>NC_090928.1:330742488-340742488 GCF_040938575.1 Ambystoma mexicanum | reverse complement strand
CACGATTTTATCATCAGACACACCATCACGCTCATAACGGACTACCAGGCCCTGCTGGCCCTCTTTGGCAACCCAGAAATAAAACTGCCACCGCGCATCGAGTAATGGGGCATTCGCCTCTAGGAATACGACCATACAATTATTCATAAACCTGGGGGTGATGCCAACCCCGCAGACTACCTGTCGCGCCACCCGGACGGGGCGTCAGACACCAGAATGCAAGCAGAAGCTGACAAATATGTGGCATACCTGTCATTGAACGCCCTCCCCCCGCCGATAACTGCACAACTGTTCACGGAAAAGAGCAGAGCAGACCCCACCATCAGGGCAGCAAGACACCTCACCAACATGAACAAGTGATGACAGGCGGCCAACTCACACTTTGAGCCGGGGGATGGGGGAAGTAGACGGAAGAGACCTAGCCAGAATGGAGAAAATACACAATGAACTAGCCACAACAAGCCATGGCATGCTACTCAGAGGGAACCGCCTCGTAACACCCAAGAGCCTAAGGAAGCCACTGGTCATGATCGCACACAAAGGCCATCGAGGCGTGGCCAACACAAAAAAGATATTACGGAACCAGGTGTGGTTCCCCCACATGGATACTATTGTGGGCGACATATTAAGACACTGCAACCCGTGCCAAGTAAATGCAGCCAGCTCAACACCATGCCCATTGCAGATAGTTCCCCTCCCGGAGGGACCATGGCAGCGTGTGGCGCTTGACTTTCACGGCCCACTGGAAGAGGGAGGCCACCTTCTAGTGGCTATTGACGAGTACTCCCACTTCTCACTGGTGAAACATGGCAGTCCACAGCCTTCCACCACGTAGTAGGCATAGTAGACAAACTGTTCAGCGAGTGGGGCATCCCAAACACGGTGGAAACAGACAATGGGTCCCTGTTCCAGGGACAGGAATTCAACAAATTCGTGGCACACTTAGGGTTCCACCACCAAAGAGATACACCACTATGGCCCCACTATGGCCCCAGGCCAACGGGATGGTGGAACTCTTCATGGCGAACATCAAGCGCACACGCCAGAAAGCGGCGACAGACCAAACCTCAATGCCACAAGCCATCTCACAGATGATACGAAGCTATTGGCACACCCCACACAAGGCGACTGGCCGCACCCTAGCTGAACTCATGATCAAGTACAAGCCACGATCCCGGCTCGCCCAACTCGAGGATTACACGCCAGAGTAAAATGACGAGATACGACAGTGAGAAGTGGAAAAAAGACAAAAAGCCAAGGAATGGGCTGAAACGGAAAGCCAGAGAACCGCTTCTCCTGGTGGGGGAGACTGTGCTAGTCCAGCAAGCCCAGAGCCAGAAAACAGTCTCGACACATCGGCCCTAGCCGATGATAGTAGCGAAAGTAAAAGGGCCCATGATCACTGCGATAGGGGACCAAGGCGAGATAACTAGAAATGCATCATACTTTAGGAGAATGTTCCAAGAAGATCTGATGAAGACATGAGGAACCTGAGGACCCAAAGACTCCCCCAGATCCACCCGAGGCACCCATGACAGCATACCCGGACGAAGAAAGAGATGGCCATGCCGGACGGCGCCACAGGACGGCCAGAAGGCCCACCCGGCTCATCGAAGAAATGTAGACCGCAGATTTAGTCGATAAGTAAGGGGGGGATGTTGTGAAAGGAAAAGGGCACAAGGCCCCTTTAAATCAAAACAAAAGGAGAAGAGGGACAGGGGGCAGGGGGCGGGCGCGAGGTAGGGACGGCGGGAAAGCGGAAAGCAGCAGTTGTTAATTAATAAAGCAAGAGTTAAGACGCAACCTGAGTCCGCATCTTCTTTCGGGCCTAACTACGCCCACAACACACATGGAACTGGTCCCAGCCAGGGAGAGAACAGCTTTGGTGTCGACAACAGACACGGCCGTCGGCAAGTCATTGTTTCCATTCTGAAAGCCACTGAGATGCAGTGCCCTGTCAAATAGGAACCCCCCAAACACCCTCCTGCTGCCGGCATCCCATGACCTGCCTGAAACACGTGTCTATGAGTGGTATGAGCCAGTCATCAAGAGAGGCCGTACCGACACCCAGTGTCATGGGGGGGAGGGCTATCATCACTCTGGCACACCGGACCACAGGTGGGTCCCCACATTCGGGGAAAGTTCACAGGTATTCACCCCCCCCCCTGCTCTCCACCATACCCCATCTTGCTTTAACCCACTGCACACACCGGTTTCCGTCTTAGTCACCTGGTCTCCACTGCTCGTACTCCGTCCCCACCAAATCTCGGCCATGTAGGCACCTGCCATCAGGGAGTTAACTACTCACACCAGCTCTTTAAAAAGTCACCCCAACTTCTCTATACCTCTTGACAAGCACATTAGGGCGCGTGCGGGGTGGGGCCCCCCACAATGCGCAGGTGCGAGACGAGCCACGGCCGCAGCCTGGAAGCCGGAGGCAGCGAACCACCTGGAAGCGGTTGATGTTTATATATCCTTCCCCCAACAAAATAGGTCCATGCCCATGAGGCCTACCAGGGAAAGTCCGGTGTCCCGGTGGGCCAGTCCAGGCCTGCCAAGCTGGCATTATAGTTTTCAGCTTGTTGTAAGGGAGCTGTACAATAGCGTGTCTCACTGTTGGTGTGTACCTGCTGTTCCTCTGGCGGAACAAGCAGTAGTGTGGTAGATGGTGCTATGCAGGATGTTATTGGATACAGAGAGGAACGCACAGGCTGGCCTTGGCAATTGAACACCAGGAATTGACAGTTATAAACTCCTATCCCCATGATACAGTGACGCGATCCACGATTAACATGAAACAGAGGCAGTGTAAACACTTGGATGAATGGCTTGGTCTCTTGAGGAAGGGTCCAGGTCATGGAACGATGCTGAGCAGTCGCAAAGGGAGGACCCAAGGATATAAAGGACAACATGTGCAAGAGAACAGTAAGGAGGGCAAGCAAAGGCGTATGAAACATCGGCTTCAGGCCGGATGGATGCTGCATGCAAGAAACAAGAGTAGGTCAGGAAGACCGACTAGGCATTAGGCAGGCAAGGAATGAAGCCAAGAGAATAGGGTCAGGTAAGGGCCAGGGCATGGAAGTGTTACTCACCACACATAATGGGGTTGAGACTCAAAGTCCATCCCTTCAGAGGCCTCTAAAGTAGCGACCAGCATGGAAAGAAGACTCACCTCATTTCCTCCTAACAATTGGAGTGTCGAATATACTGTACAAGCTTCATGTCAGAGCACTGACTACACGCACATGTGTGGATCATTCAAGATGGTGACGCCCCTGCTGAGTCAGAACACTGCACGTTCGGGACTAAGCTGTGGTGCCACGCTCTGCGGACAACATGCCATGTGGTGCACTAACAGGGATACAACCTCCAGTCCCCAGATAGGCACCCCATAGAGGCAGATGTATCACTGCAACCTCTCCAAAGGCCAACTCGAGCTCCAGGTTTCCACAGGCTGGGTTATTAGACTCAGCGGAAAAGGTGATGAGCATGGACATGTGCAGTGGGTTCCCACATACAAACTCAAATCCCTTGCAGTCAATCATGGAAAACAGGGCAGCATCACATATATCGTTACCCTCATACTCATCCCCAATGGATACCTTTATGGACCGTGGGCGCGGGCACTGTCTCTGATACCAGTCAGGAGTATACTTTTTCAACAGTAAAATGTGAAACAAGGGATGGACCTGCCAGGGTGCTGGTAATTACAGATGAACGTGCCACAGGTGAGATTCATTTAGTAACATGAAAGGGACCTAGGTATCTGCGCACCAATTTGGTTGTGAGATTATGAGCTGGTAAGGTCTTCTTGGAAAGCCTCACCTTGTTACTAATGTGGTACACAGGGGCGGTTGAGTTTTGCTTGGCTGCTTAGTTCCTCTGCGCTTGTTTACAATCTTCCAACACAGACTTGGTAATACAATGAATGTCCAGTAATTGGATAACAAGTGCATCAGCAGATGGAACCTTGCTTTGTGTGATCGCTGGTAATGACTTTGGGATGGAACCCATAAGTACAGTAGAAGGAACTATGATTGGTGGCAGAGCGTGTAGAGTTGTTATAAGAAACGTCAGCTATGCGCAGATGAGTAAGTAATTTTATTTTAGGACATTGTAAAAGCATTGCGGATATTGTTTATATTGTTTGTCTGGTGCCCTTCTTCTGTCTGTTCGTCTGCGGGTGGTATCCCGAATTAAGGGCCCTTTGGATTACAAGATGTTCACATAGCAGCATCTAAAAGTTGGATTTGAACTGTGCCCCATGATCTGTGACAATCTTTTCAGGGATCCAATGTGACCGAAATATCTCTAGGAAGAACGTGTTCGGTAGGGTATTTTTCCAAAGCCAAAAAGTGAGCCAATTTTGTAAAACAGTCGATGACTACCATGATACAGATCTTGTCATTTCATGGACGAAGTTTGACTATAAAATCATGTTTGATGGTGTGCCAGGGATATGACGGTGTTTCCAGTGGCAATAACAAGCCAACACATTTTATGCACAAAGTCTTTGTCTGAGCGCACTCAGAGCAGATGACAATTTATTCTTGAGCTTAACATGAAGGTCAGGCCACCAGTATTGCACCTGTGAAAGGACTACAGCCCCACAAATACCATTATGAGTGTGGTGATGCGGAAACAAGGGTAAGCTTACCGGCACCCTTGTTTCAGACAACCACACTCCAAGTCTGCCCGTCGGGGCCGCTGCGCCCAACAGGTCCAACAGGTCTGACCCTGCTGGGCGCAGTGGCCTCAGTAGGCAGACTCATCACGGAAGTACCGGCACCGTTGGTGAATGGTGCCAGTGCTTCTGTGAACCCATTCACATGGAGTCCTAAGGGGCTCCACAGGAATGGGGACTAAGATTTTCTGGCACCTAGCTTCCCGGTCTGCTGGGACTTGTAATGTCCCGGTGGCTCTGGGAAGCTAGGTGCCGCAAAATGTTACAAGTTTGCCGGCAACACATCGGAAGCACTGGCTCGGTTACCGCCGGCCAAGTAATGAGGCTGAGTGTGTCTGATGGGCACTCATGTTAACCTTTGTAATGCATAACCTGTTCTCTTGGAAAACGAGCCCATCTTCCATTTTGGTGTCTGTAGTATACAATATGTCTGGCATGTTAAGATCATGGGTCATATATTTTCGTATTTGCTCCAGCAATGATAAAAGAACAGTCAGGAAATAATTTGCAGATAGTCAATGAGTGTTGGTTTTCTCCTTCCATTTCAAAGACAAAGATGGGGATAAGGCATCTACCTTGAAATTCTGGGACCCAAGAATATGTGTAATGTAAAAATTGTACTGGGAAAAGAAGAAGGCTCACCTGGCATGATGTGCACTGCGACAAGCAAGAGATTGCAGGTTTCGGTGGTCAGTGCGTAAAAAACTGCTGGGAGTCGGCCACCTTGAAGATGTTGTTGCCTTTCGCTGAAAGCTTCTTTTATAGCCAACAGCTCTTTTTCTATGCCCAAATAACTACGTTCATGCTCACTGAGCTTCCGTCATTTTGCTACTGGAGTACCACCCCTATGGCTCAGTCTGCTGCATCTGCCTCCATGATAAGGGTTTTGGTGCTTTCCAGATACTGTAGTATGGGGGATGAGATGAATGTCTTTTTTAGGAAGATGAAATGTGGTCTTGGGCTTTGGATACCATATAAAGGTATTCTCTTTTCATAATAAACATTTGACCTCAACTGAGATGTGAGCATACCTCTGAATGAACTGTCAGTAATCATTTTAAAAGCTAAGGAACCATTGCAAAGCCTTAACATCATGTCGTCTTTGCCCATTCATGAAGGTCTGAACTTTGCATGATCCATATGTATTCCTTCAGCACTGATGATATAGCCAAAGAATTCAATGGACTCCTCATGGAACACTTCTCCAGTTTTGCATAAAGATGATGAGTGTGTAATCTAGACAGGACTTTAGACATATGTTCCATGTGTGATGCCAGAGATGAGGAGAACACCAATATGTCCTACAGATATCTCGAGACAGAATTACCCAGAATGTCAGAGAAGATAGCATCCATTGGATGCTAGAAGATGGCTGGTGCATTTCTCAGTCCGAATGACATCACTTGATACTCAAAATGGCCATATAGGGTCTTAAAGGCAGTTTTCCACTTGTCTACATCTTCACTCATAACAAGTGATAGGCACCCTGCAGATCCAGTTTGGTGAACACATGAACCAAGCAAAGTGATTCCAGTATATCCTTTATAAGATGAAAGAGGTAATGGTCCCTCTGGGTCCTTCTGGGTGATCTCATTCAGCTCTCTGTAAGCCACACAAGAAAAACGGTCAACTCCTTCCTTTGTACAGGAATATAAGGGTGCCTGCAGGGGATTTGTAAGGGGTAATAAACCCACATTCTATGCAATCATGGAGATCAGTGTGAAGTACTGCCTTTTCTTCCTTGGTCAAGAATATGTACAACTATGCAGTATCATTGTTTCACCCTTAAGGTTGATCTCACAAGGCCTATGAAGAGGTAATGGTATTGCACTTTGCTCAGAAAACAAGTCCTGAAATCAGTGATATTTCCTGGGCACTTGTTAGGAGGCCTTGATCTGGACTTTCAATACTTCCTATTTGGCTGCATTGATAGTAGTCAGGGCATGTGGGTGCTGACAACACTAAGTTGTGCGCAGCCTGACCAAATTATTAGGGACCGTGTGGTCCAGTTTATTTGAGGACTGCACTTGGAATCCCATGATAATCTCAAGACCACTGGATAAGTGTTTTGATTACATCCTGTGACAAGGATTCCCTATGCTGGTCCATCCAAATCGTGAGCGTCTTAGTCTGGTGAGTCACAGAGACTGAAGACAATGGTACGACATCAATCCCTTCAATTACGTCAGAGGAAGGCTGAGGTATCAACGGTACGAGATGACTGTGCACAAAGGAATGGTCAACATAATAGCCAGACACCCCACATTCGACCAACACCATAGTGGTTACTGACTTCTCAGAGTAGACTTTCCAATTCAGATTTACTGCAATCGCCATGAGTGGTACAGGGTTCATTGGTGTCAGCATTTTATCAGGAAGGGTTGCAAGAGTCAGAGAGTTCCCTACTGATTCCTTCCCATCCATCAGTATATCCATCAGTTGCCCATCAGCTTGAGGGTGGCTTAGCCTGCGCAATTACATATCTCTCTGCATCAGTCAAGTGCCCCTAAGAGCACCAACCTGCATAGGTTCTTTTCCGAGGTTTCGGGTACTGTCTGTGAAAGAACTGTCATCGGACATCATTCCATCGAGTGACTCTGATGGTAGCAGCATCACTCACTTCTGAATTCACACAGACGATGATTAATCCAAAGAACCTGATCAATGAGATCCTGCAGGGAGGAGGCTTCCTAGAGATAGACATATTCACCACAGCACTCATCACGCAATCCTCTCTGGAACAAGTTTTTTTTGCATAATTTCAGGCCAGAATGTGTCATTGGCGGTTTGTCAAAGGTGTACAATATAAGCAAACAACTCTGCCGACCCGTCTATTTCGGCAAACGGTCACCTGATCTCAATCACCCCTTTCCTGGCAAAACCTCTGGAGAAATTGGCTATCCCTCAACACTGAATCGGTTGGTTTTCCCCATGACCACCAGTCTGGATTTAGAGCATCCAGAGGCATGGAAACTGCTCTTCTGAACACCTGTGAAGACCTACTCTCAAATCATGACTCTAACCCTCCTTCTGTCCTCATTCTTCACGATCTTTCTTCTGCTTTCGATACAGTAAACCACAATATCCTGATCACCCATCTCTGTGATACCCTGGGCATCAAAGATCAGGCGCTGGCGTGGCTCGCCTCCTTTATCTCTGACCGGCCCTCCCAGGTGAAACTTAGGTGCTTTCTCTCCTCTATCACTATCACTCTCACTACTCCCCCAGGAATTTAACCTATAGCCCTGGTTCTTCACTATCTACATGCCCCCCTTGGTCCACAGGATCTCTACCTTTACCTCTAACTTTCAGTGTTATGTGGATGACATGCAGTTCTCTTTTTGGCTACCCTCTGCCTCCTCCTCGGCCTCGCTCATCCCTGACCCTCTATCAGCAATTCAGTCTTGGTGTGCTGCTAATGATCTCTGCCTGAATGCCAGTAAGACAGAGATCAACCACATTGGGACTCCTGCTCCCGCTTTCCCACTTTCACACTGGCTGGCCTCCCTAGGTCCTGCGCCTTCACCTACCGATGAGGCAAAAATTCTAGGGGTCATCTTCGACTCCACTCTCTCCTTCTCATCTCACATCTCGGATAGCTCTGAAAATTCCCCCTACCAACTGCACCTCCTCAGAGGTATCCTACATTTTCTCACTTTCCCATAGTGGCTCACCACCTTGAGAGCCCTAGTTCTCTCTAGGCTGGACTATTGCAAGAGCCTCTTTCTCATTCTTCCTACTTCTACTCTCTGTTCTCTACAACTCATCCAGAACAGAACTGTGAGACTTATCCTAGGCCTCAAGCCGAGGGACTGCATCTCTCCGGCGCTGAAATCCCTTCACTGGCTCCAAGTGGCTGCAAGGATCAAGTTGAAGACCCTCTACATAATCCACAAGGCTTCCTGGGGCTGGGGACCGAACTAGCTACAACGCTCTCTTCCTAAATACTCTCCTTCTAGACTCCTCCACTCATGCTCCTCCAACTCTCTTCGGATGAGCCTCTTTCACAAACAGAGATTTTGGGGCAGATCCTTTTCCTCTGCAGGTGCCTCTCTCTGGAACAGCCTCCATGCCTCTCTCCACCTTGAGCCCGAGCACTCTACTTTAAGTTTCGGAACCTCCTCAAGACCTTCCTCTTCTCTTCCCCCTTCACTTCTCCTCCCTAATTCTGTTCAGTTTTTGCTGACTGGTTGCCTGGTTCACCCCCAGAGCCTTACAGGTCCCAGGCTCACCCACCAGTCTTTTTTCACTTGCCTCCGGCCCGCTGCACTATGTTTAGCCTTACTGCACTTTCAGCTTACACTCTATGAGCGGGGCAGCCTCTCTGCACTTAACCTCGCACCTCCGTCTGTATGCATACATGACCTAAATGTACTTGGACTAGTTTGTTTGTCTGTCCTGTTCCCCCCCCCACCTTTTTGTCCCCATGCCCTTGCACTAGGAGAAACGCCTTCATGCCTAGTATGCTAGTTCTCTGTTTAAATCATTCTGAAACTTCAAGGCATAAGAATGATTACCTTGTTCCCTCCCACCCTGAAGTGCTTTGAAGCGCTCCACCTGTTTATAAGCGCTGTATAAATACACAATTACAAATACAATTACAAGTCCTAGATGCCGTGTCGCATGTCAACCAGTTCATTAAGTGCCATGAAGGCCTGGTTGGTTGACTGCTGAACGCCCAGGAATATTGCCTCCAAGGCAGGCCAAGAATCTACAAAAGGGCTACATACTAACATGAATGTGCCTGCCCAATCAAAGGCATTGACTGTTAGGGTATTCAGTATAAAGCCAATCTTGGCTTTTTTCTTTAGCTGATAAAATGTGAAGGACGAAAAAGGAACTGTATCATACAGTGATTACAAAATGAATTCAAGAGTTTTGGCTCTCCATCATATTTCATGGTACCGCTGTAGGGAGCTTGCGAGACGCGAGACACACAAAGCGTCGAATTAGAGTTGAAGGAGGCGCCATCATCACAGAGCAGGTCGCACTCCCGGCGCTCCTCCTCATATGGGAATAAAGACTGCCTTAGAACCACGTGAGCATCCATGGACACCCAGGTCCTGCACCACCCAATCCAACAGCCCATGAACATTATATGGACTCAGTTTGATGTTAGTTACCTGTTCTTATGTTGCAACAAATAAAGTTGTCACTTGCAGCAGGTTGAAGCCTCATTAATTATACAACAACCACCTTGAGCCAAAGAAGATTCTGAAAGGACTGGGGTTCTATGCCAGTGCAAAGTTTCTCTCAGGGCTTGATCTCTTCCTTCAGCGTAGCCACTATTTGCTGCAATGTCAATACTTCATTCCGTAAATCTTGGTATCACCCTCACTGGCGAATGGACGTCTCACCCTGTAAAGTAATGTATGTCGCTGTTGGCGCGTACCTGCAGTTCTTCTGATGGAGTGAAGGGTTGCGTGGCAGGTGTTGCTGTCCGGGATGTTATTGGACACAGAGAGCACACTAAAGAAACGCCCTGGCAATTAAACACCAGGGATTGACGGTAATAAGCTCCCTGCCCCATGATATAGGAAAGCCATCGACCATTAATGTGAAGCAGGGACAGTGTAAACACTGTGATGGATGGCTTGGCCTCTTGCAGAAGTGTTCAGGTCATGGAACGATGGAGAGGAGTAAAGAATGCAGGACCCAAAGATACAAAGGACAACATTTCAAAAAAGGTAGCAGGCGCTCCTCTCCAGAAAGAACATGGCATGATAACCTGTTCGGAGATGAGCGTTTGCAGCACACGCTTTTTGCTCACTGTACCTTTCACAGATGGGAAATATCCGTTTGCATATCAGTCTTTGTCCCGCCCACATGGGCAGTCCAGCACCGAAATGCTATGGCAATTCCTCTCTGAACAAGAGTACCTAAAGCAACCCCATACACGTGTTTCAGCCTTGTTGGGCCTCATCAGTGAGAGGTGAATCTCTCTGAGCACAGTGAGCAACATGTGCAAGAGAACAGTAAGGAAGGGAAGCCAAGGAGGATGGGAAATAGGCTCCAGACTGGATGTAAGCTGGAGGCAAGAAACAGGAGTAGGCCAGGAAGACATACCATGAATTAGGCAGGCAAGGAATGGAGACAAGAGAATAGGGTCAGGTAAGGGCCTGGGCACGGGAGTGCCACTCACCGCACGGAACAGAGTTGTGAGGAAAAGTCCGTCCCCTCAGATGCCTCTGAAGTTGTTACCGGCATGCTGAGCAATTGCAGTGCCTCATACACTGCGCATGCTCCAAGTCAGCCATCCAAAGAGTGTGCTTACATCCACAGACTGCTTATACATGCTCAAACTGCACATTCACCCTCAAGCCTCACATCTGCCCACAAATACTTCCAAACACGGTGCATAAACTCACAGCTAAAATACACTCACACACTAAACATAGGCATACACATCAGAATTATACATTCTTGTAGAAAATCAATAACAATTGCCTTTGCAAAGGCGTGTTCATTGTTAGGGGTAGTCACTAATACTTGATTTCATTGTCAACTTTAAAAAGTTGAACACAAACGATATGATTCTATTTTTGTCTCTGATCGAAGGAGACAATCTAGTAGTTTAAATAGTATATTTACTATTGAAGGCACATGATTGTCTGGATATATTGATGCTGCTATTCTGTAGTTTCAATAGCTTCCAGTTTGAGCTGCTCTTGACTGTTACGAGTTGTCAAATTTTAAATGCATGTTTCTTACTGCGGTTATTTATAGGCATTTGTCATGTAGTGATACTAGTTGGCAATTAAGAGTGCAACAGTAAAGAACACTATAATTAAGCCAGCCGAGCTGTGATTATACTGTCACATCACCATCGGATGTGTGCAGTGAGCTGGTCTCCCTGTTTTCACAGCGACATTCTAACAGTGTTCTACAAAGGCCTGGAGAAACCAATGGCAAGCCCAGCCATTACATGGGCTGACGCCGGTGACGCTGAGCATCGCCCATTGTGTTTCTAAAGGGAAGAGTGCAGGCACTTCTCAGCAGGGCTGCAATAGTTGATCTGACAGTGTCCGCACTTCTCAGACGATGATTCTTTGTGCGACAGTATTTGCACCCCTATGGTTCCCTTTCTAGCAGTACCATTTATAAACAACATCTGAGAAGGTCTCTGTGCGCATGTGGGAATTATGGATCCTATCTTCTAGCCAGAAGAAAACGTTTAATGTTGAGTAATAAGAACGCTTTGTGTTGTCCCAAGAGGAAGGGGTAGACTAAACCAAAAGGGAATGGGGGTGTGGGGGTCACAGCTCTTGGAACAACCGAGCCCATGACATTTTACATGTGATTCTATCTGTGGTCTTCAAGACAATACAACAATATAAGAATACTGTATACTCATGTCTTATGATTGATCATATTTTAGTTTTTGAAACGATCCAAATTGAAAGCAACGGATTCTAAGCAATTTGAATTTGCTTGAGATTAGTTGTTTTCTACATACGCTAAGGCAGTGTTGTATTTAAATCATGTTTTGGATAATGATGTAAAAGCGTCGTGTGTGCTAAAAAAAAGAAAATTGATTTTAAAAAAACGTGATGCTGAACGGTGATGACACAGTGTTTCCTTGTAGCGTTTTTCCTCACAGCTAAATCAAGACCACCTGTAATTCTTCATAAAAGAGTAGATGCGTCACAGCTAGGTTTCGCTATTCCCATCTATGTAAATCATTGACCATTTTCCCTGAGTATTGTCACCTTCTACGCTACCATTGATTACCCCAAGTCTTTAACTACATATAGAAAGAAGACAGTGTGTCTAGATTTCACAACACGCTTGTTATTTCCACTCAAGCAACTGAGAAGCAGCTGAAAGAAATGTGTCAGGCAACCAGAAATCACGCAGAGTTTATATTTTTGATTTGAGGGGTGGAATGATTTCTGCTCACAACAGCCAATCTAGGGGAAACACGCACTGTAAGAATCGTCTTTCCATGATTTTCGAAGACGAATAACTGTCACTGTTAATCTCACAGGATACACAGAAGCAACTGGACTCCAGCAAACTTGGGAAGATTACTGACAGCGGAGGCCAAGTCAATTCAACGACAGCTGTGAGGGCACCAGAGCCTGGGACCGCATAGAAACATGATGGGGAACACATATTTAATCAGTTCTACTGCTGTTACTAGAGAAAGATAGGTAAAGTAGAAAAATGGCAAAATATTGCCTTCTAACACTAGCGTTTCTACCAAACTTCCTATGTCAGACCATTACTGCAGTTTCAGTATTTTAAGAACAAAATGTATACATTTAATATGGCAATAATCCCGGCGTGGAGGAGGGCGGACATGGCTGGTAATGGCCCACCAGCTTGAGCTTAGGCAGGCCCAAGCAAAGCTAGTGCCTCGACGAGGGCTGTAATCTATTACCAGCAATGTCTACCCCCAACAAGGCCAGCCATTCGCACCCTAGGGATCATCTGGGGTGCAAATGGTTTATTTTTTGTGTTAACAGGAGTAGGGGTGTGCATGTATTGTGCAAGCCCAATATCCCATAAAATAAATAAAAACAAGATGGATGCTGCCATAGGAAAAGAGACTGTGCCTTTTACAGTTCTATGATGGCCATGAGCAGGAGGAGCACCAGGACCTTAGCGCAAAGTTCCGGTCCAGCAGGTAAGTGGGGATGGATGGGTTTGGGGAATGGGTAAGGTTTGTTTATGGGGAGGGTGGGGACATTAACAGGCAAATGGGTGAGGCTCCCTGGCGCCTCCCCACAATGAAGATGCTGTCATCCATGGAAGTGCCTCGGGTGGCTGTAGGCAGCAAGTGTTACACAGTGTGTTCTCGCCCACTGTTCCAGTCACCTGATTGCCTGAGCACCGCTACCTGGGTGTGAATAGCTTGTGAATCCCTCCCCCAGCCATAGAATCATTAGACAGGTAGTTTGCAAACCTCAGGTAGGCAAGCATGAATTTTGTATTTTTAGTTGTCAAGACCACACAAGTCACTTCCTCAGGACTGTAAGTAGCTGTTGAAGCCCTTCTGGAGTTCCTATTCAACCACTAGAGAGAAGGACCTCTGTTGCCCTAATATTTGAGTAAACATAGTAGGGACCCTCCTAGCCAAGACATCAGGCCTCATTACGAGGTGGGCGCAAAGGGATACCGGGCACCATTAAGGACATTGGTGCCGGTAATCCCTTTGCGTCCTATTCCGAGGTCCCTTAGCGGGTCCCTTCCTTAACGCCTGGTTTTACCAGGCATTATGGACGGGGCCGGTTAAGCGACTTCAGAGCTAATAACGGTACTGCAATTTGCGGTACCGTTATTAGCGCCTTCCCATTGAGCCCTATGGGGGCTGAAATGGGAATGGGGAATGGATTTTCAATGGGGACTTACCGGTCTCGCAAAAGTTGGAATAGACCGGTAAATCCCCGTTGAACGAGGGCGGACCTGGTACCGGTATTAGAGATAGTCATGGCACTAACAGCGCCATGACTACCTACAACCTCGAAATGAGGCCCATCGTCTTTGAGGGAGCATTTGTTCTTTCTTGATTACAAACAGTAGAGTAACAGAATCGATTATAAAATTTTTAAAAAAAAGATTTGATCATTTTAGCCTGAACCATATGGCCAATAGATACAGAAATAGCTATAATTCTCCGAAATTTAGAGAGAGGAGCTTCATTACATAAACATTTTGAGGAAGAAACAAATGCATCTGAGTCAAACAGGTCGCAACCAACTAAAGGAGGGAGCAGAAGTTGCTATGGGAGGGTTTTCGAGCCACATGTATACATCCTTCAATGGTATTAATGAAGACACACTGTAAAACATAGCTCATAGATGGTCAATAGCCGAGATCTGACAGCATATGTCCTTCAGGAAAGCCAACACAGTGCCTCACACAAACGTAGGGAATAATCAAACAAGTGCATACAGTGGATGAACGACACAATAACAAAACCGGTCAATGGTGCCACGCACTTCATTGGTGAAAAGAGCACACAGAAAGAACTCAGAATGAGGCTTAAACTGCACACTGTCTACCTAGCGGTAGACGCAGACAAAACACAGGCGTGTGTTTGAGTCATGTGGCTGAATAACATTGTTAGAAAGGTAGTGGCATGTTTCAGAAGTGGGATGATGAACAAAGTCGCTCGTGAGCTAAAAGGAAATAGCAACATCTTAAATGAAAGGTAGTACGGTTCTACCAGTATCCAAAAAATAGGCTGCAGTCAATGAAAATGTTTCCTGTGACTGAGAACACAGTAACAAAAGCACAACAATACACTAGATGTATATGTGAATTCTGAAAGACACAAAGGAGTAATTTGGCGACACAGCACAGAGGATCCTATTATGCACTTCACTTTTTTCTGGTCTGAATTATTTGGGAGAGGTTAGAAAAAACTACAGCTCTGGCTATCCTTTTTTGTGTTTCCCATTTCCTCATAAAATCATTCACTGGTCCTTTGCAGTCCCAGACTATGTCACAATTGCTAGGAGGTGAAATGTCCTCTTTTCTTGTTACCCCCACACTTCCGAAAATGTGTTTATCTTGCCAATAAATTTCAATTTAAAATGTAAATGTTGTCACGATTATATGTAACACAGGCCTCATTACAACTCAGGCGGTAAGGGGTTTACGGCGCCGTAAACAGCGCCGACCCTTACCGCCTGAGAACGATGTCCCTTAGCGCCATGGAGATCTTAACGGCTGCTTTTTGCAGCCGTTAAGATCCATGGCGCTAAGGGACCATGGAGTTAATTACGCCACCGTCATTTACGGTGGCGTAATTAACGCCTTCCCCACTCCCATTATGCCCTATGGGGCAAAAATGGGAATGGGGAAGGGTAAATGGGGATTGGGGACTTACCGCCCCGCCAAGGTCGGAATGGGGCGGTAAGTCCGCCAACCACCATGGCGTAAACGTAGTTTACGCCATGGTGGTAAAGTCACGGCCCAGGCGGTAACTTACCGCCTGGGTCGTAATGAGGCACAAAATGTGTGGGCACCATTGGGAGTCCTGCTGAGTCACTGCCCCCTCCCAAAAGCTGGGCAACCAACAATGAGCTGCACCAAACCACATGCCGGCCTGTACCACCACACCTGCGCATGATGATCATACTGCTGAAGTGGCACATTGCACACTGCACTAGGTGAAAGTGCTAAGTATGTTTTAAATAGTACCTTAAATCTTTCAGTAATTAAATTAAATCTTTCAGTAATTAAAATGAAATAGGGGTCTTATAGCATGCTTCATGCAGGACTTTGGCTTCTGTTGGGATGCGCGTACAGCATCCCAGCCAGGCAAAAAGGTTTAGGCTGAGAAAAATCTATTAGTAAGCACCACAGTGTGAGCAGGTTGAGTTTTGCATGGCAGAAGGCACATGCATCACTTGTAGTTCGTCTAGAAACAAAATAGATACATTATAAAGCAACACAGAAAGAGCAACACATATTTTAATGTTGGGATTGCAGAGGTTAAAGATAGGGCAGTGTGTTATAGGCCCTCTGTTTAGAAATAGTACACAATGTCATGTTTTGAGTGAGGTGCGTGAAGGGAGCTGAAGTAGTCAGAAAGCTGTTGTGATAAAAGCAAAGTCAGCGGGTCGATATGGAGAGAGTGCAGTCAATATTGGATTTCAAGTCCTAGCACATGATGAGCAGAATGAACACCCTGATGTGGAGCTGCGTCTCTGTTTCCCTCAGTCCCAAGACATATCCCCTTTCCATCCACCAAGAGAGAAGCCGAGGTCAGAGGCACTCGAGCTGCACAGATAAACACTAATTGTATCTAGCTGCAGAGCTCAAAGGTGCTGGGAATGGAATGTTAGATGTGGTGAGGGTAGGTAGGGATGTGCCCTTTGAAGGTCAAATTCATGAGAATAGGGCACAAAGATTTGTGATGCCAACAGGCCACACAAAGATTTAGAGCACTACTTCCCTCACCCCATGAGCAGTCATCCCATTTGAATTACAAGTAGACATATAATCAAAGCAAATAAATCCATGAAATTCAGACTCAAGAGTGGTGCCCTGGTCACGTCATTACTGGGCACCTGGCGTCTAAAGAAGATAAGGGGAGAGTTGTTTCTGGAACATACTGTGATTTGGGATATGAGGAGCAGATTTGTGCCAGTAAATTTAGTACAATGTCGAGGGTGAAGCTTGGATGTTCAGAAGCATCTGGTATAATGATAATTGTTCTTTATAATTATATTTGTTCTTTTATAATGCACTTACTACCAGTGACCAATTTTTAAGTGTGAGCCTGGGATTCAAACCTGTGTTGCAATTCATTGTCTTGCTTCCAAGACAGACACGTTGCACCTGAGCTATCCTCCGGGACTATGAAAAGACCCATTGTCTTACCAAAGCAGAGTGAACCTCGCAAGTCTTAATTTAAAATTGCCTGAGGCAGATGTGTTCACATCACGTGACGGTCAAGATTTATTAATGTATCCATATACCTGTTTGCCAATCATGTACTAAAATTCAATAGTGACAATGTAGTGGGCCATGTTCATAAGTGAATGGGCTTAGATATTGTGTGGCCAATTGGTCCAGGGACTATTGGTGGGTAGCAGCATGTCATATAGGTGGTAGCCAATGAGGGTGGTGGGATGACTTTGTAACCTGTGTATGATAATATGTGGTTCTCTGCTTTATAACCTGTACCTTCTTGGGGCTTGATGAGCTCTGTGTCAGTTCAGTTCCACGGGACCATCTGAGACCTTTACATATAATGAATATGGTTTTCCTTACAGTGGTGCTGTTTTTATTTGGCATTTTTGGATTATTTTTATGGTACAGGTTTTGGGTCACATCCCTCTACAAATTTGGTGACCCCGATGTGATCCAAGACTCTACATGAGGTTGGGGGTGTCCCAACCACACATCCTGGGTTGTGACCCCCGTCTGCCATGACCAGTCCCCCCTGCTTGACTTGAAGAGGTTTGCATGTGCCGTGTTGTTGCCAGAAAGCTTGCCTGTTCTTTGGAGTGGGGTGATGTGCCCAGGAGCGCAGGCAATTTACAGAGCCCCTGCATCAGAGGCGCTCAGGAGAATCCACAGATGTAAGTGCACCTTTGCGGGAGAAAACAACGAAGGGAGAGTACATGTGGAGTGAGTTGATGGTGAGTGTGTGGACTGTAAAAGACCATGTGGCCATATATACATATTTATTTTTATACAGAGTTGGCCAGAGGGTTCTCCTCTGTCAAGAGGAAAGGGGAAGTCACAGTAGTATAGTTTGAGAAAAAGAGAAGAGAGAGGAAACAGGATCTCCTCTGTCACAGGGGAAAGACAGCACTGCAGGTAGAGTAGAAGTCCATTATATGAAGGACCTGGGATCCCTCCACTTGGCAAAAGGTAGTGTAAGCAGTTGAAATTCCCTCAACCCGAGGCAAGGGGGCAAAGGAAGGGTCTAAACCATGGTGTAAATAAGTATGGTTTTGTTGTGTAGGTCCAATATATGGAGGGCCTGGGATTCCTTCACCAGCATAAACTGGTGTATGGTGGTAAATTCCCTCATCTCAAAGAGGAAGCCGAGGAAGGGTCTAAACCATTGTGTATATAATTGTGTTTTATTGAATTGTGGTTTCAAGTGTTTATGGAATTGTTGTAATATGGGGTGGCAGTTGTTGAGTTGTATGAAGAGGGGTTTAGTGTAATAAGTGTGCGAGTGTGGCGAGAAGAAAGGGTTGGGGAACAGAGAGTGTGCGCAGCGTTGGGAGGGTGGGTAGAACATTGCTGCTGGACTGGAGTTTAGCAGAACAAAAACTTGTAACAAGTGGATAATCAGATGGAACTATGAGTACCCAACTTGAATATATGTGTAACGTGCTTCCACGGTACCGGGAAAAGATAGTAAATTATCATCATGAGTGGGTCACTGACATGAGAGGAGGGATTTATAAACCTTGGACCGAAGAAGGATCAAATAAAAAGGAGGTTTTGGGCAATTTGTACACATATTTAGGCACAAAGTATAAGGGAGAAAGTTGAGGAGCAGGCAGGGCCTTCTTGAGCTTTGAAGGTTGGTTGAGTATTTAGATGTCCACAATGAGCCTAAGGGATGAGAAATTGTAATACCAGCAACCAGTGTTACCCCTGCACCTTGTGAAACACACACAACCTGTGAAGCCCCTACAACTGCCACAGGCCCACCACCCCCAAAGGGATATTACCCCATGCAAGCAGCCACAAGTTATACTAACGCTTATTATATGCCCCTGGCAGCTCCATGACAGAGAACCCCTGCCACCTATGAAAATGCCCCACAGTCCTCATCAGTGAATGCACTGCACAACCCATTAGTTATGGAGAAAGAGAACAGGGCACAGAGAGAGTTCAAAACAGTGCTTCAAAAGGACAGAGGCAGAGCTTGCACGAGTAACACTGGAACAGGGAGAAGGGCCCCAATAGCTACCAATTAATGGAGAGCAGGTGATATTTTATTTTGAATTGACAGTAGAGCAATTAGGAACATGCACATCGAAACGAAGGATGATAGCTGCAACTATGAGAGGCATCAAGTGGGGATGCAGCACACTGACAACATAAACTATGATTTGAATAGAACGGATACAGACGCAGGAGAAACAGAGGTGGAGGAATAGGCAACAGATGAGGAGCAGCGGAGACAGATGTCACCCAGGGTGAGACCAAGAGTAGAGAGTTTATGGGTCCAAGACTCAGAACATGACCAGGCTGCATGAAAGTGCCAAAAAGGAAGCAAAGGGAAGAACAATATCAGCCAAGCAAATGGGAACACAGCTCTGAGTGCTACATAAAGACCCCGGAAGAGCACAATACATGCCCTGGCCCCACATGCATAGAATACTGCCATCGCACACAGCAGGAGCAGGCAAGTGGATATATGCACTTGAAAAGCAGACAACTGGCATTATACTAGTGGAAGGAGATAATAAATGTTCATTTGCGGTATTGTTAGGAGACCAAGCAGATGGAAAGCGGAATACAGAGGGGTACAAATGAGCAATGATAACCATGACAGAGCACACTTTAACTGTAATGATTGTTGGGCGAGTGTATGGACTACCTTAAGGGCAGCGTATCCCGGCACACCAGATATCAATTTAATTATGGCACGCAGTGTGAAACCATATGAAGATCATGTACAGTTTACTGACCAAATTCAGGAGATGTGGAGGGCTGAGACAGGGGAACCATGGTACAAAACATAGCAATGGTTTACCACATGCTAAAGAAAGGACTCCTGAAGGATGTACAGCATGATTTGGATAATGTGGTAGGGATTGAGGCTAAGGGATGGGCAGAGGTTTAGGCAATCATAGTATACCACGGTAGGCAAAGGCAACAGAAGGAGAAGGAAGTGGTGGATAATGCACAGAAGACTGAAGCTAAGTTAGTGCAGAAGAAATTAGCAAAGTTGAATATAGAGGGTGCAGTGATTACGAGTCCACCTGTGGGGCAGGTAGACATGAGGATGGCACCAGCATGGAAGGAACGGTACCAAGGTTATCCAGATAACAGAGGTAATCAGGGAGGTTATCAACAATGAAGAAGGGGGTTTCAAGGAGGATGTCGAGGGATGGGGACGATATTTGAAGAGCCTGGACCATGTTGGTCATGTGTGAGAGTAGGGCATTTTGCACTAGAGTGTAGAAGTGGACAAGTGGATTTTTAAGATTCCCATGTCTACCCCAGTGGACTAGTGGTTCTGCTTACATATCACCCCCCCATTGGGAATGATCTCTCTCAGCGTCCTGTATGGCCCAGGTCCTGTACAAGTGCCCCAGCAGGGGCAACAGTCATAGTATCAGTATCAGGTGTCATTACCACAACAAATGCAACCCCAGCCCCAAATGCTGCTCCAGCATGCATTCAGTTGCAAATACAACAGTCATTACCCCAACCATGGGCTAAAAATGATCTGCCACACAGCACAGTGACACACTATACAGGGGCAAGCGTGCTGGGAGGTAACCCCTTCCTATTGCCAGGGTCAATCACTTATCCAGATAAGACAAACCACAGGGAGCCCTGACATGCCCAATCCTCTCAATCACTGCTGACCCAGAAGAGGAACCCGTGGTAGGTGTGAAGATAGGTAACACATCATTTGTTTTTATGGTTGATACAGGTGCAACAAAATCATGCATAAATGATGGGTGCTTTGCCTTATCAGGAAATGTAATGGGCAAACAGGGGTTCTTCGGGGCAATACAATCGGTTCCCTTTACAGAATATTTACCCATCAAGGTAGGCACTCAAGAGGTGTCAGCCCTGCTTTTATTTTCAGCAGAAACACTGATGAACTTGTTAGGTAGGGACCTGCTAAAAAAGCTAGATATGACAATTTAATTCACAGTAGGAGTGGTAGTGTGTTCCATGCAAGGAAATTGTTATGCTAGGATTGTGGCAGTAACACAAGCATTGTATAGCATTAGAGCTATTAGAGGAATACCCTTGCTTCCTGATTTATTTGTTTGTAAGGAGTAACAGTGTTATTGAGTTGGGTGCCTAGCATCAAGAACAAACCAAGGAGAGTGACATCTGCATTCTTGTTCAGGTCAACAGTTCCCCAAGACATGCTACGGGTACCATTGAGACAATTGTGGCATTATGGAAGCAGGGCATCACAGTACCTTCAGAGCCCCAATGTAACACACAATATATCCTGTACAAATGGCAAAAGGGTCAACCTGGGGGATAATACAGTATCTCCGCCCATTGAATAATATTGTAGAAACTGAATTTCTAGTAGTTCCAAATCCTGACATGATCCTTTGCAGCATTCCCACTGCAGCTACATATTTCACTGTGATTGACTTGAAAAATGCATTCTTCTCCATTCCATTGCACCCTGATCCTCAAAACCTCACTGTGCTTAAGTATTGTGTACACAAATTCCATCTCACAAGACTTCCTCAAGGGTTCTGTGAGTCCCCCAGCATGTTTAACCGAGTACTCCATATGGACTTGGGTAACATACATTTATAGAGCATTATTGTTCTGTATGCAGGGGACCTGCTAGTGGCAGCACAACAGAAGACCCATGTAGAGAAGATTCAATGACACTGCTTGTGGAGAAAGAATAAAAAGTGGACACGGATAAAATGCAATGCTGTCAAAAGGAAGTGGTGCATTTGAGAGAGATTATATAATCTGCAAGAAAACGAGTCACCCTGGTTAGAGCAGCTGCAGTACAAAACACACCACAACCAACCACAGTGAAAGAAATGCAGCAGTTTTTGAAGTTGTGTAACTATTTTAGAGCATGGATTTTTGACTATTCTTGCTACACAAAGCCTCTACTGCAAGGACTCATGGAAGCAAAGAGAAGCAAAGGAACACTTACATGGACAGGAAAAACTATTACATATTTCCAGGAACTCAAGAATGCCATAAGTAATGCACCAGTGAATTCTAGTTGTTTTCACATTCCAATGGGCAGTTCATGACAGCAGTGTTGACCCAGATAACATCCATGGGACACTAGTCTGTGGCAATTACAGTGGAAAATGTGATTCAGTGATTCAGGGTCAATTTTCCTGTGAACAGGCACTGGCCACTGCAGCCTTTGCAATTGAAAAGACCATGGGCTGATCTGTAACGTTATATGTAGAGCATGCAGTGTTTCCTGGTCCTTCAGTGATTCAAGTTCACTCTAACTACATAGAGGGCTTCTTCACATGAAGTGAACTTGTCAAGCCTGTCTATTCACACTGTGAGGTGTCATATAGTAAACTCTGCCACATTTATTGCAATACCTGTTCAGTCAGGAGAGAATGTGCATGATTGTGTTACATTTGATGGTCCTGTGGATGATTTAATACAGGCAAGGGAGGATGCACTTGAAGAAGGGCAGGTCTGTTTCCTTGATGGGTCATTGATGATCAATCAGAATATGGGACAGATACATACAGGTGCAGTAGTGGTGCACCTGGTAAAGGGGGGAGAATGATGTTCTAGTTAAAAAAAACACAATATTCAGCACAGCCAGCAGACTGATTGCATTAATTGAAGAGTTAGAAGGATCACAAGTGTATTTAGTAACCATATATTCTGACTCAGCGTAAGTGTTCACCGCTGTACATTCATGATTGTCCAAATGGAAAAGGAGATAATTCAAGAGGTCAGTTGGCATGCCTGTGCAGCATGCAGCCTTGTTGGAAAGATTATTAATGCTGTGCAGTTCCCAACGATAGTAGCAATGATTAAATGCACCACCAACATCCAAAATACAGACACCGTTTCACTCGACAATGATGATGCAGACAGGGCCACCAAAGAAGCAGCATTTTTAAAAGAACCAGATTTTACTGCATATCCTGAGGTAGCCATTCGACAGCTGCAGTTAGCCATAGCTTATACAGCAACATCACTTTCACAAATAATTGAACTAGGCACCACAGGAAGAGAAGGACTTGTAGGTTAAAAGGGGTGCTCACTTTCACCAACTGACTTTCTATGGAGACAAAATATTACAGGTACATTAGAAATACCAGTGGAACTGCTTATGGTTGCTCTTGAGCAACTGCATTACCCAGGGCATACTTGCAGACGATGTTCAGAAGGACTAGTTTGTCCCCAACTTGCATGAATATGTTAATGAATTTGTTGCAATGTGTAATACTTGTCACCTTTACAGTACAGGACCTACCCTCAGGATGCTGCGAGAACATTGCCCCATCCAACTGGACTCTTCCAGGAACTCCATATTGAATATATGGACATGTTAAACAGATGCAGTAACTTCTGGTATCTTATTGTCATTGTTTGCCCATTTTCCTGATGGTTTGTGGCTGGTCCTTGTGCACAACCAGATGCTAAATCGGCAGCTATATTTCTCGTAAGATCTTTCCTCACTGGGGTATATTTCAAGTGCTAAAGTCCGAAAATGGGACTCACTTTTCGAACGATTTGTTTAAGGAAATGGCAACACTACTAGAGATACGACACAAGTTGTGCTTGTTTTATCGCCCTCAAGCAAACATGCTTGTGGAAAGATTACATGGTCTGATTGAAAACAAGATTATCTAAATGTTGTACTACATTAAGGATGAATTGATTGCATTGGGCCTCATTACGAGCATGGCGGTAGCCAGGCCTGTATGGCAGGCACGGCTACTGCTATGCTCGCCACCGGCACCGCCTCCCGTGATTGGGCAATAACCGGCCCATTACAAGATGAATGGGCTGGTAATTGCCCATTCGCGGGTGGTGGTATTGCCGGGCTCCCCATCCGCTTTCTGCCCCGTAGGACAGAATGGGGGTGGGGAGCACGGCTGCACGGGCACCGTTGATAATGGTGGTTGTGCAATTAGGAGTTCTGCTCGCGGTTGCTGCACAGCCCACCAGGTAAAACTTGGCAGGCTGTCAGGAACCCGTGAGCAGAAGTCGTAATGCGGTGGGACAGTATGAACGGTGCCGGTGTCTTACCAGCACCGATCATACCATCACCGCCACCCTTATAATGAGGCCCATAGTCTCCCTCTGGCTCTCTTCAGCCTGAGGGCGCAGCCAAGTAAGGACCACCACTTGTCCCTGCAAGATATAGTTATGGGGAGAAGAATGCACACACCTCTCATACATGTACACATAACCTCAGATGCTCACAGGGTAGCAGAAGTACAGGGGGAGGAGTTTCAGTGGTGTTTGAGGGAACTAACCAAAAGTATTAAGCTCTTATCTTGACAGATTGCTCCTAGAATAGAAGATACAGCTGTGATACCATCAACGGATCCAGTGAGCTAACCAGCAGTTGTGTGCCGGGGGTCAGGTGTGTGTAAGGAAAGCACCCGGTACTGCTCCACCTTCTCTGGAAAACAAAGAAAACAAAGAAAACAGTGCATAAAGTAACAGTACAGTTAGCATCCTTTTTGATTATAATGTTGCAAGTGATGAATCCCTATAACTTGATGAAATGTGTTGATTTGTTTACATATTTTCCCGTTCTTTCTATCCCTCTGCCGGTTCAAGACTTCAAGCATCATGTAATATATACGATATTTTGCATATATTGTCTTAGTTTTTTTTTCTTTTCTATATTGTCTCTTTTTGATTATTTTATATGGTTGGAGCATATATAGTGGGTTATAGGAAAGGCACTGATGTCAAGAATTTGGGGATGACACGGACTAGGAGGGAAACCAAGACAGAGATAGCATACAATTAGTATAAATGAGCAATTTTAGATACTCTAGCAGATGTACCCCACCCCTATGTTGACAACATGTGGTATAATCACATGCACAAAGTGGGGAGGGTGAGGTCCAGGGAGAGCTGCTATGTATGTTCTCTAATACCTCATGTCATGGGTCCATCCAAGTTGTTTATACCTCAAGAAATGCCACCTCTTATAGCTCAATGTTTAGTACAACTCGCCCTGTACAAAGTCTTTTCCAACGGCACATGGTCCAAGTGGTCAGAATGGATAGAAATGAAGAAGAGTGTGCCAAGAACAAAGAACAAGCCTGTTGCAAAATAAGACCATTGTTGAAAATAGAAGGTGCACTGCTTTCCAATGATAGATGAGTGACAGGAGTAGTGATCTGTGCAGCAGTGGGCTTACTGGGGTTCCTCGAGGACATATTGGCATGCGTCTAACAGAAATGTGGTGAAATATGAGGATATTATGTGCCAAAACTGACATGGATTGAGTTAAGCTAGAAACCAGCAAAAGTGCAGATAACGGTGTATTATTCCTTTTGCTTCTGAGGAAATAGCAGTATACATGTAGGGACGAACATTTGTTGCAATAAAACCCTATTCATTCCTGATTTGACCAAAGGAACAGCAGCATTGATGGATGTGTATTTGGTGTGTGGTGTCAAGTATTCCAAGAGTTGTAACTTCTCCCAAGGGGGAGCCATTTCCCCTGAGGTCAGGGTGGTGAGGCCGCTACCAGATGATCACCCTGAGGGTGGTATTCAGTGGGAGGATCTCATGGAAGAGACCTCCCCACTGGAGATAAAGACAAAGGAGAACATCTAGGAGAATGTGGTATTGTTATACTGTGGGTCTCGCTTGCACTGTGTACCTGTTCGCCGGGGCTCTTGTTTTTCTCTCGAAGCCAGACTGTCAATGGAACTGTAGAGGTGGTGATGTAATGCAGGGAACAAACCCAACTGCCTCCCCTGATCTGGAAACAGGGATCAGTGCTGGGTGAACCAACGCCACAAGACGGCGCCTCCCTGATTACTGTGATGTTGGGACAGTACAAGCACTGACAGGGAAGGTGATGTAGATACAGATGGTATTCTGGTGAAAGATCACTTGGTGGAGCTGAACACACAATGGATACCCCCTGGATTGGCTCCACAGGAATCCAGGCAGGTGATAGAACAAGCAAGGAAGTAATCCAGGTAGTATAGTAGCCAAGACTCCAGACAAAGGCAGTTAAGACCAATAAGAGGGTAATATGAAGACCAGGCAGACAGGAAAGACCAAGGTCCCCAAGCAGGGGGTATGCAGGGAGTGGTAAGGCAGAGAGCAAGAGGACAGAAGTCGACTGGCCAAGGAAGGGACCAAGGGGAATGCTTGGCAGGAAGGGACAAGGACAGGTCTGGACAAGGCATCAGAGGAAGAGAGAGCAGGGCAGGACTCAGTAGCAAGACAAGTGACAAAGAATCAAAGATCAAGGAGCGGGAGCGCAGTGACAAACAAGCCAGAATCCATGTTGAGACATGATAGGGAAGGCATCTATGATCCTTAAGTAGGGCTACAGGGCGAAAGTGAGGCCTGAGCCACAAGCGGGAGTAACCACGTTGCCCGCAGAACTGTGCATGCGCGAAATGCCAAACACGAGCATCCACCCATGTGCAGTGAGGACAGAGTGGCGGCGCCCAGAGTGACGGGACCTCACCGGGTACCAATGCGAGGAAACCACCAGCACGGATACAGGCACCAGGACGGGGCACCACGTAGATGCTGTGCACGTGTACAGGCAGGTGATGTGACAGTATGCCCCTTCCCAGGAAGGCCCGTAGCCCCAGATTTGTTTGGGTGCCTGTAGAAGAACTCGCGGACCATGCGTGGTACTTGGACATTGGAACAAAGTACCCAAGAATGATCTCAGGCAGGGTCACCTTTCCAATCCACCAGGCATTGGAGCACTTCCCCCCGTATACGCAAATCACAGATCTCCTAAACCTGAAATTCTGAAACACCCTGCAACAGGAGAGGTGGGGGACAAGAATGAAAGAATGGGTGTACCCGCCATGCTATGGGCAAAAGCAGGCGGAAGGCCACTGAGGACACATGGTTGAGGATTTTAACGGACCAAAGAACCTAGGAGCCAACTTGGTGGGGAGGTTCCTGACTGGTAGATTCTTAGAGGAGAGCGAAACTAGGTCTCCAACCTGGAACAAGGGCTTTAGGGTCCATTTCCTGTCTGACTGTACCCTCATACACTCGTGAGCATCCACCAAGGTCTCCCTGGCTTTGCAATGTTGTTCCTGGATCTGAGTCACCATGGTGTCAGTTGCTGGAACAAGACTAGGAGATATTGGGCCCAGAGGAAGCAGTTTCAGATGTAGTCCAGCGGAGCAGTAGAATGGGCTCTGGCCAGTTGCGGAATGGACAGTGTTGTTATATGCCACTTCGGCTGTGTCAAGTTGACTGTACCAATTGTCCAGGGTGGCGTTCACGTAGCAACGTAGCTATTGCTCCAGGGTCTGGTTAGTGCGTTCAGTCTGCCCATTGGTTTGGGGATGGTAGCCAGGGCTTAATGCATTCCAAATACCCAATTGTTTGCACAAGTGTATCCATAATTTGGAAAGGAACTGAGAGCCTCAGTCCGATATGATCTTCTCGGGTAATCCATGTAGACGGTAAAAGTTGTGAAGAAACACCCGTGCTGTCTGGATTGCAGTGGGAATGGAGACTAGGGGTATAATGTGTGCTATCTTGGTGTACCAGTCCACCATTACCAAGATTAAGGTATGACCGTCGGAAGCAGGGAGTTCCACAATGTAGTCCATGGCAATGGTATGCCAGGGGTATGGAGGTATTTCGGTGGGATATAGCATGCTAAATGGACGTCTGTGACTGGTCTTGTTCTGGGCGCAGACAGGACAGGAATCCACGTAGTTCCGTACTTGATCTGCCCATCCAGGCCACCAAACCTGTTGCGATTAATTCTTGCGTGGCCTTGACTCCCCGGAGTCCACTCATCTTGGCATCATGGAAACCGCGTTGTATCAGGGAACGGAGAATCGTTGCCGGTGCATAGAGCCAACCCCTAAAATACAACAACTCATTCATTTCAGTTACGCCAGGTGTCCGAAGGAGTTCTGCCCTCAAAGGGTCTGTCAGGGTGTCTTGTAGGAAGAGGTGTAGAAATGGCCATACCTGGCACAAGAAATGCTTTGGGGTGAGAACCTGCATTTTGACCTCGGGTTTCACAGGTGCAGACTCCAGGGAGCGTGACAGGGCAGCAGCTTTCCGGTTCAGTTCGCAAGGAATGTAGGTTACCCTGAAGTCGAACTGGGAAAAGAAAAAGGCCCAACGGGCTTGTCTGGATATTCGGCATTGCAAGGATCGTAGATGTTGCAAGTTTTATGGTCTGTTCGTACCTCCACAGTAAAGCGACCCCCAAGGAGATGATGACGCCACTCCTCTAACACAGCTTTGATGGCCATATGACCCTTTTTCATTACGGAATAGGTCCGCTCACTTGAGGTCAGCTTCTGTGAATAATGGGCAGCAGGATGGTCCGTTCCAGTTTCAGGGTTTAGTTGCACCAAAACAGCCACTATGGCGCGATTAGAGGCGCTGGTTTCCAGAATGAAAGGTACATCTTGATTGGGATGCCGTAAGATGGGAGAAGTCATGAACGTAGCTTTCAGGTTTTCGAATGCTGTCCAGGCTTCTTCTCCCCAAAGGAAAGGCACATTGGTACTGGTCAGAACTGTCAGAATGGAAGCTGATTGGGAGAACTGCGGAATGAAGCGCTGATAAAGATTAGCGAATCCCAGAAAATGCTGTAGTGCATTGTGATCGTGGGGTTGTTTCCATTGTTGTTTGGCCTGGACTTTAGTGCAATCCATCTGAATACCATCTTGACTTATAACGTACCCCAGAAATTCCCTGAGTTCTTGATGAAAAAGGCATTTCTCGGGTTTAGCGAACAAATGGTTTTCGGCCAATCTTTGCAGAACTTCTGTGACATGTGAAAGGTGATCTTGTAAGGAAACAGAAAAAAACAAAATGTCATCCAAATAGACCCAAACAACAATGGTGTCCATAAAACGTTGGAAGATGGCTGGGGCATTACACAGGCCAAAAGGCATAACCCGGTATTCATAATGCCCCAAAGGAGACAAAAAGGCTGTCTTCCATTTGTCTCCCTCTTTTATCCTAACCAGATGGTAGGCACCTCTGAGGTCCAGTTTGCTAAAAAAGCAAGCTGTATGTAATGACTCCATAATGTCTCAGATCAAAGGCAGTGGGTATCTGTCCTTTAAGGTGATATTGTTCAATTGCCGGTAATCAATTAAGGTGCGCAGCAGCCCCTCCATCTTTTGTACAAAAAACTGCTGAAAGCCGGCAGGGGACATTGAAGGCACAATGTAACCTTTGTCCAGGCAATCTTTGATATATTGTTGCAGTACCCCTCTCTCTAAGAGTGGTAGAGAGTAGATCTTGCCATGGGGCATGACGGAATCAGGAACAAGGTCCACAGTAAAATGAAAAGGCTGGAGAGGGGCCAGAGGGATGCCTGCTGGTTCAGAGAAGAAATGGCTGTAGGTGTGGTATTCAGGTGGTACGGTCGGCAGGGTACATACTGGCTGAGAACAAGTGTATTCCAGAGGAGTGGGAAACAAGGACAAGGATGAAATGAACTTGGGTGGGCAAAAAGGCATAGTGCAGTGAAGGGAAGCAAAAATGACAGTGGTAGTCTCCCAGTTGATATGTGAGTTATGAAACAAGAGCCATGGCAGACCCAACACCACTGGGAAAGATGGTGACTTCAATCCTTCTAGGCAGATCCTTTCTCTATGGTTGTTCACCCATAAATCCAGTGTACCCGTTCGTTGGTTTATGGGCCCAGAGGATAATCCGGTACCATCAATGACTTCGACCTGAGTCTGGCTGGCCTTTTCGTGAAGTGGAATAATAACCGTGGCAGCGAACTCTGTATCCACATAGTTCCCTGAAGCCCCACAATCCAATAATTCTAGTGTTTCCTCAAACCTTTCCTGCAATCCGATCCTTATCCACAAAATCAGCAAGGGTACAGGTTCCATATGTTTGGCAAGCGCATCCTAAGATGGAAGGTTTGTTCTGCTAGATGGGTATGTCGTTGCTTTCCTTCCTAACGACAGACCTACTAGTTTTCTGACTTCCTGGGTGGTCAAAGGGAGCACATCTCCAAGAAGTGCCTGTATGCCCCACAATACAAGCACAAACAGTTTGCTCTTCTACGGTTCTTTTTGGTTTCTGTTAAGGGACTGCAAATCACCCCCAGTTGCATGGATTCTGGGGCAGCTTCGGGTGGTCTTTGTACTGTACCAGGAATTACAGGTAGACGGAAACTTACTCTGTATATCCTCTGCCTTTCATTCCGTCTTTCACTTAACCGGTGATCAATATGAAGTACCTGATCCATTAATGCCTGGATCGTATCAGGTTCAGGAATGTGCAAGAGTTCTCCTTGAACTCGTCACGTAGCCCCCGTCGGAGTTCTCCTTGACCTCGTCACGTAGCCCCTGTCGGAACAAGGTTTTCCGTGTAACTTCAGGCCACAGGGAATCCGTGGCTAGTTGCCGAAAGTGACGTATATAGATAATTATGTCTTTGTTGCCCCGCCTGATGTCCATCAGTTGCTTCTGGGCTACAGAGGATTAGGGGACTGGAAGGCATCCAGAAAGGCTTCCTCAAATGTGGCAAAGTCATTCCAAATGGGGCTGTTAGAGGATACCAAGGGTGATACCAAGGCCAGAACTGCTTCGGTTAAATTCCCTACTATATAGCCAATCTTAGCTTTGTCCAGGATGAAATGCATGGGCCGGAAAAGGAAATGGATCTTGCAATGATTGCAGAATTGTTCCAGGCATCTGGGGTCTCCATCACACCGCAAAGGTGTGGTATGAGCAAAGGTGCGGTATGAACTATGGTGCTTTCATCTTGATTGGCAGGTCTAATACCCTGTACCATCTGATGCAGGCCGGTGTTCTCCTGGTGTAAGGTAGAAACTTCCAGATGTACTTCATCCCTGAATTCCTGCAATTCTTCTATGTCGAAATCAAGACAGTGACGTCTCAATCTGTTATACTGCACGTCATGCTTGCGGTGTGCACCTGTTCACCGAGGCTCTTGCTTTTCGCTCAAAGCCAGACTGACAATGGAACTGTAGAGGTGGTGATGTAGTGCAGGGAAGCAACATAACTGCCTCCCCTGATCTGGAAACAAGGGTCAGTGCTGGGTCGACTGCCAAAGTAAGGAGACAGAGCTTCCCTATTACTGTGACATTGGGACAGTGCAAGCACTGACAGGGAAGGCCACGTAAATACAGATGATATTCTGGCGAAAGGTCACTAAGTGGAGATTAACACATGATGGATACTGCCAGGAAGGAACAAGGACCAGCCTGGACAAGGAAACAGAGGAAGAGAGAGCGGGGCAGGGCAGGACTCAGTAGCAAGACAAGTAACAAAAGATCTAGGCGCAAGAGTGTGGTTACGAGCAAGCTAAAAAACACGTTGAGACGCGCTAGGGAAGCGTCTCTGATTCTTAAGTAGAGGTACAGGGCAAAAGTGACGCAAGAGCAACAAACGGGAGCAACCGCATCACCCGTAGAACTGCTCATGAGTGAAAAGCAGAACACGGACATCCACGCATGCGCAGTGAGAACACAATGGCGGTGCCCAGAGGGATGAGACCTCGCTGGGCACCAACATGAGGAAACCGCCAGCGCAGATACAGGTGCCTTGACGGGACCCCACATAGATGCCGCGCACATGGACAGGTAAGTGGCGTGACCGGTATGACATCCCTCACTCAACACCCTACACGCCTCCATATTCCCTAGATCATCATCCTTTTACCAATACTCCCATATTCCTTTCTAAATCTGTGAGTCTCAGAGATACTGAGATGAGGAATATTGGGGAGGACCAAAAGAGAGCATATCAGTTAAGTACTGGGACAAGGAGGAGTTGCAGAGCAATAGAGAATGTTCCATGTAATTTGACTGAGCATTCTACTTATCCACCACAAAATCATATAAAATACGACAAAGGACTTACAATGTGGCTCATCCATTCCAGGAGGGACCGAGGACCAGGAAGCTGCTTGGCGCAGGAAGTTCAAGTGTTGCAGTCTGAGATGCTAATGCTTAGCACATGGCATCCCCAGTGGATCGACCCTGAAGGACCCTTGGTGATGCATTAACCAGACCTCATAGGGGAGGTGGACCAAGTGGTCTGTAACGGATATGCGTAATGCAGATGACCAGAAGCTGCAGAGCTGTGCAGTGCTCGAGAAGCTTGAAAAAGCCCAGAGAAACCCAGCGTGAAGGCAAACCCTGAGGCAGACCAGAGCCCACAAGAGAAGTCATGGAAGGTATGAGAGTGAATGGGCTGGTCAAACGGGGTACCGGAGGGTCTGGGCTACCGTGCAACCAAATAAAAAGGAGAGCTCTAGAACTCAGGAGCTGGGTTACGAACCCAGAGCTAGGGAGGATTTGGGAGAGCCACAAGGTGAAAAAGTTCCCTAACAGGGGAAGAGATCAGACCCATAATCTTAAATGCATATATCAAGAAGGGAATACTACTCATCTTCCTCGTGGAAGTACTTGGCAAGAGAGTCAACCAAGTCTGCAGAAGTAAAGAATCATAGAATTAAAGGTCTGAGACACACATCAAAAATAGAGGGAAACTACAAGCAATATTCCTCGTGGCAGTACTTGGCAGTGTCGTGCACCAAGTGAGCCGCAAGGGAGGGACTCAGGTCCAGGACCCTATCAATATATCAACTCTTGTTGAGAAGCCTGAAAGCAAAAGAGAAGCCAGGGGAAGGTAGTCATCCCACCTGGTGTTGTTGAACGGTGCTACCAAAGTGAAAGAAAGGCCACGGGACAGGAGTCGCTCCCTCTGGTGCTGTTAAACTATGTTATGAAAGTGTTAGAAAGGCCAGGGTAAAATGGAACTATGCAACCAAGAGAGAAAAGGCCAGGGGAAGGCACTCACTCCCTGTGTTTGCATTGAACTGTGAAGCCCAAATACCAGGAGGAGGGAGACATTCTGCTTGTAGCCAAAATTATAAAGACTTGCTGAGGCAGACTGTAAGAACATAGGCAGTGTGGGTGCTAAGAGGAAGTGGTTGATCTTAACCGTTTTATTTGTGCTCGAGAACAGTTTTGAATGGACGAAGAGAGCCATTCCCTTAAGAAAAACCAAATATGAAAGTGAACGTTTATTGCTAGTCCAGAAGAATGAAGTCATTCTTCTGGACCAAGAACATTTACTTTATTTCGAGTTTAGGTTCAAGTGTAAGGGCGAGAAGTAGGGTTTTGACACAGGACGGTGGTCTATTTCATTTATATGGACATTCTGATGACACTGGTATTATTTTACTTGAGTCAGGGGACGTCGCTTAGAGATAGGGAAAGTTTCAAACAAATACATGTTTATAGCATTTAGCAATCCTCATGCCACGTTTGTCAGTCTCCTCATTCTGCACCCTTACAGTGGACATTACAAATACCTCCACCTCCTGCAATATTGGAGGGCTGTCTGTACACTCACAACGTTGCATTCTGCAGTTCTGGTAGGTCCTGACTCCCATCTGTCAGTTATAAATGTCCCACTCCATGGAGCAACTAAGCCCCCATCAAACAAGTGTGCCTACCGCTCACCAAGGCCCTGTCACCAGAAAAGATCCAATTACTAGTTGCAGGACTCATCTGACATACTGACGGGGATCCCAGACCAGTTTCGTCTGTTCACTAGGACAGAGACATTTTTTGCCTCCCTCCTGGTGCCAGGTATCCGGACTGCAGCAAATGCCAAGTGGTTGATGATCACCAAGTGGGAAATGCATCAGTTGGCAAACCAAACAGAGCAGAGTCTCAACTCTTGAATATATGTTCTGGATTTGCTCACGGCTATTGAAGGATGCATGTGCAAGAAAATTGGTCTTTTTTTGCTGCATGTAAATCTCCCCAAATGATGCAGATAATGGGTCCTAACCCCTGCTATAGGGGCCCTTCACAACTTAAGGATTTACATGGAGAAGGAAGCAGGAGTAAATGTTGATGACTGGTTTAATTTAATGTTCTCGTGGGCCCCGTCATGGTTGGAAAGAGCAGTAAAGTTACTGGTTGCTCTCGTGGTTTTTCTGCTTGTGATAATTTGCTTGTGCCAGATGATTTTGAGATGCTTTTCGAAGATTCTGCTAAAGAGCATGACTATGATGATGTCTATCACAATGGGTAGAGCTCCTCCCCTCACAAGAAATATGTACACCGAGTCTGATAAGTGGGATGGCATTGTAAGCCAAGAATTGTGAGAGTATAGCAGGCTTTGGGTCCCCCAGGTAGATTGACCTCCCCTCCGCCTGACCCTTGGAATTATTTAGAGCATTGGGTTGATTTAGCAGGAAATAGGGGTTGTTGTTTCATGATGTGCACCCCGGAAGAATATGTCGAAAGGGGGGGAAGTGTATGCCATGTGTGTAGGGAATGGGTACCCAAGATGATGACTGTAGAAGAAGGGAAGCAGCTGATATAGTTAATGGAGGATTAACTAAAGGGCGAATGTTGGGATTCACGTACAGCGTCTCAGCCAGGCAAACATTTTTAGGTTGAGAAAAACCTCTTAGTAAGCACCACAGTGCGAGCAGTTTGAGTTATGTGCGGCAGAAGAGGCATGTATCACTTGTAGCTAGTTTTTAAACTTAATAGATACATGATATAGCAACACAGAAAGAGAAACAAATATATTCATGTTGTGGTTGCAGAGGTTATAAATAGGGTAGAGTATTATAGGCCCTGTGTTTAGAAATAGTCACAATGTTATGTTTTGAGTGAGGTGTGAGAAGAGAGCTGAAGTAGGTGGAGCGAGAAAATGGAGCAGAAAGGTGTTGTGGTAAAAACAAGGTCAGTGGGTCAACATGGCAAGAGTGCCTTCATAATGGATTTGAAGTCATAGCACACAAAGGCCAGAATGAAGGCTCAGATATGGAGATGCAGCTCTGTTTAGCTCATTCCCAGGACATAATCCCCTTTCCATCTCCCAAGAGAGAAGTCAAGGTCAGAGGCACAAGTGCTTCACAGATAAATGCTAATTGTATCCATCTGCAGAGCTCGAAGGCACTGGGAATGCAATGTTACATTTGGGGAGGGAGGGTGTTGTTGAGCTCTTTGAAGGACACATTCATGAGAACAGGGCACAAGGGTTTGTGATGCGAACAGGCCATGCGAATATTTAGAGAATTAATGCCTTCACCCCATGAGCGAACTTTCCATTTGAATTGCAAGTAAATGTATAACCAAAGCAAATAAATCTAAGAAATTCAGACTCAAGAGTGGTGCCCTGGTCACGTCATTGCTGGGCACCTGAGGCCTAAAGGAGTTAAGGGGGAGCTGTACCGTACCGTGATTTAGTACAGGGTCGAGGCTGCAACTTGTGTGTGCCATGGTGTCTGGTATAATGAGAAGGCCCATTGTCTTATCAAAGCAGAGTTGGCCTCATCAGTCTTACTTTGAATGAGCAGGGGTCGGAGTTGTGCTCATCACGTGACAATCAAGATTTATTAGTGTATCAATACACCTGTTTGCCAATCATGTACTAGGATTCAATAGTGACAATGTAGTCGGCCACGTGCACAGGGCAATGGGCTTAGATAAGTTGTGGCCAATTGGTCCAGGGACTATAGAGGGGAATTAGCATGTCATATATTGGTAGCCAATGAGGGTGGTGGGATGACTTTATAACCTATGTATGATAATGTGCTGTTTTCCGCTCTATACCCTGTAACTTCTTGTTGCGTGATGAGCTCTGTGTCAGTTCAGTTCCACAGGATCCTCTGAGACCTTTGCATATAATAAACCTTGTTTTTGCTTGCAAAGTGGTGCAGTGGTTTTTTGCCCATCATGATACCATAAGAAAAGATATTTGTGCTAGCTTTGTCATTTTATGCCGGTATCCCCGTGTACAAACCTTATCTTGTTGCGTTTGCCCTTACGGCCAGTAAAAACCTCCTGTCACAGGAAGAAAATATATCATTGCTGCTGCACATTCAATGATACAGTAAGGAACCATTTTCTTGTTTGGCTGAACCGATGCCTACACACATCATTTAAAAACACTCATCATGTTGACTTTGCCTTGAACACTAGTAAAACACACAATTTCACAGTAATAAAACATTTACTTGCTGACTGCACAAGTGCCCACACGCTCCCCATGTAAGAAAACACATCATATTGGCACTAATGTTAGTAATAAACGCCATGCCACAAAAACACACTGTCCAGTCTGCCTTCCCCAATGTGCTATAAACTCCCCACCCCAAATCCTCCTCCATGTAATAACATTCATCAAGTTAGTTAGCTCTGTCCAGAAATGCCAGTAAACCATCTAAGAAAATGACCATGCTGCAATTCCCCTTGCCTACGTCCCCGAGTTGCACGCACACATTGATGCTCATTCACCCATCAACCAATCACCCAGTGGCACCTGGTGAATGTTTTAATTGGAGGGGCCTAACTTTTTCCAAAAATATACCAGAGCAGCCAAGTATAGCCAGGGAGCCCAAACCAACCAAAGGTGGATCGAGAGGGTTCCTCTGAGAATGTTTTGGGGATAATAATGTTGCATTGTGTGGCGCACCTTCTGTGAAAAGTTTGGTTAAAAGCCAGACAGTTTGCAATTGTTTTTGTAGGGTAACTTCAATCCAAAAATTCAAAGGATGCACTTCACACAAAAGTTCATAGGAGCAATTTCACGATGCCTTGACCCACAATACATTGCCAGTATAAAAATGATTTGCCACAATAAGAAAACATGTCCAAACTGGTTGCACCAAAATGCCAGTCTAGCCACGTAATAATACTTATCATATCTGCCCAGAAAATAATGGCATGCCACAGTTAGAATACCTAGGAAATGCTAGTCTAGCCATTTAATAACACTTATAATGCTTACTTTATCATTGATGCCGAGTAGAAAATGGCATACCACAATAGGAACTGGCTGTACTGTCTGCACCAAAATGCCAGTCTAGCCATGTGATAACACTTATCATGCTTGCTTTATTACAAATGGCCAGTAAAAAGTGTCATGCTACAGTAAGAAATGGCTGAAACTGGCTGCACCAAAATGCCAGTCTAGCCATGTAATGTTATTATCATGCTTGATTTTTCATAGATTCCCAGAAAAGAATATTATACCACAGTAAAACATTGCTAGACTGGCTGCACCAAAATGCCAGTCCAGCCTCATAATAACACTTATCATGCATGCTTTATTATAAATGGGCAGTAAAAAGGGAAATGCCACAGTAAGAAATTCCTAGGCTGGTTGCACCAAAATGCCAGTCTGGCCACATAATATCAGATAACATGCTTGCTATATCAATGATAGATGCACATTAAAAGTGCACCCCCTGCTCCCCACCACCACCACCACCTGCCAAAATCAGATCCTTCATCGCTGAACCAGAACAAATATCCACACACCCCATCACATGACCTTAATTCTCTCATCTACTCACACCATTCACTTGCTCATGTACATGTGCAACCACACATCATACACTCACTCATTCACACAGACATTATGGAATATTTAACATGTCATTGCATGCACACATGCATACATACAAACATACATAAATCATAAACATGCGACACCCCTGCATGCATGCACGCATGCACACACACTTACAAATATATATGTTTTCTTACTTGTTGTTTCCGACTCAATTATCCATGACTAACTCTATAAAGGCCTCCATCAGCTTGCCCCCACACTACAGCCTCCACCACACTGACAGGAACATGTACAGTGGAGCCAGAGCGCTGCATGACAACTGGAATATGTCTTTCTGAAGTCAAGTGGGTGGGACAAAGACTGATACGCAAATTAATATTTCTCCTCTGTGAAGTATGCAGTGAGCTAAAACGTGGCAGTAGACCCTCCTGAGTGGAAACAATTCCATAGAACAGGGTATTTGACCCATGCTTGTTCTCATTGGAGGGGCTCCCACACTCCTTTGCAACTTTGTAAAACAGGGGGTTTCACCCTAAGTGACCAAGGGTAATCCAGACATGGACCCCTTTCTCACTGTGCCTTAGAGAGGGTCAGCTTCACCTCACTAATGAGGCCTGACTAGGCTGAAACACGTGTCTGGGGTTGCTGGTGGTACTCTTGTTCCAAGGAGATTTGCCTAGCATTTCAATGCTGGACTGCCCTTCTGTGTGGGACAAAGCCTGATATGCAAATGCACTCTGTGCATGCACTCTGACTTCAGAAAGAAAGGATTTCTTTCTTAAGCTTGATAGGGCTCCTTCGGCCCCAGGACATGATGCAGCAGAGTCCCTCACTTCTCCAGTGACTAGAAATCTATGTAAAATTCCTAATCCTGACAACAATTAACTCCCAAGCAGAGCGAAGGCTTTATTAACACATTTCCTGGCAGTTGTTACTGGAGGTGTTTATTATAGAGCATCCACTTACCAGGTAGCGCTGATCTAGGGGGTCGCCTTGTTCAGATATTGAAGTGATTATTGCTTCCCGGTTTCTGCTGACAAGCATTCAACATTTAGATAAAAGGACTTTGAATTTGGCAGCAGTAAGGGCTTTATTGTATCTGTCTATTTCATTTTTAAATCAACCATACAACAGTTACAACAATAAAATTAGCGCTTCAATTTGATTTCCATACATTTTTAAAGGGATGGTCTAGTAAAAAATTTTATTTAAAAAATAGATAGGCAACATAAAAAAAAAAATACTAGCATTCTCCGTTTTAAAACTTCCTATGTAACATTTTGAGCTATTCAAGCTCAAAATTCGCAAAAGCAAGCACATGGGCGCATCCATTTTGTGAAATGGAGGCCCTCCTGTGCTGGCTTTTGCTTTTGCGGCACTAATGAAGGAAAAGCCAGCCAGCTGTAGTAAACAAAAGCTACCGCTGGGTGGCTTTCCCTTCATTAGTGCTGTAGGCGGAGGACGGGGACCGGAGACCAGAGCAGGAAATCTGCAGCTGAATCTCAGTAAGTGCTATTTATTTTATTTTTTAAAATAAGCACTAGCTGCGTTTTTTTTTCTAAGTTTTCCGGGCTGGAGGAGCCCGGAAAACTTAGAAATAAAACCGCAGCTTTAAAAACGTTGTATTTATGTTTGCGGTCGCTTTTGAAGTGACCGCAAACATAAATACAACGTTATTGTGTTGGAAAACGCTGCAGTTTTTCTTTCCAAGTTTCTCAGGCTCCTCTGGCTCGGAGGAGCCTGAGAAACTCGGAAAGAAAAACCGCAGCGTTTTCCAACACAACCGCGTTGTTTCTGCCTGAATCTGCTTTCCCATTTGGGGTTCTCGGGCTCCCGGGGAGCCCGAGAGCCCCAAATGGGAAAGCAGATTCAGGCAGAAACAACGCGGCATTGCGGAAAACAACGGCGTTGTTTCTGCCTGAATCTGCTTTCCCATTTGGGGCTCTCGGGCTCCCCACGGGGAGCGCGAGAGCCCCAAATGGGAAAGCAGATTTAGGCAGACACAACGCAGTATTTAGCATTTCCCATTTGGGTCTCTCGGGCTCCCCACAGGGAGCCCGAGAGCCCCAAATGGGAAATCAGCTGTAGGTAGAAACACTACGCGGCATGTAAACATAACCGCGTTGTGTTTCTGCCTGCTGTGGCTTTCACTTTGGGTGACCCAAAGTGATAGCCACAGCAGGCAGAAACACACGCGGTTGTGTTGGAAAACGCTGCGGTTTTTCTTTCCAAGTTTCTCAGGCTCCTCCGAGAAACTTGGAAAGAAAAACCGCAGCGTTTTCCAACACAATAACGTTGTATTTATGTTTGCGGTCGCTTCAAAAGCGACCGCAAACATAAATACAACGTTTTTAAAGCTGCGGTTTTATTTCTAAGTTTTCCGGGCTCCTCCAAAAAATAAATAGCACTTACCGAGATTCAGCTGCAGCTTTCCTGCTCTGGTCTCCGGTCCCCGTCCTCCGCCTACAGCACTAATGAAGGGAAAGCCACCCAGCGGTAGCTTTTGTTTACGACAGCTGGCTGGCTTTTCCTTCATTAGTGCCGCAAAAGCAAAAGCCAGCACAGGAGGGCCTTCATTTCACAAAATGGATGCGCCCATGTGCTTGCTTTTGCGAATTTTGAGCTTGAATAGCTCAAAATTTTACATAGGAAGTTTTAAAACAGAGAATGTAGTATTTTTTTAAATAACATTTTTTACCAGACCATCCCTTTCAAGAAGACATAGCAAAGTGGTACAAGTACTGAGCAGCACCATATTCAGTAACAACATTGACGTGCTGGGTACATTGAAACATCTGAATCCTGTGCAATACACAACAGTTACGATAATGCTAATACTCTCTAGAATACAAATAAAATTACTTCATCTAGAGCAATACAAGCCCTTGAGGATAACTCCTCCAAATGTGTCACATGTAGAGAAATAGTAGACCATCTTGAGTTAATATCTGGTGCATTACTCTTGAGCAGTAAAAAAAAGTGTTATGTTATGTTATAAGAATTTATTAAGCGCACGTGCGCCAAAGGCATCATTGCGCTAGAGGCAGCTAGCAGAAACAGAACAGGTAGGAGAGCCATTGCAATAATAATGTTTTCACTTTACGTAGAAAGCAGAAATAATCAGCAGTGCTCCGCAGAGCGTGCAGAAGTTTGTTCCAGGCATTAGCGGCTACAGTAGAAAAGGCACGACCGCCTGACCGAGCCAGCCTATGCCGGGGAACCACAAGAAGAAGGGCTGATTGAGAACATAGGGGGCAGGGAGGTATGTAGTGCACATATTTGCTTGAAGATACTCAGCTCCAACACCGTAGAAAGCTCAGTGGACCATACACACAGATTTAAACATGACACAGGCCTCTACGGGAAGCCAGTGCAGTTGCCTCAGTAGCGGGGACATATGAGTGCCAAAGGACGGGCGGAGGATAGATCTGGCAGCTGCATAGTGTGACAAAAAAGGGTCATCATAATCCCCTAGAGAATTGTCTATGTAGTAAAACTAAACAACCCTTCCCTCTCTTGAAGGGGAAAGAGGATAAGGGATGTTACTACAAAGGGGTTACATGTCTTTATACCGAAATCTTTTATAAAGAATGAACATATATAGAATATTTTATAACGAAAAATGTTATAGTGAACGCACTGTTTTTTTATTTTTTTGGGGGTACACCATCAAACCCCGTTTCCCACCGCTAAAAACCCACCCAACCATTTCCCGAAAATATTTAACCTTTTATCCCACCCCTAAATGCATTCACTATAAAGGTTTCCGTTATAAAATATTCGATTTATGTTCATTCTATGTAAAGGATTCGATATAAACACTGTATACCCTGCAAATGTCAATTAAATTGAAAGACATATTAACAAATGATTTGGAAAAGGCTGGGACACTTAGAGGTGCTAGGCCTAAGACCACAACGATGAAGAACACAAACAACACACTACATAGTACAACACACTACATCGTACTTTGGAGGAGCAATTGGGCACAAAGTATCATACTAAGATAATAAAATAAATATTGCACACGTAAGTAGAACAATGTTCTATCTATATCACACTCATGCCCCGATTTACAAGTGATAACCACCAAAGATTTAGCCCTCGTGGAGATAACCTTGTCCGTATGTAACGTTGGTCGGGCTATTGCTCATCTAATGTTGCCCTTTATAGTTGAATTAATTATGTCCCATGCTACGTGCATTGGAGAAAAGCAGGCTTGGCTAGATAAGAACAAACAGCCTAAGAGAAAAGTACAAGAAGACCTTCAACTGAATCTTGTGCTCCAAAATATTGATGTTTTGTCACAACAAATACTTGCATCCAAAAACCCAACACACACATGATAATATGGGTTATCATGAGGAAGAAAATGCAAAGAGATGACAGAAATGTGAGAATTTTAAACATATATGTATTACCTCATGGAATACTATGGAATACCAGATACCAAATACCACATACGACCAATACTAGGTGGCAGGTCTATTTATTGTCATCTGACTTATTTTTATTCCAAGAAATATGAATGATGGGCACTTATTCCCTTGATTGATATCTGATGTTGCAGAGAAAGGCGAGATGACCGAGTAAAGGAAGACCATCAGGGGGGCTCCTTGTATGGGCAAAACACGACTTACCCATGAGAAAAACCCTAACATGTTGGCTGTTGTAATAACCATCATAAGGGCTAACAAGTCGAACAAGTGTTATTTTTCAATGTGTAAAATCCTTGGACTTTATCTTAGCTACTCTAGAGGGAGCAATTGAAGAATGGCTATTTGATAGACCTGGTGCTCCTTATATAGTAGCAGGAGACCTAAACTGTCAGTCTTTTCATGGGAGTAAGCAGTGACTCGAACTGTTATAGTGTCTTATCTAATAGGTATGAAGGTAATGTGATAGAACATGCAGAGAAAGATCTAGATTGTAAAGAGGGGTCCTGTCATGGATTTTTGGGATACAAGATCTTGTCCAATTAACTATGCTGTCTGATAGCTCGGGGTATACCTTATACTTGGACAAATGGTAGTAGGTGCTGTTGGATTGATTAAGTTCTGTTAAGGAGAAATGCTTTTGACACAATTGTGGATTTTTTCAGCTTATTCCGACAGAACTGAGTGATCACAAGTTCATCCAATTTGCCATACTAAATGATGATAGAAGAGATTTTAGCAATTTGATAGAAATTGCAATTTAGCAATGAGACTGGTAACCATGTGATATGTAAGAGATAAATGTGAATGCTTTTAACAATTGTTTGTTTAATCATAATATAATTGGGTGTGTCTCCATTATAATTGGGATAAAAGACTATCAGCCTCATTACGAGTTTGGCAGTAAGTGGTAAAGTTGGAGGTAACTCTGAATCCGCCAACTTTACTACTATGCCAAATTACAGTTTGGGCCTGTAGTGGACGATTTGCCTCCAGGAAAATCCTGGAGGTAAATCCTCTGACTCACCATTGTAAAATCAGCAGAAACAATCGTATTACGGTGGTGGTAATTCTGCAATAGTAATCCCACCAAAAAAGCCCCATGGAGTCCAATGGTCTCAAATTAAAGGGGGAATTACACCACCATTTGTAATTCGGCAGAAATTCCGCAAGACCAATTGGCGGCAACTGAAAATCGTTTGGGAGGTATTCTGGTGGATCTACTGCCGGGATACTGCCCAACTCATTTGAGGCCCTATGATTGGATGATACAAAGCATAATGCAAAAAAGGCAGATATAGTGCAGGCTAAGCATAGTTATAGGACGGTTGTTGGCTCGAGAATCAACAACATGGCCATTGTTGTTACAAAGACACTTTTTTAATAAAACAAACCTCCACCTCTGTCCTGTTGGACTACATGGGAATGGGGATTTATGGAATTCCGCCTCCAGAATTACGAGCTCACCAGGGTTGTAATGCCCCAGTGATTCCGGCAATCACGGAGGCGGAATGGTATTTCAGGTCGGCGGCAGCCTGCTAGTTTTTCCGGCATGGTTACCGCCGGACTCGTAATGAGGCCTCCTGTTGCTTTTATTGAAGACATTCAAGAGAAACGGCACCTTGAGATGAGAGAACCGTGGGATAACACAGTGGCATTGTTTTACCACATTTTGTTTTCCAGGACTGCCCGAGCCAGTGCATGGCAAATGAAGAAACAGGAGGGAATGGAAGCAAAATCATGGACAGAAATAGGGCTGACAATCATGCATCACTGCCGATTGTTACAGGAGAAGAATAAGAAGAAATCCGAGTGCAGGAAGCAGGAGGACGTGAAGTTAATTCAGAAGACATTTTCAAAATGTGCCTTATAGGGAGCAGTATTGACGAGTAATGAGGGTGTGGTGACACAGGAGATGCGACCAGCACAGCAAAATAATGTAGTGTACCCTATGGATCAGGGTGGGTATAATTCTTGGCCAAGAGGAAGAGGGAAAGGGCCTAGAGAAGGAGGACAAGGTGTATTTCAGATACCACAGGAAGGAGGAGGATTTAATGGCAGACAACCACAACAATCATGGACTTGCAGGAGAATAGGACACATAACCAGAACATATAGAAGCAGAGGAGGCATGCAGCAAAATTGGCAAACTCCAAGAGGGGGGATGGGCTATTTTCCACAATATAATACAGAATTACAGAAGTATTATGACCAAGATATGGATGACGCCCGAGTGATGAGGACGTAGTCCTCCGGAGCTACGATTGCTGCCTGAGAACTATCAGAAAAAATTCTGATTACAGACAGAGGCCCGACCTCAGTGCACAGCACTGTTTCTTGAACTGGAGCACCAGGAGAGCAAACTGGTCACAACTCTGACATGAAACCTGGGCCCTTAAGCCCTGATCTCAACTCTGTTTCCCCTCAAGAAAGGATGGGCAAGAATAGCGGAAATGCCCACTGCCACCCTGCCTGATTGGTGGCTGCCTGCAGGACACACCGAAGGCAGCTTCCCTGTGAGCCAGCTGTCCTAGAGTAGGTCCTCACCGGTGGACAGCGTGGGGGCTCCTCTCCCTTGGCAGAAGACAGTTGGTGGGGGTAGCAGCTCACCTGAGGTGGCAATGTCGTGACCGCAGCAGCACCTCCCACCACTTCTGCTGAGGTATAGGAAGTGAAGGAGAGACACTTTGTTCCCCATAACCAGACGCTGCATGGTCGTGACATCCCTGCCCTGGGGGCGCATCAGTGGTGAGTGGCATCAGTAGGCATGTGACCAAAGACTGGGAGCAGTGTAATACAGTTGCCTCTGCCAAGCCTAGACTATGGAGCAGGGATGGGTTCCGCCACTCAGTGTTAGCTTGGGCTGTTAATAACTTTCTCCAGTGTTCATCACCAACAAATGGTATAGATAACCTGTAAAAGGAAAGTTTAAATATTGAAAGATGTTCTAGTTCTGCTCTTTGGTTAAAAATCACTATTTGAATTGGTGAGGCGGGAAGACTAATTACTGCAGAGCCTGGCAGGTTCAGGGGCACATTGAATGATGCAGCAAAAACAACTGCAGTGAGTCGGACATGGCTGAAATTGCCCTGGGTTACAAGTCAGAAAGGCCCAGACAAGATGCAGCCTCATCTGCATCAGCGCTCACGTAGGAGCCTCTAGAAACGAGAACTGACTCTGCATTGGGGAGAGGCAAAGCACATCCAGGGGAAGGGTTTTCTAAGTTGGATGTGAGGAGGCCTTTACATCGACGCCTCAAGAAGGATAGTGGTGTCAGACAGGGGGGTTGTGGTGGGATGCTTGCACGCCAGTGAGTCTGCAGCCAGGGAAGGACTGGAGCCCAGCAAAGGTGGGGGAGACCCACACAGCACAATTCTGCTGACGGGCTGTCTTCTCAGTGAGGCGCTGTAAACCTGGGGCAGGAGGGGACACAGGTCTAAAGATAATGGTGTCATTGCGCAGTGCTCAGAGCCTGCCCCCCAGCTTCAGCATTACCCCAGCCAGAGGCCCCTGGGACCCACAGGAGACAGCTGCAACGGGACAGAACTGCAGAGGATGCCCACATTGTGAATCCACAGAAAGGTAAACTTTACCACAGACTATGGACCTCATTACGACTGTGCCGGTCCGGTAACAATGGTGCCGATAAGCCTAACAGCACCATTGTTATCGGACTGGCACAGTACGACTCTGTGGGCGGGTGCCATCCCGCATGCCAGGGTAAGACCTGACGGGTGGAACGGCACCCACCCGCAGAGTTTCACGGATGCAGCGGCACCCTTATTAAAGTTGCTGGTTCTTCCATGGTCCCCATTCCCATTGAGTCCTATGGGACTCAAATGGGAATTGGAATTTACAATTACCAGCGCCTGACTTCCCGGAACGCTGTGGTTGTAATGCCCAGGTGTTTCCAGCAAGCCAGGAACTGGTAAAATGTACAGGTCCGGCGGCAACCTGCCGGTTTTATCAGCACGGTTACCACCAGACTTCTAATGAGGCCCTATCTCCCTGCCTCCTAACTTCATTGCTGGTCAACTACACCCCCTACTGCACAAAAAGTGAGTGATGGCTGAACTCTTCCATTGCCTCCTCCACCAATCCTCCTGAACCTTGTTACTGTTCATATGTACTCTGCCTTGCCTCTACTAATCTTCATCTTCTCTCTCTGCATTGTGCCTCCTTTAAAATCGAATTTAGGCTGTGTGTACATTTACAACTGTGCACATCACTTGAATTGCTCTTGTGACTCCTTTGAAAATCGAATTTTGGCTGCGTGTACTTTTACAACTGTCCACCTCATTTGCATTGCTTTTGTTCCTCCTTAAAACTCAAAATTAGGATGTGTGTACTTTTACAACTGTGCACCACTCTTGCATTGCCCTTGTGCCTCCTTTAAAATTCGAATTTAGGCTGTGTGTACTTTACGACTGTGCATTTCTCTTGCACTGCTTTTGTGCCTCCTTTGAAAATCGAAGTTAGGCTGTGTGTACTTATCCAACCATGCACCTCTCTTGCATTGCTTTTGTGCCTCCTTTAAAAATCGAAATTAGGTTGTGTGCACTTGTTTCCTGAAATTCTATTCCTCTCTGGATTGCATGTATGCCTTGTGACTATTCCTACTTGGCCACCTGGTGAGTTAGCTTGATCTGTGCTGCCTCTTCTCTTTTCATTCCATGACTAATCTCTGCCGCCCCTATGGCTCTCTCTATCTCAACCATCTTCTCTAACTACTACACTATCACCTATCCCCCATCTTTCAAGAAGTCTGATAGGAAAAAGCACAAAAAGACATTGTGAGTGCAAACCCTTGGCTTCCCATCGCAAACACCTATGCCAGTGCTATGCCAGAGAAGTTTAGATGGATATCCTCTTCTCTGTCCCCTCTCCAGATCTATGTACCCCTCACTTCATCTTCATTCTCTCTCCTTCCACATCCTCTACTATTAATGGTGGCACCATGTGAGAAGTTCTCTTGACCGGCTTGTAATTTTTACATGCTTCATTAATGTCTCTTACACAGGCACTATCTGGGTTCAGGGCCTATATCCCAACCTCCTTCTCTTTGACCAGATCCTGCCTTCTATCATTAACTTCCTTCCTTCTCCTGTATCTTCCCCTTCTACTCTCTCTCTCCCTCCTCTGGCTGGTGTACCACGCCCCTGCACCCAACCTCAGAAAACCTCCAAAGGCAGAGACCTCCTTCATCTGGCGACTCTTAACACCTGCTCAGCCAACAAACACACTGTTGACATCTGCCTCCTTCTTGAAGACATTGACCTCAACATTCTTGCTCTTACTGAGACATGGGTCAATGCCAGCCGAGTCACTGCTTTTGGCTCCCTCCTCCCTGACGGCTTCAAAATCATCTCCAAGCCTCAACCCCACCGCACTGGTGGGGGGTTGCATTAATCTTCCCTGGGTGGGTTCCTGCTACTATCCTATCCACCCATCTCTACTCTTCCTTTGAAAGCCTGGTTTGCAAGTAGGTCTTCTCTCCCATATCCCCCCTTACCATTGCCACCATTTACCGGCCTCCAGATGCCACCACCATGTACCTGTCTGAATGGACTGATTTCTGCTCTTCCTTACTTTCATTCACCTCCAACCTCATCCTCCTCCTGGGTGATTTCAACATCCAACTGGACTCACCTGGCTCTTCATCCACTCTTTTCGCTGACCTCTGCACCTCTCTTTCCCTCTCCATTCCCCGTCTGGGCCAACCCACTCAGCTGGACACACACTGACCTTTCTCTCTCCACCCCACTAGTCACCCCTCTCTCCTGGTCAGACCACTCTCTCCTCTCCTCTCATTTGGGTCCCTTTGGCTCTCTGAATGCTAACCAAAAAGCCCAGACAACCTCATTCACTAACATCCACCCGATGAAACAACTGTCTGCTGCTGCTTTTGTTTCCACCTTCACCCCCCTATCCCCTTACCACTGATACTACCTCTGACTCTGCTCTCAGCAACCTCCACCTTTTCATCACCAACACTCTTGACATTCTTGCTCCAATCATGAAGATCCGCCTGAAAGCTGCCTCTAAAGCGTAACACCTGGTATGACTCCAAACTGGCAGCCCTGAATTGAAAGTGCAGGGAGGTGGAATGGAAGTGGCAAACCTCAGGCTCATTCTCAGCAAACTGACCTGCCGCCTGCTCCAAAGGCAACACAGACTCTCCATCCATGCCAAGAAAAGAGCCCACATACAGGCACGGTTTCCAGTGCATCCAACAACATGGCTGAACTTTTCAAGATCTGCAGGGAACTAGCCAACCTTTCTGCAGACTCCTCCTCCCACTCTTCTTCCCAGGCCCTCTGCAATGCACTGGCCACACACTTCGCCACCAAAACTCAGGACATCCTGAACACCTTTGCTACCCACCCCCCAACCCATCCCACACACCCTTGCCTCCCTTTGCCCCACACTGACCTATTTCCTCCTTTTCCTCCTTCTCTCGTGTCATACTTGAAGAAGTTAAAGGAGTTGTCTGAACTATGAAGTTCTCTTCTAAACTGGTTCCCCCTTGCTCATCTGGGAATATTAAGGATAACATTGGCTCTCTTGCCCCTGCACACGCTGATTTCTGCAATTGCTCTTTTGACACTGGATCTTTCCCCTCCTCCATTAAGCACTCCCTTATGCGACCACTCCTGAAAGAAACCTTCAGCAGACCCTACCTGCCCTGCCAACTACCTCCCTATTTCCATCATCCCCTTCGTGGGGAAGATTCTGGAGAAGTTGTCATTGCTCCAACTCAACTATCACACTGAAATTGTAGATGGTCTCCACGACCATCAATCTAGATTCTGAGCATGCATCTGTGAGTTAGCTGCTCTGTTGAACACCTGTGAAGAACTTATCTCTGAACTCCAACTCCACTGCTGTCCTCATCCTTCTTGATCTCTCCTCTGCCTTTGACACAGTCAACCATTCCATCCTCATACAAAGGCTCTAAAATACTATTTGTATCTCAGAACGGGAACTGGACAGGCTGACATCCTTTCTTACTGACCGCTCTTAACAAATCACCATGGGCACCTTCTCCTCTCCTATGGCCTTCTCCACCTGTGGTGTCCACCAGGGTTCTATCCTCAACTTCGGTCTGCTTGCACGCCTAATCTCCTCCTTCTCCTCCAACTTCCAGTGTTACGCAGAAGACACAAAGCTCTTTTTCAAACTTCCTGCTGACCCTGTTTCACCCTCCATCATCCCTGACTGCCTATCTGCCCTCCAGTCCTCGTGCATATCCAATGATCTCTGCCTCAACACATGTAAAACTTAGTTCCTTCCAATCGGGACCCCTGCTCGCTCCTTCTCCCCTTCACTTTGGCCTTCCTCATTGGGCTCCCTTCTGCTCCTTCTTCTGAAGCCAGAAACCTTGGAGTCATCTTCAACTCCTATCTCTCCTTCCTCCCTCACACTCAGGACATTGCCAAGAAGTCCCACTTTTAGCTCTTCCTTCTCAAAGGAATTCTCCCTTTTCCCACTTTCCCCCATAGGCTCAATGTTACCCGAGCTCTGGTTCTCTCTAGGCTTGAATATTGCAATAGCCTCCTCCTGAATCTACCTTCTTCCACTCTGTGGCCCCTTCCAGCTAATCCAGAATAGGGCAGCAAGACTTATCATTGACCTTAAGCCCAGGGACCTCATCTCTCCTGCCCTAAAAAGTCTTCACTGGCTCCCGGTTTCTGCACAGATTACATTAAAATCCCTCTGCATCATCCACAAGGCTCTCTGGGCCCGGGGACCACATTATCTTCAACTTTATCTTACTAAATACTCTCCATCTAGACCACTATGTTCCTATGGCACCAACTCTTTGTGTGTAAAGCGTTTTGCTAAACAGAGGGTAGGTGGTCGATCACTTTCCTCAGCTGGCTCCTTTCTATGGAATAGCCTCCCCCTGCCTCTGCACCTTGAGCAGGACTTACTTAAATTCCAGATGCTGCTCAAGACTTTCCTCTTTACCTCCTCCCTCCCTTCTTCTCTTCTCTGCTAATCCCACAGTTGCTATGATTGGAGTCTGGGGCCCGTATGCATCTCTGGGGCCCCTGACCACCCACACCCAATCAGCCCAGCTCCTGTCTTCCCTCAGCACGTGTCTTGGCACACCCGCCACCCTGGATGTTTCACACTTAACCCTAACGTGGCCCCTGGCTGTGTAGGACCCAACAGCCCAAGCACTTCATTTGTGGTTCACCCATGAGCACGGACTCCCCAGCACTTACGCCCTCTTCCCTCTTCCTTGCTGTACTTTCACACTTTGAATACTCACAAGGCATAGTAGGTTTACCCTTCCTTCCTTTTCCCTCCACTGCTCTTATTAAAAAATGTGTTTTTTTAATGCATTTCACTCCCTTGTTCTCTCCCCTTGCACTGTGGCTAACAAGCAATAAATAAATAGATAAAGATCACACACAAACTCAGACACGTGCACCGCAATTATAGCAGACACAGCAAGCGCCATTGCAAATGCAATCGCCACAAGGGCAACCTCAGCAAGTACCTATGTAACACAACAGGTACAAACTCAGCAGGTGCAGACACAACAGGCCATGATACCACAATGGAATATGAATACAGTTGTCCAGCAAGCACCCGCACCAAAATTAGGGATTCTGACTGTGACACAGGTACAGGAATGAATTTATTTCCACAATAGGACAGCCCACGTAGTGACCTGATGTGGTCAGTACTATCTGTGACACCAGAGCCCCAAGAGGTTATCTTTCCACTGCTCCTGCCTCAGATTACTGCTGCAGTGAATCTTTCATGCTCTTCTGGGACCATTCCTTCGGTGTTGAAGTGTGCAACAGTGATTCTCCTGTTGAAAAAGCTGACTCTTAATCCACTCCTTCGTGTTAATATCTGTCCCAAACTCTTTTACCCTTCTTTATGAAGTTGCTTGATTCCCTGGTGTCTCCTTTACGGATCAAATACTGCGAGTCCATGGCTGTGCTGGACATGTTCCAATCGGGCTTTAGACCAGGCCGGGGCACTGAGACTGTTTTGGTCTCAGTGTCGATGATCTGACGATTGTTGCCGATCAGGGTGGAGTGGCGGCCTTGATCTTTTTGGATCTCTTGGCCACATTTGATACTATCGATCACACCATCCTGATCAGTCGGATGTCGGCGGCTGGCATGTCAGATGCTGTTCTTTCATGGTTTTGCTCTTTTTTATCTGACCGGTCTCAGCAATTTTTACTTTGACCTTTTCTCTCTGCAGTTGTGGCCTTGCTATGTGGGGTTCTGCAGGACTCCACCCTGTCCCCCACATTGTTCAACATTTACATTCAGCCTCTGATCACTCTAATCCGCTCACACAGCTTTAGATGTTACTCATATGCTTATGATACACAGATCTTGGTCCGGCTTGACTTACTCCATCCATCCAATACCACTCAGCTGCGAGATTGCCTCTCTGCCGTGGGATTCTGGTTGAGTGAAAATTGGCTAAAACTCAACGGAGATAAGACAGAGGTGATGATTGTTGCAGTCAATACTGTTCCTTTACTTTGTACACTGTCCTTCTGGTCATCTGCGGTGGGTACTTTTCCGGTGGCGGTTCCCACTGTTGAAATTCTTGATGTTAAACTATCGACCTCCCTTTCTATTGTTTCTCAGATTGGTTCTGTCGGCTAGGCTGCTCATTTCCAACTCAAAATACTTAGGAAGGTTTTGCCTTACATTTCGCTCCACTTGCACGCTCCAGTAGTCTCTGCCTTGGTTGTCAGTCGGATTGACTATTGTAACTCTCTCTATCTGGCTCAGCCAGATTACCTAATCCACCACTTACAGGTGTTACAAAACTCTGCTGCTCGTCTTTCCACTGGTACTCTGTACCGGGAGCATAGTTCACCTGTTCTTAGGTCTCTACACTGACTCCCAGTGGCTAAGTGTGTGTCCTTTAAATCCCTTTGCTTAGTGCATAGGACTTTCTATGCTGCTGGTCTGGAATATCTCCAGTTGAAATTCCGACCTTGCGTTCGGCTGACCGCTTCCTCTTGGCTGTCACTAGTGTCCATCTTGCAAGAATGGGAGGCCGCTCTTTTTCGGTTGGAGCTGCCATGTTGTGGAATGCTCTGCCAATTGCCCTCCGTGTTTGTCCGACTCTTATACACTTTAGGAAAGCTTTGAAAACTCTACTCTTACAGCTTTCTCATTCTCCTCGTTTTTGCTCTATCATAGCTCCAGCCTTTAGCAATAGGTTGCCTTTTTGTTGTTGGTTGCGCTGTACCTCGGTACGAGATTTTTTAACAGAACATAACATTTGCTATCGACTTTTTGGGGCAATAGCAAATGGCAGCGTTTGCAGCACAATCTCATCGGCAGTGTTTCGAGTAACTGGGGGCCAGGAGTACGCTTTCCCCTCTCGAACTCGCATAGAGTGGGCATTGCGTTACCTTTTGAAATCTGCATATTTGAACGCACAACAGCGAGGGGGGAAGACAAACTCTGGCGGCCCCTTAAACCAGTCAGGCATTCCTCGCCAATGCGGCTGGTCTGATTTGAACAAACTCAATCCTTGCTGGGACCTGCTTCTACTTGACTTTGATTGGCTAACAGAGATTAACTAAGCTCGTATGAAACCCGCATTTTTTATGAAATGTATCTGCAGATTGGCCATGACGCGGAGCACTCATGGTTCTTTTATTTTGAATCCAAGAAGTCATCAAACTGGCAATTAGCTTTCACGAGAGACCACACTCTACCTATGTTTTAATTAAATAGGCAAATTTATAAATTCTAAAACACAGCATGGCAAGGCATCTCCGCAGCACTGTTAGTTTTGAAATCAAAGCGTTCTTTGTTGTATGCTTTTCCTTATTTTTCATTAATATTATGTATATCTCTAATGTGCTTTTGACTTGAAGTCTTTTTAATATATTGCACTGTTCTTTTTAATAACTCCTACTATAATATGTGGTTCGCATATTCTTAATTCTTGAATTTTTATTGCACAACATTTTCTTGCGTTGTAACCTTCTTACATGACCCTAACCAAATGTATCTTGATTCTATTGTTTAGAATTGCCTTGCATGTGTAGCACCTTATAGCACTGCACTTAATGCATTAAATGTGCTGCATATTTTGCACAAGCTATTTTTAGGGTTCGCACTTTTGTTGCACTTGATTGCACTGTATCTTAGTACATTGGTATATTTTTCATAAACCCTTCTGTGCATTTGATCATAGTTAATATATACTTTCGGCGAGTATCCATACTGTTTGCACTTGGGTTACATATAAGTGCTCTATAATTGCATCTTGCACAACTTATCCTATAGTACCCAAATTGGCTTCTAAAATATAAGCATAGGTGTTGTGACATTGACATTGATAGCTCTTGCCAGATACCACCTAGAGGTATGGGGAAAAGAAAAGCGAATATAAGTCTGGGTGACATTCAAAGAATGTGTTAGTAAAATACTAAAGGATTCTTTGCAACCCATTTGGGACATACTAAAAAAAATTCCAATCTACAATGTTTACCTTCCTAAATTTGATTGATGACATGAGCAGGCAAACTAGAGGTGAAGTAGGAGGACTGAAATTGAGCTTGGGACCTATGGTGAATGATAAAGAAAGGGATATAGTGGAATTATGATGTCAGATGGCAATGCAACGACAAGGGAAAATATAGAAAAAGGAACCTAAAGCTAGTCAACAAAAAATAACACCAATGCTATGCCCAAGACCAATTGTAAACCAAGCCAACAAAGAGAGGTATCACCCGAACACTGAGACTGAGAATCGCCCCCATAACCATAGAAAAAATATAACTATAATCAAAAATCCAGAAGGGGTGACCCCGAAAACTCAGGGGGATGGCAAAGTTATCTTGGACCTCCCGCCAGCAGCAGTACCAATTGTGAGCATAATTGTCAGGGTTGAGCCCCTACCTGATGGAGCTTATGAAACCACAATGGGCCTGATGAACAAAGTTGCCCAATGGATGAACACGGTGTACAAGGTCAAAAAAATAAATCCGAGATCCATATTAATGGCCAGAAGGGTGTGCTGGGTTTGATGCACAAAAAACAACCAAGGGGGATTGTATAGTAGTCTCCTTTAACTCTCCGCAGGTGACATGTTATATAGTGGGCTCCAACCTTAGATATGCTTCTGGAGGCTCAACATACATAGTGGTAACATTGGTATATTTCTACTCTGATATGACGCGAGTGTCTACATGGCCAAAAAAACGGGCCACCGATCACTTTATCAGGAACCCAGTGGCTAGTACCAACGAGGCCCAAATTACTGCAAGTTGGGCTGATAAATATTCAGTTATTCCAAACAATATTGCCATATCGAATAGATTTGATCCCTTATCAACAATCGAAGAGCTGGATTGGCCATGAATCAATCCAACTCTACTGGGTGAGGTTGTTACCTATGACCAAATTACTAGAAGAGGTATGGCAGGAGAGGTAATCCAAGACTGCCAAGAAGTGTGCGTGAATGTAAGCGCACAAGCAGAAATAGTGTCAATACTGTCATGGAACAAAGCAGGATCAAAGGGTGTATTGTCTGACAAATCCATAAAAGACAAATTTAATGGGTCCATGATTGTCCTATTACAGGAGACGTGGTAACCAGAGGAGAAAGTCATGCACAGGTATGTCGTTCATCAAGTAAGGGCTGTGAAGGGAACAAGAGGGAGATCATTTGGAGGTATGGCCATTTTGGTCAACGGTTCATTAGCATGTGAGGTTAATATAATGAATATGGGCAAAGAGGACATGGTGCAAGTTCTCAAATTAAGCCAATTAATAGGTCCCCAGCGTATTGCAAAAACATCTACAATAGTCCATCAGCAAAAGATATTATGTGCCCAATCATAGCCCTCAAAGAGGTCATTGAAAGTCTGCAAACAAATGAGGGGTAAAAATGCACTGATTGTGGGTGGGGGTGACCTAAACCTAAAAATGGGCAATGGACTGCCTGAAGGTTTGTATGACCCAGAGGAAGATGAAGCCCTGGTTGTCTCCCGCTCGTAATGATGGATGCAAGGATGTGTGGTCCGGGACTCCAATTCTGACAATGGATGATGTAGGTGGGATGGAGATCAACAAATGGTCGATTTAAGGAGACATCCCAGGTGCTTACACCTTAGAAAAACGAGAGGAAAGTCATACATAGACTACTTCATGGTCTTGGTTAAGACATGGGGATTGGGGAAGGACTTTCGTGTCAGGGACGACCTCTATAGTATTCATAATGCTTTAGAGCTAACCTTAAATTGGCTAGGATCTGTGTAGATAGGTAATCAATTTGACCATGTTGGAGATATAGTTTGTAAAGGAATGTCCACCAAAAGGCAGAGGTGGAATGAATTAAAAAAAGCCACTTTGAGGGGAAAGGGTATCAATGAGCATGTCCTTAGTTGATACCTTGGTGAATGTAGACACTAACCCAGTGCTTATAGTACAATCATTCATGTGCCTGAATAGGATAACCAAGCATGGGATCGATTGGAAACAGCAAGTAAAAGCAATAATTCATGTGATATTTGGAGGGAAGTAAATGGAAAGCCAGTATATAATGAGAATAAAATAGGCCTGGAATGTGGGATCCAAGACCAGCAATGGGTAGATAATTTTAGTAAGATCTACAAAGTAGATGCTCGGACAATTGATGAGACACCAGCCCTGAGGGAAAACCAGAGAAATGTAGGAGGAGAGCTAGGTCAAGCCTTTTTTCTCTATTGGTGATGTGCTAAAAGCAATTCAAACTGCAAAAAAATCGGTGTTCCACATGGAGTGATGGAATCCCAGATGAATTTTACCAGGACTATGATGAAATATGGGGTCTCATTTTAACAATACTGTTCAATGAAATTATGAGTGCAACAATGGTACCGATGGAATGGCAAAGAGCAATAATTGTACCGATATATAAAAAGGGTTGTAGGAATATCCCACAGTCCTATTTGCCTATATCCCTCCTGAATACACGCTTTAAGATGGGTAATATCAAAGGACATTCTGTCACCAATCCAGCCAGGCTTTAGGCCCAAACTGGGGACAATGGAACAATGCTTGAACCTATACCTAATAGTGGCCAACTCCGTACATATTAAACAGGAACCCATATACGTGGCATTCATGCACCTGGGTAGCACATTAAAGTGAATAGGAATAAACTGTGGGAAATGCTCAGGTCCTGTGACTGTCCGGTAGCTATATCGGATGTTTTAGAAGCCCTTCATAAAGTCAACAAGGCGTGTACTCGCCTGGGCAGCGAAAGCCATTGCACAGCCTGGTTCCCAATTAAATCTGGGGTTAGGTAGGGGTGTTTTGGCACCTGTGCTATTCTCTCTCAGGGACGTCATTTGGGGGTGCCCAGCGGTCGCATTTGCGACCCCTGAGGTCTCCCTTGTTACCCCTGAGGCCTCCCTTGCTACCCCTAGAAAAAAAAAGATTTTTTTCCAAACTTTTCTTTTAATGTAACTCCTGGGCTGTGGTCAGTGTCATGTGGCTCTTTAGTTTTGGAGTCGTTGACTTTCTTGTTCAGGCCGCTTTAAAAAAAACAGGGTTCCACAAGTGTATCACTTTGAGCAGTGATGCTAAACGTGAAAGAATCGGAATAACACATAATTTGGCTTTCTGGAATGCTATACAATAATTGCTAGACCCATGAAGGTTTATTTCAGGCACACTTCAGGAGGTGAGTCACTGATTTAGTCTGTAAAACACCTTGACTCAGCCTTTCACCGCTCTGAGGTCGATAAATGAGTACCAACTCAGGTTGGGTGATATTATATGTATATTTGATATAGTGCTAATTTAGCATAAGTGCTAAATAACATATTATCATTTGGCCTTGGACATCTGCTTGCATTCACAGTAAGTTGGTAATATGGTCCCATACACACTGATATTAACGATACATATGGTGATCTATTCTTGTATGAAATGTATATAACATTATAGTGCTATCGCAACCATAATTTTCGTAGTGTACTTAGGAACAATAAGTGATGTCCCTTCCTGTTTTGTCAAGGGGTGAACGGTCGTGTTAGATCGCTTCCTGTGATGTCACTTTGAGGTGGAGGGGGGGTTTCAAATGACATCACTTCCTGTGATATCATCAGAGGTCAAAAGTCATGTGATGTCACTTCCGCTACCCCTGGAATTTTGCTGAAATGATGTCCCTGTTCTCTCTGTGCATCAACAAATTACTGGAATTCTTACTAGATTACAATACTAATGCACCACTAATAGGTAACATGTCACTTCCTGCATTAATGTATGCAGATAATACTGTCCTCATTGCATGGACACTGAGAGCGCTACACACCCTTGTAAATAGATTTGAAAGCTTTATTAATAACTTAGACCTCCAAGGTAATACCACCAAATCCGCTGTAATGGTGTGCCTTGGTAAGAAAAGGACCCGCACCTTTCCTAAAATATGGGGCAATGGTTTGTTCATACCAAGGGTGTCGCATTTTGATTATCTCGGGTCTTTTTCAATGAAAAGTTTACCGGGCAGGCTCATGTACAAAAACAAGCCCTTATGATGAGACAATTGGTTGGTGGATTCATGAAGAACCATAAGCAACAACCACTTGGTGTAGTGGAAAAGTATATAATTCCTGCATCATAGAGGCAGTTAAATAATGTGCTGCAGGGTATGGAGATCTTGGCATGTTACAAAAATAGGAAAATAGGTTTGTAAAATCACTATTGGGTTTACCAGTACCAGTACCAAACTATGCATGTCACAAAGAGATTGGTTGGACTTTCCTAGAGGACCAACTGGTTGTAGATTCTGGATACATATATGGTGTAACCCAAAGGTGGGATTTACGCAAAACCTGCTGAAGCACCTAATGGGTAAAAAGGGTGTCAACAATATTGGTTGGATAGAAAACATAAAGTACATGCTGGGAGAGTGGTTGCTAGTAATATACTCAGCGAACCTGCTCTAGAAAAGAGCAGATGTCACTTAGTGATAAAGAGCCTAAATGAGTGGCTACAGGATAAGAGGCAGAGAGGGACAAACTAATGAAACTGTTAAATTGAGAACTAATGAGATTATCATCAAATAATGTGAAGCATTATCTCATATGGACGAATTGTAAATTTGAAAGAGCACCAATAACAAGAGCAAATTTTGGCTGCCTGGACTTGGCCGCGCTCCGTAGCCGGAGATCCGGATGAGAATTTGAAGCTAAATCTCTTACATGTGATGCTGGGCTAGAGGACCTAGCTCACTTTCAATTTGTTTGTCCAGCTTACCGTGATCAGAGGAAAAAGTAGCTATCACTACTATTTATAGGTTGAGGTTTCTCCGAACATATGCCAGCATTGTATTATTTGTTGAACACAACCATGCCCCCATAGCCTGGAATCTGTCGTTATACGTAAGGATTGCTTGCCGAATATGAGAAAGGGGGATAAAAACGAGGACAGAAGTAATGACAGAACCAGTTGAACTGATTTTAAATTTCTTGTATGGAAGAAAGGGCAGAGTATTACTTTCATCAAGTCTTAACCCATTGTTTATTTTCAGACCAATTGTAGGTGAAGTTATTTTGAACTTGCACCTATATTTATATAACCTGTGAGATATTTTAAGTTTTATTGTAATGCTTTGTGATTTGAAATTTAGAATTAATTGTAACTTTGTGTCTTATCGCTGTATATGCTGAATGTGCTGTATCTTTTATGGATTCTTGTTAATCCGAAATGAAGAATTTACCTACCTAGTCCTGTTCCATATGCAACAGACCTTATCCACTCATGACAGATGGTGAGGCTGGTGCCCCTGTTATCGAGGGCATGAGCATTGAACTTAAGAGTACAATTCATACTTTTATGGTGGTCTTAGATTGGATGGGAGTTTGGGAGTTTGAGCAGAAAGGGCTTTAAGTGGATCAGGGTTTGCCAAGGAAGATTCCTGTTATCCTCAACAAACTCTACTGAGCTGTGGCTCCCTCAGTTCCCACAAGTGGCCCCTGATATGATGATTGTATTCCTGAAGATGTAAGCACTGTGGGGACCCTAGGCAAGAAATACATGAGGAGAAGCAGCCATGAAGCCAAAGGATATCTCCCCAAAAATGGGTATATGTGACTCATGGTTTGTCATCCTTTCACTAGTAGTTATAATAAATTCAATAAGCAGAAGCACCCTACAGTATGTGTTCAGAAGGATTATATGATTGAATCGCTGTCACAGATTTGTCATATTTATAAACAATTGCTGTTTTCTCTTAAGTTTCCCAAGTACTCTTTAATTTTATGCAAAGCACCAAGTAGTTTACATTGGTGCCATTTGGTCTCCTCCCCTTTGCTGCGGCTGATCGCTTGGGTGATTTCATTGCAAGCTGAAGATGCCAGGGATAAGTTACACCCTTGAGGTCTGTTTTTGTCCATCAAAAGTACTTTTAAAGTGCCACTGCCATCAGTTTGAGAAGTCTGGTGCTTATCTAGGGAGCATGTACATACTGTGAGCTATTCCTTTCAAGAGGCGAATAGCTACAGATGATCACAGGACATGCAGACAGAAGTGGAGCTGATACCCTAAACAATCACTTAAGAGATATTAAAACCAGTGGGCCTGGGCCATTTATTTCAGAATGAAGGTGATTTACTCACTGATTGAATTGCTTTTATGCACAGTCAGAAACTGATTTATTTACATACATCAGTTAATTTGGAAATTGAGTCAGAGTTGTATTTATAGTATGCAGACGAGCTGCAAACAAGATCACATGAGACAATGATATGTGTCCCAAAGTACGCTTGCAGGGCCACACGCTTTATTGTTTGGTCAGGGCAGGTGGCCCTTGCATAAGCCATCTTATCCTTCTTGAGGCCACACCCAGCACAATATGGCCACGTCTCCTTCCCAGAGACCCCATTAGATGTTGTGTCCTGTTTAAAACAATGCAAGCAGAACAGCACACATTGTTTAATCCATGATTGCAGAGATAGTAATGCTGTTTAGTGACTACCAAATCAATGGAAAGGCAACAAAAAAAACCAAACAAGCCCATATCCCGAATCACAGCTCCCTGTGACCGAAGACTGGGCAATTAATGCAATAGGTGTGCAGATTTTATTGATAATTACATATCTATCACAATCCCCTCATTGGTCGGGGTCACAGTTTAGAGTGCCATATCTTCCTCCATCAGAACAATCTTGGAGAGTTTTGGAAAGTCTTTGTGGCTGCGGTAACAAAAGGAAAACATAGGGATATTTCAAGTAACAAAATTGTATATCATATGATATTTAAAGTCTATCTGGCATGTGGGTCACTCTCAGTCATTTGTAAAACCAGTGCATGAAAGGCACTGTATTTGGTACATAGCATGTTGTTTGACAGGCCTCCCAGATGCCTCAGGGGCAATGGCTCTGTTAGAATACATATGACGGGAGGCATGGGTTCACCATTTGGCTTCACAGATGTAGGGAAAAAGTATCTAGGTGTGAGGTTATGAGTGATGTTGCCCAAGACTCATCAGCAGGATGAAAGGGTGGAGGATTTCTAATCCTGTGGTTTCCATGAATTCTAGCACCCATAGTGAATTGCTGTCAGCTTTACTAGTGAAACTGAGCCTTTGCCAAATATGCAGTTATGCTAATAAAACGGATCCTATGACAAGTAGAACAGGAGAAATGAATGGATCATTTGGCAGATCTCATGTTTAATCGCTATCTTTTTGCACATCCTAAATGCTCAGAATAGTTTGCTCCTTCCTATGTAGAGGGATTTGTCCAGCATTTCTTTCACAAAAAGCTAATAAAAATATCTTCAAAAAATATTCAGTGTAGTTCCCGATACCATTCATGGAGAGTAACTAATATGTGCCTCCAGTGATTGACACACAGTTAGATTTTTTCAATATATGGAAAAGACGTTTCTAAGATTATTGACAAGGCTTGTGCTATTTGATAGGATAGGTTTATTATCTCCACGGCGCCCTTGCTAAAATATTGGACATGGCAGTAGCACCCAGAGCAAATGATGAACCGTTTTAACATTAATTATTTAGAGGTTGAGCCCAAAGGGCCAAATGCATTGTTAGTGATGCAAATCCATCAATTATACAAGGAAATTAAAAGTACATTGAGATTGGTGGGGTCGGGCCAGGTCATGATCTCTGAATACCTCTATAGATAATGTTGTTAGAAGTCAGAAAGAAAACGAACATAGTAACGTTTCTGCAGTGGTGATTTTTTTTAATTGGAGCAGTATACATCTTTTTCTGAAATATACAAGAGTGAGATATCATAACAGGGAAGCACAAACCAAACAAGGGAAGATCGGGGTTGTCCTCCATTGAGAACATTTTAAAAATAATAGTTTCAAATGTTGTGTTTTACAGCACACTTTCTGTATGCAATTTCAACGGCTGTGTATGGTACAAATTCAATAGACGCAAGTAACCATGTTCATGTGTGCTGTGCCTATACATGTCCATGTAGGCTACACCGATATATGCCATTATTACCATATTGGAACTACTTCTTTTGGCTTTGCCAGTAAAAAGTGCCATGCAGCAAAAGAAGATCAATTCTCTGGGTCATTCAATCAGCGACCAAGAAATCCAGATGGATGCTGCTAAAATCCAATCTATCAGGAAATGGCAAAGTCCATGCAAAGACCACTCATATCACAGGTGATTTTCTTCTAACTTTGTTTTTAAATGGCTGACTTCCTGGCCTAAGGCGTACCTCTCCTGACTGTGAGTGCACCTCTGCTCAGCCAGGTCGTCCCTCTGTTTTTTAAAGGCACCAGCTTTCTGGCGCTCCTCATCAAACTCTGTTTGGGATTCTAGGTCTTTGATAATTAATGTATTATTTTCCCCTTTTAAGGATTCTAGGTGGTTTTCTAAGGTGACTATCTGTTCTGCGCATGCTCTGTTAAAGGTTAATTGCTGCGCCAGTTTTTGTTGACTCTGTTTTAATGAGTCAAGCCTTTCCTGAAACTCTTTTTGCAGTGTCTGTACCTGTGTATCTTGCTCTGCATTCTTTTGCAGTAACATAGCCAGATCTTCTTGGAGTTTGGTGGCATACTGCCTAGCCTCTGTTTCTTTATTAAGATTCTTTATTATCTTGGAGCCTTTGCTTTGGTCTGTGTACTTTTCCTGTATGACTCCTATGTGAAGGTACAGGTAGGCCGCTATTTTGGCAATTTTGCATTGTTCCTCTTTTAATTTAGGGGCCATATACAATTTGCTAAGTACTTGATGTAATGGCCCCTTGTCCTGCCAGATATCAAGACTGATTTCAGTGATTTGCTGTTTTATTCCCTGCAGCCATACCTATTCGTCCTGTTCTAGCCATTCATCGCTGACAAATAATTTCTGCACTAGGTGTTCCCTTGCAATATTGATTTCCACTGGAGTCACCATTCTGGAAATATTAATTTCCTTCTGGCATATTTCAGGGTTACTTTACTTTTGCAAACAGGCGCAACTCCTCTGAGTATTTCTTTTGAGGGGTGCTTATACAGTGTAGCACAGTATGGCAACCCAACAAGGTGTATGTACCCCGTCGGCTAGCACACTGTGTTAGACTATAATGAGTGGTATGTTGAATTCAGGATCCAGCGATGAGCCCCCAAGCTCTAGGTGATGTCAATCAGACACACACCCAAGTCAAGCCCGGCATGTAGTGCACAATTGGAACCCTTATTTATTTTTGTCTATAAGTTCAATATTCTGAACGATATACCACTCATATGACACCCTTCTCCTGGAACCGCCCCCCTGGTCATACTGAACCAGGAATCAGGCTAGTTTGCAAAGGTAAATATTTATGTATGTATTTAAAATGTAATCACAATATATTTTAATAGGTAACAACAATCGCCAATGGGGTGACAGAACACTGAATAATATCTTTAACACACTGGTACTCAAGGAATAAGTATAAAATATATGTGGCACAGAAGATAATACTTTTCTGTTGGTTTGGTATAGATGGCAGTATGGTTAGTGGTTCCCTCTGCAACACCCCTAAACCCCCCCAATAGGCAATGTAAAGAGATGCGAGGAGAGAGCAGGTATTCAGGAATTGCACAAATCAAACAGAATATCAGTCCCCCTTCCCCCTTCAAACACAAGCGAAAAACGGAATTGACTTTTCAGCTGTCAGCATGGCTTTGAAATTATCTTTAGAATTGACTGGGCAAAAACACCAAATGTTTTCACAAATACTTACATTGTTAAAAATTCTTATGGGAGCTGCTTTGAAAAGTTGCACACAAGCACACGCAATGATTTAGTCAGCAGAAAACAATTGAAATCTTAAAGTCCAAGTCGGAAACTAATTAAAGCTATTTCCCACGTGTAAAATTTCTCAGAATTGTAATTCGCGGCAAACTTTTCCTTGCGCGATATTTGTGATAATGGGAGAATCGTTGCAATGCTACAGATTTTAGGTACAAGTAGGAGTTGACATTTCGTTTCTATCACAAAAACTGAGAGAGTTATAGAGGTTTTAGTAAAGGTTGTTTTTGTTACTTGGGCGCGAGAAAGGAAAACAGAAATGCACTTTGAAAATGAAAGATGGGTTTGCTTACATTATATTATGGCTATGAATAAGAGAATGTCACACGTGAATTTCCATAGTAACATGGCCAGCATAACCCTTCACGTGTGCTACTCTAGTTTCCGTTCTGGGATTTACTTTTTTTACTCAAAATCACTATTGACTTATGATTTTATGAAACAAATGAGAAAAATCAGCGCAGAAAAGGTACTGACAATACTATGATTCTGAATTTGCAGATAGGATGAATTGAGATTGGGATAAGACTATGCAGAGATATTAGGAACACTTTTCTTCCTATTAATACTTACAAAATAAGTTATTAAATTGGACCGTCAGTTCTGGTCAAGGATTGGATCTGGTTTAGGAAGAACAGCACCTCAGGCACGGGATTGGATCAGCTAGGCCGGTCACCGGTTTTGCACAGGATCTGTCCTTCTTGTTTGTGGATATCTCAATCAGCTGGATAGCAAGTTCCTCAGGCAAGCCTAGTGGTGGCAAGCCAGAGAATTTCAGGATACAGGTTCAGAAGGCCTTCTCACACCACACGGCGCTTCACTGGGTGGAGAGAATAAATTGGAGAATTTTGGCCTTGCTGAAATCAATAGTTCTCTATTGCTGGCAAGAGGTTTGGCATCTGGATATGGAAGGATGTTAAAGCTGGATGTAGAATGCTGGATCAGAGTGCTTTGCCGGAATCAGGAAAGTGAGTGGATCTGTGAGTCCCTTTGACATCACAAAGTGGGTGTATGGGCCAGCTTAACTAAGCCTGCCCCTGTGAGCTGGGATTGGATCAATACTTCATCTCCGCCTTGAATTTGAAAGATTGGATCAATGCCGGATGATGTCACATTTTAGGGTTTGCTTTACAGTCCTCAGAGACCTCACTTTAGCTACTGGTCTCAAAATTGGATTTTATACTGAATACATATTTCTACATTGGTCACCTTTATACAATTCACACACAAAGATGCCATATTTTATGTAGCATCTGTTGCTCAAAATCCTGTAGCAGTGGGATCTTGTTTCAACTTTCTACAGAATTTCTGTCCTTTTTGCTATGAAGACAATTTCCAAACTTTATGCAACTTTCCACAAATGTGTGTGTTTAACATAGGGATGTGTGTGTACATTTTCACAATTCTAACATTAATACATTTCGCTTAAAGCCACATATATTGCAATTCCTGTCCAGAACATGTTACACGGTTTTGCCGCCTCTTCCAAAGTGCAGCGAAAATTAGGTTCACAACTCTGTTCTTGGCATATTTTTCACCCTTTTGGATGACAAGTTATGATTCTTTTAAGAATTGTTCTTTGTTCATGTTTAGCAACAGATGACCCGCCCCTTTTTGTCTCCCTGCAGTCCAGGGGCATCCCCCTCCTTGTTTGTTCCTTCCGAGAGCCATTTACGACCACCTTCACACCTCCAGTTTCCTGGGCTGAAGCTCAGTCATTGTTCCTTCTCTTTCTATAGACAAGAGTCTGGGCTAACCTGCCATTAACACCTCCCCGTGAGTTTCAGCTGGGGGGATGTCCCTCCTCCTGGGGTAACCTGCTTTTCCAATTCTTGCAGCTCAGCCAGGCTAATTAACTTCTTAAACCCACCAAAAACCAAATGTGTTGCATCAAACATAAATACATTACTTTCTTAGCCATAAAATCCGTGGGATAAAATGCAACTCAGATCTATATTCTTTTTAGCAAAAAAATCCTCTTTATGTTTGCTAATCCAGCAGACTTTTTAGTTTTAGATCCCTTTAAAGTTTCATCAGTAACTCATCTGACAGCTGTCATTCAGGTAGCCCTGGGTACTGCACCCAGATTTTGACAAAGGCTGTCAGTGTACAGATAATCCAGTTTGTCTGATGAATGTTTTGCTCTTCACATTAGGACTTTGTATGTTCGCAATGCTTCATTAGATTACATTAATTTTAGCACCAGGCAAGATTTTGAATGTTGAGAAGTGTTGTGTTATAGGCATTTTGGAGTTTTTAGCAACAAAGCAAATGTCATTTGTGGGCACATTTTGGGGTTTCACTTGCAAAGTGCTGCTTCTCTGTCTGCACTTTGTTTGCTGGTCATGGAGCCCACTGGCACATTTTCTGCAGGGAGTGCTCTATTCCACCACACATTCACCATGGATGGCTGGTTGGGCCTCCATCTTTTTGTTGTGTTGTGGCACACGGTTTCTGTAGGTTTTTGGTGCGCACAAGGGTTTTTCCACCATTGTTACAGTTTCTTTCATCATAACTGGCAGGGTAATGCCACATGGCATAGCGGAGTGGGTCAATACATCCCACAGTACCTTACGACTTTCTGAGACCCAGTGCTAAGAGCAACATATATGAGAATCAGACTTAACATCCTCCAGACTAGAGGCTATCTAGCTGCGACAGAACAACTAGAATCTGCAGAGGCAACCTGCTGCTTCTGTAAAACCAATGAACGTGAAACAATCTATCAATTGACAATGATATGTCCAGAATTAAACGAAAAGAGACAGATGTTCGTAGCTTTTTTTAATTTCTCATCAATTGAAATGGATACAGAAACGAGATGGGCACAAATCATGAGTGGTCAAGAAAAGAAACTCATTTTTACAATAGTGCAATTTTTACGAAATATATTAGAGCTTACGCACTGAACTGAACATAATTTAATCATCTCTAACCAAAACTGATTTGAAGTATTAGTGTAAGAATAACCAATAAATGAAAAGTTTGTAACAAACTATATCATTTTAAATAAAAAAAATTAAAAAAATGATTCGAATGGGTCGAAAACGGATGTCCGTGGATGTCGACCGTACACTATGTAGAAAGGTCATTGTCCCGTACTGGTGTGAATGGAGTTCTTATATGCGAGTTCTGCTAACCAAAGTATGTCCTTCCAGGTATCCTCGGTTTGTTGCAGCATACACCTTATGTAATGCTCGAGGGTCTGGTTAGTCAGTTCGGTCTGGCCGTTGGTTTGGGGGTGATGGCTTGTAGATAACCGGAGGTCGATTTTGGCAATTTTACAACACCTTTTCCAGAATGCAGAGACAAACTGAGTTCTTCAGTCTGATATAAATATTGATGGGAACCCGCGTAGCCAGACAATCTGTTCCAAAAACACTGTAGCTAGAGTAGAAGCAGTTGCAAGACCTTTCATGGGAATAAAGTGGGCCATTATGGAAAACAGATCTACGATGACTAAGATGGTATTGTATCCGTTACAGGAGGGAAGGTCTGTAATAAAATCCATTGATAGCGTATGCCAAGGTGGTAGGGGGTACTTCTAAAGGACGTAGCAGACCTGCAGGACTTTGTTTTTGGGACTTGTGTAGTGCACATGTGCCACAGGTTGCGATGAACTGGACAATGTCCGTTCGCCAAGTTGGCCACCAGTAATTTTTCTTTATTTTAGCTAGGGGTTTAACTATTCTCAGCTGCCCTTTTACTAATGAATCGTGATAGTTTTCGATAATTTGATTCTGTAATTTCTTACCCGGGATGTACAATCGTCCTTGATAGTATGGTAGGTTGTCTACGATCGTATACCGGTCTCCCTTACCTAGCCATTCCTTTTGCGCTGGTGGACTTATCAAGTTTTGCAGGTCAGATTTTAAGTTGTCTAGAGTGGTGGTTTTCGCAATCATGCCTTGGATTCGACCTTCCAGGATGATGGCCATGGGGTCTGGTGTAGTGAATGCATCTTCTCTCTCACTCATGCGAGACAGGGCATCCGCTTTTCCATTCCGTACTCCGGTTCTATAGGTGATGATGAAGTCTTATTCCGCAAAGAAGAAAGCCCAGCGGAGTTGCCGTGATGATTGCGCTTTAACGGTCTTCAGATATTGTAGATGGCGATGATCTGTGACGACGGTGACTGTATGTCTAGCTCCAAGAAGATAATGTCTCCAGGCTTTGAACGCTGCCACGGGATACAACTGACCTGTTTCAGGGTCTCGTTGTGACAGGATTGCTCCCATTGCTATGTTGGAAACATCAGTTCCAACCACGTATAGCAGTTCTGATCGAGGATGCCGTAGAATTGGTGCTGTGATAAATACTTGTTTTAGCTCCTGGAAGGCTTTCTCTGCCTCTGCGGACCAATTAAATTGTTTATATTTCCATAGTAAAGAGGTGATTGGGTGGACAATCTGGGAGAACCCTGGAATGGACCGGCGATAATAGTTGGCGAACCTGAGTATACTCTGTACTCCCGTTATGGATGTCGGTGAGGGCCAGTTAAGGATAGCATCTACCTTGCGCATGTCCATGTGTATGCCCTGTGGTGTGAGAATAAAGCAGAGGAATTCTCTTCCTCTGTCACATGAAAGAAGCATTTCTCCAATGTGGCATATAGCCGGTGTTGCTGCAGTTTCTCCAAAACTGCCCGGACATGGTTGACGTTGTCCCCCTTGTTGGTCGAATAGATAAGAATGTCATCAATATAGACAAGAGCGCAGACGTCCAACAGTTCGCGGAGCACGTCATTCGTGAAAAATTGGAACGCCACAGGGGCATTACATAGTCCAAAGGGCATAACCTGATATTCATAAAGGCCATATTTCGTGCAAAAGGCCATCTTCCACTCGTCTCCTTTTTTGACTCTTACTAGATGGTAGGCCCCTCGTAAGTCTAATTTTGTATATATCTGAGTGTTTTTGACTTGATCCAAGAGCTCGGTGATAAGCGGTAACGGGTAACGTTTTTTTACCGTGATCTGGTTAAGTGCTCTGTAGTCAGTGCAAGTTCTCAGGTCTCCCCCCTTTTTAGGCATAAAAAAGAGGGGCGAGGATGCAGGGGACTTGGACTGACGAATGAATCCATTTGCCAGACACTGATCGAGGTAGGTTTTTAGATGCTGGTTTTCCTGTTCTGTTAGGGCGTAAATCCGGCCGCAGGGAACTTGAGCTCCAGGTACCAGATCAATTTGGCAGTCTTAAGGTCTGTGCGGAGGTAGAGTGTCTGCTTGCTCTTTTTGAAAGACATCTTGGTAATCCAGGTATTCAGGCGGTAGTGATCTGGTGAGGCCCAGTATGGTTTCTTTCTTGGCGAACCTGGGTTGGTAATACCTTTTAATGAGAATCCCTTGCTATAACATGTGTCGGCACAGTCTTGGGGAAAGGTCAGAACTTGTTTACGCCAGTCAATCCTGGGATTGTGTGTCTCCAGCCAGGGCATTCCCAATATCATCTGGAACTGAGGAGCACTGATGAGATTGAAGGTGATGTCCTATTGGTGACCGCCCTGACACAGAAGCGTGACATTCTCGGTGTAATGCTTCACTGGGCCGGATGATAGCTGAGATCCATCAACTGCTGTGACGTTGTCTGAAACCTGCTTCTGTCAGAGAGGAAGGCCTATCCGGGTAGCCAGATCTTGGTCCATGTAATTTCCCACAGCCCCAGTGACAATGTATGCCTCCAAGGCATGTATTTTCAATGGTTGCTTGTGGTTTACCAGGAGCACAGGGATGACTATATGTGAGGTCTGTATGGTTTCCTTTTCACTGCTCAACAAGTGGACCCCTACGCTTCCCGGGCGTTGGAGTTTCCCAAGTCCTGTTCTTCTTCTTCACCTTTGTCAGTTGCTCCAGTTGCTTTCTTGGGTGGTTTCACCGGGAATTCTCGGAGATAGTGGCCTGCCTTACCACAGTACAAACAAAGCTGCTGCTGTCTCCTTTTCTCCCTTTCTGCCTTGGTGAGTGGGCTCCGCAAGCCTCCTATTTGCATTGGCTCAGACTGATTGTGGGATTTGGTTTGATTCTCATGGGGTCGCACATTGACCGACCACCCCTTGGCCTTGGCCAGATCCATCTTCCGATCCTGTAATCTGTGATCGAGCTGCACTGTCAGGTCAATGTATTCAGAACATCTTTCCGGGGGATTTAATGCTTGGGCTAATACGTCCTCAAGTTCCCTTTGCAAGCCTCGGTAAAAGAGCCTAGTTCTTTTCTCGTCAGGCCAGTTTGTGCTATCAGACGATTGAAGGAAGCGATATATGTTAGTAGGTCTTGGTTACCCTGCCGTAGTGATAACAGTTCATTGTCCAGAGCCCGTCCTTGAGTATGCTGTGCAAATAGTTTCTCCATTTCACGCTGGAAACCTCAGAAGTCTCGAAGCAAAGAATCATCCTGGTTTACCAAGGGTATTGACCTGTCCGCTGCACTACCTCCCAAATATGAGAGTACAAATGCCACTCTCGCTTGATCGTTGGGGAATGCCCCAGGTCTGCATATGAAATGTAGACGACATTGATTCATAAAGATGCCGTACTTATTCGGATCGCCTGTAAAGCATTCTGGCGGGGCCAGGGGAATCCCCCCTGGAAGAACCACCTGTACTGGCATGGGCTGAGGAGGCACACCAGGAGGGGCATACCTCAGCAGTGGGACCTGACCTGCCTGGAGCATTTGCCTTGCTATTTCATCTGTCCGCTCCCGGTTCACAATTAGATCCCTCCTTAGGGCATTGGTTTCCTGTCTTGATGCATGAACTTCAGCCCTGTAACTCTCCCAGTAGTCAGGCCAACTGGTCAGTTTCAGAAGTTTCCATAACGCCTCGTCAGAGATTCAAAGAGGCTTCACGTTCTGTTATGCTCACCTGGTTTCTGCGGAGGCGTTGGGGAACGGTTGCAGCCTTCCCAGGGATGAGCTCGCTCGGGTCCGACTTCACCCTCTGTGCTTATGTTGTGACTGTTAGTAATCATTGATGCTGCTCGGAACTGCTCCTGCGTGGAGAATAGGGGGCGTGAGTATTCCAGCTTGTGTGCCTGATCCCCTTCCAAATCCCTTCTCCCAAACTGTGGTACCCATGTGATGCGCTGTTCTTGGAAAGCTCACCTGTTGATTAGTTTTGGCGAGCACTCTGTCCTGCTGCTTCAGGCAGGGGCGCTTGTATGATCTGGATCGCGTTCCTTCACTGGTACCTTGCACGTGGTAGTCCAGTCCTGCTGCGACTAAGCCACTATACTTCAGGTAAGTGTTCCTGTTTGCCTTTGTCTTTCCTCGTCTGTTTTTGTTGTAATGTAAAGTTTGCTGTCTTGTATTGTTGTCCGTTCCCACTTTTGACATTTGCTTTTTTGTTTTCTTCCCTTGCAGGTGAGGTTGCCAGCCCGGCAGAAGCTGTGGAGCTTGTGGCGGCAGCCGGAGGGAACGAGGAACAAAGCTGCAGTGGTACAGTAGCTGGTAAATTGTTAACTAGGGGGTGCGTGGGGTTCAAATGCGGCATGGCCCTAGGACGGATGTTCTAACCTTGTATTTCTTCTTCTTCACAGGGTCCATGTTCGTGGATGCAGAGCGCGGTGCTGCGGCATCGGGATCAAGATCACTGGATGTCAGGAGATGAGTCTGCAGATGAAGCGATGAAGCGCTGGTTTCCTGGAGGTATGTATGCAGGAGAACGCCTGGTTTCAAAGGTAAGTAAACTGGTCCAAGCGGCGGTGAGCGTCACGTTGCACGCGAGTGCACAGTAACGCAAAGCACCGGCCTTAAGGATGGAGCAGCTTATATAGCTGAGCTTCTGAAGCCACGCCCATCAGGCTCTGCCTGCCTGCCACACCCTGCCACACCCGATGAGTCAGCACATGAAGACCAGGCCTAGGGAGCCACACCCGTTGAGTCAGCACATGAGGATGTTCTCTGGAATAAAGGCTTTCAGCTCCTGGAAAGGTCTTGTAAAATAAAAGTACTCCTGCACTGAAATGAATTAAAAGCACTCCTGCACTGAAATAAAGTGTTCCTGCTCACATCTCTATATGAGCCTGGCGCCAAAGGTGCCAGCACTGAGTCCAGCCAGGGTGCCTGTGTTTATGTGTCCCAAAGGGACATAGGTGAGTCAAGTGACCCATTGCCCCATCACTAGATGGTGTGGTTTTTGTGTTCTGGGGCCTGTGGCCATGACAGGTATGTCTTGGAGACATTACCCACAGTGGTATGGTCAGGCACTTCATTGTCTTCAGCACCCCGGTGGGCCAATGTGGGCTGTGTGCTTGCCTTGGGCACTTGCTGGATTACAGAGGTGATGCACCAATGGCATTGAATGGCATCCTGGTTGCGGGGTTAAGGTGACAACACACCATGCCAACGGCATTCAGAAGCCATGGCAATGACTAATACTTGGGTTGCTCTGTGCTCACTATAAAAGGCATAAGCGGTATTTCCTCATGCATCTTAACGCTCCTTGTTTGCTCTTGTTTGTCTAATTCCTTGACCAGTGCACCTACACTTCATTTTTCCTTCCAGGTTCCTGCCCTAACCTTTTTATCTTGGGGAACCTCTTTCCCTTCTCAGCCTTTGCTTTAACCTTTGGGGTGACACTTCCTTGCTCCAGAACCTTGCTACTCTTTATCCCAGTACTTGCCTTTATTAGTTTCTGGGACATCATTCTGCTTATCTTACTATTTTTCTCTTGTAACTTAAGGGTTGGCTACCTTTGGACAGCTCCTTCTGTTATTCCATCCCCCTCCCAGCCAGGTGTCACTCACTGCCTTTACGCCACGTTAATAGTGGGAGATGAGCCTATGGGGTGGGGGAACCAGTCCCTAACCTTGCCCGGGTTTTCCAACTCCTCCGGATGGAAAGGGGCTAGATCCTCTACCTGCACTGATCCCAAAACAACCTGGACGTTTGGTGAGCCAGTACCACCGAGAAAAGTGAACAAATACCAAACTCCCATAGTCAAGCTGTCAAAAAACAACAGCTTGTTACCCAATGCTTGACAAGGGTGCAGTGAGCTAAAACGTGGTTGTAGACCCTCCAAAGAAATGTCATAGAACAGGTCATTTGAACTATGTTCATCCTCAGTGGAGGGGCTCCCACACTTTTGTTTAACAGGTCAGGGAAGTATATAGGGAATTTGGAGGAGAGAAATGTGTACTTGTATTAGTGGAGATTGAGGCAAAGATGATGGAATCATCAGAATGAGAAGTAGCAGTGGAAATATTAGATGTGGAGAGTTGAGTGGGGATTAGAGTATTATCAAGGAAGTTACCATTTGAATGGGTAGACAGAGAGGTGACATATGAGAGCATTTGGTTCAGGAGAAGTGAACTAAAGTCAGTGAATAGAGGGGAGATTAAAGTCACAGATAGCAATGAGGTGATGATGTGGAGGAAGAGAGACAATGGCAGAAGTGGTCAATAAATTGACCAGTGGGACCAGGTGACCAATAGAGAGATGTAATATGAATGCCAGAGGGAGCAGTGATTGTGAATATGGTGTATTTCAAAGAGGGAGAAATAGTGTGAGATAGTGGAGATAGGAAGTATGGAAGATGCAAACAGTCCTGCACCGTCCTGCCTACCAGTTGCGTGGGGAGCGGGGTGAAGGTGTAGGCAGGGTCTTCAAGGACATCGGGTTGTAGAGCCTGAGGGAGAAATCGAGGTTTCTGTAAGGGTAATGTGGTCGAGAGTGGGAGAATGAGATAGAAGGAAGTCGAAGGTAAAGGAAATCTTGATAAAGACAGACTGTGCATTCCAAAGAGCAAAATAAAGCGAGTGAGATGGAGAAGCATACTGAGCGGTTGAGTCTAAAATGTAAAGAGTCGCTGGGGGTAAATGCGGCAGTAGGAAGTGTCATGAAAGTTAGGGTTGAAGGTTTTTGTGAATAGAGAGCGTAGGTGTGCAAGAAGAGTGCTGGTGTCAAGGAAAATATATGATGGGGATAGGAAGAGTTAAAATGGTTTTGAGCAGATGAGAAGTAAGAAAGAATTAAAAGAAAAAGAGATGGGAAGAGCAGTGTATGGTGAAGGCGAGGCTTTCTCCTTCAATGTGCAACACTTTAGGACTGAATTGGAAAAGAAAAATGTGTTTCTAGAGCTACTGATACCCTCTTCAAAATGTACACAGCAGTAAAGTGTGCCTGGTTCAAAAAAGCAAGCAGAAGTGCAGTTTTGCTCAACTTGTGAGTCATTACTGTTTGGTGGAATGGGATCAATTAACAAACAGTGAGTAATCTGCAATAATATTCATTTTTATGAAGCAGCTATTTGCTTTGTAGTTATTTGTTAGGTTGTGGGTAGTTGGCACATATGCTGCTACATAAAATGTGTTGTCTGGCTTACATTGATCATCCCATGATGTAATCTTTTGTCCAGCTCTAAGAACGCACCTTGGAAAATTGCAGATTACAGAATACTAGCTGCATCCGGCATATCCCTCTCTCACTTTCTCTTCTCTCACTGCCATTCTTTTTCTCTCTCTCCCTCTTGCTCTCTCTCTCTCTCTGTCTGTCTTTCTTTTCCCTCTGTCTCTCTGTTTCACTGAAATGAAAGTTATGAAGGACCATTAAGAATTTTAGAAGGGATGGGGAACAGAGGGGAAGCTTTATCTCAGTATATAGATGTCTATGGGTATGGGGCTGCGTGCATGCCCAGTCCCAAATGTACAGCCATCTTTTTAGAATTATATATATATATATATATATATATATATATATATATATATATATATATATATATATATATATATATATACATATATATATATATATATATATAAAACTTCACACACCCAAACAAATCCTCACAAAATAGTTGGCCCCGTCAGATTGATCCTGCAATGTTTGGTGAGGTTTCATCAAGGGGGGAAAGTTAGAGGGAAAGTCCCAAAATGTGTGGTTTTTCCCATAGATGCAGTGGAAAAAAAGCTTTGCTCAGGTCTACAGCCCAAACCGCTGGACGGTTTTTCATCAAATTTGTGGCAGGAGCAGCAGCTTGGTCCCGAAAGCATGCTTTTGTAAATTAAATACATCCAGTAGTTATTTTTAAAACGACCATTGAGTAGGTAAAAATATTAGTGATATCTGGGTTCGGTCAGTGGACTCACCTGCCAGCTGACTGGTCAATACAAAATGTGAGGTGCGTCAGATTTATGGAAATGCCCGTCATGTTGGATTCGTGGACATCCGGTGGTGTCCACGAACATCGCAGTTAAAAAATATGAAAAAACACAACATTACATTTGTCAAACTAATGAAACAATCTCTGGGGAGGTGAGGGGTGATGAGGATGGGATGGGATATGACCTTCAAAGGCTAAAAAACGGGTGTTTTTCTTCTCCGATGTCCGCAAACAGTCTGGGACAGTGCTGTAATGTTCGCGAACACCTGGGATGTTCAGGGGCATTTATGCCTATTTCTGCATTACAGGGTTGGTGAAAAGTAGATTTTGGATGTCTTATAACTTTGGCGCCACTCAATGAAACTGCATGAAATCTTGGAATGTCATTCTAGTATGGTGCTGTTTTGTCAAGAGAGAATAAAATTAGAGGGGGGTCCAAAAATATTTTTGTAAAGGCTTATAAATGTGGTGCCATTTGACAATTTTGCACAAAAGTGTGCAAAAAGATTTTAGATCTAGATATACATGTTTTTGCAAAGTTTGGTGGGATTTTGTGAAGAGGAGGCTCAATTAGAGGGGAGGTCTCATCATTTTTAGATGGCTTATAACTATGTTGCCATTTGACGAATGTGGACAACAGCTTTCTGAAAGATTAGAGACCCAACTTTGAAGGCTTGTAACCATAACCTCCCTTTCACAAAGTTTTTTAATTGAATTTCATAGGTTCTTATTAGTGCAACTTATCCAAACATCCCATTAACAAAGCTTTTTCAGTGAATTTCATAGATTTTTATTAGTGCAACTTAACCATAACGTCCCTTCAGCAAAGTTTTTTCAGAGAAGTTTGTGGGTTTTTACAGGTGCATGCTAATTTCCTACAACTTGCTAATATCATACTTACCCCAATATAGCAACATGTGTGTCCAATTAACAAAGTGTCACCTTAAAACTCTGCCCACCTTCTAGCATCATTGTTAACACTTCTATACTATACACCTTTTACAACTTTTTCCACTGTTTTTGTGTCCGTCGACATTCGCGAACATCTGATATCATCAGAGACTTTGCTGACAGTGTCACGTTACAACACGCGCGTACGGCATGAGGTAGTGTTTGCGAATGCATCCGCACTTCGCTATTGGGTCCATGCTTCGCGGACAGTTCAGAACTGCACTTTCTACTGATCTAGGAACTTTCAAGCTGAAAATGTTCCCCTTGCATATCTCCTAGACCTATTCTTACTCGTTATCTATTAACAATCTAGTACAGAGCACAGATTTGGAACAATATTAACAAAACTGCTATTTATCTTAAAAATGGCATCAGCCACCACCAGCTGGAGGACCTACACAACAAAAAAACACACTAATTCCAAAGACAATAAAGAGGATCAAGAAGATGAGGTACAGGAAGTGCCTGCCTCTAGCACCAAGAGAGAATCATGGGTGTGGCAGTTCTATACCACTGTTGGTACTGTACCAAAGGATAAAGCTACCAAAGTGAAATGCACTGAGTGCAAGTCGCAGACTACCTGGACATTACTCATACGAGACCACCTCCATGGGCTGCCGCACCCAATCCAACCACTGCTATGCTCCCAAAATGGCTGTTCCTTTCTTACCAAAAGGTAGGCTATCTTCCTCCATTTCTTCTGCCTCAATCAGTACTGTAAACAGACAGCCTACTTCTGGTGAACACAAAATCCCACCAGCTACCTTGCAAGCAATAAAAGAGGCTATTGACCCATATCTTTAGAAGACACTGGTCCTCTGTTTATACTAAAACAATGATCTTATAGACTCCATCTACTATATATTGCCCAATGAAGTAGATGGAGGCAATCAGATTCTATCACCCTAACTTCAAAAGCCCTTGCAGCACTGATTACATTAGCCCGTCCATAACGCTAAAAGCACTATATGTTCAAAATAAGCTCCACCTATTGCAATGACGTCAGTAGGCAGCATAGCCAGACATACACGGTGATCAGCAACGTCATAAAGTTATATTATGCAGAACAAGGAACTTCAACACAAACATGCACATCAAACGCAACACCTTAGTCTTTTTTTACAGAAATGATAGAAACATTTTATTTTGAAGAAAACAGCAATAGTGGACACTGTGAGAAATATTTTTCATTTTGACACAACGATTAAAAGATTCTCTCAAATCCACAAAAACCTCATTAACTTTTTTGAACACAGTTCATAGCTACCGAAAGTCGCAGCGTTCACACTTTCACTGAAACTGTGAACTGAAATCTTGTACTGGCAAATCCGATCATCGATCCATCAATGCAAGTCTTTGTGTTCGCCACCAAAAATTATTTTCCATAAGCAAAAAATAATCTGTGCACACAGCGCTCCATTACGCATTGATACATTATTGCTTTTAAAATTGAAATAAATGAACACTTTCACATCCTCACTTTTCTAGAAGCTATATGCGAGCATGTTGCTTCTTGTTACTGCAACGTCAAAAGGACAAATTGTTGTCTGGCGATCATCCCACACAAGACATATAACATGTCCATTGTTGATAATTATTGTCCAAACACTGTTGAAGAAGCCGTCGACCGGTAAACTGAACCCATGACACACACACCAGAAGTATGTAACTATATAAATGGATAACAGAAAAACATATTTCACTGCGCACTTTACAATTAAATATACAAATACATTCTTATTTTGGGTATAAAATAAAGTTTTACATAACATGTACAACGTCTACTCTTTGCGGCAAATTTAACATGCATCCGTCACAGCATTTATCATATGGCACAGAGTACACTTTCCACACTTCCATAGCTTTCACTTAAAATGTTGCTTACATTTCGTTTTGTGAATCCATTTTTCTGATGTTGCAGAGGACCAACAGCGCAGTTTTCTGAAATAGAAACTTTACTTTCTGATGTCTAATTTTAATACAGTGAGTCTTATTTCTTTGCGGATTGTCATCACATTTACTCCCACAAATTCTTAGTGCACTGTTTTCAAGGACACATTACAATGCCACTCTTCATGTAGCGTTCACAGCCTGTCCGTCAGTTTCGTTTCTAGATATACATGCCACAACAATTAACACTATTACTGTCAAATAGTGTAATACAAAAACAACCAAATATTTCAAGTGAACCACATATCACAATATTTTCTTCTTTTTTACCAGTATCAACGTGCCTATGTACAAAACATTAACATTTTCTTTAAAAAATAACCTTATCTACAGTGCACACAGGCACGTATTTCCCTGTATGTCAATAGTAATGTGCCTCCTGCTCTGAGCTATAAAAATAATTTCCCTAACACAAAGGTGTAGTGGCAACATCAAATGTATTGTGAAGACAAGTAGTTTGTCAGAAAGAGCTGCAGGTAATGTGTTTCCACCGGCCGCAAAGCCTTGTCGATGATACAAGGATATTCAATTTCATCCTTAAAATAACCACCAAGGCCTCACACATTGTCCAGCATAATTGCTGGAACTTCAAAGAATAACACTGGCAAAAATACAAATGCAGTCATCATGTAAAAGTGTAAAAGAATGAACAGTTGAGTACAGGCTTAATAGCTTCTGTGTACATCTGTTCCCGCAATTCAAAATAGGTTTCCCCTAAGCGCCCAGGGGGAACCTATTGTGAATTCACAACTCATCCAGTACTTTCTGCAACTGCGAGGCGAGAGAGTAATTGTTATGCTGTTTAGGCATTTTGCCTATATCTAGATTTGGAATCAAGTCGTTCTATCACACAAGCCTCGGAGGAAGAGCTGGATAGCTCGAAACATGTGTCAGGCTGAAGATCTCTTCATAATAAATGCAAATTGCAATTATAATCTTGACTTTTTGTGGTGCAGTGTTTCTGGGACCTTCAGCTTCATAGTGCGTGGTGGGCTCTGACACAGTGCATAGGGCTAATGGTGATAAGGCAACCTAGTCCTCATAAGGTTTACCGGGTAGCCATGTAACCAGTTAGTGCAGCAGAACGAAAACTTCAGCAGAGGAGAGCCGCATAGGAAGCAGAAGCATAAAGGAAAGTCTTCAATTACTTGCAGACCCTGAGGTGTTAATGCTCTACTTTCAGAGATGCAGGGAATATCTTCCAGAGGAATTCACCAACCAATTAGAGAAATCAACCCCCCACTCTAGGGAAGCGCTTAACCCTCAAAAAGTTGGAGGTGCAGCAGTAAACAGCTAAACAACAAAAATTCTTAAGAAGATAAACTTGCAGGTAGTGTGGTCCCTAGCCCCCAAAAGACTTGTGAACAACACAGAGGATCTTGAAATTGATCCTTGCAGCTACCAATTACTGCCAGTGTAAAGATTTCAGGACAGGAGATATATCATCCCTTCAGTTAAGGCCAAGCACAAGTCTTCCAGTGCTGGTTGGATAAGTTGCAGAGCTTGAAGAATAGAGGCACTGAGATTTACAAACAGGCTGTTACAATAGTCCAGCCTAGACAAAATTAAAGCTCATGCGAAAGTGAGGTTCTGGAGCAAAGTGACAAACCTCTTAGTGGCTGCAGCTGGTAGTGTAACATCTTCAAGACGTCCATATGTGAGGACATACGGACAGGGTGGAGTGAAAGATAACACCAAGGTTTTTTTTCTCACCGGAAGCGTAGGTAGAGGACCCAAAAAGGACAGCCGGAGTGAAGTAGGGAAAACAGTAGCATGGGTCTGATAAAATTTATATCAACCTTACTGGGATTAAGGCACACATTGTTCGATGCCCACTATTCCTAATTTGGATAGACACAGTCTGCAATAAGTGAGATAGGACACGAGAGGATGCATCACACAGCTTCAAGTTTGCCATCTGTATAACACTTAAAGTTAGATAGCAATATAGACATTAGGTGCACTACACGTGCCAAGTAAAGGTTTAAGATGAAGGATCAAATATATGGTACCTGGTCTTTAGGCCAAAGATAAGTTGGGCAGCCTTAATTTGAATTACCTGTAGTGGGCCGCGAAAGAAAGTAGGTAAATTAAGTAAGACCCTGTTGCCTACAAAGTACCATTGCTCTACACACATTCAGTTTCTTAGTAAAATTAAGAGCAGGAAAAGAACAATGGGCTAAGTGCAATGGGACAACATTCAATGGACTCATACATATGTTCATTGTAGAAACAAGGTCTTCAAAGCAGAGTCTGCAGGCACCAGCATTGCAGTGTCCATTTACAGAATAGTCACAGTGCATAAGATAACTTTCTGGTGCACATGGTGTACCACACATTCAGCGTCTCCATCCACCCCGGCCCCTGCGAGCACTCCATCACAGATGCCAACTGCCATTAATACTAGAAAGGTGTTATGTAACGGTAAGACAAGTTCCATAGACCAATGCATGTGTTATTGCACACCAATATGTAACACTACGCGTATATGTTTTCATGTGTAGTGCACTTACAGAAGTGTCTCACAACTGTTCACCTGCAACTATTTATAACATTTGTATATCATTTTTTTTTATCCAGTAGGTTTTTTCCCCAATGACTCAATTTCATAATCCCTCATATTGCAAACACTTTATACTCACACTACATTAAGGACAATTACTTTACACATATTGCTACTGTGATAATTCTGACCTTACTCCTACTACATTACCTATAATTACAATAAACATACTACTACCATAGTCATTGTACCCAGTGCACATATTCTGGAGAGCCCCACAGAATCTATCCACTGACAACAACACAATTAACTGCATAACATGTACATATCATACACTGTCAACTAATGAAACTCACCCCAAACCCCTGCAGTTGACATTATGTCAGTGGACACAATAATTGACTGCGGGCCCGGCGACATTTCCAAACCCTTTTTTCACCAATAGAAACAGCTCTACATTACCTTCATTCCACTTTCCTACCATTTCTATGACCTCTTTCAGCCATCAAATAACCCCGAAAGTCTTTCTCAAGCTGTCAGTTCAGAATGCTTGGGACTTCTTAGCCATGCCCCAGACAATCTGGCTACTGCCCATGGCCACAGGTTATACCTCAGTCACCAAAGGTATATCACTATTTTTTGTATCTATATTATGAATCTTTGCAAAAAATAAAATACAGACACATTTGCAAAACCATGCTTTCAGGTCCTTGCCAATGCTCTTTACACGAGTTTGCTGCAAATCCACCCATGGTTTACTTTTTCAAAAGTGTCAAAATGTATGTACAAACAATAGTCATATTACTTACCACCCACTTGATGTGTTCAGTCTTTGCACAAACATTCAAGGTTGGGTCTATACTCGTTCTGAAAAATTTAGTACACATTTGTCAAACGGCAACAAAGTTGTAAGCCATCTAAAAACGGCGAGACCCCCCCTCTAATTTTGCCCCTCCTCAACAAAATCCCACAAAACTATGCAACAACATTCATATCTAGGTCTAAAATCTTTTTGCACACTGATGTGCAAATTTGGCAAATGGCACCACATTTATAAGCCTTTAAAATATTTGGAGACCCCCAACTAATTTTGTTCCCTCTTGACAAAACAGCACCACACTTTGCAGAACCACTCAGAATCACGTTTAGAATTAAATTCCAAAATGTCATGCAGTTTCATTGAGTGGTGCCAAAGTTATAAGCCATCCAAAAACTGATTTTCACCAACCCAGCAATGCACAAGTAAGCATAGATGCTCCCGAACATCTGAGATGTTCGCGAACATCTCAGGACTACCCTGGACTGTTGGTGGACATTGGAGAACAAACATGCCCGTTTTTTATCTCTTTAAGGCCATATCCCATCCAATCTTCCTGACCCCTTCCTCTGCAGTGATTGTTTCATATGTTTGGCAAGTGCAATGTTGTGTTCTTTAATATATGTTTTTCTGCAATGTTCGTGGACACCGACGTACGATCGCGAATCCCACAGGGTGGGCATTTCCACAAAATTTGACACACCTCATGTTTTTTACCATCCAATCAGCAGGCACGCCCGATGACCGCGGACCTCACAACACTCTCTGGGCCAATTGGCGGCCCGTCTGGGGAACAAACAGGGAAATAAGTCCACGGACTGAACCCAGATATCACTCCTTTGTTGTTTACTTACTTTTTGGTAATTTCAAAAAAGAATACTGGAAGGATTGACACCAAATTTACAAAAGCACGCTTTTGTGACCAAGCCGCTGCCCCGGCCACAAATTTGGTGAAAATCCGTCCAGGGGCTTGGGCTGTAGAAGTGAGCAAATGTTTTTGTCATTGCATCTAGAGGTAACGACACACATATTAGGACCCACCTATAACTTTGCCCTCCCCTTGATGAAACCTCACCAAACTTTGCAGAATCAATCTTACGTGCCATATACATTTTTGCAAAATTTCAGAAAGATTCATCCAGGGGGGCTAAGCTACAAGCCTCCCAAAAAGTGCTCTTCCTATTGGTTGAGCAACATAACTACAGGGTCGCTACTGCGGTCCCTTTAGTACATATATATTCACTGAAAAAAAAGTTGTTAAAGAGACGTTATGTTAAGTTTCACTACTAAAAACCTATCAAATTCAATGAAAAAACATTGTTAAAGAGACGTTATGGTTACAGGTAAAACCAGAAAACCCAAGAAATTTGCCAGTTATGGTAAGCTAAGCAACCATAACTCACACCACCACCGTGCACTGATAAGGCTAACACCCAGGTCATCAAAGATTACATCACAAATGGCATTGATGACATCACATATCTGAGCCACTTGTTTTTGTTCACTGACATTTCTAGGCCAGGTGGTTTTGTTCTCTGACATATGAACGTTTAAAAGATGCTATGTATTTAGACGTTAACCTTGTCATATGTTCTTAAAGTACTTTCATTAGGGTTTGGTCTCATGTTATGGTGCACATACATGGGGCAATAAGCAGGCCTCAAACACAAATAATTTGTATACATGAAGATTAACTTCAATGTTATTCACATTTTCTGGTGCTGTTATTTCTTTCTTCCTTACTTTAGTTTCCCTGTATGTGCCTCTGATTTGTATGCATTCTGGGTCTTCATTGGTATTCTTTGTACTTACACAAGTGTGTAGTAAGACCTGAATTGTTAGCTATGCATGTCACGTTTAACATTACTCAAAACTGTGAAACGGTAGCATTCATTATTTTACTATCCAAAATTGCTAGATTAAAAATATTGTGCTTCTATGGTTCATGTTGCAGCAATTCCCTATGTGTATGTATAATTAGGTTCATGTATTAACAACAACATTCCAATATAATGTTTTGTTTAGACAAGTGCACTATTTAATACATTAAGTAGTTCAGAATAGGTCTCCTGATCACCCCTGACATCTTGTTACAAACATTATAAAGACAACCCCTCGTATTTATCAAAATTGATATTATATGTGATGTACTCAATGATGTCATCAATGACATTTGTGATGTCATCTTTGAAGTCCTGGGTGTTATTGTTAGCAGTGCACGGTGGTGGCGCATGTTATGGTTGCTTGGCTTACCATCTGATGGATTTCTGGGCTTTTTTGGTTTTACTATTAACCATAACGTCCCTTTAACAAAGTTTTTTCACTGAATTTCATAGGTTTTTATTAGTGTAACTTAACCATAATGTTCCTTTAGCAATGTTTTTTTACTGAATTGCATAGGTGTTTACCAGTACACTCTTAATTTGCTACAAGTTCATTATATTATATTCACCTCAAATGTAGCAGCTCCAGAGTCCGTGGACAGTGTGGTAGTCCACGGACAGAAGGCAGCAATCACAAAGCTCAGAAGCACAGTGGAGAACACAAAATGTTCTGTCCATCAACCAACAGATATACATAAAACCACATTACTTATATTTACTACACCCAAATATACCTTTTTGTAGAAATGATTAATTCAAAATGTAGAAATCATTTTTTCATTTAGCACACAATATAATGGAAAGCACCAACCATTAACCATAACTGTACACCTCATATTATCACTTCAGTACAACTGTTCATAGAGACTCACATACAACAAGCGCTTATTCCAGAACAATCTCTCACCAAACAGGAAGTACACTGTATTTATGTATTTATTATTACCATTCCTTAATTAAAAATTTCTTATAAATAAGAAAATATTACCATTTTAACAGAAATGGCAAACACACTTCAGTGGTTGGAAGAAAACTTTGCAAAAGACGAAATGAGCAATAATAACAAATCTAATGGTAAACAATACATCTTTTAATATCAACAAATAATATCATTTCTACAGACGTCAGTGAAATAATAATGTATTCTTTTCTTATATCTTATAGTACATAGTGAACTGGGGAGACCCCCAGCCGGCCCATAGAGCTCAGATTTTTTCCGAAGTACTTTAAAATGAGATAGCTGCACCTTTGAGATGGATGGGGGTGCAGATTTATTACTCCAACACCAATCAATAGGGACAACTCAATAGTTTGGCAAAGCGAGTCAGTTTAATGACAAGTACACAAAACGGGGAGTCATGGAAATCAGCAGTGATGCGATAGTCCGTCTCGCTTCAACTCCAACGAATTTCACATAAACAGTGACATTTATACTCAAAACTCGTCATAATTGATGTGTAACACTCAAAAGTTAACATGCAATTCTATTGGCTAGGAAAAGGTAACTTTAATATAGGTACTATATCTGTATATGTAACAGAGTGAGGAGATTGGGTAAAGACTGTCAGGTGGGTGTCTAAGCCCTCCCTTCAAACACTACTACTGTAGACGTCACTAAAAGTATGATGTCCCATTGGCTCTACTAACTATAGGACCCTAGATTATTTGATCCATTGTGATTGGGTTGGCATCAAGCCCATGAATAAATTTCCATTTTGCTTAGCAGCACGCGCAGAACGGTCAGCCAGGTGCAGGGTCCCCCCCCCGGTTATTACCCGGTCTTCCTCCAATTAAGGTTACAGTCAATCATCACTTCAGCAATTATGTGTCAATTATTTTACTTTGGTTGGCCTCAAAACTGCATCTTCTGTCTGGAAAAGTTCTGATATCTCTGTCTGGGCGGATGCCAATCGTAGGTGTGAACCCGTGCTCCTTCTCGCTCAGCTGGTCACATGATTCCCACACCGTGAATTTACAGAGTTTCTCTCTATTTGTGCATTTAATTCTTATTCGGCTTACCACCTGCCTACATCTCCTTATCTCGACCTTTCAAAAGACAGGATATCCTGTTCTTCAGGGTATATTACATAGGATTGTAGGCGGGTTAGGGACTAGAGGGAGCTCGGCCTCAACAATATCGTTTATTGGCCTCATGTCTTGCACTAGCCTCCAAGACCCACCTTTACTTTTTTCACAGGGTACACTGATGTATTACATGGTGACTCTGACGTCACTAAGATGCCCTGGTCCATCATGGTGGAAATTGTCTTAAAAATCCCCTCATCTGCCTCTCTGGACATGGGATATTGTCGAGCCTTTGGTAAAATAGCTTGTAGTTTCAATTTAATTCTTACTTCTCCAACCCCCTTCAAGATGCCTATGTCATAGGGTCCTGTAGTCCATACTGAGACAGGCATCTTGGCCATGTCGTTATTAAAATATTCAGGACGATTTAGTGCCAACATCATTCTCTGGGGTACCTCTCTCTTAATCATTTTCACCCGAAAGGTGAGACTCATCTCCGCCATTGTCTCTCCCATCTCTGCTTGTTCTTCAAACAGATCGCCATCAGTGATATCCCTCTCCAATGGCAATTATCGCGCACCATTGTCTGCCCTAGTCATCGTAACCTTCAACCAAGGCCACTTTCCCTAGTATTGCATCTGTGTATATCATCAAGGTAAATACTTGTCCCTCCTCCTCGTGCATCGGTATTCTGGGTCTGAATAAGAACTCCTGATTTCAGGGGTTCTCATGATTTTGTCTGCAAGGCCTGGCAATCCTTCCATAAGCACACGCATACCATATGCGAAAACTTCTGGTTCTAATGGTATGGCCCTCATGTCTATGTGTCCTGAGTATGCTCTAATCATTTTGCATACATTTGAGTAGTGCATTCCTGGAGTAGAACATACTATGCCCTTCTGCGTGAATGAGATTGTAGACCCAAAATATTTACTGGGGTCTGCCGAGAATATAATAAAGGTTCATTCATTTTGCATTCTCCTATGGAGACTGGTAGTGCATTTGTGAAGGGAGTACGACTGGTAGCTCCTGTAAAACTGTGAGTATCTATGGCCTCGCCGGACAAGGAAAACTTGCCTTCACGTATGAACAAGCGTGTTGCACCCGTGTCAACGAAGAAGGAATATTCTTTATCCCCTATAACAACATCTACCCTAGGTTCCCTTTGAGGGTCTGGTGTCACTGATAGGATTGAACACATCAGGGTTCCCAGTCAGCTGTCCTAATTTATATACAAATTTGGCCCACTCCGTGCTGGTGCATTTCCCCCATTCCCTTTGTTACTTCCCATTCCAGGGTTCATGGTCTGTGATAGTTGCAGCAGTGCCTGTTGGGATTGTCCTTGTGGAAAATTCCCCATGCTTTGCGGTTGCACCCCTTGTTGCGCTCCTTGTGCTTGTTCTTGCACTGTGTGATTCTGTGCACCACCCTGCTGTAAAACTGCAGGTGGATTTGCCATGCCTGCTCCTGTTCCTTGGCCGTTCTGCATAATGCCTTGATTTCTGCATGTGCGCGTGAAATGCCCTGTCATTCCACACGGCTAACAAACTGGTGGTGGTCGGACCATTTGCCCATTTGACATATCTCGGTCACCATTTTCCATATTTTGAAAACCTCCTTTATTATTTTGGAAACCTCCCTGATTAGTCTGCCAGCCTCTTCCCCTGAATCCTCTTCCCCTGGGGTAAAACCCCATATTGCCCTGATTTTTCTGCTGTGCATTGGACACCTGCTGCATGCTCGATTCAGCTGTGCTAGTTATCATGGCTCCCTCTAGAGCATATTTTGACAATTTCTTTTGCACCAATTTTGTTTCCTCACCCTTACAAGCTGCTTCCTTTTTGCGATTCTTTTTCTGCAGCAGTCTAAAATAGTGCGATGGTCAACTGTATTTCAGCCCAATGCTTGGCTTCAATTCCCACCAATTTCTCGAGTTGTTTCTGCACCGGCTCTAGCAGCCCTTGGCACAATATAGGGCAAAATACAGGTATAGATTTCGTCTAAGATTCATGAGTCTCGAGCACCCATGCATCTTGGAAATTCTGTATATAAATTAATGGATCCTCAGAATCCTTTATTTTTTGAGTCATTATAGCTCCCATATCAGAAGTATCTGGGTATAGCACTCGTAGCGCTTTCCACACTGCGGCTCTACAGTTTTTAATTGTGGTTACACCAGGCTAGCCTGCTCGTGCCCACACATCGTCTGCTCTCTCACCAAGTATGGCAATCGGGAGACCTTTGATGTCCCCTATAGCCAACGTGTTTCTTCCTGTCATTTTTTCTAACTCATGTATCCACTTTCCGGCTCCTGACGTCAGCATTGGAAGTTTGTTTTTCAGATTTTCTTGATCCATGTGTGGCCATGGAATATATTGCGGTCTTACTCCCCCCTTCTCGAGCAACGGAAATTGGAATGTGTAGTCCTCTCTCCCTTCTCTCATTGTTCTTCTGTCTATTGCAGGGGTAATATTCCTGCATCACCGTCTACTTGGCAATGCCCTTGGTCTGTCCACATAGGGCGGCGAAGACACCCACCTATGACCGTGAGATACTTCTTCATATCGGTCAGGCTGCGTGGCGGACTCTGATGCTCTTGGTGCAGATTCGCTATTGTCTGACCACCTTATTCCTTTCTCTCTTGGGAGTCGTCTTTTGCTTTGTCCCTCTTCCTCATTTTCCTCACGTTCCTCCCTTTCGGAGTCGGACATTGTCTGTCCCCAACTAGTGGAACTTCTCGTATCCTCTTTGTTCCTACTTATTTCTAATCTATCCAGATCTATCCAGGGGTAGCTCTCTATTCCCACTACTTCGGGTGACATCCTCAGTGTCATACAGCTGAATGCACTCCAGGCGCTCATCTTCCCCCTCCCCTTGGGGTATTTGTTCTAGCCCCATTTCATCATATATTCTATCGATTGTTTCTCTGATGCTTCTGGTGTCAAAGTCATCGTCAATATTTACCCTAGATGTGCCTGGTACTGAATTGTATGCAGGAAAGAAATTGCAGATGTCTTCCCAGTCTACAACTGGAGCAGGTTTTTTAACCTCTCTACGCAGATATTCAAGATCACGTGCTCTCTGTCTTCGCTTATGTTCTACATCTCTTCTCTGACCCTATCTTCTTCCTTTCTCTTTTCATTTCTACGTTCAGCTGCTCTTTGAATTTCCTCATCTCTTCATCTTTTTATTCTTTTCTCATGTATCATTTGCTCTTCCTCTAACCTTTGCCGTTTCTGTCTGTCTTGATTGCTGGCTGCTCTTGGGTTGCGATCAAGCTGTCTTTCTTGCTCTTCACGATATAGCTGTTCTCGCCTTTGTCTGTCTTTCTTTCTTATCTTTTCGTCTCTTTCCCCTTTCTCCGTGTCTCATCTAACCTCTCCTTTTGTTTCGCGTCATCAATGCCTTTGACATCGAGTTTCAATAAAATGTGTCCTCCCATCCATTCGTCTTTTGCGAAATCTATCTCATCAGTTCTATCTTCGCTTCCCTTCCATCTCTTCCCTTCTCTCTCTTTGTCGAGAGATGTACTTGTCTGTGCCTCATCTCTTCTTTCGTCATCGCGTCTACCCTTGTCCCTTGGGACTGCCGAGGTAATATTCTCATCCTTATCTTTCCCTTGATTTTCGTCACTACTATGTGTAGGTGACTCATATGAGCGGTTGCTATAGCCCGTGGCTGCTTTAAGTTCTCTCAGTGGATATAACCCACGTCCTTTCTTCAATTTTTGTTTCGGGTGGGACAGGTGGCGAGGTAGGCATTTCTCCCCCCTCTTTGCATATATTAAGTATCCAATCTGTTGGCAGCTCTTCCTCCTTTCCCTGTTCATACATTTTCCATAACTCGAGAACAGCAAGGCGTTTTTCTAACTTCTTGCCTGTATATGTGGCATGCAAATATGTAGTCATATGTTGTAAGACGGCTTTAGATAAAGACCCATTTTGTGACCATGGAATAAACATCTTGTGGGCGGTACCTTTAACCCACTCGGTACTATATTTCTTCAGCTTGGGTGCATGTTTTGGCAACTGCTTGCATAAGTGTGCCAATGGAGTCATGTCTTCCATGCTTAAATCTGTTCCCTTTCCTCTTATATAACACTTGTCAACGCTTTCGTATGGCTCAAACACTTCTAACAATATGAGCGAGCACCAAATACTGCAAGCTCCAATCCAAATTTCCACAAAATTTTATACCTTCTGATCTACTCAAAAAACATCATTTCATATGCGATTTTATCTCAACTATTAAATCACACAAAATTTAAATCAGTTTTCTGTAAGAACGTTTTTTACATATGATGTCACAACAAAACATGTAAGACAGACGCTTGACAGACTAGACAGACACCAGATGGACACAGATATCTCTGCCTCTAATCATTACCCCTTCATGAGTGTAAATGTACCCCTTTTATGACGTCTTTAAACATTGTGGTAGTGTACTTGCTGGTAGGGTTTTCTCAATGGATACCTTACTGTCCATGGTTTTCTGGGTATTGGTACTTCAATAGGTGTTGCTCTTCTTATAGGTACCGGGCAGAGACCTACTCCAGCTCTCTGCTGGTTTATTTGTTCATCATACGTCACATATTTCGGTGTGAATGTTCCTGGTACTTCAAAATGGGCGACTGGAGTGCAGGCTTTATTTGGGACCTCCTCCACAATAGTTTACATGAAGAAGACAATCTCTATTCCCAACTGTACATAATGAAATCATGATGTTGTCTGCAAAACTGGATGCACTTAGTAATTAATTTAAGGAGCTTAGTAAATAATTTAAGGAGCTTTTAAATGATGTTAAAAATCATATTATTGAAAATGTTCATTGTCAATGCCCTACCTGCACCTGTCCCCCTTTTACCCAGCAATCATCCCCATCAAATTACAAAAATATAATAGAATGACACTTTGATGAAACTTCACTCACTTCTTCCGCTGTATTGTACAGGAATTCCATATTCTCCCATTTGCTTACCTTTCCAATACCCCATCCATTTCATAAATATATTTATTTTTCATACTATAAATATCTTGTATATTGTTCTATCATATATTTTTTTTAAACCCAATTAATAGTCCACGAACTATATGACTGTCCGGGGACACCCTGGGTGTCCGTTCTCAAAATGGGGGTGTCCCTGGACAGCGTGCGATGTCCACACATGTCCTGTTTCACATAACACACTTTTAATTAGTCAGCGGACAGCGTGCTGGTTCTACGGACACTCACGCGCATGCGGCCTGCATCACCCCCCCGGTGTCTGCAGATGGCTGTCGTGGCCGCAGACATGCCCGGACGTCATCATGTGACTGCAGCTATGAGGCGTAATGGTGTGTCTGTGGACACTGTCCATCACCACGTACAGTTTGAAACTGCATGTTCAGCCAATCAAGGGTGTTTCAAGTTGGAAGTTCACCCTTACAGAGCTCATTCTTAGTTAATCTTTCAACTTTTTGCAAATTTACAAGACCCATTGCTACTCGGTAGTCTGTGGACAGTCGTGCAGTCCATGGACATCTCCTCTGAAGGGACCCACCCATTACTTTCAGTCATTCTCAATCTGGCTATCCAGGAGAGAGCATCAGGAGTGACACCTGCTTTGACCACATTTAGTTTAAATAATGGCTTCACTCTTTGCCAGTCCTCCTTCCCAGGGGCCACCACCACCATAACAACCTGAAGGGCCTGGAGAGGGGAACAGGCGTGGAGATACAGATGAGGATCAGGAGGAAGATGAAGATGAGGTAAAGTAAGTGCCTATCTCCAACTCCCAGAGTGAGTCTTCGGTGGTGCGGTTTGCCACCACTGTTGGGGGTGTAACAAAGGCTCAGGTATTCAAAGTCAGATGCACTGAGTGCCACTGAGTCACGGAAAACCTCGGCTGCACACCCATGGGATCGCCTCCATGCACCGCCACACCAAATCCAACCACCCGGGTGCTGTGAGAAAGGCAATACCTATCTCAGGGAAAAGTAGATTGATGGTCTCAACACCATCTTCCTCAAACACTCCTGTCATCGCAAAAAATACCCCTTTGGGGCAGAGGATCCCAGCGGCCGCCTTGCAGGCCATACAGAACACTGTTGACACTTACCTTTCGAGGGTCACAGTGCTATGTTTGTACTGCGAAGCACCGATCTATAGTGGGGAACAGTTTTGTAGTGCTTTTGAGGCCATTGTCGAGGACCATGAGAAATAATGCATCCCACTTTAAATGTAAGGTCTGCCCAACATCTTCCCCTGTCCACCTGCCCCTCTGTCTATGTGGTTGGTGCCTCATCCTTCCCCCACCTTACCTTGCGCCTCCTGAACAAAGAAAATAAATATATACAACATGAAAAACCCAAAAAAAGGTTTCTTTAGGAGCTAAAAAATAGAACTGAAAAAGAAATCACAGGACCCTTTGCAGCTTGCATAGTCTGTAGATCGTGCGGTAGTCCACGGACATCTGGAAAATTCCAGGCGTGGGGTGGGAGAATTAAAATCATTTAAATAGTTTTTAGTAAAAAAAATGGTGCCTCTTAAAGTAACTTTTTTTCTTCTCTTTTTGGCTTTTTTATATATTTTTTAATTATTTGGTTGTATATACTCAACTAACAATTATTCTACTGAACTTAATTATTTTTCTAACTTTCAAAAAGAGTGCTTTTAATATTTTTCTGTTTTTCCTTCTTCAGCTGCAAAAGAATACCTCAATCCATATTCTGTATGTTCCCAAAAACTGCTTCAATGGGTTTTAAATGATTTCAAGAAAAACCCGAGTGCCCACATCAGTGAGATGCATCCCATCTCTTTGAAAAATGTTGATAATATGAAATTTTATATTTTTATTATGGAAAGATGTCATTCCAACATCCCACAACAAAGCACATACAACTGTATTTACATTGTGCCATGCTTTCTAAATTTTTGTACAAAATAAATTCGAAAATATCCAGGTTTGTCTCTGAGCTATCTGGATTGTGGAAACAGTTCCATCAACTGTCCAAATGTTTCCTTGATGGCAAATTGTAATGAAATTCTGGTAACACAGCCCAAACTGTTGCCTCCACAGTGCACTATAATGATGTCCGGATGCTTTAAGTTAACCATGTTCTCACAAAATGGGAGAAATTCCAACCACTTCATTCCTCAAACTCTGTACCATGAAACTTGAAATTCATCAAATCCAAGATTGTCAGAAAATACTCAGTGCTCAGAATACACCTACAGCCAAGGGATCCACGAGTCTCCCACAATCCAGAGACTCTGCTTCCTCAAAGACATAGCAATCACCATCTTGAGAACACTCACCAAATAAAACTCCTGCTACCCTTTCTTCCTGTGCATCTCAACCAGGAAAGCTGATTGGCTGATCCCCTGATGTGTGCGACATCCACGACTGTCTGCGGTGTCCACAGTCCCCTTTCCATGCCGGGGATCCTAAAAAGACCCAGATTTGGCACGTGCCGTTCACAGACTACAAGATCCATCTTAAATAGTAGACTAATCCATGAACTAAATGGGCAAAACACATCTGCTCCTTATGTCAAGTAAAAATTAAATCAACAAAATATAAAATGCATGACCTTAAGGCCAACCCTTGCAAGCTGTAGTGTCTTCAACAAGGCAATATTACAAAAAGAAATGCAAACCATGCTGCATATCAGCTCCGCAGACAATGTGGGATGTATTGACCCACTCCGCTGTGCTATGCGGCATCACTCTGATAGTTATGATGCAAGAAACTGCAACAATGACGGCAAAACTCTTGTGCGTGCCAAGACCTCCAAAACCGCGTGTTTAAATGCACAAAAAGATGGATGCACAACCTGCCACCCATGGTGCATATGTGGTGGGATAGAGCACACACTGCAGGAAATGTGCCAGTGGGCTCCATGGCCAGCAAACAGAGTGCAGAGAGAGAAGCAGGGCTTTGCAAATGAAACTCCAAAATGTGCCTACAAATGACATTAGTTTTGTTGCTAAAACCTCCAAAATGCCTTTACACAACACTTCTTAAACATTCAAAATCTTGCTTGGCACCAAAATCCATGTATTCTAATGAAGCATGGTGAATATATAAAGTCCTAAAGTGTAAAGAGTAAAACATCTCCTCCGACGAACTGGAATGTCTGTAAACTGACAACCCCTGTCAAAATCTGTGTGCAGTATCCTGGGCTACCTGTGAATGACAGCTATCAGATTAGCTCCTGGTGAAACTTCAAAGTATTTAAACTAAAAGTCTGCCAGATTAGCAAACATAAAAGGATTGTAGATAAAAGGAATACAGATCTTAGTTGTATTTTTGATCCCACATATTTAAAGCTAAGAAAGTAATGTATTTATGTTTGATGCAACAAGTTTGGTTTATGCTGGATTTTTAATTAAGAATAAATTAACCTTGCTGAGCTGCAACCCTTTGGAAGTGGAAAAAAGGTTTCTTCCAAGGGGAGGGGAAATCCTCTCAACAGAAATTCACTGGTAGATGATAATTGTGGGTTAGCCCAGACTTTTGTCTACAGAAAGAGAATAAACAATGGCAGAGTTTCAGCCCAGGAAACGGAGGTGTGAAAGGGGTCGTAAACTGCTCCTGCAAGGAACTCCCCAAGGGAGAGGGCTGCTCCTGGACTGCAGGGAGAGACAATAGGGTGGACCATTTGCTGTTAAGCATGAAAAATGAACAATTTTTAAGACTCATAACTTGTGATTTAAAGTGGTAAAAAATATGTAAAGGACAGGTCTAATTTTTGTCTGTATGTTTTAAGAGGCGGTAGAACTGTGTAACATGTTCTGGACAGGAATAGCGATATATGTGGTTTTATGTGAACTGTGTTAATGTTAGAATTGTACAACTTTACACACACATCCCCATGGTAAACACACACATTTGTGGAAAGTTTCAGAAAGTTTGGAAAATGTGTTCATGGTGAAAAGGCCAAAATTCGATAGAAAGGTGAAACAAGATCCCACAGCTGCGGGATTTTGAGGAACAGCTACTACTTAAAATAGGGAATCTTTGTGTGAGATTTGTGTAAAGGTGACCAATGTAGAAATATGTATTTAGGATAAAATCCGATTTTGAGACCAGTGGCTAAAGGGAGGTTTCTAAGGACTGTAAAGCAAACCATAAAATGTGACATCAACCGGCCTTGATCCAATCACTCAGGTGCAAGGCTGAGATGAGGTTTTGATCCAATCCCAGCTCACAGGGCAAGCTTAGTTAAGCCAGCCCATACACCCCTTTCTGTGATGTCATTTGAAAGGATAAATAGAGAGAGGTGACAACACATAGGGACTCACTGATTCACTCACTTTCCTGATTCCGGCAAAGCTCTCTGATCTAGCATTCTACATCCAGCTTTAACATCCTTCCAGATCCAGATGCCAAGACTCTTGCCAGCAGTAGAGGACTAATGATTTTAGCAAGGCCTAAATCCTCAAACCTATTCCTGCAACCCAGTTAAGCTCTGTGGTGTGAGAAGGCCTTTTGAACTAGTATCCTGAATCTCTCTGGCTTGCTACCACAAGGCTTGTCTGAGGAACTCGCTATCCAGCTGATTGAAATACCCACAAACAATGAGGGCAGATCCTGTGCAAATCCGGTGACCGACCTAGCTGATCCAGTCCCGCGCCTGATGTGCTGTCCCTTCCTTGACAGACCCAATCCATGACCAGATCTGACTGTCCAATTTAATAACTTATTCTGTCAGTATTAATAGGAAGAAAAGTGACCCTAATATATCTGCATTGTATGATCCCAATCTCAAACCCATCCCATCTTTAATTCAGAACTATAGTATTGCTAGAACTATCTTTGCGCTGACTTTTTTCCCTCTGTGTTACTAAACATTAACCTCTTATTGATTTGATTAAGAAAAGTAAATCCCAGGAAGAAGTAGGGTATCCACAACAGGCAGGTTACGCTGATCACGTGACTGTAAGATCCATCTGTGGCATTTGCTTTTTCATAGTCATAATATCGTGTAATCAAACCCATCTGTCAGTTTCAAAGTGTGTTTCTGTTTTCCATTCTCGCGCTTATTCTTCAAAACCACTCTTACTAAAACCTCTATAACTCCCTCAGTTTTTATGATCATTCCAACTCCTACCTGTACCTGACATCCTTAGCTATCCATAAAACCCAATTCTGCAGTCTGATTGGACCGTTATAGTGAATATTGTGCAAGGAAATGTTGCCGCAAATTGAAATTCTGAAAGGTTTTACACGTGTGAATTAGCTTTAAATTATTTCCCACTTGGACTTTGAGCTTTCAAAGGTTTTCTTTTGACTAAATCATTGTTTGTGATTGTGTGCAAATGTTCAAAGTGGCTCCCACAGGAATTTATAATAATTTAAGTGTTTTTGACCACATTTGGTGTTTTTTGCCCAGTCAATTCCAAAGACAATTTGAAAGCCATTCTGGCAGCTGAAAAGTCAATTCCGTTTTTCTCTTGTGTTTGAAGGGGGAAGGTAGGAGTGATATTCTGTTCGATTTGTGCTATTCCTGAATACCTGCTCTCTCCTCACATCTATTTAATTGCCTATTGAGGGGTTGAGGGGTGTTACTGGGGAAACCCCTAACCATATTGCCATCTATACCAAACCAACTCACAGTATTCTTTTCTGTGCTGCATTTGTTTTTGGGCTCATTACTTGATTCCTAGTGCATTAGAGATATTATTCAGTGTTCTGTCACCCCGTTGGTGATTGCTGTTACCTATTAAAATATATTGTGATTAAATTCTGAATGCATAAATAATTATTTACCTTTGCAAACTAGCCTGATTCCTGGTTCAAAGTGACCATGAGGGTCTCAGGAGAAGGGTGTGATATGAGTGGTATATCGTTCAGAATATTGAACTTATAGATAAAATAAATAAGGGTTTCATTTGCACACTACATTCTGGGCGTGACTTGGGTGTGTGCCGGATAGAAATCACTTACAACAAACTATATTCTCACAAAATGGGAGGAATTCCAACCGAACCTCCCATTGTGTCCAGTGACACTCTCTATGTGTCAACAAGAAACAGCATGAAAAGATGCCTTAGAAATATGTATCTCCAACGCAGCTGGATTGAAAAAAATATTAACTTTGTGTCTAAAATGCAGAGTAATTCTAAAACATAAACTTGACGTAGAACAAAGTTTAGTCAATGGAGCAATTGGTACAGTTGTTGGCTTCCAAACATATCCACATGACAACAACATTCAGTTTGTCACATCCACTTTGACAAACTTGCAGTAGTTAAACAATTTGGCTGGACAATAGCATGTTTCCTTGTTTTCAAAAACATCTATGTACACAGAAAATAATTCTTTCTGTCTCTGGCATATGATGTCACTATTCACAAATCGCAAGGTCTAACCCTCAATCACGCATTGATTGACATTGACAGCACAGTCTTTAAAGATGGTAGGAGTTACGTAGCACCTTCACGTCTCTGTACACTCAATGGTCTATTCCCAGTTAACTTTGATGCAAACACAGTCAATGCTGACATTCCTTGCTTCATAGCATACAACAGGCTACGTGCACTGTACAACCCCCACCTAGATGTGTACATTGTACCTCAAAGATAGAACCTTTCAAATGAAAACAAATACAAAAAGAACCTAAGACAAATATCCCAACAATACCGCTAAAGAAACAACGACCAACTGTGCTTCTCCATCAAATAATACACCTACAAAACTCTCTACTACAAACTCAACTGCACGTCACTCAGAAGACAAACAGACAAATATCTCTTCTCAAAAAAGATCTGCAGGCCCATAAAAACAATACAGAGGCACACCTCTCTCATCCGTTTACATTCAGCAAAACAACTGGAGTAAATTGCTATGCAAACGTAACAATCAATCTTATCTTCAAATTGCTACTTATGGTTCACAACATTTACTTAAATGGCTCGGACCAGCTGTGTTTGCAAATGCTCATCCTTCATAGAAATGACATAAATAATCCTGACAACACTTACAGCATCTCAGGTATTAGTCAAGAATTGGACTACTGTGCAAGAATGGCAACATTTACCATAAAGCACAGGAAAATCCACAAGAATTCCTAATGTACTTAGTACAAGTACTGGAAACCAAAAACATCCCTATTAATGAATTCTTCCAGATTTCAGATGCATGGTAAAATACATGCACTCTCTTCAACAATGTTTCACAAGAGCTCATCCCTAATGAACGATGTGTGTATGTATCCATACCAAATTGTGAATCCATTCCATTTCACCAGCTTCTGCAGAATGCAAATCATGGCATATTACGCCCTTTTTGTAATTCGGACAATCGTTCCAGCATACACATAGGCTCACATAGCCAATATGTCATACTAATGCTGCTAAGGTACAGGCATAATGTACCATGCTGGTGCCACAAACACTTCATGTCACTATACTGCATATGTCAAAAAAAGAAGTAATTGTTTTGAATGTAACAGAACCTCTGTTACTCCAAAATATAGGTTACCAGCAAATCTAACAAATACCTACTTAATATCCCTTCAACCCAAATTTACTCACTAAACTCTAGCACAATAAACAGTTGCAATATGACAACAGGTATCTAAATACATCCCTAATAGTACAATACTACTTTTAAAAGTCAAGATAGAATACACCAACAGGTATCCAAAATACCCTTCATTGCAATACACTTCGAATATGCCATCACAGTTCTTGTTAGTACAAAACCTCTTCTAACGCCCAATATAGTTAGAATAAGCCAACAGGTTTCTAACTACTTTAATCATTCACTTAATTACAGCACACTTGAAACAAACATACTATCACACTTACACTCACATAATTATAATAGGATTTTTTCCCAATGAACCAATGATTATTTAATGTCAATAAAACAACAGTGTAGCACACACTAATGTTGTACCAAACATAGTACACATAATTTACTGTTTATGCGGGTCAAAAAAAGTCAATGCATATGTAAAATGGGATGCAATTAAAGCTTTTAAACCATCCTGCCTAACATTTTATACTGTTTTTTTTCAAAGAAAAAGAACCAAAGATGTCAGCTTTATTACTGTGTGCAATAACCATACCAAGTATAAACAGATACATTTTCCATAAGCACTATCCTCAATTGTATTACCAGCATAAATGACATATACACTTCAATTATATAATTCCGCCATATTAAAAATACTGTATGCTCCCTCTACAGTACATATAATTACTATACACATATTACTGTAGTGTGTGTAGCCAGTGCCCAGAACATATCATCTCTATTGCACTCCCCTACCCTTTCCATGTCCTCTTTTAGCCATCAAATAACCCCAAACGTGTTTTCCAAACTGTTTGTTCACAGCACTGTCCACTGACTACCGCTGTGTCCGCACGCCCTCTTTTCATCTATAGAAACAGGCCCATATTATCTTTATTCAACCCCCCCACTCTTTGGAGCCCCTCTTCGACCACAAATAACCCCAAATGTGTTTTCCATATTTTTTTCCCACTATGCTATCCGCGGTCACCAGTGGCTATGCATGGATCCAACATGGCGACCATTTAAAAGAATATGATGCACCTCACACTTTTCACTATTCAATCAGCCCGAATGTCTGATGTCTGCGGACATCACGCTGGCTCCTGATTGGTCTGGGGGTTTGTCCACGGACCGAATAGGGAAGTGAGTCCGCGGACCAGACCCAGATATCACTAATTGTTTTTACCTACTTTTTGGTCATTATCTAAAGAAACTACTGGACAGGTTTACACCAAATTTACAAAAGCACGCTTTTGGGACAAAGCTGCCGCTCATGGCGCAAATTTGGTGAACATCCGTCCAGCAGTTTGGGTTGTAGGCATGAGGCAATTTTTTTTTTCATTGCTTCTATGAGGATTTTCACAAATGTGAGGACCCCCTATAACTTTGCCCCCTTTGACTAAACTGCACCAAACTTTGCAGAATCATTTCGAAGGGGGCCACATACTTTCGTGAGGATTTGTCCAGGGGGGACAAATTTCTAAGCCGCCCAAAAAAGTGCTCTTCCTATGGGTAGTCAACTTAACCATAATTACTGGGTGGCTACCACAGGTCCTGTAATATATATATTACCTGGACGCGGTGGCGTCCATGTAGTTATGGTTAAGTTGGTGTTTCCATAGGAAGAGCACTTTTTGGATGGCTTATAACTTCGCTCCCTCTAGACGAATCCTCACCAAACTTTGCAAAAAAAGTATATGGCCCAGTCAATTGTTTTGCAAAGTTTGGAGAGCTTTGGTCCAGGGGGGGCAAAGTTATAGGGGGGGTCCCGAAACTTCTGTTTTTTCCTATAGACATAATGGGAAAAATCTTTGCGCACGGCTAAAGCCCGAACCGCTAGACGGATTTACACCAAATTTGCGGCAGGAGCGGCGGCTTCGTCCCGAAAGTGTGCTTTTGCAAATTTGGTGTAAATCCATCCAGTAGTTTTTTTTAAAATGGCCAAAATGTAAGGCAAACAAATCAGTGATATCTGTGTTCGCTTCGCGGACGGACTTCCCTGTTCGCTCCGCGGACAGCACCCCGATTGGCCAATGGGCTTGCGGCATGTCCGCGGACATGCGACGTGTTCGCAGATTGGATGGCATGGGGCGTGGAGCGTGTCAGATTTTCTGTGGCACCCGCCATCTTGTATTCACCGTCGACCGCGGACAGCGCGGTGAAACTTGGATTAAAAATTATATTTAGTGGAGTGTGTTGGTGTGTAAGAGTGTTTGGGGAGGGTGGGGGAGTATGAGATAGGTTCAATGTTTTTTTTTTATGTGCTATACGCTTTTGTTGTGTTCGATTTGTCTGCAGAGAACACGGCTGTTCTGACATTTTGTAAATAAACTAAATGGTGGGGTGTTCAGAGGACGGAGTATGTGTCCTTTTTGTTCACAAGGAAGGTAAAATTGAGCTAAAAATACTCGCAGTGTATTTAAATGTTTGTAAATACACAAACCGGGGGTGTCCTGAGGACGCTGTCCGTATTGTAATCTGTCAAGTTGAATGTGTTCTAAGAACACTCGCGGTGTCCCAAAATGGTTGCAATTACACAAAATGGTGGTGTTCTGAGAACGTTGTTTGTATTGTTCGTAGTCAGGTTGAAAGTGTTCTACGAACCCTCCTTTTGTCCGCTGATAGTACAATTTCCTATGGGCCTCACCCGACTTTTTGTCCACTAAAGAAACGATAAATCAGGCTGGTGTGCGCCGACATTATGTGATAATCCTATGACTGGCGCTATTGACCTGGCTGACTTGCTTTTGTGACAGTAAATCATATCTCCCGCCCCTAAGCCTGACATTATGAAAGCATTCATATTCCCCGCCTCTCTCCGTGACGTTACAGGGTGCGTCATCAAACATGCCCAGTCGTCTCCAGTCCTACGCGACTTTACACAGAACCCGGAAGACAACACACATTATGTCACAACACAGCGCGCCACAATTCGGAATATGAAACTGTGATTTAAAAGCAAACAGCAAGATTGTAAATTTTGTAAAGTACATTTATTTGACATCAAATGTTTACAGAATATTCTGCGATTTGCATTTGTCTTTGTTGTCGATCCGCAAAAGTTCATGTTGAGCCACTCGATGTTCCTTAGAGGTAGAGAGGGTGTTTGATCAGCTTAGAACACAGTGCGCCACAATTCGGAATATGAAACTGTGGTTTAAAAGTAAACAGCAGGATTGTACATTTGGTAAAGTACATTTATTTCACATGAAATGTTTAGTGAATATTCAGCGATTTGCAATTGTCTCTGCTGTCGATCAGCAAAAGTTTATTTTGAGCCACGCACTGTTCCTTTGCGGTAGATAGGCTGTTGGTTTATGATAAAAGCAGTAAATGGTCGCACTGATAATCGGAAGGTTGCTCCAACAACGAGGCATTAGACCACCATAATGGTTGGTATGTTGCTTCTAGCTGCTACTACTGCATAAGGGCATATTGGTCCTTGGCGATTGTCCCATAAAATGGTGAGGGTCATGAAGTTGCTTACATGGAGCTGCACCTGGCAGTTGAAAAATTCATCCGCTGGAGTCTGAAAATCGTGACATTGGCAAAATGGGGCAACATACCTGTTTTAAAAAACATAAATTAGTCTCACCAGCCGATCTTTATTAAAAAAATATTCATTTTATTTATTAGGGCGTGAAACTATTTGCTAGCGAAGATAGTGCAACGGAGTATGTTAATAATAATATTTTTGCATTTATATAGCGCTAAGAACCGTCAGGTATCTTCGCACTGCTTATTATTACCCACGGTGTGTGGTGCTCATTTATCGTCCACGGAAGGATGAAAGGCTGAGTTTGGCCGTGCCGGGATTCAAACCTGTGTTAGCAAGCTGTGCACGGATGTCAAAGCAAGCGCTCTACTCGCTATGCCACTTGACCGGCTACAGTGAAGTGGCACAGCGAGTGGAGCGCTTGACCGGCTACAGACCGGTTACATTATTTCTATTAACCCACGCTGTGTCGTCTGCCTTTTTCAGAGCCCTCTAAACGACAGGGGATCAATTCGGCGGTGATAGTGCGCGGTAGAAAACAATATGCCACATTGAACGAACAAGTACAACTTGACCAGGCTTTAATGCCACGCTATTGTTATTATATTCCTGTATAAAATAATCTAAAGGGTTACTTACATTATAATTGCATTTTCCATTGTCCAAGTGTAGTGCAGTCCCAAAATACGACTCTGCGTGTGGCAACGATCTTTCTCAAAGTGATATAATATACAAAAGTGGTTTCGTTTCAGAAATGTCATCTTTATCGTGTCTTACGTTTTTGCTACACTTCTTCAAAAGAAGTCTTTCAGCACAATCTCTGTCTGTCAAGGTAAAAAAAAAAAATAGAACCTTATACTGGGAGACGTGGACCTCTCTGGGCCGCGAGAAAAAAATGGAAGCAGCTGACCTTCACTGTGAACGAGCATAAATGCTTACTTTGCAACATTCTGTGTAAAGCCATCTGTGAGAACTTGCTGTTTACACTACATCTTTGTATATTGTTTGCATGCTAATAAAAAAAGTTTGTTTAAGGGACGTTATGGTTACAAGTAAAGCCGAAAAACCCCTGAAATTTGCCAGTTATGGTAAGCTAAGCAACCATAACTCGCGCCACCACCGTGCACTGCTAAGACTAACACCCAGGATATCAAAGCTGACATCGCAAATGTCATTGATGACATCACTGATGATATCACATGTGCATTTACTTTTCATGAAATTTGTGCACTAGGGATTTTTATTATAATGTTGCGAACAAAGTGTCAATGATCATTGCAATAAATATCATACCGTAATTAGTGCTTTGAACGATGCATTGATATAAATAGCATTGTATTATGGGGTTCTATCTAGTATACTGAGCTACTAATGGAGAAACATGGCATTGTGTGCAGCGTACAAGATGAAAGTATAATATTTGTAATGTTAATATGTTGAATAATTAAATGATAATTGTCCTGAAATGTTCGAAAATAAACAAAATAGGGGTGTTCTGAGGACGTTCTTCATATTGTGTGACTGCTTAGCTGTATGCAATGAGGGAATGGCACAGAGAGTAAAGTGGAAATGGTAGAAGGGGTATCGAAGAGTTAAGCGGTCCGCGGACACCGCAGCTGACGGTGGACAGGGCGTGCTACATCTGGGGTTTTCCAGCAAATCCAACATGGAAAGAAGACTGTACGGATTAGCCAATCAGATGTCGAGGTTGTGGATTTGTGTTGAAAGAGACTGTGTGTGGTGAAGATGGCAGAAGTAGAGAAAGTCAGGGTGTTGGTGCTTGGACATATGTTTGTGCATGGTTTACAGCAGTGCGCTCGATGCAGGCATGTTGAAAAGAACTTTGATCTGAAAGGAGTGGAGGTGGTGTGGAGCACTGTGCCTGATTGCAATGTACAGGGAATTGTACACGTTTGTGAGGATATGGCCACGATGAACAGTCCGCATGTGGTAGTTTTGCACTATGGTGCTTTCCATTTGGGCAACGTCAGTGCCCCTACTTTGTTGGCTGATTTGGAATGCTTGGTTCAAGCCGTAATGAAGATCCTTCCAAATGCAAAAGTAATTTTTTCTGGATTACTACCTAGGGCAATATGGGGCAATAGTTCAGTTTTATGTCCTCAGCAAAACATTGCTAGGTGTGTCATCAACCGAGGCATGTGTGCCTTCATGCTTAGAGCTGGTATGTTCTTCTGTAATAATGAGAATATTGATGCCAGTAATACTGTTCATTTTAAAGAAGATGGCATCTCTTTATCTTTTACGGGAAATGCCTTTCTATTTTGGAATGTAAGGGTTGCTTTGGAGAAGGTTATGTGAAGATTTTAGGAGTAAAGAAAGAAAAAAAAACAAGAAAAAAAAATACAAAATAACAGGTGTCTGTCAAGCATCTGTAAAAAAAACCCCCAAAAAAACGGCTCTTTTCAGAGCCAACTTCAAAGGGGAAATGGGGCACACTATTTAAATTTACATTCACCACGCTCAGATTCTCAGTATGTCCGCGGACATGGCGGTAGTCCGCGGACATCAAAATCACTAAGTGGAGGTTCAGTATGTTCTATGTTACATGTATATGAAGTCAGGGATATTTTGGTTAAGTTGTGCTACTAAAAACCTATGAAATTCAGTGAAAAAACTTTGTTTAAGGGACGTTATGGTTAAGTTGCGCTACGAAAAACCTATGAAATTCAGTGAAAAAACTTTGTCAAAGGGACGTTATGGTTAAGTTGCGCTACTAAAAACCTATGAAATTCAGTGAAAAAAACTTTGTTAAAGGGACGTTATAGTTCAAAGTAAAACCGAAAATCCCCTGAAATTTGGCAGTTATGGTACGAAAAGCAACCATACATCACGCCACCGTGCACTGCTAACACTAACACCCAGGACATCAAAGATGACATCACAAATGTCATTGATGACATCACTGATGACATCACATGTGCATTTACTTTTCATGAAAACTCTGTATAAGGGATTCTTATAATGCTGACTAAAAAACTGTCAAGGATCATTGGGATAAATATCATGAGCTAATTAGTGCACTAAGCAATGCATTGATATAAATAGCATTCTATTATGAAGTTCTATCCAGTATACTAAGCTACTTATGCAGAAACATAGGCAGTGTGTGCAGCATAAATGATGAAGGATTAATATTCATAATCGTTCCATGTTGAATAGTGAAATGATAACTGCTTTCTTATTAGAGTTTTGCGTACTGTGAAGGTACCGTAATTATCACCAAGGTCCCTTTGCGGGTCCAATACTTAACGGCTGGTAAAACCAGCCGTTAAGGTGGGAACCCACAAAGGGACCTTGTAATCAGGCGCTAAGGGATTACCGGTACCGGTAATCCTTTAGCGCCAGGGTCGTAATGAGGCCCATTGACTGTTACTGAGCAAAACCATGTGGCCTAGATATGTCAGTAAAGGAAAAAAAGGGGGAGCCAGACATGTGATGTCATCAGTGATGTCATCAATGACATTTGTGATGTCATCTTTGATGTCCTGGGTGTTAGTGTTAGCAGTGCACGGTGGCACAAGTTATGGTTGCTTATTTTACCATAACTGCCGAATTTCAGGGGTTTTTCGGTTTTACTTTGAACCATAACGTCCCTTTAACAACATTTTTTTCACTGAATTTCATAGGTTTTTAGTAGCGCAACTTAACCATAACGTCCCTTTAACAAAGTTTTTTCACTGAATATATATATACTCTATGTTGTATCACAGAATACTTAGATTCATTGATAATGCTCCATCTGCTGACAGTTCTTAAAAAGCATAGCAATCATAAGCAAGGTGTAACTTCATAGAACAAAGAAGAAAAGCAGGTTTGTTTCAGAACATAGGCAGTATAATTTCTTTAGACTTAAATAGTGATACTGTGTGAGGATCCCCCCACTTGGTCAACCTGTAAAGGAAAAGTGAAGGTGTACTTTATCTTGTCTATTACAGCCCAGTCCAAATAGGTTCAATAATGCTCTGCCTTTCGTTTTATGGGTTCCACCACCTCAAAGTACCTGAGAGGCCACATGAGAACCTGATCCATGACACATCTGGGGCCCCTGGATTATTCCTGAGGCTGGAAGATGCTCTTCCTTGTTACAGTAACTTTGGTGCTTTAGCAGGCAAAATGGTGGGTTTTCTCAACTTTATTTGATGGAACCCCTGAAGGATGGACCCCCTTTTCAAGAAGGAGTCACTGGGATGCCGAGGCCAAGAGAAAAGGATGAACCAGGCAGTGTCGGAAAGGCAGCACTTTCAGTCTTCGCAGTGGTCACCATTGGTGGGTCATAGCTGAACCTTGCTGTGGACTATGAAAAGGCGTGGCTGAAGAAGATATGACCCCTGGGGACCTTGGATGCCTTTCGGTGGCGACGGGTACAGTGTAAGTATTTATTAAGTACAGTACCTCAGACTGTTTATGGCTGTATTCTGCAGCTGAGTGTGGAAGAAATCGGATCTATGTGATTACTGCACCGCCGAAAATGTCACCTTTAAAATTGCCGCCAACATTCACGGTGACGCAATGATCACATAGGCATTATTGTGAAATATCCAAAATGTGCTGTAAAACAAGTCGCAGACGTCTATAAAATGCATGTTTCATTGCAAAATGTTAAAACAGAGGGACTTTGTGAGCACCAGGATAGCAAATGCAGGTATTTACATTTCTATGAAAACCCACAGGGTGCGGTAGGCATTGTGGAAACACAGCATAAACCACTTTGAGCAGAACTGTTTTTTTTCTTTTTGAACGAAAACAATAGATAAAAAGAGTTGTTGAATAAGAACGAGAAGACTAAATGAAACAGTAATTTCAAGAGTTGAGGTGAACACGAGAAAGGTGAACACAGAGAGTAAATAGAAAAGGAAAATATTTCTAGAGAGACAAAAGTCTGTCATTCGAAAAAAGGTAAGTACTTTAATGAATATGTCCAAATAATGCCAAGTTAGAAAAGTGAATACATTACAATTTTTATTAATTGGTAATATATTTTTTAAAGCAATAGGTGATGGAAATAAAATTGAAAAAGCTAAAATATGTGATTTCAAACAAAGGAAATAAACATCTGAGCCTAAAAGGATATATTTGTTGCAAGGACAAAATTAAAAATAACATTACACTGTGGAAATATACACAATATTTGATAAATAATTGCTGTGGACACGCATGCATGGATAATGAATCAGGGAATGCAAAGTGTGTCAGGGAGCATAACCATGACCCAAATATTAGTGCAACAGAGATAGGGGAGAAAATCCTTGAAATGAAAAGCAAAACAGAGCATGAGCAAGCCACGAGCTGACAAGTGGTAAGGCAAGTACCGAGTGAACTGCCGCACATCTTGCCGGTGAAATGCCTTCTGTCAGATGACTTAAAACGAGACTACTGGTCCACAGAGCAATAATACTAAATCAACCAAAAATACCCAAATGTGTAGAGGAAATTGATATACTGGCAAAATTTAAACTGACAAGCAAAGAGGAGCGATTTTTATTCACAGATAGTGAGACTGACTAGAAACAATTTTACATATTTTCAACAAGCCAATAATTAGAAAGATTAGCACAAAGTAACAATTGGATGATAAATGGGACTTTCAATAGTTGTCCATGGCCATTTGCTCAAATTTATAGCATACATGGAATGATTACAACAATGAATTTCAGGGACTACATTTCAAGTCTTATGTTTCAGCGAAAGTAATCTATTGAATTTTGGGCAAATTAAACAATTGTTGCTATTGCTTTCAGCAATGTCAAAAATTGAAATGAAGATCACAAATTAGAAGTAGTTACATGTAATTACTGTTGCAATAGAAAGCAGTTGTAAAATGTTGTTGTTAGTATAAAAAAAGAGTTTTCAAGAGAACGAACATCTCACAAGTATACACATATATTAAGGTGAATAAAAATGTAATTGTTCGTATAAATATGGAAAAAATATTCAGTCATTGACTAATGAATGCATAATTTGAGAGTGATGAGAAACAAGGGGAATCGCATATATAATTGCCCAACCGATTTGTTCAGAAATACAATGTTGTGCAAGCATCACTGTATTGACAGTTTCAGAAACAGTATGAGTTCAGGCCGAAGAGAGAGCCAAGCATTGGGGAGGAAAACTGCCTGAACAATTTGGCCATAAAAACAATGGCTAAAATGCTACGTGGATTAAGACCCATATCGTAAGGGGTCTTGAATTCCAAAAATAAAAAAGGTTTCCAGGCATAACAAGCGGAGTGGTGGCTAAGAAAAGTGCCAACGCGCTTTGGCTTGAAATACAATTACTTGCTGTTTTCACGGGAAGTAATTGTATTTGAGTAAACTGCATGTGAACAGTCGCAGTTGTTGCAGTAGGTCAGTATTTTAGAAGGGAATGAAGTCGGAAATAAAGTGCAGTCGCATTGATGTGGTTGAGATTTTAGTAGAATTCCGAACATATATGTTTCAGTATATTAAAATTGCTTTGATTGCCAAGTCGCTCAGTACCTTAAGTGGTTCAGGGATTATAAAAAGAGAGAGAATGTCTTTTATTGAATATATCTTGGGTTGATTGGGTGAGTTCTGCACATATGAATATGATGGGATGGGTTGATGGTACAAAATGAAGTCTTTTGTTGAATTATCCCACCTCCTATTTTCTTGGGCATTTTCAGAGGTTTGTTCATCAGAGCTGAATCTGTACACTGCTGGCCAGAATATTTTGGACTCCTTTAAGCTGGCCAGAAGTAGGTGTTTGGTTTCCTTGGATGCCTTTAATTGGCAATGAGTAAAGTGGCAGAAGTAGGTTTCGGGCGTCAGGATTTCACAGTTTATTGACTTTTGGTTCTTTGGTACTGCAATCGCAGCACAGACGTCTGAATGGTTTCTGCAAACCCGGAATTGACCATTGGACTAGACTGCAGACCCTCACCAAGGCTGAACCTTCAAGACGTCTTCTTCAGTTTTTGGTGGTAGAAAGCCACCGGCAGACCTTCCTCTACACACATCAAACTGGGGCCTGCTTTGGTGGGAAAAACTAGTCAGCTGTTGTGGCAAGGGTGTCCCTTGAAAGTTTCTCAAGAGATTTGGAAATTGTGTAACTCTTTGTGTCAAGCAGCACTATGCCAGTGTACCGCCTCTTCTGGGATACAGACAGCAATCTGCCTTCAGTGGTCACAAACACTCCTCCGGACCCTGGGTGACTCAACTGGACTTCTTTGGATCAATATGTCCAAAGACTCCTCTTCTGGACTCACAAAGACCCATTCTCTGGATGACAGGCAAACAGGACTGGCATCCACGGTACTTCTAATGAAGAGTAGCAGGTGAACAATGCTCCATTGTACATCAGGAAGTGGTTACCTGTTTAGGTCCTGTCTTGATTCCGTCTTTGGGCCAGTTCTGCAGTCTTCGGATTCTTTGAAGAAATGCAGCTGCAAACGTCTTACTCCGATTGGACCTAGAATTCAAGCTTCAGGTTTCAGCTTCAGAAAAAATGGATGAGTTATACACATGTGTTCCGCTTTCACTCCGGTTGAGCCACGCTCAGTCAGCCAATCATACATGAGTGCATTTATGCACGCAGGCAGCAAATCAGGCTCACAAGTATTCAGGCCATTCACCCAAACCAGTCACCCATAACACAGAATGTGGTTTAGAGTAAGCACCCAGCCTTTCAGAACACTTCACTGCATTCACTCCAGTTTCAGTCAGGTTTGCTCATGCATTATGTCACACATCCAAATCCAGCCACCCACAACACAGAATGTGACTTGACTTCAGACTCAATTCATACATCCCCCCCCCCCCAAGGGTATACCCACAACACACAGCCCCTGGGAAGGCAACAGTCAGTCTGGCAGCCCCAGAGCCATATCTGGTCTTTCCACCTGTTAGGGAGATGTATCAGTTGTATTCTTAATTCCCTCTCCTATTGAGACCCCCAGCACTTTTTGATGGACTTCTGGACCTTTTTCTTTCTCTCATAAATGAAGGGAGCCTTTTTCCCTGCATTTCCCTGCATTCATTCTTGTTTGCTTTACTTTGGGAACTCTGTTCTTTCTGATTTGCTTTGTACTGTGGAGTACTAATGGGATACCTAGTGTCCCCCTTCTCTCTGCTCCTGTGACTTTTTAGTCACAGTGACAATCATATAGTAGTGTCAGGTGGCAGTGGATGTGACCTACCAATGTTGGTGCTCTTTATTTACTGCAGACTGTATTCACTGCCTTGATTATGCACCAAAGGGTCACCTACATTCTAACGTGGTAGCTGCTTTCTTTTTTAACAATTTCTTGTGTGGCTGTCCTTTGCTATCCCTTCTTCAATCATTCTGGGAGGGAGCGGTCTGTATGTGAGTTTTGGGTGTCCCTGTCTATGCTCCAGTATGTCTGCAAAGATAGGAAGCAAGGAGGGGTTCACATGCCCCTGTCCTTTGACTTCTAGAGTGCCTGAATGGAACTAGCTCCCACTGGGGGGCTGGCTGTCCTGATTAGACAGGCACCCGCCCATTTCTGTAAAATGTTGAGAGAGTTTGCAGAGGAGTGAATGTGAAGACAACCAGAGACACCTGCAGACCCTTTCAGTAACTATGAAGTGACCACATGTCCTGACCCTGTTTTCTTATCGACAGAGGCGCTCCAAAGAGGATGACTCCTTCCCTTGACTGGTGGGACCAACCAGCCCCAAGACAAACTGCATATCGAGCCATCCCCTGAAGCACTGTGACCTTCCAGGGCTGCAAACCGCAAATACCAGGGGACCTCTGACCCATTTTAGTGCAATGTCTTTGCCTGGAGGAATCGGCCCAGCACTTTGGTGATCTCCAGTTGGATCCAGTTGGACCTTCAGTTGGATCAGTTGGATCTTCAGGGGCATGATCCCACTCATCCACCTCCCCTCTTCAAAGTGCAGAATTGCAGAATCGAGGAAGATCATCTGGGCGAGAACTGAAAAAAGGTGCCAAAACTGCAGACGGATGTGTGAGATTGAATAAATCCTTGCTGAGGGTCCTCTCTCGTGACTGCTGCTGTGACATATCATTCAAAGTCTTTCCTTTCATCACCAGACCGAGGAATCTGAAAACGGGGTCCATCACCAATGCACAGGAGAGAATCCAGCTGTGTTTTTCCTCACCCACCATACGGTACTGTGGGGCTCAAGTTAGAACTTACCTTAAACTGAAAGGTCGCTCCAGTGTGACTGGAGTGCGTAACAAGGTGTTTGGGTGTCCACCCATACCTCTTGTCCAGGCTTAACAGCTTGTGTCCTAGTGGGGAGAACTTTGCAGGGTCCCTATAGCTTATGTTATCTTGTTAAATATTTTTATTTAAGTGACTAAAGTATAACTTTGCCTTTTCTGCTGCTACATACGACTATTGCTCCACTCCTGCTTTGACTTTGATGAACTCTTGTAGGGATTGGACTTCCAAAGCTTTAGATGCCTTGAAAAGTGTTGCTAGGAAGTAAATAACTGCTAACGTGTTGAATAACCCTTACCCCCAGGTGTACTTTAGGAAAACTCCCCTAAAACCACCCAATGGCTAGTCAGGGCCAAAAGGACAGAGTAAGTACTTCCCAGGACTTTGGGAAACAAGTTGTGAAGGCAATAGAAACCAAGAGGGTGCAGTGGCCTTCTTGCCTCTGTTCAGGAAACCATTAATTCCTATGTTAGGGCCTGGGTGTCCCAAAAATGGAGGACACTCTGAGCCACTGTCATGTCAGCATGTAGCTGCCACCAGCCCATGCCCTGCTCTGTGGGCACCGCAGGTGCCCAAAACACACACAAAGGGTACAAGGGTGTACCCCACCCATGGGTGCCATAAGAGTATACCATTGGTTTTGTTCACCAAAAGTAAAAATGAAGAGCTGCACTGCCAGAGGTCAGTGGTAGAAAACATACAGAGAAAACACACAGAGAAGTGGTAGGAAAAGAACTAGGATGCCCTGTCCCTCTGTAAGGCATTTCCAGCATCACACCACTGCAAGGATAATGTGCTATTGAGGTATTCTCTTGCCTAATTGATAAATGGGCAAGTGATCAGCATGCATATTAATCTATGGAATCCGTACATATTAACTAAAGGGAGGCTTCCAAGCAGTACACAGCAGAGTTCAATCTTCAGTGTAATTCAAAGCTAAAACGTGGAGTAGCCCCAACAGAGAGTCAACTCACTAAACCCTCAAATCCTTGGGGCATTCGCCAAACATTCTATTAGCAATGTAAAGCAGGAGGACCAGTTTAAGCAACTGGGACATCCACAGAGAACACACAAATGTAGACTGTCTCATTGTCCTAGTGTAGCCATTAACTTGTCTGCTCAACTGGTCTTCCCCCATCCCTTTCCTGAAGGCCCAGACAATGTATTAAGACAGAAAAAAAGAATTTTGTAATTGTAAGCATTTATCAAGCATGTTTCTGATCCTGAAGCATCACATTGCTTCGAAACAAGCACAAATAGTAGTGTGACAAGAACGTCCATTTGGAACACGCAGTCTTTAGCTGGTGTTGTCATTGGGGCCATAACGACAGTAATTGCAGAATATGTATGTGTGTATGCCTTGGTTTAAATCGTTTTATGACAGGACAAATATAAAGTGGTTCCATTAGTGGATGTTCTGTATATTCAATTTCATTCAGCTTTATTCTGAAATAAATCATAGAGACATACCAGCAATTATACGAGAACATCCTAATGATTATACTTCTAGATATTACCAGTAATTGTCGTATAAAAAATAGTTCCATAAAATTCCAAAATTCCAAAGTATCAAGTTTATTTGGCTATAAAAGATTACGATGTATAGGGAGTAGTTTACATTAAGAACAACCATACGGTCATAGATATTATGCACCATGCATATTCCCACCAAGTACCAGATAGATAAAATAGAAATCTCTTAAATTCGGAATGTTTGCGTGCTATATGAAAAGGTCCAGCTCTAAAGTGCGCATTCGATTTTAAAAGCTTTTCCAAAACTAAAGTGCACATGCGCAATCACTTCGCAAACACTTCTCATAAACTAATCGTATGGCTCGTCCCCGTCACCAAAATCAATATGCCGCCCTTCTTACCCGTAAACCAGACATATATTTGCTAATATTAAGGGTGATTTCTCAATGGCATTGGATCTTTGAATGCTTGGCAAAGTGCACTAGAAAAGGAAGTTAATAACCCTAGGATCACATTGTTGTTAAAGCCACGTCATAGAGAATAGTTAAAGGCACCTAGATAGGACTCTGGCTGTTATGACGACCTGCTACATCAAGAGTATATAGTGGATTCCCATCGCAGTGGTAGCCAAAACAGCCAAGCTAACTAGTGTAGTTACAGACCTGGTTTCCAACTGAAGAGGATACAACTGACAGTGTTCGATAGCAGCCTCTGAGCGAAATGTGAAAAGACCCTATACGAGAGTACAACATGTACAAGTGTGGCAGCAAAACTGCTCTTGCTAACTCGATTAATCAAACCTTATTTCACAAATTTTCTCAAAGAAGGCACATATCCATCCATGTCAGAGGTTTGAGTGAGGTTCAGAAAGGTTATTGAATGTGTTATGATCACTAATATGAGGAGACGCCCGTAGAAAATAAAAACATTACACTTTTCTAAAAGCATAGAGTGACCGATTAATTGTTTCAAACAATACAAAAACTGTTTGATACAGAGGGATATTATCTCAAATACATTACATAGGATATTTTCATTTACAGATATTACACAATCTAAAACGATCATCATATTCTTGGATGAACAAAGGTTAGGTCAACTTTTCAAAGTGTTTTACAATGTGAGAGCACGATCTCCCTCCCTGTCGTGTGGACGGTTAATTTGGCCCTGACCCCAATCCTCTATGCTCCTTCTGCACATGCCACACATATCCCACGTGAGCTCTTATGTCTGTCAATCATATACCTGTTCCTTAAAACAATGGGTGGGCTTGACACATAGTTGAAGAGAAAAGGCATTGGCAGAGCACAGCAATGTCACTGTTTCCCTTTGCCCTTAGCACACAGTGTTCAATGAAAGAGACCTTGACGTTTGTGAGCATTTCAATTAATGTTTAAAGCCCAAGAGCCCCATGACTGAATTCCCATATCCTTGTGCCCGCCCAACCACGTTTATGCCCTAGCAACCTCTCCACACTTACATATATCTTATCAAGACAGCGAGGGTTATATAAGCTGTATATACCCCTCTGTTGGTTGATACTGAGTGTTATAGGCCCATAAACATTGCTCCACCTCCTCACTGTGTACAGCACTTTAACTCGATCTTCAGATCCCAAATGGCCAGGATGGCCTTTGGACTGGGTTTATACAGATTCATTAGAACAGTGGAATGTTGGCATATCCATTGCAGACACTGCAGTTGCAGAGTTCTATAATGGCTGGTGTGAGTCTTTTGTCACAACATTTCAGTGGTTCTTCTTGGTTATTCTACTTTATATATAACATGCTACCCTCATTGGGGAGAAGGCACTACTAGCAATAATATCCCCCTATCCATGCCATTATCAGGTGGTAACATCCCTTGCCCATTGGTTAACTTGGGAACATCGAATTGGGCAGATGCCTGTTATCACCTGATAAAACCCTCAGAATGTGGAATTATTGCTTAATTAATTTCACCTGAGTGGTGTTGTAACGTTCGGTTGAGTTATACCATGCACCAATACCATTTACATGGTCTTCAGGCACTTACATGGCTCTGTAAGAATGTGAGTGGGGTAGGTTAGTGAGGGAAGAGGGATAGGTTAGAGGTGTCGGCATTCTGAGTGTGCTTGGATTGTGTGCAGTGCAGTCATTGTGCCTGGATGGGCCAACGTCCAGTGTCTGGGTTCTTTGTTGTTTGCGGTATTTTGTTCTTGTGGTGGATGCGTAGCTTGCATGTTTTGTGCGTAGTTAGGCTAGTCCATTAGTGCATGTGTGGTATGTCAGAGGTATGCTGGAGAGGAGCAAGGAGCAGGGTTGGTTAGTAGTAATTATAGTGTGGTTGTTTTATTGATGGTTTGAGGATCCATATTGTCTCCTGATTGCCTTGGATCTGGGAGATGCGCATTTTTGTGCTTATGATATGATGTTTTATTTATATACCGCCTATACACAATGTGTTTCAAAGCGCTTCAAGGTGGGGGAGGGAGCAATGGTAAAATACAATGACATTATTACAAGGCCTTGAGACATTAACAATGGGAAAATAAACTATCGTACTAGGCCTGACGACATTTCATATAGTGCAAGAGCATTGAACACAAAATGAGGGGAGCAAGGGTGGGGGGGAAGAGGGACAAACAAACAATAGACTTTCGTACTAGGCCTAACGACATTTCAGATAGTGTAAGAGCATTCAACAAAAAATGAGGGGAGCAAGGATGGTGAGGAGGAAGGAGAGGAACAAACAAACAATAGAGTATGGTACTAGGGCTGATGACATTTCAGATAGTGTAAGAGCATTCAACACAAAAAAAGGGTTTGGGGGTGAAGGAGAGGAACATGGAGGGGGGATTGGAGCAGAAGGGGGACAATACAACAACATACAGGAGTAGAAGAAGGGGAGAGTGATAGCAGGGAGGATGGGGCAAGGAGGGAGAAAGAGGGGAGGGGGAGGATCAGTGGCAGGAGGTAGAGGCTATAGAAGCCACAGCAAAATTCATCTTATGCAGGAAGGTGAAACAACTGCAGCACTGGGCACAACAAGGTTTGAACATTTTTGGAGAAGGTGAAACAACTGCAGCATTGGGCACAACAAGGTTTGAACATTTTTGCAGAACGTGAAACAACCACAGCATTGAGCACAACAAATTGTGAAAATGTTTGCAGAAGGTGAGTGAAACAACCGCAGCATTGGGAACAACAAGGTTTGAACATGTTTGCAGAAGGTGAAACAACTGAAGCATTGGGAACAAGGTTTGAACATTTTTGCAGAAGATGAAACAACCTCAGCGTTGGGCACACGTTTTGAAAATGTTTGCAGAAGTTGAAACAACCTCAGCATTGGGCAAAACAAAGTTTCACCGTTTTTGTAGAAGATGAAACAACCACAGCCAAAATGTTGGGAATACAGATGGGGGGAGAAAGGTGAGATAGTCCCAGAAGTGAGGAGAGAGTCAGAGAAGTTGGTAAAGGAATCTGACCTTTGAGGAGATGGTAATAGATCCTTTTTTTAAGTGTGAAATGAACGTAAAAGAGTTCTGACTCAGCATCAGTGGACATGTGGGGAGGGGTGTAGAAAGGGCCCACAGACCCAGCCAAGCAACAAACAGGGGCCTTAACCTGTGGGCTTTGTGGGTGGGCTGGCATTTACCTGCCAGCTCGCCTGATTGGTCCAGAAGAAGAATGGATTGGACCATTTGACCAATCACATGCGAGCAGGCAAGGAGCAGGTGAGCGGAATGTGTGCATTGTGTGCTGGCCCACAATTAGCTAAGAGGGCTTACATTTCAACTGGTGCAAGGTGGGCGTGTCCAAGGCCTGCAGGCCCCGCAATGGAGCCCATCCGGACTTGGCAGAAGGGAGAAGTGAAAAGGGGAAGGCAAGCACCAGGGGCCTACACGAGGGCCTTGGAGGCGGGCTGGCATTCGCCGGCAGGCTCTCCTGATTGATCTAGAAGAAGAATGGATTAGACCAATCAGAAGCGAGCAGGCAAGGGGCAGGTGAACCGGCACTGCGGAGGGAAAGGCAACAGCCATGTTGGAAGGACTGCTTGGGGTGGATGAAATAATGGTGTCATGCACACAATGGACAGCAAAAACGTCACAGTAGAACGTAGCAGCAATAAAATAAACGTTTCTTCAATTCTCATCTTGTTCATGGCAAAAATGCAAATAACGCTGGCCCACAATCATCTCAGAGGCCATACCTTTCAACTGGTGGTGGGGGGTGGGAGGGTGTGGTGGTGGAGATGGGGTGTCCAAGGTCTATTTTCTCAGTGTGTTCAATAGTGAAGTTTTCATACATTTTCAGAAAGTTAGGTGGTCTTCTGTTGGCAAAGAATTGGGCAGCAGAGATCTTTGATTCCTGAGAAGTGACAGATTGTGTTATCACACCCAAGCTAGTTGACAGCTTTTGGGAATAACCCCAGTACAAGAAAAGATGTTGCTAAAGTGGTCATATAATCAAATATATTCTCAGCAACATACTTGGGTTACTCAAAATGATGCTTCATATAAAAAAAATATCTAGCAGCATAGGATCACGTATTTAATATATCCATCCGGTCAGAGTCTGTATATTGACTTTTACCTCAGGATTCATGCTCCCTAATTGTATTGAAGAAGTATGTTGTATCATCAGGTTCAGGGATCCTTGAACTGTGAATCCATTACAGGGCTGGGTTTATCGACCAACAGAATAGTAAAATCCAGTCAGGATTTGAGAATATCCGCAGAAAAGGGTATATGGTATGTGGCCAGCGATATATTAATCACGGGCAAGAAAGACCACAGACCGACGGGTGCAGTCTTCTGTGAAACCGAGGAAGAGCACTGGTGCACATTGCACATAACTGTGCACATGGGCTGGCAGGCACTTCCTCATGGCCCAGAACAAGGAAGGTGCAGAGTGTTATGAATAATTAAATATTTTACAATTCTGCAAACATTATTGTCCCCGGTAAGACACAAGTCAAACACATAGGTCTCTCACCTGAGTATAGAAGAGCTGAGGATGTAGATTAGAGGTCCTATATAATTAGACTGGAAGTGGAATCGTCTTCTAGATGAATATAGAATCCCCCTGAGACCCTCCAGGCGAATCGGCAATAAGCTTGATCCCCGGGAGAGTCCCAGGGAAACCCTCATGGGGAATAAAACCCTGAAGAGCTGCTTGGGTGCGTAGGCTCCTTGGGAGGTCCCAGTGATCAAGATGTATTATCCCGGGAGTCAAGTTTAGGGCGGAAGTGGCTTTAGGATTTCTGATCCTGACCGGTGATGTCAGAATGACAATGGCCAGGAAGTAAGGGTGGTGTCAGAAAGAGGACTGAGGATATCCTGGTAGAACCGGAATACTGAGAGCAACCGGAACCAATTCTAACAAAGTCGGCTCTTGGTAAAATGAAAGAGCATGCCAGATCGGAAAGCAATGATTGTTGCAGTCGAATCTCGAACTGGCGAGTATCAGACTCAAGTGTTCTCTGAGGCTCCAGTCGTTTCAACCGGATCGAAGAAACTAACAAATTCAAGGCGTTGAAGCATTTGCAAGCTCCTTGGAGAGTAGCAACGCGTCTTCTTCCGGCATCAACGCGTTGATATACTGTAGGATCCATACGACGGGCGCGTAGCGGCGGTGCATTCTGGGTGCTAGCAACTAGACCGCTGTTGACAATACAGCGGTCTGTAAGAACAGCCATGTTGGAGTCAGGCGCTGTCTCGGGAATGTCGCCCGCCATGTTGAAGACTGGCAGCGCTGCTTCGTAAACAGCACGGAGAGTCATAACACAGAGAGCAGGTAAGTGTGTGTTTGTGTGTGTTAGGGGGTGGGGATGTCAGCACAATGTTTGTGGTGGGTGCATATGTATAAACATATGTGAATCTGTGTTTTTGGTGAGAAAATTTTTGTGCATGGGGAATGTGTATGTATGCAGGTATTTTTGGGTGTCTGTTGAGAGAAACCAGAGGATTTTCTCACTCCTACATCCCTTGGATCCTCTGCACAGGTGACTAGAGACAGGGCATCACTTTTGGATCCTGATCGTGAGGGTGGAGAAGCGAGGGAGGATCACCTGGGTGTAGGGTATTTGAGGATTGGGACTGCCAGAAATCTAGTACTCATATACCACCTACTTGCTCCACCAATGGACTAAAGTCCCAAGAGGTGAAGGTCAGCCCAAATTGGTTTGGGGGCAGGTGAGACATGGTATCCCCATTTCCTATTGACAATCAACATAACCCTCCCCCAACCTTTATGGTTTATTGTAAGTCAGCTTTCCCCAATTTTCCTCATGTGATACTTAAAAGTACTGAGATGAGGAAGAGGCAGCTGAGAGTGATGAACACTATAACTTTTCGCCACTCTAGTACTGGAATGAAGAAGATGCCTGTAGGATGTTGTGAGGGTCAGGCTTGTCCCTTTAATCATGGTCAGGAAAATTAAATTGAAGCACACCTGCAACCTGTTAGAGGGTTGCAGGTGTATAAAGGGAGGAGAAGAAAGCAATACCAGGAGACGGGCAGCTAGAGGGGCAGCAAGAGGAGCAGCAGGAAACTGTGTTCGAAGAGAGGTGAACTGTGGAAGGAAAGTTTTGTGGGCTTTTCTGCCATGCACAGGATGCCAAGAGGCTGGAGACTGCAGGCAGAGAGAGTCCTAGGCAGCGTGGCTAGGGAGATGTGGCTCTGTGGAGTGCCTAAGGGCCAAGAAGGGAGCCGTGTGGAGAGGCTATCACTTTCTCTTGCATCAGCAGTGATCATTCCTCTGTGTGAAGCCAACAATACAGGGGCATATAAGGGAAACCAGAGTCAAAGGCTGTGTATCCTGCGCTGTTGGAAGAGATGTCAAGGTGACCGGTGAGTTTCTAAACAACCGAGAAACTCGGTGCACAAAGTTACCATTGTTAACAAATACTTTGTATCAGAGTGGTCTTGTTTCTCAGGGAACATGTTTTTGAAGGTCTCTGATCGAAGACCATTTCCATTGTTGAAGAATGAAGTGTAAATAATTTGTATCAGAGAGGTTGTGTGACTCAAGAAGCATGTTTTCGAACTCCCTTAGTGCTGGGAATTTCAATTGAATTCCAATACATGAACATCGAACTGTGTTAACATTGGGATGAATAGAAAAGATCTCTCAAGCCCCATTAGCGTTCATTGAATGCCGAACTGAATAAATACTTTTTTAAATTGAATAAACTATTGAAAATTGACATCCAAAGTTAATGGAACTTTGACACCAAGCAAACCTACTACATGTTGAATTCTAAAGTGAATGAATCTAATACATGGTGAATTTATAAGTGAGCAGAATAACTTTGATACCAAGCAAATTGACTACATGTTGAATTCTAAAGTGAATGAATCTAATACTTGGTGAATTTCAAAGTGAGAAGAATAACATTGATCCTAAAGAAATCTACTATATCTTGAATTCCATAGTAAAGGCGTATAATACATGGTGAATTTCAGAATGAGCAGTATTTCCCAATTAAGCAAAACCAATGTGTTTTGCACCCTGATAAAATTGAGCCAAGGAAAGAGGTGTATTGAATGCTGAATTGAGGAAAGACTTTAACTGGCATGAACACACACTGAGGAACATTTTCGTGAAGAAATCAAAGTCTTGGAGAAGAGAACGCTGAGACTTAAAGAACTACCTATGTTAACTTGAGAACAGAGCCTCAAGGTGTGTTCATATTTTAACTGGGTTAATTGGAAGAATTGCGGTACTTGAACCATGGGGAAGGGAAACCCGAGGATCTTGTAAAACTGTACCATCCTGAACCTACAAAATGTAAAACTTTGAAACGTTGTAAGAAACTATCTTATACTTGGGAAAGGGAAACTGAGGATCATTTCAACTTTGTTGATACTTTGTGTGGAACTATCTTACATTTGGGGAAGGGAGTTGAATGGAAGTTGCGAGCTGGAAGAAGCTAAGTTGCTTATTTTGAACACGGTTTCTTTGGTTGCTGATATCCCTACACATTGTATAGTTTTAGTGGTGAGGGCAAAGATAGGTTTTGGACAGATTTCTAAGTTGAACTCTTTTGACTCAGATGTTCCTAAGTTTATTCAGGTAGGGAAATCCCACTTCAGTATAGGACAAGTTAGGCCATTTTCCATCCTGACATTTAAGTTAATAACATGTTTTTGTTTGAATATTGAATTTGTTGTCTTTGTCTTACATTCTAACACCTTCACAGGCGTCAGCGGTGGGATGTGGCTCAACGATGGGGGACTCTAATATTTAGGAAGCTAAGTGCTAGAGCATCAGACCCGTTAGTAGCCACCAAGGGCTCTTTTGGGTTTGATATCTGTAGTAGTAGGGAGGGCACAATTCCTCCAGGTGAAAGAAGACTGATACCCACTGATTTGATATTGATTCCACCCCATGATACATACATTGGACTAGCACCCAAGTCAGGGTTAGCATGGAGATTTGGGATTGATGTTTTAGCAAGAGGGATAAACCCAGACTTCTGAGGTGATGTTAAGGTATTGCTATAAAATCACAGAAAGGACCCATTCCAAATTCATCAGGGTGATCTGATTGCTCAAGGTGTTACGTATTTAGCACGTTATAGTCATGAGAAGTAGAGATTCACTCAGGTTCCTTCCACAACAATACAACAAATGGAAAAATCCTACCTTGTCTTCGGTGAAGGATCGAAGCTTGAGAGAATTCACCTGATACACCCTCTATCCGCCTCCAACACAGCGAGCAGAGGGTGCCTCAGGGAAACCCTTGAGAAGGGAAAAAACCCTGTGCTGCTTGAGAGCGCGGGATCAACAGGTCGTGGAAAAGACTCGACTGATGCCTCGATGTGTGGGCTATCGGTGATCAGGTTTCACCCGGGAAAGTTTCTCTCAGAATGGCTGTGGGTTGTGTCAACGATTTCCGTAAGCGTTGATGGGTCCGTGACCGGATGTAGCTTTGGGAAGAGAAAAAGACAAGGTAAATGTTTGTGTAAAGAAAGTAGGTTGTAGGAAAGACAAAAGGGGTTATGGTTCAACCTACCCAGTCCGAGTGTGATGAGGAATGAGAGAGAGAGATCCCTGTGAGGAATGCTGGGAGGTGTAGTCCTGGATTCCCTAATGACCTGTACAAGGAAGTGAAATAAGGGGTAAGTGTAGAGATGGTATCTCTTGTCATAGAGAAAGGTTTAACTAATGGAGACAATATGACCTACGAAATGCAACTGGGTCTGATGGCGGATTCCACAGCAACACTGATCCTTAACTCAGGAGCGTGAAGACGGATGGCGGTAGTTGGTCTAAGAGGGAAGAAAAAAGAAGGAGAGAGAAACAGGGTTCAAAAGGAAGGATTCATAAGAGCTTGGTATAAGATTGGATACAGAAATCCAGGAGTTTCCTAAGCGGTGACTTACAGAGCGTGACCACGGTAAACAGTAGCAGCGCACTGTGGTTTCCTTTCCGGGTGTTCAAGTACTGTGACCAGGTTAGAGGGAGGAGATTCCCCCAGTGACGTAAAGGGATCTAGACCATCAGTTTCTGCGCACAACGCCATCTTGGGAGAAACAGCATGAAGTGAAGGCATAAAGCGCCAACGGCGCAGCAAAGACTGCCTTCGTGAATTATCCGTAACACAAGGGGCTCAAGGAAAACTCTGGGGAGGCTGATGAGAACATTGATGGCCCTCCCAAACCTGAACCTAGAAATATTATGAGGGTGAACCAACTATGCTCCAAGGTTTAGCTGTAGCCCAAAGCAATGACTCCATTTTGGCTGAGGCTTTTTCACCGGTGGTTTCAGAGCCCGAGGGTCGGGAGCAAGGGGAATCATTTTTCTTCCTGAAACATGGGTTTCTCTATAGGGGAGACACCTCTCCAGAGTGCAGGGTAAAACTGCAGGTGGTGATCCCAAGAAGTCATAAACAGGTGATCCGAGAGAGAGAGCTCAGTCACATTTGACAGGCGATCATCTGGTACATTTGAAACTTGTCATCCAAATAGGAGAAAGAAATGTCTGGCTTAGAATGGATGAGGATATTTAAACTTTTATGCAGGCGTGTATAACTTTTAAGAAAACTAATACTCATATACGCCCTATATGCTCCACCAATGGACTAAAGTCCCAAGAGGTAGAGGTCAGTCCAAATTGGTTTGGTGGATCAAATTTACAAAGTCAGAGATCAGGGGGAAACGTTAGCTTTCTCAACCATGTGAACTATTGTTTAGGGATAGACTTTAAGGCTTTGAACACATAAGCTACACCTCTCCCCCATTAGGAATTCTGTAGGGGGAAATAATTTCCACCTTTTTTGTCTACAAGATTATTGTGTACCAGAGAGAGACAAAATAATAATCTCTTTAGTTTTACAAATACATTTTCCCTTTGTCATGGGACTTTATGTATTACCCCCTGGAGAAAGAGAATTAGAAATGCTACCTATATTTTCCTAGGGACAAGCCTTGAAGTTTCTCCTTCTGAATATCTCTGATGACCCCATTAAGATCAAACATGGACAAATGGTGGGAAGTTTAAGATATAAAGTCTTGTGGGAACATTTTTCCCATAAGCGGTTGAAAGAAAGGTCCCATGAGAAAATGTCTGATGAGGAGGGAAGCTCAAATTCTTTTCCCAATCTTTTAGAAAAAGAAAGACCATGTTCTATTGGAGAAGAAACTCTACCAGAATTATCTATCCCCATAAAAGGTGTGGGAATGCATAATACAAGGGAGATAGAGGGAGACCATTAAGAACTGATGAAAACCTCTGTGAGGCCCTATAGGGCCCCAATTAGTCTACATCCAACATTCTATCTTCCTTGCCAGAACTAGTGCCTATCTATCCTTCCCAGATAACAACAGCACTTGAACAGGATGGCACAATGTCTGAGTCCCTATGGAAGCAAGCAAAGGGAGGACATTATCCTCCACTAATAAACCCACTTCTTGACCTCTACCGAAAGTGTTATTCTTGCAAAGGGTATGAGCATGCAGTGAGGCATTGTCCATTGAACTTAGTTGATCTTCCCAATCCATCACCACTCAGAGAACCTGGCCAGACTCAGTGGAAAAAGGACAAAGCAACTGGGTCATCATATAATAACGTCTTATACACTCAATCTCAGGGTAAGAAGTTAGAAGGAAAGAAAAGCCTAAAGAGGTCGGGAAAAAGGGAAGAAACTGTGAGAACCAGAGTGAACCGTATGTCTGTTTACATACTGGAGGCAAAACCTCATATAACATCCTGTAACATTAGAGAGAAAAATTGTCTGGCCGGAATTGGATACGGGAAGTAAAGAAAGTGCCATAAGAACAGGCTACTCCCTAAAGGATGGAAGGAAATAAGGAAGGAAGGGGTAACATGTGTACATGGCCATATGGAAAGACACCCATTAGCCCAAATCTCTATTACCATTTTTGGGAGGAAAATAAACCTGACTGTAGCAGTGATTTCCAACTTACCAGCTATGTTAGTCCTGGGAAGTGATGTGCCCAATTTGATAAAAGGTTTCATGAGTGGACCAAGTAAGATCTAAGACTCCGAAAGTTGGGCATCATAGTCAATTAAAACTGGAACCTCCCGGGTTTGAAAGAGGAGTTAGTGAGGAAAAAGGTGTAAGTTCCTTGAAATTTAACCCAATATCGCAGCAAACAGAATCCATCCTAAGGGATATGCAGAGTTTCTTGGACCGTCAACCTTGTTGCTCCACAGTTTAAGGCCAGAAGGACTGAGAGCAAGATAAGGTAACATTTATTTTCCAGTTTCCATGTGAAGCAACTCGGTTGAACCCTCATTTTGGAAGGGAATGTGAGAAACCAGAGGGTAGTCTCACTCTTACATCCCTTGTATCCTCTGTGCAGGTGGCCAGTCGAAGGCCATAGCTCTTGCATCTTGACCATGGGGGTGGAGAAGCGAGGGAGGATCACCTAGGTGGAGGGCTTTGAGGATTGAGACTGGGGTGCCTGCAGGTGAGACATGGTATCCCCCTTTTCCTATTGACAACCAACCTAACCCTCCCCTGACCTTTATGGGTTTTGGTAAATCAGCTTTCCCCACATTTTCTCATGTGGTTCTTAAAAGTACTGAGACGAGGAGGAGGCAGCCGAGAGTGATGAACACTTTACCTTTTCATCACTCTGGTACTGGGACAATGAAGAAGTCTGTTGGATGTTGTGCATGTCAGGCATGTCCCTTTAACCATGGTCATGGTTAACCTTTTAGAGGGTTGCAGGTGTATAAACGGAGGATAAGAAAGCAATACAGGGAGAAGAGGCAGATAGAGGAGCAGCGGGAAACCAAGTTCGAAGAGAGGTGTACTTTGGAAGGAAAGTGCTGTGGGATGGTCTGTGTGCACAGGATGCAGAGATCTCTGGGGACTGCAGGCAGAGAGAGTACCAGGCAGTGTGGCATGGGAGTGGACTAAGGGCTAGGAAGGGAGCCGTGTTGAGAGGCTATCCCTTTCCCAATCATCAGCAGCGCTCATTCCCTTGTGTGAAGCCAACAGCACAGCAGCATGGAGGCCAGAGTCCAGGGCTGTGTATCTCGAACTGCTGTAAGAGCTGTCAAGGTGACTGGTGAGTTACTAAACAAATTAGAAACCCGGTGTGCAAAGTAGTCATTGTTAACAAATAATTTGTATCAGAGTGGTCGTGTGTCTCAGGATACACATTATCGAAGGTCTCCAACCAAAGAGTCTTTCCATTGTTGAAGAGTGAAGTGTACTTCGGATTGGTCACGTGACTCAAGGAGCAGGTTTTCGAAAGTCTCCAAGTGCTGTGCATTTCAATTGAAGTAAAATCCATGAACATCGAACTGTGTTAACATCGGGCTGAATAGAAAAGACCTCTCAAGCCCCATTAACGTTTATTGAATGCCGAACTGAATGAATACTTTTTGAAATTGAGTAAACTATTGAAAATTGACAGCCAAAGTGATTGTAACTTTGACACCATGCAAATCTCCTATTTGTTGAATTCTAAAATGAATGAATTTAATACGTGGTGAATTTCGAAGTGAGCACAATAACTTTAAAACTAAATAAATCTACTATATGTTGAATTTCAAAGTGAAGGAGTCTAATACATGGTGAATTTCAAAATCAGCAGTATTGCACAGCTAAGCACAACCAATGTGTGTTGAACCCGAAACTGAACGGAACTTTAAAATTGAGCCAAGGAAAGAGGCGTATTGAATGCTGAATTGAGGAAAGACTTTAACTGGCATGAACACACACTGAGGAGCAATTTTGTGTAGAAAACAAAGTCTTGAGGGAGACTTTAAGAACTATCTATGTTGACTTGAGAATGGAGCCTCAAGATTTGTTAATATTTGAACAATGTTACTTGGAGGAATTTGGTACCCTGTCTTTGGGGAAGGGAAACCGGAGGATTGTGTAAAACTATACCATCCTGAACATACAAAAGGTAAAACTTTGAGACTTTGTATGCAACTATCTTATACTTGGCAAAGGGAACCAGGGGATTGTAAAACTGTGTTGAGATTTTGTGTGGAACTATCTTACATTTGGGGTATGGAGTTTAATGGAAGCTGCAAGCTGGAAGAAGCTCAGATCCTTATTTTGAACAGTGCTTCTTTGCCATACACATTATATAGTTTAAATGGTGAGGGCAAGGATAGGTTTTGAACACAGAGGTATTCCTAAATTGAACTCTTCTGACTCAGACTTTCCTTAGTTCCTTTAGGTCGGGCAATCACACCTTAGTATAGGGCAAGTTAGGCCTTTTTTCATCCTGACATTAAGGTAATTAAGTGTTTTTGTTTGAATATTGAATCTGTTGTCTGAATCTTAAATCCAGATTCCTTCACACTGTGTGGCTTTGGGGGGTGGGGTGCACGGTTTCTGGTCGGGAGTGAGAGGAATGGAAAGGAGGATTTTGGGGTGAAACTGCAGGTAAAATGATCATCCTGGAAACGTGGTATAAAAGTGGGGGCGGGAGTTGGACGGGAGGTGGGGGAGCAGTTCAAAGGGAATGTTTCAGTGGGCAACAACCCCTATAAACGGCATTTCCTGTACTATTAAGGCCACTCCAAATTGGCCTAGAAAAAACAGCTCTATTTTGGTATGGCTCTGAAAGTGCAATATTTTCACATAGAACCCAGAAAAGGTCTAGTATTTCATTTTACATATAATGACAATCAATTTAATAATAATGATAATGATAATATTTTGTTCTTATACAGTGCGTTTTGCCAATTTCTTGTGTATGGGATGTAGCGGGTGGGTTGGTGCATTCAATCCACCCTCCTCTCATTTCTGACGTTATTGTGTGTTGCTTGCTGTGCATGTGGCAGTGTGCATTGTCTGTCTTTGCTGCCACTCTGATCGAAAGAGCTAGTTTAGCCTCTACAGAGAGTTTTTTTTTCCCCTCAGGGGTTCAAAGACTGTTATTTTACTCATCGTCACATTAACTTAATGCATGGTCAGGCTTTGCCCTCCAGGGGTGGGATTTTGTAGGGACCTGGACAAGCTTTGAGAAGTATCAATTATAATTTAAATCTATACCATGTTCCGCTCGATTTGAATAGTTTCTTTGTGCTGGGGGATCTGCAAGGGAGACAGGTTGGGTTTCGTTAGTGCAAACGGAGGGACAATGCCGGATAACTTTGCTGCTGCATTGTGTTGTGCATTTCAGAAAGTGAGTTCTGTGTATGGGTATGAGTTATCAAGGGCACTTGTGTGTGTTCATTGAGAATGTCATGCACACGTTTGTGCGAGAGCTCGATGTACAGTTCGGCTGGTTGATTGTGTAGGCTGGGCGGGGTTGTTTCATTGTACTGTGTCGATGGCTTTGTCAATGTAAATGCAGTAGTGTCGTGTGGAAAGTAGATCTGCCCTCAGTGCAACAGAATAGTAGACAATCATTGGCAAAGTCACCATTTTATGTTCAATTGTATTTATGAAATGATATTTTGAAGCAACAGGAGCAGAAAAAGTGGTGGTAAAAACCAAACATTAAAGTATAAAAACTAGTTTAACACAAATTCTTTCATTCAAAGGGATTTGGGAAATGTATGTAGTTGGAGAGGGGGCATGGATCTTGATTACTGTTTCCGCAGCCATTATCAGCCTGACTGTCAAAATCGCATGTATATGCAACATTTCATTATAGCAGAAAACCATTAAAGTCCTATTGAATCTCTATTCTTTCATCACTTGCTAGATGTAGGCGCATGCTGTAGAAATTCATTTTAAATTACATTGCGGCAGGCATTTACACTTTTTTGTACTGCAAAGGACAGGAAATGGGTGCCAACTTGGATCAACCAGGTTGAACCCACATTTGCACTTTTCAGTGCAAACAATGAAAACTTAATGGAGAGTATGAACATGCCCGTAAGTGCACACATTGGCAGGCCCTCTGCGCAATGTACACATTTTAGAACATTCCCCCTGTCCCAGATCACCGAAAGATCACTCCCAGACCCAAAGATGATGCAAAGGCTTTTATGGATATTGTAATGTGCCCTATGGCCGTCCTTTTCTCCCTCTCGCATCTTGTTTAGCAACTCCTCCATAACCCAGTGGTAGCTGTTCCCAGATTTGTGGATAATGTACATTGACCCCTACCGTTTAAATCTATAACGTGCACTGGTTGTGATTACCTTAAGGCAGGATGCCCTCTCTAACTAAACTCCCTTATGGGCTTCCTTAAACTGACCCTACTCTTCCCAGTGGTTGGTGGTCTAGAGAGGTGGGGATAGTGCTTTACATACATCTTGCTAGATTCGATCTTTCATCTACCCCACTCAGACTCTCCTCTCCCTATCTGAACTTCACACCTCTCTTCACCTCCAACTCCTCTCTTTAATCTTGTTCTTATTTCCTCTGCCTGAAATGTCTTTCACTCCCTCTAGAATGCACTCTAGGGCCCTATATTGTTTAACCCTCCTTCCTCCTTATTAGTACACTTTCCTCTGCACTCCTACTCTTGCCTCCACTCAACATCTCCCTCCTGCCTACTACAACACACTCCTCCACATACGTCCCTCCTTCCTACTACGTCTTCCTCTCAACTACAACTCGCTCCTTCCTGCTACAACTTCCTCCTCTGTACGTTACTAGTCCATCCTCTATTCACCAGAGAGAAAGGGGCATTTATTCAGAATTGGGGGACAGAATTTCAGTATGCATTTCCTCTGCTCGCCATAATAGCTTGCACACCTCTGCATTCTCAGTTGCAGGGCAGAATAGTGGTACGTGTGAATCCATTTCAGCCAGCACAGGCATAACACCTATAGGCAGTGGTAAATGTAGTCACTTCACTATTATTTATTCCCATGTTCAGATATCCATTGTTACACCTAATCCTTGGTCCACATCCCATGGTTCTGGAGGGCACCCTCCTGCTGATGGCATTAGTGGTTTTCGGTGTAGATGGTCCCCTGAGAACATTTCAGTAGAGTCTTCTTGGTTTGTATGACAGCCATGGGCCAGTAACACAATGAGGGCCTATGAATCTACCTGGAAGGCCAGGGTGTAGTGGTGCTCACAGAGATTGCTGGATGCTTTTAGAATTGAGCTAACTCAGGAAGTACATCTTTTGGGTTAGTGGGTTCCCACTAAGGGGACATCCACTGGTTTGTTGACTTGTTAAGGGTCTCAGAGTTAATTATCATGCACTCCTAGGTACTTCAGTCTTTGGGATGTTAATTGTGTACTCTTCAAGTTCGAGCACTGGCCAGTCAAATTGTTCATGGTTAGGTGTCTGGTGTCATTCAAGTGGTTGCTGCTCTCAGAGCTTTGGCTTTATCAGGGCCCTTTTCCTGTCCTGAAGATAACACATTTCACATCTATGGCAGAATCAAGACTATTCCTAGGATCTCCAGGTTTCTCTGTTTTCAGGCTGTTCTATACACGTGTGCGTCAGATCTCTCAGCGTGTATGATCTTGCACTGCTGATTTAAGAATATCTGCTGATTATTTATTCATTTCCTTCCATGCACCTTTTCAACCGGTATCCACCCACCCCTCAGGTGAGTTAGGTGTGTTATGTCACCAGCTGGCATTAATATTTTTTTGGGGGCAAATCTGGTAGGGGTGCCATGGCGTCCTAGGCTCTTTCGTCTAGGATCATGCTGATATTCTTAGGTTGGATGACTGCTCTAACGAGCAGTCTTTCCACAGGTTGTACTGCAAGCCGGTTGAGTTGCTCAGACATTTAAAAGATGGCTGATTATACACACACATATGCCATTTTGCTCACTTTTCAGGGACCTGCAAGATTCTTCTTTGTTCTTCTCATCTCCTGTTTGAATTTGTCAGCTGATGTAGCATGAGACCGAAGTGAGTTCAATGTACCATTGCTTTTGTGGTCACATAGGGCACACACAGCAGCTGCCCATTTTAGGAGCAAGTGTGTGGTACTTCTGCTGCCTTCTCTGACATTTTCCTCAGACCTCTTACCAACTTATGTAAAAGTCATCCATATATGAGCACACTTCAGACCATGCCATGTACTTTAGAGAGACAGCCCAGCAACCTGTCTCCTCCTTCCTCTCTTATGTAGTGTAAATAGCTGTTAATGGGTCAAGGTGTAGCTTACCTGGCTCCAGGAGACGCCCTGCCAGGAACAGCACACAAACTCATGCATATGCTAATCCCTGACAGACTGCACATACCAAAGGAAGGACAGCCCGTAACATCTGGGTGAATAAAGCACAGTTGTTTTTGCCCTGGTCCTATTATTTAGCTGTGGCACAAGGAAGGAAATCCGCCTGTGTAATTTAGCTAGCAATGGGCCAGAGAGACTGCAAACTCGAAATTGCAGGCTTATTGGAAAGTCCATCATATCCCCCAGCCCCAAACCTCCTGTCTGCCACTGCCAACACACTGCACTTTATCATCCTGCAGTCGTCGCACCTCCTTGGCTCCTTCTTTACTCTGCACATTTCTTTAAATGAGGAATCCACATTCCACCTTCCATTGTATCTGCTCCTCATATAATCATGAAGAATCCCCTGCAGGGTTGCAGCACAACTCTGATACCAAAGCTCTGGTGCCATGCCAAAACCTGATCAGTTGTGTCTCTCAGTGGCAGTGGAGAGGGGCTGTAATGTTGGGCTGTGTGAGAAGAGTTTGGGGCTTGTGGGAGACAGCGAGGTCGACCTCTGGTCCAAGGGAGCAGGGACTCTGGCACCTGCCTCGACCAATACCTAACAAACACCTGACACATGTCTTGCCCTAGCAACGAGAGGGGCAACATTCCTAGTAGGTCACTGAGCTCAGCACGTGAACATATTAGAGTGAGGATTTTAGGCACCTTTCAGCCGCTAAGCAACATACTAAGGAAGGTGAAATTAAGGTGAAATGGGTGACTGCTGCCCTCGAATTGCAGGCCTCCATTCCAGTGAACCTTAACTTCTCACCTCCCATAAGCTTTTCCCTCAACTGCCAATTTGCAGATGCTTCCTTTGTTTCTCAAGTATCAATTTGAGAGAGAGAGAGAGAGAGAGAGAGAGGTGGCATTGGGAGCTAGTGAAATCAGACCTCTCTGCAAATAGATGGGTAGGAACGCAGGGTTCAAGGTTGTTTTGCATTGTAAGGCCTACTCCTGCCTTTCCCTGGCTAGCCGACTGCCCTCTTATATCTCCTACCGCCTTAAACTACACACAGAAACCCGTTACCACATCAACACTAACCGAGCCATGATTAAGCTCTCCTCCATCGGTAGTTAAACAGACCCAAAGTGCTGTAGTCTATCACATTTTGGTTTCTTCCTGTGGATAACATACTGACACATTTCTCTGCCACAGAAGGCAGATTGGCACTCAGGTACCTCCACTTCTGCACCCATCAAAACCACAGGTTTTGCATCTACTTTTCCAACTGTCCACTAATTAACCCCACACCCCTTTTCCTAAAAGAGCCAAGCGCTGTGAGGTCACCAATAGATTCAGGCAGACTCTATACAAGACCACTTACATTACATAACAGTACAGGCGTCGTTGCTGGTCTAATATAGGTTTTGAACATGCATTATCGAAAGACTTTATGCCGTGCCACAGAATGTTGATTATTCCTAGTGATTTACATTGGAGAGTCAGGATTCTATTAAGGCATGGGGTGAGGGTTACCCCACCCTATGACTACCCTTCCCACATACATTGTTTTCATAATAGCTGCAGAGGGTTTCAACAGTATACCGTCCTTTCATCCACACCCGTTTTTACGACGGGTGTTTTGCCGAAAAAAACTTGTCAAATTATTTTGGGGGGTGGAGGGGTTGTGCAAGGGCATATAAAGGGTTGGGGGTTGGGAAATAAAAGAAATAGGTAAATGACAGGGGGATTAGGGAGCAACCCTCCAAAAATGATGTAAAAGAAATGTTGAAAGGTTTTTTACGGCAAAAATTCTGCAGCAAAACACCCTTTGTAAAATCGTGTGTTGATGAAATGACATAGAACCGGTTTCAAGACTTGCTTTTGAGGCCAGTGAAAGTTCTGCCGAGCTCACAGACTGGCGTTGGCACTCGTCCTGTTTCTTCCGCGGTTGCCTTTGTTGATGTCTGTAGAAGGTCATATTGCAAAAGAGGACACATTGGGGGCTATAGGGATGGGTATAGGATTTACTGGAGCATTGGACAGAGGGGTGGAACTATGGGCACTGTAGTTTTCTTTTCGTTTATTTACTGTTGATACAATGAGGATTATTACTTAATAATACCCACCTTCGTGAAATGAATAGAATGCCGAACCCATCTTAATAATTAACATTCTCATGCTGCAAGCATATCACAAAATGTGATTCACAATGTATGCATCACGTGCACTACTGCAAATTGCTTCCACTAACCTCTTTCAAGGCACATCGAAAGCAACCTGACAATGTCACCTGCAAATAAACTGCCACCAGACACTAATCTTGTTTGTCAATCCAGTGATGACTAATTTCCTAGCAAGCATGTAATAGAGCATAGCTCCTTAGTACTGATGGGGTCTGGCTTGCATAATGGCATTCAGGCATTTAGACAGAAATGCGGCCTCTAATGAGTAAATGGGGTCTATCAGACAATAGGTCAAGAACCCCCAATGCGTGTGCGACCTTCAGAATTCAATAGGCTTTTGCAATAAAAGGTTTCAGAACACAGTACCCTGCATTTGGCAAATGTTGATAAAGGCCATGGAAAACAATTTATATACATTGCTCCATTAGTGTATGACGTCACTTCAACATCAGCCCACGTTCAGAAAGGTCTATCATGCCTATTGTAATAGTATTGCTTGTGCTAGTGATAATGGACATTCTGGCCGAAGGATGTCCGTGATTTGAAAGCTCAGCAGGCTTTTGAGATTGTGACTAAACGGAATATTGTTGCATTTAATTTAAACAAATTTCACAACGTATACTTTGAAACATGTTCATATTCACAGTATAGTTTAGCCTTATATAGCTAAACCAGAAATCACGATTTACAGTGCGATAAAGCCAGAAACAGCTCTCAATCTCAATTTAAACGTGCTATGGGTGTACATTCCCTGTATACTAATAGATCTCACTAAATAAACATTGTACTACACATTCCATGCAAGTAACGTGCAAAACTCCATTCGGTCAAATTGGCACTAAAGAGGCGCACTAGGCGTGCATCGCTATGACGAGTGCGCTAATCTGAATCCATGCCACTTGGGAGGAAACTGCATCCAGTGCATAGGCCTGCAGCGGGTTTTTTCCTGAGGACCTATCAGCTACATGTGTGGCATCTCCCTTCCATATATAGATTGAGAAATTCTATTTTCATAATACACCATTTCTGGGCTCCATGAATGTATCTCATCCTCAAATGCTTCATGGCTATACCATGGCAAAATAGTGCTGTATAATCCACTGACCCCTGAACACATGCCAAATTTGAAGTTTGCTAACATTGTGAACTTCCAATTATATCTGTAAAATGCTGCCACAGTGACTGCTTTCCCATTTTAAATCAAATAGTGTTTATTTATTAATTTATGTGTTCATGTATAAAGCGCACCAAACCCACAGGCATCAAGGCGCTGTTACATCAACCAGGTACTCGACATGACATGTTTAAAACAAGACAGTACTTCAGACGGAGACCCAAGGAGTCTCTTTAGGCAAGCAGCCACGTTCATAGTGACCTCCAGAAGGACCAGTATGATTTTTCAGCTCGCAGGGACGGTGGGAGTCGGTTCCAGTGTTTAGCTGCAATGGATGGGAAGCTCAAGCCACCAGTTTTCACCCATTTGAATTTAGGTTGGGTGAGGCGGTGAGCATACGCTGCTCTAGTTGAATTTTCTGTAAGGGATTGATAAGGGCCACAATGGAAAGACATCTGTGTGTGATTGATAATGTTTTGAATAGGCTATCTAGCCAGTGGACCTTTCTTCTAGCAGAGGTGATGTGTTGAAGTTTGGGGATGTTAAGCGCTGCTTGCAAGGCATTGTTCTGGATCACCTGCATCTTCCTGATGTTGTGCTCTGAAGTGCCTGTGAAGAGAGCGTTGCAATAGTGGATCAGGGATCCAGTGATAGCCCTGAAAATTGAGATGCAGCTGTCAGGGGACTGGAAAAGTCTGGAGGCGTTTGTGGTGTATGCGACAGAGGAGTCAGTGGAGTTCACCTGACGGGTGAGCGAGAGGGTAGTATCTAGGTAGACATCCAGAGTCTTCACTGAGGGACAAACTGTGATCCTAAAGCCATCAATAGTGACAGAAGAATATTGAGCATCAAGCCTACCAGGAGGATTTCAGTTTTTTCATCATTATGGCAGAGGCAGTGAGTGGCCATCCAGGATTAAATGGTTGTGTAGGCAGTGTTTAGAGTCACAGCATCGTCCTGGTAGTTGCTGGAGATAGGGAGCAGAATATGGGTGTCATTGAAATAGTTAGTGTAAGATATGCCAATGGAGTCTAGTAAGTTAAATAGTGATTTCATAAAGATATTGTAGAGGGTTGGGGAAACACATGACCCTTGAGGTACTCCAAGGGAGATGGGTGGTGGAGGGGCACTGGTGTTCTCTGTGAATACCCTAATGGTTCTATCCTGCAGGAAGGAGGTAATTCATGAGGTTGCCTTGGGCGAAAAGTTGCCTGCTTCAGTTAGGTAGTGGCAGAGGATTTTGTTGTCGACCAGGTTGAACGCAGCTGATAGATCAAGGCGTAGAAAGAGGGCAGGCCTGCCCTCATCCCTGATTTCATCAAGCTGGTTCTTCAGATCAACCAGAGCAGATTCTGTGCCGTGGCCTGGGTGGAACCCCGACTGATGCACACCCAGGATGTGGTAGATTTCCAGGTAGCATTGAATTTGCAGTAGGCTGCTCTGTCTAGGATTTTCAGTAAGAAGGGGACTGCTGTAATTGGTCAGTAGTTGTTAAGGTTGATGGGGTCAAGGGAAGTTTTTTTTAATGAGTGGGATAGCCCATGCCTCATTGAGGCAGGTAGGGACTACCCCGGCAGAAAAGAAGGCATTGATAAGGGTGGCTATGAATGCTGCCAGGATGTCAGAGCAGTCTTTGATGAGGGCTTCTGGGCAAATATCCCCTTTGCATCTCAAGGGCTTCAGTCCCTTTAGTAGAGTAAAGAATTCTGCCTCAGAGACATTGGAGACATGAAACTAAGGAGTATTTTGTGGGTGGCAGTGATGGGGGGTGGTATGTGGCATCTGCTGCTGAGCTTTCATAATGGATTGTTTGTGATCAATTTTTTTACAGAGGTTTTCAATTTTGCTGAGCATAGTATTTGGGATATTAATACACCAAGTCTCATCTTCCATGAGCGTAATGGAGGGGTTAGCAGGGGCTTGAAGTTCCCTGAGGATGGAGAAGATATCGTGGGTGTTGGATTTAGCATTGGAGAGTCTGGTATTGTATGTAGTCGATTTAGCCAGGAGACTCGCTTGTTTATACCGTGTTGCTGCAGAAGCAAACAGCGATTTCAAAGAATCTGAGGGTGATTGTTTCCATTTAGATTCTGCAAGATGTGGGTTGGGGCAGAGCTCAAGAAGGCCCGGGGTGAACCAAGGATGTCCAACTATGTCCTTTGAAGAAAACCTGCTACACACCTTGGGTACTAACATCAAATCCACCCCTAAATCGTTCCTTCTGGGAGACCTCAACCTAGGGTACAATGGCCCTGATGATGCAGAAGTTGCATCACTCTACTACTCATTAAGCACCTTTGACTTCCAGCAATGCATCAATACACAACAAAGGTTGCATCCTAGACTGGATCGCAGACCTCAACTGTCAGGTGACCATCCTCTCTAACAGCCCCTGCCCATGGTCTGACCACAATATAGTGCAATTCTCCATCTCACCATCCAGACATGCTTCGACCAATGCTATCCTGCTGCACCCACCCTTGCCTGTAGTTCGAGAAACCTCACCAAGGAATGTCTTGCTCCCCTGCTCTGCTCACTCAAATCTGAATCACCTTTTGACAATGACCCTAACTCACTCGCAGACCTATACACCAAAATCCTTACTATCGCCATAGATACCATTGCCCCTCTCAAACCTCACAAGGCCAAACCATCAGCACATAGAAACTCCTGGTTCACCCCAGACCTTCTAACGCTCTGATCCCTCATACGGCTTGCAGACTCTAACTGGAAGAAAACCGCCTCTGAAGCGGCAAAGCTGCAGTTCACAACTGCTACAAAACTCTACAAAATAGCCATTCTTGCTGCCAGATCCACCACATACAATGCCTGCATTGCTGATGCCAAATCCAACATCCGCAAAATATTCACCATACTCAGGGAACTGGAAACCCCCTTGACCCCCCAGTCACCATTATCAAAGACAATCTCTGGTGCACTAGTATCCAAAAAGCCATGCTTGGGAAAATCAACACACTACAATGTAAAGTTGACAGTAAACTATCGATAATTAACCCCTCGCAAACTTCTCAGATGACTGCATGCTCCCCCACAGCCAGTACACAAAATATCCCCCTGTTCTACTTCACTAATGTCTCAAATGATGAAGTCTTAACCATGCTAAAAGGCCTCAAACCGTCTCGGTGCAAAGGGGATACCTGTATGCCGAGTCTCATTAAAGACTGTGCCGCTATCCTTTCTCCTCTCATTGCCTCCTTCATTATCACCTCCTTCTCCACGGGCATAATCCCCACCGGCCTCAAGGAAGCCTGGGTACTTCCCCTCATCAAAAAAACATCACTAGAGCTCACCATCCAGACCAACTACCATCCCACCACATCAGTCCCCTTCCTGCTAAAAACCCTAGACAGGGCAGCCTACCTGCAAATCCACTGTTTTCTAAAAGACAACCATATTCTAGGTATCCATCAGTCTGGGTACCGCTCAGGCCATCGGACAGAATCCACCATAATCGACCTAAAGATACAGATTAATGAAATCATGGATGAAGGCAAGCCTTTCCTGCTGCTTCTCCTCGACCTATCATCTAGCTTCGAACTCCTAGACCACAATATCCTTAGACAACACCTGTCCTCCTCAGCCAATTTCACACCTGAAGCCATATCCTGAATCTCCTCCTTACTAGGGGACAGGTCCCTATGAGTATTTGCAGAGAATGCCAGCGCCCCCCCAGCACCTATCGCCTGCAGTGTGCCCCAAGTTTCCATTATTTGCCCGTCTTGACTCCATCGGCATATCATATACAATCTATGCCGATGACACGCAAATATTACTGCCCCTCACCGACAACCACTTTGATGACTCTTTCCCCCTTAACATTGTCTACATGACAATCCAGCCCAGGATGGCCACCCTCTGCCTTTGCCTGTATGACGAGAAGACAGAGATTCTTCTTGTAGGCCCCACATCGGTGATCAGGAAGCTTCAACATTGACAGATTCGCAATCACAGTGCCACTTTCTGTGAAAACCCTCAGTGTTTATCTTGACTCCACATTATCCCTCTCAGGGCACGTCAACGCCATTGCCTCCTCCCACGCATGTGTGACCAAGCTAATAAATGCCACCTGATCCTATCTCTCCCCTGACAGTTGCCTCACCATTGCTCGAGCCACCATAGGTTCAAGGCTCGACTATTGCAATGCCCTTTTTGCAGGCACCACTGACACCAACATCCGAAAAATGCAGGTGATCCAGAATAACACACTCAGAAATGCCCTGAAAATCCCCAAATCCGAACATATCACAGCAGCATGGAAAAAAGTCCACTGGCTCCCTATTCGTGAACGGATTCATTCAAAATCCTCTCCGTCACACACTGATGACTATCCATGTCGCTCGACCCTACTTATGCCAAAAAATCACCCTGGCGTCATCCTCCAGACCTACTAGAACAGCTTACATACTCACTGCATCACTCAGCCTAAATTTAAACAGGCTAAAGCTGGAGTATCTAGCTTCCCAGTCATTGCAGCCAGACATTGCAACCTCCTCCAACCTACGCTACGTGCTGAACACTCCTATTGGACATTCCGGTAAGCCTTAAAAACACTATAATTTTCATTAAGTTCCAGGACGAGCCCGCATCTCGGCTTAAACTGTGTAACTCTTCACTGTATGTATTATGTATTATATATAATAATGTCTGCAATCTTCTGAGTAACTGGTTATGCAAACACTGCCTTGATGCCTCAGAGCCTAGCGCGCTATATAAATGTCAAAATAAATAAATAATCAGAGGGTTTGGAATTACATAGTTCTAAGGGGCCGATGGTGTTGACGGCTGTCATCAAGGTCTCTAAATACAGTTCAGTGAGCACATTCAGGTCCCTAGAAAAGGGTGAATAGGAGTGGAGCGTGCTGAGCAAGGGTGCAATGAGATCCTTAGTAAGGGTTTTAGCACTTCTAGCCAGTGTCCGGTGCATTGCAAGGACAGTAGGTGAGGTGTGCCTGCTTGGGGCGATTTTAAAGTGTACAATATGGGGGTCAGACCACAGCAAGTGTCATAAGAGTGGATAGATATCTGGCAATTTAGGTCAGCAATCCAGTCAAGAATGAGTTCCTTGACATGAGCAGGGGAAGGCAAAGTGTACAGAGAAAGTTGGCTACTGAAATGACAGCTGGGTCAGCAGGATCATTATATCCCAGGTTGAAATCCCCTAGAAGGATTTTTTTGGAAGTCGGCTAAGTGTGGGTGTCCAGGTTGTGTAAGAGGTTATCTTCAAATGCTAGTGCTGGACCTGCAGGTCGATAGATAACGTGGACAGTGATGGTGTCAATGTATGAAATTATCAGTTTGACTGATAGGATATAACATTTGCCATCCATGGTACTGCTGAGGTCTCTGATAGGTAGGGAGTCATTAGTAATTAGAGCAATTCCACCACCCCTGGTGTACAGTCTGATGCTTCAGAAGATTGAATAGCCAGGGGGGACAGCTTTCAATAGGGCTGGGCCAGAAGCTGCATGTAGCCATGTTTCGGAGCCCGCTAGGATGTCAAGATTGTGCACAGAGATAAGATCGTTAATGTCTGGCGCATGTGCAGGTATGGACCTGGTGCTGATTAGAGCGTTGTTCAATTTAAGAGTGTTAGGTATTGCCAATACTGGGCTGATCTGAGTGGCATTAGGTGTGGGCGGATCCTGACTCTAGGAGTGACACAGGATGTATTGCCCTGTTGAGAAAAATACTCACACTTACTAAGATGCATAGGGAGGCTATCTCTGGTGGAGGAGACAATCTGGGTTGGCCTGTGCAGCATAGTAGTAGATGTGGTCCTCAGGGTGATCATGGTAATTGGGATCATTGGGGTCATTAGATACCGAAAGCCATCCAGGTAGACATCACTGACAGACACATCCAACTGCTACTGCAAACACCAGAGCAACCACACATATTTGTACTGCCCTGGGTAAGGCTGCTGGTCTGCGCCACTAAAATGATCGGTATAAAGTTAACAGGTAAAATGAAAACCACCTTTGATTGGCTGCTTCCTAATGTTTGCCAGTAATAAACATTAGTGCCCTGAGAAGCTAGGTGAACTACGCAAAGTTTCACATTTTGCACAAAACGAAACACAATGACGTGCATAACAAATGAAGACAACCATGAATCATTTTGGGGGGGAAGGGGAATTGGCTGGATGGTGCCCGGAATAAGTGAAATACCTGCACGACATCCTTCAGTGTTTGGGGGGTGGGGGATGACATTTCCGCCATCATAGCAAAATCAACAGAAACGTGGGAAAGGCCTTTGTTTCCAAGGTGAATGCAGAATCAGAGGTACATTCTACCTCTTTCACTCCAGAGGCAGAAACCTCACCTATGCCTAATCATATAGTGCAGGTAAATGTTTCAGCATGGTAGGACCCACCTAGCACCTTATGTGTTACCATTGTGCTATTCTATACTCCTTGTTAGTGTCATTTCTCTAGCTGCCAATACATGTGCATGTAAGATATCTGGTGAGAGATATTGCCAAAGGTTCATGCTGACAAACTATACATATGCTTGTATGCCATTGCATTTAGCTTTCCTTCTCACAGGGGTTTTTCGATTCACTCAAAATAAGTGTCTTATACCTAATCCTAAAATAAGGACATCTCGACTAGACTAGACATCTGACACCAACTCACAAAACTCCCCTTTATGGGCAAGATCATCGACAGAGTTGTGGCTCTGCAACTGCAAATACATGACCAAACAGATCAGCATTGCCTAATTCAGGACTGCCAATCTGTATTCAGACCTAGGTGCAGTACCAATGCAGCCTCAATACAGGTCATCAAAAATGCACTTCCCATAATGAACAAAGAGGACTCCTGTCTCCTTATTTTGCCTGACCTCTCAGCAACTTGCTATGTGGTTGACCGTATGACGCTAGTAGCCACGCAGATGGAGTTCTCACATGTTGCACCTGTTTGCCTACTACCTCACCTATCCGTCAGATGCCAACTAGTCGAAATGGATAAATACAAATCACAGGACCACCCAGTTTTGTGAAGCCTCCCCCAATGCTTAACTCTGGCATCAGTCAAACTCAACTTATACATGGAGCCTGTTGGCGCTCCTAGCTGTCTCTGCACTGTTAGTGCAGAACTAAAAATCTGTCCTCTACCATTCAGTACTGGGTGGAGGGCAGGTACCCAAAACGAACACCACCAAAACGTAGTGCACATCTTCTAACATGAAGACCATACACTCATTCAATCCCAAATGTCTGACATCAATCTGGAAGGTTTCTCACCAAAACTAGCCATGTCTGCAAAATCAATGGGTTTTATAAACGTGTCCTTCAAATCCGACATTAAGAGAAAAAGCCCACACATCCTTGCTTCAGCTTACTCTTCTGTTGAAAATAAAGCTTTTTTTTGCCACCAGCCAACGACAGGACTGCAGTTCAGGTTTTAGTGCTATCACAACTAGATGGAAAAATCTAGACATGCATATTGAAGCTGAAGACACGAGCCAGCCACAGTACAATTTCTGGAACATGATAAGTAGGAAACTAGACTTGTAGCATCTAGCGCTGACTTATGGCTGTGTTACTGTGAGTATGATATCCTATTCATGTATACTGATATTTGATTTCAGAGTGATAGCACCAATGCTTTTTATGTGCTATTATATTTTCAAAGTGCACAATCTTAATATTTTGTTGTATCGAGTGTCATTAACTAAAACAAAACGTAATTGGATTTGGAAGTCTCTCTTCGGGTGCATAAATTCGACAGGAGGAAGGGAAGAACATTGTCAAGCAGACATAAAGGAAATCGAGACTGATTTGAGCATACTTTCTCTAATATTTTTATTGTGTTTGAGATATTCCCTCACAAATCCACACATTGGGATGCATAAGGAAAAATAAAACCACAAGAAAACTTTTGGGAATTTCTATAAAATGGAAAAACCAAATGCTGTATCTCATCCATTCGTCCATGAGAAAGACAACTGCAATAGGGTTTAACTAGCCTTCTTGGACAAGGTATTGTCAGTATGCAACATCATTTGGCGGATCACCTTAGAGGACCCCTTTCATCTGAATTTCGAAATAAATCAGAAGACTGGAACTATGCCTATGCCGTTTTTCTTCAAACCGATCTCGAAAGAGATGGATATAACACTAACTAACTTGTGCCCACTTCCTGCCCGGGTGACCTTATTCCAGCCAAAATTATATTGAGTAGCATCAAAACCTTCTTCCCTTTTCTCAGGGAGATTTGTCAATGGGCCTCATTACGAGTTTGCCGGTCCGGATACAATGATACCGGTAAGCTTGCTGGTACCATTGTATCCGTACCGGCAAACTACGAGTTGTGCTCGCGAGTACCTTTCATTCCGCCAGGTCCGACCTGGTGGAATGAAAGGCACCCGTGAGCACAGCAAGTCTGTAGCACCGGCATGCACAGTAATGAACTGTGCCGATGCTACAGGCATCCACATTCCCATTGAGCCCTATGGGGCTCAAATGGGAAGGGGAATCTACCGGTTCCGGCATGCGCAAAAGGGCAATAACCGGGTCTGGCGGGGGCAGAATAACCCGGTAATTGCCCATTCGTGAGTGATGTATTTTTTCGGAGGTTTTGCGGCAGCCTGCCGGTTTTACCGCAAGGATATCACCAAAGTCCTAATGAGGCCCAATGTCTCTCTTGCACACAGAGTGGTCCCAACCACCATCAAGGAATTGGCTATAACCCTGCTAATTAAGAAACCCGGCCTGAACTCCAAGGAAACCGCTAATCTAAGCCCTATCACAAACATGCTCTTTCTATTGGAAATCACTGCCTCGCAGCTGCAGGTCCACCTAGAGTCATCACTTGCATTGCATATGAAACAATCTGGTTTCCAGGAAAACCATGAGACAGAAAGTGCCCTTCTAGATCTGCAAACCCAAATGTTAGGAACGCTAGATGACAGTAAAACTGAGTTGTTGATCCTACTGCATCTCTCAGCAGCTTTTAATTTACTCGACCACACGTGACTGTTAAGAACTCTAGCAGCCACTGGAAACTGCTTAGACTACGCCATTGAATGGATGAGCTCCTTCCTGAGTGACAGGAGATCCACAATTTGCTGGGAAAACACCTCTTTAGAACCAACTTTAATAGACTATGGTGTTCCAAAGTGGGGTTGCCTCGCGCCAACACTTTTCAACACATCTATTTATTTATAGGTTATTTATTAACCGCCTATACACGTTTGTGTGTCCAAGGCGCAACAAGGCAAAGGGGTGAGGGTGGAACGATCCTACTAGGCCTTGTATATTCAGATCATGCTAATGCAGGTTATTTATAACGTGCCTTCAAGCGCGGATCCGGGATTCGAACCTGTGTTGCTCAACGTGGTCTTGTTTCCAAGACCTGCACAATGCCACAGAGCGATCCTCCCTTCACATTATACATGATGGATCTCAGTGGAAACTATAATATTGACTCCGCAAATCCAAATTCCATTTACGCATCCATCATAGATTGGATGATTAATAATTGGATTTGCTTAAACTGCTCTAAAACTGAGCTCATGATTTTTAGCACAAAACAAGCTAGGGATAAACTGAGTCAGGAATATGCAGGTTTCTAGGTGGAAAAATGCTTCATCCCAGTTTCTGACAAAGTGAAGACCCTTGGGTTTTTCTTGGAAGCATCCTTGAATGCAGATGCACACGTAGACAATGTCATAAAAAACTCCCGCTACCATCTAAAAGTATTACGTCAGATTAATCCAATGGTCTCGCGCAAGACCTGGACAACTTTGGTTAGAGCCATCATAATGCCACGACTGGACTGCTGCAATGCCCTGCAATCAGGGGAAGCTTAAAACAACTTCACTTTATCCGGAATGATGCGATCAGGTGTGTTTGCAATGCTCCAAGAAAGGAACACATAACCAAGTTCCAGAAGGAACTCCATTATTTACCGGTGGAAAAACGTATACTGTTCAACACACACTCACTGACCCATAAATGCCTTCAAGGAGACGCACCCCAATACCTAAAACAAACAATGGCCAAACATAAACCCAGCAGAACCCTACAGTCTAGCACTGCTCAATTGCTCTCTGTCCCTCGTATTAAAAGACCAAGAGGCAAGGGCATAGCTTTCCCTTTTGAAGCAGCCCAAACGTGGAATTCCCTTCCAGTAAATCTACGCGTGGAAGAAAGACCCCTGGTATTCAGGGAGCAGCTGAAAACCTTACTATTTGAATAAAGGTCCACCACCCTGTTGCTCCTTCCATGTCCTTTGTCCCGTCATAACCGCAATGTCCCCGTGTTGATGTGCGCCCTGATGCCTGCAGGCTATGGCGCAATACAAATGAATATATAAATAAATAAGGGAAAAGTACACCTTCAAAAATTACTATTATAATATGAAGGTAGAAACCTCTAAATAGTGTCTACCTGTAAGGGATTTTCAAAGACATGAGTCCCTCCAGTCTTTGGGGCATGTGAATAGAAATAAAATAGTAAACTATGTCACATCTATTGAGTCAACAGGGGGCCCTTAAATGTTAGGTTTGCAGATAGATACCGCATCACTTTTGTAAAGTGCTTTGGATCAATATGTTAAGCGGTACATAAGGAAAGAGGAACACAACACTGGAACCACATTGTAGGCATGTCGACAGGAAAATGTAGCAGAGCACATGTCAAACAAGAATGTTTTCCATTTTTATACCTCAATTTGAGAATTGGAAAAGGAGCATCTTTGTCACTGAGACTGGGGGAATAGCAACACACTAATAGGTGCAGCAAAGTCCAGGACTTGATGCATATTTCCAGCATAATGCAATCCTCAATAATATTTTTAAGAGTTTCAGTCTTCCTAAATTTCACTGTAAATTCTGATAGGTCAAAATAATTTTGCCAAATTCCTATTTGTGGAGATGAATCAAGAATCGGGGTTCAGGCTGCTAAATTTGTATAGAAATTCAATTTGGCCTTCTAAACTGCAGTGTTAAGGTGAAGTAGGTGAGCAATTGAGTCTAATGTAGATTCCCACCATAACCTGGGTGGTGTCGGAGTAAGCATATTTAATTCAAACTTTGAGAAAGTAAGACAGGACCAGAAGAAAGCAGAAAAGACATGAACCTTCATGCAGTCTTTGAAGTATGAAAGGAGATGGATAATACATTGAATCAGCTATGCTGAGGGTAAAAGCTCCAGATTGATCTTTTTGATGGGGTGGTTGTTTAATATACAATAGGCTCAACTGTAGGTACAATAATGGCTTGAATTACATTCAATAAGAAAATATGTAGCTAGTTGGGGCACTCCCATGATCCCTCAGAGTTTAGTATGCTAGATAGGTCTGATGGAGTTGTAGTCCAAATCTGGAGAGGCAAAAGATGCAGCTCCATGTAGCAGGTGCACTACTGATGGCTCAGAATAAAGTTTAATCTGTTGGTGCTCGGGTTGACTTTTGATCGTTCTCTGTCGCAACCTGGGTGCTTTTTACGACTACAGATTGGTCACAATCGACAGATACAACTGAATATCTTGAAATACCTCCATAGAGTCATTTTTTACCCTCTACACAGAATCTCGTTTTGGAAGTATTCCAGAAAGTTCTCGGTGAACTCGAGAAGCTTTCATTTAAGAAGAAACAAACAGGAAAATTCATGAAACAAGAAAGAGAAACACTATCACCAGTGGGAAAATGAGAATATAATACTGAAACCAGCTGATAAGGGAGGTGCATTAGTCATCATGGATTGCTCGAAATATTTTTAAAAAAGTTGAACGACAATGGTCAGACTAAGACACTATGTAGAAGTCTTTCAAAGCCCCAATTGAACAAGTTTGAAAAGTTATCAACTCATTCCTAGTTGAGGGGGAGCAAAATCAGTGGATTTCAGAAAAAAACAAGATTATTCCTTACCAAATCACATCCAGTGATGCTGGTGTTGTGCATTTTACCTAATGTGCATAAAAGCTTACCTGACCCCCCTGGAAGACCAATAATAGCAGTGTCTGATAGTTTGTTGGAACCACTAGCACAGTAGTTAGATAAAGTATTTCAACCGTTAGTCCAATCTACCCAAACTTACCTAAAGACACTACAGATTTCTTATTGAAAATTAAAGAACTTGAATTTGATGAAACAGTGGATATCCATTTTTACAATGGATGTGTGTAGTTTATAAACAGACATTACACATGAAGCAGGGCTAGAAGCCATGGAATGGCTCCTTTTGTCTACGGAGGAATGCACTGCCAATAAGTTATGTGTAACTATTGAAGATAGTTTTATTTTGTCCAAATATCAGGAACATCCATGGGGATGGCCATGGCACCAGTATATGCCAATTCTTACATGTCTTATGTTGAACACATATTAGTTCTGAACAACCTGAAATGGCAAAAACATCCACAGCACTTTTACCGATTCATTGATGATGTGTTTGGAGTATGGAGAGGCACAAAAGGGGAGTTGATGGATTTCTTTCAATACATGAATCAACTAGCTCCAAGGATAATATTTACCACACAGAGCAGTACCACTAGGATTTAGTTTCTGGATATAGAAATCTACATGAAAAACAATAAACGTGAGACTACAATTTGCAACAAGCCGACAGACAAGAACTGTATTCTGTTAGCATCAAGCTTTCATCCTAAAATCGCCATCGAGAGCATCAGGTATAGTCAGTTCCTCAGGTATATAAGGATTATTTCAGAAGAAGATGATTTTGTGGAAAAATCAGCCGCACTACATGACAAATTGCTTCTGAGAGGTACCCAGAGGAAGTAGTTGCTGTAGCTCGGGTTAAAGCCACTGGAGTGCCAAGACAACAAACACTGGAATCAACAAAGAAAACTAAAGAAGAGAAATTGGTGTATGTGACCACATACTCAGAACATAGTTACAGGATTTAGAAAATATTAAGACAGAACTGGGAAGTCTTGAAAATGGATCCAGTCGTGGCTCATCTCTTTGAAGACAAATCAACCTTTGTCTAAAGGAAGAGCAAGACTGTTAAAGACCAACTTATTCAAGCAGATTACTCTGAAGGACAGACAGGAAACATTATACAAAAAAAGACTCTCCCATGCAATAATTGTCAGCATTGTAACTATGTGATTAAAGGGAACAGCATTAATCATCCACAAACAGACAAGCCAATTCAACTACGACATACAAGTACATGCTATTCAACTAATGTGATTTATGGTATCAGATGCCCATGTGGATTGTTCTATGTGGGTCTGACAATGAGGAAGCTGAAATTATGATGGATGGAACAAAAGTCAAATATATGCACAGGATCATTACATTCACCAGTAGCGCAACACTTTAAATCATTTAACCATAGAATAGCACAGATGAATCTGGTTGTTTTAGAACAAGTGAAATGCCCAAGGAGAGGAGGAGACATAAATGTCTTATTATGCCAAAAAGAAATTAATTGGAATGAGAGACTAGATTCCTTAAGCCCTAATGGGTTGAATATGGACGGTGACCTAATTTGTTTCATTTACATCTTGTTTCTTATAAGTGTTGCCATATTAGCCAAGTAGGCTAGAGAGTATTGAGCTGACACATGGCATGGTGGGCAGCAGAATGTTGAGGGTTGCACATCAGTGTTAAAATGACTGTGAAAAGAAAGCTAATGGACAATGTATAATTCGTGTTTCTTAAAAATGTCACCATATTTACCAAGCAGGCTAAAGAGTATTGCACTGATATATTGCCTTCAGTGATAGGGCAGCCAGTAGAATCTTGATGGTTGTACACAAGTACATTTTATATTGACAATTCGACAGTAAAATGAACAGCTAATGTATAAGGTATGTGTTGCTGTTATGTGTATGAGATCATTGGGTATATTATATACAAGTGTCCAAGGCATTCTGTCAGGTTTACACCACACCATCAAAACCAGGGTTAACAATGATTTACACAATGACAATAACAATTTGTGGAGTTGGGTTTTACATGTACACGTGTCTTTATTTTTGAAGTTGCGATTTGGGGAGCCTGGGTCCCACAGCCATACCCATAATATCCTGTACATAATATGTATCCTTAAGATCAAATGGAACACCCCAATATGGCTGCAGGAGTAACTCAATTGAGCACGTAACATTCGAGGCAGTATAGCTCACACCATATGATGGTAACAGACATTTATTACAAATCAGATACATAAGTGAAGGCGGGGCGATTCTTTTAAGCTTTGTTCCTGTACCGAGTTTTAAATTGAAGTGAAAACAGTTACGTAGCAACATTCATTGATTCGAACTCACGATCACGTGACAGCCTAGACTTGACATCATGATCACATGACTTTACCCAGAAGGTCCAATCAAGCCCATGCAGGATGGGAGACTGTTTTTACAGCTGCGTCCCGATTCCTGCGTCAAGTTGTATAACGGAATAGAACATGTAATTGAATGGTGATAAACTGGATGTGAATTAGGAAACAAATGCCTAAGTGCATTTGCATCTCACATTAATAGTTTAACAACATATGGGAGATTTGAACTTAGACCTTTATTTTGGTTTTCAGTCCAGAACGGAGGGGAGAGGCATTGACTAGGAGATGGAGAGACAACTTCCATCCACAACATTTATACCGATTGAAGTAGGTCTCTTTTGAATTACATACTACAGTTTTTCATAACAACACATGTATATGCATACATTTGTGCAAAGGCAGTAGTACTCACACAGGGATGTACCATATATTTTACAGCTTTTGAAATTGGTGACTTTCCAGTAAGAACAGAAGAATCAAATTGAGACCACAAGATCAGAAAGGTGGGTGAATGAACACTGAGCACATGGAGCATTGACATTAGAATGACAGAACATTCCGCTTACAGATACTTTCTCTTTTTGCACCCTATACAGCTCACATTTATTGATAGCAGTTACACCTAAAGAAGGGGCAACACGCCCCACAACACGTAATGTGGTTTCCACTACAAGCACCACAATAAGAGTACTTCGTGTGATTCATCCAGTATTGTATGAACAATTGTGAGAATAATATTGTTAATTGAAAAACTCTTCTGTGAAGCAAACAAAAGAGAGTTCCCTAACCCATTTGGATATTTAGCAAGTTACGCTTATGTGCAAATACCGTTTTTTTAGGTTTTCAGAGGATGAGATACTGAATCGTATGTACCCTAATGTATGAAGTTTTTGAGGTTATTGGCTTTATTTATGTGAATTAAACATTTTTTGATACTAAAGAAAGAGGTCTTTCAGGTACCTCGAGAATAGTCACTGGGCCATTCATCAGTGTGACTGATGAATAGTGTTGATGTTGTGCTTATAGGGATGTCCCTGGAAACAAAGTTGGGAAACCGCAAGACCCAGCAAAGTCAGCTAATATTAAGTCAGATAGATGATTGTTACCAACAGAATTACCTGCTCAAACCAACTTAGGATTTAATGGAATTCCTTGAATGTGTGAGCCTCCAGAAAGGATGATTTATAACAACATACCTCTATGAATTAAAACCACCCACCATCTGTCATTTATTTGGTTTTTTGGATAACAGGTTATCAGTGGTGAAGGATACCTTTAGCGCCAGTGTGGTTCTACCTGAGAGTGTAGCACAGGGTAGTGTGCACAGATTTGTCTGGTGCAGCAGGTAAGGTCAGACACGTGTTTGGTTCTCAGAGGGTTGAAAGGGTGCACACAAGTGGGGGGGGCATTCAATGTGTCCAAGCGGTCACATCAGGGTGTAAGCAGCGGTGAGAGTAGTTCAAAAATGGGGTGTCACGGGTGAAGGGGGATCAGGATGGTGTGGCACATAACGATGCATACACAAGGGGAGCAAGCAGCGGGTGGTGAGTGGGAATTTGGGTAATGGGTGCATATGGTATGTGGGGCATCCCTCCCCACATGGCGAGTCAGCAGTGGCATTCAGGTTCAAACAAGAGAAGTGCTCTTTTTTTATTTGGTATTCTTGCAGTCGTGCTCTCACAGTGGTTATTTTGAGAAAATAGGATTTTTCAGAACAACATGCCAGCCTTCTAATGTATTCTCTATAATATGTTTTATTCTTTAACACATACTGTCACAATTCCTGCTCCTCTAACTTTCTCATTTATCCTCGCCCCATTTAAGCAACCAAGTACCTTGACATGGTCTAAAGGCAATGCCTTCCAATTCATTCCCGATATTTGACATGAGGAAATCAAATAAACATGTCATCACTGACGCCAGATCTCTACATATGTTAAGCACTTGATTTCTGAGTTAGAGGAGGGTCTCAGAGTTCTAATATTCAACAGTGGCAGAGAAATTGTTTTTTTTTCCTTCAAGTGGACTAGCCTCCAAACAAAAAGCCACCCCTGAGCTATGATTCAGCATGGCTTGAGAGTGGCTATGGGAATATGGCACAATGGATAATAAGGCTGTCCATTATGCGTTGGTGAGCCTCAGCTCACGCAGCTCCCAATTCATAGCATTGGCGCTATTTTCTCTTCGGGTTCACTTCAACTCATTAGAATGTAGATGGTAACACAGCAAACTACTATTCAGCAGGAGAGCTGGGCATTGAATAGTGAATATGGTATGCCAGCCTTCAAATAGACAGCCAATCCCCGTGCCACGCTATGTAGATTTGTAGACCTATCCAGGACAGTGAGTAGAAATGGACACCAGTTTGGAGAGCCAACAGGCCATCCCACGACCCAAGACTGGGAGCCTACAGAATCGGTTCTTCCCCAACAGGAACTCAACCCGGGAATACCGAGCGCCTAACTTGTACCATAGCCTTGATAAAGATGCTAGAGGTCGAAACACATATCAGCTGACCATTGCTAAGACTAAATGTGTTCACCTAAATAAATGTGCACCCAATCTATCCAATACTGTGTGGATATTCATCCTTCTCAATATACCAGTGCGAAGTAGCCAGGATCTTCTCTCAAGCTATGTAGTAGGGTGACCAGCTTTCACCAAAGCAAACTCTGGACAGCCTCTGCAAAGGCTTTGTCAAAATGTCAAATTTACAGACTAATATAATGCACAACCCTAAATCAAATCTTATGCAATGAACCTAATGTTTAGTGGGGCATTAACATGTGTTACATCTGTATAGGAGGACATTTGAGGTTCGAACAAACAGTGAGCAAACACGATTTTTACGGAGCAGGTGCACAGTATCCCTGCTGACTTTTTTTTTGTTTAAATGAGCTGGCACATTTTTCAAAACTTATTTTTTTGCAGTTTATTTGATCACAAGCCATATTTTTCAAAGGCTGTTTTCAACAAGAGTGCATTAAATAATCCAATAATTGTGCCATACACATAAGCAATGTTCCTCTTATCTGAATAATTACATGCATATGCAAGAACGCATCAGAACAGACGGATCCAGAGCAGACACATGTTAATGACACTGAGAAACTAGTGTTCATGTGGTACATTGGAAATTGAGCATTATTTGCATTTTGTTTATTTGTATTACGCACCCTGCCCAGGGGCATCAGGGGGCATGTTTGAAAAGGTTGTTACAGAAAGTGTTACATGGATAGATACAGATTACATTTTATAGACAAATTTACATCAAGAATAAAAACATGAATCAGAAATATTACAAGGAATGGCAAAATGGTCAAATATACAGTATATACAGTGAGTAGCCTGTTTGCGGGTGACCACTGCACGAATTACACAGCGGAGGCCAGTGCATTATTTTCGTGAAGCCACCGTTTAGTTCTGTTTTGGAAGGATTGGATGCCTGGCACATTCCTAAGATCATTGGGTAGGGAATTCCACAGCTTAGCAGCCAGGATGGGTAAACTCGAGCCTCTAGCTGTCTGACGCTTGAAACTGGGGATGAAACATGTGCAAGATAGAATTACATCAAATTAGAAAAAGCGTGGAAGGAATAACATAACCATTAAGGTTCAGTGTCAGCAAAGATTCTAAAAGGATTTGTGTTCCAGAAAAGTAAATGCCTTTGGAATTGCTGCATCTTATAGGAGACAGTGGTTTTCAATATTACACACTTCTAACCAATATAACAGAGAGCTGCCTAATAAGAAAACTAGCTGACCAGGTGACCAATTTGAAACAATACTTGATATGAATAAGCAGTACAGCCAGATGTTGTTATCAGGTGCGCCATGAATCTCGTTCCTGTCCAAAAAGGAACAGTGATGCATGATATTACTCCATTCTAATGAATATTTCTTTTTTGACTTTAAGTTTATTGAGAGAAATTGTGTTTTGACCAGAAACATTTAGACATGTTGCAACAATATTCAGGCAATACTGCAGCAGGTGTCTTACAATAGAGGCACATGACACACCAGGGATTGGACAAGACAGACCGTAATATAAGTGGATAATGTGTTTTTATACAGGAAGAAGAGTACATTTACAGTGGTGTAAGAGGCAGGGCAGTTAAGGAGGTGGGAGTGTGGAAAGATGAAGCTTCAGTACAGATATAAAGCGCTGAGTGAGAGTTTGAATGTGGGGTAGTGGGATCCTGTGGCGGGTGCACGGAGGGAGAAATAGCAGAAGCAAGGGGATGTACAGGGTGCAGAGTGCCCAGGGAATGCTGAGACTAACCCGGGTGTTAGAGCAGGGGTTGCAGGGGGCAGCAGTTGGAGACAGTTTCATTCAGATGGTGAGAATTACATGAATGCATTTTAAGACAAGCGATAGATAGTGCACCATCCAGCACGAAACGATTTTACAGGCTGTCTTTGGCAAGTGCAGCAGTTAAGGCGACCCAGCAGCAGAGTTGCAATAAGTGCTCACAGGAATTATTTCTGCATATTTTCCTAAAATTGCGAACGTTAATACTGGAAGCATTTTGGGGTAGCATTGATAAAGTGATAGAGATTGAGATCGCTGTCAAAAGGGACCCTTACATGTAATGCTTTGGAGGAGCGAGAAATGATGTTGGGAAAAAATGACATATGTGATGGGAAGAGAAGAGGTGGGGCATTGAATTCCGAATGGTAAATTACTTTGGTATTCGAGGAGTGTCATACAGTGACAGATTGATGAGAGGCAATCAGAGATGCAATCAGAGATGCAATCAGAAACACATGCAAAAAGATTATGGGAGAGAAAGAGTAGAAGAATAATTTGAGCATCATCCACAAATATGAGATAGGAGGACCCATAGGAGGATATAGTTGTCTAATGGATGGGGTATAGGAGTGAACAGCAGAGGGCCAAGGATGTACTCTTCGAAGACACAGACATGCAGGGAGGTGGGTTCAAAGTTAACTGAATTTCATGAGCTGGAGATTAAATGATTAGAGTCCAAAGAAGAGAGAGGTGGTCCACAGCATCAGCGGCAACAGGAATGTACCAAACAATTGGGAATAGCAGAGCTTGTCACGATGAGCAGAGGCAGTGGAGTAACTTTGCTGAAAATGTTGGGGGGGACATGACAACTGAAGGAAAGGGGTGGGGTGAAGGGAGGGCGGATGATGGCTCTGAAGGATCGTTTTGGCCAAATTGTTAAAAAAAAATTGGTCGAATGGTAGATTTGACTGAATTCGGTCACCACCATTAGTTCGAAGCCGAAGATACCGAACATGAAGAGCAGTGGTTGCAGGGGTGGCCTCCTCAGTGCATGTTTGGTATTTTTGGCTTCCACGGTTGCAGGGTGTTCCTTGTTTCCTCAGCATTGGTGGCAGGGGACCCAACAAAAAAAAGAAATAAAGGGACGCTGCAGTGTCAGATCTGACCCACGTTAAAGGGATGGATCTGCCACTGCAGTTTACAGAAGTGGCAGTGGATGGAGAAAAGGTAAAGGGGGTGGGGGTTTATGGGTGTACTGGCAGTTTGACGGGACATGGGTTTGGTTTTTTGTACCGAGGTAAAAACATATTCGCAGCCAAAATGACTACGGTTTATTCCCCCGTGATTTTGTACATCGGTCAAACAACCTAAATCCCTGAGGGATAACACTAAACTACTACATCACAAGAGTACATTGCTGATGCTGTGTTATAACTTTCATAAGGCTGGTGGCGTATCTTTAAAATTCAATTGGGCCCCCACACATCTTCAACCGGGCTGCCATGCACCCAGTAGCACAACATAACATTCACAAACTTAATTCTACTAGAGCATACAAACTGCATTATTTATCATTCATTCAGTCACATACGTCAACACACATATGCTTGCACACACTCTCACTCACACACAAATGCACCCAGCACCTCCGCTGTCATGCACTGTATGCACACAACATTTATATGTACATTTACAATAACACATGGAAACAGTGGTGCAATGTCCATTGAGCAGACCAGACTTCATCACCCCCGATACCTGAAATTTTGGGCTATGTTGACTTGACCTAGCTGAACTATAAAGCCACGGCCGAAAGGACCAGATTCACTGGAATGTCAGCAATTTGCCAGATTTTTCCTTTCAAAGGCAGAAACCATTGGTTAATGCAGTGCAGTGGGTGACCAAGTAGAATTGGTATAGATTTTTAAATGCCCTATATCTCCAAACTTGGGTTCTGCGCAGTCCCTTATATGTCTATGTGGTGATAGAGTTTTTCTACAAGATTCTGACTGATTAAAATTAAGGTATGTTTTCCTGTGTTCAAATGGCTCCAAGCAGTGGAGTACCGAGAAGGAGATTCAGAAGAGGACGGTGAAGCTGCCCCCGCCTGTAGCTCTTTTAAGATCCAGACCGGGACATTTGTCATTGGGACACCTCTCCCATTCGGCAGCTCAAAGAGGGTGCCCAACTGCAAAAGTGTCCCGCTGGCAAGACAATGTGTGCTGAGCAACTCCTGCTCAGCACGCTCTTTGTCCTGGCAGCAGGACACATTACCCGTACCGAATGGTAGACGTGTCCCTCTGCCACAGCAATGTTCCAAGGAGCACCGGGTAGCAGAGGGTCCTCACGTTGCTCTGTATCAACAGAGTATTACAATGTGAGCCATTAGGCACCGATGGGAGGGAGTGGGGTACTATTAGCAGGAACTTTTGTCCCTTTAGAAATGTGAATGGGAGGGAGTGATAAGAAGTCAGAAGGGTGCATAATGTTGCATGCTTTATGAAATAATGACTATGGCTTTAAAACCCAAGGAGGATTTGTTAGGCTACAGTAATCTGCATGATGCTATTGTGGCTTGGCATGCAGAATGGGGAGAATGAAATAAAGCCATACTCCCATTGCTCAACATATTTCTATGACAATGTATATAGTGAATGGTTAGTTTACTATGCAAGGCTAGTTTATTATGTAATTTGGTTTGCTTCTAATACATTGCTATAAATGACACATATTATATAAATAATAAGCACATGAAATGTAAAGCAAAACCTTAATAAATATGTATATCAACTAAGCATGGAAAGATATGCACGGTCGCTTAAAATGTCCAAATCCCAGTTTCACCATTTAACCAAGTGTGTGATCCTGAGCAAATTATTTAATCACATTGTGCCTGCACTGTAAGCAATTCTGATTCACTTCAAAGCTTATGCTAATGTATCATGCAATTATAATGGAAAAGCCTAATGACTATAGAGTTGCTCCACATAGAACAATAGTGCAATTTAAGTATTTTGCAACACATTTATCACAGTTATTTGTCACTTAGCTTATTTATGGCAACTTATTCTAAAGTCACTTCTATGGTGCCTCCAAGTATCAAAGACTGATGATGCGCCTTTCAATGTCCTTTTCTGTGAAGACACTTCTGTTGGTGCAATCCATATGCTAATTAGGAAGTTTGCATGTATTTTTCCTAAGAGGGCTTTGACAGAGCTCCCCAACAAACATACCCAAACACAAACACAATTAAATATATATATTTTCTTTAAAGTACCTCAGCTCTGATTTCAAATGCTGCGTGAGCCACCTTTCATGTTACACCGACCTAACCTCTTCACACTCACGCGCCTCCAGAGAGAAACCAGGAAGCTGAATGAGCTTCCGAGTTCCTGTCTGTGTGTTGCACGAACACGAAGCCGGAAAGCAATGCTCTGTGCCGCTGGCCCCCCGAAGTGCTGCTGATAGCATGACAGCACAGGTGCCAGACTCTGCAACACCCAGTTCAGCACCCTGGCTGCTGACTTTGAGTCAGGCCTGCCAGGGTGAGGGACTGAGCCACTGAGGGCATCCCAGCCCTTAATGTGTTGCAGCGCGGCTGCCAGGCATCTCTGCATTGTGTAATGAGACAGCGCAAGCCTTGCTGGGCACCCCAGCTTGGCTTGCGCTGTCCAATTACATAAATGATGATCACGGCCCCACTGTCCTCCCTCCAAAAGATGGGGGGACAAAAAGACATAGCAAAAACAAAGAGGTGATGGCTGGAAGGTTTAGACTGAATCTTAACCACTGGCATTGCTCGGGGCAACCCTCCAGACCATCGTTCTTCGCCTGCCAAGCCATTACAGAAGGGGAAAGCCCATATGCAAATCAGGCTTGGCCCCACCCCAAAAGGGGAAGTCCAGCCCGAACTGCTAGGTCACATCCCTTCTGCACGAGACCACAAGCATCCCCAAACATGTTTCACCCTTGTTGGGGCTCATCAGTGAGGAGTAGCTTGGGTCTCTAGGCCCAGCAGGCACGGGACCCACGTCTGGGCATACCCGTCCCACTCGGGGTGACAAAGCAAAAACAAAGAGGTGATGGCTGGAAGGTTTAGACTGAATCTTAACCACTGGCATTGCTCGGGGCAACCCTCCAGACCATCGTTCTTCGCCTGCCAAGCCATTACAGAAGGGGAAAGCCCATATGCAAATCAGGCTTGGCCCCACCCCAAAAGGGGAAGTCCAGCCCGAACTGCTAGGTCACATCCCTTCTGCACGAGACCACAAGCATCCCCAAACATGTTTCACCCTTGTTGGGGCTCATCAGTGAGGAGTAGCTTGGGTCTCTAGGCCCAGCAGGCACGGGACCCACGTCTGGGCATACCCGTCCCACTCGGGGTGACAAAGCAAAAACAAAGAGGTGATGGCTGGAAGGTTTAGACTGAATCTTAACCACTGGCATTGCTCGGGGCAACCCTCCAGACCATCGTTCTTCGCCTGCCAAGCCATTACAGAAGGGGAAAGCCCATATGCAAATCAGGCTTGGCCCCACCCCAAAAGGGGAAGTCCAGCCCGAACTGCTAGGTCACATCCCTTCTGCACGAGACCACAAGCATCCCCAAACATGTTTCACCCTTGTTGGGGCTCATCAGTGAGGAGTAGCTTGGGTCTCTAGGCCCAGCAGGCACGGGACCCACGTCTGGGCATACCCGTCCCACTCGGGGTGACAAAGCAAAAACAAAGAGGTGATGGCTGGAAGGTTTAGACTGAATCTTAACCACTGGCATTGCTCGGGGCAACCCTCCAGACCATCGTTCTTCGCCTGCCAAGCCATTACAGAAGGGGAAAGCCCATATGCAAATCAGGCTTGGCCCCACCCCAAAAGGGGAAGTCCAGCCCGAACTGCTAGGTCACATCCCTTCTGCACGAGACCACAAGCATCCCCAAACATGTTTCACCCTTGTTGGGGCTCATCAGTGAGGAGTAGCTTGGGTCTCTAGGCCAAGCAGGCACGGGACCCACGTCTGGGCATACCCGTCCCACTCGGGGTGACAAAGCAAAAACAAAGAGGTGATGGCTGGAAGGTTTAGACTGAATCTTAACCACTGGCATTGCTCGGGGCAACCCTCCAGACCATCGTTCTTCGCCTGCCAAGCCATTACAGAAGGGGAAAGCCCATATGCAAATCAGGCTTGGCCCCACCCCAAAAGGGGAAGTCCAGCCCGAACTGCTAGGTCACATCCCTTCTGCACGAGACCACAAGCATCCCCAAACATGTTTCACCCTTGTTGGGGCTCATCAGTGAGGAGTAGCTTGGGTCTCTAGGCCCAGCAGGCACGGGACCCACGTCTGGGCATACCCGTCCCACTCGGGGTGACAAAGCAAAAACAAAGAGGTGATGGCTGGAAGGTTTAGACTGAATCTTAACCACTGGCATTGCTCGGGGCAACCCTCCAGACCATCGTTCTTCGCCTGCCAAGCCATTACAGAAGGGGAAAGCCCATATGCAAATCAGGCTTGGCCCCACCCCAAAAGGGGAAGTCCAGCCCGAACTGCTAGGTCACATCCCTTCTGCACGAGACCACAAGCATCCCCAAACATGTTTCACCCTTGTTGGGGCTCATCAGTGAGGAGTAGCTTGGGTCTCTAGGCCCAGCAGGCACGGGACCCACGTCTTCAAAAAGACATGCCACAGAAGTTGGGGGGGACAAAAACCCCTGTCTCCCCCTATAATTAAACCCATGAGCAGAGGTCAGAGGATTGGAGACCTGGCTAAGGGCTCCTTCAATAGGATGTAGGATGTTGAATGCAGACTGAGAGGATTACATTGGTAATTATCATGGTAGGTGGATATGATGTTAAAGACATGCCTCAAAAGGAGTTTTCAATAGTGAGTGAAGGTAGACAGAGTTCAATGATTATCAGGAGTGTTGGAGTCTGTAGACGGTCTTCTTGAGGATCAGCAGGATTACAGCCCCTTGAAGCAGGCAGGAAAGACCCCAAGAGAAAGGGAGTCATCAAAGTGAGAGGACAGACTAAAGCTGGTAAGAAATGTGAGTTCCCTGACTGTCCATGCAGCAAATGGGTTAACAGGATGCAAGAGAGATTTGCTATCCCCACAATAGAAGTCAGTTCAGTGGGAGCAGTGGGAATGTAGTTGGGAACTAATGGGAATTGGAGGGGATAGTAAGAAGCATGGTGTTAAGATGTGAAAGATGACTCCCACCTGAGGTGTCACAGTCATGAATGCGAACAATGGCAAGGGAGACACAAAACATACAACATGGCAAGGTAGGGGAGAGAGAGTGGCAAGAATATCCTTGATTTTAGTGATCTTGGATGAGATGTTTCTGGCAAAGTCATTGGCAGAGATTGAAGAGTAGATTGCTTGCGGTTGTGTGGGAGCCAGCATGACTTGAAGTGTGGAGGAGAGTGTTCAGGGGTAAGAGCAGAGGCTATTAATGTGACTAGTAAAGTAGGATGATTTAGTAGACACCAAGGCCAAAGGGAAAGTTAGGAGAGCTGCTTTACTGACAAGGAGTATTGGGGGAATGGATCTTGTGCTGCTTGTGAAAGTGGCATTGCCACTCCAACTTTAGAATATGGATCTAAGGAGTAATCAAAGATTTGGGTGAGAGGCAGAGGGAGGGAAGTTTCAAGAGGGTTTGCGGTTCTTAAAGAAGAGTAGGGAGTATGGATTAAGTTAGAGAATACCTGTTTTATGGCGGAAGCTGGGTGAGTAGCATAGGGTAGGAAGGACCTGACTTCAGGGAGGTAAGGAGCCTGCTTTCTGCTCACTTTACTGTTTCCACTTATTTTTCTCATGTTCTCTGTGCTACTGGATCTCAGAGATTTGAATTCCAGAGAAGTGTGTACATTTTTGCAGTAAGAATGTTTTGTGCATCTCAGATGTGTGCCAAAAAGGTTTGTAGAATATGCCCTATCTCTTTTTTTGCCTCCAAGACCTTCAGCATCTATACCAAAAGAGATACGTTTGTCACACAAAAAAAGTCCAACAAACGCACTACACTGCTCACTCTTGGAGGGTATCATGTTCTCTGCCCCTTTCCCTAAATCCATTATCTCTCCCTGGCTTCTGGAAAAAAATCAAAACCTCCCTTTTTATCTAACCCTCTGCATGTTCCTACCCGTGTAAAAGATTCTATGCAAAACTGTATGCATGTAACTGAACTTGTTGTCCTCTGTCCTTGTCTTTAACTAAGCCTTCTGTCTGTAACGAGCACCAGATGCCTCTGGGCTGCTGCGCACTCTACAAATCTGAATAAATAAATAAATAAATAAATAAATAAATAAATAAATAAATTTGAAACTATAAGACATACAGGCCAAGGAGATTTCTCTTCAGTGCCATATCCTACTGCTACCTCAATTCTCCTGTCTGAAATTACCATTACAGTCTTTTCGACCAAAATGGACAAATCCTTCTAGGAAATGCACTCAACCGGGTGCCACAATCATGTAATTGTTATCCATCTTCTGGACCCTTATTCTCTTGTTATTGTCCTACCTACTTCACATTGGTAAGAAATGAGAGACATTTATCCAAAATCAACTTTAAAGTTGAATATAGTACACTAGTTACTCAACAGCCACCAATATGCCTTCAAGTCAGTGTATATCAGCACATCTGCATTTAGAGTCAACCAAAGTTGTCATTTTCAAGAACTTGAAATGGTGCAACCCATATTTTTAAATCCCCTCAATTTGCAAGCATTGATCATCACAATAGACAACACAATTGTCTTCAAACAGCTTGAATCATAGGTTTTGGTAATTTCAGTATGAGCTTTGCCTGTCTTAAATACTTGATCTCCAATCGTTCGAAACAAATGAAACTTGGGCCCTTCACTACTTCCTCACACTGCCCTGACTACAGATCTCATTTGAGGCTGGTTTTTAATGTTGAGATATGTCAACTACAATCTGTGGTGAAAATGCATTTGTGTCAAAAGAGAAACTCCAACACATTTAACCAACTCAGCCATACCCGGACATACATTAAAGCTTTTCCCACTCTCAAAAGGCCAATCAGAGCACTGACAAATCACAAATTAAGTTGCTTTATCTACGTTCTTGGAGTACAAATCAACACATTTGTGCCACAGATTCAAATATAGAGATTTAGCAACCTTTAAGCCAGACCCACAATATCACTCCTTTCCTTCTTTCCATTAACCGCCTTCATCCCACATCACAGCCATAATAGGGCACAGACACACCCCACGGAGGACAAATAAATAGCAATGAATGCACACAGATCCACGTGGACTGCCTGACTTTTATAGTTTGTTTTTACAGTTTGGTTTTTAGAGACTATAACAATTAGATTTTTTGTCAACAACTCAATAACTTGTGCTTAGCATCAGTTATCCCATTGTAGACTGAGGGAAAGTCTCTCCTACCTGTCCCTTTTAGATAGGCGGAGTCATAGCGCTACCTAGGGCCAGATCACCACACAATGGAAAGGGTGTGCTTCAAAGGAGGGCTAGCAAGAGGGTACACAATAATAGTAAAAAAAGTATTTGTTTACTGGCACCAAGCTAGCCAAATGTCTGTTGTTTAGTGTGTTATTTCAATTTCCAAGGGTCTGTTTTTTTAACGTCGAAATTGCATGAAGGAGATTTGATTTGATTTGTAATTTGTAATGCGCATATCCCGAAGAAGACAAGCAGAAACTGCATCTAGGTGCAGGTTTTGAAATAAACATGATTAAGAGTGGGGACGCCAATCTTTTAGGAAGAAGAAAGATTATTGGAAAAAGTGAGTTTTTAGCTTCTTTCTGAATAGAGGCAGGGAAACAAATTCCATGCTTGGGGGCCGGTAACGGAAAAACGTCTGTCACAGTGAGAAATACATAGAGAAGAGGGAATGATCAGGAGATTGTGATCCCCTGAGTGGAGAAGGCAAGTCAAATGATATGAAGAGATTTTGGAGGTAACTGGGGACCATGCCATGAATACACTTAAACATCAGACGTAGGATCTTAAAAATAATCCTCTACTGGTCTGCCAGTCAATGAAGGTTTCTACGATATGGTGAAATTGAAGCAGATATTGGGAGGCCACAAAGAAGTTGAATCGCCACGCTCTGAACAACGTGAAGGTGGTATATCTGACCAGTTGGGATGTCCATGAAAAGGGCACTGCAATAGTCCAATCTGGAGTTTACCAGAGTCCCAACGACTGGCGGGTGGTCTGATTCTGCAATTAGAGGCAGAACGGGTGTCCAATGTTTAAGTCGGTAATACATTGATTTTACAGCTTCGCAAACATTTAGGATTTAGAGACAAATAGGGCTGGGCAGGAAACTGTTAAGTGTCTTCAAGTCAGCAATCCCACTAAATCAGTGCCTTGTCTGGGATTGCTCAAGGGAAGCCCTTATTTATATATTTTTTACGACAAGTTATAATCTGGATGATGAACCCTTGTATAACGCCCCTCTCTTAGAATCCCCCTGACCCCACAGAGCCAAGAAGTAGGTTTATTTTGCAAATTAAAAAGGTTTAAACAATAGATATATATCACACTTTTATAAATAAATTGATAGCACACTTATGAATATGAGCAGTAATCAGCAATAGGTAATCCTACAGTAGCACAGTTCTTGGTTACTTATGAATAAGAACAGAGGACTAAGGTAGCAGAGAATGCTTTATATGGTTCAAGGAAATGCAAGGTGGGACAGAGTGCAACACAGAAATAATTTGATATGATTTCAACAAGAGCTAATATGTTCACTTTTCCCCTTGTGGCAATTCACTCCCCCCCTTTATGCAATATAAGGAGATGGAAGTAAAGCACACAGTTTTCAGGAATACAATCAACATGCAATTCAGTTCCCGTTCCCCCCAGCAAGCTTAGATCACAGGGATGATTTTAAAACTCAGGCAAAATCCTTTTAAATGTGGTGGCAATGAAGTAAAATATGCTAAAAATGGTTTTTAATTCCCTATAAGAGATTCAGGGTGGGTGATAGCTACTTTAAATTAGTTCAGGATCACTTTAGCAATGCTCTATGAATGATTGTCAGGTTGCAAACGAATTTCAGCAAAGGAAAGCAAGAAGCTGCTATTTTGACAAGTGAAGAAATTTGAGCCAAATCGCAAATTGCAGCACTTTTTCCGAGTGCGTCGAGCGCGACTAAGGAAAAAGTATAATGAACAGAAAGTCGGTTTAGAGCTTGTTGGAAAGCTGGGAATCATAGCTTCCAAATGAAAGTTAAATCTCATTCCTAGCACAAACGGACGATTTTATGAAGGTAGTTTTTCAGAAATTAAATAATGATTCAAAATGGCAAATTACACTTTTACAGGTTTAAAATCGGAGAAGGGACACACGATTCTATGATGCCGTTTTGGACAGGTTAAATGTTTTGAATCAGATTATTTTAAGCTAAGAGATGGGTTCTGCACATTTTTAGCTGGGTACTCACACTATAAATTTGAAAGGCATGGCCTCGTCACGGATCTGGTCAACAAGTTTAGCTGCGGTTCTCTCTGCTCGGCGGGTCTATAAGGCACCGGTTCTGTTCACAGCGATCTGGTCTGGGTCTGCTAGCGGATCTGGATCTCTGGTTCTGGTCTCGGCACTGCACAGCGGTCTGGTCTGGGTCTCTTGAATTGGATCTGATGGTTCTGGATACAGAGGATTCTTAGCAAGCAGCAAACCACGCAGCCCAGCGGTTGAATAGTTTGCAAAGGATTTTGAGGCCTGCTGAAGAGAACTCAGCTTGTGGGTTAGGCCTTTGCTTTAAGTTCTGCAGTCTGAGTTCTAAGTTCTGGTCTCTGTCTGGAATTGAAGTCTAAGTGCTGGATCTGGTGTCTTCTGGCAAAGTGCTCCGCAATAAATCAGCTTGAAGTGGGAAGTGAATGTCCCTGTCTAGCTTCCAGTGGCTCTTTTTATGTCTTTTGGGAAGTGGTTGTGAAGGCTATCTTTCTATGCCCAACCCACTCACGATTTGATAGGTCAAGGATTTCTCTTTGACCTGATTTGAGAAGGGAGCAGTGAGTCATCAGGTGTCATCTTTATGGCATACAGAAAGAACACTCCCCTTTGCTTTTACCTTAGAAAATAATTTTCATAACTAAACACATTTCCCAGATACACAAGTGGTTGACATTACATATACACATCATAGATCACATAAGGTAGTTTCTGTTCCAACTCTGATGTTTCTAAGAGCTTGGATTAAGAAATGACAACATTTTGCGCTTTTTGGTTGGTTTACCAATATTGGATTTTTACCAAAAATGACACAGATGTAAACCGCCTTTCTACACATATTCCAGTAAATTTTCATTTTTCTAGCGTGAACCCCGTGTCTGCAATCTCCATAATTCATGGGTTTTGCCTCAGAACATGGTACAGAGTTCTAACACCTCTTAAAATGTGCACAGAAAAATCACAAGAATAATGATATTAATCATATAATTTTGACCAAGTCCGTACTATGAATTATCCATCTTTTTAAAATTATGCTCTGGCCCAGAGGGGTGTGGTTTCCCAAAGCACATGGTGGAATTTCTGGTTTGTCCACTTCCTCCAACTCAAGTTGCTCACAGAGGCACTGCCGCTCCCAGTTTCTCTCAAGAGGAAGCCATTTACGACCCCCCCTAATTTAACATTTGCCTGAGCCAAGGAAGGCTCATTGTTCAGTTTCCTGCAGTCCCCAGCTGCTCCTCCCCTAATCCAATCAGGGAGGTGTCATCTCCTTTTGGTGGGGGTAGCAGAATGCAGCCAGGCCTGGGAAGAGTGGCTGAGCAAGTTTCAACTCCTGTCGGGGGTAGTTGCCGGGCAGAATTCACTCTCTTCAAGCCAGACTTCAGCCAAATGTCACTTTTGTTCCCAGTTTTTCTTCATTCAAAACAAACTTACAATTTTTACACATGCAGCTAGAATGCTGATTCTAAGTTCAAAACTATGACATTTAACAGTTGCAAACTATGTGACACTCAACAGTAGGTCACCCCTTTATTTTAAACATTTAGATTTTAGTGTCTTTCAGTCCAATTTAACTTAGGCTGCTGACATCCACAGCTCAGCCAGTTTTGTTACAAACATTGTTTAGGGCTCTTCATCTTTCCAGATTTTGTATGCACACAAGACTACATTCTGCCAAATGTCTGCTGGTGTTCATTGAGATTTTTGAATATCTTGCAATGTTTAAAATAGGCATTTGTAGCTTGCATTTCAGAGAAACAAGGGTGATTTCAAAGCGCTTTTTGAGCCAACCGGCACTACTGTTTTTCCTTTGCCACACATTTCACCCATGGCACTCCTGGCCCATCATGCTCGCACTGGTGGGTGGCATGTCAGGGGAATATTTTGGTGTGCACCAAAACTGTGCGGTTTTCCTGGATTCTGGCGCAATGTGGGCTTTTTCGGCCATCTTGGATTTTCTAAGACCACAGCACCAAATGTTGCAGCATAATAGTCTAAACGTGGGTCAGGACACCCAACAATCTCCCCCGCCCGACTGCTCTTTGATTTCGAGTCGAGGGGGAGTCGGGTGCAAAGGATATTTTGATCCACGCGCTGGTATGTCTGCATCATCTTCTTCCAATTGCGTAGATGGCACAGTTCAGCATCTTTTCCTCCATCCAGTTGGATCGATCGGTTCTCCTCGTCGGTCCTGATGGGAATATTGGGCAGTACCCCGGGCCCCTCGGATCTTTGCTCCCGGTCCCCGGGTCATTCTCCTTGGTCAGTCTCCGGGTTTCATCTCTCGTAGGATGATAAAGCAAAGCGGCAATATACATTGCTAGACATTTTTCCACCCCTATTAATGGTGTGGTGAACAGATACATTTTATACATCAGGATACATTTTGCAGTCTTATTTTAAAAACAGGATATAACAGGGAACATTGCATTACGTTACTATCTTTTTGATATGTGGGATATTTTAGAGTTGGAACTGACTTACTCTGGAGCGGCCCCCTCTGGTATTGCAGAGGACTCCTCCAGTTGCTGCAGAGTGTGCCTGGGATGGCAACACTTTAACTGATTTATATGGACTCACTTGTCTTCCCCTTCTGCCAAACTACCTTTCGGGATGCGGATCTTGTATGCAACTGGGGAGACCTTGTCTATAATTTCAAAGGGTCCCTTCGATGTAGGCAAAAATGCTCGCTGTTTGGCCTAGTTCCTTTGGAAATTTTATAGATAGACCCGGTCTCCCACATTATATTCCTTCCTGGTGGTTTTCAAATCATAGTGAGTTTTCATGCTATCAGCTGATCTTTCTAGATTCCGCTGAGCATAGGCAAAAGCATGTTGGAGGTGTTTCCTCAAATTCTCCACATATTCATGAGTTGTGGAGGCATTGATCAACGTCTGCTCTTGGGTCCTGTATAGCAAATGCTGGGGAAGCACCATCTTGCGTCCAGTCATCAACTCAAATGGTGACATTTTGGTTGCAGATGAAGGGGTAGGTCTGATGCCCATTAGGACCAGAGGTAATCAGATATCCCAACTTGGCCCAGCATCTGCAATAAACTTTTTTAAGATGCTCACAATGGTTCGGTTATAGCATTCTACTGCCCCAGAAGAAGCTGGTCGGTAAGCAATGTGTATCTTCCTTTTGACCCCCAGTATCTCCCACATCTTAATCATTACATCACTGGTAAAATGGCTACCTCTGTCTGACTCAATCCTTTGAGGTAGACCAAAACAGGAAAAGATGTGGTTAATCATTAGGGCAGCTGCTGTTTCTGCCTTGCAGTTTGGGGCCGGGAGACATTCAACCCACTTGGTAAACAAGCATGTGACCGTCAACATGCACTTGTTTCTGCTAGATGAGCGAATCACAGGGCCTACGAAGTCGATTTGCAAATCTGACCATGGCAGTGTCATCCCCCTATTTTGGAGAGGCGCACGGTGTGTGAGGGATGATGGCTGAAATTGTGCACACACCAGACACCCCTTCAAGTATTGGTCGAGGTCCTGCCCCATGTGTGGCCAGTAAGCAACCTCTCTTAAGATCTCAAGTGTTGTATGAAACCCCCTATGACCGGTGGTGGCTGCATCATGGGCGTGACTTAACATCAGGCTTCGGAATGAGGTAGGGACCACCTACTGATCATGGCCAGCTTGGGATTTCCTTACCAACAAACGGTAGTGGATTCGGAACATTTTTGGACATTTCATCAACACTCTAAGGTCCTCCTTCCCAATGTAATCGGTATCCGTCAGGGGAAAGTTCTCAGGGTCCTCAATGTGTTGGTCAAACTTACCAATTATTGGCTCCCCCTTCTGAGCCGTAATTAAATCAGCATCAGGGGTCTCCTTACTCCATTGTGCAGTTGAAAGATCGTTGTGAGCATTTGTCTCGGACCTAGTGATAGCAGTGACCTGGATTTCCCCCAACAGGGACTCAATCTCTATTAGATCCCCTTGGATGGCCCCGGTTTTGGCCAGCTGATCAGCTAAGTCATTTCCAGTTTTGTCTGGTCCCTCTACTTTGGAATGACCCTTGATCTTTTTCCAATAGATGGTCATCCCATTCAAGGTGACCAGATCATCAATGTTTTGGATCAACTTCTCATGTTTCAAGGGTTTGTTGTTAGCACATAGCATGCCTCTGGTTTTCCAATTAACCGGGTGCTCCATGAACCCGTTCCGTACATAATCAGAATCTGTGATTATGACCAGTTCGTGGAGTTGATGTTGGACAGCAGAGAGGATGGTCTGATGCCCAGCCATCAACTCTGCCATCTGACTACTTCGGGGACCAATTTTGTACCCAGCAGAGGGTTCTGGAAACTCATTCACCCATGCATTCCCTACGCCGGCCACCAGTTCTTTTTCCCCGTTGTTGTCAACATGTAAGAGCATCCATACACATAGACAGTGGGCATTCCCTCACACTTGTCCTCTTCAAAGACTTTGTGTGGGGAATTAAGGTATGCCTCCATGTTGTCCTTGATTTTTAGACTTTCGTCCTCGAGACAGTTTTCTCTGACACAACCATGCAAGTCAGCCAGACCTTGCGCGAGGGGACTCTTCTTGTTTTGGCCATATCTGACCTCCACAGGAAAGCCTTGCATTGACAGAATCCAGGAAGTAATTCAGGAATTACTCACATTTCCGGCCCAGATTCTGTCACTTTGGAGATATAGCAGAGGCTGGTGTGGAGTCTCCACTATGATGTGTTCCCCCTGGATGAACGGGTGGTAATTCTTCAATGCCCACACCGTTGCCAGGAGTGCATTTTCACAATCGTTGAATTTTTCCTCCACAGAGGATAAAGTTTTGCTCGCATAGGAGATTACTTTATTGACCCTGTTATGCTTTTGGTATAATACTGCCGTCAAGCACGTATTAGAGAACCCTGTCTCCAGGAAGAACTCCTTGTTTCTGACAGGGTAAGCTAGGCAAAGCGCTTGTGTGAGGCTTCTTTTGAGTTGTCTTACTGCCTCAGATTGTTCTGGACCCCATTCCCACTTGACCCCCCCCTTCAAAAGATGAATCAGGGGTCTGCTGATCTCTGCGTAGCCCTCAATGAACTTTCTGCTGTAATTAGTCAGTCCAAGGAGGCTCCTTAGTTCCCGCAGAGTTGTGGGATCCTTTAGTTTCTGGAGTGCTTCCACTTTCTTTTCCTGGGGACAGAGACCCTGAGGAGTAATCTCATGCCCCAAGAAATTAACACGTGTTCTACACCACTGTGCTTTTTGGAAGGAAAGTTTTGCTCCGGCGGCCCTCAACTGGGTCAGGACATAACGGATCTCTGCTATGTGTTCCTCAACAGTTGAGCTTTTAATGAGGACATCATCTACATAAACCAAGTTACCCCTCGCACCCAGGTCGGGCATGGCCTTGTGTAGGAAAATGTTGAATTCATTGCCGGAGTTGAGGTATCTGAAGGGAGTCCGGGTCCATGTGTACTGCTGGCCCCCAAAGGTAAAAGCCAGTTTGTATTGGTCCTCCCTAATGACAGGCACAGTCCAGTATCCATTGGTCCGGTCTATTGCAGTGAATAACTATGACCCCTGAATCTGGGCCAGCCCTTGGTCAATGTAGGGCAGAGGCCATCGGGAAGTATGGACCCATTTGTTGAGCTCCCTAAGGTCGGCGCAGAGTCTCCACTGGCCGTTTGGCTTCAATATTCCCAGCACCGGATTATTGAAGGTGCTGTGTACTGGACGGATTATCCCCCGGGACTCAAGGTTCTTAATTATTTCAGTAAGGGACTCCATGGATGCGAGAGGCAAACGATATTGCTTCACAAACACTGGAGTCATGCCAGGGTCCGTGGGAATTGTTGTTGTGTGGATGTCGGTGCGACCACAGTTATATGAGTCTAACGCAAGGAGATCTTGGAAATCCAAAAAACCTGTTTCAACTTTTGCTTCTGTTCCAGAGTCACATAGGCATCAGCTAGGTTGACTCTCTCTTCCACCATCTGCCTGAAGCCTGGAAAGACTTCTGGTTTTGCTATCTCAGCGGCCTCCTCCATCTGGGTGGAGAAGTCCCTGGTCAGAGTGCTGATTTGGACTGGAGGCTTCAGGTGGGAAAGGCAGCCCTCATGGACCTGGAAAATCACCTCATCCCCCCTGAAGTCACAAGTCACATCTTCCTTACCATAAGGGCAAGAAGTGTACACCAGGAAGTTCCCCCCATGCCGGGTAAAGATCCTGTCTGGTGTTGTATTGTCATCACTGTCACTGTCAAAACAGTCCTTGGGGATCGGTCCTAACAGTTCATTCCCTAAATCAATAGAAAAATGTCGGTCATCAACCACCATTCCAATAATGGTGCCCGCGGCTAGAGTAATACTCTTTAAGTCGCTGTTATCCACCTCTATTGGAATAGTGTCATGTTCTATATTGACTAATGGTGTTGGGTTTACCCCCAACCCTTGCTGTTGGAGAGAAGCATTTAGATGAATATAAGCATCAGGGTTTTTCAATTTTTATCCTCTTTTAACTTTCACTTCCAGGGAGAATTGTCGGGTCCTTTCTGGGATGGTGACTTCCTCTTTAATCTGAATTTCAACTGCATAAGGTAGCGATTGAGCTGACCTAAATGCTTTTTCTGGATCATCAAAGCCCATGGGATTATCCACTAATCGGGACCAAGCTTTGAAGTTTATTAGGTCCAAACTAATGGCAAAGCGATTGAGAATGTCACCGCCTAAGTAAAAGGTGGCAGTGACGTCTCGCACGACCCAACAATTATGGACTATGCTCTTGTTGCCAATGGAGATTTTGAGCATACACCTGCTTGGCAGGAGATGTTTGGAATTAGGTGCTTCCAGGTCCATTTCCCATTTGTCTATCAGTTTGAATGCGGGAATGGCTGGATCTTTTGGGAGTTGGCGGAACATGGCTTCGCTGATGAAGCTCTTACTGTTGTTCACACACACTCGGGCGAGAACAGAGTCCTTCCCATCATTTAACTGAACAGGAATGAACAACTGCTCTCCAATTTGCTGAATATCAGCCAGGCTCTGAGCTGATTTCACATCTTTCTGGACTATCGGAGTGGGAATGTCTGGTTGTGGATTAGTAAAGAATTTCAGAGTATTTCCTTCCTGTGTGGAATACCACCTTAGACTGGAAGGAAGGTTGATTTTCAGAAATAGAGAGGACCCCCCATCACCAGTCTGTTGTCCTACTGCTATTACTGTCACGTCTGGAATTTGGTTGTTCTGGAAGTGAAATTCTACTTGGTCAGATTTGTGTTCAACCATGTGGCAGGTGCCGTTTAAACTAACATGGTTGACACTCTGTTTTAATTTTATTGGTCGGCTAGTCTGGGTCCAGAGGACCTTGTTTACGCAATCTATTAGGGGTGACAACCTTCTCAGGAGGTCATTCCCTAGTAAACAAGGGGTGCCCTCTGGAGTCTCTACTATGACTGGGTGTTTCACTTTGTGTCGCCCAATTTTGATGTCCAAATCTGCAGTCCCCTCGACGGGAATTTCCTTCCCATCAAAGTTCTGCAGTTGTCCATGAAGAGAGGTGAGAGGAATCTGGTATTTCTCCCCCCTTCCTGCATTTAGTTCATCAAAGGCCCTTTTGGACAGAAGAGTAGCTTGGGATCCAGTGTCCACCAGTGCCAAAATTGTACCCTGCCTCTGTACTTGTACCGGGGCATAGTATCTTCCCCTCCTTCTCCTCAAGGGGGCACAGATAATGCACATTTTTGGACAACTGGTGGGCTAATTTTCTGGTTTTGGACATTGGGAGGGGAGAGATTTTGTGGAGAGTCATGGGAATCTGCAAGAAAAAGTTGGCAACTTGAAAGAGGATATTCGAGTTCCCCTGGTTCCGGTCCTGGGCCGCCCCCCCTTTTTGGAGGCAGTCACCAGAATGGGTTTGAACCCGGGGATTTTGATGCTGTTGGTTCTGGGATAGAATGATGGGCGGCGACAGCTCAATCCCCACATCTACCCAGACTATTGATGCGGTTTTGGGTTCCCCTGGTTCCGGTTCTGGGCCGCCCCCCCCCCCTTTTGGAGGCGGTCACCAGGATGGGTTTGAACCAGGGGTTTTCGATCTTGTTGGTTCTGGGATAGAATGATGGGCGGCGACAGCTCAATCCCCACATCTACCCAGTCTGGGTTGGAATCCCTTGGGACCCATTTTTCCTTGGGAGGAGTTCCCCCATCTCTGAAGGAGAAGATCCTTTTCCCAGGATCCTCTGAGGATCCCTCTCCCTCAAATTGGAAAATCTGTACCTCCTCCACAAAGAGGGTCTGTTTGGGTACTTTGTTTCTCCTACCCCCCCTCTGTTCCTTGGGTGGCATACTTTCAGGGGTAGGAGATTTTGTTTCCGGTTCCTGGGTTTCCAGGGGCTGTTTACAAATGGGGAAGGAAGCTTCCTCCAAGGCTTTACACCCCCCTTCCCCTTGTGCCTCCTCCCTGGGAACCGGTGGGTTATCGGGGTGCTGCCCCCGTCATTGTTCTGGAGCACCAGGCCCAGAGTTTGGGGCATTCTGCGGTGGCATGCTCATCTGAGGGTTCTGTTGAGCCCTCAGTATGCAACCCAGATCCCGTGCCATATTTTGGACCTGGCGCTCTAACTGTGAAACCCGCTCATGCTGATACGGGGTTCTATTTTCTCCCGTGGGCTGATCCCGGGAAGGGTAGCTATCCCTTCTCTGGTAGTACCCTGGGTTGGGAAGATTTGGGTACCCCTCCACCCTTGGCCTCCCCTCTCCCGGATTAGGTGGTCTGGGCTCAGGGAAGTGGGGAAAGGAGGATGGATGATTTTGGGGCTGGAAGTTGGGTGGATACCTGAGGAACAAGTTCTGCCCAGGATTTGGTGAATTTCTGCCCCCCATGGGAAGTTAGGAGGGAAGTTCCCTGGGTCAGGTGCTTGGCTGGATCCCCCCCTTGGGCTGGAGGAGTCCACACGTAACCCAGGATGGGTCTGTTTCCCTTGTAGCGGGGACTTACATAGTCAGGGTAGCGAGGGACCCCATTTGTGGGATTACCTCCTTGACCCCTGGTCTGTGACTGGCCCGAGGGCCTTCTGGGCTGTGAATTGTTTGGTGCAGGCAGGTTTTTTGGCCCCCCCATCTCCAAATCTAAAACGGGGGCAACCTTTACCTCTGCCACCTTGGCAGCAGCAGGGGGGCTGTTGATTTTGGGTTTTTTGGGCTGATTCTTATTTTCCACCGGTTTCTGCACCTCATAGATGCGGGTGGCTTGCTCAATGACCCAGTCTAAAGATCTTTTCTCGTGAAAATCTCTCACGAGCTGAGTCATTATGTATTTGGGTAAGGCATGGAAAAACGTATTAAAATTAAAAAGTAAAAATTCCTTACTGTCGGTGCGCACCCTTTTGGTAGTTTGCGCAAAAGCACGCTTTAACTCCTGCACAAATTCTTGTGGGGCCTGATCCTCCCCACATTGCAAATTGTAGGCTGCCTTGCAAGCCTCTTGAGGATTTCTATGAACAGAAAAATGTTTCAAGATGGCCGCCCTATAGGTGGACCATCTTGAATGATTTTGGTCCTCCAGCCCCGCAAAGAAACTGGAGTATTCTGGGGAGAATGTCCATTTGACGTACTGGATGCAGCTACTGCTGTCCTTCAAATGGAAAGTCTCCATCATTTGCTCAAAGAGCTCTAAGTGTTCCCAAACAGAATACTTGGAGTTCTTGAGTTCTTGTGATAAGGGGTGATGACACTCCTTATTGTCTTGATCTGCTTTAAGGGGTCCTTAAGCAAGGCCCTTTTTTGCCTTATTGGCCTTTTTGGTTCGGGTAACCCTGATCCACTCATCCTCTGACTCAGAGGCACTGCTCCCAGATGTGCCCGTCTGATCTTTCAGGTTTTCCCGGATTCTGCGAGCCTGGGAATGGCTGGCAGAATGTGGGGACCTGGTCTCCTGTGTCCTGGGCCGCTCAGAGGAGTCTTCAGATCCCTCCTTGCTGCCAGGATTTGATGGGTACCCCCCCACTGACCTAACTGGGCGGAGGTTTTCAGGATGCCCTTAGTGGGCCTACTGTCCTGGGGTTCCCCACTAAATTGCACTGTGCTTAGGTGCCCATACCCGGATGCCCGCCCATCCATTCCTGGGAGGTACTGGCCTATGAACCCCATACTTTTGGCTGGATAGTAATCTGCCCTCCCTGTGGCCCTGTGCTCATGTGCGCAAGGGGACATGGGGGAGGCAGAGTCCAAGTACTGGGAGAGATGAAGGCCTCTGGTACTAGGGCTCCTGAGGTTATGCTCAGGTGTTTCCCTTTCCCAGCTAACTTCATCTCTATCAGCCCCTGCTCCCTGTTGCAATGCAAGAGCCTGCTCTTTCAGTTCCTCACTTAAGGCCTTACTAGACTCTATCAGTCTCTCCTGCATGGCTACCTGTTGCTGGAGCCTATCATTGTGCTGACAGAGAGCCTCATTCTCTCTCTGTGCCTCCTGATTGGTCCTGGAATACTGGGCCAGTCTTTGCTGCAGGAGGGTTACCTCCTGAGTCCCATCCTTACTGGCCTGCTCCTTTCTTGCCAGAGCATCTTCCACCCTCCTGGTGTGCTCTAACAAGTTCTGATGCTCTTTTTGGAGGTCACCCAGCCCCTGGAGGGCCAGGTGATTTCCTTCCATTTTTTCTTTTAATTGGCAGACTTCCTGGCCTAAAGTGTCCCTTTCCTGACTAAGAGCCTGCATCTGTGCCGCCAGGTCGTCCCTCTGCCTTTGAAAGGCACCAGCTTTCTGGCGTTCTTGATCAAACTCTGCCTGGGTATCCAGGTCTTTCAAAATCAATTTATTGCTTTTCTCTTTCTCTCTGTCTAGTCGGATTTGCAGGTTGGCTACCTGCTCTGTGCATGCCCTGTTAAAGTCTAGTTGTTGCTCCAGCTTTTTCTGGCTCTGCAGTAGGGAGTCCAAACCTTCTTGGTACTCCTTCTGCAAGGCCAGAAATCTGGTATCCTGGTCAGCCTTTTCCTGTTGCAGGATATCCGTATCCTCCTTTATTTTAATAATATACTGCCTACTATCATTTTCTGACTCCTGACTCCTCTGCAGCCTCTGCTCAGAAGAGACCAGGTCAGATTGGGCCTTCCCTAATGCCATCAGTTGCCTATTTGCCAGATCTTGGCCTTCAGCACATTTGTCCTGTATGGCTCCCATATGTAAATATAAATATGCCGCTACCCTGGCAATCTTGTTGTGCTCATCCTTGGCCTTAGGGGCCATATATAGTTCACTCAGGGCCATATATCTGACCCTGTTTCAGTGATCTGGGGTGCGATTACCTGCAACCAGACCGCCTGGTCCTGATGAGCCCACTCACCTCTCACAAATAGCTTATGTAAGAGGTGTTCTCTGGCTATTTTGATATCTACGAAGGTCGTCATTCTGGAACTTGATCTCCTTCCTGATTTACAGAAGTATTTTATTTTGCAAAACAGACCGTTTACTTAGAGCGTTCCTTTGAGGGGTGTTTTTACAGTGTAACACGGCGTGGTGATCCAACAGAATTTATATATCCTGTCAGTTAACACACTGTATTAATCTGCACAAGTGATAGATCTAATCCAGAATCCCCAGCTATGAGCCCCCTGTCATGATCACTGCTTCCAAGGAGCCAGGATCAGCCCAACGTCCTTGGAAGCAGGCCCCTAACCCTGATCCTAGGCACCAGCCGGTCCCCACAGGGACCTTTTGGACCTTGTCCTGGCGCCGGTGGCACCAGGCTCATCAGAAGCCTCGGTCCCGGCACTGGAAGCGCCGGGCTCATCATTGGTGTGAAGATGCTTGGGTGGACTTACCTGCGGCAGACCATGCTGCTGACTTGCCAGACTCTTAAAAGTCCTCGGTGAACTGGGACTACTTTTCTTACCTGGGTGGGGCAGCACCACTCCACTGGAACTCTTCTGGAAGCAGGAACTCTTTTCTTACCTAGGCGGGGCCGTGGAAGGAGACGCCTCATCACTCCAAGGCTATTTAAACCACACCCGATTGATGAAACGTGCTTCGCGTTATTCTGCATCAGCAGCAGAACGCTCACCGAGTCTGCTCCAGCTTTTCTTCTTTAGATCCTGAACCTGCAAGAATTATACTCACCATTCCGGTACCCGAGCAACATCAGCACCTGCAAAAGATCAGAAACAACAGGTTAGCAGAACGAACTTTCACACACAGTGTTTGCTTACCTGATCCATCGGCAGCGGCCGTGTCTCACGCTGCACCTTCGCCTGCAAAGACAAACAGCACTATTTTACTTACCGGCACGCCGTGCATTCCGGATTCTTCACGCTGCATCTGCACAAAGACAAACAGCATTATTTTACTTACTGGCACGCTGTGCATTCCGGATTCTTCACGCTGCATCTTCACCTGCATAGACAACAGCACTCACCGGCACGTGGCGGATTCCGGATTTCTTCTTTCTGCATCGTCGCCTGCAAAGACAAAGAAAGAGACAGTAAGAGCGCTTGCCATACTTACTCAATTCCAGGTGCTTCACTGCCACGCATAAAAGACTATAAAGACTAAAGGTGTCCAGAAACTTACCGGTCGTGCAGACAACGACGGTACTCATCCTCTGAAGTCAAGAGGCTAACGTTTCACCAGTGAAGGAACTGGCAACGGCACCCTGCACTAGACGCAGATGGAGAGCCCAGCATTCACCTATCTAAGGTGAGCAAGTTGACCTGGGAGGGGGGTTCAACAGACAAGCTGGGAGGAAAGAGATAGGGACATTCAACAACCCAGACCTTTAATCCCCATATTATTTCACCTGCAGAAACCTCACCCTTCGAGTTCGACACACAGTGCGGAGAGGTTCGACCCCAGAAGCCAACCGAATCCTGCACATCACGTTTCGTGTTACGGACACCTTCCTGCCAAGACCCGCGCCTCCGTGGGAATCAGGTGAGCGTTACACCCCCACTCTGTTAAGTGACTTCAAGTTTGCAATCCCACTAAGTCAGTGCCTTGTCTGGGATTGCTCAAGGGAAGCCCTTATTTATATATTTTTATGACAAGTTATAATCTGGATGATGAACCCTTGTATAACGCCCCTCTCTTAGAATCCCCTTGACTCCACTGAGCCAAGAAGTAGGTTTGTTTTGCAAATTAAAAAGGTTTATTTGAAAAATTAAACAATAGATATATATCACACTTTTATAAATAAATTGATACTTTATAGCACACTTGTGAATATGAGCAGTAATCAGCAATAGGTAATCCTACAGTAGCACAGTTCTTGGTTACTTATGAATAAGAACAGAGGACTAAGGTAGCAGAGAATGCTTTATATGGTTCAAGGAAATGCAAGGTGGGACAGAATGCAACACAGAAATAATTTGATATGATTTCAACAAGAGCTAATATGTTCACTTTTCCCCTTGTGGCAATTCACTCCCCCCCTTTATGCAATATAAGGAGACGGAAGTAAAGCACACAGTTTTCAGGAATACAATCAACATGCAATTCAGTTCCCGTTTCCCCCAGCAAGCTTAGATCACAGGGGTGATTTTAAAACACAGGCAAAATCATTTTAAATGTGGTGGCAATGAAGTAAAATATGCTAAAAATGGTTTTTAATTCCCTATAATAGATTCAGGGTGGGTGATAGCTACTTTAAATTAGTTCAGGATCACTTTAGCAATGCTCTATGAATAATTGTCAGGTTGCAAACGAATTTCAGCAAAGGAAAGCAAGAAGCTGCTATTTTGACAAGTGAAGAAATTTGAGCCAAATTGCAAATCGCTGCACTTTTTCCGAGTGCGTCGAGCGCGATTACGGAAAAAGTATAATGAATAGAGCTTGTTGGAAAGCTGGGAATCTTAGCTTCCAAATGAAAGTTAAATCTCGTTCCTAGCACAAACTGATGATTTTATGAAGGTAGTTTTTCAGAAATGAAATAATGATTCAAAATGGCAAATTACACTTTTACAGGTTTAAAATCAGAGATGGGACACACGATTCTATGATGCAGTTTTGGACAGGTTAAATGTTTTGAATCAGATTATTTTAAGCTAAGAGATGGGTTCTGCAGAGTTCTAGCTGGGTACTCACACTATAAATTTGAAAGGAATGGCCTTGTCACGGAACTGGTCAAAAAGTTTAGCTGCGGTTCTCTCTGCTCGGCAGGTCAATCAGGCACTGGTTCTGTTCACAGCGATCTGGTCTGGGTCTGCTAGCGGATCTGGATCTCTGGTTCTGGTCTCGGCACTGCACAGCGATCTGGTCTGAGTCTCTTGAATTGGATCTGACGGTTCTGGATACACAGGATTCTTAGCAGGCATCAAACCGCGCAGCCCGGCGGTTGAATAGTTTGCAAAGGATTTTGAGGCCTGCTGAAGAGAACTCAGCTGGTGGGTTAGGCCTTTTCTTTAAGTTCTGGAGTCTGAGTTCTAAGTTCTGGTCTCTGTCTGGATTTGAAGTCTAAGTGCTGGATCTGGTGTCTTCTGGCAAAGTGCTCTGCAAGAAATCAGCTTGAAGTGGGAAGTGAATGTCCCTGTCTGGCTTCCAGTGGCTCTTTTTATGTCTTTTGGGAAGAGGGTGGGAAGGCTATATTTCTATGCCCAACCCACTCACGATTTTATAGGTCAAGGATTTCTCTTTGACCTGATTTGAGAAGGGAGCAGTGAGTCATCAGGTGTCATCTTCATGGCATACAGAAAGGACACTCCCCTTTGCTTTTACCTTAGAAAATCATTTTCATAACTAAACACATTTCCCAGATTTACAAGTGGTTGACATTACATATACACATCATAGATCACATAAGGTAGTTTCTGTTCCAACTCTGATGTTTCTAAGAGCTTGGATTAAGAAATGACAACATTTTGCGCTTTTTGATTGGTTTACCAATATTGGATTTTTACCAAAAATGACACAGATGTACACCGCCTTTCTACACATATTCCAGTAAATTTTCATTTTTCTTGCGTGAACCCCGTGTCTGCAATCTCCATAATTCATGGGGTTTTGCCTCAGAACATGGTACAGCGTTCTAACACCTCTTAAAATGTGCACAGAAAAATCACAAGAATAATGATATTAATCATATAATTTTGACAAGTCTGTGCTATGAATTATCCATCTTTTTAAAATTATGCTCTGGCCCAGAGGGGTGTGGTTTCCCAAAGCACATGGTGGAATTTCTGGTTTGTCCACTTCCTCCAACTCAAGTTGCTCACAGAGGCACTGCCCCTCCCCGTTTCTCTCAAGAGGAAGCTATTTACGACCCCCCCTAATTTAACATTTGCCTGAGCCAAGGAAGGCTCATTGTTCAGTTTCCTGCAGTCCCCAGCTGCTCCTCCCCTAATCCAATCAGGGAGGTGTCATCTCCTTTTGGTGGGGACAGCAGAATGCAGCCAGGCCTGGGAAGAGTGGCTGAGCAAGTTTCAACTCCTGTCGGGGGTAGTTGCCAGGCAGAATTCACTCTCTTCAAGTCAGGCTTCAGCCAAATGTCACTTTTGTTCCCAGTTTTTCTTCATTCAAAACAAACTTACAATTTTTACACATGCAGCTATAATGCTGATTCCAAGTTCAAAACTATGACATTTAACAGTTGCAAACTATGTGACACTCAACAGTAGGTCACCCCTTTATTTTAAACATTTAGATTTTAGTGTCTTTCAGTCCAATTTAACTTAGACTGCTGACATCCACAGCTCAGCCAGTTTTGTTATAAACATTGTTTAGGGCTCTTCATCTTTCCAGATTTTGTATGCACACAAGACTACATTCTGCCAAATGTCTGCTGGTGTTCATTGAGATTTTTGAATATCTTGCAATGTTTAAAATAGGCATTTTTAGCTTGCATTTCAGAGAAACATAGGTGATTTCAAAGCGCTTTTTGAGCCAACCAGCACTGCTGTTTTTCCTTTGGCACTCCTGGCCCATCACGCTCGCACTGGTGGGTGGCAGGTCAGGGGACCATTTTGGTGTGCGCCAAAACTGCGCGGTTTTCCTGGATTCTGGCGCAATGTGGGCTCTTTCGGCCATCTTGGATTTTCTAAGCCCACAGCACCAAATGTTGCAGCATAATAGTCCAAACGTGGGTCAGGATACCCAACAAAACAAAGGCTTGGAGATCAACCAATCTTTTTTCTGGACCAATCACAATAATCTCTGTCTTAAAAGGGTTGAGTTGTAACGTATTTTCCAGCAACCAGCATTTTATTTTTTACGCACAGGCCTGCACTCAATGAATAGCTTCCGCTGGATTTTTCAGTCTTGCAGAATTTTGTGTGCCATCGGCATAAGAGTGATAGTTTAGATTGAACTCAGCAGAATTGTTTTAAGTAACCAAATGTAAATATTACGAGGCCTGAAGCCGGATTCGTATGTCTCACGTATTCCATGGTCTTCCAGAAAGTTCTGGAGTTGCACCATCACTGTTTTCTCCAGAATCTTGTAAGGCCATACCAGACGAGCAATAGCCAATGTGCGCACTTATAGATGAAGGCGGATCTGGGTTAAAACCTTTTTTTGCACTTAGTGCAAAGAAGTGTAAATATCCCATGCAATGTACAAATGCAGGATGCATTTACGTAGTATTTATATAGAATCTTCCTGCTTTTAGCTAAAAGGTGCTAATGTGTCCCAAACGCAGGCGGATTTCATAGAATTCTGATTTCTGGTTGTTTTCTTTCGTCAGTGTGAAAATGACATATTGGAAACTCATTCAATTTCTGCAGCCAAAGTGGGAAATGGGGAGGAAATGCTAATCCCTTTCTGTGCCCAAAATCCACCTGTAAACACATTGAGAAGTACGGGAGCACAAAAAGGTTTGTTAATCCATGCCTAGTTTTAACACCAATTTTTAAAGTTAGTGCAAGTGTTTTTAACCTGCGGTCCTACCGATGCTTTGGGCTACAACTCACATGATCCTTCACTATTGATTATGCTGGGTAAGGCTAAGGGAAGTTGTAGGGCAACACATTGGGAGAGCCAAAGGTTGCAGAACGCTAGGCTAGGGGATTCAAAAATGAACCACGTATTGTTTTTTTGGAGTCTGAAAAAGTTAAAACAATTCAATACAAAGTTTTAAAAGCTCTTTAGAAGATCAGGGGTAGGCTTAATTTGAATTTAATGTTAAACAATGTATTAAGGATTCTAACTTACTTGTGTACAATACAACAGGGTACATTTCACATTTAAGCAGCCAAAGCATGCAAGTGCCTATAAACCAATAACCTTTCCACCTTCAATGCTCTACTTTGCATTTAGGCCTCGCTTTCATCAGCTGGATCAAACGGGTTGCGCAAGACGTTCCTGTGCTCGATTAATGCAGGCATAATGAAACATGGGCAATTACTTTGAAATAAGGCCTTGAGTAGGGAGGTCATTTAAAATATAATGGGAACTGCTCTTATCGTCTGTGTTGACAGCCACAGAAAGTGGCGCGTCACTCTCGCATGACAGCCATGAATTACAATTCGTCAATTATATTCTGAACCCTCGGCATCCTTTCTTCTTTGCCTCTTCCTCAGACGTGTAATCATTTCTGATTTATAGTTGCACAGATGTGTTGTCTTCGAAGCGTCTAGGAACATTTTACCGCTGTATCTGCGACAGGTAGTCTGAACCCATGCGGCGAATACATGCCTGTGAGTACAATACCTGCAGAGGACAAGTGGCCTAATTTCTTTTTTGTCTGGCAGCTGGATTTTCAGCACAGTTGATATCAGTTAAGCCTTAAGAGCTGTTCTTCCAAAATGAACAATATTACTCTTTTCTGTGTCCGAAGTCGTGTTCACCTTATGTGCAGACTACATTGGCTTAAGATGATAACATTGATAATACCACATTTCTTTGAATTGCTTTATGCCTGATTCTTCCTGCTTTTAAGTATTATCATTGAACAGTGTATCGATACTCAAAGGGCCTGATTTACAAAGCGGATGTCAATGGAATATTCCCATTGAAAAACGCTTTGTAAATCTGGCCTAAGGCATCCTCCACAGACGATTGAAGTCCTGCGAACTGCCGGCCTGCTCAGTGTCTGAAGTGAGTGCTTGGCTTGTGATGTAGTGCCACAGACATGCAATAACGCAAATTGTCTACCGTGCTGGTCCATTACACATTTTACATGTATTTGTACATGATTGCTGGTTCTTAGTGTCCTCACTGTGTATATTCAAGCCGAGGTACTATGCAACATGTATCCGTGGTAATATCTGCCTGGCATGCAAAGAGGCAAGTAAATATGTTTATGAATGTACATATCTTTCCAGCGTATTTCAAACAGACATCCATAATCAATTTACCCCTAAACTGTAGAACACATACCAATTTAAAATGAAGTGCTACCGAGTGCTAGCACCTATTTCCCTCAAAGCAATCTCTTGTTCAGCCGTCTGGGTGTGTTGTTGTGAGAAATTGAATTCTGCCCTGCAGGAGTACAATGATGAGTAGAGGCTAAAACACCCACTCCCCCCTCACACTTCTACAAACCAGAGCCAACACCATCAGAAAGGGCAGCATCAAAGGGTCCTGCTGGATTGCTTGGTGTTGAGGTGTGCTCAAATCAGGGCTGGGAGTGGGCCGGCATTGATAGCAGGGGTCTTGGCTGTTCCTGCTTCCCAGGTGCTTTGTGTTCCATTCCAAGGTCTCAGGGGCCAATGTCAGTCTGTTCCTCGGGCTCCCAAACACAGGGGTGGTTGGCACACACCTTCAGGGACTTGCAGCATGATGAGATCCTTGATAACAGGGTGGATGGCCAAAGGCAGGCTTATGGTGCAGCAGTAGTGCTCACCCCCAATGGTCCCTGGGTTAGGTTAGGGAACAGAGCCTGCCTCTGCCTTTGGAACACCTGCCTTCACCTCACAACTGGAGGACTTTAGAAAGCACTACTCTCTCAGCAGGGTCCAATGAAATCTTCTCAAGTGACGAGGTAAAGATGCTTCAAGATGATTTAAAGAAGTGGTGGGAGATCCCTTCTATATTGGCAAAGTCTCCAGGTGATTGTATTGAAGCAAGCTTACTTTAGGGGTCCAATCCCTGCCTTTGAAATTAGTGGAATTTGCTCTTCTGATGTCACACCCAAAGTGAGTGATTTCTGCAGAGGAAGTGGAGGGGACAGGAAATAGAAAGAGAGACAGTGAGATTCAAAATGATGTAAGTCTCCTTCTCTTGAACATAGTTCCCCTGACTTCTCCAAATCCACCCCTGCCCTTCCCTCTAAGAATATGGCCTTTAGAAATGTAGCAACCTGGTGTGAGGTCTGGCTCGCTAGGAATGGGTGGTAATCTTGGTTTCTGTTCCCAGGCCAGCATACTGTGGAATGGCTGTACTGGGGGAAAGGGTGTTACCTGCCCTTAAAGAGAAGCACACCCCTAAGGTAAGTGGACAGGTGTGGGTATTTTCTGGTAGGGATACACATAATCCTTCCCCAGCTGAACTTGGCTCACAGGGATGACACATGTGAACATCAATTTCATGAGGCTGGAATAAATCTGAGAGTTGCTGGCCACCGTACCCTAACTCAGGTATGCCTTATATTTACAGTTTACTGTGCCGCGTATCAAGATCCTGATGCAGCAGGGCACAAGTACAAATTATGCTTTTGGCATGGAGTTTACGGCAGGGGACTCTGATTAGCAGATTTCCCTTTCAGAGATGGAATTACCTGCATCATTTTATTACTTAATAAAAAAAAAATAAAAGGCCTTCACACTCTTGCCAGATGGTAAATCATCATAGTTGCCCCAGAAATGAATTGGCTAAATCCGAATTTTGAGTTAGCAACCATAGAATGACCCCTTTATTCCCCCAAGCACCTCTTGGGAGTGATTCTATTGCAAATGGTAACAGTAAATCCCATCATCCCAGATTTGCCCTTAATGTGTTTGTGCCTCTCCCACTCCCCTAGGTATTTTAGAGTGAGGTGAGTCCCAAAGATAGTCATGCAATGTACCAGGGGGAAGAAGGCCGTGCCAAGAAACCCGGCAAAAACACAATATTGCATGAATTATAGATGCATAGACTTAGTGCGTGCATATAAAGAGACACCGTTTTATAGTTATGGTAGACAAATTCAGCCCTACTTGGCTGCATGGTAAACCTACGGGCAGATGGGCCTGCAAACTTTCCCTTTGTTCCTTATGTAAGAGGATTCAATTCAACACTACAGCTAAGTCAACGCCTAGTCTATAATACTGAATGAAAACCCTTATTGATATATCTTTATGTCCAGTTCATGCGTTCTGGATGACTACCCCTATATAACACCCCTCTCTTGGAATCCCCCTGACCCCACTGAGCCAAGAAGTAGTTCTGTTTTGCAAGTTTAAAAGGTTTATTTGATAATTTAAAATATATATATATCACACTTTATAATAAATTAATAATTGAATAGCACACTTAATCTGATATGATAAAGATCAACAACGGAGAATCTGGCACTAGCACACTTCTTATAATCACTAATGAGTTGACATGAAATGGATAAGGTAACACACTGGTAAATAGGAACAAAAGTATAGTGTGGTAGAGGATGCTTTATGTAAGCTCAGGTGGATGCAATATTCAATGAATACAGTACAGAAAATACTCAATGTGATTTCAACCAAACAATGTAATCACTTTTCTCTGGCAATCCCCTCCCCCCCTTGATGCAAGGCAAGGAAATGGAAGGAAAACACACAGTTCTCAGAAATGCAATCAATGTAAATCAGTTCACCCCAGCAAGCTTACACTACAGAAAACAGATAGGAGTTTTGAAAACACAGGCAAAATGCTTTGATATGTGCTAGCAATGGATGAGAAATATGCTGGAAATGCTTTTAATTCCCTTTCAGAGGTTCAGGGTGAGTGGTATCTAGTTAATATTAGTCCAGGCTCACACTAGCAATGATGCAGGGATAGTTAGCAGGTTAAACGAATTTCTGGCAAATGGAAGGCAAGCAGCAGCAGTTTTTAAACATGAAGAAATTTGCAAATCGCGACAAAATTCGCAGATGCGCTGAGCGCTATTACAGAGGAACCACAAGGACTATCTCTATCGTTTTGGGGTCCTAGGAAAGCCTAGGATCTCATCTTCCAAATGAAAGTTACTGCAAGTCTCTAGCACAAACGGTTGCGGAGATATGAGCGATTAAATAAAGGTCGTTTTTCAGATTTGAAATTTTAAAGTTCAAAAAGACACGTGCAGCTTGCAACTAGAAAATGACAAGTGACAGCTTTGCAAATGACAGGTGACAGTTAGGAGACCGTTCTACTTAGATTAAAATAGGATTGAATTATATTATTTTAACTAGGAGATTGGTTCTGCACAGTTTTCTAGGTACTCACACTATATTCTTGAGTGAAATGGGCCACGCCGCGGATCTGGTCAGATTTTAGACTCGCCACTGGTCTCTGCACTTCACAGTGATCTGGGTCAGCTCTCTCTGGTTCTGCTAACAGGTCAGCTCTACTCTGCTTCTGGTCTGGGTCTCTCTGGGTACAGCACTGCTTTCTCTCTGGTCTGGTCTCTTAGTTCTGGATAGATTGAAGTCTCTAGTTTGGCTTTCTGGAGGTTGATGGAGGTAAGTATGGATTTTTCCGGCGGAGCGTCCCGCTGCAGATGGAATTGAAGGTCCCTATCTGTCCTGTCTGTCTGCTTTTATGTGTTTAGAATGTGGGTGTGTTCTAGTATCACTGACCCTACCTCTCTCTCAGCTTCTAATTGGTCAAACTTCCATTTATCATTTGATTGGGGAATGAACTGTGAGTCAGAGGGATGTCATTTTATGGCTTGCAGATAGGACACTCCTCTGTCAGATTGCACACATTCTATATTTGATAATAAAAGACATATTTCACAGTTACACAGTTGCTTGAAATTACATATACATGGTGTGGCTGAATTTAGCCATGTCTCTGTCCAAATCTGCTGTTTCTAAGAGCTTGCATTCAGAAATGGCACATAATTGACTTTTTAACTGATTTTTCACTTTTTGACATTGACCCAACTTTACATACATGTGCGCAGGGAGTATGGACATTAACTGATGAAGTTTCAGATTTTTAACATGCATACATTTAGAGTTATATCCACTTTTCCGCTGACACCCCCCTGAACATGCCACCGGGTCGAAAAACCTCTTAAAATGTGGGCAGAAAAATCACAAGAGTTATGGTATCATTTATAAAATTTTCACATGTCCGCTCTATGAGTTATTCATCTTTTTAGAGTTATGTTCTGGCTCCAAAGGGGTGTGGTTTCCTCTCAGCACAAGGTAGAAATACTGGTTTTTCCAGTTCTGCCAAGCCAGCTTGCTCTCACAGGCAGTGCTCCTCCCCTTTCCTCAGGAGGAAGCCACTTTTTATGACCATTTACGACTCCTGCCAATAAAACCTTTGCCTGAGCCAGGACAGGGCTTTGTTCACTTTCCTGCAGAGCACAGGTAATTCAATTATCAGATAGATGGCATATCCTTAGTGTGAGCAGCAAAAGGGCAGCTAGGCCTGGGAACACAGCTGTGACTCAATGTCACTTTTTGTTCCCCAGTTCCTGCATTCAAATAAAACTAAACATTTTTACATATGCAGCTAGAATGCTGATTCTAAGTGCAAAACTATGGCATTTCAACAGTTACAAAGGCATGTGACACCAAACATAGGTCACTCATTTAATGTAAACATTTTCGATTTTAGTGTCTTTAACCCAGTGCAACTTAAACTGCTGCAATCCACAGCTCAGCCAGTCTTGTTATAAACCTTCAAGTCACTTCAGAATATCACTTTACATTGTATCCACCTCTCAGTAAGTCTTTCTTTGGCATGTTTTGGGTTCATTTATTCAGTTTTCTACAAAAAAGTAAAATCTGGTGTTGTTTTAAAACGCCGGCTTTTGGATAGTGGTGAGTACTGGTACTGCACCCATTTTTGGGATTGAAGAATGAATTCCCCACAATTCTAGGTTGCATTTGGCAATCAGCATTGCCATTCCCAATGGTTTCAGACTACTGTGCGGGTAGTCCAATGGTGGTTTTAGGCAGTGTCCTTCTGTGCCCATAACATCGGCAAAAATGGGTGGCAGCCTATTCTTCCTGCATTTCCCTGTGCATTTTCTGGGAAGCTCTGGCCATCATGATGTTTTCATGTCAGTACTGCACAGTTTTGAGGTAGGGCTCGGATGCATGGGTAAATACATCCCACAAGCCCCCCTCTTGCGATGGCCATTCTATTTCACGAATGGGACTCGCAAGACCTGGGATGTTTCCTCATCTTCTTCCAATAGATGGCACAGTTCAGCATCTTCTTCTCCATCCGGTACTGATCGATCGGTTCTCCTCGCCGGTCCTGATGGGAAGATTGGGCGGTACCCCGAGCCCGTTGCGTCTCAGCTCCCGGTCTCCGGATCGTCCTCCTTGGCCCGTCTCAAGGTTTTCTTTCTCCTAGGACGACAAAGGAAGAGCGGCAATACCTATTCATAGACGTTTTTCCACCACCGTTGAGATAGTGGGGCAGCATATGCATTTCATCATCACGAAACATTACATTCTTATTTTAATAAAAACAGTATGACTAAGAGACAGTTTCATACAAATCACAGTATGTTAGAGACTAGATGTGGTATGTTTTATGATTGGAACAGAATTAGTCTGATACAGTACCCGCTAGGATTCCAGAGGATTCCTCCAGTTGTTGCAGAGTGTGCCTGGGATGGCAACATTTCAACTGGTTTATGTGGACCCACTTGTCTTCCCCCGCTGCCAAAGGACCTTTGGGGATGTGGATTTTGTAGGCCACAGGGGAGATCTTATCGACGATCTCAAAGGGTCCCTTCCATGTAGGCAAAAATTTGCGCTGCTTGGCCTGGTTCCTTTGGAAGTTGTATAGATAGACCCGGTCTCCCACCTGATATTCCTTCCTGGAAGTTTTCAGGTCATAATGGGTCTTCATGCTATCAGCTGATCTTTCTAGATTCCGCTGAGCATAAGCAAAAGCATGTTGGAGGTGTTTCCTTAAATTCTCCACATACTCATGAGTTGTGGAGGCATTTATCAGTGTCTGCTCTTGGGTCCTGTAGAGCAAATGCTGGGGAAGCACCATCTTGCGCCCAGTCATCAACTCAAATGGTGACATTTTGGTTGCAGATGAAGGGGTAGATCTGATGGCCATTAGGACCAGAGGTGATCGGATATCCCAACTTGGCCCAGAATCTGCCACAAACTTCTTTAATATGCTCACAATTGTCCGGTTATATCTCTCTACTGCCCCAGAAGAAGCTGGTCTATAAGCAATATGCAGCTTTCTCTTGACCCCCAGTATCTCCCACATCTTTGTCATTACTTCACTGGTGAAGTGGCTACCCCTGTCTGACTCAATCCTTTGAGGTAGACCAAAACGGGAAAAGATGTGGTTAATCATCAAGGCAGCTGCCGTTTCTGCCTTGCAGTTTGGGGCTGGGAGACATTCCACCCACTTGGTAAACAAGCATGTCACGGTCAACATGTACTTATTCCCCCTAGCCGAGCGAATCACAGGGCCTACAAAGTCGATTTGTAAATCTGACCATGGCAGTGTCATTCCCCTCTTTTGGAGAGGCGCACGGTGCGTGAGGGATGATGGCTGAAATTGTGCACACACAAGACACCCCTTCAAGTATTGGTCGAGGTCCTGCCCCATGTGTGGCCAGTATGCAACCTCTCTTAAGATTTCCAATGTTGTGTGAAACCCCCTATGACCGGCGGTGGCCGCATCATGGGCGTGACTTAACATCAGGCTTCGGAATGAGGTAGGAACCACCCACTGATCGTGGCCAGCTTTGGATTTCCTTACCAGCAAACCGTCTTGGATTCGGAACATTTTTGGACATTTCATCAACACTCTTAGGTCCTCTTTCCCAGTGTAATCGGTATCCATCAGGGGAAAGTTCTCAGGGTCCTCAAGGTGCTGGTAAAATTTACCAATAATTGGATCCCCCTTCTGAGCGGTAATCAAATCAGCATCAGGGGTCTCCTTACTCCATTGTGCAATTGAAAGGTCGTTGTGAGCATTTGTCTGGGACCTAGTGATAGCAGTGACCTGGATTTCCCCCAACAGGGACTCAATCTCAATTAGATCCCCTTGGATGGCCCCGGTTTTGGCCAGCTGATCAGCTAAGTCATTTCCAGTTTTGTCTGGTCCCTCTACTTTGGAATGACCCTTGATCTTTTTCCAATAGATGGTCATCTCATTCGAGGTGACCAGATCATCAATGTTTTGGATCAACTTCCCATGTTTCAAGGGTTTGTTGTTAGCACATAACATGCCTCTGGTTTTCCAATTAACCAGGTGCTCCACGAACCCGTTACGTACATAATCCGAATCTGTGATTATGACCAGTTCGTGGAGTTGATGCTGGACAGCAGTGAGGATGGCCTGATGCACAGCCATCAATTCTGCCACCTGACTACTTTGGGGACCAATTTTGTATCCAGCGGAGGGTTCTGGGGACTCATTCACCCATGCATTCCCTACGCCAGCCACCAGTTCTTTCTCCCCGTCGTTGTCAACATGGTAAGAGCATCCATCCACATAGACAGTGGGCATTCCCTCACACTTGTCTTCTTCAAAGACTTTGTGTGGGGAATTAAGGTATGCCTCCATGTTGTCCTTGATTTTGAGACTTTCGTCCTCGAGACAGTTTTCTCTGGCACAATCATGCAAGTCAGCCAGACCTTGCGCGAGGGGACTCTTCTTGTTTTGGCCATATCGGACCTCCACAGGAAAGCCTTGCATTGACAGAATCCAGGAAGTAATTCGGGAATTACTCACATTTCCGGCCCGGATTCTGTCACTTTGGAGATATTGCAGAGGCTGGTGTGGAGTCTCCACTATGATGTGCTCCCCCTGGATAAACGGGCGGTAATTCTTCAATGCCCACACCGTCGCCAGGAGTGCCTTCTCACAATCGTTGAATTTCTCCTCCACAGAGGATAAAGTTTTGCTCGCATATGAGATTACTTTATTGACCTTGTCATGCTTTTGGTATAATACTGCCGTCAAGCACGTATTAGAGAACCCTGTCTCCAGAAAGAACTCCTTGTTTTTGACAGGGTAAGCTAGGCAAGGCGCTTGTGAGAGGCTTCTCTTGAGTTGTTTTACTGCCTCGGCTTGTTCTGGACCCCATTCCCACTTGACCCCCCCTTCAGGAGATGAATCAGGGGTCTGGTGATCTCTGCGTAGCCCTCAATGAACTTTCTGCTGTAATTAGTCAGTCCAAGGAGGCTCCTTAGTTCTCGCAGAGTTGTGGGGTCTTTCAGTTTCTGAAGTGCTTCCACTTTCTTTTCCTGGGGACAGAGACCCTGAGGAGTAATCTCATGCCCCAAGAAAGTAACACGGGTTCTACACCACTGTGCTTTCTGAAAGGAAAGTTTTGCTCCGGCGGCCCTCAACTGCGTCAGAACATAACGGATCTCCGCTATGTGTTCCTCCACAGATGAACTTTTGATGAGGACATCATCTACATAAGCCAGGTTACCCCTCGCACCCAGGTCGGGCAAGGCCTTATGTAGGAGAATGTTGAATTCATTGCCGGAGTTGAGGTATCCGAAGGGAGTCCGGGTCCATGTGTACTGCTGGCCCCCAAAGGTAAAAGCCAGTTTGTATTGGTCCTCCCTGCTGACAGGCACGGTCCAGTATCCATTGGTCAGGTCTATTGCAGTGAATACCTGTGACCCCTGAATCTGGGCCAGCCCTTGGTCAATGTAGGGCAGAGGCCATCGGGAAGTATGGACCCGTTTGTTGAGCTCCCTAAGGTCGGCGCAGAGTCTCCACTGGCCGTTTGGCTTCAATATTCCCAGCACCGGATTATTGAAGGTGCTGTGGACGGGACGGATTATTCCACGGGACTCAAGGTTCTTAATTATTTCGGTAAGGGACTCCATTGATGCGAGAGGCAAGCGATATTGCTTCACAAACACAGGAGTCATGCCAGGGTCCGTGGGGATTGTTGTTGTGTGGATGTCAGTGCGACCACAGTCATATGAGTCTGCCGCAAAGAGATCTTGGAAATCCAAGAAAACTTGTTTCAACTTTTGCTTTTGTTCCAGAGTCACACAGGCATCAGCTAGGTTGACTCTCTCTTCCACCATCTGCCTGAAGTTTGGAAAGACCTCTGGTTTGGCTATCTCCGCGGCCTCCTCCAGCTGGGTGGAGAAGTCCCTGGTCAGAGTGCTGATTTGGACCGGAGGCTTCAGGTGGGAAAGGCAGCCCTCATGGACCTGGAAAATCACCTCATCCATCCTGAAGTCACAAGTCACATCTTCCTTACCATAGGGGCAGGAAGTGTACACCAGGAAGTTCCCCCCATGCCGGGTGAAAATCCTGTCTGGTGTTGTATTGTCCTCACTGTCACTGTCAACACAGTCCTTGGGGATTGGTCCTAACAGTTCATTTACAAGATCAATGGAGAAATGTCGGTCATCAACCGCCATTCCAATAATGGTGCCTGCGGCTAGAGTAATACTCTTTAAGTCGCTGTTATCCACCTCTATTAGAATGGTGTCATGTTCTATGTTGACTAATGGAGTTGGGTTTACCCCCAACCCTTGCTGTTGGAAAGAAGCATTTAGATGTATGTAAGCATCCGGGTTTTTCAACTCTTGTCCCCTTTTAACTTTCACTTCCAGGGAGAATTGTCGGGTCCTTTCTGGGATGGTGACTTCCTCTTTAACCTGAATTTCAACTGCATAAGGTAGCAATTGAGCTGACCTAAATGCTTTTTCTGGATCATCAAAGCCCATGGGATTATCCGCTAATCGGGACCAAGCTTTGAAGTTTATTAGGTCCAAACTAATGGCAAAGCGATTGAGAATGTCACTGCCTAAGTAAAAGGCGGCAGTGACGTCTTGCACGACCCAACAATTATGGACTATGCTCTTGTTGCCAATGGAGATTTTGAGCATACACCTGCTTGGCAGGAGATGTTTGGAATTAGGTGCTTCCAGGTCCATTTCCCATTTGTCTATCAGTTTGAAGGTGGGAATGGCTGGATCTTTTGGGAGTTGGCGAAACATGGCTTCGCTGATGAAGCTCTTACCGTTGTTCACACACACTCGAGCGAGAACAGAGTCCTTCCCATCATTTAACTGAACAGGGATGAACAACTGCTCTCCAATTTGCTGAATATCAGCCAGGCTTTGAGCTGATTTCACATCTTTCTGGACTATAGGTGTGGGAGTTTCAGATTGTGGATTGGTATAGAATTTCAAAGTGTTTCCTTCCAGCGTGGAATACCACTTTAGACTGGAAGGAAGGTTGATTTTCAGAAATAGAGAGGACCCCCCATCACCAGTCTGTTGTCCTACTGCTATGACTGTCACGTCTGGAATTTGGTTGTTCTGGAAGTGAAATTCTACTTGGTCAGATTTTTGTTCAACCATGTGGCAGGTGCCGTTTAAACTAACATGGTTGACACTCTGTTTTAATTTTATTGGTCGGCTAGCCTGGGTCCAGGGGACCTTGTTTACACAATCTATTAGGGGTGACAACCTTCTCAGGAGGTCATTCCCCAGTAAACAAGGGGTGCCCTCTGGAGTCACTACTATGACCGGGTGTTTCAACTTGTGTCGCCCGATCTTAATGTCCAAGTCTGCAGTCCCCTCAACGGGAATTTCCTTCCCGTCAAAGTTCTGCAGTTGTCCAGGAAGAGAGGTGAGAGGAATTTGGTAATTCTCTCCCCTTCCTGCATTCAGTTCATCAAAGGCCCTTCTGGACAGAAGGGTGGCTTGAGATCCCGTGTCCACCAGTGCTGAAATTGTACCCTGCCCCTGTACTTGTACCGGGGCATAATATCTTCCCTCCTTCTCCTCAAGGGGGCACAGATAATGTACATTTTTGGACAACTGGTGGGCTAACTTTCTGGTTTTGGACATTGCTAGCGAAGAGATTTGGGCAGAATTCTGTGGAGAGTCTTGGGAATCTGAAAGAAAAATTTGGCAACTGGAGATCAGAGCCATTGTGGGTTCCCCTGGCTCCGGTTCTGGGCCGCCCCCCCCCTTTTTGGAGGCAGTCCCCAGGATGGGTTTGAACCAGGGGATTTTCTTGCTGTTGGTTCTGGGATGAGATGGTGGGCGGCGGTAGCTCAGTCTCCACATCTCCCCAGTCTGGATTTGCATCCCTAGGGACCCATTTTTCTTTGGGAGGAGTTCCCCCCTCTCTGAAGGAGAAGATCCTTTTCTCAGGATCCTCTGAGGATCCCTCTCCCTCAAATTGGAAGATCTGTACCTCCTCCTCAAACTGAGTCTGTTTGGGTCTTTTGTTTCTCCTACCCCCCCTCTGCTCCTTAGGAGGCAGACTTTCAGGGGCAAGAGATTTTGTTTCCGGTTCCTGGGTTTCCAGGGGCTGTTTACAAGTGAGGAAGGAAGCTTCCTCCAAGGCTTTACATCCCCCTTCCCTTTGTGCCTCCTCCCTGGGAACCGGTGAGTTATCGGGGTGCTGCCCCCGTCATTGTTCTGGGGCACCAGGTCCAGAGTTGGGTGTGTTCTGCGCCGGCATGCCGGTCTGAGGGTTCTGCTGAGCCCTCAGTATGTGACCCAGATCCCGCGCCATGTTTTGAACCTGGCGCTCTAACTGGGAAACCCGCTCAGGCTGATACGGGGCCCTGTTTTCTCCCCTGGGCTGATCCCGGGAAGGGTAGCTGTCCCTCCTCTGGTAATACCCCGGGTTGGGAAGATTTGGATACCCCTCCACCCTTGGCCTCCCCTCTCCCGGATTCAGTGGTCTGGGCTCAGGGAATTGGGGAAAGAAGGATGGATGGTTTTGGGGCTGAAAGTGGGGTGGATATCTGGGGAAAAAGTTCTGCCCAGGGTTTGGTAAATTTCTGCCCTCCTGTGGGAAGTTTGGAGGGAAGTTCCCTGGGTTAGGTGCTTGGCTGGATCCCCCCCCTTGGGCTGGAGGAGTCCACACATAACCCAGGATGGGTCGATTTCCCTTGTAACGGGGACTTACATAATCAGGAGAGCGAGGGACCCCATTTGTGGGGCTGCCTCCCTGGCTCCCTGTCTGTGACTGGCCCGAGGACCGTCTGGGCCAAGCATTATTAGGTGCAGGTAGGTTTTTAGGCCCCCCCATCTCCAAATCCAAAACGGGGGTGACCTTTACCTCTGCCACCTTGGCAGCAGCAGGGGTGCTGTTGGCTTTGGGGTTTTTCTGGGCATTACTTTTGCTATCTACCGGTTTCTGCACCTCATAGATCCGGGTAGCCTGTTCAATGACCCAGTCTAAAGATCTTTTCTCGTGAAAATCCCTCACGAGCTGGGTCATGATATATTTGGGCAAGGCATGGAAAAACGTATTAATAAATTCCCTGCTATCCGTGCGCACCCTTCTTGTGGTCTGTGCAAAAGCACGCTTTAACACCTGCACAAATTCTTGTGGGGCCTGATCCTCCCCACATTGCAAATTGTAGGCTGCCTTGCGAGCCTCTTGAGGATTTCTGTGAACAGAAAAATGTTTCAAGATGGCCGCCTTATAGGTGGACCATCTTAAATGATTTTGGTCCTCCAGCCCCGCAAAGAAACTGGAGTATTCCGGGGAGAAGGTCCACTTTACATATTGAATACAGCTTTGGCTGTCCTTCAAATGGAAAGTCTCCATCATTTGTTCAAACAACTCTAAGTGCTCCCAAACAGAATACTTAGCGTTCTTATGGTAAGGCGTGATGACGCTCCTGATCGCCTTAATCTGCTTTAAGGGGTCCTTAAGCAAGGCCCTTTTTGCCTTATTGGCCTTTTTGGTTCGGGTAACCCTTGTCCATTCATCCTCGGACTCAGAGGCACTGCTCCCAGAGGTTCCCGTCTGTTCTTCCAGGTTTTCCCGGATTCTGCGAGCCTGGGAATGGCTGGCAGAATGTGGGGACCTGGTCTCCTGTGTCCTGCGCAGTTCAGAGGAGTCTTCAGATTCCTCCTTGCTGCCAGGATTTGATGGGTACCCCCTCCACTGACCTAACTGGGCAGAGGTTTTCAGGATGCCCTTAATGGGCCTACTCTCCTGGGGTTCCCCATTGAACTGTACTGTACTTGGGTGCCCATACCCGGATGCCCACCCCTCCATTCCGGAGTGGTACTGGCCTATGAGCCCCATACTCTTAGCTGGATAGTAATCTGCCATCCCTGTGGCCCTGTGCTCATGTGCGCCAGGGGACATGGGGGTGGTAGAGTCCAGGGACTGAGGGAGATGAAGGCCCCTGGTGTTAGGGCTCCTGCGGTTATGGTCAGGAGTCTCTCTTTCCCAGCGGACCTCATCCCTATCCGCCCCTGCTCCCTGTTGCAATGCAAGAGCCTGCATTTGTGCTTTCAGTTCCTCTGTTAAGGCCTTACTCGACTCTATCAGTTTCTCCTGCATCGCTACCTGTTGCTGGAGCCTCTCATTGTGCTGGCAGAGAGCCTCATTTTCCCTCTGTGCTTCCTGGTTGGTCCTGGAGAACTGGGCCAGTCTTTGCTGCAGGAGGGTTACCTCCTGGGCTGTGTCCCTATTGGCCTGCTCCTTTCTTGCTAGAGCATCCTCCACCCTTCTGGTGTGCTCTACCAAGTTCTGGTGTTCTTTTTGGAGGTCACCCAGTCCCTGGTGGGCCAGGTGATTTTCTTCCATTTTTCTTTTTAAATGGCAGACTTCCTGGCCTAAGGTATCCCTTTCCTGACTAAGAGCCTGCATCTGTGCCGCCAGGTCGTCCCTTTGCCTTTGGAAGGCACCAGCATTCTGGCGCTCCTGATCAAACTCTGCCTGGGTATCCAGGTCTTTCAGAATTAGTTTGTTGCTCTCTGCCTTCACTCTATCTAGGTGGCCTTGCAGGGTGACTACCTGCTCAGCACATACCCTGTTGAAGTCCAGTTGTTGCTCCAGCTTTTTCTGGTTTTGCAGTAGGGAGTCCAAACCTTCTTGGTATTCCTTCTGCAAGGCCAGAAATCTGGTATCCTGTTCTGACTTTTCCTTTTGCAGCACATCCATATCCTCCTTCATTTTAGTGATGTACAGTCTGCTGTCATTTTCTGACTCCTGGCTCCTCTGCAGCCTCTGCTCAGAAGAGACCAGGTCAGATTGGACCTTCTCTAACACCATCTGTTGCCTATTTGCCAGATTTTGGCTTTCAGCACATCTATCCTGCATGTCTCCCATATATAGGTACAGGTATGCTGCTATCCTGGCAATCTTATTGTGTTCCTCTTTGGCTTTAGGAGCCATATATAGTTCACTCAGGGCCACATGTAATGGACCCTGATCTCTCCATAAGTCTGACCCTGTTTCAGTGACCTGTCGCTTGATGGCCTGCAACCAGGCATCCTGGCCCTGCTCAACCCATTCACCTCTCACAAATAGTTTATGTAAGAAGTGCTCTCTGGCTATTTTCATATCTACCAAGGTCGTCATTCTAGAGATTGGTCTCTGTCCTGACTTACAGAAGTTAGTATTTTATTTTTGCAGAACAGAACTTTTCTTGGAGTGTCCCTTTTGATGAATGCTTCACAGCGTAATGCAGCGTGGTGATCCGACCGGATGTATGTATCCCGTCAGTTAGCACACTGTATTAAGCTGCACAAGTGGTAAATCTAACCCAACGTCTCGGCTCGAGCCCCCAATTTGTAAGAGGATTCAATTCAACACTACAGCTAAGTCAACGCCTAGTCTATAATACTGAATGAAAACCCTTATTGATATATCTTTATGTCCAGTTCATGCGTTCTGGATGACTACCCCTATATAACACCCCTCTCTTGGAATCCCCCTGACCCCACTGAGCCAAGAAGTAGTTCTGTTTTGCAAGTTTAAAAGGTTTATTTGATAATTTAAAATATATATATATCACACTTTATAATAAATTAATAATTGAATAGCACACTTAATCTGATATGATAAAGATCAACAACGGAGAATCTGGCACTAGCACACTTCTTATAATCACTAATGAGTTGACATGAAATGGATAAGGTAACACACTGGTAAATAGGAACAAAAGTATAATGTGGTAGAGGATGCTTTATGTAAGCTCAGGTGGATGCAATATTCAATGAATACAGTACAGAAAATACTCAATGTGATTTCAACCAAACAATGTAATCACTTTTCTCTGGCAATCCCCTCCCCCCCTTGATGCAAGGCAAGGAAATGGAAGGAAAACACACAGTTCTCAGAAATGCAATCAATGTAAATCAGTTCACCCCAGCAAGCTTACACAACAGAAAACAGATAGGAGTTTTGAAAACACAGGCAAAATGCTTTGATATGTGCTAGCAATGGATGAGAAATATGCTGGAAATGCTTTTAATTCCCTTTCAGAGGTTCAGGGTGAGTGGTATCTAGTTAATATTAGTCCAGGCTCACACTAGCAATGATGCAGGGATAGTTAGCAGGTTAAACGAATTTCTGGCAAATGGAAGGCAAGCAGCAGCAGTTTTTAAACATGAAGAAATTTGCAAATCGCGACAAAATTCGCGGATGCGCTGAGCGCTATTACAGAGGAACCACAAGGACTATCTCTATCATTTTGGGGTCCTAGGAAAGCCTAGGATCTCATCTTCCAAATGAAAGTTACTGCAAGTCTCTAGCACAAATGGTTGCGGAGATATGAGCGATTAAATAAAGGTCGTTTTTCAGATTTGAAATTTTAAAGTTCAAAAAGACACGTGCAGCTTGCAACTAGAAAATGACAAGTGACAGCTTTGCAAATGACAGGTGACAGTTAGGAGACCGTTCTACTTAGATTAAAATAGGATTGAATTATATTATTTTAACTAGGAGATTGGTTCTGCACAGTTTTCTAGGTACTCACACTATATTCTTGAGTGAAATGGGCCACGCCGCGGATCTGGTCAGATTTTAGACTCGCCTCTGGTCTCTGCACTTCACAGTGATCTGGGTCAGCTCTCTCTGGTTCTGCTAACAGGTCAGCTCTACTCTGCTTCTGGTCTGGGTCTCTCTGGGTACAGCACTGCTTTCTCTCTGGTCTGGTCTCTTAGTTCTGGATAGATTGAAGTCTCTAGTTTGGCTTTCTGGAGGTTGATGGAGGTAAGTATGGATTTTTCCGGCAGAGCGTCCCGCTGCAGATGGAATTGAAGGTCCCTATCTGTCCTGTCTGTCTGCTTTTATGTGTTTAGAATGTGGGTGTGTTCTAGTATCACTGACCCTACCTCTCTCTCAGCTTCTAATTGGTCAAACTTCCATTTATCATTTGATTGGGGAATGAACTGTGAGTCAGAGGGATGTCATTTTATGGCTTGCAGATAGGACACTCCTCTGTCAGATTGCACACATTCTATATTTGATAATAAAAGACATATTTCACAGTTACACAGTTGCTTGAAATTACATATACATGGTGTGGCTGAATTTAGCCATGTCTCTGTCCAAATCTGCTGTTTCTAAGAGCTTGCATTCAGAAATGGCACATAATTGACTTTTTAACTGATTTTTCACTTTTTGACATTGACCCAACTTTACATACATGTGCGCAGGGAGTATGGACATTAACTGATGAAGTTTCAGATTTTTAACATGCATACATTTAGAGTTATATCCACTTTTCCGCTGACACCCCCCTGAACATGCCACCGGGTCGAAAAACCTCTTAAAATGTGGGCAGAAAAATCACAAGAGTTATGGTATCATTTATAAAATTTTCACATGTCCGCTCTATGAGTTATTCATCTTTTTAGAGTTATGTTCTGGCTCCAAAGGGGTGTGGTTTCCTCTCAGCACAAGGTAGAAATACTGGTTTTTCCAGTTCTGCCAAGCCAGCTTGCTCTCACAGGCAGTGCTCCTCCCCTTTCCTCAGGAGGAAGCCACTTTTTATGACCATTTACGACTCCTGCCAATAAAACCTTTGCCTGAGCCAGGACAGGGCTTTGTTCACTTTCCTGCAGAGCACAGGTAATTCAATTATCAGATAGATGGCATATCCTTAGTGTGAGCAGCAAAAGGGCAGCTAGGCCTGGGAACACAGCTGTGACTCAAGTTTCACTCCTGATGGGGGTAGTTGCCAGGCAGAATTGGAATCTCTTTAAGCCAGTTTCAGATAAAATGTCACTTTTTGTTCCCCAGTTCCTGCATTCAAATAAAACTAAACATTTTTACATATGCAGCTAGAATGCTGATTCTAAGTGCAAAACTATGGCATTTCAACAGTTACAAAGGCATGTGACACCAAACATAGGTCACTCATTTAATCTAAACATTTTCGATTTTAGTGTCTTTAACCCAGTGCAACTTAAACTGCTGCAATCCACAGCTCAGCCAGTCTTGTTATAAACCTTCAAGTCACTTCAGAATATCACTTTACATTGTATCCACCTCTCAGTAAGTCTTTCTTTGGCATGTTTTGGGTTCATTTATTCAGTTTTCTACAAAAAAGTAAAATCTGGTGTTGTTTTAAAACGCCGGCTTTTGGATAGTGGTGAGTACTGGTACTGCACCCATTTTTGGGATTGAAGAATGAATTCCCCACAATTCTAGGTTGCATTTGGCAATCAGCATTGCCATTCCCAATGGTTTCAGACTACTGTGCGGGTAGTCCAATGGTGGTTTTAGGCAGTGTCCTTCTGTGCCCATAACATCGGCAAAAATGGGTGGCAGCCTATTCTTCCTGCATTTCCCTGTGCATTTTCTGGGAAGCTCTGGCCATCATGATGTTTTCATGTCAGTACTGCACAGTTTTGAGGTAGGGCTCGGATGCATGGGTAAATACATCCCACACTTAACTGTTGCAATTACTTGTTCTGCCAGAGAGGAATGCGACCTGCAAGACCATGAGAGAGCACCAGGCTCCTCGCGGCACAAATTCATCACAGCCAGGCCAACAGCAGATCTCCCACCCCCACCCAGCACATCAGGAGTAATGGCACCCACCACTGACCCAGTCCAAGAACCTCTGCATTCCGTGATAGTGAGTGACCTTCAACAACAAGCAATTAAACCAATGGCAATAAAAGATCTAAACAAACACAACCTTTTGTTGTATGAGGTAGATGGAGGAATACATCATAGATCAACATGAAGGTGGAAGCCTTGGGTGCGTAGAGTGTGTTATGAACCGAGCAGAGAATGTGTGGGTCAGCATGCCTGTTTCCCCACGCTGTGCAGGTCCCCAGTTTCCCAGGTGCATGCCATAATGATGTAGTAGTGTTATCGTACAATAGTAACCCTGGAACAGCAACATGTGAAAAGCCTGATCTTCCGTCCCTGGAGAGACGGGCCAAGCTGACCCCACATGAGAGGGGACAAGCGGACGAGACTGGAACCAATCATAGCCAGACATCCCCTATGGAGCAGGCCCTTGCATAGGGTCTCACCAACCAGCTGTGCGAGTTTCGACCATATACAATGGTGTCACTGATGACGTTGTGCACCCTTATAATGTGTTGTTCATGCAGACTCTGGCAGAATGTTCTTGAGCAGCAAAGTCCTTTGTTGCACCTTTACTTTTTGTACGAATAAAACTTGTTATCTTTGCAAGCAAACTATTGGACTTTTTTTTTTTACCAGGGAAGTTGTATTCCTTCTGATGTGAGTGTACAGGGGCATGTCTTCAATTGGTGACACCGACGTGATCATAGCACCCCCTGTACCTGCAGAGGTATGCAGGCAACCTCTTCGGAAGGGCCGCGATCGCCTACAGGGACAAGCCCCAAAACACATACTTCCTAGTGGCCATGCAGGAGCTGTCTTTGCAGAAGCAGGCCTGCTCTTTGGAGCGGGGTGTGGCCCCAAGGTGAGGTGCAGGCCAGTGTTGGAACCTTGTGAACGGAGGAGTTCAGGTGAATGCGCATATGTAAGTAAAGCCTTGCAAGGGATACCAAGTTGGGACAGATATAAGGGGAAGTGTGACCAGTGTGAACACGCAGCAAATTAAATGGGGGGTCTGGCATGCCTGTGGATTGTAATATTTTTTGGTTTTATACATTTTTTAAGGAGAATAATAAGGAAAATGAAAACAGAAGATAGGGAACCTCCTTGGGTGAGGGGGAGAAGGTGAAGTCACAACCATAGTTTAACTAAGGAGAAAAGGAGGAAATACATAGGAGTTACATATAGTTAGAGAGCTTGGGCATAGTAGTGGTTGTTATTTTAGCTTGTTATTTTAGTTCGTTTTATTCCTGTATTTTTATTGTGTAAGGAGGAGGATAAGGTGGGTCATCGTATGGTTTGTTTGTGTCTGTGGCCGAGGGAAGTGTGGTTTGTGTAGAGGGGAGTGTGGTTTGTGGCCGAGGGGAGTGTGGTTTCCCCAAGTCCTCATGGGGAACAGGGAGCTGGGAGAAGAATTGACAAAAACATTTAGATTTTTTTTGTATGGGTAAAGAGGGGGTGGAGGATTTGAACTGTGTTTTTGACAACATCTGCATAACTGTGGTGCATTAGCAAAGGTGTAGCCCGACTAAGCAAGCACACGGGAGACACAACCACGGGGGATAAATGCCCATAGAGTACATGTGCAAGGCCCTGCCGCTGTACTGTGACAGGATCAAGAAATATCACAACCAGTGGGTGACTGAGACCAGGGAAGGGGGGATGCCCACTCATAGCTAGAGCAGGGCTGCTTTGAGAGGAGTATGCTAGAACTTTCTGAGGGCAAAATACAAAGGTAAACAATTACAAAATAGGAGGGAAATATTGAACCTTTTGGGAGATGTTCGAGGATACAGAAGAGCCAGGGGGAGGAGTGGCACGCAATAATAGTAGAGGCGCAGGTCCAGACGAAGATGAGAAGGCATTGACGGGACAGAAGGGAATATAGCCTTTAGCAACCCGCCCCACGGTGGGCTACACAAACCCAACATATGTGTCAACAGGTTCAAATGCACCGACATCAGCGACAATACCCCCTCTCCCATATGTCCCTCTTCCAGCAATCACAGCACACGCCGATGTAAGCTCAAGAGACCTAAAAGTAGCATTGGCCTCAACATGAACAGAACTAGCCAGACTACGAGTGGCGTGTGACATAACAAAGGCCAACGTGCCAAAGCCACGGTCGACGGAGGAGTGGAAGTCAGGAGACTTTTTTTTCAGACTAGACAATGCACCCATAAAAGCCATACAGAAACCTCCTCCGGTTTGGGGGGCTAACTCTGGATCCTGCTTCATACAAATTTTGGCTTGGAAATGTACTAATGGAGTTGCTAGGCTCTGTGTATTCCGGTGCAACAGCTGCCAATGACAAGTAAGGCAGGCTCGCCAGACCTTGCAAAGAGGTACATACAGGTGGTGTAGTTATGGGTTGTAGACTCCAAGGCTTCCAAGGTCTCTAAAGTAGCAGCAGATAGTTTCTTCGCAATATCCACTTCATAGGAAACAGACTGAGGAGCTTCTTCCATTTGGTCTCCAAGTACATTTTCAGCAATAGGGGGTTTAGATGTAGCACACCACGCAAATGGGGCCACATCCCTTCACAATGGAATAACGCCCAGTTTTTTCATGAGTGCTGACTAGCTTTGCAGGTGCAGCTTGTCTCTTGTGTGTGGGGGAAACTCATTGGCCATCTGCGGCAATGATTGATTTAAAACGGCCAAGATGTGTGTCAAGGTAATTGATTGGATGACTGAATGGCAAGCTTAGGGTTATGTATGACCCAAAACTCCCTCAGTTGGTGGGGGTGGGGGGGCCAGCTGAAGTGGGGTTCAACAAAACCACAAAAGGTAGAAAGGGCGGCTACAGCAGCCTGCACAATGTCAAAATTGTATCAAGTTGTATCAAAGTTATCATGAGTGATTACAACATCATCAAGCAGTCTGGAGTGTTCAGAGGCTCATTGGCCAACAGTCATCCTCGTTCCACAACACCATTTTACCAGTTATGTGAATAAGGTGAAATTTCTTTGAAAGAATAAATAAATAAAAACATGATACTTCCACCTCTGTTTACCCACTGTTACTTGAGTCAACTCCTGTAGTCAACTGGCCACAGTCTGCAGTCCACAGTAACACAATAACACACTACACACACTGCGTGCTCCGTGCTGTGCAGGTGTTTTAAGAGGCAGGTCTCGTTAGTTCAGGGAAAGTGTAGAAAGTCTCGGCTCGGCTCCAATGCAGTGAAACAAAAGGGAACCTTTTGTGAAAGCTCTACCCCTCCCCAAAATCTTCATATAGAAGAGGCTGCCCTGACCCTAGAGCCTGTTGAGAATAGCACCCCTAAGGTTGCGCAGATGGACGAATGACTCACATAGTCATTGGACATCGTGAACGAGGAAATGCCGACGTCCTCAAACCCACCTCAAACTACATCCTCTTCCTCCGACAGATCTTAATACCTTGAAACTTGTACTCCTCTGAGAATTTCAAATGAAAAAGACTACAATAGATGATGAAATATAGCGCTAGCAAGTCTAAGGGCGAAATCTGAGCCGGCGTCATTGACATGGTCCTGATGTCAGCCTTGAACATCTCGCTAGCGCCATTTATAAAATTGTACCAGGCTCTGAACAATACCTTAAACGATCACTCTACAATGCTGGCTATGCTGCATTCAAAGCTGATTTTCCTGGAAAGCTTTGTGACTTCTGCCCAAACGGCTTATGAGAAAAGCATAGAAGTAAATGCAACCTTACTTAAAGCCACACTAGAATCTTTACTTCAAGAACATAACAAGAAAAAACAACTCAGACAAGATCTTGAAGAAGTCTCCTGTTGCCTTGATGCTACTGAAGAGAGGAAAAAGAGTGAATTGCCTCGAACCAAGATTTCTTGTGAGATACTGGACTCGAGCACTCACATGGCTCAAACTATTGTTGGTATTTTCTGGCCTAATAAGAGCAGTTCTGGTGAGCAGGTCAACAAGGTTTGAGGGAAAAAAATGCCTTTAAGATCTAGAAATTTGTCCACGAGCAGTCTGGTTTCTGCTCCAACTGCACAATCAGTCGAGGGTGACATTGTTGACCATAGCAAAGTTTTGATCTCTTCTGGGTTTATGTCAGCTGCTCCCCCTCAGAAAGAATACTCAATCTTTGTACACAGAAAATCGACAAAACAACCTTTGAAACGCTCCGAGATCCAAGCTAGGAAAAAATCCAAAAACAAAATCCTAGGTAGGAAGAAAAAATCTAATGGAGCGAGAAAATTCTTAAGGAACTTATCCTTGCCCAACTCCCCCGATATGACTTAGAAAAATGCTTCTGACAGAGGTGAGGCGAGAAAATCTATTGGTCGACCGCCCCGCCTCGGCCTCTTAGCTGATTAACCGGAAACAACCATTAACGCAGACTTATCACCAACAGACTCTGTTAAACTGCTTATAAGCCTTGCACATACGTGTGCTCTAACTTGGTAATCGAACTGTAGAGCATGTCATCTCCATTCACGTTACACCACCTTTATCTGCTCAATCCCTTGTTACTGATAAGAGTGGCCTAGTGGCAGAAGACCAGTCCTTGGTGGTTAAACTTTCTGGTCACTCTAAAGCAACCTCCAAGAGTGTCATATCAAAATGAAACAACAAAGAGAATGTTGGTGTAAATGCTGAAGTGAAAATTGCAACCATGGCTCATCAATTAACCATTCCAGCACCTCAGGATGAACTTTTTATGACCCTGGAGCAGAAACGCATTGCCTTGTCTAACTCATGTGCTGAAGCTTCTAAATCAATCAGCCCAGAAGCCATCCCTGCCAAAGTCACCACAAAAACTCCCCTTTTGAGCATGGAAATTATGGGTTAAATGATCTCCCTGAGATGCCAATCTGCCCACCCCCAGCAATGAAAGCATCCACATGTATTTTGATCAATGATCTTCGTCCTCCCTCCTCTGAGTTGAATATCAAGATAATGCCGGTTGCTGGGACAGATCGTTCGCTCCAACACAAGCAACAAGATAACTTGAATGTTGAACATTCCAGACCTCAGAGAGTTCTTAAACATAGGGTATGTTTAGAACATCTGTTCAGGATGCCAGATGGTCTGATACTGAATCAACATAATATCCTGAGACTCCTCCAGTATATCTCGAAAGTAAGAACAATTGAAACATGGGATATTGATCTTGTGGCTTCCCCTTACAACAATTGTGTGGACAGAATACATATACATCTGGCAACTAGCCATGCGAAATGCTTATTACTGAATGAGACTGCAGCTTTACTTTCTCTGCAGTTTGATTTGACAAGTTTGAATGACCACCTAGCCATACAAGCTGGGGGTGTGGGGGTTGCGGGACCCATGGGTCATTAGATAAAGGAGAGCACAACGCCTATCACTGGAGGCCTTTCTGCTGTAGAGTGCATGAGTTCTGTTAAGCCAAAGATAGCCCCTCAGGTGAACTCTGCCTTTAAACTGCAGTCTCTCATTGAGCCCTGTCCTTTAACCTGCACTGGAACGGTGGGCAAAGGTTTAGCTAATCAGCAGAAGGTGTCCACAGAGAAAACATTAAATAAAGGGCTTCAATATATAACATCTTGGGCTTGGCTCCCTGAAGTTCTCCTCGTCCAAAAACCTAAGAACTAGCATAACATCATAGTTGGAGAAGAAGGTATCACCCTAATCTCATGGAACACCCAGGGTTTTAATCAATTACTTGGCATTGGCATTCACCACCATTTATGGAGGGTTTCTCTGTCATTTCGAACCCAGAGATCAAGGGTTGTAAGGGGAGACCCTCCTGAGGGTTGCTCTTCGCAGTGGACACGCATAGTAACTTAAGGCTTATAAGGCATGAACAACCGGATCCCTATATTCAGATGGCAGTTCTGAAACTTGCATATGGTTTGGGATATGACCATTTTATTTTCTGGAATCTCTGTTGAAAGCTGGGGGTCAAGGGAGTTGAACTGTTCATGGATAAATTCACTGACACCCTAAATACTTGCCTTGAAGCATACCCTGACGCCGAGATTGTCGTCTATGGAGACTTCAATCTGCCCAATTTTGAGCTCCCTGGAGGTAAAACAGCAAGAGACAACTTCAAGATGGGGTCATGGACACACAAGGTCAAGAAACTTCCACAAATGCAGTGGTCATGTTTCTGGTGACATCCCAGGGCATCATACGTTGAAAGGATTGGGGAAGGCGAACAAAATTGACTATGTTTTTGTCATCTAGAAGCTTCTGAAGGCTGTTAGAAAGTTTTTAGTGAGAGACTCTGCCAGCAGTGAACATAACATCCTATTTATTTAAAATCGACTGAGCATAATCCATCAATAGGAAAATGTATGCCTGCTCTTAACCCGGGGCATAAAAGACTGAGGATGACTTCTAATGATATCATGGGACTTCACTCAAGATTGTGGGCCCCAGGGACTGAAGCTAACAGTCTATTTGAGAAAGATCTCGATTACCCCAGATTGCTGTTAAACTTTGTCTCAGCAGGTGGTCAACCATCCAAACCTAATTTCCTCCCAAAACACTTGTTGAACTGGGCCATCCAAAATAAGAAAAAACTCCTACGAGCAGACTTTATTCATAAAGTTGGAGGTCTAGGAATGAAATATGCCTTGAGGAGACATAGCCAAACTTACCGCAATTGGCTGAAGAGGTACAAATGGAGGCTGGACCTTGCTGATTCCAAACTCATGCTAAACCAAATGACAAAGAAAAATTTGGCTGAAATGTGCAAACTAATCAATTCTGTGGGGACAGATCCTAGAGCGATCCAAATCAACGCAGTCCACAAACACCTGTGGGTGAAACACTACTCCAATCTGTTTGGGAAACAGGGCAAAGAGAATGTACCAGCCGAAACTCAAAAAGCAATCCCATGGGAGATCTATTTTGAGAAAGACAACATTCTTCAGCTCATAAAAAACATGAGCAATTTTAGAGCCGAGGGCCTAAGGCCTGACTAACATAATGCTGAAAGCTGATCTGTGGCCTTGAGCAGACTTCCTATGGGCTCTATTTAACAAAATTCAGATACTAGGAAAAGTCCAAGATCCGTGGAAAACATCTATTATTGTATCAATCTTTAAGAAAGGATCTCGGGACAACCCTTTCAACTATAGCCCCATCGCATTGCTCAACGTTATTGGTAAAATATACGCATCATTGGTATTGAAGACCCTGAATCATTGGATATTGGACTGGGTAAGCTTTGACCTCCATCAAACTGGATTCGTCAAACAAGTTTGGACCTCCGTGTGTGTCTTTTTATTGAACATTTTGAAATCTAGAGCACTCATGAGCAAAAAGAATCTATGCCGTTCGTTGACCTCGAACATGTGTTTGACTCAGTCGACCGTCAGTTGCTCTGGAACAAACTAAAAAAGCGGGGTTTCCATGAAGGCCTACTCTCAGCCTTAAAATCCTTTTACTCCAACACCAGTCAGCGAGTTAGACTTGACAATCAAGGACATCTCTCTGAAGTATTAAAACGAGTCATGGGCTCAAACATGGCTGCCCTCTAGCAGCAGAGCTGTTTAACTTTTATATTTCCGATGTGGGCTCTTCACTGCTTGAAATAAGATCCTTTCCACCAAAAATTGGCAAGCAATGTCTTGACCACTTGCTTCATGCAGATGACTCGGTTTTGGTCGACCAAACCCCCATCGGTCTACAAGGACAGTTAAACAAACTTAAGATCAATGTTCCAAAGACGAAAACTCTAATTTTGGAATCGGTTCTTGGAAGGAAAAAATGCTGCCTAGTGTGGCACCTAAATAAAGAACGAGTAGAGGTAGTAACCACCTTCGTGTATCTGGGGATGTCGATGAACACCAGCCTGAACAACGCCCCGAGGATTGTCCAATTGAAAATTGGACAAGCTCAAATAAGACTAAAGAGATTTGACAAATTCTCTATGCTTCCGGTTATTCGATTCTATAAAACCAAAGTAACGGCAATAGTCACTTATGGCGCAGAGGTCTTCATGGCCATGGACCGTACCTGGTGGACAATTCTTGAGGGCAGGTTCTGGAGGAGAGTGCTAGACCTACCCATCTGTACACCCACATCGACAATTAGGGACGATTGTGCCCAACCTCCCTATATGCAATGATGGAGTAGAAAACTCTGTGATTGTAAAGAAAGTGCCTATCCGATCCCCCAGTTTGAGGGTTTAAAATCTTGATAGATGTCTTGGATAGCTCTTCTGAACCTATCCTAAATTATTGTTTTGAAGCATGCAATAAAATATTGAACATGCTTGGTTCCGCAGAACTAGCCCTACTGACCAACACAGATGCAATCAAAATCAAGCTACAGAGACAAGATTGGATTGATACTACTACAGCAAGAGATCAATATAAATCTTACACAAACTTCAATGTTGAATGTAGAAAAGGGAATTCCATACCGACCTACCTTCGACTATTCCCATGCCCACTCAAGTGAGCAAAACTGTTACGGTTTAGACTGAACCTCCTCCCCACAAAAGAAGTATTGCTAAACAGGAATCAATGACTAGAATCAAACATTAACTGTTCATTCTGTCATAAACTAGATATCAGTGAAACGCTACCATTTAACACTACTATGTGAAGGTTTGATGGAGAAAAGAACTTTACATTTAGGTACAATAGTTAATTGCTGTACTTCGATGTCTGTTGATGATTGGTGGTTCAAGCTCATAAGTGGAGATAATATGACCCAATCATTGCCTTACGTGGGTTCATGGACAATCTTTTTTTAAATCAGTTAAGTGGCTACCCAAAGTCAAACAAAAATAACATTATAGTGAAAGGATTGACTTTTGTTGAAAGCCCCTAAACTTGAACATTGTATGACACACGGCATGTAGGTAAAGATGGAAGATGGTTAGGTTGCCCATTCTACGACATGCATTGTACTTATTATGTACTGTTATAAGTATGTTACTATGCTTTAGGGTTTTATTCTTTTTCTGTAGAGTGGTTAGGTTGTATTCATCCTTCATTTTTTTGGTTTTCTTTTTTTTTCTTTTGGAATGAATGTTTTGTTGAACTGGTCTCAATTTTAAGTGAAGAATGATTTATGTTGATATCTTTATCCAGAGAAGTGAAAGGTTTACACAAATCAAACCCTTAAATAAATAAACAAAATAAAAAAAGATATCTTTTTAACCAAAGTGTTTTTAATTATGATGCCAGTTCCTTCCCACCAAATACAAATGTGTCTGGGAGAATGGGCGTTGCATGGTTTTACGAGCAAGAACAAGTATCTCTTATGCACTTAAGTTTTCTTGTAGGGTTTCTGATCAGTGCATAGCAGCTGCATTACACATAATCCCCATGCTCTACCTACCTAGGGAGCAGAAGCAGACTTTTCAGGCAACAGGATCGTTATAAAGGATAGTTATAAATGGTCGGCACAGCACCAGAACCCAGGGTTCGAAGTGCTGTGCTACTAGTTCAGTGCTGAATTGATAAATAGCTGTGAGGGTTTGTTTTACTTACTTCTCTTATTGTTGAGTCATAGGCAATGGCTACCAGTCCGATGAAGGCGACCAGGGTCAGGAGTATGTAGAGGCTCTGTGCTTCTCTCTAGCGTCTCTCCTTCTTAAGCTACATTGTAAGCATCCCCTCTCTTTCTGCTAAAACTAGTTGTATAACTGGAGGAATAGTAGCCTACCATCCCAAGGTATGTGCTGGAATGAACTATGCATGAATGATGTTATGGAATTACTGATTGTTCCTTTTAGTCCACAAATGAGGAGTTTGCAGCAGATTTGGTCATTTCTTGTTCAAAAAGTGTATGACATATAGATGACAGACCGACTGTTTGTCAGGAACTATGTGGGAGTGTTCATGAAGCTCTGATGGAAAACACAGTTGGTAAACTGAGAGAAGGTGTTTACAATATGAAATGTGTGCTGTTCTGTTTAGTAAGTGAATATTAACACCTAGTTCTTAAAGAATCATTTGACAAATAAAATGTAACATGAAAAACAAATTGTGTCCATTATTGAAAGTAGTTAATTCATGAGGTCACTGTCAGATATGTTTTTAAAACGGATAATCATAATTTTACTTATCAGCACCAAGACAACTTGCTCTCACAAAATGATTTTACCACACTGTACACACATTACACATATATTTGGTTAAATGGGCTTTAAAATTTCCCACTGGACCACATTTCACCAAACACGCCACAATGAGCATTGTCAACCGCACCTTCTTGGATGCACTTCCTTTCTTGAGCACCAGAATTGTTCACTTGAGGGGGGGACACCACTTGTCAGCACTCTCAAATTATTCCAGCACAAATGATTTAACAATGCTTTTGTAGTGTACCCAAAGTGGCCCTCATCAAATGAACATGATTTAAAGATCAGAGTTGATCCCTGAAAACCAAAACATAAAATGGGAATACACCAGTACCGTAGTACGTGTAGACCTTACCCTAACCCACAATCAAAATAATACCATCAATAAAGTTGGGTCAGGTAAGGTGTGGAGAATGAAGTAGTGTGGACTCGACGTTGCAAGTCCAAATTCCTAAAATAACAAAATAACAATATCACATTTTTCTCAAAATTCTACTTCAAAAATTAAAAACCTTTTTATTTAATTAAAGAAAAGTAAAAGAAAATTGAAGAATGAACAAATAATCACAAGTGAATAAACAGATAATGACATAACATTCATCACACATACACAGTACAAATAAAGTGCAAAAAGCTACTTTCCTATAAAGTGCTAGTATGACCAAGACTACCCTTCTTGTGAAATTGTCTGCATTTAGTAACAGATCAAACTAAAATCTTGGTCTGTGCTTAATAACATATCACAGGTACATTTATGTCATTACAAGGCATTATGACTCCAGGATAATGGTGTTTTTAAGAGTTTTTGATTTGATGAGATATACCCTTTTAAATATTATATATATATATATATATATATATATATATATATATATATATATATATATATATATATTACATGGCCTGCAGTAGCGGCCATGTAGTTATGGTTAAGTTGCTAAACCCATAGGAAGAGCATTTTTTGAGCATCTTATAACTTCACTCTCTCTGGAGGAATCCTCACCACACTTTGCAAAAACGTATATGGCCCACTCTGAATTGTTTTGCAAAGTTTGGTGAGATTTGGTCCAAGTTATAGGGGGGTCCCAAAATGTGTTTTTTTTTACCAAAGACTGAATGGAGAAAACATTTTGGTCACGCCTACAGCCCAAACCACTGGACGAATGTTCACCAAATTTGTGGAAGGAGCAGCGGCTTGGTCCCGAAAGCGTGCTTTTGTACATTTGGTGAAAATCAGAGAAACCTAATCATATATAAACATAGGCAATGACTGAAGCATGCACCATAGAAGTACACTACTTATAATCTTGTAATTTTGGATAGTACAATAATCAATGCTACCTTATCAGAGTTTTGAGTAATGTTAAATAGGTAATAATTAGCTAACAATTCAAGACTTACAACATGTGTGCTGGTACAAACAATACATATGAAGAACCACAATGCATATAAATGAAAGGTACATACAGGGAAACTAACCTAAGGAAGAAAGAAACAGCATCATCAGAAAATGTTAATGACATTAAAGTTTATCTTCATGTATACAAATGAATTGTGTGTTTGAGGCCTGCTCATTTCCTCGTGTATGTGCACCATGAGCTGAGACCAAACCCTAAGGAAAGTACTTAAAGAACATATGACAAGGTTAACGTCTAGATATATAGCACCTTTTTCAATTTTAATATTCTGACTGTCATTGAAAAGAACCACGTAGCCTATATATGTCAGTGAACAAAAACAAGTTGCCCAGATATGTGATGTCATCAGTGATGTCATCAATGACATTTGTGATGTCATATTTGATGTCCTGGCTGTTAGTCTTAGCAGTGCACGGTGGTGGCACGAGTTATGGTTGCTTAGCTTACTATAACTGGCGAATTTCTGGGGGTTTTCGGTTTTACTTGTTACCATAACATCCCTTTAACAAAGGTTTTTCATTGAATTTCATAGGTTTTTATAAGTGCAACTTAACCATAACATCCATTTAACAAAGTTTTTTCATTGAATATTACATTATTTATGGTTAAGTTGCTGTTTCCATAGGAAGAGCACTTTTTTGGGCGGCTTATAACTTTGCTCTCCCTGGACGAATCCTCACCAAACTTTGCAAAAAAAAGTATATGGCTCACTCTGAATTCTTTTGCAAAGATTGGTGAGGATTCGTCCAGGGAGAGCAAAGTTATAAGGAGGTCCCAAAACATTTTTTTTTCCCATAGACTGAATGGGGAAAAAACTTTGCTCACGCCTATAGCCCAAACCGCTGGACAGATTTTCACCAAATTTGGACCAGGAGTAGCGGCTTGGTCCCGAAAACTTTTGCAGATTTGGTGAAAATCCGTTCAGTAGTTTTTTTTAAATGACCAAAAAGTAGGTCACAAAAAATTAGTGATATCTGTGTTCGGTCCGCGGACACACTTCCCTGTTCGCTCCGCAGACAGTGTCCTGATTGGCCAACCAGCCTGCGTCATGTTCGCAGACATGCAACGTGTTCGCTGATTGGACGGCGCAGAGCATGGAGCGCGTCAGATTTTCGGTAGCGCCCGCCATCTTGGATTCGCGGACATCCCCGGACAGCGCTGTTAAACTTGGTTGAAAAATTGTATTTACTAGAGTGTGTTGGTGTGTAAGAGTGCTTGGGGAGGGTGGGAGAGTATGAGATGGGTTAAATGTTGTATTTATGTATGTGGTAGACCCTCTTGTTGTGTTCGATTTGTCTGCGGACAACACGGCTGTTCTGAAATGTTCTAAATAAACTAAATGGGGGTGTTCTGAGGACGAAATATGTGTCCGTGTTGTTCGCAAGCAAGATAAAAATGATCTAAGAACACTCGTGGTGTCCTGAAATGTCCTTAAATAAACAAGATGGGGGTGTCCTGAGGACGCTGTCCGTATTGTTTGCTGGCAAGTTGAAAGTGTTCTAAGAACACTCATCATGTCCGCGGACATTAAAAGTTCCCATAAGGCGTAGTTAAAATGTTTGACTCTATGGGTGTGACATGCTGCGGTGGTTGTGGCCAGGGCATAGACCCATCTGCCATGCACCCAAGACTCTATGCCCTGGCCACAACCACCGCAGCATATTACACTCATAGTGGCTTATACATTTGGGATCCAAGAACAAATTTATAATGAACAAAGTTAAAAGCCACTATGGGTGTGATATGTTGCAATGGTTGTACTTATTATAATATACTTACTGTTTGGTTTAGTAACTGGAGTACATGTATTTCTTGTTCATTTCTGTGATAAAAGAAAAGATCATGTTAGTATTGGTATTTTGTAACGACTTATAACATTGGATAATCAACATTTTTTTTTTTACCCTCATATTTAGTAGATTACAAACAAGTGTACCGTGCAATTTGCTCAGTTTCTGTGTTTGTTGCTAAAATCATTGGGTCTGTGGGAGAAAAAAAAATCCATGTTGGATTAAAAAAAAACTTTTTTGTTATGCTACAGTCTGTTTGTTTGTTTTCACTTGTTTGCATATTGTAAAATTTTGGAGCAGTTAGATACCAGTTGGCGTATTCTAACTGTCTATTTTTTGATATAATTTAGTGGTATTCATTTATCTGATTAGTTGTTGTAGAATCTTGGGGCAGTTAGATACCTGTTGGAATATTCTAACAGTTTATATTTTTTTACTACAAGTTTCGTTAAGGTTTAAGTACAGTTTAGTTAATACATATTGGTTTTAAGAACATTAAATAAGCGTTTGAAAGATTTGCTGGTAATCTCTGCTTTAGAGTAATGGTACTATCATTACATTCAAACCATCCACATTTCTTTTTTATATATGCAGTGTAGTGATCTTAATTGGTTGTGGCTCCTGCGTGGTAGATTATACCTATTGTTGTGAAGGTTTTCTTACCAAGTGATACTTGACCATGTGTGAATCCAGTCAGCTTGCAGTTGTTTTTGGTACCATCTGCATTGTAACGTAGAAGCATTAGTATTACGTATTTACTATGTGTTTGTATTAGTAAGGTGGAGCGATTATCCGAATTGCAGGTAGAACATAATCTACCATGGTTTGAATTTTGTACAAGTTGCTGAAATGGAATGGATTCACAATTAGGTATTGATATATGTACAAAGCGTTCATTGGGTATTTGTTCTTGTGTCACATTGTTGCAGAGAGTGCATGTATGTTTCCACATGTATAAAATCTGGAAGATTTCATTCACAGGTATGCTTTTGTTTTCCAGTACTTGTAGTAAGTACATTAGACATTCTTGTGGATCTTCCTGTGAGTTTATAGTGAATTTCACCATTCCAGCACAGTAGTCCAATTGTTGTCTTATTCCATAAACACTATACGTGTTGTCAGGATTGTTTGTTGCGTTTCTATGAAGTACTAACATTTGCAAACACAATTGGTCTGTACTTTTTAAGTAAATGTTGTCAAAAATTGGTGGTAATTGAAATAGAATATTCATTGCTACATTTGCGTAGCAACTTACACCAACTATATTTGAGAGTTTAAATGGACCAGGTAGTTCTTTTTCTGAGTGATTTCTTTTTACTTTGTCTTCCTTCTTTGATGAAGTACCTGGTTTACTTTCCCTAATTGGTTCTTTTATGCGTGTGGTACTTGATGAAGTTTTAGTTTCTTTTACTCTCTTTGGAGGATTTTCAGTGACATCCTGTTGCATTTCTGTTTGATTTAGTTTTCTTTTACAACGTTTTACTTTTTGTGGAACAGAATATGTGTTTATATGGGGGGTGTATAGTGAACAAAGTCTATTGTATTATAAAATGCAAGGAATATCAGCGATTACTTTACTTGCATCAAAGTTGATTAGAAATAGACCGTCAAGTGTACGTAAGCGTGATAGTGCTACGAAGCTCATGCCTTCTTTAAAGACTGTGTTACCAATGTCTATCATTGCTTTGTCTAGGGTAAGACCTTGTGATTTATGAATGGTGACTGCGTATGCAAGAGTTAGGGAAAATTGTTCTGTGCGTACATAGATGTCTTTGAAGGGAAGGAATCAAGCTGTTGAGCGTCCTATCTTTTTTACTTCTGAAAGTTTGTCAAAGAGAATATTGACAACTTGAATTTTGTTGTCACGTGGGTATGTTTGAAAGCCAACAACTGCACCCAGTGCTCCATTAACTAGTCCTTGGTCCAGGTCAAGGTTACATTTAAGCATTACTCTGCAATTTAAGGATAATTTTAATATCTTTTCCAACCCAGCTGTGTTGGAGATTGAATTTTCTAAACTGTTTAGTCTTGTTGTGGCTTGCTCACACATGGGTAGTGTCATACCATGTACATCTAGTTTGTCTGTGGCGCTAATTTCCATTATTGGTTGCATTTCTTTATTTAACATTATTTCATTTAATTTGAAACAGCTCGCAAGAGTTGGCATTAAGGCCATACAAATGACATTTTTGTGGGTTAATTGTTCCGTAACATCTGTAGCACATGCATTATCGCCATAAAGTGCATGAATGTGTTGGGTTTTCAATATTGCTTGTGCTTCTTAAGATAGTATACCAACTCTAATACTTTTTAAGATGTTGGCATAAGTGAGATCTGCAGATTGCTGCATGTTTTCTGTTAATTCTCTGTATTGGAAATGTTGCCAAAGGTTGACATTTCCAATGCTGCCAACAGTTTTATGGCAGAGTTTGTGTCCTAATGTTTTAAAAATAGGCTCACCTTTTACTGGTGTCAATTGGAGAAGATCTCCGAAAACAATAATGTGTTTTCCTGCAAAGAGCTCTTCGTAGTTTGTTTTGAGTACTTCTTGTAATCTGAGGTGAATCAAAGCCAACATTAGGTTGGACACCATGCTCACTTCATCTATTAGTAGCATTTTCATTTGTTTTAATACTCTGCGTAGTTCCATTGCAGCTTCTGTAGAAAGTTTGTAATAGTCTAATGTGTTTTGGTGTTCTACTGGCAGGAGTAGTAATCGGTGTAAAGTGACACCACCTATGTTGTAGGCAGCTGAACCTGTGGGGGCAGTGACAACAGCTGACAGTTTGTTGTTTGTCAATTGTTGAAGGAACTTACTGATGATTTTGGTTAGGAATGTTTTGCCAGAACCAGCTTCACCACTGACGTACAGTAGTATAGGTTTGTAATTTTGGCAGGTGAATTCTTTGTTTTCATGTTGTAGACCATGTGCAATTTCTTTTGTTACTTCTTGAAAAATGCTACGTTGCTCATTGCTTAGTTTTGATTGTAGTATAGTTAAGTCTTCTTTATCTTCATACTGACACATGGTGTTTTCTACTTCTGTCATAGCTAATTCTGCCTCATTTGTTATTAGTGGTTCTCCCAGTGGTTCTTGGCTTCCTGTTACAGAAGGTTGATTACTGTTAGGAGTGTCCTTATCTAGTTGGGCCTGGAGTTCTTCTTCTTGTTGCTGTTCATTGTGCAACATTGTTTTGTACTATGTAAAGTTTACATCGGTTATAGTGCTTTAATTTGCTTTGAAAGAGTCTTCATATGAGTCATAGTTATCTAGTATTTCTTCTTCTTTTCTCCATGGTTTAAAGACTTGTGCAGGGACATGTAATATAGTTCTTTATGTTGAGGAGTCTTTAATGACAATTTGATATGATTAATTAAATTTGGTTTGGTGAGTTTTACTAAGCTGCCTTCACAGTTTGTCAGTCTGTATTTACCTTTTTTTTCATCGGGTTTTATATTATTTTTGAATGTGAAATGTGGGGCTATGTGGTATAGACACATGGTTTCCAAAGTATTACTTCTGTTTGGGTAGTATGTGTCCAATAAATTAAAATGTCTTGGCTGTTGGGATCATGTTTGGCTATTGTTTCTATATCTTCGTATGATTATAGAACTCTTTTTCCAGATTTAGCAGGACCAAGACTTAGCCATACTATATTTTCAGATTTACCATACAATGCAGTACCAGTTAAACGATCTGCTGCTTCATAGGAGCCACATTCTCTATGGGGGAGCATTTTTATGCCACGCTATATAATTTCTGAGACACTGTTTTGTCTGATGACAGGTCATTCCAGAGTATTTCCCTTTGTTTTTGTATTTGCAACAACAATATTTGCCACATTTGTGTTTTTGAAATTGTAAAATTTGTGCATGAAGATCACTATTTGTGGCTTCTGATGGAATTTCACAAGTGACATATTTTTCAATAAACTGTAAAACAGTGGCATCACTGTCTTGACCAAATTTAGGAGCATCTTTAATCCATAAAAGCATGTGGATATGTGGTGCTCCTCTGGCTTGGTATTCTTTTCTCCAAAATAAGTGTTGCACTTCTCCAAGGGGAGGAACAGCTTTATTACAAATAAAGTGTAACATAGCAAAGAAGCGATGGTGAAAATATCTTGAAACATTAACAGGATCCAGAGAACAAAGTTCTCCAGGTGTTAGTATATCTATGTTTGTTTTGTTTTTGTTTGATATGCGTAGGAAATCATGTAAATCTTCCCATGCATATTCTGCACAACTTAATGTAACAAACCAAGTGGGCGGGCCAAGGTTTCTGATCATACAACCTACGTTTCCATGATGTCGAAACCAGTACTCTTTAGTACCACGCATATTTGCTAATAGGTTTGTAATATTTGATTGTAAAACCTCATCTTTTTGTTGCACTTTTTGCACTTTTTGTAATAATTGTGTAGCTGACATATCTTGAAAGTGAGCTCCTGATTTTAATGTGTGTACAACTCCGTAACATAAAGTTGCTAGTTCACTTTCAAAGAGTAGGTGGAATATGTATTCAACATTTTGTCTAAATCTGGGATCTTCAGAATGCATCCGTAATGAGCGGTATTCTGATGCTGATATTTGAATAGGTCTATCATCGTACCTTCCTCCTCTGCCAGTAGGAAAGAGTAGAGGAAACGCACGTGCTTCTATACATTTTTCCCATATGCTGATTGGTGATCCTTTTGTTTGATGCATTTGGTACGTTTCTAGTGCATCTTCTACAGTGTCATTAGAGTGCAATGGATGAATTGTATAATGGTCTAAAGTATTTGATATTGTAGCAGGATCTAGGAGCTCAAATTGGCCAGCTTCTTGTGTTTCTTGAATTATTTCAGTTGTATCCTTCAAGTTTTCTTCAATATTAATTTCTTTGTAGTATTCATTATTCTCTTTTAACTATTGCAAGGCTTGTCTAGCTTTATGTAAATCTACCAGCTGTTGCCATATTTTTTTGTCTTTTGTAGGTACTCCATTAACAAAGATAATTGAAGATTGCTCCATTGGACGTTGCACTCCCAGAGTGTGCACATTTTCTTTTAGATCTAATGGTAAATACAGTACTTTTCCACGAATACCTTTCACTAATTCAGAGGGAGGTAATTTTGCTGTTTTTGTTTGAAGGCGTATTATTGCTTGAAATGGGTGCACTGTTTGAATTATGATGCTCTCATATAAATCAAGTTGTTGTAGGGGTTTTGGTAGTGGATATAATTCCAAATTATTTGTGATAGCATGTGAAGGAGTTTGGTTGTTGTCAAGTTTTGTAGTGCAGTGACTGCAAAGTAATAAGGGGTCAGTTATTTCGTATTTGTTTTCTGCTATAAGGTAGAGAACTAATTCAAACCATTTAGAATCTTCATAGTCTTCTATTTTGTATGATAGGTCTACAGTTTTTGTTTTACTTTTATAAAAAGTTCTGCAGCAACATACACACACATGGTTTGGTAATTCAGCTGATGTACTTTTAAATGTTAGTATTTCTTTTTTGTATGTGTGTAGTAAAAGGTTGCCATGCATATAATTGTTGCTAATTTGCTTTAAAGCTATTTTATTCTGTAAGTGGCTTTCACTTCCAAAATATTTCTTCTGTATATAGTCATATCAAGTAGGTCTTTTGCTGTACCATGTAGAAGAATGTTATTTAAATTGGCTAGTGCTAAAGCAGGACTTTTAGCATAGTACAATTTATAGACTAGATTTCTTATAGTTGAATGATGTGTTGATATCCTTTTGATATCATGGACGGTGGTTTTGCAAGTAGGTCCTGTAATGCAAGACAATGAATGTCCTTGTAGTCCTGTGTACTTGCGCACTGGACAGGTATCCATATTTTGCAGTAGTCTTTTTGATTTTGTATTTGCCTTTCACATATTGATTGAGGAATTGGCGTAAAGACTTGAAACATTTTTTGGGAATGTTACACATTGACGTGCATGGCCATTTGTATATTAGACGTTCTGATTCCGTTGAATGGAGAGGTAATTCTAAGTTTTCAGGGCATATTTTTGTAAGCAGTATTTCTTGTTCCATCATGGTATTATTAACTTTTTCATAACCTCGACCACTGCTATGTATGGCAATTGTATTTGTTTGTTTTTGTTTGTATGCTTCTTCATTAAAGTATGGTTCTGTGCTTGTAGTGTGACTCCATTCACCTCCGCAGATATTTAAGAAGTTCTTTCTGTTGACATTTCATTTATTGAGAAGTCTTTTTTGTAATTTAGTCATTAGTTTTGTTAGTGGTTTCATTTTGTTTAACACTAAAATAAATAACTTTCTTTTGCGAAGAATTGCACTATCAACGCTTCTAAGATTAATTTCCTACGATAGGTTTTAAGGGTTGAACCTGGTTTCTCTCCTGTTTTTATAAGATTTTGAAGCACTCTTTGACGGAACATTTTGGCTAAAATACATTTTTTGGTATGCTTACTTTGCACTATATCAAGATTTATAGAAGCAGGTATATCTGTAGTGATAGCTGATTTTTTGTTAATTGTTTTCTGGTTCGTTTTACATTTTGATAGAGGAGGCAAAGTTTCTGTACTTGAAACTTCTTTTGTTTCACTAAATGACTGTATTAGATGTTTTGTTTGAACTTTTTTTTACAAATTCTTCTAGAGATGGATGCTTATGTTGGACACTTTTATTTTCATTTGCTCTACTTCTGCGTTGCTTTCTACAGACTTGATTTTTGGTAGGAATTCTTTAGGGTCTGTTGAAAAAAATAAAGAAGGTATGGGTTGGGGTGTTCTGCAATGTTTGTGTGCTGTGTGCTTGAGTGTTTGAGTAAGATGATAAAGATGTATGTAATGGTGTGTGATTGTGCATTGGGCTACTACAACTAGTAGGGATGGGTATTCTTGAATTTATGTGCTACTAAACTGGGGTTCAGATGACAGAAAAAAGTAAGCTAGTGGTGTGGAGAAGTACACATAGTAAATCTAATGCTATACAATTAAAACAGTTGTTTGTTCTATATTATCAAAATTTTAGCGGCTGAGTTGGGTCTTTTGTGTGTCGAAAAATAGGAATTTGTGGGCCATTCTGGATGTAAATCGCTGTTTAAGAAATGGGGATTTTTGGACAGAATGGTGCACAATCTCTATTTTTAGGCACAGAAATAGCATGAATTAACCTTATAGTGTGTTTGAGTAATAATACAAATATTATGGTGGTATTCAACTTACTTTTTTTCTAAAATGAGCAGGTTTCTTCTTAGTTGTTCTTTGTACTTCAAATTCGGCTGCTTCTTTTCATGAGAATGGTCTTCACTGCAATTGTAAAGGAAACAAATTATTAATTTTGTTTGTATAAAGCACTGTTTTTAATTTAGACATTGATTGTTTAAATTGACATCCTCAGCGCTTTCCTCAAAACCATGAAAACTATCTTATTCACATAAGATACGTCGCACCAGTTGAATACATATCATATGTTCTTAATGAATAAACTATATTGCAATGACTAACTGTAGCAAACAAAATATCTTTACTATGCCTTGTGGACTTCATAATGTACCACTGAATACCACTATTCCTGTAACCAAGCTCTTGCAAGTAACAGTGCCTCAATGTCATGGGCTGCTTGCGCTATTTAAATATAAGTAAGTAAATAAATAAATGTTTATGTTATTGTACACGTATTGTTGTTTGAGATTTGAATATAGTGTGTGCATGCAATTTTGTTTGACTATATGCACTCTATATATTTTATTTAAAATATGTTAGTTCAACATGCTTTGAATATGTGTGTGTAAAAAGAAATTAAATAGTTTAAAGGTTTGTAAGTGACAGTTGATTTTAGGAGATGGAAAAAAAGACAGTAAATTCATTTTACAGATTATAGAAGCTAAAAGTCAGTTAATCTGTTTATATGAAACTAGAAGAATTGTACATGTACTTTACAGAAAATATGCATACCTGTAGTTTGTGTTCATGCATTTGGATATGCAAAGAGCTGCAAGTAGAAATCTTGGAGACTTGTACAGTATTTCTTGTAGAAGGTTCTTTCCAATGAAATGACACTTGTACTCAGGAGATTAACAGTACATTTGCAGTGCTGTTCTATGATGATGCAGTTAGATGTAGAGGTCTTCTATGTGATTGGTGGATGGTCATGTGACTTCTTAGCTACATCCATTGAGGGAATGGCACAGAGAGTGAAGTGGAAATGGTAGAAGGGCTGTCCATGTTACGATATGTCCGCGGACATGGTGGTAGTCCTCAGACATTGGTTGTTACATCCAGAGATTTTGGGTTGGGGAGAAATGCAAATGAGAATGAGCAGAGAAAGGGATTGGTCAGAAAAGTTTGGTGGGTGTGTTGCGCCAGGAGAGAGTTTCTCAGATCCACTTTTTGCTGAGAGAAGAACAGATAGCTATGGCTATGTGTTTCAGAAAACAGATTGTTTGGATTTTGGGAGACTCGTGGATACATTGTTGAAGGTGCATGCAGAAAGCTGTGGAGTAGCTGTAGATCTTGGATTCCCACATGTGGAAGTACACTGCCATGGAGTATGTGGAATGAAGTGGTTGGACTTGCTACCTCTCTGTGCTACTTTGGAGACAGAGCAACATCCAGATATAATTATAATTCATTGTGGAGGGAACAGTTTAGGACATGTGTCTGGAATTTCTTTGCAATTTGCAATGAAAGAAGGACTTGGGAAGGTCATGGACATGTTTCCAAATTCTCAAGTAATTTTTTCACGGATTGCGCAGAGACAAATGTGGCTTTGTTCTTCTTCATTTGGTCCACAAATGGAGAAAGCAAGGTACAATGTCAATAAGGCTGTTTGTGCCTTTCTCAGAGATTTTGGCATGTCCTCTTTTCACAATGAAAATATTATGTTTCGTAGTACATACATTTTTCGCAGAGATGGAGTCCATCTTACTTATGTGGGCAATCAAATTTTTCTGAGAAATGTACAAAATGCATTGCGACCTTTTTTAGAATTACAGCATCCATTTTGTAGTAGGTGTTGAGTATTTCTAATTTTTCAAACACAAACACCCCCAAAAGGCTCCTTTCAGAGCCACCACTTCCTTCCAGAGAAAATGGCAATGGTTATGATAGGGCAGCACCCCAAAATTGTATATGTCCGCAGGCTTCTAAAAAATACACAGTGGTCTGCTTCATTTATTTTCACTTCTATGTTTAACTGTGAAAGGCGGCTCTGAAAAGAGCCTTATTTTTTTTTTTTTGTTGTTTTATTTTTTTTAGTTTTTTTTATACAAGACACACTAGGAGAGGAGGGGAAAGGAGGATAAGGGGGGGGACACCAACCATGGGGATAAGAAAGGGCGAGCTGAGAGAGGAAGATGTAGAATGGGTTTTATTTGGGTAGTGAGCAGATCTTCTCGTGCTCTGAGACGATAGTCTCAAAAGCACTTCGAAGTCGCTCCCCCCTGTAGAGTACTGCGTCGCAGTACATACATACAACTGTGACCCTCGAAAGGTAAGGGTCATCAGCATTGTGTATGGCCTGTGAGACAGCTTGAGTAATATGCTGTCCCACAGGAGTGTTCCTTGTGGTGACAGGATCAGAAATGGAGGATGAAGTAGAGGAAGTCAACCTGCTATGCTCCTCGCAAGGTACAACTTTGCGAATGGCCCCAGTGTGGAATGACTTTAGGTGTCGCTTCATGGTTGTGGTCCCAAAGCTGTACAAACCAAGCCTCCCGCGACTGAGTACCATTTTGCACTTGTTGCAGGTGACTTGGTTTGCACGAGCCTTAGGACCATTCCCACGAATGGTAAATAAACACCACACCCAAGACTCACGCCGAGTGCGGGTAATAGGGAGTTCAACTACCTCATCCTCGTCATCCTCTTCTTCCTCCTCTGCATCCTCACTCCTGTTCCCCTCTTCAGGCCCTTGGGGAGGTGGTGGTGGTGGAGGGGGTGGGGGTGGTGCTGAGGCAGATGCAGCACCAGGAGGCAACAGTGCAGCCATGGATGCCATCAGGTTCACAATAGAAATCTGCAGTTGGCAGTAAAATTTGCTGTGCTCTGTAGGATAGCCAGAAACACAATGAGAATAAGCTCTAGGGCGTGGTATTTTATAGGGGTGCTTGTACGCGACAGATCGAACACAAAAAAAGGTTCAAAAAGTTTCAAAAAGTATGTAGAAACTCAGGATTAGTATGTGGGACTTGTGCTATGGTGATTTTCTATTGAAAAATATTGTGGATTACTTGAAAATGTACTTTTAAATTGTTCAGGGACACGAACAGTGTCCGCATTCAGAACACGCGATCAGCGTGCGTGCGGTCACATGATAGGTTCGCGAACATGTCCGCGAAGGGAACGGCTGTCCGCAGGACACCAAATGCACCGACAGTGGTTTGCGCATGCGCGTTGATGTTCTACGGACACTGTTTGGGTCCTGAAGTAATTAAAAGTGCGTCACACGTCAAACGAACAGTTACGGACAGGCGGTTGTTCTTTGAACAGTTTCAACTTGCTTGCGAACAATACGGACAGACATAGCGTCCTCAGGACACCCCCATTTTGTTTATTTATGCACATTTCAGGACACCACATGTGTTCTTAGAACAGTTTCAACTTGGTTGCGAACAATACGGACAGACATAGCGTCCTCAGGATTCCGATATTTTGCTTATTTACGAACATTTCAGGACACCGCATGTGTTCTTCGAACAGTTTCAACTTGCATGCAAACATTACGGAGAGGTATAGTGTTCTAAGGACACCCCTATTTCGTTTATTTACGAACATTATAGGACACATGATGTGTTCTTAGAACAGTTTCAACCTGCCTACGAACAAAACGGACAGGCATACCATTCTCAGGACACCCCTATTTTGTTTATTTATGAACATTTCAGGACACCGCGTGTGTTCCTAGAACAGTTTCAATTTGCATACAAACATTACGGAGAGGTATAGTGTTCTAAGGACACCCCTAATTCATTTATTTACGAACATTTCAGGACACCTCATGTGTTCTTAGAACAGTTTGAACTTGCTTGCGAACAATACGGACAGGCATATCGTCCTCAGGACACTCACATTTTGTTTATTTACGAACATCCCAGGACACATAATATGTTCTAAGAACACTTTCATTTTGCCACTAGACAATACGGACAGCGTCGTCAGGACACTCCAATTTCGTCCATTGATGAACATTTCAGGAGACAGCTTGTGTTCTTAGAACAGTTTCAACTTGCCTGTGAACAATACGGACAGGCATAGCAACCTCAGGACACCCCCATTTTGTTTATTTACGAACATTTCAGGACACTGCATGTTTTCTTAGAACAGTTTCAACTTGCTAGCGAACAATACGGACAGGTATAGTGTTCTTCAAGACACCTCCATTTTCGTTTCTTTACGGACATTCCGGACACCCGCGCTGTCCGCGGACACATAAATTGCTTTTTTTTTTTAAAAAAACATGAAATGATTTAGAACACAATATAAAAATGTAACTTTATTTAACGTGTAAGATGAATTTATGACAGAGAAGGTGAGGCAGAAACTGAAACAAAAACAGGAGAATTAGGGGTTGTATGAGGTGAAGAAGGGATGGAAGTCTCATCAAAATGTTTTGGTTCATGGAGAGGGTTTGGGGATAATTGACTGGGATATGGTGAGGGGGGACATGTACATGTGGGACAATGGTATGTGGTTTTTTGTTTAAAATGATCTTACACAAAGTTTTTTAAATTATTAAAATTTGCCAAAAGTAGATCCATTTTTTCCTCTATGCTGTGAAGAGTCTTATCCATAACAGCTTTTTCTGTAGTACTTTCTATTTTGGCATGCTCTGTACAAAAAAATATATATACGTTAAATGTATATAAAAAATAATAATTAAATGGTTTATATTGTAAAGTGTCTACCATTAGATTCACTATCTTCTGACATTTCCTCATGTGGTAAATGCTCCTCTAGCCACTCCAGAGTACTAGACATTTCTGTGAGAAAAAACACATAATATCATTTTTTTTTATCGAATACAAAAAGTTTACAAATATATGAGTAAAATGCAGTACACTTACTATTTCAGGTAAGGTATGTTCTGAGTGGTCTGTAGATCTGCTGTTGTTCTTGGTTGTGGAGTTTCTGTGAGGTAATCATGTTGGAAGCCTATCTTTCTTCTTTTGGTATATTCCATTTTAGAACATATTGTATTTAAATTATTGGTTAGTGTGTTATATATATGGGTTACACTTCTTATGTATTACTACATATAATGTGTATGTGTGCTGGTTTGTGAATTTGTAAAATGTTCATATGTTATCATATAACAATTAAACATACCCCCACAGAGTTTTTGGGTAGTGGTGCTGTTGTCCGAACATGTCCGCGGACATTAAAAGAGTTTGCGGACATCAAACTCAGTAGAGGGGGTTCAGTATGTTCCATTATACATGTACATAAAATCAGAGTTATTATTGTTAAATTGTGCTACAAAAAACCTATGAAATTCAGTGAAAAAACTTTGTTAAAGGGACGTTATGGTTAAGTTGTGCTACTAAAAACCTATGAAATTGAGTGAAAAAGGTTTGTTAAAGGGACGTTATGGTTAAGTTGTGCTACTAAAAACCTATGAAATTCAGTGAAAAAACTTTGTTAAAGGGACGTTGTGGTTCCAAGTAAAACCGAAAAACCCTTGAAATTCGCCAGTTATGGTAAGCTAAGCAACCATAACTCGCGCCACCACCGTGCACTGCTAAGTCTAACACCCACGACATCAAAGATGACATCACAAATGTCATTGATGACATCACTGATGACATCACATGTGTATTTACTTTTCATGAAATGTGTGTACAAGGGATCCTTATTATAATGTTGATAAAAATGTGTCAAGGATCATCGCACTAAATATCATAAGCTAATTAGTGCATTAAACAATGCATTTATATAAATAGCATTCTATTATGAGGTTCTATCGAGTATACTAAGCTACTCATGCAGAAACATAGCATTGTGTGCAGCATACATGATGAAGGTATGATATTCATAATATTTATATGTTGAATAATGAAATGATAATTGTTTTCTTATTAGAGTTTTGTGTACTGTGAAATATGTAATAAGTAGCTAATAAAACCCATGTATTACATAATTGCATTACTACAGATAAAACACAAAGAGACAAGAACACATACAAATATGGGTATATACAGGGAAAGTGAAGTAAGCAAAAAAGCAGAAGTAGTAGCAGAAACAATTCATAACCTAACTGATTATCTTTATGCAAATAAATGATTGCTCTGTTTGAAAGCTGCTATTTACTCTATGTATATGTATCACATGATGTGACTGGAGCCTAAGGAAAGTAGTGTGAGTACAATGTATACAAATATGAGCATATTCAGGCAAAGTACAGTATTAAAAAAAACAGAACTATCAGAAAGTCTTCCCCTATGTATATGTTTCATATGATATGACTGGACACTAAGGGAATTACTATAAGAACATACTTGAAGGATAAGTCTACAAATATAGTATGTTTACAATTTTTAGTTCCTGACTGTTACTGAAGAAAACCATGTGGCCTAGATATGTCAGTAAAGGAAAAAAGAGGGAGACAGACATGTCATGTCATCAGTGATGTCATCAATGACATTTGTGATGTCATCTTTGATGTCGTGGGTGTTAGTCTTAGCAGTGCACAGTGGTGGCGCGAGTTATGGTTGCTTAGCTTACCATAACTGGCGAATTTCAAGGGTTTTTCGGTTTTACTTGGAACCATAACGTCCCTTTAACAAAGTGTTTTCACTGAATATACATATACATATATATTTTTTACCATTGCAGACAACAGACTTCCTTTATTGGATGGCGCTAATGGATTGTGTAACACGCTTCAAAAACGGAAGAAGTTAGGATTTCTGCATTATCGAGTCCAAGAATTGTATGAAAAACAAGAATATCATCCAGGTGATTATACATTATGACACAGAGGGTTGTCCCAACCAGAAAGTTATTTATCAATAGGATTTAATCAATTTTCTTTTGGTGGTGAGTTATTAATTGCTCAGCACCTCTATATTAATGTCTAGTTTCTTATTCCTTCTCAAATACATTTTCTAGACCACAACTTTTAACTTTTTTTTATAATCAAAAATAATATTTTTTCCAATTTAGTTTTTTTATTGACAATAGCCAGAAATGAGGTTGGGCCGGACATCCGACCCGATCAGCAAAAGCATCAGAATAAATCACATTGTCAGTAACATTTTCAATTACTTTTATCTTAACACTTTTTCCCATTTCCCCCCCTCCCACCCCACCCCCCCAAACAATTAACAAGCCAAGTTTAGAGGTGTTACAAACTCATAAAATTCCGGGAAGAACACTTACAAGCCATTCGGTTATTAGGATTAGCACTCGAGACAGTGGGGTCCATGTGAGAGATAGGTGAGCGGAGGCTAGGCCAGGTCTAAGAGGGGTGTGTGGAGGCCTGCCAACTCTGCACAGTTGCACTGATCTGCATGTCCAACTATAGAGCAGTGATACAACACTTCTCCCTCATTCTTCAGCTGCAGGTGGGCACAGGGTGGGTCTAATGCGTACGACATAACCAATCAACCACCAAACATATACACAGCATGGTAATGAGAGACGGGTGACATTGGCCTCAGTAGTTAACTCTGCAGGGTATGGTGGGGTGAGTGGTACTAAGAGTTAACAGATCTGGACCACTCTGTTATGGGCCAGTACGATGCCCCGCCTATAAGCGCATGGAGACACAGTCATCGTGCAAAAGAACTGCAGCCCATTCTTGTACAAAACCCGTCATGGTATCATTTGCTATTGCTGTAAGCTTTTCGTACGAGAATATCACCCTGAGCTTGCGGAGCCATTCTTCCTTGGAGGGGGCCAGGCCGCTCTTCCATTTTTGAGCAAGCGCCAACCTTCCTGCTCGCAGCATGGCACCAATGACCTTGGGGTATACATTTGTTTCCGTCTCCGGCAAGGGGGTACCCAGCAAGACTTCTAACGGGTGCAAGGATGGACCGAACCCCTCAATATCTTTGATCCAGCTGAGTAGTTCCGACCAGTAGACCTGTATAGCCGGACAACCCCACCACATGTGAAACCAGGTTCCCCTCTGGTGGCAGCCCCTAGGGCAGAAAGGGGACACGTCTCGGAACATTTTAGACAGCAGGGACGGGGGGCGATGCCAAGAGTGAAGAATTTTGAAGCTGTGTTCCATGGCAGCCGTGCACAGAGAACCCGTGAAAATACCTTTAAAAACGGCCCTCCAGGTATGGTCATCCAATGGCATTCCCAGTCTTTCCTCCCATATGCGTTTGAAGGGCTGTCTGCCCTCTAGGTCGGATGTTATCAAAACACTATAAAACTTGGACAACGCACCCTTTCGTGATGTACTTTTGGCCAGGATGGATTCAAATGGGGTGAGGGGGCGACTCAGCTGTTCGGACCACCGGGGTTGGGACAATATCCCCTTCAATCGTAAGTATTCAAAAATCGTGGGGGGCCTATCTACCAGGGCCTCGAGCAAGTTACCATACTCTATGAAGCCCTCTTCTCGTGACAGCTGGGAGACTCTTTCCAAGCCCATGTCAGACCAGGCTTGCGTGTCGCGGAAACCCCTTGTGTCCAGGTCGATGGGGGGCCCCCAGAGTGAGGATAGCGGGAAAGGCCAGGTGGACAGGTGTTTTAGCTGGGGTGGGAGAACCTTAGGAGAGGCCCAAAAGTAATCTCTAAACTTTTTCGGGTGGGCATGGATGTCCTCTACATACGTCCAGTATGTGCCCATGTCGTCTCGCATATGCTCCAACATCACCCTGAGCTGGGCTGCCTTATAATAGAGTCGGAAGTCGGGGAGGCCAAAACCACCATGTGTCTTCGGGAGGGTTAGGGTGGAGGTTTTGATTCTAGGTCTCTTACCACTCCAAATAAAATGGAGGACACGGGATTGCAGTACCTCGAAGAAAGTCTCGGGCATCACAACTGGAAGCGCTGCGAAGAGGTAGAGAAGGCGAGGTAAGACATTCATCTTGACTGTGACCATGCGACCCAGCCAGGAAAGCGTGAGGGGAGCCCATCTTTTGAGGTCGCTGCTGATCTGGGCAAGGATCCCCGGGAAGTTGCACTGGTATAGCTGTGACAGGTCTCTGGGGATGGTAGTGCCCAGGTACCTAGTGGATTCTCTTTCAATTCTGACCCCTAGAATATCGGAATTGCTCCCGACGTCTCGATCGCTCTGGCCGATAGGCATGATGCTTGATTTGGAAGCGTTTATCCTCAACCCAGAGAAAGAGCCAAAGCTGTGTATGAGGTCGAACAGTCGGGGCAGGGATGTTTGAATATTGGTTAGGTAACCCAGGATGTCGTCTGCAAATAGGGAGAGTTTGAAGTCACACTCTCCGCATCGTATACCCGTGATTTCCGGGTCGTTCCTGACCGCTATAGCTAGGGGTTCCATTGCCAAGGCATACAATAGGGGTGACAGGGGACATCCTTGCCGGGTGCCCCTAGTGAGGGAAAGGGGCTCTGAAGTGCCTCCGTTAACCAACACTCTCGCTGAGGGACCGTTATGGAGTGCCGCTACCCACCCACAAAAATTGTCCCCCAGGCCCATCTTTCGGAGAACCCTGCCCATGTAAGGCCACTCGACACGGTCAAAAGCCTTTTCTGAGTCGAGTGAGAGGAGGTACCCTTCCACTCCCTGCCTGGATGTCTCGTGCATAAGATCGAGGGTTTTTCTTATGTTATCAGACCCCTGGATAAAGCCCACCTGATCCCCGTGCACTAGGGTAGGGAGGAACTTTGCCAGCCTATTCGCTAGGAGCTTGGCCAGTATTTTAACGTCCGTATTAAGGAGAGATATGGGGCGGTAGGATTGGCAATGCGCGGGATCCTTGCCCTCTTTAGGCAGAACTACAATCATAGCTGACATCATTGTGGATGGGAGAGTGCCTTGGTCTAGTGCGGCATTGAACATCTTGGCCATGAATGGGGCAAGTGCAGTCCTATAGGTCTTATAAAACTTGACTGTGAAGCCATCGTCTCCCGGGGTGGTGCCACTCTTTAAAGAGGATATAGTATCAACTATTTCCTCTGGGGAGATGGGGTGTTCTAGTGCCTCGGCTTTCTCAGGGAGAAGGCCCGGGATGGGGAGAGAGTCCAGGAATTTGTCGATGTCTTTCCAATTCCCCGAATATTCTGAACAATACAATTTTTCATAATATAACCTAAATTGCTCTGCGATCTTGGTGTCCCTCGCGGTAAGGTCCCCTTCCGGGGTGCGAATCGAATTGACCCTCCTGCTATTCCTAAGTTCCCGAAGTCTCTAGGCCAATATCTTGTCCGCCTTTTCCCCCTTTTCCATATATTTTTGTTTCAAAAAAGAAAGCTTCCTTTCCGTTTGTCCCACTTGAAGGTCAGCTAGCTTAGCCCGCAACCCCTGCTGTTCCTCCCACTGCCCAGGGAACATCTGCGTTTTCAGCTTTCCCCCTGGTTGGATGGCCACTATCTTGTCTTTCAGCTGTTTCTCTTCGCGCTCCCTCTCCCTCTTTCTCCTGGACCCAATACCAATAAGTGTGCCTCTGATAGTTGCCTTAAATGCCTCCCATACTCCCATGGTACCGACCTCTCCATTATCATTCAGGGTGAAGTAGTCTTCTATGGCTACCAGGAGGGATTGGCGTATCTCCCTGTCTTGCAAGAGGAGGTCATTACACCTCCATCGGGATTCAGCTGCCGGGGTGGGGGGGAGGCCGATCTTTATCATTACCATATCGTGGTCTGTCCAGGGGACGGTCTCTACTCTTGAGCTTGTGACCTCTCCCTGCAATGAGGAGTCCACCAAAATGTAATCTATGCGCGAAAAAACATTGTGTGGCTTAGAGTAGAAAGTATAATCAGGGTTCCGGCCCTGCACAGGGACATGTGTATCGCACAACCCCAATACCCCATTCACTTGCTGAAAGGCCAGCGCCAACTTCCTATGGAGACGGGTGTTGGGGCAAGGATTTGCTGACTTCCTGTCCCGCTCGGGGCAAAGCACCATATTAAAGTCCCCCCCCACCAGTAGGGTGCCCTCGGAGAATGCCATTATTGTCCCTCTCATACCCTCCCAGAAGATGTCCTGCGCTTCATTCGGGGCGTATATGCAAACCAGTGTGAACAAGCGGCCCCCCACCTCCCCTTTCACCATGAGATACCGACCATCCGGGTCTGCCTTTGAGGCTTTAAACCTAAAGTGGGCCCCAGGGGACACCAACAGGGCAACTCCCCGCTTCTTTGTTTGTGAAGAGGCCGTGAACACATGGTCTATGGTTGTGGCCTTGAGCTTAGGCTCTTTACCTCGAACCCAATGGGTCTCTTGTACAAAGAGGAAATGTAGGCGTAACTTCGCAAACTCCCTTATGATCAGCAACCTTTTTGTGGGCGAGTTGAGCCCACGGACATTTAATGACCCCACTGTTAAGGATTGGAGTGGATCAACCATTAAAGAAGTTGTCAAGGCTCATAGCTCCATTCCCTGAATCGCAAGCGTTGTAGTTCCCACATTGCCTTTGCCGCCCACAGTTGGCTCGAGAAAGCCCCCGGGACGCACGAGTAACCCAAAAACTTGGCGCGCTATAACAGTAACCCCAACACCCTAACCCCCCTCGTCCTACCCCCCTCCTACCTCCCCCCTGATCGCCTGGTTGATTCGTGACATTGTCAGAACAGTCCAAACCAGGCCACCAATGTCTCCCACCTCCGGGCTCATTAACTTCTCTTGAATCATAATTCGAGCCCCCCCCTATCCCCGGGTTCAATGCAATTCACAAACTACTACATCCCCCTCCGTTCACCTAGTCAAGTGTCCCTTGCTTCGTGAGGCACCAGAGGCTCGTTGCAACCATTCGGGGGGGGGCGGCGATGCTGGAGCCACTCTTCTGAACTTTCTTTGGCCTCGGACTCTGCGCCTTTCCTTCGGGGCTTTATTCCCTTTCGGACCTGTCGGGGATCGCACACAGTTCTGGTCCCCCGTTTCCATGCTTGGATTGTCTAATAGTTCACCCGACACTCTCTGGATGTCGTCCTCAGTGATAAGAGCGTACTTGTAACCCTCGAATTCAAAGGAGAGTGAAAAAGGATACCCCCACCTATACCTGACTCCCCTGGAGTGGAGCAACTTCGTCAGTGGAGAGCAGAGGCGGCGTCTTGCGAGGGTGAAGGCCGAGAAGTCTTGGTATATCGAGATCCGGGCTCCTTCCCACTCCATCGGCCCCTTCTTGCGAGCCAATTCGAGGATCCTGTCTTTTTCTGAGAAGTAGTGAAAGCGGACTAACACCGATCTGGGGCCTCTGGAGGACGCCCCTGCTCTATGGGCCCTGTCAATGGTGGGTTCGTTGGTGTTAGCCCCCTCAAATAGCACTCCTATTACCGCGTTTACAACCCTGATGATGTCTGCTTGCGTTTCACCGTCGTGTTCCAGGAAACCTAGAAAACGTAAGTTACAGCGGCGTTCCCTATTCTCCAAATCGTCCATTTTTAGGGAGCACTTCTCTTCTCTTCTCTCGAACTCCGACAGGCGCATATCAAATTGGGTCTCGAAGACGTCGCTCGAGGCTGTGTTATTTTCCAATGCCTGGACCCTATTGTCTATATTGTCCACTTTTTTATCTAAGGTGTCCAGTCGTAAGGTGATGTCTGCCCTGAAGCCTTTAATTTCTTCCAATAGGGCCGCCATGCCCCTGGTGACTGAGTTTGCATCCGCCGATTCCTGTTGCGTTTGGGCCGCCATTACGGGGGGCGTCTGGGGTCCGGGAGGCGTGCGACGATACCCCTGCAAGGATTCTCTCCAGCTCGTGGGGCCCTACCCCAGTATACCCGAGCCGCCGACAGCGGCGCCGGGGGGAGGGGGCCAGTTTCTGCCCCGGGGCAAAGAGCAGCGACTCAGCTCTGGGAGGGCCGGGTCATCGCCCAGTTTCCTCCTGTAGATGAGGATTCCTCCTGTGCCGGGCAGCCCCACATGCCTCGTACTCCCCGCACCGCTCAACTACGGATCGGCGATACAGCGTGCCACTCCCTTTACGCGGCCTGCTAGGGGTGATCTCTTTCCGCTGGCTTCCGTATGCCCCTTCAGTTTGTCTGGGGCCTGTACTGTTCGGTGAGTGCCCCGTTGCCCAAGTGTATACCGGGGGCTCACCTGCCTCCAACCTCGATAGTCCATTCGGCAATTGCCCAGCCCAGGCCCGGTACTCCTTACCTCCTAGGTTCGGGTGCGACGCTCGGCATCGCTCGGCTTGAGGGAGTCCATGTGTTACGCGTTCAGGCCTGTGAAAGGCCCACCTCCTGTGCCCCGTTGGGGCTTACCGGGGTCCGCTTACTCCAATGGGTGAATCCCCGCTCCTTTTGGCGCGAGCCTTGTCCCGGCCTCCCGTTTCACTGTGCTTTCATCTTCATCTCCACCGGCCCGGCCTGCCGCGTCTGCCCCCAGGAGCAAATCGCGAGTCGCCCCCACCAGAAAGAAACCAGGCAGGGGGAGGGAGCCGCCGGCCGGGGGCGCCTGGGCTCTCTACAGGCCTCACTCAGGCCCGGACTCGCCGTAGATTTCCGCGGAGCCGCGGCGCCGCGGGGAGGAGGGGCTTCTGTCCCGCGGGGGTTTGCGTGCTCCGAACTCTGGATCGGTTCCACCTCTGGGGCTCAAATTCGGGCTAGGGGTGCCCGACACCATCCTACAGGCGGGGGTGGTGTCAGCTCCTCACTCCTGGGGTGTCGGGGGGGGCTCAGGTCCCGCGATCTGTGCCCTGTCGAGGAGACGAGCGGAGATGCGTCAGTCCATCTCTGCGCCCCCTGGTGGATCTCCCAAAAATAATATTTTAATGACTCCAACAGAAGTACACAAATAATGTTGCAATTTATAAATCATTTGGGTTATCCAACAATAAACAAAAATTCAAAACTTTAAAAGAATCAGCATGAGAGATAGCAGTCTGAAAAGGACCAAATTAACAGTGTAAAATACAGATGCCTCTCTATCTAGCTAATCACTAGTAAATAGTTGTGAGACTATTCAGCAAAAACTTGTTTCCAACAAGTGAATCAGTGGCCTCAGCGGTCTATGTTGGTCTCAAATTATGATTATGAGAGACTTTCAGCCTCATGGAAACATATAGTAAATTGTCTCTCAAGGTTGAACACGTTTCGGCGGTGAAACCCAGGATAGGACCACCTTCCTCAGGACCAGAAAAGCAACCCCTGAGGAAAAGTATAAATCATATTTGTATTAAGCTGTTCTCACAATGTACAACATAAAACACTATTTACAATTTAAAACTAACCTCACCAGTGGTATAGTTGAGGGAAAAACAAGATGTGTACATAGAAGATTATCCAACCACCAAGGCATACCAGGCAAGCATATAGTCTCCACTCAAGAAGGTATTATGCCCATACAAGTAGAAACTAGGCATAATTCCTAGTGTTTTAAGAACTAGAAAGCAGAAATTAGACAAGAAAAGTGAGTAGGACACAGCACATATGGCTGTGTCCTGTCAAGGTTGCAGAACTTCAATCATGAAAAGAGCTAAGATTAGCCGAAAAAGAAATGTATCTGACTTAAAAATGGTCAATTAGGTATTAGTGTGAGAGTATTCCTAACTCACTTCCCCTGAGGAGCTGTGACAGGGGTTTTGTAACGCTCACCTAGGCTCTGCAGGAGCACCAGGAACTGTGCTGGGACCTCTCGGGCTGTGGTGGATATAGGGTCTGCTTCTGTAAGGTCAGAATACACCAGACTAAGGTTAGGGAACACTGTAACAGGTCTCACCCATCAACCTGTACCCTCCCTGGGAACCAAAGTTCCCTGGGACTGCGCTCATCATCTGTATATGAAAGTAGAGCTGTCCATCCTGCCAATTCTCCAAGCAGGGGTGCAATCTGTATGTGGCAAGAATCAGTTGCTTCACTGGTTCATTGTTCCAAGCCCAGTCCTGCTGCGGCATTGGTAGGTTGTGGTCGGTTGCAGCAGCGCTAATGCTATTGTCCTTTTCTGGTGAGTATGCACCCTTGATCTTCCTTCTAGCACTCTGTTGCTTTTCGTGCTGTTTGTCTCTTACTGTGTGCTTCCTCTTGCTTCTGTGTGCTTTCTTCTGCTTGTTTTGCCTTTTCTTATTCCTGCGCGCATTCTCTTTCTTATGATTCTTTTCTGGTTCCCATGTGCTCTCTTCTGCTTCTTAATTTGCTTCTGTGCACTTACTCTGCCTTTTCCTGCTTCTATGCACTTTCTTTTGTTTGTGGTGCTATTTCTAAGTTGCATACTGTCTTTGTTTCTTGTTTACATGGGCCAGTTGGAGCCGCGGTATCTGGAGCGTTGTTTGCAGGAGCCAGCTGGAGCCACAGTGACGAGGAGCCGAAAGGGAACTTGAACTCTCCAATGACTTCTTTGGGGTCTATGTTTCCAAATGGTGGTCCCGGGGGTCCCAGAGTTGTGGACATATTGACAGGAATTTGAACAAGTGCCTGCTATAGGGCCAAAGGTCGTGACAGGTTTGTCTTGAAATCGAAGATAAATTAAAGTTTCGAATTGGAAGGCTGGAAACAACAATAAGAGCAGTGAGGATGCCATCTCTCAAACAAGTATAATGTGTCACCCTCTTGAGAGATCTAAGGTTAGAAACAATGACTGTTTGTTCGTGGTACTTCAGAGAGAAGAAATAATGAGTACCTGAACTCTATTGACAGCTTAGTCTCCCCTTTTGAATGACGTCTTTACAAAATTTTCCATGTGGGGCATCCAAGAGAGCTCATAGAGTACTAGATAATGGTGTGTGATCACTAGCTCGCCAAGTGCTTTCTGTCAGTTAGTCATGACCTGTTTTGAAATTACAAAGGAAAACCAGAAGTGTTGATATTACAGTCTCTGAGAAATTAAAACGCCCATGGTTATGTCATATTTTTCTCAGACTGACCTCTAATAGTGCTACATAGTCGCCATTTATCAGTAATTTTCCCTCCAGTCCAACTTTTTGCTTTTGTCTGGCCATCCTATCCTGACTTTTACCAATGGAGCCCAGCCTTCTGCTGTACTCCACTGGGCTTTTACTCATTTTGTTATGGGGAAACGGACACTCCATTCAGACTGTCAGTACTGGGAGACTTTGCTTCACTTAGTCTTGCACTTTGTTGCTAATTTTAGCAACATTTTATCAGTGCATAATGTACCTTAGAGTACAGTGCACTGGGGTCTCTTTTACATTTTAAGGCTCAAGATATCCTCAAAGGATTTTTAATGAATGTACAACTGTGTCCAGGACAGAGCTGGTGGCAGCAGTTACTTTGAAATAATGTTTTACTCTTTTCTATGGTGCAAACCCTGTTTACCACGTTTGGCCCAGGACAGTGGACAGTGCCTTAAATGGCCATGCCACAAGGTCCTTTGTTCTGTCCTTCAGCCATTTTGTCCCTTTGCTTTTACCAGGTCAAGCAGACCCGTGAATTTCGTTATTTGGTCATGCAGACGCCCACGCAAACCTAAACTTTTGAGGGCTTCTGTATCAGGCAGAATCATATCCAGTACCCTTTGGGTACACCACACACAATTAAGACTACAAGTGCAAGTACAAATTCACCATTGGTACAAGCCTGTGCTACACAGTAAAGTGGTAGCAATGGTTGAGCAGCCAGATTTAGCTCAAGAGTAAAGTGAGCAGTATCAGAAGTTACACAAAGGACAGCAATTGCTATGGTTCAAACAAGCACTGACTCAAGGTTTCTTAGTAAAAGAATATACATTTATTTACACCATCATTTATAAAACAATTCACTAAAGTAAAGCAGCAGAAAATCACAATCTTAATACACTACCCACCACCCAATGAATTCTGGACAAGTTAAGCTCAAAATGAAGAGGGAGCAAAATGGCACTCCAGCCATTTAAAAAGGGAGGGAAAGACAAGGTTATACATACCCAAACAGCACCAACAAGCAAGTAGGCAGGGCAATCTAGAAAAGGCTTACTACAAGTAGGATTCAAATCAATAGGCCTGGGCAAATGTTAATGGTTCACAGTCTTTGCAGAGGATCACACAGTTCAGAGTAGTTCGCTGTTAAGTCTTTGCCAAGAGTTTGAAACAAAGTTGTTCGAAGGAAAAATTATTTAAAGGAGTAGAGAAGGACAAGCCCTCCGCGAAAGATTTAAAACACTTTCACCACGGTCGGACAGAACAAACAACTGGGTTTGTACAGTATCTTAGAAGAAGAAGAATGCTGTAGCTGAGGCAGAAGTTCCTGGCTGGTGCTGCAGGCTCACGGTTCCTGAAGCGATGTTTGGACTGACACGAAGAAGACTGGAGGGTCCTGCACTGCCCGGGGAAGAAACCAGCAGCAGAGCAAAGCAATGAATAAAAGGTGCACTCCTTAAAACCCAAACAGGGTCCGGTCCTCCTGGCTATCCGGTTCACTGCATCTGTGCACAGCAAATTTGACCAGGGGAGGGAGGCCTTGCTTGGTGTTTGGCAAACTGATTGGTCCCACCAACTCAATGGAAGAAGATTCCTTGCAGATCTTCTCTGTCGTCAAAGTGTAGGAGATTCTGACCCACAGCAGGGCTTCACCGGGAGGTTCAGTCGTGGTAGTGGTCCTCTTCCTTCAGCTTCTCTTCGGTTCCCTCGATCCAATGGCGACTCTGCCTTCCAAGTCCCAGAGACCTGCTTTTTATGCAGTTTTCCCCCATTCACACAACCTGGCTGTCAATCACATAGCAGGGTGGCTGTCCTGGCAGGACAGTCACCTAGCCAATCAAATAAGAGTGTGACTTGGATTTCCAAGGGAACCCTGTGCATGGGTCCTAAAACCCCTCCCTCACATCCTGTCTACCCAGACTCTAAGGCACCTAAGGAGGGCGAACAAAGGAACCAAACCTGGTATGGCGCACAGAGTAAAACACGAGAAAGACCTTTACAAAAAGAAATGACAAATAAACCCAGCCGGAACCCAATAAAAGTAAATGGGGTCCAGCGGATTTAAGTTTGAGGCTACTAACATAGCCCAAAACAGTACCAAGGCTATCTTCATAGACCACGGTAGGAAAAATATGGTAGATACCTCTGCCACCAGCCAAATCTTAAAGGAAGGGGAGCAAAATAATGTTCCATGAGAGACAGACGAAAAGGGATAACTATTAACCCTTTCCAGTACTCTATGTAATATAGTTTGTACTGGGTCTGTGCTTTTAAAAAGACTAATAAAGTCAATGGCAACATTACATGTTCTGGGAGACAGTAGTCAGTCCCAGAAAATGAAGTTTAAAGTGGTAAGTCTGAAAAAAGACAACCCTGTGCAGGTGCTGTGTGACACAGAGTAAAAAGATGATGCCTATGGAGTAGGTGTGGCTCCACAGTCTATGAACACAACAATGTAAAACACACAGCAAAACACATGTACGAGTGGGAAAAAATGGCTCACACTCTAACCAGGTGAAAACAATAATTCCTAGAAATCCAGCAAAGCTGCTGAGGGGTAAGGGAAATTAGCCATTCTGGAGAATTCTCCCTAACATTCTGCATGGCTTGTATGTGTGCACCCAGGATGTGGGCGGGAGCTATCTAGTTCCAATACACATCTTGAGTGCCAGAATGTCTGGTGTGCTGGGATGACTGGGACCACTGTGGTCTGTGGTTGGTCCACCTCTGGGATGGCTGAATGTGAGCAGATCTCTTTTTGGTTTCTCTTTGTTTTGGCGCAAAGGACATTTTGGATAAGAGAAGGTACCTTACACCCATTTCAGGTCGATCTTCTGGGTTCACACTGAACTTAGTAAAAGGGCCAAGTATCCTGAATCAAAGAAGCAGATCTATGGATCCGCTAGTGACCCACTGCAAGGTTTGGCACCTGACCCTGCTGTTGTCCCACTAGAGCCCTTGTTTCTCATCAATTGCAGAAGGCCTGCAAGTATGCTATGACCCATTGGAGTAGTGGGGCTAACTATGATTGGCACCTCCTGCTCAACCTGCAAATTAGCCTTTTCAGATGTTTTCCTGGACTGTCCAGTGAACTGGCCAGCTCGTACGGGACCTTTTCTCTGGAACTGCTGCCGTCTTGTGTTTTGATTTGAGCCTTTGGGGACCATAAGCTCTTGGTAGAAGGCACTCTCCTGCTGGTTTACGTACACCTAGCATTCCTAGGTCAGGAATTAGGAGAGTCTGGATGAACCCGAGCATACACAGTTCCTGCGTCGCCCACTGTGGCGATGATTTTCGTGGGTGCCTTACTGCTGTGCCCCCCTTGCCCTAAGACAAGCTGCATTGGAACTGGCCCAATCTCTTCACCAGAAGCAGAGAAATCATCATTGTCCCGCCATGGACTGAGGTCCCGGAACCCAGCCCCTGAAAGCCAGAGAGATGCGCAACTGCGGGATTGGAACCTGCGAATAATTGGAGATGACTAAAGAAGTTTGGTCTAGGGTGCGTCGAGGGTCGGTGAGTGCTTGCATCACTTACCGGTGGTCCCTGTCGCATCCGTAGACTTTTATGCACAAGTGTCCCCTGAGGGCCACTCTCCTTTGTGAAGGTAGCCTGCACTAACATCCTATTCCCAATTTCTGCAAATCAACATGCCCTCCTTGAAAAGTGGAACTTTATTCTTCATCACCTTATTCCCCTTCCTGCGACATTACAGCCCCTTGAAGAGACCCCAGGTGTATTTTAAATGCACGATTGAGTGCGGCCGCACAGAACATACTTTTGAGCACGAGGCTTCACACTTCTTAGGGATTGGACTGCCTATTAGTTAGGGTTTGAGTTGTTGAAGGACTGCCTAAAGTATATTTATACTGTGTGACCCCTTTCTGTTTCAGGTTGTGGATCTCTACTCGTTGAATATTCCTTTAGGCCACAAGTTACTGTGTATATGTTTCACAGTATAGTGTTGTGTTGCTTTTGTTACTATTGCTGTGGTTTCACTTGTTGTTTGACTTAATAAATGTATATGAATTGTTGATATATACACCTGACAGAGAGTCATTTGTGGTGTCGTTTGCTGTGTGTTCTCATTGTGGACTTTCGATCACCCTCACCCCTCCTGAGACCTAGGGCCTCATTACAAGGTTGCCGGTCCGGTAACAATGGTACCGGTAAGCTTGCCGGTACCTTTGTTACCGGACTAGCAAACTACGAGGTCTGCTCGGGGGTGCCTGTCAGCCTGCCAGGTCTGATGTGCTGGGTGCAAAGGCACCTGCGAGCAGACTTACACGGTAGCACCGGCACGTAATAAATGGTGCCGGCGCTACCGGCCTCCCCATTCCCATTGAGTCCTATGGGAATCTCTTCAAGGGGCTGTAATGTCGCAGGAAGGGGGGTAAGGTGATGGGACTCAATGGGAATGGGTAGTAATTTTTACCGGCACCCGGCAAAGGGGAATTACCGGGTCCACCAGGCTGGAATGCCCCGGTACATCCCCATTGCCGGGTGCCAGTAAAAAAATTACTCAGCGTCAGCTGTGCCGGTATTTACCGGCACGGCTACCACCAACCTTATAATGAGGCCCCTAGGCAATACAGCAACCAGTGATTTTTAGTAGACCAATGAGGTGAAATTCGATGCTGGCTGAGAAAAAGAAACATGTGAACCCTCTGAAAGACCCTGGCTAATGTATGCCAGGGCAACCTGGCCAACATTGGCATAGGCAGTTGGTGTAGCAATTATGCAACACAATGCAGTGAAGATCAATACATGGGCAATGTCTAACAACCCCTACCAAATGACATGAATTGTTGATGCTTACTTTGGATATCATGAGGGCCAACCTACCATGAGGGCACAGGGAGCAGATTTGGCTGGTTACCTCATCCAGGTCAAAAATGAAAGACATAGATTCCACATGACATATGCTAGGTTGGGTATATTGCCTTGCAGTTGCAGGGTGATAGGTAGGGAAAATGGGGATGAGACTCTGGCCTGATTTACAAAAGCCTTTTTCAATGGAAAAACCCAGTTAAAAAATTCTTTGCAAATCACGCCCTCTGTGTTTATTTTATACAGTGGTTATCAAGACATGAATGCACTTCATAATGTATTGCCCTTTATATAGGGCTGAGAGATGTTTACTTGTTCCACTGCGGAAAATAAGTTGACTACTTCAATTCAACATAAGCATTATTTTATTTGCTCTTGGTACAAGCCCTTTTTGCTGTTATGTTATAGAAATGTGTTAAGCGCACGTACGCCGAAGGCATCCTGGCATTGGGGGCTGAATACAGAAAGAGTTAGAATAGTAACGTTTTGAGGTTACGCCGGAATCCAAGATGATCGACAGTACTCCACAGCGCAAGAGGGAGTTTATTCCAGGTGATAGCAGCCACAATGGAGAAGGCACGCCCACCTGACTGGACCCGCCTGAACGGAGGGATAGCTATAAGGAGAGCTGATTGAAAGCGAAGGGGGTGAGTGGGAGAGTAATGTACAAATTTGGCTTGCAGATACTCTGCACCAATGCGGTAGAAGGGCCGATGGACCATGCACATGGATTTAAACATAACGCAAGCCTCAAAGGGGAGCCAATGAAGTTGCTTCAGAGGAGGGAGCATGTGAGTACCATAAGGAGGACGAAGGATAGATCTTGCCGCAGCATTTTGTCGAAGTTGCAGCCGCTTAATGAGGTAGTGAGGTTGCACAAACTAGAGCGAGGTACAGTTGTCCAGACTACTTAATACTAATGCAGCCACCACCAGGGCTTGACAGGCTGTGGGGCTGTGAGGAAGAACCTTTCGTAGAACCCAGAGTTTGAAATTGCCAGTCTTATACACTGCTGCCACCTGTTCCTCCATGGTAAGAGAAGCCGAGATTTTAACCCCCATATTTTTTACTGTCAGCATGGGTACAGGACAAGGGGCAAGTGAAGGAAGCCAGAAGTCAGCAGTCCAATACAGCTGGGTTGAAGTAGTTCCAACAACCAAAACCTCTGTTTTACTAGCATTAAGCTTAAGCCAGTTAGATGACATCCAGCTAACCAGTTCCTCCAGGCATTTCCTCAGTCTTGTAGCAGTCTCAGTCTGAGCCAGGTCCAACCAGACCAGAATCTGAGTGTCATCTGCATAGGAGTAATAGCGAAAGCCATGGCCTTGGAGAAGAAGGAGAAGGAGTCTAATGTAGACATTAAACAGGATCGGGGAGTGCACTGATCCTTGCGGGACCCCGCAAGTGAGGGAGACAGGAGGGCACCGAAAAGGTGGGAGAGATACCGACTGGGACCTCTCGGCAAGAAAAGCAGTCAACCAGTTAAGGACAAGACCAGACAGCCCAGCGGCAGAGAACTGAGCGATCAGGGTGGAGTGATCAACTGCATCGAAAGCCGCTGATAGATCTAAGAGGAGGACGGCTCCGACACCACCCTGGTCCACCAGGCGTGCAAGGTCCTCCAGCTAAGAGTTCAAGACCGATTCCGTGCCGCGCCACGGCCAGAAACCGGACTTAAATACATCGAAATAGCAGGAAGATTCCAAAAAGTTGGAGAGGAGAGGGGAGACAAGGGCCTTCATTACTTTCCTCATGCATGGAAGAAGAAAGATAGGCCGATAATTGGCTAGTACTTCCGGGTCCAGAGAGGGTTTTTTTTAACAGAGGGATGACCATAGCATGTTTGAGAGAAGGCAGAATGTCACCTGTGGCAAAAAGAATGATTGACTGCAGAGGAGATGTGACTAATCATATTGCGGATAGTTCCTTTAAGAGTGCCAGGGGTATGGCGTCCGCTGGAGAAGCAGATTTAAGGTGTTGGATAGCTGATAGAATATCAACATCAGAGAAGTGAGGAAAGGTGGACCATGTCCCTAAAGGAGGGAAAGGTTCAGTGAGGGCCTTTTCAGTAGAAGACTCCTCAGCTTCAGTTTTTATATTACCTCTGAGAGTGGATATTTTTTCCACAAAGAAGGAAGAAAGAGAGTCACATAGGTTCTGTGAGGGTGGTACTGAGGGATGACCTGTCATAGGGGCAGAAAGTGTGTGAACCAGGTCAAAAAGGGCCTTGGGTTTATTCAGAGCCAAGTCAACCGTGTGGCTAAAATAAACTTTCTTAGCATTGAGGATTTCTTTTTGGTATGAGGAAAGGGCATTGTGGTAGGTTGTTTTGTCTTCATCAGAGTAGGAGATACGCCATCTCCTCTCAATTTGTCTACACTGCAGTTTAATAGATCTGAGCTCTTCAGTGAAACAAGGTTCAAAAGGTCAATTTTTTAGTCTGCAGATTTTTTCAGGCGCTAACAGATTAGCCATTGCTATAAAAGCGGCTTCGAAAGTAGCCAGAGAGCAATTACCTGTCTGCCCACAGTAAGCTTGCAGGGAGGAAATAACTTTGTGATTAGCCACCCCACGCCAATTGTGTTTACTGATGGCGGGCTTGGGCTGGTGGTAGGAGGGTGTCTTTAACAAAATTGAAAAGGGGATAAGAAAATGGTCTGACCAAGTCATCGGGATAGGATGGGCTGTGTTAGTGGTTGTCTCTGGTGCAAAGATAAGATCCAGAGTGTTTCCAAGGCAGTGGGTAGGTTCAGTTACCCTCTGATGGAGCCCAAGATCATACATAAGGGCCATACAATTGGCAGTATGCCCAGCAATAGCAGAGTTGGTGGGCAAATTAAAATCGCCAAAGACCATCATATTAGGGTGAGTAGTTTGTAGTTCCAGCACTAACGCAGGAAATTAGGTGCAGAAGGCAACATCGGTACCAGGAGGACAGTATACCAACAAAATGGACAGAGTGTCATTAGGCGATGCTAAAATATGAATCAGCAAGCACTCCATTTTGAGGTTGTGCTTCAAAATCGTGCTAGTTACTTTATATTTAATATCATGGATCAAGGGTGAGTGGCTACCCGGTCCAAATGGACCAGGGCATAGTTAGCTGGGAGTAACTGAACGATGGAGGGGCCTGACGTTTCTCTTAGCCAGGTCTCAGTGAGAAAGAGGAACTCATAGTTATTATTAGATAGTAGGCCATAGCAGTTCATAGTGTTGGCCACTAGGGAGCGTGTATTAAAAAGGCTACATTGCAGAGCCAGTGCACGTTTAGGATTAGTAGAGGTAGAGAATAGGGAAAACCCAGTGGGCCATTTCGTGCCAGGAAGTGCCAGTGATATCAGGGCACTACCTTCCAACTTACTTACTAATTTGGTGTTTGTCCTAGCCACATGTCTTCCCAGTATGGGATATTAGAAGGAACATTTAAAACATATCTGTATTGTATAGGAGCCTAGATTGCAGAATTAGTTGGTTTGATCTTATTAGTGTTATACTATGTTATTGTGCTATTTATAGTTTGTGTGGCTGTATTTGTTTTGTTTGTTTGTTTATTTATTTATATAGCGCTCTTGACCCGGGGGTATATATGCGCTTTGAACATCAGGTTACAGGTAAAAGTCAATAGTACAGTATTGATAGGGCATAGATAATAGTATTCAAACAATATACATAAAATTGGACATTCGGAGTGCATACATATGTGGTAGGACAGTTATTTGTTGGTTAACCAGGAAATGACCTTGGTTCTGAAGGGTTGGAAAGTAGGTGTGGATTTAATATCCAGTGGGATGGAATTCCAGAGTTGTGATGCCAAGGTTGGGAAGCTGGATCCTCCAGCTCTTTTGAGGGAGTATTTGGGAACTGTTAGTTGTAATGAGTTGGACGATCTGGTGGTTCTAGTGTTCTGTCTTAGTGTAAATTTGTTCGAGAGGTAGGGTGGGGCAAGATGATTGAGGACTTTGTAAGTAAGGCATATGGTTTTCAAATCAATTTTCTGTTGGATGGACAACCATTTGCAGGCAGTTCTGGTGGCGGAGATGTGTTCCCTTCTAGGAATATTGAGGGCGGCACGGAGTGCGTTATTTTGTAAAACTTGCAATTTATTGATTACTGTTTTGTTGGCACCTACATAGAGGCTATTACAGTAATCCAGTTTAGATTGAATGAGTGCTCTGGCTAGGATGAGACAGTTGCTAGGGGAGATCAGTGGTCTGCAGGCCCTGATAAGTTTACCGGTGTAGGCAGTGGCTGAGGCGGTCATGTTGATTTGTTTAGCTAGGTTGATGTTCGTGTCTAGGTAGAAACCGAGGGTTTTTACGCTCTTGGCAATGGGTATGGTATTACCGTCAATAGTGAAGCTAGTGTAGCCGGGACAGAGTTTACTGATAGTGTTCGGTGAGCCGACAAGAAGCAATTCAGTCTTGTCATCATTCAGGCATAGGCCATGTGTGGCCATCCATGCCTGAATGATGGAAAAGACTTCATTGATCCATTTGGCGTCCTTGTTGTAGTTGCCTGATAAGGTGAGGAGTATCTGGGTGTCATCTGCGTAGTTAGTATAGGTGACACCCAGATTGTCCAGCTTGTCGAATAAGGGCTTAGTGAAAATATTGTAAAGGGTAGGTGAGACACAGGATCCTTGTGGGACACCGCAGGTGATGGGGATGGGGTCAGCCGCTGCTAGGGTGGAGAAGACCCGCATGGTTCTGTTGTCCAGGAAAGATTGGATCCATGTGACTGCAGAGTGGGAGAAGTGTGCTGCCAGAGATAAATGGTTGCACAGGATTTTATGGTCGACCAGGTCAAAGGCAGCGGAGAGGTCAAGGAGTAGAAGGATGGCAGCCTTGTTTTTGTCTTTGAGTTCGTCTATCTGGCATTTGAGATCAACAAGGGCCGTTTCTGTCCCGTGTTGAGGTCGAAAGCCAGATTGGCGAGTTCCTAGTAGGTGATTGGCCTCAAGGTAGTCCTGGATTTGTAAATAAGCCACTCTATCCAAGATTTTTAGTAGGAATGGGACGGTGGTAATGGGTCTGTAATTCGTGGGGATGTCAGGGTTGAGAGTAGTTTTTTTTAGTAGCGGTAGGACCCAGGACTGTTTCAGATTGCTGGGGACCATGTTGTTGGCGAAGGACAGGTTTATTAATTTGGTGATAAATGGGGAGAGATCCCTAGCTGCATCTTTTATGATCTGTGCGTGGCAGCTGTCCCCCTTGCAATTCGATGGTTTAAGGGATGCTATAATTTTCTGAACCTCCAATATGGATACCTTTTTGAAGGTGAAGCCTGAATTAGTGGCAGTAGGTGGAGGGGGCGTGGGGAAGGAGGTGGGATCGAGAGTGAGTTGTTGTCGTTTGTTGTTGATTTTAGTTTGGAGCCCTGAGATTTTGTTAGCTAGGGCATTCTGGATCCCTGTGCACCAGGGTTTATCCTTAGTGCAAGAGTCAGTGGGGGTAATGGGGTTTTCTAATTCCTTTAGTATGTTAAAGAGCTCCTTAGTACTGGAGCTTGCCTGGGAGATCCTAGTGTTGAGAGATTCTTTCTTGGCCCGTATAATCTCATTTTTGTAGAGGGTGGAGATGTTGGTGAGATTGGTTCTGTTATTTATAGAAGGCACTAATTTCCAGAGTGCTTCAAGTTTGTTTTTTTGTTGACGCAGGGTTTTGAGCTCCGGGGTGAACCATGTGTTCAGGTGCGCTTTGGGTATTCCTTTGCGCAGTTTCAGTGGGGCAATGATGTCAATGGCTTTGGCCATGGACTCATTGTAGGCGTTGACCAGTTGGTTCAAGTCCGTTGTGGCGTGTAGTGCGTTTAAAGTAGGGATCACCAGAGGTATTAGGGCTTCCGCTGTGATATTGCTCTTTTTCCTAGTAGGGCAGGCAGGTGCCATGATAGGCCTTTTATGTGCTGAGTTGCTGGTAAGAATGTCAAACTGGAGGAGGTGGTGGTCAGTCCAGATAAGTTGTGTGGGATCTTTCGTAGTAATGTTGCAGTTAAGGGTAGTTATCCAGTCAAGGATTCTGCCTTTCGAATGGGTAGGTTTGGAGCAAAGTTGTTGGAGGCCATGCTCCTCTAATGCCATGGCCAGGGCAGTGGCTGGGGTGTCTAGGGGGTCGTTAAACCCAAGGTTAAAGTCTCCGAGTATAATCAATTGTGCTGATGGTTTGGAACTTTCAGCAACTAGTGAAGTGATGTCTTCCTCAAATGAGCCAGGAGGGCCCGGGGGTCGGTAAATTAAGTGCAGCATAATAGTACTTTTAGGGGAAGTTTGAAATTTGACTGTAATGTGTTCACAGGATTTGAGTGGGGGAGCAGTGGATAGTCTGATGTCAAGCGTGGACTTAAAGATGAAAGCTACGCCGCCACCTCGAGCGTTCGGTCTATCTGCTCTAAGGATGGTGTAGTTATCAGGTATGGCTAGGGTAAGAGATGGACCTGCAGCATCGTGCAGCCATGTTTCGGTTACCGCAAGGAAGTCCAGGTTGTTTGTTAGAATAATGTCAGCGACTTCTGAGGCATGGGCGATTAATGATCTGACATTTAGGAGAGCTCCTTTGAGACTGGGATGGATAGTGTTGATGGGTGTTACAGTGTGAGGGTTGATCTTATTGAGTGATTTGGTAGGGCCTTTGCTAGGTCTGTGGTGGGTTCTGGCGCCAAGTCTAGAATTCCGATTGGAGGGGATGAGGGTAGTGTTACGGGAGTTGGTTGGGTTAGCTAATGTAGAGGTGTTGTAGTCAATGGTAGGGCAAGATGCTCTCGTGTTGATGGGGTTCTGCTTATAGACAGCTAGGTGTGTGTTAGCTGCGACATGCGGAACGTGTGCATGTCTATGGGTGGGAAGGGCGGACTTGGTATCCGGGGGGAAGGCTGGTGTGGTGGGCAGGAATGGTGTAGGGCAGGTGATCGGGTGGTGTCTTGGGCAGGCGGGTCTGACTAAACCATTATTATAGGCTAGGTAACTGTTGCCAGTGCAGGGTATGTTACTTTGCATGACACAGAAAGGGAACATGATCGCAGTCAGGCAGAGTAGCATGCTGGGGCTAAGGTAATATACAGGGGAGTGGCGTGAAGGGGGCATAGGCGTTATAGGTAGGGCACAACACAATGCGAATGAGGTCTGGGCGACCATAGGGCACAGCACAATGCAAGTGGGGTCTAGGCGACCATAGGGCACAACACAATGCAAGTGGGGTCTAGGCGACCATAGGGCACAACACAATGCGAATGATGTCTAGGCGACCATAGGGCACAACACAATGCAAGTGGGGTCAGGGCGACCATAGGGCACAACACAATGCAAGTAAGGTCTAAGCGACCATAGGGCACAACACAATGCAAGTATGGTCTAAGCGACCATAGGGCACAACACAATGCAAGTGGGGTCTAGGCGACCATGGGGCACAACACAATGCAGGTGGGGTCTAGGCGACCATAGGGCACAACACAATGCAAGTAAGGTCTAAGCGACCATAGGGCACAACACAATGCAAATAAGGTCTAAGCGACCATAGGGCACAACACAATGCAAGTGGGGTCTGGGCGACCATAGGGCACATCACAATGCAAGTGGGGTCTGGGCGACCATAGGGCACAACACAATGCAAGTGGGGTCTGGGCGACCATAGGGCACAACACAATGCAAGTGGGGTCTGGGCGACCATAGGGCACAACACAGTTGCGGTGGTACGTTAGTGACCATAGGGCACGGCCAAATGGCAGTCATGAGGCATGGAGCACTAAGGGCTAAGGATGCCTGTACTATTAAAGAGGTGGCAGCAGTAATGCATAGAGGCGGCGGCGTTGGAAGCATGAGCATATGTAGCAAACAGTTAAAGAAACCGAGTTCAAATGTTTATGGGTGCGGAGTAGCAGAGGGCATACCAGAAAGCACAATAGTATAGACTGAGGGTATTCCCACTACTCACAAAAGAATAAAGGTCCGCGGCCCCTGGCTCCTGATGCTCCAAACAGGCTCTCAACAGGCCTTAGAGTGGCCTTGGAGCTGGCCGCCGGCGTGATCCGCCTGCCGGCGGTTACCGCTGATGAAAATGAGGCTCAGCCTCGGTTTCAGCCCGCGCTGCGCCCGGCATGGGCGAGTCAGGCGCCGTGTGGGGACAGGGTCAGGCAGGCCCTGTCCTGTTCCCCGCTGTCGCGTGGTTCCTCTGCTGGGCTGGGGGTGCTGGGGGGGCTCCTGCCCTCGCCCCACGATGAGGAAGAGTGGAGTGAGGGGGTAACAGGCTCTCAACAGGCCTTAGAGTGGCCTTGGAGCTGGCCGCCGGCGTGATCCGCCTGCCGGCGGTTACCGCTGATGAAAATGATGCTCAGCCTCGGTTTCAGCCCGCGCTGCGCCCGGCATGGGCGAGTCAGGCGCCGTGTGGGGACAGGGTCAGGCAGGCCCTGTCCTGTTCCCCACTGTCGCGTGGTTCCTCTGCTGGGCTGGGGGTGCTGGGGGGGCTCCTGCCCTCGCCCCACGATGAGGAAGAGTGGAGTGAGGGGGTAACAGGCTCTCAACAGGCCTTAGAGTGGCCTTGGAGCTGGCCGCCGGCGTGATCCGCCTGCCGGCGGTTACCGCTGATGAAAATGAGGCTCAGCCTCGGTTTCAGCCCGCGCTGCGCCCGGCATGGGCGAGTCAGGCGCCGTGTGGGGACAGGGTCAGGCAGGCCCTGTCCTGTTCCCCGCTGTCGCGTGGTTCCTCTGCTGGGCTGGGGGTGCTGGGGGGGCTCCTGCCCTCGCCCCACGATGAGGAATATTAGTTGATTTGAATATGCTGACATGGTTCTAAGTATTGAATTTTCTGTTTTATTTTCATGCAAATGAATTCATTTTAAATCCAAATGAAATGTGTTTGATTTGAGAAGGACTGTGAAGAAGTAGAACGCTTCCAAGAATCAGAATACAGTACTATGATGAAGGAGAAGTACTGTGATGAAGGAATGGGATTATGGAGAACAAATCTGAAGTAGAAAGACAGATGAAAGGGAAGGACTGTGATGAAGGACTGTGATGAAGAAGAAGGACTATGACGAAGGAGCACTTTGACAAATGTCAAGAAAGGATTGTGATGAGGGACTGTGATGGCAGAGATGGATTGTGCTGGAAGCTACAAAAAGAGAACTATGGTGTAACACTGTAATGAAGGAGAGGGACTGTTTCCCAACAACCTTTCTCTTCTCTCACTCTCTGTTCAATTGTTTTTGGCCACATAGTGCTGCGTTTATGATCTAAATCCAAACATATCATCATAGGATGCATTTGCTAAGCTTGGGTGCATTCAAACCAGGAAAGAATAAAATAGCCTAATTGCAATGTATCCGTGCCCTAATAAGAAAGCCCATGTGCACCGGAATAATTCTGGAAAGTTGGTCTGTCCAACTTTCAGCTAAAACCTAATAGTAGAGCAAACCATGTGTTTCTTATTATATATGATTAAATAACCTTTGCAAAATCTTTCACATAAAAATACAGTATACCTACAAAATGAATTTTAAATCAAAAATTCTAAATTAAAGGATTCCTGTGTACAAATGCAAAGGCACTCAAGGAACTCATTATTTGAATAAAATCACTTAAAGATGTATAAATAAAATGTACAAGATAAGACTTCACAGGAGAAAACGTGAGGCATTTGTGCCTGAAAAAAACAGGGGAAATGAATAGATTCCTACTGCAATGTAACCATATCTGGCACAATAGTGATATTAGAATTACACTCATTCAAATTCAAAGACTTGAAAAAGGAGGCCACAGCTAAATATTTGGCGGCATTGCATCCACTAATACAACAATGCCATATGTATTGCTCATTAGCCCAATGATGATTGGGGTACATTGTTGCCAAATAACAGAGCCTTTAGTGTTTAATTCCTTGCAAAAAGATAAGAAGATGCCTTGTCGACTCAGCAATTCCCTCTTGATGGCAAAAATTACATCTCAAATCGTTTTAGGCAATTAGACCACGTTGTGCGAGAATTCCTTTGGTCAACAACAGGTTCCATCTCAGTTGCAAGAACATTTTCCTATGATGCCTGTCAGGGAACTTAGTTAGGTATGACCCAATCTCACCTCTCTTTTTATGTTCATGACTAATGTGTGCCATGGAGGGATAACTATGCAGTTTCTCTAGGTTCTCAATCCAATCATGATCAAGTAGCTTATTTCTTACCTTGTTAAGATTCGATGTAATGATATCTATATTCAGATTAATTATACATAGAATTCTCGCACAGTTCGTCCCGATTGCCATGACAGCATTGGGCTTTTTTGTACTAGCGCTTCGAAGTTTTGTGTACATTTGCATAGAGAGAATCACTAGAGGGAAAAAGTAATCTCCTAAACTGAGATAACAAGTTCCATTCCACCTTTGCATGGTTAGAGATGAGGCACAATTCTAACCTTATAGCTGCTATCAGAATGCAGTTTGGAACTCCTAACACACGCCTCCACAGAGTAGCTTCTCGTGATTCCAGACATTTCATAAAACAATTCCTGGTCGTAGATTAATTTTGGGGCCACCTTGCCTATATAGAACTGTAGGATGGGCAGAATAGAATAGGATCCAAATGTCCTGTGTATCGCCAATGCTTGAGAAACCAACATGTTCGCCTTCAGGTTTAACACATTCCTCCCATTGACAAAACCAGGAGCAGCTGATATCATGTAACCAAGGTATGTCATACAGGAGGCTGAGGTGATAACAGTGTCTTCCCAAGACTACACGTGCTTGCGCTTTTTCGGGCTTCTTGATATTACCAGAATTCTAATTTTCTTAGAATTAATCTTGAGCCCATTATCAGAGGCAATTGTGGAGAATGACTTAAGTAGACTTCTCAAACCCACACAGGATTTATCCAAAAGGAGAAAATCATCCGCGTATGTGAGCCAGGAATATGTTGAGAACCCACCTTTGGAGCAATCAATGAAGCAGGGATCAGGTAATCACTGGCATCAGACACATGCAGATTAAATAGACATGCCGCTAATGTGCATCCCTGTCTAAAACCGAACTCAGTTGGAATACATCGGGACATCACCCCCTCTTTATTCAACATTACCCTTATGGAGGAGTTCTCATGGAGACCTAATATGAGTTCTGTGAGGCCACTTGGACTCTCCCAATTTTTATGCTTGTCCCACAACCTGGTGTGGTCTACACGATCAAAAGCAGCTGATATATCGATTGATGTCACGAAGGTACATGAGTCGGTGGAGTCCCATGTCGACTGTTGGATATGTCTAAGAATAAGTCAATTGAGAGAGATGGAATAACCTTTTCGAAAACCAGTCTGTAAATTGGACGTTTCAATGGCTCATCTCTCCAAATGTTGAAGCAGGATAGAGGAGAAGATCTTACTACCAGTATCGAGTAATGAAATCAGTCTGCAGTTTGACGGATCGGTCCTCAGACGTTTTTTAAAGATGGGAACAATGTTAGCAGTTTGCCATGATGATGGGAACATTTTAGTGGATATAACACTTTGGAATAAAATAGCTAGAACATTGGCCCAGTTCCTTGTATCATATTTAATGATGACATTGGAAAGGGTGTTTGGTCCGACAGCTCTTGAGAGTGTACATGAAGTGATCAGGTCATAAACATTGTTCACACTGATTCTAATGACAGCGTGTTTGACAGGTATTATAGTTGACCTGGCCGTCTGAGCATATGGTTTTACGTAACCCACCGTATAGAGACTCAAGAAGTACATTGCCCAAGTTGACTCAGCTACAGCATTTATCTGTGTGGTGCATGTAGTCAACTCAAGTCCATTAATTAGGGACCAGAACATGCTGACATCCTTTCTTGACAGAATTCGGAGGACCAATTCATCATCTCGCTGGAGTAGAGTTGCAGGCCGTTTTGTACAGTAAAGCTTGTATTTTAGTTTTACTAATTTACTAATGGCAAATTTTGATTCATTTGAAATTGGCTGGCACTTAAGGTATACCTCATTAAAGTTTTATTTTGAGCTAACTGTGTGTCATAAACGTGTAGATGTTTCTTACTAGTGGAACCATCGCCGGATTTGGAAATGTAGCTCTCACTTGAGGTAAGAGAATAAAATAAAACCTTAAGAATTCTCAACCTTGAACATGTTGAGCTTCCATTCGAGTGTGGACCGGTCCATGGCTTCACACAAATGATATGCTGCTTTATCAATATTCAAGGCCATACATCAAGCAGTATTACCACCTGGACAGACTTTTAGGTTTGGAGGGACCTGGAATTTCCTTGTCAAAAATGGTGAATGGGAGGTGTAAAGTGGCTCTCAGCATGCAATGATCATTCCAAGCAGTTATCGAGAAATCAGACAAGAGTTCCATCAGCATTGAATCAGCAAAGATATAGTCGACTTGAACCTCAAAACTACATATATTGGGTAGAGTCACACTTACTGACTTGGTCACTCAAGGAGTATAGGTTAAAAGAGGAGAGAGTAGTACTCCATTCCAGACTATTTTTTGGTTGTTGTTCAAAAATATCAGATTTGAGATTGACAACAGATCTTCAACCATGATGGAAGTACATTTGGTATTCAAGTCACCAGCTAGCAAGACACAATGGACCGCACTTCTCCCCCTCCACTCGCACACAAGATTAACAATAGATAGAAGAACAATGTCCACATTACCCATGTCTATATGCCAGTAGATATTTACTAGCAAGATTAAAAACTCCTGAGACTGGAATTTGAGCTCAACAGCAAATAGACCATAGGGTAAGTTATCAACTTGACAGGAAACCACTAGGGGATCTGATTTTAAAACAATTGCCAATCCACCGTACGGCCTACCTTTCCCAGGATATCTTACAACTTTAGAATAAAGTTAACATCCATCTAGCACAGGGTTAGAGATGAGCCATGTTTCTTGTATAATTATACACTGGGCACCCCGCAATTCCTCTGAAACTGCCAAATTAGTGAGGAGATGAGAGTGCCCCCTGGAATTCCACAAAAAGATTTTTAGATCCCTTTTTACCTCACAGTTTTCAACATTGGCATTTTCCTCTTTGAAGCTGCCAGGTGCCTGCTTTAATAGGCCCCTGGCTCTAGCACCTAGCTGTTGACTTTCCCCTTTCCACTGCTTAAGATAATTGGTAAAAGGATTAACCGTACAAGAAGTGTTATCAGCATCTTTATGTTCATTCTCCCATTGAACAACAGATAATCCAAAATTCTGCAATGAATCTCTTTCAGCCAAAACCAGATCAAGCACCAATTTCGATCCAAAATAGAGGAGTGCACATGACACATCATTTTTTTCAGGGAATGCAAACCGCTCAATGTCAGCAGAGGAAATAGCTTTCAGTGTAGGTACTTCCACTAGTATTAGTCAAATGTTCATCTGATTGAGGAGATCTTAATAGAGGTACCCAATGTACTGGGCATTAATATAATGTGTTGAAGTTTGGAAGTTTGGCATCTCCAGTTTGTGAATCTAGGAATATCCGCCATGGACATTAGTGACACAGGTTCAGAGTTGAGTACATCCACCTGGCTGTTGAGTACTAATGTTGGTGCAGTTGTTGGTTATTTTCACCAGATGACATATCCTTTGTGGATCTCAAAGACCCACAGGCACAATCACATGTATGCCCAGAGATTGAATTGGCAAAAGAATGCTTCCTGTCGTGAGTAGCTTTAGCGCCATTATTAGTTGTCAAAGAATATCTCTCAGAAGGGATACATACTTTGTCGAGTGAAGCCCCAAGATTAGTATTTTTAACATGAACCACTGCAGAGTTTGCCAACTTTTATAGAGATGGAACAAGGAGTAGGTTTGGCAAACAGTAAACACAGAGCTTGATTAGTCTCATAGTTAGTTTTGCCTTGAGACTGGGGATGTGGCTCACACACACCATTGCTGAGTTTTCCACAACTAGTGCCCTCTAGAAACACCTTATTGACACACTCAAACCCATTTCTGGTATCTTTTGTCTGATGGTTTTCCATATTGTGAGATGTGTCTACAACAGGAATACTAGAGGGAAGTACTTGATCGTGTCTGCAGAGACACGCACAGGGCTCTGCAGTAGTGGATGCGGCCATGGAGAGGCTAGCTATAGGCCGGGTGCAGGGATGACCGCTGTCAGGTTCTGGCAGTTTGTGGGTTGGCAGGCACATATTAGTCTCAGACAGACATTTCCTGCGTTCAAGGTACGGTATAGTCTGAACACATGCATCAGTGCTATGGAGTTTGGGCACTTCAGTCACCGATTGTATGATATGCTGGTCAGTGACTAAACCTCCACTCTTACAACATTTAGTTGGTTCATCCAGATATAGAAATTATTTTGATTGAACGGTGTGGCTAGGATTTGGTGTTATACTGTGTGGATTGTGGCAAGAAAATGTAGGTGTGCTCGGTTGAAGGTCAGAACCACTCTCTTCCTGTACCGGTGTTGGCAGTGGTACTAAGTGTTTGATTGGGTTGTTGTGACATTACATTGAGTCAAGTATAGTTTCTTAACCATTTTAGAGAAGAATTGTTTCTTCTCTTTACTACGTTTTGGTTCTTAGTTTTTTTCCTTTTACCACCTCTGCCAGGAGGGCAATCAGTGGAGACACTTCATTGTGTGTTTGATGGAGTATGTGTAAGTTGAGGACTATCGCACATTTCTATAATGACTGCAGACTCGTTTACCACATCTGAACATTTTGGGGCCAGAGTGTCACTAGAGTTCGAAGGTACTTTGTGTACACGCGCCTCTATGTTGGTTGTATCAACTGGTATACAAACCAGTCCAGGTTGTGGGATAGGAAGTTTACTGTTCGGAATATTAGAAGCTGCCAAATGGCCAACACATGCTTCAAGGTCCTCAACCTTTGTGTATATGGTGTTAAGCATTGTTGAGCGAAGTTTTACTTCCTTTCCAAATATTGTCATATAATTTGACGAATGAACTAAGGACCATATTTAGGGCAGAGAGGCTGGAAGAAGACAGCTGTATGCATTCATCTGCCTCTCTTAGTATGTGATGAATTGCTCCATCACTGGGTTGGTTATAGTAATCAGGAGATGAGATTGAGTGAGGTCTTTGCTTTTCTTGGGAGATAAAGTCGGTAAGCCCTATAGGCAAGCCAATGCGTGACGCATCGCAAGTTTGTTGGATAACATTCTCAACATTCACACAAGCCGAAGGTTGCACCAAGGAGTCTACAAATTCTATTAAACTCAAATCATTTAGGCTATGCGTATGGGTGCAATCAATCGTGGCAGTTTTCCTAATTGGAGGAGTAGCTATGATTTCCGTGCATGTCGCAATTAATCTTGGGAAATGATCCAAGATACATTGGCCAGCAATCAGAGAACGGTGGTGTGAGGGATTAGCTGCCAGCCCATCTGTAAGGATTCTCACACTTTGCTTCTTGCTGCCCTTTGAAATGGGTTTCACTGTGCAGGCCTTAGCGGGTGTAATTAGTGATATTGGGGAATCGGGTGTCTCTAGGTTGTGTTATACTGCAGCTACGAGGTCAGCTTCTTTCTTACCGCCCAAGTCTGCCTCATTAGGCACCGAACATTCCAGTGATTGTTTTGCACATATGTTAATTTCAACAATAATGTTTTTCCCTTCGGTATCTGCTTGAGGTTGCAATTCGCTGCGGAGCCCTTTCCGCACCGACATCTTAATTTCAACTTGGTTAAACAGTTAGAAGTGTTTTTACCCACAGGCTAAACAGTATCACAGACAGTTGACAGTGAGGCACCCAAAGAGGATAAAAACACAAGAAAAAAGAAGCAACAGTCTCCCGACTTCACAGGTAGTCAAAGGGCCTAGAGAAAAGGTGCACTGAGGGGCTCAGAGAGAGTCAGATTAGGTAGTGGGACTCTCTGCAGTCACCGCCACAGAACACGCTCTCAGCTAGACAGCGAGCACAGTTCAAATGGAAAGGACCTTCGCAGTCACTTGCTCGAGTACAAACACCAGGTTACCGGGTTACCAAGCAAAGTATTTCAATTCGAGACGAAGTTGTAATTGGTAACAGCACGTGGCTCAAAGAGAGTATTCACCCTCCACAGTCACCGCCAAGGTTCCAATGAATAAGCACATTCAAAGTAAGCAGTTCAGCAACTCTGAGGAAGTTAAATGGTGTAAATTGTAGGCGTGTTGGGTGATTCAAACGGATAAAAACAACTAATTTTCAATGAAACCCCTACAGTCACCGAAATGCAAATAATATGAGGGCAGCGTGTAGTCACTCCCAGTAGCGAGTCTGTGATCAGAATTCCTCACAGGTCTCAAGTGGGCCTCATTGCGAGGTGGGCGGTAAGGGATTACCGGCACCGGTAAGGGCACTGGTGCCGGTAATCCCTTACCGCCCTACTACGAGTTCCCTTTGTGGGTCCTCCCTTAACGCCTGGTTTTACCAGGCGTTAAGGACAGGACCCGCAAAGGGACTTTAGAGCTAATAACAGTACCGCAATTTGCAATACCGTTATTAGCGCCTTCCCCATTCCCGCTGAGCCCTATGGGGGCTGAAATGGGAATGGGGGAAGGGCCCTGGTGAATGGGGAATTACCGGCCCGCGAAACTTGGAATGGGGCGGTAATAGCTCCATTCACCAGGGAGGAGTCAGTAAGGTTTTGGAGGCAGCCATGGCGCTAATAGCACCATGGTTAACTCCAACCTCGTAATGAGGACCAATCCACGCTCTCAGCAGTCACTGGCAACAGACAGTGTTTACAAGCACTCCGGGGACTCAGGGGTACACTGCAGCCTATTAACCCAAAAGCGCTTTTGCAGGTTAAGAGGAATCCAAATTATAAAGAAGCGATGAAAAGGTATTAAACGCAGTCAGAGTGGAATAACCGAGCAGTTCACAGGGACAAGATTGCTTCCAGATTGGGTTACTGATTTACTGGTTTACTGAATTAGGTGCCGCACGGCTGAAAGAGAGTTCCAAGCTCTCAGCAGTCACCGGCAGAGGGCAAAAGGCTAGAGGCAGACTAAGTTATTAGAACTCTAAGTGCACGCTCGCTCGCTTGCCTGGACAAATCCGCTGGACTGAATAGGCTTAAACCGCTTATGGTCTACTGACAATGTACCTGAGCGGTGAGCAGTAACAAGAGCTGTAACTGTAGCAAAGGTTGCACTATTGTGCTATGCTGGTCCAGATGATCAGATCAATCAGTTCACATCAGTGGACACAGTAAACACTCCTGTAGGACTCCACTGCGCTCCACTGTAGGAGTGTGTTTTGCAGAAGAAGGACCACCTCCAAGGTAAGGTTACTGTGAAAAGACTCCAGCAAGGATAGTAGGCACACAGTAAACACTCCTCTAGCAGTCATTATTAAAACAAATCCACAGTGCTAGAGATTATGTGCTTTTAAGCATTTATAAAATAACCTATATAGTTTTAACCAGGTTTGTTACTCCAAGAGACCCAAAAAAGAACTAAGAATGCAACAATAAAGAAATAGGACATCACTACAACATTAAAGGTTTACATTTTGCCTTACTTCAGAAGTGTACTTTAGTTGCCGAAGCCTCTTTATGAATGACGAGTCGTACTAAAGTTGTCATCTTAACATAATGAACACTCAAGATTTAATCAAGAAAATGCACTACATTGTTTGGAACAAGGCTTTTACACTAGTAACCATGGATGCATTTGGACTGAACAGGTTGATTTGACAAAAACAGGGTTTGGAGTCGGTTAAATATTTTTTTCACACAAGGAAATTCCCTAGTACAAATCACATAGCAAAACTTTGCTTTGCTAAATCATACTTACTTTTACCAATAATATAGCCTTATAGACGGAGGGATGGGTCATTATGGCAGGATAATTACCAGCCAGCAAGGTTCTGCCCTAGCCGAATCTGAATGCCATTGATTGGTCAAAGGGTCATTTTCCAAAGTGATATCGACCCCTCCCAAGTTCAGCAATTTGCACATGGCGGTACCACTAATATGTGTTTTGGAGTTTTGATGCTCAAGTAAAAAACCCTGCTTTAAGAGTGAGTAGAGTGAATGGGTAAACTAAGTTAGCACATTTAAAGTGGTTTTATTTTGTGGTATTTAAATAACATGATTGTCTTCATAAGTTAATCATTTTAATTGCAAGCTGGTTAAACTGGTAGTAAATGGTTTCCCTGTAAGAAAGCGAAAGTAGTTCCTCCTCTTTTAGCATAATCTTTCATGTGTTAAATTAGATGTTGAAGCAAAAAAGGGTCCAATCAAAGGGATAGTGGGCCTCATTATGAGGTTAGCGGTAACCCAAAACACTGAATCTACCACCTGACTTCCCGGTGCCACCAGGAGATTACACGTGAACTTCCCCATTCCCATAGGACTCCATGGGAGTCGGGAGATGGAAGCACCAGCACTGCTGCTAACAGTGCCAGTACTTGTGTGACGACTCTGCCTACTGGAGCCGATGTGCCTGGCAGGGCCAGACCTGCCAGGTGATACGGCCCCTGCAGGCAGACTTGTAGTGTGTGCGGCCTGGAAACAAGGGTGCCAGTAAGCTTACTGGAACCTTTGTTTCCGTTTAGTTATACAGTTGAACTTTAGCTTGCAGAACAAAGGTGCCCGTCCCACTTCTGGAATGTTAAGTGATATTTTTCAAAGAAGAAGTAGATGCATATGCTCCTGCACAAAAAAAGTGGAATGAAAGAGGTTGTTTTAAATCAATGCATGTTCATTATGAAGCTTCAATGCAGACAATTATATGCAAATACAGTACTCTTTTAGCCTGATTAATGGAATTATTTGCGTGAAAAACGCAGATTTGCACACCTTTCTGCCCGAAAATCCCTGTTTGAAGTATGGGGATTTTCGGGCAGAAAGGCGCGCAAATCTGAGTTTTTCACTCAAATAATTCCATGAATGAGGCACTTTGTGTCTGAGGAGTGCGGTTTGTATGATGGTACCACAGAAAGTCCTCTAAAAAGAACAACGGGCAACATGGGGTTGTTGTAGAAAGAACCTTTGTTTTCACCTAATAGTTCCGAGTAGTATACACAAGGGCTTTCACCACCAAACAATAAGCAGGGGAAGCAAAACAGGGAATTTTAAGATCTGCAGCATTTTAAGATCTACTGCCAATAAGCCGCTTCTTTTTATCGTATCAGGCAATTGAGAATGTTCTAGTATAGCCCTTGCCACAATGGTTTGAAGCCTGTTCAATTGTGATTTCAGGCCTATCTGGGCCTAAACTTTTGACCTCAAGCCTCTCTTTGGATTTCAATGCAATGCCAGGAATTGCTTTAACAGTAAAGCTTCAACAGTAGTCATCTCCAAATTACTATAGGTTAGTGATTCTGGTGAGATTAAAAAAGAACCTACAGATGAAAAATGTGCACTGTACACAGAAAATCAAAATTTAAGCAGCCAGCCACATGTAGAAACAACCCTTTTCCACTGGCATGTAGTGTGCTCTCTCATGTGGTGTAGCCGGATTCAGGTTTTTCCACAACTAGCAGCTGTTTTGCACCTGTGTAGAGTAAACTTAAAATTATAAATCTTACAATTTGAGGGCACTGAAGACGCATCTATTATCAAAGAGGTGATCAAAGCACACACATGCATTTTGAAGTACAAGGTGCTTAATAAATGTGTGTAGCTTGTTTGTGAGCTCCTTGAATTTTCTCAGAATGTTGTACTGTTTTTCTTTTTTTTAGATACAACCATTTTCTCCAGGCTTCTTTGACTGACAGCCAAGAATTACAATAATCAGGAAATCAGAGTTATTGGCCCTGCTGTGATTGGCATGCTTGTCTACAAGTTGCACACAAATCTCTGAAGCAAGGACTTAACCTGCTGAGCTATGAAAATTTCTAAACAAAAAGGAAGCTGCACCCCCAGTGCATACTGCAACCAAATCTGTGGGAACAAGAAGTAAATGTATGAAGAATACACAAGAGTGAGCCTACACTGCCCAAGATGCTTTTGGATGGGGATCACTCTGGTGTGCTCCTCATCCATTTAGTTAATTCTCGTGAGCAGTAGGATGTTCACTCAGCAGCAGGCCTGGGTGATCATGTGTTTGGTCCCATTTAAAAATAATGGTGGTTGCCGCCTTGCTTAGAGTGGAAATCAGTCGGAGGCACCCCTGGAGCGCAGACATTACAATGGAGATAATCTATTTAATAGAGAGCCAATTATCATGAGACAGCGAGCCAGAAGGAAGCTCATGAAACATGATGTAAGTTTCATCAGCACCCTGCACTCCTGCTGTCTCGTGATAATTGGTAGCTATTTAATATTGTCTTTATTAATGTATGCAGCAGCGAAAGAAGAATGCATACCTATTCAGGCATTGAATAGCAGCTGAATAGATGTGAATCCTTCTTTCGCTGCAGCTCTCTCCTCTGCATGGCATGGAACAAAGAACTTTGTTATTTGTCACGTGTCTCCACAAAGCAGCCTGCACTCTGGTAGGGCTGCCTGTAAGCAGCTCCTCACTAACTGTGCCCATGAATACTGTTCTGGGTGCATTTCATTGCAGTGCCCAAGCAGTGTGAGAAGCGTGTATAATGCTGTATGATTTATGAAATTATGACTATGGCTTTAAAACCCAAGGGGGATTTGTTAGGCTCACATTAATCTGCATGATGCAATTGTGACTTTGCATGTCAGGCGTATTGGAAAGCAGCATTGAAATGTCCTTTGTTTAAAAAAAATTGTTGGGCACCAATGAAGCAATGACAAAATGGCCACTGTTGCAAAGGGCAATGGATTCCTTCTGTGACAGGCTGTTTGAAATATACCCACCCATTGTTGTCACTGAATACATATTCTTTCAAATCAAAATGCACAATTTAATTTGCACCACATTTGACCAGAAAACGTTCCCTTCAAGGGAGAGTTTTCAGACAAAATGTGTTGCAAATTAAATTGTGCATTTTGACTTTAAAGAATATTTATTCAGTAACAATGGTCAAAACTACTGCCCGCATGGTGAAGTAAAAAGCAGTTACTTCACCATGAGGACAGTAGTTCTGAGTCCTCCGCTTCAGTCCTGGCCTCTTCTGTCGATCCATTGAGTTACTTGAAAGTAACTCAATGGATGGACCAAAGGGGCCAGGACGGAGGACTCAGAAAGCAGACGATCAGGAGTTGCAATTTGCATATAAACTCGACCTGATATGCATAAAAACTCATATGTGATCTTCGTCTGCTTTTCCATATACATACATCGATCACATAGGAGTTTGTTTTCTCCATATAAGCTCAGGACGAGTTTATATGCAAATTAAAACTATATACAGTCAGCTCAGCAGCAGCAGGCCAGGCAGCTGAGCCTCTCACACACAGCCCGCGAGTACTGAGTAGTTCTGCAGTGCACAGTGCAGTCAGTCTCTCTGCTGAGAGACTGACTGCACTGTGCACTTCAGAACTAACTCAGGTCGGGACTGGAGTTGCGCGTGACTCACTTTAGGGGTTCCAGGAAACACCTCAAGTGAGTCACCTCTTATAAGTTAATTTTCGAGGTTTTTGACCAAAAAATGTTTTAAAAATACGTAATTAGAGGAATGAGGAAACTAAACAAAGCAACACATCCCTGAAGTCTGATGACAGCTGCCCTGCAGCAGTGCTCCTCCTCCCTGGCGCAGCTCCAGATGCGATCCAATCCTCGTGCAACGTATTACACAGGCACTGTGAGAGCCCTACCCCACTTGCTGTAACTGAAACCAAACACACTCCAGGCTCTGTTTGATTTAATTTGCCAAAGGGGGTCCAACAACGACCCCCTTTGGGAAACCAAACCAAACATAGCCTGAGCTGTGATTGGTTGTGTTTCTTTCTGTAAAGTTCCAGCATGTGGGTGTGGTTCAGTGACATCACTGTGTTGTAGCCCTGAGCTCCCAGCCTCTGATCATAGACCCTTCTCCATCATAGACCCTTCTGCAGTGAGGAGGGTCAATGCTCCAAGGCTGTATCAGCTCCCCACACCCTGCCCTATCTCTTGCACACACTGGGGTGGGGTCTACAAGTGTGACCCCACCCTGGTCTGTTTGAAGGCCAGGACAGAGGGCTGGGTGAAGAAAAGGATGCCTTGGGGGCGTTCCTTTTGTAACGCCCCAACGCATCATTATCAGCGCGTTTATCTGCTTTCACTGCTGCGCCGGGAGGGCCTGCAGTGCAGCAGTGATGGATGTATTCAGCGCTCCTCGCTGCACATTCGCTGCAGCCCCACCATGTCCATGAGCAACAGGATTTTGCTGTTACTCACGGACATGGTGGCGGGTGTCATTATTGGTGGGGCTCTGCCCCTCCCACCACCATGGGCCGGCCTCCACTGGCCAGACTTCCCTTGAGGGTGTGCATGCTTTACTATGGTAAGGTAAACCCAATAATCTACACAAGGATAGGGCAATACATACAAGCATAGCAGAGGGCCACAAGTAGTCACAAAAGTGCACAGATGTCCCAACTATGGAGTCACCCATAGTCAAATGATATACTTCTATGGTTACCCACTTTTCCAGCAAATAAGGTGATGCCTAGAAATAGGTTTTCACAAAGATCACAAAGGAGAACTCTAGGTTACTTGGTACAACTTGTATTTGTATTTGTATTTATTTTGTATTTGTATTTATTGTGTTTATATAGCGCTTTAATCCAAAGTGCTGTACATTATAACAACAAGGTACATAAAACATTTTTTAACAGTATAAGCAATTTACAAAACATGACTCAAACCAATAAAACAGTATGTAGAGCAATTAATCTGTGAGGGTGAGAGGGAAGGAGGAGGTGAGGATGGGAAAGGAGAAGGGAAAAGAAAGGGCATTAGGGTGAAGAAGCAAGGAGGATAAGGGAAACATGGTGGTTATGGTGGGGTTCTTAGGGGGAGATGTGAGGGAAAGGAGGTATTAATGAGAGAAGATATCAGGGTTGGGGATGGATAAGGAGAGATTTCAGGGAAGTACGGAAGGAGGAAAAGGTAGGTGTGCAGTGGATAGAGAGAGATAGGGAGTTCGAGTGCAGGGGAGCTAGAAGCTGAAAGGAGCAGAAACGGGAGGAGGCACATGGGGAAAGGGGAACGTGAGAAGGAAGAGATCAGCAGAACAAAGGGACTGGGAAGGGGTGTAGAAAGGGAGGAGAGAGGAGAGGTAAGGTGGAGCAAGATCATAGAGAGATTTAAAGACAAGGCAGAGAAAATGAAATTTAAGTTGGGAGTGGAAGGGAAGCCAACCAAGGTAAGAAAGCGAGGAGGAAATGGAGTCATGAGGGGCAAGGAGGCAGAGGGTATTGAAGGCAAGTGTCCGCAGATAGCACGATCCTCCCCGCAATGAGAGACAATATTGGACTCTCCCCTGGATGGGAATAAGGCCAGGACAAAGTGCGGGTGAGCTTAAATGGGAGTTTATCACTCAAAATAGGGCATGCAAAGTACTCTGCAAACTCCTCCGAGAGCGCTCTGTCTGACAATAGCAAAGACAGGCGTATATATTTACAAAAAACGTCATAAGAACCTACATGCTATAGGGGGCACAAGTTTGTGGGGATTGGGTGGCGAAGACTAGCTATAGGTGCTGCTGCGATGTGGTTTGCCGCGGCTGGAGGACGTCACTGGTTACCCTCGTGGGTTGGGCTGGGCCTGGCAGGTCAGCTGGGCTCATCCGGACGGTGTTGTTGTGCCAACCGTGATCAGTGTCAGAGATGAATGTCTTTCCTGACTTCCTGCCCTAGGGCCACGCACACTGCAGTCATTCAACATTGCAATATTATCTTCCCTGGTAAATCTTCCAATAGGTTATTCTACAGGTTAATGCAACACAGGAGGAATGCACCAGGAGTGGGGTCTGTTGGCGATTCGTCAATAGATGGTTACCGCCATCCTATTGACCGGGTATCAGAGGTCGTGGGGTTAGGTCTTGGGGCATGGGACAGGCGGTCTTTGTAATCATGCCTTGTTAGAAGTCATTATGGATGTGTTCTTGTAATGTTGCCATAATATTGGGTGTCCTAATTTTACAGGGGCCATTACCCTAAGGTGAGCCGGCGGGTCGTGGAGTCTAAGAAAGGGCGCCTTTGGTTCTGTGTTTTAAGGCCGGGGTTTACTGCTGGGTTGTAAATAAGTCAGGTGGCAGGCCGTGGCCTTGGGTGCTGCGGGGGAATGCGAATGCTTGAGGCGGCTCCAGCCGAATTGGGGGAGGTGGAGCAGCGTGGCACAGGCCTCTGCTTTTTCGTCTGGCAGGCTTCGCTGGGAGGGAGGGGGAATGGCCTTGCATGTGCCCTCAAAGGTATTTTCCTCGTGTGTTGCAAACTTAAGGTGGAAGAGACATAAACATTAATATAATATACAGTACTCATTAAGTCTTTCCAAAGCTCACGTTTTTGACATTGCTAGTGCCATCCATACGGCCAATTTGAGCACATTACTTGTACACTACGTTTTTAACAACTACAACATTTTGTTATATGTTTATACATGCGCGGTAAGTGAGGTAGTAGTAAGGTAGGTGGAGCACGCAGGAACAACCCGCCACTAAGACTGGGGGCAGTGGCACATAGTGGGCTCGGACACACATATGGTGCATTTTCGTGCACCCCTTACATAAGCCCTCAGTATGGTTGCATTTGTCTTCCTTTGCACTCTAGCAGCATTAGTTCAGTTTTGGCGCCGGGCCGTGGGGTGCAGTCTTCTCGATAACACACATAACATGAAAAACCACCGGGACGCTTTTACCATTTGCGCATAGCTACAGGGACGTGGGTGCTTCATCCCTAATGTCATATGAGCACCCATCCTGCCATTTTCATATATTTTACAGGTTTTTTAGTCAGAGAGGTTGTGGAGAGAACGCTTTCATCACAGGTGGTTTGCTCATTAGTATTTGGGGACTTTGCTTTTGTCAGGGGACCATTGTACAGTTCTTTTCCACCCAGGCCCTGCTGGCCGGGTCATGCTGGAAACAGCGATACACTGCGGAAGGTGAAATGTTACAGTGTTGGTATTTAACACTAGCTCATGTCCGTCTGTTCGTGGGAACGGGCTCTTAGCTGATCTGCCAGGGAGCTGTGGCCACAGGGATGAGTGATACTCTCCAAGGGTGGGGGCCGTGCGGCGGTGCGCAGGGCTCAAGCCATTTTTATTATACAAAATGGTTTCCAGGGCCTAGCTAAATTGAACAGGTTTGGTCAATGTCTTCAGCCAGTGCCCCACCCACCAGATGGGCCCTGGTGGCAGGAAGGACACCCGGTGAGCCATGAACCTCACCGTGGGAGAAGAGGCATGGGAGGGGGGTCTCCTGGACCAGTCCTCCCATACAGTATGGACAGCTGAGTGGTAGAGGTAGAGTTTCACCCTGCAACGTAACTAGCAGGGTGAGACTGTAGATTCAGGATACCTCTGAACAGGACTTGTTTAGGGTTAGCTCACTCACCACAGCCACCCCCAGTACTGAGCCAGCCTTTTGTGTCAGAAATGTGCATAGGGACTAGTGTCATCTAAGCCACTGGGCAACGCTTCCATTCAAACACTCCAAAACATGTGACAAAAAATGAAAACATAACATCACCTGCATCTGTGTGGTGCAGACAATCTGCCTGCATCACTCTAAAGAAAAGAACATGAGTGAGGCTAACTGGGTCGCAGCAAAACATCTTGGAAGGCAAAGTTGAAAACTGATGAGGTATAAGGAAGCACTGAATGTTAGGTCTCAATGAAGACATACGAAGCTATTGCATTAGCAAAAAACAGCGACATGATGCTAGCAGATGTGTATCATTTTTCGTTGAATGTTCAGTGAGTCCCCTTCCATGAAAAAGTCCCTCCGCTAAATAGGGACGTCAGAAAGGGGAAGACGAGAATTCAGGTACCGGGAAGCAGAGCACCTCCTCCTACCTTTTATGAATGACTCAGATCTTCCACATCCATCTAATCCAGGCCCATAAGCCCTCTCCCGGATCCTCAACAAAAGTGACCTTTTCGACACGGAAGACTGAAAGGTTCGCTAGTAAATCCGCTTTTGATCAGCCTTCTCTCTCAACAAGGTGCACAATGAGAAATACATTGAAGTTTGATGTCTTGTAAAGCAGAGTGAATTCTGGGATGTGTTACTGGATACATTTCTATGTGGAATAGTTTGGTAGTTCAGGAATGAAAATTCCTAACCATTTCTACCACCGAAACAGAAAAGAATATTGCCTTAGGCTGTAAAAAGCAGACTGCTACTTACAATGATGGGGCTTCTGTAAATATCCCGCTCGCTTGGTTAAATGTATTATTTAGCATTTGTCTATTCATAGCCGCAAATGTTTCTTTTATTTTTAGTTTACATTTTTTTTTAAATGATTGTCTAGTTGATTTCTTAATTAGAACAACCTGCAATGATGGCATGTAGACCTTCTGTCACCTGTTTGTATCCACTTGAGATGAACTCAGACATTGCTACTTACATTAGCAGGATAACAGTTTTTATTGTACATTGTTGAGTTAGTATATGTGTGTATGTGATGGTATCTGATGCTGTCGACATGCTATTTCATTTAAATTGTTTGTTTAGCTAAGATATTTAACAACTACACACAACTGTAAACACGCTCCAACTCAATCTTCAAAAATAACTCAAACAATGTGGATACCAGAACAATTATTTCTGTTTTAAACTATAGCAGGCAATGGTTTGCCTTTCTGTAATATTGAAACAATGAAAATTGAACACAGGTTTTTTAGATATTTGTGTTCAACTAGACTAACACCGATTAATTTGCTTTCTCCATTGTTTTACTCTGGCAACTTCTACAATTGGAACAAATAGTTTCCAAAGAGTAGGTGTGAGTAGTGTATAGTGATTGCATCGAATACCAAAGCATCGAATGCCTTAGCATCTAAAAAAAGAGCAACGAAAAAAAAGCATTGGATGCATTTTTTTTTTAAATGGACCCCTGTTTCTTTACCACTTAAAACCCATTAAAATTCAAATACAACCTTTACCTTTGAAAAAAATGTATTCAATCTTTTTTTCTTGATGCATTTTTTTCGATGCTTTTGACATTCAATGCTTTGTATTCGATACAATGACTGGATACCTTTGTGCATGTTCTCCATTCTGTAATTCAAGCATCAAACTTAAGATGAGATGGGAATCAAAACTGCAGTAACCAGAATTCACTGGGAAGGCAAGGACTGTATGTAGCAGGATAAACGGACAAAGGTATGTCATCAAAATAATAAGAAAATCAAATGTGTTGGCTCTCAGAGACTAGAAAACAAGAAGAGCAAGTATACATATTGACCTCTATCATAATGTCCAATGTTGGTGTTTACTTTGATTCTAAGCATTTCTAAATCTGGCAGGATACAGGGAAAGAAGTTCAAGGATATTAAATGGTCTGGTTCTAATTCCTGGGATAGCATGATACGATCTCTTGCAGAATTTTTAGCGGTGAGGCCTGAATCATCACGTTGCACAGTGAACAATTCAATCACTGTAACCTACGACCTCCAGAGTGATAAAGTTGTGCCATGTCAGGCCAAGTGTTTCTACGGGCCTTCTCTGACTTGAAGTCCTTCATTTAAACTATATTAAGCAAAATTACAAGTCGCCTATTGCAAAGAAGAAAATAGGACTCAATGGCTACTCATGTATGGCACAGACCAACATGAGCTTCCCTTTTTTATAAACTGTCGCTGAAGATTGATTTACCTCTCAGCCTGTTAACATATCACAATGCAGTCTTCCAAAAAGAAGCCACATGATACAGGCTTGTTCATCACTCTTTCTCAACTCTCATGCTGGACTTCCTTTGCATCTTGTACTCATGGTGGCCCTGAATCATGCTGTTCCCATCTCTTGTATCCTGGCTTGCAACATTATGTGTTACTACTGACTTCTGCAATTGTATTCGCTCTCCACTCTTGCTTCTTTACTCTTTTTGACTGCTTACTCTCTGTTTTCTCCTCATTACCCTTCTCCCTTTTCCAATCTCCTCCCCTTACTTTCTTCTATGCACTTACTCTTTCAGAATTGTCCCTGGACCTAATATGATAGCAACCTCGTCTGTTTCCTCCACCCTCCCATTACTGTTTTTTTCCTCCCCACCACCCCTCCAGCACTATCTGAAATGTTATCAGGCCTAGTATGATAGTCGCTTGTTTTGTTCCTCCCCTCCCTTTCTGCACCCCTCTCCCTCACCTTTTGTTTTTCTCCGGCTCTACCAGAAATGTCGTCAGGCCTAGTACGGTAGTCACCTGTCTGTTTCCATTTCCTTCCCACTCTCCCCCACCCTTCATTATCTATGTCTTAGCTCTTGCACTATCTGAAATGTCTCAGGCCGAGTACGATAGTTAATTTCACATCCTTACTGTTCATGGCCTGTAAGAATGTGGTTGTATTTTCCCTTGTTCCCTCCCTTGCCTTGAAGCGCTTTGAAGCACATTGTTTATAGGCGCTATATAAATAAACAATCATATCATATCATATCATGTGTTAGTGGTGGCTTGATATAATTTCTTGCATGAAGGAATCAATATGGCTGGAGAGTACAGATAGGAAGAGATGGGGAGCTGTTGGCTAACTCCTCGTCTCTTACCATGGTGATTGAGCCCCTTTGTAAGTTTCAAGCCTGACTGCTAAGAACATACACCTGCCCCCAAATCACAGCAAGTCTGAGTGTGTGGGCTTAAGAGCAGTGCTTCGAGGGCTGTAAAGCTTAACATATTGCAAGTTATTCAGAGCATTTGAGATAAATAAAGTCATGTGAATATTTGTTCAATGTGCGGCACAGTGAATTATGGACTGTGTATTCCCCTATGCCCACTGCTCTGTGTTATGATCAGTGCACTATGGGCAAGTTCTCCTGCGAGATCTTCTATAATGAGTGAGGATCAGTGCTTTCTGGGAGACTTACCCCTGTGGGGCCTCTGATGTGAGTGGTGAAACATGATTCGGTGGGAGATCCTTGTCATGTGAGGCTAGTCTTACCTTCAATGTCAATTCATGAGATACTAGGCCTCAAAAATAGAAGTCACAGATTTGCAATGCAGGCTCCAGTCCAATGCAATACTCTGCCCCATCTTTGAAGTCATCAAACAACTTCCTGTTTTGCCTCGCCTGATGGGCAAACACAAAGTTTCAGGTTGCAATCTCTGCTGCACCTCCATACTTCCACCTCCCCTTTTTCCCCTCTCTACCTCATTCATCATTGATGTCACGCTGTCTCTTACCAATATGGGATATATGACAAATTGATCTGCATTGGCTTTTTTACTGCTGTCCAATAAATAATACATGTGCATTTGTATTTAACAAATGAAGGTGTGTGTGAAATCTGGGGCCAGATTGAAGAATCTTTGTACTGGTGCAAGGGCAAAGTTGCACTGTATTAGCACCAGGGGGACGTGTGCCCTTGTTCCAAAGATATTAGGGCCATATTAAAAAACATTTGCTCCTTGACAAGTGCAGTTTTTCATGGTATAAGCTCTAGGGCAAACTGCTCCCTTGTGTAAAACTGCATTGAAAGTGCATGCTTTTTGCGCTATGAGTTTATACCATGAACAATTTCACTAGTCAAAGAGCACATGTTTTGAATATGGCCCTATTGTTTTTTGCACTACTGCTTATACTGTGCAACCTTGCCCTTGCACCCATGCAACATTTCTGTAATCTGGACTGTCCATATGAATATGGATTTGAGCACGTCCTATCTGAATGTTACTACAGACCCGTTTGCACGCTGAGATTTGCTATCGCTGCACACATTTAGCTCCTCCCTCTTAGGTCCTGTTGTGTATGGCTTATTTAACAGCATTGTTTGCGGGCATCAACGTGCAATGAGATATTTCCCTTAATTGCGGCTCTAACCTGGGTATTTGCAGGCTGCGGGTGGCCATGTATGGGTTTACCTGGCATAAGGTGGACGTTTCAGAGACGATGAGGCTGCATCTGGCATTCAGTGGCAATATCTGGAAATACAATGCTCTCCCTGGGCATATCAGCTTGCATTGGCTTTCAATAGAACAACGCATCGAGTTCAACATGATCTGCATCGTAAGAAAAGCAGCTTGAAACACCAAACCTGAATCCATCTCCAACTGTCTTGCTAAACACGTCCATGGGCGAACTCTCAGACAGGAACGTCATTTAGGGGTCGCCAGGGGTCGCAATTGGGTCACCTGAGGTCTTCCTTGCTAATCCTAAAAAAAAAATCTAAAAAATGATAATACAAATTGAAGCTCCTGGGCTGTGGCCAATGCCATGTGGCTATTTGAGCTATTTTTCTTTCTGGAATTCCATACAATAATTGACAGAGTCATTAACGGTTCATTTCAGGCACACTTCAGCGGGTGAGTCACTGATTTAGTCTGTTCTTAAACACCTCAAATTCACAATGCAGACAAAATCCTCCAAAAAGCATTTATAGTAGAATAAGAATCCATTTCGGACTATGTATTTTGCTTTTCGCAATTTACCGTTACAGCATGTGTTTTTCTGCTGATACATTTGGTGATCCATTCTTGTATGAAATGTACATCACATTACAGTAATATTGTAACCATATTTTTCAGAGTGTACTTAGAAACAATGCTATGTGATGCCACTTCCTGTTTTGTCAAGGGGTAAACGGTTGTGTTCCATCACTTCCCGTTATGTCACTTCAGGGTGGAGTCAAATGACATCACTTCCTGTGATATCATCAGAGGGCAAGGGCCATGTGATGTCACTTCCGCTACCCCAGGCATTTTGGTGAAATGATGTCCCTGCTCTCAGATCACGCTGAAGAAACATTTTTTCACCAGTGTGCTTCACCGGGAGGACATTTGTAAAGCAAAGACTGTCTGTTTCCCAACAGACCTATGGAAGGCACCAAACCAGCAAAAATTCAGAAGATACACAACAACTGTGCTTTTCAAGAAGGTGTGCCTGGATGAATGAGCAGCCCACGTCCACCCTCAACCACTTTCCCTACATTTACGAGTGTTGATATCCGTGAACATGTATCATGTGTTTAACTAATGTGGGACTCGGCAGCACAGGGTCCTGTGAATATCATGGATTGCGGTCCATCCGAGCTACTCTCCCTCCCCAACCTTAAACACGTGGCCTCCCGAAGTGTTCCGTACAAATACAAATAAAGGGATAGATTTAGCTTGGAATATAAACCCTCAATTGGCAGTTAATAAAGTCCGACCTATTGGCTTTGTCAAGGCATATTTGATTTCCATCCGAGTCCGCTGTCCTGGGGCTCCATTGTTCAGCTTGCCTGCGACATTACACATGATAACATCAAGCTAGCGCTCAGATCATTAAACGGGATGCAGGGGCTTTGGGCCACAACATTTTTTTTTTTTTATAAAAAATGAATCCCCCCCATAACCGAGTTAGTCCTGCCAGTGACTGACGCAAGATGGCAGAAACACCACCTTGGCGTGAAGCTGATAATGCCCACACCACATGTTTATCCCAGAGTCCATGCAGATAAGCGATCATGGCTCCGCTTGCATTGCCTGTTAGTGACAGCAATGAGCTAAGATTAACAAAAAAAAATAAAATGTAATGACAGAATTGCAATTTCCCCTTATACAATAAGTGGCAATAGAGCACAGAAAATATGCGAACACAGGAAGCGGCTCATATATGTATTATCCTAGTTGATAAGGGTTAAAGTATGTCTTCGATATGCTAATCTGTTGATGATAAAGCGTTCCCGCGGAATTCATAATGAGAGAGTCTTTATCATGTCCTTGGCAGGAGAGCATTGTATCATTTTATTGTGTTCACTCGAGAGCAACACGAAAAGATGCGTTTGAATGTCCCAATGTTTGTTTTGATCCGCCCTTGCTGAAGTTCCGCCTTTGTTTAGGAAGAATTCGTGTAACTTCCAAAGTTAAAATATATTTAATGTCTTCCCCTGCAGAATAGCTGCAAACGATTGAACACGCGTGGATTTACGTAGGTTGATATGACGGGTTATTGTCAACAGGCCCAAGGAACAGACAAATGGCACGATGATCGACTGCCTACTGAATTAATTCTTTCATTGCAGAGCCCTCGCGCTTTTGGCTAGGTAAAGACTGATATTTTCGGTATGAACACTGTTCCCATGTAAAGAAACACGCATTGACAAAGCCAACCAACCCTTTTGGCTTTGCAGCTGTTCGTTGCATATTACGCTTATGGTTATGCATGTTGCTTGCCCCAGTAAGGAATAGGCAAAGCTGAAAGAACATGCAGACTGATGTGCCAGTCAACAGGCGGCTGCTGTTAGGTGAGCTGCTATCATCAGCTTGCTGATTAAATACTTCTAATAATTTGAGACAGCATCTGAGGCACAACACCTGCAGCTTGCTGATGTACTACTGGACAAAAGGAAAGGAACCCAGAACATTGCAAATCAACTGTCATTCCGGGAGATAACATGCCCAAAATTGAACGGGCCTTGCTTTGTGGAAGATGTATTTGCGCCGAAAAACAGGGATTTGTGCACCATTTTGCCCGCAAATCCCTGTTTCACAAATGGGGATTTGCGGGCAGAATGGCGCACAAATCCCCGTTTTCCGGCGCAAATAATTCCATGAATCTGCCCCTCTGAATACTGTGTGGAGTGGCAACCTTCTATGCCTACATAAGGAAACAACTCACAGGTTTTTCAGCCATTTCCTCATTTGTAGTTTATTTTAACATCTACAAGAATAATAAATAAGCAAACATATAAATAAGAACCAGAAGGAAAGCCAGGCCACTTGATAAACCCAGTGTAAAACCACAGGCGTGCGTAGATTTACACAGAAATATCAACATAAAGGAAACATAATATATTGCTCAACAAGACACAAATATATATCACACCTTGTGTATTGCATACAGGTGGTCTGATTTACAAACGGCCGCAACACAAATTGAGTGAGGAGGTAAAAATGCAGTGGTAATAGCATTACCGCAGAATTACTGCACCGCCCAACTATGAGTTGGGTGGAAAGTTGGAGGATTCACCGCCAGCTATGAGCTGGAACTAAATGCACAGACTTTCTCCCATGTATGGTGTAATTACTGCAGTGCAATTAATGTTGCAGTAAGTGCACTGAAAATGCCCCATTGAGTCCTATGGGCTCAAATAAAATGGGGACTTACACCACCACCTGCACTTGTGATCCAGCAGTAATACCGCACGACCAAGTGGCAGTAACGGTAATTGCATTGGGCAGTATTCCGGTGAATTTACTGCCAGAATACCGCCCAACTTCTGATGATGCCCAATGTGTTTTCCAACTGGATTGTGCCATTGTAAAACGCTTTATTGAATCAGGGCCAAAGTCTTTCAAGTTTAGCATGAGGGTAACCTGTAGATGTTTCAGTCCACTCATCTGTTCATGGCTTTCTTCAGGGGTAAGGCAGTTCGGTGAAATATCTAAAAACATTATCAGAACATTTTTGAAAATTAAGAAAGAGTGGTCAAGCAAAACAATTATCCTTGCATAGAATGTAAAGTTAATTTACATGAGTTTCAAATGAATAGTAAACAATTCTTACATCAAACATGAGGAGTGGCAGAGAGATGATTGGAATTAGTGATATCTCACAAAATGCACATACATGGAATTCAGGACTTGGAAAGATAAGGTTGGGATATTATCTCCTTCTATACAATTTATCACCAAAAGAGACAATGGAGTGTCCATTAATAAATTGATTCTATGAAGGAAGAATGAACAGGGTCTTTTAGCACATATTATATATTGTAGAGGTAAAGGAAGAAAACTCACTATGGGGTATTTGGGAACCATCTCTGTGTTTTCCAGCAATGTGTGAATAAAAGTGTTCTTATTTATCAGAGTTGCTACAGTGTAATGATTCAATCAATGCTACACACATTTCTCTGACCAACCAAATCCACGGGAACCCAGAAAATTACAAATGAAGTGGATAACACGAATTGTGGAACTTGTGGAACTGGTAATACAACTACAGTGTGGTATGGCAACCGTCTATGCCGACATGAGGAGACAACCACCATGTGTCAAACTACCCATGTGAGAACTGCTCAGTCTGTAGATTTACACAAACGGGTAAAGAGATAGAGCAAGGTTTGGAACATCCAGTGAGACAACAAAGATCCAGGAATTGCAGCTCTCACTGAATGATCTATTACATAACTTGTCCTTGTAAATTCATGTACAGGGGTAAAACAATGAGAGAAGCAAACACTTATAAAATCAAGCAACACATCTGTATAAGCAATACAATTCTTACCACACCTTTATTTATTTATTTATATATATATTTTTTTTGTGTTTAATTGTGTTACAATTTTTACAAAATCTTTCCGTCCTGACAAGTTTCCTTTGGTTTGCTTATTTGTTTTAATTTGTCCTCCAATAATCTTCTGTTGTATGCTCTTTCTTCTTAAGGATAGACACTTTTCTATTTATTCTCGTTTATCTTTTCCTCCAACTTCAAACTTTCCAAGAATTTTGCTGTTTCTACGGTCAAGGTTGTGGAATCCCCACGCATTAATTTGTTCCACCAATCTTCTTCACTTGCGGTCAGATGCTTTGATCTATGTAGACGAAAGTACGTTTTCCTAAGTTTGTCCGTTCCTGGGCAGTGGAGAAGCAGATGTCGTAATGTTTCAATCTCCAAAGTCTTGCAGTAATGACAGTTGTTGTTCTTCGACTGCTTTCTGAGAAAAAGGATCTCATTTGTCTTCAATATATTTATACGTGCTCTCAGAAAGATCGTTCGCAGTCGCTTGTCTGGGAACTTTATTAAGTAGTTTCTTACTTCGTCTATCTTTTGTGTGTTAACTGTGTGATGAGTCGCAGCTGTATGTTCTTCCGCTTTTTCCAGCGTCTCGATCCAGTCTTGTGTTTTAAATTTTTTCTTTACTTTTCCAGGAATGCGTTCTATGTCCCATTCAGAACATCCCATTTTTTTTTCCTTCTTCTCGTAGGCTGTTATACCAAGTTGTCATCATTAAGTTTTTTTCGCTCTTCATTTCTTTGAAAATAATGTCCAAGATTTTCGGTCGGGTGTGTCTTAAGATTTTTCCTAAGAACAGTAGGCTGTTTCTCTCGACCACTGATTTTAGTGATTCTAAGCTCAGTTCATGTCGGATGGTTGCTATGGGAGTGGAGTTAGGCAATTGTAACACCCTACGCCAGAATGTACCTTCCAATTTGGCCCACAACATCTTCGAAAGATGCGGCATAGCCTCTGCTCCATTGGTCAGAGCTGGAATGGCTTTTGCTTTGTAGAATTTTATTATTGGTAGAATTGAAAATTTGCAGTATTTTCTTTCCAGAGACAGTGCTTGTGCTGCTAGTGTTTTTGCTTTGGAGAAAAGATGCTCTTGCATCGTGATTTCGATTTTGCTGCTAGATAGTTTCACCCCTAAGTATGTAAAACTTTTTACTGTGTCCAGTTTTTCTGAGTTCGCAAACCACTGACGTCTTTTGCTTGGCTTTGATGATTTTTCCAAGATCATAATTTTGGTTTTTGAGGTGTTCAGTTCAAGATCGTTTTTCTTTAGGTAGGTAGTGAGACTATCTAGTTGTCTCTGGAGTCCGATGGCCATTTGATCCAGCAGTAGAATGTCATCCGCGTAGAGCAGACGTGTCACTTTCGACTCTCCTATCTGGGGAGGAAATGAGCGGGTATCATTTTCTGCATCTACTATATCTGCCATTTATGCCTTGTACAACGCTGGGGCTAAGGGGCAGCCTTGTTTGACCCCTCTGGCTGTCTTTATACTTTTTGACAGCAAGCCAGCTGCATTTAGCCGGACTCTGATTGAAGTGTCATTGTACAGGGCCTTCATAGGTTCAAGGAGAAATGGTGGACATTTTTGTTTTTCTAATTTTCTCCATAATTTACCTCTGTTTACTCGCTAGCTTGGACCAAATTGATCGTGGCGATGAATATTGTTGGATGACCCTCGAGAACTTTGGATTTTAAGATGCTTATCATCATGATATTTACAGAGGTACCTAGGTTCTTTTCGAAACCAGATTGTAGCAGATCTGCTGTTTTTGCCTCCTTCTGCCATGTTTGAAGTTCGTCCAACACCAAAGTGCTGAAGAGTTTACCGAGCACATCCAGTAATGCGATCGGCCTGTAGTTTTTCGGATCGCCCCTCAGGCCCTTTTTATAAATTGGGACGATGTTTGCTGTTTTCCACATGTCTGGAATTGAATCTTGAGAGCCTACATCTTCGAAATATTTCCGTTATTAACAGTGCCCAGGTTTCTGCGTCCTGTTTCAGGTGGGCGTTGGAAATTCCATCTGGACCTGGAGCACGGGAGTTGTTTGGATTCTTGATCTTTTCCAGAATGGCCTGCTCAGAGCATACGATCCATTTGGATGTGTCTCGTTTGTCAATGTTGTTTTCTGTTGGTGTTCGTTCTTTGAATAATTCACTGAAATGTTCCGTCCATTTCTCTTCTGGAACACTATTGATGATTGTCGTATCTGTGACAGATAGTTTGTTCTTTATTATCGTCCATTAATCTTGCGAGTTCTTTTTGCACATCGCTCTCAACATAGACTCTGCGTCATCTTGATACAGTTCCCATCGGATTGATTGTAGCGATGCTTTATACCCTTTTTTCGGTGTAATTGCCACCTCAAGATTTTTTTGAGTTGGGTTTGTTTGTGCCCGGAGTGTCACTTTTCGTGAATTGGATTTCTTCACCCTCAATTCTTCGTTGTGTTTGTGGAGATGAGTTTTTTCCTGTCTCCTTGTGTGTCTTGGACGAAGATACGGTATGAGAAGAGGGCGGTAATCCAATTTTTCTATTTGGTCATTCAGGTTGATTTGTCTGTTGTAAGTTGCTGTAATAGAAATTAAGGCATCTTTTGTCATTTTCAGCCGATTCCCTTGTAGGTTTGTTTCAATCTTTTGTGGCATTTTCACCGGCGAGTGTTTTGTTGCAGACCATGTTGCGGTTAATAAATTGTGGTCACTGCGGGTAGTTTTCACTACCTTAAAACTCTTGGTTATTGAGTATAGTTCTTTGGAAGTAAAGATGTAATTAATTGTGCTTTCGTTTCCTTCACTTTCCCATGTTGTAATCCTGGGTTTGGCAGTTTCTAAAGAGTTTATGTTGTGTAAGTCACGAGATTTCATCAGCTCAGATCATGCTTGGCCTCTTGCTATTGATTGCAAACTGGCGCTATTTCGAAATGTCTTTTTCGTCTTAAAACCCCGACAAGTAGCATTCAGGTCACCACATATTAAAGTCTAGTCTATGTCATAAGTTTTCAGCCACGTCTGTTAGTATTTTTTCCAAGTTGTTCAGAAATTCATTCATTTTTGTTGCCATTGGGTTCCAATAGATGTTCAATAGGAGGATGAGATCAGGTCTGAGTTTTTTCTGTGATGTTTCATCTTTCTCCCATTCTAACAATGTTGCCTGAATTGCCAAAGATGATATCAGGTTTTGAGCTATGCGCAATGTTCCCCCTGTCCGAACGGCTGTTAAAAGGACTGATGTAGGATGGCCTCTTTCCCCTTTTTGAGCGGAAGATAGTAGAACCTCAAAGCCATCCAGACTAAGCGGAAGAAGCAGCCACGTCTCTTGCAAACTTATTAGATCAAATTGGCCAAGGTTTATCTCACCTGGTTGTGTCAGGTGAGTGTGGCCTCTGGTGTTCCATGAGCCAATGATGATGTTTTGCTCCAATTTCTGTCACAATGATTCTTCTCAGATGTGCCCCTTCCAAGATTGGCCAAGGGACGGTTTGGTTGCTATTTCCCGACATATCGTGTCAGCACCGAAGGGATCCATGCCCATTTTTTGGCGTCTTTTTTGGACTTGTCTCCATGTGTTGCCGACTCGAAAGCTTGTCCCGCTCCATGCGAGTTTCTTTTTCTCTTTCGGCCTGCAATAGTAGCATTCCTTTTGGCTTTCTAGTTGACGTTCTTTCTGCGTCCTCCTCGTTTGTCTTCAACTGACTTCTACTCCAAAAGTTTTCTCTTGTTTTTGCTCGTTCTTTATCTTTTCTGATGTATAATGAATTTGAGCCTGAGGTTCTCTGGGATGCTCGTCTTTCGTCTTCTTCTTTTCGCTCGTCTTTCTCAGATGTTTGATTATATTTTCTCGTCACTCTAAATGAGTCTTTCGTGTTTGGCATTCTCTGTATCAATTTCCGTCTTTCTTTGTCATTAGTCTCGTTGATGCATTCATGTTTTGTTGTGTTTAAATTGTCTCTCCTGTAACCTCTTTCTTCTGATGTTCTTTCTCGTAAGAGGTATCCTCTGTTTGATAGTTCTCCTGCCGCCGAGAGCAGAAGTTTTTTCACTGTTTGCAGGAAAATACTGTCCGTCTGTGCCTTATGTGCCAATTCCACTATGTTTATGCCCACACTTCTTATTTGATCTCTTTTTGTGGATTTTTCTAAGAGCTTCATAGTGGCTCTTCTGTTTAGGACAGTTTTTTCTCCCGTACTCTCACATATTTCTAGTTTCAATGTACGTGATGCGTTACTCTTGTGAGTGAAGATTGCTGATGTCCGAGTTGGGTTTTGCTGTATGGACGAGTCAGAAAGTCTTCTGTTTGATCTGATTGTCTTTTCCGAGGATTTCTCTCTTCGTCTGTTTTCTTCTGTCCAATGGTTGGTTTTTCTGTGTGTTGATGTGTCATACTTTTTTCTGTTTGTTCATTGGCTAGACAGATGGTTTTGTCTGTAACGAGTTTCACTGTTTGGTGTCTCTTCAAACCTTTCAGCCTCAAGTTTTTTCTTAAAGCTCTTTGAACGGTAGTCTTTGCTATCATCACGTTTATATTCTGTTTTGTTTATTCTTGCATTAGCCAATCGGAACAATGTTTTTCTCTCTGGAGTAATCCAAGGTCTTCTGTTGCTTTCATCTTCTACTTTACCTTTCTCTTTTTTTGTAGTTATTGTTTGCCTCTGCTGTTGTTTGTCCTTTGGATCTTGCTGTGGAGAGTTATCCTTGAAGGACACCTTTCTTTTTTTCACCATCGGTCGAGGTATTTCTGACTCCGAGTTTTCAATAGAGTAAACACTTATGTTGGATATGTCAAGCAAAGTGTCTTCCAAAACTTGACACAAATCTCTTATTTTGTTATTTTGTTGAGCGTCATTCTCCATAGTTTTTGATTTTGCATCAGCCACTGTTACCCACTTTGTCATCAGCTTATTTGTATTTCTTTCAGTTGTTGTTTTCTTCCGCCTCTGTTGTGATATTGTGCTTCGTTTTTCTTTCGATGTTAAAGTTTTTTGTGATCTTTTCTCTCAGTTGTTGTTGGTGCTTCTCGTTGTTACACAATTTAAACTGAACTTCTTCAGTTTGACCTTTTAAGTTCTTTTCAGTTTCGCCTGAATTTCCATTTGTGCTTTTGTGACTTTTTGTCGTATTTGATTGTCGTGAATGCTCCTCAAGTTCTACTTTCTTAGAAGTAGGTGTCAATCTTGCGCTAGTTTTATCTAGGGTCACAAGTTTGTCTTCTTCATTCTTTTTTCTCGACAATCTCCGTTTGATCAGTTTGAGAGCTGATGGACACTGCTTTTTCTTTTAAACTGGAACATCTCGGGTTTATCAGTCATAGTACCTTGCTCTTTTGTATTTCCCTTCCATGCTTCTAAGGCTGTCATATATCCCTCCAAGTGGGTTAGCTTCGAATTACGTACCGCTAGTAATGAGATGTGATCCTTCAATGTGTCGCTGATGGTTTCATATAGCTTCCCAAATGGTGCAAGAGCGATGGTCACTGCAGACATGACAGGTAAAATGTCAATGTTTTTAACAGGTGAATTTTTTTCTTTTTTCTTTTGGGTTTTGTTTTCCATTTTTGCTTTGTGTGGAGTAGAAAGGAGTGATTGTAGTGCATCCACTGAGGCATCAGCCTTTCTTTGTTGAGGAGTAAGTTTCCAACCTGGACTTGTCTCTCTATGTTTTAACATATTTTTGTAGTTTAATATTGCCTCGGCCAATTTAGTTTCTTCCTGATTCCTCTGATGGTTAGGTTGGTGCTTCGGTGAGCAGTCTTCCCTTTTTTTCTCCTTCACAATTTTTGTTTCATTAGATAGTTCGACTTTGTTTGTTTCGTCCGACAATTTTGGTTGCATGGGCAGTGGTTTTTGATTTGAGGTAAGTTCTGCCATTTTTACTTCTTCATGCTTTCTTTCATCAATGAAATCAGACTTTGGTGCAATTTCTTGTTTTTTTCCTTTCCCGTCTGAAGGTCTAACTGTTGTTACCAAAGCGTTCTTTCCCTCTTCGTCGTGGCTCTCCAACCTTTGCTCTATGGTTCCAAGATCTATTACCAGTTTAGTTGATTCCATTTTCTGTGGAGGAATCAGTTGGTTGAAGTGCCAGCATATTTGAGGTGGAGGACCACCACTTTCAGGTTGGTGTACTTGGACCGGTTGTTTGGATACATTTCGTGGGGGGACGGTGGAGTCCCCTCCAAAATTTCCAAGTCAGAAAGTTCAACTCGGTTCACCGTGGGGATCTTTCCTAGTTTTTCAAAAAACCTTCCGATCGGATTGTTGGTTGGAACTATCGGTTTGCCTGTTTTTTTCATCTGTAGTTTTAGTGGCAATCTGTTGCTAGGTGTCGATGAGTCCGTTGGATTAGGTTTTTTGACTGCTTGTCTTTTTATGTTTTGATTAGATGAGATTTTTTCCATTTTGTATTTGGTAATGTTTCCTTCTTGCTCGTCTTCTTTTTGATCGTTTGGTAGATGGTTTAGTTCTGTATTACACTGATCCCCACTTTGAGTTTCTGTTAATGAATAGGTATATGTTTTACCCCAGTTCTATTCCCTCAGGATATTTAATTCGTCTATTTCTCCTTCATCAGGTTCTTCCAGGTATGAATGAGTTCTATTACAGCAGTTGTTGTCTCTGATATCTGATAGATTTAGGTCAGGGCTTGGCAAGTAAGCTCTTACTGTCACTGGATGGGACTCACTTTCACATATCAGCTTTTGGGGGATACGTTTGTTTCTACCCCGTTATCTTTATTTGAAAATTTTTTATCAAAAAACTCCTTTAATCCTTTTGTGGTGGTTACATTTTTTTCCTTGACTTTGTCTTTATTGATCTTTTCATGCAGCGTCTCCATTAGTTATTCGCTAAATGATTGTGGGGGTGCATGGACGATAACGCAAGTTGGTCTATACTGACCTCGCTCTGCCGGAGACAGGCTGCTAAATCAAAACTTCTTAGGCTAGAAACACAATTCATTTTCAGAACCATTTCAGTTCAAATTGGACTAAATGATAAAATAAGTTGGCTGTAGGTCCTGCTTTAGCAGGCCTTTTACTCCGGAATACAATAGAAACACTTTGTCCTTTTTTTCTATAAGGAGATAATTTGGCAATGTGTTTCAACTAACAGCAGAGTCCAGATATTAGAATATACAGTTACATTTGAGGTTGTACAAACGCATATTGTACACAAACGCATACGCTTGAAATGGACCATAATAAGAAATGGCATGTATATTTTGCAGCCTTTGTGTTTTATAATGTAACCCAATCATGAGTATACTTAAATCACCATAATGTGTTCAATATCAGTCTTTTAGCATTGCCGGCATTTGCACAGGGTTATTTCTTTGTAAGTTGCTATTTCTTCTCCCACCATGGAAGCCATCTGGTTCCAACAACTGGTCAATCTCCTATAGTCTTTTCCTATGTTGGTGCCATTTTCCTCTCAACATGTCTGCCAACTTGCTCCACCAATTAGATAATTCCAACATTTACTAGCTACTCAGTTTCCTTGCTGTCATCTTGGAAGCTGGAAAACAACAGTCTATCAAACTTCGTGTTTTCCTCGCTGTGCGCATCAGTCTGGTCACCTGGTATTTGGTGCCTTACTGCACAGACACTCATCTCCTCTTTACCATAGACCTTCAATAATAGATAGGTAATGTTGCATTCCCAGTGTCGATTTACATTATATTTCCTCCTGTTTGGCAATTTTTGCCGATTCATTTATGACATTCTGTTAAATTGCCTATATCTGCTAGTGTCCATTCATTGACCACACATAGTCACACACTTAACATCCCCTTCTTCTCAATAATGAAAAACCATGGGTTTAGTAAGTCAGAACATGTTGCAGAATTGATTAAATAGATATATTATACCAGCTTACGCAATTATGGATGCTTTTATTCGCACGTTTCTAGGTGACAAAGAGATGCTTTCCATTCATCCCATAGTGACGTCCCCCTTTTTCTTCTACAAGATAGAAAGGCATTATAGAAGACCCTGATCCCATATCCCATCCTTATCTCCCCAGGTCCTGCAATCAATTTACTTGGGTGTTGTGTGGCATCACTGACATCGATTACCTCTCTGCTATTCCTCATTTCTGAGGTAAGGGGTAACTTTTTTTTACTAATTATTAGAAACCTTGTAAATTAGCTCTATGCCCTTTGCAAGGATTTTGTTCTTGCTTCATACCCAATTTCAAAATAAAAAATATATTCTAATATTTTATTTCACCTGTCTGCTTTTCCAACTGAAGAGGATCACTCCCCACGGGTTAGGGATCTGAAACATGCAGGGGTTCCTCTAAAACTATGTTTGTACAATGCAATAAATGCATTTATTTTACTTTATGTTGAAATATGTTTGTACATTTCTATGTAAATCTAGACAAGTCTGTGTTTTTTTGACAATGGTTTTGTGTTTTATATATAATAATAATAATTTGCTTTTTGTGTAGCGCTTTACATAGGAAATATTTACATACATTACTATTATTACCCAATCGAACTTGGTACTTATTTATCAACCTCAGAAGGGTGAAAGGCTATGTTGGCCTTGCCAGGATTTGAACCTGCGACCTGCAGATCAAACACAGATCACAGCAGCAAGCGTTTAACCCGCTGAGTGATTTTACGGCTATGTTTTTGTTGCTTGATTATTCCCATGAACTACCAAAGAGGGGTTGGCTAGACAGATGTGTGTTTTCTCTCCTAATGTAGACATGGGCATTTCCCACACCGCACTATATTCAAAGCACTATAATCATCATCTTGTTCATTCGGCTACATATGCATCATATATGACATATATCATCATAAAAGGCCTAACAGAAACAAGGATTGGAAGCAAGTACATTATGAATCCAGTACAGATATAAATATTAAACCATCGTAAAAGTTGCATTTGATTCGATATTAAGGGATACACGCTAAACCACATCCTCAGAGATAATGTGTGGAGACCCAAAAGAGAGAGATTTCTAAGCTAGCATTCCCTCACCAGTCCAATTCTGGCTCTCACGGCTGATTTAGCAAACGTCGAGCATGCCCAGGCGCAACAAGATTTTGCCCATAATAAAAGTAACATTGACAGGTGGAATTGCCTAAAATTAAGTGCTTGCAAAACAGTCTGTCTTCAGAGTGGCTTTTCTCAACATTGCATATTGCTGGCAGAAAGGGGACAATGCCTAATTGTTTCTAACTCATCTGGACATTAAGGGCAAAATCCCAGCAGTGCCTTGGCATCCTTTCAAGTAGCCGGGAACAGTATTCATTATCATTCAATTAAAACGTAGCTTGATTATCACATTTTGAGGATCTAAATAAGGAGACCAGGTGAGAAACAGTTGCCTATTATGAAAAACCGCAATAAGTTAATGGTACTTGTTAGAATGTTTAGGCATTTCAACATCAGGCATTACAAAAATTAAAGCTAGGGATTTGAAATGCAGTCACTGCTTTTCCTCTAGTTGCTTATAGTAAGATAAATAGTTTCAGAAATTGCAAGTAACCACATTGGACAGTTCTTCTTTTACATGGGAAATCCATGTTACTTCATCTGCTCTATCACGTTTCCATATATCAATAATTATGTTTGCAGTTTATCATTATCATTTGAGAACTTTTTAAGAAATAGGTGAACAGGTGCCAGTTGAAAACGACCCCCAAGGTAAACCAGGCACAATTCACAATAACATGAGACATTTTGGACCGAGGTGGGAATCTCCGACAACCGTTTACAGAAACTATTCTCCATTATTTACAAGAAGCCCCCATTGCCAAAGCCCCATACATTAGCACCATAGAGCCCAGACCATGTGATCAATAAGGTGTGTCCAAAAGCTGTTTGCAAAGGTGAATATACCATTAACATCTTGTTTCATGTGAAGTGTTTCCTCATTAATATGGAGTAGAGTAGAAAAAGATCAGAAATATGTCATCTCCAGAAATATGTTTCAACATACAGGATGAGGCTGTTATTTATTTTAAATATCCACCAGTTTTCACCACTTTTAACTAAAAATGCATCATAGCTGACTTCTTTGCATTAATTGGTAGACCCAGTTTGTTAATTTCTCAGTTATAAACATTGAGGAGTCTCTGTGAGGATTTGAGTGTTCATACAAGCAAAACGCTCCCTTTGGCACATGCTAAAATTGTGAATGTAAGATACTTAACTTTAGGGCTGTTGGCCTTACAGTCACATAATGCAACATAGAGATGAACAACCCTGCCACGCCTTTACTTAGATTCAATACAATCACCATCCATGACACCTTACTTATCCTGAAAAGCCTTATGCCGTCAAAATGCAAAGGAGATATCTGCCCAGCCCCCTTAATCAAAGACTGCGCTGAACCATTGGCTCCTTTTATCACGGCGGACATTAATTCATCCTTCACAACAAGCCTGGTACCCACCAGCCTCAAAGAAGCCGCTGCTAAAAAGAAAAAAACACTCTGGGCCTGACCTCTCCAAATAACTATCGTCCCTTTACGACAGTCCCCTTTCAGGCGCATATCAGCTGCCTGTAAGGCAGTACACTGGCTCTGCATACGGGAAAGAATCCTATTAAAGACCATAAGCATCTCTAACAGATGCATTTCCAAATCAGCACCACCTACCTTACCCAAAGAATCTCCAAAAATCACTCAACCAGGCCCATCAGAACACCATATACATATAGACTAGTTCAACCCATATTCAGATGTGCTAAAGCAGGCGTACCAAGCTTCCCAGTTATAGCAGCCAAGCATGTGAGCTCTCTCCCACTCAACCTTAGATCCGAGGACTCCTACTGGACTTTCCGCAAAGCCCTCAAGACATAGATCTTCAATTAACCTGCCCAATTGTAGTGTTTGCCACACACATCTCTGATTTTTTCTAGATAAGCTTGTACCTCTATCTGTAACTATGTATGACTTCTGCCTGTGCCTACGGGCGTCATGTATGTATGTTCTAGCGCCCTGATGCCTGAGGGTTTGTGCGCACTATACAAATGAAAAATAAATAAGCAAATACATACATACATATATTTGTAACACAAATAATCAAAACAGGAATCAGCACCCAGACTCAGGGACGTCAGGGACGTCATTTCACCAAAAAGCCAGGGGTAGCGGAAGAGACATCACAAGACCCTGGACCACTGATGACATCACAGGACGGGATGTAATTTGACCCCAACCCCAAGTACATCACAGGTAGTGATGTTGACCCGCAACCTTTCACCCCTTGAGAAAACAGAACGTGGTAACACATAGCATTGTTCCTTAATACATTCCTTAATACATTCCTTAATACATCAATACAAATATGGCTCAGATATCACTGTAATATGCGGTACATTTCATACAAGATTGGATCACCATATGTTGCATTAGAGGGACTTGAAAAGCCATGGCTTCAGCAGGAAGGGCTTGTGACCTGTAGAAAGGCCTCCTACAGGAAAGCAAGCCTTTTCAAGTGTTGGCATACAAATCTACCACAACATTGTCCCACAGATGCTTGAAATCTCCTCCATGCCAGCAGCTGTTGTTTGATTTGATGCCAAAGTGACAGAAACTGCCCTGCTCCAGGAAGAAGCAACTTTGTAGGAGATGTGAGGTCAAAAGCTATACAACAAGAACACAGCAATTAAACGGGTAAAGGAAATCAGCTGCTTGTGGAGACTGAAGTAGCCCCTCAGTGGCTCCCGACAGCAATAGTCCTTCAGGGGCTTCTTCAGACAGGAACAGCCCTCTACCTGGGATTTAAGGAGACCTGCCAGTGCCCTCCAGGGACAAAGACATGCCAATGTCTCCAGATAAATGGAGCAGGCCTGTCAGGACCCTTGCGAGCACACACAGCATAGCATGTGCCACAAGGGACACCCACAGTCCTGGTAGTGCCTCTACACGAAGAGAGTCTTTTCAAAGCTCAGGGGCAACGTGCTCACCTTTAAAGCAAGATGACATGGAGCACCACAGGTTCGATCCCATGTTCGCACTTAGAAACCTCTGGGTATTAAGTGCGTTAGAAATAACCTATCATATCGTATCATGATTCCAGAGGAAGAAGTCCATGGACCATAGCGAGTGATACCATTTCCCAGGAACCTTGCCCAGTGGCATAATGGAAAAAAAGATTGCCGCTTACCAAATATGCTCTTCAGTATCTATTCCAGGGCAGCTGGCGGCCACCTGCAAACTCCCCATATTTACTAATTGTTATCGTCCGCTTTCTGCATCAAAGACCCCATGTATAAAAATAGTATATATAATATTTTTTTCCACGTTTTTCATGATTTCTTTTATATATCTTTAGGCTACGATTAACCTTTATGCCTTTTAATTGTAATTTGTGTTTACATTTGTGAAAGTTCATTTGTGAACTATACCACAAAGAAAACACACACACGCTCATACATTACCCAATTAAGGATGACAGGAAATATAGTTTGCAGTGTCTAAAATTGTTAAACTTCAGTAAATGCTCAAAGCGAAAATGAACCATAGTGTTCCTTCCGGGGCACGTTGAAAGAATGGAAGCAGACTGGGAAGGGACACATGCCATATTCTAAATGTACTGCAACGTCTGAAACGTTTTAAAAAAAATATGTATCGTCCAGTGAACACATACTTCATAGGAATTAACATGATGCATTTTACCTGTTAGGTGACCTCCTTCCTATCGCCCCAGCTTTGGTTTTCTTTCCAGATCAATCACTGTGGACTCAATGCCCAAGGGCTGTTTGTGCACTTTACAAATGTGAAAAATAAAATAAATAAATAAACTGTCAAAATGAGTGTGGAAGCAGAGTGTGGAGAGTCTGCGAGAGTCCTGACTGCCAGTCTGTTGTTGCTAGCTACTGTTTGCTGGGAGGATCCTCTAGCTCCAAGGAACACTATATCCACCTCTCCCTGCTGCGGAGTGTGGAAGCAGAGTGTGGAAAGTCTGCGAGAGTCTGCGTGGGCAGTGGTGGACAGGCTGGTCCTGTGCCCGCATGTATACGAGACACGCAGCAATCAAGGTAAGAAGCGCTGCCATTCCCTATAGCACTCCTTGTTTTCATCTACATATTGATATTGGTTGGCAAAGACTTTCCACATACACGTAAAAACCAATACTGTCATTTTAACTGTGCGGGGACTGCAGATCTTGATCTTTGACCTGCAAAGGACGACCCTCAGCAGGATTATTAACATTGATCAAACATGACTCTCCATTCGAAGTAATAGAATCTTACAATACAGAACATTGGGCAATGAACATGATTCTGATGTATCATCAAATAACCAAGAAATACGATGATAAAGTCCATCCAGAATGCACACAGCTCTATATCAGTATCTTGAACATATATTGGAATCCAAGAAAGACCGAGGACGAAAGAGTTATTGACTCTTTGCTATCGGACATTGATAAAATCACAATAAAATATACAAATGCGGAATTTATCAAAGGTGGTGATTTCAATTTTCATTTATTTACTCAGACTGGGAATCGGGAATCCTATCGAAGAGCACAGGCTCAAATATCATGCTCAGAGATGGTCGGCAGAGATGCTCGACAGGAAATTTGAACGATTGGATTCATTAGATTTCAACACAAACTCCAAGAGGGAAGAATGAATCCCTCATCGATTATATCTATGGCTCTAATGGTATAAACAAAAACGTGATTGATTCTAGTAACACTTATTCACAGCACAGAAACCACATCATCTTGATGCAGACATGGAAGATAGAGGGAGCTACAGCTGAGAGAATAAACATACCCCCTCTGAGATTGACTGCTATCACACAAAAATGGAAGATAGCAGGAAAATGAACTATGGATGGCTCCTGGATCGATTCAAGCTAACCACTACCTCAAATCGCCTTCTAAAAAACCAACACATCTATGTCTACAACAAAGCCATAGCAGATATAAAGCGAGAAATTAAAAAAAACTGTGGCAAAATTTGATCCCATTGAAATAAAGAAGACCAAGATATAGCTGCCTAACAAAAATAGAAAAATTGGCTAACAACAGCAAAAATGATGCAAGACCAGGAAAATGCCAAAACCATGCTTGGTTCATTAAAATCTCACAACACTAGGATACTATGGGAATGATTAAAATCAGACCCTAAGTGAAAAGAACACATGATAGTCTATGTACAAGAACAGACATGGATTTCGTATTTTGAAGCTCTGTATAAGGAAAGACAAATAACCAAGGAAACGGCCGTTCCATTAAATCGAAAGAGATGGGCTATAACATGGGAATTGACAGAGGTACTAGATATAATTCAGAAACTTCATGTTTACAGAGCTCCTGGACCGATGGCCTCTCGAATGCTGTCATAAAAAAGAAAACAGAAGCATGGGCCGAGTTCTGTAAGGAGATTTACAAATTAATAAATTGTACCAACACTATCCCAGAATTATGGCAATTGGCAACTCTAGTCCCAATTTACAAACAGGGTTCAACAAAAGAACCCTTGAACTATCGTCCCCTGGCCCTGCTCGACGCGATGGGGAAAATGTTTGCAAATGTAATGTTTAAAAAACTTAGTGGATGGTCCAAACAAGCAAAACGTCAAGCGTTGAGGCATACTGAATTCATTCGAAATGTTAGGACCAATGTAAATTTAATAATCATGAATATGCTGAAGTATGAAGCGGCCAAGTCCAACATTCAGATATATACGGCTTATGAAGACCTACACCTTGCATTCAATAAGACCAACAGGAGGATACTATGAGAGAAGCTAGAGCAATGAGGCTGCCCCTATGATATCCTAGAACCTATAAAATTACTATACACCAACCTCCAACACCAAGATACAAGTGAAAATGACTGCTGATGGGCTGGTCACCAAGCCTATATTGACATGGAATGGATTAAAACAAGGTTACACTCTGGCTGCAGCCCTGTATAATCTTTATACTTCTGATTTTGAAGCAAGTATCTACACTCCACAAATGAACCCTCCTAAACTCAATATCATCATCTTGGCGAAAACACCATTGGGATTACAAACTGCATTGAACAGAATGCAAGGATACATGGACAAGAATGAATTAGCTATCAATGTAACCAAAACCAAAATCATGACTTTAATGCTGCCGTCACAAAGAAAGAAGCAACTGGTCTTTTACACAAAAGAGGAAAAACTCGAACAAGTCTGCACGTATAAATATCTAGGCATATGGATCAATCAATCTGAAACCTAACAAAGTTGGTTGATACATTTAAAATCCAAGGCCAAATCCCTGGCAAGGCAAGGTGCGATCGTTCACCAGAAATATGACAAATTCTCCGTTAAACCTGCTGTGACTTTCTACGGACAAAAAGTAACACCAATTCTAACATATGGTGGAGAAACACTAATAAACATAGATCAAGCCATATGGGAGAAAATAGAGGCAATTTTCTGGAGGAAAGTTTTAGTGCTACCTCAATCAACACCTATGTCAAGGATAAGATATGAACTAGGTCTACAGTCGTTGCGTTCGATGGTCATGTGGAAAACATTGGATCTCTTTCACAAACTCAACAACAGAGAATCCATACCAGCGCTTGATATCCTGAGAACAACAGGCCTACATGCCAATGATACTGTATTGAGCAGATGAAAAGAAGCTGCTACGAAAATATGCATTGAAAAAGAGATAACCATGGAAATGCTGATGAAGAGGCCACAGAAAGTGAAAAAACAACTTGCGAGAACTGATTGGATTGACACCCAAAATAGGAAGAATCTTTATAAATTAACTTTAAGATGCGTTGGCGAAGCACGATCACTGAATGAACTACCTCATTATCTCATTCTCTTCCCCAATCACCAAATCAGAGATATGTTCCTAAGATTTAGACTGAACCTGCTCCAAACTAGAGAGATCAACTGGAAAAGAAACTGCAACAAAGAAACAATTCAATCGTGAAGATTCTGCAAAAAAGAAGATACAATAGAAACCATCAAGCATATTGTCATGGAATGTGAAGCTCTAAACCATGAACATGTTGAATTCAGCCGAAAATATTCCAGTGCTCCAAAAGAGCTAGAAAAATCTGAACGCTGGTCCGAGATACTCATTGGGAACAATAGACGAATAGTTACCACAATAGTATATTTTTGGTCACTCATATCTGCAGATGGATACTCTGTGGAAGAATTAACACTTTGAAGATATTTTTATGTATCATAACTGTAAATGATATAAGTAATGTTATAATTCGAATTTTACTTGAACAACTAAATGTAAGGTTTAAGATATAAACCATAAACATTTAATAAAAAATAAAAAAATAACAAGTAAAATGGAGGTATATCCCTGTTTTGCTTCTCCAGAAAAGAGACCACCAGAGAAGAAAAAAAAGATGAACCGAGCCTTTCCAGGTCTTTTAGGGTGAAACACCTTTCATTGAAATTGTTGCATAGCACTGAAACATTCAAAGGCAGCGTTTTTTTTGCTGACATTTATGGGGACGGAGCAGCGAACACAGTTGGTAATGCTTAAACTTTGCCATCTCGAGCTACCATAGAACAATGCTATCACTGTTCATGTCCCGTCACAGACGATCTGGTCTCGATGCATGTAACCCTCGTGTGGATGGCACACAACATGCAAGTCCAAGCACAAAGCCATGATTTAGAGAAATACTTTGGAGGTCCACATTGTTTACGTTTAAAAATGTAAGCTGTCAGTTTTAGTTTCAGCAAATGAATATGTTATTTTAATATTATTCTGAGTTTATCCTTGCAACCTGGCAGAGATTGTAATCTCAAGGACGCTTACTAAAAGAGAAGGTGCGTGCCAGAATAGCCATAACATATACGCCAAAACGATTGCATTAGAGAACAATGCAGGGGAAATTGCACAACAAACTGAAAACAGAAAAGCAGTTTATGTTAAGGCTGCTTTAAATGGCCCACAAACACACAGTTTTATTTTCTAAATGTACCTTTCAAGTTCCATTTGGTTTTGGTGTCGTTGCCTCCAGTTGAGGTCTGGGAGCCAGCTTCCTGTAGTAGGCAGCTTTCAGGCACCGGCATCAGTGCGTGCTCAGACTACTCCCTCTACCACTCTACCTTAAATCCTTCTACCACTCTGCCATCCTTACCCTCTACTCTCGCCCCATGATTCCACCTCCAATTCACTTTCCAACCTAGGCTGGCTTCCCTTCCACTCCCAACTTAAATTTCACTTCCTTTGTCTCGTTTTTAAATCTCTTCATGACCCTGCCACTCCTTACCTCTCCTCTCTTCTCTCCTTCTATCCCCCCTTGCGTTCGCTATGCTCTGCTGATCTCTTTTTACTCTCTGTTCCTCCACCTCCTTGTGCCTATTCTCGTTTCCGCTCCTTCCAGCTCCTTGACCCCCTACATTGGAATTCCCTTCCTTTCACTATCAGCTCCATGTCCACCTATTCCTCCTTCCGTACCTTCCTAAAATCACTCCTTCTTCACCCTCTCCCTGACTTCTCTCCCCTTCCTCCTCTTCTTTCTCCTCCCTACTCCATCTTCTTGTTCCTTTATCTTTCCCTGTCTCCCTGATGATCTCCACCCTCCCTACTTCTCTCTTTACTCCCTTTTCCCTTCCCTTTTCTACTTCCCATACCTCTCCTTCTCTCTTCCTTCTCAAATGCAAATTGTTCCACATGCTGTTTTTCTGGTTTGATTCATGAATATTTTATTGCTTCTATGTTCCATGTTTGATGTTTTCCTTGTTGTTAACTGTAAAGCGCTTTGGAGTAAAGCGCTATTAAACAATAAAATACAAATACAAATAGTCCTGCCTTTCCTATTCCTGCCCGCTCAAGTCAGAAATGTGTCGTGAAGTCACATGATTATATGGACCTGCACGGGCAGCAGGGGGGCGAACGTGCACCGGGACACTGGGTGGGGGGGCTTCCATTTAAGAAATAAAATGCAGGGGTCATACGGGAGATTGCAGGTGTTGCAGTGATGATTGCAGGGGTCATGGCTGCGACCCTTGGGGACCCCCAAATGATGTCCCTGCACAGACTTATCTTACATCACGGTTTATAGCAAAGCTATCAGTGGCCTTGCCATCAGAACTAAAATGAACAGCAGTCAAATTATTTAAATGCACAAAATTAAAATATGCAAAGTGATTGAAGGTAGGCCCAATTCGTGCATAATGACCAACAACATTGTCCAAAATACAGAGTCAAATGTATCGCAAAGCAGATGTTCTACAAACCAAGGTACTTACATGTTTTTATATATAACTGGTGTGCAAACGAAAAGTGTACCCCTTACAATCTGTTAACCACAGTGACAACATGTAGGGTTGCACCACTCAAAAATAAAATGCACACATAAAAATTATTTGAGACTATGGCCCTGATTCACGGAGCGTTTTCCAATGGATTTTTGCTAATATAAAACGCTTCTATGAATTAGGCCCTATGTGTAGGAAGGCAGGTACTGCTTGACAACTATTAGTTGCAACAGAATAAGCATATTGTGCTATACAATGACAGAGCACCAGAATTCTAGTCATGCCAAAATAAAGAAGCCATCAATATTCATGTAAACATGCTATTTATAACTGATGTAATGAAGATCCAACAGCATGACGGTCATACACCCAATTGCAGCTAAGTAATATTTGAGCAGCAGCATTACACCTTCAAATTTCACTCTAGGACAAATTAAGCAGCTGATCTACCCACTCCCTTTCTTCCTCAATAAGTAGTAGTAGTAGTAATAGTACTAGTAGTAGCAGTAGTAATAGCAATAGTAAGAGTAGTAGCAAAAGTATGTATTGCAAATTAACAAATACTAGTAACAGACAGTGGGTCTAATTGCAAGTTTTGCAGTAATCTGCCAGTGATTCAGTGGATCCGGTGGCATCCCCAGCCACGGAATCACTGGCGCATCAGAACACCACAGGTGCGCGCATTCCGGCATGCCAGAATCGGTGTCACTGCCATTCCAGAAACACTCTAAATAACCACTACTCACGCTGTTTCCGTCATCATAAATGCTGGTGGCACAGTTTGCGGCATCCATCACACAGAAACACCAGCGATGGAAACACCGGGATAGGAAACAGTGTTTTCGCTGGAACTGGAAGATTGCTGGTGGCCATCTATCACCCACTTCCTGTTGCCATCCGGTCTCTGTAAACCCGGCATCATGTCTGCAGCATCAAACTCTTGCGTACCTGAAGTCCACCAGAGGAAGCCACATTTTTCAGAGCCTGAACTGACAATTCTGACAGACACCATAGTGGACAATGCTGGGGAGCTGTTTGCAACAGACCAGAGGCACACCACCCAAATGCAGAAAACAGTGATATGGGAGGAGGTGGCACAGAAAGTGTTGGCAGTGGGCCCCATCCACCGAACTTCCAAAGATTGACACAAGCAGTGGGACGACCTCTGTCTGAGAGTACTCAACTTGCTCTCGGCACACAGGAGGGAGTGCATGGCAACCTGAGTCGGGACAGCCTCCCTAATCAAGCTGATGTACTGGGAGGAGAGGTGCAATACTCTACTGCATCTGGAAGGCATTGAGGGTGTTGGAGCAGTGGAGACCGGTGCACGGACACATGCACAGGGCGGCGAGTCCAACTGCAACAAAAAAAATATGACAAAAAAAAAACAATGTAGCGCAAACCACACAGAGACAAGCCCAGCTGCACAACAAAAGACCACATAAAACCCATACAGTGGCCCACAAACAATAGTCATTGGCCTAGTGTGCACAAACATTGTCCCTTCAAACACAGAAAAACACAAATGCCCACATGAGGGCTGGTCATGTGCAGACAATGAAGACATGTGCACGAGGCATACACCCTCCAAGCCAGCTTGCATGCACCACAAGTGAGATGCCCCAATGACACCCAGAGCATGAATGCATAGAAAGTTCCCTGATGCGGGGGCGCTGTTGTGCAGCCTGCAAAATAGCTGCTTAGCCTTTGAGCTCCGTGCCCAGCTGTAACCTATCCGCCACCATTATCGGTTTTCAACACAATGCGGTACCTGCACCTCTCCCCTTGTGTTGCTGACGCCTGGGGCTGCAATCCTGCGAAGTTTGAAGGGGTTCCGGAGCCCCGCGGCTACACTGTGACTGGTATCCTGTCCCTCCACGGGTGACCGGCTCCTTGCCCACTCCGCGCAGAGCCATGAGGGGACGTCGGGCCCCCATCGGGGTGCCACTGCCTGGTGCCGCGCTTCGCTATCCGTGGCTGGAGCTGCCTGGGGGCAACGATCATCTGTGCTGCTCCGAACTGCCCTGGGGGGCTCGGCCGCCTCTGCCCACCCCGCAAGATGGAACTGGCCATCGAAAATCTCCTCAAGGATCTCTTGGATTCCCCTCAGCTCTCCCTATTGTTCACGGTTGAACATGTGCACCGGGCGCTGGCCCCCCGCCCTAAAACGGGCGACTTTCCTAGTACAATAATTGCCAAGATCCTCAGCTATAGAGACAGGGAGTACATACCTCGGCTAGCACGAGAGAGGGGTGAACTGAGATTAGATTTGCAGGTCATCAGAATCTTCCCAGACTTCTCCGTGGGGGTCCAGATGGAACGCAGGCAGTTCAATGGTGTGAAAAAGATGCTTAAAGAGAGGAAAATCGAATATGCAATGCTCTTCCTGGCATGCTTGAAGTTCACCTTTCGTACAAAACTCTACTTTTTTACAGTCCCCGATGAAGCAGTGAAATTCATTGAATCACATATCCCGCTTGGGGATCCGGGTGATGACCTAATGGACAATGACTAATGTGATGGATATCTCCTACCTGAGACAGGGCCAACCGGGCGAAACCATGCCCACTGTCTAAAGATCCTCCTTCCCCATCGATCCGTCACCAAGGTCAACCAACCAAACCCAATGTACATAAGACTGGGGCCGTCTCGGCCTATGGCGGGTTTCACCCCGCTTCTCATTGACACAACTATGCCAACGGATGGAGAGCCCAGGCCTTACACCCCCCCAACTGGCCCCTAACCACCATCCAAGTCATAATCGCCATGGCTTCATCCTTCACCTGTTACGATCCATTATTATGTTTCAACTGCAATATAAATATAAATGACTGTTGAATGTATTGCGGTGCCTTCTGCACCAAATTATAAGCTAAATTGGGCACATGGCAGCGGCGACCCCCACTGCAGCTGCAATGCCATTTATGGCAGTCTGTTTTCTGTTGTGCCCCTGTTGGGCAGGTGGGCACGCATTTCCTAGTTGGGTCTGGTACGCTGTGGCCCGCTACTTGGGTGGGTGTCACTACACTGCTGGTTGGGTGTGGGCAGTGAGGGTGGGGGATGGTAAAGTTGGGGGTTGTAATGTTGAAAATGGCAGGAAAATTGCATCTCTGGCTGCGATGTGGTGCGACATCGCGGTCGTGGTATGGGCGCCACCGGAAGATGACGGATTCCAGTGTTGGGATGTTCCATAATGTTATATCATGACTGTTAAATTAATTACATGGAACGTCCCGGTGTTAAGCAACTTTACAAAAGCCCGCAGAATAACCGCATAGGCCCAGAGACCTGGTATCAAAATACTCCTCCAAGAAACACATGCCCTTGGGCACCTTGCAACATGCCTGGCACTGTCCTGGGGCTCCAACAGGTTCTACACAAAGTTTTCCACCCAATCTAGAGGAGTGGTAACCCTGGTCCCCAAGTCAGTTAAATTCTCGCTGCGTACTAGCTACATAGACTCGAGAGGCAGATATGTAATCCTGCACTTTCTCTTAGCCAATACAGAGTCTCTACTGGTGAAGACATATGCCCCGAACATCGATGCCCCTGAGTTCTTTGATGAAGTAACTACCTTACTCATGAAATACATTGGAATCCCAATTATATGGGGGGGCATGAACCTGATTCTAGACAACAACCTAGACAGATCGGGTGCTGCTCGCCGGGCTGTGTCTCGGGCTGCCAACCGCCCACGTACGCACATAGACACGCTGGGTCTGTGCGATGCATGGAGAGTACTCTACCCAACCACGAGAGACTATCCTTTTTACTCGTCTGTGCACGATAGTTCTTCTAGGATAGACTTGCTCCTTTTATCGACTGAACTCATGGGAGCGAATATAGATGCACAGATACTGGCACGCGCACTCTCAGACCACTCCCCATTGATGCTGCAGATCAGATTGGGGCCTGGCCCGCCTACTCACTCCGTGTGGCGCTTCAAATCAGATGCACTGCGGGACATCATTTTGAAGGCTGAGATCTTTTCCGACATCAACGCCTTCTTTGACTGCAACAAACGTCACGACACACCCGATGGGATCTGCTGGGAGGTGTTCAAAGTATTTATCAGAGGTATGTGTATCTCCAGGGAATCCAGGGTACTCAAAGACATAAAAAAAAGCTTACAACATTCCGGAACCAAACTCAAAGAACTCGAGCAGGTATACACTTCCGCACCCATCTCAGCTAACCTAGCACAGATAAGATACGAACTGGAAACCTTTGAATCCCATGCCCTCAGAGAGGTCCAATACTATGCCCGACCCTGGGCCGCGCAGAAGTACGGCGAGGGGGATAGACCGGGGTGAACCCTGGCCAGATTGGTCCAGGCAGAGAGGGGTAGAACCCGCATTGACAACATCAAGGACGCAAATGGCGTCCGTCATTGGTCAGACCAACATATCATGGAGACCTTTGTAGAATTCTACGTGGCCCTCTACGCCCCACAGCGGGAGCACACTGCATGTGACATTGACCTCCTACTTGACCAGATTCCCATGACCTATATCTCATGAACCACTAGAGAGCTACTTGACGTCCCAGTCTCCCTTGAGGAGATCACTGAGGCTATTTCCAGCCTCCCGAACAGCAGAGCTCCTGGCCCGGATGGGCTCACCTCAAAATTTTATCAGGAATAGGTTGTTCTCTTGGCACCGAGACTAGATGAAGACTGGTCTGAATCACTTTGTCTGGCTACCTTCCCCCAATCCCTGTGAGAAGCCCTAATTACGGTGCTCCCCAAATCCGAGATATTCCCACTCTCTACCGCAACCCTTCAACCGACATGTGAATTCCCTCTCTGCTGGTCCCCAGAGGGCTTTGGATATCTTGGGGTCCAGGTATCCCTACTTCGTTCCTCGCTACTCGCCGACAATTATACTTCTACTGCGCAACTGGTGGAGACCAAGTTGTCAAGGTGGCGTAACCTTCTGCTCTCCCTATTGGGCAAACTGCCCCTAATCAAAATGATAGTAGTCCCTCAGCTTTTCTATATCTTTGCAAATGTCCCGATCTGGCCAGGGAAACAGTACCCCATGAACTTGCACTTCATATGTGCTCAATTCCTATGGAACTCTGGTGTGGTCCGCAAGAAGTGGCTACACATGACTCTTCCTTATGAGAGAGGGTGCTTCAATGCTCCTGACCTCACCCGCTGCTGGATTTCCGCACAAGCCCAACATGCCACACACTGGTATAAAGAACTTGATCCTCCCTCCCACATGAAACTAGAGAAACTTGCAAGTGAGGAGGTAAATATCACGTCCTTAATCCTCTATCATACATACCACACCGATGCCCCAGTGGATCCCGTCGCCACCACAATCACGGCATGTAAATGACTACTGCAATCCCACCCTGAACATCATCCATACTATAAGTGCCAATCCATCTGGAACTTTCCGGGCCTCACCCCACACAGGACAAACTCTTCATGCGACACTGGGTGGACCTGGGTTATTTGGCATTATCTGATTATCTGACCTATACCCTGACGGGAAATTCATCACCCCGCAGACATGGTACCACGGTCACTGGTTCGGCACTGGAGCTGTTACAATATTTTAGACTTAGAGAGGCAGTTCGAGCCATGTGGCCCTCTTACCCTGATGAGTCTCCCGACTCACCCGAAATCTGCTACATATCCAACTCGGCCGATTGTAAGGGTATAACATCCTCCCTGTACAAAATGCTGATCGCAAAGTCAGCAGAGGCATCTCAGAAACCACGAGACATATGGAGCAATGAACTGGGATTGGAAATCAAAGATGCCATGTGGGGAAAAATGTGCTTGCACACACGCAAGTTCTCCCTTAATTCCAGATTCAGATGCATGCAATACAGGCTCCTCAATCGACTTTATTATACACCTTATAGGGTGGGTAAATTCGCACAGAACCAGACCCACACTTGCCTGAGATGCAGATGTGATGAGGCCGACCATATCCACATGTTTTGGTCCTGTAGTGCATTGGCCCCGTTTTGGGAAGCTGTGACCGAAGCCCTTTCTGAGATAGTGGGAATGAACATCGACCCTGATCCACTTGCCATGCTATTTGGGATGTGGGAGGGGTCAGGGGCAAAGAAAGTGTCTAAGTTCCTGAATGTGGGAGCCATGGTTGCCAAAAAATGCATACTACAGCGCTGGAAGTGCCGATCCCCCCCTCCCTCGAAATGTGGTTGAAGGCCCTTACTTGGACTCAAATATGTGAGGAAGACTACATTAATTCTCTCCCTATGAACTCTCGCCCGAAAAATGTGTGGATGGATTTTTGCAGCTACCTGAACAGTAAGGATGACATACAACTGCTCTCTTCTCCTCTACCTGATGTATAGATTGTATTACGAACTTAATTGCGAAATGTCTAATGGGCTGCTAACACGCCCCCCTGTGTAAACCCCCCATACGTACTGCCTAACCTGAACGTGTAATACCATTTGCTGACGTACTGTGTTGTGTGCCTGCTGCTATTCCTTGCCAATAAAGAAATTGAAAGAAAAAAAGTTCCCTGATGTACCTGGCACTGGCATGGTTCACTGTCTACTTGTCAGAACAGCAACAAGTGTAATATTGTCCTTCACACCCCTACACCTAATTACCCACCTGTGGTGTCCCCATGGAACCATCCAATCCGCATGGCCCGAAAACACCTACCTTGCCCCTCTGGCCAATGTGATCACTGCCATTGCAGTCCACAACCGGTGTCCTGCTGATCACACACTGCCCACCCTCCGACCCACATCCTGTACCTCCACTCCTTCTATTGCAAACATGAATGCCTGACGGCATATCATGCCACATGCACTGCTGACAATCCCTGCCCTAATCGATACAAGACAGAGAAGGCACCCATCATGGCAGCCATGCCTTGTCACCCACCCACGCCCTGGAATTTCACAAACCCTGTTGCCACACCTGACTCATTCCACACCTTTCATCCAAACATCAGAAACTTTGACAAGGGGGCCGACACACATCACTACCACTTCAAAGGCAGCCTCCCCTACCCCAACGACCCCCAGAAGCCAATGTCTCCTGAGCACTGCTTCCCACTAGCCTTCACGACAGCAACAGCCCCCCACATTGTACCTCTCACCTCCCTTTGCCCCCTCAACAACCATCCAGAGTAGTACCTCATGATTCAACTTTACCACCAAGCCCCAGGACCACTTCTCCCAGGCCTGGGATCCCTGCACTGACTCCCTTTGATGGCATGGTCCAATACCGGGATCTCTGGGCCCCAGACACCAGGATGCCTGTGGTGTGGTCCCCCATGAGTCACACTGTCACAAGCACATCCACGGCCAGTCACCACCAGTACCACTCACAGGCACTTGCCCAAGGACACCCTTCCCTAAACTAGCCTGTGTGTGGACAACCTCATTGTTCACATTGTACTCCCCTCCCCCCTTTCACCCCTTGCACCTGACCCTGTTGATGCCATCTAAATATGGACAGCCCCTTGTGTACACCACCCATTGCCTGACACTCTGTCCTGTCCTGGTACCCACAGCCCTACCTCCCCAGCATGACATTGTGCCCTGCACTTGCATGGTAACCATGACATAAGGCCATGTATGGCTGCATTTGCTAATTCTTCTGCCCATGCACACCACCATCTTGCTGTTGGGGCATGGTGACACTTGTGTATATGCGCCATACCATTTGAGAAGGCATCAACACTATGCAGCATGCACAGGCATAATGTAAGACAGTGACTGAACAGCATGTAGCAAGGCCATAGAATGGCACAGATGTGACTAATGGTACGCTCATCTCTCCCTCACAGGCACATCCTCTGACAGTGAACAAGGTGGCCCTAGCACCTCAGGGGCAGCCCCACAGAGGAGGAGAGTTGTGCCATACCACACTTCTGCAGAGGCACCAACAGCAGCCATGCCACCACTCTGGCAGCTCCCAGAGTGGTCAAAACAGTAGCCCCTGCCACCACTTCAGCTTCTCCCACAGTGGCCACAACAGAGCCCTGCCACCACTCCAGATGCCCCAAGAAGTGTGTCAACATGACGCCCATCCATCCCTCCCCATGAAGCACATATGTACATGGGTGCATCCATGGACAAGGATGCCATGCAGGAGGCCGGGAAAACAACAGATGGGACCCCCAAGCACACTTCCTAACACCATCCCACATTCAGCCCCCATGGCTTCACAGCCTGCCGCCACCACCCATATCCAGCATCAGGGACATGGATACCTGCCTATGGCGCAGGGAGGAAAGACACAAGCAAATGGCGAGGCTCATGTGCCAGCACCTTGAAGAGGCCCCTTTGATGTGGGAGGAGACAGAGTTGATCCGGGAGAGCATGCAGACCACTGGGCAGCGATGTGCACATGCCCTGGGCCGGTCGACCTGTACAATTGTCCTGCTGGCACAGAGGGTCTGGTGAGGGAAATGAGGCTGTCTCAGCCATGGCTTAGAGCATCACATCACCCTTTCTCTGCGTGCAACACTGGAGGCAAGGAAGTTGGCAGGATCCGACCTACCCTCTACAAGCACCACACCTGCCAGCTCTCAACAGAGCAGCCTGTGGTGGAGATCCCTGCTCCTGTCAGCCTCCCCATGGTAGGGCAGCTTGTGTGGAAAAAAGGCACAAAATGCATACAGGCACACACGTGCAGTGACACTGTAACTCACTATGGGGTGTTTAGGGGTTGGTGTGTTGGGGAGGGATATATGGGGAAGGGGTTGTGGGGAGGGATAGTTTGGAAAGGGGTGGTGGGGAGGGATAGTTGGGGAGGAGGTGGTGGGGAGGGATAGTTGGGGAGGAGGTAGTGGGGAGGGATAGTTGGGGAAGGGGTGGTGGGGAAGGATAGTTGGGCTAGCAGTGTTGGGAAGGAATAATTGGGGAGGGGGCGGTGGCCGCAGGTTATTTGATCCTTGTACATAGATAAAAACACATGGTTGTGCATTCAAATTGATGACCAGACATTCATAATTTGTGTTGGAGTGTTTTATTTTAGTGCAATATCACATACAGTGGGTGGCCTGTTCCATGTGCTGGTGCTGTGGGCTTAGAAGTAATTCTGTATTAGTTCCTGCAGGCTGCACTCCCTTCCCTGTCATCCCAGTAACGGTGGATTTGCATGTCTGCATCTGCATCCACTTGACTGTCATCATTGTCCGCCAGAGGTATGTCCATGTCCGGGGGCAGGGGAATTTTCCACCTGATGCACATGTTGTGCATCATGTCACAGGCCAGGACTATCTTGCCCACTTTCACAGACCTGTACATCAGACCCTCCCACGCCCTGAGCAGTGATGGCAACAGAACCCTGCTTTCAACAGGCCCACGTTATGCTCAATGGTGGCCTTTGTCCTGATGTGTGCACCGTTGTATGTAGTCTCCAGGTGGCTCTGTGGATGTCTCACAGGGGCCATCAGCCATAGTAGTAAGGGGTAGAGGGAATTAGCAGCATGAAAAGGGACATGAGGAGGCCACTGTCCTTGAGGTCACTGGACAGTGCATGCAAGTTTGGATGTGGATCAGTGACACATGCATATGAGAATGTGCGCTTGTGGGACATCATTCACCGTGCTGCACCCTGTGCCAGTTACTGCTGGTCAGACATGTATAGGATCAGACTCACAAGGATTTGTAGGTGGTGGTGGGTGGGTCATGGTGAGAATATGCGGTACTTTTTACATGGTAGTGATGTATTCTGGTACCTGTGGTGCAGTACATGTGCCAGTCCATCGGTGCCTAGATTGTGGTGGTGTGTCCTTACGTTCACTCATTTGGTACATGCCTTTCATGAGCAGTCACTCGCGCATGCAGATTGTGTCCTACATTTTCATGTTGCCTGTGGCCCATGCACCGGTGACAGTGAACAACCCTCCCATGCCCAGTATATATGCAATGTGGTGTGTGTGTTGATACTTTGACTCACCCAATAGCCAGGTTCGCTGTCTGGTGTAATGCTCCATGTACCAAGGCAGCATGCTATTGTGCAGGACCATGGAATCATGTGGTGATCCAGGTAACGTGTGCAACAGTGCTTGGTCGTCAGGTCCGCAACACAGACGAACTGCACATTCATTGAGTGGTACAGCTTTTTGTTTTCCGATAAACCTCCTCTGTGGCGTGGGTGGCCACCAGCTCAATGTGTGTGCAGTCCAATGCTCTTTCTACATTTGGCATTCCAGCAAAACGTTTACATGGGCCTGTGTCATAGGTAGTGCAATGTGCTGGGACACATGACACAGGAGGGCATCCAGGACCTACACAAGAACTTTGCTGCTTCCTGACTGTGTGCTGAAAGTTTCTGGTGGCGATGAAATGCAGCACAGACACCACCTTCAGCAAGGGGGGTATGGCAGTCCAGGTGACAATGATGATCTGGATTTCATCCTGGATGAGGTCCACTACTGCAAGTATGCATATCCATATATAGGGCTGTGAAATTCACTGGGGAGACAAGGCCTGAGGAAAGGGTATGTCGATATAATAGAGTCTCTTTGTTGTGGTATTGTGAATGTAGTCTGATTTGGCCTGAATGGACAACTCCCGGTTCAGGCGGTACAGTGTTTGTATCTGCCTGTCAGTCAGGGACCTAGGTGTGGTTCTTGTGCACTGTATGGGTGCTCACCTCAAGGGTGCTACTTTCTGCCCATAGTGCCTATGCATCATCATCATACTCCTCCTCATTCTCCTCCTCTCCCTGTCGCCCAGTTGCCACAGTTGCACCTCCACCTCGTGAAGCTGCATTCCTGCATGCAGAGCCTCAAGGTCCATGACTGCTGTTACGAGCGGCAGCGTGGTTGTGTTGGAAGGTTTGTGGGTGTGGTACTGTTATGCTCACCTGGTCTCTGCGGAGGCGTTGGGGCACAGTTGCAGCCCTCCCAGGAGTTAGATCACCCCCATCAAGTCTTTCCCTCTGCGGATAAGATGATAAGATGTGAGCGGCGGCAATTGGTGACACTGCTCCTGTTAATTATTGATGATAAGCGCTCTCTCCTGCTACTTCTGTCAGGGTTGCTTGTCGATGGGGCCTAGTTCCTTCAATGATCCCCGGTAATAGTCCAGTCCACCTGCGACTATGCTTCTCCTGGTTGGTAGTGTCTCTCAATTTCTCTTGTCTCTTTCCCTTTCTATTTTCTCTTTGCCCCTTCTCATTTTCTGTCTTGGTATTATTGCTCTCAATATTGTTGTTAATTCCTGAATAACGTTTTCTCTTCTGTTTTCTTCCCAATAGATGGAAATGTGGCCCAAAAGCAGCTGTGGGGGCGCGGAATGGTGCCAGAAGGAAGATGGATGAAACCGCAATGTCCGACAACAGGTGAATGATGGTTTAAAGAAAAGCGTGAGGTTCGGTGGTTGCACAACCTTAAACTGAATGGCCCTCATTACGACCCTGGCGGAAAGTGACTGACCGGACCGCCACAGCGTAAATAGCGTTTCCGCCATTGCACGAAGGAGCAAAGTGCGGCCCATTCCGACCCATCGGGCACGAGCACCACGGCATGGCGGAAGTGCAAAGTCCGCGATGGCGGAAATGACCCCAAAACGGCCCACACCGCCGCCGTACGGCGCCCTAGGTGCAATACCGCCACCCATCACAGCGGAACCGCAGTGTGCGCCTACCGGAAAGTACGGTGACCGTAAATATACGGAAACGGAAGCAAAAACATGGACCCGGAACGGGAAACATCCCGCCGTACACTTATAAAACCACAAAAACCACACAACCACTAAAAACACTACCCCGAGACACACCCCAACCCGTCATCCACCCTAGCGAAACCAAGAAAAATGGGAAAAGTAGCGAAGAAAGCGTGCGACCGCAAGCGGCAGGTCCACTTCTCCCGTGAGGAACTCACCGTGCTAACAGAGACCCTCCAGGAGAATGCTGCCGTCGTCTTCTCCACGCAAATGACCAGGACGGCACTTGCGAACAAGAAGGCCATATGGGCTCTGGTGGCACAGCGGGTAAGTGCGGTGGGGACCGCACCCCGCAACCCACAGCAATGCAGAAAGCGATGGGACGACCTGCGGATACGCGTCCGCAGCATACTCTCTGCCAACCGCAACATTGCCACAGCCACCGGGGGAGGTCCTGAATCACCCATCAAGTTGACCCCCTGGGAAGAAATCTGTGCCTCCACCATCGGAATGGAGAGCATAGAGGGAGTCGGAGGGATGGAGAAAGGAGTGCAGACATCCGAAGATTCAGGTAGGTGGGCCAGATAAAACAATGCTAAATCCACAATGTCCAATCATGTGAAGTACCATGTGTCCACATAGTGCAACAGAAACACATGCCCAGGAGAACGTCCACACACATCGCCCTGATAGCGCACTTTAAAACTCACAATGAATACATAAATAATTAAAAACCCCTAAAACAACCACTACACGTGCAGCAGGCACACCCTAACTGCAGGCTGCCAAACAACTGCACCCTCACTCCACACACAAATGAAAGCACCTCCAAGGCCCCGACCCAAATCACCCTCAGGTACCACCCCAATGCATGTGATACAATGCCATTCCAATACCCACAGACCCATTAATAACCCTCGCCCTCCTTTACTCCACCACAGGGTCCGATCCAAACGACGAGCATCAGGACACCCCTACCAGCACACCTGCAAAGAGGGCCAAGACCAACGGCCAAAGACCCTCCACCTCAGCTGCACGCATCAAGACACGGCAGCAGCACAAATCAGGTGGCAGCACAGAGGAGGGTACATCAACAGGCACCCCAGCAGCCAGCATGCCCACAACACCACCACCACAGGTCCCCCCAACGGATGCCACAGAACGCACTGCCTCTGGTGGCAGCAGCACCATAGGTGACACCCCATTGATGGCAGCATGCTCCGACACAGAAGACGGGGATGTCGAAGTCAGATCCATCCATGACCTGTCCCAATCCCCCTGTCTGTCCCATCCCGTACAACATGAGGATACCACGCAGGGGCACCCACAAGACGACGACTGGCCATCCCCCACAAGCCCTGTGGCAAGGCAACATGAGGACAACAGCCCCTCTGTGACACCCCCGCAAATGGCCATGGCCCAGCAGAGGCAACAGTCCCTCGACCAGTTAATCGTGCAACAGCAGCAACTGGACACGCTCCTCAAGGACCATGCCGATGAATGTGGGGGCACTAAGGCAGACATAGAAACATCAACTGAGACACTTAGGGCAGAAATGGAGAGAAGTACAGAGACACTAAGGGCACAAATGGAGAGTAGCACCGAGAGCCTGAGAGTCCAAATGGAGAGTAGCACCGAGAGCCTGAGAGTCCAAATGGAGAGAAGCACCGAGAGCCTGAGGGGGGAACTGCATGCGACGTCCAAAGACGTATGTGCCGAACTTGCCGCAGTGCGCCGTGTGCTCACTGAGCTCTCACAAACCCTTAGGGACATGCATGGACGTGAGCAGGCAGAGACATCATCCGTTGCAAGTTCCGTCCAGGGCAGCCCCCAACGTAGATCTGGGAGGAACCTGCGCTCCACAGGCAGGGGTGCCCCTGATACCCGCAGAGGGGGCTTGCAATAGCGACAGCCCACTGACAATGAGCATCTTTGGACACTGGTGTTCGGGGGGGAGGTAGGAGGGTGGAGGGGGTGTGTTGGGCTCACTTGGGTGGCGGGTCGATAGGGTGTTCAACATGATATCACATATGCCATAAACAGTGCACGATCAACCAATGAGATGTGTGGACAATGATCTTTGTGTACTAGGCCATCATAGGCGTACAGTCCATATTGTGCATGTACCAGACACACACAGTGCCACGAGTCCCGTGTCCATGTATCAGCCACCAGGCGTGAGTGCTAGAAGCATGCATCAATGAGATGCTGACGAATGTCACGGCCCTCCTGTGCCTCGCAGACTCCTTGAGGTGCTGCCACATCCCCACCCTCATCATGAGCATCTTCAGGTGCTTGCAGTTCTGCGTCAGGGGGCATGGGCACATTTCTACGTACACACATGTTGTGGAGCATGACACATGCCATGACCATCTTTGCAACCTTCTCATGGCGGTACAGGAGTGCCCCGCCAGACCTGCTGAGGCAGCGGAAACGAGTCTTCAGTAGGCCGAATGCCTGTTCAATGACTACACGGGTACGTGAGTGGGCATGGTTGTAGTCCTCCTCATGCTGGTCCCGTGGGTTCCGGACTGGTGTGAGGAGCCATCTCTTCAGTGGATACCCAGCATCACCTGTATGTGGAGGATAAACGTATGATGTGGAATGCCATTGCTACGTACGCACACCCCCCCCTTCCTGCCAGGTCATTGCCGCATCACATACCCCACATCATCATGCATGAAATGAGACTCACCGAGTAGCCAGGATCTGTTCCCTGCGTGTCGCTCCATGTAGCGTGGTATAGTGGAGTTCCTCAAGACCATAGAATCATGGGTTGATCCAGGGAATCTGGCACAACAATGTGTAATGATCCTGTTGGAGTCACACACCATTTGTACATTCAGGGAATGGAATTGTTTTCGGTTGCGGTACTGGGCCTCCATGGCATGTGGGACGACCAATTCCACATGGGTGCAGTCGATGGCACCAATGCAACCCGGTATGCCGGCAAGTGCATGGAATCCCACTTTTGTGTTGGTAATTTCCTGCTCCGAGCGTGGTAGAGAGATGTAGTCGTCTGCGTGCTGCAGGAGGGCATCGAGCACTTGCAATAGTGTCCGTGAGAACAGTGGCTGAGAAATGCCATGCAACTGTCCGACTGTGTGCTGGTAGGTGCCTGTGGCCAGGAAGTGTAGTACAGACACCACCTTCAGTAGGGGTGGGATGGCGGTTGGGCTATCTATCATGCTGACAAGGTCAGCCTGTGTCATGTCCAAAATGGCGGCTATGGTGTCCCGGTCCAATCGGTAGAGGGTGTGGATCTGCTCATCAGTGAGGTTGAACGGATGTGCTCGGAGGCGTGGGATTGCGGGCTGCCTGCGTGGTGGTAGTGGCTGTGCTGGCGGCCCTTGCTGGCCCTGCCTTGGCCTCCTCCTCCTCCTGCGTCTCCTCCGTGCGGCCGGTTGTAGTTGGTGTTCGTCTTCTTCTTGGAGTTGGAGTACTTGCAGTGCTATCAGGTCCCCCAGGGCCAACATCGCGAGTCCTGCCGGTAGCATTTCGGTGTGGTTGTGGGAGGAGACCGGGTGTGCAATTCATGTGTTTTCAGGCTGTATGGCCTCCACCTGTGGTGATTCATTCCACCTGTGCAAGCAGCTCTCCCCTTTGGGCGAGCACGTCCCGCACACAACGCTGCAATTCGAGGAATGGCATCTTGCAAATGCAATCATGTATTTGTACCCGATGGCCGTGTAACATTTGTTGATATGTACAATCGGCTATGGTCCCATTGTTTCACATACAATCTTTGCAGTCGCGAACAGACTTGTGATGGGTCAGTGGAACGTAGTACTCGAGTAACGGTGGGCCCTCATGCATCACTGTACCGAGTTGCAACGACGGGCGGGGCGTCCCATTAGTGGGTGAAGGCAGTTGCCATTTTCACACACAGCCGCACTAGATGGATTAATTTGTGATTTCAAACGGCCACAGATGCCTTTTCGACATGATGTTGCAAATGAGGAATTCGAAGGGCGGCGCTTTCGGTTTTCAGCTAGCGGCGAGGAGATGCCCACAGGTCTGACTGCAAATATAACGTTCTATTGTTCAATGTCCTTGAGACAGGGGCCATGGCGAGGAAGCAATGATTGATATGAATAGTTTGGGATGCGCAATAGCGACGTGGGCGATGAGGCCGGACGTTCCCAAAAACATGTTACTTCACAACACTTGATTTACGGGCTGGGGCACTGTGGATTTTGCAGGCTGCATGACGCACAGACTCAATGGAAATTTCTAATGTTATGTGAGTAAATATTCAGGCGTTTTTATACCGGGATGAGGGAATGATGAATGGATGCATGGGCAGGTGATTTGATACAGGGTTTGCCATGTACAGGGCTTGTTGGAATCTATCCGCCTCCCCTGCGCTATGTGATGCAGGGCTGCCATAGTGGGACCATCGTCTATCTGGCCTTGTTGAGCCCTCCCTGTCTCGACGCGCCTTCAGACACTTGTGTCCATGCACGTTAACATTCCCATCTGATGGAATCTGTTTTGACAGACGCATGCACAGGTACACTCGTTTGTGATGGTGTTTACGCCTCGATATAGATGGTTATGAGTCGCAAGTGGTTTTGGGGTGGTGATGATCCTTTGGAGTGGGCTAGCATGCATATGGCTGTGGATTTAGTGTGATCATTGAAGTGAGTTGTTCGAATGTAGTTCTGATGGCCATTCTGTTCTTTTTCTTTTCTTTTGGTTGACAGGTATCTCCTCCCCTTTTGCCACTGCCATCTGTATGCCACTCCTGCAGATGGCTTTTACTCCCGACACCTGCTGCTTCGTGTTAATCAGTGGAGCAGCATTACGATCTTATGGGACGATCGCCAATGGGCCACATGCCCTTACGCAGTACTAGTGGCTCGGAGCAACATTTCGGCCTTTCAGCTGGACTAGTGCCTCCCCATTGGGACGGCCCTGCGGTTCTGTGCGCTTCCATGTTGCCTTTTCGTACGTGAATGTGGCTCTGTGTACCATGATGGAACAGGGCGTCTCACAAGTAGTAGCTGGTCATTCCTTGCGGATGCAGCCCACAATGGTAATATGTGTTTTGGAGTTCATGGACTAATGGCTGTATGGGCTTGGTGATTTTGTTGTGCATTAAATTTCTATTCTGATATGGGCCGTGTAGCGTTCTTCTTTGCGAGTGAATTGGCATATTCCTATTTGGGGAGCGATGTATTGTGAGGAGATCTGCATTGGGTTCCAGCTTCGGAGTTTAGTTGCGTGGTACTGTGCTGGGCGCGTTTGCCTACGGAGCCCAGTGAGGTCAGGGATGGGGGCTGCCAATATGACTGTTTGAATGTTGTCATGCTCAGGGGCGGGGGATTGGGTTTTGTGTAACAGATGCCGGTCAGCCAGGTGGACTGGTGGAATGTTGTGATTTTCGGAATATTGCTGGTCACAGGTGCCTGTGTTTGCGTGCGTTTCGGGGGGGGGGGACTGTGGTCATGTCCATGGGAATGGCTTCTGTATTCGTGCCATCTGTGCCCTGCAGCTCCCATTGGCCCCTCTTGTGATTCTTTTGTTCGTTGGCATGCATGGGTGACTTGTACATTTCACTGGTTGCATTGTGACTTCATTGCACCTACGGGGAGTTGTACTTTGTGGGCAGGGAGCGGTGTACAGGCACTCAGTGGGGCCGTTTACGGTTGATTCGCGATGCCGTACTTCTCACCATGGCGGAATGGTACTTTCCGCCATGCTTGATGGCGTTAGGTACATGTCCGCTAGGGTCGGAATTCGCGTACCCTTGCGCCATGGTGGTATTTACGGTTTGGCATGGCGCGCGCGCCCGTACTTGGTGCAGTTAGCGTTGGCGTTCACTACGGTGTCGCTAATGGATTCGTACTTTGCGGTGACGGGTCATAGTCGCACCGAGCGCTATTCGATGGTGGTATTGCATTTCCGCCATCGTTTTCCGATTTCCGCAAGGGTCGTAATGAGGCCCAATGTCTTTTAAATATCTAACCTTGCCTTTCATTTTTACTTGCAGGTGCTGCTATTGCGGACGGAGCATGTCATGCTGCGGTGCCAAGATGAAGATTTCAGCATCCCAGAAGATTTAAAGATGAGCTGCGGTGCCGAGATGAAGATGTCAGCATTCCGGAAGACTTGACGATGAATTGCAGTGCCAAGAAGATGTCAGCGTTCCGGAAGACTTGAAGAAGAATGTCAGGATCAACGAAGACGCGCACAGGTGAGAGCAGATTCCTCAGGTGCTAAGGATGAAGGCAGGAAGCAGGATTTCCATGGGTAAGTTTAATCCCAGGCGGCGGTGAGCGTTACGCTGCATGGTAGTGCAGAATAACGTAAATCGTCTGTTTCAGGGATCGCAGCAGCTTATATAGCTGTGATCGTGGGCACGCCCACTAGGCCTGGCTTGCCTGCCACTCCTAGAGAGTCAGCACGTGCAAGGTAACCCAATAGCAGCAGCCACACCCAAGAGTACACGTGGGGCTGCTTTAGTGATGGAATTTCCCATTTTAAATGCACTTTGCACCCAAAATGAGGTGCTATGTCCATAATAAAAGCATTCTTGTCCCAAATAAATGTTCTTGCTTACTGTTATTCATGAGCCTGGCGCCAAAGGTGCCAGGACTGTGTCCATCCAGGCCCCCTGTGTATGTGGCCCTTTAATGTTTGCGTTCTTGGCCTGATGACCATGACAGGTACTTTATTGCAGTTACTGTGCTTATTGTGCGCATCTGCGACAATTGGGTGCACCTGTGGGCTGTTTCTGCACACCTGTGCGTGGTTACCACATGCTCCGCAGTGCCAGTGTTTCCAGCGTGATTTTCACAGTGGCACTGGTATTTTTGTGCCAGTGTTTCAGTGAAGTCTGCAGTTGGAATAGAGACTTGTTCTGTGGTACCAGTGTTTCTGGCACTAGTTCACAGGTTTTGCGCAGTTTCAGTTACCGGTGCTACCAGAGACGGTCACACAGTGTGCGATATTGCTGGCAATGGTGCTACAGGCATCCTGTCTCATAGTGCGATGGTCAGGAATGTGTGCCGGTAAACTGAATTACCGGCACATTGTTTCCGGACCACCACACTTGTAATGAGGCCCAGTATCATGGCACCAAACAAAACCTAAACAATACAATCTACACAGATCAATACACGTGCTGTGGTAAGGGGATCAGCAAGACAGAGGAAAATGATCATATATTCTATCACATTTTATGCTTTTAGCTTTCAAATTCTCATACATTCTTCATCCAGCCTTTATTTTCTTTGGAGCATTCTCTTGTACTTTTTCGATCCTGACAGTCCTCACACCCCTAGTGAGATCATGGTAAAAGGGTGAAAGAGAGGTGTAGATCAGAAAGTGTCTTTCAACTCCATATATAGAGATGTGAGATTCACTGGGGACACAAGGCCTGAGGAAAGGGTATGTCGATATAATAGAGTCTCTTTGTTGTGGTATTGTGAAAGTAGTCTGATGTGGCGTGAATGGACAGCTGACAGAGCAATATCCTTTAGGTATGGGTGTCACAAAGTGGTTTATGCTGGCTCCTACTCTGTTTAGCCTATTCTGGAATTATTAGAGAAGTTGCTGGCCAGAAACATGATGAGTACAGAGTGGGAAGTCAGGTTGTTCCAGACACGCTATTTGTGGATGGCACTGTGCTACTAACTTGGATGGAAATAGCAATGTATAAACTAATTGGCACCTTTTGTAATTACTGCATTTGCACAAAGCTGATCATGAGGAAAAGCAAAACTAAGGCCATGGTGATGGGCCCAGCCAATTGTCCATGGAGGAATTTGTAAAGGTAATATCTCAATTTGACAGCCTAGTTATTGTAGTGTATTCTCTGAAACAATGTGCTGCTCTATGAAATAATGCCAGGCCAGAAGGAGACCTTATATTAAAAAAGCAAGTACTTAATAGTAAGCAGTGAGACAAATCCAACCAGTTCATCCCTTCTCTCCAAGTGGGAGCTATCCCTTTTGGAGCTAGAAAGCTGAGCCCACTATGCTTAACACCCTCTATAGGGCAAGTGGAAACCCACTTGGGATGACCCGACCATTGTAGAAAGGAATTACCCAGGCAAATTTTATCCTCTCTTAAACCCAGACACAAATACCTCTGTGGGCTATCTAGGAGTTGAACACTATGATCATTTAAAACTTCCTTTTAGAAGGACTGGTTTGGTTTCTGACCCTGTGTATTCACAATTCTCACCTGTGACGAGAAAAGGGGTGGATGATCCAACCCCCTGGAGGTGTGTCAGAAGAAGAGCAATCAGAAGACATAAGAGAGAAAGGCCACCAGAGCTCAAGAGGGCTGGAAACCTACTTTTGGGAGGGGTGGTTGGATAAGCTGAGCGTACACCAAAGGTGGCGGTCCCAGGGATTAAAGAGACTGTTGAGCGCTCAGCGTGCCTGCCAAGCAAGGAGCCAGAAGGGCCCTTCCCAGAAGTGGAGAGTGAATGCCTCTTGAGAATGGGTAACCGGCATGCAGGAAAACTGTCACCCGAGTCCCACTGGAAGTCAGTGGAAAAAAGGGGAGCAAGTTGCGTCCGACAGAGAACCCAGTTCACAAGTTGCATATGCGGCTTCATATCAGACAAACCCATGAATCTCCAAAAAAGAACTGCCTGGAAGACAAAGGTACACGGTGGCTTTGTGGAATTGGGAGGAGGATGATGAGACCAGAGCAAGAAGGGGAGTAGAAGGAGAAACCCCATACTGGGGTGAAATATGTAAAACTTCAGAGTAGGGGATAAGAGTAAGGCAAGCACGATGGCTGGGATATGAGCAAGAGGTCCCCGAGTGGGAAAAGAGGAAAAGCAAAGAGACAGAGACAAAACCCCAGTGGAGAAGAGGCGACAGAGATAAACCTTAAACTAAAAAAAGAGTCAAGAAGAGAAAGATATTCAGTGTACATTTTGGAATGTGCAATTGGGTGAGCAGCCTTTTGGATAAAGAGCTACAAGGGTGGGTGTCAGAAACCAGACCTCAACCCTTTAACCGGGCACCAGCTCTAAGTGTGTCTGTGTTGGATTTCTGTTTCCTTTGTACTGGTACTTACCGAATTCAGGTTAAAATAGGTTTCTGGACAGAGGACTTTGTTTATATGAGAAACCCTGACAATTACCCCTTCACATTTTCCTATAGAGTAGGGCAGAGAATCTAAGGCTTGGAGGCAGCTTAGGCCTTGTATTTTTGATGAAGAGGCACTCAGAGAAAATGCCACCAGATACATCTCTTGATTCTGAGCTACCACAACAGACAAAATAAAGTAAAATGAAAATTCACTAATGATTTTTGTATTAGGAAAACATGCTACATTTATAACCTTTATTGAAAAAATGTATGAAATTTTCGACTCTGCTATTGCATATGTGCTGCCATTTTCTATACATTAAATGCTATTACAAAACCTATGTAGAAAGTAAAAAATAGTATCAGATCACCCCAAATCTGTTGATGTGGTCAACTATTGTCAGTTTATTATTACCAGTAAAAAAGGTTTACATTATGCACTTCCATTACATGGGACAGAATATGAATCATGCTACATTATCCACCGTGAACTATTATTGGACCAAAATGTCAGTTTTTGTTCAGTTCATAAAACAGCTCTTTTGTACAGCAAGAATGTCCAGAAATAATAATCATAAGGTTGATCAATGATTAGAAATGTGTCACCCATCTGTGATTACCAAAGACAACAGACTTTTTACCTAAAAATATATATTTAAAATGTGATTAGTTTGCCTTCCAAAACCTCAAAACCACAGTCTTATATTGTTAAGCCAATCTGAAAATCAACAGTTTGATAAGTGAATTCATTCTCAAATAGCAGATTCTAACAAAACACCCTAACATCTGACTGTGGAGAACATCAGGCTCCATAAAAATTGCCCATTTTCTGTTAAGTAGCCACTGGAGTTCATGCTTAATTCAATAGAATGTCCTTCTCAAACCACCATCAATAGTTGGCAGACCAAACATACATACATATGATTTGATGTACAAATTTGGTTTACATAAATATGATTTGACGTATAACAAAAGCCTATTTGAAATGCAGCACACAGGATGCATTTACAGTGAGCATTGCTCTTTCCTTATTGATTGTAATTTCAGAGGCATATGTCCAAATCAAAGCCAACATAAAGAAAAACATGGATCATGTGCTTATGATAAGGATATTTAAAAATGTATAATTTATTAATGAGTCATATATTTTATTAACTTCATTATGCATGAAACGTGACTGATATCTCTGGATTCAGAATGTTCTTATGAATCTGAATATACAATTCGTATCAATCGCACATCTCCATGCACATGTACAGAATTATTCAAAAAGTTAATGCTCCCATTCATTAGTCATTTCTCTATGACGGAAAGGGTATACTTTGTAGGTAACTCATACTCTTACTCTTAGAACGCATCAAAATTAGCTGGCGTCGGCTACCAGGAGGCACAGAGATGACATAGCTCCTCTGCGTAGCTCTACTTCAGCTGGGTACACTTAGGAAAAGAGCCCCCCCAAGCAGCTCCCAACGTGAGATTTAACCGACCGCCCCGCTGAGCTGACATCGCAAGCCCAGGGTGGGGAACACAGAGGACTCAGAGCCCCCCCAGATTAGCTTGTAGGCTCTGAAACAGTTGCAGCAGGGATGACTCTGTCCTTGATCCTCCCTGCAGCTCCATGCAAACTCCAAGTGAGGTTGCAGATTGAGGACGGCCTGGCATCTCCACCTCCACCAGCATGGACAGTAGCCCCTGAGAACCAGCTAGTGAGAATGCCCTCCCCTTCCCCTTCCTGCCTTCCCTTCAGAGTGTGTGTATCATCAAATAGGTTTGGGGGCCCTTTGCCCGACATCAGAAGAGCTACACCAGGAACATACTCGCTCCCACCTGCCTAACGCCGAGAGCGAGACAGAACAAGCAGTGAGCCACAGAGATGCCCATTCATCCTGCGAGTGAGCAGAGGCCCACCAAGCTCTGCATCATAAGCATACCACTGACAACGAGCATTCTGCTGCAAATAACGGGGCAGCTGCCACCCCCTGCTGGAAGCTTGAACTGACGGCACAGATCCGGAGCACCCCGGTCATAGTTGTTGCACGCAACAGCGACTCGAGCACCACAAGAGAAAGAGGAGCACCTAACTCCCCGGCCCACGGAGAGAGGGCCAAGGAGGACGTACCAGAGAGGGAGAGGCATACCAGCCTGTTCAGGCGAAAGTGAATACCCATGATCAAGGGTAGTGATCCGGGGGCGATGGGATCCAAATAGCTCTACCCCCTCAGGTAAACGCCAGGAGGACCTTGCATGCCTCATAAGGATCGATCCTCCAGACCACACAATGTGCACGTAAAAGGGGAACCTCCCCCACACAGCACTCCAAGGCTTCAAATCGCTCCAACCTGTTTCTAAACTGGGACAAGCAGGCCTGCAAGTAGAGGGTGTAATCTGCCTTCAATGACAGCAGCTTCCCCCCCTGACTGAACCACATCCTCCCCTAACTACACCCACACTGGCCAACTGGCCCTTATTTATTGGGCGACCACAATGTTACGGTGGTAGGGGGCGCCTGGGGGCAGGAGAGGACCTGGCCACCCCTCTCCCTCTCCAACCATCAAGAGTGGTCAGGTGGGGAACACCCCCCTCACCCTACATTCCCACAACCCACAGTGGGGCCTTGGAGGACTGCATTGAGAGACAGAATTGCAAGAGTCATGTGTGGGCCCTGGTGACACAGCGCTACTGTGCAGTCATCACTGCACTATCCCCCGGATCTTGAAAGTCTGTGAGGAAAGTGGAAACACCAATACTGTGTCTTAGCAAGCTGATTATACTAAAGAGCACAAACACTCAAAATTACATGAACTGGTCAGCCCTGCTGCAGAAATGTAAATTTTCTCCGGACCCCGACCCACACCAGAGCGGTTGACCCCGACAGCCGCGACCATGGAGGATGATGTGACGTCCATGAGGAGGAACATGGCGGCGATATTGGAGGAGTTCAAGAGCTTCCGATCTGACATTGGCCGATGTCTGGACGGTCTGGACAAGAAAGTAGATGATTTGGACAATAGCCTCCCGGGGCTCAAAGCATCAGATATCAGTAGAGATCCTGGAGACCCAAATCAACAAGAGGATATCAGAGCTAGAGAGAAGAGGAGAGGAATGTCCCCTGAAAATTGAAGATTTTGAGAATCGCAAGAAACGCAGCAACCTCCGATTATTCAGGATACCGGAAAGGGAGGGCGAAACCCAAAGAGACATCACAAAAGCAATAAAGTAAGTCATCAATTTTTTTTTTAACAAGGATAACACCACAGAACCCACTATTGACAGAGCCCACAGAGCAGGTGGCAGAGAAAGTGGTGGAGCCAGGGGCCCACACCCACTACTGGCAAGATTCCTCTACTACACAGAGAAAGTAAAAATCCTAGAAAAGCCCAGGACAGTTGGCCAGATAGAGTGGGGCATGAAACGTATCACCATCTACCAAGACCTATCAACATTCACCCTGTCCAGGCGAAGACTCTGTGCACTGTTGACAAAATGGCTAACCACTAAGGGTGCCGATAAAGGTGGGTTTTCCCCTTTTCTTTGAACTTCAAATCTGAGGGATACAAGTACAACCTAACAACAGAGGATGACATCAACAGGGTTTCCTGAGAAGTGATGTAACTCACCGATAGCTGAACAGGCCGGGGCGTTGCTCAACCTCAATGCACAGATGAGAGGGAGCTGCTCCGGATAATAGTTCAGCCCAAGCTGTGGTGTTTTTCCCAAAAGGGAATACACCCAGAACCAGGCCACCTCAACTTGAGGAACTCTTTTTAGCAATATACTCTTCTGCTGTGTAGGATGACAGACAGACTGGTGGTTTACTCAAAAGAACGGAGATATCCACACTGCTACGCCAAGACTGTAAGGAAAAAACAACAACAGGTTAGTCAGATGAAAAGGGACTACCTTCAGAACAAATGGGGGTAGTAAGTTAATCTACCTGTATTCCCCTAGACAGAACTTGGGATTCAATAGGAATGGATCTCTACCAAATAGCCAACCACTGGAACAAAAAGGAGATAAAACAAGAAGGAACCAGTTACCACTTAGGTGATAGGATAATGCCTATATAAGTACCCTATTAAGTTCTTACCCTTGGTGAGGCAGGAAGGGCCAAGAGGTTGTGAAACAACGACAGGAGAAAATAACAAATAGGATGGTTAGTAGCGGGAAGCACCCCGGATGACAAGCGGAATGCAAACTAGAGCCGGGATGGTGCACTAACAACAGGATAGCATCCACAGTGCACAAGGGTTCCAAGGCATAGAGTTCCACACAGAAAGAGTCACTACTAGGTGATGAGATCAAAAGGTCCGCTTGGAAACAGGCGGGTTGATTTCCAGAAGAGTGTCAAGAAATAATGGCAACCCACCTTTGGGTTAGCTAAGCGGTAGTATGAATGTATTGCAGGGGTAATACAGCGTTGACAAAAAACAGGATTGGGATCTCACCTTGAGGCTGACAGGGCTGTGTCAAGAATTTCAGGAGAGAAGTATTGGAGGTGATGTTAGGTTGCCTGTTGCCGCTGGAGGAGAGAATGAATGAAGCTCTGAAATGAATATTAACAGCGGAAGAGGCAGCCAGCAAAAAAGGAAAATCCAGGACGCTGCAGTAGGCAGGGAAGACTTTAAGGAGGAATTACCTCCAAAAGACCGGTACGGAAACCAGAACCAGTTCAACAAATCCAAGGGAGTAGACAAGCAGCAAGGTCGGGTCGAGGTCCGAAGTCTGGTAACAGGAATCAAGTTTTGTATTTAGAAAAAGTGAGGAACTCTAATTAGAAGCAGCGTTCTGATGCGCGGTTGGCGTTTATGAATGCCTTGCTGGGGGGGGCGTGGCTTCGGTGTGTCTCCGTCAGCTGACTTCCACGGGACTTTGAGCCGAGGTGAGAGAGGCGAGCCCCGCGTCTCCACGGCAACCTCCAAAGTTGGAGGAATGGAGACGCAAACCGTCTGAATGTATTTAAACGGGCCGTGCGCCTACAGCGCGGGACCGAAATGTTACAGCATCCGCCCCCAAAGGCCAGGGCAACCCTCTGGCAACATGAAAGGATCACAGTAAATCTGGCAAATGAATATGATCCAAAGGTTCCCAGGTCCGGTCCTCAGGCCCGTAACCCTTCCAATCCACCAAATAGAACGGTTTGCCCCTGGACAGCCGGATGTCAAGAATAGCGAAACCTCGAATTCCTCCTCTCCATCAACCAAGATAGGGTCCGTTCTATGCAACAGCCGGGTAGCAGCATGGCAAGGCTTCAACAGTGAAACATGAAAGACGGGGTGTATCCGCCAAGAGGGGGGCAAAGTTAGGCGGACCGCCACCGGATTGATCACAGAAGCAACAAGGTAAGGACCCACAAATCTAGGCATTAATAGTTTCTTTCCAGGAATTTTCAAATTCCGTGTGGATAACCAAACCTTCATACCGGGCAAGTAAGTAGGGGCCGAAGATCGACGGGCATCAGCGTATTTCTTAGCCCTGGCTTGGGCGTGTAGAAGGTGCAGACGAACATCTCGATGCACCTGATCCATATCCCGGATGCAGGCAAAAGCAGACGGATTGCCAGAAGGCAAGGACGGTTCGAGTGGAAAAGAGCGGGGATGAAACACATGTAAAGCAAAAAATGGAGAAGAACCCGCAGCTTAGTGTAGGGAGTTGAGGTAAGGCGGATAGCCACGTGCACTGAAACTGCAGACATAGGCACCGTAAGTACTTCTCCATGGTTGAGTTCAGACATTCCGCCTGACCATCCGTCTGTGGATGGAAGGCAGAAGAATACCGATCCTTGATATTAAGAGACGAGGTAAGGGCCTTCCAAAACTTTGAAGCAAACTGCGAACCTCTGTCAGTTACAACAATAGAAGGGAGACCGAAACGTCTAAATACATAAGCGGAAAAGAGTGTGGCCAAAGCAGGAGCTGACGGAAGTCCAGAACATGGAACAAACACGGCATACTTGGTAAAGTAATCGATGACAACCAGTATGGTGTCGAATCCGTCAACAGAAGGAAGTTCCACCAGAAAATCCATAGACAACATCTGCCATGGCTTATACAGAACAGGAAGGGGTTGCAGAAGACCCATAGGCTTCGATCGTGATGGTTTGCATTGGGCACATACAGCACAGGTTGACAGGTAGTCCATAACGTCTCGGGACATCGAAGGCCACCAAGTCCAATGCCGGAGTGACTCTAATGTCTTCTGATGACCGGGATGTGCCGAGACAACAGAGTCGTGTGCCCGTTGTAAGGCGTGCAACCGTGCCTGGCCTGGCGGTACAAATACACAACCTTGAATAAATGGTAAACCATCTTGGATGACGAGGTTAAAAGAATCCAGTTCTGCTGGACTTGATCATACCCAGTCCTCAATAATGGAACACAATGAAGGTTGCACAGAACAGCCACAAATGACGTTTTCAGGTAGAAGAGCAACAGGATTCTTTACTTGGGATTGGACCATATCGGTCTGCCTTGACAATGCATCTGCAGGGACATGCAAACGTGCCGGTCGGTACATGATAATGAATTGAAACTGTGAAAAGTACAAATGCCAACGGGTTTGGCGAGCAGTAAGACACTTCATGGATTTGAAATCGAGGAGACTTCTGTGATCGGAATAGACGGTGACTACATGTCTGGCCCCCAGAAGTTGGTGTCTCCATTACATGAAGGTGTCCTTAATGGCCAAAGGTTCCCGTTCCATGATGGAATAGTTTCTCTCATACTTGGATAGTTTGCGAGAGTAGAAAGCAACCGGGTGAGTCTCCCCTGATTGTGGACAAGACTGGTATGAATGTATTGCAGGGGTAATACAGTGTTGACAAAAAAACAGGATTGGGATCTCACCTTGAGGCTGACAGGGCTGTGTCAAGAATTCCAGGAGAGAAGTATTGGAGGTGATGTTAGGTTGCATGTTGCCGCTGGAGGAGAGAATGAATGAAGCTCCGAAATGAATATTAACAGTGGAAGAGTCAGCAAGCAAAAAAGGAAAGTCCAGGACGCTGCAGTAGGCAGGGAAGACTTTAAGGAGGAATTACCTCCAAAAGACTGGTACGGAAACCAGAACCAGTTCGACAAATCCAAGGGAGTAGACAAGCGGCAAGGTCGGGTCGAGGTCCGAGGTCTGGTAACAGGAATCAAGTTTTGTATTTAGAAAAAGTGAGGAACGCTAATTAGAAGCAACGTTCTGATGCGCGGTTGGCGTTTATGAATGCCTTGCTGGGGGGGCGCGGCCTCCGTGTGCCGCCATCAGCTGACTTCCGCGTGACTCGGAGCCGAGGTGAGAGAGGCGAGCCCCGCGTCTCCACAGCAACCTCCAACTTTGGAGGAATGGAGACGCAAACCGTCTGAATGTATTTAAACGGGCCGTGCGCCTACAGCGCAGTGCCCGAAATGTTACAACTGATGATGGAACCACCACAGAACCCATTGACTGCAGCCGGAGAGGAAACTGTGGGGAACATGTCAAGGAATGAGGGAAACAAAAACCTGTCACAAATCAGTGGCTTCCATAAGTACAAGAAGTTAAACCCGCCATCTGCAGCACATACCTGTGGAAAGAATCATGGAAGTTCAGTTTGAGATTATCCATATCCTACTCTTGTCATTTGTCGTATCGGCAATGGGAAGGAGCTCTTGGTTTCATTTGTTGTGCATGGATGGCTAGGGTGTAATACATAGCTGAAGAACATGTGCTGAATTTTTTCTAACCTAGGAGCGGGATACCCTGCTCCTGAGGGGATGACCTGAGGAGTAGAATTCAAAGTCTCAGATGAAGTGAGGGTGTGACAGAATGAATAATGACATTGTTGGGATGGAGGAGGGGTTGAGGAAATATTTATCAAAGAAACAATACCTCCAGAAGAACGCGTGCTTAGTGATCTGGTCCCATGATGAAGCATCCATCGCCAGAGGTCCAAATGCAATCTGAGGGGGGAGGGGCAATGTTAATGTTGAAGTTGTTCTTTTTTTCATATAGAGGGCTTTTACAAAATGTTCAGGTTACTGCACCAAACACAGGGATTCCTATAACACATAACATGCAATTGAAGGAGGCACTCACGTCCCTTACCCTCAAACCCAAGAGTAGCAGAGGTTTACCATTACCTCAAGAGATACCAGATTTGTGATCCGAATAGTTCCTTAATTCTAGGCTCTCTCAACGCTAGGGACCTTAACTCCCCACTTAAAAGGTCCTTGACGGTTCGTGAATTTAACTGTTTGAAAGTGGATGTTACGTTTCTGCAAGAGACCAATTGACAGAGGGGCAAGGAACCAACCATGAAAGCGAAAACGATCGACACAATCTATCATGCCTCTAGTAACTCTAAAAAGAAGGGTGTGGCTATTGTAATATCTACCAAGTTGGACTTAAGGGCAGGGACTACTCTGAGCGATCCAGAAGGGTTCTTTATATTGGTCAATGGGCTTATAAACGGTACAAAAATGACTCTGGGTTCGATATACTACCCAAGCGAGGGACAAGAGCAATTTTGGGATATGGTGAAAGGGAAGATTCAGATGTTTGTAGAAAGGCTCATGCTCATTGGATGGGACCTCAACATGGTTTTAGACCTGTTGACAGATAGGAGGGGAGCTAACCCTCCAGTGGTGTCCGGGGCCCAGTTACAAAGGTCCCTGTGATTCCCCCAGATAAATAACGAGTTGGGGCTGACTGACTCATTGAAACGAATGTGGAAAGAAGACACTCTCTATACATATTACTCCAAGGTCGACGACACATAATCCAGGATAGATTATGTCCTTCCAGAGCCTTCTTTGATAAACAGGGCAATAAATTCCACCACCCAGCCTATTCCATGGTAAGACCATGACTTGGTTAGAGTGGATGTAGGGAATGGTTTTAGAGAAGAAAGGAGGGTTAGATGGGTATGCAATGACCTACTGTTGAAAGACAAGAAATTAGCTCTGGCTTTGTTAAAATTGATCAAAGAATTCTTCCACTTTAACAATAATGGTGAAGTAGAGCTACCAATAGTGTGGGAACCATTTAAGGCAACAATCCGGGGGGGGGACTAATGCGACTGGGAGCAAGCAAAAAGAGGGAAAGAAAAAAAGCTGATGCAGGGCTGAGGAAGAAGATAGAGGCCCTAAAACCCAAAGGAACCCTGAAAATCCAAGTCTCCCGGGGAATCTCGCAAAAGTGAAAAAATACAAATCGCAACTGGGTGCTTTACTGGTACACCAAATGGAGAGAAAGCTGGCATTCCTGAAACAAAAGTACATGGAGAAGAGGAATGCGCCAACAAGATCTTGGCCTGGAGACTGCGCAAGCAAAGTAACGCCAGGAGAGTAGGGTCACTACAACAGTCAGGGGATGGGAGAGTTTATGAGGATAGGAAAATAGCAGAGGAATTTCGCAAATACTATGAACACCTCTACACAAGCACATTTATGGGAAATGGTTCTCAGATAGATAAACTCCTAGATAAGCTGCCCATTACCAGGATAACACAGGAGAAAGCAGCCTGCAATAGATTACCCAATTTCGGGGGAGGAAAATATTCTAACAATAGGGAAAATAAAAGGGGGAATGACACCAGGCGATGATGGCTTCACAGTGTGCTTCTTAAAAGCATACCACTCTACTATAGCCCCATTTTTGGCCAAAATGTTTAACCAGGTCCTAGAAACAGGAGTCCTACCCGACTCCCTACAGGGGTCCCTAATAGTGGTGATCTCAAAAGAAGGAAGAGCTACGACACTGTGCCAATCATACCACCGAACCTCTCTCTTAAACACAGACGTAAAAATCTTTGAGAAAGTGCTGGATAAAAGACTAGAGAAAATTCTGCCATCGTTAATCCACAGTGGGATTTATCCTGGGTACGGCAGGGCACTGATAAGATAAGGAAAAGAATTGATTTAATGCACATTGCACAAGACCAGAAGCTGGATGGATACCTAGTCGCCATTGACTCGGAAAAAGCTTTTGACCGGGCAGAGTGGATATACATGCTGAAATTATTAGAGAAAATGGGCTTTGGCTCCAACTTCCGGCATTGGATCTCCGTGCTATGTATGGATCCAACAGCGAAAGTACTTGTGAATGTTAAAATCTCACCCCCCTTTCATCTTAATAGAGGTAATAGACAGGGCTGAGCCATCTTCCCACTACTATGTGCGATTACCATGGAACCCCTGGCAATAGCAATTAGAGCCAACTCAGACATTACAGGAATAAGATGTGGTAAAGTTGACTTCAATTTGGCCCTATTTGCAGACATTATCTTATGTTACCTAACTGATATACCCTGTTCCATCCCCAAACTCCTAGATCAGATAACTTTCTGTGGGCTTTTCCCAGGTCTAAATATAAACGCGTCCAAGTTCAGTGTCATGCTGCTCCGTTAGGATTATTCCCCCATGGAAGACTCAGTCCTACTTGGAGGGCTGAGAATTGAACTTGAAGAAATTACCTACCTGGGGATACGGCTACCTAGAGGCCTGAATCAATTGGCTGAAGTTAATATCGCCCCTGCAGTTAACAAATTTAGTGCTGGCCTCTCCTGTTGGGCCCCCCTGACCCTCTCTTGGTACGATAGGCTGACATAGATCAAAATGACCATCCTTCCATGCTTTCTATACCTATTTACCGCCATCCCTTCAACACTCCCATAAACCTTCTTTAGAAAACTTAACTCCATGCTATCCAAATTTATTTGACAAGGAAAGAGACTCAGAGTCAAAATAACCATCCAGACCCTGCCCAGAGATTTGGAGAGTTGGACTCCCAGATTGTTACCTCGACTAGAAGGCCACCCAACCGTGTATCTTGGTAAAACACATGAGAGATGATATGGGCACATATTGGACATATCTGTAAGATACTTTTACCCACCCTAAGAAAGTCAGAGACCTGCTTTGGTCCCCAATTAGATCAATCGCAGCTAGGTTTAGGAATCACTGATTGTTGAGGGTATTATGGTCACTATGGCAAAAGAATTGTCCCAACACATGCCTCTCCATCTGGCCATCCCCTCTGACCACAATGTGGGGATCACTTTTGAACCTGGCCAGAAAGGGCTTCAAACACACTCAACAATGGTCTGACAGAGGCATGTAGAAGGTGGGGCAACTCTTTAGCAAGGGTCAATTTAAAGACTTTGAGACAGTGAAAGAAGTGCTGGGGAATGTTGTATTCAGTGTATTTGAATATCTGCAGCTAAAGGGTATATGTGCAGAACCTAGAATATTCCAGAAAATTACTTGCCCACTCACTGGCTTTGAGCAAACAGTTAACAGGACCTCCTCCAGAAAAGGCATTGCATCCAAATTGTACAGAGCAATGATGACAGCAGATCTTTCAGGGAGACAAAACTTTAAACAATATTGTGCCTCACAAACTGGTTTGGAAATTTCGAAGGATACATGGCGCAAAGTCTATGAGATCTTGTTTCATAGAAACCTGTTCACTGCCACCAAGGAACTTCATTTCAAAATCTTACACAGCTGGCACTTATCCCCTCAGAAACTCTTGCAAACGTTTTCCAGAGCATTTGCTCTATGCCCAAGGGAATGTGCCCAGCAGGGTACATCATATCACCTATGGTGAACTTGCCCCATAATCGAGGTGTTTGTCACGACGCTCGCCCAAAACCCCCTCTGGCAAACCCATTGGCCAGGTGGAGTTAGGACTCGGGCCTCTAGAGCCTGACATCCTCGTCAAAAGCCCTCATGGGGCCAGTCCTGGCACCTATGGCGCCAGGCTCATATACCATGAAAAACAATGTGCTTGGGAACTACTTTATTGTATTGTCAGCCAACATGGAGGCATCCACATAGCTTGGTTCGTAAGAACCAAGCTATGCGGTCTAGTGTTTTGGGTGTGGTAGCCTAGGGACTACTTTACCTGGACTATTTTGTTGGGGCTATTTAAACCACACCCGAGCAAGACAACACGCTTCGCGTTACTTTGCAGCTTGCAACGTGACACTCACCGTGTCCAGCTATTCCCTTGAACCTCGGAGAAGCAGAACCTGCAAGGAGACAAAAGGAACATCATTAGCAGCATCTTACCTGCAGTCTTCATCTTTAAACACTTGCAGCTACTGAGAACAGCTTCCTCGAATCTGCACGCCTCCCGGACAGAACGACCTGAAAGCGGAAGATAGAGGCAACATTAAAGAAAGCAGTAGAGACATTTACAAATTACGAACTGCTCAAAAGGCTTGCCTGGCTGGTCGCCTCTCGGCTGGCACCACTCCGGACATTCGACTCGTGCTGAAGAACACTGCGACCTACAAGGAAGGAAAACACAAGTTAGCAAAGGCAAGACTTTGCAGCGCTGTGCATAGCGCTTACTTACCGCATCATAGCGCTCTTAATGCGCCATCATTTACCAGCGGGGCTCAACCAAGCCAGTTCCCCGTACTGAAGCTCTGCATACCTAAGGGAGAAAAAAGAGACACTTTAAACAAAGAAAGGCATGCAGGATAGCAACTAAAGAACAGCAATAAAACCTACCTGAACAATATCAAACGGGCCGGCGTCAGTGAAGTAACTGGACCGCATTCGCCCATGAAAAACATCGCGCCCCTGCAAAGAAGGCCGGACGGAGAGCACGCCTAATTCTACCACAAGGTGAGGAGAGGGCGCCAGAGGGACTGAAATCATACGGAGGTGGAGGGAGGATAGTTACCCCAGTCAATCAGTCTTGAACACAGTCCTCCTGTATTTTCAGGTAGAACTTTCCCCGCAGACCGCATCAGGGCAAAGCTGAGAAACATACCAGCGAGTAATCCGGCTAGGCAGCGTCCCTGTGGATACCAGGTGAGCGTAACAGTGTTTTAGACTGAGGTCCTTAGTTGGATGAAGGAGATTCTTGGAATATCATTGGACTTTGAGCCATTACAAATGCTCCTTTTGGTGCCAGGGGGGCGAAGGAGGAAATTAGTCTTCTGAAAATGTGGGAGACTATGTTAAGAGCTGGGAGGGTTGTAATAGCACGAGGATGGAAAAGTAAATCCACCCCTTCAAAGAGAGAGTGGGTGAATAAACTGTGGGATATCTTCACCTTGGAGAAGCTCACTGCATTTGTGAATAAAGCAGTGGAAGCCTTCCACATAGACTGTGTACTGTTCATTATGAATGGGGTTATAATAAGCCAAGCTTATAAAATTGTGAGTGGTTATCTGGAGGGAAGGGTTGAGGGACTGGTCCAACGTTAACTGTAGTGATTATGGCCCCCTTTAGTATTTCCTGTCCTCTCCAACATTACCATCTGTTCAGATGTTAGGTCTACAGTGAACACATTCAACAGGCATTGGATGTTGTAACGAATACAGTTGCAACCATTAAATTAAAAACGACCATATCCAAAACATGTAAAAATAGTACAGTTTAATGGCCATATAATTAAACTAAAGAAGATTAAGAGACAACCAGGTGAAGAATTGCTGCTAATTTACAAATCCTCATTAAGGGATTACAAGCAAGCAATTCTCGTGCAAAAAATTACTCAAACACTCAAAGAATATTAAATGCCAACTCAGGTTGCAATTAGCTTTTTGCCATCCTCAAAGAGTTGAAGGCAAGAACGCTTCGAAAGTTAGCCCCTTGTCACAGATGCTTGTTGCCAGGAAATACATGATGAATTTATGGACAAATTGAAACAAGCAATAGAATACGTAGAACGCTGCTTAATGAGGCTGGCACGGAATCACTCGAGCCTGCTATTAGTGTCAGGGCAGTGAAAAATAATATCCCGCCTTTTCTTTTCGTCAGGTTACTGTTGAGGAAATGCATACAATTATCACTAACCTTAAACCTGTACCCGTAACACCTGTCTGGCTAAAAATCTAAAGGAGTGCATAGACCTTCTGCTACCCTTCATCACGGAGATGGTCAACGCATCCTTCCTTATTGGGAATCAAATGCCTGCAATCAGCTCCTGCACGCCTTGCATAACCTCCCTAACCTTGTGACGTTTAGAAAGGATCTCAAGACCTTCCTATCTCACAAAGAGATTGTCTATGGTATTCTGTTACATCCCGTGTTGGTTCTGTCTAGTCTTTATGTAAAGCGATCTGAGGCCTGCGGGTGAGCAGCACTTAATAAGAATTAAAATAAATAAATACTGTGGTATCCGTGTTGACCAGATCAAGAGTGTGGAGTCATCAGGTAAATTCACCAAGTGAGGGCCTTTATTCAGGTTGCTGTTACTGTTAAAGCAGATAAAGGATTAGAGACCCACCTGCTCCCACCAACCAGGTGGCCAGCTCCAGCTGACTTCACTGGAACCCTGGTGGGTAACCTTCTGTAGGTGACCGTCACTGATTATCACAGCACAAACACTCACACCAGTGTGAATACTGCTGGAATGAAAGAGAATATCGCATACACCTATTGCACTTACACGAGGAACATCTTGTCTCCTTCACTGTACATATTGTTCACGTTGGCCCTATTTAACCAGCTTGTTGTATGTTTACTTTAAATCTTGAACATAATTATTGTTCTTCTTTCAACTACTTAACCCTCTCTCTATTTTTACATCAATTTGACATATTCTACAATTAGCCAACATTTCTACTCTTAAATTTCACCGATATCATATCCCATACAAATGGGAGAATAGGATAAACACACATATTTCCCCTTTTCCTTTTTTAAAAACGCATATTGCAATCGACTCCTTACCCGTGCACCTCAAATACTGAGGTGCGCTAGGTGGATTCGAAGTCATAGTTCCCCTTTCTGACCAAAACAGCAGTAGCAGATTTTAAGGAGTAACAGCGGATCACATACTGCATCAGATTTTACAGGGTCAGTGGGGAGTTGGGCTCTGGAGCCCCTTAAGCTGTCCGGAGTGTCTCACCCTGAACCTGAGCCTGCAAAGTCAAGGCTGCATCTGAACATTCTAGACAATTCCTTGGTGCCATCTGCTATAAGAGTTTTGCACTGAGCTGTTTTAACAGATCGTTTTTGATTGTTTTTGTCTTTTACATAGTGTACAAAGTGCATATAGTGTTTTGTAACCAACATATCCACAACCTAGTTAGTGGCATTAAGAATGTCTAAAGGAAACTCTGTGACACCTATTTCTCCAAATGAAAGAGAAAAGAAAATCTATAAAATGTTCCAGCCGATAAAATAATTTCATATTTTAATTGCCGAAATAAAGGGCCTGTTACCCGAAACAGAGACACCCGAGAGTAACGCGAAATTAGCCCCGAACCTAAAATCAATTAAAAAGTGTCTAACTAACTCGTATTGCGTGATAAACCATTTGGAGGATGATCTTATTTCGTTCTTCCCTGTGCCTGTATAGAATCTTCCCATATACACGGTGTATCACTCATCCCGAGCACGGGAAAAGGATCCCCTGTCAGCCTTCGAAGTTGACAAAAGACTGTTGCGCAAGGGTGGCAAAAATGATGTTCTACCAATAAATAGAGGAAAGGTGAAAGAACTACAGGCAGCACCTATAGTTAATGTGCTGGAAATACATGGCCTTGTGGATAGTCCATCTCTGACCCAAAAACTTGGGGAAAAAACCACACTGTCCCCCATTCCCAGAGTTCAGAAATATAAGGAGAAGGAGGGAGTTGGAAAGACTGATGAGGTTATTGTAATAGATCCCTCACTGAACCTCCATAATAGTTATAGTGTAGGAACCATGCATTTGCCTATTGCTGGACTTTCGCATTTGTATGCTGCTGCCGCCCTGCAACACGGGGTAAGCATCATGTACCTGCCCACAAATTTTGACTTTGCATCTGTGTGCTGCTGCCGCCCTGCAACATGGTGCAGGCACCATGTATTTGCCCACTAACTTTGACTTGGCATCTGTGTACTACTGCCGCCCTGCAACATGGGTCAGGTTCATTGGATGTGATCATTATGCACTTGTCCTTTGCACTTGGAGTATGATGTATCACCTGCAAGTTCTACGATGTAAATCACCTTGCATGCTTCCTATTCTGTAACCTGAAGCACTGACTGCAACCATATTCTTAAGTAAAAGCGCCTATATCACTCTGTATTTTGTGCTCTTTACAAGTGTCCAAATAAATTAAGAAAAAAGTGGCCCTTAGGGCTAGGCGCGCCCGCATCAAGCGCAGCTCCACCCCTCCAAAAACGCCTATGAACACAAAATATAACCCAATGGCACTCGAGATTGCACCTCCAGAGACAGCAGATAAGGTTGGGCCTGATTTAGTGGACTTCCTTACAGTTATCAGGAAATTAATCTACATTCCTAAAAGTGAACATTTGTAGGCTCGTTTGTGGCATGGCAAAGCATTTTCCCTTATACAATTCCACATCGTTTCACCAATGGGCAAATAATGTTGCATAGTTACCTGTTAGGGTCCTCTGGACAAGACTGGATAGATGACATTTGGACACCCCACCCAGTTCCCCAGATTTCATCAAAACTCTAAATTTGTTTGTGGGTTTGTGGCTTGATGAAGCATTGTTCCTTATACAATTCCACACCGTTGCACCAATCCGCACCACATTTTTCACAGTAACCTGCTGGGACTCTCAGGTCATAACTGGCTACATAGCATTTGAACACCCCACCCCTTTCCCCAGATTTAAGAACCTTCACACATGAGATGCTCTGGGGTATGTCATCCGGCCACACACGTCCTGTCTCAATGCAGTTTATTTCAGCGTGCAAAGCACATCAATTGGAATAGCAACCTACAGGATCATTGATTTTCAACAGTTTATGAGAATGCTGTCATGTCTGTCCACAGAACCTGCTCGGAGAACTGGTACTCTTTGCTAAATGTAAATACAATCGGAAATACCCTATTAGAGCTCCTGTCCAAAATAAAGGTAATCAAAGAAAGTGTTGATGAACTCTCCCTTTATGTTAAGCTTTGTGACGAAATTTGCCCTTTAAAATCTTCTCTTAACAACTCCACTGTTGGGGAAGCTATACTGGGAAAACCCTCCCGTTCAAATAAATTCCTATGGTGACCTGTTGTCACCCTAAGGCTGAGAACTGCTCTACTTGCACTGGCACCCTTAAATGTCCTGTGAACACTGTTTGTCTTCTTGTCTGTTTTTGCCTCACTGTTGCGCCCCGATGCCTGCGGGCCTTTGGCGCAGTACAAATAAACAAATAAATAAAAAAAAATAAAAAAAGAGAGAGCAGACCCAGGTCCACTAACTGACTTAATAACTTGTTCCTTAAGAAATGAGAAAAGAAGCACTCTTGCACATCATCATTACAGTGTTACAAGCAACTCGGCTCCTCCACTGGTCACTGGAAATAATATCCAGCTAGCCCCCTTGTCTCAAAGACACCCAGTGGTTGGGGCGTTGTTGCGCACACGGTGAGATGGCTGCTCCTGTGTGGCTCCTGTGACGTTCCGGGCTGCGACATCAGTAATTCTGCCGAACCGAGCCGGTTCTGTCTGAAAGTCGGTGGAAACATTGCCACAGGACTACAGATCAGTATTTAAAAATTTGGACTAAAACCGTTGTGGAATACTGAAGTTACACTGTGCGTTTGGGAAGTGAGTAACAGCTGCCCATCTCCGCTGGTGAGCAGGAGGAGGAGCCTGGCCACAGGAAGACTAGACAACGCAGTGTGTGGAATACAGAGGCCTAGGCCACACCACGCGGGATGGTCACGGGCACTCCGGTTTCCGTAGAGTGCCTGCTGAGCCAACCCGACCACAAGTTAAGGGAAGATACAATCCACGGCTGCTTGTCAAGCGGCGAGATAACGACAACGGTAAGGAGGGCGGGTGGGCTATGAGGGATATTGGAGGTCTGGGCAGCATGTGCTCTTGCACACCGCAGTGGGACACCATCTGCCCCCCCCCTCTGCCCTCCGAACGCGGACAGCAGGTGCAGACACACTTAGCTCTGGATATTATAGGAGTTGCTACGAATGTTCAATGGTAGGGACGCACCGCAACATTAATCCATGAACAGTGTGGGACAGGGACCAGGCGCTACAATAACACGTATGTGTTCCGTCTGATACCATTACTGTTAGGTGCTCACAATAAGCAAACAACGCTGGAACCCAATGACACATCATAGATGTGTTCTGAGCACCACACACCCTCACTGCTCCCCGGGACCAGCAGCCATGGATTAACAGTAAAACGTGATGCGGGAAGGACTGCTTTTTGGCTGTATTCCTACTGAAGCCTTGCCCGCACCTGCAATGACCTCTCCCAGTGAACCATAAAACCACAGGCGAGTGAATATTGCAAAAAAAGAGGTCCGTATAACACAGGATAATGATTCCCCGATAGGCTGTTACACAAGGATCCACCTGCGCACTGGAATATGTGAATCAGCACTCCCTAGATACAATGCAGTAACTAAAGGCGCTTGGCAACCAAACCCACTTTAGTGGGGCAAAGAGACCCAAGGCATAGCCCCCCCCCAATGACTTTTAGTTGCACCTTTAAGGGAGATCACAGAAAGGAACACGCCTGATACCACCAGTGCGTAAATTAAGCACATGCAAATGTAACCCAACACACCCACGCTACAACCAAGGCTACCTGTGGACAACCCTCCCCCCGTGAGTGGTGGAATTTACGTGCGATAATAGCATCTTGCAATGCTGAAGACATAGCGTATCCCCAATCACACAGGTGACCAATGCAATGGAGGGTGGACGTGGTTGACAGGATAAAGAGCACAATCTAAGTGCAGATTGGGGGACAGCAACAACATCAGTATCCCGCAAGTAACGTGCTACAACGACTCTGTGGTACCAATACTCTATCCCATCTAATAAGATTGAGGGTATGAGGCAGCCAGCAAGATCCCGCGCAGCGCATCAAACCACAGCGTGGAGCGATAGACCCAATAACTGAGCCAGTGATACTAGAGGATGATGCCGAAAGGCCCAGGCCAGAAGAAAGGTAAATATGCTATTGATACATTTACAACAGCAACGAGAAAGGTGACTGAGGCCACCATGTCTTTGGAACCAACAACGCAGATAAATCCTGTGACACCAACAAGTACCATGGACCGGCGGGCAGTTTTTGCGGCCATGCAGCAAGGTTTCTCCTCCCTCAATGAGAAGTTGGATGGGATAACAGCAATTGTGGCGACTATCAAGAATCAGCTGGACAAGAGCACATGTCACATCACGGAAGCGGAGACCCGAATCAGCACTACAGAAGACGCACTGGAAGTGCTACAGAACACTGTGACAACAATGGCGAAATAATTGGGAATGGTTAAAATAAAGTGCAAAGATTTTGAAGCCCATCCCGACACAACAACATACGCGTAATTGGTGTGCCAGAAGAAGCCTTGAAGGGCCCCATGGAACTAGCTGTGGAAAAACTACTGCGAGTCCTCCTGGGAGGTCCCGGCTGGTCACCTATCTTCATTGTAGAGCGTGCACACAGATTGCTGGTGCCACAACCCAGGCCATAGCACATATGATGAACTATACAGACAGAGGATTAGTATTGAAAGCGTCAAGAGATAAACAGGAACTGAGATGGGGGTCTAAAACTATCCGCATATTCCCTGACTATACTTTGGCAGTCCAGCAAGAAAGACGCTTGTTCACGGGGGGTCAAGAAACTGTTGCGAGATCAACATATCCCCTATGCTATGCTGTACCTTGCCAGGTTGAGGTTGCAATACCAAAACCAGACACATTTATTTACATTACATGAGGTGGCGACGAGTTTCATCGAGGCCAATATCCCACTACCTCCACATCTGCCAGCGAATGAAGATGACACCTGAAATGTTGCGCGCTCACAAGTATTGTTTTGGGATGTGAGAGCACTGGGAAGGGGGCAAAGACACCATTGTATGGGCTTTCAAACAGTTTGTTCTAGTTAAGATTTGGTTTAATGATAAAAGTTATGTGTGTATTCCCAAATATTCAATATGGGTTCAAGTAATGTGTATAAGCAAAACCGGCTTGAGAAAAACCAAGCATGCAAGCCTGGAAAGCAGCAGCAGACCCTCCCTGTTGTGTGTGCACATTAAAGGATATGGGAGGGAAAGGGGATGGGCAGGGAGACATAGTTAACGTTTGGGGAACTATGAGGGAGGGGAGAGAAATGGAGGGGGTTTTAAAGGGAACCAATTGGGAGAAGAGGGAGTTACAGTTAAAAACACACAGGTACTGAGAATGGTTACAGACATACTCATAGCAAGACAAAGACATGCTACACATCTCCAGAAGAAACTACGGGAAAATGGCTAAGATGAATAATGAAAATGTTGCATTGTTAAATTGGAATGTTCGGGGGCTGGGATCCCAGATAAAAAGAAGGAAAATTATGACTTGCATCACTATGCTAGGCCCCAGGATAGCTTTCCTTCAAGAAACTCATTTTTTGCATTATCAGGCGGAGAAGATCACCCTCAAAGACAGCGAGGTGTTACTGCTAAATATATACAGGCCTAATATAGACGACCCCGTTTTTTATTCCACATTGCCCAGGAAACAAGCTAAATATCCCACGGCTCATCTGTTGTGTGGCAGCAATATTAATACTATTCTGGACACGCATCTTGACCGCACTTCAGATCAACCGAGGGTTTTGACCAATGCAGCTCATATGATATTGACCCACATGGCTGACCTCGGCATCTGGGACGCATGGCGCTCTCTAAATGGCACCAAACGGGCGTACACTTTCTACTCCTCTGTGCACGATATGCACTCCAGAATAGACGTATGGCTTCTATCTCATGAAGCATTAGGCTGGATCACCATCACTTATATATACCCTAGGACATACTCAGACCATTTATCCATTCAGATATCATTACTAATCCCGGAGATTAAAATAAATAGACCCCCATGAAAAGTCAAATTTGCAGCATTACAAGACCAGGTCTATAAAAAGTCACTAGCCCAACATATACAGGAACATTTTGAAATTAATGAAGGCTCAGTGTCTAGTCAAGCTGTGTTATGGCAGGCTTTCAAAGTGTGCATCAGAGGTACCGCGATGTCGACCGAATTCGGAGTGTTGAAAGACATTCGCAGGGATCTAGCGCGACGGGATAAAGACATTGCCAGTAAACAGGACCAGTATGCACAAGTACCGTCCTCAAAGCTGGGACTAGACATCAAGACCCAGGTGGAGGAATTTAGGGAAGCAGCTGATCAAGAGATCCACTACTTTGATAGGCCTTCAGCAACTTGGTGATATGGGGAGCGTGAGCGCCCGGGCAGATTGTTGGCAAGGATGGTAAGGGAGGAGCATGGACCCACGAGTATTCCATGTACAACACGAAATGATGGAATCGTGACTACGAAACAAAAAGAGATTCAGGTGGAATTCCATGATTTTGTAAACGCTTATATTCTCTGCAGAGTACTGCCACAGATCCCAAAATAGATGAATATTTAGCCCAAATACCAACAATACTTCTATCCACCACCACTAGGGAAACTCTAGAAGCCCTGATCACGACAGCAGAGATATCCGATCCGAAGCCATTAAGGTGTTACCCAATGAGAAAGCACCAGGCTCCGATGGCCTCGGTGCAGAATTCTACAAAGAGTTCTCCCAACTCTTTATCCCCACACTACATGCTGTTTGGACAGAAGCCCTAGAAAGAGGGGAGCTACCCACAACCACCAGAGAAGCTGTCATTACTCTGCTACTTAAGCCAGGGAAACCTTCCGAGGATTGTGGCTCGTATAGGCCACTATCATTAATAAACACTGATGCTAAGATTTTTGCAAAGATCCTGGCCACATGACTAACACGACTAATGCCTTATATGGTCCACGAGGACCAAGCAGGACTCATAACGGGCAGATCCATGGCAACAAATATTAGGCGTTGCCACAAGATATTAACAGTGGTGCCTGGGGAACTACAAGGGGTGGCAGTCTCATTAGATATGCAAAAGGCCTTCGACATGGTCTACTGGCCGTTTCTGTCTAGGGTCCTACAGAACTACGGGTTTGGCCCTAACTTTATTATGTGGATCAAGGTGTTATACACACGCCCATGCACTAGAATGAGTATCAACGGTACACTATCAGAAGTGTTGGAGCTACTGGGGGGCACTCGTCAGGGCTGCCCGTTGTCCCCACTTTTATTTGCATTGGTGATAGAACTGCTGGCGGATCTACTTAGGGCTAGATATGGCAAATTTGGATTGCTCTTGGAGGGTAGGCTAGAGATTATCACACTGTATGCTGATGATATTTTGCTATATTTGAAGAACCCTGCGCACACTCTGGGAAATGTTCTATCAGTGGTAAAAACATTTGGCAACTACTCGGACCTGAAGCTGAACGCTGCCAAATCAGAAGTTTTCCCAATCACAGATGCAACTGTCAAACCATCGGAACTCCACAGACTTCTTTGGAGGCCAGTACATATCAAGTATCTGGGGGTTAATGTGGCCAGAACAGCACAGTTATCCTGCATACTGAACTATGATGCTCTGGCTGATGCCCTTTGTGTTAAAATGGAATGATGGAGAGCCCTTCCAATATCAATGTAAGGCAAAATCTCCCTTATAAAAAGGATAATTCTCCCTAAACTTTTTATTTATTTAGCACTGTGCTGGTAGGGCAGGGCACTGTTTGGAAAAATAGGGGGGACATGCACTGCATTGATATGGGGGAGACACTCTAGATTGAAATTGAGGGTAATGGGTGGAAGTGAAGGGCCGTTTGGGGCCCCCTGTACATTCTGCACCTATAAGGACCATTTGCTCATGCACTAGCGGGGGACCCCTCCACTGCCCTTATGCTAACATCAGCATAGGTGGGGCTATTGTGGGATACACTTGGATTCCATTTTGTGTGCCCTCGACTCCATCTTTGGGCTAGGCCTCATTCAGATACTACGAAAAGGCTTCTCTCCCCTCTGCAGCCCCATGCACAGCGTGCTCGTGGCCCCCTCCTTTTCTTCCACTGTCTGAAAGCATCACAAATCCCTTTCTCATGGATGCACCACAGATAATTGAAACAAATAGTATCATGTATCATCTCACTCTTCCTCTGTGACCACTGTCCTGTGTGTGAACTGGCTCGAACCACGACTTGTAACTCATCCATCTCCACAAACCTGCACATGCCCTCTCACCCCCGCTGTTGGAAAATGACTGCCAATATAACCCTGTGCCCTCCTAAGGTATTCTCTTGATGTACCAGAAGTGTGACCCTGCTGTGCCACCCACCATAGAGTGCCCCCACTAAATCCAGACCTCGGTCGTGGTATATCATGTCCTCAAACTAACATGTGTCATCCTGCTCCCCTCTTTTCTTATGTGCTAAGGCCCACCCAGTCACCCAGGTTATCACAGAGGACAAGACCCCTAATCCCTGTATCTCATAAAATCCCCAATGAAAGACGATCTAATCATGTGAAAGCAATTTATAGGTTTGCAAAGATTTACTCAAAGGTGTATTAATGACTGTCATTTATTATATGTTTAGTGGTAATTTCTCATGCCAGCTTAGTCAGTGTCAATTCTATCTCGTCGTGACCTAATCCTCATCCCTCCTGGAGACGGACAGCTGGACCTTGTGGCGCTCACCCTCTCGCCAACTGGGCAGCCTATCCGGAAGAAGCAGCGCCTACAGGACTGTATGCGACATCACTCCCCAACCAATCCTGCACTGTTGTAGTACCCTATGTTAGTGACGTCACTGATGACGCTGTTTTACTTTATAATCCCATGTACATGTATTGTTTGCCAGAGTGCTCTTGAGGCAGCAGAGTTCTCTGTATGCCAATTTTACATAAAGACTTATCCGTCTTGCAACCTGTCCTCTTAGTCTCATTCCCTACTGGGATGTGTTATATTTTATGAGTTTGTATTGGTAGTTCAGGGAGTGAGCCTTTACAGTTCTTGCCGATCAATGCGCACAGGGAGGCCTGACGGCACCAAACTTTGAAATCTATTATCTGGCAGCTCAAGCACATTATGCAGCACAATGGGCGACAGATTTCCTCGACCCCAATGGATCGATGAACGAGGCCCCAATACCAAAATCAGCCACACTTGTTCAAGGCCTGGTGACGTCACGCCCCAAACGCTACAAAACTATCAACCTTTTACTGGTCATAACCATAGCCTGGGCCAAAATAGCTGATACACATGGAACGGACACATTATATCATCCGAGCATGCCAATCTGGGGGGCTCATTATATACCTCCCACTCTGGAGCCGGAGGTAGCAACACACTGGGGTGCAAGAGGTATTGTGCAACTGGGGCACTTGCTTCAAGGTAAGAGATTTGCGACATGGGAAAAGCTCAAGGAAACAATAGGAGACACGCCCAACATAAATTGCATTACATGCGGATGAGGTCTGCCATTGCAAAGGTGTGGAGCGAATTTCCATCAGAACCAACGATAAACCTGGGTCTGGGATATATGTTCACAGCCAGGAAGTGGAAAATATCCACATCCACACTATATAAGACCATCATCCAAACCTGCCCACTGTTGTCTCATTGTGCCAGAGAGAAGTGGGAACAAGACCTAGGACACCCTATCAGTGACAACCAATGGGTACAAGTATGCAGCCTAACAAAACATATATCATGCAATACTAGATAAAAATTGATACACTACAAGATTGTACACAGGATACACTACACCTCATCTAATCTGAAACGCATATACCCCACAACCGAAGGCACAAGTGCCAGATGTGAGTGCGAAGAGGCCAATCCCTTCCACATGTTTTGGTCATGTACACAACTGAAAGACTACTCGGCAGAGGTATGTAAAGTAATGAATGACATGGCAGAACAACCCATAGAATGGTCACCAATGGTATGCTTACTGGGGGCTATAGGGAAGATGAATCCAACGTGGCGGAAGCTATTGAATGTAGGTTTATTACTGGCCAAGAGGGTGATATTACTGAAATGGAAAAGCAAATGCCCACCCACTAAGAGCGACTGGGACAGAGACATGATCTGGACAAACGATAACGAAAAAATGTATATTGATCTATTGCAAGCTGCTACAAGACCTAGGAACATTTGGGCCAGATATAAACAATACCTCGCCGACAAGGCAGAAGAGGGAGACATGCAATGATGCAATACCAGCATTAGATGTATTAGGAAATTTTATAATTGATGTACAAGTCGAGTTACCTGAATGTCTTTGGATGTGTGTTGTATCTGTGTGGAATAAAATAAACATATATTTTTCTAAAAGACACCCAGTGGTAGGCAGCAATCTGGCTCCGCTCCAACTGTATAGTGTACATCCGGTTATCACATGACCTTCACCACCTCTCCAGCCAAGGATGTATCCAATGGCCAAACGTCGACTGGTCCATAATCAGTGGCATGATGGCCTCAAATTGTGTAGAAGCAAGTACCCAAATGTCACTACGTTAAATGTTCCAAGACTGGGTAAAGACTCTTTCGAGGATCAAGACTTGCTAAAGAACAAATGCACACATTGGATAAGGTATGTGAATGTTTGCGTCTCAATAATAAGATCTGACATTGTAATGTGCAAGAGGGTCTATCTCCCTAGCAGTCCTTTTGATGCAATCCACGGGACTTGATGGATGGTCTAGTGGCATTCGATTTTTGCTCATATCCCCAGCTGCTTCAGCAATTAGGCTTACCCCATACGTCCCAGATAAAAATACTACTGAATAAGCAAATGGGCGTAGCCTAACACTAGGTGAATTACACAAAGGGCAGCACACACTCCCCCAGCTGACAATAGATGGGCAATGAGAACACCGATTGAGGCAGACTCTCCAGGGGCAGGGGACTTGGAAGAAGTTGTTTGACTGAGGCCAAGAAGTCCCTTTCAATCAATTGCAAAATCCTATCCTGGAACATTGTGGGTATCGCTAAGCAGTTAGATGACACAGAATGGACTGATTCTATCAAGGGTTTTAATTTAATATTATTCCAGGAAACCTAGGGAACTGAGCCACTAGCCCTGCTTTAATACCATTCCTTTGACATTCTTGCAAGGAAAGGCTCTAAAGGAAGACCAACTGGTGGGTTATCCATTTGGGTTGAAAAATCTCTAATCTGAGAAATAAATGTTAAGGTTACTGAAATTCCTGATTAACTACATCTGGTTGTATGGACTCCTGAGGTACATATCATCCTTCTCTTTAATATATACAATATGCCAGCATCCAAAGCCGGCCCAGATAATGTAGATAAACAATCTGATCATGTTAGATGAGAGGGCTGACCCCCAAAAGAGATTTACTCTGGTGGGAGGTGACTTCAATCTGCACAAGCACTCAACATGATTTGTACTCTGTACAATCTAGGCCTAAGGGCCTGCAATTGTCACTTTAAGAAAAAACAACCAGCCAATCCAACATTTATGGGCACCACTTGCATTTCCATAATAGATTACATCCTTGTGTCAGCAAAGGACTGGAGAAGGTAACATCATTTTGAGGCTCTGAATAAAGTGGATAGTGATCATAAGCTGCTAAATGTACACTTTAGACCAGATCCTCAATGTATACAGCCTATTCTAATTAAGTTCAGGGTGTTTCCTTAGCAATAAACAGACATGCACGTAAATCAGCAAAAAATGCTAGGATTTTGGATCAAGACTTGAAAGCCCCTGTTCAGGAGGAGAGGAATTCACTGATGGACCCATAGGTCAGTGCTCACCCTCCAGAACTTGTAAGACAAGATAGCTGCACCATGTGAGGGCAAAGGGTGCAGGATTCACTTACTCCAACACGACTCAATAATGAGGACTCAGTAAGTTGGCAAAGGGAAGTCCATTTAATGACAATTACATCAAACAGAGAAACAAATGGAAAACAGCAGCATTGCGATCTTCTGTCTCATTCCGACTTCCTCAAACTTCAGTCGAACAGCAATTCTTATAGGCAATAATCGTCATCACTGACGTCTAATTTCTATAAAAAATCATCATGCAATATAATTGGTTAGGAAAGGTAACTTAAGTATAGGTGTAATATCTGTATATGATAATAGGGCATGCGGATTGTATAACTCTTATCGGGTGGGCGTCTACGTCCATCCCTCTACATTACGTGTGATAGACATCACTACATCTACGACATCCTATTGGTTACAATATATATAGTACTCCAGATAACTTGGTCCATTGTGATTGGGCAGGTTACAACCCTAGACATAAATTTCCACTTTTAATTAGCAGCATGCAGAATGGACACCCCTGTTCCTGGTGTCCCAAGTTTCACCCTGCCTCCCATCCATCAATCAGTGTTTTAGGGCGACGTGTCAATTAGTTGGCTAAGGATGGCCTTGAAACTGTAGTCTCTTACCGGGAAAAGTTATGGCATCCTCGGGTCCTGGATGACATCAGGCGATGGTACTTCTTCGCGCCTGGCTGGTCACGTGTTAGTTAAGCATGAATCTGCTTCAGTTTCCAGCTTTTAGTGCATTTCATTCTGTGTCAGCCTAGCCACCTGCATGGGCCCCCTTATATTGACCTTCATGAGGCAGGTTGGTATGCTCTGAAGTTGGAGTCTTGTGAGCTGACGCTGTCCTCCCCTTCTCTGGTTGACCTCGATTTCCTAGGCATGAGCCGCTCTTTGTTGAGTTTGGATTCCGCTCCTTCTCATGCCTTTGGCTGGGTTTCAAAACTTGGCCTGTCAGGCCTCTGGCCGCCTGGGTACATTTCTGCCTATACAAAATGGAGTCACACTTGTATAATGTGCCTTATTGAGGTAGATATATGGTTGGCGCTTGCCACTCTATCTTCTACTAAGAATTGCAAGCAGTATCGATTTCTTAGCATCTTGCGTTTGAAGCCTATTTACACACGTTTAACAGGACGGTTGCTTCCATCTTGTTTCGTAGCACTGTTTCCTCATGTTGTAACATTGCCTCCTCTCTGTGTCTATTCCATTCATTTTTGTAGTTGCTCACACTGGCGTGTTATCTTCGATAGCTGCTTTTATTCATTCACGGGTCAGTTGAGGCCCTTGTGTCATTTCCACTGGCCTTCCATTAAGGCTTTTGGGGTCTCTTTGTGGACCATGTGTAGGTACTCCTCATTTCGTATCAGCAGCTGGTATGGCTGTCTAATAGGGTAACGTGCTGCCCAGGGTTGTCTGGTTATGGGTGCTTCAACCGGTATGGATCTTCTGATGTATACTGGGCAGAGTCCCAGTGCAGCTCTTTGTAAGTTCATTTGGTCTTCATACATCACATACCTTGCCGAGTACGCTCCTGGTACCTCGAAATAAGAGAAAGGGGTGCAGGCCATGTCTGGGACCTCCTCTCCACTCCCCCCTCTGGTTGGTTCATCGACCACTTCTGCACCCTCCTTTGCGTTCATTTCTTTTGATTCTTCGGTGTCATGCTCATCGTCCTCTGCATTGGTACATGATGGTGTGAATGTGTGAGCCTTTGGAGTCCATATTTTTATCACTCCCTTCAAACTCCCTGCTGTTTTCACATGTTCGTCTTTGTTCCATGTCATTAGCTGACATTGTCCATTTGGGCTGCAGTAGATCCCTTTTCCTTCATACCTTCTTCGTTTCTTAGGGTATGTGAACTTTGTTCCCTCTGGCGCAAATTTGCTGGCTTTCACAAAGTCTCTTATTTCTTCATCAGTCTGGTCTCTGGGCTTCCATCCTGGCTCAACATCAACCATTATTTTCATCCCTATGACTTTCTTCACAGTTTTCTGGCACTGTGTAATGATTATCTTGATAACACAGAATCCTAGCAATACCATTGCTAGTAGAGCTCCCAGAAACTTGAATATATCTGCCATCCATTGTGGGACCCATGAGAATAAGTCTCCAAACCAGCTCTCATCGTCCACTTCATCACTTTCATCGATCATCTGGTTTTTCAGGCTTGTCAACATGCCTATGGTCTCAGTTAGGGTTCAATTTTCATCATCGTGTGATGGTACAAATGTGCAACATGATTCTCCGATTTCTGCACAAACACCTCCATCCATTGCAGTGATCATGTTAAGCCCATATCTGTTTTGGAGGATCATAAGTCTGATTGCTCTGAGCTCTTCTTTGATCGCGTTGAATCCTTTTATAGTGGTATTGATGGTCAGCAATAACTACCAGCTGGTTATCTGCAACCATTTAGTATTCACTCCAACTTGGATGTGGGGCAGGAGAAGTGTTGTGAATTCTGTTGAGGTGAGGCTGAACAGCCTGTGTTCGTACGGGATGCATGGAATGCCTCTTCTGATTTGGGAGAAAAGTAGTTTTCCCTCATCATCCTGGATACCAGTTCTACAGATCTCCTTCTTCTTAGATGAGCATCTGCTTTCGGGAAACTGTCCAACTTCAGGTCATTCTTAGGGATCACTTGCGCGGGAACGTGCACGTTCACTTGTGTACATATGCCTCCCCAGTTCTTCGGCAACCTTATGTATGCCTTGGATCCACACGCCCATTAATGGTCCATAATAACTGCAGTTCATTGTGTCATTCCTGGGGCTTCAAAGATTCTTCGGCAGTTTTGATTCTCTCCCATATTCCTTGTGCTATTATTTCTGAAGCATAGTTTTGGGCTCTCCAGTGGCACTATCTGCAGGGGTCCCCCTCTATCTTCGACCCATGTTAGTAACTTTACTAGCTTTGGCCAGAGAGGTTTGCATAACCTCTGCAAATTCTCTATTGCTTCCTTGCAGGCTCCAAGGACCATCCATGCTCGGCAGATTACTACTCTGTCCACCCATCCATCTGGGGAGACCACTGACCCCCAGATCTGCATTTGGCCTCTGTTCTTCCAGATTTGAGCCTCTTCTGCAGTCTTCCCTCGAACGTTCAGTCTCGGGTTAACTTCCCATCTTATCCCTGATCCTTTGATGCCAGGGTCCTCGTATGTGATCGCATGATTTCTGGTGTGCGCTCGGCTTCTTGTTTTAATGTCCTGGACGTAGCCATCTTCATCCGGGTAATCCTTTTCGTTGGCTCATATCAACGAGGCGTCTCTTCCCATAAATTGTCCTCTGGTGTTTCACATTGCTACATGTGACATACAGTGTGCTGTAGGGACATCAATTTCTACAGCCACGAAGATCTTGGATTTTCCCATGTTGTATGGTAGGAGAGCACAGATGAAGCATTCTCCTTCCGACTTCTTCGTCCTACTTCCTTCATGTGCTGGTACCATATGTTGTTTCCGAGATGGGCTGTGCTGTCCAGGTAACCATTAAGTTCATTGTTATCTTTGTGTGGGCTTCTCTTGATTCTCACTTTTCTTCTGTAGTTTGCTATGACTATGTCTCTAAATGCGTCTGTGCTGCTTTTCCTCTCTGGGTGTCTTGGTGGAGCAGGCTGCCTTGCTATGGTAGGAGAAGGTTTTGTGTTTTTCCTCCTCTCCTCTTGTTGGTTTATGTTGTGGTTCTCTGGCCGCCATTGGCGCACCATCTCCTCAGGGTGAGGCTGAGTTATAGATCTGGTACTTTTTTGCAGTGCTCGAGCTGGCGTTTTTTTCGATATAGTCTCTGCAGTTCTATGTTCCAGCTCCTCGTGCAGTTTCTTTGCTCTGACTATGAATGGGAACAAATAGCCTATCAGCATTTGTGTTTTGTCTGTGAATTCATTTGTGGCTACTTCTGTTCTTTTGAGGGATTTTGCTATGCCCTCTCTCTCTAGTGGTTCACTTGGCTCCTCTTGAGTATTTCCAATGTTCTCTGGAACTGCTTGTTCGGCAGGCAGTCTCTCCTTCTCTGCTGCCTTCGTTGGAGGTCTTGTAGCCATTGACACTTGGCCTTGTTTGTGTGCATTCCGTGTGTGGGTGCGTGACGTGGTCAATGCTACATTATTATTCATTCCGTGCTGACCCTGTCTCCAGCCTTTTTTCTCATTCATCACCTCATGTGTATACGTATCACTGCTAATGACATTCAATTTTAAATCATTTGCTTCATCATTATGTTTTCTTGGAACTGGAATCACTAAATAGGGTCTGGGTGCTTTCGTAGGCCCCAGATTTTCATTATCTGGTGGGTGCACTGAGATCTGGGCACTTCGCACACCAATAAAGAAAGCAGTTCTGATTGTTAATGACAGAAAAACAATATTAATAACTATACATATACACACACGGTCATTCGGAACGACAATTTGCAGCATTTTCTTCCAGGGAAGTGGGGGCACCCTTCTGTTGGGGGTAACACCAAGATACTGTTCTGTGCCCCCATTTCGAATGAGTTCATAGTCAATTATTTATTCCTTCTTTTGCTCTGGTCTCGTATTTCGAGAGTTCGTTACTATTAGAGGGATGAGTGCTTCTCCAAATGTCCACCCTCACGTGAGTGATGACGGTAGTCTCTGGGTACTCAGTGCAGTTCCTGTACTAGACTATGGAAAAGGGTTAGTATAGCACCTTTGGCACATTAAATGCATTATACATATCGATAATAGGTGAGGTCCCAATGCACCCCTCGAATTTGCCTTGGTCCTGAGGACATGCTGGAATTTGCTCAATGCGAAGGAAGGAGAAGATGGAACTTCTGAAAATCACACAAAAATAAAAAGTTGTAAAAATAAAAAAAAAAGTAAAACTAAAAGTGAACATATGAAAAAATAGGAAAAAATTAGAAAAATGCAGAAAAATGAAAATAAGATGGTGAAGTTTGTGTGTCCGCTCCTTTCACTCTGCCTTTCGGCGACAAGTTGAAGAACAGTGTCTCTCTCCTCGATCTGTTCCACGGCGGAAAGTTTATTGGAATCTCCTTAGGAATTCTCGCTGGAAGTTGGACAGCTCCACTTGGAGCATTATACCATGGAGAAGTGTGCCCATGTGTGGGGCGTTGGCCGGATCCCTCAGGAAGGTGATGATGTCAACATCTGCAGACCTTCCTACCATTTCTGGATAGTCTGTGACTAACCTAAACAGAACGTTCTGCGCTAGCCGGGTGTCCTCGGGTGATAGGGACATTTGTCCTGTTTGGCTGTGTCCTGATCACAAGCTTTTCTTTTGATCTCCACAGTCTTCGCACCTTCCCGTCGCGTGGATTACCACCAAATGATTTAATTTAGTCCACAGCTGACTCAGTTGAGCTAGGTTTCTTGGATCTCTGATATAAGTGCATGTGTCAGTTGTTCTCCCGACGAGCCCTGGGCACTTCTCGACTATTTGGAAGAACAAATTAAACGTGAGTTCATCAATGTCTATTGGCGGTGGACGCATTTGTGTCCTTCTCACCGTACTCGGGCAGTACAATGAAGGCTTCCATGATGACAGTCAGTAGTTGCCAAATTATTTTCTTGTTGGCCGGATCTTGGATAAAGTCTGTGACACTGGCTCCTCTCCCTATGAGTGATGGGTATGATAGCACCACGAGTTGGAAATAGGTTAGCGCATCCCACTTGAGACTTCTGCTGGAATGTACCATAAATTCATTGATCCAAGTCTCAATACTGATTGCTTCAGGATACTGTGTTACACTCTCAAGCAATGTCTTATTTACAGTCTATCAGAGTCTTGATTCTTTGTACTAATTGAGCATGTCGTGCTTTCGAGAGCTCATTTTATCAATGTTGTTGGGGCATAGGATGTGCTTCTCTTTACCCTGCAACTGGGATGCACAGAGTGTTTGTTTTATTGTTTTTTATTCCTTTCAGTGCTTAGATGGAATGTTCAGTGTAAGGCCAAGTTTACACAATGAGCTCTCTCGTTTTGTCTTTTCTGATCATGTGTCTTTTTTCCTCGTCATGGATCTTGTCTGCATGTGCTGAGGTTCTTCCCCGTTGTCTGTAGATTCTTTGCAGCTGGATGCAGCTGGAGGGCCCTCTCCTGCATAGGGTTTAATGTCATTTAGAAATATCCATGATCTTCTGCCCTGGAGCTTGACGGCGGACGGGGTGCAGTCCTCTACGATAAAGGGGCCATTAAATCTTGGCTCGTCCCACCTTTTTCTTGCGTGGTTTCTCACCAATACTGCATCACCAGGGAAAACGAGGGGCGCACAAAGGATTTGAGCTGCGCTGCTTCAGCACTTCCTGTTGGGTTTTGTGCTGTGCTGTCCTCTTTTTGCCGTCACTGCGCTGTAATGACAGAGGTGCTGGATGTCATACAGTCAAGGTACTTTTGCATCTCTGTTCCCAGAACCTCTCTAGTCGGATGGGCATGACAACTAGCTCTATCTCGGGGGGTAAGAGGGGTCCTCATCCTTCTGCCTGTAACTATCTCGTGCGGCGTGAGATGATGGTCTGATCCTGGTTGGTACCAAAGTGCATACAATGCCAATGGTAGACAGTGCAGCCATCCCTTCTTTAATGTGAGCTTCAACTTGGCTATCCTCTCCTTAAGCAAGCCGTTGATCCGTCCACATATCCCGTTCCCCTCAGGATGATACGCCGATGAGAACTTGTGCTTTATACCAAGCAACAAGCTAATCTGTTAGAAAACTGAATTTACAAAGTGAGCCCCGTTATCTGATCTTATTACTTCACACACTCCCATCTAGGGAACACCTCCCTCACTAGGAACTTGGCAGCACAGGTAGCGTCGGGGTATGTACAGGGACCTGCTTCTATCCATCTAGAGAATGGACACACCACCACAATTAAATACCTGTACCCGTTGCACACTTGAATCATGTCGACGTATGCAAGTGCTGGAATGGTCCATTTGGTCTGGGGATGATCCCTCTCACTACTTTTAATGTGTGCCCAGCAGTGAATTGCTGGCAGATTATGCAGTTCACCATGAAAAATGCAACATGCTCTGCTAAATTCGGTGTGAACCAGTCTTCTGCGAGCGTTGCAGCAAGATTTTCTTTTGTCATATGGATGGGGTAGTGTAGTTGTTCTAAGGCTACCTTTAGAAGGGCGACAGGCATTACTGGTTTACCAGTGCTGTCTTGACTCCACAACCCGTCAGAGGGGTTTAAAGAACACCTTCAACACTTCCACACATTTTCCTCCTCCTGAGGTGCCTCCTCCTGAAGCTCCATTAGCTGAATCTGCCCCATATTGCTATAGGCTTCTGGTGTGGCTCACGCTACCATCATCCTCTCATTGGGACGTGCCACCTCCATGTCCATGATTGTTTCAATTTTGGATGCCATGCGCTTGGCGTCAGTGTCCGCTTCATGATTTCCACGTGACACGAAATCCATCCCCTTGGTATGAGCGGCGCATTTCATGACCGCTATGCCCACTGGCAGCTGTACTGCTTTTATCAACCTGTCCAATAAGTCTGCATGTTGCACTGGCGTGCCGTCTGCTCAGAGGTAGCCCCTCCTTTTCCAGCGCACTACAACTGCATGCACTGTGGACGTCACATAGTCTGAGTCACTGTACACAGTTACTTCCTGGTCTGCATGATTCTCAATGGCGAGTATCAGTGCCAGCAGTTCTGCAGCTTGCGCAGAATAATGAGAGGGTATTCGCGCACTGATGAGTACTCAAAACTCTCCATTCGCTAGGTGTTTTATCACAGCCATGCCTGTATACCTTTGTCCGTCTTCTTGGTCGATTCTCGAAGAACCGTCAATAAAGACGATCTCTCCACTTGCCAGGGCTTTTTCCCTTACCCTGGGGATCTCATCATAGAATTCCTCACAGTTCGCACAGTCGTGTATAGGTTCTCTCTCTGTGACTGGCTCAGCTATGAATGTAGCAGGATTCACAGTTTTACATAAAACTATTTTGATCGATGCGTTAGAGATAACCACCTCATAGGCGGATGCCCTCTGAGACGCCAGTGTGCCCTTTGGCTACTCTAGTATGGCGAACAACGAATGTTCAACATATAATGTCATGGAGCACCCCATCACAATGGATGACGCTTTTTTTCGATAGCGAATGCGGCAGCAGCTAGATTTTGTTCGCACGGGAAGTGGCCCTTCATAACCGGTCCAGACTCCTGCTGTAATATGCTAGGGGCTTTACGCCAGCAAGGTTCGCTGCATGAGCACTGCCGTCATAAAATGACCATAAGAGTGTGAGAACAGGTAGAATTCCTCTGCATAATTAGGAATCCTGAGAACTGGGGTCTTACAAATTGCCCCTTGAGTTCTGCAAACCCTTTCTCCATTGCCTCAGTCCATTCAATTTCTCCTTTTGTTGCCTGGGCTTTCTTCAAAGCCTGAAGCAATTGCTTGGTATACGAGCTGTAGTCAAAGACCCATGCTCTGACATAATTGCACAGGCCTAAGAAGCTCTGCATTTGTTTTAACGTGCGCGGCTTGGCCGTGTTCATGATGGCTTCAGCCCTTTCTGGGGTCACCTCTTCCCCTCATGAGAGATCAGTTGCCCTATGTACAACACCTCCTGTTGACAGTATTGCAACTTTTCCTTATCAACTTTGTATCCCTTTTCAGCCAATATAGTCAATAGCTGGACAGAGTCTCGCCTGCATTGCTCTTCAGTGGTGCTGCAGATCAGAATGTCATCTACGTACTGCAAAACAACACTGTCCACCGTAATATTGCCTATGTCCATTTGCAGGACTCTGTTGAAAATAGACGGGGACTCGCAATACCCCTGTGGCAACCTCATACTTTTCAGGCGCATTTGTCTGAAGGTAAATAACGTCAGGTCCTGAGAGTCACGGTGCAGTGGAATTGAGAAAAATGCATTTTTCAAATCAATCACTGTGAAATATTTTGCCTCAGTGGGTATATTACACAGTATTGTGGATGGATTGGGGACTAGAGGGAACTCGGCTTCAACAAAATCGTTTAATGCTTGTAAATTTTGGATTAAACGCCAGGACCCTCCCGTTGATTTTTTGACAGGGTAAATCACTGTATTGCAAGGTGATTCTGACATCACTAGGATGCCCTGCTCCATCATGGCGGAAATTGTCTTCGCAATCCCTTCATCTGCCTCTTTGGACATGGGATATTGTTGCGCTTGTGGTAAAATTGCTCCTGATTTCAGTTTAATTTTCACTTCACCTGCCCCCTTCAGGAGGCCTATATCATAGGGCCCTGTAGTCCATACCGCGGCAGGCACTTGGGCCATGTCGTCCTCAAAGTATTCTGGACGTACCAGCTCCAGCATCATTATCTGTGGCACCTCCCGTCTGATCATTTTGACCCAAAATGTGATACTTACTTCCACTCTTGTCTCCTCTAGGTCAGGGTGCTCTTCGAACAGATCGTCATCGGTGACGTCAGTCACTCGATACACTTCTTTGATGGTGATAATCGCACACCATTGTCTGCCTTCGTCATCATATCCTTCGACCAATACCACTTTCCCTCGCACTGCAGCAGATTGTATCATTAAGGGAAATACATGCCCCTCCTCTTCGTGCATGGGTATTCTTGGTCTTAACAGAAACTCACCAGGGTTCCCATAGTTTTTTTCTGAGAGGCCTGGCAGCCCCGCCATAAGCACCCGCATGCCATATGCAAAAACTTCTGGCTCTAACGGTACAGCTCTCATGGCTATACGTCCTGAATATGCTCTGATCATTTCACACACGTTTGAATAATGCCTTCCTGGAGTGGAGCACACTATACCATTCTCGGTAAACGAGATGGTCATGTTTAATTTAGTCATCAGGTCTCAGCCCAGAATATTTACTGGGGTCTGATGTGAATACAATAGGGGTACATTAATTTCGCGCTCTCCCACTGAGACTGGGAATGTGTCTGTAAAGGGAACTCTACTATGAGCTCCAGTGAAACTCTGAGTATCTATAGCCTCGCCGGACAAGGAAAATGTGCCCTCTCGTATGCACGAGCGCATTGCACCCGTGTGAACTAAGAAGGAATATTCTTTCCCCCCTATGGTGACATTCACCCTTGGTTCCCTGTTAGGGTCTGGTGTCACTGATAGGATAAAGCACATCAGAATCCCCCATGAGATGTCCTATTTTATATATATGTTTGGCCCACTGTATACTTGTTGATTTCCCCCAGCCCCAGGGTTAACTCCCCCTTCGGAGCTAGTGCCCTGTGATTGTCCCTGCGGCAAGTTCCCCATGTTCTGTGGTTGAACCACTTGCTGTGCACCTTGCTGCATGCCTGACGCCTGCGGCTGCACAGTGTAATTTTGTGCACCACCCTGTTGCAGGACGGCAGGCTGCTTCACCATGCCTGCCCCCATCCCTTGGCTGTCTTGCCACATGCCTTAGTTTCTGCACATGCGCGCCACATGTCCTGTCATTCCACACAGCCAACACGCTGGCGGTGGTCGGGCCATCTGTCCATCTGGCATAGCTTGACCGCCCATCTGTGTGTTCTGAAAGCCATTTTGATTATTCTGAAAGCCTCCCTGGTTACCTCGAAACCCTCCTTGATTACTCTGCCATCCTCTTCCTCCAAAACCCCTTCCTCTTGGGTAAAATTCTGCATTACCCTGATTATTCTGCGATGGGTTGGTCGCTTGTTGTGCGCTTGGTTTGGCTGGGCTGATGAGCATGACTCCCTCGAGAGCATACTTCGAGAGCTTCTTTTGCACCAGCTTCACCTCCTCGCCCTTACGAGTTACCTCCTCTTTCCAATTCTTTTCTTGCAACAATCTACAGTAGTGTGCAATTGTCAACTGTATTTCGGCCCATGGTTTTGCATCTACTCCTACCAATTTTTCGAGCTGCTTCTGCACTGGTTCAGGCAACCCTTGGCATAATATGTGGTAGAATACAGGGATAGATTTCGTCCAAGACTCATGCGTTTCGAGCACCCACGGGTCCTGAAAATTCTGGATATAAATCAACGGGTCCTCTGACTCTTTCATTTTTCGAGCCATTATAGCCCCCATATCAGAAGTGTCTGGATATAGCATTCGCAGCGCTTTCTACACTGCTGTCCTACAGTTATTAAACGGTGCTCCGTCATGGGAGGTGTTAGTTAGGGTTACCCTAGGATAGCCTGCCCGTTTCCATACATCATCTGCTCTTTCACCAAGTATGGCAATTAGGAGGCCCTTAATGTCCCCTATAGTTAAGGTGACACCCCACGTCATTTTCTCTAACTCGTGTATCCACTTTCCGGTTTCCGATGTCCACATTGGAAGCTTATTTTTAAGGTTCTCTCGGTCCAAATGTGGCCATGGAATATACTGTGGTCTGGCTCCCCCCTTTTCTAGCAATGGGAATTGGAATGCACAGTCCTCCTTCTCTTTCCCCATAGCTCCCCGGTCTGTCGCCGGGGTGGCATTCCCGCCTTGCCGTCTACCTGGCCATGCCCTTAATCTGTCTGCATAAGCAGGTGCTGACGCCCCCCTCTGACCGTGAGGTGTTCCTTCATGTCAGCCGGACTGCGCAGCAGACTTCTGTGCCCTACTTGTGGACCCGCTAGCGTCTGGCCATCGTACCCCTCGGCCCCCTGGGAGCCATTTTTCGCACCGACTCCCTTCTTCATGTGCCACATCCTCCGTTTCCCCACCAGAGTCAGATTCTGAATACTCCCAGTTTACACAACTCCTAGCAACTTCTTTGTTTTACCCAATCTCCAGCCTGTCTAGGGACAGTCCCCTGCTCCCACTACTTTGGGTGACATCCTCAGTGTCATATAGCTGAGTGCTCTCTAAGCGCTCATCTTCCCTTCCCCCATCGGATATCTGCTCTAGCCCCATCTCGTCATATATTTTATCGATCATTTCCCCGATGCTTCTGGTGTCAAAGTCATCTTCAATATTTGTCCCGCTTGTACCTGGTACCGCATCGCTTGCAGAAAGAATTCTTCTATGTCTTTCCCATTCTACTGTAGGATTGGGTTTAATCACTTCCCGCTCCAAAAATTCAAGATCCCGTGCCCTCTGTCTGTGCTTACGTTCTACTTCCTCGTCTATTTCCTTTCGCTTCTTTGCTTCTTCCCTAGCCTTATCTACTTCCCTCATCCATTAATTTCTACGTTCTTTTGCCCTTCTACTTTCCTCACCTTCCCGCTTTTTTACTTTCCTTTCGTGCACTCTCCTTTCTTCCTCCAACCTTAACATGTTCTGCCTGTACTTTTTATAGGCTGCGTACTGTGTGCGACTGAGCGTTATTACTTGCTCTTTGCGATGTAGTTGTTCTCGCCTTAGCCTATATTTCTTTCTAGTCCTTTCATCTCTTTCTTCCATCCCTTTCTCTTTCTCTCTCCTTAGCGTCTCATCAGACTTCTCCCTTGACCTCAAATCATCACTTCCTTTTCAATCTAACTTCAGTAATATTTGACCTCCCATCCATTTGTCTTTCGCGATTGCTATCTCATCACCTCTACCTTCATTTCCTTTATGTTTATTTCCCTCTTTCTCCTTATCTGGAGGTGCACAACTTCGTGCCCAATCTTTCCCTTTATCTTCGCATCTCTCTTTGTCCCTTGAGACTGTGGAGGCGATTTTGTTTTCCTGTTCTTTTCCCTTATTATCGTCACTACTGTACGTAGGCGACTCATATGCGGGATTGCCATACCCTGTGGCTGCTTTAAGTTCTCTTAGCGGGTAAAGACCCTCTGACTTGCTTCCTTCAATGACTGGCTCAGGCGGGGCTGGTGGCGCGGTAAGCGTCTTACCCCCTCTGTACATACATTTAGTATCCAGTCTGTGGGTGGTTCTTCCACCTTTGTTTCTTCAAACATTTTCCACAACTCTAGAACAGCAAGACGTTTCTCTAACTTCTTGCCCGAATATGTGGTGTGTAGGAAGGTAGTCATGTGCTGTAAAACAGCCTTAGAGAGTGACCCGTTCTGGGGCCACGGCATAAACATCTTATTGGCGGTACCCTTGATCCACTCCTGGCTGTATTTCTTCACCTTTATTGCATGCTTGGGCAGATGCTTGCATAAATGCGCAAGTGGGGTAACTTCCTCCATTCTTAATTTCATCACCAACAGTATTTATACAGTTTTTTAATCTTCCAATAGTATGAGCGAGCACCACATACGCAAGCGCCAATCCAATTTTTCCCGCCAAATTTTGTGCAAACAATTTACTCAAAACCCATCAATTCAATGGCGATTCCCTCTTAGTTACAGAATTGTGTAAAGGCATAATGCATTTCAATCAATCATCAATACAGTTATTTCACATTTAACATAAACAGGACATATATGGCAGACATTTGACAGTCTAGACGGACACCAGCTGGTCATATATATACCTGCCTTCTAATCAATACCCCGTCATGGGATGTGAACAAACCCCTTTGATGCCGTCTTTAATCGTCACGTAGCCTAAATTGTCCCACCACTGTGGGCTATGGGTTCACGTTCCTTCTGACCACTCTTTAAAGCGCAGGAATAAGGCGAATCCTTACGTTTTTCTCTCAGGTGCCCCCCCTGGTAATCCTTACGTTTTGTCTCAGGGGCCCCCCTGGTAATCCTTACGTTTTGTCTCAGGTGCCCACCTGGTAATCCTTACGTTTTGTCTCAGGTGCCCCCCTGGTAATCCTTACGTTTTATCTCGGGTGTCCCCCCCATTATCTACTCTTTATTTCTTATGCTCGAGTCATTACCCCCTATATATATTATATATATATATACAGTCTCCTCTACATCTAACTACTTTATTTTTTCTCCGCCACCCTCCGTTACCTTTCACTAACTTACTATAATGCCTACAAGAAATTTGCCAAAGTAACAAGTTTGTTGTTTCACTCACCAATCGCATCTTTTCCTCTCTGGAATTTCAGGATCACCGCCCCTTCCACTTCCCGCTTTTAAGGTTTTCGTCCAATCCGCTGCCCGTGGGAATGAGAAGGGTTATGCTTGGAGATGCGGGTTCCTTCAGACCCAATGCAGATTTTTGAAGTTTTTCTCTATCATTGTCCACGGGGAGCTTCTCAGTCTACTCAGCCGGAATGGCGAAAGGACTCATGATCTTACCGAAGGCCTAGAATTACTTTGTGCCGTCGGTCTAAAGGTGTCTTATAACTATATCAATGGATAATCAACTTGTAAAACAGGATAGCTGCACCATGTGAGGACAGGGGGTGCAGGATTCACTTACTCCCACATGACTCAATAATGAGGACTCAGTAAGTTGGCAAAGGGAAGTCCGTTTAATGACAATTACATCAAACAAAGAAACAAATGGAAATCAGCAGCATTGCGATCACCTGTCTCGTTCCGACTTCCTCGAACTTCAGTCGAACAGCAATTCTTATAGGCAAAAATCATCATCACTGACGTCTAATTTCTATAAAAAATCATCATGTAATATAATTGGTTAGGAAAGGTAACTTAAGTATAGGTGTGATATCTATATATGATAATAGGGCATGCAGATTGGATAACTCTTATCGGGTGGGCGTCTACGCCCATCCCTCTATACTACGCGTGATAGATGTCACTACAACTACGACGTCCTATTGGTTACAATATCTATAGGATTCCAGATAACTTGGTCCATTGTGATTGGGCCAGTTACACCCCTAGACATAAATTTCCACTTTCAAATAGCAGCATGCAGAATGGACACCCCTGTGCCTGGTGTCACAAGTTTCACCCTGCCTCCCTTCCATCAATCAGTGTTTTAGGGCGACGTGTCAATTAGTTGGCTAAGGATGGCCTCAAAACTGTAGTCTCTTATCGGGAAAAGTTATGGCATCCTCGGGTCCTGGATGACATCAGGCGATGGTACTTCTTCACGCCTGGCTGGTCACGTGTTAGTTCACCATGAATCTGCTTCAGTTTCCAGCTTTTAGTACATTTAATTCTGTGTCAGCCTAGCCACCTGCATGGGCCCCCCTTATCTTGACCTTCATGAGACAGGCTGGTATGCTCTGAAGTTGGAGTCTTGTGAGCTGATGCTCTCCTCCCCTTCTCTGGTTGACCTCGATTTCCTAGGCATGAGCCGCTCTTTGTTGAGTTTTGATTCCGCTCCTTCTCATGCCTTTGGCTGGGTTTTCGAAACTTGGCCTGTCAGACCTCTGACCACCTGGGTACATTTCTGCCTTTACAAAATGGAGTCGCACTTGTATAATGTGCCTTATTGAGGTAGATATATAGGTTGGCGTTTGCCGCTCTATCTTCTACTAAGCATTGCAAGCAGTATCGATTTCTTAGCATCTTGCGTTTCAAGCCTATTTACACATGTTTAACAGGACGGTTGCTTCCATCTTGTCTCGTAGCACTGTTTCCTCACGTTCTAGCATTGTCTCCTCTCTGTGTCTATTCCATTCATTTTCGTAGTTACACTGGCGTGCTATCTTCGATAGCTGCTTTTATTCATTCACGGGTCTGTTCAGCCCTTGTGTCATTTCCACTGGCCTTCCATTAAGGCTTTTGGGGTCTCTTCGTGGACCGTGTGTAGGTACTCCTCATTTCGTATCAGTGGCTGGTATGGCTGTCTAATAGGGTACCGTGCTGCCCAGGGTTGTCTGGTTATGGGTGCTTCAACCGGTATGGATCTTCTGATGTATACTGGGCAGAGTCCCATTGCAGCTCTTTGTAGGTTCATTTGCTCTTCATACGTCACATACCTTGGCGAGTACGCTCCTGGTACCTCGAAATAAGAGGAAGGGGTACAGGCCATGTCTGGGACCTCCTCTACACCCCAATATACAACGGTATTCTGAATAATGTTACAGAAATCTGTAAAAAAAAAGAAGTAACTGCGAAAAAGGTTCTGACAGAGTATGGTCTCCTCATTGAAAACCTCCTCCCATATGTAACTAGTAAGGCCCAGGAGGACAAGATAAACACAGTACATGAAGTTGGTTGGTACGACAAAGTATGCCGACAAGCTAAACGCCAGATAATGGCTACTTTATCAGAGGGAAACAGAGTTGATAGGGCACCACTACGATCCCAGATACATCAGTACAAAAAGATAATCACACAGAAAAAGGCGGCTTTTGGTACCTCGAGATGGAACCTGCTTAGTAAGGCCCATGAAGAGGGTGACTCAGGACCCTTTTGGAAGTTGATCTTGGGGGATGATGTTAATGGGGAAACATCTTATCAATGTTTTATTCCGGCAGGAGTTTGGGAACGCCACTTTTCTAATCTTTATTGCAACCCTGATGGTGATTTTAACAACAGAAGTGCCTTGGCCACTATCAATACTGCAGGGCCTCTATTGAATAGTGTATTCGACATTAGCCTTGTAGATGTCTTAAAAGCCATATCAGCTCAACATTGTGGGAAGGCCTCTGGTCCAGACTATATACATCAGACTTGCATAAAGATGAGGTTGCCATCTGGGGCCGTGTACTGTGTACTCTGTTTAATGCAGTTATCAAACTAAACACAGTACCTCAGACTTGGCGGCAAGCAGTTATTGTACAATCTACAAGAAGAAGGGCAGGTACTCACAAGAAAATGACAGACCGATCTCGCTCCTAGATACAGCAGGGAAGATTTTTCCAAAGGTAATTTTGTCCCATCTCCGAACATGGGCTGATGAGAATCGCATAATTAGCGACCTTCGGGGTCGGTTACAGAAGCACAAAATAACTGTGGACCAAAGGATTAGATTATTTTTACTGATTGAGAAGTACACAGTGCACAGGTACATTCATTTAGATGTAATTTTCGTAGACCTGATGTGGCATGTCCTTCAAAAAAGAAAAGCCTGTGACCATCTGATTGCTCTGATCCTGGAGCTGTATAGAAATAATAAGGCGATAGTCAGATATGGTATGGCTGGCAAGACCACAGCCCCCTTTCTTGTCCATAAGGGTGTAAGACAGGGCTGTGTCCTTGCACCATTATTGTTTTGCATATATATGGAAGAAATTATACCCCCACTGTGAGAGGAAAGCATGGAGTGCCCAAAGGTGGGTTACGAGAGATATCCCTCTCTCCTTTGTGAAGACGATGCAGTCTTGCTATCCATCATCCTACGAGGGCTGAAAACCTTCCTGGCAAACCTTTTGAAAGAATGTGCTAACCTAGATTTAAGTTTAAACATTGGCAAACCGAAAGTCTTGGTGTTTAAGTCAACATTCTCTAAGCAATGCAGAATAAATATTGAAGTGTAAGGCCACTCTTTAGAACACGTCAATTTTATAACTACTTGGCCACCAGTTTCAACAAAAATGGGCAATGGACCGTCCAGCTAGAGAAGTGTTGCTTCACACTGGGGAAATATGCTGGAACAACACTATCCTTTTTTACAGACGTGGGAGAGGGGCAATTCTTCCGGCAGCTGAGCTGTATGGCAAACAGGCTATTCTGGCTGCCCTCTATAGCTCAGAACTATGGGGTAATTCAAGCACACTGGGCCTCATTATGACCCGGCGGTAAGGGATTACCGGTACCGGTAAGGGCTCCGATACCGGTAATCCCTTACCGCCCTACTACGAGTTCCCTTTGCGGGTCCTCCCTTAACGCCTGGTTTTACCAGGCGTTAAGGACAGGACTCGCAAAGGGACCTTAGAGCTAATAACGGTACCGCAATTTGCGGTACCTTTATTAGTGCCTTCCCCATTCCAATTGAGCCCTTTCGGGGCTCAAATGGGAATGGTGAAGGGCCCTGGTGAATGGGGAATTACTGCCCCCGCCAACCTTGGAATGGGGCGGTAATACCTCCATTCACCAGGGCAGAGTCAGTGAGGTGTTGGAGGCAGCCATGGCGCTAAGAGCGCCATGGTTACCTCCAACCTCGTAATGATCCCCACTTAGTCTTGCTAGGTTGGAAAACACAAATATGAAACAACTCTTGCTGCTCCCCAGTTCGACCCCTAATGCCCTCACACATTTGGAACTCGATATACATCCAATCAGTGATCTGGAATCTCTTTCCCCAACACTTTATTGGGTAATACTTTGGATTTCCATAGATCTGGGGAATTATTTAGGTGGCTTGAACCTTCTTCTGGGTCTTGAGGGTGGCAAAACTATTCCTTGGATGTGAAAATAGGCCCGTATGATCTTAGCAAAGCCAGATTGTGGGAAGAGCCACAAAATATAGACAAGGTTGCCTATAGAAGTATTACGAATGCTGTCATTGTCTTATCAAGAAAAGAAAATGATTGATAATGTAAGGAGACTTCACTATGGCCCGGGGTATCTTTGCTCTAAACCTGAATTTGGCTCAGAATGTTATCTCAACTATATTGCCCACCTCCCCCACATGTGATATCACTTTTTAGAAGACTGCAGTTTGGGACTCTACAGATTGCCACTCTGACCAACTGCTGGACTGGGTGTGGTTCAAAGGTTTGTCCTGTATGTGGCCACGAAAATGAGACAGAGTCCCACTTTCTGTTCTTATGTGTGGCCACAAAATCACTGAGGGTGAGATACGTATGCCCCTAGTCATCGAAGCTGGTGTTCGCTCAACCATTGAGGAATTGGAACTATGTACAGGCACTGTAAATCCATTTATATAAAATTATGGTGCAAAATATGTTCATAGAGCTTGGCTTTTAAGGTGAAAAAGGGTTGGGCCTAGTGATTGAGGAAACGTGACTCTGAAATGAGCTTCATATGAAGCAGGGCCATTATCTTTTCAAGTGATAATTTGACAAAGCTATAACTCCTCGATATTATCAAGAGCCAGTGGGGATGCGATTACAATCTCCTCACTGGACTCTAAAAAATACCTGTTTGATTTCCTCTTTCTACTTTACTGGGCACTGTGCACTATAATTATATGTACTCTTTTAGTTGTAAAACATTTTGACTGATTGTTACTTCATTCGATGTCTTAATGTATGTTTTTATCTCTGACTTTTATGGTATTTTTGCCGAATAAAGTTTTGATTGAATGATTGAAAACACATATTCCCTTAAACGGGCCATGCTCATTCCTTGCTGCTGTGGGGGAAAAACAGTGCCTGGTGCGAATCGAAAGCAATACAAACGTGGCTCTTCCAACACTAATTGAAGCATCTGATAACTACCTGGCTAGCACAACACCTCGACTAGTCAGCAAACTATCAAACCCTGATACCCACATCTCATTCTTAGCTGCAAACTACTAACTTCAACTTCTCTTCCACATAAGTCATCACACAAGGCTCTTCAAAATGAGCCAGAAACCTTATAAATTCACCTAACCACCTAATGCAGTCAGATCATATCATACTTTACATATATCAGCAAACTATTGCTCAACAACACAACCGATATTATCACAGGACCTGGCGCCTGCCTTCTTATGAAGGATGAGAAAACTGATGCAAACATCTTCATTCTTCCTCATTTCTATTGATATTCCACAGACTACGCTCAATTTTACCTCTGAGCTGGAGTTTGCTATTTGTCCACAAAGCCAATTTTACATTAATGCTAGGTCCCTTTTTTGCTTTTAGTGTGAATACATTATTCTATTTATTTTGCACCCTCATGCCACTGTCTGCGTTTAATGTATGATATACCTATTTTGAATTTTCACAGAGAATTTGATCATTTGATGGTCATACTTCTATTCGGATTTGTTATGCCAGTCAATAGGTTTAGACAGCAGTTCTCCATTTCATTCAGGATCCTGATGCTTGGGAATTCCCCATTCCCCATTGGGGAAATTTCGCGCTCTTACCGCAGGCGGATTTCCCGTCGGCGGTAAGAGCGCCTAATTTCGGCAGCTTTGCCCCCAGCTAAGAGCTGGGGGGAAATCAGCCTAAGCCGTGATTTGGCGGACCCTTAAATGTGGCGGTAATAGCGCTACCGCCGCATTTAAGGGTTGCCGCCAAACTCGTGATGAGGCCCAATGTTTGTTGGGTTGACAGGGCCTTCACACCATTCCTTTGGTTCAATTCTTGAACCAATATGCAGTTGGTCCTTGCCTCATAGGAACATAAAATGGGATAGTTTTATGTGTACGCCACTTTTCTGACCTAGTAAGCCAATACATTTTTACGTCTATAAAATGAGAACTCCAACTCTCATCATGAGGATTGTATTTTTCTCATATACAAGACCTTAATTCTTTCTTCGGTTCAAGTTGTTGCTCCATATGCATTTTGGTTTTGATGCACATACTGTTGTGTTATAAATCCATCTTTTCTAGTTACCCTCCTATCTCCAGACACAGATATTTTTGTATGAACGTCTAATTTACTGGGTTTGGGGTGTAGTTCTTGGCATTGCTTAATATGTACCTCTGTACACACCCTCTGAGTAAGGCTGTTCCATTTGCTATGATGACAATTGGCTGCATCCAATTTAGGTATTACGCTTACTACTATGATCACAGCACCTACTCCATCTGTGCAACATTATGAGTACAACAGTTGAGTTACATAAAACTATGTTCCTTACGGGCCAATGGCAAACTGTTCCTGGCTCCCGTGATAATAGGAGTGGGAATCATCACTTTTTCTCTCTCCTCTTTGACATGGAAAAGGGAACTCTTGAGTTAGGTGAATATGGGAAGTTTCATGGTTGATTCTCTTGCTACTGGACGGGGAACAGGATGGCAATCTTAATTGGCCAACACTCCTTTAATTGCAATGCAAATTCAACCAGGGGCCTGGAGTCTTCCAACTCTGTCCAGACTTTCATGACATTGAGACAGAACAAAATCACATCCTCCTCAATGATCCTACTCACAAAAAGGCCATGAGGTTATGGGCATCAGGGGTAGTGGTCCTGCATGTTCCCCATATCAGCTGTTCATCTGTGAGCCCTTCATTTACCTTTCACATAAGCAATTATTCCCTCTCTGACGAATGGCCTGGCAGACCATAGTTTATGTATCTGGGACATCAAGGGATGGCTGTTACCTGAAAAACATCAGCCAACACGTTAATGGGGGAGGCCAAGCACTTCTCAGGACCATCACATATCCATGCTTCAATAATTTCCCATAGCCACAAAACAAAAGAAATGGATGTGCCAGGTCTTTGGTCTAGCAGTGTTTCTCTGATAATCAGTAACACAAAATCTATCCTACAAAAATGTATTTGTTATTAGGGTTCTCAGATGATAAAAAATAGACACTTTATTACAATTTACAAAACTGATTTAAAATCAAAGACATTACACCACATAAAAACACACGTATGTGTATGACACACGTATCCTGTGCCAACCAAGAACACTATGATTCTTGAACATTAAACTCCAGTCATGTAATAATACAATAATCTGTGTTTGCCACTGCCCTACATGTTTATGTACCTCTGTTGTCGCCAGATACTGGACATTCGTCAGTGGGTGAAATATTCTCATTCACTTAATGTGCCACATCTAGCTTCTGTAAAAATGTAAAAATAAAAACAGAGAAACAATGATTTATGGGGTAATTCATAGAATTTAGCGCACAAGTGGCGCACGCGGCTGGCGCACAGTGTGTGCGTGCGAATCTCTGAGCCAGCCGCGTGCGGTAAAATCCATTTCTGCGCACAGCGTATTCATGGATTTTAGCTACCAAAAACAGCTGTGGGGCACAGTGGCGCAGCGCAGGGAAAAGCCATCAAAATCCCCAATCCAGCGCAAAGGGCTGCGATAACCCTGTACCAGTATACATGGCCGCCACACAGCACACGGCAATCAGGGAACGTGTATTACTGGGGTTCGTGGGAAGTTTCACACGCGATAGGTCCTGTGCCAGTGGAGAACGTGTATTACTGCGGTTCGCGGGAAGTTTCACACGCGAAAGGGCCTGTGCGAGTGGAGTACGTGTATTACAGGGGTTCGCGGGAAGTTTCACACGCGATTGGCCCTGTGCGAGTGGGGTACGTGTATTACTGGGGTTTGTGGGAAGTTTCACATGCGATTGGCCCTGTGCGAGTGGGGTACTGTATTACTGGGGTTCGCGGGAAGTTTCACACGCGATTGGCCCTGTGCGAGTGGGGTATGTGTATTACTGGTGTTCGCGGGAATTTTCAAACGTGATTGGCCCTGTGCGAGTGGGGTATGTGTATTACTGGGGTTCGCGGGAAGTTTCACACGCGGTTTCGCTGTCAGAGTGGGTACGTGTATCTAGTGGGGTGCACAGGGAGTCCCACACGTGAATTGGTGTGTGGGTCCTCCCAGGTGTGCCCTCCACCCCATCCACGGCCCCTGCAGGCAACCCACAACACAGGGGACTACCCTGCACCCTTGGGCATGCCCCCCAGCCAGCACACATGTCACCTTTCACTAGTGATCACCAACTCATGTCCCCTGGCACCCCCACCCCCCAGTAGTGACAGGCACCTGCCAGCAGGCCCCCACTCATGTCCCCCTGCACCCTCACACCCCAGCAGTGAGGGGCACCTGCCAGCAGGCCCCACTCATGTCCCCCTGCACCCCCACCCCCCAGCAGTGAGGGACACCTGCCAGCAGTCCCCCACTCATGTCCCACCCATGTTGTCATGCCTGCGCCATGGGCACATACATTTACTATCAATATGGACCGTATTTCCCATTTGCGATACTTTGGTGCTTTTCTATTTTTCCCAACAAACTACACTTACCACAATGCACTTGGCTATAAACATCTTTTCCTGGCCATTCCTATTCGCCATCTTCGGAACTACAATCCCCAGAAGCCCTAGGGATCTCCTCTGCTTCCACCAGCTCAGTAACAGAGAGGGAGGTGGCCAATTGTCTGCAGGTGTACTTAGCCAGGTGCGACCAATTAGCCTGCCTCTGTGCTGGCTGGGCGCTATAAAAGCTGCTGCCTGCAGGAGCTCAGTCTCTTGCATTAGGAGTCTTTCCGGCACCTTGCTGCTTTGAGCTATGGATCTTGTATGCAGTTCCTCCTTACTCCAGCCTCCGCCGTTGCCCTGCCGGGCTCTCTACCTTGCAGCTGATCTCGCTCTGCTGCCTTCCAGCCTCCGCCCTTGCCTTGCCGGGCTCTCTACATTGCAGCTGATCACGCTCTGCTGCTTTCCAGCCTCAGCCATTGTCCTCTGGGCTCCCTGCTCTGCAGCCTGCCTCCCTCCGGCTGCCTTCAGCCCTTGTCCACTGGGCTTCCAGCCTAGCAGCCCTCTACAGTCCTCTGCAGCCTTCTACAGTCAGCGGCCCTGCTCCTCTGGGCTTACTCCTTGCTGCCCGGCTCCTCTGACTTCTTGCCGCGCAGCCTGCTTCACTCCGCTGTCAACAGCCCTTGTCCTCGGGGCTTCCTACCTCACAGCCGATCACGCTCCGCTGCTTGCTACCTACAGCCTTTGTCCGCTGGGCTTCCAGCCTAGCAGCCCTCTACAGTCCTCTGCAGCCTTCTACAGTCAGCGGCCCTGCTCCTCTGGGCTTACTCCTAGCTGCCGGTCCTTCTGGCTCCTTGCCGCGCAGCTCGCTTCTCTCCGCTGCCAACAACCCTTGTCCTCGGGGCTTCCTACCTTGCAGCCGATCACGCTCCGCTGCTTGCTACCTACAGCCTTTGTCCGCTGGGTTCTCAGCCTAGCAGCCCTCTACAGTCCTCTGCAGCCTTCCACTGTCATCAGCCCTGCCCCCCAGGGCTCACTCCTTGCTGCCCGGCCCTTCTGGGCTCCTTGCCGAGCAGCCTGCTTTACTCCGCTGCCCTAAGCCCTTTCCCTCTGGGCTCTCTCCCTTACAGCCCTGCTCCTGTGGGCTTACTCATTGCTTTCCTGCTACTCTGAGCTCTCAACCTTGTTACTTATTGTCTTCTGCTATCCAATCATGTTAACTGACATTCCCTTCATTTCCTTCTGCTAGTTTGCTATCAACTTCCTTTTCCTGGATTCGTCTGTGAGTATCTTCTCTTGTGCTGTTTGTAGACCCTTTTGTACAGAGTTTGTCTGTTGGTTCCCATCAGTCAACCTCTGCCCCTTCCCTTGTCTCGTTTCTACGTTACAGACACCTATAGCTGTTGTTCCAAGCCATGAGCAAACAGTGTGGGCCTCTGTTATAGCAAACTGTGCAGAAGGCTAGAATTTTTCCTAAGGTTCGTGGAATACTCTTTTCCTATATCTGCATACACCCCTAGACGGAATCCTTTCTGTTGTTCCTTATTCCTTGCTACTCTTGACTACTCTTCGTTCTCATTACTTTCAGCTGTGTGTGTACTATTCTGTCCACCTTACTTCGGCACAACCACCCGAAGCCCTTCCTGGGTGTTCCTGTGCCTCCCTTTTCAGGGTGTCATCCCGTGACACATGTCCCCCTGCACTCCCACCCCCCAGCAGTGTGGGGCACCTGCCAGCAGGCCACCACTCATGTCCCACTCATGTCCCCCTGCACCACCACCCCCAGCAGTGAGGGGCACCTGCCAGCAGGCCCCCACTCATGTCCCCCTGCACCCCCACCCCCCAGCAGTGACAGGCACCTGCCAGCAGGCCCCCACTCATATCCCCCTGCATCCCCACCCCCCAGCAGTGAGGGGGACCTGCCAGCAGGCCCCCATTCATGTCCCCCTGCACCCCCACCCCCCAGCAGTGAGGGGCAACTGCCAGCAGGGCCCCACTCATGTCCCACTCATGTCCCCCTGCACCCCCACCCCCCAGCAGTGAGGGGCACCTGCCAGCAGGCCCCCACTCATGTCCCCCTACACCCTCACCCCTTAGCAGTGAGGGGCACCTGCCAGCAGGCCCCCAATCATGTCCCACTCATGTCCCCCTGCACCCCCACCATCCAGCAGTGACAGGCACCTGCCAGAAGGCCCCACTCATGTCCCCCTGCACCCCCACACCCCAGCAGTGAGGGGCACCTGCCAGCAGGCCCCACTCATGTCCCCCCTACACAAAATAAAGAAGCACAATCATGGGCCTTTCTACACCAAAAAACCACATCACGCCACCCCATTCTTGAGACGCAAAGATTTCCCAATCCACCCCACACTGACATGCCTATCTCAAGACACAAACCAAAAGTCAACTATGTACATCAACACATGTCCGTCACACAGATGCACTGGTTGGCATTGATTGTGTAAACACACATTTTCAAATGCATCAATCCAATGAGCGAATCCCACACATGGAAATAAAATATGAATATGTATTATGTACAAAAATAAATAAATGAAATGAAATCATACAAAAATAGCAAACATGAAATGAAAAGCATGTGCAAAAGATGAGTGAATGAAAATTATAACCAATCCCAAAAAATTTGAAAGAAAAACAGTCCAAACTCTCCCTCCACCAACACAAATCCAAAGGAAAGGTAAAAAAAAAAATCCATTGCTTCATGTTTATAATGAAAAAAAAAATGAAATTATTCCATGGTCCATCTATTTACAATACTTTGTCCCAAAATAAAATCCATTACTCCATGTCCATAATGAAAAAAAAATATTCTAATTAATCCTAATTAATCCATGATCAAACTATTCACAATCCATTGTCCAAAAGAAAAATCCATGAATCCAAGTGCAAAATCCAAAAAATAAATAAATAAATCCATTGTCCAACTATGTCAAGGGTCCATGAGCCCAACCAAACAAATGAAACCTACCTAAGAAACTACATAAAAATAAAACTATATAGAAATGTGTGTGTCATTGTCCATTGACCACAAATAAAAGGAAAAGGAAACCTAACTCTAAAAACTATTTACAATGGCAGCGGGCTATTCCGACGGCTCACTTCCCGATTTCCCGGGCCAGGGCATCATCGAACTCCTGCTCGATGTCCCGGAGGCGGTCCTCTTCCATGGCCCTGAGGGTTCGCACGGACGATGACATGTGGACCTCCAGGTCCCTGCGAATCGCCTCGAGGCACTCAGCCCGCCTCAGAGCCCTACGCATGGAGATCTCCGCCCTGACCATTGTGAGCCGTGCCTCTTCTGCCCGCTGCCGCTCTGCATCTATAGCATGGCCTAACCGCTGCCACACGGAAGACACTTCCAGTCCTGGGTGCTCTTGCCCTATGGCCGATGCGTGCCGCTCCGATGTTGAAGGCCCCGAGCCATCATGGCTCCCACCTTGTTGCTGCTGCTGCACCTCTGCCTGTGCCCTGGCTCTTGCTGCCTGCACATCCTCCTCCGGCTGGGGTGCAGTTGTTGAGGTGGCCACCCCTGCTGGACGTCCGACTCCCAACTGTGGCAGGGATGTGTCCTCCACCAGCCTGGCCCCAGGGTCAGAGGCAGCTCCACAGGGTACCAAATACACAGGTGATACATGGGTGGGAGGATGGCATGGAGGATGACTGGCGCATAGAGGGTTCAGGTGAGAAGGGGGTCGGAACAAGGTCCAGCAAACAGAGGAATCCGGCCCTGGTGACCTGTCCCAGTAGGTCAACGCGGTCAATGAGCCATTCGAGATGACGTGCAGTATCCTCATGAAAAGACTGCAGGTCACCTCGCATGGCCAGTTGACGCAACGCCACCCCACCCAGGACAGGCTCAACCCGGTCCCAGATAGCCATGTCCGCAAGGAGAGGAAGGCCAGTTTTTGTAAGCGGATCCCCTCCCTGAAAACGGGTCTGGACGTAGGCATCCCCGCTGGTGCAGGATGATGCAGTCACAGGATTGGGGACAGGATTACAAACAGGCACCTCCGCGGTGGCCTGTGCTGCCTCCTGTCCCTGCCCCTGCACTGCACCACTAGCACCAGTGGAATCCCCACCTCCAGACCCCGTGTCTGTCCCTTGCACGGCCTCCTACTCCACCAAACCCCCCACCAACCTGGATGGCTCTGTGCCATCTACCTCTGTCGGACCCTGTGGGGTCTCAGCTGCCGCTTCTGCTGCAGAGGAGTCCAACTCCAACCTCTGCCTCTTGGACCTACCCTCGGCAGCTGCGGCCTGGGATGCGGCACCGGACTCCTCACTCCCTGACGAGATGACAACCTGGGAGGGGAGCCGGGCCTTGCGTCTCCTGCTGGCGGTGCGATCCCTGCCGCTGTGCTCCACAGCACCCTCTCCGCCCTCTTCATCAGTTGACGCTGCAGACAGGGAGAGATAGAACACAGGCACCAGGGCACACTACAATGGACTGATACACACATGACAGTTGCACATGAGTGGCAGTGTCAAACTTCAGACATGGTATCACAATCCCCAACACACATGTCATTTCAACTCACACACATGAGCAATTCCACAGCCATATCACAACAGCCAGCACCATCCATACACATACAACAGCATGAGCATCCAAAGGTGAGCCAGACATCACATGAAACACAGAGAGTGCAGTAGACATGCACACACGCCACCACACTTACATGCATGTCTACATCTCCTCCAACTTTTGCAGTGATGAGATCGCCATACATGTCAGATCTGCCATTCAGCCTTCTACATATCAGTGTCACATGAATCCTTGTTGCATCACAGTTGCACACTTGTCAAATACACACACATGCACATGTACACAGTGAAGATACATGCATTAGGAACCACCATTCATGCCACAACCATGCCAATGTACATACACAGAAATTCAAACATGTGTGCTCCCACACCTGCATTTGTCCAGCATGCTTACCAACACATACACCATCAATATATTTCACACCTGAGAGGATACACATGTGGTAGCCTCACGCCTATGTTCATACACATCCCTACATGGCCCTACAAAAACACATGTGCAACCTGCACACTACTGGCACACCACGACACGCACAGCGTCCAATCACCCTGCATGTACACTTGCCGCTCGACTCCAGACGGGTCTGCCTCTCAAGGATCTGGACGTAGAGCGCTGGGCATATGCGTTCCAGGACCCTCATTTGGTGGTCCGACAGCTGGCCCTGGCGCCCCTCGGCATCCGCTGCCTTCGCGAGGCGCCGGGCCTTGTTGAGGGTCCTGGACCTGAAGCCCTCCCAGCACTTCTTGACATGATGTAAGTCGCGGACTGCCACCACCTCCGCGTTGATGGCAGTCACGATTTCCATCCAGATCCTGGTCCATCCTTCATTGTCGGCGCGCAAACTTCCAAAGAGAGCATCATACTTCCCCAGGACTTGCTCCACCAGGACACCAACTTCCCTGGCACTGAAGTTGGTGGCCCTCTGCCTCTCTGGCTGGGGGTTGCCAGTGCTGCCAGATGGTGTTGTGCTGGACATGGCAACCCCAGAGGCAGGAGTGGGTGGGCAACTGGGTCCTGGGGCTGGGCTGTGGAGAGATGGAATCCCAGTCGGGAGTCTTCGGTTCCAGCAGGGGTGGTCACAGCAACTGCAACCCTGGCTGACGTGCAGGACGCAAATGGCAGGGCACATGGGCAGCAGGCTGTCAGGCAGCAGCAGATTGCAGGTGGGAGCGTGCTCGGGGCTCTGTGGGGCAGTAATTCGGCCTTCTGGGCAGGAGCGTGGTCTTCCGTGTGTTTTCGCATGGCCAGCTTGATACGGAGTGATTTGGCATGTGAAAAAATTGCACGTCAGCGTGTAATTAGAGGAAAGGCCCTTAGCGCGTAAGCACGTCAGCACACGTACGCGTAATCTGAGGAAAGAGCCTACGCACGTAATTGACGTGACACGTGCAGGCATTTCCCTCAGCCCGGGTTAAAGGTGAGCGGGCCCAGTAGTTCGCTGTACTTGCCTTTCGTGGAGACCGACGTGTGTAGCTGCTTCATGTTGTTTCGCTTGCCATCACATTTTCACAGCGATCGAGGACGTATCTCTTCTTTTGCCGGGGGTATTGGCTACGCGTGTTTTTCATTATCATGCTAGTCAGACAGTGAGTCGTGCACGCTATTTTTCCCACTGCGGGTGCCCCTTTGTATCGCACCCGTTTTCACGGTCATAGTAGCCTGCGTGTCCCACGAGTACGCGTTTTTTGTGTTACTGGGTGCCACCGCGTACTGCGGGAGGTTGATTCCACGCACGTAGGCTGCAGGGTTGCTTGCAATGTTTTACTGCAGTTTTGGGTGCCTGAGTGTAGCGTGACCCGTAACTACATCACCGGGGTCACATACAGCCTTGCAGGTGCAAGGGGCTGTTAACATCTTGCATCCCACCCCCTTCACCCCAATTGCCCAGGTCAATTGTGGTGTACACCTCCCATTGGCACTACTCCATCTGTGCCGGCACTACTCCATCTGTGCCATGGTTAGGAGGCCACCAAAGGTGAGGGGCGCCTCAGCTGGACGTACTCCTCATGACGGGCCTGGTCAGCGATGTGGCCGGGGTGACCAGGGAATCGGTGGACTCCAGGGTGTCCAGATTGGCCGCGGAGGGGGAAGAGGCACCGGTGTCCCAGTTGAGCACGATGTTGTGCTATGTGTCGGTGCAGTCATGCCACCACCCCCTTTGGTTGGTTCCAGCAGATGCAGCTTCTGCATCTGTTACTGGCGCCCGTGTGACAAGGCAGTCCGTTTCATCGACTGCCACGGGCCCAAGGATAGTGGTAGCTGCAGGTGCAGCTATGGACACCACCACCCAGGCTCAGGGTCTGCCATTGCAGGCTGCGTTGGCGATTGAAGAGCCCTTGGAAGATTTCCAACAGGCAAGCAGGGCTGCCCTTACCAAGACACGTGTCCCTGGTCATCTGCTGCCCCGAACAGCCTGGTGTTGGCAAGTGCAGGGGCAGATGCAGCCAACAACACCCCGGTTGTGAGTCTGCCAACCAAGACAGTTGCGGTCAATGACCCTGCCACAGCAGATGTTGATGCGCAGGGTCCATTAGAGGGCACCCAGCTGCCACTGACACAAGTCAGCCCTTTGGTCGTCCCTCCACCTGCCACTCCCTTTGCTCAATCCACCAATCCCACTGGCCATACTGATCAGGGCGGCATCAGCCAGTCAGGGTCTGCGCCACAATCCAAGAGGAGGAAGGTTGCACCTGCAGCACAGGCTGGGACCCCACACACAGCCACGACCTCCTGCACATCGAGAAAGAAGCCTTTCTGCAACCAGGAACTGGACTTCCTTGTGGGCTACGTGCGGAAACACAGCCGTGACATGCTAGTGGGTGCTAATTGTCAGACTACGGCTGCCCACCGTGATACCCACTGGAAGCAAGTTGCGGAACATGTGAGTGCATTCGGCCATGAGGTGCGCACGGCGCAAGAGTGCAACAAGCGTTGGAATGACCTCAAACGCAGTGCTAAGGCTAAGCGTGCCTCAAATTACAACTTGACTCTGGTGACCGGCGGTGGGCCTGCACCGGAGGAGGAAGACCTCACTCTGCATGAGTCACTCGTTGCGGAGTTCATACCATCTGAATTGGTCAAAGGAGTGGGAGAGATGCCGGACTTTGATGCCCAGTCCGGTGAGTGTTGATGCGTGTTTGTCGAGGACGTGTGTTTTACTTGTGTGATGTGTTGTGCATGACTGCCACTACATGTCACGTGTACATGGTTATGATGTGTGAGTAATGCAATGCTTCCCTGATGCATGTCTACTCTGCTGGATGGTGGACATGTGGATCAGACGGGGACTGTCCACATCACCACTTTTGCACCGTAGTTACATGCTGGTTACCAGTATGCCCCTCTGGTCCATGTTCCAGCTCACTGGCACTTCTGCATGTAGTGTGGGGTGAGCTTCCTCTCAGCCCAGGAACTATGCATAGCATGACTGACGTGCATGTGTCCTCTGCCTGCAAGGGGGTAGCCAATGTAGGCATGCTCCCTTGCCCCCCATCCCGCTGCTCTGCACCCCAATTCCATTTTAGCACTGGTCTGCTACAATATTGCCGTTGGTTACTTCCCTGGTCATGCCTCCTGTGTACATTCTAACATCCAGCGGCCAATCTGCCAGACATATCCATTGTGGTACATCCTTAGTACTTGATGCAGGGTGTCTCACTTGGACTGTGCAGAGGTCAGATGCCCTGCAGGGACATGAGTGCCCATTCATGATCCATGTGCATTCCACGCATGCCCATATGTGTCCATGACTGGATGATCACTGTTACACAAGTCCATGATGACCCAAATTGCATGGCATTTCATCTGCCTTCCCATGTCAACTGTGGCTCCGTACTGCGTTGCACACATGTTTAGGGTCTGACAATCTGTGAGGGTCACAGGCCTCAGCCTGTTTAATGGCCAATGACTCTGTCCAACTGGTGTAGTGTCTTCTTCACACGTGGGAGGACTCCAGAGGTTTCATCGTGTGTCCTGCTTACTGTCCCATCATCATTTGCAGTGTTGTCACTTGACTCACATGAAGCTGTTGATGCTAGGCAACACTGTCTGTCAATACACAGGTCTATGGTCTGCCTTTTGATACCATGCTAGGCGTCCCTGCTTTTGCACTTGGGTGGAGGGGTGCTTTGCTTGTAGATATGCTACCCATTGAATGCACATTGCATGTGATACCTGAAGTTGACCTTGCATGGCCTTCAAATTTTCTGACACACACCATGGAGTCCTTGTACATGTAGGTAGTGAGTAACATACATATTTGCTGCACTGCATAGACCCACTTCAATGCAGACTGCCACATTTCAACAGGTCTGATCACAGAAGCAATTCCAAGTTGACCCAGCATGCATGCCAGGTTCTGTTTTGTGTGTCACATGTCTGCCTGATGTGTTTGTTTCGGTGTGTGTGTGTGTTGTGTGCTTTTAACATGTGTAGTGACCTTTTTTCTCTCTATTTTTCAGATGATGACGCAATGGAGCCGGAGGATGGTGTTGTCATGCCAGGCACAGGGTTGTTATCACTACATCAACCCAGCACAAGTGGAGGTAGTGGGGTGGTAGGCCACGAAAACCCCCGGGTGCTACAGTCCATCTTGTCTCTGGCTGCCTATGAGTCCAGCCCTGAAGAACACTCTGACGACCATGCGAGTTGGATGAGCATCAGGTCCATATGTCAGGGGTGAGTGATTCTGATGTGGACGCTCCTCTGTCCGCGACACCTGCACTGAGGAGTCAGACAGTCTTGGAACCTCCGCCCGTGGTGGATCGGGACGCAGGGTCACCCTCCACACCAGTCACTGATGTGCCTGGGACATCACGTCGACGGGGGCATGTAGTCGTGCAGCCGAGGGTGGTGCCAACACAACGAGGACACACGGTCCTTGGGTCCTGCAGGGGTCAAGCCCAGCAAAGTGGTTGCCGCGCGCAACCACAGTATACTGAGTGGGAGCAAGAAATGACTGCCAATTCTGAATGGCAGAGGGCAGCAACGGAGAACATCGCTGAGAGCATGGAGCGTGTGGCCCAATCTGTGCTCCCCCCTGCTAGGCAGGTGCTTCTCCAGCAGCAGGCGGCACGGTCCACGGCCCACTAGCTCAGGCTGGGCATGGCGGCCTCAGACAGGGCACATCAGGCTGAAATGTCGTCTCTGCGTCAAGCAATTGCTGGTCACGCAGAGGCACACATGAAGACCCTGAGGGAGGAGCATGCTTCCCTCAGATCCACTCTGGGTGTCCTTCTGATGTCCCAGAGGGAGCGGGCAGAGGAGAGGTTTGCACAGCTTGCTACCTTGCAAGAGGAAGCACCTGTATCACGGGAGGTTCTGCATGCAGACCTACATGTCATCGCCACACAGAACCAGGCTCACCCGTCTGGCAGACCTGCAGCCAACGAGGGGCAAGCTGTGGCTAGGGGTGGTCATGCTCCTGTGCCACGTCCTCCTTTCCAGGAAGAGCCAGACTCGGACGACAATCTATCTTCCACATAGGACGGGCTGTGCACGCATTGAGCCCATGGAGGTTTTTTTTTTCCTCAACATCATCGCATGTGGGTGTTGAGCAGCACCCTGTACCTCTCCCCTCCTGTGTGCCCTCCCCCCCCAGGTAGTATGTGTCCATTTTTTCTTTTTCTTTTAGTTTAGTTAGTTAAGTTTCTATTTGATAGTTAGTTTAATTAGGTAATGTAAGTTTTTCATAGTTAGTGTAATTAGTTAATATAGTTTAAAATTGCTAGTCTATTGTGCTTTCATGTGAGGGTGTGGTGCTTTGTGGCTTTTGAAAGCATCCACTGTCTGTTCCAGCTGGGCCCTTCAAGCTTGTCTTGTGTATGTGTTTGCCTACTTGGGGTCCTTGACTCACATATGCCACTCCTGCTTCCCTTATCCATGGGCTTGCAAGGATGGTTCGGTGTAACAGCCTATTACACAAGGGCAATGGACTGTCACATCTGTGGCATGTCTGCTGCTGTGGAACTTGTGTTAACACCCCTAGTGGGGATGATTGGGGTGTTATTGACCACTGTTCTTCTTTTGCTATATTGGGTGTTTAATGATTCATGTGTACTTTCATTGCTATGCATTGTGTAGTATGTTTCGTATCTTTAATGAACATGTGCTTGTTGAAAATCATGCTGTAGATAGTGTGTTCCAAACTGTTGCTGTGAAAGACGGACTGATGGTGTGATTTCTGATGTACGTCTCTGACATGGTCCACTCATGTAATGCCTGAAGAGAAACACCCAGATGAATATTAAGCATTAATCATGTGTTTCATGGAGTTTCTGCAGGGGGATGAGCCTCAAGACCACCTTTGCCAGCAGACATGGGCCATTGGACGTCTGGAATCTGGACACTTTTGGTGGTGCCGACATGAGCATGTGTGCACGAGCAGAGGCACAGGGATTGCGATCATACATCCAATAAACTATGACGTGTTTCAAGGGACTCCAGGCAAGGTGAGCAGCACAGGGGGGTCACAACACAGCAAACCTTCCACCTGGCCAGTTGAACATGCATGCTTAGTAGCAGCACTGACGGTGAGCTTGGACAAATATTGGTGTTGAAGCGCACAATACAGCTCAGATGTGTTGGTGGACTGATGGCTAGTTGATGGGAAAGTTGTCTGGGGCACCTGCATGGGCAGTGGCACATACCCTCTGTTCCTCCATGGTCCATTGAGGCACTTGTATTAGCCATGTAGCGTTGCAAGACATGGAATGAAGCAGCTCACAGGGACAGACAGCAAGGGACAGACTCAGGTGCTGTGCATTTCATTTCCAAGTAATATTTGTTACATGCACTGGCTACTTTATTTTGGTCATGGTGGTAGAGGACTTCTTCTGAAGTCAGACCTTGCTATATGCGTCTGTCTGCTTACCCAGGGAACATTGCATGTTGTGTGAATCGTGACACATTGGTGTTCCATTTGCCACGCACCCACCGGTGCCTGACTTAATAATAAATAATAATAATTTGGCACTTATATAGCGCTACAAACCCTCAGGTATCTGAGCGCTGCTTATTATTACCCACCGTGTGTGGTGCTCATTTATCGACCTCGGAAGGATGAAAGGCTGAGTTTGGCCCCACCGGGATTCAAACCTGCGTTAGCAGGCTCTGCACGGATGTCAAATCGAGCACTCTACTCGCTGTGCCACTTGGGTAATGTTACGTATGGGTATGAAGCATCCACATAAGTAACATATTTTGTTACTTTGTGGCATATTTGGTGGTGTGTTTGTGTGTTTTGGGCACGCACAGATTATTAACTGTGGCTCTCTTTGCAGCATTGAACTGCTCCTGTTACCGGACCGGAGAGTGCGCAGGCAGGAGGCCAGCACTCACCCCAGAGTTAAGTTTCTCTTTGACTTCCATTTGAGTAATTTGCTGCTATGTGCATGTGAACAAGTTTAGTCTATTTGTGTATGTGTTAATGTGTGTACTACATTTCGGTGCATTCCCTACTTTCCCATGTCAATCCTACTCCCCTCTCCTGCCCCTCATTCCGGTTATCCAGTATGTCAATGCCTGTGCCGACAGCATATCCCTGACCCTCCTTCCCCACCAGGGTCTCAGAGGCCTGCGTGAGTTAGACCTTGCAGGCACCCAGACCACGGTGGGGGTGGTTGTTTTGTGCCACTCCTGGGCCTGTACACGTGAGCTGTGACAGTAGGCATCCGTTTGTGTTGCATCATTCTATGTTATGTACCATTCATTGTTCAGATCCTGTTGTGACATTGTTTTACTGTGCTACCTTGGTTGTTAACATCATTGTGGTAGTACTTAGCCTCTGTGGCGTACTGCTACTTGAAGTCATCTACTGGAGGCTGTTCTGGTTTATTTTACTGCCTGCAGGGTATTTGCTTGGCTTCTGTGTTGTCCTGCTTTGAGTTCTCTTGGATTTTGTGCTTTTGCAAATCTAGGTGGACTCTGAGGGTGCTGGCAACTTTTTTACACACAAGGTGGGAGATGGTGACAAAGGGGAAGGGTGATCCTGTGGCCAGGTGGAATTCAAGTATGTCGGATGAATAACCCAGATGCAGTTGTTCAGTGGGTTGTGGTGATTTGTGAGGGAGGGGGGTGTTTTGTTATTGATAGTTGCCTTGCCCTGCAGTGTGATGGACACCCTGAAATTGTAATTGTGATTTACTATGTACATCATGTATTCTGCTCATGAATGCCTGTTCATGTGTTGTGTTTAGCTTTCAGGTGTGAGGGGATAGTTGTGGTTTGACATGCTGGGGTATACACATGGTGAATGTTCACATGTGATGTGTAGAGGACAGTGATGGTCACTTGATTTCACATGCATATGTTGAGTGCATGTTCCTACTGAACCATACACTCACACTATGATCCACTAAATGTACAACCACCCTTACATGTCCACGTGTACACTCTGTTTGCCTTCTGGTGCACACTGTGTCCCTGCAGTGAATGTTCTATGACCATTTGTGGATCCTGTACATGCCTAATGTTGTTATTTTATGTAGTTTGCCATTTAGATGTGATGCTCAGGGTGTGCATCACACACAATGGCTGTTCACTGTGCTGTGCACTGAGCAGTGTGTTGCAGGAGGTGGACATGGCACATAGTAGCTGCAGTATTGATAATGCAATGCACATTGTGCATGTGGACAGGGATTCATTGTTATGTTTCAAATACGACTTTTGGAATGCATTTGGGTATGACTTATTTTGGGTGGGAGGTTGTTGGTCATTCATTTCATCTGATTCCATGTCAGGCATCATTGTCTGATGCCCATTTACATTTTTCACATGGCAATGTGTACCTTATTGGTACTGTGTTGGTGTATGGCTATTGCTTGCCATGTCATGTTGTGGTTTGGGAGGGTTTGAGTGACATACCAGTGATAGTCATGGCCTGTTTTGCAGGTCTGTGTGATGCACACCTTGCATGTGTGCCTTTTGGTCACAAAGGATTGCTTGTGTTTAAGTAGCTAGGGATGCACACTATGTGGCAATTCCATGGCAACAATCTCAGGGTGGTAAGGTCGTGACAGTTGACTGTCTCTTTGTCATCATCGATTGTCACCTGGTATGTGCCAGGCCTGTGTGCACTCCGCAGGGTTGGGAGTTTAGGTGAAAGATCTGGCCACAAGCTGGGACCGGGCTTCCTCGCCACGTGCGCTATCCCCTCCCATGGGCAGCGCCTGTGCCTGTGGTTGGGGATGTGGGGGCACCACCATGTCCACCGGTACGCCCTGCCGTGTTGCAACATTGTGCAGGACACATGCTGCCACAATGATCCTGCGCACTCGTGGGGGTGCATAGAGTAGCTGCCCGCCAGAGCGGTCAAGGGAGCGGAAGCGTGACTTGAGCACTCCGAATGTGCACTCCACTATGGCCCTGGTTGCAATATGGGACGCGTTGTATCTTACCTGGGGTGGTGTGGTGGGGTTCCGGATTGGCGTCATCATGTGGTTGCTCAGAGGGTAGGCACTGTCCCCTAGAGAGGTGATAATGGTTGTGATTATTGGGGTTTGTGTATTTGTGTGTGTGTGTGTGACATGCATGCATGTGCACGGGCATTTGTACTCACCTAGGAGCCATGTGTAGCCATGCTGCCCAGCTTCCAGGGTCCGGCTCTGGGCGGACATTCTGTATATGAAACTGTCATGGGTGGAGCCAGTGTAGTTTGCATAGACAGAGGTGATGATTCCCTTTGCATCGCATACCACCTGTACGTTAATGGAATGCCAGTGCTTGCGGTTTCAGTAGATGTGCTCAGTGGCCCTAGGTGGAGGTAGGGCCACATGGGTGCAATATATGGCACCGTGCACTTTGGGGAAGTGTGCCACCCTGTAAAAGTCCTGGACAATGGCCTGCCTTTCTGTGGGTGTTCTGGGCATGTATATGTGCCTGCGGACTGAGGGGCGCACTGTCATGATTGTCAATACCTGGTGTAGGCAGCGTGACTGCGTGGCCTGTGAGACCCCACCCACTATGGCAGTAGTCCGCTGAAAAGACCCAGTGGCCACAAAATGCAGGACATTGAGCACCTTCTCCAAGGGGCTCAATGCTTGGGAGCAGAGGGTGGGGGATGTTAGGTCATCTTCACACTCCCTGACCAGGTCTAGGATGATATGGGGTGGAAACCTATACCTGCCAAAGACCTGGTCGTCAGGCATCCAAAAAAGGCTTGTCTGTGGTGAAAAAATGCAGGCCCTGGCTATTCTCCTCCTCCTGCAGTGTCGCACGATCAGTACTGCGACAAATGGGGCATTCATTGTAGCTGTATATGCGTGTTTGTTGTTTGCGCACACTTTTTTGCTGTGCGCGGGGACGCTTCCGCCTGCCTTCGTGTGGCGGACGCGTTGACGCCTGTGTGCGTCTTTTGCTGTGCGCGGGTTTCCCGTATTTGAATCCATGAATACGGGTTGTTCGCGTCTGTGTGGGCGTTCCGTGTAGTGCCCAGCAGTACTTCCCCAGGTACGCCTTCTTTTTCACGCGCTGTTCCCCATCCGCGTATTACGCCCACTGTTCCACCCACTTTTGATGTGTGCGCTGCACTATGTGCGCTTTTGCTGTGCGCGAAGCGCACGTAGTTTGATGACGTGTGTTCCCGCGTGCGCCATGTACGGATTTGGCGCACAACCAGTGGGAAAGTAGTGCAGCGCCTTCCATGAATCGCACGCATGCGCGTGCACTTGCTTTCTCACGCTTGCGCCTCCTTGCGCCTGCTTGCGCTGGGATTTTCAGCGCACGTTTGTTCCATGAATCGGCCCCTTAGTCTCAACACTTAACTCTAAATCAAAATGGACATAAGAACTGCTCCAGAACCCCTCTATACAATATTTTTTTAAAGGCACCTTGTCAATGATCCATGGTAACACGATGTGAACATAATTCACTCAACTTCTTCACAATAAATATAAATGAAGATCCCTTCAAAAAAAAACAGACACTTGGCTATTCTGCAAACCAAAGCCATAACAGACTGCATATTTAATATAATGGCTCAGTGAGTTAGGGTTATTAGCGTCTCGAACATCTTAAATAAAAACATATTGAAAACCTTTACTTCCTAATTTCTTTAAGGGATCTCAAAACGGAAAATCACTTGGTCCCAATGCTCACCTCATTGCCAAATCTTCTGTCGCTTTGAAAGTTTCCCTGACCAGCATATTCAATCTACAAACCAGAAATGCTGCAAGTCAACTCCCAATGATACTATACTAACTGTGGCCAACAACATTTAAGGATGCAAATTTTACTGGAGTATCTATGCCTGTTAAGCTATCATGTGCCACATTGACATCTTTCACAAGGGCAGCATTCCCCAAGAAAACGCTATGGCCCAAAGATGGACACTCTTCATATAAATGCCTTGCACGGCTTGATGACATCATCACGCAGCTGCGCGATGCTACAATCCGCCCATGGCAAACTAAAGAGGATGGACACGCTATTCATTTAAATTGAAACCTAATCACGTCCATTTGCAATGCAAATGATATGATATGATATGCATTTATAACGTGCCTATACACAAGTATTTCAAAGCACGATGAGGCGAGGGGGAACAGAGGGAAGACAGAGACAACAATCTCACTAGGCCAGGTGACATTGAGATCGTGCTGTGGCTGTGTGAATGCAGCAACACAGGGAAATACCTGCATCACAACATGGTCCACTTCTCCCACATTTTCAAACAAGGTGCTCTCAATCGACCACAAAATATGCATGCACAGATCTACATACAGTTATGTGGGCAAAGTATATAATATGGTAATTGTCTCAGCAATGTATCTAAATTGTTCTTGCAAAAGGGCAACCAAATTATGTAAAGACAACCAAATAAGGTACATGAGTATCACAGTCAAACAATAACCCTGTAGAATAACAAGGGCTCATCCAATATAGGGCTTTAAAATGAGATCATAGTGAAACATTGCACCATTCTACATCCTCATTCAAACCAATGATGTGGCTTTTGTGTGGAATATGAAACTCTGTTCCAGATTCAGTCATTTCTGATTGATCTCATTCTGATAATTACCCGTTTCATTTTTTAGGATAACCCAATGTAAATCCTGGTAGGTGTGTGTTTGCTTCATAAAATGTTCAACAAGGGGAGACAGTTTTATCCTTATTTTTATACCGCTCTGATGTTCAATGAGCTTTGTCTTATACTTTCTATTGGACAAGTGATCAGGAATACAACATTTTCAGTATTACAATTGGAATGTTCCGTAATTCTCCACGTTTTCTCCAAATCAATATTCACAGTGAGTGTTTTGGATGGAAAGATACACAGGACACAACAACCCCATGGAAAATGCCCAACCACAGGTTCCAAACCCCATGAATTGGTTTGGCTATTGAAGGTAGGTCTTCTACTAGTTATGTCACTGATTACTGATAATCAGATTTCTAATATTCAAATTTATTTGACAAGGGACGGTTTTGCTAAAATAATGCTTCCAATTATTTTTAATTCTCTGTTTCATTTCATAAGACTGGTTTGTAAATTGACTTACAAACACCAGGGTGTCATCAGAGTTCCACATTATTTGTTTTATTTATTTTTTACATTTGTACAGCGCTCAGACATCCCTTGGGCATTGAAGCGCTGTTACTTGCGGGGAGCTTAGTTACATGGGAGGAAACATGTGAGAAATGCAATTTACAAGTTGTACATTAATACATTAGGTACAGAATAGTTTTGTAAATACATTTTGTAGTTGATCATGAGATGCCGATGGAAGTGGGGTGCATCAGGAGAAAAGCGCAGTTTTGATGTGTGGGATGTTTTTATCCATGCATCCGAGCCCTACCTCAAAACTGTGCAGTACTGACATGGAAAACATCATGATGGCCAGAGCTTCCCAGAAAATGCACAGGGAAGTGCATGAAGAATAGGCTGCCACTCATTTTTGCCGATGTTATGGGCACAGAAGGGCACTGCCTAAAACCACCATTGGACTACCCACACAGTAGCCTGAAACCATTGGGAATGGCAATGCTGATTGCCAAAAGCAACCTAGAATTGTGGGGAATTCATTTTCTTAAATCCCAAAAATGGGTGCATTACCAGTACTCACCACTATCAGAAAGCCGGCGTTTTAAAACAACACCAGACATTTGTGAATGAATAAATGAACCCAAAGCAGGCCTAAGAAAGACTTACTGAGAGGTGGATACAATGTAAAGTTATATTCTGAAGTGACTTGAAGGTTTATAACAAGACAGGCTGAGCTGTGGATTTCAGCAGTTTAAGTAAATTTGGACTGAAAGACACTAAAAACCTAAATGTTTAAAAGAAATGAGTGACCTACTTTTGAGTGTCACATAGGTTGCAATTGTTTAAATGTCATAGTTTTAAACTTAGAATCAGCATTCTAGCTGCATATGTAAAAATGGTTAGTTTTATTTGAATGCAGAAAACTGGGTAACTAAAAGTGACATTAGCTGGGGCCTGGCTTAAGGAACTGGATTCTGCTTGACAACTTCCCCCCAATTGGAGTGACACTGGATCCACAGCAGTTCCCAGGCCTAGCTGCCTTTTGCTGTTCCCACCAAAAGGGATATGACACTTCTCTGATTGAATTACCAAGGGACTGCTAGAGACTAAACATAGGACCCAGGCAGAGGGTTTATTGAAGTGGCCATAAATGGCTTCCTCTTGAACAATGGGATTTCCAGGGCCCAGGCAGATGGTTTATTGGGGGACCGTAAAACAGCTTCCTCTTGGCAGAAGCTGGGAGGGGCAGGGCCTCTGAGCCTGGCAGAAACTGGACAAACTGGTTTCTACACCATGTGACTTGGGAAACCACACCCCTGTAGCCAGAATATGGTTTAAGAAAAAGATGAATAACTCATAGTACGGACTTGTCATAATTATTTAAATGATACCATAATTCTTGTGATTTTTCTGCCCACATTTTAAGAGGTTTTTAGAACCGGTGGCATGATCTGGGGGCAAACTAGCAGTTAAGAGGGTATTACTTAAAATGTCTGCATGTGAAAAGTCTGATACTTCATCAATTAATGCCTGCATGCCTTGCACACATTTGGGTAAATTTGAGTAAGAATCTGATATTGGTAACTTGACCAAAAAGTGAAATATGTTGCCATTTCTGAATGCAAGCTCCCAGGAAGAGCAGATTTGGACAGGGTATACCTCCTGTGATATGTGATGGGTGCATGTAATTTTAAACAAATGTGTACCTGTGCAAATATGTCTTTTGGGTCAAAATATAGATTGTGTGCAATTTGACAGGGGTGGGTTCTCTGCACCATAAACAGACCTCAACATGATGACACTTCATTTCATTCCCCCAATCAAGGGGAAGAGGATGAAGTGGCCAATGACAAGTGGAGAGGGGTAGGGCCTAGGAAGCTAGCCTCTCCACCCATTTTCAAAACACATAAAAGCAGACAGACAGGACAGATAGGGACAGTCAATTCCATTTGCTGCAACGCGCTCTTCCGGACCACACAACATCCAGAAGATACTAGATTCCACACTTAGACTTTAAAACCCCAAAGAACTTGATTCAGAACTCAAAGCAAGGGCCTAAACCCACAAACTGAGAACTCTTCTCAGTGGGCCTCAGCATCCAGCAAACCTAACAGCGAGAGCAGCATCCAGGAGCCGTGCAGATCAGCGCTGGGTCCAGAGAAAGCTGTGCAGAAAGATCCAGAAGCAGTGCTGTACCCAGAGGCAGAGCAGAGCTGACCCAGACCGTTGTTCGCAGAACTAGAGAGCTGACCCAGACGCTGTGCGCAGAGACCGTCTGTGGCGAGTGAAGAAAACCTGACCAGATCCGTGGCGAGGCCCATTCTATTTTAAAATATATTGTGAGTACCTAGCAGAACTGTGCAGAACCAATCTCTTAGTTAAAATAATATAATTCAATCTATTTTAATCTAACCAGAACTGTCTCCTGTCACCTGTCATTTTGCAAAACTGTCACCTGTCATTTCTAGCTGCTAGCTGTCACTTGTCACTTTGAACTTTTAAAATTTCAAATCTGAAAAACGACCTTTACCATATCGCTCATATCTCCGTGACCGTTTGTCTTAGAGACTTGCAGTAACTTTCCTCTGAAAGCTGGGAATCTTGGCTTTTCAACGAATGTAGAACTGCATACCTATTCCCTATACTGTTGCCGCAATCGCGATAAACGCACTCGCGAATTTTACCGCAATTTGCAAATTTCTCCACGTGTGAAAACAGCTTCCTTGCTTTCCTTGCTAAAAATTCGTTTGCCTCTTAAGAACCATCCCTGAATCATTGCTAGAGTGAGCCTGGACTAATATTAACTTGACACCACTCACCCTGAACCCCTAGAGGGAATTAAAAGCATTTTAGCATATTTTTCACTTCATTGCCAGCACATATAAAAGCATTTTGGGCCTGTGTTTCAAACTTCTGTAGTCTAAGCTTGCTGGGGTGAACTGAATTACATTTGATTGCATTTCTGAGAACTGTGTGCTTTCCTTCCATTTCCTTGCATTGCATAAAGGGGGGAGGGGATTGCCAGAGAAGAGTGATTACATTGTTTTGTTGAAATCATATTGAGTATTTTCTGTATTGCATTTTCATTCAACATTACATCCATCTGAACTTATATAAAGTATTCTCTACCACCTTATTCTTCTGTTCCTATTCACAAGTGTGCTAGTGCCAGACTATCTATTATTGATTACTGCTCAGATTAAGTGTGATATCCAATTATTAATTATTATAAAGTGTGATATATATATCTATTGTTTAAATTATCAAATAAACCTTTTAACTTGCAAAACAGAACTACTTCTTGGCTCAGTGGGGTCAGGGGGATTCCAAGAGAGGGGTGTTATATAGGGGTAGTCATCCAGAACGCATGAACTGGACATAAAGATATATCAATAAGGGTTTTCATTCAGTATTCTAGACTAGGCGTTGACTTAGCTGTAGTGTTGAATTGAATCCTCTTACGAATTGGGGGCTCGTAGCCGGGGATTCCGGATTTGATCTATCACTTGTGCAGATTAATACAGTGTGCCAGCTGATCAGATACACATATCCGGTCGGATCACCACGCTGTGTTACGCTGTAAAGCACTCCTCAAAGGAACGCTCTAAGGAAAAGGTCTGTTTTGCAAAAATAAAATACAAACTTCTGTAAGTCAGGAAGGAACTCAAATTCCAGAATGACGACCTTGGTAGATATGAAAATAGCCAGAGAGCACTTCTTACATAAGCTATTTGTGAGAGGTTAGTGGACTCATCAGGACCAGACGGTCTGGTTGCAAGCAATCGCACCCCAGATCACGGAAACAGGGTCAGATACATGGAGAGACCAGGGTCCCTTACATGTGGCCCTGAGTGAACTATATATGTCCTCTAAGGCCAAGGATGAGCACAACAAGATTGCAAGGGTAGCGGCATATTTATATTTACATATGGGAGCCATGCAGGACAAATGTGCTGAAGGCCAAGATCTGGCGAGTAGGCAACTGCTGGCATTACAGAAGGCCCAATCTGATCTGGACTCTTCTGAGCAGAGGCTGCAGAGGAGCCAGGAGTCAGAAAATGATAGTAGGCAGTATATCATTAAAATAAAAGAGGACATGGATATACTGCAACAGGAAAAGGCTGACCAGGATACTAGATTTCTGGCCCTGCAGAAGGAGCACCAAGACAGTTTGGACTCCTTACTGCAGAGCCAGAAAAAGCTGGAGCAACAATTAGACTTTAACAGGGCATGCACGGAGCAGGTAGCCACCCTGCAAAGTCATCTAGATAGAGTGAAGACAGAGAGCAACAAGCTGATTTTGAAAGACCTGGATACCCAGGCAGAGTTTGATGAAGAATGCCAGAAAGCTGGTGCCTTTCAAAGGCAGAGGGACGACCTGGCGGCAGAAATGCAGGCTCTTAGTCAGGAAAGAGACGCCTTAGGCCAGGAAGTCTGCCATTTAAAAAGAAAAACAGAAGAAAATCACTTGGCCCTCCAGGGGCTAGGTGACCTCCAAAAAGAACACCTGAACTTGTTAGAACACACCAGGAGGGTGGATGATGCTCTGGCAAGAAAGGAGCAGGCCAATAGGGACACAGCTCAGGAGGTAACCCTCCTGCAGCAAAAACTGGCCCAGTGCTCGAGGACCAATCAGGAGGCACAGAGAGAGAATGAGGCTCTCTGCCAGCACAATGATAGACTCCAACAACAGGTAGCGATGCAGGAGAGACTGATAGAGTCTAGTAAGGCCTTAACTGAGGAACTGAAGGCACAGGCTCTTGCATTGCAACAGGGAGCAGGGGCGGATAGAGATGAGGTTTGCTGGGAAAGAGAAACTCCTGAGCATAACCCCAGGAGCCCTAGTACCAGAGGCCTTTATCTCTCTCAGTCCCTGGACTCTGCCACCCCCATGTCCCCTGGCGCACATGAGCACAGGGCCACAGGGATGGCAGATTACTCTCCAGCCAGAAGCATGGGGCTCATAGGCCAGTACCACCCAGGAATGGAGGGGCGGGCATCCGGGTATGGGCACCCAAACACAGTGCAATTTAATGGGGAACCCCAGGAGAGTAGGCCCATTAAGGGCATCCTGAAAACCTCTGCCCAGTTAGGTCAGTGGGGGGGTACCCATCAAATCCTGGCAGCAAGGAGGGATCTGAAGACTCCTCTGAGCGGTACAGGACACAGGAGACCAGGTCCCCACATTCTGCCAGCCATTCCCAGGCTCGCAGAATCCGGGAAAACCTGGAAGAACAGACGGGAACCTCTGGGAGCAGTGCCTCTGAGTCAGAAGATGAATGGACCAGGGTTACCCGGACCAAAAGGGCCAAAAAGACAAAAAGGGCCTTGCTTAAGGACCCCTTAAAGCAGATTAAGGCAATCAGGAGCGTCATCACGCCTTATCATAAGAACGCCAAGTATTCTGTTTGGGAGCACTTAGAGTTGTTTGAGCAAATGATGGAGACTTTCCATTTGAAGGACAGCCAAAGCTGTATTCAATATGTAAAGTGGACCTTCTCCTCGGAATACTCCAGTTTCTTTGCGGGGCTGGAGGACCAAAATCATTTAAGATGGTCCACCTATAAGGCGGCCATCTTGAAACATTTTTCTACTCATAGAAATCCTCAAGAGGCTCGCAAGGCAGCCTACAATTTACAATGTGGGGAGGATCAGGCCCCACAAGAATTTGTGCAGGAGTTAAAGCGTGCTTTTGCACAGACCACAAGAAGGGTGCGCACGGATAGCAGAGAATTTATTAATACATTTTTCCATGCCTTGCCCAAATATACAATGACCCAGCTCGTGAGAGATTTTCATGAGAAAAGATCTTTAGACTGGGTCATTGAACAGGCTACCCGGATCTATGAGGTGCAGAAGCCCATATAAAATAAAAGCAATACCCAGAAAAATCCCAAAACCAACAGCACCCCTGCTGCTGCCGAGGTGGCAGAGGTAAAGGTCACCCCCGTTTTGGATTTGGAGATGGGGGGGCCTAAAAACCTACCTGCACCTAATAATTCACATCCCAGAAATCCCTCGGGCCAGTCACAGACAGGGAGTCGAGGAGGTAGTCCCACAAATGGGGTCTCCCGCTTCCCTGACTATGTAAGTCCCCACTATAAGGGAAACCGACCAATCCTGGGTTATGTGTGGACTTCTCCAGCCCAAGGGGGGGATCCGGCCAAGCACCTAACCCAGGGAACTTCCCTCCTAACTTCCCACAGGAGGGCAGAAACTCACCAAACCCTGGGCAGAACTTCTTCCCCAGGTATCCACCCAACTTCCAGCCCCAAAATCCTGCACCCTTCTTTCCCCAAATCCCTGAGCCCAGACAACCGAATCCGGGAGAGGGGAGGCCAAGGCTGGAGGGGTATCCAAATCTTCCCAACCAGGGGTACTACCAAAGAAGGGATAGCTACCCTTCCCGGGATCAGCCCAGGGGAGAAAACAGGGCCCCGTATCAGCCTGAGCGGGTTTCCCAGTTAGAGCGCCAGGTTCAAAACATGGCGCGGGATCTGGGTCACATACTGAGGGCTCAGCAGAACCCTCAGATCGGCATGCCGGCGCAGAACGCACCCAACTCTGGACCTGGTGCTCCAGAACAATGACAGGGGCAGCACCCCGATAACTCGCCGGTTCCCAGGGAGGAGGCACAAAGGGAAGGGGGGTGTAAAGCCTTGGAGGAAGCTTCCTTCCTCACTTGTAAACAGCCCCTGGAAACCCAGGAACCGGAAACCAAATCTCTTGCCCCTGAAAGTCTGCCTCCTAAGGAGCAGAGGGGGGGTAGGAGAAACAAAATACCCAAACAGACTCAGTTTGAGGAGGAGGTACAGATCTTCCAATTTGAGGGAGAGGGATCCTCAGAGGATCCTGGGAAAAGGATCTTCTCCTTCAGAGAGGGGGGAACTCCTCCCAAAGAAAAATGGGTCCCTAGGGATGCAAATCCAGACTGGGGAGATGTGGAGACTGAGCTACCGCCGCCCGCCATCTCATCCCAGAACCAACAGCAAGAAAATCCCCTGGTTCAAACCCATCCTGGTGACTGCCTCCCGAAAGGGGGGGGCGGCCCGGAACCGGAGCCAGGGGAACCCACAATGGCTCTGATCTCCAGTTACCAATTTTTTCTTTCAGATTCCCAAGGCTCTCCACGGAATTCTGCCCAAATCTCTTCGCTAGCGATGTCCAAAACTAGAAAGTTAGCCCACCAGTTGTCCAAAAATGTGCATTATCTGTGCCCCCTTGAGGAGAAGGAGGGAAGATACTATGCCCCAGTACAAGTACAGGGGCAGGGTACAATTTTGGCACTGGTGGACACTGGATCTCAAGCTACCCTTCTGTCCAGAAGGGCCTTTGACGAACTGAATGCAGGAAGGGGAGAGAATTATCAAATTCCTCTCACCTCTCTTCCTGGACAACTGCAGAACTTTGACGGGAAGGAAATTCCCGTTGAGGGGACTGCAGACTTGGACATTAAGATCGGGCGACACAAGGTGAAACACCCGGTCATAGTAGTGACTCTAGAGGGCACCCCTTATTTACTGGGGAATGACCTCCTGAGGAGGTTGTCACCCTTAATAGATTGCGTAAACAAGGTCCTCTGGACCCAGACTAGCCGACCAATAAAATTAAAACAGAGTGTCAACCATGTTAGTTTAAACGGCACCTGCCACATGGTTGAACAAAAATCTGACCAAGTAGAATTTCACTTCCAGAACACCAAATTCCAGATGTGACAGTAATAGCAGTAGGACAACAGACTGGTGATGGGGGTCCTCTCTATTTCTGAAAATCAACCTTCCTTCCAGTTTAAGGTGGTATTCCACACTGGAAGGAAATACCCTGAAATTCTTTACTAATCCACAATCAGAAACTCCCACTCCTATAGTCCAGAAAGATGTGAAATCAGCTCAGAGCCTGGATGAGATTCAGCAAATTGGAGAGCAGTTGTTCATCCCTGTTTAGTTAAATGATGGGAAGGACTCTGTTCTCGCTCGAGTGTGTGTGAACAACGGTAAGAGCTTCATCAGCGAAGCCATGTTCCGCCAACTCCCAAAAGATCCAGCCATTCCCACATTCAAACTGATAGACAAATGGGAAATGGACCTGGAAGCACCCAATTCCAAACATCTCCTGCCAAGCAGGTGTATGCTCAAAATCTCCATTGGCAACAAGAGCATAGTCCACAATTGTTGGGTCGTGCGAGACGTCACTGCCGCTTTTTACTTAGGCAGTGACATTCTCAATCGCTTTGCCATTAGTTTGGACCTAATAAACCTCAAAGCTTGGTCCCGATTAGCGGATAATTCCATGGGCTTTGATGATCCAGAAAAAGCATTTAGGTCAGCTCAATTGCTACCTTATGCAGTTGAAATTCAGATCAAAGAGGAAGTCACCATCCCAGAAAGGACCCGACAATTCTCCCTGGAAGTGAAAGTTAAAAGAGGACAATATCTGCAAAACCCTGATGCTTACATACATCTAAACGCTTCTCTTCAACAGCAAGGGTTGGGGGTAAACCCAACTCCATTAGTCAACATAGAACATGACACCATTCCAATAGAGGTGGATAACAGTGACTTAAAGAGTATTTCTCTAGCCGCAGGCACCATTATTGGAATGGCGGTTGATGACCGTCATTTTTCCATAGATTTTGGTAATGAACTGTTAGGGCCAATCCCCAAGGACTGCTTTGACAGTGACAGTGATGACAATACAACACCAGACAGGATTTTTACCCGGCATGGGGGGAACTTCCTGGTGTACACTTCTTGCCCTTATGGTAAGGAAGATGTGACTTGTGACTTCAGGAGGGATGAGGTGATTTTCCAGGTCCATGAGGGCTGCCTTTCCCACCTGAAGCCTCCAGTCCAAATCAGCACTCTGACCAGGGACTTCTCCACCCGGCTGGAGGAGGCCGCTGAGATAGCCAAACCAGAAGTCTTTCCAGGCTTCAGGCAGATGGTGGAAGAAAGAGTCAAGCTAGCTGATGCCTGTGTGACTCTGGAACAAAAGCAAAAGTTGAAACAAGTTTTCTTGGATTTCCAAGATCTCTTTGCGGTAGACTCATATGACTGTGGTCGCACTGACATCCACACAACAACAATCCCCACAGACCCTGGCATGACTCCTGTGTTTGTGAAGCAATATCGCTTGCCTCTCGCATCAATGGAGTCCCTTACTGAAATAATTAAGAACCTTGAGTCCCGGGGAATAATCCGTCCAGTCCACAGCACCTTCAATAATCCGGTGCTGGGAATATTGAAGCCAAACGGCCAGTGGAGACTCTGTGCCGACCTCAGGGAGCTCAACAAACGGGTCCATACTTCCCGATGGCCTTTGCCCCACATTGACCAAGGGCTGGCCCAGATCCAGGGGTCACAGGTATTCACTGCAATAGACCTGACCAATGGATACTGGACCATGCCGGTCAGTAGGGAGGACCAATACAAGCTGGCTTTTACCTTTGGGGGCCAGCAGTATACAAGGACCCGGACTCCCTTCGGATACCTTAACTCCGGTAATGAGTTCAATATTTTCCTACATAAGGCCATGCCCGACCTGGGTGCGAGGGGTAACCTGGCTTATGTAGATGATTTCCTCATCAAAAGTTCATCTGTGGAGGAACACATAGCGGAGATCCGTTATGTTCTGACGCAGTTGAGGGCCGCCAGAGCAAAACTTTCCTTTCAGAAAGCACAGTGGTGTAGAACCCGTGTTAATTTCTTGGGGCATGAGATTACTCCTCAGGGTCTCTGTCCCCAGGAAAAGAAAGTGGAAGCACTTCAGAAACTGAAGGACCCCACAACTCTGCGGGAACTAAGGAGCCTCCTTGGACTGACTAATTACAGCAGAAAGTTCATTGAGGGCTACGCAGAGATCACCAGACCCCTGATTCATCTCCTGAAGGGGGGGGGTCAAGTGGGAATGGGGTCCAGAACAAGCCGAGGCGGTAAAACAACTCAAAAGAAGCCTCTCACAAGCGCCTTGCCTAGCTTACCCTGTCAGAAACAAGGAGTTCTTCCTGGAGACAGGGTTCTCTAATACGTGCTTGACGGCGGTATTAGACCAAAAGCATGACAAGGTCAATAAAGTAATCTCCTATACGAGCAAAACTTTATCCTCTGTGGAGGAAAAATTCAACGATTGTGAGAAGGCATTCCTGGTAACGGTGTGGGCATTGAAGAATTACCGCCCGTTTATCCAGGGGGAACACATCATAGTGGAGACTCCACACCAGCCTCTGCAATATCTCCAAAGTGATAGAATCCGGGCCGGAAATGTGAGTAATTCCCGAATTACTTCCTGGATTCTGTCAATGCAAGGCTTTCCTGTGGAGGTCAGATATGGCCAAAACAAGAAGAGTCCCCTCGCGCAAGGTCTGGCTGACTTGCATGATTGTGCCAGAGAAAACTGCCTCGAGGACGAAAGTCTAAAAATCAAGGACAACACGGAGGCATACCTTAATTCCCCACACAAAGTCTTTGAAGAGGACAAGTGTGAGGGAATGCCCACTGTCTATGTGGATGGATGCTCTTACCATGTTGACAACAACGGGGAAAAAGAACTGGTGGCCGGCGTAGGGAATGCATGGGTGAAGGAGTTCCCAGAACCCTCCGCTGGGTACAAAATTGGTCCCCAAAGTAGTCAGGTGGCAGAATTGATGGCTGTGCATCAGGCCATCCTCACTGCTATCCAGCATCAACTCCACGAACTGGTCATAATCACAGATTCGGATTATGTACGGAACGGGTTCGTGGAGCACCTGGTTAATTGGAAAACCAGAGGCATGTTATGTGCTAATAACAAACCCTTGAAACATGGGAAGTTGATCCAAAACATTGACGATCTGGTCACCTCGAATGAGATGACCATCCATTGGAAAAAGATCAAGGGTCATTCCAAAGTAGAGGGACCAGACAAAACTGGAAATGACTTAGCTGATCAGCTGGCCAAAACCGGGGCCATCCAAGGGGATCTGATAGAAATAGAGTCCCTATTGGGGGAAATCCAGGTCACTGCTATCACTAGGTCCCAGACAAATGCTCACCATGATCTGTCAACTGCCCAATAGAGCAAGGAGACCCCTGATGCTGATTTAATTACAGCTCAGAAAGGGGATCCAATAATTGGTAAATTTTACCAGCACATTGAGGACCCTGAGAACTTTCCCCTGACGGATACCGATTACATTGGGAAAGAGGACCTAAGAGTGTTGATGAAATGTCCAAAAATGTTCCGAATCCAAGACGGTTTGCTGGTAAGGAAATCCAAAGCTGGCCACTATCAGTGGGTGGTTCCTACCTCATTCCGAAGCCTGATGTTAAGTCACGCCCATGATGCGGCCAACTGCCGGTCATAGGGGGTTTCACACAACATTGGAAATCTTAAGAGAGGTTGCATACTGGCCACACATGGGCCAGGACCTCAACCAAAATTTGAAGGGTTGTCTTGTGTGTGCACAATTTCAGCCAACATCCCTCACACACCGTGCGCCTCTCCAAAAGAGGGGGATGACCCTGCCATGGTCAGATTTACAAATCGACTTTGTAGGCCCCGTGATTCACTCTGCTAGGGGGAATAAGTACATGTTGACTCTGACATGCTTGTTTACCAAGTGGGTGGAATGTCTCCCAGCCCCAAATTGCAAGGCAGAAACTGCAGCTGCCCTGATGATTAACCACATCTTTTCCCGTTTCGGTCTACCTCAAAGGATTGAGTCCGACAGGGGTAGCCACTTCACCAGTGAAGTAATGACAAAGATGTGGGAGATACTGGGGGTCAAAAGGAAGTTGCATATTGCTTACCGGCCAGCTTCTTCTGGGGCAGTAGAGAGATATAACCGAACCATTGTGAGCATACTAAAAAAGTTTGTGGCAGATTCTGGGCCAAGTTGGGATATCCGATTACCGCTGGTCCTAATGGCTATCAGAGCTACCCCTTCATCTGCAACCAAAATGTCACCATTTGAGTTGATGACTGGGTGCAAGATGGTGCTTCCTCAGCATTTGCTCTACAGGACCCAAGAGCAGACCCTAATAAATGCCTCCACAACTCACGAGTATGTGGAGAATTTAAGGAAACACCTTCAAAATGCTTTTGCTTATGCTCAGCGGAATCTAGAAAGATCAGCTGATAGCATGAAGACCCACTATGACCTGAAAACTTCCAGGAAGGAATATCAGGTGGGGGACCGGGTCTATCGAAACAATTTCCAAAGGAACCAGGACAAGCAGTGAAAAATTTTCCTACATGGAAGGGACCGTTTGAGATTATAGACAAAATCTCCCCTGTGGCCTACAAGATCCGCATCCCCAAAGGCGGTTTGGCAGAGGGGGAAGACAAGTGGGTCCACATTAACCAGTTGAAGTGTTGCCATCCCAGGCACACTCTGCAGTAACTGGAGGAATCCTCTGGAATCCTAGAGGTTACTGTCTCAGATTGATTCAGTTCTAACTTAAAATATCCTACATATCGCCTATCAAATTCTGAGTTTCTCAATGTGGGTGTTTTTGTTTTTGAATGCAAAAAGAAATGTGCATGTTCATATGTTTTGACTATAAATTTATATGCCACCACACTATATCAATGGTGGGGGAGAAATGTCCATGAATAGGTATTGCCGCTCTTCCTTTGTCGTCCTAGGAGAAAGAAAACCTGGAGACGGGCCAAGGAGGACGATCCGGAGTCCGGGAGCAGAGACGCAAGGGGCCCAGTGTACCGCCCAATACTCCCATCAGGACCGGCGAGGAGAACCGATCGATCCAACCGGATGGAGGAAAAGATGCTGAACTGTGCCATCTATTGGAAGAAGATAAGGAAACATCCCAGGTCTTGCGAGTCCCATCAGTGAAACAGAATGGCCATCGCAAGAGGGGGGCTTGTGGGATGTTTTTATCCATGCATCCGAGCCCTACCTCAAAACTGTGCAGTACTGACATGGAAAACATCATGATGGCCAGAGCTTCCCAGAAAATGCACAGGGAAGTGCATGAAGAATAGGCTGCCACTCATTTTTGCCGATGTTATGGGCACAGAAGGGCAGTGCCTAAAACCACCATTGGACTACCCACACAGTAGTCTGAAACCATTGGGAATGGCAATGCTGATTGCCAAAAGCAACCTAGAATTGTGGGGAATTCATTTTCTTAAATCCCAAAAATGGGTGCATTACCAGTACTCACCACTATCAGAAAGCCAGCGTTTTAAAACAACACCAGACATTTGTGTAAAACTGAATAAATGAACCCAAAGCAGGCCAAAGAAAGACTTACTGAGAGGTGGATACAATGTAAAGTTATATTCTGAAGTGACTTGAAGGTTTATAACAAGACTGGCTGAGCTGTGGATTTCAGCAGTTTAAGTAAATTTGGACTGAAAGACACTAAAAACCTAAATGTTTAAAAGAAATGAGTGACCTACTTTTGAGTGTCACATAGGTTGCAATTGTTTAAATGTCATAGTTTTAAACTTAGAATCAGCATTCTAGCTGCATATGTAAAAATGGTTAGTTTTATTTGAATGCAGAAAACTGGGTAACTAAAAGTGACATTAGCTGGGGCCTGGTTTAAGGAACTGGATTCTGCATGACAACTTCCCCCCAATTGGAGTGAAACTGGATCCACAGCAGTTCCCAGGCCTAGCTGCCTTTTGCTGTTCCCACCAAAAGGGATATGACACTTCTCTGATTGAATTACCAAGGGACTGCTAGAGACAAAACATAGGACCCAGGCAGAGGGTTTATTGAAGTGGCCATAAATGGCTTCCTCTTGAACAATGGGCCTTCCAGGGCCCAGGCAGATGGTTTATTGGGGGACCGTAAAACAGCTTCCTCTTGGCAGAAGCTGGGAGGGGCAGGGCCTCTGAGCCTGGCAGAAACTGGACAAACTGGTTTCTACACCATGTGACTTGGGAAACCACACCCCTGTAGCCAGAATATGGTTTTAGAAAAAGATGAATAACTCATAGTACGGACTTGTCATAATTATTTAAATGATACCATAATTTTTGTGATTTTTCTGCCCACATTTTAAGAGGTTTTTAGAACCGGTGGCATGATCTGGGGGCAAACTAGCAGTTAAGAGGGTATTACTTAAAATGTCTGCATGTGAAAAGTCTGATACTTCATCAATTAATGCCTGCATGCCTTGCACACATTTGGGTAAATTTGAGTAAGAATCTGATATTGGTAACTTGACCAAAAAGTGAAATATGTTGCCATTTCTGAATGCAAGCTCCCAGGAAGAGCAGATTTGGACAGGGTATACCTCCTGTGATATGTGATGGGTGCATGTAATTTTAAACAAATGTGTACCTGTGCAAATATGTCTTTTGGGTCAAAATATGGATTGTGTGCAATTTGACAGGGGTGGGTTCTCTGTACCATAAACAGACCTCATCATGATGACACTTCATTTCATTCCCCCAATCAAGGGGAAGAGGATGAAGTGGCCAATGACAAGTGGAGAGGGGTAGGGCCTAGGAAGCTAGCCTCTCCACCCATTTTCAAAACACATAAAAGCAGACAGACAGGACAGATAGGGACAGTCAATTCCATTTGCTGCAACGCGCTCTGCCGGACCACACAACATCCAGAAGATACAAGATTCCACACTTAGACTTTAAAACTCCAAATAACTTGATTCAGAACTCAAAGCAAGGGCCTAAACCCACAAACTGAGAACTCTTCTCAGTGGGCCTCAGCATCCAGCAAACCTAGCAGCGAGAGCAGCATCCAGGAGCCGTGCAGATCAGCGCTGGGTCCAGAGAAAGCTGTGCAGAAAGATCCAGAAGCAGTGCTGTACCCAGAGGCAGAGCAGAGCTGACCCAGACCGTTGTTCGCAGAACTAGAGAGCTGACCCAGACGCTGTGCGCAGAGACCGTCCGTGGCGAGTGAAGAAAACCTGACCAGATCCGTGGCGAGGCCCATTCTATTTTAAAATATATTGTGAGTACCTAGCAGAACTGTGCAGAACCAATCTCTTAGTTAAAATAATATAATTCAATCTATTTTAATCTAACCAGAACTGTCTCCTAACTGTCACCTGTCATTTTGCAAAACTGTCACCTGTCATTTCTAGCTACTAGCTGTCACTTGTCACTTTGAACTTTTAAAATTTCAAATCTGAAAAACGACCTTTACCATATCGCTCATATCTCCTTGACCGTTTGTCTTAGAGACTTGCAGTAACTTTCCTCTGAAAGCTGGGAATCTTGGCTTTGCAACTAACCTAGAACCTCATTCCCATTCCCTATACTGTTGCCGCAATCGCGATAGACGCACTCGCGAATTTTACCGCGATTTGCAAATTTCTCCACGTGTCAAAACAGCAGCTTCCTTGCTTTCCTTGCTAAAAATTCGTTTGCCTCTTAAGAACCATCCCTGAATCATTGCTAGAGTGAGCCTGGACTAATATTAACTTGACACCACTCACCCTGAACCCCTAGAGGGAATTAAAAGCATTTTAGCATATTTTTCACTTCATTGCCAGCACATATAAAAAGATTTTGGGCCTGTGTTTCAAACTTCTGTAGTCTAAGCTTGCTGGGGTGAACTGAATTACATTTGATTGCATTTCTGAGAACTGTGTGCTTTCCTTCCATTTCCTTGCATTGCATAAAGGGGGGAGGGGATTGCCAGAGAAGAGTGATTACATTGTTTTGTTGAAATCATATTGAGTATTTTCTGTATTGCATTTTCATTCAACATTACATCCATCTGAACGTATATAAAGTATTCTCTACCACCTTATTCTTCTGTTCCTATTCACAAGTGTACTAGTGCCAGACTATCCATTATTGATTACTGCTCAGATTAAGTGTGATATCCAATTATTAATTATTATAAAGTGTGATATATATATATATATATATTGTTTAAATTATCAAATAAACCTTTTTAACTTGCAAAACAGAACTACTTCTTGGCTCAGTGGGGTCAGGGGGGTTCCAAGAGAGTGGTGTTATATAGGGGTAGTCATCCAAAACGCATGAACTGGACATAAAGATATATCAATAAGGGTTTTCATTCAGTATTCTAGACTAGGCGTTGACTTAGCTGTAGTGTTGAATTGAATCCTCTTACAGATGGCTTTGTGGAATGCCATTCGCGATACCTCACTTCAGAGAGTGGGAGATAGAGCATTCCAGTGTGAGGGTGCAAGGTAGGGGAAGCTAGCACCACCTGCTATAGCTCTTTTTACCATGGGCATGCTGAGCATATTGGCGTAAGGTATTCTAGTAAGCCTTGTGGATGTGGTGGGGTGTATCCTTTGCGATAGGTAGTCAGGTGCGGAGAGGTGGATGCACTTGTGGGTCAGTGTCAGTGTTTTGAATATGATCCTTTCTTTTATTGGGAGCCAGTGGGCTGCTTTTCTGGCAGCCGTGATGTGTTCTCTTTTGGAGATATGTTGAGCTGCATGGAGCGCATTGTTCTGTATGACTTGCAGTCTTTCCAGGTTTTTGGTGGATGTCCCTAAGAAGAGTACATTACAGTAGTCTAACCTTGAACCAGTGATGACTCTGGCAATGTTAGTGCAGTTCTCCTTGGAGAGGAAAGACCTAACTGTGTTAATGAGTTTAGCATGGTATGCCACCGAGAAGGCGATCACATTGACTTGTCTATTCATGGAAAGGTTGGAATCCAGATAGACTCCAAGGGTTTTGACTGTGTCAGATACAGGGATTTTAATAGAGTCAATGGTGAAAAGGCTGAACTGTGTGTCGAGGTTTTTTAGTGTGCCAGAGGATCCTGCCAGAAGGAGTTCCGGATAGTCAGAGATGAGGCTGCCATCCAGGCCTGGATAGTGTTGTAGATGTTGTTGAGAGTAGTGGAGTCTGTGTCATAGTTACCTGTGAGAGTGAGGAGGATCTGGGTATTGTCTGCTTACTTGGTGTAGGAGATACCCAGTGTGTCAGTGATGAGGAAGAGAGCGTGTGTAAAGATGTTGTAGAGAGTGGGAGAGAGGCAGGAACCTTGAGGTACCCCGCATAGCATGATGGTGGGAGAGGTGGAGGCCGAGTCAGAGAAGACTTGAATGGTCCTTTCTTACAAGACGGAGGTGACCCAGGCAGTGGTGTCGGGGGAGAATTTAGCTGTGGAAGAGAGGTGGTTGCATAGGATGTTGTGGTCTACAAGGTCGAATGCTGCAGAGAAGTCAAGAAGTAAGGGTAGGGCTGGTTTACCTAGGTCTCTGGCATCGTCTATCTGTTTTTAGGTCCAGTAGGGTGGTTCCTGTCCCGTGCCATAGATTGATGTAGCGCTAGGAGCTTGTTTTCTTCGATGAAGTGTTGCACCTGAAGGTAAGCTGCTTTGTCCAGTATCTTGAGTAAGAATGGGACTGTGGTGATGGGCCTGTAGTTGTTGGGAGAGGTTGGGTCAAGCATAGTATTTTTTAAGAGGGGGCAGACCCAGGCTTCCTTGAGGCAGCAGGGGACTTTCCCTGTGGCAAAAGAGGCGTTGACAAAGGCTGTCAAGAATGGTGCAAGGGTATCAGCACAGTCCTTGATAATTGTGGCAGGGCAGGAGTCACCCTTACAGTTGTATGGCGTTATGGTCCTCATGAGGTTCATCATGTCTTGCTCCTGTATGGCATTGAATTAGAATAGTGGGGCGGTGTCTGGTGAGGGAGAGGGGGTAGGGGTAGAAGTATTGGGAAGCAAGTTTTTGGTGGATTGTATTTTCGTTTGGACTGAGCTTAACTTGGTATGCATGGCTGTTTGTATTTCATAACACCATGCCTTGTCTTTGGTGAAGTTCTGGAGGCACAGGTGGGTGTCTCTAGCTCTCTGAAGAAAGAGAAAATGTCTTTTGTATTAGATTTAGCTTCAGAGATTCTGGATTCAAAAGATTTGGCCTTGGCATGAATGATTGCCTTCTTGTACTCTTTTGAATGGGCGTTAAAGTCCAGTTTGTCTTTGTCAGAGTGGGATGTTTGCCATCATGCTAGGGCGGCCCTTTTTTCAGTGCGTAGTATGATGAGGTCTGAGGTGAACCAGGCATTGGAGTGGCTGGTGGGTTTGGTTTTGCAAGGTTTGAGTGGGGCTATGGAGGTGACTGCTGATTTGATTGCAACATCATAGGATAGGGCGAGGGCCTCTTAGTCAGTGGAGAACAGTGATCTGAAAGCTGGACCCTGCAGGAAGGGTAGTATCCTTTCTTTTGTAAGTTGGCAGGAGCATCTTGTGAGGTCTGGCGGCAGGGGGCAAGAGGGGAGCAGAGGAGGTGGTGGTGGGGATGCTAAATGTGATAATGTGGTGATCAGACCATGGGGTGGGGATATTGCCCATGATGAGGAGAGGACAGTTGTGCTGGGTAATCAAGTGCAAGGGCTGAGTTGAGAGATGTAGCTGCTGGGTCTTTGGTGTCGTTAAAGCCTAGGTTTACGTCACCGAGTAGGATGACTTTTGGAGGGTTTATTAAGGTTGTCTGTCAGGAGGTGAATGAGGGATGCCTGAAAGTCACCTAGGGGGCCTGGTGGGCAGTAGACAAGGTGCAGTGGTGAGAGAGGCTGAGTTTGAGTTGGAGGTAGTTGCTGTTATTGTTCATGGATTTCTCAATCTTTCTAATGGATAGGCAGTCTTTGGTAATAAGCGCTACACCTCCACCTTTAGATAAATGATCTTGTCTGGTGATATGATAGAGTAGCCTGGAGTGAGTGCCTGGGAGAGAGAAGGGCCTGAGGCTTCGTGCAGCCATGTTTCAGTGACCATGAGGAGGTCTAGGTTGAAGGTGGTGATGAGTTTGTGTATGTCTAAGGCATGTGCGTTAATGGACCGGGCATTAACCATAGCGCACTTGAGATGTGGTTCTGGGGTGACTAGGGGAGGATGTATAGGCGGGATGCACGTGGCGAGGGTGGGTGCATCAGTGGTTCTGGCCTTAGCAGTGTTAGTGGTCACATTTTCAGGGGTAGGAGATAGAGATACAGTGGCATTCAACACAGAGCAATTTGAAATGGGTACGGCAAAATGTGGCATCACAGTATTTGCATTGGGGGTCCCATTTTCAGGGGTAGGAGACACAGGTACAGTAGCATTTAGCACAGTGCAGAATATTGTCTTGTGTCCGGTAGAGGGCATGCATTCAGGAGTTCCCAAGTGCAGCGATGGTATAGTTGCCGTTGGTGTCTGGCCGAGTAGTGGCCTTACAGGTGCAATTGAGGTACATGTGGGCTTTGGAGGGGCACAGTGGGGGGATGGTATATTGGCCGTGGAAGTCATTCTGATGGGCATAGACCATTCAGCGCTGCAGGTGTTAGATGGATCACGGAATCGGGTTTGCAGGCGTTTATTTCTAGTTGCCGTTGGCGGTGAGTAGGCAGAGAGTGAGGCCATTGAATGATATGATATGATTTGATGTGGCATTTATAACGCACTTTTACACACATGTATCTAGGCATGACAAGACAAGGAGGGGGAAACAAAGGGAGGACAAAATAACGATCTTACTAGGCCTTGTGTCATTCAGATCACCAAGTGCGGGGAGGAGAGAAAGGGAGAAGTGCCAATGCTCGAATAGAGCGACCCTATTGTTATTGTAAGCTCTTTTGGCCGATCTTGTGACCATATTGGATATCCTTGGACATCCTTGAGCTATCAATTTGCCTGATAGATATATTTGGGCAATTTTTAAGGTTGAGATGAAATAGCAGCACGAGAGAGCCATATGAACTGGCATCAGACAATCCTTCGGGGAAATTGATATCTCGAGGATTTCCATCCAAATTGGTCAAGCGATCAGCCAAAAGGGATTACAATTGAACACACAAGATCTTAGTCAAGGAGTGAATGTGGATCTGCTGTCTGACTTTGTGTTTGTGAGGCGAGCTTGTAGATAAGGTAGTGAAAGCAGTGTCTGGGAAGCAAATGGTTTTGGTTGAAAGAAAAGAGGTTGAGTAGCGGAATTGAAGCCCCGTGAAGTCCCGCTTTGCCCGGAGTCGCTTTTCTGCTGCCTATTCACTTGCAAGCTGATTCTCTGCTATTTGGACTGCAACAACCAGGAGCCTTTACTCTTGATTGGAAGGCGGGTCTATAAGAACAGGACGCGCGCGCACCGCGCACGCGCACCCGTGGAAGCCCCGTGAAGTCCCGCTTTGCCCGGAGTCGCTTTTCTGCTGCCTATTCACTTGCAAGCTGATTCTCTGCTATTTGGACTGCAACAACCAGGAGGTGAATTAACTCACCACATTGACTTTCAAGATAATTTTAAGATAATTTAAAAGTGCACTGACACTTATATTTGTTTATTTTTTTTGTTGTATAGCCTTTACTCTTGATTGGAAGGCGGGTCTATAAGAACAGGATGCGCGCGCACCGCGCGCGCACCCGTGGAAGCCCCGTGAAGTCCCGCTTTGCCGCTTCACCGCAGCGTCGCGGACTAGCGGGCTAGCGGTCAATTCTTTACCAATATTGCTCTCGTTTCCATCTACAAAGAGAGCTTGTGAGAGCCCCCAAACTGTGAGTGTTAAACACCTATAGAATCTAGTTTTTAGGAACATTTTGATTACGGGCTCTTGCCTAATCTTTATCCTAAATGAAACGAAATCTTCATACACTTCGCACTGGAATGCCTCCCTTACAAAGTGCATTGTTCAATTCCAGCAAAATACAAGCCAAGACTGTTCCATGTGTCTCGACACCCCGTCTAGACAGAGTAGAACCTCCAAAGCTTCCCATTGTAAACAAGTGTACTGTTCTTCCTGTAACTAACTCACTGAAACAAACTCCAAGCACCCAAGATATACGCTCCTTTTATCCCAACTGTGCAGCTCAAAGCTCCACCTTGAAAAATTCTAAAGCCACTTTACAGCCTCCCCCAAATATAATTAGTCATAATCAAGCGGGGTGCAGCACCACTCTACATGTTTCCTTGTCTGACAGCACAGTTCTAAGAGGGGAATCTATAGCTCAAATCTCGGATACTAAACCCAGTCCCACTTCAGTAAAATCCCTAGGGGATGTAGCTGTGATTGACCTACCTTCCCCTGGTTCTGATTTCACGGTACAAGAAACACTTGGTAATTTTTCCTTCTCACCTAAAATGTTTTCAAATGGAGGTTATACGAAATCTAATGTAACTTCCTCTTTTTTATTTCCCACTCCTCGCAAATGCCCTTCAGCTGAAAAGCCCCAACCATTACAAAATGTGTCTAAAGTAGTTGAACTAACTTTGGGAGCAATGAACTTAACTCTACAAACTATCATCACATTGTTTAACACATTGAATACTAAAATGGATGTACAGGGTGCGCAGTTGTTATCTATCTTAGCTTGGCAGGCGAAGCAAGAAATACTTTGGGCGCATCAACGACCAATGACTAATGAGCCTATCGTGCTGCCAACAGCATCAGTTGATAACTGTGTAAAACCACTTAAACTGGTGTCTGTTGCCACCATGACTTCTACCTTGGCTCATAATAGTCCTTTTGTAAAAGTACCACTGAATGCATTAGAAATGTCCAATCTGCACTCCCAAACAGAAACGCAATTGTCTCCCATCACCATAGATAATCCAGGTATATTGTGCTCTCTCCCGTATATTGGTCAGGTCATCAGAGAGATTGCGCCTGTTCCTGAAAAAGGTGCAGGTGGGGAGTCCAGGAGTGACCGAATTCCTGAACCGTACACCATTTTTTCTAAAACTACATCTCAATTACCTCCTAAAGCTCTATCCTCTGAGAAAAATTTCCAACTAAAAAAGAAAAATTCAGAGGTGGTAAAAAAAAAAATCTAAAAATGTAAAGAAAACTGAAGTTGGTGCACCAACAAGTTCGAAGCAATTTTTCAACAAACTTACTCTCCCTAACAAGCACAGTCAGCAAACGGCCTGCGCTATTACAAAAAAGTATACGCAACTAAGTCAAATGCGCAAACTAAAACTTGACTCCATAACTGAAAATTCTGCACCCCCAGTCTCATATGCACCGTCGGACAATTTGGTCCACGCAGTCCAAAATTATGAAAAACAACAAGTGAATCTGGAAGTGCATCATCCCTCACTGGCTGTTGAACCCAGCGACAAACAAACCCCAGTGCAAAAAACTGCGATTTTGACTGCCGAACGCTCCACATTAAAAGAACCAAAATTGTCTCAACCTTGCATATCGACTGAACACGAACAAGAGATGTTGGCGAATTGTCGTTCAGAAATTAGGAAGGAGGTTGATGCGTATATGAGCAGATTTGCTTCGTTACCGATACTAAAAGGGCCCTTACTTGCACCACTCAGCCCCGATACTCCATCCATTCAGCAACCTGGATCTAAACCTTCGGTCTCATTCAAGTGTGACAACACCAAGAAAGTAGCAGTCGCGTCCACTCCCTTGTCTGATCATGATGCTGAAATTGCCTCTCTGCTGAAATCTTTACGCCCTCTTGCAAGAAATCTACCTTGCTCTGCAACAACAACTTCCTTCAGTAATCCACCTGTTACAAAAAGACAAAAGTAGGTAAGGAAAAAAATATTGCCTTAGTACTCGGTTGTCGACCAGCACCATATCCACAATATGTGCTAAACCGTCATAGTATCCTACAGATTCTTTCCGATATTCCACTGTTGCAGGACATCGGAACTTCAGATATAGCGCAGGTAGAGTTCGTTAATGATAATTCAGTAAGTACGGCGTGTCTTTGGCTGAAGTCCAGAGTTGTTAGAAATCTTATATGGGAAGCAAAGAATCAACTCCTAGCTTTGGGTTTCATACTTCTATTGGGTCCAACCAACTCCTCTGACAGATCACTCAGGGCGGAAACATGGATTAATTCAGCCTTAAGCGAACTCAACAAGGGTACAGACTCTACAGAAGGATACTTAAAGGATAATGTGACCTCCAAATGCTGCTGTAATTGTGACTCCAGAAGTTAACTATCGTACAAGGTTAAGAATGAACGTATTATTTCCCTCGCCTCATGGAACACCCGAGGTTTTAGTCATTTGATAAACAACACACTAAACACTCTAAATAATTACGATGTGACTCTATTACAAGAAACGTGGCTTACAAGCTTTCCCTCTTGGGACAATCATGCCATACACTTTTCACCAGCACTACAAGGCGAAAAGGGGCGACCAATGGCTGGTCTTTTGACGGCCTCGAAATTAAGTACTAATGCCAGTATAATTTACTCCTACTCCCCAAATCCTTTTGCCCAACTAACTGTTACCTCAATAGAGTCAACCTTGTACGCTTTAGTCAACTTATACTGGAATCCCAAGAGCATTGAAAATCGGAGGTTTCTGATTGATGTTTCCACGATGCTGGACTTCATTGTATTTATCCCTAAAATACAGTACACAATTGTTGCTGGTGACCTCAATCTACACTGTTTTTCTGCCAATTATGTTTTAGGAGATTTGAGACGCATATTGTGGGAACAACTTATGCTTTCCAGAGGCTTTTGTATGATGAATGGAAGTAAATTTGACATCAGTGACTCAGCTCATACGTGGCAACAAGGTGCTGCAAAAGCCACAATTGATTACATCTATGTGAATGACGAGTTGTACTCGAAAATCCATTCCTTTAATTTAGAAACCAACCCAAATAGTGATCATCGTTTGCTCACTATTAAGTGGTTGACCAATGTACCTTCTACCAAATGCAACACAGTGGCAAATTTGGGTCAAATAACTGTTTCTAATCAGTTAAATCGAATAATCTGGAATGAGAACAAACTAAATGATTTAAATAATTCGTTGCATGCTGCCTTCCGTCACTCACGTGAAAAAACATCCTCCACTGTTGTCCCCTATTATGATCTTATACAACATTTTGCAGATAATAGGGTGCGTAAAAAACAGACCTTTAGAGGCCCACATAATTTCGATATAGAAGCGAAAATCAAAAAAACTGAATTTCGATTCCAAAAAAGAGAGGCCTTGAAGCTCCCATTAAGCATTAGGTTTACAGCTCTCACTCAAGTTAAAACCTCATACAGAAATTGGCGAAGACACCATCGCAGTAGACTATTCCAACGAGATGGAGAACTAATGCTGCAAACCATCCGCGACCATAACATGGCACAAATTTGGAAAGCTTTAACTAATGCCATATCCCCTGTGCAATCTATGTCGCAACTACAGAGTGTGCCGGAAGCAAGTTGGATTAGCCACTTCTCTAATGTTTACGCTGGTCCGCCCAACTCTGAACCAACTCTTAGCACCTTTCCTCATAAACGGTTTCATATCATCATCTCTAAATCTGACATATTGTACTTCATCAATAAAATAAGTCAGTCTAGAGCTCCGGGCCCTGACGGACTGTCCAATAAAATTTTTAAACAACATCCAGTAATATGGTCATCAATTCTACACCAAATTTATGAACATATCAATGAAACTCAAGAGATTCCTGCATCTTGGAAACACTCGTTGATTGTTCCAATCCATAAAAAAGGTGATCGGAGTCTCCCAGAGAACTATAGACCCACCGCCTTACTAGATGCTCCTGGGAAACTTTACAGCCGTATCATTCTACAAGAATTGAACAAATGGACCATAAATGAGCTCGAAAGAGACCCGTTTCAAACCGGCTTTGTTGCTGGCTTAGGAACATCAGTGAATTTGATCACCCTGAACATGTTAAAGTCTAAATATGCAGAAGTTAATCAACCGTTATATATGGCCTTTATAGATTTTCGCCAAGCATTTGATTTGGTCGACAGAACATTGCTTTTCCAGAAACTACAGAAGTATGGTTGCCCTCCATCACTATTAACTATAATTAAAAAACTACATACAAAAACATCTATTCAAGTAAGACTATCAGTCGATGGATTACTATCTGCGCACATTGTGACTTTGAGAGGCTTGAAACAAGGGTGCATTCTGGCGTCCACTTTGTTTAATTTATTCATTCTTGACATAGGTGCCTTCTTTGAACAAGTAATATCCGATTCACCAAAACTAGGATCTCAAAAGATCACATGGCTTCTTTATGCCGATGATCTTGTCCTTATTTCTCAAACTCCAAAAGGACTACAAGAATTACTGCACAAACTAGACACTTATACCTGCATTAACAACCTGATCATTAATGTGGACAAGACACAGATAGTAGTTTGTCAAAAAAAGAGGCACAGAAAATTGGTGAATTTCCAGTGGTATTTGCAGAAAGCCCCTTTAAAGATTGTACCCTTTTATACATATATAGGGTTACCATTTTCTGGCACTGTTAAAAATCAAATTTATAATGATACCCTGAAAGCAAAATCCATGACTCTTATATCTCAAGCAAAAATTATCTTGCATAAGTATGGTAAATTTACCTCAGCTCATGTTGTCACTTTTTTTAATCAAAAAGTTGTCCCTATTCTAATCTATGGAGCTGAAACACTGCTTCCACAATCAAGAATTTATTGGGACAGACATGAAGGGAATTTTTGGAAAACAGTTTTTTGTCTACCTACGTGTACTCCTATGTGTATGTTGAGGTATGAATTGGGCCTCATCTCTCTATCTGCACTAGTCCTTTGGAAGTTTTGTAACTTTTATCGCAAATGTCTGTTAGAAATTAACACCAAGAATTTAATAGGCCCAATTGCAATGTACATCTGCTCTTCCAATGATGTGTTTCCCAAGAAATGGGTAAAAGACATTTTGAAAGTATTAGTAAATGCTGACATCTCCATTGACCTGCTACTTACAAACCCTGATCAAGCAAAACAAAGATTATACTGGCATGACTGGATTGTAACACAAGAACTTTGTTCAAATTATGTGGATTTTGATTTAAATCTCTTTCCACATAAGAAGTTCAAACAAATGGCCAATTATCTTTTAAAGTCTCCATCACATTACGTATGTGCAGAAATGCTAAGAATGTGCCTGAATCTTCAGCCAACAAATCAAATTTTGGCAAGACGTGGTCTAATTTCAAAAAATGAAAATTTCTGTCGCTTCTGTAAAGACTATAAACAACTAGAGTCATTAGCACATATAGTGGTTGATTGCCCGGCTTTGAATGGCTTACACAAACACTACTTTAGCAATTTATTGCAATTAAACTGCGATCACTCCTCAAATCAAATATGGAGCTTACTAATGACGAGCAATCGAACTGCCATTCATATCGCTCTTACGCAATTCATAAAAACAGTCTTGCCTTGAAATTCTTTTCTTATGTTTAATTAACAATTTTATGAATTCTCTTAAGATATAGGTTATTCTTTTTCTTTAATCTATGTTTCGCTAATATTTGTTTAATTATTTTTGTGAAAATCGAGAACAATTTAATTTTAATATTGGTTAAACTTGATATGTCTATCAATATGTATATTTTTAATGAGAAAGATTATCAACTGTTGCAAACTATGTAAAAAGTATTTAATCATATATGTTGTAATGAATAATATTTTGAAAGGTTGAACTGTTTCAGCCAAACAAAATAAAATAAAAAAAAAAAGCTCTATGCGTGCTACAAATCTCTGAGAAGTGTGCAGGGGAACTGGAAAAATAGGCTGCCAAATCTATTTTGCCTGTGTCAGTGTTAGTACTGGAGACCACACTGCCAAACCTGTCATTGGGATGCCCACAGAGTGAATGTAACTACCTAAAAAGGCAGTGCTTCATTGCCAGGAAAACACAGAAGTGCTTTAAAATTCGTTTTTCGTTGGCTGTTGAAATTGCAAAATAATGGTTCCCCAAACATCAGAAAAGATCCACCATCCTTGTTGGGTGTTAACCATCACCTTATTTAAGGAATCCCCATAAGCACAATGTCAGGAGAAGCAGATTTCATCACAAAAATATTCACATGCAGAAAGGTGCTTTCCTGGGAAAATATTTCAGAATATGGGTGCATTACTGCCACCTGCCTGTGTCAAAGCCGTCATTTACTTATAATGTTAGTTTAAAACTTGTGTCTTAAAATCAAATTTTGGAAAAGAAGAGACTTGCCATCAAAAGCAATATAGGTTGCTACTATTAAATGTCTATGTTTTAAAAAGACTGGAATTAAGAGATCTGTGTGTATATTTCTTGAAAATGTAAAGTTTATTTAGAAAACACAGTTTTAAACAAAGTGTTTTAAAATGAACTGATGTCAGCCACAGGACTTCAAAGGCACATTCCACAATTTGACCCAAACAAAGGTGCCTTCTCTCTTGCTCTCTGCCCAGGAATTCTCAGTTAGATCCTAATGAAAAGGAGGAGGAGACTTTGCTCAGCTTCTCTGAGGAGAGACAATAGGCTTCCTGGACTGGAAGGGAATGCAAATTCAGGTGTCAACAGAAACAACTGCCAGCAGGAAGAGACCCCCGACTGTTCTGGCCCAGCAAACCATCGAGGAAGGACCAGACAGATTTGTGTACATTAAACTCAGAAAAATATTTTTTTGAAAAAGACTCATAGAGAACTGTGCAAAGTTTGTAAAAATCTGTAAATTATGAGTTGTTAACATGAAAATTTTGCGCACAGTTTGAAACTACTCTGAACTCTGTGCGATGTTCAGAGACAGGACTACTGTCTCTGTGGATTATTGTGATAATGCTAGAAATATGAAACTTCACAGGATTATGCCCAGATGTCATGTGTATATATGTAGACAAATGTGTACAGATCTGACACTGGGTACCCAACCAAAAGCACGGAAAACGGTCAAATTCGAACCGAAGCTCTCACTGAGCTGGGACTCGGACGGATACTTTCTCTACTATATCTGTGATGTAAATAATTATTGCTGTCAATTTGGTTGTATTGGAAATATGATTTATGTGAAAAATAGATATACTGTACAGAAACAAAGGGGAGGTACTTCCTGGATTGTAAAATACTGCATCATCATCTAACCATGTGTTCCTTCTCAAATTAGGAGAGAGGACAGACCCTTACCAATAGGATTCCTAGTGCTTAGTATAATTCAGCCTACCCACCCCTTAGGGAAATACATAAATAGGAACAGTGTAGGACCTAGAACACACAGATTCACCCATCAACTGATTTACTGGCGAAGCGCTCTGCAGGAGAAACCCATATCCAAGACTCCAGAAGCCTGAAAGCAGAAGGCCCAATTCCAAAGCTGAACCCTTCTCAGCTGGCCTTTAAAATCTTGAAACCTGATTTACCCCAGACTTCCAAGGGGCACACCAAAAATTGAACAGCCTGGCTGTGCTGTTTCTGCTTTCTTGCCAAGAACTCTTGCTAGAACTCAGAGATCCAAAACAGTAGAGCAGTGCTGTAACCAGATAGCTGCAGCCCAGAACCAACCCATCAGATCCAGTCCAGAGGCCGTGGAGTGTCCAGAGTGCCGTTCTGAGTACACAACCGAGCACCCTGAATCCTGTCCGGTGGGCTAGCAGAATTCCAGTCCAAAACCTTTGACCAGGTTTTTGACGGGCCTATTCCAAACCATAGTTGTGAGTATCTATAGCACAGAATTGGCTATACCCAGTATCTCATCCTTAAGTAATCCTATCCAACCCATTCAATCACACCCAGAACTGCATTGTAGAATCTCTTTTGTTTTTCCTGAATCCTTTCCTCATCCATATAGTCCTTTGATAATTGTAGTGATAATATCATCTTTGCGCTAATATATTTGCTGAAGAAAAACAAGTGTCCCGGTGGGCAAAAGTCAGAAGAGAGGCGACGCTGATCTGGTGGCTGTACCGTTGGGTATCTTGTATCTTCATAGACTCCCTAGTGTAAAGGAAATCCTTGTTTGTAATTTCAAAAGCGCATCTTTAATTTGAAAATCTTGACTCTTTCTGAGAAAAATCGACTCTACTAAAACCTTCATAACTTCCGTACCATACATGCTAGAAACTAAATGTAAGTGTCAAATGAAGCTAACATCCTCAGCTTTCCTTTTAGTTTTCCCACAATCACGCTTCTTGCGCGCGGAAAAGTTTGCCGCAGAATTGCGTTTGGCTCAATTTCATCACGTGTAAAACAGCTATTCTTTGCATCTGACCTCAGAATTCAGTTTCCAATCTGCTAGTTATTCAATCATCATTGCTAGTGTTTACCTGAAACTATACCAAGCGGCTCCCACTAGTTTTAAATCCAATTTAGAGAATTAAATCAATTTTTCAGTGTTTTTCCCATTCATTTCCAAGCCCCATTCAAAAGCATTTGACCTGTTTTGAAATCATTCCTGTTTCTCTCTGCTTGCTGGGGGGAATTGGGATTGAAACTTTATTTGTTGAGTGTTTATTCCTGAAACCTGTGTTCTCCCCTTCCATCTCTTTATAATGCATATTGGGGGGAATTGAGTAGTGTGCATTGGGAAAAAAGTTACATTGCATCTGATTGAACCCACACAAAGCTTTATTCTATGCTGCATTATTTTTCTCATCCATACTCATTCTGATTAAAGAGATTGTTGATTATAACATCACTGCAATGGTGATAATTGTATAAATATTGATAGCGTGATAAAAGGGTGCATCATTCAGAAATAAAAGAACTTATAGACACAAATATATAATTAAGGGTTCCAGCTGTGCATCACACGCTAGGCATTGACTTAGGTGGAGTGCCGGGTTGAAATCACTTACAGTAGTAGTGTGGATGATTGTGTCGTAATAGTATAGAGGAGGCAGTATTAGTGTGGGGAAGTAAGTAGTAGTGTGAAGGAGGATTGGTAGTAATGTGGAGACAGAAGTATTAGTGGTGTAGAGGAGGGTGTTGTAGTGTGGAGAAGGGATTGGTAGTTGAGAGGAAGAGGGAATTAGAGAGTACGGAACTAAGGAGTATAGGATATAAGGAAGAGGTACATCAAAGGGTGGATGCAGGTTCTAGGGGAAGTGAGAACATTGTGTGGACAGCAGGTAGTGAGAGGAGTGAGGCACAATAGACCAGAATTAACGGTAGCAGAGGGGAGAGTGAGGTGAGATTGAGTGTGTTAGCCAAAGAAAGAATCTAGTATTGTAAAACACTATTCCAAAACCCAATTAGATCACTAACAACTGTGCAGAGTAGGGTCAATTAAGAAATCCCTGAGCGAGGTTAGATAGCCAGGTTTTTGGTAATCATCTGTAGTATATGTTAATTTCACAGAGTTGGGGTCAACCGTAAGTAGCACTAACCAGGGCTTAGGGATGCCTAAGTGAGGGAGGACGTTTGACACCAGATGAGAGAGTGAGGGACTGCCATATGCCCCAAAAGATTCTAATGGCAACATTTGAACTCTCGTTAAGAATGTGTGCATATCTCTCTTTTACTCACTGACCTTAACAACCTCCTACATCAAAACCTTCCTCAAAAGACCTTCTCTCGACCCACTCCTTCCACAGAACTACTGGCCCATTTCCAACACTGCTTAATGGGCATACTCATGGACCACATAGCATACAAGCAACTCAGTCATTTCACTGAAGCCAACAACCTCATTGACCCTGCCCAATATGGCTTCAGACCCTCCTTAGGAACTGAGTCTTCCCTTGTGTTCATTTGGGATGATCTAAAAGAACAGCGGATACAGAAGGATTTGCTGTACTCATTCTCCTTGACTTCTTTGCCATCTTCAATACCATTGACCACACCATTCTTCTTGAGAGGCTACAACTTTAGGAATCAAAGACTCTGCCCTGACTTGACTATCCTCCTTAATCTCTAATCGCTTGCAAATCACGCTCCTCCACGCTTTCACCTCTGCATCCCGCCCACTGCTGAAAGGAGTCCCACAAGGAGCATCCATATCTCCCCTCCTCTTTAATATCTATCTGGACTCCCTTCTTGCGCTCATCTGCTCCCACAATCTGACCTGCTACAACTACACAGACAATACCCATATCATTCTTAAAAATCCCCAAATCACTATGCTCTACCCACCCAGATCTGTGATCGTGCCTCGCAGATATTGATAACTGGATTATGACCAACCATCTGATCCTCAACCCTGGGAAAACAGAAATCCTAGCCTGTGGAAAAAACGTGCACCTTCCCCAAACTATCCCCCGGCTTTAATCTCTAGGCTCTCGCCCCGGCAACCTCCAGATGGGTGTAAATCCTTGTATGCACGCTGGACACAGATCTATCCCTCTCCAAACACATCAACTATGTATCCAGAACCTGTTTCTTCCACCTACGCATCCTCAGGCGTATCTCACACTACCTCACCTATCCTCACTAAATCTCTGCCATCCTCACCATCATCCTCTCCCACCTAGATTACGCAAATTGTCTTTATCTAGGCACACCAGAGGTCCTATTTAGGAAACTACAAAGAGGCCAAAACGCTATGGCCCACCTGCTCATTGGCCACCCTCCCGGAAAACACATCTGTCCCACACTGAGAGTCCTCCACTTGCTCCTATTGGATGACAAATGTCCTTTAAAGCTTGTGCATTACTCATTGTGCCATCCACAATACAGGCCCAGAATTCCTCCAAGACAAACTAACACTGTATCGACCCTCCAGGACACTCAGATCTGACGCAGGGTCTCTCTTAGCTATCCCCCAATATAACTATACCAGACTGGGCGGATTCTCCTTCTGTGTGCAAGCGCCCACTATTTGGAACTCTATGCCCTTTCACTTCTGCAGCATTGAAAATTACCTTGCATTCAGAAAGGCCCTCAAAACCTGGCTTTTTCCTACCTCCTCTTGAAACTCTCCCACTCTACACTGTGATTACCCGTGCACACAAGTACTGCGCCAGACCCAACTAAACACCTTCTTTCCTAACCACCGTGGATGCCAGCAGCGTTCACAGTGGCACACCGTGAGAAACTTGCACTCTCTTCCTGCCCCACACAAACAAGTACTCGCCCAGACCAAACTAAACACCTACTCTTCCAAACCACCGTGGATGCCGGCAGCATTTGTAGTGGCCCACCATGAGATACTTGTATTCTTCTTCCCCTCGCCCACCAACATATGATGGTACTTTACCCCATCCCTCTGAGCCCTCCCCCACTCATACCCAAACCACCAACTCTATAACCGGTGCAATCTGGTTACTAAAGAATGCTGGTAAATCTAATGCACCTTGGGTGTGGCAATTGAAAGATGCAGGGACAGAATGCTCATTCAGACATACTACTAGAGGTAGCAATGGTAGCAGGATCAGTTTGAACAGGGGACATCTATGATTTTTGCACTTAGCTGGAGGTCCCTCCCTAATTATCAAAGGATTTACCCAAGCACACAGAACGGTAAACCCATAGGTCGTACTAGGGGTTGTGAGGAAATGCGCAAGTTCAAGCAGGGCTATTGGCCATGGAACGCACTTTAATAGCTGTGGGGGTAGGAATCGAGCCACACTAAGAAGCAATTAGACGGTTCTTCCCATCGTGGATGAGAACGATACTATTGGTCTCTGCAATAGGTGGCAAGATCTATTTAATTTAATGTATTTCCTATTGCACTCAAGGAAAGGCACTAGCCAGTTCTGCCAAAAGGGTAGTATGCTTTCGAACCACCAATATATCATCTTGAGACAAGAAAGAAAACAACAATCTGCACAAAACTAAGGTATGAATAACTCGCACCACATCTGTGGACACATACCACAGGCACAGCTCCCCTACCAAAGCACTCTAGAATGCAGCTATGGCTATGCAAATCTGTTCTAGCAGTTCGCATAGCCGTCCACACCGAAGCCTGTGATGTACCTCAACAGCTGTTAGCTCCATGGCTGCCTCCAAACCGTGCTCCTTTTTTCGGGTTCCTGCAGTGGGGACATACCGGGTCATTCGAACTTAGGAGTACCCGGTAAGTCCTCCTTGCAGGAACCATTCCCCATTCCCACTTGAGCCCCCATAGGGCTCAATGGGAATGGGGATAGAGGTAACAATGGGGACATTATGAGTGTCCCGTTGTTACCTCCTACTTCCCCTCGTGGGACCCGAAAAGGACGCCTGGTCCGGGTCCCGCGATGGGAACCTTGTAATCGGCCCTGACGGAATGAAGGGGGCCGGCCCCTTACCGGCCCCCTTCATTCTATGAGTGCCTGCCTCGTAATGAGGCCCAATATCTCTAGGTATTACCCAAATTGACCTTTTACAATTGACCTTTGTCCTAATTGACCTAATTATAGTCATCGTAATTGACCTTCTGCCAATTGACCTTTATATTATTTTAGTTATTTTATATATGTATTGGGTTGGTTTTGGATTATAAATAATATAAGGGGATTGGGTGGGGGTTTGCAGGGGGGTTTTGGATTGGGTGGTGGGTTGCAGGAGGTTTCCCCGCATATATGTCCTAATTGACCTTTTAAATTAGGTCAATTCTCCCAAGGTCAATTTTCCCGAGGTCAATTGTGAAAAGGTCAATTAGTATACATCCTATTTCTAGTCTTTCTTCTAGGAGCTAGTGTGAACACACAGTCTTTGTTTCCAACTAGGGAAGAACACACCACATAAAGCTGACCATGAGAAAAGCATGATTCCCATGAATCGGTTCCAGATACTTTGAGTTGGAGCATTGAGATTATGCAGCAACATAATTGGTGTCCTAATCTACAGCCAAGGGAGCAGCAACCTCAACATAAGTGCCATACGTGAAAGGCTGAAGCATGTAAGCTTGAAGTGCCATACCGGTATGTGTATGGCTGAAGCATGTAAGCTTTGTACTGTTAGGATGGCATACATTCATCAACTATAACCACAAAAGTGATGGGTGGAAGGTTTTGAATGAATCTGAACCACTGGCATTGCTGTGGGCAAACTTCCACACCACATTTTGTTAGCCCATCTGTGCCAATGCAAAACGGGTCCATCCATTTGCAAATAAGTCAGGTACTACCACCAATGGCTTGGTTCCCTATGGCACAGCGAGCAAGGGACCCACGACTGGGCATACCCTCTCTCACATAGTGAGACAAACTATAACTACAAAAGTGATGGGTGGAAGACTTGGAATGAATCATAACAACTGGCATTTATCTGGGCAACCTTCCACACCACCGTTTTTTAGCCCTTCTGCGCCATTGCAAAAGGGGTCCATCCATTTGCAAATCAGTCAGGTACTGCCACCAATGTTAGCAGCTCAACCTGAACTGCTAGGCCAGATCCCCTCTGCAAGGAAAGACAAACAACCCCAGACATGTTTTGGCCTTTTGGGACTCCTCAGTGAGGTGCAGCTTGGTTCCCTATTGCGCAGCGAGGAGGGGACCCACATCTGGCCATACCCTCTCTCAAATAGTGATATGATATGATAGGTTATTTATAACGTGCTTAATACTCAGAGGATTCAAAGCGCGGACCCGGGGATCAAACCTGTGGTGTTCCATGTTGTCTTGCTTCCAAGGCGAGCACATTGCCCCTGAGCTATCCTCCCGAGACAAACAATAACTACAAAAGTGATGGTTGGAAGGTTTTTAATGAATCTGAACCACTGGCATTGCTCTGGCCAACCTTCCACACCACGGTTCTTTAGCCTGTCTGCCCCATTGCAAAAGGGGTACATCCATACGCAAATCAGTCAGGTACTGCCACCAATGGTAGCAGCCCAGCCTGAACTGCCAGGGCCAGATCCCCTCGGCACGGAAACACAAGCAACCCCAGACATGTTTCCGCATTGTTGGGCCTCCTCAGCGAGGTGCAGCTTGGTTCCCTATGGTTCTATGGCAAATTATGTTTCTGTAATTATCATGAGAGATTTGCCATGATGTGACCGACAATGTAATTGTGGACACTATTGAAGAGACATGCACAGTTTCCTGTCACCCGCAATCGTACAAAAGCACTATATTGTGTCACCCGCATGACTTCAAAAGTGCGAGCTGCTAATGTCAGCTAAACTGCTGATAGTGTGTAAAGTTTAGGAACAATGAACTGCTGACGTTTTCATGAACTGCTGAACTTTAGGACAATTAACATAGAACTACAGCAGAACTATGGCGCGAAGTGCCATATGGCTGGGGAAAACAATGAAGACCATTTAAAAAATAAATGCATCCGAAAAGGTATATTTTATACATGTTACTTGTCTACACCATGCAACCTACCCACATGCCACATTTCAAGTTTGGATCATGTTGGGATGTATGCTGAATATTTCAAACACACACACATGTGCGCGCACACACACACACACACACACACACACACACACACACACACGCACGCACACACACACACACACACACACACACACACACACACACACACACACACACACACACACACACACACACATCGAAGCATTCCAGACAGCTTCAAAAAATACACCATGGAACCTACCCACATGCCAAATTTCAGGTTTGTAGCATGTTGACAAGTATGCTGAACATTTCGAACAGACACACACACATATCTAAGCATTGCACACCGCTTAAAAAAATGCTTAAAAAAAAGGAAAATTAGAAAAATGTATATTTTATCCTTTTTACATTGTCTACACTATGGAATGTACCCACATGCAACATTTCAGGTTTGTCGCATATTGGGAAGTATGCTGAACATTTCGAACAGACACACACACACATATCAACACACTTTCCTTTTACATATTATAGGGCAGCGATAGCCGCCATATAGTTAAGGTGAGTCGGACTCCCATAGGAACCCATCATAATTCTGTCATTAATAACTTTTGATTTGAGTAATAGTGTTCGGCAAAATTCCGAAAGTGATTCAAATCCTGCGCCCCCCCCCACCCCCGCCAACTGAAAAGTTTCGTAAAGGTTTGTTGAAAAATAAAAAAGTTATTAAGTGTCAGAAAATACAAATTATTTGCAAAAGCACGGCCTACTTCCCATTCATTTTCCCATAGACAAACAAGGTCAATGTCTGACAAAAAGCGCACAGCTCAAACCGCTGCACGGATTTGGAGCAGGTCCAAAACAACTTGGGGATGAAGCATTGACTTGAAATCCATGCATGTTTTGGGGTTATTCTCTGCAGTAGTTTTTGAAATGTTTGACAGAGAAGGGGGTGCCCACTTCCCAAAAATAGATAGAGAAATCTCGGGATTTACCCAAAACTGGATTTTTTAGAAATGAAACAACCGCCTTTTTTTTTTGTCCATGCGAGCGATAACCGCGGTTATAGCCAAGGATAAGTGGTAAAGAAAAGTAGCTAAAAAGCAATTTGCAAGTTCAAATAATTGCAAATTACTTCAGTCTAGAGGTGGAGAGGTTGGTTGAGGACAGCAAGTGACATTTGGAAGTTATAGGAGGTACATGGACCGAATTTTGCAAGACAATGGGCCTCATTACAAGAATGGAGGTAGCCACGCTGCTATTTGCGGCATAGCTACCCCTATTCCGGGTACTGGTCCGGTTTCCTGAATGGGGAATTACCGGGCCCTTGCGACATTGGAGGGCCCAGTATTTCCCCATTCAGGGAAGCCAACCTCAGTACATCCCCATTCCCATTGACTCCCTATAGGGCTCAATGGGAATGGAGATGATGCTAACTACGGGCCCGTTAATGACGGGCCCATTTTTAGCATCCTGGTCCGCTTGCGGGACCCTCTAAAGATGCCTGGAAAAACCAGGCGTCCTTAGGGGGTCCCGCGCGGAGTCCTCATAATGGGGCGGTAGGGGTTTAACAGGACCAGCAGCTCTACCGGCCCCATTAAACCCCTACCGCATTTCTCGTAATGAGGCCCAATGTTTTCTAAAGCCTTGGTTATAGCCATGAATAGCTGACATCTGAAGGCAAGCTGCATCACAGAAACAGTGTGTGTTGTGGGGGGCAAAGGAGAGGGTAGAGGAGGTGAGGAGGGGGGAGCTGGCACAGATGAGGAGGCCACTTGGTGAGGGCTTGGGCGGCCAGGAAATAATTATTTTTTGGTTTTACATCCATTCTTCCATTATTCGTAGCTATACGCAAGGATATGGTCGGACTATAGATAACCGCGGGCATGTGGCTATATATGTTGGGGTGTCACTCTTTTATTTCTTTTTCAAAGGTATTTGTATAGGTAGAGTGATGTTGGGCGTGTAAAATCACTGGCCATGCCCAGTGACACAGTCTTTTTTATTTTGGCTGTGTGTTTTCAGACTTTCTTACATGTGAGACTTTGGAGAAAAACAGAAGAAAATAGTTTAACAAAATTAATAAAAGGAGCAATCGTACTCTAGTTTTAGATGCCCCATACACTGCATTTTAGCGTGTGTATTGTCACTTATGGTATTATATTTTGTGGCTGTGAAATGTTTGCCTACCCAGTTTACTGTTATGTACTATTGTATGCTTTCTTTATCTTCAGCTACTTTACAAAAGTACATGAGTAGTGTTGCACTGGATTGATCTTTTAAGTTCTATTGTGGTATAAAACCTGTGGTGAACCCCACCTTTAACCAAAGTTTTGTAACCACAGTTATGACAAAAGTCAATGAACTGTAGCTGTGGCTATGATAACAGACATTTTTGTTTATTTTATTGTATGTGTATATATATATACATCATATGTAGTCCTTCAAAAGGACTGTTTTGGGGTACACTGGGTGTAATATTTTAGCATATCTGGAGTACTGTTTTAATGTTATGAAGGAACACTGCATTTCCCTCATCGGTTTGGTGTACTCAGTCATGTCTGTAGAACTTGCCCATGTAGAACTGCATGTTGCTGTTCAAAATCCATAATTGGTTGTGGTCTTTCATGAATGCTGAAACTGCTTTATTAACATTTCTCTGTGATTTCTCAATTTTACCATTACATCTGGTGGCTGATCTCCATTTTTGCCTCTGAGTCAAGTTATGCCCTCTTGTTTTATCATTAAAGTAAGGGACACACCTCGTACATTCCTTAAATCATTGCCTCCACAATGAATTAGTATGACCTCTGGCTGCCCTCTGCTTCTCAGACTGATCAATTTTGGAAAAACGTGAAACCAATGCATTCCCTGCAATCCAAACTATTTAATTGTACACTCTCTCAAATCTAGGTCCATGTTAATATTTAGTTTCTCACAAAAAGCCAACTGTCTCCGATCAGCTACACAATTTTGAAACCAACCATCATATCTGCAGTGTTTCTCTGTTTCCAGGAAAATGATTCCTAGTTTAAATTTCTAGTAGTTTGTATGAGCAGGGTATGTATGATGTGTATGTTTTGGAGTTTGTAATTGGTTGCTGGTACTGTTATAATTATCTGCAGCTTTTCTGTAGCCATCCAGTGCACAGAGTTGCTATCCGCGGGTAGATGGGGTACCTTTTGAAGCCGAAGGTATATTTGGGCAAATGGAACGTTGTGTGTTTGTGGACGTGTGGAAGCCGGAGCTATCCGACATTTTGGGTAGAGTAGCATCATAGATACATTGAGTGTTTTGGGGGATTGGGAGAGACCAAGGGAGTGGAGGAGGACCATAGGCAGTGGAAGGGTGCTGGTATGTAAATTAGGGACACTTGTTTGGAGTTTGGGGGGTGGAAATACATGCTTAATTCATCATTTCTGTGAACAGCCACAGCTATCGCAAATGCTCAAGTATGGTTTTTACTATAACTGTGTTTATAAAAAGCCTGTGCGTTGGCGCATCAACACTTTTTGCCTTTGTATTGGTTGTGTTCATCGGTGCGGTTATATTTATAGATGCTTATATAAAAATACAATTCCTGTGCAATAATCATATTGTTATTTGCATGATACAGCACAGAATCGGATCTGTGTGTGTTATTTTGTGTGCTTAGGTGTTGTGTTGTCTTATTTTAAGGTTTGAAAGTTGGCTTAGTTTGGTTTTTAGTTTGTAGAAAATTGACATGTTGCCTTGGCTACAAGTAAGCTTCATAGCCGTGTTGAATATCTGCGGCTTCTAGTGATGCTGGGCAGGGTTTTCTATGTTTTTCATTGTTTCTAATTGGCTGGTGTTAATGTTGCAAATATGTACTTCTGTGTGATAGGTTGTAGTGAATATGTGTCAGCCATTTTATTAGTTTTCTTAGAATATAGTCCTCTTTTTCTGGTTTTGATTTTGGAAAGTAAGAAACTCCCCATTTTGCCTACCTTTCTCATTTCGACTGCAGAACTCACACTGTGCAGTTCATTTTACCTGTGATAAAATATGATTGGCATTAATCAGTTGTGTGTCATTGGTTTTTTAATGCTGTATTTCATAATATGTTTATAATGGGGCTCAGTGTTTTTTTTGTTTTTACAGAATTTGTTATCAGCCACGCCACAGTTATTTTTTGCTAATTGTTGTTTTTGTGTATGAATGTGATGTTTGTGAAGTGTGTGCAAGAGAGGAATGATTGAAGGAGTTTCATTAGATTTTCACAATCTGTTGGAGTAGTTGTTGCTCCAGATCCCCATTGTAATGTTTTTTTAGAGATTGACCTAGATTGACAATGAATATAAAATAATTTCATAAACTTTCCTCATAAATTACAAACTGTGTGTGAATGACTTATGTCTATGCATAATTGCTAGAGGGTATTGTTTTCAGTGTTTGATTTATTCGGTTGCAAGACAAAGTGGAATTTCACAACTGAAAAAAGAAAACAAAAGATGTCTGCAATGGAATGGGATATGAAGTCTGTTCACCCTTCCAAGGCGACTATTTAAAACAGTAAACAAAAATGAAACAAAGATGATGGCTGCCATGGAATGGGAGAAGGGACAGAATAGATTTAGTTCCTTCTCACATTCCATGGCAGCCACTCAGAGAACGAACACCAAGGGACGTAGTGGTGACCAGTCAATTGTCAGGCTGCTGAAAACATACTACCCATACTGTTCTGGATGCAATGTATTGATGCACTATACCTTCAAGTCTGTGACAGAAATGCTAGACTCAATTTCACATACATTGTTGGTGAGGAAACTGTGCATAGCTGAGGTAATTATTACATACAATGATTAGATTTGATTGGAGAGCAAGTACTGCACTGTTGAAAAAGGTCCCATGTAGAACTAAGCTTTGAGTGCTGAAGTAATATGGAATGGTATTGCACAGCTCATCTAGCATACATAAGATGAGCAAAGTAGACTTTCAATGGTTGGCAAGTGAGTCTGTCAGTTTGTGATGCATTTGTGGTTGGCACAGTACATTTTGAATATGCAAAGCCAGAATGAAACATGAGCTAACTTTATACATCACAGTGACCATTTGTTTCACAGCCTAAGAATTCATGATAAAGCATGCACATATGACGCCAAGAGTATGCACAAACCATGGGATTTGCAAGGTCATACCTATACAAAAAGAAGAAAGGGCATTTAATGGATTATTGTAGAAAAGCTGAAATGCAAACTTTGAGTCCTTAGTGACTGTGAATTCATCTCTTTCACTTTGCTTCACATTTTCTCAGGAACCATCTACCTGGTGCATTTGGCCTGCAACCCCTAAGGAGTTGCGTATTACCTGCCATACTGAAGCCATAAGATCAGTATACAATTCCCAAATCACCTTGCAAGAGAAAAAACGTTCACTGGTAACTTACCAGTGGTGAATATCTTTCCTTGTAAGCTGGCAGCATCCAAAAATATCCGCAAAAATGCAAAGGAACATTTACCAACATCATAACCATCTTAGCATTGACCTGAAAAGTGGGCTAGGTTTTTTTCATGGTACTTGTCTTTGGTAAACAGAATGATGTAATAGTGAAAGATATGTACATGGAAGTTTCTTTGTTAGAAATGTAATTGTGCATTGTGCAAAACATATTCCTGACTGCTTGAAATGTCACAAAACACTATTTTTCAAAGGTACTCAAACTGTTGAAGAATACGTTGCAGCTACCCCTCATGTTTCTAAGGCTCTATTAAAGGGGGCATGAGTCCTTTAAGCATCATAGGCTCTCCCACAAAGCCCAGTCACCCTTTAAGGTTCTTCTGTTCTTCCATAGGGTTCAGGCATTGATTACATTTGTTAAGTTCTATTGCAGGGCAAAGTCACTTACTTAGATGTGTGGTTTTTCCCACATGGCCCAATGACCGATTACATTTCTCATATTTAATACATGTGTAAATGGGCATATTAGTTAAATATGCACAGAAAATCAGCATTAGAATGGTCTCAGTAGTGAAATTTCGGATTATGTAAAAGAGTCCCCAAATTATTTTTTGTGAGAATTTGCCAAATAAACAAGTACGCTATGGGTCTCAGGATTACATTGTAGGGCACATTTAACAGTTTTTATATTTTACAAGACTAGGTGTATATATAGTAATTATATTTTTTGATTGCTGCTTTTTTCTAAAATGCTCTCAATAAAGCAACAACAACATGCTAAAAGGAAAGATCATTTGCAGGGAAATAAAGTTTCACAATGTCATATTTTAAAAAGTAGTGTTCTCAAATCTGTACATATAAATAATGCTGATAACAAAACAATACCTTTTATGATAATACTTTTGAATATCTACAATTTCAGATAGGAGATGTACCAACTGAACAATTTAATGGAACCCAGAATATTTTTTGTGAAAGTAATAAAAGAAAACATTTATCAAATCTGTTTGTAGCTGGTAAAAAAAAAACATGTTTGGAAGAAAAGAAACGAAAGATGCTATCAATTGGACAGTGTGAAACCAAAATCTAAATATGTTGTAAAGTGTTTCTTGCACAAAAAAGTAGAAGTAATAATTAAAAAAGGTTTTCATATGAAAATAAAATTGTTTTTTTTTTTTACTGAATAAACTTAAGAAATGACTTAAGGTGACTACACCATTGCATAGAAATATAGAAAGAGTTAATGTAAAGTTCAAGTGACAACTTTTGTGACGTAGTTGGTGGAGAGTGGAAACACACTTCTAATACAGAAATATTTTTAATGAGGAGAGTTACATTCAAGAAAAGAATGTGTTCTTTGCTATTGGTGAAAGTGGACATAGCTATAAAGTCCAAAACAGTGTGATTTCTAAAAAAGAAGAAATCCCAAGGTCTGATAATACAGAAATTGAAAGTTTAGGTCAGTCTAGAATAAAACATAAAAAGCAAAGTGAGGTATGGATGTGATGATCCTATGCTTTCAAAGTGTCTGATTTTTCAACAGTATAAAAAGAATTGCAGTTTTTGAGTTATCTTCTACTGAAAGACTTGTGTATCTTCTAGAAGCATTTTTTTTAAGTCTCAAGTGCAACTAGTGTACATTGAGGAGAACATTAAACACAGTGTAGAAGATGTTTGGAAACAGCTTTATCTGTATTTGGTTGTAAAAGAACAATTTGACACAAGTGAGGCACTGTATGTTTGTAGACACTGTGGGGCCGATTCATGGAACAAACTTGCGCCGAAAATCCCAGCGCAAGCAGGCGCAAGGAGGCGCAAGCGTGAGAAAGCAAGTGCACATGCACGCGTACGCGTGCGATTCAAGGGAGGCGCTGTGCTACTTTCCCACTGGTTGTGCGCCAAATCCGTGCATGGCGCACACTGGCGCACACGTCTCCAAACAGCGTGCGCTAAGCGCACAGCGAAAGCGCACATAGCACAGCGCACACAACAAAAGTAGGCGGAACAGTGGGCGTATCACGTGGAATGGGGAATAACGCGTGAAAAAGAAGGCGTAACGGGGGATGTACTGCTGGGAAGTACACGGAAAGCCCACACACACGTGAAGCACACGTATTCATGGGATCGAATAGGGCAAACCCACGCACGGGCAAAGACACGCACAGGCCTAAACACGTCTGCCTGCGCATTACAAAAGTGTGCACAAATAAAAAGCACGTATATAATGAGTGTGGTACGTGTATTCCTGGGGTTTGCATGAAGTTTTACACGCGAATGGGCCCTGTGCCAGTGGGGTACGTGTATTCCTGGGGTCCATGAGAAGTTTTACACACGAATGGGCAAAGCCCGTGCACGATACGTCACAGACGCGCTTTCGCGCTAAGGGCCTTTGGTCCAATGAAATTGCGTACGTGTGCTGACACGCTTACGCGCTAAGGGCCTTTCCTCGAATTACATGCTGACGTGCAATTTATTCACGTGCCAAATGACTCCGTATCAAGCTGGCCACGCGTACACCCATGGAATACCACGCTCCTGCTCTGAAGGCCATTTTCCTGCCCCCCAGAGCCCTGAGCACGCTCCCACCTGCCATCTGTTGCTGCCTGACTGCCTGCTGCCCACGTGCCCTGCCATTTGCTGCCTGCACGTCAGCCAGGGGTGCAGTTGCTTGTGACCACCCCTGCTGGAACTGAAGACTCCCGACTGGGATTCCATCGCTCCACAGCCCAGCCCTAGGACCCAGTTGCCCACCCACTCCTGCCTCTGGGGTTGCCATGTCCAGCAGAACACCATCGGGCAGCACTGGCAACCCCCAGCCAGAAAGGCAGAGGGCCACCAGCTTCAGTGCCAGGGAAGTTGGTGTCCTGGTGGAGCAAGTCCTGGGGCAGTATGATGCCCTCTTTGGAAGTTTGCACGCCGACAATGAAGGACGGACCAGGATCTGGATGGACATCGTGACTGCCATCAACGCGGAGGTGGTGGCAGCCGCAACTTACATCATGTCAAGAAGCGCTGGGAGGACTTCAGGTCCAGGACCCTCAACAAGGCCCGGCGCCTAGCAAAGGTAGCGGATGCCGAGGGGCGCCGGGGCCAGCTGTCGGACCACCAAATGAGGGTCCTGGAATGTATATGCCCAGCGCTCTACGTCCAGATCCTTGAGAGGCAAACCCGTCTGGAGTCGAGCGGTAAGTGTACATGCAGACTGATTGGACGCTGTGCGTGTCATGGTGTGCCAGTAGTGTGCAGGTTGCACGTGTGTTTTTGTAGGGCCATGTAGGGATGTGTATGAACATGGGCGTGAGACTGCCACATGTGTGTCCTCTCATGTGTGAGACACATTGATGGTGTATGTGTTGGTAAGCATGCTGGACAAATGCAGGTGTGGGAGCACACATGTTTGAACATTGGCATGGTTGTGGCATGGATGGTGGTTCCTAATGCATGTATCTGCACTGTGTACATGTGCATGTGTGTGTACTTGACAAGTGTGCAACTGTGATGCAACGTGGATGCATGTGACACTGATATGTAGAAGGCTGAAAGCCAGAGCTGACATGTATGGCGATCTCATCACTGCAACAGTTGGACGAGATGTAGACATGCATGTAAGTGTGGTGGCATGTGTGCATGTCTACTGCACTCCCTGTGTTTCATGTGATGTCTGGCTCACCTTTGGATGCTCATGCTGTTGTATGTGTATGGATGGTGCTGGCTGTTGTGATATGGCTGTGGAATTGCTCATGTGTGTGAGTTGAAATGACATGTGTGTTGGGGATTGTGATGCCATGTCTGAAGTTTGACACTACCACTCATGTGCAACTGTGATGTGTGTTTTAGTCCATTGTACAGTGCCCTGATGCCTGTGTCCTATCTCTCCCTGTCTGCAGCGTCAACTGATGAAGAGGGCGGAGAAGGTGCTGTGGAGCACAGCGGCAGGGATATCACCGCCAGCCGGAGACGCAAGGCCCGGCTCCCCTCCCAGGTTGTCATCTCGTCAGGGAGTGAGGAGTCTGTTGCCGCATCCCAGGCTGCAGCTGCCGAGGGTAGGTCCAAGAGGCGGAGGTCGGAGTTGGACTCCTCGGCAGCAGAAGGGGCAGCTGAGACCCCACAGGGTCCGACGGAGGAAGATGGCACGGAGTCATCAAGGTTGGTGGGGGGTTAGGTGGAGGAGGAGGCTGTGCAAGGGACAGACACGGGGTCTGGAGGTGGGGATTCCACTGGTGCTAGTGGTGCAGTCAGGGGCAGGGACAGGAGGCAGCACAGGCCACCACGAAGGTGCCTTTGTGTAATCCTGTCCCCGATCCTGTGACTGCATCATCCTGCACCAGCAGGGATGCCTACGTCCAGACCTGTTTTCAGGGAGGGGATCTCCTTACAACAACTGTCTTTCCTCTCCCTGCGGACGTGGCTATCCGGGACCGGATTGAGCCAGTCCTGAGTGGGATGGCGTTGTGTCAACGGGGCATGCGAGGTGACCTGCAGTTTTTTCGTGAGGACACTGCACGTCATCTTGAATGCCTCATTGACCGCGTAGACCTACTGGGATAGCTCACCAGGGCTGGATTCCTCCGTTTGCTGGACCTTGTTCCAACCCCCTCCTCACCTGAACCCCCTATGCGCCAGACGTCCTCCATGCCATCTTCCCACCCATGTATCACCTGGGTATCCTGTGGAGCTGCCTCTGACCCTGCGGCCAGGCTGGTGGAGGACCCATCCCTGCCACAGTCGGGAGACGGACGTCCAGAAGGGGTGGCCACATCAACAACTGCCTCCCAGCCGGAGGAGGATGTGCAGGCGCCAAGAGCCAGGGCACAGGCAGAGGCACAGCAGCAGCAGCAACAAGGTGCGAGCCATGATGGCTCGGGACCTTCAACATCGGAGGGGCAGGCATTGGCCAGAGGGCAGGAGGACCCAGGACTGGAAGTGTCTTCCGTGTGGCAGCAGTTAGGCCATGCTATAGATGCAGAGCGGCAGCGGGCGGAAGAGGCGCGGCTCACCATGGTCAGGGCGGAGTTCTCCATGTGTCGAGCGTTGAGGCGGGCAGAGTGCCTTGAGGCAACTCGCACGGAGTTGGAACAGGCCATGAGTGCCTTCCTGCGAGACCTCGGGGCCAGGGCAGAGTCCCGCCTCCGGGACATCGACATGGAGTTCGATGATGCCTTGGCCCGGGACACCACAGAGTGATTCGCATGACTTGCCCGCTGCCATTGTATATAGTTAGGTAGTGTTAGGTTTCCTTTCCTTTTCTTTTTTATTTTGGTTGTGCTTGGACAATGCACAACATTTTTGTATATAGTTTTATTATTAGGTAGTATTTTTGGTAGGTTTCATTTCATCAGTTGGGCTCATGGATCCTGGATTGTTCATTTGTACATAGTTTACCATTGGATTTTTCACATTTTCTTTATTTTCACCATGGAGCAATGGATTTCACTTTCTTTTTTCGCTTGGATTTGCTTTGTTGGACTGTGACTTTGGACACCATTTCTTATGGATTTCTTTGGATTATAATTTCTTGTTTTTTATTCTTTTACGGACATGCAGCATTTCTTTATTTATTCCCATTGTTGTGTGTTTTTTTAATTACATTAATTTTGTGTTTAATACATTTTTCTCTTCATACTTCGATGTGTGGTATTATCTCATTGGTTTCATGCATGTGATGATATGGGTTTTCACATTCACTTGCACCCATTGCATGTGTGTGACGGGCATGTGTTCATTTACATACTTGCCTTTGGGGTTGTATCATGTAATTGCCTTTTCTATGTGGGTGGATGCAATACTTGGTTGGGTCTTTGGGCTGGGGAGGCTGGTCATAAGGGCCATGATTGAGGATCGTCATGACGTGGGGGCATGGGGACATGAGTGGGGGCCAGTTGGCAGGTGCCCCCACACTGCTGGGGGGGTGGGGGTGCAGGGGGACATGTGTGGGACATGAGTGGGGGCCTGCTGGCAGGTGCCCTGCACTGCTGGGGGTGCAGGGGGACATGAGTGGGACATGAGTGGGGGCCTGCTGGCAGGTGCCCCGCACTGCTGGGGGGTGGGGGTTCAGGGGGACATGAGTGGGGGCCTTCTTGCAGGTGCCCCACACTGCTGGGCGTGGGGTGCAGGGGGACATGAGTTGGTGATCAGTAGTGCAAGCTGACATGTGGCTTGGCTGGGGGGCATGCCCATAGTGGATGGCTGCCTGCGGGACATGACCAGGGGTGCAGGGTAGTCCCCTGTGGTGTGGGCTGCCTGCAGGGGCTGTGGAGGGTGTAGAGGGTACACCTGGGAGGACTCACACTGCCAATTCACGTGTAGGATTCCCCGCGCACCCCCAAAATACATGTTCCTTGCTCATTTCGCGTGTGAGACTTCCCGCGGACCCCAGTAATACACGTACCCCACTCGCACAGGCCCTTTTGCGTGTGAAACATTGCGCGCACCCCCGAAATACATGTACCCTGCTGAAATTGCGTGTGAAACTTCCAGCGAACCCCAGTAATACATGTACCCCACTCGCACAGGGCCTATCGCGTCTGAAACTTCCCGCAAACCCCAGTAATACACATACCCCACCCGCACAGGGCCTAACGCGTGTAAAACTTCCCACGAACCCCAGTAATACACGTACCCCACTCGCACAGGGCCTATCGCATGTGAAAGTTCCCGCGAACCGCAGTAATACACGTACCCCACTCGCACAGGGCCTATCGCGTGTGAAACTTCCAGCGAACCCCAATAATACACATACCCTGCTTAAATCGCGTGTGAAACTTCCCGCGAACCCCAGTAATACACGTACCCCACTCGCACAGGGCCTATCACGTGTGAAACTTCCCGCGAACCCCACTAATACACGTTCCCCGCTTGCGGTGCTGGTACAGGGTTAGCGCAGCCCTTTGCACTGGATTGGGGATTTTGATGGCTTTTCACTGTGCGAGGGGCGTTCTTGGGGGCGTAACTGGTGCTGCTGCAGGGTTGCTGCGCCACTGTGCGCCACGGCTGGTTTTGGTAGCTAAAATCCATGAATACGCTGTGCGCGGAGATGGATTTTAGCGCACGCGGCTGGCGCAGAGATTCACACGCGCACACTGTGCGCCAGCCGCGTGCGCCACTTGTGCGCTAAATTCTATGAATTACCCCCTGTGTTGGGTATTATAATCAAACAAGCATTCCTCCCAGAAGTATATTGAATTACATGGTAGTGCCTGATAACCATATAGTGCTTCAAAAATGTAACATGTTTGAAGTTATTGCATTGAAAACTGTGCATCCTTTCCACGTTATTGTTATATTGCAAACAAAGATGTCAAACCTGTCTAAAGAATCATTAGTGCAAGTTGTGAGAGGCAAAGTTACCACTCAATTTTCAAGAAACGGACAACAATCTAAGAGTAAAGCGTGACATTGCAGATGCTTTGTTTGTTTTGTTGCCACAAAGATAAGAACATTTGGCAACAGTTTATATATATTTGAAAGGTGAAAAACACATTGGTGTTTCAATTGGAGCAGAATGATGTATACAAAGGCAGTCTCACTGTACCAGACTTGTCTATGCTTGATGTTGAGTCCACAAACAAAGCAGTGAAGGTCACTTCCAACTTCTATCTGTTGCAGAAGGGAATAGTTTGTATGAACAGTAAACTATTCATCCTCTACACTCACGTGAAGTCATTGGCAACAGTTTAGAATTGTATCAAATTAAAGCAACAAAAGGTGCAGCAATCAATGTCTGGGGAAAAAAAAACATTAGAAGCTTGTTGTTTTCCTTTGTATTTTCTTACTGGAACAGGAGGCAGATTGGATGATCAAAAGGTTTACATTTCTTCTACAGAATCTCATTGTACAAGAATGTAATCTGAAGATTCCCGATTCCACACCAATGTTGAATATATGTTTCACTTACTGTATGAAAGTGAGTTTTCAACATTATGTTATGCTGTTGCTCATGCAATTCAGACTGGAACTAGATTTCAAAATCTTCATGCATATGAGATTCTGAAACAGGTGAAAGAAAAAATTTGGTTTTAGAAGGTAAACTTACCAATATGCTTGCCGCAATGAGAGGAACCAAGAAATATTGTTATGGATTACTCTTGGAGGTTAAATGCATGATTGGAAACGTGGGCTCTCCAACTTGGTTTGTGACTTTAAGTTGTGCTGAGTATGGTTGGAATGATCTTGCAGAGTGGATTTGTGAAAGTAATCCACAAAAAGAAGACAGATAACACATGACACTAGGAGAATTGTGTTTTATGGACCCTGTAAGTGTATTGCAGTTATTTCATCACATTTTATTTTTGGCCATGTCACACTTTATACGTAATAAAGAAAATGGTCCACTATGAACTGTGGAACATTTCTTTTGAAGGAAAGAGTACCAGGCACGTGGTACTCCACATGTAAATATGTAGTTGTGGATTCAAAATGTTCTTCAGATTGGCATAGACAGTGATGGCTGTGTGATGCATGTATAGACATATATGTTACTTGTTACATTCCTGCTCAGCATGTGAATGCTGATCTAGGGAACACAGTGGAAAAATGTCAAAGGCACTCATGTGGTAAGTAATGTCAGAGAAAATATAAAAGTAAAGACAAATACAACACTCAGTGCATATTTGACTTTCCAAGGCCTGTGACAGCAGTTGGTCGACTGAATAGTTGGACGTCATCTGTTCAACACCATTTTACTGATAAGTCACTGAGAAATACCTATTGCCAATTCATTAATGATTACAATCCTGTCATTGCTCAGCTATGGAATGCAAATACTGATGTACAGTATATTGCTGATGATACAACAGCTGTTGCTCATTATGTTACAGCATACATGACAAAAGCTGAAAAGAGCAATGCAGCTGAAGTATTCGCAGACTTAGCAGAGAAATTGCTCAGTCTCACATAGAGAGTGTGGTAGCTACGAAGCTGCAGATTTTCTAGCTAGTTTACCTCTGTATGGACATAGCATTAATGTACTTTGGTTAAGTATTGGCCCAGCAAGTACTAGAAATTGTGTCATGAAGCCTTATAGTGAAATTCAGCAGTTAGCTGAAACAGTACCTGACAGTACAGAGATTCTGAAAACCAACTTCATTGATACATATTATACAAATCGAACTGGATAGTTGGAGGACCTTTGTTTATATGAAGTAGCAGAATTTTACTCATATCAAAATATTGAAACAGTGACAGAGGATGGTTTAAAGTACATGGATGTACTGGTTGTCTAGTGAGACATGCGAAGGCAAGTCTCATTGACCACATAACTCTGTCTTGCCAAACTGCAGAGAAAAATACATTATTTAATTTTTGTTTTGATTTTGATTCTTTGTATTTATAAAGTGCCCAGGACGGACTTAACCATATAGGGGCGCAGTTGGAATTATCAGTAAAGAATACAGATACAAAAGTCACTAAATATTTGCTTTGTTAATGTGTCTCTTAAGGGTTGTCAGACAGCTAGATGATTACTTAAACAGAAAGGTTTTCAAAGTCCTCCTGAACAGAACAAGTGTTTGACAATCCCTGTTCTTTTGCAGTATGCTATTCCATAATTAAGTCTGAAGACTGCAAATCTCCTGTCACGTCTAGTAACAAATGCTGACCAGGGGTTACTTAGCAGTAGTTGATTGCTTGATCTGAGGGTCCTCACTAGGTTATAGGGTAAGATTTTGTTGCTTAAATAATCTGGGGCCAATCCCTTTAAGCACTTAAAAATTATACAAGCAACCTTAAATTTAATACAGTTCTTGAACATTAGCTAGTGAAGTGACCTCCATAAGGGTGAGACAAGATCCACTTTCCTCAGACTACCAATCAATCTAACTGCTGCATTGTAGGCCTTCTGCAGCCTATGTAGTTGTTTATATTTTGCAGTTATTCCCATGGCATGCTGAAAGTTATTTGCTTGGAAGTTTTGAAACTTTTGAAGAATAATTGTTTGTTAATCCTAATTGCATATACAAAATGTGAGCAGTACTTGGAGTTACTGGAGAAAGAACTATGTCAAGAAGAACTTTTAGCACCTGAAATGGCAAAAGAGACTCTTGAGGGGAGTCATGATTCTGCATAAAGAAATAAAAATGTCCTTGGTGAACCAATTATTCAAACTGATGTTGGGCTGGCCATGGATGAAATATAAAGTACAATGCAACAAACTAAAGTTGCAGATGCAAACTATGATGAAATAGTAAACTTAATACAGAGGCAAAAAGAAGTGTATTATAAAATCAAAAATAGGTTTTTACATGGTTTACAGCATCACAGGCATGAATGTTCTTGTGTCCAATACAAACCTCTATTTATGTATGTTAGTGGACAAGCAGGAACAGATACATCTTTTTAAATTCATGCAAAATGTAACGTATTGTCCTTTGTCATGTACTGTAACAGCTCCAACAGGTTTAGCAGCAGTTAGTGTAGGAGGTGTTACTTTACATCGACTGTTGATGCTACCAGTAGAGTATGACAACAAACTAGAGTATCAAAAACATATATGAAGTGGAGCAAAATAAGTAGTAAAAGTTCTAAAAATAAATAAAATGGAACACCTTGATTGTAGATGAAGCAAGCATGGTGTCTAACTTGAAGATAGCTTTCATTCATTTGTTTCACCTGCAAGAGGATTTGAAGACTGACTAAAATGTTTTGTTTGAAGGTAAACATGTACTTGTTTTGGGAGACCTGTTACAATGAACTTGTGTGAAAGATCAACCAGTTTTCAAGATGCTGCAATCTATGGATAGTCCAAAAACTATAGTGAGTATTGGTGATCTTAACATATGGAATTGTTTTGAATTCCAGGAACTTTCCATTAATATGAGACAATCTGATGATTTAGAGCATGCAGAAATGCATAATAAGATTAGCATAGGTGTTCTTGAAGAGAATGTGAAAGCAGTCTTAAAGGGAACACTGATTTTTAACGTTTCATGCAGCTCACACTTCACCACAAGGCAGTTTGACTCATCAGGAAAGAAACATGTCTTGTGTTGCTTTGAGGTGTACACTTGTAGAGTTTAACAAGTTAAACTCTACAATATTGCTGCTGTGAGAGAAGCAATATATTGTGAAGTAAAATCGTCTGATGTTTTAGATGGTGATGTTATGCCATTAGATTTGAACAAAAAAAAAAGATCGATAAATTCAACTTGAGAAATCAATTTCTAACATAGCAGGTCTATAAGAGGTTTTAAAACTAACTGCTCATCAATGCACGGGTAATGTTAAAGAGGAATATGAATGTAGAAATTGGCCTAGTCAAAGGATTGATGGGCAGAGTGATTGCATTTCATACTTTTCCTCACAGTACAAATATTGAACATGTTGAAGTTAAATTTAATCGTGTAGAAGAAACTCATTTGATTTCTCTGACCTCTGCACGTTTCCTGCTTATTAAGGATGCTGTAGTGAAAAGAGCCCGATTTCCAATGTGCTCTGCATATGCAATTACTATTCATAAATCATAAAGCTTACCTTTACAAGCAGCACTTATTGACATTGGTCATACAGTGTTCAAAGAAGGAACATCATATATATTGCTCTGTATCGTGTAAAAAATATTGAAGGTTTATTTTGAATACACTTTTATGAAAGAAAAGTGACAGCTGACATTTCTTGCATTGAAAAATATAATAGGTTAAGTGTACTGTATGCTCCTCACCTGAACCTTATATCTGTACCTGCTGAGCATTTAGCCAGAAAACATAAGGAATCAGTAAAAATACATTCAAATAAAATAATTCCTCATAAGACTAGGAAACAAGACAATCTACCGGATTTGGAAAGTCATTCCATCATGACATACTCTCATTGTAGATTTATTAATGAAACAGGAGTTGAATGTTCTTCTAATGCTTGTGTATATTGCTTCAAATGACAACATTGATGCAAGAAATTTCTTCCACAGCAGACAAGCAGCTATGTCTAAACTATAGGTAGATGAAAAATCACACAGTACACATTCAGCAGTGTCAATCCGAATTGTAGTAGCTGTAGCAAGTGGAAATCTACAATGTTGTCGAAACATTCAGAAAGATAATCATTTTTGAATGACTGTCTTCGATTTATTACTCCAGGAAACTGTTATTGCAAATAGATATGTCAGAATTAGTTACGAGTGGAATCATATGTATCCACAATGTAAGAAAGATTATACTACTCAGCATATTTCTGAATGATTTTATATGTTCCTATCCCTGATCAGAAAAGTGTATATTTTACTGATCTTCTAACTAAAGCATTCCAAGACATACAATTCAGTGACTGTGGTTGCAAGTTACAATCTACACTGCACAATCTACTTTTTAATAAGTATGCATTGGTTATGTTTCAAAGATACGGTGTAGATGGTAGACAAATTAACACATCAGTAATGGATTTTGCAAATAGTCTATTACTAAGAAAACTTTGAAGACATGTACAATTATTTTTCATGAGGGGGCATCCATTCACTGTGGACATTTCACAACATATGTGCGTACGAAAGTAGATTTACTAGTCTGTAATTACTCTATAGTCACACACCAATCTAGATTGCCAAAGGGTTTAAAGAATGCTTACTTAATGTTGTTAGAACCAAAGTTTTAAAATATATGTGAATACAAACATGCAAAATAAAACTTTTAAATTGAAGAATTGGCTAATAAGTGTTTTATGAAAAGTAGAAGATAGATTGTTACCAGGACACATTTTAAAATTAGTACGAAATAAATGTAAAGATAACATTCTGAAGATTACATGAATTAGAAGAGAAAACACCATTCTGCATTCTTCTACTTCTCTTTTATTGCGTAAAAAACAGTGAATATTTTAATATGTACAAGCGTTCCCTATAAATGCTAGGTTATATAAGTTGTTCCATGTATATTATTTTGAGGGTTTGGAAGTGTAGAAGGTCATGAATGTTTACATATGAAACAAGTAAAGAGTAGAATGCAGATATAATAATGAAGTACAATGTTTCTATAACAAATGGTATCTAACTACTATTAAGAGTTTTAGGGAAGGATTTAGATATAATGTGATGTGTGTAGGTAGCCAAAATAAGGACGCACACAAGGTTTTTAAACAGTATTCCCATAATATTAAAGAATTAAAATAGCCTACTGCTTTTGTTTTTTGTTTTTTATAGTAGTTTATGCAAAATGGTCATTAGCTTCTTAAGTATTTAGGTGGCCAAAAAAAGGACACACACCAATTCAAAAAGAAGTATTTTAATAACAATGTAGAGATAATTATTATAATTTAAAATTAACTTTGTTTCATAATAAAAAGTATTCCACACTGCACACAACTATCCGTACAAATAGACATTTAAATAACAATTCCCATTGTTTAAATATTTCAAATATGATGTGCAGATTTGGAAACATCATTATTGACTTCTTATGTGTGTATGTGGCCAAAAAAAGGACGCACACAGATTTCACAAGAAGTATGGAAATGACATGTGTTAGGTTCTTGCTGTAGCTTGTGGTAAGTGTCAATACATTTGCACACACAAAAGTTTGTAATGTCTATCTATTATTTCAAATATTGCTATGACTAGACTTTAAAAAGATTTATACTCAAAATAATGTTACAATGTTGGCATGCCTTCATATATTTATTTGTTAAACTGAAGACATACTTACGTTATATGTCTTGGTTTCCTGGTTAAGGTTGCATAAATTAAACTGGAAATTGTTCATCATTTAATATTTAATACTTTTTGTACAGAATTGAAACACAGCTTCCTTGTAGTAAAATGCCTCTGTAGGTGCACAAACTATTGACATTTTGGGCTTTTCTATTTAGAATTTACTGATGCAAAACCAAGTTCCTAGTTACCTAAATCTTATCTATAGTACACTCTAGCTACCCCTTCTCTTTGAAACTTATATTATTTTAAGCTTTTTTTCTGATGTAATGTTAATTTATACAATTGATAATCATTTTATTAAACCCGTCATAAAGAGATAATTGTATAAAGTGAGATAGTATATCAATTGTATATATATATATATATATATATATATATATATATATATATATATATTTATTGTTAAATATTTTACATAAGTAAATAGAGTTTTTTTCTTCTCCAACAAGAAGTTTGTTTTCCTCTGTAGCATGATTACATTACTGCTTTGGTAACCCTGGGTCCTAATAGCATTTGCAATGCATTCCATGGGCTATACCGGGGGTCACCTTCCCAGTGTCCTCATTAACTGCCCTCTCTACGCTTGGGTCATTCATTTGGGCTGCCGGTCAGTTGACCCAACAGTATAGTGACCGGACCATTGTTGGGACATACAGCGTTCCACATTCTCTGTTCTTTAAGACCCCACTTTGAGCACATCATCCATGTTGGGAACTTACCACTAAGATCAAGCGGATGCAATCTCACCACATTTCATGATGAATCTAACCTACATAAACTTCCCTATAGATACAAAAAGGCAATTTTTCTAACTATCCACATAAACAGGAAATGTATTCCTTCGTCAGCCAGGCCTTTTTAAATTTCAAGGACCTATCAACTTTGCAAATAGGACTCACAAACACTCTGAAATTTGGACAATCAAGTCAGACTTCTCAAATCTCCTTGAGCCTGGACAATACAATCTACATTACCTCCTGAAGAACTGCCCAGACCATAAAGCGGGGAAACACGTGTCGAGGTTTTCTTTGAGGATTTCCATTGACATAGTCCTATTTAAGGACACACAAGAACAAATTAGAGAAAGGTTCTCTCAAGGATTTTCAGTCAACAGTCCTATTACAGGACATACAAGAACAATTTTGAATTTAAATATTAACAAGATAACTAACAGGAACCATCAGGCGATTGGTGAACCTAAACCTCATCGTCTGACGGGGATGCACAAGAATTGAACCAAAACGAACCCCATAAGGAACATACCAACAATTAGTGAAGTTTAAACTCAATTGTGTGGGGTAACCTAAAGAGGTTAGGAAGAAAACATCTCTTTATTATTTTCATTTTTCATCTATTTGAGACCCAGTGAATACATCAACTGATTACTTATTTGCTTTTTCAAAATCTATCATTAAAGTTCAAATTATCTCTTTACCTAAAAGTCTCACATAATTAATTTGGAAGAGCGCAATCTAATGACTCAAATTGTCTTTGTATGACCCACCAGTATAGCACATGGAATGTGTTACTAATGCTTAATTATGGACCCCAAGAATTAGTATCAATACTGCCCTTCCAACCCTTGTAATAAGGGGAACCTTTATTGCAGGTGGCAGAAATAGAAACTGAGTTTGGCAGTATTTCCCCTGACTATATCATCAAACTTGTGACAGGATCCAGCGTTCCCTCGACCCTGATGATGCAAACACCGAAACTGAAAATATAAATACCTGCAGAGAAAATCCTGAATACCCTTGCAATGATGTTGATTAGTATACTCAGAAATATAAAGTCAACAGTACTGAGTCTAATACATGTGACTAAACAGCTCTAAATATGAACACACAATGACAACTTATACATGTACCAAATACAACTTACACAAACAAGATATACTGTAGGTAAAATACATTGAAGATGGGGAAGTTTTACTGTGCTTAGGGGGATAAGGAAGGATGATCAAAACCAAACTATTTAAATCTAAGAATATCCTCTCACTTCTTCTGGAAATATAGCGTATTCTTGAAAAAATGTGACAATATTGTATATAATATTTGCACACAAATGTATGAATGAGTCCATTCTTTGGTCTAACTTGTCTATTCTATCCTTAACTGTTTAACTTCACTATGGTCTCTATGGTCCGTTCCTTTCTCCTGGATGGTGCTATTTGAAATGTTGCCTAAGATATTCATTACAAAAAGAAAAGAACACAGAGCATACAGTACCAATTTATGAAATGTTAAAACCAAGAATGCCATGAAATTATGTCAAAAAGAAACAAAATACACACACCCTTACAATAGGACCTTTCCCCAACCCTACTACTACACCTAAAAAACTGTATTTTAATCTACATTTCCTAAATCCTGTTATGCACATGCATTGAATAGAAATGTCATTTAAAACTAAGTCCACTTTCACCATAACATCTTAGAAAACTGTATGATATTTAAACTGTCAACCACTTTCTACATTATTTACCAATCAAGCCATTCAACAAGGGATCGGCAGACACTGGCAGTAGAGTATTTAATATGGTGTGAACCATTTTCTACAGCCTTGCTGCCCATTGAGGCTAACGTCCACCATACCCTGGCAATGATGTCAAGTCTTTCACTGGACCTTTAACCAGAAGTAGAACCAAATGACATGCCTTTAACATTCCACTTATAGAAAATAGTTCAACACAAATTCTTCTTCTTAGGAACCAAAACCACTTTCCCAATTCTTCTGTATCAGCAACAATGTTTGTCAGGATGATTCTGCCACAATTCATGAAACACTTTAGTGGTCTTGCAACTTCTACTTCTATACAACATTCAACCACAATGGAGTACTTCATGAATTCTTCCTGGTCCATTAACCTGCTAAGATTATGGCTAAATGGTCCCTATCCTGGTATACTTGCCTTCCAGGACAAATGCTCCCAACACAAATACAAGTACTCTGTGGTAAGGTTAACTTGAAACCTTTTAGAAAAGTCTTTCACTTCCAACAACATCAAAATTCACAACTTTCTTTGGGAAGACATGATACACATTGGTGCTGTTTGTTCCACTGTTGTATTTGCCACAGGCAATACAGGTTATTTGTCTCTCCTCCTTGATACTTTCCACCAGGAGGGTCTCTCTCCTGCCACTCTTGTTTTCCCCACTTTTACATCAAACCTTTTCTGACAATGTTTCTTTATTACATGTGTTCCTCTTTGGCTTAAGCAATGCTTGTTGATGTCCTGCTCAGCTATTCCCTCTTCCTCACTTTGTCAATAATGGTTATAATTAATTTGCTTCAGTATTGCCTTCTCTTATCTTTGGCAATGGTGGTTATGGTTAGCTAGATTTAATATTGCCCTCTGTTTGCTCTGGCAATGGTGGTTCTTAGCTTACTTCGGTTTTGCCCTCTCTTTGCTTTTGCAATGGTGGTTATTATCTTGCTTCAGTATTGTCCTCTCTTTGAATGGGCAAGAACATTGGCTTTGATAATAATGATTATAATATCCTTTCTCTTCTTCTCTGTTTACAAAATTGTTGTTATGCCAATTTAACTTCTTTATATTCGTTTGGTATTCAAAATTATTATTATTGGTCAGCGGTCGATTACAGTGCGTATTACTTTCTATTTTGCAGCAGAGGGCCTGGAAAACTGGATCATCACCTAAATATCTATCTGCCTTTAATCTTTCGATGGCATTTAGTGGACAGAGACATCTTATTGCAAAAACTAAAAGATCTGGGCCTTCTTAGTAACATCTTGTCTACATTAATTCATCTGCACAAATATTCATATGTGCAGGTCCGCTTGAATCTGGGGGGCTTATTGTCGGGTCCAATCAAAATCATCAATGGCTTAAAACAGGGATGCATATTTGCCCCTACTTTATTCAATCTTTACGTTTTGGATACCGGTGATTTTTTGGATGGGGCCTCCTTCATTCCCCCAAAAATCGACGGCAAGAGGGTTGCATGGTGTGCTTACGTAATGACTTTCTTCTCTTTGATCAATCTTCTAAAGGATTGCAGCATATGATTTTGGCATTTTGCTCCTAAATTAAGCAAAACCATTTAAAAATTCACGGAGGCAAAACAACTATTATGAAATTGAGTTCCTGTAATTCATTGAAGAACTATGATTGGTATATAGATCATGTAAAGCTTGAAGTTAAAAGTGAAATTACATTTTTGGGCTTCACTATTTTTAATAAATGTGGGGAAAATCTATACCAAACTCATCTGGAGCACAAACTATCTCTACATACTAACCAGATGAAGAAGGTGGACAAGAAATTCGGTATGTTTTAATTAATCCCTTTAATAAGCTTTTATAACCTAAAGTTATACCAAAAATAACATATGGGCTTGAAATGTATCCAGACTCTTTAATATCTACGCTTGGGAAATATGAAGCTAAAATTTGGAAAAGTGTATTTTTTTGCTTACCTACCACAGTACCAATAGTGGCAATAAGGTATGAATTGGGTTTATTGTCTTTTGGATGCCATGCTCTTTGGCGACAAGTGTCCCTGTTTAGAAGACTGATAGTAGATTTGGGTGACAATTTGTACAGATTGCTGGGTGGTGAACATATACAGGGGAACTCAAAGGGACCTACACTCTTAAAACTGCAAATACTCAGCCTGAGAACGCTTAACAAGTTGGGTCTATCTTGTAATATCCTATTAGAAAATCTGGTTAGGGAAAAGAAATGATTACAATTTTCTGACTGGATTGCCACATTGGAGGGAGTTACCTCTATGAAACTGTATGCACAATTGGTTACCCATCAAAAAGTATTGGGAGAGTTAGAAACTTATCTAAAACTATTTCCAAATAAAAGGTGGAGATATTCATATATGAGATTTTGTTTTAATGTAATTTAAAATAATGGAAATCAGATCGGGTAAAGTACCCTTGAGAGTATTTTTCTATGTAATTTCTGTAAACTTTTAACAAAGAAGGAAACATTAAGACATCTGTTCCTCCACTGTAAGGCCTGACTACTAGCTTGCATTAAGATCTTCAGGCAATTTGTGTTGAACCTTGGGTGGGTTCATTCAGATGACCTCTGGTGGAGCATGATGCATGGTCCTTCCATATCACTCAAAATTGCAGTAGTTAATTTTCTGTCGAGAGTTTGTGGGCTTGTAACAATTGTTAATGGAAAGGGTCTGGAGAACTATTTGTGTGAGGGATAACTTAATGGTAATGATATGTGGCATCGTCTCATCATGTGATAGCTGGTATCATCATGAACATCTCGATTCTTATGGCTGGATTCTTCACTTGAATATAGCTATAGGAAAATTAGATCTTACTGAATGCAATGTAATTTGGTTAAATGTGTTATTGATTGATTTCTTGTAAATTTAATGATTTGGGAATCATCAACAAGACAGGTATATGTTGTACGGTCACTTGATGAGTCGTGATACTTATTTGAGTATGTATTTTCTGTATTATTTATTATAGCTATTTGAAGGCATATTAGTTACTGTTGTTTTTATAACCATTACTTGAAAATGTTTTATGTACTTGAATTGTATGTATTATAATATGACATTTGATTCTGAAATTATTGTATTTTTCCTTTTTGCAAACCATGAACAAATAAAATAAAAAAGTTAAAATTACCCGACAATGGTAAACTCAACGGTGCCTGCACATGTGTCCGCTTGACCCACTGCCACTGTTCGCTCTGACTCTTCTGCCACCTCCTGCACGTCAGACTGCTTCGGTGTGATTCTGCACCAATCGGGAAAGGAGCTTTCCTCACTCCTAGTGCACTCCAGTGCTCACGAGACATCGGGACACAAACAACAAGGAGAGTCTCTCTTTCCTGGGGTAAAGCTTGTTACAACACTGCTTCCTTGTCATGCCTGCCGGACATACCTCTGGATCAGGAACAACTTCTCCATACAAGATGAGTTACGCCCATAGAACCATTAGACCTTTTTACTCAAAATGGAGGTTGTTCGATGTATTGCCCGGAAAACGACGTCTGCATTTTTCACATCGTTAATTTTCACGTGACTTAGGTCCGTCACGTGTATCACGGAGGTGCGTACATAAGCAGCATGGAAACTCCATTCGCTGCTTCTGATTAAATCAATTTTGGCGTTTTGTAGCTGAACTCCGGACCTGCGTTCTCGCATTCTTTTCAGCAAACTTCTTTGGCCTAATTTGAGCGTGCCTTCCTCCACACGCAAATTCCTGGGCTGTGTGAATCCTGTTCGCGTGCCAAATCTCCACGCGGACGCTGGCTGCAAGCGCGGCTGTCCTGAGCTGCGTGAATCCTGTTCGTGTGCCAAATCTCCACGCGGACACTGTTTGCAAGCGCGGCTGTCCTGAGCTGCATGAATCCTGTTCACGTGCCAAATCTCCATGCGGACGCTATCTGTAAGCGCGGCTGTCCTGAGCTGCGTGAATCCAGTTCGCGTGCCAAATCTCCACGCGGAAGCTGTCTGAAAGCGCGGCTGTCCTGAGCTGCGTGAATCCAGTTCGTGTGCTAAATCTCCATGCGGACGCTGTCTGCAAGCGCGGCTGTCCTGAGCTGCGTGAATCCAGTTTGTGTGCCAAATCTCCACGCGGACACTGTCTGCAAGCGCGGCTGTCCTGAGCTGCGTGAATCCTGTTCGCATGTCAAAATCTTCACACGGAAACGCTGTCTCCAAGCGCGGCTGGCCTGGCTCCGTGTATGCTGTCGCGTGCAATCCCGCACGTGGTTTGCTGAACTACTCTGAACTTTTGGTACCTGTGATAGTCAACAGGTGAGATTCTTATTTTGTTCTTCGTGGGAAAGGAAGTATTTCATGAACTATTGGAAGGTGATTGTGCACAGTACATTGGACGCTATCCTGTGGTGCACCAACCCGGTATCTAGCGAGAGCCTCGTGCCGTTCCGGATAAGTCTCCCTTACTAATTTTCCTTCCTTTGTCGTTTGTTCAACTCTTGGGATTCTTCAAGAAACTGTCCTGGAATTCTTCAGTTTAGCCTTAAGGTCAGTGTCTGAATTAATACCAATTCTGTGTTTCTTAGTATTTGACTTGGGACAGTTTTTTATGATACTTATCTATTCTAGGCATACTTCCTATACAATTCCCACGCCCTTTCCAGTGATCCATCTCTCTGCCTGTTTTATTCAGTCAGAGAGTTGTATCATTTGGAAGGTCTAATTTGACCTGCCTACAATCAAGTCGTGTGAAGATAGGATCCGGAAAAGCCCTACCAAATTGTATCCTTTTTTGGTTACCGTATCCTTTTCAGTTGATACTTTGGTGATTTATGACATTCCTGCTGTGCAACCTCTGCAATTAAGGCCATTCATTTTTGAGACCCTCTCAGCACTGGCATCCGCTCCACAGATAGCGGTTGTTCCAGCGGCTCCTTTGCCTTTCTTCTTCAACTGCAACTGTGACATGTGGTGTCTCTAACTCCAGATTCTGTTTCTAATGGCCTGCAACTGAGGGGGCCTTATATATTCAAAAGTCCCGCTCAGGTGTGGGTCATTAGAACCACTAGACTGCACTTTTCAGTGTAGTGCCTCTGAGTCCCTCTTCCTTGTCCCAGTACTTAAGGCATTGTGGGTCCCCAGTGTTCTGAATTCTTTTTCCCTCATAAATACAAACTTCAACTTGAGGAGTGAATGGTTAATTCTTATTTAAGGGAGAATTATATTCTTTAGAGGTGAGGGTACGAAGGTTCTGATTCCTAGACATATTATTTCCCTGTTGATCATAAGTGTTTTCAAAACCATTAATGTGGGTAGTTTTGTGAAGGGAAACCTTACTCTGACAGCAAGCCATTAAATATTCTGGCATCATGGAGATCTTCTTTTCTGAAGAAGATAAATACTGTGCCTCTCCTAACAGAGTTCCTTTAGGGGCTTTTTCCTCCCAGGTGATCCACCCAGCTGATACCACCCCCAGGGTTAGAATCAGGTAGTGGCTGCCTTCTCGAGAGCACCTGTGAGGAGACTTTAGGCAGGTAGTCTGTGAGGACTATGCAGAATTCATCACACTGCACAGCAGCCAAGTCTGCTTTATACTTTACCCTTTGCACCTTCACACACTGCATAGGCAAATCCACTAGCCTTTTTACAGGTCTACAACTAGACCCCTTACAATCACTGCAGGGCCGCAATACTTTTTGGGGGTAAACCCAAAACACCTGCAGGCTTTGGGTTGTGTTTGGGGTTGCTGTTGTTGGATATCCAAAGCCTGCAGAAACAAATAGTGTTTTTTTTTGCCCTTTTTGTTTTGAGCCATATCCCACCACATTCTGAGCACCATTTACCCTCCCTGAGCTGGTTTTATCTTTAAGGCTGTGGTAATGTTCTCTGTTTTCAGTATGCTGTACCTGGAGTTCACAGATTATCTGTGGACGAACATAGCACCCATTTCAAAATATTTTGAAATTCCCCACAATTTCTCATTGATGAATTAGCTCCTTCTGTCATGTTTGCATACCTAATCGGCCCATCTGATTGGTCAACCATCACAGAGAACTCCAAACCCCTAGAAGTAAGTTTTCAGACCAAATCGAGATATTGCTTGGATAGACTACTCACACGTGACATTAAACAACTTGTGTTCTCTCTAGTATTTCCACAGCAAGGTGCAGAGAACAATTACACTGATGGTGGGTGTAGAACCTTTATTTTTTTATTTATTTGATTTGATTCGTAAGGCGCTTTTGGGAAATATCACTCCAGAGTACCCATAGGTCTAATGTAGATATCTAACCTTAATGTTTGATATTATTGGTGCATCCCTTGTAGTGTGTTTATCTGCTTTCTGGTAGTGTTGTCTAGTGGGCACCAAAAGGTCTGTTGTGGTATGTTTGTTGTGTTTTACGTACCTTGGTTCCAGGATAGTCAGTTAAGAGGCAGGCAGCAACTTATTGAGGACTAACCTGGGAGGTGGTGCCGGTATTTGGATACTTAAAAACTGTCCACACAGATGTGTAGATGACAATAAAGAGGTCTTACATTTTTTTTGCCAGTGACTCTGTGTCCATCTGCCAAACCACAACATTGGCAATGAGTTCAAAAAGGACCCGTGTGTTGCAGCTGCTGTGTCGGGTGCAGGGGCTTTGCTGCTACCCCCATATTAAAGCTACCACCCAGGTCTCTGCTGCTGTTGGTGCCACGTCATTCCGCCTGGCCATGAGAGCACAACAACTGTGAGTAGGTGGGCGGGCTCGAGCTCTGAGAAGGTGAAGTTGCACCTGGTGCTGAATAACGACAGCGGTGCTCTGCTTGGCCATCCGACAGCAGAAGCAGAGACGGCTGGCTAGAAAGACCGGTGTGGCGGCGGCAGGGAAAGAGCCCACAAAGGGAAGCTGTCAGGTGCGCTGGGGAGAGCAGAAACAAGCCTGCGTGCAACCTTTGGCCGGCCAATGGAAGAGATGAGCAGAATGTTGCCCAAAATGTTGGACATTTTGGCCAGTGTGCCCCGTCATTGAGGCGTTTGTGATTTTGGCCAGTATGCCCTGCTGTTGAGGCATTTTGCATGGTATTGTGTGAAATAACGATTATGTTAGCCAGTGTGGCCTGCCATTGAGGCGTTTGTGTATTTTGGCCGGTGTGCCCTGCCGTTGAGGTGCTTTGTGTGGTATTGCATGAAACTGTGTGTATGCTAGCCAGTGTGGCCTGCCATTGAGGCGTTTGTGTATTTTGGCCGGTGTGCCCTGCCGTTGAGGTGCTTTGTGCGGCATTGCATGAAACTGTGTGTATGCTAGCCAGTGTGGCCTGCCATTGAGGCGTTTCTGTATTTTGGCCGGTGTGCCCTGCCGTTGAGGTGCTTTGTGCGGCATTGCATGAAACTGTGTGTATGCTAGCCAGTGTGGCCTGTCATTGAGGCGTTTGTGTATTTTGGCCGGTGTGCCCTGCCGTTGAGGTGCTTTGTGCGGCATTGCATGAAACTGTGTGTATGCTAGCCAGTGTGGCCTGCCATTGTGGCATTTGAGTATTTTGACCGCCTGTGTACCATGCCTTGATTCATTTGCATATGCTTGCCAGTATGCCCTGCCTTTGAGGCATTTTGCGTGTGTTGCTCATTATGTGCCAGAGCTGGCTTTGAGCTCTGGTTAGCAGCAGTTGGGGGGTACTTCATCTTTTCTCTTCATGCCTTAGACGTCTTTGGGGTTCAGTAATGTTGCTGGTACAGCTTTTATGTACATGCGAGTGGTTAGAGCAGAGACCTACGGTTTCTGTCTGGTTTGTGTAGAATAGAGTGAACTGGTGCTGCCTGAGCCTTGTTGGCAGCGGCTGTTGGGGGGTGCATGTGGTGCACACCTTAGGCTTCTTGTGCTGATGCAGCATTGCAGTTCGGTAACCATTTCAGGATTGTGATAGTTGTTTTGTGCAGGTGTCAGTATCTGTCAGCGGGTAAAGGTGTCATGTAGGAAGTGCTATGTTGAGTGGATGTCTTGTTGGTTGATGGGTGTGGCATCTACGTATATTCCTTTTTTGTGTTGTTTTCTTTTTATTTCATTCTACTTCTCCTGTGTTGTTGGCTGGAAGGGAGTGAGTAGGGTATGAATCTTGCCAAGCTGCGACAGGAGTCAGCGTTACATTGGTTAGCAGTGTGTATGTGCATGAGAGGATACAAAAAGGTATTGCAATATGTTGCTCTTATACAACATGTAACATGTAACATGTCTCAGAAGTACGAGAGTGGATTACAAAAAGGTATCACAATACGTTCTACTTATACAATGTAACATGTCTCAGAAGTACTAGAGTGGATGATGTCGCATCTGATGGATGTCTGTTGTCTCATCACAATTTCAACATATCTTCAAGTATTGTGCTCATGTCAACAAAGGTTAATTTACCATGTGTGCATTCATTTCTCTGGTGTATGTTTCTTTAAGGTTTATTTGAGTTGCATATCATCTAGTATTTACCTCGGTAACACTGTCATGTGGTGAGTAGTCTCTGGTGAGATATTAGTGAAATATTGTACTGTTACTATCAAGTGGCACCACCCTGCTACCGTATGTGATATAGGTTAAGGGGGAAGGTGTGTAGTGGGAACCTGCCAGACCTGCCAAAGGGTCTGTTCTGGCAAGTTGGTGATGGTTTGTGTGCCTGGGTTCCAGGAGAGTCAATTAGAGGCTGAGAGCAACTTAGTGAGGACTAGCCTGGGTGGTTGGCCCGGTATTTGCCTACTTACCAACTTCTCATGTAGGATGTGTTGATGATGATAAAGAGGACTTACCGTCTGCACACCAGAGACTCTGTGTCCACCTTTCAACCCACAACAGTTTTCTTTTCAATATAAATGAAAAGATCCAAGTGACAGAATGCAAGACAAGGTGGGATGGATGTCCTATTGTCATGTGACACTGCACATTTGCGATGACAGTATACCCTGCAACGGGTTTGTTATAGTATCTATTAATTTTGCTTGCTTTTTTCATTATTTGTAACATGCAGGCAACACATTTTGCATTATGCAAATAAGTGTAGATTTGCAAAATAAGTCTTTCTTGTGAAACAAGTAATCAACGTTGTGCATTTTTAAGTATTCAATTTACCTTTCCTTTCACAAATAAACCAATCCATTGCTGTGGGCTGTTGGGAGTACGGTCTTATGAATGTGTTTTCTGGTCTGCATCTAAACGCTAGAAGAACTGGAGGAGAGATGGAGTGACTGGAGGAGTGATAACGTGTCATCCTCTGGGTCCACAACAAATAATTTGGTGGAGCAGGAGAGTGTATTTTTGGGTCCAGGTTTGATGGAGGCTGGAGTTGGTTATGAAATGGGGGTTTCTGGGGCAAGAAATCTAAGAGTGGTTGTTGGGGGCCACATAGACACAGATGCAAAGAACATATTAGAAAACCATTGCACCATGACAAGTGCACGTTGGCATGCCATAGGCACCTGGGCAGAAATTGCTGTAGTGCAAGAAAGATAATTTTGTTGTGTTTTTTCAGCAGAGCAAAGTTTGCCCTAGTGCTAATACCATTCCGCATTAGCACTCAGCAAACTGTCCTGTTGCAATAATGCAGTGAAAATGTATATTTTTTTCCCAAGAGCAATTTCTTGCCCTGGTGCTTATGTCATGCCAATCTGCACTTGTCATGATGCAATAGTTGCTGATATGCCCCAGTGTTTTTAAAAATAGGGCATACTTTGCCCTAGTGCTAATACCGTGCAACTTCACACTTGCACCGGTAGAAAGTTTCTGTAATCTGGCCCTTGGTGATGTCCAAGCAAGAAGCCTGTTAATGAAAGTTGTGTGCCCAACTCACACCTTCAAACCGACTGGAATGTCCAAATCTGAAAACTTAGTAAACATTGAAGATGCTGCACTCCCCCATACATGCACAAGGAATGCCAGGAAACCACGTTTAAGTCTAGAGTTGTTTTGGGCCTCAAAACACACACCCAAAGCCACTATTGTAAGAGGAGCGAAAATTAGTGACAGCTTATGTGATCTTAGGTAAAACTAGTGAATGCACATTATAGGCAGGGGCATGTCCTGAGGGGGGCTGCCGCAGCTTAAACAACAAGAATTGGCAATGCCAATAGTTTTGGTGTTTACTGTTGTTCTTTGCATTATGCATTTATAGGCACCAGGGAGCAAAGAGGAGAGTGCAAAGTTTGAAAGGAGGGTGTGATAAGGGGTGCAGGTGTGCAATAGAATGAGATGGGGAATAGAGCAACGGAGGAAGTCATCGATAGAGGGTGCCAATGATAATGAGTAAGAGGAAATATCAGGGAGAAAGGGTGAGAGTGAGAGGGTAACAAATAAAGCAAGAGTGTGAGAGGATGGCTGAGAGGTGATAGCTAGATAGGGTAAGGTGTGTGGTGCAATTAAGGGGCTGTGGGGCTAGAGAGAAGGGGGTAGCGTGCGCGGTGGAGATGGAGATCTTCCTTGACAATTCTAAAATACATTTCTATGCAAGAAATTCCGTTGGGAGGAACATTTTTCCGCAGCTCGTTAGCGTTCTAATAATGGTCCTAATCTGCAAATTGGGAACATATTCCTTGTCGTTGAAATCTACATGCCTTTGAAATAATATCATTCAATTATTTCAATGCAACCAAATGCAGTCTTCACTCATTCGAAGTACACGGTGCTCATGGTATAATTAAATTGTATTACTGCAAATCCTCAATTAAATGAACAATAGCCATCGCACAAACACGTTATGGGGATAACACTGCTGACTTGCTTTTCAGCCAACACGTGAGAAGCGCAAGCTAGTTGGGATTTGTGCTTCAATGCGAGTGGACAAACGTTTTGGTGTAACGCAAAAGCAACAAAACTGGAAAAATGATGACAATATAATTATGTACTGTAAGCATAGAAATAGGACACACATACGTTGCTTGGGCCTAAAGTTTTGCAGATCTACTTTCCCTTCACCTGAGCTAAACGCCGTTCAGCTTTAAACCTCCGATAAGCCGCCACTAAATTCCTAGACTCTCTGCAACTGAACCTTGAAATAAAACTGCGGCATGAAGGCCGCCAGTGCTGCACACGCGGTGCGGGGGCCTTCCTGATAAAAGCACTGCCATGCACACGCGGCTCGCAGACCGCCCTCTTTTCGCAGCATGAATCCTACATTGTCAGAACCTATTCCTTGTATACATATGTATTCCTTTTAAAAGCACAGTGCGCGTCCAACCCTTTTTCTGCCCACACGGCCGTGCACTGATGTACAAGCGGTGCGGTGAAACCCTGGCGCAGTGAACCCCTGGCTCGGGGTCACCACAAAGCACTGCATGGCACTAAACTAAATTACTTTGTTCAATGCGTTTCCATGGCCAGCACTCACCTGCCACCAACTCCCGGGGGTAAACTACTCATCCAGCGTTAATTTGAACAATGCATTATCATATCAATCTAATCGTTTCAACGTGGTATAGCACACAATCACAAACAATATCCTTAAAATAGGATAATGTGCATGAAATAATTTGTTGCATGAACGTGTGAGCAGTGCCACAACCAGGGTCTGAACCTAGGGCCATCATGCCTTACATTGGAGAGCCACAACCATGGCTTTCCCCCTGCCCCCCCCCCCGTCAAGGGGAAGATGTGTGCTATGGAGGGAGTTGTTTCCAGTCACGTGCCAGCAAAATCAAGTGTGAAAAATACAAGTACCAGAATCCTCAGAGCTAATTAACTTGCCACACCTGAAAAAGAAATGCAGACCTGCCTGAAATAACTAAGAAACTCAGCCTCCCTGAAGATTGATGAAGTCATGAAAAGGTGCGTTAGGAGGAGAAGCTAAAGACTGGTAACAGAGCGCCTGCCTTTACATCTTTAAACAGGGTCTGAACCTAGGTCGGGCTGCTGGCAAAACGAGTCACTTCACCACAAAACCACATCAAGTTCTGCATTTACCTCTAAGTGAGTTTAATTGTAAGGGAACAACGAGATTCCGCTGCTGGCCAGACACTACATCAATCGCTCGCCAAATTCCCAACCACTTGCCATCTACTTTCTTCTGCCCTCTGAAAGCACCCGCAGAGTGAAAGATAATCGAAAAAAGACCGGAAAACAAACGCACATCAAAAGTGCATATGGGGATATGCGGGGGCCGGGGGGGTTGAAAAAATAAAGGAAGGCCCCTCCGGTCTGCCATGCCATATGCTTTCCACACCTTCCCTTTTATTACAATATGCAGCAAAATCATCCATGGCTTCGGGGCACTCTGGGTGGCTTTGGGGCACTCTGGGAGTGACCAAGATCGGATTAAACAGAAGCATTTGAGCTGCAATGTACGTTTTCACTTGCGAAAATGCATTTTTGCTTGAAACCTCACATTTACCTTTCAGTACAATGTGTGGGAATATTATGCATGGCTCCTGGAAGCTCACAGAGAGAAGCACAAACTCAGGACAAACAGTGGAGATAAGTGCACTTCTAACCGCAGCCAGACACTATGCAATGCATTTCAGGTGATGGTTCCTGTAATGGGTGTTAAAAGAACCCGTGCTCACAATCAGACCCGGCCTTGGTTGGGGGGCGAGCCGGGCGACCGCTCGGGGTGCCCCGCACACCTGGGTGCCATTAGCCCCCGCCAAGCCAGCTCAGGTGAGTCTTTCAAGGGCTCCCCTGAGCTGGCATAGTGGAGGAAGGCGCAGCAGGCGGGCGCATTCAATGACAATCAGGTGCTCAGCACCCCATTGTCACCAAATGCGCCTCTCCACCGCGGGCACCTTCACCAAAAAAGGCACCATTAGCCCCGCACCACGCCAGTTTAGGGGAGTCTTTTAAGGGCTCCCCCGAGCTGGCATACTGGCAGAAGGCATGGCAGGTGCCTCATTGTTAGTCAATGCGCCCGCGGCAGCGGAGAGCATTTATGAAGAATAGGGCACTGATGCACCCTATTCATAGAATTGCCTCCTCGCTGAAGCGAGGTTTAAAAAATAAAATAAAAGTGACACTTCCTGGCTACACCCCCTGTTGAACAGGGGCACGTGGGGAAGGGGAGGGGCGCCAATTCTCCCAGGGCACTGCTGCCCCTAAAGCCGGCCCTGCTCACAATGACATAAAAATCACCGGTGCTCGCAATTTCAGGATCTATTCCTCTGATGCCAAGCCCTGCAGACCCCCGAGCCACTGCCATTACTGAAACCACTTGAAGCAAGCATCAAACCAACAAAGCGCCCTCCCTTGGGCGAACCCTCACAAACGCCTGGCAAACCGCCCAACCCGCCGCCTTTCTGGTAGCCCCAAACAAACTTTGTATGCAGATCCCATGCAAATGTGGCACACAGACCACCCTAAAACCCTTCAATACAGCCGAAAACCACTGGAAGGTCCAGCGGAGGAGAGAAACTGATGGGGCAAAGCCCAAACGCCCAGGTCTGGCATGACACAGCAGTAGCCGCACCTTAAAAAACTGTGCTTGCAGCCCAAGTATGGCTGCAGCCGCACATCCAACAAATACAGATTACCGGCCAAGCCGCCGGCATGCCGCCAGCTGCAGCTAATTAAGCAAACTGAAGCCCGGCTTGGTGGAGGAATGCCAGTCACCATGCAGGCCTCCTGGCGAGGGTGGGCGACTCTTGCACCCACACCCCCTCAACTCCACACATACTAGGAAAAATCAGCAAGTAAGTTCCTTCAAAACGCTCAGGCGATCCAACGTGATGCTTCTGTTGCCCAGTCCTCGTCGATGCTCCCACTGTTCGTCCCGGGCTGATAACAGTAGCAGCTGATTATTGCTGCCTTTGCCCTTTCCTGAGAAGGGAGGACTGCGCGTGGCTCGCGTTCGGTGCACTCATTAAAGCAGGAATGGTGGAAGCACATGGCTAAAAAACAAAGCCAAGCTAATGGAATAAAAGCAAGGCCTAGCTGGTGCTTCGGCCATTTCGTTACCAAGTGTTAGCAAGTTGCCATGCCAACGCCATAGACTGCTCCCAAACTCCCCTTCTCCCGTCTCCTTTATGTTTTACAGTAGCAATGTTTTGTCGATATTTGCGGCTTATGCCACAAAGTGCCGAAACCAATAGCAAGTGAAAAGTGTGGCAGTGAATAAGCTAGCAGCCTCAAACCTCCCAGGCACAGGGAGAGGGCATAGATAACATACTTTTCGTAATCATAAGCTACACAGAGTTGATAACAGGAACAACACAAGTGTATTCCGCAAAAGACACCAAAACAGGTCCATCCGCTCAGGGAAACAGTAACAGATTCCAACTGTCACCTACGCTGCACGCAATGGCATTTCAAAATGGAACGTTTGGATGCCATCGCGTGCACACTGCAATTACATCACTGGCAATGAATATGACATATGCTTCCTCTCAGTCTTAACAGATAATATTTTAATGTGAGAAAAATTGTACTGGCAATACATATAAAGCATTTTTAAGAGGGTGTACTTATGACATTTCATTATCATTGAATTTCACAGGTGGTTTTCTTGTTTTTCCAAATTAAGTGTTTGAACATCTATCCTCCCGTCTCTCATCATACCCTACAATGACATCATTACCACCCGGAGTACCCTACAGAACCTCCTCCTGCAGACCGCCAGACTCTGCTCCCTCAGGTGATGATTGCATACTTTCTGAGCCTCCAAGTTAGTGACCATCGCACATGATTACGCCCCATATGCTGATCATTGACCACAACCTCAGGATGCCATGGAATGGCTACACGCTCCATGCTCACATGTCTACCATCGCTGGTCACCACGTGTTTCTTTCCTACTTTCATCACTTTTGATCAATTGAATTTTATGTCTGGATCCCAGTAACCTCACAATACCTTTGCGAAACACTTTACAGAAACATTTGCCTACCTCCTCACAAAACCTCTGATTTGCCTTTCCCCGCCATTCACACTTGCAAATCCTTCCCAGGATGTAATTCCAGCCCATGTTTTCTCTTATTTTTCCATCCCAATAAGCAATCACCTTTTGCAGCCACATAAACTTTAGCATGGATATTTTTTTCGACATAAGCAACATTGCACCACACAAAGCCCAGTATATCAACCCTAACCCTCCATATGCCTTGGGCTGAATGTCAGTGTTATGAAACGTGTGTTGCTTGTCATCCCAAATGCCCTGTATTTGACCTCTGGTACAATAGCATATGGTGACCCTGAGTCCGCCAAAGCTTTAATTGCACACCCAGCCAACACAATCTCCACTTCAGGGGTACTGTATTCCCCTGTATCATCATCAACATCCCCCACAATGTGAACTATCTTTTCAGACCACTCTTGTTTCTCCTCCGTGACACATTTAATACCCACCTCCCCCACTGATGTATTCGTATTCATTTTGAAAAATCTGGCAAAATGGCCATAATCCCACATTTTCTACATTTACCTCTCATCGCCAGACACTCTGTGGGATGAAATGCATGTGCTCCAGAAGTAGCTCCGAAGTAGCTGTTCGCTGGAGCACTCTGTGCTGATCTCGTGATGATCCTGGACATTTGGCCCATGCCACTTTTTTGGCACATAATAAAGAGGAGCCCCTGGCCGCTCCAGCATGCGCGCTACAGAAGTAACTCCGAAGTAGCTGTTCGCTGGAGGACTCTGTGCTGATCTCGTGCTGATCCTGGAAATTTGGCCCCTCCCACTTTTTGGGCACGTAATAAAGAGAAGGCCCCGTGCGCTCCAGCACGCGTGCTCCAGAAGTAGCTCCGAAGTAGCTGTTCGCTGGAGGACTCTGTGCTGATCTCGTGCTGATCCTGGTACGCGTCACATCAACATATCAACACAGTTCACAGACTACTTTGCTCCATTTATGATCTATATTGGACTCTAATGGACTTTTACTACTGCCTAATATAATTATCTGTGCTTGCAGCAAATTATCGATATTGAATATATTTCCTTTAACTTTTTAGGAAATTTGGCCCTTCACACTTTTTGGGCATGTAATAAAGAGGATCCCCCGCGCGTGTGCTCCAGAAGTAGCTCCGAAGTACCTGTTCGCTGTTCGCTGCTCGCGGCGACAGCTGACCTCTTTTTATGCTACCTCGGGGGGCACCTTTCTACTATCCTATACAGTGGTAATATAGACTTATCAGTGTTTTTACCGACGACCCAGTTAGTAATATTATATGTGTTATAACAAGTTATGCTATACTCCATGCAGCGCTGAAGGTCGAGTGCTGTTGCGTGCCGTGTGGTTAATCTCTTGTGGACTCAAAAATCTGCCGACTTTTTTATTATTACTACCATTAGCAGTAGATTGTTGTAGAATGCTACATTGATTATAGCGTTATATAGCGTCATAGACCTGTCCCATTCACTAATCAGTACATTTCCTGACTGTCAGATAGACAGAAAAGATTGTGGTGAGATTGTAGCTTATTAACTTATTAAAGGAAAATGTCACATATACACGCTATACGCTACTCCTGCTCCTACTCTTAATCCTACTGCTGAAACACTTCAAGCAAGAGAAAGAGTGCCTACGTTTTCAACGTGCAGTGCACCTTTCTCAGTTTCTCTTTGCTTGAGTGTGCTGCTATACCTCTCCAACCTCAATGTACTATATTATGATATTCTCTAGTTGATTTTGTTTTTTCTCATGCTTACCTTAGTGCCTATCTTAGTGTATTTGTCTATCTTGGTTTATATATACTATCTATCTAGTCCTTGGTGAATCACTTCTGACTTATATGAGAATATACAACTAAACATACAATCAGTTACAATCAGTTACAATCAGTTATTGTTGTAATTTATATCCAATATAACGTCATGGCTGATCACCTACGTGAAATTGAAATGCATAAAACCCTTAGAAATAGACATATATGTATAAAAGATAACCACATTACGGCCTATTTTTCCAAAAATGTACCATTTAATAACCATGAATTTTCATCTAAAGATAGAAAAATCTCTCTGATAAATGAGCTGCTAATTGAATCTACTGATGACTTGATAATTGAACTCTCCTGTGAGCTGGGCTGTGTATGCTCTAAACTTTTCAATGATGTATTAGGGGGGTCGTTGGCTCTCAAACATGATCCCGAATTGATTGAAAATATCGACCCCTCACCTACTATAGATCTGAACTCACAATCTGATATGATCGTTGATTGTGCCAATATTCCACCTCAAGCTGCTCAGGCTATGCCAACCATCGTGCTTCCATCTGCACCTCATGAATGATCCTTCTAGAACCCATGTTATTGACTGATCAAACTCTAAGCTCGAAGAGATGGAGTTGGAATATTTAGGTCAAGTTCTTGACCACTCTATTGGTGAGCCAATCACTACCCCTTTATATTTCACTCCACCATCCAAACCAATAAGCTTCCCGGCTCAGAAAGTGTCTTCTCTAGCTGATCCCATCTTAGCAATGCCAAACATTCAACATCATGTTGAGCCAATCTTGAACACTATGAATATGTTCAAGTTTAAGTCTTCTGTTAAGACTCTTCATCCCGCTCATATCCCATTAACTAAAAGTATGGCAACCGATCGAGACCCAAAATGAGATGACAGTGACTACGATCAGAGTATGACCTCTGATGACAAATTTGAGGCCTTAGAAAACTTATTGTCCAACTTATTGGCAAAATGTACTCTCTTAGAATCTAAAATCGATATAGAATCTTTGTTGATACATTTGAATCTTAGGAGAAAATGTGGTACACAATGCCCAGTACAATCCTTGTGCCAGTTTCACCTCTTCCTTCTATACCTGAGACCTGTGCAAAGACTTGGTTATATGTACCTTGTGTGCATCCACCTAAGTGCAAGTCTCGTATAACAAACCGTATCTTTCATGCTTTTATGTATGGGAACCAATTAACGAAAAGAAGGCAAAAATGTAATGCAACCCAAGGGTGCCCCCCTCTTAAACCTGTGCCACAAATAACTTCTAGCGTTTCCACTCATATTGATCCTATTGTAATTGTAACTAATCCAACTCAGCTTAGTGTACCAACAGGTAATTCCTCGATTGGCTCTTCAGCGGTCCCTAAAACTATGAAAGTAAAGAAAGCTTGAACTAAAAAGCTGGTAAAGTCGACAGCCATTGGCGGTTCTGAAGAACAGCAAATGACACTGCCGAAGGAATGGAAAGCAAGTCATCCAGCAATGAAGGACATTCCTTGCTCTATACCTAATATATCGACTACAAAAAAATAACTCTATTGGCAGCTCTACAACTGACTCAAGTCTCTGTTGTTCAACCTCAAGGTCCATTAAACAGAGCAGCAATACTCAAGTTATTTCACAAAATAGTTCCATTGCGAGTAATAACAACAAAATATAATTATCTCGTTGACCAAATTAAGTTGAGCAATCATTATACATTGAATGTGTGTTTTAAAAACGATGCCACTGTGTGGGGATACGCCTCGGCGCCAGCAGGATATGTTGGCTGCACCGGCTGCACCGGTGATCGGGGGCCCTGGGAACCGTGGGCCGGCTCCTCCGCTCTCGGCTGTCGTAAGCGCCGAGAGCAAGGGAACGCGAGCCGCTGCTCGGAAATGCGGCGCATCACAGCTGCACTCACCTGGCGGGAGGCCCGACCCGAAGGAGAGGGGACGGGGGCGCAGGCACTCCATGGCGGCGGGGAGCGGGGGCGACCGGCCCTTCAGCGTGGCGTGCCCCGCGGCGGCCCCAGAGCGGGTTGCGGCTGGAAGGCACCCAGAGCACGCCCATACCCAACGCGATTGCGGTTGCGATCACGTGATCGCCTCCGCCGTTTTCCAGGTCTCGGGAACCAGGAAATGGTGTACGCTAGCACGGCAGCCTTTAAGGGAGGCGGGACAACCCCTCAGCAGCCAATAAGGTGTAAGCCAGACAAAGCTGATGCTGATTGGTGGGGACTTGAACCTAGGGAACCCTTTAAAAGCGTGCCAAATGAAACTGACGGGGTTCTCTCATTTTCCAGGAAAGAGAAGAGGACGAGGAACGAAGATCAGAGTGGTGGGCCTATCCGGACACCACGAGATAGGACAAGGTTGGGAACTGCTTCAGTCTACATTGGAAGGGCCAAACACTGGTGAAGGAAACCAGAGGACGATACTCTTTGTTTTGTTAAGGACCCTTTACTCATTAGAATAAATATTGTTTTAGCATCCGCCTGTCTCCTGAAGCTTCATTATCTCACTGGCGACGAAGGTGGGATACCGACAACGTCATGGAGGCACTGATCAAAACGCTATCGGAGGGGCAGCAGCAGCTGCAACAATTAATACAGCTGCAAACCCAACAGGCGGCTGCCGATAGACAAACCTTCCAGGAGGCCATCCAGCTGCAGGGCACCATACAAACCACGGCCCAGGACAAACAACACGAGACCATAGCCCGTCTCACTGATGTGGTGGCCAACGTCAGAAACCAACCATTGGTGCCATCAGCTCTACTCCAGAAATATAAGGAGGGGGAAGATCCTGCCTTCTTTTTTACCAGTTTTGAGAGGATCGCCAGGAACGCGCAATGGCCTCCGGACCGTTGTGGACAGTATGTCGCTCCCCTCCTATCCGGGGTAATGCAGGGTGCCTATCAGGCGGTTAACCCCAATGGCAGCACTCCCTACGGAGAAATTAAGGCCGCAGTCCTGGATCGTCTAGGCCTAGATGAAGAGGCTTACCGGATACAGCTGAGAGAGACCAGACTCAGGGTGGGGGAAAGCCCGCGCCAGCTATACTATCGTATAAAAGACTTGGTTGAAAAATGGCTGCTACCTCCCACCCCAGCGAATCAACCCGTCCTCGACAAGATCATCCTGGAGCAATTCATCGAAGCCCTACCAGGACAGATGCAGAGGTGGGTTAGACAGCATCACCAGCCCTCCTTGACTGAGGCGGTAGATATCGCCTCAGCATACCAGAAGGCGGGTCACCACAAGATGCAGCCAACTGGAGTAACAGCCCGGATAGCAATCCCGATATCCGACCCCCTTGCATTCCGGAGTGGTAGGACCCTACCCACGAGGTGGAGACACACCGACGACAGCTCCAGAAAACCGGAAGACAAAAGAACAGGAGGTGAGGAAAAACACCCATTGGCAGCACCAGGATACAAGCAACCGCAATGCTACGAGTGCAATGAATGGGGCCACATAGCCAAGTTCTGCCCTAGAAGAAGACCAGCCGAACCGATGGACATCGGATACCTGAGCCCTGGGTCGGAGGAGAGCATCCCGGGTCCCTATGTGGTGGACATCCGGGTGGACGGCAGACCATCGCGCGCTCTACTCGACAGCGGCAGCCGGCAGACCGCCATATCACCAACCCTGAGTAACGCTCCCTATTTATCTAATATAACAGTACCCATTAGATGTATCCATGGGGATGTAAAGCGGTATCCAATGAAGAATGTGGTGGTAGAACTAAACGACACAACCACTCCCTTGAGGGCTGCCGTCCTGCCGTGTCTGCCTGCCCCAGTAGTTATAGGGACCGACCTGCCTGGCTTTGAACAGGCCATGAATGCCCTGGAGGGAAAGAGAATTACACGCGATACCGGCGCCCCAGCGTCGGACTCTGCTTCCCTGGCCCCTGTGCCAGGACAGAAAAGACGAACCCGGATGGAATGGTGTCAGGCTAGTTACATGACCAGACCCATCGGTTGGAATTTGGAGGAGAATGAAGACACCCTTAGGGGGGAGACCCTAACTGACCCAACCCTACGGATAGCACGAGAAAGGGCAACACAAGATGGGGAACCCGATCTAAGTAAGGGACCAGGGTTCCTATTACGCCGGGGTCTACTATATCGAAGATATAAGGGCGAGGATGAAATCGCCAAGGAGCAATTGGTACTACCAAAAAACATTGTGCCATAGTCATACAACAGGCTCACAACCATCCCTGTGGCGGCCATATGGCTTCCCTCAAGACCCAGGCAGAACCTATTGAAGCGGTTTTACTGGCCAGGTATATACGGGGAAGTGGCGCAGTTCTGTAAAAACTGCCCCACATGCCAATTGACCAGCGGTGTCCCAGCAAAGGCGCCACTACAGAAAATGCCTCTCATAACAGTTCCCTTCCAGAGAATCGGCATGGATATTGTTGGTCCCTTGGAACCTGCTAGCCGGGGGTATCGCTATCTGTTAGTGATCGTCGACTATGCCACCCGATACCCGGAAGCGTTTCCACTAAAGGGGACATCCGCCAGAGTTTTGTGTGATCAGCTTATTCCGTTTTTCGCACGAGTGGGGTTGCCTTCGGAAATAATCACAGACCAGGGTACGAATTTCATGTCCGCCCTCCTACGGCAAGTATGTGAGAATCTCCAGATCAAACAGATGAGAACCTCAGTATACCATCCCCAGACCGATGGACTGGTTGAACGGTATAACCAGACCATCAAGAAAATGCTGAAAAGGGTGACAGGGCCGGACGCGAAGAATTGGGATCGGGTGTTGCCTCTGGTGTTGATGGTATTAAGGGATACACCCCAATCTTCCACTGGTTTCTCCCCCTTTGAACTGCTATTTGGAAGACAACCCTGGACGATATTGGATCTGGTTAAGGAAGAATGGGAAGCCAGCGAAGAGGTATCACTCACTGAATACACTGAGGAGCTAAAACCCCATCTGACAGCTCTGCGTACCTTGGCCGAAGCAAACCTCAGCCAGGCTCAAACGACCCAAGAGAAGAACTATAATAAAGGGAGCCGAATGAGGACCTTCAAACCCGGAGACCAAGTACTGGTACTCCTGCCTACGTCTGCAAACAAGCTATTGGCCAGATGGAGAGGGCCATACAAAATCACGGACGTGCTCAGCCCAGTGACTTATCGGGTGCATCAACCTGATAGGACCACAACCGACAAGGTTTATCACATCAACCTTCTGAAGGAGTGGAGCGAGCCGAGTCTGAGTGCCTTCACAGAACCCGAGGAACCAGAATCAGAGGAAACCGTGAACACCGTTCCTGACACCCTCGAAGCCATCAATTGGGGCGCTGTTCTCTCCCCGAACATGAAATTAGACGTCATGGACAAATTATTCCCCTATGCCAATGCCTTTTCTACGTTGCCCGGTCGGACCAGAATATTGGAACACGGGATCAACACAGAACCCGGAAAAACCATAAGGCTTAGGCCATATCGAATCCCCGAAGCCAGGCGAAGAGTCATCAGTTCAGAAGTAGACGAAATGCTGCGGATGGATATCATTGAGCCATCCAACAGCGTATGGTCATCCCCCATAGTTCTGGTTCCCAAGCCGGACGGGTCCGTCCGCTTCTGTATGGACTACAGACAACTAAACAAAATTTCCCAATACGAAGCGTATCCTATGCCGCGAATGGACGAGCTCTTGGAAGGCCTCGGAGCGGCCCTCTTTCTAAGCACCCTAGATCTAACCAAGGGTTATTGGCAGATCCCCTTGCGTTCCCAGGGCAAGGAGAAAACCGCCTTTTCCACACCAAGGGGACTCTATCAATACAAGGTTCTGCCCTTTGGACTACACGGCGCCCCCGCCACGTTCCAGAGGTTAATGGATATCATCTTACGACCACATGACGGATATGCAGCCGCTTATCTGGATGACATTGTGGTGTATAGCAAGTCCTGGGAAGCCCATCTGAACCATCTGGAACTAGTGGTTGCCGATCTGCATAGGGCTGGTTTGCATATAAACCCGAAGAAAAGCACGATCGGAACCCATGAAACCAAATACTTGGGGCACATAGTGGGTGGGGGTGTCCTGAAATCACAACTATCCAAGACTCAGGCTATACACGATATTCCGACTCCCACCAACCGGAAACAGATCCGAGCGTTCTTGGGGCTCGTTGGATATTACCGGAGGTTCATTCCTGACTTCTCCTCGGTGGCTGCCCCCTTGACCGATGCTTTAAGGCTCAAAGGTGTTCCAAACCTAACCAACAACCCGAGCGCCCTGAACGCCATAAAACTCCTGAAACATAGGATTTCATCGAATCCTGTACTTTGTTGCCCGGACTTTCAAAAACATTTCTACCTACAAAGAGACGCCTCGAACCAGGGCTTAGGGGCTGTACTCTCACAAGACCGGGGGGATGCCCTACGTCCTGTATGCTTTATCAGCCGGAAGTTGCTGCCTCATGAGGCTGCCTATTCAACCATTGAGAAAGAATGTTTGGCCATCCGATGGGCCATCGACTCCCTTAAGTACTACCTATTGGGTCGCCGGTTCACCTTGTACACGGACCACGCCCCCTTGCAGTGGCTTGCGCAACACAAAGATACAAACCAGAGGGTGCTCCGCTGGTTCCTCTCCCTCCAGCCTTTTGACTTCCTCACGTTGCACAAACCGGCCAGGTTTCAGCTGGTGGCCGACTACCTGTCTCGGTGTGCTTCCCGGCCCGAACGGCCTGGGACTGGGGTGGGGATGTGTGGGGATACGCCTCGGCACCAGCAGGATATGTTGGCTGCACCGGCTGCACCAGTGATCGGGGGCCCTGGGAACCGCCGGCCGGCTCCTCCGCTCTCGGCTGTCGTAAGCGCCGAGAGCAAGGGAACGCGAGCCGCTGCTCGGAAATGCGGCGCATCACAGCTGCACTCACCTGGCGGGAGGCCCGACCCGAAGGAGAGGGGACGGGGGCGCAGGCACTCCATGGCGGCGGGGAGCGGGGGCGACCGGCCCTTCAGCGTGGCGTGCCCCGCGGCAGCCCCGGAGCGGGTTGCGGCTGGAAGGCACCCAGAGCACGCCCATACCCAACGCGATCGCGGTTGCGATCACGTGATCGCCTCCGGCGTTTTCCAGGTCTCGGGAACCAGGAAATGGTGTACGCTAGCACGGCAGCCTTTAAGGGAGGCGGGACAACCCCTCAGCAGCCAATAAGGTGTAAGCCAGACAAAGCTGATGCTGAGTGGTGGGGACTTGAACCTAGGGAACCCTTTAAAAGCGTGTCAAATGAAACTGACGGGGTTCTCTCATTTTCCAGGAAAGAGAAGAGGACGAGGAACGAAGATCGGAGTGGTGGGCCTATCCGGACACCACGAGATAGGACAAGGTTGGGAACTGCTTCGGTCTACATTGGAAGGGCCAAACACTGGTGAAGGAAACCAGAGGACGATACTCTTTGTTTTGTTAAGGACCCTTTACTCATTAGAATAAATATTGTTTTAGCATCCGCCTGTCTCCTGAAGCTTCATTATCACACACTCTTAACTATGTTCTAGGCTTTGAAGAGAATCTGCTTCAATTGGGCTATATTGCCCAAAATGTGGAAATCCCTACTAATAAACATTTTCTTGATGAGTCTTGTATCAGAGCATCTCAAGTGACTTATAAACATGGTCTTGTACCGTAATGCGGTTTCAATAATCCATCAAAAACCGCGCGTATAGAATCAGTACATAGCCGTGCCATTGAGACGCAAAGGTCTGATGCCGTGCATCCAGTTGCTAATCATCCTAACCCATTAAAAGATATTCCTGGAGGCTATTGGCAATGGTTGCCTCTGACATTCAAAGAACACTTTTCTAGGACATGCCAATGACCAATACACCCCCAATTCCTTTATTCTTGGAACACTCGTGGACATTCACACATTTTTGATGTCGATGGATTAATAAGCAACATTGACATGTTTCATATAGTGGCTCTCCAAGAAACTTGGATCACCACTGAGGTGCAAATAGACAATAGATCTACAGTTCATGAAGTAGCCATAAAAGGCCAATTAGGTCGCCCGAAAGGAGGGCTATTAATATCAGTGCAAGCACCGTGGTCAATTGTAAAATGACCACACTCTTCGCCTAATGTTTTAATTGCTAAAATCACTAATGCTGCGATCACTATCATTATAATAAATGTATACGATCCGCCTAAGATGTTGCTAATATCCAAAAATATCAAAGGAGTCGATGCGGCTCTAAAGCAATATTCTCATCGCTATCAAATATGGCTCCTTGGCGACTTCAACGCCAAAACAGGCGACATTGTCTCAATTGATCAATTGACCGATGGTCTTCAGAAATCCGACGCCATTAATCCTGTATTTAATATTCAAGGCAATAGGTGGCGTAGACTCTTACAATCTTATAATTTAGTATGACTGAATGGCACTACAATGAGTGACCCTCTAATGGCTGCTACAAGAATTGAGGGTTCATCTGCTGTCACCATTGATTACATTTTTTCTAATCATTCGGATATGCAATTCATTAAGGACATGTGAGTTGTTTGTCAAGAGGAGAGTGATCATCTGCCCTTATGTCTCCTCATCGATACAATGCAAGCTAATACACTTCTACCAATATATGATACGAATGGACAGATTCTGCTAAATGATGGACAAAATCGTATTCTAAAGAAAAAGCACAGTATCTTAGAAGCCAGCACTATGGCCCAGGGACTATTACCCGATTTCATTTGATCGAGTTCATCTACTTCCAATCCATGCGATCAATTGATAAAGAATTTCTCGTTAACTATGGTTAACATTCAAAGTACAACTATAGAACATTGTTCATACAAAACTGTATTTGAGAGAGTTAATCTTTCCCTGCCAGTGCGTAAAGGCAATGATAAAACAATCCAAATAGCAAAAAGGAACTTACGCCATAACATTAAAAACATTGCACATTCCAACAATTGTGTGACCTTGGTGCCCTTGATCACAGCACAAATTTGTGCATTAAAAATATATTATAAACAATGGCTAAAAACCCATAAAAAAGATCTAGAGCTAATAATCTGGCAAAAAATCGCCAGACTATCTGTATTGGGAAACGGCAATGCGATGTGGCATTTGATTGCAAAAAACAGAAAAGGGGACCTAACACTAAACTGTATCGATGAGGACACATGGGCCAATGATATTGCTTCTACTATTGGCCGTTGTGAATCTGTTGCCTTGCCCTTACCAATCCCTGATACACCTTGGGAATGCAAGGCTTCAATTCTTGATATTATTGCCATCATTGAAAATGTGAAATCTTCTCGTGCTGCGGGCACGGATGGCATATCAATCCTTGTAATTAAAAGCGATGAACCCTTATGGGGTGCTGCTCTACATGTATTATTCTGTCACATTGGAATACATGGAAACCTACCCCCATCTTGGAATTCGAGTAACATCTTGACTGTTCATAAGAAGGGGGTTTGGGATGTCCCATCGAACTTCCTAATGCTGGCTATGCTAGATTCTACATCTAAAATATTCACCAAAGTTCTACTACAAGAATTGAATGCATGGATTGATACAAATAAGATCCTTCCACCAAATCAAATAGGATTTAGAGCGAAATCTAGCACCTCTCACAATCTCCTCATTTTAAGTTCTGCGATCGAACACGCTTGGGAGCGGCGTAAACTAGATGTATACTGTGCATTCATCGACTTTTCCGCCGCATTCGATACGGTTTGCAGGAACCAGTTGTGGGGTAAATTAGATGAATGGGGGATTCCATCTGGTTTGCTTCGTATGCTAATGATATTACACGCTGACACAACAGTTTGCGTCTGCCTCAATGCATTGGGCAAACTATCAAAATCAATGCCGACCCAATGTGGCGTAAAACAGGGGTGTATGATTCCGGCAATATTATTTAATTTATATTTGGCAGATATGTTCGCCTCTTTCAACATTCATGCCGCCAACACAACCCCATAAAGATCAAGAATGTGACCCCGGGCTGGCTCGCTTATGCCAATGACCTCCTACTCCTGGACTACACGCCTGCTACATTACAATTAAAGTTGAATGACCTAGTTATATATGCGAATGCTAATGGTCTTAAGATTAATGCCACCAAAAGTAAAATCATGGTATGTACACAGACATTTAGGCCAAAGAGACTACATTGAACACTATCAAGTGAATCACTTGAGCAAGTCACATCCTATAAATATCTAGGCGTAATTGTTGATCACAAACTTACATGGGATTTACACTGGGCTGATTTAAAACAGAAATGTGAGATCTCAGTAAATGCCCTTAGTGCATTTATTGGTCGAAATAATGGTTAGTGTGCATCAGCCATTTTGTCTATATATAACTCTACAATCTTGGCAATGTTGTCCTACGCTGTAGCAATTTGGGGTCAAAAGTACAAAAAACGTATTATTATGTTTGAAGCCAAACTCTTGAGGAGGCTATTTCGTCTCCCACAATGCATAAGCGTAGAATATCTTTATCTTGAGTTTAATGTTAAAGGTATCTGGAATGTGTATATAACCCAGTGTGCATTGTTTTACCAACGTTTAATCACAGTGCCCACTGATACCATCATCGTCCCATATATGAATGCCTTTTTAAGCCTGCATGATATCATACCGATAGGCACAATTGGGGTTTTGAAGGAAATACACAAGAAATGGCTATACAATGGTAGCAATACATTTCTCTCCGGCGATATAAAGTATTGGCTAAAGAGAAAAATAAATGAGTCTGCATTTTTAGATAACATGCTCCATCTTGAAAACCTAACATCTACTACAGACTATTGCAAGCAGAGATGGTCTTGTATGTCCATCCCGAAATATATTACAGCATACCCTAGTCTGATCACTTTTCGCACATACTTATTCCTCAAGTTTAATGTATCAGTGGCTTTATTGCCAAAAAATTGGAAGAACAAATCTGTACATCATCACACACATTGTCGTCTATATGGTCATTTGACTGATGAAACAGTGTCCCATCTCATTACAGAATGTGAAAGTCTTAACTCTTTACGTATGAAATATTTTAAGGCATATAATAATGCAGTAAAGGTGATGGATATACCTTTTTTATGGTTGGATTTTATGCAAGGCAATGATATCAATTTAATATATTTCGTTGTCAGGTTTTATCTGCACCTTTTAGAGATTTTGAAATGTCTTCAATGACCAGAATTGTGTTTTTAACTGTTTTTTATCTGTAAAGCCGAATGAAATTTATATATTTTGTATGTTATGTTATACAAAGCTTGTTGCTATATGTATATCTAATAAATAAAATAATAATTAAATAATAATTAAATGCAAGTTTAAACCCACACCTTGGGCAGAGCTCCTTGCGCATGCCCCGGTGGGGACTCAAGCTGCACCCACCTGGTTTGTTAAATCGTTTCACAGCACTTACCTTGTGTTCATCATTAGACAACTCCCCTTCATCACCCCTCTCTTTTCACCACCTGAACGTTTATCCTTCCCATTTATGGAATTCACCTCCATCAAACATTTTCTGGTTAACTCCATTCCCCTAGCAATTGCCAATGAGTCCTGTAAAGGAGGGTTTTGTGCTTGCCATAACCTCTCCTGTATTTTAGGATTATATGTATGCATCATAAACTGGTCCCTGATGTATTCATCTTCCCTACCTGTGAATTTGCAAGATGCTAATAAACCTCTTACATCAGCAGCAAATGAGTCCACTGTCTCCCCAATACATCGCCTCCTTGAAAATAATTAGTATCTTTCCAATACTACTTTTAACTGTCTTCCATACTGATCTTCTAATTTCCACATACCTTTGCCATATAATCCATCTCCATGACCACCCACTTCCCCATCAACACCTTGTACATCAGGCAATGTTTTGATAATCATGACTGCCTCATCCCCATACAACACATAAGATTAGAACACTTCTGTTCATCAGAAAATCTATCAAAGCCTGATGCAACAAAGTACAATTTTAAATGGACTTTCCAGTCCACCCATGGATCTCCAGGTGTTGCCAGAAATTTGTGGGGAGGGTCCACATTCTGCATAATCAAAAACAAACAACAAAATGGTCAACAATACAAAATATGATATGCTTATGGAGTATCCTGGAACGTAACAAGAGTCACCTATGTAGGCCGGCGCAACCTCCCACTACCTCCACTCTTTCAAACCCATGGGCTCTGTACAGTACAACATAGAGTTATAAAATGGCACCATTTCCCCCACGGAATGGGGTAAGAAGGATGTACCGCTGATCACCACTAAGGAATGTTGATGCAGGAGTGACCTCACACTGCCACAACAAATCAACAGTACCAAATCTCTGTTCTTTGTGCTAAGTGCAATTCAGCCTCTGACCAGTAGATGTCCCCACCACTCCACAAACCAGTAAGCAAATTGTTCCCAAAATGAGGGTGTACTGTCTTCCTCTCAGTGCTCCTCCAATGTAGTTATAATATCCACCGGCAAGGTTGGAGAATTCCTCTTTCTCATACCCACCCACCATTTCAGGTCAGGGTACCACGGACTGTGCCACCTCCACTGCAGCGGCTTGATTATGGCGGCTGAGATCCCCACAGTGAGGACGGGTCTCCCCCTCAGTGGTGCTACAAACGATGGCAGCACTACACAGTTAACATGGAAGTTGGTTCCTGGACCAGAACCCCGGTAAATTGCCTGCAGCACAAATGTAGAGAGCGGGATTGCCGCCTTTAAGATCGTCCTGGGCCTTGACGTAGACCCCGACGGAACAATTCAGACCTGCCTCCAGAGCCCCGATCCAGGCCTCAATATGGGACGGTGTAATAGTGCGACCCACCTGGCACACACCACTCGCCACCACTGTCCCGACCGGACAGACACAGTAACTCACAGTGCATTGAGTTGGGTAAAGCAGCCCACGACTCCACCGCTCTTCTCCTCAGACCGCCATGGTGCCACTGAGCAACTCTCTCCACTCTCTATACCTCTGGTCTCCACGGTGCCACCGACTCACTCTTGCCTCATTTCAGCCCGGGTGACCAAACATTGTTTGTTTGTTTATTTATTTATAGTGCCCGCCAAACCCGGAGATATCTGGGCGCATGAGGGGTCTCCCCTCTCCTCTAACTCGTCGCCACTAAAATGCGGTAATGATAAACTACACAGAGTTGCTAGCACGAACAACACATGTTTATTTCGCAAAAGACCCCAACACAGGTCCATCCACTTAGGGGAACAGTAAGGGATTGCAACTGTCGCCTATGCTGCGCGCGATGACATTCCAAAATGGAACGTTTGGATGCCATCCCGCGCTGACTGCATTTACATCACTGGCAATGAATATGACAATATTGCTGGCTTCTCTACTGAACAGAGGCGTAGCAGGATTGTCTAGCAAATGGGGCCTGATGCTAATGTAGTTGGGCCCACTGCACTGACACACATATCTGTAAATGCCCACACAGCGCTGCTGAGCAGGCATTTACAGATTTTGGGTGGGCCTTGCCCCTCAAACCCTACCCTGCCTACGCCTCTGAAGGAATAGGACCTTGACTCTAGAGGTCTGATTCTAGTGAAGAGGAAATAAAAGCACTTCCAAGCTGTGTTGCTTCTTGGAACAGGACGCCTCTCGATCACTGAGAACACTCCGTCGAACATCAGTGTGATGTAATGGACGTACAGACTGCTTCCGGTGTTTCAGGGTGGGGGATTTAACCCTTCCTGAAACTCCTTGTCAGGCCTCTAACTCCCTTTCCACCACGCCCCAGAAGATGTGATATGCAGCTTGACAACTACGGATATAGAGACACAATTCTTTTTTTTCTTACTCCTATCATGTGCTTCTTTTGTGATTTTGTCCTTGTTTCAGCATGATACGTTTCATTCATTTTTGTTCCCAACTGTTTTCCTATTCAACCTCTTTGGCTCTTTTGCTTTTGAGGCACTAGCACACCAGTTCAAGAAAGACTGCGATGCCGAGCATCGCCCCCTACAAGCAATCGGTCCACGTTTGCAAGGTATGGCTCAAATAAGGCAGCCCGCCAAGGGAATGCGTTATTACTAGCAGGATGTTACACAAACAACCTACTTGTAATATATGGCACAATGTAGCCAAACTGTTCTTTATGAGAATATTGCAAGTCACTGAGGAGTCTCGGACCTTATAGATGAACAAGTTCACAGGCACTCTGAATATCAAGACCACATGCACTATCTTTATTTTTCAGTACAGTTGGGGACATTGTATTGATTGTAACACATAGGGGTCATCGTCCTTCGGCCCAAATACCATTTATTTCCTCTCTTCAACTTTGTTCCTGCGTGTAATCTTTATCGAATTCCCTTCATTCCTGTTCCTCATTTTTTTCACAGTACGTCTGAAGTTTTCTTTCGCATTTTCCGAACTCTACCACTCTCATTGTTTTTATGTTTATCTTTTTCTGTTCCTCTTTCTAGATTTTTCAAAACGAATGGCATGGAAGTTCTTAAAAAAAGATTAGATGGTGTGTGTCTTTGTTGGTTGAACCCACCCTACAGAGACTGCCCCACAAGGAACTCGTTTCACAGCAAACTAACTGTGTATATTGGGCTAACATTATTCATTTTTTTATTTTATCAACTTTAGTTAATTTTCAAGAGCATAAAGCAATACATCAGGCCATTGGGCAATAACGATACCATGACCAAATGTGCCTTCAGCAAATTGACATATATTCCTGTAACCACTTCAAACTTCACAAACCTTCCATATTCATTGAATGACACGTGCAGCTTGGTACAGTTTGATGATAGAGAGAGGTGAGACTGATCCACTATTGTAGTGGTCTGTCCTTTTAAAGCCACTTGTTTACCTTGCTCTTAAAGAAGTTATATTTTAATTTAATGCACAGTATGTTACTGAACTGCTTTTATGTGAAGTGTGTTTATGTAATTTTATATGTCATTGGAGGTCTCCACTTGATTTACTTGACCTCAGCAGCCCGCACTCGTGTAAGCGAGTCTGCCTTCCATTTCCTTTATTTTGATCACATATGAGCGCGGCTAACCAATTCCATCCCTCGGGCATAAATGCGCAGGGGGGATCACCCGTGCAGCGGATGGACACAGTGGGCATGCTGGCAGCGCACTGGAGGCATGCTTAAGAAAGGCCTTTTGTGCCCGTCCACGACCCGTCCATGCCGTGAAACATGCTTTCTACGCAGAATAAGCAGCTACCTGCTTCGATGATATGTCGGTTCTATATGCACAATGAACTGACAGCTCTGGCTCCTCTAGATACCGGTTGGCCTCAGGGGTTCATGGTTTTCATATCCAGGGAACCCCACAAACGTATTAGCCACGGTTTACACTTGCTTAATAGATTTCTGATTAATGTCAGATCAGCGGGAGCTCACCGAGACAACATTTATTCCCTTTTGGAAAACCTCAAACCTGATTTTCTGTGCATTACTGAAACATGGTTTATTTCAGCTTCTGGTCCAGATATTGTTCAGATGATGCCCCTCCAATATAATATGTTACAACGAGACAGATCCACCCCTAAAACAGGGGGTGGACTGGCATTAATATATATTTCAGACATGCTAAGTGGTTCCTCTATTCCTATGGCTCATAAACAGCCATGATAACTATTACTAATCAGACTTCAGTCCTCGCCCAGTGTCTCTTTTCACTTTCTTATAGGCCATAGACCACCAGCCTGTGTTACAAATCAATGTCTTTCTGATTTTGCACAACTGGTGGCAGACTTATCTCTGAAATATCCAAAACTGGTCTTTTTGCCAATTTTAATCTGCACCCAAATATTACTACAGACCTTCTGGCCAAAAATGGTGTGGCTATTTTGGCTGATTGTTCTTTTTCTTTGAGGAACCACCTTCCTACCCACAATGGAGGGATTATGCCTCATCTTATTTTCTCAGAATTTAACCCCTTCCTGTTTCCTGAACTGATCACTATTTGCTTCCTTTTTCGATTGCTGTTCAGACCACTGGCTGTGGTCCCTTTACGCCATCACAGGCTCGTCATCATTGCGCATCTTTTTGCCCAACTTCTATCAGCAATTTCCTGATTTCTCTGACCCACAATGGAATAGTGAGTAAAAAGATCCTTGTACTGCCCTGGTTGAGGCCATGAATGATGCTGCAGATACCATGGCCCCTATGAGATCTTGAGATCTTTTTGTGGTCGATATAAGCCTCTGCCCCCTGGTTCTTGGCAGCACTCAGGTTGTTAAAACAAGACTGCCAGTGAGCTGAATGTAAACGGCATGTTGATTTTGCTCTTTCTGCTAAAAGGATTTATACATATACCCTCACAAAATGCCAGCCAGCTGTAAAAAAGGGCAAATCATGTTAATATGCTGACCGAATTCTTACATCATCATGCTCGGTTAAAGAACTCTTTCAAGTTGCTGAAGAATGTTCAGCTCCTGTGCGACCTTTAGCCAAGACCTTACACTAGCAAGTCCACTGGGATCGGATTGCTGTGCTAGGATGAAATTAGCAATATTCGACAAATAATTGGGGTGACATGTCTTATTCTGTTAACCCACGTACCCCAATTTCTGTTTTGGATGTAAACCGGACAAGTGCTTTTTGATCCAGCAGCATTACTGACACTGTGGTCTTAACTTCACTATTGAAACTTAGGTCCACCTCTCCCATTGATCCAATCCCTCTCCCGAGCCTTCAATCCATTTAAAAAAAAGACTATTCCTCTTTTTACTGCTGCTTTGCAACATTCTTTTTTGACAGGATTGATCCTAGGACCCGTGAAGCATGCAATCATTTCTCCACTGCTAAAGAAGTCAAATCTTGACCTTGCAGTGGTAGAAAATTATCAACCCATTTCTCTGCTTCAAGCCCTTATGAAGATGATGGGGGGCATTTTCAATCCATAGTTCTGAGATTTTCTGGAATCAAACTGTCTTCTGCACTAGTTTCAATCAGACTTTCGTCCGTGAATGGGAAATTAGTCTGTTATTATTTATTATTTATTTATTTTTATTTACTATTTGTATTGAGCCAGTAGCTCGCAAGCTTCGGGCGCAGAGACAGGAACACGGTGAGACAGGTGTTAGAACAAACAGGCACAAGACAGTAGATGACGGGTGGACAGGCAGTGAGTCAGAATATGACTTTAGTTGAAGATGTGGGCCTTCAATAATTTGCGAAAACGCAAATAGTTTGTTTCCATTCTTAAATGAGCTGGGAGATTGTTCCAGAGGCCAGCCACTGTAACAGGGAAAGACTTTCCTGCTCCATTTTTGCACTTGTGGGTGGCCACTGCAATCATGCCTTGATCGGCCGATCTCAGCTTTCTGTTGGGCACATATAGTGTGAGTTTGGATTTAAGGTATGCTGGGGCTTTTCCATAGATGCATCTGTGCACCAATGTCAAAGATTTAAATTGGACTCTTTCTTCAACTTTTAGCCAGTGTAGTTCTTTCCTTGCTTCACTAATATGCTCGGTTCTAGTTTTCTGTTTGATGATTTGTACTGCATTGTTTTGTATAACTTGGTAGCTGTGAAGGCATTGTTAATTGGATCCTAAAATGAGGGTTTTGCCTCAGTCAAGGGGCGACAAAATGGTAGCTCTTGTGATGGTAGCGCAATTATCCTCTGATAAATAGGGTCTAATGGCTTTTAGCAGTCTCAAATGGTATGAACATGTTTTTTTATATATTGTTTTGACTTTACCCAGGACTTGAATGTGGGTGTCCTTTATCACGAAGGCGCTATAGGATGTATGGAGCTTCGTTCTGGCTGAGTGTGATCCAAAGACCATTAACTCGTTTTTTTTTACCATTAAGGCACATCCAATTTGTGTCCATCCACTGTTCTACAGTGTTGTATACCATGGATAGTCGCGCACTGTCTTTCTCATAGTCTCCGCTAAATTCAATCACCAGCTGAGTATCATCAGCATAGTTGGTAAAAAATGTGTTGATGTTGTCCAGAACTGTGCAAAGATATCTCAGGTACAGATTGAATAGAAAAGGGGACATACTAGGTCCATGTGGAACCCCGCAGGAGATTTCAATTTCTATGGAGAACATGTTTCCCCTGTGGACTCTGGACGTCCTAGTTTGAAGAAAGGACATTATCAATCCTATAGCTTGATCTGAGCAGTTTGACGTTTTCTTCAGGGCAGTCTTGAGTAAGTTATGATCTAGTAGATCAAACGCAGCGCTTAGATCCAGAAGAATGAGAAGGCCGGCTTTCCCCATATCTATGATGTTAAGCATTTTGGTCTGCAGGTCTAACATAACGGTCCCTGTGATATGGGTGGGCGGAAACCTAATTGCTGGTAGTATAGGGACTCCAAAGCTTCTACATGGGCTTGGAGTTGCATTGTAGCGAGCTTATCCATGATTTTAAGAATGAAATTACAATTGGTAATGGGTCTAAGGTTGTTAGGGTCCCTCTGATCCAGGTTCGGTTTCTTAACCAATGGAGTTACAGTGACACGTTTTATGCTTTCGGGCACTGTTTGGTCTCTGAAAGAGGAATTTATCACTTTTGTCAAAACTGGTGCGAAGATGTCTGGGTTGTCTAGAATTATATTGGGCGGAATTATATTGTCGGCAGAGGTTGTGGGTTTCATGGCGGCTAGCACTTTTATCATGTCACTGGTGGTAATTTGTGTGAACTTAAATGGGGCTAAGGAGTGGGTTATTTCCACAGGGGGAGATGATATATGCGCCTTTCCAATGGCTTGAGATTTTGCTATAATGTCCCTGGCCTTAGTAATTTTGTTAAAGAATGCAGTCTGGGTTGCATCACTCTCTTCTTATGTTGGAGTGAAAAGAGGAGTAATCCCTTTAGGTTTTTCCGACTAATTTTAGGATGTTGAAAAGTTTACTAGTGGAATTGGCTGCCGTGGTGATCTGTGTGTTGTAAAAGTTCTTTTTTGCATCTATTATCATGTTTGTATAGGTTTTCTCACTATCTTTCCAGAGTACTTTTTTCTCTTGGGTAGGATTTATTAGCCATTCGTTTTCCTTTTTTCTCTTAAGTTTTTTTTTCTCCAAAAGTTCTCCCATAAACCATTGTTGTTTTTTACCATTGGATCTGACTGTTTTGGTTTGTGGAGGTGCCTTCTGATCCACTAGTAACTGTAGGTGGCATAGAAGGTTTGTCAAAAGGGACTCGCATGAATCTTCCATACTTTCGTTGATTTCAAAGTTATCTAAACTTTGTTTGAGATGTTCTTTACTAATATTTTTAAAGTTCTGCTGTGTTATTTTGTTATGGTTGAATTACTTTACTTCAAGACCGTGGAGAGGTCGGAGATTTGATTCTGCTTGACCTCTCTGCAGCTTTTAATACTATTGACCATGGGATCTTGCTGCAGAGCCTGGAGAAGGCCGGAGTGTCAGGTGTTCCACTTCACTGGTTTGCTTCTTTTTTGGCGGACTGCCTTCCGACAGTCTCTCTCCCCCCTTTTAAATCACCCCCTATAATAAATAACAGTGGAGTTCCCAAGGGGTCAGCTCTATACTTTTGTTTAATTTATATATGCGCCCATTGGCAGACTTGGTCACAGATCATGGGGTACATTTTTACTCCTACACCGATGATAAGCAGATTCTTTTTCACCTAAATGCTTCTGCTTATGACCCTTCTTCTAGGATGAAGGACTGCCTCTCCTCGGTTGGAAGGTGGATGGACAAGAACTGGCTCAGACTTAACGGAGATAAATCAGAGGTCCTCCTGGTCTGTTCTCATACCATCGGGACTCTATGGACTCTATGGACCACTGACAAGAGGCCTACCTCCCTGGGCCCCTTGTCCTGAGCCAGTCCCAGCAGTAATAACGTTAGGTATTAAACTCATGGACAGTGGATGTAGAGAAGCCCACATTTCCTCAGTCTGTCAATCAGGCTTTATTAAATTAAAAGTCCTGATGAAAGCCTTGCCATTTATTCCTCTTGAGTGTAGGGTTAAGGTGGTTATATCTTCTATTATGGGTTTTGTTGATTACTGCAATGCCATCTATCTTGGACAACTTGAGATGCTATTGCAACGCCTTCAGATTCTCCAGAACTTAGCCGCCCAGCTGGCTCTGGGAGCTCCCAGACTCTCACACTCTCAAGACTTGCTCTATCAGCTTCACTGGCTCCCTATTAGGAGTTATGCCTTGTGCATCGCACCATCCATAAATCCGGTGCTGAGTTTTTAAGGTCAAAGCTGACTCTTTTCAAACCTATGAGATCACTCTGTTCTTCTTCTCAGTCCATTCTATGTATTCCAAGGTTCCAACAGGCTTGGGTGGGGGGAAGATCTTTCTCGGTGCTGGCTCCCACGCTCTGAAACTCCCTGCCAACATATCTTTGCAACATCACTGAATATCTCCAATTTCGGAAGACCTTTAAGACCCACCTGTTCTGACCCTGGTTTGCATCAGTTATCACCTATCTCCTACCCAGCACCTAGATGCGTAGTGGCCTCAGTTTGTGCTCTACAAATCACCATAAAATACAATACAATACAGCATTGATCATGCATGGGCAGCTGTGGTACCCATGTTGATACTTGATTTTATTTGATAGAATTATACTAGGTAGTGAAATGGGCTTACAGCACTTCTTTTGGGCACTGATGCTTAAATCACAGTCAGCTACCATGAAAGAAGACTGTAAGGGCCTACAACAGTATTCAATCATTTCCTAAAGGAGAGCACAGAGATGACACTATGCAGGTCCATGGATAGTGAACTCCACAGGTTGGGCAGGAGTACCAGACATCATTTATCTCTTCTAGCTTTAGATCTGGAGGGGGAGCAACCTGCAGGCAGCAATTTTAAGAACTTAGTGCCATGGAAGGTTGATATAGGTGAATTGTGTTAGCTACATATTGCAGGGCAAGCCCCTATAGGAATGTACAGACTTTACATAGCAACATCAATAGAATTCTGTGGCAGATGGGAAGTGTTGAGACCAACAATTTTTAGTCTTTTCCCATAAGCGATGGCCATGTACGTATCACAGGCAGAACAGCATCATGGCATGATGCAACAAGAACCATGAAGTAATGTGATTGGCTGACACAAATCAAAAGGCTCATAAGGCTCGGTAGCTGTGATGTTATTCTCTGCGGGAGGATCAGGCAAGACCTGTGACACATGCCATGTGACACATGAGGGTGAGGTACATTTTGCTGATAACAAGAGTAGGGGTCATGTGGGTACTGGTTATCTGGCCAGCGCCCATTACCAATGAAGGAGAGGTATTCTACAGGAGGAGTCTGTGTCACATGGGTAGGCCAAAACGAAATTGAAGAGACCTATCATGACACTGTTAAGTCATGACCCTCAAGGTCATATGATGTTCTGTTAGGAAGCTCATTGTTAATATCACTGACTAAATGAAGCGTGCTGAATTTCTGTATGAATCACATTGTGTAAAACCCTATAAAATCCCAGAGACAGTGCTTGAGGGCCTCTTTTCTGGAGCGGTATAATATTCTGATTTCTCTGAACATAAATCACACTCTAACGCTGCTGCCTCATTTCCCTTACTGCATCTATTGGCGGGTTTCTACTGAAGACAATGTAGAGCCTGTCTATTAGTCTATACATATAAATAAAGGGGGATCTGGGAATTCTGTGAAGGAGATGAACAGCAGCATTGTGTACAATGTGTACATGAGAAAGTTGTTATTCAGGGATCGCTGCATGAAATACATTAGTATAGCCAGGTTTAGAGTTAACTGATGAACCCATTATAGCTGCATGCAGTAAAGAAGCCAAGCCTCATAAATGCAGACTTTACAGCCACACCCACTGGGTTTTCAAATATCCAAATCTGATCGCAAAACAAAGCCTAAGTTCCTAACTCTATAAACGATAGAAATGGGGAGGCCAAATGAACCAAGGTGTGGTGGAGAGCAATAGGGGTCCTTAAGCATTTGTGTTTACCATACTAGTGATACCTAGGCATTGAAGGGATTCAATTGGTGCTCAAGCAAGAGTGCCCAGTCCTTCTCTTCATTAGAAGTACTTACGGTAATCTTTGCAAGGGCTTGAAGCCCTGAAATACATTTGTGTTTCATCAGTATCTGAGTGGTATTTAAGCCAAAATCTGTGGAAACTATTTATCAAAGGTTGGGTATAGACATCAAATAAAAATGGCTACAGAAAGGAATCATGAAGAATCCCACAAGAAAAAAAAAACATTTGGAAAAGAAAGGTCTCAATTGGATAGCTTGAAATCTACCACTCAATTAACTAATCAAAGCCTGATCTGAGACCACATCCTTGGCATTAAGAGAAGAAAGCAAAATCTTTTTATTAAATGTGCCAAATGTCGCAGCGAGTGGAGTTTCATTTCCATGTTTAGGACAGAACCAAAATTGTAGGAGATCCAGCATCTGGGATTTCTTCACATGATTCTACACCTGAAAGGTAACAACTATTTTCTAGAATCGTAGCTACCCTTAGTAGCCCAGCAACAGGGCAATAGTTATTCAGCTCCCATAAAGCTCTCCTAGCGGAATGCGCTACAATTGCAGTGCATTTAACTGCCCTGGCCCATAAATTATGTGCCAAGTCCCACATCAGCTGGGCTCACACCTATCTGCACAGCCTGCACAGATCCTCCATTGTGCAACACGAGGCTAACTACGTCTAAGATGGCCGCTCCAGAGATCCGAGCTGCACCTCCTCCCTGACTCCTTCCTGCCAGCTCCTGATTGGCTGACTGGTGCTTTTTCTGCACCAATTGTGAGCTGGCAGGCTCCAAGCCAGCCCACAACCCGAAGGCTCAAAACACAAAGGCTCTTTCCTGTCCCAAGCCTGTCAGAGCCGGGAGGGACGTCGACCATGTCCACCCCCCTATCCAGGACATTGACACTGACTTTTGTGCCCTGCTCCCCAACAAGTGTATGCATGTTCATCCTGCAAAGCTGGTAAGCAGCCCGCCCTAGTAACTTGTACCTGCCTACCTATGAAAACGAGTATTGTGTAGTTTTAACATGCCTAACAAAATGCCCCTTACCGGGCCACAACCACACCCTGTTAGCTGCACTGTATGATGGCATTACCTAGTCTCCCAAGCTGTCCACATATGCACCAATATTATGCTTGTGCACTGTATCTAGGAAGCACCATCATAACCTACTTGCAGCACTTAAGTACTGGCATGTACTGTTTCAATACAATGCAAACTATAACCAAGTCTCATGCCATTACAAGTACCCTTTCCATTTTTGCTCTGAGTTGAAACTGCCTATTGTGCCCTGCTCTGAGTTGAAACTGCCTATTTGCCCTGCTTTGAGTTGAAACTGCCTTTTGTGCCCTGCTCTGAGTTGAAACTGCCTATTGTGCCCTGTTCTGAGTTGAAACTGCCTTTTGTGCCCTGCTCTGCGTTGAAACTGCCTATTGTGCCCTGCTCTGAGTTGAAACTGCCTATTGTGCCCTGCTCTGAGTTGAAACTGCCTATTTGCCCTGCTTTGAGTTGAAACTGCCTTTTGTGCCCTGCTTTGAGTTGAAACTGCCTATTGTGCCTTGCTCTGAGTTGAAACTGCCTATTTGTCCTGCTCTCAGTTGAAACTGCCTATTTGTCTTGCTTTGATTTGAAACTGCCTATTTGCCCTGATCTGAGTTGAAACTGCCTTTTGTGCCCTGCTCTGAGTTGAAACTGCCTATTGTGCCCTGCTCTGCGTTGAAACTGCCTATTGTGCCCTGCGCTGAGTTGAAACTGCCTATTGTGCCCTGCTCTGAGTTGAAACTGCCTATTTGCCCTGCTTTGTGTTGAAACAGCCTTTTGTGCCCTGCTCTAATTTGAAACTGCCTATTGTGCCCTGCTCTGAGTTGAAACTGCCTATTTGTCCTGCTCTGAGTTGAAACTGCCTATTTGCCCTGCTCTGAGTTGAAACTGCCTATTTGTCTTGCTCTGATTTGAAACTGCCTATTTGCCCTGCTCTGAGTTGAAACTGCCTTTTGTGCCCTGCTCTGAGTTGCCTTTTGTGCCCTGCTCTGAGTTGAAACTGCCTATTGTGCCCTGCTCTGAGTTGAAACTGCCTATTTGTCCTGCTCTGAGTTGAAACTGCCTTGTGTGCCCTGCTCTGAGTTGCCTTTTATGCCCTGCTCTGAGTTGAAACTGCCTATTTGTCTTGCTCTGAGTTGAAACTGCCTATTTGTCCTGCTCTGAGTTGAAACTGCCTATTTGCCCTGCTCTGAGTTGAAACTGCCTTTTGTGCCCTGCTCTGCGTTGAAACTGCCTATTGTGCCCTACTCTGAGTTGAAACTGCCTATTTACCCTGCTCTGAATTGAAACTGCCTATTTGCCCTGCTCTGAGCTGTAATTACAACCATGTACCTTAGAAAAGCTCAAGCGACCCATCTGTTCTGCCTCATCTTACCTCTAATCGTCTTAATCATGTCCTTCTCTAAATATGCACCATGCCCTACTGTGGACAGAAATGGTAGACTCCGAGCTAGATTATCTCGCATCTACGAGCCCGTAGCCAATAGTCACAAGGTCCCTAATGCCTATCACAAAACCAACTCAGCATACAATGAGCTACCCCTAACCCTAAACTTATTCCTATAAAACTCCTGAACACACCTAATCCAACTACAGTATCTTGTGCCCTGATTAACGCCAGATCCCTAGTGGCACATGCCACAGAAATAGCAGACATCCTTTCTTCAGACAACTTTGACCTCTTGACAGTCACGGAATCTGGGCTGCATGAAGCAGCAGGCCCAGCACTATCTCTAGCCATTCCAGAAAACTACCAATTAATTAGAATGGCCAGACCCAACAGTAGAGGAGGCGGTCTAGCCATTATAGCCAAAACTAACCTGGATCTAAGACCACTCGCTCAACCTTCCTTTCAATCATTCAAACTAATCACAGCCAAACTTCCCATTTCTAACTGTCGCACTCTATTTACCTAATATACAGGCCACCTGACCCCACCGACACTTCCAAAGAGGACCTGTCTAGCCTCATTGCTAACAATACCAAAGAATCCTCCCAACTCCTACTATTAGGAGACCTCAACTTAGGATTTAATGATCCTGAAGACAAACCAGCACTATCAATAGCTACCATGCTAGAAGAACATGGCCTAACCCAGACAGTTGTAACCCCAACGCACAACAAAGGAAGGACCCTTGACTGGGTTACCACCTTGAACTGCGATACCACTATTAATAAAGTTACCCCTCAACAGTGGACAGATCACTACCTTATTGACCTCTCCTTAACCCTTGATAGCACCAAAGCCATAGCTATGGGCCCCCCACTTCCTACCAGATCCAAAAAAAACATCACCCCGGAGAACCTCCTGCCACTTCTTCTCCCCACCATCAATGCTCTTCCTGATAACGTGGATCCCCAAAACCTTGTGGAGTGTTACAATAATGCTATGAATGAAGCCCTAGATGTCATTGCACCACTGAAATTACACAAAAGTAAACAACAAGCCCACCTAAATGCTTGGTTCACCCCTCATTTTAAAGAACTAAGACTACAAAAAAGGAAACTTGAAACCCAATGGCGACATACCCCTTCTGTAGAAAACAAATTGTGACTCTAACAATTTGCTAATAACTACAAAAAAGAAATCCTACGTACCAAAAAGAACCTTTTCAATGAAAGAATATCCAACTCAACTTCCAACACTAAATAACTATTTGCTATTTTAAGGGAATTGGAATCCCCAATACCCCTGCCTGACAATATACCTTAAGATAAACAATGGTGCACCAGCATCCAACAAGCACTAGTTAATAAAATGTCTACACTTCAAACTAAAACCTCAAAAAAAGCTGACCTGCCACACAACTAGATATCATCTACCAGCCCCACCACTAACACCCCTAGCTTAGCTACTTTTAACTTCACTAAAGCTTCCATTCAGGAAACAGAAAAAATAATTGCACCCCTCAAGCCTTCAAATTGCAAAGGTGACAACTGTCCAGCCCAACTAATTAAGGATGCAGCAAGAGACTTAGCCCCCTTCATAACTATATCGATGAACGCCTCCTTCTCTACCAACACTATACAAGCAACCTAAAAGAGTCATGGGTCTTACCTCTCCTTAAAAAACAAACCCTAGACCCCTCCATCCTGACTAATTACAGGCCCATCACCATGGTACCGTTCCTTCTCAAGATAATAGACAGAGTAGCATAACTGCAAATCCAGTGCTATCTTGAATCCAACCAACTCCTAGGTGTCTGTCAGTCTGGGTCTAGGCCACAACATGACACTGAAACAGTCTTGATTGACCTCAAGACCCACATTGACAATCTTAAAGACAAGGGAAACACAGCTATGCTACTCCTCCTTGATCTATCAGCGGCTTTAGACCTGATGGACCACACAGTATTGTGCAAACACCTTGCATCGGCAGCCCATTTCTCATGTGAGGCCATAGCTTGGGTCCAATCTTTTTTGGACAACCGCACCATTAGAGCCTTTTCCACATCAGCATCTGCAGACCCCATCAAAATAGCTTGCGGTGTACCCCAAGGCTTTTGTATCTCACCAACCATGTAAGATATATTTACCAAGCACCTATTTGACAAATTGAACAGACTGGGAGTCACCTACACTAATTATGCAGATGACACCCAGATCCTCATTCCCCTTTCGGGCAATATTGTCTCTGATACGGCATTGGTAAACAAAATGTACCTCATCATTCAGGACTGGATGGCCAATCATGGCCTCTGCCTGCTCTCGACAAAACTGAAATTTTACTACTCGGTTCTGCTACCAACCTAAAGAAACTCGACCCTACTTATTCTGCATTCAACATTGAGGGCAACATAATTAAAGTCGCTAAAGAAGTGAAAACATAAAATGTTCATCTCGACTCCACCCTCACGTTGAAAAAGCAGGTAAATTCCCTAGCATCCTCCACCTCCTACACCTGCAAGCTTATCAGGGCCTGCCGAGCTTTCCTCACCCAAGCAAGCTGCATCATTCTTGCTAACGCCCTCATACTCTCTAAACTCGACTACTGCAATGCTCTGTATTCAGGAGCCAACAAATACATCCTTGACAAACTGCAAACCCTGCAAAATAGCACCCTGAGAACTGCACTCAATTTACCTACTAGAGAACATACCTCCAAGGTAAGAAGAGAGCAACAGTGGCTAAAAATTTGCAATAGGATTTTCCTAAAAATAACCTCACTTACATATAAATGCCTTAATAATACAGCTCCCCCATACCTCACAGAGAGAATAGTGAGAAGAACATCCACCCGTCCTACCAGAGCCTCCAATTCTTACTGCCTACTGACACCAAGATTCAGGCTGCAAAAAACAGGCGGTGGTAGCTTGCCGGTTAAGGCAGCCCAGTATTGGAATTGTCTCCCACTTGATATCAGAATAGACCAATCCTATCATAGTTTCAGACGGAATATTATCAGATGGCTGCACTCCCATGACTCCTAAGACTCATCACGACCTACCTTCAGCCCCCAACCTTGCCCAAAGACCTACCTCAATGATTGTATATATGTATATTGACTCACCTGATTTGAGCTACTCTTTATTGTGAACAACTTCTTCCTCCTCATGTACCATATATCTTTCTGTGTCTTTCCTTTGTAACTAAGCTTAAGTATCCATGCATTCTGTTCTCTGTTGCACCCAGCTACCGTTGAGTTTGGTGTGCTATACAAATTAATAAACAAACATACCAAGAGGGTTTCTTCATGGTGTGGGGGCTGGGTGGCAAGATCCTCTTAACATGACGAATGACCTACACCTTGTCTAAGGGATAGTAATGTAAAATTAGTAATCAGAATTGCCAACGAGTTAGTGCTTTGTTGAGAAACAAGGGCTGGTAAGACATCTATCTTTTACAAGAACATTTTAGAGCAGACACAAGGGAAAAGGGGGCGTTACTTTCTCAGCCAATACAGATCTGAATATGGAACGTTGATTGAGTCGGGCATGGTTTCACCTGACAGGAAATGTTGCTTTGACTTATTTGAATCTTAATGTCATTCTGCATATATGTAATGTTCCCATTCTGTAAAGAAGTCATTATCCTTGTTGGCCAAATGCACAGAGGGATCTGGAGAGGGTGGGACGCAGGGTGGATTAGTAAAAGATTGTGTATTTTCAAACAGTTATTTTGGTCACTTACAGGCCGATTCATGGAATAAATGTGCGCCGAAAATGCAGGCGCAGAGGGGCCTATACGTGCGCTGCGCCGACAAATAGCGAAAAGCGCAGGGAAACCAGCGCACGTCGATTCATGGAAGTCCGTGCGCAAGAAAAGCATCGGACGTGCGCTGAAAAAGTGCGCGGCGCACGCCGGCGCACAGGTCAACCAACGGCGTGCGCCACGGCCACTGCGCTATCACTCCGAGCGCAGCGCACAGCTCTAAAGTAGGCGGAACACAGGGCGGGACACTCGGAATGGGGAATAAAATGGGGCACAACACTCGGAATGGGGAAGAATGTGGGCGGCACGGGGAAGTACAGGAGGCAAGTGCGCGGAACGCCCACACGCTCTCCGGCAACACGTATTCATGGATTCGAACAGGGCAAAACAGCGCTCGATCAAACCAGCGCACAGGCCCAAAAACGTACGCCACAAGTAAGCAGGCGGTAGCGTCCCGACGCACTTAACGAAAGTGCCCCAAAACCTGCGCCAACAAATACCACCCACATACAGCAATGGGCCATACCGTGACCCCAAAGGACAAATGAGGTGCAAAGGTGTACGCCATTAACACGGACACCCACTGTTCAAAAATTCGCGCGTGTGTGTACAATGGGTTGCGCGACAAGTCACTCGCGCGATTGCCCTGGGTACGTGTATCCCGGGGTGCGGGGAAGTCCCACACACGATTGCCCTGGCCACGTCGATTTCAGGGGTGCGTGTGAAGTTCCACACGCGAAAAGCCAGGGTACGTCAATTACAGGGGTGCGCGGGAAGTCTCACACGCGAAAAGCTAGGCTACGGGAATTCCAGGGGTGCGCGTGAAATCCTACACGCGAAAAACTAGGGTACGTCATTTACAGGGGTGTGCGGGAAGTTTCACACGCGGCTCTGCTGGGTGGGTCCTCACAGGTGTTCCATTCACACCCTCCACGTCCCCTGCATGCAACCCACACCACAGGGGACTACCCTGCACACCTGCTCATGCCTCCCACCACCCCCACTCCCCCAGCAGTCAGGGGCACCTGCCAGCAGGCCCCCACTCATGTCCCACTCATGCCTCCCACCACCCCCACCCCCCAGCAGTCAGGGGCACCTGCCAGCAGGCCCCCACTCATGTCCAACTCATGTTCCCCACCACCCCCACCCCCCAGCACTGTGGGGCACCTGCCAGCAGGCCCCCACTCATGTCCCACTCATGTTCCCCACCACCCCCACCCCCCAGCACTGTGGGGCACCTGCCAGCAGGCCCCCACCCATGTCCCACTCATGCCTCCCACCACCCCCACCCCCCAGCACTGTGGGGCACCTGCCAGCAGGCCCCCACTCATGTCCCACTCATGTTCCCCACCACCCCCACCCCCCAGCACTGTGGGGCACCTGCCAGCAGGCCCCCACTCATGTCCCACTCATGCCTCCCACCACCCCCACCCCCCAGCACTGTGGGGCACCTGCCAGCAGGCCCCCACTCATGTAGAACTCATGTTCCCCACCACCCCCACCCCCCAGCACTGTGGGGCACCTGCCAGCAGGCCCCCACCCATGTCCCACTCATGCCTCCCACCACCCCCACCCCCCAGCACTGTGGGGCACCTGCCAGCAGGCCCCCACTTATGTCCCACTCATGCCCCCCCCCCCCCCAGCAGTCATGGGGCACCCTCCACCAGGCCCACACAGATGTTCCCCTGCCAATAGGAAATCACAATACAGATCCCAGGATCCCATGGGCAACCACATCCCACCCCATGTCACCCCAGTCCATACACACATCCAAGGTACACATCCATTCAAAAATCAAATACCCATTACATGATACATAACCAATGAGCAGTATGCGCATGAGTCCAAGTCCGTCAGACTCACACAATGGCAACACATGACTGTGAAAACCCAGATTGTGACAGTCAACAAACCAATGAGAGAAGTCCACACAATAGAATCAAAATAACAATGTATTAAAATGTAAGAAGGAAAATAAAATAAACACCAAAATGAATACACAAAGTAACAGGTAATAAACAAAAAAAATCAAAAGAAAGGTGAAATCCAAAAGAACGGGTGCAAAGACAATCAAAATGGAAATCAAAATCAAACACATTGCCCCATGGTCCAAATAATAAAATGTAAAATATCCACAAACTATGTACAAAGATGATTGTCCGGGTCCAATATCCCTAAAAACCATAAAATGAAACCTACCCAAAACCTAACTAATGCTAACTATATACAAAAAACGTGGGCCATTGTCCAATCAACCCAAATAATAAATAAAAATAAAGGAAACCTACTATCTACATAACTATATACAAAGGCGGCGGGCCAGTCCTGCGGCTCACTGAGAGATGTTATGGGCCAGGGCATCATCGAACTCCCTTTCTATCTCCCCGAGGCGTTCATCCTCAATGGCCCCGAGGGCCCGCAGGGCTGACGCAGTGTCCACCTCCAAGCCCCTGCGGATCTCCTCGAGGCACTCGGCACGCCTCAGGGCCCTCTGCATGGAGTCCACCGCCCTGACCATAGCGAGCCGCCCCTCTTCTGCCCGCCGCCTCTCTGCATCTATTGCGTGGCCTAACCGCTGCCACACGGAAGACACATTCTGTCCAGGGTCCTCCTGCCCTCCAGCCGATGGCTGCCCCTCCGATGTTGATGGCCCCGAGCCATGACGCCTCCCACGTCGCTGACGCTGCCTCTGCAGCCACTGCCTCTGCCAGCACGACGGCATCCAGGCTGATGGTATCCACCGACGCCGTCGTGCACGTGCCCTGCCTGATGATGCCGGCACATCCTCCACCTGCAGGGGTCCAGTTGCCATGGTGTCCACACCTGCTGGGCCACCGACTCCCGACTGTGGCAGGGATGGGATCCCCACTGAGCCGGCTGCATTGGTTGGGGCAGGTCCACAGGGGGCCCTGGTGTCAACTGGGCCGGAAGACGGCAAGGAGAACGACCGGCGCATACTTTCCACAGAGGAGGAGATGGCCGACACATTGGCCATTACCTGCTGAAAACCCGCAGCAATGGCAGATCCCAACTGGGCCACGTCGGCACGGTGCTCTTCGTGATGATGTGCGTGCTCCACCCGAGAAGCATGCACGTCATCACGAATGACCCCCGTGCGCAACGCGACCCCAATCAGGACCTTTTCCATGCGCCCACGGGTCCCCTCGTCCGCAGGTGGAGGGGAGTCAGATGACATAGACACCCCCTCCACCTGCGGACGGGCCTGGGACGGGGCATCCATGCTGGTGCATGGTGGTGCACTCACAGGGTCAGGGACAGCGACATGCACAGGCACCTCCACGGCGACCTGTGCTGCCTCCTGCCCCTGGCCCTGGACTGCACCACTTGCACCAGCAGGGATGCCCCCACCAGGCCTCAGGTGCGCCTCAGTCTCGGCCGCCTCCTCCTCTGTAGAAACCACCAACCTGGATGGCTCCTTGCCCTCTTCCGCTGTAGCTGGCCCCTGTGGGGGCTCACCCACCCCTTCCGCCGCAGCCGTGGGGGCATCCCCGCCGTCTACCTCCACAGCGCCGTCTCCGCCCTCTCCATCACTAGCCGCTGCATAGAGGGAGACATAGAACACAAGCATCAGGGCACTGTACAATGGTCCCCTACACAGGAAGCAATATCAGATGACTGGCAATGGTAAAGTACACTTCTATCATGTCCCTCCACAACACATGGGTCAGGCAATACACACACGCAACACCCATGGTCCATGGCATGCACATCAACATACATGTCCACTGCACTCTTCGAAAGTACGAGGTCATGGAATGCACATGCATCATTGGTCATGCAAATCACACGCACACACTTCACCTCGGTCACATCCATGTGGACTCGTACATCACAAACACAGTGGATACGAGGATGATTAGTCAGCATCAGTGAATCTGTACAGTGTCACAGACATGTGTCATGCATCCATGCCATTCAAAAGTCACAGACATGCAGGTCAAGCACACCGACCTCGACACCATACATGTACCTGGCATCAGCATCCATCCCTCACCCACACCCATGTCCACGAACATACACTTGCATGCTCACATGTGTCCAATCTGCATAGGCCTCCTCAGGTTGCATAGCAACACATACAACAACCATGTGATCCACAAATTACTGGTCGCACATGCATCGCCATGACAACACTGCACACATACATGCCTACAAGGCCCATTCCACACATACAGCATCACACAACCAGCACACTGCAACATGCACTGTCTCACACAGCAATGCCTGCACACTTACCGCTCAACTCCAGACGGGTCTCCCTCTCAAGGACCTGGGAGTGGAGCGCTGGGTGTATGCGTGCCAGGACCCTCATTTGGATCGAACTCATGTGGCCCCGGCCCCCCTCCACAAGGCGCCGGGCCTTTGAGAGGGTCCTGGACCTGCAGTCCTCCCAACGCTTCCTGACATGTCGGTTGTCGCGGACTGCCACCCCCTCCGCGTTGATGGCAGTCACGATGTCGTCCCAGATCCGAGTCCATCCTTCACAGTTGGCGCGGCTACTTCCGAAGAGGGCATCATACTGCCCCAGGACTCTCTCCACCAGGACCCCAACCTCGGTGACACTGAAGCTGGGGCCCCTCTGCCTCTCTGGCTGGGGGTTGCCAGTGGTGCCAGATGTTTCAGTGCCCGACATGGCAACCCCAGAGGCAGGAGTGGGTGGGCAACTTGGTCCTGGGGCTGGGCTGTGGAGTGGTGTTCTTCCAGTCGGGAGTCTTCCGTTCCAGCAGGGGTGGACACAGCAACTGTACGCCTGCAGATAGCTGATGTGCAGGCACCAAATGGCAGGGCACGGTGGCAGCAGGCAGGCAGGCAGCAGCAGATGGCACGTGGGAGGCTGCTCGGGGCACTGGGGGGGCAGTAACTCGGCCTTCTGGGCAGGAGCGTGGTCTTCCGTGTGTGAACGCGTGGCCAGCTTGATACGGAGTGAATTGGCACGTGAAAATCATGCACGTCTGCGTGGAATCCGAGGAAAGGCCCTCAGCGCGTAAGCACGTCAGCACGCGTATGCGATTTCATTGGTCCAAAGGGCCAGGCGCGTAAGCGCGCCTATGACGCACGGGTGTTTCCCAACCCATGTGAAAAAAATACACGTGCCGCGCGAGAGCGTCAGCACGCGTACGCGATTTCATTGGTCCAAAGGGCCAGGCGCGTAAGCGCGCCTATGACGCACGGGTGTTTCCCAACCCACGTGAAAAAAATACACGTGCCGCGCGAGAGCGTCAGCACGCGTACGCGATTTCATTGGTCCAAAGGGCCAGGCGCGTAAACGCGCCTATGACGCACGGGTGTTTCCCAACCCACGTGAAAAAAATACACGTGCCGCGCGAGAGCGTCAGCACGCGTACGCGATTTCATTGGTCCAAAGGGCCAGGCGCGTAAGCGCGCCTATGACGCATGGGTGTTTCCCAACCCACATGAAAAAAATACATGTGCAGTACGTGACCCGGCACGTCTAAATATACACGTGAAAACATCCTACAAGCTCAGTGCAAAGATGAACATACCGTTCCTAGCAGCAGTGGCTGTGGGTTACCAAAGGAGGAGGAGGAGGAGAGTCAGGGCCAGAATTTTCTCACCCAGAACCAGCCTATTCGGGATGCCTGATGACCAGGTGTATGGGAGGTACAGGTTTCCAGCACACATCATACTGGACCTGGTCAGTGAGTGGGAGGATGACCTCACATCACCCACCCTGTGCTCCCAAGCACTCAGCCCCCTGCAGAAGGTCCTGAATGTACTGCACTTCTTGGCCACTGGATCTTTTCAGCGGACAAGTGCCATAGTGGGTGGTGTGTCACAGGCCACGCAGTCACGCTGTCTACACCAGGTCTTGAACATCATCACTGCACGGCCATCAGTCCGCAGGCACATATATCTCCCCAGGACTCCTGCAGAAAGGCGGGCGTGCATCCAGGAATTCTATGGTGTGGCTCAATTCCCCAAAGTGCTTGGTGCAATTGACTGCACCCATGTGGCTCTACGTCCCCCCAGGGCAACAGAGCACATCTACAGAAACCGCAAGCACTGGCATTCCATCAACGTGCAAGTTGTATGCAATGCCAAGGGAATCATCACATCAGTATATGCCAACTATCCCGGGTCCACCCACGACAGCTTCATCTACAGAATGTCTACCCTAAGCCGGGACCTAGAGGCAGGCCGGCATGGAGATACATGGCTGCTTGGTGAGCATGAATGCCACTGCACATGCATGCATGTCAGAAACAGGGTCATGTCACAACACCACTAATGATACCCATCACCACCTCCGCAGGGGACAGTGCCTACCCTATCAGCCCCCACATGATGACCCCAATCCGGAACCCCACCACGCCACCCGAGGTAAGGTACAACACAGCCCACATTGCAACACGGGGCATAGTGGAGCGCACATTCGGAGTGCTGAAGTCACGCTTTCGCTCCCTTGACCGTTCTGGCGGGCAGCTGTTATATGCTCCCCCACTAGTGTGCAGGATCATAGTGGCAGCATGTGTCCTGCACAACGTTGCAACATGCCGGGGCCTGCCCGTGGACATGATGGTGCCCCCACATCCACAACCACATGCACGCCCGCTGCGCATGGGAGGGGAAAGGGCACGGGGGAGGCAGCCCGGACGCAACTTGTGGCCAACTTCTTCACCTAGGAATCACAGTGCTGGCTAGTGCACACTGCTCTGGCACATACCATCTGACGATCAATGATGACACTACCTGACAATGTCACAAAATTACTTGACAATAAACTGTCAGAAACACATCAGCCTGAGATTGTTAACATGGAAGTGTCACTATGTGTGCACCCCTACCTACACATACACCAGCAATGCATAACTACGAAAAGACACAACTCCATTCATCAAATATGCATTGGCACATGCGAATTGCTACATGACAACATTGCCATGTCACCCAATCCCTTCACAGTCCCGCCACAGAGGACACCATGTCATGGTATGTGAGAGCAAACAAACTGACCCTCACAACATGACACCGGTGTCACAAATTGCAGTGCCCCACATGGAACATAGCCGCACTTGAACAGCTAACCGTGATGGAGGCACAACTACACACCTGTGTAAGAGTCATTTCAATCAAATTACACACCAAGCCACCCTGAAGCCCACCCAAACAAGACACAATGCATGTAATCAATGGTAGTCTCAATACCTGATTGTGCTGGTATGTCCTCACCGTCCAGATGTACATTGATGGCGCCACGCAAAAGTGTCACTGCACATCTACCGACATGTAGTCTGACTCCAGAGAGTATGCCCGTGTGAAGAACTGTGTGATATACCTGCAAAACATGAGTAACATATGTAAGTTGAGGCACATATCAAACCATCATGCATAGTTAGGTGCAACAACAATGTACACTATGAATGTCTACACAGTATTGACTATGGACTGCCCAACAGCTCATGGGAGTCCGATGTCACCGTGTAATTTGCTGTCACTTGGGCACACCCTTTGCAAGCCCATGGAAACGGAAGCAGGAGGGGTGTGGATGTCAGGTACCCAAGCATCGAAACCAAACTCAGGACAAGCCTGCATGTGCCCAGCCACAATACAGTGTATGCCCAGGTACCCACACAAGGCAACACACTTGAAAAAGAAAAATATGATCAGAAAAAATGGCCATGAAAGGGCCGGCGGGGAGGGGGGGGCCACCTATGAGGTCCGAGGACAGGATGCACGCCACAATCCACCTGTGTGGATCATGGGAAAAAAAACACCCCATAGGCTCGTGGCCCACACGGCTACTCTGTTGTGGGAGATGAGTCGCTATCGCTCTGGCCAGACCCTGCAGCTGACTCAGGAGGTGGGGGAGCTGCCTCAGAAGATGGTGTGACAATGGGAGGCAGCCCACGCAAAGCCCGAGTTTGCTCCTCCATGGCTGCAAGCAGGCGGGTCTGGTAGTTCTGGTTCTGGATCATAATCATGCGGAGGTCCCCATGCAGTAACTTCCGGGATGACCTGACCTCCGCACGAGTTGCCTGCATCTCGGCCGAGAGCGTCCGTGTCAGACGCTCCAGCTGCTCCTCTGTCCTTCTATGGGATGAAGCCTCAAGCTCTAACAGGGTCGACCTGAGGTGATGGAATTCTTCCCTCAGGCCTTCCCTGTGGCGCTGGGACTCCATGGAAAGTGATTCCCGCAGAGTCGCCAGTGCCGCCCGCCTGTCCATGTTGGACGCCAACATGTCCTCCCTGTGTGCCTGGCAGATGGACTCTGTAGCCTGCTCCAGTCGCTCCATCAGCCTTTCTGGGGGGACAATGGAAGTGGCCACCCTATCCATGGCCTGTGCAATCATCTCGGATGATGCTGCCTGTTGGGTGGCCATACCGTAGATGGATTGCTCCCAAGCGGTATTGCCAGGTGGCATACGGCCACCACGTTGGCGGGCACCACACCTGCCTAGGGCAAGGCGGACTGCGCCTTGCTGTTCCGGCAAAGCCTCAGGCTGCAGGACTGCATTCCCTCTCTGATCTGCAGCCCCAGGAACAGGATCAGAGATTGTGTGGTGTGGCCCTGCATCCGTAACCACCGGAGGCTGAGCTGCCGACACTGACATCCCCATTGAGGGCAATAACCCGGCTGCAGGTGGGTCGGACAGAGGAGATTCTCTCCCAAGAACACTCACCTGCGACTGCACATAGGTGTCATCCTCCGAGTCTACACCTGAATACTGCTCGGGGGAGGAACCCCCAGAGACACCCCTCGACAGCACGACCTGCAGCACTTGTGGGTTTTCACCCACAAACACACCACGTCCCTCACTTGTGGAAGGTCGGCCCGGGTTGCCCTCCTGGGACGGCTCCACCACCACATCCCCAGCATCAACAAGTGCTTCGTCCCCTGCAAAGACATGAAAGAGAGAAATGGAAACAGGCATTAGCACCATGGCATACAACAAGGGCTGATGAACAACAGAGGCAGTAGTTCAATGACACATGTCCCACATGACTGGGAAACCTCCTATGCATTCACCATCACTGGGTCTGGAGGGGAGGCTCAGGGCACACAATGATGACACAGAGAATGGAGAGCAACGCCTGCTCCCCATGCTGCCTAGCACTGGCATCACACATTGGCCGGTGATTGCCATGTCAAATGCACATGCCATCACACACATGGCATGTGACATAGCCACCAAGTGAAGAGGGAGAGGAGGGCAACTAATTTGGATTTTGGCCACTCTGGTCCTGACATTGCTTCATCACATCAAGAAGTTAACATGTTGGACATGGATCTGCTAGTCCCAATTGGCCACGATGCACAGTGCCTTGTCAACATTAACAAAATGCAGTAAACAATGAGATTCAACCTCCCCATCACCTGTAATGGATTCATATAGCATTCGTGAAGCACCTGTACAGAAATGTATGAAGGTACAGCGGAGCACTGAGGGGTGGTGGGGCAGAAGGGGATGCCATTCAACAATCCTACTGGTGCCGGTGTCATTCATGTCACGCAAGTGCAGAGGTGGGTGGCACAATGAAGTGCAAGGGGAAGTGGCGGCTGGAAGTGCTGTACAAGGTAAGTAGGACTTCACGTCGAGGGCAGATGGTGGTAGGCGCAGACAAGTGCTGGGGGGGTGGCCTATAGGGGTACAGAGACAGTCATGCAGTGCTGTGGGCTCGGAGGGGACAGGGGTGGTACACACTGCATCTGCCTCGGCAAGGTCCTTGCAGATTTCAATGTGTCCTGCAGAGTTGTCAGATGCCGCAGATATGTGGCCTTGGATTGGGGCTCTCATCTTGGTGAGAAGGGTGAGACGCTATTGCCTTTGGAGCAGGCGGCAGGCCAGTTTGCCAGAGGATGAGCATGATGCAGGCCATTTCCTCTCTGCCACCCGGCACCTGTGTTTTGGGTTCACAAGATCCGAGTCATGCCAGGAGTCAGCATTGGCATGGGGCTTCAGGCGGATTGTCATGACCGTGGCAAAGACATCCAGTGTACCTGACATAGAGTGGAGCATGGAGTGGGCCCTGTCAGGATGGGAGTGAGCCTAAGGGGGAGCTGGATGGGGGGGGATTTTGGCAGCATAAGCCTCGACTGACACACACTTCATGGGTTGGAATACCAAGAAGGTGTGTGACAGTGGTGTGGGTGGCTTTGCCTGTGGGGTGGTGAGGGTGAGGTGGGAGGAGAGGAGAAAGTGATCACTCCAGGAGAGAGGAGTGCAGAGAGGGATGGAGAGGGGAAGATCAGATGAGATCAGAGCATCAAGAGTGTGCCCTGCAGAATGAGTAGGGACAGACGGGAGTTTAGAGGGTGATAGGGAGTTGCTGAGGTCACGGAAAAGTCACGTGGTGGGGACAACAAGCATGCAGGTGGATGCGTACATCACCAAGGAAGAGGATTTCAGTGTCTGGGGACATGAGTGAGGAGGAGAGGTGAGGACACTCAGAAAGGAAGTAGTACATTTGACCAGTTTTCCGATACACAGTACGCACAGTTTGTGAATGTCGAGGTGAGATAGAGAGAGACGTCACACAAGCCATTCCAGAGGGGAGTAGGTCTACGTAGGAGTGACAGTGGCAGGAATACCCTCAGGGAAGGCAAGGGCACACACCCCCCTGCACAGTAGTGCCGGGCCAAGGAGAGGATCTCCTGAACGTCAGGTAGGAGTGTGTCAAAGATGCAGACAGAGCTGGCCGTCAGACATGTTTCCATGAGACCAAGGATGTCAAGGTGCATTGCCTCATGTAAGTGACATATATGGGAGGAATGCCTGATGCAGCGGCAGAGTAAGGAGTGTAAATGTGGAGGAGGTTGACAGCCTTGTAGGACTTACGGGGAGTGCTACAGATCAGAGGTGTAGCATGTGTAGGAGTTGGAGTGGGAGGCGGAGAAGGATAATGGGAGGGTGCAGGGAGGCAGTGCAGGATAGATGAGGAGAGAGGAGGGGGGGCAGCAGGAGAGGAAAGGAAGTTGATGAGATGTGGGTAGCATTTGTCAAGGAGAATAAGGTTGGCCTGAGGGCCTTGGACTGAGATGATCCCATTACCTTACACATCAATTGTGGCCTCTGAGGATTGGAAGGAGGCCAAGAGTACACCCCAACGGGTCACACCATTGATGGAGGAAGAGGAGCAAGGAGAGAGGACTGGGACCATGTGAAGGGTCCATGGGACAGGCAAAGGCATGTATGAGCAGATGTCAGTGAGAGTTAACCTTGAGTAGGCTCAGGTGTACTTGTCAGCAATAGGGTGGGTTGCATTGGAGGGCAGGGTGCCCTCATTTGACTGTTTGCAAGCAGGTGTCGTGAGTAGGGCAACATGGTCTGAACAGTAGAAGTCAGGGAAGATAGACCATGAAGAGCAGCATGGAGTGTGAGGGAATGGGGCTTGGAACCAGACGGAACAAGAGCACACAGGTAGGAGGTGGGTGTCAAGACAAATTCCACAGTATGACAGCATGTTGAGTGCCATGTATATACAGAGGACACATTAGCATGTGGTATCATTGCATGTCAGGCATGTGACGATGGAACTTGAATGGCTGGGGGTAAGTGTAGGAATGGTATGTAAGACATAAGATTAATAGACAGTGGAGAATGAGCAACAATGTCGTGAAAAAATGACAATTCAAGGAGAACTTCCATGGTGTAGGGCCATATGTGCACTGTTGGCAGTAGGGATAGTGCTGTGGGCACATGGTGTTGCACTGAACATACTGGATGAGGCACATGGGTGACACTATCAACTCTGCCACACACCCCCTTGACAGGCACCCAACATGAAGGCTTCGCACACACACCATGCACATGGATATAACACGCATGCATGTGCACTCACCGGATGATGCCTCGTAATCAGGGAGATCTCCCACACCTTGGAGTTGTCCCTCGGTGACCTAGGATCCAGCTACGGACTCGTGTGGTGTGAGTTCTATTTCCTGTGCTGGGGACCCACCTCCAGTCACCAAGGTTGCGGCATGACTTGAGGCCAGCTTATCCTTTGCCCTGCGCTTAAGGTCATTCCAGCGCTTCTGGCAATCACTAGCTGTGCGCCTCACTACTCCAAGGGCACTTATTTTGTCAGCAATGGTCTGCCAGTGTGCCTGGCGTCTGGCATGTGTGGTCTTGGACCCTGCAACGATGACCATTTCCCTATCATGGTCTGACACATACTGAACAAGTGCATTCAGTTCGGCGTCTGTAAAGCTGGGCTTCCTTGATGGGCCGGAGTGTGCAGCCGTGCCTGGGGCATCAGCCTGTGCCGGACGTGCACTCTTCCTCTTCCGCTTGGAAGGGGGTGGGGATCCAGAGTGTCCTACGCCGCTGTGGACACTAGGGGCAGGAGCCGTGGTGGACTCAGTACTGGGTGTGTGGGATTGCACACTCAGCATGGGAGTAGGTGCAGGCATTGGGGGTAGAGGGATAGGGTCAGGCCTGATCTGAGGTGCATGAACTAGGACCGACACAGTCTTGGCAGGGTGTATGAGAGGTGGGGTGGATGGAGCCACACCCTGCCCACGGGGGGCAGCAGATGACCTATCTGGCATAGATGCGCGTGTCCTGATGACACCAATGTGCACCGGTGCACGTGCAGTGGACCTGCTGACCTGGATGTCAGCGATGGAGTCACCCTCGGACAGGTCTGGTGCCACAATGGGCTGGTCCAACAAGGGCTGATCAGGGTTGGTATCAGCCACATGACCCTCAACCTGGGGGGGGGGGCATGGGTGTCCCTGACTGGTCCTCCAGACTGGGGGGGACAGGGGCACCCTGCAAGTCACAACCACGTCCCCTAGTGGATCCTCCACGGCCACCACGTGTGGCTCGGCCACCTTTGCCACCCTTACGGCTTGCACGCCTCCCAACCATGGCACTGATGTTATTGTGCGTATGGGAGTCGGTGTGCACAATTGTCCTGGGCAATTGGGTGTCAAAGGGGTTGGGTACCAGATGGTATTCGTACCCTAGTGCAGTGGCAAGGCTATATGACACCCCTGGGGAAAGATGACGGGTCACGCAACGCACAGGCACCCCAAAAAAGTTAAGGAACGTGCACGATACCCCTCCTAGACCACGTGCGCGGATGAAAAACCCTGCACTACGCTGTGGCATCCAGTAACACAAGAATGAACGTATGCGTGTCACACGCAGCCTAGATTGACCTCTGAAGAGGTACGTGACACACGGGGCAAGCACAGATGATAGATGCGTGCGCAACTCACCGTCTGCCAGGGAGAAATGCGTCAAAAATACGCGCGTGTGCGCGTTGGCAACACCCCCGCCAAAAGAAGAATGGTACGCTGTCTGAGGAGACAGGACAACAGTAGAAGGGAACGCTGTGTGAGGAAACAGGCCCAGGAAAAAAAGCAAAAGAGAAAAAGCTGTCAGAGGTAACAGGGAGTACGACCTTTGAACGCCGTGAAGTAAATCGCGTGTCAACTGACAAGAAGTCCAGAATACACCAACTCGCTCTCCACGAAAAGCACGTACAAGGAAATGGCGTTCTACATGTACCTTTTATGCAGGCCCACAGGCCCTGCGTCACTTCCGTGTGTAGGCGCTGAAGGGCCAGCCTCCAATCACACGCATTGACACTGGCTTGTATTTCTTTCACGAGGGTTGGGAAACGGCCGTGCGTTATAGACGCGCTTGCGCGCCTGGCCCTTTGGACCAATGAGATCGCGTACGCATGCTGACGCGCTCGCGCGGGAGGTTTATTTTTTCACGCGGGTTTGGAAACGGCCGTGCGTTATGGACGCGCTTACGCGCCTGGCCCTTTGGACCAATGAGATCGCGTACGCGTGCTGACGCGCTCGCGCGGGAGGTTTATTTTTTCACGCGGGTTGGGAAACGTCCGTGCGTTATAGACGCGCTTACGCGCCTGGCCCTTTGGACCAATGAGATCGCGTACGTGTGCTGACGCGCTCGCGCGGGAGGTTTATTTTTTCACGCGGGTTGGGAAACGTCCGTGCGTTATAGACGCGCTTACGCGCCTGGCCCTTTGGACCAATGAGATCGCGTACGCGTGCTGACGCGCTCGCGCGGGAGGTTTATTTTTTCACGCGGGTTGGGAAACGTCCGTGCGTTATAGACGCGCTTACGCGCCTGGCCCTTTGGACCAATGAGATCGCGTACGCGTGCTGATGTGCTTATGCGCCCTTTCCTCGGATTCCACGCAGACGTGCATGATTTTCACGTGCCAATTCACTCCGTATCAAGCTGGCCACGCGTTCACACACGGAAGACCACGCTCCTGCCCCGAAGGCCGGAATCCTGCCCCCCAGAGCCCCGAGCACGCTCCCACCTGCCATCTGCTGCTGCCTGACTGCCTGCTGCCCACGTGCCCTGCTGTTTGCTGCCTGCACATCAGCCAGGGGTGCAGTTGCTGTGACCACCCCTGCTGGAACCAAAGACTCCCGACAGCCGTACCATCACTCCACAGCCCAGCCCCAGGACCCAGTTGCCCACCCACTCCTGCCTCTGGGGTTGCCATGTCAGGGAGCACAACATCTGGCACGAGTGGCAACCCCCGGCCAGGGAGGCAGAGGGCCACCAGCTTCAGTGCCACCGAAGTTGGTGTCCTGGTGGAGCGAGTCCTGGGGCAGTTTGATGCCCTCTACGGACGGATGCGCCTCGACAAGGAAGGACGGACCAGGATCTGGACGGACATTGTGACTGCCATCAACGCGGAGGGGGTGGCAGTCCGAGAATTCCATCAAGTCAAGAAGCGCTGGGAGGACTACAGGTCCAGGACCCTGAACAAGGCCCGGCGCCTCGTGAAGGCAGTGGATGCCAAGGGGCGGCGGGGCCACTTGTCGCAAGATCAACTTCGGGTCCTGGAACGCATATCCCCAGCGCTCCATGTCCAGGTCCTTGGGAGGCAGACCCGTCTGGAGTCGAGCGGTGAGTGTACATGCATACTGATTGTAAGCTGTGTGTGTGGTGGTGTGCCAGGAGTGTGCATGTTGCACATGTCTTTGTGTGGCCATGTATGAATGTGTGTGTGCAGGGCTGTGAGACAAGCACATGTGTGCCTGTGATGTGTGAGACAAGGATGGTGCATGTGTGTGTGTGTGTGCTTGCAGTGCAAATGCTTGTGTGTGGGCACATGTGTTTGACTGTGCATGTGAGTTGGCATGCTTGTGGTGTGACACATGGATGTTGATTCCAGGTGCATTAGTCTGCAGTGTGTGCGTGTGTGTAGTTGTGAAGGGTGCAACAGTGTTGCAACATGGATGCAGGTGACACTGTCATGTTGGAGAGTGAATTGCAAATGTGACATGGATGTTCATCTCATGACTGACAGTTTGCGGAGTGGTACACATGCTTGGATGTGTGCTTTGCATGTGTGCATGTGTATTTGAGTCCGTGTGTATCATGTGATGTGTGGCTCACCTTTGTCTGCTCATGCTGCTGTATGTGAATGTATGTAGCGGGCTGTAGCAATATGGCTGTTGAATGTCTCATGTGTGTGCGTTGAGGAGACAAGTGTGTTGGGGATTGTGATGCCAGGTCTGGAGTATGACAATGCCACTCTTGTACAACTGTTATGTGTGTGAGTCAATTGTACAGTGTCCTGATGCCTGTCTCCTGTCTCTCCCTGCCTGCAGCGTCATCTGATGTGGAGGACGGAGAAGGTGCTGTGGAGCACAGCGGCAGGGATGCCACCGCCAGCCGGAGACGCAAGGCCCGGCTCCCCTCCCCTGTTGTCATCTCGTCGGGGAGTGAGGAGTCCGGTGCTGTGTCCCAGGTCGCAGCTGCAAAGGGGAGGTCCAGGAGGCGCAGGGGGAAGTTGGACTCCTCGGCAGCAGAAGGGGCAGCTGAGACCCCACAGGGTTCCGCGGCGGAAGATGGCAGTTAGTCATCCAGGTTGGTGGTGGGTTTGTTGGAGGAGGAGGCCGTGCAAGGGACTGAGATGGGGTCTGGAGGTGGGCATTCCACTGGTGCTAGTGGTGCAGCACAGGGGCAGGGACAGGAGGCAGCACAGGCTGCCGCGGAGGTGCCTGTGTGTAATCCTGTCCCCGGTCCTGTGTCTGCATCATCTTGCACCAGCAGGGTTGCCCACGTCCGGACCCATTCTCAGGGTGACCAGGCTGTATTCCTCCATACACTGGGCCTTGTTCCGACCCCCTCCTCACCTGAACCCCCTATGCGCCAGTCGTCCTCCGTGCCATCTTCCTACCCACCTGTCACCTGGGTGCCCTGTGGAGCTGCCTCTGACGATGGGGCCAGGCTGGTGGAGGACACATCCCTGCCCCAGTCGGGAGTCGTGAGTCCAGCAGGGGTGGCCACCGCAACAACAGCACCCCAAACAATGGAGGATGTGCAGGCAGCAGGTGTCAGGGCACCGGCACCAGCACGTCAGCAGCAGGAGGAAGAAGGTGGGAGCCTTGATGGCTCGGGGCCATCACCATCAGAGGGGCAGGCATCGGCCAGAGGGCAGGAGGACCCTGGACGTCAAGTGACTTCCGTGTGGCAGCGGTTGGGCCATGCCATAGATGTGGAGCGGCAGCGGGCGGAAGCGGCGCGGCTCGCTATGGTCAGGGCGGAGAACTCCATGCGGAGGGCCCTGAGGCGGGCCGAGTGCCTCGAGGCCATCCGCAGGGAGTTGCAGGCGGGTACATCGGCGTCCCTGCGGACCCTCGGGGCTGTGGAACGGGGCCGCCTCCGGGACATCGAGCGGGAGTTCGATGATGCCCTGGCCCGGAACAACAATCAGTGAGCCACAGGACTTGCCCGCCGCCTTTGTATATAGTTCTGTAGTTTAGTTGTAGTTAGGTTTCCTTTGTTTGAATGTTATTATCTGGTTGCCAAAGGACAATGCACCACATTTTTGTATATAGTCATTTTCTTAGTTGGTGTAAATAGTTAGGTTTCATTTATTAGGGCTCATGGACCCGGTTCATCATGTTGATGGTTTGAGGGATGTTGATATTAGTTTTAATTTTTCACATGAGGCAATGTGTTTCTTCTTTCATTTGTACTTGGATTTAATTTTGGACTTTGACTTTGGACCCCTATTTTGATTTTTTTTTGTTAATTAGTGTTCCTGATTTTTTTGGTTGTACTTTTTTATTATTTAGTTTGCATTGCATGTTTATTGTTATTTTTAATTTTTACCATCCTTGTTTATTTTTAATACATTTTCATTTGATCCTTCAATGTGTTGTATCATCTCATTGCTTTCATGCATGACATGTGGGGTGTTTGGACATTCACTTGCAACATCTGTGTGTGACAGACTGCTGGAAGGTGCCCCTGACTGCTGGGGGGGTGGGGGTGGTGGTAGACATGGGTGGGGGCCTGCTGGAAGGTGCCCCTGACTGCTGGGGGGGCGGGGGTGGTGGTAGACATGGGTGGGGGACTTCTGGCAGGTGCCCCTGACTGCTGGGGGTGGGGGTGGTGGTAGACATGGGTGGGGGCCTTCTGGAAGGTGCCCCTGACTGCTGGGGGGTGGGGGTGGTGGTAGACATGGGTGTGGGCCTGCTGGCAGGTGCCCCTGACTGCTGGGGGGGTGGGGGTGGTGGTAGACATGGGTGGGGGCCTTCTGGAAGGTGCCCCTGACTGCTGGGGGGTGGGGGTGGTGGTAGACATGGGTGGGGGCCTGCTGGAAGGTGCCCCTGACTGCTGGGGGGGTGGGGGTGGTGGTAGACATGGGTGGGGGACTTCTGGCAGGTGCCCCTGACTGCTGGGGGGTGGGGGTGGTGGTGGACATGGGTGGGGGCCTTCTGGAAGGTGGCCCTGACTGCTGGGGGGTGGGGGTGGTGGTAGAAATGGGTGGGGGCCTTCTGGCAGGTGCCCCTGACTGCTGGGGGGTGGGGGTGGTGGTAGACATGGGTGGGGGCCTTCTGGCAGGTGCCCCTGACTGCTGGGGGGTGGGGGTGGTGGTAGACATGGGTGGGGGCCTTCTGGCAGGTGCCCCTGACTGCTGGGGGGGTGGGGGTGGTGGTAGACATGGGTGGGGGCCTGCTGGAAGGTGCCCCTGACTGCTGGGGGCGGGGGTGGTGGTAGACATGGGTGTGGGCCTGCTGGCAGGTGCCCCTGACTGCTGGGGGGGTGGGGGTGGTGGTAGACATGGGTGGGGGCCTTCTGGAAGGTGCCCCTGACTGCTGGGGGGTGGGGGTGGTGGTAGACATGGGTGGGGGCCTGCTGGAAGGTGCCCCTGACTGCTGGGGGGGGTGGGGGTGGTGGGAGGCATGAGTGGGACATGAGTGGGGGCCTGCTGGAAGGTGCCCCTGACTGCTGGGTGGTGGGAGTCATGGGCAGGTGTGCAGGGTAATCCCCTGTGGTGTGGACTGCATGCAGGGGACGTGGAGGCTGTACAGGGGAGACCTGTGAAGACCCAACGATCGGAGTAGCGTGTTGAACTATCCACGCCCCCCCTGAAATGGACGTAGCATGGGATTTCGCGTGTGAAACGTTCCCGCGCACCCCTGAAATGGAAGTAGCCTGGGATTTCGCGTGTGAAACTTCCCCGCGCACCCCTGTAATGGACATGACCTGGCTTTTCGCGTGTGGGACTTCCCGCGCACCCCTGGAATTCCCGTAGCCTAGCTTTTCGCGTGTGAAACTTCCCGCGCATCCCTGTAATGGACGTACCATGGCTTTTCGCGTGTGGGACTTCCCGCGCACCCCTGCAATTCCCGTAGCCTAGCTTTTCACGTGTGAAACTTCCCGCGCACCCCTGAAATGGACGTAGCCTGGGATTTGCCGTGTGAAACTTCCCGCGCACCCTTGACAATCGCATGGGCCGCTTGCCGTGATGGTCCAGGGTTAGCGCAGCCCCTTGCGCTGGTTTGGGATTTTGATGGGATTTCCCAGCGCAAGGGGCGTTCCTGGGGGCGTAACTGGCGCTGCAGCGAGTCGCTGCGCCACTGTGCGCCACGGCTGCCTGGGGAAGCTAAAGTCCATGAATACGCTGTGCGCCGGATTCGGTTTTGGCGCACGCGGCTGGCGCAGACTATCGCACGGGCACGCTGTGCGCCAGCCGCGTGCGCTACTTGTGCGCTGAATTCTATGAATTACCCTGTTAATCTCTTGGGAAATGCGTTCCTGAAAAAGAAGCACTAGCATTAACTGCAGCTTGTGTGAGATGTTATCTTTCAGCAAAAAACAGTTTTATTTTCCTTAGGCCAGTATCTTTTCATGGCTGTTTCACTTTTCAACAAAGGTTAAATGTCCGTAGATATTTATCTCCATCCTCTTTCATTGAGAATTCGTTGTTTATGGGACTCATTACAGTTTCCCTGGTACAGTAAACATGCCAGTAAAATGTGCGTTAATTCCGGCAGCAGCATTTTTACTGTACTGGGGAAACACAAGTTTGCCAGTGGGAGTACAGATTTTCCTCCAGCCCTGAGCTGCCGGTCAATCTGGCCCCCATCACCCAAAGGAATCTGCAATTACCAGCACCGGTAATACGGGGATATTAGGCACCAGTAACGCTAGGGGCAGTGTGCTAGTAATCTGCCGAAATCACCGATAGGATACCGGCAAACTCGTAATATCGGTCCAAGTGTATAATAAATATACACTTAGTCAAGGACACAAACAGCAATTTAAGAACATCACTGTTAACCGCTTGTGGGAACTGAGGATGTCTCTGGAGGATAGCTCTGGGGCAACATGCTTGCCTTGGAAGCAAGACGATATGGAGCAACACAGGCTCGATCCCCGGGTCCGCGCTTAGAAACCTCTGGGTATTAAGCGTGTTATAAATAACCTATCATATCATATAATCCACATATATTTTTAGTGCCTGTACATCGTGACCACATTTGTGTGATTTTTGTTAACACTCAGATTTTTCTTTGCACTCAGAGGTCGTGTTAAATGAGCCATGAAACATGTACACCTTTAAATACGTGGCTGTGTCTTCATTGGTCAAAGCACCAAACAGGCTAATTCTGAAGAGATAAAATACTTAGGGCCTCATCACGACTTTGGCGGTAACCCTTTAATCCGGCGGTAGCGCTGTTACCGCTGGATTTAAGGGTCCGCCAAATCAGGGCTTCGGCGGATTTCACCCCAGCTCTGAGCTGGGGGAAAATCTGCTGAAAATTCGCGCTCATACCCCCGGCAGGAACTCCGCCGGCAGTATGAGCGTGAAATTTCCCCATTGAGCCCAATGGGGAATGGGGCATTCCCGAATGGGCTCAATGGGGAATGGGGAATACCATTACCGCCGAACTCGTGATCCGGCGCTATTAGCGCCGTGGGTTCGGTGGTAGGGCAGATAGCGCCGGCGCTAATAGCGTCTGCGTTACCGCCCAAGTCGTGATGAGGCCCTTAGTATGTGAAAATCACAGCTGAAAAGTGGTCCCCTGGAGCCAGTCTTGGGTTTGCAACCAGCCCACCTTTGCACCTGTTTCTTTTGCCGAGGGTAACGCAGTGAATCACTTTTCGTTGGAAATAATTTGCCGTTCTTATAGAACGCTTCAAGAATGCTCTTTGCATTCCCACAGATTGATTTTCCAAACTCCTCTGCAGCTTTTTTTTCTGTGGAATGTAATTTCTCCATCCTCCTCTCATCCATGCTTCTTTTCCTCTGTCATTACCCATCTGTGCCTTGCAGCCTGTAGATAGCCAACCTAAACACTGCATCCTCCTTTTCCCACCAGTTTACACCCGTCCATTCATGTTTGCTTCTGAGCTTTTTCATGTTCCCATTTTTTCTGATTGGTCAAGAATCTATAATTATTGATGTGTTTAGTTCCTTTAAGTCTCACTATTTGGGGTATGCTGCTGCAAAGTCATGGGGGTGGCAATAAGAGAATCTGGCATGCCCATTCATATCAGCTGTGTCACTGTTGTATTGACACATTTCACCAATTGTTGCGATATTTACACATTCCCTCTTTGTGCCAATGTCTACCATTCAAGAGCTTTCAACTTATTCTATGCAGTTTGCTATGTGCCTATAGAATGTCCCCCTTTCTCTTCCACTGACAATTCGCTGTTTAATTGTATTAAAACATATATTGCTAGAATTCAGGCAAGGACAGGCGCAGAAACCTAAGAACCGCTGCTCAAAACATGTTCATCATTCACAATCCTTTCTTGGTGCATGGAGCTCCACGATAAATGTGTGCATTCGCTGTGTGAACACAGACATCTTAAACAAGTTCTACCCCAAAACTGAGGCTGAAACATAGATTTCTCTGTCTCTTTTTCTAATTTTGCAGTGTTCTAAATATGTATGCACATTTATTTTGCCACAATTCCAGACTTACTTGTGTAGAGAAAATATTCGGCGAGTGACCATCAAAGCTGTAAGCTGTTTCTGAGTAAGCAGCACTTGCCTACAACTGGATCAATGCATCAACTGCAGGGATGTGTGTTTATGTGTGTGCGCACACACAAAGGCCATAGCTTTTATTGCATCGTGTGCATCCAATAAATAAATGTAAAGAATGCGATTGTCTTGAATAATAGTGACACATGCACAATTTGGCTACATGAAATCCTAAAATGTGGGGAATTCCAATCGGGATCATTTCATTGAAAGTGGAAATTGCATGCAGGGAACTGCCAATGTTAGCAGTTGCGTGCCATTGAGTCTCCTCCTTGAACTTTTACAGGCTTACAAAACAGAGGGTTTAATGAAAGAGTAAAAGCAGGCTAAACCGCTTTTACTATTTTGGTTTACTCTGCAGTTTATAGAACTTGTGAATGTCACCAGAAATTAAGCTTTACGGATGGTGAGGAGGAAAAGCCCAGACTCGGCTTGAGATTTAGGTGAGATGAGTCCAATAAACAAATACGAGAGAATTACACAGGAGCGTACAGCAAACAAGATCAAGTCCCGATCTTGCGTACTTCCAGCCCTCCATGTCTCACTTTAGATAGGTTTCCAAATACATGCATTACAATGCACATATAAGCAACCAGTTCAAGGTTCCTCCTTAATGCTCCCTAACCCCACTAATGCTATCAGTGTAGCTAGGTGCATTCGCTCTAATTAAATGACAGCCCTTACCAGGGCTCCAATTGAAATGGAGTCAGCCTGCACAGGACGGCAAATTAACATTGTGAGCAGTGTTACGTAAACAGGGCTTTGTGCAACTTCTAACAAGTGGGTGATCTTGTTCATGTATTAGCATGCCAAAATGGAAGCCTATCTTGCAAGAAAGCATACAGAGTTTTAAGATGATTTCCTCTAACTAAACCAGGCTAGTTCAGGGGTATGCAGCCCAATCTGGAAGAAGTACAGTAATTCACAATTTCTCATTCTCACTGGTATAGAAAACATTGCATCATGTCTCCTCTTCAACTTACGGTGTTTCCACGACAATCCTCCCCACTTTGAGATAATAATACTACTAGTCTTGTCCCTTCAAACATTCTTAGTAAACAACTCAAATAGGTTAAGTGCCAGCCTAGCATTATCACTTTTGTTGAACTTTCAATGCATTTTCAGTTTTCGTTTCCATGCAATTTAGCTTGCAGGAACAAAGTACACCCCCAACAGAACTGCAAACGCCAACAACATCCCATGCAATATGGAAGTTCCTAATGAGCTTATTGAATCAATCAACCAAGACTACAGAGCCATCCAGTCTATGAGTTCTCTTGGTGAAGTATGGCCACAGTCTTTCTAATATGGTTGATAATGTTAGTGATGTTATCGAATCTACGTTGCAATACCTAATACGAAAAGCTCGGTTTGCAAAATTGCATGGCCCACTTGTTCACATGTTGTGACACAGGCTTTTCGTATTGTGGTTGTTTGTCCCCCCTTTCCTTTTAATGTGGGGGACACACCTGCAACCCCCGAAGCCCATAATGCCCAACTAGGGGAGCAGGAATACCCCTGCAACCCCGCTCGCCTAGTTAGGCATTTTGGGATCCGCCCTTTGTATCATACCCAATGCGCAATGAAAGCGCATTCTGCATGATATTTACTGTATTTTGCTGTAAACCATGTTATCTCCATGATTTGGAATGAATGTACAGCATTCTGGTCCCAGGAGAGCACATGTCATCCATACAGGCCAAAATGGTGTATAGGGCCGTCCAATTTTGCAGTACCATGGTTCCTGTAGATACGTTCTCATGCATATTCAGTGGAAGGGATACCGTGGTGTAATTGGCCAATATCTCCAGCAATAAAGATAATCTCAGGATTGTATCATGATTTAATGCAACGGCCACTCCAGGCATTTGTATCGCATGCTTTCAATGAAGGTTTCCCAACATCATTTTCTCTGTATTCTTGACAGGGATGGCAATTTAGAAAAGTGTCTGATGGCAGAACTACCACTACAATTCATGGGTAACCAGGCATACGCATTGACTCTACAGTTGCAGAAATGATAAACGAAAACCCTTTGTCAAAGACAAAGGTAACATCTGCATGGGTGCATGCCCATAAACAAAGAATCTTTACTATTTACGGGCCAGTAGCGGGAGAGGATAGATGTACTGCAGCAGGTTTCTTCTGAAGCTGACCTGGGGAGGGAACATTTGGAGGACCTGAAAAACCTATTTTAGAGTAATGACTGAAGCAGGCGTTAGAACCTTTTGTTCTGGAAACCATTCTATTGCAGTTACAGATGTCACCCTAATTAAAATGTATAGATGCTACACAAAACCCAGAATCTAGACCATGTGGGAGGTGAGCACAGACCCAGCATTCAAACATTTGTCAATGCAGGTATGCTGCCATGTTGCATGTAAACACATGTTTCTACTCTTAATCCTGGTGTGTGCACGAGGAACCTGAGATTAATGGCAGTGGGTGTTAAAGGTGATAACATTTATGAAAAAATAAAATAGCAAAAAAAGTAAGAACATAAGGATTATTCTTGAACCAGTTTGTGAAGGTACTTGTTGCCTTGGCAATGTATACAAATCTTGAAGTTAAAGAACCAACAATGATAGAACACAATAACAATTGTCTGTCGAAAAAGCTAGCATTTGAGCTGGAAGGTCTGCTAGGTCCGGCCGAGTCTCAAGTGTCCATACACTTAGACCAGGATGATGAGGCTAACCACATAATAGAAACAGTCCAGTAGCCTAAAGGCTTTGAGCAAACAATGTTTTTGCATTTCCCCTGACTGTCCCTTCCAATTTCCTCACAATCTAGAGGAGGCATCACACATAGAAATGTTGCACGCAAAATCAGACAGACATCTTGACAACGAGTTCAAAAACAATATTGTTTTTTTCTTGAGCAGAGTGTGGATCTTCTGGGAACAGGCCAATCAGAGCTTAAGCAGTATGTAGATGTTCTCCTATCATGCCTGTATCAGCCCTTTCTGGTGCTGGATTCCATAACTTTAGGAAGCTGACCACAAAGCCTCCTCTGTAGAACTGCAATTATCTTGAAGAGGCAGAATAGCTGTGGGTTTCTTCTCAATATTGTTCTTGTGTGCACATTGCTGGAGATGGAGGATCTGGTTGGCATCGCTTCTCCAGTGACAACCAGAATATTGGGCATGGATGGCATTGCAGTTGTTCCAGATACTTGTGGTGGAGGAGGGACTCACCAGAAGTGTAAGGCCTGGATCCAACACAGATGTCGCTGAAATTTCATAGCTGTTTGGTTGGTGAGCAGGACCTGATAGATTCCTTACCAATGGGGGTGCAGATCTGACCTTTGGTGTAAGCAAATTTTCCCAGTTGTAGAGAAAGGCAAAGTCTAACAGCTGGCTCTGGTAGTGCCTCCTTAACTTGTGAATTGAGAAATCCAATAGCCTTCACAGGGGACTTACAGAGGTTTACAAAAAGTTGCTCCTTTAAGTGAGTGTTCAAACAATTCACTTCCAAAGGAGTGGTGTACCCAGACGCATAGGTTATCCTTTTAAAATCTCATGGGTGGCAGTCCGTGCCTTTCATTCATATTATTGGACATATATAATAATACTAAGGGCAAAGACTCAGGCCATCTGACTACAATCTCTTGTTACACTTTTGAAAGGTAGAGTTTGAATCCCGATTACGGCGTGCAACTGCTCCACTAGATTGGTAGAGGTATGCACAATGAAATTGCTTAGAATAGTCAAGAGCATTATGGATATCCCTACCCACCTGGCCAGTGGAATGGGAGCCTCAATTACTGGCAATTATGGCAGGGAGAGCAAATCTGAGTATGAAATCTGATAGGAGCATCTTTGCTGATGAAAAAGAGTCAGCTTTTCAAAAGGGGTATGCTTTGACACAACCTGCAATGACCAAATCAAATTAAGACATTTGGGGAGCTCCATGAAATCAATGTGCACATTCAGAAAAGGACCCTTTGGGGCTGGTTGTGCAGGTGGCAAAGTCTTTACAGCTTTCCCCAAATTACATGAAAGGCACACAGAACAGTTATTGCAATAATTCCACGGTAGAGTGGGGCAGTAGGGAGCAAACCAGTCCCATTTCTTAATGCTTCTGATTGCTCTCTTCCCAGAATGTACTGTAAAATTCACCATTTTACAAGATAAAGAAGTAGTCGCGGCACTTCTAGGCGACCATTCATAACATAAAGTGGCAGGCCACAACATACAATATTTTTGGGAATAAAGCTCCTTTTCAGATTCGGATGCCAAGACTTTCTGGGCATCCAGAATGGATTAAAAGTTGCAACCAGTGACTGTTCCACTGACACAGAGACAAAGGAACCAGGGGGCAAATTAGGGACCAATTTCCGGCTGAATTATCATCCATGTCATTGCCAAACACTGTGAAAGTTCATGATGTATTATAACCACAACATTTAATTATGCTCAAAGTAGAGGGAAGACTGAGAGTATTCAACAGGACAAAACATCGGTTGCGTTAGGCTGGGGTACCAGCAGTCGTCAAACTGCCCCTCTGCTTCCAGAGGACACCATAACCATGCACCACCCCATGGGCATAAATCACATCACTATAAACTGTAGCAGCTTTGGCCAAAACACAAGCACAGATGAATGCTAGTGATTCAGCAACCGGGGCCGAATGTACATCACTTAGCTGATAGGCTTCTAAAACCTCATGTGGTGTTCACACCACAGAAACCATCGACACTCTGTCCGTATCATTATGTAAACATGATGCATCATCGAACAGAACCCTCTCACCGTTATGCAGAGGCACATCTTTCATGTCAGCCCTAGGGGTCATGTTTTTTTATCACTACCAGGCAATCATGTGGCTCCCCATTTGAGGTCAGAAGCAAGAAGGCAAGATTTACAAGAGAATATATGTTGACTCACCACCTAATCTGGCCTTGCAGCTTTGTGCTGTATTCTGCATGATTTAACTTGTAACCTTGCAATACATCTGTAATTCCTATGCTACCTACTGGATTTAACTTTAGCCTTGCAATACTCATGTAATTTGTTTGCAACTTACATGATTGGACTTGTAGACGTGTGCTACTTATGTAATAATTAAGTAACTTACCTGATTTGACTTGTAGCCTTGCGCTACATAGGCTTCTCATATGAAACTTACCTAATTAGCCTTGTGCTACCGATGTAATTATCATGCAACTTACCTGATTGGACTTTTAGCCTTGTGCTATTTAAGTATTCCTATGCAACCTACCTAATTTGAATTTAGCCTTGCGCTACATATGTTTCTCATATGCAATTTACCTGATTTGACTTGTAGCCTTGTGCTACTTATGTATTCCTATGCAACCTACCTGATTTGACTTGTAGAGTTGTGCTTCTATCTGATTGGACTTGTAGCCTTGTGCTACTTATGTAATACGTATGTTTCTTACATGATTTGACTTGTAGCCTTGCGCTACATATGTTTCTCATCTGCAATTTACCTAATTTGCCTTGTGCTACTTATGTAATTCTCATGCAACTTACCAGGTTGGACTTGTAGCCTTGTGCTATTTATGTATTCCTATGCAACCTACCTGATTTGACTTTGGCCTTGCGCTACATATGTTTCTCATATGCAACTTACCTGATTTGACTTGTAGAGTTGTGTTTCTTGCCTGATTGGACATGTAGCTTTGTGCTGCTTATGTAATACTTATGTAACTTACCTGATTTTACTTGTAGCCTTGGGCTACATATGTTTCTCATATACAATTTAACTAATTTGACTTGCGCTACTTATGTGATTCTTATGAAACTTACCTGATTGGACTTGTAGACTTGTGCTACTTATGTATTCCTATGCAACCTACCTGATTTGACTTTAGCCTTGCGCTACATATGTTTCTCATATGCAATTTACCTGATTTGACTTGTAGCCTTGTGCCTCACATGTATTCCTATGCAACCTACCTGATTTGACTTTAGCCTTGCACTACACATGTTTCTCATATGCAATTTACCTGATTTGACTTGTAGCCTTGTGCTACTTATGTAACCCACCTGATTTGACTTGTAGCCTTGTGCTACTTATGTAACTTACCTATTTTGTATTGTAGCCTTGTGCTTCTTATGTAACGCTTAAGCAACTGACCTGACTTGACGTTTAACTTTGTGCTACATATGTAACTTACCTGCAACACCTGATAACAACTTGTAATACCATATCCACTGTAACCAGCGCCTAGGTGCCCCAGGGCTTTGTGTGCTGCTATAAATGCAAAAATAAATACATAAGTAATTAAAATAAATAAATAAATGAAAGTCAAATTTGCTGCTGAAAAAAACAGCTTATCAGATTACTCATTCAGGAATTTGATATATGTTAGGTGTTACCCTTAAAAAAGTCAACATCCTGTGCAGCTCGTCGACATTAAATAGGTGTCCCTGAACCCAAGTATCTGTCTTTATTTGTCAACATGCATTTGAGGTAACACACCTACAGCAAACCATTCCTGTTCATCACAGAAGAGAATAAAATACTTCTGGTAATTAGGCAAACCCAAAGCTGGACTTTTGATCATTCTTGCTTGATTTCACCAAAGGCCTCTTAAGTTTCAGATTACTAGGGCTGTAGTTCAAAAACTGAATCAAGAGTATAATCTTAAAGGGGCTTAATAGTTGAAGCATAACTCAAGACCCCCTTTTGGCAGTAACCAGCCATTTCAAGTAATGTTCTCATTTGCTTTCATATTTGGGATCTGGGTACTTGTAAAATCACATTAATACAAACTTTATGCAGGTATCTCTAAACAGCAAAGATATTGGGACTAAAATAAAGATCTCTGGTTTGGCATAATTGTAGTTTTTCTTTAGATGACTTGTGTCCTTTCAGAGCAAGAGCTGTCAAAAGATCGAGAGAATCTTGCTTAAAAAACTCCAATGAGGGAGATGGCAATAAGAGGTTATCTACATACTGAACCAAAGCATACCCCTCCCTCTTTTAACTCTAGCATGTCAGTCTTTCCACAAACCCTTAGGGCAGGATTGTGAAAGGAAGACTTTTATAAGTAAATTATACTAGAAATTGACCATTGGTGTGCACAGATATAGTAAAGAAAGCAGAACTCAGATATACCACAGTAAAGTGTGTAGCATTGACAAGAATCCAAGATAGAATAGTGGCAGGGATAGGAACAACAAGGAACCCGGGCAGAACCTGAATTTTTGATAGGCAACATCTGGGTATTGCAAGGACTACAAGTAAAATAATGCCTTGCTTAAGCAATAATTCAATGCCAAACTTAATAGCCTCTTCAGCTTGTTTGTTTGTTTGTTTGTTTATTTGTATAGCGCGCCAAACCCTTGGATATCTGGGTGCATTGTTTCGATTACATTTGTACAAGGAGACAGTTACAGGTTTCATAAACACATATATAAAATCAATAAGATCATATTTTCATCATTGGCAGGTTACATGAACAGGAATTAATACATGACATTGGGCCTCATTACGAGCATGGCAGTAGTCGTGCCAATGGTAGACACGGCTATCGCCATGCTTGGTACAGGCACTGCCACCCGCGATTGGGCAATAACCAGCCCATTACGAGTTGAATGGTCCGGTAATTGCCCATTCGCGGGTGGCGGGATTGCCGGGCTCCCGATCCCCATTCTGCCCAATAGGGCAGAATGGGGGTGGGAGCATGGATGCACCAGCACCGTTGATAACGGTGCCGGCGCAATTATGAGTTGTGCTCGCGGATGCTGCACATCCCGCCAGGCACCCGCACGTATAACTCACAATTCGATGGGACAGTATGAACGGTACCGGCGCCTTACCGGCACCATTCATACCGTCACCGCCAACATCATAATGAGGCCCATTCTACACAAGTAAGAGAGTAGAGACAAATAAAACATTGTTGGTTAATTAGTCTCTAGGGAAGCAAGCCAGTTTTTGGCACTTGTCCTGAATTTGGAGATAGAGGGTACTGTGGGTGTAGTGTTCCAGAGTTTGGACGCTAATACAGGGAAGCTACTGCCTCCAGATTTCTGGAGGTTATACCCAGGGACTTTGAGGCAGTGTATTTGGGATGATCTTATGGGTCTAGATGATTGACTTTTGGTGAATCTACAGATTAGATATTTAGGAGCTGAGTTTGGTAGGTACGTATGAGTAAGGATCAAGGCTTTGAGGGAGATTCTGTTTTTGATAGATAGACAGCAGACGTTGCGTCTGGTTTCAGAAATGTGGTGAGATCGTGGTATGTTCAAAGCTGCTCTGATAGCATTATTTTGTAAGACCTGAAGTTTGTTTAAATTTCTTTTGCTGGTCCCTAGGTAGAGCGTGTTACAGTAATCCAATTTGGATGGGATCACCGCTCTAGCTAAGGTGGAGCAGCTTGTTGGTGAGAGGAAGGGTCTGCAGGCGTTTATTAATTCACAAGTGTAAGCTGTAGCCGAGGCTGAGGCGTTCACTTGTTTTGTCAAAGTTAAGGAGGAGTCGAGATAGACACCTAGAGTCTTGACGTCTTTGTAGACCAGGATGTTAATGTTGTCAATGGAAGGTGATGTCATGTTTGTTTAGTTTGGCTTGTGAGCCGGTTAATAGTAATTTGGTCATGCCTGAATGATGAGGTACTGTGGGAGTAAGCGTTGTCTAGCTTCAAAGTATTACATATTGTTTCAATATTCAACATGCATCCCACATCATTTGCATGCGTGGACACCAATTGTTGTGGAAACCACTCTAACGGCCACTGATGAAAGGAGGGAGTGACGCTCCACGGCTCCTTTTCAAATTTGGAGATTCTTGCAGCATATCCACATATTCCAATTCTTTAGGTACTGGTAAATCCAGAAAAACACTACAATGGGACAAATAGATAACGTTACCCGTTTTACAGAATAAATACAGTCCTATTAAATGTGTAGGTGTATAAGGGTTCAATAGGAAAGAATGACCTTCAAAGATAGGGCCCGATGTTAAGACACATGGCTAGTAAATGGATGAGGAATGGGTCAACACCCATTCCATACAGCTTTTATTACTTCCTCTGAACACTCGGTGCGCGTGCACTAAAGGAGTCAAGCTGTGAGTGGTGTCGGCGCATCGGCGTGAGTAGTGAGAGGCGCTGGGAGAAACAAACAGTAAGTTATGTCACAAGAGTGAGGCTGTCCCTATTAGCTTCTACTGTTCAGTGTCGGGCACCCGAGTTCACTAACTAGGGCCGGGTGTGCTGTCATTGTTGAAGTTTCTTAATACACTCCCCTGGTCAATAATCCGGTGTGTTTCCCAGACTAGGTAACTTGATTACCTCTGCTTTTTCTGCTGTTTTTGGTCTCACCTCTTCCAGACACGATGAAACCTAAAAATCCACGTAGACCAGGAATGCAGAGTGGCACTGTAAAGGTAGCCAAACACCCACAGAGTCCTGTGGGCTTATCATGGACTCCACCTAATGAATTCAATATTAAGAAGGATAAAAAAGAGGCAGTATTAACTGAGAGGTCCATTTTGGCATCTAATCAGCCCATGATAATGGGCTATTTTGAGGTCATCAGTAAAAGTAGAACATCTTTACTGTCGGCCCGTCAACTACTGCCCAACCTAGGGTCGACCTGTTAATTACCACTACCGGTATGAACGAATCGCCTGAAGTTAAGTCTTGTTCAAGATTACCAACCGATGACTTTGAGACTTGAGTAGCTGAAGATTTTGATAAACATACTCTAAGTCCCTTCTCATTGATTGACAATAACGGATCACTGCTACATTTGTGTCGTACACTTAAATGTAATTTGCTGGGGAATAACACAATGCGGCACAGTAATGTTACTGTTGAAAACCTGTCCAGTAGCCCCAATTTAGCTGCTTTGGCCAACAGGTCAGAGACATTAGAGGACGATTGCCTCGATGAAGTAATTATGATCTCCTCACAAAGAGATGATTTTCAGGCTAGCATTAAAGCTATTCATCTTTGGATTAATAGAATGTTAGCAAAAGTTGAAGACGCCTATTCCGTTTGCTCTGATATGGCTGCCAATTAATAATAATTAAAGACAATCACAGCACAAATACCCGATTTTATTCTGGATACTCACTCTGTGACTGCTAAAGCCTTGCAAGAAGAAACCAAAGGGGACAGGGCTCAGGACCTGATAAACAGTGACCAGGTTAGAATCACAAAATCTACAATGAGAAATGATAACCCCAGGAAAGTTCTCTTGCTATACTGGATGACCCGGGGGACACTGCATCTCTTCCTGGCTCCTCCTTTTTTATCCAAGACTCCTTAAACATTGCCGCCTGTAATCAAGATGATGCACTAGATGCGCTTTGTAACGAACCGTCCAGGATGAAAGGTTTGTCTCCTACAAGTAACAACAAAGGCTTGCAAGGAGAGAATATGGGTGCCGTCCAGAAAGTTCCAAAACAGGTCACATTTCGGAACAAATCTATTACTCCAATGTCTGCTCTGTGATCAGGGAGAGGAGTATATGCCTTTAGATCTGGTAAGAAAATAGTCACTAGGGCTCAGGGGGATGGAATGATGAGGCAAGTAACCCTGAGAGGTCCACTTGATAAATGGGCTGTCTGCTTCTGGACAAGTTTATTTTCCACTTTTACCGTGTTTTCTACTGCCTCCTTGTCTTTTTCCTGTTTTCTCTTACAATAATGTATGATAGTTGCCTGTATCTCGGGCCATCCTTTTGCTTCTATCCCTACTACCTTTTCTAGGGAAGTCAGCACATCTGTAGGGTGCCCCCCTACTAGAATGTGGTAGAATACATGTATTTTATCATCCCACAACTGTTTATTTTCTTGTTTCCACATCTCTTGTATTGATCGTATGTATTCTCATCTGGCTTCATTCTACGTGCAAATATTGATCTCATATCTGACATATCTGGATTCTGTTCTCTCAGAGCTTTCCACACATGTGTTCAGTAATTGTTAAAAGGTGCCCCGCCATGTATGTTAGTGTTTAATTTTATCCCTGTATACCCTGCTTGCGGCCAAATGTTGTCACTTTGTTCCCCTACCAAAACTGCCAATAAACTCTTGATGTCCCCTATGGCCAGTAGGATCCCTGCTGTGTCCTTTCCAAATACATTTATCCACTTGCTGGCCCCTGCCATTAGTGAAGGTAAACTGTAAACCACAGTATCCCTTTCCATCGTCTGCCGGGGTACGTGATGCACTTCTCCTTTTGCCTTCTGTAGAAGGGGTAACTAGGTTTGTGCGCCGCGCTTAACCCCTGTCATGGTCTTTTTGCTACTGCCATCCTATCTTTTCTGTTTCAAAACCTGTTTCCCCAGTTCCCTGTTTGCGCCTCTCTTTCTTCTTCCCCGCCTTCTTTTCTCCTCCTTCCTCTAGTCCCACATGTTAAATCACAAAGGTTGAATTTGTCGTCCCTACTGTTGTTGTCACTGCTGTCCTACCAGTCTAATGCAGTGCTATCACCTTCTGTCATGTCTGGCTAGTCCTCTTCTATAGGCTGTCCCCCGTTATCAATTTTGAATGTTATCCTTCCTTCTGTCCATCTCTGTTGGTCCTCTCCCTTTTCCTGTTCCTTCCCATTTTTCTCTATCTTCCTTACCATTGCCTTTTCTGCTTCTCTAAACATTCAGCCCAGTTGCTGCTGTGTGCTTTTCCTAATGTCTGCTAAATATTTCCTCTACCCTTTCTCTTTCTTATCCTCTGAATGAGGTTCCGACTCTGCCTTGTTTTTCTTTGCTTTCTCCTTGTCTGCAGATGCCCACCTAGGATTTATATGTCCTGCAGCTGGCTTTAACAATGGAAACAGTCCATAGGGAGGGGGCAGAGCACTAGCCTTCTTCTCTTCCCATTCTTCCTTCTGCTTCTCTACTTTATTTTCTTTGTTAAGTTTCCAGAGACCTAAAATGTCCTGTCTCTTTTTATGTTGCTAACAGATATGAATACATGCTGTCAATTATATGTTTTTGAAATGCTCCCTCTCCAGGCCATTCCTGATAACACTTCCCCACTGTGTCATTCATCCACTGAAAGTGATATTTTACTATTTTATTGTTATATTGGGGTAATTCATTGCACAAATGATCAAGAGGTGAGTTCATATAATAGGATGACATTATTGCACCCTTTTCCCAATTTGAGGGTACTCCTTCTCCCTCTTTTATTCTTGGCCCCCTTACATATTTCTCAAAAACCTTTATGCCTTCCTCACTAACACTTACTCACTCACTCTTATACGTATCGTCTTAGTTGTTCACCCTACTTCATTCACACTGGCCTTCTCCTCAGGCCTCGCCCTTTCACAGCACCTACACACAATGGCCCTCTCCACAGGCACATCCTGTTAATTTCATCTAATACACAAATGGCCCTCTCCACATACCTGCCATCTTAACAATTATGCCCTATGTTAGTGTGCCTAGGATTCGGTTGCTTCTCCCTCCGTTCAACCGTGCCCCCTGTACATGCTACACAGCTCCTCCAGTATTTACCTATTAGTTTGGCTCTGTCCCTTCCGCGATTTCCACATCCACAATAAAGAGAAAACATGCTAACTTCACTTTATCACAACAATCTACTACTATTCCAACAAAACCTAACAGAAATACCTAACTGTTAAACCCTATTTGTGAAGATTGAATTAAATCCCAATACTACATTAAACCCATAGATCTTATATCATCCGCCCGTTGCTATGCCGGATTTTTTAGCCAACCTAAATGAAATGACCTTTTCCACTCTTAAGCCCAAATCTAAAGTAGTCCTGCTTGGAGACCTCAATCTTGGTTTTCTTGACTCTTCAGACCCCTTGGCAAAGGCAACCACGATTGCACTGAAAAATCTTGATTTTATTAAACATGTATTACAACCTACCCACTCCGGTGGTACAATACTTGACTGGGTAGTTTCCTATGAAATCGAACTTGAGAAGATGGAAGTGAAACCATATCCATGGTCAGATCATGATATCATAAATTTTGAAATGTGCTTGCCCTCCATTTTTAAGAAAGTCAAAACATCACAGAGGAAAGTTCTCTGTCGCAATCTTTGTCACCTTACTCCTGAGGCGTTAGCACCTTTCTTTGCCTCATACCTCAACAACCTAGCCCAATATAAGTCAGCAGCTGACTTTTTCAGCTGCTTACAGTAAGATGATGACTAAAGCCGTGAACAGCCCAGCTCCCCAGAAGCTTAGACCGGAAAAAGATCATCTCATCTGAAAGCAGGTATACATCGGAAATACCAAAGCAAAAACTTAAGAAAAAGAATGCCCTGAAGAAGTGGCAAATAACATTGTCAACTAATGATAAGTCCAACTACAGTCGGGCAGTCAAACAGCACAGGGAGGCTATCGGGACTGCTAAAAAGTGCTCCTATGAAAATAGGATTAACATGGCAGTATCAGACACAAAGGAACCTTTTAGAATCTTAAAAGAATTCGACGACCCGGGTCCCATCAACACCACAATCAAGAAAGGCGCCAACTGGTGCATCTGAATTGAAAAGGCCATGGCTAGTAAGATCTTGTTGATCAAGGAGGACATTGAATCCAGGTCAGCTAAAGTGATACCGTCTGTCACTACTGTCCAGGCTCAGCACAGACCTATGCCATCTAATCCCTTCTCCTTCTCAGAGGTGACCGAAGCCGAGGTATATTGTTTACTAATTAAGATCAAACCAATTAGCTATAGGAGTGATATTTGCCCGGCCAAAATAGTCAAAGCTTCCACCCAATCACTTGCCCCTTTGATTACCAAGTTTGTAAATGCATCTTTCAGAGAAATGTCAGTACTCCCATGATGTCAAGCAAGATTGGATTACCCCTCTTCTAAAGAAGCCGTCATTGGACTCAGACATAGCGGGAAATTATCGACCAATCACTAACTCCCCTTTTCTTCTGAAGATTTTGGACAAAATTGCACATGAGCAAATACAGGCATTCCTAGTCACCCATACCATATTAGGCCCTAAACAGTCAGGTTTTCGAAGTGCGCATAATACAGAGACCACTTTGCTTGATCTCAATACCAGCATTCTACAATTTATGGATAAGGAGAAAACCTCATTGGTGATGCTGTGGGATCTTAGAGCAGCTTTTGAATTAGTGGATCATTCCATCTTGGCCAATAGACTGTTAGAAAGGGCCACTTTTTCTAAGGAAGCAGTCAGTTGGGTGTTCTCGTTCCTGTCGGATTGAACAGTCACAATCTTCCACAAGGATGCAATGTCAGAAGATATTGCTCTGAACTGTGGAGTACCTCAGGGATCCTATCTATCCCCCACTCTTTGTAATATTTTCATGCTTACTCTGTTTGACCTATTGGATGCCGAAGGAACTTGCTATGCAAACTATGCCGATAATACTCAGTGCCTATATCCATACTCAGGTGACCATGCCAAAAGACACTACGGACATCAATCCCACATACAGTAAAATACATCTTTGGATGTTGCAAAATGGAGTAGCTTTAAATAACTCCAAAACTGAGATCATTATCCTGGGAACAGGACCCAAGTTGTGCCATCATGTTAAATCCTATTCCTCCATCCAAATCACAGACTGTCTTCTTCCAACCCTTAAGAAAGTGAAAACCGTAGGAGTCACTCTTGATCAAGAACTTTCAATGAGGCTCCTATCAGCAGCCTGGTAGCAAACTCATCATAATATGTCAAAATTCTGGCACAGATTAGACCCTTCCTTGATGCCTCTAACCGTGCAATGCTAGCCAGGGCAATTATTTGAAGTCCCCTGGATTACTGTGCCAGTATCCTACCAGGGGTAGGAAAAACAGAAATAAACCACATCCAAGTTGTGGAAAACAATGCAGTGAGGGTCTTAGTAGGTCTACGTAAAACCGATCATGTGTAAACAGCATGAGGATTGCTGCATTGGTTGCCTATAGCAAAGAGAGTTATGTTCTGCACTCTGAGCTTTGCACACTCCTGCATGTATGGTAAGAGTCCATCATACCTGGTGGCACAGCTCAAATGGCTTCCAGTCAGACGTGGCCTGAGATCCAACAACTCTGGTCTGCTCCAGATACCCAAGGCAAAACTCTCACAAGTCAAGGAGGGCTGTTTCCCATCTTCAACCCCATGTCTATGGAACACCCTCCCACCTGACTCGAGGCTATGTTCTAGCCTCTCAAACGTTAAAAACAAACTGAAATCCTTCCTATTTGAATAAGCATGTTCTTCCTGGATACTCTAATATTCTGTTAATGGTACTGCTTTACGTGTTCTGTCTTCGTCCAGTCCTAGCGCTCTCATGCCACAGGGCTCTGTCTCCAGCGCTATAGAAATAAAATAAATAAATGCATGAATAAAACACCAATGCATATGCCTCTTATCCCTCCCTTCACAGCTTCAACTCCTCAATCCAAAAATAAAACTGATGCAACTATACCAATTGCCTGCACTAAGCGCAAATCTTGTCTAACAAGGTCCGCCACTTACTACGTAGCCCTCTCCTCTAACGCAGATGTGCCGCTGCCCACTGTGGGAAACATGAAGGTGTCTCACCAGCTAGTTCCCGGGGATCTGCCATCCAGGTGGCCAGGACATGGCCATCACTTTTGGATCCAGTTCATGGGGGTGGACCAGTGTGGGAGGATCACCTGGATGAAGGGTCTCTGGGGAGTGGAAGTGGGACACCGAACGGAGAGAAGCGGGCTCCCCTTCCCTGTAACACTTTTCCCCATCCTACCAGGTAGGATACCTAGGAACTCAACCACCCCTTTCCCAACACAAACACTTTCTCATGGACAGTTCACCATGAGCGACAACAGACTAACACCAGAGCAGTACACCTGACATGTCCCAACACAATGGTCAGGGAAGGGGTTTATAGTGATGAAATCGAAAACAAAAAAGTGGAATGTCAAAATGTCGGAAAAAATGTAGAAAAAAAAAAGTCGAATTTTTTTAATGACGTTTTTCATTCAAAATCGGGGGGTGCCCCCCAAATCCCCTTTTTTTAACCCATTTCTTTATTCCCGGACCCCAAAATACATATATAATTAAAAAGGAGGGAATTCGACTTTTTTTTTTTTTTACATTTATTTTTTTACATTATTGTCGTTCGACTTTTTTTTGTTGTTGACATTTTGACTGACCACCCAGGCAAGGTCTGGCAATTACGGATCATAACACACACCTGACTTCCATTACACTTCTCCACATGGATAAAAGACTAAGCAGGAAATCATACTCTTAGCGAGGCAAAACACACTGAAACAGCAATTCCAAGATGGCAGTTTAATGCGAGCAGAAAGACGGCAAGACCAGAGAGGGTTGCAAGAAGGTAAGCACCCTTGACCTATAAAGACCATTACTTTCAAGAACCTTGGAGAGTAGGAAACCAAGGCTGATCAAACTTGCACAGTGTGTTTGATGTACGTGGAGCTCTCATGCGTTGATAACCAAGGCGGGGAGGAACGATTGTCACTGTGGTGCTATCTTTGGCTCCTACAACAAAGCCGGCGACCAACAAGGCAACTCAGCCGGTGAATCTGAGAGACTGTTACCAGACCAGCTTGTGTTTTGAACCAAGGTTGCAAGCGGCAACATTGTATAAAGAGAACAGTGTGTGAAGCATTTGGAATGAGAGACGTGACTACAATTGAAAGCTGAAATAATTACTTGAACTTTACAACTGAACTCTGGGGAAACTAAGAGAAGATACTGTACACAGAGTGGTCCATCACCATGTGGGTGCTCATTCGAAAGTCTCTGTTAGGTATCTAACTAATGCTGAGTGTGAAAGAAATATTGAGATCGAAGTGGTCATGCAACGGGTCAAGCTAAACCCTGTGCACATTCAAAGGTTTTCGATAGTTTAAAGAAAATTCAATTGGTCCGAGTCCTGCTGAAGGAGAATAATTGAACCTTGTTTTGAAAGGAATCTGAGCCTGGAAGAGGGGGATCCAATGTTTAACTTTTTGTTTGTGAAAAGTATCTGATCCCGGATGAGGGGGATCCAGGGTGAACACCCAAATTGATTACTGTGAATAGAGAAGAGAATATTTGCGTGTTGTTTCTGGTATAGCAGGCCCTTTGCATAAAGAGACCTGCAATAAGTAATGAGACTTGGACGCAGAAGGTCCTGATCTCAGAAAATTGAACTGTATCCTCGTGCTGCAGAAGCCAGCGTGTGCCCTTTGCTTGTGTGGACCGCCTTGTCCTGTGCTGAAAATGTGGGGAAGGGAGACCAACGGCCCAATTATCCTGTCTTATCATTTCTGAACACTTCTTTCTTTTTCATGAACTTGACCCCACACTATTTGTAAATTAGTAGTAAGGATTGGCAACAGGTTTTTTAGTATAGACCCTTGTTTATTATTTTGATGATCGTAACTTGCACCCATCTTTAGATTTAGGTTTAGATAGGCATTTATCACACTCTTGCAAAAGTTCAATATACACCCTTGAACTGTGGTGACTTGTATCTTTATTACTATTGCCACCATGCATTCATTACACCACTCACTCCCTATCAGGTAAGTGGACCTAAAATCATGCAAGAAGTAATGCAATTTATTCTGGTTTGAGTCACAGCCGGGAAAGCAAAATTCATAGGAAAGGCGCTTTCAAAGATACGTTCCTAAAACAAGAGCTTTTATAATCATACAAACTAATTAGCATCAAACACACTGCAACATTAGGTTAGTCCTCCATGTGAGGCTTATTGGTAGAACTACGTAAATCCCCCTATAGTGGGACATAGATTATTCTGAAATGATTGGGTCCTGCAATACTTGCCACACCACCCTCAACCACCTCTGTGCTGTGAGATAACAGTCCAACCCACAATTCCCATATCATACTGCCGAAACATTGAGACATTTGAGATGACCAGAGGATCTTTATTCATCTGCCAGCAGTCATCTCCATCCATTTTTCCATGGGAATACAACTGATCATTGCACTACAAGAGACTTGAACCATGGATAAGTTAATGCTGCATTTTAGGAACTCTTCAAACCTCTTCCCAGGCTGAGATGTGCTAAGGGGCAATTTGAAACCGCCAGTAGACCAGTTTCATAAATGAATATGCTGAATTATAAAATGATTGTGCATTCAGCCTTTCCTCTGCACCCATGATTTTTGCTTCCTTGCCTTGAAAGTATCAGAGGGTGTTCATGCCTTATGGTATGATTCTGGGAACATATAATTTGCAATGTGCTGCTAGCCTCTGCGGCTGCTAAGCAAGTTAAGAAAATGTGAATTTGTTTCTAGTGAAAAACATGCTCTGAGGCCTGTTTGCAGAGCATCAGTCTCATATTATGCCACATATATTGTGGGGGATCAGGCCAGGGATTTTTGGGTGAAGGCAGGGTACCCAGGAGTAAAGCTAGTCAACAGTCGCATGATGGAACATGATGGAGCGCCTTGTAACAATATCAGGACACAAGTATGTGATGCTCTTTTAGAGATATTTTTGGGCTATACTTTTAGTATCTCATGGTATTTCTGTGGTATAGTGGTATCGTGGTGAGCCTAACTGCAGAACACTGCCTAATAATTATTATTTAATGGAATCACTAACGGTAATCAAATACTGGATTTAGTACACTCCAAACAATTAACTCATCCCCTCCTGTGGTATCTTATCTACAATACCACTGTATGCCCTTGTGGCTTGCATCACAGAATGCATTTACCATGCAAATTAAACACAAAACATTCATTGAGAGTCTCTCAGACTAAAACAATGTACAGTGACTTACATTTCTTAGTTTTGTTTACTGCACCTTCAGCATCTCTATGCATGCCAACCCCATAAAGCTGAGTACAGAATAAGTACACTGCGGCTAAGTCACCTTTTCAAATTGTTATATTTTATCAGAAGCTAGAAATATGCAAGTTACACGGAATGACATGTACATTCACGCTATTATTCAAACATAAGCAAAGTCTTTCCTGCAATGGATTTCAAAACTTTCTATTTCTGATAATGCCCAGAGTTCTGTCAACATTGGCCTTGAACTTTGCAACAAAAATTGGCAGAGCACAGCTTGTGTCACTCAGAGTTTTATCGCAGCAAAACCTGAGAGAAATAAAATATGAACACAGTTTTTCATACACGTTTGAAATGTCATGGTGCAGGACCTAAAATAAAATAACTTATTTACCCTACGCTACCTATTATCAAGCATTCACTTATCAGCACTCTCCTCAAGTTGACTGAACTTACCCTAGAAATATTTAATTGTGTGTGTCTTGCACTGCTCGCGACCCCCACTCTAGTTGTCAGACAGAAGAACACTTATCTGGTCTACTCCCTTTTTGCCTGGAACAAACCCTCTTTAGACAGCTGCAAGCCTTTCTGCTCCCAAAGTCAGCCCAAGAGTGAGTGTCTGGAGTCAGCCTTTTCTGCTAGTCTTTCCGCTCCCTATGCCAGTGAGTGAACGAATGACTGACCCAGACCTTTCTGATGAAAGCCTTCTTTTAAACCCTCATGTGTCATTCAAACCACTGAACAGGGGATATCTCTTCCATCCCATCAAGCCTCTGGCATCTGTGAACACTTTCAGAGACAAGAGATAGTAGAGAAATCATCAGTCACACCCGGGAGGCTTTCAAAGCAGTCTTTATTGGATGTAAGTTCAAGACACTTCTGGAAAAGCACTCAGCAACATTGTGCCTTCAACCACCTTATATAGGCTTATTTGGATGATGCAACATCCTCATGCAAATGACTGCTTGGTCAAAGTATGCTTCTTATAGGTTCTCTTAGCCAGAAGAAAAACCCTCCCTCCCTACGATTGGATGACTTATATGGTGCAACCCAAGCCCACATTAGCATACTTGGCATTAACACTTGCTGTCTGATGCATAAACTGATAGGCTATTTTAAACCCGACTGAACAAAATTACAACATGCTTGAACTTCTGCCAAAAACTATTTTAATCATCACTGTCAATCCTTTATCTACGTTTCGAGGCCCTGCCAAGTTTAATTAGCACTTATACCATGGATAAATGAATAAGCTCAATTAAATGGTGCCAAGTAATGCAGATGTTCTGTTCAAATTGGTAATTTCCCTTGCCTTTATCTGACTTCATCATCAATCTTGTCTGTTTTTCCTTCCAAGTTCCCAGATACACTTCTGAGACTTAATTATCTCACAGTGAGATGTTGCCAAAGACCATTTCTTACCAGCATGAGCCTGGATTTCCACACCTGTCCTTAACACTACACACCATTTTGTACTTGAGGTATCCATTTTGAAGTATTTCTGTGTCTGCCTACTGTATTCATTCTTCAGGGAGCCATTAATTATTTATTTAAGCATTTCTCGCTTTGTATCCCTTATTCATAACATTTTTCTATATACTCATGATATCATGATATGTGTGTGATAGTTAAAGCACCCTTCACTTCCTGGGTCATTTCGACCCAGATATATGCAGTCCATGTGCACTTTTTTGCCTTTAAGAAAGGGCACTATAATCCTGATTTCTGCAATCATGGAACCATTGATCTGCCTATCATGTTATCTGTACTCAGTTGAGGGGGAAGGGGCTTGACACCCCTATATACACCCCCTCTGGTCAATGGTTGAACACTGTTTAATATACAATCACTACACACATTGTCCACCCTCCACATATACGGTGTACCTATGCATCCCTAACTTAGTCACCGCCTCAATGTAGTGCTTTATCTCAATATAGGAGGTATCATAAAAGACATTTCTAAAGAATCACCAGTTTCTTCAACCATATTGTATTCTCCTAATCTAAAATATGTATGTATCTCTTTTCTGTCAGAAGACCATGACATATGTTTCACCTTCTTTTAATCTGTGTATGTGCGTATCCCCAAACAATAACTTTGTTTGCTCCTGTCTGGATCCCACCTCTGTTACCCAATTAAATATAAAATAACATGCACAACAAGTGATTTCATATACCACAAGAATTGGGAGAGATCATTCCTTGAGGGAACCCACCAGTCCATGTTCCACTGTTCCATACACGTGCAACATTTCACTGTTCATATACACTTTTTCCTGCCACCCATTCCACAACACTTAATTCGACCCTGCCCTCTCCCCATGTACATTTAATTTCGTCTTCATTTTATTTATATTCCATGGCACATCTTTCACCTGATTCATCTTATTGTCCTTATTTCAAGTCCAAGGATTATTTTTCTTTCATTCAGTCCACACTTATTTGTGTTATTTGTCCTTTGGGCTGCTTTACAGCAAGTTCAAGGGCCCCTTAATTCAAAGGCCAGTCTTTTTGGATTCACTGTTTTTGTGATCACAGAGCACTCAAACTCTCAATCTTCTTTATTCACATAGAAAAGTCCAGGGGGGAGCATTCGATTCTTTCTGGGGAACACAAGGATGTGGGAGTCTTATGGGAAACATTTGTTCAAGGGTGGTTGCAACTGGGCATATGGCTGGGTCCCTCAAAACCATGTTCACAATGGGCCTCATTCCGAGTACGGCGCTAACCAATGGCGCTATTAACACCTTGGTTGACGCCGTACCCGGACCGGCAGCGCCTTGGTGGATGGCGGAATTACCGCCCCATTCCAAGGTTGGCGGGGCGTTAATTCCCCATTCACCAAGGCTCTTCCCCATTCCCAAATGAGCCCCCATAGGGCTCAATGGGAATGGGGAAGATGCAAATAACGGTGACCATTCATTACGGTCACCGTTATTGGCTTGGACGCCCCTTTGCGCCCTCAACTTTAACACCTGCTCAAAGCAGGCGTTATGGGCGAGGGCGCAAAGGGAACTCGGAGTATGGCGGTAAGGGATCGCCGCCACCGGTCTCGTTACCGGTGGCCGCTATCCCTTACTGCCATACTCGGAATGAGGCCCAATGTGTTTTTCTCCCTGCTCGTAGGATCGGTTACCGTCAATCACCTGGTGTGCAGGTACCTCCCGTCCATCTGTAATATAAAAACTGAATGAGTTTCTTGAAAAATAATTGTTTTTTATCATCACAACTGCCTCCTCGAACCCAGACCTTAAAATAACCATGTCCTTCCTTTAAGCATTCCTACTTTCTGAAAACAATTACTACTGATTTTTTTTTTCTTTTTCTAATATAATAGATTGGCTGCTTCCTTCTCCCTTTTGATATATTTTTGTATTTATTTGGTTAGCTGATACAATCAACTTTTCAAATATACAACAAACACACAAATTATTTACAGCAGATATTTTAACTCATAATGATAAAAGTAATAAATTAATTCAAATGTCCCTCTAGGACTACGCGGTGACCGATCTCCACGCTCGCTTCTTTGTTGAGCCGGAGCGGGATCGAGCGGTCGCCCGTAGCCCTGCTGTGAGGCTGCCTTGCAGGCCCCGTTGGGCCTTCAGTTAAGATCCTACCAAGCACTGTTGTTTTTGTTGTTCCTTAGCGCTCCGTGTGCGGTTGTGCTGCCCCCTCCCTCCACCTCACTTCCTGGTCCTCCTCTCGCCCTCTCCCTTCCCGCTTCCCTGCCCGCCCACCCCCCTCTGATTGGCTGTCCTCGTAGTCCCTCCAGGACTACGCGGCGACCGCTCTCCACGCTCGCTTCTTGGTTGAGCCGGAGTGGGATCGAGCGGTCGCCCGTAGCCCTGCTGTCAGACTGCCTTCCAGGCCCCGTTGGGCCTTCAGTTAAGATCTTACCAAGCACTGTTGTTTTTGCTGTTCCTTAGTGCTCCGTGCGTGGTTGTGCTTCCCCCTGCCCCCTCCCTCCACCGCACTTCCTGGTCCTCCTCTCCCCCTCTCCCTTCCCGCCTCCCTGCCCACCCACACCCCTCTCCCCTTCCTCTCCTCCTGCCTTAAATTCCCACCCCCCTGGGCAGCCACCTGCCCGGCAGCCCCCTCGGCTAAGGGCCCCCTTAGGCAAAGGGCAGCTCCTACAGCTGCGGCTCCCTGTGTGTCTGCAGGTGTCCGCAGAGGACGCCAGGCGCCAGTTTGCACCTTGCTTTCTCCACTTCTGCCGGCCCACCCCACCTACACCTTTTCACTTCATTCGCATGGTGTCTACACCGCACTGTGTTCCACAGTTGTGGTAAACTAGGGTTTTTCTCCCCTTGCAGGATTCTCAAACTTAGGTGGCCTCTCCACTGGGTACCTAATACGCATTTACTGTTGTTCTCTGAAATGTGGTAAACTAGGGTTTTTCTCCCCTCGCAGGATTCTCAAACTTAGGTGGCCTCTCCACTGGGTACCTAATACGCATTTACTGTTGTTCTCTGAAATGTGGTAAACTAGGGTTTTTCTCCCCTCGCAGGATTCTCAAACTTAGGTGGCCTCTCCATTGGGTAACTAATACGCATTTACTGTTGTTCTCTGAAATGTGGTAAACTTGGGCTTGTCGCTCAGTTCCTGTCCGCGTGCTCTCTTCTCGTCTGTCTTCCCCCCACCCCCTCCTATTCCATGGTGCTCTCTATCTCGCCTATCTTCTCTAACTGCTTCTCTATTGACTATCCTGCTCTTCTCACTAAATCTGGTAGGAAAAAGTTTAAAAAGGACATCCTGGTCTCCAACCCAGGCCTCCCTATTGCTGATACCTACACTAGTGCCTGCTCCAAGGAAACTCTCACTGACATCCTCTTTTTCGTGCCTTCGCCTGACCTATGGACCCTTCATATGGTCTCTGTGCTCTCTCCTTTCTACTCTTCTCCCATTAATGGTGACACCCGTTGGGATGTCCTCTTGGCCCCCTTCCACTCCTCTAAGGCCATCATTAATGTCTACGCTAATGGGACAGTCTTGGTCCAAGGCCCTCAGGCCAACCTTCACCTCTTTGATAGACGCTTCCCATGCCTCATCAACTTCCTTTCCTCTCCTGCTGTCCCCCCTCTGTCCTCGGCTACCTTGCCTCTACCCTCCCTCCCTGCCCCCTCTCTTGCTCCTTCTTCACCTCCTTCTTCTTCACCTCTGCAGGCGTACCTCTGATCTGTACCCCTCCCTGGAAGTCCTTCAAGGATGGCAACCTTCTCCACATTGCCACTCTTAACTCTCGCTCTGCCACCAAACATTCCTCTGATATCTGTCGGCTTCTTGAGAAACTGGACCTTGACGTCCTCGGTCTCACTGAGACATGGTTCACGGCCAGCTCTGTCACCAGCTTTGACACACTCCTACCTGACGGTTACAAGATCATCTTTGTGCCCAGGCCCAACCGTTCGGGGGGGTGTGGCTCTTATCTTCCCTGAGTGGATTCCTTACACTGTCACTCCTACGCACACCTACTCCTCTTTTGAATGCCTTGTCTGCCGACTTTCTCTCTCTCCTAGCCATTCCCTTACCATGGCTACTATCTATCGGCCACCTGGTCAAATTTCCTCCTTCCTCTCCGAGTGGGCTGACCTCTCCTCACTCCTGTCCTCAACCACTCAACTCCTCTTTCTTGGTGACTTCAACATCCACCTGGATGCCTCCTGCCCCCCCTCTGGACTCTTTCGTGACCTTTGCGACTCTCTCTTACTCTCTATTCTCCCGTCTGGGCCTACTCATTCTGCAGGGCACATTCTTGATGCTCTGATCTCTTCTGACCTTCCCCTCTCCGTCCCTCTCTCCACTCCTCTCTCATGGAGTGATCACTTTCTCCTATCTTCCCACCTCACACTCCCTACCCCACAGGCAAAGCCACCCTCATCACTGCCACCCACCTTCTCGGTCATCCAACCCATGAAGCGCGTGTCAGTTGAGGCTTTCACTGCCACCTTCTCGCCCCCCTTCCCCCTTCGGCTGACTCCCACCCTGACACAGCCCTCCCCACACTCCACTCTGCTATATCTGATACTCTTGATAGTCTTGCCCCTGTCATGAGAATCTGCCTGAAGCCCAAAGCCAAATGTAACTCCTGGTATGACTCGGATCTCGTCACCCTAAAACGCAAGTGCAGGGTGGGAGAGAGGAAATGGCGTGCTTCATGTTCATCCTCTGACAAACTGGCCTGCCGCCTGCTCAAAGGCAATACCGTCTCTCCATTCTCACCAAGAAGAGAGCCCTTATCCAAGCCCGCATCTCTGCGGCATCTAACAATTTGGCCGAACTCTTTAAAATCTGCCAGGAGCTTGCCCACCCTGCTGCAGTCTCTACCTCTCCTGTCTCCTCCCAGGCCCTCTGCACTGCACTGGCCTCTCACTTCATCTCTAAAACTCAGGACATCCTGTCCTCACTCTCCTCCTATCACCACCCTCCCTCTCTTCCTGGCTCTTCCTCCGGCCCTTCTACAGCCACCCCTCCTCCCTCCTTCTCTGCCCTTCCCCTTTTCTCTGCTGACGAGGTTTCCAGACAAGTCTGATCTATGAAAGTCTCGTCTAAACAGGTTCACCCCTGTTCCTCCAAAACTATCAAGGACCTCATCGACTCCCTGGCTCCTGCCCTGGCTGACTTTTGCAACCACTCCTTTGCCTCTGGAGTCTTCCCATCCCCCCTTAAGCACTCCCTTGTGCACCCTCTTCTTAAGAAACCCTCTTCCGATCCCTCCTGCCCGACTAACTATCGCCCAATCTCCATCACTCCCTTCCTGGGCAAGCTCCTGGAGAAACTGGCCATCTCCCAGCTTAACCTCCATGCTGAATCTGTCGGTAGTCTTCATGACCATCAATCTGGCTACAGAGCTGCCAGAAGCACGGAAACTGCTCTCCTGAACATCCGCGAGGACCTGCTCTCGACTCCAACACTCTGTGTGTTCTCATTCTGCTCGATCTCTCTTCTGCCTTTGACACTGTTAACCATGCCATCCTGCTCAACCGTCTCCGTGATAATCTGGGTATCACTGGTCAGGCTCTGGCGTGGCTGACCTCTTTCCTTTCCAATCGACCCTCCCAGGTCCAACTGGGGTCCTTCCTCTCTGACATCTTTTTCTCTACCTGTGGTGTCCCCCAGGGATCTCATCTCTCTCCCTGGCTTTTCAACCAGTATCTGGCACTCCTTGCCCACCGCATCGCCGCTCTCTGCCCCAACTTTCAGTGCTATGCGGACGATACCCAGCTCATTTTCAGGCTACCCTCGGCCTCCTCCTCTCCTTCCCTCATCTGTGACTGTCTGTCTGCTATCCAGGAATGGTGTGCCACCAATGACCTCTGCCTTAATGCCAGTAAGACTGAGATTCTACTCATCGGCACACCCACTCCCTCCTTCCCTGCAGCTCTCTGGCCAGCCTCTCTTGGCCCTCTTCCTGCTCCTACCTGCAAGGCAAAAAACCTCAGTGTCATCTTCGACTCCTCATATATCTGACGTCTCTAAGAAGTCACACTACCAAATGCACCTCCTCAGAAGTATTCTTCCCTTCCTCTCCTTCCCCCAGAAGCTCACTGTCTCCTGAGCCCTGGTTTTCTCGAAGCTGGACTACTGTAACAGCCTCTATCTTAATCTGCCTGCCTCCACTCTCCGCCCTCTGCAACTCATCCAGAACAGGACTGCAAGACTTGTCCTTGGCCTCAAGCCCAGGGACCGTATCTCTCCAGGACTGAAATCTCTACACTGGCTCCCAGTGGCTGCGAGGATTAAGTTCAAAACCCTCTGCATTGTCCACAAGGCCTTCTGGGGCCTGGGGCCTAAATACCTTCAACTCTCTCTTCCTAAATATCTTCCTTCCCGAACCCTTCGCTCATCCGTCTCCAACTCCCTCAGGGTCAGCCCCTTCTCGAAGCAACAAGCTGGGGGTAGATCTCTCTCCGGGCAGGGGGCTCCCTCTGGAACAGCCTTCCTGCCTCCCTGAAACTTGAGGAGAACCATCTCCGGTTCCGGAAGCACCTCAAAACCTTCCTCTTTACTTCTGCTTTCTCTCTCCCTCTCCCCTGCTAAATTCTTCACTGAAACTGCACTGAATCTGCAACTGGGCCACTCTCTCCGACCTCGGTCCTTGGCCCAGCCACTCCCCACTTGCACTGCCTCCCTGGCAAGCCCTGCACTGCGGGACTGTCTCTGTATCCCTACAGCCCCCCCTCCCAGCACTTGTCTGCACTTACCTTGCACTTGCCACCAGCTGGCCCTATTATTTATTTTTTATTCTACTTACCCTGTACTGCACTCCCCCCCTCCCCTTCCCCTTGCACTTTTCCCTCCACCCTACCCCTGCACTTGCGTGATCTAAATGACACCTGGCCTAGTAGGATCGTTGTCTGTCTTCCCCTTGTTTCCCCCTCCCTGCCTCGTTGCGCCTTGAAACACTTGAGTATAGGCGCGTTACAAATGCCATATTATATCATCATATCATATCATATCATATCATTTCACCAATTTAGCTAGTTCTGAGGAAGTTGTATGAGCTAATGGCTGTTCTTGAGTATCTACACAAAATGATGTTTGTGTAAAGACTGCAGCAAAGTTAACTGAAGGGTTAAGCTGAACGAGTGGCTCTGCCAACATTTTGTTAGTTTCATTATGCAAGGTCAACAGTTTATCAAATTGTCTGGCTTGATCCATTATTTTCCCATTTAGCATTACAAACAGTTTACCTAATGCTTGTAAAGCCATATTCATCACATTAAGCGTTATCTCCAATAGTTTGGTTACTGGTTCCGTTTGTATCGGAATTATAGGGTCCAGTTCTGGGCCATCCGATCTTCGTGGTGTTATAGCAAGAGAGGAGGCTTCAATTTCATGTTCAGTATGCTCATTATCGGAAAACATTATGGGGGATCTCGAAAGATTATTAGACAATAGGTGAGCCGAGAAACGAGAGCCACTCGAATTCAGATCAATTATTACCAAATCTGTTGATAAGGAAGTCACAAGCGTATTAACACCACCCAAATTTGCTGTAGATGGCACATTTTCCAATAAAATACTATCTGACAAAGAGGGCTGATTTCCAGAGTCCGGACAATTCACACTTTTCACCAGCGGTTTCGGTGACCTTACAATACTGATATCTGATTCAACACCTGCCAAGTACATCCTAAGTACTGTTGGCTGTGGACTCGGACTGGGCTGCGCTGTTTCCTGGACTTCCTTGCAGCGCCGCCTCTGCTCTGCACTGTTCTGCCATCTGTTGTTGGCCGTGGTGTCTACGGCTCGGAGCGTTTTTCACGCCTGGAGGACGTCTTTCTGTGTCACACACAGTTTGCCTGGCCCCTGCCCGTGGATAGGAGGCCCCGCCCCCTTGGGTCGAGTGACGCCCAGGAAGCCTTGTTAACCTCAGCCTCCTCGCGCACCCGTGCCGCGCACCTGCCAAGTACATCCTAAGTACTGTTGGCTGTGGACTCGGACTGGGCTGCGCTGTTTCCTGGTCTTCCTTGCAGCGCCGCCTCTGCTCTGCACTGTTCTGCCATCTGTTGTTGGCCGTGGTGTCTACGGCTCGGAGCGTTTTTCACGCCTGGAGGACGTCTTTCTGTGTCACACACAGTTTGCCTGGCCCCTGCCCGTGGATAGGAGGTGACTGTTTAATACGCTCCGACCTGCCCCTGCCCATTGAACTTCCCATTGAATTGCCTTATCATTCCTCCTTCCCCTGTTTTGATTACTGCGATAGGGCCCCCTCCTTGTTACATTATTTTTTTGTCCTTTTGTTGTTTCCATTGTGTTACTGGAGGGGTGGTAATGTGCTCTCTCTGTGTTTACTTCCCTTAGGCCCCGCCCCCTTGGGTCGAGTGACGCCCAGGAAGCCTTGTTAACCTCAGCCTCCTCGCGCACCCGCGCCGCGCACCTGCCAAGTACATCCTAAGTACTGTTGGCTGTTCGCGGTTCGCGGGACGTGAGGTGAGGAGCACTTAGGCCTTAACTACCCTTGTTTGGTTTCGGCTATATACGCTACCCCAAAAGAGGGTTGCGGCCATCTTGCGTTTTGCCGCACAGGTGGTTTGGTAGCCAGTGGACCGAGGGAAAATGGGTCCCATTTTGAGAAGTGGAAAATCTGGGTCAGCCTCCAAAGGGATTACCCAGCATCCGTCCAACAGCCCAGATAACGCGCTGCCCCCTCTGTCGCCTCCGCTTAGCAATATGCCATTGCCCTTGAGTGGCCCCCAGGAGGATCTGGTAGAGGGGGTGACGTGCGAGGGCAAACTTGAGTATGATCATGAGGCTTCTCTATGCTCGCCCAAGCCCCCACCCATGGCTGGAAAGCCTTCGTTCTTACTGCAATCATCCTTCTCCTTACAGGAGGCGAATGATGCCTTAGGTGAGGGGGGTTATGGGCATTGTTTGGGTCAGATTGCAATGTGCTCTTATCCCCAGGCCCAGCAAAGGTCTTCTTGCAATTCTGATACCTCGATTTTGGCCCCCACAATTGCTAACGAATTGGGTCGAAGAATGCGGCTTTCGTTGGGCCCGTCGTCTCCAGCTGCCTCCTCCTTCCCATTTCGTGAACAAGTTCACCTACACCAGCCCCCACTATATAGCAGCGAAAATGTGGGAGGCACCTTGAGTAAGCTGGGGTTGATGTCATGTAGAGATATCGACGGGGGGCTGCCTGCCTGTATGAGGACCACAAGGCTGGGGGAGTTGCGACTACGGGTCCCACTCAGTCAGCTGGTGGCAGCCCCTTCGATTCCGGATCAGAGGGCTTTGATCCTGCGGCTCCAAAAGGAGAGGGCGGTTTAGCTTCAACCCCAGAGGAGCTGAGGATACCCGCCCCTAATAATGAAGCAGTTAACTTTCCCGTAATCTCAAGTTTGCTCAACCTACTGGATAGAGGTCACGAACTCACGCACTACTCCATCAGAGAGATGCAGGGCTCGCTTTCCTTAATGAGAGATAAAATGGCAAAAATGGAGGGCTTTATTATAGCTGAAGAACGTTCTAGATCGTCTTATGTGGCTCAAGTTGAAACACTTCTAGAAAAGATAGCAGCTTCTCACGTCCAATCTACAACTGGTGTCATGACCTCCTCGCAAAGTACTCAAACAGACAGGGTTGTGTTAGCGACTGAACATCCACAAAGATCTTATTCACAGGTGGTGAGTGGTATGAAGGATGACAGATTTGAACAAGAGGGGGTGGATGATATCAACGTGGTTGAGGCTTTGAAACTCCAACATGAGCGGCTGCTGCAGATGGAGCAGCTGGTATATAAGCTTGTTGCTGCTCCGCGCACTTCAGACCCTCAGGATGTTGAAGGAGGGGCTGTCTTGGCCGTAGATAGACAAACTTTCCCGCCTGACAGCCCCTCCACTCTGGTGGATTTGGTAAATGCTCAGTCTAGGTCTTCCGACATGGCCATTATACCATCCTCAGAGCCCGAGGATGAACCCGTTGAACTTGATGGTAGAAATTTTATTTCACGAAAAGCTAGGAAATCATTCCTAAGAGCTCAGAAGCGCTTAAAACAGACCAAAGCGCGGCTCAAGAAAGTCGACGTGGCTACCTCCGGCTCTGATAGGGCCTCGGTGACGGAGACGAGGCCTTGTCCTAAAAACGAGACGTGCCATGACGACTTAGGAATGGCCTTATACGACCTAGACGAGGAAAGTAGGCGGCATCTGCAGATTGCCGCCCTGAAGAGCGGCAATGTGCAGACCATGCCTCTCCTCCCTTTGAGGACAGGCCCTGATAAAACACAACCTAAGATGCAATGCTTTTTCCCCAACACTGCCTCTAAAAAAGTGGCTACTGGATCGCCAGCTCCCAAGCTAGAAGCAGCGGTTGCGTCCCTACAGAATCCCCTGGTCATCCAGGAAATACCTGCATCTGCTGAGCTGGAGGCCCAGGGTACAGTGGGTCACGCTGCCGTACAGGAAGTACCTTATATTGAGCCAAATAACACTGCTGGGCCAGCACTTACTGCCTTGGCTTCTAGGTCTCTGATGAGCGCTCCCTGTGTTGATATTGAACCCCCTCCCCTAGTTGCCCAGGGAGGGTCAGACCTGGCAGAGCCTTCCTTTGTGCATACACCAAAGGATATGAAACTAATAGTAGGCTGGTCTAGTAATCCAGAGATAAATGGGCCGGCTCGTATAAATAGATCCTTTTTAATGAACTCATTTTTTCAGATTCCAGCACTAAGAAATCTTTCATCCAAAGATCTGGACTGGGTCAAATTAGCGTCCCATAATAACAACAGAGTTCTCTGTAGAGTACAGTCTCAAATTATTACCAAAATGCTCTTTGAGTTTGCTGAGGACTTTCATTCTATTGGTCTTACTCCTAGATTGTTCTATGATATGGAATCTGCTTGGGCGTTTCTTGATTGGATTCAACCCTCTCCCCCAGCATGTCCCACTGCATTGGCGGGCGATCTTCCCGACTCACAAGTCAATAAATTATCGTTGCAATTAGCGTCACTGTCTCAAGCCTTAAGTGGTCTATCCTGGTTGGAACCTTTAATAAAAGCGTCTGTCGCCAACACTGAGCCTAAGCCAGGCTCATAATTTCAAGTTTTGAATGTGGCCTCTTGGAATTGTTGTGGGCTAGGCAATCTTACTGCATGGTACAAGCAAGTTGAGCCCGACAAGATGCCTGACATTTTATTTCTGCAAGAGACTATGGCATTAAAGCCCTTTAGCCTAGATGGATTCTCTTGCTTCTCCAGGGTGGCAGAAAGGGTTACCACAGGTCGCCCTGCAGGAGGTATAGCGATTCTTATTAACAACAGATTGAAAGTCTCAGCTTCTACAGTGGATTCCTCGGTCTCCTGTGTGCTGGTAAAACTGACGCTTAAGAGCTCCAAAGATCTGAACCTGCTATTATTATCCATTTATTGGAATCCCAAAGCGGTTTCGCTGGATAGGTTTCTTGAGGACCTAGAACGGATTCTATCTACCGCAGCTAGGGAGTGGCCTGACTATGAAATCATGATTGGAGGTGATTTGAATTGCTATTTATATCTAAAGAGCATAACACGACCCTTTTCTAATAATTCAGCCTACATGCAACAGGCCAAGGATAGAGGCCAGAAATTACTATCGCTTTTCCATCTATGGGGGATTTACCCAATTCAATTGGCTTCTAATTCCATTCAATTCTCTTGGCAGCGAGGTTCATCCACTTCCCTCATTGATTACATACTTGCCTCTAAAGCATGCTCTGGGCTGCTCGAACCAATACAGATATTAGATTTGAATATGAGTGATCATCATATGCTATATTCCTGCTTGCACATGGGAGTGGAATGTTATCTAACTTCTGCCCCTGCAACCTTAGTGTCATGTGACAGGAATACAATATCTGTAAACTGGACCCCTGCCAGATGCAGGAAAGTGTCTTTTTTGGTAAATAGGGATTTTTTAGTGCATTGGGATGTTAAGGTCTCCACAGCGAATGTAACCAAAATTAATGCAATGAATGCTAAAATGATTCATATGCATTTGGTAGAGGTCGCGAAAGAGCCTTTGGAAAAGTCCTCTATTGTAGTTACCCAGGTCAATGCCACTCAGGTCGCATGTCTAAAAAAGCAAAGAAATTGCGATCTCCGCATACTAAGGAAGCGAATGATATGTCAGTGTACGTATACTCGCCAAAAGAACATGATTCAGGCGCATTACAAGCTACAGTTTACCCTGTTGCGTCGTGCAGCCCATATTCTAGCCAACCAATACATGATTGGCCTGTTGTGTAAAAAAAAAAGCAGAGACTTATGGGCCATCTTAAGAAATCCTGTAGGAAAAGTTGATCTGCGCATGGTGGCGGTGATTTCAGGCCCGGAATGGGAAAGGTTCTTTAGTTTGAAATTCTCGCTACCTGATAGACATACCGCTTCAGAGAGCGTTCCGGTGCACTTGCCTCTTCCAGTGGACTGTCCTTGGGAAGTAAAGGATATTATATGGGCAATTGAGCAATTGAATCCATCAAAAGCTGCCGGCCCTGATGGGCTGCCCGCTTGTGTATACAAATCTGATCCCCACTTTTGGGCTAAGTATCTATTGTCATGCTATCAGTCGATTTACCATACCGGGATTATTCCGCCATCATGGCTTATAGCCATTACCATCCCCATTCACAAAAAGGGGGTGTTAAGTAATCCTGTGAACTTCAGACCTATTGCGTTGATTGACACAGCGGCAAAGATTTTTACACGACTGCTCCTGGTTGATTTAGAAGACCATATAAGAAACCATAATATCTTGTCTAAAGCTCAGGTGGGCTTTCGTAGGGCTTTGGGTACTCAATTAAACGCCTCAATCTTAGCACATTTAAGGAGAGCTGTGCACAGAGAATCAAAGGGCACCATATATATGGCTGCCATAGACCTCACATGTGCTTTTGATAATGTTCTTCGTGCTCGACTTTGGCGTAAGATGTTGGCCTATGGCATTCCATCCTCCTTGGTGGCCTTAATTGCCGCACTTCACACCAATACCTCATGTCAGATTCGGATCAATGCTAAGGGGCTCCTCTCTGCTATTATTCCCACGAGCATAGGGGTCAAGCAGGGTTGTAATTTAGCTGCAGTCTTATTCAATCTATATCTCGCTGATATTGAGAACCTATGGAAAGAGATTAATTCTTTCCCCGTAATACTGGGTCCCATGCGTTTACATTGGTTAGCCTTTGCCGATGATATTGTTCTATTCGACAGAGTGCCTTTCGGTCTGCAGAACAAATTAAACACACTTCATGATTATTGTCTGCAAAACAACATGACAATTAACCCGGCGAAATCCCATATTATGATTTTTACGGCCAAAAAAAAACTGCCTAGATTTACATTTACCATCAACCAGCAGACCATTGCTAGGAAAGATGCGATCGTATACCTGGGCTATCAGCTGTCTAATGGGAACTCAATTGATGGATGGCGGGCCCTGCTGAAAGAGAAGCTTGGCCCGTTAATGGGACAAATGAGAATAATCAACGCAAAATACTGCAGCTTCTCTCTCCTGCCCCTCATCCAATTTTATACGATGAAGATAGAGCCCATCCTGCTTTATACTCTTGATATATGCCTGTTGAAGTTGGGGCCCCTGTTAAATCAAATCCAAGGTCAGCTCTGGAAGCAAATTCTAGGGCTACCAAGCTATTTACCAAATTCCATCATATTACATGAGTTAGGACTCTATTCTTTAGCTGATAAATATCTTTGGAGGAAGGTAAATGCCTTTTGCAAAGTTCTTGTGCCTCCCCCTAACTCACTATATGAAGAGTTTCATATAATGATGGAAAACCATTGCCCGGCATCGGTTTGGGAAGTAAAGGAGGAAATAATGGAGACTCTGGCTACGCTCAATATGACCTTGACAGACCTAACTAATACCCCAAGCAAAGTTAGAACTCGCTTTTTTTGCAATGCGTGGGCTCTAAATTCTGACAAGGTCGGGGAATACTCCTCCTTTGCGACCTATGCGTTGTTCAGACATGCCGTGACCCCAAGGTTACCTTATATCTTATGCTTTCCTGATAAAAGGGCCAGACAGACCTATATGCGTTTCCGTTTGGATCTCATCCACACGGGAGAGCGGATCCGGTCTTGGGCCGGTTATGAAGAGTTGGCAATGGGGCATGGATGTCGTTTTTGCTTGAACAGATTGGAAAAGGAAACGCTACAACATCTATTTATCTACTGTAAATTCTTTGCGATTCAAAGATTGTGTTGTTTGGCTTCTTTGTTCTTTTCTTACTCAAGCTTTGAAGCCAATCTAGTATGGATAAGATGCATGCAGGGTTCCTCGAATGCTATTATATTAGCAACTGTTAGACTGGTTACTTTGATTGAAGAACAGCTATTGATGATGAATCACACAAGTTTTAACAGCATAAGGTTGGCTCCTTCGCATAGGTAACAGGAGATTTGGCTGACATGATTAGTGTGGATATGAACTTACGGTCGTATTTAATTATGTTTTGTGTGTTATTGAACTTTGATTGACTGCTTGTTGTATCTCCCTTCCTTCTTCGCTCACCTCTGCCCTATCATCCATAAGGGTGCTTTTGGGAGGAGGCAGTCCTGTTAAGTTGTATACGTTTACAGTACATTGTAGTAGTTTTATGATTGCTAACACCCTGTTTCCGCTCACCCGAAGGATTTTATTTTAAAGTCTGTTTTAGAGGAAATGAAATTTGGTTGTATGTGTACATAAGAGATCTTTAGATGTTTTTATGCTTATTAATATTTGTAAAGGTGTAAAGTAAAATTTACTACCGAAACAATAAAAATAAAAAAAAATAAAAAAAAATAAAAAAAAAAAAAAAAAAAGATATCTGATTCAACACACGAAATACATTGGAATGTTTATCCGATTCTCACTGTTACATTGAACTTTTTACAATGACCCTTGGACATATTGCATCAGGTACGATATTGGTATTCAGGACACCATCCGGGTTTGATACCATTGAATTTGCAGGCTGCTTGTCTTTACAAAACCTGCGTATGTCGGAGGTAACAGTTTCTTTGAAGTCAAAATTAGATGTTTTACATGCACAAGATTTAATCGGCGTTGAACACGTTTGATTGAAAGGCCGCTTCCTCTCATTTAACAACTGGGATCTTTGTTTAATAATCCGGTTTCCAGTCGTATTGCAGTTTCCAGGCATACCTGGAAATAGGGGGCGACATGATTGCTCACAATACAAAACGTATTAGCCGAAGTTACCTTTGGAAGTGCCGACCCACCGCGACGCAGAGGCAAAGAGGCACTTCCAAGGTACTTCGTGAGGTAGGCGCGCTGGTGCGCATGTATGCTCACTTTCATCGCGTCACGCCTTAGGGGGCAGAACTTCGTATCGTTAAGGCTGTATTTACGACAATTCAGCACTAAATAAACTGAAAAATAATATATTAAGACTACTACTCAGAGTCTACAGAGTGTCTCCTCAATTGTGGACTAAGTAAGTCAGATGGAGTTCCGTAGTAAACTTCTTGTGCAGGCACAGTCCACAGGAATAAATCCAGGAATAAATCCACCGACAGGCAAAGTCCACGGCAAAGAGGCACTTCCAAGGTACTATGATCCATACATATTGGCTGATACTGGGGTTTGGCTATAACATGAGACCATAAAGCAGATACATATTTGCCTTTTCCTGGCATTGCCCTATTTTTTCATGGGCTTTTTTCCAAAAATTGATTGTGTACTTATTAAATTACCAAGGAAACAGTTATAAAGTCTTTTTTTTGTGTTTTTCAAAAAAATGAGGTGGGCTTCAGACGCCCCCTTTCTTTCTTTTTGGTGCATCTGTCGGCGATTTGGTTGCTTGCTCCCTGTCGAAACCAAAAGAAAAGCAAAGTCATGAAATGTTGATAAAGCGATCAGTTACTTCCTTAAAAAGGCCTTTGTCCTTTCTTTCAACATAATGTTGCTGAGGTCATCACTTGGCATTCTCAGCCCACTAAAATGTAGTCTCACTTTTCAGAAAAATAAAAATGTTAGTGCACTTTTAGTTGATCTGTCATTAATGTAGTAACTCTCGTGTGCTATGCTGAAAATGTTCTCTTTACTTTTGAAGTCCTCTTCCTGATGGCGTGTGATCGCGGTCTCTTCTTTCTTTGCTGTATTTATTCTCTTGAGACATGATTGAAATGTTTCATTGTCCTTCCTACACTAATCTTGCCTACCCATGTTATTTGGAAACCAGTACTGATTCTATTAAGTTCATGCAAGTGTGGCATCTAGGCATACATTATTTTGCCTATCCTTAAAGTTTCATGGATTTGCCAAATGTACATATTGTTAGGAATCGCCGGCCTTGCCTACGTAGTGTAGCCGAGGAATTCCTCAAGACAATAGAACTCCTTTGTGTAGCCAAGGACAAACACACCGGGAGAGATATTGACCAGAAGTTGGGTACCACTGGATCTCGCAGAGACAGGAAGTTTTCACGATGAATGCAAAAGATAACTCCAGGATAGTATCATCGAGATCTGTAAAACGATATCCGAATTACCACCACAAGCATTTTCATAACACAAATCAATTCAATACCCACAAGAAAATTGACACTAACCTTGACACGAGTCTGTCGATCTATGGATCTGAATGGGACGTAACCTCTGTAGAGTCAACAACCTCCTACAATACTATATTAGTCGAATCAAAGCCAATACCTAACACAATCCACATTATAATGCTAGCAAAATAGCCTAATAAGGATGTGGGGGTTTATACTCACCAAATGTCCAGAAGATAGGGTTATGGCACCTCTCGTCCACTGGAGTAGATAACCCAGTCTCAGGAATTAACTCTAATCGTGACCAGTCTCTAGTTCCCTAAGGGTCACAGAAACCGATGGCACGAGGATGCCTAGCCCTGAGGTGGTCAGTCTCTAGTTCCCACGGGACCACTGGACACGACGACACAAGGACTCCTAATGCAGGTTGTTACCCCTTTAGTGGACCAGAAGGCAGGACGTACTTCAATCTTCTTTGGAGAGGCGTAAGCCTAGGAGTCCCATATTTAAGTTCATGGAGTGTCGGGAGTGCAGGAATTGTGAGGAGGAAACAAGTATCGATGGATTACTCCTCCGGATGTTCCCTGGAACCATGTCACAGGTCAGCAGTACCCAAGGTATGAGGCAAGATACTAAGGGAAGAGGGTAATCATGACAAGGATTCAAACTCAGATTGCAGTAGTGTACGGGCAGGAAAGTACCAAGACAAAGCACAAAACGATGGAATCCAGGGACAGGCAGCAGGTCGGAATTCCAGGCAGGCAGTATACTAGAAAAAACATAAACCGAAACAATCCAGGGTCAGGCAGTAGGTCGTAAATCCAGGCGGGCAAAAGACAAGACCAACATAGACAAAAGCAATCCAGGAACAGGCAGCAAGTCAGAATTCTAGTCGGGCAAGACGAGGCAGACAAGGGTTAAACAGGTTGAAGATACGTGAGACGTAAGCTATGAGTAATCAAAAGTAATCAAGAGTAATCAAAAGTAATCAAAGGTATGCCAGTAACCTTCCGAAACAAAACGAAGCGAAGAAACTCAATTAGGAGCACCGTGGCAAGTTCCGGGACTCCTTACATACTATCACGTGACACGAAACCATGCCGTATACGCACGGAATGCTGTGGACGCCGACCCAGTTGCCATGGTAATCTGCAACGCTCCAGGACCCGTGTCCTGGCTGTAAGAAAAACAGAATTACATCACAAAAAGGTTACTTCTCCTTCTATCCAAAAGTCCTCTTCAATCTCTTCATTTAGACATGGCATACTTGCATATATATGCTTTTCAGTGCTTACACCTGTTTACTGCTTTCTTGGGAAAATGCTCCCCATTCAAAAGGAATGTATCCCTTATCACCTTTTTTCTGTACTCACGTGGGTCCTCTTACTCCTAATGATATCAATAAAGTTGTTCACACACTTACTGTGTCAACTGCTACTTACACTTTCATTCTCTACTTGTCCACTAGTACTTTTGTCATAATATAAGGTTTCTTCCCATTATCACTATACTCCACTAAGGCCATATAGACAATCCTCCTGTGTTTCAAACATGACAGTTTTTTTCATCTGTAACACATAAATCAACACCTTCATATAAACATAAACAATGTTCTTTTTACTTACTCTCATGTGTTCTTTTTTGCAATTCTACTAAACGTTATCTCATATTGTTAGTTCAATCTTGGCCATCCATACCTTTTTGGCCTTTCATTAATCATATGTTATCTTTATCAAATATTTTACACTGATCAATGTAAACAAGCACCATCCATTGTGCTCATTGTTTGCAACTCCAGATATCTTATCCAGACCTTCCTCCATCACTCGTGTCTCACAATGTTATTCTCTGTTCCTTTATTTGCACCTTCTATCAGCTTGTGTTTTTGCTGCTTTAATATCCATTCATCCATTCATTATTATTATTACTATTTTTTATTATTATTTATTTATTTCATCCACTAGATTGATGTCATTCCTTTGGTCTTTAACTTCTTACTTCAGCGCTTTTCGTTTTAACTCTTTATTATTATTTTACATTAATTAATCTAATCACAACACAAACCCTCATATTTTTTTCATATTAGAATCCCTTGCATGTGTGTACTTTAATTGTGTTCCCCTATTCCTTTCAATAGACCCATATCATAAGGCCTATGGTCCATCGGACATTTGGCACCTTCTCCAAGTCTTCCTAAAAATATGCTGGCTGCTGCCTCATTATTGCCATATGCTGCGAGATTGCCCTCTTTTTCTATTTTTATCCAGTAAGTGATACTCATAAAGAACACCACTTCAGCAGCTGTTTCGTCTTCTCTAAACATGCCGTCATAAGTAATGTCAGTCAGTTTAGACCCTTTTTCGAGGGCTCTCACTGTCCTCCATAGTCTACCCTCATCATCCATTCCTTCGAGCATAACCATTTCCCTTGGTACTATGGCTGCTTCTAACTCTAGAGGGATTTCTGTTGCCCTACTTTGTCCATAGGTATCTATGGTCCAAACACAAACCCATCAGGTATTCTCACAGTGTTTCTCACTAGGCCAGAAAGCTATGTCAGTAAAATACGCAATTCATAAAAAAAAAAAAAAAAAGCTCTGGCTCTACTGGAACGCCCTACATGGCTACTTGCACTTGTGAATGCCAGTATAAACTTGCCGATATTTAAATAGTGTATTCCTGGAATCGAACACACTATCCTTTTATCAGCGAATAAAATAGTCATGTAACTTTTGTCATCAAATCTCTTCACAAAATATTTGGTGGTGTCTATCGCAAATATAACAAAGGAACAATCATGTCACACTCCCCTATTGAGACTGGTAAGTCATCAGTAAATCAAACTCGACTTGTAGCTCCTGAGAACCCTTGAGCATGTATGGTAATTTCCCGACATTGGATACTTTCCCTCCTGTATACATGTAAATGTAGCCCTACTGTCTGCTATAAAAGCAAAGGTTTTGCCTCCTACCGTCACATCAACCCTTGGTTCCTCTTGGGGGTTTGGTGTCTCAGATAGTACTGAACACATCAAGTTACCCTGTAAACTGTCCTATTGTGGGTATATACACATCCCCATACCTGTGAAAGGTTACCACAGTGGCACCTCTTATTCTAGGTGTCAGTAATTGTCCTGCGTTTGCGTATTACTGAATCTGCATGGGGGCTTGTTGCAGTTGCCCTGGTAGAGGATTAATTTGCACTTGCTCTGGCTATTGTACCTGTTGCTCTCTCTGCTCTTGCGTCCGATACAATGTCTGATCTTGGGTGAACCTTTCTCTTATATCTTCTTAAGCCAGTAAATTCAGAGTATCTCTATCCCTCTTCCATCTGTAGTCTTTAAAATCTAGCTACGCTTATATCATATTTTAACAAAACATAATGTCCCTAACTGGTATTCCTAATGTAAAGCGAAAGTATCCTATATGTGTGTGTGCTCATTGCAATATTAATTTCCTTCTCTGACTACCTATGTATGTTTTTATGTGAATTGAGCCTGCGATCCATTGATTGACTGTACTTCCACAAGATCATGTGTATATGTGCATGTGTGTGTGCATATGCATGTTTGCATGTGTGGATGCATGTACGTGTGTGCAGGCAAGTGTGTGTGTGTGCATATGTGTATGCATGTGTGTGTGTGTGTGTGTGTGTGTGGATGTGCATGTGTGTATGCATGTGGGTGTGTGTGCGTGTGTGTGCATGTGTGTTTGCATGTGTGCATGTGTGTTTATATGTGTGTGCATGTGTGTATGCATGTGTGTATGTGTATGTGTGTGTGCATGTGCGTGTGTGCATGTGTGTGTATGTGGGTGTGTGTGCATGTGGGTGTGGGCATGTGCACATGTGTGTATGCATGTGTGTGTGTGTGTCTGTGTGCATGTGTGTATGCATGTATGTGTGTGTGTGTGTGTGTGTGTGTGTGTGTGTGTGTGTGTGTGTGTGCATGTGTGCCTGCAACACTCCCATTCGCTTTATAAGCACATCATGACAGGGACTCTGAACAAAATCAATTCATCATGCGTAATAGTAATCCATATCATGCTCAATAATTGTGGCAAGCCATCCTAGTATTTCCTTCTCAGTGCCTAGCCTGCTTGTACTTATTCATAAATATATTTCATTTAAACAAACCCTGTAAAAATCTAAATAGCACTCCTTATTCTCTCCCTTGGTAGTCAAGTGCCTCCAAGGTCACCAGTGGTCCTGCAGCTGTGGCCGAAGCTCTCAAATTCAAACTGTTCAAAGTTGCATCCATTTGTGATTAATGGCGCACATTCTGTCATGGTACGTATATGCAGAGAGCATACAAAGCAGCTGTGGAGTTCATATCCTCTGTCAGACTAGTCACCCTGCCAAAGTCTAACAGTGTAGCATGTGCAAGTCACCTTACCACCGTGCAGTGCAGTCAGTGGCCCACAGGAGCAGAACCCTTCACTGATTACAATTGCGCCAGCACAACTGTGTTATTGGCACAAGGTGACATACTGTGTTCTTCACCTCTTTCCCCCGACAAGCATGTGCCAATTACGTATTGGCCTACTGTTATCTCACATGAGAAATGCATGTCCGATTGGGTGAAGTGTGGGTCTGGGTTTGTTACAAGAGCCATGCGTTGAAGCAATCATTGTGCTAATTGGTAAACTGTATGTCTGGCCAAAATCATGGGGGTTTTCCGGTTTCCATTTCCTAGTGAGGATGAGGGTTGTGTGGAATATCGGCCACTCTTTCATCCAAAGGGCTGCACCACTTTTCCGAGGGCCTAGCACATCTGTGATGGGGCCCCAGAGGGCCCCTCGTTTGTGGAAACAAGGCACAATCACCACACATGAACTGATACGCCAGACACAAGCTTGTATTCCCAAAATCTAGGGTTTATTGCAAAGCAAATAGTCTCAGTTGGCCAACTGGTCCGACACCCCATGACGTGTGTCTATCAGACCTCAGGGGACGCAAGAGAGTGAAATTCATACAACAGTTACATATGTACAAAACAAGCATCTAGTAATCAGTAGTGTCACAACTTGTACCGCCCCTATTGCATTTTCTTTGAACTAGGCACGATGATTGACAATGGTGACGAGTTTGACACCTTCAAACATTCATTGTGTAACAGTTTGCAATTTTGTAAGTCCACAGACACTAAGTCTGTGTTTTAAAGAACACAATGCTTCTGTTTTCTGCAAGCAAGCTGTGCGTAGGGAGAGACACATTCCTGGCCTTGCTATCTCCTAGTTGCTATTTGTTTTCTGGGGGGTCAACTTGCTCTCCATGGTTGTACCGGGCTCAGGGAGGGGGGGCCGCAAAGGAGAGCATAATTCAAGTCATTTAATGTTTGCTCTGGCGTTGCTACTGTGCTTACCGAGACTAACTGGCACCTGCTGTACTGATTATAATGCCTTGTTGCTCTCTTTCCAAGGATATGCGAGGGAGGGGACCGTAGATTTCTGTCTGAGTTACTGCATTATGTTTCAACATGCCACTCGTGGCCTTGCATTGTGCACCAGTGAAGCAGAATACAATTTCAGCAAAGCAGTTATACATGAGGCAAAAAGCAAATGTTAGAGAGAAAACAAAATTTCGATTTCAGTCGCGTCAAAATGGCTGCACCTCAGTCAAGTTTATGGCTATCTATTTCTAATACTAGATGCATGAGACGTTTGGTCTTCGGCCAACATAAAACATAGCCTTATGATCGAGGGGTGTCTATTTTTCTAGATAGACATCTGGGTCTCGAAGGGATGGCCTCGTGGTGCATTGGTTTGGGGTCATGGGGATGCGCCTTCACCAGCTAAGAGCAGCCATCATCGATGTCCAGGCAAAAGGAGATGCCCCCCCCCGTAGTGGTGCACCTGGGAGGAAATGATGTGGCGTCTGTGGGACAGAAGGGGGTATGGGAGCAGCTCATGGCAGACCTGGAATGGATTGCACAGAGGTTTCCAAACACTTTGGTGGCCTGGTCCCAGATGATTCCCAGGAGGGATTGGAGAACTCCAGGGAATGCAATGGCCATTAATCGCTCGGTGTGGAAACTCAACGGGGAGTTTGCAAGATTGACAAAGGGTAACAACAGAATTCAGACAATTCACCATGGCTTCATCAAAGGTGAAGTGATGTTTCACAGAGATGGGGTGCACCTGTCGAAACAGGCATGAACATATTCATTGATGACATTTTGCACTTTGCCCAGACACTATTTTGCGGGGAAAGGGGCAGTTACTGATGGACTCACTGGATTGTTTAAAATGGTAATAAAAATGGTAGTAAGTATGTTGCCAGTGAGACTCCCACTTCCTAGCAATTGTTTGTGTTCATAGCATGTCAATGCATTCAGTATGTTAGTGCTGCTTATTTCTTAGCTTCCCAACACCACTTGCATCAGCCTATATCAACTTGCTTGCCCTTGCATTACTTTCGTCCTTGTGACCTTTGCCCTTCCAACACAGACCCCTATGGGAATGAGCAGGTGTTTCTGTCAAAAGTGTTCCAGCAATTGTCTGGAAGGGCCTGCCGTGTACTTTTCTTATCTTCCCTGTCTGAGTCTTGATTGCTTCTGGCTTTTCAACTCACCCAATCACTAATATGTTGCTAATATGTTGCATGGTTGCTTCTCACCTCCATTTCCCATCCTCCAGCATCTAATGGAGGAGGGCATGGTGCAAAGCATGTTGGCTGTTTTTGAATTGGTAGTGTGGCTGCAATCCTCATCCCCACACTTGTATTTGTGTAATGTATATCGTCCTTAGCTTTTTTGTTGTCTTTATTTTAGGTGCAGGTGTGTTGTAGCTGTCTACCCACTTGTAGGAAAGCAGTCAGCTGGTCCTTAGCATTTCATGTGAGTGTTTGCAAAGTAGTACTCCGTTTATTGTAGCATGCAGGAAGTACGTGATATTGCAGAGGGCTGCTACAGTTTGTGAGCAAAGTCTGGACCTTTTGGTGTACTTGGGTGGAGTAGGTTTGTGGCACTGAATACCACTTACTCTGCTACATTCCATACTTTGAGGTGCACACATACTTATTGTTTCAGTCGTCATCTGGTCTTTGGGCAGTGAAGGGTTCAATAGTGACAGTACTCATGGCTTCTCGTCGATCAATGTCTGGTGCGGAGGCTGTAGCTGCAGTGATGGAGTCTGGCTCAGAACAAGGCACAGAGGTGGACATGCAATCTGAAACAGATAGTGCTTCTGAGGGTCAGGAGGGAAGTGATTGGGGAAGTGAGTTGTCCATTGATGAAAGTTCCTCCTCCAGCTCATCATTGTCATCATCTGATGACGAGGAGGAAGAAAGAGTGCATCCACCTTTTTTCGCCCACTTCCCACACGCAGGGGACCTGTAAGGGGTAGGGGATGTGCAGGACATCCACGCAATGTGGCAGTTCCTGACATGGCTGAAGAGTCGCAATGGGTGCCTCCAGCAATGGTTCAGCATGTTGTGCCCCCTTTGACTGGTATATCAGGGTGCACAGTGAATACAGAGGGGTTTCAGCCTATTGATTTTTTCAACCTTTTTGTTGATGATGGGTTCATTGCAGATATGGTTCAGTAAACCAATGTGTATGCTGTACAGTTCTTGAGGTCAAGGGGTCCCACTCTGAAACCCCAGTCCAGAGCACAAGCATGGGTTCCCACAACCGATGTTGAGATGAGAAAATGTTGGGGTCTCATTCTTTTCATGGTAATCTGGCACAAGCCGTCTGTCTCGATGTTCTATAGCTCCACTTTTTTGCCCGTTTTTTGCAGCTACATTGAGTAGAAATTGCTTTTAAGCACTGTGCCGTATGTTGCACTTCAATGACAACTCGCAGCATTACTCAGAACTGACCCAAACTTTGATAGGCTCTTCAAACTCCAGCCATTTCTGGACCACTTCATCACCGATTTGCAGAGGTGTATGTTCCTAGCCAGAATATATCCATCGATAAATCATTGGTGTTCTATAAAGGTCGGCTACTGTTCAGGCAATAAATTCCAAGCAAGAGAGCACGATATGGGGTCAAAATGTACATGTTGTGTGAAAGTACCATTGGGTATGTCTGCAGCATGAGAGTCTACACTGGTAAAGACTCTACCCTAAACCCTCCGGGCTGCCCAGCCCATTTAGGGACAAGTGGGAAGATAGTTTGGGATCTTCTTGCACCATGGCACCACAAGGGTCACCATTTGTATGTGGCCAATTTCTACACAGGAATTCCACTGTTCAAGGAATTGTTCAATGTGGGTACACTGGCATGCGATACAATCCGCAGTAACCGAAAAGGCTTCCCCAGACAACTTGTGTGTAAGAAGATAGCCAATGGAGAATGTATGGCATTGCGGCGGGATGAACTGTTGGCAGTGAAATTCTGTGACAAAAGGGATGTGTACATGCTAAGTACGATTCATGATGAAAGTACTTCAGCAGTCACTCTGCGTGGTCAGGCTCAGAAAGTGTGGAAGCCCAACTGCATTCTGGACTACAACAAGTACATGGGTGGAGTAGACAAAAAGTGCTTGAGTCATACCGTGCTGAACGCAAGTCGCGTTTTTGGTACAAAAAGTTAGTCACACACATTGTGCATATGGCAATGTACAATGCTTATGTGGTGTACCGTGCAGCTACTCCACAAAACAACCTCTCCTTTATGAACTTTGCATTAGCAATTGTTCAATCTCTGTCTATGGTTTTTGTACAAATTCCCTCCTTTCCAGAGGTAGAAGATGTGACCAGATTGCAAGAGTGACACTTTGCTGATTGTGTTCCTCCCACTGCCACAAAGGCACACCTTACCAAAAATGTAAGGTGTATACAAAACAAGGAAAGAGGAAGGATACTCGGGTGTACTGTCCCCAATGCCCTTCTCAGCATGCCCTATGATTTCAGCCTTGTTTCCTTTTGTATCATACAAAGGAAAAATATTGGGAGATCGACTGATTTCCGAAAATGCCCATCATTCCTTGAAAGGAACCCTTAGCATCTGAATTTTTGCATGTCTTATAATGGAATGGCACTCCTGCTCCCTGCACTGGAGGTGTACCTTCAATGAAAATGCAACAAGATGTCAACTCACTTCACTTGATTTAGCGTGCCTTCACAAGCATTGATAGTCCTGCTTCCTCCAACTTGAGGCCTGCCTTGGAAAGGCACACCACAGCCGTAGCTTTCCCTTGAGGCCTGCCTACGAAATAAGCATCAGTCTAGATCCCTCAGAGGCGTAACTTGCAAAGGAACGTGAATCAGACTCTTTCCATTGGAGGCATGCCTGCGAAATAATAATCATTACGAATCCCTCCTCTCAAGTCGTGCCATGCACAAGAAAGGAACTCTATTGCGGGTCATTCCCCTTTGGTGTGCTTTGGCAAGCAATGCTAGTCATGCTCCCTCCACTTGAGGTCTGCCTGGGAAAGGGACATCACCCTGGTACCTTTCATTTCAGGCCTGCCTCATGAGGAAAAGTCAGTCTAGCTCCCTCTGCGCGAGGTGTGACATGTAAAGTAACGCAATGCATGTTCTTTCCAAATCAGGCGCATCTTGGAAAGGAATGCCACTCCAGCTCCCTCCACTTGAGTTGTGCCTTGGAGAAGATAGGGACACCACTCTGGTTCACTCCCTTTTGTCGTGCTTTGGCAAGCAGTGCTAGTCCTGCTCCCTCCACTTGAACCCTACCTGGGAAAAGGGACGCCACCCCAGTACCTTTCATTTCAGGTCTGCCTCAGAAGGAAACCTCAGTCTAGCTCCCCCTGCGTAAGGTTTGCCTTGCAAAGTAACATAATTTAGGCTCCTTCCACTTCAGACGCACATTGGAAAGGAATGCCACTCCACCCCCTCCACTTGAGGCAGGCCATGGAGAAGAAGGGTAGAGCACTCTGGGTCACTCCCCTTTGGGGTGTCTTGGCAAGGTATGCTAGTGCAGCTTGCTCCTGTTCGGGATTGCTGTAGAAAAAAATGTCAGGGAAGCACCCTCTGCTTCAGGTTGTATACTAATTGACCTTTTCACAATTGACCTCGGGAGAATTGACCTAATTTAGAAGGTCAATTAGGACATTTATGCGGGTGGAAACCCCCCGCAACCCCCCCACCCAATCCCCCTTTATTATTTATAATCCAAAACCAACCCAATACATATATAAAATAACAAAAAATAATATAAAGGTCAATTGTGCAGAAGGTCAATTGGGACCACTATAATTAGGTCAATTGTGCAAAAGGTCACTTGTAAAAGGTCAATTTGGGTAATACCCTGCTTCCGGTGTACATTGGAAAGGAACCCGAATCCGACTCCTTCCCCCTAAGGTTTGGCATGCAAAGAAACGCCTACTTGAGGGGTGCATTGGGGAAGACAGGAACACCATTCAGGTTCCGTCCACTCAAGGGGTGTCTTTGAAAATAGTTCACGCCACTTTGGCTTCCTCCCTTAAGGTCTAAGTGTCATGAAAGTGGTACTTGGACACCAACTGTATGGCGGCAGTGTCTTGTGTACCTCATAACATCCTGCCTTGTTTATTGTTTTACTGAAAGTAATGTTATGTGTGCTGGAAGTGGCATGTCTTCTGTCGGAATGAATTGGATACAATTGGTGTGTGAATGAGGTAAAGCTACGTAGAACATGCAGATGTCATTTCTGTGAATGCTCTTTCCCAGCATTGCTGAACTGATTGCCATGTTGCAGGGTGTGTGTTTTGTGTGGGTATGGTTAAACATATGAATGTTTGCACAGAGTTGCTATGGGCATACTCGAAGTTGGTGTGGAAGATAGCGCCTGTAGGGAAGGGTAGCCAAGTGAGCCAGTATGCACCTGCTATCAATGTCCACATACGATTGCAGGCACAGGAAGTTTGAATGCAGACACAGTTGCTATGCAATTGCTGGCAAATGATGGTCAAGATATTGCCATAGACACAGTTGCATTGTGAGCACATGTCCATGTGGTTTAAGTGTTTAGATATGCTCATGTGTAGATATGCTTGCCCGGGAGCAAGTGATTTGGTAGAAGTGCGACTGCTGAAATGGATGCCAACTGACTGCAGACACGAAAGGGATACGAATGGCCAATGACACGGTGGGTGCCTTGTCGTGGCATCACTGCTCACAAGGACAATCCTTTTTTTGCTACATAAGGAGGTTTGTCCTTGTGCTAAATCTCACCTTTCCTGTCCAGCTGCATTGTGACTGGTATGTATGAGAATTGTGAGGAAAGGTGCATGTGAAAAGGCTTACTGACAGTACTTTACTGTTTCCTGAGTGCACTAAAGAGAAGTTAATGTACAAATAATGTACCCATTGTCACTCAGGAATGACACCTCTGCATGAGAGGTCTGCCTATCATTGGGACACCTGTCGGAACACAGGATGGTAGGGCATGTGTTGTTGGTGGTGTGTTTCGGTGGGTGGCCAGAGCGAAATGTCTGAGAATTGTCTTTATTTCCAGCCAAATTCAGAGACATTTCCCTCTGTCCACTCACCGAAACACATCGCCAACAACACATGTCATACCTTCCGGTGTTCCCACAGGTGTCCTGACAAAAACAGTACCTCACATTTGTGGGTGCACCTACCAGGGCACAAAAGGAAAACGGTAACCCACTGGGAACCCCAAGCCTTTCGGCACAGCACATTTTGTTCATGTGGGCAACCTACAGATTTGGGCATAGGGTGGAGAAGCCAGCAAGGAAAATAGAGAACCCCATGCATTTCCCAAAAGAGGATACCAGTGGGAATGCACATAACTCTGACTTGCACAAATCGGCCCAGAATGCATTACCCAGAAACCCTGGTAAAGTTCAAAATGTGGCAAATACCCCCCAATTTTTGCGTATTTCACTTGGCTCACCAACCGAAACACACCGGCAACAACACATGGCCTACCTTCCCGCGTCCCCACATGTGTCCCGAGGAAAACAGTACCTCACATGTGTGGGTGCACCTACCGGGGGCAAAAGGAAAAAGGCTACACCACCTGAAACCCCCAAGGTTTGTGGAGACAACCTAGAGATTTGGGCCTAGGGTGTCAAAGTCAGCAAGGAAAACTGGGAACCCCATGCATTTTCCAAAAGAGGACACCCGTGGGAATCCACAGAGGTCTGACTTGTGCAAATCGCCCCAGAATGTATTACCCAGAACCCCTGGCAAAGTCCAAATTTGGGGAGAAAAACACAATTTCTACACATTTTACCCTGGTCACCCACCGAAACATGCCGCCAACAACACATGGCCTACTGTTATGCATTCCCACAGATGTTCCGATGAAAACAGTACCTCACATGTGTGGGTGCACCTACCAGGGCGCAAAGGGCAAAGCCAAAAATACGGGTAACCCCACCTCTTTTCACACAGCAGGATTGCAGGATTTTGACTCATGTGCAAACCATACAGATTTGGGCCTAGGGTGTCCCAGCCACCAAGAAAAACTGGGAACACCATGCATTTCTGAAAGAGGACACCCGTGGAAATGCACAGAGGTCTGACTTGTGCGAAGTGGCCCAGAATTTATTACCCACAATCCCCGACAAAATGTGATATTTGGTGGGGAAAAAACACAATGTTCACTTTGTCGGTCTTTCTGTGTAATAAATTCTGGGCCGTGTTTTCGCAAGTCAGACCTCTGCAAATTCCCACGGATGTTCTCTTTTCAGAAATACATGGGATTCCCTATTTTCCTTGGTGGCTTGGACACCCTATGCCAGGGGTGCCCAACTGATTTTGACAGAGGGCCGAAAGTACCTTACATGATGGCTATGGTGGGCTAAAAAGTAAATATGGGTGAGGCGGTAGGCGTGGTGGGGCGTGGTGTGGCAGGAGGCTTTTTCAACCCCCAATCAATTTTTATTAAAGACTATGCCCCATAGCCCCCACCCCTCAAGAAAACACTATGCCCCATCGCTCCCACCCCCAAACACTATGCCCCATGACACCCACCCCTCATCCAAACACTATGCCCCAAGGCACCCACCCCTCAAGCAAACACTATGCCCCATGGCCCCCACCGCTCATGCAAACACTATGCCCCAAGACACCCACCCCTCAAGCAAACACTATGCCCCATGGCTCCCAACCCTCAACCAAACACTATGCCCCATGACACCCACCCCTCATGCAAACACTATGCCCCAAGGCACCCACCCCTCAAGCAAACACTATGCCCCATGGCGCCCACCCCTCATGCAAACACTATGCCCCAAGACACCCACCCCTCAAGCAAACACTATGCCCCATGGCTCCCAACCCTCAACCAAACACTATGCCCCATGACACCCACCCCTCATGCAAACACTATGCCCCAAGGCACCCACCCCTCAAGCAAACACTATGCCCCATGGCCCCCACCCCTCATGCAAACACTATGCCCCAAGACACCCACCCCTCATGCAAACACTATGTCCCAAGACACCCACCCCTCATGCAAACAATATGCCCCATGACACCCACCCCTCAACCAAACACTATGCCCCATGACACCCACCCCTCATGCAAACACTATGCCCCAAGACACCCACCACTCAACCAAACACTATGCCCCATGACACTCACCCCTCATGCAAACACTATGCCCCAAGACACCCACCCTTCAAGCAAACACTATGCCCCATGGCCCCCACCCCTCATGCAAACACTATGCCCCAAGACACCCACCCCTCATGCAAACACTATGCCCCAAGACACCCACCCCTCATGCAAACACTATGCCCCAAGACATCCATCCCTCAAGCAAACACTATGCCCCATGGCCCCCACCCCTCATGCAAACACTATGCCCCAAGACACCCACCCCTCATGCAAACACTATGCCCCAAGACACCCACCCCTCATGCTTACACTATGCCCCAAGACACCGACCCCTCATGCAAACACTATGCCCCAAGACACCCACCCCTCAAGCAAACACTATGCCCCATGACACCCACCCCTCATGCAAACACTATGCCCCAAGACACCCACCTCTCAACCAAACACTATGCCCCATGGCCCCCACCCCTCATGCAAACACTATGCCCCAAGACACCCAGCCCTCATGCAAACACTATGCCTCAAGATACCTACCGTTCATGCAAACACTATGCCCCAAGACACCCACCCCTCATGCAAACACTATGCCCCATGACACCCACCCCTCAACCAAACACTATGCCCCATGACACCCACCCCTCATGCAAACACTATGCCCCATGACACCCACCTCTCAACCAAACACTATGCCCCAAGACACCCACCCCTCAAGCAAACACTATGCCCCAAGACACCCATCCCTCATGCAAACACTATGCCCCAAGACACCCACCCCTCAAGCAAACACTATGCCCCAAGACACCCACCCCTCATGCAAACACTATGCCCCAAGACACCCACCCCTCATGCAAACACTATGCCCCATGCCACCAAGCATGCACCATGCATACATACTCATACAGACCCCAACCCCCCCACCCCTGCATACAAACTAACAAGTATACACCATGAACCCATACAGACCCGAACCCCCACCCCCAACTCAGCACACAAACCCACAAGCATACACCATGCACCCATACAAACTCGAGCGCCCCCAACTCAGCACACAACCCACAAGCATACACCATGCACCCATACAGACCTGAACCCCCCACCCCCAACTCACCAAACAAACTCACAAGCATGCACGCATACAGACCCGGACCCCCCACATCTCAACATACACTGAACGTGCACACAACAACAACAAACATTCAGGCAGACCCGACCCCACCCACCCCACCCCCACCCTCCCAGCATTCCAACATACACTGCACTTGCACACAAACACATTCAGGCAGACCCGACACTCACCCCACCCCTGCATCTCAACATAAACTGAACTTGCACACAAACACAACCATTCAGGCAGACACGACACACACCCCACACCCGCATCTCAACATGCACTTTCACACAACAACAAACATTCAGGCAGACCCGACACACACCCCCTGTCCGCATCTCAACACACAATCCACTTGCACACAAACACATTCAGGCAGACCCGACACACCCCACCCCCCCATCTCAACATACACTGAACTTGCACACAAACACATAACGGCAGACCCGACACACACCCCACCCCCGCATCTCAACATACACTGCACTTGCACACAAACACATTCAAGCAGACCCAACACACACCCCACCCCCCCATCTCAACATACACTGCAGACCTACAAATACAAACACACCCATACACACCCGACACACCCCCCCCCCACCTCCGCATCTCAACATACAAAGCAGACATACAAATACACAAATACCCGGTGCACAGATGTAGAAGTATACCCAACCCAAAACGATTTTTAGAAATGGAGGGACAGATGCAAAACAAGAGCCTCTTGCTTTGCATCCGTCCCTCCATTTTTAAACAACATTTTTCCCCTGGCTTTTACCTGGGCCGCCAGAGAGAGACACAGTATGGATGGAACAAAGGGCCATCCATACTGCCTCTCTTCTGTGTGGCCCGTGGGGGGGAGCCCGAATTCATTCTGCCGGGGCTGGGGGGGGGCCCGCAGCCCCCCGTACTCTGTACCCCTGCCAGGGCAGATTAGGTCACTAAGCCCCAGCTTCCCTCGGCAGCATACACACGCACTATGTGACTCATGGCCGGCAAGGAAAACAAAGACTTTCTTAATGGAGGGCGACCTTTGCTGCTTGTGGGCCGCCTTCCATTAGGAAAGTCTTCAACCCTGCCGGGCCGCATCCAGCAGCATCACGGGCCGCACTTGGCCCGCAGGCCGTATGTTGTGCACCCATGCCCTATGCCCATATCTATATGGTGTGCCCATCTGCAAAAATCCTGAAATTCGGCTGTCGGAAAAAACTTGGGGTCAGGGGTGTTTTAGGCTTTCCCTTTGGCGCCGAGGTAGGTGCACCCACATATGTGAGGTACCATTTTCATCGGGACACGTGTGGCAACACGGGAAGGTAGGCCATGTGTTGTTGACGGCGAGTTTCAGTGGGTGATCTAAGTGAAATGTGGGGAAATTGGCTTTTTTTCGCCACATTTCGGACTTTGCCAGGGTTTCTTGGTAATACATTCTGAGCCAATTTGCGCAAGTCAGACCTCTGCGGATTCCCACAGATGTGCTCTTTTCAGAAATGCATGGGGTTCCCTGTTTTCCTTGGTGGCTTGGACACCCTAGGCCCATATCTGTATGGTGTGCCCGTCTGCAAAAATTGTAAAATTTAGCTGTCGGAAAAGACTTGGGGTTAAGGGTGTTTTAGGCTTTCCCCTTGGCACCCAGTTAGGTGCACCCACACATGTGAGGTACCGTTTTCATTGGGACACGTGTGGGAATGCGGGAAGGTAGACCATGTGCTGTTGGCGGCGTGTTTCGGTGGGTGAGCCGAGCAAAATGCTGGGAAATTGGGGGGTTTTTGCCACATTTTGGACTTTGCCGGGGTTTCTGGGTACTAAATTCTGTGCCAATGTATGCAAGCCTGACCTCTGTGGATTCCCACGGATGGCCTCTTTTCGGAAATGCATGGGGTTCCCTGTTTTCCTTAGTGGCTTGGACACCCTAGGCTCATATCTGTATGGTATGCCTGTCTGCAAAAATCGTGAAATTCAGCTGTCCGAAAAGACTTAGGGTTAGGGGTGTTTTAGGCTTTCCCCTTGGCGCCCAGGTAGCTGCACCCACACATGTGAGGTACCGTTTTCATTGGGACACGTGTGGGAATGCGGGAAGGTAGACCATGTGCTGTTGGCGGCGTGTTTCGGTGGGTGAGCCGACTGAAATGTGGGGAAATTGTTTTTTTTTTTCCACATTGCAGACTTTGCTGGGGTATCTGGGTAATAAATTCTGGGCCAATTTGCACAAGATGGACCTCCACGCATACCCATGGATGTCCTCTTTTCGGAAATGAATGGGGTTCCATGTATTCCTTGGTGGCTTGGACACCCGAGGCCCATATCTGTATGGTGTGCCCGTCTGCAAATATTGTGAAATTCAGCTGTTAGAAAAGACTTGGGTTTAGGGGTGTTTTAGGCTTTCCCCTTGGTGCCCAGGTAGGTGCACCCACACATGGGAGGTACTGTTTTCATCGGGACACGTGTGGGAATGCGGGAAGGTAGGCCATGTGTTGTTGGCAGTGTGTTTTGGTGGGTGAGCCGAGTGAAATGTGGGGAAATTGTTTTTTTTTCCGCCACATTTCAGACTTTGACGGGGTTTCTGGGTAATACATTCTGGGCCGATTTTCGCAAGTCCGACCTCTGCAGATTCCGTGGGTTATCCTCTTTTCGGAAATGCATGGGGTTCCCTGTTTTCCTTGGTGGCTTGGACACCCTAGGCCCACATCTTTGGTTTGCCCATCTGCAAAAATCGTGAAATTCAGCTGTCGGAAAAGACTTGGGGTTAGGGGTGTTTTAGGCTTTCCCTTTGGTGCCCAGGTAGGTGCATCCACACATGTGAGGTACTGTTTTCATCGGGACACATGTGTGAACGCGGGAAGGTATGACATTTGTTGTGTTTGTGTGGTTTTCATAAAGTTTCAACCCATTTCCCGGTGCCCTTTCTCACACAGCCATTTCATTTCCCATATGTGCCCTACATTTAGTTGCTGCTTTAGGCACCATACACTTAGGCAACCTGCACAAATCACCTGCCCTTGAAAAGGTATGCCTGTGTTCTTTCAAAAAATGTATGCTTGCCATTCCTCACCACATTGGTTTTCCTGGTTTACACATGCTAAGTACGTATGTTCAGGCCATAAGCATAAAACTCCTGTGTAGCAAGGCTCAGTCTTTTGCTTGTCGTATTACTTGTTTTTTGAAACACTACAATAAATGTGTGATTTCCTAACTGCAAGAGTCGTGGGAATGTAGCAGAGCATTGTTTTTTCTCAAAATTCTTAGAAGCCATTGCCATACCAAGGCAACCATGTCCACCACATACCTTTTTTTCAGTCATTTTTCTGCTTTTTCCTCAAACTATGGCATTTTCCCCTACCGAGTTGTTGCCTGACCTGTGCAAATCACCCTTTCCTAAACTTGGAATTTTGTCTACTTTTCAGAAATGTATGCCTTTTTGTCCTCCAATTCGGCTTTTCTACCCTTTTCTTCCATTCCGTCCACGCATGTCCATTTGGCAAAAATAGCCAAAATCGCCTACATCTCACAAAACAGTTGATAACCACATCAAAATATTTTTTTTCGTTTTCACTCAACCTGTTCTTGAAAGCCAGGACATTGGGGAATTCAGCACAGCAAACCATTTGTTCCTAGCTCTTACAAGGAAAAAATAACAGGCTTCTTTGTATATCATTTTATTGGCATTTTTTGCAAAAACACAAACTTTTTGCCCTTTTTGGTTATTTTCTCTCACCCCCCTACAGCAACCTAGGATTCCTGGGTGGAGTTACAACCGCTTACTTGTGGGAAAAAAGGAGCCATATTTGGCTGAGATATCTCATGTAACAAAAAAGTTACAAGGCATTGAACAGCGACATACCAAAATCACCAAAAAAGGCCTTGGCACTGGGGGAAAACCCGTGGCACTTAAGGGGTTAATATACTTATTTTCTATTAACATCACTTCGTCATAGGGGAGAAAATGAAACCATTAAAATCTACACACACACTTGTGCGTGAGGGCACACACACACACATACACACAAACACATTATTATTCTGTGCTTGAGGATGGTGATGAAGATAGAATGTGGAAAGAGATACAGCTCATAGAGAGACTAGTCAGTGTTGTGAGAGGTTGTAGTGTCTGTTCATCGTAGAGATGCACATCATCAACACATAGTGAGGACCTGCTTTAATTGTGTCACAGATGTTGAAGAAGGTGGGGGACCTTGCACTGCTGTGTTCAATTTGTGTGATGTCAAGTGCAAGTTTTCGTGCAACCAACTCTCATTGTGCTATTCCCTTATGCTATTGCCAGTATTTGCCATTTGTGCCTGATTTTCTTTTCACTACTCATTTTCTATGGTCTTCTTTATCATGGCTGCAGTCAACAGCATCACAGCTGTATTGCCCAGCAGAGATGCAGCAGGTGGTTGCAGGCAAAGGGGTGGGTCTCTGTCCTCAAAGCTGACAAAAAACGCTAAATTAAAAATAAAAAGACATCTACAGTTGCAGTGTTCCCCCATATTTTTTAAAGACACTAGAATCTGCAACAAAAGCAAACTAAATGAACAGCAGATTGAGGGTTCTCACCTTGAAAAGAAGGAAGTGTATGGATCAAGCACCTGGGTGTTAACAAGGAGGTAGGATATGTGGAGTCCAGAAAAACAGAAGTGTGAGATTTGGGAGAGGTTAAGAAGCATGGGAGATTGTGGCCCTGGAAGGGGCACAGGGGAACTACATCATGTTACCGCAGGCACACTGGTGTAATGGGGGCCCCCGCTACCCCACAGTGTGGGGGGCCCTGCCACCACAAGTCCTTGGAGGGGTTCCCCCTTGGACTAAAAATAAAAAAATAAAAATTTGTCACACAGCCTTCATAAGGAAAATATTTAAATTTCTCTATGAAGGCAGAGTGACTACAAAAAGAAACTATTTCTTTTTGAAGTCTGAGTACTCCCCCACCCCATGGTATGGAAGCCTATGGGCTGGAGGCCTCCACGTCATGGGGTAGGGGAGCTCTATAACGTCAAAAATAAATAGTTTTGTTTTGAAGTCACTCTGCCTTCATAAAGAAATTATTTCCATTATGGTTCGGTCCTTAACAGAAATAATGTATTTATGAAGTAGGGGTGACTTCAAAAAGAAAGCATTTATTTTTGAAGTAATAGGGCTCCCTTGAACCCCATGATACGTGTGTGTGTGATTGTATGGTGAAAGGATGCAAACTTAAATGTATATGTGGCTGCCAGTGTGAGTGTATGTTGAAAGGGTGCACAATTAAATGTATGGGTGGCTGGGTGAGCGTGTCGAGTGTATGGTGAAAGGGTGCACATTTAAATGTATGGGAGGCTGCCTGGGTGTGACTGTATGGGGAAAGGGTGCACACTAAAATGCATAGGTAGCTGCCTGTGTGAGTGTATGGTAAAAGGGTGCACACTTAAAGGTATAGTTGGCTGCATGTGTGAGTGTATGGTGAAAGGTTGCACAATCAAATGTATGGGTGGCTGGGTGTGCGTGTCAAATGTATGGTGAAAGGGTGCACACTTCACTTAAATGTATGGGTTGCTGCCTGGGTGTGCCTGAATGATGAAAGGGTGCAGACTTAAATGTATAGATGGCTGCCTTTGTGCCTGTATGTTGAAAGGGTGCACACTTAAATGTATGTGTGGCTGCCTGGGTGTGCCTGTATGCTGAAAGGGGACACACCTAAATGTATGGGTAGCTGGGTGTGCATGTGTGTGTATGGTGAATGGCGTGTGTGCAGGGGCACAACAAAACCTACATTTTGTGGGGTGCTAACCCTTCAAATATAGGGAGAGGTGCTAACTTCACGGGTGGCGTGGGGTAAACTTATCTGTGTGGGGCATCTAACTTCTTTATGCATTCTAATCAGACAATTCTAGTGCAGCTTCAATGTTACAAGCAGATAACTCTCACCTTTAAGTCTGAAAGCACCCACTTATGGACTGCTGGGAGAATACGCTGTCTCCTGTCCCCTCTCTACTGTTCCACTTCCCTGGCATGCAAGTACAAAACCCACATCAAGATTTCAATTGCCTAAAGAATTATGCATTTGAATGCAGGTACTAAAAGTGAAATGCTTTACTTTAGTAATTGCTCTGCCTTTGTTAACAGCGAAGACAAGTTGCCGTTTAACATATGTGTCCTGTTCTGTACAGCAACGTCTCTGTAGGTCAGCCAGGTCGAATCAACATAGCCCTACATTTCAAGGGGGGTTGGGGGCAGGGCTGAAGCCCAGTCAGTTCAATGGTGTTGAGCCACTACTTGTGTTTAATCCCTTGGTTACTTATTGTTAATCTTCATTACTTATAGCCCTATTCTTCCTCACCCCTGTACTTGTGTATGAGGCACTTGACTCATACACAAGTACTGGGATGAGGTAGGGGGACATGGAGATAATGCCCGGCTTAGTTACCTGCAATCTTCATTACTCCTAGCCCCACTCTTCTTCATCCCAGTACTTACCTATGAGGCAAGGAGCCTCACACAAAAGCACCGGGACAAAGAACAGGGATGGGGAGTAAATCCTGGGCCAAGAAGCTGATTTTGGGAGTTTGGGCAGGGGTGGGAGGGAGAGGGGATGTGTGGGGGGATGGGTTGGGACAGGGATTGTGTGATAAATCATAATGGTCATCCATGTCCAGGCTAAGCAGGCATGATATGTGGTGTTAGTGGCTAGAGAGACATTCTGGTGCAGCAAGTCATTTGTTTGCTTGGCTTGAATTTTATTTGAACTGGGTATCTCTGATAAAGCAGTCCTTCCAAGTGTAATGACCTGGCTAGACTGACATTTGGGTGCTGCCAGTCTAGCCATTTCTTACTGCAGCATTGTATATTTTTCTGGGCATATGTGATAAAATAACCACGATAGATAGGATTGTGAATGTTAGCATGTGCCACACTGAGATGGAATCCTGAACTTTGGCCCGGGCGGATCTAGATAGAAATGTGTTAGCATGCGCCACACTTAGATGGAGTTCTTAACTTTGGACTGCATCGCATCTAGATTGGATTATGAATGTTAGCATGTGCCACACTTAGATGGAGTTCTTAACTTTGGCCTGCGTCACATCAAGATAGAGGTGTGAATGTTAGCCTGCGCCACACTTAAATGAAACTGTGAGTATTGACAAGTGCCACACTTAGATGGAATCGTGATCACTAGCCTGCCTCACATCTAGATAGGATATTAAAGATTAGCAAGTGCCACACTCAGATGGAATAGCGAATGATAGCAAGCAGCTCACCTAGACATAATTGCAAAGGCAGCAATGCCAATTAACCAATCCACTAACAATTTCAGCCCTTTGCATACACCTCTCAAACTCTAACCAAACACAACCACACGCCTAAACACAACAATCCGCACAAACTTCACTACATTGCAACAAAAAAACAAACCACACATTGGGCCTCATTACGAGTTTGGAGGCAGCCATGCCCTTAATAAGGGCATGGCTGCTTCCAAACTCAGGTCCGTGGTGGAGGGCCCGGTATTTCCCCATTCAGGAAACCCGGACCTTCCCCATTCCCATTTGAGCCCTCATAGGGCTCAATGGGAAAGGGGAGGGAGCTAACAACGGGCCCGTTAATTACGGCCCATTGTTAGCTCTCTGGTCCCCTTGCGGGACCCACAAAGGACATCTGGCAAAACCAGACATCCAGAGCAGGTCCCGTGAGGGAACCTCGTAATAGGGCGGAATGGGTTTAACGGCACCGGCACCTTTACTGGGGCCGTTAAACCCATTCCGCCCGCCTCGTAATGAGGCCTATAGACTTGCACAACAGCACATGACGACTACCGACTGTAAAACACCCCAAGTCCAGCCAACGGACCCACCGGGCTGAGGCTGCCAACAGGACATCACTGCTCTCTTGCACTTTTCCAGCTTATTCCCACTAACTCACCCCACTTCCATTTTTTCAGAGCCGCCAGACGCCAGGAGACGGACCACTCCGGTGGTGATAGTGCACGGTACGAATATCCTTTAACATTAACATTAACATAAGTGTTATTGCTTTCACTGTCATTTTGGTGCAACCAGTCTAGGTATGTCTAAATGTGGCCTGGCATGCTTTTGATGTAATATGTTATTGCGTGTCTAGACTGCTATACATTGTGCAGCCAGTTGGACATGTTTTTATTGTGGCATGGCATTTTTAATAGCGAAGCATTATATTAATGAATGCACTAATGTTCCTGCGTGCTGTTGGCGACTTGCATGTATTGGATTTTGGATTGGTGTTACCCTACAAAACAATTGGGAACACTCTGGACTTCTAGCTAATTTTTTTCAGAAAGTGTGCTGTATATTGCATTAAAACACATATTATATCATTCTACTAGTGCCGTGTGCGGCATACCCCTGCAGAATCACGTTCGTGCATATTGCGAAAGCATGGTAATCTAGGCCGGCGAAGAGTGTGGCGCAACCCGTGATTTGTTGCCGAGTTCGCCCCCTCAGCATGACTCGCAAGGGGAACACCAAATTTTGTGTTACACCACTGCGCAGGTAGCCATCATGGAACAAAAAGAAGTACATCTGCGGTAAGGAAATTCACTGTAAAGTGACCCTTATCCAGGACTAGCACACCAAATTTCTGTCTTGTTTTCATCGTGTACATGTACAAAACAAATTACTATCCAATATAATGATCTCTGGTCGCACAGTGACCCTTCCCCCTGGAGTGTGCCGACTCCACATACAAAAGACACACAACACTGTGAGTGGAGCTGCCCATCTGCAGCACAGGGGGCGCGCCCACTTTCTGATCCAGTGTGTGTCATTATAGTCACTTCCATAAAACCATGTTGTGGAGTTGTTTCCTAACGACTGTGCCGTGTGTGTCTTCTGTCTCTGCCAGTAGCAGTGTTGGCAGGAAGGGACAGGGAACGTGTGCTGTGCCATTTCATGTTACAGCTTTCCTGCTTCTGTACTTTGAGTCTCCGTTTAGTTTTTTCCCAATCATGTTACAACTACATTCTAACTGCTCTCAAATGTCTCCAGAGTCTATTCCAAAGATGGGTAGAGCCTTTCATAAATCGGTGTTTATAATAGTCTGCGCTGGAGTGATGAATTTAGCTAACAATGATGCTTCCCCCTCAAGATCAGGGCTCAAGTCTAGGGTACAGCCGGGTGGTGGTAGTCCACCCACTTTTTGAGAGGGTAGACTCAGTTCCCCCTAGTTAAAATGAAAAGCATTGAATATCTCCTTTGAATTCATGAATTAAAGCTGACCTCAGGGCTCGAGACGCAGTTGTTAGGTTTGCAAGCCGGACACTTCACCACTGCACTATATCACATGATGAAAAATTACAAACAAGTGAAGGTGAAATGTCCCATTTCGATACTGCGAGTTTCAGGGAAAACATATGTATTGGTTCTTGGAGGTTAAAACATGCACACCTTTTAATGTATTCAAAAAGACTATTAGAATAAAACATCCTCTCTTGGTTTTGTGTGTGTGTGTGGATTTTATGAAAGGCAAATGCCATTCGTCCCGTTCAATTTGGGTGGTTATGCAAAGCCAATAAAATGAACTGTGCATATTTCACCTTGACATGCTAATTTCTGGCGATGTCACATCCGATTGCATTTGTTGATGAGTCCCCCCTCTTTCATTTTTAGGACTTGACCAGGGACGTCATTTGGGGGTCGCCAGAGGTCGCAAGAGCGACCGCTGCCGATTGGCGAGCGACCTCTGTCACTCTCTTGCAACCTCTGGCTTTTCCTCCAATCAGAGGACGAGGGGGCGTGACCAACGCTACCCTCAAGCAGTGCCGCGTGCTGGTGGTCCTGCATTTTGTCACTAGCAGCCAACAGTTTGGTGTTTTCCTTCTTCCAACCCGCCTAACATGGCCTAACAGGTGAGTCTCTGTCTCTCGAGTCTATCTGTGACTGAGGTCGGGGGGCGGGCATAGGAGGGTGTGTGTGCGCTGCCTGTTGGATGGGTTTAGGGTTAATTTATTTAGGCGGCGTGTGTGTTTGTGGTTCACAGGTGCCTGCGGCGCCACGCAGGCCCCAGGTTGAGGTGGTGTGGGGGGTGTGTGCACAGTCAGTGTGCGCTGCCTGATGGGTGGGGTTTTTTGTTGCTGGCGTGTGTGCTGCTGTGTGTGCCCGGCCTCCCCTGCAGTCGCGGCACTGCCGCAGGACCCAGGTTGAGCCTGAGGTCGTGTGTGTTCAGTGTGTGCGCTTCCTGCTGGGTGTTTTCTTTTTTGCCAGTGTGTGTGGGGGGTTCCCGCCCTCGTCTGCGGCTGCGGCGCCGCTGCAGGACCTGGGCCTCCTTGCACAGTTTAAGTGTTTGATCTTGGACAAGGAACTATCCCTGGCCCCTTGTCCAAGATCAAACACTTCAATTCCCTTTGCTGCTGTTTTCTTAGTAGTTTCTCAGACAATTGTGTATACGATTAAACTCCTGTGAGGTGCGATTTTGCTCACTACGTGTTTGTACTCCCAGTCACCCTGTCATGGAAGTACAGACAAGTGTAAAAGAGTTGCCATAATGTGTGGAATTTGCCCATTCATATCGTTCCCTGGGCGGGCCAGATTTTGCACACCCGCCCTTTGATAACTGAAGTTTAGACAGAACACTATTTTAAAAGGTAACTTGGTGAGCTTGGCTTGGAAATAAAGTCCCTTTCCGACCAGAGCTCCAATTCGGTTTTGCATAATTTTAAGTTGCCATGCAGTTCAGTATCTCCCATGCTCGTTGGGGGTTAAGGGGGGCGGGGTTCTGGCCCTTAGGTTTGGACTGCAAAGTTTCCCCCCAAAAGGAAGTGATCCTTTGTCGGGGCAGAGTATTAATGTTGTCAAATAAGTCGAGTGAGGGACAGGACAAACTCGCTTCCAGCAAGGTAAACGGACAGAGGCATGGCTGAGCACTTTCCTCCAATTGTGATGGTGAGATTTACTACACACTGCCTGCATGCATGCACTGAAGGGTACAGTAATGTGTCCATGTTGGCATACAGCATATAGACACATTTCCATGGTTACTAATCTGCTGCCAAGAGCACGAGCACCTGTGATATGCACCCATGTCTCGACGTTTGCTGCATCTAAAATGTTTGTATTGCGCTCACACATTTTTAAATAGTTGCCTCCATTCCGTAAGATCGATGCTCAGCGAGTGAAGTGCTTACTGTGGATGGCTGCAGTGCCAGGTTTTAATCCTAGAAGCTCCTCATTCTTGCAAGTTTAATATACAGAGCAGCAAGACATTGGTTAATAGCATATCGTAATGGTGCTCTAGAAAAGGCGAGGGCATGTGTTGCCTCTGGTTCTGCACTGCGCATGCCATTAGTGTGCAGGCTATAAAGTTGCGGTGAACAGAGCTGGTGTCATCTATAAATTACTATCTAAATGTAAGCAATACCCACCGCACAGAACAAGAATATTCAACTCTCACACAAAATATTCTTGAGAGACAGTCCTTTTGTAGACATAAGAAAATTAATTGTTTGCTCAGATAGGGTTTGGATTTTATGAATCTTTATTTCTTTGCACTTGATCTGGTCGAACACACCATTTGGCGCACTTTTTGAGTGCCTGACTTGTTTAAGCTCTGTCATCATATCACTGTCAAAGCTCAGCCTGCATGCTTCCCTAAGCACCTGGTGTTTAATCCATTCTGCTTTGGTAAGAACTGGGCCACTTTCTTGAGTAATGGCTACAAGAATGCTTTGGCCCCAGGCTGAGGTTTGGTGTGTGCGCTGCTTTGTTGCACATGCAGGTGTGGTGTTGATATGTTCAAGCTTTGTAAATTTACTTTTGGTTTTACCAATGTACAGTTGTTTACAAGGGCACCAGATGACACATACAACCATACTGCTGTTACAATTGTGTCCATGCTCCGGGTAGACAGACTGCACACATGATGCATCCACCTTGCACATTTCAATGCGATGATTCATGTTTGAAAGCTGATGTTCAAATAACTGCACAAGGACAAGTGGTTACAGACTTAGATGATGGAGGCAATCAAGCTGTTCATTGTGAAAAATGAAACATATGATTTTTTTATTCATTTGACTTTTTATATTTCCATAATAGCCCTGCTTGCAAGACTTGTTTTCTTCTCGCTATTTTACATGCTTTCAAAAGACACCCTTTGCCAAAACAGTAGCTGGAAGACTTGCACACAGCTGGATGGGGAGGGCGGGGTTCCTATAGGATATGGGGCTACTGCAGTGCCCGGCCTGTCATATAGAGCACATCCTCCCAGCAGAGCCCCTCGGAAGTGCTACACCCTGGCTATACAGCTGTCCACGCTGCCCTTTGGCCGGTCACGCTGCTGGATTCTTCACCACTTACTTTGCCTCACTGAATGAAGCTTGCAAGGCATTTTTTAAACAGCATTTTCTATTGAAAAATGCTTTTGTAAATCAGGCTCAGTATCCGTCTATTCAGCCGATGGCCTACAGACACTCTGTCTCCACTTCTACAGTCCATGATTCCTACAGAGATGTGTGTGCTTTCGAAAACTTTACAACAGCACAGCATAACTCCATTTTGTTACTCCCCCACAAGAAGGACCACCTTTCTGTACCTGAAACAAACAAATTATACTTGTTTTGAAAGTGAGTGCGATGGTAGTAATGTATGGAAACAAGAACTTGAGAAATGTTTTTTCCTCTTGACTTATGCAAGTATTTGAAGAGATACTGGAAGATGATCAGGTAGCAGTATTTGCCAATGCACTAATCAAACCCATTTTAAACTTGGCTCTAGATTCTAAAGGAGATGCAAGTCGGAGATTTTTGGCTGTTTGGTGCAGGAGTAATGAAGTCCATGAAACAACTGCAAACAGTACAACACACAGCTGAAGGTAACTTGTCGAATCAGAAGAAAATGGGGTAAGTGCCAAAATCATTAAAGACTGTGGATGCCATACATGTTTGCTGGTGAGATATTCTGCCTCTCCCCTTTTATCCTGGCTTTCCCCTATCCCCATGCCCGCCTATCTGCCCCTGTCCCCCCAGAATGTGATTTCGCTCTGTGGACCTGTTGAAATAACAGGGCGGATCCACAGAAAGAGGGGATTTGGGTTCATGCACTTTGCGTGGCACCTGGACCTTGACACTGCTACGTATGATGGTCCATTCTTGTATGAAATGTCACAGTACACTGATATCGTAACAATATTTTTCTTAGTGTACTGAGGGATAATGCTTTATGAGGCCACTTCCTGTGATGTCATGTGGCGGCGTGGTCAAATGACATCACTTATGTGGGGTGTGTGGTCAAATTACATCAGTTCCTGTGGGGGTGTGCCCAATGACATCACTTCCTGTGATGTAACTCTTGGGGGGGTGGCACTGTGATGTCACTTCCGCTACCCCTGGCATTTTGGTGAAATTACGTCCCTGGACTTGACCCCTTCTCAAGATAGATGGGCATTCATTGTTCGGATTGAATATGGACTAAACTTATAGTTAGTCCTAGTAAGAGTGAGCAGACATCCTGGTTTTGCTGGGACTGTCCCGGTTTTTGTTGCCCTGTCCCCCTTTCTCAAGATCATGTTCCCATTGGAAACTACAGACAGGAATGCACAATCCCACACAGAAGAAATGCTGCATTTTTCAATTTAAAATAGTGTTAGTTTGTGATAAATTAATAATAATATGCGTTTTTTTTAACAGTAACACTTAAACCCATTTTCTCCTCCAAACGCTACTGAAGTGGAGTGCCATGACAGCCACTTTCAAGAGTTAGTCCTACTTTTATGTTAGTTGCTGCGTCCGGTGTTTTGCTTTTTTTAATCTGGTCACCCTATTCCTAGTGCTGCTTTGGACTGGGGCAACTTCTCGACTGTAACGCAATGTTATTTTGTTGTATCTTGGCACTTTAGAGGGAACTACCTGGCTGAGATTAATTGCTGAATTGGGAAGGGATACTTCACATGATCTCATCTGAGGTGGTGGTTCACTGTCAGCACTGGGTAGTTGTGTGTAGGGTTGCACCGTGTTAGAGTACTTGTGATCCCTGGAATGGGGTGCTCTGGGCTGGATCCAGCGTGGGCCTCCATTGGACTTCATTAGCTACCTCCATTTTGGAGCTTCCAGGTGGCATATACTGCACTGGGTATACTTCAGCAAGCAAACAAACCACATTCACACATAACAAAATCATTACAACCAACGAACATTGCAAACTGTCACACATCAAACATAAACACATTGACAGTACACATAACACACAAAACCACACATTTGAGAGCCAGACCTACTGTCTTCACCAATGCGCGTAACGATTCCTGCACTCGTTCACCTTCTTTCACTATGCTGATATGGAACATTGGTGGAGAAATTCCACGTATGTGTCCTTTGGCCGGGCAACGAGCGGGCGCATTCCTCCACTGCTGTTAGCTCGCCTTTCCGGCCTCCCGCAGTGTGGTGCTAATGGTGCAGAGAGTGACATCAGCCTCATTAACATTCCGAACATTCCGGGAGCACTGTTCTTACCTAAAGCCCACTGCATTGTAAACAGACGAATTATCTTGCGAAGTCAAAGCCAGGTACGAGTGCGCAATGTCCTTACGGCAAAGCACACGGTACTTTTTATCCCTTAAGTACACTTTGAAACTCTCAGCTTGAAAGTCAGAACTGCAGCCTAACAATAGCACACACGAACGAGGATGTACTGATCGTGGGGCTGAATTTCTTTCAATACTCCATGGAAAGCGTAGTCTGTTATGAGAAGGATTTGAAATGTAACTCTGCAGAACTGTCTTCTGCGAGGGTTTTTTCCAAAAGAAGCACCCTATAAACACAATATTGCTGTGACATCTGAAAATCCGTAATTTCTATGCCAGACAATATTAAACTGTACTAGAAACACCTTTTTCAGATTGATATCAATGGCTATAAATTGTCCATTGCTCCAATTTGAATTAATTCAAAATAAACATTCTGGAGCCCCCACGTTTTCATGATTTGCAAAGCAGAGTGCACAGGGGGAGGGCAAAAAGCAGCGTATGTATCTGTACTCTGCATTTTGCCCCCTACCATTTTCACTGTGTTGTGCAAATTGAGTAAATACTGCCTGCCATGTTAGGCACCATTTACCATGAATTCCTATGGAGTACATCAACTTTTTGCTGATACAAAAAGCCGGCGGAGTCCTTAGGAATCCCCAGCATTTGCTGGCATGATCAACTTTACTAGCGCAAATGCTGGAGGATTGGTATGTGGAGAGGAACAGGAATGTAATTTCATCAAATAGGCCAGGGGTTGTTGGAAGTGACATCCCATATCCCTTCACCCCTGATGACATCACAGGAAGTGATGTCATTTGACCCTCCCTTACCCCCACGCCAGTGACATCACGGGAAGTGATGGCACACAACCTTTCACCCCTTGACAAAACTGAAAGTGGCATCACATAGCATTGTTCCTCAGTACACTAAGAAAAATATGGTTACGATATCACTGTAATTTGATATACATTTCATACTGAATCTCAACATGTAGTGTTAATATCAGTGTGTATAGACCCATATTACCAAATTACTGTGAATGTAAGAAGATATCAAACACAACGTCCTCAACTATTGTACATTATACGGGCTAAACTGTAAACAGAGAGAGCATCTTGAAGAGGCCTAAACAACAAAGTGCAGACATCCAGTGCCTGCAAAGTGTCTGATCACTGACTCAAAACCACAACTGACCAATACAAGTCCAAACAGAAGACAATCAGAGTCTGTACCACTTCATGCATTTACACTTGGAGCACCGAGCTGAAACCCAAGCTGTGCCAGTGCTTATGAATGATTTGATAACTTCCAGCCATCACCTTTCTGTTTTCCTTGTTTGTTAACTAAACCGCTGTTTGTTTTTTGTCAGATGGGAGACAGAATGGAAGGATGAGTTGCAGGCGACAGTAATTGGAGATTTATTTGAATTTTAAAATGCATCAGCAACAGCTCATGACATCACCCCTAGAAAAGGACAATTTTATTATTATATTACTTTGGTGCTTAATATGTTGCTCTTATAGCTTCTAAGCACTAGAACAGGAACTGAACCCATGTTGCACAGCATAATCTTGTTTCCAAAACAAGTGCTTTGCCCCTGAGCTATGCTTCGAAATAGATATATTTTTTTTGCTTGAGGAAGCAACAGATGGTTTACTTCGAAGGCAGAGGGTAACTTCATGTACACTAATTATCTCACCTTGCGTCTATCTACAGTGTGCCTGAGATGCAGGTCTGGCAGATCTGGGTCAGGTCACACAGTGTCCAGGCATGATTGGTGGCAGAAGTAACTGGGCACACTCCTCTCATCACAGACCCAGTGGCTCACTGGATGTGCAAAGCAGACAATGTGAAACAATGATGGGATGTGTGTTAATGCTGTGCTACACTGGGTATGACAGGTTGCCCAAACCCATTCCCACCTTGCTAGACCTAGCCTCCATGCCCTTCCTGTTGCTACAGTACTGAGTTTGAGATGCACAGAAAGCTGTGCCTCTGAATCCTTCCATTCAGGCATTCTTCACTAATGGGCTGCCAACCTGTAAGTGATGTTGGCTTCATGGTTTTTCCTGCATCCCTATCATTTCTCTAGCTAACAAGATTTAGATTCCAGGTGAAAAAAGCTGTGGCACATTTAGCTGTGTTTACAACTGCCTTTTCTCAGGTGCAACACAGATATCTGCTCTTGGCACTGCCTCTTTATCCAGTGGTCCAGGTGGTCGCAAGGACAGGTCTAGGGGTAACAGAGGGGGAGCCAGGGGTAGCAGCCACTACCCCTGTCAACTCCTAAATAACGTCACTGGAGAGGAAGGGAGTGGGGGAAACCTAAGGTATGTTCTGTCTCCTCCTCTCCGCCATACAAATCAACTAAAATTAGCAGTAATGGAAATAATACGCATAAAAGGCTTACACAAAGCTTTTATGCATATCAACTATGGTACAACAAACAACAAGCTCAAAATGAGCTTCTTTATAGATAAAAACTATGGTTAGAAAAAAAACTGTTGTAATAAAACAGAATACCCCCAATATTTGTTGAAACAATCATTTTCGAACATTATCAGTGGTTTACGAAAAGTGCTTCTCCAATTATGCAATTTACGTGCTGATTCCAGGAGGCTTGCCCCAAATGCTGTGCAGGCAAAATCTCTACACGCTGCACTGAATGGATCCAAAAGGCCCTCTAAAAAGGAGAACAAAGGAATGCGAGCACCTGGGATCGAGCGGAGATGATCAGACACCGTAGCACCTGTGCTGCAAGACCTTTTATAGCCATTTTGTGGCTCTCCATAGAAGAACAATAACATTGTTGCAAATGTGCCTTTGTTGTCAACCACATTAAGAATGGTCATCCAAAGCTTGCCCTGAGTCTATGTATTATCTATGGAACTGGAACATAACAGTGGTGTTGAGTCAGGATCTGACAGACTGCCTAGTCAGGACAGTAAACATCCATCTATGGTGCAAGGGGTGACTCTACCGCTGCCATTTCTGCAAACTCTAGGACAAACAGAGGTCTAGAGGCGCCAGTGGAAAGTGATTTTATACTCAGAGGTTAATACACTGGATGCCACTTCAGCGCATAAAAGAATATTGATAGTGAATCATTTGGGCATAGAAGTTCAAAGCGTATTTAAAAGTCTTCCCTCAATGGAATTGCCAGCTGATGAAAGATATTTACGTTGAAGTAGTTAAAACATTAAAAAAACAAGTTAACATAGCCAGCATAGGAATTGAGCAGGGAATCCACTCTCTCCTCAGTCCCAGGAGCTAGCCCAGGAATCTCCCAGTATCTGACACTTCAGAAGAGTACTCAGCACACAAGACCAATGGTGACCAGACTCATTGGGTGGGGGAGGTTTCCGCCCCCCACCTGAGCGGCAGCCCAACAATCGCTCGTGCCCTTTATTTTCATGGGGGACTTTGTTGCCTGCCTCTCTGCAGGGATGTGTCCCTCGCTATGTTGTTTTTAATTTTTTTGTTTTTTGTTGTGGAGCCTCTCGTCTCTGCAACAAATGTAGTAACAAATAATGGGAGCCAGTGGGGTGTCGGAAGACTGGCCCCCCAGCTCTCATTATTACACCATCAGCATAGAGACCTGCAACGTGAACATGCTGACTGATCCTCGCTCTTTTTTCTTTTGCTGATATGTCTAGGCCACATGGTTTTCTTCAGTAACAGTCAGAAACTAAAAATGTTATTTTATTTGTAGACGTATCCTTCAAGTAGGTTCTTACAGTAATTCCCTTAGAGTCCAGTCACATCATATGAAACATATACATACGGGAAGACACAAGCTTGAAAGACAGCAATCCTTTTTGTGCATAAAGATAATCAATAGACTTATGAGCACTTCCTGATAGTTCTGTTGTTTTATTTTTATGGCTGTACTTTCCCTGTGGGTCCAATCACATTAAGTGATACATATACATAGGGTAAATAGCAGCTTTGAAACAGAGCAATCATTTATTTGCATGAAAATAATCAGTTAAGTTATGAATTGTTTCTGCTACTACTTGTGCTTTTTTGCTAACTTCACTTTCCCTGTATATACCCATATTGGTATGTGTTCTTGTGTCTTTGTGTTTTGTCTATAATAATACAATTATGTAATACATGTGTTTTATTAGCTACGGATTACATATTTCACAGTACAAAAAAATCTATTAAGAAAACAATTATCATTTCATTATTCAACATATTAACATTACGAATATTATACCTTCATCTTGTACGCTGCACACAATGTTATGTTTCTGTATGAGTAGCTTAGTATACCGGATAGAACCCCATAATAGAATGCTTTTTATATCAATGCATCGTTCAATTCACTAATTAGGGTATGTTATTTATTGCAATGATCCTTGACACTTGTTTCGCAACATTATAATAAGAATCCCTTGTACACATATTTCATGAAAAGTACATACACATGTGATGTCATCAGTGATGTCATCAATGACATTTGTGATGTCATCTTTGATGTCCTGGGTGTTAGTCTTAGCAGTGCACGGTGGTGGCGCGAGTTATGGTTGCTTAGCTTACCATAACTGGCGAATTTCAAGGGTTTTTCGGTTTTACTTGGAACCATAACGTCCCTTTGACAAAGTTTTTTCACTGAATTTCATAGGTTTTTAGTAGCGCAACTTAAACATAAGGTCCCTTTAACAAAGTTTTTTCACTGAATTTCATAGGTTTTTAGTAGCGCAACTTAACCATAAAGTCGCTTTAACAAAGTTTTTTCATTGAATTTCATAGGTTTTTATTAGTGCAACTTAACCATAACGTCCCTGTAACACAATTTTTTTTTACTGCATTTCATAGGTTTTTATTAGTGCAACGTCACCATAACATCCTTTTCAATAGATGAAGACCACTAGCATCTTAGGTCCTCAAAGTGGGAACCCCAGGTGGTAAAAAAAAGATTTTTCTTCCCAAAGCGGGACGCCTGCGGCGTCCCGGTGCAAGAAGGAAAATCTTTTACCAAGATGGCCACCATGTAAAGGGAAGGCAGGGTGTATAAAGAGAACACAACAGGGCATGAGCTGGGGGTGGGGGGAACAAGAGAGAGACACGGGGCATGAGCGGGGGTTGGGGGGCAACAGCAGGGAGACATGGGGCATGAGCGGGGGTGGGGGGAACACGAGGGAGACACGGGGCATGAGAGGGGGGTGAGTGGTAACAGGAGAGAGACATGGGGCATGAGAGGGGGGTGGGGGTAACAGGAGAGAGACACGGGGCATGAGCAGGGGGTGGGGGGAAACAGCAGGGAGACACGGGGCATGATCGGGGGTGGGGGGCAACAGGAGAGAGACACGGGGCATGAGAGGGGGTGGGGGGTAACAGGAGAGAGACACGGGCATGAGAGGGGAGTGGGGGGTAACAGGAGAGAGACGCGGGGCATGAGCAGGGGGTGGAGGGCAACAGCAGGGAGACACGGGGCATGAGCGGGGGGTGGGGGGCATCAGCAGGGAGACACGGGCATGATCGGGGGTGGGGGGCAACAGGCGAGAGACACGGGGCATGAAAGTTGGTGGGGGGTAACAGGAGAGAGACACAGGGCATGAGAGGGGGTGGGGGGTAACAGGAGAGAGACACGGGGCATGAGAGGGGGTTGGGGGGTAACAGGAGAGAGAGACACAGGGCATGAGCAGGGGGTGGGGGCAACAGCAGGGAGACATGGGGCATGAGCAGGGGGTGGGGGGCAACAGCAGAGAGACACACGGGACATGAGCGGGGGTGGCGGGAGAGTATAGAGACACACGGGGCACGAGCGGGGGGTGGGCGGCAGGGGATAAAGACACACGGGGCATGAGCAGGGGGTGGGTGGGAGGCGCTAGAGACACAGGTTTTTAGTAGCGCAACTTAAACATAAGGTCCCTTTAACAAAGTTTTTTCACTGAATTTCATAGGTTTTTAGTAGCGCAACTTAACCATAAAGTCGCTTTAACAAAGTTTTTTCATTGAATTTCATAGGTTTTTATTAGTGCAACTTAACCATAACGTCCCTGTAACACAATTTCTTTTTACTGCATTTCATAGGTTTTTATTAGTGCAACGTCACCATAACATCCTTTTCAATAGATGAAGACCACTAGCATCTTAGGTCCTCAAAGTGGGAACCCCAGGTGGTAAAAAAAAGATTTTTCTTCCCAAAGCGGGACGCCTGCGGCGTCCCGGTGCAAGAAGGAAAATCTTTTACCAAGATGGCCACCATGTAAAGGGAAGGCAGGGTGTATAAAGAGAACACAACAGGGCATGAGCTGGGGGTGGGGGGAACAAGAGAGAGACACGGGGCATGAGCGGGGGTTGGGGGGCAACAGCAGGGAGACATGGGGCATGAGCGGGGGTGGGGGGAACACGAGGGAGACACGGGGCATGAGAGGGGAGTGAGTGGTAACAGGAGAGAGACATGGGGCATGAGAGGGGGGTGGGGGTAACAGGAGAGAGACACGGGGCATGAGCGGTGGGTGGGGGAAACAGCAGGGAGACACGGGGCATGATCGGGGGTGGGGGGCAACAGGAGAGAGACACGGGGCATGAGAGGGGGTGGGGGGTAACAGGAGAGAGACACGGGCATGAGAGGGGAGTGGGGGGTAACAGGAGAGAGACGCGGGGCTTGAGCAGGGGGTGGAGGGCAACAGCAGGGAGACACGGGGCATGAGCGGGGGGTGGGGGGCATCAGCAGGGAGACACGGGCATGATCGGGGGGTGGGGGGCAACAGGTGAGAGACACGGGGCATGAAAGTTGGTGGGGGGTAACAGGAGAGAGACACAGGGCATGAGAGGGGGTGGGGGGTAACAGGAGAGAGACACGGGGCATGAGAGGGGGTTGGGGGTAACAGGAGAGAGAGACACGGGACATGAGCGGGGGTGGCGGGAGAGTATAGAGACACACGGGGCACGAGCGGGGGGTGGGCGGCAGGGGATAAAGACACACGGGGCATGAGCAGGGGGTGGGTGGGAGGGGATAGACACACATGGGGCATGAGCGGGGGGTGGGAGGGAGGGGATAGATACACACAGTGCATGAGCGAGGAGTGGGCGGGAGGGGATAGACACACACGGGGCATGAGCTGGGGTGGGCGGGAGGGGATAGACACACGGGGCATGAGCGGGGGTGTGGGCGGGAGGGATAGGGACACACGGGGCATGAGCGGGGGGTGGGGGGAGGGCTAGAGACACACGGGGCATGAGTAGGGGGTGAGGGGAGAGACACACGGGGCATGAGCAGGGGGTGGGGGGAGGGAGAGACACACACAGGGCATGAACGGAGGTGGGCGGGAGGGAATTAGAGACACACGGGGCATGAGCGGGGTTGGGGGGAGGGAGAGAGACACACGGGGCATGAGCGGGGGGGTGGGTGGGAGGGATAGAGACACACGGGGCATGAGAGGGGGGTGGGTGGGAGGGATAGAGACACACGGGGCATGAGCGGGGGGTGGGTGGGAGGGATAGAGACACACGGGGCATGAGCGGGGGGTGGGTGGGAGGGATAGAGACACACGAGACATGAGCGGGGGTGGGTGGGAGGGATAGAGACACACGGGGCATGAGCGGGGGGTGGGTGGGAGGGATAGAGACACACGGAGCATGAGCGGGGGGTGGGTGGGAGGGATAGAGACACACGGGGCATGAGCGGGGGGTGGATGGGAGATGAGAGACAAACGTGGCATGAGCGGGTGGTGGGTGGGAGGGCTAGGGGCATGAGCTGGGGGTGGGTGGGAGGGCTAGAGCCACACGGGGCATGAGCAGGGGGTGGGGAGGAGGGAGAGACACACACGGAGCATGAGCAGGGGGTGGGGGAGGGAGAGACACACACGGGTCATGAGCGGGGGTGGGAGGGAGGGATAGAGACACACAGGGCATAAGCGGGGGTGGGGGGGATGGAGAGACACACAGGGGGCGTGAGCGGGGGGTGGGCGGGAGGGATAGAGACACACAGGGCATGAGCGGGGGGTGGGAGGGAGGGGATAGACACACACAGTGCATGAGCGAGGAGTGGGCGGGAGGGGATAGACACACACGGGGCATGAGCTGGGGTGGGCGGGAGGGGATAGACACACGGGGCATGAGCGGGGGTGTGGGCGGGAGGGATAGGGACACACGGGGCATGAGCGGGGGGTGGGGGGAGGGCTAGAGACACACGGGGCATGAGTAGGGGGTGAGGGGAGAGACACACGGGGCATGAGCAGGGGGTGGGGGGAGGGAGAGACACACACAGGGCATGAACGGAGGTGGGCGGGAGGGAATTAGAGACACACGGGGCATGAGCGGGGTTGGGGGGAGGGAGAGAGACACACGGGGCATGAGCGGGGGGGTGGGTGGGAGGGATAGAGACACACGGGGCATGAGAGGGGGGTGGGTGGGAGGGATAGAGACACACGGGGCATGAGCGGGGGGTGGGTGGGAGGGATAGAGACACACGGGGCATGAGCGGGGGGTGGGTGGGAGGGATAGAGACACACGAGACATGAGCGGGGGTGGGTGGGAGGGATAGAGACACACGGGGCATGAGCGGGGGGTGGGTGGGAGGGATAGAGACACACGGAGCATGAGCGGGGGGTGGGTGGGAGGGATAGAGACACACGGGGCATGAGCGGGGGGTGGATGGGAGATGAGAGACAAACGTGGCATGAGCGGGTGGTGGGTGGGAGGGCTAGGGGCATGAGCTGGGGGTGGGTGGGAGGGCTAGAGCCACACGGGGCATGAGCAGGGGGTGGGGAGGAGGGAGAGACACACACGGAGCATGAGCAGGGGGTGGGGGAGGGAGAGACACACACGGGTCATGAGCGGGGGTGGGAGGGAGGGATAGAGACACACAGGGCATAAGCGGGGGTGGGGGGGATGGAGAGACACACAGGGGGCGTGAGCGGGGGGTGGGCGGGAGGGATAGAGACACACAGGGCATGAGCGGGGGTGGGGGGGAGGGATAGAGACACACGGTGCATGAGCAGGGGGTGGGTGGGAGGGATAGAGACACACGGGGCATCAGTGGGGGGTGGGTTGGAGGGTAGAGACACACGGGGCGTGAGCGGGGGGTGGGTGGGAGGACTACGGGCATGAGCAGGGGTGGGTGGGAGCGCTAGAGACACACGGGGCATGTGTAGGGGGTGAGGGGAGAGACACACGGGGCATGAGCAGGGGGTGGGGGGAGGGAGAGACACACACGGGGCATGAGCAGGGGGTGGGTGGGAGATCTAGAGACACACGGGGAATGAGCGGGGGGTGGGAGGGCTAGAGACACACGGGGCATGAGTGGGGGGTGGGTGGGAGGGCTAGAGACACACGGGGCATGAGCGGGGTGTGGGTGGGAGGGCTAGAGACACCTGGGGCATGAGCGGGGGTGGTGGGAGGGAGAGAGACACACGAGGCATGAGCGGGGGTGAGCGGGGGGTGGGCGGGAGGGAGAGAGACACACAGGGCATGAGCGGGGGAGGGGAGGGGAGGAGGGAGAGACACACACGGGGCGTGAGCGGGGCTGGGGGGAGGGAGAGAGACACACGAGACATGAGCGGGGGGTGGGTGGGAGGGATAGAGACACACGAGACATGAGCGGGGGGTGGGTGGGAGGGATAGAAACACACGGGGCATGAGCGGGGTTTGGGGGGGATAGGGATAGAGACACATGAGACATGAGCGGGGGGTGGGTGGGAGGGATAGAGACACACGGGGCATGTGCGGTGGTGGGTGGGAGGGATAGAGACACACGGGGCATGAGCGGGGGTGGGGGGGAGGGATAGAGACACACGGTGCATGAGCAGGGGGTGGGTGGGAGGGATAGAGACACACGGGGCATCAGTGGGGGGTGGGTTGGAGGGTAGAGACACATGGGGCGTGAGCGGGGGGTGGGTGGGAGGACTAGGGGCATGAGCAGGGGTGGGTGGGAGCGCTAGAGACACACGGGGCATGTGTAGGGGGTGAGGGGAGAGACACACGGGGCATGAGCAGGGGGTGGGGGGAGGGAGAGACACACACGGGGCATGAGCAGGGGGTGGGTGGGAGATCTAGAGACACACGGGGAATGAGCGGGGGGTGGGAGGGCTAGAGACACACGGGGCATGAGTGGGGGGTGGGTGGGAGGGCTAGAGACACACGGGGCATGAGCGGGGTGTGGGTGGGAGGGCTAGAGACACCTGGGGCATGAGCGGGGGTGGTGGGAGGGAGAGAGACACACGAGGCATGAGCGGGGGTGAGCGGGGGGTGGGCGGGAGGGAGAGAGACACACGGGGCATGAGCGGGGGAGGGGAGGAGGGAGAGACACACACGGGGCGTGAGCGGGGCTGGGGGGAGGGAGAGAGACACACGAGACATGAGCGGGGGGTGGGTGGGAGGGATAGAGACACACGAGACATGAGCGGGGGGTGGGTGGGAGGGATAGAAACACACGGGGCATGAGCGGGGTTTGGGGGGGATAGGGATAGAGACACATGAGACATGAGCGGGGGGTGGGTGGGAGGGATAGAGACACACGGGGCATGTGCGGGGGGTGGGTGGGAGGGATAGAGACACACGGGGCATGAGCGGGGGTGGGTGGGAGGGATAGAGACACACGGGCATGAGCGGGGGGTGGGTGGGAGGGGAGAGACAAACGGGGCATGAGCAGGGGGTGGGTGGGAGGTCTAGGGGCATGAGCAGGGGGTGGGTGGGAGGGCTAGGGGCATGAGCGGGGGGTGGGTGGGAGGGCTAGAGACACACAGGGCATGAGTAGGGGGTGAGGGGAGAGACACACGGGGCATGAGCAGGGGGTGGGGAGGAGGGAGAGACACACGGGGCATGAGCAGGGGGTGGGGGGAGGGAGAGACACACACGGGTCATGAGCGGGGGTGGGGGGGAGGGATAGAGACACACAGGGCATAAGCGGGGTGGGGGGGAGGGAGAGACACACACGGGGCATGAGCGGGGGGTGGGCGGGAGGGATAGAGACACACAGGGCATGAGCGGGGGTGGGGGGAGGGATAGAGACACACGGTGCATGAGCGGGGGATGGGTGGGAGGGATAGAGACACACGGGGCATCAGTGGGGGGTGGGTTGGAGGGTAGAGACACATGGGGCATGAGCGGGGGGTGAGTGGGAGGGCTAGGGGCATGAGCGGGGGTGGGTGGGAGCGCTAGAGACACACGGGGCATGTGTAGGGGGTGAGGGGAGAGACACACGGGGCATGAGCAGGGGGTGGGGGGGAGGGAGAGACACACACGGGGCTAGAGCGGGGGTGGGTGGGAGATCTAGAGACACACGGGGCATGAGCGGGGGGTGGGAGGGCTAGAGACACATGGGGCATGAGCGGGGGGTGGGTGGAAGGGCGAGATACACACGGGGCATGAGCGGGGTGTGGGTGGGAGAGCTAGAGATACACGGGGCATGAGCGGGGGTGGGGGGAGGGAGAGAGACACACGGGGCATGAGCGGGGAGTGGGTTGAAGGGCTAGAGACACACGGGGCATGAGCGGGGGTGGGGGGAGGGAGAGAGACACACAAGGCATGAGTGGGGGGTGAGCGGGGGGTGAGCGGGAGGGAGAGAGACACACGGGGCATGAGCAGGGGTGGGGGGGGAGAGACACACACGGGGCATGAGTGGGGGTGGGGGGGAGAGAGAGAGACACACGGGAATGAGCCGGGGTGGGGGGGAGGGAGAGAGACACACGGGGCATGAGCGGGGTGGGGGGAGGGAGAGAGACACACGGGGCATGAGCGGGGGGTGGGCGGGAGGGATAGAGACACACGGGGAATGAGCCGGGGTGGGGGGGAGGGAGAGAGACACACGGGGCATGAGCGGGGTGGGGGGAGGGAGAGAGACACACGGGGCATGAGCGGGGGGTGGGCGGGAGGGATAGAGACACACGGGGCATGAGCGGGGGTGGGGGGAGGGAGAGACACACACAGGGCATGAGCGGGGGGTGGGCGGGAGTTATAGAGACACACGAGGCATGAGCGGGGGGTGAGGGGGACAAACAAAAACACGGACATGCCGCACGGACATGAGTTTGTGCGGCAGATCCCGCTCCTCGGCCCTCCGCTGGCCACCGTGTGCGATTTCGTGAGCGGGGGGGCTGGAGGAACAGGGGACACACGGGGCATGAGCAGGGGTGGGGGGGACAGAAAGGACACACGCGGCATGAGATGGGGGTGGGGCAGACACGGGCATGAGCGGGGGTGGGAGGAACAAGAGACAGACATGCTCCTGCTGACCTGACAAAGCCTCTCATGCGGGAAAGAAAGATGGTGGGCGTCTCTGAAGCCAGACGCACTGCACGCTTTACCCGCATCCAATGAGAGAGCACGTCAGATGTCCGCGGACATCACGCAAGCTGCTGGCCCAAACACCGTCCTGTCCGCGGAGCGAACAGGGAAGTCCGTCCGCATACCGAATACAGATATCATACATTTTCTTTTACCTACTTTTTGGTCATTTTAAAAAAAACTACTGGACGGATTTTCACCAAATTTGCAAAAGCACGCTTTCCGGACCAAGCCCTGCTCCTGGTCCAAATTTGGTGAAAATCCGTCCAGCAGTTTGGGCTGTAGACACAAGCATTTTTTTTTTCCCCATTCAGTCTATGCTGAAAAAAAAAGTTTTGGGACCCCCCTATAACTTTGCCCCCCCTTGACACATCCTCACCAAACTTTGCAAAAATCAGAGTGACCCAAATACTTTTTTTGCAAAGTTTGGTGAGGATTCGTCCAGGGAGAGCGAAGTTATAAGCCGCCCAAAAACTGCTCTTCCTATGGAAACAGCAACTTAACCATAACTACATGGACACTACGCGTCCATGTAATATATATATATATATATATATATATATATATATATATATATATATATATATATATATATATATATATATATGTAATATATATATATATATATGTAATATATATATATATATATGTAATATATATATATATATATATATATATGTATATATATATATATATATATATATATATATATATATATATATATATATATATATATATATATATGTATATATAGATATATATTACATGGACGCGGTAGCATTCATGTAGTTATGGTTAAGTTGGTGTCCCGAAAGCGTGCTTTTGCAAATTTGGTGTAAATCTGTCCAGTAGTTTTTTTTAAAATGACCAAAATGTAAGGCAAAAAAATGTGTCATATCTATGTTCGATTCGCGGACGGACTTCCCTCTTCGCGCTGCGGACAGCACCCCGATTGGCCCATGGCCTTGCGTCATGTCCGCGGACATGCAACGTGTTCGCTGATTGGACGGCGAGGGGCGTGGAGCGCGTCAGATTTTCTGTGACGCCCGCCATCTTGTATTCGCCGTCGACCGCGTACAGCGCAGTGAAACGTGGATAAAAAATTGTATTTAGTGCCGTGTGTTGGTGTGTAACAGTGTTTGGGGAGGGTGGGGGAGTATGAGATTTTTATGTGCTAGACGTTTTTGTTGTGTTCGATTTGTCCGCGGAGAACACGGCTGTTCTGACATTTTGTAAATAAACTAAATAGTGGGGTGTTTAGAGGACGGAGTATGTGTCATTTTTGTTCGCAAGGAAGGTAAAAATGAGCTATCAACACTCGCGGTGTACTTAATTGTTCGTAAATACACAAACTGGGGGTGTCCTCAGGACGCTGTCCGTATTGTAATCTGTCTAGTTGAATGTGTTCTAAGAACACTCGCGGTGCCCCGAAATGGTTGCAATTACACAAAATGGCGGTGTTCTGAGAACGTTGTTTGTATTGTTCGTTGTCAGGGTGAAAGTGTTTTAAGACCACTCCTTTTGTCCGCTAATAGTCCAATTTCCTGCGGGCATCAACCGACTTTTTGTCCACTAAAGAAACGATAAATCCGGCTGCTGTGCGCCGACATTATGTGATAATCCTATGACTGGCGCTATTGACCTGGCTGACTTGCTTTTGCGACACTAAATCATATCTCCCGCCCCTAAGCCTGATATTATCAAAGCAATCATATTCCCCGCCTCTCTCCGTGACGTTACACGGTGCGTCATCAAACGCGCCCAGTCCTCTCCAGTCCTAAGTGACTTTACACAGAACCCGGAAGACAACACATATTATGTCACAACACAGCGTGCCACAATTCGGAATATGAAACAGTGATTTAAAAGCAAACAGCAAGATTGTAAATTTTGTAAAGTACATTTATTTGACATCAAATGTTTAGAGAATATTCAGCAATTTGCATTTGTCTTTGTTGTCGATCCGCAAAAGTTCATGTTGAGGCACGCAATGTTCCTTTTCGGTACAGAGGGTGTTAGATCAGCTTACAACTCAGTGCGCCACAATTCAGAATATGAAACTGTGGTTTAAAAGTAAACAGCAGGATTGTACATTTGGTAAAGTACATTTATTTCACATGAAATGTTTAGTGAATATTCAGCTTTTTGCTATTGTCTCTGCTGTCGATAAGCAAAACTTTATTTTGAGCCACGCGTTGTTCCTTTGCGGTAGATAGGCTGTTGGTTTATGATAAAAGTAGTAAATGGTCGCTCTGATAATCGGAAGGTTGCTCCAACAACGAGCCATTAGACCACCCTATCGGTTGGTATGTTGTTTGTAGCCGCTAGTACTGCGTAAGGGCATATTGGTCCTTGGTGATTGTCCCATAAAATGGTGAGGGTTATGAAGTTGCATATTTGGACCTGCACTTGGCAGTTGAAGACCCCATCCGCTGGAGTTTGTAAATCGTGACATAGGCAAAATGGGGCAACATACCTGTTTTAAAAAACATAAATTAATCTCACCAGACGATCTTCATTAAAAATCATCATTTTATTTATTAGGGCGTGAAACTATTTGCTATCGAAGATAGTGCAATGGAGTATGTTAATAATAAAATAATAATATTTTCCCATTCATATAGAGCTAAGAACCGTGAGGTATCTAAGCGGTGCTTATTATTACCCACGGTGTGTGGTGCTCATTTATCGAACACAGAAGAATGAAAGGCTGAGTTTGGACTTGCCGGGATTCAAACTTGCATTAGCAAGCTGTGCATGGATGTCAAAGCGAGCGTTGCACTCACTGTGCCACTTGACAGGCTACAGTGAAGTGGCACAGCGAGTAGAGCGCTTGACCGCCAATAGACCGGTTAAATTATTTCTATTAACCCACCCTGTGTCGTCTGCCTTTTTCAGAGCCGTCTAAACGACAGGTGATCAATTCGGCGGTGATAGTGCGCGGTAGAAAACATTATGCCACTTTGAACGAACAAGTTCAACTTGAGCGGTCTTTAATGCTACGCTATTGTAATTATATTTGGTATAAAATAATCTAAAGGGTTACTTACAGTACAATTGCAATTTCCATTGTCTTCGAGTAGTGCAGTCCCAAAATACGACTATGCGTGTGCGAACGATCTTTCGCATAGTGATATAATATATAAAAGTGGTTTCGTTTCAGAAATTTCATCCTTATCTTCTCTTACGTTTTAGCAACACTCCTTCAAGAGAAGTCTTTCATCACAATCTCTGTCTGTCAAGGTCAAAACACAATACAACCTTATAGTCCGCTTTGTGAGCCTCTCCGGGGCCCGAGAAAAAATGGAAGCACCTAACCTTCACTGTGAATGAGCATAAATTCTTACTTTGCAACATTCTGTGTAAAGCCATCTGTGAGAAGTTGGTTTTTGCACGCCATGTTTGTATATTGTTTGCGTGATATTAAAAAAAGTTTGTTTAAGGGACGTTATGGTTCTAAGTACAGCCGAAAGACCCCAGAAAATCGCAAGTTATGGTAAGCTATGAAAAATAACTCGCGCCACCACCGTGCACTGCTAAGACTAACACCCAGGACATCAAAGATGACATCGCAAATGTCATTGATGAAATCACTGATGACATCACGTGTATGTACTTTTCATGGAATTTGTGTACTAGGGATTTTTATTATAATGTTGCGAAAAAAGTGTCAAGGATATTGCAATAAATATCATACCGTTATTAGTGCTTTGAATGATGCATTGATATAAATAGCATTGTATTATGGGATTCTATCTAGTATACTGAGCTACTAATGGAGAAACATAGCATTGTGTGCAGAGTACAAGATGAAAGTATAATATTTGTAATGTTAATATGTTGAATAATGAAATGATAATTGTCCTGAAATGTTTGAAAATTCACAAAATGGGGGTGTTCTGAGGACGTTATTGTATTGTGTGATTGCTTAGCTGTATGCAATGAGGGAATGGCACAGAGAGTAAAGTGGACGCTGTCCGCGGACACCGCGGCTGTTCGTGGACAGGGCGTGCTACATCTGGGTTTTTCCAGGAAATCCAACATGGAAAGAAGACTGTACGGATCAGCCAATCAGATGCCAAGGTTGTGGATTTGTGTTGAAAGAGACTGTGCGTGGTGAAGATGGCAGAAGTAGAGAAAGTCAGGGTGTTGGTGCTTGGAGATATGTTTGTGCATGGTTTACAACAGTACGCTCAATGCAGGCATGTTGCAAAGAACTTTGATGTGAAAGGAGTGGAGGTGGTGTGGAGCACTGTGCCTGATTGCAATGTACAGGGAATTGTACAAGTTTGTGAGGATATGGCCACGATGAATAGTCCGCATGTGGTAGTTTTGCACTATGGTGCTTTCCATTTGGGCAACGTCAGTGCCCCTACTTTGTTGGCTGGTTTGGAACGCTTGGTTCAAGCCGTAATGAAGATCCTTCCAAATGCGAAAGTAATTTTTTCTGGATTACCACCTAGGGCAATATGGGACAATAGTTCAGTTTTTTGTCCTCAGCAAAACATTGCTAGGTGTGTCATCAACCGAGGCATGTGTGCCTTCATGCTTAGAGCTGGTATGTTCTTCTGTAATAATGAGAATATTGATGCCAGCAATGCTGTTAATTTTAAAGAAGGTGGCATCTCTTTATCTTTTACGGGAAATGCCTTTCTATTTTGGAATGTAAGGGTTGCTTTGGAGAAGGTTATGTGAAGATTTTAGGAGTAAAGTAAGAAAAAAAACAAGAAAAAAAATACAAAATAACAGGTGTCTGTCAAGCATCTGTAAAAAAACTAAAAAACGGCTCTTTTCAGAGCCAACTTCAAAGGGGAAATGGGGCACACTATTTAAATTTACATTCACCACGCTCAGATTTTCGATATGTCCTCGGACATGGCGGTAGTCCGCGGACATGAAAATCACTACGAGGGGGTTGGTATGTTCTATGTTACATGTATATGAAGTCAGGGATATTATGGTTAAGTTGTGCTACTAAAAACCTATGAAATTCAGTGAAAAAACTTAGTTAAAGGGACGTTATGGTTCAAAGTAAAACCGAAAAACCCCTGAAATTCGGCAGTTATGGTAAGATAAGCAACCATAACTCGCGCCATCGTGCACTGCTAAGACTAACACCCAGGACATCAAAGATGACATCACAAATGTCATTGATGACATCACTGATGACATCACATGTTTGGCTCCGCTTTTTTTCCTTTACTGACATATCTAGACCATATGGTTTTTGTTCAATAAAAGTCAAGAACTAAAAATTGAAAAGGTACTATATTTGTAGACTTATCTTTCAAGTATGTTCTTACAGTAATTCCCTTAGGGTCATGTCACATCATATGAAACATATACATAGCGGAAGACACAGGCTTGAAAGAGAGCAATCCTTTCTGTGCATGAAGATAATCATTAGGCTTATCAGCACTTTCTCATAGTTTTTTTTTATTACTGTACTTTCCTTATATATACTCATATTTGTATAGATTGTACTCACACTCCTTTCCTTAGGGTCCAGTCACATCATGTGATACACATACACAGGGTAAGTAGCAGCTTTGAAACAGAGCAATCATTTTTCTGCATAAAGATAATCAGTTAGGTTATGAACTCTTTCTGCTACTACTTCTGCTTTTTTGCTTACTTCACTTTCCCTGTATATACTCATATTTGTATGTGTTGTTGTCTCTTTGTGTTTTGTCTGTAATAATGCAATTATGTATTAAGTGGGTTTTATTAGCTACTTATTACATGTTTCATAGTACGCAAAACTCTAATAAGAAAGCAGTTATCATTTCACTTTTCAATATGGCACAATTATGAATATTGCACATTCATCATGTATACTGCACACACTGCCTATGTTTCTGCATGAGAAGCTTAGTATATTGGATAGAACTTCATAATAGAATGCTATTTATATCAATGCATTGCTTAATGTACTAATAGCTCATGATATTTATTCCAATGATCCTTGACACTTTTTGGTCAACATTATAAGAATCCCTTGTACAGAGTTTTCATGAAACGTAATTGCACATGTGATGTCATCAGTGATGTCATCAATGGCATTTGTGATGTCATCTTTGATGTCCTGGGTGTTAGTCTTAGCAGTGCACAGTGGCACGAGTTATGGTTGCTTAGCTTACCATAACTAGCGAATTTCAAGGGTTTTTCGGTTTTACTTTGAACCATAACGTCCCTTTAACAACGTTTTTTTACTGAATTTGGTAGGTTTTTAGTAGCGCAACTTAACCATAATGTCCCTTTAACAAAGTTTTTTTTACTGAATTTCATAGGTTTTTAGTAGTGCAACTTAACCATAATATCCCTGACTTTATATATATATATAACATAGAACATACTGAACCGCCAGCTAGAGATTTTGATGTCCGCGGACTGTGCGAATGTCCACGGACAGACGCGGACAACAGCAGCTCTACCCAAAAACTCAGGGGTATATGACATTGTTATATCATGCCATACGAACACTGCACAAGTTGAAAAACCAACACACAAACACATTATATGTAGTAATAAATAAGAAGTAGAACCTCTATATATAAGACATCAACCATACATTTAAATACCATATATACTAAAATGGAATATACCAAAACAAAAATTATATGCTTCTAACATAATTACCTCACAGAAACTGCACAACTAGGAGCAACAGCAGACCTATAGAACAGTGAGAAGACAACTTACCACAATCTAGTAAGTAAACTTCTTTTTTCTTAAATATTTCTAAAATGTCTATATTAGATACAATAAAAGTAACATATATTTTTTTTCCTCACTGAAATGTCAAATACTTTAGAATGGCTTGAGGAGAATTTCCCACATGGTGAAATGTCTGAAGATAGTGAAACTAATGGTAGACACTTCTCTATATAACCAAATTAATAAGCATTACTTTATGTGCACTTAATATATAAATATATATTTTTTAACAGACCATACAAACATTGAAAACAATACACAACAAGATACTTTAGAACAAACTCTCCAGCGCATGGAAGAAAAAATGAACAAGCTCATGACAAATTTCCACCTTTTGAAAGATTTTGTGGAGGACCATATAAAAGAAAAAAATAGATACCATTGTGCAACATGTAGCTGTCCCCCTCTGCATATCCCAGTCAATTATCTCCAAACCCTCCCCACATAGAAAAACGTTTTGATGAGACTTCCATCCCTTCATCTTCTCCTGTCCATCCTCTTGAAAATCCCAATTCCCCTGTGTTTGTGTCAGTTTCTGCCTCCCCTTCTCTATCATACATTGTACATATATATCTAATATAATGAAAAATAAATCTTATGTGTGTGTTCATTTAGTCCTTTGTGCTTTTTTTTTAAAAAAAAGTCAGTTTTGGTGTCCGCGAACAACACGGGTGTCCTGAAATGTTCATAAGTAAACGAAATGGGGGTGTCCTCAGGAGACTATACCTGTCCGTACTGTTCGTAGGCAGGTTGAAACAGTTCTAAGAACACATCAAGGGGGTAATTCATAGAATTCAGCGCACAAGTGGCGCACGCGGCTGGCGCACAGTGTGCGCGTGTGAATCCCTGCGCCAGCCGCGTGCGCTAAAATCCATTTCCGTGCACAGCGTATTCATGGATTCCAGCCACCAAAACCAGCCGTGGCGAACAGTGGCGCAGCGACCCTGCAGCAGCGCCAGTTACGCCCCCAAGAACGCCTCTCGCGCAGGGAAAAGCCATCAATATACCCAATCCAGCGCAAAGGGCTGTGCTAACCCTGTACCAGCACGGCAAGCGGGCTACGTGTATCACTGGGGTGCGCGGGAAGTACCTCACGCGATTGGCCCCGTGCGAGCAGGGTACGCGTATTTCAGGGGTGCGCGGGAAGTTCCACATGCGATTTCCGTAGGGTACGTGTATCTCAGGGGTGCGCGGGAATTTCCACACGCGATTGGGCCCGTGCGAGCAGGGTACGGGTATCTCAGGGGTGCGCAGGAAGTCCCACACGCGATTTCAGCAGGGTACGTGTATTTCAGGGGTGCGCGGGAATTTCCACACACGATTGGGGGTATGCGTATCTCAGAGGTGTGCAGGAAGTGCCACACGCGATTTCAGCAGGGTACGTGTATTTCAGGGGTGCGCGGGAATTTCCACATGCGATTGGGAGTACGCGTATCTCAGGGTGTGCGGGAAGTGCCAAACGCGATTTCCGCAGGGTACGCGTATCTTAGGGGTGCGCGGGAATTTCCACACGCGATTGGGCCCGTGCGAGCAGGGTACCACATGCGATTTCAGCAGGGTACGTGTATTCCAGGGGTGTGCGGGAAGTTCCACACGCGATTCCATCAGGGTACGTGTATTACAGGGGTGCGCGGGGAGCACCACACGTGAATTGCACGTGTGGGTGCTCCCAGGTGTTCCCTCTACACCCTCCACTGCCCCTGCAGGTGGCTCACACCACAGTGGCCTACCCTGCACATGTCCTGCAGGCACACCATCCACCATGGCCATGACCCCCACCCAACCCACATGTCAACTTGCACTACTGCCCACCAACGCATGTCCCCCTTCACCCCCAGTCACCAGGGGCACCCTCCACCAGGCCCCACCCATGTCTCCCAGCACCCCCACCCCCCAGCAGTGCAGGGGCACCCACCACCAGGCCCCCACCCATGTCTCCCACCACCCCCACCCCCCAACCACCAGGGGCACCCACCACCAGGCCCCCACCCATGTCTCCCACCACCCCCACCCCCAGCACTGTGGGGCACCTGCCAGCAGGCCCCCACCCATGTCCAACTCATGTTCCCCACCACCCCCACCCCCCAGCACTGTGGGGCACCTGCCAGCAGGCCCCCACCCATGTCCAACTCATGTTCCCCACCACCCCCACCCCCCAGCACTGTGGGGCACCTGCCAGCAGGCCCCCACCCATGTCCAACGCATGTTCCCCACCACCCCCACCCCCCAGCAGTGCAGGGGCACCCACCACCAGGCCCCCACCCATGTCTCCCACCACCCTCACCCCCCAGCCACCAGGGGCAGCCTCCACCAGGCCCCCACCCATGTCTCCCACCACCCCCACCCCCCAGTCACCAGGGGCAGCCTCCACCAGGCCCCCACCCATGTCTCCCACCACCTCCACCCCCCAGCAGTGCAGGGGCAGCCTCCACCAGGCCCCCACCCATGTCTCCCAGCATCCCCACCCCCCAGCACAATGGGGCACCTGCCAGCAGGTCCCCACCCATGTCCAACTCATGTTCCCCACCACCCCCACCCCCCAGCACTGTGGGGCACCTGCCAGCAGGCCCCACCCATGTCCAACGCATGTTCCCCACCACCCCCACCCCCACCCCCCAGCAGTGCAGGGGCAGGCACCACCAGGCCCCCACACATGTCTCCCAGCACCCCCATCCCCCAGCCAAATGGGGCAGCCTCCACCAGGCCCCCACCCATGTCTCCCACCACCCCCACCCCCCAGTCACCAGGGGCAGCCTCCACCAGGCCCCCACCCATGTCTCCCACCACCCCCACCCCCCAGCACTGTGGGGCACCTGCCAGCAGGCCCCACCCATGTCCAACGCATGTTCCCCACCACCCCCACCCCCCAGCAGTGCAGGGGCAGCCTCCACCAGGCCCCCACCCATGTCTCACACCACCCCCACCTCCCAGCCACCAGGGGCAGCCTCCACCAGGCCCCCACCCATGTCTCCCACCACCCCCACCCCCCCAGTCACCAGGGGCAGCCTCCACCAGGCCCCCACCCATGTCTCCCACCACCCCCACCCCCAGCAGTGCAGGGGCACCCACCACCAGGCCCCCACCCATGTCTCCCAGCACCCCCACCCCCCAACGACCAGGGGCAGCCTCCACCATGCCCCCACCCATGTCTCCCAGCACCCCCACCCCCCAGCACTGTGGGGCACCTGCCAGCAGGCCCCCACCCATGTCCAACTCATGTTTCCCACCACCCCCACCCCCCAGCACCGTGGGGCACCTGCCAGCAGGCCCCCACCCATGTCCAACTCATGTTCCCCACCACCCCCACCCCTCAGAACTGTGGGGCACCTGCCAGCAGGCCCCCACCCATGTCCAACTCATGTTCCCCACCACCCCCACCCCCCAGCACTGTGGGGCACCTGCCAGCAGGCCCCCTCCCATGTCCAACGCATGTTCCCCACCACCCCCACCCCCCAGCAGTGCAGGGGCAGCCACCACCAGCCCCCCACCCATGTCTCCCAGCACCCCCAGCCACCAGGGGCAGCCTCCACTAGGCCCCCACCCATGTCTCCCAGCACCCCCCACCCCCCCCCAGTCACCAGGGGCAGCCTCCACCAGGCCCCCACCCATGTCTCCCACCACCCCCACCCCCAGTCACCAGGGGCAGCCTCCACCAGGCCCCCACCCATGTCTCCCACCACCCCCACCCCCCCAGTCACCAGGGGCAGCCTCCACCAGGCCCCCACCCATGTCTCTCACCACCCCCACCCCCCAGCAGTGCAGGGGCACCCACCACCAGGCCCCCACCCATGTCTCCCAGCACCTCCACCCCCCAGCCACCAGGGGCAGCCTCCACCAGGCCCCCACCCATGTCTCCCAGCACCCCCACCCCCCCAGTCACCAGGGGCAGCCTCCACCAGGCCCCACCCATGTCTCCCACCACCCCCACCCCCCCAGTCACCAGGGGCAGCCTCCACCAGGCCCCCACCCATGTCTCCCACCACCCCCACCCCCCAGCAGTGCAGGGGCAGCCTCCACCAGGCCCCCACCCATGTCTCACACCACCCCCACCCCTCAGCCACCAGGGGCAACCTCCACCAGGCCCCCACCCATGTCTCCCACCACCCCCACCCCCCAGTCACCAGGGGCAGCCTCCACCAGGCCCCTACCCATGTCTCCCACCACCCCCACCCCCCAGCAGTGCAGGGGCACCCACCACCAGGCCCCCACCCATGTCTCCCAGCACCCCCACCCCCCAGCCACCAGGGGCAGCCTCCACCAGGCCCCCACCCATGTCTCCCAGCACCCCCACCCCCCCAGTCACCAGGGGCAGCCTCCACCAGGCCCCACCCATGTCTCCCACCACCCCCACCCCCCCAGTCACCAGGGACAGCCTCCACCAGGCCCCCACCCATGTCTCCCACCACCCCCACCCCCCAGCAGTGCAGGGGCAGCCTCCACCAGGCCCCCACCCATGTCTCACACCACCCCCACCCCTCAGCCACCAGGGGCAACCTCCACCAGGCCCCCACCCATGTCTCCCACCACCCCCACCCCCCAGCAGTCCAGGGGCAGCCTCCACCAGGCCCCCACCCATGTCTCCCACCACCCCCACCCCCCAGCACTGTGGAGCACCTGCCAGCAGGCCCCCACCCATGTCCAACTCATGTTCCCCACCACCCCCACCCCCCAGCACTGTGGGGCACCTGCCAGCAGGCCCCACCAATGTCCAACGCATGTTCCCCACCACCCCCACCCCCCAGCAGTGCAGGGGCAGCCACCACCAGGCCCCCACCCATGTCTCCCAGCACCCCCACCCCCCCAGCCAACAGGGGCAGCCTCCACCAGGCCCCCACCCATGTCTCCCACCACCCCCACCCCCCAGCACTGTGGGGCACCTGCCAGCAGGCCCCCACCCATGTCCAACACATGTTCCCCACCACCCCCACCCCCCAGCACCGTGGGGCACCTGCCAGCAGGCCCCCACCCATGTCCAACTCATGTTCCCCACCACCCCCACCCCCCAGCACTGTGGGGCACCTGCCAGCAGGCCCCCACCCATGTGCAACTCATGTTCCCCAGCCAACATTTTATCACAATCTAGATCCCTGGTCCCTATGGTCAGCCTCCAAATGCAAAACACCCACCCGAGTATTGCATCCACCCACTCATAATTTGCAATTACATCACAGAACACCAATTGCAAGTTCCGAAACAAACACATTTCCCTCACATACACCCAATGGGTGTCAGTGAATCTCAAAACACATATCATGAAATGCATGAAACCAATGAGATACCACACATTGAAGTTCACCAAAAAAAATATGTATTAAAGGAAACATAAATAGAATAAAAAATGAAGAAACAGAAACGTGAATGTACAAAAATGAAAAGAAATATGTCCGTTAAAAAAAGCAAAACCAAACATAAAATTCCAAAGTAATATTGTCCAAAGTCAATGTCCACAAAACAAAATCCAATGGGAAATAAAAAAGAAAGCCATTGCTCCATGGTTAAAAAGTGAAAAAAAAATACAATCCAACTGTGAACTATGTACATGGGAACAAGCCAGGTTCCATTATCCCAACAAAATAAAGGAAACCTATCTAACTACACTAACTAATAAAATAAACTATATACAAAAATGTGGCCAATGTCTGAAAGGTCCAAATAAAATAAAAACAAAAATGAAACCTAACACTATCTACATAAATATGTGCAAGGGCAGCGGGCTAGTTTCACGGCTCACTTGTGGATGTCCCGGGCCAGGGCATCATCGAACTCCTCCTCAATGTCCCGGAGGCGGTCCTCCTCCATGGCCCCGAGGGTCCGCAGGGCCGTCGACGTCTCCACCTCCAAACCCCTGCGGATTGCCTCGAGGCACTCGGCCCGCCTCAGGGCCCTCCGCATGGAGTTCTCCGCCCTGACCATTGTGAGCCGTGCCTCTTCTGCCCGCTGCCGCTCCGCATCTATGGCGTGGCCCAACCGCTGCCACACGGAAGACACTCTCTGTCCTGAGTCCTCCTGCCCTCCGGCCGATGCCTGCCCCTCCGATATTGAAGGCCCCGAGCCTTCATGGCTCCCACCACGTTGCTGCTGCTGCTGTGCCACTGTCCGTGCACTGCCTCCTGCTGCCTGCACATCCTCCGCCGGCTGGGGTGCAGTCGTTGATGTGGCCACCCCTGCTGGACGTCCGACTCCCGACTGTGGCAGGGATGCCTCCTCCACCAGCCTGGCCGCACCGTCAGAGGCAGCTCCACAGGGCACCCAGGTGACTGATGGGTGGGAAGATGGCACAGAGGACGACTGGCGCGTAGGGGGTCCAGTTGAGGAGGGGGTCGGAGCAAGCCCCATCAGACGGAGGAATCCGGCCTGGGTGACCTGTCCCAGCAGGCTGACGTGGTCAACGAGCCATTCGAGATGACTTGCAGTCTCTTCATGAAAAGACTGCAGGTCACCTCGCATGGCCCGTTGACGCAACGCCACACCAGCCAGGACAGTCTCAACCCGGACCTGGATAGCCACGTCCGCAGGCAGAGGAAGGCCAGTTGACGTGAGCTCATCCCCTGCCTGAAAACGGGTCTGGACGTAGGCATCCCTGCTGGTGCAAGATGATGCAGGGACAGGATCAGGGACAGGATTGCACACAGGCACCTCCGCGGCGGCCTGTGCTGCCTCCTGTCCCTGGTCCTGCACTGCACCACTAGCACTAGTGGGATCCTCACCTCCAGACCCCGTCTCTGGTGCTTGCACGGCCTCCTCCTCCACCAAACCCCCCACCAACCTGGATGACTCCGTGCCATCTTCCCCTGTTGGGCCCTGTGGGGTCCCAGCTGCCCCTTCTGCTGCCGAGGAGTCCAACTCCAACCTCCGCCTCTTGGACCTCCCCCCGGCAGCTGCGGCCTGGGACGCGGCACCGGACTCCTCACTCCCTGACGAGATGACAACATGGGAGGGGAGCCGGGCCTTGCGTCTCCGGCTGGCGGTGGGATCCCCGCCACTGTGCTCCACAGCACCTTCTCCGCCCTCTTCATCAGTTGACGCTGCAGACAGGGAGAAATAAAACACAGGCATCAGGGCACTGTACAATGGACACATACACACATGACAGTTGTACATGAGTGGCATTGGCAAACCTCAGACATGTCATCACAATCCCCAACACACATGTCATTACAACTCGCACACATGATCCATACCAAAGCCATATCGCAACTGCCACCACCATCCATACACATACAACAGCATGAGCAGCCAAAGGTGAGCCAGACATCACATGCAACACAGGAAGTGGACCACACATGTACACACACCACCACACTTGCATGCATGTGTACACCTCTGCCAAGTGTCGCAGTGTTCACTCGGGCATCTTTGTCACATCTGCCAATCAGGCTTCCACATACCGCTGTCACATGCATCCATGTTGCATCACTGTTGCACCCTTGTCAAATACACACACATGCACATGTACACAGTGCTGATACATGCAGCCAAAAACAACATACATGCGTGGCATCACGGACATGTCTACTTACATACACATTCATCCAAACATGTGTGCCCACACAACTGCATTTGGCATGCAAGCCTACACACACAAGCACCATCCATGTCTCACACATTACAGCCCTCGCATGTGTCAGCCCCACGGCCCTGTACACCCCCACCCATACTCGACCCCATACAAACAGATATGCAACCTGCACACTACTGAATAATCACCACACACACTGCTCACAATCAGGATGCATGTACACTCACCGCTCGACTCCAGACAGGTCTGCTTCTCAAGGACCTGGACGTGGAGCGCTGGGGATATGCGTTCCAGGACCCTCATCTGTTCTTCCGACAAGTGGCCCCGGCGCCCCTTGGCATCCGCTGCCTTCAAGAGGCGCCGGGCCTTGTTCAGGGTCCTGGACCTGAAGTCCTCCCAGCACTTCTTGACATGTTGTAAGTCGCGGACTGCCACCCCCTCCGCGTTGATAGCAGTCACAATGTCAGTCCAGATCCGAGTCCGTCCTTCCTTGTCGGCGTGGGAACGTCCGAAGAGGGCATCATACTGCCCCAGGACTTGCTCCACCAGGACACCAACTTCGGTGGCACTGAAGCTGGTGCCCCTCTGCCTCTCTGGCCGGGGGTTGTCAGTGGTCTCAGATGGTGTTTGCCCCGACATGACAACCCCAGAGGCAGGAGTGGGTGGGCAACTGGGTCCTGGGGCTGGGGTGTGGAGCGATGGAATCCCAGTCGGGAGTCTTCTGTTCCAGCAGGGGTGGTCACAGCAACAGCACCCCTGGCTGATGTGCAGGCAGCAAATGGCAGGGCACGTGGGCAGCAGGCAGTCAGGCAGCAGCAGATGGCAGGTGGGAGCGTGCTCGGGGCTCTGGGGGGCAGTAGTTCGGCCTTCTGGGCAGGAGCGTGGTCTTCTGTGTGCTTACGCGTGGCCAGCTTGATACGGAGTGATTTGGCACGTGAAAAATCTGCACGTCAGCGTGTAATTCGAGGAAAGGCCCTTAGCGCGTAAGCGCGTCTGCACACATACGCATTTTCATTGGACAGAAGGCCCCTCAAGCGCAAGCGCCCCTGTGACGTGACGCGTACAGACGTGCATGGGCATTTCAGTGCGCGTGAAAAACTGCACGTCCGCGTGTAATATGAGGAAAGGGCCCATGCGCGTAAGCGCACGTGGAAACTGCACGTCCGCGTGTAATACGAGGAAAGGGCCCATGCGCGTAAGCGTGCGTGAAAAACTGCACGTCCGCATGTAATACGAGGAAAGGGCCCATGCGCGTAAGTGACGTGACGCGCGCATGCGTTTCCCTCAGCACGGGTTAAAGGTGAGCAGGCCCAGCAGTTCGCTGTACGTGCCTTTCGTGGAGACCGGACGTGTGTTGCTGCTTCCTGTTGTTTCGCGCGCCATCACAACTTCACAGCTATCAAGGACGTATCTCTTCTTTTGGCGGGGGTATTGGCTACGCGTGTTTTTCTGCATCGCGCTAGTCAGACGGTGAGTCACACACGCTCTTTTTCCCACTGCGGGTGCCCCTGTGTATCGCACCCATTTTCGATGTCATAGTAGCCTGCGTGTCCCACGCGTACGCGTTATTCGTGTTACTGGGTGCCACCGCGTACTGCGGGAGGTTGAATCCACGCACGTAGGCTGCAGGGTTGCGTGCACGGTTGTACTGCAGTTTTGGGGTGCCTGAGCGTTGCGTGACCCGTCACCACATCGCCGGGGTCAGATACAGCCTTGCAGGTGCAGGGGGGCTGTTAACATCTTGCTTCCCACCCCCTTCACCCCAATTGCCCAGGTCAATTGTGGTGTACACCTCCCATTGGCACCACTCCATCTGTGCCAGCACTACTACATCTGTGCCATGGTTGGGAGGCCACCAAAGGTGAGGGGCTCCTCAGCTGGGCGTACTCCACATGGCGGGCGTGGTCGGGGACGTGGCTGTGGTGACCAGGGAGTAGGGGGACTCCAGGGTGTCCAGTGCAGCCACAGAGGGGGAAGAGGCAGGGGTGCGCCACTTGAGCACAATGTTGTGCCATGTGTCAATGCAGCCATGCCACCACCCCCTGTGGTTCCGGGGGATGCAGCTCCTGCATCTGGCACTGGCACCCATATGACCCGGCAGTCCGTTCCATCGACTGCCACGGGCCCAAGGGTAGTGGTAGCTGCAGGTGCAGCTGTGGACACCGCCACCCAGGCTCAGGGTCTGCCAGTGCAGGCTGCATTGGCACTTGAAGAGCCCTTGGTAGATCTCCAACAGGCCAGGGGGGAAACCATAGGGGCAGGCCGGGCTGCTCAGACCAAGACACGTGTCCCTGGGGCAGTCATGTCATCTGCTGCCCCGAACAGCCGGGTGTTGGCAAGTGCAGGGGCAGATGCACCCAACAGCACCCTGGTTGTGAGTCTGCCAACAAGGACCGTTGCGGTCAATGACCCTGCCACAGCTGATGTTGCTGCGCAGGGTCCATTAGTGGGCACCCAGCTGCCACTGACACAAGTCAGGCCTTTGGTCATCCCTCCACCTGCCATTCCCTTGGCTCAATCCACCGAACCCACTGGCCATACTGGTCAGGGCAGCATTAGCCAGCCAGGGTCTGCGCCACAGTCCAAGAGGAGGAAGGTTGCACCTCCAGCACAGGCTGGGACCCCACACACAGCCACGACCTCCTGCACGTCGAGGAAGAAGCCTTTCTGTAAGCAGGAACTGGACTTCCTCATGGACTACGTGCGGGGCCACAGCCGTGACATGCTAGTGGGTGCCAATAGTCAGACTACGGCTGCCCAACGTGACACCCACTGGAAGCATGTTGTGGAACATGTCAGTTCATTCGGCCATGAGGTGCGCACGGCGCAGGAGTGCAAAAAGCGTTGTAATGACATCAAGCGCAGCACTAAGGCCAAGCGTGCCTCAAATTACAACTTGACTCTGGTGACTGGCGGTGGGCCTGCACCAGAGGAGGAAGAACTCACTCCGCATGAGGCTCTCGTTGCGGAGTTCATACCACCTGAATTGGTCGAAGGAGTGGGAGAGATGCTGGACTTTGATGCCCAGTCCAGTGAGTGTTGTTGCATGTTTGTTGAGGACGTGTGTGTTTCACTTGTGGGATGTGTTGTGCATGATTGCTGCTACATGTGACGTGTACATGGTTCTGATGTGTAAGTAATGCAATGCTACCGTCATGCATGTCTCCTCTGCCTGCATGCGGTTCTCCATGTAGGCATGCTCCCTTGCCCCTCCTCCGCCACTCTGCACCCCAGTTCCACCTTTGCACTGGTCTGCTTCAATCTTGCCAATGTGTACTTTCTTGTTCATGTGTCCTGTGTAGATGCTAACTTCCAGCGTAGAATCTGCCAGACATATGCCGTGTGGTACAGCCTTAGTCCTCGATGCAGGGTATCTCACTTGTACTATGCATGGGTCAGATGTCCCACCGGGACATGAGTGCCCATTCATGCTCCATGTGCATTGCACGCATGCCCCTATGTGTCCTTGACTGGATGATCACTGTAATATAAGTCCTTGGTTACATACATTGCCTGCCATCTCATCAGCCTTCCCATGTCAACTGTGGCTCAGTCCTGCGTTGCACACATGTTTAGGCTCTGACAATCTGTGTGGCTCACAGGCCTCAGCCTGTTCAATGGCCAATGACTCTGTCCAACTCTTGTTGTGTCTTCTTCACACGTGGGCGGCCTCCGGAGTTTCCATCATGTGTCCTGCCCACTGTCCCAGCAGCATTTGCAGTGTTGTAATTTGAATCACATTAAGCTGTTGATGCCAGTCAACACTGCCTGTCAATACACAGGTGTATGGTCAGCCTTTTGATACAATGCTAGGCATCCCTGCTTTGGTACTGGGGTGGAGGGGTGCTTGTCTTCTAGACATGGTACACATTGAATGCACAATGCACGTGATGTCTAAATTTGACATTGCACTGCCTTCACATTTCCTGGCACACACCATGTAGTGCTTGTACATGTAGGTAGTGAGTGGCGTACACATTTTCTGCACTGCATAGACCCACTTCCATGGAAACTGCCACCTTTCAACAGGTCGGATCACAGAAGCTATTCAAAGTAGACCCAGCATGCATGCCAGGTCATATGTTGTGTGTCACATGTCTGCCGGATGCCTTTGCTGTCGGTGTGTGTGTGTGTCATGTGCTTCTGACATGTGTATTGACCTTTTTCAGGTGATGACGCAATGGAGGCGGAGGATGGTGTTGTCATGCCAGACACAGGGTTGGTAACACCACATCAACCCGGCACTAGTGGGGGTCGTGGGGTGGTAGGCCACAAAAACCCCCAAGTGCTGCAGTCCATCTTGTCTCTGGCAGCCTATGAGTCCAGCCTTGATGACGACTCTGACGTCCATGTTGAGTTGGATGAGCATCAAGTCCATGTGTCAGGGGTGAGTGATTCTGATGTGGACACTCCTCTGCGACACCTGCACTGAGGGATCAGACAGTCTTGGTTCCTCTGCCCGTGGTGGATCGGGACGCAGGGTCACCCTCCACACCAGTCACTGATGTGCCTGGGACATCACGTCGACGGGGGCATGTAGTCGTGCAGCCGCAGGCGGTGCCAACACAGCGAGGACCCCCGGTCCTTGGGTCCCGCAGGGGTCAAGCCCGGCAACGCGGTTGCCGCGCGCAACCGCTGTATACTGAGTGGGAGCAAGACATGACTGCCAATTCCGAACGGCAGGGGGCAGCAATGGAGAACATCGCTGAGAGCATGGAGCGTGTGGCCCGATCTGTGCTCCCCACTGCTAGGCAGGTGCTTCTCCAGCAGCAGGCGGCACGGTCCACGGCCCGCTCGCTCAGGCTGGGCATGGCGGCCTCAGACAGGGTACGCCAGGCTGAAATGTCGTCTCTGCATCAAGCAATTGCTGCTCACGCAGAGGCGCACATGGATGCCCTGAGGGAGGAGTATGCTTCCCTCAGATCCACTCTGGGGGTCCTTATGATGTCCCAGAGGCAGCAGGCAGAGGAGAGGTTTGCACAGCTTGAGCGTACCATCTCGGCTGAGCTACAGGCTTGCCGGGAGGTGCAGCGGTTGTCCAGCCAGGCCTTGCAGGAGGAACTCCGTGTTACACGTGCTGCCTTGCAAGAGGAAGCACGTGTATCATGTGAGGTTCTGCATGCAGACCTACGTCACATCGACACACAGAACCAGGCTCACCCGTCCGGCAGACTTGCTGCCGACGAGGGGCAAGCTGCGGCTAGGCGTGGCCAGGCTACTGTGCCACGTCCTCCTTTCCAGGATGAGCCAGACTCGGACGACCATCTATCTCCCACATAGGTCGTGCTGTGCAGGCGTTGAGCCCATGGAGGCTTTTTTTTTTGGCTCAGCATCATCGCATGTGGATGTTGAGCAGCACCCTGTACCTCCCCCCTCCTGGGTGCCTCCCCTCCCCCCGGGTCGTATGTGGCCATTTTTGATTTGTCTTTTAGTTTAGTTAGTTAAGTTTCTTTTTGATAGTTAGTTTAAATAGGTAATGTAGGTTTTCCATAGTTAGTGTAATTAGTTAATAGTTGAGTTCGTTTAAAATTGCTAGTCTATTGTGCTTTCATGTGACGGTGCAGTGCTTTGTGGCTTTTGAAGGCATCCACTGTCTGTTCCAGCTGGGCCCTTCATGGTTGTCTTGTGTATGTGTTTGCTGCTTGGGTTCCTTGACTCACATATGCCACTCCTGCCTCCCTTATCCATGGGCTCGCAAGGATGGTTCAGTGTTACAGCATTTTACACAAGGGCTTTGGACTGTCATATCTGTGGCATGTCTGGTGCTGTGTGACTTGTGTTGACACCCCTAGTGGGGATGATTTAGATGTCATTGTCCACTGTTCAGCTTTTGCTAGATGGGGTGTGTCATGATTAATGTGGACATTGATTGCTATGCATTGTGTAGTATGTTTCATATCTTTCCTGTAGATGTGATTGTTGCAATTCATGCTGTAGATAGTGTTCCACACTTTGGAGGTGAAAGACGGACTGATGTTGTGATTTGTGATGTGACTCTCTGACATGGTCAAGTAATGAGATGCCTGATGAGACACACACAGATGACTTTGAAGCATTAATCATGTGTTTCATGCCCTTTCTGCAGGGGGATGAGCCTCCAGAGCACCTTTGCCAGCAGACATGGCCCATTGGACGACGGAATTCTGGACCCGTTTGTTGGTGCCCACATGCACATGTGTGCACAAGCAGAGGCACAGTGATTGCAGACCCACATCCTAGAACTGCTGACATGTTCCAAGGAACTCCAGGCAAGGTGAGCATCACAGGGGGGCCACGACACAGCAAAGCTTGCACCAGGCGAGTTGCACATGCAGGCTTAGTCACAGCACTGAGGGTGAGCTTAGACGAATATTGGTGTTGAAGCACACAATGCAGCTCAGATGTGTTTGTGGACTGATGGCTGTTGATAGTAGGGTTGTCTGGGACACATGCAGGGGCAGTGGCACATACCCTCCGGTACACCAAGGTCCATTGAGGCACTTGTATCAACCATGTAACCTTCCGAAACATGGAAAGGGGCAGCTCACAGGGACATACAGCAAGGGACATACTCGGGTGCAGTGCATGTCTTTTCCACGTACTTCATGATAAATGCACTGCCAGCTTTGTTTCGGTCATGGTGGTACGCAACTTGCTCTGTAGTCATGGCTTGCTATATGGGTCTGTCTGCTTACCCAGGGAACATTGCATGTTGTGTGAATTGTGACACATTGGTGTTCCATTTGCCACGCACCCACCAGCGGCTGCCTTACTGCATTGACTGTGTATGACCCGTCACAGGGGTGATGTTATATATGGGTACGAAGCATCAACCACAGATTGTCTGTTTGTAGAGTAGTTTGTTGCTATGGGGCATGTTCGGTGTTGTGTTTTTGTGTAATTGGCACGTACAGGTTGTTGACTGTGGATCTCTTTGCAGCATTGCAGTGCTCCTGTAACCGGACCTGAGAGTGCGCAGGCAGGAGGCCAGCACTCAAAACCAGAGCTAAGTGTCTTGTTGTTTTTCTTATGAACTGCTCTGCATAGGCTTGCTGGGGAGTGTACTGATGCATGGATGTATGTGTGGTTCAATTTGGTATGTTTTTTTCTCCCTAATCACCCGTGATCCTATGCAATTTTGAAACCTGTACCCTCTACCCGGTGTTCCTGCTTCCCGTGCCTATCCAAGCAACGTTCCCTGACCCACTTTCCCCACTGGGGTTGCGGATGCCTGTGTAAGCCCCGAACTTGCAGGCGCCAAAACCCTAGAAGGGGTGGTTGGTTCGTACCACTCCTGAGCCTGGACTACAGAAGGCCATGACAATGATGTCCAAGTTTGTTTGGATTGTGTATGTGTTCATGCAGGTTGTACATTTTCGTGCATTCCCTAGTTTCATGTGTCATTCCTCCTCCCCTCTCCTGCCAGTCATTCCAGTCATCCAGTGTGTCAACACCTGTCCCGACTGCATATCCCTGAACCTCATTCCCCACCAGGGTCTCAGGGGCCTGTGTGAGTTTGACCTTGCAGGCACCCGGGACATTGTGGGGGTGGTTGTTTCGTGACACTCCCACGCCTGTACAGGGGACCTGTGACAGTACACATCCATTCATGGTGCATCATCCTATGTCATGTACCACACATGTCTCACATCCTGTCGTGACATTGTTTTGCTGTGCTACCTTGGTTGTTGCATCATTGTGGTAGTACTTGGCCTTTGTGAGGTACTGCTACGTCAAGTCATCTACTGGAGGGTGTTCGGGTTCATTTTTATGCCTTGGATTTTGTGATTTTGGAAATGAGTGTGGATTCTGAGGGTTCAGGAATCTTTTTACACACAAGGTGGGAGATGGTGACGAAGGGTAAAGGTGATCCTGTGGCCTGGTGGAATTGAGGTTTGGAGGCTCCATGACCCAGGTGCAGTTGTTCAGTGGGTCATGGTCATTTGTGAGGGAGGGGGGGGTTGTTGTTGATAGTTGCCTTGCCCTGCAGTGTGATGGGAACTCTGACATAGTAATGGTGGTATCCTATGTACATGTTGTTTTCTGCTGATCAATGCCTGTTCATGTGTTGTGTTTTCCTTTCAGGTGCGAGGAGATAGTTGTGGTTTGACATGCTGGGGTGTACACATGGTGGATGTTCACATGTGATGTGTAGGGAACACTGATGGTCACTTGAGTGCACATGCATATGTGGAGTGCATGTCCTTGCAGAACCACACACTTGCACTCTGATGCACTACATGTACTCCCACCCTTGCATATCCACGTGTACACTGTTTGCCTTCTGGTACCCACTGTGTCCCGGCAGCACATGTTCTGTGACCGATCATGGATCCAGTACATGCCTAATTTGATGTTTGACGTGGTCTGTCACTTAGATGTGATGCTCAGGGTGTGCATCACACACAATGGCGGTTCACTGTGCTGTGCGCTGAGCAGTGTGATGCAGGAGTAGGACACTGCACACATGAGCTGCAGTGTTGATTTTGCAATGCATAATGTGCATGTAGACAGGCATTCATTGTGATGTTAGGTCTACGACTGTTGTAATGCATTTGGAAATGACTTATTTTGGGTGGGAGATTTTGTTGGTCTGTCATTTCATCTGATTCCGGGTCAGGCAGCAGTGTCCGATGCCACTGTACATTTAGGACATGGCAATGTGTACCTTATCGTTACTGCATTGGTGTATGGGTATTGCTTGCCATGTCATGTTGATGTTTGGGAGGGTTTGAGTGACATGACAGTGATGGCCATGGCCTGTTTTGCAGGTGTGTGTGATGCACACCTTGCATGTCCGGGTCATCCGCTTCTCAGAGCAACTAGCTGGGGGTAGATTTCTCTCCGCAGCAGGGCCCTCCCCCTGGAACAGACTTCCGGCCTGACTTGAACTTGAGGGGAACCATCTCCAGTTCTGGAAGCACCTCAAGACCTTCCTCTTTGCTTCTGCTTACTGTCTGCCTCTCCCTTGCAGAATTCTCCACTGGAACTGCACAGGAGCTGCAACTGGGCCACTCTCACCGACCTCGGTCCCTGGCCCAGCCACTCTCCACTTGCACTGCCTCCCTGGCAACCCCTGCACTGCAGTACTGTCTCTCTATCCCTACAGCCCTCCCTTCCCAGCACTTGTCTGCACTTACCTTTGTAGTTGCCACCAGGCGACCTATGTATTATTTTTTTGGGCTACTTCCCCTGTACTGGACTCCCCCCCACCCTTCCCCTTGCACTTTTCCCATTCCCCCTACCCCTGCACTTGCACGATCTCAATGACACCTGGCCTAGTAGTACCGTTCTCTGTGTTCCCTTGTTCCCCCCTCCCTGCCTCATTGCGCCTTGGAATACTTGTATATGGCCCATATCATGTCATATGTCATATGTGTGCCTTTTGGTCACACAGGATAGCTTGTGTTTAAGTAGCTAGGGATGCAGACAATGTGGCACTTCCATGGCAACTATCTCAGGGTGGTAGGGTTGTGACAGTTGACTGTTTCTTTGTCATCATCGATTGTCACCTGGTATGTGCCAGGCCTGTGTGCACTCCGCAGGGGTGGGCGTTTAGGTGAAAAATGTGGCCACAAGCTGGGTCCGGGATTCCTCGCCACGTGCCCTGTCCCCTCCCTTGGGCAGCGCCTGTGCCTGTGGTTGGGGATGTGGGGGGTCCACTGGGATGCCCTGCCGTGTTGCAACGTTGTGCAGGACACATGCTGCCACAATGATCCTGCACACTACTGGTGGTGCATAGTGTAGTTGCCCACCAGAGCGGTCAAGGGAGCGGAAACGTGACTTGAGCACTCCGAATGTGCGCTCCACTATGCCCCTGGTTGCAATATGGGCAGCCTTGTATCTTACCTGGGGTGGTGTGGTGGGGTTCCGGATTGGCGTCATCATGTGGTTGCTCAGAGGGTAGGCACAGTCCCCTGGGGAGGTGATAATAGTTGAGATTATTAGGGTTTGGATATTTGTCTGTGTGTGACTTGCATGCATGTGCAAGGGCATTTGTACTGACCTAGGAGCCATGTGTCGCCATGCTGCCCAGCTTCCAGGGCCCGGCTCAGGACGGACATTCTGTATATGAAACTGTCATGGGTGGATCCAGGGTAGTTTGCATAGACAGAGGTGATGATTCCCTTTGCATCACATACCACCTGTACATTGATGGAATGCCAGTGCTTGCGGTTTCGGTAGATGTGCTCAATGGCCCTAGGTGGACGTAGGGCCACATGGGTGCAATCTATGGCACCGAGCACTTTGGGGAAGTGTGCCACCCTGAAAAAATCCAGGACAACGGCCTGCCTTTCTGCGGGTGTTCTGGGCATGTATATGTGCCTGCGGACTGAGGGGCGCGCTGTCATGATTGCCAGTACCTGGTGTAGGCAGCGTGACTGCGTGGCCTGTGAGACCCCCCCCACTATGGCAGTGGTCCGCTGAAATGACCCAGTGGCCAAAAAATGCAGGACATTGAGCAGCTTCTCCAAGGGGTTAAATGCTTGGGAGCAAAGGGTGGGGGTGTGAGGTCATCTTCCCACTCCCTGACCAGGTCTAGGATGATATGGGGTGGAAACCTATACCTGCCATAGACCTGGTCGTCAGGCATCCCAAAAAGGCTTGTCCGTGGTGCGAAAATGCGTGCCCTGGCTATTCTCCTCCTCCTGCGGTGTCCCACGATCAGTGCAGCGTCAAATGGGGCATTCATCGTAGCTGTATATACGCGTTTGTTGTTTGCGTGCACTTTTATGCTGTGCGCGGGGACGGCTCCGCCTGCCTTCGTTTGGGCGGACACGTTGACGCCTGTGCACGTCTTTTGCCGTGCGCGGGTTTCCCGTATTCGGATACGGTCCGAGTGTCATCGCGTGTGATCGGAGGGGAGTGAGCGTACACGCAACTGGCCTGGGTACGTGTGTTTCGGGGTGCCGGGAACTTTCACACGCGATTGGTGGAAATCCATGTGTGTTCTGTTATCACGTGCAATGAGGGAAACACCTGCGCGCGTCACATCACAGACGCGCTCACGCGCTAAGGGCCTTTGGTCCAATGAAATCCCATATGCGTGCTGCCGTGCATACGCGCTAAGGGCCTTTCCTCGTATTACACGCAGACGTGCAGTTTTCCACACGCGCTTATGCACATGGGCCCTTTCCTCGTATTACACGTGGACGTGCAGTTTTTCACGCGTGCTGAAATGCCCATGCACGTCTGTACGCATCACGTCACAGGGGCGCTTGCGCTTGAGGGGCCTTCTGTCCAATGAAAATGCGTATGCGTGCAGACGCGCTTACGCGCTAAGGGCCTTTCCTCGAATTACACGCTGACGTGCAGATTTGTCACGTGCCAAATCACTCTGTATCAAGCTGGCCACGCGTAAGCACACAGAAGACCACGCTCCTGCCCAGAAGGCCGAACTACTGCCCCCCAGAGCCCCGAGCACGCTCCCACCTGCCATCTGCTGCTGCCTGACTGCCTGCTGCCCACATGCTCTGCCATTTGCTGCCTGCACATCAGCCAGGGGTGCTGTTGCTGTGACCACCCCTGCTGGAACCGAAGACTCCCGACTGGGATTACATCGCTCCACAGCCCAGCCCCAGGACCCAGTTGCCCACCCACTCCTGCCTCTGGGGTTGTCATGTCGGGGCAAACACCATCTGGGTCCACTGACAACCCCCGGCCAGAGAGGCAGAGGGGCACCAGCTTCAGTGCCACCGAAGTTGGTGTCCTGGTGGAGCAAGTCCTGGGGCAGTATGATGCCCTCTTCGGAAGTTCCCGCGCCGACAAGGAAGGACGGACTCGGATTTGGACTGACATTGTGACTGCCATCAACGCGGAGGGGGTGGCAGTCCGCGACTTACAACATGTCAAGAAGCGCTGGGAGGACTTCAGGTCCAGGACCCTGAACAAGGCCCGGTGCCTCTTGAAGGCAGAGGATGCCAAGGGGCGCCGGGGCCACTTGTCGGAAGAACAGATGAGGGTTCTGGAACGCATATCCCCAGCGCTCCACGTCCAGGTCCTTGAGAAGCAGACCCGTCTGGAGTCGAGCGGTGAGTGTACATGCATCCTGATTGTGAGCAGTGCGTGTGGTGATTATTCAGTAGTGTGCAGGTTGCACATCTGTTTGTATGGGGTCGAGTATGGGTGGGGGTGTACAGGGCCGTTGGGCTGACACATGCGAGGGCTGTAATGTGTGAGACATGGATAGTGCTTGTGTGTGTAGGCTTGCATGCCAAATGCATTTGTGTGGGCACACATGTTTGGATGAATGTGTATGTAAGTAGACATGTCCGTGATGTCACGCATGTATGTTGTTTTTGGCTGCATGTATCAGCACTGTGTACATGTGCAAGTGTGTGTATTTGACAAGAGTGCAACAGTGATGCAACATGGATGCATGTGACAGCGGTATGTGGAAGCCTGATTGGCAGATGTGACATGGATGCCCGTCTGAACACTGCGACACTTGGCAGAGGTGTACACATGCATGCAAGTGTGGTGGTGTGTGTACATGTGTGGTGCACTTCCTGTGTTGCATGTGATGTCTGGCTCACCTTTGGCTGCTCATGCTGTTGTATGTGTATGGATGGTGGTGGCAGTTGCGATATGGCTGTGGTATGGCTCATGTGTGCGAGTTGTAATGACATGTGTGTTGGGGATTGTGATGACATGTTTGAGGTTTGCCAATGCCACTCATGTACAACTGTCATGTGTGTATGTGTCCATTGTACAGTGCCCTGATGCCTGTGTTTTGTTTCTCCGTGTCTGCAGCGTCAACTGATGAAGAGGGCGGAGAAGGTGCTGTGGAGCACAGCGGCGGGGATCCCACCACCAGCCGGAGATGCAAGGCCCGGCTCCCCTCCCATGTTGTCATCTCGTCGGGGAGTGAGGAGTCCGGTGCCGCGTCCCAGGCCGCAGCTGCCGGGGGGAGGTCCAAGAGGCGGAGGTTGGAGTTGGACTCCTCGGCAGCAGAAGGGGCAGCTGGGACCCCACAGGGCCCAACAGGGGAAGATGGCACGGAGTCATCCAGGTTGGTGGGGGGTTTGGTGGAGGAGGAGGCCGTGCAAGCACCAGAGACGGGGTCTGGAGGTGGGGATCCCACTGGTGCTAGTGGTGCAGTGCAGGACCAGGGACAGGAGGCAGCACAGGCCGCCGCGGAGGTGCCTGTGTGCAATCCTGTCCCTGATCCTGTCCCTGCATCATCTTGCACCAGCAGGGATGCCTACGTCCAGACCCGTTTTCAGGCAGGGGATGAGCTCACGTCAACTGGCCTTCCTCTGCCTGTGGACGTGGCTATCCAGGTCCGGGTTCAGCCTGTCCTGGCTGGTGTAGCGTTGCGTCAACGGGCCATGCGAGGTGACCTGCAGTCTTTTCATGAAGAGACTGCACGTCATCTCGATTGGCTCATTGACCACGTCAGCCTGCTGGGACAGGTCACCCAGGCCGGATTCCTCCGTCTGATGGGGCTTGCTCCTACCCCCTCCTTAACTGGACCCCCTACGCGCCAGTCGTCCTCTGTGCCATCTTCCCACCCATCAGTCACCTGGGTGCCCTGTGGAGCTGCCATCGACGGTGCGGCCAGGCTGGTGGAGGAGGCTTCCATGCCACAGTCGGGAGTCGGACGTCCAGCAGGGGTGGCCACATCTGCGACTGCACCCCAGCCGGCGGAGGATGTGCAGGCAGCAGGAGGCAGTGCACGGGCAGAGGCACAGCAGCAGCAGCAACGTGGTGGGAGCCATGAAGGCTCGGGGCCTTCAACATCGGAGGGGCAGGCATCGGCCGGAGGGCAGGAGGACCCAGGACAGAGAGTGTCTTCCGTGTGGCAGCGGTTGGGCCACGCCATAGATGCGGAGCGGCAGCGGGCGGAAGAGGCACGGCTCACAATGGTCAGGGCGGAGAACTCCATGCGGAGGTCCCTGAGGCGGGCCGAGTGCCTCGAGGCAATCCGCAGGGGTTTGGAGGTGGAGACGTCGACGGCCCTGCGGACCCTCGGGGCCATGGAGGAGGACCGCCTCCGGGACATTGAGGAGGAGTTCGATGATGCCCTGGCCCGTGACATCCACAAGTGAGCCGTGAAACTAGCCCGCTGCCCTTGTACATAGTTATGTAGGTAGTGTTAGGTTTCATTTTTGTTTTTATTTTATTTGGACCTTTCGGACATTGGCCACATTTTTGGATATAGTTTATTTTATTAGTTAGTGTAGTTAGATAGGTTTCCTTTATTTTGTTGTGATAATGGACCCTGGCTTGTTCCCATGTATATAGTTCACAGTTGGATTGTATTTTTTTTTTCACTTTTTAACCATGGAGCAATGGCTTTCTTTTTTATTTCCCATTGGATTTTGTTTTGTGGACATTGACTTTGGACAACATTGCTTTGGAATTTTATTTTTGGTTTTGCTTTTTTTAACGGACATGCTTCTTTTCATTTTTGTACATTCACGTTTCTGTTTCTTCATTTTTTATTCTATTTATGTTTCATTTAATACATATTTTTTTGGTGAACTTAAATGTGTGGTATCTCATTGGTTTCATGCATTTCATGATATGTGTTTTGAGATTCACTGACACCCATTGGGTGTATGTGAGGGAAATGTGTTTGTTTCGGAACTTGCAATTGGTGTTCTGTGATGTAATTGCAAATTATGAGTGGGTGGATGCAATACTCGGGTGGGTGTTTTGCATTTGGAGGCTGACCATAGGGACCAGGGATCTAGATTGTGATGACATGTTGGCTGGGGAACATGAGTTGCACATGGGTGGGGGCCTGCTGGCAGGTGCGCCACAGTGCTGGGGGGTGGGGGTGGTGGGAGACATGGGTGGGGGCCTGCTGGCAGGTGCCCCACAGTGCTGGGGGGTGGGGGTGGTGGGGAACATGAGTTGGACATGGGTGGGAGCCTGCTGGCAGGTGCCCCACAGTGCTGGGGGGTGGGGGTGGTGGGAGACATGGGTGGGGGCCTGCTGGCAGGTGCCCCACAGTGCTGGGGAGTGGGAGTGGTGGGGAACAGGAGTTGGACATGGGTGGGGGCCTGCTGGCAGGTGCCCCACAGTGCTGGGGGGTGGGAGTGGTGGGGAACATGAGTTGGACATGGGTGGGGGCCTGCTGGCAGGTGCCCCACAGTGCTGGGGAGTGGGGGTGGTGGGAGACATGGGTAGGGGCCTGGTGGTGGGTGCCCCTGCACTGCTGGGGGGTGGGGGTGGTGGGGAACATGAGTTGGACATGGGTGGGGGCCTGCTGGCAGGTGCCCCACAGTGCTGGGGGGTGGGGGTGGTGGGGAACATGAGTTGGACATGGGTGGGGGCCTGCTGGTAGGTGCCCCACAGTGCTGGGGGGTGGGGGTGGTGGGAGACATGGGTGGGGGCCTGGTGGAGGCTGCCCCTGCACTGCTGGGGGGTGGGGGTGGTGGGAGACATGGGTGGAGGCCTAGTGGAGGCTGCCCCTGCACTGCTGGGGGTGGGGGTAGTAGGAGACATGGGTGGGGGCCTGGTGGAGGCTGCCCCTGGTGGCTGGGTGGTGGGGGTGCTGGGAGACATGGGTGGAGGCCTGGTGGAGGCTGCCCCTGCACTGCTGGGGGGTGGAGGGGGGTGGGAGACATGGGTGGGGGCCTGGTGGAGGCTGCCCCTGGGGAGTGGGGGGTGGGGGTGGTGGGAGACATGGGTGGGGGCCTGGTGGAGGCTGCCCCTGGTGGCTGGGGGTGGGGGTGGTGGGAGACATGGGTGGGGCCTGCTGGCAGGTGCCCCACAGTGCTGGGGGGTGGGGGTGGTGGGGAACATGAGTTGGACATGGGTGGGGGCCTGCTGGCAGGTGCCCCAAAGTGCTGGGGGGTGGGGGTGGTGGGGAACATGGGTTGGACATGGGTGGGGGCCTGCTGGCAGGTGCCCCACAGTGCTGGGGGGTGGGGGTGCTGGGAGACATGGGTGGGGGCCTGGTGGAGGCTGCCCCTGCACTGCTGGGGGGTGGGGGTGGTGGGAGACATGGGTGGAGGCCTGGTGGAGGCTGCCCCTGCACTGCTGGGGGTTGCGGGTGGTGGTCGACATGGGTGGGGTCCTGGCGGATGCTGCCCCTGGTGGCTGGGGGGTGGGGGTGCTGGGAGACATGGGTGGGGGCCTGGTGGAGGCTGCCCCTGGTGACTGGGGGGGGTGGGGGTGCTGGGAGACATGGGTGGGGGCCTGGTGGAGGCAGCCCCTGGTGGCTGGGGGGTGGGGGTGGTGGGAGAAATGGGTGGGGCCTGCTGGCAGGTGCCCCACAGTGCTGGGGGGTGGGGGTGGTGGGGAACATGAGTTGGAAATGGGTGGGGGCCTGCTGGCAGGTGCCCCACAGTGCTGGGGGGTGGGGGTGGTGGGAGACATGGGTGGGGGCCTGCTGGCAGGTGCCCCACAGTGCTGGGGGGTGGGGGTGGTGGGGAACATGAGTTGGACATGGGTGGGGGCCTGCTGGCAGGTGCATAACAGTGCTGGGGGGTGGGGGTGGTGGGGAACATGAGTTGGACATGGGTGGGGGCCTGCTGGCAGGTGCCCCACAGTGCTGGGAGGTGGGGGTGGTGGGGAACATGAGTTGGACATGGGTGGGGGCCTGCTGGCAGGTGCCCCACAGTGCTGGGGGGTGAGGGTGGTGGGAGACATGGGTGGGGGCCTGGTGGAGGCTGCCCCTGGTGGCTGGGGGGTGGGGGTGCTGGGAGACATGGGTGGGGGCCTGGTGGAGGCTGCCCCTGCACTGCTGGGGGGTGGGGAGGGGGTGGGAGACATGGGTGGGGGCCTGGTGGAGGCTGCCCCTGGGGAGTGGGGGGTGGGGGTGCTGGGAGACATGGGTAGGGGCGTGGTGGAGGCTGCCCCTGGTGACTGGGGGGGTGGGGGTGGTGTGAGACATGGGTGGGGCCTGGTGGAGGCTGCCCCTGCACTGCTGGAGGGTGGGGGTGGTGGTCGTCATGGGTGGGGGCCTGGTGGATGCTGCCCCTGGTGGCTGTGGGGTGGGGGTGCTGGGAGACATGGGTGGGAGCCTGGTGGGGGCTGCCCCTGGTGACTGGGGGGTGCTGGGAGAAATGGATGGGGGCCTGGTGGAGGCTGCCCCTGGGGAGTGGGGGGTGGGGGTGGTGGGAGACATGGGTGGGGGCCTGGTGGAGGCTACCCCTGGTGGCTGGGGGGTGGGAGTGGTGGGAGACATGGGTGGGACCTGCTGGCAGGTGCCCCGCAGTGCTGGGGGGTGGGGGTGGTGGGGAACATGAGTTGGACATGGGTGGGGGCCTGCTGGCAGGTGCCCCGCAGTGCTGGGGGGTGGGGGTGGTGGGAGACATGGGTGGGGGCCTGCTGGCAGGTGCCCCACAGTGCTGGGGGGTGGGGGTGGTGGGAAACATGAGTTGGACATGGGTGGGGGCCTGCTGGCAGGTGCCCCACAATGCTGGGGGGTGGGGGTGGTGGGGAACATGAGTTGGACATGGGTGGGGGCCTGCTGGCAGGTGCCCCACACTGCTGGGGGTGGGGGTGGATGAGTGGGGGCCTGGTGGAGGCTGCCCCTGCACTGCTGGTGGGTGGGGGTGGTGTTGAACATGAGTTGGACATGGGTGGGGGCCTGCTGGCAGGTGCCCCACAGTGCTGGGGGTGGGGGTGGTGGGGAACATGAGTTGGACATGGGTGGTTGCCTGCTGGCAGGTGCCCCACAGTCCTGGGGGGTGGGGGTGGTGGGAGACATGGGTGGGGGCCTGGTGGAGGCTGCCCCTGCACTGCTGGGGGTGGGGGGGTGGGAGACATGGGTGGTGGCCTGGTGGAGGGTGCCCCTGCACTGCTGGGGGGTGGGGGTGGTGGGAGACATGGGTGGGGGCCTGGTGGAGGCTGCCCCTGGTGGCTGGGGGGTGGGGTGCTGGGAGACATGGGTGGGGGCCTGGTGGAGGCTGCCCCTGCACTGCTGAGGGGTGGGGGTGGTGGGAGACATGGGTGGGGGCCTGGTGGAGGCTGCCCCTGGTGGCTGGGGGGTGGGGGTGCTGGGAGACATGGGTGGGGGCCTGGTGGTGGGTGCCCCTGCACTGCTGGGGGGTGGGGGTGGTGGGGAACATGAGTTGGACATGGGTGGGGGCCTGGTGGTGGGTGCCCCTGGTTGCTTGGGGTGCAGGGCGACATGCGTTGGTGGGCAGTAGTGCAAGTTGACATGTGGGTTGGCTGGTGGGCATGGCCATGGTGGATGGGGTGCCTGCAGGACATGTGCTGGGTAGGCCCCTGTGGTGTGAGCCACCTGCAGGGGCCGTGGAGGGTGTAGAGGGAACATCTGGGAGGACCCACACGTGCAATTCACGTGTGCTGCTCCCGGCGCACCCCTGTAATACACGTACCCTGATGAGATCGCGTGTGGAACTTCCCGCGCACCCCTGTAATACACGTACCCCGCTCAATCGCGTGTGTAACTTCCCGCGCGCCCCCGAAATACACGTACCCCGCTCAATTGCGTGTGTGACTTCCCGCGCACCCCTGTAATACACGTGCCCCGCTCAATCACGTGTGTGACTTCCCGCGCGCCCCCGAAATACACGTACCCCGCTCAATCGCATGTGTAACTTCCCGCGCGTCCCCGAAATACACGTACCCCGCTCAATCGCGTGTATAACTTCCCACGCGCCCCCGAAATACACGTACCCCGCTCAATCGCGTGTGTAACTTCCCGCGCGCCCCCGAAATACACGTACCCCGCTCAATCGCGTGTGTGACTTCCCGCGCGCCCCCGAAGTACACGTACCCCGCTCAATCACGTGTGTGACTTCCCGCGCGCCCCCGAAATACACGTACCCCGCTCAATCGCGTGTGTAACTTCCCGCGCGCCCCCGAAATACACGTACCCTGCTCAATCGCGTGTGTAACTTCCCGCGCGCCCCCGAAATACACGTACCACACTCAATCGCGTGTGTAACTTCCCGCGCGCCCCCGAAATACACGCACCCCGCTCGCACAGGCCCAATTGCTGTATGTTGCCACTTTTGTGATGCGCTGGGACTCTACCGCCTGCCTTCATGTGGCGGACGTGTTTCAGCTTGTGCGTGTCTTTGGCTGTGCGTGGCTTTGCCCTATTCGATTCCATGAATACGTGTGGTTCGAGTGCGTGTGGGCATTCCGTCTGCTTCCCTGCAGTACATCCCCAGTTACGCCCTTATTTTCGTGCGTTGTTCCCCATTCCGCGCGTTACGCCCCGTGTCCCGCCCACTTTCTGGTGTATGCGCCGAGGTTGCGCGCTTTCACTGTGCGCGTCGCGAACGCCTTTCGGGATGTTGCAGTGACTTGTGCGCCATGCACGGGTTTGGCGCACATCCCGAGGTGTACACGCGCAGGGACTTCCATGAATCGCACGCGTGCGCGTGCGCCTGTTTTTTTCTGCTTGAGCCTGCTTGTGCCTGCTTGCGCCTGCTTGCGCGAAGATTTTCGGCGCACGTTTGTTCCATGAATCGGCCCCCAAGTGTCCTCGGATGTTCGTAAATAAACAAAATGGGGCTGTTCTGAGGACACTATGTCTGTCCGTATTGTTCATAGGCAAGTTGAAACTGTTCTAAGAACACAAGCGGTGTCCTGAAATGTCCGTAAGTAAATGAAATGGGGGTGTCCTCAGGACACTATACCTGTCCGTACTGTTCGTAGGCAGGTTGAAACTATTCCAAGAACACATCAAGTGTCCTGGGATGATCTTAATAAACTAAATGGGGTTGTCCTGAGGATGCTATGACTGTCCGTATTGTTCGTAGACAAGTTGAAACTGTTCTAAGAACAACCGCCTATCCGTAACTGTTCGTTTCACTTGTGTCTCACTTTTAATTAGTTTCAGGACCCGAACACTGTCCGTAGACTATTTACGCACATGCGCACCACACCCATAAGTCCTACGAACACCGTGCCTGTCCGCAGCTGTCCGGCACACTTGAGTCGCACTTTTAATTACTTCGAGGACCCGAACACTGTCCATAAAAAACCAATGCGCATGCGCAAAACAGTTCCCATGCATTTGGTGTCCTGCGGACACCCGTTCCCTTCGCGGACATGTTCGCGATGCCATCATGTGACCGCGCCCACGCTAAGCCGTGTGTTCTGATTGCGGACACTGTTTGTGTCCCTGAACAATTTAAAAGTACCTTTTCAGGCAATCTACAATATTTTATAATAATAAATCACTATAGCACATGTCCCAGACAATGATCCTGACTTTCTACATACTTTTTGGGACTTTTTGAGCCTTTTTTTGGTGTTTGATCTGTCCGCGGACAGCGCGGGTGTCCGCGAAGCGTGCACCAGCACCCCTATAAAAGGCCACACCCCAGAGCTCATTCTCATGGTGTTTCTGGCTACCTGACAGAACACGGTACTTTGGCTGCCAATCTTCCTGATTTTTCAGAAACCTGATGGCAACCATGGATCCTCTGCTTCCACCTGGTGCTACATCTGCCTCAGCACCACCTCCACCCCTCCACCACCACCACCTCCTCAAGGGCCTGAAGAGGGGAACAGGAGTGAGGATGTAGAGGAGGATGAAGAGGATGAGGTAGTGGAAGTCCCTACTACCAGCACTCCCTGTGACTCTTGGGTGTGGCGGTTATTTACCATTCATGGTAACGTACCCAAGGTGCGTGCGGACAAAGTCACCTGTAAAGAGTGCAAAATGGTGCTCAGTCGTGGGAGGCTTGGTTCATACAGCTTTGGTATGACAACTATGAAGCGACACCTAAGGTCATAACAGGGTGGGGCCATTCGCAAGATTGTACATTGCGAGGAGTGTAGTAGGTTGACTTCCTCTACTACATCCCCCGTTTCCGATCCTGTCACCACAGCGAACATTCCTGTGGGGGAGCGTATTCCTCCAGCTGCCTCACAGGCCATTTGCAATACTGATGACCCTTATCTTTCGAGGGTCACAGTTGTGTGTATGTACTGTGACACAGTACTCTGCAGGGGGGATAGACTTCATAGTGCTATCGAGACTACGGTCACAGAGCACAAGAAGACCTGCCCACTACCTAAGTAAGGCCCACCCTACATCTTCCTCTCTTCACCTGCCCTTTCTTATCCCCGAGGTTGGTGTCCCCCCTTACCCTCCTTTCCCCTCCTCCCCTAGTGTGTCATGTGTAAAAAAAACAAAAAATATAGGAAACAACAAAAATAAAATAAAGGCTCTTTTCAGAGCCGCCTTTCACAGTTTAAAAATAGAAGTTGCAAATAAATGGAGCAGGGCCCTGTGTATTTTTTAGAAGTCTGCAGACAGTCCGCGAACATCTAAAATTTTGGGGTGCTGCCCTATCATAACCATTGCAGTTTTGTCTGGGAGGAAGTGGTGGCTCTGAAAAGAGCCTTTTGGTGGTGTTTGTTTGTGTCTGAAAAACTTGAAATGCTCAACAGCTACTCCAAAATGGATGCTGTAATTCCAAAAAAGGTCGCAATGCATTTTGTACATTTCTCAGAAAAATCTGATTGCCGGCATAAGTAAGATGGACTGCATCTCTGCGAAAAAAGTATGTGCTACGAAACATAATATTTTCATTGTGAAAAGAGGACATGCCAACATCTCTTAGAAAGGCACAAACAGCCTTACTGACATTGTGCCTCGCTTTCTCCATTTGTGGACCAATTGAAGAAGAACGCAGCAACATTTGTCTCTGCGCAATCCGAGAAAAAATTACTTGAGAATTTGGAAAAATGTCCATGACCTTCCCAAGTCCTTCTTTCATTGCAAATTGCAAAGAAATTCCAGACACATGTCCTAAACTATTCCCTCTACAATGAATTATCATTATGTCTGGATGATGCTCTGTCTCCAAAGTAGCACAGAGAGGTACCAAGTCCAGCGACTTCATTCCACACACTCCATGCCAGTGCACTTCCACATGTGGGAATCCAAGATCTACAGGTACTCCACAGCTTTCTGCATGCACCTTCAACCAATGTATCCACGAATCTCCCAAAATCCAGACAATCTGTTTTCTAAAACACACAGCCATAGCTATCTGTTCTTCTCTCAGGAAAAAGACTTTCTGACAAACTCTCTCCTGACACAACACACCCACTAAACTTTACTGACCAATCCCTTGCTCTGCTCATTCTCATTTGCATACCTCCCCACCCCAAAATCCCTGTATGTAACACGCGATGTCCATGGACTACCGCCATGTCCGCGGACATATCGTAACATGGACAGCGCTTCTACCATTTCCACTTCACTCTCTGTGCCATTCCCTGATTGGCTACAGCTAAACAGTCACACAACCATCCACCAATCAGATCCAAGACCTCTACATCTAACTCCATCATCATAGATCAGCACTTCAAATGCACTGTTAATCACCCTGAGTACAAGTGTCATATCATTGGAAAGCACCTACTACAAGAACTACTGCACAAGTCTCCAATATTTCTACTTGCAGCTGCACGCATGTCCATATGCATGAACACAAACTACAGCTATGCATATCTTCTGTATAGTACATGTACAATTCTTATAAATGCATATAAACAGATTAACTGCCTTTTAACCTGTATAACCTATAAAATAAATGTACTGTTATCTTTCCCATCTGCTATAATCAACTGTCACTTCCAAACCTACCTGCTATTTAATTTCTTTTTACACATTTGCAAGGCATGTTGAACTAACATATTTAAAGTAAAATATAAAGACTGCACACAGTTAAACAAAATTACATGCACACAATATGTTCAGATATCAAACAGGAATACTACCTACAAAAACATAAAAATCAATGTCTAAATTAAAATCAGTGCTATAAACACACAAAATACTTCTTTCCTTTACAAAGCAGCAGAATCTGAAGTACAAACAACAACTCAGAAGAAACCTGCTCATTCCGCACAAAAAAGTAAGTTAAATACCACCATAATATTTTTACTGTTACTCAAAAACACTGTGGGGTTCATTCATGGTATTTCTGCACCAAAAAACAGAGATTGTGCACCATTCTGCTCACAATTCCCCTTTTGTTAAACAGGGATTTGCAGGTAGAATGGCACACAAATCCCTGTTTTTCAGCGCACAAATCACATAACTCAGCCCCTAGAACGTTAGTATTGTAGAACAAAGAACTATTTTAATTCTATACCATTAGATTTACTATTTGTGCTTCTCCTCACCACTAGCTTACTTTCTACTGTCATCTGAACCCCAGTATAGTAACACACAAATTCAAAAATAGCCATCCCAACTAATGGTAGTTGCCCAATGCACAATCACACACCATCACATACATCTTTACCATCATACTCAGACACTCATGCACACAGCACACATACATTGCAGAACAGCCCAACCCATACCTTCTTTATTTTTTTCAACAGAAACCAAAGAATGCCTACCAAAAAGCAAGTCCGTAGAAAGCAACGCAGAAGTAGAGCAAATGAAAATAGAAGTGTCCAAAATAAGCATCCATCTCTAGCAGAATTTGTACAAAAAGTTCAAACAAAACAGCTAATACAGTCATTTAGCAAAACAAAACAAGCTTCATGTACAGAAACTTTGCCTCCTCTATCAAAATGTAAAACGATACAGAAAACATTTAACAAGAATTCAGGTACCACTACTGATAAAACTGCTCCTATAAATCTTGATATATGGCCAAGTAAGCATACCAAAAAAAGTATTTTAGCAAAAATGTTCCGCCACAGAATCCTTCAAAATCTTATAAAGACAGGAGAGAAATCATACACAACCCTTAAAACCTAGCATAGAAAATTAATCTTAGAAGCTTTGATAGACAGTGCAATCCTTCTCAAAAGAAAGTTATTTATTTTAGTGTTAAACAAAATGAAACCACTAACAAAACTAATGACTAAATTACAAAAAAGACATCTCAATAAACGAAATGTCAACAAAAATAACTTCTTAAATATCTGTGGAGGTGAATGGTGTCACACCACAAGCACAGAACCTTATTTTAATGAAGAAGCATACAAACAAAAGCAAACAAATACAATTGCCATACATAGCAGTGGACGAGGTTATGAAAAAGTTAATAATACCATGATGGAACAAGAAATACTGCTTACAAAAATATCCCCAGAAAACTCAGAATTACGTCTCCATTCGACTGAACCAGAACGTCCAGTATACAAATGGCCATGCACGTCAATGTGTAACATTCCCAAAAAATCTTTCAAGTCTTTACGCCAAATCCTCAATCAGTATGTGAAAGGCAAAGACAAAATCAATATGAAACTACTGCAAAATATGGATACCTGTCCAGTGCGCAAATACACAGGACTACAAGGACATTCATTAGCCTGCATTTCAGGACCTATTTGCAAAACCACCTTCTATCATATCAAAATGATATCAACACATCATTCAACTATAATAAATCTAGTCTATAAACTGTACTATGATAAAAGTCCTGCTTTAGCACTAGCCAATTTAAATAACATTCTTCTACATGGTACAGCCAAAGACCTACTCAAAGAAATCGACTATATCCAGAAAAAATATTTTGGAAGTGAAAACCACTTACAAAATGCAATAGCTTTACAACAGATTAGCAACAATTCTACGCATGGCACCCTTCTACTACACACATACAAAAAAGAAATACTGACATTTAAAAGTGCATCTGCTGAAGTACCAAACCATGTGTGTGTGTGTTGCCGCAGAACTTTTTATAAAAGTAACACAAAAACTGTAGACCTAACATACAAAATAGAAGGCAATGAAGATTCTAAATGGTTTGAATTAGTTCTCTACCTTATAGCAGAAAACAAATAAGAAATAACTGACCCCTTAATACGCTGCAGTTACTGCACTATAAAACTTGACAACAACCAAACTCCTTCACATGCTATCACATATCATTTGGAATTGTTCCCACTACCAAAACCCCTACAACAACTCAATTTATATGAGAGCATCATAATTCAAACAGTGCACTCCTTTCAAGCAATAATACGCCTTCAACCAAAAACAACAAAATTATCTCCCTCTGAATTGGTGAAAGGCATTTGTGGCAAAGTAGTGTATTTACCATTAGATCTAAAACAAAATGAGCACACTCTGGGAGTGCAACGTCCAATAGAGCAATCTTTAATTATCTTAGTAAATGGTGTACCTAAAAAAAGACAAAATAAATTGGCAACAACTGGTAGACTTACATAAAGTTAGACAAGCTTTGCAAAATCTAAAAGACAATAATGAATGCTACAAAGAAATTAATATTGAAGAAAACTTGAAGGAAACCACTGAAATAATTCAAGAGTCACCAGAAACTGGTCAATTTGAGCTTCTATATCCTACTACAGTATCCAATATTTTAGACCAATTTACAATTCATCCATTGCACTCTAATGACACCATAGAAAATGCACTAGAAACGTACCAAATGCGACAAACGAAAGGATCACCAATCAGCATATGGGAAAAAAGTATAGAAGCTCGTGCTTTTCCTCTACTCTTTCCTACTGGCAAAGGAGGAAGGTACGATGATAGACCTATTCAAATAACAGCATCAGAATACCGCTTGTTACGGATGTATTCTGAAGATCCCAGATTTAAACAAAATGTGGAATACATATTCCACCTACTCTTTGAAAGTGAACTAGCAACTCTATGTTACGGAGTTGCACACACATTAAAATCATGAACCCACTTTCAAAATATGTCAGCTATGCAATTATTACAAAAAGTTCAAGAAAAAGATGAGGTTTTACAATCAAGTATTACAAATCTATTAGCAAACATGCGTGGTACTAAAGAGTACTGGTTCTGACATCATGGAGATGTACATTGTATGACCAGAAACCTTGGCCCACCCACTTGGTTTGTTACATTAAGTTGTGCAGTATATGCATGGGAGGATTTACATGATTTCCTACGCATATCAAACAAAAACAAAACAAACATACAGATACTAACACCTGGAGAACTTTGTTCTCTAGATCATGTTAATGTTTCAGGATATTTTCACCATCGCTTCACTGCTATGCTACACTTTATTTGTAATAAAACTGTTCCTCCTCTCGGAGAAGTGCAACACTTCTTTTGGAGAAAAGAATACCAAGAGCACCACATATCCACATACTTTTATGGATTAAAGATGCTCCTAAATTTGGTCAAGGCAATGATGCCACTGTGCTACAGTTTATCGAAAAATATGTCACTTGTGAAATTCCAACGGAAGCAACAAATTGTGATCTTCATGCACAAATTTTACAATTTCAAAGACACAAATGTGGCAATTATTGTCATCGTAAATACAAAAACAAAGGGAAATACTACACCAAATGCCGCTTTGGTTTCCCTAGACCGGTTACAAAAACAGGTCAAGTGAACAACTTCATGTCTTCAGTTAGCCATAGTGTTAAAGGTAAATCACCTAAAAATACATATTAAATAAAAAGAACCGAAGGAGCAAAATATATCAATGATTAAAATGCAATCATTGCCCTCTGATGGAATGCAAACATAGATGTGCAGTACATTGCAGATAATTCCACTGCAGTTGCACAATATTTTACAGCACACATAACCAAAGCAGAAAAAACAGAGCTTCAAGACCTCTGGGATGACCTATCATCAGACAAAAAGACAAACACTATCTCAGAAATTGTACAGCTTGGGCATAAAAATGCTCTCCGATAGAGAATGTGGCGCCTATGAAGCAGCAGATCGTTTAACCGGTGCTGCTTTGTATGGAAAATCTGAAAATATAGTATGGCTAAGTCTTGGTCTTGCTAAATCTAGAAAAAGATTTCTCAAATCATACTACGACATAGAAACAATAGCCAAAAATGATCCCAACAGCCAAGACATTTTGAAAAACAATTTGCTGGACACATACTGCCCAAACAAAAGTACCACTTTGGAAACCATGTGTCTATACCACATAGCCCAATACTTCACATACAAAAATAATATAAAACCTGATAACAAAAAAGGTAGATACAGAGTGACAAATTGTGAAAGCAGCTTAGCAAAACTCACCAAACCAAGTTTAATTAATCATATCAAATTGTCATTAAAGACTCCTCAACATAAAGAAGTATATTACATGTCCGTGCTACAACTCTTTAAACCATGGAGAAAAGAAGAAGAAATACTAGGTAACTATGACTCCTACAAAGACGCTTTCAAAGCAAATGAAAGCACTATAACCGATATAAAGTTTACACACTACAAAACAATGTTGCATAATGAACAGCAACACGAAGAAGAACTCCAGGCCCAACTAGATAAGGACACTCCTGACAGTAGTCAACCTTCTGTAACAGGAAGCCAAGAACCAATGGGAAAGCCACTAATAGCAAATGAGGCAGAATTAGCTATGAAAGAAGTAGAAAACACAATGTGTCAGTATGAAGATAAAGAAGTCTTAACTATACTACAATCAAAACTAAACAATGAGCAGCGTAGCATTTTTCAAGAAGTAACAAAAAAAATTGCACATGGTGTACAACATGAAAATAAAGAATGCACCTGCCAAAATTACAAACCTATACTACTGTAGGTCAGTGGTGAAGCTGGTTCAGCCAAAACATTCTTAACCAAAATCATCAGCAAGTTCCTTCAACAGTTGACAAACAACAAACTGTCAGCTGTTGTCACTGCCCCCACAGGTTTAGCTGCCTACAACATAGGCAGTGTCACTTAACACCGATTACTACTCCTACCAGTAGAACTATTTCAAACTTTCTACAAAAGCTGCAATGGAACTACGCAGAGTTTTAAAACAAATGAAAATGCTACTAATAGATGAAGTGAGCATGGTCTCCAACCTAATGTTGGCTTTTATTCACCTCAGATTACAAGAAGTACTCAAAATAAACTACGAAGAGCTCTTTGGAGGAAAACATATTATTGTTTTCGGAGATCTTTTTCAATTGACACCAGTGAAAGGTGAACCTATTTTTAAAACCTTAGGACACACACTCTGCCATAAAACTGTTGGCAGCATAGGAAATGTCAACCTTTGGCAACATTTCCAATACAGAGAATTAACAGAAAACATGCGGCAATCTGCAGATCTCTCTTATGCCAACATTTTATAAAGTATTAGAGTTGGTATACTATCTCATGAAGCACAAGCAATATTGAAAACCTGGCACATTCATGCACTTTATGGCGATAATGCATGTGCTACTGATGTTATGGAACAATTAGCGCACAAAAATGTCAATTGTATGGCCTTAATGCCAACTCTTGCAAGCTGTTTAAAATTCAATTAAACAATGTTAAATAAAGAAATGCAACCAATAATGGAAATTAGAGCCACAGACAAACTAGACGTACATGGTATGACACTACCCATGTGTGAGAAAGCCACAACAAGACTAAATAGTTTAGAAAATTCAATCTCCAACACAGTTTGGTTGGAAAAAGTATTAAAATTATCCTTAAATTGTAGAGTAATGCTTAAATGTAACCTTGACGTGGATCAAGGACTAGCTAATGGAGCACTGGGTACAGTTGTTGGCTTTCAAACATACCCACGAGACAACAACATTCAGTTTCTCAATATTCTCTTTGACAAACTTTCAGAAATGAAAAGGATAGGACGCTCAACAGCTCGATTCCTTCTCTTCAAAGACATGTATGTACGGAGAGAACAATTTTCTCTAACTCTTGCATCCGCAGTCACCATTCATAAATCACAAGGTCTTACCCTAGACAAAGCATTGATAGATATTGGTAACACAGTCTTTAAAGAAGGCATGAGCTATGTAGCACTATCACGCTTACGTATACTTGACGGTCTATTTCTAATCAACTTTGATGCAAGTAAATTAAATGCTGATATTCTTTGCATTTTAGAATACAATAGACTACGTTCACTATACACCCCATCTAAAAACATATCCTGTTCCACAAAAACAACATTCAGTTTCTCAATATTCTCTTTGACAAACTTTCAGAAATGAAAAGGATAGGACGCTCAACAGCTCGATTCCTTCTCTTCAAAGACATGTATGTACGGAGAGAACAATTTTCTTTAACTCTTGCATCCGCAGTCACCATTCATAAATCACAAGGTCTTACCCTAGACAAAGCATTGATAGATATTGGTAACACAGTCTTTAAAGAAGGCATGAGCTATGTAGCACTATCACGCTTACGTATACTTGACGGTCTATTTCTAATCAACTTTGATGCAAGTAAATTAAATGCTGATATTCCTTGCATTTTAGAATACAATAGACTACGTTCACTATACACCCCATCTAAAAACATATCCTGTTCCACAAAAAGTGAAACGTTGTAAAAGAAAACTAATTCAAACAGAAATGCAATAGGATGTCACTGCAAATCCTCCAAAGAGAGTAAAAGAAGCTAATACTTTATCAATTACCACAGCCAAAGAAGAACCTATTACTCAAAGTAACTCGGGTACTCCTTCAGAGAAACAACACGCATTCCGAAAAAATGACTTGGCCGCAGACTTATCTGGTCCATTTAAATGTTCAAATATAATGGTGTAAGTTGCTACGCAAATGTAGCAATGAATATTCTATTTCAATTGCCACCAATTGTTGACATTTACTTACACAGTACAGACCAATTGTGTTTGCAAATGTTAGTACTTCATAGAAAAGCAACAAACAATCCTGACAACACGTATAGTGTTCATGGAATAAGACAAGAATTGGACTACTGTGTGGAATGGTGAAATTCACTATAACCTCACAGGAAGATCCACAAGAATTTCTAATGTACTTACTACAAGTACTGGAAAACAAAAACATACCCATGAATGAAATCTTCCAGATTTCATACATGTGGAAACATACATGCACTCTCTGCAACAATGTGACACAGGAACAAATCCCTAATGAGCGGTTTGTGTATGTATCCATACCTAATTGTGAATCCGCTCCATTTCAGCAACTTCTACAAAATGCAAACCATGGTAGATTATGTACTACCTGAAATTTGGATAATCGCTCCACCTTACTAATACAAACACATAGTAAATATGTAATACCAATGCTTCTACGTTACAATGCAGATGGTACCAAAAATAACTGCAGGCTGACTGGATTCACACATGGTCAAGTATCACTTGGTAAGAAAACTTTCACAACAATATGTATCATCTACCACACAGGAGCCACAACCAATGCAGGTCACTACACTGCATATATAAAAAAAAATGTGGATGGTTCAAATGTAATGATAGTACCATTACTCTAAAGCAGAGATTACCAGCAAATTTTACAAATGCTTATTTAATCTTTTTAAAACCAAAATTTTGTAACTAATCTGTACTTAAACATTAACAAAACTTCAATTAAAAAACTATAAACTGTTAGAATATGCAAACAGCTATCTAACTGCCCCAAGATTCTATAACAACCAAACAGATAAATGAATACTACTAAATTATATAAAAAAATAAACAGTTAGAATACGCCAAGAGGAGAGAAATCAAATGAGGTTAAATGGTAACAGTAAGGGAGACATTCCTGCTCAAACAACTTGGAGCAATAAGGAACAGTCGTCGATCATAGATTATTTCTATGTATCTGAAAACTTTTATCGGCAAGTAGTCTCACTGCAAATTTCAACGTCCCCCGTGAGTGACCATAGTCAACTCAAATTGTCAGTTCACTATATGGAAAGAATAAAGACCTGGAGGTGGGAGCAGTGTGTCTCAGTGGAACCTAATCTGACTCGTACGAAAATAAATCCTTGTGAGTTGAAATCAGTCACAGATGCTTACTTGAAGTACTCGAGTGGCCCCACTTAAAATAAAGTGGAGTACATTCATTTTGTGCAGCATTACACGCAAGAGCAAGGCTTAAAAAGAGGCTCCTTTAAACCAAAGCACTCATATGATGAAGAAATTGCGAAAAGAAAACGTCAACTGCGTAAAGAATTGAGACAACTTACCAAACTAACCAGCAGCGAGCAACATCTAGCTAGAAAAGTGAGTAGACAAAACTACAAAAACTGGTTGATCTCCCATAAGGCAATTCTTCAGCAACGAGATGCAGAAGTAATGATGGCTAGTCTAGCTAATAAAAACTCACAAGATTTCTGGAAATTAATGAATCATAATAGCTGTCAACAGCAAGCAATACAAACGAACATGGTCACTGAAACCCAATGGGTCCGCCACTTTGGGAAAGTATATGAAAAGGAAGGACTCTCAGCTGAACCCAAGCTCCCTGAGTTAGTAAAATGGGACCTCCAATTTGATGTAGAAGACATTCTGCGAAGTATTCAGAGGTGTAGTTCGTCACAGGCCCTTAGTCCTGACAGCCTGACAAATCACACACTAAAACAAAATCCAAAAGAGTGGGCGACTCGCTGTGCAATCCTCTTTGCTAATATAGCCAGTGAAAAAGCCACTCCATTAACCTAGAGGAGTGGGATTGTGGTCCCGATCTTTAAAAAAGGAAATCGGTCTGAACCAAAGGATTACAGACCCATCGCACTTTTGGATGTTCTAGGCAAGCTATATGCGATTCAGCTGCAAAAACAACTACTGAACTGGATAACGACAAGTGCCACCTGGACAACAGAGCTGTAAAACAGGGCTGCCCTTTGGCATCAATACAATTTGTTTATTTCTGATATCAGTGAGGCCTATGTAGGAGCCAAGGTTTTTCTGCCTAAGATTAATGGGACTGAAGTAAACTTGATACTATGGGGCCGATTCATGGAACAAATGTGCGCCAAAAATCTTGGCGAAAGCTGGCGCAATCGTAAAAATCAAGCGCACGCGTGCGATTCAAGGAAGGGCCTGCGTGTGTTTTCCCCTGGATGTGCGCCAAATCCGTGCGTGGCGCACACGGGCGCACACGTCATTGCAACATCCTGAACGCTGTATGCGATGCACACAGGGAAAGCGCACAAAGTTGGCGCACACACCAAAAAGGGCGCGGGACACGGGGCGTAAGACGTGGAATGGGGAACAACGTGTGAAAAAGAAGACGTAACTGGGGAAGTACTGCAGGGAAATAGAAATAGACGGAACGCCCACATGGAATCGAATACGGGAAACCCACACATGCTAAAAGATGGGCACAGGCGTCAACAAGTCCGCCACAGGAAGGCAGTTGTAAGCGTCCCCGCGCACAGTATAAAAGTGTGCGCAAAGAACAAACACGTATATAGAGCTACGATGAATGCCCCATTTGTCGCAGCACTGATCGTGGGACACCGCAGGAGGAGGAGAATAGCCAGGACCCACATTTTTCCCCCCGGACTAGCCTTTTTGGGATGCCTGATGGCCAGGTCTATGGCAGGTATAGGTTTCCACCTCGTATCATCCTAGACCTGGTCAGGGAGTGGGAAGATGATCTTACATCCCCCACTCTGTGCTCCCAAGCATTGAGCCCCTTGGAGAAGGTGCTCAATGTCCTGCATTTTTTGGCCACTGGGTCATTTCAGCGGACTACTGCCATAGTGGGGGGGTCTCACAGGCCACACAGTCATGCTGCCTACACCAGGTGTTGGCAATCATGACTGCGCGCCCCTCAGTCTGCAGGCACATATACATGCCCAGAACACCCGCAGAAAGGCAGGCCATGGTCCAGGACTTTTACAGGGTGGCACATTTCCCCAAAGTGCTCGGTGCCATAGATTGCACCCATGTGGCCCTACGTCCACCTAGGCCCACTGAGCACATCTATCGAAACCACAAGCACTGGCATTCCATCAACTTGCAGGTCGTATGCGATGCAAAGGGAATCATCACCTCTGTCTATGCAAACTACCCTGACTCAACCCATGACAGTTTCATATACAGAATGTCCGCCCTGAGCCGGGCCCTGGAAGCTGGGCAGCATGGCGACATATGGCTCCTAGGTGAGTACAAATGCCTGTGCACATGCATGCTTATCACACACAGACACATACACAAACCCTAATAATCAGAATCATTATCACCTCCCCAGGGGACAGTGCCTACCCTCTGAGCAACCACATGATGGCGCCAATCCAGCACCCCACCACACTACCCCAGGTAAGATACAACACTGCCCATATTGCAACCAGGGGCATAGTGGAGCGCACATTTGGAGTGCTCAAGTCACGCTTCCACTCCCTTGACCGCTCTGGCACCCAGCTACTATATGCACCCCCATTAGTGTGCAGGATCATTGTGGCAGCATGTGTCCTGCACAATGTTGCAACACGGCAGGGTGTACCGGTGGACATGGTGGTGCCCTCACATCCCCAACCACAGGCACATGCGCTGCCCATGGGAGGGGATAGGGCACGTGGCGAGGCAGCCCGGACCCAGCTTGTGGCCACATTTTTCACCTAAACTCCCACCCCTGCGGAGTGCACACAGGCCTGGCACATACCAGGTGGAAATCGATGATGACAAAGAGACAGTCAACTGTCACAACCTTACCACCCTGAGAATGTTGCCATGGAAGTGCTACATTGTGTGCATCCCTAGCTACTTAAACCTAACCAATCCTGTGTGATCAAAAAGAACACATGCAAGGTGTCTATCACACCCCCCACCCGCAAAACAGGCCATGACAATCCCAGGTATGTCACCCAAACCCTCCCAACCCACATCACCCTTGTCTGGCACACCATGACATGGCAAGCAATAGCAAAAGCCCAACACATGACCAATAAGATACGAAGTGACATGTAATAAATGGAAAGTGACTCAAGACAATGGGCCTCATTACGACCCAGGCGGTAAGTTACCGCCTGGGTCGTACCTTTACCACCATGGCGTAAACTACGTTTACGCCATGGTGGTTGGCGGACTTACCGCCCCATTCCGAGGTTGGCGGGGCGGTAAATCCCCAATCCCCATTTACCCTTCCCCATTCCCATTTTTGCCCCATAGGGCATAATGGGAGTGGGGAAGGCGATAATTACGCCACCGTAAATTACGGTGGCGTAATTAACATCAAGGTCCCTTAGCGCCATGGATTTTAACACCTGCTAAAAGCAGGTGTTAAAACCTCCATGGCGCTAAGGGACCTCGGAATCAGGCGGTAAGGGTCAGCGCTGTTTACGCCGCCGTAAACCCCTTACCGCCTGAGTCGTAATGAGGCCCAATGACGCCTGACATGGAATCAGATGAAATGACTGACCAACAACCTCCCACACGTACCAGGTCATACACAAATGCTTACCACCAATCGTAGCATGAACATAACACTGAGTGCCTGTACACATGAACATTGGGCAAGGCAAAATCCCTACTCCCGAACGCGTGTGCTCTGTGTGTCTCCTGCAACACACTGCTCAGCACACAGCACAGTGACCAGCCATTGTGTTGCAGATACACCTTGAGCATCACATGAAAAGGACTAATTAAATAAATAACCAATTGACGCATGTACAGGATCCCCAAATGGCCATAGATTATGTGCTGCAGGGGCACAGCGGGCACCAGAAGGCAATCTGTGTGCACCTGTGGCCATGGAAGGGTGGGTGTACATGTGGTGGATCATTGTGAAACTGTGTGTGTCAGTAGGGACATGCACTCAATACATGCATGTGAAATCAAGTGACCTTAAGTGTCCTGTACACATCACATGTGAACATTGCCCAAGTGTACACCCCAGCATGTCAAACCACACCAATCTCCTCACACCTGAAAAGTAAAGACAATACAGGAACAGGCATTGACCAGCATAACACATCATGTACATAGTACCCCACAATTACAATGTCAGATTGCCCAAAACACTGTAGCCCAAGCTAACTGTCCAACAACACAAGTCCCTCCCTCATTCACACATCACCATGACCTACTGAACAACTGTGATTGGGGTATGTATCCTTCTTCCTTCAAGTCTACCTGGCCACAGGATCACCACCCTACCCCTTGGTCTCCATGTTCCACCTTGTGTGTAAATAGGGTCCAGCCCCCTCAGAGGCCACCTTGACTGGCAAAAATACCAAATCGCAGAGAACTCCAAGGAGCCAAACCCACAAACCAGGGAAAAAGCCTGTAGGCACCAAAAAACCCTGGAAGAGTCTCCAGTAGATGACTTGAAGTAGCAGAAAATGTCCAAGCACACGTCCAAGCACAATGATAGAACAACCAAGGTATCACTTCAACAATGCTCCAACAGGATGGGTACCATGTTCGGTACATAATATACAATGATGATGCAACAACTGATATGTAGTGTAGGAGAGGGGAGTAGGATTGTCAAGGGAAAGTAGGGAAAATACAAAAAACAACTATTCACAATAACACATTCTCAATCAGACAAAACATGTTCATCATGTACATTGTACCAAATGAGTCAAATGCAAGCCAAAGAGAGACTTATCTCTGGGGTGAGTGCTGGCCTCCTGCCTGCACACTCTCAGGTCCGGTAACAGGAGCAGTTCAATGCTGCAAAGACAGTGTGAGTTACTAATCTGTGTGTGTCTACAACACACACACACAACACCATTCATGCCCCAAAGTAAGTGACTACTCCACAAAAAAAACACTCTTGTCTGCTGCTTTGTACCCATATGTTAGCTTGCCCCCGTTATGGTTCATACACTGTCAATGCAGTAAGGCAGGTGCACGTAGGAAATGGAAGAACAATGTGTCAAGAATCACACATCATACAATGGTCCCTGGGTGAGCAGCTAGACACGTATAGCGAGATGCGACTTCAGTACAAGTTGTGTTCTGGCATCCGCAGATTTCAATACATAGTGCACATGTCAATTTGCACATGCAAATGATATGCACTGCACACGAGTCTGTGCCTCGCTAGGTGTCCCTGTGCGCTGCATCAGTTTCTGGCTCAGAATGCTACTGTGCTAATAACTCTGCTTCTATGGAGCAGGGGGGACCAGAGGATATGTGCGACAGCCCCTACGTGTGCCCCTGACAACTTGGAAAGCAACTTGCCATTTGTCCCCCAACGCATCTTAGCTGTACTGTGCACTTCAACAACAATATCTGTCCAAGCTCACCATCAGTGGCGCTACTTAGCATGCATGTGCAAGTGGCCTGCTGGAAGGTTGGCTGCGGTGTGGTCCCTTGTGCTGCTCACCTTGCTTGGAGCTCCTGGAAACACGTCTGCATCTGTTGGACGTCTGAGCACAAGGCCTGTGGCACTGCTTGCACACACATGCACATGTCTGCCCCACCGAACGTGGCCAGCTGTCTGTCGTACTATGCCCCATATCTGCTGGCAAAGGTGGTCTGGGGGCTCATTCTCCTGCAGAAAGGGCACAAAAAATATAATTAACGCTGGAAAGTTCCCTGTGTGTGTCTCTTCATGCTGGTTGTGACTGGGCCATGTCAGAGACCTACATCCAAATTCCTCCCACCATCAGTGTGACTTTGACAAGCAAAGGGTTCCGGCCACTGTCTACAGCATGAAGTGCATCAAGCACATGTACAGGAAAGAAAATTAACATACATCACAATGTATATCAATTAATGGACACATCAATCATGAACCCACCCAAATCTAATACAGACATGCCGTGGATAAAACCCCCACAATCCCCACTAGGGGTGTTAGCACAAGTAGTACAGCAGCAGACAGGCCACAGATATGACAGTCCAAAGCCCTTGTGTAAATAACTGTAACACGAACCATCCTTTCGAGCCCATGGATAAGGGAAGCAGAAGTGGCCTATGTGAGTCAGGACCCCAAGCTGCAAACACATACACGAGACAAGCTTGAAGGGCCCAGCTGGAACAGACAGTGGATGCTTTCAAAAGCCACAAAGCACCACACTGTCACATGAATGCACAATAGATAAGCAATTTTAAACTATATTAACTAATGAAACTAACTATAAAAAACCTACATTGCCTAATTAAACTAACTATCAAAAACAATTTTAACTAACTAAACTAAAATGAAAAATCAAAAATGGCCACATATGACCCAGGGGGGAGGCACCCAGGAGGGGGAGGTACAGGGTGCACCTCAACACCCACATGCGATGATGTTGAGACACAAAAAAACCTCCCTGGGTTCAACGCCTGCTCAGCCCAATTCTGTGGGAAATATCTCGTCATCCGAATCAGCCTCTTCCTGAAAAGGTTGACGTGGCACAGGAGCCCGGCCACGCCTAGGCGCAGCTTGCCCCTCGTTGGCAGCAAGTCTGCCGGATGGGTGATCCTGGTTCTGTGCGGCGATTACACGTAGGTCAGCATGCAGAACCTCACGTGATAGACGTGCTTCCTCTTGCAAGGTAACACGTGTAACACAGAGTTCTTCCTGCGTGGCCTGGCTGGACACCTGATGCACCTCCTGGCAAGCACGTATCTCAGCCGAGATGGTATGCTCAAGCTGTGCAAACCTCTCCACTGACCACTCACTCTGGGACATCAAGAGGACACCCAGAGAGGATCTGAGGGAATCATACTCAACCCTCAGGGCCTCCATGTGTGCCTCTGCATGAGCAGCAATGCTTGATGCAAAGACAATATTTCAGCCTGGCATGCACTGTCTGAGGCCGCCATGCTCAGCCTGAGCGAGCGGGCCGTGGACTGTGCCACCCACTGCTGGAGAAGCACGTGCCTAGCAGGGAGGAGCACGCATTGGGCCACACGCTCCATGCTCACAAAGATGTTTTCAATTGCTGCCCCCTGGCATTCTGAATTGGCAGTCATGTCTTGCTCCCACTCAGTATACCTCGGTGGCGCGCGACCACCGCGCTGCTGGGCTTGACAGCTGCGGGGCCCAAGGACCGGCTGTCCTTGTCGGGTTGGCACCGCCCGTGGCTGCAGGACTACATTCCCTTGTCGAAGTGATGTCCCAGGCACATCAGCGACTGGTATGGAGGGTGACCCTGCGTCCCGATCCACCACAGGCGGAGGTCCCACCACCGTCTGGTCCCTCAGTGCAGGTGTCGCAGACACAGGAGCGTCCACATCAGAATCACTCACCCCTATCAAATGGACCTGATGCACATCCAACTCGACATGGACGTCACAGTGGTCATCTGGGCTGGACTCATTGCCAGCCATAGACAAGATGGTCTGTAACACATGTGGGTGTTCGTGTTCTACCACCCCACAACCCCCACTTGTGCTGGGATGCTGTTGTGATAACAACCCTGTGCCTGGCATGACAACACCATCCTCTGGCTCCATTGCGTCATCATCTGAAAAGTGGAGAAAAAATAACATTAGTACACATGTCAGAAGCACATAACACACACACACACACACATAGACATCACACAGACAGCCAACACATGAAGCAGACATGTCACACACAAATGAGAACCTGCCATGCATGCAAGGTCACTTTGACTTTGCATCAGTGAGTACGCATGTAGAACGGTGCAACACGGCTCAGAAGTGGGTTGATGCAGTGCAGTACATGTGTACGTTACCCACTATCTACATGAACAAGTGCATCATGATGTGTATCAATGAACGTGAAGGCAGTGCAAGGGCAAGTTCAGGCATCACATGCAATGTGCATGCAATGGGTTGCATGGCTACAAGCAAACTCCCCCTTCCCCTAAGTGGGCAATTCGGGTGAAGGGGGTGGGATACAAGATGTTAACAGCACCCCTGCACCTGCAAGGCTGTATGTGACCCCAGTGATTAAGTGATGGGTCACACAACACTAAGGCACCCCAGAACTGCTATAAAAACCGTTTAAGCCCACGTGTGTAGAATTAACCTCCCGCAGTACACGGTGGCACCCAGGGACACGAAAAACACGTACGCGTGGGACACACAGGCTACTATGACCTTGAAAATGGTACGCGATACACATGGGGGCCCACAGTAGGAAAAAGAGCATGCGCGACTCACCGTCTGACTAGCGTGATATTGAAAAACAAGCGTAGCCAATACACCCGCCACCAAAACAAGAGATCCGCTGTGAAGTAGTGATGCCTAACGAAACAACACGAAGTAGCAACACACATGTCAGTCTCCACGAAAGGCACGTACAGCGAACTGCTGGCCCCGCTCACCTTTAACCCGTACTGAGGGAAAGGCCCGCGCGCGTCACTTCACTTATGCGCTTAGGCCCTTTCCTCGGATTACACGCATTAACACGGGCACGTGCATTTTTTTCACGTGCTGATTCACTATGCACCCATCACGAGGGAAACACCTGCATGCGTAACGTCACTGATGCGCTTACGCTCTAAGGGCTTTCCTCAAATTACACGCTGATGTGCAGTTTTCTCACGTGCTAAATCACTCCGTATCAAGCTGGCCACGCGACAACACACGGAAGACCACACTCCTGCCCAGAAGGCCATCTTCCTGCCCCCCAGAACCCTGGGCAACCTCCCACAAGTCATCTGCTGCTGCCTGCCTGCCTGCTGCCACCGTGCCCTGCCATTTGGTGCCTGCACATCTGCCATCTGCAGGGGTCCAGTTGCAGTGACCACCCCTGCTGGAACAGGAGACTCCCGACTGGTGTTCCATCACTCCACAGCCCAGCCCAAGTACCCAGTTGGCCACCCACACCTGCCTCAGGGGTTTCCATGTCCGACACAACACCTTCCGGCACCAGTGGCAACCCCCAGCCAGAGAGGCAGAGGGCTGCCAGCTTCACTTCCTAAGAAGTTGGCATCCTGGTGGAGCAAGTCCTGGGGCAGTATGATGCCCTCTTCACACCATCGCGCGCCGACAAGGAAGGACGGAGGAGGATCTGGACAGACATAGTGGGTGCCATCAAAGCGGAGGGGGTGGCACCCCGTGACATGAAACACGTCCAGAAGGGCTGGGAGGACTACAAGTCCAGGACCCTCAAGAAGGCCTGGCGCCTCTTAGAGGCAGAGGAGGCAGTGGGCCGCCGGGGCCAGCTTACCAACCAGCAGATGGAGCGCATTCGCCCAGTGCTTCGCCACCGGATCCTCAGGATGCAGGCCCGTCTGGAGTCGAGCGGTAAGTGGCCATGCATTGCTGTGTGAAACCGGGCATGTTGCAGTGTTCTAGTAGTCAGCTACTTGCCTGTATGTGTGACATAGGCCATGTATGGATGTGTGTGTGCAAGGACATCATGGTGCTGCATGTGAGACCAGTCATGCGTGAACCACATGGATGGTGCATGTGTTACAATGCAACATGCGGAACAACATGCGAAATGCACACATGAATGCATGCCTGTCTCTGTTGTTGGACATGGATGGGGTGTGAGAGATGGGTGCTGCTGTCAAGGACATGTATGGTGTACATGGATATGTGTCTGAATAGCATGTGTGTGACTTGTAAATGCCATGGATGCATGACACATGTCCGTGACAATGTTCTGATTCACTGATGCAGCCTAGTCATCCTTGTCTCCACTGTGTCTGGGGTGTATGAGGCCAGATGGATGAAACTACAGTGATGTGTGTGCATGTGTGTGCATGTGATCAGTATGACCCATGATGCATGTGAGTTTCAAACCACCTTCGTATGTTTCAACAGTTCCTTGGACATGTATGCAAATGTTCTTCGCATGCGGCATGCCTGTTTCTGCATGTGTGTTGCCTGCATTGACCCATGTGTTGTGGAGGTACATGATGTAAGTGATATTTGACAGTGCCACTCATGTGCTATTGCTTCCTGTCTAGGGGACTATTGTACAGTACCCTGATGCTTGTGTTCTATGTCTCCCTCTACACAGCGGCGAATGAAGAAGAGGGCGGAGACGGCACTGTGGAGCAAAGCGGCAGGGATGCCTCCGCCGGCCCAGTCACCCTCCCAGGAATTACCATCATCCGGGAGCGAGGGGACTTGTGCCGCGTCTGCCACTACGACTGCAGTGGAAGAGGTGGGTGGGTGAGCCCCCACAGGGGATTGCAACGGCAGAGGACTGTTTGGAGCCATCCAGGGTGGTGGATTGCACAGAGGAGGAGGAGGCTGCTACTGATCCGCACATGGGACCTGGTGGGGGTGGTACCACTGGTGCAAGTGGTGCAGTCCAGGGGCAGGGGTAGGAGACAGCACAGGTCGCCGTGGAGGGGCATGTGCATGTCACTGTCCCTGACACTGTGACTGCACCACCATGCACCAGCAGGGATGCCCCATCCCAGGCCCGTCCACAGGTAGGGGGGAGGTCCACGTCATCTGGCACTACTCTACCTGCGGATGAGGGGACCCGTGACTGTATGGAGACCGTCCTGATTGGTGTTGTGTTGCGCACACGTGACATTCGTGATTGCGTGCTTCCTGGGGGGAGCACGCATGTCATCACGAAGAGCTGTGTGCCAACGTGGCCCATTTGGGAGGGGCCTTGGTCGGGGTTTTGTACATGTGTAGGGCACTCTAGCGGCCCTCTCCTCCTCTGTGGAGACTATGCGCCAGTCGTTCTCCATGCCGTCTACTGGCCCAGATGCCACCAAGGCCCCCTGTGGACCTGCCCCAACCAATGCAGCCAGCTTGGTGGAGATCCCATCCCTGCCACAGTCGGGAGTCAGAGGTCCAGCAGGGGTGGACACCCCAGCAACTGGACCCCAGCAGATGGAGGATGTGCAGGCATCATTGGGCAGGGCACGTGCACGACGGCGCCGGTGGATTCCATCAGCCTGGATGCCATCGTGCTGGCAGAGGAAGTAGCATCGGAGGCAGGGGCAGGCTCAACGTGGGAGGCATCAAGGCCCGGGGCCATCAACATCAGAGGAGCAGGCATCGGCCGGAGGGCAAGAAGACCCTGGAATGGGAGTGTCTTCTGTGTGACAGCGGTTGGGCCGGCGGATAGATGCGGAGCGGCGGCGGGCGGAGGAGCTACGGCTCACTATGGTCAGGACAGAGAACTACATGCGCAGGGCGCTGAGGCGGGCTGAGTGCCTTGAGGGAATTCGCAGGGAGTTGGAGGTGGACATGGCGTTATCCCTGCGAGACCTCAGGCCAGGGACAGGCCCGCCTCCAGGACATTGAGCAGGAGTTTGATGATGCCCTGGCCCGGGAAATCAAGTAGTGAGCCATAGGACTTGCCTGCCGCCATTGTATATAGTTAGTTAGTGTCAGGTTTCATTTATGTTTTTCTTTCATTTGGGGCGCTTGGACTATGCCCCACCTTTTTGTAGATAGTTCTTTATTAGGTAAGCTTTTTTGTAGGTTTCCTTTCAATTGTTGGGCTTATGGACCCTGGATTTGATCTTTGTATATAGTTGAAGACTGCATTTCTCATCATTATTTTTTTGGTTCATCATGGGGCAATGGATTATTCTTATTTTTTTTATTTGGATTTGGTTTGCTGGACGGACACTTTGGACCCATTTTCATTTGCATTTATTTGGATTCTGCTTACATGATTTTCTTTTAGTTTTTTTGGGACATGCTGCTTTTTCTTTATTATTTCCATTATTGTGTGATTTGATTTAATCCCCTTGCTTTTGTGTTCAATACATTTTTTTTTCATACTTCAATGCATGGTTTCCTGTCATTGGTTTCATGCATGTCACAATGTGGGTATTCTCATTCAATTGCACCCATTGTGTGTGTGTGACGGACATGTGTTGATGTGCATACTTGCCATTGGGTTGTATCATGTAATGGGCATTACTATGTGGGGTGGATGGAATACTTGGTTGGGTGTTTGGACTTGGTTGGGTGTGTGGGGTGTGATTTGGGCAGCCATGAGGCCCATGATTGTGGATCGTGATGACATGTTGGGGGTCAGGAGTTGGGGCCTGCTGACAGGTGCCCGTCAATGCTGGGGGGGCAGGGTGAAATGAGTCGGGGCCTGCTGGCAGGTGCCCGTCAATGCTGGGGGGATGGGGGGACAGGGGTACATGAGTCGGGGCCTGCTGGCAGGTGCCTGTCAATGCTGAGGGGGTGGGGGTCAGGGGACATGAGTCGGGGCCTGCTGGCAGGTGCCCGTCAATGCTGGGGGATGGGGGTGCAGGGGGACATGAGTCGGGGCCTGCTGGCAGGTGCTCGTCAATGCTGGGGGGGTGGGGTGCAGGGGGACATGAGTCAGTGCCTGCTGGCAGGTGCCCGTCAATGCTGGGGGGTGGGGGTGCAGGGGGACTTGAGTCAGGGCCTGCTGACAGGTGCTGTCAATGCTGGGGAGGTGGGGGTGCATGGGGACATGAGTTGGAGCCTGCTGGCAGGTGTCCGTCAATGCTGGAGGGGTGGGGGTGAAGTGGGAGAATGGGAGAAAAAGCTCCCCCCAATCTCCTCGCGACCATGGCCTAGAGATTTGCGGCCCAGACACCCACCACAAGATGAATTTGTCTATCTACCAGACAACCAAATACCCTGGTTTAAGAACATAAGGATATGCCCACCAGCCTGCCCTACTCAAGCCGACACCTGCAGCATGGATGAACTCAACAACAAGCACCCACATCGTTAGAGATGCCATGACGACCTAGCCAACTGCCAAGAACACATGTGCCACCATGCACACTGGTCACTCACGCACCAAGCCACACGAAGAATATATTCAGTGCTATGATGTAGGTGACGGATACACCCACTGACGCGCATCTTTATTATTTTTCACATAGGTTTTTCCGTAATGCAGAAACGCAAGACGCATAAAGCACTCGCGTATACGCTTGCTGACGCTTCTCCCACCCCTCGCATCGTGATGAGAATATAACGAAGACGCAATACTGCCTATGAAGCCATGTCAAACCACAACACAGGTGCCGTGCATTACACATCCCCACCCATGAACAATGCCCAAGTAGGCCGCAAGCAAGAACCGCCATTAACACTGAATGAGCCAGAGTACAAGTGCTGATCCCGCAGAACGAGCCCAGCGAGAGCTCACAGCCAAGGGGGCGATGTTTTAACTCGTATGCTACCAGCCGGCGCCAAGGTCACACCTGTAAGCAAAGCCAAGCACACAGAAGCAAAATACAACTTTAAATGTGCAGAATTCCGCCCCAGCCACGGTCTCTCCACACGTGACCAAGCCAACCTGACAAGGTGCCAGACCCACGAGGGAGAAGTCGCCCGGGTCCCACGTCTGGGACACAGGTTGCAACAATGAAACGACCCGATGGACACCTACAGCGATGGGAATGGTCTGCTCTCAAGCCTATGAGCAAATACACACATTGTCTGCACGACCACATAGTTACACATTGTTGCTAGTGACAGGTACACCGCGAGCTGGGAACAACGATGGTCCCAGACTGGGGGGCTCGCGGGAGGACCAATCAGAACATGGGGGCACTCATCACTGACGCCACTAACATTAGCCAATCATCAGGGGTCTTCGTGTAACAATTTTCAACTATCTAATAGAAGGGACAACCCAAATATACCACCTGACTCATCCTCAACCACTAATATTGCTCTCTATATGTATGCTATACTAACCCTACCACTCGAGGAACCAATCCGGAGAGGCAATAGGTTTTTCGCTAACTTTCCCAGGTGACGCAAGTAGCGCGTCATACTGAGGCAAAAAGGGCTTGCGAGCCCCACGAATTTTGAGAGTCTGGACGGACGCGTACGATCCTAGACCCATCCCTGCCGTTGTTTTAATAAACAGCAGAACGGCCTTGCTTCTTGTGTGTGTCTCATACTCATTTTTTGGGGAACACGGGAGGAGTTGGGGCCTCCCAGCCCAGAAGTCCGTGGACGGCTCAGCCGACCCCGGGATAATCACCCCGACAAGTTGGAGGCACTGCTGAGATCTGTTTACGATCTACCTTTTTATCTTTCCAAGGCCTCTCGTTGCGCGGAGGACCGATGGCGCGGGCCCCCTCTGCCGCTGCCCACTTTTTGAGGACTACAGGACCTTTGCGGAACTGCGAGAAGACCGGACAGCGCAATCCGGATATTGGCCCTCGGGAGCCGGTTGAGAAGTATCCCGCCCGCGGTTGGCGAGTGTCCAGACGTGGTCCAGACGAGGGGAGGTGGCGAGCCGCTTGGAGGGGTGCACGCAGTCGAGCAGCCCCGCATCAAGAGAACTTGGTGAGTATGTCACACCCAACAAGCAATGTGAGATTGTGAGGGAGGGGGGAGGAGTGCAATAATGGCAGTGGGAGGTGTTACTAAGGTGTGCGGCGAAGATTTGATCAATTAGTGTTAACGGTGAAGTGAATGGTAGCAGGACAGGCACGAGAGCCATCCGCTACCACGTCACGGAAAAGGGTGGGTGAGCAAGAAAACATCACGTGCGGTTGCTCATAGACACTGATTGGCCTAGGTCTTGGCCACCTGTAAGGGGGGGTGTGTGTGGCTTCCAACGAATTGGCGGTTATTGATCAATGAGTAGATGAGGATCCCTATTGATCGAGCAGTGAAACTCGATAGATAGATGACGTTTTCCTGTAGGTGGTAGCTAACTGGTTGCCTAGTACGGAAGATAATTGGCTGGTTAAGCCCACCCGTTGAGGGGCGTATCACACGTTAGGCGACGCAGGCTGCGCAGTCCGATTATATTGTTGGTTACCTTGTTCCAGGCGTAACAAGAGGACAGCTGTGGGATTAACAGGGACAAAGAGCAAAAACTTATTGCGAGCTTTCTGAAGTGTAAAAGATCTTACCGGTAGTTTTTGGAAGAGGTCGGTGACGTCACCCGTAGGGCTTTCATAGGATACCTTGACCTATGAGGGGTGGTAGGGAAGTGAATAGAGGGAAGGGGGTGCGCACGGAGGTTGTCGGCCACCCCAAACACGGGACAGGTGGAGAGGGGGAAGTGACCGTGCACGGAGAACGCCGGCCACACCAAGTGAGGTAGGAGGAGGAGGGGAGGAGAAAAGTGGGACGGCTGTATAAGCACGCCACACAGGGCACGCAGCCGCAGGGGGCTTTGTGCGCCGTGGCCGCAGGGGGCCGTAACGGTATTAAGGAAGAAAAACAAAAACAGGAAAAGACAGCATATTTGCAATTGTTATATTTGACTGTTTTCTTTTTAGCGGACGGTCGCAAGTCCCCAAACTATGGTGCCAGGTAACATATCTGCAATTTCTCATATTTGACTGGTTTTCTTTTAGCGGACGGTCGCAAGTCCCCAAACTACGGGGCCAGGTAACATATCTGAAATTGTCATATTTGACTGGTTTTCTTTTAGCGGACAGTCGCAAGTCCCCAATCTACGGGGCCAGGTAACGACAACTATACTGAAGGGAGCTAACAACACAGTGTAACCATGTCATACGGGTTAGGATCGGGAGGGTGGGGGAATACCCTCACTACCCTACTGCAGCATATGTATAAAACACTATCACCCCATAGGGAAAAACTGATCAAATACATCATAGAATGGACACAAGGAACAGACAACAAAATGACGACACCCTGGCCGCCTAACGGCAGTTTCGACCCGTACGTCCAACACTCACTACTGACACATATACATAACACATACAAGGGGAAGAAGTTGGCGAATCATGTGGAGGTGTTTAACTTATGGAGGATGTTCCAGGGGTCCCGACCAGGACCAACCGGGATGTTCACTGTGGAGGAAACGAAGGAGGGGAAGAAGATTAAGGAGGAAGAGGGAAATGGGGAAAAGGAGGTTGACAGCGCACAGTGCGCGGGAAGAGACCGAGAGGGGGAAGAAAAGCTTAGCATCGCAAATGAAATAGAAATAAAAAAGGAAAGGACCGACGGCATGCCCTTAGTGAAAGTAGTGAAGAAGGAAGAAGGGGGGTTATATCCTGTGACGGAACTACGAGAAGCGGTAAGGCAACAACTAACGGTGGCTGAGGGGTATTCGAAGCCCGCGTACAGCCCACCACCATATATAGCTACAGGTAGCTACACGGGGGGGGTGACAAATACGGTAGGCCCAACTTATACGAAGATGCATGCAAAGGAAGGGAACAATAGTGAAGAACCAATCCCAACCAAAGGACACGACGAGTGGGTAGCCGCGCAGGTGCTGTTAAAATTGCGAGGGACACTAACGGGAGAAGAAAAGGAGGTAGTACAGAATCTGAACCAGGACAATGAGGGTAGCAAGAGGGGAGGAAGATAAAAGGAAAGAAGGGGAGCTGTTACGAGCAGAGGAGGAGATGTTGGAGGAACGATTGGCAGAATTAAGGAATGAGCAAAACGCCCTGATCAAACAGCTTGAGAAAGAGGAACGAGAGAGAAGGAGGGAAAGGAAGGAAAGTAAGGATGAGTTAGAAAAAATGAGGGAACAAACTGAAGAACGGAAGCGGGAAGCTGAAAGGATGAAGGCGATAGCAGAAAGGGTATCTCGAGCAGCACAGCGTGACAGGAAAAGAGAGGAAGAAGAGAAAGAAAAGGAAATGGAAATATGGAAGAAGAAAATACTATCAGAAACCACCAAGAAATGCGAGGAAGGTAAAGTAATAGAAAGCAGATTAGAAAGGGAGAGAGAGAGATGGGAAAGGAGGAGAGAGGAAGAAAGGATATTAGAGAAGGTGAGTAGTGAGGTGATGGAGGAATTGAAAAAGAAAAGATATGAAATAGGTGGTGAAATAGTGGAGAAGAGAGAAGGGGAAAGAAGAGAGAGGAAAGGGGAGAGTTGGGTAAGGACATATGTACGTCGGGATGCAGAAGTAGCCACAACATCAGCGCAAAGGGGAGCAATTGGTAAAGAAGAAGAGGAAGGAACAGATTTAATAGACTTAAAAACAGTGACGATTAAGGGGAAAAAGACAGATTGGGGGTTGTCGCTCCTGGATGAATTTTGCAGCGAAGCAGAAGAAGGAATGGGGGGAGAGGGAAGAAGCGGCGATAGGGAAAGCTTAGACAAATTGTACATCACCCGCACCAACCGGGAATCACCATGGGCATGCAGAAGGAAGGAAGAACTGGGGGTAGTGAGGAGAAAGAACGAGAAGTGGCGGGAAGGCAAACACGTGCAGCTACACCCGCATCATCCCGTCCAACATGTCCGCCCACACCCGCTCCTGAACACACCCCCTACGCCGGCAGGCTTAGAGATCTCCCCGGACGTAGGCAGGAAGAACGGACACACACACACACACATAAAATAAAGAAAATAATAAGAGAAGGGGAAGAGATGAAGGGGAAGCTACAACGAGCGGCGGTAATACGGACATGACAGATGATCTAGATGACACAGAAGAAGAGGAGGGGTATGCGGACTCCACACCGCAACAACTGGGGGGACAGATGGGACACAATCTAATGCCGCTATTGGAGAGGGGAGGGGTTAGACCACAATATGTCCCTTGGAAGCATGCCGATAAGGAAAATATAAAGTGTAGGCTCCCTTCACTAAGTGAAGGAGCGGGAAAATGGATATACGAGATGGAAAAGCACACTGCAGGACAGAAATTAGCAGAAGGAGACGTGAAGGGCCAATTAATATCAATATTAGGGGATGCGGCAGATGACATCTGGAAGAGAGCGGATTTCCCCGGGGTCACAATAACGAACACATCACATGACGGGGCGCCATTTGCGAATTGCAGGCATGCGTTATGGCAAGCTCTGAGGGTACAATATCCAGACACCTCAGATATAGGAGCAATTACGTCACGCAAGATGCGTGAGAACGAAGATCCTGTTGATTATATCCAGGAGATTCAGGAGAAGTGGCGTATGGAAACTAGAGAGCAATGGGACAAGACACTGGCAATATTTTACCACATACTAATATAAGGGCTCCCGGAGGCAGTACAAAAACAATTGAAGAAAGTAGTGGGGATGGAAGCCAAGGCTTGGCAGGAAATACAATTGACAATAGTACACCATTGTAGGATGTGGCAAGAAAAGATGAAACAAAAGGAAGAAGATAGAAAAGTGGAAGAGTCTAAATTAGTGCAGAAAAAACTGACTAAATACACCATGGAAGGAGCACTAATAACTACACCAACAACAATGACACCAAACCCCACGCAAGTAGTGGCCGCACAGGATCCCTCACAACTACAAATACCAACACTACCACAATCACCACGACTTATAACACAACAGCTGCCACCACCCCTACCATACACGGCTAACATGGGAGGAGGGTACATGTTACCAGGAAATGGATATTATAATAACATCAGGGGAAGGGGAGGAATGATGAGGGGGAGGGGATATGGCCAACCTGCACAACAGCAAGGCGGAGGATTCCGGAACTTCTACCCCACTGGGCAACCAGTGTACCAAGATAATGCAGGAAGTTTCCCATGGCAGACCAGGGAACCACCTGTATGTTGGGTTTGTGGGATGTTAGGACACATGTCACGTACGTGTAGAATGAGACCCTCCCCACCAGCATGGGGGGAACAAGGACAACAAGGGCCTATGAGGGAGCAGCAGGGTTACCAACAACCACAGGGGCTACCACAGAGCAGCAAACAGCAACTATTAGCAACGCAACAACAGCTGCAGACATATTCACTACCGCAACAACAGGTAGCAATAACACAACAACACCAAGTGCAGCCAGTGCAGCAGCCCACTCAAATACAGGACCATAAGGTAACCTCCACCGATACACAGCTACGTGACTATCCTGCGACACAACCCTTACACAGGAAGTGGTCAGTCATTATACCCACAATAGGACAGCCCACAGACGTCCTTGGTGTGTCCCATCCTGTCGATAACACCTAATAGTGCGGAGGAACCACGCATTGAGGTAACAAAAGGTGACAAAAAATTATCATTCCTTGTTGACACTGGGGCAACCCGGTCTTGCATAAGGGAGGGTAGATTTAAAATGTCAGGTGAGGCCATGAACACCCAAGGATTCTCTGGGGCTAGGGGGTTGGTTCCCTTTACTGATAACATCTCCTTATCTATTGGAGATTATGACATGTCTGTCCCGCTCCTGTATTCAAGGGAGTCGCCAGTGAACATATTTGGGAGGGACATAATGAGCAGGCTAAATATGACAATCTCCTTCACGGAGGATGGCATAATTTGCTCCACTCACGGAATAAACATGCTTACTGCACAACAAATACTGCAAGCGTACTGTGGCCAGATAGTAGCTCGGGCTGAGCCAGTGGATGGCGAACTGTTCCAGTATGGAACAGACATGGCATTCGCCTGGATGCCAGGAATAGAAGGAAAGATCTGGAGGAGGCCAGCAGCATATTTGTTCAGGCCTGAGACACCAGCCAATGAACCAGAAGGGAAGGTGATTTTGGTGAGCATCGAGAGTATTATAGCAACTGAAGATTATATTGCAGTACATGCCCAAGACCGGGAAGGGAGAGCATGGAGGGCAGTGATAGCCCTGGCTGAGGGATGCAGGCTCACCCAGGTGTCCGATGAAGAGCTCTTTTCAGAAGACAGGGAAGAAGGTGGGATGGTATTTATGATGAGTGTAGATATATGGCTAAGAGTGACATATAAGCAAGTGGCACAGAAAATGGCCATGGCACTTGAAGCACCCACATCTACCCCAGTTCCATTCTACGAGGAAGATATGGCAAAAGTTCCAACATCACTGTGGACCACCAGTCCCTATGACAGAGAAAAGTTACAGTACTGTCAGGAACAGGTACTATACATTGGTCAACTAATATCTCAACACGGAAGAAAGATTGCACCACAAAGAGCACGAGCTATATCCAAAACGCCACTACCACAAACGGTGAGGGAGCTGCAGCAGTTCTTGGGATTATGCAACTACTGTAGAGCATGGGTTTTTGACTACAGCTCATACAAAGGACCCCTACTTGAGGCATTGAGAGAAGCACACAAAGGGGACAAAACATTGGGATGGACAAGGGAAATGAAGGAGGCATTTGATGAGTTGAAGCACGCCATATCCACTGCTCCGGTACTAGCCACCCCAGATTATGAACAACAGTTCTTTATCTTTTCGCATTGCGACTCAGCAGTAATGAAAGCAGTATTGACTCAGAAAACCAGCATGGGACACAAGCCAATAGCATTCTACAGCGGTAACTTGGACCCTGTCATGCTAGTACATTTCCCTTGCGAACAGAGTCTCACCGCGGCTGCATTTGCGGTAGAGAAATCATCATCGATTACAATGGGGTGCCCAACCACACTATTTGTGGAGCATGCGCTATTTGCAATATTGAATAAGCCTAAGTCCACACTAACCACACAGAGGGCGTCAGGTTATGAGATCATCTTGTCTATACCCGAACTGTCAATTGTCAGACGCAGTACAGTTAACCCAGCCAGATTTATAGCGCAAGTTATTGAGGAAGGTGATTATGCTCACGATTGTACACAGACTATCGAAACATACTCATGCACTAGAAAAGTTGAAGAGGATGCACTTAAGGGTGGGGAGATTTTGTACATTGATGGGTCATCAACAATAGACCAAAGTGATGGGATAAGGAGAACTGGGGCAGCAGTTGTAAAAATGACAGAAGATTTGATGTATGTCCCGGTGAAATGCGTGCAGTTACCACAGCATTATTCGGCTCAAGCAGCGGAATTGGTTGCACTGATCTTGGCGTTGAAGGAAAGCGTTGACAAAAGTGTTACTATATATTCTGATAGCGCATATGTCACGTCAACTGTCCACTCGGGGCTGATAAAATGGCAGAGAAGAGGGTTTAGGAGAGCACTGCCCTGGCCCAGCTCCATCACCCAGCACATACGGGAAAGGAAGTAATTGCAGCACGAATTAGGGAAGATTGGTTCTGCCCCGAGTTAAATTCTCATGTAACAAATTTCATCAGCAATTGCCTCACATGCCAACAGTTTACGGCCGGTCACATGCTGCAAGTGATAAAAGGTACTATACCCCGGCCAGAGGGACCCTTCCTACACATTCATATTGACTACGTTGATATGGTCAATGTATGTCAAGGATATAGATATATGATGTTAGTGGTATGCCCATTTTCCAGGTGGATCGAGGCCGGACCCTGCTCACACGCGGATGCGATCAGAGCAGCTACATTTTTAGTGAGAGAGGTTTTCCCCATGTGGGGTGTGTGCGAAGTGCTGCGGTCAGATAACTGCCCAAACTTTGCTAATGAAATGTTTCAGCACATCACGTCCTTGCTGGGTATTAAGCATAAATTTGCATGTGCATATCACCTGCAGGCCAATGGTATATGTGAACGCCTGAATGGCCTATTGAAAGAAGCAATAGCGAAAATTCAGCAAACAACCAAGAAGAGCTGGTTGTACTGTCTTCCGCTAGCTCTATTTGAGCTAAGGAATAGGCCAGGGTCTGATCACCACCTCACTCCTCACGAGGTGGTGACAGGACGTCAAATGCGCCTTCCTCTAACGCCTACATCAAGAGCATTCACAGACCATGAAAACACTGCAACTGTTCTTGGTGACGAAATGTATCAATATGTGTCTTCTTTGATTACTAGTGTAGCGTTTGTATCTCAACAGCTCGAGCGCATGCGGGGCGGGTCGAAGAGTTCTCAACAAGAAGACACCAACAAGGAACTGGGAAAGGAAGGACTATGCAATATTGCTAAAGGTGACCATGTGCTACTCCGCAACTTTAATAGAAAGTGGAACGGCCCACGCTTTACTGGTCCTCATTTGGTAGAGGAGGTAGCTACCAGAGCGGTGAAATTGCAGGATAAGCGTGCCTGGAATCACCTACACGATGTGAAGATCTACAAACTCCAGACCCGCCCTAGCGTTAACGACAGGGCCATTGGAAGAGCAACGACAGCAACAGCATCGGCTACAGAGAAGGAGACGTCGACCACAGCTGATGACAGTAGTGTCACTACACTTGATCACCCCCCAGATTCCCCAGAGGCAACTACTGAGATAGACCTTGGACGCTTGCCCACAGCCCATCCCATGGTCACGAGATCACAAAGTATACAAACTTCCGCCAATTGAGCCCAGCCCCCTCCTCTCTAAGGTCACCCCCGATTGAAGGACGTTGTATAACAAACTTGGGTATTGCACACACACACATATAAAACACTTGTATGTTTTCTCTTTTTCTTCTCTCGCACATGCAGGTACCGTGTATAATTGTATTATTAAGAAAATAAGTAACTAACAGTGTACTCTGCCCAGGAGTAGATGCTGCCCACGGATGATAATACCCCTGAAGCCCTATCACACCAATTTGTATATCATATAAGAAGACCAAAGTACCTAAAAAGAAGAAGGGCACGCGCATATTACACCGCATTTGTTTTGGCCATAGAACAATCATTTCCCCATCTTCACGAGCACTTACCGGCTCTAAGAGATAGATCACTAAGATTAGCATGGGAACAGCTCTTTGCCTGGGCACTGAACGATTACTTGATAGGGAGAGCTTAATAACAACGACTAACAATAATAACAAGCGTATTGAGGATTTTCAGGCGGGCACCTTTAACGTTGCAAGAATAAGCTGCCGGACTGCAGCAAGGTAAGAGCAAAATGCCGGCGAGACTAGCTCTTGTAATAAAAATGATAGGAGTATTGGTCATCACTGGTCTGTTGGCTGCCTCTGTATGGCTGAAAAGTTATGCTATCAATATTATGGCTGCTCCCAAAACTAACATGCCCTCTCCCACGGCTGCAACAGGTATGACGTCAGGTGGTACTAGCAACCCTACGCATAAGGGAGTTAAACGCAGCACATATACAGATAACAAGGGTATTGATAATTACATAACAGATTCAGCACACGTCTCAAACAACATGTGGTACCAGCACATGACCCAAATTGGTAAGCAGACAACAGAAGATAGCTGTTATGTGTGCTCACTGATCCCATACGCCATGAGCGCTTCACGAACATTCGTCGCCACAGAAATACAAGAAAAGACGGCGCGATGTATAGTATATCTGGCACTATTTCAAACGAGAGGACGATTTCAAGGAACGGTGGTGAGAATGCAGTGGGAAACAAGAGACACATACCCATATGAAAACAATTTCCTCAAGTCATATTTGAGTTACCATAAGAGCAGTTTACACGCTGAAGCGTTCAGATACATGACGAGTGGCCCTGAAAAGGGAGAAACGAAGAAAATAACACTACAATACCTACCATGTGATTGGTATGCCACTGAAGTTCCTGGTATACAAGGATGTTGGGAAAGGCCACTGATAACAATAACAGGGAAGGTATACATGAACAATGAATGGGAAATAGGAGTGGTCGGTAGCAACATGAGAACAAGAGAGAATATTACCACCATACAGGAACACAACGACAGATGTTGGACGACATGGGGTAAATATGTACCCATGCTGACATGGATGGAGAAGGATGAAGACCCAATAAGCATACTACTGCTGACCGCGCCCAAGTTATGCTACCAACACAGAGGAGATGTGGAGGTGGGATACAACACCAACTGTGGAAGTGTGTTAAAATTACCAGAGGGGGGTGCTGGAACGGCAGTGATAATGGATCACTAATGGGCGACCGGAAATAAGGCATAACATACCCTGCCCCCGTTGTGGAATGGTATATGCACAATGGTACACATCAACGTACCATCACTAGTGGTGCCCCAAAAACATATCAACATGGCCAACTTCCTCAAAATGGATGAAGGGAACAAGAGGAAGAAGAGATCTGTACAATCACAGGAGGGAGACAACAACAACAACAATAATGTCCTAACAAGGATAAAGAGACAAGGAGAACCCCTGACAGGAAACTACCTGTGGGGAAGGTCGGAAACAGCACTCACTTGTATTCCACCAGAACATAGATTATTCAGCAGGGCTGCAATGTTCTTCTCATCAATAATACACCCTGGACTGCAAGCTTATGCAAACGCTAAATGGCTCCAGATCACCCGATGGGAACAAATGATGATGATTAATTCAACAGTAAATGGATTCAATGCAATAAAAGAGCAACTGCGGGCGGTAAGAATGGTAGCACTACAGAACAGATATGTACTGGATCTTCTCGCAGCGATGGAAGGAGGAGTTTGTGCAAAAATAGGACAATCATGCTGCACATTTATTCCTGCTAACGATGCAGATAATGGTACACTTACCGAAGCAGTATCACAACTGGCCCAGATGCACTCCAAGATGATGGAAGAAAGTAAAGGAGTAAAAAAGGATGATAGCTGGTTTTCATTGTTATGGTCATGGATGCCATCATGGCTGTCCGACGGGCTGAAGATAATAGTTGGATGCATACTACTGGCTGCAGCTCTATTGATTGTAATAAGGTTTTGGAAAGCCAGGAAGGCACGCACTACAGACGAAATGATCGAAATGGTTGGCATGCACCCCTTGATGCCAACTGACGATGACCAGCACACCGACGTGATAATAAACGAAAGAGAGAAACTGTGCAAACAGATCATCACCAATCACTTAGACCCACCATCCGTAAAGCTTGAGAACCCAAGAAACTCAAGGAGCTATATCGGTAGATGGGTATACTGCAAACCGGGAGGGAGCTGTGTATATATGTACTGGTCATTTGAAGACCATGTCAACCGCTATGGACACCTGGGAGGAGTGACCAAAATCTGGAGAGTAAGAGGAGATAAAGAAAAAGATATGTTTGTGGTCGACAAGTCAACCAGAGGGGGGACTGAAGTGGGAGAATGGGAGAAAAAGCTCCCCCCAAGCTCCTCGCGACCATGGCCTAGAGGATCTCGGCCAGACACCTACCACAAGCTGAATTTGTCTATCTACCAGACGACCAAATACCCTGGTTTAAGAACATAAGGATATGCCCACCAGCCTGCCCTACTCAAGCCGACACCTGCGGCATGGATGAACTCGACTAAGACCTCAACAACAAGCACCCACATCGTTAGAGATGCCATGACGACCTAGCCAACTGCCAAGAACACACGTGCCACCATGCACACTGGTCACTCATGCACCAACCCACACGAAGAATATATTCAGTGCTATGACGTAGGTGACGGATACACCCACTGACGCGCATCTTTATTATTTTTCACATAGGTTTTTCCGTAATGCATCGTGATGAGAATATAACAAAGACGCAATACTGCCTATGAAGCCATGTCAAACCGCAACACAGGTGCCGTGCATTACACATCCCCACCCATGAACCAGGTCCAAGTAGGCCGCAAGCAAGAACCGCCATGAACACTGAATGAGCGAGAGTACAAGTGCTGATCCCGCAGAACGAGCCCAGCGAGAGCTCACAGCCAAAGGGGCGATGTTGCAACTCGTATGCTACCAGCCAGCGCCAAGGTCACACCTGTAAGCAAAGCCAAGCACACAGAAGCAAAATACAACTTTAAATGTGCAGAATTCCGCCCCATCCACGGTCTCTCCACACGTGACCAAGCCAACCTGACAAGGTGCCAGACCCACGAGGGAGAAGTCGCCCGGGTCCCACGTCTGGGACACAGGTTGCAACAATGAAATGACCCGATGGACACCTACAGCTATGGGAATGGTCTGCTCTCAGGCCTATGAGCAAATCCGCACATTGTCTGCACGAACACATAGTTACACATTGTTGCTAGTGACAGGTACACCGCGAGCTGGGAACAACGATGGTCCCAGACTGGGGGGCTCGCGGGAGGACCAATCAGAACATGGGGACACTCATCACTGACACCACTAACATTAGCCAATCATCAGGGGTCTTTGTGTAACAATTGTCAACTATCTAATAGAAGGGACAACCCAAGTATACCACCTGACTCATCCTCAACCACTAATCTTGCTCTCTATGTGTATGCTATACTAACCCTACCACTCGAGGAAACAATCCGGAGTGGCAATAGGTTTTTCGCTAACTTTCCCAGGTGACGCAAGTAGCGCGTCATACTGAGGCAAAAAGAGCCTGTGAGCCCCACGAATTTTGAGAGTCTGGACGGACGCGTACGATCCTAGACCCATCCCTGCCGTTGTTTTAATAAACAGCAGAACCGCCTTGCTTCTTGTGTGTGTCTCATACTCATTTTTTGCGGAACACAGGAGGAGTTGGGGCCTCCCAGCCCGGAGGTCCGCGGACGGCTCAGCCGACCCCGGGATAATCACCCCGACAGGGGTGCAGGGGGACATGAGTCAGGGCTCACTAGTGCATGGTGCCATGTGTGCTGCATGCGGGACATGCCCAGGGTGTATGGGCTGCCTGCGGGGCATGGCCAAGGGTGCAGGGTAGTCCCCTGTGGTGTGGGCTGCCTGCAGGGCCTGGGGGGGAGGGCATACCTGGGAGGACCCACACTGCCAATTCGCGTGTGGTACTCCCTGCGCACCCCAGGAATACACGTACCCCGCTCGCCAAGCAAAATCGCGTGTAAATCTCCCCGCGCACCCCTCCAAATATACGTACCCCTCTCGCGGTAGTGAAATCATGTGTAAAACTCCCCACGCACCCCTCAGAATACACGTACCCTGTTCGGCCAGCGAAATTGCATGTAAAAATCCACACGCACCCCTCAGAATACACGCATGCAGCCCATCCACCCTCAACATTCCCCACAGGCAGCCCATCACCCCAGTGCATGCCCCACAGGCTTCCCACACCACAGGGTGGAGTTTTATACGTGATTTCGCTAGCGCGAGAAGGGTACGTGTATTCGGAGGGGTGCGCGGGGAGTTTTACACGCGATTTTGCTACCGCGAGACGGGTACGTGTATTCTGGGGGTGCTTTGGGAGTTTTACATGCGATTTCGCTACTGCGAGAGTGGTATGTGTATTCTGAGGGGTGCGCAGGGAGTTTTACACGTGAATCCGCTAGCGCGACAGGGGTACGTGTATTCTAAGGGGTGCGCGGGGAGTTTTAAATGCATTTTCGTGGTTGGGGGGCTGTATGCTGATCCACTGGCCTGTGCGCCATGTACGGGATTTGTGTGCTGTTCATGACGCACGGGACGGAGTTGGGGGCGTAACTGGCGCAGCTGCAGGGTCACTGCGCCACTCTGCGCCATGGCTGGTTCTGGATGTTGAAATCCATGAATACACCTGTACCCTGAAATGGGTTTTGGCGCAGGCGGCTGGCACAGACTGCCGCACGTGCACACTGTGCACCAGCCGCGTGTGCCACTTGTGCGCCGAATTCTATGCATTACCCCCAATATGTGGACGATCTGGTCCTTTTGGACCTGACACCCATTGGCCTCCAGCGCAAACTAAACTTCTTACAAGAATACATTCATCAAAATGTATTGTGTGTCAATGCAAAAACATCTGAAATCTTCGTCCTACAAAATTTGCAAGAAAATCTGATAATGTTTTTTGAGTCAACAACTGTTACAGATACAGTCCAAGATATTTGGAAAATGTCTAAGTTCTTAAAATTATGAATTGTTTTCGGATTGAATGGTACGAATTAATGTATGAATGACTTTATAATGTTTGTTTATTGAAATAATAATTAAAAAATGTTTATCTATTTTTATATCTAAATCAGAATGAAATAAAAATAATGATTTCATTCTTACAGCTCTAGTCTCTATATCACCAGTTTTTCTTTGAATTTCTTCTGGCACCATCACTGTTCTATAATACTCCAGCGCAAACTAAACATCTTACAAGAATACATTCATCTAAATGTATTGTGTGTCAATAAAAACAAATCTGAAATCTTGGTCCTACAAAATTTGCAAGAAAATAGAGGTGCAAACAAGAACACAAAATTCACCTGGAAACTGAAAATCAAATCCATCAAACTGGTAATACAAACTGTCTATTTAGGCATGTGTGTCAGTGCCAGCAACAACGATGCCCTGTGGGTAGAAAGAATAAAAGCCAAATGCAAGCAATTTATGGCCCAAACTTGCACATTGAACTAAAAATTTGGTAAATTCGCTTTAACCCGAGTACTGATTTTTTTGAAGCAAAAAGCTGTACCTGCCCTGATACATGGTGCTGAGGGTGCCCATGGCTGTAATCCAGAATGTTGGTCTTCTCTTGAACACTCATTCTGGTCAAAAGTGTTGTGGTTGCCCAAAGGTGTTCTGACTGCATGTCTAAGACATGAGTTAGGCTTCATATCTATAAATGCAAGAATAACTTGGAACACTCTTAATGAATATCCTAAAATGACCTTAAAACAGGTGGCGCCTCAATACGCAATTTTGAAAGAGCCAGGGAGTGGCAATAGTGAGAGTGTACCAACCTTGTGTGCAAAACATTGCGAAAAAATATTAGCTGACATATGCTTGGACAGTTGGACCCTGCAAAATAACCCAAATAAAGTTTAAACCATGCTGTGGACTCAAGATTGGATTGATACTGGAGACACTCAGGGCAAATATAGAGCTATGAGTATGGTTCAGACTGAAGCAAAGAGGTACAACACAGCCCAGCTGTACCTTGAGAAATTTCCTGGAAGAGCATGCAGACTGATATTTTTTTTAATTTCGCTTAAACCAACTACCTACAAGAGAAACCTTACATTTCTGTACAATGGATGAGTCAGTAGTGGTATCATGTTACCTATGTGGAAAATCCTGTGAAACAGTGAAGCACCTAACTTTACTGTGCCCGGATCTGATATAAGACCGCAACCAGCATTTAGGTGACTTCTTTGCGGCAAGACCATCCTTAAATGCCGATGACTGGTGGTGTGAACTGTTCAATGATTCAGATCGAAAGCTGATAATTGAACTAACTTTCTTTTTAGAAAAAGTGGTAAAAAAACTAACAAATCATAAAGATCAATTGAAGGATGATTGTACTTCTTGAAATTGCATGCTCTCTTCACGCTTTTTTCATAATTTTGTCCTTCAGTTTCTGCTTTCTAATAATACCATAATTAACTGTATGTATTTTATATGTTTCATTTTTTAAAGGTTTGTAACAAACCAATAAAAATAATTTAAAAAGTGTTTAAAAAATGTAAAAATGTATTTTTTATGAAGCACACAATATAATGGAATGTACCATACACAAAGCATAACTGCACACCTCATATTATCAGGTTAATGCAACTCTTCATACGCACTGAGATACCGCAACAGTATATTAGCAAATAATCTGTTACAAAATAGTAAGTACACTTTATTTATTTCTCTATTATTACCATTCATTATATAAACATATCTCATAAGCAAATATCACCATTCTTTATTTTGACAGTAATGGCAAACACACATGAGTAGCAAGAACAGTACTTTCCTAAAGAAGAAATGAGTGATGATGAAATCACTAATGGTAAACAATATATGTTTGAATGTAAACAAGCAATGCAATTTATACATGGTGTATTGCAATAATAATTTCTTATTTTTTATAGTACAAACCACACCATAGAGTAATCATGGAGAACCTCAAGAACCACAAAGGCAATCCCAATAACCAACTGTACAGAATGAAATAATGAACTTGTCTTTAAAAATAAATGAACATAGCAATGACTTGAAAGAACTTTAATTTAAGTTAAAAATCATGTAATTAGAAATCTTGATTATCACAGCCCTACTAGCTCCTGTCCCTCTAGCCCCCAGCAATCCCCTCAACCAAATCCAGAAAACATAAATGATATATGGTTTGCTGAAACTTCTCTCCTTCCCTCTCCTTATGATGTGTTTATAGAACCTCCAAATACTCCCATGTATGTTTCCCATATTGATTCCCCATCCCTTTCTTAAATTAAGTTATTGTTTATCGTAAGAATATTGTGTAAATTAATGTATTGTAAATAAATATTTGTTTTTTTATAACTCCAATTAATAGTCTGTGCGTGTATGTTCTTGTCTGCTTACGCAATGTCCAAAGTTTGCGGACGTTGTGTCTAGCCGGACATGTCCGGTTTTGCTTGACACGCTTTTAATTAGTCCACGAACATACACGCCTGATCGTGGATGTCAATGCGCATTTGCCCATCAGCTTTTGGCAACGTGGTCCAAGGACGTCCCTCCAGCATCGCGGACATCCCAAGACATCATCATGTGACCATTCGTGTGCAGCATAATGGCATATCCACAATCAATGTCTGGTCTTCGCAGACATATTGAAACTATATTTTCAGCTAATCTAGAAGGTTTCAAGTTAAAACTTTGCCATTCCTCACTACTTAGCAGCGATCTTAACACTTGTATCTACTTTCTACAACTTTTTACGCTGCTTGCGAACATCAACACATGACCGCGCATGTGCATCGTGATAACATGTCTGCGCCAGTGTTTGTGCTTTGTGGACATTTTGAAACCGCATTTTCACCCGATCTAGGAAGTTTGAAGTTGGAAGTTTACCCGTCCAGAGCTTCTAGGGCCATTCTTAGTTGATCTCTTAACCTTGCACAACTTTCCAAGGTCTATTTTAAACTCCCGAGTCCGTGGACAGGAGAAAGTTCTGTGGACGGTTCCTCTGAATGAACCCAGGCATTACTTTTGAAATTTTCCACCTGGCACACCAGCAAAAAGCATCTTTTTTTGGGAGCTGATATCTGCAGAAATCTACAGGAAGAAATGGCATCTATGATGGCCATCCCTCCTCCTCCTCAGGGGCTACCAAAGTGTACCCTGTTGCTTATAATATGCCACACTGCACTTGTCATAGTGCAATCTTTCTAACAACATAGTTGACATACTTTACTATTCCTCCCATAACACAACTGTATTCATTCTATTTTCCAACAACACCTCCAACCTTAATAAATAACCTTTCTTAGTAAAACTAAGTATACCAACTAACTTTCTCTAAAAATTACACGAAAAAAAGAAGATTGACAATGACAGCTACCAAACAAAGAAAACTCTTCACATCCTAAAAAGTAAGCATATTAATATAGCATGTATATCTCTGTAATTGAAACAATTTACTTTTACTATAAATTAGCCTAAAATATTTTTTCTACTTGACACTATTGTATTTCACTGTTACTCATTACATTGCACTATCCACACTCATTATAATCCTACATTCCTCTTTATTTAATAAAACACCAACATTAATGCCTAACAACACAACCATTATCCACCTCAAATCCTCAATTCAAACCAAAAAACGTTCACACTCACTGCATTCCAAATTACTAACATGCATTAGCAAACATACATACTCTTCCTCAGTCATGTTCAATTACACCAACACAACCTTCATAGCTATATTGCATCCTACTCTTCCAAACTTCCCAACCCCACCTATCATCCCACTACACAATCATACATCACTCTTTTAATCTCTACTATGACACCCAAACACCCATCATTTTCATACAATAATGCATGCATAAACATTCCACACTTTGAAACACACACTTTCTTTTTTTCCCAACAGACACAACAGAATGCCTGCTAAAAACCAACTCCATAGAAAATGACGAAATGTAGAGTAGATAAAAATAAGAACAAGCCATATAATCATCTGCCTCTAAAACAATGTATAGAGAACATTCAAACAGAACAGCCAGTAACCTCACTCAACAAAAGTAAACCAGTCGGCAATAAAAAAATAGGCCCCCTCTTTCAAAAACGAAAAGTAAAAAAATATGTAGAAATTAAAGTAGACCTAAAACTAACACTATATTTACCAATGTTAACCAAGCCACTGTAAAACATTCAAGAAAATACATTTTACAAAAACAATTCCACTGTAGAGTTCTTGACAATCTCAAATAAAATCTAAAAATGTCACGTTCTATGCTTAAAAACTACAGCAGAAAACAAATCCTCACATCTCTAATTTACAGCACATTTCTACTAATGATAAACTTGTATACATTAATTTTAAATAGAATAAAACCACCAACTAAATTAATCAACACACTACAAAAAGTACTTCTAAACATTTGCAATGTCAATATAGATACCTTTACAAACTTTTGTGAAGGTTAATGGTCTTACACAAGAAGCACAGAACCATATTTCAATGTAGAGGCTTGTAAACAAGAACAATTAAGCCCACTTGCCAGAGGCAATAATGGGTGAGGCTATGAAGTGGTAGGAGACACAATTATGGCAAAAGAAACACTTATAGAAAAAAGTCCTCAACAAACCTTCAACCAAATGTTCCTTTTGTCCAAACAAACCATCCAGTGTCACATGGATGTGCAGTTCAGTATGTAATGTGTGCCAACAATCCTTCAAATATTTACAATTCCTCTATCACTATGTGAAGCTAAAAGACAAAAGTAGAATCAAAACTTTACAAACTATGGGCTCCTGCCCAGTACGCATCCACACTGGACTGCAAGGACATTCATTAGCCTGCATTTCAGGAACTTCTTACAAAAGCACCTTCCATCACATCACAATGTTAGCAACACACTATTTCGCTATACGAAACCTTTTACATAGATTGTACTATGCATAAAGTCTGGCTCTAGGACTCAATAAATATAATACCATTATGCTACATGGAACAGCCAAATAATTCCTCCCAGAAATAGAACACATCCAAAGTAAATATTCTGGAACTGAAGTTGACTTAGAAAATTCAGTAAATTTAGAAAACATTAACAAAAACTTCACAAACACCAACCTCCTTACAACCACACACAAAAAATAAATAGAAATGTTTCTAAACACTACTACTGAAATACCAGACAAAGTATGTCTCTGCTGTCGCAAACCTCTTTATAAAAAGAGCACACATTTGTAGATATGGCCTATAAAATAGAAGACAATGAGGAATCCCAATTGTTCCAATTAGCTTTATATCTAACAGCAGAAAATAAATACAAAACAACTGACCCCTCAATAGTTTGCACATACTGGAATACAAAGATTGACAGTAACCAAATGACATCACAGGCTAACACTAATAACTTTTATAATCCAAATGGTACACGCATTTCAAACTATAATACACATTCAACCCAAAACCGCCAGTTTGCCTCTGTCTGTGTTACTAAAAGGCATTTGTGGCAAAGTAATATATTTGCCATTAGATCTGAAAGAAAATGTAGCAACTCTAGGAGTACAACGACCAATAGAACAATCTTCGATTGTGCTAGCTAATGGTGTATCCACAAACGACAAAACAATTGGCAAAAACTAGTCAACTTATACAAAGTTAGAAAAGCCCTTCTATATCTTAAGCAAAACAATGAATACTACAGAAATAGAAACATAGAGGACAACTTAAGAGAAATCACACAAATAATTCAAGATTCACCACAAACTGCCCAATTTGAATGTGTAGATCCTGTTACTGCTGCCAATATTTTAGACCAGTATACAATTCACCCACTCCAATCCAAAGAAACCATAGAAGATGCATTTGAAACATATCAAATGCATCAAGCCAAAGGGTCCCCAATGAGCATATGGGAGAAAAGTGTAGAAGCACATTCTTTTGCTCTACTCTTTATGATGAAAGATCCACACAAATTGGTGCATAAGAATATCAATCTTTATGAATGTATTCTGAAGACCCAAGATTCAGACAAATGTAGAATACATTTTCCACCTTCTGTTTGAAAGTGAACCAGCAACTCTGTGTTATAGATTTGCACACACATTAAAAACAGGCTCTAATTTCTTAGACATGTCTGTTACCCAACTCCTTCAAAAGATACAAGACAAACATTAAGTTTTGCAGTCAAGTATCACAAATCTCGTGACAAACATGCGTGGTACACAAGAATAATGATTCTGATGTCATGATAATGTATGTTGTATTCTAAAGAACCTAGGCCCACCCACATGGTTTGCTACTTTAAGTTGTGCAGAACATGCATGGGATGACTTGCATGACTTCTTGCACAACCAAAATAAAGAGGAAATGGATATGAAAACACCAGGAGAACTCTGTTCCCTTGACTCAGTCAATGTTTCAAGTTACTTTCACCATCACTTCATTGCCATGCTGCATTTCATCTGCAATAAAACTACCCATCCACTGGGAGATGTAGAACACTTCTTTTGTGGATAAAAGAAGCTCCCTAATTTGCCCATGACAGTAATGCCACTGTTTTACAATTACTTGTGACATCCCTTCAGAAACCACATATACTGACCTACATACACAAATCTTACGCTACCAAAAATATAAAAATGGCAAATACTGCTGACCTCGATATAAATATTATGCCAAATGCTGATTTTGCTTCTCTAGACCACTTTCCACAAATGGACAAGACATAGCATGATGTTTTCTGTTAGACACAGTGTAAAGGGACATCCCCTAAAAACACATGCAACATTGAAAGGGACGAGTCATGCAAGTGCATCCATCATTAGAATGCAATCATTGCCATCTTGTGGAATACAAATATAGACATAAAATACACTGCGGACAATTCCACTGCAGTTGTAAAATATGTCAAAACCTATCTCACCAAAGCTGAGAAGACAGAGCTAAAAGATCTTTGAGGTGTCATATCATCTGACAGAACTATGTCACAAAAACTTTACAACGTCCGTATAGAAGTGCTGTCACATAGAGAATGTGAGTGCTATGAAGTTGCAGATCATTAGCAGGTACACCCTTATATGGGAAATCTGAAAACATTGTCTGGCTAAACCTTGGTCCAGCTTCATCAAGAAAAATTGTATTATAATCCTACAAGGTGATAGAAACAATAGCCACAAATGAACGCAACAGCCAGGACATTTTAATAAACAATGTAATTCACACATACTACCCACACAGATGTAATGCTTTGTAAAACACGTGCCTATATAACATAGAACAAAACTACAAATAAATGTTATGCTAGATGAGACAACTGGCAAATATTCAGTCTCAACTTGTGAAGGATGCCCAGTAAAACTCACCAAACCCAACTTAATTAATCATAGAAAGTTATCATTTAAATCTCCACAACATTGAAAACTTTATTACATGGCCCTATTACAGTTTTTCAAACCATGGAGAAAAGAAGAAATATTAAGTGACCATCACTCATTTGAGGCTACATTCAATGCAAATGAAAGCAGTATAACTAATGTAAATTTTAAACAATGCAAGCAAATTTTGGACAATGAACGCAAACAAGAGGAAAAAATTGAAGCTTTACTAGATAGCGACACTCCTGAAGGCAGTCAACCTTCTCTTACACGAAGGCAATAAACACTAGGGGAACCACTCATTCTAAATGAAGCAGAAATAGCCATGACTGAGGTTGACAATACCATGTATCAATCTAAACAATCTGAAGAAGACTTATCAGTGCTCAAATAACATCTAAATGATGATCCACTCACCATTTATCTAGAGGTCACTGAAGAAATTGAACATGGCCTTAAACATGAAACTAAAATGTGTACCTGTAAAATCTTTAAACCTCTGTTCCTGTATGTAAGTGGTGAAGCTGGTTCTGGCAAAACATTCTTACTTAAAATACTCAGAACATTTCTGCAAGACTTAATAAAGAACAACTTTTCAGCTGTTGTAACAGCCCCCTCATGTCTAGCTGTCTACAACATAGGATGTGTAACTTTACACCGACTACATTTACTCCCATTAGAACACCAAATCAAATTAGAATATTAAAAATGATCAGCAGAAGCTGCTACTGAAGTACGCAGAGTTCTGAAACAAATGAAAGTACTCCTGATTGATGAAGTAAGCAGGATTTCCAAACTGCCTTTAATTAATCTCAGAATGCACAAAGGCCTAAAAACCGTCTACGAAGAATTGTTTGGAGGAAAACACGTTATTTTTTTCAGAGACCTCCGACAGTTAACATCAGTAAAAGTTCAACCTATTTTCAAAACATTAGGACACAAACAATGCCATAATACACTCAGCAGCATTGTAAATGTAAATCTCTTGCAACATTTTCACTACAGAGAAATAACTCAAAACATGCCTCAATCCGCAGATCTAACCTATGCTAACATTTTATAAAACATTAGAAGTGGTCTACTTACTAAAGATGCAAATCTTAATAACTAAAGTAATCCATGAGCTATATGGACAAAAGACATCTTCCCCTGATGTCATGGAACAATTAACTCAACAAAACATAAAATGCATGTGCTTAATGCCAATGCTTGCAAGCTGTTGCCAATTCAGTGATACAATGTTGAAAAAGGAAATGCAACCAATAGTGCATATACGCTCCACAGACAAACTAGAAGTGCATGGCATGACACCCCCAATGTGTCAACAAGCAACAGCATGACTAAATAGCTTAGGAAAATGTATCTCCAACACAGCTGGATTAGAAAAATGATGAACTATATGTTTAAAAAGAAACCTTGGCATAGAACAAGGTTTAGTCAATGGAGCAATTGGTACAGTTGTTAGATTCCAGACATATCCACATGACAACAAACTTCAGTTTGTCAACATCCACTTTGAAAAACTTGCAGAAGCTAAAAGAATAGGCTGCACAATAGCACATTTCCTTCTTTTTAAAGGCATGTATGTAAGCAAAGAACAATTGTCTCTATCGCTTGCATATGCTGTCCTTATTCACAAGTCACAAAGGTTGAAATCTAGATTATGCACTGATTGACATTGGCAGGGCAGTCTTCAAAGAAGGTATGAGTTATGTAGCAGTTTCACATCTCCATGCACTTGATGGTCTATTCCTAGTTAACTTTGATGCAAACAACACTGACATTCCTTGCATCCTAGAATACAACAGGCCATGTGCACTGTAACCCCCATCTAGGCATGTACCCTGTACCTAAAAAACAAAACCTTTAACAAGAAAATGATTAAAAGCAGAAACTACAACAGAGCTCCATGCAATACCACTATAAAAATAAAGAACTGCTGCTCCATCATATAAAACAAGCACAAAACTCTTTAGTACAAAAACAGCAGCACGTCTATCAAAAGACAAAGAGACCAATGTGTCTTCTTGAAAAAGAACTGCAGAACCATGAAAGGATGATGAAGCACAACTCTCTGGTCCATCTAAATTAAGCAACACAACTGAAGTAAATTGCTATGCAAATGTATCAATCAATCTTCTCTTCCAATTGTTCAAAACATTTACATAAATACCTCAGACCAGTTGTGTCTGCAAATGCTTGTCCTTCATACAAATGCCACAAATAATCCTACAGCACCTATAGTGTCTCAGGTATAATGCAAAAATTGGAATACTATGCAAAAATTGTAAAATTCACCATAAACACACAGGAAGATCCGCAATAATTCCTAATGTACTTAGTACAAGTACTAGACACCAAAAACATCCCTATAAATGAAATATTCCAGATTTTATACATGTGAAAACATGTATGCACTCTCTGCAATCCTGTTTAACAAGAGCACATCCCTAATTAATGGTTTGTCTATATAGCTATACCTAATTGTGAATCCATTCCATTCACCAGTTTCTGCAGAATGCAAATCATAGCATGTTATGCTCTTTTTGCAATTCAGATAATCACTCCAGGAACCAAATAAACTTACATGGCCAATATGTCATACTAATGCCTCTAAGGTACAATACAGATGGTACCAAAAATAACTGTAAGCTCACTAGCTTTACTCACGGCCAAGTATCTCTTGACAAGAAATCCTTAACAACAGTAGGCATAATCTACCATGCTGGTGCCACGACAACTTCAGGGCACTACACTGCATATGTCAAAAAAGAAGTGGTTGGTTTGAATGTAACAATATCGCCATTACTCCAAAACATTGGTTACCAGAAAATTTAACAAATGCCTAATTAATATGCCTTCAACCCAAATATAGTCACTAAACTATAGCACAATTAACAGTTAGAATATGCCAACAGGTATCCAACTACATCCATAATACTACAATAGTACTTTTGAAAGTCAATCTAGTTATGACACGATATGACATTGCATTATAACGCGCCTATACACAAGTGTTTCAAGGTGCAACAAGGCAAGGGAGGGGAAACAGAGGGAGGACAAAAGACAATGATCTTGCTAGGCCTAGTGACATACAGATTGTGCAAGTGTAGGGTAGGGGGAGGGGGCAAGTGCGGGGCCAGGGGGATGATGGGAGAGTTCAGTACAAAGGATAAAAACAACAAGTAGCACAGCCAAGCAGTTGGCAAGTGCAAGGTTAAGTGCAGACAGCAGGTGTCAAATAAGTGCAGGTAAAGGGACTGTAGGGTTACAGATACAGACCCAAAGTGCAGGGGTTGCCGGGAGGCATTGCAGCTGTGCAACCGGGCATGCAAGGACTTGGGTCCGAATTCAGAGGTAGCTAGGTGACCAGTGCCGAATCAGACAGGAGATCAGCAGAGGAAGGCCTTGAGGTGCTACTGGAACTGGATATGGAACTGGATATGCTTCTCCTCAAGCTTGAGAAAGGCAGGGATGCTATTCCAGAGGGAGGCGCCAGCCGAAGGAAGAGATCTACCCCCAACTCGTTGCTTGGGGAAGCAACTGACCCTCAAGGAGTTGGAGGTGGAGGAGCGAAGAGCACGAGTCAGAAGATATTTCCGAAGAGAGAGTTGGAGGTACTGCGGCCCAAGAAGGCCTTGTGGACAATGCAGAGGGTCTTGAACTTGATCCTTGCAGCCACTGGGAGCCAATGGAGAAATATCAGGGCTGCAGAGATACAATCCCTGGGCTTGAGTCCAAGGATAGTTCTTGTAGTTCTGTTCTGGATGAGTTGCAGAGGGCGGAGAGTAGAGGTAGGCAGATATTATAGGAGGCTGTTGCAATAGCCCAGCCTAGAGAGAACCAGAGCTCTGGAGTGCTTCTGGAGGAAGGTGAGGAAGGAAGCATACCTCTGAGGAGGTTCAGCTGGTAGTTAGACATCTTACAGACATCAGAGATATGAGGAGAGAAGGAGAGTGTGGGGTCGAAGATGACCCAGAGGTTCTTAGCCTCACAGGTGGGAGCAGGATGAGGGCCATGGGAGGCCAGCCAGAGAGTGACAGGAAAGGAAGGTGCATATTCTAACCAAAGTTAAGAATATGTCAACTACTTGAAAAATACCCTTCATTCCAAAACACTTCAAATACACCATCACAATTCTTATACAACAAAACATCTTCTAACCTCAAATGTAGTTAGAATATGCCAACAGGTATCTAACTACTTCAAGCATTCCCTTAATCACAACATACCTCAAACAAACATACTATCACCCTTACACTGACATAATTGTAAACAGGTTTTTTTATCCAGTATGTTTTTTTTTTCACAATGATTTATTTATTTATTTGCATTTTTAAAGCACTCACACAGCCCGGGGGCATCAAGGTGCTGTTACAGGAATATGTCTTAGTTGCGTATTTATAAAGCTTAATACCCAGAAGTTTCTAAGCACTGACCCAGGGGTCGAACCTGTGTTGCTTCATGTCGCCTTGTTTCCAAGGCGAGTACGTTGCCGCTGAGCTATCCTCCCGGGACAATGGTCATTTCATGTCAAAACAACAGCAGTGTGCCATACACTAATGTTGTACAAACATAGTACTTACAATGTACTGTTTATGTGTGTCTAAAAAAATTGATATGTAAAATTGTATACAACTAAAGCTTTTAAATTATCCTGCTTAACAAATTGAACTGTTTTTTTCCACAGAAAATAAACCAGAGATTCCAGCTTCACAAAGCTATGAAACTAAGTAACCATAGGAATTATAATCAAATACATATTCTATGACCACTATCCTCAATTGTACCACAATCATAAGTTCCATATACAGTTCAATTACATCATTCTTCCATATTACAAACACTTTGTACTCCCACTACATTACCTATAATTACTATACACATATTACTACTGTGGTGATTCTGGCCATACTCCTATTACATTACCTATAACTACTACACACAAATTACTATTGTGGTGGCCAAGGCCAATGGCCAGATTCTGGGGGCTACTGGCCACAACCACCACAATACAATTAACTATGTAACAATTACATACTATAGACCACAACCACCACACTATAATTAATAATATGTTATGTTATGTTATGGTACTTTGCATATATATAGCGCCTTATGTACCATTGGTATGATCTCAAGGCACTGGTATGTTGAACGCCCTTGGGAACCGTATTTCAAGTCAGTAGAGAGAGAGAGAGAGAGAGAGAGACTCATAAGGTGTGTGTGTACACCGGATATGAGTAAGCAGGTGTGGCACTCGTATGATAGCTGATTCTTAGCGGTAGGTGTGGTGGTTGGGAGATCGGGAGTATGTGTTAGGTCTGGCAGGGTGATACCAGACTGCTTCTGGCTGCGTTAGGCCTGAGGAGAATGCCTAGGCTGGTGGGTGTACAACCTGCTGTGTTTAGTTAGGATGATGGGGAGTATGTGGCGGGTGTTGGTATGAGAACAGCTATACCGAATGTGTCATAGTATCACTGTGTTCTAGTTGAGTGGTGGTGTATAGAAGAGAGCAAGCGTGGTGATGTGATATGCTGGTTTTCAGTAGGTGCTTGAGATAAAGCGCCTTCATGCTCCAATCATTCCATGCACTCCAACCATTCCATGCACTCCAACCATTCCATGCACTCCAACCGTTCCATGCACTCCAACCATTCTTGCACAATATACATTCCATGCATTCCTTCTGATCCATGCACTTTATCTGTTCCACCCACTTCTTGCACTCCACACTCTTCATACGCTCCACACTCTTCATCCGCTCCACACTTTTCACCTGCTCCAAACTCTTCATATAACAAGTATGTATCATATACCGTCAACTAATAAAACCCACCTGACCCCCCTCGACACCGAAGTTGACCGCAGACTCAGTGACATTTCCAAACCCTTTTTCACCTATAAAAACAGCTTCACATTACCTTCATTCCACTTCCCTACCATTTCTATGCCCTCTTTCAGCCATCAAATAACCCCAAATGTATTTTCCAAGCTGTGCATACACGACACATGCCCAACCTTTTTCCACCTACAAAAATAGCCCAATATCATCTTTTTCCACTCCCCCATGCTTTCCAGCCCCTCTTTCCACCACAAAATAACGCAAAACGTGTTTTCCAGACTTTTCCCCACTGTGCTGTCCACGGCAATGGCCCGGTATCCGTGGATCCAATTAGGCGGGTGTTTTCAAAAATATGACGCAACTAATGCTTTTCACCATCCAATCTGCAGGTGCGTCCAATGTCCGCAGACTTCACGTCGCCCTATGGACCAATCGTAGGGCCATCCGCGGACCGTACAGGGAATTGAGTCCACAGACTGAACCCAGATATCACTAATTCATTTTTTCCTACTTTTTTATCATTTTAAAATAAACTACTGTACGAATATACACCAAATTTACAAAAGCCTGCTTTTGGGAGCAATCCACCAGTCTTGCTGCAAATTTGGCGTGAGGAAAATTATTTTGCAATTGCAAAGGTTTGTGAGGATACGTCCTGGGGATACAAAGTTATAAGCCGCCCAATAAGTGCTCTTCCTATGTGTTGACTAACTTAACCATAACTACAGGGCCGCCACCGCAGGCCCTGTAATATAAAAAGTCTGTATACCGACACCCTAATATATATATATTATAGGGCGGCAGTCGCTGCCCATAGTTATAGTGAGTCAGAGATCCATAGGAAATGGAAAAAATTAATTGTTAATAACCCTTGGCTCGCATTATGAATTTGGCTGACCTTTTGCAGACAAAACTGTACGTGTGGGCCCCGCTGACTGGGAAGTGGGGAAAAGATTTGTTAAAAAATGAAAAGGTTATTAAGAAGAAAAAAAAGGGGATTTCGTCCTACTCACCATTCATTTTCCCACAGACAGAAAGGGTCAATATTCAGAAAAGCACACAGAGAGAAATTGCTGGACAGATTTGGACCAGGTCCAAAACGACTTGCACACGAAGCATTGACTTGCAATCCTTTTGTGGTTTGGAGTCATTCCATCCATTTTTATTATTTGAAGCAGAAAGCGGTGTGCATCCTTCTCCAAAATAAATAAAAACTATAGCTAGGGTACATTTAGAATGCAGGTGTTTATAAATGAAACGTACACCATCTTTTTTTTTAGCCAGGTGACAGCCACGGTTATACCCCAGGTTATAACCAAGATTATCCGAATGTAAAACGGAAAAAAAGCCTTTTGCAGGTTACATGGAAATGCTATCAGGGTAGAGGTAGGGGGAGGCAAGAGAACACCCAGTGAAATGTGGGTGTTGGAGAGGGGCTGAGGACCAAGTTTGCAACATAAGGCTCAAACATTTTTCTAACACCCTCGTGTATAACCTGGGATATACTCACGAAAAGCTGACATCTTAAAGAATATTGTGTCACAGAAGCAATGAGTGTTGAAGGGGGAATGGGAGAGGACAGGGGAGTTGGGGAGGCCATTGGGGGAGTAGGAGGAGCTAGCACAGATGAGGGGGCACTTGGTGAGGGCTTAGGCAGGCAAACAAATATTTTTTTTCCAGATGTTTTCCTGATATTTGCGGCTATAAAACTACACATGTCTGCGGCTATCTGTTGTCCATACTACTGTTATATTGATATAAGGCTATACGTTGTTCATTATCATACTGGAAATAGGCATCCTTATACTTGCTTTATTATCACACTGAAAATAGGCATGCAGGACTCCCATCCATCTGTATAATTGCTTTATTATCACACTGGAAATAGGCATGCAGGACCCCCATCCATGCAGTAACCAGAACCAACCCTGCTTAGCTTTGAAGTGAGGAAGGGGCCAGCCCCCTTAGGACATGTTGCCAAATAAATTAGCACAAGTTACACGACCACTTAGAGCAACATGGCTTGAGGGGGCTGGGCCCCTTCCTTGCTTTGATGCTAAGCAGTGTCGGGTCACTGCATGGATGGGAGACAGTCCACAGTTGTCATGAACCGTCGTCTGCGTCCTTTCTGGACCTCCTGGTCCCTGACTCGCAGGGGATAGCATGCAGTTATCCTTCCAACATGGCCGCCCGGAACAGAATGCTCCGGATCAGTCTATGCATTCCACGCTGGTCACCCTACAAAAGTGACACGCCCCCACGGCTCTGCGCGTCTCAACGCTACCGCTACCTGTAGTCGGACGTGCTTAGCCGGAGTTCGATCGGGGCTCTCGCTTGATTCCTTGTTCCCAGTCCCTGTAATTCCCTCCTGTTCCCATTCCTCCCCAATCTCCTGGAAAACCTTCCGCGCTCGATTCACGGTCCTCCGTGCCTCCGAGCGTACCTTAATTACTTCCTGGAATTACCCTGGACTTTTGGAACGCTCCTGGAACCTGAACCGCTACTCTCACGCTGGACGCCGAAGATCGGCGTTCGGGTCTATACAAATCCCGGACCATAAAGAAGAAGAAATCCCAGAAGGTCGCAAGTACACACCAGAAACAGGTGAGAAGGGGAGAGACTTGTGACAGGTTGAGATGCCTTAAAAACGATACAGATTCAGAGATGGAAGCCGCCGTTTAAGACCTCATGCGAGGCATGCAGGAATTAACAACGGAGGTACAGAACCTCAAGGCAGAGAACGCAGCATTAAAGCAGCTAGTTCTATCACGTGATTCTGCAACCAAAGAAAATGTAATATTGGGTGGAATAGTGGACAAGTATGACGGTTCTTCCAAGACTCTCTGGACCTTCCTTGATTCGTATTTAGTTCACTTCACTTTCAAGCCCTACTACTTCTCCACTCCTAGAGCAAAGGTGGGTTTTATGATCTCACACCTCACTGGAAATGCATTGACTTGGGCAACCCCCCTAGTCAATACGAGCGACCCTCTCCTGGATGACTATGATGGCTTTGTGAGAGCCCTTAAGGAAATGTTTGATCGCCCAGAGTAGGTGTATAATGCTCAAGAGAGACTACTTGAGTTTCAACATGGGTCCCAGGATATGCTCACCTATGTTACTTGTTTCAAACAACTTGTGAAAGAAGCAGACTGGTCTCCAGAAGCTAGTTTTACACTCTTCCGAAGGAAGCTGAACGAAGAAATAAAAGATGAGCTTGCTAGGGTGGCACGCCCAAGCTCCTTCCAGGCTCTTATGGATCTATCCTTACAGATAGATTTCCGAATCCAAGAAAGAAGAGCAGAGAAGAGGAAGTCTAAGTCAAATATCCAAAAGACCATCACGGAACATGCCCCTAGAGCAGAGTCTACTGTTCCTTATACCCCGGACCCAGAACCTATGCAACTAGGAGCCTTTCGTGGACCCATTACCCCTCAGGAAAGGATGCGATGAATCCATACTGGTCTATGCATGTATTGCGCCTCCGATAAACATCTTGTGAGAGAATGTCCCATTGCTCCTCCACACGTACAGGAAATGCCAGCTCCCGATCCTAGATGGAGCACAGTGTCGGGAGAGAGATGTTTGCTCCACATCAATTCCATCCTTGAACTCTCCTGGACAAAATAACCTTGTGGTTCTTCAGGCCCTACTATCGCCTTCCAAGACAGAATCCTACCCCATCCTGGCATTATTTGACTGCGGAGCTATGGGCGTATTTCTAGATCAAGATTGGGACACTGCTCATAACATTCCACATGAAAGCCGAGTTACAATGCAACCAGTAGAGGCAATTGATGGAAGGCCTCTTTCCTCAGGACCCATTACCCTTCAGACTAAAGAGATTCTACTTTCTATTAATCACCATCAAGAGAGAATCAAATTTGACCTCATTAAATTAGCCATTATTCGATGGTTCTTGGAATGCCCTGGCTGCAGAGGCACAATCCTTACATCAACTGGGCAGCCGGCTTACTGTTTCTTGGATCTAAATATTGTATGGCTCACTGCCTATCCGTGGATACCTTACCAAAGCCTTCTAGAGACTTTCAAGAGAACCAACAAAGGCCAGTCACCGTTACTAACATCATCCAGATTCCCAGGGCCTACCAAGCCTTTTCTGATGTTTTTTCGACCGCGATAGTCCAAGCTCTCCCTCCTCACAGGCCAGAGGATTGTGCCATCGATACCGAACCCACAGCTGTGATTCCTTTTGGCAGAATGTTTATATTATCTGAACCTGAAAAGAAGGCTCTCCGAGAATACCTAGATACTAACCTGGAAAATGGCACCATACGCCCATCCAAATCTCCAGCGGGTGCTTCATTGTTCTTCGTTCCAAAGAAAGATACCAAAGAACTCAGGAACAGAGAGTGTGGAGTCACGATCAGAGTACCTGTGCGCTAATTATCATTACTAAGTTTATAAGACATATCATCAAATGAAAAAGGGAAGAAGTGTTAGAAGCAATCCAATTCCCACCAACCAATCCACACAGGCCGGTATTAGATTAACAGTTATATGGCAAAGAAGGGTAGGATTGCGCTTGACACCATTACAATATTACAACCAGCAATCAAGGTACAGTATTTTAATGAGGTAGATTGAGAAATAGCCGACACGTGTTTCGACACTCGGGTCGTTTTCAAGGCATACATCAGTAGCATCACATAGTCAACATGTTTGGTAAACAACAATTATGAAACGGGTGTAAGTAAAAATCATACCAAGAATCAGGTAAGGTTGGTAGTGCAGCAGTGGCAGGTCAATGTAGATAAACAAAAAAGAACAAAAGACCACAAAAGAAATAAACAGAAATCAAGAAAAAGTATATGTAAGATCATCAGCTTGAAATTCGGTTAAAGCCTATTTATCTTCTCTAGGTTGATTGTGAACAGCACCCCGCGGCACAGCCCCCATGGAAGTCCAAGTACCAGCCAAAAAAATCCGGTGGTGACCAGAGTTTTGATTAGCGTCATCAAAATTAAAATTAGTGATGTTCAGAAAACAGAACGAAAATAGTCACAGTAACCAGTGATTGGTGACAGGAAGGAAACCACCACTAAAGCAAAACTATATAAATCCACAGTGGGAAGGTACTAAGTCAGTCGGAAAATTACAAGGAAAAAAGGGGGGTTGCTTACCCTTCAAAATAGTAAATAACAGCTCAATAGCGGTATCCTATTCAAGAGAAAACTCAGATTGAAATAAATTATAAACTTCAATATATTAAGAACCAGAAAATTGGAGGTAAGGCCACTCACCTATTAAGTATTATTTAATAGTTCCCATCAGTCAGGGTGTATTGTGAGGAAGTGAAACAATGTCAAAGGCCACAAATGGCCGGCGTGGATATATTGCCTGAAAAGGGAAACCATAACAAATCAGGGACTAGAACATGAGCTTATACAAAAAAGGAAGAGCCAAGGTCAAAAGGAAAGATCACTTACTCGACTAATCGAGAGAGGATACGAGTATATCTGGACAATTCCATTCAACGCTTACCCGAAATGCTCCATATTAATGGATACCGTCAAGCGCGTCACAGGAGCCTGCCCCTAAAGCCTGCATTAAAAAAAATGGTGTAAAAGTGGTCTCGTTTGATAGAAAGTATGGAAAAATAGGTGCTGGCAATTGAACATGTATCAGGGGTGCGCCACAGTGATAACTGGCCACAAAACCATAAATAGCAAAACTTCATAATATGAAGGCATCAAAATATAAACTAGACATAAACCGTTCAACGGTTTTGTAATAAAACATAGAGATTAAATGGGCTAAAATTCACAAAAAGACATGCATTTCGTGATCAGAGTTTAGTCCACGTGTAGTACATCGCAGCAGACATATTAATTTTGCTTCCATCTGACGCAGTTTAAGCTGGAGATTCCCGCCCCTTTGCCCCTTATGTGCTTTCAACAATCCAATGTAACGTAAATCAGAGGTTGAATCCACTTGATGTTCCAATTGCCAATGAATTGCTAGAGGCGATTTTGGTTCACACATTCGGAGACTGGCCAAGTGTTCTCTAATGCGGATTCTAAATTGTCGAATAGTGCTACCCACGTAGAGTTTGCCACACACACATATGATGGCATAAACCACATGGGTAGTCCTGCAATTGATGAAATCCTTAATCGTTACTGTGGAACCAAATTTGTCAGTGAAAGTTTGGCATTTGGAAAAGGCCCATGGGCACTGATTACAGTTCCCACATTTATGGAAGCCAGTAGGTTGTTGTAACCAGGAGGAATTAGACATCTAGACGAACTAAGTGAACCACAGACTAATGATATCCCAACCAATGAACCCAATCTAAAAGGAAAACATTTTTTAGGAGAAATTTGGTGCTACAAGAAAGGAAACGTAAGATTTGCAAGTACCAAACAAGTTTGCTTCAACAAAACTCCCACAGTATTTACTCCAACCCCGGTAAACATACCAGGGGCAGAGGGGGGGCAAGTGGCAGCGGAAGCGGAAGTTCAGACGAAGATCAGGCCCGTCCAGGCATCTTAATTCGCTCCAAAAACTTTTGGGACAATAACTGAGGCTGATTTGGTAACTAATCTGTCCAAACGTACCCTTTCTCCACACGAAATCTCTGCCCTTAATTATGGCTTATCATTTTCACCTAGTGCGTGTACTAACTTTGTCAATTTCCAGGTTGATCTTTTTAAATTTCTGAGAAAACTTAAGCTCAAAAAGTTTTTTGCCACACAGGTGACTACGTACAATCCTAAACCCAAACCCGATCCCCCGAGTTCTTTCAGCATTGGAGATTTAAGAGCTATTGAAGCCCTGGTTTCCTTGAATCAAGAGGCCGGTTGTGACACTTCAAATGTTATTCAGGATTTGAAAATTAATCCGCTCAATATGGACCTCAGGGAACTCAAACTAAAATCCAAATTTACTCCACAATTTACTGGTGACAATGTCATTGAGACCTTTAACCAAGCATTAACTCGAGATATCCACCAGTATTTGGACAAGCGCTCCAAACCCCAATGGAAATCCAATCTTACCAATAATCAAAAAACTGCTCTAAGAGAACTTGCCAATGATACTAATATTGTAATTAAGGAGGCAGATAAGGGGGGTAATATTGTCATTTTAAACTCCTCTGACTATACCACCATGGGTCTTAAACATCTTGATACCCCCGGCTGTTATCAGATTCTCAAATCTAATCCCACCAAACGTGTCGTATTGGACCTAATTGAATTGATTGATTTCTGGTACTCTAGAGGTTATCTAACTGATGATGAAAAGGATTTCCTACTAATTACTGACCCCACCATACCTGCAATGTATTTCTTGCCTAAGATACACAAACCTTATGATGTTCTACCTGATGTTAGGCCCATGTGAACGGAATCAACTGGGCTACGGAGGGCTTGTCTAAATATCTGGACGAAGCGCTTAAACCATTTGTAATCCAAATGAATTCCTACATTAGAGACAGTGCCCATATCCTTCAGGACCACTTTTCCATTACGTGGCATTCAGACTTTATGTTAGCTACCATTAATGTTGTTGCTTTGTATACCAATATCAATCATGACTTGGCATTGCTCACATTAGATTATGTTTTCAGAAACAGCTTGGCATCATTCCTTGAACATGTTTCTATGCTCAAACAATTTCTACAATTTGTCTTAGCTAATAATGTTTTTCTTTTCAATGAACAATTTTATTTACAATTGAAGGGGGTGGCCATTGGGGCCAAATTTGCACCCACTTTGGCCAATCTCTTCATGGCATACTTTGAAGAAACACACATTTTGAACCAAAATCAGTATGTCTCCAATATCGTCACTTGGTGACGTTTTATTGACGATATTTTTCTAATTTGCAGAGGTACTGAAGAGACCTTCAATGAATTTCTAACCTTTGCCAACACCAATACATTTGGTATCAATTTCACTAGTAAATGTGATTACAAACAAATTGACTTTTTGGACCTACACATCTTTGTAGAGGATCAACAACTCTACACCCGTACTTATAGGAAACCCACTGAGGTGAATTCTATACTAGCAGCACAAAGTAATCATAGGAGAATTACCATCAACAATATTCCTACCAGAGAATTTCACAGGGCTAGACAAAATTGTACTTGTCTCATTGATTTTGACAAAGAATGTAACACTATTAATCAACGCTTCTTGAATAGGGGATATAAAACATCTATTATCAATGAAGCTTATGCCAAGCTTACTAATGTCACTCAGCCAGACCTCTTGAGTAAGGCGCCAAGACCGAAAGACCCTTCACCACATATTTCTTTGGTTACCCCATTCACGGCTGATTCTTCAATGCTGTATAAAATGGTTGCTAAGCATTGGCACATCCTGAGACTCGACAAAGATCCCAAGCCATATCTCTCATCCAAACCGAAATTCACTTTTTTGAGATCACCTACTATCAAGTCACAGATTAGTCCCTCATTTTTTTATAACAAAATGTCTAATTCCACCTGGTTACAACAACCTACTGGCTTCCATAAATGTGGGAACTGTAATCAGTGCCCATGGGCCTTTTCCAAATGTCAAACTTTCACTGACAAATTTGGTTCCACAGTAACGATTAAGGATTTAATCAATTGCAGGACTACCCATGTGGTCTATGCCATCATATGTGTGTGCGGCAAACTCTACGTGGGTAGCACTATTCGCCAATTTAGAATCCGCATTAGAGAACACTTGGCCAGTCTCCGAATGTGTGAACGAAAATCGCCTCTAGCAATTCATTGGCAATTGGAACATCAAATGGATTCAACCTCTGATTTACGTTACATTGGATTGTTGAAAGCACATAAGGGGAAAAGGGGCAGGAATCTCCAGCTTAAACTGCGTCAGATGGAAGCAAAATTAATATGTCTGCTGCGATGTAAAACATGTGGACTAAACTCTGATCACGAAATGCATGTCTTTTTGTGAATTTTAGCCCATTTAATCTCTATGTTTTATTACAAAACCATTGAACGGTTTATGTCTAGTGTATATTTTGATGCCTTCATATTATAAAGTTTTGCTATTTATGGTTTTGTGGCCAGTTATCACTGTGGCGCACCCCTGATGCGCGTTCATTTGCCAGCACCTATTTTTCCATACTTTCTATCAAACGAGACCGCTTTTACACCATTTTTCTTTAATGCAGGCTTTAGGGGCAGGCTCCCCTGTACTACTGATAACGTTTTGTGCTTCCAACGACTACTTATTCACCATTTTTTTCTTGGTCAAGTATTCAGACCATATTTGCATCTTAATATGATACTGGTTTGTTCCCGGCACTTGCCGTAACGGTGATTTCTGTTCGGTGCCGTGTTTACATTGTACGTCATTGCTTGCGATTGTATTCACCAATCTCCTTCTTGATCGTCACTCTGTTGACATCACACGTCACCGCAGCGACGTAACGTGCCAACGTACCCGTCGGCGTCACTCCTGTGACGCGCTTGACGGTATCCATTAATACGGAGCATTTCGGGTAAGCGTTGAATGGAATTGTCCAGATATACTCGTATCCTCTCTCGATTAGTCGAGTAAGTGATCTTTCCTTTTGACCTTGGCTCTTCCTTTTTTGTATAAACTCATGTTCTAGTCACTGATTTGTTATGGTTTCCCTTTTCAGGCAATATATTCACGCCGGCCATTTGTGGCCTTTGACATTGTTTCACTTCTTCACAATACACCCTGACTGATGGGAACTATTAAATAATACTTAATATGTGAGTGGCCTTACTTCCAATTTTCTGGTTCTTAATATATTGAAGTTTATAATTTATTTCATTCTGAGTTTTCTCTTGAATAGGATATCGCTATTGAGCTGTTATTTACTATTTTGAAGGATAAGCAACCCCCCTTTTTTCCTTGTAATTTTCTGACTGACTTAGTACCTTCCCACTGTGGATTTATATAGTTTCGCTTTAGTGATGGTTTCCTTCCTGTCACCAATCACTGGTTACTGTGACTATTTTCGTTCTGTTTTCTGAACATCACTAATTTTAATTTTGATGACGCTAATCGAAACTGTGGTCAACACCGGATTTTTTTGGCTGGTACTTGGACTTGCATGGGGGCTGTGCCGTGGGGTGCTGTTCACAATCAACCAAGAGAAGATAAAAAGGCTTTAAACGAATTTCAAGCTGATGATCTTACATATACTTTTTCTTGATTTCTGTTTATTTCTTTTGTGGTCTTTTGTTCTTTTTTGTTTATCTACATTGACCTGCCACTGCTGCACTACCAACCATACCTGATTCTTGGTATGTTTTTTACTTACACCCGTTTCATAATTGTTGTTTACCAAACATGATGACTATGTGATGCTACTGATGTATGTGATCTAGCCTTGAAAACGACCCAAGTGTCGAAACACGTGTCGGCTATTTCTCAATCTACCTCATTAAAATACTGTACCTTGATTGCTGGTTGTAATATTGTAATGGTGTCAAGCGCAATCCTACCCTTCTTTGCCATAGAACTGTTAATCTAATACCGGCCTGTGTGGATTGGTTGGTGGGATTGGATTGCTACTAACACTTCTTCCCTTTTTCATTTGATGATATGTCTTATAAACTTAGTAGTGATAATTAGCGCACAGGTACTCTGATAGTGACTCCACACTCTCTGTTCCTGTTTGTTTGTCACCTTACTTGTGCTAGCTGACCATCACCCCCTTAAACTATGGCAGATTATATGACTAATAGAGATCAAGATAGAGCGGCCTTATTTGCTCCGAGGGGCAGTACGGCGAATGCTTTCAAAAGTAATTTCTCGGTCCCAGAGACCCTGAAACAGAAATTTATCAGACTTGAAAGATTATCCAAAAAAGAAATTAATAACTATTGGGAGCAAGCATCTCTCACTAATTATCTTGAAAATAACCTCATTCCCAGGGGCTTACGTAACCTAACCTTTCCCAATTTTGATAATGAGGATGACGCAGACCTAGCGGAACAATGGGTAGATAATCTCAATCAAAGCCCCAAGAACATGTTAGAATTACTCATTACACATACTACTAGAGAGCACAAAAGAGTACTTGCCCAAATTAGGGAACTCAAAGAGGAAATCACCAAAATGCCCAACGCTGAAGAAACTAAACAAAAGAACTATGATAAGATGCATGACATTTTAGTAGAATACCAAGATGAAATTAAAATGCGCAAATGTAGAAAGTTTTTCCGAGATGATAAGGACTACCGTCAGGATAGAGTTTATACATTTCAAACCAAATATGATAATATTAACATCGGTTTGAAACCTTCCTGTGCTACTACCTCAGCTAACAACACTCCCGCTAGTTCTAATCCTGATTCTGAAACCGAACTAAGTGAACCACAGACTAATGATATCCCAACCAATGAACCCAATCTAAAAGGAAAACATTTTTTAGGAGAAATTCGGCGCTACAAGAAAGGAAACGTAAGATTTGCAAGTACCAAACAAGTTCGCTTCAACAAAACTCCCACAGTATTTACTCCAACCCCGGTAAACATACCAGGGGCAGGAGGGGGGGCAAGTGGCAGCGGAAGCGGAAGTTCAGACGAAGATCAGGCCCGTCCGGGCATCTTGACTCGCTCCAAAAAACGTTTGGGACAATAACTGAGGCTGATTTGGTAACTAATCTGTCCAAACGTACCCTTTCTCCACACGAAATCTCTGCCCTTAATAAAGGCTTATCATTTTCACCTAGTGTGTGGCCTAACTTTGTCAATTTCCAGGTTGATCTTTTTAAATTTCTGAGAAAACTTAAGCTCAAAAAGTTTTTTGCCACACAGGTGACTACGTACAATCCTAAACCCAAACCCGATCCCCCGAGTTCTTTCAGCATTGGAGATTTAAGAGCTATTGAAATCCTGGTTTCCTTGAATCAAGAGGCCGGTTGTGACACTTCAAATGTTATTCAGGATTTGAAAATTAATCCGCTCAATATGGACCTCAGGGAACTCAAACTAAAATCCAAATTTACGCCACAATTTACTGGTGACAATGTCATTGAGACCTTTAACCAAGCATTAACTCGAGATATCCACCAGTATTTGGACAAGCGCTCCAAACCCCAATGGAAATCAAATCTTACCAATAATCAAAAAACCGCTCTAAGAGAACTTGCCAATGATACTAATATTGTAATTAAGGAGGCAGATAAGGGGGGTAACATGGTCATTTTAAACTCCTCTGACTATATCACCATGGGTCTTAAACATCTTGATACCCCCGGCTGTTATCAGATTCTCAAATCTAATCCCACCAAACGTGTCCTATTGGACCTAATTGAATTGATTGATTTCTGGTACTCTAGAGGTTATCTAACTGATGATGAAAAGGATTTCCTACTAATTACTGACCCCACCATACCTACAATGTATTTCTTGCCTAAGATACACAAACCTTATGATGTTCTACATGAAGTTAGGCCCATTATGAGAGGAATCAAATGGGCTACCAAGGGCTTGTCTAAATATCTGGACGAAGCGCTTAAACCATTTGTAATCCAAATGAATTCCTACATTAGAGACAGTGCCCATATCCTTCAGGACCTCTTTTCCATTACATGGCATTCAGACTTTATGTTAGCTACCATCAATGCTGTTGCTTTGTATACCAAGATCAATCATGACTTGGCATTGCTCACATTAGATTATGTTTTCAGAAACAGCTCGGCATCATTCCTTGAACATGTTTCTATGCTCAAAAAATTTCTACAATTTGTCTTAGCTAATAATGTTTTTCTTTTCAATGAACAATTGTATTTACAATTGAAGGGGGTGGCCATGGGGGCCAAATTTGCACCCACTTTGGCCAATCTCTTCATGGCATACTTTGAAGAAACACACATTTTGAACCAAAATCAGTATGTCTCCAATATCGTCACTTGGTGACGTTTTATTTACGATATTTTTCTAATTTGGAGAGGTACTGAAGAGACCTTCAATGACTTTCTAACATTTGCCAACACCAATACATTTGGTATCAATTTCACTAGTAAATGTGATTATAAACAAATTGACTTTTTGGACCTACACATCTTTGTAGAGGATCAACAACTCTACACCCGTACTTATAGGAAACCCACTGAGGTGAATTCTATACTAGCAGCACAAAGTAATCATAGGAGAATTACCATCAACAATATTCCTACCGGAGAATTTCACAGGGCTAGACGAAATTGTACTTGTCTCATTGATTTTGACAAAGAATGTAACACTATTAATCAACGCTTCTTGAATCGGGGATATAAACATCTATTATCAATGAAGCTTATGCCAAGTTTACTAATGTCACTCAGCCAGACCTCTTGAGTAAGGCACCAAGACCGAAAGACCCTTCACCACATATTTCTTTGGTTACCCCATTCACGGCTGATTCTTCAATGCTGTATAAAATGATCACTAAGCATTGGCACATCCTGAGACTCGACAAGGATCTCGAGCCATATCTCTCATCCAAACCGAAATTCACTTTTTTGAGATCACCTACTATCAAGTCACAGATTAGTCCCTCATTTTTTGATAACAAAATGTCTAATTCCTCCTTGTTACAACAACCTACTGGCTTCCATAAATGTGGGAACTGTAATCAGTGCCCATGGGCCTTTTCCAAATGCCAAACTTTCACTGACAAATTTGGTTCCACAGTAACGATTAAGGATTTCATCAATTGCAGGACTACCCATGTGGTCTATGCCATCATATGTGTGTGCGGCAAACTCTACGTGGGTAGCACTATTCGCAAAACTTAGAATCCGCATTAGAGAACACTTGGCCAGTCTCCGAATGTGTGAACCAAAATCGCCTCTAGCAATTCATTGGCAATTGGAACATCAAATGGATTGAACCTCTGATTTACGTTACATTGGATTGTTGAAAGCACATAAGGGGAAAAGGGGCGGGAATCTCCAGCTTAAACTGCGTCAGATGGAAGCAAAATTAATATGTCTGCTGCGATGTACTACACGTGGACTAAACTCTGATCACAAAATGCATGTCTTTTTGTGAATTTTAGCCCATTATCAGGCCAATTCATGGAATAATTAGCGCAGCGCAAGTGGCCAAAACGTGCGATTTGCAGTGGAATAGCGAAAATCGCAGTGCAAGTGCGAAAATCGCACGAAAAGCAGCGCACATCGATTCATGGAAGGCCGTGCGTAAGAAAATCATCGGATGTGCGCTAAAAAAGTGCGCAGCGCACGTTGGCGCACAGGCCATCTAACGGCGTGCGCCAGGTCACAGCGAAAATCGCACAGGCCACAGCGAAAATCGCACATAGCGCAGCGCACACAACAAAAGTAGGCGTAACACGGGGTGTAACACTCGGAATGGGGAACAACTTGCCAAAATGTGGGCGTCATGGGGGAGGTACAGGGTGCAAGTGCGCGGAACGCTCACACGCTCGCCTACAACCCGTATTCATGGAATCCAATAGGGCAAAAAAGCGCACGGTCAAACCAGCGCACAGGCACAAACACGACCGCCACAAGAAAGCAGGCGGTAGCGTCTCTGCGCCTGTAATAAATGTGCGCCAAAGGGTGCGCCAACAAATAGCACCTATATACAGCCATGATGAATGTCCTATACTGTGGCCCTCCAGGACAAATGACGTGCAAAGGGGTACCCACAAACACGGACACCCGCTGACTGAAAAATAGCGTGTGCGTGTATTCCGGGGTGCGTGGGAAGTCTCACATGCGATTTGGCAGGGTACGTGGATTTCAGGGGTGCGCGGGAAGTTCCACACGCGATTTGGCCGGGTACGTGCGCGGGAATTTCCACACGCGATTTGTCTGGGTACGTGGATCTCAGGGGTACGCGGGAAGTCTCACACACGATTTGGCAGGGTACGTGGATTTCAGGGGTGCGCGGGAAGTTCCACATGCGATTTGGCCGGGTACGTGCGCAGGAATTTCCACACGCGATTTGTCTGGGTACGTGGATCTCAGGGGTGCGTGGGAAGTCTCACACGCGATTTGGCAGGGTACGTGGATTTCAGGGGTGCGCGGGAAGTTCCACACGGGATTTGGCCGGGTACGTGCGCGGGAATTTCCACACGCGATTTGTCTGGGTACGTGGATCTCAGGGGTGCGCGGGAAGTCTCACACGCGATTTGGCAGGGTACGTGGATTTCAGGGGTGTGGGGGAAGTACCACATGTGATTTGGGCGGGTACGTGCGTGGGAATTTCCACACGCGACTTGGCTGGGTACGTGGATCTCAGGGAGGCGCGGGAAGTCCCACACGCGATTTGGCAGGGTACGTGCGCGTGAATTTCCACACGCGATTGGGCTGGGTACGTGTATGACAGGGGTACGCGGGAAATTCTACACGCGATTTGGCTGTGTGCTCCCAGGTATTCCCTGTACACCCTCCACGGCCCCTGCAGGCAGCCGACACCACAGGGGACTACCCTGCACACCTGCTCATGTCACCCAGCACCCCCACCCCCCAGCATCCAGGGGCACCCTACACCAGGCCCCCACTCATGTCTCCCACCACCCCCACCCCCCAGCAGTGCAGGGGCAGCCTCCACCAGGCCCCCACTCATGTCTCCCACCACCCCCACCCCCCAGCATCCAGGGGCACCCTCCACCAGGCCCCCACTCATGTCTCCCACCACCCCCACCCCCCCAGCATCCAGGGGCACCCTCCACCAGGCACCCACTCATGTCCCCCTGCACCCCCACCCCTCAGCAGTGCAGGGGCAGCACCACCAGGGCCCCACTCATGTCCAACTCATGTCTCCCACCACCCCCACCCCCCAGCAGTGCAGGGGCACCCTCCACCAGGCCCCCACTCATGTCTCCCACCACCCCCACCCCCCAGCATCCAGGGGCACCCTCCACCAGGGCCCCACTCATGTCTCCCACCACCCCCACCCCCCAGCCACCAGGGGCAGCCTCCACCAGGCCCCCACTCATGTCTCCCACCACCCCCACCCCCCAGCCACCAGGGGCAGCCTCCACCAGGCCCCCACTCATGTCCCCCTGCACCCCCACCCCCCAGCAGTGCAGGGGCACCCTCCACCAGGCCCCCACTCATGTCTCCCACCACCCCCACCCCCCAGCAGTGCAGGGGCATCCTCCACCAGGCCCCCACTCATGTCTCCCACCACCCCCACCCCCCAGCATCCAGGGGCACCCTCCACCAGGGCCCCACTCATGTCTCCCACCACCCCCACCCCCCAGCCACCAGGGGCAGCCTCCACCAGGCCCCCACTCATGTCTCCCACCACCCCCACCCCCCAGCCACCAGGGGCAGCCTCCACCAGGCCCCCACTCATGTCCCCCTGCACCCCCACCCCCCAGCAGTGCAGGGGCACCCTCCACCAGGCCCCCACTCATGTCTCCCACCACCCCCACCCCCCAGCAGTGCAGGGGCATCCTCCACCAGGCCCCCACTCATGTCTCCCACCACACCCACCCCCCAGCATCCATGGGCACCCTCCACCAGGCCCCCACTCATGTCTCCCACCACCTCCACCCCAAAGCAGTAAAGGGGCAGCCTCCACCAGGCCCCCACTCATGTCTCCTACCACCCCCACCCCCCAGCATCCAGGGGCACCCTCCACCAGGCCCCCACTCATGTCTCACACGCGATTTGGCAGGGTATGTGGATTTCAGGGGTGCGCGGGAAGTCCCACACGCGATTTGGCAGGGTACGTGCGCGTGAATTTCCACACGCGATTGGGTTGGGTACGTGTATGACAGGGGTACGTGTGAAATTCTACACGCGATTTGGCTGTGTGCTCCCAGGTATTCCCTGTACACCCTCCACGGCCCCTGCAGGCAGCCGACACCACAGGGGACTACCCTGCACACCTGCTCATGTCACCCAGCACCCCCACCCCCCAGCATCCAGGGGCAGCCTCCACCAGGCCCCCACTCATGTCTCCCACCACCCCCACCCCCCAGCAGTGCAGGGGCAGCCTCCACCAGGCCCCCACTCATGTCTCCCACCACCCCCACCCCCCAGCATCCAGGGGCACCCTCCACCAGGCCCCCACTCATGTCTCCCACCACCCCCACCCCCCCAGCATCCAGGGGCACCCACCACCCCCACCGCACAGCATCCAGGGGCACCCTCCAACAGGCACCCACTCATGTCCCCCTGCACCGCCACCCCCAGCAGTGCAGGGGCAGCACCACCAGGGCCCCACTCATGTCCAACTCATGTTTCCCACCACCCCCACCCCCCAGCAGTGCAGGGGCACCCTCCACCAGGCCCCCACTCATGTCTCCCACCACCCCCACCCCCAGCATCCAGGGGCACCCTCCACCAGGGCCCCACTCATGTCTCCCACCACCCCCACCCACCCAGCAGTGCAGGGGCAGCCTCCACCAGGCCCCCACTCATGTCTCCCACCACCCCCACCCCCCATCAGTGCAGGGGCACCCTCCACCAGGCCCCCACTCATGTCCCCCTGCAACCCCACCCCCCAGCAATGCAGGGGCACCCTCCACCAGGCCCCCACTCATGTCTCCCACCACCCCCACCCCCCCAGCAGTGTGGTGCACCCTCCACCAGGCCCCCACTCATGTCTCCCACCACCCCCACGCCCCAGCAGTGCAGGGGCAGCCTCCACCAGGCCCCCACTCATGTCTCCCTCCACCCCCACCCCCCAGCATCCAGGGGCAGCCTCCACCAGACCCCCACACATGTCTCCCACCACCCCCACCCCCCAGCATCCAGGGGCACCCTCCACCAGGCACCCACTCATGTCCCCCTGCACACCCACCCCCCAGCAGTGCAGGGGCACCCTCCACCAGGCCCCCACTCATGTCTCCCACCACCCCCACCCCCAGCAGTGCAGGGGCACCCTCCATCAGGCCCCCACTCATGTCTCCCACCACCCCACCCCCAGCATCCAGAGGCACCCTCCACCAGGCCCCCACTCATGTCCCCCACCACCCCCACCCCCCAGCATCCAGGGGCACCCTCCACCAGGCACCCACTCATGTCCCCCTGCACCCCCACCCCCCAGCAGTGCAGGGGCACCCTCCACCAGGCCCCCACTCATGTCTCCCACCACCCCCACCCCCCAGCAGTGCAGGGGCACCCTCCATCAGGCCCCCACTCATGTCTCCCACCACCCCACCCCCAGCATCCAGAGGCACCCTCCACCAGGCCCCCACTCATGTCCCCCACCACCCCCACCCCCCAGCAGTGCAGGGGCAGCCTCCACCAGGCCCCCACTCATGTCTCCCACCACCCCCACCCCCCAGCATCCAGGGGCACCCTCCAACAGGCACCCACTCATGTCCCCCTGCACCCCCACCCCCCAGCAGTGCAGGGGCAGCACCACCAGGGCCCCACTCATGTCCAACTCATGTCTCCCACCACCCCCACCCCCCAGCAGTGCAGGGGCACCCTCCACCAGGCCCCCACTCATGTCTCCCACCACCCCCACCCCCCAGCATCCAGGGGCACCCTCCACCTGGGCCCCACTCATGTCTCCCACCACCCCCACCCCCCAGCAGTGCAGGGGCAGCCTCCACCAGGCCCCCACTCATGTTTCCCACCACCCCCACCCCCCAGCAGTGTGGGGCACCCTCCACCAGGCCCCCACTCATGTCTCCCACCACCCCTACCCCCCAGCAGTGCATGGGCAGCCTCCACCAGGCCCCCACTCATGTCTCCCACCACCCCCACCCCCCCAGCAGTGCAGGGACAGCCTCCACCAGGCCCCCACTCATGTCTCCCACCACCCCCACCCCCCAGCAGTGTAGGGGCACCCTCCACCAGGCCCCCACTCATGTCCCCCTGCAACCCCATCCCCCAGCAGTGCAGGGGCACCCTCCACCAGGCCCCCACTCATGTCTCCCACCCCCCTTCACCCCCCCAGCAGAATGGGGCACCCTCCACCAGGCCCCCACTCATGTCTCCCACCACCCCCACCCCCCAGCAGTGCAGGGGCAGCCTCCACCAGGCCCCCACTAATGTCTCCCACCACCCCCACCCCCCAGCATCCAGGGGCAGCCTCCACCAAGCCCCCACTCATGTCTCCCACCACCTCCACCCCCCAGCATCCAGGGGCACCCTCCACCAGGAACCCACTCATGTCCCCCTGCACCCCCAACCCCCAGCAGTGCAGGGGCAGCACCACCAGGGCCCCACTCATGTCCAACTCATGTCTCCCACCACCCCCACCCCCCAGCATCCAGGGGCACCCTCCACCAGGGCCCCACTCATGTCTCCCACCACCCCCACCCCCCAGCCACCAGCGGCAGCCTCCACCAGGCCCCCACTCATGTCTCCCACCACCCCCACCCCCCAGCCACCAGGGGCAGCCTCCACCAGGCCCCCACTCATGTCCCCCTGCACCCCCATCCCCCAGCAGTGCAGGGGCACCCTCCACCAGGCCCCCACTCATGTCTCCCACCACCCCCACCCCCCAGCAGTGCAGGGGCATCCTCCACCAGGCCCCCACTCATGTCTCCCACCACACCCACCCCCCAGCATCCAGGGACACCCTCCACCAGGACCCCCACTCATGTCCCCCATCACCCCCACCCCCCAGCAGTGCAGGGGCAGCCTCCACCAGGCCCCCACTCATGTCTCCCACCACCCCCACCCCCCAGCATCCAGAGGCACCCTCCAACAGGCACCCACTCATGTCCCCCTGCACCCCCACCCCCCAGCAGTGCAGGGGCAGCACCACCAGGGCCCCACTCATGTCCAACTCATGTCTCCCACCACCCCCACCCCCCAGCAGTGCAGGGGCACACTCCACCAGGCCCCCACTCATGTCTCCCACCACCCCCACCCCCCAGCATCCAGGGGCACCCTCCACCAGGGCCCCACTCATGTCTCCCACCACTCCGACCCCCCAGCAGTGCAGGGGCAGCCTCCACCAGGCCCCCACTCATGTCTCCCACCACTCCCACCCCCCAGCAGTGCAGGGGCACCCTCCACCAGTCCCCCACTCATGTCCCCCTGCACCCCCACCCCCCAGCAGTGCAGGGGCACCCTCCACCAGGTCCCCACTCATGTCTCCCACCACCCCCACCCCACCAGCACTGTGGGGCACCCTCCACCAGGCCCCCACTCATGTCTCCCACAACCCCCACCCCCCAGCAGTGCAGGGGCAGCCTCCACCAGGCCCCCACTCATGTCTCCCACCACCCCCACCCCCCAGCATCCAGGGGCACCCTCCACCAGGCACCCACTCATGTCCCCCTGCACCCCCACCCCCCAGCAGTGCAGGGGCAGCACCACCAGGGCCCCACTCATGTCCAACTCATGTCTCCCACCACCCCCACCCCCCAGCAGTGCAGGGGCAGCCTCCACCAGGCCCCCACTCATGTCTCCCACCACCCCCACCCACCACCATCCAGGGGCACCCTCCACCAGGGCCCCACTCATGTCTCCCACCACCCCCACCCCCCAGCAGTGCAGGGGCAGCCTCCACCAGGCCCCCACTCATGTCTCCCACCACCCCACCCCCCAGCATCCAGGGGCACCCTCCACCAGGCCCCCACTCATGTCCCCCACCCCCCCCCACCCCCCAGCAGTGCAGGGGCAGCCTCCACCAGGCCCCCACTCATGTCTCCCACCACCCCCACCCCCCAGCATCCAGGGGCACCCTCCACCAGGCCCCCACTCATGTCTCACACGCGATTTGGCAGGGTATGTGGATTTCAGGGGTGCGCGGGAAGTCCCACACGCGATTTGGCAGGGTACGTGCGCGTGAATTTCCACACGCGATTGGGTTGGGTACGTGTATGACAGGGGTACGTGGGAAATTCTACACGCGATTTGGCTGTGTGCTCCCAGGTATTCCCTGTACACCCTCCACGGCCCCTGCAGGCAGCCGACACCACAGGGGACTACCCTGCACACCTGCTCATGTCACCCAGCACCCCCACCCCCCAGCATCCAGGGGCAGCCTCCACCAGTCCCCCACTCATGTCCCCCACCACCCCCACCCCCCAGCATCCAGGGGCACCCTCCACCAGGCCCCCACTCATGTCTCCCACCACCCCCACCCCCCAGCAGTGCAGGGGCAGCCTCCACCAGGCCCCCACTCATGTCTCCCACCACCCCCACCCCCCAGCATCCAGGGGCACCCTCCACCAGGCCCCCACTCATGTCTCCCACCACCCCCCCAGCATCCAGGGGCACCCTCCACCAGGCACCCACTCATGTCCCCCACCACCCCCACCGCACAGCATCCAGGGGCACCCTCCAACAGGCACCCACTCATGTCCCCCTGCACCGCCACCCCCAGCAGTGCAGGGGCAGCCTCCACCAGGCCCCCACTCATGTCTCCCACCACTCCCACCCCCCAGCAGTGCAGGGGCACTCTCCACCAGTCCCCCACTCATGTCCCCCTGCACCCCCACCCCCCAGCAGTGCAGGGGCACCCTCCACCAGGTCCCCACTCATGTCTCCCACCACCCCCACCCCCCCAGCAGTGTGGGGCACCCTCCACCAGGCCCCCACTCATGTCTCCCACAACCCCCACCCCCCAGCAGTGCAGGGGCAGCCTCCACCAGGCCCCCACTCATGTCTCCCACCACCCCCACCCCCCAGCATCCAGGGGCACCCTCCACCAGGCACCCACTCATGTCCCCCTGCACCCCCACCCCCCGGCAGTGCAGGGGCAGCACCACCAGGGCCCCACTCATGTCCAACTCATGTCTCCCACCACCCCCACCCACCCAGCAGTGCAGGGGCAGCCTCCACCAGGCCCCCACTCATGTCTCCCACCACCCCCACCCCCCAGCAGTGCAGGGGCACCCTCCACCAGGCCCCCACTCATGTCTCCCACCACCCCCACCCCCCCCCAGCAGTGTGGGGCACCCTCCACCAGGCCCCCACTCATGTCTCCCACCACCCCCACGCCCCAGCAGTGCAGGGGCAGCCTCCACCAGGCCCCCACTCATGTCTCCCACCACCCCCACCCCCCAGCATCCAGGGGCAGCCTCCACCAGACCCCCACACATGTCTCCCACCACCCCCACCCCCCAGCATCCAGGGGCACCCTCCAACAGGCACCCACTCATGTCCCCCTGCACCCCCACCCCCAGCAGTGCAGGGGCAGCACCACCAGGGCCCCACTCATGTCCAACTCATGTCTCCCACCACCCCCACCCCCCAGCATCTAGGGGCACCCTCCACCAGGCCCCACTCATGTCTCCCACCACCCCCACCCCCCAAACACCAGGGGCAGCCTCCACCAGGCCCCCACTCATGTCTCCCACCAGCCCCACCCCCCAGCCACCAGGGGCAGCCTCCACCAAGCCCCCACTCATGTCCCCCTGCACCCCCACCCCCCAGCAGTGCAGGGGCACCCTCCACCAGGCCCCCACTCATGTCTCCCACCACCCCCACCCCCAGCAGTGCAGGGGCACCCTCCATCAGGCCCCCACTCATGTCTCCCACCACCCCACCCCCAGCATCCAGAGGCACCCTCCACCAGGCCCCCACTCATGTCCCCCTCCACCCCCACCCCCCAGCAGTGCAGGGGCAGCCTCCACCAAGCCCCCACTCATGTCTCCCACCACCCCCACCCCCCAGCATCCAGGGGCACCCTCCAACAGGCACCCACTCATGTCCCCCTGCACCCCCACCCCCCAGCAGTGCAGGGGCAGCACCACCAGGGCCCCACTCATGTCCAACTCATGTCTCCCACCACCCCCACCCCCCAGCAGTGCAGGGGCACCCTCCACCAGGCCCCCACTCATGTCTCCCACCACCCCCACCCCCCAGCATCCAGGGGCACCCTCCACCTGGGCCCCACTCATGTCTCCCACCACCCCCACCCCCCAGCAGTGCAGGGGCAGCCTCCACCAGGCCCCCACTCATGTTTCCCACCACCCCCACCCCCCAGCAGTGTGGGGCACCCTCCACCAGGCCCCCACTCATGTCTCCCACCACCCCCACCCCCCAGCAGTGCATGGGCAGCCTCCACCAGGCCCCCACTCATGTCTCCCACCACCCCCACCCCCCCAGCAGTGCAGGGACAGCCTCCACCAGGCCCCCACTCATGTCTCCCACCACCCCCACCCCCCAGCAGTGTAAGGGCACCCTCCACCAGGCCCCCACTCATGTCCCCCTGCAACCCCATCCCCCAGCAGTGCAGGGGCACCCTCCACCAGGCCCCCACTCATGTCTCCCACCCCCCTCCACCCCCCCAGCAGTATGGGGCACCCTCCACCAGGCCCCCACTCATGTCTCCCACCACCCCCACCCCCCAGCAGTGCAGGGGCAGCCTCCACCAGGCCCCCACTAATGTCTCCCACCACCCCCACCCCCCAGCATCCAGGGGCAGCCTCCACCAGGCCCCCACTCATGTCTCCCACTACCCCCACCCCCCAGCATCCAGGGGCACCCTCCACCAGGAACCCACTCATGTCCCCCTGCACCCCCAACCCCCAGCAGTGCAGGGGCAGCACCACCAGGGCCCCACTCATGTCCAACTCATGTCTCCCACCACCCCACCCCCCAGCAGTGCAGGGGCAACCTCCACCAGGCCCCCAATCATGTCTCCCACCACCCCCACCCCCCAGCATCCAGGGGCACCCTCCACCAGGCCCCCAATCATGTCTCCTACCACCCCCACCCCCCAGCCACCAGGGGCAGCCTCCACCAGGCCCCCACTCATGGCCCCCTGCACCCCCACCCCCAAGCAGTGCAGGGGCACCCTCCACCAGGCCCCCACTTATGTCTCCCACCACCCCCACCCCCCAGCAGTGCAGGGGCACCCTCCACCAGGCCCCCACTCATGTCTCCCACCACCCCCACCCCCCAGCATCCAGGGGCACCCTCCACCAGGCCCCCACTCATGTCCCCCACCACCCCACCCCCCAGCAGTGCAGGGGCAGCCTCCACCAGGCCCCCACTCATGTCTCCCACCACCCCCACCCCCCAGCATCCAGAGGCACCCTCCAACAGGCACCCACTCATGTCCCCCTGCACCCCCACCCCCCAGCAGTGCAGGGGCAGCACCACCAGGGCCCCACTCATGTCCAACTCATGTCTCCCACCACCCCCACCCCCCAGCAGTGCAGGGGCACCCTCCACCAGGCCCCCACTCATGTCTCCCACCACCCCCACCCCCCAGCATCCAGGGGCACCCTCCACCAGGGCCCCACTCATGTCTCCCACCACTCCGACCCCCCAGCAGTGCAGGGGCAGCCTCCACCAGGCCCCCACTCATGTCTCCCACCACTCCCACCCCCCAGCAGTGCAGGGGCACTCTCCACCAGTCCCCCACTCATGTCCCCCTGCACCCCCACCCCCCAGCAGTGCAGGGGCACCCTCCACCAGGTCCCCACTCATGTCTCCCACCACCCCCACCCCCCCAGCAGTGTGGGGCACCCTCCACCAGGCCCCCACTCATGTCTCCCACAACCCCCACCCCCCAGCAGTGCAGGGGCAGCCTCCACCAGGCCCCCACTCATGTCTCCCACCACCCCCACCCCCCAGCATCCAGTGGCACCCTCCACCAGGCACCCACTCATGTCCCCCTGCACCCCCACCCCCCAGCAGTGCAGGGGCAGCACCACCAGGGCCCCACTCATGTCCAACTCATGTCTCCCACCACCCCCACCCCCCAGCAGTGCAGGGGCACCCTCCACCAGGCCCCCACTCATGTCTCCCACCACCCCCACCCACCACCATCCAGGGGCACCCTCCACCAGGGCCCCACTCATGTATCCCACCACCCCCACCCCCCAGCAGTGCAGGGGCAGCCTCCACCAGGCCCCCACTCATGTCTCCCACCACCCCCACCCCCCAGCATCCAGGGACACCCTCCACCAGGGCCCCACTCATGTCTCCCACCACCCCCACCCCCCAGCAGTGCAGGGGCACCCTCCACCAGACCCCCACTCATGTCTCCCACCACCCCCATCCCCCAGCATCCAGGGGCACCCTCCACCAGGGCCCCACTCATGTCTCCCACCACCCCCACCCCCCAGCAGTGCAGGGGCAGCCTCCACTAGGCCCCCATTCATGTCTCCCACCACCCCCACCCCCAGCAGTGCAGGGGCACCCTCCACCAGGTCCCCACTCATGTCCCCCTGCACCCCCACCCCCAAGAAGTTCAGGGGCATCCTCCACCAGGCCCCCACTCATGTCTCCCACCACCCCCACCCCCCCAGCAGTGTGGGGCACCCTCCACCAGGCCCCCACTCATGTCTCCCACCACCCCCACCTCCCAGCATCCACGGGCACCCTCCACCAGGCCCCCACTCATGTCCAACTAATGTATTCCACCACCCCCAACCCCCAGCAGTGCAGGGGCAGCCTCCACCAGGCCCCCACTCATGTCTCCCACCACCCCCACCCCCCAGCATCCAGGGGCACCCTCCACCAGGCCCCCACTCATGTCCAACGCATGTCTCCCACCACCCCCACCCCCAAGCATCCAGGGGCACCCTCCACCAGGGCCCCACTCATGTCTCCCACCACCCCAACCCCCCAGCATCCAGGGGCACCCTCCACCAGGCCCCCACTCATGTCTCCCACCACCCCCACCCCCCAGCATCCAGGGGCACCCTCCAACAGGCACCCACTCATGTCCCCCTGCACCCCCACCCCCCAGCAGTGCAGGGGCAGCACCACCAGGGCCCCACTCATGTCAAACTCATGTCTCCCACCACCCCCACCCACCAGCAGTGCAGGGGCACCCTCCACCAGGCCCCCACTCATGTCCCCCTGCACCCCCACCCCCCAGCAGTGCAGGGGCACCCTCCACCAGGCCTACTCATGTCTCCCACCACCCCCCCAGCAGTGTGGGGCACCCTCCACCAGGCCCCCACTCATGTCTCCCACCACCCCCACCCACAGCAGTGCAGGGGCAGCCTCCACCAGGCCCCCACTCATGTCTCCCACCACCCCCACCCCCCAGCAGTGCAGGGGCAGCCTCCACCAGGCCCTCACTCATGTCTCCCACCACCCCCACCCACCACCATCCAGGGGCACCCTCCACCAGGGCCCCACTCATGTCTCCCACCACCCCCACCCCCCAGCAGTGCAGGGGCAGCCTCCACCAGGCCCCCACTCATGTCTCCCACCACCCCCACCCCCCAGCATCCAGGGGCACCCTCCACCAGGCCCCCACTCATGTCCCCCACCCCCCCCAACCCCCCAGCAGTGCAGGGGCAGCCTCCACCAGGCCCCCACTCATGTCTCCCACCACCCCCACCCCCCAGCATCCAGGGGCACCCTCCACCAGGCCCCCACTCATGTCTCACACGCGATTTGGCAGGGTATGTGGATTTCAGGGGTGCGCGGGAAGTCCCACACGCGATTTGGCAGGGTACGTGCGCGTGAATTTCCACACGCGATTGGGTTGGGTACGTGTATGACAGGGGTACGTGGGAAATTCTACACGCGATTTGGCTGTGTGCTCCCAGGTATTCCCTGTACACCCTCCACGGCCCCTGCAGGCAGCCGACACCACAGGGGACTACCCTGCACACCTGCTCATGTCACCCAGCACCCCCACCCCCCAGCATCCAGGGGCAGCCTCCACCAGGCCCCCACTCATCTCCCCCACCACCCCCACCCCCCAGCATCCAGGGGCACCCTCCACCAGGCCCCCACTCATGTCTCCCACCACCCCCACCCCCCAGCAGTGCAGGGGCAGCCTCCACCAGGCCCCCACTCATGTCTCCCACCACCCCCCCAGCATCCAGGGGCACACTCCACCAGGCACCCACTCATGTCCCCCACCACCCCCACCGCACAGCATCCAGGGGCACCCTCCAACAGGCACCCACTCATGTCCCCCTGCACCGCCACCCCCAGCAGTGCAGGGGCAGCACCACCAGGGCCCCACTCATGTCCAACTCATGTTTCCCACCACCCCCACCCCCCAGCAGTGCAGGGGCACCCTCCACCAGGCCCCCACTCATGTCTCCCACCACCCCCACCCCCAGCATCCAGGGGCACCCTCCACCAGGGCCCCACTCATGTCTCCCACCACCCCCACCCACCCAGCAGTGCAGGGGCAGCCTCCACCAGGCCCCCACTCATGTCTCCCACCTCCCCCACCCCCCAGCAGTGCAGGGGCACCCTCCACCAGGCCCCCACTCATGTCTCCCACCACCCCCACCCCCCCCAGCAGTGTGGGGCACCCTCCACCAGGCCCCCACTCATGTCTCCCACCACCCCCACGCCCCAGCATCCAGGGGCACCCTCCAACAGGCACCCACTCATGTCCCCCTGCACCCCCACCCCCCAGCAGTGCAGGGGCAGCACCACCAGGGCCCCACTCATGTCCAACTCATGTCTCCCACCACCCCCACCCCCCAGCATCTAGGGGCACCCTCCACCAGGCCCCACTCATGTCTCCCACCACCCCCACCCCCAAACACCAGGGGCAGCCTCCACCAGGCCCCCACTCATGTCTCCCACCACCCCCACCCCCCAGCCACCAGGGGCAGCCTCCACCAAGCCCCCACTCATGTCCCCCTGCACCCCCACCCCCCAGCAGTGCAGGGGCACCCTCCACCAGGCCCCCACTCATGTCTCCCACCACCCCCACCCCCCCAGCAGTGCAGGGACAGCCTCCACCAGGCCCCCACTCATGTCTCCCACCACCCCCACCCCCCAGCAGTGTAAGGGCACCCTCCACCAGGCCCCCACTCATGTCCCCCTGCAACCCCATCCCCCAGCAGTGCAGGGGCACCCTCCACCAGGCCCCCACTCATGTCTCCCACCCCCCTCCACCCCCCCAGCAGTATGGGGCACCCTCCACCAGGCCCCCACTCATGTCTCCCACCACCCCCACCCCCCAGCAGTGCAGGGGCAGCCTCCACCAGGCCCCCACTAATGTCTCCCACCACCCCCACCCCCCAGCATCCAGGGGCAGCCTCCACCAGGCCCCCACTCATGTCTCCCACCACCCCCACCCCCCAGCATCCAGGGGCACCCTCCACCAGGAACCCACTCATGTCCCCCTGCACCCCCAACCCCCAGCAGTGCAGGGGCAGCACCACCAGGGCCGAACTCATGTCCAACTCATGTCTCCCACCACCCCACCCCCCAGCAGTGCAGGGGCACCCTCCACCAGGCCCCCAATCATGTCTCCCACCACCCCCACCCCCCAGCATCCAGGGGCACCCTCCACCAGGCCCCCAATCATGTCTCCTACCACCCCCACCCCCCAGCCACCAGGGGCAGCCTCCACCAGGCCCCCACTCATGGCCTCCTGCACCCCCACCCCCAAGCAGTGCAGGGGCACCCTCCACCAGGCCCCCACTTATGTCTCCCACCACCCCCACCCCCCAGCAGTGCAGGGGCACCCTCCACCAGGCCCCCACTCATGTCTCCCACCACCCCCACCCCCCAGCATCCAGGGGCACCCTCCACCAGGCCCCCACTCATGTCCCCCACCACCCCACCCCCTAGCAGTGCAGGGGCAGCCTCCACCAGGCCCCCACTCATGTCTCCCACCACCCCCACCCCCCAGCATCCAGAGGCACCCTCCAACAGGCACCCACTCATGTCCCCCTGCACCCCCACCCCCCAGCAGTGCAGGGGCAGCACCACCAGGGCCCCACTCATGTCCAACTCATGTCTCCCACCACCCCCACCCCCCAGCAGTGCAGGGGCACCCTCCACCAGGCCCCCACTAATGTCTCCCACCACCCCCACCCCCCAGCATCCAGGGGCACCCTCCACCAGGGCCCCACTCATGTCTCCCACCACTCCGACCCCCCAGCAGTGCAGGGGCAGCCTCCACCAGGCCCCCACTCATGTCTCCCACCACTCCCACCCCCCAGCAGTGCAGGGGCACCCTCCACCAGTCCCCCACTCATGTCCCCCTGCACCCCCACCCCCCAGCAGTGCAGGGGCACCCTCCACCAGGTCCCCACTCATGTCTCCCACCACCCCACCCCCCCAGCAGTGTGGGGCACCCTCCACCAGGCCCCCACTCATGTCTCCCACAACCCCCACCCCCCAGCAGTGCAGGGGCAGCCTCCACCAGGCCCCCACTCATGTCTCCCACCACCCCCACCCCCCAGCATCCAGGGGCACCCTCCACCAGGCACCCACTCATGTCCCCCTGCACCCCCACCCCCCAGCAGTGCAGGGGCAGCACCACCAGGGCCCCACTCATGTCCAACTCATGTCTCCCACCACCCCCACCCCCCAGCAGTGCAGGGGCACCCTCCACCAGGCCCCCACTCATGTCTCCCACCACCCCCACCCACCACCATCCAGGGGCACCCTCCACCAGGGCCCCACTCATGTCTCCCACCACCCCCACCCCCCAGCAGTGCAGGGGCAGCCTCCACCAGGCCCCCACTCATGTCTCCCACCACCCCCACCCCCCAGCATCCAGGGACACCCTCCACCAGGGCCCCACTCATGTCTCCCACCACCCCCACCCCCCAGCAGTGCAGGGGCACCCTCCACCAGACCCCCACTCATGTCTCCCACCACCCTCATCCCCCAGCATCCAGGGGCACCCTCCACCAGGGCCCCACTCATGTCTCCCACCACCCCCACCCCCCAGCAGTGCAGGGGCAGCCTCCACCAGGCCCCCATTCATGTCTCCCACCACCCCCACCCCCCAGCAGTGCAGGGGCACCCTCCACCAGGTCCCCACTCATGTCCCCCTGCACCCCCACCCCCAAGAAGTTCAGGGGCATCCTCCACCAGGCCCCCACTCATGTCTCCCACCACCCCCACCCCCCAGCAGTGTGGGGCACCCTCCACCAGGCCCCCACTCATGTCTCCCACCACCCCCACCCCCCAGCATCCACGGGCACCCTCCACCAGGCCCCCACTCATGTCCAACTAATGTATTCCACCACCCCCAACCCCCAGCAGTGCAGGGGCAGCCTCCACCAGGCCCCCACTCATGTCTCCCACCACCCCCACCCCCCAGCATCCAGGGGCACCCTCCACCAGGCCCCCACTCATGTCCAACGCATGTCTCCCACCACCCCCACCCCCAAGCATCCAGGGGCACCCTCCACCAGGGCCCCACTCATGTCTCCCACCACCCCAACCCCCCAGCATCCAGGGGCACCCTCCACCAGGCCCCCACTCATGTCTCCCACCACCCCTACCCCCCAGCATCTAGGGGCACCATCCAACAGGCACCCACTCATGTCCCCCTGCACCCCCACCCCCCAGCAGTGCAGGGGCAGCACCACCAGGGCCCCACTCATGTCAAACTCATGTCTCCCACCACCCCCACCCACCAGCAGTGCAGGGGCACCCTCCACCAGGCCCCCACTCATGTCCCCCTGCACCCCCACCCCCCAGCAGTGCAGGGGCACCCTCCACCAGGCCTACTCATGTCTCCCACCACCCCCACCCCCCCAGCAGTGTGGGGCACCCTCCACCAGGCCCCCACTCATGTCTCCCACCACCCCCACCCCCAGCAGTGCAGGGGCAGCCTCCACCAGGCCCCCACTCATGTCTCCCACCACCCCCACCCCCCAGCATCCAGGGGCAGCCTCCACCAGGCCCCCACTCATGTCTCCCACCACCCCCACCCCCCAGCATCCAGGGGCACCCTCCAACAGGCACCCACTCATGTCCCCCTGCACCCCCACCGCCCAGCAGTGCAGGGGCAGCACCACCAGGGCCCCACTCATGTCCAACTCATGTCTCCCACCACCCACACCCCCCAGCAGTGCAGGGGCACCCTCCACCAGGCGCCCACTCATGTCCCCCTGCACCCCCACCCCCAGCAGTGCAGGGGCACCCTCCAGCAGGCCCCCACTCATGTCTCCCACCACCCCCACCCCCCCAGCAGTGTGGGGCACCCTCCACCAGGCCCCCACTCATGTCTCCCACCACCCCCACCCCCCAGCAGTGCAGGGGCAGCCTCCACCAGGCCCCCACTCATGTCTCCCACCACCCCCACCCCCCAGCATCCAGGGGCAGCCTCCACCAGGCCCCCACTCATGTCTCCCACCACCCCCACCCCCAGCATCCAGGGGCAGCCTCCACCAGGCCCCCACTCATGTCTCCCACCACCCCCACCCCCCAGCATCCAGGGGCACCCTCCAACAGGCACCCATTCATGTCCCCCTGCACCCCCACCCCCAGCAGTGCAGGGGCAGCACCACCAGGGCCCCACTCATGTCCAACTCATGTCTCCCACCACCCCCATCCCCAGCAGTGCAGGGGCACCCTCCACCAGGCCCCCACTCATGTCTCCCACCACCCCCACCCCCCAGCATCCAGGGGCACCCTCCACCAGGCCCCCACTCATGTCTCCCACCACCCCCACCCCCCAGCCACCAGGGGCAGCCTCCACCAGGCCCCCACTCATGTCTCCCACCACCCCCACCCCCCAGCCACCAGGGGCAGCCTCCACCAGGCCCCCACTCATGTCCCCCTGCACCCTGACCCCCCAGCAGTGCAGGGGCACCCTCCACCAGGCCCCCACTCATGTCTCCCACCACCCCCACCCCCCAGCAGTGCAGGGGCACCCTCCACCAGACCCCCACTCATGTCTCCCACCACCCCCATCCCCCAGCATCCAGGGGCACCCTCCACCAGGGCCCCACTCATGTCTCCCACCACCCCCAACCCCCAGCAGTGCAGGGGCAGCCTCCACCAGGCCCCCACTCATGTCTCCCACCACCCCCACCCCCCAGCATCCAGGGGCACCCTCCACCAGGCCCCCACTCATGTCCAACGCATGTCTCCCACCACCCCCACCCCCAAGCATCCAGGGGCACCCTCCACCAGGGCCCCACTCATGTCTCCCACCACCCCAACCCCCCAGCATCCAGGGGCACCCTCCACCAGGCCCCCACTCATGTCTCCCACCACCCCTACCCCCCAGCATCTAGGGGCACCATCCAACAGGCACCCACTCATGTCCCCCTGCACCCCCACCCCCCAGCAGTGCAGGGGCAGCACCACCAGGGCCCCACTCATGTCAAACTCATGTCTCCCACCACCCCCACCCACCAGCAGTGCAGGGGCACCCTCCACCAGGCCCCCACTCATGTCCCCCTGCACCCCCACCCCCCAGCAGTGCAGGGGCACCCTCCACCAGGCCTACTCATGTCTCCCACCACCCCCACCCCCCCAGCAGTGTGGGGCACCCTCCACCAGGCCCCCACTCATGTCTCCCACCACCCCCACCCCCAGCAGTGCAGGGGCAGCCTCCACCAGGCCCCCACTCATGTCTCCCACCACCCCCACCCCCCCAGCATCCAGGGGCAGCCTCCACCAGGCCCCCACTCATGTCTCCCACCACCCCCACCCCCCAGCATCCAGGGGCACCCTCCAACAGGAACCCACTCATGTCCCCCTGCACCCCCACCGCCCAGCAGTGCAGGGGCAGCACCACCAGGGCCCCACTCATGTCCAACTCATGTCTCCCACCACCCACACCCCCCAGCAGTGCAGGGGCACCCTCCACCAGGCGCCCACTCATGTCCCCCTGCACCCCCACCCCCAGCAGTGCAGGGGCACCCTCCAGCAGGCCCCCACTCATGTCTCCCACCACCCCCACCCCCCCAGCAGTGTGGGGCACCCTCCACCAGGCCCCCACTCATGTCTCCCACCACCCCCACCCCCCAGCAGTGCAGGGGCAGCCTCCACCAGGCCCCCACTCATGTCTCCCACCACCCCCACCCCCCAGCATCCAGGGGCAGCCTCCACCAGGCCCCCACTCATGTCTCCCACCACCCCCACCCCCCAGCATCCAGGGGCAGCCTCCACCAGGCCCCCACTCATGTCTCCCACCACCCCCACCCCCAGCATCCAGGGGCACCCTCCAACAGGCACCCACTCATGTCCCCCTGCACCCCCACCCCCAGCAGTGCAGGGGCAGCACCACCAGGGCCCCACTCATGTCCAACTCATGTCTCCCACCACCCCCATCCCCAGCAGTGCAGGGGCACCCTCCACCAGGCCCCCACTCATGTCTCCCACCACCCCCACCCCCCAGCATCCAGGGGCACCCTCCACCAGGCCCCCACTCATGTCTCCCACCACCCCCACCCCCCAGCCACCAGGGGCAGCCTCCACCAGGCCCCCACTCATGTCTCCCACCACCCCCACCCCCCAGCCACCAGGGGCAGCCTCCACCAGGCCCCCACTCATGTCCCCCTGCACCCTGACCCCCCAGCAGTGCAGGGGCACCCTCCACCAGGCCCCCACTCATGTCTCCCACCACCCCCACCCCCCAGCAGTGCAGGGGCAGCCTCCACCAGGCCCCCACTCATGTCTCCCACCACCCCCACCCCCCAACATCCAGGGGCACCCTCGACCAGGGCCCCACTCATGTCTCCCACCACCCCCACCCCCTAGCAGTGCAGGGCAGCCTCCACTAGGCCCCCACTCATGTCTCCCACCACCCCCACCCCCCAGCATCCAGGGACACCCTCCACCAGGGCCCCACTCATGTCTCCCACCACCCCCACCCCCCAGCAGTGCAGGGGCACCCTCCACCAGGCCCCCACTCATGTCTCCCACCACCCCCACCCTCCAGTATCCAGGGGCACCCTCCACCAGGGCCCCACTCATGTCTCCCACCACCCCCACCCCCCAGCAGTGCAGGGGCAGCCTCCACCAGGCCCCCACTCATGTCTCCCACCACCCCCTCCCCCCAGCAGTGCAGGGGCACCCTCCACCAGGCCCCTACTCATGTCCCCTTGCACCCCCACCCCCCAGCAGTTCAGGGTCACCCTCCACCAGGCCCCCACTCATGTCTCCCACCACCCCCACACCCCCAGCAGTGTGGGGAACCCTCCACCAGGCCCCCACTCATGTCTCCCACCACCCCCACCCCCCAGCATCCAGGGGCACCCTCCACCAGGCCCCCACTCATGTCCAACTAATGTCTTCCACCACCTCCACCCCCCAGCAGTGCAGGGGCAGCCTCCACCAGGCCCCCACTCATGTCTCCCACCACCCCCACCCCCAGCATCCAGGGGCACCCTCCACCAGGCCCCGACTCATGTCCAACTCATGTCTCCCACCACCCCATCCCCCAGCATCCAGGGGCACCCTCCACCAGGGCCCCACTCATGTCGCCCACCACCCCCACCCCCCAGCATCCAGGGGCACCCTCCACCAGGCCCCCACTCATGTCTCCCACCACCCCCACCCCCCAGCAGTGCAGGGGCAGCCTCCACCAGGCCCCCACTCATGTCTCCCACCACCCCCATCCCCCAGCATCCAGAGGCACCCTCCAACAGGGCCCAACTCATGTCTCCCACCACCCCCACCCCCCAGCAGTGCAGGGGCAGCCTCCACCAGGCCCCCACTCATGTCTCCCACCACCCCCTCCCCCCAGCAGTGCAGGGGCACCCTCCACCAGGCCCCTACTCATGTCCCCTTGCACCCCCACCCCCCAGCAGTTCAGGGGCACCCTCCACCAGGCCCCCACTCATGTCTCCCACCACCCCCACCCCCCAGCATCCAGAGGCACCCTCCACCAGGGCCCCACTCATGTCTCCCACCACTCCGACCCCCCAGCAGTGCAGGGGCAGCCTCCACCAGGCCCCCACTCATGTTTCCCACCACCCCCACCCCCCAGCAGTGTGGGGCACCCTCCACCAGGCCCCCACTCATGTCTCCCACCACCCCCACCCCCCAGCAGTGCATGGGCAGCCTCCACCAGGCCCCCACTCATGTCTCCCACCACCCCCTCCCCCCAGCAGTGTAAGGTCACCCTCCACCAGGCCCCCACTCATGTCCCCCTGCAACCCCATCCCCCAGCAGTGCAGGGGCACCCTCCACCAGGCCCCCACTCATGTCTCCCACCCCCCTCCACCCCCCCAGCAGTATGGGGCACCCTCCACCAGGCCCCCACTCATGTCTCCCACCACCCCCACCCCCCAGCAGTGCAGGGGCAGCCTCCACCAGGCCCCCACTAATGTCTCCCACCACCCCCACCCCCCAGCATCCAGGGGCAGCCTCCACCAGGCCCCCACTCATGTCTCCCACCACCCCCACCCCCCAGCATCCAGGGGCACCCTCCACCAGGAACCCACTCATGTCCCCCTGCACCCCCAACCCCCAGCAGTGCAGGGGCAGCACCACCAGGGCCCCACTCATGTCCAACTCATGTCTCCCACCACCCCACCCCCCAGCAGTGCAGGGGCACCCTCCACCAGGCCCCCACTCATGTCTCCCACCACCCCCACCCCCCAGCATCCAGGGGCACCCTCCAACAGGCACCCACTCATGTCCCCCTGCACCCCCACCCCCCAGCAGTGCAGGGGCAGCACCACCAGGGCCCCACTCATGTCCAACTCATGTCTCCCACCACCCCCACCCACCAGCAGTGCAGGGGCACCCTCCACCAGGCCCCCACTCATGTCCCCCTGCACCCCCACCCCCCAGCAGTGCAGGGGCACCCTCCACCAGGCCTACTCATGTCTCCCACCACCCCCACCCCCCCAGCAGTGTGGGGCACCCTCCACCAGGCCCCCACTCATGTCTCCCACCACCCCCACCCCCAGCAGTGCAGGGGCAGCCTCCACCAGGCCCCCACTCATGTCTCCCACCACCCCCACCCCCCAGCATCCAGGGGCAGCCTCCACCAGGCCCCACTCATGTCTCCCACCACCCCCACCCCCCAGCATCCAGGGGCACCCTCCAACAGGCACCCACTCATGTCCCCCTGCACCCCCACCGCCCAGCAGTGCAGGGGCAGAACCACCAGGGCCCCACTCATGTCCAACTCATGTCTCCCACCACCCACACCCCCCAGCAGTGCAGGGGCACCCTCCACCAGGCGCCCACTCATGTCCCCCTGCACCCCCACCCCCAGCAGTGCAGGGGCACCCTCCAGCAGGCCCCCACTCATGTCTCCCACCACCCCCACCCCCCCAGCAGTGTGGGGCACCCTCCACCAGGCCCCCACTCATGTCTCCCACCACCCCCACCCCCCAGCAGTGCAGGGGCAGCCTCCACCAGGCCCCCACTCATGTCTCCCACCACCCCCACCCCCCAGCATCCAGGGGCAGCCTCCACCAGGCCCCCACTCATGTCTCCCACCACCCCCACCCCCCAGCATCCAGGGGCAGCCTCCACCAGGCCCCCACTCATGTCTCCCACCACCCCCACCCCCCAGCATCCAGGGGCACCCTCCAACAGGCACCCACTCATGTCCCCCTGCACCCCCACCCCCCAGCAGTGCAGGGGCAGCACCACCAGGGCCCCACTCATGTCCAACTCATGTCTCCCACCACCCCCATCCCCAGCAGTGCAGGGGCACCCTCCACCAGGCCCCCACTCATGTCTCCCACCACCCCCACCCCCCAGCATCCAGGGGCACCCTCCACCAGGCCCCCACTCATGTCTCCCACCACCCCCACCCCCCAGCCACCAGGGGCAGCCTCCACCAGGCCCCCACTCATGTCTCCCACCACCCCCACCCCCCAGCCACCAGGGGCAGCCTCCACCAGGCCCCCACTCATGTCCCCCTGCACCCTGACCCCCCAGCAGTGCAGGGGCACCCTCCACCAGGCCCCCACTCATGTCTCCCACCACCCCCACCCCCCAGCAGTGCAGGGGCAGCCTCCACCAGGCCCCCACTCATGTCTCCCACCACCCCCACCCCCCAACATCCAGGGGCACCCTCCACCAGGCCCCCACTCATGTCTCCCACCACCCCCACCCCCCAGCAGTGCAGGGCAGCCTCCACCAGGCCCCCACTCATGTCTCCCACCACCCCCACCCCCCAGCATCCAGGGGCACCCTCCAACAGGCACCCACTCATGTCCCCCTGCACCCCCACCCCCCAGCAGTGCAGGGGCAGCACCACCAGGCCCCACTCATGTCCAACTCATGTCTCCCACCACCCCACCCCCCAGCTGTGCAGGGGCACCCTCCACCAGGCCCCCACTCATGTCTCCCACCACCCCCACCCCCCAGCATCCAGGGGCACCCTCGACCAGGGCCCCACTCATGTCTCCCACCACCCCCACCCCCTAGCAGTGCAGGGCAGCCTCCACTAGGCCCCCACTCATGTCTCCCACCACCCCCACCCCCCAGCATCCAGGGACACCCTCCACCAGGGCCCCACTCATGTCTCCCACCACCCCCACCCCCCAGCAGTGCAGGGGAACCCTCCACCAGGCCCCCACTCATGTCTCCCACCACCCCCACCCTCCAGCATCCAGGGGCACCCTCCACCAGGGCCCCACTCATGTCTCCCACCACCCCCACCCCCCAGCAGTGCAGGGGCAGCCTCCACCAGGCCCCCACTCATGTCTCCCACCACCCCCTCCCCCCAGCAGTGCAGGGGCACCCTCCACCAGGCCCCTACTCATGTCCCCTTGCACCCCCACCCCCCAGCAGTTCAGGGTCACCCTCCACCAGGCCCCCACTCATGTCTCCCACCACCCCCACCCCCCCAGCAGTGTGGGGAACCCTCCACCAGGCCCCCACACATGTCTCCCACCACCCCCACCCCCCAGCATCCAGGGGCACCCTCCACCAGGCCCCCACTCATGTCCAACTAATGTCTTCCACCACCCCCACCCCCCAGCAGTGCAGGGGCAGCCTCCACCAGGCCCCCACTCATGTCTCCCACCACCCCCACCCCCAGCATCCAGGGGCACCCTCCACCAGGCCCCGACTCATGTCCAACTCATGTCTCCCACCACCCCATCCCCCAGCATCCAGGGGCACTCTCCACCAGGGCCCCACTCATGTCTCCCACCACCCCCACCCCCCAGCATCCAGGGGCACCCTCCACCAGGCCCCCACTCATGTCTCCCACCACCCCCACCCCCCAGCAGTGCAGGGGCAGCCTCCACCAGGCCCCCACTCATGTCTCCCACCACCCCCATCCCCCAGCATCCAGAGGCACCCTCCAACAGGGCCCAACTCATGTCTCCCACCACCCCCACCCCCCAGCAGTGCAGGGGCAGCCTCCACCAGGCCCCCACTCATGTCTCCCACCACCCCCTCCCCCCAGCAGTGCAGGGGCACCCTCCACCAGGCCCCTACTCATGTCCCCTTGCACCCCCACCCCCCAGCAGTTCAGGGGCACCCTCCACCAGGCCCCCACTCATGTCTCCCACCACCCCCACCCCCCAGCATCCAGGGGCACCCTCCACCAGGGCCCCACTCATGTCTCCCACCACTCCGACCCCCCAGCAGTGCAGGGGCAGCCTCCACCAGGCCCCCACTCATGTTTCCCACCACCCCCACCCGCCAGCATTGTGGGGCACCCTCCACCAGGCCCCCACTCATGTCTCCCACCACCCCCACCCCCCAGCAGAGCATGGGCAGCCTCCACCAGGCCCCCACTCATGTCTCCCACCACCCCCACCCCCCAGCAGTGCAGGGCAGCCTCCACCAGGCCCCCACTCATGTCTCCCACCACCCCCACCCCCCAGCATCCAGGGGCACCCTCCAACAGGCACCCACTCATGTCCCCCTGCACCCCCACCCCCCAGCAGTGCAGGGGCAGCACCACCAGGGCCCCACTCATGTCCAACTCATGTCTCCCACCACCCCACCCCCCAGCTGTGCAGGGGCACCCTCCACCAGGCCCCCACTCATGTCTCCCACCACCCCCACCCCCCAGCATCCAGGGGCACCCTCGACCAGGGCCCCACTCATGTCTCCCACCACCCCCACCCCCTAGCAGTGCAGGGCAGCCTCCACTAGGCCCCCACTCATGTCTCCCACCACCCCCACCCCCCAGCATCCAGGGACACCCTCCACCAGGGCCCCACTCATGTCTCCCACCACCCCCACCCCCCAGCAGTGCAGGGGAACCCTCCACCAGGCCCCCACTCATGTCTCCCACCACCCCCACCCTCCAGCATCCAGGGGCACCCTCCACCAGGGCCCCACTCATGTCTCCCACCACCCCCACCCCCCAGCAGTGCAGGGGCAGCCTCCACCAGGCCCCCACTCATGTCTCCCACCACCCCCTCCCCCCAGCAGTGCAGGGGCACCCTCCACCAGGCCCCTACTCATGTCCCCTTGCACCCCCACCCCCCAGCAGTTCAGGGTCACCCTCCACCAGGCCCCCACTCATGTCTCCCACCACCCCCACCCCCCCAGCAGTGTGGGGAACCCTCCACCAGGCCCCCACACATGTCTCCCACCACCCCCACCCCCCAGCATCCAGGGGCACCCTCCACCAGGCCCCCACTCATGTCCAACTAATGTCTTCCACCACCCCCACCCCCCAGCAGTGCAGGGGCAGCCTCCACCAGGCCCCCACTCATGTCTCCCACCACCCCCACCCCCAGCATCCAGGGGCACCCTCCACCAGGCCCCGACTCATGTCCAACTCATGTCTCCCACCACCCCATCCCCCAGCATCCAGGGGCACTCTCCACCAGGGCCCCACTCATGTCTCCCACCACCCCCACCCCCCAGCATCCAGGGGCACCCTCCACCAGGCCCCCACTCATGTCTCCCACCACCCCCACCCCCCAACAGTGCAGGGGCAGCCTCCACCAGGCCCCCACTCATGTCTCCCACCACCCCCATCCCCCAGCATCCAGAGGCACCCTCCAACAGGGCCCAACTCATGTCTCCCACCACCCCCACCCCCCAGCAGTGCAGGGGCAGCCTCCACCAGGCCCCCACTCATGTCTCCCACCACCCCCTCCCCCCAGCAGTGCAGGGGCACCCTCCACCAGGCCCCTACTCATGTCCCCTTGCACCCCCACCCCCCAGCAGTTCAGGGGCACCCTCCACCAGGCCCCCACTCATGTCTCCCACCACCCCCACCCCCCAGCATCCAGGGGCACCCTCCACCAGGGCCCCACTCATGTCTCCCACCACTCCGACCCCCCAGCAGTGCAGGGGCAGCCTCCACCAGGCCCCCACTCATGTTTCCCACCACCCCCACCCGCCAGCATTGTGGGGCACCCTCCACCAGGCCCCCACTCATGTCTCCCACCACCCCCACCCCCCAGCAGAGCATGGGCAGCCTCCACCAGGCCCCCACTCATGTCTCCCACCACCCCCACCCCCCAGCAGTGTAAGGTCACCCTCCACCAGGCCCCCACTCATGTCCCCCTGCAACCCCATCCCCCAGCAGTGCAGGGGCACCCTCCACCAGGCCCCCACTCATGTCTCCCACCCCCCTCCAACCCCCCAGCAGTATGGGGCACCCTCCACCAGGCCCCCACTCATGTCTCCCACCACCCCCACCCCCCAGCAGTGCAGGGGCAGCCTCCACCAGGCCCTCACTAATGTCTCCCACCACCCCCACCCCCCAGCATCCAGGGGCAGCCTCCACCAGGCCCCCACTCATGTCTCCCACCACCCCCACCCCCAGCATCCAGGGGCACCCTCCACCAGGAACCCACTCATGTCCCCCTGCACCCCCAACCCCCAGCAGTGCAGGGCCAGCACCACCAGGGCCCCACTCATGTCCAACTCATGTCTCCCACCACCCCACCCCCCAGCAGTGCAGGGGCACCCTCCACCAGGCCCCCAATCATGTCTCCCACCACCCCCACCCCCCAGCATCCAGGGGCACCCTCCACCAGGCCCCCAATCATGTCTCCTACCACCCCCACCCCCCAGCCACCAGGGGCAGCCTCCACCAGGCCCCCACTCATGGCCCCCTGCACCCCCACCCCCAAGCAGTGCAGGGGCACCCTCCACCAGGCCCCCACTCATGTCTCCCACCACCCCCACCCCCCAGCAGTGCAGGGGCACCCTCCACCAGGCCCCCACTCATGTCTCCCACCACCCCCACCCCCCAGCATCCAGGAGCACCCTCCACCAGGCCCCCACTCATGTCCCCCACCACCCCACCCCCCAGCAGTGCAGGGGCAGCCTCCACCAGGCCCCCACTCATGTCTCCCACCACCCCCACCCCCCAGCATCCAGAGGCACCCTCCAACAGGCACCCACTCATGTCCCCCTGCACCCCCACCCCCCAGCAGTGCAGGGGCAGCACCACCACGGCCCCACTCATGTCCAACTCATGTCTCCCACCACCCCAACCCCCCAGCAGTGCAGGGGCACCCTCCACCAGGCCCCCACTCATGTCTCCCACCCCCCCCACCCCCCAGCATCCAGGGGCACCCTCCACCAGGGCCCCACTCATGTCTCCCACCACTCCGACCCCCCAGCAGTGCAGGGGCAGCCTCCACCAGGCCCCCACTCATGTCTCCCACCACTCCCACCCCCCAGCAGTGCAGGGGCACCCTCCACCAGTCCCCCACTCATGTCCCCCTGCACCCCCACCCCCCAGCAGTGCAGGGGCACCCTCCACCAGGTCCCCACTCATGTCTCCCACCACCCCCACCCCCCCAGCAGTGTGGGGCACCCTCCACCAGGCCCCCACTCATGTCTCCCACAACCCCCACCCCCCAGCAGTGCAGGGGCAGCCTCCACCAGGCCCCCACTCATGTCTCCCACCACCCCCACCCCCCCAGCAGTGTGGGGCACTCTCCACCAGGCCCCCACTCATGTCCCCCTGCACCCCCACCCCCCAGCAGTGCAGGGGCAGCACCACCAGGGCCCCACTCATGTCCAACTCATGTCTCCCAAAACCCCCACCCCCCAGCAGTGCAGGGGCACCCTCCACCAGGCCCCCACTCATTTCTCCCACCACCCCCACCCACCACCATCCAGGGGCACCCTCCACCAGGGCCCCACTCATGTCTCCCACCACCCCCACCCCCCAGCAGTGCAGGGGCAGCCTCCACCAGGCCCCCACTCATGTCTCCCACCACCCCCACCCCCCAGCATCCAGGGACACCCTCCACCAGGGCCCCACTCATGTCTCCCACCACCCCCACCCCCCAGCAGTGCAGGGGCACCCTCCACCAGACCCCCACTCATGTCTCCCACCACCCCCATCCCCCAGCATCCAGGGGCACCCTCCACCAGGGCCCCACTCATGTCTCCCACCACCCCCACCCCCCAGCAGTGCAGGGGCAGCCTCCACCAGGCCCCCATTCATGTCTCCCACCACCCCCACCCCCCAGCAGTGCAGGGGCACCCTCCACCAGGTCCCCACTCATGTCCCCCTGCACCCCCACCCCCAAGAAGTTCAGGGGCATCCTCCACCAGGCCCCCACTCATGTCTCCCACCACCCCCACCCCCCCAGCAGTGTGGGGCACCCTCCACCAGGCCCCCACTCATGTCTCCCACCACCCCCACCCCCCAGCATCCACTGGCACCCTCCACCAGGCCCCCACTCATGTCCAACTAATGTATTCCACCACCCCCAAACCCCAGCAGTGCAGGGGCAGCCTCCACCAGGCCCCCACTCATGTCTCCCACCACCCCCACCCCCAGCATCCAGGGGCACCCTCCACCAGGCCCCCACTCATGTCCAACGCATGTCTCCCACCACCCCCACCCCCAAGCATCCAGGGGCACCCTCCACCAGGGCCCCACTCATGTCTCCCACCACCCCAACCCCCCAGCATCCAGGGGCACCCTCCACCAGGCCCCCACTCATGTCTCCCACCACCCCCACCCCCCAGCATCCAGGGGCACCCTCCAACAGGCACCCACTCATGTCCCCCTGCACCCCCACCCCCCAGCAGTGCAGGGGCAGCACCACCAGGGCCCCACTCATGTCCAACTCATGTCTCCCACCACCCCCACCCACCAGCAGTGCAGGGGCACCCTCCACCAGGCCCCCACTCATGTCCCCCTGCACCCCCACCCCCCAGCAGTGCAGGGGCACCCTCCACCAGGCCTACTCATGTCTCCCACCACCCCCACCCCCCAGCAGTGTGGGGCACCCTCCACCAGGCCCCCACTCATGTCTCCCACCACCCCCACCCCCAGCAGTGCAGGGGCAGCCTCCACCAGGCCCCCACTCATGTCTCCCACCACCCCCACCCCCCAGCATCCAGGGGCAGCCTCCACCAGGCCCCCACTCATGTCTCCCACCACCCCCACCCCCCAGCATCCAGGGGCACCCTCCAACAGGCACCCACTCATGTCCCCCTGCACCCCCACCGCCCAGCAGTGCAGGGGCAGCACCACCAGGGCCCCACTCATGTCCAACTCATGTCTCCCACCACCCACACCCCCCAGCAGTGCAGGGGCACCCTCCACCAGGCGCCCACTCATGTCCCCCTGCACCCCCACCCCCAGCAGTGCAGGGGCACCCTCCAGCAGGCCCCCACTCATGTCTCCCACCACCCCCACCCCCCCAGCAGTGTGGGGCACCCTCCACCAGGCCCCCACTCATGTCTCCCACCACCCCCACCCCCCAGCAGTGCAGGGGCAGCCTCCACCAGGCCCCCACTCATGTCTCCCACCACCCCCACCCCCCAGCATCCAGGGGCAGCCTCCACCAGGCCCCCACTCATGTCTTCCACCACCCCCACCCCCCAGCATCCAGGGGCAGCCTCCACCAGGCCCCCACTCATGTCTCCCACCACCCCCACCCCCCAGCATCCAGGGGCACCCTCCAACAGGCACCCACTCATGTCCCCCTGCACCCGCACCCCCCAGCAGTGCAGGGGCAGCACCACCAGGGCCCCACTCATGTCCAACTCATGTCTCCCACCACCCCCACCCCCAGCAGTGCAGGGGCACCCTCCACCAGGCCCCCACTCATGTCTCCCACCACCCCCACCCCCCAGCATCCAGGGGCACCCTCCACCAGGCCCCCACTCATGTCTCCCACCACCCCCACCCCCCAGCCACCAGGGGCAGCCTCCACCAGGCCCCCACTCATGTCTCCCACCACCCCCACCCCCCAGCCACCAGGGGCAGCCTCCACCAGGCCCCCACTCATGTCCCCCTGCACCCTGACCCCCCAGCAGTGCAGGGGCACCCTCCACCAGGCCCCCACTCATGTCTCCCACCACCCCCACCCCCCAGCAGTGCAGGGGCAGCCTCCACCAGGCCCCCACTCATGTCTCCCACCACCCCCACCCCCCAACATCCAGGGGCACCCTCCACCAGGCCCCCACTCATGTCTCCCACCACCCCCACCCCCCAGCAGTGCAGGGCAGCCTCCACCAGGCCCCCACTCATGTCTCCCACCACCCCCACCCCCCAGCATCCAGGGGCACCCTCCAACAGGCACCCACTCATGTCCCCCTGCACCCCCACCCCCCAGCAGTGCAGGGGCAGCACCACCAGGGCCCCACTCATGTCCAACTCATGTCTCCCACCACCCCACCCCCCAGCTGTGCAGGGGCACCCTCCACCAGGCCCCCACTCATGTCTCCCACCACCCCCACCCCCCAGCATCCAGGGGCACCCTCGACCAGGGCCCCACTCATGTCTCCCACCACCCCCACCCCCTAGCAGTGCAGGGCAGCCTCCACTAGGCCCCCACTCATGTCTCCCACCACCCCCACCCCCCAGCATCCAGGGACACCCTCCACCAGGGCCCCACTCATGTCTCCCACCACCCCCACCCCCCAGCAGTGCAGGGGCAGCCTCCACCAGGCCCCCACTCATGTCTCCCACCACCCCCTCCCCCCAGCAGTGCAGGGGCACCCTCCACCAGGCCCCTACTCATGTCCCCTTGCACCCCCACCCCCCAGCATCCAGGGGCACCCTCCACCAGGCCCCCACTCATGTCCAACTAATGTCTTCCACCACCCCCACCCCCCAGCAGTGCAGGGGCAGCCTCCACCAGGCCCCCACTCATGTCTCCCACCACCCCCACCCCCAGCATCCAGGGGCACCCTCCACCAGGCCCCGACTCATGTCCAACTCATGTCTCCCACCACCCCATCCCCCAGCATCCAGGGGCACCCTCCACCAGGGCCCCACTCATGTCTCCCACCACCCCCACCCCCCAGCATCCAGGGGCACCCTCCACCAGGCCCCCACTCATGTCTCCCACCACCCCCACCCCCCAGCAGTGCAGGGGCATCCTCCACCAGGCCCCCACTCATGTCTCCCACCACCCCCATCCCCCAGCATCCAGAGGCACCCTCCAACAGGGCCCAACTCATGTCTCCCACCACCCCCACCCCCCAGCAGTGCAGGGGCAGCCTCCACCAGGCCCCCACTCATGTCTCCCACCACCCCCTCCCCCCAGTAGTGCAGGGGCACCCTTCACCAGGCCCCTACTCATGTCCCCTTGCACCCCCACCCCCCAGCAGTTCAGGGGCACCCTCCACCAGGCCCCCACTCATGTCTCCCACCACCCCCACACCCCCAGCAGTGTGGGGAACCCTCCACCAGGCCCCCACTCATATCTCCCACCACCCCCACCCCCCAGCATCCAGGGGCACCCTCCACCAGGCCCCCACTCATGTCCAACTAATGTCTTCCACCACCGCCACCCCCCAGCAGTGCAGGGGCAGCCTCCACCAGACCCCCACTCATGTCTCCCACCACCCCCACCCCCAGCATCCAGGGGCACCCTCCACCAGGCCCCGACTCATGTCCAACTCATGTCTCCCACCACCCCCATCCCCCAGCATCCAGGGGCACCCTCCACCAGGGCCCCACTCATGTCTCCCACCACCCCCACCCCCCAGCATCCAGGGGCACCCTCCACCAGGCCCCCACTCATGTCTCCCACCACCCCCACCCCCCAGCAGTGCAGGGGCAGCCTCCACCAGGCCCCCACTCATGTCTCCCACCACCCCCATCCCCCAGCATCCAGAGGCACCCTCCAACAGGGCCCCACTCATGTCTCCCACCACCCCCACCCCCCAGCAGTGCAGGGGCAGCCTCCACCAGGCCCCCACTCATGTCTCCCACCACCCCCACCCCCCAGCATCCAGGGGCACCCTCCAACAGGCACCCACTCATGTCCCCCTGCACCCAGGTCCTCACAATCCCCAATCATGTGCGTTATGGTCAGCCTCCACAGCCAAAAGGCCCTACCAAGTAACCCATTCACCCACATGGAAATGGAAATTACATGTTACACCCCCATTGTTCATAAAGCAAATGAACCCATGTCCGTCACACACAATGGTTTCAATTGAATGGGAAAACACCCAACATGACATGCATGAAACCAATGAGATGATACCACACAGTGAAGTATGAAAACAAACATTTGTATTAAAAAAAAATGAATGCAAATGAAATGAAACAAACTACAATGGCAATGAAAAAAAGATAAGCTGCATGTCCGTCCAAAAAAATAAAAAATACAAATCCAAATCCAAAAAAATGTTGTCCAAAGTCACATTAAAAATAAAATCAATCAGAGAGAGAAAAATAAATGCAAAGACCATTGCTCCATGGTGAATAAATAAAAAAAAAAATAATCAAACAATCCAATGAAGAACTATGTACAAAACATCCAAGGGTCCATGAGCCCAACTGAACAAAGGAAACCTACAAAAAACCCTAACTAAAATGCAACTATATACAAAAAGTGGAGCAGTGTCCGTCGACTCCAAATCATAAGAAGAAACAAAGGAAACCTAAAACTAAAGAACTATATACAAAGGCGGCGGGCAAGTCCAGCGGCTCACTCCGTGGTGTTCCGGGCCAGGGCATCATCAAACTCCTCGTCTATGTCCCGGAGGCGGTCCTGTTCCATGGCCCCGAGGGTCCGCAGGGACGACGCCATCTGCTCCTCCAACCGCCTGCGGATTGCCTCGAGGCACTTGGCCCGCCTCAGGGCCCTGCGCATGGAGTTCTCCGCCCTGACCATCGTGAGCCGCGCCTCTTCCGCCCGCCGCCGCTCCGCACCTATCTGCTGGCCCAACCGCAGCCACACGGAAGACACTTCCTGTCCTGGGTCCTCCTGCCCTCCGGCCGATGCCTGCCCCTCCGATGTTGATGGCCCCGAGCCATGATGCCTCCCACGTTGACTCTGCTGCCTCCGACGCAACTGCCTCTGCCAGCACGACGGCATCCAGGCTGATGGAATCCACCGACACCGTCGTGCACGTGCCCTGCCTGATGATGCCGGCACATCCTCCATCTGCTGGGGTACAGTTGCTGTGGTGTCCAACCCTGCTGGACCTCCGACTCCCGACTGTGGCAGGGATGGGATCCCCAACGAGCTGGCTGCATTGGTCAGGGCAGGTCCACAGGGGGCCCTGGTGGCATCTGGGCCGGAAGACAGCAAGGAGAACGACCGGCGTATAGCCTCCACAGAGGAGGAGAGGGCCGCCAGATTGGCCGACACATGCAGGAAACCCCCGAACATGGAAGATCCCAATTGGGCCACGTCGGCACGGTGCTCTTCGTGATGACGTGCGTGCTCCTCCCGGGAAGCACGCACGTCATCACGAATTGCACCCGCGCGCATTGCGACCCCAATCAGGACCTTCTCCATACGGCCACGGGTCCCCTCGTCCGCAGGTGGAGGGGAGTTAGGTGACATGGACATCCCCTCTACCTGCGGACGGGCCTGGGACGGGGCATCCCTGCTGGTGCATGGTGGTGCACTCACAGGGTCAGGGACAGCGACATACACAGGCCCCTCCACGGTGACCTGTGCTGCCTCCTGCCCCTGCCCCTGGACTGCACCACTTGCACCAGCAGGGATGCCCCCACCAGGCCCCATGTGTGCCTCAGTGGCGGCCTCCTCCTCCTCTGTGGAAACCACCAACCTGGATGGCTCCTCACCGTCTTCCGCCGTAGCAGGCCCCTGTGGGGGCTCACCCACCTCTTCCGCTGCAGCCGTGGGGGCATCCCCGCCGCCTTGCTCCACAGCGCCGTCTCCGCCCTCTTCTTCACTAGCAGCTGCGTAGAGGGAGACATAGAACACAAGCATCAGGGTACTGTTCAATGGTCCCCTAGACAGGAAGCAATAGCAGATGAGTACCACTGTCAAAGTACACTTCCATCATGTCCCTCCACAACACATGGGTCAGTCCAGGCAAAACACACACAGTAACAGGCATGGTGCATGCCATGGACATTTCCATACATGTCCAATGGACTCTTGAAACATACAATGATATGGAACTCACATGCATCATGGGTCATGCCTATCACATACACACAGTACACCTCAGTCACATCCATCTGGCCTCATACACCCCAAACACAGCGGATACAAGGGTAACTAGGCTGCATCAGTGAATCTGTGCATTGTCACACACATGTGTCGTGCATCCATGGCATTCACAAGTCACAGACACGCAGGTCAGGCACACAGACATGGCTACCATATATGTACCTGGCATCAGCACCCATCCCTCACCTCCACCCATGTCCAGGAACAGAGACTGGCATGCCCTCATGTGTAAAATCTGCATCGGGCTCCCCATGTCGCATTTAAACACATGCAACAACCATGTGGTTCACAAATCACTGGTCGCACATGCATTACCATGATGTCCCTGCACACATACATGCATACATGGCCTATGTCACACATACAGGCAAGTATCAGACAACCAGCACACTGCAACATGCCCTGTCTCACACAGCAATGCTTGGCCACTTACCGCTCAACTCCAGACGGGTCTCCCTCTCATGGATCTGGGCGTGGAGCGCTGGGCGTACGCGTTCCAGGACCCTCATCTGGATGGAACTCATGCGGTCCCGGCCCCCCTCCACGAGGCGCCGGGCCTTCACGAGGGTCCTGGACCTCAAGTCCTCCCAGCGCTTCTTGATCTTCTGGACGTCGCGGGTTGCCACCCCCTCCGCATTGATGGCAACCACACAGTCGGCCCAGATCCTCTCCCGTCCTTCCTTGCTGGCACGGGACGATCCAAAGAGGGCATCATACTGCCCCAGGACATGCTCCACCAGGACACCAACTTCGGTGGCAGTGAAGCTGGTGCCCCTCTGCCCCTCTGGCCTGGGGTTGCCACTGGTGCCAGATGTGGAAGTGCCCGACATGGCAACCCCAGAGGCAGGAGTGGGTGGGCAACTGGGTCCTGGGGCTGGGCTGTGAAGCGATGTTATCCCAGTTGGGAGTCTTCAGTTCCAGCAGGGGTGGACACAGCAACTGGACCCCTGCAGATGGCTGATGTGCAGGCACCAAATGGCAGGGCACGGTGGCAGCAGGCAGGTAGGCAGGCAGGCAGCAGAAGCAGATGGCACGTGGGAGGCTGCTCGGGGCACTGGGGGGCAGTAATTCGGCCTTCTGAGCAGGAGCGTGGTCTTCCGTGTGTTTTCGCGTGGCCAGCTTGATACTGAGTGATTTGGCACGTGAAAATACTGCACGTCAGCGTGAAATTCGAGGAAAGGCCCTTAGCGCGTAAGCGCGTCAGCACGCATACGCAATTCTATTGGACCAAAGGCCCTCAGCGCGTAAGCGCGTCTGTGACGTGACCCGCACGGGTGTTTCCCTCATAGCACGTGATGACGGAGCACACGTGGAAAGACTGCACGTCAGAGTGTCATCGCGTGTAATTGGACAAAAGTGCGCGTACACGCGATTGGCCTATGTACGTGTATTTCAGGGGTGCGCGGGCACTTACACACGCGAGTACATTAGCGCACGTGTATTCCGGGGTGCGTGGGAATTTCCACACGCTATTGGCCTGGGTACTGGATTTCAGGGGTGCGCGGGAAGTTTCACACGTGAGTACATCAGCGCACGTGTATTCCGGGGTGCGCCGGAATTTCCACACGCTATTGGCCTGGGTACTGGATTTCAGGGGTGCGCGGGAAGTTTCACACGCTCGCCTACAACACGCGCAAAGAAACACGTACGCCAGTAGGAAGCAGGCATACGTCGACCCGCGACGCATTAATTTGCGCGTAAAAAAAAAAACAAGCTCAGACGCCAGGATGAATATACCGTTCCTAGCAGCAGTGGCCGTGGGCTACCAAAGGAGGAGGAGGAGGATAGTCAGGGCCAGAATATTCACACCCAGAACCAGCCTTTTCGGGATGCCTGATGACCAGGTGTATGGGAGGTACAGGTTTCCACCACACATAATACTGGTCCTGGTGAGTGAGTGGGAGGATGACCTCACATCACCCACCCTGTGCTCCCAAGCACTCAGCCCCCTGGAGAAGGTCCTCAATGTATTGCACTTCTTAGCCACTGGATCATTTCAGCGGACAAGTGCCATAGTGGGTGGGGTGTCACAGGCCACGCAGTCACGCTGCCTACACCAGGTCTTGAACATCATCACTGCACGCCCATCAGTCCGCAGGCACATATACCTGCCCAGAACACATGCAGAAAGGCATGCTGCCGCCCTGGATTTTTACGGTGTGGCACGATTCCCCAAAGTGCTAGGTGCCATCGACTGCACCCATGTGGCTCTACGTCCCCCCAGGGCATCTGAGCACAACTATAGGAACCGCAAGCACTGGCATTCCATCAACGTGCAGGTAGTATGTAATGCCAAGGGAATCATCACCTCAGTATATGCCAACTATCCCGGGTCCACCCACGACAGCTTCATTTACCGAATGTCCACCCTAAACCGGGACCTACAAGCTGGGCGGCATGGCGATACATGGCTGCTTGGTGAGTATGAGTGCCACTGCACATGCATGCATGTCAGATACTGAGCAAGGTCACAACCCCACCAATGATACCAATCACCACCTCCACAGGGGACAGTGCCTACCCTCTCAGACCCCACATGATGACGCCAATTCGGAACCCCACCACGCCACCCGAGGTAAGATATAACACAGCCCACATTGCAACCCGGGGCATAGTGGAGCGCACATTCGGAGTGCTTAAGTCACGCTTTCGCTCCGTTGACCGTTCTGGCGGGCAGCTGTTATACGCTCCCCCAGTAGTGTGCAGGATCATAGTGGCAGCATGTGTCCTGCACAACGTTGCAACACGCCAGGGCCTGCCTGTGGACATGGTGGTGCCCCCACATCCCCAACCACATGCTCGCCCGCTGCGCATGGGAGGGGAAAGGGCACGGGGGGAGGCAGCCCGTACACAGCTAATGGCTAATTACTTCACATAGAAATCACACCCCTGTGGAGTGCACACTGCCCTGGCACATACCATCTGACAATCAATGATGACTCAACCTGACACTGATCCTGAATGTCTGGAGAATCAACCGTCAAAACCATATCAGCCTGAGATTGTTCACCTGGAAGTGTTACAATGTGTGCATCCCTACCTACACAGACACCACCAATGCAGTTTCGTGAAAAAACACATTCATGCAGCTAAAATGAACACCCACTTACAAAATGCAACATGAGGACAGTGCCATGTCACCAACCCATCCCCAGCACTGCCACACGACACACCGTGCCATGTCATGCTATTTGCAGGTAAACAAAGTAATCCCCACAACATGGCACAAGTGTCACAGTACAGTGTCCCTAATTGAAACTCGCGACACCGGAAATGCTCACAGTAATGCAGGACCAACAACACACTTGAGCAGGTATTTAGCAAAAACACTTATCATCTACTGACCCTCAAAACTACCATTAACATGACATTACGAATGTAAGGAATTAGTAGTCTCACCACCTGGAAATGCCTGCACTCCCACCACTTCCAACTGTATGGTGTTGCCGCCATGTAGAGTTGTAGGTGCACTGCTGCCAACATGGACCCCATCTTCAAAGTAGAGGGCCTTGTGTAGACATGAGGAAAGGACCTGCAAATTAGGAGGTAGACACGGATGATGAGTTAGACATCAATGCAACTTGCAGTGTACAACACAACAGCAATATGCACTAGGAATGTATACACAGTATTGACTAGACTAGACTAGACCCTCCCTGGGCGCAGATAGGGGGGGCCTCACCTCATGCATCCCTCCCTGGGGTCAGATGCCCCTTCCTAGGAGCAGATATCTGCCCCCAGGGAGGGTTGCATGAGGTGGGGCCCTCCATTTGGGGTGGAGGGGGTTGAGGGCCACCCCTCGTTGCGGTACATCATGCGCTGCCAATTTAGGGTGGCCCTCAGCCCCCCCTAAAAAGCAGCCTGTGATTTTGTATATTTTTTTTTGTTTACCCAACTTTGCTTGGTGCAGATGGCCACATTAGTGTGGCTATCTGCCCCAGGGTGCCCAAACCCTACTGCCCCATCTATTGGGGGTCCTGCCCCACCTTTTGGGGTGGCCCCCTCACCCCAAATGGAGGTGGCGTGTACCTCACGCAGCCGTTTGGAGGAGGCCCAGGGAGGCCTGCATGAGGTGTGTCCCCCAGCCATTTGGGGTGAGGGGGGAGAGGGCCCCCAAAAATGGTGGGACAGGCCCCCCCAGTGGGTGGGGCAGTAAGGTTTGGGCACCCGGCCCCAGATTGGCACACCAATGTGATCCTCTGCACCAAGGGGAGTTGGGTTACCAAAGGAAAAAAATGAAAATGGTGGAACGCTTTTTAGGGGGGGCGGTGGGGCACCCCAAAGGGTCAGGGAATTTTCTAATGGGATGGGGTGTTGACCCCCTCCCTCCCCACCCGCAATGGAGTGGGTGCCAAGTCATGCAGCCCTTCCTGGGACCAGATATCTGCTCCTAGGAACGGACGCCTGAGCCCAGGGAGGAGTGCAGGACAACCCCCCCTATCTGCCCCCGGGGAGGGCTACATTTTGCTGGTGTGACCGTAGGTAACACATGTTCTTTGTTTTGTTTACAGCTTTTTCTACCCGAGCAGCTGCAACGTTATGTGAGTACTGTTTTTTATTATTCTATGGTTAGGGCCCATTGTCAGTGGGGTGGGTGAGACTGGGGCTGGATTGTTGGTGGTGTGGGTGGGAATGGCCCGTCTGGGCAGATCACCTCCAACTGTCCTGGAGTTGCGGCTGGGCTGCATTACAGCTTTTCCCTTCGGGGAGGTATTGGCACACTGCCGAGACTCCTTGGTGGGGAGAAGCTGTAACGCAGGGCAGCCAGGGCTCCAGCAAAGTCGGCGGTAATATCCCTGGCCTTGGGCACCCTTCTCCCATGTGGGTCTTTGCTGGTGGTTCTGGGTATTACATTCTGGGCCGATTTGCGTAAGTCAGACCTCTGTGGATTCCCACGGGTGTCCTCTTTTGGGAAATGCATGGGGTTCCCTGTTTCCCTTGCTGGCTGCGACACCCTAGGCCCAAATCTGTAGGTTGCCCACATGAACAAAATGGGCAGTGGCGAATGGCTTGGGGTTCCCAGTCGGTTACCCTTTTCCTTTTGCGCCCCCGGTAGGTGCACCCACACATGTGAGGTACCGTTTTCATCGGGACACGTGTGGGGACACGGGAAGGTAGGCCACGTGTTGTTGGCGGTGTGTTTCGGTGGGTGGCCAGAGAGAAATGTCTGAGAATTGTCTTCATTTCCGACCAATTTCAGAGACATTTCCCTGTGTCCACTCACCGAAACACGTCGCCAGCAGCAGATGTCATACCTTCTTGTGTTCAAACAGGTGTCCTGACGAAAAAGGTACCTTGCATGTGTGGTTGCACCTACCGGGGGCGCAAAAGGAAAAGGGTAACCCGCTGGTAACCCCAAGCCTTTCGCCATAGCACAATTTGTTCATGTGGGCAACCTACAGATTTGGGCCTAGGGTGTCCAAGCCAGCAAGGAAAACAGGGAACCCCATGCATTTCCCAAAAGAGGACACCTGTGAGAAAGCACAGAGGTCTGATTTGCGCGAAGCGGGCCAGAATTTATTACCCAGAACCCCAGACAAAGTGAACATTGTGTTTTTTCCCCACCAAATATCACACTTTGTCGGGGATTGTGGCTAAGAAAAACTGGGGCAATTTGCGCAAGGCAGACCTCTGTGGATTCCCACGGGTGTCCTCTTTTGGGAAATGCATGGGTTTCCCTGTTTCCCTTGCTGGCTGCGACACGCTAGGCCCAAATCTGTAGGTTGCCCACATGAACAAAATGGGCAGTGGCGAATGGCTTGGGGTTCCCAGTCGGTTACCCTTTTCCTTTTGCGCCCCCGGTAGGTGCACCCACACATGTGAGGTACCGTTTTCATCGGGACACGTGTGGGGACACGGGAAGGTAGGCCACGTGTTGTTGGCGGTGTGTTTCGGTGGGTGGCCAGAGCGAAATGTCTGAGAATTGTCTTCATTTCTGGCCAATTTCAGAGACATTTCCCTGTGTCCACTCACCGAAACACGTCGCCAACAGCAGATGTCATACCTTCTTGTGTTCCCACAGGTGTCCTGACGAAAAAGGTACCTCGCATGTGTGGGTGCACCTACCGGGGGCGCAAAAGGAAAAGGGTAACCCGCTGGTAACCCCAAGCCTTTCGCCACAGCACAATTTGTTCATGTGGGCAACCTACAGATTTGGGCCTAGGGTGTCCAAGCCAGCAAGGAAGACAGGGAACCCCATGCATTTCCCAAAAGAGGACACCCTTGGGAAAGCACAGAGGTCTGATTTGCGCGAAGCGGGCCAGAATTTATTACCCAGAACCCCAGACAAAGTGAACATTGTGTTTTTTCCCCACCAAATATCACACTTTGTCGGGGATTGTGGCTAAGAATAACTGGGGCAATTTGCGCAAGGCAGACCTCTGTGGATTCCCACGGGTGTCCTCTTTTGGGAAATGCATGGGGTTCCCTGTTTCCCTTGCTGGCTGCGACACCCTAGGCCCAAATCTGTAGGTTGCCCACATGAACAAAATGGGCAGTGGCGAATGGCTTGGGGTTCCCAGTCGGTTACCCTTTTCCTTTTGCGCCCCCGGTAGGTGCACCCACACATGTGAGGTACCGTTTTCATCGGGACACGTGTGGGGACACGGGAAGGTAGGCCACTTGTTGTTGGCGGTGTGTTTCGGTGGGTGGCCAGAGCAAAATGTCTGGGAATTGTCTTCATTTCCGGCCAATTTCAGAGACATTTCCCTGTGTCCACTCACCGAAACACATTGCCAACAGCAGATGTCATACCTTCTTGTGTTCCCACAGGTGTCCCGACGAAAAAGGTACCTCGCATGTGTGGGTGCACCTACCGGGGGCGCAAAAGGAAAAGGGTAACCCGCTGGTAACCCCAAGCCTTTCGCCACAGCACAATTTGTTCATGTGGGCAACCTACAGATTTGGGCCTAGGGTGTCCAAGCCAGCAAGGAAAACAGGGAACCCCATGCATTTCCCAAAAGAAGACACCCGTGGGAAAGCACAGAGGTCTGATTTGCGCGAAGCGGGCCAGAATTTATTACCCAGAACCCCAGACAAAGTGAACATTGTGTTTTTTCCCCACCAAATATCACACTTTGTCAGGGATTGTGGCTAAGAAAAACTGGGGAAATTTGCGCAAGGCAGACCTCTGCGGATTCCCACGGGTGTCCTCTTTTCGGAAATGCATGGGGCTCCCTGTTTTCCTTGGTGGCTTGGACACCCGAGGCCCATATCTGTATGTTGCGCCGGTCGGCAGAATGGCTGAGATTCCCCTCTGCAAACAGACTGGGGGTTGCTTGCGTTTTCGGCTTGCCCCTTGCCGGCCAGGTAGGTGCACCCACGCATGTGAGGTACCGTTTTCATCGGGACACCTGTGGGAACGCAGGACAGTAGGCCAGGTGTTGTTGGGGGCGTGTTTCGATGGGTGAGCCGAGCGAAATGTGCGGAAATTGCGTATTTTTTCCCACATTTCGGACTTTGCAGGGGTGTCTGGGTAATACATTCTGGGGCAATTTGGGCATATCATACCTCTGCGGATTCCCACGGGTGTCCTCTTTTTGGAAATGCATGGGGTTCCCTGTTTTCCTTGGTGGCTTGGACACCCGAGGCCCATATCTGTATGATGTGAGAGTGTGACATTTCCGGTGTGAAAACAGACTTGGGGTTACTTGTGTTTTAGGCTTTCCCCTTGGTGGCCAGGTAGGTGCACCGACGCATGTGAGGTACCGTTTTCATCGGGACACCAGTGGGAACGTGGGACGGTAGGCCATGTGTTGTTGGGGGCATGTTTCGATGGGTGCGTCGAGCGAAATGTGCGGAAATTGCATATTATTTCCCATATTTCTGAATTTGCAGGGGTATCTGGGTAATAAATTCTGGGGCAATTTGGGCATATCATACCTCTGCGGATTCCCACAGGTGTCCTCTTTTCGGAAATGCATGGGGTGCCCTGTTTTCCTCGGTGGCTTGGACACCCGAGGCCCATATCTGTACGTTGTGCCGGTCGGCAGAATGTCTGAGATTTCCCTCTGAAAACCCGAGGCCCATATCTGTATGATGTGAGAGTGTGACATTTCCGGTGTGAAAACAGACTTGGGGTTACCTGTGTTTTAGGCTTTCCCCTTGGCGGCCAGGTAGGTGCACCCACACATGTGAGGTACCGTTTTCATCCGGACACCTGTGGGAACGCGTGACGGTAGGCCATGTGTTGTTGGGGCGTGTTTCGATGGGTGAGCTGAGCGAAATGTGCGGAAATTGCGTATTTTTTCCCACATTTTGGACTTTGCGGGGGTGTCTGGGTAATAAATCCTGGGGCGATTTGGGCATATCATACCTCTGCGGATTCCCACGGGTGTCCTCTTTTTGGAAATGCATGGGGTTCCCTGTTTTCCTTGGTGGCTTGGACACCCGAGGCCCATATCTGTATGATGTGAGAGTGTGACATTTCCGGTGTGAAAACAGACTTGGGGTTACTTGTGTTTTAGGCTTTCCCCTTGGCGGCCAGGGAGGTGCACCCACACATGTGAGGTACCGTTTTCATCGGGACACCTGTGGGAACGCGGGACGGTAGGCCATGTGTTGTTGGGGGCGTGTTTCGATGGGTGCGTCGAGCGAAATGTGCGGAAAAAGTGTTTTTTTCCCCACATTTCGGACTTTGCAGGGGTGTCTTGGTAAAAAAATCTGGGGCGATGTGCGCAAATCACACCTCTGCGGATTCCCACGGGTGTCCTCTTTTCGGAAATGCATGGGGCTCCCTGTTTTCCTTGGTGGCTTGGACACCCGAGGCCCATATCTGTACATTGTGCCGGTCGGCAGAATGTCTGAGATTTCCCTCTGAAAACAGACTTGGGGTTACTTGTGTTTTAGGCTTTCCCCTTGGCGGCCAGGTAGGTGCACAAACACATGTGAGGTACCGTTTTCATCGGGACAACTGTGGGAACGCGTGACAGTAGGCCAGGTGTTGTTGGGGGCGTGTTTCGATGGGTGAGCCGAGCGAAATGTGCGGAAATTCCATATTTTTTCCCACATTTCGGATTTGCAGGGGTGTCTGGGTAATAAATTCTGAGGCAATTTGGGCATATCATACCTCTCCGGATTCCCACGGGTGTCCTCTTTTTGGAAATGCATGGGGTTCCCTGTTTTCCTCGGTGGCTTGGACACCCGAGGCCCATATCTGTACGTTGTGCCGGTTGGCAGAATGTCTGAGATTTCCCTCTGAAAACAGACTTGGGGTTACTTGTGTTTTAGGCTTTCCCCTTGGCGGCCAGGTAGGTGCACCCACACATGTGAGGTACCGTTTTCATCGGGACAACTGTGGGAACGCGTGACGGTAGGCCAGGTGTTGTTGGGGGCGTGTTTCGATGGGTGAGCCGAGCGAAATGTGCGGAAATTGCATATTTTTTCCCACATTTCGGACTTTGCAGGGGTGTCTGGGTAATAAATTCTGGGGAAATTTGGGCATATCATACCTCTGCGGATTCCGACGGGTGTCCTCTTTTCGGAAATGCATGGGATGCCCTGTTTTCCTCGGTGGCTTGGACACCCGAGGCCCATATCTGTACGTTGTACCGGTTGGCAGAATGTCTGAGATTTCCCTCTGAAAACAGACTTGGGGTTACTTGTGTTTTAGGCTTTCCCCTTGGCGGCCAGGTAGGTGCACCCACACATGTGAGGTACCGTTTTCATCGGGACAACTGTGGGAACGCGTGACGGTAGGCCAGGTGTTGTTGGGGGCGTGTTTCGATGGGTGAGCCGAGCGAAATGTGCGGAAATTGCGTATTTTTTCCCACATTTCGGACTTTGCAGGGGTGTCTGGGTAATAAATTCTGAGGCAATTTGGGCATATCATACCTCTCCGGATTCCCACGGGTGTCCTCTTTTTGGAAATGCATGGGGTTCCCTGTTTTCCTTGGTGGCTTGGACACCCAAGGCCCATATCTGTATGATGTGAGAGTGTGACATTTCCGGTGTGAAAACAGACTTGGGGTTACTTGTGTTTTAGGCTTTCCCCTTGGTGGCCAGGTAGATGCACCCACGCATGTGAGGTACCGTTTTCATCGAGACACCTGTGGGAACGCGGGACGGTAGGCCATGTGTTGTTGGGGGCGTGTTTCGAAGGGTGCGTCGAACGAAATGTGCGGAAATTGCATATTTTTTCCCACATTTCGGACTTTGCAGGGGTGTCTGGGTAATAAATTCTGGGGCAATTTGGGCATATCATACCTCTGCGGATTCCCACGGGTGTCCTCTTTTCGGAAATGCATGGGGTGCCCTGTTTTCCTCGGTGGCTTGGACACCCGAGGCCCATATCTGTACGTTGTGCCGGTCGGCAGAATGTCTGAGATTTCCCTCTGAAAACAGACTTGGGGTTACCTGTGTTTTAGGCTTTCCCCTTGGCGGCCAGGTAGGTGCACCCACACATGTGAGGTACCGTTTTCATCAGGACACCTGTGGGAACGCGTGACGGTAGGCCATGTGTTGTTGGGGCGTGTTTCGATGGGTGAGCTGAGCAAAATGTGCGGAAATTGCGTATTTTTTCCCACATTTCGGACTTTGCGGGGGTGTCTGGGTAATAAATCCTGGGGCGATTTGGGCATATCATACCTCTGCGGATTCCCACGGGTGTCCTCTTTTTGGAAATGCATGGGGTTCCCTGTTTTCCTTGGTGGCTTGGACACCCGAGGCCCATATCTGTATGATGTGAGAGTGTGACATTTCCGGTGTGAAAACAGACTTGGGGTTACTTGTGTTTTAGGCTTTCCCCTTGGCGGCCAGGGAGGTGCACCCACACATGTGAGGTACCGTTTTCATCGGGACACCTGTGGGAACGCGGGACGGTAGGCCATGTGTTGTTGGGGGCGTGTTTCGATGGGTGCGTCGAGCGAAATGTGCGGAAAAAGCGTTTTTTTCCCCACATTTCGGACTTTGCAGGGGTGTCTTGGTAAAAAAATCTGGGGCGATGTGCGCAAATCACACCTCTGCGGATTCCCACGGGTGTCCTCTTTTCGGAAATGCATGGGGCTCCCTGTTTTCCTTGGTGGCTTGGACACCCGAGGCCCATATCTGTATGTTGTGCCCGTCGGCAGAATGGCTGAGATTCCCCTCTGCAAACAGACTGGGGGTTGCTTGCGTTTTCGGCTTGCCCCTTGCCGGCCAGGTAGGTGCGCCCACGCATGTGAGGTATCGTTTTCATCGGGACACCTGTGGGAACACGGGACGGTAGGCCATGTTTTGTTGGGGGCGTGTTTCGATGGGTGCGTCGAGCGAAATGTGCGGAAAAAGCGTTTTTTTCCCCACATTTCGGAATTTGCAGGGGTGTCTGGGTAAAAAAATCTGGGGCGATGTGCGCAAATCACACCTCTGTGGATTCCCACGGGTGTCCTCTTTTCGGAAATGCATGGGGCTCCCTGTTTTCCTTGGTGGCTTGGACACCCGAGGCCCATATCTGTATGTTGTGCCGGTCGGCAGAATGGCTGAGATTCCCCTCTGCAAACAGACTGGGGCTTGCTTGCGTTTTCGGCTTGCCCCTTGCCGGCCAGGTAGGTGCAAACACGCATGTGAGGTACCATTTTCATCGGGACACCTGTGGGAACGCGGGACGGTAGGCCATGTGTTGTTGGGGGTGTGTTTCGATGGGTGCGTCGAGCGAAATGTGCGGAAAAAGCGTTTTTTTCCCCACATTTCGGACTTTGCAGGGGTGTCTGGGTAAAAAAATCTGGGGCGATGTGCGCAAATCACACCTCTGTGGATTCCCACGGGTGTCCTCTTTTCGGAAATGCATGGGGCTCCCTGTTTTCCTTGGTGGCTTGGACACCCGAGGCCCATATCTGTATGTTGTGCTGGTCGGCAGAATGGCTGAGATTCCCCTCTGCAAACAGACTGGGGGTTGCTTGCGTTTTCGGCTTGCCCCTTGCCAGCCAGGTAGGTGCACCCACGCATGTGAGGTACCCTTTTCATCGGGACACCTGTGGGAACGCGGGACGGTAGGCCATGTGTTGTTGGGGACGTGTTTCGATGGGTGCGTCGAGCGAAATGTGCGGAAAAAGCGTTTTTTTCCCCACATTTCAGACTTTGCAGGGGTGTCTGGGTAAAAAAATCTGGGGCGATGTGCGCAAATCACACCTCTGTGGATTCCCACGGGTGTCCTCTTTTCGGAAATGCATGGGGCTCCCTGTTTTCCTTGGTGGCTTGGACACCCGAGGCCCATATCTGTATGTTGTGCCGGTCGGCAGAATGGCTGAGATTCCCCTCTGCAAACAGACTGGGGGTTGCTTGCGTTTTCGGCTTGTCCCTTGCCGGCCAGGTAGGTGCACCCACGCATGTGAGGTACCGTTTTCATCGGGACACCTGTGGGAACGCGGGACGGTAGGCCATGTGTTGATGGGGGCGTGTTTCGATGGGTGCGTCGAGCGAAATGTGCGGAAAAAGCGTTTTTTTCCCCACATTTCGGACATTGCAGGGGTGTCTGGGTAAAAAAATCTGGGGCGATGTGCACAAATCACACCTCTGCGGATTCCCACGGGTGTCCTCTTTTCGGAAATGCATGGGATTCCCTGTTTTCCTTGGTGGCTTGGACACCCGAGGCCCATATCTGTATGATGTGAGAGTGTGACATTTCCGGTGTGAAAACAGACTTGGGGTTACTTGTGTTTTAGGCTTTCCCCTTGGTGGCCAGGTAGGTGCACCCATGCATGTGAGGTACCGTTTTCATCAGAACACCTGTGGGAACGCGGGACGGTAGGCCATGTGTTGTTGGGGGCGTGTTTCGATTGGTGCGTCGAGCTAAATGTGCGGAAATTGCATATTTTTTCCCACATTTCGGACTTTGCAGTGGTGTCTGGGTAATAAATTGTGGGGCAATTTGGGCATATCATACCTCTGCGGATTCCCACGCGTGTCCTCTTTTCAGAAATGCATGGGGTGCCCTGTTTTCCTCGGTGGCTTGGACACCCGAGGCCCATATCTGTACGTTGTGCCGGTCGGCAGAATGTCTGAGATTTCCCTCTGAAAACAGACTTGGGGTTACTTGTGTTTTAGGCTTTCCCCTTGGCAGCCAGGTAGGTGCACCCACACATGTGAGGTACCATTTTCATCAGGACACCTGTGGGAACGCGGGACGGTAGGCCATGTGTTGATGGGAGCGTGTTTCGATGGGTGCGTCAAGCAAAATGTGCGGAAAAAGCGTTTTTTTCCCCACATTTCGGACATTGCAGGGGTGTCTGGGTAAAAAAATCTGGGGCGATGTGCACAAATCACACCTCTGCGGATTCCCACGGGTGTCCTCTTTTCGGAAATGCATGGGGTTCTCTGTTTTCCTTGGTGGCTTGGACACCCGAGGCCCATATCTGTATGATGTGAGAGTGTGACATTTCCGGTGTGAAAACAGACTTGGGGTTACTTGTGTTTTAGGCTTTCCCCTTGGTGGCCAGGTAGGTGCACCCATGCATGTGAGGTACCGTTTTCATCAGAACACCTGTGGGAACGCGGGATGGTAGGCCATGTGTTGTTGGGGGCGTGTTTCGATGGGTGCGTCGAGCGAAATGTGCGGAAATTGCATATTTTTTCCCACATTTCGGACTTTGCAGGGGTGTCTGGGTAATAAATTGTGGGGCAATTTGGGCATATCATACCTCTGCGGATTCCCACGCGTGTCCTCTTTTCAGAAATGCATGGGGTGCCCTGTTTTCCTCGGTGGCTTGGACACCCGAGGCCCATATCTGTACGTTGTGCCGGTCGGCAGAATGTCTGAGATTTCCCTCTGAAAACAGACTTGGGGTTACTTGTGTTTTAGGCTTTCCCCTTGGCAGCCAGGTAGGTGCACCCACACATGTGAGGTACCGTTTTCATCAGGACACCTGTGGGAACGCGTGACGGTAGGCCATGTGTTGTTGGGGGAGTGTTTCGATGGGTGAGCTGAGCGAAATGTGCGGAAATTGCGTATTTTTTCCCACATTTCGGACTTTGCGGGGGTGTCTGGGTAATAAATCCTGGGGCGATTTGGGCATATCATACCTCTGCGGATTCCCACGGGTATCCTCTTTTTGAAAATGCGTGGGGTTCCCTGTTTTCCTTGGTGGCTTGGACACCGGAGGCCCATATCTGTATGATGTGAGAGTGTGACATTTCCGGTGTGAAAACAGACTTGGGGTTACTTGTGTTTTAGGCTTTCCCCTTGGCGGCCAGGTAGGTGCACCCATACATGTGAGGTACCGTTTTCATCGGGACACCTGTGGCAACGCGGGACAGTAGGCCATGTGTTGTTGGGGGCGTGTTTCGATGGGTGAGTCGAGCGAAATGTGAGGAAAATGCGTATTTTTTCCCACATTTCGGACTTTTCAGGGGTGTCTGGGTAATAAATTCTGGGGCAATTTGGGCATATCATACCTCTGTGGATTCCCACGGGTGTCCTCTTTTTGGAAATTCATGGGGTTCCCTGTCTTCCTCAGTGGCTTGGACACCCGAGGCCCATATCTGTACATTGTGCCGGTCGGCAGAATGTCTGAGATTTCCCTCTGAAAACAGACTTGGGGTTACTTGTGTTTTAGGCTTTCCCCTTGGCGGCCAGGTAGGTAAACACACACATGTGAGGTACCGTTTTCATCGGGACAACTGTGGGAACGCGTGACAGTAGGCCAGGTGTTGTTGGGGGCGTGTTTCGATGGGTGAGCCGAGCGAAATGTGCGGAAATTGCGTATTTTTTCCCACATTTCGGACTTTGCAGGGGTGTCTGGGTAATAAATTCTGAGGCAATTTGGGCATATCATACCTCTCCGGATTCCCACGGGTGTCCTCTTTTTGGAAATGCATGGGGTTCCCTGTTTTCCTCGGTGGCTTGGACACCCGAGGCCCATATCTGTACGTTGTGCCAGTTGGCAGAATGTCTGAGATTTCCCTCTGAAAACAGACTTGGGGTTACTTGTGTTTTAGGCTTTCCCCTTGGCGGCCAGGTAGGTGCACCCACACATGTGAGGTACCGTTTTCATCGGGACAACTGTGGGAACGCGTGACGGTAGGCCAGGTGTTGTTGGGGGCGTGTTTCGATGGGTGAGCCGAGCGAAATGTGCGTAAATTGCGTATTTTTTCCCACATTTCGGACTTTGCAGGGGTGTCTGGGTAATAAATTCTGGGGCAATTTGGGCATATCATACCTCTCCGGATTCCCACGGGTGTCCTCTTTTTGGAAATGCATGGGGTTCCCTGTTTTCCTTGGTGGCTTGGACACCCAAGGCCCATATCTGTATGATGTGAGAGTGTGACATTTCCGGTGTGAAAACAGACTTGGGGTTACTTGTGTTTTAGGCTTTCCCCTTGGCGGCCAGGTAGGTGCACCCACACATGTGAGGTACCGTTTTCATCGGGACAACTGTGGGAACGCGTGACAGTAGGCCAGGTGTTGTTGGGGGCGTGTTTCGATGGGTGAGCCGAGCGAAATGTGCGGAAATTGCGTATTTTTTCCCACATTTCGGACTTTGCAGGGGTGTCTGGGTAATAAATTCTGAGGCAATTTGGGCATATCATACCTCTCCGGATTCCCACGGGTGTCCTCTTTTTGGAAATGCATGGGGTTCCCTGTTTTCCTCGGTGGCTTGGACACCCGAGGCCCATATCTGTACGTTGTGCCGGTCGGCAGAATGTCTGAGATTTCCCTCTGAAAACAGACTTGGGGTTACTTGTGTTTTAGGCTTTCCCCTTGGCGGCCAGGTAGGTGCACCCACACATGTGAGGTACCGTTTTCATCGGGACACCTGTGGGAACACGTGACGGTAGGCCATGTGTTGTTGGGGGCGTGTTTCGATGGGTGAGCCGAGCGAAATGTGCGGAAAATGCGTATTTTTTCCCACATTTCGGACTTTGCAGGGGTGTCTGGGTAATAAATTCTGGGGCAATTTGGGCATATCATACCTCTGCGGATTCCCACAGGTGTCCTCTTTTTGGAAATGCATGGGGTTCCCTGTTTTCCTTGGTGGCTTGGACACCCGAGGCCCATATCTGTACATTGTGCCGGTCGGCAGAATGTCTGAGATTTCCCTCTGAAAACAGACTTGGGGTTACTTGTGTTTTAGGCTTTCCCCTTGGCGACCAGGTAGGTGCACCCACACATGTGAGGTACCGTTTTCATCGGGACAACTGTGGGAACGCGTGCCGGTAGGCCAGGTGTTGTTGGGGGCGTGTTTCGATGGGTGAGCCGAGCGAAATATGCGGAAATTGCATATTTTTTCCCACATTTCGGACTTTGCAGGGGTGTCTGGGTAATAAATTCTGGGGCAATTTGGGCATATCATACCTCACCAAATTCCCACAGGTGTCCTCTTTTTGGAAATGCATGGGGTTCCCTGTTTTCCTCGGTGGCTTGGACACCCGAGGCCCATATCTGTACGTTGTGCCGGTTGGCAGAATGTCTGAGATTTCCCTCTGAAAACAGACTTGGGGTTACTTGTGTTTTAGGCTTTCCCCTTGCCGGCCAGGTAGGTGCACCCGCGCATGTGAGGTACCGTTTTCATCGGGACACCTGTGGGAACGTGTGACGGTAGGCCATGTGTTGTTGGGGGCGTGTTTCGATGGGTGAGCCGAGCGAAATGTGCGGAAATTGCGTATCTTTTCCCACATTTCGGACTTTGCAGGGGTGTCTGGGTAATAAATTCTGGGGCAATTTGGGCATATCATACCTCTGCGGATTCCCACGGGTGTCCTACTTTTGGAAATGCATGGGGTTCCCTGTTTTCCTCGTTGGCTTGGACACCCGAGGCCCATATCTGTACGTTGTGCAGGTTGGTCGAATGACTGAGATTTCCCTCTGAAAACAGACTTGGGGTTACTTGTGTTTTAGGCTTTCCCCTTGGCGGCGAGGTAGGTGCACCCACACATGTGAGGTACCGTTTTCATCGGGACACCTGTGGGAATGCGTGATGGTAGGCCATGTGTTGTTGGGGGCGTGTTTCGATGGGTGAGCCGAGCGAAATGTGCGGAAATTGCGTATTTTTTCCCACATTTCGGACTTTGCGGGGGTGTCTGGGTAATAAATCCTGGGGCGATTTGAGCATATCATACCTCTGCGGATTCCCACGGGTGTCCTCTTTTTGGAAATGCATGGGGTTCCCTGTTTTCCTCGGTGGCTTGGACACCCGAGGCCCATATCTGTACGTTGTGCAGGTTGGCAGAATGTCTGAGATTTCCCTCTGAAAACAGACTTGGGGTTACTTGTGTTTTAGGCTTTCCCCTTGGCGGCCAGGTAGGTGCACCCACACATGTGAGGTACCGTTTTCATCGGGACACCTTTGGGAACGCGGGACAGTAGGCCAGGTGTTGTTGGGGGCGTGTTTCGATGGGTGAGTCGAGCGAAATGTGAGGAAAATGCGTATTTTTTCCCACATTTCGGACTTTGCCGGGGTGTCTGGGTAATAAATTCTGGGGCGATTTGGGCATATCATACCTCTGCGGATTCCCACGGGTGTCCTCTTTCCGGAAATGCATGGGGTTCCCTGTTTTCCTTGGTGGCTTGGACACCAGAGGCCCATATCTGTATGATGTGAGAGTGTGACATTTCCGGTGTGAAAACAGACTTGGGGTTACTTGTGTTTTAGGCTTTCCCCTTGGCGGCCAGGTAGGTGCACCCACACATGTGAGGTACCGTTATCATATAGACACCTGTGGGAACGCGTGACAGTAGGCCATGTGTTGTTGGGGGCGTGTTTCGATGGGTGAGCCGAGCGAAATGTGCGGAAATTGCGTATTTTTTCCCACATTTTGGACTTTGCGGGGGTGTCTGGGTAATAAATCCTGGGGTGATTTGGGCATATCATACCTCTGCGGATTCCCACGGGTGTCCTCTTTTTGGAAATGCATGGGGTGCCCTGTTTTCCTCGGTGGTTTGGACACCCGAGGCCCATATCTGTACGTTGTGCAGGTTGGCAGAATGTCTGAGATTTCCCTCTGAAAACAGACTTGGGGTTACTTGTGTTTTAGGCTTTCCCCTTGGCGGCCAGGTAGGTGCACCCACACATGTGAGGTACCATTTTCATCGGGACACCTGTGGGAACGCGGGACAGTAGGCCAGGTGTTGTTGGGGGCGTGTTTCGATGGGTGAGTCGAGCGAAATGTGAGGAAAATGCGTATTTTTTCCCACATTTCGGACTTTGCGGGGGTGTCTGGGTAATAAATTCTGGGGCGATTTGGGCATATCATACCTCTGCAGATTCCCACGGGTGTCCTCTTTCCGGAAATGCATGGGGTTCCCTGTTTTCCTTGGTGGCTTGGACACCAGAGGCCCATATCTGTATGATGTGAGAGTGTGACATTTCCGGTGTGAAAACAGACTTGGGGTTACTTGTGTTTTAGGCTTTCCCCTTGGCGGCCAGGTAGGTGCACCCACGCATGTGAGGTACCGTTTTCATCGGGACACCTGTGGGAACGCGTGACAGTAGGCCATGTGTTTTTGGGGGTGTGTTTCGATGGGTGCGTCGAGCGAAATGTGCGGAAAAAGCGTTTTTTTCCCCACATTTTGGACTTTGCAGGGGTGTCTGGGTAATAAATTCTGGGGCAATTTGGGCATATCATACCTCTGCGGATTCCCACGGGTGTCCTCTTTTTGGAAATGCATGGGGTTCCCTGTTTTCCTCGGTGGCTTGGACACCCGAGGCCCATATCTGTACATTGTGAGAGTGTGACATTTCCGGTGTGAAAACAGACTTGGGGTTACTTATGTTTTAGGCTTTCCCCTTGGCGGCCAGGTAGGTGCACCCACACATGTGAGGTACCGTTTTCATCGGGACACCTGTGGAAACGCGTGACGGTAGGCCATGTGTTGTTGGGGGCGTGTTTCGATGGGTGCGTCGAGCGAAATGTGCGGAAAAAGCGTTTTTTTCCCCACATTTCGGACTTTGCAGGGGTGTCTGGGTAAAAAAATCTGGGGCGATGTGCGCAATTCACACCTCTGCGGATTCCCACGGGTGTCCTCTTTTCGGAAATGCATGGGGCTCCCTGTTTTCCTTGGTGGCTTGGACACCCGAGGCCCATATCTGTATGTTGTGCCGGTCGGCAGAATGGCTGAGATTCCCCTCTGCAAACAGGCTGGGGGTTGCTTGCGTTTTCGGCTTGCCCCTTGCCGGCCAGGTAGGTGCACCCACGCATGTGAGGTACCGTTTTCATCGGGACACCTGTGGGAACGCGGGACAGTAGGCCAGGTGTTGTTGGGGGTGTGTTTCAATGGGTGAGTCAAGCGAAATGTGCGGAAATTGCATATTTTTTCCCACATTTTGGACTTTGCAGGGGTGTCTGGGTAATAAATTCTGGGGCAATTTGGGCATATCATACCTCTGCGGATTCCCACGGGTGTCCTCTTTTCGGAAATGCATGGGGCTCCCTGTTTTCCTTGGTGGCTTGGACACCCGAGGCCCATATCTGTATGTTGTGCCGGTCGGCAGAATGGCTGAGATTCCCCTCTGCAAACAGACTGGGGGTTGCTTGCGTTTTTGGCTTGCCCCTTGCCGGCCAGGTAGGTGCACCCACGCATGTGAGGTACCGTTTTCATCGGGACACCTGTGGGAACGCGGGACGGTAGGCCATGTGTTGTTGGGGGCGTGTTTCGATGGGTGCGTCAAGCGAAATGTGCGGAAAAAGCGTTTTTTTCCCCACATTTCGGACTTTGCAGGGGTGTCTGGGTAAAAAAATCTGGGGCGATGTGCACAAATCACACCTCTGCGGATTCCCACGGGTGTCCTCTTTTTGGAAATGCATGGGGTTCCCTGTTTTCCTTGGTGGCTTGGACACCCGAGGCCCATATCTGTACGATGTGAGAGTGTGACATTTCCGGTGTGAAAACAGACTTGGGGTTACTTCTGTTTTAGGCTTTCCCCTTGGTGGCCAGGTAGGTACACCCACGCATGTGAGGTACCGTTTTCATCGGGACACCTGTGGGAACGCGGGACGGTAGGCCATGTGTTGTTGGGGGCGTGTTTCGATGGGTGCGTCGAGCGAAATGTGCGGAAATTGCATATTTATTCCCACATTTCGGACTTTGCAGGGGTGTCTGGGTAATAAATTCTGGGGCAATTTGGGCATATCATACCTCTGCGGATTCCCACGGGTGTCCTCTTTTCGGAAATGCATGGGGTGCCCTGTTTTCCTCGGTGGCTTGGACACCCGAGGCCCATATCTGTACGTTGTGCCGGTCGGCAGAATGTCTGAGATTTCCCTCTGAAAACAGACTTGGGGTTACTTGTGTTTTAGGCTTTCCCCTTGGCGGCCAGGTAGGTGCACCCACACATGTGAGGTACCGTTTTCATCAGGACACCTGTGGGAACGCGTGACGGTAGGCCATGTGTTGTTGGGGGCGTGTTTCGATGGGTGAGCTGAGCGAAATGTGCGGAAATTGCGTATTTTTTCCCACATTTCGGACTTTGCGGGGGTGTCTGGGTAATAAATCCTGGGGCGATTTGGGCATATCATACCTCTGCGGATTCCCACGGGTGTCCTCTTTTTGGAAATACATGGGGTTCCCTGTTTTCCTTGGTGGCTTGGACACCCGAGGCCCATATCTGTATGATGTGAGAGTGTTACATTTCCGGTGTGAAAACAGACTTGGGGTTACTTGTGTTTTAGGCTTTCCCCTTGGTGGCCAGGTAGGTGCACCCACACATGTGAGGTACCGTTTTCATCAGGACACCTGTGGGAACACGGGACAGTAGGCCATGTGTTGTTGGGGGCGTGTTTCGATGGGTGAGTCGAGCAAAATGTGAGGAAAATGCGTATTTTTTCCCACATTTCGGATTTTGCAGGGGTGTCTGGGTAATAAATTCTGGGGCAATTTGGGCATATCATACCTCTCCGGATTCCCACGGGTGTCCTCTTTTTGGAAATGCATGGGGTTCCCTGTTTTCCTTGGTGGCTTGGACACCCGAGGCCCATATCTGTATGATGTGAGAGTGTGACATTTCCGATGTGAAAACAGACTTGGGGTTACTTGTGTTTTAGGCTTTCCCCTTGGTGGCCAGGTAGGTGCACCCACGCATGTTAGGTACTGTTTTCATCGGGACACCTGTGGGAACGCGGGACGGTAGGCCATGTGTTGTTGGGGGCGTGTTTCAAAGGGTGCATCGAGCAAAATGTGCGGAAATTGCATATTTTTTCCCACATTTCGGACTTTGCAGGGGTGTCTGGGTAATAAATTCTGGGGCAATTTGGGCATATCATACCTCTGCGGATTCCCACGGGTGTCCTCTTTTCGGAAATGCATCGGGTGTCCTGTTTTCCTCGGTGGCTTGGACACCCGAGGCCCATATCTGTACGTTGTGCCGGTCGGCAGAATGTCTGAGATTTCCCTCTGAAAACAGACTTGGGGTTACTTGTATTTTAGGCTTTCCCCTTGGCGGCCAGGTAGGTGCACACACACATGTGAGGTACCGTTTTCATCGGGACAACTGTGGGAACGCGTGACGGTAGGCCAGGTGTTGTTGGGGGCGTGTTTCGATGGGTGAGCCGAGCGAAATGTGCGGAAATTGCGTATTTTTTCCCACATTTCGGACTTTGCAGGGGTGTCTGGGTAATAATTTCTGGGGCAATTTGGGCATATCATACCTCTCCAAATTCCCACCGGTGTCCTCTTTTTGGAAATGCACGGGTTTCCCTGTTTTCCTTGGTGACTTGGACACCCGAGCCCCATATCTGTACGTTGTGCCGGTTGGCAGAATGTCTGAGATTTCCCTCTGAAAACAGACTTGGGGTTACTTGTGTTTTAGGCTTTCCCCTTGGCGGCCAGGTAGGTGCACCCACACATGTGAGGTACCGTTTTCATAGGGACAACTGTGGGAACGCGTGACGGTAGGCCATGTGTTGTTGGGGGCGTGTTTCGATGGGTGAGCCGAGCGAAATGTGCGGAAATTGCGTATTTTTTCCCACATTTCGGACTTTGCAGGGGTGTCTGGGTAATAAATTCTGGGGCAATTTGGGCATATCATACCTCTGCAGATTCCCACGGGTGTCCTCTTTTTGGAAATGCATGGGGTTCCCTGTTTTCCTTGGTGGCTTGGACACCCGAGGCCCATATCTGTACGTTGTGCCGGTTTGTCGAATGACTGAGATTTCCCTCTGAAAACAGACTTGGGGTTACTTGTGTTTTAGGCTTTCCCCTTGGCGGCCAGGTAGGTGCACCCACACATGTGAGGTACCGTTTTCATCAGGACACCTGTGGGAACGCGGGACGGTAAGCCATGTGTTGTTGGGGGCGTGTTTCGATGGGTGAGCCGAGCGAAATGTGCGGAAATTGCGTATTTTTTCCCACATTTCGAACTTTGCGTGGGTGTCTGGGTAATAAATCCTGGGGCGATTTGGGCATATCATACCTCTGCGGATTCCCACGGGTGTCCTCTTTTTGGAAATGCATGGGGTTCCCTGTTTTCCTCAGTGGCTTGGACACCCGAGGCCCATATCTGTATGATGTGAGAGTGTGACATTTCCGGTGTGAAAACAGACTTGGGGTTACTTGTGTTTTAGGCTTTCCCCTTGGCGGCCAGGTAGGTGCACCCACACATGTGAGGTACCATTTTCATCGGGACACCTGTGGGAACGCGTGACGGTAGGCCATGTGTTGTTGGGGGCGTGTTTCGATGGGTGCATCGAGCGAAATGTGCAGAAAAAGCGTTTTTTTCCCCACATTTCGGACTTTGCAGGGGTGTCTGGGTAAAAAAATCTGGGGCGATGTGCACAAATCACACCTCTGCGGATTCCCACGGGTGTCCTCTTTTTGGAAATGCATGGGGTTCCCTGTTTTCCATGGTGGCTTGGACACCCGAGGCCCATATCTGTATGATGTGAGAGTGTGACATTTCCGGTGTGAAAACAGACTTGGGGTTACTTCTGTTTTAGGCTTTCCCCTTGGTGGCCAGGTAGGTACACCCACGCATGTGAGGTACCGTTTTCATCGGGACACCTGTGGGAACGCGGGACGGTAGGCCATGTGTTGTTGGGGGCGTGTTTCGATGGGTACGTCGAGCGAAATGTGCGGAAATTGCATATTTATTCCCACATTTCGGACTTTGCAGGGGTGTCTGGGTAATAAATTCTGGGCAATTTGGGCATATCATACCTCTGCGGATTCCCACGGGTGTCCTCTTTTCGGAAATGCATGGGGTGCCCTGTTTTCCTCGGTGGCTTGGACACCCGAGGCCCATATCTGTACGTTGTGCCGGTCGGCAGAATGTCTGAGATTTCCCTCTGAAAACAGACTTGGGGTTACTTGTGTTTTAGGCTTTCCCCTTGGCGGCCAGGTAGGTGCACCCACACATGTGAGGTACCGTTTTCATCAGGACCCCTGTGGGAACGCGTGACGGTAGGCCATGTGTTGTTGGGGGCGTGTTTCGATGGGTGAGCTGAGCGAAATGTGCGGAAATTGCGTATTTTTTCCCACATTTCGGACTTTGCGGGGGTGTCTGGGTAATAAATCCTGGGGCGATTTGGACATATCATACCTCTGCGGATTCCCACGGGTGTCCTCTTTTTGGAAATGCATGGGGTTCCCTGTTTTCCTTGGTGGCTTGGACACCCGAGGCCCATATCTGTATGATGTGAGAGTGTGACATTTCCGGTGTGAAAACAGACTTGGGGTTACTTGTGTTTTAGGCTTTCCCCTTGGTGGCCAGGTAGGTGCACCCACACATGTGAGGTACCGTTTTCATCGGGACACCTGTGGGAACACGGGACAGTAGGCCATGTGTTGTTGGGGGCGTGTTTCGATGGGTGAGTCGAGCAAAATGTGAGGAAAATGCGTATTTTTTCCCACATTTCGGATTTTGCAGGGGTGTCTGGGTAATAAATTCTGGGGCAATTTGGGCATATCATACCTCTCCGGATTCCCACGGGTGTCCTCTTTTTGGAAATGCATGGGTTTCCCTGTTTTCCTTGGTGGCTTGGACACCCGAGGCCCATATCTGTATGATGTGAGAGTGTGACATTTCCGATGTGAAAACAGACTTGGGGTTACTTGTGTTTTAGGCTTTCCCCTTGGTGGCCAGGTAGGTGCACCCACGCATGTTAGGTACCATTTTCATCGGGACACCTGTGGGAACGCGGGACGGTAGGCCATGTGTTGTTGGGGGCGTGTTTCGAAGGGTGCGTCGAGCAAAATGTGCGGAAATTGCATATTTTTTCCCACATTTCGGACTTTGCAGGGGTGTCTGGGTAATAAATTCTGGGGCAATTTGGGCATATCATACCTCTGCGGATTCCCACGGGTGTCCTCTTTTCGGAAATGCATGGGGTGTCCTGTTTTCCTCGGTGGCTTGGACACCCGAGGCCCATATCTGTACGTTGTGCCGGTCGGCAGAATGTCTGAGATTTCCCTCTGAAAACAGACTTGGGGTTACTTGTGTTTTAGGCTTTCCCCTTGGCGGCCAGGTAGGTGCACACACATGTGAGGTACCGTTTTCATCGGGACAACTGTGGGAACGCGTGACGGTAGGCCAGGTGTTGTTGGGGGCGTGTTTCGATGGGTGAGCCGAGCGAAATGTGCGGAAATTGCGTATTTTTTCCCACATTTCGGACTTTGCAGGAGTGTCTGGGTAATAATTTCTGGGGCAATTTGGGCATATCATACCTCTCCAAATTCCCACCGGTGTCCTCTTTTTGGAAATGCATGGGGTTCCCTGTTTTCCTTGGTGACTTGGACACCCGAGCCCCATATCTGTACGTTGTGCGGGTTGGCAGAATGTCTGAGATTTCCCTCTGAAAACAGACTTGGGGTTACTTGTGTTTTAGGCTTTCCCCTTGGCGGCCAGGTAGGTGCACCCACACATGTGAGGTACCGTTTTCATCGGGACAACTGTGGGAACGCGTGACGGTAGGCCATGTGTTGTTTGGGGCGTGTTTCGATGGGTGAGCCGAGCGAAATGTGCGGAAATTGCGTATTTTTTCCCACATTTCGGACTTTGCAGGGGTGTCTGGGTAATAAATTCTGGGGCAATTTGGGCATATCATACCTCTGCAGATTCCCACGGGTGTCCTCTTTTTGGAAATGCATGGGGTTCCCTGTTTTCCTTGGTGGCTTGGACACCCGAGGCCCATATCTGTACGTTGTGCCGGTTGGTCGAATGACTGAGATTTCCCTCTGAAAACAGACTTGGGGTTACTTGTGTTTTAGGCTTTCCCCTTGGCGGCCAGGTAGGTGCACCCACACATGTGAGGTACCGTTTTCATCAGGACACCTGTGGGAACGCGGGACGGTAAGCCATGTGTTGTTGGGGGCGTGTTTCGATGGGTGAGCCGAGCGAAATGTGCGGAAATTGCGTATTTTTTCCCACATTTCGGAATTTGCGTGGGTGTCTGGGTAATAAATCCTGGGGCGATTTGGGCATATCATACCTCTGCGGATTCCCACGGGTGTCCTCTTTTTGGAAATGCATGGGGTTCCCTGTTTTCCTCGGTGGCTTGGACACCCGAGGCCCATATCTGTATGATGTGAGAGTGTGACATTTCCGGTGTGAAAACAGACTTGGGGTTACTTGTGTTTTAGGCTTTCCCCTTGGCGGCCAGGTAGGTGCACCCACACATGTGAGGTACCATTTTCATCGGGACACCTGTGGGAACGCGTGACGGTAGGCCATGTGTTGTTGGGGGCGTGTTTCGATGGGTGCATCGAGCGAAATGTGCGGAAAAAGCGTTTTTTTCCCCACATTTCGGACTTTGCAGGGGTGTCTGGGTAATAAATTCTGGGGCAATTTGGGCATATCATACCTCTGCGGATTCCCACGGGTGTCCTCTTTTTGGAAATGCATGGGGTTCCCTGTTTTCCTCGGTGGCTTGGACACCCGAGGCCCATATCTGTATGTTGTGCCGGTCGGCAGAATGTCTGAGATTTCCCTCTGAAAACAGACTTGGGGTTACTTGTGTTTTAGGCTTTCCCCTTGGCGGCCAGGTAGGTGCACCCACACATGTGAGGTACCGTTTTCATCGGGACAACTGTGGGAACGCGCGACAGTAGGCCATGTGTTGTTGGGGGCGTGTTTCGATGGGTGAGCCGAGCGAAATGTGCGGAAATTGCATATTTTTTCCCACATTTTGGACTTTGCGGGGGTGTCTGGGTAATAAAATCTGAGGCAATTTGGGCATATCATACCTTCGCGGATTCCCACGGGTGTCCTCTTTTCGGAAATGCATGGGGTTCCCTGTTTTCCTCGGTGGCTTGGACACCCGAGGCCCATATCTGTATGATGTGAGAGTGTGACATTTCCGGTGTGAAAACAGACTTGGGGTTACTTGTGTTTTAGGCTTTCCCCTTGGCGTCAGGTAGGTGCACCCACACATGTGAGGTACCATTTTCATCGGGACACCTGTGGGAATGCGTGACGGTAGGCCATGTGTTGTTGGGTGCGTGTTTCGATGGGTGCGTCGAGCGAAATGTGCGGAAATTGCGTATTTTTTCCCACATTTTGGACTTTGCAGGGGTGTCTGGGTAATAAATTCTGGGGCAATTTGGGCATATCATACCTCTGCGGATTCCCACGGGTGTCCTCTTTTTGGAAATGCATGGGGTTCCCTGTTTTCCTCGGTGGCTTGGACACCCGAGGCCCATATCTGTACGTTGTGCCGGTTGGTCGAATGACTGAGATTTCCCTCTGAAAACAGACTTGGGGTTACTTGTGTTTTAGGCTTTCCCCTTGGCGGCCAGGTAGGTGCACCCACACATGTGAGGTACCGTTTTCATCGGGACACCTGTGGGAACGCGTGACGGTAGGCCATGTGTTGTTGGGGGCGTGTTTCGATGGGTGAGCCGAGCGAAATGTTCGGAAATTGCGTATTTTTTCCCACATTTCGGACTTTGCGGGGGTGTCTGGGTAATAAATCCTGGGGCGATTTGGGCATATCATACCTCTGCGGATTCCCACGGGTGTCCTCTTTTCGGAAATGGATGGGGTTCCCTGTTTTCCTCGGTGGCTTGGACACCCGAGGCCCATATCTGTATGATGTGAGAGTGAGACATTTCCGGTGTGAAAACAGACTTGGGGTTACTTGTGTTTTAGGCTTTCCCCTTGGCGGCCAGGTAGGTGCACCCACACATGTGAGGTACCGTTTTCATCGGGACACCTGTGGGAACGCGTGACGGTAGACCATGTGTTGTTGGGGGCGTGTTTCGATGGGTGCGTCGAGCAAAATGTGCGGAAAAAGCATTTTTTTCCCCACATTTCGGACTTTGCAGGGGTGTCTGGGTAATAAATTCTGGGGTAATTTGGGCATATCATACCTCTGCGGATTCCCACGGGTGTCCTCTTTTCGGAAATGCATGGGGTTCCCTGTTTTCCTCGGTGGCTTGGACACCCGAGGCCCATATCTGTACATTGTGCCGGTCGGCAGAATGTCTGAGATTTCCCTCTGAAAACAGACTTGGGGTTACTTGTGTTTTAGGCTTTCCCCTTGGCGGCCAGGTAGGTGCACCCACACATGTGAGGTACCGTTTTCATCGGGACACCTGTGGGAACGCGGGACAGTAGGCCATATGTTGTTGGGGGCGTGTTTCGATGGGTGAGTCAAGCGAAATGTGAGGAAAATGCGTATTTTTTCCCACATTTCGGACTTTGCGGGGGTGTCTGGGTAATAAATTCTGGGGTGATTTGGGCATATCATACCTCTGCGGATTCCCACGGGTGTCCTCTTTTTGGAAATGCATGGGGTTCTCTGTTTTCCTTGGTGGCTTGGACACCCGAGGCCCATATCTGTATGATGTGAGAGTGTGACATTTCCGGTGTGAAAACAGACTTGGGGTTACTTGTGTTTTAGGCTTTCCCCTTGGCGGCCAGGTAGGTGCACCCACACATGTGAGGTACCGTTTTCATCGGGACACCTGTGGGAACGCGTGACAGTAGGCCATGTGTTGTTGGGGGCGTGTTTCGATGGGTGCGTCGAGCGAAATGTGCGGAAAAAGTGTTTTTTTCCCCACATTTCGGACTTTGCAGGGGTGTCTGGGTAATAAATTCTGGGGCAATTTGGGCATATCATACCTCTGCGGATTTCCACGGGTGTCCTCTTTTTGGAAATGCATGGGGTTCCCTGTTTTCCTTGGTGGCTTGGACAGCCGAGGCCCATATCTGTACGTTGTGCCGGTCGGCAGAATGTCTGAGATTTCCCTCTGAAAACAGACTTGGGGTTACTTGTGTTTTAGGCTTTCCCCTTGGCGGCCAGGTAGGTGCACCCACACATGTGAGGTACCGTTTTCATTGGGACACCTGTGGGAACGCGCAACGGTAGGCCATGTGTTGTTGGGGGCGTGTTTCGATGGGTGAGCCGAGCGAAATGTGCGGAAATTGCGTATTTTTTCCCACATTTCGGACTTTGCGGGGGTGTCTGGGTAATAAAATCTGGGGCAATTTGGGCATATCATACCTTTGCGGATTCCCAAGGGTGTCCTCTTTTCGGAAATGCATGGGGTTCCCTGTTTTCCTCGGTGGCTTGGACACCCGAGGCCCATATCTGTATGATGTGAGAGTGTGACATTTCCGGTGTGAAAACAGACTTGGGGTTACTTGTGTTTTAGGCTTTCCCCTTGGCGGCCAGGTAGGTGCACCCACAGATGTGAGGTACCGTTTTCATAGGGACACCTGTGGAAACGCGTGACGGTAGGCCATGTGTTGTTGGGGGCGTGTTTCGATGGGTGCGTCGAGCGAAATGTGCGGAAAAAGCGTTTTTTTCCCCACATTTCGGACTTTGCAGGGGTGTCTGGGTAATAAATTCTAGGGCAATTTGGGCATATCATACCTCTGCGGATTCCCACGGGTGTCCTCTTTTTGGAAATGCATGGGGTTCCCTGTTTTCCTTGGTGGCTTGGACACCCGAGGCCCATATCTGTACATTGTGCCGGTCGGCAGAATGTCTGAGATTTCCCTCTGAAAACAGACTTGGGGTTACTTGTGTTTTAGGCTTTCCCCTTGGCGGCCAGGTAGGTGCACCCACACATGTGAGGTACCGTTTTCATCGGGACACCTGTGGGAACGCGGGACGGTAGGCCATGTGTTGTTGGGGGCGTGTTTCGATGGGTGAGTCGAGCGAAATGTGAGGAAAATGCGTATTTTTTCCCACATTTCGGACTTTGCGGGGGTGTCTGGGTAATAAATTCTGGGGCGATTTGGGCATATCATACCTCTGCGGATTCCCACGGGTGTCCTCTTTTCGGAAATGCATGGGGTTCTCTGTTTTCCTTGGTGGCTTGGACACCCGAGGCCCATATCTGTATGATGTGAGAGTGTGACATTTCCGGTGTGAAAACAGACTTGGGGTTACTTGTGTTTTAAGCTTTCCCCTTGGCGGCCAGGTAGGTGCACCCACACATGTGAGGTACCGTTTTCATTGGGACACCTGTGGGAATGCGTGACGGTAGGCCATGTTTTGTTGGCGGCGTGTTTCGATGGGTGAGCCTAGCGAAATGTGCGGAAATTGCATATTTTTTCCCACATTTTCGACTTTGCGGGGGTGTCTGGGTAATAAAATCTGGGGCAATTTGGGCATATCATACCTTTGTGGATTCCCACGGGTGTCCTCTTTTCGGAAATGCATGGGGTTCCCTGTTTTCTTCGGTGACTTGGACACCCGAGGCCCATATCTGTACGTTGTGCCGGTCGGCAGAATGTCTGAGATTTCCCTCTGAAAACAGACTTGGGGTTACTTGTGTTTTAGGCTTTCCCCTTGCCGGCCAGGTAGGTGAACCCACACATGTGGGGTACCATTTTCATCGGGACACCTGTGGGAACGCAGGACGGTAGGCCATGTGTTGTGTTTGTGTGGTTTTCATAACGTTTTGACCCATTTGCTGGAGCCCTTTGTCTCACAACCCTTTCTTTTCCCAAATGTGACCTACATTTAGTCGCTGCTTTAGCCACCATACACTTTTGTAACCTGCACAAGTCACCTACCCTTGAAAAGGTCTGCCTGTGCTCTTTCAAAAAATGTATGGCTGCCGTTCCTCACCACATTGGTTTTCCCAATTTACACATGCTAAGTGCGTCTGGTCAGGCCGTGAGCGTAAAACTCCTGTGTACCATGGCTCACTTTTTGGCTTGTGGTATTCCTTGTTTTGTACAAACTGTGATGCTGGAAATGCATCTGAGGGACAGGGCCTCTGAATCCTTGTCCTCTTACTGTTTTTACTGTGTGTTCTGTTATGTTTTCTGCCCAAGAGTCCATGTGGGACTCCTGGCAGTGCAGCTCTCTCTTTTGGTTTGGTGAACAGACCCATGGGATACCCTTATGGCACCCATGGGTAGGGGTACAACCCTGTGCCCCTAGTGTATGTTTTTTGGGCACCTGTGGGTGGCCCACAGAGCAGGGTATGGGCTGGTGGCAGCTCCATGCTGAATTTGACAGGTGCTCTGGGTGTCCTCCATTTTGGGATACCCAGGCCCTGCCATTGGGATCTGTTGATTCCTGATAGGAAACAAGATGGCCCCTGTGGCCTCTTGCTTTCTATTGCCTGTTATCTTGTTTTTCCCAAAGTCCTGGGAAGCCCTGACTCTGTCCCTTCCCCCTGACTGGCTGTTGGGTGGAAATTCCATATATGGTGTTGTTGTGAAGGCCCAGCTAGACTGGCTGGAGCCTTCCCAGTGACTGTATGTTGTGGGTACCTCCTGTGGGTGGGACCTGGGTGAATGGAGTGTGTGACCAATATACACTTCTTGTTGTGGTTGTCTGGTTTCTGGCATGAGAGACAAAGACTGAGACAGCCCTGCCCGAAACTGGCCTGAATGCAGTGTGTAGTGTTGAATGGCTGGGTACTTGCCCCAATCCACATTCCTTGTTGTGAGTGTCTGAAAGGGAGGAGTGTGGCCTGAATGCACTGTGTGCCTGATTGGCTGACTGACTGCATGAATGGCCTGCAGTATGATTAGCTGCTGTGTGTGTGCCAGCAGTGTGGATGAGAGACAGGATAGTATATCTGGGGACCTCTCACCACTGAAATTGTTCAGAAGGGACCTCTGGTTGAGAAGCGACCATTGTGCTCCTAAAGCAGCCAGGGAGCTGAGTCTCCACTCTACGAGTAACTGGAACTGCTGATCCTCGACGTCCAGCTGGAAGAAGAAGACTTGCTGTGGCATTTGCTTCGACCGATCCGAAGGCTGATGAATCCGTCGAGGGCTGACCCAAGAGAGGACCTGGTAAGGCGCCCTCTTCCCGTGCTCCGAGGGACCATCGAGCACCGCTCCATCTTCGCCGAAGCGCCCTGGAAGACAGACCCCCGAAAGGTTGTCGACCCGAGACGGGACCGCCGAGGAGATCGAAGTGAAGCCCCCGGACATCGACGCCATCGGAGTCCATTGCCGTCGACCAGGGTTCGCAGGTTTGTGTAACCGCTGGAGGCCCGTCGAAGTTGTGTTGCCCAGCCGTGGGAACCACTTGACGCCGTGCCGCCGACGACCGGAGCCGTCCGCTCCTGTGCCTAAGAACATTCAATCGAAGGACTCTCTCTCGACCGCTTCGTCGACCGCTTATCCTGCCGGAGAAAGTCGAGGACGACCAACGCGCCGAGGAGAAACCTGCCGGTGGGTTTCCCGCCACCCGACGACCTCAAAGACTCGGACGACTCGACGCCCTTGCTGGGCTCCCGTCTCTACAATCTTTGCGGTCCAGAACTATTGTCATCGAGGTGCCCCGCACACCTCCGCCTTGCAGGACGCCGACGCCCCGACGCCGACGAGCACCGCTCGGACGAAGCTGCCGCCTCTTCGACATCGTTCTACCTCGTTCATCGACGGACGTTCGACGCCCCGTGCCTCCCGCTTGAAAGGGAAGGCATCCAAGAAGGGCCGTCGATTCCCCGTCGCCGAACAGCGAGTCCCTCGACGTTTGTCGACGCCTTTTCGAGGAACTCGACTCCACCAGGTACATTGGGGGGGTAAAAACATTATAGGAGAGAATAAGACGTGCCGAGCAATATATGGACTGGGCTTGTGTTATATATTTCCTTACAGGTTGCCCAGGTGGGGGGATCTCCACACAGAACTGTGCCTAGTGGTAGGGGTCAGTATTCTGCCTATTGCTCAACCATCTTATTTTCTCTCCTCTCTCTATTGCTGGTTTCCCTCTATTGGTCTGTGTGACATTGTACAGTATTGTTCATGCACTTCAATGAGATCTAGGGTGGTACCACTTTAGGATTGTAAATATTTGCCATTGTAGACTTTGCCAGAGTACAAAGTGAGTTACTATGATAAATGTACATAACCTTAACTATTGATTATATAAAGACTGTGTTCTAACCAATACAGAGTGTGGATATTCCTTTGTGGGGGGCTTGGGGATACACTGTACTTAAGAACCAGCCTGCATCACCTCCTGAGAAGCTAGGCCTTGATTGCTCGACCATTGCTACCGAATAGAGAATCTTGGCTGGGGTCTCCGGTGCCTCTCCTCCATCATATAGGGAGTGGGAGCACAGACACCCCCCACCGGTCGTTGAGGCCCGCTCTCTCACACAAACACTACAAAAATGGTATGCTCTCCTAACTGCAAGAGTCAGGGGAATGTAGCGGAGCATTGCTTTTCTCAAAATTCATAGAAGCCATTGCCGTACCAAGCCAACCATGTCCAACACATACCTTTTTTTTCAGTCATTTTCCCGCTTTTCCCCCATTCGATGGCAGTTTCCCCTACCTAGTTGTTGCCTGACCTATGCAAATCACCCCTTCCTAAACTTGGAATTTTGTCTACTTTTCAGAAATATATGCCTTCCTGTCCTCCAATTTGACTTTCCTGCCCTTTTCTTCCATTCCGTCCATGCATGTCCAATTGGCAAAAATGGCAAAAATCGCCTACCTCTCACAAAACGGTTGATAACCCCATCAAAATAATTTTTTTCCATTTCCACTCAACCTGTTCCTGAAAGCCAACACATTGGGGAACTCAGCACAGCAAACCATTTGTTCCTAGCTCTTACAAGGAAAAAACCACAGGCTTCTTTGTACATCATTTTATTGGCATTTTCTGAAAAAAAACAAAATTTTCGCACATTTTCCTTATTTTCTCTCACCCCCCCTACAGCAACCTGGGATTCCTGGGTGGCGTTATGACCGCCTACATGTGGGAAAAAAATGAGCCAAATTTGGCTGAGATATCTCATGTAACGAAAAAGTTACAAGCCATTGAATGGCCACATACCAAAATCACCAAAAAGGCTCTGGCACTGGGGAGAAATACCCATGGCACTTAAAGGGTTAAACATCGTGTTGTAATGTTGCAATTGTACTACCCGCCTTCCCTCCCGCCCTGCCATGTGGGTGTTTTGAAACAGTATATTCTTATTGTATAAGCGCCTAACAAGCAAACAATAAATAAAACTGATTTAGAGTTTCTTAGTGATACAGAAATTGCCTATACCGTGAGGTACTTGGTATATTTGCCTAAGGTGACAATTCTCACCCCACACTGGCATCTCATGCATGGCCGCGGCCACTGACCATGGTCAAAAGCCATGGCTAGTGGCCTGTTTGTGTTTTCTTTTGTTTTTTTTGGTTTGTTACAAACCTTTAAAAAGAAATTACTCAATATCTGTCTTAGCAGGATGAAAAGGAAAAACGGAATAAGACCAGGACAATTACAGAGAGTCAACATTACAGGGATCCTAGTTTGATCCCATCCATCTGAGGTTAGCTCAGAGTCAAAACGTTCCGTGCAATAATCACTTCCAGAAAAAATGTCAATGCTATTGTCATCCTTCTATCACTTTCGTCAAAGAGGACTTGCCACCAATCGTCCAAGCTTAATGATGACCGTGATCGGCTGAAATTCCCTAGATGGTTATATCTTTCATCAGATAAGGCCGGGCACAGCATTAGTAGGTGTTTGAGTGTTTCCTCTGCTTGATTACAAAGTCTGCATAGTTTCAGTATAGGGGTGTCATTCACCCATTGAAATTTAGATGAAATTTCATGTAAAGTTTCCTTCGATGTTGGTCCTGGAATTTCGCTAAATAATTTTGGATTTCATTTTATGCTTCTTTTCTGGGGTGGGACATTTTTCATTATGCAATGTTTTTGGCATTGCTCACCCGTGAATACCCAATCTTGCCTCCACAGCTTTTTCTTAACATAATTTGGATTTGCCTGCAAAATGTTGAGATCCTTCTCCAATTCCACTAGCATTTCTTTGGAGCGATCAACCCACATAGAGAATACTGACGTGGTCGTCGTTTGATTTACTTGTTTCAATATCTCAAATTGTGGACATAGCGAAGACAATGGGCCTCATTAGGACTCTGGCGCTAAACCATGGTGCTATTAGCACCATAGTCCATGCCGGAGTCCGCCATGGCGGAATGAGGAATTACCACCCCGTTCCAAGGTTGGTGGGGCGGTAATTCCCCATGCCACCATGGCCCTTCTCCATTCCCATTTTTGCCCCATAGGGCTCAATGGGAATGGGGAAGGCGCTAATTACGGTACCGGAAATTGCGGTACCGTAATTAGCACCAAGGTCCCTTTGCGGGTCTCTACTTTAACGGCTGGTAAAACCAGCCGTTAAGGTCGGGTCCCACAAAGGGACCTCGTAATTAGGCGCTGAGTGTTTAAAGGCGCCGCAGCCTTTTACGCCGCCGTTAAACACTTAACGCCTGGGTCATAATGAGGCCAAATCTTATTTTTCGATATAGATTTAGAGTCAGCCAACAGACTCTTGCGTTGAGTGAGATCAGGCTAAGCTAGTATCTAATGCACTTGAAAATGTGGGGAGCCTTTTTTATTGGGTACCTCCTCAAGTGGACCTCAGCGCCCTTTTAATGATAGTTTATTGTTCACCAATTCCGGTCGCATGCCTGGGTAACAACTGAGTCTTCCTGGCCCCCTTGCTCCGTTCGAAAATGTATATAAGAATTGTGTTACTCTTACTAATATCATGCGCCCTTGTCGTAACGTTGTAAGAAAGGATCAATCAATGCTTCTTGTACTCCAAGTCAAGTTATTGATCTTTTATTTAGTTCTTAAAAAAAATGCCCTATATGATAACACGTGTTTCGACATTCTATGTCTTTTTCAAATCAGGGCTAGTCACACAATACATAACAAAAATTAACATTTTTTTGAAAATTCAAAAATGCACCCAATCAAAAATTAAACATCATTAATGAATGGCCATTTTGAGGGAGGGGGTAGGGTGGGATTGTTAGGAATGAGAAAAACAAAATGAAGAAAGAGAAATATTTGACAAAACACGAATAAGAACACTATGGGGATAGAATTTACAGGAACTGACAGCACTAAGGAAATCAACTTTTTAGACCTGAACATTTATGTAGAAGACGACCGACTTAAAACCAAAACCTTCAGGAAAAATACTGAAGCAAACTCCACCTTATTTTCTACCAGTTGTCATGCTAACTCTGTGATAAAAAATATACCTAAAGGAGAATTTATTAGGGCGAGGAGGAACTGTTCTGAACAGAAGAATTTTGAAGAAGAGTGTAAATTACTTACAAGGAGATTCCAATTAAGAGGATATAGGAACAACACCATAGCTCAAGCTAAAGAAAAGGCTTTCAAAATTGATAGAGCAAGCACCTTAAAGACAACACAAACTACTCAAGATGATAGACAAGAGATAAGCTTCATCACGAACTACTGTGCAAATAATAAAATATTGAGAAAGATCTTAAGGAAGAATTGGCATCTTCTGCAACTAGATGAAAATGTTCGGAAATACATCAATGACACACCCACGTTGACGTACAGACGGGCCAAAACTATCAAAAACATTTTAAGCCCTTCACTCCTTCCAGAAGAGAAAGAAACCTCATTGACATGGCTTCCGCCACCAATAACAGGATTTCGGAAATGTGGAACATGCACAATGTGCAAACATACTCAGAACAACATAGTGACTTTCAAGGACAAATATGGTATTTCACATAAAATTGTTGATCAGATTAATTGCAGAAGCAAGTTTGTGGTTTACGCTATTATTTGTCAATGTGAAGACATATATATAGGGAGCACTATTAGGGAACTTAGGATAAGAATAAGGGAACACATCTCAAGTATTGGTAGCCAGGATACTAACCTACCCTTAGCTCAACATTGGCAACAAAAACATCAACTAATTGATAAGAAACATCTAAAATTCATTGGACTCAAAAAAGTGACTATGGGACCAAGAGGAGGAAACCTTGAAACTAAATTGAGGCAAGAGGAAGCAAAATTAATTTGTAAATTTCGTTCAGTGGAAAGAGGCTTGAATTCAGAACATGAGATGTCCTCATTTCTCTAAACAAGGAAAATAATGGTCAACCAAGTCAACATAATGTGATTAAAAATAGTCGTTTTCAGTACTTGTGTATGTATACATAATAATTTATAATTTTTCCCTTCGGGGGAACACCATTTGGAAGGGTCGATTAAGAATATTTTATACACCAGGTTTAGAAACTTCAATTAACAACCAGAGGGCAATGCTGGAATGGCATGTTAAGAAATTGGGACAGCTCTGTTTAAAAACAAAGCTTTCCGAAAAAAATTTTCATGTACAAAGGTACTTTTATGTAATTTCTCGCATACTCAACTAACTTTAAATAAGCCATTGATGTTCAGTGACAGAAACTAACGTAATAATAAGTGTAACGAACAAGGAGAACGTGATCTTCATAAGTCAAAATTGAAATTTTCCCAAAATATGGCCGCCGGTTTAAAAATAGAAAAGGGACTGTCAGGGATCCGATCGGTACAGTTCTTCGACTGAAGCTTAGTTATGTATATATTTTTTACCTTAGAGACAAATTAAGCTTAATGATAAATTTAAACCAGTGCTTGACCAGGGACTATCAAGAAATGTAATTTATTGGTAAATTATCGAGCAATAATTTTTTCGGATAAAACTCCGTCTTGGATTAGTAAATTGTAACTGACACATAAAAGTAATATTTCAACTTGCGCCAAAACAACAATTGATTTTTTGATCGTATTGTGCAAGAATTAGGACGTAAGACATTAACATAGTAGTAGGACTAAGCGGTACCGTTACTAAGCCGACAACAATAACAGTACCTAGTTGCAGAATACACGGGGACTCTTAGAAACGGAATACGCTCGTAGGGAGCAGGTAAGCGTGCTGAGGGAGCTCTGAGATGGGGGTCTTGTTTAAACGGTCCAACTACACGCGGGGATCACGTGGCAATACTTTTTGGATCTAGTTATAATCGTGAGAGATGCCAGAGGCAATGCGATGATTAACAAAGCTTAACATGGACAATGGCACTGATATTCACGTTCTCCACAGAGAAAATAACGGAAGAGATAGCTCTATATAGTATCTGTAGTGAATTGACATATCGCGGGGTAGACTAACTCACTAATGAGCCTTATGATGTTTATATTTTAGGGATTTAACCCATGACCATTGAAATTAAGTATTCAACTCATGAATTTTGAAAGAAACAGATTAGGTAAGAAATAAGAGTGAGCGATACACTCAATGATGAACATATAAAACAATTATGAAGCGATCTTCTATCAATCAATTTCTAACAAAAATGTTCTTTTTCATTGTGTTTTGTCAAATATTTCTCTTTCTTCATTTTGAAAAATGTTTTTCTCATTCCTAACAATCCCACCCTACCCCCTCCCTCAAAATGGCCATTCATTAATGATGTTTAATTTTTGATTGGGTGCATTTTTGAATTTTCAAAAAAATGTTAATTTTTGTTATGTATTGTGTGACTAGCCCTGATTTGAAAAAGACATAGAATGTCGAAACACGTGTTATCATATAGGGCATTTTTTTAAGAACTAAATAAAAGATCAATAACTTGACTTGGAGTACAAGAAGCATTGATTGATCCTTTCTTACAACGTTACGACAAGGGTGCATGATATTAGTAAGAGTAACACAATTCTTATATACATTTTCGAACGGAGCAAGGGGGCCAGGAAGACTCCGTTGTTACCCAGGCATGCGACCGGAATTGGTGAACAATAAACTATCATTAAAAGGGCGCTGAGGTCCACTTGAGGAGGTACCCAATAAAAAAGGCTCCCCACATTTTCAAGAATATTTCTGTAAGGGTACTTGGGACCTTGCAGCCCTAAAAAGAAATCTAAGAAAATTTAGCCAAGGATGGCAGAATATTTAGAAAACAGAGAAGAGGATGCTTTAAACCTATTTGCCCCAAAAGGCAGCAACGCACATGCATTTGCATCGAATCTACCGAAACAGAGAGAAGACTTAAGGTATAAATTTGTGAAATTGGAGAGGCTATCAAAAAAAGAAGTAGATACATTTTGGGAAATCAAATCTTTAAAAAATTATATCACGAAGAAACAGATCCCGAGAGGATTAAGAATATTGATCTTCCCTGACTTTACAAAAGATGATGATAAGGACCTAGCAGAATCTTGGGAACGGAATCTGAACCAAAGTTCCAACATGATGTTAGAGCTTCTAACAGAACATGCCTCTAGGGAGCACAAACGGATAACAATTCAAATTGAAGAGGTTAAGAAGGAAATACAAGAAGCGAAAGCACTAGAAGCGACTAAAGAGAAGAATTACCAAAAAATGTTCGAAATTTTGAAGGAATATCAAGATGAAATTAAGCTAAGAAAAATGAGAACATTTTTTCGAGATAATAGGGATTATGAAGATGATAAGGTGTACACTTTCCAAGACAAATACAAACAATTAAGTAAACCTAGCTCAAAAGGGAGTACACCCAATACCTCCCCAGGTAGTTCGGATGCAGATTCAGAAGGAGACCAAGAAAAAGACACAACGAACACCACGGAGATCCAAGAAGGACAAGGTTTTTTGAATCAAATAAGGAGATACAAGAAGGGAAATAGACTTACCTACCGGAATCAAAAACAAGTATGTTTTTTATTACCACAACAGGCAACCGAAATACAACCGCCTATAAGAGGAGGGGAAAACGTGGCAGCAATAGACACAGGAAACCCAGAGGGGTCAGAAGACTACAGGAGATTAACAAGAGCAAGTGCCAGAGAAGCACTGAAAAGGAACAAGTGAAAGACCTGGTGTTAAATATATCCAAACATTATCTTAAGCCAGAAGAGACATCATTACTCAACAAAGGGTTTACGTTTGCACCAACCACAAACTTCAACAATGCAGAAGTTCACATAGATTTATTCAAATTTGTGAGAAAGTTGAAATTAAAAAAATATTTTGACACACAAATAAAGGGGCATCAACCCAAAGAATTACGGATACAGGAGAGTGAGACAACTATTGAAGAATTAGTTAACATAAACTTACTGAGATCTCTACAAGAAACAGAAGAAAGACCGATTCATGAGACATTACATGAACTTCAGATACAACAAACTACCCTTTCCACTAGGGCATTCAAACCTAAATCCAAGTTTACGCCACAGTTCATGCCAGAAAACTTAGTGGATACTTTCTACAAAACAGTTACAAAGGACTTAAATGACTATAATGATGCTCAAATTTCAAACAGATCTAAATTGAAATATCAATTTGACAATTTGACAAAGATGGAAAGACAAGCATTACACCGACTCAAAAAAGATCATAATCTGGTCATTAAAGGTGCCGACAAAGGAGGGAAAATAGTGGTTATGAATAGAGAAGACTATGTGGAGATGGCAATGACACATCTGAACACACCTAATTGTTACACCGAACTGAACTCAAATCCTAAATTTGAGATACTTACGGAAATACAAGATGCAATTAAAACCTGGCACAGACAAGGATTAGTTACAGATGATGAAAAGTTCTTTTTGGAAATGAAACAACCAACACTACCAACAATATACTTTTTACCCAAAATACATAAAGAATACACCAGAATTCCAGAAGGAAGACCCATCCTAAGTGGAATAGGTTGGGTAACTATGAACATGGCACAGTATATCGACAATATTTTAAGACCGTTGGCTATTAAAACCAAATCCTACCTGAGAGATACAACCGAAACGATTAATAAATTAGCAGGGATTGAATGGCAACAAGGCTATCGTTTGGCAACTTGGGACGTACGGTCCTTATATACATCAATTAGACATGATACCGCAATAGAAACCATAGACTATACATTTTCAAAGGAAACTGCATCTAACTATCAAGCAGTAAATATGTTGAAAGAAATGCTCCTACTGACATTACAGAATAACATATTCATCTTTAATGGCCGATTTTTCAAACAAACACAAGGAGTGGCAATGGGCATCAAATATGCACCTGCCCTTGCCAATTTAACCATGGCGATGTATGAAGATAAACACATCTACATGGACAAAGAATATGAAGCAAATGTTATACTTTGGACACGGTACATAGATGATGTACTTATTATCTGGAAAGGGCAGGAGGGATCCCTGGAAGATTTCAGAAAAAGAGCGAATAAGAACACTATGGGGATAGAATTTACAGGAACTGACAGCACTAAGGAAATCAACTTTTTAGACCTGAACATTTATGTAGAAGACGACCGACTTAAAACCAAAACCTTCAGGAAAAATACTGAAGCAAACTCCACCTTATTTTCTACCAGTTGTCATGCTAACTCTGTGATAAAAAATATACCTAAAGGAGAATTTATTAGGGCGAGGAGGAACTGTTCTGAACAGAAGAATTTTGAAGAAGAGTGTAAATTACTTACAAGGAGATTCCAATTAAGAGGATATAGGAACAACACCATAGCTCAAGCTAAAGAAAAGGCTTTCAAAATTGATAGAGCAAGCACCTTAAAGACAACACAAACTACTCAAGATGATAGACAAGAGATAAGCTTCATCACGAACTACTGTGCAAATAATAAAATATTGAGAAAGATCTTAAGGAAGAATTGGCATCTTCTGCAACTAGATGAAAATGTTCGGAAATACATCAATGACACACCCACGTTGACGTACAGACGGGCCAAAACTATCAAAAACATTTTAAGCCCTTCACTCCTTCCAGAAGAGAAAGAAACCTCATTGACATGGCTTCCGCCACCAATAACAGGATTTCGGAAATGTGGAACATGCACAATGTGCAAACATACTCAGAACAACACAGTGACTTTCAAGGACAAATATGGTATTTCACATAAAATTGTTGATCAGATTAATTGCAGAAGCAAGTTTGTGGTTTACGCTATTATTTGTCAATGTGAAGACATATATATAGGGAGCACTATTAGGGAACTTAGGATAAGAATAAGGGAACACATCTCAAGTATTGGTAGCCAGGATACTAACCTACCCTTAGCTCAACATTGGCAACAAAAACATCAACTAATTGATAAGAAACATCTAAAATTCATTGGACTCAAAAAAGTGACTATGGGACCAAGAGGAGGAAACCTTGAAACTAAATTGAGGCAAGAGGAAGCAAAATTAATTTGTAAATTTCGTTCAGTGGAAAGAGGCTTGAATTCAGAACATGAGATGTCCTCATTTCTCTAAACAAGGAAAATAATGGTCAACCAAGTCAACATAATGTGATTAAAAATAGTCGTTTTCAGTACTTGTGTATGTATACATAATAATTTATAATTTTTCCCTTCGGGGGAACACCATTTGGAAGGGTCGATTAAGAATATTTTATACACAAGGTTTAGAAACTTCAATTAACAACCAGAGGGCAATGCTGGAATGGCATGTTAAGAAATTGGGACAGCTCTGTCTAAAAACAAAGCTTTCCGAAAAAAATTTTCATGTACAAAGGTACTTTTATGTAATTTCTCGCATACTCAACTAACTTTAAATAAGCCATTGATGTTCAGTGACAGAAACTAACGTAATAATAAGTGTAACGAACAAGGAGAACGTGATCTTCATAAGTCAAAATTGAAATTTTCCCAAAATATGGCCGCCGGTTTAAAAATAGAAAAGGGACTGTCAGGGATCCGATCGGTACAGTTCTTCGACTGAAGCTTAGTTATGTATATATTTTTTACCTTAGAGACAAATTAAGCTTAATGATAAATTTAAACCAGTGCTTGACCAGGGACTATCAAGAAATGTAATTTATTGGTAAATTATCGAGCAATAATTTTTTCGGATAAAACTCCGTCTTGGATTAGTAAATTATAACTGACACATAAAAGTAATATTTCAACTTGCGCCAAAACAACAATTGATTTTTTGATCGTATTGTGCAAGAATTAGGACGTAAGACATTAACATAGTAGTAGGACTAAGCGGTACCGTTACTAAGCCGACAACAATAACAGTACCTAGTTGCAGAATACACGGGGACTCTTAGAAACGGAATACGCTCGTAGGGAGCAGGTAAGCGTGCTGAGGGAGCTCTGAGATGGGGGTCTTGTTTAAACGGTCCAACTACACGCGGGGATCACGTGGCAATACTTTTTGGATCTAGTTATAATCGTGAGAGATGCCAGAGGCAATGCGATGATTAACAAAGCTTAACATGGACAATGGCACTGATATTCACGTTCTCCACAGAGAAAATAACGGAAGAGATAGCTCTATATAGTATCTGTAGTGAATTGACATATCGCGGGGTAGACTAACTCACTAATGAGCCTTATGATGTTTATATTTTAGGGATTTAACCCATGACCATTGAAATTAAGTATTCAACTCATGAATTTTGAAAGAAACAGATTAGGTAAGAAATAAGAGTGAGCGATACACTCAATGATGAACATATAAAACAATTATGAAGCGATCTTCTATCAATCAATTTCTAACAAAAATGTTCTTTTTCATTGTGTTTTGTCAAATATTTCTCTTTCTTCATTTTGAAAAATGTTTTTCTCATTCCTAACAATCCCACCCTACCCCCTCCCTCAAAATGGCCATTCATTAATGATGTTTAATTTTTGATTGGGTGCATTTTTGAATTTTCAAAAAAATGTTAATTTTTGTTATGTATTGTGTGACTAGCCCTGATTTGAAAAAGACATAGAATGTCGAAACACGTGTTATCATATAGGGCATTTTTTTAAGAACTAAATAAAAGATCAATAACTTGACTTGGAGTACAAGAAGCATTGATTGATCCTTTCTTACAACGTTACGACAAGGGTGCATGATATTAGTAAGAGTAACACAATTCTTATATACATTTTCGAACGGAGCAAGGGGGCCAGGAAGACTCCGTTGTTACCCAGGCATGCGACCGGAATTGGTGAACAATAAACTATCATTAAAAGGGCGCTGAGGTCCACTTGAGGAGGTACCCAATAAAAAAGGCTCCCCACATTTTCAAGAATATTTCTGTAAGGGTACTTGGGACCTTGCAGCCCTAAAAAGAAATCTAAGAAAATTTAGCCAAGGATGGCAGAATATTTAGAAAACAGAGAAGAGGATGCTTTAAACCTATTTGCCCCAAAAGGCAGCAACGCACATGCATTTGCATCGAATCTACCGAAACAGAGAGAAGACTTAAGGTATAAATTTGTGAAATTGGAGAGGCTATCAAAAAAAGAAGTAGATACATTTTGGGAAATCAAATCTTTAAAAAATTATATCACGAAGAAACAGATCCCGAGAGGATTAAGAATATTGATCTTCCCTGACTTTACAAAAGATGATGATAAGGACCTAGCAGAATCTTGGGAACGGAATCTGAACCAAAGTTCCAACATGATGTTAGAGCTTCTAACAGAACATGCCTCTAGGGAGCACAAACGGATAACAATTCAAATTGAAGAGGTTAAGAAGGAAATACAAGAAGCGAAAGCACTAGAAGCGACTAAAGAGAAGAATTACCAAAAAATGTTCGAAATTTTGAAGGAATATCAAGATGAAATTAAGCTAAGAAAAATGAGAACATTTTTTCGAGATAATAGGGATTATGAAGATGATAAGGTGTACACTTTCCAAGACAAATACAAACAATTAAGTAAACCTAGCTCAAAAGGGAGTACACCCAATACCTCCCCAGGTAGTTCGGATGCAGATTCAGAAGGAGACCAAGAAAAAGACACAACGAACACCACGGAGATCCAAGAAGGACAAGGTTTTTTGAATCAAATAAGGAGATACAAGAAGGGAAATAGACTTACCTACCGGAATCAAAAACAAGTATGTTTTTTATTACCACAACAGGCAACCGAAATACAACCGCCTATAAGAGGAGGGGAAAACGTGGCAGCAATAGACACAGGAAACCCAGAGGGGTCAGAAGACTACAGGAGATTAACAAGAGCAAGTGCCAGAGAAGCACTGAAAAGGAACAAGTGAAAGACCTGGTGTTAAATATATCCAAACATTATCTTAAGCCAGAAGAGACATCATTACTCAACAAAGGGTTTACGTTTGCACCAACCACAAACTTCAACAATGCAGAAGTTCACATAGATTTATTCAAATTTGTGAGAAAGTTGAAATTAAAAAAATATTTTGACACACAAATAAAGGGGCATCAACCCAAAGAATTACGGATACAGGAGAGTGAGACAACTATTGAAGAATTAGTTAACATAAACTTACTGAGATCTCTACAAGAAACAGAAGAAAGACCGATTCATGAGACATTACATGAACTTCAGATACAACAAACTACCCTTTCCACTAGGGCATTCAAACCTAAATCCAAGTTTACGCCACAGTTCATGCCAGAAAACTTAGTGGATACTTTCTACAAAACAGTTACAAAGGACTTAAATGACTATAATGATGCTCAAATTTCAAACAGATCTAAATTGAAATATCAATTTGACAATTTGACAAAGATGGAAAGACAAGCATTACACCGACTCAAAAAAGATCATAATCTGGTCATTAAAGGTGCCGACAAAGGAGGGAAAATAGTGGTTATGAATAGAGAAGACTATGTGGAGATGGCAATGACACATCTGAACACACCTAATTGTTACACCGAACTGAACTCAAATCCTAAATTTGAGATACTTACGGAAATACAAGATGCAATTAAAACCTGGCACAGACAAGGATTAGTTACAGATGATGAAAAGTTCTTTTTGGAAATGAAACAACCAACACTACCAACAATATACTTTTTACCCAAAATACATAAAGAATACACCAGAATTCCAGAAGGAAGACCCATCCTAAGTGGAATAGGTTGGGTAACTATGAACATGGCACAGTATATCGACAATATTTTAAGACCGTTGGCTATTAAAACCAAATCCTACCTGAGAGATACAACCGAAACGATTAATAAATTAGCAGGGATTGAATGGCAACAAGGCTATCGTTTGGCAACTTGGGACGTACGGTCCTTATATACATCAATTAGACATGATACCGCAATAGAAACCATAGACTATACATTTTCAAAGGAAACTGCATCTAACTATCAAGCAGTAAATATGTTGAAAGAAATGCTCCTACTGACATTACAGAATAACATATTCATCTTTAATGGCCGATTTTTCAAACAAACACAAGGAGTGGCAATGGGCATCAAATATGCACCTGCCCTTGCCAATTTAACCATGGCGATGTATGAAGATAAACACATCTACATGGACAAAGAATATGAAGCAAATGTTATACTTTGGACACGGTACATAGATGATGTACTTATTAACTGGAAAGGGCAGGAGGGATCCCTGGAAGATTTCAGAAAAAGAGCGAATAAGAACACTATGGGGATAGAATTTACAGGAACTGACAGCACTAAGGAAATCAACTTTTTAGACCTGAACATTTATGTAGAAGACGACCGACTTAAAACCAAAACCTTCAGGAAAAATACTGAAGCAAACTCCACCTTATTTTCTACCAGTTGTCATGCTAACTCTGTGATAAAAAATATACCTAAAGGAGAATTTATTAGGGCGAGGAGAAACTGTTCTGAACAGAAGAATTTTGAAGAAGAGTGTAAATTACTTACAAGGAGATTCCAATTAAGAGGATATAGGAACAACACCATAGCTCAAGCTAAAGAAAAGGCTTTCAAAATTGATAGAGCAAGCACCTTAAAGACAACACAAACTACTCAAGATGATAGACAAGAGATAAGCTTCATCACGAACTACTGTGCAAATAATAAAATATTGAGAAAGATCTTAAGGAAGAATTGGCATCTTCTGCAACTGGATGAAAATGTTCGGAAATACATCAATGACACACCCACGTTGACGTACAGACGGGCCAAAACTATCAAAAACATTTTAAGCCCTTCACTCCTTCCAGAAGAGAAAGAAACCTCATTGACATGGCTTCCGCCACCAATAACAGGATTTCGGAAATGTGGAACATGCACAATGTGCAAACATACTCAGAACAACACAGTGACTTTCAAGGACAAATATGGTATTTCACATAAAATTGTTGATCAGATTAATTGCAGAAGCAAGTTTGTGGTTTACGCTATTATTTGTCAATGTGAAGACATATATATAGGGAGCACTATTAGGGAACTTAGGATAAGAATAAGGGAACACATCTCAAGTATTGGTAGCCAGGATACTAACCTACCCTTAGCTCAACATTGGCAACAAAAACATCAACTAATTGATAAGAAACATCTAAAATTCATTGGACTCAAAAAAGTGACTATGGGACCAAGAGGAGGAAACCTTGAAACTAAATTGAGGCAAGAGGAAGCAAAATTAATTTGTAAATTTCGTTCAGTGGAAAGAGGCTTGAATTCAGAACATGAGATGTCCTCATTTCTCTAAACAAGGAAAATAATGGTCAACCAAGTCAACATAATGTGATTAAAAATAGTCGTTTTCAGTACTTGTGTATGTATACATAATAATTTATAATTTTTCCCTTCGGGGGAACACCATTTGGAAGGGTCGATTAAGAATATTTTATACACCAGGTTTAGAAACTTCAATTAACAACCAGAGGGCAATGCTGGAATGGCATGTTAAGAAATTGGGACAGCTCTGTCTAAAAACAAAGCTTTCCGAAAAAAATTTTCATGTACAAAGGTACTTTAATGTAATTTCTCGCATACTCAACTAACTTTAAATAAGCCATTGATGTTCAGTGACAGAAACTAACGTAATAATAAGTGTAACGAACAAGGAGAACGTGATCTTCATAAGTCAAAATTGAAATTTTCCCAAAATATGGCCGCCGGTTTAAAAATAGAAAAGGGACTGTCAGGGATCCGATCGTTACAGTTCTTCGACTGAAGCTTAGTTATGTATATATTTTTTACCTTAGAGACAAATTAAGCTTAATGATAAATTTAAACCAGTGCTTGACCAGGGACTATCAAGAAATGTAATTTATTGGTAAATTATCGAGCAATAATTTTTTCGGATAAAACTCCGTCTTGGATTAGTAAATTATAACTGACACATAAAAGTAATATTTCAACTTGCGCCAAAACAACAATTGATTTTTTGATCGTATTGTGCAAGAATTAGGACGTAAGACATTAACATAGTAGTAGGACTAAGCGGTACCGTTACTAAGCCGACAACAATAACAGTACCTAGTTGCAGAATACACGGGGACTCTTAGAAACGGAATACGCTCGTAGGGAGCAGGTAAGCGTGCTGAGGGAGCTCTGAGATGGGGGTCTTGTTTAAACGGTCCAACTACACGCGGGGATCACGTGGCAATACTTTTTGGATCTAGTTATAATCGTGAGAGATGCCAGAGGCAATGCGATGATTAACAAAGCTTAACATGGACAATGGCACTGATATTCACGTTCTCCACAGAGAAAATAACGGAAGAGATAGCTCTATATAGTATCTGTAGTGAATTGACATATCGCGGGGTAGACTAACTCACTAATGAGCCTTATGATGTTTATATTTTAGGGATTTAACCCATGACCATTGAAATTAAGTATTCAACTCATGAATTTTGAAAGAAACAGATTAGGTAAGAAATAAGAGTGAGCGATACACTCAATGATGAACATATAAAACAATTATGAAGCGATCTTCTATCAATCAATTTCTAACAAAAATGTTCTTTTTCATTGTGTTTTGTCAAATATTTCTCTTTCTTCATTTTGAAAAATGTTTTTCTCATTCCTAACAATCCCACCCTACCCCCTCCCTCAAAATGGCCATTCATTAATGATGTTTAATTTTTGATTGGGTGCATTTTTGAATTTTCAAAAAAATGTTAATTTTTGTTATGTATTGTGTGACTAGCCCTGATTTGAAAAAGACATAGAATGTCGAAACACGTGTTATCATATAGGGCATTTTTTTTAAGAACTAAATAAAAGATCAATAACTTGACTTGGAGTACAAGAAGCATTGATTGATCCTTTCTTACAACGTTACGACAAGGGCGCATGATATTAGTAAGAGTAACACAATTCTTATATAGTATCTAATGCAGGCTGTAGGTGTGCCCCATGGAAGCGATAAGACACGTGACCAAAACATGTTTTCCAGGTTGTTCCATATCTCAGCGGAGCACCCCAGGGCGCATTCCGTTCCATGCAGAAGGGCAGTTACAGCTTTTTGTTTATAGAACAATAACACTGGTAGAAGTGAAAATTGACCATATTTGTTGTTAAGCCAGGCCGCTTGAATTGCCAATTTCTTGCCTTTCATTTTGAAGTTATTGACCCAAGGTGCATCGTTGATATTTGAATTAAATACAGTACCCAAGTATTTAATTTGTGACTTAGTTGCTAGCATTTTATCTCCCAAATACCAACAAAATTTTTGTCGAGTTCGGACATCGGCTACTTGTAGCTTTTGCAGTACTATGATCTCAGATTTGGTGGTATTAATGACCAGAGCATTGTTTTTAACATATTTTTGAAGGGCATTCAGGCTGCGTTGCAACCCAATCGGTGTTGAATCAACCAAAATGAGATTGTCGGCTTAGATCATATGGCCAAGATGATAACCATTGATTTTCAAGGGAATGTGGCAATTTACTTTAAGGGTTTATCAATGTCCGACAAAAAAAGGTTGAAAATTATGGCAGCAAGAGGGCAACCTTGTTTGACCCCACAGAAGGTTTGAATAGCAGCTGACAGCCTACCTGTTTTGTCAAGCCTGATGCGTATATTTGTGTTGGTATGAAGGTCTTTTATGGCTAGCAATAGGCTGGCTGGACAGTTCCATTTCATCATCTTGTTCCATAGCAGCTGGTAGTTGATGCTATCAAATGCGTGAGATAAGTCAATAGAAGCAATATAGATCTTGCAACCAGCTTGCAAGTTGTTCATTTTCAATTAGTTGATTAGCAGGAGGTTTAAGCTACAGCCCACGCCTTTTATAAACCCAGTTTGTCGAATGTCTATATGCATACTGGACAATGTCCATCTTCGCAGATCTCGCTGTAAAAAGGTTGCATAAATCTTCACCAAAACATCAAGTAAAGCAATTGGGCGATATTGACGTGGATCCGAACGTTTGCCTCTTTTGAAGATGGGCACGATGTAGCAGTAGATCAATCTTTGTAAAAAGTTTGTGGCAAAAGTCGGCCCACTCCACAGGACTTTGCTTCAAGGTAAAGTTAGTGAAACCGTCAGGTCCGGGGCCCAGGATGAGCTTAATTTTGTAATGATCTCTAGGATGTCAAGTTTCTCGAATTTAAGGTCCCAATGATCCACATCTAGTGCAGATGTTTCGCTAGCTTCGCCCTTAATACTATAAAGCTGTGTATAGTAGTTAATCCAGTTTCCCTCAGAGACCATATTCTCTTGTAAGGCATCTCGAGGAGCACTAAGGTTGTTTATAAGGTTCCAAAAGTCACGAGTGTTTTTATTTGCCAATTTTGACACAATGATTTCTGTGTCTTGTTGGAGTAAAGATGCTTTATGTAGTTTCAACCAATTCTTATATGATTGTTTTATTTTTTTATTTTGCAAGATGTATGCGCTTGTCGAGTCTCTTGAACAGCGTCGGATCTCCATTCTCATGATTCTTTTACGCTTCAAAATGTTTAGGTCAAAACATGAGTTTGTTGGAAGGTTTGACGTCTAGTTCCTTTGTTGGTCTCTTTGTATTGTTTCAATAGGTGCTGATATTCGATTTGATTAGGTTCCATCGAGAAAGCTTGAATTAAATTCTTGACCTCGGTATTTTTTAGGCGCAAACAAATCCTGTTGGATTCTACAGAAACGTAATGTTCCCAATGTGCACACGTTTTACCTGTCGCGCTGATTACCAGTTTAAATAGGTTGTGATCACTTTCTTATATGTCGACAACCTGAAGGGACTGCACCCGAGCATGCAGTTCGTCTGAAACATAAAAGTAATCAAGATTAGATTTCTAGGTCAGCTTTTTCCAAGTAACATTTGCAGGGATATCTCCAATGGTGCACCCATTTAACATTGACATTCCACAAGCGGACATCTCAGCTTTCCACAGTGAGGCATTGTTTTGAGTGTTCATTTTATCATTTGATGTCTCTGTTTGAACCTTTAAGCAATCAATATTTAGATCACCACACAGAACAATATTAGGTGACTATTCCTTTTCATAGATGGTATCAAGAAGGTTTGAGATGTGGTCGATAAAGACATTTGCATTGATCGCTTGATGTTGCCAATAGACGTTAATGTTCGAGAAGTTGACCTGAGTGCATTTTGCTATGTTCTCTAGTTTGACAATTACTAATTGAACATAAGGTGTTATGTTACTGCACTCTATGATTTTATACCCAGAACTTTTCCTTATCATGGTCAAAAGGCCAGCCATGGGTCTACCTGTTTTGTTTTGGATTGCCGGGTTTAAAGCAACATCAGATTTGTCACACATCGGATACTGTGACAACCACATCTCCTAAAGACACAGAATGTCCAGTCCAACAAGCCAGGAATAGTTAAACAAATGGATGAAACCACAGGAATTCCATGATGCCAGTGACAAAAAGGTTTGATTTACAGAGTTTGAACGTTAGCTTTGATGGGAAGGAGCCAAACATTTGGCCACCCAATCCCATTCATTGGACTTTGTTGGTTCCGCTCGGGTATCATCCATAGTGTTGTTGATTTTTGAAGTGGTTCGGTCCCAAGAAAAAGTAATCTGGATTTGCTCACTCATCAAGGAGGTGTTTGATGTTTTCAAGGGCAATTCGTCGTTAACCTTGGCCCCTTTCAGTAGGCCAAGGGGTGTCACTATAGATTGAGTTTTCCCAGAGCCACTAAGTGATCCAGCATCATGGTTGCCTTGCAAGGGGAAAATGGATCTGGTTGACCTTGATACAATGCCATCTTTTGGTGAATCCAAATTCTTTCCCGTGGAGTAAGATCTTCTCAAATATCAAAGCCCATCGATAATAGGACAGATGCAGAATCCAAAAGGATATTGCGTACGATCCCTGAGTCGCTATGCAGTCGTACACCATCGTTTTGGGGTTCCTTATAAAATTTGACAGTTCATATGTCTCCTGTTTCTATTGTGCAAAGAGTTGGGACATAATGGAATAGACGTAGAACATTGTTCCGGTTCAGCGTGAGGTCATCATTCGTAGACGCAATAAGTTCCAATATCAGCCGATATTTAGACACCAGCTTTTTGAAAATTGGCAATTTTGTTTGAATTCTCACAGGAGGAACCTGTTTCGTATCATGCTTATTTGGTAATAGTCTTGTGGCAAGGTCCGTCTTATGTCCACTTTCGTGGGTGTTGGTAACTGAAGTGTCGGTGGGTGCATTAAAGGAAACACCTCTCTGTTTGTTCACATTCTTGAAGATTGTTTTAGTCAAAATGCCAGGTTCAACTACTGATAAATTCTTCCATCTTTCACCCAGGGTGAGAACCTTTGAGCTTCCAGATTTTGGGTTTGGGGCATCTGGGTTTCCCTTTGCACACACAATAACACAATGTCGCAAACTCTGTGTAGATTCAGTGGGGATAGCAAAAGGAGGAGAAAGATCCTCTGGTTCAATAGGTGTTATATCTTCGGAGGGTTTGTCCAAGGCACCTGTTACTGTTTCAGATTCATCGTCATGTTCTTATGTTGATAGATTTAGGAGATCTGTGACAGATTCCGGAGTTCCAATCATGATTGTGTCAGGGATAATGCAAGAAGCAGACTTGTCTAAGGGTACCAGGTCATCCTTTTTCACTTTGTTGGTTGTGGCTGGGTTAAGAGTGAAGCTTATGGCCTTTAAGTTTTGCAAAAACCTACGGAAGCCATTCATAGCTGGAGGTTTCCTTTTGATTATGTTTTTTTATTTTTTGCTGGTCCGCTTTCATGCTTTGTGGTTTGGCGTCAGGTTTGGTCTTGGTATTAAATATGGGAAACAGTGCCTCCGGAGCACCCACGGCATCAACAACCTTGAGTATTGCATTAGAGGTAGTTGGCTCCTGCACATCTTGGTTTGCACCATTATCTTTTTGCTTAAGGGTTTGAACGGCAGTGGAAAAGGAACAGATTTCAATCGCTGATACAAAACTTTCCGAGGAGCTAGACATGCCTTTAGAGGACATAATATTAGAACAGGTTTCACTTGCTAGAAACAAAGCTTCAACATCGCAGGTCTTGCAGACAGTAAGCAGTACATTAGATTCTGTACTTAAGGAAGCATTAGATGCTGGTAAATGCGTGTTGGTTTCCTCAGTAGAGTTTAGAAAGACCAGAGGAGAGGTGCATTTGCCTAGAGATTGCACTTCAACAGAAGGATTTGAGGCAGTTTTCAAGTTTTGTCGTTGTAAAATTCCTAATGCCTGTTTAGCTACCTCGGCAAGTAGTTTTTTGTCATCTGCATCTTTTAGCCGTTGATCGTTGGAAATAGTAGTGCAGTAATCTATTTTTTCCACCAATTTGCCCAGCAGTTATTTAGTCGTAGCGCTTACGTGTTCAATAGCACAGGTTTTTGTGTTCAAGAGCGCGACTAACATTGTCAAATCTTGTACACTGTCTTGAACATGTTCGTGTAGTTTCAAGAATGGGGAAAGCGTCATAGACATAGAGGACATCAAGATTGGTAAGAGTTCTTAAGACATTTTCTTCATGATTTGGTCATAATCTAGATCACAAGGAGTTCTAGTTGCTGTTTTAACATAAGTTCTTCGAATCTTAGGGAATGCACATTCCATGATTGAAGTTTCTGATGACTCCTCATCAGAAGAGCAATCAGAAACCTGGTTCTGTACATTCTGGACATTCGTTGGGATGGGTGATACATCGCCATTCTTGTTATCTCCATTGATGCAGCATGGCTGGTCTTTTTAATGAAATGATTGAATACAGTTGACATCCTTATTATTAAGGGGTCTACGTCTCAATTGAGAACAGTGTACTTCCGGAGAACCGCTGTCATCAATCCTTCTCCGTTTGGAAGTGCCAGAAAAGCAGTTACTTTCAGACACACAATGTTGTCCAGTTTGTACAGTTCCAATGTATGTGGCTGGTGTTAAGTGTAGTATTTTAACTGCATTCTGTTTAAGATTTGCACGAGCACTATTGATTTTTTCTAGATCGAACAAACGTTTGTTGACAATTTCGATGGAGTTACGCCTGTCTGATGGCAGCTGAGTGTCATTTAAGGCGCCGGAGTCGATATTTGTAGGAATTACGGTCCTGAAGTCGTCAATAATGAAGGAGTGCTGCTTTGGCAATATGAATGTAGTTATAGGAACAGGAGCTGAGCAATCAGCAGCACACCGCTCTACAGCAACACCCATCTCTTGTGTTGAGAGTGGTCACTCAAATGAGGCAATCAGATGGGAATCAGAGTCAGCCTTTTGACCAGACTCACCTGAATGGCGAGGAGAATGCTCGAGAGCTGCAGCTGAAAAGAGCACGGACTCCAGAAAAAGCTGACACAGGTGTGATGATTGCAGTTTTTCGTTCATCAGGCGAGCTAAGACATCAAGCCTCAGTGCAGTAAACGCAGGGGTAAGCGTGGCAGGCGCAATGTTTTGCCCTAGGTCTGTGAAAGGGTTCAAGCCCTTCATGTGCGATTTTATCTGATTTGCTAATTCACTGTCATGTGACAGGCAATTCAGGTCTGTGGAAAACACATTCGGGAGAGGAGTGTTAAGATCGATCGCTCCACCTTCCTCTCCCCCCTCCACTTCGGCACCAAATGAGGATAAATCAGCAATGTCACATTGTACGTATGTCACATTGTACGTCAATGGTCTCAGAGCCGATGGTCTCAGAGCCGGTCAGACTTACTTCGTTAAGGCAGTCCGGCTGGGGAGGGTGGCGTAGATCGTTCTTCTTAGTCTCCCACCGTAGATGCAAACGTGTCAAAGGGTAAGACAAAGTCCTCAATTTACGGCAAACACCTTCAGAGGCAACAGGCACAGGCACAGGACACAAGTCGCTGACAGGGGTCACAGGAGTCATCATTTTGTGGCACACTCCACAGACCTCCAAAGACTCCAAGACTTTGCTGACTCTGCGTCTGCTCTGCGGAAAGTCAGGAGTCTTAAACCAGCAGCAGTAAGAGGCTCCGCCCACACAATGAAAATGGAGAAAGTACAACAGAGCAGAGCAGGGTCCTCGCTCAGTAATGCTCCAAGACTCTGCTGACTCCACGTCCACTCTGCGGAGAGTCAGAAGTCTTAAGCCAGCAGCAGTAAGAGGCTCCGCCCACACAATGAAAATGGAGAAAGTACAACAGAGTAGAGCAGGGTCCGCGCACAGTAACACTCCAAGACTTGCTGACTCCGCCTGTTTGGGTTTTAAAATATACTGTGGGCAAGTCCAAAGGATGTGCTGCTGGCCTTTGTTTGTAAACAACTATTTAAAATGGCCTGCAAGTGTTTTAAAATATACAGTGGGCAGGGCCAAAGGCCAGTGGCCTGTGTTAATAAAAATAATGTAAAAAAAGAATATACAATTGGTACATGGCCAGTGGCCTGTTTGTGTTTTAAAATATACAGTGGGCATGGCTGAAGGCTAGTGGCCCCTTATTGAGTTAAAATATGCAGTGGCCATGGCAAAAGGGCATGACCAGTGATCTGGAACAAAAAGTAATATATAACACAATTGTGGGCATTGTAAATAAACTATGGTATAACAAAACCCTTGAAATTCATAGAAAAAACATTAGTTGCAGGGACTTAACGTGAGAAATACATTGTTACAAAACATATGAAATTTAGCTAAAAACTTGAGTTGAGCGATGGTTGCATGAGGGTGGATTTTGAGGTTAGCCTTTCAAACGTGGGCATATGTTAATGCAGCAAAACCCCTGTAATTCAGATAATGCCACCTTAACGTTGTGCCCTCTGTTGTGCAACCTATGACCGCATTGATGACATCACAGATGACATCCCTGATGACTTCACTGATGACATCACTGTTGACATGTCTAATTACATCTTCTATGACATAACTGATGGAGTCACATGTGACATCACTGGTTACATCGCTAATTACATCGTATATGACACCACTGATTATATCTGTAATAGCATCAGACATAACATCATTTATGACTTAGTTAATCAAAGCTTTGATTAACTAAATAATAAACCAGGCTGTGGCCTTGGCTGTGGGTTTTGCCATGTCCAAGGCTGTGGTCACTGGCCATGGCCAAAGGCCATAGATAGGGGCCCCTTAATGTGTTGAAATATCCAGTGAGCATGGCTGAAGGCAATGACCACTGACTATGGTGGAAGGCCAGGGCTAGTGGCAGGTAAGTGTTGTAAAATCTACAGTGAGCATGGTCATAGGCCATTGCTAGTGTCCGTTTAGTGTTGTAAAATATACAGGAGGCACGGCCGAAGTCTGTGGCTACTAAACATGGCCCATTCGTGTTGTTATGTAATCAGTGATGCCATCAGTGATGTCATAGATGATGTCATTAGTGATGTCACCAGTTATGTCATCAGGGATTTCATCTTTGATGTCAACATTGTTGTCCTACGACAGCAGTACACAGACTTTTGCTAACATTTTAGTACTAATAACCTTATACTCAATGGATGGATTATTATGACATTTTCCAGCGAAAGAAGTTTGTCCTAAGCCCTGAAAAACTCGAGCTTTTGGGGATGAAAGGTATTAAGAAACAAAAAAATATTTTCTACCTAATTCCATTAATTATCCCATAGAGAAAATGTACTTTAATTGATCACCCATAGCGCAAAAAACGCTAAATGGATTTGTACCAAATATGAAACAACTTGGAGACAAAGCGTCACTGGTGAGCCTTTTAGTGGTTTAGGGTAAATCCATCTATTCGTTTTTAAGAGAAGGGTTTGCCCTCTTCTCCCGCCAAAAATGTATATATCTCCCATGGCACATGGTGAAATGACAAGCCACCATTTGTTGTGCTTGATGCAAATGATTCCTGTGGTAATACCAAGGGAATACGAAAATGAAAAGTGCTAAAAATGATATCTGGGGGAGGAAAAGGGGTGCGTTCAAATCAGGCTACAGGTGGGGTGGGAGAAATAGGACCACATTTCCAGTGGTGTAGTTTGGAGTGGGGAGTGGGCTGGAGAGCCTGTTTAAGGGAGAACATGTTTGTCTTGTCTGAGGATTCAAGTGGGTATCTCTTGAGATTCACACTGTAACGTGGTAAGGCAAGGTAAAGGAAGAGGGATAGGAAGGTAAACCACAGGCGAACAAGGGAGAGAAGTGGTGGGTCTAAGAAAAGACGAGGGGGACACTTGGTGAGTGTCCACGGGATGGGGAAGACCTTTTCATTTTCACGCATTTTCCCAATACTGCGGGAATCGAAAAACATAACTTTACCATGGGAATAGGCATATTCTGTATTACCGCTTGATTGATTATTTGAAATGTAGTCCGAAGGAATAGCAAACAACAAAAAGGATTTATTGTTAACGTGAGACATTATTGCAGGAATAAAAAGAGGGGGAAATGGAGGACAATAAATAGCCTATGGACAATTGGGACTTTTTGATAGTCTTTTTATATCTACAAACAGGTGGCATCAAAACTCCTAGGCAGTAAGTCTCTCCTTGTTTTTTAAACTCTTCAACTTCAAACAGAAAATGTGCGAATTTTCAATAGGATAAGAGACACACTATCGAGTCTAGTAACTTACCCTCAGATATGAAGAAGCATTTATTGTAATTTTACAGTAATTTTCTTAACATTTGGGGGCTGTTCTCCTTCTATTCATAAGATATTTTACTTCTTTTCATGGCAGGTGCTTAGTGCACCAGCATTAGTCTATCAACGAACTTGAGATGTTTGAACAGCAAGGTAGACCGAGTGTAGACACGCTTGGTATCTGTTGGCAGACTAGTGTCTGTAACAAACATGTTCTTGATCAGTACTATGTGTTTATGTTAGACCCAGCACTAATGGTGATGCTGGGAATCCCTCCCTCAGTTCTAAGCAGTACAAGGACCCTTGCCATGCCAACAGAAGTTCTATTATGAAGATTCATGTTTTCCATTTGAAAGTGCCACATGTTATGAGAGGGGTTCACATTGAACAAATCAATTCACAGTCTGCAGTCACAGAACAAACTAGCCTTATTCACCTGAATACTGGCGGTCTTGGTAGTTCCTTTGCTGTGAAGGTGTGGTGGGGAGCATAAGGTGAGCACCTGTGGGGCATGGGAGCCTTCGCTGAGAAGGGCAACCTTATGAGGGAGACATTCCTCTGCAGGACATATTAAAAATGACAGGGTCCATACACTGTCACCCAACCATAGCTATTTAACAAATATGCACATGACATGCTGCTGAAACACAAAGACCACATAGGTGCCATGTTATGTTGACTCATGTTTACCTTTTTGTGAACATCTTGAAGCGAATCATGCTCCTTGCGACGTTCATCGAAAAATCACAATAAATGCATCTTTTGGACTATACCTCCCATGATGCCTCACTCTTGACTATGCTGGCTAGGGTTGGTTGAGGGGACTGTAGTCCAAAACATCAGGGAAGCTAATGGTTTCATTCAGTCGCCATAGTCAGGGGCCCACAATTTACCAAAGGGAGCAATAAATATAAGCACCCTGGCCTTGTCGCGTCCCCCCACCAACACCCACACCCCTTGCTCACACACACATCCAGCACCGAACGAACCTGCCACCAAATACGTGCCTTCCAGGGGAGATGCACGAGTCACACAGACAGTTCGGCGTGTTTATCAGACAAGCGTTTTCACTTGTCTCGCCCCTTTGTAGAGCAGAGCGGGTGCTTCTTAGGGATTGATTTGTGATTTCTGTTTTTGACACTCTAGTCTGCACAGTGTTTCTGATTGATGGGGTCATGGTCATATTCATGTTGAATTACATACAATAAAACAAAGCCAGGGACATGGAAGGCGACGCTATTAAGTGGGGCAAATAGACTGCACTATTTACATAGAAGTACAATGCATTATTCTGCACATTATTTTATCCAAATCAGCGCCTGAAGGCCAGATTAATGCAAAACAAGGCGCTACGTAAAAAAAAAACGATTTAAGTTAACAGGAGACAATGTTAACGCAGTTTAAATTAACAGGTGGCCTGGGTGAATTCACTCTTCTGCTAATTGTACCACGACCGGTTTCACTGAGGTCCTTGTGCACTGCACCCTACCATCACATGTGAACCCCTGCCTGGTCTGACACTGCTATGTCTATCAAAGGTCTGGGCTTTCTTTCGCCACCGTGTCATCTGGGCGACCCAGAGGTGCACCATGAGGAAGGGCCCGGGTCAGTCAGTAAAGTGGGTAGGCTGCTTATTTACTATTCCACGGTTATGAACAAAATGGAGGATGGTGCCGTGAGGAGTTACGAACAGCTAACGGCTGAAACCAACCCATTTAATAAATTCATTATGTGCCCCTCTGGGAGTGACTTTGCTTTGCTTAGTATCGGGCACGGGCGCAACGAAAACGACATTGCTGAGACCGTGGGGGAGGGGCAGACTTATATGGGTGGGGGTATCCAACTTATTTACGCATTCTAGTGAGACTGAATTTCTAGTGTAGCTTCAATGTTACAAGCAGTTAACTCTCCTTTAAGTCTGGAAGCACTCTCTTAAGGACTGCTGTGAGAATGAGCGGTCGTACCCTTCCAATCACACCCCCCCTGGCATGCAAGTACTAACCCATATCACAATTTCATTTGCCTGAAAATGTATACATATGAATGCAGCCAGGTGCTAACACGCAATGCTTTACGCTAGTAATTGCCGGGCCTTTCTTAGCAGTCTGACATTTTGGGGGGTAGGAGGGATTGCGCCATTTTTTGGGGAGTTGGGCAGAGGTGCCACTGCTGATTGGATCTGAAGAATAACCTTGTTGCGCAGCACCGCAGACCTAAAAGTGAAGTGCTTATACTGCCCATCTCGGGCTGGGGGCTTTCCTTTTGTTGACCTCTGAAAGGGGAGGTCCCCTGCCAAGAATGCAACCTACCAAGCACGTCCTACAAGTTACACCCCGCGAGGGGACTGGCAGCTCGGATCACTAGTGAAGGTTGAGGCACGCCTTGAGCCAGGTGAACGACTGAACATTTACAGCGCAGTGGCAGAGGCGTTATGCTGGGCCGCTTCAAGGCGCTTGCAAGTTTATTTGGCAGAGTCTTCCTAGCGCATGAGCTCCACTACACACGAACCCCTGTCCTAGTCCTCCCTATAGTCTGCAGAGAGTGAGACTGGCAACGGCTGAGTTAGTTAGGCGCCCATTGCGAGTTATGAGAGTGAAATAAACTTGTTACGGCCCGGGAGTGTAAGGGGAAGAGCGCACTGGCCAGTATTCGCAGCACATTTGCCTAATGGCTGTGACAATAAAAATAAAAACACACGTGGACGGTGGAAATAACACACCCCATTCAGCTCTTGGGTCCGTCCTTACCGGGTCAGTGAGTCTGCTGCTGCTGCTGCTGCTGGGGCTGCTGCTGGGGCCTGGGCCAGGCTCCTGGCTCTGTGGGCGCCGCGGCCACTCTTGTGCTGCTGCCTGCTGCTGGGATGGCTGGGAGTCATCAGTCTTGGGCAATGGGCACTGAACTGGCTGACTAGTGTGGGCTGCTGCCTGACTCGTCGACTCAAGGCTAAAAATGCCAGGGTCAGGAGGAGGCTGTCCACTATATCAGAGAGTCACCCTCACCCACGCCACGTGTCCACACTCTCGACTCTCCGGCTCCAAGTTTGTGGCTGCATGGAGTCTGTCTGTCGTCGCTCCCCACGGCCCCAGCCCCCACCCACAGGCACAAGTTGCTTTCAACTTTGCAGGGCAACAAATTCGTTGTTGATACTTCCTGAAAGTTGAAAGCAACTTGTTGTGTGTGAACTCTTGGGCAACCCCTCCCCCGGCAGCCTGGCCCCAGCCCTGCAGGCAGAGGAGCCGGAGCGAGCAGCCCAGCCAACGTCCTGCTGTGTGCTGCAGTCTGCAGACCGCCCCCGCGGGCCGCGCCGATGTTTGTATTCTGTATTCGTTCGTGAAACACAGTAGAGCTAGCTAGAGTTCAACTTCTCACGGGGGTCGGGGGGTCGCTGCGCCGCCAGCCCTCTCATATGCATGATGCATCATGCATGCATTGCAAATTATCAAAGCAAGGTAACAGTGTTGTTACCTTGCTTTGATGAATATGCTGGCTCCACACTACAGGTCAGGACCGGCGGCAGCTCCAGCCTGAGCCACTGAGGCTTCCCCTGGCTGGCCCCCAGAGAGTGAGTGAAAGGGTGTGCGTGACAGGCCAACAGCTTCAGCATCTCATTTTCATTTCCAATCTGTAATTGTATCCTTTTCGCCCGGCGCCCGAGGCGAGCTGGCTGCTCGGCCCACGCCCAGTGGTCCAGGCCGCCAGGGGCACATGGGGCATGATGCACCGTGCGCACAGCCGACCTGCTGCTGCTGTAATAATAAACAAACACTTAATTAAAAAAAACAGCCCACCTCAAGAAAAAATTGCCCCCAGGTACCAAAGGTCATCGTCAGTGGCCGATGGGCCGATGCCGCCAGTCCAACCCTGGGAAAGAGGCATTCTCAGTCTACGCCCTCAGGCTATGGAACCTTACACACATCATCATTTGACTTACCCCTGCCCTTTGCAAGTCAGAAAATACATTTAGGCAGTCATCTTCCGGCAGCACTTTCATCAAACATTGTATTAGACAAGCCAAGTATCCCTCATAACAACCACGTTCTACACCCCATACAACTCTGCATGCTCACACTATTGCACTGTTAAATGTTTCTCACCGACAGTAAATGTTAACCATTCACTGCTAATCTTAATTGGATGCTGGTAGTAGATGCTATGTTCCCTCTCGTAACAATCTAAAATCTGCCCACAATCCCTAATGATTTACGGTACTCTGTTTCCTTGTAAAACAATGTTTGCTTAATAAATACCCAACATTAAATAAGTAATAAATACAATATCATTTTATCTTCATGGCCCTTTGACAACCATGTAAAATGTGGCATTTAGGCTGTTTTTTGCCATCACTCGACAAATATAAGTGTGGCATGTAAAATTGCTTTTTTATGGTCAAGTTCACTACATATACATTTGACAACAAATATTCGGGGTAATTCCTAGATTTCAGTGCAGAAGCAGCACACGCGAGCAGCGCAGAGAGGGACCGTGCGCCAGCGTGCGCCAGCCGTGTGCGCTAAACAGCATTCTGGCGCATCGCGTATTCATGGAACATCAAAGCCATTTTTAGCGCTGGCGCAGAGAACATCCCGCAGTGCCAGTTACGCCCCCAAGAACGCCACTTACGCAAGGATAAGACATTGAAATCCACAATGCAGCGCAAAGGTCACACGCGATAGGCCAAGGGCGAGTGGGGTACATGTATTTTGTGGGTGCGCGGGAAGTCCAACACGCGATAGGCCTTGGGTGAGTGGGGTATGTGTATCCTGGGGGTGCGTGGGAAGTTTTACACGCGATAGCCATTGGCTGAGCGGGGTACGTGTATTTCGGTGGTGCACGTGAAGTATCACACACGATAGGCCTTGTGCGAGTGGGGTACGTGTATTTCGGGGGTGCGTGGGAAGTTTTACACGCGATAGGCCTTGGACGAGTGGGGTACATGTATTTCGGCGGTGCGCGGGAAGTATCACACGCGATGAGCCATGTGAGAGTGGGATACGTGTATTTCGGGGGTGCGCGGGAAGTATCACACACGATAGGCCTTGGGCAAGCGGGGTACATGATTTCGGGGGTGCGCGGGAAGTATCACACGCGATAGGCTTTGTGCTAGTGAGGTACGTGTATTTCAGGGGTGCGTTGGAAGTGTTACACGCGATAGGCCTTGTGTGAGTGGGGTACGTGTATTCTGAGGGGTGCACAGGGAGTTTCACACGCAATTTCTCTGGGCGAGCGGGGTACGTGTATTCCTGGCGTGCGCGGGGAGTACCACACGTGAATTGGCAGTGTGGGTCTTCCCAGTTGTGCCCTCTCCCCCCCCCAGGCCCTGCATGCAGCCCACAACACAGGGGACTACCCTGCACCCCTGGCCATGCCCCGCAAGCAGGCCACGCCACAGCGGACTATCCTGCACCCCTGTCCATGCCTCGCTGGCAGGCCATACACCCTGGCCATGCCCCCCAGCCAGCCCACATGTCACCATGCACTAGTGAGCACCGACACATGTCCCCCCACCCACTTACCCACCCAGCAGTGACAGGCACCTGCCAGCAGGCCCCGACTCATGTCCCCCCACCCACTCACCCACCCAGCAGTGACAGGCACCTGCCAGCAGGCCCCGACTCATGTCCTCCCACCCAGTTACCCACCCAGCAGTGACAGGCACCTGCCAGCAGGTCCCGACTCATGTCCCCCCACCCACTCACCCACCCAGCAGTGACAGGCACCTGCCAACAGACCCCGACATATGTCCCGACACCCACTCACCCACCCAGCAGTGACAGGCACCTGCCAGCAGGCCCCGGCTCATGTCCCCCTGTACCCCCACCCACCCAGCAGTGACAAGCACCTGCCAGCAGGCCCGACTCATGTCCCCCCACCCACTCACCCACCCAGCAGTGACAGGCACCTGCCAGCAGACCCCGACTCATGTCCCGACACCCACTCACCCACCCAGCAGTGACAGGCACCTGCCAGCAGGCCCCGACTCATGTCCCCCTGTGCCCCCACCTACCCAGCAGTGACAGGTACCTACCAGCAGGCCCCGACTCATGTCCCCCCACCCACTCACCCACCCAGAAGTGACAGGCACCTTCCAGCATGCCCTGACTCATGCCCCCCTCCCATTCACCCACCCACCCAGCAGTGACAGGCACCTGCCAGCAGGCCCCGACTCATGTCCCCCTGTGCCCCCACCTACCCAGCAGTGACAGGTACCTGCCAGCAGGTCCCGACTCATGTCCCCCTACCCACTCACCCACCCAGCAGTGACAGGCACCTGCCAGCAGGCCCCGACTCATGTCCCCCCCAACACGTCATCACAATCCACAATCATGGGCCTTATGGCCACCCAAATCACACCCCATGCCACCCCAGTCCAAACACACAACCAAGTATTACATCCACCCCACACTGAAATGCCCATCACATGATACATCCCAAATGGCAAGTATGCATATCAATACGTGTCCGTCACACACACACAATGGGTGCAAGTGAATGAGAAATCACACATCGTTACATGCATGAACCCAAAGAGAGAATACCACACATTGAAGTATGAAATAAAAATGTATTAATCTCAAAAGCAAGGGAATGAAATGAAATCACACAATAATGGAAATAAAAAAGAAGAAGCTGCATGTCCAAAATAATCCCAAAAAATGTGTGAAAGCAGAATCCAAATCAATCCAAAAGCAGATGGGTCCAAAGTGTCTGTCCGTCAAACGAAATCCATAGAGAAAAAATAAGAAAGCCATTGATCCATGGGAAAACCAAAATTAAATGAAGTGAAATCCTGTGTTGAACTATATACAAAGTACAAATCCAGGGTCCATGAGCCCAACCATTGAAAGGAAACCTACAAAAAATTCCCTACCTAATGAACAACTATATACAAAAAGGTAGGGCATTGTCCAAGCGCCTCAAATTAAATAAAAACAGAAAGGAAACCTAACACTAATTAACTATATACAATGGCATTGAACTCCCGTTCCACGTCCTGGAGGCGGGCCTGCTCCATGGCCCAGAGGTTTTGCAGGGATATTGCCATGTCCACCTCCAACTCCCTGTGAATTGCCTAGAGGCACTCAGTCCACCTCAGCGCCCTGCGCGTGGAGTTCTCCGCCATGACCATAGTGAGCTGTGCCTCTTCCACCCACCGCCACTCCGCATCTATTTGCTGTCCCACCCGGTGCCACACGGAAGACACACCCAATCCAGGGTCCTCCTGCCCTCCGGCCGATGCCTGCCCCTCTGATGTTCATGGCCCCGAACCATCATCGCGCCCACCTTGAGCCTGCTGCTGCCGTGCCTGTGCCCTGGCTCTTCATGCCTGCACGTCCTCCTCCTGCTGGGGTGCAGTTGTTGGGGTGCCCACCCATGCTGCACCTCCAACTCCCGACTGTGGCAGGGATGTGTCTTCCACCAGCCTGGCCGCTGGGTCAGAGGCAGCTCCACAGGGTACCCAGGTGATACTTGGGCTAGAAGATGGCACAAAGGACGACTGGTGCATAGGGGGATCGGTTGAGGGGGAGGGTCAGTACAAGGTCCAGCACACAGAGGAATCCAGCACTGGTGACCCGTCCTAGTAGGTCGACATGGTAAAAGAGTCATCCCAGATAACGTGCAGAGTCTTCACGAAAACTCTGCAGGTCATCTCGCATGCCCCGTTGACACAACGCCATCCCAGCCAGGACAGGCTCAACCCGGTCCCAGATTGCCACGTCTGCAGTGAGAGGAAGGCCAGTTGTTGTGCGCTCATCCCCTCCCTGAGTACGGGTCTGGACGAAGGCATCCCTGCTGGTGTGGGATGAGGCAGTCACAGGATCGGGGACAGGATTACAACACAGGCACCTCTGTGGCGGCCTGTGCTGCCTCCTGTCCCTGGACTGCACCACTAGCACCAGTGGAATCCCCCCATCCAGACCTTGTGTGTGTCTCTTCCACTGCCTCCTCCTCAACCAAACCCTGCACCAGCCTGGATGACTCCGTGCCATGTTCCTCCATCGGACCCTGTGGGGTCTCAGCTGCCCCTTCTGCTGCCGAGGAGTCCACTTCTGACGTCCGCCTCTTGGACCTACATTCAGCAGCTGCGGCCACGGATGCGGCACAAACTCCTCACTCCCCGACGAGATGACAACATGGGAGGCGAGCCGGGCCTTGCGTCTCCCACTGGTGGTGCGATCCCTGCCACTTTGCTCCACAGCACCGCCTCCGCCCTCTTCATCAGTTGACGCTGCAGACAGGGAGAGATAGAACACAGGCATCAGGGCACTGTACAATGGTCTGATACACACATGACAGTTGCACATGAGTGGCAGTGTCAAACTTCAGACATGGCATCACACTCCCCAACACACATGTCATTTCAACTCACACACATGAACAAATCAACAGGAATGTTGCACCAGCAGCACCATCCATACACAAACAACAACATGAGCAGCCGAAGGTGAGCCTGCCATCACATGCAACATAGGGAGTGCAGAACACATGCACACACGCCACCAGACATACATGCATCTGTACATCTCCACCACCTGTCGCAGTGAGAACATCGCCATCCATGTCACATCTGCCAATCAGCCTCCTACATGTCAGTGTCACATGCATCCATGATGTATCACAGTTGCACACTTGTCAAATACACACACATGCACATGTACATAGTGCAGATACATGCAGGTGGAACCAACATCCATATGTGCCACCACAACCATGCCACAGTACATACACAGAAATTTAAAAATGTGTGCACCCACACATGCATTTGGGCATCATGCTTACTAACACATACACCATCGATATGTCTCACACATGAGAGGACTCACATGCGGCAGGCTCATGTCCCTGTACATACACATCCATACATGGCCCTACAAAGACATATGTGCAATCTGCACACTCCTGCCACACCTCAACATGCACAGCGTCCAATCAGTACGCATGTACACTTACCCCTCGACTCCGGACGGGTCTACCGCTCAAGGACCTGGAGGTGGAGCACTGGGCGTATATGTTCCAGGACCCTCATTTGGTTGTTGGTTAGGCAGACCTGGCACCCCTCAGCATCAGCTGCCTTCAAGAGGTGCCGGGCCTTGTTGAGGGTCCTGGACCTGAAGTCCTCCCAGCTCTTCCGGACGTGTTGAATGTCGCGGACTGCCACCCCCTCCACGTTGATGGCAGTCACAATGTCCATCCAGATCCTCGTCCGTCCTTCATTGTCGGCTCACAAACTTCCAAAGAGGGCATCATACTGCCCCAGGACTCGCCCCACCAGGATACCAACTTCACTGGCACTGAAGCTGGTAGCCCTCTGCCTCTCTGGCTGGGGGTTGCCAGTGGTGCCAGATGGTGTAGTGTCTGACATGGCAACCCCAGAGGCAGGTGTGGGTGTGCAACTGGGTCCTGGGGCTGAGCTGTGGAGCGATGGAATACCAGTCGGGAGTCTTCTGTTCCAGCAGAGGTGGTCACAACAACTGCACCCCTGCAGATGGCTGACGTGCAGGCACCAAACAGCAGGGCACATGGGCAGCAGCCAGGAAGGCAGCAGCAGATGACAGGTGGGAGCATGCTCGGGGTCCTCGGGGGGCAGGAAAATGGCCTTCTGGGCAGGAGCGTGTTCTTCTGCATGTTGTTGCATGGCCAGCTTGATACGGAGTGATTTGGCACGTGAAAAAACTGCACATATGAGTGTAATTCGAGGAAAGGCCCTTAGCGCATATGTGCGTCTGTGACGTGACCCGCAAGGGCGTTTCTCTCAACACGGGTGCATGTTGATTGTACACGTGCAAAAACTGCACGTCCGGGTGTCACTGCGTATAATTGGAGGAAAGGCTCTTACCGCGTATGCGCGTAAGTGACGTTGCACGTGTGGGCTGGGTTAAAAGGCACACATAGGATGCCATTCTCTTGTATGTGCTTTTTGTGGAGAGCGAGAGGGTGATACTTGTACTTTTTGTCGGTTCACACGTGATTACTCAACAACGGTTCCATTTCTTACTCCTTGTATACTCAGACAGCGTTCAATTCTTCATTTGGCGGGGGTGTTGCCAACGCGCACATGCATGTCTTTTTCACATTCTTTTTCCAGGCAGATGGTAAGTCATGCATGTATTTTTCAACTGTGGTTGTACCCGTGTGTCGCATACCCATTCAGAGGTCATTGTGGCCTGCGTGTACCACACATACGCTTATCTTTGTGTTTCTGGGTGCCACAGCGTAGTGCGGGTTCTTTATTCCACACACGTGGTCTACCAGGGGTCGCGTGCATGTTAAATTTTGTTTTCGAGGTGCCTGTGTGTTGCGTGACCCGTCATCTTCCCCCAAGGGTCACAGACAGCCTTGCTAGAACACTAGGGTACGTATTCCATCTAGTACCCTATCCCTTTCACCCCAATTGCCCAGGACAATTGTTTACTGCACCTCCCATTTGCACAACAACATCAGTGCCATGGTTGGGAGGCGACCAAGCAGTAAGGGAGGCAAAGGTGGCTGACCTCAAAGAGGTCGGCGCGGTAGGGGACGTGGCCAGGATGTGCAGGGTGTCCCTAGAGGCCAGTGTGTGGAGGACCAATCAGGGACCCTTATGCACCCCCCCAATGGGTCGGGGTAATGTAGATGACACCATCCCAGCTCAGGGCTTGTTAACCCGGGCCATGTTGTCAACCAAACCGGCACAGGATGACTCCCAGGCTGACTTCTGTGTCACCAAGTCAAAGCCACGTGTGGCAGTGAAAGTTGCTGTCACCAGGCCACGTGGATCTGGGGCAGCAATGTCATCTACTGCCCCAAGTAGCCAGTGTGAGGAGGCTGCAGGGGCAGCTGCGGCTCAATCCACCCCAGCTCCGAGTCTCCCAGCCGGGACAGTGTTGGTCCAAGTCCATCACACTGAGGTAGAGCCTGCCAACATCACCCAGTAGCCAATGCCTGCAGTGAGACCTTTGGTCATCGTGCCTTTGGCTACTTCCAGTGCCCAGTCCACCTGCGCTTCAGCCCCTACCAACCAGAGCGGTGTAAGCCACTCAGGGTCTGCACCACCCTCTACAGGCTGAGACCCCAGACACGGCTACCCACTTCAGCACGTCAAGGAAGCCCAGTTTCAATGATGCAGAACTAGACGCACTTGTGGGTTATGTGTCGGCCCATGGCCGCGAAATGGTGGTGACTGCAGGGTGCAAGACTACGACTGCTCAACATAGGGCCCACTGGCAGACCATCGCGGACCACATTAGTTCCCTTGGAATTGTGAAGCGCACAACTGATGATTGCTCTAAGCGGTGGAATGACCTGAAACGCAGAGCAAAGAACAAGCAGGCTTCCAATCATGCCTCTACTCTGGTGACTGGCAGTGGGTCTCCACCAGAGGAGGAACAACTCACTGAACATGAGTCTATCGCTGGAGCATTCATCACAGAGGATCAGATCCAAGGCGTGGGAGACCTACCAGATCTTGAAGCAATGTCCGGTGAGTGCCCATGCATGTGTGTGCAATCCATGTGTATGTTGCTTGGGTGGTGTGTTCTGATTGAGTGCCAGGTGAGACTGTGTAGTCATAACTGCTATGAGTCACCCATGTGGTCCCTCCAAACCATTCCTCGGCCTTGGGTTTCCGTTTCACAATATCCCTTCTGACCGCAGTTGACAATTTGCACATGATTACTGCACTTGCCCTTCAACTGTCATTTTGCCACAACATTGTTCATACTGTTTTCCTGTTCATTCTGCCTGATTGATGAAATCATTAGCATTTTTACCACACATTTCTGTGCCCTACTGCCCCAAATATGACATACATCAGTCATAGATTACACCTAACAATGGCCCACATTTCTTGACTTATTATGGGAATGAGTTCACCAATCAGGCTGATTGAGTAATGTGCATCTACACATAGCCTGTACACAATCATTTTGGGGCCCTGTTTGAATGTTCAACATGACAATTGTATTCTGTCATGTCGAACTGACCAACCATTGACGTATCGATGTGCCATCACTGCATCAGTGAACACTGGCTTTGTTGCAGTGATGGCACATGCGTGTTTTGTCACACTTTTTTCCATGTTTTATTTCATGATGTCCATCTCACATGGATGGGTGACAGTAATGATTTGCTACCATCTGAGTGTCCTTGTCAAATCTCCCATGGTTATGCTACCTGCCATCTGTGTGCTGACATGTGTCATGTATGTGGATTGTCCATGCCACTCACAGGATAATGTGTGATGGCAGTGCTATCCAGCATGCAGCACATGTGTTGGTTTACCATCTTGGAGTCATCAGTGTCTGCTGTTTGCCTCCCCTTCCAACTCATTGACAGTGCATAGATGCCAGAGTTATTGTCATGTGTGACATGTCTCATTTCTGTACTGGATTTCTGCCTCGTCATGCCTATGTGTGTGTGCTGTGGTGCTCATGCCTGTTTACATTACTTATCTTTCATGTTTTTGCAGGTGATGAGGCACTTGATGCTGTTGAGAAGGAGGAGATGGCGCAGAGCCAGGAGTACTCACAGCCACAACCGGGCACCAGTGGAGAACGTGGGGTGGTGGTGGGTGAAAACCCAATCCTCCTACAGACCATACTGTCCACAGTTGTCTCTGGGTACACCTCTGGAGACCTCTATGAATCAGGTGCTGAATCGGACATTGAGACATATGTTCCGTCGCAGGTGAGTGTTTCTGGCAGGGATGCTGTTCTGTCCAACCCACCTGCACCAGGGGTAGACCCCTCTATGGGGCATTCTGTGTTGGAAAGTCCACCTGTGGCGGTTACGGATGCAGGGTCACACTCCACAATATTTGCTCCTGTTCCTGGGCCAGCCGATCAAAGGAGGAATGCAGTCCTGCAGCCTCAGGCAGTGCCAGCACAGCAAGCTGCACATCACCTTGCCCCAAACAGGTGTGGTGCCTGCCAACGCGGTGGCCGTGCGCCACCAGGCAATACTGTGTGGGAGCTCCATCTACACTATAGCAGCACAACAGGGGGCATCATGTGAAATGATGGCTCAGGTCATGGATAGGGTGGCCACTTCCATTTTCCCCCCTGAAAGGCAGGTGGAGCTTCAGCATCAGGCAACAGAGTCCATTTGCAATCGCACAGGGAGGACATGTTGGCATCCGACATGGACCGACGGGCTGGACTGGAGACTGTGCGCACAGCCATATCTGCAGAGTCACAGGCCCACAGGGAAGCCCTGAGGATAGAACACCGTTCCCTCAGAGGTACTCGGGGTGAAATTGAGGTGTTTTGGAGTACAAGGCCAGAACAGCAGCTGGAGCAGCTGACACGCACACTGTCAGCTGAGCTCCAGGCAACCCGTCAGGAGATACGGGCATCATGCAAGGTCATGCAGGCAGAGATGTGTGCTACCCGTGAGGTGCTGCATGGGGATCTCCGTACCATCATCCTGCAGAACCAAACCTTTCACACCTGCATGCTTGCTGCCATGGAGGAGCATGCCAGGGCTTCGCGTGGCCTGCCTCCCATATCACGCCCAACTTCTGATGTATCATCCGGAGGGTGATGACAGCGACGGCAGTTCTCCCACTGTAGCCTAGCGTGCAGGCCATGAGCCCTTGGAGGATTTTTTTCTCAACATCCACACATGTGGGTGTTGGGGTGCACCCTGTACCTCATCCCTCATGTGTGCCCCCCCACCCCCTGGTCCACACATGGCCATTTTTGATTTTATTTATTTATTTATTTTTACAGTGCGTTGCTTTGTGTGGCTCCCGTAGGCATCCACTGTGTATTCCAGCTCAGCACATGCAGGCCTGTCCTGTGTTTGGGTTAGAAACTTGGGTTCCTGGCACACACACCCCTCCTGCTTCCCCTTTCCATGGGCTTGCAAAGGGTGTGAGCAAGTGACAGTGACATACACAGTGACATTGGGATCCCATGAGTTGTGTGGGCAGTCTTTTGTCAAAACTGTGTATACATCCCTAGTGGGGAGTGTTGCTCAATTCTACACTGCATGGTGCATTTGTATATGGTTGTTCATCCATGACTTTATCCTTACATACATGTACCTTCTTCATGTCTTAACAAGCCTGTCTCCTTTACAGATGCAGTTCATGTTGTATGCAGTACACTGACACATTTGCCTACCAGCAACACTCTGCAGTTGGAAGGGGTTGATGTGCTGCCTTATTCAGGTTGTGACACTTGCACTATTTTAATTTTTTTACTGTAATGTATTGCCACTGTTTGATCATGAACTGATGTTTTCTCTTGCTGGTAAGTAGTTGTTGATGTGTGTTGTTTTATATTGATTACTGAGAGCAAATTGTCTGTGGCCTGTTTCCATTTGGGACAGTGCACTTTGTGACACGTGTGTCATGTGTTGTGCATTCATTTGGTTGCTTTCACATTGCAAGCCATGCCATGGTGTGGGTGGTGGCTGAGATGGGGAGGGGTTGGGTGACATGCCACTATTTTGATGTGGTATTTTGCAAGGGGGTAGTCCTTCATGCTGCATGAATGTGTGCCTTTTTCTGACATTGCATTGGGTGTCTTTAAGTAGCTAGGGATGCCCACAATGTAGCACTTCCAGGTGGACAATCTCAGGCTGGTATGGTTGTGACAGTAGACTGTCCCTTTTGTCATCATCATTGATTGTGAGCTGGTATGTGCCAGGCCTGTGTGCACTCCGCAGGGGTGGGATTTTAGGTGATGTAATTTGGAACAAGCTGGGTACGGGCTGCCTCACCACGTGCCCTTTCACCTCCCATAAGCAGCAGGTGTGCATGTGGTTGGGGATGTGGGGGCACCACCATGTCCACCGGCACGGCCCGCTGGGTTGCAACGTTGTGCAGGACACATGCTGCCACTATGATCCTGCACACTACTGGGGGCACATATAGCAGCTGCCCACCAGAGCGGTCAAGGGAGCGAAAGCGTGACTTGAGCACTCCGAATGTGCGCTCCACTATGCCCCGGGTTGCAATATGGGCTGTGTTGTATCTTACCTTGGGTGGTGTGGTGGGGTTCCGAATTGGTGTTATCATGTAGGTGCTCAGAGGGTAGGCACTGTCCCCTGGGGAGGTGATAATGGTTGGCATTAGTGTGGTTTTCACATTTCTCAGTGTCTGACATGCATGCATGTGCAGAGGCATTTATACTCACCAATTATCCATGTGTCGCCATGCCGCCCAGCTTCCAGGTCCCGGTTTAGGGGTGACATTCTGAATATGAAACTATCATGGCTGGACCCTGGATAGCTGGCATATACTGAGGTGATGATTCCCTTGGCATCACATACAACCTGCACGTTGATGGAATGCCAGTGCTTGCAGTTTCAATAGATGTGCTCAGTGGCCCTGGGAGGATGTAGAACCACATGGGTGCAATCAATGGCACCTAGCGCTTTGGGGAAGTGTGCCACCCCGTAAATGTCCTGGACAACAGCCTGCCTTTCTGCAGGTGTTCTGTGCATGTATATGTGCCTGCAGACTGAGGGGCATGCAGTCATAATGGCCAACACCTGGTGTAGGCAGCGTGACTGCTCGGCCTGTGACCCATCCCCCACTATGGCACTTGTCCGCTGAAATGACCCAGTAGCCAAGAAGTGCAGTACATTGAGCATCTTTTCCAAGGGGCTCAATGCTTGGGAGCACTGGGTGGGTGATATGAAGTCATCCTCCCATTCCCTGACCAGCTCTAGGATTATGTGTGGTGGAAACCTGTACCTCCCATACACCTGGTCATCAGGCATCTCAAAAAGGCTGGTCCTGGGTAGAAAAATGCAGAGCCTGGCTATCCTCCTCCTCCTGCGGTGTCCCACGACCACTGCTGCGAGGAACAGTATATTCATTGTAGCATCTGAGCTTCTTTGTTGTTTGCGCACACGTTTATGCTGCGCGGGGCCACTTACGCCTGCTTCCTGCTGGTGTACGTGTTTCTGGATTAGCACGTCTTTTTTGGCGCACAGCTTTCCCCTGTTCGATTCCATGAATACATGTTGTTAGCGCGCGTGTGGGTGTTGCGAGCATTTACCTCCTGTACTTCCCCCGTAACGCCCACATTTTCACCTGTTGTTCCCCATTCCGCGTGTTACACCCTGTGTTCCACCCACTTTTCATGTGTGTGCTACATCATGTGCGCCTTCCCTGTGCGCGTATCACACGCCGTTTAGTGACATGTGCGCCCGCGTGTGCCACCCACGGATTTGGCGCACATCCCAGGTTTTACAAGCGCAGCGCATTCCATGAATCGATGAACGGCTGCATGCACGGCTTTAGCATGCGTGTGCTGCGATTTTCACGCTTGCGCTCCCCTTTTCGGCGCACATTTCTTCCATGAATTACCCTGTTAGTATTATGTTCAAGTTAATGACTCAAATCCTGCTGTGGAAGGACCAGCACAGATCCCAAGGCTGTAAAATCCCTCCTCCGTGAGGTCATTCTAATTCTTCTTCACTCATTGTATGACCTGGGTGGGGTTATGTTGGCTAATGCAAGACCATAGTGGAATATACGTGTATGGGGCTGTTTTGGTAATCCAGTCTTGGGGTGACCATGGCCAACTCTCTTGCTACTATATCACGCTACTAGACACAGAACTTCTAATTTCTCTGCCTCTGATCAGCTAGTGCTACTATGGATGCTAGATGGGTGTCAGAGTCCCTTTCAGCATGGATTGTGTTCCATTTGTTCCTGCATTTCTGGTTATTCAATTATACAATATCAGTAATTGTGTTTTTGCAGCCGTAATCACCTAATCGTGCAATTGTCCTTAGAATATGTCATTGGGTAATTGACACTCTTGCATGTGGTGATTTATTATGGAATACCATCACACAAATAATGAGTTCCATAGAGCCTTGTAATGGAGGGGTCATACAAGAGTTTGGCGAAACCTGTAAAACATGTGGTAAATGCTGCATGTTTTACAGTTCCAGTAAATTACACATTTTGCATCCAAAATGCATGGAAACGGGCTGCTTTTTGGTGCATGAACGGTGAACCATACAAAAGCAATGCTATGTGTAATATTACTGCATGCTGTAATCCTTCACATAGTAATATGGCATTTCCCAAAAGAGTCCTTTAGTATTCCGAAATGGAGACTAATCGAAGGCTCTGCATGACTCACGTGATAAGCATGCTAGGAGTGCATTAAATTATGCATGGAAAATAATGCCCAATTTTTGTAGAGTCCCTGATTGTGACAGAAACAGTAAAACAAGTGGTATTTCTGAAAAGTGATTTTTAATTTTGGCCCCATGTATAAAATAAAACACCTGCTTGGACATTGAGCCAATGCCTCCCAAAATGTGGCAGTAAAGTTGGATGAAGAAATTCGACCAGTCCTTACTGTGGTCCAGTGGGACTCCATAATGACGAATAACAAAGACATGTGATCTTGAGGATATAGCGTGGTTACTGATTGCGATAACAGTAATCACGTTTGGCAATATGACCCTGAGCACTGCTAGTACTGACAAACTCAGTGTTAAATTCCCATGTATTTTCTTGCTATGAATTTGTAGACATCTCCTTCTCAAAAGCAAAGGGATTTGCTATATTTCATCATAAAGTATTCATCACTCCTACACAACTCTTCAAGTGCAGGGCAGCACAAAATGTCAGATGTTGGAGCTGCGCACATGCTGAGGGATAATTTAAGCACAAGTGTAAATGTGTGAAGATGTATTGGAAAAATGTGTGCAGTGCATTGAAACTCTTTTTCGTGATTTAACATGACTTCAGTTTTAAATGTCTTCTACTTGGCAGTGGACCTTTACGAGGTGTCCTTAGAGAGTAATGCTTGCCATGTATTTGAACTCTTCACCCTAGTTGCAAATCAAACAATGTCGGGCATTTGGAAAAACCTTGATCAGATTACAAAATTTGGTGGAACTATCTGCAATATTCATAAACTGGAGAGATGCAGTGCCTCCTCCCCTATTCTGATATACATGCATGAATTGAAATGCAAGTTGTTCCTTAGCTTTTTATCTAATGTTTCTCATAATCTATGATGCACGCTTTTCAATTATAGTATCCTGTTCATATCCCCCCTCCTTATGTGTTTGTCTGTTTTTCTTCTATATTATTGTATGTCTTGTTATATTTTATATTTAATATCTGTTGTTTTGTATCAAATCATATATGTCCACTTGGCCTTCATGAATCCTTATTACCGATGTTTGGACCAATCTGTATCAATTGTCATATCATCATTTGTTAGATCCACTGTTGTTATTTACTGCCTTCTATTACATCTTTCAAATAAAACCTTTTCAAACAAAAAAAATATAAAGAAAAGGGATATGCTCTAAGGATATAATTCATACAATTGTAAATTGAAGTATAGTCAAGAAATCTTTCTACGTGGAGATATTGTTAATTTCCGTTATGCAGAATAGTTTTTTTTTTCTCCTAAAGTTCTTTCCTATGTTCCCAAGCAAGGTCGTTGCCTACATTTGTATAATTCAGCTTTGCTGGTTGATTTTTTACTGTCCATTACATGCAACAAAAGACATGCATTCTCAATCGAAAAAGTATTGTATTTGACCAACAGAATTCCTTCAGGGTTATTCTCTATAAAACATTGCCCACAAAGTCCTTGTGCATACCGTTATATTGAAATTAGCTTGAAACAGACAATCTGAGATTCATGAAAAGAATAACAACAAAGCTGAAACCTTGACAGTCTAGAAAAAACTGCAACACAGTCCCATTTATTCAGAAATATTGCAATTTACTTTTTTGTACACTGTACTCAATGTTCCCTTTCAATATAGTTTTGCTTTGAATAAGATTGTCGTATTTGATGTATTTTTGTGAAATCTTCCACAATTGCATTCTCTGTTCCATTTTCAAAGTATAACAACCTTCATTTACCTTTCAAATGTGTCAATGCATACTTTGAAATATACCAGTGTAATACATTATCAGTCACTGTAAAGAATATAATCAAAATTAAATGTTATTTTTCCTATTTCTTGAAAGACAGTAACAAATACATGCACGCATGCAATAATATATCTCACCCGGACGTAAGAGAATTGCTTAAAGCAAATTACAAGCCTTATACATTTTCGTAAGAATCTTGATTTGTATAATGAGACATTTTTGGAAAGTTTGTTTATGAAAACTGGGATAATAGTTTCTGATTTGCCTAGAGGAAGAGTAAATAATTAGCTAAATTGTTAGAGCAGACTTTCCCTGAAACCATCATAATTGAATGGGCCTAATTCACATATTTTGTCATTCCCCAATGGAAATAATGAAGTATAGATAAATGCTAGCTCATCCCTTTACTTGAGGGATAAAGGTTGTGGTTGGTGAGTAGGTGCAAGTGGATCGTGGTCATGTGGCCTAAGCCCCACCCACCTTCTTCGTCTTTCCTCTTCCTTTCTGCTCTTAACGCTTAGCTCAAGGGTGTCTCTTGGTCTGAAGTGAAGGACAGATGTAGAAAAGGGCAATTCCTGTTTGGATCTGATCAGACCAAGAGGACTCAGGGCCTGAACACACTGCTCAGACTACAGGTAAACATGCACCGACATGTGATTTCTCCCACTGTCCTCACAGGATATCCCCACCATCACCAGGTAATGCCAATATCAAGAAATTGACCCGCCTCTAAGGCATGGACTTGGCAATGCAGCAACCTCACGCACATCAGCCTCAAGCACACGAGTACCCCCTCAACTATCATCACACCAGAGAAGTTGATGCTTGCCAACATCCTCTCAGCTATCACCCATGCAGCAGACATCATTGACCTCATCACTATACACAACCATGACTCGTTTACATTTACTCGTGCACCTCAAGGTTACACAGAGAGTCCTAGCATCTACAGTAGGGCTTTGAAAGAACAGCTTGATACTCTTGAATTGCCCTCTACTTGTACACTGCTTCAGTATGTTGATGACTTGCTTTTAGCTGCTGAGAGCGCCTGTAAAGGAGGGCACTGTGTTGTTGCTTATTCATCTAGCTAAAAATGGTCACAAAGCTTTGATAAAAAGTTTCAATATTGTTATCAGGAGGTCTCCTATTTAGGCTATCTCCTGTCAAAGGAGGGAAGAAGATTGACACCTGAAAGAATAAAACACATTTCTGGCATTTCTGACCCAAAAACACAGAAGGAAGTTAGAGCCTTGATAGGTATGGCTTCTTAGTGTAGGTTGTGGATCACAAACTTCTCACTAGTGATTAAACCGATGTTGGCTTTGACAAAGAAGGGCATTTCTTCGCCATTGCCGTGGAACACGGAGCACCAGCAATCATTTGATCTGCTCAAGACTGCATTATGCTCGGCACCAGTTTTGGGCACACCAAGCTATGAAAAGGCGTTTGTGTTGTTTGTGCATGAATGTGATGGATGTGCTTTGGCTGTATTAACGCAGGAACATGGAGGGAAGAATAGGCCATGCGGTTACTTTTCCTCCGCCCTTGATCCTGTAGCATGCGCTTTGCCAAGATGTTTGCGAGCTGTCGCTGCTGCTGCTGCGTCTGTAAAACAGAGTGAGGGAATGGTTCTATGCCATGATCTAACCCTGATGGTGCCTCACTCTGTAGATGTTCTACTGAACAGAACCCAAACGTAACACCTCACTTCTGCACAGTTGACGAGATATGAATTGATCTTGTTCGCTCCTCACATCTAAATTAAGAGGTGTTGTGTTCTTAATCCGGCTGAACTCTTACCTTTCCCGCAAGGTACTGTTGCAGTGAGGAAGAGTCACATGACTGTCTGTATACTACCGAACAAGAGACAAAGGGTAGAATTGATCTAAAAGACACTCCTTTGAACAATCCACAAGGAGAGCTGTTTTGTGATGGCTCCTGCTTCAAACTTCTGGATGGTGCATCTACAGCCCCTTATGCAATTACCACATTGAGCACGGTCGTGGAAACCAAGAGAATCACGTATAACTCTGCACAGACCGCAGAGATTATAGCATTGACCCGAGCTTGTGAACTTTCCGAAGGGTTTACAGTAAACATATATACCGATACTCAGTATGCCTTTGGGGTGGTTCACAGCTTTGGGAGACTTTGGGCAGAGAGAGGATTCTTAACTTCTCATGGCACAAAGATCCAACATGGCACCCTTATAGTACAACTGCTCTCAGCGCTTACGCTCCCTACTCAGTTAGCTGTCGTGAAATGTGCAGCACATCGAAGGATTATAGATGATATAGGAAAAGGGAATGCTTTCGCCGATCAGATAGCTAGACAAACTGCCACCGATCTCTTTACAGAGATGTATGTTTCAAGGGAGACTGTAAATGCCTATGCAATGGAAGAGGGTGTCGGGTCTGTATGGGATATCCAAGCCGATGCCACGTTAGAAGAATCCAAGAGGTAGGCTGAAGGCTTGGGGAAACTCGATGATGATGGGTGTTGGGTGGACATAGTTGAAGTGAAATGGCTACTCCCTGACGCTTATTTGATGGTGATGGTCTTTATGGCCCACGGCCCTACGCATATATGTGCCCAGAAAGTGACGAAAATGTTAGAGAAAGTTTGGGCAAATGACAACATTTTGAAAATTGCCCAGCGCTATGTTCAGGACTGCATGATTTGCCTACAACACAATATGCCTCATTAGGACCCAGGCGGTAAGGGGTTTACGGCGGCGTAAACAGCGCCGACCCTTACCGCCTGATTCCGAGGTCCCTTAGCGCCATGGAGGATTTAACACCTGCTTTTAGCAGGTGTTAAAATCCATGGCGCTAAGGGACCTTGTTGTCAATTACGCCACCGTAATTTACGGTGGCGTAATTAACGCCTTCCCCACTCCCATTATGCCCTTTGGGGCAAAAATGGGAATGGGGAAGGGTAAATGGGTTACTGGGGACTTACCGCCCCACTCACCTCGGAATGGGGCGGTAAGTCCGCCAACCACCATGGTGTAAACATAGTTTACGCCATGGTGGTAAAGGTACGACCCAGGCGGTAACTTACCGCCTGGGTCGTAATGAGGCCCAATGTGGGAAAGGGACATCAACTCCAAGGGGAAGTTTGGGCCACCTTCTGTCCCCTTCGAAGTCATTCACTTCGATTTTATTGAAATGGAATGGTGCAACAATATGATGTATGCATTAGTTGTCATCTGTGCTTTTAGTAAATGGATTGAGGCTTTCCCTGTTAAAGATGCTACAGCCATGACTACTGCAAAAACCATGTTAAAGGAATATTTTCCTCATTTTGGGCTACCAAGAGTCATCTGGTCGGACAATGGTCCACATTTTGTCGCTGCTGTAATTCTGCAGATATGTGCGGCATTACAGATCGACAAACGGTTCCATTCGGCCAGACACGCTCAGAGCGCCGAACTAGTAGGAAGACACAACGGTATCATCAAGAACAAGCTCGCTAAGACGTGTGCCGGCACCAAACTAAAATGGCCGGACGCCTTACTGATCATGTTACTAGCCATGCGTACAACCCCTAAAACTAAGACTGGGCTCTCTCCATTTGAGGTGGTAATGGGGAGACCTGCCAATATCTGGAATCTTCCTAAATGTAGATCCTTGAGAAATGTTGAAAATGTACTTCTTTCAGATTATTCCAGCCAGTTGACTAAAAACCTGTATTTGATTTACCACCAGGTGCAAGAGACTTTACCTGTGCAATACGAGGGCCCAGGCCACAGCATTCGGCCTGGAGAGTGGGTGCTTACCAAGGCATTTGAGCATTCTTCCTGCCTTGCACCTCATTGGCGGGGCCCATTCCAGTTCCTGCTGGTCACACAGACGGCGGTGCGTGTCGCAGGCAGAAAGAACTGTATCCACGTGACGCATGTCAAGAGACTTCCTCACCCAGTGCCACACGATACAGAAGAAACAGAACCCCTCGCTAAGGCTGCAACCAATGATCCCAAAGCAGTAAATAGCTCTGAGAGTGCTTCGGATAATCTTTCTGAGCCTGTGAGGCTTGGGAAACCTGTCATTCTGTCTCCACACTCTCCAAAAGTTTCGCTTCCGGAAACTGTCGTTTCGAATTCTGCGTCTTCACTTGGTCTTGATACGTTGCTTCCAACGGGAAGTGACGACACATTGTTTCCGGATCAATCAGTACCGTGAAAAGCAAGGTACAATCTGCGTCTAAGGAAATAGACTCACGGCACAGTTCGGCTGTGCATTTGGAGAAGGAAAAGAATCGAGGGCTAATTGTGTGAGAAAAGGGGATTCTGTTGGATAGGGTTGTGGAAGGATTAAGAAGTCGTGCGGCCGGTAGATCGCCAGCAACGAACAATGGGGCTTTCCGTTTGAAGACTACAATGCCTGCCACTGCTACCGCTTGTATGGGACTTGTAAATGATTGTGTGACCAGCCGGGATAATGGACAAAGCACTTGGGCCCCGAAAACGTATTGGTGTGTTTTTATAATAATATTTGGTTTCATAATAGTCACTGTTTTAGGCCTATGGTACCTCGAGTAAACTCATCCTTTGGAGTCCTTGCTACCGACTGAAAATGTACCCACTGTTTCTACTCCCTTTGTACATTTGCATACTCTGTACCCTAGGGACTCCCAGCATAGACAAAGGTATCATATCAATACTCTGTTACTTATCATGAATGCTAAGCATGCCATTTCAATAGTTCCAACTGTTGGGTCTGTTCACATTTACCGAAACATGGGGATAAGGGGCTAAGTTGTTATATTCATCCTTTACCTTTGACAACTGCTTTGTATGCTTCTCTTAGAGCACTGTTCTTTGGCCGATGGAACGATAGCATCTCGGGGAACTTTGATGGCACTAATTTGAATAGTTTCGAGAAACGTGTTCTGACTCCCCTGGGATGCTTGCTTTTTTTCGCAAATAGGAGTAAGCTCAACGTTGCTTCTATTAGGCCTTCTGATAGAATGTCTCATCCCTTTCAATTTTTGATTTCCTTCAAGATGGCTTTGATAGGCAATAAGGATGCCATGTCTCTTTCTTACACTGTTAACCATAGCCCCGATTCAGTTTCTTTCTGCATACAGAGGAATGGTACTCAGTCAATGGGAGATTTTATAGGTTGTGCCAATGTTGCAAATTTGACTGCGGAAGGCAGACCTTTGTATGTAGGCGAACCTGTCTACTTTGTTTGCAGTAATGTAGCATTTCCATGGTTACCCGGGGATTGGCAGGGAACCTGTTATTTAGAGATCCTGTTACCTGGGGTGTTCATAGCTAGTACTGTAGAGGTTTCAAAGGCTCGTCCACGGCGGGACGAGAATCGTGACAATCCAGCACAGGTCTTGGGAGATGTAGCAAAATCAGTTGTGCCATTTTGGGGGCAGATAGCGAATTCCGAAGATATCAGAAGACTAGCGAGAGTACTGGAGAGAACCTTCAACCGGACCACGAACATACTGTATAATATGACATTAGAACAGAAAGCAATAAGACTAGTAGCGCTCCAGAATCAGATGGCATTAGATGTCATTCTGACTGAACATGGTGGAGTGTGTAAATTAGTGGGGTCCGCTTGCTGTGTTTTCGAGCCAGATTCCTCCCCAACTATCTTCAAAGCAATACAGAATCTGCACGTCCTTAGTTTAGAAGTGCATGTTCCCGAGGGAAACTGGGATTTTAGCGCTTGGTTCTGGGACTTTTTGCGATCTTGGGGTTGGAAGGTACTTTCGGTCTTACTGATCATTTTGGGAATTCTGTTGTTCCTTTGTTGTTGTATCCAGTGTTTACCTAGTATATGGTTGATGCTAGGGGGATGTTGCGCACAAGCTATAGGTACAATAGGACATAAAGTGTATGCCCCAGATAAAACCTCCAAGGAATATGTGTTAAAAGAAAGTTTAGCGAATGATCTGATGGCAATAGATATTTCTGACAGCGATTCAGGGTGCATGGACGATGATGCATGGAGTTGTTTGCAAGGGGATCAGAAGTAGTTTAGCACTTGGCATAGGCCAAAAGGAGGGTTTGTCAAACGGGAAATTATATTGTGCCTCCTATTGCAATGAATATATGTATATTGGCCCACGCCAAGCTGCTTATAAGCCTCTTGCGAAGAAATCCATGTTGCAAGGTCCTGACCTTAGAATCGATGTAAACCGCCATTTTAGGTCAATCCGCCATTTAAGGTTCTCACTGTAAAGTCACCCTGTGAATTAAAATGGTGGACTATGTCATTGTGAAATACAACATGGCTGTCTTGACCTCTGCGTACAACTAATATGTAACTTGCCTCCAGGCCACTTGTTAGGGTCGTGAACTGAGACCTTTTCCTTCATTGACTTGTGTGTAAAGGATTACTCGTGCCAATGAAACTAATCCGCGAGCATATGTTAAGAACAATGTATCCAAATACTGAACTAAGAACACTTGTTTAACTACATTGGATTAATATTTGAGAAGACTTTATGAGAAATCCTAAAATACACTGTTACCGTTTAGACTTGTTGGCAAATGTATTAAAGGCAAATCCTAAGCATATCAATGTGTGAACTCGGCACGAACCATAGATCAGTAATTTATTAGAGGAATATTAACCCGCAGTAGGGTTGGACATCATGTTCGCAAATAGTATAAAAGTACGACTAATTCTAATGTACAGTCGCACTCGCTGAGCACACCGAACCACGCTGGAATTTGCTGTGTTGTACTGATGGCCAATAGCTATCTGTTACTTTGTCCTTTGAAACTGTTCAGTATAAAATAAAAGATCTTTGTATGTTCCTTTGTAACCCGTGTTCGGTGTATTTCCTTTTGGGGTACTCAGCCTCGATATTTTCACTTTGTTTTCACACTTCGAAGTCCTCACCTGCCACTTCCCACTCTTCCTGATAGACACAGTTACCTTGCATCTCATCTACAGACCACCATAACCTCATGTCCCGCTTGACTTATCTGACCACCTGGTCAGGCCTTTCAAAATCCTGCACACCACCCCAGTCAAGCACTCCCAGCAGAAACCCATCAGGCAAACCTTCAGGTCCTTCAAGAACTTCCCGGTGGAAGCTCTCATGGAAGACCTCATTTACCTCCACCTAAAATGGAATGAACACCCCCAACTGAACTGCAACTCTCTACTGGAAGCATGCAATGCCATTCTCTCAGCCTTGATCGACTAACACATGCCTATGAAACCTGCAAACCAAAACCGTCAGCACCCTGGTACACAAAAGACCTCAACCTCAGCAAAAAAGTCATCAGGAAACAAGAGACAACCTGGCGGCATTACAGGACCGCATGTGACCTGTTGGTCCTCAAGGTACTCAGAGCAACCCACCGGCAACTAATCAAGACAGCCATTACCTCCTACTATCAGAACACCATAGCAGAAGCCAACAACAAAAGCAGAGGCCTCTTCAAAGCGGTCAAGCGTTGGTCAATCCACTACCAAACCCTGCCATACCACACTAAATCGAAAAATCCACTGCCATCAACAGCTTCTTCTTCAACAAATCAGCAAGATTTACCAGCACGTAGACACCAGCTCTGTATCCGCAGGCCCACCTCATGTCCCTCCTCGCAAAATCTCCACACCCTGGACAACATTCAAGACACACTCTAAAGAGGACCTGGTAGAAACCCATGGCTGGCCTCAAATCCACATCGTATACAGACGACATGCTTCCAGCATCATCCTCAAGACCCTCCCTGCAGTAGCTCTCCTTCCCTACCTAGGGATCATCAACAGCTCCCTAACTCAATGCACCTTCCCATCGACCGGACAGACAGGACAAATCCTCCCTCTACTAAAGAACCCCATTCTGGATCCTGATAACCTAAGTAACTATCGCCTAGGTAAGATCATCAAGAAAGTGGTAGCTGTGCAACTGCAGCAACACATCAACATCATCAATCTCCTCCAAAACTACCAATCCGAGTTCAGACCCAGATGCAGTACACAGATGGCAAACATAGGTGCTTGACAACGCCCTCAATATCCTTGATGATGTCCACCCCTACCTCCTGGTTCGACTCAACCTCTCTGCCACTTTCGACACAGTAAACCACCAGGCACCAATGGACACCCTACATCGGCGCATGCAGGTCACATTAATGGGTCTTATTCGAATGTCACTGACATTTATATAATTTGTATTAATACCAATTGTGGAAAGAAAAACTTAGTTGAAATTAATTTTAACAATAATATAGCCCATGAAACAGATGTCATCTGTCATCAGTGTCTTTCATTGTACATACTAAGCAACCTCCAAGTTACAATATTACAAAGAGTCAAGATGTTTTTTAAAATCCTCCAACCCTTATAAACATTTAGAACCTGTGGTATGCTCTACTGTTTGTCCATTGGCTAACATGCAGACGTTAATTCAAGTTGTTTCTCTGAGTTGCTGGACGATTCTATGATGTCCTGGCTCTGTCTTTTCTGCTAGCATCATTGGAACTGTGCGCCATATTTTCATCTCCTCATGCCCACTTCACACACTGATAATTCACGGCATCCACACCACCAATGCCTCTCCGTCAGCTATATTTGATGGCCGTTCTCCATCCTAACAAGCCAGGATGGATAATTATTTTACAAAATAGCAGCCATCTTCACTTTGTTGATTTGTCGCTGTCCACATCTTCGTTTGTGCTGTATCTGTAATGGGCACTAGCGTAGCTAGCACTTCCAATTCACCTTCATATTCAATTCATGGCAAGAGGGGAAAACAGACAGGAGCACTGTGGGTGAGAGCATGGCGAGCAAGGATAGGGTTAATATCCATTTCATCCATTGGTACTCCCTACTCCCATAGAATAACATGAGACTTCCTGTTTCCACTAGTATGGATCCTTTTTGTGCCAACCCGGAACTAAGTTGAACACACTAGTCTTCGGGCGTGGCTCTCTATAAAAGCCACGCCCAATGAGCAACCCATGCTTCGTGTGCTTTCTGTAGCTTCGAGCACACGCTTACCTGGTTCCTGAGACGTCTACAGCTTTCTTCCGCCCTTGTGACCGGCAGATCAGTCTTCTTCACTGCGATCACCTCTATGGAAAAGAGAAGAACAGATACCTAAGCTGACAAGCGGTTTACTACTCACCTTTTTTCAGCACCCCTCTGGAGTTTTCGCGACTCCTTTTCAACTTGCGGACCGACAAGTCACTCCCGCTCATCTTCTCTGCAAGCTCTTCCGGAATTTCCGTCCCCGAGTGACTCCAGCAACCTGCAAAGAGAAAAACAAAAGGAAAAGTAGATCAGGACTTAAAGACACTTAGTTGGCAAAGACCTTCATAGACAATACGAACCTGAACTCTTTCACATGCACTAACCCAGTAAAGCAACTGGGATTCGAAGGACATACAGCACTTACCTTATTCCAAAAAGGACTCCTTTTGTGCACATCTGCTATTCCCGCAGTACAAAGGTTCCAGTGAGGTAACTGGCCTTGGGACACTCTTTGGGAGTTCCAGAACTCCACTATCCAAAATAACCGGTGGAGTTTACATCGCCGAACCAGCGCAGCAACCAGCAAAACCAGCACCAAGCCAGCACAACAGCCTGCTGGTCCCGCACCGTAGCGCCCCTGCAGAGGCAGGACAGAGTGTCCGCCATCTCAAACTAAGAGGTGAGCCCCCAGACACTATATTGCAGCACACAGAGGGGGGAGGGGATTCCCTGGGTCTGGGTAGCACCACTCACTACCCCGTCATTTTCCTTCAAGGTTAAACTCCCAGTAATCCGGGTGAGAAGAGGGCAGGGCCGATGTCGGCAAACTCCATCGCTCCTGCGGACATTCAGGTGAGCGTGACAGTATCTCTGATTTCTCATCTCCCTAATTAGTACCCAGAAACCACTATTGTATGCCACTAGGTCTTGGCATACTAATAGCTATATTGAATGTTAAGTCCATCTTGTCATTTTCTTCATTAAAATATATATAATACTTAAGATAAATTAGTACACATTTACAATTTACTTGCAGATGTCCAACCTTTTATACATCCCTGCAAATGTGTTCCTATTGGTAAATGCATTAAAATCTGTACCAAAACTTGAAACTTGGGCTATAGAAAATAGTATTGATTTTTAAAAATAAAAAAAGCATCCCATTGGATTACAAAATATGTTGGTGTTCCCCTTCTGGACCCTTCAATCATTTAAATGGTAAGGGAAATCCCATGAGTCTGTCCTACTCACAAATCTATTGAGGTGATTGGGCCGTTTTGACATTGAGATATCAAATTGTGACCACTAGTTTATTATAATGTAATCTATGTAATACTTCACACCATACTTCATGATTAATTTGATCATAATTATAGCTTTAACCTATAACTTTCTTACAGAATGGGCTATTCGCGAAAGCTATCTGAGCCTTTCTTAAAATTAGATGGCAGGGACCACTCACATCTACTTCAAGTTCTTATTCAGAGACCTTTCATAAGCCATGATACATTTTTCTATTCTGTCCTATATGTTCTGTAGCAAATGACATACAATAGAACATTGCACAATGGCTGTCAGCATTGCCATGACTGAATACAAAGTAGTGGGCCCCTTATCATTCAGTTCAGTACTCTTTTAGTACATTCAGTAGCACTCCAGTGGTGAAGGGAGGAAACTCTGATTGGACCAAGGTGATACATAGTGACACATATTTAAGCACTTAAAATGGACTGAATTACCTGGAAATAGTATGAAAGATTAATTTGTATTTGGGTGTAGTGCCTGATGAAAGTATAGTGTGTATATTGTTGCGTGCTGGAGTGAAAAGTGGGAGATAGAGGTATCATTTCAGTATCATATTTAGTTAAAGAAAGAAGTAAATACCTATCATTCCCTAATTCTAGAGGGTTGTCCCTACCTAACCAAGGAATAACTGGGGTGCTCGTCGTCAGGGTGGAAGTCCAAATCAATATCCGTCCTCTGTCCAAAAATCTCCTCCACTCTAGCCCCACCACTAGAAAAGAGAAAAAAACCTTACTAGTACCAGGAGAATAACTCCCTTCTACTGGTTCTGTAGGGATAAGCCCCAGGGCAATGTTCAAGAGTCTTTATGGCAGTTCAGTTCTTAATGCCAGGAAAAGACTTGCTTCTCCTGACTTCACAAGTTCAACCTTCTCTTGACAGTCCTTTACATCCTTTAACTTTAGCTTCTGATTCAACAAATGCAACTCAGGAGAATGACTCCCCATGCTGGTTCCATGACTCAAGGTGCTCTGCTATCTGTTTTTCACAGTGGTTCTTATGAGCACTTCTAATTCCCTCCAGACTTCTCTGAGGGCTCGCTTGGATGTATCCCACTCTTTATCTCTGATTTTAACAGTCTTGTCTCACTGAGATGAGGGTTAATGCTCCTGAGTCTCTATTCACTTTGGTTCGTGTTAAAACAGTTATTGAAATGAAGGAGATTGCTTCTGATGTGTTCTTCCCAACTGTCCTCATGCTTAGTGCAATTACTGGGACAAGTGAGATCACTCAAGAGTATTTCCTCACAACTCGTATTCTCAATGTATCTACTGAGATGAGGGAGATCATTCCTGAGTTTTTCTTCCCAATTCTCATTCTCAATGCAATGACTGAGATGAGCAAGATCACTCCCAAGGATGTCTTCACAATTTGTACTCTCAATGTGCTGACTGAGATGAGGGAGATCACTCCTGAGGCTTGCTTCACAATTATTCTCAATGTAATTACTGAGATGAGGGAAATCACTCACTTTTCTCTCTACGCAGTCCTGCTTTGTCTCTGTCGTCATTTCAGGCAGGTGGTATCAGCGTAGTTGTGGCACCACTTGGTCCACCTCCTTGAGGTCACACCACCGTCTCCCAGACTCTGGCTTCCAGTTCGGCTTAGTCTCACTCGGCCATAGAAGAACTCTTCTGGTCTGCGGCCGGCGTCCTCCCAGCGTCTGGGTTGTTCATGCAACCTCCTACCTTTTCTCTCGGTTTGAATTTCTTGGACTGGCCAGGCTTCACACCTGTTGCTCTCTTTACTGAGTACTTCTTTGCTTTTTATCTTTTAATCCCGAGTGGATTGCCATAGTCCATCATCTGACTTAGTTGGGTACTCCTCTTGCCTCCATGGGGCCATCTTGTCCTGGTATCTTTAACGTGAGTGTTCTGAATGACTCTATGAATGCTGTTCTTCTCAGTACCTTCATATTATAAATCCTGTTTAGACTGAGTGTTCATTTTGATGGTGTCTAATCTTAGAGGAAGAAGAGAAGGAGTATCACAATACTACACAGTAGTACTGTCAGTCTGATCCTCACCAGATTGTATGGGTTTCATAGTTTTTAGGGAAGGAGGATTGGGGAGTTCTATCATGGAACAGGAGTCCTTATCCTCATAGGGGGGGTCTCTGCCTGTGAGGTCCTCCCCCTTTTTACCACTCCTAGGGGGACTATCATGTAGTGGCCTCACCTCCCTAGCCTCACAGGGAAAGGCTCCCACTTGGGGAGAAGTGACGTGATCCTTCATATACCCTTCCCCTAAAGAGATTGCCTTCCCCATTTTCTCCTAGAGGAAATCTGGACAGGAAATCAATGTTGCCTTGTTCTCTCCCCTTCTGTTGTTCAATAGTAAAGCAATTTGGCTCGTGATCTAAAAACCAACGCATAATGCAGGGCTTAGTATCATTCTGTATTCCTATGCAGGTTAATGGGGAATGATCAGTTATCAGCTTAAATGTACAGCCACTGAGGTAATATTTTATGCCAGTCACAGCCCACATGATTTCTAGGGCTTCTAATTCTATGGTAACATAGTTCATTTCACATGGGAAGAGCTTCCTACTAATGTTTAAGATAGGATGTACTAGTCCCCCAAACTCCTGGGATAAAACTCAAACCAGGATGACCTTTGAAGCATCTGTCTGCAGGACAAACTCAGGGACCTTCAGAACAGGTTTCCTGCAGGGTAAATGTTCAAAAAATCAAAGCTGTCCTGGTTGAGATGCTCTCACTTCTCTGTATTCTTATGCTTGTCGGTTAGGCGGGCAGTGATGGTAGAGTATCTAGGGACACATCGCCCATGGTACCCTCTGAGTCCTAGAAACACTCTAAGCTCTCATTTGATTTTAGGGAAAGACCTTACTTGAACAGCTTGGACCGTTTCCCAGTTGAGGTTGAACCAGACAATTTCCCACAAAGAACTCAGGGTACTTAACAGCTGACTGTTGGATGGTATTTCTTAGGGTTAGCAGCCAGTCAAGCCTTTCTTAGGGCCCTCACTATTACATAAATATGAAAAAGGTGTTCCTCCCAAGTTTGGCTGTGGAGTAAGATATTGTTCTGATATGCACCACAGAAATGGGAAAAGGGTCACAATACCTTATCCATCAACTGCTGGAAGGTGGTGGTATCCCAATGCAATCCGAAAGGAAAGACTTTAAATTGAAATAGCCCTCAAGGGGTGGAAAAAGCATTTTTGTCCTTGTCGGAGGGGTCCAAGTGAACTTGTCAAAAGCCCTTAGTTAGATTGATCGTGTAGATGTATTTGGCCGGTCCCAGTTTGTAAATTAAATTATCAATCCTAGCCATAGGATAATTGTCAAATTGGGATACTAAATTGATTTTCAGGAAATCAATACAGAACCTCCACGATCGATCACGTTTATCAACCAGGACTATTGGCGAGGACCAGGGGCTCTCTAAGGGCTCGATAACATCTGCCTTCAAAATGCTTTCTACATTATTGAGTATTGTTTCCTTCCTGGCCTTGGGAATAGGGTAGGCTTTTAGATTAACAACTTTCCCAGGTGGAGTGGGGATGTGGTGCATGTAGTTCTTAAACCTCCCAGGCTTTTCTCTAAAGACATCAGAAAATTGGGACAATAGATTTTGAATATCCTTGTGCTGATGGGTGTGTTCATTTGGAAGTGATTAAATGAGATAGAGCGACCCTGGGGGGCAGTCTTTTGGCAGTGAGCACAAGCAACCTATTTTACCTCCGCATGGACTTGTGGAAAAAGAAAACAGTGAATGACCCGTCTCTGAGTTTTCATAACTCCCAAATGCCCTGAAGTTAAATGTGACAGGGCCATCTCTAAGACTGCTCGCCGATAGCTGCTAGGAATTACCAATTGGGTTCGTGTTAGATCATCAGGGGTTAATTCACCTCTTTATAAGAGCCCATGCTTAAAAAAAAGAACAGACCCCCTTGTGCCGTCCCTTCGGCTTCCTGAACACCCTTTAGAAAAGCCTCTGCTAATATTGTATTGTCGTGTTGGCACATGTTAAGTCAGGAAAGATTGATACCGCTTCAGAGAAAGATCCTGACACCTCAGGTACCACTATGTCTGCTTCCCTGAAACCTTTACTGTCTCATTGGGCAATATCATGCTCTTGGATTCCTATAGATAGGGGAAAGACTGTGCTCTCCAAAATCCTTTGAGCAATCTTTTATCCTATTTTGACATGATAACCTAGTTTCCTATGGTTGTGTATGAGTATTTTAATATCCCATCTATAGTCTGGATCTATTACCCATGCCATGACATCTAGGCTATAATTCCACACTAGATCTGACTTAAAAACTAGGAAAATATAAGTACCATCTGGGGACAATAGTAAAAGGCCAGGAGGAACTAGTTGTCTGTCCCCCACTGCAATGGTAACCTCACCTCTACTACAAAGATCAAAGCCAATAGAGCCAGCCGTAACGACTGTGGGGTTTGAGGCTCTATTAGTCAGTTTAATAAATGTAAGGGTACCCCAATTTTTATCAGTTGGGCCTGATTGCACTCCTGACACCATATGTGGCATGCAGGAGTGAGGAGTCAGAGACAGAGGTGGCGTTTCTGTATGATTTTATTTGAAGAAAGAAGACAACACTTACCGGTGGCTAGTTCTAGAGGTTTGATCCTACCTAATCAACAAATAAATTACCAGTTTGTGAACAGGGTGGAAATCTAAATGAATATCCGTCCTCTGTCCAAACATGTCCTCTACTCTAGTCCTATCTAACAACAGAAAGAAACCTACATAGTACCAGGATAATGGCTCTCTTCTCCTGGTTCTCCAGGTATGAGCTCTAGGGCAATGATCAAGAGTCTTATTTCACTGCCCTTCTTCTTCTTGAAGGCAAAATGCCATGAGAATGATTCCCATCTATTGACAGTCTTTTACAACCTTTAGCTTCTGATTCAACAAATGCAGCACAGGGGAATGAAACCATTCTCCTGGATCCATGGCTCAAAGTGATGTTCTATTTGTTTTTCAGAATAGTTTTTATGAGCCCTTCTAGTTCCCCCAGGCTACTCCGTGGGCTCTATTGAATGTATCACACTCTTTATCTCTTATTTGATTAGTCTTGTCCCACTTAGTGAGATTAGAGATGATTCTCCTGAGACTCTGTTCACTTTGGTTACAGTTAGAACAGTTATTGAACGTAATAAAATTCCTTCCCATGAATTCTTCCCAACTGTTCTTATTACAGTGCAATTACTAGAATGAGGGCACACACCAACCAGCTGCATATGTTTTTACTTTATGCATTGTGTCACGGTGATGATGTGTCTCCTCTTAAGCCTCTGCTTGTACCCTTTTTCTGTAGAACGTTCTTGGCATCAGAGTTCTTTGATGTTGCTCTCATCTGTGTGTGAGATTAAAACTCGTTATCCTTACAAGATCGACTTGGGCCTTTCTTCCCTAGTGAGTTGTATTCTCTCCGGTATGAGCGTTCAGGGGCTTACCTTCAAGGCACACAGGGCAGGGGACTGATAGATTGTGAAGGGATGAGGAGCAGAGATGTTGTCTATTAATCCCTCCATGGTTTAGCCCCCCCCCACTACCACACTGAAAGCATCTCACTGATGCCATGCGTTGAGTGTGGTAGAGGGGGGTCGGCTAAACCATAGAAGGATTTACAGATGAATAGTAGAAATTTAAAGAGGTGGCGCATGTGGCATTGTTCAGGACTTTGTTGATGGTACAGGGCTAGACCAAAATGTAGGCCCTTGCTGTATTCCAGTTTGAGGTGTAGAGATATGGGTTTTCGTGTAGTGGTGAATGAGGTTTGGGTATACTTTTCAAATGTTTAAGCATTTCAGTCTGGCTGCGGTGGAAGTGGCCTTGATAAACTGTGGGGGTTCAGGTGACTGTCAAAGAGAAGCCCTTGGGTAAGTGAGTCAGTCAGGTGGAAAAAGATAGGAGATGGGAAAGCCTGGGGTAATCATTGGAGGCAGTAAGAAAGATGACCTTTGTCTTTGAACACTTTAGCATGAGGCAGAGTAGAAACATCCAGTAGTGGATGTGGTTAGGCATCAGAGATTGCAGGAGTGAAAGGGTAGGGGCAGAATATCTGAGTATTATCAGTGAAGAGGTGACAGTTAAAGCCAAATGAGTTAGTGAGTTTGCAGTGGGAGGACATGTAGCAGATGAAGATAACTGGGCCTAAGACTGTTTCTTGAAGAAAAACAACAGGATAAGGATGCTGGAGATTAGGTACTGGAGTCCCATTGGATGGAGATGGAATTGTTGGAGAGGTGGGTGATCACTGAGTAAAATACAGTGTCCTTGAAGTCAGGAAGGGAAGAGTATGAAGGAGGGAGCAGCAATCAACAGTTTTAAAGGCAGCTGAAAGTTCGGGATAGTTGCTTATCCACTAGAGTACAATGTACCTGTGGATTTTTAGAGTGACAGAGATAGATTTTGTAGATCGAGGGTTTGTTGGGGTCAGTAGTTGGTTTATTTAGAAGAGGTATGACTGTGCTTGGTTGTGGGAAAATATTAGAAGAGGGAGATAGGTTGAATAGAGTTGAGAGGATTGCTGAGGTGACAGGTGCAATTTCCTTGACAATTTGTGGTGCAAAGTAGTCAACAGATGTGCAGAGTGGGTTAGCAGTGTGGAATATGGGTTGAAGATCACTGGGGGAGGTGTGCAAAAAGCAAGGTCGAGAGGAAAGTCAGGAGAAATGGAAGAAGGGATAATGAGTGAGAGGTTAATAGAAATAGAAGAGTTGACAAGGCATCCTGTAATTTAGTGATTTAGGTGGAGAAGCAGGACACAATGTCACCACACAGAGAGAGATCAGGAATGGGAGGGGTTCCTGGTGAAGAATCATGGTCTGGAGGGTTCTGGATTGCTTTTGAAGGTGTGAGAGGAGAAACAAAACCAGATTTGTGTTATAGGTTGACTAGCGGTACCACCGAGCGCTGCACGGGTCTGTAGCTGACATGCACGGTGGGGATCTTCTATAGCCTTATGTATGTTTTTTGTGTCATAACTTCCTAATCACCTATACTGATAGCACAGGGCTGGTCCCTGCCTTGAGCCGGGTGAATGGGTGGGGTTGTTCAAATTTCACTATCGCCAGTACACCCCAGACTGGTATGACGACCTTGGGTCCTAACTTCCTATTAGTGTAAAAGTCGCAAAATTGGCAATCTCACAAAATCGCCTATACTGATAGCACAGGGCTGGACCCCACCTTTTGCAGGGCATATGGGTGGGGTTGGTCAAATTTCACTATCGCCAGTACACTCCAGACTGGTATGCCGACCTTGGGCCCCAGTTTCAGCCCACCAACTGTTATGTAACTGGAGCCAACCCCCAACATACAAAAACACTTTGACAAATTACATGGCCACAGTAGTGGCCATGTAGTTATGGTTAAGGTGCTGTTTCCGTAGAAAGAGCACTTTTTGGGTGGCTTATAACTTCGCTCCCCCTGGACGAATCCTCACCAAACGTTGCAAAAAATGTATATGACCCACTCTGAATTATTTTGCAAAGTTTGGTGAGGTTTGGTCCAGGGGGGCAAAGATATAGGAGGGGTCCCAAAACTTCTTTTTTCCCCAAAAAACTTTGCTCACGCCTACAGCCCAAACCGCTGGACAGATTTACACCAAATTTGCGGCAGGAGCGGCGGCTTGGTCCCGAAAGCATGCTTTTTTTATTTGGTGTAAATCCGTCCAGTAGTTTTTTAAAAATGTAAGTGAAAAAAATTAGTGATATCCATGTCCGCTGTGCGGACACACTTCCCTGTTCGCTCCGCGAACAGGACAGGGATTGGGCAAGCGGCTTGTGTGATGTCCACGGACATGTGACGCGCTTTCCCATTCGCTGCGGTGAAGCATGCAGTGCGTCGTATTTTCAGAGACGCCTGCCATCTTTGTTTATCCCATCGAGAGGCTTTGTTAACAGGAGCGGCATATGCCACCTGCAAAGTAAGTGTCTCCCTCCTGTTCCCTCCACCCCCTGCTCATGAGCCGTGTCTACCTCCTGTTCCCCCCACCCCTGCTCATGCCCCGTGTCTCCCTTCTGTTCCCCCACCCCCCGCTCATGCCCTGTGTCTCTCTCCTGTTCCCCCACCCCTGCTCATGCCCCATGTCTTTCTCCTGTTCCCCCCCACCCCCCGCTCATGCCCCGTGTCTCCCTCCTGTTCCCCCCACCCCCAGCTCATGCCCTGTGTCTCCCTCCTGTTCCCCCCACCCCCGCTCATTCCCCGTGTCTCCCTCCTTTACCCCCCACCCCCTGCTCATGCCCCGTGTCTCTCTCCTGTTGCCTCCATGCCCTGCTCATGCGCTCTGTCTTTCTCCTGTTCCCCCAGCCCCCGCTCATGCCCCGTGTCTCTCTCCTGTTCCCCACCACCACCGCTCATGCCCCGTGTCTTCCTTCTGTTCCCCCCACCCCCCACTCATGCCCTGTGTCTCTCTTCTGTTCCCCCCACCCCCCGCTCATGCCCTGTGTCTCAATCCTGTTCCCCCCAGCCCCAGCTCATGCCCCGTGTCTCACTCCTCTTCCCCGCACCCCCTGCTCATACCCTGCATCTCTCTTCTGTTCCCCCCACCCCCGCTCATGCCCTGTGTCTCCCTCCTGTTCCCCCAAACCCTGCTCATGCCCCGTGTCTCCCTGTGTCTCCCTCCTGTTCCCTCCACCGCCTGCTCATGCCCTGTGTCTCCCTTCTGTACCCCCCACCCCCGCTCATGCCCTGAGTCTCACTCCTGTTTCCCCCACACCCGGTCATGCCCTGTGTCTCTCTCCTGTTCCCCCCACCCCCCGATCATGCCCTGTGTCTTTCTCCTGTTCCCCCAACTCCCGCTCATGCCTCGTGTCTTCTTCCTGTCCCTCCCGACCCCCGGCTCATGCCCTGTGTCTCTCTTCTGTTCCCCCCACCCCCGCTCATGCCCATGTCTCCCTCCTGTTCCCCCCACCCCCCGCTCATGCCACGTGTCTCTCTCCTGTTCCCCCCATCCCCCGCTCATGCCCGTGTCTCTCTTCTGTTCCCCCACCCCTGCTCATGCCCCGTGTCACCCTCCTGTTCCCCCTTCCCCGCTCATGCCGTGTCTCCCTCCTGTTCCCCCCACCCCCGCTCATGCCCTGTGTCTCTCTCCTGTTGCCTCCAACCCCCTGCTCATGCCCTGTGTCTCTCTCCTGTTCCCCAACCCCCTGCTCATGCCCCGTGTCTTTCTCCTGTTCCCCCAACCCCCCGCTCATGCCCCGTGTCTCTCTGCTGTTCCACCCACCCCCCGCTCATGCCCCATGTCTTCCTCCTGTTTCCCCCTCCCCCAGCTCATGCCCCGTGTCTCTCTTCTGTTCCCCCACCCCTGCTCATGCCCCGTGTCTACCTCCTGTTCACCCCATGCCCGCTCATTGCCGTATCACTCTCCTGTTCCCCCACCCCCAGCTCATGCCCGTGTCTCCCTCCTGTTCCCTCACCCCCCGCTCATGCCCCGCGTCTCTCTCCTGTTTCCCCCACCCCCTGCTCATGCCCTGTGTCTCTCTTCTGTTCCCCCAGCCCGGCTCATGCCCTGTGTCTCCCACCTGTTCCCCCCACCCCCACTCATGCCCCGTGCCTCCCTCCTGTTCCCCCCACCCCCTGCTCATGCCCCGTGTCTCTATCCTGTTGCCCCCCACCTCCCGCTCATGCCTCGTGTCTTCTTCCTGTTCCCCCCACCCCCACTCATGCCGTGTCTTTCTCCTGTGCCCCCCACCTCCCGCTCATTCCTCGTGTCTTCTTCCTGTTGCCCCCCCAGCTCATGCCCCGTGTCTCTCTTCTGTTCCCCCACCCCCGCTCATGCCCCGTGTCTCCCTCCTGTTCCCCCCACTCCCGCTCATGCCCCGTGACTCTCTCCTGTTCCCCACCGCTCATGCCCCGTGTCTCTCTTCTGTTCCCACCACCCCCGCTCATGCCCCGTGTCTCCCTCCTGTTCCCCCTCCCCTCGCTCATGCCCTGTGTCTCCCTTCTGTTCCCCCCACCCCCTGCTCATGCCCCGTGTCTCTCTCCTGTTGCCTCCACCCCCCGCTCATGCCCCGTGTCTCTCTCCTGTTCCCCCTACCCCCTGCTCATGCTCCGTGTCTTTCTCCTGTTCCCCCCACCCCCCGCTCATGACCTGAGTCTCTCTGCTGTCCCCCCCACCCCCGCTCATGCCACATGTCTTCCTCCTGTTCCCCCACACCCCCAGCTCATGCCCCGTGTCTCTCTTCTGTTCCCCCACCCCCCGCTCATGCCCCGTGTCTACCTCCTGTTCACCCCACGCCCGCTCATGCCCCATGTCTCTCTTCTGTTCCCCCCACCCCCGCTCATGCCCCGTGTCTCCCTCCTGTTCCCCCACCCCCGCTCATGCCCCGTGTCTCCCTCCTGTGCCCCCACCCCCCGCTCATGCCCCGTGTCTCTCTCCTGTTCCCCCACCCCCTGCTCATGCCCCGTGTCTCTATCCTGTTTCCCCCACCCCCCGCTCATGCCCTGTCTCCCTCCTGTTCCCCCACCCCCCGCTCATGCCCCATGTCTCTCTCCTGTTGGCCGCACCCCCCGTTCATGCCCCGTGTCTCCCTCCTGTGCCCCCCACCCCCCGCTCATGCCCCGTGTCTCTCTCCTGTTCCCCCCACTCATGCCCCGTGTCTCCCTCCTGTTCCCCCATCCCCCGCTCATGCCCCGTGTCTTCCTCCTGTTCCCCCCCACCTCCAGCTCATGCCCTGCGTCTCTCTTCTGTTCCCCCACCCCCCGGTCATGGCCCGGGTCTCTCCCCTGTTGCTCCCCACCCCCCGCTCATGCCACGTGTCTCTCTCCTGTTCCCCCCACCCCCGCTCATGCCCCGTGTCTTCCTCCTGTTCCCCCCCACCTCCAGCTCATGCCCCGTGTCTCCCTCCTGTTCCCCCACCCCCCGCTCATGCCCCGTATCTCCCTCCTGTTCCCCCATCCCCCGCTCATGCCCCGTGTCTCTCTCCTGTTCCCCCACACCCCTGCTCATGCCCCGTGTCTTTCTCCTGTTCCCCCCACTCATGCCCCTTGTCTCTCTCCTGTGTTCCCCCCACCCCCGCTCATGCCCTGTGTCTCCCTCCTGTTCCCCCCACCCCCTGCTCATGCCCTGTGTCTCTGTCCTGTTGCCCCCCACCCCCGGCTCATGCCCCGTGTCTCTCTTCTGTTCCCTCACCCCACTCATGCCCCGTGTCTCCCTCCTGTTCCCCCCACCCCCTGCTCATGCACCGTGTCTCCCTCCTGTTCCCCCCACCCTCCGCTCATGCCCCGTGTCTCTCTCCTGTTCCCCCCACCCCCCGCTCATGCCCCGTGTCTTTCTCCTGTTCCCCCCACCCCCACCTCATGCCCTGTGTCTTCCTCCTGTTCCCCCACCCCCCGCTCATGCCCTTTGTCTCTCTCCTGTTGCCCCCCACCCCCTGCTCATGCCCCGTGTCTCCCTCCTTTGCCCCCCACCACCCGCTCATGCCCCGTGTCTCTCTCCTGTTCCCCAACCCCCTGCTCATGCCCCGTGTCTTCCTCCTGTTCCCCCCCACCCCCACGGTCATGCCTTGCTTCTCTTTCTGTTCCCCCCACCCCCTGGTCACGCCCCATGTCTCTCTCCTGTTGCGCCCCGCTCATGCCCTGAGTCTCTCTCCTGTTCCCCCCACCCCCCGCTCATGCCCCGTGTCTCCCTCCAGTTCCCCCACCCCCTGCTCATGCCCTGTGTCTGTCTCCTGTTCCCCCCACCCCCAATTCATACCCCATGTCTTCCTCCTGTTCCCCCACCCCCCGGTCATGCCCCGTGTCTCCCTCCTGTTCCCCCACCCCCCGATCATGCCCTGTGTCTCTCTCCTGTTCCCCCCACCCCCCGCTCATGCCCCATGTCTCTCTTCTGTTCCCCCCACCCCCGCTCATGCCCCGTGTCTCCCTCCTGTTCCCCCACCCCCGCTCATGCCCCGTGTCTCCCTCCTGTGCCTCCACCCCCCGCTCATGCCCCGTGTCTCTCTCCTGTTCCCCCCACCCCTGCTCATGCCCCGTGTCTCTATCCTGTTCCCCCCACTCATGCCCTGTGTCTCCCTCCTGTTCCCCCACCCCCCGCTCATGCCCCATGTCTCTCTCCTGTTGGCCGCACCCCCCGTTCATGCCCCGTGTCTCCCTCCTGTGCCCCCCACCCCCCGCTCATGCCCCGTGTCTCTCTCCTGTTCCCCCCACTCATGCCCTGTGTCTTCCTCCTTTCCCCCCCACCCCCCTGCTCATGCCCTGCGTCTCTCTTCTGTTCCCCCCACCCCCCGGTCATGGCCCGGGTCTCTCCCCTGTTGCTCCCCACCCCCCGCTCATGCCACGTGTCTCTCTCCTGTTCCCCCCACCCCCGCTCATGCCCCGTGTCTTCCTCCTGTTCCCCCCCACCTCCAGCTCATGCCCTGTGTCTCTCTTCTGTTCCCCCCACCCCACGCTCATGCCCCGTGTCTCCCTTCTGTTCCCCCCCACCCCCCGCTCATGCCCCATGTCTCTCTCCTGTTCCCCCCACCCCAGCTCATGCCCCGTGTCTCCCTCCTGTTCCCCCCCACCCCCGCTCATGCCCCTTGTCTCTCTCCTGTTCCCCCACCCCCAGCTCATGCCCCGTGTCTCCCTCCTGTTCCCCCCAACCCCCACTCATGCCCCGTGTCTCTCTCCTGTTCCCCCCACCCCCGGCTCATGCCCCGTGTCCTCTTCTGTTCCCCCCACCCCCGCTCATGCCCCCTGTCTCCCTCCTGTTCCCCCCACCCCCCGCTCATGCCCCGTGTCTCCCTCCTGTTCCCCCATCCCCCGCTCATGCCCCGTGTCTCTCTCCTGTTCCCCCACACCCCTGCTCATGCCCCGTGTCTTTCTCCTGTTCCCCCCACCCCCCACTCATGCCCCTTGTCTCTCTCCTGTGTTCCCCCCACCCCCCGCTCATGCCCTGTGTCTCCCTCCTGTTCCCCCACCCCCTGCTCATGCCCTGTGCCTCTGTCCTGTTGCCCCCCACCCCCGCTCATGCCCCGTGTCTCTCTTCTGTTCCCTCACCCCGCTCATGCCCCGTGTCTCCCTCCTGTTCCCCCCACCCCCTGCTCATGCACCGTGTCTCCCTCCTGTTCCCCCCACCCTCCGCTCATGCCCCGTGTCTCTCTCCTGTTCCCCCCACCCCCCGCTCATGCCCCGTGTCTTTCTCCTGTTCCCCCCACCCCCGCCTCATGCCCTGTGTCTTCCTCCTGTTCCCCCACCCCCTGCTCATGCCCTTTGTCTCTCTCCTGTTGCCCCCCACCCCCCGCTCATGCCCCGTGTCTCCCTCCTTTGCCCCCCCACCACCCGCTCATGCCCCGTGTCTCTCTCCTGTTCCCCCCACCCCCTGCTAATGCCCCGTGTCTTCCTCCTGTTCCCCCCCACCCCCACGGTCATGCCCTGCGTCTCTTTCTGTTCCCCCACCCCCTGGTCACGCCCCATGTCTCTCTCCTGTTGCGCCCCGCTCATGCCCTGTGTCTCTCTCCTGTTCCCCCCACCCCCCGCTCATGCCCCGTGTCTCCCTCCTGTTCCCCCCACCCCCGCTCATGCCCCGTGTCTCTCTCCTGTTCCCCCACCCCCTGCTCATGCCCTGTGTCTGTCTCCTGTTCCCCCCACCCCCAACTCATACCCCATGTCTTCCTCCTGTTCCCCCACCCCCGGTCATGCCCTGTGCCTCTCTCCTGTTCCCCCCACCCCCCGCTCATGCCCCGTGTCTTCCTCCTGCTCCTACCCAACCCCGCTCATGCCCCGTGTCTCTCTTCTGTTCCCCATCCCCCGCTCATGCCCCGTGTCTCTCTCCTGTTGCCCCCACCCCGCTCATGCCCCGTGTCTTCCTCCTGTTCCCCCCACCACCCGGTCATGCCCCATGTCTCTGTCCTGTTGCCCCCACCCCCTGCTTATGCCCCATGTCTCTCTCCTGTTGCCCCCCCCACCCCCGCTCATGCCCTGTGTCCCTCTCCTGTTCCACCTACCCCCACTCATGCCCTGTGTCTCCCTCCTGTACACCCCATCCCCCGCTCATGCCCTGCGTCTCTCTTCTGTTCCCCCACCCCCTGCTCATGCCCCGTGTCACTCTCCTGTTCCCCCCACCCCCGCTCATGCCCTGTGTCTCTCTCCTGTTCCCCCCACCCCCGCTCATGTCCCGTGTCTCCCTCCTGTTCCTCCCACCCCCCGCTCATGCCCCGTGTCTCTCTCCTGTTCCCCCCACCTCCTGCTCATGCCCTGTATCTCCCTCCTGTTCCCCCACCCCTTCGTTCATGCCCTGTGTCTCCCTCCTGTACCCCCCACCCCCCGCTCATGCCCCGTGTCTCCCTCCTGTACCCCCCACCCCATCTCATGCCCCGTGTCTTCCGTCCTGTTCCCCCCCACCCCCCGCTCATGCCCCATGTCTCTCTTCTGTTCCCCCAACCCCTTCTCATGCCCCGTGTCTCTCTCCTGTTGCCCCCCGGTCATGCCCTTTGTCTCTCTCCTGTTGCCCTCCACCCCCGCTCATGCCCTGTGTCTCTCTCCTGTTCCCCCCACCCCCGATCATGCCCCGTGTCTTTCTCCTGTTCCCCCCACCCCCTGCTCATGCCCCGTGTCTCCCTCCTGTTCCCCCCACCCCCCACTCATGCCCCGTGTCTCTCTCCTGTTCCCCCCACCCCCGGCTCATGCCCCGTGTCCTCTTCTGTTCCCCCCACCCCCGCTCATGCCCCCTGTCTCCCTCCTGTTCCCCCACCCCCCGCTCATGCCCCGTGTCTCCCTCCTGTTCCCCCCACCACCTGCTCATGCCCCGTGTCTCTCTCCTGTACTCCCCACCTCCCGCTCATGCCCCGTGTTTCTCTCCTGTTGCCCCCCACCCCCCGCTCATGCCCCGTGTCTCCCTCCTGTTCCACCCACCCCCCGCTCATGCCCCGTGTCTCCCTCCTGTTCCCCCATCCCCCGCTCATGCCCCGTGTCTCTCTCCTGTTCCCCCACACCCCTGCTCATGCCCCGTGTCTTTCTCCTGTTCCCCCCACCCCCCACTCATGCCCCTTGTCTCTCTCCTGTGTTCCCCCCACCCCCCGCTCATGCCCTGTGTCTCCCTCCTGTTCCCCCCACCCCCTGCTCATGCCCTGTGCCTCTGTCCTGTTGCCCCCCACCCCCGCTCATGCCCCGTGTCTCTCTTCTGTTCCCTCACCCCGCTCATGCCCCGTGTCTCCCTCCTGTTCCCCCCACCCCCTGTTCATGCACCGTGTCTCCCTCCTGTTCCCCCCACCCTCCGCTCATGCCCCGTGTCTCTCTCCTGTTCCCCCCACCCCCCGCTCATGCCCCGTGTCTTTCTCCTGTTCCCCCCAACCCCGCCTCATGCCCTGTGTCTTCCTACTGTTCCCCCACCCCCTGCTCATGCCCTTTGTCTCTCTCCTGTTGCCCCCCACCCCCCGCTCATGCCCCGTGTCTCCCTCCTTTGCCCCCCCACCACCCGCTCATGCCCCGTGTCTCTCTCCTGTTCCCCTAACCCCCTGCTCATGCCTCGTGTCTTCCTCCTGTTCCCCCCCACCCCCACGGTCATGCCCTGCGTCTCTTTCTGTTCCCCCACCCCCTGGTCACGCCCCATGTCTCTCTCCTGTTGCGCGCCGCTCATGCCCCGTGTCTTTCTCCTGTTCCCCCCACCCCCCACTCATGCCCCTTGTCTCTCTCCTGTGTTCCCCCCACCCCCCGCTCATGCCCTGTGTCTCCCTCCTGTTCCCCCCACCCCCTGCTCATGCCCTGTGCCTCTGTCCTGTTGCCCCCCACCCCCGCTCATGCCCCGTGTCTCTCTTCTGTTCCCTCACCCCGCTCATGCCCCGTGTCTCCCTCCTGTTCCCCCCACCCCCTGCTCATGCACCGTGTCTCCCTCCTGTTCCCCCCACCCTCCGCTCATGCCCCGTGTCTCTCTCCTGTTCCCCCCACCCCCCGCTCATGCCCCGTGTCTTTCTCCTGTTCCCCCCACCCCCGCCTCATGCCCTGTGTCTTCCTCCTGTTCCCCCACCCCCTGCTCATGCCCTTTGTCTCTCTCCTGTTGCCCCCCACCCCCCGCTCATGCCCCGTGTCTCCCTCCTTTGCCCCCCCACCACCCGCTCATGCCCCGTGTCTCTCTCCTGTTCCCCTAACCCCCTGCTCATGCCCCGTGTCTTCCTCCTGTTCCCCCCCACCCCCACGGTCATGCCCTGCGTCTCTTTCTGTTCCCCCACCCCCTGGTCACGCCCCATGTCTCTCTCCTGTTGCGCCCCGCTCATGCCCTGTGTCTCTCTCCTGTTCCCCCCACCCCCCGCTCATGCCCCGTGTCTCCCTCCTGTTCCCCCCACCCCCGCTCATGCCCCGTGTCTCTCTCCTGTTCCCCCACCCCCTGCTCATGCCCTGTGTCTGTCTCCTGTTCCCCCCACCCCCAACTCATACCCCATGTCTTCCTCCTGTTCCCCCACCCCCGGTCATGCCCTGTGCCTCTCTCCTGTTCCCCCCACCGCCCGCTCATGCCCCGTGTCTTCCTCCTGCTCCTACCCAACCCCGCTCATGCCCCGTGTCTCTCTTCTGTTCCCCATCCCCCGCTCATGCCCCGTGTCTCTCTCCTGTTGCCCCCACCCCGCTCATGCCCCGTGTCTTCCTCCTGTTCCCCCCACCACCCGGTCATGCCCCATGTCTCTGTCCTGTTGCCCCCACCCCCTGCTTATGCCCCATGTCTCTCTCCTGTTGCCCCCCACCCCCCGCTCATGCCCTGTGTCCCTCTCCTGTTCCACCTACCCCCACTCATGCCCTGTGTCTCCCTCCTGTACACCCCATCCCCCGCTCATGCCCTGCGTCTCTCTTCTGTTCCCCCACCCCCTGCTCATGCCCCGTGTCACTCTCCTGTTCCCCCCACCCCCGCTCATGCCCTGTGTCTCTCTCCTGTTCCCTCCACCCCCGCTCATGTCCCGTGTCTCCCTCCTGTTCCTCCCACCCCCCGCTCATGCCCCGTGTCTCTCTCCTGTTCCCCCCACCTCCTGCTCATGCCCTGTATCTCCCTCCTGTTCCCCCACCCCTTCGTTCATGCCCTGTGTCTCCCTCCTGTACCCCCCACCCCCCGCTCATGCCCCGTGTCTCCCTCCTGTACCCCCCACCCCATCTCATGCCCTGTGTCTTCCGTCCTGTTCCCCCCCACCCCCCGCTCATGCCCCATGTCTCTCTTCTGTTCCCCCAACCCCTTCTCATGCCCCGTGTCTCTCTCCTGTTGCCCCCCGGTCATGCCCTTTGTCTCTCTCCTGTTGCCCTCCACCCCCGCTCATGCCCTGTGTCTCTCTCCTGTTCCCCCCACCCCCGATCATGCCCCGTTTCTTTCTCCTGTTCCCCCCACCCCCCGCTCATGCCCCGTGTCTCCCTCCTGTTCCCCCCACCCCCCACTCATGCCCCGTGTCTCTCTCCTGTTCCCCCCACCCCCGGCTCATGCCCCGTGTCCTCTTCTGTTCCCCCCACCCCCGCTCATGCCCCCTGTCTCCCTCCTGTTCCCCCACCCCCCGCTCATGCCCCGTGTCTCCCTCCTGTTCCCCCCACCACCTGCTCATGCCCCGTGTCTCTCTCCTGTACTCCCCACCTCCCGCTCATGCCCCGTGTTTCTCTCCTGTTGCCCCCCATCCCCCGCTCATGCCCCGTGTCTCTCTCCTGTTCCCCCCACCCCCCACTCATGCCCCGTGTCTTTCTCCTGTTACCCCCCACCCCCCGTCATGTCCCGTGTCTCCCTCCTGTTCCCCCACCCCCCGCCAATGCCCTGTTGTTTTCTCTTTTTACACCCTGCCTTCCCTTTCCATGGTGTCCATCTTGATAAAAGATTTTCCTTCCTACACCGGGACGCCGCAGGCATACAGGTTTGGGAAGAAAAATATTTTTTTTACCACCCCGGGTTCCCACTTTGAGAACCTAGGATGCTAGTGGTCTTCATCCATTGGAAAGGACGTTATGGTTATGTTGCACTAATAAAAATCTATGAAATTCAATTAAAAAAATGTGTTAAAGGGACGTTATGGTTAAGTTGCACTATTCAAAAACTATGAAATTCATGTCCACCGGTTCGGTGCCCTTGCCTTTTCAGATGCAGCAGGGAAACTGTGGAACGAGCTGCCATAAGCAATCCAGAAGGTGAGGAATCATCTTCACTTCCACCGTTCCATTAAAACTCTTCTTTTCTAGATAGGTGGGAAGACTCTCTACTGATGTGTTCCTAGCGCCAAGGTACCTTTGTGATGTATGTGCGCTTTATAAATGTGATTAAAATAACATAACATAACAGTCCACAGTGACCAAGAAATGACCTTTAAGAAATCACATCCTAGGTGACTAAGCCATTTTAAACAAATAACAGGGTTCTATATGATTAAGAAACACAATTTAAGAAATCACCTAAACCTAGCTGACCAATAAGCTCAATTAAAAAAAAGAACAGGGTCTTAGTCAATCAAGAAGTACAATTTACAAGATGCAGCTGGTACATTCATTTATTGAGGTTCATTACAGTGATCGGACAGATTTAGGGAATGTGACTCAAATGGTAGTTCTGCATTGATGGGGATATGGAAGGGGGGTAGTAGGGCAGGATGGGTTGCCCTGAGACCTTCCAGACCCATCTGTGCAGCCCTTTGCTCTGGAAAATAGGTGAACGATGCCTTTGGATACGGCTTTTTTGGATGGCACGTGCTGGAAGAGTAAACCAGAGAGCTGCCTCTTCCATGTGGATTCCTATGTCTCTTGCCATGCCAGCCTAGATCTGCTAAATGGGAGTTTAAGGCTTGCAGGTGACATAGGATGAGGCAATATGAGACTTAATTTGAGTCTTTTTTATATCTTAATCTCAATTGCTAAAACATGAATCATGTAAGAGACAAGTCATGTGATGTATTAGAATAATGCACGCGTTTCATTTTTGTAGGATATGTAATAATGCGTTAGTGGGTGCTTTTATGAAGTTCTTGGAATTTCGAATACAGCCCGGATGAAGACGAAAAACATGGTGTTTGGGTAAATAAGAAGTTTTGCTGTGATTAACTTCATAGCATGTTTCTCCTCACAATTCAAATAATTTTAAAAAGCAAAACCTGATCTAGTGGTTTACATTTCTAAGACGAGTATATGAGCACTGCTGGGTGCCACAAGGGCACGAGGAACCAGGGGCCAGCAGTGGGAGGGCCCAAAGACCGGGACTGCGGGCTCCGTGGGCCACTGCTTGGCTAGGCCGCAATCAGTTCAGTAGCGACGTGTGTGTCACCTCCCTGAGAGTCTTCATGAAGGGGAGTTTACATCATTCTGAGTACCAGTTTTATTTGGAACCGTGATGAGTACTGTGTTGTCACATGACACATGAGGTGGGAGAAAGCAGGTGAAACGAATAAGAAGCTCTTGTGATGGAGAAAGGAGGACTAAGGGGGTGAAACGAGGTGAAAAGAGGCACTATGGGAAAAGGACACTTACTGGGCAAGTCCCAAATCTCCCTCCATCTGTTCTAGCACACCAGGGTGCTGCACAAGGGCAGCAGTGCATGGTGTTGGAGGTTTCAATTTCATTGGTCCCATTGTCACGTGAGAAGAGTCAGGAAGTGTATAACAGTATTGCAGCAGGATTCCCTGTCTGCCAGGATGAAAGCTGGCATTCTGATTGCCTCCTCATTTGAGGGGCGCCCCAGTGATGTTCATGCCCACCCCCAGTGGGCTAGTGGTTGAGAGTGTTTCGGCCTGATGGGGTGCCACACAACAGAGCTGAGGCACAATCCAAACTTGGAAGCATGCGAACGCGAACACGATGACTACCCTGCTTCCCTCAAACCACAAGAGAGGCTGGAATAGGCACAGAGGGCACCACTTTAAAAGCAGGAGTACCAGAATAGTCCTTACATAAAAATTATGTCTTGCCCCCTTAGAATGTGGTCCTCAGAGTAACCCTGGTACATGCTTGAAATGTGTCCCAGCATTCAATCTGGTTAACACAAAATATTTAATAAATTCTTTGTTGACATGTAAACAATACAAATATTTATTAAAAGCAATAGCATTTCACAATTGTATCAGTTTCAACCATACACCATTAAAGAGAACTGCTAAATTGTGTTCCTTTCCATTTGCCACCTGTTAAATAGAATCTACATGATATAATCGAAGCAGAAATGTCTGCAGCAGAATTTTCCGAAGTGAAAAACGTTGCCTACAGGGATGTCATTTCACCAAAATGCCAGTGGTAGCGGACGTGACATCACATGACCATTGACCCCCTGATGACATCACAGGAAGTGATGTCATTTGACCCCACCCCAAAGTGATATCGCAGGAAGCGATGGAACAAGACCTTTCACCCGTTGACAAAACAGGAAGTGGCATCACATAGCATTGTACACTATGAAAAATACGGTTACGATATCACTATAATGTGATGTACATTTCATACCTGAATGGATCTCCATATGTATCGTTATGATCAATCTGTATAGGCCCATATTACCAAATTACTGTGATTGCAAAGACGTCCATGACCAAATGATAATGATGTGTTATTATATAGCACTTAAGCTTAAGCGCTTTACATAGAAGAAATATACCCACAATATCACCCAACCTGTGTTGGTACCCATTTATCGACCTCAGAAGGATGAAAGGCTGAGTTGAGGCGTTTGAGAACAAATGAAATCAGTGACTCACCCCCTGAAGTGTGCCTGAAATAAACCTTTAATGAGTCTAGTAATTATTGTATAGATTTCCAGAAAGACACATTTTTTGCCATTCCTATTGTTTCTTATTTAGGTTCAGTGCTGAAAGTGTTGGACTTGTGGCACTCCTGTTCTTATTTTTCTTCTTTTTTTAAGGGGCCGGAACAAGAAAGCTAGCCACTCCAGAATTAAAGAGCCACATGATGCTGGCCACAGCCCAGGAGCTTGCAGTGCAAAACCCCCCCCTTTTTTTTTTTTTTTTAGAGGTTGCAAGGGAGACCACAGGGGTCGCAAGGGAGACATCAGAGGTTGCACTTGCGACCTATGGCGACCCCCAAATGACGTCCTAGTTGCATAACCCGAAATAACGAATCCTACTTTCCCTCCTACCCGGGACCCTCGCTCCAAACTTACCTTCTTGTTGCCACTTACCTTCTCTCCTGTCCGATCCTCCTGTCGCCCTTCACCCTCCTGTCGGCCTTCACCCGGCGATGCATGGCTCCTTCCCTTAAAATGTGTAGTGACTGCCGGTGCAGTGTCCTTTTCTTTTACACGTTATGGTTCCTCCATGCGCTCCTTCCTTGGGAAGTGAGTGACACCCCCGAATCCCAATATAATGAACATGGCAAACGGGGGACACCACCGCAACCACTGTTCGTTATAAATAGATTCAGTATTTTTTTCCATGTCGAATGCGCATTTTTTGTGCATTCACCATTTTGCATTCGACATTTTCGACCAGTTCGGTTAAATACATCAGCAAATTCCCAGCAGAAAATCACTTTGCATCTTCATCATCATCATCATCATCATATTACTAATTTTTCATTTCACACTATATCATTCTTACGTGCTTCTTTTATTCTTTTTTTCTCTCTCCAACTTCCATCGGTGCGTTCCGGATTTTCTAAGGGGTGTCTAGTCTTTCCCATGGCATTGATATCCAGCTCTCTCAGTGTATGGATTACGTATGGATGCATCGCATTATTGACATTATAAGGGCGTTCCAATTATGTTAATGTAAACATAAATTCGTGACATAGATCAAGGTTAATTTACCTGATTGTGCAGATGGACTTCTATTTTTAGATTACTTCTTAAGCAAATATAGTGAACGATTGCTGATTCGGTACACAAAGTCACAGAACAGCTCAATGGGTTAAGAGGCAGTGTTGTCATTCACAAGTTATATCATATATGCCCGCATGTCTCTAAAATTCCCAGGTAAAAATGATTCAGATGTCCCCTGATGTACTATCCTTTTTGTCACATTTTGCTTGAAATCAGTGCTGTCCTGCTCCGTGTATGTGCTCCTCGTGTGTTCTTTGTATTTCAACTATACATAGTATGTATATGTAATATATTATAATATAGCTATCTTACATAATCATCTATATATAGAAGCTTGCACGGTTTAACATTCTCCTACCCTGTGATCCCCATGATATACCGAACATTACACTTGTTAGTAAAACAATAAATGACATGCTTCCCCATTTTTTACTTTTTTTAGCAATCATTTCTTTTAGTGCCACATCTTGATTGAAAAACACTTTTTCTTGATTTCATTTCTCAGCCTTAAAAATCTCAAAAAACAAGTGGCAATATTATTGCTGTTGCTTTCACCTCTTATTTGCAAATAAGCAAGCTTATCTTAAATCAGCAATGCAGACGTTGGCTTATCTGCTTGGCTAGATTTCTTTCTCCTTGCTTTCAGCATCGCGTTTCGGAATACTATCGCTTAAAAAATGATTGTCGCCATTGACCGCGTGCATTATGATTTTACCTCGTGGCGAATCATTCCTGTCATAATTAATATATGCTGCACCGCATCCGACACAGTCACACTTCAGATTACAGTGTCATGAAGCAAGGCGTATCTGCACCTTGCCCCAAGGTTTCCTGGGGATTGTAGTGGATAGATGTATACCAGCAATATTACTGTTTACAATATTCCATTTAAAGGGATGTTGGAAAATCACCCAGAAATGGAAAGTGAAAACACAATGCAAGGGGACTGTAAATACTGTATGCTTCACAGATGATTAACAGTAGATTACATGTAAAATTACTATGTACTAACACCATCACTAGTCAAATGTAATCTTTGATCCTAATTAGTGTCTCCTCCCTGGCTGTTACGTTGCTCTTTCCATCTGCCCCGTGGATCCAGGTAACTTGATTGTGTTCTGGTTTGAGATAAACAGTAAAGAGCTTTGTAGGTTGGATGGCTGCGCCCTGGACCCTTCCGGCCTTTGCCACAACTTCTGTCAAACACAACCCTGCATCCTGGTCACTGGATCCAGCCCTGGTTTGGGATAAACTGCATGGGTCTGCACAGAGGATTGCGTGGTGGGCGGAGTTGAGGCAGAGTGATTGTGCTGCCTGGAAGCTTCAGTCTGTCTACCATTGCTGTATTGACACGTGTTTCCTGAAGTGCCTTCATAATCCCCCGGGACGGTGGAGCCGACGCGTAGTGGAGGCAGAGTGACTGTGTGCTGCCTGAAAGCTTCAGTCTGTCTACCATTGCTGTATTGACACGTGTTTCCTGAAGTGCCTTCATAACCCCCTGGACGGTGGAGCCGAGACGTAGTGACTGTATGGCAGTGTGCACAGGGAACGGTCCAGCCACTCTGCTACCACACTACCCTGACGTTAAAATCAGAATGAAGCAGGTTGTACCTGCTTGAAAATGTCGGAGGAGACAGCTGAAGACCTACTGGGGGAAGCGAGAGCCGCTATTGAGGAGATGGTGCCGGTCGCGGTACCAGCAACAGAGCGAAAAGCTGGAATAACAGCGGGCTCTTCCGCGTTAGCCGAAACACCTCCTGCAGTCGCTTACGGGGGTGTGAATGATCGCAGCCGCTGCTCAGCGCAGTCGGCATTGGACTCAGCGTGAGTTTCAGAGAAAATAAATGGGACACCGCAAGACTCCAAAGTGAGCGGCGAAAGAGGCAAAGAGATTGTGATGATTATAACTGTGGAGCCCTTTCTTCCTGGCCACCACCCTCTGCCGTTTAATGTGGTTGCTCATGTGGTGCCCATTACAGCAGCCTATAAGGAGAGTGCAGCAGCAGGGATTGTGCCGGAGATCAGTGACCACCTCTCTCTAGCTCCAACTTCTGCCCCAACCTCTGCCATGGGTGCCAGTGAGTGTAATCTTGGTCCCTTGGTGGTTGGGGGAGAGGTGAGAAGGACATGGAAAGCCGCTAACGTCGAGAATGAGGATAAAGGGGGCTTGTGTATACAGGAACTAGGAGGAATGGCTTTTGTCTCAGAAGGGACGGCTCAACCAAATAACGTCTCTAGAGAGACGCTTTCGACTGACATCACTATGGCCTCGCTGGAAAAGACTGAGTCGACCTCGACCTTAACTCCATGTAAACTGCCCTTACAGCCACGTAGTGAGAGCGAACAGTGGCGGGGGGAAATGGTTGGGAAAGGTGGGAAAGTCTGCCAACTGAACGATCTGGGCCCTAAGGAGGGGGAACTTTTAAAGTCTAATGACTATCCTTGATGGAAACAGTCACCCCTCCCAAATTCATTAAATAATATCTGGAAGACGAGGGGGCTTGTTCATAATTGTAACTTTCAACAACGTGTGTTTTCATACAGAAAATACATGAATGCTACTCCAGGTGCTTTGTTAAAGAAACCACAGATTATGGAATAAATCCCAGATCATTTGTTGTTGCAAAGCACGCTAGGAGTTGAGCATTCATCTCACAACAACAGAACACCTAACGAGAGGTAGGAGGAATATGGGCCTTCTTCCTTGCACAACCTCTATATTTTTAGGAAAAACCTGAATCCGTAAACAAAACAGTGCCAAGGGGCTTAAATTGGTCCCTTTTCAATTTGTGTCCCAATACCTGCGGCGTTAGTCACCCATTATTAATTGGATTCCAAACATGTTTATGAAGAAAATATATCTCATTTATTAATTGTCATCATTAAAAAACTTTGAATTACTTCATAGTCATCATTAAAAACAGCAACAACCAGAAAACTGGTATAAAGTGCAAGTACTAGTACCATGTACCTCTTCACAGAATGGAGGTAAAACAGCACAACAGTAGAAAAAATATATATAGAGTAATCACCAAAGATACCAAAAATTGATAGTAATAAACCAAGTGAAAACCAGGAGTAAATAAAGAGTGGGGTCACTCTGGGGTAGTGTTGTGTAAATATCACTCAAATCAATTTAACCGCTCACTACATTCATTCTAATTCAAATTCAGACATTCTCATTCATACATTCATAATTTTCCCAACATGTTTCTTTCTGAACGTGTGTGTAAACAAAAAATGAACAGAAATTCTTCAGGGGTAGTCTGCCGTCTACCAGAACCAAAAACACTCATTACTGATGTTGGTGAGGATACATAACATGAGTTAATCCTTAAACTCAGAACAATACGACTACCACCATGTAAAAAACACAGTAGCAAATGAGGTAGCTATAAGCACATGTACAAGTGTATTGGTAATCCAAAAAACTCTTCTTATCCGATAAATGATCCAAAAAGGAGTTTGGGACTCAACAGCAGGGAAGGGACTCCATATCTGAAAAGGGAACAAATCAGGGTAGAGGGTAAGTAATGCCCTGTTTATTCATTCTCTATTTAATGGAAAGAAATGAACATTAGAGTTTGATCCAATTGCTACGTAGTCGTATCAAAATCATCGCTTACATCAAGAAATGGAATTTCACAACAGTGTGTAGAACAAATCATCCAAGTTGGTAGTTATTGGACTCTGTGTAACGACAGCCACAAGTTGCGAGGGACACCCTTGGTTATTCTGCAGTAGAGGGACAAGAGGGAGACAGAACGTATGTCTGTCAATAAATTCTGCAGCCGTAGGAAACATTCGTAATCATGATGGAGTAGACTGCTTACCACTCTTTTTTTGCAACTATAGTCACGCGGGGAAGAGAGTCATCTCCTGTCAATTCCCGTCATATTGAGAGTGTAGGGCCTTACATTGGGCGGGCCCAGGACAGCTGGTCAATAGCTTTTCCTGTATTCGCAGGTCGCCAAAATGCTGCCAATGCCATTTGTTGGTCTGTGAATAATATCAGCACGAGGTGCAATTAATGCCCGCAAATGATAAAAAGAAAACCACTCTCCTAAACATCTCTGCTGATAGAAACTTTAACGTGGCTTCAGCTACCATAAGTGGGAGTTTAAAACCCCTGGCACTATACACGCATTAGAGGGAAACTGACAGCTGTAATGGCTCATTAACTACGGCACTCCATCAGACTAGGTGAATATCCATGTTTGGCTCGCTTAAGAGTTGCAGGCTTTGTATTGGGCTAACTAATATAGCCGTGCTCTAGGTCTTACCATTTCATGTATTGCCACCAGTGATTCTCCGTCTGTGCTCACGGTGCCGTTGCCAAAGTATGTAATGAATCACGTGATAAATATACCTAGAAAGACGTGTCTTTGAACGTCTCTCGTGTCACGTGATTTGAGCGCCGCGTGACGTATGGAGATGACGTATCACGCTAGTACCAATAGTTGGATAGGTAGTCATTAAGATAGGAAATGCGCCTCCTTTCTCACGGCAAACCACACTCGCCCGTGCCATCTCTGTACTTGTGGGACGACCCTCATTAAGAAATGGAAATCCGTCAGCCATTCGCACACTAGCGATCAGTCACGGTATGATTTAGACTCTAATGGTTGTAATTCGTTTCTGATGCAGTAGTTTACAGATTCCAATCTGTTTTCTCATTGAGCCCAGTCCTCGAACTATTAGTTAAAAAAATGAGTTGCTGTTCTTTTTTTTAAAGGATCGTTTTGTCTCTGTTGGAATCCATACTAGGGGTCAATTTATAGAGCACTGTCCATTTCAGGTCTTCCAATGTGTGTTGGTATTCTATCCAATGTTCGACCATGGGTGCATTCCTGGTTCGATTCTTTAGGCAGCTTTTGTGTTCGCCAATGCGGAGCTTCACCTTCCGGTCCGTTTTCCCCACATAGATTTTTTCACATGGGCACCAAACGGCATACACCACCAAACTGGAATTACAATTCGTATGCGCTTTCTGTTGCCATTTGGATTTTAACCCTATATCAACTTCTGTACTTTTTGTGGTATGTTTACAATAAAAGCACTGTCCACATGGATAATGGGCCACGATTTTCGGAAGGCCCCATACTGGGGCAGGCTCGTTGTAGATTTGGGTCTTAGTAGTACATCATTCCTGGTTCTTTCAAATTTTTACTGCGTTTGAACGCAACAACAGGTCTAGGTACCGGTGTCTCTCCTTTTTCTAAAATTGACCAATTTTTCAAAACTATCTTCTTGGTGTCATTTGACAAATTGCTGAAGGTGTTAACAAAGATTATTTTGGGATCTTTCTTGGTGGCGGAATGTTCTTTATATTCCATTAATGAATCCTGATTGTTGTTGTTAGCTCTTTTGAGGGCCTTTTTAACTATCGTTTGTGGATAGCCTCTTTGGTGTAGCTTATTCTGCATCTTGACAGCTTCTTCGTTGAAATCATCCTTCTTGGAACTGTTCCTTTTGAGCCTCAAAAATTGGGGAAGAGAGTCATCTCCTGTCAATTCCCGTCATATTGAGAGTGTAGGGCCTTACATTGGGCGGGCCCCTGCCATGGGTTCGGACCCCTGCCATGGGTTCCCTTGGTAACCCAAGTCACACTCTTGTCTGATTGGCTAAGGGGACTGGCCTTGCCAGGCCAGCCACCCTTCTGTGTGATTGACAGCCAGGCTGTATGAATAGGGAAAACTGCATAAAAAGCAGGTATCTGGGACTGGAAAGACAGAGTCGCCACTGGAACAAAAGAACCAACGAGGAACTGGAAGAAGAGGACCCCTACAACGACTGAACTGCCCGGTGAAGCCCTGCTTCAGGTCCGAATCTCCAAATCCGACGACAGAGAAGATCCTCCAGGAAACTTCTTCCCTTGAGCTGGTGGGACAACCAGTTCGCCCAAACTACAAGCCAGGATCCCTCCTCTGGTCGAATTTGCTGTACAGAGCTACAGTGGGCCGGATAGCCAGGAAGGTCGGACCTTGCTTGGGTTTTAAGGAGCGCACCTTTTATTTGTTGTTTGGCGCCGCTGCTGGTTTCTTCCCTGAGTAGTGCAGGACCCTCCAGTCTTCCTACTTCTGATCAGTCCGACAGTCGCTTCAGGAACCGTGAGCCTGCAGGAACTACCAAGAATGTCTGCCTCAGCTACAGCCCCCTCTCCGTTATAAAGTACTATACAAATCCAGTTGTGCGTTTCGCTCAGCCGCGGGGAAAGTGTTTGAAATCTTTCTCCAATCCGAGAATCCGTCTCTTCTCTTTGAACTAACTTTTCTACCAACCAACCTCGTCCGGATTCTGTGCCACGAACTTTAGCGCAAACTACCCTGAACTCTGTGATCTTGAGCGAAAGACTTTTGACCTATTGACTTTGGCCCTAAGCCTTTTCTAGCTGATCTCCTCATTGTAGTCTCTCTTGTCCAACTGCTCAGAATACTTACCTGTTGGTTTTGCCTAGTTGCTGATAACCTTGTCTTCTCCTCCCTTCTAAATTGCTGGAATGCCATTTTGCTCCCATTTCATTTTGTGAGCTTAACTTGTCTAGAACTTAAGAGAAGTGGTGTGGTGTATTTATGATTGTGATTTTGACTTGCTTAGAATAGTGAAATGTTATACAACTGTTGAGTAAATAAATATATATTCTTTTACTTAGAAACCATGAGTCAGTGTTTGCCTGAATCAAGTAATTGCTGTCCTTTGTGTAACTATTTGTACTGCTCACTTACTCTTGGGATAAGTCTGGCTGCTCCGCTACTGCTACCACTATAACTGTGTAGTACAGGCTTGTACCAAAGGTGAAATTGTACTGGCACTTGTAGTCTTAATTGTGTGTAGTGTTCCCAAAGGGTACTGCATATAATTCTGCCTAACACCTAGTAACCCACCCACAATGGCAAATAGGGCGAACCCAACTGGTCTTTATAAAAATTCTAGACCGATTGAATCCCTGTGGGAAGAAGACAAAATGTCCACAAATCCGGCCTCGACTCAAACAGATCAGGCTGAATGGATATCGATTTTGGCGGAAGAGCATAGTACCAGCACAAGGGTTATTCAATAGACATGGAAAGCCCACCACCTGACCAAGGAGAAGGGGGTTGTTGCTGTTCACGTGAGTCTTATTTCCAAACAATCACAACCTTGACATCCATAATGAACCCCTTCAGGAAACTATATGAGCAGGTTGGAGAACAGCTCAAGGACCAAACAACCATGTTAGCCATGATTCACTCAAAGGCAATATTTGTGGAAGGCTTTGTCACAGGGGTACAAAACAGCCTGGAGACCAGCAAGGCAAGAGTAGCATAACTCCTACAAACCATCCTGGATCCGATCATTAAAGAGAAGGAAAAGAGGAGAGCATCAACGCTACTCGATGGGCTAGATACCATCAGTTGGTTAGGGCTCTGGTGACTTTGAACGTGCCTCTGGTCAAGCCCGTGGAATCTCCAGGTCAGTTGGCCATCCAAGTGAATCGGTCTGACTCATCGAGAGAGAGAAAGAGAGGCCTCAACCCCCAACTGTGATGGGGAACTTGGTCCCAGGCCATGTGGGCCCTCCCCAAAAGAAAAACCTACCCATAATGACAACAGGAAAGCTGCTGTGGGAGTGGAAACAATCCTGATGCCAGCCTCTAATTCAGTTCGAGAACCATTCATCCAGGCAATTGAAGAGTCTACGATTGAGAAGGCTCAAACTGTCAATTCTGAAAATGAATCATTGTTAGCTCAGAAAAAAATAAGTCCTATTTTTGTTAAGAAACAATTAGCGATACAGGAACGGTGCATGCCATAGGCCTCTGAGGACAACTAAATACGAGAAGAAAAACTAACAAGGATCAGCCCAAAGCCTTGCGAGAAGAGTGCAATAAGAAAAATTAACAACATGAAAACTACCGCTAAACCAAGGTCAAATGGATTTCAAGTATTTGAAAAAAGGCACACGAAAAAGCAAACAGGGGTGGGTAAGTTCATACCAGTGTCTAATAGGCCTATTGTGAAAACACAACTGAACCAATCTCCTAGTGCCCAGGAATTTATGGAGGAGACTGACTACCTAGAAGGCACAGCCTCTATAGATCTCTGTGACCTGTCGACATACTCGATATCGGATCAAGATGATATAGAGGATTACGAAGACGGCCGAGGTTACAAGGATCGTGCTATGGATGACCTGGCGAAAACTGACATGGCAGTTGAGAAACTGTCTGGGGAAAAGAGGCCACAGGGTCCCGTCCAGCCCGCGATGAGTAATCAGGTGACGAACAAAGATTTACGAGTCACATATAAAACGATACCTAAAAGGACAAATTCCTGTATCAGCTGGAATAAGGAGGTGTTGACGGTCGGTACAGAAGAGCTAACTACTGGTGAGCGAGTTAGTGTTCCGCTGGTCCTGATTGATACAAGGGATAGGAGGGAAGAATTGGGGAGAGAAAAACCTATCCTACAGGACCTAGTGCAAGGGAAAGAGCTTCCATCAGAAACAGCTCAGTCTCAGCAGTCTGCAACATTACAAGAGCAAAAGTCAAAATCAACCACGGGTTCTGTTAATGTGCCAATGGTGAGCAAGGTAGCAGGTTTAAGGGAGCCCCTGAGGCCAGGGCCTGATACCAATGGTAACTCCCCCTGCCGCACCTTCGACTGTCATCTAATCTCCCCAATTAAGCTCCCGCAAGTAAAGGAATTTATAGAGGAAGTGAGATATAAGAAAGAATCTCAGGTAAGGAAATCTTACAACGAAAGAAGACCACACGAGGTGTCATTCCAGCGGAAGAACCCTGTATGCCAAGATGGATTGCTGTGTGAACGGATGGAACAAGTGGAAGAAGGATTGATATTGAACAGGGCCAACATGGTTTGATTGTTCCATCATGTGCCAAGCTTGAGACTTCTTACTTCGGACCATTTGGTAACAGTAGAATATTTTCATGACCTTCGAATACCCAGAGTTGCCCTTTATCCATCAACGCCCCTGATTAGCCATCTTTTGATGGAAGAAGCTAGTCATTTGAGACCACTGGGGTTTGATTTGTTGGAATTTAACCCCCCACGCAGACATCCCAGAATGGCGATCTCGAAGCAGAGATCACCTACAAATTACGCGTGAAGTAAGAGACGCGAAAGTGGCAACAGCAGAAGATCTCCAAGACCAAGAAGTGCCCCAAGCCATTCAAACAGACGGAGTCAGGGAACTCAAGTTTACAAAGATAAAGATTCCAGTCAGCGATTGTTCAGGCGATCCGAGGCGCCAAGGGACAATGCGAGGGGGGCCAATCGAACAAGTGGATAAAAGTCAGGAGACTTCAAGGGGTTGGATGACAACTGGAAGTGGTTGGTGGATCTCATAGCTGATAAAACCAATATGCCATAACTTCAACAAGTGACAGAGGAGGACTTGTTGACTTTGGCTAGCTGGAATATGAGGGGCTTCTTGCACTTATTTTCTGCCGTGGACCCATCCCTTGGTGACCATCATATCAAATGTCTCCAAGAGACATGGTTAAGGGAGGACCCTATATTAGATAGATATGAAGTCTATATAAATCAAACAACTAAAGGCCGGGTTGGCCATCGTCATACCTACTGATCACAATCAATGACCGCCTGTGCTTTCGACACATCGAATCTATCTCACCCAACCAAAATATGTAGACAGTGGTGGGTAATCTGACTGTGGGCAAGAGGAAGAAGATCCAGCCATTAGTCCTTATCAACCTCTATTGGAACCTGGCCCGCCTTGAATGCACGGCTTATTTTGATCAAGTGGCTGATCTGACAGACGCACAGTACCTCAAATGGAAGGAGCCTTGGTTTATTTTATGCAGGGACCTGAATTGTGTCTGCTTTGATGCCAAAAGGGTTCTATGTGAGGTTGACCGTTTACAAACAACAGCCGCAGAAACGTGGGGTCTAGGCTGGCAACAAATGTTGGCCTCAAAATAATTATTAATGTTAAATGGCTGCATTGAGGGAGACATTCCGGGAAAAGTGACTAGAAATTATTCAAATCATGGCCACATTTTGGATTACATCTGAACGTCAAAAAACATGATGGCAGCAATACGAACACTGTCAGTTATCACGAAGAAATCGAGCAACCACAATTTGTTAAGCTTAGCATGGCAAGCGGCCCACCAGGAAGGGGGTGGAGACAGACATATGACCTTAGAAACAACACCAGGTCCAAATCGATTGTGAACCCCGCAAAATAAAATTAACCAATTAACCACTTAACAAGGGAGTTGGAATTGGCAATTGGCAAATGATCTCGTGAAACTAACACAAGGTAATGAGAGATTGGACTATACACTTTTGTTCAATGCCTTTGAAGTGAAAAAGGGTAGGGTCACCCGACATACCTACCAGCATACCCATGCCTATGATCAAAGGGTTGTAATAAAGAAAAATATCTTAAAACAGAACATTAATCAACTATAAAAAAAAACACCTAACGACAGTGGGAAAAAAAGGAAACTGAAACAACAATATAGAAACTGGGTTAAAATGTATAACAAAATCTTGCTTAGAAAAGATGCAGAAACTATGCTGGTACTGATTAAATCTCGTAATAGTGGCAAAATCTGGTCAATTCTAAATTGACTAGATACGTCCCAGGAAGCACTGCTGCTGAACTCCATCTCAGCTACTACCTGGATCGACCATTTTAAGAAGTTCTAAGATAAGGCGCCCGTGTGTCCCCAATTGGCAAACCAGTGAAATCAAAGTGGGACAGTCTTGATTTGGCTCCAGAATCGATTGTGGCTTGCATCAATAAGCTCAGTAACTCACGATCCCAGGGCCCGATGGGCTGACTAACGCAATGCTTAGACAAAAAACCCGGCACAATGGGCTGAATTCCTTTCTGTTTTATTTCGGCACATCACAGAAGTAAAGAAGATACCTCTGTCTTGGAAGGCATCAACAATTGTATCCATCTACAAAAAAGCCCAGAGGTCGGACCCCGTCAACTGTCATCCAATAGCACTAATGGACGTGGCCAGCAAACAATTTGCCACCCTACTGTTAAAAAAATCTATCAATGTGGGCAACAACATCAGCCCACAGGGACGAGTGGCAGTCCGGTTTTGTGAAGGGAATAGGGACGACTCTTAACATCTTTATTATAAACATCCTCAAAGCAAGATCTGAGCAAGATAGAGCTAAGAAAACATACCTGGCATTTGTAGACTTAACCCAAGCCCTGGATACCATCAAGCGGCCAGCCTTGAGGCTGGAAATGGAGCAGTGGGGTTGGCCGATAACATCACAGAACCACTGAAAGACGTCTACTTTGACACAACGCTAAGGGTAAGGGTTAACACCAGAGGCCTATTATCAAGACCAATCTCAATGACAAAGGGACTTAAACAAGGTTGCCCATTGGCCCCGGAACGTTTTAATCTTTTTATATCGGATATCGATCAGGCCTTTGAGGACATCAGGTGTTTCCCACCGAAGTTGGGAGCTCAGGAAGTGGGGCGACGTCTGTTCGCAGATGACATCATTCTGGCCGACCAAACGCTGGTAGGCCTCCAAAGGCAGCTGGGTGCTCTGCAAACATAAATCTCAACAAATGGTTTCCTGATAAATCCATTAAAATCAAGGATTATGGCCTTCGGAGAATCAACAAACAGAAGCAAGGAAGGAGTAAAGGCATGGTACCTGCTATGAGAAAAAGAGCCAGAGGTAAAATCTCTAATTTACCTCAATGTTTGCCTAAATACAAGTGTTTGCAATGCTGCTAGAGTGGCTTCACTTCGTAGCAAAGTGAAAAATGTAGCATCACAAGGCAAAAAATATTGTAAAAAAGTCTGTGGGTTCTCGATGATACCACTGGTAAAGTTTCACAGGATGAAAGTTATACCAATCGTGACATATAGCGGCGGGACATAATTTAACATCGACGTTAAAGTCTGGCAATCAATCGAAGGCATATTTTGGAAGAAGGTGTTGGGCCTACCCAAGAATGTTCCGAACCAGGCCATAAAGATGGAACTTGGTCTCACCTCACTTAAAGCCATTGTTCTGTGGAAAACTCTCCAGTTGTCTAGGAGATTTAGCGAAGACAAGCCAAGGGGTGACTTCCGGGTCCTCCAGAAAGCCCTAACGTAAAAATCTGAGTGCTCCTTACGAGAATAGGAGAATGTCTGCACAATGGTTCTTTCTGACCTGGGGGAGACAGTCTTAACACTTGTGCAAAACCCTGATAAGGTAAAGAAAAAACTGTACAGGCTGGACTGGATCAAGACCCACGATGAGAGACAAGTGTTTAAGCTTTTTGGAAAGCCATTGGGAGAAGAAAACAAATTGAACTGCTTACCAAAATATCTGCAGCTCTTCCCTAGTTCGTTTTTTTGATCCCAGTTCCTGAGAATAGGTCTCAATCTGTTCCTGACTAGGGAAATTTTGAGACCATGAAAGCAAGACGATGGATCAGTCATCTGCAGATTGTGCAAAGAAAATGCGTCGATCGAATTGCTTAACCATCTTGTAATGTCTTGTTCAGCAACAAGAGACTTAAGGGTGACTCTCATGTCAGAAGTGGTTAAGAGGTATGGCCATAGATCAAAGAAAGAATGGTGGAGAATTGTATCATCAGGAGAACGTGTGCCAATCACCTTGGCTTTGGTGAAATTTGTTATTTTTAAGTTGTTGGAACATATAGTAATTGACGAACAGGAGAGACAACTTTAGGAATGCCCTGTATTCTATATGGTCTTGGGACAAAGTTTAGAATGGATGTGGATTTTGGATTTTATACGTGGAATCAACTGCCATATAGGTTTTGTATTGTAAAACCATAAATAGCCAATAAATACAAAATAAAAAAAAATACTTGGTGTGCCCTTCTCTCTTCCTGTCTGGACCACCACTCCTGGATGTGTACAACCCGTAAATGTCCAGGCTGGGCTGGTTATTAGTTTGAGAAGTAGTGCAGGCAAAACAACAAGCAAATCCCTGCCTGCCTTCACAGTAATGGCCATAACCAGCGAGCCCCGAACAAATGTCTTGGATGAAGGAATACGCTGTGGGGCCAAAACCCCTAAATACTCACAAGGCATGACACCAGGCCTTTCTCTGTGCCCAACAAGCACTACTATGTGCATCATGGAATGTGGGGAAAACTAATCCTGCGTGCATTCCATGGAGGGGCATGGCTGCAAGCCAGTTGGAAATACATCCTTCAAAAACATATAAAATTCACTAATCACTTCAGTCAGGATGAAATAAAATAAAACAGAGGAGTGGCGGCGAGTGGCAGTCCTGCAGGTTATTGTGCAAGCAGAGTCTGTCCTCCCTGCCTCTCATTGTTGGAGGAGGAGCCTCACCTAAACCTACCTACAAGAACCCCCGCGGGACGCGGAGCGGACGCGGAGTGGCGGCGATTGGCAGTCCTGCAGGTTATTGTGCAAGCAGAGTCTGTCCTCCCTGCCTCTCATTGTTGGAGGAGGAGCCTCACCTAAACCTACCTACAAGAACCCCCGCGGGACGCGGAGCGGACGCGGAGTGGCGGCGAGTGGCAGTCCTGCAGGTTATTGTGCAAGCAGAGTCTGTCCTCCCTGCCTCTCATTGTTGGAGGAGGAGCCTCACCTAAACCTACCTACAAGAACCCCCGCGGGACGCGGAGCGGACGCGGAGTGGCGGCGAGTGGCAGTCCTGCAGTCATGGCAGCCGAGGCTGCGGGAGCTGCTTTCGCCGTCAACTCCCCCCCAACTGAGGAGAAGCGCAGGCTGCGCAGTACACGTCCCAACTGGGACTCTGACGAACCGCTGCCTAAAGACTCGTCAGCCACCAAAAGAACTGTAGGCGCAAAAAGCCCAAAAGGGAAACGAGGAAGACCCCTTAAGCATGACATGCTTAAACCCTCAAATGGTTTTTTCCCAATTGAACCTCACCTAAATTCTCCATCAACAACGGCCATGCCCTTGGCCGAGACCGAAAACGAGCTAAGGAAGAGCCCCGAATCTCCTTCGAGAACAACAACAAACTCGTGCATCCCAACAACGGAGACGCCAACATCAATCATCACGAACTTGGGAAACCCCCACACATTGCCCCGCTTACCAGACACTCCCGGAGGGGGGTCCAAGTCGGCGTGGCCTGGTGGTGTGGTTCCCGGTTTAGCTGGTCCGCGGGAAACCTCAGGAAGTGCCATGCTTGCAACATTGGACACTGACGCAGGGGACGAAGGGGCTCGGCCGTTGGAGGGAGATATAGTGGAAGTAGGGGAGGGGCGGGAGGACCCGTCCCCCCCGATCGCCGTTCAGGCACAGATCCATGGCCACACGGGAGTCGAGCAGATGGAGCCGCTGGAGGTACGCCTGGCCTCAGCTATGAAAGGAAAGGAGTCGGGCCAGTCGAGAGAGATAGGCCAAGGAGTCGGCGTGGACGCTGGACTCCCGAAAACACCGACTACAATCGAAACTGGCCCGGCGGTTGCACGTAACGCAAAAAAAAGACCAAGAGCATCTGGCCTCTCTATACAGAACGGAGTTAACATCTTTCGAGGAAAAAAGTACCGCCTAAGGCCGGGACGCCCAGCGACAAACTATACCCCCAAAGAAAGCACCGGCAGAGAGACCGAAGATATGAACATGAAAAAGGGGAAAGAGAACGAAAACCCACCCTCCCAGCCGACTTTAATGAGCTTCTTTAAAGGCATTAGTATTGGCCGCATCCCTTCCAACACTGAAATAACTGATCTGGAAATATTAGAAGCCATTAAAGATTACCCACCCCTGTCAAAATATAGGAGGATGGAACGACAAGCGGCATTTGATCCCCCATCAACTTCCCAAAGCTCGCTAGCACCGGATGCTCTGCAAAAAGAGCCAATTAACGTGGGGTCAAAAGAGCAGCAGATCCCTTCGGTGGTGTGCCTAAACCCGAAGGAACTGCAGGATAGAGGGAAAACAGTCCCGCCCACACAAGAACAGGAAAGTGAAACCTCGCCCGTAGTGGTAGAAAAAGCTCAAAACAGGGAACATATTTGTGAACCCCAAAAAAAAACCAAAACGCTAACGACTAGCTCAAAACACGAGAGAGACGGGAGACAAACTGGGGAGGATGTCCCCTTGGCATCGACAACGAAACCACCTCCAGAACCTGCCCTCAAAATATCTGACCCCAGTTTTACAGCTGGACAAGCATCCAATAGTTCCCTACCGACCAGACCACCCAGCAGGAGACGGGACCCATCAAATCTGCTGGATAGGGGGACGGCAGGCGCAACTGCAGGAGAGACTACTGAGCCCCTTTCCACTTCTGGCTCCCTATCCATAATGATGCCAGCCTCTAACCACTCTGGGCACATAAGATGTGAAGGCCGAGAAGAAGGACCGGACGTCAGACACCAGCGACATCTGCATAGAGGCCTTTCACTCGATACCTCTTGGAACAATTTGCAACAAAAACCGCCGAGTACGACAAACTCTTTCGTTCTTACACCAAGGAAGACCCCCACCCAGGGATCACTCGCAGTAAAGGAGACCCCGACAAAAAAACCCGACATGACAACTATCATGTCAGCCATCACAATTGCGCTAGCTCCCTTTATAAAACTCTACGAGTCCATGAACGATACCTTAAAAGACCATACGTCACTTCAGGCCACGATACTCACAAAACTGACGTATCTAGAAGGATACGTAACGGCCCAAACAGACCGGGAAAAACAGCTGGAAGAAATCCTGAACAGCAACTTATCCACTCGTTCTTCAGCAGCCCTACCATCTCTGTTAAACGATGGCTGTCCGGCAAACAAACTAGTAAAGGATAAACCTCATGAAAAATCAACGCAAATTGATCTGACAACTCCAAGCCATCTAACTTCAGATTGCAAATCAAGGACTACACTAGCAGCAAAAAAATGTGTAACGGCAGCAGAAAACTGCAGAAGCACGGAAGTTCTTCTTATTATAGACGAAAACAACACTTCGCAACCTGCCATTACGACCGAGCCATTTAAAATCTTTACAAAAAAGGCTCCTGACCCAGCAAAAGTACTAGCAATAGAGAGAAATTGCTCAGGAGAAAAAAAGATGCAAGAACCCACTAATGGAACTAAGAAGAAACTATCTGACCCTCAACCATTAAGACCGGGATTGCAAGAAAGCCATTGTTCCAAGCTGCTCCTAAACAAAGTCCAAGACCAAGTCACACACTCACCGAAGACGGTGGTTGATTTCATGGAAAACGAAAGCCTAATGAACCTATCTCAGCACCTAGAAGACTCCGGACAACCGTCCTTAGGCGACCCTGATCTATCACCAGTTCGAAAAGTGACTTTTGAAGTTTATCCTGACAGCCCAAAAGCGACGTCCTCCACCAAGAACAGAACCCAAAGTCCCGAAGCTTTCTTGACAATCGAAGAACGTCGCAAAAAAATTCTAAGAACAAAGACGATAGAAAGCGTAGGAGCTAGAACGGAGTATAAGCCTCGAAAAGTCCAACAGTCCGTAGGGAAAAGACAACGATCGCCTATGCTAGAAAGCCCAGCAAAGAAAGTCCGATGGTCAAATAATAGCACAGACTCACCCAGTCATTCATCAAAACAACAAAAAAAAACAAGAAACTCGTCACCCAATTCCCACTCAAAAAAACCCTATTCTTCAGACCAGCGATATCATTCGCAGACAGACAAATATCATAAAGATCAAAAACTAAAAATAAAATGGCGATGGCAAATAAAGCTGAAGCAAATTAAAGAAAACTTTGACGACATAACTCTGAACAGGAGATCAGTGCTAACTCTGCTCCACCATGTGCGCAATCTGAGAACAATAACAACTGACGACCTGAAGATTGTGGAACCTAGCCATATAAAGGGCAGAGCACAAACTTATCTTTACATCACCTCAGAAACCATAAAAAATCTCCTGATTAACGAAGCTGAAGAGCTGCTCCGGCTTGGATACGATCTCACCATCCCGAAAGAAGGCAGAAAACTGTCCAAATCAGAGAGCGTGGAACGACAGACCTCTGAGATCCTACGACCCCGGCATAGTTACTATGATCAACCAACATCTTTAAAGAGCCGCACGATAAAAGGGGAAAAATCTGGTTTAAGAACAAACAACACAAACACACAACGATTGGTGGAAACGAAGCCACTCTCCTCTGGTTTGGGGAAAATCATTAGAGAAGAAAGGCAACCTGACGCCAGGGATGAAAAGTTGAAACCTAAATCTACGCCTATTTCGAGGTTCTGGGAATGGCTGCCAAAAGCCCTCACAGAAAAGAAATCCTCATAGCAACAAAGACCCCCTTCTGAGGGCGACGAGGAACGGCTGCAACCAACAGTAACAAATATAAGACTTGGATCATGGAATACTAGAGGCTTTAGCCATCTAACTGTTTCAGGAGATGTAAACTTGGGCGATTTTGATATCCTGTGCCTACAAGAAACCTGGCTCACCAAACCACCGAGACTTGATGGCTATGAAATAACATTAGCCCCGGCGAAAAAGAGTATTAAGGGCCGCCCATCATCTGGTCTATTGACAGCAATCCGCATTGGCCATGGATTAAAGATGGACAAAACACTAACAGCAAACCAGTCTCTACTGACGGTACTCCTAACATGGACACACAAGTCAGTCACCGGTAACGAAACGCACTCATCGCCGGTGGCAATCGTAAACACCTATTGGAACCCGGATAAAATAGAAGCTGGAACATACATGAAGGAAATGGAAATGGCCATTGACGATATCCTGGCTACTTACCAAATCTCTTATCTACTAATCTGTGGAGACTTAAATTCAACTACTCCCTCGCAAAAACTTAAAAGAAATTGCACCCCTGCGGATCAGAGAGGAATGCTATGGCAGAACTTAATGAACTCTAGAAAATTGCATAACCTTGAGCTGGTCTTCCCTAACTTGGACCGCACTGCAACATGGACAAATGGAGCAACGAGCTCAACAATTGATCACATATTCACCTCGAGAGCCTTTCTGGATCTGATCTCAACCTTTGAGGTAATTAAAACGAAACACAGTGACCATAATTTGCTATCAGTTACCTGGGAAACCTCTACCGAACCTGTGGAGATCTTGGGCTATCAACTGGAAACGAACAGACAAGGAAACAGACTCCGTCTTTCAGCAGAAAACATCAAGGAGCTGACGGATAACTACAAAACTTTCAAATTTAGGAAACGCCCCAATAAGACCGATTACGGTCCCCTACTTACACTATACGAGAAGCCCAGTACCAAGACCCAGTTGACACCAAAGTTAAAAAATCACAAATACGACACCCAAGTAGTCGAAAAGCGAAGGATCTATCGGAAAATTGTGAGAAACGCATCAAAACAAAACTCCGTGGAAGCCGAAAGTCTAAAACGTGCCGCAAAAATCACTTATCGCTCATGGCTTCGAACCCATAGACTGAACATGCATCAACAAGACGCTGAGGCAATCATCAAATCTATATGTTCAAAGAACTCCAAAGAATTCTGGTCCCTGTTAAACGCTACAACATCGATGCCTTCTAGAAAGATCCAAAACACAATAGGAGAAAGTGCGTGGAGAATCCATATAGAAAAAACCTTTAAATCACTATCGGACAGACAATCTACCACTTCCACAGAAAATGTGTATAGGTGGGCCAGACTGGACGACAAAGATGAAATTTGTAAATTAATAATGTCGCTAAAAAACTCAAGAGCTCCGGGACCAGAGGGCATCACCAACATTGACCTGAAAGCTCACCCGGTGGCCTGGACAACATTCCTCAGCGAAGTCTTTGCAAGATGCTCGGATTCTAGAACGATTCCCGCTTCATGGACGTCGGCCATCATAGTCCCCATCTACAAAAAAGGAGATCCAAACAATCCTGCAAACTATCGGCCAATAGCCCTATTAGACCCTATTGGAAAGGTCTATGGCTCCCTGCTTCTGAAACGTTTCCAAACCTGGGCCAACGAAGCCCCATGCAACGACCATTTCCAATCTGGGTTCAAGAAGAACACGGGAGCAACCGTTAACATCTTGTCACTGAGCCTTCTCAAAAGTAGAATGATGGAAGGAGGTTCCAGGCTATACTTGGCGTTCATTGACTTTACTCAAGCTTTCGACAGGGTCGATAGACTACTCTTATGGGAAAAACTTGAAGCTTGGGCATGCCCAAAAGAAATCTTGGATCCCATCAAAGCCCTCCATACGAACACACAGGTTAGAATTCGCTTAAACTGTAAAGGATCTCTCACTACAGCTATCGCGACAAACAGAGGAGTTAAACAAGGATGCCCCCTGGCACCTGCAATCTTTCTGGCTTACATTGGAGATTTTCAGCTAACCGAACCTATGGTAAGATCCTTCCCACCAAAACTGGGGGCGCAAAAAATAAGCAGACTCCTTTATGCGGATGATTTAATCTTGATAGATCAGACTCCAGTGGGCTTGCAACGTCAGCTGGATAATCTTGACTCCTACGTGACAACAAATAACTTAGAGGTAAACAAGGAAAAGACAAAAATCCTTGTTTTTGAAAGAACAGTGAAGAAATTTGACAGCAATAAATGGTACTACAACTCGTGCCCGATTGAAAAAGTGCAGAGCTTTAAATATCTAGGTGTGATTCTGGATAGTACAAAAAACGACCTAGCTATGCAGGAAGCGCTCCTTTCAAAAATAAGAAAACTAGCAACAAAAGGCAAAGCAATCGATAGGAAATTTGGACGATTCTCGATGATTCCAGCTTTGAACTTCTATAAATCCAAAGTTGTGCCCTCTATTACATACGGAGTGGAGGCTATGTTACAGCTTCCGATTACTATCTGGCACAAACTCGAAGCCTACTACTGGAGAACCGTCCTGGGACTGCCCTCCTCTACGCCTGTTGCCTCGATTCGTAGGGAACTGAGCTTACTGTCCCTGTTAGGGTCAGTGGAATGTAGCTCTCTAAGACTATACAGAAAATGTCTGATGCCAACGAGCCCCTTCTTGTTTAAGTCAATAAAGAGGGAGCTGGACCAGGGCACCAACAAACCGCTCCAGCGCTGGAAAAAAAGGATGCTGACACTACTGGAATCAATCGAGAGTAATGAAGAGGAACTGCGGTCTAACCCATCAAGGATCCTAAGAAAATTGAAAGATCTTGATTGGATTCGGACATTGGACAAAGCCTCAGAAAACAAACTAACGCTCCATCTGCCTCCAAACATAAAAAAATTGAACGACCTCCAGGGCTACGTAAAAAAATTTCCGAACAAGCAAGCAAGAAACTATCTTTTGCGAGCCAGGCTAAACCTGCTTCCAACGAACGAGATCAATTTTATTAGAGGCTTAACAGCTACTAATGACTGCAGACTTTGCAAAATACCAAACGAAAAAGAAACAGTAAGGCATCTTCTCCTTAACTGCACAGAAACTGGCAAAGTCAGGTCCAGTTACATGCAACATTTCACATCAGACCTAACGCTGGAGTCCGAACCATGTTGGTGGTCAAGGATGATTAGTGGAGACAGATCAACCTGGCAAATCGCGACTACTAAAATACTGCAGTTCGCTCTGAACAAAATAGAAACTAACTCAACATAAGACGTCAAACTCAAAGGGCCACGAGTTGGCTGAAATTCCCAGTGAACCCATAAAACTTCGACACATCGACAAACGGAGAAGTATTTGTAAAAATCATTTGTTTGATTAAAACAAAAAAAAAAAAAAAATAAAACAAGTTTCCGTCTTCCAAGATGCCACTTCAATATTAAAAAATAAAACCTAGAAATTCATCAAATATATTTTATCGTTTAAGGTTATGCTTGAAGAACAGAACTCCATTTTATAAGATTGGATACTTTACTATAAATGTATTGAACAACTGTATCAGAAGGGATATAAATAAGGATTAAAAACCTCAAATCCATCATGAGTTATGTCATTAATGATGCCAGAGATGTTGTTTTATGAGATGTCGTCAGTGAGGTCATGAAGTATGTAATTGATGATGATCATCAGCGCATAGAAAGTGCATCCTATCTTGACTATGTTTTTCTCTTTTTCTTCACAAGTTTGATGTAACCTTCACATTTCTAGTTGGCCATAACATGGGTATTGTATTTGTTTCATGCTTGCATGTCATGCTCCCAGTTTAGTATGAATGGTGCATGAGAGCACGGATCTCATTAGAATAAGCAACTAGACCAACTAATAACATTTTAATAATTTGTATTCTTTCTTCACAATATATGGACTAGGCTAAATGACACCTTTCCTTGTCATAGGGCTTTCCATCCCACCTCCAACTTCTCCACAAGAGTTTGCATTAGTATGCTATGGTGTACTCTGCCATGTCCTGCTTGAGTATGTGCAGGAAGAGAGTGAAACACAGAAGGCTCTTCTTTGGGCTTTCCATCTTTGATAGCCCACTCCCCTTGTTCGTCATATCACCATTGGAAACTGCCAGGTAACACCACCTCTCTTGATCGTATTTTGTCATCTGGTAGGGCCAGAATGAAAGTGAGGGCTCCATCACTTACAGTGAAAACCTCCATGGTCCCGTCCTGAGTTCAAAAGGCTTGATTCCACACCCTCTTGCTCCCTCTTCCACACATTCTGCAGTCAGTCATCCATGGTTTGTAGAAGTCTAGTCTGTTCACAGGTCTTCCCAGTGATTTTGGTTCACTCACAGGTCATCTTCAAAAGGAGGGCTCTGGGTCTATCAGGTACTCATGATCATCATCCTATATGTTTTCCTTACAAAAGAGTGCAATCCCCAAATGCTTCTCTTGTGAAGGTTCTTCAACTTCCTTGGGTATGTTAACATCAGAGAGGCTCAGTCTCCTTCCCTGTTCACCTCCTGGTGTGGAACCATCATGGGACAGCTTTTTTGTCCTTGGTGCAGTATTCTCATGGAACTGCTTTTCATTTCTCTGTGCTCCCCCTTTTCCTACATGCATCCCTACTGGTGACAGGATGTCAAAAGTGATTTCATTAGGGATGTAATTTGTAATATCATTAAGGATATAATTTGTAATGTCATTACCAGCTGCATGTATGACATCTGGAAATGTGCATGGTTGCTGAGGGATGACTTATGTTTATCTTGATGAAGCAACTGTTGAATGTTAATGATTTTTCAGTTATGCAGTATAACCTTAGCATTGTTTCTACCCAAGCTTTTCTGGGCACCTGCATGTTTTGTTTTCTTTTAATATGCTGTATTATCTAATCATACAGTACCTCTCAGTGACATTTCTCCAAATCTTATTTTTATCAGGCAAATCAGTCACACCGTAAACATATCTCAACACAGTTTTCACCCCTGTGAATCTTGGACACATACACAGCATTTCAATATGCTGCTTATCCTTTCACCACTAGGCATCTCCTTGCCATTAAGTGCGATTGGAAACTCTCATCTACAAGGTGACAATCACAGAGATTTGTGTTGTTGTTGTTCTGAGTGGGTACAACTACAGTACCTTAATTCCCTGTACTTACAATGCAACATTACAAGTTGGTCAATTGTAGTGGTTGCCCCTAAGGTATTTTATTGCATAATATGTACAATACAACATTAAATATTTATGATAACTGGTTATGGTAAACGTTACTGTCGCCAACCTGGATTCTGTTAGGAATGAGCATGGTTGCTCTGATTTGTTCATGTATGGCCACTCCATAGTGTAACATGCCACTCCTCTGACTTATCAAGCTGTAGGATTTGCAGGTTCAGAGATCTACCCTGAAAACATCAAAACCTAGCTTGAGGGATAACGGGAGGGGTAGTCACAAGCATCAGGAGAGTTGCAGGTTGCGCTCCCAGCCCCATAGTTGTGCTTCCTTTACAAACATCAGGTACAGGACTTGCAATCCTGGCCCTTGGGCCCACGCACACATTTTGAGATTGTTGAGCTAAGATCTGCAAAATGCAAATGTATGTACACAGCATTCCTACAATAATCATGGGGAAAGACAGTAGCAGCACATCCTGTCTATTAGATGTCTAAGCATAATGTACATTTAGCTACACTAATGTACTGTCACCTGCCTGTGTGCAAGAGCATTGAACAGCAAAGGAAAGAAGCCATTGCCTTTGCCCTCCGCAAGTCAATGTAGTGTGGTATAGAATGTTTAAAAAAATGTGTGTGTCTATAATAAAGAATGATGAAAGATGCCCAGATTACACCCACCCAAATTACTCATGTTCTTTTGGAAGAATTATATTATATAGAATTATATTATATAGAATTATATTACATAGAATGTTTAAAAAAATGTGTGTGTCTATAATAAAGAATGATGAAAGATGCCAAGATTACACCCACCCAAATTACTCATGTTCTTTTAGAAGAATTATATTGTATAGAATTATATTATATAGAATTATATTACATAGAATGTTTAAAAAAATGTGTGTGTCTATAATAAAGAATGATGAAAGATGCCAAGATTACACCCACCCAAATTACTCATGTTCTTTTGGAAGAATTATATTATATAGAATTATATTACATAGAATGTTTAAAAAATTGTGTGTGTTTATAATAAAGAATGATGAAAAATGCCCAGATTACACCCACCCAAATTACTCATGTTCTTTTGGAAGAATTATATTGTATAGAATTATATTATATAGAATTATATTACATAGAATGTTTAAAAAAATGTGTGTGTCTATAATAAAGAATGATGAAAGATGCCAAGATTACACCCACCCAAATTACTCATGTTCTTTTGGAAGAATTATATTATATAGAATTATATTATATAGAATTATATTACATAGAATGTTTATAAAATTGTGTGTGTTTATAATAAAGAATGATGAAAAATGCCCAGATTACACCCACCCAAATTACTCATGTTCTTTTGGGAGAATTATATTATATAGAATTATATTATATAGAATTATATTACAAAGAATGTTTAAAAAAATGTGTGTGTCTATAATAAAGAATGATGAAAAATACCCAGATTACACCCACCCAAATTACTCATGTTCTTTTGGAAGAATTATATTATATAGAATTATATTATATAGAATTACATTACATAGAATGTTTAAAAAAATGTGTGTGTCTATAATAAAGAATGATGAAAAACGCCCAGATTACACCTACCCAAATTACTCATGTTCCTTTGGAAGAATTACCGGACCGACCGGAAAGCACCCCGAAGCTCAGCGAACGGTGTTAACTGAACTGAAGCTGCCAACAGCACATCACTGCTCTCTTGCACTTATCCCGCTGGCTCCCACTAACTCGCCCCTCACCCCCTTTCCTTTCAGATCCGCCAGAGCGCCGGGGGACCACTCCAGTGGTGATAGTGCGTGGTACAAATATCCTTTAACATTAACATAACATTAACATTAACATTTCCTGTTACTTCTCTCCTGCCTTGATAGGTGTTGTAAACTTAAATGTAGACGAGCCTGCTCTGGGTCTTTAGGAGACATGTTTGTTATCTGCGTCATGAGTTGATATAGTTAAATATTTCAAATTTCTGTTTGAATTAAGAGGTTTTCTGATTAGCATTACACGAGTGTTTTTTCTAGGCAAAATATTGAGGAATCCAAGCTGAAGTACAGAGAAGCTTGGAAGGCTCCACCTTACTAGTTGCTCAACCAGTTAATCTGTCTGTGAGTCTTTTCGGCACCTACACACAGCTTGTCACTGGGGGTGTTCTCTGCATGAATGGTAGGTTTGCCATCCAACAAAAGGGAAGATTCTGAACCTTTGACAGGAGGTTGGGCTTCAGCTTATTAGGGGCCCAAACAGTTCTTCCTGGAAGGGAAAAATGTGAGAGGTTCCATTAAAGTAAAAGGGTTGAGGAAAGAGTTGTATCTTAACTGATTGTAAGCTCCAAAAGTCATCTATTGGTTTCAATGCTATCCAATTTGGTGTCAAAGCAATGTGGCACCTTAACCCATAACTAACTGAACTAATTGTATAATTTCAATTCTTCCCATGAAACTGGAAAAAAGTCCTAATGTTTCAGTTCAAGAAATCGTGAAATCAAGAATGTATTCTTCAACAAAAAATCTGGCCACATTATGTTTAAAATGTATATTGAAAATATTTCGTGCATGCACTCAACTAACATCAACCTAAATTAAACTCCTCTCCTCATCGCCAATAAAGGAGGTGGGGGGAATATTTGTTCAGAGTTTTGGGCTGTCTCTTAGTACAAGAAATGTAAATGTGTTTAGCTGCAGGTTATCACATTGTTGGCTATACCATTGGCATCATTCTACGAATACTTCTTACTTGTGTTACAGAAATAAGTTTTGCATAGCCTTATATGGCTAATACAATTTTGGTCTGTAAAAGAGAAATGATATACAATCTCTAGAGACACAATCCTTTGTTTAATTAGTATTCCTGATCAACACATTTCAAACAAATCTGCTTAATGATATTTTCACAGAGCATTGATTCATACAACTACAACCATCACGTGTTTTGCTTATTTCCAAACTTCATGAGGTGCTTCTCAAAACTGTATAAAGTACCTTTGATCTGCATCCTCATGAATGCGCAGCTTGTTGTGGATTTCCTAGAAACACAAATATGGCACACTATTCGTCTATTGTGCAAACTGTTTCCTACTCATGCGTTCTATTTGGCATTTAAAATACAGCAGTTGTTTTATAGTTGTAGGTCTACATGAAGATTTCTGTAATTGATTAACAGTTAAAATGCAAAAGAACAGTCTGTTGTAATTGAACTATTTGTGCAAAAGAAAAGATTTTCAACACGTGTGCGGCCATTCTTTCATTATAGATGTAGGGCCTCATTACGAGTTTGGAGGGGGCATGGCTGCTTCCAAACTCGGGTCCGGGTTCCCTGAATGGGGAATTACCGGGCCATTCTGACCTTGGAGGGCCCGGTATTTCCCCATTCAGGGAACCCGGACCATACCCACTCCCATTCGAGCCCCAATAGGGCTCAATGGGAATGGGAATTATGCTAACAGCGGGCCTGTTATTAACGGGCCCGTTGTTAGCATGCTGGTCCCCTCGCGGGACCCGCAATGGACATCTGGTCTGACCAGACGTCCAGAGCGGGTCCCGCGAGAGAACCTCGTAATAGGGCGGAATGGGTTTAACGGTGCCGCACCTTTACCGGTGCTGTTAAACCCATTCCACCAGGGTCGTCATGAGGTCCGAAGTCTGTTGAAGTGCAGTTAGAGAACAGATAGCATGTTTTACCAGGTGTGTGAGGAGTAGTGTTTGGAAAATGACTGCCATCACTTTCATGACAACAGTTTCAGCAAAAAGTCCAGGATATCCTAAAAAACACCCAACCCCAGATATGGGATTGTATTACTCATGACATGTGCGTTTTCAAATGTTACTATTTTCTTCAAAATCTGTACATTGTTGATTACATATGCACCCAAATAACTCTCAATGTGTTGATCATACCTGCTTTTACATAATCATTCATTGGCATCTGTTATTCTTGATGCAGCTCCCATTATGGGAGAACATTTGGAGAAAGCCGACAGCAGCTCCTGCTGGCTTTTCTGCCTATAGCCCCCCTCTGGCTCCCTTCACCATCCCACCAATCATGGCCCCAATAACTTTCCGTACATAAGCCTCAAATTTACAAAAGGGTCCTCAGCTCCCCCTTCCGCACCATGTACACCCCCTTTCTGCTCCTTTGTTCACTATGGACATAGAACAGGAACTCTTCCCGAGCATCCATTTATATTTCCTGGTGCCCATCTTTACTATAGGGTGTTTTAGGGAGTGAGGCAAGCGAGGAACATGCAAAAACATTTTAACTTAAAAAAAACCCACTAATTAGAACCATAGATATTTGGCCAGAGTTCTAGTAACATTAATGGCCAAGGTGGGGGTTACTCTGCCAGCATTGTCCCTAGGACCTGGAATATGGCGCTTGCTTTGGTCTTGTGCTGCTCCGCCATTGGTGAAATGTGTTTGTTCTTACATTCTGTGACATTTTATGGGAATTGATTGGTCAGCGTGTCATATTCCACATATGTGGCTTTTGTTCCTTCACATTCTGTCCCTTTACTTCTTTCCTTTTGTTTGCTTGAGTAGAAGGCTGGGCGTTACATCTGGGTAATGCTGGGATTACTTATAAGGAATGCTCATTAAACCTGGCTCTGCACTCCTCATCTCATCACAGTTCCTATTTGTGAAGTGAGCCTGCACATCCCATACAGGAAAGAAAAGGTCAATCCTTAATCGCTTAATTTTATTTTTTAAGTAATACTCCTATTCTGCATCAAGAAAGGTTCTCTGCTCCAGGGAGGAGGTATGGGTGTCCTAAAGCTTGTAAAATGATAGAGTAGCATTAAGTATAATGAACATTACTTGTAATTCAGGTATTATGGACCCATCCCTCTTTCTCATCCCAATGCTTATGTGTGAAGAAGTAACAAGCTATGAGCATTGCCAATCCTACTCCAATATATATCCACTCCCAGAAAACAACTGGATAACAGGAGGAATTGGTAGTAAGTCACTGGAAAAAGAATTCTAATTGTCAGCATTAATAGAACGATTTAATCAAGGGTTGAACATAAAACCTCCAACCTGCAAAGAAATGCCTAGATTACCATCAACGTGAAGGTGATCATGAGTGATAAAAGTACAAGCCATGGCCCAAGTTATTACCCTGCACATGTCGGATATGGAAATGCTCCTCAACTCAGACCATCAAGAGGAAAAGGCCCTTGTGAATGAAGTGGATGACAATCGACCCATGCAAAAACTATTACATTTCACTGGCTTGACTCCTTTGCCAATAGATGAGGGTGGTGTTCCCCTTGACTGCACTGCAAAGAAGGCAGGGAGCTGAAAAGAGTCACACGGGTGTAAGAAGAAGCAATGTTGTTCAACAAATGCAACCTTGGCAGATATGAGTCTAAGAGGAACTGAAGTTAGTGGCTCCAAGGAGAGTGCTTAAGGCACCTAAGGACTATGGATAATCTAAACAAAGGAAAAAGAGCCCACAGGAGATTGAGACAGAAATAAAATGATAATAAAAAATAAGCGAAGTTGTCTTGTTCTCCACAATCCCCCTCCCTCAAGGGCTACAGAAATATCCTACAGATTCATTGGGCCTGTTGGGTATTTTGTGGATATTTGGGGCTTTGCGGTATTTTCTTACCACCAAAATACCTTTAGCAATAATCACTCTCTGTATTCATATTGGGTCACACATGACAATAATACATTGCATTATTTCAGAATTCAGACCTATTTAGATGGTATGCGCGGTAGTTTGCGTGGTTGGTTGGTATAGTGGTTGGTTTATTTGTGGCCCCAATATGGCCCCAATATCCAACATCCCATGTTTTTATCTAGATTGTTCTTGATAACTAGAGAGTCCTCAGGCCTACATTTTAGGGATACCACATTTTCAGTGTTAGTGTTGTGTGCCACCATGGGCAATTGTGATATTTTTGTGGTAATTTCCACTACCTCATATACAGTAGGGAACTATGTCCAGAGAGTCTCTCTTCCCGTTGACTCATGTACCTCCAACAGGCTATGCTACAAACAGTCACTCACAACTGTCCATACTGAATAGAATCATGCACACATCTGCTTTAAAATGACAATTGCACTGTTTAAAAATCTACCCACGTTTAAACCTTTCCCCATGCAAAATGAAAGAGAAAAATAATACACACTAGCTATCTGTTTTCAAATATTTTTGTATTATAGAAATTTCATTTAAACACAGTTTAACTTTTTTTACAGAAATAAATAAAATGGTACAACATTATTTGTGATAAAATGAACAGAGAGCTGCGATAATATATTCAATTGGTGACATTAAATATGCTGATAAGAGACTGAGGGCCTCATTACACGGATGGCGGTATTAGCACATGGACCAAGGTGCTATTAGCACCTTGGTCCATGCCGGTAAAATACCGGCACCGCCTTGGTGGAAGGGGGAATTACCGCCCCATTCCAAGGTTGGCGGGGCGGTAATTCCCCCTTCCACCACTGCCCTTCCCCATTCCCATTTTTGCCCCATAGGGCATAATGGGAATGGGGAAGGTGCTAATTACGGCACCGCAATTTTGCGGTGCCGTAATTAGCACCAAGGTCCCTTAGCGGGTTAGTTTTTAACGCCTGCAAAAAGCAGGCGTTAAAGCACCAACCCCCTAAGGGACCTCGTAGTAAGGCGGTAATGGTTAACGGTGACCGTTACCATTAACGGTGACCGTTAACCATTACCGCCATCCGTGTAATGAGGCCCTGAGACTCCCTCTAATACACTGACTGAACAGCTTCGCACACTTTCGCACAGCTCCCACTCGCTTCTGTAATTACCTTATCTGTTCAGCATGAGTTTTCTCCGGCTATTCTCTTTCTGAATTTGGCTCCCTTGAAGATCAACCCCAGTGAGAACAAGCGTCTGCCGTTCTCAAACCGGGGTTATTGCCTTGCGCTCTCAGCTTTTGCAGCAGGAATGCCCCAGCCAGGAAAGAGATCCTTCTCCCAGCTCTGCAAGATGTCCACTGTCTTCCCCCTCCTCTCAAGCTTCCCCAGCAAAGTTCTAATCACAGCCTCTAGCATGATACTTGCTATGACGCTGCTCCAATCAGAATCAATCATGTCATCTCCTCCCTCACTTCACAATGGCTCACTTCTACAGTGGCAATTGTAACAAACTGATTTCCTGCTCCTTCGAGCTGTTTGCTTCCTGTAGTTATGTGGACAGAGCAGCAGAGAAAAAAAATGAATGTGCGTTTAAAAGTTCACTTTCAGAGTAGGCCTAATTCTGCAGTGGAGACACATTTGTATTAGTGGGTTATGTTAAATGAAGTTTTATTAGTCAGGTTAGTTGTTAATAAGGTTAGTTATTAATTTTCAAATGTGTCTCTTGCAACATAGGCATTTCGGGTGAAAAATAGTGTGCATTTTGAATGTGCAGATGTGTGCTTTTAACTGTAAAAATGGATTTGCATCTTATATGTAAGAATCGTTTTTTGACTGAATAGCCTGTCTTTACTTATAAGTCCATGTTACTCTGGCAACACATATAGCAATGCACCACACCCATGTAGTGGTGCTGCATAAAAAAATGCTACCTGTGCAGTAGTGCTGTACTCTGTGCTGTAACACGCCAAATATCCTTACATACCCTCCTTTTGTTTTTAGAACTTGGCTACGATCCAAGCCAATTCCTAAAAACAACTTGTTCTTTTTCTTCTTTTAAAATGCATGTGTATTGGGATATCTTTCTCTTCCTGACGTAGCTACTAAAATCAGTAACATTTTCATTTTTACTGATAGCACAATCAACCATCCACCCATGATTAGCACCAGGACAGCCAAACCCACTATTGAGCGTTCCCCCCAGGTTCCCCAATTATGAGGCCGATTCATGGAATAATTAGCGCGGCGCAAGTGGGCAAAAACGTGCGAATCGCAGTGGAATAGCGAAAATCGCAGTGAACGTGCGAAAATCGCACGAAAAGCAGCGCACGTCGATTCATGGAAGGCCGTGCGCGAGAAAACCAGCGGATGTGCGAAAAAAAAGTGCGCGGCGCACGTTGGCGCACGTTGGCGCACAGGCCATCTAACAGCGTGCGCCAGGTCACAGCGAAAATCGCACAGGCCACAGCGAAATTCGCACATAGCGCGGCGCACGCAATAAAAGTAGGCGGAACACGGGCGTAACACTCGGAATGGGGAACAACTTGCCAAAACGTGGGCGTCACGGGGGAAGTACAGGGCACAAGTGCGCGGAACGCCCACACGCTCGCCTACAACACGTATTCATGGAATAGAATAGGGGAAAAAAGCGCACGCTCAAACCAGCGCACAGGCACAAACACAACCGCCACAAGAAAGGAGGCGGTAGCGTCTCTGCGGCTGTAAGAAATGTGCGCCAAAAGGTGCGCCAACAAATAGCACCTATATACTGCCATGATGAATGTCCCATACTGTGGCCCTCCAGGAAAAATGACGTGCAAAGGGGTACCCACAAACACGGACACCCGCTGACAAAAAATACGTGTGCATGTATACCGGGGTGCGCGGGAAGTGTCACACGCGATTTGCAGGGTACGTGCATCACAGGGGTTCGCGTGAAGTTATTCACACAATCGGGCCTGGGGGAGCGGGCTACGTGTATTACAGGGGTTCGCGTGAAGTTCCTCACGCGATCGGGCCTGGGGGAGCGGGCTACGTGTATTACAGGGGTTCGCGTGAAGTTCCTCACGCGATCGGGCCTGGGGGAGCGGGCTACGTGTATTTCAGGGGTTCGCGTGAAGTTCCACACGCGATCGGGCCTGGGGGAGCGGGCTACGTGTATTACAGGGGTTCGCGTGAAGTTCCACACGCGATCGGGCCTGGGGGAGCGGGCTACGTGTATTACAGGGGTTCGCGTGAAGTTCCTCACGCGATCGGGCCTGGGGGAGCGTGCTACGTGTATTTCAGGGGTTCGCGTGAAGTTTCACACGCGAATAGCCTGGGCGCGTGTATTTCAGGGGTGCGCGGGAAGTTTTACACGCGATTTCTGCACGGTACGTGTATTTCAGGGGTTCGCGTGAAGTTTCACACGCGAATAGACTGGGCGCGTGTATTTCAGGGGTGCGCGGGAAGTTTTACACGCGATTTCTGCACGGTACGTGTATTTCAGGGGTTCGCGTGAAGTTTCACACGCGAATAGCCTGGGCGCGTGAATTTGAGGGGTGCGCGGGAAGTTCCTCACGCGATCGGGCCTGGGGGAGCGGGCTACGTGTATTACAGGGGTTCGCGGGAAGTTCCACACGCGAATAGCCTGGGCGCGTGTATTTCAGGGGTTTGCGGGAAGTTCCACACTCGAATAGCCTGGGCGCGTGTATTTCAGGGGTGCGCGGGAAGTTCCACACGCGAATAGGCTGGGCGCGTGTATTTCAGGGGTGCGCGGGAAGTTCCACACGCGAATAGCCTGGGCGCGTGAATTTGAGGGGTGCGCGGGAAGTTCCTCATGCGATCGGGCCTGGGGGAGCGGGCTACGTGTATTACAGGGGTTTGCGGGAAGTTCCACACGCGAATAGCCTGGGCGCGTGTATTTCAGGGGTTCGCGGGAAGTTCCACACGCGAATAGCCTGGGCGCGTGTATTTCAGGGGTGCGCGGGAAGTTCCACACGCGAATAGGCTGGGCGCGTGTATTTCAGGGGTGCGTGGGAAGTTCCACACGCGAATAGCCTGGGCGCGTGTATTTCAGGGGTTCGCGGGAAGTTCCACACGCGAATAGCCTGGGCGCGTGAATTTGAGGGGTGCGCGGGAAGTTCCACACGCGAATAGCCTGGGCGCGTGTATTTCAGGGGTGCGCGGGGAGTTCCACACGCGAATAGCCTGGGCCCGTGTATTTCAGGGGTGCGCGGGAAGTTCCACACGCGAATAGCCTGGGCGCGTGTATATCAGGGGTGCGCGGGAAGTTTTACACGCGAATAGCCTGGGCGCGTGTATTTCAGGGGTGCGCGGGAAGTTTTACACGCGAATAGCCTGGGCGCGTGTATTTCAGGGGTGCGCGGGAAGTTTTACACGCGAATAGCCTGGGCGCGTGTATTTCAGGGGTGCGCGGGAAGTTTTACACGCGATTTCTGCACGGTACGTGTATTTCAGGGGTGCCGGGGAGTCCCACATGTGATTTGACAGTGTGGGTCCTCCCAGGTGTACCCTGTACACCCTCCACGGCCCCTGCAGGCAGCCCACACCACAGGGGACTACCCTGCATCCCTGGTCATGTCCCGCAGGCAGCCCACCCAACATGGGCATGCCCCCCAGCAAAGGCACATGTCTCCTTGAACTAATGAACACCAACACATGTCCCCTTGCACCCCCACCCCCCAGCACTGTGGGGCACATGCCAGCAGTCCCCCACCCATGTCCAACTCATGTCCCCCACCACCCCCACCCCCCAGCACTGTGGGGCACCTGCCAGTAGGCCCCCACCCATGTCCAACTCATGTCTCCCACCACCTCCACCCCCCAGCCACCAGGGTCACCCTCCACCAGGGCCCCACTCATGTCTCCGACCACCCCCACCCCCCAGCACTGTGGGGCACCTGCCAGCAGGCCCCCACCCATGTCCAACTCATGTCTCCCACCACCCCCACCCCCCAGCACTGTGGGGCACCTGCCAGTAGGCCCCCACCCATGTCCAACTCATGTCTCCCACCACCCCCACCCCCCAGCACTGTGGGGCACCTGCCAGCAGGCCCCCACCCATGTCCAACTCATGTCTCCCACCACCCCCACCCCCCAGCACTGTGGGGCACCTGCCAGCAGGCCCCCACCCATGTCCAACTCATGTCTCCCACCACCCCCACACCCCAGCACTGTGGGGCACCTGCCAGCAGGCCCCCACCCATGTCCAACTCATGTCTCCCACCACCCCCACCCCCCAGCCACCAGGGTCACCCTCCACCAGGGCCCCACTCATGTCTCCCACCACCCCCACCCCCCAGCAGTGCAGGGTCACCCTCCACCAGGGCCCCACTCATGTCTCCCACCACCCTCACCCCCCAGCACTGTGGGGCACCTGCCAGCAGGCCCCCACCCATGTCCAACTCATGTCTCCCACCACCCCCACACCCCAGCACTGTGGGGCACCTGCCAGCAGGCCCCCACCCATGTCCAACTCATGTCTCCCACCACCCCCACCCCCCAGCCACCAGGGTCACCCTCCACCAGGGCCCCACTCATGTCTCCCACCACCCCCACCCCCCAGCAGTGCAGGGTCACCCTTCACCAGGGCCCCACTCATGTCTCCCACCACCCCCACCCCCCAGCACTGTGGGGCACCTGCCAGCAGGCCCCCACCCATGTCCAACTCATGTCCCCCACCACCCCCACCCCCCAGCACTGTGGGGCACCTGCCAGTAGGCCCCCACCCATGTCCAACTCATGTCTCCCACCACCCCCACCCCCCAGCCACCAGGGTCACCCTCCACCAGGGCCCCACTCATGTCTCCCACCACCCCCACCCCCCAGCACTGTGGGGCACCTGCCAGTAGGCCCCCACCCATGTCCAACTCATGTCTCCCACCACCCCCACCCCCCAGCACTGTGGGGCACCTGCCAGCAGGCCCCCACCCATGTCCAACTCATGTCTCCCACCACCCCCACACCCCAGCACTGTGGGGCACCTGCCAGCAGGCCCCCACCCATATCCAACTCATGTCTCCCACCACCCCCACCCCCCAGCCACCAGGGTCACCCTCCACCAGGGCCCCACTCATGTCTCCCACCACCCCCACCCCCCAGCAGTGCAGGGTCACCCTCCACCAGGGCCCCACTCATGTCTCCCACCACCCCCACCCCCCAGCACTGTGGGGCACCTGCCAGCAGGCCCCCACCCATGTCCAACTCATGTCTCCCACCACCCCCACACCCCAGCACTGTGGGGCACCTGCCAGCAGGCCCCCACCCATGTCCAACTCATGTCTCCCACCACCCCCACCCCCCAGCCACCAGGGTCACCCTCCACCAGGCCCCCACTCATGTCCCCTATCACCCCCACCCCCCAGCCACCAGGGTCACCCTCCACCAGGCCCCCACTCATGTCTCCCATCACCCCCACACCCCAGCAGTGCAGGGTCACCCTCCACCAGGCCCCCACTCATGTCTCCCACCACCCCCACCCCCCAGCAGTGCAGGCTCAACCTCCACCAGGCCCCCACTCATGTCCCCCTGCACCCCCACCCCCCTGCCACCATGTGCAGCCCCCACCAGGTCCTCACAATCCCCAATCATGTGCGTAATGGTCAGCCTCCACAGCCAAAAAGACCTACCAAGTAACCCATTCACCCACATGGAAATGGAAATCACATGTTACACCCCCAATGTACATGAAGCAAATGAACCCATGTCCGTCACACACATATTTTCAAATTGAATGGGAAAACACACAACATGACATGCATGAAACCAATGAGATGAAACCACACAGTGAACAATGTAAAAAAAAATGTATTGAAAAAAATACAAATGCCAAAGAAAGAAAACTAACTACAATGTAAATGTGAAAAAATAAGCTGCATGTCCGCATAAAAACACAAATCTAGAAAATCAAATCAAAAAAATTATGTCCAAAGTGAAATGTAAAAACTCTCCATGCAACAAAGAACTATGTACAAAAATAACAAGGGTCCATCATCACAACTGAACTAAGGAAACCTCCTAAAAAACCTACCTAAATATCAACTATATACAAAAAGTGGAGCAGTGTCCGTCGACTCCAAATAATAATAAGAACGAAAGGAAACCTAAAACTAAAGAACTATATACAAAGGCGGCGGGCAAGTCCAGCGGCTCACTCTGTGGTGTTCCGGGCCAGGGCATCATCGAACTCCTGTTCGATGTCCCGGAGGCGATCCAGTTCCATGGCCCCGAGGGTCCGCAGGGACGACGCTGTGTCCTCCTCCAACCCCCTGCGGATTGCCTCGAGGCACTCGGCCCGCCTCAGGGCCCTCCGCATGGAGTTCTCCGCCCTGACCATTGTGAGCCGCGCCTCTTCCGCCCGCCGCCGCTCCGCACCTATGGCGTGGCCCAACCGCTGCCACACGGAAGACACTCTCTGTCCTGGGTCCTCCTGCCCTCCGGCCGATGCCTGCCCCTCCGATGTCGAAGGCCCCGAGCCTTCATGGCTCCCACCATCTTGCTGCTGCTGCTGCTCTGCCTCTGCCCGTGCACTGCCTCCTGCTGCCTGCACATACTCCGCCGGCTGGGGTGCACCTGTTGATGTGGCCACCCCTGCTGGACGTCCGACTCCCGACTGTGGCAGGGATGCCTCCTCCACCAGCCTGGCCGCACTGTCAGAGGCAGCTCCACAGGGCACCCAGGTGACTGATGGGTGGGAAGATGGCACAGAGGACGACTGGCGCGTAGGGGGTCCAGTTGAGGAGGGGGTCGGAGCAAGCCCCATCAGACAGCGGAATCCGGCCTGGGTGACCTGTCCCAGCAGGCTGACGTGGTCAACGAGCCATTCGAGATGACGTGCAGTCTCTCCATGAAAAGACTGCAGGTCACCTCGCATGGCCCGTTGACGCAACGCCACACCAGCCAGGACAGGCTCAACCCGGTCCTGGATGGCCACGTCCGCAGGCAGAGGAAGGCCAGTTGACGTCAGCTCATCCCCTGCCTGAAAACGGGTCTGGACGTAGGCATCCCTGCTGGTGCAAGATGATGCAGGGACAGGATCGGGGACAGGATTGCACACAGGCACCTCCGCGGCCGCCTGTGCTGCCTCCTGTCCCTGGTCCTGGACTGCACCACTAGCACCAGTGGGATCCCCACCTCCAGACCCTGTCTCTGGTGCTTGCGCGGCCCCCTCCTCCACCAAACCCCCCACCAACCTGGATGACTCTGTGCCATCTTCCCCTGTTGGGCCCTGTGGGGTCCCAGCTGCCCCTTCTGCTGCCGAGGAGTCCAACTGCAACCTCCGCCTCTTGGACCTCCCCCCGGCAGCTGCGGCCTGGGACGCGGCACCGGACTCCTCACTCCCCGACGAGATGACAACACGGGAGGGGAGCCGGGCCTTGCGTCTCCGGCTGGCGGTCGGATCCCCGCCGCTGTGCTCCACAGCACCTTCTCCGCCCTCTTCATCAGTTGACTCTGCAGACAGGGAGAAACAAAACACAGGCATCAGGGCACTGTACAATGGACACATACACGCATGACAGTTGCACATGAGTGGCATTGGCAAACCTCAGACATGTCATCACAATCCCCAACACACATGTCATTGCAACTGGCACACATGAGCCATACCACAGCCATATCGCAACTGCCACCACCATCCCCACACATACAACAGCATCAGCAGCCAAAGGGGAGCCATACATCACATGCAACACAGGAAGTGCACCACACATGTACACACACCACCACACTTGCATGCATGTCTACACCTCTGCCAAGTGTCGCACTGTTCAGACGGGCATCCATGTCACATCTGCCAATCAGGCTTCCACATACCGCTGTCACATGCATCCATGTAGCATCACTGTTGCACCTTTGACAAATACACACACATGCACATGTACACAGTGCTCATACATGCAGCCGAAAACAACATACATGCCTGACATCACGGACATGTCTACTTACATACACATTCATCCAAACATGTGTGCACGCACAACTGCATTTGCCATGCAAGCCCACACACACAAGCACCATCCATGTCTCACACATTACAGCCCTCGCTCCTGCCCAGAAGGCCGAATTACTGCCCCCCAGAGCCCCGAGCACGCTCCCACCTGCTATCTGCTGCTGCCTGACTGCCTGCTGCCCACGTGCACTGCCATTTGCTGCCTGCACATCAGCCAGGGGTGCTGTTGCTGTGACCACCCCTGCTGGAACAGAAGACTCCCGACTGGAATTCCATCGCTCCACAGCCCAGCCCCAGGACCCAGTTGCCCACCCACTCCTGCCTCTGGGGTTGTCATGTCGGGGCTAACACCATCTGTGACCACTGACAACCCCCGGCCAGAGAGGCAGAGGGGCACCAGCTTCAGTGCCACCGAAGTTGGTGTCCTGGTGGAGCAAGTCCTGGGGCAGTATGATGCCCTCTTTGGAAGTTCCCGCGCCGACAAGGAAGGACGGACTCGGATCTGGACAGACATCGTGACTGCCATCAACGCGGAGGGGGTGGCAGTCCGGGACTTACAACATGTCAGGAAGCGCTGGGAGGACTTCAGGTCCAGGACCCTGAACAAGGCCCGGCGCCTCTTGAAGGCAGCGGATGCCAAGGGGCGCCGGGGCCACTTGTCGGAAGAACAGATGGGGGTCCTGGAACGCATATCCCCAGCGCTCCACGTCCAGGTCCTAGAGAAGCAGAGCCGTCTGGAGTCGAGCGGTGAGTGTACATGCATCCTGGTTGTGAGCAGGGCGTGTGGTGATCATTCCCCATTGTGCCAGTTGCACATCTGTTTGTATGGGGTGGAGTATGGGTGGGGGTGTACAGGGCCGTGGGGCTGACACATGCGAGGGCTGTAATGTGTGAGACATGGATGGTGCTTGTGTGTGTGGGCTTGCATGGCAAATGCAGTTGTGCGTGCACACATGTTTGGATGAATGTGTATGTAAGTAGACATGTCCGTGATGTCAGGCATGTATGTTGTTTTCGGCTGCATGTATGAGCACTGTGTACATGTGCATGTGTGTGTATTTGTCAAAGGTGCAACAGTGATGCTACATGGATGCATGTGACAGCGGTATGTGGAAGCCTGATTGGCAGATGTGACATGGATGCCCGTCTGAACAGTGCGACACTTGGCAGAGGTGTAGACATGCATGCAAGTGTGGTGGTGTGTGTACATGTGTGGTGCACTTCCTGTGTTGCATGTGATGTATGGCTCCCCTTTGGCTGCTGATGCTGTTGTATGTGTGGGGATGGTGGTGGCAGTTGCGATATGGCTGTGGTATGGCTCATGTGTGCCAGTTGCAATGACATGTGTGTTGGGGATTGTGATGACATGTCTGAGGTTTGCCAATGCCACTCATGTGCAACTGTCATGCGTGTATGTGTCCATTGTACAGTGCCCTGATGCCTGTGTTTTGTTTCTCCCTGTCTGCAGCGTCAACTGATGAAGAGGGCGGAGAAGGTGCTGTGGAGCACAGCGGCGGGGATCCGACCGCCAGCCGGAGACGCAAGGCCCGGCTCCCCTCCCGTGTTGTCATCTCGTCGGGGAGTGAGGAGTCCGGTGCCGCGTCCCAGGCCGCAGCTGCCGGGGGGAGGTCCAAGAGGCGGAGGTTGCAGTTGGACTCCTCGGCAGCAGAAGGGGCAGCTGGGACCCCACAGGGCCCAACAGGGGAAGATGGCACAGAGTCATCCAGGTTGGTGGGGGGTCTGGTGGAGGAGGAGGCCGTGCAAGCACCAGAGACGGGGTCTGGAGGTGGGGATCCCACTGGTGCTAGTGGTGCAGTCCAGGACCAGGGACAGGAGGCAGCACAGGCGGCCGCGGAGGTGCCTGTGTGCAATCCTGTCCCCGATCCTGTCCCTGCATCATCTTGCACCAGCAGGGATGCCTACGTCCAGACCCGTTTTCAGGCAGGGGATGAGCTGACGTCAACTGGCCTTCCTCTGCCTGCGGACGTGGCTATCCAGGTCCGGGTTGAGCCTGTCCTGGCTGGTGTGGCGTTGCGTCAACGGGTCATGCGAGGTGACCTGCAGTCTTTTCATGGAGAGACTGCACGTCATCTCGAATGGCTCGTTGACCACGTCAGCCTGCTGGGACAGGTCACCCAGACCGGATTCCTCCGTCTGATGGGGCTTGTTCCGACCCCCTCCTCAACTGGACCCCCTACGCGCCAGTCGTCCTCTGTGCCATCTTCCCACCCATCAGTCACCTGGGTGCCCTGTGGAGCTGCCTCTGACAGTGCGGCCAGGCTGGTGGAGGAGGCATCTCTGCCACAGTCGGGAGTCGGACGTCCAGCAGGGGTGGCCACATCAACAACTGCACCCCAGCCGGCGGAGGATGTGCAGGCAGCAGGAGGCAGTGCACGGGCAGAGGCAGAGCAGCAGCAGCAGCAAGATGGTGGGAGCCATGAAGGCTCGGGGCCTTCGACATCGGAGGGGCAGGCATCGGCCGGAGGGCAGGAGGACCCAGGACAGAGAGTGTCTTCCGTGTGGCAGCGGTTGGGCCACGCCATAGGTGCGGAGCGGCGGCGGGCGGAAGAGGCGCGGCTCACAATGGTCAGGGCGGAGAACTCCATGCGGAGGGCCCTGAGGCGGGCCGAGTGCCTCGAGGCAATCCGCAGGGGGTTGGAGGAGGACACGGCGTCGTCCCTGCGGACCCTCGGGGCCATGGAACTGGACCGCCTCCGGGACATCGAACAGGAGTTCGATGATGCCCTGGCCCGGAACACCACAGAGTGAGCCGCTGGACTTGCCCGCCGCCTTTGTATATAGTTCTTTAGTTTTAGGTTTCCTTTGTTTTTTCTTATGATTTGGAGTCGACGGACACTGCTCCACTTTTTGTATATAGTTGATATTTAGGTAGGTTTTTTAGGAGGTTTCCTTAGTTCTGTTGTGATGATGGACCCTTGTTATTTTTGTACATAGTTCTTTGTTGCACGGAGAGTTTTGACATTTCACTTTGGACAACATTTTTTGGATTAGATTTTCTAGTTTTGTGTTTTTATGCGGACATGCAGCTTCTTTTTTCACATTTACATTGTAGTTAGTTTTCTTTCTTTAGCATTCGTATTTTTTTCTAATACATTTTTTTTTACATTGTTCACTGTGTGGTTTCATCTCATTGGTTTCATGCATGTCATGTTGTGTGTTTTCCCATTCAATTGGAAAATATGTGTGTGACGGACATGGGTTCATTTGCTTCATGAACATTGGGGGTGTAACATGTGATTTCCATTTCCATGTGGGTGAATGGGTTACTTGGTAGGGCTTTTTGGCTGTGGAGGCTGACCAATACGCACATTGTGAGGACCTGGTGGGGGCTGCACATGGTGGCAGGGGGGTGGGGGTGGTGGGAGACATGAGTGGGGGCCTGGTGGAGGGTGCCCCTGCACTGCTGGGGTGTGGGGGTGGTGGGAGACATGAGTGGGGGCCTGGTGGAGGGTGACCCTGGTGGCTGGGGGGTGGGGGTGGTGGGAGACATGAGTGGGGGCCTGGTGGAGGCTGCCCCTGCACTGCTGGGGGGTGGGGGTGGTGGGAGACATGAGTGGGGGCCTGGTGGGGGCTGCACATGGTGGCAGGGGGGTGGGGGTGGTGGGAGACATGAGTGGGGGCCTGGTGGAGAGTGCCCCTGCACTGCTGGGGGGTGGGGGTGGTGGGAGACATGAGTGGGGGCCTGGTGGAGGGTGACCCTGGTGGCTGGGGGGTGGGGGTGATAGGGGACATGAGTGGGGGCCTGGTGGAGGCTGCCCCTGCACTGCTGGGGGGTGGGGGTGGTGGGAGACATGAGTGGGGGCCTGGTGGAGGGTGCCCCTGGTGGCGGGGGGGTGGGGGTGATAGGGGACATGAGTGGGGGCCTGGTGGAGGCTGCCCCTGCACTGCTGGGGGGTGGGGGTGGTGGGAGACATGAGTGGGGGCCTGGTGGAGGGTGCCCCTGCACTGCTGGGGGGTGGGGGTGGTGGGAGACATGAGTGGGGGCCTGGTGGAGGGTGCCCCTGGTGGCTGGGGGGTGGGGGTGGTGGGAGACATGAGTGGGGGCCTGGTGGAGGGTGCCCCTGCACTGCTGGGGGGTGGGGGTGGTGGGAGACATGAGTGGGGGCCTGGTGGAGGGTGCCCCTGGTGGCTGGGGGGTGGGGGTGGTGGGAGACATGAGTGGGGGCCTGGTGGAGGGTGCCCCTGCACTGCTGGGGGGTGTGGGTGGTGGGAGACATATGTGGGGGCCTGGTGGAGGGTGCCCCTGGTGGCGGGGGGGTGGGGGTGATAGGGGACATGAGTGGGGGCCTGGTGGAGGCTGCCCCTGCACTGCTGGGGGGTGGGGGTGGTGGGAGACATGAGTGGGGGCCTGGTGGAGGCTGCCCCTTCACTGCTGGGGGGTGGGGGTGGTGGGAGACATGAGTGGGGGCCTGGTGGAGGGTGACCCTGGTGGCTGGGGGGTGGGGGTGGTGGGAGACATGAGTGGGGGCCTGGTGGAGGGTGCCCCTGCACTGCTGGGGGGTGGGGGTGGTGGGAGACATGAGTGGGGGCCTGGTGGAGGGTGCCCCTGCACTGCTGGGGGGTGGGGGTGGTGGGAGACATGAGTGGGGGCCTGGTGGAGGGTGACCCTGGTGGCTGGGGGGTGGGGGTGGTGGGAGACATGAGTGGGGGCCTGGTGGAGGGTGCCCCTGCACTGCTGGGGGGTGGGGGTGGTGGGAGACATGAGTGGGGGCCTGGTGGAGGGTGACCCTGGTGGCTGGGGGGTGGGGGTGGTGGGAGACATGAGTGGGGGCCTGGTGGAGGGTGCCCCTGCACTGCTGGGGGGTGGGGGTGGTGGGAGACATGAGTGGGGGCCTGGTGGAGGGTGCCCCTGCACTGCTGGGGGGTGGGGGTGGTGGGAGACATGAGTGGGGGCCTGGTGGAGGGTGTCCCTGGTGGCTGGGGGGTGGGGGTGGTGGGAGACATGAGTGGGGGCCTGGTGGAGGGTGCCCCAGCACTGCTGGGGGGTGGGGGTGGTGGGAGACATGAGTGGGGGCCTGGTGGAGGGTGCCCCTGGTGGCTGGGGGGTGGGGGTGGTGGGAGACATGAGTGGGGGCCTGGTGGAGGGTGCCCCTGCACTGCTGGGGGGTGGGGGTGGTGGGAGACATGAGTGGGGGCCTGGTGGAGGGTGCCCCTGCACTGCTGGGGGGTGGGGGTGGTGGGAGACATGAGTGGGGGCCTGGTGGAGGGTGACCCTGGTGGCTGGGGGGTGGGGGTGGTGGGAGACATGAGTGGGGGCCTGGTGGAGGGTGCCCCTGCACTGCTGGGGGGTGGGGGTGGTGGGAGACATGAGTGGGGGCCTGGTGGAGGGTGACCCTGGTGGCTGGGGGGTGGGGGTGGTGGGAGACATGAGTGGGGGCCTGGTGGAGGGTGCCCCTGCACTGCTGGGGGGTGGGGGTGGTGGGAGACATGAGTGGGGGCCTGGTGGAGGGTGCCCCTGCACTGCTGGGGGGTGGGGGTGGTGGGAGACATGAGTGGGGGCCTGGTGGAGGGTGCCCCTGGTGGCTGGGGGGTGGGGGTGGTGGGAGACATGAGTGGGGGCCTGGTGGAGGGTGCCCCAGCACTGCTGGGGGGTGGGGGTGGTGGGAGACATGAGTGGGGGCCTGGTGGAGGGTGCCCCTGGTGGCTGGGGGGTGGGGGTGGTGGGAGACATGAGTGGGGGCCTGGTGGAGGGTGCCCCTAGTGGCTGGGGGGTGGGGGTGGTGGGAGACATGAGTGGGGGCCTGGTGGAGGGTGCCCCTGCACTGCTGGGGGGTGTGGGTGGTGGGAGACATATGTGGGGGCCTGGTGGAGGGTGCCCCTGGTGGCGGGGGGGTGGGGGTGATAGGGGACATGAGTGGGGGCCTGGTGGAGGGTGCCCCTGGTGGCTGGGGGGTGGGGGTGGTGGGAGACATGAGTGGGGGCCTGGTGGAGGGTGCCCCTGCACTGCTGGGGGGTGGGGGTGCAGGGGGACATGAGCAGGTGTGCAGGGTAGTCCCCTGTTTTGTGGGCTGCCTGCAGGGGCTGTGGAGGGTGTACAGGGAACACCTGTGAGGACCCACCCAGCCTAATTGCATGTGATAATTCCCGCACACCCCTGTAATACACGTACCAAGCCAAATCGCGTGTGATAATTCCCACGCACCCCTGTAATACACGTACCTGGCCAAATCGCATGTGAAACTTCCCGCATACCCCTGTAATACACGTACCCTGGCCAAACGCGTGTTGAACTTCCCGCGTATCCCTGTAATACACGTACCCTGGCCAATCGCGTGTTAAACTTCCCGCGTACCCCTGTAATATACGTACCCTGGCTAATCGCGTGTATAACTTCACGCGTACCCCTGTAATACACGTACCCTGGCCAATCGCGTGTTAAACTTCCCGCGTACCCCTGTAATACACGTACCCTGGCCAATCGCGTGTTAAACTTCCCGCGTGCCCCTGTAATACACGTACCCTGGCTAATCGCGTGTTAAACTTCCCGCGTACCCCTGTAATACACTTACCCTGGCTAATCGCGTGTTAAACTTCCCGCGTACCCCTGTAATACACGTACCCTGGCCAATCGCGTGTTAAACTTCCCGCGTACCCCTGTAATACACGTACCCTGGCTAATCGCGTGTATGACTTCACGTGTACCCCTGTAATACACTTACACTGGCTAATCGCGTGTTAAACTTCCCGCGTACCCCTTTGATACACGTACCCTGGCCAATCGCGTGTTAAACTTCCCGCGTACCCCTGTAATACACGTACCCTGGCCAATCGCGTGTTAAACTTCCCGCGTACCCCTGTAATACACGTACCCTGGCTAATCGCGTGTATAACTTCACGTGTACCCCTGTAATACACTTACCCTGGCTAATCGCGTGTTAAACTTCCCGCGTACCCCTGTAATACACGTACCCTGGCCAATCGCGTGTTAAACTTCCCGCGTACCCCTGTAATACACGTACCCTGGCCAATCGCGTGTTAAACTTCCCGCGTACCCCTGTAATACACGTACCCTGGCTAATCGCGTGTATGACTTCACGTGTACCCCTGTAATACACTTACCCTGGCTAATCGCGTGTATGACTTCACGTGTACCCCTGATATGCACGTTACCCGCTTTGCGTTCCTTGTTTGGCTGCCCTGTAAACTGGTCCAGGGTTAGCGCAGCCCTTTGCGATGATTTAGCGATTTTGCTGGCTTTTCCTTGCGCGAGGGCGTTCTTGGGGGCGTTACTGGCGCTGCTGCAGGGTCGCTGCGATACTCTGCGCCACGGCTGGTTTGGGAGCATGAAATCCATGAATACGCTGTGCGCGGAAATCGGTTTTAGCGCACGTGCCTGGCGCAGTCAATCGCACGCGGACACTCTGCGCCAGCCGCTTGCGACACTTTTCTGCGAAATTCTATGAATTACCCTGTATATCTTTCCACTTCTATTATCCCCAGATTACTAATTGTAATATTGTTTTTTCTCAAATTCATTTTTATAACATGTCTTTCTTTGTGATTCAATAAATATTCCACATCCGGATCTATTGGAAAAGTATCCCTTTGAAAAAAATCGATATTTTCCACTTGGCTTTCCCAAACATCATTTGTTACATGAAACAATGTTAACCCCCCAATTGACACAATTGTATCCTTTGGAACCTGTAAATAAAAAACATTATATTTCACCTGTTTAACCACGTATGTTCCATGGTTTAAATGTACTACCGTCATGTTCTTTAAACAGGTGCTGACCAACCATTTATCTCTGACCATCTTAGCATGTGCCAGTTCTTCACTCCCCATATTGCTAATAATCACTTCACATCCTTCTGATATACTTGGGTCAGATTTCAAACCACAAATAGCATCTGTGGCATCAGGAACAAACGGTTTACCTGGACACATATAATTTTGTTCTTTCAATTTGACACATGTTTCCAGGTTTGGTATTAAATAAACTTCAGGTTCCCATGACTGAAATGCCACCACTTCTGGAGTCTTAATCTTAATAAATGTGTCCTCTTGCCAAAATCCCACGTTGTGTACCCACTTCGTTTGATAAATAAGTTTCTCTAGTCTTTCCAAGTCCACGTATAATGGCATTGCATTACCCATTTCAAATGCAATTTTTACCTGTATCACATCAATTTCCCTCCTGGTCAATCTTTCTATCATTTGACGAATAATATCCTGCGAAACAAAATACAAGGGGATATGTCCTTGAATCAATTGTGAAACTGCAGTTTGAACTTCTCTCATATAATTCGTTAATAGTCTATCAACAGGACTCATTATGTTCAATATTTCATTTAAAGTTCTGTCATGCTTAAGTATTATTTTAGTCGCCCGTTGCATCACATCCGCTTGTTCATTTAGAATGATTGCAGTTTCATTTATGAATCTTACTTGTTCATCCAGTCCCCCTCTAATCCCATCTAATGTTTTTTGTATTATTTCTAGGTCAATACTCAGTTGTTGCGCTTTAGTACTCAGCGTTCCTACCGAAATAGAATTGGCTGTTGATATTGTGGTACCTATTATGGCTCCAACTATAGACATTACCAATGATATCGCGAGCATCACCGCACCTCTCTTTCCTCTCCTCTTCTTAATGTCTGCTGAATTCACAAATGTTTTCTCCAACTGCATTAATATATCTCTTATTGACTGCTTAGCGTCCTCTTTTCTTATTTCCAGCCACTCTTTAGTCTGTTCACTCTTAATTCCGGTATTGTTCAAATGTTTTTCAATCAAAATCTCAGGATTCAATGGTATGTAGATATTTTGGAAAATCATCCTTGTATCACTCATGATGAATCCTGGTGCCTCTTCCACCGCGATACCAGATGCTGGTCCAGGTGCAATGACAACCTGTGCTTCTGAATTCTTGAAGATCCCTCCAAATATCATCATCATTAACCATATCATTGGTATAATCTTCAATGCTGATCGCTTTGCAGCCTTGGTCTTCACCCCTCTTTGGGGCTTTCCGGAATCCGTCCACGTGGGCTCCAGGACTCCATCGTCTCCCGTGGCCTCTGATCCCGGAACCTCCGACCAAATAATGTTAATTTTCTTATCTGTTCAGCATGAATTTTCTCCGGCTATTCTCTTTCTGAATTTGGCTCCCTTGAAGATCAACCCCAGTGAGAACAAGCGTCTGCCGTTCTCAAACCGGAGTTATTGCCTGGCGCTCTCAGCTTTTGCAGCAGGGAGATCCTTCTCCCAGCTCTGCAAGATGTCCACTGTCTTCCCCCTCCTCTAAAGCTTCCCCAGCAAAGTTCTAATCACAGCCTCTAGCATGATACTTGCTATGACGCTGCTCCAATCAGGATCAATCATGTCATCTCCTCCCTCACTACACAATGGCTCACTTCTACAGTGGCAATTGTAACAAACTGATTTCCTGCTCCTTCGAGCTCTTTGCTTCCTGTAGTTATGTGGACAGAGCAGCAGAGAAAAAAAATGAATGTGCGTTTAAAAGTTCACTTTCAGAGTAGGCCTAATTCTGCAGTGGAGACACATTTTTATTAGTGAGTTATGTTAAATGAAGTTTTATTAGTCAGGTTAGTTGTTAATAAGGTTAGTTATTAATTTTCAAATGTGTCTCTTGCAACATGGGCATTTCAGGTGAAAAATAGTGTGCATTTTGAATGTGCAGATGTGTGCTTTTAACTGTAAAAATGGATTTGCATCTTATATGTAAAAATCGTTTTTGACTGAATAGCCTGTCTTTACTTATATGTCCATGTTACTCTGGCAACACATATAGCAATGCACCACACCCATGTAGTGGTGCTGCATAAAAAAATGCTACCTGTGCAGTAGTGCTGTACTCTGTGCCGTAACACGCCAAATATCCTTACAGGCCTCATTACGAGGCGGGCAGAATGGGTGCTATTGCCGTTAAACCCATTCCGCCCTATTACGAAGTTCCTTCGCGGGACCCGGAAAGGACGTCTGGCCAAACCAGACGTCCTTTCCGGGTCCCGCGAGGGGACAGGGAGCTAACAACGGGCCAGTTATTAATGGGCCCGTTGTTAGCTTCCTCCCCTTTCCCATTGAGCCCTATGGGGGCTCAAATGGGAATGGGGATGGGTAAATTGAATGAGGAATTACCGGTTCCTATAAGGTTGGAATGGGGGGTAAATCCTCATTTAAGGAATCCGGACCCAGACCTAAGTTTGGAGGCAACCATGCCGCAAATAGTGGCATGGCTACCTCCAAACTCCTAATGAGGCCCATAGAGTGATAGGGTAAGGCCCGGATTGAAACCCTGTTGGATAACTAAAATATCTGGACACGGGGTGAAGAATTGGACCATGGCCACAGTCAGAAGAATATTCAGCACATTGTGAGGAAGACCACAAGTCTGAAGTCCTACCCCCAGCCCCCAGACCAATCTGAAGGGGTGGTGAGAAAGAAGGATAATAATATAGAGGGGAAAGGACCAATGTGGAATCACCCATTCCCTAGAAAACAACATCTGGCACAAAAGGGGAAATCAACAAATCTGAGTTCAGAGTGAAACTACCCATTGACAGAGAACCCTTCCTCCTGAACTAGGTGACTCAGGCAAGGAGAGGGAAAGAAGAGGACAAACAGAAAAACTGAGGACCAATTTATGGACATTGCATCAACTCTGCAGGCCTGATTATGCCTGGATCAGGAAACTTCTGGTGTAAGGAAAGGGATCCAGCAAGGAAGTGATGAGTGATGGCAAATCCCTTAAATGAGGACTGGACGAGAGAGAAGTTGGAGGAGGAAGGATCATTTGCTTAGATGGAAAACTGTCACATGCCCAAAACGATGGATGTGACCGGGAAGGGAAGAATAAGTGTAGCTCTGCCAAAGGTCTGTTCTGATGATCAAGATGCATTAGTTGAAGGTGAGCAGGTACATACCTGCATGTCAGAGTATTACTACAAAGGGGCATTTCTTATGTGCTATGGGGCTGGCAGTCCATGAATCTGGGAAACGTAGAGCTGAAGTTTTTTACAATGGCTGGCAATACCCTTGATTGGAAGAAATATGGAATTGTTCAAGAAATCACCTCTCTGAAACCTTCAAGAGCCTTTGCACTGCACCGTACTGCACCTCCACCCCTGGGAGCTGGCATCTTTGGATATTATTATGGGGAGGGAGAAGGTAAGTGACTTCCCTAGTCATGGGTTTCCCACTCATACACAACTAAATCAAGCCAGAGATGGAGGGATGAGAACTCTGATGATGAAATCCCATATTAGGGACCTACAGAAGCATGCATATCAAATATGCCCAGGAAATAACAAATATCATGACTGCCATGTAGCCGTAGTACTGAAGCTGAAGCAGCTGAAGCAGGAGGAAAGCTGGAATGGGCCTTAACCCTCCATGCAGGTTGTAAAGACCACTGTTGGGGGAGGCTCCTACAACTCCAATCCTATATTTGGAGAGCAGGATGGTCACTGGACGTTTATCTGCCACTTTCTGGACGGCTAATGCCATGTCACTGTAGATAGTGATACACATTATCGGTCTGAGCAGAGGCTGAAGTGGAGGAGCTGTATGGACAGATCATAGCTTCATCTTTTGGGTTAAGATCTGGGCAAATACATTTGGCCATGGCCACCCAATATCTAGTCCCACCAAATGCTTTGGGTCAAGAATATCACAGCATAGAATAACACAAGAGAGGGCATTTGCCAGAGAAAGAGTGTTCCATCCAGACCCAAAAGTCACGACCTGCTTTTTCTCTTGAAGGCCCTTGGGGACATACCCTTAAACCGTGGACCAAAAAGAGATAATATCCCAGGGAGGAATATTCATCACTGTGGACTACTAAATTTGTTCTTGAAACAGTCCCTCGACCATAGATGCAACTATTAAGGGACTGTGAAGTTAAAGCATTTGTCTTGATCTCATCATGATCTGCTTCCAACCACGATCTGATTCCAAGATAAGACCACGTATTTCTCTGACTTAGGAAGAACATCCCAACAACCTACCCCAGACCAAAGGAAGCCCCATATTATTGCCAGAAACCTTAGAGAGATTGGTCCATGTATGCGTTCTAATGCTTTCAAAAGGGGTCTCTTGCCTAGTATCTGCAAAGGGTCTATTAAGGGTCTGATGTAACCCCTGTCTTGGCATGTCTGGGTGAGTTTGGTGCATCGGTGCAGTTTCATCATCTGGCTATTCAGTTTGTTACCACTTCATGATGCTACTGATAGCAACATTCAGCCACCAGATCCAAGGCTATCCTTGTGCTGTAAGGTAAGTTGATCCATACCTCCTTCTCGCTTGCCCCACACTCATCTGCTGCCCAAAGCACTCCTCTCCTGCCTGTACCCCACGACCTACTAATTATCTGTACTTTGTCCCTGTCCTTCCCTTACTTCGTTTGTTCAACACCTACATTTCTTGCATATATTCACTGCTGCTTACAAGACTCTCTTCATATCCGATTTACTTCCCATTTGCAAACTGGTTCGACACGGCACGCCCTACAACCAACGTCATTGGCCGCAAAAACCTACTTAGTCCATTCAACCGCTCTCAATGTCAGATGTTCATCATGTAGCCAACACATACCTTATCTGCTCTTGCTACAGTTGCCAAACCTCAGCTGATACCACCTCTAGTACTCTCCGTATTTATTAACTGTAGGACTACCCTCAACAGATGCATGTAGCTCTCCAGCATTCACTACAAATGAAGTAATCGCACCTGCATCACTTTTCCTCTATGGACCTTGCCACTAACGTTGCAACCTCCTTCCTGCCTCATACAGTGTAGTCTTCATTGCTACTTGCGTTTATCAACGTGGACCTTACAAACTCCTATGTTTGCTCCTTCTGTGAAATCAATCCAAGTCTAATCGCCCTACTGTGATTTTGAATCACCCTCCTTTGCTTCTGTCACCTATCAATGTCACTTGTCTTAAGTAAATGCATATTTACATACTCAACCTCCCTACCCAGAGGTGAAGCCTGATTAACCATACCATATATACCTGTCATGCTCATTTGCACACCTGAAGTAGCCCCCCGCACCACAAGGTGAGGCTTTGCTAGTCTGTGGACTCTTACTTATTGTGTCTTTTATATGTTTGCACACCTGAAGTAGCCCCCTGCACTATGATGTGAGCCTTTGTCAGACTATGGACTCTTACATATTGTGACTTTTGCATGTTTACACACCTGAAGTAGCCCCACACACCACGAGGCAAGGCTCTCCAGAGTATGCCTACACTGTCTACCATTATGTTGTAACCATCTCAACATGCTCTCGCACTTTGTTTACTGTACTCTGCACTTACTGTAACTAACACCTAGATGCCTGTGGGCTTTGTACGCTACTATAAACTTTAAAATAAAATACAATTAAAATAAATGATGCCTTATGATCACAATGATGCCTAGCTATGCCATAAGTGAATTCAAAGAGGGCCGTGCTGAGAGAATGTGAAGCATTACATTCAGTGTGATCATCTCCAAAACATCTTCTGAGGACCTTCCAGGGAATAAGTGTTGTTTGTGAACATTGGGATTTGGATTAGAGCCATAGCCTCTGCTCTCTTCTTTTCCTTTAGAGGAAGGTGAAGAAGAAGAGAGGGAGCTTTCAGGTTTTCATCACCTCTGTGAAAATAGATGGGATTGTCATAGCCACTGTGGAGTTAGCAAGGAACCCCAGGTTTTCCCTCATATGAATAACACAAACTCTTAGATGCTTCCTTGAAACATATTCAACATATCTCACCACTGGCAGACGCTCAGACTCATTCATTACAGAACAGGGAGAAGATGAGACAAAAGAGTGAAGAAAGCAACACGCCGTCAGGAGCTCTCAAACCAAAGCTCCATCTCCCTAGAGCACAGAAGATAAAGTCTCCTCAACAGAATTACCTCAAGGTAGCTCTGACAGGGACGAAAGGCAAGAAAGAAGAACATGTCAGCTGTGCTTGGAACTATAAGGGGAAATAAGCCCTGATGAGTACGCCCGTCCCACCCCTCCTCCTGGAAGAGGTAGTGTAGTCCTCGGTCTGTCCATACAGAAAGCCAAGAAAACCATGCAAAGGCAACAGCTTAACCCATGAGCATAATTTTAGAGGGGGACAAGTGTGTTTGTCCTCCCAACGTTTGTGGCACACCATTTTGTCCCCATTCATTTGGCGGGGGCACCTTTCCTTTAGATGTCATGTCCCCCCACCATTTTCAGCAAAGTTACTCCACTGGCTTAAACTACCTCACTCACGTGCTGATCTCACAAGGAAACGTGACCATCAAAAGCTGAATCTGATGGATCCAGTCCTCCTGGTTCTAAGATGCCACTGCTGTGCTATACAGTAAAGTGAGCTTGTGCACACATACACAAGTGAAGTGTCCGGCAAGAATCCCCTAAAGTATTGAAGTTAAACAATCAAGGCCCCGCCCGGAATCATCTAGCGGATCCGGATTGGCCAAGCAAGGCCTTTGAGAAATCTTGAATTGTTGCATAAGGGGATGACCCAACCAACGTAAATGCGTAAAGGAACTTTCCCTCCCTCTTCACTGTGTGCCTGCTATCTGGAGAGGTGTGGGGACACACGTCCAGCACAGTTGCAGTATCTCTGTGTGAGTCAGACACAACAGAAATGTCTGCACATTGTCTTGGGAAGATAGCTCAGGGGCAACGTGCTCGCCTTGGAAGCAAGACCACACAGAGCAACACAGGTTCCATCCCTGGGTCCGTGCTTAGAAACCTCTGGGTATTAAGCACGTTATAAATAACCTATCATATCATAATTGTGGAGATCCTTTATTGATGAAATAAGGGGTCCTTCAAATATATTTTGATGAGAAAAAGTGTATATCCCCTTTGTCTGCCACTTTATGAGGCACGGACACACCTCACATATAAGGACTTTAAAGAAGAAGTGGCATTGGTTCTTATTTAAGCAATATGCCCCGAGTGGCAGGGGCATTACCGAGTCAGGTAATGCCCTGAGGCCCAAAGTTATAGGCTCGAGCGATGCCGCAAGGGGCATATTGCTATTAGTACCCAGCCCGCAAGATCTGCGAGACCGGGGTAATAAAAGCAGTTTTTTCTGTCCCAAAACACTGCAGCGTTTCAGGACAGAAAAAAAAATTACTGAGGAAATGGCCGCCAGGGAAAGGAAAACAAAGTCCATTTTCCTTTTCCATGGCGGCCATCGGGAGCGGACGCGTTGGGAACACTTCTGTTCCAAGCGTGTCCGCTCCCGAATAAATAAAGAGAAGAAGGTAAGTGGGGTTGGGAGGGCGGAGAGGTGGTAGGGGGAGAAAATAAAACATACCTGGGTCCCCCGTGGGGGATGATGGAAGCCTCCAGACGTGTGAAGGCTTGGAGCCGAGATGGCCACGCTTCGAGTCTCCAACACGGCTGTAGGCTGCCATGGTCCCCTACCGGGGACAAAGCAGGCAGAAGGTATGTGGGGTTGGGAGTGTGGATCAGGGAGGAGAAAAAAAAACAAAAAACAACTGAATCCCCGGCAGGGGACGAAGGCGGCCTCCAGCCGTGTGAAGGCCCCTCCCATGCACTTGCATGTTCTGAATGACACCAGGCCTAGTAAGATCGCTGTCTGTCATCCCATTTGTTCCCCCATTGCCTCGTCGCGCCTTGAAACACTTGGGTAGAGGCACGTTATAAATGCCATATCATATCATATCAAGTCTCGGAGCTGGGATGGCCCCGCTTCCAGCCTCCTCTTTGGCTGAGGGGCTGCCACGCCGCAAAGCCAAAGGAGCTCCCCCTATAGGAGTCGAATTGAGGGATTCCCGATCAGGTAATGCGCTGGCGAGTTGCAATCAGAATGCTTCTTTCATTCTGATTCTCCCTCGCAAGGTACTCATTTACTTTAACAATGCTTTACCTCGATCTACCAATGATGAAATGTTAAGTGCAATTTATGCATACTTGAATAAAAATACTATAATAATAGCAACACGTTGTGTGTTTTTAAGCATTTATTACATCTGACTTTAAAAGTGTTTTTCATTGGAGGCTGAAACATCTCTTCCACCAAACACACCAGGCCAAGATCCAGCAGTGTCCATCTCTGGAAGAAATGGCTGAAACATCTCTGGGGATGCTTGTGGTCTCCTGCAGAAGGGATGTGACCTAACAATTCGGGCTGGACACCCCCTTTTGGGGTAGGACCAAGCCTGATTTGCATATGGTTTTTCGCCTTCTGTAATGGCTTGGCAGGCTGAAAAACAATGGTCTGAAGTGTTGCCCAGAGCGGTGCCCATGGTTATGATTTATTCAAAACCTTCTAGCCATCACCTTTTCATTTTGCTAAAGTCACCCCGAGTTGGACGGGTCTGCCCAGACGTGCGTGCCGAGTCTGCCGGGCCTAGAGACCCAAGCTACTCCTCACTGATGACACCCAACACGGCTGAAACATTTCTGCGGATGCTTGTGGTCTCGGGCAGATGGGATGTGACCTAACAGTTCTGGCTGGACTGCCCCTTTTGGACCAAGCCTGATTTGCATATGGTTTTTCCCCTTCTGTAATGGCTTGGCAGGCAGAAAAACGATGGTCTACAGGGTTGCCCAGAGCTGTGCCCGTGGTTATGATTGATTCAAAACCTTCCAGCCATCACCTTTTCATTTTGCTAAGGTCAGCCTGAGTGGGGCGGGTATGCCCAGACGGGGGTCCCGAGTCTGCCGGGCCTAGAGATCCAAGCTACTCCTCACTGATGACACCCAACAAGGCTGAAACATTTCTGGGGATGCTTGGGGTCTCGTGCAGAAGGGATGTGACCTAGCAGTTCTGGCTGGACTGCCCCTTTTGCGGTAGGACCAAGCCTGATTTGCATATGGTTTTTCCTCTTCTGTAATGGCTTGGCAGGGAGAAAAACGATGGTCTGCAGGGTTGCCCAGAGCTGTGCCCGTGGTTATGATTGATTCAAAACCTTCCAACCATCACCTTTTCATTTTGCTAATCTCTGGAAGAAAAGCATTTTCTTGTTTAGTGATGACATGTTCTTTGGGAATTTGGTGATTATTAGAACCCTTGTCCTTTTATTGAACTACTTTGTCGGAGAGGCCTCTGAACCAAGGTGAGATTTCATAACTGCCAAGTTTTGTATGTACTAGAATTTTGCAGCTGGATATAATTCCATTGCTCTCTGGTACATTCTATGGAAACAGCTTTCAGTGAACCATTTAAAGACAGACACCTTATACGTTTATTAGGGATTCAGACATGAACCTTTATGCTTCTGTCACATCAGTTATTACAACAGGCAGAAGCAGATAGGATGCGTGATCTGTAAAAATCTATTCCTTAGAATGCTTTCTCTCCCTGGCTCCTGTTTCTGTTGATTTTGTTCCAGCTGGTAGAGGAGAAGGTGTTACACCGCATTATTATTTTCTGGCTTTTCAAATTGAAAGGAACTCAAGTAGATACGGAGGGCAAATTAAACCTTAATGCTGCAGCAGATGGGTAGAGATTCACTTACTAGAACACGACATCAAGTGTACCGTGATTATGAACCTGACACAAACAATGGCAGTTTTGCAGCATTCAAATCTTGGAAATGCTGAAACATTGCTACTACATGAATGCGATCTCTGGCTCGCCATTCCCCACATACCCCAGGTACTCCCCTGTGCTTTTGTCAGGAACGATCAACGACCTACCTCAGCACCCGGTAGGGAACTAGTAGCCAGGCCCAGTAATTGACAGGATGAGTGGTACTTAGTCCTTTCAACAATTATAGAATTGCATAATCCACTTCCTTTAATTATTTATGTATTTATTTATTCAGATTTGTAGAGCACATGTCAGCCCGGGAGCATCGTGGCGCTTGTTACAGACAAAATCTTAGTTACATAGGATACAATATTTACATACAAGTACATTATTTACAGTAGCCATGGACGTTTGTACAAATTTGCAAAGCAGTATATTTACATGGATTCCCGAGAGTCTCATATTATTTTGCAAAGAATGAGGTTTTCAGTTTCCTGTGAAAAATCAGGAGTGAGTTTTCCGCTCTAATGTCTGCAGGAAGAGCGTTACAGGTCTTGGCTGCAATGTAGGGGAAACTTAGGCCCCCGGCTTTGGCTTTTTTGATGAGTGGGATGTAGAGTAGGTTGGAGTATTGCGTCCTAGTGGGACGGGTGGAGGATGGTTTGAAGATGGTCTCTGATAGATAGGACGGGGCAGAGAGAGAGAGGCATTTGTGTGTGAGGGTGAGGATTTTGAGAGTGATCCGGTCTTTGTCCGGGAGCCACTGGGCTGAGTGCCTGGCATGGGAGATATGCTCTCTTATTGGGATGCTAAGAGCAGCCCAGAGAGCATTGTTATGTTTGACTTGAAGTCTGTTTAGGTTTTTGGCTGATGTCCCTGCTAGGTGGGCATTGCAGTAGTCCAGTTTGGCTCCAATGGTTGCTCTAGCTATAGAGAGGCAGTTGTGTTTAGAGAGCTATGGCTTGATGGCGTTTATGAGTTTGGTGGTATGCGCAGATGAGGAAGTGATTGCGCTGACTTGTCTGGTCATAGATAGTGAAGAGTCTAGGTATACTCCCAGGGTCTTTACAGCTGTGGATACAGGGATGATGGAGTTGTCAATGGAGAAGTTAACATACAGTTTGTCCAGTTTGTCTAGGGTGTTCCGTTGACCTAATATCGTGATTTCAGTCTTGTCTCCATTGAGGCAAAGGCCATTAACTGCCATCCAGGCCTTGATGATGGAGTACATTGTGTGGAGTGCCTTGGCGTCTTCGTTGTATGATCCTGAGAGGGGTAGAAATACTTGTGTGTCGTCCGCATAGTTCGTGTATGTGATACTGTATGAGTCGAGTTTGTCAAAGAGTGGCTTAGTGAACAAGTTGTAAAGTGTGGGTGCAGTGCGTGGCATTGGCGATGTCATAGAAGACTTTCATGGCTCTTCCCTCTAGGAAGGAGGTGACCCAGAGAGCTGATTCTTTAGAGAAGTTGGCTGAGTGTGTGAGGTGTGAAGTGAGAGTCTTGTGGTCAACCAGATCGAAAGCGGCTGAGAGATCTAGAAGGAGCAGAAGAGCAGGCTTGCCTTCGTCCATGATTTGGGTGATCTGACTCTTCAGATCCACCAAGGCTGTTTCTGTGCCATGTCCTTTCCGGAAGCCTGATTGCCTAGTCCCGAGGATGGAGTGGATTTCCAGAAAGTGTTGGATTTGACAATGTGCGGCTTTGTCCAGTAATTTAGGAGGAATGGCACCATGGTTATTGGTCTGTAGTTGTTGGGTTGTAAGGGGTCGAGAGTAGGTTTATTTAGGAGAGGCCGGACCCAGGCCTCTTTGCGGTTAGCTGGGGTGATGCCTGTTTTAAAGGACGCATTGATGAATGCCGTAAAGAGTGGCACAAACCAGTCTGCGCAGTCTTTGATGAGTTTTGGTGGGCAAATATCGCCTTTACAGGGGGAGGGTTTGAGATTTTTTAGTAAGTTGATAACTTCTGATTCAGTGACATCCCTGAAGGAGAAGTCAGGTATGGTGGGCTTGGACGAGGTAGGTGGAGTGTTGGTAGGCTTGGTTCCTGTCTGTTGAGGTAGTGCTTTGCAGTGGTCTTTGATTTTCTTTTGGAGAAGGTCAATTTTTTGTAGCATGGCAGCTTGAATGCTGGTACACCAAGCTTCATTTATGATTATTTCATCCGGTGTATTAGGGGTGAGATGAGCTCGTTAAAAATGGCGAAGATCTCTTTAGAGTGCGATTTGGCATTAGAGATTTGTGTGTTGAAAGCGTTGGCTTTGGTATCAGTGATAGCTTTCTTGTATTGGTGGGAGATTAAATTGAATTTGTTTTTGGTACTGGTGCAGGGGTCAGATTGCCAGTTTTTTTGTGCTACTCTTTTGTGGGATCGCATTGAGTGCAGTTCTTCAGTAAACCATGAGTTGGTGTGTAGAGATTTCTTCTCCTTTTTCCATTTGAGTGGTGCTATCTCATTGATAGCTTTGGTGATGACATCTTTGTAGATGTCTGCTAGGATATTGGGGTCATTAGCGAATGGGGGTGCTAGTTCGGGGGTGTTGAGGTAGGGGCACAGGTTATCTTTGTGTTTTTTAGAGCTTGACTTGTGCAGCGATAGCAGGGGTCAGAGGTTTGTGGTTTTTGGTGATAGGAATAGAGAACTCAATATAGTTGTGGTCGGCCCAAGGCAGTGAGGAGTTAGAGGTGATAGTGGAGAGGCAATTATGGTCTGCAATCGAGTCAAGAATGCGGCCTTTGGCGTGAGTAGGACTTTCTACTTTTTGGGTGAAGCCCAGGTCATTAAGTTCCTTAGTGAGGGTGACTGCAGATTTGTCTTTAGTATCGTTTAATCCGAGATTGAGGTCTCCTAGTAGAAGGGTTTTGGTGGAGCTTTTGATATTATTGCTGAGGATGTGAATGATGTTTTCCTTGGAGTCTGGGGTGAGGCCTGGGGGGCGGTATAGTAGGTGAATGTTGATGATGCTGTTGGGTGACAGTGTGAGGTTAGCTGATAAGAGGTCAGAGTTGTTGGTCAAGGGGTGACTGACAGGTCAGAGCTGGACGTTCTCCTTGTAGATGAGGGCTACTCCACCTCCTATTCGATCTGGCCTGTCTTGTCTGAGTATGGTGAAGCCAGGTGGTAGTGCAAGTCCAACGGCAGGACCTGATGCTTCATGTAACCATGTTTCTGTGATGGCTAATAGGTCAATATTATTGTGGTCATGAATATCAGATGCATGAGCTGGGAGTGATCGGACATTGAGGAGGGCACATTTTATGTGAGGTGTGTGTGGTTTGTTTGTGGAGGTGTGTGTGGTGGTCGTATCTGATATGTCATGTGAGGTGGTATTGTGGGGTGTAGTTTGATTAGTGGGTGGTTGACTGTGGGAGAGTGGATGTCCCTTGCGGGGGCAGTGTTTGGAAGTGGTTAGTGGCATGGGTATGAGGGGACGGATTGATGTATAGAGTTGGAGAGCAGTGAGTGTTGCAAGGAGAGTGAGCAGCGTGGTGGTGGCAATGGCGAGCTTGCAGGACGCTATGGGCATGATTGTATGCTGGGAGGGGCTGTGTGTCGTGGAGGACACAGTCAGTTGGGTGGGGTGGACCTAGTCTGAGGTAGGCAGGAGTGGATAGGTTTAGAGTGGGCTAAAAAATATCCTAAGGTACTAGGAGGTATCAGTGTGACTTACGCGCAGCAAGAGGCACAGGCAGGATCGCAGATGAGCGACCATAAGGCACAACACAATTCAAATGCGGTCTGAAGGTGACCATAAGGCACAACAAAATTCAAATGCGGTCTGGGAGAGACCATAAGGCACAACACAATTCAAATGCGGTCTGAGGGTGACCATAAGGTGCAACACAATTCAAATGCGGTCTGAGGGTGACCATAAGGCACAACACAATTCAAATGTGGTCTGGGAGCGACCATAAGGCACAGCAATGAATAGTTTAGACACTGTGCTGTGGGTAGGGTGGACAAGACAGTTGTTATAGTTATGATAAGAGCTTACAGCAGCCTAGACATGTGCAGGTTTGGGAAGTGAGCTGGGCATTAGACTAACTAAACAGGTACAGTTATACAGTAGGCAACAGAGGCATGGTCAAATACAAATTAAGCAAATACTGGGATTGGCAGTTACGACATTAGGCAGGATACATAGCGATATTTTGTATGCTTCATGGGAGCCACGCTATAGACTAGTGTAGGCGTGTATGCCTGTATGGGTTGGATGAGGACTGTAGCAAGTCTACCGTGCCCATGAGTCAGATCGCAGTTTCCATCGACATTTTAGATTTATGTGAGCCTACACGTAGAGGCCGGTAAGGTGGGTAATGGCTGTATGGTGTCAGAGCGGTGGTCAGAAGGTGACCGTTTGCAGTTAGTACAGTACCTTGTGGACATAGTCCGTGTAGATCGTGAGCAGCGTTTCGGGCAGGGGGCAGGTGATCAGGCAGTGACAGGCAAGGACAGGAGGTTTGCCTTTGGGCACACTGCCTTTGTGCTGATGCCGGTTTCGCCGCAGGCTGGTGATTGGCTACTTACTAGGTCAGTGCAGCCAATGAGGGCGCTGCTAGTAGCCTGGGAGGACCCAAACCAGTGAAGGTAGAACTTGGCCATTGCGGACGGCCATCTTGGAAAGGCAGCCCCAGTAGATAAACAAACGGGTCACGCTGATTTCTGGAGGGATGCTGCCGTGAAGTGGCAATTTCTTGCAGTTATAGAACAGAGAATGTGTTCTATTGAATAGCATCCAGTGAAATGCCATGCAATGTCACTTTCTGTGATGTCAAAAGGGATCAAAGGGCATGTGATGGAAATTTCATGTGCCTATGATTTCGGAAACACTGTGCCAATGATTCAGCACTTGTTGGGGTGGTCAGGAAAGGTCCCCAAGATAGAGAGGGGTTTATGTTGCAAGCTCCATATTTGTGACTGGGGGTGCGGCGAACTGAGTCCGATATTGCAATTTCATATGTACACTTTAGTTAATTATGGATGGGATGTGTCACTTTAGTTTTACTTTTTGTTTAAAGTTGATTCATGTTAGATTTTCACACGCAGAAAGATGCAATGCTGAAACCGCCAAATGAAATAGGAACGTGAATCACGCATGGGGGTACTACTACGAAGAAGTACAAAGAAACTGAGAGACAGGGAGGTTTTTATTGCGCATGCAAATAAGCGGCCTGTCCTAAAAACCCACGGTAAAGGAGAAATAATATTTATTAGACAGGTACACTGAGAAACATACAAAGGGAGTTTATATAAATCGGCGTGCAGTGGGTTTTTTATGAACTCATTCAGACTTTGCAGCTAGCAGTTTGCGCAAGGAAATATAGGTGACTGGGGAATTCTGGTTTTGCAGACTTGGGGGTTGACAAATAAATAATGAGTAATCCAGCAGAAGGTCAGCAGTCGAACAAGACACGGGTTAATGGCTTAGTAGTTCCCCAGGCTATACATGTAATGTCCCTGAGTACACCAAAGTCTTGTAATGCAGAGGGACCCAGTCATTTGTTTTGGCATGCAATGAATATAGGGTGAGCTTGGGTCCGGGGGCATGGTGTATAATACTCAATAGTTTTCTCAGGGTGGAACCAGAGGCCATGCATGTCTAGTGGTACTCATATAAAATAGAATGCTTTAATGGAGCAGTAAAGTTGTGGTGGATGCGATAGCCATCGCTAGTTTAAAGAGAACCTGTTTACTCAGTCTTCTTCATATCTCTTGAAGAATCTATGTGAACCATGTGCAATTAGGGCTAAGGTTAAAGGGCTTAGGCCAGCTGGTACTAGTAATGAATTATGTTTGTACCAAATGTTCAATTGTTTGAATATGTCATGACCAATGTTCCCTCTAATTAGTTTTCTCTATGTGCGGAACCGGTTGGCTGTTGTGCGCACATTATTTTCCATGTGCGCAACTGATTAATGAGGTAAGCCACTTTGTGAGCTACCGTCGCAGAGAAGCCCTCGGCAATTGAGCATAGAAAGAAGAAGGTGCTGTTGTCTAGATGGGTACTAGAAGTTCCTATCCTTTAGCAAACACGCAGCACATTTCATTCAGTGTACTGCCAAAACATCTGACTTGGTCTTTGAAATGTGCTGCTTTGTTCATCACCCGCAAGGAGTGATGCTTCAACCCCTACTCTTCCCCTGGCCTCTGTGCTTGCCTCCAATACTATTTGATAGAGCGCTGTAAAAAGTGAGGGATTGGAGCAGTAAACACTCGCTGGGATATTTGCAGACTCACAATACTTTACAAGCAAGGCATATTTAAATGCCCCAATTTATGATGCGCATTTTAAGAATGGCATAACTCTGCATGTACACAATTCTTTTTCTAGTGCATACAAGATTGTTTGCAACATAACCCACCCATATATCATTGTGTAGGATTACACAAGTGCTCAGTGAAACAGTTTTTGTATAGAAGCAAGTTACCATATAATGTGTGATGGTCTATGCCCAAAGGAAATCTGAACACTTGGAAACGATGCATATTGTGTGAAAAGCATTCTCCTGTCTGAATATCCGGTGCCCTAATACTATGGAGGAGTAATCCCAGGCATAGTCCATACCCTTTATCCTTTGTGGGCTAAGTAAATTATATTGCAATGTTGCTCTCTACTTAGAGGGTAATGTTAGTAATGCTAAAGTAGTAGACGCTGAGCATCACATTTGTCTTTTCAAAATCTTTAGAGGGCAAATTAATATTTGAGTTTTGTAATGTGTTAACTTACAAGGGGGCCACTTCAAACAACTTGCGTGACGTACAAAGAAGATGAAGTATGGGATTTGGTTACACATCCAAGTAGCCTGCTTACTTACAGTCAGTATCCGATCTTTGAGACGGTAGTTCCATTATTTAGTGTGGGTGGCGATTTTGGTAAGGCACAACGAGTAACAGAAATTCTGGCGCGTGAACGTTATTCATGTTACAACAAACATAAAAGAAGTGGATGTAGGTACACGTCTGCTAACCTTTCGCAGAGCCAAGAGAGGAAGAGTCACGGTTGTCCGGTAGTATCTTAATGTACTCTGGGGCAGAAGTAAGAGACATACGGTCAAAGTGGGGTAGAGTCAGGTTTGGGAGTCATGGGTGTTGAGTGATAAATGTTGGTTAATGTGTGCAGGCATATCTTGGTTAGATTCTTCTGTTCATGGAGCCAGTTTTTCGTATTAGTTTTTAACCTCTTGCGTTGTATTTTGCGGGCAGGGATTTTAGGTGCATAGTAGTGTAATGCAAAGTAGCAGAATATCAAAACTAGTTGCTTATTTTAAGAGAAAGAAAGTTTCAGGTAATTGCTGTGGCTTGTGCCTTATTAAATCTTATTGAATAGGTGAGAATTGTCTGTGTGCGCTGCTAAAAATCTTCTGAGCGGCTACCAGAATGAAGCTGGGCAAGCGCACATGCGCAAAGCTTAGAGGGAACATTGGTCATGACCTATCAGAGACACATACTAAAAGGAGGTGTGCTTTACACATGAGCTGAAGATGGTAGGGATACCAATGAGAATGTAGAAATTGGAGTGAGATGGGATTTCTTTGAAGAGTTGTTGTCCAATCACATGTGGGTGGTGGATTGTAATAAAATATATGGAAGTATTTCAACTGTTACAAAAATGTATATAATGTGTCAATTTATGTAGTTCAGTGAGAATGTTTTTTTTTGGCTCAGACTTTTGTACAATAAACTTACTTTACATACAAAACATGCAGTAGTTCCTCAGGTGGTGGTCCTGCTTTGAGTTAAGGTGATTAAGGGCCGCCACACACACTCGATTTGTTTAAAAAAAGAAACTAATGACATTTTAGATATCTGCTTACTTCACCCAGGATTCCCATGTTGTTCCACAAGTTTAGATCCAGGGTTTGCAAGTTGTGACATGGTGATTTGTCAAGGGACCCTTGCTGCCCGAGCATCTATAGCCAACGTATCATATGGTGTGTGGTGACTAAAGACTCTTTCTGACCACAAATGGAAGGTCTTGAGTCTTTTGCCCTCTGGAATTCTTGCTTGCCTCACTCACTGCATTGACACTGATGATGCAGTGAGTTACAGTACCATTACAGAAATAAGTGTTGCATAGCCTGATATGAGTAATCAAACTCTGTACTGTAAAAGATAAATTATATACAATCTGCTATAGACACCATTTTTTGTTTAATTAGTATTCCTGATGAACACATCTCAAACAAATCTGCTTAATGATATTTTAACAATGCAATGATTCATAGAACTACGACCATCACATGTTTTGCTTAGTTCCAAACTTCATGAGGTGCTTCTCAAAATTGTATAAAGTACCTTTGATCTACATCCTCGTGAATGACACAAATATGACATTCTATTCGTCGGTTATGCAAACTGTTTCCTATGATGCATTCTCTCTGGTGTTTAAAATACAGCAGTTGTTTTATAGTTTGCAGGTCTACATCAGGTTTTGCTGTAATTGATTAGCAATTAAAATGCAAAAGAACACTCTGTTGCAATTGAACTATTTGTGCAAAAGAAAAGGTTTTCAATGCGTGTGCGGCCATTCTTTCATTATAGATGTAGTCTGTCGAAGTGCAGTTAGAGAACAGATTGCACATTTTACCAGGTGTGTGAGGAGCAGTGTTTCGAAAATGGCTGCCATCACGTGCATGACAAAAGTTTCAGCAAAAAGTCCAGGATAGCCTAAAAAACATCCAACCCCAGATATGCCATGCACGTTTTTAAATGATACCATTTTCTTCCAAAATATGTACATTTCTCATTACATATGCACCCAAATAACTCTCAATGTGTTGATCATACTTGCTTTTACATAATCATTAATTGGCATCCGTTATTTTTGATGCAGCTAATCACGTTGCTAGGAACATGGACTGACTTCCCCATTAAAAGAAAATAACAGTCTACAAACCAACGAGACCCCTCCGATCGAGCAATGAAATCCGCCTGGAACTCAAACCATACCTCAAGAAAAAACTTGGAGGCACCTCCTTCTACCACTTAGCTGCAAAAACCTGGAACAACATCCCAAAGGAAATAAGAAACACTGAAGATCACCTAAAATTCAGGAAATCACTAAAAACCTGGCTCTACAACACCACAGACTAAACCTGAAAAACGAAACTGGTAAAAAAGGATAGCTAAACCGAAAAGACACAGACATCCCTGACCGGGGAGAGTAAAGCCCACGGCAGCTGGACGGGTAACATCGGATAGACAGGAACACAGGCAGCACACACGGAGACTGAGTCAACTAACCCAGACAATCCCACCAACTGTTTCGCCCGCACCGTAATTTAATTACCGACAGGTACCATGTTGGTGTGGAATTATCAAGACATTGAGAATCCCCCCACTACCTGAGAGGTTGTCACTAGCAGATGCACTGGGCACTAGAGTCTAAATGGAGGATAAGGGGAGCCATGAGAGAGCATGTTAGAGGTGGGGGCCAGAGGAGTAAGGAACCTGTAGGCCAGTCAGACCCAGATCAGGCAGAGCCGCAACAGGGGAGACTACGCAAGCCGAGCGCTTCAATTCAGGATAGAGATGCAAACTAACCAACCCGACTAATAAATTCCCTTTCTGCATACACCTCTCAAACTCCATACCAAACACAACCAAAACCTACAGCAAAACAAACCACACAAACTTCACTACATTGCAACAACAAAACAAAAACACACATAGCCTTGCACAACAGTACACAACGACTACCGGCCACAAACCCCAGGCCCAGCCAACGGGCCCACCGGGCTGAGGCCGCCAACAGCACATCACTGCTCTCTTGCATTTTTCCTGCTTCCTCCCACTAACTCAACCCCCCTCTCCCTTTTCAGAGCCGCCAGAGCGCCAAGGGACCACTACGGTGCTGATAGTGCGCGATACAAATGTCCTTTAACATTAACATTAACATTATGGGAGAACATTCTGAGAAAGCCGACAGCAGCTCCTGTTGGCTTTTCTGCCCCCACTCTCCTCTCTGGCTCCCTTCACCATCCCACCAATCATGGCTCCAGTAACTTTCTGTACGTAAGCCCCAAATTTACAAAAGGGTCCCGAGCTCCCCCTTCCGCACCATGTACACCCCCTTTCTGCTACTTTGAACAGTATGGACATAGAAAATGCACTCTTCCAGAGCACCCAATTCTATTTCCTGGTGCCCATCTTTATTATAGGGTGTTTTAGGGAGCTTTGGTCTTGTGCTGCTCCGCCATTGGTGAAATGTGTTTGCTCTTACGTTCTGTGACATTTTATGGGAATTGATTGGTCAACATGTCATATTCCACATATGTGGCTTTTGTTCCTTCACATTCTGTCCCTTTCCTTCTTTCCTTTTGTTTGCTTGAGTAGAAGGCTGGGCGTTACATCTGGGTAATGCTGGGATTACGTATGAGGAATGATCATTAAACATGGCCCTGCACTCCTCATCTCATCACAGTTCCTATTTGTGAAGTGAGCCTGCACATCCCATACAGGAAAGAAATGGTCAATCCTTAATCGCCTAATTTTATTTTTCTGCACCAAGAAAGTTTCTCTGCTCCAGGAACTTTCATAAAACTCATAAAACTCAGAAAACTGATATTTTGCACACTGTCTGACTTTTGAATTAGCCTATTGCTGATATTGTGCACACTGTTTTGACTTTTGGATTAGCCTGCTGCTATTTTGCTCACCTTGTCACTGTGTCACCTTGAAGCAACCTACTGAAATTGTTCACACTGTCTGACTTTGATTTAGCCTATTGCTGATATTTTGCAAACTGTTTTATTAATTTTTGATTTAGCCTATTGCTATCTTTCCCACCTTGTCACTGTTTCACTTTGAAGCAGCCTACTGATATTTAGCACACTGTCTGACTTTTGATTTAGCCTATTGCTGATATTTTGCACACTGTTTTATTAACTTTTGATTCAGCCTATTGCTATCTTACCCACCTTGTCACCTTGAAGCAGCCTACTGATATTGTGCCCACGGGGTTGACTTTTCAATCAGCCTAAGCCAGCCTACCAACAAACCACCATGTCCTCATTCCACAGAGCTACATTGGTCTTGGCCTCACTCCTTCCTCTAGTTCATTCAGTTACCCCTACATACTTTCTACCACCTCTTTCACCCACACTTAACCATAGACCATCTAACACAGCACCCTCTAACATGGCAAATAGTGACCTACTCAGCCCTATCGAATGGTTACATCGCTCTGCTACACCACCAACTCACTTATACCACTTTAAGTCCACTCCAGGAACCAGAGACTAGGCTCTCGCTTCCTCAACCATAAAGCCAACGCTAAGTCTAAAAAATCTCGACTCAATAACAGTAGCGACACGACTCGCCCTCCCTTCCTGACCCGCTCCCCCATACCTCACATGCCACTCTCCCCTATAACGCAACCACTAAAACAACTCACACCACTCCACAATCTTCCAATATTAAAGGAGCCCTCATCAATGCTCGCTCCCTTGTTGCCCATGCCTCTGAGATCGCTGATCTTATTATCGCAAACAGCCTAGACTTCCTGGCTGTTAAAGAAACCTGGCTACACCAGGCAGCAGGTCCCGCACTCTCCCTAGCCCTACCTGAAGGTTATACCATTATCAGGGCTGACAGAACTTTGGGCAAAGGTGGAGGAGTGGCTTTCATTGCCAAATCCCAACTAGCTCTCAGAGCCATTCTCCCTTCCCGCGTCCCCTCTGCAGAGCTCCTATCGGTGAAACTAACTCTGGCACCCACCCATGCAATATTCTTGCATCTTGTCTACTGCCCCCCCGGCCCTTCTCCCTCCTTCAAGAAAGACATCTTGAACCTCCTTTCCACTCACACCAAACCTGGATCCCAAACTATTCTTTTAGGAGACCTGAACCTTGCCCTCCAGGACCCTAACAACCATCATGCCCTACCCGTGGATAACACTATCTCTAACCTGACTTTATACACAGAATCACAATACCCACCCACTCCAAAGGCAGAACGCTGGACTGGGTATCTGACCTTAACTGCTCCATTTCCATTATCAAAAATTAACCCGTAGCCTGGTCAGACCATCACCTTATCTTGTTCTCATCCCTGGATCCTCTCCTACTAAAGCTTCATTAGCCCCCCCTCGCTGTCCAGAAACTGTCGCAACATCACCATAGACAGTCTCCAGCCCCTCATTAGCTACATCGTTAATGAACCAAAATTCAGCAACCTTGACCCTCCTAGCATGATATACCTCTACAACAACACTCTTAAATCTGCACTAGATATTGAGGCCCCTCTTAAACTTAGGAAAGCCAAACCCACGGCTCACCTCAACAAGTGGTTCACCCCCAAACTAAAAAGTCTTAGAAACACAAAAATATCAGTTGAATCCAACTGGAATAAATCACCTTCCATCAGCAAAAAACTGCATTCACGTCAGCGTCCGCCATCTACAAAGCGGCTATCCTTTCTGCAAAAAAAGAAACCTACAACTCCAGAATCCATAATGCTAAATCCAGTACTACGGAACTCTTCAGCATTTTAAAAGAGCTCAAATCCCCTGCACCACCCACACAAGACTGCAACAAAGACACAGAGTTGTGCACTAAAATCCAGCAAGCTCTTGCAGACAAAATCACTCTACTCCAAAATAAGATCAACACTAAAAAGGCAAGCCTCACTATCAGCTCCCAGCCCGCCTCTGACCCAACGAAAACCCCTCATCCTTGCACTCCCTTCTCCTTCTCACAAGTAACTTCAAAGGAAGTTGAAGACATCATAAAAAGCATAAAACCTTCCCACTGCCTAGGTGATATTTGCCCCCCCACCTTGATTAAAGAGGGAGCAAACAACCTAGCCCCCTTCATCACCATGTTGATAAATTCCTCCTTGTCCTCCAATCAAGTACCCAACAACCTCAAGGAAGCTTGGGTTAAAAAATAACCTCAATCCAAATGTCCCCACAAACTACAGGCCCATCACCACTGTTCCGTTCCTTCTAGAAAATTCTGGATTGGGTGGTTTATCTGCAAATTCAGAAGCACCTAGAGGAGAATGAACTCCTAGAACTTAGACAATCAGGCTTCAGATCCAGACATGGAACTGCGATAGCCCTCCTAGATCTAAAGATCCAAATGGACGAGGTGAAGGACAATTGTAAGCTAGCAATCCTCTTACTCCTCGACTTATCCGTGGCCTTTGACCTCGTCGACCACCAAATTCTCACCAAACACCTTAACACAGCAGCAGCATTCTCCACTAATGCATCCAACTGGGTTAAATCCTTTTTATCTAATCGGACCACCAGAGTCTACTCCCCTTCGGTCTCAGCATATCCAACACTGATAATCTGCAGTGTCCCTCAGGGATCTTGTGTGTCACCCACATTATACAATATATCTACAAAGTTACTCTTCACCGCCTGGACAACTTGGGTGTCCTCTACACCAATTATGCAGATGACACTCAAGTCCTCATCCCCCTCACTGGCTGTTATGACCATGATTCCAAACTGCTTAACAATATCTGTCTCGAAATCCAAGCCTGGGTGGCTACCAACAGTCTCTGCCTCAGCGATGACAAGACCGAGTTAATGATCGTGGGTACTCAGGCACGCCCGAATAAACTCGACTATAGATACTCATCCTTCGTCATTGACGATAATATAATCAACGTCTCTAAAGAGATAAAAAATCTGGGGGTCTACCTCGATTCAACTCTTTCTCTCAAAAAACAGGTAAGCAGTGTGGCGTCCTCCACAGCCTACACCAAAAAACTGATATAAAGCTGCAAATATTATTTATCTACATGCAGCTTTCTAATGCTGACTAGAGCACTTGTTCTATATCTATACTTGACTACTGTAACACATTATTCCTGGGTTCTTCTGAACACAATCTAAATAAACTCCAGGTGCTCCAGAATAACTCTCTGAGAGCAGTACTTAGTTTTCCCAGATCTTGCCATATTTTCACTCACTGACATAACCCCATAGCTAGCCATCCATGACAGAATCACACTATGCACCCTGGCAATCACGCACAAATGCCTTACAAACTCAGCCGCGAAATACTTGGCTGACAAAATGTGTAAACATCAACCCACACGTACTACCAGATCATCTCACTCCAACAACCTGGTGGTACCAAGATTCAATCTAAAAACAGCAGGAGGAGCTAGCTTCTTTGCTCAAGCGGCCAAATGTTGGAACTCTATTCCCATCCCACTTAGACAGGAACCTTCCTTCCTCATCTTTCAAACCAGTATAAAAAAAATGGCTGAGCAACAAGCCTCCTCACTAAGATGCCTCCACTATGTTATCTGATCACTGTCGATTTATGTTACTGCTCATCACATTGCTTATTCATACTATTGTTCATTATCTTATCTGACCCACCTGTATCTAGGGTCCCTCTTGCTGTATCCACACTGGATTGCAATCTACCTGCCTTGTATGTAATCCCTACGTTTTTCAAGTGCCCACTTACCTGAGGGTTTGGTGCGCGATACAAATAATAAACAAATGCAAAATACAAAAATACAAACCATTCATGGGAAGATCCGAAAATAAGTGATAATATGAAGTATAGAGAAGAGAAGGCATGGGTGTCCTAAACATTGTAAAAAGATAGAGTAGGACCAAGTAACGAAGATTACTGGTAGGGAATTTGGGTATTATGGACCCATCCCTCTTTCCCATCCCAGTAGATGAGGATGGCGTTCCCCTTGACTGCACTGCAAAGAAGGCAGGGAGGCCAAAAGAGCCACCCGCGTGTAAGAAGAAGCAATGTTGGCCAAGAAATGCAACCTTGGCAGATATGAGTATAATAGGAACTGAAGTCACTGGCTCCAAGAAGAGTGGTTAAGATACCTAAGGACTATGGACAATCTAAATAAAGGAAACATAGCCCACAGGAGATTGAGACAGAAATAAAATGATAATAAAAAATAAGACACATTGGGCCTCATTACAAGTCAGCCTGTCCGGAAACAACAGTGGCGGTAAATCCGCCGCCACTGTTGTTTCCAGACCGGCTGATTCCGAGTCCTGCTGCAGGTGGGAGGTGTCATACCCGCCAGCTCTGACCTGGCGGAAGTAACACCTCCCGCTTGCAAGCAGACATGGAAACACGGCACTGTCATAGACGGAACCGGTGTTACCATGGTCCACCTCAAAATGGAGTCCTATGGGACTCAATGGGAATGGGGATTTTCTGAATTCCGCCTTCAGAATTACCGGGTCACCAGGATTGTAATGTCCCGGTGATTACGGCAATCATCGAGGCGAAAAGGTATTAACGGTCCGGCGGCAGACTGCCAGTCTTTCCGGCACGGCTACAGCCGGACTCGTAATGAGGGCCATTGTCTTGTTCTCCATAACCCCCCTCCCTCAAGGGCAGCAGAAATATCTTACTGAAACCCACAGACTCATGGGGCCTCATCAGGACCCTGGCGGTCCCGTAATGAACGGTGTCGGTACGGGACCGCTACCGTTCATTATGCGATGCCCTATTACGAGGCCTGCTAGCGGGTCCCGATTTTCACGTCTGGTTGGACCAGATGTGAAAAGCGGGACCTGCTAGCAGGCCAGGATGCTAACAACGGTCCCGTCATTAACGGGCCCGTTGTTAGCATCCTCCCCATTCCCATTTGAGCCCTGCAGGGCTCAAATGGGACTGGGGATTGATTTTTACCGGGTCCAAGAAAAGGGCAATTACTGGGTCTGCCAAGGTCAGCATAACACGGTTATTGCCCTTTTTTTGGACCCAGTAAAAAATAATTACCGACGCCAGCCATGCCCTTAATAAGAGCACGGCTACCGCCAGGGTCGTAATGAGGCCCATAGAGTGATAGGGTAAGGCCCTGATTTAAACCCTGTTGGATAACTAAAATATCTGGACACAGGGTGAAGAATTGGACCATGGCCACAAGCAGAAGAATATTCAGCACATTGCTAGGAAGACCACAAGTTTGAAGTCCTACCCACCCAACCCCCAGACCAATCAGAAGCGGAGGTGAGAAAGAAGCACAATAGTATAGAGGGCTAAGGACCAATGGGGAATCACCCATTCCCTAGAGAACACCATCTGGCACAAAAGGAGAAATCAACAAATCTGAGTTCAGAGTGAAACTACCGAGTGACAGAAGGACTCTCCCTCCTGAACTAGAGTGACTCAGGCAAGGACAGGGAAATAAGAGGACAAACAGAAATACCTAGGACCAATTTATGGACATTGCATCAACTCTGCAAGCCTGATTATGCCTGGATCAAGAAACTTCTGGTGTAAGGAAAGGGATCCAGCAAGGAAGTGATTAGTGATGGCAAATCCCTTAAATGAGGACTGGACAAGAGAGAGGTTGGAAGAGGAAGGAACCATTTGCTTAGATGGAAAACCATCACTTGCCCGAAACGATGGATGTGATTGAGAAGGGAAGAATAAGTGTAGCTCTGCTAAAGGTCTGTTCTGATGATCAAGATGCACTAGTTGAAGGTGAGCAGGTACGCACCTCCATGTCAGAGTAGTACTTCAAAGGGGCATTTCTTATGTGCTATGGGGCTGGCAGTCCATGAATCTGGGAAACATAGAGCTGAAATTCTTTACTATGGCTGGCAATACCTCTGATTGGAAGAAATATGGAATTGTTCAAGAAATCACCTCTCTGAAACCTGCAAAAGCCTTTGTACCTCCACCCCTGGGAGCTGGCATCTTTGGATATTATTATGGGAGAGGGAGAAGGTAAGTGACTTCCCTAGCCATGTGTTTCCCACTCAAACACAACTAAATCAAGCAAGAGATGGAGGGATGAGAACTCTGGTGATGAAATCCCATATTAGACCAACCTACAGAAGCATTCATATCAAATATGCCCAGGAAATAACACATATTATGACTGCCATGTAGCCTTAGAACTGAAGCTGAATCAGCAAGAAAGATGGAATGGTCCTTGACCCTCCTTGCAGGTTGGAAAGACCAGTGTTGGAGGAGGCTCCTAAAACTCCAGGCCTATATTTGGAGAGCAGGATGGTCACTGGACTTTTATCAGAAGGTTATGTCTGCCACTTGCTGAAGGGCTAATGCCATGTCACTGTAGATAGTGATACATATTATCTGGTTTGAGCACAAGCTGCAGTGGATTAGCTAAATGGATAGATCATAGCTGCATCTTTTATGTTACGATCTGGGCAAATACATGTGGCAATGGCCACCCAATGTCTAGTCCCACCAAATGCTCTGGGTCAAGAATATCACAGCAGAGAATAACACAGGGGAGGGCATTTGCCAGAGAAAGAGTGTTCCATCCAAAACCCAAATGTCACAACCTGTTTTCTCTCTTGAAGGCCCTTGGGGCCATACCTTTAAGCTGTTGACAAAAGAGATATAATCCCAGGGAGCAGTATTCATCACTGAGGACTTCTCAATGTGTTTCTTGAAACAGTTCCTCCACCAGAGATGCAACTTGTAAGGGCCCCTGAAGTTAAAGCATTTGTCTTGATCTCATTATAATCTGCTTCCAACCGTGGAACAACAGGAAGAACATCCTAACAACCTACCCCAGACCAAAGGAAGTCCCATTTTATTGCCAGAAACCTTAGAGAGATTGTTCCATGTATGCTTTGTAATGCTTTCAAAGGGGGTCTCTTGCTTAGAATCTGCAAAGGGTGTATTAAGGGTCAGATGTAACCCCTGTCTGGGCGGGTCCGGGCAAGTTCGGTGATCGGAGCAGTTTCACAATCTGCCTATTAAGTTTGTTACCACTTCACGATGCTACTGACATGAATATACAGCTGCCAGATCCAGGGCTATCCTTGTCTCATAAGGTAAGGAGATCCATACCTCCTTCTCGCTTGCCCTACCTCATCTACTGCTCAAAACACTCCTTTCCTCCCTCTCCCCCATGAACTACTCATTATCCGTACTTTGTCCTTGTCCTACCCTTAATTTGTTTGTTTGACGCCTACATTTCTTTCATATAGTCTATACCACTTATGAGACTCTCTACATAACCGATCTACTTCCCGTTTGCAAAGTGGTATGAAAATGCACAACCTACCACCAAAATCGTTGCCCGCCTAACCCTACTTAGTGCATTCCACTGCTCCCAGCGGCAGACGTTCATTATGTAGTTCATTATAACGCATGCCTTATCTGCTCTCGCTACACTTGCCTAACTGGCGGACTTAAAACCAAAGCTGATACCACCTCTAGGACTCTCCGTATTTACTAACTGTAGGCCTGCCCTCTACAGATGCATGTAGCTCTCAAGCATTCACTACAAAAAAAGTCATCACACCTGCAACTCTTTACCTCTTTGGACCTTGCCACTAACGTTGCAACCCCCTGCCTGCCTCATAAGGTGTGGTCTTCGTTGCCACTTGCGGGTAGCATACCACCAACCCTTGGCTGTATCAACATGGACCTTACAAACTACTAAATGTGCACCTTCTGTGAAATCAATCGAAGTCCAGTCGCCCTACTGTGCTTTTGAATCGCCCTCCTTTGCCTCTGTGGCCCATCAATGTAACTTCTCTTCAGTAAATGCATATTTACATACTCAACCTCCCTACCCAGTAGTGTACCCTGATTACCCATACAATATATACCTGGCATGGTCATTTGCACACCTGAAGTGGCCCACCGCACCATCAGGTGAGGCGTTGCCAGACTGTGGACTTATTGATATCTTTTGCATGTTTGCACACCTGAATTTGCCCCCCCGCACCACGAGGTGAGGCTCTCCAGAGTATGCCTACACTGTCTTCCATTATGTTGTAAGCATCTCACCATGATCTCACACTTTGTTTACTGTACTCTGCACTTACTGTAACTAGCGCCAAGATAGCTGTGGGCTTTGTGCGCTACTATAAACTTTAAAATAAACTAAAATAAAAATGAATGATGTTTTATGATCATAATGATTCCTAGCTATGACATCAGTGAATTCAAAGAGGGCCGTGCTGAGAGGACGTGAAGCATTACATTCAGTGTGATCATCTCCAAAACATCTTCTGAGGACCTTCCAGGGAATAAGTGTTGGTTGGGAACATTGGTACTTGGATTAAAGCCATTGGCCTCTGCGCTCTTCTTTTCCTTTAGTGGAAGGTGAAGAGGAAGAGAGGGAACTTGAGGGTTCTCATCTCCTGAAAAATAGATGGGATTGTCATAGCGACTGTGGAGTTAGCAGGGAACCCCAGGCTATCCATCATGTGAATAAAACAAACTCTTTGATGCTGCCTTGAAACACAGTCAACATATCCCTCCACTGGCAGACAGTCAGACTCATTCATTACAGAACAGGGAGGAGATGAGGCATAAGAGTGAAGGAGCTCTCAAATGAACCAAAGCTCCATCTCCCTAGAGCACAGAAGATTAAGACTCCTCAACAAAATTACCTCAAGGTAGCTCTGGCAGGGACGAAAGGCAAGAACGCAGAACATGTCACCTGTGCTTGATACTATGAGGGGAAATAAGCTCTGGTGAGTATGTCCTTTCCACCCCTCCTCCTGGAAGAGGTACTGTAGTCCTCTGTCCGTCCATCATCAAAGCCAAGGAAACCATGCAAAGGCAACAGCTTAAACCATGAGCGTAATTGTAGACGAGGACAAGGGTGTTTGTCCCCCTTTCGTGGCACACCATTTTGTCCCCATTCATTTGGCAGGAGCACCTTTCCTTTAGATGTCATGCCTCCCCCCCCCCCCCCACCATTTTCAACAAAGTTACTCCACTGGCTTAACCTACCTGACTCATGTGCTGATCTCTGAAGGAAAAGGGACCATCAAACGCTGAAGCTGACGGATCAAGTCTTCCTGGTTCTAAGATGCCACTGCTGTGCTATACAGTAAAGTGAGCATGTGCACACATACAAAGGTGGAGTGTCCGGCAAAAATCCCCTGAAGTCTTGAAGTTAAACAATCAAGGCCCCGCCCGGAATCATCTAGCTGATCCAGATGGGCCAAGCAAGGCCTTTGAGAAATCTTGAATTGTTACATTAGGTGATGACTTACCCAATTTAAATGCATGAACGAACACTCCCTCCCTCTTCACTGCGTGCCAGCTATCGGGAGAGGTGAGGAGACACATGTCCAGCACAGTCGCTGTTCCTCTGTGCGAGTCAGACACAACAGAAATGTTTGCACATTGGGCCTCATTACACGGTGTGCGGTAAAAATCGGAATTTAACGGCATGGCGCTATTAGCATGTCCGCCCTCGCTAAAGACCGCTAATAGCGTCCCATTACGAGTTCGCGGACACGAGCATAGCGCCATGCCGTAAATGCCATTACCGCCATGCCGCATAAGTCCACAAAATGCCCATTACCGGGCTCGACCACAGTGCTGATAGCACCTCCTCCCTCACGCAACATGCTAATAGCGGTCACCGCTATTAGCGGACACCGTCAAAAAGCGGAACCGGAAATAGCGTCATCGCACAGGAACAGGAAAGAGAACGGCGGCCATCTATAAAAACACAATCCAGTGCCATCCTCTGCATCCAGGACATCTTACCGGAGAACTCTGACCAAAAACCATCCAGGACTGCCTGAAGATGTCAAAGGCCCCGAAAAAATCCTCTGACCGACAGCGGAAAGAGAAATTCACACCAGAGGAGCTCATTATGCTGACTAGCACACTTGCAGCCAATGCGGAGGTCGTATTCGCCAATGATATGCGCCGTGAGGCGATCATCAAGAAAAAGGACATCTGGGACGAAGTAGCCCGCAAAGTAAGTGCAGTGGGCACTACCACCTGCAGCGTGAAGGACTGCCGCAAGAGGTGGGACGACCTCCGGCTAGGTGTGCGTAATATCCTTTCAGTTAACCGCAACCTTGCAATGGCCACAGGAGGAGGCACAGAATCACCTCTGAAGATGAAGGAGTGGGAGGAGACATGTGCCTCCACCATCGGAGTCGAAGCCATAGAGGGGGTCGGAGACATGGAGCATGGTGTGGCCATCTCATCTGATGGAGGTGAGTGAATACGTCAAACAATGCACAGTGAAGGGTGAGGGGGTACCCCAAACACGTGTCGATGACTACGCCATTGGTCCTGCCACACACATACATGCATGCATCACCATATACACGTGCAATACTGACCCATCTATGCATGACCAACCCGACATCCCCATGACAAGAATCACTGATGAATAGGCCCCAATGCATAGAGCAGCATGACGTGAACATTCTGCATGAGGCACCTAGACCCATTAACGATGATGTACCCTATTCATGTCCTCCACAGGATCACCGACGGACACTGGAGAGACAAGCACCGCAGCACGTACTCCCCCAGCAGCCAAAAAAGCCAGATTGCATGAGAGGGGTGACACCGCCACCACCTCCAGTGGAAGTGGGAGGACAGTCCATCTGCAGAGGGCCAAGGGCAGCAGGAGCACCATTGCATCACAGCCTGAGGGCACGGCTCCTGTTGTAGCCAAACCCACGCAAGTGTGCCCCATCACTGCTGAGATGAGCACGGAGGGCACGCACTCCGCAGCCACCAGCTCCACTGGGGAGGCAGCAGCCACCGCACCGGCCAGTGACGAGGAGGACGCAATCGACGTCCTACAACTCATCCATGACCCCAGCCCAACATGGTCCATTGAGGGGAGTCCGAGGGCAACATCCGGATCTGCTACCCAGGGAGCACATGACACCCTCACTGTAGAAGGTGCATGGAGCCCTCAGCTGTCCTCACCGGATGCCGGGTGCATGGACCAGGGCGCGCCGTCCAGCCCAGCGGCATCTACCACCCTGGAAGACCTTGCAACCATCAGCCGGAGGCAGGAAGACATGGCTGCGCTGGTCGCCCAGCATGTGGCGGAGACAGTCCGTCTAAGGGATGACCTCCAAAAATATGCTGGACAAACAAAGGAGCCCATGGAGGCCTGCACTGACAGGATATGCCAGGAGATGGGCCAACTCCGCCAGGCCATTCTACGTATTGGGGACATCATGGAGCAGCATCACCGACCCCCAACACAGGATCGACCGGGAACCTCCTCCTCAGCAAGTTCCCAGCAGACCAGCCCCCTGCGCCGCTCACTGCGCAACCTGAGGCGCCCCGCATCACAGCAACCCGATGTCGGTGGGGGCCCTGATGCTTAGCTCCACCAAGGACCAGGTGGCACATGTGGTGCAGGAAACATTATAGACACCATGAGACTCACCTGGGTGTTTTGGGGGGGAGGGGGGTAAGGGTGCATTTGGGTGTTTGGGGGGGAGGGGGGTAAGGGTGCATTTGGGTGTTTGGGGGGGAGGGGGGTAAGGGTGCATTTGGGTGTTTGGGGGGCAGGGGGGTAAGGGTGCATTTGGGTGTTTTGGGGTGTTGCATTTATTATCACATTCTGTCCAATACACAGTTGTTCTGAAGTTGAAACCCAAGCGTGGTCTCCATCATTGCGTATGTGCCATTTATCTCGGACAGGGTCCTTTATGGTACTCCAAATATGCGCCAGGGCAACAATATCCATCTCTGTCCATGCTTTTTCACCTTTGTGCCTGATGGGATTTCAGAATCAGATGCTGACGCACATCGTTGTGCCCTCTTGGCATTGCCTCTTGCATGTCCTGCCGGGGCATTCCACCTGTACTCATCCACATCCCCATCATGCTCTTCTGGTGGTTGCATGTCAATTTCAGGTGGCATTGGCACATTCCGTCATTTGCACATTTTTGGTGCTCTACACATGGCTTGGTTGTCTTTGCCACTTAGGCAGCGGAGCACTGTCATTGGAAGTCTGACTGCCAGCTCTATCACGACGCAGGTACGGGGATGTGCAATATTGTTGTCCTCTTCCTGCTGGTTCTGTGGGTTCCGTACAGGGGTTGGGAGCCACCTCCTCAGTGGATCGCTAGCATTGCCTGTATGGTGTGAGGAATGGGTACATGTTACGGGTCACCTCTGGTGTGGCCTGTTGTTGTTGGTGCTGCACTGCTATCATGTAGTCAAGGCTGTCATGTCATGCTGCTGCTATTGGGGCCATCTTGGTGTGGGAAGGGGTGTGGGTAGGGGTGTGGTGTGCTCTTTTGTGCTGCCTGTCTCCATTGCATGCACCTGTGCTGTTTGTGTCCACCTGTAGTTGATGGGTACACTGCTCAGGTCTCTTAACGGGTGCTTTTCGATGCCGTTATTAGCGCCATGCCGGTGAGGGGTTTTTGGGTGTTTTACATGCCGCTAATACCATGTCCGCATGGCTTGTGATGGCCTGGTATTAGCGCCATGGTGCTGATTCCGGCCTGGGGGTCGCGCGCCCGCGCCCTTGCCGCTATTAGTGGCACCGTAATTAACGGGTGCGCAGATAGCGGTGGGTCCGGGTCGTGATTGGCTTAGGGAATTAACGGTACCGGTAAACCTTTACCGGTACCGGTATTCCATTACCGCACAACGTGTAATGAGGCCCATTGTCTTGGGAGGATAGCTCAGTGGCAACATGCTCGCCTTGGAAGCAAGACAACACGGAGCAACACAGGTTTGATCACTGGGTCCATGCTTAGAAACCTCTGAGAATTAAGCGCTTATAAATAACCTAACATATCATACATATGGAGATCCTTTATTGATGAAAAACAGGGGTCCTTCAAAAATATTTATATGAAAAAAAGTGTATATCCTCTTTGTCTGCCTCTTTATGAGGCTCGGGCGCACCTCACATATAAGGGCTTTAACGAAGAAGTGACATTGGTACTTACTTTATTTTAACAATGCTTTACCTCGATCTACCAATGATGAAATGTTAAGTGCAATTTATGCATACTCGAATAAAAAAATACTATAATAATAGCAACACGTGTGTTTTTAGGCACTTTATTACATCTGACTATAAACGTGTTTTTCATTGGAGGCTGAAACATCTCTTCCACCAAACACACCATGCCAAGATCCAGCAGTGTTCATCTCTGGAAGAAAAGCATTTTTTGGTTTAGTGATGACATGTTCTTTGGGAATTTGGTGATTATTAGAACCCTTGTCCTTTTATTGAACTACTTTGTCAGAGAGGCATCTGAGCCAGGGTGAGATTTCATAAGTGCCAAGATTCGAATGTACTTGCATTTTGCTGCTGGATATAATTCCATTGCTCTCTGGTAAATTATATGGAAACAGCTTTCAGTGAACCATTCAAAGACAAACACCTCCGACGTTTATTAGGGATTCAGCAATGAACCTTTATGCTTCTATCACCACAGTTATTACAACAGGCAGAAGCAGATAGGATGCGTGATCTGTCAAAATCTATTCCTTGGAATGCTTTCCCTCCCAGGCTCCTGTTTATGTTGTTGTTGTTCCAGCTGGCAGAGGAGAAGGTGTTACACCGTATTATTATTTTCTAGATTTTCACATAGAAAGGAACTCAAGTAGATCCGGAGGGCAAATTAAATCTTAATGCTGCAGCATGCAGCAGATGGGTAGAGATTCACTTAATAGAACACTTCATCAAGTTTACAGTGATAATGAACCTGACATAAACAATGAGCAGTTTTTCGGCATTCATATCTTGGAAATTCTGAAACGTCGCTATTACATGAATGCGATCTCTGGCTCACCATTCCCCACACACCCCAAGTAATTCCCAATGCTTTTGTCTGGAACGATCAACAACCTACCTCAGCGCCTGGTAGGGAACTGGTAGCCAGGCCCAGTAATTGACAGGATGAGTGGTACTTAGTCCTTTCACCAATTATAGTATTGCATAATCCACTTCCTTTAATTACTTAAGAACAGAGACTGTGTTATAGTGAATAGCATCCAGTGAAATGCCATGTAATGTTACTTTATGTGGTGTCAAAAGGGATCAAAGGACATGTGAAGGCAATTTAATGTGCCTATGATTTCGTAAAAATGGTGCCAATAATTCAGCACTTGCTGGTGTGGTCAGGAAAGGTCCCCACGATAGAGAGGGGTTTATGTTGCGAGCTCCATATTTGTAACTGGGGGTGTGGCGAACTGACCACGATGTTGCAATTTCATATGCCCAGTGTAGTTAATTATGGATGAGATGTGTTACTTTAGTGTTACTTTTTGTTTAAAGTTGATACATTTTAGATTTGCACGCGCAGGAAGATGCAATGCTCAAACTGCCAAATGAAATATGAACGTGAATCACGCATGGGGGTCCTACAAAGAAAAAAAAGTACAAAGAAACTGAGAGTCAGGGAGGTTTTTAATGCGCATGCAAAGAAGCAGCCTGTCCTAAAAACCCACAGTAAAGGAGAAATAATATTTATTAGACAGGAACACTGAGGAACACACAAAGAGAGTTTATATAAATCTGCATGCAGTGGGTTTTTATGAACTCATTCGGACTTTGCAGCTAGCAGTATGCGCAAGGAATTATAGGTGACTGGGGAATTCTAGTTTTGCAGGGTTGGGGGTTGACAAAGAAATAATGAGTAATCCAGCAGAAGGTCAGCCGTCGAACAAGACACAGGTTAATGGTTTAGTAGTTCTGCAGGGTACAGATGTAATCTCACTGAGTGCACTGAAGTCTTGCAGTGCAGAGGGACCCAGTCATTTGCTTTGGCATGGAATGAATATGGGGTGAAGTGGGGTCCGGGGCCATGGTGTATGATACTCAATTGTTTTCTCAGGGTGGAACCAGAGGCCATGCGTGTATAGTGGTAGTCATATAAATTAGAATGTTTTAATGGAGCAGTTAAGCTGGGGTGGATGAGATAGCCATTTCTAGTTCAGAGAGAACCTGTTTACTCAGCCTTCTTCATATCGCTTGAAGTATGTATGTGAACCATGTGCAATTAGGGCTAAGGTTAAAAGACTTAGGCCAGTTGTTGCTGGTAATGATTTATGTTTGCACCAAATGTTTAACTGTTTGATGATGTCATGACCTACCATAGACAAATTCTAAAAGGAGGTGTGCTTTACACTTGAGCTCAAGATGGTAGGGCTACCAATGAGAATGTAGAAATTGGAGCAAGATGGGATTTCTTTGAAGAGTTGTTGTTCAATCACATGTGGGCGGTGGATTGTAATAGAATATATGGGAGTATTTCAACCGTTGCAAAATTGTATATAATGTGTCAACCAATGTAGTTCAGTGAGACTTGGGTTTGTTTGGCTCAACAGTGTAGTCTATCTGCTCCTCAGACGATTGTACAATAAACTTAATTTACGGGCAAAATGTGCACTAGTTCCTCAAGTGGTGGGCCCGCTTTGAGTTAAGGTGATTAGCGGCCTGCCCCCACACACTCGATTTGTTTGGAAAAAGAAACCAATTACATTTTAGATATCTGCTTACTTCAGCTCCGGGATGCCCATGTTCTTCCAAAAGTTTAGATCCAGGGTTTGCAAGTTGTGCATGGTGATTTGTCAAGGGTCCCTTGATGCCCTAGCATCGATAGCCAACGCATCCTATGGCGTGTGGTGACTAAAGACTCTTTGTGACCACAAATGGAAGGTCTTGAGTCTTCTGCCATCTGGAATCCTTGCTTGCCCCACTCACTGCAGTGGGACTGATGATTCAGTGGGGAGTGTGCTTAAAATAGACTCCTGGTAACTAAAGAAGCCTGTGGTCAGCCAACACACAGCATTGTTCAGGGTTGATCCTGAGCTGGCACCCAAGCAATATGCTCATAGGTCAGCTATATTTCTTTGAGTTCAGTGTAAGATTATCAAGTTATCTTGTTATCTTTGCAAGTCAACTGTTTTTGTGTGTTTTTTGCATTGGTCTGTCCTTGGTCTATGTCCCACTTCGCTCACACCTTCAGAAACTGGCTCACCAGTAGTTCTCATCTCATGGCGATTGGTGATCAAGAAGTATGTCACCTTTGCAAGCCACCTGTTTTTGTGTGCAATGTTTTGTTCCTGGTCTATGCCCCACTTTGCGGTCTATGCTCATAAACTTGCTCACCAATTGTTCTCATTGTTGTGCTGTTGTACCGACACACTACTGGTGAATGCCCATCACAACTATAAATGTGTTGCTGTAAATCATTTCTGACCAAAATTGATATCCCTGTACTTCAACTAAATACAAGCACAAATACAAATTTGTTAAAAAAAAGTCAAAGTAACTTTTCCATATATTTTGTACTTTACATGTAGCAACATAAACCTTTTGTTGCAGCAATAGATAAAGAATATATGTTCAAGATATCTGTGTGTGGTCCTTCCTTTAAGCGATGTTGTGTTACACTGTGTTCTTTTCCACATCGCTTCCCCCCAAAGAGTTGACATTGTCTGCATGACAATAGCTAACACTGGACGAGTCAGGGAAAGCTTGAGGGAACCCATTTGCCAAGGATTAGTATTAGTATTACTAGGACGCACATATCCTAAACACAGAGCTATGGCAAATCATCCAAGCATCTTCCATAAGGAAGCCTTCTACAAATATCATTGCATCATACCAGGAAAATGTAAATGCCATATTGCACTGATGTGACGTCATGGCTGGGGAATACAACATGTTTTCCGCCTCCACTGTGTGTCCTTAAATCTGACAGAAGCAAAGAAAGCTGCATGCTCTCTGCCATGACCCGCAGAATGCTATTCTGTGTGCCTGGTGATAAAGTGATGCAACCAGTCACCCGAGGTGCTGTTGGTGTCAGCACTAGAATCAGAGACATGTCAAAGCAACATGCCAATGGCTCCCACACTATGCCAGACCAAAGCTACACTGATCAGTTAGCTTCTGGTCTTGCAATACTGTTCTATTACAGGCCCTGCGGATTCAGCAATATCTGCTGCTGATGCTGAAAATGGGAGTGATGGGAAAAAGTAAGGAAGCTGAGAGAGGTGGGGAGGGGTGACATGGTGCCTGGTATTGCATTGCTTCTTCAAAGGGAGAGGAAGACATGAGGGAGGTGGGAGATGGTGTCAGCATGTCAGGTTTCTGTTTTTTCATGTGGAGGAATTCAGTGAAATAAAGGCAGGAGTTGTGGGAGAGTGTCAGGAGACCAAGTATGTTTTAGTATTTGGGGGACACAGGGTTTAAGTTAAGATATACCAATCCACAGTGTGTATGCTTTCCTCATGTTTCCTTCCCCCACACCCCTGTACTGTTTGTTAATCGGGACAAAGCAGAGGGTTCGGAAAGTACGAAATGGGGGACTGGTAATGCAGGCAGATAATAAAATAATGCATTGGTCTTTTTAAACAATGGCTACTTTTCATCTTAGAGTTCCAAGTGACAACGTCGATATTGTTTGCTTCACTCCCGTTGTTAATTAGGCGTCAAAGAGAACAACTTTGTTGAATATATCCTCATTGTTGATAGTTATATATATACAATTCTATGTATTGTGTTCTCCTGATCAACTTTTCTTTTTAATTTTTGAGTTTGTTTATTATTCTTTCCTATAGCGTTGACTATGCCTGTGTGTCAGAGCACTTTTCTGGAATAGGGCATATGATGCTAGAGTCTTCAACCTTTAACTCTGCACGTGTTTGGACTACGACTCCTGTGATCCCTCAAAATTGACTATGTTTGATGGGCTGATGGTAGTTGTAGTCCAAAGCATCTGTTGAGCCAAAGGTTGCAGACACCTGATTAACATCTCCAACACATATCAATGATTCAATCCTCTAAAAATGCAATAACTCTCCCTAAATTACTGAATAAAACATGGTACACCGATATTAGTAGCCCAGGAAATTAATAAAATAGAGACAAAAACAATGCATGAAGTTAGGTTTTTAGGGGCTTCTAAATAGTTGAAACCTGGCGATTGCTCTGTTTATGAATGGGGACATCATTTCGATCAGGTACGGGGATTTCATGGAATGCAAACTTTGAAAGTGTTTCCTCCCAAAACATTGTCCATGATACCCTGCACTACACTCATTCCTACATCAACCTCGATAGAAACAACTGAAAGATTGTTTGAAAAGTGGTGAGAGACATTGCTTCAATACTATGCTAATACGATCAAGTTTTAGTGACCCCACTCTTCGCCTTGATAAAGGAATCCTTGTCCTCAGAGGACAAACCTTGTGTACATGGGCAAACCAGGCAAGTCCACATTTCCAGAACAATTCAGAAAAGCAACCACATTCTAAGAGTTGGTCCTGATATTGGAATGAAGAATCAGTGTTATTGTGGATCAGAAAGATTGCAGGTAGAAGTTGGCAGAGGGGATTAGCTTTCAAACGTGATTTTCTTTGGTTCATTTATAAGGCACCATTTTATGTTAATGATAATGACTCCACCTTCAGTGATGTAGTGAAGAACCACGTGTTATGGGTGACTGCCTTTAAGCCAGCCCAAGGACATTAGGTGGGAAGAAGGCAGAAGGGGCGGATCCAAAGCGTTGGCAGTTAAGTTGGTGTAAGACGATCCTGCCACTGTACTGACTTCCACAAACGTTCCTGCAACTGTCCACAGAATCTCAGGTGCTCTCCAACGAGCAATGTGGCTGAGGTGATCTCATCAACTCCTTCCTCCAATGCAATCCTCTGTCCTCCACCACACGACGATCCCGCCGGCCCACTCCTTAACACCTTCCACGGCCCATGCATCAGGCTTTGCGCAGCACACACACGAGAGAATGAGGATGGGCCGGTGTCCAGTCAAATGGTCGACAGACAAATGGTCGATAGGACAAATGGTCAACACAATTTGGTCGACAGGTCAAATGGTCGACACAATTTGGTCACAGACCTGAGCAGCGCCACAAGGCATCAAACAGGACCAGCAGCCCATGGAGAACAACCAACAGCAACGCACTGCATGCCCAAGAGCATCAGGTACACCGGGGTCTGAGAACAAAAGGAAAAAAATACAAAGGAAAAGAAATAGCAACAAACAAAAACATGATCAAGGCATGAAGGGTTCCACAGGACATTGGGTCTAGGGGTTTCCAAGACAGCTAACTACACTGTCCACCCACAAACAGCAACCCAGGGCCGCCATCACACTCCAGGGCACCCCCACAAACATGCCACTCACATCCAAACCAGCACTTTTCAACAAGCCACTCCCTGTCACCCTAGTCCCACAGAGTGACAAGGGGCGTAGATGGGTCGAGTGGGTGGAGGACTTCAACTTTTTCATCAAGGCTTCAGGAGAGGAGCAATCGCCACCATTATACAACATGTTCATCAACTTAGTAGGGGTGAGATCAAAGCCATAGTAAAGACCATTGAACCAGACAAAAAGGATAGCTACCCAACACTCATCATGGCACTCAACAAGAAGCTCATCATTGAACCCAATCGAGAATACGAACGCTATGTGTTCAATCAATGCACACAAAGGCCTGATGAGACCGTAGATGAATTTATCACATGACTTTGCCTGAAGAGCACCCACTGCTAATTCCATCTGTTTTCTGTAGATGATGCATCAGGTTACGTGTCATCAATGGGCGCATATCAATCTTGATTCTCCTACCCTACTCTCCCTTACCCCCTCAAGCCTACTTCTGCAGGTGTCTGTCCTGATAAATTCTGGTTTCACCATCACCGTCTCAGTGCTGGATTTGACTTTTAGAGACTTCATTCATTCAAGGTGTGTCACCCTTTCTCAACTCTCATGCTGGACTTCCTTTGCATCTTGTACTCATGGTGGCCCTAAATCATGCTGTTCCCATCTTCATCTTGTATCCTGGCTTGCAACATTATGTGTTACTACTGACTTCTGCAATTGTATTCACTCTCCCCTCTTGCTTCTCCACTCTTTTGACGGCTAACTCTCTGTTCTCTCCTCCTTTCCCTTCTCCCTTTTCCTATCTCCTCCCCTTACTTTCTTCTATGTACTTACTGTATCATAATTGTCCCTGGACTTAGTATGATAGCAACCTCGTCTGTCTCCTCCCTCGTCCCCTTACTGGTTTTTCCTCCCCACTCCCCTCTAGCACTATCTGAAATGTTGTTAGGCGTAGTACGATAGTCGCTTTTTTTGTTCCTCCCCTACCTTTCTGTACCCCTCTCTCTCACATCTTGTTTTTCTCCGGCTCTACCAGAAATGTTGCCAGGCCTAGTATGGTAGTCGCCTGTCTGTTTCCATTTATTTCCCACTCTCTCCTCCCTTCCTTATCTATGTCTTAGCTCTTGCACTATCTGAAATGTCTTCAGGCCGAGTACGATAGTTAATTTCACATCCTTACTGTTCATGGCCTGTAAGAATGTCATTGTATTTTCCCTTGTTCCCTCCCTTGCCTTGAAGTGCTTTGAAACACATTGCGTATAGGCGCTATATAAATAAACTATCATATCATATCAACAAATTTCCGAAAGCGGCCACTCAAGAAACCACTTACCATCGATGAGGTGAGTGAACTGGCCTGAATATTTGAGAGGGTGGATGCGCAAGCAGCCTCCACCGAGAGTACACCGAGGTCCAAAGGTGACAAGAGTGAATCCATAGCCTCAATGCAACCACACAGGGTGAGTTACTGGGGGATGCCCACCGGGAGACCAAACAACCAGCCCTACTACAAGACCCATTGGCAATGTTACGGGTGCAGAATGAGCTACCCACGCTCAGGGACATGCCAAGCCCTCACCCAAAAATGCTCAAACTGTGGGAGAGAAGGACATTTCCAGTTCGTATGCCGCGAAGAGAGACCATTCCCCACACCCACGAAGAATGCAACACCCCAGGGGAAACAATACAGTCGAACACGCTTGCAACCTCTATGTGCACCAATGCATCCACCGGTGCACTATCACAACGAGAGAAGATTTGTGTGGGCATTAGACGATGTACCAGACCCAGACCTGGGATATGACCAGCAAGACCCTTGCACCCATTTTGGTGATGAATACGACAAGCCCTCTACCCATACCAGGTATACAGTGAGCCGCGGCAGAACTTTCAGTACGACTACACAATAGAATATGATCGAGCACTACTGGATGAATATATAAGCCTCATTCAGGATGACCAAGATGCGAAAGAAGCATTCCGAATCTCTGTCAATTTAGGAAACAAGGATTACTGCTTCCTCATTGATTCAGGTGGAACCCATAAACATTATGGGTGAACAAGAATTCTTAGAGATGCCAGAGAGACCAAGACTTTCAAGGAACACGACAATGATATTTCAATTGGGTTCCACGCTACCACTACACTCAATTGGACAATTCCGTTGCACACTAATGCACAACAGGCAAGTGTCGACACCACTATACACATCATCCACATCTCAACCAAGGGTCGGTGTTTACTGAGCTACCACACAGCGAGCCGCCTAGGCCTCATCGACATACCAAGAAGGGGAGGTTATCCGAACAGCTGCGATTTCCCCAGACTACTCAGAGATGGTGTATGCGATAGGGTTTTACAACCTTTAAGCATATCCCATTATCAAAGGATACAATCCAGGCTCAATTCCCAGACCTGTGCAGATGTCTTGGAAAACTTAAAGGAACACTCATCAAGCTACACGTCGATGAGATGGTGCAGACCGTCCCCCAGCACCCTTGGAGAGTGGGATTTCCCCTCGAAAATTATGTCTCACAAGAACTCAATCAACTGCTCAAAAATGGCAACATAGAACCCACTACGGGACCGACACCATGAGTCTCCCCATTGGTCATCATACCCAAAGAAGAAGGGCGCATGAGACTCTGTACTGACATGAGGATGGCCAATACCCTCATTCACCGGGATCAACACCCATGTCCATGCATAGAAGACATGATTGTGTAGTTAAATCAAACAAGCACATTCTCTAAACTAGACCTTGTTCAAGGCTATCACCAGCTCGAACTTCACCCTGAGTCAAGAAGCATCACCACCTTCTTCACACATGAAGGCCTTTTCCGATACCGACACCTGAACTTCGGCATCTCATCAGCCGCAGACATTTTCCAGGAGATCATCTGGCAAGTCATCCGCCCGATTAAATCCACGCTAAATTACAGCGATGACACCTTAATTTTCGGCATGACTCAAAAAGAGCACGATGCAGAGCTACTGGAAACCTCTTCAGCACTACAAGAAGCAGGTCTGACACTAAACCTCGACAAATGTAAGTTCAATAAAAGGAAACTCACATTTTTTTGGCACATCTTCTCAGATGAGGGGATGACGCCTGACCCTGATAAATTTAGTACAATGGCGAACCTCCAGGCACCAACCCAAGCAGCGGACATACATTCATTCCTCAGCATGGTGGGCTACTGTGCCGGTACATTACACTATGTGACCCACAAGGAACCACTGAGTTGACTACTGCAAAAAGACATTACATTCCACTGGACCGAAGACTGTCAAACAGCATTTGTTAATGTCAAGAATGCACTTGCCGTGGTGAGGCGGTTAGCCTACTTTGACCCCACATGGCACACAAAGATCACTGTCGATGTGAGCCTGATGTGGCTAGGCGCCCTCCTTGCCCAAACCAGCGGAGCTGACGTAAACCCCAAGCACATAGTGGCCTATGCAAGCATGGCCGTCTCGCCCACAGAGAAGACGTTCTCCCAGGTTGAAAAAGAGAGCTTAGTGGCTGTCTGGGCGTGCAAACATTTCCATAATTTCATAATTGGCAAAAGGTTCACGCTGATCACCGACCACCAGACCCTGCTCTCCCTATTCGGAAACCTACGCACAAAGTTGCCACTGAGAATTGACAGATGGGGCATACGCCGATCGGAATAAAACTACACCATCATCCACATATCAGGAGGAGATGAGAACCCTGCAGACTAAGTCTCAAGACACCCAGCCGAGGCCCATGACAATAAAAGGGGACGTGGAGTGATTAAAGAGTGTTTACTTAAATAAAAGAACAATGCCTAGCTGGCCCTACCGCTATGAGGAAAGTTCCCTGCCTGCAAATTAAAACTAATGGTGCCCGTCAAGTTCGATAGAAAATTGCCTTCAGTCTGAATCCTAACAACTAACTGGCCCTACTTCTTAAGAAAAAACTAACACAAACTAACACAAAGAGGGAGGCCATAGCAAAGTATTGACATTCCTTCTGGATCATTCGTAACATAATCATTTATGCCCAATCTTCATAGAACTCCCCAAAGTCTTATGACTCCTTGGTAGACATACTGACTCTCAGTCAACTTAGTACATGTGGAGCATCTGTCCGCTCGGGCTCTCTAGGTTCACAAAACCTAGTTGGCTTTTCCAATGCAATGGGTTAAAAATTCTTTCAATCTGCACGTGTGACTTTGTACCTTTGTTGGTTTTCGCAGCTTTGGCATAAAACATACATATCTCTTTCACTCCGTTTTTTGTAGGGTGGTGTGAGCCCATTCAGTTCTCTTAGGCCCTCACACATTTGTCAGCTTTTTGACCCTATGAATAAAGTGTTTGTATGTCTTTTGGTCCATTTAGTATATGACGTGAACCCGTTCCTCTCTCTCAAGCTCTCATACCTTTGTTGGCTTTCCCAGCCGTGGTTATTTCTATTTGTGATACTCAAGTCTCTGTAACCTGATTGGGTTTTTTACGATCTGGGAAACAAAAATTCATAGCCTTCAGCAGCATTCTTACTTCAGGAGCATTCACTTCCCTGGTGCTTTTTGGACCGGCAGCAAATGCTATTGTCGTGTTCAGCTTGGGGACCCATGCTCCCTTAGTCAGACTGGTCTCAGAATAGGTTGCAGGGCATGAGGCCAACCTCTGCTCTCTGTGGTTGCACCAACAGCTAAGACAGTTGTGCATATGTCTCCATCTTTCTCCCGAGCTGAGCCTCTCACTCAGTCAGAGCAACCGCACTTCAGTCTCGAGCCTGCAGTCCTTTTCTCATCCACACCACTGTTGGTTTTGCAGCTCGGTGTGGCTGTTCTCCTTCAGGATGACGTCTCTCCAGAGACTGGCCTTTGCGTAGGGATTTCCCTCATCCATCCATAGGAGTCCCTCCTTGGTTCACCAATTAGCCAGCTCTTATTTACATAATCAGCAATACATAAACACGCCTGTCTTCTTCGATTATGGCATTCAGATTACGGTCAGTATTACCTAAAGCCCAAGGAATGAAAGAAGGGTCCTTGTTGGCAAGAAACATAATGTGAGATACCAAAGTCTCTCCAACACCCATACATTCACAAATTTTGTTTTGGACTGTGAGTTCCTGATCGGAATGGGAGTCCTTGTCCCCAAGAGGGGAGTCACTCCCAGTGAAGTCCCACTTGCCCAGAACCGTAGGCAAAATCTTGCTTAGCGGACTCACCTCCCTAGGCTCAAAGGGGGTGGCTCCCCTTTAGGGAGAAGAGGCAAATTGTCCAGATTCATCACAGTGCACACAGGACCCCACAACATAACAAAACATAACAATATTCATAACAGGACAACAAATGTGCAAGCGGAAGATCTCAGAATGCAGCAGAACAACACAATAAAACAACACAGAGAGGTATAAAAGAAACAAAATGGAAGCAAGTGCACAATTCCCAGAACTATGCCACAAGACCAAAGACCAGTTCCAAGCAAGGCCTACTCTCACAGGTATAGATGCAGGAATCAGACTATGCCCGACCCCAAAAGGATTCCAGTCCAGGAGACTATGAAGGGGTCAACCTGTAAAACAAGTCAGGAATGACAGCTCGATCTAGGAGTTAAAGTGATCCCTTAAAGCAGAGTGTCTTAAGTCCTTTCCGAAGTGACTGTGGCTCTTTGTACCTTGAAGTGAGATGGGAAGGATATCCATAAACAGGCTTCCAAAACATCCAGGGTCTTGCCACCAAACTCTTTCCTTTTGGACTGGTACACAACAAGGGACCTGGTCAGCAAACCCCAGTTAGCCCATTGGATTGTGCAGGAGGATTGAAAGTGTTCCATGCCTCCAATGGAAGCCAGTGCAGGGATTTCAAGGTGTGAGTAATGTGGTCTCTGTGTCCAAGACCCAGTTTGAAAGGTAAAACAAAAAAAGCCTGTAGTTGACCACAGGTAATCCACGTGCACTCTTAGCTGACGTAGTCCTTCTAAACACCACTCCAACCGAATGTAGGACTGCATTTGATATTGAATAGACAACTTTTAATGACACAATTCATTAAAAATAAATTAATCCAAAATACTTGCTACAATTTGGCCCAGCCACTGGTCTATCATTGCTTTAAGAAACGACGTTCCACAGATTTCATTTTAAAACCAATCAAAAAAAGGGTCCAATATTTACTCATAAAAAAATCTTAGAAAACTCTTTATGTACAGTCAACTCAAAGAGTGTTATATATTGGCTGAGGAGTTTCGGATATCTCACAATATCCATCTTCAGGGCTTTGAATTGTCCTTCACTGAAACAACTCTTATCTCTTATTTTCATCTGTTTACCTAATATATGTAATATATCATGGCTAACCTATGTGTGCCTCTACCAATATTCAATGTAATGTACAGGTTTAGTCAGTTAGAAGCTAACCTCTGCTGGTTTACGCCTTGCGTTGATAGGGTCTGACCTGTAAGGAAATGTACTCTATTACTATCTCAATCATAGCCACATTGTTAGTATGTTTAACCAATGTCACATAGCTCCTTATGTACCGAAAAAGCCTAGAGCACTCACCCAAGTTGTAATGGTTCTAGATTGCTGAGTACTCAGATGTTCTTCAGCTTCTCTGCAGCAACAAAATCCTGTTGTGCTACAACTGGAAACGAAACAGTAGGACCAATGAGTCTAGTCACCAAGAGTCTCTACTGGCCACACACTAACAGCCATATATTAAAATGGCTTAAGGTCTCCATCAGTTTGCCATGGTAACATTAGTTACCTTTGTGAAGGAGTGGAGTCCTCCGAGAACTCCGACCCATTTCCAGTGTTAGTGTACTCCTGAATAGTTAATGTTAATGTTAATGTTAAAGGTATTTATATAGCGCACCGTCACTAACGGAGTTGGTCCAGGCACTCAGGCGGATCTGTAAACAAAAGGTGGATGGGTGGGTTAGTGGGTGAAGAGGGCGTAGGAAAGTGAGAGGTGGTGTACTGTTGGCAGCTTCAGTTCGGTTTTCACCGTCCGCTGAGCTTGGGTGTGCAAGTAAGATCAAATTGGGTCCTCGCGTGCTGTTGTTGCGATCTATGTGTTGGTTGTTTTTGGTTACGGTGTGATGAAGTCTGTGCGGTTTGCTGTGAGAGAGGTGGTTGTGTGGGTTTTGTGTGCATTAAGTAAGCAGAAATTAGAGGTTTTGTTTAGTGGGTTGTATGTCTCATCATCCCTGTAGTTTAGTTTATGTATCAGGTAGTCATATTGGGTTGGTATATTCTCTCTCTAGGTTTACTTGATTGTCTAGTTTTTATGTTGATACTGTGGCTGGATTAGCAGATTAATTGTCATAGTACCCCTTGTTGGGTGAGCATTTTCCCTAGATCGATGGTGGTGTTTTATTATCATTAACCAGCTTCTTTCCATCTATTTGCTGCCGGTAGTCCATTGGGTGGCATAACTTCTCTTCCCTTTCCTGACTGTCTAGTATCAGGGCCGGGGGATGATGTTGGCCTCCAGCTAAGTTATTGAGCTTGGTACACCCAGGGGGTAGCATAATCCTGTTTAGGTAGTGGAGATATAATATCTATCCCTGTTCTTTCCTATGTATTACTGTTTATGGTCCATTGCTGCCTGTGCCCTCAAGGGTTGCCAGGTGCCATTGCTGGATAAATCCTTGCTCTTCCCTCCGATTGATCTGTGGGTCTTCTTGTTATGATTGGTGAGGTTTGTTTTTAATAGATAAGTGGATATGTTACATGTATGTATATCCTATTTTAATAAGGGTTGATGATTAGGGGAGTCAGGGTAGGCTCTTCTCCCGGCCTAGTTCCTCTGTGTATGTCCTTATGGACATACTTTTCTGGTTATAGGGTGGAAGAGCCATGATTTGAGGAGTTTCCTGAATTGTAGGTGATCTCCTGTGTTCCGTATGTTCTTTGGTAGTTCGTTCCAGGTTTTTGGGGCGAGGTGAGAAAAAGAGGATCCTCTGAGTTTTCTCCTGTTGTATGATTTGGGTTCCAAACAGATGTCGCTGCTGGATCTGAGTGGCCTTGCAATGTGATGTATATTTAGTTTTCTTCTGATGAACTCTGCACCTTGGTCGTGGATTGCTCTGTGGGTTATGCACATTGGGCCTCATTACGACCCAGGCGGTAAGTTACCGCCTGGGCCGTGACTTTACCACCATGGCGTAAACTACGTTTACGCCATGGTGGTTGGCGGACTTACCGCCCCATTCCGACCTTAGCGGGGCGGTAAGTCCCCATTTACCCATTTACCCTTCCCCATTCCCATTTTGCCCCATAGGGCATAATGGGAGTGGGGAAGGCGTTAATTACGCCACCGTAAATTACGGTGGCGTAATTAACTCCATGGTCCCTTAGCGCCATGGATTTTAACACCTGCTAAAAGCAGGTGTTAAAAGCTCCATGGCGCTAAGGGACCTCGTAATCAGGCGGTAAGGGTCGGCGCTGTTTACGCTGCCGTAAACCCCTTACCGCCTGGGTCGTAATGAGGCCCATTGACTTTTACTTGATCCGCTGTTTGATGGGTAGCCAGTGTAACATTTTCAGCGCTGGTGTGATGTGTTCTCTTCGAGGTAGTTTAAGGAGCAGTCTGGCCGCCGCATTTCGTATGCATTGGAGTTTATTTAGGAGTCGTTCTTGGAGGCCTAGGTATAGGCTGTTGGCGTAGTCTAGTCTGGACATGATGAGGGCGATGACGAATAGTGAGTCACTAGTCAAAGTAAGTTTTACATATGACACACAACGGCCTGACATCCGCATGAGGGAAAGGTTTCCTTCCATTATTAATAAGATGTAGTCGGCATTACATCATTCCTGGATGCTGTTGAGCATCTATGTAATATATGAACCATATATATGAACCATTAGAAGCTGGGTAAGTGCTTTTGGCTTATTCGATACAGATTGAGCTTTTGACATTGGTTAAACATACTAACATTATGGTTATGATCGAGATAGTAATAAAGAACATTTCCTTGCAGGTCAGACCCTATCACAGCAATGTGTGAACCAACAAAGGTTAGTTTCTATCAACTATTTTCTGTACATTATATTTAATATTGGTAGAGGCACACATAGGTTAACCATTTTGTAATGCATATTTTAGGCAAACAGATGAAAAGAAGAGTTAAGAACTCTGTCAGTGAAGGACAGTTCAAAGCCCTGAAGATGGATATATAAGCCTTTGAGTTGACTGTTCAAAAAGAGTTTTGTATGAACTGTTTATGAGCGAATAGTGGACACTTGTTTTTGATTGGTTTAAAAACACCTCTGGAACTTTGTTTCTTAAAGCAATGGTAGCCCAGTGGCTGCGCTAAATCGTAACCACTATTTTAGATGAATTTATTTCTGATAACTGTTGTTATTAAAAGTTGTGTATACAATATCAAATCTAGTCCTAAATTCGATTGGAGAAGTATTTTGAAGGACTCTCAGCCTCATTACGACCCTGGCGGTAGCAGTGCCGGTAAAAACGTGTTTTTTTCCAGCTGCTGGCTTTGGAGAATTACCGGGGCATTACAGCCACGGCGGTCTCAGTAATTTCCCAAAGCCAGGAGCTGGAAAAAGTAACTCCCCATTCCCATTCGAGTCCCATTGGACTGAATGGCAATGGGGAGGACGGAAGTACCGGCACCGTGTGCAACAGTGCCGGTGCTTCTGTCAAAGTCTGCGAGCGGGTGCCATTCCACCCACCAATTCAGACCTGGCGGGTGGGACGGCACCCGACTGCAGAACTCTGAGTGTGCCAGTCCAGTAAAAAGGATGCTGGTAGCTTACTGTCACCGTTGTTACCGGACAGGCACACTCGTAATGAGGCCCTATGTCTGATAAGAGTGCACGTGGGTAACCTGTAGGCAACTCAAGTCTTTTAGTTTTACATTTCTACTTTGTGTCTCCTTAGGCCTGGGGACAGTACCCATATGTCCTGAAATTTAAGAAGTATAGATGAAGTACAGCAGACTAAGGTTATAAAATGAGTTAGTGCTCCTCCTCTCCAACCTTCTGTATAAAGCCCAGTTTGAGCCACTTTCTTTTGGAAAACCTGCAGCTGGTGAAGTATGGGCTTAGATCACCTGAGATGGAGGTGTTTACAATAGTCTAAGTATGATATGAACAGAGCCCCGGCCACTTTGACCGTGTGAGGGAAATTGAGAATAGGTAGAATATGCTTAAGAAAGTTGTGCGGGAAAATTTAATTTCTTCACCAGCAGTTGGACCTGCGGACTGAAGAAGAGTGAGTTATCAAAGGTGACCCCTATGTTTCTGCCTTTGGGAACCAGACTAAAGAGGCCATAGAGGAAGGCCACAGAATAGGTAAGACATTAGGAATGGAATTAGTAAATGTTTTCAGTTTTCAGTGCGATGAGACATACATTGTTGTCAAACATCAAAGCCTGAACATGTGAGAGGCAGCATGAAATCGAGCTTGTGGTCAGCCTAAAGGCAGTTTGTGTATCATTATCATGACAATAAAAGATGTAAGAAAAGGGTGAAATAGGGTTAAAGAGCCAAGGGAAGAGGATGGGGCCTAGAGATAACCTTGCAGTTAGCGATAGTAGGCAGGGAAAGGAAATGGCCACAGCACGCCTGCAGCACTCTTTGTTTGTGAGGAAGGATAAGATCCACCTCATTGCCCTGTCTTTGATGCCGAAGGAATTATTGAGATGGTGCAGTAGAGTCCGATGTTTAGCAGGATGAGGATGGTGGTACAGTTACTATCTAGACACAGGGCCTCATCATGAGTTGGGTGGTATCCGGAGGTATTACCGCAAGGTTAACAACCGCGCTAATAGCGTTACTACCAACCAGTCCAGCGCTATTAGCGTCGGATCAAGGGTTGGCCGGTAACTGTTCCATTGGACACAATGGGGAATTTTCGGTGCAATTAGCGCACGCTAATAGCGCGTGCAAATTGCTCCTGAAAATTGGGATTTTCCTGGCACGTTTACCCCCAGCTCTGAGCTCTGAGCTGGGGGTAAACACGCCAGACCCATGTTTGGGCAGACCCTTAAATGCGGCAGTAATAGCATTACCACCGCATTTAAGGGCTACCACCCAATTCGTGATGAAGCCCACAGTAGGATTTCTGGTCATTTGTTTCAGTGAAACTGAGGACTTTTTACAATAAAAGGGCTAAAGTTAATGACTGCAAGGACTACAGTGCCATCAGAGAGTTTGTTTTTAGGAGAGGCAGGTAGCAGGTCTTGTTCATCTCATGGCTGAAGATTCCAGAATGAAGAGAGCTGATACTCAGGGTGGCAAGGGGAATGCATCCCCTCAGCTCCAAATAAAGTATTCAAAATCACAAATAATCACCATTTCAATTAAGCATGTTCTTTGCACTTTTTTATGTTTCTGAATTGCAAATCTGATTTTGCACAGATCATGCATTGAAAACCTCTCTCCATGCCTTCTGCAAAAACCTAAAAACTGCCCTCTTCTACTAGCTGCTAGCTCATTGTCTGTACTTTGCTTACAGCTATGTTTCCTGCACCTATTGTGACAAGCGCCACAATGCCACTTCCTCTGCTTGTGTATATGTGACTGTAACTAAGATATGAAGATCTACTGTAAACAGCGCCACAATGCCCACCGCTGCTGTGCGCTTAACAAATGTAAATAAATAAATAAATAAACAAATAAATAAATAAATAAAAGGCATTTGGAAATAGTATATTCATGTCACATTAAACATGTGAAGAAAAGAATCCAAACTTTAGAGTCAATATACCAATCAAGCCAGAACATACCCTAGCTTAATCATATTTGGATTTAGAAGTAAATATTATTTCACCATCTATAGTAAACATTTCTGAAATCAAGCAGTGATGGATTTCTATCTGCTATATAAAACCTCCAAGGTTTTTCAAAATGTAGTAAACTTTGCCGAATTTATTCTCCATGAAAGTTAATCCAGCCAAATAGTTTCACTTTCATGATACACTCTGAGTCTAAAAGGTAATGTTAGTGGTTTCAAAATAGTTTGGCCTGAATCACAGACATCCATATAGTAGACACACATGTAAACTTTCTGCTGTGCAGCCTAGTGACATCCAGCAATTAAGACTTTGACCTAAAATCCACACAGACGGATCCCTATTAAATGTCTTCAAGCTAAGCAACAATGTATGTGTCCTTGGTGATGCACAATGTGGATCAACCCAAGCACGCAAAATGACCAGCAGATAATTACACTGGCCGCTTAGTTACTATAGAAGCACCAATAGACAATTGGCATTCCTTTTTTCTTGTCCTAAAGAAGGTGTTCTTTTATTGTTCTATCAACGCCGAAACGACCACTGGTGGAGTTATATATTAAATATCATTCACATTATTATCCATGAAGCTTAATTAGAAAGCTAAGTCATTGATCATTATGTCTGATCATTATGTCAGATGAGCCTTTCTTCTGCTTACTGTATCTTTGTGATTGCATGCATCATGGATCTGACCTGATGAGGTCTCATCTTGTTAGCGTAACCTTTTGCTATGTACACCCTCTTATGATTTAACATTTTACTTTCTGTACATCTGATTCACCAATGTGACTTATATGGTTAATAACGTGTGTGTTTGTTAAGCGTCTTTTATCTTTCTGTGCAATGTTATATTTGCAAAGCTGTTTTCTTGATGAATTTAATTTCTAAATGAGCAATATTTGCTTATTTTTATGAGAAAATAGTATTTGTCTTGCATTATATGCATGGTGTGACTCCTATAAATTGAATTCGACATTTAAGCCTAGCAGAGGTGATGTTTCTTTGTAGTTTGCTTCATGATAATCCACATTCTCCCCTGATAAAGGGGTTATTTTCCCTTTTTTGTTTGCCTAGTGACAAGCCAGAACTTGTTAGGCAATATGACCAACTTTAAGGAATTAAAGTAACATATAACTAGCGAAAATGTGCACATGGAATATGGTATACAAAAGTCCGTGTATTTTCTTTTAAAAGCCTACAGGCATTAGCAGCATTCATTCTTGTATATTTTTGTCGATTTGCAGCCATTAGCATAAACCAGAAAGCATAATTTAATCCAGATTACTGCTGAGACAAAAACATCCATGGAAGGATAGTGTTTATTTTCTAAATTGAACTCCTTAAATCTTCATTGGCATTTTATGTATTCTTTTATATACTGTGGCATTACCCTAGACATCTATGAATTGACCGTTAAGTGGAATTCAGGTTGAAGTAGCAAACCCCCAAAGGGATTTTGCAGAGGTATGAACAAAACGAAAGATATTGACAGTCTTGTCTTAATGCTTTAAACATGCTAACACTTTCTCATCTGTGATTTGAGCTGGGGTGGTGTGAGGATGAATCATCCGTCAGCCCCTTTTCACAGAACGGACACCGGCTGGCTTGCTCGCAGCTCACAAAGTCTTTCATATTCCAAAGTGTCCATTTTCACACTGGATATGCATGTGAATGGTGGTCTTCCAAATATCGGGATGAACCTAAAATTGACCATTGGAGCTTATACTGCATAGAGGTATTAGTATTAGTATATTAGTAAAGAGTTAAGTAAGTGCCCTTTTTGTTTGGAGAGGGATGATACAGGTGGAGTGAAACCAGCAGTAGGGCGAAGGGACAATGACAATAACATCCACATTTTAAAACTCCCACCATGATTACCATCCTCCACCCATCAACTCCACCAGGTGGAAGGCACCCTGGGAATTTCTGTAAAAGATCAAGGCCCTCCACGAGGGAGATCCACCCATTAGATCCCAGATTACTTATTGGGATCTTGGAAGGAAGCAATTCCCCACCAGTATCAAGACATAAATAGAATTGGAGACCACCACTTTGTTGGTTACTATAGGAGGTATGAACGGCTGAACACCACATTTCATAGGAGTGAAGATAAGAACCAAAGGAAGAAGATGGGCTTAACGTTGCCGGGAAACAAGTGGGACTTTTGCTTGCAGAACTAGAATCGTACCTGCTGCAGAGGATCAAAAGACCAGGACATCTTGGTATTCACAGGGAGGATGCATGCTTGGACTAACTTTAGCCTGTGTAATGAAGAGGAAGAAGAAAGCTCCTTTCAGGGGTTCACTGACTGAGACTCCCAGTATCATAGAAATCAAGAAGTGCTTCACTTATTTATTATTTCAACTGCTGTCACACAGCAGAGCTACCAGCACTTTGATCCATCATCTGGAGACATTGACCCACTGTCGAAATGCTGTAGATTATCTTCATGCCGCAGCTGGCAGCCTGTTTCATTGGGTCTTCTCTGCGCTCTCAATTTAACTGATTATTCTGAGTCAAGCCAACTTATTTGGAGACATGGCCACATCGAGGGGCCCCATCAGGCCACATGAACCTACAGCTTCACAGTTTGAGTCACCTATCAAGGTTACAGAGCTTTACAACTCAAAGACACGCTGACTTGCCCACCAAAGTAAAGCCACTGAGTGGCCAGTTCAAACTCTCAAATGCACAAGATACATTTCCCCTAAACAAAAGTTGGGCACTAAAGACATGTTGGTCCTCATTCCCTACTATGGCTAAAGAACATTTTAAAAGGACATTTTCTGTTTTCCTTGATAATCCTTCTGTGGTAAAGTGTGTAGTTAGTCCCATTGCCCAAGGTAGCTAATCAGTCTGCGTGTGCTGCGTTTTGCCTTGCAGGGGTGAGTAGTCAGTGTGTTATAGCATGCCCTCTACCCATGTTAACAAAGAAAGTTAAAGGATGTATTCTAAATATTTGTTGCTTTACTTTTATGACTGAAACACAACTGGGCCTGTTTGTGCTAAAGGTTTGAGCATAGCACATAGTGGCAATTGTTCACCATAGCACTTCCTCTGGCCAGAATAGGATGTTTACGTACAACAATTAAAATATTTGTGAACATTGATTAAAAATGATTTTGAATATATATTTTTACATCTGATATATATATACAACGAATCCAATGATGAGGATATCCAAATCTTGGCTTACTTTGACTCGCGAGGTAGGTTAATGATATACAGGTTTTAGATCCAGCGTGTGTTTCTAGTTTAGCTGCAACAACTTGGATAATCAGAAAATGGCAAAATATATGGGCAATGATGAGTAATTCAGCAGGACGCACTGTTGGTAACAGTCCATCACCTAAGTTAATAGGCCACAGTACTTTGAGGATCTTTGTCATCCGCAACAGTTAAGGCCCACCAAATTCACCAAAGGCCCACCAAATTCATAATGTTTACCATTAGCACCAGGGCGTGAATAAATATGGCTGGCATGAAACCTGTGTTTTCCCACCAAAAAAGCAAAACAGTAAAAAAGATGGTTGCCATAGAAACTGCTGACAGTTGCTCCCAGATAGACCCTATTCCATTTCCCTGGGTCAGTGAGGATTGGGTCAGTAGATTATCATGGCTGTGGAGCATTTGCTTGGCAATGTGTGGCATGCCAAGGCAAGGGAGTTAGAGGGGGCTGTCAAAGGACAAGAAGGGAGACAGACAGATGGAGATTAGTGGCTGAATAGCCAAACATAGTGCTCTGAATGCAGGCATGTATCAGTTGGCATTGCTTGCAGTCTAAGCAACTTGATTGGATGCTGATCCATCATCCTGTTCTCAAGTAAACCTCATGCATTATACTTAACTATTGGTTTTATAATTAGCCATAGGCATTGGTGCAGTCCTGAGATTTGTCTTTACTGTGATTGAGATTCCAACAACACAGCCATTTTGGAGCAGAATCTCTGGTCACATATCCTCCATTACGCTTTATCGGGTTTCTGAATTATTTCAGTTTCCCTTCCTCTGATACTTTCCCAGTCTCCCTGGATATCTCTGAGCCCTCCACTGAATCATTTGGCATCCTGGCTCTCCCAGGTGTTTCAGGACCCCCAGAGTCTTAATGCCACTCAGCCTGTTTAGCCCTCTGAGACTGCTCAGCGGTGCCAGGCCTTAATACCATCTTGTGTCTCTTCTGGCTTTTTTAGGATTCTTAGCAGTGTCAGGCCTCTGGCTGCCTCAGGCCTCACAGCTTCCTCATGCCTCTCAGCTGACTCTGGTCTTTGAATTCTACGAGCCACTCTTCTCCTTTTGCTCTGCCTCATTTCGCACTCTTCTTTACTCCTGCTTCCCTTCTCCCTGAATGAGGGAGCAGAGGTATACTGCCCCAGCCACTTACCAACTTCCTGAAGGTGGCTGGGGTGGTGAGGTTTTTCATGGCAGTCATCCCATTTACTCTATGGCATTGCTGTTGCAGAATGGGGAAGAAGCCTTTAAATGGTGTGGTGGTTATTTTTGATTTCCAACATGTTGTATTTTGATTATTTGGCTGGCAACCTGCTTTTCTCCCTCCCTGGTATTGTGTGATGTTTCCAGTTATTGTGAGGTGGTGATGTGAGTACATTTCTGCCTCTTTTCTAATCTTCTTCTTGTGAATTTCCTTTTGGGTTCACCAGGGATTTTGGAGGCCTGTGTAGGCATGTTTGTGTCAAAACCCCACTATTAAATGAAAGTTGTTGCATGTCTTCAATTTGGTTTCTGAGGCGAATGAGGCATCTGCTGAACAATTTGATGAGGGGGGTTGCCAGGATCTATGTCTCCAGAGGTTTGATTAGTTTGAGGGGTTATCTTACACATTGTACTGAAAGAACATGAAATACGGTTTCATTGTGTTTAGGGAGTTTCTCCCCGGGTTGAGAGAGTGGCAGGGATTTGACTCTCCCATAATCTAAATCTGTCAAATTCTTGATTGGGTCATTGGGGTGTCTTGACCTTTTGCCTGAAATAGGAAAGATGGTCCCCTTGAAGTTTATCTTCACCTTTTCTTACTGCACTGATATGACTGAGTTACGGGAGGAAGACTCTGTGTCTGGTCTTGTCTTGAATAAGAAATATAACAAACTCTTCCAGTTCATTCAATGATCAGGCATACCTGATTCATGGGTGCAGTATCATTACTGGGAGGAAGTTTTAATTATTTTTTTCAGTCCATGGTTCATGCTTTACTATATAGTACATATTTGCAAGTAAACAATTTACACAGACCACTATTATCAGAAAGTGGCCTCAATGTTTTCTCTGCCATGCCCCAGTACTTACATGTATTGCATGGGGAATTGCCAAGGATCGGAACCGAAGGTGGAGGATGAATTCTGACCATCATAAAGACAGGAATTTCCTGACTTCTACCTCAAGCTTTCCATGCCATGCTTTTAGAGGAGTGATTCTGATTCTCTCTAATTTCACACAGTACATTTGCATATAAATCCTTTGCACAAAGAGCTTACACTGCACAATCTAAGGAGATGGATATGATGAACAACATTAGGAAAACTTGAATGTGAGTACTTTTGATTTGTCAGACCATCAGAAGCTCTGAGAAGCCCTAGAGAAGTCAGGCAATTGTCCACCAGGTACCATTGAGTGGATTGCCTCCTTTCTAGGAAATAGGAGCTCCAGGATCCATTAGGGTGAGCACACATCGGCCTCCCAGCCAGTGGACTGTGGTGTGACTTAAGGAGCCAGTTTTTCACCCTTGCTCTTTAACATCTATATGTGTTGTCTCTGCACCCTCCTCACCAACATGGATATATTCTTCACAAATTTTGCAGATTACACGCAATTGGTAATTGAATTGACTGGCTGACACGCCACTGACATCCGTAGGCTTGACTTTATCTATAACTCCATTGAGGAATGGATGAAGACCTACTGGATGTGCCTCAATGCAGGGAAGCCTGAGCTCATGGTGTTTGGCTCCCCTCACGCATGAGCTAAACTAGATCCAGCTTATGCGACCTTCAAAATAAAAAAACTCACCTGTGAAGATCTCAGACAAAGTGAATACTCTTGGTGTGTACCTGCAGGCCTCCCTAGGAGCAGATGCACAGGTGGAATATCTTAACCAGACATGCCAATACCACCAAAGACTATCAAAGCAAATGAAACCCCACTTGAGCCAGCAAAACAGAACTACTGTCGCTAGAGCCATCATACTATCTAGACTGGATTATAGAAACTCCCTAATGCTAGGTTCCAGCAGAAAATGTCTAAAATAATGTCAGGTCATTCAAAATAATGCCATAAGGACTATTACTGGCAAATCTAAAAGAGACCATATCACAGAGGAGAGGAAAGCCCTCCACTGGCTCTCTATTGAAGGCTGAATTGCCTTCAAGTCAATGTCTCTTGTACATCATTGTCTATATAGCTTTGCCCCAGAATATCTCAAAAAGCAAATCAGCCCTTATGTACCCAGCCGGACACTAAGATCTGGAAACAAAGGGATTGTCAAAGCTGGACACACTAAATGAACTAACGGCCTAGATCGGGCTTTCCCTAGCCTAGACACGGCTGAATGGAACAGACTCCCACTTGATCTTCGACTTGAGTCTACCACTCGAAATTCAGAAAAAACCTGAAAACTGCACCGTTTAAATAAACTCATACTAACAAGATCTCCCCATACTGACTGACCATACTCTCCAATCGTCCTGTCTCCCTATGTCGTCTCCATCTTTTTGTCAGCGCCCTGATGCCTGTGTGCTACGGCACTCTATAAATACATAAATAAATAAAATAAATAAATTAACCACCTTGCAGAAAGACAATTTCAGTGCTTTGCTTTAATTTTGTCAAGGAGTTCCCCCCTTCTCACCTGGGTCCGGTGTTTGCCAGTGTCTTCGATCGATGCCTTCTTGCGAACGCCCCTGGTCCTGAACAGCGCTGCTCGAGTCTCGTCTGGTTCCAGGTTGGGTTTACTTCCGGGATTGCGGTGTCCAGGAATCCGGGAGACTGAAAAGGCTATAAATGCCCAGAACCAGGAAGGGGGAAAGGGAAAGGAGTGGGTAATAGCACTGGGATAAAGGAAACAATACTGCGAGCTACGAACACACGTCTGGGCTACTCTGCAATAGCATTGAGACGCGCAGAGCCGCGGAAGGCGTGGTCTATAAATAGATCACGCCGCGCTCAGCGCATGGAGCGAGCAAGGGTTACGGCTCTGAACGGCCATGTTGGAAGTAGTACTGGATGTGAGCCCCGTTGAGACAAGGACCAGGAGGTCCAAAAGGGGCGTGATCTGAAGTTCATGACAGCATGCCTCCTCCGAAGGCCTTTCCCTCCAGGTTTTCCCGGATGTATTAGGTGAAATCTTCTGAGCAACCGAGGAGCCTTGATATTTGAAATAGGTTCCCAGGTCGTTTCACTAGGAGGATATCCTTTCCACTCCACTAGGTATTGAAGATGGCCCCGCTTATACCTGGAGTCACAAATCCAGGACACCTCATATTCCAGTTGGTTGTCAACCAGTAGAGGAGGTGGTCTACTGGATTTTCGAGAGGATTGGATGTAGGGTTTCAATAGGGATGTGTGAAAAACTGGATGAATTCTTTTCCAGGAGTCAGGTAGCTTAATTCGATATGAGACAGGATTGATAATCTCCTTGATGGGAAATGGACCATAGTAGTGGGGAGCCAGCTTGTTTGGTCGTAAGTGTCGGGGAAGCAGTTTTGATGACAACCATATTCGGTCACCAACCGTATAGGAAGGACCTGGTCTTCTCTTGGAATCCGCATACCTCTTGGTTTGTGATCTGGCTTTCTCTAAGTGTTCTTTAGCCTCCCGGTGAATGTTGATAAGAGTTTCGATTCAGGAGTCAACCGTAGGTACTGGTGTAGGGTAAGGAAGAACCGAGGGTAAGACCGATAGATGGAACCCCTGGCTACAATAAATGGGGTGGGTCTGTAGCGCTGAGTGTTCGGAGTTGTTGTAAGCGAATTCCGCAACGGGTATCAGGAGAGACCAGTCATCCTGGGCCTTGGTGGAGAAACATCAGAGATATTGTTACAGGGTCTGATTTGCACGTTCTGTGGCTCCGTTGGTTTGGGGGTGATATCCTGAAGAGAGGGCACGTTGGATTCCTAGTACCCGACAGAGGTGTTTCCAGAATTGTGAAATGTATTGAGGACCCCGGTCAGATATGATCTTGGAAGGAAGCCCATGTAGTCGGAATGTGTATTCCAGAAATATTCCAGCTAGCTCTGAAGAGGAGGGTAGTTTCATCAGTGGCGTAAAATGGGCCATATGGGTAAACAAATCTATGGTGACCATGATGGTAGTATATCCTCGGGAAGGTGGTAACTCCACTATGAAGTCTGTAGCGATGATTTCCAATGGTTTAGAGGGTAGAGTGGGCTGCAGAAGAAGACCTGCCAGTCTTTTGTTATCATGTTTATTTTGGGCACAGGTTATACAAGCCTGGATGTATTGCTGTACGTCAGACTTCATTTTAGGCCACCAGAACTGTCTCTGTATAAGACGGAGGGTGTTGGTGATACCTCGGTGCCCGGAATGGAGTGTGTCATGACAAAGGTTTATTAATTTTTGCTGTAACTTCCATGTAGGAATGAGTAGTGCATTGTCCTTGAATAAGTAGCCTTCTTTGGCTCTTAATTTCCAGAGATTTCGTGTTGAAATGTCCTTCCATAATTCCGAGGATTTAGTTTGCGATCGGACTTCTTTCATTAGATCAACTGCTTGGGCTACGAAGATCATGGGAGAGAACATTTTAGGAAATGCCTTATCTTCAGTGGTCACGTAGTCAGGACGGCGAGATAAGGCGTCAGCGATCAGGTTCTGTGATCCAGGGACATGGGTAATGTGGAACTGATACTGGGCAAAAAAGTAGGCCCAACGTGCCTGACGACTGTTCCTGCACTCCAGTGACTGTAGAATCTGAAGGTTTCGATGATCAGTACGGACTTGGACAGGATGTCTGGCTCCCAGAAGTAGGTGTCACCATTCAGTGAAGGCTTGGCGAATGGCTAAGAGTTCCTTTTCTAGGACGGAGTAGTGCGTTTCACTAGGAGTTAAGGTTCTTGACAGATAAGCAACGGGGTTATCCAAATCGTCCTCCATCTTCTGCTTCAACACTGCTCCTATAGCGTAATTAGAGGCATCCGTTTCCACTAAAAAGGGTCGACTTGTATCAGGTTGAGCCAAAATGGGAGCTTGTGTGAACTCAGTCTTTAAACGCTGAAATGCAGTTTCTTGTAATGTTGACCAGAAAAATGGGGTGTCCTTCTTTAGCAGAGCCACTATGGGTTGTACAATCTCGGAAAAGGTGGCTATAAACTTCCGGTAGAAATTGGCTAATCCTAGGAAGGATTGGATTTGTTTCACGGACGTGGGAGTAGGCCAGGCGAGAATGGCCTTTACTTTTGAAGGGTCCATGCCAATCCCCTCTGGACTAAGGATAAATCCCAGATAGTGCACAGAAGTAACGTGAGACAAACATTTTTCATGCTTGGATATGAGGTGATGTTCCCGGAGTCTTTGCAGAACTGTCTTAACATGTCCTTCATGCTTCAGAGGGTCTTTGGAAAAAATCAATATGTCGTCCAGATAGACAATGACGAAGAGAAACAACATATCAGAAAACACCCTATCCATAAAACGTTGGAATACTGCTGGGGCATTGGCTAGTCCAAAGGGCATGACCAGGTACTCGTAGTGACCAAAGGGTGTTCTAAAGGCTGTCTTCCACTCGTCTCCTTCCCGGGTACGGATCAATTTGGTGAATATTACGGCTCCTCTCACAGCTTCCAGGATATCCGAGATCAGGGGCAGTGGGTACCGATCCTTGAGGGTGCATTGATTTAAGCTTCTATAGTCGAGGCAAGGTCTGAGTTCCTTGGTATCCTTCTTGGGAACGAAGAACAATGAAGCACCCGCTGGAGATTCCGTTTTCAAGATTAGTGTCTAGGTATTCCTGAAGGGCCTTTTTCTCGGGTTCGGAAAGAATGAACATTCTGCCAAAAGGAATTACAGCTGAGGGATCCGTATCTATGGCACAGTCTTCGGGCCTGTGAGGGGGTAAGGCCTGGACTATGGCAGTAGAAAATACATCAGCATATCCCTGATAGGCCTCTGGAACTTGTATGACATTGGAAACCATGAGTGGTGTTTCTTGGTCTCTTGGTAGTTCTTTAGGAGTTACTGAGGAGGGATCCAGTGATAGACAGTGGGACATACAGAACTCTGAGCCCAGGAATAATGATCCTGCTGTCCAATTGATATACGGATTGTGCTTTTGTAACCAGGGCATACCCAAAACCAAGGGTTAATGGGCTGACTTAATGATGTCGAATGTAATCCGCTCTTGATGATGGTTTATGGAAAGTTGGATCTCTTTAGTCTGCAGGCTCATGGGTCCTGAAGAGAGGGGTCTTCCGTCAATTGCTTCCACCGGCTGCATGGTGTTTCGTGTCTCGTATGGAATATGCTGACTAACAACCCAGTCTTGATCAATAAAAATTCCCATAGCTCTGCAGTCCACCAAGGCCAGAATGGGATAGGTCTTGTCTTTGGAGGGTGAGAGGAAGGCCTGTAGTATCACCTAACTGTTTTGTCCAGGAGAGTTCAAGGATGGAATTGATGTGGAGCAAACATCTCTCTCCCGAATCTCTGCTCCATTTAAGATCGGGAGCTGGCGTTTCCCAAACGCCGAGGAGGTGCCAGAGGACATTCCCTGACCAAATGTTTGTCTGAAGCACAATACATACACAAACCCGTATGGATCCTTCTCAATCTTTCTTGAGGTGATATGGGTCCACGAAAGGCTCCAATTTGCATGGGTTCAGGTTCTGGGGCTGGACTTGGGTTTGCGTCCATTCTGGCTGTGCTCTCAAAGGACGTCTTGAGAGGGTTTACCTTGAATTTCCTCCTTTCAGCCTTCCTTTCCTGTATGCGAAAGTCTATTTGCAAGGCCAGGTCCATTAGTGCTTGGAATGAATTTGGTCTGGCCACCATGGACAGTTCATCCTTGATCTCATTGTTTAGGCCTCTCCTGAACAGGGTAAAACTAGCCTCAGAGGACCAGTCTGCTTCCTTAGCCAATTGTTTAAATCTGGTCACATAAGTGAGCATATCTTGGGAGCCCTGTTGAAAATCCAGCAAGCGTTTTTGGGCAGTATAGACCTGCTCTGGTCGGTCAAACATGCCTTTAAGGTCCTATATGAAGCCATCGTAGTCGTCTAGGAGGGCATTGCCAGAGTTAATAAGGGGTGTTGCCCAAGTTAAGGCGTTTCCGGAAAGGTGGGATATGATGAAACCCACCTTAGCCCTAGGAGTCGAGAAATAACAGGGCTTAAAGGTAAAGTGGACCAGGCATGAATCCCAGAATCCGCGAAGTTTTTTTGCCGAACCATCATACTTGTCAACAATACCGCCCAACAGGGCACCATCCTTTGTAGCAGAATCCCTGGACAAGACCAATTGTTTGAGCACTGCGTTTTCCGCCTAAAGGTTTTGAACCTAGGTTGATAATTCTTGCATGCGTCGCATTAAGTCCTGCACGGCGGCTTCCATCTCGTTTTTAGGTTCGATCGGGTGGCGTCTCAAACTGTCAAGGAGTTCCCCCCTTCTCACCTGGGTCCGGTGTTTGCCCTTGTCTTCGATCGCTGCCTTCTTGCGAACGCTCCTGGTCCTGAACAGCGCTGCTCGAGTCTCGTCTGGTTCCAGGTTGCGTTTAGTTTTGGGATCGCAGAGTCCAGGAATCCGGGAGACTGAAAAGGCTAGAAATTCCCAGAACCAGGAAGGGGGAAAGGGACAGGAGTGGGTAATATCACTGGGACAAGGAAACAATACCACGAGCTACGAACAGATGTCTGGGCTACTCTGCAATAGCACTGAGACGCGCGGAGCTGCAGAAGGCGTGGTCTATAAATAGAACACGCCGCGCTCAGCGCATGGACCGAGCAAGGGCTACGGCTCTGAACGGCCATGTTGGAAGTAGTACTGAATGTAAACCCCGTTGAGACAAGGACCAGGAGGCCCAAAAGGGGCGTGATCTGAAGTTCATGACAAATTTAGAATTGTCTATAATAATGTCTGAACATACAAGGCTGAGGGTGCTCTTGTGAGGTTGAAGACCACATTTTACAGTGGCAAGAAAGCAGGGACAATCCTGGGAAAATATTTATAATCTAAGGGTGTGTCGTGGAAACAAAGCTCATGCCATTGTTTTAGCATTAGCAAAGACAGAGGCAGTGTTAATGTTTTGCAAGACAAGTCTATAGAATGAAAGGTTCATTTTACCAGAACCATCCTGCAAAAGCCTTCTCTACCCGCCCAGACCGTGATTATATAGGTCACACACCAATAACTAAACTGAAACTAACCATGAACCTTTGAGAATCAAAATGATCTCTCCAGTCCCCAATTCGGAGATGGCCCTTCCCTGTCCAGTTCATTTTGAAATGTCCTACAAGTCAGTTGTCAATGCAGATGTATCTGCTGCGCTGGTCACATTACTCCTGCCTGAGAGATTATAGGAATCATCATCTCCATCACACAGGTATCTGCAACTTTCCATTACGACATACTCAAGTCCTCACCTTGTACTGTCCATACTGCGTGAAAACTTCTGTGGTTGCCTTGCAAATAACGATTGCCTCAGGAGAGCTCAAATCTCAGTTAAACGATACAGCTAGTTTTTAATGTGAAATTATACTATTAGCAATTTCCTAATGCATATTGCACTATACAATTCTTACATTTTAGACTAAATGTGTAATCTACTGGTGAAATTCAACATCTGTGATCTTATAATATTCAATCTGTAAATTACTGTGTTCTCTTTAAACAAAAAGAGTGCATCCAAACCTTAAACCATTTAGTAATTTGTTGTCTAACTTTCCAAAATCCAAGACTGTTAGTGTTTTGCAAATTTGTAAATAACATGTGGGCTTCAATCAAAGGCCCCACACCAACAGAACTGAAGGGCCAACTGGAAAAATTACCTGTCAGCATTCAAAAACCTTCAGGCTGAAAAGTGTCCACTATAGGCAGATTATGTGGGTGTCTTCCTGCAGTTGAAATCCAGAGAAAGCTGACACTGAAAATGTAATCAAAGTACAGAGTGGAAAAACACATCCCATTGCTGGCTGAGAGATAAATGTGGTGTTTTCACTGAAACTGCCACCCATCAAAAGGTGGTGCACTATGACGACTCAGACCTTCTTTTTAGCACAAAAATGAACCACAGATAATACAAAATATATTTTATTAATGACTAAAACAAACTGCCCTGTACTTTCAGCTGTCCTTCTGAAAAACCAAAGCCATTTGAAAAGAAAGAAGAAATCTACTGATGCAAACGCAAAGTGAACCTGGCCTAGCTCATTATCTGCAGTGGGGGATTTCTGTGTAGCCGATGCATCCCAACTATTTAGCACCAGCTGCCTACCAGTTTCAAGCCAGTTTCAACGCAGTTTCAAACAACAGAAGGGCGTATGGCCAGAAGAAAGGCGAGAAGATTTACATACATATGAAGATTTCCCATTAGTTTAAATGGACTATGAATTTTCTCAGCAACCACAAGCCGCACTGCCTCTGTTTATGTCTCGTTTGAAAGATAATATTAAAGTTATTTTGCTGAAATACAATTTGTCCACATGTGATTTAGGGAATTGTAATGTCAAGCTAAAATGTGTTCTGGTCACTCTGAACATGTCCTGAATGTACAAATTGGCATGCTGGTGGAGGGTAAAATTAGGTATTTGGAGAGTAAAGTGCACGTTCATAACTATTATGCTTTTACAGCTAAAGAGTGTCCCACGCCGGTGCAACATGGTGCAGACTCGGCTGCCATGTTATTGAATTCCCAATGATTAGCTGAAGCGGAATATAAATACATTATGGCATTTACTAATAAATTATGAAGTTTTTCCATATAGCTACTTTATGGCTAAAGTTGGCATAAGGAATAAAAGGGAATTGTTATAGACTCCTGAACCAATCCTTAGACAGGAGATGGGCCTGGGGTTTGGAGAGGAATGGAAAGGACCAATCAAAGATGTGAGAATGTTTGCAGGGCACAGCCCACATTAAAATCTTGATTGTGTCATCACTGGTATATAAAGTGGATGCCCTATGAGAGTGAAGTGCTGCTGAAATGACCAACAGGAGAGTTGATACAAAATAATCAACAGAAAGAGCTGCAAAACGATAACCAAGAGAGACAGCTGTCAAAAAATTACCTAAGGAGATTGACTGAAGTTTTCATCTGGGTGGAAATATTGCTGGGGAGTTTTGAAAAGCAGAGGCTGTTATTCTTCACTGGAGCCAGAGAGATTCCCAAGTTCTGTGGGATCCAATTGAATAAAGTGCTGGCTAGAATCCTGTTTTTCCCCTACAAGCTAAGCTGCTCAGTCCCTGAGTGCCAAGCTGAGAGATTTCCAAAAGTAAGTATATTTTCCAACAAAAGGTCAGCGCGGGATCTATTTAATTAACCCATTCCCTTTCCTTGGTGAGTTATGAGTTATTTTCCATTAGTGGGTGAGGGAGGGAGGATTGTGTTGATCCTTATTTAGACTAAATATAAATGTAATGAATTCCCATTCAGCAAAACACCCCGGGGTGATATATCTTAACATTTGAAATGAACAAAGCGCATTCCTAGTGTACACTGAAAACTATAGCCTGTAATGTAATTGGGTAATCCTATTTGTCCTGTTGACCCTAACTTCTTTAAGGAAGAGCGGTGTTCTTGTCCCCAAACTAAAATATCCCTAAACTGCCAACTTCCCAACACCAGCCTTTAAGTGGAGGGGGTCTGAAAATCCAAAATTCTTAAATCATCCCACATTTTACTGTCCAACTTCTCCAGCTCAGGACTTTAAGTGGAGTGGGGTCTGAACATGTAAAATCTCTAAATCATCCCAATTTTAACTGTCCAGTATCTCCAACACAGGCCTTTAAGTGGAGGGGGGTCTGAACATCCACAATTCCTAAATCATGTCAATTTTTACTGTACAACTTCCCCAACACAGGCCTTTAAGTAAGAGAGTTCTGAAAAATAAACTTCTAAAATGGTCCCCACTACCTAGACCTGGCCTTTGAATAGAAGGGTGCTGCAATGTCATCAATGATATTTGTGATGCCATCTTTGATGTCCTGGGTGTTAGTCTTAGCAGTGCACGGTGGTGGTGCCAGTTATGGTTGCTTAGCTTACCATAACTGGTGAATTTCAGGGGTTTTTCGATTTTACTTGTAACCATGACGTCCTTTTAACAATGTTTTTTTACTGAATTTCATAGGTTTTTATTAGTGCAACATAACCATAACGTCCCTTTAACAAAGTTTTTTCATTGAATTTCATAGGTTTTTATTACTGCAACTTAACCATAACATCCCTTTAACAAAGTTTTATCAGTAAATTTCAAAGGTTTTTATTAGTGCAACTTAACCATAACGTCCCCTAAACAATGTTTTTTCATTGAATTTCATAGGTTTTTATTAGTGCAACTTAACCATAACGTCCCTGTAACAAAGTTTTTTCATTGAATTTCTTGGGTTTTTACCAGTGCATGCTATTTTCTTACAACTTACTAATATCATACTTGCCCAATATAGCAATATTTGTGTCCAATTTACAAAGTTTCACTTTCACCTGCCATTTCCCACCTTCTAGAATCATTATTAACACTTCTATACACTTTTTTGCAACTATTTCAGCTAGTTGTGCATCTGTGGATGTCTACGGATGCACAACTACGAACATCTGACTTCATTGCGGACCTTCCGGACAGTGCCACATGACCATACGCTGGTGCGCGGCATGATGATGTGTCCGAGAGCCCGTCCGCACTTCACGATAAGATCTCGGCTTCGCGGACAGTTCAGAACTGCATTTTCTACTGATCTAGGAACTTGCAACTTCAAAATTTCCCCTGCACAGCTCCAACACCTATTCCTACTCATTATCCATTAACAATCTAGTAAACAGTAGATACTTTTAGCAAAACTGCTGTTTATCTTAAAATGGCATCAGCTAATGCCATCCCTCCTACCAAAGAGCCACAACCACTGCTGTAATCAAGAGAAACACTGCCCCCTACCTTATAAATAACACACGCGCAACATTTTCCCTTGTCCACCTACCCCTCCATATTAGTGTTTGGTTCCTCTTCCATCATTTCCCTCCCACCTTTCGTTCTCAGATCTCCTGCCAAAAAAATACTCCTTTAACAACCACCTTTCACAGTTAAAAAATAAAACTGAAAAAAACATGTATGGACTCTATCTACTTTATATTTCTCAGTAAAGTACATTGACTCAAAAAGATTTTCCAACATTTCCATTTGTATTTTGTGTTATGCTGATGGGAATAGTGTGGCGTTCATCCTCCGTTCCAGGAACTGAAACGGTGGATAGCAGCCCAGCAGCCCAAGTTATCAGCCCAAGCGAAGCGAGGGTGGATAACGAGGTCTCTGGACCATTATCCCCACATTCCAGCCCCTGAAATGGGGGATGAAGGCCATTAGCACCCTAGGTTCCCAAAGCGGGAACCCGAGGTGCTAAAAAAGAGGATTTTTCTTCCTACACCGGGGGAAGGAAAATCCTTTTCAAGATGGCCACAATGGAAAGGGAAGGCGAGGGTTCCATACAGGGCCCCTCTTCACAAAAAAGAGAACCCTATGACCATATTACCACAAGCACATTTTTCTTACCGTTCAGATCTATCCTAATTTCGAATAACTTTACCACAAAGCCAGTCCCAGGTGGACATGGCCACTTTAATCCTATGTTTTGTCCCTTGCTGTCATGGCCAGTAGCCAGATTGTCCGGATCATGACCTTATTTCATGACCTGGACAATCTGGCCTCTGCCCATGGCCACATGCTACTGCTCAGTCACTAAAAGTATACCTCTATTTTTTTGTAACTACATTACGACCCATGTCAAATAATAAAACACTGGCACATTTGCAAAACCATGCTTGTAGGTCCTTGCCAATGCTCCTTACGCATGTTTGCTTGAAATCCACCCATATTTTATTTTTTCAAAAGTATAAAATGTATTCAAATACAATAGTCATATAACCTAGCCCCCACTTGACAAAATCCAATCAGACTTTATGAAAACATCTAAATCTAGATGTATAATCTTTTTGCAAACCTTTGTGTAAATTTGTCAAATGGCACCACATTTATAAACCTTTACAATATTTTGGGACCCCCTTCTAATTTTGCTCCTTCTTGACAGAATCCCACCAAACGTCGCAAAAACATGTATATCTTGATCTATTATCAGTTTGCCAAACAAAGTGTAAATTTGTCAAATGGCACCTCATTTATAAGCCTTTACATTATTTTGGGACCCCCGCTCTAATTTTGCCCCCTCTTCACAAAATCCTACCAAACTTCGGTAAAACATTCATATCTAAATGCATTATCAGTTCCCCAACTTAAGTGTATATTTGTCAAATGGCACCTCATTTATAAGCCTTTATATTATTTTGGGAGCCCCCCTCTAATTTCGCCCCCTCTTGACAGAATCCCACCAAACTTTGCAAACTCATTTGGAATTCAATCAAGAATATAAGTGCAGTTAAATTAAGTGGTGCAAAAGTTATAAGCCATCCAAGAACTGCTTTTCACCAACACCGTAATGCAGAGGTGTCTGCGAACTTCACAGGACTGTTCAACTTTTACGGCAAAAAACACCTGTTTTTTTTTATTCCTAAAGCCACATCCCATCCCATCCTCATCACCCCTCACCTCCCCAGAGATTATTTGATAAATTTGGCAAGTGCAATGTTGTGTTTTTTAATATGTTTTTACTGCAATGTCCGCAGACACCGTCCGCTGTCCACGAATCCAAGATGGCGGCTGTTTCCACAAATCTAATGTACTTCACACTTGATACCATCCAATCAGTGGGCACGTCTGATATCCGCGGACACCGCATTGCCCTCTAAGCCAATCAGAGTCCTGTCCGCGGAGCGAATAGGGAAGTGTGTCCGCAGAGCACAGCGAGATATCACAAATATTATTGGACCTACTTTTTGGTTGTTTCAAAAAAACTACTGGACGGATTTCCACCAAATTTACAAAAGCACATTTTTGGGACCAAACGGCCACTCCAGCCGCAAATTCGGTGAAAATCCATCCAGCGGTTTGGGCTGTAGGCGTGAGCAATGTTTTTTCTCCATTCAGTCTATGGGAAAAAAATAAATGTTGGGATCCCGCTATAACTTTGCCTCCCCTTGTACAAACCTCACTAAACTTTGCAAAGAAATTCATAGTGGGCCATATACTTTTTTTGCAAAGTTTGGTGAGGATTTGTCTAGGGAGAGCGAAGCTACAACCCGCCCAAAAAGTACTCTTCCAATGGGTTTCGCAATTAAACCATAACTACATGGCCGCTAATGCGGCCATGTAATAAAAAAAAAGACATAGTATGACTATTACGTATTTTGTTGTTGTTGATTATAATGTATTGATCTGTAAACTTTATGTGTAACGTTTACTTTGGTAAACCAATTCATAAATATGAAGAATAAAATGAAAAAGCAGAAACATTAAGGGGGTAATTCATAGAATTTAGCGCACAAGTGGCGCACGCGGCTGGCGCACAGTGTGCGCGTGCGAATCTCTGCACCAGCCGTGTGCGCAAAAATCTATTTCCGCGCACAGCTTATTCATGGATTTTAGCTACCAAAACCAGCCGTGGCGCACAGTGGCACAGCGACCCTGCAGCAGCGCCAGTTACGCCCCCAAGAACGCCCCTCGCACAGGGAAAAGCCATCAAAATCCCCAATCCAGCGCAAAGGGCTGCGCTAACCCTGTACCAGCACAGCAAGTGGGGAATGTGTATCACTGGGGTTTGCAGGAAGTTTCACATGCGATTGGCCCTGTGCGAGTGGGGTACATGTATTTCAGGGGTGCACGGGAAGTTTCACACGCGATTGGCCCTGTGCGAGTGGGGTACGTGCATTACTGTGGTTCGCGGGAAGTTTCACACGCGATTGGCCCTGTGCGAGTGGGGACGTGTATTACTGGGGTTAGCGGGAAGTTTCACACGCGATGGGCCCTGTGCGAGTGGGGTACGTGTGTTTTGGGGGTGCGCGGGAAGTTTCACGTGCGATTGGCCCTGTGCGAGTGGGGTACGTGTATTACTGGGGTTCGCAGAAAGTTTCACGCGCGATTGGCCCTGTGCGAGTGGGGTACGTGTATTTCGGGGGTGCGCGGGAAGTTTCACACGCGAAAGGGCCTGTGCGAGTGGGGTACTTGTATTACTGGGGTTCGCGGGAAGTTTCACACGCGATTGGCCCTGTGCGAGTGGGGTACGTGTATTACTGGGGTGCGCGGGAAGTTTCACACATGATTGGCCCTGTGCGCTCGGTGTACGAGTATAACTGGGGTTCGCGTGAAGTCTCACACGCGATATGAGCAGGGTGCGTGTATTTCAGGGGTGCGCGGGGAGTCCTACATGTGAATTGGCAGTGTGGGTCCTTCCAGGTGTTCCCTCTACACCCTCCACGGCCCTTGTAGGCAGCCCACACCACAGGGGACTACTCTGCACCCCTGGTCATGTCCTGCAGGCAGCCCATCCACCATGGGCATGACCACCAGCCAAGCCACATGTCAGCTTGCACTACTGATCATCAACTCATGTCCCACTGCACCCCCACCGGCCAGCAGTGTGGGGCACCTGCCATCAGGCCCCCACACATGTCCCCCTGCACCCCCACACCCCAGCAGTGCAGGGCACCTGCCAGCAGGCCCCCACTCATGTCCCCCTGCACCCCCACCCCCCAGCAGTGCGGGGCACCTGCCAGCAGGCCCCCACTCATGTCCCACTCATGTCCCCCTGCACCCCCACCCCCCAGCAGTGCGGGGCACCTGCCAGCAGGCCCCCACTCATGTCCCATTCATGTCCCCCTGGACCCCCACCCTCAGCAGTGCGGAGCACCTGCCAGCAGGCCCCCACTCATGTCCCCCTGCACCCCCCAGCAGTGCAGGGCACCTGCCAGCAGGCCCCCACTCATGTCCCCCTGCACCCCCACCCCCCAGCAGTGCGGGGCACCTGCCAGAAGGCCCCCACTCATGTCCCACACATGTCCCCCTGCACCCCCCAGCAGTCAGGGGATCCTGTCAGCAGGCCCCCACTCATGTCCCCCTGCACCCCCACCCCCCAGCAGTGCAGGGCACCTGCCAGCAGGCCCCCACTCATGTCCCACACATGTCCCCCTGCACCCCCACCCCCAGTAGTGTGGGGCACCTGCCAGCAGGCCCCCACTCATGTCCCCCTGCACCCCCAACCCCCAGCAGTATGGGGCACCTGCCAGCAGGGCCCCACTCATGTCCCACTCATGTCCCCCCACACCCCCTCCCCCCAGCAGTGCAGGGCACCTCCCAGCAGGCCCCGACTCATGTACCACACATGTCCCCCTGCACCCCCACCCCGCAGCAGTCAGGGGAACCTGCCAGCAGGCCCCCACTCATGTCCCACACATGTCCCCCTGCACCCCCATCCCCCAGCAGTGTGGGGCACCTGCCAGCAGGCCCCCACTCATGTCCCGCTCATGTCCCCCTGCACCCCCTCCCCCCAGCAGTGCAGGGCACCTCCCAGCAGGCCCCGACTCATGTCCCACACATGTCCCCCTGCACCCCCACCCCCCAGCAGTCAGGGGAACCTGCCAGCAGGCCCCCACTCATGTCCCACACATGTCCCCCTGCACCCCCATCCCCCAGCAGTGTGGGGCACCTGCCAGCAGGCCCCCACTCATGTCCCCCTGCACCCCCATCCCCAGCAGTGCAGGGCACCTGCCAGCAGGCACCCACTCATGTCCCCCTGCACCCCCCCTGCACCCCCACCCCCAGCAGTGTGGGGCACCTGCCAGCAGGCCCCCACTCATGTCCCACACATGTCCCCCTGCACCCCCACCCCCCAGCAGTCAGGGGAACCTGCCAGCAGGCTCCCACTCATGTCCCACACATGTCCCCCTGCACCCCCACCCCCCAGCAGTCAGGGGAACCTGCCAGCAGGCTCCCACTCATGTCCCACACATGTCCCCCTGCACCCCCACACCCCAGCAGTTAGGGGACCCTGCCAGCAGGCCCCCACTCATGTCCCACACATGTCCCCCTGCACCCCCACCCCCCAGCAGTCAGGGGAACCTGCCAGCAGGCCCCCACTCATGTCCCCCTGCATCCCCACCCCCCAGCAGTGCAAGGCACCTGCCAGCAGGCCCCCACTCATGTCCCACACATATCCCCCTGCACCCCCACCCCCCAGCAGTGCGGGGCACCTGCCAGCAGGCCCCCACTCATGTCCCCCTGCACCCCCACCCCCCAGCAGTGCAGGGCACCTGCCAGCAGGCCCCCACTCATGTCCCCCTGCACCCCCAACCCCCAGCAGTGCAGGGCACCTGCCAGCAGGCCCCCACTCATGTCCCCCTGCACCCCCACCCCCCAGCAGTGCAGGGCACCTGCCAGCAGGCCCCCACTCATGTCCCACACATGTCCCCCTGCACCCCCATCCCCCAGCAGTCAGGGGAACCTGCCAGCAGGCCCCCACTCATGTCCCCCTGCGCTCCCCACCCCCCAGCAGTCAGGGGAACCTGCCAGCAGGCCCCCACTCATGTCCCACTCATGTCCCCCTGCACCCCTACCCCCCAGCAGTGCGGGGCACCTGCCAGCAGGCCCCCACTCATGTCCCACTCATGTCCCCCTGCACCCCCACCCCCCAGCAGTGTCGGGCACCTGCCAGCAGGCCCCCACTCATGTCCCCCTGCACTTCCACCCCCCAGCAGTGCGGGGCACCTGCCAGCAGGCACCCACTCATGTCCCACTCATGTCCCCCTGCCCCCACGTCATGACGATCCTCAATCATGGCCCTTATGGCCAGCCTACCCAGCCCAAAGACCCAACCAAGTATTGCATCCACCCACATAGAAAAGGCAATTACATGATACAACCCCAAAGGCAAGTATGTAAATGAACACATGTGCGTCACACACACAAAATGGGTGCAAGTGAATGTGAAAACCCATATCATGACATGCATGAAACCAATGAGATAATACCACACATCGAAGTATGAAGAAAAAAATGTATTAAACACAACATGAATGTAATTTAAAAAAAACACACAACAATGGGAATAATCAAAGAAATGCTGCATGTCCGTAAAAGAATAAAAAACAAGAAATCATAATCCAAAGAAATCCAAAAGAAATGGTGTCCAAAGTCACAGTCCAACAAATCAAATCCAAGGGAAAAAAGAAAGTGAAATCCATTGCTCCATGGTGAAAATAAAAAAAAATGTGAATAATCCAATGGTGAACTATGTACAAATGAACAATCCAGGGTCCATGAGCCTAACTGATGAACTGATGAAATGAAACCTACCAAAAATACTACCTAATAAAAAACTATATACAAAAACGTGGTGCATTGTCCAAGCGCAACCAAAATAAAAAAGAAAAGGAAAGGAAACCTAACACTCTCTAACTATATACAATGGCGGGGGCAAGACTCTGCCCTGGCCCCGAGGTCTCACAGGGAGGCACTCATGGCCTGTTCCAACTCCCTGCGAGTCGCCTTGAGGCACTCTGCCCGCCTCAACACCCGACGCATGGAGAACTCTGCCATTACCATGGTGAGCCGCGCCTCTTACGCCCGCCGCCGCTCCGCATCTATAGCATGGCCTAACTGCTGCCACAAGGAAGACACTTCCAGTCCTGGGTCCTCCTGCCCTCTGGCCAATGCCTGCCCCTCCTGTGGTGAAGGCCCCGAGCCATCATGGCTCCCACCTTGTTGCTGCTGCAGCTGTGCCTCTGCCAGTGCCCTGGCTCTTGCTGCCTGCACATCCTCCTCCGGCTGGGGTGCAGTTGTTGAGGTGGCCACCCCTGCTGGACGTCCGACTCCCGGCTGTGGCAGGGATGTGTCCTCCACCAGCCTGGCCGCAGGGTCAGAGGCAGCTCCACAGGGTACCGAGGTGATACATGGGTGGGAAGATGGCATGGAGGACGACTGGCGCATAGGGGGTTCAGGTGAGGAGAGGGTCGGAACAAGGTCCAGCAAACAGAGGAATCCGGCCCTGGTGAGCTGTCCCAGTAGGTCAACGCGGTCAACGAGGCATTTGAGATGACGTGCAGTGTCCTCACGAAAACACTGCAGGTCACCTCGCATGCGCCGTTGACGCAACGCCATCCCACTCAGGACAGGCTCAACCCGGTCCGGATAGCCATGTCCGCAGGGAGAGGGAGGCCAGTTGTTGTAAGCGGATCCCCTCCCTGAAAACGGGTCTGGAGATGGGCATCCCTGCTGGTGCAGGATGATGCAGTCACAGGATCGGGGACAGGATTAAACACAGGCACCTCCGCAGTGGCCTGTGCTGCCTCCTGTCCCTGCCCCTGCACTGCACCACTAGCACCAGTGAAATCCCCACCTCCAGACCCTGTGTCTGTGCCTTGCACGGCCTCCTCCACCAAACCCCCCACGAACCTGGATGACTCTGTGCCATCTTCCTCCATCGGACCCTGTGGGGTCTCAGCTGCCCCTTCTGCTGCCGAGGAGTCCAACTCCGACCTCCGCCTCTTGGACCTACCCTCGGCAGCTGCGACCTGGGACGCGGCACCGGACTCCTCACTCCCTGACGAGATGACAACCTGGGAGGGGAGCCGGGCCTTGCATCTCCGGCTGGCGGTGCGATCCTTGCCGCTGTGCTCCACAGCACCCTCTCCGCCCTCTTCATCAGTTGATGCTGCAGACAGGGAGAGATAGGACACAGGCATCAGGGCACTGTACAATGGACTGATACACACATGACAGTTGCACATGAGTGGCAGTGTCAAACTTCAGACATGGCATCACAATCCCCAACACACATGTCATTTCAACTCACACACATGAGCAATTCCACAGCCATATCACAACAGCCAGCACCATCCATACACATACAACAGCATGAGCATCCAAAGGTGAGCCAGACATCACATGAAACACAGGGAGTGCAGTAGACATGCACATACGCCACCACACTTACATGCATGTCTACATCTCCTCCAACTGTTGCAGTGATGAGATCGTCATACATGTCAGATCTGCCATTCAGCCTTCTACATATCAGTGTCACATGCATCCATGTTGTATCACAGTTGCACACTTGTCAAGTACACACACATGCACATGTACACAGTGCAGATACATGCATTAGGAACCACCATCCATGCCACAACCATGCCAATGTACATACACAGAAATTCAAACATGTGTGCTCCCACACCTGCATTTGTCCAGCATGCTTACCAACACATACACCATCAATTTGTCTCACACTTGAGAGGACACACATGTGGCAGCCTCACGCCCATGTTCATACACAACCGTACATGGCCCTACAAAAACACATGTGCAACTTGCACACTACTGGCACACCATGACACGCAATCACTCTGCGTGTACACTTACCGCTCGACTCCAGACGGGTCTACCTCTCAAGGATCTGGACGTAGAGCGCTGGGCATATGCGTTCCAGGACCTTATTTGGTGGTCCGACAGCTGGCCCCGGCATCCGCTGCCTTTGCGAGGCGCCGGGCCTTGTTGAGGGTCCTGGACCTGAAGTCCTCCCAGTTCTTCTTGACATGATGTAAGTCGCGGACTGCCACCCCCTCCGCGTTGATGGCAGTCACGATGTCCATCCAGATCCTGGTCCGTCCTTCATTGTCGGCGCACAAACTTCCAAAGACGGCATCATACTGCCCCAGGACTTGCTCCACTAGGACACCAACTTCCCTGGCACTGAAGCTGGTGGCCCTCTGCCTCTCTGGCTGGGGGTTTCCAGTGGTGCCCGATGGTGTTCTGCTGGTCATGGCAACCCCAGAGGCAGGAGTGGGTGGGCAAGTGGGTGCTGGGGCTGGGCTGTGGAGCGATGGAATCCCAGTCGGGAGTCTTCAGTTCCAGCAGGGGTCGTCACAGCAACTGCACCCCTGGCTGAAATGCAGGCAGCAAATGGCAGGGCACGTGGGCAGCAGGCAGTCAGGCAGCAGCAGATTGCAGGTGGGAGCGTGCTCGGGGCTCTGGGGGGCAGTAATTTGGCCTTCTGGGCAGAAGCGTGGTCTTCCGTGTGTTTTTGCGTGGCCAGCTTGATACGGAGTGATTTGGCACATGAAAAAATTGCACGTCAGCGTGTAATTGGAGGAAAGGCCTTTAGCGCGTAAGCACGTCAGCACACGCACGCGTTTTCATTAGACCAAAGGCCCTTAGCGCGTAAGCGTTTCCCTCGTGACATGGGCATAGTGGTTCAGCGCGCGTGAAAAAACTGCACGTCCGCATGTGAATGCGTGTAATCCGAGGAAAGGGCCTACGCGCGTAAGTGACGTGACGCATGCGGGTGTTTCCCTCAGCACAGGTTAAAGGTGAGTGGGGCCAGCTGCTCGCTGTACGTGCCTTTCGTGGACACCAACGTGTGTAGCTTCTTTGTGTTGTTTTGCGCGCCATCACATCTTCACAGCGATTGAGGACGTATCTCTTCTTTTGGCGGGGGTATTGGCTACGCGTGTTTTTCTGCATCGCGCTAGTCCGACGGTGAGTCGCGCACGCTATTTTTCCCACTGCGGGTGCCCCTGTATATCGCACCCGTTTTCGAGGTCATAGTAGCCTGCGTGTCCAACGCGTACGCGTTTTTTGTGTTACTGGGTGCCACTGCGTACTGCGGGAGGTTGATTCCACGCACGTAGGCTGCAGGGTTGCGTGCACGGTTTTACTGCAGTTTTGGGGTGCCTGAGCGTAGCGTGACCCGTCACTACATCACCGGGGTCACATGCAGCCTGGCAGGTGCAGGGGGGCTGTTAACATCTTGCATCCCACCTCCTTCACCCCAATTGCCCAGGTCAATTGTGGTGTACACCTCCCATTGGCACTACTCCATCTGTGCCGGCACTAATCCATCAGTGCCATGGTTGGGAGACCACCAAAGGTGAAGGGCGCCTCAGCTGGGCGTACTCCTTGTGGCGGGCGTGGTCAGGGACGTGGCCGGGGTGACCAGGGAGTAGGGGGACTCCAGGGTGTCCAGGGTGGCCGCAGAGGGGGAAGAGGCAGGGGTGCGCTACTTGAGCATGATGTTGTGCCATGTGTCAGTGCTGTCATGCCACCACCCCCTGTGGTTCTGGGAGATGCAGCTTCTGCATATGGCACTGGTGCCCGTGTGACCTGGCAGTCTGTTTCATCGACTGCCACGGGCCCAAGGGTAGTGGTAGCTGCAGGTGCAGCTGTGGACACCACCACCCAGGCTCAGGGTCTGCCAGCGCAGGCTGCGTTGGCAATTGAAGAGCTCTTGGAAGATTTTCAACAGGCCCGGAGGGAAACCGTAGGTGGACGCAGGGCTGCCCTGACCAAGACACGTGTCCCTGGGGCAGTAATGTCATCTGCTGCCCTGAACAGCCGGGTGTTGGCAAGTGCAGGGGCAGATGCACCCAACAACACCCCGGTTGTGAGTCTGCCAACCAGGACAGTCGCGGTCAATGACCCTGCCACAGCGGATGTTGCTGCGCAGGGTCCATTAGAGGGCACCCAGCTGCCACTGACACAAGTCAGCCCTTTGGTCGTCCCGCCACCTGCCACTCCCTTGGCTCAATCCACCGGTCCCACTGGCCATGCTGAACAGGGCGGCATCAGCCAGCCAGGCTCTGCAACACAATCCAAGAGGAGGAAGGTTGCACCTGCAGTACAGGCTGGGACCCCACACACAGCCACAACCTCCTGCACGTCAAGGAAAAAGCCTTTCTGCAACCAGGAACTGGACTACCTCGTGGACTACGTGCGGGACCACAGCCATGACATGCTAGTGGGTGCTAATTCTCAGACTACGGCTGCCCACCGTGATACCCACTGGAAGCAAGTTGCGGAACATGTGAGTGCATTCGGCCATGAGGTGTGCACGGCGCAAGAGTGCAAGAAGCGTTGGAATGACCTCAAACGCAGCACTAACGCTAAGCGTGCCTCAAATTACAACTTGACTCTGGTGACTGGCGGTGGGCCTGCACCGGAGGAGGAAGAACTCACTCCGTATGAGTCACTTGTTGCGGAGTTCATACCATCAGAATCGGTCGAAGGAGTGGGAGAGATGCGGACTTTGATGGACAGTCCAGTGAGTGTTGATTTGTGTTTGTCGAGGACGTGTGTGTTTTACTTGTGTGATGTGATGTGCATGACTGCCACTACATGTCACGTGTACATGGTTATGATGTGTGGGTAATGCAATGCTTCCCTGATGCATGTCTACTCTGCTGCATAGTGGACATGTGGAGCAGACGGGGACTGTCCACATCACCACTTTTGCACCCTACTCACATGCTGGTTACGAGTTTGCCCCTCCGGTCCATGTTCCAGCTCATTGGCCCTTCTGCATGTAGCATGTGGTGAGCTTCCTCTCAGCCCAGGAACTATGCATAGCATGACTGACGTGCATGTGTACTCTGCCTGCAAGGGGGTACCCAATGTAGGCATGCTCCCTTGCCCCTCAACCCTCTGCTCTGCACCCCAATTCCACCTTAGCACTGGTCTGCTACAATATTGCCGTTGGTTACTTCCCTTTTCATGCCTCCTGTGTACATGCTAACATCCAGCGGCCAATCTGCCAGACATATCCATTGTGGTACATCCTTAGTACTTGATGCAGGGTGTCTCACTTGGACTGTGCAGAGGTCAGATGCCCCGCAGGGACATGAGTGCTCATTCATGCTCCATGTGCATTCCATGCATGCCCATATATGTCCATGACTGGATGATGACTGTAAATTGCATGGCATTTCATATGCCTTCACATGTCAACTGTGGCTCAGTACTGCGTTGCACACATGTTTAGGGTCTGACAATCTGTGAGGGTCACAGGCCTCAGCCTGTTTAAAGGCCAATGACTCTGTCCAACTGGTGTAGTGTCTTCTTCACGCGTGGGTGGACTCCAGAGGTTTCATCATGTGTCCTGCTTACTGTCCCATCATCATTTGCAGTGTTGTCACTTGACTCACATGAAGCTGTTGATGCTAGTCAACACTGTCTGTCAATACACAGGTCTATGCTCAGCCTTTTGAGACCATGCTAGGCATCCCTGCTTTTGCACTTGGGTGGAGGGGTGCTTTGCTTGTAGATATGCTACCCATTGAATGCACATTGCACGTGATGCCTGAAGTTGACCTTGCACTGCCTTCACATTTTCTGACACACACCATGGAGTCCTTGTACATGTAGGTAGTGAGTAACATACATATATTCGCTGCACTGCATAGACACACTTCAGTGCAAACTGCCACCTTTCAACAGGTCTAATCACAGAAGCAAATTCAAGATGACCCAGCATGCGTGCCAGGTTCTCTTTTGTTTGTCACATGTCTGCCTGATGTGTTTGTTGTCGGTGTGTGTGTGTTTTGTGTGCTTCTAACATGTGCAGTGACCTTTTTTCTCTCTATTCTTCAGATGATGACGCAATGGAGCCAGAGGATGGCGTTGTCATGCCAGGCACAGGGTTGTTCTCACTACAACAACCCGGCACAAGTGGGGGTCATGGGGTGGTAGGCCACGAAAACCCCCAAGTGCTACAGTCCATCTTGTCTCTGGCTGCCTATGAGTCCAGCCTTGAAGAACACTCTGACGACCATGTTGAGTTGGATGAGCATCAGGTCCATATGTCAGGGGTGAGTGATTCTGATGTGGACACTCCTCTCTCCGCGACACCTGCACTGAGGGGTCAGACAGTCTTGGTACCTCCGCCCGTGGTGGATCGGGACACAGGGTCACCCTCCACACCAGTCACTGATGTGCCTGGGACATCACGTAGACGGGGCATGTAGTCGCGCAGCCGCGGGCGGTGCCAACACAACGAGGACACACGGTCCTTGGGTCCCACAGGGGTCAAGCTCAGCAAAGTGGTCCCCACGCGCAACCACAGTATACTGAGTGGGAGCAAGACATGACTGCCCCTTCTGAACGGCAGGGGGCAGCAATGGAGAACATCGCTGAGAGCATGGAGCGTGTGGCCCAATATGTGCTCCCCCCTGCTAGGCAGATGCTTCTCCAGCAGCAGGCGGCACGGTCCACGGCCCGCTCGTTCAGGCTGGGCATGGTGGCCTCAGACAGGGCACGCCAGGCTGAAATGTCGTCTATGCATCAAGCAATTGCTGCTCACGCAGAGGCACACATGAAGGCCCTGAGGGAGGAACATGCTTCCCTCAGATCCACTCTGGGTGTCCTTATGATGTCCCAGAGGGAGTGGGCAGAGGAGAGGTTTGCAAAGCTTGAGCGTACCATCTCGGCTGAGCTACATGCTTTCCGGGAGGTGCAGCAGTTGTCAAGCCAGGCCTTGCAGGAGGAACTCCGTGTTACACGTGCTACCTTGCAAGAGGAAGCACGTGTATCACGGGAGGTTCTACATGCAGACCTACATGTCATCACCACACAGAACCAAGCTCACCCGTCCAGCAGACCTGCTGTCGATGAGGTGCAAGCTGCGGCTAGGCGTGGTCATGCTCCTGTGCCACGTACTCCTTTCCAGGAAGAGCCAGACTCGGACGACAATCTATCTCCCACATAGGTCGGGCTGTGCAGGCGTTGAGCCCATGGAGGTTATTTTTTCCTCAGCATCATCGCATGTGGGTGTTGAGCAGCACCCTGTACCTCCCCCCTCCTGGGTGCCACCCCCCTGGGTCGTATGTGGCCATTTTTTATTTTTCTTTTAGTGTAGTTAGTTAAGTTTCTGTTTGATAGTTAGTTTAAATAGGTAAAGTAGGTTTTTCATAGTTAGTGTAATTAGTTAATATAGCTTAAAATTGCTAGTCTATTGTGCTTTCATGTGATGGTGTGGTGCTTTGTGGCTTTTGAAAGCATCCACTGTCTGTTCCAGCTGGACCCTTAAAGCTTTTCTTGTGTATGTGTTTGCTGCTTGGGATCCTTGACTCACATATGCCACTCCTGCTTCCCTTATCCACGGGCTCGCAAGGATGGTTCGGTGTTACAGCCTATTACACAAGGGCAATGGACTGTCATATCTGTGGCATGTCTGCTGCTGTGGAACTTGTGTTAACACCCCTAGTGGGGATGCTTGGGGTGTAATTGTCCACTGTTCTTCTTTTGCTAGATGGGGTGTTTAATGATTCATGTGTACATTCATTGCTATCCATTGTGTAGTATGTTTCTTATCTTTAATGAACATGTGCTTGTTGCAAATCATGCCGTAGATAGTGTGTTCCACATTGTTGCTGTGAAAGACAGACTGATGGTGTGATTTCTGATGTACGTCTCTGACATGGTCCAGTCATGTAATGCCTAAAGAGACACACACAGATGAATATTAAGCTTTCATCATGTGTTTCATGCACTTTCTGCAGGGGGATGAGCCTCAAGACCACCTTTGCCAGCAGACATGGGACATTGGAGGTCTGGAATCAGGACATGTTTGGTGCTGCCGACATGCGCATGTGTGCGCAGGCAGAGGCACAGGGATTGTGATCATACATCCGAAAATCGATGACGTGTTTCAAGGGACTCCAGGCAAGGTGAGCAGCACAGGGGGGTCACAACACAGCAAACCTTCCACCTGGCTTGTTGAACATGCATGCTTAGTAGAAGCGCTGACGGTGAACTTGGACAAATATTGGTGTAGAAGCGCACAATACAGCTCAGATCTGTTAATGGACTGATGGCTAGTTGATGTGAAAGTTGTCTGGGGCACCTGCAGGGGCAGTGGCACATACCCTCCGGTCCACCATGGTCCATTGAGGCACTTGTTTTAGCCATGCAGCATTCCGAGACATGGCATGAAGCAGCTCACACGGACAGACAGCAAGGGACAGACTCGAGTGCAGTGCATTTCGTTTCCAAGTAGAAATTGATACATGCACTGGCTACTTTATTTTGTTCATGGTGGTACAGGACTTGTTCTGAAGTCAGACCTTGCTATATGCGTCTGTCTGCTTACACAGGGAAACTTGCATGTTGTGTGAATTGTGACACATTGGTGTTCCATTTGCCACGCACCCACCGGTGCCTGACTTACTGCATTGACTGTGTATGAACCATCAGAGGGGTAATGTTACATATGGGTATGAAGCATCCACACAAGTTTGTCTGTTTGTAGTGTATTTTGTTACTTTGGGGCATATTTGGTAGTGTGCTTGTGTGTTTTGGGCACGCACAGATTATTAACTGTGGCTCTCTTTGCAGCATTGAACTGCTCCTGTTACCGGACCGGAGAGTGCGCAGGCAGGAGGCCAGCACTCACCCCAGAGATAAGTTTCGCTTTGACTTCCATTTGAGTAATTTGCTGCTATGTGCATGTGAAAAAGTTTTGTCGATGTGTGTATGTGTTAATCTGTGTACTACATTTTGGTGCATTCCCTACTTTCCCGTGTCAATCCTACTCCCCTCTCCTGCCCCTCATTCCCGTTATCCAGTATGCCAATGCCTGTGCCGACTGCATATCCCTGACCTTCCTTCCCCTCCAGGGTCTCAGAGGCCTGTGTGAGTTAGACCTTGCAGGCACCTAGACCACGGTGGGAGTGGTTGTTTTGTGCCACTCCTGCGCCTGTACACGGGAGCTGTGACAGTAGACATCCGTTCATGTTGCATCATTCTATGTTATGTACCACACATGGTACAGATCCTGTTGTGACATTGTTTTATTGTGCTACCTTGGTTGTTGACATCATTGTGGTCGTACTTGGCCTTTGTGGCGTACTGTTACTTGACGTTATATACTGGAGGCTGTTCTGGTTTGTTTTACTGCCTGCAGGGTATTTGCTTGACTTCTGTGTTGTCCTGCTTTGAGTTCTCTTGGATTTTGTGCTTTTGCAAATCTAGGTGGACTCTGAGGGTGCTGGCAACTTTTTACACATGAGGTGGGAGATGGTGACAAAGGGGAAGGGTTATCCTGTGGCCAGGTGGAATTCAAGGATGTACGATGAATGACCCATATGTAGTTGTTCAGTGGGTCGTGGTGATTTGTAAGGGAGGGGGGGTGTTTTATTGTTGATAGTTGCCTTGCCCTGCAGTGTGATGGGCACCCTGAAATTGTAATTGTGCTTTCCTATGTACATGATGTATTCTGCTGATCAATGCCTGTTCATGTGCTGTGTTTACCTTTCAGGTGTGAGGGGATAGTTGTGGTTTGACATGCTGGGGTATACACATGGTGAATGTTCACATGTGATGTGTAGACGACACTGATGGTCACTTGATTTCACATGCATATGTTGAGTGCATGTCCCTACTGACCTACACGCTCGCACTATGATCCACTACATGTACAACCATCCTTCCATGTGCACGTGTACACTCTGTTTGCCTTCTGGTGCCCACTGTGTCCCTGCAGCACATGTTCTCTGACCATTTGTGGATCCTGTCCATGCCTAATTTGGTTTTCTATGTAGTTTGTTGCTTAGATGTCATGCTCAGGGTGTGCATCACACACAATGGCTGTTCCCTGTGCTGTGCGCTGAGCAGTGTGTTGCAGGAGGTGGACACGGCACACAGTAGCTGCAGTGTTGATTTTGCAATGCACATTGTGCATGTAGACAGGCATTCAATGTTATGTTTCAACTACAACTTTTGGAATGCATTTGGGTATGACTTATTTTGGGTGGGAGGTTGTTGGTCAGTCATTTCATCTGATTCCATGTCAGGCATCATTGTCTAATGCCAATTTACATTTTTCACATGGCAATGTGTGCCTTATTGTTACTGTGTTGGTGTATGGCTATTGCTTGCCATGTCATGATGTGGTTTTGGAGGGTTTGAGTGACATACCATGGCCTGTTTGGCAGGTCTGTGTGATTCACACCTTGCATGTGTGCCTTTTGGTCACACAGGATTGCTTGTGTTTAAGTAGCTAGGGATGCACACAATGTGACAATTCCATGGCAACAATCTCAGGGTGGTAAGGTTGTGACAGTTGACTGTCTCTTTGTCATCATCGATTGTCACCTGGTATGTGCCAGGCCTGTGTGGACTCCGCAGGGTTGAAAAATCTGTCCACAAGCTGGGTCTGTGCTTCCGCGCCACGTGCCCTATCCCCTCCCATGGGCAGCGCCTGTGCCTGTGGTTGGGGATATGGGGGCATTATAATATTTTTGTACACATCTTTATTTGTATGACCACTATGTATTATTTGTATTACCACTATGTATTATTTGTATTACCACTATGTCCACCGGTACGCCCTGCCGTGTTGCAACATTGTGCAGGACACATGCTGCCACGATGATCCTGCACACTACTGGGGGTGCATAGAGTAGCTGCCCGCCAGAGCGGTCAAGGGAGCGGAAGCGTGACTTGAGCACTTCGAATGTGCGCTCCACTATGGCCCTGGTTGCAATATGGGCCGCTTTGTATCTTACCTGGGGTGGTGTGGTGGGGTTCCGGATTGGCGTCATCATGTGATTGCTCAGAGGGTAGGCACTGTCCATTGTAGAGGTGATAATGGTTGTGATTGTTGGGGATTGTGTATTTGTGTGTGTGTGTGACATGCATGCATGTGCACGGGCATTTGTATTCACCTAGGAGCCATGTGTCGCCATGCTGGCCAGCTTCCAGGGCCCGGCTCAGGGCGGACATTCTGTATATGAAACTGTCATGGGTGGAGCCAGGGTAGTTTGCATAGACAGAGGTGATGATTCCCTTTGCATCACATACCACCTGTACATTGATGGAATGCCAGTGCTTGCGGTTTCGGTAGATGTGCTCAGTGGCCCTAGGTGGACGTAGGGCCACATGGGTGCAATCTATGGCACTGAGCACTTTGGGGAAGTGTGCCACCCTGTAAAAGTCCTGGACAATGGCCTGCCTTTCTGTGGGTGTTCTGGGCATGTATATGTGCCTGCAGACTGAGGGGCATACAGTCATGATTGCCAAGACCTGGTGTAGGCAGCGTGACTGCGTGGCCTGTGAGACCCCCCCACTATGGCAGTAGTCCGCTGAAAGGACCCAGTCGCCAAAAAATGCAGGACATTGAGCACCTTCTCCAAGGGGCTCAATGCTTGGGAGAGTGTGGGGGTTGTTAGGTCATCTTCCCACTCCCTGACCAGGTCTAGCATGATACGGGGTGGAAACCTATACCTGCCATAGACCTGGTCGTCAGGCATCCCAAAAAGGCTTGTCCGTGGTGAATAAATGCATGCCCTGGCTATTCTCCTCCTCCTGCGGTGTCCCACAATCAGTGCTGCGACAAATGGGGCATATATCGTAGCTGTATATACGTGTTTGTTGTTTGCGCGCACTTTTATACTGTGCGCGGGGACGCTTCCTCCTGCCTTCGTGTGGCGGACACTTTGATGCCTGTGCGCGTCTTTTGCCGTGCGCGGGTTTACTGTATTCGAATCCATGCATACGGGTTGTTCGCGTGCGTTTGGGCGTTCCGTGTTGTTCCCTGCAGTACTTCCCCAGTTACGCCTTCTTTTTCACACGTTATTCCCCATTCCGTGTGTTACGCCACCTGTTCCGCCTACTTTTGTTGTGTGCGCCGCGCTATGTGCGCTTTCGCTCTGTGCTTAGTGCACGCTGTTTGGAGACGTGTGTGCCAGCGTGCGCCATGCACGGATTTGGCGCACAACCAGTGGGAAAGTAGCGCAGTGCCTTCCTTGAATCGCACGTGTGCGCGTGCGCTTGCTTTCTCACAATTGCGCCTCCTTGCGCCTGCTTGCGCTGGGATTATCGGCACACGTTTGTTCCATGAATCGGCCCCTTAATGTGCCAATAAGGAAAAACTATTATAATAAAATCCATTCTTAGTAGCTGGAAAAGATAGAATGCTATGAAGCCTGTTCTAAATAAATGCTAAAAGGAAAACATGAATGACATGAACAAGATCACATGACTAATTGAAATAGCTAAATTCTGATAAGGAAACACATTTAAAAGTACATTCTCTTCCTTTGGACTTTATGTGTAACACATACCCAAGCTAGGTTTTGCCCTCTTACAACATTATAGGATTTTTGGCCAGCAGGTCCATGCACACCCACCTTTATTAATCCCCCCAACATAATCTAAAGTTCAGTATTCATCAGGGCATCAATTTATTTTTCTTTCTCATTATAATATTTTTGTACACATCTTTATTGTATGACCTATATAAAACAATTTACCTCCTACCATTATTGGCGGTCTGTTTGTGCATGTACTTATGATCCCCGTGTTAAGCCTGGCTCCTCTAACAGCAGATTAGTAGTTCTGCTAAGAGAACTGAAAGAGACATTGAAGATATCACTGCTCAGATGACAGGAACATCTTCTATTCCTTTGATCACTAAACATATAACATCAGATGGAATGCACATGGGGGCCTAGCCACTGGAATTTCATACTCTAAACTGTGATGGGTCAGAGGAAGGACAGAGACTGATATATTCCTTTTCCAACTATTTTATTGATTAAATGAATTGGTTGAAACGCCTAACTATCATTACACTATGGGGTTTCCCTACCTAACCAAAACCTAACTAGGGTGCTCGTCAGTTGTCGGCGAGTCCAAAAGGAAGATCTGTCCTCTGTCCAAAGCTAAGCTATTCTATCCCCACCACTATCAAAAGCAACTAAGGCACAGGAGAATGACTCTCTTCTCCTGTGGTCTGATTTTCAGCACAGTCACTCTAGTAATGTATTTGTAGGTAGTTCTTAGCAACTCATTTGACAGGTTGTGCACTTGGGAAACAGGGTTATTCAGCTTCTCTATTGTGTCCTTGACACCTTCTTTCCCTTCTGGGGTTCCTCTTCTCTCTCCCTTGATTTATTATGTCTATTACTCTTTTTTTGTCACAATGGGCCACATTACGACCCTGGCACTAATGGGTTAACGGCACCATAAAAGGCTGCGGCGCCGTTAACCCATTAGCGCCTAATTACAAGGTCCCTTTGCGGGACCCGACCTGAATGGCTGGTCTGGACCAGCCGTTAAAGTAGGGACCCGCAAAGGGACCTTTGCGGTAAGTATGGTACCGCAAACTGCAGTACCGTACTTAGCGCCTTCGCCATTCCCATTATGCCCTATGGGGCAAAAATGGGAATGGGGAAGGCCCATGGGGAAATACCGCCCTGCCAACCTTGGAATGGGGCGGTATTTCCCCATTTCACCATGGCGGATACGTTACGATACCGGCACCAACCATGGTGCTAGTAGCACCATGGTTTAGCGCTGGTATCGTAATGAGGGCTCTTTTCCCTGGCAGGGCCAGTAAGAAACTCTCTGAAATGGATTCTGATGTTTCTCTATTTCTTTGGTTTTACTAGAATGAATAGGAAGGATCCATTAATGCTCTTCAGTTGTTTCCACCTCTTTACCTTTATTGGGGTGAGTATGAGTGTTCCAGTAATGATTCTCACTTGGCTTCCATTCTTTATTCTAACTGGGACGAGTATGAATGTTCCAGTAGTGATTCTCACTTGGTTCCCATTATTTACTCTTACTGGGATAAGTATGAATTTTCCAGTAATAAGTCTTGCTTAGCTTCCATTCTTTACTCTTACTGGGTTGATTATGAATGTTCCAGTAATGATTCTCACTCTGTTCCCACTCTTTACTCTTACCGGAACGAGTATGAATGTTCCAGTAATTATTCTCACTTAGCTTCTGTTCTTTACTCTTACTGAGACGAGTATGAATGTTTCTGCAATGATTCTCTTAATTCTTTCCTTACTGAAACTTGTATCAGAGTTAACATAGCTATTTTCAATCTTATCCATTATTTTGTTTTCACTGAGACGAGTATGATGCACGCACTCATTATATTCCTTATCCCTCCTGGTTCTCCTGATTTCCCTGTTACCTCTTTTCACTGGGGTCAGCATTACTGGGACTGCACTCACAACGGCAAGCTTGTCTCGCATTGTGAGGTTGGTTTTGAGATTCTCTGTGTCTCTCTCTCTCTCTCTCTCTCTCTCTCAGTGTCCGCACTGTGATGCGAGCGGGTTTGTGGTCTCTGCATCGTTGAAGGACTTAACAGTCCACCGACTGTAGGTCATGCCACCATCTAAGAATTGGTTTCTTTGTTGGAGTTCCCTGTCTGCAGCTTTTCCTGCTTCCAGCTTTTCTCGTGTTGGCTACACATGCCAGCTTTCATCCAGGTATAAATGCTTTGCATCCTGTCTCTCTCAGCTCTTGCTGCACAGCTGACTTGAAACTCCTGGGCTTCTCCTTCCAATAGAACTCCTCCTTCTGCTTTTATGACACATTACTGTGTCTTTCAGAGCAGAGCTTCATAGTCTTTTCTCGTTATTGCTTGAGTGTTCTGTATTACTGAGGCACTCTTCTTCTCAGTATTGCACGAATACTACTCCTCAGGATGAAAAAATGGTTCCACCCAGTAACAAACAGTTCCTCATTCTTCTTGTCTTCTTTGAGTTGTAGCTGTTAATGGTGGGTTGTGAGTGAGTTACTTAGGGAGTTCTCTTTGAAACAAACAGGAGTGCTTGTCCCCAAGAGGTGAGGTCCAACCTGCCTCTACCCCTAGGGAGGGTATCTTGCAGTGGGCTCACCTCCCTAACCTAAGAGGGAAAGGCTCCACCCGAAGAAAATTGACAGAAAGTTAACATAATTATGCTATTCGTCACAAAACCTACCAGCCAAGACTTTCCATTAGTCAGAAGACATTATGTATTCTATTGCTAGTCCTAAGCAAAAAGTGTATATGCGTGGAAGAGGTCCCATTAATCCAGATGCAGCTGTAGTTTGGCCAAACTACTACAAATCACTGGATACAGTTGCCCACCCCTCCCAAACAATTATTTCTTAGTGACCCAAATGGCTGTTAATATACTGGCCCCTGTAAGCATTCCAAGCAGCTACAGAGGGGTATTTGTTCAATCCCATACCTGATCGCCCAAATCCTGCTTTCTTCTCAGAGGCATCATTATTTTTCTTTATGCTGCGTTGGGTGTTTTGTACTAGTTGTATTGCTGCAGTGCTAAAGTAGTCACATTCCAAAACTGTATTTGTTTCATAGCATGGGAGGCAGAAGCCTATATGAGTGAACATGAGAAATATTTTTTCTATACTGTTTTGTCACTGTTTCATTCTTTGTAGTTCATTTATATCAATTAACAAAAATGGCTTTTAAAATTATCAGTATGGCATGGAGTTCTACGGTCTGGACCTGAATTTTGTAAAAACTCTAGAAAGTTTAATATGGAGAGAAATGTTGTTCTTTCTACCAAAATGTGTACCCATGGAGATCATTAGGTACGAGCTAGGTCTCCAATCCTTGAAAGCGATTATTTTGTGGAAAAAAATATTGCTATGGAGAAAATGCTTAAATCCAGCAGATGACCTATATACAGTAGTTGGAATGGACCACACAAATGGTTTTCGAAATCAAACGAAGGGTAATATTGAAGAGCTTCTCTCTAATTTGGGTGTCTCTATTGAAATGCTATTGGTCAACCCTTTGAAAGTGAAAAAGATTCTGAAAAGTGACGATTGGCAAAAAACTACAAGAGCTGCAATGCAGTCCAAAATTTACAACCAGACATACTCTTTTTGCAAATTCTTTCCTACAATTGAGGGTTACTTGGATAAATAAATACCCATGTAGACATTTACTAAATGAATTTATGAGATTTAGGACAAATGTGTTGAGGACAAACTTCATACTAAAGAATTGGAATCTGTTGACTGATTTATGGAAAGGGTGCAGATTTTGTAATAACGAGGGAACAGAGAAAACTCTGGAGCACATTCTACTCATTTACCCTGCCCTTGTTAGTCAACGAATTTTATACTTTGGTCAATTTGTAGAACATATATGTTGTGTGAATAGAGATTTATTGTGGCATCAAATGAGACATGGTAACTCAACTGTGTTAAGGATACATGTTACTGCTTTTTTGAAAAATGTCTGTGACTTATGTTAATGTTTTGTGTGGGAATACTCTGTGTTTCTACTTAGCTGATTTCATATGTTAATATGTATCAATCTTGTTTTAAGTTATATTAGTGGTACATTTCTAGTGAAGAGGTGTGCTGTACTTGGATTTGATCTTATCGTTATGTTATTATTATGTTTTGTTTTTAATGTTTTAGTAATGTTCGAAATCAATTGTTTGTTTGATCAAATGTTTTTGTAAAGGTTTAAATAAACCAAAACAAATAATAATAATAAAAAAACAATTATCAATGTCCCTATCTATGTTCGAATAACATGTTATAGCCACCATGTCCAATGCTTCAGAACAGTTTCCTCTGACCGGCTGAGCACGAGTGGTGAATTATCCCACACCACTATCAAACAGTACTAAACGAAGTGATTATCCTTTCCTTTGAAATTCCTTCCTCTGAAAATATAAGTTAATATGAGTGTAGGTTAGTACCATGTGATGGTTTAGGCCAGCATATTTACTCTAGGACAGTTGGCTCATCAGTTGCTGCAGTAAATGGAGGTTTCGTTGTAGCTAATGCCGTGGAGTAGTTCTCATCTGATAAGCAATTGGGTTGGTGTGGCAGAATAGCCACCTGGGGAAGGCGGGATACTCTGAGCTTTTTTTAACTTCATAAAATGATGCAGGTAATTCTGTCTCTGAAAGCAAGCTCTGCTAATCAGACTTGCTTCCTTGAAACTCCAAGACAAATACGTAATTTATATATTTGCCTGTGCTGTTCTTCTGACACCTACAGCAACTGCTGTGCAGTGACAGCAGCGCATGTTCAAAGGTCACAAGTGAGATCTGTACAGCTGCTAGAGCAGAACATTCCAACAGGCAGACGTGGTGTTTTAATCTTCTGCAAATCAGGTTGAAAACATTATGTGCACCTTAGTCAGCATTGTGGCACAGTAATCAGTGTCATGACTGGTTATGGCACAGTGGCTACTAAGGTTACACAATTAAACAGCCACAGCAATTTGATATCATACTAGTGTCAGCCTAGTGAGCTGGGCCCAGTTATTACACAGTTGTGTATACCCTGTGCGGCCTGTCTCTCTACACCAGAGCCATGTGGGACAGTGGCCAGAAAGCTGCCTCTTTGATCTCTCTGATGTAGGCCAAAACCTTCCTCTCACGGCACAAGAACACTATCCAGAAAGAGAGAGAGGGCATGATAAGCCAGATGGTGAGTGATGGGAAAGTAAGCAAAGGGACAGCATTGGGCCAGAGGAGAAAGTGGGGGCCAACAGAGCAGAGGGAGTGGTGGGACAGAAAGCAGCGAGGGAGAAGCAGGCCAGAAAGCGAAAGGGTGTGGAGGGCCAGAAAGCAGAGCGAGCAGCCATCTAGAGCGGGGGTCGGTGGGGCAGAAAGCAGAGGTGAGCAGTAGGCTGGAAAAGGGCAGCAAGGTGCAGATTGCGAGGAAGAATGGGGGAGAGTGGCATACAATGGAAGAACGGATGCAAGCTACAGGAGGAGTGTGAAAGAATGAAGGACTGTAGACTGCAGGAGGGACTGGGGAGTGTAAGATGTTAGTTGGGAGCATGGTTGAGTGTGTGACGGGGACTGGGGAGTGAATGTTGTGACTTGGAAATATGACAGAGCACGTAAGTATGAGCATGATTGGCAGAGTGAGTGTAAGTTGTGATGGGAAATTGGCAAGCGTGAGGAGTGTTGGTGAGTGTGGTGCGGTTACTCTGCTGAAGCAGATGGGAGGGGGAAGTTTCCTAGTTTTTACACTTCCCACCAAGCCTTCACTCTCAAGCAGGGCTTACAGTTGGAGTTGCATTTGCATGACGTTGATGCCTGGGCCCTCCTATCTAACAAGTTTGGCATGTGTAATTATGGTGGAAACTGCTAGCCTGCCTGCCGTGCCCTTTACTTAGCTGAATGGATCTCAAGCATGCTTCTGGTAGTGTTTGTGTTTACCCCCTGCCTGGTCGACCATGCGTTAGTGGGTGTGTCAGCAGGTCTCCACTGGAAGGTCTAGCCCCTATTGAAAATGGTGACCCTTGATGTTCAAATGCTGGTGCCATACGGGGTAAATCTCTCACTTTTGTGAACATTGACCTGTTTTATATGACGGCAAAATGTTATGATACAAATCAATTGTCTTTTCTAGCAACGGCCTGGCTATTATGCAAGTCTATGCAAAAAGGACGAGCATACTCGTCCTTGGCACTTAAGGGTTAATTCATGGTTCCCTGTTCACCCTTGGCCTCTGCTATGGACTGTATTTACATATTGATGTCTGCTATGGTACTCTTAAGGTGTTTGTAGCTCGTGCTGTGGCTGAATGAACTGTAGTTGATGTAGTCTAAGAAAACAATGTGTAAAGGTAAAACATTGAGACTTTCGCCATCGTCACGTAATCGTAAACATATATTCATGTTATTCATGTAAACCTCTTGTGATTTTCTTTTGCTATGTATAGCGTTCCATGTCACTTCAAACCTTCGCCCGCGCGTTAATGATACCCTGAATAAAACAAGATAAAAATGTTGGCAACGTTGCTTGGCATGGTTTGGAGTATCCACTTATCATTTGTTCATAGTAGAGCTTTTAAACAGCCATCAAACATGAAATGGGGCACCTGGGGTCCAGCTTTCAGACTGCCTGTGCCAGTATGCCAGTATCCCGAGGACACACTTTACTTACATTTCTTGTTTTTACATTTAGCTATATTTTTTCTTAGTGTGTGTTTTTTTTTTGTAGAGTTGTTTAGGAGTTCTTGCTTGCCCATTTGAAAAAGCCTAAATATGAGGAAGAAACAGTCAAAGGGGTGCTACCATTACACACGCTCAACATGTGTATGTGCCCAACTGTGAGAGGCAGACCTCGACTTGTCTGGGTGTGTGTACTGGTTTGAGAATTCTAAAATGGCCGCTGCAGGTTTCATTTGGAGCGTGTTGGTAGGGGGATATATGACATAGCTCTTTTTATTCGACTCCAAAGGGACATCAGCTCTGTCAGCAAAAGTGCCTTTCATTATTTTTGGTAAGAATCATATACAGTGAATATGCCGCAAAAGCACCCACAGAGTGTTGTAAAACCGACAGAAAAGCGACAAACAAGCTACAGCTGTATACGCCCCTTCTGTTCATTCCAGTCCAATGCCTGTGTGAGTAGCACTGTAGATCATTTTACTTTAATCCATGAACTAAAGGATAATAATACTCGTCTAATATTTGTAACATTAAAAACCCAAATCCTCTCTTCCTTATTCTTCATCTTGAACCAGTTTGAGATTTAAGGATCTTGCAAGTCTCAGCTGTCATGTACATTATCTTCACATGCTGAGCCGAACATGCATTACTTGCGTCTTCTGCTCAAATTACACCTGGCGTGAGTTGCACAGCGTTGAAATATTTATAAGACCAGTAATGTGGAGTAACTCCGAATGGCAGCCAGACCCTGGGGACTGTTAAATAATGAATAGAAGGAAGTGTTGTTTTAGTTATGATCTGCTTGTAGAGCCTTGTGCTGGGCAGGCAGGGTGAGATGTGACGCTTTAGGACCCAGTCTAATTCAGCAAGAAATGAATGCACTAGATTTCATTTGCTAGTGTTCATAGATGTATATTTAATAAGTGTACGTTTAACACCCAAGGAAACACTGTAATGTTTGTATCAAGCATTACAGTCTAAGTGGAGACCATAGTCTCCCTAACCAACGGCCGAGGCCTATTTCTTGTAATAATTAGAATCCTTCTTTTATAACGCGCTTAATACCAGTGAGTGGTTTCTAAGCGAGGGATCCGAATCTGTGCAGTATTGCGTTGTCTTGCTTCCAAGGCAAACGCGTTCCCCATGAGCTATCCTTCCTCCCCGGCGAGTAATTTGTAATCCACACACAGAGCCCGTATGAACATTGTTTCACAATTATTGGAACTCTGCAGTAATTGTATGTAAAACAAGGCTACATGCAATATCCATAGAGAAGCCTGTAAACCATTTCAATGTTCAAGTATTGTAGTGACATCGCTGCTTACGGACTGTAACGACTTATTACAGTTGTTCGTGACTACATAATGCTTGCTGCCCGAGCCAAAGCTAACCAGAATTCCAGCTGCCACTGGAATACCTAATTAAAGACTTGCCTATCTTTTGCTTGTGCCATTAAAAAAGAGTCAGGGTCAAAAGAATGAAAGGAGGAGCAAGAACAAAAGTAAAGCAAAAGGGTAATGTCGCAAGAATAGAGCAAAGGACAGAGGGACAGGGGAGACAGAGGATGGAAGAGTGAGATGAAGGGAGACATAGTTCAGAAAAACAGAAAGATCAGGACATTGTGCGTGGGGCGAATCAAATCAAACAAGAATGAATATTAGCACCCTGGCAGGGTAGCCATCCAATCAGATGGCTAGGAACGTGGGCTTGCATTGCTGGTGCAAGCCCGCGTTCCATGCCACCTGATGGCTGGCTCCCCCCACCTCCATCTCCCTCCCCCACCACCCGTCCCCTTATTTTAATTATTGTTCCCCCCACTCCCCTACTTACCTTATTTTTGGTGGTGGCGGATGCCACCACCGCATTCGCTCCTTTCCTTTGCTTCCCACAGGCCGACATTGGGAAGGGAAGAGGGGCTCCATTCGGAGCCCTGCCTTCCCTTTCCATGGTGGCCATCTTGGAAAAGGATTTTCCTTCGTACAACGGGACGAGTATGAAGGAAAATCCTTTTTTGCTAAAAGCCCTAATCCCCCATTCCAATGGCTTGAACGGTGGTGGAGGGGGGGGGGGGTAACGGCCCAGAGCCATTGGAACGGGGGATTAACGCCATATAATAAGGAAACTGCAGCATAAGGAAAATCAGAACATAGATGAGGAAAAGGCTACAAGGGCAATAGGCCACACTTCCAGAGGTGGACATTGAGAATGCAAGAATCAAGGGTACTGTACATAATTAAAAAGGGCTGTGGAAACGAAAAGGGCACAGGAACTTGGGGGTGGCAGGGCTGGAACCCATGTATTCTAAATGGTAATCTATCTCCAACTGCACATAACAATGATGCTGCAAGCCACCTCAGAATTATGTGACTATATAAAAGTACTCAGTCTGTGCCCTCTTGCAAATCTGTCATCACAGAACTCCGCAGTGGCATGCAATCGTTTTATATAACACAGGTCGAGAAAACGATGGAGAGATGTTCTGACCTGACATCTTTTTATTAAAGAAAGTATGTGCACTTCAAAAAATAATCATCTTTCACAGTAAAAAGATTATTTCTTCATTTATTTGCTATTTGTACAGCGCGCTGAACCCTTGGGTATCGGGGCGCTAGTCAGTACATAGTGAATATAGGCATCACAACAAGGCATGCAGAGCAACAGTTCTGATATATTTACATTGCAATTTTTTACAATATTTACAAACGCGTAAGGGATCATAAATAAATAATAAATGATGCTGCATATTAACAGTATGTTCAGGTGGATCATCGGTAGAGAGTGGCCCCTGATGGAGGGGTGCTTAACTACAGGTTGTGGGTAAGAAGCCAGGTTTTTAGTTTTTTGAGGAAGGATATGTGTGAGTGGTCACCTGGTCATTGTATCTGTATTTCCATGCACTGTGTTCCATAACTGAGCTTTATTTTTAGACAACATTTTTTATTTATTTTATTGTTTTTTAACAACGCACCTAATACCATACCTGAGCCCAGTTTTTAAGCGTTTTAAGCGTGGATCGGAGATCAGAAGCTCTGTTGCTCTGCACTAGCGCGTTGCCCCTGTGATATCCTCCGTGACCCCTGTGTTATCCTCCGTGACTATGGAGACATAACTCCAATAGAAAACATGACGCGAAGAGTAGGTTTTATGAATCAAAATAGATCATAGTAGAAATTCACGTTGTATGTGTGATGCAAAATGCAGATATTAGGTGACATCCTAACCAAAATAACATCATATACATTACCATGCGTCTACAAGATGTAAACATTAATACCCCGTTGCACAGGTTTCACGGTTTTCGGTCGGGTGTGGCGGGTGGGGTATTATAGGCCCAAACAAAGCAAGGGCCCGAATGCTGGACCCAGGCACCATTACCAGCTGGTGAACCCCGTGGATTGGTGTTTTATTACTAATAGTACACCAGGTTTCTAACAAGGGTGCTGAGAACAAGGAATTTGCAAGACATAGTGGTCCACAGTGACTGTGTGGCGCTGCTGTTTCATGCACAGAAAGAAATACTCCCCTCTGTGGGTTATCCCCTTCCTCGTAGAGGAGAAACCACAGTTGTGGTAACTTGTAATAATGACAAGTGACACACAGGTAAGTGTAAGAGGGTTTATTGAGGGACCCTGACTAAGCGGCTCCCACTGCTTCCCGGACCGACGCTCACATTACATTCCGAACTGTCCTCTGGTGTATTCTGGAACCGATCACCATGGCGATGATGATCCGTTCTATAACACACCATATAAGGATGTAATACATCCTCTAAAGTGACCGCCACGGAAACGGGCGGCAGGGCTCCATGAGGAGCCCCTCTTCCATTTCCAGTCTCCAGGTTGGTGGTGAGAAGTAGCAGTGTGCTCACATTGCACGAGGACGAGGTCAAAGATCTGGAGTGATCCAGGGATGAGAACGTGTGAGGGAACAGGTGAACGATTAGTCAGATAGCGTCAAATGTGGCATGTCATTCAACGTGTGATGTTTTTGTCCACATTCAAATGCCCGAGTGACACTGGCTTGGCCCAAAGTGGTACCACTGAGGGAGGCAGACTTAGGAGACACAGGGTCTGGAACAATTTTATGTAATCAGAGCAGCAATGGTTTCTGAGGTTATAGCATGGGGTGGGGTGGTTTTGGTTAGTGTGTCCTATTTGTGTACACTGCATGGTATGGAACTGTAAATGTGAGGTTGCCAAGTTGGGCCCACGCTTCATCCAACACAGTTTTCTCGCACAATGTGCAGGCAGTGATAGGTTGTTTCTTGCCCTGCATGCAAATACTCCACACTTTGGATGTTTGTAGTGGACTGGGCCAAATCTTATCACACTAGGGAGCAGTGGTCTGTCACAAGCTGATAGATTTTTTTTCTGGATGTGTTTAACTGGCAGGGTATGCAAGTGGGCGATTAGCTTTGCCTCTCCCTCGATCTAAGTAGGGTGGTGCCAGCCTCCATATTTGTAGGAGGCTAAATTGACAACTTAAAATGGGTTCGTAGTGATTACTGAGGGATCCTTTGGCACTCTGCAAACATCATTCTTATAGTCTCATGAATTAGTCTAATTTTTGAATGCACCACATGCCATGTAAGACCACAAATGCAACCAACACCTTCCTTTTCAAAGGTTCAGCTTTGCATATCAATTCTATATATGCCAGTAAAACCTTAACATTGCCAGCTTCACCCTAACGTTCCAAACAATAGCCAGCAAATGGCAATAATATCTTGATATGCCCAGTTTCAACCTTGCTCGCCAGTGTACCAGAATGAAGTCCTTGTTAGGACAGCATACATACTCAAGTGCCCATGCTCAGCCCATAGCCGCAGCTCAATCATAATATCCTGATATAATCATACAGCACCATCCTATGCTAGAACAGATTCATATGCCAGTTTCAATTTCACAGGTGCTGCCTAACATGCATGCATATGTTGTAATGTGTATCTGAGGTGAGGTGGTGACATCACTGTTACATGGAATGTGGTGATGTCAGAGTGAGTGGAGTGTTGGGATGTTATGCTCTGAAGCTGGGTTCTATGTCTTACAGATGAGAGATATGCTGGCTTGAGGGGACATGCCAATGTTGTTCTTGGCAACTATACCACAATACACCTACTTGTAACTTACCTGCTGGTCAGGGTGTTGCTTCAGGTACCTAGTTACTATACTGGCGATGAGGATGGGATCCTGTCGAGGAAGGGACATCCCAGAACCAGGAAACATTGCCCTCCAGTGAGTCCATGTCCATTTGCAAGCTGTCAGCAGATTGGAGCCCAGAGTTGTTTTAGTGGGCTGCGTTTGACTCTTCAGCGGGCCGGGTGGTGCTGAATGGTGGAGCTGAGTTGGCACACAATTCTGTGTGTAGTGCTGCGTCAAGCACTCCAGCTTTTGGGTCATCTGATCCCCAGAGCCAGCTGGCACCTTGGAGAGCCGAGCGGCACACAGGTTGGAGTGTGGTGCTTTGAGGAGTGCCTGCCGTGAGTACCAAGCTGGCCGGGTGGCGCTTGTGGCGGGCAGATGGCTGGCTGATGCTTTGGGGAGAAGGGCGGCACACAGGTCGGTGTGTGTTGATTTAAGGCGTGTCTGCCGCTAGGACCCAGTTTTCTGGGTGGCGCTTTGGGTTTGGCAGCGAGTGTTTCGGAACAGTTGTACCCCGCGTGCACATTTTCGTGTGCTGAGGAGCTCCAGTGTTTAAGCCGCAGCATATGTCCTTGCAGGTGTGGCGATTGTGGAGGATCAGATGCCACGTTGGTGGTACTTTGAGAAAGTTCCGCCGTAGCTCTTGTCAAGAGGAACACTGGAGGGCATCGGGGGTGAGCCAGTGCCCCGGTGCCGTGGACTCCGGTGAACCTGAGGCCGTCAGAGAGTTGTGTGGTTGTGGCTCTGGCGGTGACTCGGGCCAAGTGATGACGTTGTATCATCTGGTAGGTCATGCGTTTCAGCGCGAGATACTGAGGCGCATGGTTATTGTGTTTGTAACGGCCATAATGACGTTGCCGTCGTCGGAGCTTGCGTTCCAGCTTGAGCAGCTGGAACGCAGAAGGCAATCATATTGCGTTGGATGTGCCGTGTCCAAACGACGAGCCGAAGAACTGTTTTTCATCACCTATAAGCAGCAGTGTTGCGTTTCTGAACATGGGTGTGAGCCATCTTATGCAGGTGAAGTCGTGGGGGTTTACAGCAATGTCTGGGAAGGAACTAACTTTTGCTTGTGTGCATCAGAGGAGCCTGGATATTTCTGGACATGGTTTGTGGATGGTCAATACCCCATTTGGAATTTGAACTGTCATCTGATGGAGTTGTGGACTTTATACCCGTTGATCTGCCTTAGGGTGAGGCAGTTGCTGGCGAAGTTCACCGGTGTCGTTGCTGCATTTCTGGGATCCTGGTGGATTTGGGATCCAAACATTGCAGCTCGAAGAGGATAGGAGGACTTTTGGCATTTGACCAACTATTAGTGAGCATTTCGTGCTTCGAGGATTTTTGTGACGGTCGTGTTTGTGTTGGTTGTTTGCTTGGGTGACATAGGCCCGTGTGTGTGAGAGTGAGCGTGCGCTTTAAGTTGTGTATGTGTAAATTGCATGTGCGTTTGTGTCGTGGTTCAAATTCCAGTTTTGTAGTGAGATTTTGAATTGTTGCTTTATTTGCCAAAAATTCATTATGTTTTACATGTGTAACATATTTCTTGCAGTTAGGAGTACATGCCTGCTAAGACCTGTGGTTGATGGTCTGGACATTTTGTTCTAATGTGTTACAGCCTAACATTGTCTTTCTTGCAGGTCGGGTTTCTTACTGACGGACTTGTGGGTGGGGTACTTGCGTGTTGAAATAATTTTTAAGCACTGCATTTTTATTTTGTGCCAAAAGCATTTTGTATGTAATTGTATTGATGTATTGACAATTCGTTTCAGCAGTATTCCTGCAGTAATTTTGACCGCAATGGTGTGTTTTTGCATATTTATGTCACAGTAATTTATCTGTTATGCCATGTTGCTTGTATGCCCGTCTTGTGTTTGCAGTGGGGTGAACATTGCAGTGTGAAAGACTGGGGGCCTTTAATTACATTGTGGTGAGGAGTGGTGTCCTGCGGTCACGCAGTTGGCTGGACCAGGGGTCTATGGTGTTAGTGAGTGTGCTGCGGGTGTGCAGTTGGCTGGACCAGGGGTCCTAGGGGTGTGTGAGTGTGCTGCAGTTTTGCAGTTTGGCTGGACCAGAGGTCCATGGTGTCTTAGTGAGTGTGCTGCGTTGGTGCAGTTGACTGGACCAGGGGTACATGGTGTGTTAGAGAGTGTGCTGCGGTTGTGCAGTTGGATGGACCAGGGGTCCGTGGTGTTAGTGAGTGTGCTGTGGTTGTGCAGTTGGCTGGGCCAGGGGTCCGTGGGTTAGTGAGTGTGCTTTAGGTGTGCAGTTGGCTGGAATCGGGGTCCTAGGTTGAGGTATAGTCGTGTTGTGTTAGTTTAGGGTGGTCGTTTTTCCAAAGTGTTCTTGTGGTGTTGGGGTGCCCTGTGGGGGTGCTGTTGTGGACTGATCTAGGAAGGTGTACTTATTGTTGCTCTTGTTGAGCTGGGTTCGTGCACAACAAGGCTGGCAGCCCTTGTGTCCTAGAGGGCAGACTAGGGCAGAAGGTTGTTTGTGCACGGAGTGTTAGGCGCGTTAGGTAGTTTATCTGTGTGGACGCTGGGTCGTGGCAGGACCTAGGTTCCAATGGGCAGCTTGGAACAGATGGAAGTGCTTAGTTTATTGTTTTTCGTTTCTCAAGGGTATTTTCCAGTTCTATTTATGGGAGGAGTTATCCCTTATTAGATTGTGTTGGGTTCCTCACTGTTGTGTTTATAGAGGGAGGAGTGGAATTGGAGTTGGATTTGGGTGTCTTGTTTTGACACGGGTTGTTATGTTGTCGAATTTGTTGGTGGCACAGTTAGATAGGGTATTTCTTGGGGTGCCATGTAGGTATTGTTTTGTCCCATGGCTTCGTGGTTAAGCACATTTCCCTAGGGTCATAAATCTTTGAGTGTTGAGGGTTATAGGTGAGCTCTGGGTGGCAGTTTTCTTGTCGCCAGTTGGAGTCTGGTTAGTTGGTGCATTACGTGCTGGCCGCACGTGTATGTAGGGGTTTGTTTGGTGGTGGTTTTAGTGGAGTTTCTCCCTGTTCAAGAAATGAAAGGAGGGAGAGGTGTTGTAATGTGTATCTGAGGGGAGGTGGTGACATCAGTGTTACGTGGAATGTGGTGATGTCAGAGTGAGTGGAGTGTTGGGATGTTATGCTCTGAAGCTGGGCTCTATGTTTTACAGTTGAAAGATATGCTGGCTTGACGGGACATGCCAATGTTGTTCCTGGCAACTATACTACAATAAACCTACTTGTAATTTACCTGCAGGTCCGGGTGTGGCTTCAGGTACCCAGTTATTACAGCATACTCACATGCACTGCTGCAACTTCCCATTCATAGGGACAGCCTTATATGTCCTTGCACAGTTTCAAAGGATGGAAAAGACTTCATATCCCATGGTTGCCCTGACATGTGTATGCACTGCAGTGCCTTGATAGATACATTCATATTAAAGTTCTGTACTGCCCCAGCCATTGTGATGCCAGTCTCCACATTGTCATCCTAGAAAAACACCAAAGGCAGCCATACTGCAAACTTCACTCACTCAGTAAACAGGCACAGTACAGGTAGCAGCAGTGCAAGCTAAACTCAGTAACAGAATAGGTCCAGCACAGATAACTGCAGCTCAAGCTCTCTTTCCACAAGAGGTCCAACCCAAGGATGAGCAGTGACAGATTTTGTAACACAGAACAGGTGGCTCAGGTAGTGGCAATTTAAGATTCTCCCCGAAGCAAGAGCTTTCTACTCACATGTACCAGCATGCTTCACTAGCACTATTTGTCCAGCACAGGCAAAATCAGGGAAAGCTTCCATTCCACAGAACGCGCACATCACAGGACAGTCATCAGCACTGTGAGCTTCGTTCTCACAAAACAGGAATAGCACAAGTATCAGCATGGCAAAGTAATCTTGTGTCAAGGGGCAGGGAGGTGACATTCTCTGTGGGCCTTGTAGAAGTGGGAGACGATACAGTTGTTGCATTAAGGCATTAGTGAGACATGGGCCCCTGGCAGCAGCACTGTCATGAGGAAGGGAGAAACGGGCGGGGGGCTGGGCGCCCTTCGTGCGCGTCACTGCTGGAGAGGGGAGAGCTGGCCCTTTGGCTCTTTCAGTTTGGCCCAATTTGATCAGTGAAATTATACGTAAACCATTGGTCATATTTACTTATTATCACGTATACCCTGGTCACCTGTGCTACAGAATGGTTTTTATTTACTTTAGTCTAGTGGCCGCACCATTTATATTGTGCATGCAAATCTTATAACATCTAAATACATTTGAGAGTATGCACAATACTGTAGAAACAAGTGTGCATGCGGACAATACGTTTTACATCATAACAAACAAGTTACCAAGCACACCATACATTTGTAGGGGTCTTTGGTAGTGAAAAATTTGCAACCAACATTATAGGACACCGACATGTAAATCGTGATATCATATTCATTGCAATTGATTTAGATAGGTTAATTATTGATCGTTCTGTTACATCTCAAAGAGACACCTATTGGTGGACTCCCCCGCCGGAGTGCTAATGGCTAGCAGTGCACGTTTCACTACCAAGGGAACAGGTAAATCACAGGCAGCAGAACAAGCTTCCTTCCCACACAACCACAGAACAATTACAGCACAGGTAAAATCTGTGAATGTGCCCCTCACACAACTGATATGAATGAGGTAACCACAGTTCATGCCTCGATTGCACAGAAAAGGTCACAGCATGGTTAGCAGCAGTGCATGCTTCCCTCCCACTGAACAGGTTCAGCATGAGTAGCACAAGAGGAGTGTTGCTAGCACTGGCGGTCTGTCCCGGCCCTCTACATCTTGGTGCCAGTACATCAGGTACGTCCTTGCTTCCAGATCTCCACCCATACTTCAATATAATAGAGCATGTAATTCTGTGTGTGAACAATCACATTCAAGTGTGTTTTTTTCTTTTACTCCTGCTTCACTGACACTTTTCAAGGGTTATCTAATATCCTGTTCCACTACCCTGTTGGTTGTTCCTCCCAGCTCTTCGGTGAATGCAATGTGCACCTCTCTCCCGTCTGCACCCTCCCTACCCCCTCATGTATTACTTTTTGTTGCACATCAGAATGATGTGTGGTGAAATGTGTTCCTGAATTCTAGGTAGATATTTACCAGGCAAAATGTCGTCCTTTTATTGGGGGGGACGCAGTGGCTGCTTTGGTTGGTGGGAAAAGCTAGTCATATACCTTTCCCTTCTCTTGGCACATGTAGGTGTCCCAGACAAGCTGGAACACACAATGGTCATTTCTCCTCCAAGGACTAGACATGTCATGTGGGAGTAGGCCACTGGAGGTGGTCACTGGCATTCTCTCCTGTCCTTAGTAGTGGTAGCCCTAGAAGTAAGTGTGTGTGTGTGTTATTCTGCATGCCTTTGCCTATTCTGTGATTTTCTCCTCACTGCTAGAATGTGACAAGAACGATCCCATGCATGTAAGCCCTGAAAGATGGTCATCGGAAGAATATGGCACATGTATTACACACTCAATTACAGCCATTGAAGCTAACCCACTACCTCCAAATATTCCACGAGTATGTGTTCCCTTGGATTCTCTCTCCCTGTGTACAAGGACATCTCCTCTGCCTCTTTTCCCTCTGTGGTTGACGATCTTGACGTTGGGTAGTATGGATTTGAGTGCCACTACCATGTAATAGCTATGCTTCTTCCATACACAAGAGGCCAGTGTTGCATTCTTGGAACAAGCCGTGCATGTCTGTTCTATGCTTGTGGATTGAGCACTTGTTACGGAGGCAGCTTGTCTTTACTGACACTGCTATTCCGTAACATTGTGGACCCCACTGCAGGACTGAGAAAAGTGCAACCCACACTTTACAGAGCACAACTACAGCAATACCTAAAGGGGATAGACACTTCAGGGCTTTCATTATGCAGGAGACAATGATTTAATGTTGAAATACTACCTTTCTGCTTATGCAATCAAAGCTTTCTAGAAGAAGCACACTGGACCTGGACCCATAAAAGAGAAGATGGACGAATAAGGCGGCAATTAATATTACATGCAAATTATGAATATGTGTTTTAATAAATGTGGCATATGTACAATTATACATGTAAATCTGCAGAATACAGATTAAACCTTTGTATGAACGAGTGCTATGTACAGCGAACACACATTTTACGTCAAGAGCACCAATAATTGTGATGGGTAGAAGGTTATGAATTCATTTTAATCATAGGCAGTGCTCTTGAAAACCCGTGGCACAAGAGTCGTTTTTTTGCCACTCAGCGCATTGCAGAAGGAGAAAAGCCATTTGGCAAATCAGTGTGTCACTGCCTCCAATGGGAGCAGTCCCGCCCAATAGTTGGCCATCTACCTTCTGCACACGCACCCCAGACATGTTTCAACCGTGCCTTATCAGTGAGGTGCAGTTTGGTTACTGATGGTATTTGGCTTACTTTGATGGCTTGGCAGACTGAATAACGATGGTGTGGAAGGTTTCTCATAAAAATGCTAGATTGATAAATGGGTTATTTATTTATTATGTGCTTATACACAAGTGTTTCAAAGCGCAACCATGCATGGGAGGGGAAGACATAAGGGAGACAGGGCAGACGATCTTAATAGGCATGGTACATTCAGAAGAAGAAGCTGAACAGAGCAGAAGTGCATGGGGGCGGGGGGAAAAAAGGACCAAGTGTGCCCAGTCCCATCACAGCATGGGTTAAGTGCAGAGAGTTACCACTCTCATAGGTTACAAACAAAGTGCAGTAGTGCTGCGGCAATTGCAAGGCCCAGGGCAAGTGCAGGAGACTGGTGAGGAAGGCTTGGGACCTGTGAGGCTCTGAAGGTACCCCAGGCAGCCAGTCAGCGAGACTGAGCAGATTTAGAGGGGAGGGAGCGAGAGAGCAAAAGGAGGTGGGTAGTAGGGTAGAGGGAGAGAGAAGGAGAAGGCGAAGAGGAAAGTCTTGAGGAGTTTCCAGAGCTTAAGGAGACCCGGCTCAAGACAGAGAGAGGCAGGGAGGCTGTTCCAGAAGGAGGCACCTGCAGAGATTAAAGATCTCCCCCCATGTCTCTGTGCTTGGAAAAGCGACTCACCCGCAGAGAGTTGGAGGAAGATGAGAAGAGGGCTCGGGAAGGAGTGTATTTAGGAAGAGAGCATTGTAGATAGAGTGGGCCCAGGCCTCAGAAAGCCTTGTGGACAATGCATAGGGTCTTGAACTTAATCCTTATGCCACAGGGAGACAGTGAAGGGATTTGAGCGCTGGAGAGATGCAGTCCCTGGGCTTGAGGTCAAGGATAAGTCTCACGGTTCTATTCAGATGAGTTGAAGAGGACGGGGGGTGGAAGAGGGCAGGTTGAGAAAGAGGCTGTTGCAGTAGTCCAGCCTAGAGAGGACCAGGGCTCTAGAGATGGTGAGCCTCTGGGGGAAAGTGAGGAAAGGTACAATACCGCTGAGAAGGTGCAGTTGGTAGTGGGACTTTTTAGAGATGTCCGCGATGTGGGATGAGAAGGAGAGATTGGCGTTGAAGTTAACTCCCAGAAGTTTTTCTTCGTTGGTAGGTGGATGCGCAGGACCAAGGGAGGCTGGCCAGAGAGAAAGAGGGAAGGTGGGAGAAGGTGTCTTGAAGAGTTAAATCTCTGTCTTATTGGCATTCAGGCAGAGGTTGCTTGCAGCACCCCATGACTGAATTGCGGACAGACAGTCAGGTATGAGTGAGGAGGAAGAAGAGGCAGAGGGTAGCCTGAAGGAGAGCTGAGTGTCATCCGCGTAGCACTGGAAGTTGGAGGAAAACGTGGCTATTTTACGGGTCGGGGGCCCATGTAGCCATTGAAAAACCAGGGGGCTATGTTAGATCCCTCGGGGACAACACACTTAGAGAGAGGGATAGGGGAGAGAAAAGTATCCAATTCCACCTCGGATGGGTGGTTAGAGAGGAAGAAGGTTAGCCACGCCAGGGTAAGTGGTTTTTCATGTATTCAAAACCTTCAGGTTGTCACTCTTGAGTGTTGAAAAACTCACCCACATTAGAAAACGTTTGCCCAGATGTGGGACCAGAGCCTGCTAGGCCTTGAGACCCAAAGCTACACCTTACCGATGACACCCAATGAGGCCGAATCATGTTTGGGGCTTTGTAGTCTTGTGCAGAAGGAATATTAACTAGCAGTTCTGGCTAGACTGCAACTTTCGGGCTGGGACCTAGCTTGATGCACAGCTGGTCTTTCCACTTCTTTAATGTACAACACGTGGAAAGAATGATGTTCTATGTTGCAATAACCACCTTCAGTGGGATGGGTACACACAGAGATGGCCCCCAAGACTCCTGTTCCTAGAGATCCAAGATACACTACTCTGAAGACATCCAAAGAAGCTAAAACAATACACGTGATTTTGTGCATAAGGTATGTGGCCTAGTAGTCCAGGCTAGACTATCCTTTTTGTGTTGGGACAAAGCATGATTCACATATTGTGTGGTAAATTAGGCCCCAAGACACAAATGAACTTTCTGTGACTGAGTTAAGGCCATATGTTGCAAAAATATGAAAACACACTCTTGGCAGAGACAAGGCCAGCATGCAATTCTGAGCTATCAAGTAACTGAATGTTGGTTTCAGAAAAATGAACAATAGAATTAAATGGGCCCTGTGTTCGAATGACAAAGCCCAAAAAGCAGAGGCCTACTTTCCAATACATGGGCCCGATACCTGAAAATGCAGCGTTGCTACAGCCGAGCTGACATGGAAATGTGTGAATTCTGCAGTATGGAAATGAACATGTACAGAAGAATTCCACTGTAAAAGTAAATTCAAAGGCACAGATTAAGGGAACTGGTGGCTACAGAAACATTGTTTTAAAATAAGCTGCAAGAATGAAGATGGAAACAAAATGGATCCTGTGCGATGCAAGACACTGAATCAAAATGTATACTGTGCGAATAAAAACACATTTTAAAAACACTAATTTCTGTTAATCAGAGCTGACTTTAAAACCTGTGCTTCCACACACAGAGGCCTTTCCCCACATCAGATGTAAAGACCAAGCAGTGACATTTCCCCCACACTTAAAGGAGATCTAGGAATTCCCTTGAAGCTCTGCAGAGCCAGACAGGGGGCGTGACTTTTGCCTGACCAATGTTTCATTGTGATGAACAGTTGACCACTCAGCCATCAAAAACCCAGCTAATGTTTGTGAACTCTGAATAATAGTCAGAATTTAAATTCAATTTGTGTTCTCTCCCTGAGCAGGAATGAGGCAAGAATTAAAAGGAACCTAGAGGATGGGGTGTGGCTATTTAGAAACCTATGATATCATTTGTCCACAAGCGATATGGTCTCACAGTGAGTTTATTCTTGATGGCTGTAACAGATATTCTAACTATGCTGAGCAGGGGGATCAGGGAAGGCCCACCGGGAGCATTTCAACTTTGATAAAAAGTTCCCTCCACCTTAAGACAGAGAGAGAAAAAGTGCACTCCAAAGATGTGCTGGTGGTTGTTTTAAAAGGTGCTAGGGATCAGGGCTAGTGGTTTATAGTGAATGTTTATTTCCACCCTGAATAAGGGTAAATCTATTGTAAAAGGCTAAAAAAAATTGACCATGGTCATTTCCAGTTATGGGAGAAGCCTTACTCTTAAAATTGCGGGTTTTTAATGTCAGGCTTGAACATTTCTGTGGTAGACATGAGGAGAGGCATTTAATTGAAAGTATATATAATATACCCCATGGAATCTTAAAAACCAAAGACATGCTCGTAGGGGCTGACTCCTTTATGGTCGACCACGATCTTGTGGAGCTCAATGGTAGATGTAAAGGGAACAATCCTCCTAGCTGTTCCTTTGAGAGGGGTGACAGCTCTTCTATCATAGATTATAGCTTGGTAGATTGCTATTCCTTTCAGAGGATAAGGGATTTTAAGATAATCAAACACCCCGATGGTGACCTCTTTCCCCTAACCTTTGGGGTAAATTTGCCTACAAGGTTAATTTCCACCTCCAGACCAGTGCAGTCACATTGGACATCCAGGAATGTAGGAAGATCACTCTTTGAGAAAAATATTAAACACGCAGCTATCAGGGCTAAAGTTGTGGGTCTTCAAGAAGATAAATAACATGGGGAGAACTTCTTTCACAATTCCAATCCCTGATGGAAGATATCCAGGGGAGATGTTAAGCCCTGCAGGCTAATAAGGGGCAACACCGGTCGAGGATGCAAACACACTCTCCATGGGAGGACTATAAAGCATTTAAGTCTCAATTAAATAACATTGGAAGAATGGGGTGGATGAGTGGGTTGGAGCTTGCAAAACTTAAAAAAAAGAGTATAACACTCTTTTGAAGGACAAGAAAAGATTGCAGATCATTAAATTATGGGATATGCTAGAGGAGGAAGTTTTAAACAAAGATGGTAAAAGATTTTGGAAATTGGTGGCTGACGGCTTTATGAACCAGGGGGGGTAACAGGGGAGTCATCCCATGATAGGTGTGGGCCAAACAATACCACAAAGTTTTTTTCCAACCTGAATTAGAAGAGTATGGACAAGCTAGTATTTTTAGGGGAGGGATACCACCTTATCTAAGGGGGAAGTTGCCCTTTCTATGAAAACTATGTCATTTGGAAAAGTTACTGGTCCTAACTGCTTTTGCTTGGATGTGTGTTAAATCTGCCAGAATACTGCCAGAACACAATTACCATTACCGGCATTTGGTCCAGTCATATTACCGCCAGATCACAAACGACAGTGGCAGTGTAAGTCCCATTTATTTTGAGTTCAAAGTACTCAATGGGCATTTTTTGTACAATTACCATTGCGGTAATTGTGCTGCAGTAATTGTGCCGAAAATTGACTGAAAGGCAGCAGCTTTACCTCTAGCTCAGAGCTGGAGGTGACACCTCCAACTTTCCGTCCAACTCGTAGTTGGGTGATGCGGTAACGTGGTGTATGCTATTACCGCCGCATTTTACTGCACCGCCCAATTTATGGTGAGGCCCACAGTGCATTACGTCCATCATGGTCCGACCAATTCAAAAATATATAGTTTGTGACTCTTATTTATAAATTGAAGAAAAGTGTTACGTTGAAGATCTTAAGCCCAGTGAAGTGATTAGAAATGCCATTTCCAAATGGGTGGAGCCCTAATTCCCACAAATGGAGCCTAGTAACTAAACAAACCAATCATTGCAAAGGGGGAGGACAATAGATGTCCAAACCGAATCATGATCCAATAATATGGCACCTCATGATTTAGATATTTTGGAGTGTGATCATGAGTTTAAAAGTTGACGCACAATGGGAAAAGGGGATCTCTTGCCAAAATGAGGATTGTCTGTCCAGAATGAAGAGCTGACTAAAGCGATGAGAGCTGTCTGAAATGATCTGAGCTGTCTAAGTTGATTGGAGCACTATACAACTATTGGAATGGAGACAGAAGGAGGTGGATGAGTCCAGGAGAAATATTAAAATCTGGAGGCATCCAGGACAGAGGGATTGATGCTGGGGGCTATCCATAGCTGAGTCTTGAGGGGCCGTCTTACCAGATCCCTATGCTTCCCATGAGATAACCCTGGAGCTTGGTGACTTTCCTGAGCATACATCCAGGGAGATATTCAATGTAAGTAGCTAATCCAAACAGAGCAAACCATTGGTGGGGGTCTTGTTGAATTGTTATCTTTTACCATATAAACATTCATGGGGAGGGCACCCAGGAGTAGATTCCTAGCCATTGTGATTTATTAATAATTAAATCATTCCCAAATAGCCAAATGGCACGGGATGATCTTGTAGAAGTTGGAAATCCCCAACCTCTCTCCCAGAGCGAATAACAATATAGACCAATAAAGTAAAATTTGATGAAGTGTATACATTTGTAAACCTCAGCATTTCCCCGTACGTGAAGGGGGATGAAAAATGAAATTTCAAACTGTTGAATTAAAGCAGACAGGGTACCAAATACCAACTGAGAATCTGAGTCTGTGCTATTCAGCAAAGTGTTTTTTAGGTTAAGCAAAGTAAAACAATTGATTCAAAAGCACACTCTCCAATGAGAGTGAGAAAGAGACTCCAAATTGAATGAGAGATTGTTCATTGCATCAGTGTAAAGGAAAAGGGGTAATTACATATTGAGGACAGAGGTTGTTCATTGAGGTTGTTGTGCCAGAATCTTGTTAATATTAAAAAGTGCACAGAGAGGACAGAAAAACAGAGCACTTTGCATGTCCATTTTGCTGCCAAAGAGAAAAGCATTACATTTTATTTAAAGTCAGACAATTTACATTCTCTATGGCAAAGCAAAACTATCATGTCATATTCTTGATATTAAGAGTATTGTGTTGGTGACCCACGTATATGAAGTATTCTATAGACCTGTGTTTCCATTTAACAAGGGGAGATAGAAAGTAAAGATGAAAAATACACATGTTGTGTCGTAAATGTTCTGCGAATTTTACCCCCAAAAGAGAATCGTGTGCAACTTATTTGTAGTGAAGTTGTTGGAAGAAAAAGGTGTGAGCTACAGAGTAACGTGGCATGCATTTGGATACTTAGGCCCTGATTCATGGAATTATTTGTGTGTAAAACAGGGATTTGCGTGCCATTCTACACGCAAATAATTCCATGAATCAGGGCCTTATTGTGTGATAAGCATTTCTTGTCTACTAAATAATAAATATATATTCTGTCGGCACACCGGCCTGATTCTTTGTTTGCCCATTCGAAAGGGGTGAGTGATAATAGTGGTGTAATATGTATTAAAGACAGTGTAAGTGAAGAACACACAAATATTTAGATATTGGTGTGGAGCTTTTGAATGGGATTAGGGGTGTGGAAAAAACTCTGAGCATTAATTGTTGCCCCACAAATATCTCCTACAATGTAATCTTTCCCCTTTTATGATGGTATGACAATCTGCACACTCATGGTGTAGACCTCTGGAATGAGATTTTCTGGCTGTAACAGAGCCATTTCAGTGGCGTTAGATTCATTGAACACCTACTAGTTATAACCTTTCAGTGTTGCGATAATCACCCTGAGTGATACAGGTATGCCAAGGTATGGGTTCCAAGCCTGATGTACCTATAGATCAAAGATAGATCTCATTGGTGACATACAATGAGGCTGAAACATAACTGGGATTGCTTGAGGTTTTGTGCAGAATGGGTGTGACCTATCTGTTCAGGCTGGACTGCCCTTTTGAGTGGTCTGAAGTCTGATTTGCATGTAGTCTTTTCACTTCTATGATGTCATGGTGAGCTGAAAGTTAATGGTCTTGAAAATTTCCCAGAGCAATGACAGTAGATTTTGATGTATTCTCAACCTTCCAGCCATCACTTTTCAGTGCTGTGATAGTCACCCTGAGTGGAACAGATATGCTAGATGTGGGTCCCAAGGCTGCTGTGTTTTTTATTTTATGTATTTATTTATTTATAACACGCCGGGAACCCACAGGCATCTGGGCGCACGTGAACACATTGCGCACACATATAGAATAGGACAAACTGCACTTTTGGGTGATCATAATCACCTCGGATATCAGTATTCCCTGTTTATCTGAACAGGGTGGTCGTCAGCGCACTTCGAAACGTTTTATTGTTCCTATCTAGTCGTTAGCTCAGAGGTAGGGAATTCCATGTCTGAGTGGCCAGTGTGGGAAATGCCCTTCCTAGACATTTCACTCTTTTAAATGTGTGGGAGTTGATGAGTCCCAGATAGGTGGAGCACAGTGTGCGTCTAGTTATGTATAGTGAGATGCAGCACTTCAAGTAGTCGGGTGCATTTCCATACAGGCATTTATGCACAATGGATGCAGTTTTGTACTGAATTAGGTCCACTATGGTTAGCCAGTACAGAGAATGTCTGCCAGAAGAAATATGCTTGCGCCTAGGGATGCACTTGTTAATACGAACGGCATCGTTCTGCAGAGTTTGAAGCTTTTGTAGGCACTTTTTGTTTGCGCCCAATAGGAGGGCATTACAATAGTCCAGGTGTGATAAGATAATGGCTCGGGCAATAGAGGCACAATTGGCCTCTCAGATGTAAGGTTTGATAATCTTTAAGAGTTTTAGGAAATAGTGGCAGTTCCTTTAGATGTAATTTGTTTGAGTCTCTTTGCCTATGGAAGCTTCAAGAAATACTCCCAGCATTATACTTGGCTGACCGCGGGAATGGAACAATCCTTCATGTTGAAAAAGACATATTCCTTCCTTAATTTGGCCCTGGTGGCTGTTTCCAAACAAGAGTAACTCGGTTTGTGCTCCATTAAGGCAGAGTCAGTTATTGGTCATCCAGCATTCAATGATGTCATGGATGGTGTTGAGGCTCAAAACATCCTGATCAAAATCCCTGCTGATTCCTAGGATCAATTGGGTGTCATCTGCGTAGTTTGTGAAAAAGATCCCCCTCTCCTCCAGTATGTTACAAAGAGGTCAAACATACAAGTTGTATAGCGTGGGCGAAATACATGCCCCCTGCGGAACCCCAGAAAGGATTGGAGAGAACTTAGCTGAGGCACTTTCCCAGCATACAGAGGAATGTCTGTTGGATAAGAATGATTTGACCAAGCTAGCAAATTTGGTTGTACAATTCCCAATAACTGCAAGAGTATTTAACAGGTATCTGTGATCCTGCAGATCAAAAGTTGTGGATAAATCGAGGAGGACCAGTAGACCGATTTTCCCCTGGTCCATCAGCTTGAGCATGTTGGTCTGCAAATCTATTAAGGCAGTCTCTGTACTATGGTTACCTCGAAAGCCAGACTGTTTACGTGAAATATAAGCTCTGCCTCGCAATGAACGTGTAGTTGGTAGTAGCTACCTTATACATAACTTTTAACGATACTTTGGCGTTAGTAATTGGCCTTATGTTTTTGGCATCTTTGGGGTCCAGGCCGGCCTTTTTCACAAAGGGAGTGATGGTGACGACTTTCATTGCCTCTGGAACAGATAGATGGTCAAAGGAGGCATTTACAAGTCGAGTAAGGAATGGAATAAAGATGGATTTATTATTCAGCACATGTTTTGGTGGGAGAATGTTCTCTCGACAGGACCTTGGATTCATGGTTGAGTCCATATTTGACTCAGAGTTCTGTTTGAGGGAAAATGTACGCTGACCTACATTTTGTTTCGATTTCAAGGAAGGAAAAGTCAAGGAGGCCTTATGATTTTTCAGGTCCTTTTTGATTTTGTCATGTAATGTCTTAAGCTTGTTTGCAAAGGCAGTTTGGACATCCTCACAGTCCTGCTCCACAAGATAAATGGGTTGGGCCAAAGCCTTAGGGCTTCCAAGAAGTTTCAGGATTTCAAATTACTTCTTGGAGTTATTGTTGGCAACAGATATTTCTTCATTAATATTCATTAATAAAGTTCTTTTTGGCTTCAATGATTTTAAGCTTGTATGCCCGTTCCAAGCATTTCCATTTGGCCTCATTTGCAGCAGTTGGATGTTTTAGCTAAGTTTGTTTGGTACTTGTTTTCAGTTTTTTCAGAGTAGTAGGATCAGGGGTGTACCCATGTTTTCTGTTTAAGTTTTCTCTTACCAGTTTCCTCCTCACAGGGGCGACTTTATTTAACATGTTTGTCAGAGTCTTGTTGTAGGTCTTAGCCTGAGTGTTGGGACAGTCTAGATGACTAGTGGTGGACGTAATATCCCAGAGACAGCTCTGAAGGTGGCAGGTTCTAATGTTTCAGAAGTTCTGACTGTACACTATTTTCACTGGGCTGGTAGGTTTATTTGCAACGTCTTTTGACAGGATTAAGAAATCAATTATGTAATGGTTGGACCGTATACATGGAGAGGTGTTTTTATTACCAATTGCAAATTATGAGAAACCACCCAATCCAAGATGCTGCCTGATATGGCTGTGGGTTCACTGTTCTCAATTTTAAAATCAAATTCCATCAATGCTTCGTCTGGTAATATTCCTTCCATGTCCCTTCGGTCATTGAGCCATCAGTTGAAATCCCAACTACTAGTGCCAAGCAGTTAGGCCAGTTATGGCTTTTCTATAATTGTATTAGATTCTCATTGAAACTTCCCTTTTCACAAGAAGGGAAGTAGGCCACTATAAGATTAAAGTAGCTGCAGGGAGATTGTGTTAATTTAAGATGCAGTATCTCACAGTTATCAATAGAGCTTAAGCCCTCAAAAAATTGAAAGCATTTTTCAGCGATAACTGCCACTACTCCCCATGGCTGTGGTAGAGATTTTTGCAGATGATAAAATATCCTTGAGGAGTTGCCATGTCTATCATGGGGCTGCCCGCACCAGTTAACCATGTTAACTGATGCAAGCTAGAACACACCTCAATGATAATGCTCAGTTGGGCTGATCCATGTCTGCAGCTGCTTCTTGTGCAAAAGAGATGTTAACTAGCAGTTTTGGACTGGCGTCCCCATTTTGACTAGAATCTAAGCCTGGTTTGCATTTGGACTTCCCCCTTCCCTTTTCCATAGCATGTAAAGCTGAAAAACAATTGTCTGGAAATATGCCTAGTAACATACCAGTGTTGTCCTAGTCATTCCAACCCTCCACTCATCACTCTGCATTGTTGCTCCAAGGGCACACCATGGCTCTACATTGCAGAAATAAAAAGCCATTTTTGAACACAGTCAAAACTATTGCAAATGATGCTGCCCAACATGAGTGAGTGGATGGTGTTCTGGTTGTGTTTGAAAGTGCTTGTGCTGATAGAATAGTACATGACACTCAGTGGTTTAAGGAAGCAGAGCAGATGGGGTCTCTTTGGGTACTGGAAGATAGGCCTCTGTACCTGTGGCATGGTTCTGCCAAGGCCACAGTGCCCACCTACATTCCCAAAGTCCATGCCGGCAGGCACTACACTAGAGGAAATGGGGTCCCATGCTGGTACGTCTTGCTATATGTCTGTACTCCAAGTGCACTGCAGCCAGAGTTAATGGTCAAGTCAGTCATTAGGAAACCCAAAACGTTTAGCAAAAATGACGTTAAAGGTAACATATGGTATTCTACAAAGAAGAACTAACAATCTTTTTTTTTGAATGTTCATAAAATTGTGTCAGTTAATTGAGTGATATGGTTATGATGCTCACCTAAAACCCATTAAGGATGGTACTGTGAAACACATTATTCAGGAACAGAGTCACTAATTTGATGTGATTGTAGATATCCTCTTCAAACCACTTCAGCACATATATTAAACAAATATGACAGACAACTGTCCGAATTTATTAATGGGCATGTTGACATTTTGGGCCTCATTGTGAATCTGGTGATAAGTGAAAAAAGTGTTGGTAACTGAATTACTGTCATTCTTTGCCCTTGTGTGAGCTTCCAGGAAATGGATGCTGAATCTGCCGGTGGAATTATCATCAGGCATAATTCTGTCAGTTTCTGGCACTAATTCCTCCAGTGCTAATTCCACTGGCAGAATTAGCACCAAAATCAGTTACTCCACCACAAAGTGCTGAAATATTGCCAAAAATGTGTGGTAAATCCGCCAAAAACAAAAGTATTTACCCGCACCTTAAAGGTAGAGGTAAATGCATACAGGTGATGGAAATTAAGCACAGGTGTACCCAAAGTACTGTGAGAGGGTACATAAGGCTCACATCTTCCCCAAACACACTTTACAACACCATGCAGGCAGTTGAAGTTTCCAACCTGAAAATCCAGCACCTGATGAGTGGTTCTCCAAGTGGTTCTTGGCTTTCTATTTGAGCTTCAATTTCTTCCTTTTGTTGGCGTTCATTGTCCAACATTTCTTTGTATTGTGTGAAATTGACATTTGTTATACTGCTTTCATTTTATTTGAATGCAGCTTCAAATGAGTCATAGTTACCTAATTAACTATTTTTCTTTTCCCCCAAGCTTTAAAAAGTTGCATTAGGGCCATGTATTGAAGTTCTCTATGTTGCAGAGATTTAAATGATAACTTTATATGATTAATTAGGCTGAATTTGGTAAGTTTCACTAGGCTTCCTTCACAAGTTGAGACTGAATATTTGCCAGTTGTCTCATCTGGTGTGGCATGTTTTCTGTAGTAGTTTTGTGCTATGTTGTTCATGCACATGTTTTCCAAAGCAGTATTTCTGTTTGGGCATTATGTAACAATTAAATTGGTTTTTAAAATGTCCTGGCTGTTGGAATCATTTGGGCTATTGTTTCTCTATGGGAGAACATTTTTATAACAAAACTGTACAATTTATGTGACACTGTTTTGTCATATGAGATGTCATCCCAGCGGTCGTTTAGCTCTGTTTTCACAGCTTTGGTGAGATAGGCTGTGACATATCTTGCAACTGCAGTGGAATTGTATGCAATGACTGCAGTGTAATCATGGATGTACTTGGATGCTTCTTCACGTTTAATGTTGTTTGTGTTTTTAGGGGATTTGCCTTTTACACTATGCCTAACAGAAGACAACAAGCTATTTACTTGTCCTTTTTTGCAAATGGGTCTAGGGAAGCCATAGTGACATTTGGCATAGTATTTACCTTTGTTTTTATATCTACATTGGCAGTATTTGCCACACGTATGTTTTTGGAAGCATGAGATTTGTGTGCATAGGTCACTACGTGTGGTTTATGAAGGGATGTCAGAGGTAATGTATTTTCAATACACTGTAAAACAGTGGCATCACTGTCATGAGCATCGTTTGTCCCCAAAAGCATGTGGATGTGTGGTGCTCCTCGGGATTGATATTCTTTTCTCCAAAAGAAGTGTTACACTTCTCTGAGCACAGGTGTAGTTTTATTGCAGATGAAGTGCAGCATGGCAATGAAGCAATGGTGAAAGTATATTGGTACATTGACACGGTCAAAAGAACTGAGTTATCCTCGTGTTTTTATATCTATTGCCTCTTTATTTTTGTTTGCAGTGCGTAAGAAGTCAAGCAAGTCATCCCATGCATACTCTGCACAACTTAAAGAAGCAAACCATGTGGATGGCCCTAGGTTCCTTAGCATACACCGTACATCAGCGTGACATTGGAACCAGATTCTTTTGTACCACACATGTTTGCCAAGAGATTTGTGATACTTGTTTGCAAAACTTCCACTTTGTCTTGTATCTTTTAAAGCAGTTGAGTAGTGGACATGTTTAAAAAATTAGAGCCTGTCTTTAATGTGTGTTCAACTCCATAACATAGAGTTGCTAGTTCACTTTTGAACAGGATGTGGGAAAGGTATCCTATATTTTGTCTGAATCTGGGGTCTTCGAATACATTTGTAAAGAGTGATGCACAAATATGTGTGGATCTTTCATCATATCTTTATCCTTTTCCTATAGGAAAGAATATAGGAAAAGAATGCTCTTCTACACTTTTTTCCGATATGCTCATTGGGGATTCTTTGGCTTGATGCATTTCATATGTTTCTAATGCATCTTCAATGGTGTCTTGGGAGTGTAGTGTGACACTGCAGCAGTTTAGGAAGCATCTAAAGACATTTCTTTTTGAATCCTAAACTTGACAATGAGTAACTGACTTCACCCGGATACTCTGAAATGACTTTGCCTGTCACCACGTTAATGACTTCCTAATCCCCTACCACTTCGGCCTGTTCTATGTTTTTTGTTGTTTGTCTATGCAAGTGCCCTGAGACCTTTGGGTTAGTGTTGCACTATATAAGAATTTAATTAGTTAGTTAGTTAGTTAGTGGGTGAATTGTGTACTGGTCTAAAATGTTGGCTGCAGTAACAGGATCTACATGTTCCAGTTGGCCAGTTTCTGGTGACTCTTGAATTATTTGGGTGGTTTCTCTTAAGTTCTTCTCTATTTTTAAATATTTGTAGTATTCATTGTTTTCTTTGAGATATTGAAGGCTTGTGTAACTTTTTTTAAGTCGACAGGCTTTTGCCAAATTTGTCTTTTGTTGGTACACCATTAAATAATACAATGAATGGTTGATTATTGGCTGTTTCACTCCTAGAGTTTCTACATTTTCTTCAAGATCTAATGGCAAATATACTACTTTGCAACAAATGCCTTTTAGTAACTCAGATGGAGGTAGTTTGGCTGTTTTCGGTTGAATGTGTATTATAGCTTGAAATGGGTATCTTTTTTGGATTATACTGCTCTTATAAAAGTGAAGTTGTTGGAGACCTTTTGGAAGTGGCACTATTTCTAAGTTATTAGTGATAGCATGTGATGGCATTTGGTTATTGTACCATCTTGTATTCTAGTATGTGCAAACTATTGCACGGTCAGTTATTTTGTATTTATTTTCTGCTTTTAGATATAAAGCTAATTGGAGACATTGGGATTCCTCATTGTCCTCTATTTTGTAGGCCATTTCTACTATTTGTGTGTTCTTTTTATAAAGATTTCTGTGACAACATACACACACCTAGTGTAGTATTTCAGCAGGTGTGTTTTGAAACTTAGCTATTTCTTTTTTGTATGTGTTTCTTAGGAGGTTGGTGTGTGCAAGGATTCTGCTAATGCTTTTTGAAGTTACTGAATTTTCTGAGTCAACTTCAGTTGCAAAGTATTTACTTTGTGTGTTCTGTGTAGGAGAATGTTATTTATATTTTGCAGTTCTGGTACAGGACTTTTTGCATCATATAGTCTATGCACAAGATTCTGTATAGCGTAATGGTGTGTTGCTAACGTTGTGATCTGGTTGAAGGTGCTTTTGCAAGCAGTTCCTGAAATGCAGGCTAATGAATGTCCTCGAAGACCAGTGTGGCTGCGCACTGGACAAGAGTCCATGGTTTGTAAAGTTTCCTTTTTAATTTTGTCTTTTAGTTTCAAATAGTGATTGAGGAATTGTCATAAAGATTTAAATGATTGTTGGCGTACATTACACATTGAGCTGCATGTCCATTTATCCACTGGATGGTTTGTTTGGTCGAAAGGAACATTTGGTTAAAAGTTTGTTGGGGATGTTTTTTCAATAAGGGCTTCTTGTGCCACAAAGCTGTCTCCTACCATTTTATACCCTCAGCCATTACTGTCTATGGCATTTGGGTTGTTTTGTTCTTGTTTATAGGCCTCCTCATTGAAATATGGTTCTGTGCGGCGTGTGTAAACCCATTCACCTCCACAGAAGTTTGAAAATGTTTCGAAATTGACATTGCGCATGTTCAGAAGTACTTTTTGTAATTTATTTGATTAATTTAGTTAGTGGTTTCATTTTATTTCAAATCAATAATAACTTTCTTTAGTAGAAATGCGCTGTCAATTAGAACTTCAAGGATTAGTCTTCTTCAGTAGTTTTTAAGGGTAGATTGTGATTTTTCGGCTGTCTTTATAAGATTGTGAAGAACTCTATGGTGGAAAAATGTTTCTAAAATAAATGTTTTGGAATGCTTTACTGTGGCTACGTTAACATTGGTAGATGTAGGGACTCATTACAAGTATTCCGGTCCGGAAATAGCATTGCCGGTCGATCCATACGGCACCATTTTCCAGACCGGCACACTCCAAGTCGCAAAGCCACAAACGCCATCACTGCAAGTGACCTACCGTATCCGGCAGCACCGTGAATGGAATCTGCGTAATGACGCTTCGTCTGTTCCTGAAACACCAGTACGGCGGTGGTATGGGCACATTCCGAGTACCGACTTCACGGAAATACCAGCATAAAAGTAATATTGGTACCATGATGATGGCGCCGAAAACACCAGCATCGTGGACCAGGCGTTAAACAGTGTCAGGAGTACAGGAACAGGCCACAGGTGGCCAAAATCAGCACCGGTGCACATCATGAGCACTGCAAAAGCACAAAAGGACCACTCCCACACCCCACACCCCTTCCAACACAACCATGCTTGCAGCAACAGTAGCAGGAATGGAGCTGAAGGCCCTGCATGCAGGGATACAACTAGAAGAAGCAGAGAGGCAGAGGAGGCATATGAGGAGAAGGAGGGTCATCATGGCCATGCAAAATAACACTTCAACCTCAGCCAAACACAGCTCCACACCCTGTATCGACTAGATAGGGTCACCATAACCTCCATGGTTGACCTGATTCATGATGATCTTGTGAGCCTCATCCAGATCCATACTGCCCCCCCCCCCCTTGCTCAGGGTAGTGTCTGTGCTACATTTCCTTGCCACCAGAACATACCAACCCACTGTGGGTGAACTGCATGGCCTATCCCAACCCTGTATTTTGAGGGTTTTTTGAGGGTACTCTTCCAGGTCCTGGATGCCCTCCTGCAGCACGTGTCTGATCACATAGTCATACCGAGAACACTTGACCAAGTCAATGCCACCAAAGTCGCATTCCACGCCTTGGCCGGCATGCCCAATGTGATTGGTATATTGGACTGCACACATGTGGAGTTGATGTCCCGGCATGCCATTGAGGCAGTGTACAGGAACCATAACCTTTACCACTCCCTTGATGTTCAGATAGTGTGTGATGCACACCACCTCATCACCCATTGCTGTGCAAGAAACCTGTGATCAACACACAATTCTATGGTTCTGAGGAACTCCACACTGCCAGGGTACATGGCACGTCACAGTGGAGAGCAGAGCTGACTGTTGGGTGAGTGTAATTACCAAAGCATGTGCACTGTGGAGTTGGGGGGGCTAACACACCCGAGTGGACCTGGCTGTTGGGTGAGTTTAATTACCAAAGCATGTACAATGTGGAATTGGGATAGACCTAACAAACCTGAGTGGACCTGGCTGTTGGGTGAGTGTAATTTGTAATTGACAAAGCATGTGCATTGCATGAGTCGAAGGGCATGTCTCGCGTGTGTCAAATGGACAGATGGAGCATGTACATGCATAATAACATCGAAGGTGGATTGCAACATAACATCCACTAAAGGTACCAGAATGCATCACACCAATGTCCCAAATCTCTGCAAAAACACACTGAGCACAACCCACATCACCTGCAGCACAGACAAATCATTAAAATGCAGCCCGCCACCACACCTCCAAACCACTAGCATACCCCACAGCTTGTATTCTGTTTGCCTGCCTGTTACAAGTGCACATACACATATGCATGTGACATGAACAGCAACAAAATGAATGAATACATGGGTGGATAGGTGATATGACCATCATACGACATGCAAATTGAAAGCAGGTGAGGACACGCATTAGTCTGAATTGTTGGTGCCGTAGTAATAGGGTCATAGGGCAAAGTGGGTGTGAATGGGTGATGGAAAAGTGACAGCAAACCACCCATCCACCACGCAAATGGACCAATATGCATGGTAATCATTAGCCTGTCATCGCCTTCCCAATACAATAAATTCCTTCAATGCTATCCCTCTGTGTATACAACCATATCTATCATTTTGCCTGATTCATAGATGCTAGTCAACCACTCCCATGCAGCACTTCATTTACATCAAAATGCAAGTATGACTTCACGCATGTACTCAATCGCTAAATAATAGCAATTTTGTTTTTTGTACGTAAGTAAACATTATCACCTGTGACAGCTCTGCCTACCAGGTCTGCGCTCCCACACTCCCCCGGCAGGGTCTGATTTGCCGGGCACACCGGCTGTGACAGGCAGATTTGTATTTGGCAGGCCGAGAAATAAGCCACCTGGTAATGCCATTGGCACTCTTTCACCCGGACAAGCCAACGTTGCTGTTTGACTGTGTCATTCCTTGACATTGATGAATGCAGGCAGAAATCCATCAGATCACTGATTTAATGCCTAACTGTCCTTACAATGGAGACACAGCAATTTCCATTGACAATGCGCATGGTACCAGGCTCATCTATGACATATGCTAAGTCTTGTGCAAATCGCATGTAATAACTTGCATTAGTAAGTGAACACTATACAGACTGTAGCAACATGATACAGGCCCCACAATAATTTTGCCCCCTTTCTGTCCTTCCCATGCATGTGATGCTGGATACCCCTTGATGCCATGGCTGATGACCCCCGTGAGGCGACCACAGAACCAGCACAAGCAGGGATCCAACCTTGCTCACATCAGGACAAACGTATGATTGAGCAGACATTTGACTTGTTAAAGGCAAGGTGGGGGGGCACTGATGCACAGCCCTGTGAAGGTGGGCAAGATAGTCCTGGCCTGTGCCATGTTGCACAATATGCGTATCAGGTGCAACATACCTCTCCCCCCAGACATGGACATGCACCCACATGATGCAGAGGATGAGAATGACAGTGATGAGGAAATGCCATTGGCCCATCACAGGGATGCCATGGATGGCCGTGAGGCACGCGATGCCCTGATTAACCACTATTTCTGAGCACTTCACCAAGCACATGGCATAGGACAGCTAACACACTCATCACTGTACAGGAAATTAAACACTCACTCACACTAAAAATGAATGTCCAGTCATGATTGCAATGCAACACCAAGTGTAATGTAAATAATTAAATTAAAAAGAAATACGGAACTACACCCACCACCACAACTATCCTTCCCCAAAACCCCTCCCCAACTATCCCTACCCACTGCCCCTTCCCAACTTTCCCTCCCCACTTCCCCTCCCCAACTATCTCTCTACAACTCATGTCACGTTGTCCATGTAGTTCTTGCAGAAGACACATACAGGGCACATGTCTGTTGTGGGCCTATTTGCATCCCTGCTTGCCTTCTGACATGCATCTGTGTGAAGAGGATGACAGGCACATCAAACAATGCCTTGGGCTGCTGGGGACAGAACTTGTGGGCGTGGAGCTTGGGGATGGTGTGTGTGCCTGCTCAGTGTGTCGTCTCTTGAGGAAGGCCTGAAGGCACATTGCCATGGTCTCGGCAATGGAGGTCATGATATTATTGCCCTCGCATACCCTCCTGGCCATCAGGATGATGGCAGTTGTGGCACATCCAAGGGCATGTGCGTTTCGCCGGCCACTGGCCTGTACACTCTGCCGCATAAACTGTGCCTCCAGGAGGTGCTGCTGCACTTGGGCAGTGATAGTTGGGGCTGGCGGGATGGCCGTATCTTCGGTCACATTGATGGTTGGGGCTGACAGGATGCCCGCAGCTGTGGTCACAGTGACAGTTGGGGCTGGCGGGATGGCCGCAACTGTGGTGACTGCGGCAGTTGTGCCAGAGGAGGCTGTGGTGTCCTGGGTGGTGGTGGTCCATGGTGTCTGCTGGCGTCAGCATCTGGCGCCCCTTGATTTGCTTGCATGGGCCATTTCATTGTCAGATAATGTGCCTGAGGGAGTCAGAAAGGCATGTTGTCAGTGAACAGTGTGGATTAATGAAGGACAGATACATGCATTATATTGGTCATGGCTGTGCTGAGTCGGGGACATGGCATGGTACATGGCATGGTGCACACAGGCTTGTGTTATGCGTCCTGAACTGCAGGATGTGTGATGTTTGTTCATGGTAGAGTAGTGTGCTGGGGTTACTGTCGTGGTGTACTGCTGCTTGCCTGGCACAGTGTTAGGGGGGGCGTTCATGCTGTGGGATGTTGGTGTGGGGAGGGTGTGGCATGGATGGGGCAACCATGGGCTTGCTGCCTGCACCAGTTACGGGGACAGTTGTGCATTTGTGCTCAGGGGTCAGGCTGTCTGGGACAAGGGGGGCACATGTTGACTGTGTGGGCAATGCTGGTCATGTGTGGGTGGAGATGGGGCTTAGCACTGCTGTGTTTTGGTGCCAGTGGAAGTATGGCAGACACAAATGCAGTACATTGTGGCAGGGTGATGTGTGTCTGTGTGGGGGCAGATACATGTTCAGCTGGCCTTACAGGGTGCCGGTGCTGAGTTCTACGTGTATTACTGTGATGGGTCATAGTTTGGTGGCTAGGGAGTATGTCCATGTATGCACCCGGATGTTTCTTTTGGGTTGGGGGCATGCAGGGTGTTTTTGGGGTTGTGGACAATGCAATTCAAATTTCTGTGATATGTTGTTACAGTGGTGGGAGCAGGGTGGCCAGAGATGTCGATTATTACATTGGGGTTACATGTACTCACCGGCATCTTTGTGTGTCCCAGCTCCGGCCTCCGCATCACCGACCCCTTCAATTGACTCTAGGTGCTGCACACTGCTGCACATATCCTCCCAGGGCATCAGGCGTATTAGGCATGCACTCCTGCTACTTGTGGCCATGCCCTGTCTCTGCTGGGCCAGGAGGAGGTTCTGTACCCTCAGATGCATGTCGTCCCCTCGCTTGTGGCAGTCTTGTACTGTGCATGGGGTTGTTCCGACTGCCAACACCTTCTGAGCCACCTCCTCCCAAATGCTCTTCTTGCGCAGCTGGTTTTGCCTGTGCTGGTCATTGCTGAAGAGCTCTGGTGCATGCTGGACAATGTTGTCCGCAAGCATTTTGAGTTTGGGGTCAGAGAAGAGTGGCTTCCGCTTGCAGGTCTTACACACTCTAAATGACAAGCTACTAGTGTAGCTTGTCTGGTCAGGAGGGGTGGATGTCATCTGTGGTTTGAGGATTGCATGGATTGTGGATTTTAATGGCGGCCGGCCAGTTTCCTGTTCCGGCGATCACTTTTTTCCAGTCACAGTAATTGCGGTACTGCTGTGTCCGGTGCCACTGGGTCTGGCACTGTGATGCCGGATTCGGAGGCATTGGCACTGGGGACCACTGTGGTGTGAGTTTTTGGTAAATTTGATGATGTTTCCATGATGCCGGTACTGCCGTTTCTGGCATGCCGGAATGCGTGTGCCCAACAACCCATAATCATCCGGTGATTCCAGAATCAGGAGTTGCTGAAAACGGTGGCACGGTAACTTGGAATACTTATAATGAGTCCCATAGTGTTAGGTTCATTAGTAAGTCTGCTTTTGTTTGTACATCATTTTTTAATGTTCAGTTTTTGGAAGAAGGGCCATACTTTTTAAGTGGTTGCTGGTTTAGTTTTGTTGAATGAGGTTACTAGCTGGTTTGTTTTACAGGGTAATTCATGGAATAAATGTGCGCCGAAAAGGGGAGCGCAAGCGTGAAAATTGCAGCGCACGCGTGCTAAAGCCGTGCACGCAGCCATTCGTCGATTCATAGAATGCACTGTGCGTGTAAACCCTGGCGTGTGCGCCAAATCTGTGGGTGGTGCACACAGGCACACACATCACTAAACGCCATGCGTGACACACACAACAAAAGTGCACAACGTTCTTGTGTGCGCACAGGGGCGTAACACGGGGCGTAACACGCGGAATGGGGAACAACGCGTGAAAATGTGGGCGTTCAGGGGAAGTACCAGAGGTAAATGCTCACAACGCCCACACGCGCGCTAACAACACATATTCATGGAATCAAACAGGGGAAACATGTGCGCCAAAAAAAACACGCTAATCTGGAAACACGTACGCCAGCAGGAAGCAGGCGTAAGCAGCCCCACGCAGCATAAAAGTGTGCGCAAACAACAAACAAGCTCATACGCTACGATGAATATACCGTTCCTCGCAGCAGTGGTCATGGGACACCGCAGGAGGAGGAGGATAGCCAGGCCCCGCATTTTTTTACCCAGGACCAGCCTTTTTGGGATGCCTGATGACCAGGTCTATGGGAGGTACAGGTTTCCACCACTAATAATCCTAGAACTGGTCAGGGAGTGGGAGGATGACTTCACATCACCCACCCTGTGCTCCCAAGCACTGAGCCCCTTGGAAAAGGTGCTCAATGTACTGGCCTTCTTGCTAACTGGGTCATTTCAGTGGACAAGTACCAAAGTTGGGGGTGTCTCAAAGGCCACGCAGTCACGCTGCCTACACCAGGTGTTGGCGATCATGACTGCACGCCCCTCAGTCCGCAGGCACATATATATGCCCAGAACACCTGCAGAAAGGCAGGCCATCGTCCAGGACTTTTACGGGGTGGCACACTTCCCCAAATTGCTAGGTGCCATTGATTGCACCCATGTGGCTCTACGTCATCCCAGGGCCACTGAGCACATCTATCGAAACCACAAGCACTGGCATTCCATCAACGTGCAGGTTGTATGTGATGCCAAGGGAATCATCACCTCAGTATATGCCAACTATCCGGGGTCCAGCCATGATAGTTTCATATTCTGAATGTCACCCCTAAATCGGGACCTGTAAGCCAGGAGGCATGGTGACACATGGCTAATTGGTGAGTACAAATGCCTCTGCACATGCATGCATGTCAGCCACTGACAAATGGGAAAACCCAACTAATGACAACAATTATCAACTCCCCAGGGGACAGTGCCTACCCTCTGAGCATCTACATGATGACACCAATACGGAACTCCACCACACCACCCGAGGTAAGATACAACACAGCCCATATTGCAACCCGACACATAGTGGAGCGCACATTCGGAGTGCTGAAGTCACGCTTTTGCTCACTTGACCGCTCTGATGGGCAGCTGCTATATGTGCACCCAGTTGTGTGCAGGATCATAGTGGCAGCATGTGTCCTGCACAACGTTGCAACCCGGCTGGGCATGCCGGTTGATATGGTGGTGCCCCCACATCCCCAACCACATGCACAGCCACTGCGTTTGGGAGGTGAAAGGGCACATGGTGAGGCAGCCCGTACACAGCTTGTGGCAAATTTCTTCGCCTAAAATCCCACCCATGCCGAGTGCACACAGGTCTGGCGCATACCAGCTGACAATTTATGATGATGACAAAAGGGACAGTCAACTGTCACAACCATACCACCCTGAGATTGTTTGCCTGGAAGTGCTACATTGTGTGCATCCCTAGCTACTTAAAGACACCCAATGCAGTGTCAGTAAAAGGCACACATTCATGCAGTATGAAGGACTACCCCCTTCCAAAATGCTACAACCAAATAGTGGCATGTCACCCAACCCCTCCCTAACCCCATCTCAGCTACCCAACACACCATGGCATGGCATGCTATGTGAAAGCAACCAAATGAATGCACAACACATGACACAATTGTCACAAAGTGCACTGTCTCAAATGGAAACAGGCCAGAGACAATTTCCTCTCACTAATGAAAGAAAAAACCCAGCAAACATGAACAATACCAGCAAGACAAAACATTAGTACAGGATCCAACAGTGGCAACTTATGACAGTAAAAAAAGAAAGTAGTGCAAGTGTCACAACCTGACAAAGACACCACATCGACCCTTTCCAACTGCATCTGCAATGGAGACGGGCTTGTTAAGACATGAAGAAGCTACATGTATATAAGCAAAAAGTCCTGTATGTAATGCTATATACAAATCAACCATGCAGTGGAGAAATCAACACCAATCCCCACTAGGGATGTATACACAGTTTGGACTACAGACTGCCCACACAACTTATGGGAGCCCAATGCCTCTGTGTAAGTTACTGTCACTTGGTCACACCCTTTGCGAGCCCATAGAAAGGGGAAGCAGGAGGGGTGTGTGTGTCAGGAACCCAAGTTTCTAACCCAAAGACAGGACAAGCCTGCATGTGTACAGCTGAAATACACAGTGGATGCCTACGGGAGCCACACAAAGCAACACACTGTAACATGAATTTACAATCTGAAAGAAAATGGTTATGAACAAAAAAGTAAATGCAAATTAAATAAAGAAAAAGAAAAAGTAAATGAAAAGTTAATCAAATAAAGAAAAAAATAAAGTAAAAATTTGAATACAATTTAAATTAAAAAATGTAATGAAAATAAAAAACTAATTAAAAATGAAATTAAAATGAAATAATAAATAGAAAAAGAAGAAGAAAAAAAGATAATAAATAAATTAAAATCTAAATCTAATTTGCAATTCGGAATGAAATATATAAAACCAAAATAAAAATAAAAATAAAAAAATATAATAAAAAATGGCCATGTGTTGACCGGGGGGGCACCCAGGAGGGAGGAGGTACAGGGTGCACCCCAACACCCACATGCGTGGATGTTGAGAAAAAAAAAACTCCATGGGCTCATGGCCTGCACGTCTACCCTACAGTGGGAGAACTACTGTCACTGTCATCACCCTCTGGTGGTACATTATAAGGTGTGCGTGATATGGGAGGCAGACCACACAAAGCCCTGGCATGCTCCTCCATGGAAGCAAGCATGCAGATCTGAAAGGTTTGGTTCTGCAGGATGATGGTACGGAGATCCCCATTCAGCACCTCACGGGTAGCACGCATTTCTGCTGCAAGGCCTCACGGGCCCGGATCTCCTCACGGGTTGCCTGGAGCTCAGCTGAGAGTGTGTGTGTTAGCTGCTCCAGCTGCTGTTCTGACCTTGTACTCTGGGACACCTCAAGTGCACCCAGAGTATCTCTGAGGGACCTTTGTTCTAACCTCAGGGCATCCCTGTGGGCTAGTGACTCTGCAGAAATGGCTGTGCGCAGAGTCTCCAGTCCAGCCCGTCGGTCCCTGTTGGACACCAACATGTCCTCCCTGTGTGAACAGCACATGGACTCTGTTGCCTGCTGCTGGAGCTCCACCTGCCTTTCAGGAGGGAGAATGGAAGTGGCCACCCTATCCACAGCCTGAGCCATCATCACACACAATGCCCCCTGTTGTGCTGCAATAGTATACATGGAGTTCTCCCACACCGTATTGCCTGGTTGCACATGGCCACCGCATTGGCGGCACCACACCTGTTTGGGGCAAAGTGATGTGCACCTTGCTCTGCTGGTGCTGCCTGAGGCTGCAGGACTGCATTCCTCCTTTGATCTGCTGGCCCAGAAACAGGAGCAAATATAGTGGAGTGTGATGCTGCATCCGTAACCGCCACAGGCAGACTTTCCAACACTGAATGCCCCATAAAGGGGTCTACACCCAGTGCAGGTGGGTTGGACAGAACAGCATCCCAGCCAGAAACACTCACCTGCGACGGGACATTTGTCTCAATGTCAGATTCAGCACCTGAGCTATAGAGGTCTTCAGAGGTGTACCCAGAGACACCTGTGGACAGGATGGTCTGTAGGAGTAATGGATTTTCACCCACCCCACATCCTCCACTGGTGCCTGGTTATGGCTGTGAGTACTCCTGACTCTGGCCCATCGCCTCCTCCTCAACAGCATCTAGTGCCTCATCACCTGCAAAAACATAAAAGAAAAGTAATGAAGAAAGGCATGAGCAGCATAGCCCACACACATAGGCATCACGAGGTACACATCGACTACATAAATTACACATGTCACATATGACAATAAATCTGGCATGTATGGAGCCAAAAAGCAGCCACTGAGGACTCCAAGATGGAAAAGCAACACATGTGCTGCATGCTGCATAGCACCTGCATCACACATTAGCCTGTGAGTGGCATGGACAATCCACATACATGACACATGGCAGCACACAGATGGCACGTAGTATAGCCATGACAGATCTGACAAGGACACCCAGATGGTAGCAAATCAGTACTGTCACCCATCCATGTGAGATCGACATCATGAAATAGAACATGCAAAAGAGTGTGACAAAACACACATGTGCCACATGCTGCAACAAAGCCAGTGTTCACTAATACAGTGATGGCAGGCAAATGGATACATCAATGGTTGATCACTTGGACATGACAGAAGACAATTGTCCTGTTGAACATTCAAACAGGGCCCCAAAGTGATTGTGTGCAGGGCATGCGTAGGCGCACAATACTCAATCAGCCTGATTGATGAAATCATTCCCATAATAAGTAAAACAATGTGGGGCATTGTGGGGTGAAATCTATGTCTGAAGTATGTTGAATTTGGGGCAGAACGGCACAAAAATGTGTGTTAATCATGCAAAGGATTCCATCAATCAGACAGAATGAACAGGAAAACAGTATGAACAATGTTGTGGCATGATGGCAGTTGAAGGGCAAGTGCAATAATCAGGTGCAAATTGTTAACTGCGGTCAGAAGGGATACTGTAAAACCCAAACCCAAGGCCGGGGGATGGTTTGGAGGCACCATATGGGTGACCCATAGCAGTCATGACTACACAGCCTCACCTGGCACTCCATCAGAACACATCACCCAAGCAACATACACATGGTTTGCACACACATGCATGCCCACTCACCGGACATTGCCTCAAGATCTGGTAGGTCTCCCACGCCTTGGATCTGATCCTCTATGATGAAGCCTCCAGCGATTGGCTCATGTTCTGTGAGTACTTCCTCCTCTGGTGGAAAACCACTGCCAGTCACCAGAGTAGAGGCATGATTGGAAGCCAGCTTGTTTTTTGCTCTGCGTTTGAGGTCATTCCACCGCATAGAGCAATCATCAGCTGTGCGCCTCATGAATCCAACGGAACTAATCTGGTCTGCGATGCACTGCCAGTGGGCCCTACATTGAGCAGTCATAGTCTTGGACCCTGCAGTCATCAGCATTTCGTGGCCATGGGCCGACACGTAGCCCACAAGTGCATCTAGTTCCACATCATTGAAACTCCGCTTACTTGACGTGCCGGAGGGGGGAGCGGTGTCTGGGGCCCCAGCCTGTACCGCAAGAGCACCCTTCTTCCTCTTGAGAGGTGGTGCGGACCCTGAGTGGCTTACGCCGCTCTGGTCGGTAGGGGCTGAAGCGCAGGTGGACTGGGCATTGAAAGTAGCCAAAGGCACAATGACCAAAGGTCTCACTGCAGACATTGGCTGCTCGGTGATGTTGGCAGGACCAACCTTGGTGTGATGGTCTTGGACCAACACTGTCCTGGCTGGGTGACTCAGAGCTGGGGTGGATTGAGCTGCAGCTGCCCCTGCAGCCTCCTCACCCTGGCTACTTAGGGCAGCAGATGATATTGCTGCCCCAGATCCACGTGGCCTGGTGACAGCAACTTTCACCACCACACGTGGCTTTGACTTGTGGATACAGAAGTCGGCCTGTGAGTCATCCTGTGCCAGTTCGGTCAACAATATGGGCCGGGTTAACAAGGCCTGAGCTGGGATGGTGTCAGCTGGATCTCCCTGACCCATTGGGGGGCATAGGTGTCCCTGATTGGTCCTCCAGACATTGGCCTCTTGGGCCACCCTGCACATCCTGGCCACGTCTGCTACCGCGGACACCTCTTGGAGGTCGGCCACCTTTGCTCCCTTACCACTTGGTCGCCTCCCAACCATGGTACTGATGTTCTTGTGCGAATGGGAGGTGCAGTAAACATTTGTCCTGGGCAATTGGGGTGAAGGGGGCAGGGTACTAGATGGAATACGTACCTTAGTGCTCTAGCAAGGCTGTCTGTGACCCCTGGGGGAACATGACGGGTCATGCAATGCTCAGGCACCCCAAAAACAAAATTTAACGTGCACGCAACCCCATGTAGCCCATGTCCATAGAAAAAAGAACATGCACTACGCTGTGGCACCCAGAAACACAAAAATAAGCATACGCGTAGTACACGCAGGCTGCAATGACCTCTGAATGGGTACACGACATACGGTGGCAACCACAGTTGAAAAATACGTGCGCGACTCACCGTCTACCTGGAAAAAGAACATTTAAAAGACACGCATGTGCGCATTGGCAACACCACGGCCAAAAGAAGAATTGAACGCTGTCTGAGTATATAAGGAGTATGAACTGGAACCGTTGTGAAGTAATCGCGTGTGAACCGACAAGTAGTACAAGAATCACCCGCTCGCTCTCCACAAAAAGCACATACAAGAAAATGGCATCCTACGCATACCTTTTAACCCAGCCCATACGTGCGACGTCACTTACGCACGTACGCGCTAAGGTCCTTTCCTCCAATTACACGCAGTGACACCCGGACGTGCAGTTTTTGCATGTGTACAATCACTATGCACCCGTGTGGAGGGAAATGCCCGTGTGCGTTACATCACAGACGCGCTTACGCGCTAAGGGCCTTTCCTCGAATTACATGCTGACGTGCAGTTTTTTTCACATGCCAAATCACTCCATATCAAGCTGGCCATGCAACAACACATGGAAGACCACGCTCCTGCCCATAAGTCCATGTTCCTGTCCCCCTGAGCCTGCTCCCACCTGCCATCTGCTGCTGCCTGCCTGCCTGCTGACTAGGTGCCCTGCTATTTGGTGCCTGCACGTCAACCATCTGCAGGGATCCAGTTGCTGTGACCACCCCTGCTGGAACAGAAGACTCCCGACTGAAGTTCCATCGCTCCACAGCCCAGCACCAGGACCCAGTTGCCCACCCACATCTGCCTCGGGGGTTGCCATGTCGGGGGAAACACCATCAGAGACCACTGGCATCCCTGGCAACCCCCAGCCAGAGAGGCAGAGGGCTACCAGCTTCAGTGCCGCAGAAGTTGGTATCCTGGTGGAACAAGTCCTGGTACATTATGATGCCCTCTTCAGAAGAGCACGCGCTGACAATGAAGGATGTAAGAGGATCTGGAAGGACATTGTGGCTGCCATCAAAGTGGAGGGAGTGGCAGCCTGCGACATACAACACGTCTGGAAGCGCTGGGAGGACTTCAGGTCCAGGACCCTCAGCAAGGCCCGGCGCCTCATGGAGGCAGAAGATGCAGAGGGGTGCCGGGTCTGCCTTAGCGACAACCTGATGAGGGTCCTGGAACATAAACGCTCAGCGCTCCACCTCTAGGTCCTTGAGAGCCACACCCGTCTGGAGTTGAATGGTAAGTGTCCATGTGTACTGATTGGACGCAGTACATGTTGAGGTTGGGCCAGGAGTGTGCAGCTTGGACATATGTCTGGAAAGGGCCATGTATGGTTGTGTATGTGCAGGGACATGAGCCTGCCGCATGTGAGTCCAGTCATGTGTGAGGCACATCAATGTGTTGAAATGCATGATGCACAAAAGCATGTCGGGATGCACACATGTTAGCAATTCTGTGTATGTACTGTGGCATGGTTGGGGTGTGACACATGGATGCTGGTTCCACCTTCATGTACGTGCACAGTGTACGTGTGTGTGTGTATTTGACATGTGTTGGACTGTGATACACCTTGGATGCATGTGACACAGACATGTATGAGGCTGATTGGCATATGTGACATAGTTGCTGATGATTTCACTGTGACAGGTGGTGGAAATGTACAGATGCATGTCTGGTGGTGTGTGTGCATGTGTTCGGCACTCCCTGTGTTGCATGTGACGTCAGGCTAACCTTCGGATGCTCATTCTGTTCTATGCATATGGATGGTGCTGGCTGCTGCAACATTCCTGTTAATATGTGCATGTGTGTGGGTTCAAATGATATGTGTTTTTGGGGAGTGTGATGCCATCTGTGAAGTTTGACACTGCCACTCATGTACAACTGTCATGTGTGTATCAGACCATAGTACAGTGCCCTGATGCCTGTTTTCTGTCTCTCCCTGTCTGCAGCGTAAACTGATGAAGAGGGCAGAGACGCTGCTGTTGAGCACAGCGGCAGGGATCCCACCACCAGCCGGAGACGCAAGGCCCAGCTCCCCTCCTGGGTTGTCATCTCTTCGAGGAGTGAGGAGTCTGGTGCCATGCCCACAGCTGCCGAGGGTAGGTCCAAGAGGCGGAGGTCAGACGTGGACTCCTCGGCAGCAGAAGGGCCAGCTGAGACCCCACAGGGGCCTATGGAGGAAAATGGGACGGAGTCATCCAGGTTGGTGGGGGATTTGTTTGAGGAGGAGGCCGTGGTAGGCCCACGCACAGGGCCTGGAGGGGGACATTCCACTGGTGCTAGTGGTACAGTCCAGGGGCAGGGACAGGAGGCAGCACAGGCCGCCGCAGAGGTGCCTGTGTGTAATCCTGTCCCCGATCCTGTGACTGCATCATCCCGCACCAGCAGGGATGCCTTCGTCCAGACCCATTTTCAGGGAGGGGATGCGTGAACAACAAGTAGCCTTCTTCTCCCTGCGGTCGTGGCTATCCGGGTTGGGTGGCGTTGCGTCAAAGTGGCATTCAGGATGACGTGCAGGGTTCTCGTGTGGACAATGCACGTCATTTTGAATGCCTCATTGACCGCTTCGACCTACTAGGAAGGGTCAGCAGTGCTGGGTTCCTCCGTGTGCTGGAACTTCTATCGACCCCCTCCTCAACTGAACCCCTTATGCACCAGTCATCCTCCGTGCCATCTTCATGCCCACGTATGACCTGGGCACCCTGTGGAGCTGGCCCTGACCCAGCGGCCAGGCTTGTGGAGGACATATCCCTGCCACAGTCAGGAGTCGGAGTCCAGCAGGAGTCAACAACTGGACCCCAGCAGGAGGAGGATGTGCAGGCATCGACAGGGAGGGCACATGCACAACAGCAGCAGGCTCAACTTGGGAGCAATGATGGCTCGGGGCCATCAACATCACAGGGGCAGGCATTGGCCGGAGGGCACGAGGACCCTGGATTGGGTGTGTCTTCCGTGTGGCAGCGGTTGGGCTGGCAAATAGATGCGGAGCGGCGGCGGGCGGAAGAGGCATGGCTTGGAGACATGTTTCGGGGCCTACTGGCAGGTGCCCGTCAATGGTGGGTAGGTGGGTGGGAGACATGAGTCGGGGCCTGCTGACAGGTGCCTGTCAATGGTGGGTGGGTGATTGGGTGGGGGACATGAGTCAGGGCTTCCTTTCAGGTGCCAATCAATGGTGGGTGGGTGTATGGGTGGGGGACATGAGTCGGGGCCTGCTGGCAGGTGCTCGTCAATGGTGGGTGGGTGGGAGACATGAGTCGGGGCCTGCTGGCAGGTGCCCGTCAATGGTGGGTTGGACATGAGTCGGGGCCTGCTGGCAGGTGCCCGTCAACGGTGGGTGAGTTTGTGGGGGTCATGAGTCGGGGCTCACAAGTGTGCTCACAAGTGCATGGTGCCATGTGGGCTGCCTGCAGGGCATGGTCAGGGGTGTAGGGTAGTCCCCTGTGGTGTGGGCTGCCTGCAATGCATGGGGAAGGTGGAAAGGGCACACCCGGGGGGGGGCATAATGCCAAATCGCGTGTAAAACTCCCTGGTACCCCCGAAATACACGTATCCCACTCTTGCCAGGACTATCACGTGTGAAACTTCTCACGCACCCCCGAAATACACATACCTCGCTCTTGCCAGGACTATCACATGTGAAACTTCCCACGAACCCCTGAAATACATGCACCCCGCTCTCGACAGGAATATTGCATGTGAAACTTCCAGCGCACCCCTGAAATACACGTACCCTGCTCTCGCCAGGACTATCGCATGTGAAACTTCTTGCATACCCCCGGAATACAAGTACCTCACTCACACAAGGCCTATTGCGTGTGAAACTCCCCGCGTAACCCTGGAATACATGCAGGCACCCCATCCACCCTGGGCATGCCCCACAGGAAGCCCACTCACCCTCCCCATGCCCCGCAGGCAGGCCATCCACCATGGGCATGCCCCACAGGGAGCCCACACCACAGGGGGTACCTTTTCTATGCAATTTACCTGGCACGAGTGGGGTACGTGTATTCCGAGGGGTGCGCGAGTACATTTTCATGCGTTTTGGCTGCCGTGAGCGGGGTACGCGTAGTATTTTCACGCGATTACAGTGTAGAGGCACTGTAAGCTGGTCCAGGGTTAGCGCGCCCCTTTGTGCCGCATTGGGGATTTCAATGGCTTTTCCTTGAGCAAGGGGCGTTTTTGGGGGCGTAACTGGCGCTGCGGGATGTTCGCTGTGCCAGCGCTCCAAATGGCTTGGAAAATCCATGAATACGCGGTGTGCCAGAATGCTGTTTAGCGCACGCGGCTGGCACATGCTGGCGCACGCTCCCTCTCTGCGCTGCTCGCGTGCGCTGCCTCTGCGCTGAAATCTATGAATTACCCCCTTAATGTTTTCTATACATTGTTTTTGAGGTGGATAACTACATGACTTGCTTGTATTCTTATCTGCTATATTTTATCTTTGTTTTCTATGGAGGTGGTTTGTAGTAGGCATTCTATTCTGTCTGTTAGTAAAAAAGAAAGCATGGGTTTGAAAGTTGTGGAATGTACGTGTATGTATTGTGGATGGGTGTGTGGGTGTGATTGTAGAGATGAAGAGAGTGCTGTTTGATTGTGCAGAGGGATTATAGGTGTAGTTGGGAAGGTTGTAAGAGCAATAGGGTGTGTAGCTGTGGTGGGCTTGGGTTAGTGAGTACTGGAGTGGTGGTGTGATTGAATACGTAGGAAGATTATGATGTTTTGAGGAAAATAATGGTTGTTATATTGGTGGTGTTTAGATGGGAATAGAACGAGTGTGAATGTTGTAACATAATGAATAAGAGTGAAATAAATGTTGATTCGAAAATAATATGCTAGGCTAACATATAGTGAAAGTGTACATTGTTACAATTAGAAAACTATACATGATATATTGATGTACTTACTTTGTAGGATGTGAAGCGTGTTCTTTTTTCAGTACCTGTCTTTGGCAATGTTCCCCTTTCCTGTAATTGTAAAAGACAGTCAGTGGGTATATGTAGTAATGGGGAACCACCGTTAGTAAGCAAAGTTGTTATTTATGAAGGTACTAGGCATTGTTGGGAAACAAAGTTAATGAGGTTGTGTTATGGGTGGTGTACGAATGGGTGTTAAATATGTTGTTAAATCAATTGGCGTATGAGTAGGGCTGTTTGGCACATTAGAAGGAACAGGGCAAAAATGGGTGTGAGAAAAAGGTGCATATCTAGCTTTTTTTGTGATGCTGATTTTAATAGAAGAAGAGCTGTGTTTGTTGTTTAATGCATTGTTAAAATGTTGCAGTGTTTTTAAAGAATATGAAACTGTGGCCTAGTGATAATGCAATTGCGGATTGTTGTTGCTGCAGTGCTTGGTGTTTTGTAGTAGTGGTTCAGAAAGAAGAGTACTTTATATGTAAGCTCAAGTGTTGTATATAGATACTTTGGTGGTATACACATATGCTCCCAATATAAATGCTTTGGTGGGATCCACTGGCTTCCACTTGCTCGACGCACCACCTTTAAAGCCATGTGTATCAGCCACCATGCAGTCCACAATACCAGCCCGGAATTCCTCTGAGACAAAGTTGTCCCCTACCAACCATCCAGGAACCTCAGATCTCTCACAGCATTTTGCCTTGTGGTCCCGCCTCACAGCTCCACAAGTCCTGGCGGTTCCTCCTTCTCCGTCCAAGCACCAATCATCTGGAACTCCCTACCGCTACACATTCACAATACTGAAAACCACCTGAAATTCAGGAAGGCCCTTAAATCCTGGCATTTCCGAATACTCCCCTGATCGATGGTACCCCGAGACTACACCACTAAAACAACTCCCCTGCACCAATTACAACACAGGGGCCGGCACCTCTCACAGCGGTTTCACCTGACACACCACCACACAACAACAATCCCACTGGACAAATACTCCAGGTAAGCCAGCAGCCTTCACTGTGGCACACTTGACACACTATCACCTCATCCACCACAACACTGCCACCCAACAAATACTCCAGGTAAGCCAGCAGCCTTTGCTGTGGCACACGCGGATCATTTTCACCGTGCCCGCTGCTCACCAGATCCTTCCACACGAGAGACCACAAACAATGAGATAAGTAGCCCAGGGTAGCCAACACGTGCATCATAGGACCCTTTTCTCTAGAGAGCCTAGAGACCATGCCGTCCGCTCTGAACGGGGATCGCACCAGCCATAGAACTCAGAAAGCCACAGTATGTATAATACCTGAAGACCTCTGGTACGTATACCTACACCACATCTGAGGACACAGGCCGCAGGCACGACCAAGCAGCCATGCACCATAGAATGCAGCTACGGCTATGCTTTCCAGTCTAGCATCACACATAACTGTCCACACTGATACACCAGACATACCTCTGCCACTAGCATGTAGTGACTATCAATGAATAGAAATTTGATATAGCTGGCCACACATCGAATTTCTCAACAATAGCTCTCTATCGTAACCTCCAAAAGTGCCCTCTCATGTGCCTGGTCCACGGGGCTGCTTAGTCGAGCCTAGCCAGCCACCCAAGTCCTAGACCGGCAAAGATGTACACACGCATCTCCAAAACTAAACTTCTAGAACCTTCCTTGACATATTGACTACAGTCACCAAGGGCGTTCCAACCAGGAAAAAGTGCATCAAAGCCATACAAATGGGGAAAGAGCACCATAACCATAATACAATATGTGTTAGCAGGTGGAGAATGGTGGCAGTGTAAGGAATGTAATGAGTGAGGTTGGAAAGTGTGAGATTTATATGGAATGAAAAATGCTGACCATTTAAAAATGCTGCTTTTTATGAGCATTGCCATGAAAGTAAAAAAATGCAGATGTGCATTTATAGCAGCACTTGAAAAGAAAAGAAATGAAAAGAAAAGCAGATAGAAAAGATTTGAAACACATTTTTAAGTGGCACTTGTGTGAAAGTGTAATATGTTGGCAGTATATTCATACTTGCCATCATGATCCATTGCAATATGTAGCTGCTTCTGAAGTTTGTTTTGTTTTTCTATGTATTTTGGGAGTTGTAGTTGCACATTTCCATTAGAAAACGTTATATCCTGGTCCCAGCATGCATAGAAAAAAGTAGGAGTGTATACGCACCTACAGAATGGAATGGGTCATGTTAGCAGGAATGCATATACTGTGAAGATATTAATCATCCACACACTAAGTGGCACTTAAAAATGTTGCACAAAGGTTCTGCATCTGCTTTTTCTTTGTTTTAGAAAGAAGATACAGACAGTGCTGCTGTACATGTATGTACTAATTTCTTAACTTTCGTGAAAATGCTCCTAGAGATAGCAGGGTTACATGTAGAGTATTTGGATGTGATTGGTGGATGGATGTGTGGCTGTTTGAAAGCAGCCAATAAGGGAGTGTTACAAACATAAAACTAGAAAGCGTAGAAGGGCTGTCCTGTGCTACAGTGTCCGCAGATGCTGCAGAAGTCCACTGATGGCACCCGTCACATTCAGGTCTTTTAAGGGTGCCTGCCATGGAAAGGGGATTGTGGTGATTAGCCAATGAGGTGTTCTGGTTGTGGTTTACAGGAAGACATGGTAGCAGGTGTTTTGTTTGATGTGTGCAGGGAAGATGGCTGTGGCTATTGCTAGGATGTAGATGAATCTGTGAGATTGTTGGATGAATTGTTTGAAAGGTTATACTGAATTTTATGAAATCTCTGCTAATATTGGATTGCATGCAGTTGATGTTTAGTGTTATACAGTTGCTGGGCTAAACTGGGTGGGCTTATTATCTTTTTGGTGTATGGCTCAATTCCAATAGCCAGATATTATTATTGGCATTGCTGAGAAAATAGTTTGGGCTATGTTACGCCAGTATCATTGCAGGTTTCATTAAATGATATGCTCTGAAGCTTAATGAAACTATTTCCATAGCAAAGATTTGTTTTTCTGGAATAAAAATAAGGGAAATATGGAGATGTCCAAATGCATTTTTTGTACAAATGGAACAAACTAGGCACCATGTGAATGATGATGTATGTGCTTTTTGGAATGACTTAGGCATGGCATCTTTTCCAAATGAAAATATCATGTTGTATGGTGTAAATTATTTTTTTGGAGCAAAGGAGTGGATTTAAATAATGTTGTGAGTAACATTTTCCTTTTGAATGTTAAAAATGCTTTGAAAAAGTTAATGTGAACAACTTAAATGGGAACATGTGGAGTGCACAGGAAAGCATTTGTTAGTAGGTGCAGGATATAAAAATGATTAAAACAAATCAAATTTGAAAACTGAAAAAACAAAAATAAGTTATTTTAAGAACCACCATTGTAACTAAATTGTTTAAATTGAGTGTAAATCTTCCCACCACATGATGTCCTCGGATATCACATGTGCCATCCAGGTATTTTGAGGACATCTGCGATGGGAAGGGGAACGCAGAGACTGCAGACAGTCGTGGATGTCTGCCGGCATAGGAGGATGAGCAAATCAGATTTCCTGGGTGTGGCGTGCAGGAAGACTGGGTAGCAAGAGTAATCTTTGTTGGGTGCAGTGAAGATGGCTATGGATATGGCTTTGAGGAAGCAGACTTCCTGGATTGTGGGAGACTCATGGATCCATTGGATGAAGGTGCATTCTGAGCACTGTCGATTGTCTGATAATCTTGGATTTGATGAATTTCAAGTTTCATGGTATGGAGTTCGAGAAATGAAGTTGACGGAATTCCTCCCATTTTGTGAGAATATGGTTTTGTGAAGCAACAGTTTTGGCTATGTTACCGGAATTTAATTTACAATTTGCAATGAAGAATACACTTGGAAAGTTGATGGAACTTTTTCCACATTTAAAAAAAAATGTTCACAGATAGCTCAGAGACAAATGCGGATGCGTTCAAATTTATTTTGTCCACAAATTGTGAAATCAAGGCACAATGTGAATAAAGCTGTATGTGCTTTTTTGTTGGATGTTGGAATGCCATCTTTTCATAATGAAAATATAAAATGTGATATTTGACAGTGTATCTAACTGATGTGGGCAATCAGATTTTTCATGAAAACATCCAAAATGCATTGAGGCAGTTTCTGAACACAATATGGATTCAAGTATTTTTTAGATGTTGCATTAAAGAAAATTGAAGTGGAAAAGAAAGAAGAAAAAGAGAAAAAGAAATTAGAAGCACTTTTTGTGAAAGTTAAAAAAATAATAATGGTCTGTAGAATATTTGTTCGTTTAGTACATAAAACAAAATAATCAACAAAAAAAGTCAAAAAGAAAAAAAATACTTCTTTTAAGAGCCACCTTTTTTTAACGATAAACAATTAAAATTATTTTCATTCCCCCATACCATTGCATGGACTATGTGGGCTGCAAATGGTCCTTTGAACATTTTTGTTGTTCTATTTTTTTTAACTCAGAAAGGAACCCTTATTTCTTGGTTTTTTGTGATTTTATATTTTTTTGTCTTTTTCTTTTTTTTTCTCAGGAGAGGCAAGGTAATGTAAGGGAAGGAAGAGGCAATAACCACAGAGACAGAGGGGTAGTTGGACAGAGGAAGATGTTTTGCTGTCCTTAAATTTAAGGTGGGGTGCAGTGTTTCTTGTTCTCCTTGACTGCGGCCGTGAAAGCACTATGAAACTGCTCCCCGCAGCAGATTCATGCATGCCAGTATAAACATAGTACTTTGACCCTTGAAAGGTAAGGAACAACATGGTTCTGTATGGCCTTTGAGGTGGCCGCAGGGATCTTCTGCCCCACAGGAGTAGTCTGTGGGGGGACAGGAGCGGTCAACTTGCTTCTCCCTGAAAAAGGTACAGCCTTTTTTAGAGCACCCAGGTTGTTAGATCTGGTGTGGCAGCACATGGAGCTCATCCCGTTGGGGTGCAGCCCAGGTTTTCCAGGACTGAATGCAACTTTGCACTCAGTGTATCTAACCTTGGCTGCCCAAACGTGTGGTACACTCCCAACAGTGGGGAAAAACCGCCACACCCAGGACTCACTCCGAGCTAGAGGTAGGCACTTCCTCTACCTCATCTTTGTCTTCCTCCTAATCCTCTTCTGCATCCTTGCACCTGTTACTCTTTCCAGACCCTCCAGATGTGATGGTGGTGGTGGGAATGGCAGGGGAGGAGGAATGGCTATGACAGATGGCACTATAAGTCTCCTGCAAGTCTCCTACAAGTAGCTCCCAAAAGATGCTCTCTCCTGGTCTGCCAGAATGAGAATGACTAAAAACCAATTGGTGGGCCCCTTCAGAGGAACTTTCTGTGGACCGCACGACTATCTGCGGCCTAACGTGTCAAAAACAGCTCTTGGGAAGTAGTAAAAAGTTGCCAGCTCAACTAAGAATGGGACTAGGAGCTCTGGAAGGGTACACTTTCAACTTGAAACACCCTAGATTGGCCTAAGATGCAGTTTTAAACCGTCCATGGAGCACGGACGATGTTTGCTGTCAGGCTGTCACGCTGTACAGGTGCAGTCACATGATAACATCTGGGGACGTCCGCGGCATTGACGGTCATCTTTGGACACCGATCGGGCCGGAGATGCAGTGTACATGCGCATGAGTGTCTGTAGAACAGGCACGCTGTCTGCATACTAATTAAAGGTGTGTCATGTTAGAACGGACATGCCCGGACATGGCACGCTTTCTGCGGACACCCCCATTTTGAAAGCAGACACCCCGGACAGTCATATGGACCGTGGACTATTAATTGAGGTTTAAAAAATATAAAAGACAGAATAATATAGAAGATACTTATAGTATTAAAAAAATATTCCTGAAAGGGATGGGGTATCGGAATGGGAAACATAAATGGAAGAATTTTGAAATTCTCCACCTTAATCATCAGGGCATTTGCTTCAAAGCATCTTTCATTTATATTTTGGGAATCTGATGGGGATGATTGCTGGGGACAAGAAGGACAGGTGCAAGAAGGACTGTGATAATCAACATGTATAATAACATTTTTAACATACTTACAGGTTCCTTAAAGTCATTACTAAGTTCATCCAATTTTTCAAACAAGATTATGGTTTCATTATGTACACCTGGGGATAGAGATTTTCTCTGTGATTCTTGGGATTGTCCACAATTAATTTGGGGTGTTGTTTATTCATGTAAACTATGTACTATAAGAAAAGAAAAAATTATTATTCTAGGTCTATAGAATTTACATAATTTGTTTATCTTAAAAAACAGTATTGTTTAACATTAGAGATGTTATCATCACTTGTTTATTCCGTTGGAAAGTTTTCTTCCAACCACTGAAGTGTGTTTGTCTTTTCTGTTAAAATAAAAAAAAATGTAATATTTGCTTGTAAGAAATGTTTACATAATAAATGGTAATAATAGAGAAATAAATACAGTGTACTTACTATTTGGTGAGAGATTGCTTTGGAATGAGCGCTTTGTGCATGTGAGTCTCTATTAAGAGTTGTATTGAAGTGATAATATGAGGTGAACAGTTATGGTTTGTGGTTGGTGCATTCCATTATATTGTGTCATGAATAAAAACACAATGTGCATATTTTGAAGTCATCATTTGTACAAAAAGGTATATTTGGGTGTAGTAAATATAAGTAATGTTGTTTTATGTATATGTGTTTTTTGGTTGATAGGTAAAACCTGTTCCGTTCTCCCCTATCCTATGGGTTTTGTGAATGGTACTTTCTGTCCGCGGAATACTGCACTGTCCGTGGACTCTGGATCAGCTACATTGACAGTGATTATAAAATAAGTAACTTTTAGAAAATTAAGGGTGCACTAGTAAAAACCTATGAAATTCAGTGAAAAGACATTGTTAAATGCACCTTGTGGTTAAGTTGCACAAATAAAATCGATGAAATTCAGTGAGAAAACGTTGTTAAAGGGACTTTAAGGTTACAATTAAACCAAAACCCCCCAGCAAATTGCCTGTTATGATAAGCTAAGCAACCATAACGTGTGCCGCCTGCGTGCACTGCTAACATTGACACGCAGGACATCAAATATGGCAACACTCATGGCATCACATATAGTGGCTACTTGTTTTTGTTCACTGATATATCTAGGCCAGATGTTTTTGTTCAGTGACAGTCAGAATATTAAAATTAAATGAGTCATGAGTAATGTCATAAGTGACATTTGTGATGTCATCCTTGATCTCCTGGGTGTTAGTGTTAGCAGTGCATGGTGGTTGCCTAGCTTACCATAACTGGTGAATTTCTAGGGGTTTTCGGTTTTACTTGTCACCATAACGTCCCTTTAACAAATTTTATTCACTGAATTTCATAGGTTTTTGTTAGTGCAACTTAACAATAACGTCATTTTAGAAAGGTTTTTTCACTGCATTTTATAGCTTTTTATTAGTTCAACCTAATGATAATGACCCTTTAACAAAGTTATTTCACTGAATATCATATATATATATATATATAAAATTCAGTAAAAAAAACTTTGTTAAAGGGACGTTATGGTTCAAAGTAAAACCGAAAAACCCCAGAAATTCACCAGTTATGGTAAGCTAAGCAACCATAACTCGCGCCACCGTGCACTGCTAACACTAACACCCAGGACATCAAAGATGACATCACAAATGTCATTGATGACATCACTGATGACAACACATGGCTGCCTCTCCCTTTTTTTCCTTTACTGACATATCTAAACCACATAGTTTTCTTCAGTAACAGTCAGGAAGTAAAAATTGAAAATGTACTATATTTGTAGACTTAGGGTCAAGTCATATCATATGAAACATATATATAGCGGAAGACACAGGCTTGAAAGAGAGCAAACCTCTCTGTGCATGAAGATAATCATTAGAGTTATCAGCACTTTCTCATAGTTTTATTTTTATTACTATACCTTCCCTGTATATGCTCTTATTTGTATACATTGTACTCACACTCCTTTCCTTAGGGTTCACTGACATCATTTGATACACATACATACAGTAAGTAGCAGCTTTGAAACAGAGCAATCATTTCTCTGCATAAAGATAATCAGTTAGGTTATGAACTCTTTCTGCTACTACTTCTGTTTTTTTGCTTACTTCTCTGTCCCTGTATATACTCATATTTGTATGTGTTGTTGTCTCTTTGTGTTTTGTCTGTAATAATGTAATTATGTATTAAGTGGGTTTTATTTGCTACTTATTACATGTTTCACAGTACGCAAAACTCTAATAAGAAAGCAGTTATCATTTGTTTATGCTACATGGCAAGATTATTAATATTGCACCTTCATCATGTATACTGCACACACTGCCTAAGTTTCTGCATGAGTTGCTTAGTATACTGGATAGAACTTCATAATAGAATGCTATTTATATCAATGCATTGCTTAATGCACTAATTAGCTCATGATATTTATTCAAATGATTCTTGACACTTTGTGGTCAACATTATAAGAATCCCTCCTACAGAGTTTTCATGAAAAGTAAATGCACATGTGATGTCATCAGTGATGTCATCAATGACATTTGTGATGTCATCTTTTATGTCCTGGGTGTTAGTGATAGCAGTGCACGGTGGCGTGAGTTATGGTTGCTTAGCTTACCATAACTGGAGAATTTCAGGGGTTTTTCGGTTTTACTTTGAACCATAATATCCCTTTAACAAAGTTTTTTTTTACTGAATTTGATAGGTTTTTAGTAGCGCGACTTAAAAATAACGTCCCTTTTAACAAAGTTTTTTCATTGAATTTCATAGGTTTTTAGTAGCACAACTTAACCATAATATCCCTGACTTTATATACATGTAACATAGAACATACTGAACCCCTAGCTAGTGATTTCGATTTCCGCGGACTACCACCATGTCCGCAGACATATAGAAAATCTGAGCATGGTGAATGTAAATTTAAATAGTGTGCCCCATTTCCCCTTTGAGGTTGGCTCTGAAAAGAGCCGTTTTTTTGGGGGTTTTTTTGCAGATGCTTGACAGACACCTGTTATTTTGTATATTTTTTTTCTTACTTTACTCCTAAAATCTTCACATAACCTTCTCCAAAGCAACCCTTACATTCCAAAACAGAATGGCATTTACCATAAAAGATAAGGAAATGCCATCTTCTTTAAAATAAACAGCATTACTAGAATCAATATTCTCATTATTACAGAAGAACATACCAGCTCTAAGCATGAAGGCACACATGCCACGGTTGATTACACACCTAGCATTGTTTTGCTGAGGACAAAAAACTGAACTATTGTCCCATATTGCCCTACGTACTAATCCAGAACAAATTACTTTGGCATTTGGAAGGATGTTCATTACTGCTTGAACCAACTGTTCCAAATCTGCCAACAAAGTAAGGGCACTGACATAGCCCAAATGGAAAGCACCATAGTGCAAAACTACCACATGGGGACTGTTCATCCTGCCCATATCTTCACAAACCTGTACAATTCCCTGTACATTGCAATCAGGCACAGTGCTCCACACCACCTCCACTCCTTTAACATCAAACTTCTTTGCAACATGCCTGCATTGAGCATACTGTTGTAAACCATGCACAAACATATCTCCAAGCACCAACACCCCGACTTTCTCCACTTCTGCCATCTTCACTACACACAGTCTCTTTGAATACAAATCCACAACCTCAACATCTGATTGGCTGATCCCTACAGTCTTCTTTCCATGCTGGATTTGCTGGAAAACCCCGGATGTAGCACGCCCTGTCCGTGGACCGCGTAACTCTTAGACAGCCCTTCTACCATTTCCACTTCACTCTCTGTGCCATTCCCTCATTGGATACAGCTAAGCAGGCACACAATATGGAGAACGTCCTCAGAACACCCCCATTTTGTTTATTTTCGAACATTTCAGGACACCGCGAGTGGTCTTAGAACACATTCAACTTGCCAGCGAACAATACGGACAACGTCCTCAGAACACCCCCATTTTCTTTATGTACGAACATTTCGGGACACCGCGAGTGTTCTTAGAACACTTTCAGCTTGACAACGAACAATACAGACAACGTATTCAGGACACCCCCTGAGAACATTCCAGGACCCCACGAGTCTTCTTAGAACACTTTCAACTTAACACCGAATCCATTCTGTTTATTTACGAACATTTCAGAACAGCCGTGTTGTCCGCAGAAAAATTGAACACAACAAAAGCGTCTAGCACATAAAAAAAACAGAACATTGAACCTATCTCATACCTTCCCCAAACACTCTTACACACCAACACACTCCACTAAATACAATTTTTAATCCATGTTTCACCGCCCTGTCCGCGGTCGTCGGCGAATGCAAGATGGCGGGCGCCACAAAAAAATCTGATGCGCTCCACGCCCCACGCTGTCCAATCAGCGAACATGTCGCATGTCCGCGGACATCATGCAAGCTGCCCGGCCAATTAGGGCACTGTCCGCGGAGCGAACCGGGAATTCCGTCCGCAAAGCGAACGGAGATATCACTAATTTTTTTGCCTTACATTTTGGTCATTTAAAAAAAAAACTACATGACGGATTTACACCAAATTTGCAAAAGCACGCTTTCGGGAGCAAGCCCCCGCTCCTGCCGCAAATTTGGTGTAAATCCGTCCAGCGGTATGGGCTGTAGGTGTGCGCAATGTTTTTTCCCATTATGTCTATGGGAAAAAACAAAAGTTTTGGGACCCCCCCCTCTAACTTTGCCCCCCTGGACCAAACCTCTCCAAACTTTGCAAACAAATTCAGAGTGGGCCATATACTTTTTTTTGCAATGTTTGGTGAGGATTCGTCCAGAGGGACCGAAGTTATAAGCCACCCAAAAAATGCTCTTCCTATGGAAACACCAACTTAACCATAACTACATGGACGCTACTGCGTCCATGTAATGTGAAAATGAGTTTGTTTGTTGGGGGATTTGTGTTAAAGTGTTGTTCCTTAAACAATTCCACATTGTTTCACCAATCTTCCTCAAATTTTGCATAGTTTCCTGTTAGGACCCTCTGGACATTACTGGCTACATGACATTTGGACACCCCACCCTTTTTCCTGGATTTCAGCAAAAGTCAAAATGTGTTTGTGGGTTTGTGGTGAACTGTTGTTTCTTCTACAATTACACACTGTTTCACCAATCTGCACCAAATGTTGCATAGTTACCATTTAGGACCCTCCTGACATTACTGGTTACATGACATTTGGACACGCCACTGCTTTCCCTGGATTTCAGCACAAGTAAAAATGTGTTGTCGGTTTGTGGCTGGGTGAAGCGTTGTTCCTTATATAATTCCAAACCATTTCACCAATCTGCACCAAATGTTGCATAGTTACCTGTTAGGACCCTCCGAACATTACTGGCTGCATGACATTTGGTTACCCCCACCATGTCCTTCGGATTTCAACACAGCTCAAAATGTGTTTGTGGGTTTGTGGCTTGGCAAAGCATTGTTCCTTATACAATTCCACACTAAACCAACCTGCATCACATTTCACATAGTTACTTGTTACGACCGTCTAGAAATTAATGTCCACATGACATTTGGACAGCCCACCCATCCCCTGGATTTCAGCAAAAGTCAAAATGTGTTTGTCAGTTTGTGGCTCTGCAAAGCATTGTTCCTTATACAATTCCAATCCGTTTCACCAATCGGCACAGTTACCTGTTAAGACCCCTGGGACATTACTAGCTACACGACATGTGGACACCCCACACCTTTCCCTGGATTTTAGCACCTTCACACATGAGATGGTTGCCTGAAATTGGTGAAACATCAAGGTGGTCGTAGTGGGACAGGTCCTGACACGAGGAACAAAACTTGAGGTCCAGGCCTTAGGATGCACAGTTTCCAAGACATTTGCACAGCAATGCACTGCAATGAAATGCACCACTCCAGGGTGAGGCGAAATGTCGGGAGAATGCAAAGAAGGTCCCAGTATGCAGCAGCATACCAACTCTTGCCTCTCTCCAATGTCTGCTCCAGGCTATGTCAGCCAGCCACACATGCCCATTCTCAGTGCAATTTACTTCAGGTTGAAAACCACATTAAGCGATAAGCGAATCAGAACAGCGACCTACAAGATCACTGTTATCATGTCTGTGTACAGAACACATTTGGAGAATTGGTACTTCTGCTATATATATATATATTCAGTGAAAAAAACTTTGTTAAAGGGACGTTATGGATAAGTTGCGCTACTAAAAACCTATGAAATTCAGTGAAAAAACTTTGTTAAAGGGACGTTATGGTTCCAAGTAAAACCGTAAAACCCTTGAAATTTGCCAGTTATGGTAAGCTAAGCAACCATAACTCGCGCCACCACCGTGCACTGCTAAGACTAACACCCAGGACATCAAAGATGACATCACAAATGTCATTGATGACATCACTGTTGACATCACATGTCTGGCTCACTATTTTTTCTTTTGCTGACATATCTAGGCCACATGGTTTTCATCAGTAACAGTCAGAAACTAAGAATTTTATTTTATTTGTAGACATATCCTTCTAGTAGGTTCTTACAGTAATTCCCTTAGAGTACAGTCACATCATATGAAACATATACATATGGGAAAACACAAGCTTGAAAGACAGCAATCCTTTTTGTGCATAAAGATAATCACTAGACTTATGAGCACTTTCTGATAGTTCTGTTTTTTTTATGGCTGTACTTTCCCTGTATATGGTCATATTTGTATACATTGTACTCACACTACTTTCCTTAGGGTCCAAACACATCAAGTGATACATATACATAGGGTAAATAGCAGCTTTGAAACAGAGCAATCATTTATTTGCATGAATCTAATTAGTTAAGTTATAAATTGTTTCTGCTACTACTTGTGCTTTTTTGCTCATTCACTTTCCCTGTATCTACCCATATTGGTATGTGTTCTTGTGTCTTTGTGTTTTGTCTATAGTAATGCAATTGTGTAATACATGGGTTTTATTAGCTACTTATTACATATTTCACAGTACACAAAAATCTATTAAGAAAACAATTATCATTTCATTATTCAACATATTAACATTACGAATATCATACCTTCATCTTGTACGCTGCACACAATGTTATGTTTCTGTATGAGTAGCTTAGTATACTAGATAGAACCCCATAATAGGATGCTATTTATATCAATGCATCGTTCAATGCACTTATTAGTGTATATTTCTTGCAATGATTCTTGACACTTTTTTCGCAACATAATAAGAATCCCTTCTACACATATTTCATGAGAAGTACATACACATGTGATGTCATCAGTGATGTCATCAATGACATTTGTGATGTCATCTTTGATGTCCTGGGTGTTAGTCTTAGCAGTGCACGGTGGTGGCGCGAGTTATGGTTGCTTAGCTTACCATAACTGGTGAATTTCAAGGGTTTTTCGGTTTTACTTGGAACCATAACGTCCCTTTAACAAAGTTTTTTCACTGAATTTCATAGGTTTTTAGTAGCGCAACTTAACCGTAACGTCCCTTTAACAAAGTTTTTGTTCAATGAATTTCATAGGTTTTTAGTAGCGCAACTTAACCATAACGTCCCTTTAACAAAGTTTTTTCACTGAATTTCATAGTTTTTTAGTAGCACAACTTAACAATAATGACTTTGACTTTATATACATGTCATATGGAACTGACTAGATCTCTTCTTATGAACTTGATGTCCGTGAACTTATTTAATGTTTGTGGAAATGTTCGGAGAACAGTACCACTACCTAAAAACTGTGTGGGGGGGGGGTGGTGGGGTATGTTTGATTGTTATATCATAATATAGGAACATTTAACAAATTCAAAAAGCAGCACACAAACACATTATATATAGTAATACATAAGAAATGTAACCCATATATGTAACACACTAACCATTCATTTAGATACAATATGTTCTGAAATGGAATATACCACAAGAAGATAAATTGGCTTCCAACATAATTACCTCACAGGCACAACAGAACTGAGAACAAGACCAGACCCACTGAATACATAGGACTTATCGTACCAGAAATAGTAAGTGTACTTCATTTTACTCATATATTTATAAACTTTCTGTATTAGATTAAAAAATATATTATCTTTTTTTTTTCTCACAGAAATGCCTAGTACTCTGGAATGGCTAGAGGACAATTTCCCACATGAAGAAATGTCACAAGATAGTGAAACTAATGGTAAACACTTTATAATATAAACCATTTTTTTATTATTTTTTTATATACATTTAACATATATATTATTTTTTTGTACAGAGCATACCAAAATAGAAAACACTTCAGAAAACCCTGTTATGGATAACAGTCTTCACAATATAGAAGAAAAAATGGATGTATTGTTGGCTAATTTTAATAATTTAAAAACTTTTGTAGAAAATCATTTCAAACCAAAAACCTCGTACCATTGCCCCACATGTACTTGTACCTCCTCACCATATCCCAGTCAATTATCCCCAAAACCTCTCCATAATCCAAAACGTTTTAATGAGACTTCCATCCCTTCTTCACCTAATACCAATCATGTTGAAACCCCAAATTCTCCTGTTTTTGTTTCTGTTTCTGCCTCACCTTCTCTGTCATAAATTATTAATATATGTTAAATACATTTTAATTTTTATATTGTATTGTGAATAGTTTCCGTTTTTTTTTAAAACAATAAAAGTGTCCGCAGACAGTACGAGGGTTCTGAAATGTTCGTACATAAACGAAAATGGAGGTGTCCTGAAGAACACCACACCTGTTCGTACTGTTCGCTAGCAAGTTGAAACTGTTCTAAGAACACACGTGGTGTCCTGAAATGTTCGTAAAGAAACAAAAATTAAAGTGTTCTAAAGAACACTATATCTGTCCATAATGTTCGCTATCAACTTAAAACTGTCCTAAGAACACAATTGGTGTTCTGAAATGTTCGTAAATAAACGAAAATGATGTGTCCTGAACAACAGTACAACTGTTCGTAGTGTTCGCTAGCAACATGAAACTGTACTAAGAACACACGAGGTGTCCTGAATTGTTCGTAAACAAACAAAAATGAAAGTGTCCTAAAGAACACTATACCTGTCAGGTACTGTTCGCTAGCAAGTTCAAACTGTTCTAAGAACGCTATTGGTGTCCTGAAATGTTCGTACGTAAACGAAAATGGAGGTGTCCTGAAGAACACTATACCTGTTCGTAGTGTTCGCTACCCAATTGAAACTGTTCTAAGAACACAATTGGTGCCCTGAAATGTTCGTACATAAACGAAATTACACGTCTCCTGAAGAACACTATATCTGTCCTTACTGTTCGCTACCAAGTTTAAACTGTTCTAAGAACACACGCGGTGTCCTGAAATGTTCGTTTCACGTGTGACGCACTTTTAATTACTTCAGAACCCGAACAGTGTCCGTAGGACATCAATGCGCATGCGCTAACCAATCTCCGTGCACTTGGTGTCCTGCGGACAGGCGCTTCCTTCGCGGACTAGTTCGCGAACGGATCATATGACTGCGCCCACGCTCATCGTGTGTCCTGAAATGCGGACACTGTTTGTGTCTCTGAACAATTTAAAAGTAGATTTTTAGTTAATCCATAATATTTTTCAATAAAATCTCACCATGGCACAAGTCCCACATAGCAATCTTGAGTTTCTATATACCTTTTGAAACTTTCCAATCCTTTTTTTGTGTTCGATCTGTCCGCGGACAGTGCGCATGTCCGTGAACCGCGCACAAGCACCCCTATAAAAGACCACGACCAAGAGCTTACTCCCATTGTGTTTCTGGCTATTCCTCAGAACACAGTGATATTTGCTGCCACCTGCAGACTACACCATCATCGAGATGGCATCCTTGGCTGCTGAACTGCTCGTGCGAACCGTGTTACCTGCAATGAGTGCAAAATGATACTCAGTCGCTGGAAGCACGGTAAGTACAGCTTTGGGACCACTACTTTGAAGCGACACCTGAAGTCATTTCACTCTGGGGCTATTCGCAGGGTTGTACCTTGCGAAGAACGTAGCAGGTTGATTTCCTCTACTTCATCCTCTGTTTCTGATCCTGTCACCACAAGGACCACCTCTGTGGGACAGCGTCTTCCTCAAGCTGCCTCACAGGCCATACAGAATGCTGATGACCCTTACCTTTCGAGGGTCACAGTTGTATGTATGTACTGTGACACAGTACTCTGCAGGGGGGAGCGACTTCGGAGTGCTTTTGAGACTATCGTCTCAGAGCACGAGAAGACCTGCTCACTACCCAAATAAAACCCACTCTACATCTTCCTCTCTCAGCTCGCCCTTTCTTATCCCTGTGGTTGGTGTCCCCTCCTTTACCCTCCTCTCCTAGTGTGTCGTGTCTGAAAAACCAAAAAAAATACAAAATTACAAAAATCAAAAAAAAATAAGGCTCTTTTCAGAGCCGCCTTTCCCAGTTAAAAAATAGAAGTGAAAATAAATGAAGCAGGGCTCTTTGAATTTTTTAGAAGTCTGCGGACAGTTCGCGAACATTAAAAAAATTGGGTTGCTACTCCATCACAAACATTGTAATTTTCTCTGGAAAGAAGTGGTGGCTCTGAAAAGAGCCTTTGGGTGGTGTTTGTAAGTCAAAAATTGTAAATGCTTAACATCTACTTCAAAATCATTGTTGTAATTACAAAAAAGGTCACAATGCATATTGTACATTTCTCAGAAAAATCTGATTGCCAGCATAAGTAAAATGGACTCCATCTCTGCGAAAAATGTATGTACTACAAAACATAACATTTTCATTGTGAAAAGAAGACATGCCAAAATCTCTTAGAAAGGCACAAACAGCCTTATTAACATTGTGCCTTGCTTTTTCCATTTGTGGACCAAATGAAGAAGAACGAAGCCACATTTGTCTCTGCGCAATCCGTGAAAATATCACTTGAGAATTAGGAAACATGTCCATAACCTTCCTAAGTCCTTCTTTCATAGCAAATTGCAAAAAAATTCCAGTCACATGTCCTAAACTGTTCCTCCACAATGAATTACAATTATGTCTGGATGTTGCTCTGTCTCCAAAGTAGCACAGAGAGGTAGCACGTCCAACCACTTCATTCCACGTACTCCATGCCAGTGTACTTCCACATGTGGGAATCCAAGATCTACAGCTAACGAATCTCCTAAAATCCAAACAATCTGTTTTCTGAAATGCACAGCCATAGCTATCTTTTGTTCTCTCAGCAAAAAGAGTATCTGAGAAAATCTCTCCTGGCACAACACACCCACCAAACTTTCCTGACCAATCCCTTTCAGTGCTTATTCTCATTTGCATGACTTCTGAACCCAAAAATCCCCGGATGTAACTCCCGATGTCCGCGAACTACCGCCATGTCCGCTGACATATCGTAACATGAACAGCCCTTCTACCATTTCCACTACACTCTCTCTGCCATTCCCTCATTGGATGTACCTCAAAAATCACATGACCATGCACCAATCACATTCAAGACCTCTACATCTAACTGCATCATCATAGATCAGCACTGCAAATGTACTCTGAATCTCTCTGAGTACAAGTGTCATATCATTGGCAAGCAGCATCTACCAGAAATACTGTACAAGTCTTCAAGATTTCTACTTGCAGCTCCATGCATATTCATATGCATGAACACAAACTTCAGGTATGCATATTTTCTGTATAGTAGATGAACACATTTTCAAACAGACTTTTACCTTGTAAAATCAGTAAAATGAATTTACTGTACTTTTTTCAATTTCCTAAAATCAACTATCATGTATAAACCTTTATACTATTTACTTTCTTTATACACACACACTCAAATCATGTTAAACTAACATTTTTTAAGTGCAATATATAGACTACATATATTCAAACAAAATTGCATGCAAACACAATCTATGTTTAAACCTTTATAAAAATACTTATACAATTTCATATTTTTTGTTTTTATTTATTTATTTACTTAATTACTTTAAATTAGACATGACATTGAGGCGCTATTACCTAGAACAGTTTACTTACAGAAATAGTGGTATTCACTAATATATTATAAATTTCACAAGACATAGTAAAGATATTTTTTTTTTGCTACAGTTAGTCATTCAATACAATTTGTTCATTAAGAACATATCATATGTACTGAACTGATGCAATGTATCTTATGTAAATAAATTAGTTTAATGGTTTTAAAGAAGGCACTGAGGATTTCAATTAAAAAAATCAATATCTAAATTAAAAACAGTGCTATATACAAACAAAGTTACTAATTTGAAGCTTTTACAATTGCAGTGAAGACCAGTTTCCTGAAAAGAAGCAGCCGAATTCGAAGAAGAAAGAAAAACTAAGAAGTTACCTGTTAATTTAAAAATAAAGTAAGTAAAATATCACCATAATATTTGTATTATTAATGAAATATACTATAACGTTAATACGAGCTATTTCGGTTTCTAAAAATAGAGATTTTGTACCATTTTGTCCAAAAATTTCCATGTCTTAAACAGCGATTTACAGCCAGAATGGCCCACAAATTTCTATTTTTGGAAACACAAATTACCCAACTGAACCACTACAATGTTCATATTATAGAACAAACAACTGTTTTAATTGTATACATTAGATTTACTATTTGTACTTTTCCACACCACTAGCTTACTTTTTTTTGTCATCTGAACCCCAGTTTAGTAACACATAAATTCAAGAATACCTATCCCTACTAGTTTTAGTTCCCAATGCACAATCACACACCATTACATACATCTTTATCATCTTACTCAAACACTCATGCACACAGCACACATACATTCCAGAACACCCCAACCCATATCTTCTTTATTTTTTTCAACAGACCCTAAAGAATGCCTACCAAAAGTCAAGTCCGTAGAAAGCAACGCAAAAGTAGAGCAAATGAAAATAAAGGTGTCCAACATAAGCATCCATCTCTAGCAAAATTTGTAAAAAAAGTTGAAACAAAACAGCTAATACAATCATTTAGTGAAACACAAGAAGTTTCAAGTACAACAACTTCGCTTCCTCTATCAAAATGTAAAACAAACCAAAAAACAATTAACAGAAAATCAGCTATCAGTAAAGATAAAACTACTTCTTCAAATTTTAATATAGTGCAAAGTAAGCATACCAAGAAAAATATTTTAGCCAAAATATACCGTCACAAAGTCCTTCAAAATCTTATAAAAACAGGAGAGAAATCAGGTTCAAAGCTTAAAACCTATCGTAGGAAATGAATCTTAGAAGCATTGATGGACAGTGCAATTCTTCTCAAAAGAAATTTATTTATTTTACTGTTAAACAAAATGAAACCACTAACAAAACTAATAACTAAATTACAAAATAGACTTCTCAATAAGCGAAATATCAACAGAAAGAACTTCTTAAATATCAGCGGAGGTGAATGGAATCACACTACAAGCACAGAACCATATTTTAATGAAGAAGCATACAAACAAAAGCAAACAAATACAATTGCCATACATAGCAGTGGTCGAGGTTATGAAAAAGTGAATAATACCATAATGGAACAAGAAGTACTTCTTACAAAAAGATGCCCTGAAAACTTAGAATTACCCCTCCATTCAACTGAATCAGAACATCTAGTGTACAAATGGCCATGCACGTCAATGTGTAACATTCCCAAACAATGTTTCAAATCTTTACGCCAATTCCTCAATAAATATGTAAAAAGCAAAGACAAAATCAAAATTAAATTACTGCAAAATATAGATACCTGTCCAGTGCGCAAGTACACAGGACTACAAGGACATTCATTGGCCTGCATTACAGGACCTACTTGTAAAACCACTTTCCATGATATTAAAAGGATATCAACACATCATTCAACTATATGAAATCTAGTCTGTAAACTGTACTATGCTAAAAGTCCTGCTTTAGCACTAGCAAAGTTAAATAACATCCTTCTACATGGTACAGCAAAAGACCTACTTGAAGAAATTCACTATATCCAGAAAAAATATTTTGGAAGTGAAAGCCATTTACAGAATGAAATAGCTTTAAGCCAAATAAGCAACAATTCTACACATGGCAACCTTTTGCTAAACACATACACAAAAGAAATACTAAAATTTAAAAGTACATCAGCTGAAGTACCAAACCATGTATGTGTATGTTGCCGTAGAATTTTTTATAAAAGTAACACAAAAACTGTGGAGCTATCATACAAAATAGAAGACAATGAAGATTCTAAATGGTTTGAATTAGCTCTCTACCTTGTAGCAGAAAACAAATATGAAATAACTGAGCCCTTAATACTTTGCAGTTATTGCACTACAAAACTTGACAACAACCAAACTCCTTCACGTTCTATCACAAATAATTTGGAATTATACCCAGTACCAAAACCTCTACAAAAACATAATTTATATGAGAGCATCATAATTCAAACAGTACACCCATTTCAAGCAATAATACGCCTTCAACCAAAAACAGCAAAATTACCTCCCTCTGAATTGGTAAAAGGCATTCGTGGAAATGTAGTTTATTTACCATCAAATCTAAAAGAAAATGTGCATACTCTAGGAGTGCAACGTCCAATGCAGCAATCTTTAATTATATTAGTAAATGGAGTACCTACAAAAGACAAAAAAATATGGCAACAGCTGGTAGATTTATATAAAGTTAGACAAGCCTTCCAATATCTTAAAGAGAATAATGAATATTACAAAGAAATTAATGTTGAAGAAAACTTGAAAGATACAACTGAAATAATTCAAGAAACACAAGAAGCTGGTCAATTTGAGCTACTAGATCCTGCTACAATATCAAATACTTTAGACCATTATACAATTCATCCTTTGCACTGTAATGACACCGTACAAGATGTACTGGAAACTTACCAAATGCGTCAAACAAAAGGATCGCCAATCAGTATATGGGAAAAAAGTATAGAAGCACGTGCTTTTCCTTTACTCTTTCCTACTGGCAAAGGAGGAAGGTATGATGATAGACCTATTCAAATATCAGCTTCAGAATACCGCTCATTACGGATGTATTCTGAAGATCCCAGATTTAGACAAAATGTGGAAAACATATTCCACTTACTCTTTGAAAGTGAACTAGCAACTTTATGTTACGGAGTTGCACACATATTAAAATCAGGATCACACTTTCAAAGTATGACAGCTACACAATTATTAGAGAAAGTGCAACAAAAGGATGAGGTTTTACAATCAAATATTACAAATCTATTAGCAAATATGCGTGGTACTAAAGAGTACTGGTTTCGACGTCATGGAGATGTACGTTGTATGATCAGAAACCTTGGCCCACCAACTTGGTTTGTTACATTAAGTTGTGCAGAATATGCATGGGAAGATTTACATGATTTCCTACGCATATCAAATAAAAACAAAACAAACATAGATATTCTAACACCTGGAGAACTTTGTTCTTTGGATCCTGTTAATGTTTCAAGATATTTTCACCATCGCTTCATTGCTATGCTACATTTTATTTGTAATAAAACTGTTCCTCCCCTTGGAGAAGTGCAACACTTCTTTTGGACAAGAATACCAAGCCAGAGGAGCACCACATATCCACATGCTTTTATGGATTAAAGATGCTCCTAAATTTGGTCAAGGCAGTGATGCCACTGTTTTACAGTTTATTGAAAAATATGTCACTTGTGAAATTCCATCAGAAGCCACAAATAGTGATCTTCATGCACAAATTTTACAATTTCAAAGACACAAATGTGGAAAATATTGTCGTCGCAAATACAAAAACAAAGGCAAATACTACACCAAATGCCGAATTGGTTTCCCTAGACCAGTTACAAATACAGGTCAAGTAAACAACCTCATGTCTTCAGTTAGACATAGTGTTAAAGGTAAGTCACCTAAAAATACATATTACATAAAAAGAAAAGAAGAAGAAAAATATATCAATGATTATAATGCAATCATTGCCCACTTATGGAATGCAAACATAGATGTGCAGTACATTGCAGACAATTCTACTGCAGTTGCATGATATGTCACAGCATACTTTACTAAAGCAGAAAAGACAGAGCTCCAAGACCTCTGGAATGACCTGTCATCAGATAAAACAGTATCTCAGAAATTATACCGCTTGGGCACAAAAATGCTCACCCATAGAGAATGTGGATCTTATGAAGCAGCTGATCGTTTAACCGGTACTTCATTGTATGGTAAATCTGAAAATATAGTATGGCTAAGTCTTGGTCCAGCTAAATATAGAAAAAGAGTTCTAAAATCATATGAAGATATAGAAACAATAGCCAAACATGATCCCAACAGCCAAGACATTTTAAAAAACAATTTATCGGACACATACTACCCAAACAGAAGTAATACTTTGGAAAACATGTGTCTATACCAAATAGCCCAAAACTACACATACAAAAATAATATGAAACCTGATGAAAAAAAAGGTAAATATAGAGTGACAGACTGTGAAGGGAGCTTAGTTAAACTCACTAAACCAAATTTAATTAATCATATCAAATTGTCATTGAAGACTCCTCAACATAAAGAAGTATATTACATGTCCCTGCTACAACTCTTCAAACCATGGAGAAAAGAAGAACAATTACTAGATAACTATGACTCATATGAGGATGCTTTCAAAGCAAATGAAAACACTATAACTGATGTAAACTTTACACAGTACAAAACAATGTTGCACAATGAACAGCAACATGAAGAAGAACTCCAAGCCCAACTAGATAAGGATACTCCTGACAGTAGTCAACCTTCTGTAACAGGAAGCCAAGAACCACTGGGAGAACCACTAATAACAAATGAGGCAGAATTAGCTATGATAGAAGTAGAAAACACCATGTGTCAGTATGAAGATAAGGAAGACTTAACTATACTACAATCAAAACTAAACAATGGGCATGTTTCAAGAAGTAACAAAACAAATTACACATGGTGTAAAAAATGAAAATAAAGAATGTTCCTGCCATAATTATAAACCTATACTACTGTACGTCAGTGGTGAAGCTGGTTCTGGCAAAACATTCCTAATCAAAATCATTAGTAAGTTCCTTCAACAATTGACAAACAACAAACTGTCAGCTGTTGTCACTGCCCCCACAGGTTTAGCTGCCTACAACATAGGTGGTGTTACATTACACCGATTACTACTATTACCAGTAGAACACCAGAACAAATTAGACTATTACAAACTTTCTGCAGAAGCTGCAATGGAATTACGCAGAGTATTGAAACAAATGAAAATGCTACTAATAGATGAAGTGAGCATGGTCTCCAACCTGATATTAGCTTTGATTCACCTCAGATTACAAGAAGTACTCAAAACAGACTATGAAGAGCTCTTTGCAGGAAAACACATTATTGTTTTTGGAGATCTGCTTCAATTAACACCAGTAAAAGGTGAACCTATTTTTAAAACATTAGGACACAAACTCTGCCGTAAAACTGTTGGCAGCATTGGAAATGTCAACCTTTGGCAACATTTACAATACAGAGAATTAACAGAAAACATGCGCCAATCTGCAGATCTAACTTATGCCAACATTTTAAAAAGTTTGAGAGTTGGTATACTTTCTAAAGAAGTAGAAGCAAAATTGAAAACCCGGCACATTAATGCACTTTATGGCGATAATGCATGTGCTACAGATGTTATGGAACAATTAGCCCACAAAAATGTCAAGTGTATGGCCTTAATGCCAACTCTTGCAAGCTGTCTCAAATTCAATGAAATAATGTTAAGTAAAGAAATGCAACCAATAATGGAAATTAGCGCCACAGACAAACTAGATTTACATGGTATGACACTACCCATGTGTGACCAAGCCACAACAAGACTAAATAATTTAGAAAAATCAATCTCAAACACAGCAGGCTTAGAAAAGAAAAGATGTTAAAATTATCCTTAAATTGCAGAGTAATGCTTAAACGTAACCTTGACGTGGACCAAGGACTAATTAATGGAGCACTGGGTACAGTTGTTGGCTTTCAAACATACCCACGTGACAACAAAATTCAGTTTGTCAATATACTCTTTGACAAACTTTCAGAAGTAAAACGGATAGGACGCTCAACAGCTAGATTCCTTCTCTTCAAAGATATGTATGTACGCAGAGAACAATTTTCTCTAACTCTTGCATACGCAGTCACGATTCATAAATCACAAGGTCTTACCCTAGACAAAGCAATGATAGATATTGGTAACACAGTCTTTAAAGAAGGCAAGAACTACGTAGCACTATCACGCTTACGTACACTTGACGGTCTATTTCTAATCAACTTTGATGCAAGTAAAGTAAACGCTGATATTCCTTGCATTTTAGAATATAATAGACTTCGCTCACTATACACTCCCCATCTAAACACATATTCTGTTCCACAAAAACTAAAACGTTGTAAAAGAAAACTAAATCAAACAGAAATGCAACAGGACGTCACTGCAAATCCTCCAAAGAGAGTAAAAGAAACTAATACTTCATCAAGTACCACAAACAAAAAAGAATCAATTAGAGAAAGCAAACCAGGTACGTCTTTAAAGAAGGAAGACAAACTCCAAAAAAAGCAGTTAGATACGGAACTACCTGGACCATTTAAATTCTCAAATATAGTTGGTGTAAGTTGCTATGCAAATGTAGCAATGAATATTCTATTTCAATTACCATCAATTGTTGACAATATTTACTTACACTTTAGAGACCCATTGTGTATGCAAATGTTAGTACTTCATAGAAATGCAAAAAAACAATCCTGACAACACATATAGTGTTTATGGAATAAGGCAACAATTGGACTACTCTGCTGGAATGGTGAAATTCACTATAAACTCACAGGAAGATCCACAACATTGTTTAATGTACTTACTACAAGTACTGGAAAACAAAAACATACCTATAAAGGAAATCTTCCAGATTTCATACACGTGGAAACATACATGCACTCTGTGCAACAATGTGACACAAGAAGAAATTCCCAATGAACACTTCATATATATATCAATACCAAATTGTGAATCCATTCTATTTCAGCAACTTGTACAAAATGCAAACCATGGTAGATTATGCTCTACCTGCAATTCAGATAATCGCTCCACGTTAGTAATACAAAAACATAGTAAATACGTAATACTAATGCTTCTACGTTACAGTGCAGATGGTACCAAAAACAACTGCAAGCTGACTGGATTCACACAAAGTCAAATATCACAGAATACGCCAATTGGTATCTAACTGCTCCAAAATTTTATAATATCAAAACAAATGAAGAATCGGTTACTGCTCCAAAAAAAATACAACAAAGCAAAGTATAAAGCATTAGCCAGAAACAACAAGTGAACACTGAAAACAAACAAACAAATAAACTGTAGCATAACAGAAAAAGGGTTTTTTTTAATCCAACATGGATTTTTTTTTCTCCCACAGACCCAATGATTTTAGCAACAAATACAGAAACTGAGCAAATTGCACAGTACTCTGATTTGTACTCTACTAAATATGAGGGTCGAAAAAAAATAAAAGTATTGTAATAAGTCATTACAAAATACTAATACTAACATGCTATTTTCTTTTATCACAGAAATGAAGAAGAAAAACATGGATTCCCATTACTAGACCAAACAGTAAGTATACAATAATAAGGACAAACATAGCAGCATATCACATCCATAGTACCTAATACCTTTGTTCCTTATACATTTGTTTTTCACCCAAAGTTATAAGCAAATATGAATGTGATATGCTGCGGTGGTTGTTGCCAGGGCATAGAGTCTTGGGTGCATGGCCAAATGGCCATGCACCCAAGACTCTATGCCCTGGCAACAACCACCGCAGCATATCACATCCATAGAGTCAAACATTTCAACTATGATCTATGGGAAACTTTTAATGTCCGCGAACAATGTGAGTGTTCTTAGAACACTTTGAACTTGCCAGCGAACAATACGGACACCGTTTTCAGGACACCCCCTACGAACATTTCAGAACAACGCGATAGTTCTTAGAACACTTTCAACTTAACAACGAACAATACGGACAGCGTCCTAAGGACACCCCCTACGAACATTCCAGGACACCGGGAGAGTTCTCAAAAACGTTTTCAGAACACCCCCATTTTGAACATTTCAGGACACCGCGGGTGTTCTTAGAACACATTCAACTTGACAGAGACCAATACGGTCAGCGTCCTCAGGACACCCCCTACGAACACTCCCCGGACACCGCGAGTGTTCTTAGAAGCGTCTTCAGAACACCACCATCTTGTTTATTTGCGAACATTTCAGGACACCGCGAGTGTTCTTAGGACACATTCAACTTGACAGAGAACAATACGGACAGCGTCCTCAGGACACCCCCTACGAACATTCCAGGACACCGGGAGTGTTCTTAGAAGCTTCTTCAGAACACCACCATCTTGTTTATTTGCAAACATTTCAGGACACCACGAGTGTTCTTAGGACACATTCAACTTGACAGAGAACAATACGGACAGCGTCCTCAGGACACCCCTTACGAACACTCCCCGGACACCGCGAGTGTTCTTAGAAGCGTCTTCAGAACACCACCATCTTGTTTATTTGCGAACATTTCAGGACATCGCGAGTGTTCTTAGGACACATTCAACTTGACAGAGAACCATACATTTGTTTTTCACCCAAAGTTATAAGCAAATATGAATGTGATATGCTGCGGTGGTTGTTGCCAGGGCATACAAATGGCCATGCACCCAAGACTCTATGCCCTGGCAACAACCACCACAGCATATCACATCAATATAATCAATGAATTTACATCATTCAAGTTACACAATTAAAAGAAAAAGTAAAAGCACATAATGGATAAAATTTAGGAGATAATACAATTATCTTCCAAAGACGTCAAATGTTGTCAGCACAGTTACATTTTTCCTTATCACATGACCATTGTGTTATTTCTTTTGATCAAATGGAAATGCAGCATCAAGTATGTTAATGGTTGCAATTCTAACCGAAATCTTTTAAGTGCTGAAAATTTCGGCCCAGATTTCATTTGCAGATCTTGTATTAAACTTATGTTGCATGCATTTGGCCAATTTAATTTGGTTTTCCACAAAAGCCTCACATTCTGTGACAATATGACAAAGAGTTTCTATATGAGATAAATTCTTACAGAATCGACAGTAGATTAGATCTTTTTCCACTAACCCTCTTCTAAACAAAATCTCATTTACCGGCCATAGGTTCAATCGAAATCTTAGAATTTTCTGTCTGAGGACAGCAGACGGGCATTTCACAAGATAATCAGCCATCAAGCGAAATCCCTTATGACCAAAGACAGTCCTATCAAAATCTTTCAGCTTCATGCATTGATCTTGAGTGAGTATCCAATCGAACTGATATAATTTGCTCTAAGCTCTAGACGGATTTGTGAGCAATAATTCAATTGAGATTTCTGCATTGGCAAGTGCATTTAATACATAATTTCGCCATTTGGATGGAAATAGCTGATTTGAGGTCAATAAATGGTTCGCTAGGATGGCTAGACTATTTCTGTTAGATATACCCAGCATACATTTTCTCAACAGTGTGCACATTTTCCAAGTAATTTGCGAATGCATAGACAAAAGCCCTAATTCAACTCTTAATAGCATAGTAGGAGCACTTTTTGGAAGATTAAGCACAGATTTCCAAAATTTAGCCTCTATTCGATCCCAAAATAGTGGGGTATTGGGCAACATGGATTCCATTCCATAAGTAATCACAGGTATGACATTTTGTTGGTAGTAGGACATAATTGGATTACATGTAAACTTACAATATTTCGCCAAAATTATTTTTGCTTGTGATGTTAACATAGTAAGTTTTGAAGATATTATTATTTCAATCGATTTATCCAATTTTAAGTTGTTAAACATCATCCCCAAATATTGAGACTATCTGTAGCTTTGACCCAGAAATTGACCACTCATGCTTGTTTGAGAAGGAGGATTTTGGTTTGTTCAATATCATTATTTGTGTTTTGTCTTCATTCACCGTTAAATTATTGGCACATACATAGCGCTCCAGTGTATCAAGGAGAGTTTGTAGACCTGCTGAAGTTTGTGAGATTAAAACCAAATCGTCTGCGTATAGCAGCCAATATATAATTTGGTTGTCTATCTTTGGAGAGTCTGAAACAGCTAGAGCCAAGTCAACCGCAATGCCCAACAGAAAAAGATTAAACAATGTTGAAGCAAGAATACAGCCTTGCTTCAAGCCTCTGGCGGTGGGTATAGTCCTAAATAAGAGGCCTTCCATATTCAGCTTTATTTGTATGGACGTTTTTGTGTGCAAAAGATTCACCAATTTTATCAAAGATTCAGGGCATTTGTATTTCATCAATTTTTTTATGAGAAGATTTCTGTCAACAGAATCAAATGCCATGCGAAGATCAACAAAAGCCATGTATATGGGTTGTTTCCGTGTAGTGCATCAGGAGTTTGATAATGTTAAGTAATGTGAGGTTGATAGAGGTACCTAGACCTGAAACGAAACCCGTTTGAAACGGGTCTCTGCACTGATGCTCCAACGACCAAGCATTTAAATCACGTAGAATTAATCTGCAAAAAATCTTTCCTGGCACATCTAAGAGTGCAATAGGCCGATAGCTCAAAGGATTTTGTCGATCGCCCTTTTTGTATAATGGCACAATAATTGAATGAGTCCAGGATTTAGGCAGCTCTTGGTTGCATATGATCAGTTTGAATAAAGTGTACAAAATTGGTACCCATAGGTCAACATTTTTTTTAAATGTTGCATTTGAAAGTCCATCGGGACCCGGGGCTCTAGACATGCTAGCCTTGTTAATATAAAGACGAATGTCATCTTTGTCAAATTGTAGATCGAAAACGATAGGCATAGGACTTACAACAACCTGTTGAACAGGAGAAGCATAAATGGCCGAGAAGTGGTCTATCCAGTCATTTTCTTTGACTCCATTTAGCTCTGATCTTAATAGTGGAGCCTTGTTGGTTGCATTAAGCAACTGCCAGATCTGAGCAGTGTTCTTATTTTGAATATGCATTATCATGCTCTCACCCTCTTTTTGTTGTAAAAATCGTCTGTATTCAATCATCCAATTTTTATAAGCTGTTTTAATGGATTTCAAGGCTGCATCTCTAAAAGCTGCAGGTACCAAACAGGCTTGACATTTCTGCTTCTTAAATAATGCTTTCCTAATGCTAACAGTGTTATCATTAAAGCGAGGTATTTTTGATTTTACGTCCTGACAAGTAGCATACAACTGCATTAAATCAAAGGGCGCTACATAGTCCTCATGTGTGTCATTCATACCCGTCTGATCAAATCTTTTCAGATGACCTCTATATTTAACAAGGGATTTTTCCGACCATTTTAATCGGTTCTGGGAGTTATTTGTATTCATCACACCTTGAAACCATTGTCTTTGTGGACAAATGGGGGATGATATGACCAGTTTGAAAGTTAGCAGTTTGTGATCGCTATATTCAGATGATATTACTGCAAATTCTAAAGTGTGAACAAGCAGGTTTCTGGTGACAAAAATGTAATCAATAATCGCACTCTGTTCGCGGCAGGCCCAAGTTGGTTTTGGGGGAGAATCATCCACACTAGTTCCATTCAGCATTACCAAATTCCAAGCCTTGGAAAAAGTGTTCCATGATTTAACTCGATCCTGGTTTCCTGATACGGGCTTATTTACAAGATGGATGTTCAAATCACCTGCAATGATGACTTAAATGATGCCACTTTCCAACATGATATGCTCCATTGAGGATGTCAGATTTTTAAAAAACAGGTTAGTCGATATGCCCACAGGGTTCCAATATATGTTAATACATGCTATTTTGATGTGATTAATAACAAAAACGAGCATTGTATAAAAGGATTAACAGAGGGCAAGGAATGCAGATGCAAGTTAGATGTAGATTTAGAGGCAGTTAGCAATCCTGACATTGGTCTACCCTTGGTTGCACGTATAGCAGGTACCAGATTAATATCATAGTTGTTCCAAACCGGAGAACTAGTCAGCCAGGTTTCTTGGAGGAGAATAAGATCGTAATTTCCCAGAATAGAACGAGGGTTATTAATAAAATGGCTAAAACCTCGGGTATTCCAACTAATTACTGTTAAGCTCACTTTGTCAGTAACGGAATCTAGCTACACTCTGGTGGTGTGATTACATTTTTTGTGTTCTAGAACATTTTGTCTAGGAATGTAAGAAACAGGATTCCGCGGATTCTTAAAACAAGATTTTAAAGGACTTTTAACATTATAATTGGATGTAACCAAGAATCCCAAGTTAAACAGGGCAACCTCTGCAGCACAAATAATGATATTATGTATTATTAAGGAGCGAGTCCATATTAGAGCTGAACCCAAATTATTTTGGTTGGGGAATTCAATCTGATCTAAGTCCCCTGATCGAATTTCTTGTAGCTCAAAAGTATCAGAGAAAATTTTTAATATACTCTGACGATTCATAATATACACAGGAGAGACTTCAGGACGACATGATAACAACATAGAATATCTCGTTTCTGGCATGGAACTTGTTTTTTTGCTAGGGGGTAATGGACGCTTTTGAGATGACCCCGGCATAATACTAGAATCCTGTCTATACATTGTTTGAGATTTTTGGCGTTTGCGTTCTACTGGATTACCTGATTGGGACATTGAGCCATGTCTCTCATTCAGTTGCCATAACTGAGCAATTGAGTCTCTTAACTCCTGAAGTTCGTTTGGAGAAGAATGTGCATAGTTCGTGCTCTTGGACAAAGTGTAATCTGTCGCCTGAGACTCCAATTCTGCAACTTATACTTTTTTAGACAGGAGACTCTTATTCTCATTAGGGATCACTGACAGTGCAGTTGAAATTGGGAGAACAGAAGTGCATTTAGCAGGTCCATTTGTAATGATAGGAATGGCAGGGGGACCAAATGTGCGCTGTTCGAGGTACAAATCAATTTCTCGCCTTAATGCTGTTCTCGTATCAGTAGGGTTTTTGAGAGATCCATTTTGTATTTTGGAGGCGCAACTGGCGAGAACACTTTGAGAAGGATGCGATTGATTCTCAGTGATTGATGATTGAGATGTCTGCTGGGTTACTGCTAATTTTATCAGTTCCTCTAATGAAGGATGGTCAATAATTTTTCTGGGAGAAACACTTGATTCAATGAACTTGTTTTTCTTTAAATTTACCATCCTGTATATTTTTTTGTTATATTATTGGATACAGCCAGAGTTCTGCAATTTGCACGCGTTAAGTTATTAATAAACTGTTTTGTGGCAGAGGTCGCAACTAGTTTCACAGTCTTCACATTTTTCGTTTTCTTTTGCGCCTCGGTTTTTTTAGGGTTTAAATTCTTTGGGACCAAGATGCTGGAGGTCCTTACATCAAAAACAGTGTATGGGGATTTCAAATCATGAGAGCCACTCATAGGATTATTAGGGTGACTCGAGTGTTGTGTGTCAAGTGGAATAGATGTTGAATCAGATGCTACACATTTTTCTCTAATTATTCCTTTAACATAAGGCAATGATGTTTTGAATGTCGCAGTTTTCAAAGGCATGATATTTTCACAAGCAATAGAATCCGAAACAGTTATAATAGAATGGCACTCAGTAATTTTGGTTGTTTGTGTGTCACCATCAGTATAAACTGCCATAGCATTTAAAGGACCTTTCTGTTTCTCAACCAGCATCTGGGAACACTCTTTGGATGCTTTAATTGCATTGTCTAGTTTCTCATTTAGACTATTCTGTAAATGATCAAACGCTGTGGTCATAACTAACTGATCATGTCTCATAATGTTGACATTTTCAGAAAGATCTTTCAAGTTATTATCAACAGATTCAAATAATTTGGCAAGTGCCATTAGGGCAATATTCATTACCTCTAAGGTCAAATGTGGGGTCTTGGAGGGCTCAATGTTTTTTGCCGACATTGGCAAGTCTCCATTGGATCTCCGAGGTGTAGGTGCTCTATAGGATGCGTCTATTCCTGATATGTTGCAGCCAGATTGCCGGAACAAATCAGGAGATTGAGAGAGATTCGCATCCTCTGAGATAGCCAAAGAACAGGATTTTTTAGAGTCTAATTCAATCACAGCTTCTTGGCTAGAGTTGGATGAATTCAAAATTACTTGAGCCGGAGCTCCTGACAGTGCATTGCGTGGGATCATGCTATCCGTAAGGGAAGTACTAGTGCCATCAGAATTAGGCTGTACTTCCACCTGTACACTGTCCTTGGAACCTGCTGGACCGTTGGTAGAGATTCCCACTTTGGAATTCGTGTCACCTAAGCCAATATTTTGAACTGGTAAAGGAGCTGTTGAAACATCTTTCATGGACGGCAGAGACACAGCAACATTGCCAAAACCATATTTGCGAATATCAATGTTATCTTGCACTCCCCCTTTTTTCTTATTGTTTGTTGTTTTACGTCGGGGAGTTCGCAAAATTGGAGTTGAACAGACGTTCGTGGCTGCCTTAGTTGCTGGCTGCTCTTCATAAATTTGTTGAGATTCCGACATAATTCGCTGCCGAATGTTTACCGGCATCGCAGTTGTTAAACGATAGATGCCCTTCAAAGTCATAAGTCACGCAAAGGTGTTTCTCCTTAGTTCTAACCAAACAAACAATGTGTGCTGGTCACTCAAGCTGTAGAAATTGAGTTAACATATAATGATACGGGCAGTGAAATAAAGCACCTCCGGATCCCCGGGAGCCGCGGCAAAGCGGGACTCTTCGGGTGCATGAGCGCGATGCACGCGCAGATGTTGCTTTATGCACACGCCCACTGGATGTTACAGAATGCCTTGTGGGAAGAGTAGTCCACGGCAACAGTCCTCTTCTTTTGGGAAGCACAGAGAAAAAGTCAAGACGTCCAGGCAAAGCGGGACTCCACCCTAGACCTTACCCTAGACCTTCGGGCAGTCAGTGTTGCTGAGGCTTACCTTAGTCTCAGGAACGGGATCAAAGAGGGGATACCTCCGCAGTCTCCCGTTCACGCCGTTAGCGCCAAACAGCCGCACAACAGCCAGCGGGCTTGTCTCCTCCGGGCTTAGCGCCGCAAGGGTGGATGGCAGGGTGCTTTAAGGATGGAGTTGTTCACGTGATGATTCACGTGACTAGCACAGGCCCTGCCTCCTCACTACAGCACTCGAGGTCCTGCAAGAGCCTGGTAGCAGCTCGCAGTGCAGGCAAGTTCAAGGAAGAGAAGAAAAAAAAAACGTTTGTTTCCACAGTTAAAAGCACGTAATTCCAGCAAAGAAGACCTATCACATCCATAGAGTCAAACATTTCAACTATGATCTATGGGAAACTTTTAATGTCCGCGAACAATGTGAGTGTTCTTAGAACACTTTGAACTTGCCAGCGAACAATACGGACACCGTTTTCAGGACCCCCCCTACGAACATTTCAGAACAACGCGATAGTTCTTAGAACACTTTCAACTTAACAACGAACAATACGAACAGCGTCCTAAGGACACCCCCTACGAACATTCCAGGACACCGGGAGTGTTCTCAAAAACGTCTTCAGAACACCCTCATTTTGTTTATTTGCGAACATTTCAGGACACCCCGGGTGTTCTCAGAACACATTCAACTTGACAGAGAACAATACGGACAGTGTCCTCAGGACAACCCCTACGAACACTCCCCGGACACCGCAAGTGTTCTTAGAAGCTTCTTCAGAACACCACCATTTTGTTTATTTGCGAACATTTCAGGACACTGCGAGTGTTCTTAGGACACATTCAACTTGACAGAGAACAATACGGACAACGTCCTCAGGACACCCCCTACAAACACTCCCCGGACACAGCGAGTGTTCTTAGAAGCGTCTTCAGAACACCACCATCTTGTTTATTTGCGAAAATATCAGGACACCGCGAGTGTTCTTAGGACAAATTCAACTTGAGAGAGAACAATACGGACAGCGTCCTTAGGACACCCCCTACGAACATTCCAGGACACCGGGAGTGTTATTAGAAGCTTCTTCAGAACACCACCATCTTGTTTATTTGCGAACATTTAAGGACACCGCAAGTGTTCTTAGGACACATTCAACTTGACAGAGAACAATACGGACAGCGTCCTCAGGACACCCCCTACGAACACTCCCCGGACACCGCAATTGTTCTTAGAAGCTTCTTCAGAACACCACCATCTTGTTTATTTGCGAACATTTCAGGACACCGCAAGTGTTCTTAGGACACATTCAACTTGACAGAGAACAATACGGACAGCGTCCTCAGGACACCACCTACGAACACTCCCCGGACACCGCGAGTGTTCTTAGAAGCTTCTTCAGAACACCCCCATTTTGTTTATTTGCGAACATTTCAGGACACCGCAAGTGTTCTTAGGACACATTCAACTTGACAGAGAACAATACGGACAGCGTCCTCAGGATACCCCCTACGAACACTCCCCGGACACCGCGAGTGTTCTTAGAAGCGTCTTCAGAACACCCCCATTTTGTTTATTTGCGAACATTTCAGGACACCGCGAGTGTTCTTAGGACACATTCAACTTGACAGAGAACAATACGGACAGCGTCCTCAGGACACCCCCTACGAACACTCCCCGGACACCACGAGTGTTCTTAGAAGCGTCTTCAGAACACCCCCATTTTGTTTATTTGCAAACATTTCAGGACACCGCGGGTGTTCTTAGGACACATTCAACTTGACAGAGAACAATACGGACAGCGTCCTCAGGACACCCCCTACAAACACTCCCCGGACACCGCAAGTGTTCTTAGAACAGTTTCACTTTGCTTACGAACAAAACGGACACATATTGAGTCCTTAGAACACCCCCCAGTCAGTTTATTTAGAACATTTCAGAACACCCGTGATGTCCGCAAACAAATCGAACACAAAAAGAACGTCTAACACATAAAAAACACAACTTTCATCCTATCTCATACACTCCCACCCTCCCCAAACACTCCTACACACCAACACACTCTACTAAATACACATTTTGAACAAAGTTTCACCGCGCTGTCCGCGGACGTCCGCGATTCCAAGATGGCGGGCGCAACCGAAAAATCTGACGCGCTTCACGCTCCACGCCATCCAATCAGCAAACACGTTGCATGTCCGCGAACATCACGCAAGACGATTGGCCAATCAGGACACTGTCCGCGGAGCAAACAGGGAAGTGTGTCCGCGAACCGAACACAGATATCACTAATTTTTTTTTACCTACTTTTTGGTCATTTTAAAAAAACTACTGGACGGATTTTCACCAAATTTGCAAAAGCACGCTTTCGGGACCAAGCCGCTGCTCCTGGTCCAAATTTGGTGGAAATCCGTCCAGCGGTTTGGGCTGTAGGCGCGAGCAAAACTTTTTTCCCATTCAGTCTATGGGAAAAAAAAAAGTTTTGGGACCCCCCCTATAACTTTGCCCCCCCCCCCCCAGACGAATCCTCACCAAATTTTGCAAAAAAATTCAGAGTGACCCAAATACTTTTTTTGCAAAGTTCGGTGAGGATCCGTCCAGGGAGAGCGAAGTTATAAGCCACCCAAAAAGTGCTCTTCCTATGGAAACAGCAAATTAACCATAACTACATGGCCACTACCGTGGCCATGTAATATATATATATATATATATATATATATATATATATATATATATATATATATATCCTCATCCACCTGATACAAATCATGCAAAATCAAGCTTCAAGACTGGTTATAGCTTTGAGGCACAGAGGCCATATGATCCCAGACTTGAAACGGCACATTGTTGAAGCCTATATTATTTGTATGGCCTATGCTTGAAACACCAATCTTATTGGAACAAAAGCCCATTATATTCGAGAAGCAAAATCCGAAAATATGGCTCTACCAGTATGCTAAGATCCACTGTGACCCTCATTATTAGTCCTTTCTGAAAGGAGACATTTGGCGGCAAGAAGATACACACTGTAGGTGCTGAACTATAGAGCAAAGACCCTTTGTTTAGGAAGTTACATTACACCAGAAGGTTTGATGCCACTGAAAGAAATGGCTACTGCGTTAACGTTCTGACCTCCATCCCACCATGACGTTGTCCACTGTCCCAGAACTGACTCTGGACTTTTTTATAATTGCACTTTCTATTTATACTGAATCGACCTATAGTGGCGGGTCTACAATAGCACCCACGAGTAAGGACACATGGGTGCTAAAAGCTAAAGAATATCAAAGGTTTACTTTGAATCTTTTTTTTTTTATTTTGTGTATTGCTTCTGGCTAACAATCTAGCCTTTTGCATATGTCAATGCTGCGATGCCATTTGAGGGAGAGGGTGTGGGGAAGGGACTGGGAGAGGGAGTCTGTTTCTTTTAGCCTTAGAACCCACATGTGCTTACCTGTGGGCATATGGGTGGAGGAGGGAGCAGGGGAGGCACAGGGCGACGGGAGTACAGCACTGGGGAGCTCAGAGCACAGGCTTATACCAGATAATACAGCCCACGTTCCGAGCTCTATGATTGGCTAGAGCCCTCACCATGCTGATGATGCACTTTGTGTCTGTAACCATGTTCTTAACCTGTATTGCTACTATCTGTCCCCTCAGCTCTGACCTGAACTGGAATATTTAACGCTGTACATGATCCGAAACCCTTTTCCTCCCCTTCTTTCAGCTCTGTCCTTTTCCTTTCTGTGGACCGTTTGTAGCTGTTACCCTGCAAATGAACAACAAAATAGAAAAAATAAGTTTATTTTAACGTTAAACCAGAACAAGGGACTTCATATTTGTTTTACCAGTTATGTCTTTAATTCCTGGATTACTTTTTTCCTCCTCAGCTCCAAGATGCTTTGTCGTACGTGCACTTTACAAATGCGATTGACATAACCACAACAAGTCTGCTCCAAGTCATCCAGCAACTGACACTTTGACACTGACGCTAACAATCTGGTCAAACATTTCATGAGGTCCCAAACAAATGATCTCAGTGTCACGGGAGATAATGGAAAAATGGAACTTAAAAAAAATGCACACAGGGAAACACAGGGGAATGAACATGTAGACAGCAGGCACTCTATAAATGGCATCCAATATCAGTTTATGAAAAGTTCCAAACGTCTTCCCGATGTCTTAATACTCGGAAATACTCCCATTAACTTCACTTTCGGTATATCATAGCACTAGGTGAGGTAAGAAAGAAAGCATCACGGGCAAAACGATACCGCGAGATTTACACAGAATGACATCAGTGATTCAATCATAGAGAACACACTTTCTACAACTGCATGATTCAGGGTAATGTGCAGGTCACTGTGCCTTTTCAGGGACCATGCATAAATGATCTTCTGGCTTGCACAATTGTAAGCATTCGTGTCCAGCGAGGCTGCTCAACAGGTGAGTGTCGGGAGCGTATTTCACCATGACAGCCCATGAAAAGTCCATACCCTAGAAGTGACCGAATCCAAGGTTTCCGAGGAAGAAGTGACCACATTGGTTTTTTTTTTCCTGAAAAAAAAACTTTTAATAACATATATGTGGGGGTGGGGTAAGGGATATTAATAAAGGTAGGGGAAACGAGGGGGTTGCAGGGGTGTCCCCCTACAATAATAAAAAAAGAAATTAGTCACTTCACTCTTTCAAAAACATGGATTATGTCAAATCACCGACATCCATGAAAAGTTACAGATAAACTCATTGTTATCCCTGTTTGGTGATTGTAATGCTAAATTGGCGGATGTGGTTCCTAACACTGCTGTTTGGGGTTTAGAAAAACTGCAAAAAAGTGACAGAAATAAAACGTCTATGCATTGCACACCAGCCTGTTCCCCGTTAAAGCGGGTAGGGGGGGGGGGGTTCATGGCTTTTCCTAGCACAACCACAACAAACACATCTGGTTTGTGAACCGGGGTGTGCTTTTCTCTGCATAAAAATGCCCCCTCTCACTTTAAATTCACAAAGTGGATTAGAAAATCCCCTTCCAAGAGGCACACGCTCAGCGCTCCCTTAACGGATTGTGCAACTTGTTTCTATGTAAGGGAAGGGGTATAATGCTAATGTTGGGGTAAACAATGTCCGCAGTGCTTCTTCGTGAAACGCGTCTTTAAGTGTGGAGTCCTATTTGCATGGAAATGCATGTAGCCCAGCGTCGAAGGGGTTAATACATTAGAAGAGCTTACTGATTTGCAAACTTCAAGGTATTTCCGTTTTACAGTATGCACTACTGCTTAGTTAGAACGTGACCTTTAATTCTTTACAGATTATTCCCCGAATCAGATTCTTAATTATTCCAAAGCAGTCCATTCCAATCGGTCTAGTCAGACATTTTTCCTAAGTAAATCCATGGCCTGTTCCAGGGTAAATGTACACCGAAGTCCCATGCAGAGCAGAATGTCAAAAATGCACCAGGAATGCTCAAGGTTGGAACATTCCTGGCGTCAATTACAGTGACGGTCTGACTTTCGCAACTGTCCTTGTTTCTTGTGATTGTGCACACGGGAGCGAGGGGCATGCCCTTGTGAATCTAGTTAGGAACGTGCTGCTTTGGGATTGGCATGTTGTGTACAGAGCAATGCGCATTACATTACCTCAGAAGGTTATTGACACTCAAAATCATATCATGATTTCCATGGGGCACAGCCACGCACGGCAGCATGGCGTAGAACCAGCCCCATGGCAGGACTGGGGCCCATTTTTCACATATGAACATAAGGAGAGACATGTTGTCACGGATACTTCAGGGCCCAAGTGTATTAGGAATAGCATTGTACTAGAGATTTCCATTAACGGTTTGATTTTAAAAGTAGATACGAAGTTTAACAGAAGACTGATTATAAACCCTAAGTCACCATATGTTTTTTCTTTATCTGGGATGAGGCCATTCATTCATGTCATAGGAGGATGAAGGAAAACAAGGATATATTCAGTGCCATCATGGCGTTATTGAGCTTTAGAGGCGATATTGCCAATGCGTGTATATGGGTCTTCTGAGTTACAATATAGATAGATATGAGGGTGTCCAGTCTGCAACAGCAAACGTTTTACATAATAGACCCAGATTTCTTTGAGTGTTGATATTCTTCACACCGTACGTTTTCTAGTAGTGAGGAAGAGATGTTTTCTTTAAAGTTCTCTGTACAATCTTAAAAACAATACTTGTTCTTAAATTCTCTTTCATTGCCTCTAGATTGTTCACATGCACTCCACCACATGTGCCCATTACCCTGTTCTCTCTCTCTCTCCCACTCTCTCTCTCTTTCTCTATCTTTAACTGTGTTCCCCTCACTGTTAATTGATTTTGATCCCCTATCCCCAGCTGCCCCATATTGTGTTGCACACATTGGGCCACATTACGACCCTGCCGGTCCGGAAAAAAGCGGTGGCGGTAAAACCGCCGCCACCTTTGTTTCCAGACCGGCTGATTCAGAGTCCTGCAGGTGGGAGGTATCGCTCCTGACCTGGCGGGATTAACACCACCTGCCTGCAGGCGGAAATGGAAACACCGGCTCTGTCATAGACAGAACCAGTGTTTCCATGCAGTCCTGTTGGACTCCATGGGAATGGAGATTTACAAAATTCTGCCTCCCAAATTACCGGGTCACCGGGGTTGTAATGCCCCAGTGATTACGGCAATCACTGAGATGGCATGGGATTACGGGTCCGGCGGCAGCCTGCTGGTTTTTCCAGCACAGCTACCGCCGGACTCGTAATGAGACCAATTGTTTTCTTTGCTTCAATGAGGCTTAGTACACGCCTTCTATCCGAATGAATGGTCACTGTGATTGCCTGTCACGTGTTTTATACACCATCTCTACTCCCTATCCCTCTCTGTGCCTTGTTCTCAATTAGTTTGTGTTGCGTGTGGTTCTGTTCCCGAATCTGATCCTTTCTCCTAATTATCTCAGCACCCCCACTAAGTTTATGTCAGTTGCTTTGTACCCTCCAATGTATGTCTAATCTTCTTGTCTTCCAACAATCTCTGCCCGTGATGTTCTTTTCTCCTCTCACTTTCTTTGCCATTTCATTCTATTACTTTACCCCTCTCATTCTCTTGTTGTTCTGCCCCCACCCCTTATGCTTGGTTCCATTGTGTTTTACACCTTGTACTGCCACTCTGTCCCTGTATGCTTCTAGATAACTGTCTCTATCCAGTTGCACATGTGTCTGTGGCCACTTTCATTCCCTTTCCACTGTGTTTCGATATCCTCTCGCAATGGATGTGCCCTGTCCTCTAGCATTTAATATGAACCATTCTTCTATTATGCATCTCACCTCATTCCCACGGTTCCTCTGTAACAGCTTTTGCTTTAGAGTACATGCGTCTGTATCTTCTCTGTGTATAATGCGTATGTGCTTGTGTACTCTCCATGTGCTTGTGCCCCTCCTCTCAAAACCTGCTTGGAGTGGTTCTCTGCATCTATTTATTCTTCCCCCTCCCACCCTCTGACCCGCTTTAGAACTTCAGTGAACTTCCAAGTGGAAATACTGTGTGTGGAAATGAATGTTAACCCATGTCGCGTTGCTGGAACTCCACCTCATTATGAAAAATATGCTTGGGTTTGCAGTAACATGCAGATTTCCAGAAATATTTCTAGAAATCGTTGTGCAGTATGTTTCGTTTGTTTTTTTTTTTAAATGCCTTTAAACCTATGTGGCTACAGTATACAGTTCAACATTTCGGATTGAATTTTGGTTTCTTTGTGCCGTTCTTTATGTAAAGAATAATTCTTGATTTTTTTGGTTTTCAAGTATTTACAAAGTTTAATTTTAATTAACAAGAATTAAGTGCAGATGCATATTGTGCCAATGCATTTCGGACTCATAACCGACCTTCATCAGGGTTTGTAATCCTCATCTGTCTTCTCTCAGAAAGAGCACAGCTGCGCTCTGCCGAGATTCTTTGATTTGTCCATGCCCTTAGAAAGGTGAGCGGCCAGAGTGCTCAAAGCTAATGGTCTTCAGGCAGGAACAGCTGCCCCCTAAATTTCTACTAATTGCCTTCTCGTCATGTGGTCAAAAGGAGAACTGCCAGATCAGCATCCATAAATGTGTATCTGTTTGGTCGGGTGTACTCTGCACTTGACTTTGAATAAGTGATTGATGGCACGGGAACCACATTTGGGTAATGGGACGCTGCCAAGAATGTTCAAAAGACTTTATTAAAAGGTGGGGGGATAGAGGGAGTTGAGAAGCTACCCTCTATTCCAATGCAACTGATTGCAGTGTTGGCGCTGATATTAACAAGGAAACATTTTCATGTAATATGCATAATCGTAATTCTTTATTGAAAACGAATTTGTGAGGGCAGAGTGAGGCTTATGCCATTCAGAAATCTACAAAACAGACAATTGTGCATTTTAAGGCAGCAAGAAAACTCATAATGTGAAAGGGCATAGCACAACATATATACATAATATCTCAGAACATGACCTAACACGCTAGCATAAAAAACTAGTATCGTAAAGTATGGAAACGAATGAAAAGGAGCAAAACACACATTAATTAAAATTGAAATTTGATATCAAAGTCTGAATTGGGGAGGGAAAAGTTAAAAAAAGAAATATACAAGGGTTGAACACATTTTTTTATTTTTTTTTAAATGTGTGATACAGTTTATTCAACTTTACACAATGGAACACCAATAACATTTCCACATACATTCCCACAAAAATCAGTATGTCCGTCACATTAACATTTTAAAAATCTTCTCTTCTTTTCTCCATAACAAGGTTAAGTAGATTATACAAGCGTGGTTGTTACTACTCATGAATTCACGCCACAATGTGTTTCCCGGTGTGCCATCCACCACCCCAGCTGCACACCTCGCTTTTACCCTTAAGTCGTTCAGAGATCTGCATTCACATAGCAGGTGTTTGACCGTTCGAGTACATATGTCTCATATAGTTGACAGTCCCTATTAGCCCCAGAGGACCAATGCCAGGCACCCTGAATTTCCCCAGTTTTAACTGTGTGATATTTTAGTTGCAAGTAATCCCATATTAAGTCATTACCAATTCATTGCTCAAAATAGGTGGGTGTTTCCCCCTATAATAAATATGTGCGTCACAAATTCTTTGGCAGTGTTTTTTGTTTACAGATTTACCATAGCTTGTGCCAGGTCATGACTTGTTAATATGCTTTTCAAGGTCTTTTTTAAATAACGGAAAAGGCCTATTTAATGTATGCTGTGGTGCCTGTGTCAACCACTTCTTAGCCAGATTGTAAATTCTTCCCACTTTGCTAGTTTTCATCAAGGTTGCACGTGAGGAAAAGGCATCAGCCATCAGAGCCAACAGGATATCTACTGGTGCGTTGTTAAGTTTCCACAGAGTTGTTATACCACACATTATTACCCCAGATGCTAAGGGGGAGATATTCAATTCCAGGTGGATCATTTATATCCCAGTGTGCCTTGTTAGACGTAATATGCTTTTTAGCAGGCATCTTTCCAGTTCAACCAGTACTTCCAGCATAGAAGGTGCCCATACTTCGGCACCATAAAGTACCAGCAAAGTGATCTTAGACTGATACAACCTGATCAGTGTCCCAATCGAGTACCCCCTACCCTTCTGCACAAAGAAGCGAAGACTCCCTAAGGTAGCATTGATTCTAAGACGGATTTCCTCAAAATGGGTAATGCTACTTAGCCTACTATTCAGGCCTATTCCTAGATATTTATAGAAGTAAACCACATCCAGTGACTTACCATTAACCTCCCAGGTTCGTGCTTTTCTTTTCCTTCTCCCTGAATCGAATATCATTATTTTAGTTGTTAAGATGTTTATCACCAGGGAGTTTTCCTCAGCGTAAAACGCTAATTTATTCAGTGTGGCTCGTAGGCCACCTGGTGTCAAGTCTAGAATTACCAGTTCGTCCGTATATCCCAGCCACTGGATCGGTACTGATCCTACCTTGGGAGGAATAGCTGATGAAATTCCACAAGGCTTTGCCCAGGTCTGACAAATATACATTGAAGCACATAGGAGCCTGTGTACATCCCTGTTTCAGGCCCTTGGACATGGGGATCCACGCTGTGGTCCTACCATGGTTATCGAACCTGATTTTCAACTTAGTTTGTGAGTATAATAGGGTAAGCATTTTGAATAGACCTGGCAGGTTACTTTTCAATTTATGCCACAGCCTAATGTGGTCCACCATGTCGAATGCAATGCTGAAATCAATAAATGTTTCATAAACGGTGAGTTTCCTGATTTCTGCGTGTTGGATTATGGTGGTTAAGGCAAGAATGTTGATATTCATATTCAAGTTTTTTCGGAATCCCTTTTGATTCAGGGGAATGATGTTAGTCCCAATCATCCATGTCTCGAGTTCTTGCAGTAGTACCCGCGCATATATGTTTACCAGCACATCTAACATTGCGAGCAGACGATAATTATTGGGATCCTCACGTCTTCCCATTTTTAGTAGGGGAACAATTATAATGTCCCACCACAAGCTAGGTATCATCTGCAACATCTCTATGCATTTAAATAGGCAGTGTAGTGCCAGGGACCATAGAACCGGTTCAGCTTTTACAAGGGAACAGCATATCCCATCAAGGCTCGGTGCTCTAGAGGCCTTACTTTTCCCAATCAGTCCCAAGATGCTGTTAGATTCCAGGCCATATGATTGGCTGCTGGAGCTTTCCACCCTTCATTAGCTGCCAGCTCTCCGCCCAGCCCTTGTATAATATGACGTGTTAAAACCTGCTCTGGCACAGCGTTAAGTACTTCCCCACTATGTTCTTTTGCATTTACTATTTGCCGAACACATTTTGGTGTAGACTTGGTGTGAGATTAAGTGTCGTAGGGTGGACCCTGTGGGATTACCGCTTAGTTGCAAGAGTGTAGTGTCCTGCACCATTATCATTGTGTCTAATACTTGCCAGTGTAGCTCTGAACGGTGTAAGGTGTCATCATGTGTGTTATCTGACATTCTAGTTGTAGAAATATTGCCTTCAGCTGCGAAGGTTATTTGGTTTAGCTGATGATATATGTCAGTGGCTGAGACCATTGAGTGCACAAAGGTGGCCTTAAATATTTCTATGGGCGCAAGCATATTTTCCTCAAATCAAGGTGGTCCTGTTGGTTGAAGACAACAAAAGGAAACAGTATTCAAGGGATGGGCACCTTGGACTGAAAAAGGAGTACATCTAAGGTTAGATTGAGTGAATATGGACATTTAAATCGACTTTGAGCCAAGGGTTTTTAAATGAACAATCTGAAGAACACAAAGGTGGGGCTGATGTCAGCATGTGCTAGCCTGCAATGTATGGGGGATTCAAAGGAGATGTGGAGGGTGACTGTTAAGTAGAGACAGACATTTAGAACTGAAGATATGTGATCCCGTTGTGCAAAGTGGTGAAGCATTCTGGACACAGAGCTCTGGAACTCTGCAATGTAAGGAGGCAGATATTCACAGACCAAGGTTAACTTTAAAGGGAGAGGTCAAGCACCCCTCGGGGCTGAATTCGATGACAAAAAAGAGGATACTGATTTCTGGAACCTTTAAATGGTGAAAGGAAGAAGTTACCTAAAAGTGCCTTTGGGTTGAGCTTGAGTGATCAGAGTTTCGGTCGAGACCGTATTTCTTTACTACTTCGGTTGACCAGTTAAAGTGCCCAGCTCAGCAGGCCACAAGGAAGTGACTGAGTGAGGGGCTAGCAGCCACAGGTCAGAATTGTGGCCTGTTTTAAGCAACACTAAGAATATTCAATATTATTGGGGTATACAGCAACAGATGGATCTATCTTCGGAGGACAGTGTTTCTAGTCTCTTGAAATGTAATTAATTAGAAGACACACAACACAAGAGTAACTCTACAACTACTAATTGAATGTGTAACATTTCCATCATAGAATTGGTGATTGGTTAATTAAATGAAGATTGGTAAATGTATTCATCCAACTTAATCTGTATAAATAGATCATGTGTTTGTAGAAGCGGTTAGACCGTGTGAACTACTATAGAATTGTGCTTTGAGTTGTTTATTGATTTGTGATTTTTCTTTTTTTCTGGATTGGGGCTAACAAAGAAATTGGTGGTTTGAAGAGTGTGGAAAGAAACAGATTATTGTGATTTTATTTAATGTATATTGAAACATGTTGACACACTGTTACTTAGACCTGTTTACACAAAGCTGCATTTCATACTTTATGATGGTGATGGTAATAGCATGTATTCCAGGAATTTCGTGTCAAAGAATTATATTATCTTCAAAAGGTACTTTAATTGTTTATTAGTGTAAAATTATGCATGCAAAATTAGTTTTGCCCTGTTTTCATTTCTTGGGCATCGATACACTTTATTGAAATTAATTGTGATGTCAGTCTGTTAGTTTGCCCTTTGGCTATTTCTTTAGTCTCATCCCAAAGAATTACAAGCATGTGCAAAGCCAATAATTTTGTTGATCACTGCTGTCCTTTGCATTTAGCATTTATAGGCACCAGGGTGCAAGGAAAGAGCTCAAGGATTCAAGGGAGCATGTGAGAAGGGATCGAGGTATGCATTACAATGAGAAGGGGACGAAATGGCCGCCTGATCTTGGAGCTCCCGCTCCGCTACGAAATCCTGTGCTATGAGATCTGTTTCCAGGTCGCCTGCCAAGCCAAAACTAGCTGCGCGGACATCCCTGATGCCCACCGGTACTCGGTGAAAATCTGAGTGAAAAACGTTCTAAGGCAACAGGGTTACGGCGGTCTGAAACCTGGCTGACCTGCATGCTTGAAGGGACCCGGCAGTGGGAACCAGGCATATTAACTTTAGAGCCGTGGAGGCGGGTGGCTGGAGGGCCACAAGGAGGAGGAGCCTGGTCCTGCACCCTATGCCCGGCCGGAGTTCCTGCTGCGGCATGGATGCGTGGGAGCTGTGGAGGTGTGTGAGGCTGGAGGGTACTGCCGGACCGCGGTGTGTGACCCGAGCTGAAACGCTTTCCAGGCGCTGGTCCCTTGTGCCGGCCCACAGCTCTGCTACACCCTGCGGAACGGGCGACTGTGCTGTGACGCTGCGGGAGGAGGAGGCCCCATGCGGGCGTGGCGGACGCTCTGAAATAAACAGTAAGCGAGTCAGAGAGGCGGTGGGGGTGAACGCTCCCTGCCGAACACAGTTGTGCGGTGTGCCATCTGGGGGGTTCTGCTGTGACGACGAAAGACTCTTTGAAATATAACATAAACGCGGCTCGCCTCACTTGATCCATGGCGCCCGCAGGAGTTGGCCCCATACTACGTGGGATACACGGAGAAGCTGGCTGTGTGCTGCCCGGTGGACCCTCCCCACACATGGCCCCAGCGGGCCACATTGGACATCCTGACCCTGGGGCACAAATGAGAATACGCAACAGTGCGGGGGAGACTCCCGGATGGTGATGGTCCTCTAGCTTCCACACTACATGAGAACACACACTGCCTTGAGAGACGGACCGGAGCTAAGCCCATATAAAATCACCGGGCATATATTGGTGATCTAAGACAGTGATAAGGGCAATAAGACTTTAAATTTGAGCATTAAAATATGTTGGAGGACACAGGCCACTCGTGGTACACAGGTACCGGCAGATCATACCCTGGGATAGCTCTGGAGCATTGCCCCTAAACAAGTATCCTCGCCTCAGCCCCTTGCCGTGACATTAAATAAGATATAGCACTGTGACCACGAGGAAGAACGGCAAGCCTGATAGCGAGCCACTGTGGAAAGATAGCGGCAAATACTATGAAAACAAAATGGGCGAGCCGCAAAAGGCGGGCAAGGGAACCAAGACCCCCAGTGGCAGGAAGAAAGGACCAATGGATGCCTTCACTGGCAGCCAAAATCTGAATCCTTTCATAGACGATCACACCAGCACTACTGAGACCCTGGAACCAGGAACTGGAGACCAACAAGACATGTTGACAATAATAGTGCAGAATGGATTTTGTGCAGTAAATATGAAGTTGGATTAGATAGTATCCACTATTGGCTTTCTCAAGGCCAGAGTTGACAAAGAGAGCGCACGTGTCACAGAAACTGAAAGCAGGATAAGCACTAATGAAGATACTATTGCGCACCACAGCCGTGACATCACCCATCTCAAAGACACTGTGTCCAAACAGCAGAATAAATGTGAAGACCTCGAATCGAGATTGAGGAGAAATAACATCTGCGTGGTGGGTGTGGCGGAATCCTTTGGGAAAGGACAGATGGAGAAGCAGCTTGAAACACTACTCAAATCCTTGTTTGGGCCGGAGGCATTCTCTGAACACTTCTTGGTTGAAAGAGCGCACCGTACACTGGAAAATAATTGCTAAACTTCTTAACTACAGGGACAGGGATACAATCCTACGACTGGCGAGGGAGGCTGGAACGCTCCAACACAAAGGTAACAGAATCCACATTTACCTGGATTTCTCCGCTGGAGTTCAGGCGAGCAGAAGATCCTACGAACCTGTCAAAAGACTCCTGAAAGAACGTCAGGTTCCATACGCCCTGATGTTCCCAGCCAAGATGAGGATACAGCATGCGGGTAGGACGCATTTTTTTGATACCCCGGCCGAGGCCGTACAATATATTGAAACTTCTATACCCCTGCCCCCCAGGGGGGGCAGACCAGCACAGAACAACAGGCCACGACCGGCGGACTAAGAGCTCATGAATGAACAAACACATGCTGGTTACTATACCCTAGGGGCTGCGGCCTCGACTGATTAATGGTAAGGTGGACGGTGCGCTGTGGTCAAGTGGAGCGGGACCCTAGTCAGCGGCCATGTGAAGCAACATGGCTACCCCTGGAATGCTCCATAAGTTCAGATGGGAACATCGTCAAGTTGGGGGTGATGATTAGGGTGGGGGGGTGGGATGTGGGATTGGGATTGTTTATTCATGGTTGGAAAGAAACTTATTTTGGGTTAAGGAGGGAAGTTGGGGCCACCGGAAGATGTTTGATCCAGATGGTAGTTTGACTGAGGTCAACTGTTTGTTGAATGTTAAAATTGTGGTTGCATTGAGACTAGCGCTGACCGGCTTGCACCTAAGGTATAACTCTAATGGTCGTAACAATGGCAAAATAATTACCTATGCAGCACTGGTGACGGGATGTGGATAAAACTCCTTACGTGGAATGTAAGGGGACTAAACAATCGGATGAAAGTCAAGAAAATTGGTAATTACATTGCTGGACATGTCCCCCAGGTCCTGATGTTGCACGAAACACACACAATGGGAGGTAGCAACATGCACATAATGCCTAAATGGGGTAACGTACGGTTCCACACTGACTACTCTACTCAGGCAAGAGGGGTTACCACTCTTATTCATCCAAGCTTGGGATTTGGACTAGAGGGCCACAAGGTGGATCAACAGGGCAGGTATGTTGTTGTATGGGGGAGGGTCGCTGGCCAACAATTACTACTGGTTAATACATACGGGCCTAATATAGACGATCCCACTTTCTACGTGAACGTGTATCAGATGATCGTTGCCTATGGTATGTCCAATGTGATCTGGGGCGGAGACTTCAATGTGGCGTTGAACCCCGCACTGGATAGGTCTTTGATAACTGCTAGATCCCCTAGAAAGACAGCCCTCACCCTGAGTAACATTCTTTCACAACTGTCATTGGTGGATGCCTGCCGTGAAATGAACCCAGGGAGTAGGAGATACACATACTATTCTTCGGTTCATGACTCTGAGTCCAGAATTGATTATTGGTTTGTTTCCTCTGTCATGTCTACTGCTCTGCAGAAATGTGAAATCTTGCCCCGCACGTTTCCAGATCACTCCCCAGTGATGTTAGAGTTAAAACCTCACAATGCCCCCTGTATGGAGAATGCCTAGTGGGATGTTGGGAAACCCCGGGGGGGTGGAAGCATTACATGTCGAGATAGCTGAATTTTTTGCCAATAATGTGGGAACGGTGGGTAGCTACTCTACAGTGTGGGAATCCTTCAAAGTGTGGGTCAGAGAAGTGCTGCTGTCTAAGTCAGTGGGCATGCTGAAGAGCATGCGTGCCGACCTAAAGGAAATTGAAAACAAATTAGATAAACTAGAGGAAACCTACACTCGTACACAGGACAAGGAAATATTATTGACATACACACACACCTACAGGAATTTGATAAGTTGGCCACCAGAGAAGTACACTATGTAGAAGCCCCCATGCGTGCACGCAGATACGGGGAGGGTAACAAAACTGGCAGAACACTATCCAACCTACTCAAACAAGATAAGCAATCTAACCAGATCACTAGCATACAAACACCACAGGGGGAGGTACTCTTGAGGGAGGAGGAGATAAATATGGAGTTTGTTAAATTTTATAAAAACCTATATGCCAACAAAGACAAGAAAACACACGTGGATATCAAGGCATACCTCAAGGCTCTCACCCTTCCAAAACTCCCGGATTAGGATCGCTTATCGATGGATCAGCCGGTATCCGCTGAGGAAATTACAGAGGTAATCAAAGCATTGTCATCGGGTAAGGCACTGGGGTCAGATGGGATAGGGGCTGAATTTTATAAAGAGTTCCGAGAGGAGCTTGTACCGAAACTTATGCTGGTATGGGAGGAATCCCTCGAGTGTAACATATTACCCCCATCTATTAGAGAGGCAGTGATCACGGTGCTCCCCAAACCATGCCGACCACCACAAGTTGTATTGTCCTACAGGCCCCTGTCACTCATAAACACCGACGCTAAAATATTTGCAAAGGTGATGGCCAATCGACTTTTGCCGGCGGTTCCCAGGCTTGTCCATCCTGATCAAAATGGGTTTATCCCTACGAGGTCCACAGCCCTGTACCTCTGCAGGATTTTTGGGATAATGGCACAAATAGAACCGAAGAGAAGCGCAGTGGCCATATCTCTGGACGCTGTGAAAGCTTTCGATTCGGTTTCATGGGTCTATCTCCTGGCTGTACTAGAGGCATTTGGGGTGGGTCCCAATTTCATTAGATATGTAAAACTGCTGTATACTGGACCGGGAGCTTGGGTGTTGATCAATAGATCCATTTCCGAACTATTTCTGTTAGGCAGGGGAACCAGACAGGGATGCCCGTTTTCACCCCTGCTATTTTCGCTAACCATAGAGCCAATGGCGGCGGCGGTGAGATTGAGACATGCTGACAAGGGGATAAAAATGAAAGGCTCCACTCAACTGATCTCACTATATGCCGATGATACGTTATTATATATCCGGGAACCCGAGACGAATATAGCATCCATAATGGCAGAAATACAAGAATTTGCAATCTATTCAGGGTATACGGTAAACAGGGCCAAGTCAGAAATATTTCCGCTCACACCAGCCCCCAAACGCCCCAACATGCTGAACGGACTCAAATGGTCAGACCAGAATATTAGGTATTTGGGGATCCTTGTGTCTAGGGATAGACTCACATTGTACTCAGATAATTATGACACCACACTACAGACCATTAATACAAAGCTTCAAATTTGGGGGCACCTTCTGATATCGCTATACGGCAGGGTCACCGTCCTTAAAATGGTAATCCTGCCCAAACTGCTCTACTTCTTTGTCAATATCCCCATACGGCCGGGCAGGACTTTTTTTCTCCAAACTCCGATCCATGGTAGTGTCATTCCTATGGAACGGGATGACAGCTAGTAAAGGTGGGAAAGGATGACGGAATCATACTCTGCTGGGGGTTTAGCAGCCCCTGGCTTTGTTGTTGCTCAAGCACAATTTGCAAAATACTGGTACAATACTACATATGAGACACCCCACACATGGATAGAAGAATACACCACACACCCCACGAATATACAATCAGTCATTTTTGATACACAATCCAAGGACACATGTAAATATAACCCGTTGAACTGTACAGTCAGGGCATGGGAGGCTATGTATAAGAGACTAAGGTTGGAGACACCCTATAACCCCGAAATACCCCTATGGAATTTCTCGGGTATACCCCCCACACATGATAACACTATACAGGAATCCTGGGATCCTAATAACGAAATGAAAGTGGGGGATATGTTCATCAATGGTAAATTTGCAAGCATGGGGGAACTGTTGAGAGAACTGGGTGATGGGCCACTCAGGACTCTCCAATATTACTGTATAAGATCAGAAGAGATGACCGCTATTCCCAGATGAACTTCAGCCACACCCATGTATACAGTTGGTGACCGCCACGGGATGCCTGGGAATCTCCAAGCTGTATTTGGCAGTACAGGCCCATACCCCTACAGCCAACCCAATTATAGAGAGATGGGAGAGGGACTTACAGATGCCCATTGAAGAAGAAAAATGGACTAGATACTGCTCACTCACTAAGAAGGTGTCTCTAAGTTCTGGTCTACGACTGATCGAATTCAAAATATTGAATAGGCTACATTATACACCGGCTCAAGTAGCAAAATTAGCTCCGGAGGTCTCTGATGCATGCCCCAAGTGCAGTATGCCGCAGGCAGGAGACTTACATATGTACTGGGAATGTCAAGTGGTGGCAGGCTTTTGGAAAAATGTGGCAGAGGTGTTGGAAGAAATAACACAGGTCCCCCCTGACCTAACACCTCAAAAATATCTGTTTGGGGACATTGGCAAGCGCTCCGAGAAAACTAGAGGACTGTTTAATATTATGTGTGCGGTGGCCAAAAAATGCATCCTACAAAACTGGAAAAGCACCGCTCCACCCAGCATGAACCAATTCCTTTGTGAACTAATGCACGTAAATGAAACTGAAGACCAATATGTCCTGACCCAACCTCCAACTAGTAGGCCCAAAGACATATGGGGCCCATTTAGAGTCTATTTATGTAACATGATCTCCGATGATGATGAATCTCTGTAATTTTATATGAATACAATGACCACAAAATGTATATTTCTTGATTGTATGAGGTGCGATGTAAAAAGGTGCTGTGTATCTCTATGTGACCACTAATAAAAAAGAGTTTAAAAAGAAATTAGAAGGGGACTAGAGAAAGGGAGAGAGCCATTGAGAAAGGGTGCCGTTGATGATGAGCAAGAGGAAACCTGCGTGAGAAAGGATGAGAGTGGGAGCGTAAGATAAACGCGAGGGTGTGAGAGGAAGGATGAGAAAAAAGTAGTGGAGAAGATGGAATGAGGGCACAAGAGAGGGGATTTCTTCGGGTTGAGAGGAGAGAGACAGTGCACAGAGAAAGAGATGGTGCACAGAGAAAGAGAGAAAATGAGAGCGTGCACAGAGAGAAAGCGCACATAGAGACAAAGACAACACAGAGGGAGAGAGCAAGAGACAGCGCACAAAGGGGGGAGAGTGACAGCGCAAAGAATCAGAAAAAGAGAGAGATGGTACATGGAGGGAGAATAACAGCACATGGAGAGAGAGCACATAGAGAGAAAGAGTGTACAGAGAGCACATAGAGAAAGCATGCATTGAGAAAGACAACGCATGGACCGAGACAGCAAGAGAGTGTACCCAGAGAGGGACAGAGAGATGGCATACAGAAATAGAGAGAGATAGACAGTGCACAGAGAGAAAGACATACAAACAAACAGACAGCACACAGACCAGTGTGGCCAGAAAGCAGGGGTTGAATGTAATGCAAGACAAGACACTTTAGTAATTGTACATGCTGACAGCAGGAGCATAGATAAAGAGATTTGCCCGGAAGCAAGCGTTTTTGTACATGTGCAGAAAGGTGTGGGATCCCTGGTCTCCAGACTAAATGCCCTTATGTTAGAGGATTGATTCAAAGGGACAGTTGCAACAATCGTAGTCGTGCCCCTTCTGAACAGGTTCCCTTCAGGGTGAAAGGCCTAACATTGTGTACAGTTAGCATAATTGGCAGATGGCATATGTCTCCTGAGAAACTAGAGGATTAGCTATCCATTCTGTGTTTCAACAAGGACACTCTACGTCTTTTTAAATTGCTACACAATATCGTGTATTAAGGGTGGGTACCACAAACACAAAATACAAGAAAACATGGAACCCACTGAAAACCCATGCTTGCCATTTGACTGACCACAGATTTCTAGGCTCCCCTTCCTATCCAGGGCCAATCATTAAAATCACAAAACAATTACAGGACAAATCATTAACAATAATCTGAAGACTCCAACACCCTTGCTTTCTTTACAAACCCCCCACATCGCTTTGAACAGATCCCATTTCTAAGAGGAAACCAATGGCACAGAACACTTCCAGGTGGGGTTGCCTGAAAAAGGCAATTTATGGCCTGCAGAGGAGAACCTCCGTAATCACCACCGCGCTTATTTTGGGCAGGCTATCGGACCATGAACCTGTGGATCAGCGGCCACATGCACCGGCATGTTGCCAGAAGTGATTAAATGGACCAAGCAAGAATGTGTTTAATTGGCATCTTTTGGGCCATGAGTTGCCAACTAAGCCCCTTGCAGGCCTTCAGGTCTGATTCCCAGAGACACTGCACCAGGCGTGAGATCATCTGCCTCTAAACAACACTCTCCCATTCGGACCAACTGCAAGAGGCAGCAGGGCTGCTATCTCCTGCCGCTTGTGATTGGGCAGCCTGGTATCACCACCAGCCCCTGTCAAGAGGTAAGGGACTACCAGACCTGGATGGGAACGGGTGGTGTGGACGCCCAGTTTGGCGAATCCTGCTGCTATCGGGTGGCTCTGTGCACACCTTCTGATTTAATTGTCTACAGCCACAGAGAGTGCAACTCACAAAGAAATGAGAGGAGCGTAACCTCCAATGCACTAGAGTAGAGACTTCTAGGAATTAACCAAAACCACAGGAAAGGGAGCAACAGGGAATAGTGCTGGGCACATGTACACCCCGGGTTCTAGAAAAGCTAAGAGTAATGGGTAATGTTCTCTCCTGTTGGGCTCGAGCCATAGTAGTGGTACAATGCTCAGGCATGAATGACTTGCCAGACATCTGCCGTGCTCCAGCAAGGTCCTAGTGTTAAGGGTGTCAGGCTAAGAGTAGCTCAGCAAATATTCCAGAATCAGGATGGCTGTCATGTCATGTGCAGCGCTTCTCTTAGTGCTAGGTGCCCGATTAAATCTTCAGTCAGTGGAGGAATTGCAAGTGAAATGACACCCCTGCAAGGGAAAAAAGGGTAAATGTGCCCTCACACCACAATTCAGTGAAAGACAATGGATACCTTTCAGAAAAAACACATACTGCAGACCCAATGAAATCACAGTGACATCACTAACATACTGCACACTAGACCAACCCCCACAAATCAGTACATGGACATTTACAAATACATTTTAGAACAAAATGTAACTTTAACAGTAACTTGTTTATTTTAGTCCAAACTACATTAAAATATGTAACATAACTTAAAAGCTGTAGTAAATACGTTTTAAAGCATCAATCAAGACAATACATATGTTATTAACATTAATGTATGGCAGCTGCTATTTTGGAAGTAAAAATGGCTGACAAATTCAGCAAACAATACAAATGCAGGTAAAGAGTGCAAAAGGGTTGTAGTTTTGGGTGGAGATTGGTGGGAATGGGGGGGAAATTATACAGATTTGACTTAGAGATGGGTGTTAAATGGGTGGACACATAGCCAAACAGCACAAATCCATCTTCATATGACATCTGCATTGAAAAGCATTACAGACCCTCATTCAAAGCCACTTTTTGAAGTTCTTATGTTAAAGCCCTTATTTGAATGAAAACAGTTTCGGCTTAAGGGTAGCATTTGTAGCTCCACCTAATAGCCAAAACTAAAAATGCGGTGTTATCAACTAATATTATAAGATTTTGGGAGGTCTGTCTGTGACAACATGGCTACTGCTCTGCATGAGTACAGGGATGAGCAGTAGCTAAACTGCCTTCTCAGCCTTATAATACTACAATGAACAGGATCCCAATCATAAAGGTAAAACAGACACAGTCAAGAGGTACACCTCCTTCACTTTTTTTGGTAACCCTGCGCCGAGGGCAGACTACACTCTTATGAGGGGTGTAAATGTGATAACAGTAGCAACCCAAACAGCAATTGTACATAGACCCCAAAATAAAAAAATGCCCAATCAAGGTTCTGTAAAAATATATTTACACATGAAAAGGATATGCCTTGTTGGGAAAAGGTTCAAAATGTGGATTATCAGTCACTCTGAGTTGACCAGGTGCTCTGGGCATGTCAACAGTACCGTATTCAGATTTTTGGGTTGTTTGACAGCATCAAACCAGGATTCTAGGCACAATCCTAGCAGGTTGAACTAGGTTCAAATGCAGTGATTCACATTGGTTTATGCAGTGAGTCAGCAGTGAGTCCATTTGGAAGCAGAACTCTGTATGGTTTGAGGTGGTGTTCGAGTGGTGAAATTCAATGAGTCTACCAGGGTCAGTTCATCAGTCAAGATGTTTTGAGACAATGGGTATGACTGTGGTGTATTTACGTGTGACACAGTGTTTCCAGCAGATTGAGCCGAGGTCCATGTCTTGTTGATGTGAAGTTCCAAGTGGTTGGATGCATTGCTCGAAGATGCAGTAATTAGAAGTCTTTCATAGCAGTGAGCTGTTATTTTAGCCAAAGTGGTCATGTGCGGTGCTGGTTTGATGAGTCAGCAAACAGGCTCGAAGGATGCAATAGCCGTTTGAAGGTCAGCAAAAGTGCCAAAGGCAGCACAGTGGATCCTTTGTGATTTGAAGGCTTTAAACATGGCTGAATTAGTTTGATGATGGTTTGAATCTGTAGAACGGAGTCCATGTGGCATTTGTGGTAACCCTGCGCCGAGGGCAGATTTGAATGCTGTGAGCTCCACTTCTGGGTCTCTAGGACAAGGTTAGTCCTTGCTATTCTTCACTCCTAGCCCTGGGAGCTTGGCTGGCACCTGCAAGGATTCCATCACCACCACCTGAGGAGTCTAATTCCAGTTTAGCTGGCAGAGTGTAAGCCTTGGTTCAATCTTCATTCACCCACAATGTTCACTTGGGATAGTTAGGGGACAGAGTTCTCCCCTGCCTTAATGCACCCATCGTCACCTCTGTGGCAAAGGGCTTTGGAATGGACTGTTGTAATGGTACATCCGTTTCAACCTATTACTCATGTGTTACACATTGCACAAGAGCCTGAACGTGTACCCTATTGGCTATATACTGCCCGGTGTGGGAGTTCCTTCAACATAGAGTCAGATGCTCCTGGTAGCGTTCTAGTGGAGCAGTCACCGCCTGCTCGGCAGTCCACACCCGCAGTTTAGGAGAATGCTCTTATGGTCCAGGATACAACCCACCTTTGCGTTGCTACTCTCTGAGTTTGCCCACGCATAGTACGTTTTTTTGTAATCTTTGTGATAATCTATACTCGTATTCCTCTTACTTTCTCTTGTTCCTGGTTCCTCTTTTTCTGTGCACTCAATCCTCCTCCCTCTTATCTGCAGCCTTGATCTTTCCGATTACATGCAGCAATGTCGGACCGCGCTTTCACAACAAACCCACCTTTTCCAGTAGGCGGTATCTCCCGCTCTCACGGGTAGGTTCATTCATGTCCTTGAGGGTTGTCAGCATACGGGAAAGGGAACTCACACGTAACATGGCTTTACAATCTCACTGCGGGCTTGGCTCTCACAGGGTTCTCCCTGATCTACAAACTCCAGGAAACACTGACAGTGATTTGTCTCTGCCTCTGCAAGAGTTCACACGCCGTTGAACATGGTATGTGAACAGATACGTGTAGGGAAGACACACTGATCATTTAATTCTCTCTCTCTACCTACATATCTTTATCTATTCCATTCTTTATGCTAGGGGTATAATTGGTCTCAACTGTGTCCAACGAAGCTACAACTCCACTTCTTCATCTAAGAAGCCAACTCTTGCATGTTAGTCGGGCAAGGCACACAAATATATTTTTTAATGAGAAGTTCTGAGTTTACAGTGACTTCTAATTCCTGACTATTCGTGCAGCTGGAATTCGTCTAGACTGTGGGAAGGCATTACACCACAGTCATCAGGCCATCACCGAGATCCGACCAGATACTCTGCTTTCTAAACAGCCCAGTCAAGGGTTTTCTTCCCCACAAGGGTTTCCCTGGAGACCACTCTCTGTTCCCGTCTCTCAAGACAGCGCAGAGTGGCGGCTAGGTGAATTCTTCTAACACGTAGCAGTAACTTCCAGAGCAGGTTAGTGGCTCTCATCATTCTGACTCTTGGCTAATTGTTGTACTGTCAAGGTGAATCTGAAGACTAGTCCTGGCATAACAACTGCACTCCCAAAGTTGTTCCAGAAATGTCTTCCTCTTGGTGTCCAGAAAATAATTAAAGTGGGAAGCCCTTTATCTATGAGGGTAAAAGGCCTCAGGGGATTGTACAAAAGCAAGCATGCTCTAAGGGGTCTAATCCCTGGTGCTGCGACAAGTGACCTTTGCTTTCCTGCATCATACACAGAGTGCTTTGTTCCACAGGAAGTGGAGAGGACAGGCAGAAAAGAGAGCCCCACAGAAAAGCAAGATGTTTGACATCATAGAGTAATGTGAAGGATGGAGTAAAAAGGATAAAGATAGAGGATTTTGTCTCAGTCTGAAGAACAAAGATATTTAGGCCTCGGATTGATTTTGTGACTTTATGGGCCTCATTACGAGGTATGCGGTAGAGGGATAACGGGGCTGGTAGAGATGCTGGCCCTGTTATCCCTCTAACGCCCCATTACGAGGTCTCCTTAGCAGGTCCCGCGAGCAGACCAGGATGCAAACAACGTGTCCGTCATTAAGGGGCCCGTTGTTTGCATCCTCCCCATTCCCATTGAGCCCTATGGGGGCTCAAATGGAAATGGGGATGCACTGGGTCCGGGTTCCCGGGAAGGGGAATTACCGGGCCCTCCAGGTCAGAATGGCCACGTACTTCCCCATTCCGGGAACCCGGACCCGGTACCCGGTATGGGGGTAGCCATGCCGCTAATAACGGCATGGCTACCTCCATTCTCGGAATGAGGCCCTATATCTTGGTTAGGCAGTTCAAGAGGGATTTATGATCTACTGTGTTAAAGGGTGATGAAAAGTCCAGAAGGATGAGGATAACCTATGGCAACTAATTCTTGATGTCATCCCATTTTCGGATTATTGATGCTTCTGTGTCTTTCAGAAGCCCAATTCAGCAACATCAAGAAGCGTTTGGCTGCTGAATATACTAGAGGCTGTTATCTATCCCTTTGGCTAGTTTGGTCAAAAAGCTGCCATTGGCAAAAATGTGTAGTTGTTTTGGAATCAGGATTGAGACCCGGCATCTTGAGATGTAATCCGATAATAGGCATTCAGATTTACATACCCACCGGATGAGTCCCTCAATGGAATGAGATTAGGACCGGTATGCTCGTCCTTTTTGCATAGGCATGCATAACAGCCCAGCAGTTAAAGGGTTAACAATATTGTGACCAGGCAAGCTGTTTTAAAGATTTCCTTGAAGCTGTCAGGTTCTGCACAGGTTTATGAACATGGTTTTTGAAGGTTTTCCTTCCAGAGAGAGCTGCAAGGGTGATACAGTTGGTGAATGCTGAAGGTTTCCAGATCTCAGAGAGGTGCTTAAAAAGTACCTGTAGTGCGTTTGTATAGAAGCTAGACCACTAGAATACTGTGCAATAATTGCATAAAAGCCGGTATATATTGTTCTTATAATAGGCTAGTTGTGATATTACTACTGATATATAATGGGAAAATGACATCACTACTGCTCTTTGATCTGCCATTGTGCTTACGTTGTGAGGTCACAATGCCTGCTGCTGGAGTCAGCACAGAGGAGATACCTGTCACTGCAGTACTTAATTAAAGCTGATCAAACCTTTTCAAATGCCTTTCTTGTAAAATAGATTTCTGTTGTGACACTTTACAACTATTAAATGGTAAGGGACCTTTATAGTCGTATTTTTATTTTGTGCAGATGAGAGTAAACATCTACATGTTATCACTTATGTTATGCACAAAACGAGAAGATGCATTTTACTGGAATGCTTAAACTATTTTTCTGCAACACTTCAGTAGCTGCGTATTAGCTTATTTTTATACTTCAAACAGGTTCTGTATTAATTACATGTATTATCAAATGGAAGATCTCCTACATTACATTAAGCAAGTACCGAGACATTAAAGGGGATGAACGTGTATGGCCATCTAGTAGAAGGAATACAATATCCCCTACAGTATGTAAACAGAATATTGCAAGTCAACTCAGGGTTCCGTGACCTTCCTGTATTTGGTCACAGAACTCCTTTATGACTTGTAACCTTAGAACTAACCGTAGGGTATACTTTATGCCATATATCATTTATTAGCTTTCCAGATGGCTCAACCATACTATCTAAGCTGACAATGGCAATTCAATTTATCGCTGGGTCTATGCCATTGCACCATTTATGTTGCATAAACCTTTTGGCAGTTTTAAGTGAATTGAGCTTTGGCTTGCGACACCTGGAATTTCTGTAGTCCCTGACTTGGGAATGTGGATTTATGAGGGTGCAGGATGTTAACGGCTTTGGTGATTCAGTGGTCGATTGTAGGTATGTTAGAGAGGAGAGGTCCAAGATATCAGACCTTATACATAGTAGCATAGCAGTGGGAAGTGGTGCACGTGCTAGATTTTCAATGTCATTGATGTTTGAGATGACAAGGGCTTGAAGTGATCCCTGAAATGTGACCACTAGAAAGTGCCAGTTCATTGCCATTAGCAGTGCGTTGGTATCTTTACCTGCCATTATGATGTAGTTCTATACACAGAGAATATTGATCTTCGAATCACGGATTTATTGCATTTTCACCACATCGGCAGGGTGACTCCAGGGTGAGCTACATATGGAATTGAACAGCAATGATCAAAGGAAATTTCACAATGGCGACAACCAATGCAACAATCTCTGCAGCCTTTCATTTTGACAATGTGAATTCATTTGCAGTCACATGAAAGCCAAGTACAATCTGACAAAATTATACACACAGTTTTGCAGTGAAAAAGTACATCTCTCCCAATCAAAGTGTGTTTTTGAATTTTATGGAGAAAAAAAACTTCCTGTTAGATTTCTTTTTTTCAAAAACACCATTTCCTCTTTCCTATGGGCTTCTCAGAAGGCACAACTTAACTGGTAGTATATCTGTGTGCTGCTTCTACCGTGAAAAAACTGTACTCAAACTGAGAGGAGATGGGGGCAGGGTAAACTCTTCCCTGTGATTGGCAATCATGCAGTCGAATACAAGACTCCACACTATCCTTCATTCACTCTAATCGTCTGACTTGCAGAGATGGAAGCTAGCAAATGTCTACTGCCACGTCCTCTCTTACCTCGCTTGAATTAACCATCGTTACTATTGCCCCACTGGACCATTCTTTGATGAAGCTGGGCCACTCTATGATTTTCTTTCTGCTAAACATCACTTCATTCTCTTAGGTGACTTTAAACTTGCATCCAACCACTTCTCAGAAAATCTTAATTTCAGTCTTTTCGTAATGGCCATGCTCTCCAATCTTTCCATAACCTACCAACACACACTGCAAGTAACTCATTGGATCTCTTTGGATCACTTATTTATCTCCACCGCTCTCTTAGCCACTAATACTACTGTCACACCATCCCAATCAGATCACTCCATTGTTTTCCCCTCCATTTCCTTTCCACCCTCTAACCTCTCCTGACGCATTTTATTTTTCTGCTTGCACCAAGTGAGGGTGATAGAGCCATCCCATTGAGCCCCATGGCCTGGAGGCAGACCCCCACTGCTTCACATGGCATTACTGCCCTACAGATAAGCCCAGATGGGTGTTGATTGAATTTGGAGGCTGAATATCGATGTCCGTGTTTCTGTAAAAAAATTCTGTTTAAATCGCCGGAATTGAGGGTTGTTGGATTTGTTGTTAGGCTGTTGCCTTTTTGTGCCTTTAACATTGTGCCAGCCCTGCTGAGCTGCTGTATTGTATTGTGTGGCCGAGATTCCATCATGGTCAAAATGTTTCTCCTTGGACCAGTGCCTCACCAGCTTGCCCTGTATCCACAATGATTGACAAGCCTAGGCTTTTCTTCCTCCTATCAGTGAGCCGGCAGGCTGTGACAGCCCCCAACAAAGGATCACACTAAGGCCCTTGTCTGAACCTGTCTGAGCCTCAGAGGGCTGGGAGGAGGGCTGGGAGGGCTCCGGGCTGGGAGGAGGGCTGGGAGGGCCCCACGGGAGGGCCCCACCCCTTTACCCCTACCACAAACTATGCAGCAGTCTGCTGTGTACTTCCTACTCTCCCATGAACTTGGTCCTCAGCACCCCTATGAACTGCTGAAGCATGACTTTGCCTCCTCAACTAGCACCCTGATCTATATGTGTGCCTCTCTCACTTTGCTCATCCCCTTCACCTACATTTCTCTCTCTGCCTGTGTCCAATGCACAAACTGAATCCTGTACCCTAATTTCACTGCATTTGTGCGTGTCTCTTGAAAACCAAATGAGCTGTGTGTATTTTTACATCCTGCACTCTAATTTCACTGCATGTGTGCCTTTCTATCCTGCGCTCAAATTGGCATTGCCTTTTGTTCACCCTTTGTTACTACTAGGCCACCTGTGAGATTAGGACAGAACTGTGCAGTGCAGTCACCCTTCACCTTTCAAATTCCCTCAGTCACCCTAATGGTACTCGCCAACTCTCCTATCTTCTCTAATTGATATTCTATCTCCTACCCCACCTCTCTAAGTCTGGAATGAAAAGGCAAAAAAAAGACATTCTGCGTGCAAACCCTGGTCTTCCGATCGCAGACACGTGTGTCAGCGCAACCTCCAGAGAGGCCTTCACAGATATCCTTTTCTCTGTGCGTTCTCCAGATCTTTGGACTCCTCATCTCCTCTCCACTCTCTTCCCTTTCACTTCCTCTCTCATTAACGGTGGCACCAAGTGGGAAGTCCTCTTGGCTGGCTTCTCATCCTCACATTGCATCGTCAATATCTATGATACAGGCACTATCTTGGTTCAGAGTCCTCAATCCAACCTGCTTCATTTTGACCAGATCCTGCCTTCCCTCATTGACTGCCTTCCTCCTGCTGCCTCTCCCTCACCACTCTCACTGCCCCTCCCCATCTGACCGAGCACCACGCCCCTCTACTCCTCCTCAGAAAACCTTCAAAGGTAGAGACCTCCTCTATCTTGTGACTCTTAAGCCCTTCTCAGCCAACAAACACTCTCCTGACATCTGCCTCCTTCTTAAAGACAATGACCTGAACATTCTCTCTCTTTCCAAGACTTGTTTCAATGCTAGCTCAGTCACTGCTTTTGACTCCCTCCTCCCTGACGGCTTCAAAATCATTTCCAAGCCTCAAACTCACTGTGCTCGTGGTGGGGTCGCCTTAATCTATCCTGAGTGGGTTACTTCTTTCATCGTACCTACTAAATTCTATTCTTCCTTTGAGAGTCTGGTTTGCAAGTCAGTCATCTCTCCCTCCTCCACTCTAACCATTGCTTCCATTTACCAGCTTCCAGGCCCTACCACTCTGTCCCTCTCTGAATGGGATGATTTATTCTCCTCCTGCAACAGAAGTGGCAAACCTCAGGTTCACCCTCTGAAAAACTGACCTGCTGCTTGCTCCAAAGGCAATGCAGACTTTCCATCCATGCCAAGAAAAGGACCTCATTCAGCCATGGGTATCTGGTGTATCCAATAAAACGGCTGAACTCTTCAGAATCTGCAGGGAGCTAGCCAAACCTACTGCAGTCTTCCACTCCCCTCTTCCTTCCCAGGCCCTCTGCAATGCATTGGCCACACACTTTGCCACCAAAACTGAGGACATCCTGAACACCCTTGTTACTCACCTGCCAAACCCATCCAATAGACCCTTGCCTTCCTTGGGCACTCTCCCTCCTCCTTCCACCTTCTCCTCTTTCACCCCTGTCACACCTGAAGAAGTTACCAGAGTTGTCGGCTCTGTGAAGGTTTCTCCCAAACAGGTTCCCCGCTGCTCATCCAGAACCATCAAGGACAACATTGGGACTCTTGCCCCTGCACTCATTGATTTCTGCAACCACTCTTTTGTCGCTGGTTCTTTCCCCATCTCCCTCAAGCACTCCCTTGTGCACCTGCTCCTTAAAAAAACCTTCAGTAGACCCTACCTGTCCATCCAAGTACCTCCCTATTTCAATCACAACCTTCCTGGGGAAACTGCTGGAGAAGATGGCCTTGCCCCCTCTCAACTCCCACACTGAACCTGTCAGTGGTCTGCACGATTGTGGTAATCTGGCTTACAGATTAGCAGTGAGTGTGAGGTCATCTGCAGTGGAATGTTTGTGTGGAAGTGTTCTGCTGGGTGACGGTTGGAGAGAGAGAGAGAAAGCTCTGAGCAGTGAAGATGGGTGTGGGGGTGAGCCCAGTGTTTCCCTTGTCATCTTGTGTCCCCTACCATCCCTGTGTCTTGTGGAGGAGTACAGGACAAGGACAATAAAGAACCTTACAACTTACCTGGAGTACTGGCGGTCCATCATTGTTACAACGATCATCAATCTGGATTCCGAGCATCCATAGGGACAGAAACTCTTCTTCTGAACCCTGTGAAGAACTGCTTGCATCCCTGGACTCAAATTCCCCAGATGTCCTCATCCTACTTGATCTCTCCTCTGCCTTTGGCACTGTCAACCATTTCATCCTCATACAAAGGCTCCACAATACCCTTGGTATCTCAGAATGGGATGCGGGATGGCTCACCTCTTTCCTAACTGACTGCTCTTCCTGTGTCATCCTGGGCCCCTTTTCCTCTGCTACCTCCTTCTCCACCTTTGGTGTCACCCAGGGATCTATCCTCACCCCCTGGATCTTTAACATCTACCTTGCTCAGCAGGCACTCCTCATCTCCTCCTTCTCTCCCAACTTCCAATGTTATGCAGATGATGCTCAACTCTTTTTCAAACTTCCTGCTCACTCACACCTTCCTTCATCCCTGACTGTCTATCTGCCATCCAGGCCTGGTGCATCTCCAACGATCTCTGCCTCAATGTCAGCAAACTTGAGATCCTTCCGATTGGGAACCCTGCTCCCTTCTTCTTCCCTTCTCTCTGGCCTCTCTCCTTGGGCGGTCCCCCTGCTTCTTCTTCTGAAGCCAGAAATCTTGTAGTCATCTTTGACTCCTCTCTCTCCTCCCCTCCACACTCAGGACATTGCCCAAAAGTCCCACTTTCAACTATTCCTTCTAAAAGGAATTCTCCCTTTTTCTCACTTTCCCCAGACGCTCAATGTTTCCCCCGGCCTGGTTCTATTTAGGCTTCACTATTGAAACAGCCTGCTCCTCAATTTACCTTCTTCCACTCTGCAACCCCTTCAGCTAATCCAGAATAGAGCACCAAGACCTATCCTTGGCCTTAAACCCAGGGCCCGCATCTCTCCTGCCCTAAAATGTCTCCACTGTCTCCTGGTTGCTGCACAGATCAAATTCAAATCCCTCTGCATCATCGACAAGACTGTCTGGGGCCAGGGACACACTATCTGCAACTCTCTCTTACAAAATACTCTCCTTCTAGACCTCTACCTTCTTCTGGCACCAACTCTCTATACATAAAGCATTTTGCTAAACAGAAAGAAAGAGTTTGTTCACTTTCCTCAGCTGGATCCCTCCTATGTAACAGCCTCCCGCTCCTTCTGTGCCTTAAGCAGGACCTTCTTAAGTTCCGAAAGCACCTCAACACTTCCCTCTTTTCCTCTTCCTTTCCCTCTTCCCTCCTCTGCTAATCTCACAGTAGGTGTGATTGGAGTTGTGGACTCTTATGCATCCTAAGGCCCCTGACAACTCACACCCAATCTCCCCAGCTTCTGTCTACCTTCAGCACTTGCCTCGGCACACCCTCCACAGGGGAGACTCGCACTTTGCCAACCGACACGGCTCCTGGCCGCGTAGCATTTACTATGACTTGCACTTCATCCATGGCTCACCCTCGGGCACGGACACCCCAGCACCTAGCCCAATTCCCACTTTTCTGCTGCACTTGCTTGTTCTGAATTTACAAGGCATAGAAGGTTTGGCTGTCCCTTACCCAACTGTATCTTTTTCTATTTTAATTGTTCTGCAATCCCATTTTCCCTCCCTGTTGCCTTGTGGGTGCTTTGAAACGGAACGGAATGTATTTGCTGTATAAGCGCCAAACATGCAAACAATAAACTAAACTAAACTAAACTTCCTCCCCTACAACTAAAAGCAGATGTATAACTTCTGAGATTCCCCCCTTTCTCTCTGAACTACACTTCTCACCTCACTCTCCTCCTTCACACCTGATAACTCTTCCACTACCACTTTCTTCTCCAGCTTCAAATCTTTAATATATGGCTCCTTCTCCTCTCACTTCCCACTGATAACTTTCACCCCTAAGTCTGAGCATCCTCAACCACACGTTACCCCATGCAGACACTCTCTCTGCACAGACATGCAATGGCTACTGCACAAATGGAGGCAGACTCACTTGCATGAGGACATGCAACTCTACCTTTCTGCCCTGAGCTCTCTCAAGTCCCCTCATTGAATCGAAACATCCTCACCAGAAAGACAGGGCAGCCTAAACACACTCCTCCTAAACCTATGACTATCAACTCCACTCTCACAGCTCATAAGCTAGGTGAATACTTTGCTGCAAACACTTCCAAAAATAGTGACTCTCTTCTGACCTTCCTCACATCTACTAAAACCGAGGTGCCAAATATTCTCTCCCATCTCTTCCCCTGCCTATTCAGTTCCAACCTGACACTCTCCACTACTCCTCTTCAGCTAGTAACCTCAGCATCATCTATGACCCTTCTCACACCTTCTCTACATTCATCTCAAAAACTTCAATGGCAGCTTGCCTAACGTGCTAAACATTAGGAATATCATACACCTCCTCCCTTTCAACACTGCCAAGCATCTTTTAACTACTCTTTTCTTCTCTAACTGCACTACTGTGCAGCATCCTCTTTGGTCTCCCCAACAACTCTTTCTGTCTCTTGACAAGTTGAACTCCCGCATTTCCGACCTACTTCATCTTACCGTCACCAGGCTGGTTGGCTAACAAATCAAAAAAGGGCCAGATTAATATGTCTTCTCCTGGTTCACAAATCTATCCATGGCAAGGCACCACAATATCTATTCTTCTCTATCCAAATCTAAAAGCATTCTCGTAATCTTGACTCTGCCTCCATGACGACCCTTGTAGCACTTCATGCTCCCTTTGCTGCCTCTCGATTCAGCTCTTTCTCTCATCTTGCTCCACTTGCATGGATTTCGCTTCCCACTTGATATCTGAGAAACTGTCCACACCAATTTGTTCAAAACCAAACTGAAAGACTACCACCTTACCTCTGAGTTACCCTCTTAACCTACCGCTCATCAGCCTTCAAGCTAAATATTTACTCTAAACAATAACCTGCTTCTGTCCTCACTTTCTCTGCCTCCAATCTAGCACTTCATCCTTCATGGTCATATCCCTAACACAGCTGGCTGTACCGCCTATTTACATTTAAAAATATCTAATGTTGATTGCCCTTAATCTATGTATGTCCACCCATGTATTGTCCCTGGTGAATTTTCCATTTACTCCCCTCCACAAACTGGCCAGAATGTCTCTCGTACTCACCTCATTGTAAGAAGCTCACTGCTTCCTGTCACATCTGATATCTTATCTATTGTACGTGAGCATTGTTCTTCCCTATTACATGGATGCGCTAGCGTCCATGTAGTTATGGTTAAGTTGGTGTTTCCATAGGAAGAGCATTTTTTGGGTGGCTTATAACTTCGCTCCCTCTGGACGAATCCTCACCAAACTTTGCAAAAAGTATATGGCCCACTGTGAATTTTTCTGCAAAGTTTGGAGAGATTTGGTCCAGCAGGGGAAAAGTTATAGGGGGGTCCCAAAACCTTTGTTTTTTCCCATAGACATAATGGGAAAAAACTTTGCGCATGCCTACAGCCCAAACCGCTGGACGGATTTACACCAATGCGGCAGGAGTGGAGGCTTGGTCCCAAAAGCGTGCTTTTGCAAATTTGGTGTAAATCCGTCCAGTAGTTTTTTTTAAAATGACCAAAATGTAAGGCAAAAAAATTAGGGATATGTCTGTTCGCTTCGCGGATGGACTTCCCGGTTCGCTCTGCGGACAGTGCCCTGATTGGCCGAGCGGCTTGCGCGATGTCCGCGGACATCCGATGTGTTCGCTGATTGGACGGCGTGGGGCGTGGAGCGCGTCAGATTTTTGGTGGCGCCCGACATCTTGCATTCGCGGACGACCGCGGACAGCGAGGTGAAACTTGGTTTAAAAATTGTATTTAGTGGAGTGTGTTGGTGTGCAAGAGTGTTTGGGGAGGGTGGGGGAGTATGAGATAGATGCAATGTTGTTTTTTTTATGTGCTAGACGCTTTTGTTGTGTTCGATTTGTCTGCGGACAACACGGCTGTTCTGAAATGTTCATAAATAAGCAGAATGGATTCGGTGTCAAGTTGAAAGTGTTCTAAGAAGACTCGTGGGGTCCTGGAATGTTCGCAGGGGGTGTCCTGAAGACGTTGTCTGTATTGTTCCTTGTCAAGCTGAAAGTGTTCTAAGAACACTAGCGGTGTCCTGAAATGTTCGTACATAAAGAAAATGGGGGTGTCCTGAGGACGCTGCCCGTATCGTCCTCTGGCAAGTTGAATGTGTTCTAGGAACTTCCTTGTGTCCGCGGACATTAAAATGGTTGCAATGCTTGAATCTATGGGTGGGATATGCTGCAGTGGTTGTGGCCAGGGTATAGAATGTTGGGTTCATGGCCATTTGGCCATGCACCCAAGACTCTATGCAATGGCCACAACCACCGCAGCATATCACACTCATATGCCATGCATCCAAGAGTCTATGCTCTGGCCACAAGCACCGCAGCATATCACACTCATAGTGGCTTATAACTTTGGGTCAAAAACAAATTTATAAGGAACATTGTTATAAGCCAGTATGGGTGTGATATGCTGCGATGGTTGTATTTATCATGTTATACTTACTATTTGGTTTAGTAACGGGAGTCCATGTTTTTCTTGTTCATTTCTGTGATAAAAGAAAATAGCATGTTAGTATTAGAATTTTATAAAGACTTATTATATTGTACAATCAACATTTTCTTCTTTTTTTTGTACCCTCATATTTAGTAGATGACAAACCAGAGTACTGTGCAATTTGCTCGGTTTCTGTGTTTGTTGCTAAAATCATTGGGTCTGTGGGAGAAAAAAAATCCATGATGGATTAAAAAAAAAACTTTTTGTGTTATGCTACAGTTTATTTGTTTGTTTGTTTTCAGTGTTTACTTGTTGTTTCTGGATAATGCTTTATACATTGGATTGTTACAGTTTTTGGGAGCAGTAAGATATTAGGTATTTGTTTGGATATTGTAAAATTTTGGAGCAGTTAGATACCAGTGGGCGTATTCTAACTGTTTATTTTTTGATATAATTTCGTGGTATTGATTTATCTGTTTGGATATTTCTAAATTTTGGCACAGTTAGATACCAATTGGCATTTTCTAACTGTCTGTTTTTTTCTCTATTTGAGTGGTATTAATTTATCCGTTTAGTTGTTGTAGCATCTTTGGGCAGATAGCTTATGGAATATTGTGACAGTTTATATTTTTTTACTACAAGTGTACTTAAGGTTTAAGTACAGTTTAGTTATCAAATTTTGGTTTTAAGAACATTAAATAAGCGTTTGTAAGATTTGCTGGTAATCTCTGCTTTAGAGTAATGGTACTATCATTACATTCAAACCATCCGCATTTCTTTTTTATATATGCAGTGTAGTGCCCTGAATTGGTTGTGGCTCCTGCGTGGTAGATTATACCTATTGTTGTGAAGGTTTTCCTACCAAGTGATATTTGACCATGTGTGAATCCAGTCAGCTTGCAGTTGTTTTTGGTACCATCTGCATTGTAACGTAGAAGCATTAGTATTACGTATTTACTATGTGTTTGTATTACTAATGTGGAGCGATTATCTGAATTGCAGGTCGAACATAATCTACCATGGTTTGCATTTTGTACAAGTTGCTGAAATGGAACAGATTCACAATTAGGGATTGATATATACACAAAGCGTTCATTGGGGATTTGTTCTTGTGTCACAATGTTGTAGAGAGTGCATGTATGTTTCCACATGTATGAAATCTAGAATATTTCATTTATAGGTATGTTTTTGTTTTCCAGTACTAATAGTAAGTACATTAGAAATTCTTGTGGAACTTCCTGTGAGTTTATAGTGAATTTCACCATTCCAGAACAGTAGTCCAATTGTTGTCTTATTCCATAAACACTATACGTGTTGTCAGGATTGTTTGCTGCGTTTCTGTGAAGTACTAACATTTGCAAACACAATGGGTCTGTACTGTGTAAGTAAATGTTCTCAACAATTGGTGGTAATTGAAATAGAATATTCATTGCTACATTTGCGTAGCAACTTACACCAACTATATTTGAGAGTTTAAATGGACCAGGTAGTTCTGTATCTGACTGCTTTTTTTGGAGTTTGTCTTCCTTCTTTGAAGAAGTACCTGGTTTACTTTTCCTAATTGATTCTTTTTAGCTTGTGGCACTTGATGAAGTATTACTTTCTTTTACTCTCTTTGGAGGATTTGCAGTGACATCCTGTTGCTTTTCTGTTTGATTTATTTTTCTTTTATAATGTTTTACTTTTTGTGGAACAGAATATGTGTTTAGATGGGGAGTGTATAGTGAACAAAGTCTATTGTATTCGAAAATGCAAGGAATATCAGCGTTTATTTTACTTGCATCAAAGTTGATTAGAAATAGACCGTCAAGTGTACGTAAGCATGATAGTACTACGTAGCTAATGCCTTCTTTAAAGACTGTGTTACCAATGTCTATCATTGCTTTGTCTAGGGTAAGACCTTGTGATTTATGAATGGTGACTACGTATGCAAGAGTTAGAGAAAATTGTTCTCTGCGTACGTACATGTCTTTGAAGAGAAGGAATCGAGCTGTTGAGCATCCTATTCTTTTTATTTCTGAAAGTTTGTCAAAGAGAATATCGACAAACTGAATTTTGTTGTCACGTGGGTATGTTTGAAAGCCAACAACTGTACCCAGTGCTCCATTAACTAGTCCTTGGTCCACATCAAGGTTACGTTTCAGCATTACTCTGCAATTTAAGGATAATTTTAATATCTTTTCCAAGCCTGCTGTGTTTGAGATTGATTTTTCTAAACTATTTAGTCTTGTGGCTTGGTCACACATGGGTAGTGTCATTCCATGTACATCTAGTTCGTCTGTGGCGCTAATTTCCATTATTGATTGCATTTCTTTACTTAACATTATTTTATTGAATTTGAAACAGCTTGCAAGAGTTGGCATTAAGGCCATACAATTGACATTTTTGTGGGCTAATTGTTCCATAACATCTGTAGCAAATGCATTATCACCATAAAGTGCATGAATGTGCTGGGTTTTCAATATTGCTTCTGCTTCTTTAGAAAGTATACCAACTCTGATAATTTTTAAGATGTTGGCATAAGTGAGATCTGCAGATTGCCGCAACTGTTCCAATGCTGCGAACAGTTTTACGGCAGAGTTTGTGTCCTAATGTTTTAAAAATAGGCTCACCTTTTACTGGTGTCAATTGAAGAAGATCTCCGAAAACAAAAATGTGTTTTCCTGCAAATAGCTCTTCATAGTTTGTTTTGAGTACTTCTTGTAATCTGAGGTGAATCAAAGCCAACATTAGGTTGGACACCATGCTCACTTCATCTATTAGTAGCATTTTCATTTGTTTCAATACTCTGCGTAGTTCCATTGCAGCTTCTGCAGAAAGTTTGTAATAATCTAATTTGTTTTGGTGTTGTACTGGCAGGAGTAGTAATCGGTGTAAAGTGACACCACCTATGTTGTAGGCAGCTAAACCTGTGGGGGCAGTGACAACAGCTGACAGTTTGTTGTTTGTCAATTGTTGAAGAAACTTACTGGTGATTTTGATTAGGAATGTTTTGCCAGAACCAGCTTCACCACTGACATACAATAGTATAGGTTTGTAATTTTGACAGGTGCATTCTTTGTTTTCATGTTGTACACCATGTGCAATTTCTTTTGTTACTTCTTGAAAAATGCTACGTTGCTCATTGTTTAGCTTTGATTGTAGTATAGTTAAGTCTTCTTTATCTTCATACTGACACATGGTGTTTTCTACTTCTATCATAGCTAATTCTGCCTCATTTGTTATTAGTGGGTCTCCCAGTGGTTCTTGGCTTCCTGTGACAGAAGGTTGACTACTGTCAGGAGTGTCCTTATCTAGTTGGGCCTGGAGTTCTTCTTCCTGTTGCTGTTCATTGTGCAACATTGTTTTGTACTGTGCAAAGTTTACATCAGTTATACTGCTTTCATTTGCTTTGAAAGCGTCTTCATATGAGTCATAGTTATCTAGTAGTGCTTCTTCTTTTCTCCATGGTTTAAAGAGTTGTAGCAGGGACATGTAATATACTTCTTTATGTTGAGGGGTCTTTAATGACAATTTGATATGATTAATTAAATTTGGTTTGGTGAGTTTTACTAAGCTGCCTTCACAGTTTGTCACTTTGTATTTACGGTTTTGTTCATCAGGTTTTATATTATTTTTGTATGTGTAGTTTTGGTCTATGTGGTATAGACACATGGTTTCCAAAGTGGTACTCATGTTTGGGTAGTATGTGTCCAATAAATAGTTTTTTTTTAAAATGTCTTGGCTGTTGGGATCATATTTGGCTATTGTTTCTATATCTTCGTATGATTTTAGAACTCTTTTTCTAGATTTAGCTGGACCAAGACTTAGCCATACTATATTTGCAGATTTACCATACAATGCAGTACCAGTTAATCGATCAGCTGCTTCATAGGATCCACATTCTCTATTGGACAGCATTTTTATGCCCAAGCTGTATAATTTCTGAGACACTGTTTTATCTGATGAGAGGTCATTCCAGAGGTCTTGGAGCTCTGTCTTTTCTGATTTGGTTAAGTATGCTGTGACATATCGTGCAACTGCAGTAGAATTGTCTGCAATGTACTGCACATTTATGTTTGCATTCCATAAATGGGCAATGATTGCATTGTAATCATTGATATATTTTTCTTCTACTTTTCTTTTTATACAATATGTATTTTTAGGTGACTTGCCTTTAACACTATGGGCCTCATTACGACCCTGGCGTTAAGAGTTTAATGGTGCCGTAAAAGGTTTCAGTGCCGTTAAACCCTTAACGCCTGATTACGAGGTCCCTTTGCAGGACCCGAACTTAACGGCTGGTTTTTCCAGCCGTTGAAGTAGGGACCCGCAAAGGGACTTTGGTGCTAATAACGGTACCACAATTTGCGGTACCGTTATTAGCGCCTTCCCCATTCCCATTGAGCCCTATGGGGCAAAAACGGGAATGGGGAAGGACCATGGCAGCATGGGGAATTACCGCCCCACCAACCTCGGAATGGGGTGGTAATTCCCCATTCCGCCATGGCGGACTGCGGCATGGACAATGGTGCTATTAGCACCATGGTCCTCTGCCTGGGTCGTAATGAGGCCCTATGTCTAACTGAAGACATGAGGTTGTTCACTTGACCTGTATTTGTAACTGGTCTAGGGAAATCAAATTGGCATTTGGTGTAGTATTTCCCTATGTTTTTGTATTTGCGACGACAATATTTGCCACATTTCTCTCTTTGGAATTGTAACATTTTTGCATGAAGATCACTATTTGTGGATTCTGATGGAATTTCACAAGTGACATATTTTTCAATAAACTGTAAAACAGTGGCATCACTGTCTTGACCAAATTTAGGAGCATCTTTAATGCATAAAAGCATGTGGACATTTGGTGCTCCTCTGGCTTGGTATTCTTTTCTCCAAAAGAAGTGTTGCACTTCTCCAAGGGGAGGAACAGTTTTATTATAAATAAAATGTATACCAATGAAGCAATGGTGAAAATATCTTGAAACATTAACAGGATCCTGAGAACAAAGTTCTCCAGGTGTTAGTATATCTATGTTTGTTTTGTTTTCGTTTGATATGCGTAGGAAAGCATGTAAATCTTCCCATGCATATTCTGCACAACTTAATGTAACAAACCAAGTGGGTGGGCCAAGGTTTCTGATCATACAACGTACATCTCCATGACGTTGAAACCAGTACTCTTTAGTACCACGCATATTTGCTAATAGATTAGTAAGATTTGCTTGTAAAACCTCATCTTTTTGTTGAAAGTTTTGTAATAATTGTGTAGCTGTCATATTTTGAAAGTGTGATCCTGATTTTAATATGTGTGCAACTCCGTAACATAAAGTTGCTAGTTCACTTTCAAAGAGTAGGTGGAATATGTATTCCACATTTTGTCGAAATCTGGGATCTTCAGAATACATTCGTAATGAGCGATATTCTGAAGCTGATATTTGAATAGGTCTATCATCGTATCTTCCTCCTTTGCCAGTCGGAAACAGTAGAGGAAAAGCATGTGCTTCTATACTTTTTTCCCATATGCTGATTGGTGATCCTTTTGTTTGACGCATTTGGTACGTTTCCAGTGCATCTTCTATGGTGTCATTAGAGTGCAATGGATGAATTGTATAATGGTCTAAAGTGTTTGATATTGTAGCAGGATCTAGGAGCTCAAATTGACCAGCTTCTTATGTCTCTTGAATTATTTCAGTTGTATCTTTCAGGTTTTCTTCAATTTTAATTTCTTTGTAATATTCATTATTCTCTTTAAGATATTGCAGTGCTTCTCTAACTTTATGTAAATCTACCAGTTGTTGCCAAATTTGTTTGTCTTTTGTAGGTACTCCATTTACCAAGATAATTAAAGATTGTTGCATTGGACGTTGCACTCATAGAGTGTGCACATTTTTCTAGATCTAATGGTAAATACACTACTTTTCCACAAATACCTTTCACTAATTCAGAGGGAAGTAATTTTGCAGTTTTTGGTTGAAGGCGTATTATTGCTTGAAAGTTCTCATATAAATTAAGTTGTTGAATGGGTTTTGGTAGTGGATATAATTCCAAGTTATTTGTCATAGCACGTGAAGGAGTTTGGTTGTTGTCAAGTTTTGTAGTGCAGTAACTGCAAAGTATTATGGAGTCAGTTATTTCGTATTTGTTTTCTGCTATAAGGTAGAGAGCTAATTCAAACCATTTAGATTCTTCATTGTCTTCTATTTTGTATGATAGGTCTACAGTTTTTGTGTTACTTTTATAAAAAGTTCTGTGGCAACATACACACACGTGGTTTTGTACTTCAGCTGAAGTACTTTCAAATTTTAGTATTTCTTTTTTGTATGTGTGTAGTGAAAGGTTGCCATGTGCAGAATTGTTACGAAGTTGGTTTACAGCTAATTCATCTTGTAAGTGGGTTTCACTTACCAAAATATTTTGTCTGGATATAGTTGATTTCTTTTAGTAGGTCTTTTGCTGTACCATGTAGAAGAATGTTATTTAAATTGGCTAGTGCTAAAGCAGGACTTTTAGCATAGTACAGTTTATAAACTATATTTCTTATACTTGCATGATGTGTTGATATCCTTTTGATATCATGCAAGGTTGTTTTGCAAGTAGGTCCTGTAATGCAGGCCAATGAATGTCCTTGTAGTCCTGTGTACTTGCGTACTGGACAAGCATCCATATTTTGCAGTAGTTTAATTTTGATTTTGTCTTTGCTTTTCACATATTGATTGAGGAATTGGTGTAAAGACTTGAACATTTTTTTGGGAATGTTACACATTGACGTGCATGGCCATTTGTACACTAGATGTTCTGATTCAGTTGAATGGAGGGGTAAATCTACGTTTTCAGGGCATATTTTTGTAAGGATAACTTCTTGTTCCATTATGGTATTATTAACTTTTTCATAACCTCGACCACTGCTATGTATGGCAATTGTATTTGTTTGCTTTTGTCTGTACGCTTCTTCATTAAAGTATGGTTCTGTGCTTGTAGTGTGACTCCTTTCACCTCCACAGATATTTAAGAAGTTAGTGGTTTTATTTTGTTTAACACTAAAATAAATAACTTTCTTTTGAGAAGAATTGCACTGTCCATCAACGCACCTAAGATTACTTTTCTACGATAGGTTTGAAGTGTTGAACCTGGTTTCTCTCCTGTTTTCATAAGATTTTGAAGGACTTTGTGACGGAACATTTTGGCTAAAATACTTTTCTTGGTATGCTTACTTTGTACTACATCAAGATTTATAGAAGACGTTTTATTTGTAGTGATAGTTGATTTTCTGTTAATTGTTTTTTGGTTTGTTTTACTTTTTGATAGAGGAGGCAACGATTTTGTACTAGAAACTTCTTCTATTTCACTACATGACTGTATTAGCTGTTGTATTTCAATTTTTCTTACAAATTCTGCTACAGATGGATGTTATTGTTGGAGAGTTTTCTTTTCATGTGCTCTAGTTCTGCGTTCCTTTCTACGGAGTTGCTTTTTGGTAGGCATTATTTAGGGTCTGTTGAAAAAATACAGAAGGTATGGGTTGGGGTGTTCTGGAATGCATGTGTGTTGTGTGCATGAGTGTTTGAGTAAGATGATAAAGATGTATGTAATGGTGTGTGATTGTTCTTTGGGAAGTACAACTACTAGGGATGGGTATTCTTGAATTAATGTGTTACTAAACTGGGGTTCAGATGACAGAAAAAAGTAAGCCAGTGGTTTGGAGAAGTATAAATAGTATATCTAAAGCTATGCAATTAAAACAGTTGTTTGTTCTACAACATCTAAATTCTAGCGGCTGAGTTGGGTAATTTGTGTGTCGAAAAATAGGAAGTTGTGGGCCATTCTGCCAGTAAATCACTGTTTAAGACGGGGGGATTTTTGTTCAGAATGGTGCAGAATCTCTATTTTTAGGCACAGAAATAGCATGAATTAACCTTACAGTGTGTTTGAGTAATAATTCAAATATTATGGTAACATTTTACTTACTTTTTTTCTAAAATGAGCAGTTTACTTCTTAGTTGTTCTTTGTACTTCAAATCCGGCTGCTTCTTTTCTGGAGAATGGTCTTCACTGCAATTGTAAGAGAAAGAAATTAGTAATTTGGTTTGTATGTAGCACTGTTTTTAATTTAGACATAGAATTTTTAAATTGAAATGCTCAGCGCCTTCCTCAAAACCATAAAACTATCTTATGACTAACTGTAGGAAAGAAAATATCTTTACTATGGCTTGTGAAATTCATAATGTACCACTATATACCACTATTCCTGTAACTAAGCTTTTCCACGTAATAGTGAGTCAATGTCATAGCCTGCTTTTCCAGGTAATAGTGAGTCAATGTCATAGCCTGCTTGTCCTATATAAATGTAAGTAATTATATAAATTGAAAAAATCAAAACCAATTATGTGTTTGTACAAATATTATTGCTTGAGATTTGATCATAGAGTGTGCATGTACTTTTGTTTGATTATATGTAGTCTATATATTTGATTTAAAAAATGTTGGTTTAACATTATTTGCGTGTGTGTGTGTGTATGAAGAAATTAAACGGTATAAAGGTTTGTAAGTCACAGTTCATTTTAGGACAATGAAAAAATGATTGTAGATTCATTTTACAGATTATACAAGGTAAAAGTCGGTTAGAACATGTGTTCATGTACTGTATAGAAAATATGCATACCTGTAGTTTATGTTCATGCATATGGATATGGACGAAGCTGCAAGTAGAAATCTTGGAGACTTGTATAGTATTTCTCGTAGATCGTGCTTGCCAAGAGATTCACCGTACATTTGCAGTGCTGATCTATAATGATGCAGTTACATGTAGAGGTCTTGGATTTGATTGGTGGATGGTCATGTGATTTCTTAGCTACATCCAATGAGGGAATGGTACAGAGAGTGAAGTGGAAATGGTAGAAAGGCTGTCCATGTTACGATATGTTCACGGACATGGCGGTAGTTCTAGGACACCACGTATTACATCCGGGTTAATTTGGGGTGGGGAGGCATGCAAATGAGATTGAATGTAGCAAGGGATTGGTCAGTAAAGTTTAGTGAGTGTGTTGTGCTAGGAGAGGTTTTCTCAGATATTCTTCTTGCTGAGAGAAGAACAGATAGCTATGGCTGTGTTTCAAAAAACAGATTGTGTGGATTTTGGGAGACTCGTGGATACATTGGTTGAATGTGCATGCAGAAAGCTGTGGAGTATCTATAGATCTTGGATTCCCACATGTGGAAGTGCACTGGCATAGAGTGCGTGGAATGAAGTGGTTGGACTTGCTACCTCTCTGTGCAACTTTGAAGATAGAGGAACATCCAGACATAATTGTAATTCATTGTGCAGGGAACAGTTTAGGACATGTGTCTGGAAATTCTTTGCAATTTGCAATGAAAGAAAGACTTCAGAAGATCATGGACATGTTTACAAACTCCAAAGTAATTTTTTCACGGATTGCGCAGAGACAAATGTGGCTTCGTTCTTTCTCATGTGGTCCACAAATGGAGAAAGCAAGGCGTAATGCCAATAAGGCTGTTTGTGCCTTCCTAAGAGATTTTGGCATGTCCTCTTTTCACAATGAAAATATTATGTTTCGTAGTACATACATTTTTCGCAGAGATGGAGTCCATCTTACTTATGCTGGCAATCAGATTTTGCTGAGAAATGCACAAAATGCATTGCGACCTTTTTTTAGAAATACAGCATCCATTTTGAAGTAGGTGTTAAGTATTTATAATTTTTGACATACAAACACCTCCCAAAGGATCTTTTCAGAGCCACCACTTGCTCCCAGAGAAAAATGCAATGGTTACAATAGGGTAGCACCCCAATTTTTTTTTTATGTTCGTGAACTGTCCGCAGACTTTTAAGATATACAAAGGGCCCTGCTTTATTTATCTTCACTTCTATTTTTTAACTGTGAAAGGCGGCTCTGAAAAGAGCCTTCTTTTTTTATTTTATTTTTGTTATTTTGTATTTTTTTTTATTTTTTATACACGACACACTAGGAGAGGAGGGGAAAGGAGGGTAAAGGGGGGACACCAACCACAGGGATAAGAAAGGGCAAGCTGAGAGAGGATGATGTAGAGTGGGTTTTATTTGGGTAGTGAGGAGGTCTTCTCGTGCTCAGAGACGATAGTCTCAAAAGCACTCCGAAGTCGCTCCCCCCTGCAGAGTACTGTGTCACAGTACATACATACAACTGTGACCCTCGAAAGGTAAGGGTCATCAGAATTCTGTATGGCCTGTGAGGCAGCTTGAGGAAGACGCTCTCCCACAGAGGTGGTCCTTGTAGTGACAGGATCAGAAACGGAGGATGAAGTAGAGGCAATCAACCTACTACGCTCTTCGCAAGGTACAACCTGGCGAATGGCCCCAGTGTGGAATGAGTTCAGGTGTCGCTTCATGGTCGTGGTCCCAAAGCTGTACATACCATGCCTCCCGCGACTGAGTACCATTTTGCACTCATTGCAGGTGACACCGTTCGCACGAGCCTTAGGATCATTCCCATGAACGGTAAACAACCGCCACGCCCAAGAATCAGGCCGAGGGCGGGTAGTAGGGATTTCCTCTACCTCATTCTCGTCATCCTCTTCTTCCTCCTCTGTATCCTCACTCCTGTTCCCCTCTTCAGGCCCTTGGGGAGATGGTGGTGGTGGAGGGGGTAGGGGTGGTGCTGAGGCAGTGTAGCACCAGGTGGCAATAGTGGAGCCATGGATGTCATCGTCTTGGAGATAGAAATCTCAAAATCTGCAAAGTATGCAGCAAAATACAGTGTGGAATAGCCAGAAACGCAATGAGAATGAGCTCTAAGGCGTGGTCTTTTATAGGGGTGCTTGTACGCGGTTCGCGGACATGCGCACCATCCGCAAGACAGATCGAACACCAAAAAAGGTTCAAAAAGTCACAAATACTATGTGGAAACTTAGGATTAGTATGTGGGATTTGTGGTATGGTGAGTTTTTAATGAGAAATATTGTGGATTACTTGGAAATGTACTTTTAAACTGTTCGGGGATATGAACAGTGTCCGCATTCAGAACACGCGATCAGCGTGGGCGGGGTCACATGATTGCTTAGTGAGTATGTTCACTAAGGAAGCGGCCGTCCGCATGACACCCAATGTACGGACATTGTTTTGCGCATGCGTGTTGATGTTCTATGGACAGTGTTCGGGTCCTGAACTAATTAAAAGTGCGTCACACGTAAAACGAACAGTTACGGACAGCCATTTGTTCTTAGCACAGTTTAACTTACTTGCGAACAATACGGACAGACATAGCGTCCCCAGCACACCTCCATTTTCGTTTATTTACGAACAATTCAGGACACCAGGAGTGTTCTTAGAACAGTTTCAACTTGCTAGCGAACACTACGAACAGGCATAGTGTTCTTAAGGACACCTCCATTTTCGTTTATTTACGAACATTTCAGCACAGTACGAGTGTTCTTAGAACAGTTTCAACTTGCATGAGAACATTACGGACAGATATAGTGTCCTCAGGACACTTACATTTTCTTACGAACATTTCCGAACAACCGCGTTGTCCGTGGACACCTAAATTGGTTTTAACACAAAGAACTGAAAGTAATTACAACACAATATATAAAAGTAACTTTATTTGATACATATAAACAATTTATGACTGAGAAGGTGGGGCAGAAACGGAAACAAAAACAGGAGAATTGGGATCAGGTGAAGAAGGGATGGAAATGTCATCAAAACGTTTTGGTCCATGGAGAGGGTTTGGGGTTAAATGAGTGGGATGTGGTGAGGGGGGACAAGTACAGGTGGGACAATGGTATGTTGTTGGTAGTTTTAGGTGATCTTCCACAAAGTTCTTTAAATCGTTAAAATTTGCCATAAGTTGGTCCATTTTTTGGTTAATGTGTTCCAGAGTGTTATCCACTGCTTCTTTTTCTGTGGTAGTGGCAATTTTTGTATGGTCTGTAAAAAAAAAATTAAATGTATATGTTAAATGTATACAAAATAATATTTATTAATTGGTTTATATAGTAAAGTGTGTACCATTAGGTGCACTATCTTCTGACATTTTGTGTTGTGGGAAATGCTCCTCTAGCCACTCCAGAGTACTACACATTTCTGTGAGAAAACATAAAAGTAATATTTTTTTTTATCGAATACTGAAAGTTTATAAATATATGAGTAAAATTAAGTGCACTTACGATTTCAGGAAAGTATGTGATGAGTAGTCTGTACTTCTGGTCTTGCTCTTAGTTGTGGAGTGTCTGTGAGGTAATTATGTTGGAAGCCACTTTATCTTCTTTTGGTATATTCCATTTTAGAACATATTGTATTTAAATGAATGGTTAGTATGTTACATATATGGGTTACATTTCTTCAGTATTACTACATATACTTTGTATGTGTGCTGCTTTGTGAATTTGTTAAATGTTCCTATGTTATGATATAACAATGACACATACCCCCCCAGAGTTTTTAGGTGGTGGTACTGTTGTTCGAACATGTCCGCGGACAGTCAAATTCAGTAGAAAGGGTTCAGTATGTTCCATATTACATGTACATAAAGTCAAAGTTATTATTGTTAAGTAAGTTGTGCTACTAAAAAACTATGAAATTCAGTAAAAAAACTTTGTTAAAGGGACGTTATGGTTCAGTTGCGCTACGAAAAACCTATGAAATTCAGTAAAAAAAACTTTGTTAAAGAGACGTTATGGTTAAGTTGCGCTACTAAAAACCTATGAAATTCAGTAAAAATAATTTGTTAAAGGGACGTTATGGTTAAGTTGCGCTACTAAAAACCTATGAAATTCAGTAAAAAATCTTTGTTAAAGGGTTGTTATGGTTAAGTTGCGCTACTAAAAACCTATCAGATTCAGTAAAAAATCTTTGTTAAAGGGACGTTATGGTTCAAAGTAAAACCGAAAAACCCCTGAAATTCGGCAGTTATGGTAAGATAAGCAACCATAACTCGCGCCACCGTGCACTGCTAACACTAACACCCAGGACATCAAAGATGACATCACAAATGTCATTGATGACATCACTGATGACATCACATGGCTGGCTCTCCCTTTTTTTCCTTTACTGACATATCTAAGCCACATAGTTTTCTTCAGTAACAGTCAGGAAGTAAAAATTGAAAAGGTACTATATTTGTAGACTTAGGGTCAAGTCATATCATATGAAACATATATATAGCGGAAGACACAGGCTTGAAAGAGAGCAATCCTTTCTGTACATGAAGATAATAATTAGAGTTATCAGCACTTTCTCATATTTTTATTTTTATTACTATACCTTCCCTGTATATGCTCATATTTGTATACATTGTACTCACACTCCGTTCCTTAGGGTTCACTGACATCAATTGATACACATACATACAGTAAGTAGCAGCTTTGAAACATAAGATAATCAGTTAGGTTATGAACTATTTCTGCTACTATTTCTGCTTTTTTGCTTACTTCTCTGTCCCTGTATATACTCATATTTGTATGTGTTGTTGTCTCTTTGTGTTTTGTCTGTATTAAGTGTAATTGTGTATTAAGTGGGTTTTATTAGCTACTTATTACATGTTTCACAGTACGCAAAACTCTAATAAGAAAGCAGTTATCATTTCATTATTCTACATGGCAAGATTATGAATATTGCACCTTCATCATGTATACTGCACACACTGCCTAAGTTTCTGCATGAGTTGCTTAGTATACTGGATAGAACTTCATAATAGAATGCTATTTATATCAATACATTGCTTAATGCACTAATTAGCTCATGATATTTATTCAAATGATCCTTGACACTTTTTGGTCAACATTATAAGAATCCCTCCTACAGAGTTTTCATGAAAAGTAAATGTACATGTGATATCATCAGTGATGTCATCAATGACATTTGTGATGTCATCTTTGATGTCCTGGGTTTTAGTGTTAGCAGTGCACGGTGGCACGAGTTATGGTTGCTTATCTTACCATAACTGCCAAATTTCAGGGGTTTTTCGGTTTTACTTTGAACCATAACATCCCTTTAACAAAGTTTTTTTACTGAATCTGATAGGTTTTTAGTAGCGCAACTTAACCATAACATCCCTTTAACAAAGATTTTTTACTGAATCTGATAGGTTTTTAGTAGCGCAACTTAACCATAACGTCCCTTTAACAAAGTTTTTTTACTGAATATATATATAAATACTAAAAAATGATAATAATAAGCTGATTTCATCCAGTGTTGTTGATTTTGGTAGGCAATGTAAATGCAAGTCTCCTACAGTCTAACATGGATCCAGACAGTGAATTCTCTGACCTTTTAGATAGCGTTCTACAGTCATTATATAATCATTTTTCAAAAACTTGATCGTGGCCATGAAAGAAATATGTGATTAATACTTCCTTCTTCATCTCAATAGGCAATAATTGTTTGAGTGTCCATCTGCATGGGTATATCCCAAACGTTATTGCCTGTGTCTGATCGAAATATGAGGACATTTGTCTGATAACTCAGTTTACCGTAGCTACCTGCTCGAGAATCCATGATCGTGACTTTGTTTGATTTGGAGTACAAAACAAATGACAGTCCAAAGTAATCTTCTGCTCAGACCTATGACATTGGTGTAAACTGCAAGATCAGGTGGCATTATTAGTTAGAGGATCGCATGTGCAGTTAGAGAGTGTTGGGAGCTGGAGGGCTCCTTTTTCTGGCAGCACATGTTCATCTTACCACAGGAATCCCACAGTAGTCATTCAAGATGCACGAAGAAACACTGCAAGACGCTCTCTGAAAGAAATGCATCACAGGAACCGGTGAGTGAAAGGGGATGATAGTAGGAGAGGGTAGAGAGGATTTACTCAGGAAACAAGAAAGGAGAAGGAGTGCACAGTGGGGAAAGTGGCATTGGGAATGGGAAGGATTTTTAAACTGTTGATAATTTTCCCATTTTTGCCACAATCGGCAAAGAATGAATTACCATTGGAATGGTAATGAAGTAATACGAGGTGACTACAGTATGTTTCCATGGGAATTTACCCAGGTAAACTACCACATAAATGAATGAAGGGAGGTGAAAATGTGTAATTTGATCATGGCCAATGGCCCATGCACTTACCAAAGGCCCTGGTGACCCTAGGAAAACACTGCAGGGCAAGGTGGTAAGAGGGCCGTGTGGGGATTTGTCATGGACTCCCCAAACTCAACATTAGGAGGCATAGGCATCTGCCAGCAGGTGCTCTGCCAACTGACAGAGCCTGTGGTTACTAAATAAAGTTAAAATATCTAATTTCAAAGAAAGTCAAAATGATCATTGCATCTCCTATGTGAGCTGCCCCTGCTGGTCATCTCCTGCATCCCTGGCACTGGAGCTGTACGTCAAAGGAACTGACAACTGCTGCATCATACCACATCTCAGGAATTCCTATTTTCTTCAGTTGCATCCCCAGCAATTCCGAACCATTCCTTCTTCATTGATCATGTTCGCCTGCACTAAAACTGTCACTGTACAATAGGAAAAGAGATACCACCTCCATTGACCTTCCACTTTTTCAAGAAAAAAAGCAGCATAAGTGGTTAGAAATGTGCAAAGTTACCTGATAGCAAGATGCTAACCGCTTAGCTTTAGTTCTAAAAAAGGCGCCTGTGCAGGCCAGAATCATAGACCTTTTAATAACATTGACAGTATCTCGAGTCTTTAGCAGCGTGCCTCGTACTTGTCATTGTGCACGACCCATTATGTATAGTATCTCACTAATGTGCAATACTGAAGGTTGATGCCCGGAAGGTTTTAAATTAATAATGAATAAAAATAACCTTTGGCATTACTCGGAGCAGCTCTCCAGACCATATTTAAATCAGGCTAACCTCAGATCCCAGCGCCTTACCTGGCTAGATATACAGACTTCACTTTATAGACCCTAAGAAAGTGGTCCATTAAAGAGTATGGAGAACAATGACCTCATCTTACTATCCCACCATTTACATGGGCCCTTTTTCTGAGGCTGCTTTTGAACATAAACCTTAAAGGATAGATTTATGTTAGTTCTTATATCTATGTAGTAGGATATCCCTATATTTTCCTAGGAGACTACGATCCCATTTGATTTTCCTGTATTGAAGAAAATTCCCCTTTTATATTCCATTTAATGAGTACTAATTGTTGTAATGCCACTGGGGTTGGTGCCATCATGACACGTACATAAATATTTTGATTCGACAGCCCTTCTGGAGCCATCTAAATGCAAAGATTCTAAAGATTTTCAGGGGGGATTTGTAAATATATTAAAAAGCAGGGGTGACCAAACAGAACTGCATATTGTCTGTGAAATCTCCTCAAAGGACCAGTTAGGGAAATCTGCTCCTTCAAACTTCCAACCACTCGAATTAAAGGTGATTTGAAAAGTTCAAAACAAGGAGAAACGAATGAAATGTTTGCATCATAGTTCGAGCACGCTGGCTATATAAGGAGTCATGCGGTGTAACATCATGCAGTGTCGGGCAGCTTTCAGAGAGCTAGGAGACTTTTTTGACAGCAGTGTTTGGACATTTGTGAAAGTGATTACAAAGACTAGTTGAGTAGGAGAAAGGATTGGGGAATTGGGTGATGAGGTGAGGGTTTGGAGAACCACATTTAAACAGGGTGTTTGCATATGTTTTAAAATATTTTGATTGTGCTGTGTGACACATTCAGCTGTTTACCAGTGAACTACTCAAGTGGCATCAGAGGCAGCATCAAGGAATGACATCTCCAACACACCTAGGTCCACACACCCTGCACTCCCCACCCCACATGAGACTTTGTGATCTACTCCCCACTGTCTCCCCTCTATGCAATTGCCCACCACTGCCAGTTAGCACCCACTTTTTTCACTGCTTCCCTCACTGGGCCTCATTATGAGTATGCCGGTCCGGTAACAACGGTGCCGGTAAGCTACCGGCACCGTTGTTACCGAACCGACATACTCCGAGAACTGCGTGTGGGTGCCTTTCCGCCCACCAGGTCTCACCTGGCAGGCAAAAAGACACCCGATTGCAGACGTTGACGCATGCACTCGCACTGTTGCACCCCGTGCCGGTGCATCCGTCCTGCCCATTCCCATTGAGTCCTATGGTACTCGAATGGGAATGGGGAGTCACTTTTTCCGGCGCCTGGCTTCAGGGACCGCCGGTGCTGCAATGCCTAGGTGATTCCCCATTGCCAGGTGCTGGAAAAAAAGCATAACTCTGGCATCAGCCTGCTGTTTTTACCGGCACGGCTACTGCCAGAGTTATATTGAGGCCCACTGTGTTCTTACCCCTATGATTCTAAAGCGCTCTGTTGCTTCAAGTAGTTAGGTCAACACTCAATAATTGCCCCAATAATAATAATAATAATAATAATAATAATAATAATAATAATAATAATAATAATAATAATAAAGGGGAGGGATACCCTGAGAGGACTATCAGCTGGGCTGTCTGGCCCGTGGGATAGCCACACAAGACTTTTGATTTTGTGTGAGATGCTTTGGGCTCCGGAGAAAATATCAGTGACACTTGGCAGGATAAAGCAACAAACTTTCAGGGAGGCAAACATATAGAGATAAGAAGTGAGTGCAGGAAGGAGCAGAGCCCCTTAAAACAGCTTGAGCTTTTGTCTTCACATGCAGACATGGCAATTGTTGAATAAATGGCTTGAGACCGAAGCTACTCCTTACTGATGATGACCAACAAGGCTGAAACATGTGTGGGGTTGCTAGCGGTCGCATGCAGAAGGGATATGACCTAGCAGTTCGGGCTGGACTGCCCCTTTTGGGGTAGGACAAAGCCTGATTTGCATATGGTATTTCCCCGTCCGCAATCGCTTTGCAGACTGAAAAACGATGGTCTGGAGGCTTGCCCAGAACTATGCCCCTGGTAATGATTTATTCAAAACCTTCCAGCCATCACCTTTTCATTTTGCTAAAGTCACCCCGAGTGGGATGGGTATGCTCAGATGTGGGTCCCGAGTCTGCCGGGATTGGAGACCCAGGCTACTCCTCACTGATGATGCCCAACAAGGCTGAAACATGTCTGGGGATGCTTGTGGTCTCGTGCAGAAGGGACGTGACCTAGCAGTTCGGGCTGGACTGCCCCTTTTGTGGTAGGACCAAGACTGATTTGCAAATGGTTTTCCCCTTCTGTAATGGCTTGGCAGGCTGAAAAACGATGGTCTGGACGGTTGCCCAGAGCTGTGCCCGGGGTTATGATTTATTCAAAACCTTCCAGCCATCACCTTTTCATTTTGCTAAAGTCACCCCGAGTGGGACAAGTTTTCCCAGACTTGGGTCCCGAGTCTGCCAAGCCTAGAGACCCAAGCTACTCCTCACTGATGATGCCCAACAAGGCTGAAACATGTCTGGGGATGATTGCGGTCTCATGCAGAAGGGATGTGACCTAGCAGTTCGGGTTGGACTGCCCTTTTTGGGGTAGGACCAAGCCTGATTTACATAGCTTTTTGCGCCTTCTGTAATGGCTTGGCAGGCTGAAAAATGATGGTCTGGAGGGTTGCCCGGAGCTGGGGCCGTTGTTACGATTTATTCAAAACCTTCCAGCCATCACCTTTTCATTTTGCTACAGACATTCTGGGAGACAGGAGATAACTATCGGTGTCCATCTCCTGAATTAAGTGAACTGCGCAGGTATCCTTGGGTGACACTTAGGTGCAGTGATTCTTGCTGTCATGCCACAAGATAACCAGACATTCACAGAGCCAATGCACACAATAACAGTATTCAATGAACATACCATATTTAAAATCCTGCAACATCAAAAGTCCTGTATTTTGGGACTACAAAAATCTTGTATTCCAAAATACCGAATTAGGGGAGTAGAGGTTGCGGGGGTGTCCCCCGCTCCACTAATTCAGTGTTTTGCACTGCAGTGGTGTCCCCCACATACGCAACATGTGTTGTGGGGCCGAAAAAAAAGAATCTCAAATTACAAAATGCAAACCTATTCTGTTCGTGATTTTCTAGTTCGAGATTTTGGTTTTCATGATATTGACGTACATCCCACGATAACATCTCCTGAATTGAGGGAACCGTGCAGATGGTATTGGGTAACATTCCGGTGCAGGAGGAGAAGAAAATCCCTCAGCACACCTAGTGCTATTGTTGACAGGCTTATGTGAAGCTTGTGGTGGGAGGAAGTCACAGACATAGAGGAAGGCAGGAGGTACCTTCCAGTGTCCAGCTCTTGATGTGAGTGAATGGTGAATGTGTAGAATATGTCTGGAGTATCAACATGATGTAGTGGCATGGGGGAGACATGCTGCTTGTGGACTCTTTACACCAACATCTGCACTTACTGTGTGCACTGGTGTTGCCAGAATATCTGGAAGCCCATTGAAGAGATCATCAACCCAACATTCCATCCCCATCTCCTCAAGTAATTCTGAAGAGCATTATATTTGAGACCTTGCATCAGCTATTGCACTCAACCAAGTCTTATATGAGTGTGCATTCAGTAAAGCCACTCCAGAACAAATTCCTCTTTTGCCCAGGCAGGTGGCATGTTGAGTCTTACACCAGATCAACATGCCACTAATGCAAGATTCTGTAAAAAGAAAATCAGTGTGCTACTATACATATATATATATATATATATATATATATATATATATATATATATATATATATATATATATATATATTTTATTTTTTTATTTTATTTTTTTCTTTTTCATCATATTTTGCTCAATCAAATTATATGTGAATAGGCATTCAATCAAGCTGCCCCAATGCAAATTCTTCCTCCATCCAGCCAGGGGGTGTGCTGCATCAAACACCCAATTATTCTACCAATATTGCCAATGTCTGAGTGATCAATAAGACTCTGTAAATAAGTATTCTACCAGCACACCACAAAGACTTTTCTTCTTCCTTAAAAGTGAACTAGCATGTCTTTTTCTATGAAATACTGATCATTCCTTTTAAATATGCTTGCAAAAAAAAGTAAACTAATATTTAGTGCAGCACTGGCTGAAATCCCCTCTAAAAGCAAGATGTCAACTGAAATGCCCTTTCTAAAATAAAATTCTCTAATTCACAAACTGCAAGAAAAATCACCCTCCTGCGTCTCTGAAGGATTCCTAGTGACTGCTGAAGAGCAGCAGAAACCAGCCCTTCAGACAGACAGATAAATCAGTCTGACCAAACTCAATTACAGAAATCTCTTAAAAGTTGGAAAAATCATGGAAACTCAGTTGATTCGGAGTTCGACCGAACTAATTTTACCCAGACCTATTTGTAACTTTGTTTGCAAAAGAATGCAACACGCAACTGAGTTTTAAACTTTCGAGCTAAACAAACCACTGTAAAAAATATCTCACTTGGATACATCGTCTCTCTCTGCCCTTCTATAATGTATTAATGTAACTAATGTTCATTTCAAAGGCCCCAGCAAAACAAACAATTTGCAACAATTTACACAAATAGCTTTTGGTTAACTACTACTGTCTTTTCAAATACGGAAAGGCCCTTAAGGTGTAACCAGACACAAGACCGCCACTGACCGCGTCGTTCAGCTCATAGAGCTCTTGTCGGGTCTAAGAAGGATTTGAGCTTTTAATGGAGTTTTCCAGCAGGAAAACATTCATGTTTTAAACATTAATAACCTCGTATAGTTAGTTTCCATGATCTACCGACATTCGGCAGCCCTGTTGCGCCATAAACCTTAACCACGGATACAAGCTGCATGCAAACATGGCAGCAAGTAACATGTCAGCTCAGGAGCAAGAGTTTAAATCAACGTGCCTGACCACAGGCAGTTCTTTCATTTCCACCAGAGCTGATGAGGTCAACTGAGCTAGTGTTTCTGGAACAGGTTTTTGATACGAAGCAGCAGAGCACAATTAATCAAATACCATAACTGGGACAACTCAAATCATTTCCCAAAGTACAGAACGCGGGGGAGGCATAAATCTCGGCAGCTGACATAGGTACCTTTCTTCAAACTGTTGCCACGTCTTCATAGGCTTCGGCTGCCTTTATGCAGCACCGGATGGAGATATGCAATAGAAATATCATAAGTGCCTAGCAAAGGCCCACACCGGTGTTTACCATATCAGCAAATAAATGGGCGCTTTGGAAGGAAAAGAAAGGAGAAGCTTAAATCGAATGCTCAAGATATTGCAAAGATTTGAATTAATTCAAGGGAAGGGTTTATTTTATTCTAGATCAAACAAGTTGGACAAACGGTAGTCGAGTAACATTATAAATGAAATAAGGCTATCATTGTCTGACTTTCTGTCGATCGATGCATGCATTCCAAAAGGGATGAAGGCATGTGGACCGATTAATGATTCTGTGCATAACTGATGGCAAGATGTAGCAACCGTGCCATTGTTCATAAAATAAAGATGGCTGGATATAATGCAGCTTACAAACAAGTCAAATATAAGTGAAATATGCAAACGACGACAAAGGCAATACAGTCACTTTTTATGGAGCCCAAGTGTTTTCAGAGGTATGCGTTTGCTTGTGTGTATGTGGTTCTGTTGGTTTGTGGGTAGACTGATGTTTTGAGTTAATCTTTAACTGGGGGAGGTGTATTTGTGGTTGTTGGGTTATATGAATTAGGTGGGCCTATGGATGAGTCAGCGTGGGCTCTGTGGATAAATGCATTAGGGTGTCTGCGTGTGCGTGTGTGTTTGGTTGTGGGGATAGTTTAAAGGGTGGATGAAGGGCCATTTGTGTGTGTTTGTGTGTGTGTGTGTGTGTGTGTGCGGGCGCCTGTGTGAATGTGTGTGTGCGAAAAGTTATTGTTTTATATCATATTATGTTTGATTTTAAAGGTACCAAACAGGTGAAGCAACACTATTCAGAGTGCACAGAAATATAAGGAATGGTGTGTAACGACTGATGGGCGAAGAGGGAGCAGGATGGTGATGCAAAGTTAAAGAAGACAGTATTTGCAGCAAACAAAGGTCTAAACATGCTTGAGTAACTTATTTCATGAGCCCATATTGTTTCTCTTTATTGTGCATTTAGCTATTTCGCAAGCCTCCAGCACATAAAAAAAAACAAGGAAATTACATAAAATACATCAAAATCACAGTTACAAGATACATATTAGATATAACAGAATTATTCCATGTAGTCACACTGTTAAAATCTCAAATTCCTAGAAAGAGCTAACATTATAATCCATCCATGGGTCCACATAAAAGCAACTGAATACATAGAGTTAAACATTGGTAAATCCAGACTCAATCAGCGATAAAACTTCTTTCCAAATGTTATGGACTGCGGCCGTTAAAACAACAGATTCAGGCCATTTAAAATACTCCAGAATTGTTCAGGTCTAATGTGTTCAAGATACGTGACAAGGTTTCTGTATCCCCTGACATAATAGCGTTGTAATAATGGGCATGATGACAGTATGTGTTGACTTGTCTAGATGTTTTCGCTACAACAACGGCACAATCGTTCCACTAAAGGAATTATATTCCACGCCCCAGTATATTCCACTGCTGGAAGAATATTTAAGTGCAGATGTAAAACAAAGCGCTTAAGTTCAATTGAACAGAATTTGGTTAGGTATGCACGGGGAGAATTTAACAAAGAACTCTGAGTTCAAAACTCGTATCTCCTCTTGGTTGACAGTTTTCAAATGTTACTAACTGTATCCCAGTTCCTTGACTTGATCTTTAAAATAGTTTCAATATTCGGAGCAGTTAAAGCAATTTCAGTTGGTATATCTAGAAAGAAATACATTATTAGCGCCTGTGTCACAATTCCTACCAATCAAGTGTTGCTTATTCAAATTTACATTTGCTGACATTGTCCTAAGGTGAAGTAGGGTTCTTTGTGTCAGCCTTGACGAGGAGAGTGATGAAAGACCAAATTCCATTCTTAGAGCTTCCACAGGGACTGAAGACGGAAGGTTTACTAGTGATCGTAAAATGTTGCCCTCTATTTTTTCAAGCCAACTAACATGTCTTTGTGAGAGTACAGATAAGCCATAGAGTAGACTCAGAATAATGCTGAGACTGTCGATTTCCAACAATGCTTCAATGTAATGTCCCCCTTTCTTTGCCATATAATGTTTTACTACATTCCATTTCCTCCAAATCTTTGGAATAATCCAATCGCCATAATAACATTTAGGAGGATTTAATTTAATTGGGAACCCCAAATTAATGTAGTCTTCTACGTCTGCAAGTTTGATATCTTTTAACTTCCAGACAAATGGAGATTTCTTTGGTACACTGCCTCCAAGACAATTAATGTTGGTCTGCGAAATGTTTATAGTCATGGAATATTTTGTGGCATAGAGAGTTAAGGCATTTATAGAACGTTGCTAGCCAATGGCAGTCATGTCGAGGAAAATAGTATCATTCGCATTGTCCCATATATTGCTTAGAGTTCCGATTGATTTAAGGTGGTTTGCTGGAATGAGTCTGTAGACTCAAATTAGTTGTTTGGAGCCTGGATGGACTACAGGTTGGTGACATTTTCATTGAAGTTCATTTTGCATTTTGTAGATCTTCTAGAGCTGCTGATTCGTTTGTACCACAGCAGAATGCCTGGTGCAACATTAGAATCTGTCAAATTATATTTTGTATACATTGGGTATTTTCAGTGGTTTTACTGATGTTGATGTAATGGTCCTGTTAAGAGCATGGAAGTAGAAATAGTCTGTCAGGTATTTAGGGCCTTTCACCAAAATACAGTGTGGGCTTTACACATTCTGTTTTGTGTGTTTGTGTGGGTGAAGGGGAGGATGCTCTGTTGTGCTTGGATGAGTGGGATAGTTTGTTGGGTGGGTGTGTTTTATAGGTGAGCTTGTGTTCGGTGGATGGTCATGTGGATGAGCAATTGGATGAGTGGGTGAGCCAGTAGTGTGTCATGATGAATGTGTTTCTATGGGGCTAGGTGAATAGGTGACTTCTTTCATTGTCAGTTGCTGAGAGGGTGCATGGGTGGATGGTTGGATGTTGTGGTTTGATTGTGCAGAAGGTTAGTGGTTGAATGAATGGATGAATTGACAGATTGATGTGTTTGTTTGAAGGCTGTGGGTGAACGGAAGGATGACAGGAAATTGTGTGAACGTGTGTGATTGCATGGATTTGTTACCGGCTACTTGGTAACATGAATAGATGTGTAAGGATGTAGGTGTTAAATTGTCTGGATTCATTTGTGTGTGAATGGATGGTTGTGTTTGTTTTCAGATGTGCAGATGGATTAGTTGATGGATTAATGGTTGAATTTGTGTTGTAATCTAAAATGAGATACATATCAGGTTACTGCTGAATTTAGTGGTGCCTCTTCCTATAACTACATAACTAGTAGGAGAGTTCTATAAATGAATAGATGAGGGCTCCAGCTGGGTGAGAACAATGATACTTGTATAGGAAGTATGGTAGAGGACTCATCTTGAGTGTTTGATCATTGTAACTGAAGACTGTTATCGTTTTTCTATATTTGAATGCCGAATATTGACGAGCATCAAGATATCCTGGATAATTAGAGTATCCAGAATAATAATTTGTTTTTGTATGGCAGTGTAGATGGGTTGGTGGAAAGATGTTAGGCTGCAATTGTTTGTGTGTGTGTGTGTGTGCGTGTGTTAATACATTGATTTGTATGTCTTTATTTGTATATCTTGTTATTAATCCTTATAATTTCACTCTGAAGTTATGTACAAATATACATGGCTAGAGCATGCACTTTGCTCAATGCATTACGTGGTTAGAGCCTACAACCTCATTTAATGGGGCATGAAAATGACACGGATCAGAAAGACTACAAGGAGACAAACTCCTTGCATATTCTTTCTAATTCACAATATTTTCATCAGGTTTGCCTTGATGGGATGGGGCATGGAGTTGGAATTATGCTCAGTTCATTTGTCCTCTTTGTGAGAAGAAACACACAGTATCTCTGCCCATATCTAATTTCGATGTGGCCGTAGAGGCTAGAAACCCATTAGTTTTGTACCTGCACTTTACACCTGAAAAATGTAGATGAATCTATTTTAATTAGTTGTTATGGTTACCACCTCACATGAACATCTCAGCTTTCTTTTCTACTAATTTCTGGCTCTGAGCGGTATAAAAGACCAGAACCCAGGCACCACCCTGATCTGAAAAGTCTTTTTGCACCCTTGTCCCATAAGGGTATATTGCAAGCACAAATGGGGTCACAATAGGATTTAAGGGATCATTCAAAATGAGCACCCAAGGTGATAGATGGCAGTAGGGAAGGAGTTGGAACCATTTAATGGGACCAACACAAGAAAGTAATTTGATACAGCTTCAGCTATTAGAGTAGTTACACACTATTGTAGGGGTAATGGAGTTTCAGTGATGGGAAGCCAGAAGGATAAAAAACAGAACTGGGAGTAGCACAGGATGAACAGGGGATAGTTAGGTTAAGTAGAGCTTGGACACATCGTGTCAAGGCTGCAAGCAGTAGCATGTAGTAATTGAGGGTGGGGACAGAGGTAGCCAATGGACATATTTACATATACAAACTACTCATCTTGTATGGACATGAATGCTGTGTGAAGGCAGTGATCATCTCTACAAATTCAGGGGTTGGGCAATTCTAATGGTGGAGAGTCTCAGATGCAAAGCAATGCATCCAATTATATTTAAAATATCTGTATGATCTACACTTGAGCGTGGTTAGGGATAATACTGTTCCCGAAGAAGTGTTCAAGACCCTTCCCAGAGACAGTTTTAGAATAATAGGGAGAATTGCTAGGAGATATGTGATGGTATAAATGTAGGTTCTTTCCAAAAGCCAAAAATTGTGTCTTTTTGCAGCACTACATACATTTTCTGTCTGGAAACATTAGCTAGGATGAACAAGCCTTCCCTGTGTCCAGGTCTGGACTGAAACCAAACGTGGCCATGGACATATTTTTCAAAGTGGACCCATATTAACATATACTGGAAGCTTTGCAAAACATTCTTTACTTCATCCCACTGAAAAGAGGCCCATGGTGCAGAGACCCAACAGGAAATCTCAAGAGATCCATGTAGGCCAATCCACCACTGCCTTTATCTATGATTTACTGGCAGAAACCCCACCAAGCAAAACCCCATCCAATGAATGCCACCCATTGTCCCCCTGCTTCTTGGACACCCTCACTGAACAGAATTAACCAATTTGATGTTTCTGCACCTAAGTGTCTAAAGGGGGTCTCCAGCCCCATACCTCCAATCTTCTTTTGCTTTAAATCCCATATTCACCCTGTTCCCCTCTCCTGTGCTTCTCTCTCAGTGGAATATCTGCCCCTTACCCTATTCTGAAGTCCCTAGCATTCCACCTCGGCCTCCATCCAGCCCCTCAGAGCACCCCTACGTCCTTACCTTCTTCCTCATCCTCTGTGCAGCATTCCCCTCACAGCCTCATCCCATCCCTACAGCTTCTGGGCTGTTAAATCATAGCCTACAATTGGTTGTTCTGGGTCTTTGTACAGCCCAACATTCTGTGGCTCTGGTTTACCCTCCTCCTTTTATCAGAAGGGAAGTGAGTACAGGAGGGTAAATCCTCCTACCTGTGTGCATCTATATATGACTTTGTGTTTACATGTAGCAGGCACTGTGTGCATTTACAGTCAGGCATCAACGTCATTTGATCGTGAATCCTATGATTCTGTGTATCTCTTGGGAAGGCTCCTCATTTTAGTTGTATGATGTAGAAACCTGATTTCAGGTGCACAGATTCTCAAGGACTGACCATGCCCATGCTTTCAATGTTGATATTTGTTACATGTAATCATAAAAGCAAATCATATCACCCGTGATGATACATATTTTGCATTGCTCTACCAACTTCAAGAATGTAGTTCTTCATCAGTAGCATAGCATTGTATATATTCAGACTGTTTTCATAAGAAGACAATTTCTAACTTTAATAAAGGAAGAATGCAAGTGAGAAAAATGCAATGTAACTGACATGATATTTCGGTGTGATAAGATTGTGCATGCTAAGCATTTAAAACATCTTTCTCTAAGTGAGTCACTACAGAATGGTGCAAGACTCCTACTGGGTAGTGCATAGGAATCTTGACTATGTTCTACCATCGATTTATGAGAACATAATTACCAAAATGAGTATGTTACTGTAGCCCATGGCCACACCATCTTTATAATTCCTATTTTGTATTGTGTTGTTACATGACAGTGGTGGCCAATACTTAGTAATGGACATGGAAAATATACCATAGGCAGAAAAAATGTTTTATGAATGTGCTATTCACAGTGTTTGTCATTCCTCGGTTGTAAAAATGAAGAAAGGAGAGTTAAGCTCCTGATAATGATCATATAGTTGAGCACCAGACCAATTATAGAGAAGGAACTGCACACTAATTACAGTGTTTGAATACATACTACAGAATATAGTAATTACAAGAAGTTTTTGAAAATGTAGTAAAATATTGCTTAACTTGTTCTTTGAAGCATAACATACAATTACCTTCAGGTTGCACTTAAAATTGAATTCTAAGAATAAATGCATTTCTTGCCGCAACTGCCATTGTTAAATGTTTGTGTTGCAATATATGTCATGAAATCATTTGGTCAAAAAGGTGTCATATTACTTGGTGCCACATCAAGACATTGGGTGCGGTTATGTGTTTTGGATAAATATGTCATTAGAGATCAAAAATTCATTCCTCCCAATTGGTGTTACTGCATTAAGAATTTCCATTCCAAATTCCTCCAACTGTAATATAATCCTTTCATATCTCTGTCCCTTGCGGTCGTAGATGGACCACTTAGAAAACCTAGAATTATTTCAGATACAGACTGTTCTCTTTAAAATGTCAGGCAACTGAGGATTTGATTTCATCATTCGGATACATTAGCTATATATAAATGAAACATTTCTTGCTATTCTGACTGTGTTGCCAACCAAAGTAATAAATGGCAAAGGAGAAATTGATGCTGTGGATCACTTGAGTTATATAGTGCCATGGGTAAATGGTTCTGCATTTTGTATATCTTGTTTTGTATATTTCTGCAGTGCATACACTTGAAGTATCTTAATATGTACTTCTTCTGGAGTGACAAAATGCTGTTTTGTCAGTGAATATACTTTCATTCTTCATTATCTTATCTCCAAGGTTGCTAGGTGTTTCACATACTGGAACTGCCCATTTCAAATATCATATCTTGATTTTCACACACAAGTGCATTGTTTGCATTCTTTCTTTGGTGTGTGCACTTTCTTTCCAAAATGTTGGAGGGAAATCCAGATTTATATTAACTTTCTTATTAGAATATTAGAAGAATTTCTCTGATGTTTTGATTGTTGTTTCTGTTGGAGCAGCATTGAAGGTTGGGTTGTGATAACTTGTTTTCTGAGGTATTTGAATCAGTTGTCTGTTTTGTAGACTCTTGAATATGCGAGTGTTATTGAGAAATGAATCATATAACATACATATTTCTTCTGTGTCCGTTTAATGTACAGGGTTATATATAAATGATTTATTTTGGATGCTGAGTTGTGCATTCATGTAGTGTACTATCATGTAATGTATTGACATAATCAGTTTTGTGTGATCATGCAGATCAATTATTCAATGTAACATTTGCTGTAATGTGTTCCTATAATTGGCCCAAATATTAGACATATCATTAGTGCTTTGCTCTCACTTTACTCTGTTGGGATTCCATTTGATATGTTCCAATTTATATGAATTTTCATATTTGAACTTAAAAAAATCATATGACGATTTCATTTTGGCAAATGTTGCAGTGCCTAAGATCAATGGATAAAAGTTAGTTGAAATATAGTGGCATGTTGGGCCATTTTTTTAAAATGTTTGTTTTTGTTTTTGGTGCAAGCACCTTTACAATAAATTTAAAAATCATGATAAACACAATCTAAATACAATCTAAATACATTTGAGACGTTAATACACTTATATTACAATTCATTCAACACAATCAAAAGCAAAATAAAAAAATACATTTTCAAGCGAATTTCAGAAGGAAAAAGGGATAATTAAAGTTGAACTTGAAATCACATAAGACTTTTCATTACTCTTTATGTCACATCTAAACCCTCAATATTTAAGAGGATGTTTTACTCTTGCCATGCTTACAGTGTACAGTACAAAAAATAATTATGATTACGATACTTAGTTGACCTGCAATTGATTTGTGATGTTTACCCTATCAAAACCCGTCTTTTGCTGAGATATAACACAAACAGAAATCTCCAGGATTTTCCACTTTGAAAGCACAGTTCATCGTCCCCTACTCCAAAACTAATTGCGGTATATTTGACCAACAACCCAATTTTAAGGCAATACGATTTCCTACACCCATGAATTGGTCAGTGTGGTAAGGATCTAGAAGGTGTAAACAAGTACACAACAGATTGCCTACTTAATTAGACATTTCATAATTAGATGCACCAAGATTGGTTTCAATGATCTTTAAGAGCGGTCCCAATGCTATAACTAAAGTTTTTTGGAAACCCCACATACATTGCATCCATACTGTTTCCAATGCTGACAATGTATTATAGTTGATGTATTGTGTTAGCTGGAGCGATCTTGCAGAATCAAAGTATGGACATCATCTAATCTTCCAATACCTCATCCTCTGTTTAGTTGGAAATAGATTCAATCTGAATCACATTTACATTTTCCTCAACTGAGGGCAAGGGAATAAAATAATATAGGGAAGGTATGGATTCTGTTTGTGCCTAAAAATTGCATATTCTGAGTAGGATTTAAGCGTACCAATCAGGTCATGAGTTCTGGCCCAGTCCCACTGGTAACGTTATTTTTCTTCACTATTTGAGGATGCAAATTCAAATCAGCTGGATGTAGGGCTAGGAACTGTAGAATCTCACACATTTGTTTGTGGAACATGATGACAGATACTGGATTTCCATTTACAATCATAATAGCTAAACCTTTGTACAATGAGTTACACAGTGGTTGAAGCATTTTTGAAAAATTCCCCAATCTTCTCCACATCAGCTTGGATGCCAATGAGTGCAAACCTAATTCATGTAGAAGAATCAAGTTAGGGAGAGAATTAGGCAGGTGCAAAACTTTCTTCCAGATCATGCCTTGTATTCCATTCAGAACTCCATCAATAGGTAGAAGACATAAATCCAGCCCATATAAAATAATTAATTCTACCTTTAAGAGATAGAAATCAATGCGAGGTATTAAGGAGAAACAGCATAATTTTTGCAGAATAACCTTAATCTCTGCAATGAGTGGGACCACTTTTAAATTGATGGATAGTTGCCATTTAAGAATGGTGTTATTGTTGGTAAGGTTGTACCCTAAATATACCACATTCAATGTGCGATAAATGGGATTATTGTTTATGTTCCATTTGAAGTTAATAAGCTTTTTCCTATTTGTAAGGACCATTATGTGTGATTTTGTTGAGTTCGGAGAGAGGTTATGCTGTTCACAGTATGAGGCAAAGTGATGTAATTTCTTTTTGAAGACCGAAGAGGGTACGATCCAACAAGATGACATTGTCAGCAAATGCTAACCAGTTCAATCGTAAACCACCCAATTTCACAGGAAAAGAGTCTTCAAGTGCCCATAGGACCTCTATATCTGCAAGATATAAATTAAATAGTATCGCTGCAAGGTTACAGCCCTGTTTTACACCAATTTCAGTCTTAATCAGGTCAGATAATAAGCCTGTCTGATCAATCCTCACCCTATAGTTGGTACCTCCATGTAGCATAGCAATCATGGCAATAATATGCGGGGGGATCTTATAACTTTTCAACATTTCCCACAGAATACTTCTGATCACCCTGTCAAATGCAGAAGATAAGTCAAGTAGGGCCAGAAAGATGGGGCCATTACCTGCCTGATGTGAAGAAGCCAAGATGTGCGATAATATCGTAGCATTGAGCTGTGTACCCATACGTTTCCTGAACCCCGTTTGAAAATGGGATAGAGTTTGATGGATGTTTATAAATTGGGTTAATTCTTTTAGAATTAATGCTGCAAATATCTTTGATACAACGTCAATTAATGCAATAGGTCGGAAGTTTACAGGATTATCTATTGGTCCTTTTTATGGAGAGGAATGATGATAGATGTCTTCCAGGAATCAGGAATTGTTTTGGTCAGAAATATTCGATAATAACGATGTTTCAATACTTTAGCCCAAAAGTTAGGATCATCTTTTATTACATACGGTGGAAGGCCATCAGGCCTGGCTGCTTTGGAATAGTTACGTTTTTTGATAACGTCAATAACATCCTCTACTGTCCATGGATTAGCATGGGGCAACTTCAGTCTGGAAACGTGTGTATTCATTGGTTGGTTAAATATGTGTGGAAGAGAATATTTGTGAGAAAAGTACTCAACCCATTTACCACCATTAATTGCTGATTGCATGTTAGTCATAGTTTTTACAGAGGGATTCCTTAGCAGAGACCATATCTCCCAAGTTTTCCTCTTGCATAGATGTATAATCATAGCTTGATTCTTTCTCGGATCAAATTTAATTTGTTTTATATCATTTTTATATCTCATTAGGATGGAATTATTTTCCTTTTTGTACACATCATTCGGAAGGAATCCTACATTCAATTTCCCAATTGCAGCGTTTTTATGCCGTTTGAGTAAAGCAATTGTTGGGTTGTATGAGTTACATTCCACATTTGAATAAGCAGGGTTTGTTGAGCCAGCTAATTGAATTAGATGATTACAAATCATTTTATCATTCCTGCTCTCCAAGTTACTGCATTCATCCAAGGACATCACTTTGTCATCAGTGATAATAATATCACGATTTACAAGGAATGTTAATCTCCTACACAAAGAGGGTAAACCAGCGAATGTACAGCAATTGCTTGTCAATCACTGGGAGCGAGAAAACTGGATTCGAACAATACATTGGGACAGGAATTTCAATGATGCAGGTCAAAATACTATGATCGCTTATTTTAAAGTTGTTAATGGTACACATAGTAGATTTACCAGCTAGATTACTTGAAAAAGCTAGGTAATCTATGCAAGAGGAATAATTTCCTCTGGACCATTGTTGGGTGTCTTGACCCACGTGCAAGTAATCATGCTGCAACATTTGGTGCTGTGGGCTTAGAAAATTCAAGATGGCGGAAAACCCACATGTGCGCCGAAATCCAGGAAAGCTGCGCAGTTTGTGCGCCCACCAAAATGGTTGCCTCACTTGCCACCCACCAGTGCGAGAATGAAAGGCCGGGTTGCCATGAGGGAAATGGGTTGCCAAAGGAAAAACAGTAGCGCCGGTTAGCTTCAAAGCGCTTTAAAACCACCATTGGACTACCCGCACAGTAGTCTGAAACCATTGGGAATGGCAATGCTGATTGCCAAATGCAACTTAGAATTGTGGGGAATTCATTTGTTAAATCCCAAAAATGGGTGCAATACCAGTACTCACCACTATCCAAAAGCCGGCGTTTTAAAACCACCCTGTGTTTCTCTGAAGGCAGGCTCAAAATGCCTATTTTCAAACATTACAATATGTGCAAAATATTCACTGAACACCAGCAGACATTTGGCAGAATGGAGTTTTGTGTGCCTACAAAATCTGGGAAATGAAGAGCCCAGAACAATGCTTATAACAAAACTGGCTGAGCTATGGAGTCAGCAGTTTAAGTTGCACTGGATTTAAAGACACTAAAATCGAAAATGTTTAGATTAAATGAGTGACCTATGTTTGATGTCACATGCCTTTGTAACTGTTGAAATGTCATAGTTTTGCACTTAGAATCAGCATTCTAGCTGCATGTGTAAAGTTGCAAGTTAATTTAAAAAGCAACAAAAAACATGACAGTTAGCTGAAAGTCTGGCTTAAGGAACTTGATTCTGCCTGGCAACTATCCCCATCAGGAGTGAAACTTGAGTCACAGCTGTGTTCCCAGGCCTAGCTGCCCTTTTGCTGCTCACACCAAAAGGGATATGACACTTCCCTGATTGAATTACCTGTGCTCTACAGGAGCTCTGAACAAAGCCTGTCTTGACTCAGGCAAAGGTTTATTTACAGCGGTCGTAAAATGTAGCTTCCTCTTGACAGAAGCTGGGAGGGGCACTGCCTGTGAGAGCAAGCTGGCTTGGCAGAACTGGATAAACCAGTATTTCCACCATGTGACCTGGGAAACCACACCCCTTTGTAGCCAGAATATTGTTTAGAAAAAGATGAATAACTCATGGTGCGGACATGTGAAAATTTTATAAATGATACCATAATGCTTGTGATTTTTCTGCCCACAGTTTAAGAGGTTTTTAGAACCGGTGGTATGTTCAGGGGGGTGTTAGCGGAAAAGTGGATATTACTCTAAATGTATGCATGTTAAAAATCTGAAACTTCATCAGTTAATGTCCATACTCCCTGCGCACATGTATGTAAAGTTGGGTCAATGTCAGAAATTGAAAAATCAGTTAAAAAGTCAATTATGTGCCATTTCTGAATGCAAGCTCTTAGAAACAGCAGATTTGGACAGAGACATGGCTAAATTCAGCCACACCATGTATATGTAATTTCAAACAACTGTGTAACTCTGAAATATGTATTTTGATCATATATAGATTTGGGTGCACAGATGACAGGGGAGGTTTTTCAAGAGATCATAAATGGATGACATCACTCTGACTCACAGTTCCTTCCCCAATCAAGTGAGGAATGAAAGCTGGACCAATGACAAGTGAGAGGGGCAAGTTTAGTTATGACCAACACACACACCCACTTGCAGAACATATAAATGGACCACTGAAACTTAGGTAGAGACTTTCAAATCCATCTGCCGCTGGAAGCTCTGCCGGGAAAATCCATACTTTACCTCCATCAATCTCCAGAGAAAGCTGTGCAGAAAGATCCAGACTTTAAATCCCTCAATCTTCAGAATCCAGAGAGAGAGCAGACCCAGATCACTGTGAAGTGCAGAGACCAGAGGCGAGTCTAAAACCTGACCAGATCCATGGCGAGGCCCATTTCACTCAAGAATATAGTGTGAGTACCTAGAAAACTGTGCAGAACCCAATCTCTTAGTTAAAATAATATAATCCAAGCTATTTTAATCTAAGTAGAACTGCCTCCTAACTGTCACCTGTCATTTGTAAAGCTGTCACTTGTCATTTTCTATTTGCAAGCTGCACTTGTCTTTTTGAACTTTAAAATTTCAAATCTGAAAAACGACCTTTATTTAAGCGCTCATATCTCCCAAACCGTTTGTCTTAGAGACTTGCAATAACTTTCATCTGAAAGCTTAGAATCGTGACTTTCCTACGAACCTAGAAACGCATTCCTACCCCCTATAGTTTTGCCGTAATCGTGAAAAACGCATTCGCGAATTTTACCACGATTTGAAAATTTCTTCACGTGTAAAGATAGCTGCTTTTGCTTCCATTTGCCAGAAAATCGTTTGCCTCATAAAAACTATCCCTGAATCATTGCAAGAGTGAGCCTGAGCTAATATTAACTAGATACCATTCCCCTGAACCTCTGAAAGGGAATTAAAAGCATTTTAGCATATTTTTTTTTAATTCATTGCCAGCACATATCAAAGCAATTTGGGCCTGTGTTTTCAAACTTCTGTAGTCTAAGCTTGCTGGGGTGAACTGAATTACAGTTGATTGCATTTCTGAGAACTGTGTGCTTCCTTCCATTTCCTTGCATTGTATCAAGGGGGGGAGGGGATTGCCAGAGAAAAGTGATTACATTGTTTTGTTGAAATCATATTGAGTATTTTCTATACTGCATTTCATTCATTCAACCTTGCATCCATTTGAACCCTATAAAGCATTCTCTACCACATTATACTTCTGTACCTATTTACCAGTGTGCTACCTTATCCATTTCATCTCAACTCCTTAGTGATTATAAAGAAGTGTGCTAGTGCCAGATTCTCCGTTGTTAATATTTATCATATCAGATTAAGTGTGATATTCAATTATTAATTTATTATAAAGTGTGATATATCTATCTATTGTTTAAATTATCAAATAAACCTTTTAACTTGCAAAACAGAACTACTTCTTGGCTCAGTGGGGTCAGGGGGATTCCAAGAGAGGGGTGTTATATAGGGGTAGTCATCCAGAACGCATGAACTGGACATAAAGATATATCAATAAGGGTTTTCATTCAGTATTCTGGACTAGGCATTGACTTAGCTGTAGTGCGGGATTGAATCCTCTTACAAATTGGGGGCTCGTCCGGGATGTTGGGTTAGATTTACCATTTGTGCAGCTTAATACAGTGTGCTAACTGACGGGATACATACATCCGGTCGGATCACCACGCTGCATTACGCTGTGAAGCATTCCTCAAAAGGGACACTCCAAGAAAAGTTCTGTTCTGCAAAAATAAAATACTAACTTCTGTAGTCAGGACAGAGACCAATCTCTAGAATGACGACCTTGGTAGATATGAAAATAGCCAGAGAGCACCTCTTACATAAACTATTGGTGAGAGGTGAATGGACTGAACAGGGCCAGGATGCCTGGTTGCAGGCCATCACGCGACAGGTCACTGAAACAGGGTCAGACCTATGGAGAGATCAGGGTCCATTACATGTGGCCCTGAGTGAACTATATATGGCTCCTAAAGCCAAAGATGAACACAATAAGATTGCCAGGGTAGCGGCATATTTATATTTACATATGGGAGCCATGCAGGACAAATGTGCTGAAGGCCAAGATCTGGCGAGTAGGCAACTGCTGGCATTACAGAAGGCCCAATCTGAGCTGGACTCTTCTGAGCAGAGGCTGCTCAGGAGCCAGGAGTCAGAAAATGATAGTAGGCAATATATCATTAAAATAAAAGAGGATATGGGCATCCTGCAACAGGAAAAGGCTGACCAGGATACTAGATTTCTGGCCCTGCAGAAGGAGCGCCGAGACAGTTTGGACTCCTTACTGCAGAGCCAGAAAAAGCTGGAGCAACAATTAGACTTTAACAGGGCATGCACGGAGCAGGTAGCCACCCTGCAAAGTCATCTAGATAGAGTGAAGGTAGAGAGCAACATGCTGATTTCGAAAGACCTGGATACCCAGGCAGAGTTTGATGAAGAACGCCAGAAAGCTGGTGCCTTTCAAAGGCAGAGGGACGACCTGGCGGCACAAATGCAGGCTCTTAGTCAGGAAAGAGACGCCTTAGGCCAGGAAGTCTGCCATTTAAAAAGAAAAATGGAAGAAAATCACCTGGCCCACCAGGGATTGGGTGACCTCCAAAAAGAACACCAGAACTTGTTAGAGCACACCAGGAGGGTGGAGGATGCTCTAGCAAGAAAGGAGCAGGCCAATAGGGACACAGCTCAGGAGCTAACCCTCCTGCAGCAAAGACTCGCCCAGTGCTCCAGGACCAATCAGGAAACACAGAGAGAGAATGAGACTCTCTGCCAGCGCAATGATAGACTCCAACAACAGGTAGCGATGCAGGAGAGACTGATAGAGTCTAGTAAGGCCTTAACAGAGGAACTGAAAGCACAAATGCAGGCTCTTGCATTGCAACAGGGAGCAGGGGCGGATAGAGATGAGGTCCGCTGGGAAAGAGAGATTCCTGACCATAACCGCAGGAGCCCTAACACCAGGGGCCTTCATCTCCCCCAGTCCCTGGACTCTACCACCCCCATGTCCCCTGGCGCACATGAGCACAGGGCCACAGGGATGGCAGATTACTATCCAGCTAAGAGTATGGGGCTCATAGGCCAGTACCACTCAGGAATGGAGGGGTGGGCATCCGGGTATGGGCACCCAAGTATAGTACAGTTCAATGGGGAACCCCAGGAGAGTAGGCCCATTAAGGGCATCCTGAAAACCTCTGCCCAGTTAGGTCAGTGGAGGGGGTACCCATCAAATCCTGGCAGCAAGGAGGAATCTGAAGACTCCTCTGAACTGCGCAGGACACAGGAGACCAGGTCCCCACATTCTGCCAGCCATTCCCAGGCTCGCAGAATCCGGGAAAACCTGGAAGAACGGTTAAAGAGGAAGTCACCATCCCAGAAAGGACCCGACAATTCTCCCTGGAAGTGAAAGTTAAAAGGGGACAAGAGTTGAAAAACCCTGATGCTTACATACATCTAAATGCTTCTCTCCAACAGCAAGGGTTGGGGGTAAACCAGACACCATTAGTCAACATAGAACATGACACCATTCCAATAGAGGTGGATAACAGCGACTTAAAGAGTATTACTCTAGCCGCAGGCACCATTATTGGAATGGCGGTTGATGACCGACATTTCTCCATTGATCTTGGAAATGAACTGTTAGGGCCAATCCCCAAGGACTGTTTTGACAGTGACAGTGATGACAATACAACACCAGACAGGATTTTTACCCGGCATGGGGGGAACTTCCTGGTGTACACTTCCTGCCCCTATGGTAAGGAAGATGTGACTTGTGACTTCAGGAGGGATGAGGTGATTTTCCAGGTCCATGAGGGCTGCCTTTCCCACCTGAAGCCTCCGGTCCAGATCAGCACTCTGACCAGGGACTTCTCCACCCAGCTGGAGGAGGCCGCGGAGATAGCCAAACCAGAAGTCTTTCCAGGCTTCAGGCAGATGGTGGAAGAGAGAGTCAACCTAGCTGATGCCTGTGTGACTCTGGAACAAAAGCAAAAGTTGAAACAAGTTTTCTTGGATTTCCAAGATCTCTTTGCGGTAGACTCATATGACTGTGGTCGCACTGACATGCACACAACAACAATCCCCACGGACCCTGGCATGACTCCTGTGTTTGTGAAGCAATATCGCTTGCCTCTCGCATCAATGGAGTCCCTTACGGAAATAATTAAGAACCTTGCGTCCCGGGGAATAATCCGTCCCGTCCACAGCACCTTCAATAATCCGGTGCTGGGAATATTGAAGCCAAACGGCCAGTGGAGACTCTGCGCCGACCTTAGGGAGCTCAACAAACGGGTCCATACTTCCCGATGGCCTCTGCCCTACATTGACCAAGGGCTGGCCCAGATTCAGGGGTCACAGGTATTCACTGCAATAGACCTGACCAATGGATACTGGACCGTGCCTGTCAGCATGGAGGACCAATACAAACTGGCTTTTACCTTTGGGGGCCAGCAGTACACATGGACCCGGACTCCCTTCGGATACCTCAACTCCGGCAATGAATTCAACATTTTCCTACATAAGGCCATGCCCGACCTGGGTGCGAGGGGTAACCTGGCTTATAAAGATGATGTCCTCATCAAAAGTTCATCTGTGGAGGAACACATAGCGGAGATCCGTTATGTTCTGACACAGTTGAGGGCCGCCGGAGCAAAACTTTCCTTTCAGAAAGCACAGTGCTGTAGAACCCGTGTTAATTTCTTGGGGCATGAGATTACTCCTCAGGGCCTCTGTCCCCAGGAAAAGAAAGTGGAAGCACTTCAGAAACTGAAAGACCCCACAACTCTGCGGGAACTAAGGAGCCTCCTTGGACTGACTAATTACAGCAGAAAGTTCATTGAGGGCTACGCAGAGATCACCAGACCCCTGATTCATCTCCTAAAGGGGGGGGTCAAGTGGGAATGGGGTCCAGAACAATCCGAGGCAGTAAGACAACTCAAGAGAAGCCTCTCACAAGCGCCTTGCCTAGCTTACCCTGTCAGAAACAAGGAGTTCTTCCTGGAGACAGGGTTCTCTAATACGTGCTTGACGGCCGTATTATACCAAAAGCATGACAAGGTCAATAAAGTAATCTCCTATGCGAGCAAAACTTTATCCTCTGTGGAGGAAAAATTAAACGATTGTGAGAAGGCACTCCTGGCAACGGTGTGGGCATTGAAGAATTACCGCCCGTTTATCCAGGGGGAACACATCATAGTGGAGACTCCACACCAGCCTCTGCAATATCTCCAAAGTGACAGAATCCGGGCCGGAAATGTGAGTAATTCCCGAATTACTTCCTGGATTCTGTCAATGCAAGGCTTTCCTGTGGAGGTCCGATACGGCCAAAACAAGAAGAGTCCCCTCGCGCAAGGTCTGGCTGACTTGCATGATTGTGCCAGAGAAAACTGTCTCGAGGACGAAAGTCTAAAAATCAAGGACAACACGGAGGCATACCTTAATTCCCCACACAAAGTCTTTGAAGAGGACAAGTGTGAGGGAATGCCCACTGTCTATGTGGATGGATGCTCTTACCATGTTGACAACAACGGGGAGAAAGAATTGGTGGCCGGCGTAGGGAATGCATGGGTGAATGAGTCCCCAGAACCCTCCGCTGGATACAAAATTGGTCCCCGAAGTAGTCAGGTGGCAGAATTGATGGCTGTGCATCAGGCCATCCTCACTGCTGTCCAGCATCAACTCCACGAACTGGTCATAATCACAGATTCGGATTATGTACGGAACGGGTTCGTGGAGCACCTGGTTAATTGGAAAACCAGAGGCATGTTATGTGCTAACAACAAACCCTTGAAACATGGGAAGTTGATCCAAAACATTGATGATCTGGTCACATCGAATGAGATGACCATCTATTGGAAAAAGATCAAGGGTCATTCCAAAGTAGAGGGACCAGACAAAACTGGAAATGACTTAGCTGATCAGCTGGCCAAAACCGGGGCCATCCAAGGGGATCTAATTGAGATTGAGTCCCTGTTGGGGGAAATCCAGGTCACTGCTATCACTAGGTCCCAGACAAATGCTCACAACGACCTTTCAATTGCACAATGGAGCAAGGAGACCCCTGATGCTGATTTGATTACCGCTCAGAAGGGGGATCCAATTATTGGTAAATTTTACCAGCACCTTGAGGACCCTGAGAACTTTCCCCTGACGGATACCGATTACATTGGGAAAGAGGACCTAAGAGTGTTGATGAAATGTCCAAAAATGTTCCGAATCCAAGACGGTTTGCTGGTAAGGAAATCCAAAGCTGGCCACGATCAGTGGGTGGTTCCTACCTCATTCCGAAGTCTGATGTTAAGTCACGCCCATGATGCGGCCACCGCCGGTCATAGGGGGTTTCACACAACATTGGAAATCTTAAGAGAGGTTGCATACTGGCCACACATGGGGCAGGACCTCGACCAATACTTGAAGGGGTGTCTTGTGTGTGCACAATTTCAGCCATCATCCCTTACGCACCGGGCGCCTTCACAAAAGAGGGGAATGACACTGCCATGGTCAGATTTACAAATCGACTTTGTAGGCCCTGTGATTCGCTCGGCTAGGGGGAATAAGTACATGTTGACTGTGACATGCTTGTTTACCAAGTGGGTGGAATGTCTCCCAGCCCCAAACTGCAAGGCAGAAACGGCAGCTGCCTTGATGATTAACCACATCTTTTCCCGTTTTGGTCTACCTCAAAGGATTGAGTCAGACAGAGGTAGCCACTTCACCAGTGAAGTAATGACAAAGATGTGGGAGATACTGGGGGTCAAGAGAAAGCTGCATATTGCTTATAGACCAGCTTCTTCTGGGGCAGTAGAGAGATATAACCGGACAATTGTGAGCATCTTAAAAAAGTTTGTGGCAGATTCTGGGCCAAGTTGGGATATCCGATTACCTCTGGTCCTAATGGCTATCAGATCTACCCCTTCATCTGCAACCAAAATGTCACCATTTGAGTTGATGACTGGGCGCAAGATGGTGCTTCCTCAGCATTTGCTCTACAGGACCCAAGAGCAGACACTGATAAATGCCTCCACTACTCATGAGTATGTGGAGAATTTAAGGAAACACCTCCAACATGCTTTTGCTTATGCTCAGCGGAATCTAGAAAGATCAGCTGATAGCATGAAGACCCACTATGACCTGAAAACTTCCAGGAAGGAATATCAGGTGGGGGACCGGGTCTATCTATACAACTTCCAAAGGAACCAGGCCAAGCAGCGCAAATTTTTGCCTACATGGAAGGGACCATTCGAGATCATAGACAAAATCTCCCCTGTGGCCTACAAAATCCACATCCCCAAAGGTCCTTTGGCAGAGGGAGAAGACAAGTGGGTCCACATAAACCAGTTGAAATGTTGCCATCCCAGGCACACTCTGCAACAACTGGAGGAATCCTCTGGAATCCTAGCGGGTACTGTCTCAGACTAATTCAGTTCCAATCATAAAACATACCACATCTAGTCTCTAAAATATTGTGATTTGCATGAAACTGTCTCTTAGTTATACTGTTTTTTTTTCAAAATAAGAATGTAATGTTTCGTTATGATGAAATGCATATGCTGCCCCACTATTTCAGCAGTGGTGGAAAAACGTCTATGAGTAGGTATTGCCGCTCTTCCTTTGTCGTCCTAGGAGAAAGAAAACCTGGAGACGGGCCAAGGAGGGCGATCCGGAGACCAGGAACGAAGATCCAATGGGCCCAGTGGACCGCCCAATACTCCCATCAGGACTGGCGAGGAGAACCGATCGATCCGACCGGATGGAGGAAAAGATGCTGAACTGTGCCATCTACCGGAAGAAGATTATGCGGACAGACCGGTGCGTGGGTCAAAACCCTTGTGCACCCGACTCCCCATCGACTCAAATTCAAAGTGCAGTCGCGTGGGGGGGCTTGTTGGGTGTCTTGACCCACGTGCAAGTAATCATGCTGCAACATTTGGTGCTGTGGGCTTAGAAAATTCAAGATGGCGGAAAACCCACATGTGCGCCGAAATCCAGGAAAGCTGCGCAGTTTGTGCGCCCACCAAAATGGTTGCCTCACTTGCCACCCACCAGTGCGAGAATGAAAGGCCGGGTTGCCATGAGGGAAATGGGTTGCCAAAGGAAAAACAGTAGCGCCGGTTAGCTTCAAAGCGCTTTAAAACCACCATTGGACTACCCGCACAGTAGTCTGAAACCATTGGGAATGGCAATGCTGATTGCCAAATGCAACTTAGAATTGTGGGGAATTCATTTGTTAAATCCCAAAAATGGGTGCAGTACCAGTACTCACCACTATCCAAAAGCCGGCGTTTTAAAACCACCCCGTGTTTCTCTGAAGGCAGGCTCAAAATGCCTATTTTCAAACATTACAATATGTGCAAAATATTCACTGAACACCAGCAGACATTTGGCAGAATGGAGTTTTGTGTGCCTACAAAATCTGGGAAATGAAGAGCCCAGAACAATGCTTATAACAAAACTGGCTGAGCTATGGAGTCAGCAGTTTAAGTTGCACTGGATTTAAAGACACTAAAATCGAAAATGTTTAGATTAAATGAGTGACCTATGTTTGATGTCACATGCCTTTGTAACTGTTGAAATGTCATAGTTTTGCACTTAGAATCAGCATTCTAGCTGCATGTGTAAAGTTGCAAGTTAATTTAAAAAGCAACAAAAAACATGACAGTTAGCTGAAAGTCTGGCTTAAGGAACTTGATTCTGCCTGGCAACTACCCCCATCAGGAGTGAAACTTGAGTCACAGCTGTGTTCCCAGGCCTAGCTGCCCTTTTGCTGCTCACACCAAAAGGGATATGACACTTCCCTGATTGAATTACCTGTGCTCTACAGGAGCTCTGAACAAAGCCTGTCTTGACTCAGGCAAAGGTTTTATTACAGCGGTCGTAAAATGTAGCTTCCTCTTGACAGAAGCTGGGAGGGGCACTGCCTGTGAGAGCAAGCTGGCTTGGCAGAACTGGATAAACCAGTATTTCCACCATGTGACCTGGGAAACCACACCCCTTTGTAGCCAGAATATTGTTTAGAAAAAGATGAATAACTCATGGTGCGGACATGTGAAAATTTTATAAATGATACCATAATGCTTGTGATTTTTCTGCCCACAGTTTAAGAGGTTTTTAGAACCGGTGGTATGTTCAGGGGGGTGTTAGCGGAAAAGTGGATATTACTCTAAATGTATGCATGTTAAAAATCTGAAACTTCATCAGTTAATGTCCATACTCCCTGCGCACATGTATGTAAAGTTGGGTCAATGTCAGAAATTGAAAAATCAGTTAAAAAGTCAATTATGTGCCATTTCTGAATGCAAGCTCTTAGAAACAGCAGATTTGGACAGAGACATGGCTAAATTCAGCCACACCATGTATATGTAATTTCAAACAACTGTGTAACTCTGAAATATGTATTTTGATCATATATAGATTTGGGTGCACAGATGACAGGGGAGGTTTTTCAAGAGATCATAAATGGATGACATCACTCTGACTCACAGTTCCTTCCCCAATCAAGTGAGGAATGAAAGCTGGACCAATGACAAGTGAGAGGGGCAAGTTTAGTTATGACCAACACACACACCCACTTGCAGAATATATAAATGGACCACTGAAACTTAGGTAGAGACTTTCAAATCCATCTGCCGCTGGAAGCTCTGCCGGGAAAATCCATACTTTACCTCCATCAATCTCCAGAGAAAGCTGTGCAGAAAGATCCAGACTTTAAATCCCTCAATCTTCAGAATCCAGAGAGAGAGCAGACCCAGATCACTGTGAAGTGCAGAGACCAGAGGCGAGTCTAAAACCTGACCAGATCCATGGCGAGGCCCATTTCACTCAAGAATATAGTGTGAGTACCTAGAAAACTGTGCAGAACCCAATCTCTTAGTTAAAATAATATAATCCAAGCTATTTTAATCTAAGTAGAACTGCCTCCTAACTGTCACCTGTCATTTGTAAAGCTGTCACTTGTCATTTTCTATTTGCAAGCTGCACTTGTCTTTTTGAACTTTAAAATTTCAAATCTGAAAAACGACCTTTATTTAATCGCTCATATCTCCGCAACCGTTTGTCTTAGAGACTTGCAATAACTTTCATCTGAAAGCTTAGAATCGTGACTTTCCTACGAACCTAGAACCGCATTCCTACCCCCTATAGTTTTGCCGTAATCGTGAAAAACGCATTCGCGAATTTTACCGCGATTTGAAAATTTCTTCACGTGTGAAGATAGCTGCTTTTGCTTCCATTTGCCAGAAAATCGTTTGCCTCATAAAAACTATCCCTGAATCATTGCAAGAGTGAGCCTGAGCTAATATTAACTAGATACCATTCCCCTGAACCTCTGAAAGGGAATTAAAAGCATTTTAGCATATTTTTTTTTAATTCATTGCCAGCACATATCAAAGCAATTTGGGCCTGTGTTTTCAAACTTCTGTAGTCTAAGCTTGCTGGGGTGAACTGAATTACAGTTGATTGCATTTCTGAGAACTGTGTGCTTCCTTCCATTTCCTTGCATTGTATCAAGGGGGGGAGGGGATTGCCAGAGAAAAGTGATTATATTGTTTTGTTGAAATCATATTGAGTATTTTCTATACTGCATTTCATTCATTCAACCTTGCATCCATTTGAACCCTATAAAGCATTCTCTACCACATTATACTTCTGTACCTATTTACCAGTGTGCTACCTTATCCATTTCATCTCAACTCCTTAGTGATTATAAAGAAGTGTGCTAGTGCCAGATTCTCCGTTGTTAAAATTTATCATATCAGATTAAGTGTGATATTCAATTATTAATTTATTATAAAGTGTGATATATCTATCTATTGTTTAAATTATCAAATAAACCTTTTAACTTGCAAAACAGAACTACTTCTTGGCTCAGTGGGGTCAGGGGGATTCCAAGAGAGGGGTGTTATATAGGGGTAGTCATCCAGAACGCATGAACTGGACATAAAGATATATCAATAAGGGTTTTCATTCAGTATTCTGGACTAGGCATTGACTTAGCTGTAGTGCGGGATTGAATCCTCTTACACCATGTTGTCTGTATCTCCTTAAAATTTAATGGTATCATATGTATATCCCATGATTCCAAAAAATGCTCCCAGTGTAGACCTCTCGCAAATGAAGCAGTAGAATTGAGAAGGCCTTGTAAGCAATTTTGTCTAGTATTCGATGTGCACAATGTTGAATGGAAATCACCTCCTATAATGAATTCAATTTTCAGGTTTTTCAAGAAGACAGCAAGAAGCATAGAGTTCAATTTACAAATCATCGAGTCCAAATCAATACCTCTTGGATTCCAATATAATGATACAATCAATAAAGTACACACAATCAGAGAGCACACAAAGACCTCAATGGCTAATAGTTCAGATGATGCATGAACTAGCTGTGTCTTCATTTGTAAAGTATTTCTGACCATGATCGCTAAACTACTGCTAGGTCCTGCAGATCCTCTTTTTGCTTTTTTATTATAGGTCGTATAACCATCAACCTGGAGATCCCTGATAGACATTGTTTCATGAATTAGGATCAGGTTGGGATATGGATGTGCGGAACATGTGGTAAGCCAAGCAAGCAGATTTTTAAAGCCAGAGCAATTCCACGTGCATACAGATATGGTATTATTTTATAATTTTTCCACCTGAGAAGATGCAGTAGACATAGATCTCAGCAAAGGTTTGAGCAGGATAAGGCCATTTAGGATTTGCGAGACCGAGTCACTCTGTTTCCTTATTTTTTCATTCAGCAAAGATATCTGTAGATCCATTGCATTAGGGGATAATGTGGGAGGCAGGGTCAATGGTTGAAAGACAAAAAAAGGCTGTCCCATGGTCCATTGATTCAAGACTAACAGATTGTAACCCAACATCTCAAATTCAAACTGGTAGTCCCATATTAGTTTTGCTATGATTTGAGTTTGAAATTTACATAGCTTTCGATGATTGGCGGCATATGGCAACCTAATCCAATCCGCATCTGCTGAAGTAAAATTACGTAATGCAGGAATTTGGTAGAAAATCTTCATCAACGCAGAACGATTTAGGTTCAATTTGTCAGTTTTAGCCAAATGTATTTCCCAACCCATTACCAATTTCATCTCTGGTGAGATCTCTTGGGGTGTCGGGGGAGGGAAGGCAGAACCTGAGTTATGTTCAGGACAGTTAGCCGGCAATGATCAGTGGATGAGGGAACAGCACATTTGGTGCTTTGATTAATAGCAGCACCTTGGGTAGCCACAGTATTCACAACCGTGGCTGGGCATGTAGCAACACATTTCATAGGTACCACTTCCTTGTTAAGACCATTACAACATGCCTCACCAACCGATTTACTGGATATGTCAATGTGAGTTGGCATTCCAGATGGCTGGTTAATACTTGTTCCTTCGTAAGGCATTGAAGTGTTTTTTTTACCTACTTTATCAAAATATTGGGACAACTGGGATTGAATTAGTGTGGATTAGTGCTTTTATTTATTGTTATGACAACTTCATCCGCAGAAGTCTGCGGGTTTAGTTTATCAGGGGAAGAGGCTACATAAGGCTTCTCCACCTGTAGAGATTGCACAATGCTTACTTCTTTTTTCAGATTCGGATTATTGAGCTCTAAATGCAATTGGCTTTCTATATTTAGTTGTTTTAAATCAATAACAGCATCCTCAGTTAGATTGAGATCTATTTTCTTGAGTGCAGAATTGTGTTTTTTAGTTTTTACATTTGGTATATTTTTAGATTTGTTCTTCATGGCAGGCTGCATTTTGTCATTCCCATTGGACAGATTGGTTTGCTGACTTCTTTTTTATGCCTTGAGAAAGTATTTTCGTGCTTTTCGTGACATAAATTGCTTGTTTTCTTGAGACTCTAAACAAGCAGATTGAGAATCTGTAGCACAGGGAACACTAGCTACCCCATCATTGAGATCTATGAGATCAGTGAAGGCCGAGGGACTGTCAGGAGTATCGGAGGACAATTCGCTTTTTTTTGTGGTACTGCTAGGCCTTGCCTCATCAAAGAGATCTTGGGGAACAAGATTTGCCTTGACTAGCAACTCTTCTATGATCAATATACACTCATGTTGTAGTTTTGCAACCTCCATATAGTTTGGTTGTGAGTCAATATTGACGTTACATGGAGCAGAGTTATGTTGCTGGATTATGTGGGCAAAGGACATAATGGGTAGTTCTTGGTCCGCAATTGGGGGAGAAGTTTCTGTAGATTGAGAATAGTGCGTAACAGGAACTCTATCTTTTTTACATTGCATGCCATTTGCCATGGTATTAGCGTATGCTTCCCAATTGAGTTGAAATTTTTCTTGTGCAAAGATAAAGCCTTCTATCTTGCTTAGTTTGATTAGCATGTCAGACATTGATATAGGCCTAGAGCGTTAATAGCCCTATGCCAATATTCATGTCCTCTGTCTAAGAGATTCAATATTCTAGTTAAAACAGGAAAATTCTGTAGTTCTTGTTCATTTAAGTCAATCAATGTATCCTCTAAGGGATATAACGGAAAGGATGAATTGGGTAGCTGCCGCTCCTCAGTAGGTATGATAGGGTGACTATGAGCATGGGAGGGCATGGGAGAATGAGAAAGTAGATCATTCTCAGGTCCCATATCCGAGGTGTGCGAGCTTGCTTTAAGCTGTGTATTCCTTGGCGGGTTCACCAATTCCTCAAATTCATTGCCAGTAATTTTTTTCATTTTTTTGTTTTGTGGAGGAACTATTGCATGAAAGGGGACCAGTTCACGAAATTTCGAAGAACTCGACACAGGAGTTGATGGCCCAATTGACAACCTAGCTTGTTTGTGTAACTCTGCCAAAACTGCAGGTTCTACTAGTGATGTATCAATGAGTGAAGATGGAATACCATTACTAATATTTCCCAACATGGAGTTATCATTAATTGGAACATCGTGTTGCCGATGTCCAGGCTTAATCTGCTCAGAAGCAGCATTGCAATGCAAATTATTAGCGCTACCTAAACCAGGTAGTTTACCAATGTACATGGCGTGTGGTGGATAGTATGCTGTGGTGTTCATTACTTTCACCTTAGGAGGAGGACTGTTGCACCCCCTCCACGCATTCATACTTTGTGGGGCGTCCATCCCATCTAGAGAGGCGTTTCCATCTCCAGCAGCCCCCTCACAAGTTTTGTGAGCAACGGGACCAGCTTGGTTAAGGGACGCATTGTGCAAACGCTTCCCACTTTGTAGATTTTTAACCATTCTAATAACCAAGCACCCCAGTCAGCAGGTCCTCAGTGGTCCTTTTAACTTTGTTGCGCTTAAAAAGATAGAAAAGTTAGGAATCTGCCACGAGTACCACAAATGCAAGTTATGTCAATGACTGTTCTCAATCAGAAGATTCAGCTACAATGTAGCTCACAGTATGGTAGACCAAAAGCCACGCCGTCATCTACGTGGCAATGCTTACCAGTTCAAATGAACAACAAAGTGTGCAATTATAGATTATGCACCCGCCTCACCCAACTACTCGAACAGCCATACAGTCAAGGCACTTGATCCACTTGGTGCACGTGCAGGTGCGCTAGAGGTGGCCGTAAAGTAGGGCTGACCGGCTCGGAGGAGGCCGAACAGTACTCGCAAAGAGACACGGGTACTGCAAGAAAGAAAATGAAGGAGAATGAGGCTAGGAACACAGCCCAAAGTCCAAAGTCCACTATATCTAGCTCAAGATGCACAGAGAGCACTAGAAAATATAATTACTTGTAGTCTTTATAAAGAAACCTGTCCGTGTTTCTACTAGCAGAGTAGGGCACAGGGCTTCCTCTTGCTGACAACACTCACACGGGGCATTCAGCAGGTCCAGACATCTCAGCCAAAGAGCCAAGCCACTTGTGCCACTTGTTGCGTGCGCAGGTGCACTAGAGGTAGCCGTAAAGTAGGGCTGCCAGGCTCGGAGGGGATGGGGCAGTGCTCACAAAGAGACACAGGAACTGCTTTTGCTCTTCAGGTCTGTGACCCAGCACTGTCTTGAAAGGCAGTACCAACCCTTCTAGGATTCCAACATGTAACAGTGCCAGCTCCCACAGATATAAAGGTGTGCCCAACCATGCAGACCATTCGGCCCAGTCTGCAGTCTCTTTTCACTGCTGCAAGTTCAATAGTCACGGCTCCCCCAGTGAATCTGCTAACTCCGCCCTCTCACTACCCAGCACTACTGATCCAACATTTTGTTATGAATTCTTTGTTTGCTCTCAGGAACTCATATTTTGAGATTTTCGATTGAACCGGATCCATCACTTCCTCATGTGGGATAATGTAAGGTTAAAGTTCATGTTTTCCGACTATTGGTATCCCAGATGTACATACTTGTGTAATGTGATGCTCAAACAATTATTGCCAGGTGCGCAAACCAGACTTTACAGGGGATGCTACTCTAATGTGTTTATGACCTTATAATCCCCAAGATGGGGCCAAAGGTGAAGGTATCCCTACGTCTATTTGAGACAGAAACCTGTTCATATGGTGTCACAGCCGCACAATCCGAAGTGGTAAGAAAATATATTTTCCTGCATAGAAAAAACCTTAATGCTACTGGCCATTTCTGTACTCTAAACAGGGATATATATAGATTTCTGTGTAAGTGTTACATTACATTACATTAGATTATTTGTAAGGTGCTACCAAGGGGCCTGGAGGCATACGGGCACCAATTGAACAACAGAGATGATTCTGGAAGCTGACCGGTGACAAGCCATCATCTTATCTAAACAGGTGCGTTTTTTTTTTAAATGTTTCCAAAGTTGGACAATTTCTTAAATCTCAAGGTAGTGCATTCCATTTGGCCGTGTCAGCTGCCACAACCCCCCCTCCCCTTTCTTACCAATTCCAGTGAGGTTTTCGGTATTTTCAAGAGATTTGCATCTTTGTAAGGGAGTAGAATCCCATAAGTGATCTATATGTAATAATAAACAACCTAAAATTCCTAGTTGCTCACAGGTGCTCACAGTTGTACATAGCAGCTATCAAACATTAGAGGAAGGGACCCTCGCAACACTAATGTATAGAAGGAGGCCAACAAGAACATAACCTAAACATGGACAGGGGCCCCCATGGAATGTGTAGGTCATCATTCTGAATACTGTGGCCTATGCTTTTCTGGATCGGGCATCACAAGTGCCAGAACGTTTGTGCCTTTGTGGACGGGTCTGAAGCCCTCCCAAATTGGGGAAGTTGCAGGCAGAATCAGCACTCTGCAATGAAATCAGCCCTGAGATCAGATAGGAACAGGATGCTACATCGTGAGAGTATGTTTACAATAATAATTAACAGGCCTCAGAACGATATTGTACAGTAAAAAAAGAGAGAAGCCTGCCCTACCCGTACAAAAACACCTCCAATGACGAAGCCAAAGACTTAACTGCTCCGCTCTACTATCAGAGGGCTCACACCTCCCAACAATTAGCATCCCTTTGTAACATTAAACATCCTCAGAACTGGGGTGACATATGGATGTCATGAGCCAAAGAAAGGCATAATAGGTGGAGGAATGGATGAAGGAATTACAATATTCAGCCTCCGAGACAATGATTTAATGAAAGGTGAGTGCAGGCGCAGAGAATTGATTCTGTGTTTGTGCGCCGGCTCAAAATGTGGGCATTGTGTAAAGTAAAAAATAAGCTAGTACTTGACTTTATTGCCTCTAAGCATAGCACTACATGCATGCCCTTCTTATGAGCTGATATGTTGCAGCAGACTTGGAGAAGAAAGTATGGTGAACCGTGAGCCTCAGGTTTAACTTCATTGTTTAAATGGTGCAAAAACTGGGGCACATGCAAAACCACTGCATCAACAGCTTTCTGTTTTTAAAATTCACCCTCCCCGTCTACAAATAGAAAAAAACATGGAAAAGTGATCTTGGCGTCTGAATAGGGAAAAAACTATAATATATTCATTGGTGACACACAAAATGTTTTTATTTTACATGTATTAGTAATAAAAAATAAAAAAAAAACTGAAAAGGGCTCTGTCCAGTTACAGTCATGTTCATTTTTGGGAGCTTGCAGCTATACAATAAACATTTTACACTAGGGAAGGGGCAGTACTGGGATGCATTAGCCAATAACTAGCTCTACGTACTTCATCCAGTCTCAAACAATTACTCTGTTACATTCAATGTTCACCCACTCCGAAGTGTGCGGGGGTGTGTGTGTGTTTGAGAGAGAGAGAGAGAGTGTGTGTGCGCGCGTGCGTGTGCGGGTGTGTGTGTGTGTGTGTGTGTGTGTGAGAGACTTGCAAGTGCTCGGGTCTAAAACCTCCAGAAGGTTCCACGTTTGATGCTCAACACAAATAACTTATCATCGCTGACCCTCATTTTTCTCAGGTTAGTTTGAAGAGAGCTTACGGATGTCAATGGCTACCAAGGTCATAGTGCACAAACAACAGACAGAATTGACAGTGTGCATGCTGGCACTCAGAGTGGACTTGGGGATCACTGTCCTGTGGCTCACCACGCACTTGGAAGCTGGTTCCACCTCTGGCACTATTAAATATGTTATTTGATTGAATTCTTTGTTGCCCTTTACAGTAGCTTTGATCCGGGAACTCCCTCAATTGTATTCTCTTTCAAATGTGTCTAATTATGTCCTTGCATACAAAATATGGTGCTGTGTTGGTACATAGCAGATACATTTTTATAATGTTTCCAGCTGGGATAAAAAAAAAAAACTTTCTATATAACTTCACAACTGAAATGTGTTTTCTCTGTTTCCTGGTTGTCACCATGGTTGATTTCAAAGTTATTTCATTCATGTTTGTCCTGTCTTGTTAGGTGAGGACTGTCCAATGGTAATGTCAATCTTTGGTTCAACCTCATGGGATGCATGCCATGGTTGGTTCTTTAAATGAATCAGAATACTGTATTTTTGTCAAGCAGCTCGATAATTTTATTTTGATTCAGTTATAGCTTAACAGTTACATTTAGCAAAAGAGTAGACAAAAATGCATGTGCAAAAGAGGAGCATCACAGTTTAAATACCAACTAACATCCACCCCCATTGTTCCCTTGCCAGTTAAGCACAGTATGTGTGATTGATCAGCTGACACGCAATGCACCTGTTGATACCATACAAGACCCTGTGTCTCAGCGAAAAGCCACAAACACATTTCTTCCTTTATTCTACAGCCCCAGCAGGCCAGTAGGAAAAAATTCCAACCCCTCTGCACCCTGTCTACTGTATGTACAAGATTTTAGCCAATACCAACATGACAGATTATCTACTCTGCTGCACAACAGGCCTCCAAAGCATTGCCCAAAATGGAGCTGAGTCATAGTGATGTGCCATTACGAAATTAAAATTATATACAATTGTACAGTCTTCAGGGTCATGGCATTGATACTGTAGAGGTTTGAACATTTGACATGAAAAACAGGGCAGTCATCCAAGCTGGTTTTGAACCCCTCTTTCAATGTTTTTTTAGTACATCTGAACTGTTATGTGCTAAAATGTCCTAATATTGCTGACAATGCATAATAACAACTCAATAATAATAATAATAATAATAATAATAATAATAATAATAATAATAAATTGATCAGTTCTACAAAGAATACTTTTCCATATAAAACAAGACGATCCTGACACGTTTCTTTTTAATTACTGTACTGTTGTATATACTGGTCTACAATTAAAATACACTGGCCATCCAGGCTGCAGCATCTCACCTAAAAACCCAGTTTTTGTTAAAATGTAAAAAAGATTGCAATCCTGTGAAATCCATAAGGGAACAAATAGAGGTTTGGCAATTATCTCCTCTGATTCAATCCAAATGTATTTATTGTCAGATAATCATCCGAAGGAATACTTTTAACCTGGGCAAGATGTAACTGCTTACTGCTGAGAACCGCATTGTCTCGCTGGTCAAGAAGCAGAGAGAGGAAGGGTTGCCCCTTTTGCTGAGAGGCTGAGGAGGATCTCTTGCACTTTGTGCTGTTTTGCCCATAATATAGAGACACCACAGTTAGAACTTTGATGCATATTTTGAACACAGAAAGTTCACTCAATGTCACCCAGCATTGCTATTTTACTGTGGGCTGAGAATTGTTAGTGAGCTGGTCATTACTGTAGGTTTTAAAGTGAGCCTTAGCCAGAAAGACCTTTATGTTGTCTCAATAAGCTTCACTTGGTACTGGAACCAAGCAATATCCATGACATAGAATGGGCCCCAGGACATGTGTTTGGTAAGATTAGTAGTTTTGAGCAGGTTTGTTATGTTCATGTCCTTATGAGAAAAATGAGAACGTCCAGGATAGCCCAATAATGATTATCCCTTTTAAGGACCATGGCGATTTTAGGTATACGTGTATGATTCCATATTTTAGTGCAGTTTTAATTGGTGTTTAATATGATTTTTTGAGAATAATGTACTGTCACCCACTTATTCATTGAATTGTACAATATGATTGCATAGCAAACAATGATGCTGTTTTTATTTGTAGTATGTGACAATGCTGTGTTTTATGGGATTTTATTTGTATTGTATCCTTCATGTAACTGCATTATGCTTTGTTGGCTATTTATCCGAATAAAGCTGAGAGTCAGTAGAATTGAATTTAATTGAATAAAACACACTGCGGGATTAATGTGAACTTTTAACAAAATACTATGACTATTATCACTTATACAAACCTCTACATCAATGGTTGTTTTTTTGACTCTATGCTCAAAAATCTCAAAAATTATATTATGAATAGTTGTCCATATTACTGGTTTTGAATGTAATTTATCCAGTGGTACTTAGCTATTTTTTTATTTTTTAAATCTGTGTTGCTTTAGTGTAAACTGTTATGGCGCAAAATGAAAACATAAGATTTAAAATAATGGGTTGATTACAAGCATGTGCCAAAGGGTGCCCTTGCTGTGGTGTCTTTCTCACATGCAGTCCTTATATTGATTGAGCAAACCTGCTTATATATAATCATCTATAGTCTCCCATCCCTCTATTCTATATGGTGTATATGCGGAGTCCTTCTTTTCGCAAAACTGCGCAAATCCGACTGCAGCTCAAATGCCCTTTTACAACTCTTGGGCGCCGGACTTGACGATCAGTGTAACAACTTATTTGTTACAGATTTAAAATCCGTTGCATTAACCCACCTAGCAAACTTGATTATTGAGCCTAGAATCTTTGATGATGCACCTGATTACGAAAAAGTATTAAAATCAAAACCCAACAGTGGGACACTGCCTTAAATGTTGATAAACTCAATAAATACAAACAATATAACCAGTTTTCCCACCAGGGTTTCCCGGGGCATAAGATATCATATTTTTTAACTAAAGCATGCAGCATTCAATTCAAACGTTTAATCATATACCTTCATTTTAATATTTTGCCGACAAATGAATACACCAGCGGTATGTTTCCTCTCCAGATGAACAACTATGTAGGGCCTCATTACGAGTCCGTCGGTAACCTGCCGGTTTTTCCGACTCGGTTACCGCCGGACTCGTATTACCATTCCGCCTCCGTGATTCCCGGAATTACCAGGGCATTACAACCCCAGTGACCTGGGAATTCCGGAGGCGGAATTCAGTAAATCCCCATTCCCATTGGGTCCCATAGTACTCAATGGGAATGGGGACCATGGAAACACCGGCACCATCTCGTGATGGTGCTGATGTTTCCATGTCTGCCTGCAGGCAGGCGGTATTAAACCCGAATGACACCTCCGCCTGCAGGACTCGGGATCACCCGGTATGGAAACAACAGTGGCGGCGGGTTTACCGCCACCGTTATTTCCATACCGGGTGACTCGTAATGAGGCCCGTAGACTTTGTTCATCTAACGTTGAAACAAGTCGACATATTCTTAAAGATTGCCCCATACTGTCCCAGTGTTATTCTATGGGATGCAGGGTTTTGTCATAAAAATAGAAAGCATACGAAACAACCAATTTTGTTTTATACTCTACGGGGCTCAATCTGTCGTCATTACTGCGGCTGTTTTTTCAATATGGAATATTGCGGAAAGCACTTTTCCTTTGGCTAATGAAGATATATAATAAACCATTTTAAAAAGGATTTTTAGGAAATTAAGATCATTTTATCTTTTGTCTATTTACGTAATGAAAATGTAGGTATCTGTTATTTCTATGTCATTTCATTTGTCTTACAAACGTGTTTTTAAAGGAAAATCCTTACAATCTTTCTACTTTCTTTTAAATGCGATAAAGATATGTGCCTGAAGTTTTGAAACTTAACTGAATGCACAATACAAGAAAATATATAATCGTGCGTTAACCACCTGTAAAGAGATTACTGATGCTGCAATGACATTTGATGCCCCCTTGCGTTTGTCTTTTGCAAGTTGTGGATTTACACCTTTCAGGCGGGTGATTTATGTCTATATGGGATGCAAAGGGCAATTGGCCCAGATTTCTCAAGTGCTGTCCTTGATTGCTGTTCTCAACCAGTTCATTATGAAAAGGTTTCCAGACATTAAAGCAATTTGTGACCCCCTCCTCTGACTCCATGTGGCCTACATAGTAACCGTTTACAAATACCTCTTTCTTTTTCTGTGAATTGTAACTGTTGCACTACTTCATCCTTCTGTACACTTTGCTTTTTCTAGTATTGGTCAATCTTTAACATCGTCAGCCCTCGGATAAGCTTAAAGCTGAAGAAGCTGTTCGGCACTGGGAATACCCTGAAATAAATCCATCAATGGTTTGCACTTCTCTGAATTTACATCACAAAGTCTGCCATCTTCTACCACAATGGGTGGAAAGCACCAAAGAAAGAGGATGATTAAGCATTGTGATGTGTAAGGGCTGCAGGGCTTTTTTGGGTTATAGTGCAATATGCTGCATGTGGTTGGGGCATTATACTGTACTGTAAGTGATGTGTGGTACTGTGGGTTAATACAAAGTATACTGCTGGAGTTGGAATTGGTATACTGTACTGTACATATGCATGGGAAGGATTGTGTACTGTACATGGATACGAGGAGTCCAATGAGTTGCAGAATTCTTTCATAGTCCTCAACACTAATAGTCCCTTTTTGTAACTCTACTTTTAGGCACCCATGTGTAAGCTGATGGAAGTACGGGTTCCAAGCTAAAATCTCAGCCTTCCTCAAATCAAAGAAATGAAGAGACAAACAATGTTCTTCTGTGTTTAGTGAGTTCTTGGTTGGAAATGGCAGACTTTGAGGTAAGTCAGTCTATACAGATGTCCTGCCAGACTGAGTTTCAAGGTTGAAAACTGAGTGAGGGGGAAGCAACTTTACTTTCACTCTCTGCTGTGTTCATCTGATGCGGTAACATTAAAATAATTGATCATAATTTTTGTGCTGTGTTTACTGTATGTGCAGTAAGTGTTTCTCGGGAGTGTGTGTGTGTGTGTGTCTCTCTCTACCTGTGGTCAATATGGCCCGGCTGATTCTCTTGGACTTGACACCTCCACATTTTCTTGGCTTCCCCTACCCTTCTTCTTGTCCTCTGCTCACCTTTCACATTGACACAATACAACATTCAAGACTCCTTTTCCTCATCTCTTAGCTTTCAACTTTTCTCACTCTTTTCTGTTGCCTCTTTCTTGATCTTCAAATGAATTTTCTCCTACATCTATACCTTCCAGATCGTATTCTCTACACGTCCCTTGGTGATACCCACTGACACTCTGATGAGCCACTTCACATCTGTAGTTCATTAATGCATCTCTGGGATTGCTTGTTGTGAGGGGCTGCGGTTGCTAGGAAAACCCTGGAGGTTAATTCTGCCATGGTTTTCACTGCTGAAAAATCAGTAGAATCAGCTCAATTATCATGGCGGAAATTCTGCCATGGTAATACCACCAAAAAAGCACTGTTGAGTCCAATGGACTCAAAAATAATGGGGAAATATACCACCACCACCACTTCAAATGGTGGCAGTAATGGTAATTCAGTTGGGCGGAATTCCGGCAGATTTACCAAGAGCATTCTATAACGGCACCTGTGCACCAAAGGCTATTTTAAAGCGGCTTTACTATGCTCCAAGTGTGGGTAAACATTATAAAATGCACTGTGGCAGTTACTTCACTTTTTTAAAAAAAGGGTGTCATGCTCTAGACACTTACTCGATCATCTGTCAATCAAAAGTGCTATGTTCTTCCTGTTGCTTTTCTGCACAGGTACATACTGACAGAGTTTGTGATCATGTAACCCTATTATTTAGGATTATGTAAGGTGCACACGGCATCAGGTGTAAATAGCCTGTGGCACCAATGTCCTCCACTGTCTAGCCTTATCTTTTCGCAGTTCTTCACTGATATTGTAACAGTTGGAGAGGGCTCCCCTCAAGCAGTACTACTATTGCATCCTGCTTTAGACAAGGGAAACCTTCATTCTATGTGAGAGAGCACAGTACTAAACACTGATGCAGATTTTGCTTTTTTTTTTAGACTTGCACCGCCACCTTACACATGCTTCAGCATGATCACGATTGGAGATGGTCTGTATGGCTCAATGTCACTTGTGCAGCTCCTAGTGGGATTCATTTTAGATGCTGAGCACTCATTCATGGACATCATAATTATATGAAAAACCTGTATTCTACCCCTGTGATAAGGCAGTGCTTATCATTGCCACTAGATGTATAGTCTTTCTATTTATTTCACTTTTGTGATGGGTTTGGGGACAGGTTCTTTCCATTTGACTGCCCTCTGTCTTTCCATGTAAAGTAAATTACCCAAAACTCACATAATCCCTCACCAGTGAGTACACCAGCTGGGAGTTGTTTATCACATCATCTAGGGAGCCTACTCCTACAATAGTGCATGTGCAGAGCATGATGCAGGGTAAGGTCATGGCCATACAATGTTATACTCGCCCATAAACTGGAGCTACCAGGAGTTGTTGGGTCAAGTGTCTTAGACTCCATTGGTTGCCTTGTAGTGATTACGTAAAGCAATGCTACAGATACACTTGACATGTGAAGTAGGCGGTTTATCACTTCTTTCTTAGTTAGCTCTTTGGGGAATTGTTTAGACTAATTCTCATGGATCTATGGTTGAAATTACTAACTGTGCAGATGTTTTTAAAGTAAACAGTTTTAGGGATGTCTTAGGAGAAAGTGTTGTCCAGCGGCTCAATAACATTGCAGCTTAATGTTCAAATCATAATGCTCTTTCCCTATACCTATGCTCTTGACCTTCCTCGGGACACCCTAATGTGCCAATAAAGTTCAAATAATGTGGCCAACCGAGCATTAGAAACAGAATCCTAATAAGTCTTTTAGACTCCATGCTACCCTAAGGTTACAATACAAATGTTAAAATGCACGAACAACAAAAGAGTTTTCCAAATTCCATTCCTGTCTTCAACTTTCACAATAGGTCTCTTTCAGACCCTTGGCTTCCTGTATATTTCAAAGCAAGCCTCTCCCAGACCTTGGGTGTTTGAAGGTTTATCAGGATTCACTGTAATGGGTATTTTTTCCCTCCTCCACTTTTCAGCGAGACAATGTTCTGTCACCCTCCTGCCTAAGGTCTGTCTGTATAAGGAAGCCCTACCCTTCATTCATCCTTCACCTACACCAGACCAACTGGTAGGTCCAGCACTCTCCAAAAATCTTGCCTCGTATATCGATAGGCTCAGAGTTAGCCCACACTAGAGTAGATGCCATAGTCTGACCAACGCTTCCACTGCATTTGTTCATGTAGAATGGTCCCCATTTACCCAGGGACTTTTCAGAGATGCAATGGCTTTGTTCCAAACTCTGCACCCACTGTCACCTTCTTCAGTGTCACTACCACCTGCTCTACTCCAACGTCTTATCCCAATCTTTATTGTGCTTCTGGGGAATGAGCACTTTGTTTGGTATGTATGAATTAGCTGTGGCTGCTGAAAATCCATGTTCGCAGTTATAACTGTTGTTGCTCACAATGGGCCTCATTACGAGAATGGAGGTAATGAAAAAAGGAAGGCTGAATGGTAATAGCGGCATCGTTAACGGGGCTGGGGCGTTCTGACCCGACAACCCACCAATACCGGCACTGCCCGTACCGTGCCCCCTCATACCGGCATGGGTGCATACACGCGCCCCTTTAGGGAGTAAATACCAGTATGCCGGTAATAGGAGGACATCACAACCCACGCGGACATGCAAGTACCAGCATCCCGAAGGCGGTAATCAGGGCCTGCACGATGGCTGCCATACAGGCATTGCGGACCACCCATAAACAGCAATCAGCAAGCAAGCCAACTGCCACAGGTGCACACAATCAGCACAGGTGGACTCAATGGAGTATAAAAGGAATACACCCACACACCACACCCCTTCCTACACCAGAATGGTACCACTAGCTGTTGCAATCATGGCGCTGCAGGACATGCCTATACTGCTACAACTACAGCAACAACAGCAACTACAACAACAACTACAGCATCAACAACAGGCAGCACAGAGGAGACGCATGAGGAGAAGGAGGGTGAGACAGGCCCAGCAATTACCACCAGTGCAGCCAGTAGTACCTCGTAGGCAACCACCAATCCCTCGCATCAGACCCAGCCCATTCAATCTAACCCCTGACCAGATCCACACCCTGTACAGGTTGGACCGGGACACCATCACCACCATAGTGGACATAATAGGCAATGACATTGCCAGCCTCATAGAAATACGCACCGCCATCCCCCCGCTACTAAAGGTGGTGTCCGTGCTCCACTTCCTGGCCACAGGCACCTACCAGCACACAGTGGGCCAGCTGCATGGCATTTCACAACCACTATTTTCACGCACGCTGACCCAAGTGCTGGATTCCCTCCTGAAGCACGCTAGCACCCACATATCCCTACCACGGACTGACCAGGAGATAGCCGACACCAAGGTAGGCTGCCATGCACTGGCAGGCATGCCCAATTGTGTTGGTTCCCTGGACTGCACCCATGTAGAATTGGTAGTCCCCCATGCTGTAGAGGCGGTGTACCGCAATCGCAAGCTGTACCACTCCATCAAAGTGCAGATGGTACGTGACTCCACCAAGATCATCACACATTGCTGCGCCGGATTTCCCGGATCAACACATGATGCTATGGTGCTGCGTAACTCCACGCTACCCCGTCACATGGAGCGACATGCTGGAACACGTGCCTGGCTGCTTGGTGAGTTGCCACACTGGCCCATGGCAGTGCATCGGGGTAGTGATGTGTTGGGATGCATACTCCACCTGGATGGGAATGGGGGGGGCGGATGCATACTCCACCTGGGTGGGAAGGGGGATGCATACTCCACCTGGGTGGGATTGGCGGGGATGCATACTCCACTTGGGTGGGAAGGGGGGATACATACTCCACCTGGGTGGGAAGGGGGGGATTCATACTCCACCTGGGTGGGAATGGGTGGGAGATGCATACTCCACCTGGGTAGGAATGGACGGTGAGTGGAGAATGCACGCAGATCTAATGACTCCTGACCTGAACCCCCAGCCCCAACATGACACATCATTGGCACACATTTGACTATTAACGTATATAAATGACCACATGTAAGACGCACAACGTGGCCACGATGTGTATGACAAGCAAGGCATGACTTAACAGGATCACAACTGTGCCAATGTGGCTAGTGTGACCATGCACAGTGTAGTATACACAGCAAACATGGGAGGTGAAACATTGTCGTACAACCACAGTACATCCGCCTCAGCATGCATTGTTTCACCCTGCATCATCTATTCAACGCCATCCAGACTACCTCACCATATTGCAGTATCGAATGCATCCAAACAATATTGGTGCATACGTACAGGGACATGTGCATGTCCACAGCAAATAGCTGTGCCCATGACTGTGTATCCTGAAGGTGGCAGCTCAGAGTGACTCACATAGGCCTATCTGTATTCTCTTGCAGGTGATGGAGGATATCCCTTGAAGCCGTGGCTACTTACCCCTGTGCGGGACCCGCAGAACAGCCATGAAGAGGAGTACAATCGGGTACATACCCGTACCCGTGTTGTGATTGAGCAGACCTTTGGCCTGTTGAAGGTGCGGTTCCGCTGCCTAAGCAGGTCTGGTTGAGTACTCCTTTGTGGCCCTGAGAAGGTGGCAAAGATAACCATGGCCTGTGTCATGCTGCACAACATGTGCGTCCGGAGAAATGTACCACTGCCACCTGACATTGACATGCATGCGCTGGGTGAGGATGATGAGGATGAAGATGGAGGAGAAGCAGCACCCCTGCCAGTAAGTGATGCACAGGATGGCCGTGCAGTACGCCAATCACTGATTCATAAATACTTCTGACACATAGGGACCTTGTTAGATATGTGTCAGTGACACATTTACACCGTGTCCATGTGGACATGCACACAGGGAATGTGGGGAGTTGGCCACTGTACACCGTCACACATTCAATTGATACACACGAAAAGATGAATGTCCAGCCTATGAATTTTTTTTAAAACAACGGGTGTATTTATATCAACTGAAGAAAGTGCAACCCCACCACCCCCATCCCCCCAGTGAACTCCCAAAACCCCCCAGTGAACTACCATAACCCCCAGTGAACTCCCAAAACCCCCAGTGATCTCCCAACATACCCCAAATTACTGCCCCTAATACTCCCAATCACCGCCAACACCATTTTACCCACTCCCATAGTTCTCCCACACTATTTGCGTGACTTCTTGCTGTCCGGGGGCGCCATTTCAGTGTGCCTTGCACTCCGCCGTGTTTGACGAACAGGGCTGGAGGGTCCAGAGGAAGTGGGGGCAGAGGAAGCGGGTGTGGTGGATGGGGAGGATGCTGTGCTCATTTGCACGCCTGGTGCAGGTTGTGAGGACCTGCGTGATGGCCCCCAGACAGTCTCTCATCAACAAACGAGGTGTTGACGGCGGCTGTGTTGGCAGCTATGGCAGATGTGTTGGCGGCTATGGTGGCTGTGGTCCCCGCTATGGCCTGGCTATCCCACGCCTGGTGTCCTCCCCATCCGCAATATATTGCCAGAGCAGGTCCAACATAGACTCCTGTCTGGTCTCCATCCTCGCCAGCCGTGCCTCAAGGGTGATGGTGGGAGCAGCAGTGGTCGAGGGTGCTGTGATGGGGGCTGCAATGCCAGTGCTGTCCTTGTGGATGCTGCTCAGGTCGGAATCATGCAGGCAGGGATCCGCACTGCTGCAGGTGGGTGAGGGCTGAATGTGGGGTGGGGTGGTGGGCACGGGACTTGGGGAGTGTGGACATGCCTCTGTCCTTCCTGGTCAACATGCTCCTCCACTGCTTCATCGGTGTGTGGTTCGATGGCCTCGACTTCCACTGGTGTGGGTGTAGGCAGCTCAGTGTCCATGGTGTCAGGCGCACTGGGTGTCGGAGTGGGCTGCGAAGCTGCCCCGGAGATGGTGTTGTCACTGGCCATTTTCATTGGCCGGGACGTGGATGCCCTTGTGGTGGGATCCTGGCTGCCATCTTCTCCATCGGTGCCTGGGGGGGGGTAGAAGAGATGCAGGGCATCAGTGATGGTGTTACATGCTAGATGCATTATAGGGTGCTGTGGAGTACTTCATTTATCATTCATTCATATCTTACAGGTGTGCCACAGAGGGTAGTATGAAGGGGGCATTTTGGCATTTGCTGCATGGCAGGTGGCATGCCGTTGCATTGGGGTTTGTGTGATGTGTTACATGGGCATGGTCCATGTGTGTTGGCTGTGTGTTGGTAATGGGATTGGCACTCAGCATGCATTTCAGTGTGGCAGGGTTTGGCCCTCCATCTGGACAAGTATATGTTGATGTGTGTGTTGGGACATGCATTACCTTGCCTAGACTCTCTTCCACATCACTTGTGCAATGTCATGGTTTCCCCTACAGGGTTCTGCAGGGTCACTCACCTCCATCTGCGGATGTTGCCGCACCCGTCTCCATCTCCCCAAATCCCTTGATGGACTCCATATTGATGAATGTGCTTGCCGTCTCCTCCCAGGTGGTCAGTTTGGCAGGAGAGTGGGGACCTGTCTCTACACTGGCTCCCAGTGGCTGCGAGGATAAAGTTCAAAACCCTCTGCATTGTCCACAAGGCCTTCTGGCGCCTGGGTCCTAAATACCTTCAACTCTCTCTTCCCAAATACCTTCCTTCCCGAGCCCTTCGCTCATCCGCCTCCAATTCCCTCAGGGTTAGCCGCTTCTCGAAGCAACGAGCTGGGGGTAGATCTCTCTCCGCGGCAGGGGCCTCCCTCTGGAACAGCCTTCCTGCCTCCCTGAAACTTGAGGAAAACCATCTCCGGTTCCGGAAGCACCTCAAAACCTTCCTCTTTGCTTCTGCTTTCTCTCTCCCTCTCCCCTGCTGAACAGCTAATTTAATTCCTCACTGAAACTGCACTGATCCTGCAACTGGACCACTCTAAACGGCCTCGGCCCTGGGCCCTGCCACTCTCCACTTGCACTGATGCCCTGGAACCCCTTTGCACTGCGGGACTGTCTCTGTATCCCTACAGCCCCCCCCTCCCCCAGCACTTGTTATGCACTTACCTCACACTTGCCACCAGCTGGCCCTATTTATTTATTTATTACGTTATGCCACTTACCTTGTACTGCACTTCCCCCCCTCCCTTTCCCCTTGCACTTTTCCCCCTCCCCCACCCCTGCACTTGCGCGATCTGAATGACACCTGGCCTAGTAAGATTGTTGTCTGTCTCCCCTTGTCCCCCCCTCCCTGCCTCGTCGCGCCTTGAAACACATGTGTATAGGCGCGTTACAAATACCATATCATATCATATCATATCATACCCCCGCCTGTAGCCATGGCCTCCCTCCTATTGCTTTACAGGATATTACGGACCCTGAGGCGGAGGTCAACCCACCTCTTCTTGCAATCCTTCACTGTCTGTGGGGTTGTTCCAACAGCGGAGACCTTGCGGGCTACCTCCTGCCAGATCTCCTTCTTGCGCTGCTGCACCTCACGCTTCAGGTTCTGCTCATTTATCACATCAGCATGTGTGGCAAGGGTGTCTGCCAGCATGTTCAATTCTGCATTAGAAAAGCACTTTTTGCGCAGGCGGGGGGTACATTTCCGGGTTGCCTTCGACATGGTGTATGGATTGCCACTGGTCTCTCCTGGAAACAACTGTTGGTTTGGGAGGATGGCAATAGATTGTGTTTTTAAAGATGGCCGCCGGACCATTTCCCTTTCTGACGCGATGACGTTACTTCCGGGTCTGGTATTACAAGCCTGGTATTAGCATATTGTTATTACCGGGTCGTTATTAAGGGGTTAGGCAGAGGTGGTATTGGCGGGTCCTGTGATGGTGCTGTCGGGGGGTTGGAGGGCCTTTAGTGGCGTTTTTACCGTGCTACTCGTAATGAGGCCCATTTTGTGTCTAACCCATATTTGCATCTCTGTGCAGGGTTTGTCTTAACTGGGAAATTTCCCTCACATTGTCTTCCCGCATCCACAAATGTGGCTTCAGTATCATCCATCTTGACGTTTTTCTGCTTATGGCACAGGTGTACCTGGCATTCCTTGCATGCATACTGCAGGATTCCCCAAAACTAAGCCTCAGTGAAAGATTTCACCAATCATTTCACTGCATTCAGGTAATTTGGGTTTGAATGTACTTTGAATGTATTTGGGTGACTGATTTGTGGCTTAAAACAATTCAGGCTGATGAAATGTTGCTGTAAACATTGGGTTGTATAGGTCAGACCAGCACATGCACAACACAAATTATAAAGTTAATGGAATAGGTCAGAAGTTCAGAACCATTCCAGCCAGAAATTCTCAAAGGAAGCAAAGTGTATAAATGATTTATTTCTTGAACATGCTTATTACTTTAATTTAGAAACCAACATTAAATTTCTGTTTGCAGCTGACACAAATTGTAATCTTTTCACAATATAGACACTTAGTGCAAAACTCCCAAAAAATAATGCAAATTAAGTATGCAGATGATGCATTTTGTATTTCTATTACTTTGACAGAAGTGCAGGTCACCTTATTCACAAAGGTATCCTGCTCATTACCAAGAGTCTATGCTGCAGCACAAATGATGCATGGTCAGTCCCCTTAAATGGTATTCCTTTGTGGAATGTGAGAGTCAACATAATACATGCTTGATGTGTGACTGGCTCAGCCTCAGCCCTATTGGCCGGCCTGAGGTCGTTATCCTGCACCCTTGGGCCTTCCTTACTATTAAATAAATATCCTCAGTAGCTCTCATGGAAACAAACCCAGCAGGATTATACACCCCTAATTCATGGCTGGCACTTCTCTAGCCTGATAGGGCTTTATGAAGTCCATGTCTGTTATAAATTCCCTATATTGAAATATTGCAAACCTCAATAATACACAATGTGCCAACCTCTGAACGATGGAAAGTTGACCCAGGCATGCTTGAAATATGACTGACTCTACTGGTCACAATTCCCCACTTCATCTTTACTAATTTGGTCAACATGAGAAGGATGAAATGTCTGTTTGTTTGTTTTATTACTTATATTGCGCACCAGACCCAAGGGTATCAGGGCGCATAGCAAAAAATAACATACACCTTGGTTACAAGTCATCAGAATCACATACATCTTAATTACACAACAGGCATATTATTACATTTTACAACTTACATCTTAAATGTGCAGCGTAACTGAGCAAGTACATATATACAAAACGTGTACGGAGAGGTGAAGTGTGGATATGGTCAGGATAGGTGTGGGTCAGGCAAATTACATGTCAGCGTTTTTGAGCCAAGTTATAAAGTTCTGGAGGAATACCTGGTAAGATTGATCCACTCGCAAAGGGGAGGATAGTGAGTTCCATAGTAGAGCCGCTTTGACCTGAAAGATACGTCCCCCAACTCTCGAGAGTTTAAATCTTGCGACTACGAGGCTATTGGTACTAGATGATCTAGTTTGTCTAGTAGGATTGAGTTTGGTAAAGCTCTGTGAGAGATAGCAGGGTGCGGTGTTGTTTAGGCATTTGTAGGTAAGTGATGCCACTTTTAACTGAATTTTTTCATAAGTTGAGAGCCAATTGTTAGATTTTCTAATTTCAGAAATGTGGTCTCTCCTTGAGGTACCAAGAGCTGCTCTGAGAGCATTATTCTGGAGAAGCTGGATTCTCTTAATTGTAGCCTTATTAGTTCAAATGTAAAGAGCATTACCGTAATCCAAGTTCGACAGCACAAGTGCTCTGGCCAAGGTAATGCAGCTATTATTGGATAGGAAAGGTTTACCTGCTCTAATTAGTTTGCAGGTATATGTAGCGGCAGATGCCATCGCCTTGCCCTGCTTATTGAATGTAAGGGTAGAATCTAGATAGACACCCAAGGTTTTCACCTCATTGGCTGTGACGATGAGGTTATCAATGTTATAGGTAGAATAAATATGTGTCTGTTTTTTTAGAGTAGAGTGGGTGCCCAGGATAATAATCTCAGCCTTATCATCATTCAGGCATAGTCCATGGGTTGCCATCCATGTCTGGATGATGAGATATACACTGTTCACCAAGGGCAAATCCTTGTCATAATCCCCAATAAGTGGTAGGAGAATCTAAGTATCATCTGCATAATTAGTGTAGGTGATACCAATATGGTCAATCCATATTATAGCTTCTTCAGAGAAATGAGCAGCCGAATCCAGATGACTGCAAAGGACCTTATGATCCGCCAGGTCAAATGCAGCTGATAGGTCCACGAGGAGGAGTAAAGCTGATTTACCCGAGTCCCTAAGCTAATATTAATTTTTTCTTTCTCAGATCCAAACATGGGTCTTGCAGTTTATACATAGATCTCTGCAGTAAGTGCATTAATCTACTGCAATATCTCACCATTGAATGTAATGTGCTTTGCCAATTGGATAATATCCACTGATCCACATCACTTAATTTCCTTTTGCTAACTACTCCACTCAGGTTCGCCATGCCCCTCCTCTCCCCTTCAACTTTCTCTCCCTTCCTGAAGCCTTTTAAGTTATTTTGTGTATGATTTGTCCCCACTTATCAGCAACTTCTGTGAAGATTTATGGACAAATCCATGGGAAAAATCCAGAAGAACCTGCCAATCTACCCAATTTCACATGAGATATGATAGATATGATAGATATGATAGAACACAAGATGTAGCCAAGCACAGGGATCATATCTCTCCAGGACTGTAATCTCTGCACTAGCTCTGAGTGGCTGCGAGGATTAAGTACAAAAGACCGTCTGGGGTTTGGGGCCTCAAAACCTTCAACTCTCTCTTCCTAAATATCTTCCTTCGCAAGCACTTTGGTCATCCGCCTCCAACTCCATCAGGGTCAGTCGCATCTCCAAGCAACAAGTTGGTGGTAGATATTTATCTTCAGTTGGGGCCTCCCTCTGGAACAGCCTCTGTGCCTCCCTGAAACTTGAGGAGAATCAGCTCCGGTTCTGGAATTACCTCAAAATCTTTCTCTTTGCTTCTGCGTTTTCTCCTCTGCCCTGCTGACTTCCTGGCCGAAACTGAAACTACACTGGTTACATGGACACCCTCTGATCTCTGGCCCAGGTCCCCTGCCCACAGTCGCACTCCTGCACTGCCTTCCTGGCAACCCCCATTCTTGGGGACTGTTTTCTTTATCCCTACAGTCCATTACCAGCACTTGACACCTGATGCCTACACATACCCTTGCACTTGCCACCTGCTGACCTTACTTTTACTTATTGTTATTTATTCTATTATCCCATGTACTTCACTGTCCCCTTCACCTTCCCTCCTGTACTTTCCGCTTTTCACTTCCCATGCACTGAATGACACTTGACCTAGTAGGATTGTTGTTTGTCTTCCCTCTGTCCCCCCTCTCTTGCCTCGTTGCGCCTTGAAACCCTTGTGTATAGGCACGTTATAAATGCCATATCATATCATGTCTGGCTGTTGCTTCACTGGACCCTGTTGACAGTGACTTCCTGAACTCTTCCCTTTGTAAGTTTGGGGAACTTATTTTGTTTTCTCATGCAAACTCCAAGGTAGCCTTTTTCCGCTTAACTTTGGGAATATTCTTTTGTTGCACAACATGGCCCAGCAGGGGGAGTGACTACTGCATGGTTTTGGTTTTCTTTTACTTGGAACACCATTCCTAGACAAAATTGTCTAAGAGTGCAACTCAGAGTCTTAACCAGAAATATCTCATATCATTTGTTCAGTGTTTTTAGAAGCAGGGAAGCAGGGAAGTGCCACCTCTGGATAGGAGTACTTCCATGCATTGGATGGATGCAGCATTTGGGATCCCACTTTTTCAACCCTCTAGGAGAGACATCGGGTAACGGCCAGACCAACCTGTGCTCTACTGTCACACCCCCTCACATACGAAAATGGGGAGTTCTTAAAAATCACTACACTCCCACAGATGTTTATTACTGTTAAATGATTTGCCTTATTTTGATTTTTCAAAGGAGTGACCAAGGCATCTATGTTTAAATGTAGATAAAGAGGCACAGACACATGCACAAACTTGTTCTGTTATTTTTTTCCTTTTATTTACATATTTTGACTCAACATTAATTTTGGAATAAATAAGTTCGCATCAGTCAGGTGCATGTTCATTCGGGTGTGTTGTTTTCGTTTGTAGTCATAATTCCGGATAGATGTATTGAATTGTGATGCATGCTTGCTCAGAAGTGGATAAGGCAAAGCACTGCTTAAGGGGGAATATTGCTGGCACTGATGAGGAGGGAGGGGCAATAGGAGCTCAATTTTTCCATATTCAAGAATTCATTGATCGAATTTTTCCATTGCGTTGATCTGACCCATCAATATTATTTTTTTAAAGCATGTATGATACTCCCTAAACATTAACACACACTTGAATAGAATTAAAACCATCTCAGACTTTGTGTAGTTGCTAAAAATGATTTGCTTGTCCTCCTCAGTAACTTGTAATCCTGGAGTGAGTTGAGGTACTTGTGCTTGTGCAAGCAGCAACAGGTACATATAGGTACAAGAAGATACTTTATCACTGTGGGCCCATTTCCAGTACCCAGGAGAGTGTGGTTTGGGGAATCTGCCATCAGAAGTGTTATCCAGAAGAGAAGTATCAAGGGTGTTCAAAGATTCTGTCAGGTGGGCAAGGTGGCAAGGTGCGTGAAGACAGTTTGCTAAAGGTGCAGAGAAGAAGAGGATGCTGGGGTGGAAGGCATTGAAGGTTGGAGTAAAAGTCATGAATTGTTCTTCTGGATTCATTCTTTATGATAACGTGTACCTCTAATGAGGTAAGCCCTGCCAATGTTTCCACATAAATGTGCTTCTCCCAGATGCTTGCACTTTGTAGCTAGCTCCCCATGAACCTTTTGTACTGTCTCGCTTCACATGCACACTTTTTTGCTCATGAGATACAGGTTACACTGCCTGATGCACAGTACAAAGGAAACCCTCTGCATCCCACAGTGTGTTGGGAGGGGTTAGCCCGAAAGTGGCTGCTAAAATTCCTTGTTGTTCTTTTGTAAGACTCTCCCACGTGATACGTGTGACTTCCTGCTACTTCTACACGTAAGCATCGTTGTGCTCTTTTACCCATTACATTTTACTGTGCAATCTCTCTTCTTCCTGCACTTCGCATACATCATGTTATTGTCATGGATGCAGTAGCACAGTGGGGCGTGAAGACATGGGAGAAAGATGATACGTACATTAAGAGAACAGCATCATAGATGGGAAGAACACAGCACAGAGAACTGCACAGAGTTCAGAGAACTGAACCCCAATTTCAAACTCATTCAAACTCAATACTATGTGCACTGGTTTACAGCATGCTCAGAGACATTGAAGAGACACAATATCCAGCACAATTACTCATTTTCAATAATGAAGAGGACATGTTTCTTTCTCGAATGCACTGAAACGTTCTTGACGTCTGGAGAGACACTCTGCTTCTGAGGTTGTTCTCTTTTCATGGAAGACGCAGCACATGCCAAAGCTGCTCTATTGAAGGACTTAGGCTGTTTGTATAGTAAGCTCTGCCAAGTGAAGACCTTCTTAGACTCCATTTAGAGGGTGGTGCTGATAGAATATTGGGTCTAGTCAAATGCTGTGTTCAAAATTGAACCTGTTGTAATGGTGGAACTTGAAATCTCTCTCAAAGTTTTAAGCACTACAAGGAAAATTGTTAGATGAGCGGGCATTGTTTCATGCAATAGCCTTGCTTTTTTCCTTTTGAAGTGCAACCGTTCAGTTGAGGTGGTCCAACTTGAAGGCATCGATTCTCAGTCGGTAGGGTAGGTATTTGTGCCTACTTGTTAGATTGCAAAGGGAATAATACTCTTTATCACACAAATTATGCAGCTGTTGGTAGGGAAAAGAGGAGAGGGGAGCTTAAGGGGAGTGATCTTGTAGAAGCACATATTAAACAGTAATTGTACAAGTACCCATCCAGCAACAGCTGTGTGTGTAGTGCAGAGGTTCACAGAGAATGGCAGCCTTTTAGGGAATCGGCTCCCATATAGGATCCCATAAAAATGACATAGCCTAAACCTACATAGTCTTTGTAATATTCATGGGTGGAGGCTACACAAATGCAAAGGAAAAGGACATTGGTTGTTGTGACAAAGGGGCAGAGTCCCTATACCTGAGGAAATGAGACCATATGGGTTTGAGGAAATCCGGATATCAGTACAATGCTTTCCTTCCTGCTACACATGGTGACTCTGCAGCTACTGGTTCTTTAAGGATATTGAAGGAAGGTGGTCCAACAGCACCACAAGCTCAGCTTTTCTCCCCAGGTACAGGAATGTTATGTACAGTGTGGAAATGGGGGGCCTGAATTAGAAAGGGAACCTCAACCATCAACCAGCTATCCATCATGCATGGCTTCCACTATCCTATAGTTAGGAACAGATAGGCCTATGCAGTCCATCGCATGGGCAGAATGGGGGCCAACCTCAGGAGTAGGGTCCACCAGTGCATCTTTACACCAGATTGTGGAAGAGAAAACACATGCATTTATTTTCCATAGAGAGAGGTTGGAAGACAATACCAGTGTTGTGGCAAACAGAGAGAGGACTGACCAAGGTGAGCCACAGGCAAACCCCAACTCCAAAAGCATGGGTCTGTGCCATCCCAGGATTGAAACCAACACCCAATCTTCATCCTTCCTGACACACCAGAATGCAATCTCACCATAGAGAGGCTGGGAGGTGGGGCAAAAGCCCTATAAGTCCCAAGGGCTCAGTCTGAGAGAGGAAAGGGTTGGAGTAGGAGCCAGATAAACTATAAAGGATATATTTATTTGCAGTAGACTGGAGGAGAGACTATGAGAACATGGAGGGTCACCAGAGCTCATGAGGCTGGAAGAGAGCTCCAGAAGGCTGGGCCACATTAGAGCGTTGGAGCTGAAGGAGATTGCCATGAGACCAAACTGACAAGCCAAGAGAAATGAGGCTGCTGAAAGTAGCAAGGTAGTGGTGGCCAAAGTTAGTAACGGTGGCCTGAAAGAGGGTAGTAGCAAAAGGGTTATGAAGGTGAAAGTAATACATGAGAGTTGAAGCAATATTATTGGTGAGAGGCATGGCCCTCAAAAGGATGAAGAAAGTCAGAGAGAGAGTAGTGAGTTAGAGGAGATCATGAAGGAGATGGGTGTTTGGCAGAGTGGTGAAAATGGTGTAAAAATAGTTGTGAATTGGAGACAGTGGTTGAGGGTGGGGGACTTTTGAAAAAGAAGGTGCCAAAAGAATCAAAGAAGACAGGGACGAGGGTAAAGAGTGGATAGGAGAATCCAGTGATGAAAGGTGATCACAAAGGGAGAAGGAACTGGGGTACGGGATGCAAATTTGGTACAGGAGATGGTAAAGCAAGTTGAGTAGAGAGGTGGTCGATTGGAAGAACAGGAGAAGCATTTAGTGCATACATTTAAAGAATGCATGGAATGTCAAGACAGGATCCAGATAAAGGAAGAGTTAGGACTGTTCTGTGTGAGGGAACTAGAGGATCTGAGGAGTAGGATGCAAGCTGGTGAAGATGTGGCAAGGCTAAAAAGGAACAATCAGAGGGAGAGAAGATTAGCTAGCCACCATCCTGTCCTACCACGCTGTAATGGTTCACATTCAGGACTCTAGAACCTACATGCCCACACCTCAACCTTCCCAGTATCCGAGATTCAGAGTCTCCCACTGAGGAAGAGTACATCAATGTGCAGAAGCTGGTGATCCCTAAATAGGGCATGGTACTAGAAACCAGTAAGTACAAAAAAGGGAGACTTTTCTGTGAAAAGTAGTATTTCTGAGGACTATCAGCAAACCCAAGGTAAATACTGGGAAACCACTTTGCTTATAGATTAATTTGTTCATGAGTAATTGTTGACCTTGATAGTGAACACAGGCACATTTCCGCTCCTGCAGCAAACTCACTTTGGACTTTTAGTTGCACTTATTTTAGTTAGGAATCACCATACTCACTGTGACATGTTTAAGTTGCAATTTATGCCATCTACATTTAAATATTTTACCAGTGCAGAATTATAGCTCCCAAATAAAAGACCTTGATCTTAAGTTTTCTGTATTCATCTGGTCCATGATCTCGTGTCACCAATGTGACCTATGTGACATAATTTAAAGGGAGATTGAGCTACACCTTTTCAATGAATGCCTTCATTTTTTCATTTCCCTCTTAGGAATAATGGTTTGAGTTACTTGAGGTTTCAGCCAGTTGCCCTAATCTATGAATACCCTGCTAGCAGATTTTCAATACCTACCTATAGCATTGACTGTAATTAAATCTTTATTTTGTATCTCGTTAAATGTCTAAAGTTCAATAGAGTACAGTAGAAGAATTGTTTACAACAACAATCTTTTATTTTGTTTTTGTTTTGTAGCAATGACAGTCGTGTACGGGTACTGGGAAACTGAATGTGAATTAAAACCTTTGAGGGCACTGGAGAGCAGGTGGCGTGTATAAAACAGAAATAAAATAAAGCGATTTACATTGTCACTGTACAGGATCCAGTAGTAATGGCATAATAGATATCTACTAAAATGCCTGTATTTGTAGATTACTGTCATTCAATTCTGCCCTGGAGTACAGTGTTTTTTTAAAGAGATGTTATGTTTGCAGCACAACATTTTAAAAACAAAGACATTTGCCAGTTATTCTAGGCAGCACTACCAAAATTCGAGCCACTATGAATTTTGCTCACACCATAACTCATTACACCACAGATGGCATGAACAATTGCATCATCGATCACATCACTTATCATGGGGAGGCCTTTTTGTTTAGTGACAACAAACAGTGGAGTTTACCTCCAAGTACTGAACTGAAAGAATGAGAATGACAAACATACTATGTGGGCCTTTAGGATGTGCAATGTCCTTAGGTAAACTCATGGTGTACCTACAGGGAAATATAAGCCAGTCCCAGATAGATAATACAATTGTAAACATTATATGTATGATGAGTGACTCTAATCCTAGTTTTTGTGATGGCTGACACTAATCTTATTGTCATGCTTTGGTCCTAGTATTAATTTTCCTCTTACCAGAGGTTACTTCTATGTCCATCAGACTTGCATACATCAAAGCTATAAGATATACTATATCTAAGATAGCTCAGCGGGTTGAGCTTTAGCTGCTGCGATCTGAGCGTGTTCTGCAGGTCGTAGGTTTGAATCCCGGCAAGGCCAACTCAGCCTCTCATCCTTCCAATGTCGATAAATGAGTACCAGTTTCAGTTGGGTGATACTGTATGTAAATATGTGCTCTGTAAAGCTCTTTGCATTAAGGCGCTATATAAATAACACATCATTATCATTATTTACTATGTATCCAGAGAAGTGCCTAATTTGTGTTGTATATTTTTCACTTAATTATTAGTTTACTATAACTCGTGGATGTGATAGGCTTGGACCTATGGTTATACTGTCTAAATCTACCATACTAAGAATACTCTACATTATGCTGCATCCTGCAGGCATTGCCTATGGTAAAATATTTTAAGCTTTTCTGTATTCTCAACAGAACTTCAGTAGACATTTTCTGTTTGAATAAGTACATTTTATGATACATGAACTAGATCATGAGAGCACTACTCATTGACATTCATATGTTTGTTGAAGTACCTTAAATGCCCCCCGCTGTAAGCTCTTTCTGTCAGGATTTTTAAAGATTAGCGATGTCATAGGAGATGTCATCAGTGAAGTCATTGTTGATGCCATTTGTAGTGCCATCTGTGATGTCATGTGTGTCAGAATGAGTGGTGCATGGCAGGGGTTTAGGCCATGGCTATGTAGCTTACCATAACTGACACATGTCTTTGATGTTTAGATTTGTCGCTGTAACCATTGAATTTCACATGTTTTTATTTGGGCAATTGAACTATAATGTTCCTTTAATAATGTTTTGTCAGTGAATTGCTATCTTTTGTATACTTGAAGATGTTTCTTGATGTCCCACCACTGTAGGCAAGTTATTAAAATGTTTAAATTTAACATATATGAATGAACTGTAACTCTCCTTTAACAAACACATATTTGAAACAATATTGATGTGTGCCCCTTCCAGCAGAGCATGCTGGGAAGTTATCATTGAGAGTCTTGCAGCATGAGTTTGACCATGCCCTGGGCCCCACCAAGCCACCCACGATAGCCACTAGACAAAAGCCTCATAATGGGACAGTGGGTCACTGTCCATGGTCTGCTACCACAGCCAGAGGCCTAAAAACCTGACGAATAGACTTCAGCTATGGTGCAATCCCTGCCAAGAAACCCAGAGTAGGCCATGGCTCAGGCACCAAAGTTATATCATTATTTTCTGTACCTAAATTTAACAATTAAAACAAATATTAGATAGATTAATGCCAGATTTGTGAAAGCACACAGTTGGAAACAGGCTGCTTCTCCTCATGAAAATTTGATTAAAATGCATTCACTGGTTTCGGCTGGAGGCACAACACAGATGTGTTTAATGCAAGTCATTAAGAAATTCACAAAGGTTGGACAACCCTTGAAATGTTACTGTCCTTTGATACAATCACATAAAACTTTACAAGATCTATATTTATTTCGGATTTTCTTTTGCAGATTTAGCAAACCCCACAACAGATGCAGCTCGCCCCAAAAGGTTACTTCCTATGGGGAGTGCAACTTAACCATAGCAATATGCATATATAGATAAACAAACATTTTAATCAAAAGATAAGGTTAAGATAACAAAAAGTGAGAAAATAACAATGTTAAGGTACAAACACTGACTGTACAACACTACAAATTCCACCATGAAGCTCCAAATATAAATAAAAACTTCATACCACTACAAATCCAACCTTAGCACTAACATCAAGGATAGTATTTATGTAAATAGCCTCATACTTTAAGTGATTGTTGAGGTTCCATTCATAGTGGTACAAAGTGAGTGCTTATACTTGGAGTTTCATGGTTGAATGCTGTACATTCATTCCAAATGTGTGTAAGGTGCAAATTCTACATGTACATGTATATTGAGTGTTGAAGCCTTACATTAATTGTGAGCATGCATAATGTCCATACTCTACATGTATATGCACATTTTGTGTAGAAGCTGTACATTAATTCTGAGCATGTTTATTGTACAGACAGTACTTGTAAATGCACATTTTGTGTAGAAGCTCCCCTTTCATTCTTGGCTTGTGTGATTTACATTCTCTACATGTACATGGACATTTCATATAGAAGATGTACATTCATTCTGAATGTGTGTAGTGTACATACTCTACATGTATGTGCACATTTTGTATAGAAGCTGTACATTCATTCCGAGCTTTTGTAATGAAAATACTCTACATGTGCATGTACACTTTGTATAAAAGCTGCACATTCATTCTGAACTTGTGTACTGTGCATACCCCATTAACTGTATCACATTCTAGCATCCCATTGCGGGCAATCATGTACATATTAGGTCCAGAATATCATATGATATGAAATAAGTAGTATATGTACTTTTATATAAATGCAAAAAAAAAAGGTATCTAGGCAGCACGATATGCAATTTGAAAATGTGCATTCTTCAATATATTCGAGCAATAAAGAATGCTGATTTTACATACCCTAAACATTTTCATGAGATCCTTGCAAAGAACTTTCAAGGCTTTAGATTCATTGGCATATATTGTGTTGTCATGTCACCACATGGGGGAAATAGGGAATTGAAATTGAGAGAAATAGAGACTTAAGGCCCAATTCATGGAATACTGCGCAGAGATCCCGAAAAGCCTGTGTGCTGACAATGACTCTGCGTGAGTCTGCGCAGAAAAACTGTATTTTCATGGAATTGTTTGTGCAAATTAACAGTATGTGCAAGTCGTGGTCAGAACGCCTCCAACACGCCCCCATGCAAAGCAGAAACAGCCAGAAACAGCTACCTTTTCATGCTCCCCTGGGGAGAATACATGCACCCTTCAAACAGTGCGTGGGGTCCCCCGCAAGCAGGCCTGCATCTCGGGTCCCCCATAAGTTTTACCGGACCCCGACAACATGTGTACTATTTATTGTAACTCAGGTAATACTTGGAAACTCTGCGTGCGTAATCGGTTCCTGCACCCAGATACACTGCGTACGCACACCCCTGTTTTAAATTGGAACCTCGGCTGCGTACACATGCACCCCTAAATTCCTGTCTCGCGCAAGGCTCTCGTCCACTGACAGAGACTTGCCAAGCCTGCACGAAGACCCGGCAAAGTATGAAAAAGTGCTGCTCAATCGATTCCATGAATTGACAAAAGGGATTTTGCTCCAAGTTTGGCATGCAAAGTCCTGATTTTATGCGCAGATAATTCCATGAAGCAGGCCCAAATGTATTATGGATTTTGAAACTAAAACCCCCACTGTCATAATATGGCAGTGGGGGGCACTTCAGATAACATGAATTAGAATCAATCCTAAAACTTACTGAATGTTGATCAGACTGCTTAAAGTGTGATTCCCAAATCATGTTTATTTATTTTCTTAATTGGCAGAGTTGATGTATTTTACATTTTTTTTCTCTTTTAGAGTTTGTTTTTTCTCGCCTCTATTTTTCAAATATCTAACCCTTTATAGTTCACTATCTCTTAACATTATGTGTAAGTTAAGATGTCACAAGGGTTGAACAGATTTGTAATATGCATTGGCATTTAATTATTACAAGACCAAAATAATTCTGTTTCTATTCCCTTAAAGGTGTACTTAACTAGATTTATAAATCTCATGAACAGTAATAATACCTGTGAGATCTATAGTTGATTACAATATATTGTTCATTATTATTTGCACTATGACAGCACAGACATTTTTTACAATGCTGTAACAGATAGGTAACAGTAATGACAATGTGTTAACATCCATTTATATACTATGCAAGCACTTTATTATGATGTCATTAATATGTTAGGAACATTTATGGTTGAATGGTTAAACATTATATGCACTATGCAAGCACTTTAAGACATCTTTGTTGTCTGCAATAAGTAGGTACCAAGAACAAGATTTTGATTATGCTCATTTGCACTATGATAGCAATAGCAGTACTATGTTATTTACATCTATTTGCACTATGTGACCTCATTAATGTGTTAAATAAATCATTATGTGTTGAGTTGTTAAAGATTAGTTGCACTATGAGAGCATGATAAGACATTTTTGATGTCTGTTATAAATAGTTACCAACAACAAAACATTGTTTATGCTTATTTGCAATATGCAAGAACTTTAAGATGATGATACCAATGCAGTACAAACGCTGGTTTTAGCCCTACATCCATTAATGGATCTGCACATAAGTTTGAATTAATCATGCACAGAAGAAATACCATAATGATATTCTGACTATATTTCAAAGGGAAGATAAAGAGTGCTCTGTGGAGATGCTTGATTATCCATTAATTTCTATCTGCTGATTTCCCCTGCTGATTTCCTGTCTGATACTGCAGTAGTCACCTGGCTACCCTCTGATTTCGGGACCAGGTACCTACCTGCCCAGTTGCACACCCACACTGCCTCTCAGCAACCCTTGTACTTGGGTCTGTATATGTAAACCTACGCCCCACCTACCAGCACTTTTGAACACCTGCTGTCTGTACTTACCCTAGCACCTGCTACCTTGTCATGATCTCTGCTTCCAAAAGGTCAGGGTTTTCCCAACTCCCTTGGAAGCAGATCCATAACCCAGGTTCCAAGTGCCAACCAGTCTCAATTGGGACCTTTTGGACCCAGTCCTGGCGCCAGTGGCACCAGGCTCATAAATATGCCCAGTCCCAGCGCTGGAAGCGCCGGGCTCATAATGCTTGGGTGGACTTACCTTCAGCAGACCATGCTGCTTACTTGCCTGCCAGTTGAGCCTCTGATCCTCTTCTGTTTGGAACTACTTTTCCTGTTGGGTGGGGCTGGAGCCACTCCCTAGATTCAGAACACTGGAACTCTTCTGGAAGGCAGGAACTCTTTTCTTACCAGGAACTCTTTTCTTACTTAGGCGTGGCTGTGGAAGGAGACACCTAAGCACTACAGGAGGCTATTTAAACCACACCCGGTGGATGAATCTTGCTTTGCGTTATTCTGCAACCTCTGCAGCAGAACGCTCATCGTGTCTTCTGCATCCGGTCCTGGGCCTAAGGAAAAAGGCTTACCATCCTGAATCCAGTCTTCAGCAACACCTATAAAGATAAGAAAGAACAGGTTAGCATTCCGGCATCTGAAAGGCAAAGGCTTACCATCCTGAATCCAGTCTTCAGCAACACCTATAAAGACAAGAAAGAACAGGTTAGCATTCCGGCATCTGAAAGGCAAAATCTTACCTACTCTTCGTGCGCTCCGGAGGTCTTCACACTGCATTCCGGCATCTGAAAGACAAAAGCTTACCAACTCTTCGCACGCTCCGGAGGCCTTCGGCGCTGCATCCCGCATCTGAAAGACAAAACAAGGTGCGTTTAAAGACATTGGGGAACTTTAATACTCACGTGCCATTACTCCTTTCCACATCTAATCCAGTGGGTATTCCGGCACCCTGCAGCCGCTCCGAACTCGTACCTGCAAAATAAAAAGACAGTTAGAGCGTATCGTGAAGCAGGCAACAAGCGCTTACTTACGTGCTTCCAGGCGCTTCTATTCATCACACGGGCTCCATCTTCGACTCACTTCAGCCTGTCATCCGCCATCGCCGGAACCCTGCAAAACAAGAGACATCATTACTAAAGACTTTAAAGACATTTGAATGACTCGAAACTTACCGTTCGTGCAGTAAACGACGGACAGCAGTCCTCTGAAGTCAAGAGGCCTGCGCTACCTATCCAGTGAAGAAACTGGTTACAGCACCCTGCCCCGAGGCAGATGGAGAGCTCGGCATTCACTTACCTAAGGTGAGAGCGTTAACCTTTGGGGGTCTACAGGAGAGGAGAAGAGGAAAGAGATAGGGACACCCCAATAACCCCAGTTCATTAACCCCATATTTTCTATCTGCAGACATCTTACTCTACACGTCAGGCATACAGTGCACAGAGGTCCAGCCCAAAGAGCCAACCGGGTGCTACACATCACCTTTGAAGATACGGTAGTCGCCCAGTCAAGACCGGCGCCTCTGCGAGAATCAGGTGAGCGTTACAGAACGCAAAGCCTACCGCAAAACTCTCGCCCAGGCGCTATGGAAACCTCGGATACTGACCCCCTAGCCCGGTTACTTGGGGAATTAAGGGCAGAAGTGCATGCAGCTCGTCAGGAAACGAATGCTCTAAGAAGGGAACTAATTATTTCCAAGGAGAGAACAGACAATCTTGCTAGACAAGTGCTACAGTCACAAGCCGGACAGACCCCGTTACCCGCATCAGGGGCAAATCTTCCTTCAACATCCTCTATGAATCCAGTGCAGATCAACCTACCTGGGAATGTACCTCTGGCTCCGCCCGAACGATTTTCTGGTGACCCAAAGAAGTTTGCAGTATTTATCAATCAGTGCCGGTTGCATTTCTTATGCCGGCCAGCAGCCTTTCCAACTGATCAAGCTAAAGTAGCTTTCGTGCTTTCGTACCTTAGTGGCAATGCGGCAGACTGGTCGATCCCTCTAGTTAATCAAGATGATCCGGTTCTCCATGATTTTCAAGCCTTTCAGCTTAGTATGGAAAAACTGTTCGCAAGACATTCACAGGGGCAGGCCTTGGACAATGAGCTTCTTTCGTTGCGACAGGGTAATCAAGACCTTTTGGCTTATATTGCATCTTTCAATAGACTAATAGTGGAAACTCAATGGCCTGAGGACAAAAGGATTACGCTGTTTTATAGAGATCTACGTGGAGAGCTCAAAGACGTTTTAGCCCAAGTAGTGAATCCCCCACAAGACTGTTCGGATTATATAGACTTGGTCGTTCAAATAGATCACAGGCTGCAGAACAGGAAGGCCGATCGTTCCAAGTTTGATGCTCGAGTATTTTCCAAACCGCCAACTCCTTCCAAAGGAGTAGACTCCGGGGAACCCATGCAAATAGGGGGTCTGAAAGGTCCTCTAACACAAAGGGAGCGGGAAAGGAGGAAACAGTTGCAATTATGCCTATATTGCGGAAACTCAGGGCACTTTCTTCGAGACTGTCCGGTGAAACCTGCCAAGAAGGCAGTAGGAGCTGCAGTTACCAAAGTTACAAACTCTGAGCAGGGAAACGACCTCGCCCGACAAGAATAGAGGTCCTCTTGCCGAGCGTGAAAACCAGTTCCGTGACCTCGCATTTTGTGATACCTATGGTCCTCATTAGCCCTGATAATCCGGATCGATTACATGCAATTGAAGCTTACGTCGACAGCAGTGCCATCGGCAATTATGTGGATCATGAAATGGTTTTGAGGATGAATCTAACTCTTTGTCCCAAGGCTGTAAAGGACGTCATTACTACGGTGGATGGTACGGAGATAGCCTCCGGGCCAGTAACGCATACCACTCAAGAGGTGACGCTAGTAAGTCAAGATGGACACCATGAGAAGATCGTGTTCGATGTGATCAAGGCCCCTCAGTTTCAGATTATTCTAGGAATACCTTGGTTAGAGAAACACAATCCTCTGATCGATTGGCGAGCAAGAACGGTCCAGTTTCCAGAATGTGTCTCTACTTGTCACCGTCCACCTGGTGTTGCACTGGCCGCAATTTCTTCAGAGACTCCCCAGTTACCTCCCGAATACCTAGAATACCAAGATGTTTTCCGGAAGGATCAGGCTAACTCTCTACCTCCTCATAGGTCTTATGACTGCCAGATAGACCTGCTACCTGGATCTACTCCTCCTTGTAGTAGAATTTATGCCCTCACCGAGCCTGAGAACCTTCACCTTCGACAATACCTGGATCAATACCTGGCAAATGGGTTTATTCGTCCTTCCAAGTCCCCTGCTTCTTCAGCTTTGTTCTTCGTTCCAAAAAAGGAAGGAGACCTTAGAACTTGTATCGATTACCGCTCCCTGGACCAGATCACCGTTAAGAATAGATATCCGTTACCTTTGATCCCTGAACTCCTGGACCAAGTCAGAAAAGCATGCATATATACAAAGCTGGATCTTAGAGGAGCTTACCACTTGGTACAAGTAAAAGAGGGCGATGAATGGAAGACGGCCTTCCGCACCAAGTATGGGCTATTTGAATATCAGGTCATGCCCTTCGGACTTTGCAATGCCCCGGCCGCCTTTCAATATTTTATGAACGATGTCCTCAGAGAGCTCATAGATGTATGTGTTGTTGTTTACATCGACGACATCCTCGTTTATTCTTCATCGGAATCTGAACATCGGAAACACGTGAAAATGGTCCTCGAAAGATTGCGTCAACACAAACTTTTCGCTAAGTTGGAAAAATGTGTTTTCAACGTGACTGAAGTTGAATTCTTGGGATTCATATTATCACCTGGCGGAGTGCGTATGGATTCAAAGAAGGTCGATGCAGTTCTCAAATGGCCATCACCATCCTCCGTAAAAGGTGTGCAAAGCATGTTAGGCTTCGCTAACTTTTACCGCAGGTTTATCCCCGAATTCTCTCGAATAGTCCAGCCCATCACTGCCTTGTTAAAGAAAAACAAACGTTTTGAATGGTCTACCGAGGCGGAACAAGCTTTCCAGGATTTGAAGACTAAATTTATCTCTGCACCAATCTTAAAACACCCTCGCCCCGAACTCCCCTACATCGTGGAAACTGATGCTTCAAGCCTTGCCATGGGGGCAGTTCTATCACAAAAGGACCCGGTAACCAATCAGTTGCATCCCGTGGCATTTTGGTCCCGCAAATTCTCGCCTCCTGAAATCAATTACACGATTACTGACAAGGAACTTCTGGCTATCAAGTCTGCCTTTAAGGCTTGGCGGCATTATCTGCTGGGGGCCCGACACACCGTTACTGTGATTACGGATCACCGAAACCTGCAATATTTGAAGACCGCAAAAGCCCAATCCTCTAGACAACTCCGTTGGGCATTATTCTTTGCCGAGTTTGACTTCATAATTACCTATCGACCTGGTACAAAGAACGGTAAAGCCGATGCCCTTTCTCGGATGGGAGTGGAAGAACACTTGGTCAACCCTAAACCTGTACCAATCATTCCCGAACAAAGAATTCTGGGTGTAATCGCCACAGAATCCATAGAGGAAGTTAAGGATAAAGCCAGGCAACTTGTAACTCCAGCAGACATACAGAATTGGCATCTGCAGGGAAAGGACTTTGCAGTAAAGGACAACTTATTGTATTTCCAAGAACGATTATACCTACCCAGCACAGATTTACAGAAAAAAGTAATCTCTTGTTATCACGACTCTTTAATGGAAGGTCATCCCGGTATAGCCAAGACCTCAGAAAAGATCAAGCGCTACTTCTGGTGGCCGTCTTGGAAAAAAGATATCAGAGACTTTATAATGTCCTGTGGAGTATGCGCCCAAAACAAGAGTCAAAAGGAAAGACCAGCAGGCCTCTTACGCCCTATTGACATCCCACCTCGCCCTTGGCATACGCTTTCTATGGACTTCATCACCGATCTACCTCCATGCTCCGGATACAATACGATTCTAGTAATCGTGGACTTATTCTCCAAGATGGCGCATTTCATTCCGCTCAAAGGCTTGCCAACAGCAGCAACTCTGGCCCGAGAATTTCTCGAAAACATCATCCGACTGCACGGTTTTCCTTCGGTTCTAATTTCGGATCGAGGTAGTCAATTTATTTCTCATTTTTGGCGAAGTTGCTGTCGGTCGGCTCAAATTGATGTGAGACTATCGACCAGTCACCACCCTCAGACCGACGGACAAACCGAGAGGACCAATCAAACTCTGGAACAGTATTTACGCTGCATGCTGCAACAAACTGAAAAAACTTGGAAAGATATCCTTTGGATAGCCGAGTATGCCTACAATAACTCTGTCCATTCGGGAACTGGGAAAACCCCGTTTTTTCTTTTGTACGGCAGTCACCCTCGAACCTCGGAGTTGGATCCCCTCCAAGATCTTGAAACACCAGCAGTAGACTACCTGCATTCTACAATCACCCAAGCCTTTAAGGAAGCTGTTTTTCACCTTCAAAGGGCTAAAGAACAATACAAGAAAGGAGCAGATCAACATCGGAAGGAAGCCCCTCACTATCAAGTAGGGGATCAAGTCTGGTTATCCACCAAATATCTATCTCTAAAAGGGCCACGCACATTCAACCCAAGATACCTTGGTCCCTATTCCATCACTACCATAGTAAACCCAGTAGCGGTCAAGTTGGACTTGCCCCCGCACATGAAGATACATCCGGTCTTCCACGTCTCTCTATTAAAACCCGTGCAACCTCAAACCCGACTAACCAAATCTCCAAAACCTATCCTAGTGGATGGAGAACTCGAGTTTGAAGTCAAAAGCATTCTGGACTCCAAGATCTCCAAATCTAAACTATTCTACCTAATTGACTGGAAAGGCTACGGCCCCCAAGAGAGATCCTGGGAACCTGCTGAATATGTCCACGCTCCTCGCCTAATCAAAAGATTTCACCGAACATTTCCTGACAAGCCAAAACCCCCGGAGAAGCCCGGTTTGGGAGGGGCCTTGAGGGGGGGTACTGTCATGATCTCTGCTTCCAAAAGGTCAGGGTTTTCCCAACTCCCTTGGAAGCAGATCCATAACCCAGGTTCCAAGTGCCAACCAGTCCCAATTGGGACCTTTTGGACCCAGTCCTGGCGCCAGTGGCACCAGGCTCATAAATATGCCCAGTCCCAGCGCTGGAAGCGCCGGGCTCATAATGCTTGGGTGGACTTACCTTCAGCAGACCATGCTGCTTACTTGCCTGCCAGTTGAGCCTCTGATCCTCTTCTGTTTGGAACTACTTTTCCTGTTGGGTGGGGCTGGAGCCACTCCCTAGATTCAGAACACTGGAACTCTTCTGGAAGGCAGGAACTCTTTTCTTACCAGGAACTCTTTTCTTACTTAGGCGTGGCTGTGGAAGGAGACACCTAAGCACTACAGGAGGCTATTTAAACCACACCCGGTGGATGAATCTTGCTTTGCGTTATTCTGCAACCTCTGCAGCAGAACGCTCATCGTGTCTTCTGCATCCGGTCCTGGGACTAAGGAAAAAGGCTTACCATCCTGAATCCAGTCTTCAGCAACACCTATAAAGATAAGAAAGAACAGGTTAGCATTCCGGCATCTGAAAGGCAAAGGCTTACCATCCTGAATCCAGTCTTCAGCAACACCTATAAAGACAAGAAGGAACAGGTTAGCATTCCGGCATCTGAAAGGCAAAATCTTACCTACTCTTCGTGCGCTCCGGAGGTCTTCACACTGCATTCCGGCATCTGAAAGACAAAAGCTTACCAACTCTTCGCACGCTCCGGAGGCCTTCGCCGCTGCATCCCGCATCTGAAAGACAAAACAAGGTGCGTTTAAAGACATTGGGGAACTTTAATACTCACGTGCCATTACTCCTTTCCACATCTAATCCAGTGGGTATTCCGGCACCCTGCAGCCGCTCCGAACTCGTACCTGCAAAATAAAAAGACAGTTAGAGCGCATCGTGAAGCAGGCAACAAGCGCTTACTTACGTGCTTCCAGGCGCTTCTATTCATCACACGGGCTCCATCTTCGACTCACTTCAGCCTGTCATCCGCCATCGCCGGAACCCTGCAAAACAAGAGACATCATTACTAAAGACTTTAAAGACATTTGAATGACTCGAAACTTACCGTTCGTGCAGTAAACGACGGACAGCAGTCCTCTGAAGTCAAGAGGCCTGCGCTACCTATCCAGTGAAGAAACTGGTTACAGCACCCTGCCCCGAGGCAGATGGAGAGCTCGGCATTCACTTACCTAAGGTGAGAGCGTTAACCTTTGGGGGTCTACAGGAGAGGAGAAGAGGAAAGAGATAGGGACACCCCAATAACCCCAGTTCATTAACTCCATATTTTCTATCTGCAGACATCTTACTCTACACGTCAGGCATACAGTGCACAGAGGTCCAGCCCAAAGAGCCAACCGGGTGCTACACATCACCTTTGAAGATACGGTAGTCGCCCAGTCAAGACCGGCGCCTCTGCGAGAATCAGGTGAGCGTTACATACCTGTTGGCCGAACGTCTTGTTATTGTTTTGATCCCAAGTACAGCACTGCCGCTTCTCTTTCCCCTGGCACTTTTCTCCTCCCCTGCACTTGCGCAATCTCATTGTCACTTGGCCGAGTAAGATCGTTGTCTCTGTCCTCCCTTTGTTCCCCTTCCTTGCCTCATTGTGCCTTGAAACACTAGTGTATAGGCACATCAAAAATGCCATATAATTTCATAGAATATCATGTGTTCCATGCTTTTGTTACAAAATGGCAATTTCTATTTGGCTGCTGCAAAATAACACAATAATCCCTTTGTTATGCATCTTACAAAGGGAAAAGAAGAAATATGACTCTACGCAGGTTGCATTGGACAGAGTCTACCCACTGTATGAATCAACTGAATGTGAAGGGTGTGAAACAGGTTGTCACCAGGTGTGCTTTTACTACGCCTTTTTGGAAATAAAATTACATTTTGAACTGTTCTCCTGCCTATTGTATGGTTGTGAACTACTTTGGAATACAAGAGTGCTGTCCTTGGTATGAACATGCCATATGTTTTGGAAATAATCTTTATGTATATGTACATTTTAAACAGAAGCTGTACATTAATTCTAAGTGTGTGTAATATATAAACTCCCGATGTGTGTGTACATTTTGTGTAGAAGATGTACATTAATTCTGAATGTGTGTAGTTTACATACTCTACATACACATGTACGATTTGGTAGAAGCTGTACATTCATCGTAAGCGTGTCTATTTTAGATACTCTACACACACGTTTTCATTTTTTACAGAAACTGTACATTCTTTCTCAGTATGTGTAATGGCCATATCCTACATTTACACATACATTTTCATAGAAGGTGAACATTCATTTTGAACCTGTGTAATGAACATGTTAGAAAATTACATATACATTTTGTAGAGAAGCTGTATTTCATTCTGAACACACATACATTAGATACTCTAAATGTAATTTTACATTTAGTTTAGACTTAATTTACTTCTTCATCATCTACTTCTATTGGATTGGATGTACAAACCTGATATCCCGCTCAACATATCTGGTATGAAAAACCAAAAAACAGGGCAATAACAAGAATTAAATAAGAACTACATTTATTTGCACAATCTATTAAAGACAGATTTGTAATAATACAGCATACATCAAAACATTAAATTACATTGTACCGAGGGACAGTACATTGGACAATTAGGTAAAAGCACATAGAAATAAATGGAACGCCTGAAGCATCAAGGGATACTTGCCAAGATTAAAGCTAACCACATCCTCAGGTCTTCTATTTATTTCTATGTACTTTTACCTACTTGTCCAAGGTACTGTCCCTTGGTATGTGGTCATTTAATGTAATGATTAATGTTGTATGATTAAAAATCTGTCTTTAGCAGACTGTGCAAATAAATGGCATACTTGTTATCAATTGGTTGAGCTGGTTATTGTTTTTGCCTTGATTTTTGGTTTGTCATACAAGATATGTTGAGCAGGATATCAGGCTTAGATACCCGATCCAATAGATTATTAAGAAGCAAATTAAGTATGTCCAATGGTGGAACGCTTTTTGTTGTACAGTTACATTACCCCAGCCACCATTGTAAGAAGGGGTTAAGCTTGCCTATGTCAGTTACATTTAGTGTAGAACCTGTATATTAATTCTGAGCTTGAGTAATGCACATACTCCACATATACATTTTATGTTTGAATAGAAGCAGTGTATTCATTCTGAGCATGTATAGTGCAAATATCATACATGTAGGTGTATGTTTTATATAGAAGCTGTACATTCATTCTGAACCTATCTAATGTACATACTCGACATGCACATATATATTTTATATAGAAGCTGTACATTTATTTTGAGCATGTGTAATGCACATGCTCTTCACGGACAGGTCCATTTTGTATAGAAGCTGTACATTTAGTATGAACATGTGTAATGTACATACACTACTTGCACATTTACATTTTGTATAGAAGCTGTATATTAATTCTAAGCATGTTTAAAGTGCATCCTCTACATGCACGTGTACATATGTATACATATTAAACATTCATTCTGAGCATATGTAATTTACATAACCTATATGTATGTGTACATTTTGTATACAATCTGTACATTCATTCTGAGTGTCAATAATGGACATAGTCTCGATGTACATGTACATTTTGTGTAGAAGCTGTACATTCATTGTGAGCATGTGTTATATACATACTCTAAATGTACGTCTGTAATTTGTGCAAAAGCAGTACTTTCATTCTGAGTTTGTGTAACTTATATGCTCTACATCTATGTGTACATTGTGTGTAGAAGCTGTACATTCATTCTGAGTATGTGTCTTGTATAGTCACTACATGTGCATTTTGCATAGATGATCTACATTCATTCTGAGCATGTTTAATGTTGATACTCTACTTGTACACATACATTTTGCATAAAAGCTGTACATTCATTCTGATTGTGTGCAATGTACATACTCTACAAGAACATGTGCATTTTGAGTAAAACCTATAATATTATATGAAGGTTTTGTGTAGACGATGTATATTCTTTCTGAAAGTATGTAATGTACATGCTGTACATGTACATGATCATTTCTTATAAAAGCTGTACTTTTTGCTGTGTTTATGTAATGTACATACCCTACATGTGTGTGTGCATTTCATTCAGAAGCTGTACATTCAATATGAGCATGTGTAATGCACATGTTCTAAGTGTACATGTACGTTTTTTATTTAAGCTATATGTTTATTCTGAACATGTGTAATGTGCATTATCTACTTGCACATGTACATTTAATTCTGAGCCTGCATAATGTAAATTCTCCATATGTACATGTACATTTTCTATAGCAGCTGTACATTCATCCAGACCATGCATAACGGACATATTGTACATGTATGTACACATTTTGTTTCAAAACTATGCATTCATTGTTTGTGTGATGTACATATTCTGAATGTATATGTGCATTTTGTGTAGAATCTGTAGATTCTTTCTGACTATGTGCTATTTATAAACTGTACATCTGCATGTATTACTTGTGTAATGTAAATATGCTACATGTACATTTTCTATCGAAGCTATGCATGCATTTTACACTTGTGTAATGCACATACTCTACTTATAAATGTACATTTTGTATATAAACTGTACATTAATTCTAAGCAAGAGAAGTTGTACATACTCTGCATGTATATATTGTGTGTAGAAGTGTACATTATTCTGAGAATGTGTAATGCATATACTTTAAATGTGTGTGAACATTTTTGTACAAACTCTATATTAATTTGGAATGTGTGTAATATCAATATACTACATATACATTTTGTGCAGAAGCTGTACATTCATTCTAAGCATGTCTAATGTTATACTCTACCTTTATGTGTATATATTGTGTAGGAGCTGTACATTCATTCAGAGCATTTGAAATCTACATACGTTCCATGTGTGTGTATATTTAGTGTTGAAGCTGTACTTTTATTTTGAGTGCACGCACATGAATGTGAACATGTTGTGCAGAAGCTGTGCATTCATTCGGAGCATGTGTAATGTACATACTCTACATATAAGTGTGCATTTTATATAGAAGCTGTATATTTATTATGAGTGTGTGTAATGCAAATCCTCGACATGAACATGGAATTCTGTTTAGAAGCAGTATATTCATTCTCACTGTGTCTAACATATGTAAGGGAGGAAGGGTCTCTCAGGCCCCCCTTCATTCCTATTAGTACGCACATGAAATGCTCATTCCATGGTAGACAACTCGCCTCTGGCCAAGGTGTGCAGTACCCATTGAATGACACATAACTGTGCATGACATACAAGCCACAAGACTCCATTTTGTTTAGTTACTAACTCCATCTTCTGTTAGGCCACACTTAAACGCTAGCAGCCAGCCTGCACCTCCCCTCTTCAGTGTTCATGCACAGTCAGCAAACCAACTACCCACCTCCTCTCCTCTGCCTTCTCCGTGGCTGTCTTGTTCTCACGGAAGCCTGGGCACGAGAAGTATCAAATTAAACACTGTATCTCTCGCCTTCCTTTTACATCACTGCCCTGTGAATGACCAGGCCGGAGCCTGGTCCTGGAAAGAACCATTTGTCTCCACAAACCTGCCTCTGCACCAACAGACACCCTTTAAAGAAATATAGACCACATGTCCCTTCACCCCAATGCCTTTTGATGTAACAGTTGAATTCCCCTCACCCGTGTGCCACTCTAGTTCAACCCCCTCCACTAATCCCATGTGTGGCCATATATTTCTCTCGTACTAACAAACAGTAAAACTTCCTCTCAATAGATCCAAGGAGATGTGTGATGAATGTATTAGTGAAATACAATGTTAGATAAGACACCTGGACCCATTTACCCTCAATTTTATTGTCCAGGTCAAACGTCTAGTAATATAGTTATTGCATGTCAAAATGTATAAATAATGTTCACCGTATGTGTGGCCAAAAGGGCAAATGTCAGATAGTCTGCATCACTGCAACTCAGACCTCGCCTGACCCTGCACCTCTCCCAGATGAGCCCAGCGGACCCACGAAGTAACCAGTTCAACATCAACCAATCTGGGAGCACCACCCCTATCCCTATAGCACACGTCATAGATTATGTGTTTTTGTAATATAACTTATATTTTTTTCTGGGCAGAGCGCTCTCGGAGTAAGCAGAGTCCTCTGAGTGCCCCATTTTACTTTATATAAAGACTTTTCTTTTACCTCACCTGCTCTTGGCCGCGGTCTTTTTCCCTACTGGGGTGTGTCCATTAGAGTCTTATATTTGGTTATGTTACTTTAACTGTGGGGAATGCCAGCTTTCACATACATGCTCTCCAAACACATGTACATTTCAAATAGAAGCTGTACCTTCATTCTAAGCATGAGTAGCGTACACTTTAAATGAAAGATGCTCATTCATTTTGAATGTGGGTGATGCACTTATGCTAAATGTATGTTTAAATTTTCTGTAAAAGCTGCACATTCATTCCAATCATGTGTAATGTACATACTCTAAATGTACATATACATTTTGTGTAGAAGATGTGCATTCATTCTGAACATGTGCAATGCACATATGATACATGTATGTGTACATTTTTTATCGAAGCTCTCTATTCATTCTGAACATGTGTAATGTACATACTCTAATTGCACATGTACATTTTTTGTAGAAACTGTACATTCATACTAAGCATGTGCAGTGTATATACCCTACATGTACATTTTATGTAGAAGCTGAGCATTCACTCTGAGCATGTGAAATGTACATACTCTACATATATGGCGGCAGGAGCTCTCTGCTGCTTTCTTGCGCCCTGGGTCCACCATGGGACCTCAACCACAACATCCAAAATGAGTTATCATGGTGCATTACATAGAGGCAGCACCTGATAAGATGGCCGCAGCAATGAGCATCTGCCTCCATAGTGCTGACAACATGGATATGGAATAACAGGATTGGCCTGAACACTCTCCTATGGTCCACCATGTAAGCTTCTTCCTCCAAAAACTCTGTTGTGCTCCTGGCGCTTGGTTGATACTGATGCACTCAGTGCTCAAATAGCTATCAACTGTGCCCCCTCGAGGCCATTATCCTTGAGGCTACGCTCTCAATCTCTCTTGGACGCCGCTGACATCTGCGCCTCACTAAAACTGGTTCAGGGTCGTAGGCTACGTTCTCAACCCTGGTTCTCGGAACAACTTAAAACCACCCCCCTGAAACTAAGGCAGACAGAACGTAAATGGCGTAAAAACTACGATCCTGTGCTTAGAGAATCTTACAAAGCCTAGCTTTCCACCTATTTGGCTAGTGTCAAAAGCACTGAAAGTGTGCTGGTTTCCGTGCAGGACAACATGTCCAGGCTAGTTGACTTGGGTGGGGTTGGTGCTCTGATCCTGTTAGATCAGTCGACTGCATTTGACACGGTCGACCACCCCATCCTGCTGTCACGCCTGGCTCAGATCGGAATATCCGGCCAAGTCCTTGCTTGGTTCACCTCTTTCCTATCAGACCGCACACAAACTCTCGCTATGCCCCCTTTCCTTTCTTCATCCTGTCTTCTCACCTGTGGTGTCCCGCAGGGTTCTTCACTTTCCCCGATCCTGTTTAACAACTACATCTGGGCGCTGGTGTGCCTCATCCATGCCCACGGTCTCAACTGTTACTCTTATGCCAAGGACACTAAAATCCTGATCCGGTTAGATCAAGATCTAGTTGAGGTGTCATTGTGCATTCGTGACTGTTTGAGGGCCGTCGGCGATTGGATGGATCAGAACTGGCTTAAACTCAACAGTGACAAGACCGAGGTACTAGTGGTGGGTTGTCCCCCTGATCCCTCACTTTGGACCACCGCTTTCTGGCCCACTTCCCTGGGTCCACTTCCCAGCCCAGTAAGCAAAGTAAAAAACATGGGTGTTATTCGCTCTGCTTCCCTTTCCATGTCTAACCAAGTGACGGCTTTGTGTCAAGCCGCTCACTATCAAATCAGGGTCCTGAAAAAGGTTCTACCCATGATACCTGAACCCATGCGCCCTCCTGTAGTCGCAGCGTTAGTTCTCTCCCGCTTGGATTATTGTAATTCACTGTACCTGTCGCAGCCGATTGGCTTAATACAGCGGCTACAGTGTATACAGAATCTGGCAGCCAGGCTAACGACGGGCACCCCGTATGGAGCTCACATCTCCCCGGTACTTCACCAACTTCATTGGGTCCCGGTTGGCCAACGTGTTAATTTCAAGGCCCTGTGTATATTCCATCGGGCTATTCATGGTCAAGGGGCCGAGTTCCTGCAGACTAAATTCTCCCACTATCTCCCAGAACGGGATTTACGCTCCTCCACCGCAAATCTTCTTGTTGTTCCAAGATTCAACTGTGTGAGGGTCGGCGGCAGGGCTTTTTCCGTAGCAGCTGCTAACCTCTGGAATAACCTTCCTTCTGTAATGAGGAAAATCTCCAATCATATTGGTTTTAGAAGAGCACTCAAGACCGTTCTCTTCTAGCTCTCTACCTCATGGTTTCCTCCCCTACCTGAGCAGTCTTCCTATTCAGCACCATGATGCCCTTGGGCGACCGTGCGCTCTATAAGTGTAGATAACATAACATAACATAACTATGGCCGTGCCCCAGCCGACCGGATGGTGGAGACGGCCGCATCCGAAGGCCATGTCCAAAGGCTGCAGGAGATCTCTGCTACTCTCTGCTGCTTATTGTCAGAGCCAAGCTGTCCACCTTCCCTCCTAATCCACCTCGATGATCGTAAATCAAAAGCTAAGCCTGATGTACTGCATGCTACTAATGGCTGTACTGATTTACGCTTACCCCGTTCATTCAACCTGCAGTGCGTCTTGAAGATCCCACTACCTCACGCCTCCACTTTCCTCCATGACGCATCTTTTATACTGCTACGCATGCAGCACGATACTATCAGGCCCTCAGACTTGGTTGGCGAATGGCATAGGCAAAGAAACACTGCTGCTGGCCCACAGTATCTAGGGACTTGCTGTCACTCCATTACGCCGTTCCGCTGCCTCAATCATGCGCTGAGCGGTGTTGCCTCTAAATATGGTGCAACTCCTGCATAAGTCACAGCAAAGGCTATTGAGGTCTTGCCCACAAGGCCACATAAACTACTTTGCAATTCTGCCTGTGAGCTATTCCTCCCTTTTCAGGATATCCCAATGGCTGCACTATCTAGGCCAAGCACAAAGAAGCCTCAGCCTCCCCCAAGCATCCAATTTTACGATATCCCCAACCTTTCCGGCATTAGGAAACGGGCTGTCCGACTACAGCCTCACCTCTAGGACACCCAAACTCTAAAGGCTTTGAATACTGCACAGGTAACCAATGACCCTGAAAGGAATGCTGCCTCTATCGCTCTCTCCTGATATCTAAACTATTGCCACAACGCAATGACCCCTCGCATGTTCAATGCTGCCACCCTATTTAATAGAAAGCAAAATTACCCCTGCCTCCTCAATATCCAGAAACAGCAGTCTTGGCTCCTGAACAATCAAAATAAGCCCTCCCTGCCTTTCAGCCACCACCTGTGTTAAAAACGACAAGTTAGGCACACAAACTCAACCCACACTGAGACATAGGGTAATTAAAGCCCAGCTTACTATAGGTCACAGAATAACCAAAAGCAGACAGCCGGGATATGACCCTTATATGACCCCCCTCAAAAGCCAGTCCACACAAGAAACTGTAAATAGCACATTGATTACCTTACCCAAGAATATTATCCAACACCACAAGACAACAGGCCAACCACGTACGCTTCCACCTCCAGAAAGCCGAATAGTACTAATGGCATGCAGCCAATGGAGTCATCCACCAGCCTAACATACTCTACCCTCCCCGGTAGCTAGACCAACTTTCCTCTTGAAAGTCGTCCTCATAAATTCCTGTCCATGCCCTTGACATTAACAACTTGATTACCTCCCAAAACCTTGACATGCTAGCCATCACAGAAACGTGGTTACATCAAGCTTCCAACCCAGCCCTATCCCTAGCAATACCTTATGGTATTCCCATTCTTAAAAGTAACAGGATAGATGCTAGAGTAGCAATGGAGAAGTTGCCCTTATCTTTAAAGACACCCTACAAATAAGGCCCTCTATTATGCTTAGGATGGAGAATTGCAAGCTTCTATCTGTCAAACTCTCATCCTCACCTACAGACTCCCTCTATATCCACATCATCTAACATCCACCCAGTCCCTATGCTTCCTCTGAAGACGACTTACTGCAAGCAGTGGGAGGCAACATTAAGCCTACCTCCAGATCTATAATACTAGGGGACTTGAATATAGGGATCTATGACCCCTCAGATCACAATGCCAAGTCCCTACCGAATACTCTATCTGATATTGGCTTCCAACAAAGGATGACAGCCCAAACGCACAACAAAGGCAGGACCTTGGACTGGGTGGTGGACCTCAATAGCCAGATCACTATCTCCGCCAACACTCTGTGTCCTTGGTCGGACCATCATATCTTGTCCTTCACCTTCCCACTGTCCAAATCTCACTTGCATGCACCACCAGCCCTACCTTCGACTTGGTCATGTAGCACCCAAAAGTTGACCAAAGAAAGATCTCCCCTCATCTCACTCCCGTCCTGCTGAAGCACATTGAATCGGCAGACCTTAGTGTACCAGCAGACATCTACATGAACACCCTAACCAAGGCAGTGAACTCAGAAGCCCCTCTGGCTCTGCAGAAAGCCAAATCAGTGGGTCACATTAATACCTGGTTCACCCCAGACATCTAGGTCCTAGGAGCTAAAAAAAACAGCTAGCAGAAGCTAATTGGAAAAAGGTACCAACCAATACTCCAAAAACGGAATTTAATAAGGTTGCTAGAGAATACAAACTCACCATTACCACAGCCTAATTGACTGCCTACAATATCAGAATTACAAATGCCAGTTTCAACTCCCAGGAAATCTTCTGTATACTCTGTATACTCAGAGAGCTGGAAACACCAGCTGCCACCCCTACAGCCATCACGAATGATGAGTTGTGGTGCTCAAGTATTCAGACCGCTATGAAGAGTAAAATATGCTCCTTACAGCAGAACATATATCTGAAACACTAACTAATTAAAACCAACACCCCCACCTCCCTGGTGTCCTCCCTTACTACCAGCCGATTTACCCCGTCTTTTCACTTTAGCAAGGTCTCAGAGGAAGAAACTGCTAACATCATCAGAAATCTTAAACCCTCCAGATGTAAAGGGGATATCTGCCTTGCATCTATTATCAAAGGCTGCTCAGACATCCTAGTCCCATTCATAACAGATTCATTAATGCCCCCTTCTCATCTAACCTTGTACCTGACAGTTTGAAAGAGTTGTGAGTCCTCCCACTACTAAAGAAAAACCTCCCTAGATCTCTCAACTCCCAACAACTACTGCCCGATTACCAGAGTACGATTTCTACTGAAATCCTGTACATGGCAGAAAACAACCAAATACAGCGCTTTCTGGAATCCAACCACATCCTAGTAAAGTGCCAATCCGGCTTCCAGCCATTACATGGTACAGAATCAGCACTGATATCAGTGAAATCAGTTTGACAATTTCAGAGATTAAGGAAAGACAGCCTTTCTGCTTCTCCTTGATCAATCGGCTGCCTTTGACCTGGTGCACCACAGAATCCTGTGCCACCACCTCACAGCACCACCAACCTCTCCCAAAAGCAATGACCTGGGTTGCATCATTCCTCAAACGAAGATCCATGAGAGTCTTCCAAGAATCAGCTAGCACCCCCCACACCCATTCCCTGTGGCATCCTGCAAGGTTCTTACATCTCCCCCACCCTCTATGATATATTAACCAATCCAATAGACTACACCAAATATGCCGATGACACCCAAATTCTCCTACCGCTGCCAGGGACTTATGAAGAGGACAGACGCACGATCACCAAAATCTACTTGACAATCCGTGCGTGTATGGCCACAAACCATCTCTGTGTGAACGACGATAAGACTGATAACCTCATAGTGGGGTCACCAACAATGCAAAAGAAGCTTTCCCCCATTACTCATCCTTCCTGATTGACTGCATTAAGCTCCCTGTCTCAGCTTCTGTGAAAACTCTTGGAGTGCACTTAGATGCCCAAACAAAACAAGTCAATACATTCACCTCATCAGCTGCATACACCACCCAGGGGTGGACTGGCCTATAGGGAACTCTGGAGATTTCCCGGTGGGCCTCTGCATCCTGGGCCTCTTTTCTGTGGTATTTCCAAATGTTCTCATAGGAAAAGCATTGGGCTTGCTGAAAATGTGTCATATGGGGCCACTTTGAACTTTATTACCAGGGCCTCTTTTGGTCCCCAGTAATTATTTCCAGGGCCTCTTTTAGTTCCCAGTCCAGCCCTGACACCACCAAACTCCTTAATGCAGCCAGACAATTCCTTACAGCAGCAAGTTGTCTCACCATCGCACGAGCAGTAACTGAAACAACATTCGATTACTGCAATGTCCTCTTTGCAGGCAAATCTAAGATGAACATCAGCAAAATGCAGTCAATCCAAAACAATGCGCTATGCTTGGCATTCAATATCTCAAGAAGAGATCATATCTCAGCAGCAAGAAAGGAGGCACTCTGGTTACCTAAGCACCAAAGGATTATCTACAAAATCTCTACTATTATGCACAAATGTCTTTCGAATGCAGCACCAGAGTACCTGGCCCAAAGAATCATCACGTAAAACATTCTCAGACCAGCAAGGCCCGCCCACCGCTTCACACCACCAAAATTAAAAGGAGCCACAGGATGGGGCGCCAGCTTCCCTTCAGTAGCTGCTATTCACTGGAACTCCCTTCCTCCCTCGCTAGTAGCAGATGAATCTCAATGGGCATTCAGAAAAGCCTTAAAAACCTGGCTCTTCACCCAAAACACTGACCTTTCTGAGCACTGAACGTATGAGCTGTGCATATGTGACTTTGCTCTACACCTGTCAAAATGTATTTTTCTTCTAGTATATGCACTGTGTAACTGGTTCGCTACAGCGCCTTGATGCCGCCAGGCTTAGGCGCTTTACAAATGCAACAAAAAAATGAATAAATAAAATATGTGTACATTTTCTGAAGCTGTTGATGAATCCTAAGAATCAGGTTCCCATACTGAAGCACAGCCATCTTATATTTTGCAGCACACTTAGGTAGCTAAACAGTTAATCGTGATTTCAGTGCAAAAAGGAGAAAAGGCCTGCATGCTGTCTGTGTTTATGCACAAATATATGCTATCTTTGTGAGATAAGGGATCCAATTAAGTACTTTGATTTTCTGTGCAAACGTGGAAAGCAGTGTTTAAAAAACACCTCTCTAAGAAATGTGGTCCTGACAGTTCCAAGCCAGAACACAAAAGATATTTTGGCAATACCAGCTTTTGGGAAGGAAGAAGAGTAAGACACTGTTGCTCAGGGCAATATAACTGAGAACAGAAGGGTGCATTCGACATGAAAAAACGTGTTGTGATGTTAAGTGTACATACCCAACATATACATTTTATATAAAACCTGTACATTCATTCTGAAGACATGCAATGTACATATTCTACGAATACAAGTTGTGAGGGGTCAGTCATGTGAGACTCACAACTGTGTTTAGTTTTCTCAAGGTTTGAGCCATTTGTACAACTTAAACTTCAGTGTTCAGGATGTCACAAGAAGCAAGGTTCTTAGTAGAAACGAAACTAGGTGCACACAATGTCATTTTAATATTGAACTGCCACTTGAAAAGATGTTTGTACCCTCCTTTCGCTCAGCGTTATGCTTCAAAGTGTATTGGGAAACAGTTTCATGCATGACCTCTGCTGATGTTAAATGGGCTTGTAACTGTAACGTTCTCCTCTTTAATAGGAGACATGCAACCACTCTTCAGCTTTGTTGATGTGTTTGTGATACAATGTCCTTGTTAGAATGACTTCCTAACTCTGCAAATAACTTTTACTCACTTTTATGTGTATGTGAGTATAAATTAAGCTAGCTGCAGTTACCTGCAAGGTATTCCTGATTATTTGGAGCATGGAGCTTCCCTTTACTGACTCCACAATCACAATGGCTGTGTGCTGCTTCTTCTTCCAAGCTTGATTTCTTCCACTACTACCGCTACAGGCACGCTTGGGACCCACACAGCTCTTCTGCATGGGTGGCTCTGATCCAGACTCATTAATGTAGAGTCTTCCTCTCCCCAGCTTCCCTTGGCTTGCTTCTGCACACATTCCTTGGGTGGATGCACAACATCAGCTCTACATTCACAGCAATGAGGATTACCTGGAAAGACTGCCTGTTTCTCCCAGCCTTTTCCAATGCTGCCACATCCAAACAAGGTTTGTGAACACAGAACCAAATCAGAGCCTGCAGGTGAAATCTACTCTTCATCTGCTCAGGCGTCCCTTCTGTGGTCACACTTCCTTGTGAACTGGCAGCCTTGTGCTCTGCTCTTTCTGCTTCTGCCAACCTTCCAGCTCCTGCTCCAGCTTCTTTCTACTTATCCTTCCAGCTACAGCCTTTTCTGCCCTTCAGGTGGGTTAATTGGCTTCAGGTACAGGCCCTTAAGACTAATTCCCGGACCGTGACAAGAGCTATCAGTCCTGCCTGCCTGTCTTTAGCTCATGCATGCCTCCTTAGTACTCTTCATCGTCATAGTCCCTGAGGGATTCTGGGACGTGCAGTCCACCTTAGAAACATTACATTTCTTTACTTCTTTAAAATGTTTGAGGATGGTTTTTCCTCCCTTTATATTATTAAAAGAGGAGTTATACCGTTTAACCTTTAGAGAAACAGATGGGACAGGAAAAGTCACATGTTCATCGTTCCTTTTGGTGTACTTGTGATTTTAGGGAAAAACAAGAATGGTCCTGGAGATGTAGTAACTTTAGACATGTTAATCCAGGGTTTTGCTAGCTTGGTTTTAACCATAGATTAAATTAATCAGAATGGCTGGATGCCATAACCTCTCTCGGAATGAGAGGGAGGGGTTTTGTACTCTACATGTATATATGTACAATACATATAGAAGCTCCACATTCATTCCTGGCATATTTGTATTTGTATTTGTATTTAGGTGTTTATAGCGCGCACCAAATGAAATTAACCATATAACGGCAGAGATGACACACAAATTGGTAGAAGGTTAAGATGAATCCAAACCAGAGCCCCAGAATGCAAAGTGCCATCTACCTGAACAGGAAAGTCTGTAGTGCTCGGCGAAATTGAGCTCATTGTCCTTAGCTTTAGTGGCAGGGAATTCCACAACCTAGGACCAAAGACAGAGAATCTTCTATCACCTCGAGATTTGTATACTGAGTGGGGAATAACCAGAAGATGACTATCAGGGGAACGTAGCTGTCTCACAGGGTGATATGACTGAATTAGCTCTCTCAGGTACAAAGGGACATGTGCATACTGCACCTGTCCATTTTATGTAGAAGCTGTAAATTAATTCGAGGATGATTAATGAATATAATCTACATGTACATGTACATCTTATATAGAAGCTGTATATTCGTAGAGAGAGTTTGTAAAGTACATACTCTACATGCACATGGGCATTTTGTGTAGAAGTTGTACATTCATTCTGTGTGTAACATGCATACTATACATATGTGTGTGTACATTTTGCATAGAAGCTGCACAATCATTCTGAACATATGTGTGCACATACTCTACACCTATGTGCACATGTTATATAGTAGCTGTACATTAATTCCGGGCATGTGGCACATACTTAATTTACGTGTACTTGTACATTTTGCAGAGAAGCTGCATATTAATTCTGAGCATGGGTAATGTCCATGCTCTAAAAGTACATTTACATTTTGTAAAGAAGCTGTACACCCATTCTGAGATGTGTAATGTGTATATTCTACATATATGTGTACATTTATTTTAGAAATAGTGTACGTTCATTCTGAGTGTGTGTAATGTATATAATCTACATATATGTGTACACTTGAAGCTGTACATTCATTCTGAGCATGCGTATTGTGTATATTGTACGTGCACCTATACATTTTGTGTAATTAATGTACTTGATATGTGAATGTACATGTTATTAAGGTACATGTACATTTTGCATGCAAGCTGTACATTCATTTTGAACATGTATAATAGGCATACTTTACATGTGTGTGTACTTTTTATGTTAAAGCTGTACATTAATCCTGAGTATCCCTAATGTACATCATCTTCACAGCCGTGTGCATTTTGTATAGATGTTGTACATTAATTATGATTGTATGGAATGTATATACTCCACATATATGTGTAGATTTTGTGTACAAGCTCTACATTCATTCTGAGCACACATCATGTACATACTCTACGTGTACATATACATTTTATGTAGAAGCTGTACATTCATTGTGAGCATGTTTAATATACATACTCTACATACATGTGGGCATTTTGTATAGGATCTGCACCTTCATTATGCACATATGTAATGTATATACTCTATATGTGTGTGTGTGCGTTTTATGCAAGCTGTACATCTGCTCTGAGAATGCTTTATGTACATACTCTACATGTACATGTATATTTTGGGAAAGCTGTGCATTTATTCCAAGCGTGTGTAACATATATATCTTATACATATACATGCACATGTTGTATTGAAGCTGTGCATTCATTCTGAGCATGTGTCATAATAGTGTAACAGCACATGTTGTAAGTGTATGTGGTGTACATGTGTCATAAATGTATATGTGGTAAGAGTGTGTGTTGTAAATATTCTACATGTACATGTGCATTTTATATAGAGCACCATACTGATTCTCTCCATGTGTTTTGCTTATTTTAAATTTACATTACATTTTGCTTAGAAGCTTTACATTGATTCTGAGTGTGTGCCATCATAGCATAACAGCATGGGGTGTGAGTGTGTCATAAGTGTGTGTAGTAATACAGTGCATGGTAAGAGGGTGTGTACATTGATTCTGTGTGTGTGTCATTATAGAATAACAGCACAAGGTATAAGTGTGTTCAAAGACAATGCATTGCAAGAGTGTTTGTCGTTTGGCAGTGTGGTAGGAGCTTTGCTGTAGGACTGTTTGTTATAAGAGTGTGTGTCATAGGAGCATTTGTCATTGGAGTGCATGTCATAGAAGTGCATGCCATAGGTGCATGTGTCTCAAGATCGAGTATCCTTGTATCGTGTTTCATAGGAGCGTGTGTCATTGGAGAGTGTGTCGTAGGAGTGTTTATGTGTTGCAGTAGCACATCAGAGGAGCATGTGTCATTAGAATGTGCATCACAGGAGTGTCCATCATAGGAGTGAGTGTCAAAAGAGCAAATGCCTTATGAGGGTTTGTGTAGAATCGCAAGTCGTAGGAGAGTGTGTCATAACAGTGTCTCATCAGACTGTGCGTTGTAAGATGTTTGAATGCATGCAGTGTAAGTGTCTGGCATGTGAGTGTATGTCACCTAAGCAGCATTTAAGTTGTTTATGTAAGGTGAAAAAAATTGCATTTCTAATATAACTTTTATAAATTTGAAAGAAGTTTCAATATGTACAAGAGGAATATCTCAGTTTTAGAGTTCGCACATGTAAACAATGTACATCTACTGGAAACTGGCATCAAAACCTGTCCTGACTTTTATGTGAGTTTTCTGACTTATATTAGTGTACAAATAGGACATTTTCATCTCCCACACGTAAGTGTAGAGATTCTATATAAAATGTACATTCATTCAAATAATCTGTTGTACACTTCCAATCCATATGAAAGCTCACATTAAAGTGAACTTGAACTTTGAAGTGAGTTTTCAATACATACAAAGCTTTGTATGAGTGTTATAGTTCATATTTGTATGCAATTTGCATCTCCAGAAAAGTGACATCAAAAGTGCCCCTATCTTTCATGTGAGTTTTAAGGAGACATAGGGCCTCATTACGAGGTGGGCGGAATGGGTTTACCAGCACCGCTAATGGTGCCGGTGCCGGTAAACCCATTCCGCCCTATTTCGAGGTTCCCTTGCGGGACCCGCTCAGAACATATGGTCAGACCAGACGTCCTTTGCGGGTCCAGCAAGGGGACCAGGGAGCTAATAACAGGCCCTTTATTAGCTCCATCCCCATTCCCATTGAGCACCCTGGGAACTCAAATGGGAATGGGGATGGGTTTTTTGAATGAGGAATTACCGGGTCCTCCAAGGTTGGAATGACCCGGTAATTCCTCATTCAAGGAACCCAGACCCGGACCCGAGTTTGGAGGCAGCCATGGCGCTAATAGCACCATGGCTACCTCCAAACCCATAATGAGGCCTATTAATTGTGAAATGTATAAACTGTGAAACTAATATTCCTCTTTGTATAGTTTGTATTAAAGTTGCATATGCATTACATGTCCTGAAATCTGACATGAAAGTCAGCCCTCACTTTGATGTGAGCTTTCAGGATATGTAAATTGTGTAATGTGTAACAGTGAAACTCATACGCATTTTTATACAGTTTGTATCAAAGATGCAATTTGCAGTGTATGCTTCTCATTAAAGCTTTTTCTTTTTTGAACTACCGTTTCATTAAAATTACGTACTTTTTTAATGGAAAACATCTTTGTCACTGTGCATGCATCATATATAGGATACATATTATATCTTCAATATCTAAAAAAAATCTCCCATATTATGTATATACACATTATACCATCATGCTAGAAAACAACAATTTGATACCTTAATTAGGCTAATAATGTAATGTATTTCTTTATTTGTGGGTGTCCATTGTATGTGTACACTTCCTTAGGCAGGGGTCAAATGAAGTCTTTGAAAATCATTACAGTATTACAGCTTAAAAAGCTCATCCTGGGAATCCTCTTTCTTTATCGATGCCTGTTGGTGTGCCTGATTTGTATTTTATGTGGGATGCATGTCCATGAGTATTATGCACCTTGCTGATTGGTTCAGAAGCAGACCAAGGCAACAAATCAGGAAGTTAGTCGACAGACTGGGCTAAGATATCATAATTGTTTTACCTGATTTTTGTCCAAGTTTAAAAAAAAATCAACTGCATGGGTTAATGCCAGATTTACAAAAGCACACTTTCTGGATCAGGCCGTCTCTCCTCGCACACGTTTCGTGAAAATATGTTCAGCTGTTAGGCCTGTAGGTGCACCAGAAATGTTTCCCAAGTCAAGAGTCATTCAAAATCTTTGGTACTCCACTAAATTTGTGTTTATATTATTGTTTGCAAAGCTGTGTACTGCTTTGCTTAACATTGCAAAGTTGTAAACTGCCCAGAAAATGCTTTTCTTAGGGGAAGACCATCATATTTTCGCAGTTTATTAGGTGGTCACACTCAACTCAGGGAGTACCTTTCCCCCCCAAGCAAGGTGGCACACAATAAAGCGCTTCATAGATTAAAATTTGGTGAGTCCTTCTACCCATCTCGCACCCACCCCAACAAATACCCTGTGTCACAAATGGACTAGAAACCAGGCCGGTATAGTAAGAATATTTATTTATGTATTTATGTATTTGATTAAGGTTTGACAAAGAAGTCTAACAGCCAATATCAGCCACCAACCCGGTGGCAATACCCAGTATTGCAACACTAACTCTGTTATTAAAACAATACAGGTACAATTATGAAACATGCAGTCACAACTTACACCAATTTCAAATTAACCAATAGAAAAACTTCACAATACAATGGAAAAATTGTTTTGCAACACACATTCAAAGGACCAGCAGTGCTTTGGGATTCTGGTTTGGGAGGCAAGGGCATCCATGGGAAATTTCATTTTTAGGCTTTCATTTGATAGGCACAGCTGAGAAAAGAAACTCAAAAGGAAATTGTTTTTCAACACAAATGTAAATGAAAGGCAAGGCTAGGAAAAAGAACTCAAAGGGAAATTGTTTTAAAACACACATTCAATGAGAAGCAATGTTTGGTAATTCTGGTTTGAGATACAAGGGAGTAAATGGGAAATGTTGTTTTGCAACACACACACACACGTGAGCTGTAAGGCTTTGTAATTCTGACCTTGGAATCACTGGGAATAAATTGGAAGTCTTGTTTTGTACTCTCTACATTCACTTGAAGGGTAGCATTTAGGAGTACTCATTTTGGGATTATGGACACACCCCTTTGGGACAGGAGTCAGGGATTTCAGAAGGACAGTCACCCAAATCTTTATGGTCTATACCGGCTCTAACACACTAGGCATGAACTTTGTTAGTTTCAAACTTATCCTGTGATTTTTCTATATGGGAATTAATTGATTTACTTTACTCAAATGTGCTAAGGGTCTACACAGTGTCTCCCCTTCCACCACAATTTAATGGAAAGGATTAAGGCAGGCAGTTGCCACCGCAATTCAATTTCAACAGAGAGTGTGGTTTTCTGTGGGGAAATAATTTTAATGAGATTTAATAAAAAGGCCACCCAGTTTCAGACCCCTCTTTACTCACTAATGGAAAGGGATAAGGGCAGATGGCTCCCACACAATCAATGGCTTTGGGATATCTACATACATGTGAGCTGTTGGCTCTTTTCTGAGGAGGCCAGCCAGATTTTTAGGACCCTCTTTTGGTAGGCAGCTCACACCAGCCCTCTCCCGCAGCAAGGTCCCTCCAGATAGGCCTCTCTCAGATAGGGCTTCCAGGTTTCCAGGCAAGGTTACCGTGGTGGTCTTGGTAGCTCTCCTTGTCTCTCTGCTAGTTGTTCCTTGCTAGAATGCAGCAGCAGGCTACATCCCGGAATCAAGTGAAAAGGCCTTGTTCTGATGCAAACCTGCCCTATTATAGCGCTGATGACATTCAACTTTGTCATAGTTCCCACGGTCAGGATTGGCTAGCTCGCTACATTCCACTCCCCCCACCACACCCCCTGGCTGCTGATAGGACCAGGCATTGAGAGGAGTGTTTGATGTAGGATGAGGGAGGAGAAAAGATACATTATTTCAAAATGACACAGAGTTTTACATGTTATGGTTTGAAAATCTATGAACGTAGCAACTACCTTAGTTTTTCAGATAACCACCTGAATATTTGTGTATATATATATATATATATATATTCAGTAAAAAAAACGTTGTTAAAGGGACGTTATGGTTAAGTTGCGCTACTAAAACCTATAAAATTCACTAAAAAAAACTTTGTTAACGGAATGTTATGGTTCGAAGTAAAACCGAAAAACCCTTGAAATTCACCAGTTATGGTAAGCTAAGCAAACATAACTCACGCCACCACCGTGCACTGCTAACACTAAAACCCAGGACATCAAAGATGACATCACAAATATCATTGATGACATCACTGATGACATCACATGTGCATTTACTTTTCATACAAGAGGTTGTGTGTCCGTAGGGCGCAGTGTCTGGCATGTCCTTAGTCAAACAAAATGGAGGTGTCCTTAGGACACTATACCTGGCCGTACAGTCAGCAGAACATCTACGCACATGCGCACCACACCCGTAGTCCTGCGAACATCGCTCCTGTCCGTAACTGTCCGTCTCACTTTTAACTAGTTTCAGGACCCGAACACTGTCCGTAGAACACCCGCACACATGCACACGAGCGTTCCTGTGCATTTGGTGTCCTGCGGGCACCCATTTCCTTCGCTGATGTGTTCACAATGTCATCATGTGACCGCACCCACGCTGAGCGTGTGCCCTAATTTGCGCACTTTGTCCGCTTCCGCATTTCAAAAGAACATATTCAGACAAGCCAAATTATTTTACAATACAAAATCACCATTTCACATGTCCCATACAGTGGCCGTAGCTTTCCACATATTTTTTGGAACTTTTTCAATGCTTTTGAGTGATCGATATGGTCACGAGGTGCACCCCTCCACCCCTATAAAAGGCCACACCCCCGAGCTCATCTTCATTATACTTCTGGCGATCGTAGATTGAGTTTTGCTGCCTTTAGTGCTCTAACATGGATTATCTCACCAACCCTAATGGCATTCATGGCTGCTGTTGCTACATCAGCCTCAGCACCACCCCCAAACCCTCCAGGGCCACCACCTCCCCGAGGGCCTGCAGAGGGAAATATACGTGAGGATGTAGAGAGCGAGGAAGAAGAGGATGAAGAGAATGAGTTGGGGGAACTCCCTACTACCAGCACTCACCGGGAGTCATGGGTGTAGCGGTTGTTTACTGTTTTTGGTAACGTACCAAAAGCATGTGCAAACCTGGTCACCTGTAAACAGTGCAATTTGGTGCTGAGTCATGGGAGACGTGGTGCGTACAGCTTTGGTACAACCATGAAGCGACACCTAACTTTGTTCCACGGTGCGGACATTCGCAAGGTGGTACCATGTTAAGAACGTAGTAGGTTGAGTTCCTCCGCAGCATCCTCCGTGTCCGATCCTCTCACCACAAGAGACACTCCTGTGGGAGAGTGCATCCATCCAGCTGCCTCACAGGCCATTTGTGATGCTGTTGACCCTTACCTTTTGAGGGTCACAATATTGTGTATGTACTGAGGCGCAGTACAGGGGGGAGAGTCTTTGTAGTGCTTTCGCGACTACGGTCACAGAGCACCAGAAGAGCTGCTACCTACCTAAATAAGGCCCACCCTACATCTTTCTCTCTCTACCTTCCCTCTCTTATCCCCGTGGTTGGTGTCCCTTCCTTATCCTCCTTTCCCCTCCTCTCCTAATGTGTCATGTGTAAAAAATCCCATAAAATATAAAACAACAATATTTTTTAAAAAGGCTCTTTTCAGAGCCACCTTTCTCAGTTTAAAAAAGGAACTATGAAGTAAACGGGGTAGGCCTCTGCGCATTTTTCAAAAAGTCCGCAGACAGTCCTAAGACAGACAAAATTTTAGGGTGCAACTGTAGCAAAACCAATGCACTTTTCTCTGGGAGTAAGTGGTGGCTCTGAAAAGAGGTGGTATGTTGTGTGTTTGAAAAACTTGAATTCCTTAACATGTAATGCAAAATAGGTGACTAGAATGGCAAAAAAGGTTGCAATGCATTTTGTACATTTCGAAGAAAAATCTGATTGCCAGCATATGTAAGATGGACTCCATCTCTGCAAAAAATGTATGTGCTGCGAAACATAATATTTTCATTGTGGAAAGAGTACATGCCAACATCTCTTAGAAAGGCACAAACAGCCTCATTGACATTGCGCCTCGCTTTCTCCATTTGTGGACCATATAATGAAATACGCAGCCACATTTGTCATTGTGCAATACGTGAAAAAATTACTTGGCAATTCGGAAACATGTCCATGACCTTCTGAAGTCCTTCCTTCATTGCAAATTGCAAAGAAATTCCAGACGCATGCCCTAAACTGTTTCCTCCACAATGAATGATAGTTATATCAGGATGACACTCTGTCTGTAAAGTAGCACAGAGAGGTACCAAGTCCAACCACTTCATTCCACGCACTCCATGCCAGTGCACTTTCACATGAGGGAATCCAAGATCTATAGATATACCACAACATTGTGCATGCACCTTCAACCAATGTATCCATGATTCTCCCAAAATCCAGATAATCTGTTTTTGAGCACACACAGCCATAGCTGTCTGATCTCCTCTCAGGAAAAAGATGTTCTCACTAAGTCTCTCCGTTCACAACACACCCACTGTACTTTACTGACCAATCCCTAGCTTCGCTCATTCTCATTTGCATGCCTCTCCACCCCAGAATCCCCTATGTAGTACGCGCTGCCTGCAGACTACCGCCATGTCTGTGGACATGTAAAGGATCTGAGCGTGACGACTGTACATTTAAATAGTGTTATCCTTTTCCCCTTTAACTTTTGTCCCATTTTGCTCTAGGGAGTAAGCCAGAAAAAACTACTTTCGCAGTTAGAAAGATGTTGATGATTGCTTGAACCAACTGTTCCAAATCTCCCAACAAATTAAGTGAACTCACGTAGCCCAAATGGAAAGCACCATAATGCAAAACTACCACATGGGGATTGTTCATCCTACGCATATCTCTGCAAACTCTGCAAAGAATTTCCTCTATATTGCAATCCGTCACAGCGCTCCACACCACCTCCACTCCTCTTACATCAAAATTGTTTGCCACATGCCTACATTCAGAATAGTGCTGTAAACCATGGACAAAAATATCTCTGAGCACCAACCCCCTGACTGTCTCCACCTCTGCCATCTTCACTACACACACTCTCTTTCTACACAAATCAACAATGTCAACATCTGATTGGCTGATCCCTACAGTCCCCTTTCCATGCTGGATTCGCTGGAAAACCCTGTATGTGGCACGCCCTACCCGCGGACAAGAGCGGTGTCTGTGCGGCATGTAACTCTTAGCCAGCCCTTCTACCATTTCAACATCACTCGCTAATCCATTCCCTCATTGGACACAGCTAAGCAGTCACACAACCATCCACCAATCACATCCAAGACCTCTACATCTAACTCCGTCATCAGAGTTCTGCACTTCAAATGTACTGTTGATCACTCTGAATACAAGTCTCATATCATTGCAAAGCACCTACTACAAAAGCTACTGTGCAAGTCTCGAGGATTTTTACTTACAGCTCCATGCATACCCACATGCATGATTACAAAGTACAGGTATGCATATTGTATTCAGACTACATGTGCAACTCTTATGATTCCATTTAAACAAATTAATGCCACTAAATCTGCATAGCCAACACATACATACCAATGCTCCTGCTTAAAGCGCGAGACTTCCGATTTTTCTTCTTACTACCTCCCGCATAACCTATGCATACGTGCCAACCCTCCCGATTTACGTGCAAAACTCGATTTTTCATAAAAAAATGTCACCATTTTTTACTGTCTTCCACCTAAATTAATGCTACTTCCAATGCAATCGTACGAGAAAAATAAACGTTCCAGATTGCTGTGGTGACATCTCCCTCTCAGGTTCTCTCGATTTTTCGCATTCCTACTTATAATATGAAAGTATTCAAATTTTTCCCATCTACTATAATAACCTATCACTTTCAAACCTTTCTGCTATCTACAACAGAGATTCAAAAAACAAGGGAATTTCATGAACTTAAAATTGTACTCATTTGCGAAGCAGGTTCAACCAACATATTGCAAATAACATATAAAGGCTGCACATAGTCCAATGAAATGCACGCATACACTGTGTTGAGATATCAAATGAGAATTCTTCCATGAAAGCTGAAAAATGAACGTGTACATTAACATCAGTGCTATAAACATGCAAAATTACTAACTTCTTCGTTTTACAATTGCAGTGATCACCACTCTCCTGAAAATCAACAGCATCTACACTACAAACAACATATCCGAAGAAACCTGGTCATTGCACACAAAAAAGTAACTACAAAACTACCTTTATATTCTTATTGTTCCTCAAAGAGACTGTGTGGGTTATTTATGCAATTTGCGCACCAAAAAAAAACATTGATTTTGAACTATTCTGCTCACAAATCCCCACTTATTAAACAGAGATTAGCAGGTAGAATGGCACACAAATCCCCATTTTTTGGAACTCAAATAACATACTCAACCCTTTGAATGTTAGTACTACAAAACAAAGAACTGTTTTCATTTTGTACCATTACATTTACTATTAATGCTTTTCCTCACCACTAGCTCACTTTCTACTCTCATCTGAACCGCAGTGTAGTAACATACAAACAGAGGAATAGCCTTCCCAGCTCATTATAACTGCCCAATGCACATTCACACACCACCACATACATCATCCCCATCAAACTCATACATGCATGCACACAGCACACATACATTGTAAAACAGACCAACCCATACCTTATTTTTTTTCAACAGACCCCAAAGAATGCCTACCAAAAAGCAAGTCCATAGAAAGGAATGCAGAAATAGAGCAAATGAAAATAAAAGTGTCCAAAGTAAGCATCCATCTCAACCAGAGTATGTACACAACGTTGAAACAAAACAGCTAATGCAGTCATTTAGCGAAACAAATGAAGCTTCAACTACAGAAACTTTGCCTCCTCTATCAAAATGTGGCACGAAACAGAAAATGCTTAACAAGACTTCGGTTACCACTACTGCTAACAATGCTCCTATAAATCCTGATATACTAGCAAGAAACCATAGTAAAAAAAGTATTTTAGCAAAAATGTTCCGCCACAGAGTCCATCAGAATCTGATAATAAGAGGTACCCCCAGAAAACTCAGAATTACCTCTCCATTCGACTGAACCAGACCGTCCATATACAAATGGCTGTGCACGTCAATGTGTAACATTCCTAACAAATCTTCCAAATCTTTACGCCAGTTCCTCAAACAGTATGTGAAAGGTAAAGACAAAATCAAAATGAAAGTGCTGCAAAATATGGATACCGGTCCAGTGCGCAAATACACAGGACTACAAGGGCATTCATTAGCCTGCATTTCAGGACCTATTTGCAAAAGTACCTTCCATGATATCAAAATGATATCAACACATCATTAAAATGTAAGAAATCTAGTGTATAAACTGTACTATGCTAAAAGTACAGCTTTAGAACTAGCCAATTTAAATAACACTCGACTGTATCCAGAGAAAATATTTTGGAAGTGAAAGCCACGTACAAAATGCAATAGTTTTAGAACAGGCTAACAACAATTCTGCACATAGTAACCTTCTATTACACACATACAAAAAAGAAATACTAAAATTTAAACGTACATCCACTGAAGTACCAAACCGTGTGTGTGTATGTGTGTTGCCGCAGAACTTTTTACAAAAGTAACACAAAAACTATAGACGTAACATACAAAATAGAAGACAATGACAATTTCAAATGGTTTGAATTAGCCTGTACCTTTTAGCAGAAAACAAATACCAAATAAGTGAACCCCTAATATGTTGCAGTTACTGCACTACAAAACTTGACAACAACTAAACTCCTTCACGTGCTATCACAAATAATTTGGAATTATTACCACTACCAAAACCCCTGCAACAATTCAATTTGTATGAGAGCATCATAATACAAACTGTACACCTATTTCAAGCAATAATACACCTTCAACCAAAAACAGCAAAATTACCTCCCTCTGAATTGGTGAAAGGCATTCGTGGCAAAATAGTTTATTTGCCATTATATCTGACAGAAAATGTGCACACTCTAGGAGTGCAATGTCCAAAAGAGCATTCTTTAATTGTCTTATTAAATGGTGTACCAACAAAAGACAACACAATTTGGCAACAACTCGTGGATTTACATAAAGTTAGACAAGCCTTGCAATATCTGAAACACAATAATGAATACTACAAAGACATACATATTGAAGAAAGCTTAAGGGAAACAACTGAAATAATTCAAGACTCATCAGAAACTGGTCTATTTGAACTTCTGGATCCTACTGCAGTATCCACTCTTTTGGACCATTATAAAATTCATCCATTGCACTCTAATCAGAGCATAGATGATGCACTAGAAACTTACCAAATGCGACAAACCAAAGGGTCACCAATGAGCATATGGGAAAAAAGTATAGAAGCACATGCTTTTCCCCTTCTATTTCCTACTGGCAAAGGAGGAAGATATGATGATAGACCCACACAGATAACAGCATCAGAATACTGCTCATTATGAATGTATTCTGAAGATCCCAGATTTAGAATAAAATGTGGAATACATATTCCACCTACTCTTTGAAAGTGAACTAGCAACCCTATGTTACAGAGTTGCACACATATTGAAATATGGAACCCACTTTCAAAAGATGTCAGCTATGCAATTAATACAAAAAGTGCAAGAAAAAAATGAGTTTTTACAATCAAGCATAACAAATCTGTTTGCAAACATGCATGGTACGAAAGAATACTGGTTCCGACATCACGGAGATGTACGTTGTATGATCAGAAACCTTGGACCACCCACTTGGTTAGTTAAATTAAGTTGTGCAGAATATGCATGGGAAGATTTACATGATTTCCTACGCATATCAAACAACAACAAAACCGACATAGATATACTAACATCCAGAGAAATTTGCTCTCTAGACCCTGTTAATGTTTCAAGATATTTCCACCATCGTTTCATTGCTATGCTACACTTTATTTGTAATAAAACTGTTCCTCCCCTCGGAGAAGTGCAACACTTCTTTTGGAGAAAAGAATACCAAGCCAGAGGAGCACCACATATCCACATGCTTTTATGGATTAAAGGTGCACCTAAATTTGGTCAGGACAGTGATGCCACTATTTTGCAGTTCATCCAAAAATATGTAACTTGTGAAATCCTTCATTACAAGTTTGGCGGTAAGGCAAAAAAGATGCCGGTATGGTAATACTGGCATTGTTTTCTGCTCCGGTGTATTCCGACCCGCAAACCCGCTGTTGCTAATAGCAGCATAGGCGCGTACACGCGCACCTTCAGGGAGCAAATACCGGCATGCCGTTAATAGGGGGAAATCCCAACTCACGCGGACATGCAAATACCGGCATCGCAAAGCCGGTAATCACGGGCTGCACGATGCCGGCCATACAGGCATCGCGGACCACCCGCAAACAGCAATCAGGATACAAGGCAACTGCCACAGGTGCACACAATCCCCACACGTGGAGTCAATGGAGGCTGGGCCAGAATAAAATGAGCACACCCACACACCTCACCCCTTCCAACACCAAAATGCTACCACTAGCTGTTGCAATCATGGCACTGGAGGACATGCCCATACTGCTACAACTACAGCAACAACAGCAACAACTACAGCAGCAACAACAACAACTACAGCAGCAACAACAACAACTACATCAGCAACAACAGGCAGCACAGAGGAGACGCAGGAGGAGAAGGAGGGTGAGACAGGCCCAGCAATTACCACCAGTGCAAGCAGCAGTGCCTCGTAGGCAACCACCAATCCCTCGCACCAGACCCAGCCCTTTTAACCTAACCCCTGAGCTGATCCACACCCTGTACCGGTTGGACCGTGACACCATCACCACCATAGTGGACATGATACAAAACGGCATTGCCAGCCTCATTGAAATACGCACTGCCATCCCCCCGCTACTAAAGGTGGTGTCTGTGCTACACTTCCTGGCCACAGGCACCTACCAACACACCGTGGGCCAGCTGCATGGCATTTCACAACCATTATTTTCACGCATGTTGAACCAAGTGCTGGATACCCTCCTGAAGCACGCAGGCAGCCACGTGTCCCTACCACGGACTGCCCAGGAAATAGCCGACACCAAAGTAGGCTTCCATGCACTGGCAGGATTGCCCAATTGTGTCGGTGCACTCGACTGCACCCATGTGGAATTGATAGTCCCCCATGCCATCGAGACGGTGTACCGCAATTGCAAGCAATACCACTCCATCAATGTGCAAATGGTATGTGACTCCAGCAAGATCATCACACATTGCTGTGCCCGATTTCCCGGATGAACACATGATGCCATGGTACTGCGTAACTCCACGCTACCCCGTCACATGGAGCACCATGCTAGACCACGTGCCTGGCTGCTTGGTGAACTGCACAACTGTCCCATGGCAGTACTTTGGGGTACTGATGTGTGGGGATGCATGAGGGGGGGCATACTGCACCTGGGTGGGAAAGGGGGGGAATACTGCACCTGGTTGGGAATAGCCGGTGATTGGAGAATGCATGCATAGCCAAACACTCCTGACCTGAACCAGTCAAACAGTACATGACACATCACTGGGCCACATATCACAAATAATGCATATCGATGACAACAAGTAAGAGGCACAACCAGGCCACCATGGTGATGGCAAGCAATGCATGAATGAACAGGATGGCAACTGTGGCAATGTGGTCAGTGTGACCATGCATAGTAAAGAATGAACAGCATGAATTGGAGGCTAAACATTGTTGCACTACAACAGCATATTTGCCTCAGCATGCATGATTACACCCTGCATCATCTATTGAACGCCATCCAGACTACCACACCTCATGACCCTATAGATTGCATCTAGGTAACATTTTTGCATGCGTACCTGGACATGTGCATGCCCACACCAAATAGCTGCCGCCATGACTGTGCTCCCTGAAGGTGGCAGTTCAGAGTGACACACGCATATTTGTATCTGCTTGCAGGTGATGGAGGATATCCCTTGAGGCCGTGGCTACTCACCCCTGTGTGGAACCCGCAGAATAGCCATAAGGAGGAGTACAATCATGTGCACACCCATACCCGTGTTGTGATTGAGCAGATCTTTGGCCTGTTGAAGGCACGTTTCCGCTGCCTCAGCAGGTCTGGTGGGGCACTCCTATATAGGCCTGAGAAGGTGGCAAAGATCACCATGGCCTGTGTCATGCTGCACAATATGTGTGTCCGGAGAAATGTACCACTGCCACCTGACATTGACATGCATGGCCCGAGTGACGATGATGAGGATGGAGACGGAGGTGAAGTAGCCCCCCTGTCAGTACGTGATGCACGGGATGGCCATGCTGTAGGCCAAGCACTAATTCACGAATACTTCTGAAACACAGGGACTATGAAAGACATGTGTCAGTCAGACACTGGGCCAATGTGGACATGCACACAGGGACTGTTGGGAGTTGAGCACTGAACACCGTAACACATTAAATGGATGCACACGAAAATAACAATGTCCAGCCATGGATTTTTCTAATCACAACGTGTGTATTATTTACAACAGCAAAAATGTGCCCACTCCCCCCTCCCAGACACCCCAACAAACTCCCAGACCCCCCGAACAAACTCCCAGACCCCCCAACAAACATCCAGACCCCCGAACAAACTCCCAGACCCCTCCAACAAACTCCCAGACCCCCAACAAACATCAACACCCCCAATAGACTCCACAAGATGCACCCCTTCACCCCAACCTTGTGTCACACTACCATTGTCCCCCACACTACTTATGGGACTTCTTCCTGTCCAGAGGTGGCATTTCAGTGTGCCTTGCACTCCTACGTGTGTGGTGCACTGGGCTGGTGGGGACAGATGAAGCTGGTGTGGAGGTAGTAGGTGATTCGCTGGCAGGTTCCACACCTCCTGCAAGCTGTGGTCGCTGCATATGAAGCAGCATTGAGGCCAGCACCTGTGTCACCGCCCCCAGACAGTCCCTCATTAGCTGAGCCGATGCATTGACAGCGGCTGTGTTGGCTTCGATGGCCGCTGTGGTCCCCGCAATTGCTGTGGCAATACCCCGCCTGGTTTCCTCCCCGTCTGCTATGTACTGGCGGAGTAGGTCTAACATGGCCTCCTGTTGGGCCTCCACCATCGACAATCGTGTCTCCAGGGTTCTGGAGGGGGATGGAGTGGTGGGTTGTGCAGTCACGTGGATGGCATTTTCGGGACTGTACTCCTCAGAGGTGGGTAGGTCGCAGTCACAGAGGCAGGGATCAGCGTCACTGCAGGTGGGTGACTGCAGGTGTTGGGGCGAGGGGGTGGGCATGGGGCTTGTGTGGCCAGGCATGTCACCTCGGTGTCTCAATCAGGCACCACACTGGCATCAAGTTCTTCCCCAGTGGAGGCGGGTGCTTCCAGGGACTCCCCTTGGACAGGTGTGGGTGTGGCCTGCTTGTCTCCAGCGGAGGTGGTGGTGGTGGTTGCCCTCTTCTTAAAGTGTGAGGTGGATGCCCTCGCAGTTGTCTCCTGGGTGCTTCTTCCTCATCAGTGCCTGGGGGGGTAGAAGAGATGCAGGGCATCAGTGATGGTGTGACATGGCAGAGGCATGAGATGGTGCTATTCATTTGATCATGCTTTCATGTCTTACAGGTGTGTCATGCAGGGTATTCAGAGGGGGCATGTTAGCATTCACTGCATGGCAGGTGGCATGCCGTTGATTTTGGGTTTCGGTGATGTATCACATGTGCAAGCTTCAGGTGTCTTGGCTGTGTATTGTTCATGGGAATTGGTACTCAGCATGCATTTCAGTGTGGCAGCGTTTGGTCCGCCATCTGTATTTGGATATGGTCATGTGGGTGTTGGGACATTCATTGCCTTGCCTAGACTCTCTACCACTTCACTTGTGCTACGTCATGGTCTCCCCTACAGGGATCTGCAGGGTCACTCGCCTCCTTCCGCGGTTGATGCCGCACCCGTCTCCATCTCGCATAATCCCTCGATGGACTCAGGACTGATGAATCTGCTGGCCGTCTCCTCCCAGGGCATCAATTTGGCAGGGGGGTGGGCACCCCAGCCTGTGGCCATGGCCTCCTCCGATTGCAGGCCATGATATTGCGTACCCTCAACCGGAGGTCATCCCACCGCTTCCTGCAGTCCCTCACACTGCGCGGCGTGGTACCTATGGCTGATCCCTTGCGACTACCTCCTGCCAGATTTGCCTCTTTTGTTGCTGCACCTCCCGCTTCTTGTCGTGGGATTGTATTGTGTCTGCATGTGCAGCAAGAGTGTCCGCTAACATGGTGAGCTCTGCGTCTGAGTAACGCTGTTTACGCAGCCGGAGGGTGGTCTTCCTGGTAGCCTTTGACATTCTCTATGGATTTCCACTGTGCTCTCCGAGTATCGACTGGTGGTTAGGGGGGATGGCAATGGATTGTGTTTTTAAAGATGGCCACCGGCCCATTTCCCGTTCCTGCGCGATGACATAATTTCCGGGTCCGTTTTTTTGCAAACTCGGTATTACCGGTATTTAGGAGTTGGTATGAGGCGGTACCGCTATTGGTGGGTCCCGCAATGCCGATATAGGGGGTTGGAGGGCCTTTAGCGGCATGGCGGTATTGCCATTACCGGCATGGGGGTACGCGCGTGCTCGCGCACTCGTAATCACCCGCTGTTAGCGGGTTCATACGAGCACGGACCCGCTCATTCCGGCATGCCAGTAATAAACCGCTTTTACCGGGCTACTCGTAATGAGGCCCATAGTGACGTTCATGGACAAATTGTACAATTTCAAAGACACAAATGTGGCAAATATTGTCATCGCAAATACAAAAGCAAAGGGAAATACTACACCAAATGCCGCTTTGGTTTCCCTAAACCAGTTACAGAAACAGGTGAATTGAACAACTTCATGTCTTCACTTTGACATAGTGTTAAAGGTAAATCACCTAAGAACACTTATCACATAAAAAGAACAGAAGAATCAAAATATATCAATGATTACAATGCAATCATTGACCTCTTATGGAATGCAAACATAGATGTGCAGTAAATTGCAGACAATTCAACTTCAGTTGCACAATATGTTACAGCCTACTTAACAAAAGCAGAAAAAACAGAGCTGCAAGACCTCTGGAATGACCTTTCATCAGACAAAACACTATCTCAGAAATTGTACAGCCTAAGCATAAAAATGCTCTCTCATATAGAATGTGGAGCCTATGAAGCTGCAGATCGTTTAACGTGTACTGCTTTGTATGGAAAATCTGAAAATATAATATGGATAAGTCTTGGTCCTGGTAAATCTAGAAAAAGAAAAAGAGTTTGCCAATCATATGAGGACATAGAAACAATAGCCAAAAATAATCCCAACAGCCAAGACATTTTAAACAACAATTTACTAGACACATATTACCTGAACAAGTGTACCACTTTGGAAACCATGTGTCTATACCACATAACCCAAAACTTTGCATACAAAAATAATATAAAACCCGATGAAACCAATGGTAGATATAGAGTGACAGATTGTGAAGGCAGCTAAGTGAAACTTACCAAACAAAGCTTAATTAATCATGTCAAATTGTCATTAAAAACTCCTCAACAGAAAGAACTATATCACCTGCCCCTGCTACAACTTTTTAAACCATGGAGAAAAGAGGAAGAGATACTAGATAACTATGGCTGCTATGAAGACATTTTCAAAGCAAATGAAAGCGCTATCACCGATGTGAACTTTATGCAGTACAAAACAATGTTGCACAATGAACAGCAACACAAAGAAGAACTCCAGGCCCAACTAGATAAGGACACTTCCGACAGTAGTCAACCTTCTGTAACAGGAAGTCAAGAACCACTAGGACAGCCACTAATAGCAAACGAGGCAGAATTAGCTATGACAGAAGTGGAAAACACCATGAAGAAGATACAGAAGACTTAACTGTATTACAATCAAAACTTAACAAAGACCAGCGCACCATTTTTGAAGAACTAACAAAAGAAATTGCATATGGTGTACAGCATGAAAATAAAGAATGTGCCTGCCAAAATTACAAACCTATACTGCTGTACGTCAGTGGTGAAGCTGGTTCAGGCAAAACATTCTTAATCAAAATCATCAGCAAGTTCCTTCAACAATTGACAAACAACAAACTGTCAGCTGTTGTAACTGCCCCCACAGGTTTAGCTGCCTACAACATAGGCGGTGTCACTTTACACCGATTACTACTCCTTCCAATAGAACACCAAAACAAATTAGACTATTATAAACTTTCTACAGAAGCTGCAATGGAACTACGCAGATTGTTAAAAAACATGGAAATGCTACTGATATATGAAGTGAGCATAGTCTCCAACCTAATGTTGGCTTTGATTCACCTCAGTTTCAAGAAGTACTTAAAACAAACTACAAAGAACTTTTTGCAGGAAAACACATTATCGTTTTCGGAGATCTACAATTGACACCAGTGAAAGGTGAACCTATGTTTAAAACCTTAGGACACAAACTCTGCCGTAAAACTGTTGGCAGCATAGGAAATGTCAACCTTTGGCAACATTTCCAATACAGAGAATTAACAGAAAACATGCGTCAATTTGCAGACCTCACTTACACCAACATTTTAAAAAGTATTAGAATTGGTGTACTATCTCAAGAAGCACAAGCAATATTGAAAAACCGGCACATCCATGTGCTTTATGGCGATAAAGTCTTGGGTGTATGGCCATAGATAATCAAATCTATGAGCGTGCACTATATAAAACCCATGGTGGCTTATAACTCCAGTGCTTATAACTATGTTCTTGGGTGCATGGCCCTCCCCACAACCACCTGATCGATATTCGATACTACGGGTGTATCTGTTGCGGTGATATTCTGTGGTGGTTGTGGCCAAGGCCTAGAGTCTTGGGAGTATGGCCTATGGCCTACTGCTTATGGCGATGCACCCAAGACTCTAGGCCCTGGCCACAAACACCGCAGAATATCACATCCATGACGGCTTATAAGTCAGTACCACACCCATAGAAACAAAAATGTTTACTGCGGCATGTAGTCAATTTTAACATTCACTAACACCACGCGTGGCCTTAGAACAGTTTCAACTTGCCTGCGCACAGCACGGACAGAAGTACTATCCTTATGAGACCCCTCTTTTTCACTAATTATAAACATCCCGGACAGCGCAGGCATTGCGAATACATCATTAGCACCTGCTGCCTAAACAAATAAAATATTTCACCCATCTTTTACTCTCTGAACATGCCCACTGCACTGTGACACAACAAAACACTCTCCAAAACAGCATTTTGACTCTGGTCGGCGCGACGCTGTCGGCGGATCCAAGATGTCGGGCGCATCCAAACAATCTGACGCACATCACGCCTCACTCCAGCCAATCGGAGGACACGTTGCATGTCTGGGATCATGACGCGAGCCCCTTAGCCAATCAGTATCTTGTCCGCGGAGCGAACAGGGAAGTGTGACCGCGGAGCGGACATAGATATCACTAATTTTTTTGAGACATACTTTTTGGTTGTTTTAAAGAAAACTACTGGACGGATTGCCACCAAATTTACAAAAGCACGCTTTCGGAACCTATGTCCTCCTCCTGCTGCAAAAAATCTGTCCAGTGGTTTGAGCTGTAGGCGTACGCAAAGTTTTTCCCCTATTCAGTCTATGGAAAAAAGGACGTTTTGGGACCCCCCTATAACTTTTCCCCCCCTCGACCAAACCTCACCAAACTTCTGGAAATGTCAACCTTTGGCAACATTTCCAATACAGAGAATTAACAGAAAACATGCGCCAATCTGCAGACCTGACTTACGCCAACATTTTAAAAAGTATTAGAATTGGTGTACTATCTCAAGAAGCACAAGCAATATTGAAAAACCGGCACATCTATGCACTTTATGGCGATAACACATATGCTACTGATGTTATGGAACAATTAGCGCACAAAAATGCCAATTGTATGGCCTTAATGCCAACTCTTGCAAGTTGTTCCAAATTCAATTAAACAATGTTAAAAAAAGAAATGCAACCAATAATTGAAATTTTCTCCACAGACAAACTGGACGTATATGGTATGGCACTACCCATGTGTCAGCAAGCCACAACAAGACTAAATGCCTTAGAAAATTCAATCTCCAACACAGCTGGATTGGAAAAAATATTTAAATTGTCCTTAAATTGTAGAGTAATGCTTAAACGTAACCTTGACGTGGAGCAAGGACTAGTTAATGGGGCACTGGGTACAGTTGTTGGCTTTCAAACATACCCACCTGACAACATTCAGTTTGTCAATATTCTCTTTGACAAACTTTCAGAAGTAAAAAGGATGGGGCGCTCAACAGCTCGATTCCTTCTCTTCAAACACATGTATGTACGTAGAGAACAATTTTGTCTAACTCTTCCATATGCAGTCACCATTCATAAATACCAAGGTCTTACCCTGACAAAGCATTGATAGATATTGGAAACACAGTCTTTAAAGAAGGCATGAGCTATGTAGCACTATCATGCTTACGTACACTTGACGGTCTATTTCTAATCAACTTTGATGCAAGTGAAGTGAACGCTGATATTCCTTGCATTTTACAATAAAATAGAATGCGTACACTGTACACCCCCCATCTGAAATCATATCATGTTCCAGAAAAAAGAAAATGTTATAAAAGAAAACTAATTCAAACAGAAATGCAACAGGGTCTGACTGCAAATCCTTCAAAGAAAGCAAAAGAAGCTAATACTTCATCAATTACCACAAGCAAAGAAGAACCTATTAGTGAAAGTAAATCAGGTACTTCTTCAAAAAAGGAACACAAACTCTGAAAAAATTACTCGGACACAACTATCAGGTCCATTCAAATTTTCAAATGAAACTGGTGTAAATTGCTACGCAAATGTAGCAATGAATATTCTATTTCAATTGCCACAAATTGTTAACAACATTTACTTACACAGTACAGATTAATTGTGTTTGCAAATGTTAGTCCTTCATAGAACTGCAACAAACAATCCTGACAACACGTATAGTGTTCACGGAATAAGACAAGAATTGGACTATTGTGCTGGAATGGAGAGGTTCACTATAAACTCACAAGAAGATCCACAAGAATGTCTAATGTACTTACTGCAAGTACTCAAAAACAAAAACATACCTATAAATGAAATCTTCCAGATTTCATACATGTGGAAACATACATGCACTCTCTGTAACAATGAGACACAGGAACAGATCCCTAGTGAACTATTTGTGTATGTATCCATACCTAATTGTGAATCCATTCCATTTCAGCAACTTCTACAAAATGTAAACCATGGCAGTTTATGTACTATCTACGATTCAGATAATCGCTCCACCTTACTGATACAAACACATAGTAACTACATAATTCTAATGCTTCTACGTTACAATGCAAATGGTACCAAAAACAACTGCAAGCTGACTGGATTCGCACACGGACAAGTGTCACTTGGAAAGAAAACCTTCACAACAATAGGTATAATCTACCACGCAGGAGCCACAACCAATGCAGGTCACTACACTGCATATATTAAAAAGAAATGTGGATGGGTCGAATGTAATGATAATAGTATTACTCTAAAGCAGAGATTACCAGCAAATCTTACAAACGCTTATTTAATCTTCTTAAAGCCAAAATTTTATAACTAATGTGTACATCAACATTAACAAAAATTCAATTAAAAGACTATAAACAGTTAGAATACGCCAACAGGTATCTAACTGCGCAAGATTGTATGGCAGCCACACAGATAAATGAATACCACTGATTTGTAACAGAAAATACACAGTTGGAATACGCCAACAGGTATCTAACTGTTTAAAAAATCTGCAAGAAGCCAACATATAGAACATTACTCAGAAACAACAAGTGAACACTCAAAGGAAACAAAGAAATTGTTTGTAGCATAGCAAAGAAAGTTTTTTTTTTAATCCGACAAGGATTTTTTTCCCCCCAGACCCAATGATTTGAAAAATAAACACAGAAACTGTGAAAAATGCGAACAGGTAAGTGTGACCGCAGAGCGTAAATAGATATCGCACATTTTTTGTGACATACTTTTTGGTTGTTTTAAAGAAAACTACTGGATGGATTGGCACCAAATTTACAAAAGCACGCTTTCGGGACCAAGGTCCTCCTCCTGCCGCAAATAAGGTGAAAATCCGTCCAGCAGTTTGAGCTGTAGGCGTGTGCAAAGTTTTTCGTCCATTCCGTCTATGGGGAAAAAAAGACGCTTTGGGACCCCCCTATAACTTTTCCCCCCTCGACCAAACCTCACTAAACTTTGCAAAAAAATTCAGAGTGTGCCATATACTTTTATACTTATACTTTTATACTTTTTTTGCAATGTTTGGTGAGGATTCGTCCAGGGGGAGCGGAGTTATAAGCCGCCCAAAATGTGCTTTTCCTATGGAAGCACCACTTAACCATAACTTCATGGCCACTACTGTGGCTGTGTAATATATATACATATATTTTACCTCTACATTTTATGGCAAATCAGACCATACTAATTTTATTTCTGCATGCCCTTCCTGGGCGGAGCTACTGATTTTCCCAGTTGGTGCTGTGCCGAAATAGCTCAAAATGGAACGATTTCCAATTCAAACCTTAGTTTCCTGATCTATCACTTTGCCAACTTTCCCATTTCTCAGCTGTATGAAAACGGAAGAATCTTAATTTTCCACATATCTGAGTTGATGTACCGCACACAAATTTCGTTTTTACAGGGTGCCAATGGGCTTTTTATTCTGTTTAATATAAGCCCAGATTGAGCTCACTGGTACACTCGCTGCACTTTTTGTTTAAGAAAGCATGTTCCATGTTAGTCAATGGCAATGTATTCCATGTATCAGTAAGTTTCATTTTTCTTCCAACTATTCCTTAAGTTTCTCTTTCCTGAGTACACTTACAGGACATCTGGCTTGCAGACCATGTGAGTCTGCCCTTTTTGGCTTCAAAGGTCATGGTTCATAGCTAATTCTCTTTTTATGGGAAGTTCTGACCTTAAGGTCACTTCTACAGGACATGTTATCAGCAACTCCCATAATTTCAATCTACTTCTTTGTATTTCTTAGCATTTAAATGGACACCCAGACTTGTTTCCTTGGTGGGCCCAGCCACAAAAGTCTTGAGTTCAGATTTTTTTTCAAAAGGTCTTTGTTCAGAGCTAATGCACCATTAATGGGAAACCTGACCTTAAAGGTCATTCCTGTTGGTTGTGTTATCAGCAGCTAACCACAAATCCTATCTCTTTCTCTGTATATTTAAGCATTTACTTGATCCAGCCCTGCTTTCCTAGTATGCATCAACCAAAGGGCTGCAAGGTCAGGATCCAGATACACTATTCCACTTACAGTTCAATGGGGATTTCAGCTCAGAGTGAAAAACAAGTTGCCATTTACCATTCTAAAAGGATAGCTTCTTACATTTAGCATATCACAATTACCCACTTTGTACATGCAACTTTTAATACTGCACCAGGGCCAGTTGTTCACAATATAATCTGTTCTTTATACAATATTAGAACTAGACCAATGAAACAATCTCCTGCATACACAATAGGCCATAGTTAGCACTGGGAATTAATGTCCATTTCTGATCTGTCATTAGACTTTATTTCTGAATTGAAAGACATCATCCCTCCCTTTAGCTTCCAAATGCGCACTTATTTCTTTTCATCCCATGTGTACTGCTGCTGTTTGCAAATCTGTCCATGTGTAATGTATTTCTTTAATATAACAGTTGAAATGACATGAGTCTCCCTTCGATATTGTCCACGCATAGGCCATTGTTTATCATGGCAAACCAATGTCCCCTTTAATACTCCAAGTAGGCCTTTCCGTTCAAATGTCAGTTCATTTGTGAATGTAGGTGTCTTTCTCCACTTGCGCGCTTGTCCAAGGTAGCAGAATATAACTAGGCCCATTTCTTTCCATGTCACTAGCCCTTAAGACGCAAAAAGAAGTGTTTTGGACTGGCCTGTGTTTTCCAATGGATAGCACCAGCCAGCTTCACTCCTAAATCCTGGCCTGAGTTGGCATCTTTATTTTTGAGATTCAGGAGCTATATTTTACCCCACATTATCCATAACTACAAATGTCTTATTGCTGACCTTGTAATAAATAAACTAAGATAGATAGATAGATAGATAGATAGATAGATAGATAGATAGATAGATAGATAGATAGATAGATAGATAGATAGATAGATAGATAGATAGATAGATAGATAGATAGATAGATAGATAGATAGATAGATAGATAGATAGGCGAGTAAGTATTTCAGCCAAATTTGCACCAAAGAAATTGTGAGTTGTGCCATGAGTTAGTGGTTTCGGGTGATATAAAGGAGCGCTATAGCTAAGTGTACAGTATTGTTCTGGTAATGACACATGTTAACCCCCGCTCATCAACTGCAGGATAGTCAGCTCTTGCTTTAAGGTAGCTGCAGTGTGCATTGTTACATGTGTATCAACATCCTGTTATCTATGTACTCTCTGTACCCTGCAATACCTTAGTTGGGGCTTCGGGTACATGTGTCACTCTTCGTGTATTAAGTATATTTGATGCCTGTCATCCAGCAAAATTATTTCTGACTGTAGCCTGCAATGTAGGCTTTCTGTTGTGTGCACTTTTTAACCACTGCAATGTTTATTTCTTTCCATGATGACCTATGTGTTCATTATTTTGTGCGGTTAGTTTTATTGCATAAATAACATCAACAATGTTGCTATAAATGCAAGTCCCTCTAACTAGGTGCAATCTGATTTCGACTTCCAAACAAGCTTTTGCAATGCCACCAGTTTGGGCATTTGTGTTGGCATGGGTAAGGCATTGCCAGGCACCACTGTAGTGGTATTAACTGGCCATTGATGGAAGCAGGTGCAAAATGTTGCGAGTACCTGGGCATCTGATTGCAGAACCTGGCAAATGCCTAGTACCTATACACAAGCCAAAACTGTTGGCTTTGCCAATGCTAGTTTTTACCAGGACTTCAGTGAAGGACACACACAGTGCTTATACGTCGAGTGGCTGAAGGCAGACTTGGTTTAGATATGTTTTATTATACCAGTAGCCACTTACAACTCCAATTATATCATTAACTCTCAGAAGACTACTTTGAAAAAACATTGGAAGGCACTTCGACTGCAGAGTTTGATTGTAGCACTTGATTAAAGTGAGCTCAAAGAGTTCCCATGAGGTGGTGCTTTGGACAGGGAGGGGGCAGGCACTGGGGGGAAATGGCCATAGGGATTAGCATGGCCTTTGACAGTGAATGGGTGGGCAAAAAACCAAACAACACCCTCACATCGGGGTTTGGGTCGGCAGTGAAAAGTCCCTTTTCAGCAGTGCAAATTCACTTTAATCCGTGCAAATATTCCATGAATCGGGCCCTTCGTGTCCTTTATATGCTATGTCTCTCTGTCTGTACTCTAATCCAATAGTTGTGGCTTATAGGTGGCACAAGCATCACTTAATCACCCTAACAAAAAATCACTGCTACAATTATATGAGTTGTTATGTTCACTTGGAGGTCCAAAGTTTGCAGTTCTTCACAAACTAAGAAGGCAACTCAAAGTTTGGATTCAACGTGTCCAAAGACAGCCAGAAGCGATATGCAGTTAATTAGTTGGTATGGCCTCAAGGAAGCAGGTGTCACTTATATGAACGGAAAAACACGCGAACTGCATGTGTTTGCAAAATCGTAGCTGCGCTAATTAAGAACATTGAGAAGCAGTATATTCACAGTAATGATCTCGGTTGAACAGGAAAAGGGATACGGAGGGAAGATTCGCGTTACATATGGACACCAGACTGGAACAATATAGAAAAAAGTAAAACACAGAAAAATGCTGATTTTGTTGATTATCAGACATTACAAAATAATGTCAGAACAGTGGAGAGTATGTGGCATAAAGCATCTTATAAACTAGTGAGAAAACTCAGAACAGGTATTGGTATTCCTGGTGCTTTCATGTTATGTTCTGTCACTAGTAAACCTATATTTATACATAATGCATAAAAACGATGTGCGTGGGCACCTCAAATAATTTTGTTGGGATTTGTCTTCTCACGAGTTTAGGGCAGCTTTTTGACATGGTCGATTCCCAAGCCAAATTTGCAGTGAGTTTTCGAGTCGCTCATTAATGCTCCAATCAGGATTCCAATGATGGGCATCGCCATTGGGTTCATTCAGCCAATGTCTTCTCGTGCTGGTTCATCAGGTTCGCTCAGCCAATCAGAGATTTCAAGGAAGTTCTAGCTTTATAAAAGGCGAAGCACCACTTTCCTTTCTTTTGTGGGTGTTGCTCGTTTGCAAGGGAAGGCGTTGCCCAGTGCATGTTCACAAGTGCATGGTATTTCGTGAATTTTGAGAATTTTGAGCAGGTGTAGAACGTCAGGTATTTGGTTGCGTGTAGTTTTGCGTTCTTGGCGATTTTTTATGTGCATTGTGTGCCCCTTTGTATGTCTAGGTTTTATTCAATGTTTTGTTAGTTTCCCCCATATAAACAAAGACACAAACGTTGTCCTTTCATCATCGTGTCCCTTTTCTTGTTTCTGTCCAGATAAAACTTAAAACATCAAAATATCTACTCTGCCCTTTTCACACAGAGATCTTAACTTTTGCCTCCAGAAAAGTAGTTTACATTTCCAAGTTTCGCTCTGAATGTTTGTTATTGTCATTATATCTCCCAATTCCTGGTATGTTAGTTTGTCATTCTTGTTAGTGTGACAGTTTTCCAAGAGGAGCTGGTTTGGGCATTGATTAAAGAGAATGGATGTGAGCGCAGAGAAGATACCAAGCTCAGGAAAAAGAAAAGCATGCTACACTTATTACTCTCACAAGAGTTCTTATTTCTCATAGAGAACTATCTTCTCTGTGTATCATATTTCACAGTAGGCTGCTGGTAAACTCATTCCAGATGTCATATACTCACTTTTCTAAACATATTGGCCTTCGGTATTAAGTCATCGGAATGTCTGAAACTGTAAACATTGTTCAAATGTGGAGGAACCACTTGTTTGGTTTTGCTGTAGGAATGCAAATATTTGAGCTACAGCCTTTCTTACTTTATTGAGATGAAGGAGGATGAGTGAGTGTTCTCCACAGTGTTGCACATACAATTGATCACGTGCTGCTGCAGATGTGAAGATAAAATTAGTAGAACATTACCTCCTGCCTCTGGCGTAATTGGATTCTGACATGTTGTCCTAATACATTGTTTACCTACTGAACGGCATCGCCAACCTCATTCAATTAATCGCTTCTTCTTCCCACAAAAATCACACACACATATGAGTCTCGCACAAGCCACCCTCGGGGAGTCTCTGCTCCTCCTGCTCCTTCTCCCAAGTGTCAACCAATGGCACATGCTTGTTCCCTCACTTCAAAATATTTTCTCTGACTCCCTCCTTCCTGAATCTGTGCAATCTCCCACAAAAGTCAATCAAGCATTATTCTCCCATAAGATGCCCCCGTGTGTGTCTGTCACTCCCTTCAAGAGCTGAATGATTTCTTCCCAAAAAATCATGGAAGAGTGATTGTCACATAAACTGCCCTCATGAATAGCTGGACACTGTTGTCTTTGTGTTCTCATGTTACATGTCGCTTACACTGTTTAGACAGAATGCCTGGTATTTCCACCTGCCTTCAATACACATTATTTTCATCACAATGCGCTAGATGTATCTAAACAAATCGGCACTGGCTCTCATGGGTTCCCTCTCCCTAAATGGAGCAGCTGGCACTTTTGTTGTTCCCAGAGTTCAAATCACGGAAGGCATCAAACATTACAGAATCAAAACGAACCATATAGCTAAGTCTCTGACTGAGGACCCAGTCATGCACTGCCAGCCCCACTCCTCCCCCCTACTCAAATACCCTCAACTCCAGTTTTTAACACTTCCATAATTGTCCTGCGTCCAGCAACTTGCTCTTGCCTCTCTGATAGGTGCCTAAAACTACAAATCAGGTCCAACCACATGTGCCCATGTATATCTCATGCAGTCAAACTTGCTTTGCGTTAATACAAAGTTCAGCTAAAGTTTGCAGTGGTTGAATCCCCCGAAAATCAGATGATTCGAGGTTCTAGCAGTAAGGTTCATCCATGCTTAGTCACTGGCCTAGGATTAGATATGTTGGCCATAAACCCAAACGCTGGTGTTCAAATAGTATTATTCCCCAGTGCTGTTACCAACACCATGCAAAATATGTTTTCCTTATTTTTTAATATTTTATTTTTATTTTTGAATAACCATAGCGGTGAGAGGGAGCAAAGAGAAATTAAAGGGCACGTTACAATAATATTCCATTAAGCTATCCACCAAGTGTGTACAGAATACTGCATGTTATCCACATAATTGGCCCCACTCTTGACTGCCACAGCACATGATATTACAATGAATATCAGCAATTATTAGTGACAAATAGCATTCTTAGATTAACACATCTGTAAATCAAATTGCATGAAAGAAAAGAACAATACAAATATAAGCCAAAATGCTCCTTTGCAAGATGGAAAAAGCATGCTCGGTGCCAAATGTTTTCCCAATACTATCCTAACTGTCCTATGAACATACCTACCCCCAGATTTCTTCACACAACTTTGTCCCCATCAGTAAATCTGGCCGAATTTTTAAATGTACAGGAGATTTAAGAGTTTATGCAGGAGGGCGCAGTGATTCTGCAGAGTTCAGCTGGATGCTGAGTGTTGCAGTGGAACGGTATGTTGAGGCACTGGGTGCCGATTACATTAACATGGCTGACAAATAACCATGTTTAAAGTTACCTGAGACCTTACCATTACATAACCAAGTCATCTTGATGGTTGGGGATGATATGTCCTTTGTACTTCCTTTTGTGACCTCCAATCGCCTGGGACCTTAGACTAAGTCACAAAAGGGGGTTAGGGGTCAGTGCCCGTAGCCACAGCCAATAATTCTGGACATGTGGGAACTCTCCATAACACAAACATAAAAAATCAGATTCCAACTCAGATACAACAAAAGCAGCCACAGTCTGTACTAAGTTCACTCAATCTGGACAATAGCCACCCAGAAGGGAATATCCAGAACATCTTGGACAGTAGTAGATCCTACTGCATGGCCAGCCGCTTAGCCTTTTTGCAGTCCCAGGTTATTGTGCAAGTTGCTAGTGGGACCTCAGATATTGATTATGAACAGACTAAGGAATACAGTGGGTGTGCCCTCTGGGCTCTAGTACAGGGGAGGGGGGCATGAGCTGTGCCCTGATACATGTGTGATTGTGCTGATGGAGGGGCTCCATTAGCAATGCAAGCTAATCATGACTCATCTAGAAACCTGCTTAATTCAATCATCAAGCACGAATTGGGGTTGAGTTCCCTATCCTCCAAACATCAATGGAGACTACTAAACAACTTACACACCATGAATTTGTGGAACAAAAACGATACTGTTTGATTGGGCTTGTACTATTGAGGCACTTAGCGAGTACAGTTTGTATCGAGAATATATGCCTTTTTTATCAGAAACAAATCTCTGCAATGTACCTATCTGCAATGCTTTCCTTGTGAAAAAGCCAGCTCTCTATATATTAGATTTAAACTTAATCAGTTTCACACCAGAGAGTCGATGAAACATTGGGATAAGATGGGGACTGAGGAATCAGATATCACTTGTCGATTTTGTTCTGATGCAAACCAAATAGAAACACTTCAACATCTTGCCATCACATGTCCCTTCTTTGAACCCGATAAAAGCAAACGTCTTGGTAAAGATAATGTTGGTGATACCAGTTACTTGAGAAACATTCTGTGGTTGAGATGCATGTGGGGGGAAAATGTTTCCTTGATTGTTTCGCTTAGAAGTTTTTTGACTGCAATTAAAAAGGAATTGATGCCAAATGCGAACTTTTTGGATTGATATTGGGTTGCTTCTAAAGGGGTTGTACTGCTGTATTAAGCTCTTGTTGTATGACTTAAGCACAGGCTTCTCACTGTTTCTAACATGTGATATTTTGCATAATGCATTATATCAATGTGTGCTCTATAAATTGATTTTAAGATGCATTTTTAATATGTAGTATTTAGGGAAATGTATGCAAAAACAAAATTCATGTTTTAAGTTCAATTTCAAGTTGTTAAATATATATTGTATAAAGGATTTGTAAAATCCATATGAAATAAAAAAAAGAAGAAAAAAACCTGCATAGTTGCAGTACAGGAGATCATAGCTCGCTCAAAACTGCAACAGCAATCTATCCAGGAAACTACAGGGGGATATGAAACAAGAGATGTTTGATCAGAGGCTTCTTTCCTGTAATGAGAGCAAACATCTGGACAAACATTGGAAAAGCTGCAGGGCTTGGGGGTGCTTATTGAGTATTTGGAAAAAAACTTTGCTCCCTTAACCCACAAGATTGTGGTGCTCAAGAAGGTTGAATGGTCTAAGCGACTTGATATTGACCTGAAAGAAAATGTGTTTGAGACCTTTGGGTTTCGGCAGATTTTGTAAATGATATCCAGCATGCATACAGTACCCCACGGGTGGGGGATGGGAAAAAAAGTGTCCCCTCATTGTTAACTTTCTCTCTTTTACTGTTCAGGAAAAAGCCATTGCTACACACAGATTCATTTTCAGGTTATCTTCTACCAGATGAGAGTCGCAAAACTACAAAATAGATTTAGAAGCTAAAGACTCTTTGGAGGGATTTTAAATGCCTGTGGGTAGAAGTTGGAGCTAAAGTTGGAAAATAAGACTACTTTGAACAAGCTAAAGTGGAGGGTGGTTTGCCTTTGGATGTGTCCTGAATGCAGGGAATGTAAGTGGTCTAGTATAGCACCCTTCTGCCGCTATTGGTAACCTCACTGTGTGTGACTCTGTAAGAAAGAAAGGAGTCATAAGTGTGACAGTGGGAGAGGCATATGTGAAATCTGCTGTGTTGATGGGTGCATGTCTGAAGTACCCGGTTCCTGTTTGCCAATCATTTTTCTATGGGTTTGGAGGAGAAACATGGGAATATGTTAGCCCTATGGAAAAGCCCAAGATCTGATACATTAAAGCACTTCAGGTTAGTCTAGACGTTGATGAGGGAGAGTGTGATAGGCCTAAAGTGGGTGCTTAGTCAAGGTTTATTTAGTGTTGATGTGCTAAAGTCAAGTTTTGTGATGGCCATCTGTAGGGGGTTAGTGTGCTTAGCGTAGGTGGTAGAGGATTTAAAGGGGAGTCAATTAGTCAGGCGGAAGGAAGGAGTAGGCATTACAATTCAGCTATGATTGTTTTCTGATGGTATGAGTAGGGGTGCTCTTGGGGAGCCAAGATGGGGAGAGTTATCTTCCTCTAGCCTCCCTCCTTGACCATGAATAGAGTTGTATAGACAGAGTATTTGGGGGCGATGTGGCGAGGACCAGAGAGGTGCACATAGTGGACTACAGGTTCTGATGGGTATGTATACCATAATGGATATGGAGGGGATTTATATGTTCATTAGGTTTAATCACAGTTTAATCACAGTTCTGGACAGGTTAATATGCAAAGGTCACAGGCATTTTGTGTGGCTATTTAACATTCTCTGAATGCATTAATGGTTGGGTGAACATGATCTCTAAAGTTGGAATGCTATTGGGCTAAATGATATTGCAAAGCACTCAACAGTTTCAATTTACTTAGTGGATACAAATTCACACATTGTGTGCCTACCAGAGAAGCCTATTCTGTATGATGAAAAAGGGTTGTGTTGTTAGGCAGGGGTTAAAAGCTGTCTGCATACTTGTCAGTTGAGGCAAATCAAATTGTTGATAATCTTAATATTAAATGGCAAGATCTTCACAGTCAGATATGCTGCAGATGTTGATATTTATTTTATTTATTATTTGTATAGAACCGAATAACAAGCCCAGAGGCATCTGAATGCTCACCAACATAAAAGCAAGCAACAATAAAAGAAAAAAACAATAACAATGACAAGACTGCCAACCTACTCTACGCCAAATAACCCACAAAAGGACAATGCTAATTAAAGCAAACTAATCATGTAAAAAGATGAGTCTTCAAGCTCACTTGAAAGGTTCCAGGAACCAACTCTGCAACTTGAGTGGCATAGCATTCTGAAGCTTAGGAGTGGCATAGTAAAAAACTCACTGACCACCCTATACCAGATTTCCTATTGGCACTGTCAACAAATTGGTGAAATTAGATCTTAAGGTTCTCCGAAGAGGTAGCCACGAGATTCTTTCTGATAGGTAGCAAGGGCTAGCACCAAACAGGCAGAAATGCGTAAGGGTAAGAAGTTGGAAGGTTCTCCGAAAGGACCGGAGAGTCAGAAAGGCGTTCCAAAGCAGACCCATCAGAAACTGAAGGAAATCAGGTTAGCGGCCGAAACTGCGAAAAAGGAGTAAGACTTACCAGCACAGAGAATGCGGAAAACAGACAGCACCGGAGTGCCAGGAGGAAGAGTAAGTATGCGAAAACCAAGGAGGGCAAGGAAGAGAGGACAGAACAGTCACGGGGATGTGGAAACAGAGGAATAACAATCTAGTTACTGCAGTCAGGAAAAACTGTAGACATTACAGCGGGCACCAAGAGATTGATACAACACGCTGTGCTGGTGACGCAGCATGTTGATATAGTTACTTCGGCCATCTTGCGGGGAAGCCATCTCGGGTGAGGACTAGACCACATTCGGATTGTGCATTTGGGGATGCACAGCTCCTAATTGCATGTAAGTTTCTTTATTGATGTTTCCATCTGTTCCAAAGACTCCATGGCTTCAGCATGACAGATGCATACTGTTTCTTGAGCTCTGGTTCTCTCCAGGCTGGACTACTGCAACAGCCTCTTTCTAAATCTGCCTGCTTCTACTCTCCGCCCTCTGCAAATCATCCAGAACAACACTGCTAGAATTGTCCTTGGCCTCAAGCCCTGGGATCGTATCTCTCCAGCCCTGTAATATCTTCATTGACTCCCGGTGGCTGCAAGGATTGCATTCAAGATACTCTGGATTGTCCACAAGGCTTTCTGGGGCCTGGGTCCAAAATAACTTCAACTCTCCCTCCGAAAATACCTTCCCACTCGAGCTATTTGCTCCACCACCTATAACTCCCTCAGGGTCAGTCGCTTCTCCAAGCAACAAGTTGGGGGTAGATCTCTTTCCTCTGCTGGGGCCTCCATCTGGAACAGCCTCCTGCCACTCTGAAACTTGTGGAGTACCATCTCTGGTTCCGTATGTACCGCAAGACCATCCTCTTTGCTTCTGCCTTTGCTCTTCCTCTCCCCTGCTGATCTCTCTGCTCCGGCACTGTGCACCTGGTTAGCCCCTGATTTCTTGATTTCTTGCCCAGGTCCCTGCCCACCCAGCCACACAATCGCACTGCCTCCTGGCAACTCTTGCACTTGGGTCTGTATCTGTAACCCTAAAGCCCCCTTACCTGCACTTATCAGGCACCATCTGTCTGCGCCCTAAACCTGCACTGTCCCCCTTGCTGGCTGCACTGCCATTTGTTGTTATGGTTATCCCTTGCTCAACACTTTCCATTTCTCCCCTTTCTCTTGCACTTCCCCTTTCCCTCTCCCCTGCACTTGTGTGTTCTCAATGTCACTGGTCCTAGTAAGATCGTTATTTTGTCCTCCCTTGTTCCCCTCCCTTGCCTGGTCGTGCTCTGAAACACTTGTGTATGATCGTGATACAAATAAAATATCATATCATATCATATACAAGCCACCTGGGTCCACGAGGCACTGCGCTCCTCCATTTTGCCGCACGCAATCCAGATAAGTCTAGCTGTGCTTAATCAGGAAATAGGAGCGCTCCTTTGTGCTATATTGACGTTCACTTCACAAACCTCCTAAATGATTTTGTGGTGCCATCCACAGATCGTGCCATCCACAGATCGTGTGTGTGTTTGCCACTTTTTTTGACTGAAAACATTCTGATTTTGATCATTGCAGCCCAGTGGGGCTGATACACTGCATGTGGCTCTTTGCAGTTCCATCATGGCCTATGCCATTTCTCATACTGGAGGGCCTCACCAGCCCACCTCGCCTCCTCAGTGAAAGCCTCCCCAGCAGCCTCAATCACCAATCAGGGAGCTGGCAGGCTTAGCTGTCCCGGACAAAGGCCCCCCACTAAGGCCCTTGTCAGAGCTTATCTGTAGTGGGAGGCAGCATCTTTCCCTGCAGCTACTCAGCAACACTCCCAAAGGATTCATACTGCTTTGGTGACCCACATGCTTTTACCACAAACAAAATATTGCCTTCAAATGCCCTGGCAAGCAATTATGGATCGCACAGGTTGACTCACCTTCCTTCAACACTAAAGCTGCTCTAATTGTTGCTTGCTCATTTTCCTACATACCTAATCTGTAACTTCTAATTCTCTGTATCTACAGTACTATGCATCTTGATGTACATTGTACTGACAGCTTCTCTACTGCTCTCTTAATGCCCTGCTTCAATGAAAAAAGAATAAAACATGACTTATAACTCTTTCTATTCTCTGGTGTGCCTCCAACTGTGCATCCACAATTTCTACAGCTTTTGAGTGCTTTTGGCTAAATTTGAATTCAGGTTTGCCTCCAACTGTGCATCCACCATTGGGCACTGCTTGTGAGTGCTTTTGGCTAAAATTGTATATTTGGTGTGCTTCCAACTGTGAATCCATCATTTGTACTGCTTTTGAGTGCTTTTGACTAAAATCGAATTTAGGTGTGCCTCCAACTTTGCATCCACCATTTTGTACTGCTTTTGAGTGCTTTTGGCTAAAATCGAAAGTAGGTGTGCCTCCAACTGTGCATCCACCATGTGTACTGCGTTTGCGTGGTTTTAGCTCAAATCGAATGTAGGTGTGCTACCAATGTGTTAATGATCTGTAAATCTGGGCATATCCAGCGTGCTCACTGATTTCTGTCTGGTGGCCGCCTGGTGTGATTCTATATTTGCATAGTGCCTCTAACCCTCCCCCATGCTACCCTCTGCCTCCCCCAACCCCCTCCTGTCTCTGCCCCCATGGTGCTTACCGTCTCCCTTATTTTTTCTAACTGCTTCTCCATCTCCTATCCTCCTTCTCTCAGAAAGTCTGGAAGGAAAAAACAAAAAAGGCACTCCTGAGTTCCAACCCTGGTCTGCCCATCGCAGACACCTACATCAGTGCTACCTCCAGACAAACTATCACTGACATTCTCTTTGCTGTTCATTCTTCTGACCTATGGACTCCCCATACAATCTCTGTCCTCTCCCCTTTCTCCTCCTCACCCATTACTGGTGGCATCAGATGGGAAGTACTCTTGGCTCACTTTGCATCTTCCAAAAGCACCATTAATGTCTATCATAATGGCATTATCATGGCCCAGGGCTCTCAGCCCAACCTTGCCTTCTCGACAGGTGTCTTCCTTCTCTCTTCAACTTCCCCCTCTCCTTCCATCCATCCTTCCCTCATCCACTCTCTCCCCTCGTGCCAATGAAAGCACCCCACCCCTGTGCCCCCTCACAAATCTTTTAAACGGGGCAACCAGCTTCACTTAGTTACCTCGATTCTCACTCTGCTGTCAAACACTCCTCTGACATCTGTCACTTCCTTGAAGACCTTGACCTTGATGTCCTTGCTCTCACTGAGACGAGGTTCAAGGCCAGTTCCATCACTGCTTTCGACACTCTTTTCCCTGAGGGCTACGAGATCCTATCCAATCCCAGAACCTTCCGACCTGGTGGTGAAGTGGCCGTGATCTTCCCTCAGTGGGTTCCTGCCTCTATCATCCCCACTCAAACCTACTCATCCTTTGAAAGCCTTGTCTGCAGGCTGTCTGTCTCACTTACATTCTCTCTTACTCTTGCAACCATCTACAGACCCCCGGACTATCCTCCCTCTTCTTCTCAGAATGGGCCGACCTGTCCTCCTCTCTTCTTGTCTCCTCCCCCAAACTTATCTTCCTTGGGAACTTCAACATCCATCTTGACTCTCTTGATGTGGCCACTGTTTGTTCCATGACCTCTGCAACACTTTCCCTCTCTATTCTTCCCTCTGGCCCAACCCACTCTACCGGACACACCTTGAATGTTATCATCTCAATAGACATCCCTCCCTCTAACCCTCTCACTAGACCTCTCTCCTGGTCTGACCATGCTCTCCACTCTTCCCACCTTGACCTAACCTGCCCCCTGATGTCTTTGCCTGCACTGCCAGTCTCCTTGTCCGTCATTTGACCGATGAACTGATGAAACGTGTATCAGTCACTGGATTTGCCTCTTCCTTTATCCCTCTCCACCCCTTCATTAGACTTGCCTTCTAACCTCCATCTCTCTATCTCTAACACCCTGGACATACTTGCCCCCATCATGAGGATCCACATCAAGCCTGCCTTCAAATGCAACCCTTGGTATGACTCCGACTTGGACACTTTGAAACGCAACTGCAAAGCTGCAGAGCTGAAGTGGCAGGCATCTAGCTCATCCTCTGAAAAAATGGCCTGCCGCCTACTCCAAAGGCAATACCATCTTTCCATCTGCTCCAAGAAGAGGGCTCATGCTTCATCTCTGGAGCCACCAATAACACAGCTGAACCTCCTTAAAATCTGCAAGGAACACTACTGCAGCCTCCTCCTCTCCTCCCTTCCATTCCCTCTGCTCTGCACTGGCTGCCCACTTTTCCTCCAAACCTCTGGGCATCCTGTCCTCTCTGTCATCTACCCCGCCAAACTTCCCCTTCTTTCACCTCCCTTGCCCCCTCACCCCATACTCTTTTCTTTCTCTCCCATTGCACCAAATGAGATCTCTAGAGTTGTCTGTGATATAAAAGTCTCCTAAAAACAGGTGATCCCCTGATCCTTCAGAATCATCAAGGACAACATCGCCTCTCTCGCTACAGCCTTGGCTGACCTCTGCAACCACTCATATGCCACTGGCTCCTTCCCTCAAGCACTCTCTTGTGCATCTTCTCCAAAAAGAATCTGTCTACGCACCCTTCTTGCCAGCTAACTATCGCCCTATCTCTATCATCGCTTTTTTAGGCAAACTCATGGAGAAGCTGGTCATCCACCAACTGACCCTCCACACAAAACTGGTTGGCTGCCTCCACTAACAAAAGTCTGGTTTTAGGACTGCCAGAGGAACAGAAACTGCTCTCCTGAACACCCGTGAAGATCTACTCTCTAACATGGAATATAACACTCCCGCTGTTCTGATCCTCCTCATTCTTCTGCTTTTGACATAGTCAACAACTCCATCCTCATAAACCGTCTCCATGATACCCTAGGCATCACAGACTTGGGACTGGTGTGGCTGACCTCTGAAGGCATGCCCCTGAAAGCTCACACAAGAGAGAATAAAACTTGCGGAAGAAAGGCCAAAGTTGATCTTGTAAGGATATCAAGTTTAATCTGACACGCAGATGAGAGCAACTGCTAAGAACTCTGCTGCTAATAATGTTCTGCTGAAAAGTATTACATGCAGAATCTTATAAAAGAAAACATCATTATAGATGACCCAATACATACAGTAAAAACCAGTGCGGCTGATTGGATGGACCTTATACAGTTACCACTTTTATCCAGGGATGGCAGTTTATTGGTCCCAGTCCAGTTTGTCCATCTTCCATCACGTGGGTGCTGCAGGCTCATCTTCTTCTCATGTCGAAGGCCAGAAAACCAAATAATTATACTCCTACTATACATATTGTTTTATCACTCATACTGTACACTTGGCAGGTCTTAAAACAGACAAAGAGGAGGTTCTGGGGCATTCTAACCTTCACACACACATTTCACTCACTACCTCTGCGTCATCCGGCTCCAAGGTTTCCACCCTCGTTTTGAACTATAATTTATCCCTCCCAGTACCCTGCAATGCAAATCACGTGATCATTGCTTCAACAATATGCCCTGTCCATCCTCTTTGAACATTTCAGGACTTGTTATTTTGGGGTTGGTGGTCAAAGGGGCCCTGGTGCCATCGAATTTGTGGATCTTAGGGTTTTAGTCAGTTATTTGGGCTGTAACTCGTGGTCACCAGGAAAAGGGCTGTATCGTGCTTTGGCCAGTGTGATATAACATGCACACCAGGCACCGGTCTCTGACCGCAGCCTTTTAGGGCACATTCCTCTTGGAAGAAAAACACATCTTTGCAACACTTTTGGGACAATAAATAGACGGTGTGGCTGGTGGGTGTGCAAACTTTCCTCATAGGAGCTCAGACATGACTGTAGATTTCTGTGGCCTTGTGAATCTGGCCCTAGTGCATGCAATGACAAATTTACCACGTAGGCCTTCACTTCTACCTAGGATTACTAATATCTACATGAAATAGCAATGCCGCTTGCGCCTTGTGCCACACCATGTAGTTGAACTATAATTGGTTATATTAACGTAGGGTCCTGCTGGATGGGACGGCATCCATCTTACTGTTCCCCCTCCCCACTGGCTCATCACAGTGCCTCAAATGCATCCCGCCTTACTTTAATGTGCCTAGGGGGGATGGGCCTGCTCCCTTCCCAACACCTCCTTCCTTTCAAACAGATCTTCCCAAGGGCAAATGGGCCCTTTTCTCTCCTCCACCTCACTCTCTACCTGTGACATCCCTCTGGGCTCTATCCTATCACCTTGGCTCTTCAACATCTACCTGGTCACTCTGGTGCACCTGATCTCCATTTCCCCCCTCGTTTCCAGTGTTATGTTATGTTTTTCAAGCTGCCTTCCTCTACCCCCTCCTCCTCCTACCTCATAACTGACTGCCAGACTGCTCTTCAGGCATGGTGTTCTGCCAATTATCTGTAACTTAATGCCAGTAAGACAGAGATCCTTCTCATTGGGACACCTGCTCCTTGTTTCACCCCCACTCTCTGGCCTGACTTCCTGGGTCCCCTACCCTCACCCACTTATGAGGCAAAAACTTAGGAGTCAACTTTGACTCCCCTCTCTCTTTCTCTCCACACATCATGGACCTTGCCAAGAAGTCCAATTTTCAGTTGCATCTCCTCAGGCGTATTCTACCTTTTCTCACCTTCCCCCTGAAACTCAATGTCTCCAGAGCCTTGGTTCTCTCTAGGCGAGACTATTCCAACAGCCTCTTTCTCAACCCGCCTCTTTCCTCACTTCGTCCCCTTCAGCTAATCCTGAATAGGACTGTGAGACGTATCCTTGGCCTTAAGTCCAGCGACTGCAGCTCTCCAGCCCTAATATCTCTCCACTGGCTCCTGGTGAACACAATGATCATATTCAAGACCCTTTGCATCATCCACAGCTTTCCCTCCCTAAATACCCCCCAGCTGGAGTCCTTCTGTCTTCTGGCTCCACCTCTCTGCAGGTCAAATGCTTATCCAAGCAGAGAGTGGGAGGTAGATCCCTTTCCTCGGCTGGCTCATCCCTTGTGAATGGCCTCCCTCCCCCCCTCAGACTTGAGCTGGATCATCTTAAGTTCCGGAAACTTCTCAAGACTTTCCTTTCCTTTCCCTCTTCCCCTTGATTGCTAACTCTCCATCTGCTCCTGCAACTGGAGCCTGGTCCCTTCAGAGTCATCCAGGGGACAGACCACCCCCTAGCAGTCCCCCAGCATCCTTTGCAAGCACGTGCCTTCGGGCTCCCTTACCTGGACTAGTCCAATTTGGTCCTCCCTGTCCACCACACTCACCCCCCCTCATCCCCTGGCAGTTGCTGCCTTGGCCCACCCATCACTTGCCCGCCCTCACCATTGGGGGTAGCCCACTCCTGCACTTCTCCCTCTACCCCATTCTCCTTCCACTTACCACCTTGTCATGCACTTGAATGATAGGATTGTCACAAGGTCAATATAACCGGTTTTGTTCTACGTTTTTGATTCCCATACCCCACACCCCCATCTTGTCTTGTGGCACCTGAAACCACCTGTGTATAGGCACCATACAATGTCCAATAAAGAACTAAATGTTTGCTCTGATATTTTTCACCTTTCAAACCATAACTTCCTGCATGGACATGCACCAAGATGTATTTCTGGTCAGTTTCACTTCAGGAATAACAGAATTTTCTAATTCCTTTAAGATTTTAAAAAGTTCACTGGCATAAAATCGAGCATCTACAAAGTGCAAGTCCGATTTCTTGACTACAATAATCATTTCCTTATACGTATTTCCTGCAGTGACATAAGCATCTCTTTTTCCAGTAGATTTAAATGTGGCCGAACATTATGAGCCTTTCACTTAACCAATATCAGATTGTGTAACTCTGATGAATGCCAGGTATATTAGGTTTATTATCTAACTGGTAAAGTATGAAATTTGAGGGGGGCAATTTGGTCTACAGCAGTGGACAAAGAGGTCTGGTATGCAAAATCCAGATTGCGCGAGCTGACATAAGCATCTAGATTAAGTAACAGAGGAGCAGGGAGAGGTGTCAGGGACTCCATAGTCAGTGATTGGGCATTCTGAGAGGCAGTAGTGACCTTGAAGGGCTTCCTTCCTAAGCTGCATAGGTGGAACAATGTCTTAATGAATAAAACTGTGATCAGGACATGAAGCAATGCACACTCCCTCCATAGTGGTGTTACAACTCACTAGCCAGTCAAGTGTGTTCCCTTTTACATTAGTAGATCCCCTGATATGTTGAGTGAACCCCAAGACCATCAATGATTGTTCAATTGATAATGTTAATGTATCTGCTGTGTTAGATAACCAATAATTAAAATCACTGCATAGTATACATTTGGAGGTGGGGTTAAGTAGCGGTAACACCATTGCTAGGATGTTCATGAAAATCCTACATGAGTAATGGAGGTCTGTAGAGTAACTGCAAGTTGATGGTTGTGCTAGGATCCATAAGTAACGTGGCATGGATGATATTACACCCCATGGGACCCTACACAGCAACCTCATGAATGTCCAGCAAAAGCCTAAAGATAAGGGCAAGACCACCTCTCCCCACTTGCTACCAATTATGTCAGCTCTAATAATATTATATCCCAGTGAGATAGCCAGAGCAAGGGATGGACCGACAGCACTGTGAAGTCATGTCTCAGAGATGGGAAAATTATCAATGTCATGAGCAAGAATGTAATCCACAATTTCTATTGCATATTTGACTACAGACTGTGTGTTAAGTGATACACACTTCATAGCATCAGTGAGTACCTGCCCTGTCTTGATGCAAAATAGGGGAGTATAGACAATGGGACATTTCTTATTAAACTCAGGGGGTATAATAAGGAATTCAGTGCTGATATAAGGTTGATGCTTAATGATGGAGGAATTTTTGGCCAAATCCTGCTAAGAATAGGAGCAGGGAAATCAGAGCTATCAATACTGGGCTGGTCCAGGGAACTTGAAAACATATTTAGGCTGATGAGATCAGCATTGTTCACATATGGAATATGGCCTGGCTGAGCACGAGAGTTGGATTTGACATCAGGCTGCTCAAGAACAATACGAGGGACATTTGGACCACTATGATCCTCCTAATTAACACAGAAAACCGATTTAGAATGGTCAAAGGAATTACATCCAGAGTCAGAATGTTCAGTAACAGTAGTGACAACGTTTAGATCAATATTGTTGGAAATGTGTCTGCCTGGTATAGGTACAGGTAAATCAACATTATCAAATCTCACTGATTGATCAGTTATAACAAGAAACCCATTTCGATCAATATAATCAATATGTTTAGCATCACAGATAGAGTCTGTTTGAACTGCAATGTTAATCTAGTTTAACATTGTCCTACATGATCAGTCATGGGTGCATCGTCAATTCCGAAAGTCATGGTATTCCAATTAGATGCAATAGTTAAATGCACAACAGAAGAAACCATGCCATAATTTGAGGTAGAGACAGAGTTGCAATCCAATTATAAGTAGCGACTTAAAATGTTGAGAAATAACATACAGAGCAAAATTATTTTCTATGCTTGACAACATGCTATTAATTAGACCCAATGGGTTTGCCTGAGCTGGCCATGGTGTAATTGATCAAACAAACACCAAAAGAGTACCTGAGAGATTGGAGTGGGGATTAGGAAACCACACAGGGTTAGTGACGGCCGTGCACTCGTGCACTATCCGGCACACACTGGCTTTCAATGCACAAGCGTTAATGCGCCTGCAATGAAGCAATATTGGTGCAAGGCATGCTGGGATATGTAGTTCTATTCTCAATCAAAAATTAAATAAATAAACAACACAGACGATAACTGTGCAGCTGTGTAAAGCGTAACAGTTAGAACAATCCAAACATGAAGGTGAGTTCTGTGGGCTCATATGCCCGGCACAAACCGGCTTTCAATGCGCGAGCACTAACGCATCTGCAATGAAGGGAAATTGGTGCAAGGCTCACTGGGAAATGTATTGTGATTCTCAATCGAAAGTGAAACAAAAAAACAGACAAAAAATAATTCTACTAACTGCAGTAAGGAAAAAGGATGGCACTTAATTAAACTTTAATCCGAAATTCATATGTAACGGGGATTTCTGCCTGTTTAAACGTTTAATTGCAATGGAGCAACTACATACATTTTGTCATAAGATTAATTGTGAGAACCACATTATCAGGTTTTCACAATGCACCCCAAAACTTCTTGGGCAAAATTACCCACATTGATAAATGTAGGGTGGCTAGCCAAGTAAAGAAATGTAATGGTTTCCAGTCCTTCTCCCCTTGCTCAATTTAATGGGGGATGTTTGTGTGATAGGTATAAAGGTGATCCTTTATAGCATCTTGGACAGGACCATCTTAAGCACTTTTTGGGCCCATGGCATAGATACCTGTGGAACCCCCGCCACCAAACCAAATAAGTTAGAGATCCAGAATATCTGGCCGTTCCCCCTTAATTGCACTAACAACCCATAGCTTGCTATGCTGTCTCACAGCTATCAAAATAAGCATGGGTACTTCCTTTCAGTTTCCTTACCCTCTTCGTTCTTGCTGTAATCAGAATGAGAAACACGTAGCATTTCCAGGACAACATTTGCAGTCCACAACAAGGGTACTTGTGTTCTAGTATAGGCACAGGACACATTTCATCAACAGCAACCTTGAGGAAGGTGCACCAGCTATAGTATAAATGCAAGACACAGATCATATGAAAAAAGATGCACATAATCAGACAAACGACTCAGATTAACTGCCTTACAGAGTGAAAAAGTGATGAAGCATAAATACAAGAGACCAATTGGAAGCAAGGAGAAAGCTACACATACCATCGAATAAATAGTGGATGAAGATTAGAAGCTACCATGAAGGTGTGCGTATCTAGACAGACTGATATTAGAAGAGGGTCATGGTTTTCAAATAGTGATGTTATTAGAGAGAAAAGCAGCAAAGTGGCTGAGGTGTGCAATCTATCAATGCTCACTTTAATTATAGTTGAAGCAACACTATAGCCAGTGAAACCATGAGTGTTTTCTTTTAAATTTTGAAAGCTTTAGATACTGGGAATTTTCACAAGTTAGGCCGTTCACTATTATATGAGATTCCCAGGATCACACATTGGTTAAGAGGTGACAGTGAAATTTGCACCCACTCTGCAATGTCTGCACTTTACCAATTTATTTGCCAGTGCTTACCATGAACTAAAACAATCCCATTTGAAAAACACTGACTTCAAACATACACAAATAACGGAACCCACCAAAGCCATGTTTTAAACAAAATGTTTTAGGAGTAGGAGCATATAAGCCAAAATTTGAATGACTCGAACTTCATAGTCTCAATCATCAAGGGACGGATATAAGTACCAGCATACTAATTGATTTGATTTTATATGGGTTTCTATTTTGTATTTTAAAGCTTTAAATACGCCCACATCGCAAGCTGAAATTGATATTTATAAATGTGCATGCAAAATCTGAATTCTTCAAAAGAGCAAACCAGTTTTTGTGTCAAGTGCACAGACCTTAACTATGCTAGCCACAGGCCTGCAATATCGTGTTCACTTTTTCTGTCTAGATCCCCTTTCACTGAAATGGCCTATATAAAATAAAATCAGGTAATGGGCTAAACAATACCACCAGCATTTCAGAAGGCAATCCTTTGCACAGAAGATGGCACAGTAAATGTCAGTGATATGATCATTTGTCTAGGATCACTCTTTCCTCTGCTGTCAAAGCTATGATACAAGCATGTTCACTTTGGTTCCACAATCTTGAATTTGGATACCTCCCCACCTCCCTGGATTAACCCTTTACGGTCATTACTAGAGGTGGCTGCCAAGCTTTCACAACTTCCCATCTGAACAAACCAATTTCTAGACGTTCACCACACTGATACTTAGTTTCTTTTTATAGAAACTGCCATCTTCTGCAGGTATATTGCTGATAATAGCATCTGTTGCGCTACAAAACAAAGTACATACACGTGCAGGTGTATCAACCTCACACATAGGAAAGGCTGAGTCAGCCTAGCAGGAATTTGGCATTGTAACATTGCACATGAACACAGATCTTGGCAATAAGTGATCAACACACTGAGCAATCTTCTGAGACATATTGGCACTCAAATCTATCAATATACATTTCAACTTTGGCTATTGCACACGATCACTGTAACGCCCACAGCAAGGTGACAATGGTACAGGAGTTGTACTGTAGTGAACGCGCAAACTATGCATACCACAGTGAACTCAGAAGGCATTGCATGATGATAAGAGCAGAATGTACGTGTAAACAGTCTGGCAATAGTGTTAGAGCCTTAGTAGCATGCCATAAAATATGCTGGTGTATGCTATTTAAGTTTGTTGGACAATGGGAACTGACTGCTTTAGCTCAGGCAGCCTTATGAGGGCCCCCGGCTAGGTTGTGCCCCTCTTGCTCTCCCATAAATACGCATCTGATCTTAGAATGCATTGTCCTTCTGGTCCTCCTGGCTGACCACTATCACCACAAAGCAGAAAATGTGTCCTGCCTTCTGAAACAGGTGCCTGCTCATGGATGTAGGTACAGCCAACACATGTGTTGGCAGAGAATCAACCATGTTTAGTCCTTATTTCAATAATTCATCCTAAATGTAAATTATTTGAATTCATCAGGGGAAAATGTAATGAAAAGAAGCATGTGGAAAGACTTGTGCGGCATGAGAGTTTGAGGCTGGTGATTGTATGGCATGAGCAGAAAGGCAGGGCATGGACTGGACAGAGGAGGGGGATTAGGGAAATCACCCCCAATGAACAGGGGAGGAGGGAGATGACAGGGTTGGGGAAAGAACCGGTTCTACTGCAAGTAGAGCAATGGATGGTGGACTATGGAATACCAGAAGAAGCAAGTAGTGCCAATGGATAAAGTGGGAAAAGGGGGGTAGTGGGTAAAGCCAGTATGGGCAAGGAGGACTTGGACGGGGGCATCAAAGTGAGGGTGAAGGGCAAAGAAGACACAGGGCATGGTTAATGAAAGAATTTGTGTGGCAGCATCCAGGCACTCAAGAAAGAGGAATCATTGTACAAAGATAAGCTGGAATGAGTGTGCAGTTTCCCATTCTTAAATGTGTCAATGACAATGAGGCATCAGAATGACAGCCTGTCACATGCTGACTAATAACCAAGACAATATAGGCCTTTAAGCTGCAGCTGGTGCCAATGGCTTTGGTGGGGCTCCTTTCTAATGCCACCATGCTCTGCATAATCGTGGTGAATACCCTGCACCTCCAGAAGTTCTGGCAGATGCATCCTCCGCATCACTGGAGAAGGTTATGAAATGATACTGCATTTATAACGTGCCTATACACAAGTGTTTCAAAGCACGACGAGGCAAGGGAGGTGGCACAGAGGGAAGACAGGGAAAACGATCTTACTAGGCCAGGTGACATTGATATTGTGCAAGTGCAGGAGTGGGGGGAAGGGGAAAGTGCTGGGGGTAGGAGGATGGGGCTGTGCAATACATAGGATCAACAGTAAAAGAAATAAATCGAATAAATAAAAACAGTAGGTAAAAGTGCAGCCAGCTAGTGGCAAGTGTAGGGGTAAGTGCAGACATCAAGTGTCAAGAGCTTGTGGGGACTGAAGGGATAGAGAAAACAGCCCCCAAGTTCAGGGGTTTACAGAGAGGCCGTGCAGGTGTGCAGTTGGCGTGGGAAGGGACCTGGGCCCGAGAACAGAGGATAGCCAGGTGACCAGTGCAGTTTCAATCCGAAGTTCAGCAGGGGAGAGGAGGAGAGAAAGCAGAAGCAAGGAGGAAGGTCTTGAGGGGCTTTCGGAACCGGAGATGGTTTTCTTCAAGTTTCAGGGAAGCAAGGAGGCTGTTCCAGAGGGAGGCCTGGCTTGGAGAAGCAGCTGACCCTGAGGGAGTTGGAGGCGGATGAGCGAAGAGCTCGAGAAGAGAGAGTTGGAGGTATTGAGGTCCCAGGCTCCAGAAGGCATTGTAGACAATGCGAATGGTTTTGAACATAATCCTCGCAGCCACTGGGAGCAAGTGCAGAGATTTCATTCCTGGAGAGATACAATTCCTGGGCTTGAGGCCAAGGACAAGTCTCGCAGTCCTGTTCTGGATGAGTGGATTGCGGGCTCTGCTTGGCCTTGCAAAGCTCCCCAGTGGTTCTGATTGGCCTGTGGGTGCATGTTACACATCTCAAATTGCTTGCAGAGGTTTCAGCATGATATTGGGCTGACCCTGGGTTCAATGAGCTTCCGGGACCTCTGATTATTGAGGAAGATATTCACCACATCCGTATAGCTCAGTCTTAAACGAACAGCAGTGAGCATGTGATGGGAGCAGATCTAGCACTTGGGTGGATTTTCTTCCAAATCACACTCCACTACCCCTCAATAAGAACAACGGACAAGTCACTCTCTATATCTTTTTGAATTGTGAACAACTCACACTGGAGTGACATATCTCTCTCTAAACACTGTCTTTTAATGAACAGATATATATTACTTATCTGTAACTGCTTTTAATTCATTGAGCACAAATAGTACCCAACCTCACTACACATCATCTTTAAGAGTTTTAGATATTTATTTAGTTGTAGGGTATATAATAACCGACTGGGGGATCGTGCACAATTCATGAAATACTTACATTATCTCCTCTGCATGGATTTGGCTCAAATATGTGTTCCCTTAAGCAAATAATTTGTGCAAAAGTATGGGATTTCCACCTACTTCAATGTCCTTCAGATGGTTCGATTCTGGTAATACTCCCATACTCAATCAGCAATCATTGTTACAAACTTTAACAGATAGTTCTGAGGAAATGTATACCATCAGGTAATAGATATCTGAAAATGCCAAAGAATGAAAGCGGCCCTTCTTGACTTTAAGTCAAATTTAATTTGTATTTGAGAAATTTGAAATATACGAAAAGTTCTATGAACTAAAATGTATATTAATAATAATAATAATTTGTATTTTCCATTTCACTGGGAAATTAATTATATAGCCTGCCCTACCATCAATTTTGTTATAGTAACCAAGGTATTGGACTCACAACCATCCTCTTGGCTTTTTAAACTTTAGATTCTGTACAAAATGCTGCTCTTTTTTTACCCCACACATAGGATCTCAATATGGAATCTAATTTTGTGAAAACTGCTGTATGTAGTGAGATAGGTAACATGGCCAAGGAATAGAGAACCAAAGGGGAAACTATCATTTTAATTGTGTTAAGGTTTCATAAACATACAATTAAACACTGTGACAATTTAGTAAAGTCATTACTAACGTTTTCCAGTAACGATAAGGTGTTAAGCTTGAGTGCAGCTTTTATTGATGGAGCAAGTCATCACAAGGCTTTAAATGTGTTCTGACTGCCACACAACTTCAGAAGATTACAATAATCACCTTTAGGCAACATTTCAGCAATATCATAGCCTTTGTTTTACCAATAATTTCTTTGTAGATTGACAACATCAAAATGCCTATCTTAATTGCATAACACATAGAACAGACAATTTATCTAGGAATTAAATACATATAACAGATTAATATCAACAGATGTGCATTTTTACTTCTTCTGCATTCACAACGCCACACATTCACTTTGTGACTTTTACCTCTCATACCTTTACTTCTTCTGGCTTTCTTTTCTTCTAACATTCACCGCTATAGGAACCCTTCTTTTGTAACCCATATTTTTCCTCCTAACTCCTTGATCCTCCACCCTAACCTTAAAGATAGCCTTACCAAATCCATTGCCATTTTAACAATGCAAACATGTAGACGAATTAAAGGTAAGAAGAAGCAAATGCTTCTGGGAAAAGTAAAGGGGGATAACATTATGGGCATATTTTGATACCTTAATATCTCTTTCAGGAATCACACCTCTATGTGTGCCATCATCAAACATAATTATTTCTAGAAGGGCCTTAAGGGATCAGATAAAAAAAGAAGGAGGGATAGTGTATACCACTGCCTTGTGCCTCATTTTAGATGAACTCAGGTGAGATGATGTCATTTGCATAAGCTGCAACTCTCTGCACGCGATACAGTAGATCTAGAGATTTCCTGAAAAAAGAGTTCTGCCATGGTGATTCCATGTTCTTCTCCTTATATTGCTACCCCAATACAGTTAAAAGCTTTTTCTATGCCCAGGGCCACAAACACCGATTTCTGATCAGTATGTTCTGCTTTGGCTAGGACTGAACAAAGTAGATGAGATTTGGCTGAAGACATGCAGGCAAAATTATATTTAACCACATTGCTAGAATCTTTGTAAAAGGCTCCCACTCATTATTAGTTATGTTAATAAACCCATCTTTTTTGTGAGGGGTGAATTTTATCCAGAAGAATTGTGATTATAAACTTGAGGAATTAGCTGCTTATTAAAGTCTTCTCAATGTAATCATTATTTCAAAAAAGGTAGCAGGCGCCCCTCTCCAAAGAACATGGCATGATAACCTGTTCTGAGATGAGAGTTTGCAGCACACACTTTTTGCTCACTGTACCTTCCACAGATGGGAAATATCCATTTGCATATCAATCTTTGTCCCGCCCACATGGGCAGTCCAGCACCGAAATGCTATGGCAATTCCTCTCTGAACAAGAGTACCAACTGCAACCCCATACACGTGTTTCAGCCTTGTTGGGCCTCATCAGTGAGGTGAAGCAGTGCCTCTCTGAGCACAGTGAGCAGGGAGTCCATGTCTGGTTGCCCCTAGGTAACTTCGGGTGACCAACCCCAAGTTCCTTTAAATATTTCAAAAAAGGTAGCAGGCGCTCCTCTCCAGAAAGAACATGGCATGATAACCTGTTCTGAGATGAGAGTTTGCAGCACATGCTTTTTGCTCACTGTACCTTTCATTACAAAGATCTATTAACATGAGAGCCACAGGGTTAATACAATTGTCATAGAAAATTATTGAAAATCTATCCAGGCCTGGTGCTTTTGCATATAGCAGTGTGGATTTATTTTAAGTAAACATTCAGTTTTATAATATAGGCAAAGGCTAATTAGTTGTCAATACGTTTTATTTTTAATCATTGGTTATGGCATGAACTGATTGTTTAAAAAAAATGTTTGAATAATTAAGCAGCAGATTCCTCGTCGTATTTTCCCCCACAGAATGTAACTTTAATCTTCATCAGAGACTTCCTAGTGGTGTTAAGGTGAATATATTTGTATTTCTTGTTCATTTTAATCATAGAATAAAGTAATGATTCCTTCAGTTTAGAGTTGTACTTTAATTGTTTATTTTAATTTAATTGTTATCTTTAGCGCCTCCTATTATTCTACCTATAGATATGGTTGACCCCCTCAGTGACAGTTTGAATGCACCCCAATTGTTATTAGGTGCAGTCTGGAAATATGGATTGTTAGAAAATAATGTTGTTGTGGTTGATGCCACCATTTTATTTTTTTCAGTGTGATCAAATCAATGAAAAAAATCACTGTTTCATCTACAATGGGCACTCCTCGTCTGCAGCTGATTGAGGTGTACAGCTGTGATCACTGGTGCATGTTCAGATGGAATCAGCAGAGAGATTTAAACAATGAGGTAGTCAGAAATTTGTCGGAAATATAGAATCCATGACAGCAACAAATGGCAGGATTAGAGGTATGTGTCTTCATTATCATTTGAATGTGAAATTCTCCAAGAGTCCCAGTGATCTGCTTTTCCAGAATATTTACATTTTAATTTAAACATTTATAGAGCGCCTTAGGCCCACAGGCAAACAGGTGCTTACACAAAATAACACAACAAAGTAAAACAACACCCACAGGTAAAAACAGAACTAAAATACACAATGCAAAGACATGCAATGGAAATCCATAAAACCAGAACCACAATTAACACACAGCAATAGTTAAAATCCAGAAGAAGTAAACTTACGAAGCCAGCCAGTTAAACATATAAAAAACCTATAATAGTGAAAGTTTCATAACCAATGTAAAAAATAAGGTTTTCAAAGCCTTCTTAAACACAAGTAGAGATGACTCAAATAGCGGGTGACACAGTAGTCGATTCCAATGACTAGGAGCAAGGAAGTTAAAAGATAGTTTGCCTGCTCTCTAAAATTTGCAACGTGGCCCCATCAGAGAGTTCGAGTGACTGGACATAAGATTCCTCACATGTTGCTTCCTTGACAATCGCTGCTTTAAATAGGTGGGACTCTTTCCGAACAAACAATTGGGAATGATAGCGAGGAGCCTAAACTTAATGCGCATTCTCACTCGTAGCCAATTTAAGTCCTCTCTGGCCTCTGTGACATGATCACAGCACTTTAGACAGGCTACTATCCTCACTGCATTGTTCTGAATTACTTGTAGTCTAGAGGGGTTCGGCTGACTTGAGCACCCTGATAAACTAGCAGTCCTCCGAGCCAATGTGTCAGTGTTACTCTTAGATATATATGGACAAATCTTGGCCAGTAATCTAAGAGAGAGTACTCAGTAGTGGAGCATATAAAGTTGACCTGAACTGACCTGGAGTAGACAATGTATCATCGAGGCAAACCCCTAATGTGTTAACATTAGGCAGCACCTTAGTTGGCAGCCAGCTATGGTAAAACATGTATATACAGTTGCCACTTTTTCAAGCCTTTGGCATGTATCTCCAAGAAGCAACTCCGTTTTTGATTCATTGAGCATCAGACCATTTTGTGCTGTGCAATGCTGTATTAAATCAAAGATCATATTAAGCATTGCAGCATTAGCAGTATAGTCGCCTGAGAGTTTTAGCATAATATGTGAGTCATCAGCATAGTTAGTGTAAAAGACACTTGCAGCATCCACCATAAAAAATAAAGGCTTCATATAGATATCAAAAAGTGTTGGGGAGAGGCAGGACCCCTGTGGAACGTCATGTACCGACTCCATGGGGTAAGCAGTTACGTCGCCATTAAAAACTCTTACAGTTCTGTAAGTTAAAACTTATAAAATCTATTCATCGGCCTGTTTTGAAAAAAAGCCTCAGATTGTATCCTCTCAAACAAAATGTTAAAACCCACCAAATCGAAGGCTGCCGACAAATTCAATAAAGGAAGCATGGAGATTTGTCCCTGATACATGTTTAGAGAAAGGCTACACTTTAAATATGAAAGCGCTGAATTTGGGCTATGGTGGGCACGAAAACCAGACTGCCTAGAGCCTAAAAAGTAATGTTCTTCAAGGTGGGGTTGAATTTGGAGATATGCCATTTTATCCAAAATGTTCAATAAACACGGAACATTGAAATAGGGCGATAGTTAGTGTTGTCTGGGGGTCCAGTGTTTGTTGACGTGAGCGCCGTGACTGTGTCATGAGGCTCACGTGCTTGTCTAATAAAAGGGGCTCTGCTGGCGAAGCGGCAACTCGTGTCTGTGTGTGTGTGTGTGTGCTCGGATACGGGTTGTGGGCCTGCCACGTGGTCGTGGCCTTGTGTGCGGTGCAGCCCGAGTGCCCTCGGAGCCGCGACCGCTGGAGTCTGGGGGTGGCGCCCCCGCACTGTGTGGCCTGCGCCTGGAGACTGCTTCCCTACAAGACACACGTCAGTTGCACACCGACGTGCCTATGCTATCGGGTGATCCCGATAACATCCGTGGGCTGCCCCGGGGACCGGAGGCAGCCGCCAACACTGGTGACGAAATCGCGCCTGCCGGTGAGTGCTCGTGGCGGGCGTAGGAAAGGACCCGCGCACGCGGCCACAGTCGGCGGCCATGTGAAAAAAAAAACAGCGTACCCTGCCGAGGGTGGCCCTGCAGGAGCCCTTGTCGCGGCATCAGCCACAGGTGGGAGGAGCAGTGGGTGAAACTGGTGCCCACGCGCCCCTGGGCTATCAGGCACTACCAGCGTCCTTCCCCGGCGGTGCCCTGCACGAAGGCAAATGAGGGAGCGGAGAGGGGCGTGACCCGAGCGGAGTAGCGGCCCGACGTACATGGGAGTTGGTGGGGGCCGCGGTGCGCGCCGGCCTGCAGTGGCCAACGGTGGTCCTCTCGGAGAGGGCTGCTCTCCAGTCATCCCTGTCCCTCCCCAGAATTTGGGCTGAGAGCGGACCCAAGTAGCCCTAAAAAGGAAGGGGGCGTGGCCCTGATCCGGCCCTGAGGACAAAGGAGTAATATTCGGGGAAGAGCTGGCCTGTGGGCAGCCTCTCTGCACTTGGCATCTGGAAAGGAGGGCAGGGATCTCCCTCTGTTTGGCCCACAGTGAATGAAGGGCCCATCAAGACCCGGGGCTGAAGGAAAATAATTACTGTTGGTTTTTCAAAAAAAATAATAATAAAAAGGGGTGTAGCCGGGACATTGAAAGCCCAGATAGAGAATGAAGTGCCATCCGAATCCCCGGAGTCCTGTACCAGCCGAGGCCCTGGGGGTTGCGGCTCCATTCGGAGTGTTTATGCGCCCCTGGGCAATAAGAACGGCAGGCACCTACCAGCACCGGTGACTGCAATCGGCACTCCCAGCAGCTTTCGGCATGTCGGACGACGAAGGAATATGTCGGGGTCAGCTGGCACCAATACCCCATTTCGACGTCCTGGGTCCGCCGGCAAGCCTGGGACCCCGGTGGACAGCCTGGGTGGAAAACCTGGAGCTGTACTTTGAGGCCATGGAAATCAAAGACGCAGCAAAGCACCCGACACTCCTGTACACAGCCGGGCTAGCCGTCCAGAGGCTGTTCAAGACATTAAGGCCCAGAGATCAGTCTTACGATGCAGCCATCGCAGTCCTGAACGAGTACTTCAGGCCCATGGTCAACAGGGACTATGAACGGTTCAGGATGAGGTGTACGAGGCAGGAGAAAGGGGAAAGCCTTGATGCATTCCACGGGAAGCTGCGTGGAATTGCACTCTCCTGTGACCTGGGGAATTTCGAGGAGGATGAGGACGAGATCCGGGCTGAGATTATCTATGGCAGCAGCTCCACCAAACTGCGCAGGCAGGTTCTGAGGGACCCAGTGCTGACCCTCGATCGCATATTGGATTGCATATTGGATCGCATATTGGAGATTGGCAGGGCCCAGGAACTGGTGGAGGTGCGAGCCTCGGTCATGGACTCCTCTAGACACCACCTAAAGTGAAGGTTGAGGAGGTGGCGGCTGTCGGCAGGTGGCCAGGAGGAAGAGTGATGAGGAGGGGAGACTGGCCGAAGAGAGACCCCAATGCTACCATATGTCATTAGTGTGGGTGGGATCTTCCACACCCGCAGGACTGCCCGGCGATGGGACAGATCTGTGGAAGGTGCAGGAAAGGAGATCACTTCGCACAAGTGTGTCTCGCTCCAGCCCATGCCGGCATGGCAGGGGCATCAGGGGGGAGTGAGGTGAAGGGGAGAAAGACCCTCAAGGTGGCGTCAGTCCAGGTGGTGGAGAGTCCCCAAGAAGTACTGTAGGATATAGGGGAGGAGCAGTACGAAGAGAATGTATTCTTCTTGTCCTGCAGCGGCGCCGGGGGCCAGTTTGATCCCAGGATTTTCTAAGTTGGAGGAGCCCGTCATAGGGCCCCACGGTGTGAGGACTGGAACACACCTGTTTGTTTTGCAGTGTTAAAAGTGTTTGAGTTTTAGTAGTCTGTAGGTGGTGCGCGGACTGGAATGCACCAAATGTTTGCGGTGGGTTTTTGTTTGTTTTGTTTGCTTATAATAAAGGAGGGATTTTGCGTGGGGGTCCAGTGTTTGTTGACGTGAGCGCCGCGACTGTGTCATGACGCTCACGTGCTTGTCTAATAAAAGGGGCTCTGCTGGCGCTGCGAGGGCAGAGCAGCAGAGCGCCAGGAAGCGGCAACTCGTGTCTGTGTGTCTGTGCGTGGATGCCGGTTGTGGGCATGCCACGTGGTCGTGGCCTTGTGTGCGGCGTGGCCTGAGTACCCTCGGAGCCGTGACTGCTGGAGTCTGGGAGTGGCGCCCCCGCACTGTGTGGCCTGCACCTGGAAACACAGGACGCCGTAGGGTTCTTCCCTACAAGAGACACGTCGGTTGCCCACCGACATGCCTATGCTATCGGGTGATCCCGATAAAATCCGTGGGCTGCCCCGGGGACCGGAGGCAGCCCCCAACAGTTAGTTGCCACACCTGGGTTCAAAGAAACCTTTTTTAGTAAAGGGGAAATCCACACCTCCTTAATCGCTGACGGAACCTGCGCTACTTTGCCAAGGGTTTGGAGTCATTACTGAATGGGTTCAGGTCCACGCAATGGCCGTTAATACTATTAGAAGACCGAGGTATGTGGCTGTGGTGCTACGGTCCAATTTATCTTGGTGAGGATACGTAGGCTACAGCAAGCATACAACCCATGATTGCTCATCAAAAATATAAAACTAAGGTGTGTTCTATGGTGGCCCCAAAGGGCTGTGTGGAGCTGAAAGTCCGAACTGAGGGGGCTAGTTAGGAGGCATCCTCCAGACGTGGGCAAGGGGGCCTACTATGGCCAAAGCCAGGGCCAGCCCTTTGCTAGTGGCAAAGAGAGGATGACGGGGGGCAGTCCCTGACACCCCTCCATGTGCCTTGAATGTTAATGTGGGCCCCCCTCAGCCCTCAAACTTCTACAAACAAAAATCCAATGCAATCATAAAGGTAAAATAGGGACATTTATGAGCTCTACCTCTTTCACCTTTTGTGGTACAGAGCGCCGGGGGAAGGCCTATGCCCTTAAGAGGGGTGTGAATGTGATCCAGTAGTGACTTAAAAAAGCTGTAACACAGTCCAAAGTAAAGGGAATGTCCAATCAAGGTTCTATAAAAAGATACTTTAATTAAACACACCATCTACAATAGAAAGAATTAGAACACACTGTACAAAATCCCACCCCTGTGGAAGAACAGAGAGGGATCCACTGACTGAAGAAAGTAGACCTCTGAGCGTGTATAAAGGGGTGATAGGCACATACCAACCATGAAAGGATATGTCTTAAGTGCAAGAAGGTGCTGAGGTGACCTAACCATATATTCCATGCAAATTGAATGTTATAGCTAAGCATTGTGTCAACAGCTTATACAATTAGCCATATGCACTTAAATGCAAACATTTGAAAACTTGATTTGGGTTAATTATTTCTGTCTACAGTGTACACTGACCAGACGTCAGGGGCAGCTGGGACACAGAGTATGGCTGCCCATGAGGTATAATGGGTACTCTGGAAATAAAAAGGCGCTCAGATATTGCTCTTTCCCTTCACAGCACTGCTGGTCTGGTAGCAATATATTCAGACTAATGTTACCAAGTAGAACTATATGAAATGTTACATACATTGAGCCTGGCTCTGGCACACGATTGCCGACTTTGGATGCTTGTGGGTGATATCAGAAAGGTAAATATAAGAAATACAGGCAAACTGCATTTTTTGCATATATTATATACATTTTTAGCCTTACTTTGTTGACACCATAACATTTACATATTAACAGGTTTCGCTTCATTTTTAGTCTTTTGACATGTAATCTTCTAATGCTGATTGGATTTCTTGCATTGTGACATGTATATATTCCTCGGTCTCCTGCTCACTACATGCAGTGCAGGCCAAGCACATGATTCGGGAGCTTGGATTGAAATGTGTGCTTTGCTTAGTTTAGTACTGAAATGAGTATGTGACTTCATTTCCCAGCTTCCTTTATCACGCTTAGGTCTTAACCTTTTTGAAGTGATTCAGCACCTAACAAGCTCACATATGCGAAAAGTGTCTATACAAAGCATCTTTGGGCCAGTTATGGCCCCTTCGTTTGTTGCTACAAGACACTGACACATGTTTTTCTTCCATGTGTCCCCTTTTAGTCTTCCATATCTGTGCACCGGTTAGCTCCAAAAGGACCCAGATAAATACCAGAGTGTGGGAGGTGTCTTTGTTTTGACGTGATTTGCCAAATAGTCCCTATTCCGAAAGCCAACAACTACTTCAGCTTGATAATGATAAGGGGTTGTGTTGCTGCTATTCTTGTAAACAATTCTAACAAACGGAATATAAATCTGCAATTCCACAATTTGCCCTTCTATACCCAAACACGTATGCTGCTCTTTGAACCCTTTTATGTAAAAATATTCTTTGAATAAAACCCGCTCCGCTGTTAATAGTGCAGCCTCATCGCTGAGTTTATCATACAATAATACCTCTATCATTTGTGGATTACTGAAACTGGGCTAAAAGATTAATTTCAGCCCATAAATTCACCATATGTTTTCGTAAGACTACTCTATCAAATCTGTGTATAGAAAATCTAAAAGAGTAACATGCCTAGAAGCAATTTTTGAAAATACCCTCACTCTTAATCTGCACCCCACTAGAGATAGGAACAACATAGTAGAAGTAATCATTTGTGATCTTCTTATGCAGAATAGTTACACCATAACTCTCCTATTAATCTATTGTCCACCTCGTCCAGCAAACAACTTTAGATTATTTGAATTAATAGCTGGGATCACACAAGCTCAAAACATGTAATGAGATCCTAAATTGCATTCATAGGGCCTCATTATAAGTATGGTGGTACAGTATGAACGGTGCCGGTACGACACTGGCACTGTTCATACCGTACCACCATACTATGAGTTTCCCTCGCAGGTGCCTGACAGCCCACCAGGTCTGACCTGGCGGGCTGTGCGGCACCCGCGAAGGAGACCCGCGGATGCAATGAGAGCCGTTATAAATGGTAATGGTGCATCCATGCTCCCCGTCCCCACTCTGCAGAATGGGGATCGGGGGCATGGCCATACCGCCACCTGCGAATGGGCAATTACCGTAATGGGCCAGTAATTGCCCATCCGCGGGTGGCAGGGCCGGTAGCGAGCTTGGCGGTAGCCGTGCCTGCCATACAGGCACGGCTACCGCCAAGCTCGTAATGAGGCCCATAGAGTACTTCCCATGCTAATTACAAAATGTTTTATTTTTTCCCTTTGGATACTAGCAATATGATTCCTTTTCTCAGTTCCCCACACCCTACGTGCATTGAGTTGGATGCTCATCCAGACATCACAGCTAGGAAACATGCTTTGGTTATTTAAATATACATAACTCAGTTCATCAACTTGTCTCTTACAGAGGGTGTGGAACTGGGTCTTTAAAAGCAAGAAGTTCTGATTACCCACCTGCCAAAGACGAGCATGGACCCATTTGTTCTCAATTACTTCAGGCCTATTACTGGTCTTCCATTGTCCAGAAAGGTGATGCAAAAGGTAGTTAACACACTCCTGAAATGTGTTGTGCTACAGGGTGTTCTTGATAGGTTCCAGTGAGGGGTTCATCAAAGACATGGCATGAAGGACTCTATTGTTATTGTTTGGATGAGTTGTTGGACATAGCTGTAATCTATCACTTTTAGTGACCCTAGTTTTATTGGCTACCTACAATATGGTTGATCATCGAATTATTCTGCATCACTTTCTACCACACACTTGAATATGAGTCTAAAATGATTATGTTTCTTTCTTTATGCGAGAAAACAATGAGTTTCCTAAATGTGGAGTCCCTCCAGGTTTGCTTTTATTGGCAATCCTTTTTATGATATGATATGATATGATATGCTATGATATGATATTTTATTTATATTGCGCCTTTACATAAATGTTTCAGAGCATGACAAGGCAAGGGAGGGGAACCAGGGAGGACAAAACAACGATTTTACAAGGCCCAGTGACATTGGGAACGTGCAAGTGCATGGGAGTGGAAAGTGCTGAACACGTGATCAAACAACAATAGGTAGTGCTGCCAGATGGTGGTAAGTGCAAGAACAAAGCACAGACAGCGGGTGTCTAATAAGTGCAGGAAGGGGACTGTAGGTTTGTAGATACAGGCCCAAGTGCAGAGGTTGCAAGCAGGCAGGGTATGCGGCTGGGTGGGCAGAGTTCTGGGCCCGAAATAAGAGGCTAGCCAGGTGCCAAGCGCCGAGGCAGACTGAGATCATTAGGGTAGAGGAAGAGCGAATGCAGAAGCAAAGAGGATGTTCTTGAGGTGTTTCTGGAACCGAAGATGGTTTTCCTCAAGTTTCAGAGGCTGCTCCAGAGGGAAGCCCCAGCTGAAGAAAGAGATATACCCCTAACTTGTTGTTTAGAGAAGTGGCTGATCCTCAGGGAGTTGGAGGTGGGGGAGCGGAGAGCTTGAGTACAAAGGTATTTCCGAAGGGAGAGTTGAAGGTATTGTGGACCTAGAACCCAGAAGGCCTTGTGGACAATGCAAAGGGTCTTGTACCTAATCCTTGCAGCCACTGGGAGTCAATAATGAGATTTCAGGGCTGGAAAGATACGATCCCTGGGCTTGAGGCCAAGGACAAGTCTCACAGTCCTATTCTGGATGAGTTGCAGAGGGCAGAGAGTAGTTGCCGGCAGATTTAGAAAGAGGCTGTTGCATTAGTCCAGTCTAGAGAGAGCCAGAGCTCTAGAGACAGTGAGCTTCTGGGGCAAGGAGAGGAAAGGAAGAATAGAATTTGGTAGTTTGACTTCTTAGAGACATCAGAGATGTGAGGAGAAAGGGAGAGTGTGGAGTTGAAGATGACCCCAAGGTTCTTAGCCTCGTGGGAGGGAGCAGGGAGAGGGCCAAGGGAGGCCGGCCAGAGAGTGGTAGGAAATGAAGCTTCAGGTGTGCCGATGAGGAGGATCTGTGTCTTACTGGCATTAAGGCAGATGTTGGTGGCACACCACTCTTGGATAGCAGAAAGACAGTCAGAAATGAGAGAGGGAGAAGATGTGGCAGAGGGGAGCCTGAAAACGATTTGAGTGTCATCTGCATAGAACTGAACATTGGAGCAGAGAGCAGCAATGCAGTGGGTGAGGGGTGCCAGGAATTGGTTGAAAAGCCAGGGGGAGAGGTTGCACCCCTGGGGAACACCACAAGTACAGAGTGAGATAGAGGAAAGGAAGGACCCAAGTTAGACCTGGGAGGGTCGGTTGGAAAGGAAGGAGGTCAGCCAGGCCAGAGCCTGATCAGTGATACCCAGGTTATCACAGAGGCAATTGAGCAGGATGGCATGTCCGTGCCAAAGGCAGAAGAGAGATTGAGTAGGATAAGGACAGAGGGGATATGAGAATCAGGTTTGGAGAGTAGGTCTTCAAAGATGTTCAGGAGAGCAGTTTCCATACTTCTGGCTGCTCTGAAACCAGATTTGTTGTCATCGAGACAACCAATAAAATCGGTATGAAGATTAAGCTGGGAGATGGCGAGCTTTTCTAGGAGTTTTCCCAGGAAAGAAGTGATAGAGATTGGGCGATAGTAAGCCAGAAGGGAGGGGTCGACTGTGGGTTTCTTAAGCGGATGGGTGCACAATAGAGTGCTTCAGAGGGGAAGGGAAGGCTCCAGAGGCAAAGGAGTGGTTGCAGAAGTTGGCCAGGGCAGGTGCAAGGGTGTCAATATGATCATTGATTGTTTTGGACACACAGGGAAGAACCTGTTTTGACGAGACTTTCATAGAATGGACTTGTTAATTATTTTTGTGATCCATGGGATCAGTGCAACTAGAGAGTCTCAAAATGTCTGCGGGGCAGGTATTCCCCAAACATGAGGTGGACCCCATGTTCATAACGATTTGCATGACTTCATCCTCGGTGCAGCTGGGAAATGTGAACTTGGGAGTCATTTGGGTAAAATAAGCTATGCATTGATTGTTAAAGTGGGCTCATTATTGGAAACAAGTCTGGTCAGTTGTTTCAAAATAGACAAATGGTGACCCGCAGTTTTATTAGCAAACTCTTCCTGGGTTTCACACCATGAGGAATCTTTAGTGATGACAGGAAAAGATAATGATTGACTTTCAAATTCCTTCCAAATTTTAAATAGTTCTTTGGAGTTAGATTTTGCATTATTGATGCATGCATTTTATGCTGTCTTTTTAGCTTCAATAATGATATGTTTGAATAGTTGAACACTTTTCCTGTAACTCTCCAGTGTAGTGGAGAAAGGCTTTTTCCTCCATTTACGTGCTAGCACTCTTTTTGTTCTTCTTGCTTCCACAATCTCATCTTTTAACCATGTTTTCTTCATAGTTTCAGTTTTCAGTATTTCTACTTTTTTCATGAGCAAGAATGTCAATGGTCTCCTTGATAGCAGAGGATAAATGAGAGACCAGGTCAGAGGAGTTGACACTAGCATCAATATGCCCAAGCTTCGATGTAAGAAGAGCAGAAAAAGCATTAGCAGAGATGTTCTTGCTGTCATGACATGTTATTTTAACTCAGGGACAAGGGGGCAAGTATTGATTTACGCCAGCTCATAAAAAGAAGCTGCAGCCAAGACTCAATCCAACAGCACCTTATGGGGCAGTCAATCCTTAGCTTGTTAAATTGTCTGCCTCATGCTGACAACCTCAAATGCACAATGTCTGTCATTCAGAGATTATATTTTACACATAGATCAAATATCTAAGGTCAAGCCTCCAAAGTAAAAGGAACCTACCACTCAGTATAAACTGTTTTATTTTCAAGCAACCTATTGTCCTAATATAGTCAGTCATCCAGCACTTTGTATGCACTACCAGAGAAAAGTGTTAATGATTTACTGAAACAGATTATTCCTAACACAGACCAGATGTCCTCTGTCCCAGTTGTCCCTAATTACTGGTACACTTTCCCACTGGGTAAAAAAAAAGAATGTTCCAAACAATAAATGCTACAGCATGGGCTTGATCCATCAGCAGCTGATGGTGCAGAGGTTCATCACATTGAGCAATTTGACTTCAGATGGCAACAAGGAGTAAAATGTATATTTAACAATTCACTAACCAGCAAATGTCACTGATGGATTATTTTGTTTATATGTGAATGTAGTTGTTTCTGTGTCTTGCCTCTGGCTGTTCTATGGCTCTAGCACTTAAGTTGTGGTCATCAAAGTGAAAGCAATCTTGCATAGAGGTTCAAATCCAGCCCCTAGAGGCATCATTTTATGAGTGTTCCCACAGAATATAAAATAAGTAATTCATTATTTTTTAAACACTTCAGTCCAGGCACAAACTAACCATTTGTTTTTATTACTAATGTGGTTCAGTCAAGAATATGACTTTTCACATATATAAAAGAGAAATTATACAGTTTACATAAACAGTCATCCAAATGAAATAATCAATTCATCAATAAATATCAGATAATACATTTCATAATTTCAATTTGAAAAGAAACCAAGACAGCTCAACATTCTCAATGCTTCCATAGTCAGAAAAGTGTCATGGCCCGAGGATAATCGTTCCCAAAATCCATCCCTGTTCAACCACCCAGCATTACTTACAAAGTGATTGAAATGTGAATCTTGCCGGTCTTGCAGTGCTGGACATAGAATTAGAATATGCCTTAAAGTTTGCTTTACTGATTCCTAACACAATGAACACAAGGGCTTTGATCGTTTTCCATATGGCACGAGCTTCCAGGATTTCACCAGATGGTAGTAAATGTAGACAAAATCTCAGAAATGTACCTCACCAATGGCCAATTGGAAATCATCTTAGATAGGCAGGCAAAGTGCCAAGAGGCATATCTATCGATTCTAATTATCCAGTCGATCCTCATGATGAACCAGTTTCACCCCCATTTTATTTTTGGCTGGATCTTCAACCATACAAGAGCGGCTTCCCAAGATGGAGATAACCACACCCTGTAATTTGCACAGTGTATGGTTTTTTCCCCTCCGGTAAAACAGCTCTGACATCTTTCAAGTTGTTTGGGACGATCCCTTGTGCGAAGGAGTTGTTGATGAGTGAGGTGATGAACAGTGCTAGCTCTGGCATTTAGACGGTTTGAGGCCATTAATCATTTTTGTGACTTCTTATATCGTAACAGGTCTGAATTCAAATAGTTTGTTTGGGATGGGTGGGGGTGGGTATGGGTTGGTATATTTGGTAGGGATAATTTGGCTTTTTTCTCAGCAATTCTACTTTGTAGTAGGGTGGTCATATCAAGTAGTGCCTTCTGGATTGTGGAGCACCAAGAGGAATCCTTATGGCAGCTTTCTAGTGGGGGCACGGGGGATTTGAGTTCGCAGAGGATGGAGAAAAGTTATTTTGAACCTGTTTTGCTTTTGGCAATGCGCTCGTTGTTGGTGAGGCTCTTTGTCTGGATGACGGCCTGTTTGTAAGTTTTGGCTGCATCAAGGAACTCAATTTTATTATCTTTTGATGGTGTGGTCTTCCATATGGCCTTTGCCTTATTCGTTTAATGGCTTGTAGGATTTTCCAAGTATGCTATATACCAGGAATTTAGGTGGGCACTGGGTTTAGGTTTACGGGTACTTAGTGGGGCAACTTTATCTATCGCTAGGAGGAGAGATTGATTATATAACTCCACCACTTTGTTGGGGTCGTGGTCTGAAAGTTGATAGTTAGTGATGGGGTGGAGCATGGGGAGCATATTCTCTGGAGTGATGTTGCATGTGTTTCTGGATTGTGAGGCAAGAGCCGGTTGCGGTGAAGCTTTGGCTGTAGTGTATTTTGGAATAGTGAAGGTGATGATGTTGTGGTTAGACCATGGGCAGGGAAGGTTGGAGATGAAATTAGTGTTGCAGTTAATGCCGGCCAGCGAGTCTAGGGTTCGGCATTTGTTGTGTGTTGGAAGGGTAATGCGGTGTGTGAATCCTAATTATTCATTTGTGTTGGCTATAGTTTTAGCATTAGCATCTGTAGGGTCGTTAAGGCCTAGGTTAAAGTCTCCCGTAATAATGATTCTGGAGAAAGGTTTGGCATTGTTGGTCAGTAGGAGGGTGATTTCCTCATCTAGAGATAGTATTTGGCCAGGCGGCCTATGTAGGATGTGCATGGTGAGTGAGGCGGTAATAGCAAAGGAGAGTTTTTTGGATAGTGATTCTCCTGAGTGGAGAGAAGAGTTGGGCAGTTCTCTCAGTGTCAAGTTCTTTTTGCCTATAAGTGCTATACCACCTCCTCTGGCCAGTGGTCTGTCTTTTCTGAAGATGGTGTAGCCCTCAGGGATAGCTAGTGAGAGGACTGGGTTGGCAGCTGCATGCAGCCAGGTTTCTGTGATGGCTAATAGGTCAGTTGGTTGGAGGTGATGAGATGTGAGATGTCGAGTGCGTGGGCTAGGAGCGATCTTGCAATAATTAGGCCTGTGTAGATGCTTGCTGAGGTAGAACACTTATCGTTTGCATTGTATGCATTGGTAGTTGTGTGGTTCTTGCGGTGGCGGGACTCACTGTGGGCTATGGGTGCCAGGTTGGATTTGGATAGTTGTTCTGGTTCTGTGGGGATCAAGACATTCCTTGTGATATTGGCAATGGGGTTAGTTGTGAATGGCTCACATACATGGTCTATGGCAGGAATCGCTAGGCAAGGATCAAGCAGTATCGTAGCATTGGGGTTCACTAGGCCAGGGTCACACATTTTAATAGCAGTCGGGTTCACTATGCAAGGGTCACCCATTGTAGCAACAGTAGGTTCACTAGGCATGGGTCACACATTGCAGCAGCATTGGGATCACTAAGCCAGGGTCACACTTGCAATAGTACTGGGGTTCACTAGGCCAGGGTAACACATTGTAATAACAATGGGATTCACTAGATGAGGGTAGCACATTGTAGCAGCAGTAGGGTTCACTAGGTGAGGGTCACATATTATATCAACAGTGGGATTCATTAGTCGGGAGTCACACATTATATCAACAGTGGGATTCACTAGGGCAGGTCACACAATATATCAACAGTGGGATTCACTATGCATGGGTCACACATTGTAGCAACAGTAGGATTCACTAGGCAAGGGTCACACATTGTAGCAGCAGTAGTATTAACTAGGCCAGGATCACACATTATATCAACAGTGTGATTCACTAGGCAAGGGTCACACATTATATCAACAGTGGGATTCACTATGCATGGGTCACACATTGTAGCAACAGTAGGATTTACTAGGTGAGGGTCACACATTGTAATAGCAGTGGGATTCACTAGACCAGTGTCACACGTTATAATAACAGTGGGCTTCACTATTCAAAGGTCACACATTGTAATAGCAGTGGGATTCACTAGGCCAGGGAGACACATTTTATCAACAGTGGGATTCATTGGGCCAGGGTCACACATTGTAATGACAGAGGGCTTCACTAGGAGAGAGTAACACATTATATCAACAGTGGGATTCACTAGGCATAAGTCATATATGGTATGTGTATTGGGATTCCTGATGCATGGTTGCCACATCGTGTCATTTTCAAACATGGTTGTTATTTTTTTAGAGCAAAGTTTAAATATTGTAATGACAGAGTGCTCTTGCAGGTGGGTCACATGCATTTGGGCATTAGGAGCGAGTATGTCATGCCTCGCTGAAGATGCTAAATAGTTTCTAGTAGGATGGGACGCTGAAGGTGAGCAGTATGCCGGGGGTGAGTCAGGTGAGGAGGTTCTTTGTATCTTACTTTCGGCAAGGCGTGCACACCTAGTCATGTGGTGACCCGATGGCCTTACTGTGGAAGCCCTGTGGAGGTGGGGGTAGGTTTCGGGTGCTCGTGTAGATGCAGTCTGTGTAGTTAGGCGTGCGTTATGTTCCTTTAGGCACTGTGGGTTAAGTATTGCCTCTGGCGCCGCAAGCGAATCTGGTTGGGCTTTACTCAGAAACAGATAATTTGGTAGTGCAGCTGGGAGAAAGATAGTAGGCAGTGGAGGGGTTTGGGCAGTAGACCGTCGGACATGCTTAGGTTTTGGATTAGTAACTGCTTACCCGGCAGTTCTTGGAGCTGGTCGTGTGTTGGATCGGCTCTGTGGCCCTACATGGCCTGACAGGGCCAGACAGGAAAGAGCCTTGGTTGTGGGCCTTTGGAGGGGGCTGGCTTCACCTGCCGGCACTCCCTCATTGACAGGGAAATACAGTGTTGCGGCCAATCCACAATGATGAAGGAGGGCCTAGTGGGCCTAGGCAAGTGTGCAGTTACGATGGCAGCCATCTTGGCCTGTGCTTTGGTTCCCCTGGGCCGGGAGTGGTCATATGCAGTGCGGGCTCATCGAAGTGGTTCTGCAGGCATCAGGGTAGGTTGATGGGGCAGCGCTTTAAAGCTTACCTCCTGTTACATTCTGGTGGTGTGGATGCAACACATCGAAGGGGCATATGCTTCAGGGGAGAGTGCTTGATGATGTGGTGGCCAACAGGGCCAGACAGGAAGGAGACTTGGTTGTGGACCTTTGGAGGGGGCCGGCTTCACCTGCAGCGCTCCCTCATTGGCAGGGAAATACAGTGGTGCGGCCAATCCGCAATGATGAAGGAGGGCTTGGTGGGCCCAGGAAAGTGTATAGTTAGGTGGCGGTCATCTTATGATTTAGATTTGCTTTTACATCAGTATGCAATGGGTGATCTTGCGCCTGATGAATTCTTAGAAATTAGTTGGAGAACATACTTCCGCCAATTCACTTTCTGTCACCAATTCTACAGTGTTTGTTAAACATTTTATGAGCTGGGAGTCCCCCCTCTGAACTTGGAAATTCTATTGAAACCAAAATTTATCAAAAGCATTTCTTGCGCCATTATCTCAGCCTTCTTAACGTCTATAGATAATTTGGCAGTTAACATGTTATGATCGCTGTACTCACTCTCCTGAATTTCCATTACTGTACAGAGCTCAAACATGTCCCTGTAGAGGATGAGATAGTCAAAGATTGAGCTAGAGGTTTTTCCATGTGATTGGTGGAATGTAGATCCCCATTGATACTCCCATTAGCCAGATGTAAATCCCAATCCTCAAAGTAGTTCAACCATTTTTGCCCATTTTCACGGGCAGCAGAATTTTGAATAACGGAATGCCGGCGCCTGAATTACCGGACCACCAGGGCTGTAATGCCCCAGTAATTCCGGCAATTCCGGCAAATCCGGCGCCGGTAAATCCCCACGAGTCCAGCGGCAGCCTGCCCGTTTCACCGGCACGGATACTGCCAGACTCCTAATGAGGGCCATTGTCTAGCTAAAGTACCAAATTACTTTCCACTAGCTTTTTAATTTGGCTCGTGATATTATCACACATTCGGATCTGACTTTGTTGTTTGTATGTGAGGAATTATAGAGCATTGCAACTGTCTTGCCTGTTAATGGATGTCTTTCATCCCCGAATCCATCAATACTGTGTAGGCGTAGCCCACAGGGCATTCACTGCTGCTGGAAAGCATCATTTTCTCTCCATCGTTGCATTACACTGATCTTCTTTAGTGCATGATTTCTCGCCGCCTGCATTCTGTGTAAACGATTGCAGCCTTTGCACTTGGCCTGGTTTTGCACTTGGTCTGATTTTGCTCTCCTTCTCAAGAGGTATTTGACCTGATTCTCAACGTGTATTTCAATCAGTAGGATTTTCCCCTTGAAAAACGCTTTTCAAAATCAGGACCAGTTTCCCTATAAAGGACACTGCACCTGTTCTAATCCCTCCAACTCTAAAGCCTTCATTCCTAATTCAAATGGAGCCAATTAGAGTCATATTTGGTATAATATTGTTGGATTCCATTAACTGCTAATTATTGGAAGGTATAGTTTAGAATTGTGTGTGTTTGCCACCTAAATCACCAGGCTGATAAACTAATTACAAAAAATATGTCGGTACTCATAAAGCAGAAACCTAGCGGAGAAGAAACAGAGTGCTCTAAATAGGTGTCTCATCCAAGAGGTTACAAGTATGGCAACAGGTGTAGCAAAGTTATGGGATGGATAAGGGATAGGGGAGGGGAGCAGGCGCTTGTTAGCTCCAGAGGATGTTTGTTGTAATGTACCTGTCTGCATCGGCATGAATGCTGCTGCCATGGTATTCCTGGGAAGTCATGTGGATGGGTGGTCCTGGAATGTTCGGCTGATCCTTCTGTTTGGCAATTGGGAAGACAGCTGACAGTGTATAGATGGTCTGGTGGCTGCCCCAAATCCTTGCACATCTATCATGGTGCCAAACTTGTGACTGCAACTGTAACTGTAGAGAATCGAGCTTCATCATTAAAATGTTGTAACAACCTCTGCTACAACAGTGGGAATGAGTTTCATAAACATTGGCAAATCTGCTTGTGCTATGGTGGTGGGAGGAGCAAGGTTGGTCACCCACCCCCCACCCCCAAGAAGTATCCTCTCAAAAAATGTATTAATCTGTAGATTGTTAGCCAGCCAAGTGCTTTGCTCCTTTTTAGGGTGGTGGATGTCAAAGAAGTTGCAGAGTTACGCAGTCATCCATAGGTCTCAACATTCCACCCATGGAGAATTTGCGCTACGAGTATTAACACGGAGTGGTCCCTTCCAGCAGTGTAAAGTACAAGGAAGTGCTGTAGTGGAGAAGCGCTGCTAATGGAGGTGCCAGATTAGGTCAAGGGCCTTATTCAGTGGTTTGGGGTGAGCCATCCGATTCAGGATGTGCTGTGGAGGAGAGGCATTATGTCAAGTGGCAGGATGGTATCAGTTTAAGGGCTTTCTATTTCAGGGCCTCATTGCAAGCAAAGGTGACCAAAGCTAACACCAATTTAGAAGGCGGATATCACTATTACTACTCAGAGGATCGTAACTTTTGTAGCAGTGGGAGCAATGTCAAGTATTACCACCAGCTGTGGTGTTCTCCTATTCGGGCGCCTTCTGGGTATCTATTAGTGTTGCAGACTAATTAGGGCAATCTCCATATGTTCCAGTGTAGACCTTTGTACTAATGGCAGCTGGAATCTGGTATAGAGTACGAGTCACCTCAGAAGAAAACATAGACACGTGGGATATCACATATGGTTACAACACTTACTCCATTGTAAATCTCATGAGTATCATATATGTTGAAAGGAAACATTTTCCATTGTCTTGGTTATGCTAGAGTGTGAATCCCATGAGAAAAGAGTTTATATCTGAGCACGTCCAGTGTATATTGAACATTTGAAATGCAGTGGAATCACCTGAGAGAGCCCCAAAGGGCAGTATTTCCGTAGGTTTGACTACTTTCAGAGGGGGTGTGTCAAGTACTGAGGCTAGTCATCAAAGCTGAGTGTACAATGCGAGTGACTCCATCGATCGCACCGTTTGTACAAGGCATGCTTTTGCAGGGTGGTTGACTGGAACACAGCCTGAATTATTGGGGTATGAGCACCTACTGGATCCACTTCATTCAGCATTATAGAATATATTTATCAGGCAACAAAAATTCGGGGAGTTTCAATCCCCTCTCCCCATCTAGAGCACCACACCAAATGATCAATGAATTGGTTTCTTGACTAACTCTGGCTTTGAAACATATAAGACCATTAGAACCCCTACCCTTTTTTGCAATAGGCAAGCCAAGAATTATGCCGATGTGCAGAAAGAATATACATTTATTGTTCTATTAATTAAGAAAGTATATCCAAAACTACACCAAAACTATCAGGTGGCACGCCACCTTGCTCCGTGTCACAAGATATTTACTTCTTGACAAAACGTCACACAACCAAGTTGAAAACACAGTTTGTTTGTGGTAAGAAAAATCAAATCACAGAATCTCTAGAACACATTTCAGCTCTATAGTCCCCCTGGTAACATGTAAAGAGGAAACACATGTCTACAGAATTCTTCAGATGTATGGGTCACTCACAATAATACCCCTAATGTTAAGATAATTCATGCAGCACCCTAGAGCCTGACAGTACAATTGTGATTTACAATATACTTAGCATTTGGTCTGACTTAAATAAAATGGAATGCTTTTTATTGGGCAAAAGAATAGATCTGTGCAGCGTTCTTTATCACTAACCTTCCTTCACACTTTTTCTTCCAACAATATTCTAGCACAAACAACATTTGAGGAAAATACTCTGTCAGCACATAATAAACATTTTTCCTTTGTCACTATACAATGAGAATATCCCCATTTACGTTAGAGTTCTTTGCTCGCTCTATTGAGTGTGCTTTTAAATCAGTTATTTTCACTTTACCTCACCCTGAAGAAATGTTCCTGCCCAGCAAAGACCCAGAGATTCAGTTCACCATTCAAAACATCCTTCTGCTTTTAATCAGGGTTCGGGGAGGAGGAGAAGTTAAACAATTTGGATTTTCGTTTTGTGGGCTGCATTTAAAGGCCCCAAACAGAAGTCCATTTCACATGAATGACAGGCATTTAAACACTGAAAAAAAAACGGCCTGGCGTTTGCTTTTGTTTTTGAAGTAAAGTTAAACAGCCATATGGATAGGGGCCTACCTGTCATTACCAATGGACAAGCAGCAGTTTAATTTACAAAAGAAGGAGGAATCAAAGATCCCTGTGACATGGAAAACAGGATTTGTAAACATTGAAAGCAAAAACGGCCTGAACATGTGTGTGCAAATAAAAAAGGCTTTTAAAAAAATAAAACTGGATAAAATATCACTGCTCACAGAAAAATGTCAGGAAAACAAAACATGATGTGTGGGTTGACAAAAGCATTGTATATTATGTTTCACCTATAAAATTCCAGTGACATTTGAAGAGCCACTTGTTTCTGGCTGTGGTCAAAACGTCACAAAGGAAAACTCCTACTTCCAGCCTGGATGTCACATCTCCCATCTAATGACACCCACAATAAAATGTGCTGCTGATTTTGTTGAAAGCCCAGTGTCCTCCAGGCCTGCTGGATCTGAAAGAAGGGGCTTGAGGAAATTCATCCTTGGGTGGAGCACGACTAATACCTGCTACATCATATGGATTTGGTGGTCGGCTATCTAATTCTCCATGATCAGCTAAAACAGAAAATATCTTTAGTAGGGGAGTTGCCATTAAAATTATGCAGTTGTAATACATAACTAGCTTTTGCCAAAAAGTTGAAAGGGGAACAAAGGGGTGATTACAAATAGCAATTGCCATATGTTGCTCCAAACCCCTAAACCAATCCTGATTTGGAAGTGGGGTTGGGAGGAGAGAGAGGAGTAACTGTCCAATCCTAGTGGCAGGGATTATTGCTGGGTACTTCCCCAAGATTGTAAAGTTGGTGATGTCATTTCTGCTATATAAGGGGGACTGCACTAGGACAGGAGACAGACAAAATCTGGGGAGACAGAATAAGGAGAAAGACAGGAAGGCTGCTGAAACTTACCATCTGACAGCTGTAAGGAGACACCAGAGGAGATTGCTGAGAGTGCATCTGGGTGGAGCTGTCCATTTCTAGGAAGGCCTCAAAGCTGACAGGGTCCTGTGGGGGAGAGAAGGAGGCCATCTTTGAGAGTGGAATTACCAGACCCATGCCCTATCTTTCCAGAGTGTCCTGAGATGCTGCTGGATTTCCTGAAACCCAAGCAGAGGACTGCTATGTAAGTAGAACTAAGCTCTGGAAAACCAAAAGGTGGGGGTGTCTGCTTGCCCTGAATCTTTTCCCTTTCTAATGGGTGAGGGGACGAAACTGTGTAGATCCTTAGCCTATGTAACGAAAAATATGTATTTAATTAATTCCCCATTTGGCAGAACACTACGGGATGAATTTTGTTAAAATTCAAAATTAGCTTTGAAAACTCACATCCCATTGGGCAATGAAAGCTATGGCCTATAATTTAATTGAATAATCCCTGTTGTCCATATGACCCCGATTTCTTTAGGGAAGAGGGGTGTCTTTGTTCTTAAATCAGTCCAACCTTTTTATCCAGCTTCCCCAACACAGGTCTTTCAATAAGGGGGGTCTGAAATCCAAAATTACCCAAAGCATTCAAATTGTTCTGTCTGACATCCTAACATAGACCAAAGCAAGAGGGGAGAGGGGGCTGAAAAACAAAGCGATAAATCACCCTGTGTTTATTTTAAATCAAAGGTTTGGGGTGAAATTAAATTATTCATCAGTGTAATTATTTTGTGAAGTGAGATTTACAGAAAGGGAAGAATTGTGTCTGTGTTCTTTTTAACTCAATTTTGTGGTTTACTTATGCTGAGTCAAGTTGATTATGTTGTGCCACGGATAAAGTGGTGTTTTCAAAATGTTTGTGCTAATTTCTATTACTGTTAATTTAAATAAATACCAATATATTTCCCGTACACCTGCCTGGTTGTTGGCTTATTGTTAGCTCAGGGGAGACCGATCCAAGGGGCATGATATGTGCCTGAGATAGGGCTAAAAAAAGAATCTGTTAAACAGTTTGTTGATTAACCACTTGAGTGGGGAGGGAAGTTACTCCCTGCATTGAGGGTGGCTTCTCAATAAACCGTTACAGTTTTTAAATGCACTCCACCACTTTAGGGGATTTTTGGGGTTGGCAAAATGGTAATAAGTAATACACAATTACTTTAACAACTATAGTATTATACGTGCTGGGAAAGGGATCAGAGATTTCAAATTTCCCTGAGCTCATCCCCGTGTCCTTTGGCTATGTGGCAATTCATTAAACTATTAATCAATAAGGATAATGCTAGGGATCTACTTCTGGATGCTCACCCCATTAATAGGGGGAAGATTTGAATCCAAACATATCCCCACTAATGCTTTGTTCAGTTGGAATAATGCACTTAATTTGAATTTATCTGGGTTCTGCACAGGTACAGTAAGGAAGTCATCCTGCATCATATCATTGGGAGCAATGGGACCTGGTTATGGGTGGTACTCCAAAAGCCCTTCTGTCTGCCTCTCCTGGTCTCTACTAATGGATGGTCCCCTGCCACAGTCCTCCTCTTGGTTCCCTCCAGATTTTAGTTCCACCTTTCGCCTTGTCTCATCCTTGTCTGGTAGCCGCATTGTCTGACCATCTGATCTGCTCTCAAGATCACCTTTTCCACAGTGTCCCACGTTTTAAATCTCCTCACCGTATACAAAAATGTCTAAATTAAAATGAACTGGAACATTGGATAATTCTCCTGATTGGGCATCTCTTCATCTTCCCCCTAAGTAAGGCCTAGTCCCTTCACACTGATTGTTTTTCAGGTCTCCATGCCCCATTTATTGGAGTTCCTGCTCCACCCATCTACAATTGCATTTCGGAGCAACTCAGATATGACTTTAAACATCTTCAACATAGCACTTTTCTCTGATTTACAAATAAGGGTCACAACCCATATATTTCTAAACTGGTCAGATTTTGCCGGTCGCAATGAATCATGGTTGGTATCGGCAGGTGACTGCCTGCATGAGTGGCAGATTTTTGTGATTTTCCCAGAACAGATTGCAGTTAAAATCTTAATGTTTTACAGACAGGTATCTTATTCCAAGATGCCCGGCTCTCTGATCTTTAATTTATTCTGGGGAGCTGCAATCATATTTTGTCTTATAACTTTGGTTCCCAAGGTCAGATTCAGAGGAGATTCCTAGCAACAGATAGGTTTGTGTGTGTGCGTTCTGGAATTTTATGAGCCATCTCTGTATCTGTAATGTTTCCCAAGATTCTAGGCAACATATGATTGTCCATATAATCCTATCGATCTTCCTTTAATTATATGGACATTATTAGTTCAATAAAACTGCACATTTCTGTTTCCAAAACTTAGATGTACGCTTGGTCATCTGCCTTCTGTTGACTTAGTCTGCAACAAAACCACTTAGCATTCTTTCAAGGCTAACGACGAGCATGTGTTTCCTTATCTCATTGAGCAGAGGGTATAACTCTGCCTCCTCGATTCATGTGGCATCTTCTGGTACATGTGCAACTGTCAGCCAACCCAAGACCACACCACAAACTGAATTCAATTTTGAGTATTTTCGAAGGTTCAAAATCCATGGGCTGTATCTGTATTTACTCAGTGGTCATCAATTCACCCCAATAAACCACTGTCACAGACCCAAGCTCTGCCCCTTTCCTGTTTCTGCTGAGATTTAAGGGGGGTTTCCAAATAGAGAGGCAAAGGAGTGTTTGACCTTTGTGATCTGATGGAGGAAGGTTATCTTGTGTGTTTCAGCACATCCTGAAGTCAGCTCTTATGAAGAGAAAATAGTGATTTTAAATCCTTCATTTTTGTTTATTAACATTAGGCCTGCTTTAATATCTTCCATCGCATAATACACATTGTTCTCCTTTACCATGCCATCAATGTCCAACCTTACATTATAAAATATATTTTAATTACACTGGCAATAGAGTTTCATCTTTAATGTGTTCATTGTCCATCGAAGCTGCAAAATGCACAGATTTCTCCATGGCAGCTTTCTGTTTTGGCAAATTTACACTTTAGTGCATCTGTCGTATGTAGTGAGAAGGAGGCCTCAGCCTTTCGGCCTTGTCACTCAAACATGGAGCACAATGGGTTTGTATTCTCATTTTTCTGAAAGCAATATTAGGATGTTTGGTAGTTGAGAGTTGAATGCTGCCCTTTTGTCTGATATCCAACTGTTTGCTTTCTATATTCCTGCACCTTTGGACCTAAATAAGACAGGTGCAGTTGACTTGTATCTTGGGGCTGAAAATCCCCCACAGCATGCCATGTGCATGTAGTATTTTGGCTGTGTTGTCATCTTTGATGTTATTGGTGTTAGTCTTAGCAGTGCACAGTGGTGGTGCAAGTTATGGTTGCTTAGCTTACCATAACTAGTGAATTTCTGAGGTTTTTTGGTTTTACCTGTAACCATAATGTCCCTGCAACAATGTTTTTTCCATTGAATTTTATAGGTTTTTACAGGTGCAACGTAACCATAACGTCCCTTTAACAATGTTCTTTTGTCAGTGAATTTCATTGGTTTTTTAGCAGGATACCCTTACTGTGTAAAAATGAACTGTGCAACATAGCGCAACTGCTGGCACCATATTAATGCGGACAGCAGTCGCAGACTATACATCTCTGCAGAGATCATTTGGCATCCAACCGGCTGAGTAAGAGCTAGATAGTGGTACCAATCACCAAACGCAAATAACATAGACAAACAGCAACGTGGGCAAAAATTGGCTGAAAAATTAGAGTAGATTTGCAAATTGTGCACTTATGAAGCAAACAGGACCAAGGGATACGGAGTACACCATAACAGAATGAATCAACAACAGAAGGGACGTCTGCCTTCACCAATCTTACCGCACTGCTACTTTAAAGGGGAAAAAAGAACCAACTGCCAGAGTAACTTCTGGAAAATGCAAAGACCTGAATGTCAGTACAATGTAGGAAGGACCCTAAACTTTGTAAAATAATTGCACCAGTGCTGCAGTATGCAAAGGTACGGAAGCATAACATGTCTTGGTGTAATGCAGCAATGCCAAGCCCCTTACAGTGGCAGGAAGAACATTTCTCTCATGACGCAAGTACTTTCTATAGTAAACCCATTGGTACGCACAGTGCTGTGAACCGTAAAAAATGTCATATATATTGCAGCATGTACATCAAACACATTTTCTTTTTGGTAAGACAACATATTGGAAAGGAAAGCAGGGCAGTACAAGCGGCAACCTTTGCACAACATCATATGGGCGTAGGAAACGAAAGAAATGATGTACACAGGGAAATGGACAGGACAGCGTGGAAGTCAAAGTGGAGAAATTGGTAAACAATTGTGCCACTTTAAAGGTTGTGTACAAGGATATCATTTGGACAAAATAACACAACACGGGCACACCTGCATGTGTACTCCTTCCCCATGTCAGAGCACCCATTCCCTCAAAAACTGTTTCATGGGAGACGTTACAGTAATACATCAATCTTTTCCTCCCCTCACAACCAAATTGTGCAAATCCCCATTTCCCCACAAAAAGTATTCTGCTACCCCTTCCTTCCCAAATGAGCTGTATGCATGTTACAAGGAAATGATAATAATGAGAATTGTGCAGACTGTTTGAGTGGTAATTTTGTTTGTACCTGAAATGGGGTTCTGACTCACCGGCACACGACCCTTGGTGCAATGACTGCAAGTAAGAAAAAGGTAGGTGTCCTACGTACTCTGCAGCTGTCCGGCCTATCCACAATGACAATGGAGGTATCCATACACTGCCAGCATGCTCTGCACATTTGCATTTTCTCCACCACCAATCAATGTGTATACGCCCGGATGTTTATGCATAGTGCAAGTACAGGCATGTGTGTCTGTTCCTCTGTGTCCTGCGGACATCTCCACTGTGCAGCATATGCTAAGGAACGTTAATTAGGTCGGGTGTCCACCCGCGTCCTACAGCTAGCTATGCAGATAAGTATCCCACCTGCTGTAGCTTATAAATACCCAGCATCTCCCTAAATTGTTGGCGCATGTGTGGCGCAGTTTTAGTCAGTAGAGAAATGGCAACGGTGTGCATAGGACATCCATGCACGTGCACACAATGCATTGCGCCCAAACCGCGTGCAGTGGACAGCCATCCCAAAGGAGAACAGTGGTGACATCACCATGGGACCGCACCCACTCTGGACGTGAGCCCTTATTTCGGGGAAAGGAGCCAGATCCTGGAACAGCGGGAAAGTGCAGGGTTGAGCAAACTACAGACTGTTTTTCAGAAAGTACACACTTACAGACACACCACAATGTGCCATTGCACATGTCTGTATGGGTTTGAACAATGTAGGCCTGCTTTCCGGGTGAAAGTTGTCCACAGCAACCCCACAAAAGGGCACACCCCAGAGGTGGTGAGCAATCAGCTTGCAGCTTTGTTGAACAAAGTAGCAGGCCACATAGGTTTGCCCTGTAATAATGCTGCACCAAATCTGATGTGTATGCACAGTAATGAACAAAATTATGAATGGACCTTGCTGTGCCACACGCAACCGCAGCAGCAATATTCCCCATTGGCCCAATCGCATTGGGTAGCTAGTGGCAAAGGGGAGTAAGCATATGTGCGTTTCCCCAGGACAGTGAGGGCCGTGTCCCAATGAAGCATAAACATTCCTTCTTCCTTTTCTAGTTTCTTCTTTGCAGAACGCCATCATTGTGTACTGTTAAAAAGTTCCACACGCTTCCACCAATGACATTGAACAACTCTCCATGGAACTGTATCAGTTCTGTACAACACTCCTCTGCATACACACCCCGCCCAGAAACGTTATTGCACAATCCCTGTGGCTCCATAGTCCCATTTCCATCTCCGCCATTCGAAAAATCCACAGATATGGCTTTCGTGCTGCGTGCGAGCGTAGGGACACAACGTGCCACCAGGGTAGGGGAAGTTTGTTATAAGGGGCGGCTCTTAAAAGAGTTTATTTTTTTTTAGATTCTTCTAGAGGAACACCTTTTTTCATTTTGTATTGGATTTTTTGTTTTCTTGTGCGGACATTGTTACAGTAAACACTTCACTGCATCTTGCAGATGGGCAAACAAAACAGCATAACCAATGGGCGACAAAGAAATGCCATCTGGTTGGAAAAATTCTGCATTTCCACAACTAATGAGGTAATTGTTGCAGAAGATCATCCAAGCAGCAGACAGAAAAGTATTCATGTTTCTGTTGATGCGTCTGGCTTGGAACAACATCCATGAGCAGTAGCCTACACTCTTGGTGGTGTCATCGATGAGAAAAGCCCCTTCGCAGTGGGACCAAGCCTCTTCACTAGCTTTTGCAACCTCTTTAGTCGAGGGAACAAGCCTAAACAAGACATGTGCATACCGCTGTAGTGGATAACGATAACATTGCCTCCACCAAAAGTGGACAGGTCTTCGAAAGTGCATCCATGTCGGTGAAACTGCGCTAGTACACACCGTTCCACAATGCGACCACTCCTTCCAACCCGAAATTGACATCAAAGTTTCTTTCCAAGGCATACTTGTGCAGATCGAGTAGAAAGGCATCACATATAGGCAAGACAATTGGTTTCGCCATGTCAGGCAGCCTCACTACGCAGAATGCAATGTACAGCAGTTTGAACACCCCTTCCTGTAAACCACACCCACAGTACCTGATTGGATAATCCCAAAGTTCCCATGGGCATTAGACAGCAACGTATAAAGCGCTGATTGTGGCATGTGCGGTGCCCAAAGTACTGCGAGGGCCACACCCCAGTAAAGCAGGAGCAGTCCTTCTTCCCTTTCCACTACCTTTTGTCCAGCACCACCTCAATGGGTATGGGTAAATGGGCAAACACGATTCCACCAATGCCATCCAAGACGTTACCATCTAACAATGTCTGTGCTGCACAACACTTCATAGGTATTGTTAGAAAATCAGCCTGCTAGTGTACTGTCACTTGCCAGCACGTCCACTACAAATTCCAGTAATAGATTGAAAAATGTGTGCATCCACATTCATCCTCTTCCGCACCCACTACTACAAATGTAAGGTACCAAACCTTTTTCTGCACTATGCGTATTACTGTGTTATAAGTGTGTACTTCTGTGTAGGCTGCCCTATTACAGCACGCCCTTTTTAAATCTGCCTTCTTCTGCTCTCCGCCCTCTGCAACTCATCCACAAGAGGAGTGTGCCACTTGGGATGGTATCTCTCCTGCACTGAAATGTCAACAATAGCTCCCTGTGGCTGCGAGGAATAAAGTGAGAAGACTCTGCATTATGCAGAAGGCCTTCTGGCCCCTGGAACCACAATACCTTCAAATGTAACTCCCTAAATATCTGCGTGCGCAAGCTCTTCCCTCATCCATCTCCAACTCCCTCAGGGTCACGCACTTCTGCAAAAAAACAGTTGTTGGCAGATGTGCTTTTTTTCACGTAGGACCTCCCTTTGCAACAGGCTCCCTGCCTCCCTGACCCTTGAGGGGAAACATCGCTGGTTCCGGAAGCACCTCAAAGTCTTTCTCTTCCGTCTGCTGTATCTGCTCATCTCCTGGCTAACTGCCTAACATAAACTTAATCTGCACTACTTAACTGATGTCTCCCCCTTCCAAACAAACCCCTACACTGGCTTTCTAGCAAACCCGCACTTGAGCACTGTTTCCTATATGCCTAACAGTGCATCCACCACTTCATGTGTACACTTATCCATGCACTTGGCACAGTTGGCCTGTATTTCTACTTATTGTCATTTCTTCTTCTTCCCATGTACTATACCTTCCCCTCCCTCCACCCATGCACTTGGCCGATCTAAGTCACACCTGTCCTACTAGGTTCTTTGTCTCTGTCTCCCCTCTGTTTGCCCTCCTTTGCGTTGTTGTGCTTTGCTAGACATGTGTGTAGGCGCATTACGAATGCCGTAGCATACAAGCACACGTCATATGATATCATACACACAATGCATGAACAACAGTAGGATGCCTGCCACTTACCATGTACACTCCAAAGTTGTTTTTTATTTTCCACTCTACCCCACTTACTGCACACTTTTCTAAAAATGTTGGGCACACGCAGCACACCTTGCATGTTACTAACTGCAAAGAAATATATACAGTTGATGCATACACCCAGGATACCTGCTCCTTAAATGGCTCCCTTCCAGCATAGCCTTCTGCACTTGTTTGTGGAAACAGACCTTCTGTCACACTGTTTAAGTACCCACCTGTACCACCAACCTTATTAACAGTGTCTTTCACACCACTTTTCCATGGTTTCCAGCCAGAAAATTACTGGATGTGGCATGTGAGTGTTTTTGTGGTAGGGAGGCACGGGGATGGGGTTGGTTTGAGGGGGTGAATGTAAAACAGGATTAGTAGTTGGGTCTGTAGTACTGTCTCAGAAAAGAAAAGGTTTTTTTTGGAGGGGTTGTCCTGTTTTCGGTATGTACATGCTTGCTTACACATTGTTTAGTTTTTGTATGTCTTTAGATGTATTTTTGTTCCCTTCTCCTCCTCACATTTGTACGGAGTGAACATCAACGCTTCTCTTACAGTTCTACAGGATTGTATTCAATGCTGCGTGCAGAGTGGCAAACAAAACAGCATTGCCAATGGAGGTCAAACAAATTCCATTTCGTTGGACCCACTGCAAATCTTGCTCCTTAAAGCTGTCATAGTCTGTGCTCAACAACCCAGCACTGCACATAAAGGCACATACTTCTGTTTATAAAACACCTCCCGACCTCTAGCTGTGGGCAAATTACAACCTAATGTGCAACACGTGCAATTACCTACGCCATCTGCTCCCAAACGCATAGCACCTCACTTTGGTTGTTCCACTAAATGTAAAATGCTCTCTGCACCCATTATTCAAAGGTCACCATCCTCAGAGAGAAACAGAGGCAACTCTACATGGCTGCTGTATGGTGTGCTGGCTGTCGTCAAAAGATAGGCTGTCGGGTACGTAACCAACAGCCTATGGACCTTGCCCATGTACCCAATACCGTAGGGCTTACTTACACCCAGCACAACATAATAGCCTCATGAAAGGGAACATATCCCACATACCACAATCCACAAATGTAACATATGATAGGTGGTGCAAAGGGCAACTCATGGCAACCGCAAATAGCACCATTTGGCTCCCTAATGTGCAAGGTGTTAGCATAATGGGTACGATATGCCACTGGACGCATATCAGGTCACTTGTGCTCTTCAGCCACGTCAACAAGGTCCTGCACAACAATTTTTTCAATGTCACCACCATCGGAGACATGCATACTTAAAAGTGCATGTATGCATTATGGTGGCATGCTATGCAGCAGGCCTAGCCTCTTCGGTCACTGGCCTACGGGCTATGGGCTTTTGCCATACACCCAACGGTGTAGCCCTTGGCCACACCCAGCTCAACACAACAGAGCTATGCAGGTGAACAAGAGGCCAGGTACATGCAGGTCACCCCTAACCACTTCTAAGCATCCTCTACTTCACCACTTCTCCCACAGTACACACTGGAGAAGTCGTCACTCCATCAGGTCCAGGCATATACTACACAGTGTAAGAATTACAACCAATCCCCACAACCATAAAAGCAACATTTTAGCACACGCAACACACAGTACTGCTGTGTACATTGCAAGTTTCATGTGTTCTCCAATGTTCTCCCCTTCTGCCATTTCTCTACCACTCTTTTGCTTTCGGCTGCCATGCACCCAACAGTCTAGGCGTAGGCCACACTAACCATGACATAATAGTGCCAGGCAGACAACAAGGTTTGCATGTGTCAGAAATCACAAAGGCAACATACGCACCAGCACTTCCAGTGAATGTTGCAAGTTTCATTCAGTCTCCATTGCACTCCCCTTCTGCCATTGCTCTACCATAAATGGCCACTGGGGCCTCACCACATACAGCACACCCTAGTACAACCCATGTTTTCCTTCTCATGTCATGTGTAATGCAGGCCCCATCTGTAAGTGCACCTGCCAACTTTCACCCTGGCCACATCGTTGCATAAAAGGCTCAATGACGTTGCGTTCCCTGTGCTGAACTGTATATGAGTGGCTGTGTACATTGTCCATATTGCAACTTTCTGATGATGACCACTTCCTTTCATGGCGCAATGTGGTAAAGCACTTCCTCAAGCAAGGGTATTATAAGGGCCAAACCATAGCAAACGCACATGGTGTCATGTGACTCCCTATTATGCAATAGGGGCACTTATGTGGACCATATAGTAATGAACGCATAGGAGCTCACTTTTGCTGTTCCACCAAGTGCACACCGTCCTCTCCTACCATTGTGTGCTACTCACTAACTCCAAATGCATGCACATTAACAACTGCATCACAGTATTATATTGTAGAAGCTATAATGAAGTCTAGGCTGTTGGGTGCATGGCCCACAGCCTACGGCCTTCGACCATGCACCCAACAGTCTAGGCCTAGTCCATGCTCACCACAACATAACAGAGCATGCACAAGGCCAGGTGCGCATGTGCCATGAATCACAAAAGCAACATAAGCACCAGCACTTCCACCCAACCACCACACCATAAAGCGGGGACACATTAACACGTGTTCACATGTTCCACTTACCGTAATGCAGAAACATCTTACTGTATTTGGCACCACTTCCAACTTCCAATCACAAAGCATTATAAGCATGCCAACCAAACAAGACAATCTTCACAACGTTGAGCCTGCTCCCGCCTGCTCCCACCACTCTAGTACGTGCACAGAAGCAATAGTGTGTACTGCACTGCAACACTTACTAATCTGTGCAATGGACACTACGTAAGCACTTAGAACAAACATTTGCACCGGGACCTCTTCCATATGTACACTATTCCGTTAATAGACCCATTGGACACACTGCATGACTGGTCACTGCACCATCTCCACCCATACACTGACAACTGTAGGTTGTTCTACCAATCACCACACACATTCAACTACCATTGTGTGCACTGCAGCCAAATCAAACACAATACGCAACAATGTAGCACCTACTTTCAACCAGTACACATACCTTTTCAACCAGTGCACATCATTATCTGTGCTAGGGCTGCAGCCATGCATCCAAGGGGCTACAGACTTACGCCACACAGCACACCACAGTACACGCTATGTTTAAATCCTCATGTGTCGTGGAATGCACTCCTCTTCTGCAAATGTGCATGGCACCACTCATGACAGAAAGCCATCGCTGCTGTAGCTCGCATGCCATAATGCAGGCTGCCTAAAAAGACCACACAAGAAAGTTGCCTGTTGAGGTATTTGCGCATTGGCGGAGCTTGCATGGATAGCACTGTCAGACTTCCATCTTCTTGTACAATGATATATATCACTTGAAGCTATTCTCACTCCCGCACTCTTTCCATCCCTTCTTCCCACCACCAGATGCCGTTCACTAAGTTTTCAGATCTTTTTGCCACCGCATTGTCCTCTGATACAACATACTGCCGTCATGAAACACTTTTCCCACATCCCGTTACCGCACACTGCCATTCAATCAAAGTTTTAACTGTGCTGCAAACAGGGAAATGGGACGCTGGACCAGAGCCAGATATGACTAATTTTAGTATGCACACTGTCACATACAAGAGGCCAGCCATGCACACAATGGCTTACAGCCTTGCCACACACACCGCAACACTATCCTTTGATACACCATGGTGGCATTTCCCAAAACCTTTGATGCACAGCACACTTCCCTCCAGCCAACCACCGGCCGCGTCCACTCTTCGCGGACAGCACAGCGTACCGCAGGCTAATAACACTTCGGTCCGAGGAGCGAACATGGACCGAGATATCACACATTTTTTGGGACATACATCTGAGTATTTAGCAAAGAAATTACTGGTCCGATTTCCACCCAACACACAAAAGCACGCTTTCTGACCCAAGCCCCTGCCACAAATTTGGTGAAAATGTGTCCAGCCGTTCAGGCTGTAGCCATGCGCAAATGTTTTCCCCATTCAGTCTATGGCCACATAAAAAATAATTGGGACCCACCCTATAACTTTGTCCACCCCCTGCCCCAGCCCCCCACACACGAAACATCACCCAACTTGGCGAAAAAATTCAGGGCCGGCCATATACTTTTTTTTTAAAAGTTTGCTGATGATTCTTCCAGGGGGAGCGAAGTTATAAGCCGCCAAAAAAGTGGTCTTCCTATGGGTTTAGAAACGTAACCATAACTAAACGGCCACTTCCGCGTGCCGTGTAGTATATATATGCATATGTATGTGTGTGTATATATATATAAATATATATATATATATATATATATATATATATATATATTGCCTACATGTTGTAGACAGGGACAGATTAGCAGTCCCTAATGGCAGGGGCATTATGCGCCATTTCCGACCCACTGTCACATTTCACCTAAATTATAGTTGTGAAAAATCCTGCAGTCATCAAGGAAGAGAGTGCAGCAAACCGGCACAGTGGGGTTCTCTTCAAGAAAGGTTATAAAATTGAACCGAACAGTGCATGTTACAACACGTTTTTCAAAATGGCAAAAAGAAATAAAACATACGTGGTGTGCAAACCAGTGTAAAGGGGAGCAGATAACATCTACTGTGCATAACATTTAAGTGGACAATATGGATTTACAGCAATACCCTGATACGTTGCGTGGTTTCCTTGCAGACATTCACATACCACATTTGGGCCTGGTAGAAACCCACATCCTTATCTGAAATGTGCACTATGCAGCTTCGATGTGCCTAGTTTCAAATCTCCATCATGTGTCAGGCACGTCTGCACTCACATGCAGCTGAGCAATACCTAACCTCTCCTGGCCCCTCCCCTCCCAATCTGAAGGTAGCGCAATGCGTGCACACGTTCTACAGCGTCTAACGTGCTTCCTGCAAAAGATATACGTCGTGCGCACACTCTTCATCTACAGCCATTTATTGATTTAGCATATTGCAGACAAATTAGTAAAAAGTTTGAATCTGTTAGGTTTCAGATGTTTGATCTAAAGTATGGAAGCGTGCTTGCATTTCTGCGCTGACCCTTCGTTGTGATTATCTATTTACTCGTATTGCCGTTTGTAAAGAGTGAAGTAGCATCTGTCCGGTTCTGCAGTTGGTATAGGGCCTTTAATGAAGTGCCAAGGACGAGTATGCTCGTCCTTTTTGCATAGACTTGCATGATAGCCTGGCAGATAAGGGCTTAAGCCTCCGACTATCTCTTGTTTCAACTTGTATTTATTGTTTTATATGTTTATGCATTGATAGTTATAGGGCATCACATCACCTTTTGTGGTTTGTGGCTAAAGACTCATTCATTGTGTGAGGGGGCTGATAAAATGCTTTCCCCTTTTTTTTAAAAATCCCAGCAATGTCATGTATTTCCTAGTATTATCTTCAGCATTTCCCCTTATTCTAAAAACTACAGTCCTTATATTCTCTGCCCTTGCTTTCTTACCCAGAAAATCATTTATTAAGCTGCTACAGATTCTTAGGAGTTGCAAGTGGCGTAAAGAGGAGTGGACTGTGCAACTGGTCTGGTGTTCACGACGAGGCCAAAGACCCTTTCTCCAGGAGAAGAGTAAAGGTACCGTTCTGCAGGCATCTCTTGGATATCTCAGGGCTTGATGCAACTTGTTAAGCAGACCCATAGTTCTCAACTCAGAAGTTTTTGGCGGGTGTCACACACCATGGCGCCACATCCCTCACCTGCCAAGCTCATTGTCTACCCGTAGTCATTGTTGGGATCTCACCCACCGAAAACAAAATCCTTTGTTTTCACCATAGCGACTGAAAAGGCTGAGAGATGTGCAGGCCCTGAAACTCTGCAGGCACTTTTGGGGACTTCTGAGACAGTTGACTTAACATATCTCTCTCCCTTCTACTGTTTATGAGGAAGTCAGCCTCACTTTCACCTGGCCAAGCAACAGGACTTCATGCAGCTCTTCTTATCTGTGCTGGTACTTGGCTGGCTTAGACCTTGTGTGACTTGCCAGGCCGCTGCCCGTAGCCTTGGATTGTCTTAGAGACTGCCCTCATTGCCTTCTCCGAAGCTTACCTTGGACCCAGGTTAGATCGTGCCCTCTCAGAAGTCAGTCTTGGCCACCTCGGCATTGGCGGGTATGGGCCATGCGCTGCACTGCTTCTTGATGCAACCCTAAAACCCCAAACCATTAGACTATTTCTATTTGTATTTATTAATTTTGTACAATGCTGCATCATTACTGGCATTTTGTGCTTAAACAGTAGTTGGTGAAAATAAGATTCAAGGTATTATTGGCATTATTTATTTATTTATTTGTGTGTGCAGTTGGTATTGTTATTATGGTATTTATTGAGCACATACCTAGCTCCAGGAAGCAAAGGATTGCTTTACAAGTCAAAGCAGAAAGTACACCATTGGGGAAGCAGAAGACAAAGGATCAATACAGGGAGAAGAGACCTAACAACAGGAGTGGGGGAGGTCAGACAACGTGGGCAAAAATTGGCTGAAAAATTAGAGTAGATTTGCAAATTGTGCACTTATGAAGCAAACAGGACCAAGGGATACGGAGTACACCATAACAGAATGAATCAACAGCAGAAGGGACGTCTGCCTTCACCAATCTTACCACACTGCTACTTTAAAGGGGAAAAAAGAACCAACTGCCAGAGTAACTTCTGGAAAATGCAAAGACCTGAATGTCAGTACAATGTAGCAAGGACCCTAAACTTTGTAAAATAATTGCAGCAGTGCTGCAATACGGAAGCATAACATGTCTTGGTGTAATGCAGCAATGCCAAGCCCCTTACAGTGGCAGGAAGAACATTTCTCTCATGACGCAAGTACTTTCTATAGTAACCCCATTGGTACGCACAGTGCTGTGAACCGTAAAAAATGTCATATATATTGCAGCATGCACATCAAACACATTTTCTTTTTGGTAAGACAACATATTGGAAAGGAAAGCAGGGCAGTACAAGCGGCAACCTTTGCACAACATCATATGGGCGTAGGAAACGAAAGAAATGATGTGCACAGGGAAATGGACAGGACAGCGTGGAAGTCAAAGTGGAGAAATTGGTAAACAATTGTGCCACTTTAAAGGTTGTGTACAAGGATATCATTTGGACAAAATAACACAACACGGGCACACCTGCATGTGTACTCCTTCCCCATGTCAGAGCACCCATTCCCTCAAAAACTGTTTCATGGGAGACGTTACAGTAATACATCAATCTTTTCCTCCCCTCACAACCAAATTGTGCAAATCCCCATTTCCCCACAAAAAGTACTTCTGCTACCCCTTCCTTTCCAAATGAGCTGCATGCATGTTACAAGGAAATGATAATAATGAGAATTGTGCAGACTGTTTGAGTGGTAATTTTGTTTGTACCTGAAATGGGGTTCTGACTCACCGGCACACGACCGTTGGTGCAATGACTGCAAGTAAGAAAAAGGTAGGTGTCCTACGTACTCTGCAGCTGTCCGGCCTATCCACAATGACAATGGAGGTATCCATACACTGCCAGCATGCTCTGTACATTTGCATTTTCTCCACCACCAATCAATGTGTATACGCCCGGATGTTTATGCATAGTGCAAGTACACGCATGTGTGTCTGTTCCTCTGTGTCCTGCGGACATCTCCACTGTGCAGCATATGCTAAGGAACGTTAATTAGGTCGGGTGTCCACCCGTGTCCTACAGCTAGCTATGCAGATAAGTATCCCACCTGCTGTAGCTTATAAATACCCAGCATATCCCTAAATTGTTGGCGCATGTGTGGCGCAGTTTTAGTCAGTAGAGAAATGGCAACGGTGTGCATAGGACATCCATGCACGTGCACACAATGCATTGCGCCCAAACCGCGTGCAGTGGACAGCCATCCCAAAGGAGAACTGTGGTGACATCACCATGGGACCGCACCCACTCTGGACGTGAGCCCTTATTTCGGGGAAAGGAGCCAGATCCTGGAACAGTGGGAAAGTGCAGGGTTGAGCAAACTACAGACTGTTTTTCAGAAAGTACACACTTACAGACACACCACAATGTGCCGTTGCACATGTCTGTATGGGTTTGAACAATGTAGGCCTGCTTTCCGGGTGAAAGTTGTCCACAGCAACCCCACAAAAGGGCACACCCCAGAGGTGGTGAGCAATCAGCTTGCAGCTTTGTTGAACAAAGTAGCAGGCCACATAGGTTTGCCCTGTAATAATGCTGCACCAAATCTGATGTGTATGCACAGTAATGAACAAAATTATGAATGGACCTTGCTGTGCCACACGCAACCGCAGCAGCAATATTCCCCATTGGCCCAATCGCATTGGGTAGCTAGTGGCAAAGGGGAGTAAGCATATGTGCGTTTCCCCAGGACAGTGAGGGCCGTGTCCCAATGAAGCATAAACATTCCTTCTTCCTTTTCTAGTTTCTTCTTTGCAGAACGCCATCATTGTGTACTGTTAAAAAGTTCCACACGCTTCCACCAATGACATTGAACAACTCTCCATGTAACTGTATCAGTTCTGTACAACACTCCTCTGCATACACACCCCAGCCAGAAACGTTATTGCACAATCCCTGTGGCTCCATAGTCCCATTTCCATCTCCGCCATCCGAAAAATCCACAGATATGGCTTTCGTGCTGCGTGCGAGCGTAGGGGCACAACGTGCCACCAGGGTAGGGGAAGTTTGTTATAAGGGGCGGCTCTTAAAAGAGTTTATTTTTTTTTAGATTCTTCTAGAGGAACACCTTTTTTCATTTTTTATTGGATTTTTTGTTTTCTTGTGCGGACATTGTTACAGTAAACACTTCACTGCATCTTGCAGATGGGCAAACAAAACAGCATAACCAATGGGCGACAAAGAAATGCCATCTGGTTGGAAAAATTCTGCATTTCCACAACTAATGAGGTAATTGTTGCAGAAGATCATCCAAGCAGCAGACAGAAAAGTATTCATGTTTCTGTTGATGCGCCTGGCTTGGAACAACATCCATGAGCAGTAGCCTACACTCTTAGTGGTGTCATCGATGAGAAAAGCCCCTTCGCAGTGGGACCAAGCCTCTTCACTAGCTTTTGCAACCTCTTTAGTCGAGGGAACAAGCCTAAACAAGACATGTGCATATCGCTGTAGTGGATAACGATAACATTGCCTCCACCAAAAGTGGACAGGTCTTCGAAAGTGCATCCATGTCGGTGAAACTGCGCTAGTACACACCGTTCCACAATGCGACCACTCCTTCCAACCCGAAATTGACATCAAAGTTTCTTTCCAAGGCATACTTGTGCAGATCGAGTAGAAAGGCATCACATATAGGCAAGACAATTGGTTTCGCCATGTCAGGCAGCCTCACTACGCAGAATGCAATGTACAGCAGTTTGAACACCTCTTCCTGTAAACCACACCCACAGTACCTGATTGGATAATCCCAAAGTTCCCATGGGCATTAGACAGCAACGTATAAAGCGCTGATTGTGGCATGTGCGGTGCCCAAAGTACTGCGAGGGCCACACCCCAGTAAAGCAGGAGCAGTCCTTCTTCCCTTTCCACTACCTTTTGTCCAGCACCACCTCAATGGGTATGGGTAAATGGGCAAACACGATTCCACCAATGCCATCCAAGACGTTACCATCTAACAATGTCTGTGCTGCACAACACTTCATAGGTATTGTTAGAAAATCAGCCTGCTAGTGTACTGTCACTTGCCAGCATGTCCACTACAAATTCCAGTAATAGATTGAAAAATGTGTGCATCCACATTCATCCTCTTCCGCACCCACTACTACAAATGTAAGGTACCAAACCTTTTTCTGCACTATGCGTATTACTGTGTTATAAGTGTGTACTTCTGTGTAGGCTGCCCTATTACAGCACGCCCTTTTTAAATCTGCCTTCTTCTGCTCTCCGTCCTCTGCAACTCATCCACAAGAGGAGTGTGCCACTTGGGATGGTATCTCTCCTGCACTGAAATGTCAACAATAGCTCCCTGTGGCTGCGAGGAATAAAGTGAGAAGACTCTGCATTATGCAGAAGGCCTTCTGGCCCCTGGAACCACAATACCTTCAAATGTAACTCCCTAAATATCTGTGTGCGCAAGCTCTTCCCTCATCCATCTCCAACTCCCTCAGGGTCACGCACTTCTGCAAAAAAACAGTTGTTGGCAGATGTGCTTTTTTTCACGTAGGACCTCCCTTTGCAACAGGCTCCCTGCCTCCCTGACCCTTGAGGGGAAACATCGCTGGTTCCGGAAGCACCTCAAAGTCTTTCTCTTCCGTCTGCTGTATCTGCTCATCTCCTGGCTAACTGCCTGACATAAACTTAATCTGCACTACTTAACTGATGTCTCCCCCTTCCAAACAAACCCCTACACTGGCTTTCTAGCAAACCCGCACTTGAGCACTGTTTCCTATATGCCTAACAGTGCATCCACCACTTCATGTGTACACTTATCCATGCACTTGGCACTTTTGGCCTGTATTTCTACTTATTGTCATTTCTTCTTCTTCCCATGTACTATACCTTCCCCTCCCTCCACCCATGCACTTGGCCGATCTAAGTCACACCTGTCCTACTAGGTTCTTTGTCTCTGTCTCCCCTCTGTTTGCCCTCCTTTGCGTTGTTGTGCTTTGCTAGACATGTGTGTAGGCGCATTACGAATGCCGTAGCATACAAGCACACGTCATATGATATCATACACACAATGCATGAACAACAGTTGGATGCCTGCCACTTACCGTGTACACTCCAAAGTTGTTTTTTATTTTCCACTCTACCCCACTTACTGCACACTTTTCTAAAAATGTTGGGCACACGCAGCACACCTTGCATGTTACTAACTGCAAAGAAATATATACAGTTGATGCATACACCCAGGATACCTGCTCCTTAAATGGCTCCCTTCCAGCATAGCCTTCTGCACTTGTTTGTGGAAACAGACCTTCTGTCACACTGTTTAAGTACCCACCTGTACCACCAACCTTATTAACAGTGTCTTTCACACCAAAGTTTCTTTTCCATGGTTTCCAGCCAGAAAATTACTGGATGTGGCATGTGAGTGTTTTCGTGGTAGGGAGGCACGGGGATGGGGTTGGTTTGAGGGGGTGAATGTAAAACAGGATTAGTAGTTGGGTCTGTAGTACTGTCTCAGAAAAGAAAAGGTTTTTTTTGGAGGGGTTGTCCTGTTTTCGGTATGTACATGCTTGCTTACACATTGTTTAGTTTTTGTATGTCTTTAGATGTATTTTTGTTCCCTTCTCCTCCTCACATTTGTACGGAGTGAACATCAACGCTTCTCTTACAGTTCTACAGGATTGTATTCAATGCTGCGTGCAGAGTGGCAAACAAAACAGTATTGCCAATGGAGGTCAAACAAATTCCATTTCGTTGGACCCACTGCAAATCTTGCTCCTTAAAGCTGTCATAGTCTGTGCTCAACAACCCAGCACTGCACATAAAAGCACACATGCTTCTGTTTATAAAACACCTCCCGACCTCTAGCTATGGGCAAATTACAACCTAATGTGCAACACGTGCAATTACCTACGCCATCTGCTCCCAAACGCATAGCACCTCACTTTGGTTGTTCCACTAAATGTAAAATGCTCTCTGCACCCATTATTCAAAGGTCACCATCCTCAGAGAGAAACAGAGGCAACTCTACATGGCTGCTGTATGGTGTGCTGGCTGTCGTCAAACGATAGGCTGTCGGGTACATAACCAACAGCCTATGGACCTTGCCCATGTACCCAATACCGTAGGGCTTACTTACACCCAGCACAACATAATAGCCTCATGAAAGGGAACATATCCCACATACCACAATCCACAAATGTAACATATGATAGGTGGTGCAAAGGGCAACTCATGGCAACCGCAAATAGCACCATTTGGCTCCCTAATGTGCAAGGTGTTAGCATAATGGGTACGATATGCCACTGGACGCATATCAGGTCACTTGTGCTCTTCAACCACGTCAACAAGGTCCTGCACAACAATTTTTTCAATGTCACCACCATCGGAGACATGCATACTTAAAAGTGCATGTATGCATTATGGTGGCATGCTATGCAGCAGGCCTAGCCTCTTCGGTCACTGGCCTACGGGCTATGGGCTTTTGCCATACACCCAACGGTGTAGCCCTTGGCCACACCCAGCTCAACACAACAGCGTTATGCAGGTGAACAAGAGGCCAGGTACATGCAGGTCACCCCTAACCACTTCTAAGCATCCTCTACTTCACCACTTCTCCCACAGTACACACTGGAGAAGTCGTCACTCCATCAGGTCCAGGCATATACTACACAGTGTAAGAATTGCAACCAATCCCCACAACCATAAAAGCAACATTTTAGCACACGCAACACACAGTACTGCTGTGTACATTGCAAGTTTCATGAGTTCTCCAATGTTCTCCCCTTCTGCCATTTCTCTACCACTCTCTTGCTTTCGGCTGCCATGCACCCAACAGTCTAGGCGTAGGCCACACTAACCATGACATAATAGTGCCAGGCAGGCAACAAGGTTCGCATGTGTCAGAAATCACAAAGGCAACATACGCACCAGCACTTCCAGTGAATGTTGCAAGTTTCATTCAGTCTCCATTGCACTCCCCGTCTGCCATTGCTCTACCATAAATGGCCACTGGGGCCTCACCACATACAGCACACCCTAGTACAACCCATGTTTTCCTTCTCATGTCATGTGTAATGCAGGCCCCATCTGTAAGTGCACCTGCCAACTTTCACCCTGGCCACATCTTTGCATAAAAGGCTCAATGACGTTGCGTTCCCTGTGCTGAACTGTATATGAGTGGCTGTATACATTGTCCATATTGCAACTTTCTGATGATGACCACTTCCTTTCATGGCGCAATGTGGTAAAGCACTTCCTCAAGCAAGGGTGTTATAAGGGCCAAACCATAGCAAACGCACATGGTGTCATGTGACTCCCTATTATGCAATAGGGGCACTTATGTGGACCATATAGTAATGAACGCATACGCATAGGAGCTCACTTTTGCTGTTCCACCAAGTGCACACCGTCCTCTCCTACCATTATGTGCTACTCACTAACTCCAAATGCATGCACATTAACAACTGCATCACAGTATTATATTGTAGAAGCTATAATGAAGCCTAGGCTGTTGGGTGCATGGCCCACAGCCTACGGCCTTCGACCATGCACCCAACAGTCTAGGCCTAGTCCATACTCACCACAACATAACAGAGCATGCAGGCGGCCAGGTGCGCATGTGCCATGAATCACAAAAGCAACATAAGCACCAGCACTTCCACCCAACCACTACACCATAAAGCGGGGACACATTAACACGTGTTCACATGTTCCACTTACCGTAATGCAGAAACATCTTGCTGTATTTGGCACCACTACCAACTTCCAATCACAAAGCATTATAAGCATGCCAACCAAACAAGACAATCTTCACAACGTTGAGCCTGCTCCCGCCTGCTCCCACCACTCTAGTACGTGCACAGAAGCAATAGTGTGTACTGCACTGCAACACTTACTAATCTGTGCAATGGACACTACGTAAGCACTTAGAACAAACATTTGCACCGGGACCTCTTCCATATGTACACTATTCCGTTAATAGACCCATTGGACACACTGCATGACTGGTCACTGCACCATCTCCACCCATACACTGACAACTGTAGGTTGTTCTACCAATCACCACACACATTCAACTACCATTGTGTGCACTGCAGCCAAATCAAACACAATACGCAACAATGTAGCACCTACTTTCAACCAGTACACATACCTTTTCAACCAGTGCACATCATTATCTGTGCTAGGGCTGCAGCCATGCATCCAAGGGGCTACAGACTTACGCCACACAGCACACCACAGTACACGCTATGTTTAAATCCTCATGTGTCGTGGAATGAACTCCTCTTCTGCAAATGTGCCTGGCACCACTCATGACAGAAAGCCATCGCTGCTGTAGCTCGCATGCCATAATGCAGGCTGCCTAAAAAGACCACACAAGAAAGTTGCCTGTTGAGGTATTTGCGCATTGGCGGAGCTTGCATGGATAGCACTGTCAGACTTCCATCTTCTTGTACAATGATATATATCATGTGAAGCTATTCTCACTCCCGCACTCTTTCCATCCCTTCTTCCCACCACCAGATGCCGTACACTAAGTTTTCAGATCCTTTTGCCACCGCATTGTCCTCTGATACAACATACTGCCGTCATGAAACACTTTTCCCACATCCCGTTACCGCACACTGCCATTCAATCAAAGTTTTAACTGTGCTGCAAACAGGGAAATGGGACGCCGGACCAGAGCCAGATATGACTAATTTTAGTATGCACACTGTCACATACAAGAGGCCAGCCATGCACACAATGGCTTACAGCCTTGCCACACACACCGCAACACTATCCTTTGATACACCATGGTGGCATTTCCCAAAACCTTTGACGCACAGCACACTTCCCTCCAGCCAACCACCGGCCGCGTCCACTCTTCGCGGACAGCACAGCGTACCGCAGGCCAATAACACTTCGGTCCGAGGAGCGAACATGGACCGAGATATCACACATTTTTTGGGACATACATCTGAGTATTTAGCAAAGAAATTACTGGTCGGATTTCCACCCAACACACAAAAGCACGCTTTCTGACCCAAGCCCCTGCCACAAATTTGGTGAAAATGTGTCCAGCCGTTCAGGCTGTAGCCATGCGCAAATGTTTTCCCCATTCAGTCTATGGCCAAATAAAAAATAATTGGGACCCACCCTATAACTTTGTCCACCCCCTGCCCCAGCCCCCAACACACGAAACCTCACCCAACTTGCGCGAAAAAATTCAGGGCCGGCCATATACTTTTTTTTAAAAAGTTTGCTGATGATTCTTCCAGGGGGAGCGAAGTTATAAGCCGCCAAAAAAGTGGTCTTCCTATGGGTTTAGAAACGTAACCATAACTAAACGGCCGCTTCCGCGTGCCGTGTAGTATATATATGCATATGTATGTGTGTGTATATATATATATAAATATATATATATATATATATATATATATATTGCCTACATGTTGTAGACAGGGACAGATTAGCAGTCCCTAATGGCAGGGGCATTACGCGCCATTTCCGACCCACTGTCACATTTCACCTAAATTATAGTTGCGAAAAATCCTGCAGTCATCAAGGAAGAGAGTGCAGCAAACCGGCACAGTGGGGTTCTCTTCAAGAAAGGTTATAAAATTGAACCGAACAGTGCATGTTACAACACGTTTTTCAAAATGGCAAAAAGAAATAAAACATACGTGGTGTGCAAACCAGTGTAAAGGGGAGCAGATAACATCTACTGTGCATAACATTTAAGTGGACAGTGGACAATATGGATTTACAGCAATACCCTGATACGTTGCGTGGTTTCCTTGCAGACATTCACATACCACATTTGGGCCTGGTAGAAACCCACATCCTTATCTGGAATGTGCACTATGCAGCTTCGATGTGCCTAGTTTCAAATCTCCATCATGTGTCAGGCACGTCTGCACTCACATGCAGCTGAGCAATACCTAACCTCTCCTGGCCCCTCCCCTCCCAATCTGAAGGTAGCGCAATGCGTGCACACGTTCTACAGCGTCTAACGTGCTTCCTGCAAAAGATATACGTCGTGCGCACACTCTTCATCTACAGCCATTTATTGATTTAGCATATTGCAGACAAATTAGTAAAAAGTTTGAATCTGTTAGGTTTCAGATGTTTGATCTAAAGTATAGAAGCGTGCTTGCATTTCTGCGCTGACCCTTCGTTGTGATTATCTATTTACTCGTATTGCCGTTTGTAAAGAGTGAAGTAGCATCTGTCCGGTTCTGCAGTTGGTATAGGGCCTTTAATGAAGTGCCAAGGACGAGTATGCTCGTCCTTTTTGCATAGACTTGCATGATAGCCTGGCAGATAAGGGCTTAAGCCTCCGACTATCTCTTGTTTCAACTTGTATTTATTGTTTTATATGTTTATGCATTGATAGTTATAGGGCATCACATCACCTTTTGTGGTTTGTGGCTAAAGACTCATTCATTGTGTGAGGGGGCTGATAAAATGCTTTCCCCTTTTTTTTAAAAATCCCAGCAATGTCATGTATTTCCTAGTATTATCTTCAGCATTTCCCCTTATTCTAAAAACTACAGTCCTTATATTCTCTGCCCTTGCTTTCTTACCCAGAAAATCATTTATTAAGCTGCTACAGATTCTTAGGAGTTGCAAGTGGCGTAAAGAGGAGTGGACTGTGCAACTGGTCTGGTGTTCACGACGAGGCCAAAGACCCTTTCTCCAGGAGAAGAGTAAAGGTACCGTTCTGCAGGCATCTCTTGGATATCTCAGGGCTTGATGCAACTTGTTAAGCAGACCCATAGTTCTCAACTCAGAAGTTTTTGGCGGGTGTCACACACCATGGCGCCACATCCCTCACCTGCCAAGCTCATTGTCTACCCGTAGTCATTGTTGGGATCTCACCCACCGAAAACAAAATCCTTTGTTTTCACCATAGCGACTGAAAAGGCTGAGAGATGTGCAGGCCCTGAAACTCTGCAGGCACTTTTGGGGACTTCTGAGACAGTTGACTTAACATATCTCTCTCCCTTCTACTGTTTATGAGGAAGTCAGCCTCACTTTCACCTGGCCAAGCAACAGGACTTCATGCAGCTCTTCTTATCTGTGCTGGTACTTGGCTGGCTTAGACCTTGTGTGACTTGCCAGGCCGCTGCCCGTAGCCTTGGATTGTCTTAGAGACTGCCCTCATTGCCTTCTCCGAAGCTTACCTTGGACCCAGGTTAGATCGTGCCCTCTCAGAAGTCAGTCTTGGCCACCTCGGCATTGGCGGGTATGGGCCATGCGCTGCACTGCTTCTTGATGCAACCCTAAAACCCCAAACCATTAGACTATTTCTATTTGTATTTATTAATTTTGTACAATGCTGCATCATTACTGGCATTTTGTGCTTAAACAGTAGTTGGTGAAAATAAGATTCAAGGTATTATTGGCATTATTTATTTATTTATTTGTGTGTGCAGTTGGTATTGTTATTATGGTATTTATTGAGCACATACCTAGCTCCAGGAAGCAAAGGATTGCTTTACAAGTCAAAGCAGAAAGTACACCATTGGGGAAGCAGAAGACAAAGGATCAATACAGGGAGAAGAGACCTAACAACAGGAGTGGGGGAGGTCAGACAATTTGGCAGCAAGATATCTGAAAGCAACCAGAAGAGGCAGCAGAGGGGAGCTATTGCTCAGCTTCAGGTCATATGGGAAGTGGAGGGTGTGTGGATCTAATTGTTAGGGAGGAGATATTGCTTGAAGAGGAGGGTCTGGAGCGCCTTCCTTAAATGTAGAAGCGAGAGGGCCAGTACAGTGTTGATATGGAGGGGGCTCGGGAGTCTGGGGGAGCAGACATGGAAGGCCTGTTTTCTGGTGATTTCCTTCTTGTACTGGTGGAGTTCAAGTCTGCACATGCCATTGCTTCTGGTGGATGGGAGGCCTCTGGAGATGCTGAGATTCTCAGTGAGGCATCCTGGGGACTTAATTGTGATGGCCTTGCAAATGTGATGCACATGATTTGAAGGTGATTTGTAGTTGCAGTAGGGGCCAGAGCAGTTTGGTGAGGGTCAGGATAATTCAGTTGAATTTGCAGAGTCCATGTATGAATTGTGTGGCAGCATGATGGACACATCTCAGGGGTGCCAAGGTTGGTGCCAGAAGGCCTTCAAGGAGATCAATGCCACTGTCCAGGTGGGAGAGGACCAAGACTTGGATAGCATATCTGAAGTTGTTAGCGGGAATAGAAGGCCTGATTTTCCACAGAAGGGAACATTGATACAAATCTGTTTGTGTCTTTCCTTCCATGTACCCCTTGAAGAAGAGGTGACTGCTGATGTAGAACCAAAAGGGACTAGGCGGAGGCACCCAGCTGGGGTGTGAAACCTTGAGTTTCATAGCAGAGATCAAGGTTAGGATGTCAGGTAATTCAGTGTTGTTGGTCAGCAGTTGGAATTCAGACTTGGAGGAGGGGCACCTTAAGGAAAGTTGGGGACCAAGGCACAAACACCTTTGGGCCCCCCAGGCCAAACCAAATAAATGAAGGTATTCACAATCTCTGGTCATGCCTCTCACCCCAAAAGCAATCACAACCAATAGCTTGATATAATCCCCTGAAGCAATCAAAATATGTGTGCGTAGTCCCTTCAAGTCCCTTTACCCTCTTCAGGCTTGCTGGAATCAGAAGTAAAAAACAAGTGACATCTCGAAATTAACATTTGGCTTGTTTGTAGGCATGTGATAGGCATTTTCCATGCACTGCTATAACAGTACCAGCTGGCCATAAAATGGCAACAGCTGGAAAATGTACTTGAGAATATGATAACTGTTGCCTTTGCCAATGCTTGCTTTTAACAGTCCTTCAATGCAAGGACATGCATATTGCTTGTATATAAAGTGGCTGAAGGGAAACTTGGTAAAGTCATTTTATTGCACCAGTAACACATTTACAACTGAAATTAAGCCATTACCTTAACTCTCAGAAGACTGTTTGGAAAGAACACTGGCAGGCTGAAGTTTGATGTTAAAGTTTTATAAAGTTAGCTTAAAGAGATGCTGGGAGAGTGTGTTTGGAAGTGAAGGGGTCAGCAGTGGGTGGGAGTTGCCAGAGAGGTTAGCATGGTCAAGGGCAGTCAACAGATGAGTATAAAAACAAACAACGAAATAACAGGCTATGTATCCCTACTCACATCCCACCTCCCTTCAATGCAACAGTTCCAGCTTAAAGGTGACACTTTAATGCTACCTACTAGCCAAAACTAAAAAAAAGCAGCCACAAGGAGGGTGTAGTTCTGGATGCAAGGCACAGACCAGTAGCCATATGAAAGGTGCACATACAGTAGCATAACAGGCTCATATTAGCAAAATGTAAAAGTGCTCAAGCATGCAGACAGGCAGGAAGCATTAGGAAAGGTACACATACCATTCCATAGAAGAGACTGTGTATATAAATTAGAAGCTACCAGAAAGGCTAACATAGACTGAGATTATAAGAGGGCTATGTATTTAAAGTTGCATTGATATTAGTCAAAAAAGAAACAAATCACTTTGTGATGTCCAAATCCACAATTATTATAAATGAATTCGAACTATAGCTTGCTAAACCATGAGTGAGAAATTTTGTAAGAGATTACCCTGAGAATTAAATAACTTTTAGAGTCCGACAACTCAATCTTTTTAGGGAATGGGAATTTTCAGAGATTAGGCATCACACAATTAAATGAACTGACCAGGATCACACATGTTGGTTGTGAGGTGAAGCTAGAATTTGAGCCGGACTGCAATATCTGTAATTGACACATTGTTTCCCAGTTCTTATCTTGGAGCAAGGTACAATTATTTGTGAATGTTTGACTTTGATGAACTAAATGAATACCGTGTTTTTGTAGCACTGACTTGGAAAGTAGACAAATCACATAATAATAAAACCTGACAATATTTAAAAGCAAAGCTTTATATATGCATGTTATGAAAAATGAGCATGATTGCAGCATCATGTTCTCCATCATCAAGTCAGGTATACAAGTACCATAATATCAAATAGTGTGAGATTAAAATATGTAATCTGGGGTTTATCGTTGTGTTTTAAAGCATTAAATACACCCAACACACATACATGTTGACTGTTATTTATGATGTGCAGAAGCACCTTTGAAATTAAATAAGAAAACAACCAATTTCTTGTGCTACAGAAGCACACCTGAACATATGCTCTGCAGAGACTGGTGAGATTTGATCAGCTCTATTTTGTATATTTCCCTTTCACACTACTAGCCTATAGAAAATTAGGACCAGGGAACGGGCTAAACAATGGCACCAGTATGTGAGAAGGCAACCATTTGTGCCTTCTCACATACGTAGTAATTATATATAGCTAGTTCTGTCTAATGAGCAAAATTGTGTTGAGGCTTAGAATGTGTTATAATCACAAAGGTAATACACTCAAGTGTATCGACCACAGACATTGGAATGGCTGAGTCTACCTTGATGGCATTTGCTGCTGTGATCTGGCATATGAACGCAATTCACTGTAATGAGTGTAAAGTCACTGGGCCTCATTACGGGTCCGGCTGTAACCAGGTAGCCGTCGGACCCATAATTAATTACCGGCACCTGACTTCCCGGTGCCACCGGGCTATTCCAAGTCTGGTGGCTGGGAAATCAGGCGCCGGTAATTTTGTTAGTCCCCATTGCCATAGAGTACCATAGGACTCCATGGGAATGGGGACACGGGAGCACAGGCACCGTTAACAATGGTGCCGGTGCGCCCGTGAGAATTCTGCGAGCGGGTGCCATCCCACCCAGCAGGTCTGACCCTGGCAGGTCGGAGGGCACGCGTCCGCAGAGTTGTACTGTTCCGGTAAGCTTACTGGCCAGTTGTTTCCGGACCGGCACAGTTGTAACGAGGCCCTCTGAGCGAACTTCTGAAGAATTGTGGCATTCAAATATATCAGTATTCTATTTCAAATTTCTGGGTGATCAATATATCCCTCAGGTGAGAATGGTACAGGAGTAGTGCTATAGTGAATGGGCAACCTGTGGCATATTGTAGAAATTAAGCGCAAATGAAAATAGTGCAGAGGATGTGATTTTTTCATTTGTGGCTCATTTCAGAAATGTAGAGGTTAGTCTGAAACATTACTTGCGCATTTCAGGGGTGGCTGAACAGAGGTGCAAAGATGCCTCTGCCCGCTTAAATACATTAGTGTCTGGTATGTGCTTCCATCACTAATGTATTACAGGCTTCCATCACCCACAAGGGTACTTGGAGCATATTTCAGTACAGTAACAAATAAAAATGTATTTCTATCCTCCTTGTAGGATAGAAATGCAAGTGGGAGAGAAGCTCTTAACATAGCTGTGCTTCTGCTTCAAGACAATGCATGAAAGGTTCAGAAATGTACCTATTGTGCATTGGACTTTCGCTTTGCATAGTCAAAACAGGAGCAATGGAAGATCTTTCATTTTTGCACATTTGAAAGCACATCGTACTTGGGGTTTTAGAATGCGCATAGAAATGTTCAAAAATGCCCCGTTATTTGCACAAATGAGCAAAGGTAGTTAGAAAGGGCATCTGATTGTGAGCATGATGGGAAGGCATCCATTCATCTTGTTTGGATGGTCTCTTTGTACAATGCTGTAGCTGTAGAGGGATGGCTAGGCTGTGGATGGAGGTGGCTGTCATCCAGGTCCAAGTCATGTGTTGGGATGAGGTCATCGATCTCTGCTGCATTGTTGGTTGAACAACAGACATTGGCGAGCGTCAGCTTTCGTGGATGATAGCGTGATAATGGGGTGACACAGGTGAGGTTCCTGCAATGATGTTGCTGGTGATTGGTGTGGTTAGAGCTGAGTTGTGATGGTGGTTATGGGCTGTTGGGAGAGAGGGGTGAAACATATATGCAAGAGAGCTTGACTAATGTTTGAGGAGCAGGGACTCCGGTCCTAGGTCCCTCCGGTCTGAAGCATTCATAACAGTGGTGAACAAGTTTAGTCAGAAAGCGACAAGTCTTTGCTGCTCTCCGAATTGATAATACATCTTGGATACAGCAAATGTGATGGGGCGGGGAATTGCAGAGAAGGGCAGCTTGAAAGGAGGAAGACATGGCCCCCAAGTCATGAATGTCGGAAGCACATTGGAATAATTAAGAGATTCTCTGACTGAGAAAGAAGAAGATGTGTGGGATTGTCTGCATACATTTGGACTATGAAGGGGTGAACAGGCTCGAATCAGATTCAAGTCTACCTCAACAATGTGGGGTTAGATCATCTCGAACGATTCAAGCCATTTAGTGCCGAAGAGCGACATAGTCTGAAACATCTGAGCGGGTATTTGAGCCAGCATTTAATGGTTCGACTTGGCTTGAAAAGAACTCTATTGCACTACTGAATTCTGGGACACTAGTGGATATAGGGCCATCATTTCCTACCTGGACCCATTCTGTTGCAGGCCGAGCAACAGAATGGGTCCAGGACTCTATGCTATGTGGGCATCAACTAAAGACATCCTATTTCATAATCCCGCTCCGATTCAAAAATAACACGGTCTAATTGTATTATTTTAGAAAAAAAAATCTATTTTGGTTTGCTTTTGGTTGAGTTTATTTTACTAGAAAGAAAACAGGAATCGGGGACTGTGTCATTGCAGAGAATTATGACTTTGGTGGGTTTTTTCCTGATGGAAATACTGCCACCAGCCTCATTTATCGTTATTGATGCATGGTCCGGCGGAGTTATTTGCAAATTACGATTGTAGTAACAGTGGTGTCAGTCCCCAATTCTGAGAGTCCATTTGTCCCCAAGTGCAATGCAGAGAAAGGAATGCAAGAGAAATAAGGTTGGTGTGGGGGGATGATAGAAGGAGCTTTGCTTGTACATGTTGTACACTCCAGAGCCTGATAAACTGATGGTTAGGGAGACAAAGAAAAAAAGCTTTATAGGAGTGCAATATGCCATGTATAAAACTAGCAACAATGGTGACTTTGGCTGCAAAAGAAAAAAAAGGCAAGATGTTGCATAGAACTGAAAGATACATGGTTAGACTATTGAGGTACGCAGTGAAAATTGTAGGCATGTTTGTCTCTTTCATACATTATTACTGTTTTAGTGCACATGTATGCATGGCTTCAGCACAGCAGGATAGCAAGGTTCGATGTAGTCCCATCACTGTTAATACCCATGGTGATAAATGAAAGAAGCTCTTGTTAATCTCCTGGATTCCCTCAGCATCACACTGGCTTTCACATTTCCCACCCGCAAGAGAGCTAACAATCTGAACTTGCTATTCACTGCTCCACCAGATGTAATCTGCAACCCTTCACTACCGACCGCACAGCGATTCCTCTCTCGTGACCACAGAGCCATTCCACCTAGCTCCAGCAATGATGCACATTCCAGCAGAAACCAATCACTCCACCTCATCTCTCCTTCAAAATAAGTCCTATCAATGTTTGGAAGAAGCCCTCATTGCTGCTCCGGCATCCACATCCACCCGATCATCTAATATCAACATCCTTCTTGGCAAGCTCAACAACATGCTGACTGTCACTACCAACAGTCATGCACTACTGACACTATGGACCAATTAAAAAAGTCACCCGAATCTTGACCTACAGAAGAAAATTTACAAATGTCAAGTATGCTCCACAATCAAGCAGAGACCTGGAAGAAGATCAAGTTACCGGATGACTTTGCCACCCTGTAGAGCCCCTGCTCATCTCATCATAGCCAAAGCTCATTGTTATGCACTAAACATGGAACTCAAACAAGAGCGGAGACATCAATCATTGCATAGCCCCCTGCCAGTCCCATGAGTACACAAATGTGTAAACACATCTTAATCAATCAGCCGATCTGGCACCACATTGATGAAAATTATCCCACATAGACTTCCCGACCAACCCATTGTGCGCAAGATGGTCAGAATTCTGGCCCATAACTCAGGAGTAATTAGCAAGCATCCTCAAAGCCCGCAAGGGCACCTTCTGTGAGGAAAATATAATCCCAGGCTCTATATAGAAAAGCATCAAAAGAAATGCACATACACCCATCTCTGCCTAGCATTATTAATGTTTTCTAAATCAATTAAGATACCTTCACATGCACCTTGAGAATTGGCTAGATCTATTCCTTGAAAAAGACGACAGGACAGCCCAAAAATAAATGCCCTATCAACAATCTACACTTCATTGGAAAATTAATTGCATAAACATCCTACCTCTAGCTATGCAAAAGGATGTAATATACTCAATTTAAATGCAATGTATTATTATTGAAAATGCAAATAAAATTTTTAAAAATAAAAATCATCCAGCACAATCACTTTCAAGATGTGTGGGTTAATAGATCCTGCACCGAGATACCACTACCCAGTTCATAGACAATTCACTCCTCATTATGGACAAATGGGAACCCTGCCTTCTAGGTGACCTCTCTGCTGTATTTGGCACAGATGGCGAAAAAAGCAAAGATTACCCTTTCCAACACATTCGATTCAATGCCTCTCTTCTTATGTGGTTTCATTCCTACCTCTCCAATCAACTTCAACTCATCGAGATGGTCGCCAACAGATTCCAACAGTGCCTGTCCACCTTGGTACATGGAATCATCCCCTACAAGTCACCTTAAACCTCTACCCAAGCCACTGGATGCAATCCTTACTGATATCGCAACAACACTGTCTAATACTCTGATGACTACAGCGCAATCTGAAGATCAACTGCTCCTAGAGCAGTTCGCTCTTAGAAACACTTGTGTACAGGCACGTTACAAATGACATATCATATCATATCCTACCACGTTCACTCTCCTACCTTCCCTTCTGTGAGCATAGTAGTTGAGCGGTACCTAACTAAAGCTCACCCAAAGATGACAAAGTTAGTCATTGTTGGATGCCAAACCAAATTTACCCAAGTCCAGGAGAGACTGGCAGAGTTGAAACTCAAAAGCTTCTCCTTTCAGTCAGTGCAATGTCACTATTACTTGTGACCTCACCTTCAAAATGCACTTTGCAAAGAAGATGCCTAATGCTTTGTACCAATTGCATCACCGTCTGCATCACTGCATCACCTACAAAGCACTAACAATATGTATGTCACCCTCCTGCACTTAGGAAAGAAGTCAAGTGTGTGCTCTTTAAGAAACACTATATTGACCTATAATGGCAGGTTACAAATGGCCAAACCACACCCTTCACCATCTTACCTAATAGGTACCCCTTACTCTACTTGAACAGTGATTTGATTCTTTCCAGCAAGGTTTGGTACATGAAACACCCACATAAATACATACATACATGCATACTTTGAAAGAAAGGGGGTCAGGGGTGCACTCTGGTTCCCGGCTCAGTGTACCTTCCACAGAGCAGTTGATCTTCTCCTCCAAGCGCTTTCATGCCTCTTGCAATCTTCAGGGAGGCAGTCTGTTCAGGTGTAGTTGGTTAATACCAATTGTGGCCTCAGGGAATTCTGGTTGCTGTAGTCAATGCAGGTAGCCAGGAACCAACTCACCCTCCAATTACATAGTGTAAATCCCACAATGGGTGAATGGGGTAAAACCAGCAATGTGCCTCGCCTAAGTAGAGGCATGTGTCACCCTGGTGCCGCCACCTCTGGAGCCCGGGACTCCCAAAACATTTTTTGAAAGAAAGGGGGTGAGGGACGCACTCTGTTTCCCAGCTTAGTGTACCTTCCACAGTCCAGTTGATCTTCTCCTCCAAGCGCTTTTATGCCTCTTGCAATCTTCAGGGAGGCAGTCTTTACAGGTGTTGTTGGTTAATACCAATTGTGGCCTCAGGGAATTATGGTTGCTGTAGTCAATGCAGTTAGCTAGTAACCAACTCACCGTCCAATCATAGAGTGTAAATCCCACAGTGGGGGAGGGGTGATAAGCAGCAATGTGGCTCTCCTAAGTAGGGGCATGTGTCACCCCGGTGCCGCCACCCCTGGAGTGGAGCCCGGGACAAAACATTTTTTGAAAGAATGGGGGTGAGGGGCACACTTTCGTTCCCAGCTTAGTGTACCTTCTTCAGTCCAGTTGATCTTCTCCTCCAAGCGCTTTCATGCCTCTTGCATACATGTACATCTCATCCTCACCTCTCTATCTCTCTCTGCTTTACACTATTCACACAAACAACCATCAAACATGGCAGCAAATACCTACATATACAAAGACTAGCTGCGCAACCACAACACTCAATTTTATAGAACTATAACCCCTCCCCCAACACACCAATGGTTTACCAGGTACTCAGTACTGATTACAACTTATCAAACCTCAGCTCCCCCTTCTGAATGATACCCATAATCAAGGTTATCTAGGCCAATAGCCAAGCAGACTAGCATTCAAGGCTTAGACACTTCCAGTTCACATTCCTCAACACAACAGGAACCACACCTGCCTATCTCTCTATACCACTAACAACCCCCTTCCATCTTTTTGTGTAAGGTCATGCACAGCAAGGCTCCCAAAATGACAAAAGTGCCCTATACAAGGTCACCTTACATTGCATTACATCACATTAATAATTGTGAATACTATGTGAGAGTAAATTCTTCTGAGACTGTAGGGCACAGATCAATGTAAGAGGAACTCCTCATGGGGTTGTCGTGTAGTATGTGAATCAGGTCCTTTTTCTATCTGATGCCTGCAAATTTTAGCTCCCTGCTGAGACAAATAAAACCTTTTCGCTCAGAAAAAAATTGTATTTGCCTTGCTCGAGTCGATTATTGTAACACTCTGGGGCCGATTCATGGAACAAATGTGCGCAGAAAAATGTGGCGCAAGCTTGTGCAACCGTTAAAAAGCAAGCGCACGCGCACGCGTGCGATTCATGGAAGGCCCTGCGAGTGTTTAACCAGGGACGTGCGCCAAATCCGCGGGTGGCGCACATGGGCACACACGTCATTGCAACATCCCGAATGCCGTGCACGGACACGCACAGCTAAAGCGCACAAGGTGTAGCCCACACACCAAAAGGGGGCGGGACACGGGGCGGAACATGCGGAATGGGGAACAACGCGTGAAAATGAGAGCGTAACTGGGGAACTACTGCTGGGAAATACACGGAACGCCCACACGCAAGCGAACTACACGTATTCATGGAATCGAATACGGGAAACCCACGCATGCCAAAAGACGCGCACAGGTGTCAACACGTCTGCCACACAAAGGCAGGCTTAAGCGTCCCCGCGCAGTATAAAAGGGCACGCAAACAACAAACACGTATATACAGCTACAATGAATGCCCCATTTGTCGCAGCACTGATCATGGGACACCGCAGGAGGAGGAGAATAGCCAGGCCCCAAATTTTTTTTGCCCCGGACCAGCCTTTTTGGGATGCCTGACGACCAGGTCTATGGCAGGTATAAGTTCCCACCTCGTATCATCCTAGACCTGGTCAGGGAGTGGGAAGATGACCTTACATCACCCACCCTGTGCTCCCAAGAATTGATCCCCTCGGAGAAGGTGCTCAATGTCCTGCATTTTTTGGCCACTGGGTCATTTCAGTGGACAACTGCCATAGTTGGGGGTGTCTCACAGGCCACGCAGTCACGCTGCCTACACCCGGTGTTGGCAATAATGACTGAGCGCCCCTCAGTCCGCAGGCACATATACATGCCCGGAACACCCGCAGAAAGGCAGGCTGTGGTCCAGGACTTTTATAGGGTGGCACACTTCCCCAAAGTGCTCGGTGCCATAGATTGCACCCATGTGGCCCTACGTCCACCTAGGGCCACTGAGCACATCTATCAAAACCGCAAGCACTGGCATTCCATCAACGTGCAGTTGTATGCGATGCCAAGGGAATCATCACCTCTGTCTATGCAAACTATCCTGGGTCTACCCATGACAGTTTCATATAGAGAATGTCCGCCCTGAGCCGGGCCCTGGAAGCTGGGAAGCATGGCGACACATGGCTCCTAGGTGAGTACAAATGCCTGTGCACATGCATGCTTGTCACACACAGACAAATACACAAACCCAACTAATCACAACCATTATCACCTCCCCAGGGGACAGTGCCTACCCTCTTAGCAACCACATGATGACGCCAATACGGAACCCCACCACACCACCCCAGGTAAAATACAACACTGCCCATATTGCAACCAGGGGCATGGTGGAGCGTACATTCGGAGTGCTCAAGTCACGCTTCAGCTCCCTTGACCGCTCTGGTGGGCAGCTACTATATGCACCCTCAGTAGTGTGCAGGATCATTGTGGCAGCATGTGTCCTGCACAATGTTGCAACATGGTGGGACATACCCATGGATATGGTGGTGCCCCCATATCCCCAACCACAGGCACAGGTGCTGCCAATGGGAGGGGAAAGGGCACATGGCGATGCAGCCAGGACCCAGCTTGTGGCCACATTTTTCACCTAAACTCCCACCCCTGGGAGTGCACACAGGCCTGGCACATACCAGGTGACAATTGATGATGACAAAGAGACAGTCACAACCTTACCACCCTGAGAATGTTGCCGCGTAAGTGCTACATTGTGTGCATCACTAGCTACGTAAACATAACCAATCCTGTGTGACCAAAAGGAACACATGCAAGCTGTGTATCACACCACCCCCCTGCAAAACAGGCCATGGCAATCACTGGTATGTCACCCAAACCCTCCCAACCCACATCAGCCTTGTCAGCCACACCATGACATGGCATGCAACAGTAAAAGCCCAACACATGATCAATTAGATATGATGTGATATGTGATAAATGGAAGGAGGCCCGAGACAATCACACCTGACATGGAATCAGATGAAATTACTGACCAACAACCTCCCACACATACAAAGTCACACGCAAATGCATGCCATCAGTGGTACCATCAACAAAATACTGAATGCCTGTTGTCATGCACATTGGCCAAGCCATATTCGCTAATCCCTAACCCGTGTGCTGTGTGTGTCTCCTGCAACACACTGCTCAGCACATTGAGCAACCATTGTGTTGGAGATATACCTTGAGCATCATATAAAAAGTACAAGCAACAAAAATAACCTACTGACGCATGTACACAATCCCCAAATGGTAAGTGATCATGCGCTGGAGGGACACAGCATGTCAGAGAAGGCAATCTGTGTGCACGTGTGGGCATGGAAGGGTGGTTGATTGTGTGGTGGAGCATTGTGTAAGTGTTTGTGTCAGTAGGGACATGCACTCAATACATGCATGTGAAATCAAGTGACACTCAGTGTCCTGTACACATCACATGTGAACATTGCCCATGTGTACACACCAGCATGTCAAACCACAACAATCCCCTGACACCTGAAAAGTAAACACAACCCAGGAACAGCCATTGACCACCAGAACACATTATGCACGTAGTACCCCACAATTAGAATGTCAGAGAGTGCCCAAACACTGTAGCCCAAGCATGCTGTCCCACAACAAAAGGCCCTCCCTCATTGACACATCACCATGACCTTCGGAAGAACTGTGTCTAGGATCCGTTGCCTTTTTCCTTCTAGTCTACCTGGCTTCAGGATCCCCCTACCCCTTCGTTTCCATGTTCTGCCTTGCGTGTAAATAGGGTCCAGCCCCCTCAGAGGTCACCTTGACTGGTAAAAATACCAAATCGCAGAGAACTCCAAGGAGCCAAACCCCCAAACCAGGGAAGAAGCCTGTAGCCACAAAACAACCCTGGAAGAGTCTCCAGTAGATGAATAGAAGTCGCTGAAAATTGCCAAATACAAGTCCAAACAGAATGATAGAAGTACAACCCAGGTAGCACAGTTCAACAATGGTTCAACAGGATGGGTAGCATTTTCAGTACACAATAATCAATGAGGATGCAACAACTTAAGGGTAGTGTCACAGCTCTGTCTCCAGGCGCAGGAGTGGCATGAACCAACCACCCCCACCGCAGTCTGGGCGCCTGCAAGGTAAAACATACACAGGCCTCCGAGACCCCGGCGGGGAAAGAGGGTTAGGGATCCGTTCTTTGGATAGGCATCGGTATTCAGGATAACCGGAAAGAGGGTCACGAGAGGGGAGGTAGATGGGAAAGTAGGCCAAAGACAAAATACAACTATTGACAACAACACATACTCAATCAGAGAAACCATGTTCTTCATGCACATTGTACAAAATGGTTCAAATGCAAGCCAAAGAGAGACTTATCTCTGGGGTGGGTGCTGGCCTCCTGCCTGCGCACTCTCAGGTCCGGTAACAGGAGCAGCTCAATGCTACAAAGAAAGTATGATTTACTATTCTGTGTGTGTTTTCACCAAGCACACAACACCATTCATGCCTCAAACTTAGCGACTCACCCCAAAGAAACACTCTTTTCTGCTGCTTTGTTTGTATACTTTTGCTTGCCCCCATGATGGGTCATACACTGTCAATGTGGTAAGGCAGCCATGTGTGGCCCTGCTGTGAATCGAAGAGCAATGTGTCAAGGATCACACATGATACAATGGTCCTTTGGTGAGCTGCTAGATGTGCATTTCCATAGGTAGCGCATGTGGCAATTTGCATATGCAAATGATATGCACTGCACTCGAGTCTGTGCATTTCTGGATGCCCCCATGCGCTGAATTAGTTTCTGGCTAGGAATGCTACTGCTCTAATAACTTAGCTTCTATGGAGCAGGGGGCACTCGAGGATATGGGCGATGCCCCCTGTGTGTTCCCCTGACAACTTTGAAAGCTACTTGCCATTTGGTCCTCAACGCGGCTTAGCTGTACGGTGCGCATCTTCCCCAATGCCTGGCCAAGCTCCCCAGCAATGGAGTTACTTAGCATGCATGTGTGAAGGGCCTGGAGGAAGGTCGTCTGGGGTGTGGCCCCTCGTGCTGCTCACCTTGCTTGGAGCTCCTGGAAACACGTCTGCTTCTGTCGGACGTCTGAGCACAAGCCCCGTGCTTCTGCTTCTGCACGTATGCGCACGTGTGCATCACCCAACGTGGCCAGGTTTTTGTAGTTCTTGGCCCCATGTCTGCTGGGAAAGGCAGTCTGGAGGCTCAATTTCCTGCAGAAATTGCATACAAGCTTTTAATAAGGCTTGAAATTCTCCTATGTGTGTGTCTTCATGCTGATAGTCACTGGGCCATGTCTGAGATCTACATCCGACCTCCTCCCACCATCAGTGTGACTTTGACAGCCAAAGGGTGCAGGCTACTGTCTACAGCATGAAGTGCATTAAGCACATATACAGGCAAGAAAAGAACATACATCAACATCAATAAATGGACATTTCAATAATCTACTCACCAAAATTGATTGCATACATGCGGTGGAGAAAGCATACAAAATCCCCACTAGGGGTGTTAACACAAATAGTACAGCAGCAGATTGCCCACAGATATGACGAAAGTCCAATGCCCTTGTGGAAATGGTTGTAACACCGAACCATCCTTGCGAGCCTATGGATAGGGGAAGCAGGAGTGGCATATGTGAGTCAGGACCCCAAGCTGAAAACATATACACAAGACAAGCTTGAAGGGCCCAGCTGGAACAGACAGTGGATGCTTTCGAAAGCCACAAAGCACCACACCGTCACATAAATGCACAATAGACAAGCAATTTTAAACTATATTAACTAATTAAACTAACTATAAAAATCAAAAATGGCCACATACGACCCGGGGGAGGCGCCCAGGAGGGGGGGAGGTACAGGGTGCACCTCAAAACCCACATGCAATGATTTCGGGATAAAAAAAAAACCTCCCTGGGCTCAACGCCTACACGGGCTGACCTGTGTGGGAGATAAGTCGTCGTCCTACCCACCCTCTGACTCAAAAGGTGGACGTGACACAGTACCCAGATCACGCCTACACGCAGCTTGCCCCTCAATGGCAGCAAGTCTGCGGGACCGGTGAGCCTGGTTCTGTGCAGCGATGACACGTAGGTCAGCATGCAGAACCTTGCGTGATACGCGTGCTTCCTCTTGCAAGGTAGCACGTGTAACACAGAGTTCTTCCTGCATGGCTTGGCATGACATCTGGAACACCTCCCGGCAAGCACGTAGCTCAGCCGGGATGGTATTGTCAAGCTGTTCCAACCTCTCCTCTGACATCAAGAGCACACCCAGAGTATCTCTGAGGGATTTATGGTCATCCCTTAGGGCCTCCCTGTGTGCCACTGCGTGAGCAGCAATTGCTTGACGCAGAGACACCATTTCAGCCCGGCGTGCCCTGTCTGAGGCTGCCATGCCCAGCCTGAGAGATTGGGCCATGGACTGTGCCGCCATCTGCTGGAGATCCACCTCCCTCGCAGGGGGAGCACAGATTGCGCCACACATTCCATGCTCTGAGCGATATTATCAATAGCTGCCCCATGGTGTTCAGAATTGCCAACCATGGCTTGCTCCCACTCAGTATACCTCGGTGGCGCACGGCAACCACGTTGCTGGGCTTGACACCCGCGGGGCCCAAGGAGCGGTCCTTGTTGGATTGGCACTGTCCGTGGCTGCAGGACTACATTCCTCCGTTGACGTGATGCCCCAGGCACATCAGCAACTGGTGTGGAGTGAGACCATGCGTCCCGATCCACCACAGGCGGAGGCCCCACCACCGTCTGGTCCCTCAGTGCAGGTGTCGCAGACAGAGGATCGTCCACATCAATCAGTCACCGTTCACGAATGGACATGACGCGTGTCCAACTCGACATTGTCGTCAGAGTGATCATCCGGGCTAGACTCATTGCCAGCCCTAGACACGATGGTCTGGAGCTTAAGTGGGTTCTCGTGGCCTACCACCCCACGACCCTCACTTATGCTGAGTTGCTGGTGTGATAGCAACCCTGTGTCTGGTATGACATCACCATCCTCTGGCTCCATTGCGTCGTCATCTGAAAAGTGGTAAAAACAAACATGAATTTACATGTCAGAAGCACATATCCCACACACACATAGTCATCACATGGACAGCCAACACATGAAGCAGACATGTCACACACAAATGAGAACCTGACATGAATCCAGTGGCATTGATATGCAAACACATCCCAAAAGCAGAAATGGCTGTGTCTAAATAGCAAAGCCAACACAAGTACAAAATGTAGTAGATCACCTCCAACAGACACCACCTCGGTGGTGTATGGAAACACTGTATGGAAAATTGTACTTAGAAGTTCGCCCAGTTCCCTCTCTCGGAAAGTTGCTTTTAGAAGTTTGCACACTGAAAGAGCATATAACCCATCACACCACACCCCACGCTTACTCTCTCCTTACATCACCACTCAACTAGAACACAGAGATACTATGACACCATTCGGTATAACTGTTCCCATACGAACATCCACCGCTTACTCCACATCACTCTATGTAAACACTGCTGGTCCCACATCCCCAGCCAGGCGTTTTCCTCAGGCCTAACGCAGCCACATCCGTTCCGGATAAATCCTGCCAGAACGAACACATTCTCCTGATCTCTCAACCACCACACCTACCGATAAGAAGCAGCTATTACACGTGTACCGCACAAGCTGCACACATATCCGGTGCTCACACGCACCTTTTGACTCTCCCTACTCTCTCTACTGATCTGAACTTCGGTTCCCAAGGGCGTTCAACCTACCAGCGCCTTCAGACCATACCAATGGTATATAAGGCGCTATTTAAGTGCAAAATAACAATAACAATAACAATAACATGTCACAGGCAGAAAAGACAGATGGCAACAAAGAAATGGCACATACCATAAGCATTTCTGAACTGCAAATTGACCACAGCTGAAAGTGGATCCAAACACACAATGACACACGTAATATGCATGTACACATGCATCACTAAACCATCATCACCAGTATAGCTTCATCCATCTGCAGCTCGGCCCGTACCGGGTGCCATCGGCCATATAGATATAGTGAATGTCCCGAGCAAAGCAAGGGCTTGCAACCAGGCATGAGGGACCATAACGGCCAGTACGGTCTGAGCTGCAGGCCATGAAGCCTCCTGAACACCCCTGAGGACCTGATTGGGCACATTCTGCTATGAATGTGCCCTATTCCAATATTCCATGTGTAAATTCTGCACGGCCAGGCCCCACCATATCAGCTAAGTGGGACTGGACGTACACATACTGCACAACAGTGCACCTTAAGGATTATGCCAGTTGAACATAACTTGCACAATGCTGAAATCTCACCAGCATTAACGTCAATCAACTGCATATCAGTCAGTCAACAAAAAAGCTGCAGAAGACACATGTGTAAAGAACACTTTTACACACACATAAGTGAGTAGCCGAAATGTTGCACTACAGAACATTGAAGCTGCTTGCATATGTACATGTGAAAGCGTTCCAAAACACCCCTTTCCCTGTACACCTGTATTGTGAACATGAACAGCATCCAATACAGCAAAGCAAGCAGCTACAACACTGCTTGCTTCGATGTATTTGAAACTGTACACATACACCCGTGAAGGCAGCTCCACAGTCATTGCAACCCGATTTTCAGGCTACATTAAATCTGCGCCCCATACCAGTTGGTATAGGCCTCACATTGACCTATCAACTTAGCTAAACACCCACTCAGGAGTTCCAATACTGAGTACATGTGTCACAGGATGCACCTGTGTCCGTGGCATACATGACAGCGAAGGGATGAAAATCTGACCATACATGCCAGGTCACTTTGACATTGCAGCAGTGAGTAGGCATGAAGAACGGTGTAACACGGCTCAGAATCGGCTTGATGCAGTGCAGAACATGTTTACCTTACCCACTATCTACATTAACACGTACTTTATGATGTCAATAAATAAACATGAAGGCAGTGTAAGGGCAAGTTCAGGCATCACGTGCAATGTGCATGCAATGGGTGGCATGTCTACAGGCAACCGCCCCCCCCCAAGTGAAAATGCTGGGAGGCATTGCATGGCAGCGAAAGTGTGACCAGAGAACTGTGTATTGGCAGACAGTGTTGACTAGCGTCAATTGCATCATCTGAATCAACTGACAACACAGCAGATGAGAATGGGACAGTAAGCAGGACACATGATGAACCCTCAGTAGTACACCCATGTGTGCAGAAGCCACTATACCAGTTAAACAGAGTCAGGGGGCCTGAAACAGGGGGAGGCCTGTGCCCCACACAGACTGTGACACCCTAAACATGTGCGTGATGCAGGACTGAGCCAGAGTGGGCATGGAATGGAAGATCAAATGCCATTAAATGTATGTCATCCTGGACACATACTACAATGATCATTCGGGCAAGGACACATAGAGGCATGCATGGAATGCACATGGTGCATGAATGGGCACTCATGTCCCTGCAGAGCATCTGCCATCTGCACAGTCCCAGTGAGACACCCTGCATCAAGGACAAAGGATGTACCCCACTGTATGTGTCTGGCAGGTTGGCAGGGAGAAGTGTGCATGTACACAGGAGCATTGAACAGGCTATTGCAGTACTCCAACATGACACCCACCAGTACCATGGTGAAATTGGGGTGCAGTGGGATGGAGGAGCAAGGGAGCATGCCTATGTGGAGTACCCGCATGCAGGCAGAACACACATGCACGTCAGTCATGCGATGACATAGTCCCAGTGCTGAGTGCAAAGACACCCCAGGCTACAGACAGAAGGGCCAGTGAGCTGGAACATGGACTGGATGGGCAGCCGGGTGACTAGCATGTGAGCAGGGTGCAGGTGTGGTGATGAGGACAGTCCCCATCTGCTCTACATGTCCAGCATCCTGTACAGCAGGCATGCATCAGTGAAGCATTGCATGACTCGCACATGAGAACCATGTACACATAGCATGTAATGGCAGTCAATCACACAAGAAAACCACACATGGTCTGGAAAAACACGCGACAGCACTCACTGGACGGGGCATCAAAGTCCAGCATCTCTCCCACTCCTTCGTACAATTCTGTCGGTATGAACTCCGCAGCGAATGACTCGTGGAAAGTGAGCTCTTTCTCCTCAGGTGGTGGCCCACTGTCAGTCACCAGAGTCATGTTATAATTAGAGGCACGCTTTTGCTTAGCAGAGCGTCGGAGGTCATCCCAACGCTTTTTGCACTCCTGAGCTGTGCGTACTTCATGTCCGATTGCACTGACACCCTCCGCAACATGCTTCCAGTGGGTCAAATGCTGGGCAGCCGTAGTGTGACAATTCGGGCCCACTAGCATATCACAGTCGTGTCCCGACACGTAGTCCACAAGGAAGTCCAGTCCTGCTGCAGAAACGTTTCTTCATCGACGTGCCGGAGGCCGGAGCCGTGTCTGGGGTCTGGCGCTGGTGGATTGAACAGAGGGAGTGGCAGGTGGAACAAGGACGGAAGCCCTGACTTGCGTCAGTGGCTGCTGGGTGCCCTGGAATGGACCCTGCGCAGCAACATCCGCTGTGCCAGGCTCATTGACTGGGACTGTCCTGGATGGTAGACTCACAGCCGGGGTGGTGTCGGCTGCATCTGCCTATGCACTTGCCAACACCCGGCTGCTCGGGGCAGTAGATGACAATACTGCCCGAGGGATACGTCCCTGGGTCAGGGCAGCCCTACGTGCACTTACGGTGTGCCTCCTGACCTCCTGAAAATCATCCTGGTACTCTTCAGGTGCCAACGCAGCATGTGCTGGCCGACCCTGAGCCTGGGTGGTGGTGTCCACAGCTGCACCTGCAGCTACCACTACCCTTGGGCCCATGTCAGTCGATGAAACAGACTTCCGGGTCACATGGGTGCCAGTGCCAGATGCATGAGCTGCATCTCCCAGAGCCACAGAGGGTGGTGGCATGACTGCACCAACACGTGGCACAACATTGTGCCGAAGTGGCGCACCCCTGCCTCTTCCCCCTCTGCAGCCACCCTGGACACCCTGGAGTCCCCCTACTCCCTGGTCATCCCAGCCATGTCCCTGACCATGCCCGCCACATGGAGTACGCCCAGCGAGGCACCCCTCACCTTTCGTGGCCTCCCAACCATGGCACAGATGTAGTAGTGCCAGCACAGATGTAGTATTGCCAATGGGAGGTGTACACGACAATTGTCATGGGCAATTGGGGTGAAGGGGGTGGGGTACTAGATGTTAACAGCACTCGTGCACCTGCAAGGCTGTATTTGACCCTGGTGATAAAGTGATGGATCACGCAACTCTCAGACACCCCAGAACTGCAGTAAAACCGTGCACGCAACCCCTGGTAGCCCATGTGTGTGGAATTAACCTCCCGCAGTACGCAGTGGCACCCACAGACACGAAAAACACATACGCGTGGGACACGCAGGTATGACCTCGAAAACGGTTGCACGATACACAGGGGCACCCGCAGTGGGAAAAATAGCATGCACGACTCGCTGTCTGACTAGCGTGATAATGAAAAACATGCATAGCCAATACGCCCGCCAAAAGAAGAGATACGTCCTTGATCCGCTGTGAAGTTGTAAAGGCACACGAAACAACCAGAAGTAGCAACACACGTCAGTCTCCACGAAAGGCACGTACAGCGAACTGCTGGCCCGCTCACCTTTAACCCGTGCTGAGGGAAACGCCCACGCTCTTCTCGTCACTTACTCACTTAGGCCCTTTCCTCGATTTACACCCATTAACATGCGGACGTGCTGTTTCTTCACGTGTTGAATCACTATGCACCCGTGATGAGGGGAACGCCTGCGCGTGTTACATTACAGACGCGCTTATGCGCTAATGACCCTTCCTCGAATTACACGCTGACGTGCTGTTTTTCAAGTGCCAATTCACTCCGTATCAAGCTGGCCATGTGACAACACACTGAAGACCACGCTCCTGCCCAGAAGGTGGAATTACTGCCCCCTAGAGCCCCGAGCCGACTCCCACCAGCCATCTGCTGCCTGCCTGCATGCTGGCCACGTGTCCTGCTATTTAGTGCCTGCACGTCATCCATCTGCAGGGGTCTAGTTGCTGTGACCACCCCTGCTGGAACAGAAGACTCCCGACTGAAGTTCCATCACTCCACAGCCCAACACCAGGACCCAGTTTCCCACCCACACCTGCCTCGGGGGTTGCTATGTTGGGGGAAACAACATCATAGACCACTGGCAACCCCCAGCCAGAGTTGCAGAGGGCTACCAGCTTCAGTGCCCCAGATGTTGGTATCCTGGTGGAGCAAGTCCTGGTGCATTATGATGCCCTCTTCGGAAGACAGTGTGCCGACAATGAAGGATGGAAGAGGATCTGGAAGGACCTCGTGGCTGCCATCAACGTGGAGGGGGTGGCAGCCTGCGACATACCACACGTCCGGAAGCGCTGGGAGGACTTCAGGTCCAGGACCCTAAGCAAGGCCTGGTGCCTCTTGGAGGCAGCGCTTGCAGAGGGGTGCCGGGTCTGCCTTACTGACAACCAGATGAGGGTCCTGGAATGTATACGCCCAGCAATCCACCTCAAGGTCCTTGAGAGGCAGACCCGTCTGGAGTCAAGCGGTAAGTTTCCATGTGTACTGATTGGACGCAGTGCATGTTGATGTGTGCCAGGAGTGTGCAGCTTGGACATATGTCGGGAAAGGCCCATGTATGGTTGTGTATGTGCAGGGACATGAGCCTGCTGCATGTGAGTCAAGTCATGTGTGAGGCACATCAATGGTGTATGTGTTCAAATGCATGATGCACAAATGCATGTGGGGATGCATACATGTTAGCATTTCTGTGTATGTACTGTAGCATGGTTGTGGTGTGACACATGGATGCTGTTTCCACCTTCATGTACGTGCACTGCATACATGTGCGTGTGTGTGTTTGACATGTGTGTGAATGTGATACGCCATGGATGCATGTGACACAGACATGTGGGAACCCGATTGGCAGATGTGACATAGTTGCCGATGATTACACTGTGACAGGTGGTGGAGATGTACAGATACATGTATGTCTGGTGGCCTGTGTGCATGTGTTCGGCACTCCCCGTGTTGCATGTGACATCAGGCTAACCTTCGGATGTTCATGATGTTGTATGTGTATGGATGCTGCTGCCTGCTGCAACATTCCTGTTAATTTGCGCATGTGTGTGGGTTCAAATGATATGTGTGTTGGGGAGTGTGATGCCATCTGTGAAGTTTGACACTGCCATTCATGTGCAAATGTCATGTGTGTATCAGACCATTTTTCAGTGCCCTGATTCCTGTGTTCTGTCTCTCCCTGTCTGCAGCGTCAACTGATGAACAGGGTGGAGACGGTGCTGTGGAGCACAGCGGCAGGGATCCCACCGCCAGCCGGAGATGCAAGGCCCAGCTCCCCTCCCAGGTTGTCATCTGTTCGGGGAGTGAGTAGTCTGGTGCCGCGTCCGCAGCCGCAGCTGCCGAGGGAAGGTCCAAGAGGCGGAGGTCGGAGGTGGACTCCTCGGCAGCAGAAGAGGCAGCTGAGCCCCCACAGGAAGTAGATTGCACGGAGTCATCCAGGTTGGTGGGGGGTTCGGTTGAGGAGGAGGCTGTTGAAGGCCCACGCACGGGGCCTAGAGGGTTTCCAGTGGTGCTAGTGGTGCAGTCCAGGGACAGGAAGCAGCACAGGCCGCCACGGAGGTGCCTGTGTGCAATACTGTCCCCGATCCTGTGACTGAATCATCCTGCACCAGCAGGGATGCCTTCGTCCAGAGCCGTTCTCAGGAAGGGGATGCGCGAACAACAACTGGCCTTCCTCTCCCTGTGGACGTGGAAATCCATGACCGGGTTGAGCCTTTCCTAGCTGGGGTGGCGTTGCATCAACATGGTATTCGGGATGAAGTGCAGACTTCTCGTGAGGAGAATGCACGTAATTTTGAATACCTCATTGACTGCGTCGACCTACTAGGACGGACCACCAGCGCTGGGTTCCTCCGTGTGCTGGATCTTTTACCGACCCCTCCTCAACTGCAGCCCCTATGCGCCAGTCATCCTCTGTGCCACCTACCTGCCCAAGAATCACTTGCGCACCCTGTGGAGCTGCCCCTGACCCAGGGGCCAGGCTGGTGTAGGACACATCCCTGCCACAGTCGGGAGTCGGAGGTCCAGCAGGGGTGGACACCCCAACAACTGGACCCCAGCAGGAGGAGGACATGCAGGCATCGACAGGCAGGGCACATGCACGGCAGCAGCAGGCTCAAGGTGGGAGCGATGATGGCTCGGGCCATCAACATCACAGGGGCAGGAATCAGCCAGAGGGTAGGAGGACCCTGGATTGGAAGTGTCTTCCGTGTGGCAGCGGTTGGGCCAGCGGATAGATGCAGTGTGGCAGCGGGCGGAGGAGGAACGGCTCACTATGGTCAGGGTGGAGAACTCCATGCGCAGGGCTTTGAGGCGGGTGAGTGCCTAGAGGCAACTCGCAGGGAGTTGGAGCACGCCATGACTGCATCACTGCGAGACCTCAAGGCCAGGGAAGAGGCCCGCCTCCGGGACGTTGAAAAGGAGTTTGATGATGCCCTGGCCCGGAACATCAAAGAGTGAGCCATAGGACTTGCCTGCCACCTTTGTACATCGTTCTTTAGTGTTAGGTTACCTTTATTTTTTTCTTTTGTTTTTTGGAGTTAATGGACTTTGCTCCACTTCATGTATATAGTTTTTTTTTCTAGGACTTTTTGGTAGCTTTCATTTATTTTTGGGATCATGGACCTTTGGACTTTGTTTTTATATAGTTGAAGACTTGTACATACTTTCTTTATGGACAATTCCCATGGATCAATGATTTCATTTTTTTTAAATTATTTTATTCTTATTGACATTGCCGATGGACCACTTTTCTATTTTCATGCTGTGGATTTTTGTTTTTCATTGGATTTTCATTACTTTTTGTTAATATCTGTCATTGTTTATTGAATTTCACGTTTGATTTTCTTTCTGTAATTTCATTGGGTTCTTAATACATTCATTCTGAGTTCATGATTGGTTTTGTGTACTATCATTGCTTTTGTGCATGTCTCAAGTAACATTGCCTCAGTCATGTGTTGCCACTGTGTGGCTCTGTTGTGCATTTATGCATGGGCATGGTGGTTCTTTTAAGAGTGTCATGCCATGGGTCATTTGGGAGCGAGTGCTGTGGATGCTTGCATGCTTGTACTGGGGGGTAAGGGAGATTTGGGTTGGAATAAGGGCCATGGGTCTGTTTTGTTAGGACATGTTGTTTGGTGGCCCATGTGTTGGGGCTTGCTGGCAGGTGCCGGTCAGTAGGGGCGGGTGGGGTTACATGAGTCGGGTGCCTGCTGGCAGGTGCCCGTCCATCGGTGTGGGTGGGGGCACATGAGTCAGGGCCTGCTGGCAGGTGCCCGTCAGTGGGGGTGGGTGGGGTGCATGGGTTTACATGAGTCGGGGCCTGCTGGCAGGTGCCCGTCAATGGGGGTAGGTGGGGGGTGGGGGGACATGATTCGGGGCCTGCTGGAAGGTGCTCGTCAATGGGGGTGGGTGGGGACACATGAGTCGGGGCCTGTTGGCAAGTGCCCGTCAATGGGGGTGGGTGGGGGGACATGAGTCGGGGCCTACTGGCAGGTGGCCGTCAATGGGGGTGGGTGGGGTGGGTGGGTCGACATGAGTCGGGGCCTGCTGGCAGGTGCCCATTAATGGGAGTGGTTGGGGTGGGTGGGGGACCTGAGTTGGGCCTCCCATGTGCATGGTGCCATGTGGCCTGCCTGCAGGGCATGGGCAGCGGTGATGGGCTGCTTGCGGGGCATGCCCAGGGGTGATGGGCTGGCTGCGGGGCATGGACTGGGGTGTGGCCTGGTCCCCTGTGGTGTGGGCTGCCAGAGGGGCATGGGGAGGGGGGCACACTTGGGAGGGCACACACTGCCAGATTGCGTGTGAAACTCCCTGCGCACCCCCGAAATACACCTACCCTGCTCGCTCCAGCCCTATCTCTTGTGAAACTCCACACGCAACCCCGAAATACATGTACCCCGCTCGCGCCAGGCCTATCACGTGTGAAACTCCATGCGCACCCCCGAAATACACATACCCCACTCGCGCCAGGCCTATCGTGTGTAAACCTCCCTGCGTACCCCCGGAAAACACGCAGACAGCCCATCCACCCTGACCATGCCCCACAGGCAGCCCATCCACCCTGGGCATGCCCCACAGGCAGCCCACACCACAAGGGGGACTTTTTCCACACAATGTAACGGGTGCGCCTGGAGTTTTACACGCGATTTTGCCTGCGCGCGCTGGGTACGTGAATTTCGGGGTTGCGCGTGGAGTTTCACACGTGATAGGGCTGGTGCGAGCAGAGTACGTGTATTCTGAAGGGTGTGCGGGGAGTTTTACACATGTTTTCGTGGTTGGGGGCTGTATGCTGGTCCACTGGCCTTTGCACCATGTACTGGATTTGTGCAATGTTTTTGGCGCACGGGGCGGGGTTGGGGCCGTAACCGGTGCTGCTGCAGGGTCGCAGCGCCACTCTGCACCACGGCTGCTTATGGATGTATTAATCCATGAATATGCTGTGCGCCTAAATGGGTTTTGGCGCACGTGGCTGGCGCAGACTTGTGCGCCGAATTCTATGAATTAACCCCTCTGTTGGGGGAGTGAGCAGGAGCTGTATTCAGAGATTGCAGGCTTTATAAAACGATGCCATTCGCATTACAAATACCTGCCTTGTAACACTCACATCTCTGAAATACGGAAGGAACTGAATGGACTGTCTGTGGCAGCATATGTACAGTTCAAATTCCTTAGCCTGGTTCACAAGTGCATTCACGATACTGCACCCAACTACCTCTCCGACAGACTCGTTGAATTTGAACCAAGTAGCACTTTAAGATCCTCAGGCATCAGGCTGCTCGAGTGTCCTAAAGCAAGACATGCCTTGGGCAATGGGTGATCATTTGTCACTTTGGCTCTGAAAGCATGGAACTCTACGCATTCCAATTTTGAAAACATTTGAAGACTTTCTCTTTTACATAAAACTTAATTACTCTATTTAATTTCTTCCTTCTGCATTGTCCTGTGTTTTACGTTTGTCTTTAGTTTTCATGAGTGCCCTGATGCCTGCAGGCTTTCGGCGCAGTATAAATAAACAAATAAATAAATAACCAAAGATATTCAAAAGAGGTACTTGTATCAATCAGCTGCTCCTTGATGCTGAAATATTGACCCAAGCTGTAACCTTTGCTCTAGTGGATGCCATATTGTTGAAGCAATTGGCTGAGTACATTTGGGAATCTGTTGACACATTTTGCTTTTAATAGCAGTTTTTTTTTTTGTCCATGCTGCGTGACACATTGTTGTTTACACAAGTGTACTGGATGACACATTTTGATTTTCTAAATGGTAGAGGAATAAAATCACTAAATGAAAAGATACCAATCATTTCCATCAGTGGCCTAATTACAGTTCTGGCAGTAACAGCAAACATAGAGCTTCATCACGAGTTGGCCGGTAACGCCGGCGCTATTAGCGCCGGCGCTAATAGCCCTACCGCCAAACCCCCGGCGCTATTAGCGCCAGATCACGGGTTTGGCGGACGGGTTATTGCCCATTCCCCATTGGGCCCATTTGGGGATTCCTCATTCTGCATTGGGCCCAATGGGGAAAATTTGCCCGAGTATACCGAGGAGGAACTACTGGAATGGGAAACATGCGAAAACGATGGGGCTTCGGACGGAAGTTGGCAGGATGAATCAACGGATGAAGACCCTGGACCTAGTCGCATCGACAGTGTTTCCACCTGGTGTACATGCAATCGGTGCGAGCTAATGCCAACTGAGGACGAGAACTGCTGCTGCTGTGAAAACTCTGGATGCGTGGCCTACATTTCGGAAGGCGAGCCACGGCTGCAATTCATCACCGAGCTGACAGACTTCAGGGCAGCCTGCCTCACACGATCAGTGTTGAGGATAATGAAGATTCCCCCTTCTAATAGCGCAGGGAGCTCTTGATTCTATTAACGACAAGGAGGCGAGCATTAAGCTTCTACTTCTTTATTATCCACTCTCCAGCAGTTTCAACAAATATAACTTTGTAAACTTTAATTTTCAAATGTAACTTTTTTAAAAAAAATTTTAACAAAACTTCAAGTCCCATCAATCCTGTAGCCCCATAGTCTCTGGCCATGTGACCTAGTCCTTCCTGTCCCTTAGTCCTTCCTCTTCTTGACTGCTCGAACTGCAATCCTTTCCCAAACTATGTAACCAAGGTCAACTTGATCCGAACTTTCTACTCCATGCTGGATTGGCCTCTCACACTTGAACTTGGGAGCTCGCTCCAGACAACGGTCCTTTAAACGTTTCAGCTGTTCTTTTGCTCATCCCCTAATGGCAGGAGGAAACAAAATGTACTTGTTAGGGTGGGGAATACACACCCTATTCTGGAAGGAATAATCAAATTAATTATAAACATTACATCAAGTCATTTATGTCATCATTGCCTCAGCTTGTGTATTCGTGACGGGAATTTAATGCTCGCCTCCTTGTCTTTAATAGAATCAAGACAGAGGTGAGCATTAAGCTTGTTCAAAGCTTCTCACTACTGGATCAGCTATCGCATTAATTGGTCTAAAATAGAACGTTCTAAACGTTGCATCGCTAGCCCAATCTGCTGCTTTCATGACGTCTTGCAACGCTGCGCCTTGTCCTAATGCTTTTGAAGCCATCGCTCCTCTGACTGAGTGCGCCCCAAATCTGGACATATCAATGCCTGCCAGGTTCATGATGTCTCTTACCCATCTCGCTATCGTGGCTGTAGCTACACCCCTATGCAGTTTTCTGCACGCTATCAAAAGCTGGGTTGTCCCTGCCGGCCTCACTTCTGCCGTTCTAGCCTCGTATTCTTTAATACACGTCGCTACACACCACTTGGGGTGATCCTGCATGTACGGGTAAGTGATTGATGAAGAGTCCGTCTTTGTCCTTCTAACTATGTTGAATGTCACTCCATCCGGACCAAAAGTCTTTCTATTGATCTCTAGGGCTCTCACGTCTGCTACTCTCCTGCATGATACTAGGCACAGGAGCATAGCTAGTTTTCCAGATAACTGTCCCAATGACAGATATCTTTTGCTTGGCCAATCTGCTAGAAATCTCAGCACTGTGGAAACGTCCCACAGAGATTTGTATCTTGGTAGTGGAGGTTTCCTAAATCTAATCCCTTTCAGTAGTCTGATCACTGCTATATTTTCTCCTATTGGTATTCCCTCTATCGGCACGTGCCCTGCTGAGATTGCGGACCTATAAACTCCTATGGTCCTGCAAGCCTTACCATCTTGAAGCAGTTTTGCTAGGAAATTTAATATTTCGACTAAAGGGGCAGAAACGGGATGAATCTTTCTCCTTCTGCACCACGTCGACCACCTATTCCAAGCTACGTCGTAGCACCTTCTGGTGGAAGGTGCCCAAGACTCGGCGATGAGGCTTGTAGCCTGCGCCGAAATTCCAGGGAGATTCCAGCGTCACCTGCTATCCTGCACGCCATCAGTGGCAGCGTCCCCTTCACTCTCAGAGGGTGAAATGACCCAGCTGGGTCCGTGAGCAGGCTCACACCTTGAGGTAATAGTCTCGGATAGACCATTAGCAGTAAAATGAGTGTCGGAAACCATACTTGTGATTTCCAACTCGGAGCTACTACTATGAGGCTCGCTGCTTCTTTGCGCCTTTTCGCTAAAACCCTGCTCATCATTATAAATGGTGGGAAAGCGTAGAGAGTCTGCTCTCTCCAGTCCTGCGGGAAAGCGTCCGCCCCTGCTGCTGCTGGGTCTAACCTCCAGCTGAAGAATCTTTCTTTCTGTGCGTTCAGTCTGGATGCAAACAGATCTGTGTGGATCGGTCCCCACAGTTCCTCCAGCTGTCGGAATGTCTCCCGATCCAGCATCCAATCGCTGGAGTCCGAGAGGTATCTGGAGTTCCAGTCCGCTATCACATTCAGCGATCCTGGCAGGTACTCGGCTACCACTGAAGTCCCAGAGTCCAGGCAGGTGTGCCAAAAATCCTTGGATATCTCCGCCAGCAATCTGGATCTCGTCCCTCCTAAATGATTTATGTATCTGACTGCTGAAATGTTATCCATCTTCAGCAGAATACATGAATTCACTTTTCCTTTCGTGAAAGCCCTGATCGCAAACGATCCGGCTAACAATTCCAGACAGTTGATGTGAAGCTGGAGTTCTTCCGCGCTCCATCTCCCGCCTGTCTGAAGATTTCCGCATCGGGCTCCCCAGCCTGCTCGGCTGGCATCCGACTCTATTATCAGGTCTGGACGGTCGCCGAAGATGGCTCTTCCGTTCCATGCTTCCATATTCGCTAACCACCACTGTAGTTCTGTCCTGGATTCCTGATCGATCTGCACTAGGTGGTGATAATGCAGGCCCTGCTGTAGATGTTTTGTTTTTAGTCTTTGCAGGGATCGATAATGAAGAGGACCTGGGAAAATTGCTCGTATCGAGGCCGCTTACAAGCCTACCACTCGCGCTATAGTGCGGAGGGAGATCACTGCTTTGCTGAGACACGTCCTCAATTCTCTTTTTATGTCTCTTATCTTCCTGCTTGGAAGCTCTAGCGTAGCCGTCCTGGTATCCAGGACGAACCCTAGAAATTCTAACCTCTTGGTTGGTTTCAGTCCCGACTTCTCGCAATTCACTAGAAAACCCAGAGACGTCAGGAGCTTCACCACCCAGTTGGCTTGATAAAGGAGAGACTCCTTGCAGCTGGCCATCAGCAGGATATCGTCTAGATATGTAATCATCCGAATCCCTTTTTCTCTGGTTGCCGCTGCTACTGGTTTCATGACCTTCGTGAATGCCCACAGCACCAAGGCCAGCCCGAAAGGCATTGTGGCAAATTGCCATAATTGCCCGTCCCAGTCGAAAGCTAGGAAAGGGCAAAACTCCTCGTGCACCGGTATTGTCAGGTAAGCATCTTTTAAATCTATCCTTGCCAGCCAATCGTCGTGCCTGAGTGTATCCCTGAACTGATGGGTCCCTTCCATCTTGAAATGGTTGTAGACTACCCATCCGTTCATGTCCTTTAGATTTATCACCGGCCTTACTTTCTCTTTACGGTGAACTAAAAACATAGTGCTCACAAACTTCAGGGGTGAATCGCATTGCACTATCGCTCGCTTCTCTGCTAACTTTTGCAGTTCTGCGTGTAATAGACTTTTCTCTATTTGGGTCGTGGCTAGAGGGCGGGGAATATGACTCTGGGTAGGGGTGTCTAAGAAGTCTATGTGCATGCCTTGTACTGTCTGTAGGACCCAGGCGTCACTGGAAAGCGAGCGCCAGTTCTCCAGAATAACGCTGTCCTCCCTCCAACCGGCGGGTATGCAAAAACTCCCACCTGTGGGGAAGTTGCCTCCTCTTCCCTGTCCTCTGCCTCTCCTCCCTCTCGGGAAACAACCTCTCGTCGGGAAGAATGAGTCTGGTTGCCTGTTCTCCCAGTAGGTGTTCCTGTTTTCTTGAGGCCTTCTGAACGCCTGATAGCGACCGGTCGCTCGGCCTCTGGACCGACCGGTCCCACCAAAAACTCTCCCGGGAAAGATCTTTTTCATTGATGCTTAGGCCTTTTCTAATGCGGTATAGGTTCCCACGAACCTCCCCATTTCCTTGCCAAACGTGTCGCCAAATAGGAGTCCTTGCGCTGACTCGCCTGCCTCATACGATGACAGGTCCCCTAGTTTGTTGTCAATTTTAAGCAGGAGGCCTCTTCTGCGTTCTGATGAGATCGCGCAGTTCGCGTTGCCTAAAAGACATACCGCCCTCTGCGCCCAGTTGGCTAGGACTGCAGGGTCCACTTCCTCCCCAGTGTCCTTGGCTCGTTCTGCCATGTCCATAATTTTTGCTAATGGGCCAGCTATGTCCAGGACTTTCTCTTGGTAGCTCTTCCAGGAGCGGTCTATGCCCTTCCTGGGGTCTCTGTTCGATTTGGAGACGAAAGAGAGCATCTTCGGATCGAGTTCTGGTGCTTCTGCCACCTTGCCCGGTAAATCCGGTTTCGGACACTCAGCTCTCATCCGTTGCCTGACTTCCTTCTCTAAAGCTTTACGCAATCTCTGCGTCATATATTTAGTTACCCTCGGTGAGGGCACCCATTCGGACGATTTGGGGTTTCTTATCTCTTCTGGTTGGAACATATCCGAGGTTTCCTCCTCTTCGAGATTATTCAGTTTCCTGAGTCTTTTCTTTGGAGGAGGCTGGCTCTCCTCATCCCCTTCATTATCTGCTTCCTCCTGTGAGGAGGCTGGGGATTCTTGGGGATCCTCGTCTGGGGAATCCTCTTCTCTTCTGCCCATATTATCATCCCCTGGGTAGGGGGTCTCGAGGCTCGGCCCCTGCGTTTTCCTCATGAACGCTTCCCTGAGTTTACTGAAAGCGTCCGAAGCCTCTGGGACCATTGGACGTGCCCCTTCTAATTGGACCGGGGGGTCAGAAGAGTCTTCGCTCTTCCGGGCCTTGGTACACCCCTTTGTACCCTTCACAGAGGTCCTAGTGGACATGCTTCCTTCGATGCCTGTGTTATTCTTGCTTAAAAAGAGCTCAATAGTCTGGAGTCTCTCCTGAAGGGGTCTAACTCCTTGAGCTACTGCCTCAGACAATGAATCTCCCAGCACTTCCTTAAAACTGTAGGCTGGGTCTTCATAGCCCGCCTCCTCATCACTCCACTCAAAATTGGATATTTTATGTGCTGACAGGTGCCTTAAAATTTACCTTAGAAAGGTGTAGTGGCACGTCCATTAAGATTCACTTATGAGCTGCACCTTCTCTGCTTCCAGTATGAAAACTGTGATTTTACAGGGATTATTATGCAATCCCTAGGGTAAATACCCACTGAAGGAGCCTGTTATTAGGTAATAACCAGCATCTCTTAATACACCCACGAGATATAGGAGCTAATTCCTGCTCCGTCGTATCACTCGCACTCTCCTTCAAATTTCTCCTGTAATGGAGATTTTTGGAGCTTAGCTCCTCCCCCCCTAATGGTGGGGGCTCGTATGACGAGCGGTGCTCCCGTTCTTCCTGACAGGGAATCTCTCTTCCCCTGAGCCGCGCTCGCTCCACGGCCCCGCCTCCACAAGGGTGGGGGCCGGAGTAGCTCCCTACGCGGCCTGCTGCAGCGGATTCCCCTCGGATTCCGAGGGTGGGGGCCGCCTGTCTCTGATGCGAGCGAGGAAAGCAGAGGCTTTTCCCGCTCGTGGCAAACTCCGCCCCCCCAAAGGTGGGGGCCCACCCACTCTCGGCACAAGTGCAGTGCCGCGGGCCTGTGAGGAGATCTGCAGGCCCCTGCGTTGCTGGTAGTGCGGCACGGGGCCGCAGATTCCTCTGTGTGTAAACAAAATATTACTCGGCAAATAAGTGAAAACAAATGCTGCGCCGCTGCGGGCGCACACCCCCTCATGGTCTATACACTTCACAATGCCCCTAAAACGTGTAAAACCTCACTCAAACACAACGAAATCACAGAGCAACAAAAGAAAGGTACACTTATCTTGGAGAGCAGAAAAAGAAGAGGAAGGACTAAGGGACAGGAAGCACTAGGTCACATGGCCAGAGAGTATGGGACTACAGGATTGATGGGACTTGAAGTTTTGTTAAAAAAAAAAAAAGTTAAATTTGAAAATGAAAGTTTACAAAGTTATATTTGTTGAAACTGCTGAAGAGTGGATAATAAAGAAGTAGAAGCGTAATGCTCGCCTCCGTCTTGACATAGAATGATGGTGCTTATGCACGAACTTCGCGCAACTGTTCGTCCTCGTAATCCGAGTAACGAGTAAGTATACTCTGGTTGTGATGCCACTACTATTTCATGGTTGTCTCCAATATTCAAAATTACATCTACATATCATTGTAACACATGGAAGTCGTTCAATAGTGTGCAGTGTCTAGATGGCATTTGTCCGAGCAGAATGCCATTAGTTACAAGAATTGTCATTGACAACAAGGTTTAATAAACTTATCTTGGTCATTTAAAAACAGTTTGTATCATTCTTTTTCACAGGTGGTACAGGCTGGTGGCCTATCGTTCCTTTACATGGTGGCTTCACGGGAGGCTTGGACACCGCGTTAGAAGAGTAATACCCGCCTGTGTCGTTGGTGCCATTAGACAAACTTTCCCCAGTGACAGCGGTCAGTACAGGGGACTTTCCCTCGCTGTGCTGCAACCTGACCTGTACAATGTGTAAAGTTTCATATTTTTGTGCCATCATAATAAGAAACAAAATAAAACACAACATATATTTTAACAACGGTTGTTTCGATTTTTTAAATGAATCAAGTGTGTCTCCATTCAGCAGTGTTCCAGTGCCTTGTCTGCATGCCTCCGGCCCATCCATCCCCCCCCCTATCAAAGGCAGTTCGCGCCAGTGGATGTGTGCTGCCAGGGTGTGCTGTCAGGGGCGCAAACGGCCAAGGTGCCAAACAGCATGTACACTTCAAAAGGTATCCCACGGCCAGGGATCATTGCTCACATGGCCTCCTCAGACCCCGTATCTCCAGGCAGGCCTCCCCTGAAGCAGGCCACGCCCCTGCAATCCACATAAGTGTGTCTCCATTCAGCAGTGTTCCAGTGCCTTGTCTGCACGTCCCCGGCCCATCCATACCACCCCCCTCTATCAAAGGCAGCTCGCACCAGTGGATGTGTGCTGCCAGGGTGTGCTGTCAGGGGCACAAACGGCCAAGGTGCCAAACAGCATGTACACTTCAAAAGGTATCCCACGCCCAGGGGCCATTGCTCACATGGACTCCTCAGACCCCGTGTCTCCAGGCAGGCCTCCCCTGAAGCAGGTCACGCCCCTGCAATCCACACAAGTGTGTCTCAATTCAGCAGTGTTCCGGTGCCTTGTCTGCACGCCCCCGGCCCATCCATCCCACCCCCCTCTATCAAAGGCAGTTCGCGCCAGTGGATGTGCGCTGCCAGGGTGTGCTGCCAGGGGTGTAAACGGCCAAGGTGCCAAACAGCATGTACACTTCAAAAGGTATCCCACGTCCAGGGGCAATTGCTCACATGGCCTCCTCAGACCCTGTGTCTCCAGGCAGGCCTACCCTGAAGCAGACCGCGTCCCTGCAATCGACATAAGTGTGTCTCCATTCAGCAGTGTTCCGGTGCCTTGTCTGCATGCCCCTGGCCCATCCATCCCACCCCCCTCTATCAAAGGCAGTTCGTGCCAGTGGATGTGCGCTGTCAGGGTGTGCTGTCAGGGGGGCAAACGGCCAAGGTGCCAAACAGCATGTACACTTCAAAAGGTATCCCACGCCCAGGGGCCATTGCTCACATGGCTTCCTCAGACCCCGTTTCTCCGGCCAGGATCCCCCATCACGCTGGCCGCCCCCCTGCAAACCACACAATACCACGACATATACACGTCATTCATTCACAAACACACCCCTGTTTCTAATACTTTATAAACCACTTGATATGTCTCATGAGAACATCTTTGTGCTTTGCAAGTCAACTCCTGAACGGCTAATCTGCTCGTCGTCGTGCTATCTGTGAACTTCTGTGACCGCTTCGAGCAAACTCGTCAGTGTGCTACCTGTGGCCATCTACCTGTTTTCCTGCCACAAACTACTCGGTTTGCTAAATCCAACTGTTTGTTGGACAAGGTAAGGCCATGTATCACAGTCATATTTCGTTCATTTTTAAATTTCTATCTATTTGCGAGTAGAGTACTCAATAGTGCTATGTTCATTGGTCTCATTGTTATTGCCTTGAGTTTCAATTGTTATGCTATCAATCGATCTATTTATTTTCATCGGTGTCAATTGTCATTGAATTGCATCCGTCACGGGTTCTGTCTATAATATAAGCATGTTTCCTTTTCGTGCAAGACAGTACATCCAAGGGACGAGTCACATGTTCAGAGTTTAGTCACATCATTTACTAATTTGTGAAAGTTATGCAAATACTAAGCCGCACATGATGAACTGGTATAGTTCCGGCGACCAAAACAAACCTTGCATTGAACATTGTATGGTTCATTCACTTTTTTATCACATTTTTATTCATCAAGAATTTATACTAATATTGATATTTACTTTTCAGAATTTTCAACAATGCCTGCCTGTTCGATTAGCGGTTGCCCTTCGAAGACCCATGATAAATCTGAAGGCCCTACAATGCATGTATTCCCTAAGACTGTAGATCGGATAAGAGAATGGGTCCGATATTGCGGATATGCACCGTCAGAGCTTGAAAGTAGAGTCTAAAAAGTCTTTGAGGACAAGAGGGGTGATCGATACCGCATCTGCAGCCGGCACTTTCCCTCGAACATGTACGCCACATCCTGGGTAACAAAGAAGAATAAACGGCGAATGACACGAAAATTGCTCGCAAACGCTATTCCCACTCTATTCGTCCACATTTCGCCACTGGTGAGTCAAGTGTCCGGATTTAGCTTTAGGCCTTGTGGTAGTGTGTAGGTAGCCGAAAGGATTAATTGATATTTTAGGTGTTGTGTCCCTTGTAATACTTTCGATATTGATATGAGTGTATAGCTTTTTGTATAATGACATTTATCAATAAATTATTTTTTGATTTTATAACCCTCAAAGAAATCTATATATGGGCACAGGGAAGTATGCCATATTGCGCATTTTCAATAGCATTATTCTCAAGTATTCTTTCGCCTTACATGGCACTTTTTAATATTGGCATTTCACTATCAAACAATAATTTACCTTTACAACTTCTTGACTATCCACTGAATATGAAGCAACAAGATTCTCCATCCGTGTCGTGCCAGCAGTTATCAACCACTTCTAGCGCGTATCAGGTAATCTTACTTAACTATTCCGCCACAGACTTGTTTTATGCATGTCAAGTAATAGTTTTTATGTATCGTGTAATTATTTTAACCAAATGTTTGGTTAGTGATTTCCAACTGATATACAGCTTAGTTGTCGTCCCCTAGTGTTTGTTTTCGGTTATAATTATTGTTATCCATACTAATGCAAGTACTGTCTTTCAGGGAGATGCTGAAGCATCCACCACATTGACAACATCCCTAGATGTGCTTCAGCAGCACGAGGTATGGATACTGACAGTTCCATCGAACAAGATCATCAGATCTTGTATACTTGTCGTTTGATTGTTCTACACAATGTTTCATTCGTGGTTAGCCATTGATATGTACCTGTGTCGTCGACCCCAAGTGTGTGTTATGTTTTCAATATTGAAAACCATACTAACGCAAGTACTGTGTTTCAGGGAGTTGCTGAAGCGTCCTCTCCAATAAAATCATTCATGGCATTCTATGCGGAACCAGAGGTATGGATACTGACAGTTCCATCGAACTAGATCATCAGAGCTTGAATACTTGTTGTTTGATTGTTCTACACAATGTTTCATTCGTGTTTAGCTATTGAGATGTACCTGTGTGGTCGTCCTCAAGTGTGTTTTAATGTTTTCAATATTGTGATCCATAGTAATAAAAGTACTATGTTTCAGGGAGTCGATGGAGCGTCGTTCCGTGCTGTCTATGCGGATCCAGAAATTATAGTCATTGCAGCTCAAGAGGAAGGGGAGACATGCGGATACGAATCGGAGCGACAGCGTGCAGATGTTGAAGTTCGAGTCAAGAAAGTTGCCAAGAAAAGAAACAAAAATAAGGTTAGTTACAAACAGTTCATATTTTTAGAAATTGTTTTGTGCTGGGGACTATATTATGGTTTTTGTTCTGTCAATTGTACAATACTGTATCTTGGGTTTAAACTGAACATCCCTTTTCCAATCTGTCCTCTAGTTGCCCGTGGGTGTACGAACTACACATACACAGACAGTGAAACAAATGAGAGATGTTGCTTGCCAAACCATTTACACTATGGAGGAGCTAGTAATTGAGGTGCGGTGTGTTCACACTCGAGATGCATTTGTCCAATGGCCAGAACATGAATTGAATGAGTCCGGAGAATCCAGCAAAGTTTTATTGGACCATTGCTACAGTGCGACTGCACCACCACAAGAAGATGATACTGAATGTATTGAAGATAGCTCTGAAGTAGTCGCACGTCAATTCACACAATCTACACCCGCCAAAAAAATGCCACCCAAAAAGCTGTCGACATTGTTGGGTTCTCCCATCAATTTTCAAGTAACAGATGTTGAAATGACAGAGAATGAACCAGCAGCACTATTCACCGACGCACCGAACATGATATCACCAATATTAGTTTCAATTTGGGTGATATGTCCACAACGGTACAGTCCGAAACAACTGTGATGCAGGATGACAGCCTAATGAAAGAGGGCAAATACATAGTATTCAACAGTTATTTGATGGATATTATAAGTATGCTGAAATGTGGGCATTCAGTTAGAGGGCAAGTATGTGGGAAGCCATTGATGAATGTGACTCGTCAAACACAAGGCAGTAACGTCAAAATACATGCCACTTGTACATTACATCATACGTTCTCATGGTCTGCACAACCGATGCTGGGGAAACTGCCAGCAGGCAATCTACTGTGTGCAGCTGCCTCACTTTTTAGTGGGTCCAGTTTTAGAAAGTTAGAGTCTTTCTTTCAGTTGGTGGGACTCCATTTCATTTCTAAAACGCAGTACTTCAAATTCCAACATGATTATCTATTTCCGGCCATTAGTGATGCTTGGAAAATTGAACAATTGTCCATAGAAAGTACATTCAAAGGCAAACGGTTCAGGCTAGCCGGCGATGGACAGTGCGACAGCCCTGGATTTTCAGCCAAGTACTGCACCTACCACTTTCAGGACATGGATAGTAAGAAAATTGTGAGTTTGGTGGTCGTGCAGGTGTCCCAATGTAAATACTCAGTGGCCATGGAGAAACTAGGATTTATAAAATCATTGGAATATCTACAATCGAGAGGAATGCACATCGACCTCATAGTCACGGACAGATACGTTTCAATAGCCAAGACAATGAGAGAGCAGTTCCCACATATCAAACATCAATTTGACGTATGGCATCTTGCTAAAACAATCAATAAGAAAATCTCGGCTGCAGGGAAAAAAAAAGGTTTGGAAAGTATTTCACAGTGGTCCCAGTCTATCAGCAACCATCTTCGGTGGAACTCCAAAACTTGTGAAGGGTCAGTGGAAATTCTACTTGAAAAATGGCGGTCACTAATGCACCACTGTACCAACGTTCACCGATGGACAGAAAACCAACATTTCCACCAATGTGAACATGGCCCTTTGTCCCCAGAGGAGGCACGGAAGAAGAAGTGTTTGATTCCATCTGCACCTACACACAAAGCCATTGAGAAGATTGTGTTTGATAAAACGCTATCATGAGTTTTGAGGGGACTTACAGAATTCTGTCACACAGGAGGTTTGGAGGTGTTCCACAATATGTGCCTAAAGTACAGGCCAAAGCGATTGCATTTCGGCATACAGGGCAGGAAACATAGGACTCTACTAGCGGTCTTGGCACATACGAGAATGTGTGCCGTGACCAATCTAGGACTACGGGAAATGTAGGGATGCTTCACTACACTATGGCCTTTACAAAAAGAAGTAAAAAATGGGTGGTCAAACGAGTATATGAGGAAATGGAATTCGACTTTGTTAAAGGCCTTATTGTTAATGTACTAGAGATGCACACACATGGAATTTTGAGCGATTCTGTGCACAGCACAGATACATTGCCACCAAATATTGCCACTGTGCCCTGTCCACCCAAAGCAGAGCTCATTGAGAAGTACAAATCCCGGTATAAATGATTATAATCTGATTGTCTTTTTGAAAGAAATGTTATTGTACAGTGTACATATAAAGTATGCTAACCCCAACCACTCCTTTCACCATCCTGAGTGGCGAACAACCTGGGTGTTATCTTTGACTTCTCTCTCTATTCACCTCATACCGCTGACCTTTTCAATATGTTTATGTATATATTTTTGTTGTTGTAACTAAGCTTCGCAATCTCATGTAAATGCTGCGCACTGTTACCTGAGGGGAGGCTTGCGCATTACAAATAATAAAACAAACAAACAATAAATCTCACTTTCAGCTCAACTCGTCAGGTACTTTATACTTTTCCTCACCTTCCCCCAAAAGGTCAATGTCTCCATAGTTATGGTTCTCTGGGGCTGCAAAGCTCGCAGACAACGAGGACAAACTCGGGGGCCTTGGAAGGCGCCAAGCGAGGCGTTGCAGATGGGAGAGAAGCCAGTTCACATTAGCACAGTGAGGCCTAGTACTAAGATGGAGTCCAAAATTCAAGTTCTCACGGATGGCTTTACAAGGGATGTTGCAAAGTAGGAATGTTTGCTCATTCAGAATGAAGGTCACCAGCTTTGATTTTTTGCTCGCGGGCTGGAGAGGCCCGCGACTCACACTGGCAGTATACGGTTCTATTGTTTTTTTACCTTGAGAGACAGGGACCAGGCCCAAAGGACTTCATTTGAAGGAGGGGTGGAATAACGTAAGAGACGATAAAGCTGAAAATTCTGAAACTAGACCGAGTTTCATGTTAGTTCAGTATATGAAAAATCGTTGGCACAAACAGAGTAGGATTTACGGACTGCATTACGCGGAGACAATGGAAATGGCAAATATAATGTAAGTAACTCTTTAGACGATTTTAAACTGGAATATAATACCAATAGCGTACCGTTAAAGCCAGGTTAAATTGTACTTGTTCGTTCTGTGTGGCATATTACAATGAAGAGCAAGTAAAACATTTGTGGGATCGTATTTCTACCGGGCACATGGGCATGCATGTCCCCTTTTCGACATGCATGTAGACAAACAGTCGTTTCTCAGTGGTTCAACACTAATAAATCATTACATTGTGTGTTATCCTCAATTTCTTTTGTCAGTTTTCGCATTGCTTTTAGAGCCGAATATACTCCATTGCACTATCCACGAAAGCAAATAGTTTCACCTCGGCCCTAATAAATAAAATGAATAATAGTAATAAAGATCGGCTGGTGAGACTCATTTCAATTTTTATGTTTTCAAAACAGGTACATCCTACCGTACTGCGACTGCCACCTATTCCAGACCCCGGCCGACGGATTCTTCAATCGCCAGCTGCAGCTTCTTGTAAACAACTGCACTACCTTGACTATTTTATGGGACGATCGCCAAGGGCCCATATGCCCTTACGCAGTATTAGCGGCTAGAAGCAACATATCAACCTTTACGGTGGCCTAGAGCCTAGTTGATGGAACAGCCTTGCAATTCACCGTGCGACCAAAGTGCTTCTTTTAACGAAAATCAACACCCTGTGCACCATAAAGGAACAGTGCGTGACTCACGATAAACTGTAGCGGATTTGCGGATCGAGAGCAAAGAAAAGAAATTCCATTCCGATTTAATATGCCGATTGCTGAATATTCTCTAAACATTTAATGTCAAATAAATGTACTTTACCAAATGTACAATCTTGCTGTTTGAGTTTAAACTACAGTTTCATATTCCAAATTGTGGCGCGCTGTGTTGTGAGATGATCTGTGTTGGTTTCCAGGTTCTGTGTGAAGTCGCGTAGAAGACGACTGGGCGCTTTTGGCTACGCAGCCCAGTAACGTCACAGAGAGAGGTGGGGAATATGAATGCTTTGTTGATGTCAGGCTCAGGGGCAGGAGATATGATTTAGTGCCGCAAAAGCAGGTCCCCCAGGGCGATGGGGCAAGTGATAAGATTATCAAAAAATGGTGGTGCCCTGCTGCCTGTTTTCACGTGTGTTTAGTAGACGAAAACTCGGGTAAGGTCGATAGGACATTTTTCTACGATCGACCGACTTAGGCTTAAAAACACATGGCCAACCCGTAAGGACAATAAAAATTTCTGACCGAACCATTCCTTTAATAAATGATGTGACTAAACTCTGAACATGTGACTCGTCCCTTGGATGTACTGTCTTGCACGAAAAGGAAACATGCTTATATTATAGACAGGACCCGCGACGGATGCAATTCTATGACAATTGACGCAGATGAAAATAAATAGATCTATTGATAGCATAACAATTGAAACTCAAGTCAATAGCAATGAGACCAATGAACATAGCACTATTGAGTACTCTACTCGCAAATAGATAGAAATTTAAAAATGAGCTAAATATGACTGTGATACATGGCCTTACCTTGAACAACAAACAGTTAGATTCAGCAAGCCGAGTAGTTTGTGGCAGGAGAACAGGTAGATGGCCACAGGTAGCACACTGACGAGTTTGCTCGAAGCGGTCACAGAAGTTCACAGATAGCACGACGACGAGCAGATTAGCATCGATCTCAGTGGTTCTCAGGTAGCACGTTCTCAGGTAGCAAAGCACAAAGATGTTCTCATTAGACATATAAAGTGGTTTATAAAGTATTAGAAACAGGGGTGTGTTTGTGAATGAATGATGTCTATATGTCGTGGTATTATGTGGTTTGCAGGGGGGGCGGCCAGCGTGAGGGGGATCCTGGCCGAGACACAGGGTCTGAGGAGGCCATGTGAGCAATGGCCCCTGGGCATGGGATACCTTTTGAAGTGTACATGCTGTTTGGCACCTTGGCCGTTTGTGCCCCTGACAGCACACCCTGGCAGCGCACATCCACTGGCGCGAACTGCCTTTGATAGAGGGGGGTGGGATGGATGGGCCGGGGGCGTGCAGACAAGGCACTGGAACACTGCTGAATGGAGACACACTTATGTGGATTGCAGGGGCACGGCCTGCTTCAGGGGAGGCTTGCCTGGAGGCCATGTAAGCAATGGCCCCTGGGCGTGGGATACCTTTTGAAGTGTACATGCTGTTTGGCACCTTGGCCGTGTGACAGCACACCCTGGCAGCGCACATCCACTGGCGCGAACTGCCTTTGATAGAGGGAGGTGGGATGGATGGGCCCGGGGCGTGCAGACAAGGCACCGGAACACTGCTGAATGGAGACACACTTGATTCATTTAAAAAATCGAAACAACCGTTGTTAAAATATATGTTGTGTTTTATTTTGATGGCACAAAAATACTAAACTTTACACATTGTACAGGTCAGGTTGCAGCACAGCGAGGGAAAATCCCCTGTACTGACCGCTGTCACTGGGGAAAGTTTGTTTTATGGCACCAACGACACAGGCGGGTATTACTCTTCGAACGCGGTGTCCAAGCCTCCTGTGAAGCCACCATGTAAAGGAACGATAGGCCACAAGCCTGCACCACCTGTGAAAAAGAATGATACAAACTGTTTTTAAATGACCAAGATAAGTTTATTAAACCTTTGTTGTCAATGACAATTCTTGTAACTAATGGCATTCTGCTCGGACAAATGCTATCTAGACACTGCACACTATTGAACGACTTCCATACGTTACAATGATATGTAGATGTAATTTTGAATATACGAGATGACCATGAAATAGTAGTGGCATCACAACCAGAGTATACTTACTTGTTAATTGGATTACGAGGAAAAACAGTTGCACGAAGTTTGTGCATAAGCACCATCATTATCCTCAACACGGACCGTGTGAGGCAGGCTGCCCTGAGATCTGGCAGCTCGATGATGCATTGCGGCCGTGGCGCGCCATCCGAAATGTAGGCCACGCATTCACAGCAGCAGCAGTTCTCATCCTCGGTTGGCATTAGCTTGCACCGATTGCATGTACACCAGGTGGAAACACCGTTCATGCGACTAGGTCCAGGATCTTCATCCGTTGATTCGTCCTGCCAACTGTCGTCCGAAGCCCCATCGTTTTCGCATGTTTCCCTTTCCAGTAGTTCCTCCTCGGTATACTCGGGTTCGTACATGTAGGGCATTATTGTAGCCATTGTGTGGTAAACAAACTAAAATAATTTTGTTGCGATGGTACAGGTATCTGTTCACACGGGCTACACGCGGGGAAGGTAGCTGACCAGAGCACAGAAACGAGTAACAGAATACTCAAAGTAACACAGAGAGAGGAATGGAATCAAAACTCTGCTGCTGTGTGTTGCCAAACGGTCTGTTTATTCTTATTGAGTAAAGAGGCGTCCTGCCATTTCCATGGCGACACGTAATTAGCTGAAGCACAGCGATTGTTGACACGAGACGTGCTTTGGCGTTGGGAAATGGGCGGTACGCGTCTGCTGATGACAGGCTCAGGGGCCGGGGATATGATTTAGTGCCGCAAAGCAGGTCACCCAGGGCGATGGGGCAAGTGATAAGATTATCACAAAACGGCAGCGCCCTGCTGCCTGTTTTCGCATGTGTTTAGTAGACAAAAACTTGGGTAAGGTCCATAGGAATTTTTCTACGGTCGACCGACTAAGGCTTAAAAACACATGGCCGACCCATAGGGACAATAAACATTTCTGACCAAACCATTCCCTTAAGTACTGTTTGTCAAATTATAGTACATTTTGAGAATGTCATGTCACCATTTCAGATAGCATTGTAAACTGACAGAGAGTCCTTGAGGAAAGGTCATATACCAAGTGACTATATTTGAAAGCTGAAACAAAATTGAAAGTTAGAGTATACAAACTATTAAATGAGGCATAGATATAGTAGAAAAGGATGTCCTTTCACTGCAGCAATTGAAGGTTGTTCTATTTTGTCTATGCTTAGTGGAATCGATTGCATATTCATTCATGAATAAATGCTGGAATGTTGGAGCAAAGTCATCAGAGGTATGGTATCAAAGATTGATGGCATGTGGCAAAGCCAAGACATGTTCATCTTCACAGGGTCCAAGCAGGACATGTTGAGGCAAATTCATCAAACATGTGCCCTTACAATGCTGGCCTTTTGAGGCCAAACCATCACAGGTTCCCCACGTACCATTACTCAAAGGATTCTCCACAGTAGGTATCATGGCCCTCTCGTCTTGGGTTACATCATTTCGTTTTTGGTTGCACTTGTGCTTTCTGCAGGAGGGCTTGCCTTTGATGGGTTGATGATTGCTTCTTTGCATCTGTCCTTATAGCTCTGCCCTGAGACCATATTTGGGAGCATGACGGTACTGTGTGGCTTGAGGGAGTTATTATCAAAGGGGCTGGATTAGATGATCTTCTTAACTTAACCCAGAAATTCACTTCACTCCCTTTTCCTCGGCTTAACTTCTTACTGCTGTTAGAGTGGTCTCGGTGTGCATAGCCTGCATTATTGGTTTCCTGCTTCTCTCTGTTTGATATGTTTCACCCCTGTGGGTCTCAATCCGAGTTCCTTTTATCCTTTATGCTATAAGACGTCGAGTCCATAATTCAATGGTGAGCATGTTCTTATTACAGAAGATCTGTCACATTCACGGTATTTTGGGTCGAGCAATTTGCTAAACGAATGTGAGGCTGTGCAGGGTACTTTCTGCACTGGCAGTTAAAGACTACGTCAGAGGAATCACTCCTACTCCTAGGATCTTAAATTCTCACTGACTTGGGGCTGCCTTTGTAGCTCCTGGGTTTCGTGTAAGTTCAAACATGGTTGTAGTTTCCCAGTTACCGGCTGCGTATGGGTTGTGCACATACGTTGAACCATCAGACAGTATGATTCTCTTGAGAAGTGAGATGATGGGATTGGTAGTGATGGGGCATCCACCGCTTCTAAGACTTGTAAGGCTTTCAGGTATTGTTTCCTCTCCTACCTCACCACTCTTGCCCGCTGAAGGCATGCTTCGCCGTGCTCTCGTCCCAGGACTTCATGGGGCTGTCCCTGAGTGCATGTTGATATTAAAAGTTGTCAATAAAAATTTTGAGGAGGTTTGGGAACCTATCTATCGTTTTGAAAAGGATCCGTGATATTTTCTGTGGTGAAATATTTACAGCAGGATGGACTTCTGCAGAGCTGCCATCATAAACGTTGCTGATGGCTATGAAGCTAGTTTTATAAAGCACACGTGTTTTTTCCTTGATTTGTTTCGATCAACTGCAATCTTTATGTGTCACAGTATTTTCATGATAGACTAAAGTAATGTGTAAAACTGGTGAGGGAGTGGGCAAACATAGCCAATTGAGTTTTATCAAACCAGCAGCTGAGCATGAGTAACATTGTCGGCTGACAACACAAGGGGAGCTTAGTTATTGCCATCCACAGCCTTCATTTACTGTATTGTGCCGAGTAAGCTATCCTAGCAGTAGAACTCTACCTCACCAATAAGGTATAGAAGCTCTATATCACGAGCAGTGCTATTTCAGAAAAAGTTATCACATCCTCCATGCCGCCATGCTCACCTGCTGCAGCTTCCAAGATCTCCATAAGAGTGTGTACCGGAATGAACTCAGAATCAGCAGCACTGAATGCGCCACACTGCACGCCACAATGCACGGGTCAGGACTCAGTGCTCAGAAGCATGTCCAGTCACATATATAGGGCAAGGTGGCTCAAGGAGTGAAAGGAAACAAGAACAGCTCATAGACCGCACGACTGGAAGCCACCTGAGTGAAACCTTACTCTTGTATAATAGGCATGATATGGAAATCGTAGAAAAAAAATGAAAAAAGAGATATTTCTTCGAATTTTGGCTGAATGAAAATTTCGAACAGCCAAAAAAGGCAAATAAATATTCAATTTGGTGCCATTATAGTCAACAAGGGGAGTGAGGGTTGTTCAATACAATAGGATCGAAGGATGCAGGGTTGTCCTCCGCTCCGTAAAAAAATAAAGCTAGAGAAAATACAATAACAAATAAAGGACCCTGTGGCGCCGGTTCCCATGCAGTGGCATCGCAGAGGGATAGAGGTGTTGGCGGCACACAGCGATGAGTGCCGTCAAAAGGTAAGTAAGGGGATGAGGGGTGCGGGTTATCAGAAATGTCAGCGGGGAAATAACCGAAAGTCATTTTCATTCAAATTACTTTTGTTTTTTTCTCCCTCTGACATTTCTGTATCGATTAACTAGTGGAAAACGACATGCTATAGGGTTTGTTAAGGTTGTTATCCTGTAGTCAAAGTTAAAATCATATTTCAACTGTGCTAAGATGTTGGCCCGTCCCTTAGACAAAACAGTTGTGCACCTCTGGTCTTATTGTTTCAGGATGCTTTACAAATCTGCTGGGTGGGTGGGTCTGAGGTGTGCATCACTTTTACTAAATTAGATTGAATTAGTTCTTATTGGTGTACTGTGCTCAGTGGCCTCATCTAAAGTATAATACATTGGAATAAATAACACTGTTTCCAAATCATTTAAATGTGAGGGTGACTCCGATCAACCCTCTATAATTCAATCTATGTGAACATCTGATATGCTTTAGAGGTAGAAAGTCTCAGGGTTTACTGCAACAAAAGGAATTCACTGGTATTCAGATAAAACCTAACTGATTTCTGAAGCATACATGATATGTGTTTGTCGGGTCAATAAACCAAAAGAAGAAGAGGGGGGCGTGGCATTATGGAAGGCAGACAATATGAAAATGGAAACATTGGGAATTCTCTTCTACCTATGACTTGCCCAATGACCTGGCTGGTACACACAAGCCATGGGGAACATTTTTTGACTGTATTTGAAAATATAGAAGGCATTCTAAAACATATGCAATATATTGTGTCTTTTTTAAAGGTCCAAAACATGTGTCAAGCATTCTAGATAATGGTTGGGGAATTATAGAAAGTTGATTTTGCACATAGCCATCTACAATTTCAGATGCAATACAGAGAGAGTCTGCAACCGTTGGCTCTCCAGAGATTTTACGGTACAACTTCCACTAGCCCTGCCCAGCACAGGCAATGGTGAGGGATCATGGGAATTATTGTCCAAAACATGTAGTGAAAAATACAGGTTTCTAACCCCAGCACTAATACAATAACAACTTTGTATACAGTTAGTATATTAGTTACGTTAGTCCTGATAACCCTATGACCTTGCAACATGGGAGTGTTTATCAACATGTTTGACCTTCGCAGGCCGTGTGCCCTAACCTTTACCATTTCACATGGCAAGGCTTAACTTTTGATATGTTATACTGACACTAAGTTGTCTGTCATATGTAGATACGTTGATTTTGGACATTTCTCAGTCTAATGTACGTTGTATTCTTTGGTGGGCTGGTGCAAAGGCATAATTACACTACCCAGAATGTCTACTTTGCATAGGGGACTGTTTTTAGAACAGAATAATAAAGGTACACGAGTATTTCATTGTGGTGAATGCTCATTCAATAGAGTAGCTCTGTTGTGTAAAAATACCATGTTTGTAAGTGGAAACATGAATTCACACTTATACTCTAAAACAAGCTTTTTAAATGTTGCACCTCTCTTACTTTTACACCTGATCTTCTGAACCAGTAATGTCACTGATGATGTTGTCAGTGGTGTCATTTGTAATGTCATCCGTATGTGTACAGGCTGTGGAATGGGGGCCTCATAGTTATGGTGCTCCAGCTTCCAACATCTGCTGAATTTCAGGACAACATAACGTCACAAAAGTGGTTTCCGCTGAATTTCTTCATTGCATTTCAAGAGCTTTGTTGTACTTTGTTGTATTGAACTGTCACTTTATTAAAGTTTGTGGACTGAAATTCAGCGGTTTTGTAATTCTATATCCCCCACTACCTGTAATTCTGCCTATTATTTCTCCTGATGATATGACTGCTGGCATATCCTTTGTTATCAATGTGTGTTTTGCAGCTATACAACATGGAGTTCATCAAGTATTTCATCTTTTTATTCTTTCACTAGAGAATAATGGATTACAAATGGTGTACTGATTGAACGGATTATAAATGTAGAACTGGGACAAGGAAGAGGGAGTTGGTGGTAAGGGTAGGATTACTAATGGGGACTGCAATGAAAAATAGGGATGTGGGGCTAGTGGAGGGGCTTTGATAACAAAGAGTGAGGTGGGCTAGTGGGGAACTGTAATGAAGAAGAATGAGGTGGTGGTAGTGAGGTACTGTGATGGTGTAGAGGGAGGGGGTAGGTGGGACAGTGATGAGGAAGAGTGTGTGGGGGATAGCTGAGGACTGTGATGAAGAAGAGTGAGATGATGTCAGAGGAGGACTGTGACAAAGAAGAGTGAGTTGGGGGTTGTCTGGACTGTGTGTTTTTGTATTTTTTTGTATTTGTATTTCATTTGTAATTTATATAACTCTTTACATCAAAGCGCTCAACACGGTACACTTACAGTACAATCATAGTAAAATAGCCGACTACAACATTTCTGTAGAAGGTAGTTGTTAAGAGAAGTGCGAAATAAGGAATAAGAAGTAACCGAATGAAGAGAGAGGGCAAGTGAATTCTAGTGATAAGGGGCAAGCAACAAAAAAGAACAAAACCACACCTGAGCACAAGGGGATCGAGAAAATGATAACAAGAATTGAGTCTGAGAACGTAAAACATGAAAAGGGACATAAAAAGATGCAAGAAATGGAAGATACAGAGGTCCATATAGAGATTTAATTATAATACAAAGAAAAATTTAAGGCGTGAATGAAAAGGTAGCCATCCAACAGAAGATGGTGACAGTGAAATAGAATAACAACTAGAAAGTAGCATCAAAGACAGACTTTAATGAAGGAAATTGAGAAAATGGGGAGACCAAAGAGTAAGGTAGAGAATTAGAACAGGTCTGAGAAAATTAGGGATGAAATCAAAGATTTTGTGGCGTTGAACGTAAGAAAAGGACAAGCTTTCTGAATATTGAAAAGGTGATAATGGCAGAAGTTAGAAATAGTCAAGATATGATTAGAAAATGTTAAATCAGTATCAATATAGAGATCATGATTACGAGCAGAGTCAGAAAGAGGAAGAAAAAAAGGTGGGATGGAAACAGAAGGAGGGGGAGAAGGAAGAGGAAGAGTGTTAGCTGCGAAAAACAGAACTTCAGTTTTGGTAGTGTTCAGAATGAGAAAGTGATCAGACATCCATGTTTTGATGGCTGAAAGGCAAGAAGCAAGTTTGTTGTGAACAAAAAACATGAAAGAGGGCAAAGGCAGAAAGAGTTGGGTATCATATGCATAAAAATAATGAGAGATTCCGAAGGATAAAATAATATCCGCTAAAGGGGAAGTATAAAGAGAAAAGAGGAAAGGTCCAAGAACAGAGCCCTTGGGAACACCATGCATGCATAAGAGTTGAATTATTAGAAGAGTACACAGCCCAGGTCGCCGAGTATGTGCGATTAGATAGCTAAGAACGGACCCAAGCTAAGACAGAACTACAGAACTAGAAATGCCAAAAGAAGAAAGAGAAGTTAAAATCAAAGTATGATCCACAGTGTTGAAGGCAGATGACAAGTCCAGTACAATAAGAAGAGAAGCGTGTTTTGAGTAGTGAGTGGAGAGAAGAGAGTCACAGACTGGAAGAAGAGTAGTTTCTGTGGAATGAAGAGGACAGAAACTGACTGGAAACAAGGAAGTATAGCATTCTCAGTAACAAAAACCAAAACCTGATAATAGACAAGACATTCAAGCATATTAGAAAGAAAAGGAAGAAGTGAGATAGGACGAAGGTTTGCAGGTAGAGAGGTATCCAGCGAAGGCTTTTCTTCAGAATAGGAAGAATTGTGGCATTCTTAAAAGAAGAAGGAAAAGAGGATGTAAGAAGAGAAAAGTTAAAAAGAGCAGTAAGATAAGAAATCAGGAAGGAATAGGGTCAGGGGGAGAGGCTGCGGGTGGGAACGGACTAGAATAGACAATGTATCAGAATTAGAGATAGATGAAAATGACGAAATGGTTGAAATAAAGAAAGAAGGTGTGCAGAAGGAAAAAGAAGAGGAAAGAGAGGATGGAACAAAGTTTTGCACCAGTGTCTTTCAAGGTGACAAAGAGCTCACCGCATAGAGCGCAGATAAGAAGTAAGACACGGCTGGGGGGCTTCCAAGAGGAAGAAAAGGAAGCAGCTGGGTGTAGAGAGTTTAAGAGAAGAACAGAGCGTGTCGGAAGACAGAGCAGAGGCTGCTTCAACAGCAGATATAGCAGCAAACAAGGAGTAAGCAGGGAGGCTGGCAAACAAGGTATGGCGAAAGGAGGGGTGTCAAAAGCCCAACCGTCCTGACAAGAGTTGGTAGATACATCAGAGCCTGATGGTTTAGTTAGAGCAGAAGAAGTGAGAATATAAAGCAATAAAAGATAATGATTGAAAGAGTAAATAGTTTGAGCAACAACAGAAGAAGTAGATAGTGGTGATACAAAGATAAGGTCCAAAAAGAATCCAGATACTACATTGGAGACAGGTGTGGGAAGAGCAGAAAAGATAATACGAGTCAGGAATAGCAAGAAATGGAAGAGAAGAGTGAGTAGAGGAAAGATGTAAATTGGAATTGCCCAAAAGTATGAAAGCAGCTGATAATGGCAGAATAACAGATAGCAAAACATCCATTTCATCAAAAAATGTGGTCACAAAGCCAGGGGGACAATAAACTAGTTTAAAAAAATCAGTAAATAAGGTTTAGAAACAGTATGCAAAAAGTGTGTAAAAGGGATGTAACATGAGTGCGGAAAAAAGCAGGGATAGCTGTATTAATCAACGAAATCCAATTCTATGTAATACATAAAAAGTGCAAGTTCAAATGAAGAAAAATATCCAGGACTGAGTGGGATTTATTATTAAGTGAGCAGGCATTCCAAAGAGCCAAGTTGATAGGGGACAAGTGAGAAGAACAGGAGGGCTAAATGATGTTGAAGAGTGAGTTGAGGTAGTGCAGGACTGTGACTAGGGACAGTGAGGTTGGTTACTGGGGACTATGATGAGAAAGAGTGAGATGGTGATACTGGTTAACTGTGATGAAGAGTGAGGTGGGGTACTGCAGGACAGTGATCGGAAATAGTGAAGTGGTGGTAGTGAGGAACTGTAATGAGGAAGAGGGAGGTGGGGTAGTGGTTGTCAGTGATGAGGAAGACTGTGGGAGAATGTGATGAGGAAGAATGAGATAGCGTAGCAGGGGACTGTGATAAGAAAGAGTGAAGTGGGAGTAGTGAGGGACTATAACAAAGAAGAGTGAGGTAGTGGTAATGGGGGACTCTGCTGATGAAGAGTGGGGTGTTGGGATTGGGGAAATGTAACAAGGAAAAGGGAGGTGGGGTAGTGGTGGACTGTGATGAGGCAGAGTGAAGTGGGGTTGGAGGGGCTGTGATGAGGAAGAGTGAGGTGTGGTAGCAGGGGTAGTGATGAGGAAGAGTGAGGTGGGGATACAGGGACTGTGATGAGGAAGACTGATCTGGTGGTGGTGCAGGACTGTGATGAGGAAGAGTGAGGTGGGGATAGTGGGGACTGTGGGGATTACAATGAGGAAGAATGAGGTGCTGGCAGTGGGGGACTGTGATGGCGAAGAGTGGGGTGGTGGTAGAAAGGGATTTGACAAGGAAGAGTGAATTGGTGGTAGTGAGCCACTTTGATGAGGAAGAGTGGCATGGTATACTAGGGGACTGTGATGAAAAAGAGTGAGATTGTGGTAGGGGCAAACTCTGATGAGAAAGAGTGAGGTAGGGTAGTGGGAGGCTACAACAAAGAAGAGTGAGATGGGGTACAAGGAAGTGTAAGTTGCAAGAATGCAGTGTGGGAAGTAGGGGACTGTGATGAGGAAAAGTGAGCTGGTGTTAGTGGGGACTGTCAAGAGGAAGAGTACTAGCAAGGGACGGTGAAGAGAAAGAGTGGGGTGCGGTAGTGGGGGACTGTGACATGGAAGAGTGAGGTGGGGATAATGTGGGTCTGTGAAGAGGAAGAGTTAGGTGGGGTAGTGGGGGAATGTGATGAGGAACAGTGAGGTGGAGTTGTGGGGGACTTTGAAGAGAAAGGATGTGTTGGGAGTAGTGGGAGACTGTTATGAGGAAGAGTGAGGAGGTTGTAGTGGGGTACTGTGATAAGAGAAGTAGTGTGAGAAATGGGGGGCTCTGATGAGGAAGAGAGAAATGGGGTAATGTCATGGATTACTATTGGGACAAGGAAGAGGGATGCAGGAGTAATGCATGGATTACTATTAAGGTACTAGGACAGGGAAGAGAGATGGGGCAAAGACATGGATTACTATTGGGGTACTTGGAAGAGGGAGGTTACGGTAAAGGTAGAATTACTAATTGGATACTGGGAAGAGGGGAGTGGGGGTACTGCTAGGGATTTCTATTGGGTACTGGGACAAGGAAGAGGGAGCTGGGATAATGGAAGGATATTTACTGCTGATGTGAAGAGCACATTGAGATCTTCACTATTAAGTCACATGAAAAGATTGTCCAATGAAAACAAAGGTAATTGGAAACATCCATCAGTACCACTCAATCGTCTATTGTCCAAGCACCCCCCAAACAATAATAGCCCCATAACAATCCCCTCACACACATATAAGGTTAATTAAGGAAGCAATCCTGTCATTTCTTTTTATAGAAACAGGGATTGGTTCCTAAATGAACTTAATATAGTCCTCTTCCCTTAACTAGCTACCTCTCAAACTATTAAATGTGTTAACTATTACTCTATTATTTTGCAAACCCAAACGAATTGAGATTCAGATCGAGAATTTTGAAAAATGTTTGAAAAAAAAACAAATCTACATAATTCCCAGATCCCAAACCATCACAAATCATCATCTCTTACCCTGCCCACATGCTCCCCAATATCAAAACTAAGCTACTCATAGCCCTTATATCATGTTAGGCAATTTCCAAAAAGCTAATCTGGATCTGATTCACAATCTACGTAATGGCAGAGTTCCAGAAATGAAAAGCCTTGGGACCAGTAATGAATCATGAGTGAGTTATGGTTCCATAGTTTACCATAAATGGCAAATTCCTTGTTTGTTTTTTGTTTTACTTGTAGCAATAACATCCCTTTAACAGACAGTTTTCCCTGAATTTCATAGGTTTTTATCAGTGCAACTTAACCACAACGTCCCTTTAACACAGTTGTTTCAGTGAATATACGTATATCAGTGAAAAACCGTGTTAAAGGGATGCTATGGTTAAGTTGTTCCACTAAAAATCTTTGAAATTCAATGAAAAACTTTGTTAAGAGGATGTTATGATTAAGATTCTCTAATAAATACCTCTTACATTCATATTAAAATCTTTCTTACGGTTTCAAAATTAAATGGAAAAACCAAAGAAATTCAACAGATTTGGTAATCTATGCAACCATAACTCACCCCCCATCCCCAATATGCACTGCTCACGCTAACACCCAGGACATGAAGCATAACATTATCTCCCCAGATGTTGTTTAATTAATAAGACAAGTGTAATGTCGTGTTTTTAATAGTTTTTTTTTACCGCAACATTGATGGACTACAGGTGCAGTTCTCGAATCGAACATGACATCCATTTCAAAAGTTTGACACCCCTCACAATTCCCAAATGACCAATCAGCGTCTTTACCTGATGTCCTTGGCTTCCGGTTTGGACCAGACGCGTCCACGGACACCTAATCAACATGTGAGTCTGCGAACCAAACCGATATATCACTAATTTTTTCACATACGTTTTGGATATTTTTAAAACCATCAAATTTGCAAAATCACGTTTTTGGAACATTCTCCTTACGCAAGTTTGGTGAAAATCCATCCAGCAGTTCAGGCTGTAGCCACAAACAAAATGTGTTTCCCATTAGAGTCCCCTACAACTTTGCCCCCCCCCGTACAAAATTGCACCAATTTTTGCAAAACAATTGAGAGCTGGGTCTCTATTTCTTTTCCATATAGGTTTGTCAAACATCAACAAAATTAAAAGTAGCCCCAAAACTGCTCTTACTATGGAAAAGAAAACTTAAACTACAGGGCCCCTATCGCTGAAACTGTGATATACATTGTTGGTGATAGCGACCTTGTAATTGGCTTTCCGTTAGGAAGAGTACTTTTCGATGGCTTAATGCTTTGATTTATTTAAATAAAAATAAAAAAAAGACAAGACTCCGAATGATTTTGAAAGATTTGTTTGCGGTTTCATCAAGGGGAGTATAACTTATAGGGGATGTCCTAAAATGTTTGAAATCTGGATAGAATTTAATGGGGAAAAATTTTGCTTGTGACTACAGCCCAAGCAAATGGAGGGATTTTCATGAAACATGCCCAAGAAGCAGGTGTCTGCTCCTGAAAGCTTGCTTTTACAAATTTGGTGTCAATCAGTCCAGTGATTTCTTTTTTTAATTCCCAAAAATTAGACAAAAATGAATATTGATAGCCTGATCTGGTCCGTGGACTCACTTCCAGATTCGGTCTTGCGGATACATTTGGACCAATCGCGAGCAAAAGTAACGTTCAAGGACATCGTATGAGGGTGTCAATTGGTCAAGTAAGAAATGAAAGGTGCATCAGATATTCTGAAATTAGCCCAATGTAGGGTTTACGATCCATGCCCGTGGTAAACGATAGGAACATTTTCAAAAACACACACTTTCATTTGCGCCAGAGAGATGAGGGCTTGGTAGGAAGGTGCAGAATATATGATGTAAAGAGCAGAAACATTGCATTATTTGTTGTATGTTGTGTGTGTTCAGGATTTTCAGATCACGGATATCAGAACACAAACGGTGACACCATTATTCTTATTCTCAAAATCATGTTAAGTCAGCGGGCAGTCTGCAATTTTGAAGCATCATAAACTGTATCAGTTGAAAAACTGCTACTGTTGGCCCAGTAGATGGCAGGCCATGGTTGGGAAGATGGGAGGCAGTTGGATCACTTTGATAAATTAGAGGATTGCTTGATCAGTTGGTAGTTTTATTGGGAGCTTTAACCCAAGTTACATACCAAATATGCTTTAAAATGTCTAAGTTGTCACTCATTTACCCAAGACACGTCCACCAGGCCTACTCAGTCTCTTTTACGAATTGTTAGAAATTGTACTTTACAAACATCGGACAGTTTATTTATTTTTTTGGTGCGTGGGCCGAGTTCTTGAGAACACCCATCCCCCAGCATCCCTCACGAACATCCCAGACGTTTTCTTTGGTGTCATTACAAGAATATCACAGTCGTGGTAGATCTTTTTTTTCTGCTAAATAAATGCAGGTCTCGCCCGCTTCCATGGGAAGACGGGTAATGGAGCTGACGACGGAAAACGTCCGCAAAATGGAGGAGGCAGCAGGGTAACCCCTGCGGGGTCATGTCGCCGGGAGCGGAGGCCCTCACCCGGAAGGGGAAAGGACAAAGGGGGCGAAACGGCGCCAAAGCTGAATGGGCCGGGAAGCCCGCGAAAAATAAACAAAGGGAAGGGGGCGGGGCTTGCTGGATATAAGCAGGCGGGACCAGGGACCAGGCATCTCGCTCCGGCACTGGGACCCGGTCGCCGCCACCGGACAAGGAATTTCGTTTCCACCCACCCACCCGCGAAATACAAGGAGGAGGACACCCGGGTTGTGCTGTCGCAGGGCACCCAGGTCAGAAATGACAAGTTGGCGGTGTTTGGGCAACCAAGCACAAATGATAGACTCCGGACGAGCCAGAAGGAAACAGAATGGGTCTTCGCTCTTCTGGACCAGCGCCTCTTGGGCCTAAACGGCGGGGGCGCCTGGTAGGAACAAACAAGGCTCAGCTTCCCCCCGGAAACAAACGGCGCTCTCCCCACCCACGGACCCCTGCACGGGCAGGATAGGAACAGGTACAATGGGTCGGGGGAGTTGGGGGCCTACTAGACCAAGTATAGGGGGAAGCAAAGGAAATCCGGCAAGCAAACGCCACACGCGCAGAATGAGGTCACTATTGTGTACAAATACTTCTGTTGTCATGGAAATAAAACTGCGGCCAATTTTGCCAATTGAAATCTTGTGTCATGCCAATTCATGGGGGTGAAAACATTGTGTGCATGCGCAAAGATATTTGGGAGCAAAGGCAAATGGACGGCTGCAGGGGTTATGGCAGAATGCGTTGTCTAGCTCGAGTTTCAGAGCCAGCTAACAGCCACGTTTTGGGCTCCTCGCTGCTCCCTGCAGCCAGAAAACAAGCACGAGGCCCGCATTATGGAAATGCGCACCAGGCTTCTTCTTCCAGAGCATTTCTCTAGTGTCAGAGGTGTAAGCGGAATCCAAGGCTCAGCAGGAGAGGTTGTTATCTCCTCAGTTACTGCGGAGAAAGCTCCTACCCTGACCGCGCAGGCAATGCAAGGAGTTACTCCCAGTTGGAATTGTTTCTTCGTAGTAACTTGCTTCGTGATAAGCATGGGCCAGTAGACACAAGAGCTGCGAATGAATAACATTTCTTAAGTATAGCTACTGCCCTGAAGGTACCCAATGATCGCGTCTACGCCAGTGGCATACAATGCGCGTAGGCACTGTGCAACATTCATTTTGAGAACGTGATTTCTTGTTCTCTCCCATCTTCAAAACAGACAACGGCCCCCTTTTGTTGATGGAATGGAAATAAAAAGATGTGTCTGCATCTGTTTTGAAAAAAAATATATGTATATTTATATGTTAGGCAAAGGTAATATAAAAGGTGTTGCTCCAAAAAAGACATAATTAATCCTTGTATTTATTTATTTTAACTTCATTGCTTATAGCGAGCCCATAGCTTGCTATAAGCGAAGAACTTCAGTAAAGAACTTCACAGGAGGGGTGGGGGGCAGGGGGGAATGCCAGCACTAGGCTTGGCATTTTATACAGTAGAGCAGTACTGTTTGTGTATCACGTGTTCTGCAGGATGTAGATAGGCAACAGTGGCAGAGCCAGGGAGGATAGGGGGCGGGGCCCCTTCTGGCTCCACCCTGTTACCCGGTGCGCCCCCTGTTGGCTCTCGCAGGGCTGGTGCGGCGCCCTCCACTCGAGCGCTGCATCCGCCATGAATATTGAAATGCATTTTTTTTAAAAAATGGGTGCACCGTCCGACGTGTGCAGCCTGTACAGCGACCCTGCTGTGGACGGCCCTTGTCAGGGCCTGGATGATACTGTTCGCGTGCTGGTGTTGGTAAATGTTAAGAGCTGTGTGCTTTGGTGGTGTTAGTAAATGTTCTTGTGAAGTGAATGTGAGATGTGCTGCTGTTGTGTCACTAGTTTTGATTTCCCAAGGCCCAGCCCAGGCCCAAACTATCTGGAGCCTTCCCTCAGCTCAGTGCCCTGACAGCAATGGCCAGGCAACACGCTGAGGATGGCTGCAGTCAACGCATCTCCACTCACAGGTGACAGACACGCCGGGCAGGCAGGCCACATTAGCTATTGTGTAGCAAATCTGCCCAGAAACAAGCAGTAACCTGATTACGTTGTGTGCGCGCACAGTCCACACACTAATTCATTTCAGCCAGAGATAGATTCATCGAGAGCCAGCCACGGCCGCAGCAGCATCATCAAAGCCTCAGTTGCAAGCCTGCCCCACATGCCTGTGCCAATGCGACGACGAGCTTGGGGGGTCCCGGAGACCACGAACAGTACACTGAGCTGCGCTTGTACGACACTCAGGTAACCGGTTATGTATACAAATAAAGTCATATTAAGTATAATCCAATTTACAAAAGAAACCTTCAGTAGGCCAGTCATATAGAAATACAAAAGTAGGTGAATAACTTGGGCCCAGTCTGCCATGGGCATTTCTGGCCAATTGCTACAGCTTAATTTTGAGTCCAAGCTCCCACGTGATCGGTGCTTAGAAACAATTGTGTTCTCCCGACAGACGTCATACAGCAATTCTAGGCGACTAACAGAAGAGAGGCACGAAGGGATCAATAATTTGGGCCCTGAAAAAATCAGATATGACTCCATTGTAAAGGAGGAAAGGGGAGCACCACTTTGCTTGATGCATGCCTTGACGTTCTGCACAGTAACTGGAGCTTCTGCTTCCTGGTACAAATGCAAACCCTGCCTCTCCAGCCTTTGCATCCGATCACACTCTAGGGCCACTGATTTGAGGTCATGTGCCAGCCGCTTCTGTTACAGCCCCTGTACATATACAAATATAGCAGGGCAAGACAGAGTCTGCAACCTTTGTTGCTCCAGCATCGCCAACAGTGAGGGACCATGGGAGTTGCAGTCCAAAACACCTAGAGAGCCGCAGGTTGCAGTTCCCTACCCCCTGTACTAGAGCTGGCAATTGCCTTTTGTCCCCTGAGCCCCTGTCTTACTCCCTCTGTATTTACAGACCCATAGGTTCTGCACGCTTGCCTTTGTGACATTTAAGGCCCATACATCCATGCAATAACATAATATCAACCTGACTGTAGGATGGCTCTCATGTTCATTTTAATAGCCTCTAACATGGTTCTCTGGTGACTGGTGCAGCAGGTGTTCTGCTGTAGAAATTCCTTCTAGGAAGTTGGAACATACTACAACTGGCCATCCTATTCCATGCTTGGACGATGCCAGAGGAGAAGAACTGGCCTTCGAGCTGTCCCTCATGACCCACTGCTCTAGGTAGGCAACCTATACTTACATGTATCATGATGTAAGTCAGAACAGGCCACCTGTGCATTACACATGTGCCATTGATTAACTCTACTGCCTCCACTTCGAATTCCAATTGTTTGCCTGAACAGAAGCCTAATTCCATGCACAGTTTATACCTGCATAAAGTAAGGAATGGTAGTGGCCTGACCACTCTCTGACCCGACTGGCGCTGTATCCCCTGAGGATCACTTCACCCCCTTCATCCCGCACGGCATCAAAACCTTGCTCTGCCATTGAGAGGCAAGGTAGGTAGGACACAACTGATAAGAGGGGAAGCAAAGCAACAAAACACAAAAACAAAAAAGAAACATAATGTAAATAATGTATTAAGGGAGAAACAGTTTTATGAGGTATTAGTACCCAGCAGGGGGGGAGGTTGTTGCAGCCTCTCAGCCAATGAGTGAGGTAAGTGTGGTCTTCCTCCCCGACTCCCCCCTTACCTTCTTTTCAGTCCATTTCGGTAGCAGACACTCTGGGACCACTTCTGTCCCCAGCGCGTCCGCTGCCGATCTCCGACAGGCCATCATAGAAAGGAAGAAGGGACTACACATAGTCCATTCTTCCTTTCCATAGTGGCTATTTTTTTGTTTACTTTTTTTAATGGGCACCATGGAAAGAGAGAAGGGACTAAGTGTATTCCCGTGTTCCCTTTCCATGGCGGCCATTTATTTTGTTTACTTTTTTCAATGGCCGCCATGCAAAGGGAAAACTGACTTTGTTTTTCCTTCCCAGTCGCCATTTTTATGACAATTTTTATTTCAGTTGTGAAATGTCAGAGCGTTTCAGAACATTGCAGAGCTTTGCTGGGGCCTGTAAATATGGACATGAGGCATTACCTGAAGTGGTAATGCCCCCCTTGCTCGGGGCTTATTGCTGAATTAAAAACACATATGTGGCAGTTTCAACAGCCCAAAATGCTTCAGAGAGTGGAGTCATCGCTGAGTCAGCTTCTGCTTATTCCTCAGCAATCCAGTCAGTTTTGAGCTTCTTTTTCTGGTTTTTCTTTAAAAGCCTGTAGGTTATACATGGCTATTTCTTTTCAGCTGTGTTTGACAGTGACATCTCAAGGTCAGCACTGTGGTAAATGATTTTCTATATTAGGTGCATTTCTGAACAACCAAGGACTGTTCGCGCTTTAGAAGTGAAGACAATTCAGATGCCATGCCCTGGACAATATTACTGTCCTTACAGAATACAAATACTCTCCTTAGGGATGTAGAAGAGAAATCTGCTCTGTTGTGCTGGGCAGTGAACAAAAGGCTGGCAAGGCAAGAAAAGAGAAGTTGTGTGTCATTAAACAACTTAAAATGAACACAAAGCCAATGCCCTTGAAAGAAGAAAAGACTACAAGTCAATCCTAACCAGCACAGTCGGGCACAGGAATATTTAAAGAATAGGGCCCATTACCACTCTTCCTCTATCTCACTCTTTCTCTCTTTCAGGCCCTTTCACCTATGTTTCTGTCTCTGGAACTTTCTCTCTATATCGCTTTCCACTACATAATAAGCCTCTCCCTTTCTTCTCTCTCTCTCTTTCGCATGCGTTGTCTCTCTATATATATTATTCAAGGAAAAACTTTAGTTGAAGGGACGTTAAGGTGAGAACTTAATGCAACAAAACCCCTGAAATTCCGCTAAAGGCACCTTAACTTCATGCCCCCTGTTGCACAGACTATGACCATAATGATGGCATCACAGATCTCATCACTGATGACATCCTTAATTACATGTTGCATGAGAACACTGATAACATTACAAATCACATCAGTGATGCCATCACTGGTGACAACACTAATTACATTGTATATAACTGATTACATCAATAGCGAATTAAACTTAACATCATTTATATGTTAGACCATTAAAACGTTGATTACCTTTATAACAATTTAGGCCTTGGACTTGGCCATAACAAAGTCTGGGGTCACTGACCAGCGCCAAAGGCCATAGCTAGTTGGATGATAGTTTTCCAAAATACCAATGTGCATGGTTAAAATGTTTCAAAATATACAGTGGGAAAGGTTGAAAGCTGTAGTAGTGCCCATGTCTAAAGGCCATAGCTTGTGCCCATTAATATGTTGGAATATACAGTCAGCACAGCTAAAGGCCGTTGCCAACGGCTAGTATTGTGTTGAAGCCCATGGCTAGTGGCTCGTTAGTGTATATAATAAACAGTGGACACAGCCGAAGGCAATAGCTAGTGGCTGGTTAGTGTTGTATAATACATGGTGGGCACATCCGAAGGCCATCGCTTGTTGCATTTCATTATTTTAAAATATACAACATTGCCAAAAGATGTACAAACTGCTTATATGATCGAATATATAGTGGGAACAGCCACAGATTGCGGCCAATGCCCAGTATTGTGCTAAAGTTCATAGCTAGTGCCTGATCAGTGTATATAATATACAGTGGACAATGTTGAAAGCTGTAGCCACTGGTGAAGGGCAAAGTCTATGGGTGGTGGTCTGTTAGTGTTTTAAAATATACAGTGCACATGGGTGAAGACTGTAGTCAGTGTCCATGACTAAAGGCCATGTTTAGTACCCATTAATGTGTTAAAATATATTTAGCCATGCACACTGACCATGGCTAAAGGCCATGCTTAATGCTGGTTAATGCAGTGTTGGAGAGTGAGTTGCAGTCTGTGCAGATGAGGGGCTGAGGACCCTGAGTGTTTTGTCTATGTCCACTAATCCAGGAGGAGCCTGACTTCAGAAACTCTCCCGTACCATGGAGCAAAGCGGAGTTGGAGAGTGAGTTGCAGTCTGTGCAGTCCATGCAGAGCTGTGAGGGCTGCAAGGTCAGAGAGGTGCTGCCTCTCGACTGTCCCGACTTCCATTCCAGTCATCTCAACACGGAGTGATATCAGTGTGCAAGCAGTGACAAACAAGCCTATAACCTATAAGGCGGACCAGTGAAAATGGAAGGTTGTGAGGCCCAGCACATGGGTGGAGCGAGGGGGGCAGGGTGCTTGACTGTGCTGGTGCACAGTGTGCTGGCATCTGGTGTGAACATCTGCCCTTCTACACCCCAACAACCCCTGCAAAACTGCTGGTAACCCACTGCAGGTCGCACACAAAATCCTAACATACTGAAATATTGACATAGTGAAGGGCCGGTGGCTGTGGGCGTTTGCCTTTGAGCCGGTCTCTTCTTCCCTGGGATCCAAAAAAAACAGTGGTAGTGAGCACATAAGAGCTATAAGAAGATCATAGCCACAGGAGAAAGAAGGGGAAAAGTGTATGTAATCCAGATGGGCTCTCGGACACAGAGCCAGTTGAAACTTCAAGGATCTGCCCCCTTGCGCTGGATGTCTGAATCCAAACAGGATATGGGAACCAAACTAAAGGAGGTTGCTATGTCTTGAACCCAGCTGGGCACCAAGCTCTTAAACTCTGCTGTGTGCAACACAGTGTCAAACCAAAATCAGGCAGATATAACTGACCATGAAATCCTGCTTGTGAAAGAGGAAATCTTCTCCCTGGCAACTAACAACGCACATCCTAGTGCAGGAGAACCAGAGAAACCACAGCAACCCATGCAAGAACTTCACAGGGACTGCATGGGCGAGAGTAAAATCTGGGAACAGGAACAAGAACCCAGTGCTAAAGCTGCAGATAAGCATGAAGTTTTACAACCCCTGACCTACGACAAGACCCACGACAAGACCTATGACAGGACATGGAAGACAAAGAAGTGGGGAACTGGCGTCTATACCGAAACACTTTAGAGTTTCACAACTCTTGCACAATGTAGGAAAGGGGTCTGCAAACTCGAGTCAAAAGGCAAATGAAGTACCCGAAGTAGATGAGATTGACAGACCCACCAAGTCCTCGCTGATTCTACAACTATCTAAAGATATTGCAGCTGTTCAAGACAACCTGGATCGAAAAGCACAAAGAGGCATCTACAGTCCAGCAGTATCGACGCCCTCTGCTGCTTATACCAAATGTGATTACAGGAGAAGGGAGACACTACCATTTGGAGCCCTGGAAGCAGAACAATCAGAGTCACAAGAGAGAGGTCAAATAACACATTGGAGAGAAAGGAGTGGGTCCTTAAAGAGAGCTAGTAAAAGTGAGGCACCCACAAACAACAAAAAACAAATCTATTTGGCCTCATCCTACAGAGAAGAAGACTATGAGCCTCAAAGAATAGAACATACCCTTTCATTCTCTAACTCCACTGCATCATCCTTAAATCAATCAGCTTTCTCATCAAACATCTCCCCAGTAAGAGACATGGGAGTTTATAACCTTGCATCCCAACTGCAGGATGAAATCATGTCGTCCAGATCTATCACTGTTGCACAATACATGAAATTATATGAGACAATGAATGAAAACCACAAAGACCAGGCTATGCTCTTAGCAATGACTCATTCTAAGCTGATTAGGTTGGAGTCATTTACCACAATGGACCAGCCTCGCCTGGATCAAGAAGTTGAAAAAATGACACAATGGCAAAATCATCTATGCGACCTGGCAAGGGGCAAGCTGGTAGACAAAACGGCCCTTATGGAAGCTGCGGTGGATTGGCAAAAATGGTCATGGGTCTTGTTTGATTATACTATTACATCTACTAAGAACCTTCAAAAAGGTCTCCCAAGAGTGACTTCCAAATTGAATCTTAAGACTTCAAGGACAGAGAAGAAATGTCCGCAAAATTAGATGCATAAAGCCCAATGCACCTCAGCGCCGACATCAGGAAATTATGAAACAATACACTTGGATGAATACCTGCAGAATGAAGAACTAGAGGCCAATGTAACCAATCACAAAAAAGGATAGATCTGGCAATCCCCAGAAAAGGTGTGCCGGAAATTGACTGTCAATCAAAGGAGTTGACATTCAGAAGGGGAATCCCACTCGGTGGAACAATGGGATGGGTGAACATTCCCTGGGCCGAAAGCTCAGATGAACGAACCATTGAAACAGTCAAAGACACTGCCTGCAAGGGCTAACTTCATTATTTTTGGGAAAGGTGTAAAAGAGAAGTATGGAAGAAAATTCAAAAATACGGGAACAAAAAAAAAGAAAAAGAATAAGCTTGCACAAAAGGGCCTAAAATCCAATTCAGCAAAAACCTTTTTTATAAACTTGATATCTACCACACCGCACCATAATAAGTTAGGAGTGTGCCTAAATGGAGAAAATATGACAAACCATCCAAAAGAACGGGAGCAAGAGGAAGTAAAAGGGCAAAAAGTCCAGGGTATATGAACTGTGGAAAGTGAGAAGCAGCTACAGAACTCAACCATGGAATTCTCAGTGTACGCCGTGGGAACAATCAATGAAGAACAGCAGGCCCTATGAAAATTGACTTTTTGGTTGCTGTTGGAGACCAAATGGAAATTTCAGCTTGCCAGATGGTGGCTTCTGAAGACCAAATGGAAACTCAAGCTTGCCAGTCAAAGGGGAGGGGGGCAAATACCCCACTATAGATGCAAAAAGAAGATTGACAGATGAAAACTACAGGGAAACGGAAGGAACTAAGTCAAAAATGGGGACGAGGAATATTGGTGAACAGGCCAAGGTGAGACCCCAAAAATGTACGTATAGTAATGATCTTTGGAATGTGTGATCAAATCCAAAGAAAATCTAATTCTAATTCGAAGAAAGGTTTTGACCCTGTTACACCACATTCCAATCTTGCATGCTGTATCTTTGGACAACATCTTGGTGGTGGAATTTGCTAAGGAGATGCGGATGGACTGGGTACTTTTGCACCTGAGAACAAAATAGGCTAAAAACATCCTTCTTGAAGCTGCAGAATTGTTAAGACCTTTTGGGTTAATTCTAAAAGAGAATGAAAAGGCAAAGCAGGGAAGTAGAACTGCTTTGAGAGGGGGAATTCATCCTATCCTCAAGACAAGATTCTTAATTAAAAAAAAGGTGGATGAAATAAATTTACTTAGTCACCTACTCTGCACCACCAACCCAATCTTGGAAGAATCTTCTATAAATGAGTGGGCTAAAGACCGGGACACTTTGACTGTGACTTTTGCGACTTCCAGAAAAGAGTGCCGATGAGTAGCCCACCAGCAAGCCATACCATCGGATAAAGTGACTGTGGAGGATTGGTCATGGTTGTTGGGGGCTCTCGCCCATGGAAATAATGCATAATGTGAGGTAATACAACGTGGAGAGGATCTCAAATTAGGATGTTGGAACACTATGGGCTTCCTTCCTTTGTTCACTAATAAAGAACCAGAGTTAAAGACGCATGAAATTCTGTCCTTCCAGGAGTGCTGGCTAAGAGAACCAACAACATGTCTTTACAAGCTTCCTAAATCCATCCATAAAAGGCCCAAAAGGCTGACCCCATTCGGGTCTACTCTCATTAATCAAAATGGACAAAGATTTGGGCCTTAGAACATCAGAATCCTAATGCTTGGGTCCAAATGCTGACATTGGAAATTGGGGCTATGTGAGGAGGGCGGCCCAGGTTGGTTGAGCTTTTGAACGTATATTGGAACCCAGCTAAAAGGAAAGAATTCGATTTTTTTCATGTATTACAAATTTGATTGATTCAATAAGAGTGGAAAGGATCTTTGTCCACACAATACTCTGCAGAGATTTAAACGTAAGATGTTGTGAAACAAATGAAGTCACTAAAATGAAATCCAGCAATCACACTCTACTGATAATATGTTGGAACAGGGACCGGTCTTAAGTCCCCCAACCACTAACATTAAGGTGTCTGCATCTGAGGGTAGAAATAGACTGATAATCTCCACGGGAGAAGTCCTGAGATTGACTAAACAATGACGGCATGGTCATTTTGAGGGGTATTGCAATTTTAAGTATGCTCCTTTATTAGCACAATTTGTGTTGAAGAAATGTTTTCCTAGAGCTCCGAAGTACTCCCACAAATACAGCTATAATAAGGAATTGGTGGAGGCCAGGAAGCATTTCAGACGTGATATGAGAACATTGGAGAAACTCCCATGGGTATGTAGAGATCTAAAATTAAAACAAAAAAGACAACAGTATAAAAACTGGTGAGTGTCATTTAAACAACAAAGATATCAGTTTGAGTCAGAAATGATGTTAAAACCGTTAAGTAAGAACAACTCGCGATTAACCTGGAAATTGATCAATGGTCAGGGTAACACACAGGATGCAGTGCAGATGGTGGGAGTAGCAGAAGATATTTGGGTAGAACATTTTAAAACCCTCTGCCCTGTTGATCTCTTAGGGGACGTTAATACTGGCCCCAAGGGGGACAATCCGTGGTCGTGGAAATTTGAAAAAAGTGACATCCGGTTCCTAATTGGAAAACTGAGTACCTCCTTACAAACAGCATCTTGAGAGAAAATCGCAAATGATGGGCTGAATTTGCCTGTAGGCCTTTCCACCTGGTAATGAGTAAGAAGAGGGTTCCGCCCCCCTGAAAGAGAGCAGTTATTGTGCCAATGTTCAAGAAGGGAGACAAGACGAATCTGAGGAATTATCGCCCTATAGCCCTCATTGGCATTTTGGAAAAGCTCTTTGCTTCACTGATACTTGACCAACTTGCAAAATGGGCGGAGGAAGCAGAGATCCTAGACCCCCGTCAAACGGGTTTCATCAAGGGGGTTGGGACATCAGTCAACCTTCCCCTGATTAATCTCCTGAAGCTACAGGCCACAAGGGGAAAAATAAAAATATATGTAGCATTCGTGGACCTGGAGCAGGTGTATTGATGAGATTTGATGAGATTTGTAGACAAAAACTGTGGGAAAAACTGAGGATGTTTGGCAGCCTAAGAGATTTGTTGAAATTTATCATAGAACTCTACTCAGGAATCTCCATGCAAGTACAGATGAACATCCAGGGGGCACTGACTAGAGTAATTAAAACTTATCGGGGACTTAAACAAGGGTGCACATTGGCAGCTTTTTTGTTCAACCTCTTTACGTCTGACCTGGCCGAACATCAAGCCAAGGTGAGAGCCTTTCCTCCCAAGAAAAATGGTTTCTCGATACCTTGGGTTTCATACGCAGATGATTTGATTCTGTTAGATAAAACCCCTATAGGTTTAGAAAGAAGACTTGCTAACTTGGAAACCTACATGAAAAAAAAAGATTGCGTTTAAATCCCAAAAAATCAAGGGTCATGATTATCAACACGGGTGCGCAGGTGGCTAGAAGCAGCTTTAATTGGCAGATGGGGAAAGAGGCCCTTGAAAAAACAGAGAGTATAAAGCAGAGTGCAATTGAAACTCCTTGGTACCAGTGTCTAAGATCCAAAGCAAAGAACCTAGCATGCCAAGCCCTAGTCCTTCACAATGGATATGGAAAATTATTTATGATACCTGTCCTGACCTTCTGCACTATGAAGGTCATTCACATTTTGACATATGGGGCGAATACTGCTCTGGATCTCCTGTGGCAATCGTGGGATGTCCTTGAGGGCCTATTTTGGAAGAGGATGTTGAAACTGCCAAAAGGGACACCCTTAGCCTTGATTCATTTCAAGCTAGGTTTACATTCCATGTACGCAGTGAGTTTGTGGAAGTCCTTAAGCCTATGACAGCTGATACCCCACTACTAAAAATACTGGGGACTGTAGAAAATAAAAAAAGCAGAGTGGCCATTGGACTACTGGTAGGACAAATGTGTCAATGAACTAAATGTTACAGTGGACGATCCCCCTAACAAACCCCTCTAGAGTAAAGAGAAAAGTATATGACACTGAATGGATCCTGACACAGACTAAAAGAAACGCCTATGCATTGATGAGAAATTATGATAGAGAATGCAGAGCTTTGAGAATGCTCCCAAGATATTTGATTAAGTTTCCCTGCATGAAATTCAGGGAACAATGCTTGAGAGTACATCTAAACCTCTTCCCCATAAAAGAGGTCTTGAGAGCTCAAAAACAAATTGATGAATTAGACATGGCATGTAGATTCTGTGGACAAAAGGACCCACTCGAGTTTCTGAAGCACCTAGTTGTTCCTTGTGTGGGGCTTAAAAATGTGAGAGATATCCACCTGGTCTAGTTGCTGGAGGAAGTAGGCTCCTTGATGGCAGATGAATGGTGGCACTTGACTCATCTAGAAGAAAAGCCAGCATGGGTTTTTACCCTAGTTAGACTCTTATTGAGATTTTTAAACCTGAAAGACTGGAGGGGTAGCATGTAGCAGTAAAGTACTAATCAATAAAAAAGCCACGTGGGGCGGGCCAGACTAGGGGGCAGCGATTGTGTGCCCATGTCCATGATGGGGTAATGAAATTGTTAGGAAAAAGGAATTAGGAGGAAAAATTGCATATGAATAACTTGATTCCCTCTCTGATGTTGAAATATACTTCCCCTCAACTTATAATGTACAAAAGATTTTTAAATCATACATCATGATCGTTATTTAAAATGAATATGAATGGTTGGAGATTGTGGAACATTTTTAAAGGTTTAATTTAAGTAATACAAAAAATAAAAAATAAATAAAATAAATGGCAGTTACTGTTGTGATGTGATTAGTGATGTCAATCAGTAATGTGATCTGTGATAATTGTCATCATAGGCTGCGCAACAGGGTGCGCAAAGTTAAGGGTCCTTTAGCTGAATTTCAGGCGTTTTGTTGCATTAAGCTCTCACCTTCACATCCCTGCAACTAATGTTTTTTTCTTGAATTTCAATTGTTTTGTTACAATGTATTGTTCACCTTAACAAACCTGCAACGAAAGTGTTTTACTTGAATTTTAAGGGTTTTGTTATTCCATATATAATTGACAATGGGGCTAATGAAAATGATGTATCATGTCTACAAAGTAAAATAAAAAAAATATTCTGCAACCACATTCCCCCAAATAAACCTGTACATAATAAACTTTATTTGCATATGTGCTTAGCTTTTTAAAGTTTTTACATTTATATGTAATGTTAATGTTATTTAATAGAAAGTTATTAAAGTGTTACCGTAACTGTGTACAAAACCTACACTCAATATTTCTTAAAATAAATCTTTACAATACTACTGCATATATAAATCTAATCAAGCTAAAATAACAAAAAATGACCTAGTACAAAGCACAAGACAAAGTACAGAATGTGTTTTTGTAGACACGGGTATGCCCAAACGCAATGAGTTGGTGCCTAAATTATTAACCATCTACTAAATTAATGAGAAAACACATCTGCAACCACGTCAAGGAAAGGCCTAATCACTTTGAAAACTGCATTGACGCAGCTACACGGCTTTACGCCTGTTTGTAACAGGTAATCGGATCATGTAAAAGATTTGCATTTCCACTATATCTTGAATGTGTTCATTTTTCTAATGTTATCCAAGTAGACAGTTTAAAGAACAATTAGTACCTGACAAGAGATAATTGTATTGTTACAGATAATCTGATTAACCTTCCCCGAGTCCTTAGCTTCCAGACAAGGCACTGGTCACCACTACATCCCTTGGTGTTTGTTCTGTGAGTGGCTGCTTTAGAAAGAGAGAAAGGACTACATGTGCTCCCTTCTCCATTTCTATAGCAGCTATTTCCTTTCTTTTCAATGGTCATCATGGAAAGGGAGAAGATATATGTAGTTCATTTCACCATGCCAATGATGGTCATCTTCTTTGTTTAGCTTTTCTTTTTACTGTTTTAAATGGCCACCATTGAAAGGGTGAGTGGACTTCATATCCCATTCCGTGGTGAACATCTTTTTTGTTTTCCTTTTTTCAGTTGCAAAATGCTGGAGTGTCTTAAACCGAATAAAGATACTATAAGTACTCTGGGATGAAGTGGATGAAGACTTCCGGCAGATACATTGCAACGGAAAGAAAAGATCCTGGGAAGGCCTCTCGCTCATCCAAGTGGTACTGGTGGAGATTGGAGCAAGACATCAGTAGACACTTCATGAAAAGCCTCCTCTCAGAACCTCTCCAGAATTTCTTATAACTCTTCAAGTAGAGTGTTCCAGTGCTACCAGTGTTTGAAGACTCTGGATGTTGCTAGCAGCACCTTTAATGGGTGGTGGTTCATTATGCACAACCACCGCTCGCAGCTAAAGTGAAAATATAAGACCACATATAAGCCCAAAAGGCTGCTGCCCAGTATGTCCCAGATCATCACGCAGAATTTCCAAAGCGCATCACCCACATCATCCCAGATGACCCATACCAGATGATTTATCATCATTGATGTTCCCAGGTTTTCTGACGGAACATTAGAAGGTCCACATCTTAGTGCTTTCTAGCACAATGGTAGAAATATTCAAATGTCCACCTGGTGACGAATATCTAGAACAACAAAAATGACAACTCTAAAAAGACAATGGCCCTCATTACAACATCGGTGCTAAACCATGGCGCTATTAGCACCATGGTTGGTGCTGGTGTTGTAACAAGTCCGCCATGGGGAAATGGGGAAATACCGCCCCATTCCAATGTTGGCGTGCGGTATTTCCCCATTTCCCCATGGCCCTTCCCCCTTCCCATTTTTGCCCCATAGGGCTCAATGTGAATGGGGAAGGCGGCAATTATGGTACCGCATATTGCGGTACTGTAATTGCCTGTGAGGTCCCTTTGAGGGTCCCTACTTTAACGGCTGGTCCAGACCAGCCGTTCAGGTCGGGTCCCGCTAAGGGACCTCATAGTAAGGCGCTAAGTGGTTAACGGCGCCGCAGCCATTTACGGCGCCGTTAACCACTTTGAGCCAGGGTCGGAATGAGGCCCAAAGCCACAAAAAATGAAGCCACCTCTCTGAACGTCTCTGCAAAGTCTAATAACACTTCAAATAGAGTGTTCCAATGCTGCAGATATTTGTAACAGAACATTACGAGGGCCATGTCTTACTGTTTTCTCACACAATGTGCACTAACCATCCTGCTCCTCCCTTTTAAAGCATGACCTATAATCTGCTCACAGGAATGTACTGTAAAAAAGCATCATCACTACTGCTGCAATTCTCCAACCAAATAAAGTCACTATTACTATTAGAGTGTAATGAACCACAGTCCTACTAGCAATACGCCAAAAGCCTAGGAGGCATTCCTGCATCAGATAATGCCCCACAGTCTTTATTAAAGCCCTCACGTTGGTCGGACCTGTAACTATGAACATGCAAAATCGTCACCTTAACTCCATGGAAGTGCTAGTGTGTCCAGGTAAACTGGCATTCACAGCTGCCACTATTTCTGCATCAAGTAGCAGTAGAGTAACAAAACATTAAAAAATCCCTATTTAAAATTGTTGCACATGGAAACATCTAATAAACCATTCCAAAATGTTACAACCTCTAATTTGTGTACTAAAATTGGATTGTTAAGCACATACTGCACCTGCACATATTAGGACAATTTTCACCAGAACATACATTCCATTTCTATTTTACATAATAGCATTTTGCACAAATAATACCAATCCTATATTCTTCATGACTATATATTTAAAAATAAAACCAATCACACATATATGTTTATGAAATTAAACACTAGGCTTCAAAAAACAAACAAATGAATACAATGGGCCTCATTACGAGTCCAGCGGTAGCTGTGCCGGTAAAACTGGCAGGCTGTCGCCTGACTCGTGCTTTTTTCCAGGACCTGGCTCCACGGAAAAACCGGGGTATTACGACCCTGGTGTTCTTGGAAGTCAGGCACCAGAAAAATGGAAATCCCCATTCCCATTTGAGTCACATAGGACTCAAATGGGAATTGGGATGAGGGAAGCACCAGCACCGTTATTAACGGTGCTGGCGCTTCCCTCATCCCAATTCCCATTCCCATTTGAGTAATAATGGTGCTGGTGCTTACCAGAAAGTCTGTGGACAGCTGTAGTCCCGCCCGCCAGGTCAGGCCTGGCAAGCGGGATGTCAGCCGCCCGTAGACTCGCAGTGTGCCGGTCCGGTAACAACGGTGCTGGTAAGCTTACCAGCACCGTTGTAACCATACCAGCACACTCGTAATGAGGCCCAATGCATTTTGTCTTATAGATAACCACACAGTAACACACTTCAACAAACCAAATCTTTTTTTAAAGCATACACATTTTCAAATCACCCCACAACAGCAAAGCAAATCTTTTTAAAACAATCACATGTTCATATAAACGCAAAAAGCACTTAAGCGCACACCATAAGTGATTATAAAAGCATTGCAGGAAGTAAACTTAATGATTCTATACCATGCACATCACTGACATACAGTTTCTTTCCTAACAAACAACTTCCAACAATTATTTCCACCCATTTTCTACATATACAGCAGGACCACTTCATTGTAAACAAATACAGTAAGAAATACATAAATAAAAGGGCCCTGTTAGCAACATATTATCAAATAAAATGTTCAAAAAAACATTGACAAACAACTGAATAATGCCAGTCATATGTTATCACAGGTAACATGAACTGCACAGCGTGAGTTCTACAGTCAAAATGAGAAAAGTATGGGATGATGAGAACGATACAGCTAAAACACACTACACAAATAAAAATGACTAAAATGAACTTACAAAACACCATCAATTGTACTACCTCACAGAAAACTCAAAACAGCTAAGAGTATTGCATAGCCTAAACGGAATTAAAATTACAACAAATACAATCCAATAAATATTTAACCCCACTAACATGAATGCAAAAACGAAATTCCCACATGTAAATGCCATTGAATGACAAATCTAATTTTGTAGGTCCATGTTAGTGAAAGTAAAAAAAGAATCATAAAAAAATGCTTGCGACACAATCAGAGCAGATGAAAAAAAGATTGTAAACACAATCTGAAAGCAGTATTTAATATAACTAACACGCACAATACTACAAATAAAATGCCAAACATGTCAATATTTATTAACACTTACTTTGACATCAGCCACACCCTTGCCATGTGCACAGTGCGAGTCCTGAAATCAAAAGCATACAAGTGCAGAAAATTGTGGCTTTTATACTTTCCGAAATGAATACCAAAAAAAGAGGACTATATACCAATAAACCTACTAAAATGGATGACACATTTCCACAACAACCAATCACAAAGAGCTAAACAAATAGAACAGTAACATCAACCAAAAACAAACAATGAACCTCACAGAAATCTATTTTTCCCCACTCAGCCTCTTTCATAGCCGCGACTATTTGACACAGCGACAGACATTCCTTTGTATCCGTGGCTACACATGCATTTTTCTGCAAGCCCAAAATCAAACTAAAGTGGCCATCAAACCTTCAAATTAAATAAGTGAACAACGAAGTACATAAAATACCACAAACAAATAAAATTATTTACTGTATTATCTACATCAAATATGATTATCGCTCACACAATGTATGTTTATAGACGCAGATTTAAATAAACCTGCAGTTCCAGCCACAAATAATAAATTGCAGAATAGTAATGACTCACCTACACACGTGCTTTTTGAATAGACGCGAGTACAAATAAACAGTGTCCCATTTGCCATGATATAGCCATGGCTGCAAAACTGTGTCACATTTACCCGCGACAAAAAATGCTGCACACAGAGTGGCTGCTGCATAGCTGTGGATTACCACAACAGTACCGTCAACCAATCAAAAATTCAAACTAATAACCATTTTTGCGCGGAGTCAGACGCAGAGTTTTTTGTCTGACCTGATAGCAGTGGAGGGGAGCAGTGGCTCGAGAGAGTCTTCATTATCCTGTCCTCTCTCTTTGTTTACCTATAAAGATTGCAGTTTACTGCAGAGAGGCCGCAGAGTCAGACGCAGGGTCTTTTGTCTAACCTAATAGCAGTGCAGCGGAGCAGTGGCTATAGAGAGTCTTAAGTATCCAGTCCTCTCTCTTTGTTTATCTATAAAGACTGCAGTTTACCGTGGAGTGGCCATGGATTCAGACGCAGAGTGTTTTGCCTGACCTGATAGCAGTGGCTAGAGAGAGTCTTCAGTATCCAGTCCTCTCTCTCTGTTTATCTATAAAGACTGCAGTTTACCACAGAGTGGCCACGGAGTCAGACGCAGAGTCTTTTGGTCATTGGGCTCTGCGGGGCTCCGCGGCGCGGCTGTTCCCGCACCGGAAATAAGTTAGAGAAACTGCTGACAAGTCCCCAAGTAATTAAGCTCCCAAACAAATCCCCCAGAGAGGCATTTTAGCAACTCCGAAGGATCAGATTAAAAGCGACGTTCCAGCTGACAAGCAGCACTTCATTCAACGTGGGACATATTCATCAGTTGGTAAACGCCCATAAAAAAGGCACACTGCGCCCGGCACTGTCCATACACTGGCAACTTAAGCAATATAAACATTCTTATTACTGGTGGCGGACGCACAGACCAGAGACTGCTGGGATAAAATCCCTTTGATCCAATCCGTTTTCTTCCTCACCCTAATCTCGAAAATATTTGGATCACCTTTCTGCTCTGTCCAATATTGAGTGGAACATTCCGATCGGAGACTGCTGGGATAAAACCCTTTGACCCGATCCGTTTTTTTTCTGCTTTATTTTCTAAAATACAAAGATCAGCCCTCCTGTGTGGCCAAACAGTGACCCAGAGCCCCTCCCAAGCACTAAAGGATTCCACCAGCAATCTTTGTGATTATAGATGATAGCGGGAACCAATAATTCTGGAAGTAATACGTAGCGGCCTGGTGTGGCGCCTATCGGGTGAATAATCAGGAATCATTTGCACGATATACAAGGCAGCCCCAGCTACAACCTGTTGACAGCTGAATGCAGCGAAATGTCATTATTGCAATATCCATCCCCACTAAGGACAGCCAGCAACTATTTGCAATCCAAACAAAACATGCCGTCAAGATATAACCTGAGAAGTGGATGGGAGGACTCGTTTGCTGGCACATCTAGAGTGTTGGAGTCCCAGCAACGGCCACACATTCAACACAGTGACCCGACTGGTAAAGCCATTGTAACCCGAGCGCAAATGCATAATGTGGACAATGATCGTACATTTGAAACAGGCTCAGGGGAAGAGGCGTCTATTCTGGACCGCCAGAGAGGAGGAATCAAGGACTTTACTCTCACAGCGACAAACATGAAGGGAACAATAAACCATTACTTCACGAGACAGAGGCATGGGAGTCTGACCAATTTTCCACCAAACTTACAATCAAGCCTGATAATCAGACAGAGGAACAACAATGGAAATGAAGAAAATGTTCAAGTACCTCTAGTCTCAGACCTTCTCTCTGGGCTGATGTTATCACCAATCTCCCCAAACAGCACTCATGTGCCCAAGTTAAGTCAAAATATGACAAAATATGACAGAACAACCGAGAAGTAATCTACTTCCTACCAAAGCCCCCGGCCGACAAGCGGACACAGATTCCCTCCCCTCACCTAGGGAGATGAGAACATTTTTACGTGAGTGAAGCGACAATGGTCAGCCTACATTCTGTCTTAAATTCTCTTATTAAAATGTTTTTGAAAATATTAAAGGTGATGTACAGATACACACAGGCATCCTAATGGAAATGTCTAAAGACATAGACCAGTTTGATTCATCAATAGTAGCCTTGAGAAATGTAATTAACAACACAGTCTCTCCAACACTACAGGCCATTACACAAGCTATGGCACTACAAAAAGAAGAGACACAGTACCTGAAAGATGCATTAAGAGATCTAAAAATGGAAGGGAAAGAACTTAACCATTTATTTCTGGATTCTATTCAACAAAAGAAAATTCTTTTTCGGGAAACACAATCAACAGGAACTTCCCCCGAGGCTAACATCTGTCTTTTGCCCAAGACAATTGATTATCCTTCCACGCTCGAGGACACCCCTCTTTCTCAATCCATCTTAGAGGAATTCTGCCGTCTGGCGCAGATGGTGGATGCTATTCCTGAGAGGGCACCCTCTGTATTAGAGGAATCATCTACTCAACGAGAGTCCAGAGAGAAAGTAGAGACGGAAGAATGGAAGGATTGTTTGCAGCAAACCTATACGCACAGGCGAAGATTGAGAAGAAAGAAGCGGGGTGAAAGCACAGATCATCAGAGTATCCCATCCCTAAAGGGAAAAAGCCAAAAAACAGGAGGATGGAAAATCCTGGGAGCAGCCAGACCAATAAATTCATTAACGCCTTAACCAATCCCGTGGCAAAGCCCAAAATCCAAGAGAAGAAAGGAAAAGATAGCTCAACATCTACAGACAGTCAAATGGGGCAGCAAAAGTTAAAACAGGACAAAAGAAGGGCCTCAAAGGAGAAGCATTTATTAGTGAACAAGGAACTAGGAATGACCTCACTAACCATAGCAATACAAACAGACCCAACACCTGACAGCCCTAATAAGGATTTAAATCCACCTCCTAAAGCAGTGACAATGCCAATCAATGGAGGGAAACATTTAAAGTGAGCATCGATCTTCCTTCCAAAGAAAAAATCATCAAAAGTATTATCCCAGACACAAGGACCCACTTTAAAAATCACACCTATATTCTGCAAACCCTTAAAAAGACTCTAAATACATCCACAGAGTCCATCTCAATAGACGACACCCAAGGAAGGCCGGCTTTGGCTACGTTGGAAATTAACACCGTACCATCTCCTCCAGTGACAAAGAGCCTAGTGGGACAGAAAGTAGAGAGCCAGTGCCAGGAGGAAATATCAGCCCGATTGACAGATTCCAGGGACCCCGTAACAACACAAGAGGACCAGGTGTCCTTTGCTATACTGAAATTAAGATTTACTTGTAAAAACACATATTTAATCCCAAATTCCTGAACAGAGGTGAATACTGTCAACTAACAAAAAGTCCTCGCCTTATACCTCTTCTCCACCAGAGACATAGAATACACCAAGTTTCCTAACCCCAGCAAGTCATATCTTGCAGAAGTGGGGTTGACACGGAGAGTGAAGGCCAAAGCGATTATCACTGCAGCCGGTCTCTTGAAAAAACATGGCCTGCTGGTCCATGAATCTCCTCCATTGGTCAATGGGGAAAGAGATGAAACGGGCATTCCTAAAGACGAGTCAGTCCAGGGAAATGCTGGATGTCAGAAGGGAGGCAAAACCTCTCCATCTGACAATGGTCCAGATCACGCAGCTTTACTGTCTTTAATCCCCAAAATCATAGCACAAGTATGTTTGAAATTAGGTACAGGCCAGACTACACTTTACCAAAGAACAGATAAAAATAACAAGTTGTAATACGTGGGGCTCCAGTACTTTTAGAAACGCGGGATCAAATCAGAAGTATTTGGGAGTAACAACCTGGGGCCAGATTACAGAAAATTTGCGCCAATGCAAGGCCAAAGTCGCACGGTATTAGCACTAGGGCAAAGTTTGCCCTATTTTTAAAAACAGTGGCACACACTAGAAAACTACTCCACCATGACAAGGGCAGTTTGGCATATTAAAAGCATCAGGGCAAACATTGCACTAGTGCAAAAAAGATACATTTCTACTGCATTTTTGCACCAGGGCAAAGTGTGCCCTAGTGCTAATACAGAACGGTATTAGCACTAGGGCAAACTTTGCCCTGATGCAAAAATGCATCAAAAATGTATCTTTTTTGCACTAGGGCAATTTTTGCTGTGGTGCTTTTCATATGTCAAACTGCACTTGTCATGGTGCAATAGTTTTCAAATGTGTCCCAGTGTGTTTAAAAATAGGGCAAACTTTGCCCTAGTGCTAATACCATGCAACTGTGCACTTGCACCAGTGCAACGTTTCTGTAATCTGGCCCCTGGTCCTCTTTCAAGAAACATGTTTAATGCATGCCCCAGATCTGGAAGGCTTCACAATGGTGACCCAAGCAGCAAGCTCAATAGGGAAGGGCAGAGCAAAGGGGGGGGCTACTAATGGCCTGTAGATCAGATTTTTTCGAACAAGTCTTAAAAATACCATGCAATAAAGAATGGAACCTAAAGGTCCTGAATGGTTGCCTAGAAGGAGATGTACCTCGAGCCCATACCTGGTCATGAGGGAACATTAGATGTACCCTGGATTATATTGCTGTATCCTCCAGCTTATTTCATCTATGCAATCATTTTACAGTGGGTGATTCCAATGTAAGCGATCACCGAAGGCTAAAGGTCTCATTTAGCTGGAACTCCCAACTAAAAGCAGCAGTATGGCATAATAGACTGCTGGTAAATAACCAGAAAAATAGAGTCACGAAATACAGAAATAATGGTTGGCAGCTGAATGAAGCTCTCATACAAATTCTGAAAGCACCAGGAATAGAATTTTGGGAGAAAAACTGTCAACCGCAGTATTTTCACAACTTTCTGTGGTCAATAGATCAACCACAAGCTACAGCATCCTATAAAAACATTGCCCGTAAACATGCATTTGACGAAGATTCCATGAAGAAAAAGTGGAAAATGCGCCGTTCTGTTGCTATAACCAGAAAAGAAATATTGGATAGCGCTACTCTATGGAAAGAAATTATACTCATTAAAAACTCCTATAAAAACTGGTCCAAACATCAGCACATCACACGCCTACAGAAAGATGGAGAATCGATGTTAAGAACTCTATCAGATACCACATTTCTGGTCCCTGGTAAATTCTCAAGTACAAGACCAAAAGCCTGTTCAAACAAACTGTGTGCCGGAGTCTGCGTGGATCAGCTATTTCTCAGAAAAGTATTTGAAATCTGAAAAGGGTTCAATGTTCAACTTTTCAGAATCTCCTTGGGCATTTGAAATCTCAGAAGAGGCAGTCCTTGAGTTAATTAATAAATCATCATCATCAAAAGCAGCAGGGCCGAATGGGCTTACTTATCAGTTTCTAAAAGCAAACCCAGCAATGTGGGCAGGAATATTGTGCCATTTATTTTGTGAAATTCTGAGGACCAAAACGATCCCTCAATCCTGGAAGTCTATAAAAGAGGTGACCGGAAAGATCCCAGAAATGATAGGCCCTTCACAATGCTTGATATTGAGAGTAAGATCTTTGCTAGGTTACTATTGAAAGAACTTGAGAAATGGGCTAAAGCTAAGAATATAATACCAAAGCAACAGACTGGCTTCAGAAGAGGACATTCAACGGGCCTAAATGGTATTACTCTGACAACTTTGTGCAATGGAGAAGTAACAGCAAAATCACCAAAGATATTTGCAGCCTTTGTAGATTTATCTAGCGCCTTCAACTTATAGAGAGAGACTCTGGCTAGAGCTCACCTATAAGGATGCCCCTAAACCAATAATAAACATCCTAGCAGCACTTCACGAAAATAACACAACTGTAGTAAGACTGAACAGTGAAGGCCTCCTGTCAGAGGAAATTGAGGCGAAAAGAGGAGTCAGTCAGGGCTGTATGGTCGCCCCGTTTCTTTTCAATTTCTACCTTGCCGATTTCAGTTAGGTAGTAGATTCAGCTGCCCTCGCAAGTGTGAAAGTCGGCCAAGAAGCAATTAAATGGCTTATGTACGTAGACAACATTGTTCTCCTCGATAGAACACCAGTGGTACTTCAAAGGATGTTGTCTGCTCTCGAAACTTACATGAAGAGAAATGATTTAATAGTCAACCCAGACAAATCAATAATAGGCATCTTTGGAGGCAGGGGGAACGGCGATCGATTCCCCTGGAATATAGACAGCCAAATTATACCAGTGGTAGATGAAATTGTGTACCTAGGTTACACATTATACGCCAAACCAAGAAGGGGCCGAATACTCTCTGATCTTACGTGTGTGACTAAACAGTTAACAGCCCAACTACAAAGAATTGTTGGGCAATACTGCAAATTTTCATTGCTTCCAGCACTGAGGTACTACACAAAGCGAAGATCATTCCAACCCTTCTTTATGGAATCGAGGCCAAACCACTGACCTGGACACTTGACTGGGAAAAAATAGAAGGCCTAATATGGATAAAGGTCTTAAATCTCCCCAAAAGGCTGCCAATCTCATGCCTACGATTTGAGCTGGGCCTAAAATCTTTAAAATCACAAATGGACTGGAAACTGCTTTCATTATATAGACTCATTATAGATCCTCTACGAAACTCACTTTATGAAGATCTCAAACAGCACCTTGACCACCATTCATCAGTCCTGCTCAACTTAAAAAACTTGGCACAAGAGATTTTGACAACTTGTGATAGTGATGAAGACTTACTAGTGTCAAACCCGATGAAGATAAAAAACAAATGCAAACAGCAGACTGGATCAAGACACTATGGGAAATGAGAGCTTCGTCTACTTCAACCTCTTTAGCTTTCCTCGACAAAAAACTGGGTTTTTTGCTGAGATATTTAATAAAATTTCCAGACTCTGAAATAAAACAAAATTTCCTCAGAATGTGGCTCAATCTGGTCCACACTGGAGCTGTTCAAGTCATAAGGGGCCAGGAAAATTGTGGCAAAACTTTATGCATGGGATGTAGAGATTTAAAACATCAGACGCTAGAACATCTATTGAGATACTGCCAAGGTACCTTTAATGTGAAAGAAAAACATTTGGAGAGATTCATTTTCAACCCAGACCCAGAGGAAGGCCTGTCATGAAGGATGTTCTGGAGCAGACTGATTACTGGACAAGAAACCGCCTTAACAATAAATGTAATCAGAGTGATTATAGACATGGGCCCTTATTACAAGTCAGGCGGTGGACCATGGTGCTATTAGCACCATGGTCCATGCCGGATTCCGCCATGGTGGATGGCGGAATTGCCGCCCCATTCCAAGGTGAGTGGGGCGGTAATTCCCCATTCACCATTTGCCCTTCCCCATTCCCATTTTTGCCCCATAGGGCATAATGGGGATGGGGAAGGCGCTAATTACGGCACCGTAAATTACGGTGCTGTAATTAGCACCAAGGTCGCTTAGCGCCTTGGACTTTAACGCCTGCAAAAAGCAGGCGTTAAAGTGTGAATCAGGCGTTAAGGGTTAACGGCGCCGACGGCGCCGTTAAACACTTAACGCCTGACTTGTAATGAGGGCCATGGAGTTTATCTCACCAAAATGCTGCTAAAACTGCATAGATATGATTCTGTTCTCTCTAATTAGAAATGATTATGCTAATTTCTTTGTTAATATCTATAATATTTTATTGTCTTTTATTTCCTTTGTGAAAAATATTTTGGTTGTAACACAAAAATAAAAAACAAATAACCATGTTCATGGAAAGAAAGAAAGACTGCAGATTTCATGACTGGTTTGAAAACTGTATGGCTTATTCGAGAGAGGTGGCTGTTTTTATTGCTGGCTTTTTTGTGAGAAACTAAATATTAACATGGACTTATATTTGAGAGATTTTACAATAAAATAGTTTGGATTGCGGGGCATGCGTTGGTTCCATGTTTTTCCACAATTATTGAGTCTGAGAACTACAGGGCAGCCAGATGTCATACTAATTCTTTGTGGAGGCAATGCTTTGGAAATGTATGAGGTGTGCCCCTTAATATAATGATGAAACAAGACTTGGAAAAACGAATCGAACTATTTCCTTACACCATCTTCATCTTTTCCAATCTGACTCGGAGGCAAAAATGGAGATGGACCACCAGATTTAATGGAAAAATTGAGAAATCCTGGATAAATGTTAATAAAGCAGTTTCACCATTCATGACAGACCACAACCAATTATGCATTTCGAACACCAACATACATAGCCAATTTCTATAGACATGACAGAGTATACCCAACTGATGAAGGAAATGTGGTTTTCCTTCAAAACATCATAATAGTACTCTAGATGTGCTAAAATACTATACTCAGGGTACCCCAAAGCAGTCCTTTTAAGGACTAGTTATGACATGTAAATACACAAATACAATAACAAAAACATAGACATGTTTTTTATTATAACCACGGTTACAGTTCATTGACTTTTATCATAACTGCAGTTACAAAAATTGGTTGAAAAGGGGGCTCACTTCAGGTTTCATACTAAAATACAACTTCAAAGATCAATACAGTACAACACTACTCATGTACTTATGTAAAGTAACTAAAAATAAAGAAAGCAGAGAATAATACATAAGAGTAAACTGGGTAGGAAAACATTTCACAGCCACACAATATAATACCATAAGCGAGAATACACAACCTAAAATACATTGTATGGGGCATCTAAAACTAAAGTACTATTCCTCCTTTTTATATTAATTTTCTCAAACTATTTTCTTCTCTTTTTCTCCAAAGTCTCACATATACAAAACTCTAAAAACACAAAGCCAAAATAAAAAGGACTCACAAATACCTGCCAAGTTACCACCCATTGCTTTTGGCCATGGCCAGTGATTTTTGTTGGGAAGGGGGCAGCCCCGGCCCACCCACCTACGCGCTTTAGAGTGAGGCGAGATGCATTCAAAGCACTGTGAAGGACCTTGGAGGAAGGGAGGATGGTGAAATCAATACAATATAATCAAATATAATTAACCCAAATAGTGTAGTGGAGGGCACAAACAACATTACTATTTTCCGTAGATATTAGTAATCATAGGTAAGGCTGGCGCGGCAAATGCAGCATTGCATGCATTAGGCCCAAATTGCGAGACAAGGGAAATCTCCAGCTATGCCCAAGCTCCCATGAGGACAGCCGGCACCCCCAACTGGCACAACGCCTATTCATTGTTCTAACAGTGTTGCAAAGATGTGTTTTAGGCCCTGGTCACATTCCGGGCACCTGGAATGCATGTTATCTCATACTAGCCAAACAATGAACCATCCCATTCCCAGGCAAAGGCAACCACAAGTTATAGCCCATTTAACTAACCCTCAAGACCCCCTGAATTCCATGGCACCAGGTGCTCTTTGACCACCAACCCCAAAGTAACAAGTACTGAAATGTTCAAAGAGGATGGACAGGGCAAATCGTTGAAGAGACAATCATGTGATTTGTATTGTGAGGTGCTGGGAGGGATATATTACAGTTCAAAATGAGGGTAAAGTGGAAGGGGTGAGTAAAATGTGTGTGTGAAGGTTAAAGTGTCCCAAAACCTCCTTTGCGCTCGTCTTGAAGCCTGCCAGGTGCACTGTATAGTGATAAAATTGCATTATGTCAGAAGTGTAGTTAATTTCTTCTTTAACCTTCAATGTGAGAAGAAAATGATGTCAGCAGCACCCAGGTGATGGAAGGCGGATGGACTGGACTGGAACCAATGGACTGGCATCTCTTATGGAGCAGGCTGATCATGTATAGGTGCCCACCAGCCAGCCACGTGTGATTTTACTATATGTATTGCATCAGGTATGATGATGTTTTACTTTATAAGGTACTCCTTTTTGGCAAAATGTTCTTAGCAGCAGGGTTCATTGCTGTTGCTCTCATCTGCATGTGAGATTAAACTTGTGATCCTTACAAGATCGACTTGGGCCTTTCTTCACTAGCGGGATGTATTCTCTCTGGTGTACGCGTTCAGGGACTTGCCTTCAATTGTTGACCCCAACGTGATTCAAGTGCTGCTTTGCATTTGCAGAGGCTTCCAGGCCGCTTCTCCAGAAGGAGCCGTGCCCACCTACAGCAACCGGTCCCAAAATAACACATGTTCCAAGTGGTTTAGCAGGAGCCCTTTTAAGACAAAATCCTCTCTGCTCTTTGAATCGGGGCACAACTCCGAGGCAAGTGCGGGCGGTGTTGGAACCCCATGACGGAGGAGGAGGGTGAGCATGCACATGTGAGCAGACTCTTATAAGTGATAACAAGTAGGGGGCAGATGCATGGGAAAGTGTGAGAGGTATTAGCACATGGGGAGTGAGGCTTTGGTGTGGTGGTGGGTGAGGCTTTAATTATTTTTTGTAAGTGTTTGTATTGTGAAGAGATATTATTTTTATAAGGCATTATAAGGTGAGGCAAAAGTAAGGCGTGGAGGCCCTCCTCGGAAGGGGAGAGAAGGTGGTACCACACGACAGTATATTATTTAAAGGAGGAATATAGAAATAGATCTAGTGGTCTCATAATAGGCCTGTAATAAGTAGTGGTTGTTATTTTAGCATGTTATTCTATTGTATTGTATTCATGTTTTGTTGGGTAAAGAACTCGCCCTAGAAGGGGCAGTAATTGTGTGAGTCACGGTGTGTCACGGTGTGGTGTGCATTGGATGGTTTTGTGATGTCGTGTATGTGTGCAAGAAAAGGGGACAGAAAAGGGTTGGGGTTGATTTTCGTTCTTTTTAGTTGCGAGCAAGAGGCAGTGTCCGCAGCACATTAGCAGCACTTTGCGGAGTCAGTAAGAGATAGACATCGGGGAAAGAACATCAATAGAGCACATGTACAAGGCCCTACCACTGTATCGTGACAGGGTGGAGAAATATTATAAAGAGTGGAATTGCGGAGACAGGGTTGTCCTGCCCATGGCCAGGGCGGGGCTCACACAATAAGAGTGTCTTGGAATACATGTTCACATTTTTAGTAGCTAAGTATAAGGCGAAGCAGCTACAGAAGAGAAAAGAAATCTTAGATCTCTGGCATATGTTCGAAGACACAGAAGACCATAGTGAGGGAATAGAGGTGCAGAGATAGTGAGCTGGAAGGTACAGGGAAGGAGAAGGAGAGGGCGGGGCACCAGCAGAGCATGGGGGATTATATCCTTTGACAGCATGTAATGCAGAAGGGTACATAAATCCAATCTATGTACCCATTCAGATAGGGAGCCCTTCAACACCAGTTACACCACAGGCTACTGCTCCCCCACCCCATACACACTTGAAGTATCGACATCTGCAGATATCAGGTCAAGAGAGTTTGAGAACAGATTGGCAGAGTTGTTGACAGAATTTGATAGGATGCAAGAATCCTCAAGAAAGGTGAGGGATGTACGAGCACCAGAAGATGGATTAGGAGAATAGAATTGGAGATTTATTGCTTAGAATGAATCAGGAAGGAATAAAATATGTATGTGTCGAACAGGAAAAGAAAGAATGTCCATCGATTCCTGCAACAATTTTATGTAGAATCCCCAAAGAAGACACATACTTTACTGTGGTAGACTTGAAAAATGTATTCTTTTCAATCTGTTAGGAAAGATTCCCATTTATGCATAATTTCCCTTCCAGTTGTGTACCTCCAAACTTTTTGCTGCTGTTTAAACACCATAGTCTGACTTTGCCTTCTGCTGCACTCCACTGGGCTTTCGCTTTGTTATGGGGAAAGTGACATGCCCTTAAAGACCGTCAGTACAAGGAGACTTTGTTCCCCTTAGTCCTTTTCAATGATGCAACTTTTCTGCAACATGTTACAAGTGCACAATGTACCTTACAGTATGGTGTGCTTGGGTCTTCCGTTCATTTCCAAAGGCCCTAGACTCCCTCAAAGGATTTTTTAGAAGTGCAGATATGCCATGGACAGGGCTGATGGCATCTTATCTTTTCGCATATTTATAACTCTTTCTGACCATGCAAAGTACGTTTACCGCGGTTGGCACAGGAAGGTGGCCTGGCTCCAAAATGGCCATGCAACAAGGTTCTTTGTCCTGTCCTTTGGCCACCTTGCCCTTTTGCCTTCCCCCGGGTCAGTCCTTATTAGGGTATGCAATCTCCCGTGAAATTCCAAGCTTTTGCGGGCTTCTGCATGCCTTGTGTGTGTGCTTCTAGGATGTCGGCTGGACTGTCTAGTTCCAATGAACATCGTGGGTGCCAGAGAGTATGGTGTGCTGTGAATGACTGGGACCACCATGGTCCGTGATTGGTCCAAATCTGCTGTGCCTGTATGTGAGCAGATCTCTCATTGGGTCCTTTTTGTTTTGGCTCGAAGGAGATTCTGGATAAGAGAAAACACCCAAACCAGGTCGATCTCTGGAGTTCTCACTGAACCTAGGATAGGATCCAATTATCCTGAAACTAAGAAGCCGAGTAGAGTAACGCTGGTGACCCGCTGGAAGGGTTGGCACCCTGAGCCCGCTGTTGTCCCGCTGGATGCCTCTGCATCTGATTGAACTAGAGTGTCTGCAAAGATGCTTTGACACATTGGAATAATGGGACCAACTATTCTTGGCACCGTCATCAAACCCTGCAAGTAATATTTCTCAGAAGGTGACCAGCTTGTGCAGTACCTATGCTCTGACTCCGCCGCCATTTTGAGGACACACTTGAAACTTGGTACATCGCAAGCTCTGTGTACACAGCACTCTCACACCGAATTTCGTATACTTGGCATTCCCAGGTCTGGAATAAAGAGAGAGCGACCCGAATCAGAGTACCTGCGGTTACCGTGTTGCCCATCCATGGTGACGGACTTCGCAGGTGCCTTGCTGCTGTGCCCCTCTGTGCTCTAAAGCCTGCTACAGTGAAACTGGCCTGATCCATCCACCAGGAGTGGAGAAATCGCCACTGTCCAACCAGGGAATCATCACTGTAACTTTGCTGCTGAAAGCTGCAGAGCTGCACAATTGCTGCATTTGAACCTGCAAATGAAGTGGACTCAACTGCCGAAGTTTGGTCTGGAGTGCGCCGGGGGTCGGTGAGTACCTGCAACCCTTACCGAGGCCCCCAACGCACCCATCCACTTTTATGCACAAGTGTTTGCTGAGGGCCACTCACCTTTCCACAGGCAGCCTGTGCTACCGCCCCATTCCCAACTCCTGGAACCTGTTCTGCCCTTTAGGAGAGACCCTCCACGAATAGTGGGAACTCATTCTTCATCGTCTTACCCACCTTCCTGAGCTGTTAAAGCCCCTGCAGGAGACCCTGTTGTCGCCCTTCTGCACTATCGCGTGCACCAGCAGTTGAAAGTACATTGATCGCTAGGCTCCTCTCTTCGTAGGGACTGGACTGCCTCTCAGTTTTGGTTTATTTAATGAAGAACTGCCTAAAGACTATCTCACTGCTTGTTTCCTTCGCTGTTAGGTTGTGGACCTATTCTGTGATTTTAACCCTTTAGGCCACTCGGTATTGTATATATGTGTTATAGTAGTGTTGTATTGGTTTAATGTATTATTGTTGAATAATTACTTTGTGTTGAAGTTCAAAAGGCCTTGAATAAATGCACATGTATTTTTAATATATATATATATACACCTGACTGGGTTTGGTTTATAGTGTCCTTTACTCTGTGTTCTGATTGAGGTCTTTCAGTCACCCTCACCCCTCCTGAGACCTAGTCTTGACCACCGTCAATGCTACCTTGGTTGGTCTGGCTTGTTCAGAAAGTTACCCTGTACCAAGAAATTAGGCTGGCCTTCTGTACCTCTGCCCACCAGGTCAGAGTTCACAAATCCATTTTAACAAATTGGTGTACAGCGATGGGAAAGGACTGAAGGTATCCCGTGTTGCACACTAGTGAAGGCATTTCAGATTACCCCTACCCAGGACACATAGTGACCTTAGTAGTAAATAACTGTAAAGGCCATAGACCTATCTATAATAATGGAAACAATTACCAATATAACCTTGAATGCTTGAAAATCTGAAACATTGAGAATGATGTGTACTGAGAGAGGCTTGCCTGCTCAAGGTACAAGTATTGCAATGATCCAAAGGATACTGCATTGGCAAGAGTCCCAACTCGAAGCCATTGTGTCAGATGAGAGTGCAGAAGGAGGTGGGGCTGTTCCCAGTGACAGAACCGACAGTTATGTGGCTGCCCTCATCTATTGTGCCCATAATGACCGGGATGATGTAATGTCCCAAGTTTCCTCTGCCAGCTCTGATGCTGATGCCATGTTGGAATTCAAGAAACAAGAGATGCTGTTTAAGCGGAAGGAGTTTGATTTCCACATGGCTAAGCCGAAGATATAGCAGGCAGAAAAACAAAAAGGATAGGGATCACCACTTGGAACTGGCCAAGCTTCAAGCTTCAAATAGATCCAAGGGATCTGGACATGGCTCTGGTTCCTCGTCTCACCCCAGATTTCCTAAAGATCTGCTCAGTGTGTATGATGAGAAGAATGACATTATGGACTGGCTGAATGCATGTGAGTATGCATGTGAAGTTCAAGAGGTTGTAAATGCTGATAAAATTGCATGGTTGCTCAGCAGACTAACCCATTATGGCTGCAGTGCTATTATGGAGATGTCAAAAGCTGAAAGGGTAGATTTTGCAAAATTGAAGCAAACTCTCATCTTAAAGTTTGGGAAGACTCCTGCCCAATACTTGAAGAGGTTTAGAGAGTACAAAAAGAAAGAAGGTAGTGCTTGGATGTCTTATGTAACTGATTCTTTAAAGAACTTGACTGTTTGGGTTGAAGGCTACAAGGTCTCCACCTTCATGGTTTGATATGTCATGTCATGCTTGAACATATTTTGGCATCTTGTTGCCCTGAGCTTCAGCAGCACTTGACAGATTCAAAGGAGTTACATCCAAAGAAGCTGGCCATAGCAGCAGATTTGTGGGCGTCACATAGAGTGTCCCGTAAGGACAATACTCATCCTGGCAAGCAGGAGGAGGGGAAAAAGTCAAAAGATAAAGAGGTTGGGGGATCTGATAAAACTTCCTCCCAAAAGAGCAAGAAAAAGAAATGTAAGGGTAAGTCACAGGAGAATGCACAGGGTAGTGGAAGTAATCCTTCCAAACAGAACTCTGGTTACAGTAAGCCTCCCTATGTCCAAGACCCAATGGGCCCGATTCATAGAATAAAATTGCGCGGAAAAAGGGATGCTTGCATGGAAAATGCGTGCATGCGCCCACTCACCGATTCATGGAACAAAATGCAACAATTACCCGTGACTTGCGCCGAATCCCTGCAGGTCCAACACGTCACTGCGACACCATGAACGCTTTGCGTGCAACACCCAGCAAAAGCGCATGCCATCTTGTGCAGTCACCTAAAAAGGGGGCAGAACACGTGGAATGGAGAACAACAAGCGTAAATGTGGGTGTTACGTGGGAAGTACCACATTAAAATACTCGCAATGTCCACACGTGTGCTAACAACATGTATTCATGGAAACGAACAGGGCTCACCGCCGTGCAGAAAAAGACGCACTAATCCAGAAACACGTCCACAATGTGAAAGCAGGCATAAGTGTCAACGCGCACTAAAAACAATGCATTATAAGGACACACGAAAAACCAACGTGCATATCCAGCTACGATGAATGTCCCATTTTTAGCAGCAGTGATCATGGGACACCACCGCAGGAGGAGAATAGCCAGGGCATGCAGCTTTTTACCCAGGACCAGCCTTTTTGGGATGTCTGATGACCAGGTCAATGGCAGGTATAGGTTCTCACCTCATATCATATTAGACCTGGTCATGGGGATTGGGAAGATGACCTCACATCACCCGCCCTGTGCTCCCAAGCACTGAGCCCCTTCAAAAGGTGCTCAATGTCCTGAATTTTGTGGCCATTGGGTCATTTCAGTGGACAACTGCCATAGTTGGGGGCATTTCACAGGCCACACAGTCACGCTGCCTACACCAGGTATTGGTAGTCATGACTGTACGCCCCTCAGTCTGCAGGCACATATACATGCCCAGAACAACTGCAGAAAGGTAGGCCATGGTCCAGGACTTTTACGGGGTGCCGCAGTTCCCTAAAGTGCTTGGTGCCATCGATTGCACCCATGTGGCCCTACGTCCGACTAGGGCCACAGAGCACATCTATAGCAATCGCAAGCACTGGCATTCCATCAATATGCAGGTTGTATATAATGCCAAGGGAATCATTACCTCTGTATATGCAAACTATCCAGGGTCCACCCATGATAGTTTCATATTCAGAATGTCACCCCTACACCGGGCCCTGGAAGCTCGGAGGCAAGGCAACACATGGCTCATTGCTGAGTACAAATGGCCCTGCAAATGCATGCATGTCTCACATAGACAATACCACACCACTGACAACCCATCTCACCTCCACAGGGGACAATGCCTACCCTCTGAGCACCTACATGATGATGCCAATACGGAACACCACCACACCATCCCAGGTAAGATACAACGCAGCCCATATTGCAACTAGGCCCATAGTGGAGCACACATTCTGAGTGTTAAAGTCATGCTTCCACTCCCTTGACCACTCTGGTGGTGAGATACTATATGCACCACCAGTAGTGTGCAGGATAATTGTGGCAGCATGTGTCCTGCACAATGTTGCAACACAACGTGGTGTACTGGTGGACATGGTGGTGCGCATGGGAGGGGAAAGGGCACATGACGAGGCTGCCCGAACCCAGCTTGTGGCATAATTTTTCAAAATCCAACCCCTGCAGAGTGCACACAGCCCTGGCACATTCCAGGTTACATTCGATGATGACAAAGAGACAATCATCTGTCCCGACCTTAACTCCCTGAGAATGTGTCCTTGGAAGTGCTACATTGTGTGCATCCCTTAGTACTAAAGGTATCTCAATCAGGTGTGCACAAAAGGAACACATGGAAGATGAAGTATGCCACTAACACCATGCCTAATTACTCATCTAAATGCCGGTATGTCACCTAAACCCTTCCACACTTAAGTCACCTGGTTGACACACCATGCCATGGCATGTAATGTCCAAACTGAGAAATAAATGGCCAACACATAACACCACTGTCACAAAGCGCTCAGCAATCAATGGAACAAGTTCAGAAATAACTCACTCTCACTTATCAATCTAATAATGTACACAGGAACATCCATTGGTCAGTACAACATACCAGAAACCCAGGACCCAAGAGTGCATCTGACCGTGACCATCCATAATTGCACATATGCCTCACTGTGTCGTGACTTGCACATGGCACCCTTGTATATTCGTGCGGCAGTGCTAACCAATGGGGGCAGGGAAGCGCATACAGCAGGAAGGCTAACAATAATGGAGATAGTCAAGCCAATACATGAAGATGGAACATGAACAAAGGATGGATCTCAAGGTACAAACAAAAAGGGAAGCTAACCATGCACTGGACAAACAATCATGAATCCTACTAGGGGTGTATACAAAGGTCAGACCTGAGACTGCCCACAGATAGAATGGAAGCCCAATGCCTCTGTGTAAGTTACTTTTACATGCTGCTCTCCTTGCAAGCCCATAGAAAGGGGAAGCAGGAGTTGCAAATGTGTCTGGACCCTAAGGCTCAAACAAGGAGGGTACCAACACGAGACGTGCCTGCAATGGTCCAGCTGGAATCTACAGTGGATGCCTTTGGCTGCAACTCAAAGCAACACACTGTCACATAAATGCACAACAGACAAGAAACAAGTTAAACAAATAAAAAATACCCATGGGGTCCAGGGGTGGGAGGAGGGGGCAGGTGCAGGGTGCACTTCAACACCCACATGTGTGTCCATGGGTTAATGGGCCGCACGGCTATTATGGATCAGGATAACTGTTGCTGCTGTCGCCACCCTCTGGTGTTGCATCAGAATGTGGTAGTGGTAAGGGAGGATCACAAAGTATAGCCCTGGTTTGGTCCTCCATGGCAGTGGCCATGCAGGACTGAGATGCTTGCATCTTTAACATGATTGCTCAGAGGTCTCCATGCAACACCTCACGGGATGAACGCAGTTCCTCCATGATGGTACGAGTCATCAGTTGCATCTGCTGTACCTCCGGTGCAGCCAGTGTAGTCCTGAGGGACGTATAATACTCTAACTTCAGGGCTTCCCTGTGGGCCTGACCCTCTGCAGCCATGGATGCACGCAGAGCCCTCAGTTCTGCCAGTCGGCTCCTGTTCCTGGCCACTATATTTAGCCTGTGTGAACAGCATGTGGACCTGGACCGCAATGCCTGCTGCTGGTGCTCCACCTGTCTTGTTGGTGGTATCATGGAATTGGTCGCCCTATGCATGCCCTGAGCCAGCATCTCATATGAAGCAGCCCATTGATGTGCAACAGCATACATTGACTGCTCCCACACAGTATCGCCAGCTAACACATGGCCACCGTGTTGGCGGAACCCCATACCTGCCTGGGCCAATGGTACCTGGTCCTTGATGTGATGGAGCTTTCTGTGGCTGCAGGACTGCAACCCTCCCTTGATCAGCTGCCCCAGGACCAGGAGTCAATACTGTGGAGCGTGACCTTGCAGGCGTAACCACCACAGATGGATGTACCAACACTGACTGGCCTTGTGAGCGGTCGACCCCCCCTTAAGACGTTTGGGATACAACAGCACCCACAGTCGATGCACTCACCTGCGACGGCAAAGAGGTATCATATCCATTTCACCTCTGGAGCCAAAGGTTTGCTCAGAGGTGGATCTTCATGGGCTACCACACCACTTCCTCCACTGGTGGTTGGTCATGGCTCAGTATCCTGTTCCTCCTCCAACTCCTCCTCTGCATCCAGTGCCTCATCACCTGCACATGGACAGAAAAAGACATGAAGAGCCATGTAAATAGCATAGCCCATACACATAGGCATCACTATGTCGTCATGCAACACATCAACCTGCCATGTTACAAACACCTGCACGTATGCAGTGTCAATGGAAGTGAAGGGTAGCATGAAAGCAGCCATGGACATGGGTGGAAGGGCTAAATACACCATGTAGTGCGAGGTGCATAGCACCTGATTCACACACGAGCCCCTGACTGGCATAGTTCATTCACCAACATCACTGATGCAAATACACAAATGCCACATAGCAGAGCCATGCCTGAACTGCACAACTGCAAGAGATGGAACTTGCTGACTACTGTCCCAGAGCCATGTACAATGGATGTGACATGACATCACAAACTCAATACACACAAGTGTCACAAGGTGCTACAATGCAAGGGTGGTGGGATAGAGTGAAGCCAGACACACCCATCCAAGGAGGCCAGGTCACATTGACATCACAAGAGTCAATATGCACAGTGAAGGTGACCTGGGGTTGGAAGTGGGAATGGGTAGTGCAGGACATGGGAATGGCATACTAATAAAATACAACTACATAATCAGCAATGAAAATGCGGTGGACTGGTGGAAGTGGAAGTGCAGATATCAGGTGTCAATTGCTGGTAGAGGGTTGTAGGGATACAGTAAACAGCCATCGAGTGTAGGGGATGGCAGGGAGGCAGTGCATGGGTACAAGTGGTGGCTCAGAGGCCTGTGTCAGAGATCAAAGTGTGGGTAGGTGACTGGTGCATTCTCTCAGTCACCCAGGACTCCAGCAGGGGAGAGGAGGAGAGAAAGCACAACACATGAGGAATCATCAGAAGTGCCTGCAGACTCGGAGAAGGTTCACCTCCAGTCCCATTGAGGCAGGAAGGCTGTACCAGAGGGAGGCCCCAGCCAATGATAGACATTAACCACTAAATAATTGCTGTGAGAAGTTACTGACCCTGAGGGAGTAGGAAAGGGATGATCAAACACCATGAGAAGTAAGCAAATTTGGAAGATGTAGTTGAAGGAACTGCTGCACCAGGACCCATAAGGCCCTGTGGACAATGCAAAGGGATTGGAAATGAACAGTCGTAGCCACTGGGAGCCAGTGCCATCATCACAGTCCTAGGCAGATACAATACCTGGCCTCAAGACAAAAGGACAATTCCCACAGTCCAGGTCTGGATGACTTGCAGAGGGAAGAGAGTAGAGGCACATAAATCTTGGTAGAGGCTGTTGCAGTACCCCACCATAGGTAGGACCAGTCCTCTGGAGACAGTGAGCTGCTGGGGGACGTAGAGGAAAGGAAGAATACCCCTGAGGAGGTGCAGCTGGCAGGGTGACCTCTCAGAGACATCAGAGATGTGGAGAGAGAAGGGAAGTATGGAGTGAAGATTGTCACAGGCTATCCGCCATTACAGGTTGGATCAGGAAGAAGGCCAAGAGAGGCTGGATAGAGAGTGACATGGAATGAGTGAGCAGATGTGGTGATGGGGTTCATCAGGGTGTGTGCAGCACATCGTGTGTATGCAGTCTGCATGACAACAAGCATGAGTCAGTCCACCATGACATGGTTCACCCATGGCAGTTATGCCAATGCAGGCAGAACTGCCAGACAATCATTACACTTCATCCAAGCAACATACACATGTACCGGACACACATGCATCACCACTCACCAGACATTCCCTCATAAATTGGCAGGTCTCCCACTTCTTGGACTTCTCCACATCAATCATATCACTAATGATCTCTTCATGTGGAGTGAGTTCTTCGTCCTCTTGTGGTGGCCCACCTCCAGTCACCAGAGTAGAGGAGTAGTTGGCACCCAGCTTATCTGTGGCTCAGTGCTGGAGGTCATTCCAATGCTTCACTGCCTCAGAAGCTGTGCGCCTCTCAATGCCCAAGGCATTCATATGATCAGCAACACACTGCAAGTTGGCCATACGCTGGGCAGGTGTATGTATGCTCCCTGCCCGCACAAGCATGTCATGTTCGTGTTCCTGCACAAAGTCCACGAGGATCTGGAGTTCCTCATCACTAAAGGATAAAGTCCTCTTCCTCGACGTGTGGGTCGCTTGTGCCGTACCTTGGGACTGAGCCTGTTTGCCTACTGCACACTTTGCCTTCTTGCAAGGTCATGCCAACCCTGAGTGGCTGGGACCACTTGGGTCAGTATGGGCTGGAGCACTGGTGGCCTGGGCTGTGGTACACTGATGGTGTGACACTAGGTGGCCTTGCAGGTGGCTGTACCTGGGTGCTGGTGCCAGGACGCTTCACAGCATGTCCGATCCCCATAGATGCATGGATAGCATCTGCCCCTGCATCTCCGTCGACTGGGGTGGTTAGCACCACAGGCCTGGCTGGGTGGTGAGGTCTGCAGCCGCCCCTGCAGCCACCTGACCCTGGTGGGTGTGTACAGCAGTTGACACTGCTGCATCTGGACCCTGGGTGCCGGTGGCAGGATGCCTCACAGCATGTCCCTTACCCATAGATGCACAGATAGCATCTGCCCCTGCATCTCCATGGACCGGGATGGGGAGCACCACGAGCGTGGCTTAGTGACCCTGAGGCTGGGTGGTGGTTGCTGCAGCTGCCCCTGCAGCTTCCTGACCCTGTTGGGTGGGGGGGCATAGCTCTCCTTGCACTGGCCCGAATACCTCAGACACCTCGGACACCTCACCCACCTCTGCCACCTAAGCCACCTCCACCACCTCAGCCACCTTTGCCTCCCTTCCCACTAGTTGCCCTCCCAGTCATGGCACTGATGGATTAGTGCAATGGGTGGTGCAGCTATCGGTTGTCCTGGGCAATTTGGGTGAGGGGACAGTTTATGTGATGTTAAACGTACCCGTGTGCCCCAGCAAGGCTCGATGTAACCCTGGGGAAAAATAAACGTGCCGCGTAACACACAGGCACCCCAAATATGAAAAATATGTGTACACGACCCCTCGGTAGCCCACGTGTAAAGGAAAATCCTAACGCAGTACTCTGTGGCACACAGCAACACACCCACAGAATGCAAAATGTATTTGCAACCCACCGTCAGCCTCAAAAGTACATGCGCATGTGCGCAGAGTCAATCCCCTACCAAAACAAGAGGCTTGCATGGTCGCAGAGTGAAAGGCTGTGTGGATACGAGGGCCACACGTCCATCCGCTATAACTCGCGCCAGTGTGTGATGGTCTCCTATGCACTATTTTATCCCAATGCTGAACACCACGCCAAACGTTCAGCACATGTCACGTAACTTACACGCTTAGGGCCTTTCCTCTGATTTCATGCTTACGCGGAGCACTCTGTTTCCGGCAGCCCACGTGAGTAACATGGAAGTGTGTGATGGTCTCCTACGCACTATTTTATCCCGATGCTGAACACCATGCCAAACGCTCAGCACGTGTCACGTAACTTACGTGCTTAGGGCCTTTCCTCTGATTTCATGCTTACGTGGAGTCACTCTGTTTCCAGCTGCCCACGTGAGTAACATGGAAGACCCACACTCCTGCCTACCAGCCAATTTACCTGCCTCCAAGCGCCATGAGCTGCCTCCTACGAGCAATCTGCTGCTGCCTGACCACTGTGTGTGCCTGCTGCCCATGTGCACAATGATTTTGGTGCCTGCTCTACAGCCATTGCCATTGCTCCTGTTGTTGGACCTTTGACCACATCTGCTGATCCAGAAGACTCCCGACGTGCCAGACCACCACTCCACAGCCCAGCACCAGGACCACCATGCCCACCCACACCTGCCTCAGGGGTTGCCATGTATTAAGCAACATCATCGGAGGCAAGTGGCAACCACACAGCGCGAGGTAGAGGGCTGTCAGCTTCTCATCCAGGGAAGTTGACATCCTGGTGGAGCAAGTCCTGGTGCATTATGATGCCCTCTTACACGGACCATCGCAAGTCTGCAAGGAAGGATGTAGGAAGATCTGGGCGGACATCTTGGGTGCCAACAACGCAGAGGGGGTGGCAAACTGCGACTACATCCATCTCCACAAGCACTGGGAGGACTTCAAGGCCAGAACCCACAACAAGGCCCAGCGCTTCCTCAAGGCTGGCATGAAGCAAGAGGGGCAGCAGGGCCGGTTGAACACTGATAACATGTGGGTCCTGGAGCGGTTCTACCCAGCGCTGTACGCCCAGGTCATGGATTTGGATCTCCGTCTGGAGTCGACTGGTAAGTGTCCATGTGTACTTGTCCACCATAGTGCATGTGCATGTTGATGTTTGGTTGGAGTGTGCACCTTGGCCTTAAATCTGGTATGCCTCTTGTACAGATGTCTGTGTGCATGTACTAGACAGTGCTGCATGTGAGTCCATTCAAGCATGTGTCACATCTACGGTGTTTGTGTAGCAATGTGTGATGTGTAGCAGTATGTAACAACATGCACAGGGTTGATTTCATATGTCTGGACTCGGCCATGTGAGAGGTGTCACACATGGGTGCTTTTGGCAACATCATGGACATGCCTGGTGCATATATGCATGTGTTTGAAGAGTGAGTGTGTGACTGGCCAACACTCCGGGATGGATGTCACTTGAGCATTCGATTGTGTGATTGACTCATGGTGCCAAATAGACCTCTAGTGCACTCTGATGTGATAGCTCCATGACCTGCTTTATGACTGTCAGCTGATGGGTGTGAATGAGATGTGTATGTCCCATGATGCATGTGAGGTGAATGCACAATTTTGAGGTGCTGGCAGTGCCTTGTCCAAGGATGTTATTGTCTGTTGAGAATGCCAAACATGATTGTGCATGTGTGTTAATTGCACTAACCTGTGTGTTGTGGACGGTGATGATGGTTGTGACCTTTGACAGAGCTACTCATGTACAATTGCTTTTTGCAAAACAGACATATGTCAGTACCCTGATGTTTGTGTTCTATGTCTCCCTATCCACAGCGACGATGGAAGAAGAGGGCGGAGAAGGCGCTGAGGAGCAGGGCAGCAGGGATGCCTCCACCGGGCACAGACGCAAGGCCCAGTCATGCTTGCAGGTCATTTCATCTTCGGGGAGCGAGGAGACTGTTGCCGCAACCGAGGCAACGGCCGCAGATGCTGAGGGGAGGCCCAAGAGGGTGAAGTTGGTCGTGAGTTCCTCAGAAGTGGGAGGCACAAGTGAGGTAGCACAGGGGCAATCAGATGCAGGTGACAGTGGGGGAGGCATCCAGGTCAGCGGAGGTGGAGGCCACATCAGCCCAGCCCATGTGGCCCGGTGGGGGTGATGACATGGGTGTGACTGGTGAAGTCCAGACTCAGGGGCTGGAGGCAGTGCAGGTCGCAGAGGAGGTGCCTTTGCCTAATCCTGCCCCTGCCCCTGGGACCGCGACTGCATCAGTATGCACCTGCGGGCATGCCTCAGGCTGGACCCATCCGCAGGTGGCAGATGTTTCCACGCAAAAGCAAACACCAATACCTGCGGATGTCGCCATTTGGGACTGAGTGGAACCTGTGCTACCTGGTATCATGAGGCATACAGGCACCATTTGTGATGATGTGCAGGCTTCCAGTTGGGGCCTTGCATATCATCACAATGAGGTCTGGCGTCTCCTGAACTGGCTAGTACATTTCCTGGTCTCGCAATGGGTGCATGGGCTGGCCACTTATGTGACCCCCTCCTCGTCCTCCTCCTCTGTACGCCAGTCGTCCTCCCTGCTGTCTTACGGCACAGATACCACCAGGGCCCCCTGTATACCCAGTGGTCAGTCTGGTGGAAATAACATCCCTGCCAGATTCGGGAGTCGAAGTTGGATCAGCCGAGGTGGTCACCACGCAGATCCAGCCAGCGACAGTAGCTGTGGCAATAGAGGAAGAGCAGGCACCAAGGAGCAGGGCACATGCATGACAGCCCCGGCAGTTGTCATCATCCTGGAGCATGTCCTTGAGGAGCAGGCACCAGGCTTTTTGGCAGCAGCAGGTTCAGGGTATGAGGCTACAGAACTCAGGGCATTCAATCGCAGGGAGGCAGGTATCAGCCATCAGGCAGGAGGCAAATGTGAACCATAAACAAAGGATGTCTTCCGTGTGGGAGTGTTTGGGCCAGCAGATCAGGGCAGAGCAGCAGCGGGCACAGGAGGCAAAACTCACCATGGCCAGGGCAGAGAATTCACTGCGTCAAGCAGAGAGGTGGGCTGAGGGCCTCTTGGAGACTTGCAGGGAGTTTGAGAGGAGCATGTTGGAGTCCCTGCAAGCCCTCGAGGGGAAGCAGAGGCCCACCTAGGGGAAGTGGACGCAGTGTTCAATGATGCCCTGGCCGAGACTATGAAGGAGCATGGTGAGGAGAAGGACTAGCCCGCTGCCATTGTATATAGTTATTTAGGTGTACATTTCATTTTTTGGTTCATTTTTTGGGAGTTATTGGACTGTCCTCCACTTTTTGTATAAAGTTATTTTTTGGTGTGTCATTTTATGGATTTTTTAAAGGTTTTTATTATTCATTTGGGACAATGGACCTTTTATACCTATACATAGTTTGCATCTTTTTGGATCCTTTTGTGTTCACCATGATGGAATGATTTCTTTTAATTTTGGTTTTTATTTTGAGAGTCATTTAAGGACATGGACCACTTTTTTGAGTTTGACATATATTTATTTTTGGACATGCTTACTTTTTTTGATGATTTCATGCACATTTTATTGATTTTCAGGAAATGATTGTGACTTTCATACTTGTTTTAATATATCTTCTGATTTTTACTACAAGTGGTGTTTGGTCTCGGATTTTGTGCAAGTTTGACGCTTCCTGTTCTATGTCCTTGATGATGATCAAAGTTGTTCATATGTGTATACACAAGTATGCAAGTGTCATATTTGACATCCATTTGCATGGGGCATGCCCTGGTGTGCACGACCAGTGGATGGGTGTTAAGGTTGGTGTTGGAGTGTGACCCATGTGGTGGTCTTTGATTTCACATGTGCAGCAAATTTGTGTCTTGGTCTTCAGTGTTTTTGGGAGGGTGGTGGGTTGGGTGAGTGATGGGCCTGTGTAATTTAGAACATTTTGGAACAGGATTTGCTTGATGCAGTGTAAGTGCCTTCACAATCATGTGCTTGTTCTAATGTAATTGTGTCTGGTGTAGTTGGACATTCTGCATTGCTATTCCTATTTTTCTATTGCTAGGGTTTGACATGGGCAGACCAATGCTGCAGTATATGTTGTACGGTAACGGTATCTTTGCCATGTACACAATCATGACTTGAGTCATTCCTCAGTGCTTGTGCTGTTGGTACTTCTCTGCCCCGATGATGTCCTGTGGAAATCTGCTATGGTCAGCTGTGTACCCTTTGAACTTGTCATAAGATCTCCTCGTATGCCACTTGCACACCGGCACTTGCCTCACAGGCATGCACAATCTTTAGACTGTTTTTATGTATGCCAACAGACACCTACCGACAGTTTTCAACTCCTGTTTTCACTTAGGCTTGGAATTGCCCCCGGCTGGCCAGATTAACTTTGTTGTCATTTTGGGTGTTTTTCTTGAGATGTCCTTCACATGTTCACAAGTGCCACCTCTGCAACCACATTTCATCTATCAACACTTCCCAGGCATGCACTCTGTCTCAATGTCAGCTGCCCAGACAAATTAATAGTGTCTGTCTTCACTCAGTTCCGCCTCCTGGGACTCTTTGGCCCTTTGCACACTTGTGTACATGTTCATTGAGAATGACATGTGATTTAATTGGATGCCATGTCATGTCCCTCACACAGGGGAGGGTCACTCATGTGTTTATGGGGTAATAGGTTCATGTCATGTGTGCTCATTGAGACTCATGCCATGATATGCCAGGCAAATGTCTCTTAATGTGACACAAATCGAGGGTGCTTTGAATTCTGTCACAGTGTGTGTATTTGTACATGTGTTTTTTTACATTACTTTATCACATGGCATGCAGGGCCGCTCTTTGGCATACACTTTTGTGATGTGTATGTTGTGATGTCGTTGCAGTCAGCAATTGCGTGTGATCAGCTGGGACACTGACGCGTGTGGGCCAGGTGTATGGCTTTTTGTTGTTTGCTATATGTTTTGTGGACAGGATGTTGAGGGTGGTGTCAATACAAGGCATGCAAGTTCATAAACACACCATCGATGGAGTGTACATGTGTCACTATGTCAGCATCCGGCATGCAGGTGGTGTCAAGTATACAGGGTCTGCCTTCAGGTTTCCCTGACAGGTGATGGGGGTGGGGGTTTCCCATGACATGGGGCCTGGCTGCAGGTGGCTGTGATGGGTTATGGGGGGATCCCTTGTGGTGTTTGCTGCTGCGGGGAGTGATCACTGGTGATGGGGGGTCTCTTGTGGTGTGAGCTACCTGCGGGCTATGGTCACAGGTGAGGGGGTCCCTTGTGGTGTGGGCTGCCTGTGGGGTGTGGTCATGGGTGATGGGGAGTCCCATGTGGTGTGGGCTGCCTGCAGGGTGTGGTCATGGGTGCTTGGTGCTGGGGGGGGTCCATTGTGGTGTGGGCTGCCTGTGGGAAAAACCGCATGGGAACTCAGCATGTACCCCGTCCGCACCCCACCAAATCGTGTGGAAACTCAGCATGTACCCCGTCTGCACCCCAGACAAATCACATGGAAAGTCAGCACGTACCCTGTCCACACCAAGTTTTCACGCGATTTAGGTGGGGGGGCTGCATGGTGGACCTTGGATGGCGCGGGGGCGTTTGCCATGTTAGGCATTTCACTCGTTTTTTACTGCACGTGGAGGGTGTTGGGGGCGTTACTGGTGCTGCTTGATGTTCCTTGCGCGATGGCTAGTGAGTACCCAGGAAATCCATGATTACGCGTGCCTCACAATTGTTTCTTTGCGCCATGGCTGGTGCACACGTGGCGCACGCTCATTCTCAGCGTGCGGCGCTTGCACCTTTTCTGCGCTGGATTCCATGAATCGGGCCCAATGGATCTTGTGTGGCTTGTTGAGCAAGTGACCATGTGAAGGGGACCCCAAATGTAAAGTCAAAACCTTGGGGGTCCACTCTGTGAATCTGGCCTTCCCCTCCTATGAGGAGGAAGAGATCACAGGGGCATCCTTCTCCTCATACTCCTTACCCAGTGTGATAGAATCTGAGGTAGTCCTAGTTTCCCTGGGTTCCTGGGAGACTAAACACTCAGAGGCTTATGCTAGGATTCCAGATAACACCAAGCACTATTCTTAAGATAGTGTGCTGATGAAAGGAGGGACACTCCTGCCCTTAGGGAGAGTGGGGCCAGAAGAACAGTAGTGGATTCTACCTTGGTAAACCCAGAGGAAGTTGCCAGAGCTCCTTTGGTACCCACTAAGTTAGCTGATGGTCCCCCTCACAGGTTCTCAGTGATGCCTGTAAATCTTACTATAAATGGTACAGTGGTCAGGATTCCAGTGAGCATTCAGAGGCAACTCCCAGGAAAGGTCCTACTGGGGAATGGTCTCAAAGCTTTAGGGCTTGTGGGTGACACAGCAGAGAGACCATGCACAGGGTCACAAACAGGGACTGCACGGGCCAAGTCCAATGCCCAGCCTAAGCCAAAGGGGAAACCCAAGTCTAAAGCAGTAAAAAAAGACAGAAGAGGGAAAGAGAATATTCCCCCTAAGTCACCTACCACTGAGGTGGAGGTAGTTGGTCAAACACCTGAACCAGATGAGGAAGAGGTATTGCCTGAAATCCTCAATCCCCATGACCATCCTGAACTACAGAGTGTATTAGTGGAAGGTGGTCCTGATAGGGTTGAGTTAATTAAGGGCCAATGTGAGTGTCCATTTTTGGAAGGCCTAAGGTGACAGGCCTGCTCCCAGAGTGAGGATGAACCTCCTTGGAAGCACAGTATTTATTGGGAAGGTGGGCTCCTCCACAGTGAGCCCACATAGTCTACAGAAGGAGACCATAGAAAGTTGGTGGTTACCCTTGCTGTAAGACCCTTCCTCTTGCAGTTGGTGCATGAAGTCACCCTTGCTGGTCACTTTGCATCAAGAGAACCAAGCAAAGGTTATCCATGCACTTCTAATGGCTCAATATGGGGGTGGAAGTAGAAAGTCACTGCAGGAGTTGTGCCACATTCCAGTTATCTGGGAAAAGTGGCACAACAATCCAAGCCCCATTGGTACCACTCCCAGTTGTGAGGGTACCATTTGAGAGGGTAGGGATTGACATTGTTGGTCCCCTTGCCCCCCAAACATCCTCAGACAATAGGTTTATCTTGTCGCTGGTCGACCATGCCACCAGGTATCCTGAGGCCACCCCATTAAAAACTGTGACTGCCAGGTCAATTGCAAAAGCTTTACTTGTCATATTTACTAAGGCTGCCTTAGTTGTGTCCGATAGGAGCAGCAACTTTATGTCAAAGTATATGCAGGCCATATGGAAGGGAAGTACCTATACATTTCCATCTGCATACCACCCATAAACCAATGGCCTAGTTAAGCAGCTTCCCAGGACCCTTAAGAGCAAGATTGGGGCTCTGCAAGAGCCCCCCCCCAAAAAAGTGATCTTCTTTAACCATGCTTACTGTTTGCCTACAAGGCAGTACCTCAGGGGGGTGTTGGCTTCAGTACCTTCGAGCTTCTTTTTGGTCACCCTGTAAGGGGACCCTTACCAATAGTCAAGGAGGGGTGGGAGATGTCCTCTCCCTCCATCACTACCAATGTAGTAGAATATGTGCTAGGACTCAGAAAAAGAATGGTACTCCTGATGGGTCTGGCCGGTGAGAAGCTGAAGGCTGGGCAAGCTCTGATGAAAAATTGGTATGACCAGAAAGCTGCCCTCATCAACTTCACACCAGGTCAGAAAGTCCTGATCATGAATCCTATAAGGCCTAGAGCTTTGCAAGACAAATGGTCAGGCCATTACACAGTGGTAGAGTCACTGTGTGAGGTCAACTTTTTAGTGGAGCTTTTAAGGGCTGAACAAGCTCCAAAAGTGTTCCATGTAAATAGACTGAAGGCTTTCATCCCAAGATTTGAAATCGCTGTACTGCTGTTGGCTTCAAATGTTGAGGAGGAGTAGCCAAAACCTCTCCCTGACCTGTTCCAGGGGAGTCCTTCAGATAGCTTCATTGGGGGTGTAAAAGTACCCCCTCACTGGACTTCTGATCAAAAAGAGGAAGTGAGAAGTTTGCTGAGGCAGTTCTCTCCGTTGTTTTCACAAGCTCCTGGTTTGACACCTTGGTGCAGACATGATATTGACACAGGAGAAAGTGTACCTACTAAAATTAGGAGATACAGAATGTCAGACAAAGTAAGGTCTTAAATTAAGACAGAGGTCAACAAAATGTTGGATCTTGGGGTGATTGAACCCTCCAGTAGTCCTTGGTCCAGCCGTGTGGTTTTGGTTCCAAAGGTAGGTACCTCTGAGCTGAGGTTATGTGTCGATTACAGGGCTCTGAATGCTGTCACCAAGACAGATGCACACCCCTTGCCTAGAACAGATGAGCTGTTGGATACTTTGAGTGTCTCCAAATACCTCAGCACATTTGACCTCACTGCAGGCTATTGCAAATAGCCCTTGCAGAACATGCCAAGGAAAAGCCAGTGTTCTCAACACTAGAGGGTCTTTACCAGTTCAGGATAATGCCTTTTGGGTTAAAGAATGCACCTGCCACTTTTCAGAGGCTTGTGCATCATGTTCTCAATGGGTTTGATAAATTCTGTATTGCATATCTGGATGATATAGCAGTTTTCACTGCCACCTGGGAGGATCTTGTGAAAACCCTAAGAATAGTGTTGCAGGTTCTTCACAAGTCCCACTTGACCATAAAGGCCAGTAAGTGCCAGATTGGACAAGGTTCAGCCATCTACCTTGGGCATGAAGTAGGTGGGGGAGGATACAACCTCTACCCAGTAAAGTACAAGCAGTATAAGACTTGCCTAACCCCACTACACAAACCCAGGTGAGAGACTTTTTAGGACTCAAAGGGTATTACCGAAGTTTCATGGCAGACTATAGCACCATAGCTGCCCCTCTGACTGATCTCACAACTCCTAAGAAACACAAGAAGGTATCTTGGTCTGAAGAGTGTAGGAAGGCATTCAATGGCTTAAAAGACTGTGTGTGCCAGGCCCCTGATTACCGATGACCTTTTATTGTGCAGACAGATGCCTCTGACAATGGGATAGTAGCTGTACTATCACAAGTGGATGAGAAGGATAAGGAACAACCTATTGGATTCATTATTTGCTAGCTTAAGGACAGAGAGCTCAGGTGGTCCACAGTAGAGAAAGAATGCTTCTCTGTTGTGTGAACCCTAAGGAAGCTGAGGCCCTACCTCTATGGGAACCACTTCACTGTGCAAACTGACAATAAGCCCTTAAAGTGGCTAATGAACATGAAGGGAGAGAATCCAAAGTTGCTCAGGTGGTCCATAAGCCTGTAAGGGTTTTACTTCAGCAATGAGCATAGGCCAGGTGTCCATCATTGCAATGCTGATGGGTTTTCCAGAATGTTTAACTGACCTGAACATGAGACTCATCCAGGGATGGATTAATTCCCCTCTGTCCTTGGTCTGGGAGGGCGAGTGTTATGAAAGATTCCCATGTATGTGTAATTTTCCCTCCAGTTGTGTACCCCCCAACTTTGTGCTGCTGTTTAAAAACCATATTGTGACTTTGCCAGCGAAGGACAGACTTCTGCTGCACTCCACTGGGCTTTCGCTCACTTTTTTATGGGGAAACTGACATGCCATTAATGACAGTCAGTACTGGGTGACTTTGTTTCCCTTAGTTCTTTCCATTGTTGCAACTTTTCTGCAACATGTTGCAAGTGCACAGTGTACCTTAAAGTACAGTGTGTTTGGGTCTTCCTTTCAATTCCAAAGGCCCTAGATTCCCTCAAAGGATGTTTTAGGAGAAGTGCAGATGTGCCTTGGACAGGGCTGGTGGCAACTTATCTTTTCTTGTATTTGTAACCCTTTCTGGCTATGCAAACCGCTTTTACAGCGTTTGGCACAGGAAGGTGGCCTGGCTCCAAAATGGCCATGCCATGAGGTTCTTTGTCCTGTCTTTTGCCATCTTGCCCCTTTGCCCTCCCCAGGTTGAGCCGACCCGGGTCAGTGATTATTTGGGCATGCACTCTCCCACGAAACGCCAAGCTTTTGCGGGCTTCTGCATGCCTTGTCTGTGTGCTTCCAGGATGTGGATTGTCCTGTCTGGTTCCAATATACATCCTGGGTGCCAGAGTGTCTGTTGTGCTGTGAATGACTGGGACCACCGTGGTCCATGATTGATCCACATCTGGTGTGCCTGTATGTGAGCAGACCTCTCATTGGGTCCCCTTTGTTTTGGCGTGAAGGAGATTATGGATAAGAGAAGGCCCCAAACACCCAAACCAGGTTCATCTCTTGAGTTCTCACTGAACCTAGGATAGGATCCAAGTGTCCTGAAACTAAGAAGCTGAGTTGAGGAACTTCTGGTGACCCCCTGGAAAGCCTGGTACCCTGAGCCTGCTGTTGTCCCGCTGGACCCCTCTGCATCTGATCGAACAAGAAGGTCTGGAAAGATACTTCGACCCATTGGAATAGTGAAACCAACTACTCACGGAACCTTCATCAAACCCTACAAGTAAGCCTTCTCGGAAGTGTCTCTGGGCCAACCAATGGGCTAACCATCTTAGCAGAACCTTTGTTCTAACACTGCGGCTGTTTCGTGGCGACACTTGAAACGTGGTACATCACAAGCTCTGGGCTCACGGCACTCTCACACTGAATTTCATAAACTTGGCATTCCCAGGTCTGGAATAAAGAAAGAGCGCCCGAACCGAAGTACCCGTGGTTACTGTGTCGCCGAGCTGTGGTGACGAACTTTGCAGGTGCCCTGCTGTTGTGCCCCTCTGTGCCCTGAAGCTTGCTACAGTGAAACCGGCCTGATCCATCACCAGGAGCAGAGAAATCGCCTCTGTCCCTCCAGGGAATCATCACTATAAGTTTGCAGCTGAAAGCTGCAGAGCCGCACAATTGCCGCATTTGAACCTGCAGCCGAAGTGGACTTGACTGCCAAAGTTTGGTCTGGAGTGCGCCGGGGGTCGGTGAGTTTCTGTAACCCTTACCAGTGGCTCCTAGCATATCCATCCACTTTTACGCACGAGTGTCCCCTGAGGGCCAATCACCTTTCCACAGGTAGCGCTACCGCCCCATTCCCAACTCCTGGAACCTGTTCTGCCCTTTTGGGGAGACCCTCCATGAATAGTGGGAACTTGTTCTTCATCGCCTTACCCACCTTCCTGACCTGCTATAGCCCCTGCAAGAGACCCTGTTATCTAGTGCACCGGCATTTGAAGGTACATTGAGCGCTACGCTCCTCTCGTTGTAGGGACCGGACTGCCTCTCTGTTAGGGTTTATTTAATGAAGAACTGCCTAAAGACTATCTCACTGCTTGTTTCCTTCCCTGTTAGGTTGTGGACCCAGTCTGAGCTTTTAACCCTTTAGGCCACTTGGTATTGTATATATGTGTTATAGTAGTGTTGTATTGGTTTAATGTACTGTTGAATAATTACTTTGTGTTGAAGCTCAAAGGCCTTGAATAAATGTACATGTATTTTTAATATATATATATATATATATATATATATATATATATATATATATATATATATATATATATATATTCCCTGACTGGGAATTGTTTGTAGTGTCCTTTGCTTTGTGTGCTCATTGAGGTCTTTCAGTCACCCACACCCCTCCTGAGACCTAGTCTTGACAACCGCCAATGCCACCTTGATTGGTCTGGCTTGTCCAGAAAGTTACCCTGTTCCAAGAAACTAGGCTGGCCTTCTGAACCTCTGCCCACCAGGTCAGAGTTCAGAAATCCATCTTAACACAATCCCACTTCATCGTCACGGTACCTCATGGCATTTACACAGGGCCAGATGCGGTTTGAACATAATAGGTTACCTCTGGTGTACTGTGAGAGCCTGAGTATTTTTAACAGGATATTGCATACTGACTTAGGGAATATGCAGGTGCTTAGCCAAATTGTCCAGTACGTGGACGACCTGCCAGTGTGTAGTGACAGTGAACAGCACTTCCGAAGGGACTCCATTGTACTTCTATAGTTGCTGGCATGTAAGGGGTAAAACGTCAACAAGGCCAAATTGCAATATTGTCAATGGGGTGAGGGGTGCTCTATCTGAGCAGTTTATATCAGCAAAAGGTAAAAGAATACTACCAGATAGAGCAGTGTCAGTATGCGCCACCCCCAGACCCGCCTCAGTTAAAGAAATGCAGAAGTTTCTGGGCCTGTGTAACTACTGTAGGGCATGGATCCAAGATTATGCGGCATGCACAAGGTCATTCTTGCAGGCCCTTAGGGAAGCGCAAAAAACAAAGGACCATAAGTTACAGTGGACGGCAGACATGATCAAACAGTTTAAAAATGTAAAAGAAGTAATTAATTTGGCACCCGTACCGGCCACCTCAGATTACGAGCAGGAATTTGACTTATTTTCATATTCAAATGGCCAGTTTATGACAGCAGCACTGACTCAGAAAAGCACTAGGGGCCATAAGCCATTGTCTTATTATAGAAGCATTTTCGATGCAGTGTTCATTTGCAAACAAGCTTTAGCAGCTGCTGCTTTTGCGATAGCAAAAAGTTCTACAATTGTAATAGGGTACTCAGTTATGTTGTACATGGAACATTCTTTGTTTGTCATTCTAGAAAGGTCAGAATCTACTCTGACCACACTAAGATCTTCAGCATATGAAGCTATCATTTCTAGACCCCATATTCATGTGATTAGCTGCAAAACAGTGAACCCTGACACCTTTTTCACAGACATGCCTACTGCAGGGGACTTAAGGATGCCTGACTATGCCACAAATGAGGGGGAGGAGGACGACTTCCCCAAAGCAACAGACTTTGCATTGTCAGAGGGTAAGATACTTTTTGTTGATGGGCTTTTCACAATTGTTCAAGATGATGGGCAAAAACGGATAGGGGCAGCGGTTCTACGACTTGAGGAAGGATAGTACAAGACAGTGGTCATGAAAAGGTTGTCCATGCATTATTCTGCACAGGCAGCGGAACTCATAGCGCTCATTGAAGCATTGAGAGCATCAAAAGGGTGCTATGTCACAATATATTCAGACTCTGTGTACGTCACAGCAAGAGTGCACACCGGTCTATCCTGCTGGAAGAGAAAGGTGTTTCGGAGGGCGGATGGATCCCCAGTGCAGCATGCAGCACTTCTAGAAATACTGACTGAAGTATTGTCCCAGCCATCTGCTTTGGTGGTCGTCAAATGCACTTCCCACACTAATGGGACAGACAGTATATCAATGGGAACACAGCTGCCGATGCGACAGCCAAAATGGCAGCGTATCTGCCAAATGAAATACTTGTAGAATATGTCGTGACTGCCCCACCTGCAAACAAACATCCAGCACCTTACACAGCATTTCCCATCTCCCAGATTATCGAGCTACAAAGAAGGGCACATGAAAGGGAGAAAGAGCTGTGGTCACTGAGAGGTTGCAAGCAATCCCCAACAGATCTGTTATGGAGACATGAGAGCTCTGGGAAGACAGTACAGTGGGTGGAAGCAGGGCCGTGTGCGCATCCGGATAGCAAATGCGCTGCCAGATTATTAGTATGTGCGGTTTTCCCTCGATGGGGTGTGTGTAAGATTTTAAGGTTAGACAACAGCCCACATTTCTGCATTATTCCAGCATGTCACAGCACTACTCAGCATACTGGATAGTACTGGATGTGTTCAATTTACCACCCACAGGCCATCAGCGTTGTGGAGAGGATCAATGGGCTCCTTAACAGTATATTGTGCAAACTGTGTACTACGTTAAAGAAGAATTGGGTGCATTGTTTGCCCCTGACCCTCTTCAGTTTACACGCATAATCCAGTAAAGACCACCATTTTGAACCTCACAAAGTAGTCACTGGTCGGCATATGCACACCCCTCTATCCCCTATAAGAAGAATGTCAGAGACACATAGGGCAGCAGCGGTGGCAGGCGATATGTTTAAAGACTATTTGACCGCACTAATTAGGGCGATTAAATGTGTCTCCCGACAGATTGCATCTCCCAGGATTGAGACATCAGAGACACTGGACATAGCAACTACTACAGTGACAGATCCCGAGCATATGACCACAGACCTGCTACTGTCTTGTAACTTCATTTATGTCTGTCACTTTGTGCACAGGTGGAACAACCCTGGGTTCCAAGGGTCCTACAAGGTGGTGTTTTGTACTCCCCTCACAGTGAAAGTGAAGGAACTGCACTATTGGGTACACCTCTCTGATGTTCATAGGCCACCTCCAGATAGAATGTTAGCCCACCAATTATCTTAGAAAAGATCGGTAGAATTACATGCACCCCATTTACCTCACTGGCCTGTCCAAGTGTGATACATGTGCGGTAGCATGCTCTAGTGGCAGGCCGATGCTTAGCTGCTAGCTGTATATCTTTCTTTTTTCAGGAGCACAGTTTTCCCTTCTCTCTCTCTCTCTCTCTCTCTCTTTCTTCTTCTCACTTTTTATCTTTCTTCTACCTCTCTCTTTCTTTTCCTCTTTCTTTGTGTAAAAAGTACATTTTGTTCATCTCTCCTTTTTGTTATCTTGTGTGTTTGTGTTCTTATTTCAAGAAAGAAGATGTACAGGACTAATGTAAATAATTTGTTAAGTAGGGTTCCGAGGTGTAGCTGCGCAAATGAGAAAATATGGACCTATGTTTATTATTGTGGGTTGACCATTAGCGCAGGTCTCTGTGTGATATTGATAGTATTATTGGGATTGTATTGTGGGAGAATGTTATATGGGGAGGTCCTATAGAGGGGGAATGGGATTGTATATTATCCAAATGGGACAATACATATAAATGTTAATAATATTAACAGAGTTATATATATTAGTAATAATGTGAACACTAATAATAATAATGGAAATGAATATAGCAAGCACACCACGGCAGTGGGAGAAACAGTGAAAAGGTTATTTTCAGCAAGTAGGAGATTATCTAGCAATACGAAGCAACATAATGGTATTTCTGAGAACACTATTAAAGCCGTCATCCCTGAAAGCATCTATAGAACAATGAAAATGGAGCTAAGAAAAAGTATGACACTTATCAAGGGCTGGGTTTGGATGTGATTGGGGATATTTGCCATCCCGAGTTTACATAAGTATGTTCCTGCATTCCCATGATTTCAGTTAGCATCTAAGCAGTCGATTTGACACTGTACTAGTTTTTTTAGCCGATTATGTATGCCCATTCTTTTGGATTGTGTCTAACTTTCTAGTTGACTGTGATTAGCAATCTAGTTGTGTATGCCATTTTACAAATTCCAACTGTGTCTTAGCATTCCAGCGACTTTAGTTAGCATCTCAAGTAGCCTATTTGACACTGTATTAGCATATTAGCCGATTATGTATGTTCATTCCATTGGACCGTGCCTAACATTCTAGTTGACTGTGATTAGCAATCTAGTTGTGTATGCCATTTTACAAATTCCAACTGTGTTTTAGCATTCCAGCGACTTTAGTTAGCATCTCAAGTAGCCTATTTTACACTGTATTAGCATATTAGCCGATTATGTATGTCCATTCCATTGGACCGTGCCTAACATTCTAGTTGACTGTGATTAGCAATCTAGTTGTGTATGCCATTTCACTTTAACACGCAATTCACAGATTTGTGCTCCTGCATTCCCATGATTTTAGCTAGCATCTCAAGTAGCCTATTTGACACTGTACTAGCATTATAGCCGACTATGTATGACCATTCTATTTGAATGCGCCCAAGCATCTTAGTGCATTTGTACCCTTGTACCCCAGCAGACCGTGACCCTCGCACTTTACTTGACCGTGCCCTAAAATCTTTGTTGACTAAGCAACAGTATCCTACTTGACCGTGCAACTGCACTCAAGCTCGGTCCTGATCCAGTATTATCTAAGCACCACGGGCAGATCTAACATCAGTTATGTTAACCTGGACCCTCGTCATTATGTTTACATTTTGTGTGGTCCCTCACGACACCCCATGCACAGGCCCATACTTCCTCGCACACCCCAATGGCCTTAGCAGACCAGCTTGCCAAAGACATCACCCTATCCCCTGTCCTACCCCTTTCCTACCGAACACAAACCCGTTCCAGCCTGTCTTCACCAAGCCACACAGTTCAGCAGCTTCACCCAGCACCCAAATAATGACACAGAGTACCCTTTCAGGCACGCCTACCCACAAGAGTCTCATTACTAAGACATCTTACCCCAGCATAGGCATATCAAGACTCAACCGCCTCAGATCAAGAACTTAAATCCCATCGACCCCTCCTAAACCAGACAAAAAAAAAACAGCATCATACCCATACTCGCCTCCCATATCACTCTTCCCACACCACCAACCGACAAGACCATTACATGTCCTAACACCTCCTCACCCCGCTCTCACATCAGAAACCCACGCCATACTTCTGAAACAATCAAAGGCGCACTCATCAGTGCGAGATCCTTAGGCGCCCACGCCTTAGATATAGCCGACATCATCTCCTTCAATGAACTTGACTTTATAGCTATCACCGAGACCTGGCTTCACCCAGCATCCGACCCTGCACTAGCACTAGCCATACCCAATGACTATACCATCTACCGAGCAGACAGACAAACATCCAAAGGTGGGGGAGTAGCCATTATTGCAAAAAGCACCCTCAATATAAGGCATATACAAAACCAAGCTCTCCCATCCACTGAACTACTATCAAACTATCCTCAACACACACACATACTATCACCATCCACCTCATCTACAGACCACCAGGACCCATATTTTCCTTCAATGATGATATAGCTTCACTCCTCTCTAACAACATCAAACCCAACTCACAACTCCTCATCTTAGGCAATTTCAATTTAGGTTTCAACGACCAGAGCGACAACAATGCTAACAACATTGCCAACACCATATCTGAACTAGGACTCACCCAGAACATCTCAGAACCCACACACAACAAAGGCCGCATCCTTGATTGGATAGCTGATCTCAACTGTAACACCACTATCCTCGCCAATACACCATGCGCCTGGACTGACCACCACCTCATCACAATTACCATCAACAAAGGCATTCAAACTCCCGTTCCTCTTCCCAATGCTCCACCCACACTCACTAGAAATACCAAAAACATCACAGCTGAGAAACTCCTCCCCCTCCTCCAACCCATCATCGACCTCTCACCCAACATCACCAATCCCACAGAACTAGTAGAGCTATACAATACTACCATCCTCAAAGCCATTAACACCATAGCACCTCTCAAACTCAGGAAAGCCAAACCACATGCGCATCTCAATTCCTGGTTCACTCCTGAACTAAAAACGCTCTGTAAAACCAAAAGACAAGCTGAATCAACTTGGAAACAGTTGCCCTCCACTATCAATAAGACAGCCTACGCACTTGCATCCAATATTTACAAGACAGCTATCACCCAGACAAAAAAAAAACATGTACAATGAAAGAATTTGTAACGCCAAATCCAATACCAAAGAGCTTTTCAACATCCTGAGAAACCTTGAATCCCCATCACCCATTCCAGACACATGCACCAAAGATATATCTTGGTGCACAAACAGACAAGAGGCACTCCTCGGCAAAATTGCCATGCTACAAGCCAAAATCGAGGCAAGAAAGAAAGCCTCACCTTCATGGACAACACCTCCCCCTACACCCACTCCCCACTAATGGATGATAACAACATATTTGAATTCTCCACCCTAACTACCAAAGAGGTTGAAGACATAATTAACTCGCTGAAACCATCCAAATGCCAAGGGGATACCTGCCCTGCTCCCATCATTAAAGACGCAGCCAAACATCTTGCCCCATTCATCACATCTTTGATTAACTCCTCGTTCACATCCAGCATAGTGCCTAACAACCTTAAGGATTCTTGGGTTCTACCCTTACTCAAGAAGTCCACCCTTGACCCCAGCGTCCATACCAATTACAGACCTATCACGACAGTTCCCTCCTTCCTAAAAATCCTTGACAGAGCTGCCTACCTACAGATACAAAACCACCTCGAGAAAAACAACCTATTGGGACTTAGACAATCAGACTTCCGCCCTAAACACTAATCCGAGACTGCCCTGGTCGACCTCAAGACACAAATGGACAACATCAAAGACAATGGCAAACTTGCACTCCTTCTCCTTCTTGACATATTGACTGCCTTTGACTTGGTCAACCATGACATACTATGTAAACATCTCTCCTCAGCAGCTAAATTCTCTGACAAAGCCCACGCTTGGATCTAGTCCTTCCTGAACAACAGATCTATGACGGTCTTTTCTCCTACAGCCTCTGCCAAACCAGCTCCAGTTACATGCAGTGTCCCCCAGGGCTCCTGCGTATCACCCACTATACAATGTGTTTACAAAACCCCTCTTCGACATACTGGACCGCCTGGGTGTCATTTACACGAACTATGCCGACGACAATCAAATACTTATACCACTAACAGGTGACTATGCCATTGACAATACAGCACTCAACAATATCTACTCCATCATCCAAGAATGGATGGCCAAACACAGCCTTTTTCTCAACAATGACAAGACGGAACTTCTTCTCCTAGGCACCCAACTCAGACTCTACAAATTGGACATACGCTACCAGTCATTTACCATTGACGGAAACAACACCTCTGTATCCAACAGTGTCAAAACCCTTGGTATCTATCTTGACTCATCCCTCACACTGACAAGACAGATCAACGCCATCTCATCCGCCACTGCTTACACCTGTAACCTCATCAACGCCAGCAGACCCTACCTCTCACCCTCCAATTGTACCATTCTAACCAGAGCGCTAATCCTATCCAAAATAGACTACTGCAACGCTCTATACCTAGGTACCAGCCAAAAAAACATCAACAAGCTGCAAATTATTCAAAATAACGCCTTGTGAGCAGCACTGAACATACCCAAACACGAACATATCTCCGACACCAGACGATCCTGCCACTGGCTATCCATACCTCAGAGAATTGAACACAAAACGCTCCCGCTCATACATAAGTGTCTACCCGACCAAGCACCCAGATATCTGATAACTTCTCACAACATAACCCATCTCGCCCAACCAGATCAGCCCAAACACATTGTTTAACTGTCCCAAGATACAAGCTCCAAAAAGCAAGCGGCTCAAGTTTACCCGTGCTCGCCACCAAACTTTGGAACGCACTACCATCGGACCTCAGATCTGAACCATCCTTTCACTAATTCAGAGACAGTACCAAATCCTGGTTACTGACCAAAGAAGCGCAGTAGCCATAACACCACATTGTTACCTTATATACTGCCTGCAACCATGTACATTATGTATAACTTCATATGACTCATGCCTACCATACTTTGTACATTACCTGCATTTGCCTGACAATGTCCTAACTATGTAATGCCCATTTTTGGAATATTACTGTATTTTGACATGTTGTATTCAATCCAAGCTCCTGGATGCCCCAGGGCCAGGCGGCGCTATACAAATAATAAACTAAACTAAACTAAACTAAACCAATTTATGGCATTCCAACATGAGTGGTGTGGGAAGATACACTGTGAATGGAAGCTTTTATGTGTGTTCACTCATTCCACATGTGTCAGGGGCTCCCAATGTGCTAGTACCACATCAGTCCCAAGTATAGAGGCACAATTCCTAGTTTATCTTGCGCTATGCAGAATAAAAGGAATATTCCAGGCAGATAGTGTGCAACTGAAAATGGTGGGTCTAGATCTTGGACAGTGCAGCAGCATTTCAAAAGACATCAAAGGTGTGGAGCTGCCTTATCTGATGGTGAAAGGGCGTTAACATGCCAATTATAACTGGCAGGACACCACATTACCTTGCTTGGTTGAAGGACTGGTAACATAGAGCAAGGAATGGATACCACGAGTGGGCAATTTCTGTGCACAAATCCGGACAGAGCATATCACAAAGCTGACATGGTTTGCAAAACAATGGAAAAGCCGGTGCAAGTACATGAGGAAGAAGAATATAGATTTTGTTTCCGCAGCAAGGGTGCAGTCTTTGTCGGCCCAAACAAACGTTGCACTAAGACTTTTCTGATCACAGACCTGAAGAAGGAAACAGTGGCAATGATGGATTACGGCTGGGTCTGTGGCCAACAAGCTTACTTGCATCTCCCACTTTCATGGGGGGGACTGTTGTTCGCTGCCCACAGTGAATTTAGTGCTATTATTAATCCCAGAAGAACATCTGAAGGGGGAGCACTGCCTGCCGAGGGGCCAACTAGTCTGCCCATAGTTGAAAATTAAGATAAGGGCTTGTTGTCCACACAAGAGCTCCACATGATGCCAGGAAAAGGACAGTTCCAGCAACCAGAGAGGATGAAAAGATTGAATGACATATCAAAGACTCTTCTACATTGCTCTCTAAAATACCAGGAGAATACAGCTCAGCAGAATCCTTTTTTGCATCTTTATTTTTGCCGGGAACGCAGGACACAGCAAATGCCAAATATGCCAAATGGTTGCAGATCGTGAGATGGGAGCTGGTCCAGCTCACAACCGGTACAGAAAACGGGTTCAACGTGGTCAAGGTTGAGTTGCATGCATCGAGACTTATGATGATGCAAAACCGATATGTGTTGGACATGTTAAAAGCAATGGAAGGTGAGGTTTGCAAAAAAATTGGTAATTCCTGTTGCACAATCGGGCCTCCAGAAGATGCGGCAAACGCATCACTATCCCACATCATCAAAGCTGTCCATGGCCTGGGTGTTCGCATGAAGAGAGAGGGAGGAGTACAGGACAGTGATTGGTTTACCTTGGCATTCAGCTGGGCCCTGTTGTGGCTCGGAATAATCATGCAGATGTTAATGCCCATCATCATGTTCATCCTTGTTATTTTTGCACCGCTCAACTGGGCCTTTAATGTTGTGCCAATGTGGCACCTAATAGCACATGAATTATGGTGTCAATTGGGGTTTCAAAAGCACCTTGCAAGACAAAAGATATTGAGGTACAGACTGATATCCTGCAAAGTGATCCTAAGTATGAAATGCTCCCCATCCTGTATCAAGATGAAGTTGACTATCTATACCACACTATAATTTCTCCACCCCCTGATCTGGAAAATTACACAGAGGTTTGGGTGTACCTGGCAGGAATTGGGACTTCCTCACCTGAGGAATATGCACGTAGAGGGGAGAGTTTGCGGTTACTATGTAGGGCGTGGGTACCGATAAAGGAAATGCAGCCATACGTGGAAGCAGAAAGGAGACTATGATAGTGAGGGATATTAAAGAGTTTGTTACTGAAGCCGGAACAAAAGGGTGGAATGTTGGGAACGGGCAGCCCTGTCCCACCACCTAGGCGCTTTAGAGTGAGGCAAGATGCATTCAAAACACAGTGATGGGCCAGGGGTCAGGAGGGATGATGAAATCAATATAATTAAATATAATCAACCCGTATAGTGCATCGCAGGGCGCAAGTAACATTAGTATTTTGCATAGATATTAGTAATCATAGGTAGAAGGTAAGGCTGGCTCTGTGAATGCGGCATTGCATGCATTAGGCACACATTGTGGGACAAGGGAAATCCCCAGCCATGCCTGAGCTCCCGTGAGGACAGCCCACACCCCCAACTGCCACAACGCCTATGAATTGTTCTAATAGTGTTGCAAAGATGTGTTTTTTACTCAAGATGAATGTGCCCTACAAGGACGTGATAACAAACCGGCACCTGGTGTGCATGTTATCTTACACTGGCCAAAGCATGACCCAGCCCATCTCCTGGTAACCACGAGTTAAAGCCCATATAACTGACTAAACCTCAACACCTCTGAATTCCATGGCACCAGGTGCCCTTTGACCACCAACCCCAAAGTAAAAAGTCCTGAAATGTTCAAAGAGGACGGACAGGGCACATTGTTGAAACGAAAATCATGTGATTTGTATCGCAAGGTGCTGGGAGGGATACATTATAGTTGAAAATGAGGGTGGAGACCTTGGAGCCGGATGGCACAGAAGGGAGTGTGTGAAATGTGTCTGTGAAGGTTAAAGTGTCCCAGAACCTCTTGTGTGCTTGTCTTGAAGCCTGCCAGGTGCACAGCACAGTGATAAAATGGCATTATGTCAGAAGTGTAGTTAATTTATTATTTGACCTTCAATGTGAGAGAAGGTGATCACTGTAGCACTCACATGATGGAAATTATTAATAACTTTCTTATTTTTTAGCGTATCTTTACGAAACTTTGCAGTCTGGGGTGCGGAGGCAGCTAATCACCTTCGAAATTTCAGTCAAATCCGTTACTCGAATCAAATGTTATTAACAATATAATTCTGAGGGGTTCCTATGGGAGCCCAACTCACCTTAACTATAGGGCAGCTGTCAACGACCTATAATATATATTTTAAGATATTTGCAGAAACACTGAATTAGTCTTTCAACTTGGGAAAATAGACTGGTTTTTCATATGTGCTGAGGTCAACAAGAATGTTACATGGTCAATAAGATGGATACAAATTGTTAAATTTGAATTATAAATATTTTATTGCATTTTACTGTTTGCTTCCTTTGTGGTTAACACCACAAATCTAGTTAAGAGTGCTTTAAAGTTTATGCGTTGATGAATGATGAATATGCTCTGAAAAAATGTCCGTTCCCTAGCGTGCCAATACATGTAGCAAAACAATTTGCCATCTCATAGGCAATTTACGTAGACTTATTGAATTGTCTTAGTTTCATGTGTGCATGTACATCTGAAATTTGACATGTGTTCCCATGTATGTAGGTATATGAATTGGTGCACTGGCAGGATAAGGATAGCCTGGCACGCTATACCCCATAGTGCCGGCTTATTTTACAGTTTTTCCCCTCAGCTTCAAGCTGTGTTAAAGCTGGCAGAAGCTGGCAAATGGTTAGTTTATTTTTTTTTAAGTGGTACTTATCACCACTTATGCGTTAGCATCACTTATACGCCAAACCTTTTGGGATGTAGGAGAGATGTGCAGCTTGTAGGTGTTGATTGAACACTTGCCCACACATTCCCCAATCCATGGCCATGCTATTTCCTATGGTCATTCCAACCCACTACCCACTCCTGCCCATTCAAAACATGCCATTCTTTAATCACTTTCAGCTATCTCTAATAGTCAGGATCCTTATACTATGTGCTCCTATGGGTCTGCCTTTGTTATTTCTGGGCAGTCTTTTGAACAGTAATGGCTTAATTGCAGTTATAAATCAGTTATGTGTGCAAAGAAAATGACTTAACCAAGTGTGTCTTCAGCCTCTTCATTTACAAGCAATGGGTGTGTTTTCCTTGGCCTTAATACCTGTTAAAAACAAGCAGTGGACAAACCAACTTGTGTTGGCTCTTGTATAGTCATTAGATATGCATTTGCCAAACAATTTCATTATATGGCCAGATTCTTAAACCATTTGCTGGCTTTTCAATCATATAGCACGCAAGTACCATTTTCACAGTGCCTGGCCAATGCTTATGCAAACACCAAAAAGGCTGGCTTTGCCAATGCCTGTTAAAATGGCGGGAGGCAAACGTTTTCCCCAATCCGTCTGAGTCAGCAGTGCTTGAGCCCAGTCAGTTTAGGATTGAAGTGTGCTCTCCCCACAAGCACGTTTTTAAAACATTGGGTTAACACAGTTTATTTTTAAAAAAACATATTTGGGAAAATGCTGTGTAAAGGTCTTAGGCCCTGATTTACAAAGCATTTATCAAAGGCGGTTTCCCATTAAGAAACGCTTTTCGTAAATCAGGCCAATGAAATTCACAATCAGATCAGTTGCAGAACAAATGAAAGAGTGCAAAAGATACCAAGTCACCAAGAGCACACAGAAGCATTTTGCAGCACTTGTTCATTCTGCATGTCCCTAAAGAAAACCGCAAGCCCCACCTCAGCAATTTATATGTACTCCTCTGCCACTGCAAAACACATGATCATTCACCAGAAACATATACCAGCATGTAAGAGGATTCAATTCAACACTACAGCTAAGTCAATGCCTAGTCTGGGATACTGAATGGAAACCCTTATTGATATATCTTTATGTCCAGTTCATGCGTTTGGATGACTACCCCTATATAACACCCCTCTCTTGGAATCCCCCTGACCCCACTGAGCCAAGAAGTAGTTCTGTTTTGCAAGTTTAAAAGGATTATATGATAATTTAAACAATAGATATATATATCACACTTTATAATAAATTAATAATTGAATATCACACTTAATCTGAGCAGTAATCAATAATGGATAGTCCGGCACTAGCACACTTCTTTATAATCAATGATGAGTGGTTATAGGATGGATAAGATAGCAACACTGGTAAATAGGGACAGAAGAATAATGTGGTAGAGAATGCTTTATAGGGTTCAAGGAAATGCAAGGTTGAATGAATGAAATGCAGTATAGAAATACTCAATATGACTTCAACAAAACAATGTAATCACTTTTCTCTGGCAATCCCCTCCCCCCCTTTATGCAATGCAAGGAAATGGAAGGAAAGCACACAGTTCTCAGAAATGCAATCAAATGTAATTCAGTTCACCCCAGCAAGCTTAGACTACAGAAGTTTGAAACACAGGCCCAAAATGCTTTTATATGTGATAGCACTATATTGGAAAATGTGCTAAAATGCTTTTATATGTGCTGGCAATGAAGTGAAAAATATGCTAAAATGCTTTTATATCCCTCTAGAGGGTCAGGGTGAGTGGTATCTAGTTAATATTAGTCCAGGCTCACTCTGGCAATGATTCAGGGATGGTTCTTAAGAGGCAAACGAATTTTTAGCAAGGAAAGCAAGGAAACTGCTGTTTTCACACGTGAAGAAATTTGCAAATCGCGGCAAAATTCGCGAGTGCGTTTTTCGCGATTGCGGCAATAGTGTATGGAATAGGAATGCGGTTCTAGGTTCGTTGAAAAGCCAAGATTCCCAGCTTTCAGAGGAAAGTTACTGCAAGTCTCTAAGACAAACGGTCACGGAGATATGAGCGATATGGTAAAGGTCGTTTTTCAGATTTGAAATTTTAAAGTTCAAAGTGAAAAGTGACAGCTAGCAACTAGAAATGACAGGTGACAGCTTTACAAAATGACAGGTGACAGTTAGGAGGCAGTTCTACTTAGATTGAAATAGCTTGAATTATATTATTTTAACTAAGAGATTGGTTCTGCACAGTTCTGCTAGGTACTCACAATATATTTAGAAATAGAATGGGCCTCGCCACGGATCTGGTCAGGTTTTAGACTGGACTCTGGTCTGGTCTCGGCACTTCACAGTGATCTGGGTCAGCTCTCTGGTTCTGCTAACAGTGGTCTGGGTCAGCTCTGCTCTCTCTGGGTACAGCACTGCTTCTGGATCTTTCTGCACAGCTTTCTCTGGAGATTGATGGATTTGAAGTCTGGATCTCTGGATGTGGTATGGTCCGGCAGCATGCTCCGCAGCAAATGGAATTGAATGTCCCTATCTGTCCTTACTGTCTGCTTTTATGTGTTTTGAAAGTGGGTGGAAAGGCTAGCTTCCTAGGCCCTACCCCTCTCCACTTGTCATTGGCCACTTCATCCTCTTCCCCTTGATTGGGGGAATGAAATGAAGTGTCATCATGATGAGGTCTGTTTATGGTACAGAGAACCCACCCCTGTCAAATTACACACAATCTATATTTTGACCCAAAAGACATATTTGCACAGGTACACATTTGTTTAAAATTACATGCTCCCATCACATATCACAGGAGGTATACCCTGTCCAAATCTGCTCTTCCTGAGAGCTTGCATTGAGAAATGGCAACATATTTCACTTTTTGGTCAGGTTACCAATATCAGATTCTTACTCAAATTTACCCAAATGTGTGCAAGGCATGCAGGCATTAATTGATGAAGTATCAGACTTTTAACATGCATACATTTTAAGTAATACCCTTTTGACTGCTAGCTTGCCCCCAGATCATGCCACCGGTTCTAAAAACCTCTTAAAATGTGGGCAGAAAAATCACAAGAATTATGGTATCATTTAAATAATTATGACAAGTCCGTACTATGAGTTATTCATCTTTTTCTAAAACCATATTCTGGCTCCAAAGGGGTGTGGTTTCCCCCCAGCACAAGGTTGAATTTCTGGTTTTTCCAGTTCTGCCAAGCCAGCTTGCTCTCACATGCAGTGCTCCTCCCCTTTCCTTCCAGGAGGAAGCCACACTTACGGCCCCCATAATAAAACATTTGCCTGGGCCCTGGAAGGCCCATTGTTCAAGAGGAAGCCATTTATGGCCACTTCAATAAACCCTCTGCCTGGGTCCTATGTTTAGTCTCTAGCAGTCCCTTGGTAATCCAATCAGAGAAGTGTCATATCCCTTTTGGTGGGAACAGCAAAAGGCAGCTAGGCCTGGGAACACAGCAGTTGTGCAAGTCTCAACTCCTGTCGGGGGTAGCTGGTGGGCAGAATTCAGTTCCTTAAGCCAGGCCCCAGCTAATGTCACTTTTAGTTACCCAGTTTTCTGCATTCAAATAAAACTAACAATTTTTACATATGCAGCTAGAATTCTGATTCTAAGTTTAAAACTATGACATTTAAACAATTGCAACCTATGTGACACTCAAAAGTAGGTCACTCATTTCTTTTAAACATTTAGATTTTTAGTGTCTTTCAGTCCAAATTTACTTAAACTGCTGAAATCCACAGCTCAGCCAGTCTTGTTATAAACCTTCAAGTCACTTCAGAATATAACTTTACATTGGATCCACCTCTCAGTAAGTCTTTCTTTGGCCTGCTTTGGGTTCATTTATTCAGTTTTACACAAAAAAAAAAAGTCTGGTGTTGTTTTAAAACGCCGGCTTTCTGATAGTGGTGAGTACTGGTAATGCACCCATTTTTGGGATTTAAGAAAATGAATTCCCCACAATTCTAGGTTGCTTTTGGCAATCAGCATTGCCATTCCCAATGGTTTCAGGCTACTGTGTGGGTAGTCCAATGGTGGTTTTAGGCAGTGCCCTTCTGTGCCCATAACATCGGCAAAAATGGGTGGCAGCCAATTCTTCATGCCTTTCCCTGGGCATTTTCTGGGAAGCTCTGGCCATCATGATGTTTTCAATGCCAGTACTGCACAGTTTTGAGGTAGGGCTTGGATGCGTGGATAAAAACATCCCACAAGCCCCCCTCTTGCGATGGCCATTCTGTTTCACTGATGGGACTCGCAAGACCTGGGATGTTTCCTCATCTTCTTCCAATAGATGGCACAGTTCAGCATCTTTTCCTCCATCCGGTCGGATCGATCGGTTCTCCTCGCCGGTCCTGATGGGAGTATTGGGCGGTACACTGGGCCCCTTGCGTCTCTGCTCCCGGTCTCCGGATCGTCCTCCTTGGCCCGTCTCCAGGTTTTCTTTCTCCTAGGACGACAAAGGAAGAGCGGCAATACCTATTCATAGACATTTTTCCCCCACCATTGATATAGTGGGGTGGCATATAAATTTATAGTCAAAACATATGGACATGCACATTTCTTTTTGCATTCAAAAACGAAAACACCCACCTTGAGAAACTCAGAATTTGATAGGCGATATGTAGGATATTTTAAGTTAGAACTGAATTAATCTGAGACAGTACCCTCTAGGATTCCAGAGGATTCCTCCAGTTGTTGCAGAGTGTGCCTGGGATGGCAACACTTCAACTGGTTTATGTGAACCCACTTGTCTTCCCCCTCTGCCAAACCGCCTTTGGGGATGCGGATCTTGTAGGCCACAGGGGAGATTTTGTCTATAATCTCAAAGGGTCCCTTCCATGTAGGCAAACATTTTCGCTGTTTGGCCTGGTTCCTTTGGAAATTGTATAGATAGACCCGGTCCCCCACCTGATATTCCTTCCTGGAAGTCTTCAGGTCATAGTGGGTCTTCATGCTATCAGCTGATCTTTCTAGATTCCGCTGAGCATAAGCAAAAGCATGTTGAAGGTGTTTCCTTAAATTCTCCACATACTCATGAGTTGTGGAGGCATTTATCAGTGTCTGCTCTTGGGTCCTGTAGAGCAAATGCTGAGGAAGCACCATCTTGCGCCCAGTCATCAACTCAAATGGTGACATTTTGGTTGCAGATGAAGGGGTAGATCTGATGGCCATTAGGACCAGAGGTAATCGGATATCCCAACTTGGCCCAGAATCTGCCACAAACTTCTTTAATATGCTCACAATGGTTTGGTTATATCTCTCAACTGCCCCAGAGGAAGCTGGCCGGTAAGCAATATGCAACTTCCTTTTGACCCCCAGTATCTCCCACATCTTTGTCATTACTTCACTGGTGAAGTGGCTACCCCTGTCTGACTCAATCCTTTGAGGTAGACCGAAACGGGAAAAGATGTGGTTAATCATCAGGGCAGCTGCAGTTTCTGCCTTGCAATTTGGGGCTGGGAGACATTCCACCCACTTGGTAAACAAGCATGTCACAATCAACATGTACTTATTCCCCCTAGCAGAGCGAATCACGGGGCCTACAAAGTCGTTTTGTAAATCTGACTATGGCAGTGTCATCCCCCTCTTTTGGAGAGGCGCACGGTGTGTGAGGGACTTCGGCTGAAATTGCGCACACACAAGACACCCCTTCAAGTATTGGTCGAGGTCCTGCCCCATGTGTGGCCAGTATGCAACCTCTCTTAAGATTTCCAATGTTGTGTGAAACCCCCTATGACCGGCGGTGGCCGCATCATTGGCGTGACTTAACATCAGGCTTCGGAATGAGGTAGGAACCACCCACTGATCGTGGCCAGCTTTGGATTTCCTTACCAGCAAACCGTCTTCGATCCGGAACATTTTTGGACATTTCATCAACACCCTTAGGCCCTCTTTCCCAATGTAATCAGTATCCGTCAGGGGAAAGTTCTCAGGGTCCTCAAGGTGCTAGCAAAACTTACCAATAATTGGATCCCCCTTCTGAGCGGTAATCAAATCAGCATCAGGGGTCTCCTTACTCCATTGTGCAATTGAAAGATCATTGTGAGCATTTGTCTGGGACCTAGTGATAGCAGTGACCTGGATTTCCCCCAACAGGGACTCAATCTCAATTAGATCCCCTTGGATGGCCCCGGTTTTGGCCAGCTGATCAGCTAAGTCATTTCCAGTTTTGTCTGGTCCCTCTACTTTGGAATGACCCTTGATCTTTTTCCAATAGATGGTCATCTCATTCGAGGTGACCAGATCGTCAATGTTTTGGATCAACTTCCCATGTTTCAAGGGTTTGTTGTTAGCACATAACATGCCTCTGGTTTTCCAATTAACCAGGTGCTCCACGAACCCGTTCCGTACATAATCAGAATCTGTGATTATGACCAGTTCGTGGAGTTGATGCTGGACAGCAGTGAGGATGGCCTGATGCACAGCCATCAATTCTGCCACCTGACTACTTCGGGGACCAATTTTGTATCCAGCAGAGGGTTCTGGGAGCTCATTCACCCATGCATTCCCTACGCCGGCCACCAGTTCTTTCTCCCCGTCGTTGTCAACATGGTAAGAGCATCCATCCACATACACAGTGGGCATTCCCTCACACTTGTCTTCTTCAAAGACTTTGTGGGGGGACTTAAGGTATGCCTCCATGTTGTCCTTGATTTTTAGACTTTCGTCCTCGAGACAGTTTTCTCTGGCACAATCATGCAAGTCAGCCAGACCTTGCGCGAGGGGACTCTTCTTGTTTTGGCCATATCTGACCTCCACAGGAAAGCCTTGCATTGATAGAATCCAGGAAGTAATTCAGGAATTACTCACATTTCCAGCCCGGATTCTGTCACTTTGGAGATATTGCAGAGGCTAGTGTGGAGTCTCCACTATGATGTGTTCCCCATGGATAAACGGGCGGTAATTCTTCAATGCCCACACCGTTGCCAGGAGTGCCTTCTCACAATCGTTGAATTTTTCCTCCACAGAGGATAAAGTTTTGCTCGCATAGGAGATTACTTTATTGACCTTGTCATGCTTTTGGTATAATACTGCCGTCAAGCACGTATTAGAGAACCCCGTCTCCAGGAAGAACTCCTTGTTTCTGACAGGGTAAGCTAGGCAAGGCGCTTGTGAGAGGCTTCTTTTGAGTTGTTTTACTGCCTCGGCTTGTTCTGGACCCCATTCCCACTTGACCCCCCCCTTCAGGAGATGAATCAGGGGTCTGGTGATCTCTGCGTAGCCCTCAATGAACTTTCTGCTGTAATTAGTCAGTCCAAGGAGGCTCCTTAGTTCCCGCAGAGTTGTGGGGTCTTTCAGTTTTTGGAGTGCTTCCACTTTCTTTTCCTGGGGACAGAGACCCTGAGGAGTAACCTCATGCCCCAAGAAATTAACACGGGTTCTGCACCACTGTGCTTTTTGAAAGGAAAGTTTTGCTCCGGCGGCCCTCAACTGTGTCAGAACATAACGGATCTCCGCTATGTGTTCCTCAACATTTGAGCTTTTGATGAGGACATCATCTACATAAGCCAGGTTACCCCTCGCACCCAGGTCGGGCATGGCCTTATGTAGGAAAATGTTGAATTCATTGCCGGAGTTGAGGTATCCGAAGGGAGTCCGGGTCCATGTGTATTGCTGGCCCCCAAAGGTAAAAGCCAGTTTGTATTGGTCCTCCCTGCTGACAGGCACGGTCCAGTATCCATTGGTCAGGTCTATTGCAGTGAATACCTGTGACCCCTGGATCTGGGCCAGCCCTTGGTCAATGTAGGGCAGAGGCCATCGGGAAGTATGGACCCGTTTGTTGAGCTCCCTGAGGTCGGCGCAGAGTCTCCACTGGCCGTTTGGCTTCAATATTCCCAGCACCGGATTATTGAAGGTGCTGTGGACTGGACGGATTATTCCCCGGGACTCAAGGTTCTTAATTATTTCAGTAAGGGACTCCATTGATGCGAGAGGCAAGCGATATTGCTTCACAAACACTGGAGTCATGCCAGGGTCCGTGGGGTTTGTTGTTGTGTGGATGTCGGTGCGACCAGTCATATGAGTCTACCGCAAAGAGATCTTGGAAATCCAAGAAAACTTGTTTCAACTTTTGCTTTTGTTCCAGAGTCACACAGGCATCAGCTAGGTTGACTCTCTCTTCCACCATCTGCCTGAAGCCTGGAAAGACTTCTGGTTTGGCTATTTCAGCGGCCTCCTCCAGCTGGGTGGAGAAGTCCCTGGCAGAGTGCTGATTTGGACTGGAGGCTTCAGGTGGGAAAGACAGCCCTCATGGACCTGGAAAATCACCTCATCCCTCCTGAAGTCACAAGTCACATCTTCCTTACCATAAGGGCAAGAAGGTACACCAGGAAGTTCCCCCCATGCCGGGTAAAAATCCTGTCTGGTGTTGTATTTTCATCACTGTCACTGTCAAAGCAGTCCTTGGGGATTGGCCCTAACAGTTCATTACCTAAATCGATGGAAAAATGTCGGTCATCAACCGCCATTCCAATAATGGTGCCTGCGGCTAGAGTAATACTCTTTAAGTCGCTGTTATCCACCTCTATTAGAATGGTGTCATGTTCTATGTTGACTAATGGAGTTGGGTTTACCCCCAACCCTTGCTGTTGGAGAGAAGCGTTTAGATGTATGTAAGCATCAGGGTTTTGCAAATATTGTCCTCTTTTAGCTTTCACTTCCAGGGAGAATTGTCGGGTCCTTTCTGGGATGGTGACTTCCTCTTTGATCTGAATTTCAACTGCATAAGGTAGCAATTGAGCTGACCTAAATGCTTTTTCTGGATCATCAAAGCCCATGGGATTATCCGCTAATCGGGACCAAGCTTTGAAGTTTATTAGGTCCAAACTAATGGCAAAGCGATTGAGAATGTCACTGCCTAAGTAAAAGGCGGCATGGACGTCTCGCACGACCCAACAATTGTGGACTATGCTCTTGTTGCCAATGGAGATTTTGAGCATACACCTGCTTGGCAGGAGATGTTTGGAATTAGGTGCTTCCAGGTCCATTCCCCATTTGTCTGTCAGTTTGAAGGTGGGAATGGCTGGATCTTTTGGGAGTTGGCGAAAAATGGCTTCGCTGATGAAGCTCTTACCATTGTCCACGCACACTCGAGCGAGAACAGAGTCCTTCCCATCATTTAACTGAACAGGGATGAACAACTGCTCTCCAATTTGCTGAATATCAGCCAGGCTCTGAGCTGATTTCACATCTTTCTGGACTATAGGAGTGGGAGTTTCTGATTGTGGATTGGTAAAGAATTTCAGGGTGTTTCCTTCCAGTGTGGAATACCACCTTAAACTGGAAGGAAGGTTGATTTTCAGAAATAGAGAGGACCCTCCATCACCAGTCTGTTGTCCTACTGCTATTACTGTCACGTCTGGAATTTGGCTATTCTGGAAGTGAAATTCTACTTGGTCAGATTTTTGTTCAACCATGTGGCAGGTGCCGTTTAAACTAACATGGTTGACACTCTGTTTTAATTTTATTGGTCGGCTAGTCTGGGTCCAGAGGACCTTGTTTACACAATCTATTAAGGGTGACAACCTCCTCAGGAGGTCATTCCCCAGTAAACAAGGGGTGCCCTCTGGAGTCACAACTATGACCGGGTGTTTCAACTTGTGTCGCCCAATTTTAATGTCCAAATCTGCCGTCCCCTCGACGGAAATTTCCTTCCCGTCAAAGTTCTGGAGTTGTCCAGGAAGTGAGGTGAGAGGAATCTGGTAATTCCCTCCCCTTCCTGCATTCAGTTCATCAAAGGCCCTTCTGGACAGAAGGGTAGCTTGAGATCCCGTGTCCACCAGCGCTAAAATTGTACCCTGCCCCTGTACTTGTACCGGGGCATAGTATATTCCCTCCTTCTCCTCAAGGGGGCACAGATAATGCACATTTTTGGACAACTGGTGGGCTAACTTTCTGGTTTTGGACATTTCAAGAGAAGAAATTTGGGCAGACTTCTGTGGAGAGCCTTGGGAATCTGAAAGAAAAAATTGGCAACTGGAGATCGGAGCCATTGTGGGTTCCCCTGGCTCCGGTTCCGGGCCACCCCCCCCTTTTGGAGGAAGTCATCAGGATGGGTTTGAACCAGGGGATTTTGGTATTGTGGGTTCTGGGATGAGATGATGGGCGGCGGTAGCTCAGTCTCCACATCTCCCCAGTCTGGATTTGCATCCCTAGGGACCCATTTTTCTTTGGGAGGAGTTCCCCCCTCTCTGAAGGAGAAGATCCTTTTCCCAGGATCCTCTGAGGATCCCTCTCCCTCAAATTGGAAGATCTGTACCTCCTCCTCAAACTGAGTCTGTTTGGGTCTTTTGTTTCTCCTACCCCCCTCTGCTCCTTAGGAGGCAGACTATCAGGGGCAAGAGATTTTGTTTCCGGTTCCTGGGTTTCCAGGGGCTGTTTACAAGTGAGGAAGGAAGCTTCCTCCCAGGCTTTACACCCCCCTTCCCTTTGTGCCTCCTCCCTGGGAACCGGTGAGTTATCGGGGTGCTGCCCCCGTCATTGTTCTTTAGCACCAGGTCCAGAGTTGGGTGCGTTCTGCGCTGGCATGCCGATCTGAGGGTTCTGCTGAGCCCTCAGTATGTGACCCAGATCCCGCGCCATGTTTTGAACCTGGCGCTCTAACTGGGAAACCCGCTCAGGCTGATACGGGGCCCTGTTTTCTCCCCTGGGCTGATCCCGGGAAGGGTAGCTATCCCTTCTTTGGTAGTACCCCTGGTTGGGAAGATTTGGATACCCCTCCACCCTTGGCCTCCCCTCTCCCGGATTCGGTTGTCTGGGCTCAGGGAATTGGTGAAAGAAGGGTGGAGGATTTTGGGGCTGGAAGTTGGGTGGATTCCTGGGGAAGAAGTTCTGCCCAGGGTTTGGTGAGTTTCTGCCCTCCTGTGAGAAGTTGGGAGGGAAGTTCTCTGGGTTAGGTGCTTGGCTGGATCCCCCCCTTGGGCTGGAGGAGTCCACACATAACCCAGGATGGGTCTGTTTCCCTTGTAACGGGGGCTTACATAATCAGGAGAGCGAGGGACCCCATTTGTGGGGCTGCCTCCCTGGCTCCCTGTCTGTGACTGGCCCGAGGGCCTTCTGGGCCTAGCATTATTAGGTGCAGGTAGGTTTTTAGGCCCCCCCATCTCCAAATCTAAAACGGGGGTGACCTTTACCTCTGCCACCTTGGCAGCAGCAGGGGTGTTGATGGCTTTGGGGTTTTTGGGCGCATTATTTTTATTTTCTATTGGCTTCTGCACCTCATAGATCCGGGTCGCCTGTTCAATGACCCAGTCTAAAGATCTTTTCTCGTGAAAATCCCTCACGAGCTGGGTCATTATGTATTTGGGCAAGGCATGGAAAAACGTATTAATAAATTCTCTGCTATCCGTGCGCACCCTTCTTGTGGTCTGTGCAAAAGCACGCTTTAACTCCTGCACAAACTCTTGTGGGGCCTGATCCTCCCCACATTGTAAATTGTAGGCTGCCTTGCGAGCCTCTTGAGGATTTCTATGAGTAGAAAAATGTTTCAAGATGGCCGCCTTATAGGTGGACCATCTTCAATGATTTTGGTCCTCCAGCCCCGCATAGAAACTGGAGTATTCCGGGGAGAAGGTCCACTTTACATATTGAATACAGCTTTGGCTGTCCTTCAAATGGAAAGTCTCCATCATTTGCTCAAACAACTCTAAGTGCTCCCAAACAGAATACTTGGCGTTCTTATGATAAGGCGTGATGATGCTCCTGATTGCCTTAATCTGCTTTAAGGGGTCCTTAAGCAAGGCCCTTTTTGTCTTATTGGCCCTTTTGGTCCGGGTAACCCTGGTCCATTCATCTTCTGACTCAGAGGCACTGCTCTCAGAGGTTCCCGTCTGTTCTTCCAGGTTTTCCCGGATTCTGCGAGCCTGGGAATGGCTGGCAGAATGTGGGGACCTGGCCTCCTGTGTCCTGTACCGCTCAGAGGAGTCTTCAGATCCCTCCTTGCTGCCAGGATTTGATGGGTACCCCCCCCCAGTGACCTAACTGGGCAGAGGTTTTCAGGATGCCCTTAATGGGCCTACTCTCCTGGGGTTCCCCATTAAAATGCACTGTGCTTGGGTGCCCATACCCGGATGCCCGCCCCTCCATTCCTGGGTGGTACTGGCCTATGAGCCCCATGCTTCTGGCTGGATAGTAATCTGCCATCCCTGTGGCCCTGTGCTCATGTGCGCCAGGGGACATGGGGGTGGCTGAGTCCAGGGACTGAGAGAGATAAAGGCCTGTGGTACTAGGGCTCCTGGGGTTATGCTCAGGAGTTTCTCTTTCCCAGCGAACCTCATCTCTATCCGCCCCTGCTCCCTGTTGCAATGCAAGAGCCTGAGCCTTCAGTTCCTCAGTTAAGGCCTTACTAGACTCCATCAGTCTCTCCTGCATCGCTACCTGTTGTTGGAGTCTATCATTGTGCTGGCAGAGAGCCTCATTCTCTCTCTGTGCCTCCTGATTGGTCCTGGAGCACTGGGCCAGTTTTTGCTGCAGGAGGGTTACCTCCTGAGCTGTGTCCCTATTGGCCTGCTCCTTTCTTGCCAGAGCATCCTCCACCTTCCTGGTGTGCTCTAACAAGTTCTGGTGTTCTTTTTGGAGGTCACCCAGTCCCTGGAGGGCCAGGTGATTTTCTTCCATTTTCCTTTTTAAGTGGCAGACTTCCTGGCCTAAGGTATCCCTTTCCTGACTAAGAGCCTGCATCTGTGCCGTCAGGTCGTCCCTTTGCCTTTGGACGGCACCAGTTTTCTGGCGCTCCTGGTCAAACTCTGCCTGGGTATCCAGGTCTTTCAAAATCAGTTTATTGCTCGCTGCCTTCTCCCTATCTAGGTGGCTTTGCAGGGTGACTACCTGCTCAGCACATGCCCTATTGAAGTCTAACTGTTGGTCCAGCTTTTTCTGGCTCTGCAGTAGGGAGTCCAAACCTTCTTGGTACTCCTTCTGCAAGGCCAGAAATCTGGTATCCTGGTCCGCCTTTTCCTGTTGCAGCACATCCATATCCTTCTTTATTTTAGTGATGTACCGTCTGCTGTCATTTTCTGACTCCTGGCTCCAGAGCAGTGTTTGCTCAGAAGAGTCCAGATCAGATTGGGCCTTCTCTAACGCCATCTGTCGCGTATTCGCCAGATCTTGGCTTTCAGTACATTTATCCTGCATGTCTCCCATATATAGGTACAGGTATGCCGCTATCCTAACCATCTTGTCTTGTTCATCCTTAGCTTTAGGAGCCATGTATAGTTCACTCAGGGCCACATGTAAGGGACCCTGATCTCTCCATATATCTGACCCTGTTTCCGTGACCTGTTGCGTGATGGCCTGCAACCAGACCATGCGGTCCTGGTGAGTCCACTCACCTCTCACAAATAACTTATGTAAGAAGTGCTCTCTGGCTATTTTCATGTCTACTAAGGTCGTCATTCTGGAATTTGAGTTCATTCCTGACTTACAGAAGTTTATATTTTATTTTTGCAAAACAGACCTTTTCCTTAGAGCGTTCCTTTGAGGAGTGCTTTACAGCGTAACACAGCGTGGTGATCCGACCGGATATGTGTATCTGGTCAGCTGGCACACTGTATTAATCTGCACAAGTGATAGATCTAACCCAAACGTCCGGCTCGAGCCCCCAATTTGTAAGAGGATTCAATTCAACACTACAGCTAAGTCAATGCCTAGTCTGGGATACTGAATGGAAACCCTTATTGATATATCTTTATGTCCAGTTCATGCGTTTGGATGACTACCCCTATATAACACCCCTCTCTTGGAATCCCCCTGACCCCACTGAGCCAAGAAGTAGTTCTGTTTTGCAAGTTTAAAAGGTTTATATGATAATTTAAACAATAGATATATATATCACACTTTATAATAAATTAATAATTGAATATCACACTTAATCTGAGCAGTAATCAATAATGGATAGTCCGGCACTAGCACACTTCTTTATAATCAATGATGAGTGGTTATAGGATGGATAAGATAGCAACACTGGTAAATGGGGACAGAAGAATAATGTGGTAGAGAATGCTTTATAGGGTTCAAGGAAATGCAAGGTTGAATGAATGAAATGCAGTATAGAAATACTCAATATGACTTCAACAAAACAATGTAATCACTTTTCTCTGGCAATCCCCTCCCCCCCTTTATGCAATGCAAGGAAATGGAAGGAAAGCACACAGTTCTCAGAAATGCAATCAAATGTAATTCAGTTCACCCCAGCAAGCTTAGACTACAGAAGTTTGAAACACAGGCCCAAAATGCTTTTATATGTGATAGCACTATATTGGAAAATGTGCTAAAATGCTTTTATATGTGCTGGCAATGAAGTGAAAAATATGCTAAAATGCTTTTATATCCCTCTAGAGGTTCAGGGTGAGTGGTATCTAGTTAATATTAGTCCAGGCTCACTCTAGCAATGATTCAGGGATGGGTCTTAAGAGGCAAACGAATTTTTAGCAAGGAAAGCAAGGAAACTGCTGTTTCCACACGTGGAGAAATTTGCAAATCGTGGCAAAATTCGCAAATGCGTTTTTCGCGATTGCGGCAATAGTGTATGGAATAGGAATGCGGTTCTAGGTTCCTTAAAAAGCCAAGATTCCCAGCTTTCAGAGGAAAGTTACTGCAAGTCTCTAAGACAAACGGTCACGGAGATATGAGCGATATGGTAAAGGTCGTTTTTCAGATTTGAAATTTTAAAGTTCAAAGTGACAAGTGACAGCTAGCAACTAGAAATGACAGGTGACAGCTTTACAAAATGACAGGTGACAGTTAGGAGGCAGTTCTACTTAGATTAAAATAGCTTGAATTATATTATTTTAACTAAGAGATTGGTTCTGCACAGTTCTGGTAGGTACTCACAATATATTTAGAAATAGAATGGGCCTCGCCACGGATCTGGTCAGGTTTTAGACTGGACTCTGGTCTGGTCTCGGCACTTCACAGTGATCTGGGTCAGCTCTCTGGTTCTGCTAACAGTGGTCTGGGTCAGCTCTGCTCTCTCTGGGTACAGCACTGCTTCTGGATCTTTCTGCACAGCTTTCTCTGGAGATTGATGGATTTGAAGTCTGGATCTCTGGATGTGGTATGGTCCGGCAGCATGCTCCGCAGCAAATGGAATTGAATGTCCCTATCTGTCCTGACTGTCTGCTTTTATGTGTTTTGAAAGTGGGTGGAAAGGCTAGCTTCCTAGGCCCTACCCCTCTCCACTTGTCATTGGCCACTTCATCCTCTTCCCCTTGATTGGGGGAATGAAATGAAGTGTCATCATGATGAGGTCTGTTTATGGTACAGAGAACCCACCCCTGTCAAATTACACACAATCTATATTTTGACCCAAAAGACATATTTGCACAGGTACACATTTGTTTAAAATTACATGCACCCATCACATATCACAGGAGGTGTACCCTGTCCAAATCTGCTCTTCCTGAGAGCTTGCATTGAGAAATGGCAACATATTTAACTTTTTGGTCAGGTTACCAATATCAGATTCTTACTCAAATGTACCCAAATGTGTGCAAGGCATGCAGGCATTAATTGATGAAGTATCAGACTTTTAACATGCATACATTTTAAGTAATACCCGGTTCTAACTTAAAATGTGGGCAGAAAAATCACAAGAATTATGGTATCATTTAAATAATTATGACAAGTCCGTCCTATGAGTTATTCATCTTTTTCTAAAACCATATTCTGGCTCCAAAGGGGTGTGGTTTCCCCCCAGCACAAGGTTGAATTTCTGGTTTTTCCAGTTCTGCCAAGCCAGCTTGCTCTCACATGCAGTGCTCCTCCCCTTTCCTTCCAGGAGGAAGCCACACTTACGGCCCCCATAATAAAACATTTGCCTGGGCCCTGGAAGGCCCATTGTTCAAGAGGAAGCCATTTATGGCCACTTCAATAAACCCTCTGCCTGGGTCCTATGTTTAGTCTCTAGCAGTCCCTTGGTAATCCAATCAGAGAAGTGTCATATCCCTTTTGGTGGGAACAGCAAAAGGCAGCTAGGCCTGGGAACACAGCAGTTGTGCAAGTCTCAACTCCTGTCGGGGGTAGCTGGTGGGCAGAATTCAGTTCCTTAAGCCAGGCCCCAGCTAATGTCACTTTTAGTTACCCAGTTTTCTGCATTTAAATAAAACTAACCATTTTTACATATGCAGCTAGAATTCTGATTCTAAGTTTAAAACTATGACATTTAAACAATTGCAACCTATGTGACACTCAAAAGTAGGTCACTCATTTCTTTTAAACATTTAGATTTTTAGTGTCTTTCAGTCCAAATTTACTTAAACTGCTGAAATCCACAGCTCAGCCAGTCTTGTTATAAACCTTCAAGTCACTACAGAATATAACTTTATATTGGATCCACCTCTCAGTAAGTCTTTCTTTGGCCTGCTTTGGGTTCATTCATTCAGTTTTACACAAAAAAAAAAAGTCTGGTGTTGTTTTAAAACGCCGGCTTTCTGATAGTGGTGAGTACTGGTAATGCACCCATTTTTGGGGTTTAAGAAAATGAATTCCCCACAATTCTAGGTTGCTTTTGGCAATCAGCATTGCCATTCCCAATGGTTTCAGGCTACTGTGTGGGTAGTCCAATGGTGGTTTTAGGCAGTGCCCTTCTGTGCCCATAACATCGGCAAAAATGGGTGGCAGCCTATTCTTCATGCCTTTCCCTGGGCATTTTCTGGGAAGCTCTGGCCATCATGATGTTTTCAATGCCAGTACTGCACAGTTTTGAGGTAGGGCTTGGATGCGTGGATAAAACATCCCACAAGCATGTTCACTGTAAATCACATGTTCATGCTGCATGTGCTTAAAGAAAACCACATGACCCCGGCTCAACAATTTACACGTACTCTGATATGATATGATATGGCATTTGTAACGCGCCTATACACAAGTGTTTCAAGGCGCGACGAGGCGGGGGGGACAAGGGGAGACAGACAACGATCCTACTAGGCCAGGTGTCATTCAGATTGCGCAAGTGCAAGGGAAGAGGGGAAGGGAAAAGTGCAAGGGGAAAGGGACAGGGGAAAGTGCAGTACAGGGTTAGTAGAATACAAGATAAATAATAGGGCCAGCTGGTGGCAAGTGCAAGGTAACTGCCGGTAGGAGGGGCTGTAGGATACAGAGACAGTCCCGTAGTGCAGGGAGGCAGAGCAGGAAGAGTGGCTGGGCCTAGGACTGAGATCGGTGAGTGGCCCAGTTGCAGACTCAGTGCAGGTTCCGTGATTTTAGCAGGGGAGAGAGGGAGAGAAAGCGGAGGCAAAGAGGAAGGTTTTGAGGTGCTTCTGGAACCAGAGATGGTTCTCCTCAAGTTTCAGGGAGGCAGGAAGGCTGTTCCAGAGGGAGGCCCCTGCTGCGGAGAGAGATCTACCCCCAACTCGTTGCTTGGAGAAGTGGCTGACCCTGAGGGAGTTGGAGGTGGATGAGCGAAGAGCTCGAGAAGGAAGATATTTAGGAAGAGAGAGTTGAAGGTATTTTGGCCCAAGGCCCCAGAAGGCCTTGTGGACAATGCAGAGGGTTTTGAACTTAATCCTCGCAGCCTTTGGGAGCCAGTGTAGTGATTTCAGTCCTGGAGAGATACGGTTCCTGGGCTTGAGGCCAAGGACAAGTCTCGCAGTCTTGAGTTGCAAAGGGCGGAGAGTAGAGGCAGGCAGATTTAGATAGAGGCTGTTCCAGTAGTCCATCATCGAGAGAACCAGGGCTCTGGAGACAGTGAGCTTCTGGGGAAAGGAGAGGAAAGGAAGGATACCTCTGAGGAGGTGTAGCTGGTAGTGTGACTTCTTGGAGACGTCAGATAAGTGAGGAGAGAAAGAGAGTGGGGAGTCGAAGATGACCCCGAGGTTTTTTGCCTTGCAGGTAGGAGCAGGAAGAGGGCCAAGGGAGGCCGGCCAGAGAGCTGCAGGGAATAGCAGAAAGACAGTCAGAGATGAGGGAAGGGGAAGAGGAGGCCGAGGGTAGCCTGAAAATGAGCTGGGTATCATCCGCGTAGCACTGAAAGTTGGGACAGAGAGCGGCGATGCGGTGGGCAAGAAGTGCCAGATACTGGTTGAACAGCCAGGGGGAGAGGTTAGATCCCTGGGGGACACCACAGGTAGAGAAAAAGATGTCAGAGAGGAAGGACCCCAGTTGGACCTGGGAGGGTCGATTGTAGAGGAAGGAGGTCAGCCACGCCAGAGCCTGACCAGTGATACCCAGGTTATCATGGAGACGGTTGAACAGGATGGTGTGGTTGACAGTGTCAAAGGCAGAAGAGAGATCAAGCAAAATGAGAACACAAGGGGTGTTAGACTCAAGGTTTGAGAGCAGGTCCTCACGGATGTTCAGGAGAGCAGTTGCCGTGCTTCTGGCAGCTCTGAAGCCACACTGATGGTCATGAAGACTAACAACAGATTCAGCATGGAGATTAAGCTGGGAGATGGCCAGTTTCTCCAGGAGCTTGCCCAGGAAGGGAGTGATAGAGATTGGGCGATAGTTAGCTGGGCAGGAGGGGTCAGAAGAGGGTTTCTTAAGAAGGGGATGCACAAGGGAGTGCTTGAGGGGGAAGGGAAGACTCAAGAGGTGAAGGAGTGATTGCAGAAGTCAGCCAGGGCAGGAGCCAAGGAGTCGATGTGGTCCTTGATAGTTTTGGAGGAACAGGGGTGGACCTGTTTAGACAAGACTTTCATAGATCAGACTTGTCTCGAAACCTTGTCAGCAGAAAAAAGGGGAAAGGCAGAGAAGGAGGGAGGAGGGGTGGCTGCAGAAGGGCCAGAGAAAGAGCAGGGAATAGAGGGGGGAGGTGATATGAGGAGAGTGAGGACAAGATGTCCTGAGTTTTTTAAATGAAGTGAGAGGCCAGTGCCGTGCAGAGGGCCTCAGAGGGGACAGGAGAGGTAGAGACTGCAGCAGGGTTGGCCAGCTCCTTGCAGATTTTAAAGAGTTTGGCCAAATTGTTAGATGCCTCAGAGATGCAGGCTTGGATAAGGGCTCTCTTCTTGGTGAGAACGGAGAGCCAGTATTGCCTTTGGAGCAGGCGGCAGGCCAGTTTGTCAGAGGATGAACATGAAGCACGCCATTTCCTCTCTGCCACCCTGCACTTGCATTTAAGGGTGACAAGATCTGAGTCATACCAGGAGTTACATTTGGCTTTGGGCTTCAGGCGGATTCTCATGACAGGGGCAAGGATATGAAGAGTATCAGATATAGCTGAGTGGAGAGTGGAGAGGGCTGTGTCAGGGTGTGAGTCAGCCGAAGGGGGAGGGGGAGGCGAGAAGGTGGCAGCGAAAGCCTCAACTGACACGCGCTTCATGGGTCGGATGACCGCGAAGGTGGGTGGTAGTGATGAGGGTGGCTTTGCCTGTGGGGTAGGGAAGGTGAGGTGGGAGGATAGGAGAAAGTGATCACTCCAGGAGAGAGGAGTGGAGGGAGGAACAGAGAGGGGAAGGTCAGAAGAGATCAGAGCATCAAGAGTGTGCCCTGCAGAATGAGTCGGCCCAGACGGGAGAATAGAGAGTGAGAGAGAGTCGCAGAGGTCGCGAAAGAGTCCAGAGGGAGGACAGGAGGCATCAAGATGGATGTTGAAGTCTCCAAGAAAGAGGAGTTGAGTGTGTTGAGGACAGAAGTGAGGAGGAGAGGTCCGCCCACTCGGAGAGGAAGGAGGAAATTTGACCAGGTGGCCGATAGATAGTAGCCACGGTAAGGGAATGGCTAGGAGAGAGAGAGAGTCGGCAGACAAGGCATTCAAAAGAGGAGTAGGTCTGCGTAGGAGTGACAGTGGCAGGAATCCACTCCGGGAAGATAAGGGCCACACCCCCCCCAGCACGGTTGGGCCTGGGCACGGAGAGGATCTTGTAACCGTCAGGTAGGAGTGTGTCAAAGCTGGTGACAGAGCTGGCCGTGAACCATGTCTCAGTGAGACCGCGGATGTCAAGGTACAGTTCCTCAAGAAGGCGACAGATATCATAAGAATGTTTGACGGCAGAGCGAGAGTTGAGAGTGGCAATGTGGAGAAGGTTGCATCCTTGAAGGACTTCCGGGGAGGGGTACAGATCAGAGGTACGCACTGTGGAGGTGAAGAAGGAGCCCGAGAGAGGGCAGGGTGAGAGGGTAGAGGCAAGGTAGGACAGAGAAGATGGGACAGCAGGAGAGGAAAGGAAGTTGATAAGGCGCGGGAAGCGTCTATCAAAGGGTTGGAGGTTGGCCTGAGGGCCTTGGACCAAGACGGTCCCATTAGCGTAGACATTAATGATGGCCTTAGAGGAGCGGAAGGGGGCCAAGAGGACATCCCAATGGGTGCCACCATTAATGGGAGAAGAGGAGAAGGGAGAGAGCACAGAGACCATATGAAGTGTCCATAGGTCAGGGGAAGGCACGAAAAAGAGGATGTCAGTAAGAGTTTCCTTGGAGGAGGCACTAGTGTAAGTGTCAGCGATAGGGAGGCCTCGGTTGGAGACCAGGATGACCTTTTTAAACTTTTTCCTACCAGATTTAGTGAGGAGAGCAGGATAGTCAATGGAGAAGCAGTTAGAGAAGATAGGCGAGATAGAGAGCACCATGGAATAAGGAGGGAGTGGAGGGGGAGACAGACGAGAGCAAGTGGACAGGAATAAGCGGCAAGCCCTAGTATACCACAATTCAGAGCAACAGTAACACAGTAAATGCATATTAGGTACCCAGTGTAGAGGCCACCTAAGTTTGAGAGTCCTGCGAGGGGAGAAAAACAGACCTAGTATACCACAAATTGCGGAACACAGTGAAGTGTAGAAACCATGCGAATGAAGTGAACAGGTGTAGGTTGGTGGGCTGGGCGAGCAGGTGGAGCTAACCAGATAGAACGGCGGAACGGTACCTTGCGTCCCCTGCGGACACCTGCAGACACACTGGGAGCCGTAGGAGCCACTCTTTGCCTAAGGGGCCCTTAGCCGAGGGGGGCTGCCGGGCATGGGGGCTGCCCAGGGGGGTAAGATTTACAGGCAGGAGGAGAGGAAGGGGAGGGGGTGTGGGCGGGCATGGAGGCGGGAAGGGATAGGGGAGAGGAGGACCAGGAAGTGAGGTGGAGGGAGAGGGCAGGGGGCAGCACAACGCACACGGGGAGCGAACACAACAACAGTGCCTAATTTAAGTTAAGAAAATAAAACTCACTGTAAGCCCAATGGGGCCTGGAAAGGGCAGCCTTACAGCTGGCCGCACAGGGCTATGGGCGACCGCTCAATCCCTATCAGCTCGACAAAGAAGCGAGCGTGGAGAGCGGTCATAGCGTAGTCCTGGGGGGACCACAGGAGAACCAATCAGATGGGGGTGGGTGGGCAGGGAGGCGAGAAGGGATAGGGGAGAGGAGGACCAGGAAGTGAGGTGGAGGGAGGGGGAAGGGGGCAGCACAATGCGCACGGGGCGCAAACACAACAACCGCGCCTAATTTAAGTTAAGAAAATAAAACTCACTGTAAGCCCAATGGGGCCTGGAAAGGGCAGCCTCACAGCTGGCCGCACAGGGCCACGGGGGCCCGCTCAATCCCGCTCAGCTCGACAAAGAAGCAAGCGTGGAGAGCGGTCGTAGCGTAGTCCTGGAGGGACCACAGGAGAACCAATCAGAAGGGGGTGGGTGGGCAGGGAGGCAGGAAGGGATAGGGGAGAGGAGGACCAGGAAGTGAGGTGGAGGGAGGGGGCAGGGGGCAACACAACGTGCACGGGGCGCAAACACAACAACAGTGCCTAATTTAAGTTAAGAAAATAAAACTCACTGTAAGCCCAACAGGGCCTGGAAAGGGCAGCCTCACAGCTGGCCGCACAGGGCTACGGGCAACCGCTCAATCCCGCTCAGCTCGACAAAGAAGCGAGAGTGGAGAGCGGTCGTAGCGTAGTCCTGGAGGGACCACAGGAGAACCAATCATTCAGAGAGGCAGGAAGGGATTGGTGAGAGGAGGACCAGGAAGTGAGGTGGAGGGAGGGGGCAGGGGGCAGCACAATGCGCACGGGGCGCGAACACAACAGTGCCTAATTTAAGTTAAGAAAATAAAACTGACTATAAGCCCAACGGGGCCTGGAAAGGGCAGCCTCACAGCTGGCCGCACACGGCTACGGGCGACCGCTCAATCCCGCTCAGGTTCTGCCACTGCAAAACACATGATCATTCACCAGAAACATATTCCAGCATTTTTACTGTAAATCACATTTTCATGCTGCATGGTGCCTAAAGAAAACCACGAGACCCTGCCTCAACAATGTATACGTACTACTCTGCCACTGCAAAAGACATGACCATTCACCAGAAACATATACCAGCATGTTCACTGTAAATCACATGTTCATGCTGCATGTGCTTAAAGAAAACCACATGACCCCGGCTCAACAATTTACACGTACTCTGCCACTGCAAAACACATGGGGCCTCATTCCGAGTACGGCGCTAACCAATGGCGCTATTAACGCCTTGGTTGATGCCGTACCCGGACCGGCAGCGCCTTGGTGGATGGCGGAATTACCGCCCCATTCCAAGGTTGGCGGGGCGGTAATTCCCCATTCACCAAGGCTCTTCCCCATTCCCAAATGAGCCCCCATAGGGCTCAATGGGAATGGGGAAGATGCAAATAACGGTGACCGTTCATTACGGTCACCGTTATTGGCTTGGAGGCCCCTTTGCGCCCTCGACTTTAACACCTGCTCAAAGCAGGCGTTAAGGGCGAGGGAGCAAAGGGAACTCGGAGTATGGCGGTAAGGGATTACCGCCACCGGTCTCGTTACCGGTGGCCGCTATCCCTTACCGCCATACTCGGAATGAGGCCTCTGTTTCCAGAGCAGTTGCTGCTCATATGCCCTCATTACAACACTGGCGGTAACCAACGGCGCTATTAGCACCATGGTTGCTGCCGGTATTGTAACGAGTCCGCCATGGTGCAATGGGGAATTACCACCCCATTCCAAGGTTGGCGGGGCAGTAATTCCCCATGCACCATTGGCCCTTCCCCATTCCCATTTTTGCCCCATAGGGCTCAATGGGAATGGGGAAGGCGGTAAATACGGTACCGCAAATTGCGGTATCGTAATTACCTTCAAGGTCCCTTTGCGGGTCCCTACTTTAACGGCTGGTCCAGACCAGCCGTTAAGGTCGGGAGCCGCAAAGGGACCTCGTAATTAGGCGCTAAGGAGTTAACGGCGCCGCAGCCTTTTACGGCGCCGTTAACCCCTTAGCGCCAGGGTCCTAATGAGGCCCATGATCATTCACCAGAAACATATTCCAGCATTTTCACTATAAATCACATTTTCATGCTGCATATGCCTAAAGAAAACCACAAGACCCCGGCTCCTGGCTCAACAATTTACATGTACTCTGCCACTGCAAAACACATTGGGCCTCATTACGACCCAGGTGGTAAGTTACCGCCTGGGTCGTACCTTTACCACCATGGCGTAAACTATGTTTACGCCATGGTGGTTGGCGGACTTACCGCCCCATTCCGAGGTTGGCGGGGTGGTAAGTCCCCAATCCCCATTTACCCTTCCCCATTCCCATTTTTGCCCCATAGGGCATAATGGGAGTGGGGAAGGCGTTAATTACGCCACCGTAAATTACGGTGGCGTAATTAACATCAAGGTCCCTTAGCGCCATGGATTTTAACACCTGCTAAAAGCAGGTGTTAAGTCCTCCATGGCGCTAAGGGACCTCGGAATCAGGCGGTAAGGGTCGGCGCTGTTTACGCCGCCGTAAACCCCTTACCGCCTGGGTCCTAATGAGGCCCATTATCTTTCACCAGAAACACATACCAGTATTTTCACTGTAAATCACATTTTCATGCTGCTTGCGCCTAAAGACATCCACACAGCCTGTCTCAAGAATATTTGCCAGACATTTCCCTTTTTGCCTCTTTTTGCATCAACATGCATTCAATGGGTTTAATGAATACTAGTAAACTTTAACATGGAAACAATGAAGCAAATCAATCAAGAATGAACACAAATGTTAACAACACCAAGCAACCCCATTGACAACGGCAATCAACAATATTAGATGAGTTTAGCAGCATTTACCCAGCAAAGACGTTAACAGACTGTTGCTGAGCTGTTTATAGTTTGATGCTTGCCATTTTTTATTGTCATGTGCAGTCACTTGAAATTTCTTGTTTTCATATGTACAATTTCAACATATATTTGAGAAATAGCCTATGCCCGGTTCTGGAGAAAAAAACCGCTTCTTAGGGCTTGTATCTGTACCACTTTCATGACATTTAAGTGAAGCTTATCACCATAAGTCTAATAGTCCAGTATAGAATATCTGTTTCATAATCAGAAAAAATAGCTCACGTTGGTGAATATCAGGCACTTCTACATTTTTAGCCCAAGAAAATCATAAAGCTCGCCTCAACAATATGTGCAACTGGTATGCCTATTCATTCTGGTTCTGCCAAAATAAAATGTTGAGTCCTGTCTAAACAATGTATGCCAGCACTGACATAATAAAATATGTGCATGCTACTTGCTTCCCCAATTCTGTCACATTTTGCTCCTCTCTGCCTGTGTTAGGGAGAATTCTCATTCTATGGCTAATTTCCCTTACCTATGGAGTCCCCCTGGATTTGAAGGGTTTGTTTCTTTTTCCTGCTAAGAGTGAGACTTTTTTCCCACTCTTAGGCATTTTTGCTATGTGTTTTCTAGGCTATTTTTGTGTTTAATGTCTATCGGATTTGATCACTCCCATAGAAACCATCTTACACACATGTGTTACACAGCACCCTCAGTGCAGTGGCACAGGGGTGTCGTAGCGACCCCCAAACAAAGATTCCATACCCTGGGACTGACTACTGTCTCCCAGGGCATGTAAAGTCCCCATTGAGTTTACTAGTCAATTTTTATGAATTAAACCAGTACAAACCATCTTATTATGGAGGTACTGGAAAGGGTTAATAGTGTTTCCCTTATGTTCATTTTCGAGAGGGTACCGTACAGTCCCTCTCTCAAAACTTGCTGGCTGGTGACAGTGGTTACAACCGTAAATATTCGACCACAAATATTTCCTTATGGGATTTTCTCATTGTTCGAGGCTACCACTTTTACTGACAGCCTCTAACATACCGCCGGTGTATTTTAATATTAACTTTTCTCCAGTAGGTTTGAAATTGCCAGAACTTTAATATAACTTCTTTCTCGTGTCTTCCTCTAAACTCCTAACCCAGGTCGGGGATCCTTTGTTCGTCCTTTTGGAGGGATTCTGCCGAGAAGCCCTCCTTTCGGCGCCACTGAGTCTGGGGTGGGTCCATTGTGTGGGAGGGGGAGTAGGACCCCTGGACAGGGTTGCCTCAGGGTTGCCATGTCGCACTCTATCCTGATAGGCTGGAGGGTCTCCCGCCAAGATGACCACTCCACTGTGTGAGTGACAGCTAGGCTGTATGAATGGGGATTTATTTGCATAAAAGCAGGGTCCTGAGGACTGGAAGGGCAAGACATCACCACTGGAACTAAGAAGCCGAAGAGGAGAGAAGACAAAGACATCTGCAATGACTGAACAACCGGTGAAGCCCTGCTGCAGCGTCTCACCACTTTTCTCCACACGACGAGAGAAGAGCTTCACCTGCAAGAGCCTTCTTCCCTTGAACTGGTGGGGCAACCAGTTTGCCAATTGCCTTCCCGGACCTGCCTTGGTCGAATCTCCCGTACCCTGTACTCGGAGGCCGGATAGCCAGGCACCAGTCCACCCAGACCGCAATTTAAAGGAGCGTACCTTTTATTCGTCGGGCAGCACTGCGGCTGGTTTCATCCCTAGGTAGTGCAGTAACTCGAACCTTCCTCCACGACGAGAGCCTCTCTTCCTCTGCTGGATCACCCAAACTGCAGGAACTACCAGGAACAACCGCCACCGCAGGAGCCACTTCTCCATTTTAAGGTACATTGTTCCACCAGTCCGCTCTTTCTTCGCGGTAGCACTAAAGGTGTTTTAAATCCTTTACCTACCTGTTGGGTTGTCCGCCCCTCTCTCTTAACATTGTCTTTTCATTGCCTGCATCCGCCTTTTCCACTTCGTTAACCAAAGACTTGACTGCAGCTACAAGAACATTTTTGCTCCTGGGCCCTTGCTCTGTACCAACTGACTTTGGCACAGGCCTACTCACTCTGGTCACATTTGTTAGATCTGCCTTCTTTAGATTGATTCTCAGCTAGAACTGTATGGTGCACGTATTTTCTTTAACTACCGTTTCCTTCCCATTTCTTAACCTTGTGAAATGCCATTTTGCTCAGTTTTCATTGAAGTATTGCTTATACTGATACACTGCCTTGCTTAAACTGATTCATAAACTGATGGAAAGTGTTGCTAGGGTGTGTAAGAACCTATTTCTTTATAACTTTTGCTTTCCCTCCTTTGTGAGTAATTGTTAGAGGATCCCTTGTGTGTAGCTGTCACTGTGCCGTTTTGCTCAGTTTTCACTCTGGTTCACTTGGTCTACAATTTAACTTGGGAGTGTGTATATTTTTCCTTTGACTTAATTTTACTTGCTTGATGACTGTGATACATGTATTTTATTAGAAGTGTATAAAATAAATATACTTATACTTTTTAAATACAAAGCTTTGGTCAGTGTTTCCTTGTGCAATAGTCTAGTGGGCCTATTGTGTAAACCCTGAATACTGCACATCTCCCTCTTGAGATAAGTCTGACTGCTCAGCCACAGTTACCAACTAAATCTTTGTGGTACAAACTGATACCAAAGGGAATGTATTGCTCTCACCTGTAGTCCTAATCTTGTGTAGTGCTCCCTAAGGGAACTGCACAGGATTCTGCCTAACACTGGTGTACAGCGGTGAGGATAAAAGTATTGGATTTACATTTTAGAGTTCTGCTAGTGCTTTGGTTCAAAGAACCACAAGGCTAACTATCACAACAAGTTTATTTTAAACAGAAGTCAAAATTATGGAAAGTTACAGCCAGGAGACCCTCCTTACTAATACTGCTGATTATTTAAGGGATCTCTGTAGACAGAAAGGTCTTCCTGTCAAAGGCAAGAAATTAGAAATGATTGATAGACTGTTAGAGAAACAAAGTCTGGATAGTGGTGCTGTAGTGCCCACTACTCCAGCAAATGTAGCAAATCGTGAGGAAAATAATGTTGAAGATGTTATTGTTGAAACAGATGAGGAAGAGGATAACAATGTCAACATCTCCGGCCCTCTACCTGCTCAAAGGCCTCAACCTATGGCTACTGGACCCTCACCAGGTCCCACATTAAGTCCTGAATTTATCTCACTAGAAAAATGAGACTTGAACTTGAATTCAAAGGTATTAGTGTCCAAACTGAACACAGACATCAATAACTAAGGCTCAAGGAAATGAAGCTCAATCATGAGCTTGAGATGAAGAAATTGTCTTTGGAAAATGCTTCTCTCCCCGAATCCTCTAGATCTTCCAGTCCAAAAAGACCCCAGACGCCTAAAGAGATTGTGGGTATGTATGAACCTAAGTTGGATGTATTAGATTGGCTTGCTATGTTTGAATACAATCATGGGCTCCAGGATATCACAGGGAATCAGTTGATCCCCTGGTTATTCTCTAGGCTCCCCCCTGTTGCATCTGATGTGGTTATGGAGTTGGGGGAGGTGGATAGGATGGATTATTGATGTGTAAAGCTAGCTTTGATAGCTAGATTTGGGAAGACTCCTTCCCAGTACCTCAAGAGGTTAGGACCCTCAAAAAGCATGATAGTACCCCTTGGGCTACTTGGGTGAATGGGTGTTTGAAGAATTTAGAGGGATGGATTAAGAGTTATAGAGTTAACACTTATGAAGGAATGAGAAATCTTGTAATGTTGGAGTCTATCTATGATACCTGCTCTCCTGAGCTCAGACAGCACTTGGCTGATTCTAAGGAAATGGATCCTAGAAAGTTAGGCAAGGCTGCTGACTTGTGGGTTGCCAACAGGGCTACTCACAAAGAATCTGGGGTCACTCAGAAAAAGGATGAGGGTAAACAGCCACCAAAAGAGAACCAAGAGACTTTTAACACCTCCCTTCCCAAAGAGGGCCACAATCAACAAAATAACCAGGGTAAGCCCCAAGGGAAACCAAATAGGGCTAGTGGGTCCTCTGGTCCCCAACCAGAGGGAGGTCAGCAGAAGCCCCATTCCAGAGAGCATTTGGAAAATGCTATGTCTGTGGGTCAACTGACCATATCAAAGGGTATCCCAGGTGCAAGGGTAAACCTGCAGGGATCAGCAATGTCTCCTTAGCCTTCTCCCCAGAGGAAGAAGTACAAATGGCTAGTGCTCGCTTTGAATTATTTGCTGAAGAACCCTTGAGTCTTCAAGCAACTGTATCCCTAGAGTCCATGGGTCTGGTAAGCAAACAGAATAGGGGTGTGTATGACTCCCTTCCAGAAAACTCTAAAGTATATTACATGGACAGTGTTCTTGTTAATGGCCAGGATACTCCTGCCAGGAGAGACACTGGGGCCAGCAGAACAGTAGTGGATGAAAGCTTTTTCAAGCCTGAGGATGTTGCTAAGGTACCCAAAGGTTGTGGGATGTTTCAACCCACTAGTGCAGGCCCTGTAACATTACTGTGCATTGCTGGCAGAAGAAACATCAGAAATGGCCACTGGAAAGCATTCTGCTCGCTAAAATCACCCAGAGGTGCGCAGTAAAAACCTGAAAAATAAGCCGCCATCCACTTTTGCCTATGTCAGTGGTAACACAGGAGACCACTGCCAAAACCCATCATTTGGCTGCGCAAAAAGCAAGGCTGATTGCAAAAGAAACACAGAGCTGTTTGGAAATCCGTTTTTTCTTGGTTGTCATATTTGCAGAAATCATGGCTGACAAACCACCCAAAAGACCCAACCTCCTTGCTGGGTGTTAAACATCATTCTACTTCAAGAATCCACATAAATATAATGTCAGCAGAAGTATATGTAATCTGAACAAAGTCCCCTTTTGAAGATGGTTGCTGGAAAGAAATCTGTCAAAAAATGGGTGCAATACCGTTACTCGCCTCTGTCAGACGCTGGCGATTTCTAAATCTGACAGGAGAAACTTGTGTCTCAAAAAGCTAAATATGCCAAGGAAGGGACTTCCATCAAATGCAATATAGATATGATATATGATAAGACATTTGTAACACGCTTATACACAAGTGCTTCAAGGCGCGACGAGGCAGGGAGAGGGGACAAAGGGAAGACAGACAACGATCCTACTAGGCCGGATGTCATTCAGATCGCGCTAGTGCATGGGCAGAGGGGGAAGGGAAAGTGCAAGGTGAAAGGGAGAGGGGAAAGTGCAGTACAGGGGCAGTAGAATAACAGGATAAATAATAAGGGCCAGCTGGTGGCAAGTGCAGGGTAAGTGCAGACAAGTGCTGGGGGGGCTGTAGGGATACAGAGACAGTCCCGCAGTGCAGTGGTTGCCAAGGGAGGCAATTCAAGGGGAGAGTGGCTGGGCCAGGGACCGAGATCGGTGAGAGTGGCCCAGTTGCAGATTCAGTGCAGTTTCAGACAGGAATTTAGCAGGGAAGAGGAGGAGAGAAAGCAGAAGCAAAGAGGAAGTTTTTGAGGTGCTTCCGGAACCGGAGATGGTTCTCCTCAAGTTTCAGGGAGGCAGGAAGGCTGTTCCAGAGGGAGGCCCCTGCCGCGGAGAGCGGTCTACCCCCAACTCGTTGCTTGGAGAAGCGGGTTACCCTGAGGGAGTTGGAGGCGGATGAGCGAAGAGCTCGAGAAGGAAGATATTTAGGAAGAGAGAGTTGAAGGTATTTTGGCCCCAAGCCCCAGACAATGCAGAGTGTTTTGAACTTAATCCTCGCAGCCACAGGGAGCCAGTGCAGAGATTTCAGATCTGGAGAGATACGGTCCCTGAGCTTGAGGCCAAGGACAAGTCTCACAGTCCTGTTCTGGATGAGTTGCAGAGGGCGGAGAGTAGAGGCAGGAAGATTTAGATAGAGGCTGTTACAGTAGTCCAGCTTAAAGAGAACCGGGGCTCTGGAGACAGTGAGATTCTGGGGGAAGGAGAGGAAAGGAAGAATACCTCTGAGGAGGAGCAGATGTATAGGGTGCCACACATTGATTTTCATGTTGAAAAAGACATGGAATTGAAGATATGTTTGCTTATTTTAAATTTGTAACTGTAATTTTGCACAAGGGACAATGTTAAAATGGACTATAAGGTAACCTGATTCAGCTAAACTTCCAAGAGGTTTCCCACACTGAGCTACAAACACATTCCACACCTCCTCCCCAAACAAAGGCATCTTTTCTCCTGTGCTCTGCTGAGTATCTGACAGGCAAGTGTGTAACGAAATTGCAGGGGCACTCTGGATGTTGCTCTGGGAAAGAGACAAAGAACTCCCTTGAGCTGAATGAAAATGCTAATTCGGGTGTGACTGACATCAACTGCCCTGACAGGCAGACAAGCCATGTGACTCTCTGACTCAGCCAAGCTTTGGAGGAGGGCTAGACTGAAAATGTGGATTTGAAATTGGACTAAATATATGTTTTGGGAAAAGACTTGTAAAATACTGTGCCGAACTGTCAAAAATATGAAACTTAGAGAGTATTAAAATGAAAAATCCACTCACAGTTTAAAACTAATCTGGAATCTGTGCGACATTCAGAGACTGAACCACGGAATGTTTAATGTTGTAGCTATTGTGATTATGCTAGGAACATGAAAAATTACAGGAATATGCCCAGATGGTATGTGCATGTATGTGAAACAATCGTACAGATCCGAAAATGTGTAACCAACCAAAAGCGCGAAAAATTGTCATTTATGAACCAAAATTCGTAGGAAGATAAGATTTTGACAGAAACATACCTTAGGCAATCTGTGATGTGTATATGTATTATTAACAAGTTGTGCATATTGAAAATATGTTTTGGGGGAAAAATAGATTTGCTGGGTAAAAGCAAAGGGGAGGTTCTTCCCTAGATTGTAAATGGCAGCATCACTCTGACACATGATGGCACCTCATGACACACTGTTCCCTTCTCAAATCAGGAGAGGGGGAATTTGTTGACCTAACAGATCCTTAGAGGGTTGGGCATAGACAATCAGCCTCCCCGCCCACTTTGGAAAATGGATAAATAGGGACTGTTGAGGACCCACAGACACACTCTTTCACTCATCAACTGATCCACTGGCGAAGCACCCTGCAGGAAGATCCAGACTCCAGAACCTGAATCCAGACTCTAGAACCTAGATCCAGACTCCAGAACACTGAAGCAGAGGCCTAACCCAAAAAGCTGAACCCTTTTCAGCAGATCTTTAAAAATCTTTCAAACCTGATTTAACCCCTAACTTCCAAGGGGCCTAACCTAATCCATTCAACAGCCTGGCTGAGCTGTTTCCTGTTTCTGGACAACAACCTTTGCTAGAACCCAAGATCCAGATCAGTCCAGCAGAGCTGTAACCCAGAACAGGCCAGATCCAGTCCAAGAGGCCGCGCAGAGACCAGAGTGCTGAGAGCAGAACCAAGCACCTGAGACCGGTCCGGTGGCGAGTGAAGTCCAAACTCTTGACCAGATCTTTGACGGGTCCATTTTAAACCAGAGTTGTGAATATCTAGCGTAGAACTGCCCACAGTAAGCTCTTAGTATTAAGTAATCCCATCCAACCATTCCAACATATCCAGACTGCATTGTAGAATCTCTTTTGTCCATTCTGAATCCTTTCTCATCCATCTAATCCTGTGAGAATTGTTTGTGTAAGCCAAACTGTTTGTAATTCAAAGCGCAATTTCATTTTTGAAATCTTGACCCTTTTCTAAGAAAAATCTACCTTCACTAAAGCCTTTGTAACTTTTGAACCGTATGTGCTAGGAACGAAATGTAAATGTCATTTTGAAGCTAACATCCTCAGGGTTCAGACAAATCCCAAACAACATTCCTTATAGTTTTTCTGTAATCACGTTTCCCGCACATGGAAAGGTTGCCGCGAATTTGCATTTGGCTCAATTTCACCACCTTTAAAAACAGCTATTTCTTGTTTTCAACTTCTGAATTTCGTTTTACATCGGCTAACCATTCAACAATCATTGCTAGTGTTGACCTGAACCAATCCAAAGCAACTCTCACTAGTTCTGAATCTCATTTAGCGAATTAAAATCATTTTAGCATTTTTACATACATTACATATTACATTTAAAAGCAATTGACCTGTTTTAAAAGCATTTCTGTTCTCTCTAAGCTTTCTGGGGGGGAATCGGGATTGAAACTGCAATTGTTGATTGTTATTCCTGATACCTGTGTGCCCTCATGCATCTCTTCATATTGCATATTGGGGAGTGAGTAAGAACAGGGGGAAAGAGTGAATATATTGTCTTTGGTGTAATTCATATCAAGTTTCCTTCTGTGTTGCATTCTTTCCTATCATTGCATTTCCTTGAACCACACAAAGTTATTCTCTGCTACATTATTCTTCCTATTCCTACTCCTAATTGATTAAAGAGATTGTTGATATTATCATATTACCCATTGCCGATCATTGTTCATATTCATAAGTGTGATATTCAGATATTATCCATATTTATAAAAGTGTGATATATATATTGTTCAATTGTGCAAATAAATCTTTAATTTGCAAAACAAACCTATTTCTTGGTTCAGTGAGACCAGGGGAATTCAAAGAGAGGGGCGTTATATACATCATCCAGAATTAAAAGAACTTTTGACATAAAAAATATATAAATAAGGGTTTCCATTGGGCATCCCATACTAGGCATTAACTTAGTTGGAGTGCTGGATTGAAATCACTTACAAGGTCCCACTAAAGTTTCTGAAGGTCCCATCCATTTGGTTCCTATTCTACCAGCCCTCATTCAGTGTAATAACATGACAGTGAGGATTCCTGTCAGTGTTCAGACTGAGGTGCCTGGGAGAGTCCTGTTGGGGAATGATCTAAAATCTCTAGGAGTAGTATCCAGTACCCCCATGCCTCCCAGTATGGAGAAGCAGAACCAAACCAAATTGGTTAGAGAGGCCCCCTTAAGGAACCCCTTCAAGCCTGTGGGAACCTCTACAGAGAACCCCACTACACACCCTGGTGTTAGTAAGTTGACTTCTAAGCCAGGCAAATTTCAGGCTAGTATGTTAGGGAAATGGAAGCCCCAACCAAGCTCCATCATTGTTCCCCCAGTTGTAGAGTCTCTGACTCCCCCTGCTTCTGAGGAAAATGTGGATAGACCAACTGGGCCCCCCTCTAGGCCTAAGAGAACCGGTAATTCTCAGTGCTGGTGGAAAACCAGAAATGAAACGTCTAAGGCCCAAAACCTTCAGACTGTTGGACCTTCTACTGAAGACTCCAATCCTAGAATTAGGACGAAAACTCCTGAAATAGTTAAGGTTAGATCTAAGAGGAATGGGAAGCAGGTACATTGCCTAACCCCAACCCCTCCACCTAAGAGGCCTAAGACCCAACCTGCTCCCAACAGAGAGGTGGTGAGGAACACTGGAGGCCCCTCTAAATCTAAGGGAATCCTTTATAAGGACCCCTTGAAAAAGCCTATCACATGTTCAGGAGTTGTACTAACTTTGGAGGGACTGGTCAACCAGATTCCCTATAGATTTAAAAAGAAAGATTTTTCTCCAAGGGTTTGTAAGTCATATAGCTTACAACGGAAAACCTTTGATTTTACCATTGAGCACAGGTTAGGATGTCACCACCAAAATGCTGATGGTCTCTCTAGGATGTTTATAACCGACTAGAGGTAATAGACTCATCCAGGAGTGGACTAGATCCTCCTGTCCCTTAGTCTCGGGGGGTGGGGGGCGTGTGTTAGGGAGAATTCTCATTCTATAGCTAATTTCCCTTACCTATAGATTCCCCAGCAGCGTTGCTGGATTTGAAGGGTTTGTTTCTTTTTTCTGCTAAGAGTGAGACTCTTTTTCCCACTCTTAGGCATTTTTGCTATGTGTGTTCTAGGCTATTTTTGTGTTTAATGTCTATGGGATTTTCCACCCCCACAGAAACCATCTTTACTCACATGTGTTACACAGCACCCTCAGTGCAGTGACACAGGGGTGTCGTAGCGACCCCCAAACATAGACTCCATACCCTGGGACTGACTACTGTCTCCCAGGGCATGTAAAGTCCCCATTGACTTTAATAGTCAATTTTTATGAAGTAAACTAATACAAACCATCTTACTATGGAGGTACTGGAAAGGAAAAATAGTTTTTCCCTTATGCTCATTTTCGAGAGCGTACCGTACAGTCCCTCTCTCAAAAGTTTCTTGCTGGTGGCAGTGGTTACTACCGTAAATATTCGACCGCGCATATTTCCCTATGGGATTTTACTATTGTTCGAGGCTACCACTCTACTGACAGCCTGTAACATACCACCGGTGTATTTTAATATTAACTTTACTCCGATAGGTTTTTAATGCCAGAACTTTAATATTACTTCTTTCTCGTGTCTTCCTCTAAACTCCTAAACCAGGTCAGGGATCCTTTGTTCGTCCTTTTGGCGGGCTTCTGCCGAGAAGCCCTCCTTTCGGCGCCACTGAGTCTGGGGTGGTTCCATTGTGTGGGAGTGGGGGTAGGACCCCTGGACAGGGTTTCCTCAGCAACCCATGTCGCACTCTATCCTGATAGGCTGGAGGGTCTCCCGCTAAAATGACCACTTCTCTGTGTGAGTGACAGCTAGGCTGTATGAATGGGGATCTTTTTGAATAAAAGCAGAGTCCTGAGGACTGGAAGGGCAAGACGTCGCCACTGGAACTAAGAAGCCAAAGAGGAGAGAAGCCAAAGACATCTGCAATGACTGAACCACCGGTGAAGCCCTGCTGCAGCGTCTCACCACTTTTCTCCACACGACAAGAGAAGATCTTCACCTGCAAGAGCCTTCTTCCCTTGAACTGGTTGGGCCAACCAGTTTGCCAATCGCCTTTTCGGACCTGCCTTTACCGGACCGCGATTTAAAGGAGCGTACCTTTCATTAGTTAGGCAGCACCACGGCTGGTTTCATCCCTGGGTAGTGCAGTAACTCGAACCTTCCTCCACGACGAGAGCCTCTCTTCCTCTGCTGGATCACCTGAACTGCAGGAACTACCAGGAACAACCGCCACCGCAGGAGCCACTTCTCCATTTTAAAGTACATTGTTCCGCCAGGCCGCCCTTTCTTCACGGTAGCACTAAAGGTGTTTTAAATCCTTTACCTACCTGTTGGGTTGGCCGCCCCTTTCTCTTAACATTGTCTTTTCAACGCCTGCATCCGCCTTTTCCACTTCGTTAACCAAAGTCTTGACTGCAGCTACAAGAACATTTTTGCTCCTGGGCCCTTGCCCTGGACCAACTGACTTTGGCACAGGCCTACTGACTCTGGTCACATCTGTTAGATCTGCATTCTTTAGATTGATTCTCAGCTAGAACTGTGTGGTGCACCTATTTTCTTTAACTACCCTTTCCTTCCCATTTCTTAACCTTGTGAAATGCCATTTTGCTCAGTTTTTATTTAGGTATTGCTTATACTGATACACAGCCTTGCTTAAACTGGTTCACAAACTGATGGGAAGTGTTGCTAGGGTGTGTAAGAACCTATTTTTTTTTATAACTTGTGCTTTCCCTCCCTTGTGAGGAATTGTTAGAGGATCCCTTGTGTGTAGTTGTCACTGTGCCATTTTGCTCAGTTTTCACTGGTTCACTTGGTCTACAATTTAACTTGGGAGTGTGTATATTTTTCCTTTGACTTAATTTAACTTGCTTGATGACTGTGATACATGTGTTTTATTTGAAGTGTATAAAATAAATATATATATACTTTTTAAATACAAAGCTTTGGTCAGTGTTTCCTTGTGCCATAGTCTAGTGGGCCTATTGTGTAAACCCTGAATACTGCTCATCTCCCTCTTGAGATAAGTCTGACTGCTCAGCCACAGCTACCAACTAAATCTTTGTGGTACAGACTGATACCAAAGGGGATTTATTGCTCTCACCTGTAGTCCTAATCTTGTGTAGTGCTCCCTAAGGGAACTGCACGGGATTCTGCCTAACAGCCTGTGTTTGGCCAATGCCAATCTCCCAGCCCTAATTGCGCCACATGTTACTCTCCCTACCCACGTTCACTGAAATTGTCTCTCCTCCATCCAGTTTGGAATCATGCTGTTCGCCTTGCCCTAGAGCAGCCCAATGTCACTCTCTGTGCCCCAGTTCTTCCACATGTCATTCCCCTTGCCCTGGGTCTGCCCCATTCCCATGTGGCTCTCCTGCCCACGTTTTGCCCCAGTATTTCTCTCCGTTCTTAAGTTGTGCACCAAAGTTGCTTTCAGTGCTACCATTGGACCCTGATGTTAGTCTTAGTGAACATGTTCTCTGCAATGCAGTTCTCGGTGCTCAGATTCTGCCCCAGAATTGCTCCTAGTACTGCAATTGTACTGTGCTGACACTCTCAGTACTTAGGTTTGTACCAAAGCCACTTTTAATGCTGTATACTCCTTCCCAAATACCACCCACTTATGCTTACATATATGATATGATAAGTAATTTATAACGCACCGGAACACATGTGTTTCTAGGCACGACAAGACAAGGGAGGTTACAGAGGGGGGACAAGATAAATAATCTTACTAGGCCTTGTGACATTCAGGTTGTGCAAGTGCGGGAATGCAAAGTGTAGGGGAAGGGGACATCGGAAGTGCAAGGGGGAGGAGGGAAGAGGATGTGCAATCAGGGCAGCAATGCTCTGACTATGTTGTTGTTTATTACACGGTCACATACAACTCAGGGAGTTCCTTTCCCCACAATGAATGTGGCTCATAATGAAGCACTTTTAGTTTTTGTTTAGTCCATTGTGGTAAGGCCTCCAACCTGTCTCACACCCAACCCCAACGAATACCCGATGCCACAATTGACTAGGAACCAAGCCGGGGTGTATTTTAAATATATATACATTTATTAATTTATTTCAACCAAATTTCACAAATAAATTAAAATCAGTCACCAACGCTGTGGCAACACAAGAACAAAAATTACTTCCGTAAAGTAGCAACAGAGAGATATGCAGTCACAATTATTTCCTTTTAAATCACCTACCATTACAGAAAAATAACATTTCAACACACACAGTGATTGCAGATTTGGGTCATAATACTGTTCTCCCAGCAACCCTCACCCTACAAACATCAATTAGACTTAACTCCTCTGAATGCAAGGCCAGTGGCAGAGAGTGGGAACACAATGGGAAAATCGGATTTGGATTTTTAGCACAAAGCAATGTGAAAGAAACAAAAGCAATGGGAAATTCGTTTTGACACACCTAAAAAGAACAGGCAGGGCTTGGGTTTTGGTCAGAGCCCAGTGGGAAAATCGTTTATTTTTTATTTTTAGCACAGCTGCAATGTGAAAGAAAGAATAGCAATGGGAAATTCGATTTGGCACATCTAAAATGAACAGGCAGGGCTTTGGGATTTTGGTCAGAGCACAAAGGGGCAATGTTGTTTTGTGCCTTGCCTATGCAAAGGCACTACCAGGCTTCCCCCTCTGATTTAAACTGAAGGGGATCAATGGGGAATTTCGTTTTGCACCCTGCGCACTCATATGGAAACAGGGTTTTGGGATTCATTCTTTTGGCAAATCTTTATGTCTATACCGGTTCAAAACACACTGGGAAAAGATTGTTGGTTTTGAACACCAACAATACCCCGTCCGTGATCACTATAGGGGAATTCATTGATTTAATAATAATAATAATTTAGCATTTATGTAGTGCTACGAACTCTCAGGTATCTGAGCGCTGCTTATTATTACCCACAGTGCGTGGTGCTCATTTGTCAACCTCAGAAGGATGAAAGGCAGAGTTTGGTCCTGCCGGGATTCGAACCTGCATTAGCAGGCTTTGCACAGATGTCAAAGTGAGCGCTCTACTTGTGCTATCGGACTGGCTTTGATTAAATATGTTAGGTATCTATACAGACAAACAGGATATTTTTCTATGGGGAAATAACTAAAACAATGCTGAAAACTATAGGGCCTACACAATCTATGGCTTTGGGATAGTTGTACTTACAAGAGAGGCCTTGAACTGGGCATTAGGGAACATCAGGGCACTGCTGGGACAGCAAGGGATCAGTCAAGGGTCTCCTCTGAATCCTCCAAGGGGTCCCAATCAGCTTCTATGTCACCTGGTTCCTGTCCCCAATGACAGGTAGGCCTCTCTGCTGGGATGCTTCTCACCAGATTTCAGTAGCAGGAATAAGTGGAAAAGTCCAGTTCTCATGCAAACTGGTTTATTCATAGGGCAAATGAGATCACTAACTTGTCATGATTCTCGCAAAAGGGATTTGCTGGTTTTCACTACCGACCTCCCACCTGTGCTGTGTGCTAATAGGACAAGTGGATGGGGGAGTGATTTGGGACAGCTGTGGGAGGAGAAAGCGTCATCATCCCACTTTGACAGATGGGCTCGGTCATGTTTTGAACTCAAAAATCTCTCAACAAGGCAAGTACCCTAAATGTTCAAATGCTTACATATATGTATATATTTTTAGGAACTGCATTTTAAGGCAAATCTGATAAGGCAGTCTGAAATCAGCACACCCTTCCTATGCAGAGATACAGTTTTTCTTCATTTACTCAGGCGGCATATCAGTGAAAAATATGCCACTTTACAGTTCCCATGTTAATTATGTCCTGCAAGTTCATACCAACTTTCACATCTCTCTGAATCAAGGAAAGTCCCAAATCACATTTTCATTAATAACTTTAGGTATGTTTATCACACCAACATCGTTTTAGCATGGTTACATGGGGGTGACTGTCACCTTTAATAAAAGTCTGGAATTACTATTGTGACATGCATGATGCCCTTTTCATGTGATACAATGCATTTCTCCCATTTAATCAAACTCCAGTTTCACACTCTTTGACTCTGGCCCCCACCCTTGCCCCTCCAGTTTCATTTCTCCTTGGACATGTGACTAAGAAGAGCCTGGTCTATGTTTGCGTTTGCTTCATCCTTCAAGGCATGTTAGGCCCTGATAGCAACCTAATTGACATTGTATGGGAATTGTGACCTCAAAGTGACTCCTGCTGCAAGAACAGACATAGGCTGATCTGGTCTTCACCGTGTTTTTCGATCTAAGACTATGTAATTCTTTCTTATATTGTTAAGCAATATCTCTAATTGATGATGACAACCAGGCCTGTGCCTTCAGGGCAGCAGAGGGAAGGGCCCAAAGTTGGTTTCATGTTAGGAGAAATGACCGTCATGTACCCAGCACAAAATGGCGTTTTAAACTCACACACAATTGCAATTTTAAATGACATCTTACAAGGTACACAGTTTTTCAAAATACATGAATATCACTTCTGGATTGTCCATCTGTATAAGGCTGTTATATGAGAACACCAAATTCAAGTTTTGAAGGTCTAATAAGCATTTCTCTTTGTATGCTGTCAATATGGATGAGCAAAACATGAAAATGTTGTTATTTTATTTATTTTACATGCAATGGGCTCCATTTCACTTTAGCTGCGTGGAGCACTATCTGGTATTCCATTGAAGATACTGTACGCACTGCTGTTTCTTTATGTGTTGTCAGCCACATGTCTGTCTTGTCCTTCCTGAAATGCTTTGTACATATCTTTGTACTTTGATTTTAAAACCCACTTTCTTTCACTGGTGATTTAGGTTATGTTTGACGTCATCATTCCTGTGCTGGCCTTATAGCTCTGTGGGCTTTTACAAATGACTCTGGCCTTTTGATTTCTAGCATTCAGGGGCTACATTTCACCCCACAAGTAAGTGCAGCTAGAACAGCGTGGCTCTCGGTAAGTGCAGGAGGCGGGGGAATGTAGAGGTTACAGATACAGCGCCTAGTACTTAATACTTAATAGTACTTAATAGTTTAATACTAAACTTGTATATATTTGTAATTCTTTAAATACATCTACTGCATTCTCTCCTGCCAAACTGTACACATGTTCCTTCATCGTCACACTGTAATTATGTAATGTAAAGTATAATTATGTAATATAAAGTATAAGCATCCTGTAACCAAGCTTTGAATCACCTTGCTGCTCATGCGCCCTCATACCCTCGGGTCTGGTGCGCAATACAAATGAATAAACTAAACTAAACTAAACTAAACTAGTGCGCGACAGGCCCAGAGGCAGTGCGGGGGAGACCGGTCAAGAGGAGCCAGGTGCTCAGTGAGACTCTGAGGGTAACCATGCAACCAGTCAGCGCAGCAGACAGGTAGGTCAGCAGGGGATGGAGGGAGAGAAGGAAGAGGAGATACAGGCTGTTTTGAGCTGCTTCTGGAACTTCAGGTGATCTGGCTCAAGTTTGAGAGGGGAAGGGAGGAGTGAAGGGCTCGAGAAGGAAGGTATTTAGGAGGAAGTGTTGAATGCAGTGCAGGCTCAAGCCCCAGAAAGCCTTGTGGACAATGCAGAGTGTCTTGAACTTGATCCTTGCAGCCACCAGGAGTCAGTGGAGAGATATGGTCCATGGGCTTGAGGCCAATGATAAGTCTTGCAGTCCTGTTCTGGTTTAGTTGCAGAGGGCGTAGAGTAGAGGAAGGCAGATTGAGAAAGAGGGTATTACAGTAGTCCAACCTAGAGAGATCCAGGACTCTGGAGACAATGAGCTTCTGGGATAAATTGAGATAAGGAGGAGTACCTCGGAGGAGGAGCAGCTGGTAGTGGGCCTTCTTGGAAAGGTCAGTGATGTGAGGAGTAAAGGAGAGAATGGAGTCAAAGATAACACCAGGGTCTTTTGCCTCATAGGAAGGCGAAGGAAGAGGGCCCATGAAGGGCAGCCAGAGTGAGAGAGGAAAAGCAGAGATCGTTGGAGGCGCACCAATCCTGAATTGCGGATAGACAGTCTGGAATGTGAGAGAGAGGACAGGGGGCTGTAAGAAGCCAGAAATAGAGCTGCATGTCATCCACATAACACTGAAAGTTATAGCAGAAGGTGGAGAGCAGGTGGCCCAAGGGGGCCACATAGAGATTGAAGAGCCAGGCTGAGAGGTTAGAGCCCTGTGGAACATCTTATGTGAAGAGAAAGGTGGTGGAGAGTAAGGACCCAAGTTGGACCTGGGAGGATCAATCGAGGAGTAGGAAAGAGGTAAGCTACTCTAGAGCCTGATCTTTGATGCTGAGGATCTCACAGAGTCAATGGATCAGGATGGTGTGATTGACTGTGTCGAAAGCAGAGGAAAGGGCAAGGAGGATGAGGACAGAAGGGGTGCTGGAGTCAAGGGCTGAGAGAAGATCTTCACGGGTATTCAGGAGAGCAGTTTCTGTGCCTCTGGCAGCTCTGAAGCAAGAATGATGGTCATGGAGACAGCCAACAGTTTCAGTGTGGAGAGTAAGCTGGGAGATGGCCAACGTTTCCAGACTTTGGCCCAGGAAAGAGTGATAGAGATCGGGCGATAGATACCCGGAAAGGTAGGATTGGCAGAAGGCTTTTTGATGAGGGGCTGCACCAGGGTGTGCTTGAGGAGAGAGGGGAAAGCACCAGTGGCGAAAGAGTGATTGCAGATATCGGCCAAGGCTGGAGAGAGGGTGTCAATGTGGTCCTTGATGGTTCTGGAGGAGCAGGGGAGCACCTGTTTGCATGACACTTTCATAGATCAGACTTGACTAGAAACATTGTCAGGTGTTATCAGAGAGAAGTGGAGAAAGGAGGAGGAAAGGGAGAGGTGGCCAGAGGGTGGGCAAAAGCGGTAGAGGGAGAGGAAGAAGAGAGCGATACAGGTTGTCCAGAGTTTTAGTAGTGAAGTGAAAAGCGAGGGCCATACTGAGGGCTATGGAGGGATCAGGATAGGTGGAGACTGCAGACAGATTGACCAGCTCCTTGCAGATTTGAAAGGTTTTGGCTGTTATAAGAGGCCGCAGAGATGCGGGCTTGGATGCGGACATGCATACACTCACTTTCATACTCACATACACACCCCCCCACACACACACACACACGCATGCGCACACACACACACACACACACACAGGAAAGGGAATCCACTTACCTGCATGCAGTGCTCGCCTCCTCACTCCAGATCCTCATGCCCTCATGGTTGCAGTATTTTAGTCCACAGGTGCATGTCTGCTACGTGACTGCCTTCCAGAGCTGGGAGTCCAGAGTTGCCTAGGAGGGTAGGCACTGAGCACAGAGTGCCTCCCTTCACCCAAACCTCTGCTTGTTTGAGCACAGACTAAAGAAGCATTTTGATTGCAGCCAGGTATTTACTTATTTATTTAGTTTTCATTTGTAAACCACACTCCAGCCCGTAAGCAGAATGTGTGACAGACAGGATAGAAGCAGGCCATCGACTTCTATGCCAGGATAGTCCAACTCCAGGCCTCGAGTGTTGGATCCATGCTGGGATTTCAGGATACTCCTCATTAATATTCATGAGATAAATTTGCATTGAATGATTCTAAATGTAGGCAAGTTTTTCCTCATGAGTCTGTGCCTTCATTTTAAGCACTTCTAATCCAGCATTAAGGCATGACGTTCTGGAGCCCATCCTCCATTTGCTGCCAAAACATGTCCAATGCTTGTGCAATGAGAATGGATTTCAGTGCATCTGCAAACGTGGCGAGTCATAGAGTGAACTGCATTTCCAATCCATAATAAATACAGTGGCCATAAATAAAGCAGGCTTGTTAAGCCATCTGCCACTCATGAACATTTGACAAATGAATGCATCCTTTTCCCAACTCTGTATTGTGCAGCGAGAATGCTGGCTTAAAGTAGGAAGGAATCTGTCTATTCATTTCTTAATCACATCCCGCTCTGGCATGTGACACAAATGGAACTTTGCTAGGAGCCATGCTTCGGAGACAGTGACAGCTGAATGATGGAGGAGCACCTCTGCATTCACCCTATGGGCTAAGCATCAATGGGTACAGTCACTTGGGATTCATGGGGGATAATAATATGACTAGAATATGCCTGATTTCTCCTGCTTTGAAGCCCCTTTACAATAAGGTGGAATTCCTCAACAATGTAATTGTACTTATTGCATCATTCTCAAGCAGTGATCTTCAAACTGTGGGGCTGGCTCCCCTAAGGAGGCCCGAAGAATGTCCAATGGGGATGTAATGCGTTTTAAACTTTAAAAGGGGTGTACGGTGATAGGCTTTTAATAGAAAATATAAGCAGTCATGTTTCGGGGTGTTCCAGAGGCTGGTAGCAATATGTGTACACAAAGGGGGAAGGTGCTCAGCACAGAACGGTTTGGATACCCCTGCTCTGATGGATGAAGGGCTGAGTGGGTCTACCCTGACAATTAAAGAGGCTTGCCACATGTCTGAAGCAAGTGCTTAACACACACGCTATCTACCAAGGCTGCTCTTCTTTCTTTTCAAATTAGCAGTTGGCAGGTCAATTTGTACTAATTTGCAAATTCACTCAATTGCTCTAAAAAGGAAAGTGTATAAATATTGTAAAGAAAGGGTGCGATTAGACAACCTAAACAATCTCATTTACTACGTACCTTTCTCGAACTACAATATCACCTTCTGAAAATCTTTGCATACGGATATTTTCCAAAATGGATCAAGGGCCAGGTGATGTTCCGCTAATATCTGGCAATTTGAACTTCGCCCTGGTCAGTCAGTATAAATGTGATTTTTTAAAACGTGTTAGGCATTTCAAATGTTGTTAGAAAATGGCCAAGTAAACACAAAGGCCCAAAACTATTGCACAATTGCTCCTCGGTGGTGCACTTCGTGTAATCTGGTCTGAAATCTTCACACAGAGGTCAATACGTTTGCGACATGCATGAACCCAAGCATACAGCAACTTGTACATGTAACGAATTTATGTTATAACTTACCTCACAAACACTTATACAGTGCAGCAGAAGAAGAGTAACAAAAACAAGCAACGGCAATGGCAACAGTGTTGGCTTTTGTGTAGGCATGAGATTTGCCAGGCAGTGCCATAATGGTACTAACTGACCATTGATGGCAGCAGATGCAAACTGTTGCGAGTGTCTAGGCAGATAATAGCAGTGTATGGTAAATGCCTAGCTAATACCCATAAACAATTAAAAACTGTTGGCATTGCGAATCCTTGTTTTTAAAGCATACTGCTTGTAAACCAAGTACCACATTTAAAGCTCCAATAAGCTATTAACTCTCACAAGACTGCTGTGAAATAACACTGGCAAGCACTTCAGTCACAAAGTTTGATGTTACTGATTGGTAACGCTAGCCCAAAGAGATCCTAGGAGGATTTGTTTTGGTGGAGGGAGGGCATGAAGTGGATGGGAATGGCCATAGGAATCAACATGTCGATCACCATTCATTAGGGCATAAATAACCAAACAACACTTACAAGCATTGTGTCCCTCCTCATGTCCCGTCTCCCTCCTAGCTAGACCCCAATGCAATCGTTTTGGCTTTTAAGGTGGCTCTTTAGTTCCACAAAATAGTTAACACATACAAGCAGCAGAACCATGACCTTGGTGGATGTTGCAGCATAGGCAAGCATGTGCAATGGGGCCAGGAGCAGGTAGGCCCCGGAATGGGTGAAACGACCATTAGAATGGGATTTCATGCCAGATTGTTTTTCATTGGTTTGATTGTGTTTTTCTTCGGAAGTTTCAATTTGCATGTTTGTGGGAGAGGTAGCCATTCAGGTTTTACCTTCGTTGCCAAATCTGCATATTGTTGTACAACAGTTCCGTGTCCTTTCCAATTGTGACCGTTTAGCTATAAAGGCAAACAGTGACCTCTATGATTTCAAAAAATGTATTACAGATGGAAGATGGAAAGTCATGGCAATCAAGATTCTGTTATGTTTTTAAGAAGAGCGACATAGATGAGTGATGTGATTAATATGCTCTTCTCCACGTGGGCGGCTCACTTCTCAAAATTACTACCTTTAGGTAGTGCAGTCCCTCTAATGCAGTCCCCTAGGTACTCCAACAGGAGCTAACAATCAGCACATTTCTGACCCCCTTACCAGCGCATCAGAAGCCAGAGTGAAGTGAATAAGAGGTATTCTTAGACTGCAAAGCTTAATGTTCCAGAGCTGTGAAAATGCCTGTGAAATATGGCACTATTAAGAGTGAAAATATAAGAGTTTCCACTAGTTGCCACTGACATTGACCTCTGAGGCAATCCAGAGCCACATGAGAACCGAGTGGGCACACATATAAAAGCGCACCCAATGTAATATCGATGAGTGTACCATATGGAGTGTGTATGATGAACTTGTGTTCAAAGTGCTTTGCATAATTAAATACCAGTCAAAATGGATAAAATAATACATTGTGCAAAGGGATACACCTCACTAGGCCCCGATTCATGGAATTATTTGCGTGTAAAACAGGGATTTGTGTGCCCTTCTGCCTGCAAATTCCCATTCGTCAAACAGGCTACATTTTTTACATGGCTACATTTTTACGGGATAGGGAGGTTTTGCCGCAGGAGAATGAATCAAATTCGATTTTATTGTTTTTCAATTAATTTTACCCTACATATATGTGGGGGCTGGGTTTAGGGTTTAACTAAGTGAGGGGGCTATGGGTTGGGAGGTGGAGGGGGCAGTGATCTCCCTCTGCATATATTTGCGGCAAAATCTACCAAAACAAAATCACATAGAATCAATTTTTACAGTTATCATTATTCAAAGATGTTATGCCAGATGACAAGTTAGGTCATGTAAGAAGTAAGGATCAACGATGTATCTTGGCAACTAGAAGATAAACAAAATAACTTTAGTATTTGTTGCTAGCATATTTTGAATTAAGAAAAAAAAGTACTGTAAATTGTATTCACTATTGAATTAAATGAAACAATAAAGATGAGTGGGTCATGCTTCTAAACAATAAGTACTCATTATAATCCTCGAGCAATGTCAGGGCCATGTTTATTTTTTTATTTCATCAGTGTCCAATTTCAGTTAATGTGAATGCAAATCCACTCCCAGAAAATGTTCTTATATTCAAGAGTCTACTGTTCAGCTCAATAGATTATGTTTGCTGTTCACATGCTCAGACCTAAATAGGTAGATCTTCCCCAGGCTCCTCAAACAGACATAGGGAGTGATTCTCAGGAAATCAGACATCTAAAAATAGCACAGACGAGTCACTTTCCCTGATTTATTCACAAAGGTGACATGCTCATTTCTGGGGAGCTGTGACGAAGTGCAATGAATGTGCGGGACAACTGGTTGCATGTATTCCTGTCGGAAGTGTGCGCCTGACATGAATGTTTAAAAAGCTCCAGAGGAAGCGCATTTCACATTGGTGGGCCCTTAAAGGGCCCATCACTGTGAAATCTAAAAAAAAAAAAGAAAAATATGTCACAATCCATGTTTAGGGAACAGAAATAGAAGTGGGACACAGCAGTTCGTAGCACTGCTGCCCCGCTCCAGAAGAAATGCATGAAATGGCCCTCTAATGCATTGCACACTCCTGAACCTGCTGCACATTTGTGTTAGTCCATATAATGAAGGAGCTTATAGGTTGAAAAACAATGAGATACTGTGTATCTAATGTTTCTTAAATTACATTACATACGTTTCCACCTGATAACGGGCAGCCAATAACAATCCTAGCTCCTATTGAAATGTATACGTTGATATTTCCCTTAACCAATCCTGACCCTTGATAGGTTTTGTCATTATTGCTACGTAGTATGACGTCACTCTTGATGCATTATCTAGTATAAGGACCATATTTTGTGTGGAGATCATTGAGAGACTGAGCGTCTGTCCGTTGACGTTCGTTGTAACCTCCCCGTTTTCAATAATTTTTAATAAAACAGTACTTTTCCATCTTCCTGAGTTGGTTCAGTTATTTGGACTCAGAATTGCTATGGTGTAATCCCATTTGTTCTATATGCATGTTCCTAAGGGCCATATGCCCACGTGGTAGCAGTGCAGATGGTTCCAGATCCAAACGAAATGGCTCCAGAGTTTCGGATGGTTTGGCATCCTCCGCCATCAGCTGGAACATCGCAGCGTTTCCTGTGGATAGTGGCCGATAGAAATAAAATTGCAAGAAGAACTGAGATGGTGGGCAGGTCCCTCTTTGAAGAAAACCCTGATCATTTTCCACTGACGCTCCGCGGGCGGAAGGCAAAGTGGTCGGATTCAATACCGAAGGAGGTATTCAATACCAAAGGCCTCAAGTTGATTAACGAATGTAAGTAGACTGAGGGAAATGGCAATATAAAAGGGCTGGATTGTGACATTTTGAGTAACAGGACATTTTGTGTAGATACAGAAATGCCTAAAGTATTCCTAGTTCTAGGAAATTAGAAAAAGACATCTCAAACTCCAATGGGATTATTAATAAAAAGGGATATGCGCGGTCAGGACTGTGAAAGGTGATGTCTTAAACCTTGTATAGGGTAAAATAAGTAGAGGTGAAAAAAGTATAACGCTTATTATAAATGGTTAATAATAAAGGGAGGCTGATCACAGGGGTTATTTATGTGTAGCGTGTGGTTATTTTAAGTGTTATTTGTTGTGTGAAGTATTAAGAAGTAATAGAACTGTAAAAAGTTGAAAGTAACAATGTTTGAAAGTTAAGGTGTAGTAAACGATTGGCAGCAATAAAAAAAGACAGATAGGTTATTGAAGTAAAAGAGGATTGAGCGGCGATTGATGGTGCTTGCTCATATTTGTTGTTTTCAAAGTAAAGGTGGTGATTTGAGTTGAAATAAAAGGTTAATTTGATGATCTGCTAAGTATCGACAGTCAATCGAGTCATTATGGAGGACACTCCTCTCATGCACCTTTGTAAAACACTGCCAAAACATGTGCCCAAGCTCAGACAGTACAGTGTAAAATGGGTAAAGTGCACATCAGACAAAATGTTTATGCAATGGCTACAAGGGGATCATTGTCAAAGGTGGTATTGCAACACTTGACCACATACGTGCACGCTGCACAACAGGAAAGAAATTAGAGAAAAGGCTGGCTATTTTAGAACTTTGGAAGATGTACCAGGAGGAGAGGGAGGACCAGCCACCGGACGAGTGACTGCTTAATCTGCATAAGGGAGATGGCATTGAGCCCTCAGCTCCTATTACCTTGTTCAAGATTAAGAGTGTAACTACAGAAGAGATATGAGTTTATCCTTTAAAGGAACTGAAAGCAACGGCAGGCTATAGTAACCCGACATATGAACCCCCCGCTTATAGTAGTGACGACAGTCCAGAAGAAAGTAAAAGAAAAGAAGATTTCTGTAAATCTAAATGATAAAAGGAAGAAAAAAGTGAGAAGTCGAATATATCGATAGATATAGACCGAGAAATTAAGCGATGGAAGAGAGAAAGAGATAGGGCTGATGAGGTATCACTCATACAGAACAAATGGATGGGAGGACAGATATTAGTCAAGTTAGATGGGAAAAGAATTGAGGAGGTTAGGTAAAGAGAAGATAAGGATGAGCAAGAAAAGAAGGACACAGAACGAGAAATGAGATTGAGGGAGGATGAGCAAGGAAGAAAAAGCAGGGATGGATGGGAACAGATATACAGTGAGGAACAAGAAAAAAGACAAAACATGGGCAAAGGACAAAGAAAGTATAACAATAGACAAGGAGCAATAGGAGAAAGGGATAGGAAGGAAAGAAAGAGCGAGGAGGAAGAAGCATAAAGAGTGAAAGACAGAAGGTAACAGAGAGAAGAAGACGAACAAAGGCAGGAAGCAAGAAGGGGAAAACGACGGCAGGAAGAAGAAAAGGCTAGAAGGGATGTGAGAAAGCATATGGAAGTGGATGAAGAAATAAAACAGAATAGGAGGATGCCAATTTCATCTTGAATGAGCAAATGCAGCAGAGCGATGAAATATGATGGGATAGAGTAAGGGAGATTCTCCCAATAAAAGAAATAAAGCCAGAAACCCCTTGAATAGTGTTAGGCAGAATCACATGCAGTACTCTTTGGGAACACTACACACAATGAAGACTACAAGTGTCAGTACAATTTCACCTTTGGTACACGCCTGTACTACACAGTATTATGGTAGCAGTGGCTGAGCAGACAAACTTATCTCAAGAGTAAAGTGAGCAGTACAAGGGCTTACACAAAGGACAATCACAGTGATTCAAGTAAACACTTACTCAAGGGTTCTTGGTAAAAGAATATACATTTAGTTACTGAGTTATTTGTAAAACATTATACTAGCAAGAGCAGCTCAATATCACAAACTAATATGCTACAATACACAACCAATAAGTTTCTGAACAAGTTCAACTCCCCAGAGGTGGGAGCAAAATGGCACTTCAGTTACTTTTAAAAGGGGTAAAAAGACAAGGTTAAAAGAATCATAGCACAAATACTTTGCAAAGGTAGGGCAAATAGTTTCAGTTCACTACAACCAGCAATTCAATTCAATAGGCTTGGGCCAAAGTCAATGGTTCAGAGTCTTGCATAGGATAGCACAGTTCTGGTAGTAAACGGTTAAGTCTTTCCCATGGTTTTTAGAAGAATTTGGTCAGACGAAAAGTTAGATGTATGTTTAGGGAAGGACAATCCTTCGAAGTGGGGAAAGTTTCACAAACTTTCACTGCGGCCGAAAAGATTTCCTGACCGCATTTGCACAGTACCTTCAAAGTGAAGAAGAGCTGTAGCTGAGGCAGTTTTCCTGGCAGTTCGAGCAGATCTCACTGTTCCTGAGCTTCAGTTGTGGGGACAAGAAGGAGGACGTCGGGAGGTTCCTGCACTGCCCATGGAAGAGGCCACAAGCTTGGCAAAATGACACTTTAAGGTGTGATTGCCTTAAAGACCACGGACTGGTATCCTTCCCACTTGCTATCCGGTTTTCCACAGCACTCTGCAGAAATTTCGACCAGGATGGGGACGGTGTCCAGGTGGCTTACGAGTTGGTTGTTCACACCAAACTCAAGGGAAGAAGTTAACCTTGAAGGGCTTCTCTGTACATGGAGTTTCAGGCAATTTGGACCTGCAGCAGTGCTTCACCTGTTGTCCAGGAGTTGCAGCAGTTGTCTTCCTTCAGCTTGTCTTCGGTTCTTTCGTTCCAGTGGTTGACTCTGCTTTCCACGTCCCAGAAGCCTGCTTTTAAACAATTTTCCCCCATTCATTCCAGCCTGGCTGTCACTCACACAGCAGGGTGGCTGTCCTTGCTGGACAGCCAGCCAATCACACCAGAGTGCATCTGGGTCTGCTAGGAGACTAAGCACAAGGAGTTTCGGGCACCTCCCTCACATCCTGTCCACCCCACACACTCAGGCGGCAGAGGAGGGCTTCAGCACTGAAGCCCGCCAAAGGCCAACGAGCAAAGGGACCAAACCTGGTTTGGCGCGCAGAGTTAAACACAAGAAGGACCTTTCATAAAAGAAATCATGAAAAAAGTCGACCGGAGTCTGTTTTTACAGATAGGACTTGGGTGCCATCTTGAAAAACCTGGCAGACCTGATTTTTAGCTACCATTGTTCGCGGTCGGGGAAAATCATGGTAGTTTGATCTAAACCACTGCTACCAGCCATTTAAAGTACGAGAGGGTAACATGCGACTGTTACATGAGTGTTTTGACTAGGAAAACCCCTCCAGCGCTCTATAGGAAGATAGGGTGTGCTGGGTCTGTAAATTTAAAGAGACTAGTAAAGTGAATTTAACTTTACATGCTCTGGGAGACAATAGTCAGTCCCAGAGAAGGTATTTAAACCATGGGGAGTCTGAAAGACACCCCTGTGCCACTGCACTAAAGGTGCTGTGTGACACAAAAGAAAAATATGATGCCTATGGAGTTGTTTTAAAACCCCATAACCAAAGAACACACAAGTAAAACACACCAAAAATACATGAAAGAGTGGGAAAAAAGGCTCACACACTTTGCAGGTAAAAATTAAAATCCTAGTAATCCAGCAAAGTGGCTGGGGGTCTCAAAAGGTTAGTGAAATTAGCACATTCTTGGGAATTCTCCCTAACAAATAGCACTACAGGAAAAAAGATATGATGCATTAGAGAAAGAATCGATAAAATAAATTAGCAACTAAGACGGGGTAGCGAGTATGGAACTCGAGGGAGCGCTAAACAATCACTCGTATCTCAACTATGAACTGAAGAGGAAAACATGTTTAGTGATGAACGCCAAGCACTGTCTTCAAATAGATTACATCTAGATAGAGGTGAGGGAGATGATAGTCACACTAGTTGGGGTCTAGAAATGTCAGACAAGGAAAGAGAGTCGGATTGTGAGGCAGAGGGAGAGGGTACCTGTGCCCCCCCCCCAGTAAGCCAACAAAAGGATAAGGAAGTAAGATGCTCAGATCTGGAACATGCTAAAGAAGGAAATGCCGATCCTGTTTCATATCCTGAGCTCTCCCGAAGACAATCATGTAGTGAGAAGGGAGAGTCTCTACCGTATGTAAGCAGGTTAAGGTCACTACCAGCAGGAAGGCTTATAGGGACAATTACCCCTGCCCTAGATAGACCAATAGTGGGATCCGACTACAGGGTGCGGTTCTCGCAGTTCCCCTTTTTAGAGAAGGGGGGAGCAAGATCATAATGCATGCCATGGCCACAGATGGATAAGGATAATTTAAAATGCAAGCTCCCTAGTTTAACTTTGGGGACTGCAAAATGGATGTACAAATTATGATAAATGAGAGGAGGAAACATGCTGACCATAGGTGACATAAAAGGTCTACTGGCAGCCATTCTTGGGGAAAGAGCTGATTACATTAGGTGGCGAGCGGGGTATGCAAGTGTGACAGCACAAAACACAGCGCATGATGGAGCACCATTTAATAATTGCAGGGCAGATGTTTGGATGGCTCTCAGGGTACAATATCCTGATACATCAGATATGGGTGCAATTATGACATGAAAAATGCAGGAGGATGAATACCCTATTGCTTATATTCTGGATATTCAGGAGAAATGCAGCTTGAAACTCGTGAACCGTGGCAAAAGACAGTGGCACTATTGTATAATATTTTATGTCAGGGATTGCCAGAACCAGTACAAAAACAGTTGAAAAAAAAAGTAGAGATGGAATCAAAGCCATTGGCTGAGATACAGCTAACAATTGTGCATCATTGTCTGTTATTACAAGAGAATAACAAAAAGAAGAATGAAAATAGAAAAATTGAGATAGCCAAATTAGTTCAGAAGAAATTGTCAACATTTGCCTTAAAAGGAGCGGTACTGATAAGTGGAGAAGGAATGGGAATGGGAATGCAAAAGGTAATGGGTACATCCCAGGTGAATAATTCACACCCAATGGATCAAGGGGGATATGGGTTTGCACCACAAGGCAGAGGTATAGGTTTTAGGGGAAGAGGAGGAGGATTTTAAAATAACCAGGGTGGATTTCAGAACACTCAGAATGAGAGTCAGAATGCACACAGAGGATATAATCAAGGAGGGTTTGCCAGAGGGCCACCCGCAGTTTGTTGGAATTGTGGAATAACAAGGCTTATTGCGCATGCATACAGGAGCCGAGGAAGTGTGCAGAATGGGCAGTTTTTAAGAGGGGGACAACTTACCCACCACCATATAGTACAAAAACAAGAGAAGCCTTTGCCCAGAATCACACATCCTATCAGGCACAGGCGCCACAAGAAAAGCAAGTACAGTAACAGGGACAAGCACAAATGTACCCACCACAAGGGCAGTCGCAAGAAGCACCTATGCAAACACAGCAAAACTGGAATACTCGGCACATACTCACACCTAGGATAGGATAGGTGTCCCTTTCACAGGGATGGGGATGTGCTTATAACCCCAATAGGACAACTCACAGGGTGACTTGATATGTTCAGTACTATCTCTGCCACCAGACCCACAAGAGGAATCAAGGGCCCATGTGACGATAGGGGGACACAACCATTTCTTTTCTTGTAGACAAAGGGACCTCTCACTCATGCATAAAGGAGGGAAAATATCCAATGTCAGGCATTGCCATGAATGCACAAAGGTTCTCTGGAGCTACAAATGTAGTTCCTTTTCCTGATAAATTACCAGTTTATATAGGGGAATGTGACATGTCCGTTCCGTTGTTACATTGACGGCAGACACCAGTTAACATTTTGGGAAGAGGTTTGATGACAAAACTTAACATGGCAATTTCATTTACTGATCAGGGAATAGTATGCTCGACTCCAGGAATACAATAATTAAATGTAGGAGAGTTTATACTGGTGTTCACAGGGCAAGTGGCTCTATGAGGCATCCTGGTAGATCCGGACGTCTTCCTGTATGGAGTGAGCATTTTTTTGACATGGCTCCCTGGGTTAGTAGGGACGATTGTGAGGATACCTGATGAATTTCTATTTAGACCACAAATACCTATGGATGAGGAAGAAGGCAGACTATTCCTATATAATTTTAAGCAGCTACAGTGCGAGGGGAAATAGGAATGCTTGAAGGGGTGGATAACGAAGGAAGGTCATGGAGAATGGTGATAGCTCTTAAAGAGGGGTAAATATTACCTGATATAATAGATGAAGATATGTTCAGAGAAGAATGTACTGATGACAAAGTGGTGGTCTTTATGAGCATCACATATTGGATAAGGATCGAGAAAAGAGAAATCCCACAGCGAATAGCAATAATGTGGCAATGAACAGCATTTTTCAAGGAAGATCTTGAAAAGGTGCCAAGTGTCCTGTGGATCAGAGGCCCCTATGACATTGGCCTATTAAAAGGGAATAGGGGAGGTTAAATTAAAGCATGCAATGGGAGCAATTTTACCCCAAGTTAAACAGTACCACATGTCCTGAGAAGCTGATGACGGCATATTTCAGACTATTTCCGCACTGATGATTCAGGGTATCCTAGTGCCATCTGAGTCATCATGCAATACTGCAGTGTATCCGATAAAAGAAATCTAAAAGGGGGTCATGGAGATTTATCCAGGATCTGCGGCCTCTTAATCAGATGATAGAGGCAGAGTTTCCGTTGGTTCCTAATCATGTGCCAATATTGCGCAGCATTCCAGTAGAAGCTCAGTACTTCACTGTGATTGATTTGAAAAATACCTTTTTCTCGATCCCATTGCATAAGGACTCACAAGACCTGACTTCCTTTACGTTTAGACAAAAAAGACTAAAACATACCCATCTTCCTCAAGGTTATTGTGAGTCCCCATTGATTTTAACATGTTCTTACCGATGGATACAGGCAATATCAATCATAAAAGTGAGGTGATACAGTACGTAGATGACATATTGATTTGCAGTACAACAGAGGATGAATGTAGTCAAGATTCTGTCCAACTAATGACTATTTTAGCAGACAAAACATTTAAGGTGGACAAAGAGAAATTACAGTATTGCCAGGAAGAGGTGTTGTACATAGGTCAGTTAATTTCACATGAAGGAAAGAAAGTGAGACCCGAACGGGCTGAGGCAATTATGAAGACACCAAAACCAAACACAGCGAGACAGATGCAGCAGTTTCTGGGCTTGTGCAATTACTGCAGAGCCTGGGTATTTGATTACAACAAATATACTAAGCCACTTTTACAAGCGTTAAAGAAGGCACAAGTTGTTAACAAATAGATAGAATGGACTGAAGAAATGGAAGAAGGATTTGAGGAGTTGAAAAAAGCAATTTGTACACTTCCGGTTTTAGGGATTCCCAACTACAGTGAGGAATTTTATTTATTTTTGCACATAAATGAGGCAGTAATGACAGCAGTACTTACACAAAGGACGACACTAGGGTAGAAACCTTTGGCATACTGTAGTGGGATTTTAGATCCAGTTATGAAAGAGCATTTCCCGTGCAAACAATCTTTGGCTGCTGCCACATTTACAATTGAGAAGTCTACAAGTATTGTCATGGGCTGTTCTATTACTCTTTACGAAGACCATGCCTTATTTGCCATTTTAGAGAACCAAGGGCACGTTTACATCCCAAAGAGTTTCAGTTTACAAAGTAATGATTTCCAATTTAGCGATTCAAATCCTAAGATGTAAAATAGTGAACCCAGCCACATTTGTAACTGAACCAGTAGAAGAAGGTGATCATGTGCATGACTGTGCAAATTATGTCAAATCCTATGATAACATACCCCATGTGAAAGAGAATGCTTTGGCAGGAGTAGATTCCTTTTATTGACGGGTCTTCAAAAATTGACCAGCCTAGTGGGGAGAGGTATTCAGGCTCTGCAGTGGCAAGACACACATTAAATGGTGAATTTGAAGCAGCGGTCAGTGGAAGACTACCATCTCACTTTTCAGTTCAAGCAGAAGGATTAGAAGCGCTTATTGTTGCACTTGAGAAACATGAAGGACAGGAAGTGACAGTGTACAGTGACTCTGCCTATATGACATCAACCGTACATGCAGGGCTATCAGGCTGTCATGTTGGAAAAGGAGGGGGTATCTCCGCACAGATGGCTCTCAAGTACAACATGCATCCTAATTGGACAGGCTTATTAAGGCACTACAACTCCCAGTGGCCATAGCGGTCGTAAAATGTGCAGCCCATACTAAAGGAACAGACTTTATGTCTCGTGGAAATGAAGCTGCAGAGATAGAAGCCAAAAGGGTTGCATGTCCCCCAGATATTTCAAGTCCAATCAAGTCCAAGTGCATCTGGAACAGAACCAACTCATTGGCACCAGGCAATGCGACTTCTGTCCTAATCACAGCACAGAAACGGCCCTCCTGGACATTAAAATTCAGATGGATTCCATCAGAGACACAGGAAAACTCTGCATCCTCATGTTATTGGACCTGTCCACAGTGTGCGATCTTGTGGATCATAATAAACTTTGCTCTACCTTAGCTAATGATTTTAACTTTTCCGCCGATGCCACCATGTGGATCAAATCCTTTCTAGCGGAACAAACCTCCAGAGTCTCTATAGGTAAAGAAGCTGCAGATCCTATCCAGTCCCCATTGGGGTACCTCAAGGTTCTTGCCTCTCACTCACCCTCTACAATGCATACAGGAAGCTGCTCTTCTCAGCCTTAGACGATATGGGTGTCATCTACACCACCTTTGCAGATGACACCCAGATCCTCATCCCACTCTCAGGGAATTACACCCAAGATAATCTGACTATCAACAAAATCTACGCAACAATTCAAAATTGGATGGCATTAAACAGCCTGTGCCTCAACAATGAGAAGACAGAGATTCTCATTGTGGGCCCCCAATCTAAAATAGTTGCATTTCATCAAGACTACTCCTCCGTTAAAATAGATGGCACTATGATACCGGTACTAAAACATGTAAAAACTCTAGGAGTCTACTTAGACTCCAACCGCACCATGACCAAACACATTAGCTGTCTCTATCATCTTCTACCTCTTACACCACCAAACTAATTGCCTTAAGCAGCCAATTCCTGACCCCAACCAATTGGATTACCTTGGCCAGGGCGTTGATTTTATCTAGACTTGACAACTGCAATGTGTTACTACTGGGCAAATCCATCTCGAACTTCAATAAATTACAACTAATACAAAATAAAGCCCTACGAACTGCCCTAAGATCCAATAACCTTTCACTTCTAGCAATGCCCTGCTACAAAAATACCAGAGCTGCAGGCAGTAGCTTCCAATATCTAGTCCCCAAACATTGGAACTCCCTCCCCCTCCTTATCACAAATTAGGTTACTTTTACCTGGCTTTAAAAAAATGGCTAAAAACCTGGTTATTCAAACAATTCCAATAAAATCCACCACCATACCTGCTGTAAATAGTACTATACCAGCGCTGTAACTCTGACCATTGTATATAACTGTACTCTTATATGTTACTTCATCCTTGTAAATATCTTTTCTTGGACTGTACCACTGCTTTGCTGTAAATACCACTGTAACTGTGCCATAATGGCCTATTCCACGAATGTTCTTAATAAGCTGTCTGTAATTTCACCGTGATACCTAAAAGTTTGGGCCAGTAACAAATGCAATAAATAAATAAATTAAAGAAGGTTTAACTAGAAGTCTGTTAGTACGAGAGGGGTTTAATATTCTGTCAGTTACGCAATTAATAGAGATTCAGGGAAGAGCCCCACAAGATGAGCAAGAACTATGGAATAAAAGGGGTGCTCTTTACCCCCATGGAAGCCTCATGGTGACAGGAAAGCACCGGAAAGCCAGTGATGACGTGGCATTATTAAAAGTCGCACTTGAGCAACTGCATTTTCTCACGCATATAATCAGACAAAGCCTTGCTGACAATATTGCAGTAGAATGGTTAATTCCTAACCTATTTGAAACCGTTGCACAGTTCATGGTGAATTGCATCGTGTGTCAAAGGTTTACTGCTGGGCATACACTGAGAACAATCAGAGGTGTAATACCTTGACCGAATGGTCTGTTTCAGCATTTACATATCGACTATGTTGATATGCTGCAGACATGTAATGGCTACAGATATCTATTAGTGGTGGTGTGCCCCTTTTCTAGGTGGATGGAAGCCGGTCCATGTGCACACCCTGATGCCACTTGCACAGCAAATTCTTTAGTGTACAACATTTGTCCAAGGTGGGGTGTGTGTGTGAAGTGCTAAGATCCGTTAATTGGCAACATTTTGTCAATGAGCTATTCGAACAAATAGGGCTTCTTTTGAGTATAAAGTACAAGTTCTCTTCTGTGTATCACCCCAAGCAAATGGAATTTTTGTGAGAGACTCAACGGCCTCCTCAAGGAGAGGATCGCCAAGATTAAATTAACTTTAACCAATGGAATGGCTGTATTGCCTACCCCTAGCCTTATATGCTCTTCATAATCAGCCAGGTTCTGACCACCACCTCACCCCTCATGAATTAGTGACAGGGTGTTGCATGAGGATGCTTCTTAAGTATCCATCTAGATTAAGGAGTGATGCCAAGAGTGTGGTGAAGACTCTAGGTGATGGAATGCACGATTACTTGACATGTATGACTACCAGTATTTCTTTTATTTCATATCAAGTCAAGCATCGGGGAGAGGTCTAGGAACACGGAATAGGACAATCCTGTAATCAATACAAGTGAACTATTGCCACCACCAAAATTAAATGTTGGGGACCTGACCCTTATAAAGAATTTCACTAGAAGGTGACACAAACCAGTTTCAATGGCCCCTTTGTTGTTGAGGAAGTCTCCCATTCTCCAGTTTAGGTATCGGGAAGACAAGCTTGGCTGTATATAGGTGACATGAAGGTTTATAAAGGCAAGACCCTTGTTGCAATGGTTGCTGACCCCAAAGCAAGACAAGAAGAAGAATTTCCACCTATGCAGACTCGATCAATGACCAAGAGAAAGGATGATAACGTAGCAAGTGATTAGCACATATATTCTTTGTACTGGAATTCAATGAACACTCCTTATATATTTTAGCAGGCAGTGCAAAGATTTGAAGAGAAATTCTAGAGGCTGAAATGAACTTTTAGAAATTCTTTGAAGAAATAGATATTGCATCAGTGTTATGCCTAAATGCCAGTTCCTGATTAGAAATTTGAAGCAAGATCAATATCCAGATTCATTTCGTGGAGAACATCTGTTTTAAATTGATAAAATACATGGTACCTGTTCACAGCAACACAACATATTTTTGGGTTCCTACTCCAATCCTACCCTGCCCTTGTTAGGAGAAATGTTAACATTCACACCTTTTTGAATGATCCCACGAATTGTCCAGTGATAAGGAGACTCTTAGCAGTGAATATTGAGCAAATTGTGGAATTACAAATGCAAAATTGAATGCTTGAAGTAAAAATGATTCGAGAAGAGAAAAATGTGATTATAGAGAGAGCACTAGCTCATCAAGTGTTAGAATGGAACAATAAATGGTTCTCCAGACTTTTATGTGTAATATACATATGCATGTATATTTTCTTTATCTTTCTGTAGCTTACATTTCTGAAAAGCTATTTTCCACGGATCAAATTGAAAAAAGATTGTCTGTCATTCTCCCAAGTGCGGGTACAAAGGATGATAATTTTGTTAATCTCTATGAGCATGTTAAGCAACATAGGAGAAGTGCAGAAGAAGATAATCAGGGGATACATACCTGCCTTGATAATGCTGGTCACCTAGGAAATAGCACGTGGTATCAACACATGAAAAAAGTGAGGGGGCACCTGAAGAGAATTGCTATGTCAGCTCTCTTATCCCATATGCCATGAATACTTTCAAAACCTTCATTTCAAAAGAGATGCTGGCGCAAGATGCAAAGTGTCTCAGTCATCAGGCGCCATGTACTACAAGAGGACAGTTCCAAGGGAGCTGGGCAACATTGTGATGGAGATCAAAACAGTCGTTTCCATACCAGGGTGATTATATCAAAACTACACGAATGGAGATTGAACCTGGATAAACAGGCAGGATGCTTGTGTATCCTGCTGCAGGCCAGGATGAGGTGATCATTGAGGACATGAAGAGAATTAAATGTTCTGACATGACGGAGAAGACTGGAATACATGGATGCTGGGAATAGTCACAACTGCTGATCTATGGGATAGTGAATACCAGTAAAGGATGGGAAGATGGAATGATGTCATGTGCAGCTCATCTACTAAGCAAGGAAGCAGTACAAGGAGTACAGAAAGTGAACGATGAGTGCTTGAAGTCATGGTCTAAGTACTTTAAACTACTGACATGGGTGAACGATGAGGCTGGGCCTATATCCGTGGTCCCATTAATGAAGGCGACCATGTGCTTTCAAAGAAAAGAAAAATTATGTAGGACACAATAAGGGGTGTAAAAACAGTGTGGACATTCCAGGAATGAGAAGAGGGACGGCTGTCCTAATGGTTTGGTATTGGGCCTGTGGATCTAGAGCCTATGTGAAATTACCCAAGGTGGAGTGTGCTCTCTGATATACATCCATGTTCCAGCATTGGTGATCCCACAAAGAGACCTGAAGATTGAAGAATTTCCAAATGTAGATGACCAGCTGAGAAAAAGATGGTCCAAAAGAGGAGATTGAATTAATTCTCATAAAAATCAAAAGCAGCTTTTGATGACATTCCTGATGAGCACAAATTATCCTGTGAATTACAGGCCGAGTGCCCTTCTTGATGCCCCGGGAAAAATGTTCTCAAGATTTATCTTGAAGGATTTTAATGCATGGACTATACAGTGTTTACACCGAGATCCTTGCCAGACTCGATTCATACCGGGGATGGGCACAGCTATCAATTTGTTAACCATTAAGGCCATTGTCACACACCACATGGCACTTTTCGATTCAGTTTCTGAAGAGTTGCTGTACAACAAATTGAGGCTTGCAAAGTGTCCACGTTATCTAATCAATCTTATTCGAGCGATACATACGAACACAAAGATGCAGGTGAGGGTTGACCTCGAAGGCAACTTGTCTCCTCCGATTGAGACATGAAGAGGGCTAAAACAAGGATTTATCCTTGCCTTGGCCCTTTTTAATTTCTTCATTGCAGATGCATATAGAGCGTTTGCAGATGTAATCGCCGATGCTCCAAGATTGGCCTTTAGAGCTATTCCATCATTGTTTTATGCAAACGATTTAGTCCTGATGTCGAAAACTCCTCAGGGACTCCAACGCCTGTTACATGCCCTTGATGCATACGTCGAAGCTAATCTCCTCTCCATCAACTTAGAAAAAACTAAAGTAATGGTCTGCTCTGCTAAGAAAAGAGGCTCATTAATGAAACATAGGTGGACATTACAAAAAGAACAACTAGAATAGGTTTCTGAGTATGTGTACTTAGTTGTGACGATAGCAGCCCGTGAAGATGAAAAATGTCATATTAAATGTCAGGAGATTAAGCTCTCCATGTCCATTTCACAAGCCAGATACAAAATCAAATGGTAAATTTTCCATTTGTCGGGAACTTAATTTTTTTCTGCAGAAAACCACACCTATACTCATCTATGGTGCAGAAAGTAAAATAATTATTCCAGAGATTGTTTGGAATAGATTGGAAGTGAAATTTTGGAGGCGTTTATTGAATCTGCCACAAAGTGTCCCTGGTTCATGTATAAAATATGAGTTGGGCCTAATCTCATTACACACAAGATATATGTGGAACATAATGGCCTTTTATCGAAAATGTAAATTGTCGCTGGCATCTGTGGCCATAATTGATACACTAGCGAAGCAAATGTGTGAAGCTGAAGATGTGTTTATGCGGAAATGGAGGTTACAAGTGCAGCATGCCTTGGAAAATGCTGATATTACTCTTGAGTTATTAATACAAAACCCGATAAGGGCGAAAACCAAGTAATTTCAACAAGATTGGATATCTACAAGGGACAAATGCATGAGATATCATGATTTTGCGATACAGCCTTTTAGTCATAAAAAGCATAGCGAGCCTGAACTTTACTTAAGAAAATCCCTGTCGCTTAAAACACAGACTCAGCTTCATGCGCGTTAGATTCAATCTTTGGATTACCAGAGAAGTATTGGCTAAATGTAAAATAATAAGCAAAGATGAAAATGTTTGCCGATATTTTTCCAGTGAAAATAACAACGAAACCATAAAGCATTTATTGGTCATGTGTGAAAGATTGATCCCATTGAGATTGCAGTACTTGAGACCTCTATTTAAGGAGAATAATGACATGACATCTGACTTGTTCTGGCAACATACATTTGCTGGTCAGATTGCTTCATTTCGTTTTGGTGCAGTTACATTTTTGAAAGCTTTGCAATTGGAAACGCCACAATTAGTGAATTTATGATGATGTGTCTACTGGTTCAACTATTATGGTAATTTGATGAGTGGAGTATGAAAACCCAAGGCTTTAACCAAATGAATATAGTTGAAGGGTCTTACTAGAAAATGCATTCATTTAGACTATTATGTTTTATGAATTGTTACCTTTGTGCGAATTTTTAATGGTTTGTTTTATGTCAGGTTTCTTTTTACTTTTCTGTGCCAAAATCATTAGTTGAACTAGTGGGCGTCGTTCACATTGATTGAAGTTAAGTTTAACTTTTCTTGTAGTTCCATTTTAAAACTTTAAGTGATGTATCTTGTTTTTTGACAAATGTTATCTAAATGCTGTTAATGATGAATTCCTTTTTATTCTGTAAAAAAAATATATAAATATTGAAAAGTTGACTAAGTCAGCTATACCAATTAAACAAAAAAAAGATGAGCACACATTATTCTGTAAAAGTGCAGTGTTGTTCAGATCTATGTTCATGCCTGGAATCCAGACAGCTGTAAACGCCAGATGTTTACAAATTACTGGATTGGAGCTGCTGCAAACAATTAATGCCACTATAAATGGATTTAATGCGATAAAAGAACAATTGAGGGCAATAAGTTTGATGACCCTCCAGAACAGATATGTCCTTGACACGATCACGGCATTCGGAAGGAGGTGTTTGCACCAAGATCGGGCCATCATGTTGTACATTCAGACCATCCCATGAGGGAGAGACGGGACGTTGACAGAGGCCATTTCGATGTTGACAGATATACACATAAAAATGGAGGACGAGACATCAGCTATTGAAGATGACAGTTGGTTCGCTTTGCTGTTCTCATGGATTCCTTAATGGATGGCAAACCTATTCAAGTTCTTTGGAGCAACATATTTGGATTCTGTATGATAAGGATAATAATTGCACAATGTAAGAAAACTGCCACAAAATCAGTAGGAATGAAGATCATGATTGATGCCAAGGATGAACCAGAAGCCAAGGAGCTGACTGGTGAAACCATCTGAGATTACCTAAAGGCCAGCATTGTAGCACCGGAGGGAACAAAGTACTGGTATCCAAAGGGTCATAAGAAATATGTGGGATGATGGGTCTACTGCACCCCACATCTACAATGTAATTACATGACCTGAAGTGTGGATGAACACATCAAAACAGTGGGCACCCTGAGTGGGGTGATGAAGATATGGACACTGAAGAGACATTTCATCAAAAAAAAATGCAAAGGAGCAAACTTGAGGACGTGGCCGAAGACTCGACAAGAGGGTGGAAAGTAGAGGAGCAGCTGTATACCTCTGCAGGTGATCCCCCCTCCCTAATTCCCCTCTATTGGAGACATAAGATTGTGCCGTGCCTGACACCAACCATAATACCAATACCGCAGCAAATCTTTGAAAGAAGATAGCATTGAAACAACCTTACCAAATGTACCCTCGACGTGATGATAACTTACAGGAAAAAAACCCTGAAGGAGTATAAAGCAAATCTGAACGGATGAATTGATGATGTCATAAAGAAGTGTGCACAATATCTCAAAATAAAGAAGCACAACGAAGTGTGAGTCCTAATTGACGAACAAATGACGCAAGAGTGCAAATGAACTATCGACAAGAAAAAGACTACGAAGTAAACAAGATGTTACAGAAAACAGAAGTTCAACACATGTACAGCTGCTGAAACGCAAGGTAGATTAAGTCAGCATAAAGGAAGCTATATGTAGTGAATAGAATGCAGGCAAAGCTGCCATTGTACAGAAACTGTAAGAGAAGTGCGTAGAACCCAGAGGCACACCTATATACAATACAGGTAAAGGATAATAATGATCAGGTAAATTTAAAGTATGAAATTTAGGAAGTAGATTTGAGGTGCGGGTGGGAAATAGACTCAACCTTGGCATCTAGGTTGGATACATAGAGACAAAAAGTGGGAACTCCCGTCCCCTGCACACTATCGATTATCTGTAACAACAGACCAAAAGTTTAAAGGAGTTGTATACTAATTCTGTGAATCATATATAAAACACATTTTAGAGTAAGTCAATGTGGTAAGAACCATTTCTTCAGACAAGGGTTTTTACAAAATGTTTTCAACATTTTTATTGTACAAAATACATAATAGCACCCAACGTGTTTTGAGTTTTCCACCCTCCTTCATGGACAGAAGCACAATTTCTTAAGTTTTCTAAAAAACAAAAAGAATAACCATCACTTAGCAAGATAGTCCATATATATTTTTTGTCTATATACATTTTTTGACTTAGTTAAATCTCCTACATACAATATTTAGTAGATCCAATCTTAAAACAACCTACTAGGGTTTAACAGGTTACATGTACTTTTTTCAAAACCTACATAGGCCCTACATATTGGTAGTACTTTAGGTTAACACTACTAATCAAGCCATATATAGTTTAACTGAGATATGGCATATTTTTCCACTCTTTTTGGAAAATAGTCATTTGGACAGGACAAATAGATCATAAAGAGAGTTTTCCTACTCCGAAAGGGTGAATATTAAAGTAGTAAAGAGCAGTAAATCACAGGGATATTGGGTGAACTTACCAACTAAGGTATGTTGAAAATGAAGAAATAAAGTCGAGAAGCTGATACTCAATATCCCAAATTATGAGCTTCAGAGTTGTAGTCACAATTTTTCATTACATTGAGAGCCTAACTAGAAATAGGAGAAATCTATGGTGAATATAAGGGAGCCTATGGATACTACATTCTATTACCTCAATTTAAGGAAAAGAGCATGGACTTACTTGTGGCAAAAGAATCTGTAGTGCTACACTTATTAAATAAGTATAATCGGTGCCTCTGTGAACAGATCACTTTCTGGACTGTATATAGGTGTAGTTCAGTAGTAAAAGGTCGGTAGACAACGTGTCCAGCTGGGGAGTAATTTGAAATCGATAATTAGGTTAGCAAAGTGCCAAAAGAGCTACATGTGGAGATGCGGGAGAGTCTTCTGAAAAACTTACTTGTAAAAGTACTTGTAGCCGTATCCAATCTTCATAGTGGGTCCATCCACCGAAACAAGGATGCGACTCCACTATGAAGGCTGACTTTAAATACTGTGTTTTACTCTGACGCGCACTCGTTCATGCGCAATGTTAGAAACGGAGTGTGCATGTGCATTATCGGGTGTAATACGTCTGATTATTGACTAGAACATGCTCATGCGCGTCATAAGAGTGGCGTCTCATACGCGCATGTGCATTTTGGAACAGGCTTCAAAGCGAAAATAATATGTCAGCTAATAGACTAGAACATGTTCAGGTGCGATCTACGTCATACGAGTGACGTCTCATATGCGCATGTTAGAACAAGCTTAAAAATAAAACTTGCTGTAATTCCTATAAAGTAGGAAGTGCCGTAATGTGCCTAATCGTACAAATGTTTGTGAAATAAAGAAGCAAAAAATATTCGACGAGAGGCCGTCCACCAGTGGGACCACATTACCAATAACAACTTCCATTGAACAAACCCAGAACGCAGCACCATCGATTGCCATGGTACCTATATTAACACCGGAAACATTTTTAGGAGGAAGCGAAAAGCCAGACGAGGGAAAAAGAAAACCCTGTCAGAAGAACAAACACTGAGAGAAAAAGTAATTGTAAACATCTCTTCCAAAATACTATTCAAATCTGAAATGGGTACCCTAAACTTAGGTACATCCTTCATACCAACCAATAACTCGATTTTATTTGAGGAAGAGGTGAATCTTTTCAAACTGATCCGCAAAATGGAGTTAAACATTTTCTTTGACAATTTGAATCCAGACACAAGAGAGAAAGATAAATGCCCATTTTTGGAGATTAAGAACAAGAGTCATTTTCACCCCCAAATCAATGACCCGCTAGTTAATTTATTTAAAACCAAGACAACTAGAGCTCTGAAAAAACTCAAGTATACATCCTCTAACAAACAGAATATTAAAAAGCACCAATTGAACATCATCAAAGATCTGGCAGAGGACAGTAGGATTACCATTAAAAAAGCTGACAAAGAGGGGCTCTGGTAATTATGGATACCTCATTCTATAATGAAGGCTGTCTGAAATAATTATCAGATGAAGATACATACCTGAAACTGGATCATGATCCTATTAATGAGATTAAAGAGACCATCTAAAAAACTATGGACAAAGCAGAAGAACTGGACTGGATTTCAGAAAACACGAGCAGTTTCCTGATCAACAAACACCCGATGACCCCGGTACTCTACGGCCTTCCGAAAATTTATAAACACAGAACAGATCCACCCTTAAGGCCCATTGTCGCAGGGACGGAATGTATTTTTCAACCCCTAGCAATTCACCTTGATACAGCGTTACAACCTCTAATACAAAAGACAGAAACCTATCTGAAGGACACAAACCACTTCTTACAAAACATCAAAGATCTTGACATGGATGAATCCAATCTCATACTATTCACAATGGATGTGAGTAGTTTATATACTTCAATCCCACACAACCAAGGAAACATCCAGGGACTTCCATGGGGTCTCCCGTGGCTCCATTTTACGCCAATATTTTCATGTATTTCTTTGAATGTACCCACGTGTTAGAGAACCCCATATGGAAAGATAAAATCAAAAGTTGGTACAGATACATCAACGATGTGTTGGAAGGGCACTGAATCGGACATCCTAACCTTCTGGGAATATCTCAACAATCGTAATGACAGGATCAAGCTAACAATCGAAATTGGCAAACCATCTGTCAACTTTCTAGATGTTACCAAAGAGATTACCAACTCTGGCCTAATAACTCAAATCTACAGAAAACCCACAGATGTAAACAGCACATTGCATTTCAATAGTTTTCATCCAAAGCATCTACAAGAAAATTTACCATACAGTCAACTCCTTCGCCTGAAAAGAATAACCTTAGAGGCAGACAAACATCAAGATGAATACTTAATTATGAAATCCAGATTCAAGGATAGGCACTTTCCAGTTGAACTTATTGATGAGGCCATACTCAGAACAGAAGCACAAAGTCAGGCAGACTTATTGGACATGAAGACTAAAGAAGTGAAAACCAACCCGATACACACTTTGAAATACTCTAGCCAGAGTTTTCATATAAAAAGAATAATCCACAAAAACTGGGACATTATCAAGTCTGATCCACAACTCAATCACCTCTTTCCAGAACCACCTATGCTCGCCTATAAAAGGGGCAGAAACTTCAGAGACAAATTGATTCATGCTGAAAAACGCAAAACTGCCAGTCAAACTCTCTTCAACAAACCAAAAAATAGCACTTACTCATGTTTGAACTGTCAACACTGTTCAAATGTGATAAAGGGGGACCATATAAGACATGCCAACACCAGCAACAAAATACCCTTAAGACAATATGCTACCTGTGATTCCACAAAAATGTCATTTATGCTTTATGTTGCCCCCGTGGAAAATACTATGTTGGGAAAACAGCAAGAAAAGTGAAAGAACGATGGATGGAGCATAAATCAAACATCCGTACCAAAAACATCAAATCCCCAGTTTTCAGACATTTTAGAGATCACAAACACACAGTCGCACAAATGAGAGTAGTAATGCTTGAAGTTGTACACCCACTTCCGAGAGGAGGTGACCTGCAGAAAATATTGTCACAAAGAGAACTCTTCTGGATTCACTGTCTTGACTTACTCACTCCCCTTGGGATGAATGAGGATTACTACTTGGGCCTTTTTCTATAACCTACTTCTTCTTTACATCAACCTCACCTAGGTTCCTTTCCTGAATAATTTCAATATTTTAGGTTTTCTGTGCTTGATATGTCAATAGTTTTAAGTTTGGTTGTTGTGGTGTTTTTCTCTGCTTGTCTCTTTTGAAATATGATATGTCAATCCAAACTATGTTTTTCAATTAACAATTAGAATGTGCATCCACATTGGAACAGGAAATGGGTATTATGTAAACATGCCCACTTATGTATTTCAGTTGATCTTATTAAGAACATAGGTCTATTGTTACCTCATATGTCTCAATCACCTATTTATTTTCAAACCCTTAATCTGCCTTAATTATTAACTACCCCCTTTTTTCTTACTCCTTTTTTTTCTTACTGCTGCTTGGTAGTGCGCATTCACTCGGTCTAGTCAGGAATAGGATATCATACACTGTCTCTTTTCTAGGTCAACAATACTTCTTTATTTCACAAACTTGTGTACGATTAGGCACATTACAGCACTTCTTATGTCATGGGAATTAGAGCAAGTTTTCTTTTTAAGCTTGTTCCAACATGCGCATGCGCGTATGAGACGTCACTCGTATGACGTAGCTCGCGCTTTAGCATAGTCTAGTCTATTATCTGACATAGTACTTTCTCTTTGAAGCCTGTTCCAAAATGCGCGTGCGCGTATGAGACGTCTCTCTTATGACGTACGTCGCGCATGAGCATGTTCTAGTCAATGATCTGACGTATTACACCCGATAATACACATGCGCACTCCGTTTCTAACACCGCGCATGCACGAGTGCGCGTCAGAGTAAAACACACTATTTAAAGTCAGCCTTCATAGTGCAGTCGCATCCTCTTTCTGGCGGATGAACCCACTATGAAGACTGGATACGGCTACAAGTACTTTTACAAGTAAGTTTTTCAGCAGACTCTCCCGCATCTCCAAAGGTAGCTCATTTGGCACTTTGCTAACCTAATTATCGATTTCATATTACTCCCCAGCTGGACACTTTGTCTACCGACCATTACTACTGAACTACACCGATATACAGTCCAGAAAGTGATCTGTTCACAAATGCACCGATTATACTTATTTAAAAAGTTTAGCACTACAGATTATTTTGCCACAAGTAAGTCCACGCTCTTTTCCTTAAATTGAGGTATTAGAATGTAGTATCAATAGGCTCCCTTATATTCACCATAGATTTCTCCTATTTCTAGTTAGGCACTCAATGTAATGAAGAATTGTGACTACATCTCTGAAGCTCATTATTTGGGATATTGAGTATCAGCTTCTCGACTTTATTTCTTAATTTTCAACATACCTTAGTTGGTAAGTTCACCCAATACCCCTGTGATTTACTGCTCTTTACTACTTTAACATTCACCCTTTCGGAGTAGAAAAACGCTCTTTATGATCTACTTGTCCTGTCCAAATTACTATTTCCCAAAAAGAGTGGAAAAATATGCCATATCTCAGTTAAACTATATATGGGCTGATTAGTAGTGTTAACCTAAAGTACTACCAATATGTAGGGTCTATGTAGGTTTTGAAAAAGTACTTGTATCCTGTTAAAACCTAGTAGGTTGTTTTAAGATTGGATCTACTAAATATTGTATGTAGGAGATTTAACTAAGTCAAAAAATGTATATGGAAATAAGTATATATGGACTATCTAGCTAATTGATGGTTATTCTTTTTGTTTTATAGAAACCTTAAGAAATTGTGCTAATGCCCCTGAAGAAGAGTGGAAAACTCGAAACAGGTTGGGCGCTATTATGTATTTTGTACAATAAAAATGTTGGAAACTTTTTTTTAAAAACCTTCTGTCTCAAGAAATGGTTCTTACCACATCGACTTACTCTAAAATGTGTTTATATATGATTCACAGAATTAGTATACAACTCCTTTAAACTTTTGGTCTGTTGTTACAGATAATCAATAGTGTGCAGGGGACAGGAGTTCCAAAAAATATTTGGCAACAACCACTTATTGTACAGAAACTGGACATTGGTATCATGAATTTTTTGAGCCAGAACCCATGAAGTGGGAATGGAAAACTGTGTCGCAGCAAGAATAATAAACTCATGGAGCTGCATGGTGAGGCTGCCTGGACTGGAGTCAAGATTCAAGAAGCAAAGTCAGCTATCTATTCTGAAGAAGGATGAGTATGCAGGGGATGAACCTTCTCACGTTAAAGTGCAAGAAAGAACACACAGGATGCCAAACTTGAATTCATTCAAAGCATTTAAAAGCTGCAAAATGGCCCAAATTGTGGTCTCTGTTAGGCAGAATCACATGCAGTACCCTTTGGGAACACATGACACAATTAAGACTATAAGTGAAAGTACAAAATCACCTTTGGTACAAGAAAGTACTTCACAGCAAAGTGGTAGCGATGGCTGAGCAGCCAGGCTTCTCTCAAGAGTAAAGTGAGCAGTATCAACAGTTACACAAAGGACAGCAATTACTATGTTTCAAACAAACACTGACTCAAGGTTTCTGATTAAAAGAATATACATTTATTTACACATTCATTTGTAAAACAGTGCACTAAATAAAGGAGCAGAAAAATCACACTCTTAATATACTACACAAGACCCAATCAATTCTGGACAAGTTAAGCTCAAAATGAAGTGTGAGCAAAATGGCACTCCAACAATTTAAAAAGGGAAGGAAAGACAAGGTTATACAAAATTAAGGTGCACCAAAAAGTAAGTAGGCAGGGCAATCTAGAAAAGGCTTGCTACAATGAGGATTCAAATCAATAGGCCTGGACCAATGATAATGGTTCAGAGTCTTTGCAGAGGATCACACAGTTCAGAGTAGTTTGCGGTTAAGTCGTTGCCAAGAGTTCGAAACAAAGTTGGCCAGAAGAAAAGTAGAGAAGGACAAGCCCTCAGATTGGCAGAAGATTTCAAACACTTTCAACGCGGTCGGATGGAACAAACAACTGGGTTAGAACAGTACCTTAAATGAAGAAGAAGGCTGTAGCTGAGGCAGAAGTTCCTGGAAGATCCTGCAGGCTCACGGTTCCTGAAGCGAGTGTCAAACTGACACGAAGAAGGAAGACTGGAGCGTCCTGCACTGCTCAGGGAAGAAACCAGCGGCAGGGAAAAAAAACAAATAAAAGGTGCGCTCCTTAAAACCCAAAAAGGGTCTGGCCCTCCTGCTATCCGGTTCACTGCAGCTGTGCACAGCAAATTCAACCAGGGAGGGAGGCCTTGCTTGGTGTTTGGCAAACTGGTTGGTCCCATCAGCTCAAGGGAAGAAGATTCCTTGCAGATCTTCTCTGTCGTCGAAGTTTGGGGATTTGGACCCGCAGCAGGGCTTCACCAGAAGGTTCAGTCGTGGTAGTGGTCCTTTTCTTTCAGCTTCTCTTCGGTTCTCTCGATCCAGTGGCGACTCTGCCTTCCAAGTCCCGGAGACCTGCTTTTTATGCAATTTTCCCCCATTCACACAACCTGGCTGTCATCAATCACACAGCAGTGTGGCTGTCCTGGCAGGACAGCCACCTAGCCAATCAAACAAGAGTGTGACTTGGGTTTCTAAGGGAACCCTGTGCAGGAGGCCTAAAACCACTCACTCACATCTTGTCCACCCAAACTCTCAGGTGCCTAAGGAGGGCTTCTGTGCAGAAGCCCGCCAAAGGACGGGGAACAAAAGAACCAAACCTGGTTTGGCACGCAGAGTAAAACACGAGAAAGACCTTTACAAAAAGAAATGGTGAATAAACCCGGCAGGAACCAAATAAAAGTAAATGGGGTCCAGCGGATTAAGTCTGAGGCTACTAACATAGCTAAAACAGTACCAAGAATATTTTCATAGACCACAGTAGGAAATATATGGTAGATACCACTGCCACCAGCCAAATCTTAAAGAAAGGGGAACGAAATAATGTTCCATGAGAGACAGACAAAAAGGGATAACTATTAACCCTTTCCAGTACTCTTTGTAAGGTAGGCTGTACTGGGTCTGTTAATTTAAAACGACTAATAAAGTCAATGGCAACCTTACATGTTCTGGCAGACAGTATTCAGTCCCAGAAAATGGAGTTTAAAGTGGGAAGTCTGAAAAAGACAACCCTGTGTCCCTGCACTAAAGGTGCAGTGTGACACACAGTAAAAAGATGATGCCTATGGAGCAGGTGAGGCTCCACACTCTATGAACACAAAAATGTTAAACACACAGCAAAACACTTGTAAGAGTGGGAAAAAGGTTCATACTCTTACCAGGTGAAACAAATACATCCTAGAAATCCAGCAAAGCTGCTGAGGACTCAGTAGGTAAGGGCAATTAGCCAGCAACACAACAAGAGTTTGAGGGAGTGGGAAACCCACTTCTAACCAACCCTCATTAAGGTACATCACCTTTAGAACAATACAGCAGGGTTAGAAGGGCACCAATTTACAGTTATTCCCAGGTGGATACCACAGAGAAAACAGTGTGCCACAAAGAACAGCTGCCTCTATTACATTAAATTATAAGGCAGAGCAACAATCTAAAAAAAATAAACAATTTTATAAATGTGCAACTTCGCACCATGCAACAATCAACAATTATAAAAGAGCTTATAAAATGTAGGTTGAGGTAGATTAGTGCAACACAGGGAAGGTATGACAAAATCACACTATACAGTCCTCCTCTTGGGATTTCTACTCCACAACAATAAATCAGTGCAACACACTAGACAGACAGTAGTTAAATTGGTGTAATGGGCTTATAATTCAACAGCCCTGTAATGTCCGTGGTGTCAATAAAGTGTCATATGCTTGTGCAAATAGGCAAATTAAACTGCATTCAACACTCCAATCAGTCTCACCATCATCAATTCATACACATACTCGCAACACAACTCATCCAACATGTTTCTTTCCAAAAACAAAGTGCAAAATAGTGCAGGGAAATTAATCAGGGACTGTCCAGGGTAAAACAGCATGCACTGTGGGGAACAATTTGCACAAAATGCTATATTTTGTGCGGGTCTAGCCCATCTAATGGCTAATCAGTCAAGATTGAGACATGCACTTCAACAAAGTGTTTCAGAAAAATACTACAACCTATAAGGCTACAAATGCCAGGTTGAGGGCGCATCCATGACGTGGCACCTTGTGACTCCACGTATCACCTGAAAAGAAAGGAAGACAAAGACGATTAGTATCCATCTGTCTTTCAAGCCACTGTTCATTAGTCAACAGTAACCGGATTGCTAAATCATTCCGGATAGGGCTAAGTTGAGTACAACTCAATTGGTACTCTGGCAAGCCAGTGGGAACACAAAAATCGGGGAGAAATTAGCCATTCTGGAGAATTCTCCCTAACAGTCTCCTGTCATGTGAACCAAGGATAGAAATAGAGCTTGAACTTGGAGCTCCAGACACGATAGAGAGTGCCCTTACTTGCGTGCATTCTCAAAGACAAGGACACTCTGCAAGCCCAAGTACAAAGGCAATTTCATAGCAGAAGGCATGGGCGATGAGAGATACTGGGCTATTTGGGTGGTGAGGTAGTTTCATGCCCTATCTTCCTGCACCTGGTTCTGGCCTTATGTGCTGCTAAAATGAACCAAATGTTCCAGGCATGGCACGAGGATGCCAAGCAATAATAGGAGTCCATATAACGAAGGGCATTACGGGTTGAAAACCAATGAGAAACTGTGTATCTAATGTTTCTGAAATTACATTTTTTAGAGTTAGGCATAAGTTGTCCACCTGATAATGGGCAACCAATAACAATCCTAGCTCCTATATAAATGTATATTTACATGTTTGCCTTAACCAATCCCACCCTTGATAGGTTTTTTCAGTATTGCCATGTAGTATGACATCACTCTGATGCATCATCTAGCATAAGGTCATATTTTGTGTGGGGATCTTTGATAGACTGAGCGTACATCTATTGATGTTCGTTGTTACCTCCATGTTTTAGTTAATTGTTAATTAAACAGTACTTTTGCCATCTTCCTGACTTGGTTCCGTTATTTGGACTCAGAATTACTCTGGTGTAATCCCATCAGTTCCATATGCACGTTCCTAAAGGCTGTATGCTCTGTTTGCCTTGGTATGTATAAGTGTTCCGAAAGGGCATGAACTATGCACATTCTTTTCATCAAAGGCTTTCAGACATCTCCAAATCAATTGATCCGCGGGATGCACGATGGCTACAGTGGTAATATTACGACCATGTGGTGTTTTAAATATCTAACGGTTTCCCACTAACACTCCTTGATTTTAAATTGAGATTGCGTGGGATTTTGACCCACCCATGGAATGCATAGAAAGTACTGCATCTGGTAAATAAGCTTTACTTAGCCCATTTCGTACTTTCAATGTGTCACAGGGGTTGTTTACCAGATGCAGATCGTTATATGTACCATTATGTTAAATATCCCTTGCGATCCCAGCTCATAAGTAGGCAGTGGTTTAAAAACATGTGTTTTCCATTTCCTGAAATGGGAGGGAAGTTGAGATGCTAATTTTATATAGAGCTCTGTGCATATGAATGAACAAACATTAGTAACCGGCGGACGTACGTCCACGGGATACACTTAACGTGATTGGCTCGTTTCAGAGCCATACCCCTGTGTAATCCCGTGGATGCACGTACGTGCCTTGGTTTGTTCCCGGCAGGGGGCGTGGCAGCATCATAGCCAATGAGGAGGCTCGAAACGGGGCAATCCCCACTCCGAGCCGCCCCATGGCTGGAGGCTGCTTTTATCCCCCACTGGGGACTCAGGTAAAAAAATATGTCCTCCACCCCCCCTGCATACTATCCCCCACTCCCTCCCAACCCCACTTACCTTCTTTTTTCTTCTTTTTTTGGGGGCGAACGCGCTGGGAACACTTCTGTTCCCAGCATGTCCGCTCCCCATGGCCGCCATGGAAAGGGAAAACGGACTACATTTTCCCTTTCCCGGCAGCCATTTTATTTGACTTTTTTGGAACAGAATAAAATGCCATTAGTACCCAGTCTAATGGGCCAGGGTACTAATGGCAATACGCCCCTCGATGGCGGGCCAAAACCGCCCTCGGTAATGCCCCAGGGGCCTCGTTAAGGCCCTCTCAATGCTCGGGCCTGTAACTATGGACCCCGCCCAGGGGCATTACCTGGGGCGGTATCGGGCCACCATCTCGTGGCTTATTGCCACATTAACAGCCCAGTCTTGAAATTGACGCTATTGGCTGCTTGTCTGACTGATCCTATCATTCAGTCACAGGTTTAAATTCTTACCCGCACAAGGGACCTAGTGATGCATACACCATAAGTGCCATTTTGATTTTGTCTGGGGCACCTTTTGCTCCCTTTTTGAATGAACATGGATTCAATGTGTTCCATGAACATCAGTATATGTATAACTATAACATGGGAAGAACTGAAAAATCAATCAAAAATTAACAATATATTTAAATCATCGAACAACTGCATTGGCAATATTAACCAACAATATAAGATGACCTTGGCAACATCTATCCACCAAAGATTAGCTATTTAGAAGTTGATGCTGGCTGTATTTTTATATGTACAAGTCTAGAATGTAATCGAGAAAACACAATCGATGTTGCTGCACACCTGCTTTGAATTACAATTCGTGTGATGTTTATCACCATATGTGCAGGGTACAGTGGAGAATACCCTTGATGCTTCAGCACATGCACATTCGTCACCCCTCCTTACATCCTCCTGACCCTTTACGACTTCTTGTAGTTTATTTTTTTATTGGTTTTGTATGGTTTAAAAAGAAAACCTTTAAAACAAGTCACGAGAAACATTTCTTTCCACTTCTTTCGTCAGCCGTGTGATGTTCTAAACGCTTTCACGGACCACTCCTCCTACTGTCTCGATTGGTTCTTTTAGCCGTATTTTCAGTTCTTTCAATAATTCAACTAGACTAAACATGATTTTACGATCAACACCCTCAAACATAACTTTCAACCAATCATCAGCAGTATAAGTGCTTCGTGCCTTAAATAACGGTCTGAATAGCTTAGTTCGCAGAGATCGAAATTCTGGGCAGAATAGCGTCAAGTGTTTTAGTGTCTCTATCGAGCATTTACAAAAGCGACATGTTATGTCGCCAGGTTTCTTATTTAGCCAAGTGCTTGTGCGATCTTTAGTCATGAACAGATTGAGCCGGAAATGCAGATATATTGATCTTGAAATTTGATCGGGGAATTGCGTCAGATAAGGTTGTAACTTGTCTAGCTCTCTTGCCTCTGGTGGTGCTTCTCTTAAAAGACGTGAACTGGATCTCTCATTACAAGTTTGATGCCAGTCCGCACTCCGTAGTTTTCGTTTGGCCATCTCTGGATTTTCAAGTAAAGTTGTAATGTTAATATTATTTGCATCCAGAATTTCAGTGCAATGTCGATTCCATTTAGCCAGCATTGTGTATTCGGGCTCTAAATCTGTTTTATGGATTATATTAAATGGGGAAGCTGCGTTGGTAAGCTGTGATTTCCTATATAGAATTAGAGCGTTCCAGCAAACTCTCGCTTGTATGGAAGTCAGTCCTAGTTCGAATCTTACGTTGCTGGTCGGACATCCTTTAGAGATGTGTAACGCTCTTGTCCAGAAGTTGTTTTCGAGTGTGTTCCATAGCTCATATGGGCAGCCGAACATATTTTCGGCACCATAAATCATGGTCGGTATTGCTTTTTGTATGTAAAAGTTAATCACCGGTTTTATGGAAAATTTCCCGAATTTTTTGTTTATGCACGCAGCTTGACAAGCCAGTTGCTGACATTTCCTTTTGGTGGCCTCCACCCAGGGATTATCGTTTATGTGTGCACTTATTATGGAGCCCAAATATTTTATGTGAGTGGAGATCTTAAGAGGTATTTTTTCCAAGTGCCACACAAATTGAATTGGTCTGTTTTTGTTGACCGATAAATTGCGAAATATCAAGATTTCACATTTCTTTTTGTTTAAGCATAACTTATTTTCCGTTACATATCTTTCTAAGGCATCTAGTTTTCGCTGTAGGCCGACCGGTGTGACGTCCAGGATTAAGAGGTCATCCGCATACAACAAATGGCCCAATTGTGAGCCGTGAATTTTAGGTGGAAAGGCTTTTACCACATTTAGTGCGTCTCCAATGTCAGAAATAAAAAGGTTAAACACAATTGCAGCCAGGGGGCATCCTTGTTTCACTCCTTTATAAGTTGGAATTAAAGGAGATAAGGAGCCTCCTTGGTCAAGTCTGACCTGCATAGTGGTGTTGGAATGGAGCTCTTTTATTGCGTCTAAAAGGTCTACTGGACACTTCCAGTCTTTGAGTTTCTCCCACAAAATGTGGCGGTCAACACTATCAAAAGCGTGTGAGAAATCGATAGATGCGACATAGATGGAAGTGTTGGTTCGTATTGACTCCATTTTTAGTAAATTTAGCAAAAGGGTGTTAAGCCCGCAACCAACGCCTTTAACAAATCCCGCTTGTCGAGGGTCATTACGATGATTTTTATGTGCCCATGATTTTAGTATTTGCTGAAGTTGAGTTGCGTAGATTTTTCCTATCACATCAAGCAAGGCGATAGGTCGATAGTCTCTCGGGTCTAGTCTGTTCCCCTTTTTGAAAACTGGCACAATTATAGCATTTTTCCAAGATCTTGGGGTAGCACGTTTTATTTTTATTCGTTCGAAAAGAAGTAGACAAAGCTTTGCCCATTCTTTCGGGTTTTGTTTCATTGTATAATTCGTGAGGCCATCCGGCCCAGGAGCTCTGGATGCATTAGAGTTCGTGATTGTGTTTTTAATATCGTTTAAATCGAATTCAAGAGTCCACGGAATTTTATGCTCACTTGTGCTTTTGTATTCCACTTCAAGTGAATTAAACAAATGCGTATAGTGTTTTATCCAAGTTTCTTGACATATCGGAGATACTTGAAGTGCTGTTTGTGGGGCGGCAAAGTTGTTTATTACACGCCAAAATTCAGCTGAGTTTTTGTTTTTGAGTTTGCACATCATTTCTTCAGAATCATTCTGCAAGATTGTGGCATAGTGGTTATTTCTCCAGTTTCTATATTTTTGCATTAGACGTTTTTTAGTTGCAGCGTATATTTCTTTGTTGCTTCTAGGTAACATCCTTATGTCTTTACGTAAACTTCGTTTTTGTTGTAAAACTTGAAGATCAAACTTATGTTTGTGCTGTGTTTTTTGTTGTTTGAGTCCTTGTTTACGTTCCACGAATTGGATCAACAGGTGTTGATATTCAGTCTCCCCAGGGATGTTCTGCAGGGCAGATGTAACCGCATTTATATCCTTTATTTTCAGATTAAGACGAATTCTTCCAGATCGATACGTAGTGTCATAAGGCCATTGTTGTTGGAAGGTCTGGCTATGGGCGTTGAACGACATCCTTAGCATGTCGTGGTCACTATGTTTCATTTTGGTGACCACGAGTTGATGTACGTTGGCTGCAAGGTCTTCGGACGCGAAGAGATAGTCTATCGTTGAAAATTGATTGTCACGTCTCCATGTAGGTTGAGCCGGGATATCACCCGGTGTGTTTCCATTCAAACATGTGAAGTTTCTCAGATTCATTTCATTCATCCAGAGCTGACCTGTTTTTTCATTGACTTTATGATTCGCAAAGTTTCCTTTTGCTGCTAGATTCAGTTTTAGGCAATCGGCATTGAGGTCACCACAGAGCAGAACCAAGGGTCTGTTTGTATTTTCCATTATATTATCCAGTATGGCAGTCACCTGGTCAATGAATTTGGCGACGCCAGTTGTAGTATGGTTCCAGTAAAGATTAATTATGTACATAGATTCAGATTTGTCTAGGGAGTTAATACCCACTTTAGCAATTTGTATATACGGTGAAACATTTTCTGTTTCAATTATTCTGAGTCCACGGTCTTTTTTGACCGCTATCAGGAGGCCAGACATGGGCCTACCTTTGGATGGTTTAATGGCTGGATTTGCCACTATCTCGAAGGCAGGCAGCGGCGGACAGGTTGTCAGCCAAGTTTCTTGCAGACAAATCAGATCTAGATTGTTCGTCCAAGGAGAATTGAATAGATGAACAAATCCGCGTGTGTTCCAAGATCCGAGAATAAAATGCTGGGGTGGACTCCAGTTTGAGCGTTAGTCATGGTTTTTATTATTTAAGTTTGCAGCTAACCATGCCCAATTTCCATCTTCTGAATCGTTCCTTTGAGTTATTCCATTATTTTTATGCAGTCCGTCGACCGTTATTTGGATTTGTTCGTTAACGTGGAACTGCGATGTTTCAAAGTCCCTTGATTTGGTCTCAGTTCGAGATAATGTGTCAGATTTCAAAACTTTGTAATCTTTATCTTTTATGCCCGAGATAGTTCTTTTCTTTGGAGTTTGCAGTCCTTTGTCATGTGTATTGTTCAGACGAGGCACTGGAGTTTTGTCAACTAGGCTCGATGGATATAAGTCAAAGCCTAGGGATAACAGTGCAGGTACTGCATCCAGCAGCATCTCGCGGATAATTTTAGAGGCAAGGTGTAGAGTCACTGTGTCATTTCTTTCTTCACAGTGAAACTCCACTATTTTCACGTCATCGGAGGTGAGTGTTCGCAAACTAGGGATTAAGTAGAATAGTTTGGATAAGTATTGTCGATTTAGAATCATGTTATCACAACAGTCGAGTCTTTCTAGAATAAGTTTTTCGAAAGAAGATTCCTTTTTTGTTGTTTTTGGTTTGGGCATCTTATTTTTAGAGCTTAGTTTACATTCGTCACTCCACTGTTTGAGCATAGGCTGTTGTTTAGACTTTGTGCGACCTGAGCTGTTCAAGTCTCTTATTCCGGTTTCCCTGGGTTTGACGGCAAACTCCTCTTGGCTGCGGTCCCGTTCGTGGTCCTTCTGAATCTTTGGCACCATCTTAAGCCGCCTTTCGGCTAGTGTTTTAATAGGCGAGTCAAGATTTCCGGGTGACTCAGTGATCGTTCGAATGGCCTTTTCTTCAGTCATGTAAAAAGCCATTGATTGACCAGCAGCCGTATCAAGATCCATAGTGCATGAGGCCGCCAGTTTGGCTCGTCTTTCGGCCATTGTTACAAACGGTGAATCCAGGTTGTTATTTTGATCAGAATTTGTGTCGACAGCATGGATTATCGTGCATGTACGTCGTGTCTTTGTTGATTTTTGAGTGTCTGAAGCTGCAACGAACCGTTCTTTCTCTGTGTTGTCATTTGGAAGGGAACCTTCAGCTCCTAGATGTTTAAGGGGTGAGCTCTCATTTGCAAGATCTATCGGCTCTTCTATTTGATTTGTTTCGTCATCATCATATGTTGATAGATTTATCAGCTCTAGATCATCGTCTAAGGTTCTTTCAGGAGAACAACGTTTGGCGTTAGGGTTTCCACTTCTTTGGGAGGTTTTTGAATTAGTAGGGTTGGAGAGATTACTTCTCGAGTCAGCAACTGCTAAGTTCACTGCTTTCAAATTTCGCAGAAACTTTCTGGAACCATTTACACGTCTCGTGTTATTAGATGGTAAGTTTTTAGATTTTTTCTCACAGTTGTCGGGCTTCACCACAACATGTTTAGGCACTGGTTTAAGCTGCTGTTTATTTGTTTTGAAAATATCGTAAAGCTCCACACTAGTGGAGGTCAGAGCCACACTCGATCTTATCGGTATTCTGTTTTCGTTTGTGTCAATTTGCTTTGGTGCTAGTTCGCTTCCAGAAGATGATGCCGGTTGGGGGTCAGCGTGTGCAGGATTGCACGGAAGGCTGCTAATTTCGATCATCTCGTCAAATGTGACTGTCGTTTGCAAGGACATATCCTTATCCTGCACATTAGGTAGTGGGATAACACACTCAATTGATGGGTGTAGACCAACGGTCTGGATAGCGATCGTATCAGACTGATCGGTTGTGTTTTGTTTTTGGGTTTCTGGGTTATGACTCAATGTATTTCGATTTCCTTGTTGTGTTATAATTGTTACATCAATCATATTATCAGTGTCACTGTGTGTCTTCGCAGGGTTGGATACTACCGAATTAATGCTACACACCGACTTCCCCGGCTGTTCTCTAAAAAGTTTTAGAGCTTCTCGTGCTACTTCTGCCAGTAATTTTTTGTCTTCCATATTGTTAGCTGTGAAGCTACAGACCGAGTTTAGGATACGGTCAATTTTGTCATTAGAAGAATTGAGTTTAGTGTGCTGTTTCGTTTCATTCCTATCTAGTTCAGTTATTTTTGTGTTAAGGAGAGCAATTAAAGTTGTAAGATCTTTTATGTTTTCATTCATCTGCTCATAAAGTTTTAAAAAAGGTGCGATAGAGATTCCCATAGATGCAATAATGACAGCTTGTAGATCTTTAGGAGCAGATGCATTTCGTACTGTCTCTTGTTTTTTGGTCGAGCGTGCTTGTTGTGATGAATTTAGTCGTCTGAAAGATCTAATTTTGGGATAGGGACGCTCCATGATCGAGGAGTCAGATGATGAGGTTTCTGAATCAGAAACATTTTGTGAATGTAGGTGTCTGGCAGTTTTGGAGCAATCAACGTGTTCAGCTGAGGAAGGGTCAGAGCTCATTTGGTCAATGGGACGATCTGTAATGGAAATGACTTTTTGCTTTTTTACCTGTGAACAGCGTAGCGGAGATAAACTGTCTGTGTTAATCCAGCTGCGTTTAGTTCCCGCAAATGCTATGCGAGTGTTACACTGGGGACCGCTTTGTGTGGCCTCATGGATCACTTGTTCTCGCCGTTCATTTCTAACCATGATGTGACCTTGCCCATCTGTTACAGCATGTCGGTGTTGTTGGAGTTTGGTCATTAATGCCAGATCAGTAATTAACTTATTGGCGATGTCTAGTGAATGTCTGCGGGTCCCATGACCTTGTGTTTTGAGTACCTCAGTACAAACTTCCAAGTTTGGTAATGTGGAAAATGTAGGTAGATTTCTACTCCTGTCATCTCTTTGTGGAGTTTCAGAACACAAGGAGTGTGCTGTTTTAGTTGTTAGTGTAGCCAATGCATCATTGACAGCCAAGTTGTCATGATTAGACAAGGCCGCTGCATCACTAGACATACAACAAGGAGGTGGTGAGTGCCTTCCGACACTATCACCCATGCTCTCAGAGTTGGTTAGTAGATTGTGTAGATTACTATTACATCCATCTGATTTCATGGGGTTCGAAATGTCAGTCACCTCGATGTTGGAGTCACCATAACACAATGCATTCAAATGACTTTCGTCAGTGAGGTTGTGTTTTTGTGTGTGTTTTTGTGTATGATCGGTAGCCATCATTGTTACTAGTGTCTCTTCTGTAGAGTCTGGCAATGTGTTCATGAAGATTCCATGATGATCTTGACAAGCACCGTGTAATAGGCTGTCTGTGATAGGGTCCGGGCAGTTATTGTGATTCTCTGATGGGCACTGCTCACTGGGAGTGTGTGTTACGACTTCGTCGACATATTCAACATTTAGTTCCGTAGTGTTGATGTCCGCCTCGACCATTATGCGAGTAGTGTCTCCTAGCTCAGCAAAAGCTTGTGCATTCAAGGTACTTACAGTTGTTATGTTGTACTCCTCACGGGGAGCTGTATCTGTCAGCTCGGCGTTAGAGTGTATGTCCGTTGCAGACCATTTCCGGGTTTGTGCACGAGTCTTGGCAAGGTGCATCATGGTCGAAGGAAGAGGAGTTGTTTGTTTCAGGGCGTCGGCATGCATCAACAGCTACAGCTAGCGTGTTGTTTGAGTCAGGCAGAGCGGCCGATTCACCAGCCGCAGAATCACGCAGAACAGCAAAACAGCACGATACTCGCCCTTTCGCCGACTTCTCTCTGGATCACGTTCTTATGTGCCCTGCTGCCTCCTCTCCAACCTTTATGTTCTCTTTCTCCCTCCTGAACAGCTCCGCCAACGTCCCCTCTCTCTCTCCTGTTCCATGTTTTATATACCAATTGTACACGCGCCTCCAACCGCCTCGTGAGTGCCTCCTTCTTCCACCTCTCTACTGCCACCTCTCTCCATCTCCAGCAACGTCAGCAACTCACTTGGCAACTCCTTGCACCCACACTCTTGTGAAACTGCTGGTTCCTCTTGCAGCGCTTCCTTTTGAGTCTCCCTCCATACGACTGGGCACATCTGGTGAGCTTTGCTAGGCCACGAGGAGAATGAAGCAGCGGTTTTTATCTGCTGAATTGGCCTAGTAGTAATACCCCCTTGGATAGTGCGTGGCAGGACAGACCAGGCAGATTTTGGACTCTGTCTCCATCTTCAGGTTGCCACTGTGCAGACTGCCCTTACGCATTCTCTTGCACACTGACATTGGATGTGCCAGCTCTGCTCCGGATGCCTTTGCTTGCAACCAAAGTGTTCACCAGTGTCAGTAAGATTTGTCAATACTTCCCTCCACTTAGGATTTTACAAAGTGGAACCACAATCTAAACAGGAGTGACTTGTATTGATCCTATAAGGATTTCGTAAAGGGTATGGCGAATTGAGGGTGCACCATTTGAGACTCCTGGGGATTACTCACCATCACATGAAGAATAGTAGCTACCAGCCCCGAGATATACGTGAGGAAGTCGCATAACGGAAATTTCGTAAGCCCTTATCCCTTCTACACACCACCCCATTACACCTTAAAATGACAATCAAATACCTGAATTTACCTGTGTTTAGCTCCCTGCGTCGGGCTTCTCCCTGCAACATTAGTCCCATCTCCCATTTAGGGGTGGGAGCTGACGCCGCAGGGTCCCTTTCTTTTCTAAACGTTTTGGAAAATCATAATTTTTTATCAAGCTTATGAAAAGAGCATTCACCTTTATTTCAGACTATTTTGAGGACATTCAGTGATTACCACATCCCCTCACACTGTCAGGGGCATCACACACCACAACAGGTCAGTCACTGCAAAAACAATGATGTGTATCCTGCTCTCTTGCAACATGGGAGAAAGGGATACATCCCCACTTGTGCACACCCTAATGTTATAAAAGGTGGTCTTTGTGCTGGCAGCAGTGTCATGTCAATAGTGTTGTGCTGTGTGATCCTGTACCTAGTCTCAAACACTGCATCAATCTGCTTTGATTTTTTTTTTCTGGCACAAAGCTTTCATGGGATCTCAAGCACAGAGCCACCCCCAATGAGGGGCAGGAAATACTGCACATTTGAAATGTTGCAGTTATGTGTTCACCCCTCCTACCCCTCAACCCGGAACCCCATGCTTTCGCTGTATGCATGCTTCTCTTTAACCACCCAGCTTCATGGGGCACCTTGAGGAATCTGTACTCCTCATAACTTTCTTGCACATCATTTTACTGAGAAGAAATGCTAACAGTCTTAAAGCATCATTCAGAAACTGAAATTATGGAACAGCTGCAAAAACCAGGTGATGGCAGCTGAGAGAGATTTAATTTTGGCCAGGGCTGTTTAATGGCTTGTGATAGATTCTTGGGTAGACTTCTGGGAGAAACAACCAGGGATTCTGGCCTCTGACCAAATCATCTGACACACACTGTCCTATGCCCTGTCAGGCTTTGCCCTGACTGGCAAAAGTCCCTGCTGGCCACTGAGCATAGCATGTCAGCAAGTTAGAGTTAAGTTTGAGACAGCAATCAATCTGCCAACCAACGGACTAAGGAAGTTGCAGCTGTTCCCCTGAACCAAACATTCTTGCCTCCCATAACCCTTAACACCTACTGCCTTCGCCAAAGACCCCACCACCCTAGCTAACATCTACAAGGATATTATCACTAAAGCAATTAACGAGATAGCACCCCTCGAAGCCAAAAAAGACAAGAAATCGTTGCACACAAATTCATGGTTCACTGAAGAACTTCAGTAACTTGTCCTTTCTGTGTCCCTTTTACTCCCAGCTCACCCCTTGTTTCCACACTCTCCTCACCTGAGCTACTTGAGTCGAAGCTTTCGGAGGACAGGTTTCGTCTGGCAAGGTAGTCTTTCTCCTCTTTAGATGGAAAATGCCTGCCATGGAGGGAGGCCACAGTGAATGCTGATTGAACAGCAAGCCTGTGGCTCCCTTTCCAGGAACAAGCTGGAAAAACAAGGGAAAAAGCCAAGCGGCAGAAAAAACCCTTATTTGGCACCGCAATGCACTCTGTCCGACATCAAGTAGGAACTTCCAAAGTGGTGTTGTAGATGGGAAGGAAGACTGTAGCAGGAAGAGGCATGGACCAAATGGCGATGAGTATCCACAGCAAACATTAAGCAGGTAGGTGTGGTTGGAATCCAGTGCTGCCAGGCAGAACACAAGAAGCACAAGTAACAGGTAAGAGGATAAAAAAGAAAGGGAAAAATAACCGGAACTCCGACAGGAGTAGGAAACTGGAGAAGGAGTGGAAGGGAAAAGAAAGCAGAGAGAGGACCGGACTTCGGGTCTCGGAGGAAGGAGACGTGACCCGGGCAAACGGGTGGGAGTAAACAGGTAAGAGGCAGCAAAGTAGTGGAGCGAAGGAAACTTCGTAAGGAGGACGAAGACAGTAGGAGGCAAGAAAGCACTGACGTTCCGAGCGGAGAGTCAGCAGCAAGCGTTAACCCGGAAGCTGGGAAACAATCCAGTGGGGGGTTGCAATGCAGTGTCCGCCTGAAGGAGGAGGAATAAATACTCCTGGCGGGCTCCGCGCTGAGGAAACTGGAACGGCAGCTAGAGCCGTGAAAATGGAGGAAGGACTACCAACCTCTAAACCCATACTGCAAGCGGCAACGTGGAAGTATCCGCCAGTTTGGCACCGGCGGATGACAGTATGCCCCCCTCCAGTGCGGGAAAACCCAGGCTTACCTGGATGCAAGCGATGGAATCTGGAAAGTAACTGAGGGCCATGTACCTGCAAAGCGGGTTCCCAAGAGTCCTCTGACTTGGGGTAGCCCTTCCAGGACAGCAAGTATTCCAAACGGCCTTTATAATACCTAGAGTCCCATATGGAGGACACCTCATATTCATCCTTGTTCCTCTCAGGGAAGAGAACCTGACGGGGAACCATTCTGCAGTGTGGATCAGCTATGAAGGGTTTAAGAAGGGAAGAAGGGAAGAATGAAAAACCGGATGGATGCGACTGAGGGTAGAAGGGAGCTGAAGTCTATACTTGACAGGATTGATTCTAGAGAGGATAGGGAAAGGACCCAAGAAGCGAGGAGATAGTTTAGAAGGATGTGTCCATCTGGGCAAGAACCTGGTGGACAACCACACCTTGTCGCCTGCCTTCAACTCTGGGCATTGTTTGCGATGTTTGTCGGCCTGACCCTTATTGTGTCTTCTACTGACTTCCAGGCTTTGCAAAGCAGAGGCCTGTGCTGCTGCAATGTTCTATAGAGCTTCTTCCGCTGCTGGGGAGTTGGTAAGACTGGGAACATTGAGCAGGAAAGCTTTGAGGTGAACACCATAGGTGCAGCAGAAAGGGGAAAGTCCTATAGCTGAATGCTTGGTGTTGTTATAGGTGAACTCCGCTGTAGGAAGCAGGGAAACCCAATTGTCTTTACTGCTCCAAAGTGGCATTGAGGCGTTCGGTCTGGCCATTGGTTTGAGGATGAAATCCCGAGGAAAGTGCTCTTTCTATACCCAGTCTGACACTAAGAGCCATCCAAAACTTTGAGACGTACTTGCTCCCTCGATCCGAAATAATCTTACCCGGATTCCCATGTAATTTGAAGATGTCTCTGGCAAAAACTTCAGCCATCATCGCGGCGCTGGGAATACCCGGGAGGGGAGAGAAATGTGCCATTTTAGAAAACGTATCCACCATGACTATTATACAAGTACATGAGTCAGACAATGGAAGATCCACTATGAAATCTGTAGATATTAGCCCCCAGGGTCGAGAGGGGAGTTCCGCTTCAGTAAGCAGTCCAAGGGGTTTGCCTGTAGGATATTTGGCTCTGGCGCAGATAGGACATGCTTGTACGTATTCCAATGTCTCTCTTCTCAGATTGGGCCAGAGGAACGCTCTTGAGAGTAGTTCGATGGTACCTTCCGAGCCTCTATGGCCTGCAGTGCGTGGATTGTGGCACCAGTTTAATATCTTCTGTCCTAACGGACCTGCTGGGATTTATAGTCGATTCTTGTAAAATACCCAGCCATCTTTCTCTTGATAGTGAGAATTGGTAATCGGGCAAACTCCGGAATGACAGCAGCCTTCACCTTTTGAAGAAAAGAGCTTACTAAGACCAGAATCTGGTTTCTCTGAAACAGTGGCTCAGTGCGATCCGATGTCTTCTCCCTACTCGAATCCTTGCGGGACAATGCGTCGGCCAAGCGGTTAAAAGTTCCGGGAATGTAGGTGATTTGAAAATCATATTGAGAAAACAGATAAGCCCACTGGGCCTGCCTGAATTCGAACACTCCATGTCTTGCAGTACCCTCAGGTTCTTGTGATCTGTCCAAATGGTAAACCGATGTCGAGCCCCCATAAGAAGGTGCCACCACTCTTCACAGGCCTTACTTCATTGCCAATAGTTCTTTTTCAAGAACTGAGTAGTTAAGTTGGCTGGGAGAGAGAGTTTTAGACAGATACAGGATGTTCCAATCCACTCACTGTCTGTAACAAAACTGCTCCAATGGCAATGGCAGAGGCATCTGTCTCCAAGATAAAGGGTGACGTCTGGTCCAGATGCCATAGTATTGGGGCAGAACAGAAGAGTCCTTTGAGAAGAGAAAAGCTGCTTTCAGCTTCGGTTGACCATTGAAAAGGGAGAGCATTCTTCTTGAGAAGACGGGTGATGGGGTACACCACCTCAGAAAGGTTTGGTATGAATCGTCTGTATAAATTGGATAGTCCAAGGAATCTTTGTATTTCTCGAACAGAAGTAGGGGCAGGCCAATCAAGAATAGCTTGAACCTTGTTTCGATCCATGGCAATACCTTCCTCCGATAGGATGTACCCTAGATATTGTACCGAAGGAACAGCAAAAACGCACTTCTTGGCCTTGACCAATAGTTGATTTCTTTGAAGACGGTCCAAAACTTGAGTGACATGGGGAATATGTTCTTCCATGTTGGAGGAAAAGATGAGAATGTCGTCCAGGTAGATAATTACGGAAATTGTGAGCATGTCCGAAAACATTCGGTCCATAAACCGTTGGAACACTGCGGGTGCGTTCACCAGACCAAATGGCATTACCATGTATTCGTATAATCCGAACGGAGAGCAAAAGGCGGTCTTCCACTCATCACCCTTTGCTATGCAGAGCAGGTGGTATGCAATCCTTAGGTCAAGTTTAGTGAACACCTTAGCCCCCTGGACTGCCTCAATGATGTCCGTGATGAGAGGCATCGGGTAGCGATCCCGAATAGTGACCTTATTTAGACCCCTATAATCTATGCAAGGCCTAAGCTCATCGGTACCTCTTTTCTTAATGAAGAACAAAGAAGCCCCTGCGGGGGATCTGGAGGGCTGAATGAGGCCATTCTTCAAGTTGGTATCCTGATAACCTCTTAACACTTGTTTCTCTGACTGTGTGAGGGAGAACCTTCTACCAAACGGCACTAGAGCGTTAGTCTCTATATCGATGGTGCAGTCCTCTGGTTGGTGTGGGGGTAATCTGGCATGATGATTCTCTTGAAATACCTCTTCAAAGGATGAGCAGTACTGGGGTAGAGCATGCACACCAGGGTAGGCATCCGGAATAATTGTTACCGACTGTAGATCACACCGATCTTTCAAGGGAAGGCAATTGGTGGCACAGTAGGTGGAAGAGAAGCTCAACTGGTTGTTAGTCCAATCAATGCGAGGATTGTGTCTCCAGAGCCAGGGAATCCCAAGAATAATGAGGAAATGGGATGCTCGTATAATGTCGAACTTCAGCATTTCCGTGTGATGATTGACGGTCATGAGCAGGTCCTCCGTGGAATGTGTTATAAGACCGGAGGACAGTGGTGATCCGTCCACACCTTCGACCTACTGGCCTTCTTTGCGGGCGATCCTGCGTAGGCCCACTCTGTCAGCCCACAGGGTATCTACGAACTTGCTCGCAGCTCCGCAGTCCAACAGAGCTAAAGACTCGACTTGCTTACCCTCCAGTTTGACGGCCACGGACAGAACCATGAGTCTCGAATCTTCTTTGGAATCCGGAGCTGAAACTGAGAGAGAAACATAGGGACGTGTAATAGAACTTGATAACCCTCTGATGCCTGTCCCTACTGGCGCAGAGGGTAGTCGTTTTCCGATCTTTTGCTGGGTACCTCTGAGCAGTCCTTCAAGAGATGCTGATCCGAACCACAGTATGCACATAGTCCTTTTTCTCGCCCTCTTCGGCTTTCCGCTGCTGATAGGGGTGCTCTTGTAGCTCCAATTTGCATAGGTTCATCTGAAGACTTTATAGGAGAGTGAGAAGGGGAAGGATGTGGAAGGGGTTCCGGCAAGGATCCTGAAGTGCGTTGCTTGTGACGTTCTGATCTTCTTTCCTGGAGTCTAAACTCTATGTGAAGAGCAGCAGCGAGTAGATCAGAAAAAGTTGGTGAACGAGGAGATCTGGCTAGCTCGTCTTTGATCTCCTCCCTTAAGCCCCTGCGGAAGATTGCGTACTGGGCCGGTTCTGGCAAACCCGCCCCAGCCGCCAAGGTCTTAAAGGAAGAAATGTAGGATAAGACGTCCAAAGAAACTTGTCTGACGTCCAGCAAGTCCTCACAAGCGGTAAAAGATAGCTCAGGTCTTTCGAAGGTCTGTTTAAGTAGGTTCTGGAATCCCACAAAATCCTGCAGTATCGCATTGGCACTGGTTACCAATGGAGTTGCCCACGCCAATGCATTCCCAGTCATATTTGAGATTAGGAATCCAACCTTAGCCTGGTCGGTTGCGAAAGTGTGGGGCCTAAAGGTGAAATGTACGGTACAAGCCTCCAGAAACTCTTTCACCCTTTTGGGAGAGCCATCAAACTTCCCCGAGGAGAGTGGCATGGGAGGTAATTCCACTGGAGGATGTTCTCTAGCCGACATCATTTGTTTGAGAAGGACATTCTCTGTCTTCACTCCCTGTAACTCTAAGGACATGGCTTGAAAGGCTTTCCAAAGCTCTTGAACCTGTTCCTCTGCCGACATCTTGTTATGTTCGGGGGTTGCAATCTGTTCTTTCTGTGGCCCTTTTACTCCCACCTCACCCCTTGTTTCCACACTCTCCTCACCTGAGCTACTTGAGTCGAAGCTTTTGGAGGACAGGTTTTGTCTGGCGAGGTAGTCTTTCTCCTTTTTAGATGGTAAATGCCTGTCACAGAGGGAAGCCACAGTGAACAAGCCGAAATAACAAGGGAAAAAGCCAAGCGGCAGAAAAAACCCTTATTTGGCACCGCGATGCACTCTGTCCGACATCAAGTAGGAACTTCCGAAGTGAAGTTGTAGACGGGAAGGAAGACTGTAGCAGGAAGAGGCACGGACCAAATGGCGATGAGGATCCGCAGCAAACGTTAAGCAGGTAGGTGTGGTTGGAATCCAGTGCTGCCAGGCAGAACCCAAGAAGCACGAGTAACAGTTAAGAGGAGAAAAAAGAAAGGGAAAAATAACCGGAACTCCGACAGGAGTAGGGACCTGGAGAAGGAGTGGAAGGGAAAAGAAAGCAGAGAGGGAACCGGGCTCTGGGTCTTGGAGGAAGGAGACGCGAGCCGGTGGAAAGGTCGGGAGAAAACAGGTAAGAGGCAGCAAAGTAGTGGAGCGAAGGAAACTTCGTACGGAGGACGAGGACAGGAGGAGGCAAGAAAGCACTGATGTTCTGAGCGGAGAGTCAGCAGCAAGCGTAAACCCGGAAGCTGGGAAACAATCCAGTGGGGGGTTGCAACACAGTGTCCGCTGGGAGGAGGAGGAATAAATGCTCTGCGCTGAGGAAACTGGAACGGCAGCTAGAGCCGTGAAAATCGAGGAAGGACTACCAACCTCTAAACCCATACTGCAAGCGGCAGCGCGGAAGTATCTGCCAGTCTCGGCGGTGACGGATGACATAACTACGCACATGCAAAAGAGTAGCACTGAAAAACTGGCAAACCAATCCTAGTGTCAGCGCCAAAACGAGTTCAACCTAATCTCCCACCAATACAAAGCAGCCATCACCTCAGCCAAAGCTAACGCCTTCAACACTCGCATCTCCAATGCTAAATCACACTCCAGAGAGATCTTCTTCATCTTCATTGAACTTATCTCCCCTCCCAGCACACAGATGAAATAGTCAAAGGTGAAGCATGGTGTACAAGCATCCAAACGGCCATGTTACACAAAATAGACCTCCTCCAAAAGAAAATTGAAGACCACTGCAAAGCCCTCCCACCACAAATAGGGACGAAATCTACCATCTCAACTCCTGACTCAACCAACTCCACCAGACCTGTATTCTCATATCACTGAACAAGAAGTTCTAGGCCTCCTCAAAAACCTCAAACCCTCTCCCTGTAAGGGGAACATATGCCCACCTAAGCTCATCAAGGACTGCGCAGACCGCCTCGCCCCGCTATTCATGGCCTTCAGCAATGCGTCTTTCAAAACAGTAATTATCCCAGCCAGCCTCAAAGAAGCCTGGATCCGCCCACTCCTAAAAAAACGGACTCTCGACCCTCTACAACTCAATAACTACAGACCAATAACCACAATGCCATGCCTCCTGAAATTACTGGACAAAGCTGCCCACTGCCAAATCCAACACTTTTTGGAAACCCACTCCATCCTAGGAACCAGACAATCGAGCTTCCGGAAAGGACATGGCACTGAAACAGCCCTGGTGGATCTAAAGAATCAGATCACCCAAATCATGGACAAAGGTAAGCCTGCCTTGCTGCTGCGCCTAGATCTCTCAGACGCTTTCGATCTGGTTGACCACACGACTCTCACATCTCACCTCACACATTCAGCTAACTTCTCCAAAGAAGCAGCACTCTGGGTCACCTCTTCCTCGAAGGAAGAGCCATGAAGGTCTTCTCGGATATAGCAAATGCTAAACCTACCGCAATTCAATGCGGAGTCCCTCGGGGATCCTGCACATTGCCCACATTATACAACTTGTTCACAAAGCCCCTCTTCGACAAGCTGGACTCTCTTGGTATTTCGTACACGAATTATGCTGACGATACTCAAGTACTTCTACCCCTCTCTGGATCATACTACAAAGATGCCAAGGCGCTCAACACGATCTACTCCACCATCCAGGCTTGGATGGCGGTAGATGGCCTAAGCCTCAATGGGGAAAAGAAGGAGATCATGATACTAGGCCAAAAAAACACCCTAACCAAGCTTGACAAACTATATGCCAACTTTACCATTGACAACTCCACGATCCCTGTATCTCCAGCAGTCAAGACTCTGGGAGTATACTTAGACTCCTAACTAACCATAACCAGACTGTTTAGCGCCATCACCTCCTCCTCTGCACACACCACCAAACTAATAAATGCCATAAAACCTTAACTATCCAAACAAAATTTCCTATCAATAGCCAGAGCAACCATTGGTGAAAAACTAGACTATTGTAATGCCCTTCTGGCAGGCACATCCGATAAAAACCTAAACAGGTTTCAAATCACGCAAAACAATGCTCTCTGTGCTGTCTTAAGTATCCCAAGAAGGGAACACATCTCCCAGGCTAGACAATCAGCTCACTGGATCCGGGTCAAAAAATGCATCACTTTCAAAATCCTCACCCTCACACACAAATGCCTCACACTATCCGCACCCTCATACCTATCTGAGACTATCTCCAAGTCCTCTTCCACACGCCCCACCAGGACACAATACTACAACCAACTCCACATTCCACGTATTAACAGAGCCAAAGCCGGTGGGTTAGGCTTCCCAGATATTGCTGCCAAACTCTGGAATGCACTACCCACAGACATTAGAGCAGAAAACTCACTCCTGGCATTTCGTAGGAACCTCAAGACCCAACTCCTTGCGCAGTAATCTGTAACCGTATCTGTAAATAAGTAAAACATCACATGTAAATATTTAAAATAGCAGATTTACTGTAACTATATGTATCATCATGTATATGTAACTAAGCCATCTATGTAACAAGCGGCACGATGCCCTAGGGCTGAGGTGCGCTTTACAAATTTGAATAAATAATAATAATAATAATAATACTGTCTGATAATGAGTGGAGTCTCCGGACTGCCCTCTTCCTGCATTGGCCAATTCTCAGATCACTGTGGCACAAAGGGTAACATGTATCTATTAGAGAGAGAGAGACAGGGTCTGACCGTGACACTGTGAGTGATAAAGTTAAATGGGCCCTGTCTGCTAAATGCTAGTGGTAGATGCATGGTGACATGTGATAGGGCCCTTTCCTCGTGTTTCAATGACTTCTATTCCACTGCGATGATGTGCATGCCTTTTCACATGACTTATCATGCCATGTTATTATCTGCTATATGTGGTTTCAGGTTTATCTGTCCATCGTGGTCTCTGAATGCTGCCTGCACTAACCTCCTCAAAGTCTGCATTGCAACACATAACACACATGCCAACTAAAGATGTTTATGTTTAGAAAAATATCCAAAAAAAAATGATATTCTGTTCAATGCTACCTACAATCACCCCTAAAATAAATGGTAAAAGCCCTGCCTAAAGCAAAATGACCCATCTCTCAAACAAGAATAGAAATCGTATTCCGCCTGCGTGAAGAATTCCAGTAAGAGCTCAAGAAGCAGGTTCCTAATATGGGAAGGCACATCTGGCTGCATGAACTCGGCTAGCCTAATCTCCTACACCCCTAAGGAGGTCAGAGAATCCAGAATAGAGCAGAACTTTGGGCAATTCAGGGATTGTTTTTTAATTTTTTTATTTACGATACAACCAAATTATGGTTTTTCACAAAACATTCATATACCAATAAATGTGAAAAAAGATAAAGAAAACAAGAGAAAAGAAACAAGGTATATACATCAAGATTCAAATCAGCAAATATAAAATCAATGATACATATAAAAGAATATACAACATCCCTATCCAAAACTCTTTAAGATACATCTAATTTGATTAACAATATTTAGGCAAAATAAAACCAGTATGTTGTAAAACTCTTATCACATTAATTGTTAAGGCAGTTTCATGTCCCGCTATCATTCTCTCCCAAAACATCACAGACGAAAGCCGGTCTAGTGTCACAAATACAGACCCCAAATATTTCTCCCTAGCCGGCCGTGTTCCATTCAAAACCTCAACAAATGCTCGGTAGTCTGAGATTTGGGGTCTTTACAACCTAGGCATAACACTGAGGTTTCCTCCACCCGACCTCACTGAGTCAAAACTGACCCAGTATGAGTCAGATTTAATCTAATTCTAAGGAAGTTCTGCCTCACCTTTTTATTGGGGAATTTTACAACGTACTTTGGGAGGAAACCCAATTTCTTATCACACTTAGAAAGGGAAGTTGTGATAGGTGTGATAGGTGAAGACCTCATTTGGTCAATTGTTCTAATTCAATCCATTGTTATTAGATCTTTTTTGGTCTTCATTGGATTTGCCAATATGGTCTCTTCATTACTGCCACAGGTGCTGAGTATCTCACCCACTAACCTCCTCAGATCCTGTTCTTTTTTCGATTTCTACTGCTTGACATTTCTGTGTTTTAGCCACTATCTGGGCCGACCCTAAGTCCACTGATGGACCACAGCATTGGCCCGATATTATATCAGAATTAACTGGGGCCACACATGTGCTCTTATTTCCCTTAGTGCCCCTAGTAAACTTCAGGGCAATTTTCAGAGCATTACCCAATGCTGGTGAGATATTTTTTTTCTTAGATTTTGCCCTTGGAAGAAAAAGCGGGGCCTATTTTATTGATTTATTATTTGTCATTTCTTCAGGCATGGGGTTTGACTCTTTCAACACAGGAACCGGATCTGTTTGAATTCCTATTGTAGATCTTAATACCTTCACGACCTCCACCTCTGGTATTTCAATTGACTTGCATTTCTTCCCATTTCATCCCACTTGGGCTGGGACTCTCTTATCCTGGCCGATTTGTAATGAATCATCCGTCCCTGTCTTCTTGCGGGCCAGAGAGGCTTTTCGGGGGAGACTTAAACCTTTTATGAATCTATTTGTTTCAGAGACTTCAGATTTTTTTCCCTTCATGTTTTTAGTTTTCCTAACCTGCGTAGAGGAGGATTGGGGATCTGTGACCATCTTTCTTTCTTTTTTCTCCTAATCCTTTTCCATCTCCGATAGGATTGTGGAGAGCTGTCCTTCCATTCTTCGCCCTCTACTTTGTCCGCTAGCTCATTTGTGGAACTGATCTCCTCAATGTCTGGTAGTTGTGAAAAGGCTGAATCAGCTATTTCAGCCAAATGACAGAATTCTTCCAGAACTGATTTGGAGAGTGGAGTATCATCTAAAGGGCAAGGAGGAACCAATTTTCCTATAATTGGATTATTTGTCCCCTCTTTCCCTTTCTCTTCCTCCTTGGACTGCATGAGGCCAAGAATCATTGGTTTGGTCTCTTTCCCCTCTGCTCCGATATTTTTTAATAGAGTTTCCATATCCTGCATACCAACTTTCTGTACGGCCATTTGATCTGAAATGTTTTTTAGTGTAGAACAGACTGATGTATTTATCACATTACTTAGGCCGACCACTGCAAACTCAAATTGCTCAATATCTTTTGTCATTCCCATCAGAATTCCCATATGGATCTGCACATCATTGTTTAGGCTCTCATACACCTTCACAAGAGAGTTCAGAACGAAGCTTAGTGCTGTTAATGTCATTTCACTTGTGTGTGGTGTCTGTGTAGGTACTGAGTTAGCCAGGGGTATGTCCTCGTATGAATGTTGTTGCTGTAATGTTGGTGTCTGCTGCTCCTGTCTTTGGTCTTCTGTTGAATTTAGCGTAGCCAACAAAGTTAAACTATATTTAGGTATTATAGGTGAAAGTATAAGGCCTTGACAGAAATCCAGAAGTGGGATTGATGAACCATTTTGACCTTTATCACCATTGGCAATCAGCTAGTGCGAGTTCTGTAAATCCAATGGGAGGTAGACTTCTATATCTCTGCTTGGTAAGGAATTGATTGATTTTGCCCTTTATGTTCGTAGCAGTCAGGGTATAGTCATTTCCTCTAATAGATCTTCCTCCAGGGGAGACCCTTCTCCTGCCTCACTACCTTTGACAAAGTGATCAGTAACTTTCGCATGAATTTGAGCCTTTGTATGTATTTCCTGGCCTCCTTGCATGCATTTGGGTGTCTTTGAGGACTGAAGGCTGCCTTTCTCAATCTCCAATGCCGTTTTAGATAGAAAAGAACCCTCCCACTCAGGAGCTGTGGTGTCAATCAAAAGGCCACTTCTTAAATTATACCTTGATGCCATTTTCAGCCAATGATTTCCGTGCATTAACTTCAGAATATCACAAGGTTTTATTTATTTTTCTTTACTGGAAGTGGCACTGGTTGTAATTAAAGGCTCTCTCCATTTTTCCTTGCTTTCCCACCGGCGGCAGAAAAACAAAAAAAAACAATACAATGACCTGACGGATCGACAACTTGTCACTATAATCACTCTTCTTTGTCAGGTATTTTATACGCCCCTAGGGCCTGTGGATACTCTGGGTGCTCCAGGGGCGATTAAGTTAACACTCTGAAACCGCCGGGAGGAGAAAATGCAAAAACCTCCAGTAAATCCAGTAAATCCTCCAACAAGCCGGAGGATACGGAAGAAAACAAAGCGAGTGGGATCAAAGGGTAATACCCTGCAGTCTCCCACTTGCGATTTAAAGTTCTGCCTTGCAACAAAAACAAAACTGGGTTTCACACTTGTTAACTCGCTTACCGGCACCTTAAGCCAAGGTCGAATCATATGGGTTTTCAAACGCGGCTCCTGCTGGCGGAATCTTTCTGTTCACTTAAGGCAGGAAGGGCACTGAAGCGTGAGGTGGAACGATGAAACGGGAAACTCCTGCTTGAATAATCCAAGTCAAAGATCCCCAGGCAGTGTGAGGCAAAACAAATCAGAATAAAAAAAAAAAATGGAACAGGCCGTCGTACGGCTGTGGAGCCCGCAGAGCCCGAAGACCCAAAGACTCTGCTTCCAGACTCTGAGGCCCGCTGCGCTGTCTGCTGGTGTTTTTGTAGGTAGACAAAGAAAGGGGACTGGCCTCCACGAACAGTTTCCAAGTACACACACTGACGGAGCTCACTGCCAGTAACTGCCACCCAAAGACTCTGCTTCCAGGCTCTGCGGCCCGCTGCGCGGTCTGCTGGTGTTTTTGTAGGTAGACAAAGAAAGTGGACTGGCCTCCACGAACAGTTTCCAAGTGCACACACTGACGGAGCTCACTGCCAGTAACTGCCACCCAAAGACTCTGCTTCCAGGCTCTGCGGCCCGCTCCGCGGTCTGCTGGTGTGTTTGTAGGTAGACAAAGAAAGGGGACTGGCCTCCACGAACAGTTTCCAAGTGCACACACTGAAGGAGCTCACTGCCAGTAACTGCCACCCAAAGACTCTGCTTCCAGACTCTGCGGCCCGCTCTGCGGTCTGCTGGTGTTTTTGTTGGTAGACAAAGAAAGGGGACTGGCCTGCAGGAACAGTTTCCAAGTGCACACACTGAAGGAGCTCACTGCCAGTAATTGCCACCCAAAGACTCTGCTTCCAGACTCTGAATAGGGATTGTTCAGACAGGGGCTGACGGGCCTATAGGGAACTCTGGAGATTTCCTGGTACACCTCTGCACCCTGGGCCTCTTTTGTATTTTATTTCCAAATGTTCTCATAGGAAAAGGGGTGGGCCTGCTGAAAATGTGTAATATTGGGCCACATTGAAAATTAATTCTGGGGCCTCTATTGGTTCCCAGTCCATTCCTGTGTTGAAACGTGTTCATGCAAGCTCAGCTGCAAACTTGTGAAAACCTGTTTTCAGCAACATACAGAATTAGGTCCTAACATCCATGCTGGAACACAAAATGATAGTGATGAAGACGGTCTACAATATTTGAACTGCTAAATGCAACTGCACTGTTGTCAACTTTGTACCGCAATGTTCACTGAACAGATCTTCCATAATCGCTGTATTACTCAAATAACGTATATAGAACCGTTGTGATCACTGAGCCGCCCGTAACTGCGATGACGAAAATGTCAATGCCAATTGCAGCATGGCACAGTGATCAAATAGATCACTTTACCCATGTCCCCCACCCTGCATTCCCCTACCCCACGCCCCCACCCCACTTACCTTTACGCCAGTGCACTTCTGTGTGCGCTGCCGACTTTCTGCTATCCCTGCGGCATCAGTTCCTGCCATTTATGTGGGTCGGAGCTGACGATACAGAGTTTTTTTTTACTTTCAGAGTACCTCGCTTACCATAATGGTAAGCAGGGGACACACCCGCAACCCATGACTCACGTCACCGACCTCACAGAGAGCGGGGGACATCCCTGCAACCCGTGCTCGGCTTGGGGGCAGTAATAAAGCTAAAGCAAATGTCCCTGGCTTAAACCAAGATGTAGTCACTATCTCAGTATCATCTCCTTACAGAAGGACTGCTCCTGGGTACTGAGAAGGTAGTTTGGTTTATTTTCCACATTCCTGCCAGAATTTCAACCTAACATACATGTTAATGTACTGCTGAAAGGCATTGCACATTTACTTCAACTGGGTTTCAACCATACTATAGTTTTAAACAAATACACTCAATACACTCATCCACAGTATCTAATAAGGGTTTGGATGCGTGTAAAAAGGTCGATTTGTTTCAATGCTCCATTGACGTGTTTGTGCACACAAAATATGTCTCCCATGTATTTGTTTTAAGAAAGCAAACGTATGGCATAGCAGCAATCTTAGTGACCTTTCCTATATGCGTCTGTAAGTGATTTCAACCCGGCACTCCACCTAAGTCAATGCCTAGCATGTGATGCACAGTTGGAACCCTTAATTATATATTTTTGTCTATAAGTTCTTTTATTTCTGAATGATGTACCCTTATATCACGCCCCTCTATTTGAATCCCCCCGGTCTCACTGAACCAGGAAGCAGGCTGTTTTGCAAAGTTAAAAGATTTATTTTATGAATTTGAACAATATATGTATCACACTATTTAATATTTATACAACAATCACCATTGGGGTGATGTTACAATCAACAATCTCTATAATCAGAAGGAGTATTGATAAGAAAATGTATGCAGCATGGAATAAAACTTAGTGTGGGTTCAATCAAATGCAATGTCACTTTTTCCCCCTGCACACTACTCAATCCCCCCAATATGCAGTATAAAGAGATGGAAGAAGAGAACACAGGTTTCAGGAATAAACACTCAACAAATACAGTTTCAAACCCAATTCCCCCCAGCAAGCATAGAGAGAGAAACAGGAATGATTTCAAACAGGTCAAATGCTTTTGAATGTGGCTTTGAATTAATGGTGAAAAACACTGAAAATGGATTTAATTCTCTAAATTGGATTCAAAACTAGTGGGAGCCGATTTGTATAGTGTCAGGTAAACACTAGCAATGATGATTGAATAACTAGCAGGTTGAAAACTGAATACTGAGGTCCGATGCAAGAAATAGCTGTTTTACACGTGATGAAATTGAGCCAAAAAACAAATTTGCGGCAAACCTTTCTGCGCATGGGAAACACGATTGCGGGAAGAAGGTAAGGGGTTTGTTGGAAAGCTGAGGATGTTAGCTTCAATTTGACACTTAAATTTCGTTTCTAGCATGCACGGTATGCAAGTTATGAAGGTTTTAGTAGAGGTTGATATTTCTCAGAAAGAGTCAAGATTTTCAAATGAAAGATGAGCTTTTGAAATTACAAACAGGAATTTCTTTACACTAGGGAGTCTATGAAGCCACAAGCTACACGACAGCACAGCCACCTATCCAGTGACGTCTCTGGATGGTTTCTATCTGCCGAGACACTTGTCTTTCTTCAGCAACTATATTAGCGCAAAGATGATATTATCACTGCTATTATCAAAGGACTATATGGATGAGGGAAAGATTCAGAAAAAACAAAAGAGATTTCTACAATGCAGTTCTGGATATGATAGAAGAGTTTGGATAGGATTACTTGAGGATGAGATACTGGCTATGGACAATTCTATGCCACATATACTCACTACTATGGTTTGGAGTAGGCCCGACAAAGATCTGGTCAAAGGCTTTGGACTGGAATTCTGCTAGCCCACCGGACAGGATTCAGGCACTCGGTTCTGCACTCAGCACGGCACTCTGGACACTGCACAGCCTCTGGACTGGATCTGATGGGTTGGTTCTGGGTTGCAGCTATCAGGTTACAGCTCTGCTCTACTGGTTTGGATCTCTGGGTTCGAGCAAGAGTTCTTGGTAAGAAAGCAGAAACAGCACAGCCCTGGCTGTTCTATTTAGTGTTGTTCCCCTTAGAGGTCTCGGGGTAAAATTAGGTTTCAAGATTTTAAAAGGCCAGCTGAGAAGGGTTCAGCTTTGGAATTGGGCCTCTCTGTTTTCAAAGTTCTGGAGTCTTGGATATGGGTTTTTCCTGCAGAGCGCTTCCCCAGTAAATCAGTTGATGGGTGAATCTGTGTGTCTCTAGGTCCTAAACTGGCCCTACTTGTGTATTTCCCTAAGGGGTGGGTAGGCTGAATTATACTAAGCACACCCTGTAGGAATCCTATTGGTTAGGGTCTTTCCTATCTCCTGATTTGAGAAGGAACACATGGTTTCATGATGATGCAGTATTTTACAATCCAGGGAGTACCTCCCCTTTGTTTCTGTACAGTAAATCTATTTTTCACATAAATCATATTTTCAATATAACCAAATTGCTAACAATACATATTCACATCACAGATTTAGTAGAGCACGTAGCCGTCCGAGTCCCATCTTAGTGAGAGCTTCGGTTCAAATTTGACAGTTTTTTGCGCTATTGATTGGGTACCCAGTTTCAGATCTGTCCACATTTTTCTACATACATGCGCATGACATCTGAGCATAATCCTGTGAAGTTTCATATTTCTAGCATCATCACAATTGCTACAAAATCAAATTTTCGGTAGTCCTGTCTCTGAACAATGCACAGAGTTCAGAGTAGTTTCAAACTGTGAGCAGAATTTTCATGTTAACAACCTATAAGTTACAGATTTTTACAAATTTTGCACAGTTCTCTACGAGTCTTTTTCAAAAAGATATTTCCTTGTGGTTTAAGATACACATATCTGTCTGGTCCCACCCCCATGGTTGGCTGGCCCAAGAGCAGTCCAGAGCTATCTTCCTGCTAACAGTTCTTTCTGTTGACACCTGAATTTGCATTCCCTTGCAGTCCAGGAAGCCTATTGTCTCTCCTCGGAGAAGCAGAGCAAAATCCCCTCCTCCTTTCATTAGCATCTAACTGAGAGTTCCTGGGCAGAGAGCAAAAGGGAAGGCACCTTTGTTTGGGACAAACTGTGGAATGTGCTTTGAAGTCCTCTGGCTGGTATCAGTTCACTTTAAAACACGTTGTTTAAAATTGTCTTTTCTAAAATACATTTTCAACAGTAGACACACAGATCTCTAATTCCAATCTTTTCAAAATATAGAGATTGAATAGTAGCAACCTATATTGCTTTTGATGGCAAGTATCTTCTTTTCCACAATTTGGATTTAATGTACAAGTTTAACTAACAGTGTAAGTAAATGGCAGCTTGGATACAGGCAGGCGGTGGTACTGCGCCCATATTCTGAAAGATTTTCCCAGGCAAGAACCTTTTTTAAATGTGGATATTTGTGTGATGAAATCTGCTTCTCCTGACATTGTGCTTATGGGGATTCCTTAGATGAGGTGAAGGGTAACACCCAACAAGGATGCTGGATCTTTTCTGCTGTTTGGGAAACATTATTTTGCAATCTCAACAGCCAAGGAAAAACAGATTTTAGAGCACTTATGGGTTTTCCTGGCAATGTAGCACTGCCTTTTCAGGTAGTTCCATTTCACTCTGTGGGCAGCCCAATGACAGGTTTTGGCAATTTGATCTCCTGTTCTACCACTGACACAGGCAAAGTTGATTGTCAGCCAACGTTTTTAGTTCCCCTGCCCACTTCTCAGAGATTTTTAGCGCGCATAGGGCTTTTTGGCGGCCATTCTGTTTTTTTCTGGTGAAAAGAGCACACAGTGAGGTCACAGGACAGAGCCTAGTCGGTCAATGCCTCCCACAAGCCCCCCTCATGCTTTGGTGTTGACCATCCATCAAGAGAAGTCACGAGACTGGAATGATCAGTTTCTTTTCTTTTGGTTCAAATGGCAAAATTCATCATCTTTTCTTTTGGTTCAAATGGTGAAGTTCATCAGCTTCTCCCATCAGGGGTGGATCGACCAGTTCTCCTCGCCCAGTCCTGATGTGAGTATGGAGCGATACCCTGGGCCCCTTGGATCTTTGCTTCCGGTCCCTGGGTGGTCTTCCTTGGTTTTAGTCTCCATAGTTTCCAACTCTAGGATGACAAAGCAAAAACTTATTTGTAGACATTTCCCCACCACTATTGATGTATTGGGGCAGACACATACATTTTGACAAATCAGGACACATTTTTCTATTTGCAATTTATTGACTATATAGATGGATTATTTTATAGTGTGAATTCTAGGGAGCTGGAGTGACCCCCTCTGGGATTCCAGAGACTCCTCCAGTTGCTGCAGAGTGTGCCTAGGATGGCAACACTTTATTTGGTTGATATGGACCCACTTATCTTCCCCCTCTACCAAACTGCCTCTGGGGATGCGGATTTTGTAGGCAACTGGTGAGATTTTGTCTACAATTTCAAAAGGACCCCTCCAGCTAGGCAAAAATGTGTGCTGTTTGGCCTGGTTCCTTTGGAAATTGTATAAGTTGACCCGGTCTCCTACATGGTATTCTTTTCTAGTAGTCTTTAAGTCATAGTGGGTCTTCATGCTGTTTGCAGATCTCTCTAGATTTTGCTGAGCATAGGCAAAAGCATGTTGAAGGTGTTTTCTGAGATTTTCAACATACTCATGAGTTGTGGAGGGATTGATCAATGTCTGCTCTTGGGTTCTGTAGAGCAGATCCTGGAGAAGCACCATCCTCCGTCCAGTCATCAGCTCAAACTGTGACATTTTTAGTTGCAGATGAAGGGGTAGATCTGATGGCCATTAGGACAAGAGGTAATCGAATATCCCAACTTGACCCAGAATCTGCCACAAACTTTTTTAATATGCTCACAAATGTCTTGTTGTATCTCCCTACTGCACCACTAGAGACTGTCCTGTAGGGAATGTGTAATTTCCTTTTGACCCCAAGTATCTCCCACATCTTTTTCATTACTTCGCTAGTGAAGTGGCTACCTCGGTCTGACTCGATCCATTGGGGTAGTCCAAAACGCGAGAAGATGTGGTTGATCATCAGGGCAGCTGCTGTTTCTGCCTTGCAATTTGGGGCCGGGAGACATTCCACCCACTTAGTAAACAAGCATGTCACGGTCAACATGTACTTATTTCCCCTAGAGGAGCGAATCACGGGCCCGATAAAATTGACTTGCAAATCTGACCATGGCAGTGTCATCCCCCTCTTTTGGAGAGGCGCACGGTGTGTGAGGGATGTTGGCTGAAATTGTGCACACACAAGACACCCCTTCAAGTATTGGTCGAGGTCCTACCCATGTGTGTAGAGTATGCAACCTCTCTTAAGATTTCAAGTGTTGTATGAAACCCCCTATGACCGGCTGTGACCGCATCATGGGTGTGACTTAACATCAGGCTTAGGAATGAGGTAGGGACCACCCACTGATCATGGCCAGCTAGGGATCTCCTTACCAACAAACTATCTTGGATTCAGAACATTTTTGGACATTTCATAAACACTCTGAGGTCCTCTTTCCCAATGTAATCGGTATCCATCAGGGGAAAGTTCTCAGGGTCCTCAATGTGTTGATAAAATTCACCAATTATTGGATCCCCTTTTTGAGCCGTAATCAAATCAGCATCTGGGGTCTCCTTAATCCATTGTGCAGTTGAGAGTTCATTGTGAGCATTTGTCTGGGACCTAGTGATAGCAGTGACCTGGATTTCCCCCAACAGGGTCTCAATCTCAAGTAGATCCCCTTGGGTGGTTCTGGTTTTGGCCAGCTGATCAGCTAAGTCATTTCCAGTTTTGTCTGGACCCTCTAATTTGGAATGACCCTTGATATTTTTCCAACAGATGGTCATCCCATTCGAGGTGACCAGATCATCAATATTTTGAATTCATTCTCCATGTTTCAATGGTTTATTATCAGCACATAACATGCCTCTGGTTTTCCAGTTAACCAGGTGCTCCACGAACCCATTCCGTACATAATCTGAGTCTGTGATTATGACCAGTTTGTGGAGTTGGTGTTGGACAGCAGTGAGAATAGCTTGATGTACAGCCATCAACTCTGCCACTTGACTACTTCGGGGACCAATCTTGTACCCAGCGTAAGGTTCTGGGGCGCCATTCACCCAGGAATTCCCTATGCCGGCCACAAGTTCTTTTTCCCTGTTGTTGTCAACATGGTCAAATGCTTCATCCACATAGACAGTGGGCATTCCCTCACACTTGCCTTCTTCAAAGACTTTGTGTGGGGAATTAAGGTATGCCTCCATGTTGTCCTTGATTTTAAGACTTTCATCCTCGAGACAGTTTTTTCTGGCACAATCATGCAAGTCAGCCATCCCTTGCGTGAGGGGGCTCTTCTTGTTTTGGCCATATCTGACCTCCACAGAAAAGCCTTGCATTGACAGAATCCAGGAAGTAATTCGTGAATTACTTACATTTCCGGCCCGGATTCTGGCACTTTGGAGATACTGCAGAGGCTGGTGTGGAGTCTCCACTATGATGTGTTCCCCCTGGATAAACGGGCAGTAATTCTTCAATGCCCACACCATTGCCAGGAGTGCCTTCTCACAATCGTTGAATTTCTCCTCCACAAAGAATAAAGTTTTACTCGCATAGGAGATTACTTTATTGACCTTGTCATGCTTTTGGTACAATACTGCAGCCAAGCATGTATTTGAGAACCCTGTCTCCAAGAAGAACTCCTTGTTTTCGACAGGATAAGCTAGGCAAGGTGCTTGTGAGAGGCTTCTTTAGACTTGTCTTGCTGCCTCGGTTTGTACTGGACCCCACTCCCACTTGATCCCCCTTCAAAAGATGGATCAGGGCTCTTGTGATCTCTGCATAGTCCTCAATGAACTTTCTGCTGTAATTTGTCAGTCCAAGGAGGCTCCTTAGTTCCCGCAGGGTTGTGGGGTCTTTTAATTTCTGGAGTGCTTCCACTTTTTTTTCCTGGGGACAGAGACCCTGAGGAGAAATCTCATGCCCCAAGAAATTGACACAGGTTCTACACCACTGTGCCTTTTGAAAGGAGAGTTTTGCTCCGGCAGCCCTCAACTGTGTCAGAACATAACAGATCTCCCCTATGTGTCCCTCCACAGTCAAGCTTTTGATGAGAACATCATCTACATAGGCCAGGTTACCCCTTTCACCCAGGTCAGGCATGGCCTTATGTAGAAAAATGTTGAATTCATTGCCGGAGTCGATGTACCCAAAGGGAGTCCGGGTCCATGTGTACTGCTGTCCGCCAAAGGTGAAAGCCAGCTTGTATTGGTCCTCCCTACTGACAGGTACAGTCCAGTACCCATTGGTTAGGTCTATTGCAGTGAATACCTTTGATGCCTGGATCTGGGCAAGCCCTTGGTCAATGTAGGGAAGAGGCCATCAGGAATTATGGACCCGTTTGTTGAGCTCCCTAAGGTCAGCACAGAGTCTCCACTGGCCGTTTGGCTTCAAAATCCACAGCACCTGTTTATTGAAGGTGCTCTGGACTGGATAGATTATCCCACGGGACTCAAGGTTCTTAATTATTTCAGTAAGTGACTCCATTGATGCAAGAGGCAAGTGATATTGCTTCACAAACACTGGAGTCATGCCAGGGTCCGTGGGAATTGTTGTTGTGTGGATGTCGGTGCGACCACAGTCATATGAGTCCACCGCAAAGAGATCTTGAAAATCCAAGAAAAGTTGTTTCAATTTTTCTTCTGCTCGATTGTCTCACAGGCATCAGCTAGGTTGACTCTCTTCAACCATCTGCCTGAAGACTGGAAAGACTTCCGGTTTTGCTATCTCAGCGGCCTCCTCCAGCTGGTTGGAGAAGTCCCTGGTCAAAGTGTTGATTTGGACTGGTGGCTTCAGGTGGGGAAGGCAGTCTTTGCGGACTTGGAATATCACCTCATCCCTCCTGAAGTCACAGGTCACATCATCCTTACCATAAGGGCAGGAAGTGTACACCAGGAAGTTCCCCCCATGCCGGGTAAAGATCCTGTCTGGTGTTTTGTTGTCATCACTATCACTGTCAAAACAGTCCTTGGGGATTGGTCCTAACAGTTCATTACCTAAATCTATGGAAAAATGTCAGCCATCAACCACCATTCCAATAATGGTGCTTACGGCTAGAGTGATACTCTTTAAGTCGCTGTTATCCACCTCTTTTGGAATGGTGTCATGTTCTATATTGACTAGTGGTGTTGGGTTCACCCTTAACCCTTGCTGTTGGAAATAAGCATTTAGATGAATATAGGTGTCAGGGTTTTTCAATTTCTGTCCTCTTTTAACATTCACTTCCAGTGAGAATTGTTGGGTCCTTTCTGGGATGGTGACTTCCTCTCCAATCTGAATTTCAACTGCATAAGGCAGCAGTTGAGCTGACCTAAATGCTTTCTCTGGGTCATCAAAGCCCATGGGATTATCCGCTAATCGGGACCAACCTTTGAAGTTTATTAGGTCCAAACTTATGGCAAAGTGATTGAGAATGTCACTGCCTAAGTAAAAGGCGGCAGTGACGTCTCGCACAACCCAACAATTATGGACTATGCTCTTGTTGCCTATGGAGATTTTGAGCATACACTTGGCAGGAGATGTTTGGAATTGGGTGTTTCCAGATCCATTTCCCATTTGTCTATCAGTTTAAATGTGGGAATGGCTGGATCTTTTGGGAGTTTGCAGAACATTGCTTCACTGATGAAGCTCTTACCGTTGTTCACACACACTCGGGTAAGAACAGAGTCCTTTCCTTCATTTAACTGAATAGGGATGAACAACTGCTCTCCAATTTGCTGAATATCAGCCAGGCTCTGAGCTGATTTCTCATCCTTCTGGAATAAAGGAGTGGGAATGTCTGATTGTGAATTTGTAAAGAATTTCAGAGTGTTTCCTTCCAGTGTGGAATGCCACCTTAGACTGGAAGGAAGGTTGATTTTCAGAAATAGAGAGGACCCCCCACCGCCAGTTTGTTGTCTTACTGCTATTACTGTCACGTCTGGGATTTGGTTGTTCTGGAAGTGAAATTCTACTTGGTCAGATTTTTGTTCAACCATGTGGCAGGTGCCGTTTAAACTAACATGGTTGACACTCTGTTCTAATTTTATTGGTGGGCTAGTCTGAGTCCAGAGGACCTTGTTTACACAATCTATTAGGGGTGACAACCTTTGCAGGAGGTAATTTCCTAGTAAACAAGGGGTGCCCTCTGGAGTTACAACTATGACCGGGTGCTTCACCTTGTGTCGCCTAATCTTAATATCCAAATCCGCAGTCCCCTCGACGGGAGTTTCATTCCCGTTGAAGTTGTCCAGGAAGAGGGGTGAGATGAATTTGGTATTTCTCCCCCCTTCCCAAATTCAGTTTATCAAAGGCCTTTTTTTACAGAAGGGTAGCTTGGAGTCCAGTGTCCACCAGTGCCGAAATGGTACACTACCCCTGTATCTGGACCGGGGCATAGAATCTTCCCTCCTTCTCCTCAAGGGGGCACAGATAATGTACATTTTTGGACAACTGGTGGGTTAGTTTTCTCGTTTTGGACACCGATAGAGAAGAGATTTGGGCGAAATTCTGTGGGGAGTCTTGGGAATCTGAAAAGAAAAGGTGGCAACTAGATATGGGAGAAGTTTTGGGTTCCCCTGGTTCCAGTTCTGGGCCGCCCCCCCCTCTTTTAGGAGGCAGTCACCAGGATGGGTTTGAACCAGGATATTTTCATTTTGTTGATTCTGGGGTTGCATGATGGGCGGCGCTAGCTCAGTCCCCACATCTACCCAGTCTGGGTTTGAATCCTTTGGGACCCATTTTTCCTTGGAAGGAGTTCCCCCATCTCTGATGGAGAAGATCCTTTTCCCAGGATCCTCTGACGATCCCTCTCCTTCAATTTGGAAGATTTGTACCTCCTCCTCAAAATGAGTCTGTTTGGGCTCTTTGTTTCTCCTACCCCCCCTCTGCTCCTTGGATGGCAGACTTTCAGGGGCAGGAGATTTTGGTTCTGGTTCCTGAGTTTTCAGGGGCTTTTTAAAAGTGGGGAAGGAAGCTTCCTCCAAGGCTTTACACCCCCTTCCCCTTGTGCCTCCTCCCTGGGAACCGGTGGGTTGTCTGGGTTCTTCCCCCGTCATTGCTCTGGAGCACCAGGTCCTGTGTTTGAGGCATTCTGCACCGGCATGCTCATCTGAGGGTTCTGTTGAGCCCTCAGCATGCAACCCAGGTCCTGTGCCATGTTTTGGACCTGGCGCTCTAGTTGTGACACCCGCTCAGGCTGATACAGGGTTCTGTTGTCACCCCTGGGCTGATCCCGGGAAGGGTAGCTATCCCTTCTCTGAAAATACCCCGGGTTTGGAAAATTTGGGTACCCCTCCACCCTTGGCCTCCCCTCTCCCGGATTAGGTTGTCTGGGCTCAGGAAATTGGGGAAAGAAGGATGGATGGTTTTGGGGTTGGAAGTTTTCCGGGTACCTGGGGAAGAAGTTCTGTCCCAGATTTGGGGAATTTCTGCCCTCCTGGGGGAAGTGAGGAGGGAAGTTCCCTGTGTTAGCTGCTGTTTGGTTGGCTCCCCCTTGTGCTGGAGGAGTCCACACATAACCCAGTATGGGTCTGTTCCCCTTGTAGCTGGGACTTATGTAGTCAGGGGAGTGAGGGGTCCCATTTGTGTGACTACCTCCTTGGCTCCTTGTTTGTGACTGGCCCGAGGGCCTTCTGGGCTTGGGAATATTCTGATTCTGTGCAGGCAGGTTTTTAGGCCCCCCCATCTCCAAATCTAAAATGGGGGGCAACCTTCACCTCTGCCACCTTGGCAGCAGCAGGGGTGTTGGTTGGTTTGGGGCTTTTTGCATTATATTTGTTTTCTATGGGCATTTGCACCTCATACATTTGTGTGGACTGTTCAATGACCCAGTCTAGTGATCTTTTCTCGTGAAAATCTCTCACTAGCTGGGTCATGATGTACTTGGGGAGAGCGTTAAAAAAATTATTCACAAATTCTTTGCTGTCCGTGCGCACCCTTCTGGTGGTCTGCGCAAAGGCACGCTTTGATTCCTGCGCAAATTCTTGTGGGGCCTGATCTTCCCCACATTGCAAGTGGTAGGCTGCCTTGCGAGCCTCCTGAGAATTTCTGTGCACAGAAAAATGTTTCAAGATGGCCGCCCTATATGTGGACCATCTGGAATGATTTTGGTCCTCCGGCCCCGCAAAGAAGCTTGAGTATTCTGGAGAGAAGGTCCATTTCACATATTGAATACAGCTTTGGCTGTCCTTCAAATGGAAAGTTCCCATCATCTGCTCAAAGAGCTCTAATTGCTCCCAAACAGAATAGTTTGCGTTCTTATGATAGGGCATGATGACGCTCCTTATCGCTTTGATTTGTTTTAGGGGGTCCTTGAGCAAGGCCCTTTTTACCTTATTGGCCTTTTTTGTTTGGGTGTCCCTGGTCCACTCCTCCTCTGACTCAGAGGCACTGCTCCCAGAGGTGCCTGTCTGGTCTTCTAGGCCCTCTCGGATTCTGCGAGCCTGGCAGAATGTGGGGACCTAGTCTGCTGTGTCGTGGGGCGCTCAGAGGACTCTTCTGATTCCTCCTTGCTCCCAGGATTTGATGAGTTCCCACCCACTGTCCTAGATGGGCAGAGGTTTTCAGGATGCCCTTAGTGGGCCTATTCTCATGGAGTTCCCCACTAAATTTTACAGTACTTGGGAACCCATTCCCAGATGCCCGCCCATCCATTCCTGGGAGGTGCTTGTCTATGAGCCCCATATTTCTGATTGGATTGACATCTGCCATCCCCGTGGCCCTTGGCTCATGTGTGCCAGTGGACATGGGGGTGGCAGAGTCCAGGGATTGGAAGAGATGAAGGCCTCTTATACTAGGGTTCCTGAGGTTATGCTCAGGTGTTTCCCTTTCCCAGCAAACCTCATCTCTCACAGCCCCTGCTCCCTGTTGTCATGCAAGAATCTGAGCTTTCTGTTCCTCTATCAAGGCCTTGCTAGTTTCTATCAATCTCTCTTGCTTGGGAACCTGTCTGTGGAGCCTGTCATTGTTCTGACAGATAGACTCATTTTCTCTCTGTGCTTCCTGTGTTGTTTTAGAGTACTGGGCCAGTCTTTGCTGCAGGAGGGTTACCTCCTGGGTCCTGTCCATACTGGCCTGGTCCTTCCTTGCTAGAGCCTCCTCCACCCTCCTGGTGTGCGCTAACAATTTTTCACGCTCTTTTTGGAGGTCACCCAGTCCCTGAAGGGCCAGGTGATTTTCATGTATTTTCTATTTTAAATGACAGACTTCCTGGCCTAAGGTGTCCCTTTCCTGAGTAAGAGCATACCTCTGTACAGCCAGGTCGTCCCTCTGTCTCTGAAGCGCACCAGCTTTCTGGCGCTCTTCATCAAATTCTGGCTGGGTGTCCAGGTCTTTCATGATTAATTTCTTATTCTCTTCCTTCTCTCTGTCTAGGTGGCTTTGCAGGGTGACTACCTGCTCTGCGCATGCCCTGTTGAAATGTATTTGTTGCTCCAGCTTTTTCTGGCTATGCAATAGAGAGTCCAAACTTTCTAGGTACTCCTTCTGCAAGGCCAGTATTCTGGTATCCTGTTCTGCCTTTAACTGCTACAGGATACCCATGTCTTCTTTTATTTTGATTAGGTACTGTCTACTTTCATTTTCTGATTCCTGGCTTCTCTGTAGCCTCTGCTCAGCAGAGTCCAGATCAGTTTGGGCCTTTTCTAATGCCTGCAGTTGCTTGTTTGCCAGATCTTGGCCCTCAGCATATTTGTCCTGTATTGCTCCAATATGTAGGTATAGATATGCCGCTATTTTAGCAATCTTGCTTTGCTCTTCCTTTGCCTTAGGGGCCATATATAGTTCACTCAAGGCCATATGTAATGGACCCTGGTCTTGCCATGTGTCTAACCCTGTTGCAGTGATCTGTTCTGTGATTGCCTGCAACCACACATTCTGATCCTGCTCTGTCCATTCACCCCTTACAAATAATGTATGCAGTAGGTGTTCTTTAGCCATATTCATTTCTACCAAAGTCGACATTCTGGAAATATTGATTTCCTTCCTGACGTAAAGAAGTTTATTTTATTTTTGCAAAACAGACCAATTCCTTAGAGCGTTCCTTTTGAGGGGTGCTTTTCACACTGTAACACAGCGTGGTAGCCCAGTAGGGATTATGTACCCCGTCAGTTAGCACACTGTATTAGACTGTCACAAGTGGTATATCTAATTCAGAAATCCTGGATGAGCCCCCAATCTTGTAAGTGATTTCAACCCGGCACTCCACCTAAGTCAATGCCTAGCGTGTGATGCACAGTTGAAACCCTTAATTATATATTCTTGTCTATAAGTTCTTTTATTTATGAATGATGTACCCTTATATCACACCCCTCTCTTTGAATCCCCCCGGCCTCACTGAACCAGGAAGCAGGCTGTTTTGCAAAGTTAAAAGATTTATTTTATGAATTTGAACAATATATATATCACACTATATAATATTTATACAATTATCACCATTGGGGTGATGTTACAATCAGCAATCTTTTTAATCAGAAGGAGTAAGGATAAGAAAAATAAAGTAGCATAGAATAAAACTTAGTGTGGGTTCAATCAAATGCAATGTCACTTTTTTCCCTCTGCACACTACTCAATCCCCCCAATATGCAGTATAAAGAGATGGAAGAAGAGAACACAGGTTTCAGGAATAAACACTCAACAAATACAGTTTCAATCCCAATTCCCCCAGCAAGCATAGAGAGAGAAACAGGAATGATTTCAAACAGGTCAAATGCTTTTGAATGTGACTTTGAATTAATGGTGAAAAACACTGACAAATTGATTTAATTCTCTAAATTGGATTTAAAACTAGTGGGAGCCGCTTTGTATAGTTTCAGGTAAACACTAGCAATGATGATTGAATAACTAGCAGGTTGAAAACTGAATACTGAGGTCGGATGCAAGAAATAGCTGTTTTACACGTGATGAAATTGAGCCAAACAACAAATGTGCGGCAAACTATTGCGCGCGTGAGAAACGCGATTGCGGAAAAACTATAAGGATTGGAATGTTGAGGATGTTAGCTTCAATTTGACACTTAAATTTTGTTTCTCGCATGCACGGTATGGAAGTTAAGAAGGTTTAGTAGAGGTCGATTTTTCTCAGAAAGAGTCAAGATTTTGAAATGAAAGATGCGCTTTTGAAATTACAAACAGGAATTTCTTTACACTAGGGAGTCTATGAAGCCACAAGCTACATGACAGCACATCCACCTATCCAGTGACGTCTCTGGATGGTTTCCAACTGTCGAGACGCTATTCTTTCTTCAACAACTATATTAGCGCAAAGATGATATTATCACTACTATTATCAAAGGACTTTATGGATGAGGGATGGATTCAGGAAAAACAAAAGAGATTTCTACAATGCAGTTCTGGATATGATAGAAGAGTTTGGATAGGATTACTTAAGGATGAGATACTGGCTATGGACAATTCTATGCCACAGATACTCACTACTATGGTTTGGAGTAGGCCCGTCAAAGATCTGGTCAAAGGTTTTGGACTGGAATTCTGCTAGCCCACCGGACAGGATTCAGGCACTCGGTTCTGCACTCAGCACGGTACTCTGGACACTGCACGGCCTCTGGACTGGATCTGATGGGTTGGGTGTGGGTTGCAGCTATCAGGTTAAAGCTCTGCTCTACTGGTTTGGATCTCTGGGTTCTAGCAAGAGTTCTTGGTAAGAAAGCAGAAACAGCACAGCGCAGCTGCTCTTCTTGGTGTTGTTCCCCTTGGAAGTCTCAGGGTAAAATCAGGTTTCAAGATTTTAAAAGGCTGAGAAGGGTTCAGCTTTGCAATTGGGCCTCTCTGCTTTCAAAGTTCAAAGTTTCAGAGCACTTCACCAGTAAATCAGTTGATGGGTGAATCTGTGTGTCTCTAGGTCCTGAACTGTCCCTATTTATGTATTTCCCTAAGGGGTGGGTAGGCTGAATTATACTAAGCACACCCTCTAGGAATCCTATTGGTTAGTGTCTGTCCTTCTCCTGATTTGAGAAGGAACACATGGTTTCATGATGATGCAGTATTTTACAATCCAGGTAGTACCTCCCCTTTGTTTCTGTACAGTAAATCTATGTTTTACATAAATCATATTTATAATATACAATATAACCAAATTGCTAACAATACAAATTCACATCACAGATTTAGTAGAGCACATATCCGTCCGAGTCCCATCTTAGTGAGAGCTTCGGTTCAAATTTGACAGTTTTTCGCACTTTTGATTGGGTACCCAGTGTCAGATCTGTCCACATTTTTCTACATACATGTGCATGACATCTGGGCATAATCCTGTGAAGTTTCATATTTCTAGCATCATCACAATTGCCACAAAATCAAATTTTCAGTAGTCCTGTCTCTGAACATCGCACAAAGTTCAGAGTAGTTTCAAACTGTGAGCAGAATGTTCATGTTAATAACCTATAAGTTAGAGATTTTTACAAATTGTGCACATTTCTCTATGAGTCTTTTTCAAAAAGATATTTCCTTGTGGTTTAAGATACACATATCTGTCTGGTCCCGCCCCCATGGTTGGCTGGGCCAAGAGCAGGCCAGACCTCTTTTCCTGCTGGCAGTTGTTTCCTTTGACACCTGAATTTGCATTCCCTTTCAGTCCAGGAAGCCTATTGTCTCTCCTCAGAGAAGCAGAGCAAAATCCCCTCCTCCTTTCATTAGCATCTAACCGAGAGTTCCTGGGCAGAGAGCAAAAGGGAAGGCATCTTTGTTTGGGGCAAACTGTGGAATGTGCTTTGAAGTTCTCTGGCTAAAATACTTTACATTTTCAACAGTAGACGCACAGATCTCTAATTCCAGTCTGTTTAAAATATTAAGATTGAATAGTAGCAACCTATATTGCTTTTGATGGCAAGTCTCTTCTTTTCCACAATTTGGTTTTAATGTACAAGTTTAACCAACAGTGTAAGTAAATGGCAGCTTTGATACAGGCAGGTGGCGGTACTGCACCCATATTCTAACAGATTTTCCCAGGCAAGCACCTTTTTTTAATGTGGATATTTGTGTGATGAAATCTGCTTCTCCTGACATTGTGCTTATGGGTATTCCTTAGATGAGGTGTTGGTTAACACCCAACAAGAATGCTGGATCTTTTCTGCTGTTTGGGAACCATTATTTTGCAATATCAACAGCCAAGGACAAACAGATTTTAGAGCACTTCTGGGTTTTACTTGCAATGCAGCACTGTCTTTTCAGGTAGTTCCATTTCACTCTGTGGGCAGCCCAATGACAGGTTTTGGCAGTGTGGTCTCCTGTTCTACCACTGACACAGGCAAAGTAGATTGACAGCCAACTTTTCCGGTTACCCTGCGCACTTCTCAGAGATTTTCAGTGCGCATAGGGCTTTTTGGCGCCCATTCTGTTTTTTTCTGGTGAAAACAGCACACAGTGAGGTCGCAGGGCAGTACCTAGTGGGTCAATGCATCCCACACGTCCAAATAGAGATAGTGTATATCCCTTGGATTCCACTGCCCGAACTGCACTCACTCGCTAAGTTCTAACTAAACACAACTCACCATCTAGTGGACATTCGACCTACTGGAAGGAAAATGTGGGTGCCCTTATATCACTGTTGGGGATCTTATGAATTACCCACAACAGTTGTTTTGACTAGTGATTATATGATGTATGTTGAATAATGTGGCTATTTGTACAAGGGTGTCCCTATTGGATGGCTCAGAGTGCCGACAAGATGGTGACCTTAAGGATGTTCCGCTCCTGAGGAAATCCAGGATGGCGCGAAGTTGTTTAAAGGAATTGCAAATGTTCTCTCAGGATTCATATCATTTGCTCATTAGAGAAAACATGGAACCATGGCCTTGCCATGCATAATACTGTTCTTACATTGTCTTTTTGGAGTACACCAGTCCACTACATGGTATCCCTTGCAATAATGCACTCACATCAAAACAAATAGAATTGCTTATGAATTTTTGTGTATTTATCTGTTTTTCAGCATACCACTGCCTTACAAGTGTGTGCTTCTGGTATGCGACAATGGGCCATTTGTATAACGTTCACAAGAATATTGGCCCACTCACTGATCAAGGACTCTCCCAAAAGGACACATTTAATGGATTTGTCTGTTATAAAGTGGAGACAACTGAAAAGTTGGAATGCTTTAATGTAGTGATTTGAATTATAGGTCCCAATGACTTTTGCGTGTATCATAATGTGTATGCAAGGCATAAGAGCAACATGTTACTACAATGCAATTGTATTGTATGCACTAATCATCAATAATTTCAAAACTACAGAAAAACAAAATGTCTGCTGCACTAAATACATTTGACTTCCTTCTCTTTTCATTGTGGCTTCATTCTATTTCTACTAATATCTCCTAATTTGAACCTGCTGCAGTGCGTTAATCTCTTGGCACCGTATTGTACATGAAAGATGTTGGAGTTGAAGAGTGATTGTGAACCTCATCAGCATGGATGCCTTCATCACTTGTATTTTAGACATTGTGCTTCTTTTCCTGTGCATCCAACAAACTGGTGCATGTTTTCAATGAATCAGCCCATAACTTAAATATCTAGTTTTTGGCATCCTTTATAGTCCTCATCAGACCCCACAAGAGCCCATGTGCTACTAGCTCGTACAATTGCCCTTGATGACTTTACTAGCGGAGCCAGTGAGTACATCAACATAACTTTGAAGAGCCCGCATTTCTGCTTCATCTAAAAATCTGTCCAAATAGACACGAACATTCACATGGGCAGCATTTACACACAAGTTATATAACTTTCGCATAGTAGGACCAACCTCTGACAGTAAGGTGGCAACATATCACTCATTTGTAATATTGGCAGGTACGGGTTTCAAAGAAGTCTTTCTATCCTCCTGAGTTGTCACTGCTAAACTGTCCATGTAATCACCATGAACAGTAGATGCTTAAAACAGGTTTTCTTCTGAAACATCTCACTGCAGGCACGGACTGGCTTATAGGGCAATAGGCCCATGGCCGAACCAAAAACACAAAATGCTGGTGTTGGCCAGTCTTTTGGGTCAAAATGGGCCACTTTTTTTGCCCAATGTGGGACAGTTTGATGAGTTACTTCACTATGCGCCTAGTAGTTTTGACCTGTGTTGCTGAATGAATAGTCTTTCAAATTTGATCAAAAAACTCCCTTTGGTTACTATTCAAACAGTGTGACAAAAGGAATCGATGGCCATTTGCATCTGGTGGCGACTTTTTCATTGGTGCCCGGGACAATTTTATGACCCAGTCCGACCCATCTTACGCGGAGTAAGGAAGCCGAGACATTATTTTTGCTTCAAGTATTGGCGAGTCATATTACCATAGCAACAAACCGAAATAGAAGGTAGTGTCGCAGAGTGGAACCAAAAGCTCCTTGTGCACTGTGCTTGATATGATTTCCAACAGATTATAAAGTATGTCTGCAAGCAAGCTGTGGTGTTACCAGTATTCCACTGACATAATACGTGAAAGGACTGATACACTGAGTCTAAAACTGGGTTGTTGTGGAAGACTATTCTATTGTTCAGAAAGCCATTTTGCTGGTTCAAGCTCTGTGCATGCTCTAGCACCTTATCAAGGCTTTTGGAAATTGGTACTTCTATGGTATTATGATTGCTTATTTATAACGTGCTTAATACTCAGAGGTTTCTAAGTGCGCACCCGTGGATCGAACCTGTGTTGCTCCGGTTGTCTTGCTTCCAAGGGGAGCATGTTGCCCCTGAGCTATCCCCCCGAGACAAATTGACTGATTTGATGTCATCTGCGAGGACCTCTAAATGTGTCTCACCAAATTGTGCTTAATATTTCCTGCAGTCAACCTTTATATCTTGTGATTGCTCTTTTCTGGTGACACATCACGATGGTGTAATGCTAGCACGCAGCACTTGGTCACAGGCACGAATCACTTTCAGGGACCAATGGTGCCATTGTACAAGGTCCAGCACTTGTCCTGGCATGTTCAACTATTCCCATAGGGGGCGAACTGGGCAGCGCCTTAGTTTAATGTGACTTTGCACGTGCATGCGAGGTTGCCCTACATCACACTGCAAGAAATGTGACAGCAGAATTGCAAGACTGATGTTTAGCAATTTTCCTGTAGTAAGGATACGGATTTTAAGCATCCTTGTGTTTTTATACATTGTATGTATTGAGTTCAGGTATGTGCACAATTTGTTTGTATGTATGTCTTTCTAGTATCAATTACGAGTCCATGAAGAGAACTCTGATCTCTTTGATGTGGAGACAACTTGTCATGTTAGGATTGTGCCAACATTTATGTATTTTTACTTATCTATATTAAAATACTAAATTCATAAATTCTGTCATCTACAATACTCCATGCAAATCACAAGGGGTGTCCTGGGAGTCCCTCTGCTGGACATTAGTCCCGGTAATGAGAGCCTTACCCAGAGTCTTTAGCTCACTTTCACAGAGGAGAAATATCCAAAATATATCTGTCTTTGTCCTGCCCTGGGGCAGTCCAGCACCAAAATGCTAGGCAATTCTCCTCTGAACAAGAGTACCAGCAGCAGCCCCAAGCACATGTTTCGGTCTGGTTGGACCTCATCAGTAGAGTGGAGCTGTGCCTCTCTAAGAATAGTGAGCAAGAGGTCCACATCTGGATTCCACTAGTAACTTAGGGTGAGACCCAAAGTTACTTAAAATATGCAAAACACAAGGGGGGTCCTGGGAGTCCAACTGCCGAACATTAGTCATAGTTATGAGAGCCTTACCCACACTCTTTAACTCACTATCTTTCACAGAGGAGAAATATCCAAAACATATCAGTCTTTGTCCTGCCCTGGGGCAGTCCAGCACCAAAATGCAAGGCAATTCTCCTCTGAACAAGAGTACCAACAGCAGCCCCAGACACGTTTTTCGGTTTGGTTGGACTTCAACAGTAGGGTGTAGCTGTGCCTCTCTTGGAATAGTGAGCATACTCTATACATACGCTGACTAGGCTGGTTAGAATTAGTCAATTAGATATTGTTAACACCTAAATTCATGGTAACTGTACAAGTCACATTTATTTTTAATATATCAATCCATTAGTTTCACCCATACAGCTCTTAGCGTGGTTTAGTAATTCTAGTCCACTGCACAAGAGTAGTACTAACTAATGTACACATACGTGGTTAACATTTAGAATTCCCCCCATAAACATAAGGGTGTGTCACCAAGGCTTTGTTAGTGTCAATCTGGAGCGCTCATCCTCCAAGCTTCCAGGGTAATGTTAGCATTGCAGTGACATCCGAATCAGCACTTGCAGAGTTGAAGACAGTGCAAAAGTGTCAGTCACATGTTTACCATTGCAATGTGAAAATGTGCCAGAAAAGCCGATATTCATTACAGAACACCTCTAATATAACAATATGCACGAACCACACGGCTTTAGCCACTCAAAATCAGGCTCAAACTGCAACAGAAATGCACATGCACAGCTACACGGGGACGAAAAACAGAAACGTTGGGCCTGTGCAAATACAATTTAATATTTTATTAGCACTCGGGTAAAAATTGCCCTATTGCAAAAAATATATTCTTTCCATACATTTTTGTTCTTGGTCACTTTTTGCCCTAGTGCCACCTGTCATCCATAATTACAGTATAGAAGGGAAGGGAATATCAAGCATCAGCAATCATTTAGACTTCGGTATATTGTCACTTGAGGCCATTGATAGAAAAAATATAAGGGGTACAGTTAGCTGTTCAAACTAATTACTATTGGTTTGTTCCTTGAGCCTTATTGTATTGTAGTGAGATATTGAGAGACCACCCTCAACCTGAAGAGTTTGTCCCCCCCATTCAAACAGCCCCATGATGATTTGCTTAAGTTTTTAGCGCTGGCCATATTGACGACGCATATAGAGTCATGTAAATGCCTCCCACCTGAACCCCTGGTGCCAAGAGTGAGCCACGAACCAGACTGGGGTATAGAAAGAATATATAATTATTTAAATTATAAGTTCGATGAATAACAACTTTACTTATATTACACATGCCACCTTCTTTGTGGCAGACAACAAAGCTTCAATTACAAAACAGGCAAATAGTACTTTCTCAAGTGTAAAGAAAACACAAAGCACAGTTTCGACATGAAAATACTTTGCACATGGTACATGTGGTCCTTTGTTTATTTCATGCACACTTTAAAATGCTTGCTGTTTTGGAAACACAGACTTTGACAAATGTATGTGGCAAATCGCACCCTGGTTCCTTTTCTCCTAACATCCAAGTAAAATCTTTCGGCTAGCAGGGTCACTGACACACTCTCAGGAGAGAGTGCATATGGTTCACTCCTTTTGTTTAATACAGTGTTTAAGGACTTGTTACGATAGGTTGTTTTTTTTTAGGATGAGTATACCTTTTATTTAAAAGCAAGGTTTGGGAATGGGTGTAAATTGGGATTTTCGTTTTAGGGACAAGGACCTTTTTGTTTAAAGGGCTAGGTTTGGGAATGGAACAAGCACTGTTTGGTTTTAAAGGCAATGTTTGGGAATGGTGACAATTACGAATTTAGTTTTTGTGGTCAGGACCCCCAAATTACTTTATGCAACTATAACATTATTCCTGCTAAGACAAAGAGTGAAAGTTTGGAATTCTTCCAAGCCCTCCCCTGCGTCAGTCTATTTGGGCGTTAATTAAATTAATATACAGTCAAATATGCTAAGTGTCTACACAATTTGCCCCCCACCCACTATGAAGGGAAGATATTAAGGCAGGCAGATTATCCCCCCTCGCTTGGTTTCAAATGGATCAGTTCTACTTACATGAGACCTTTGTTTTAGGGGTACTCGGGGAAGACAGTCAGGCTCCTCTTTGGACAGCTCAGGGTCTGGTCACTTCATTTACATATTGTCACCAGCATTCATCCCTTAGCTGGCTTCTCCTTAAGGGTCAGGGCCTAGTTAGCTGTTGGCTCCCCCAGTTCCTCCCTTTCCCAGGCAAAGTTTAAGGCCTCTCAATGTAAAGGCCTCTCCACCCAAGATGTAATAATAAACAATCTTTATTTCGAAGCATATAAAAACTCCACAAAAGACATAAAATCATATAAAAAAACACACAACCTCAAAATATACAGAAATACCATAGTGAAAACTGTATGAACACATTATTCAGATTTTCAAATTTGTTTACAGACATACCAACATAGTTTGTCAACACTTGACCTATTAAAACCTGGTATGTTCTAACACATTTTCGTTGATCAGCTACATTGATGGTTCCAAAAACCTTTATAAAGCCACAGCAACCTCTCTTGTTGGCAGTGAGTATATATATTTAATAGTGTCCTTTACAGATCTGCAGTTTCATTTCCTTAAAATTGGAATTAAAAACCTCAGCCTTGGATAGTTAAAAATCGGACAAAAAAATAAAGAATGTGTAAAATTCCCTGTTGGAATAACACCACATGGGCACTGAAAACTCACTTCTGAGCCAATATGATTCCTGCCACCATGCATGTTGATTAATGACATTAAACGTTTTGCCCTTAAATGGAACAGAACACTCCTCTTACGTTTGCTGACAAACCATCTTAGATAGTAAGCACTCAGTCCTGTACAGCCATGCTCATTATTCTAAAGGACAGACTGTTTCTTGGACTCTAATCTGTCACTAAGCTCACTTCTGTGATCCATAAATTTGTGCTCAACCTTTGATAAATCGGCCTTTGAGATAGTTGCAGGACTAAGATAGATACTCGCGAGGTTGAGGGATCCAAATGCTTTTTTCATATAAGTAAGCCACAAAATATTTCTGCCAATGTCTGAAATCATAAAATACTTTATGATCTCTTCCATTAAATTGTGCTTGGCTTGAGACCATAATCTTATTCAAAGTATCAGGGGCTTTAGGCCTATATGATCATCTATATAATCTATTTTTAGTTCTCGGTGGAGCAAATAGATTGATGTACTATTTGCCGCCCCAGAACAATTCGTTGGAATCCATTTTCCTTTACTTGGATTGATGAGACTAAAGACTGACCCCACACCTCTGCCCCGTATACACACAATGCTACAGCCCTAGACCGATAGTTGTGGTATTAATAGTTAACCCACCCATCTCTGCTCCAAAACTTTGCAAACCACCAAGGCATGGGAGAATTTCAATGCTGACTCATTAATTTCATCGACCCAGTTTGCCCTACTATTAAAAGTTACCCTTAAGTAGGTGAATTTATCGACCCAATTGAATTTTTGGCCAGATGCAAAAATATATGGTAGGTTTTTATTAGACCTGCCAATGCACATAACTTTAGGCTTCTTTGTATTTAGTGACCAATCTCTATGTCCCATGTATTTGACATAGCCAGCAACGAGTTTCTGCAGTGCTAAGGGAGTATGCTATAGCAAAACAACATCATCTGAGTAGGACAGCACAGCAAAATTTCTCCCTGCAAATCTGGGTATGTCCCTAGTTACTTTATTTAGTTCCGCTGCCAACACGAAGATTAAACAGTAAAGGGGCCAGGAGACATCCTTGCTTGACTCCTCACACTATGCTAAATGATGTGAATAATTTACCTCTATTATCTATTCTCACTGCAGCTTTGTGATCACTATGCAGTGAGATCAATAGTTTTAAAATAGGTGCTTGCATGCCCATAACATATAGCAAACCCCACAACTTTTTCTGATTTACCCTTTCAAATGCTTGACTCATGTCCATGAAACCGAGGTAAATTGGAGAATCATGGCATTTGTTATACTTGTCCAATATCAGACTCAGGTTCAGGGGCTATTATACTGTTCCAACTCCTGCCCTAAACCCATGTTGCTTCTCAGGCAGAATGTTATTAACCTGAGCGCAATTGACAATATGTGCGTAGACCACCCTCCCAAGCCAATTTGCAGTGGAGTCAATCAAAGATATTGGCCGATAACAACCTGGATCAAAACTATCATCTTGTTTGAATATTGGAATTATAATGGATTCCTGCCAGCTGCCAGGGAACTTATTACTGGCTGCAGATGCATTAAAGATTTTAGTTAAGACTGGTACCCAGATATGGTGATCGTGCCTAAACACATCCTTCTCCAGCTGATCTGGACCCAGTGCCCCACAGCGGGAATGAAGAACAAGGCTTCTCTTACTCTACCTGAAACTCCAAAGGGGGGTGATTGACAGAAGTAATATATTGGTGCAAATAACTAGGGGTTTCCGGTACGTCTCCATCGCTCATGTAGTTAAATAACTTAGAAAGATGCGCAATCCAGGTTGAGGCTGTAGGAATCACACACGTATTGCAATTACCCTAGAAGACCATCTTCCAAAAGTCGCCGATATTTGGTTTTTTTTTTGGCTGATTCCTGCTGCTTCCATTGCTTGCACTTCCATGTTTCGTTAGCCCTTTTCAACACGGTTTTATAGAGCTGCCTCACCCTACCTAGTCTGATTTTGTTCCTATTTGAGCCCTTGACTATCTCCAGGAGCTTCTTCTTCATGTTTTTGCATTCCTGATTATAGCAGGAGCTCACTCGAGTACGCGGCCAATGAACAGTGGTCATATTTAGCCTACAAACATCAATTATATTGTTAAAGGCTTGTAAATGCACAGTATCTGGTTCTGTAATGAGCAAGCACATCTTAATAAATGGAAGGTATAAATAATTATGTTTTGTGAGCTTAGTTCCCTATCCATGGCAGCCCATTTTAACGATTGCCTCCTTCTGGTACATATATATGGTACTCGATATCTGTCTGGGTTGTATGAATATTGTTATGGGCACACAGCACTGACAATATCAGAGGGTCATGATCACTTTCTGGGCGTAGTTTGATTCTTAAATCATGCATGAAGTGCCAATCATGTACATACATAAATAAATTGTCCAACTACATTTAGGTGAGCGAAAAGTGTATTGTACTGACCTATCAGCTGGTAGCCTTCCATTTACTGATCGCAAACCACGACCGACAAGGTTTGCCAGAAGCATGTCCTCTGCGCTGTTTGAATACCCATCTATCATGATTGGAGAAGGTATATTAAGAGCAATATCCATTTCCTGTATTGCATCTATTGCTGACCTTCAGTCGCCAAGCCTTACATTAAAATCCCCCCCCCCCTCCAATTACAGTTGGGTTCACAGAAATGTTTGCAAGTCTGACAGTGCTTTGACTATCTAGGCAATTCAATAGAGTGGCTATGTCAGGTCCCAAAAGCATACGCTGTGAGGCATTATAAAAATGTATAACAGATATCGGTTGTCCTAACCATTTGTTATGTTGACCCTTAGCACCACATTAGAGACAAATTCCAGACTACAAGTAGTACTAGTAAAGGCTCTAATATACTTTGCAAGGCCTTCTTTGTTACTACTTTTTTTGCTAGGAACTGCTGGAACATAATACCAATGAACATTAGAAATACCCATGGACATTAGAAAGGGGTGTGAGTGTAAGCTTGCATGTCTCCTGTAATAGCAGTAAATCAAATTCATAAATATATTCAATGAATTTGGGATCCCCATGCTTGCTCTTTAGGCCTGCTATGTTCCAAGATATCACTCCTAGACATCTTTCCCTCTGCTCAATTAGTGTTAGACCCACCTCTGGTGATGCTGAGCGCTTTACTTTATTTTATTACATTTATACCCCGCACCACTGACCCGGAGGCTTAAGGACACAAACAAAAAGGACAAACAAAATAAAATACAGCAACACATAGGAGGGCAACGCAAATACCCATCAAACAAACAAGTCGTCCTAGAATGAAGGAGTTAGTAGTCACAAGGTGGCTATCTGAGCAAAAGGATTTTAGTCTTTTCCTAAACAGATCAATTGATCTTATCACTCTAGAGTTTCAGCAGATTAACATCAGAGTATGAGGTTACAGTTCGAGGAACCCATGGGAAGATATTGGCACATACTTAAACACAGAGGTAGATTACTAGACCCATAACCCACGAGGACACAGTCCCTGTTTGATTGAGGACACCAATCACTCAACTCAATCCTACATAATATGTCCAAATCAAATGATCTGAAAGCTCCCGGCCCTGTTATTTGGTAAAGCCATGCCAGCACCTTGTTACGCAGGGCTTCTCTGGGCTCTTTTCCTTCTGACTTATCAACGTTTGTAATGAAAAAGTTCCTTTGGTCCAAAACAAGCCTTTATTGTTGCCATTTGTGACTTTCCTATGCACAGTCTCCGATGAGACGCTTGATTAAATTTAGCACTGACCACTTGAGGTTGATTTGCAGGTTTTGGTAGAGATTTAAGGTCGGGGACAAGGAGTATAGAGGTAGGCTCCTGTATTTGCCCGCTGTGGGATTTATCAACCCACTCATCCAAGCCCTGCAACATCACTGTGCATTGCTGGCAGCAGAAACATCATAATGGCCACTGGAAAGCATGCTGCGCGCTAGAAATCACCAGAAATTGCGCAGTGAAAACCTGAAAAATAGGCCAACATCTACTTTTGCCTATGTCAGTGAGCACGGGAGATCACTGCCAAAAACCACCATTGGGCCACCCATAAATAGCCTGAAACCACTTGGAAATAGCAATGCTGAGTGAAAAAGAAACACTGAGCTGTTTGAAAAGCCATTTTCTTGATTGTCAAAAATTGTTAAAATCATGGCTCACAAATCACCTAGAAGATCCAACCTCTTTGTTGGATGTTCCACATCATTTACTGCAAGAATCCATATCAATACGAAGTCAGCAAGAATCATATGTTCTCAGAACAAAATTCTATTTTAAAGATACTTGATGGAAAGACAGCTGTAAAAATGGGTGTAATACTGTTGCTCACCTCTACCAGAAAGCCAGCGTTTTAAAACCATTTGTGTAAAGTTGAACAATTGAACTCAAACTACGCCAAAGAAGATAATTCCAGCAAAATGCCATATAGAGTGCCACACAGTGATTTCATGTTGAAAAAGACTTGATTTAAAGATATGTTGCTTATTTTAAGTTTATAAATGTTATTTTTTTCACAAGGAACTATGTTACAATTGATCAGAAAGTAACCTGATGCAGTTAAAATTCCAAAAGGCTTGCTTCCCCTGAGAACCCTTCACACCTTGTCATTCCCACCAGAAGGAGGATGTCGCATTGGCATGCTAATCAAGAAGGGAGACGATTTTCTCTGCAGCCCGGAGAAAGGAACAATAGATGCTTTGGACTGAATAGGGAATGCCAATTTGGGGTGTAACTGACCACAACCTGCTGGCAGGAAACAAGACATGTGACCCTCTGAGTCAGCCAGCTCTGGGGCAGACCAGACTGAGATGTGGATTTAACATTAGAATAAATGTATGTTTTATAAAAATACTTATAACAAAGTGTACTGAACTGACAAAAATGTGAAACTTTGAGATTGTGAAAATGAAAATTTCACTCACAGTTGAAGACTAAGCTGGACTCCGTGCGATGTTCTGTGACCAAACCCCAGAATTTATTCATATTGTAGATACTGTGTTTATGCTAGACACATAAAAACTTACAGTAATATGCTCAGAGAGGATATGCATGCATGTATCAAATTTGGTGCAGAAGGAATATTGAGAAACCCTCCAAAAGCGTGAAAATGTTGTAATTTCTGAACCCAAGCTCGTAGAAACATGGGATTTGAACAGAAAAATACCTTAAGCAATCTGTCATGTAATTATGTATTCTCAACAACTTGTGTGTCTGGGAAATATGTTTTTTTGGAACAATAGATTTTCTATGTAAAAGCAAAAGGGAAGGATTTCATTTGGACCATAAACACAGCATCACTCTGACTCATTCTGACACGCTGATCCTTTCTCCAATCAGGGGATAGGAAATCCTCTAACCTATCAGATCCTTAGAGGGCTGGGCATTGCAGAATCAGCCTCACCACCCACTTTGGAAATACATAAATAGGGACTGTGAGGACAGATAGGACACACACATTTTTCCACTACTCAACTGATTTCTTGGCGCAGCACCCTGCAGGAAGACTCCAGACTCCAGATCTAGAACCAACTTTAGAACCAAACTCTAGAACCCTGAAGCAAAGGCCTAACCCAAAACTGAACTCTTTGCAGCAGGCCTTCAGACTCTTTTGCAACCTGATTCTAACCCCTAAACTTCCCAGGGGCATCTCAAAATCCAACAGCCTGGCTGAGCTGTTTTGCTTCTAGCTAAGAACCCTGTGCTAGAACCAAGAGCCAGACCAAGAAAGCAGTGCTGTATCCAGAACCCGTCAGATCCAGTTCAAGAGGCCACCCAGACTGCAGTACAGTGCTGAGAGCAGAACCCAGAGTGCCTGAGACCTGTCCGGTGGCGAGTGAAGCCAAACCCTTGACCAGATCTTTGACGAGGCCCATTCCAGTCCCAAGCCTAGGAGTGAGTATTTAGTCTAGAACTGTCAATAATCATCTCTTAGTTTAAAGTAATACTATTCCATCCATTCCACTTATCCAGAACGGCATTATAGAATCCTGTGTCCATCCTGAATTCTTCTCATTATATTGTTTGTGATAATTTTAGCAATAATCATCTTTGCACTGATATTTTCTGAAGGGGGACAAGTGTTTTGACGGACAGAGATCAGAGCGGAGGCGCCCTGTTCTGGTGGCTGCCCGTTGAGTGTCTTGCTTCTTCATAGCTCCTTAGTATAAGACCATATTGAGTCCTAATCTTTAAAACGCGATCTGTCATTTTTGAAATCTTGACTTTATTTCTGAAAAATCTACCTTCACAAAAACCTCTGTAACTTTTGAACCGAAATTTAACTGTCATTTTGAAGCTAAGATCCTAAGCTTTCCAACGAACCTAAACCGACATTCCAATTCATTATAGTTGTTCCGTAATCGCGTTTCACGCACGTGGAAAAACTGCAGCGAATTGCAATTTAACTCCATTTCACCACTTGTAAAAATAGCTGTTTCTTGTTTCCAACTGCTGAAATTCGTTTTCAATCTGATAATCCTTCATGAATCATTGCTAGTGTTGACCTGTACCAATCCATAGTAATTCTCACTAGTGCTGAATCTCCTTTAGTGAATTAAAATCATTTTAGCATATTTTCCCATTCATTGCAATCACATTCAAAAGCATTTTTGGCCTGTGTTTTAAAATCATACCTGTTCTCTCTAAGATTTCTGGGGGAACTGGGATTAAACTGCATTATTGAGTGTATTCTTGAAACCTGTGTGCCCTCATTTCCACCTCTTCATATTGCATAGTGGGGGGAGTGAGTAGTCACAGGGAAAAAGTGATCATATTGTCTTTTGATTGAAATCATATTAAGTTTATTTCTGTGTTGCATTCTTTCCCACCTTGCATTTCCTTGAACCCATACCAAGTATTCTCTGCTACCTTATCCTTTCTATTCCTACTCCTAAGTGATTAAAGAGATTGTTGATATTGTGATATTACCCATTACTGATTACTGTTCATATCCATAAGTGTGCTATTCAGATATTATTTTATTCATAAAAGTGTGACATATATATTGTTCATTTCGTCCAATAAACATTTTAATTTGCAAAACAAACCTACTTCTTAGCTCAGTGAGGTCAGGGAGATTCAAAGAGAGGGGCGTTATATAAGGGATCAGCATCCAGATTTAAAGAACTTTGACATCAAAATATATAAATAAGGGCTACCATTGGGCATCCCATACTAAGCATTGACTTAGTGGAGTGCTGGATTGAAGTCACTTACAGATTGGGGGCTCGGCAGCCGGGACTTCTGGATTAGACCTACCACTTGTGCAGCTTAATACAGAGTGCTAACTGACAGGATACATAAATCAGGTTGGGATACCATGCTGTGTTACAATTTAAAATCACTGCTCAAAAGGAAATGGTCTGTTTTGCAAAATAAAATAATAAACTTCTGTAAGTCAGGAAGAAAATCAATTTCCAGAATGGCGACATTGGTAGACATCAAGATAGCTAGAGAGCACCTCTTACATAAGCTATTTGTGAGAGATGAGTGGACTGAGCAGGACCAGAATGTGTGGTTGCAGGCGATAACACAACAGGTCACTGCAACTGGGTTAGATATCTGAAGAGATCAGGGTCCCTTACATGTGGCCCTGAGTGAACTATATATGGCCCCTAAGGCCAAAGATGATCACAACAAGATTGCCAGGGTAGCGGCATATTTATATTTATTTATGGGAGCCATACAGGACAAATGTGCTGAAGGCCAAGATCAGGCAAGTAGGCAACTGATGGCATTAGAGAAGGCCCAATCTGATCTGAACTCTTCTGAGCACAGGCTGCAGAGGAGCCAGGAGTCATAAAACGAAAGAAGGCAACATCTCATTAAAATCAAAGAGGAGATGGGTATCCTTCAACAGGAAAGGGCAGACCAGGATAACAGAATTCTGGCCTTGCAGAAGGAGTATCAAGAAGTTTTGGACTCCCTACTGCAGAGCCAGAAGAATCTGGAGCAACAACTGGATTTCAATAGGCTATGCGCAGAGCAGGTAGTCACCCTGCAAAGCCAGCTAGATAGAGAAAAGGCAGAGTGCAACAAATTATTTCTGAAAGACCTGGACACCCAGGCAGAATTTAAGGAAGAGCACCAGAAAGCTGGCACCCTTCAAAGGCAGAGGGACGACCTGGCGGCGCAGAGGCAGGCTCTTGCTCAGGAAAGGGATAACTTAGGCCAGGAAGTCTGTAACTTAAATGGGAGGCTGGAAGAAAATCACCTGGCCCTCCAGGGAATGGGTGACCTCCAAAAAGAGCATCAAAACTTGTTAGAGCACACCAGGGGGGTAGAAGATGCTCTGGCAAGAAAGGAACAAGCCAGTAGGGACGGGACTCAGGAGGTAACCCTCCTGCAGCAAAGACTGGCCCAGTACTCCAGGACTAACCAGGAAGCGCAGAGAGAAAATTAGGCTCTCTGTCAGCACAATGATAGGCTCCAGCGGCAAATAGTAGCCATGCAAGAGAGACTGATAGAGTCTAGTAAGGCCTTGATTGAGGAACAGAAAGCTCAGGCTCTTGCATGGCAACAGGGAGCAGGGGCTGATAGAGATGAGGTTTGCTGGGAAAGGGAAACACCTGAGCATAACCTCAGGAGCCCTAGTACCAGAGGCCTCCATCTCTCCCAGTCCCTGGACTCTGCCACCCCCATGTCCCCTGGCGCACATGAGCCCAGGGCCACGGGGATGGCAGATTACTATCCAGTCAGAAGTATGGGGCTCATAGGCCAGTACCTCCCAGGAATGGATGGGCGGGCATCTGGGTATGGGCACCCAAGAACAGTGCAATTTAGTGGGGAACCCCAGGAGAGTAGGCCCACAAAGGGCATCCTGAAAACCTCTGCCCATTTAGGTCAGTGGGGGGTTTACCCATCAAATCCTGGGAGCAAGGAGGAATCAGAAGACTCCTCTGAGTGTCCCAGGACACAGGGGACTAGATCCCCACATTCTGCCAGCCATTCCCAGGCTCGCAGAATCAGGGAAAACCTGGAAGATCAGATGGGCACCTCTGGGAGCATTGCCTCTGAGTCAAAGGATGAATGGACCAGGGTTACCCGAACCAAGAAGGCCAATAAGGCAAAAAGGGCCTTGCTTAAGGACCCCTTAAAACAGATTAAGGCAATAAGGAGCGTTATCACGCCTTATCACAAGAATGCCAAGTATTCTGTGTGGGAACACTTAGAGCTCTTTGAGCAAATGATGGAGACTTTCCATTTGAAAGACAGCAGTAGCTGCATTCAGTACATCAAATGGACATTCTCCCCAGAATACTCCAGTTTCTTTGCGGGGCTGGAGGGCCAAGATCATTCAAGATGGTTCACATATAGGGGGGCCATCTTAAAGCACTTTCCTGCTCATCGAAATCCCCAAGAGGCTAGCAAGGCAGCCTACAATTTGCAATGTGGGGAGGATCAGGCCCCACAAGAATTTGTGCAGGAGTTGAAGCGTGCCTTTGCACAGACTACCAAAAGGGTGCGCACGGACAGTAAAGAATTTATTAATACGTTTTTCCATGCCTTACCCAAATACATCATGACCCAGCTAGTGAGAGATTTTCATGAGAAAAGGTCACTAGACTGGGTCATTGAACAGGCCACCCGAATCTATGAGGTGCAGAAGCCCACAGAAAATAAAAATAATGCTCCTAAAAGCCCCAAACCGAGCAGCACCCCTGCCGCTGCTAAGGTGGCAGAGGTAAAGGTTGCCCCCATTTTAGATTTGGAGATGGGGGGGCCTAAAAACCTGCCTGCACAGAATAATTTTAAGCCCAGAAGGCCCTCGGGCCAGTCACAGACAGGGAGTCAAGGAGGTAGTCTCACAAATGGGGTCCCTCACTACCCTGACTATGTAAGTCCCAGCTACAAGGGAAACCGACCCATCCTGGGTTATGTGTGGACTCCTCCAGCCAAAGGGGGGGGAATCCAACAAAGCACCTAACCCAGGGAACGTCCCTCCTAACTTCCCCAGGAGGGCAGAAATTCACCAAATCCTGGGCAGAACTTTTTCCCCATGTATCCACAAAATGTCCAACCCCAAAATCATCCATCCTTCTTTCCCCACTTCCCTGAGCCCAGGCAACCTAATCCGGGAGAGGGGAGGCCAAGGGTGGAGGGGTACCCAAATCTTCCCAACCCGGGGTACTACCAGAGAAGGGATAGCTACCCTTCCCGGGGAACGTCCCTCCTAACTTCCCCAGGAGGGCAGAAATTCACCAAATCCTGGGCAGAACTTTTTCCCCATGTATCCACAAAATGTCCAACCCCAAAATCATCCATCCTTCTTTCCCCACTTCCCTGAGCCCAGGCAACCTAATCCGGGAGAGGGGAGGCCAAGGGTGGAGGGGTACCCAAATCTTCCCAACCCGGGGTACTACCAGAGAAGGGATAGCTACCCTTCCCGGGATCAGCCCAGTGGAGAAAATAGAACCCCGTATCAGCCTGAGCGGGTTTCACAGCTTGAGCGCCAGGTCAAAAATATGGCACACAATCTGGGTTGCATGCTGAGGGCTCAGCAGAACCCTCAGATGAGCATGCCGGCACAGAATGCCCCAAACTCTTGACCTGGTGCTCCAGAACAATGACAGGGGCAGCACCCCGTTAGCTCACTGGTTCCCAGGGAGGAGGCACAAGGGGAAGGGGGTTTAAAGTCTCGGAGGAAGCTTCCTTCCCCACTTGCAAACAGCCCCTGGAAACCCAGGAGCCGGAAACAAAATCTCCTGCCCCTGAAAGTCTGCCACCTAAGGAGCAGAGGGGGGGTAGGAGAAACAAAGGACCCAAACAGGCCCATTTTGAGGAGGAGGTACAGATCTTCCAATGTGAAGGAGAGGGATCCTCAGAGGATCCTGGGAAAAGGATCTTCTCCTTCAGAGATGGGGGTACTCCTCCCAAAGAAAAATGGATCCCAAGGGATTCACATCCAGACTGGGTAGATGTGGGGACTGAGCTAGCACCGCCCATCATCCCATCCCAGAACCAACAGAATCCAAATCCCCTGGTTCAAACCCATTCTGGCGACTGCCTTCAAAAGGGGGGGGGGGGGCGGCCCAGAACCGGAACCAGGGGAACTCAAAACTTCTCCTATCTCCAGTTGCCAACTTTTTCTTTCAGATTCCCAAGACTCCCCACAGAATTCTGCCCAAATCTCTTGATATGTCCAAAACTAAAAAACGAGCCCACCAGTTGTCCAAAAATGTGCATTATCTGTGCCCCCTTGCGGAAAAGGAGGGAAGATACTATCCCCCGGTTCATGTACAGGGGCAGGGTACAATTTTGGCACTGGTGGACACTGGATCCCAAGCTACCATTTTGACCAAAAAGGCCTTTGATGAACTGAATTCAGGAAGGGGGGAGAATTACCAAATTCCTCTCACCTCTCTTCCTGGACAACTTCAGAACTTTGACAGGAAGGAAATTCCCATCGAGGGGACTGCAGATTTGGACATTAAAATTGGGTGACACAAGGTGAAACACCCAGTCATAGTAGTGACTCCAGAGGGCACCCCTTGTTTACTAGTGAATAACCTCTTGAGAAGGTTGTCCCCCCTAATAGATTGTGTAAACAAGGCCCTCTGGACCCAGACTAGCCAACCAATAAAGTTAAAACAAAGTGTCAACCATGTTAGTTTAAACAGCACATGCCACATGGTTGAACAAAAATCTGACCAAGTAGAATTTCACTTCCACAACAACCAAATTCCAGACGTGATAGTAATAGCAGAAGAACAACAGACTGGTGATGGGGGGTCCTCTCTATTTCTGAAAATCAACCTTCTGTCCAGTTTAAGGTGGCATTCCACACTGGAAGGAAACACTCTGAAATTCTTTACCAATCCACAATCAGACATTCCCACTCCAATAGTCCAGAAAGATGTGAAATCAACTCAGAGCCTGGCTGATATTCAGCAAATTGGAGAGCAGTTGTTCATCCCAATTCAGTTAAATGAAGGGAAGGACTCTGTTCTCAGTCGAGTGTGTGTGAACAAAGGTAAGAGCTTCATCAGCAAAGCCATGTTCCGCCAACTCCCAAAAGATCCAGCCATTCCCACCTTTAGACTTATAGACAAATGGGAAATGGACCTGGAAACACCCAATTCCAAACATCTCCTGCCAAGCAGGTGTATGCTCAAAATCACCATAGGCAACAAGAGCATAGTCCATAATTGTTGGGTCGTGCGAGACGTCACTGCCGCCTTTTACTTAGGCAGTGACATTCTCTTTGGACCTAATAAACTTCAAAGCTTGGTCCCGATTAACGGATAATCCCATGGGCTTTGATGATCCAGAGAAAGCCTTTAGGTCAGCTCAATTGCTAACTTATGCAGTTGAAATTCAGATTGGAGAGGAAGTCACCATCCCAGAAAGGACCCGACAATTCTCACTGGAAGTGAAAGTTAAAAGAGGACAGAAATTGAAAAACCCTGATGCTTATATCCATCTAAATGCTTCTCTCCAACAGCAAGGGTTGGGGGTAAACCCAACACCACTAGTCAATATAGAACATGACACCATTCCAATAGAGGTGGATAACAGCGACTTGAAGAGTATCACTTTAGCTGCAGGCACCATTATTGGAATGGCGGTTGATGACCGACATTTTTCCATTGATCTAGGTAATGAACTATTAGGACCAATCCCCAAGGACCATTTTGACAGTGACAGTGATGACAACACACACCAGACAGGATCTTTACCCGGCATGGGGTAACTTCCTGGTGCACACTTCCTGCCCCTATGGTAAGGAAGATGTGATTTGTGACTTCAGGAGGGATGAGGTGATTTTCCAGGTCCATGAGGGCTGCCTTTCCCACCTGAAGCCACCAGTCCAAATCAGCACTTTGACCAGGGTCTTCTCCACCCAGCTGGAGGAGGCCGCTGAGATAGCGAAACCAGAAGTCTTTCCAGGCTTCAGGCAGAAGGTTGAAGAGAGAGTCAACCTAGCTAATGCCTGTGAGACTCTGGAGCAGAAGCAAAAGTTGAAACAAGTTTTCTTGGTTTTTCAAGTTCTCTTTGCGGTGGACTCATATGACTGTGGTCGCACCGACATCCACACAACAACAATTGCCATGTACCCTGGTATGACTCCAGTGTTTGTGAAGCAATATCTCTTGCCTCTCGCATCAACGGAGTCCCTTACAGAAATCATTAAGAACCTTGAGTCCCGTGGGATAATCCGTCCAGTCCACAGCACCTTCAATAACCCGGTGCTGGGGATATTAAAGCCAAACGGCCAGTGGAGACTCTGCGCCGACCTTAGGGAGCTCAACAAACCGGTCCATACTTCTCGATGGCCCCTTCCCTACATCGACCAAGGGCTGGCCCAGATCTGGGGGTCATAGGTATTCACTGCAATAGACCTGACCAATGGATACTGGACTGGACCTGTCAGTAGGGAGGACCAATACAAGCTGGCTTTTACCTTTGGTGGCCAGCAGTAGACATGGACCCGGACTCCCTTCGGATACCTCAACTCCGGCAATTAATTCAACATTTTTCTGCATAAGGCCATGCCCGACCTGGGTGAGAGGGGTAACCTGGCTTATGTAGATGATGTCCTCATCAAAAGCTCAACTGTGGTGGAACACATAGCGGAGATCCGTTATGTTCTGACACAGTTGAGGGCCGCCGGAGCAAAACTTTCCTTTCAGAAAGCACAGTGGTGTAGAACCCGTGTTAATTTCTTGGGGCATGAGATTACTCCTCAGGGTCTCTGTCCCCAGGAAAAGAAAGTAGAAGCACTCCAGAAACGAAGGACCCCATAACTCTGCAGGAACTAAGGAGCCTCCTTGGACTGACTAATTACAGCAGAAAGTTCATTGAGGGCTACGCAGAGATCACCAGACCCCTGATTCATCTTTTGAAGGGGGGGGTCAAGTGGGAATGGGGTCCAGAACAATCCGAGACAGATAGACAACTCAAAAGAAGCCTCTCACAAGCGCCTTGCCTAGCTTACCCTGTCAGAAACAAGGAGTTCTTCTTGGAGACAGGGTTCTCTAATACATGCTTGACTGCAGTATTATACCAAAAGCATGACAAGGTCAATAAAGTAATCTCCTATGCGAGTAAGACTTTATCCTCTGTGGAGGAAAAATTCAACGATTGTGAGAAGGCACTCCTGGCAACGGTGTGGGCATTGAAGAATTGCTGCCCGTTCATCCAGGGGGAACACATCATAGTGGAGACTCCACACCAGCCTCTGCAATATCTCCAAAGTGTCAGAATCCGGGCTGGAAATTTGAGTAATTCCCGAATTACTTCCTGGATTCTGTCAATGCAAGGCTTTCCTGTGGAGGTCAGATATTGCCAAAACAAGAAGAGTCCCCTCGTGCAAGGTCTGGCTGACTTGCATGATTGTGCCAGAGAAAACTGCCTCGAGGACGAAAGTCTAAAAATCAAGGACAACATGGAGGCATACCTTAATTCCCCACACAAAGTCTTTAAAGAAGACAAGTGTGAGGGACTGCCCACTAGCTATGTGGATGGATGCTCTTACCATGTTGACAACAACGGGGAATAAGAACTTGTGGCCGGCGTAGGGAATGCATGGGTGAATGAGTCCCCAGAACCCTCCACTGCGTACAAGATTGGTCCCCGAAGTAGTCAAGTGGCAGAGTTGATGGCTGTGCATCAAGCCATCCTCACTGCTGTCCAACATCAACTCCATGAACTGGTCATAATCACTGATTCAGATTATGTACGGAACGGGTTCGTGGAGCACCTGGTTAATTGGAAAACCAGGGGCATGCTATGTGCTAATAACAAGCCCTTGAAACATGGGAAGTTAATTCAAAATATTGATGATCTGGTCACCTCGAATGGGTTGCCCATCTACTGGAAAAAGATCAAGGGTCATTCCAAAGTAGAGGGACCAGACAAAACTGGAAACAACTTAGCTGATCAGCTGGCCAAAACCGGCGCCATCCCAGGGGATCTAATAGAGATCGAGTCCCTGTTGGGGGAAATCCAGATCACTGCTATCACTAGGTCCCAGACAAATGCTCACAATGATCTTTCAACTGCACAATGGAGTAAGGAGACCCCAGATGCTGATTTGATTACGGCGCAGAAAGGGGATCCGATAATTGGTAAGATTTATCAACACTTTGAGGACCCTGAGAACATTCCCCTGACGGATACCGATTACATTGGGAAAGATGACCTCAGAGTGTTGATGAAATGTCCAAAAATGTTCCGAATCCAAGACGGTTTGTTGGTAAGGAAATCCCTAGCTGGCCATGATCAGTGGGTGGTTCCTACCTCATTCCGAAGCCTGATGTTAAGTCACGCCCATGATGCGGCCACAGCCGGTTATAGGGGGTTTCATGCAACACTTGAAATCTTAAGAGAGGTTGCATACTGGCCACACATGGGGCAGGACCTCGACCAATACTTGAAGGGGTGTCTTGTGTGTGCACAATTTCAGCCAACATCCCTCACACACCGTGCGCCTCTCCAAAAGAGGGGGATGACACTGCCATGGTCAGATTTGCAAGTAGATTTCATCGGGCCCGTGAATCGCTCCTCTAGGGGAAATAAGTACATGTTGACCGTGACATTCTTATTTACTAAATGGGTGGAATGTCTCCAGGCCCCAAACTGCAAGGCAGAAACAGCAGCTGCCCTGATGATCAACCACATCTTTTCGCGTTTTGGACTACCCCAAAGGATTGAGTCAGATAGAGGTAGCCATTTCACCAGCGAAGTAATGACAAAGATGTGGGAGATACTTGGGGTTAAAAGGAAGCTACATATTGCTTACCGCAAACCTCTAGTGGTGCAGTAGAACGTTACAACAAAAAGTTTGTGAGCATATTAAAAAAGTTTGTGGCAGATTCTGGGCCAAGTTGGGATATCTGATTACCTCTTGTCCTAATGGCCATCAGATCTAACCCTTCATCTGCAACTAAAATGTCACCTTTTGAGCTGATGACTGGACGCTGGATGGTGCTTCCCCAGCATTTGCTCTACAGGACCCAAGAGCAGACATTGGTCAATGCCTCCACATCTCATGAGTATGTTGAAAACCTAAGAAAACACCTTCAACATGCTTTTGCCTATGCTCAGCGAAATCTAGAAAGATCAGCCAACAGCATGAAGACCCACTATGACTTAAAGACTACCAGAAAGGAATACAATGTAGGAGACTGGGTTTATCTATACAATTTCCAAAGGAACCAGGCCAAACAGCGAACATTTCTGCCTACCTGGAAGGGACCTTTTGAAATTATAGACAAGAGCTCACCAGTCACCTACAAGATCTGCATCCCCAAAGGAAGTTTGGCAGAAGGGGAAGACAAGTGGGTCCATATTAATCAGCTGAAGTGTTGCCATCCTAGGCACACTCTGCAGCAACTGGAGGAGTCTTCTGGAACCGCAGAGTGGGCCACTCCAAATATATAAAATATCAACCCTAAAATATTCCAAATATAGGGCCTCATTACAACCCAGGCGTTAAGGGGTTAACAGCGCCGTAAAAGGTGTCGGCGCCGTTAAACCCTTAACGCCTGATTACGAGGTCCCTTTGCGGGTTGCACTTTAACGTCTACTGGGCATGGGTAATATGTTCTACTGAGATGTTATTAGGCCCAATACACTGTTGTGTAGTAGGAAATGACAGTATTCTTTTATTGGCATATTTATCTTTCCCTCCTGAAAGGATGGTGGCTGAGGGAAGAACACTTGTAGCAATGCTATCCCTTCCTTTTTTGGGTTCAGGGGTAACAGATCCTGTGAAGACCAGATTAGAAATCTGACAGTTCAGTTGCTTAATTATACACTTGCGAGGAGTATCCACACCATCAATCCTATCCGTGCCAGGGAGCATGTTTGTGCACCCGCCTTGCAGCCTCTGTCTCCTGCTAGTGCTAAGGGCCAGGACCTCAGATACACGGAACCTATTGGGAATAGCTGGCATGACCACTGTAGTGCCTTCAGCCGATATCAGCTCAGGCATTATGCTTATCCCAAGGATGGAGTTTTAGCATCACATTTCCTACGGGTAGGGCTTTTAACGACCCAATTCCTTCTTGCAGGCATGATACAAACTGGAGTCCAGTTAGAATAAGTAAAACGCTGTGTAATATTAGCCAAGGTCAGGGTTACACTTATTGTAAAGGTCAACCCTAAAGCATTAGTACCAGCACTGACTCGCCCGGTAGGAGGCCAGAGATGAAAATTGAGCCCTCGAGCATCGAGAGCTCCTCCATACCAGAACCAGTGCTGGTGCTTCCCCCAATACGGCAGTCAAACACTGTTGCACTGCACCGCCGGCTAAGGCCACTCAGGCCACCATCGAATCCTGGCACCAGGGACACCATGGACCAGACTGCAGTCCCCAGCCAACGGCCAAAACCATTGCAGTCGCAGCTACCAGTGCTGCGAACAGCGAGGTGCGAGGAGCAAGAATGAAGGCTGTATTACAGATCGGATCCCTGGCCTGCACTGATAATTCTGGCCTTGCAGTACTACATGTTACTCTCTCCAGAGTTGAGGGGCCATATACATTAATTCTTCTGGCCCAAAGAGTCTCATATGAGCAACCGTGCCCCTTTGTTTCCTTTGTATATATGTGCAGCCAGAGTTTCCCACCCTGATCTTTTGGGCCAAAGATGGTAGGTACCAGAGTTCATGAAGATGACATTGCTTTTCTCCTTGGTCCAAAAACATCTCGATGCCAGTAGATGAAAGAGTTTCACGCTTGTTAGAAAATATGTTGCATATACAGTCATCTGCAAAAGTCACTCTTACACTACATCTGCCACAGTACATACAGTCCGACAATATTCTTAGAAGCACTAACATCTGATTGGAACTCCCGATGATACCCAGATGATCCCTCAATACTTTGTCTAGTCTACTTCTATCAGTGTTCTTATTGTCATGGAAACAACCTCTGAAGGTGCAAATGAGATTCAATGTTTTCCAGCCATCCAGTTGGTCCACTTGGGTACTTAATCCACAGTCATGCAATCCTCTTTCTCATTTCTGTTTTTGGGACTGTGCTATTGCAAACTGTTGTTCCAATATTCTGCTTTTTACCTTGGATTCACTCGATAGCTGGGGCCGATAGACATCAGCCTTATTGTATATGTTTGAATGTAGACCCTGCAAATCAGGGGAAACTTGCGCTGCAAATTGCGTTCTCAGAGAGGTGGTGTGCTGAGCCTCTTGGCAGGGGGCCTTTTTCCCTGTAATTATGCAGGAACCTGGCCTCCCCTCCAGTACTGTCACCATCTTCTTTGGTATCCAGCATATCATTCAGATGAGGGGCACTGTCAAGCCCATTTGCATTGGTAGTTTTATCATACCCTGGCCTACCTTGGTTTACTAAGTCACTGATTAGATCTAAATCTTCCTCCAATACGATTTCTTCTTGGATTTGTTTTTCTCTGATGGACCCAACTGCTTGCAATATGTCCTTTGCCATATCCTCTAATCTGGGCAGTTCTCTTCGAATGCTATCTATTTCTTTTATGCTGCTATTCTGTGTTTCAGAGATCTCTGAGAGAATGTTGGTCGTGTTGTGGGCATCAATCCTGCTGTTGTAGTGGACAGGTTCGGGTATGAAAAATACTGCTGTTTGCTCTCAGCCAACAAAGTGATGTGCATTTTCCATTTTATAATATTTCTTGTGTCAACGGCAGAAATAACTGTATTGATACTTGCTAGGCACATTATGCAGTATTGAGGTTTTGAAGGCAGTGGAGTGGGCCTTTCAGTTATATTTGTTAGAGCTGTGATTAAACCCCAAAGTATGTTTGAGTGAATGAACCATATTAAACGTATTTCAGCCAAAGACCTTTAGTCCAACAACACATTTTCCCTATATAATCATACAACTAAAATCACACTTGACACCATCAGACTTTTGCAATGAGGTCACTAATGCAAATAGCCAATATGAAACAGTTGCATGTATTGTATTGTATTTGTCATTTATATAGCGCCCTTTACCCATTTGTATGGCCTCAAAGCGCTTTGTGGTTGGAACGCCCTTAGGAACCGAAGCCCATGTATGGTAGATTCTAAGAGTTAACTTTAAGATGTGTTTGAGCATTTTGCAAGGTTAGGACTTAGGTGGGCTTGCTAGGCTCCAGTAAGCAGCCAGGAGGTCATGCTTGTGGGCGGGTGCTGTTGGTGGTCTAGGATAGAGAGAGAGCTAATACCAGAGGCTCGATGTGTGCCCAGCTAGTATATGTGTCGCTGTATACTAATGGCAGAGGTGTTGAGGCCTGCCAGGGGTTTCAGTGTAGACGGTTATGCGAGCTGCTAGACCAGATTTTCATAGTCCTAGCTGCATTCTATAGTTCATGGATGGGTGGCCATGCCTGCGGCCTGTTTCGACAATAGTGGTGCAAGATATACATACCTCAAACTCGGGTGGAGTTCATCTTCGATGTCGCTTTCTAGGTCCAACGCGATTGGCTGGTCTTGCCAGTTCAGTACTCCCTAGATAGAGAGCTTGAGCAGTGGGAGGGGTGCCCGATGGGATGGGGAATTGATTTACGATCATTTCGGGGTGAGGGAGGGAAGTCAAGTTTATCACATTGTGCCACTGTGAACGCTGCCGTCATCCGTGGAGGTTTGGGGGCATACATATGTCTCACAAAAGTGCTGGAATGTAGGGGCATGGCCAAAAGGATTAGAATATTATAGAACACTGTATAGGAAAGAGAAGAGTTGAATGTTGCCCCCTAATATCATCTCTTCACCATCTCAACTCTTCTTTTTCCATAATGCTAAATTTCATTTTCTCTCTGTATCCTTCCTGTTTTTTGTACAGTTGATTGCTAGCTAGGTTTGAGCTATATACACACCATACAGGCATACAAACATAAAACAAATATTATAAAAAATATTAATAGGATTAAAATCTCAGGGCAGCATCACATTACACAATTAGCCTTTCAGATCTCTGTGTGTACTTAACCTATTAGTTATACCGTGAAATAGCAAGCAAATTGCAAATCTTTCATCTTCAGGGTCAAGCATTGTGCCTCTTTTTTAGTCCTTAATCTTTAAGGATCTCAGTATTTTTCTGTTCAATCACCCAAAACCGATGATGATCTTTGCTATTGACCATCCCTATATTACTGGTGTCTCACAGATCATGTGTTGGAACCATATCAGATCATATCTTGCCAGATAACCATGCCAAGGTTTCATTTCCTGATGCTTTTTTTCAATATATGCATTCTAGTCTGTGATATGTACTGGTAGCACCAGCTTAACAAGTTGTTTCCGGCTTGCTGGTGTAGGAATGATGGTGCCAATCTGCAGTGTACTACCTTGTGTGTCTCTTGTTCTGGCAGTGCGGGTGGTGCATCAGGGATCCACCTGGCATCGTTTAGGCAGAAAGAACTGTGGAAGTGGTGGGCACCACTTTTATAAGCAAGTTAGGGCCTCATCACAAGTTCGGCCATAACCCTAAAAGTTACAGTAATGGAATTAGCGCCGCCAATACCACTCCGCCGGATCATGAGCCGGCGCAAATACCATCAACTGCAACATAATCCAGCGTTATTCCAGGCAGCGCTATTACAGCCGGCTACATGAAGCGCAAAGACAGCTGTATCACAACTCCATGTACGCCCATATTAGTGCTGAAAACCTGTGCTAATATCGCCAAAAGCATAGCGCAGTTACCTCCAGCCTGCAGCTGGAGGTAAATTAACACAGGTGCATGAAATGAAGCTACATGTGATCCCAATCCACCCCACAGGGCTACACAAGGCACACCCCTACCCCAAACACTGTTTCCAACACCATGCTGCCACTAGCCACTGTGAGCTGAGACAGGCAGCTACTCATGCTGCACTTGGAAGTCGCGAGACTGGAAAACTAGGACAGGGCACAGGGAGTAAAGTGGGGGCCGACAGGAGGAGGAGGATAGCCCAAGTAAGGAGTGTCCCAATTCCCAGGGTAAGGCCCTCAGCTTGGACCCTCACTGACAGCCAGTTGGCCATCCTGTACCACCTCAACAGGGAGACCATAACTGAGCTGCTCCCCACAATACAGGATAACATAGGGAGCAGGATTAACATCCGAACAGCTATGATCCACTGCTAAAGCTAGTGTCCGTCCTACAATTCCTTGTAACTGGCACCTTCCAGCACTCCCTGGCTTATGTGCAGTGCTAGCCCAGGTGCTTGAATCCCTCCTGTGGCAAGTGCAACACCACATCTCACTGCCCACAACCCCAGCCCAGGTCAATGCCATGAAGGCACAGTTCTATGCCTTTGCCCAAATGCCAAATGTGATGGCTGCCCTGGAGTGTACCCATGTTGCGCTGGTGCCCCCCTGGGCCCATGAAGCAGTGTATCGAAACCGCAAGCACTAACACATCCTGAATGTGCAGGTGACCTGCGTCTCCCAACCTCATCATCATCCACTGCTGTGCCCGCTACCCCGGTACCACCCACTATGCCATGGTCCTACGGGAGCAGCACATTGCCAGGATACATAGAGAGGCACAGAGGTCAATGGAGCTGGATAGTGGTTGAGTAGAAAAGCCAGCACACATGCATAGTGGGTCACATTCCCAAATGGGAAGCGGGGGCAGTGAAAATGACCCCACAAAGGATGGCATGACAAGCGAATGCAAAACCCACACGTAAGCACCTCCCACACCAACGTGAAGAACAGACCAGGGAGCATGCACATGCTGGACTCACCTTCATGGAGAAGCAGTAGTACCCAAACAATATTAACACAATCCACCAACATGACTACAGGTACCACAATGCAACATGCATCCACCAAAGCAATGCAGGTAAATGGCCAAATTGTCACACAGAACAACATCGCTGCCAGGGCCACAACCACGCACCCATTTGTGACCAGCCCACAATGCCCCACCCCTGTTGCCACCAGATACCCAGGGATGCCCCATGCACAGTGTGAATACACAGCCACATGAAATACACCATGCCTTTTAGACATGACACCAACAGACACCCTATGTAACATATGCTGCAAGGGAACAGAGTGCTTGTGAAGCACAAACAATGCATGTCAGGAGTGACACTGCATGAATAGACACATGCTGTGAAATGATGACCCATTTATATGCACAAGTAGTCCCCATCACACCATCCCCCTTACCCCCTCCCACCACCAACTCCCCATCACACTATCCCCATCCCCCCTCCCACTCTCCAGCATGGCCACTCAAGGAAATCAGTATCCCAGAGTCTTTCACAGCCATGCCCCCCCTTGCCGGCCCCTGGTGATCTTAGGTGCAGAAGGTGCTCTGACTGTCACCGTGGGGTGCCCTGCTGTGACCCCTCTGTGGGTGTGGATGATGTAGATGGGACAGAGCCTGTTGCTGCCGTTGCACTTCTGTGCTCTGGCGTATAGCCTCTGCCAGTGCAGAGATGCCCTCTGTCATTTCCCTGACACGTTGGGTGTAGAGTGTAAGGGTGGATGTGCTTAGTGTCATCTCAACCCTGTTCCGTGCCATGGCACGCACAACCCTACGGCTAGCCCCCTGGATGATGTCCCAGATTGTCTGCAGTTGTGCAGTGTGGGTGCGTCAATTCTCCCCCATCTCCAGGTGTCTGCGCTCCATGTCCTCGAGCCTCAGCATCAGCATGCTGTGTGTCAAAGTGTGCTGTGGTGGTGAGGGGCTCTGCACTAGCCATGGGTTTTATGCAGGGGAGCCATATGTGGGAGTGTCTACATCCGGCTCCGGTGTACGTGTACGCTGGTGGTGTGGAGGGCTCTCTGGGGAGTGCTTGCGCTGGAGGCGTGGAAGGCTCTCTGTGGAGTGCTGGTGCTGGCGGTGTCGAGGGCTCTCCAGGGAGTGTTGCCCTTAGACAGGTGATGCAACTGGGCTGGTGTCTCCCTGTAGATCCTCAGTCACCCTGGCAACAGGTTTGTCCTCAGTGTCAGGGCCTCCAGCTGCAAGTGTGGGTGCAGGGTGGTCTGTGGTGTGGGCATTGACTTGACCCTGCTCTGGTGTGGCGTTACACCCCGGGACATCCACCTTGGTGTGGCCTGTGTGGGCTTTTGCCGGGTGGTGGTGACAGACCTGGCAGCAATGCTCCCTGAAGGGCCTGGCATCATCCTCTTGCTCCTCTGATGCCTCTGGCGATGAGTGAGTGCCTATAGGGGGACATAGGAAATGTTGTCAGTTATGGGTAACCCACGTGTGTTGCAAGGCACAATTGCTATGGTACAGAGTGTGACTGCGCACATATGGGCAAATGGGAATGGTTGGTCATGGGAGGATGCATGTCGGCTCGTCATGGGGTTGCTTGTATCGATGTGTGTGTGATCGATAGCATGTTGATCATACATGCTTGGGTTCCTTCATGGCCCCACATCGCCTCGAAGGGTGGCACTCACATGGCGGGGGGTGGCTTTGTCCATGGGGATGAATGGCTCCATGGGGCACTGCTGTGCAGCCAGTAGGGCTGCGCTGTTGTTCATGGTGATTGGCAGGCTGGGCACATGTCGAAGTGTGGGACGTGTACTTCCCTGTGTCTTGTCTGCCATGCCGACATAGGGCAGGCCTACTCGGGCCGCAACATGCTGGTGTGACTGCTGCACTGTGTTGTGGTCACTCACGCACCTCAATCCCACTGGCACAGGGTGTGCCAGTAGGGGTGTGGTGCCCATGGCATTACTTTGTTTCACTTGCCTGATCTTCCCACTGCTGTGTGGCTCAGTGGTGCCCTTGGTTACCTGACCCATGGTTGATGTGGAGGGTGGCTAATGTGCCATCCCATCACTCTGCACTGTTCACTTGCCCAGCTTCAGTGTCTACTGACATGTGTCCCTGTCCACTTGTGCATCTTATGCTGGGATGCCATTTGTGCATGAATTTGTGTGGGGGGTTGACTCACCCAGTGCATCCTGGCAGCTGGTACCAGCATCCGCACTGCCGACTCCCTCTATCCCATCAAGATCAAGCAGCGTTCTATATTTCTCCTTCTAGGCAGCGAGGACCAGTAGCTCTACAGTGCCTCATCATGTCACCAGAGACTCCTGGCGGTGCTGAGGCAGCAGTCCCTGGACCCTGACCCTCAAGGCATTCCAACACTTCTGGCAGTCATCTCTGTCATGGAGCATGCTGGATACTGCTGTCACCTTCTGCAAGATGGACGTCCATATGGCTGTCTGGCGCTTCCCAGTGGTCTTGCGTTGGCGACTGCCAAAGAGTTCATCACAGTGTGAGATTACCTCATCTGTGAGTACAACAAGCTCACCCTCGCTGAATTTTGGTTTACGAAGGCGGTTTTCAACCACTTTGCATCTTATCCTCTCCTGGGACATTTGTTAGGCTTGTCAGGACAGGATGGCTGCAGGAACTGGAGATATTTAATGGATTGTGTTTTTCAAAATGGCTGCCGTGATGTTTCCCGTTCCGGCAGTGATGCAATTTCCACCGGCGATAATAGCGGTGGTAGCGCTATTAGCACCGCTTTCTCAGCGGTAGCCCTTATTTTGCCGCTGGTCTTGCATGGCACTAATAGCGTTACCCTGGGGTTGAGGAACTGTTCACGCCAGGTTGTGATGCAGCACTATTTCCACAGCATGACCCAGCAGTAATGCTATTACAGTAATTACAATGGATTACTGCTGGACTTGTGATGAGACCCTTCATCTAAAAATAAGTTTGAAGTAATATCAATTTACAGTCGTCCTCCAGAAAACCCAATCAACTCCCTATCAGGAACTATATGTATGGAAAGAAATTCTGGTGGATCTTCACCAGAGCTAGGGACGCCTGTACATGTAGTAAACACTACAGCATATTCATATGATTCAACCTCAACCCAGATCATTTAATACAAATAATCAATTTGAATGCAACATGCAGTCTTCATAAAAGTGCATCCTTTAAGGACATGATGATTGTATTTTCACAACTTTGGCACAGGAAACAACAGCCAATGCATTTCGAACCTTCAGGTCCATCCTCAGGGCTCACTCTATAAAAACATATATTATAGCTTATTTTATAAATCTCACTCAAAACTGTGTACAGAAACTCAATAGTGAGATTAATGGAAATATCATCATGAACATCTTTGATCCCTACCTATCCTTCTATTGTCAAGAATGCAAGTGTGGATGCTCTCACATCTAATAATATAAAAAGCAAAACATTAACATGGTATAACGTTACTTTCCACCAGCATTTCTTTTTGAAAAACCAACAGTACTTTACTGGTAATATTTATCTATATATATTTTTTGGCATATCTGATCGTCTAGTGAATAATCACCTAGTAGTTGATCTCCTGTATCATCTTATTCAGTCTTTCAAGAGTTCCTTTGAGAAATAAATACAGGAAGAGAATCTAATAATGCGCATATTGATAAACAACTATCGTGTTTCTTCTTACAACTGCAAATGTGCGTCCTACCTGAATGGGAGGCAAGTAGTCTCTCTATATATTTCTCTCCTTTAGACTCCTTTCCAAGTGCTTCAGAGGAAGAAAAAAACTTACTTGCAACCTTTATATATATATTTTTTAAAGTCTCATGTAAATCTTGACTTATCTCTTAGACATTGATTCTTCAAATAACTAATATCAGTGTTTTCTATCTATCAAGATCTTAACTTCTTAGAATCAAACATACAGAACTGAAGTGTATGCTACAGTGAGAAGAGTGAGAAGAGAACCTTTCCTCGCTATGATGGCTTTAATGTTAGTGGCAAAATGCCACGTTTTACAAAATGGCAGATGTAGCGCATGATGTGTGTTTTTGTGCATCATTAATGTGTGTGGCTTTTTGCTGGGCATCTGATTTTACTTTGTGTTCAATCTTTAGAGTTCACCCATTTGCCATGAGGGGTTTTTCTGCTTCCAAGCGTTCCCATTGTGGAATCTTCCATAAAGTCATAAACTTGTTTCTATACATTTAGTACGTTGGTAGAAGGGACTGGAAGAATGTTCCTACAGTCCAATAAGAAAATAAAGTGTGGTGTTCCCTTAAATCCACTCACTGACAGTCTGGCCGCATTGATAATCACTATAATTCTTTTCAGTTTCATTAGTTCATGAATTTAAAAGGAATTTTCTGGGAGCATTTCAGCTTTATCCCAACTCTGTAGTTCTTTCGTCTCATTGTCTCCTGGTTCTTCACTCATCCATTTATTCAGCTATGTTACAGGCAGAGATCGAAGTGAGCGGGACCAGTTGGGAGCAGTGAACCATTATTTTTATTTTTCATTGTTAACTGTTCAACTACCTTTTACATACATATCCTCAATTTTTTCTGTACTCACCTGGGTCTTCTTATTCCTAATAAAGATCAGCAATGTGTTCAAACACTGTGGGTGTGAACCGGTACGTACCTCTTTTAGCCCTACTGGTCCACTAGCACTTACCTCTGTTGCGATATAATATGTTTTCCCATTATATTACTCTACTCTGCGTAGGCCATGTAGACATTCCTCTTGTGTACAAGTAAGAACAATAGGTTTTATTTGTAAAACATAAATCATCATTTATCATATACATTCAAAATAATGTTTTGTTACTTACTCCCATAGGTTCTGTGGATCAGTTCTGTAAAAATGATCTTATATAATCAACTCAATCTTGGCCAACCATACCCCTTTGGCCCTTCATTAATCACATTGTCTTTTTTATTGAAAAACACTACACTATTCAATTATAGCCAGCACCCTTGATTGTGCTCTTTATTTTACGAATCCAAATATTTTACCAATGTATGCTTCTCGCTGCTTTAATATCCAATCATCCATTCATTTATTTTATATATTTATGTATTTATTTATTTCACTAAATGAACGCCATTTAAATATATAATATATACATATATATATATATATATATATATATATATATATATATATATATATATATATATACATATATTCTAGCTTCTTGCTCCTATGCTTTTTACGGTCAACTGTGTATTATCTTTCACTAATTAGTCTAATCATAACACAAACGTTCATATTTGTCATATTTACAATCCCTTGCATGTCTATATGTTTATTTTGTTCCCCTATTAATTTCGCTGGAACAATTTCATAAGAGCCTACGGTCCACAGGACACTTAGCCCTTTCTCCAAGCCCTCCTGAAATTATGCTGAATGCTGCTACATTATTGCCACATGCTATGAGATTTTCCCTTTTCCTTTTCAATAAATGTGTGATGCTCCTAAAGAAACACCCCTTCATCATCCTTTAAGCCTTATCTAGATATGTCGCCATCAGCGACATCAATGAGACTAGACCCTTCCTTGAGAACCATCACTGTCCTCCACGGTCCACTCTTATTGTCCCTTCCTTTGAACATGTTCATTTTCTTTTGCACTATGGCTATTTTTAATTTCATGGGGGTTATCTGTCCCCCCTCTTTATCCATAGGTATTGTGGTTTAAACAAAAATTCATCAGATATTCTCACCATTTTCTTCACTATGCCAAATATCCATGTTTAGCACAATGCTCACCTCAAAATACAAAAAAACCTCTAATCATGTTTAAACACCTTGCAGAGCTACTTGCCCTTTGCATGCGATTATAAATTAACACACGCTCAAATGATGCATTCCAAAAGTGGAACACACTATCCCTTGATGAAAATAAATAAAATCACCATCTTTAAGTTATGTCATCCAATCCCTTCCCAAAACTATTTAACTAGTGTTTGTCATAAATATAACAAAAATCGGTCATAACACACTCTCCTATAAAGACTGATGATTCATCAACAAAAAGAAACTCAACTTATAATTCCAAAGAACCCTCAATCTTCTGGTAATTCCCACCATTTAACATCTTTTTTCCTTTGTTCAAAGACATGCAGTCCCAGCATCTACCAACAGAGCAAAGATGTTGCCTCCTACTGCCACATTAACCATTGGCACCTCTTGGAGCCTAGCATCATTTGATAATTCTGAACACATCAAGTTGTCCTGTGATCTGTCCTATTGTGGGTGCATGTATACCCCTGTTCCTGTGAAAGGATTTCCTCCTACCATAATGGCGCCTCCTATCCTGGGTGCCAATTTCTGTCCCGTGTTTGCATATTGCTGAATCTGCATGGGGGCTCACTACAATTGCCCCTATAGTGAATCTGTTTTACACTTGCTCTAGTTGCTGTACCTGTTATAATCTCAGTGCCCATGTCTGAAACACTGTCTGATCCTGGGCAAACCCTTGCCTAGCCTGTGAGCTATATACTGGGGGATAAGCTGCCTCCCTCTTGAGAGTTTTCCACCTTGTGCATATCCTTGGCTTTTACATGCACGTGATGTGGCTTTTCATGCCACATGCACAACATACAAGAGGCACTTTTCTAATTTCCCCTCCTTGCATATTCTGAAAACTGTTCTGATTATTTTGAAAACCAACCCTTCTGATAAAACTCCTTCCTCGGCCTCTCTGCATGGACCCACTTCCTCCTTGATCTGTCTGTCGTTGATTAATCACCTATGATGCACCCATAGGTTCCTGCATTCCTAGCTCTCCTCCACTCGTCAGTACCGCCCCACCTATAGAACATTTTGACACTTTCTTTGTGAACTAACTTGGCTTCCACACGTTTTTCTTGTTATTTTCCGCTTGCAGCAGCATGCAAAAATGCACGATAGTCAACTGTATCTTTTCCCATGACCTTGCTACCACTCCCCAGGCTTTTCGAAGTGTATGTGTACTTATTCAAACAGCCCCTGTCATAAACTGTGGTGAAATATTATTACTGTCTTCAACCTTGATTTCGTACTGCAAGAATTTCAGTGCTCCTAAATATAAGCAACCAAATATTCATCCTTTCATTCATATTTCTCCTATATTTGATTTCAAATATAATATAAGGTTCCCATCTAGCACTCTAAATGTAAAAGAAAACATCCTGCATGTGTGTGTGTTTCTGTTCTCTTTGCAATATTGAATTCCTTCTTCTGACTACCCATGTGTGTTCTTAAATGCAATGACTTATAGTTCACTAATTGCCTGCATATCCATAAGATCATGCGAACTTGTGTACATGTATGAGTGTGTGCATGCATGTGTGCGTGTGTGCATGTGTGTGTGTGCATGTTTAAACTTACATGCATAACATTCCATGACTCTTCATTATAGTGCAATACATATCCAATGCTGCTTCTCTGTCCCTCAACTATCAATATCTGAGAGCAGCCCTTCATTCGAAACAATATATTCAACACAAGATTCAAGCATAGCTTTTCTGCCTAAAACAACAATTCTTCAAAATACACCTTGACTTTAACCACCTAGGGGTTAGATTTCCTCATACCATCTCACTTTGAAGCCAGTGCTTCCCTCAGCATCTGTTTTTTATAACCGTACACTAATGCCATGGACAAAATGATGTTTTTTAAAATGTGCTTATCTGTCAATTGCTCAATAAATATCAGTCATTTCAATTCCTAACTAAATGCCCCCACTAAGAACCATAACCACTACACATTTGCACCTTACAAATCGCAAAGAAAACAAAGAAATTATTTCAATGCATTCGGGTTGAAACTCATATTTCCATATGTGTTCTGGTGAGCACCAGGCCACTTCCAGCTGAGCACCAGAAAAAACTGTTTTTTCAAAATTGCACAAAATAAATTTTTAAACACTTTCCTCACATGCTTACACACATACTAGTGTCAATCCTACTAATTTTAATCATTTTTTCATAACATTCATAACATTTTTCATGACTGTTTAAATACAATTTCTACCTATTTTTTCAACCTGAATGCTCATACACCATAATCTTGCTGAAACTATTTAACAAACGCACATTGCTGTTTCTCCTGTGCAAGTTATCTCAGTATTAACTCAAAAGTGCAACAACCCTGCTTTTTTCTGCAATCATAAATTACCCTTTGGACATTGCCAACTGATCTCTCAGTTCTTGGACGGGGAATAGTAGTTGCTCTCAGAGCAGCTTCAAACATTATTTACTGTGTGTGCCTGTGCTGGCCTCCTGCCAGGCTATGCATATTACTTTAAGAAAAACAGCTCTATTTCTTTGAAATTACACTTAAAAAATGTGCAACACCACTTAATCTCTTGGTTTTGAGCTGCAGAACCAGGATGCAATGTCAGTTTTGTGATTCAATTTGATTTTCACTCCCTAAATCCCTTCCTTTGTTGCTTTGTAGGTAGCTGTTTAAAGCATGATTAACCTTTCCAATTTTTTTGTCGTACCTAATCTCTCCTCCATGAAACGCACTGTCATGCCTGCGCCATGGGCGCATACATTGGCGATCAATATGGACAGATTGTTATTCATTTATCTACAGAAAACTCTTGGATCAACCGCTATTCACTATTTGGACTTTATTTCCCATTTGCAAGACTTTGGTGCTTTTTTATTTTTCCCAGAAAACTACACTTACCATAATGCACTTGGCTATAACCATCTATTCCTGGCTATTCCTATTTTTCTTCATCAGAACTACAATCCCCAGAAGCCCTAGGGATTTGCTCTGCTTCCACCAGCTCAGGAACAGAGAGGGAGGTGGCCGATTGTCTGCAGGTGTGCTGAGCCAGGTGCAACCAATTAGCCTGCCTCTGTGCTGGGCTGGGCAGTATAAAGGCTGCTGCCTGCGAGAGCTCAGTCTCTTGCATTGAGAGTCCTTCTGGCACCTTTTTGCTTCGAGCTACAAACTTTGTATGCTGTTTCCACCTGCTTTTTGTTCCAGTGCCCTGGCGGGCTCCTGGCTTGCAGTCTGCTACACCCTGCTGCCTACAGCCCTAGCCTTTTGGGCTCCCTGCCTCAGCCCTGCTCCCCTTGGGCGTCCTGCCTTGCAGCCTGCTACACCCTGCTGCCTACAGCCCTAGCCTTTTGGGCTCCCTGCCTCAGCCCTGCTCTTCCAGGCTCCTGCCTTGCAGCTGATCACGCTCTGCTTCCTTCCAGCCTCCGCCCTTGCCCTGCCGGGCCCTCTACATTGCAGCTGATCACGCTCTGCTGCCTTCCAGCCTCCGCCCTTGCCTTGCTGGGCTCTCTACATTGCAGCTGATCACGCTCTGCTGCTTTCCAGCCTCAGCCCTTGTCCTCTGGGCTCCCTGCTCTGCAGCCTGCCTCACTCCGGCTGCCTACTGCCCTTGTCCTCTGGGCTCCCTGCTCTGCAGCCTGCCTCACTCCGGCTGCCTACAGCCCTTGTCCTCTGGGCTTCCTACTTTGCAGCTTATCACGCTCCGCTGCCTACTACCTACATTTTTCCGCTGGGTTCTCGGCCTAGCAGCCCTCTACAGTCCTCTGCAACCTTCTACGGTCAGCGGCCCTGCCCCTCGGGGCTCACTCCTTGCTGCCCGGCCCTTCTGGGTTCCTTGCCGTGCAGCCTGCTTTACTCTGCTGCCCTAAGCTCTTTCCCTCTGGGCTCTCTACCTTACAGCCCTGCTCCTGTGGGCTTGCTCATTGCTTTCCTGCTCCTCTGAGCTCTCAACCTTGTTCCTTACTGTCCTCTGCTATCCAATCCTGTTACACGACTTTCCCTTCATTTCCTTCTGCTAGTTTGCTATCAACCTCCTTTTCCTGGATTTGTCTGTAAGTATCTTCTCCTGTACTGTTTGTAGATCCTTTTGTACAGAGCTTGTCTGTTGGTTCCCATCAGTCAACCTCTGCCCCTTCCCTTGTCTCGTTTCTACATTACAGACACCCATAGCTGCTGTTCCAAGCCATGAGCAAACAGCGTGGGCCTCTGTTATAGCAAACTGTGCAGAAGGCTAGAGTTTTTCCTAAGGTTCGTGGAATACTCTTTTCCTATATCTGCATACACCCCAAGAGGGAATTCATTCTGTACCTTTTTCCTTGCTACTCTTGCCTACTCTTGGTTCTCTTTCCTTTCAGCTGTGTGTACTTATCTGTCCACTTTATTTTGGCACAACCACCCAAACCCTTTCTGGGTGTCCTGTGCCACTCTTAATAGAGTGCCACCCTTGACAGAATGCAAGAGCAAAAAATGTCTTGTTCCATAGGCAGGAAAGGCACACACAGACCAAGGATGCTTTCCTTTCGGGTTAAGAAACCTTTGCAAAGATCTATACTTTCCCTAAAGACAGCAAACAAGAACCTTAGTCTAAAGAACAGTCTCGCCTTAGTAAACAAAGATTTACAAGCACGGTACTACACTCACTGGCATGCAGACCTTTCTTCCATGTATAACTTATGACATTTGCGACTATGATCCGCACTCCTTATCGGTTGAAGAGCTACAGCAAGATAATGAATTCTTACAGATCTTGTTAGCCCAAACAGTGAAAGACACTCCTGTGTCTGATAATTTTTCTAACACTGTTACAGCCAAGGATATTGCACTCATTGTGGGGGTCTCTAAACCAGAGTACGCTGTTGCTAGAGTGATATGTTCAAGATCTGCTTGGCAAGCTCCCCAGTCTACTGGAAACCCTCATTTGACAGGACACGGCATTATGTATCCTGAGGTTAGTTCACCTAGTCCTGGGTACAAAAGACCAATACTGACCATCGGTGGTCTTAATACTTCCCCAGTATCTACCAACCACAATAACCTTAAGGTCAGTCTTCCCATTGCTACAGCCACATTTTCTGCCACACCAGATTCTGAAGCTTTAGATCAGGCTAATGATACATACCTGCTACAAGAAAAACTCCTACGCCTTAAAAGAAAGACCGAAGATCTCTATGATGACTTTGTTTATTTACATAGTAAAAATTCTATGAAGGGACACAATATTCCAGACCTTTTGACACAATGTCCTACACCCGAAATACTGTCTTTAGAGATCGACATGGTGAGGCCTGGAATTGCCACGCAGAAAAGGATACAGATTTATACCAAGCAGATGGAAGACCTAAATTTAGCATATTCATCCCTTCTAAAGTCTGACACAGCTCTTTCACTTTCCAACCACAGTAACTCAGGTTCTGGTACTCTAGACCATGATTCCAATCCTGAACAATACCCGATACCTGCCTGGAATCCAGCCTTTCCATCAGTCTATACCCCAGACCCACCAAGAAATTTGAGCACACCAGACTTTGAAGATCAGCCTTCAAAACGCCTAACCAATCATGACCCCACATCTGTCTTATTACCTGTTACTGCATCTGCTAGCCCAATCTCTGCTGCTCCTCCTGCTAATACTTCTACATCTGCTACTGTTGAAGCATCTCACATCACTCTTTTCGCAGCAGAAGCACCCCCTTCCTCTCTGCCTGCAAGGACAGAACCTGTTGCTAAGTCAGATAACAACTTTTCTTTTGGGACTACAGACCCTTTTGTACAGAGCTTGTCTGTTGGTTCCCATCAGTCAACCTCTGCCCCTTCCCTTGTCTCGTTTCTACATTACAGACACCCATAGCTTCTGTTCCAAGCCATGAGCAAACAGCGTGGGCCTCTGTTATAGCAAACTGTGCAGAAGGCTAGAGTTTTTCCTAAGGTTCGTGGAATACTCTTTTCCTATATCTGCATACACCCCAAGAGGGAATTCATTCTGTACCTTTTTCCTTGCTACTCTTGCCTACTCTTGGTTCTCTTTCCTTTCAGCTGTGTGTACTTATCTGTCTTCTTTATTTTGGCACAACCACCCAAACCCTTTCTGGGTGTCCTGTGCCACTCTTAATAGAGTGCCATCCTTGACACGCACTGCATATTTCCATAGTTGAAGGCTTTTTGGATTCCGTCAAGTATGTAGACACTAAAAATTATCCCAATATCTACCAATACCTGCCTGCACCAGGGGTTTAAAGTAACCACACTTTACACTTTTTGGCTACTGTTGTTTTGCCTGATTCTTTCTTCAAATCATTAAAAAAATAACACACCAGTCCCTGCCTATCTCTTAGGTGCTACACACCATCTACCTTAAATAAATAATGTATTTTCTTGACTTCCTGTTTTAATCTTGGTACACTTCATTGTTGCTGCCGCATTTAAGTCACAACTAACACATAACAGATAGACAGACAGAAAAATAGACAAACAAGCCGGCTCCACATGTATCTTCCAGCGCCCATCGCTTTCTGCTCCTAAGACACTTCGATGGGAGTTTAAACTGTTTTAAACTGTTTCCTTTTGCAGACCTTCTCTAACGTGTAGCCTATTTATCCACTTGGATTTTGAAATAGTTTCTTCTAACATTTCTGAATGTAGGACTCTTTGGCTTATCTGGGACACTCTCCATCTCACAGAATTAATCAACGCCTCTATGTGACACTCTTTGTCCTTAACTAGATACCTCTATGTGACACTCTTCTGCATTAACTAAACACCCAACCATCTGTTACTCTTCTAAACTACCACAAAAAAATTTACAAAATACATGTCTTTATTTTCTCCCTCCTTACCTTAGTCTCCCAAAATAAATACCCCAATCCACAGGTGCCAAAGCGCCATGCTATTATCACATGCTGATAGCCATAGGAGACCCCCCTTGGCAAGATGGGGACACACTGCAGATTCATATACTTACCCTGCCATTCTCCCCATGGCACATCCTCTCATGTCTGTCAGCATACATAGATTCTTGTCCCTGGAAGAAAATGTCTTCTCTTCAGGGTCCCGTTGTGGTCGCCAAGTGAAGTTGAGGGCCCAATACCCTCCCTGGGCACTTGACATCTGTGGATCAGGCAGCAGGGACTATACACAAAGTAAGGAGGCATACAGACACCTGGGCTGGTTTCAAAAGTCATCTTTAATGCATCACAGGATACCAGCAAAGCACAACATCAGCTCTTTTTATACTGTTTCAAGACTGATGTAACTTTATAATTTAGTGCATAATACATTTTGATTAGCTCGTTCATTCACAAGCAAACCCCTACCCTGTATATTATTGGTTGGCTTGATTGTCCCTCATTAAGCCCACATGACATAATTTGGCATGCCTCACTGGCAGATATTAAATTTGTGTGAGATCCTACTGACCTCAATTATAAATCCTCTCAAAAGAAGCAGTCCTTATCAGATCACCAGAGTCTTTTTGGCAGGCTATACCGTGCTTATTCATCTCATTTGTTGCAAACCAAAGAGCTGTCTACTCTAATTGATACTTTCCCAGACACATCAATGTCAGATATTCTGCCAAGAAATTCTAAATATAAGTACCAGCTGCAGTGAACTATCCATGAACTGCTGTTAGAGAATTATTTAATTATATTTGCATGACTATGGGTTTTTCCACCATCTAGTTTTTAGAATTTAGTTGACTTTTCTCTAGTCTAAATGTGTAAAAGTATAAATGGAACTATGCCGTCTGATTATGTATTGGCCTAAGCACACTCATATCACTTTCGCATCATGAAACAATGTTGCAAAATGTGAACCTGAAACCATTGCTTGAGAAGCCATTTTGTGTAAGGAGGCCATATTCAGTCTTTGTTCTGCTCTTTGGTCATCGCACATGTATATATTGGTTTTCAAGTCAAGCACAGTGACCAACCGCTGTTTGAACTTTGAGTTGCTTACATAGTTAGGAAGGCCAGGCTGCCGCATGAATCGTTTTGTCTTATATTGAGAGAACTTTGAAGCTGTACATAAGCACCAGTAATCAGAAAACCCGGTTGCCGTCCTGTCTAGTTAGGCCATTATAGCAGGCAGCTAGAAAGAATTATACATGGCTTTAGGTTCTCTTCCACGGGAGTTTTTATTCATTTCTGCTTCAGAACGGTCTGACCTTATCACAGAAAGATAACATTAGCTGGTAAAGCAAGGAATGCCACCTCGTTATAGGCAACATGATAAGTCTTTCTCCGTCCAAATGCACCCGGTTCTCAGAGAGTAAATTGTCTTGGCACTGGTGGCAACAGTGTAGAATGTTTTATTATAATGAATTATGCAATAACCCCTGGAACCCTAGCCTAATGATGTCTGGACAAATAGGGCTGGGCAATGCCTTCTAATGCTGTGAAGTTTGCTATATATGTGTCTGTTGTGCTGGTGCTCACTCCCTCTCACCTCACAGTGTCTGCCTTACACATCGTGGGGCGCTGAGATCCATTTCATCAAATGCTGTTTTTGAATAAATATATTTGACTTCGAATCCTCATGGCTGGCTTGTAATTACTATATGGTTGGATGCCTTAATTCCAGTTTTTGATCCATCAAATGTTCTGTGATGCTACCAATGGGTTTCTGTTCAGTTCTTAGAATATATTTTTTATATGAGATACCCTCAACTGCATAGGGCATTCTGACCCCAAACATATATATATATCACCCTAAAAAATTGCTTTTTGTCCTAGAAAGTGCTACAATCCTGATTTTTGCAATACTGGAACTGTTGATCAACCTGACAAGTTATCTGCATTCAGTTTGAGGGGGGGTGGCGGTCTAACACCTCCACTACACCGGCAAAACAGTGGGTCATCACGCCTAACTCCTAGCGGCACACCAGCGATAATGTGCACTGTCACCCATAACTCAAGGCAGCACCCCAGCGATACTGCATACTGTCCCCGTAACTCAAAGCAGCACCCCAGCAATACTGTGTACTGTCTTCCATATCTCAATGCAGCACCCTGGTGAAATAACGCACCATCACCCCTAACTCCAAGCGGCACCCTAGTGATACTGAATAGTGTCCACAATTACTCAAGGCAGCACCTCAGCGTTACTGCAGACCGCCCCACGTAACTCAAGGTAGCACCCTTGGAGATACTGCGGACCATCCCCCATAACTGAAGGAGCATCCCAGCAGAACTGTGACGGTCAACCCTAATTTCAACCTTCCCAGGGGCCCCATGCATTAGTGATAAATCCTAATCATGAGGTGAAGAAACAACCATCAACTATGATTGGTTTTATGGTAGCCTCTTTATTATTTTTGTGGCTAATCTTGTAAGTTTTTCTTAAAAAGAGATCGAGTGTTCAGGTTAAAAGAGACAACACAGAGAAACACCATGATTTTAACATGACATAGCTAGGTCAAAAACAGGTCAACAACTGTGTGTATAAGCAAAGGTGAACAATGCAAAAGGTGCAATTCTTCTCAGGTCTGTACAATCGATATGCAATGACTCCTTGTGATTGTCATAATTGAACTTGAGGTATACACAATATTACTTCATAAAGGTTACAATCTCATAGTTTCAATGATGTGAATTATTGTCTTCAATTACTGTTTTTTTCCAATACATTCAAACAGACCAGTAGAATTAAGAAAACATAAAGTCCTTTTTGATGTGGGGCATAGATATTTAGCCCTAACCGGGCTATTGTGGACAGAGGCAATCGTATCTGTCTATGTAGCAATGGTTAGAAAGAATGGTCAGCTGTGGCTGATCCCCGACCAAGAGAGACTTTATGTTTTCTTAATTCTAATGGTCTGTATGATGTATTGGAAAAAATCACAAGGAGTCATTGCATATCGATTGTACAGACCTGAGAAGAATTGCACCTTTTGCATTGGGCCACTGGGAAGGTTTAAATCACAAACTGCTCAAAAGTGATTGCAGTACTGAATCAGTGAGGACAGGAACACCCAATGTACACATATCTCGATCCCTCAGCCCATTATATCCTGTCCAACTTTAGGGCGGTCCCTCCAGTTATAAGAACCCTAATTTCAAGGCACCTAAACCCCTGACCTACACCCCTAAATCATAGCAGCCCCCTCAAGTCCTGACACTACCCCTCACCCCCAAACCTCTGCCACAACCCCAAAGCAGCTCCCTCAAGTCCTAACACTACCACTCACCACCCTGACCTCTACCACAACCCCCAAGCAGCCCCATCAATTCTGAAAGCACCCCTCACCCCCTGACCTCCACCACAACTCCCAGGGCAGCCCCAGTCAGTATGCCCCCCTCTCCTCACTCCTTAACCCTCTCACCTCCATCCCAACCCAGAGGCAGCCCCCTGCAAGTCTACCCTGCTCCCACTACCCCCACTCACATCCACCACAATCCCCAGGTAGCCCCCTACCAGTACACACCCCAACCCCCACCCATCTGACTTCCACCGCAACTCCCAGGCAGCTCCCTCAAGTCCTGACACCACCCCACACCACCCTCACCTCTGTCACAACCCCCAGGCATCCCCCTCAAGTATTGACACCACCCCTCATCCCCTGGCCTTAGCCACAACCCCCAGGCAGCCATCTGCCAGTACGCTCCCTTCCCCTCATTCCTCTGACCACTGCCACAACCCCCAAGCAGCTCTCTGCTAGTCTACCCTCCTCCCACCACCCCACTCACAGTACAACCCCCTCCCTAACCCCTATGACCTTTGCCACAACCCCCAAGTAGCCCCCTCAAGTCCTGATATCATCCCTCATTCCCCTGACCTCCACCACAACCCCAGGCAGCCCCCTCAAGTCTTGATACCACACCTCGCCCCCTGATCTCTGCCACAACCCCCAGGCAGCCCCCTCAAGTCCTGACACCACCCCTTACCCTTGAGCCTGACCTCTGCCAAAATCCGGTAGCCCCCTGCCAGTATGCCCCCTCCCCTCACCTGTCTGACCTCTGCCACAACCAGCCACCTTTCAGTCTTCTCTCCTCCCATCACCCCTACTCACCTCTGCCACAGCCCCCAGGCATCCCCCCCAAGATCAGACACCACCCCTCACCCACCTGACCCCAGCCACAATCCCCAGGCAGCCCCCTCAAGTACTGGGACCACCCCTCACCCCTCTGACCCCCACCACAACCTCCAGGCAACCCCCTCAAGTCCTGACACCACCCCTCACTGCCCTGAAATCTGCCACAACCCACAAGCAGTCCTCTGTCAGTACACTCCTCTTCCCTCACCACTCTGTCCTCCACCACAACTCCCAGGCAGCCCCCTCAAGTCCTGACACCACCCCTTGCCCCCTGACTTCTGCCACAACCCCTAGGCAGCCCCTGCCAGTACACCAACTGTCCCTCGTCGCTCTGACCTCTACCACAACACCCAGGAAGCCCCCTGCCAGTATACCCCCTCCCCTCACCCCTCTGACCTCTGTCACAACCACCAAGCAGCCGCCTGCCAGTGTAACCTCGTCCCACAATCCCCACTCACCTTTGCCCATTACCCCAGGCAGGCCCTGCTAGATTACTCCTACCAGTCCAACGTTCAACAGCAACTTACCTCAACTTCTCTGGCCTGTCTTCAACATGAAGTGCACCTGCCACAAATCCTCCTCCAACTTGAACAACTGGTAGCACTGCTGCAGAATCCATGTCCATAGCTCCTTACAGGACTCCCTGGTGCATCACACTCACTTGCACATCAAAGGTATGGGATAATGTAACACGAGCTACACATTGATCACACCATGTACCTGTGACTCAGTAATGCAATGGAATTCATTGTCACGTAATATTGTGGCTATTGCAATGGCCTCAAAGCACTGTAAGTGAATGCCCTTGGAGGACCTAAGTCTGACACAACAGAGAGTGGTCTGAGTCATTATTAATACATGTGTGCATTGTAGTCTGCACAATTGAAGAAATGAAGGTAGGCATGTAGGTAGGCAGGGGTTGAAAAGTCACTGCAAGTGACACCAGTAGACAGGCTTGTGGTTGGGTGATGTCAAGGTTGTCAGAGAGCGTGTGAGTTAAGGAGGCAGATAATGGGAACAGCCAAACAGACTAAATAGCCATGTGAACATGCAGCATTTGAGTGGCAGATGTGCATCATCATATGAGAGCAGGTAGTGGGTGATTGCAGATGTGTGCAGGTGGGTGACCATGCTTTGTGAGGTTTACATCTACTGAATATCAAGTGCACAAGTGTGTGCATAGCCCATACATTAACAGTGATGCGCCAACCAATGTGACATTCACAGAAGAAATGCATTTGTGCAACACTGAAAAAGTGATAATGCACATGGACAGATAGACTGCAAGAAGTGTGGTATCAAGATTCAGAAACGTGTATTCAAACCATTTACAGAACAATGATGAAATATGGAGAAGGGCACAATGTCCAGAGGTAAAAACAAAATGCATTTACAAAATGAAACCTAATTGTATAGAACTATTTACACAGGCAGTGGGCTTCAATGTCATTCAATGCATCCTCCAGTGCGCAGTCACACTCCTCTTCACCCAGGCCTACATTCTTGCGTGGAGTGCTTGCAGGCCCTCAATTATCCACCTCTCCTCCTCCCTGCAAGCATCCTCCAGGATGGCTGCCCACCCCATTGTCCTTTCATCCTGCCAGATCTGACATATTTACTGCCGAATGTGACTCCTTGCGGTGGAATGGCTCTGCATCGAGTGCCTCCTCATACTCCTCATCTGCTGCTGCCCGGCTCAGTGAAAGCTGCATAGGTACCCCCTCCAACTGGATGGTACTTGTTGGGGGGGGCACAGCACCTGCACTGGCCTTAAGTGCCAGCTGCCCCTCCACTGTCTGTACCTGTGTTGGTGCTTGGGCAGGTACAGTGACCACCTCAAGTGGCGTACTTGGGACTTCCATCACAGGCAAGGATGTATTCACAACCAGACAGGGGGCGTAGTGAGAGGGACTGGTGCACAGGGGTCTGTGGTTGTATGTGGCACGGAAAGTCTCCCTGGAGGATGACTGGGGTACAGAGGAGGAAGTGGAGGAGGGGGCAATTGTATGTGCCATTGCACAAAGGCCACCCAAGAGCAGTGCACTTGCCAGCTGGCCCAGGTATTGGCACATCAACTCATGATGCTGAGCCAGATCCTCGCAGGTAGCTGACACAGAATCAGGAATCAATGAGGTCCGCCTCACAAGACCAGCCACCGGGGACTGCACCACAATTTAGGTGGCCCTCTTGGTCACCAGGAGGGCCTCAGTCTGGGTGGAGGCATCCACAAAGATGGTCACTGCTGCAGCTGATGGTCCAGGTAAAGGAGGTTGTGTTGAAACCTCCACGGTGGTCTGCGCATCCGTATGTCTCTGGGCCAGGGGTGCAGCCTGAACACAATCATGGATGTCCCACCACACGCTGTTTGCTGGACTGCAATTGACCTCTCATGCACCTCCTCCACCATCATCCCTGATTTCCCCAGAGAGTCTTCCACCCTCAATGGCCCCTCTGTCTCCACACCCTGTCCCACAGCCATTGAGGTGTCCCCCAATACAATCCCCTCCTGGGACTTACCCTCAGCAGCCACGCCTGCCATCCCCATCAGGAGAGGTGGTGTCAATGGGGGCTGACTGGGTTGTGCACCTGGGTCTGGTGACCGGGTCCCTGCCCTTCCACTCCACAGCAACTGTGGAAAATGGGACAAAGAACATTGACATCAGTCATCAGTGTCAATGCATGTGTGACCTACAGAACATGAACAGTCACATTTAGCACATGTCAACCAGCAACTGACACACACACATGCCCACGCAATCAGCATGACTACTGACACACAAGTGTAGGGACAACGATGGCTCGCAGTCATGACACAAGCACATGTCAACCCAGTACATTGTCTTGTGGCCACAAAGCCATTTCCCAAAACATGCAATGCCACTATAACAATGCCAAAGTGACACAAGTTTGACATGCAGCCAAGTCCATGGGAAGTGCACTTGGGCACCTGTCCACCAATTACAGTTAGCAACATGCATATGTGACAGTGTGACCTGTAAGCATGCAACATGTACCAGCACACATTTCTGAGGAACAAGCGCTTATGCTGTTTGCCCATGCAGATACATATGGCATGATCACAAGTCAACTCGGGCTTCACGTGCAATGGGATGGCACATCACATCCCCGTCCCTGAGAGGTCAATGCCCCAACATGACATTGACAGACATCCATGCACATGTGTCACTCTCAGCGGATGTGCGTAGATGGACACACTTGCAGATGTGCAACACATAGAGGTGCCCTGCATGCATGTCCCTCACATGACCACAACATTGTAAGCCAGCATCCATACTGTCTCAGCACTTCTTCTCATGATCTCATATAGCATGTGCATGAGTGCAAGTCACCAAGTACAAACATCTCTTATTCAGTCTGTTCCATAAACATATGTCTGCCACCGCATAAACCCAGCATTAGCAGGAGGCTGCATGCTACTGCGGCTCACTGCAACACACATGCTGCATTCAGAAGGGGCCACTTGCAATCATGCCTGCCCATGCATGGCACACATGCACTGTAGAGCAGTGCACCACATGGGTACTCACCAGCAGCTTCCAGACAACGTTTCCACTCACAGATCTGGAAGTGAAGTTCCGGGTAAGACCTTACAAGGACCCGCAGCTGGTTTGGTGACAACTGGTGGCAGCCTGCACGATGCACCTACACGGTGGGCTCCGTTGCAAGGGCTGTCACCGCCTTTGTTTGGGTTCTGGTCTTGAGGTCCTCCCATTGCTTCTTCACGGTCTTCACTGTACGGTTGCCATGCCCTCCACATTGATGGCAGCCATGATCTCTTCCCAGAACTGTACACATCTGTAGTGTACCAGCTGTGTGGCAGGGTGGAAGAGGTTATCATAACTACCCAGGACCCTATCCACCAGGATGCCAACTTCGGTGTTGGTGAAGTTGGCAGCCCTCTGCCATCCCTAACATGGGGGGCTTTTCTCTCCAGATGAGGTAGATGGTGCCGACATGGCAACCCCGAGGCAGGTGTGGTTTTGCTGGGTGCTTAGACTCAAACAGGCAGCAGCAGATGTTGAGCATTGGAGGCAATGCAGGGCAGCAGGAGGCAAAATCAATGGCACGGAGGCAGGAGGAACTTTGATGCGCATCTTGCATCTGAGGCAATAGATAACAGAGTGAAGGCCTTTAGCACGTGATTTACATGCTACGTACTGCATGTAGCATGCCTTAGCAGCTTATACAGTACCCAGCACTGACAGGGATATTTAAGAGGTGCGACGCGCATCACTGGTTGTGCATGAGAAGGTACGAAGACGGATGATTGTGTTTTGCTGACCTGCATTTGGGTGTGCTGCGCAAGCCATTTCCTTCAATTAACACGCACCTCATTGTTCTTTTTGGGGGTTGCCACTTGCCTCTACACATACGCACATGTATTGTTGTTCATTGTGAGGCTTTCGGTATACCACATATGCATTTTTGTCTTTTGGGGTGCCATTGCATATCACAATCTGCTGTTTTTCTGTTTTTCTGAAGCTTTTGGTATATGGAATATGAATTTGTTTGCCTTTTGGGTGCCACTGCGTGTTGTGTACCACTGTTTTGTTGTTTTGGGGTGCCTTGGAGCATTGCTGGACCAATCATCTACGTAGTCCATCACATATACTGTTACCTTTCATATATTGTTGTGGAACATATTTGGGGTGGTTTTCATTTTTTCATTTTGCCTGCACCGTGAGTGGGAAGGCCCCAAAAGGGAAAGGTAGAAGACGGGAATGTGGTGAGGACACATGTGCCCCAACCCCAGGAGGACGTGTTGTGCCTCATGCCAAAGGTGACCCAGAACCTGTACGTAGATATGGACGGAGGCCAACAGATGAACCTGTACCACCAATGGCCACTAGGTCCAAGGGAGGATGCCTTGCAGAGCAGGAAGGGGCTACACCCCAAGATCAGGCAAAGGAGAAGGGTCCACTGAGGAAGAAGCGCTTCAATGATGAGGAGTTTCAGAATCTTTTAGATTATGTGACGGATCACCATTTTGAGATGTACCCCTCGGCCGGCAGAGCCCATACTTCTACCCAGGGAATGGTGGTCTGGGAGCATGTCACACACCTCATTAACGTCTGTATTGTGGAGAGGTACACTGCTAAGTGGATGAATGACCTCATGCAAAGGACCAAGCAGATGCTGAGTGTCAACCTGGCTTCTGACCAGGCCACTGGAGGGGGGCCAGCAGAGTAAGAGCAATTGACTCCAATTCAAGAGGCTGCAAATTTGCTCATTAGCAGTGAGCATGTGCAAGTTGTGGGAGGCATAGATGCCTATCTGAACACATCTGGTGAGCAACTTTTGTGCATTTTGTATGTGTAGACAATAATGGTTGACATGCCCAAATATGTGTCACAGTACAGTTGGCTGCAGTTGTCAGTCATTTGTGGCCAATGAATCATTGTTAAATGAATTGACCATTCTCTTCGCATTGTACATCAAGTACAAATGATGCATGATGTTGAAACACAGCATTTGTGCTCAGGTGCATGTTTGGTCTGTCACCTTCTTTTACGGGGCGCCTTGTCAGAACGGATTTCCAAGCTTCCTGTGCTGACACACTATGGTGTGACCAGCCTGCTGCGGTCTGAGTGCCCACTGACCAGTGCCCTGGATTGCAGTTGTTATGTTGAAACGACCTTGCATGTATGTTGTAAGGGGCACCAATAGACCAAAAATAGGTCGAATTTGCTGATACAAGGTCATCATTCCAAGGTGGACAATCATGTACTCTCCTATTGTACTGTCTGAAGATAACCCATGAAAAAGCATAAGGGGATGAAAGACACCAATGAGTGTACATGTCTGCCTTGCATGTAATGCATATGCATTTTGCAATTTATCCAATGATCATAGAGCTCTAGGTTCTATTTGCTAGTTTGTGATGAAAAGGTTGTATGTGGGAATCAGTGAATGCATGACAGATACATGGCTTGGTGCTCACATCACTGTTCACAACACTCACCCTAACTTTGCAATGTCTGTAACTATGAAATATACATACGTGTCCAGACATTTATATTGATGGGGTGTGGAATGACATGGCAGCAACATTACCCACCGAGATGGGGTATGAGGACTCAGTTGCTCCTTGTCTCAGGAGAATTTCTGATGAGGATGTGCTGGGTCTCTGAGCATGCCCAGTCACCAATACAGACACATCCTTAGTGGATAGTGTTCATAGACAGGAACAGATGCTCTACAATAATCACCCAGACAGGAGCTATGAATGTAGGGAATGATTGTTCCACCTATGAACATTAGCGTGACCATTAATGGTCGGATGAAGCATTTGTGACAAAACTGTCAACTGATATGTCATATGGAATTAACATTTCCCCAGCCACTGCCTCCTCACCATTAAGCATGCCTGAGGGGTGATTCCAGCACAAAAGAGCAGGACCATGCCTTGTCTGACAGTGCTCTTATAAGCATCTCTTCCTAGTGCTGGCCTGTAGCCAGTGAATATCATGTTGTGGCGATGTGGTAAGGATGTTTAGTCCAGTGAAGTTTCAATTTGAGGCTACGTTTGTGACTGATATGTGTGACTAATTGTGGGGACAGTATGGCACACTCGTTGTATCTGTATAGGTCAATGTTCCCAGTGCTCTATTGCATGGACAAGTGATGCAGAGCTGGCTCAAGGGACTATCAAGTTGTGCAGTCACACGGGAACTGCAAATATAGTGCACAGCCAACGCAAACAATGTAAAGTGTCACTTCACACTGTGTGAGGTGACAGCACTCTTTACATGACAATGTCATGTAAAGCGTCAGTCAATGACTGTCAGCCACTCACTTACAGACAGTCATTGACTGACACTTTACATGACACTATCCTCTGAAGTGTGCTAGACGGTGTGTGTATGAAGAGCACATCAGTGTATGTGTTCTCCATGTGCACCCCATTATTTTCTAAATGAGTATGCAAGTTTTATTTACCAGCGGTGTACTCAGAGTCAGATGTCTGGGTCTGGACCTTCCTGTGTCTACCACTGTATGCCTTGAAATTTGCTCCCGGTGAAGTTACTATCTACGCATTGATCATGAAATGATGCAGATTGTATGTGTGTGTATGTCATGCAACACACAGCTGGCTGGACACATTCACAGTGTCTTGGATATGTATTGTCCAGTGGGTGAGACAATTATGACTCAAACAGTGTTACTGAATGATGTGCATGTTTATACAGTCTTTCATTACCTTGCCCTGGTGGCCAGTGGACATGCATAGACACATGAGGGTATCATCACAATGGGACTACATGTGGATGGCAAATAGCTGTCTCTGTGTAGTTCATTACACAATATATATATATTTTTTTTTAAATGTGTAGTTTCAATGGTGCAGTGGACGTGCATGCATGCCTTTGTCGGTTCCATGTCGCAGTCTCCTCACACATGTATGCAAGGCATGTGACTGTGGCCAGCCATGTAGGGGGCAGGGGGCCAATGATGCAATTGTGGTTGGGCATGTCATGGCAACACATATGCATGCATGAAATGTGTGGTCTCAGATGTGCAGGTCACACTTCCACATGTTGCACATAAAAATGTCTGGGTTGTGGATGGGATCACTGATTATGCACAGACCTCTATCCTTCCACTGATGTGTTTCACTGCCACTCATGTATGGGTGTATGTGTGTTGTGTGCGCTCGCACATGCAGACCATGCCATGTTGCACTGCCTGAAATGCCTGGACATGACTGCGCATGTCAGCGAATGCCATTAATTTGTGACATACCATTGATAGTGTACCAAGTCACGATGTGTGATATATGTGTGTCCGGACATTTTGGGCCTCATTACACGTTGTGCGGTAAAATCCGCGAATTACCGGCATGGCGCCCTTAACGTGTCCGCCCTTGCAGGAGGGCGCTAATAGCGTACCATTACGAGTACGCGGACACGAGCATTGCGCCATGCCGGTAATACCCCTACTGCCTTGCCGCTAAACTCCCCCAAAAGTCACTTACCGTCTTCCTCGACAGTGCAGATAGCACCTCCGCCTTGACGCAGCATGCAAATAGCGGTCACCGCTAATAGCGGTGACCGTTAAATACCGGAACCGGAAAAAGCGTCATCGCACAGGAACGGGAAAGAGCACGGCGGCCATCTTTAAAAACACAATCCATTGCCATCCTCTGCCCCCTGGACCTGTTTGTGTTACCTTGCTGTCTGAGATCCATTGCAACACCGTTACCATGCCCAAGGCACTGAAAAAAACCACAGACCGCCAGCGGAAGGAAAAGTTCTCTACTGAGGAGTTACTCATGCTGACTCAGACCTTATCGGACAATGCTGCAGTGGTCTTCGCAAATGACATGCGGCGGGAGACCCTCCTTAAGCAAAAGGCTATCTGAGACGAAGTGGCAATGAAAGTGAGTGCTGTGGGCAGCAGCACGCGCACTGTACGTGAGTGCAGGAAAAGATGGGATGACCTGAGACTCCGGGTCAGAATGATCCTGGCAGAGAATCACAAGACTGCCACCGCTGGCGGATCTGGGTCGCCAATCAAGTTAAATGAGTGGGAGGAGACATGCGCCAACCTCATCGGAGTCGAATGTATTGAGGGAGTAGGGAGGATGGAGCATGGCGTGGCAGAGACTTCTGATGGAGGTAAGTGCACTGATGCAAGCATGCAATGTGAATGTACAGGTCCCCACAAATGTCCGCCCTGGATCACCTCATGGATGGCCAAACATCCACACATGCATCCCACCCTGCCCATGTCAGTGCCAGACCCAAACACACACACACATGCACACATCAACAGAGCCAAGTGCCACACACAACACTGCATGGATGAGCCACTGAAATGACACATCACCTGCATCCTTCACAATGAAGTCCAAACGGCCCCAACTGAATTCATGATGTAGCCTGCATTGAGTACATTGAACCATAACCAATGACATCCCCCTTCTTGTCCCCGACATGGTCACAAACAGACAGTGAGGAAGCATCCCAGGCACCCCCTGTTCAGAAGAAAAAAGGCCACAGCCCAGCGAGGACGCCCCAATGACATCAAGGGGAAAAGACTCAAGGCTCCATTTGCAGCATTCAAAACATCGTTTGAGCGCCACTGCCAGTGCCACGCCAAACCCTACTGCCCCGCATCTGGAGGTTCACTCCCCCCCCAATCACAGCCACCGAGGGTCCACCCTTAGCTGCAGCCAGTTCGGCAGGAGAGGCGGCAGCCATTGCCCCATTGTCTGATATGGATGAGCCTACAGATCGCCACCTGGCCATACACACCCCAAGCCCTGCTCGAACCCCAGAGCCATCACCCCAACACACACCTGTCTCCAACGTCACTGGTGATGAGACCATGGAGGCCTTCAGTAGCCCCCCGGAGCCTACATCTGTACACCGGCCAGCATCAGAATGCGCAGCAGCCACACCCCCACAGCCCGACACTGCCCTTGACCTGGCCAGCATCATCCAGCGGCAACAGGCTCTCACTGTGCTGGTTGGTCAGCATGTCGAGGAGGCTGCCCGTCTCAGGGCGGAGCTCGGGGAGACATCCAGGCCCTCCAGGGGGGGGATGGAGTCGTGCACAGACAGGCTGTGTGGGGAGCTCATACGCGTCCGGGAGGTGCTCACACGCATTGCGGATGCAATGGACCGCCAAATCCCACCACCACCAGCACCAGGACAGTCTGCCACCTCTTCGTCCACTAGTTTGCGGCAGACAAGCTCACTCAGACGCTCTGCACGCACCACCAGGCGCACCTCCAGCCAGCCCCCAAATGATGGTCCTGCCAATGACCAATAGGGTGTGAATGTCCATTCCCCTGTGTGCATGCCTGGATGCAAACATTGTTGGAGACTCATGAGGGACAGTTGTGGGGGGTGGGGGGAAGGGTGTGATGGGACAGTTGTGGGGGGTGGGGGGAAGGGTGTGATGGGACAGTTGTGGGGGGTGGGGGGAAGGGTGTGATGGGACAGTTGTGGGAGGGTGGGGGGAAGGGTGGTGGGATGATTGGGGACATTTTTCTGTTTCAGTTCATTAATACACTGTTGTTTGAGCAAAACACAGGCCTGGACTCCTTCATTGTGTATGTGCAATTTATTGACGCCAAGGTCCATTGTGAGCTAACAAACAGACACCAGTGCATCGCCAGCCATATACAGGTGACAGTACGAGTACATGGTACTCAGAAGATTTGGTTGATCAAATGCTGTCTCACAGCACGTCCCTCCTGGCCATCCCCTCTTGCATGACCTGCATCCCCTTCACCTCCATCCTCATCCCCATCATCATCCTCATCAGGTGCCTCCATTTCAATGTCAGGGGGCAGTGGCACATTCCGTCTGATACACATATTGTGCAGCATGACACATGCCATGGTGATCTTTGCCACCTTATCATGGCCATACAGGAGAGCGCCACCAGACCTGCTAATGCACCTAAACCGTGACTTCAAAAGTCCAAAAGTTGCTTGATCACGAGGCGGGTACGGGTATGTGCACGATTGTATTCTTCTTCGTGCCTGTTCTGTGGGTTCCGTACAGGTGTGAGGATCCACCTCTTCAGGGGATAGCCGGCATCACCTATATGGGGGAAGGAATGGGGTCCTGTTACTTTTCAACACAAGTGTGGCCTGTTCATATCACATACTTTGACCTATCATTGGGATTCATGTACAAAATCAACTGCATGAATGGAAATGGTCTGTGTAACTGCTTTGTGCAAAGGTGAGCAAGCCTGCAAGTAGACATGCTCCATTGAAACCTCCAAAAGTAAATGACATGTTCTGGGTGAGGCCAGGTCATAGGTGTCCCTTTGGCCAGGCACATTTGGTACCACACTAGTGGTGTACTGTCCTTCCAACATTGCTGTTGCCATGCTGAGAGGCATCACTTCAGTGGTGCCATGGGTTCGTGGTGCATTGCCATGGCTAGGGGGTGTCCCTTCACATGCATTGAAGGGCACAATGCATTGTTGATGTTGTGCTGTAGGAATGCTGCATGACTATGTTGACAGCATGGATGACATTTGTGTATTTCGTGGCGTGGAGTGTCGTGCAGTGTGGATGAGGATTGATGTTTGATGTTACTAGAATTGGATTGTCAGCTGTGTTGTGTAGCATATACTTGCATGTCCGTTCATCTCAAGTACGTTGCTGCCCTCCCAGATGGACATTTGCGTACATCTGTATGTGCATTTGGGCGACGGACTACAGGCTACACCCAGTTGGAGTATCTATCTACCCCCCCAATGCACCCCTAGTTGGAGTATCTATCAATCCCCCCCAATCACACTGCCATGTGCTTGGCCTGCTACTCACCAAGTAGCCACGAACGTTGTCCCATTTGTTGCTCCATGTAGCGGGGGATAGTTGAGTTCCGCAAGACCATGGAATCATGGGTAGATCCTGGAAATCGGCACAGCAATGTGTGATTATCTTGTTGGCGTCACATACCATTTGGACATTGATGGAGTGGAATTGCTTCCTGTTTCGGTACACTACTTCATTGTGATGTGGGATGACCAATTCCACATGTGTACAGTCGATGGCCCCAATGCAACTTGGGATGCCTGCCAGTGAATAGAAGCCAACTTTGGTGTTTGCAATCTCCTGGGCAGTCCGTGGCATGGATATGTGTTCGGGTGCATGCTTCAGGAGGGCATCGAGTACCTGGTTCAGTATGCGTGAGAATACTGGTTGGGAGATGCCATGCATCTGCCCAACTGTATGCTGGTAGGTTCCTGTGGCCAGGAAGTGGAGCACTGTCACCACCTTGAGTAGAGGGGGGATGGCAGTTCTGATGTCTATGAGGCTCACAATGTTGTTGTGTATCATGTCCACGATGCTGGTGATGGTGTCCCGGTGCAGACGGTACAGGGTGTGTATCTGCTCAGGTGTTAGGTTAAATGGACTGGCTCTGATCCGGGGAATTGGTGGGTGCCTCTGTGGTATGATTAAGTGGCGTGGTGGTGCTTGCTGTGCCTGTCTAGCCCTCCTCCTCCTCCTGCCTCTCCTCTGTGCTGCCTGTTGTTGTAGCAGCAGCGCTGCAATCAGGTCCTCCATGCCATGTAATGCTGCCAGTATTGGAACCATCTTGGTGTGGGAAGGGGTGTGGGAAGGGGTGTGGTGTGCTTCTTTTGAGCAGCCACAGTCTCCATTGCCTCCACCTGTGCTGATTTTGGCCACCTGTGGCAGGTGTTAACACTGCCTAGTTCTTTTAACGGGTGGTTCGCGATGGCGTATTAGCGCCATGCCGGTAAGGGGTTTTGGGGGATTTACCATGCCGCTATTGCCATGTGCACTTGCCTTGTGATGGTGTGCTATTAGCGGCGTGTCGTTATTTACGGGATGGCGGGTCGCGCGCACGCGGACTGACTGCTATTAGTGGCACCGTACTTAGCGGTGCCGCTAATGGCGGTGAACCGGGTCGTAATCCGCATGGGCATTTAACGTTACCGGTATTCCATTACCGGTAATGTTAAATCGCTACCGCCATCCGTGTAATGAGGCCCTTGTATCTGTATGCATTTTAATGCATTGTAATGCACATATGCATGTTTAGCAAGGTGCTACTCACTCAAAATGTTGTCTGTCTATGTGCAGGTGATGGTGCAGCGGATGCAGAAGAGGAGGAGGAAGAGGAGGTTGTGTGTCAGTGCACTAGTGGACGGGCATGATGTGGTACGCCATGAACATCCACAGTTGCTACAGACAAACCTCAGTTGTGTTTCAGAGTGAGTTGCAGAACCAGGTGTGTATGACACATTGAGGGACATGGAGGGTGCCCCAATGGGCAGGCCGGATGGGACCGTTGAGTCTGAGGCAGTGAGCCAGGCTTCACAGGTCCAATCAGTGGTAAGCCCCATCTCTGCAGTGGTTACGGCTGCAACATCGCCCTCACATGAGTTGGGTTCAAATTCATGGAATGATGTCCAATGGAGGGTTGCAGACCTGCAGCTAAGGACAGGGGTCCCACTGCAATGGGCCTGGACCCTGGCATCCCACCGCCGTCAGCACCAAACATGTGCTGGACATGTGTATGCCAGCAAGACAGCGTGAGAGCAGCAGAGGTTGTATTCAGCTATACGGTCATGTGACAAGTTGCATGAGAATTTCGGGGAGATGCATCGCATGGCTGGAGAAATGCATTGTATGGCAGAGAACATCTCCACACTAGCTGCCTGGGATGCACAACATCGGGACTCTCAGGGACATCAGGAGCAGCTTTTGCCCAACCTGGAGTAGAAACTGCATGCTGAGATGCGGTCCTCAAGGCTCTCTCACTAACTGGGAGGGGAGGGGAGGGGAGGCCAACATCAAGGGGCAACAAGCTGATTTGACATGTCAGCAGTACTCACTGCATGCAGTGGTACACAGAGAAGCCCTGAAGCAGGAGATGTTGGCATCTAGAGACTCCAATCGCTGTGAGAAGAAGAGTTTGAGGACTTCACTGCATGAGGAACTTTCAGTCCCGGTTGCACTAGGAGATGGACACCTTAAGGCAGACACTGTCAAAGGAAAATTGATGCATCACTTGTGAGCGCACATGCAGACTCTGTGGCCACTCGAGAGAAGGTTCATTTTGATCTCACAGCCATTGTGATGCTGGTGCATGCAGCTGTATTATGGGTGGCCCTAGCCAATGAAGGCCATGCTTTGGCACTGCATGCACAGGATGAAGCGCCACCCCCACCACAACCTGATGATCCATCACTAGATGGCAGTCCCACTCCACCCAAGCCATCTCAACCAACATCGGAAGCAGCTGCAGTTGCTCTTGCAACTGCAGTGTGGCTTGACGGTCTGATTGAACACGGCCGTCTCACTTCTAGGTTCTTTCCTCTTACCTGGATGTGATTGGCTCAGCTCACTGCGCTGTGTGTTTCTCTTCTGTCTTGTGTCCCGTGCTGCTGTCCCTTTGTGACCAGTGCCTCTGCGCCACATGCTTCATGAAAAACGTCCTGAGAGACAGTTGTGAACTATGAAGAATTTATGAAGGCAATGGTGTTGAGAGGGCTGAGGAGTCTGGTAATTGCAATGAAGGACATTCTGAAGAGGGTGGCGACACACCATACCACTATAGAGTATGTTGTGGGTTACCAATCCTTTTGGCAACATTCTTTATTGGCTTAGATTTGCCATTCTGTTCCACCTGGATCAGTTTTCTTGAACTTCTATTTTAGCGTTAAGTTGCTGAATTTCTTTGATTGACATACCGATTTCTGACGCAAGCGCCTCATGGTTGATTTTCATGGCACTTATTTGGTGTTCATTTTCTGTGGTGCATTTGGTCTGCATATTAATGAGGTTATAATTTCTTTCATGATATCCTGAACTGTAGTATTTGTTTGTTGTGTGCATTGATTTTGCGTTTTCATTTCAGCAAAATATCCTTTTTGGCAAAGTATCCCTTTAAGCCGGTTGTCTAACTGATCAGTGCAAGTTCAAGGAGATTTTACTGCCCACTTCCTCTGCTGCCGCGTTTGACATATCTTAGTCAATAGGGAGAGTGGACATGCTTGACTGTCCTCCGAGACAACTAAAGTGCCCTAATCCACTTCATCATTAATGCTGAATGTGCAGGTGTGTTGCATCATATTTTGTTTCTGTATTGCAGGCATTTCCAGCCTTCATTTAGCAGGTGCATTGAGAGTAGCAGTAGCCTAGTGAGCTGCTGCTCTCGGACCAGTTGCTTTATCTATCCGCAGACTGCTGTGTACCCCATCTGCCAGGCTTATGGGTTGCATTCATCTATCTTATTTATTTCCTGCATGCCCCATTTGTCTTCCAGATCCTACATACTGTCCCTTCTATGCTGAAGCTGGGTATCCTCCAAGTTATGTGATCATAATAGACCACTGCTCATATGATAGCTAGGTCACCTAACCTAATATCAGACTCTTCACCGTCAATGGTAATCGTTAATGTGTATTGTGTAAGGAAGGCATGGTATCAACAGTAAGACAGACACAAGTGACCACCGTACAAGGGTGTTTATTGAACTTATGATGAACGCTGATCTAATCCTAAATCTACAGATGGGAGCAAGCTACGATCATCAAAAAATAATAATGCAGTCCTAGTGGTGTCTTCTCAAAATAAAAGGGCCTATACTAAAAAACCTATTGCCAATACTTACCTCTAAATACAAACAGCGTGGGGGATAATGTTACAAAAAGAAGGAAGTGTTCAAAATGATTGGTCAGGATGTTTAGGCCACTGACCTCCTTTCCCCACACTTTTTAGCACTGGACAAGGTGGTTCACTCGAAGGTAGCACAGTTTCTGGCTTCTTTAGCACGAGGATAGAGTTCAATCATTAACATCGGGACCTTCTGCATGCAAGTCTCTTTATTCCTCAAAGTCTCTTCCTTCAGAGGGCCTGATGTATCCAAACAAAAATGATATGTTCCTTTCCTCTTTGGATTTCAATAAGTATTCACTTTAGGTGATTCACTATTCACCCGGATCCCCTTCAGTAGGGTTCAGATATCTTGAGTAAAATGTTTGTTCCCTTTTGATCCCCCTCAGTCGGGCTCAGATCTCTTCAGTACAATGTTCACAAGATATTCTTTCGGGTGACTCACGGTTGACGCCGGATCCTCCTCAGTCAGGTTCAGATCCCCTTTTAAACACAATTAGTCTCCCTCAGCCGGGCACGGACCAATTTCACTGAAGTTTCAAAGACTTCCGAATGTGCACAGGGTTTAGCTTGAACCGTTGCAGGACCACTTTGATTTTAAAATTCCTTCTCTTTACATTTGTACCCTTTGGGTTTGGATAATTAACAGAGACTTTCGAATGAGCATGCATGTGGTGCCGGACCACTCTGTTTATGGAATCTATATCCGCTTCAAAGTTAAGTCACTCATTTAGTGCATTAATTATGTTTGCATCACTTGCCACATATGCTTTATGCACTGTCCTCTTCAACATTCCTTCATACAATGTTACCACTTGCAACCTTGGATTCCCAACAGCCCGAGTTGGCATCAGTCTCCCCAACTCACTGGCTGTGCTGCCTTCACTGGTTTTTTTGTTGTTGTAGGAGCCAAGGACAATACCACGGTGGAAAACCCTTCTCTCCGCCTTGCCCATCGACGCGGGTGAGCCCCTGGTACCTATGATACACAATGCTGGAGTCTTCAGCTTTGAGTCCAAGTCTTATGTTTTCTATTCTCGAAGGCTCATGGAAATGATGGTCTTTCGGTGAAAAGGTCAAGGGGAATTCCTTCATATTCCTCTTAGGTCTTGCCCATTTTTGCCTTGCATTAAACTGCCATCTTGGAACTGCTGCTTATTTGTGCGATTTGCCTCGCTCAGAGTGTTCTCACGTGCTCAGGCTTTTATCCATGTGGGCAACTGTGATGGAAGTCAGGTGTGTGTAATGATCAGTAATTGCCTAACCCTTCCTGACCATCATGTTGGGACATGTCATGTATACAGCTTGGGTGTTAGTCCATTTCCCCTCAAAGCGAGTTGTCCGTGAGAAAAGTGTTTGTGTCAGAAAAGGGCAGCGTTGAATCCCTAAGTATCCTAGCTGGTCGGATGGGGTAAAGGTGTTATAGGGAAGGGGATACTATGTCTCGTTGTTTTATGTTCCACTTCCACTCCCCGAACATCCCCATCCAAGTGATCCTCCCGCACTGGTCCACCCCCAGGAACTGGATCCAAAAGAGATGGCCGTGTCCTGGCCAACTGGATGACAGATTGCCGGGGACTGGCAGGTGAGACACCTTCAGGTGTCTCACAGTTGCCTATAACTACCACATCCTAGCTCATCTGTAAATCGGCTCAGGCACTGTCTCTGCTGAATGATCACAGCTGCCCTTCTCCCCATGCTGCTTCAGTTTGCAGAGTGTGCCACACTTGCCCCTCCAGTTATCTAATTCTAGATGGTGTTTACTGCAGCCTGTTCCCATGAGCCCCTGACTTTATACCTGGGATACACCCAGAGCTGGCACTGCAGTGGCCCCTCCTTAATCACCTTACCCTCCTTACGACATGGCACGCACTTCACCACCGGTCCGATCAGCCAAGTTGTCCTATATGTGGCTGCCGCTGCTCCCCCTTTGAGCTGATCTTCAGAATGAAGGCCACTGATTCACACACAGGCCTCTGACCCATTATCAATAAACAATCTGCATTTACGAATCTCCCTCCGCCATAACCATATCAATGGTCTGCTTCTTGGAATGGTGCATTAAGATGACACACCATAGAAATGTGCTTTGCCTGCACCCATCTGCCTCTCCTTCAGTCTGGACATGGGCCACGGCACCGGGCCTGTTCCCTCTGCTAGCTCCAGCGTCTCCCTAATCTGGCATCAATGTGAACCAAGATTTCATGTGTATACAGGGGAAGCTCTCCGACTCGATCTCCCATGTTTCCACAATCTAGAATGGAAAATTGGCACCTTATTTTCCTAAAGCACACATCTCCTGTTGTGGTACTCTATCAGTTGGCAGCCATCTTACTCTGGCTCTTGAGTGCCCCCCGTCCCAGTTCTGGGGACCTGTTAAATTGAATATTGTAGATACTTTAAAAGGCAAATGTTTGAAGAACATGGTTGGTTTGTCCAGGTGTTTGTTGTTGAATATCTGTCTGCAGAGCTTTGCCTAATGCCACTGAGGTTTAGGGCCCAGTAACGCATAGTTAATGGTTATATCAATGTATTACAGGCAGTATCTGAATCGCTTCTGCATTATATCAAAGAAGCCTTTGCTTCTGCACCTGTTTTATCTAGCAAAATGATTGTGAGCAAATATAAAAATATGAGAGAAATTAATAGTCAGTCAAGTTTTGCTTTATTCGAACACATGTCACTTAATAAACTGAAATATTCTACAACAAAAGAGTCAATAAATACAATATTATTATACAAAATATATAATGACATACCATCCTTTTACCTTCATGATCATACATGTGTTCTTGTCCTCAACGAAGCTGTTATATAGCGTTTGAGACGCAAGCAAACCTGATAATTATTGGCTTGAAGTAAATAGCACAGTGTCATTTGACATTAAAGCTCTTGGGGATTTAGATCACAATCAGAATTTGGTATAATTGAGCAAAGGTCTTCGGCCTGGGACTATTTGCCACTTGCCCCAGTGTTGTGACAAATGCTGAAGTACACAATTGAATTTGCATGTGCCAATATAGGGTGTAAGTATATGAGATTGAAGTTTTAAATATTACCTTCATTGGATATACCTGGGGTCAGCTCTAGTTCCTCGCTCCGACAGGACACACATATTATGAAGCAGTGAGACTGGGATGAAGACAATTAAACATCTTCTATACTATAAAAGTCGCCCATGCCTTTATTTAGCTATTTGGGACAATTTACTGGCATGGGCTTCAATTTAATTCAAAGTGTTTGGCAGAAATTGGTTCTAAGATAAAATCTGGCCTTCTTATTTGCTGTAATTAAAATTTGGTATGTGATACAAAAACATTGAGTAATGTTAAGATAAGCTATTGTACAACTATTTTGTATATTAATGTTCAATATGGTTATTCAGAAACAAGATTTCCATAAACAACAAATACAAGGTAAAATACAATGTTACAAATGCGTAACACAAAAGTAAACACATTACATAAAATAACATAAGATAACAAGGTTAAAAAGTGTGTGTGTGAAGACCAATTAGTATCCTCCAGAGGGGTACCAGAATAATCATTAGCTTATCAGTTTTCAGTCATGTTTTGAGAAATTATTTTTGTTCTCCGGTGCCAGGACTTTCTCAAATAGTTCACCGAGCCCCAGGCCACGGGCAGCGTGGCAGCTGAGAGTAGATAGCAAAGGGCTGGTCTAGCTTGAGACATTCCAGCAGTCCTCAGTAAGGGCAAGAGTATGTTCCTCCTTAGGTCCGCATATATTGGACAAAACAGCACAAAATGCAAAAGGTCCTCCACAGGGCACTGACAGCAGGGGCAAGCAAGAGATTGTACATTTTGGGACCACTATTTGGATCGAGCCCCAGGGCATAGACAGTGAAATCACGCTCTAGTGAGTGCCCAGCGGTCATAAGGTTTATCGCTATGTAGCAAATATGGCTGAATAGTGTCTGCAGTAGTTAGAACAACGTGCCTTCTATTAGCAGGAATACCTAAGGCAGAGGACTCTCTGTTTGACTCAAGGATAATTTTAAAGTGTTGTTTATGGGCCCTTACAACACATGGAGTCAAAAAAGCTGGAGGACAATTAAGGCCTGCACAATTTAGCTGACTGACACATTTCTGGATATAAATAAGCAACAGTATTTTTTTTTACAGCCGGACTTCTCACCAATGCTTCCATGATTTTATGTGAAAGGACGGCTTTCTGGTTTGACCATAATGCCAACCAGTGCACGACAGGGGGCAATAGCCACTCATCGGCAAAATGGGGGCACCCAAGTTCTAAGTGGGTGCCGTAATTTGACGCAGACTGCGGTAGCCCAAGTAATTTGTTTAAAAAAGTGTTCTCAACGTTTCCAATGCTTGGGATCATTTCCATGCCTCACAGTGCAGCCCCATAATTGGTGGCTGTTTTAGTTTGGGCCCTAAGAACTTAGAGAATTAGCTTAAGTGGATGCACCAAACAGTTATTTTGAAAACGTGACAGGCCCCCCAATGCCTGTCTCATCCTTATGCATTGTTCATCCACAAGGCCAAACCCTCGCCAGTTTTCAGAAAAGCAAATTCCTAAATATACAAAGCTAGTAACCCTGGGAATAGGTTCTCCACCCCTCAATATCCTGTGCTCTTGCAAGCCATACAGCTGATTTTTTTGAGTTCACAGAGTGTTTGTGAGTGGCCATAAATTCAGTATAAACATCCGCCAGGCGTTGTAGGGCTGTGGAAGTGCGGGCTATGAAAACCATATCATCAGCATAGCCTACGACAGGAAGAGGAATACCTCCTATCCTGATAAAATCAGCATTAGAATTAACAAGAGCCTGATAAATGCCATTTATATACAGGAGGAATAGTACAGGGGCCACAACACAACCCTGGCGCACGCCCAAAAAGGTCTAAAAAAAAGCTGTGCACTGCCCCTGGTTACCAAATCTCACACAGGCTGATGTATTTTCATGAACTATTTGGAGCACCATGACCAAGTCCTCCGAGCAGCCCATGGACCTGAGCACAGCCCAGACCATCGCCCTGTCCACTTTATGAAATGCAGTGCTAAGGGTCCATGAAAGCCAAATATAATGGCTCACCCATAACATAGATTGATGAAGCACCCACCAAGTACAGGTTCAGGGCCTGGTCCCTAGTTCCCAAGCCCGGCCGGAAACCATATTGGGTCTCTGAGAGTACCCCCGATTCATTGTTCAAGCCGAGCCAAGACTGCCCAACCAAAGATTTTAAATGAAGTGTACAGATGGGAGATCGGGCGATAGGGCTGCCAGGATCACCCTTCTTGAAAATAGGGAAGATTATAGCCTGTCCCCATGTTGCCAGATAGGTGCCCAGTTCTAGGTATGCATTAAAGCACTTAGTCAATAATGGGGCCCACACATACACCTCATTACAAAAAAATTCAGCGGGAATGGCATTTGGTCCAGGAGCACGATTAGGAAGTTGCTTACTTATAGCCAGCTCTACCTCTTTGATGTTAGACACAAGAAGCGCATGGGCCATTATAGCTAAGAGAGGGAGGAGCTTCATATAAAGTGCTAAAGTGGTTGGACCATGCCAGGGCACTTACAGTGTTTTCTTTGCAGGTTTTTAGTCTTTTATGGGGGGGGGGCCCATTGGCCATAAATTCCCAAAATGTCTAGGAATCTCGTGACTGTACAGCCTGGAGAAGTTCCTCCCAGACTTTGGTTTCTAGGTAGCACTTCCTTGTGGCAAGGGCGCTTTTATAATGCGCCTGAGCAGCAATTATATCCCGTCGGGTGCTATCTTTGGCAGCCAGAAAGTCTTTAAGGTTTTTCTGTGCTGATTGACAGAGTGCATCAAACCAGGTTTCCAAATTCTTTCTCCCCGTTTTAAAATCCTTTTGAAAGATATTAGACATAGTTTCCCATATTTTTTGTGATGCTGAGATTATGGAGCCTGGGGGATATCCATTTGAGAGGATAAGAGTAAATTCCTCCCTATTCGATTTACGAACGGAGGACTGTATATCCACAGGATCCAGCTAAGCTCATTGTATTCTTCGTTTGCACAGGGTTTTAAGGCTACACTGGTCCAATTGTGGGAAATTAACAGTTGGAACCATTGGTGAATTGATCCCAGGACCAGCCGCGAAGCGTGATGGTCACTACATAAATTCTCAAGGACCTCAAACTCCTTCATTAGGTGGCAATCTCTTACTTGAAGACAAAAATAGTCAATCGCAGAAAAACTCTGTGTGCCAACAAAGGTTGGCTTCCCGGGCCGGTCTACGCCTACACGGCCATTCAGGGACCGGACCCCCCACTCTAAAAACCACTCACAGAACTGCAAACCCCATGCACACATTCTGTCATCCACCGTTTGTGCGGGGGCTACTCCATGAACAAATTCTTCACCAGGGTCTAAATTTAATACCGGCACCCCCAGCCCTAGTTTCGCATTAAAATCGCCGGCCAGAATTAGCAATGAGCCCCGGTTCCGATTGTCACTACCATATGCTTCAATCAAATCTCTCAGCAAACCTGGACACCCTTGGTTAGCAGTATGTGGACTACTATAAAAAATAACCAAGACTAAGGGAAGACCACCAGCAGGGCATGCGGTAATGCATTGCACATTCCCATTCTTAGTTTCTCTCACCAGCAACGTTAAGGCCAGGGACGCCTTCACCTAAATTGCCAGGCCACCAAAGCACCGCCCACGTCTACCTTTCTCAGCTGGGACACATAGTGAAACATAGCCATCAAAACATAATGGGGAGATTGCCCACGTCTCCTGAAGGAACAAGATATCATATTCCCTCAGGGCGACAGCTGTCTCCCTCTGCGACAACTTGGGCACATCACCTGCAATGTTCCAAGATAAACAAGCCATAGGTGTCTGAGGGGACGCCAGTGCACTAGGGAGGAGAGTTTCCCCCATTGTGCCACCTGTTCCAGATATTTCCATAGGCTGACCTACCTCCCCCTATTTTGTATATAACCTTGTACTGTTAACTGTTTAATATTAAGTTAAAATGAATATATTTTATGAGCACAATTAAATTGTATAAAAAGTTTTATTAACCATAATATATATATTGAAAAGAGTGTTTATTTGGAATCCTGAATGGAGGAGGTCACATGTATCCAACTCACAGTTTGGGTTGAGTGTTTAGGTAGGGATTCTGATTTGAGGGGATCACATACTGTGCGGATCTCAAGGCTGTTCACAATATGGTGAAGTCAATTATTTAATTATGTTGGAACGGTTAGGAAAAGGATTGCTGCAGTTTTTTTTTTGGTTTATACAAACCTTTAAAAAGAGAGCAAAAACAAACAACATGTATATATTTTTCCACAAAATCCATTTCTTCGTCGTCTGATCAGTTCCTTCTCCAGTTTTAGTACACAAATTTCAGATCTAACATGCAAGGATTAGTCCACGTTGGATTTTAACTATGACTAGGCATCGGATTTGTGGTCACAGAATCTAAACTGTCCTTTAGCACACAAAGAAACGCCACTAAAGCGTATAGGGCGGGTCGGTTAGAGCCGTCAAATAATATTCTCCACCAATCGTCCGCCGTCAGGGTTTGGTATTTGCAAGTTATTGGACCGAAAATGTTGGTTCTTTGGTGACCAAACCCCGAGCATGACATCGTCAAATGTTTTAGAATCTCGTTAGCAGTGTGACAAAAGCAGCACTTTAAGTCCAAGTCAGCATGCTAATATGTTGATCTTAAAATGCATATACAAGGCTCTAGTATGTTGGTCTGGAAATCAGTTTAGATAGTTTTGCAACTGCCCATATACTCTATTTTCTACGGGGACATCCTTCATTGTTTTCGATTCAGTTCTTGCAGTGCATGTGTTGATCCAGTCCATTCTCCACATCTTCTTTTTAGCCTGGTCTGGGTTGTCCATCAGAGTCTGTATCGAAATGTCATACATTTCTAACACCTCAAGACATAGTCTGTTCCATTGGAATGAAATTGTTTCAGATTTTTCTTTTTCCAATGTCTGTAATATGCGAATTTTGAGGCAGCAGAACTTTTAGCCTCGTTTTCCTGAACAAACTTACTAGATTCTAGGCCACTCGTGCTTGGATCTAAATATAGTCGAGTTCGAATTTTATGCAGGCGGTGGAAGTCCCCTTTGGTAGGCGTAGCACTTTGGACCAGAAGATGTTTTCCAATGAGTTCCACAACTCGTGTCCACATCCAAAGGCATTTTCTCCGCCATATATGAGTGCAGGCACAACTTTTTGTTGAAAAAAGGTGACAGTTGGTTTCAGAGAAAATTTGCTAAATTTTCTATTAATCAAGGAGGCCTGACAAGCCAACTGGCGACATTTGTTTTTAGTCGCCTCACCCCAGGGTGCATCATTTCTACTCCCATTGATTTTCATACCTAGATATGAGGTGTTCTTCACAATCTTGATCGGTTCTTTATCAATGTACCAGTTGAATTTTTTCACTTTCCCAGTGTTGCCCATTAGTTTTTCATGGACCAAAATCTCTCATTTTTGTTTATTTATTAGTAAACCATTTGCTGATAAATATTTATCGAGAGTGGTAAGTTTACGCTGGAGGCCTATTGGTGTAGAATCTATAAGGATAAGATCATCCGCGTAAGCAAGATAGTCGATGTGCGTACCTTTGATTTTCGGTGGGAAGGTGGCTAGATCTTTGAAGATCTCCTTGATGTCCGATATAAACAAGTTTAAAATGATGGTTGCTAAAGGACACCGTTGTTTGACCCCTCTATGTGTGTTTATAGGGGCTGATAGTGAACCTTTTAGATCTAATCTGATTTTAATTGTGGTGTTTGTATGTAGCTCACGGATAGCCGCCAACAAGCTAGGTGGGCAATTCCACGCACTCAATCTTTCCTAAAGCAAGTCTCTGTTTATGCTATCAAAAGCGTGGGATAGATGTATTAGGGCCAGATAAACTTTAGAGGTAGACCGGTGTGCTTCCATCTTCAGCAAGTTTATCAGCAAAAGATTTACTCCACAGCCCACCCCCTTGACAAACCCTGCTTGTCTCGGATCCACCCGATTGGAGGCAATTGACCACTTTAGTAGTTTCTGTTGCAAGAGGGTTGCGTAGATTTTTCCCAGCACGTCCACTAGCGCAATAGGTCTATAATCTTTGAGATTGCGTCTATCGGCCTTTTTACAAATTGGGACAATCACAGCGGACTTCCACGATCTCGGTGTACTGCGACATTTGACTATCCTGTGGAACAAGATTGTAGAGAAGTCTGACCATTCATCCGGATGTTGTTTAATGGAGAAATTGGTCAGGCCGTCTGGGCCCGGGGCTCTGGAATCATGCAGGTTCTTAATAACTTGTAAAATGTCTTCTGTAGGGAACAGAATCTCCCAGTGAGTAAGAGTCAGGGCGGCCCATTCTGTGGTTTTCACATCCTTACAAAAAAGATCAGTGTAATAAGATGTCCACTCTGCTTCTGAGACCAGGTTTGCTTGAAGAGCATGTTATGGAGCTAAATTGGTGTTTATTAGTCTCCAATATTCTCTGCAATTGTTACTCGCCATTTTGGACAGCATAAGCTCAGCATCGTTTTGTAACATGATAGCTTTGTGGGATTTGAGCCAGTTCTTATATGCTTGTCTTATTGTTCTTTTTTCATCGTTAACATTGGCGTGGTTTTGTCTTTGTGCTTTTCGTAAATCGCGACATAATGCTCTTTTGCGTTGAAGAATTTCAAGGTCAAATATGTGTTTAGGTGAAAAGTCAGCATGTTTTAATTTGTTTTCTCGCTCCTCAAATTGCGACAGCAGATGGAAATATTCAAGTATCTCAGAATGTTTTTGAAATTTGGAGGTGATATGAATTAGCTCTTCAGTTTCGAGATATAGCTGGATTCTGCACGCTCCAGTTCTCACTACATGCGGCCACATCCTGTTATTACACTGGGTAGTATTATTAAAGCTTAGGGTCACCATATCGTGATCACTATGTGTCATTTTGGTGATCTCCAGGCGAGTTGCCCTTGTGTGTAAGTTTCCAGAGACAAATAATCAAGAGTCAAGCTCTGGTCACATCTTCTCCAGGTCGGTTGGGCAGGAATTTATTTATTTATTTATTTATTCGCATTTGTATAGCGCACTTGCAGCCCATGGGCATCGAGGCGCTGTTACAAGTAGGTGTTGGATTCTTAATTCAGCAGATATGCATGAGACCGGAGGTCTTATGGATACACAATTACAGGCATAGTTGCAAGTGAAGCATGATATTCATAATACAGTGACAGAATGCCGTCAGGTACGTTTCATACAAAGAGCTTGGTTTTAACAGCTTTGCGGAAGGCTTGGTGGGATTCAATCATTCTGATGTGGGGTGGCAGTGCGTTCCAGTGGGTGGCGGCCCGAGTGGGAAAGCTGGCACCACCGGCGCGCACTTTGCGTGATTTGGGCGTGACAATCGTGTTGGAATAGCACATTCTTAATGGTCTGGTGGCAGAGTGCTTGGTGATTCTTTGGGTCAAGTAGGGTGGAGCAAGTTCATGGAGGCATTTGTGGGTAAGGGCGAGTGTTTTGAAAACAATCCTCTCTTTCACCGGGAGCCAGTGTGCCTGTCTTCTGACTTCTGAGATGTGGTCTTTTCTCGCGGTGCCTGTGGCCGCCCTAAGTGCATTATTTTGAACTAGCTGAAGTTTGGCCAGGTTCTTATTGGAGGTCCCAACGAGTAGGGCATTACAGTAGTCCAGCCTAGATCCAACTATTGCCCTAGCAATGGTGAGGCAATTCTGGCGAGACAGGAAAGGTCTGGCAGCGTTGAGGACTTTCGAGTAATAGGCTGAGGAGGAGGCGATGGCATTGACCTGTCTATCCATTGACAAGTCGGAGTCTAGGTAGACTCCGAGTGTCTTCACATGATTGGAGACCTTGATGGGAATGTTGTCAATAGTGAAGGAAGTGTACTGTTCACCGAGGTTCCCCAGCGTGGAGGGTGCTCCTATGAGGAGGAGTTCGGTTTTTTCGCTATTGAGGCATAGCCAGTTATCTGCCATCCATGATTGGATAGTGGAGTAGATGGTGGTAAGGGTTTTAGTATCCGCCAGGTAGTCGCCTGTGAGTGGGATGAGGACCTGGGTGTCATCCGCATAGTTTGTATACGAGATGCCCAGGGAGTCAAGGATGCTGAACAGTGGCCTCGTGAAGAGGTTGTAAAGCGTGGGCGCGATACATGAGCCCTGAGGCACACCGCAGGTGATGTGGCTGGGTGTGGCACAGGCTGAGTCAGAGAAGACTTTCATGGCCCTTTCTTGGAGGAAGGAGGTAATCCATTCGCAAGCTTTGGGGGAAAAGTTAGCTTGGGTAGCTAGATGGTGACACAAGGTGTTGTGGTCCACCAGGTCAAAGGCGGCGGATAGATCCAGGAGCAGAAGGAGAGCAGGTTTCCCTGCGTCTCTTAGATCGTCCATTTGGTTCTTTAGGTCCAGGAGAGCCGTTTCGGTACCGTGTCGTGGGCGGAAGCCAGATTGCCGCAGGCCGAGGAGACGGTTTTCTTCAAGGAACTTTTGGACTTGCAGGTAAGCTGCTTTGTCCAGGATTTTCAGCAGGAAGGGTACAGTGGTGATAGGTCGATAATTCCCCGGGATCGTTGGGTCCAGCGAGGGTTTTTTGAGGAGTGGGCGTACCCAGGCCTCCTTAAGTCCAGTTGGAACGTGGCCAGACTGGAAGGATGAATTAATGAATGCTGTGAGGAATGGAGCTAGGATCTGTGCTGAGTCTTTAATGAGACTAGCTGGGCAGGCATCTCCCTTACAGTTGGAGGGTTTGATGGACTTGAGCAAGGCGATGACCTCGTGCTCAGTAATATCTTTGAAGTCAAAAGATGGAGAGGGATTAGTGGTGGAGGGCGTGGTGGGTTGACTATGCAGGTTAGCTATGAGGCGGGAAAGGGCTTTTTGGTGGCCACGAATTTTAGTTTGGAGAGTGTTGAGCTTGTCTAGCATTGCGGATTGAATGCTATTGCACCAGTTGTCATCTTTGATGAGAGCAGGAGGAGGGGAGGATGGTTTTTCCAGTTCCCTGAATATGGTGAAGATTTCCTTTGACCCCGATTTGGCGTCATAGATCCTAGCGTTGAAGGAAGCAGCTTTAGCTAGGGTGATGTTAGTTTTGTAGGATTTGGAGATGGCTTTGAACGCATTTTTGGTGGTTTCTGATGGGTTAGCTTTCCAGGTGGAGAGGGCAGTCCTCTTTTGCGCACGTTGTTCAAGGAGTTCTTTGGAGAACCATGAGTTAGCGTGTTTGGTTTTCTTGGCTTTTTTGAGGGTCAGTGGCGCAACAGCGTCAACTGCTTGGGTGATGACTTCTTTGAATGTGTTGGCTAGGGTTTCTGGGTTGTTGGAGAATGGGGCCTGCAAGGCCGGGTTGCGGAGGTAGGGTGCTAAATTCTCGACTGTGAGCTGGCGGGAGCTCCTGGCGAGAGTAGCTGGGCAGGGAGTGGGAGGTGAGTTGGTCTCTTTTTTGGTGCGAAGGTTGAATTGGATGTAATGGTGGTCAGACCATGGGATGGGCGTGTTTTCCGTGACAAGTAGTGAGCAGCTATGTTGACTGATCCAGTCGAGGGTGCGCCCTTTGATGTGGGTGGAGTCAGAGACAGATTGTGCAAAGCCCAGGGTGGATAGGGCGTTCTTGAGGGTTTTGGCATGGGGGTCCTTAGGGTCATTAAGCCCCAGGTTGAGGTCGCCCAAGAGTATGACCTGGGAGGTCTTTTTGATGTTGTTGGACAGTGCGAAGATGAGGGTGTCATGGAAGTCAGTGCAAGGACCCGGAGGTCTGTAGACAATGTGCACAGTTATGGTGCAGTTAGGAGAAACATTAATTTTGAGTGGGAGGTAGTCACTATTGTGGTCAAGTTGCCCTGCCATTTCCCTTATAGCAAAGGTTTCCCTGGCGATGAGGGCCACGCCACCACCTCTCTGAAAGGTGCGGTCCTTCCTGAATATGGAGTACCCCGACGGAATAGCCAGAGATAGTGCCGGGCCTGAACTTTCGTTGAGCCAGGTTTCAGTGAGGAATAGGAGGTCAAGATTGTCCTTAATGATCAGGTCGTTGATGTCGAGGGCGTGGGCAGGCACGGAGCGAGCGTTGAGCAGGGCGCAACTAAGGGTGTGGACCGTTGGAGGTGTGATGGACGTGGGTGGTCTGGGGGGGTAGTGGGTGGGTCAGGGATAGGGGGTAGTATGTTTTTGGGCTTGGTCGTGGTGTCAGCACTAGGCATAGCAGGCAATGCAGAAACAACATTGGGCATAAGGGCAGTAGTATCAACAGTATCAACAATTGGCATGGGGGCATCACTAGGCATAACTGGCGGTACATAATCCACATGAGGTATAAGTGCAGCAGAGACAGTAGTAGCCACATTAGGCTTGTAGGCATCACTTGGCCTGGGCGTGGATGGTAGTTCCGCGTCAGTGTTAGAAATGGGCATTTTGATTTGGGCGTCTGATGAAATTGGGCGGAGATGAGGTGCAATGGCTTCAGTGTACAATGGTGCCATGGCGCAGGCAGGCCTGTGGGGCACAAGAGTGTCATCCGGGTAAATCGAGTTAGAGTTGTGCCTGCGTGACGGCGGCAAACATCTGAGACCTACCTTTAGGTTACGGTCTACTATATTCGGGGTGTAAGTGATAGTGGGGCGGGTGCGCGACCGGAGTCGTGCGTTTCTGAAGCTGCACGGCACTGTGCGCAAAGTAGTAAGGAGGGCCTCCCCCCATGATGGGTGGGACATGCAGATATTAAGGCAAGTGGCCTTACCTTGTGTGGGACAGTATAATAGCGCCTTGCGCGCCGTCGAGCAGCGGAGAGCGAATATCGCCTGCTGTTTGACCATTTAACATAGTTAACCCACGTAGATCCATTTCCGTGCACCATTGATTTATTATCTTCTCTTTGCGGTTATTAGATGTCTTTTTGCCGCCGGGTGGATTTAGATGCGTGATGCAGTCGCTATTAAGGTCTCCACAGATGATTAGATCGATCAAGAACTCCTTTCTGTTAGATCATCAATTGTGGATGTAACTTGGTAAATAAATGACTCTAAGCCGGCAGCCAAGTGATTCCAGTATAGATTTATAATATGTAGTTTGGATACATGAACGTTTCTTCCCGCTGATGAACTAATCACCACTACTTGAATAAATGGAGATGGATTGAAAGATTTGTCAATCTTAAGACCAGACGCTCTCTTTGCCGCCACTAAAATCCCAGCCATAGGTCTACCCTTGGGTTTTTTAATGGCCGGGTTAATCACAATTTCAAAGCCTTCAAGGATGGGAGTTTCATTAAGCCATGTTTCCTGCAAACAAATGAGATCCAAATCAAGGGCCCAAGGAGAGTTGAACAAATGCGTAAAACCTCTTGTGTTCCAAGATCCCATAGTACAGTTCTGACGTTTCCCTTGGGCGTAGCATTACTTGTCCACTTCGCTGTTTAAGGTGCCGGCAAGCCAAGACCAATCGTTGTCTTTAACGTCTGCGTTGGCAACTTCATCTAACTCGCCGCCAGTAGTTGGTACACTTACGGCCCCTTGAATTGTTATCCTTATGAGGTCATTCGTGGGTGTTTTATCCATTCAATCAAATTGTGGAACGCTCATTTGTAGTTGCGCTGTTTGAGGCTGGACAGCCGGAATAAGGTGAGGATCTAATTGGCTAGGTCCGCTGACAGGCATACTGCAAGGACCATTTTCCAAAGGTCCAGGCACAGAGTAATTTACTGCAGATATGTCAAACCTTAGAGACATTAACACTATCCCGCTTTCAATAGAATGTCTACTTTGAGTTTTGATTGTAGATGAAGTATGACCGCATCATTTTTGTTTTCGTTAAAAAATTAAACGATTTTCAGATCTCCAGATTCGATTGCTCTGAGGCTTGGCACGAGATGGCATAGCCATAAAACATTGTGGCGATTTAGAATTAAATCATTCGAGGATTCTATGTGCTCCAAGAGCACTTGGTGCAGGGCCTGAGATTTCGGCACAATGCTTTTGACTTATTTATCCTTTGTGGGTTGGGAGGGGTTCTTGCTGTTTTCTGTCATGTTTGGCTTATGTTTTATAGAGATGTCAGAACTGTACAGCTGCAGTACGCTAGATAAGCGCTCAGGTTGCATTTTCTTCTGCAAATAGGGTTTTGAAGAGACCGCGGGTTGGAGCACATTGTGACTAACAACCTTCTTTTGAATCTCTAATACTGTCCGTAGGCCATCTGTATTTAATGACTGGGCCGCCAATTTCATCCGTCTCTCGTCCAATGTCATAAAAGTAGACATCGATTTTAGAGGACCATCTTGAAGAGAGGTAGATTGTTTCAAGACTGGGCAGCTTCTTGGTGCTTTCTTGCATTGAATTGAGCTTTTTCCTTCACTTGGAATTTCTTTCCCAGATATTTCAGCGGACATCTGAACTTTCACTGCAGATTCAATCATAGCAGGCAAATCGGAGGATTGAGGAAGTTTTAGATCCATGTTTATCGCGCACACCTCTTTATATTGTTCTTCCATAACACATCTTGGCATAATAAGAGCTGGTTGGCATTCGATGAGGGCCGCAGCATCATGCTCGTTCAGTTCATGGAAATCGACTTCCTCATAAGTTGACAAATTCAATAGATCTTCGGCTACAATACTGAGACCTGAGGGTGACTCAGTCCTCATCCGGCACAGTTGTTACAACTTTTCGACAGGCTTTTATTTCACAGCTTTTTTCTTTTACAATAGTTCTGTTTACCGTCACATTGACAGTTTTAATATTTCTTAAGAACTTGCGTGAATCATTCCCTCGCTTTGTTTTTTTAATGGGTTGGTTTTTCAGTTTTTTTTCACGAGTACCCTTTGGATTGTTTTTACCCATAGGTAATCCTTGCGTATTCGTAGGATTCTTGAATAAATCATAAAGCGCCGAAACGTTAGCATGGGTGTCAGGAAGTATAGGTGTTGCGTCCTCGCCAACAGGTTGAAACTGAATTCCCAGATTGGAAGTGGAAGCCATTTGAGGATCTAGGAGAGCCAAATTTCCTCAGGATTGGCTTGCGGTAAGGATGTCTGCAAACTGCGTAGGCAGCGCCTTCTCTTTAGAGTGTGTGATGTGTACTTGTGAAGGTGCACTAGCACACACTTCCTTGTCGAAGATCACGTCCAGTAGTTCACCCTCAGGGTACCGCACACTTGTTTCAGATGTAGTCTCAATAGCAGGGGCAGCTCCTTGTTGTATGGCATCAATTGATACAGTGTTTATAATTGAGGCGCCCAAACTATCCGAAACATTTTCGGTTATAATTGGACGCATACAACTGCTCTGGGAAGTCTCACAGGCAATTGGGGCTCCGGCAGTACACCTTTCAAAATTTTGTTTCACCACAGGTTGTGTTTCGTTTCTTTTTTGAAAAAGGTTTAAGGCTTCTTTGGCCACCTCTGCCAAGAGTTTCTTGTCCAAATTGGCATTTTTAGTACATTCAGCAAGAGAGTCCAGGGCCAACTCATTCCACTTTTGGGCGCCACACAAAGACTCTTCATAAGAGCTGTGTGCATTTTCAATATTCGCAAGCTTAACGTTCATTGAGGCAACCAGACTAAAAAGATCTTTCGTGTTGTCATTCAAATGTTCATACATTTTCAAAAAAGGGGCAATTGCCAGTGTCATCGATGACATTATGGTAGCTTGAAGGTCTTTCGTATTTTGCTCATGGCCAACTACCTAAACCTCAGCCAATTCTTGTCATCTGCGGTGCCTTCGACGATATGGCAGCCGTCTAATTTTTGAAAAGGGACGTTCCATTAAAGAAGAGTTAGAAGAGGACAAGTCCGATGAGGAATCAACTGCTGAGCAAAAAGCGCCTGGTGCCTCTCCATTTAGGGGCAGGTCATCATTTGAACCGTCTGAGTTGGGTTTAGGCATGTTATTTGACATTTTGATTTTCTTCATCTGGGAGCATCTAATACTTGGTGAAATGCTCAAGTCAGCTCTCCTATGTTTAGAGAGACTCCTCGTGCGAATAATTTGGCTAGTTTGTTTTTTAGAACAAGAAAGGTTGACAGTGATAAGGGGCTCAGTGAGTGTGCCCAATTCCTCGGATAACGTGTTATTTATTGATTTATGCGTTGTTTCCTTGTTTGGCTGAGTCAAGTCTGTAAGCAGTTTATTAACAATGTCCAGTGAATTTCATTGATTTCCATGATGATACGAGACATTTACATTGACTGCTGGGGATGACTGCTGTGGTCGCGATACGTCGTGAGCCAGCAGCCCACCCACCTCTATGTCATCAGATGTAGGAAAAAATACATTGTTTCTGTCATCAGATGCTATCGCTGCTTCCAGATCATGCAACGGGGAGGGACCCAGTTTCTCGAGGGAGCTGTAAAATCTAGGGCAGGGGGACCCCAAACTAATCTCGCCACTCTCGCTCATACGCCCATTAGGGCAACTTGTTAATGTAGCTTTGTTGTGGGCCACATCCACACAATCCGAGAGCGCCCTTAGACAGGCGTTGTTTGCAACTGTTGATTCACGCTCGTTCAGCGAGCGCCGCACTAGCTCGCACAAGCGAACAATCAGTCCGGGCAGCGAGACAGCAGTCGTAAGATTGTTGCATGACATCTCGACATGGGCTCCAATGCCCACCCTCGAGTCCGCATTCAAACACGTTGTGGCGGGCGTTTCCAGTAGATACGTCTCACCCATCTTTGTACAAACTTGCGCGGATACAGTTCGAATTATAGAATTTGAATTGTTCGTTTGTGACTTAGCAAAATTAGCAAACTCGTGGGCTTCCTCATTTATAGAACTAAGCATATTAGCACTTACTTGGGGTGAAGGCGGGAGTGAAGAGGCAGGCGTCGAAGCCACAGGCGAGACAGACGATACAGCTGGAAGCACACAGTTCACATCCAGATGGCTAAACGATGCAGATTCCAGCTTCCGTTGAGCGCGAGTCTTCGCGAAGGAGATGGGCTTCGTAGTATCGCGCATGGCTCCAGTGAGAGATCGCTGAGGGGGCGAGCAGAGGAGGAGTCGGGGCTAGTCCAGGATTCCACAGACTTCCTCGGACTCCTCAGACTCTGCCAGACTCTGCGCCCGCTCCGCGGGGGAGAACAGGTTTTGATGTTTGGACACTCCCAAAAACAGTAGACACAGTAGAGCTACTAGCACGATAGCAGCAGCAAGGAAAGCAGATTCACTCCTTCCACTCCTCAGACTCTGCCAGACTCCGCGCCCGCTCCACGGGGGAGAACAGGTTTTGATGTTTGGAGACTCCCAAAAACAGTAGACACAGTAGAGCTACTAGCACAGTAGCATCAGCAGCAAGGAAAGCAGACTCACTCCTTCCACTCCTCAGACCCTGCCAGACTCTGCGCCGCTCCGCGGGGGAGAACAGGTTTTGATGTTTGGACACTCCCAAAAACAGTAGAAACAGTAGAGCTACTAGCACAGTAGCAGCAGCAGCAAGGAAAGCAGACTCACTCCTTCCACTCCTCAGACTCTGTCAGACTCCGCGCCCGCTCCGCGGGGGAGAACAGGTTTTGATGTTTGGACACTCCCAAAAACAGTAGACACAGTAGAGCTACTAGCACAGTAGCAGCAGCAGCAAGGAAAGCAGACTCACTCCTTCCACTCCTCAGACTCTGCCAGACTCCGCGCCCGCTCTGCGGGGGAGAACAGGTTTTGATGTTTGGACACTCCCAAAAACAGTAGACACAGTAGAGCTACTAGCACAGTAGCAGCAGCAGCAAGGAAAGCAGACTCACTCCTTCCACTCCTCAGACTCTGCCAGACTCCGCGCCCGCTCCGCGGGGGAGAACAGGTTTTGATGTTTGGACACTCCCAAAAACAGTAGAAACAGTAGTGCTACTAGCACAGTAGCAGCAGCAAGGAAAGCAGACTCACTCCTTCCACTCCTCAGACTCTGTCAGACTCCGCGCCCGCTCCGCGGGGGTGAACAGGTTTTGATGTTTGGACACTCCCAAAAACAGTAGACACAGTAGAGCTACTAGCACAGTAGCAGCAGCAGCAAGGAAAGCAGACTCACTCCTTCCACTCCTCAGACTCTGCCAGACTCCACGCCCGCTCTGCGGGGGAGAACAGGTTTTGATGTTTGGACACTCCCAAAAACAGTAGACACAGTAGAGCTACTAGTACAGTAGCAGCAGCAGCAAGGAAAGCAGACTCACTCCTTCCACTCCTCAGACTCTGCCAGACTCCGCGCCCGCTCCGCGGGGGTGAACAGGTTTTGATGTTTGGACACTCCCAAAAACAGTAGACACAGTAGAGCTACTAGCACAGTAGCAGCAGCAGCAAGGAAAGCAGACTAACTCCTTCCACTCCTCAGACTCTGCCAGACTCCACGCCAGCTCCGCGGGGGAGAACAGGTTTTGATGTTTGGACACTCCCAAAAACAGTAGACACAGTAGAGCTACTAGCACAGTAGCAGCAGCAGCAAGGAAAGCAGACTCACTCATTCCACTCCTCAGACTCTGCCAGACTCCGCGCCTGAGGCTATTTTGGAGGAGTTGGGAAGGTGCCTTAAGAGATAGATGCAAGAGAAGAATGATAGGAAAGATAGGGTGACTGAAGCAAGGTATTTGATCATGTGTGATGCAACAGGGTTAAAGGCAGTGTGGCAGAAAAAACATTGCAGATCGTTTTCTTAAAGTGAACTTACAAAATATTTTTTTTTCATGAAAGAGTGATAGAGACTCCATTCACAAAAGTATGCTTGCTGTTGGATTGCACATCTTTCTCACTGCCATGATAAAAAGGGTGCCCCTGTGAAATGTGAAGCGCAAATAATTGTCTGTGTACCCGAGAGACATTTTCAACAAAGTAATAGCACATTTCACAGACTGCATCTATTTCTAAGGCCCTTTTAAATACAGTTCATTGTCAATGCTAAGAAAATGCAGGGAAAAGCATTTGGAAATTGGACCTTCTGCCACATGTAAGAGATACTAAGGCACAATCATCTGCAGTTTGATTATCAGCAGAAAAACTCAGTTTGGGTCCCAGAACACTTATTTTCACAGCCCAGAAGTATAAAAAGAACTCAATTTCACAGCATATTTCGATAATTTGGAGAACAATATATCTGAAATGATAAAATGTGTTCATTTCCTTTTAATGATGAACTTGCGTGAAAAAGCAATTATAAATTAAGAATCCCAGGATTTCCTCACAGGACCATGTTCCTCATATTATTGGGAGGTGGTGCACTTGTGAATTCTAGTAGAAAATAACCTTTTATTCATTTTCAATCATTGTGTCTTGCTATATATTTCATTTACTTTTGAATAAAACTGCAATAATTTAAATTGCAATGGAATGTGCCAGAACAAGTAACTGTTTTCGGCTCGTGGCAGGAGCCACACACTTAAGAATATTTGTCATAAGACCACAGATCATGAGTTAAGACTTTATTTACTTCAATTAAGAATCACATCCAGGCCCCAATCATAATACCAGGTCTATTTAGAATCATAGTGATTTTGAGCATTTCATGTGAGTAAAATGAAAAAAAGCTCATTTTCCATTCACTGCCATTGACATCTGCAGACCGAAATACGCATTTATTTGACTTCTTTTCAAACTGAAGTAAAGGTTATTTGTGTGCATTTTAAATAAAAAGGCAGTCATTTGAAAATTCATATCTCCATTATGGAAGGTCCCACCAACTTAAAACACATCACATTTTTAGGTAAAACATATAGTTAGTAACTATAAAATCTGTCTGGTGCATAATGAGGATAAAATGTAAAGAGTAGGACACATATTTATCTCTGCGAATACACATCACAGAGGAACATTCAGCAACATCAAGTGTGCATTCTGATCTACAGGACATAATTATCTTTATTTTTTTGAACTCGCACATTCACATCCAAAGTTACACTTTTAAAAAGAAATGCCTCTCTTTAAGTTGAGGAGTGGCATTCACGCTCACCTTTGCAACCATGAGACTGGTGGAAGACACACTTAGTCACAAGATTGGGAAAGAAGCCAAAGATTATAAAATAGCTGGCACACAGATATAATTAATATTGGGAGAATAATATTAAAGGATATTTCTGGTTGTAACTGGAAGGAGGTGGCAGGGAGAAGAGCTGAAACCATCTGGATGACTGGCTCCCAGACATGCAAAAGAAGTCGGGATTAAGCCATGTTGAAAAGGAGTAATTCCAGACTGAGAGGGTTCCAGCTGATTTCCCAAAAATAAGAAGCCACATTTAAAATGTTAGAACAGAAACTCCATTATAATTAACTCTGAATTGGCCATAGTGCTGTCCATGGTAAAATCCCAGGAATTAAAGGGGTTAGGAGCAAAGGGAATGCTAATTTGACATAGATGCAGCTGCAGTGTTACATGTGGTGCCCTGTGTCTCCCATTTAAATTGAGTACCAAATGAGATGTAATTTCCTTAAACCCCAAAAAATGTTTGCATTAAGAGGCATACTTGGAACCTGGCAACATTTTGTACAAATTGAATGCAGATTGTTATTGTACAATTATACTAAAGTCGAATCCATTGCTCATGCAGGCATAGAATCACACAGGCTATAGTGTCCTCATGAAAAACTATTATCTAATGTGATATCATAAAAATTTGCTTCAGGAGGGGAACCAAGTAATACACTTAATGTTTGACCAACAAGAAATAGCACAGAATATTCATCCTATTTAAGACAATCATGAAAAGAGTTAAACCCTTGTCTTGAAATCCACAGGCAGATCTATGTGTAATATGAAAGGGCATGGGTGCTTTAACATGGAATCTTTCACTGGGGATGATTACATCTCTAGCCCATACTTGTAAAGCTGTATGCAAATGAATGGGAATAGATTTTTCTTACGCAGAATTGTGTGGTGGGGCTACACATCGGGGCATGAAATTAGTCATGTCACCCTAACATGAACCAATAACTTAAACATATAAAAACACAAATATTTGTACAGCAGCACAGGATGGGCTGGCTAAATGGATTTTTGGTGATGGTTAAGTGGAGGTGGGAGAGAAGAACAAGTTACTTACCCATGTAATGTTGTTTGATTGGATTTTCCTCCCGCATATTCATAATCTTTAGGTAGATATCCTCTCCAGTTTAGCGGCTTTGCGAAAAACTTCTTTCAGTAGAGGGCACTGTACATTTATGCGGTCGACTCGATGTCCCTCGAAGGCCTCTGTCTCGAGGTCGATGTCATCACTGGCACATATAGCTCACGTAATTCCCGTTAGCTTCAGTTCTGTTTTTAAACCCTCATGCACATTTAATGGCATTAGTGTGTCCAAGTCAGAATAAGACCTTGAAAGAGTGTAAGGTGTAACGCACTGAAATTCTACTGGGGGTATGTTGGGAGGGCAATGAGGAATATGTGGGAGGAACATCCAATTGAAAGAACATTACAAGGGGTAAGTAACTTCTAATGGATTGTGTCCTCCCAAGTATTCCTCATCTTTAGATAGACTCCCAAAGCAGTGTTAGTTTTGGAGGAGGGAGAAAGAATGTTAGATGTGAATTTAAGAATTGTTACGGACAGTGTGTAAAACTGCCTTACCAAATCCTCCTTCCTGACCTGAGGATGAGTCTAGACAGTAATATTTTGTGAACAGATGAATAGAAGACCCTGTGGCCCCTGCACTAATATCTTGTATTGGCACATCTCTCTGTAAAGCCAAAGATAGTGCCATGCCCCTTGTGGAATGGGCGCTAAGGCCTTATGGGGGATCTTTCTCAGCCAATCTGTAGCATTCCGTAATGCCCAATATGATCCATCTAGACAAAGTTTGTTTTGTAACAGATAGTCCCAACTTGTGACCCATGTATCCAACTAAAAATTGCTCATCCTGATGCAACTAAGCCATCCTGGAAATGTTAAAGTTAAGTACTCATCTTAGATCAAGTCTATGCAGTCTCTCCTCATCCTTGCTATGATGTGGAGGCGGATAAAAAGATGGTAACACAACTTTTTGGGATAAATAAAGGTCTGATACAAATTTTGGAATAAAAGTTGGTTTGACTTTAAGAACTACCTTGTCCTTGAAGAAAATAACATATGGAGACTTCCAAGATAAGGCCTTTAATTTGCTCCCTCTGCGGGCTGATGTTAATGCAACTAATAGGATGGTTTTAAAGGTCAAAAGACTTAAAGGATGCAAATGAAGTGGCTCGAAAGGAGCGCATATAAGGAATTTTAGCACCAGATTGAGGTCCCAAATTAGAACGTGAAATGGAGATGGAGGGAACACGTTTGTGTATCCCTTTAGGAATTGTATGATGAATGGCATCTTGAAGTAGGATACCTCTTCCGACATGCGCTTGAAGATTGAAAGCGTCACCAAGTATCCTTTAATGGTCCCAATCTGGAGCCCCAGATTTGCCAAATGTAACAAAAAGATAATACCATAGGTGTACTACATTGAAAAGGGTCCACATCCTTTACCCTGCACCAGCTGCAGAATTTGTTCCAATGGCAGTGGTACAAGGATTTAGTTGCTGGTCTTATGGACAAAGGCAACATCTCCATTACATCACCTGGGAGGTCCCAATCCTTTAATCTCAACCTCTCAGAAACCATGCATGAAGATTGAGAGTCTTGACCTCTGGATGGAGAACCTGGCCATCCTCTCACGAGAGAAGGTCCTCTGTTTGAGTAAGATGTATTGGAGAGCAGGTGGACATGTCCAGAAGGTCTGGGTGCCACATCCTCCTGGCTGAATCCAGAGCTATTAGGATAAAGGATTTCCAGAACATTCTCAACCTCCTGATCATGTTAGGATTGACAGGGACTTGAGGAAATACGTACAGAAGTGGAAACTCTCAGTCCACTATGAATGTGTCCCCTAGAGCTCCTCTCGGTGGACATTCCCTGGAGCAGAACAGTTAGCACTTCTGGTTGTTACTGTTCACAAATAGATCTACTTGAGGGATTCCCCAAAGGGTGAAGATCTCTTGCAGGTCTTCCTGAGCTATTTCCCACTCGTGGGAGACTGTGCTCTGCCTGCTCAGAGCGTTGGCTTCTGTGTTCTCCTCTCCGGCTAGGTGAACTCCTGACAGGGAGATTCCTTCTTGAATTTCCCAGAACCAGAGCTGCATTTCCTCTCTGCACAGTGGTAGTGACCCTACACTTCTTCTTTTGTTGAGGTAGTACATGGCCACTGTGTTTTCCACCATTATCAATACATTCTTTCCCCACACAGAGGGCAGAAAGGCCTTAAGCACTAGTCTGATTGCCCTCAGCTCCAAAGGGTTGATGTGTAGTTTGGACCATGATCGAGACCAGCAACCGCTTACCATCAGATCGTTGGCATGGGCTCCTCACCTTGTGAGTAAGGCATCCGTAACTACTATCTCTGGCCATGGCTGTCAAAAGGGTTTCCCTTTAAGGATGTTGTTCTCGTAGGTCCACCACAGGAGATTCTATGTAACTCTGCTTTGAGCTTGTATTAGATCTGACATTTTGCCTGAGAACTGGGACCACTGTGTCCTGAGGGCCCATTGGAGGGATCTCATTCTCAGGAGAGCCTCTGCCACCAGGAAAATGCAGGGTGCCAGGAAGTCGAGCAACCTCAAAAAGTCAAAGGCCGGAAGATGCTGGGCACTCAGGAATTTGTAGACAATCTGTAGGATGTGCTGATTCCTCAGCTTGTGTGGCAAAGCTTTTCCCAAAGATGCATCCAGGACTGTTCTGATGAATGTTAGTCTTTGAGAAGGTATCATGTGGACTTCTTGTAATTGAGGGAGAAGCCCAGTCTGTGGAGAGAGTGGCAGTTTATGCCGAGATGTTCCAGGGCCCTTTTGGGAGAGCGACCCCTGATCAGCCAATCATCCAGGTAGCGGTAGATGTGAATCCCCCCTCTCCTGAGTCTCATTGCCACCACTACCATTAACTTGGTAAACACCCTCGGGCGGAGGTCATCCCGGATGGCAGAACATGAAACCGATAGTGAGAATCACCAATGGCGAACCTTAGGTATTTTCTGTGCTTTAGAACAATAGGCACATGAAAGTAAGCATCCTGAAGGTCCAATGACACCATCCAATCCTGAATCCGGAGGTCTGGAAGGATCTGGGAAAGGGTAACCATCTTGAACTTGTCCTTCCTGAGTAACTTGTTCAAGCATCTAAAGTCCAAGATGGGTCTCAATCCTCCATCCTTTTCGCGGATTAGGACATAGGAAGAGTACCACCCTTTGTTCCTCTCCATTACAGGTACTGGTTCTATAGCACCTGTCTCTAGCAGGCTCAAAATCTCCTGCAAAAGGAACAAATCTGGAACTTCGAATGAGTGGCTCCCTGGTGGATAATCCTGAGGTCTTTTTAGAAAGGGGAGGCAGTAACCCTGGGCTACTGTTTCCAATGCCCACAAATCTGAAGTAATACCCAGCCATCTCTTCCTCGTCCACCTCGAGGGAATCTTCTTTGGCTCTTTTGACTAGCCAGTCCTCTCGCTCTTCCAACTGAAGAGTAGAAGTGAACAGAACAACCCCTCCACTGGGGTGAGATGGCTGTCTGATAGTGGCAAAAAGGGATTTGGCTGCCGCCTTCAAGCTCTGCAGCTTCTCCAGGCTTTCATCAGTCTTGCTGCCAAACAGCTGAGTGGCATCAAAGGACATGTTGAGGAGCCTAAACTGCACATCTGGTGCAACTCCAGACTTCCTCAACCATGCAAAGCTGCACATCACAGTGCTCACTGCAATGGCTCTACTGATGCTGTCAGCAGGGTCCAGTCCTGATTCCTTTTTTTTTCTTACAATATTAAGGAAGCTGTCTCTTTCTTCCCCTTCTGGAATATGCTCAGCCACCATGGTTATACAGTCCCACAGGTGAACGTAACTTTGCCTAAAGTTCAAGTGACATTTGCAGACTTAAGAGTCATGCTCCTGTCAGAAAACACATTCCTAACACAGGCATCAAAGGGCTGATTTCCCTTTCCTGCGGAATGGTTGGATAAGCCGCCTGTTTAGAAGTAGATGTTGCCACCTGAACCACCAGGCTCCCTGGCATAGGATGTTTTGAGAAATGTTCAGGATCAGCACTGGAAGGTCTACATTTTTTGGTGAGGTTTTTATTCACTGCTGTGCTAGATTCAGGAGCCTCCCAGTTTGCCTTTACCATTTATTGTAGGGCAATATGGAAGGGAAGTACAAGATCCTTCTTAAAACCTTTATCTAATATATCAGTCAAGTCATCTATTTGAATGGGGGTGAGGGCCTGCCCCATCCTACAAAATCTATTACCTTACACATAAACTGCCTATAAGAGGCATCTGCGTGGTCTGCCAGGTCCGGCTTGCCAAATTCGAGTTCAGGCGATGTGTCAATGCCACTTTCAGATTGAAAATTATTGTTATTTCACCTGGACTCCTCAGAGATAAAAGCCTCTGGGACATTAGGTGTACCAAATTGTAATCCAAAGGGAGGAGTATCTGGGTCTGAAGGCTCATGTTCTTTATAAATAGAAGACAAACATTTGAAACAATCCTTACTAGGTAAAGGTTTGTATGATTTTTGAACCTCCTTAGAGGTTAATGAAGCCTTCGTGGGAAGAAGGTTTTGGCTCCAGTGGCGTTGATGGCTTTGACACAGATGGTGTTGACGGTCTCGACACAAATGGCGTCAATGTCCCTGACCAATTTGGCATTGACGAAGCCCTTGAGGTGCTCGAACCCCGACTCGATAGAGTCTTCGATGATGTTTTTTCAAGTCGAGAACTCAATGGCTCTCATGGGGTTTCTGTCTTACGTCCCAGGCTCGAGGGCATGCAGGATTTTGCCTCAGCCCTTTCCTTGACAGATTTTACAGGCAAGGCAGAAGCATGGCTTTTATCCTTCTCTTTCGAGGGGGTTGTGGCCTCCTTCTCGAAGATTTTTAACATCTCCTGTCTGACTGACTCCCACTCAGAAGGAGTTGGTGATTTGGTTGGGCATGTAATACTCCTCTCAGGAGATGAATTGGCTGAGGAGTTGGAAGGTGATCTATGTCGCCTTTTCTTCATCTTCTTTGACGAAGATGAAGAGTGGTGAGATCTACTCCTGGATCAAAAGTGCTTTTTGGATCTTTTCCTTCGAGGGGAGTAGTCTCTCGACTCATCGGATGAGCGCTTTTTTGACAGAGTCATCGAGGGGGATTTAGTATGCGGCCTACTGGCAGCTAATTTCCTTTTTCGCTCTTTCAAAGCCTTACCAGTCATAGACTGACAGGACCCACAGTCTGCCGTCTGATGTTGTACACCCAGGCACCACAGACACACTCAATGAGGATCCGTGAGAGTCATCTTAGGGCGGTAATCGTGCCATTTTTTTAACCCAGTGTTCGGAGTTGATGGTGTCGCCAACGCTGGGACTGGTGCCCCCGCTGTGGATATCCCTGCACATTATGTATCACAATTCGTTCACGTCCCGTTTTCACGACAGGAAGTGAACACTATTAGACAATCAGTTCCCGATATTAGGAAAAACCCGACGGGGTTTTACAAAGAAATAGAGTCCGTCTTGCAGTCTTCTGTGTTCACCTTGAGTGATATTGACTTGCTATTTCCTGTACTCCTACCCGTAGATGTATGGAAACAGGTTCGGACAGTAGACGATGTGCCAGGGTTGGGAGATACGTGGGCTAATATGATTAGGATTGATGGGGAAAGACCAGCTGGTGAGAAACCACCACAGGTAATACTTACTTTGCCTGATAGAATTGTCGCAAAATTAAAAACTATAATTCCAGAGAAAATAATTATTTGGGACAAGCTTACGGCCTGTGTCCAAGGAAAAACTGAAGGCGCCACCAAATTTTTTAATAGATTCGAGCAGGTATTTTCTGACTTCAGTGGACAGGATTTAGGTACAGAGTCTGGGAAAAGGTTGTTCGTGGACAAATTTGTACGTGGACTGTTGCCTGACATCCAGTCACAGATTATGTCCTCTGAGAGCGCTTGGCAGGCAAAATCTCAATCTGAGGTTTTGCACATGGCTCAGTATTATGAGAACCGTGTTAACAATGAGAAGGACAAAATTGAAAAGAGGAAAGGAGATTTGAAAACCAAAGTATTATTACAGCAAATTGTTAGAAACCCCAGAGGAGGCACGACACAGACCAGAGGTCAGTATGTCCCAAAAGGAAATGCTCCTTTGGGTCCTGTGAATATTAATCAATGTGCTTATTGCCGCCAGGAAGGTCATTGGCGAGCACAGTGCCCCGTCCTTCGCCAAAGGTCAAACAGTGCGTTTGGGAGTATGGGTAGATGACCTAGGGGCCGCCCTGGAGCAGGGGGCCCTGATAGAGGTCAGTTTTTACAAGATCCTCAGCAACCTTTTTCACGGGAAAATCAGACCTCGAGTGTGGACTCGAGGAACATATTTGATCACCCTTCTGCTGCCTACTTTTCTGAAGAGCTTCCTTCCGACGATACTCTATTTCATTAGGATTGCCCGAAGCAGGGTTTGGAACCTTCACCTATTCCCGTTAATCAGAAAGGCCCCTACGTTGAATTATTAGTAGGGAATAGGAAACACCAGTTTTTGATAGTGTCATGAGCACTGCTCCCGAGAAGCCAAGTCAAGCCCAGCATCCCCGGAAGCAGGCTCACGACCCTCGTCCCCGGCTCCAGCAAACCCCTATTGGGGCCCTTTGGACCATGTCCTGGCGCCTCTGGCGCCAGGCTCATAAGGAACCTCAGTCCCGGCGCCAGGGGCGCCGGGCTCATAATTCTTGCAAAGGTGCTTGGGTGGACCTACCTGTAGCAGACCATGCTGCATACTCACCTTTGCAAATGCTGGCAGGATGAAGTCCCCAGCCTTCTGCTGGGAGGAACTATTCCCTGAACTGGGACTACTTTCTTACCTGGGTGGGGCTGGTGCCACTCCTTAGCTCTGGACACAGGAACTCTTTTACCTGGGCGAGGCTGAGGAAGAAGACACCCAATCACTCCAACACTATTTAAACCACACCCGATTGGGAAAACGTGCTTCGCGTTATTCTGCCATCTGCAGCAGGACGCTCACCGAGTCAGCTCCAGCATTCCAGTGACATCTCCAGCTTCAGCTCAGCAACCTGTGGAAGAAAGACACGAGAACTATACTTACCATCCAGGAATCCAGACACCGGCAGAACCTGCAAGCAAAAGAAACATAAGGTTAGCAAGTTACAACACGTTCGCAGCCGCGCTCGCTTACCTGATCCATCTGTGCTTTCACGGATTCTTTGCGGCCTTCTCTTCAGCAGCCTAACGGCACCTGTAAAGACAAAGAACATTGTTAAGTAGGAATCGGGTGAAGGCGGCCGCATTTACTTTTCTTACCTGCTTTTGTGCGCGTATTACGATCTCTTCAACCGCAGCAGCCCGGCACCTGAAAACAAGAAAAGACATTATTTAAGTGCCATTAAAGACTGCAAGAAAGCCTAACACTTACGTGTTTCACCACGTGCATCCGCGACTGGGAAAACGCCCGCAAGGTACCGACACCTGCAAATAAGAAAAGAACATTGTTAGAGGTGCTATAATAAGGTCACAGATCATTATACTCACGTACTTCGCACGTGCAACGGCAACGGACGAACAACGCCCGCAACATCTTAAGACCTGAAAACAGAAAACAAGGGACATTATTGAGGTGTCATTGAAATTCCCATACCTACGAACAACCGCACGTGTCGCGCTCTCAGTGACCACGCCCTCAGCATCCAGGCACCTGAAAAAGACAATGCAAAGACTTCATTAAAGGTGCCCATCTCTTCAAGACTATAAACTCTTTATACCTACTGGCATCCGCTCGTGCAGTAACGGCAGCATCACCTTTTGGCGTCTCAGCACCTGTGCCACTTCTAAGGCCACAAAAGACTTTGAGGACCTCCAGTGACGTAACTGGAACCCACGCACCCCTGCATAAGTCGCAGGATGGAGAGCCCAGCATTTATACGCCTAAGGTGAGAGCTCGCTGAGACAAGTAGAAAGCTAGGCTGTGGGAGAAACTGGCGATTGGTGGGAGAAGGAATCCCATCAAACGGTGATTAACCCTTTTTCTTCCACCTGCAGAAAACTTACCCTGCAAGTCAGACATTCGATAAGAGGAAGCCCAGTTCTGAGAGTCGTCCGAGCTCTACGCTTCTCAATTGAAGAAACGATAGCAGCCCAGCCGGGATCAGCGCCTCCGTGGGAATCTGGTGAGCGTTACAGATAGACACTGGAGCGCAGAAGTGCTCCATTGATCATTCTCGGGTTCCAAACATTCCACTGTCAGGGCAAACAAATTTTTCCGTAGGGTTTTCTGGTATACCAACTGTCTGTCCGGTTTCTGCACCGGTGTCTGTTTCTTTGGGTCCCTTTACGGACCATTGCCCTTTTCTTCTCACTTCAAACTGTGGAGAGAATTTGCTGGGGTTGAATTTGTTAAAGAAATTGAACGCAGTAATTCATTGTTCTTCTGATGGAGTACGGCTGACGGTTTCACCACAGCAACTTCCTAATTCTCAGTTCCTGATTCGACCTTTACCTCCTGAGTTTAGCATTGTCCCGGAATGTTTATGGGCGGTAGACGACAATGATGTCGGGGTATTACAGATTGAGCCCGTTAAAATAGTTTTGAAGCATGGAGTGAAATTACCACGCATTCCGCAGTATAAAATATCAGTTGAGGGCGAGCGTGCTTTGAAATGCATTGTCTCCGATTTTGTGCATCGTGGGGTGATCGAGGAGATTACAGGTAGTCTGTGTAATCGTCCGATCTTGCCTGTATATAAGAAAGGCGACAATGCAATTCCATACCGGTTCATAATTGATCTTCGTGCTATTAACAGAGTGGTCGCCCCACAATTTCCAATTGTGCCCGATGTGACGACGATATTGACAATGATCCCTGCTACGGCTACGCTCTTCAGCGTTGTGGATTTAAAAAACGCTTTCTTTAGCATTCCTGTACATGAGGAAAGTAGATATCTGTTTGCGTTCACCTTGGGGGGGGCGCTCATTTACATTTACCAGGGCACCTCAAGGGTATACTGAAAGTCCTAGCATTTATAGTAGAGCTTTGAAAGAGCAGCTCGACACCCTTGAATTGCCACCTACTTGTACGCTGCTTCAATATGTTGATGATTTGCTTTTGGCTGCAGACTCTGAGAGTGCTTGTAAAGAAGGCACTGTACTGTTGCTTGTTCATTTAGCCAAAAATGGTCATAAAGCTTATCTTAAAAAATTTCAATATTGTTGTCAGGAGGTCGCCTATTTAGGCTACCTCCTGTCAAAGGAGGGGAGAAGATTGACACCTGAAAGAATAAAACACATTTCTGGCATGTCTGTTCCAAATACACAGAAGGAAGTCAGAGCCTTAATAGGTATGGCTTCTTACTGTAGGTTGTGGATCCCGAACTTTTCGCTAGTGATAAAACCGATGTTGGCTTTGACGAAGAAGGGCATTTCTCTGCCACTGCCATGGAAATCGGAACATCAACGATCATTTGAGCTTCTCAAAACCGCGTTATGCTCTGCACCGGTTCTGGGTACTCCAAATTATGACAAGGCCTTTGTGTTGTTTGTGCATGAATGTGATGGATGTGCTTTGGCTGTGTTAACACAGGAACACAGAGGGAAGAATAGGCCGTGCGGCTACTACTCCTCCGCCCTTGATCCTGTCGCATGCGCTTTGCCAAGATGTTTGCGCGCTGTCGCTGCTGCTGCCGCTGCTGCTGCCGCGTCTGTAAAACAGAGTGAGGGAATGGTCCTAGGCCATGATTTGATTTTGATGGTACCTCACTCTGTTGATATTCTATTGAACAAAACCCAAACGCAACACCTCACCTCTGCGCGGTTAACAAGGTATGAATTAATTCTGTTTGCCCCTCACATCCAAATTAAGAGGTGTTGTGTTCTTAATCCGGCTGAACTCTTACCTTTCCCGCAAAACACTGTTTGCGGTGACGAAGAATTACATGACTGCCTGTATACCACTGAACAAGAAACGAAGGGCAGGATAGATCTCATAGATACTCCTTTGGATAATGCAGAAGGGGAGCTGTTTTGTGATGGCTCCTGCTTCAAACTTTCGGATGGTACATCTACAGCTGCTTATGCAGTTACTACATTGAGCAAAGTTGTTGAAACTAAGAGAATTTCACATAATCACTGCGCAGGCCGCAGAGATTATAGCGTTGACCCGAGCTTGTGAACTCTCCCAAGGGCGTATAGTAAATATATATACTGATAGCCAGTACGCATTTGGGGTGGCTCACAACTTTGGAAGGCTCTGGTCGGAAAGAGGGTTCCTGACCTCACATGGGACCAAGATCCAGCATGGCCCCTTGATAGTGCAATTACTCTCGGCACTCTCACTCCCTAAACAGTTAGCGATCATGAAATGTGCAGCACATCGTAAGGTCATAGATGATGTGGGCAAAGGGAACGCTTTTGCGGACCTGATAGCCAGACAAACGGCCACAGACCTTAGCACGGACATGTATGCCTTGAGGGAAATGAGAGATGCTCACATAATGGATGAAGGTATTGGGTCTGTGCGAGATATTCAAACTGATGCCACAATAGAAGAATCTAAAAGGTGGGCTGAAGGAATGGGGAAATTGGATGATGAAGGGTGTTGGGTGGATACATCCGAAGGAAAATGGTTGCTCCCTGATTCATATGTATTGGCAATGGTTACGATGGCACACGGTCCTACACATGTGTGTGCCCAGCAGATCACGAAAATGTTAGAACAAGTTTGGGTGAATAACAAGATTCTGGAGACTGCGAAGAGGCATGTCCAGAACTGTATGATCTGCTTGCAGCACAATGTGGGTAAGGGGACAGTAACTCCAAGGGGAAGCTTTGGGCCCCCTTCTGTTCCCTTCGAGGTCATTCACTTTGATTTTATTGAGATGGAACGATGTAATAATCTGAAATATGTTCTTGTAATTATTTGTGCCTTCAGTAAATGGGTCGAGGCTTTCCCCGTTAAAAATGCTACCGCCATGACCACTACAAAGATTATGGTAAAAGAATTATTTCCTCGATTTGGGCTCCCGAGGGTAATTTGGTCGGATAATGGTCCCCACTTTATTGCAGCAGTAATTTTGCAGATATGCACAGCCTTATGTATTGAAAAACGATTTCACTCAGCTAGACATCCTCAAAGTGCTGGGTTGGTGGAAAGACACAATGGTATCTTAAAGAATAAGCTTGCGAAAACATGTGCTGATACCAAACTGAAATGGCCAGATGCCTTACCTATTGTATTATTAGCTATGCGTACCACACCTCAGACTAAGACTGGGCTTTCTCCATTTGAGGTAGTGATGGGGAGACCTGCTAACATTTGGGGTCTCCCAAAACCTAAAGCCCTGAGAGAGGTGGAAAATGTATTGCTTGTAGATTACTGTAACCAGTTAACTAAAAACCTGTATTTCATTTATCACCAGGTGCACTCAGCTTTACCTGTACGGTTCACGGGCCCAGGACACGATATACAGCCTGGAAGTTGGGTCCTAGTGAAGGCCTACGAGAGGTCTTCCTGTCTCGCGCCTCGCTGGCGGGGTCCCTACCAGGTGTTACTGGTCACCAGGACAGCAGTGCGGGTGGCTGGAAAGAAGCACTGGATCCACGCGACCCATGTCAAGAAACTTCCACACCCGACGCCACACGTTACAGAAGAAGCAGAACCCCTCGCTGATGCTACAGTCTCTGATCTTGGAGTAGCAAACAGCGCTGTGAGTGCGTCGGAGAATTTCTCTGAGCCCGAGGAGCTTGGGGAACAGTCCATTTTGTCTCCGCACTCTCTTGAAAAATCACGTCCGGAAAACACTGTTTCAAGCTCTGCGACTTCCGTCGCCTCCGATACGTCGCTTCCCTCATGAAGTGACGACACCTTATTTCCGGATCAGACAATTTTGGGTACCACCAGGTACCACCTTCGACAAAGGAAATAGAACTACGGCACAGGTTTTTCCGTGCATCTGGAAAAAGGAAGTGATTGGAAGTTTTCCTTTTTATAAGAAAGTTCTGTTGAGCAAAAGGGATTCTGCTGGCTAGGGTTGGGAAGGACTAAGAAACCGCGCGTCCGTAGCGTCACCAGCAACGAACATTGGGGTCGTCGATTGAGCAACTACAATGCCTGCCACCTCTGCTGCTGCTCCCCGCACTGGACTTGTGAATAAGGGGGTGACCAACTTGGACAATGAACAATGTGCCTGGGCCCCGAAAACGTACTGCTGTGTTTTGATAATGATAATTGTTATTTTTGCAACTGCTGCTGTAGGACTTTGGTATTTTGAAGAAATCTATCCTCTGAAACCTTTACTACCGACCGAGATTGTACCAACTGTTTTGACTCCCTCTGTACACCTTCACACTCTGTCCCTTAGAGACTCCCAACATAGACAAAAGTATCATAATAATACTCTAATGATAGTAATGAATGCAACTCATGCCATTTTTAATAAGAGTAATTGTTGGATTTGTACCTATTTACCGCAACATGGGAACAAGGGACTGGGATGGTATATACATCCTTTACCTTTAACGACTGCTTGCTATGCCTCTCTTAGAGCACTATTCTTTGGCCGATGGAATGATAGCATCTCAGGGAACTTTGATGGAACTAATCTGAATGATTTCGAGAAACGTGAATTAACTCCCCTGGGATGCTCGCTTTTTGCAAATAGAAGTAAACCTAATGTCGCTTCTATTAGGCCGTCTGATAAACTATCTCTTCCTTTTCAAACTCTAATTTCCTTTAAAATGGCTCCGATAGGCAATAAGGACGCCGTACCTCCTTCTTACTCTATAAATCATAGCCCTGACTCGGTCCCCTTTTGTGTACAAAGAAATGGCACTCGGCCAATGGGAGATTTTGAAGGTTGTAAGAACATTGTAAATTTGACTGGAGAAAACAGGCCTCTGTATGTAGGGGGGCCTGTTTATTTTGTTTGTAGTAGTTTAGCATTTCCCTGGTTGCCCAAGGATTGGCAGGGAACCTGTTATTTAGGAATATTATTACCCGGGGTATTTGTAGCTAGTACATTGGAGGTTTCTAAGGCTCGCCCGCGGCGAGACAAGAACAGAGATACCCCTGGGCAAGTATTGGGAGATATAGCGAAATCAGTTGTGCCCTTTTGGGGACAAATAACAAACTCTGAGAACATTAGGGGATTAGCAAGGGTACTGGAGAGAACGATCAACCGGACCACGGACATACTCTACAATATGACCTTAGAGCAAAAAGCAATAAGATTGGTAGCACTCCAAAATCGGATGGCATTAGATGTCATTCTGGCTGAACGAGGTGGAGTATGTAAATTAGTGGGGTCCGCTTGCTGTGTTTTCGTACCAGATTCCTCGCCGACAATTTTTAAAGCAATACAGAACTTGCATACTCTTAGTTCTGAAGTACATATCCATGTAGGAGATTGGAATCTTAGCACTTGGTTCTGGGATTCTTTACGATCTTGGGGTTGGAAGGTGCTTTCTGTTATTCTGGTTATTTTGGGGATCCTGCTATTCCTTTGTTGCTGTTTTCAATGTCTTCCGAGTATATGTGGAATGCTAGGGGGATGTTGTACCCAAGCAGTGAGCACAATAGGGCATCAAATATATGCCCCAGATACAGCATCTAAAGAGTTCGTGTTACAAGAGGTTCTGATGAACGACCTAATGGCTATAGATATTACAGACAATGATTCGGGATGTATGGATGACAACACATGGAGTTATTTGCAAAATTATTAGAAATGATGTTAGCACTTGGCATAGGCCAAAAGGAGGGTCTGTTGGAATTTAAATAATATTATGCCTCCAATCGCAGTATTTGAATGTGTGTTGGCCTACGCCAAGTTGTCTAAAATATCGTGTAAATAGACTCCGCGGCAAGGTCTTGACCTTAACGAAAACTGTGTAAGTCGCCATCTTGGATTTAGCCACCATCTTAGGTTCTCTTGTAATGTGGAAGTCACCCTGAACATCAAAAAGGAGGCCGAATGACATTCCGAGTGAGATTCTGGCCGTTGTGACCTCCGCACACATGAATAAGTAATATGCCTGCAGGCCACTTGTCGGGGTCGCGAACTGAGACCTTGTCCTATCCCTGACCTATGTGTAAATGAACAACTGTATCAGCGGAACTGATCAAAATGCATACATTATGGGATTGACCTGGCAAGGAACCCTAGGCCTGGTCCTAAGAATGGTTAACCCGCGAGGGGGTTAGCCAGGGCTGGATAAAGAGTATAAAAGCACAAGTATTCCAATGTACGCTCTCTCTACTAATGCATCGAACCTTCGTTGAAGTTCGTTACGTTACTCTGAGAGCCGAATAGCTATCCGTTTGTCAATTGACTTTTTGGTAACTGCTGTAGCTTTTAAATAAAGCACTTTGTATGTCCTTTGTAACCTGTGTTGGTGTGTTTCCTTTGGGCTTCCCAGCCTCATATCAATTTCTTTGTTTTCACAACACACAGTGGTAGTGCAGCCAGCAAGTGGAAAGTGCCGGGTTTAAGGCAGCAGACAGGGTAGGTCTGATAAGTGCAGGAAGAAAAAGGGGGGGGCTGTATGGATACAGATACAGACCCCACTGCAAGGGGTGGCCCAAAGGCAGGGTAGGAGGTTGGCAGGGTGAGCAGGTACCTGGGCCCGGAGACCGAGGGTGGCCAGGTGCATGGTGCCAAGAGAGAACAGATCAGCAAGGGGGCGAGGCAGAAGCAAAGAGGAAGGTCTTGAGGTGCTTCCAGAACCGGAGATGGTTCGCCTCAAGTTTCAGAGTGGCAGGGAGGCAGTTCCAGAGGGAGTCCCCAGCCGAAGACAGAGATCTTCCCCTAGCTTGTTTCTTTGAAAAACGACTGACCCTAAGGGAGTTAGAGGTAGAGGAGCGAAGAGCTCGAGAGGGGAGGTATTTGCGGAGGAATAGCTGAAGGTATTTTGGAAGGGGCAATTGCTATAAATGGGGAGGTGCATTTAGTGACACGTGCATATTATTGCGGGAGTATTGGGGATGAGCTTATTCGTGTTTCTGCTGCAACCCACATTTGGATATTGGCCTCTCAAGTTCTTCTGAAATTGACATTTGAAATCCATGGACTTAAAGTGACCCGCACTGTGCAACTATTGAGCGAAGTTATGCTTAGAAGAAGTACATCTGCAGGAAGAAATATGTCAGATTTTGGAGGGGGCGCTGCTCTCCTTTGGTGATAATGTGGTGGGCTTATGCATGACTATATTGTGCAAGGTACAAATGGCAATCACTTGTTTGCATACTTGAGATGAGTACAAGTGTACACAACGTTTGTGGTTAAGACACAAGACTTCATACATCCAAAGTCATGCATGGACACATAACAACCATCGGGGTAATGGGGACTAATGGGGCTTTAGCCCCCCTCCCACCAACATTCTGGGCCATTGCTGGCTCAAACGAGTTTACCTACAGAGCTTTCCAGAGCAGGTAAGGACGAAGACTATACATGGTGTCTGGAGCTATGCTATTAACAAAGGAGTGGAACATTCAATTGTTAGAAGCAGTGCTTTTCTTACGCACACATATTTAAAACAAGTGACCCCATGATAGGACGTTTCCACCTGAAAACCCAAGACAGTGGAAATTACCTAAAAACAGGATCGGACTGACCTGTGGGGCAATAGGCCCATGGCGTACCAAAAAAGCAAAATGTTGGTGTGGGCCATTTTTAGGGTCAAAGTGGGCCACTTTTTTTTTACCAATGTGGGCCAGTTTGATGAGTTACTCTACGCGGCTAGTCGTTTTGACCAGTGTTGCTGAAAAAGGAATATTTAAAATGCACAATATGCATCACATTTTATCAAAAAACTCCCCCTTGGGTACGATTCTAACAGTGTCACAAAAGGAATGAATAGCCATTTGCAACTGGGGTCCACTTTTTCATTGGCGCCCAAGACACTTTTATGGCCCGGTCCGACCCTGCCTAAAAATACACGTCTGCTTGAACGACACTCACAGTCAGTAACATGTCGTTTATTTTTAATAGAAGGGCACAAACATTAGGGGTGAAAAAGATAAAACCATATATTAATTGATTGATGACATGAAGTCATGTCTTAGTTAATTAATGAGAATGTCCACACTTGCAAGGGAGTGCTTGGCAGCAGGAGACAACTCATCTTCCCATCAATCTTCAAGAGTCTAGTTTCAAAAGTCAAGAGTCATGGTAGCTTTTAACAGAAAAACCTCAACTGAAGCTGGAGAGTCAGGTTAGAAGCCCCAACACCAACCACACTGAGTCAAGCGTGCCAAGAGAAAGAAAGCAGTCACAAAATAAAGCTACTTTTTATAACTCAGTTTATACCGATGAGGTCTGCTAGTTTAACATGAAAAAAGTGATTTTACATTCTAGGACTTGAAGTCTACCATTCAGGATGTGAAAAATTCAGCTTCGATGAGACCATTTCAGATTAATCCGATAAACTAAGGCTTTACGTTTTGTCAGGTTCTTAAGGTAATGTATGCACTTGCAAGTAAACTCTACAAGAACATATTAATGTAGCTCTTAAAAGACAAAACAAATATGTTCACTGATGTATGTATTTATTGTCATGGTTTATAATAACCATTTCACAATTAAATATACCTTAACAGTTTACATTGATAAAAACTTTATACAAACATTATAAAAACATTTCCATAGTTAACCACATACATATAACAAATAAAACAGATTTAGGGGGTCATTCATGGATTATTTGCACTGACAGAAACAGGATTTGTGCGCCATTCTGCCCGCAAATGCCCATTTGTTAAACAGGGATTTGCGGGCAGAATGGCGCAAATAATTCATGAATTACCCCCTTAATTTCAATATGTTCACTAACTAGAGCTACCTACATTGCAGACTGGGTTAAAATCCCAACTTCACTGCTTAACCAACGTGGGTGATCCTGGCTAAATATTTTAATCTCACAGTGCATTAAGTGTAAAAAAAAAATGCAGGTTTTAAAACTTAGAAGGGTATTCACACTATTTGAAAAACATCTTTACAGTGGGGCAGACGTAATGCTTTTACAAACAAAACAGTGTTCCCTCGTGATCCTCTGTCAGTGGCCCCTAAGACTGTCATCTAAAATGGGGTTATTGTAGCACTGGTCTTCCGTCCTTTGACAGGAGGGTATATACACTCCCCAGTCCATCAGTGCACCAGGGATTCTAGTGAAGCGGACTGACTGCAGCAGATCCAAAATGACTGTCCCCCCCTGTTGCTGCAAACCAGTAGAGTTACTTGGGCTGGTCAGAGCTCTGCCTCAAAGGAGAATGACTGAAAGTTGTTTAGGCTTTGTTATTGAGTCTTGTGCAGCACAACCTCTGCCATTTTAATGTCAGGGTCTTGAAGAGGAGTACTAGGGGATGAGCAGATCGGACTAGATAGGGTTCGTGGTGGTGTGTCTGTAACTGGATATTTTGTGATCCAGGGTGATAATGGGTGTCTATTATGTCTGGCAGAGTAATGGTTTAGGAGAGTGTGGAGAGTTGTGCTGCCATGTCTGTGGTGCGTTGCTGTGTTGTTAAGGGACAACGATTGCATTTCTACCTTGTTCAGCAGATCTCCCAACAAATGGGGATAACCGTTTTCCTTTTGGAAACATCACAGTCACATGTATTTGCGTTTGGTTATGTAAAACTTTTAATAACAACAATTTCTATGTCATATAGCACTACAACAATATGCATTTCATATAGCACTACAAACCCTCAGGTATCTGAGTGCTGCTTATAATTACCAATGGTGTGTGGTGCTCCCGTGTCAACCTCGGAAGGATGAAAGGCTGAGTTTGGCCCTGCCGGGAACCGAACCTGCGTCAGCAGGCCCTGCACAATGTCAAAGCAAGTGCTCTACTCACAGTGCTATCTGACTGGCGATTGTCTCACACCTTTATGCTATGTTATGCTACAGAATGTGATGTAATGCTAAGCCATGCTATGTCGAGTTGCTGTGCCATGGGCACAACTTCAGGACCCCCAATGTATAGTCAGTTGCCAGGGGCCTCCCTTCTGATACCTCAAAGACATTCCAACTACAGCAACACTCTGTCTTAAACCTTAAATAGGATTATGGTACAATGCAGCTTGACATGCACAATCAGCTAGCAGCTGACAAAGTCAATCATGCACCACATCACAACCCAAACATTACCATGCTGGCAGGTACTAGAAATGTGCAATTTGTCCTTCAATCATTTCATGTTTACGGGCAGTGCCAGTGGCCTGCTTTGTTTTAAATTGAACCCTTTGCTGCTAACTTGACACCAGTTTCCACAAACATTCTTTGGTGGATAAGTCCACCCCAAAAACACATTTTGTCCAACTCCACACTGCCAATGAAGGGATCCCCTCCTCCACCTTTTAAAAAGTTAACCACCTCCAAAGTTGTTGTCTAGTTATGCCCGTGTGTGCGTTTGCGCGCGCGCGCGTTGGTCTATGTATCTATGTGTGAGAAAACACACAAGAGAGCGTTTTTCTGACTCTAAGATTCAAACGCACGATGCTAGCTGCTTAAAGCGTGCACAATAATAGATGTTGTCATAAAACTGAGGAAGTTGTGTTCATATCCCCATTCAGAGCATGATCTGCAAAATCCTGCACAAAACTTAAGTAGTCAAGAGAAATCATGTCTTGCACACCCTTCAGGTTGACCTTGTTCGTGATGGGCTAAAACTGAGATACACAATTGGGTTGATGTTGTGAGTGCAAATGGCGTTTAGACAAAAACAATTTCTCTAAAATCACTCATGGGTTAATCATCACTAAGACAAACCGACACCCCAATAAATATCTAGCCTGCACCGGGACTCCAAGCACAATGTCTTGTTTGCATAATCCAAGCATGTACTGAAATATTTCCAAATTAACATTGCCCATTGACAGTGAAGGGGAAGGCACTCCCCCGCCATCTTCCAGTGACTAAGTATGAAGTACAGGGCCATTAAGAGAGAGGTGCCACCCTATCCTGGGGGGCGGGAATGCTGGCATCCTGCGGCATGAATGCAGATCAGACCAGCTTGCAATGATGAAACACGAAGGCAGAAAAGCAGAGGTATGATCTGCCATGCAGAACCCTGGCAAAGAGATGCCAATGCGTCCATGCAGGTGCACGGGGCAGCACGCGAGGGACGGCCACAGCAGGCAGGCGAACAAAGACCCAGAGACAGTTTGCATTGTTTGTGGTCTAATATACTGATGACATTTGCACAGAAAGAAAACGACGTGGCCCTGGAGGGGCTGACAGGCAGTTCTGACTGCAATGTGAAGTTCCTCTGGGGCGAGTTTGGCCAGGACTGTGCTGAGTAAGTTAATGATCTATGTCCTCTGCTAACAGAACATGAAAGAGAGCACAGAGGCATGGGGTGATTTAGCAAAGGCGAATCAAGCGGCCAAGGTGAGTCTAAGTCAGGCTAAGAGACACGCGAAGTCCCAGGCGAGCAACACATATTTCTGTGTACAGCCTGGGAGTCAGGGATGAGCTGGCAGAGGGAGTGGAAGGTGGGAGGTTGTTTAGCACTTCGAATCCATCACAGGAGGCCTTCCTCAGCACAAGCCTCCCCACCGTGGATGGCTCGCTTTCCCTTTTCTAATTGCAAAATGCGTAATAAATAAATAATAAAGGGAGTGATACGCAGAGCAATGGCACAGTAATAAAGCGGATCGCTGAGTTTGGGCGCTAAAGGAGCATTGGCCAAGAACCGCGCGACGCTTCACTGGAGGCTTATGTAAAACTGCGCTTTGCAATAGCCTCTGTGCTCAAGTGTGTTAGTGGGTTGTATGAAGTGGTTGTCTAATTGCCAAAGCTAGCCAAGAAGTGAAAGCGAGGGGAGTGTAAAGAAAGTTGAACAAGAGAGAGGAGGAGAAGATACGCAGGAAAAGGGTGAAGCGAGGCGAAGCTCAATAAGGAACACTTGGAGGAAACTGCGCGTGGAAGTGACGGTGTGAAGGGGGCTGCCTCATGGCATGAGACGGTCCAAAAGATGCTCATGTTCTATTAAGGAATGCTGGCCTCTACACATGTCTTTCACGGCTCGACTTGCTACGCTTATTTAGAGAGAATTCAGGAATGTTACCCCTCACTTCTAAGACGAGTAATTAGCTTCGTGCTGCTTATGCAAGTGAACGGAAAAAGCACGTCTAGGTCCAATTATTCACCTCGATATTAAACTACAAAGCATGTGTGGTGATTCTGTTCGTGGATTGTGGGTTCTACATTGTGGTCTGCTTCACTGACACGAGCGGCACTGCTGCGCTCTACCAGGGACTGTTCATTTTAATCATTGCTTCTGACCTACATATAATTGTTGGGTTCCTATTAGATAATTATAGTTTGGGGGTGGTTACCACCTTATTGGAATTTTTGGTCACTACTTTTCTTTAGTTACTCTTTGGCTTATACCAGCAGCCTTTTGTTAATCTTTGGTTGCTGTGAATCCTTTGTTAATTCTTGAAAGCTAGCAAACTATTGTTTATTTGTGTTTGCTATCTGCCTATCAATGTGTCACTATCAATCTGCGTTTGTATTGTCTTTTTGGTCTTTAGAATACCTTTATCTTGCTGTGTGGTCTCCAGTGGCCATGTTTGTGGGATTTTGGTTGTGTATGCCCCTGTATGTTGCTGTTTGGTTACTAGTTTCCCAATTCCCTGCATATTGCTTTTTAGTTTCGAATCGTCCTACTAGTGCACATGTGCTCACCCATTCTCTATCAAGATCATGCATTAACATATTTCAATTGTGCTACTCACAGCTCTCTCCTTAACCTTCTGCAAAGAGTCTCCAGGCCCAGCCCATTTACTCCTCCCCCCTTCTCCCTACCCACATCCTGGCATCTCGCTCCTTCGCATCACTCACAAAAGTCTCTCTGGCCATCATCCACGCTCCAACCTCATCTATTTCATTCGTTTTCCCTTCCTAACTCTGGTCTTTCCTCCCTTCTCCTCTTCCTCTCATATTAATCTTACCCATGGGTTATGTAACAACCAACACCTTGCAAAAATAACGGGTCTTCCACCCTGACCATGTAGACTCCTACAAACCCTGCATTGTGGTCACAGGTGTCACAGAAACCTGGTTTTCCCTGCGCGACCCTGCACTCTTTGGTGCTCTGCTTACGAACTCTGGTACCTAATCTCACTCTCCCATGATATGATATGATAGGTTATCTATAAGGCGCCGCCGTCCCGGGGATCGAACCTGTGTTGCTCCATGTCGTCTTGCTTCCAAGGTGAGCATGTTGTCCCTGAGCTATCCTCACGAGATTGGCAAAAAAGGGTGCAGAGGTGGCCTCTTGACCATAATTCCACCCTCCCTAATCCCTTCCCATCAGCTGAATCTTCTTCCAATCACTTTCAATCACACAGATACCCAACAGGTTGCTCCCACTCCTCATTATTGTCAATCAACATATGCCTGCCATATTAACTCTTTGTTCTCTGACACAGATCTCCTCATGACTCCCTTTATACTATTGCCTCTATTGTTCTCAAGGAATACTTCAGCCTCCTGAGAATCTCTTGCTCTCACCAACTCAAATTGGACTCTCTCCTATCGGACAACTCTCTGACCTCCCTCCACAACCTATGGATTCATTCTTGTTGAAAATTGTCTTTCGATAATCATCGATGATTATGAAAGACAAGTTTCAACCTGTTGGGTAGCTGTCCGCTTGAAAGTGATTGGCAGAAGTTCAGCTGATGGCAGGGGAGCATCAACGAGATCTCTGTTTACTGGAATAGCCCTTCCAACTATTGGCCTTTCTTATCCCCCACCACCTCAAAGCCTGAAATGTGTGGTTCTAAACAGAATGATTGATGTGTTAGGTGCTCTGAGCAGCCAAGCCTTTGCTGTGTCAGGCTGCAAGAGGCAGCCACATGAGCAGCAGAGTGACGCGACTGCAGAGGGCAGAGAGGCTGGAGGGCTACCTGCATCTGCGAGGGTCAGACAGGCCAATGTAGGTCATCTGACAGGTGCAGGCACAACTGAAGCAAATTTTGTTAGAGAAACTGTTGGGGCGCAAGTCACTTACCATGGGCCGGCAAGCGGATGGCGGCAGCCGCAGGGCTTTCCAAGTGGTGGGGGCGTGTGCAGAGCTCCATCTGCTGATGCATTCAAAGAGTGAATGATGATGTCACAGAATGCCGTGTGCATGGGTGTTCGAGGGCAACGGCCACAAAAGGTGCTGGGAATATTCATAGCTAGCCGTCCTGATTTCTGGATGCTCTGCATCATACTGAGGAGTGTCTTGTCTTCTACTTCATGTGGGGTCGATGCCAGGGACCCACAGGAAGGAAGAGAGAAGTTTGGGAGTGCTCAGCCTAGGTGATGTCAGAGTTCGGCCATGGTACAATGGAAGAATTTTCCATCATTAGAAGAGCAGAGGCAGCAGAGCGCTTTGTACGCTAACTCGTCCTAGTGCTGGTGCACTGAGGTGTCATTTCGCCGTTTGTCATTACAAATGTTTTAATGTTTGAAATTTTCAAGTCCAGTGACTTGACCATTTACATGGTATTTAATTACTATTAGCACCCTGGCAGAGGAAGCTAGCCAATAAGGTGGCTAGGAACACAGGCTTGAACTGCTGGTGAAAGCCCACGTTCCATCCAACCTGATGAGTGACTCCCCCCGCCAGCCTTTATCCACCCTCGCTTAGCTCAGGCTGATAACTTGTGCTGCCGGGCCGCTACCCACCGTGTCAGCCCTTGGAAAGGGGGAATATTGTTCCATAGTTTGGAACTATAGTGAATGTGCAGGTAGAGAAGCCCTGTGTGTGTGCTCCAGATCAACAGAAGTTTAGATTGCCACTGTTGTAATGCCACTGTTGGCAATGTTCTGATTTGTGCATGGGTCAAACGGTGATTTACAGTTGTGATGTGAGGCCTGCATTGAATTGCCAAAGAAATGTCATGTGTGCATATGGTTAAGAGTGGAATAGGGATGCAAGTCAAGACTGGTGTGATTTATGCATGACATGACCTCTGTTAGATAAGCAAATTGAGCAACAGTTGTGATTTTCATATTTTCTGTCATTAATTATTTTCTCCACAGGAATAAAGCGCATTTTGGGGACTTTAAGCTAGTACATGGATCTGTCAAGGATAGGGATTTCTTCATTTACTGTGTACCTGCATTGCTTGTTTACTGCATGCTGTGCTGTAGAGGATGTGTGTTGCATGTGTTGTGTTGTGAACCTAGGTTGTGGCCTAGCAAACCATGAGTTAAGTTTCGGCAGCCAGTGTGAAGTGTGTTGATGTGGTATAGTGTCAGCTACATTGAGCCAGGACCTAGGTATGTGCTGCCTCAGGGTATTGGGCTCCTGGCACATTTTGGTATGGGTAAAAACATGACAATTGAGTTTGGGGAGTGTTGGACACTTGGCGTTGGTTATAGGTGTAGTTTACCTACCTTGTGTTGGGGTGTTGAACACCCTAGAGTTGTTATTAGAGCATTGGATACCCAATTGGGTGTTGGGGTTTTGACACCATATTTTGTGGCCAGTGGAGTATTCACCCTGATGCTATATTGTGTTTTGCCACTTTGTGGCCTGGCAGACATGCTAAAGTGGCTGGTGTTTTTGGCGTGGCGTGGTGTTGTCATACTGTCATTTAACGTTGGACATTCTCATGTGAATCTGGTGTTTTTGGTGTGGTGTTGTCAAACTGTGGTTTGGCATGGGCATTGCCTTCTTTTAGTTTGTGCCACTGTGTGTGATTAATATTGATATCAGTAATGTGGCACAGTTTTGGTTCAGGATGTGCCTCTCACGTTCATGAGAGGACCCAAACCAGCGTCATTGGCCTTTCAGAATAAATCAGCCTCAGAAATACACGGATTATTCCACACAGTAAAGGCATCCGGTTTTGTTCATCTTAGAGAGACACACAGATACAAGATCAGTGGCCTCGGACAGAGTGTAAAGCCACCCTGGGATTGGTCAGAACACAGAGGTGCAGCTCACTCCCAGGCTTTGAACAGGAAGCTATGATTCAATCAAATGTTGCAACATTGAGCACACCCCATGAGGGAATATGTAAGAGCATCACACAGTCTGGCTGGAGTAGGAGGTTGACGTAATTAAAATACTCCCGGACTCCTGTACTTAATTAGTTACATTTTATTGTCTTAGGTTCAGTTAACACACGGTTAACACAGGACACCATGGGATGACAGGAAAAGACACCCGCTCCCCACACCCCTGAAGCCACCTCCGCTCACTCAGCTCCAACTGTCACCACTCGCGTATCGCGCTCCAGCCCCATGACATCACAATCACCTGCACTCCAATCAGACACACGCCCAACACCCCGCATGCAATTATGACACATCCTCCTCCCTTAAACCGCAACACAACAAATGAGTGGAACACTGACCAGCAATATTCCACACACCATGACAACATAGAACACTCCAGCCCTATCACTAAGTGGCCAACTGGGCGATAGACCTGAAGCACAAAAGAAGAATACACAACCCTCACTGAACCAACCCAGACCACAACAACTGGACATAATACAGTATCACAATAACTAAACTGCAATGCCATCCCAACAACCAGCACCTCACCTACATAACACAGTATCACATTAACCAAACTGCAAACCATTCACAACAACTAAGGCTAAACAAGCACATCTGTCCCACCCCACTGATGACCCCACTGATAATCCCAACAAGCAAATATGAACAGCGATAAGACCCACCAAATTGATAAAAGGGCCTAGATATCACCTAAACCGACCCGGACTACATGGACCCTCGAGGACCAAATCAATAAACAAAGCACAACCACTGGTCCTAAGCTCTACCTCAAGACCCCAGGTCTGCCACACCTGGACGTTACGCAAACCCACACAGGGCACCAAACTAACAACCTAACCCTACCAAGCACCTTGCTCCTTCTGGCCTAGTCTGCACCCCAGGGCCTTGGGCCTGCTACACCCAAGCACAAACCAACTCGATTCAAGCACACCCAGCACTTCCTACCACGTAAACCCGGGAACCCTGCACCAAACCACCACTATAGTCAACAATCCACAAAAGACAACATCAGCTACCTGCCGAATGCAACTTCCCATGTCACGCAGCTCCACCTCCGCATAATTTGTCGCACAATACCATGAACATCTTTCCACATCCCCATACCAAAGAAAAATACATTATACCACTAACTTAATAATGATAACTTACCTTTAACACAGGAGGTGTTAATAAACCAAAAGTAACCACACTGCTTCCAGCAACCCACTAGGTGCTACCCACACCAACACCACTGAGGCAAATACTAAAAAAAATGAAATTCAACTAACCCCTAGTACCTGAAAGTGGCAAAACATCAACCACCATAACTCCACTAAAGCACCTGTGTCATAAGTGCACCGCCCACAGTTGCTAAACAAAAAACATCTTTCATGGCAACATAGCAACAAATTACTAACCAGCCACCACATCGCTAAAGCAAGAAACATATTTCTACACTGGCAAACAATGTGCCACTGTACTAAAATGAAAACAACTTTAAGCTGCTGCCACATAAGCCACAACGACCTGGCATTCCCCTTGCACCAGCCAACCACAAAATGCAGCCAACCCCGAAACACTGAGCATTCCCACATCACTCAACAGGCTGTGCCACGTTCACTTGTACACAGGATACAAGCAAGAAAAATGGATTATCCGCAATCCCCACCGCAATCCATATGGTCGTAAAGCCTCCCCAGACCACCTGTCCCAAATTGCCCAAAAATGATCCTTTTAACTCAGAAAGTCACTGAATTGCGCAAAGGAAATAAATAAACATTGTCAAAGTCCCACAAACCCCAAGGAACTCCATGAAAACTTCAGCTGAACATTTGTACAGCAAACCGGCTTCAAAATGAAACCCCCCAAAAATGAAAACTTTTCTCCGATACTCAGAAAGTTCAAGCCCATTCCTACCCAACCCAACTGATCTGAAAAACGAAATGAATAAATAGCACATTACATACAGAATTTCCATTTCATTATACAAGACAGTACCTAAAACCTGCGGCTACGACATATACATAACATGCAACCGCAACAACAGGACAACAGCCGCCACAACTAGCATCCCCCATCTCTGTGAAAGATGCACATAACCCCTAAACGAAATGGGCCACACACAAACATAAACACGCACCACAACCAATCATAGCCAACATAACCATAGGCCCGAACAACACCTTCCTCGCCAAAGTCACTTCATATGTAGAGTCCTCCAGGATCCTGGAAGCGTCCCAGCTCGCGGTCGTAACTTCTCCAAACACTGGAATCACCATCCTGGGTTGAAACATTCTCAGGCAAAATGCCCGACCTGACCGCGACTGTAGACCAGGACTTGACAAACGTCCACTTCTCCATGCACCGCGACTTCCCTTGCGTGGTGCAACAGATGGCAGAAGCATGCGCGCAAACCGTGATACCAATATGCAGATGGGGTTGTGGATACGTCAACGAACCGTGACCTGCACATCACCCAGTGTTGGGCGAAGACTGCTTCTCCCAGTTGGGACATAACTTCTTCTCTGTGTTGAACGCTAACCGCTTCTTGGCCTCCCATCACCTCACAATGTAATGTCTGTAACGATCGTCCAGAGCCTCAAAGTCTTTATTCTCTGTTTGCAATTCTGCTGCACGTCTAAACGGTGACCATACACTCCACAGGGTCACCAACTCCTCAGCACACCAGTGTGATAACCCCTGCAGCCGTCCATTTGCCTTTACTCCCAATTATCTTTGCGCATGCACACAATGTTTTTTATCCCCCATGAATTGGCATGACACAAGATTTCAATTGGCAAAATTGGCCGCAGTTTTATTTCCATGACAACAGAAGTATTTGTACACAATAGTGACCTCATTCTGTACGTGTGGCGCTTGCTTGCCGGATTTCCTTTGCTTCCCCCTATACTTGGTATAGTAGGCCCCCAACTCCCCCGACCCATTGTACCTGTTCCTATCCTGCCCGTGCAGGGGTCCGTGGGTGGGGAGAGCGCCGTTTGTTTTGGGGGGGAAGCTGAGCCTTATTTGTTCCTACCAGACGCCCCCGCCGTTTAGGCCCCCAAGAGGCGCTGGTCCAGAAGAGCGAAGACCCATTCCGTTTCCTTCTGGCTCGTCCGGAGTCTATCATTTGTGCTTGGTTGCCCAAACACCGCCAACTTGTCATCCTCTGACCTGGGTGCCCTGCGACAGCAATGCCCAGGTGTCCTCCCACGTGTATTTCGTGGGTGGGTGGGTGGAAAACGAAATTCCTTGCACTTGTCAGGTGACGGCGACCGGGTCCCAGTGCAAGAGCGAGATGCCTGGTCCCTGGTCCCGCCTGCTTATATCCTGCAAGCCCCGCCCCTTTCCTTTTGTTTCCCCTTCGCGGGCTTTTGGGCCATTCGGCTTTTGGCGCCGTTCCGCCCCTTTGTCCTTTGCCCTTCCGGGTGAGGGTCCCAGCTCCCGGCGGCATGACCCCGCAGGGGTTACCCTGCTGCCTCCTCCATTTTTGAGGACGTTTTCCGTCGTCAGCTCCATAACCCCTGCAGCCGTCCATTTGCCTTTACTCCCAATTATCTTTGCGCATGCACACAATGTTTTTTATCCCCCATGAATTGGCATGACACAAGATTTCAATTGGCAAAATTGGCCGAAGTTTTATTTCCATGACAACAGAAGTATTTGTACACAATAGTGACCTCATTCTGTACGTGTGGCGCTTGCTTGCCGGATTTCCTTTGCTTCCCCCTATACTTAGTATAGTAGGCCCCCAACTCCCCCGACCCATTGTACCTGTTCCTATCCTGCCCGTGCAGGGGTCCGTGGGTGGGGAGAGCGCCGTTTGTTTTGGGGGGGAAGCTGAGCCTTATTTGTTCCTACCAGACGCCCCCGCCGTTTAGGCCCCCAAGAGGCGCTGGTCCAGAAGAGCGAAGACCCATTCCGTTTCCTTCTGGCTCGTCCGGAGTCTATCATTTGTGCTTGGTTGCCCAAACACCGCCACGCCACTGAGTGGGTTCTCGCCCACTGTGGCTCCCCTCCTTCCTGTCTCCTTCTCACAATTCCAGTAATTTGGTAGAAATGTTCCAGAAAAAGAGCTCCGTTCCCTTCGTGAACAAGTGTACTCCGTCCGTTAGGAAGTACTCGGGTGTTTTCCCATCAATCAAGCCATGCCTGATCTGATGGAAACCCCTGCCCCTGCAGAATTTTGCAACGGCCCCGTTCAGCTCCCTCCTTGACTTCTCAACTGCTGTATGGCTCTCTGCCCCCCTCCATTGCGCGCCCGGGGAATACCTTCCGACCATACAATTTCAGTTTCGCCCAACTGTGCTGCGATTTCCTGCAATGAGCTCGTAATGTCCCTCAGCAGGACACCCCTCCCCAGGCTGGTCAGGTCGTTCCCTCCCAAGTGTCTTACCAACACCTCTGGCTTCTGCCGCCTACTCAGCAATTTCCATAGTTGCCCCTCTAGCTGAGCCCACTTCATCCCTGGCACCCCGTGCCACTCACTCTTGAACTTGCCGGCCGTCACCGCCTCCTGCCGCTGAGTCCAGCTCGCCTTAGCCCTTGAGATGAATGAGTGCCCCACTACCCACGCGGTACGTTTCCTCCTTCCTTGTGCTGCTGTGAAATGACAAAAGGAGGGAACGGCATGGTTAACTTATATTTCTGCGGGCCTGATATATCGTTTGTAACATCCTGAAGACCATCTCCCCAATTTCTTGATGTCTTCCGGCCATGCCTGCTCGGGGATACTTCTGCCCCTACCACCTTTCCATCTTGTTCCACCTTAACCAGGGCGGGCCTGCTACGTGACACTTCTGCCCCTACCACCTTTCCATCTTGATCCACCTTAACCAGGGTGGGCCTGCTCCGGGACACTCCTGCCCCTGCCACCCACCACTTTTCCATCTCGCTCTGCCTTAACCAGGGCGGGCCTGCTCCGTGACACTTCTGCCCTACCACCATTCCACCTTTCTCCACCTTAGCCAGGGCTGGCCTGCTCCGAGACACTTCCCTGCCCCTGCCACCTTTCCGTCCTGCTCTGCCTTAACCAGGGTGGGCCTGCTCCGGGACACTCCTGCCCCTGCCACCTTTCCAACTTGCTCCTCATACTGCCCCCGCAATAGGTTCCTCGCCACTTTTATTCAGCAAAAAGCTCCCCAACCAATTTAACCTTGCTCTGCCTGCCCTTGCAGGAGTTACCCTGTTGGGAGAGCGCCATTCCTGGCGGGTGAGGTTGAGCTGAATTCCTTTTGCTTGATTTTCCAAAACCACTTTGCCTCCATTGTCCCTTCTCTCACTCTTATCCCTTCCTTTCCTTTAAAGGAAGGCTCTACCTTTCCATATTCCTTATCATGTTAGCCCAATTCCCCTAACCTCTACTCCTTCATGTGTTGCTTGAGCTTTGTTCTTGCTATAGTCAACCGATACTTTCAAATGGGAGGTTCCCCATTCCATTGTCATGTCCGGCCCATTTCCCCCTTCTTAATCATCTGCGGATGGGACCTTTCCATTCCTTCAGCCGGCCAAAGCTCTCCCGCCATAGACCCAGCAGCCTGTCTCCCCGCAGCTGATACTAGGCTGATGGGGTGCTGTCCCCGACCCCCACCATCTGACTTGTCCTTGCTTCCCGTCAGCCACCCGTGGCCCACCTTCTGGCATCTAAGTAGCTTCTTATTACAAACCGCTCTGCTATCTACCTGATGAACCACGAACATTGTTACTTGTTTCTCGATCCCGGAGGGGTGAAGGCTGCGCTGGCCTTGCTGCCCAGGTCAACTAAAACCCCACTCCCAATGTTTAACAGGGCTTCCTGACAGTTAACTCGTAGCCAGCGTACGGCGTGCCTCCTTTCCTTACACTACTGTATTCAGCGTGGGCCATGGGTTCTACCCCAAATGTACCCTCCACCATCTACTTTGCTCGGTGCACTTTGCACTTCTGCCCCTGCCACCTGCCAGGGGTGCGTCCTGATACTGCCCTTAAACTCCACTATTAAACCCTGCTGCCCGCTTCAGACCCCGTCCCGAAGCATGCGACCCCTTGCGGTATCAAGCCCTCACGCAGGTTATTAACATTGCGGCATTGCCGCTGATCAATTAATTTTGTAGTCTATTCAACCGTGGCATTGCCTCTGGTCCACCCACGGCTGCCCTAGGGGTCCGTTGTACTTACGCCCCTTCCGTGTATGAGAGCCCCAACCCTGTTTTAATAGTGCTTACCCCGCAACCCTTTTAAAATTCTGTGCCTCCAGAGGCCGGGCTCACCTGATCTAAGGACACCTCTTTGACCAAAGAACACGTCCATTAGGTGTTCCAAAGAGGCCTTAATCCACACAATTGCCGTCAAAACTCTGGCGGCCTGGTTGTGTTACCTGGCGTACCTACACCCATAGAAGTACCCTTTGCACGGTCCATGAGGCAAGTGTGCATAAAATAGCCCCCCTGCCGCCTACCAATGTAAGAACCCTCTACTGCCACGTTTCCCCTATTGAGTGGAGCTGAGGCCATAAATCACCCAAGGAATACCTAACCCATTACGGAAAACCCATACGCGCCTCTACCCCAAACGCGCTGAAAGACCCCCATAATTTAGCATTTATATAGCGCCACGAACCCTCGGTTATTTGAGTGCTGCTTATTATTACCCCCGGTGTGTGGTGCTCATTTATCGACCTCGGAAGGATGAAAGGTTGGGTTTGACCCTGCCGGGATTCGAACCTGCGCTAGCAGGCTCTGCACGGATGTCAAAGCGAGCGCTCTACTCGCTGTGCCCTTTGCCCGGCTCTTTGGTAACTACCGCACTGTACCGCCAATGAAGTTTGTCAAGCAGGTGATCACACTTGTCCCCCATTCAGCTCGTGCGCCCGTGCGAGTGCCGCCCCAAGTCCTGGAAACTCTTAACCCTTGCAGTTCTACACCACTCCTCCACACTGCCATACCCATATTGTCCATCTTGATAAACCTTACAACCTGGTACCTTTCCAAGATACAAATTGAGTTGCACAAATGTCTTTACGTTCACAAATGTTTTTAATTATCTCCTGGTGATCTCCCGGGGTATGAACCTGACGCTGCTGCGCCAGGTGCGTGCAACCCCATACTTGCGTTCACTTCTACCGCATGTTCCACATAAGGAATTACCCTGAGTCATAATCGTGTCATTAGAAATCCTCGGTTTGAGCTCCTCCGATAGCTCACACTATCTGTGCCCCACAACGCTGTCCCCCAAAAGACCTTCCAAAATTTAAAACCATGCCTAGCCCTTCCCCTGGTCTTCCCAAACCTCTGTGTGCTTGTCTTACGAGTATGTGTTTGCCAAGTCAACGGGCACCCCCGCTATGACCTGGCAACCCCCGTTCAAAGGGGTGCCACCTGTGCGGTAACCACACCATTACACACTGCTGATAGCGGCAAACGCTTACTACTACCTAACATATGGTACCCGCCGTTCTGTACGCCAACATGACCGCATACCTACTCATTTATAACACTGCAGCCTTATAGAAGTGTCCGCCGGACAAAGGGAACAAGCGAGCCACCCAACAGATGTACTAAAGACAACTCCCCAAAAGCTTCCCGGGCCCACTTGCCCTTCTCGACTGCATCGGTGGAGCCGCCTTGCAACTTTTCCCCCTACAAAACTTGTATATGTCAACATCTTGGTAGCACACGCCTCGCTGCGCTCACCTGCCACATCATCATGCCCAGACCCTGGGGTAAATCCACCAAATGCGAATCGGACCTTCATCGGTCCCTAACACGTGCCCACCTAACCTGGACAAATGAAACCCTTTTGTCAGTAAGCAAACATAATACCCCTACAGCGCCAACGCTTGATGAGCGGCGTCAAAAAATGCCTTCATTACAAATTACAGCCACGCTCCCGGAGGCTTGCCGGGCACCCTTGCCCGTCCTGGCCAAATCGGTGAAGTCGCCTTGCAAACTTTTTCCCCCCTTTCAAACCTGCACCTAGCCCCCTATTTGCAGCACATGCCTCACGGCCCTCACCTGCCCCCTCTGCCTACTCCGCCGTGCCCGGACCACAGGGTAACTCGCATACCTGTATTTCGGACCCTCCTCTGTTCATAACACGTGCCTGTTTCACTGAACAAAGGAAATGAAAGGGGGTGCTCACCCCAACCTGCTTCCCCCTTCTTCATTGACGTTCCATACGAGAATGTTATCAGCACAATGGGCAACCTAATGTTTATATCTAGTGGACTACCTGCCACTTGGAGCATTTCACCGCATTCTCATGCACCCCGTACCTCCACTAGCTAATCCTCGCTTCCAGAACAGGCACAATGGGGGCATTATAATAACTGGCAATAACCCACTGCATGTCGCCACGCCACAATGCGGTATACACGCCATACACGCCATAGTACAAAATCAACAGCACACTGGGATCCCCCATAGCTCCAATACAGCACAGAACGCCAACAGTGATGCACAGACGCCATGACCTATAATAATGCAAGCAGCACAATAGATTGTACGCTGAAAAACCCATTCGCCCAGCTACTACACAAGCCGTTACCGTCATAATAGTCTCAGGCGACACTGCTACAGCAATTTCCAACGTTTTGTACCACTGTGGAATACAAAGGTTTCCATCCTACGTAATGAAGTGGTATTCATTATGTGCATTCGAGAAAGGCAATACGTTCAAATCAAGGATTTTGCATAGAAAGCCAGCCCACTGTTTACGCAGCCTACATGCTCTGTCCTTCCCATTCTCTGGCGCCCCTATCCGCCCGTCAGTTTCTGGGCCTCACAAGGCTCCCCCTCCAGACCCCATGTCGCTTTGCCAATGGGAACCTAGCACTCCAGAAGAGCTGCCTCTTGGGACTTGGAGTTTAACCTTTGAAAAAAGTTTTGCTTTACCCCGCCCTTGCGCGCCGCGGCTATGAGGCCAGTGAAACATTGCTTCAGCAAATGGGTTGATTTGCATTCTTCGTCTCTCGGGAGACGTGGCCTGCGCACATACGATGTTCCATGATAACCCGCGCTGCCACCGATCCTTTAGGACCAGCTTCCCTGCGGGACGCTGCTCCCTCCATTACCCACTGGGATGCGCCTGTACCTGCACAAGCCCACTACCCTGACTCCTGTAATATGGGGACCCTTTTACTTGGATTTTACCTTCCAACGCGGTTTGCACTGCAACACACGAAGTTCCCTCCACGCTGGAACTTCACCTCGGCATACACCGGAACACTCACGTCCCTCGAACGCCTCTTCTCCTTTTCGTGCACCAGGAACCTGGACCAAGAACATCCCGAACATCTTCCAGCACACAAAACGAAATCCTCTGCTCCGGCGAGTCGGCGGAGTCCCACTTCAGGATAAAACGAAATTCCTTGTACTTGTCAGGTGACGGCGACCGGGTCCCAGTGCAAGAGCGAGATGCCTGGTCCCTGGTCCCGCCTGCTTATATCCTGCAAGCCCCGCCCCTTTCCTTTTGTTTCCCCTTCGCGGGCTTTTGGGCCATTCGGCTTTTGGCGCCGTTCCGCCCCTTTGTCCTTTGCCCTTCCGGGTGAGGGTCCCAGCTCCCGGCGGCATGACCCCGCAGGGGTTACCCTGCTGCCTCCTAAATTTTTGAGGACGTTTTCCGTCGTCAGCTCCATATCACCAGTCCAAGAGAGCAGCAGCAGAGAGCAGATCTCTGTGCCCCAACAATCTACGCACCAACGGCCTCAGGAGCCTTGACTGTATTGCCTGCAGTCGCTCACAAAAACAGCCAATTGCGCTCTCCATTCTAACCGCAGAGCCCTTCCTGTGCCTCGCTCTGCGCCTAACAACATCCTTTCAGCCTCTGGCTCTGCCTCCTTGGCGGCGACCCCACTGTGGGCTATCAACAGCCTCCCGATCTTTGTCACCTCCTATGCCTGAGCCTGACACTAGTGGAAAGTTGGCCACCGTGCCTTGCAGGCAACCGCCAAATGTCTTCACTGTCGGTGTAACGGTATGGCAGCAGCACTTACTGTCCGGTCGCCTCTAAAACAAACTGGGATGCGGGGAACATAAACGGGAGGGGCGGTGTCCTGTCCCAGCTGCACCCCCCCACAGTAGCGATTGCACACGTGCCTCATTCTTGAATCCTCGGTGCCAGTGACATAATTAAAGTACTCCCGGACACTTGTACTTAATTAGTTACGTTGTATTGTCTTAGGTTTAGTTAACACACCGTTAACACAGGACACGATGGGACGACAGGAAAAGACATCTGCTCCCCACACCCCTGAAGCCACCTCTGCTCACTCAGCTCCAACTGCCACCACTCGCGTATCGCACTCCAGCCCCATGACATCACAATCACCTGCACTCAAATCAGACACACGCCCAACACCCTGCACCCCATTATGACAGATGTGTATCAAGCTCCCAAGCATAGAACAAGTGAAACAAATAAAAACAATGTGCCTAGCCATTGCTCTAGAAACTAACAAGATGAAGGCCACAAGCCTGGTGAGAAAGAGGTACTGAGCAGAAGGATGTACAAGACAAAAATTCAATCAGAGAAAGACACACACTGCCCGCTGTAGAAAAGCATGTACCTAGGAGTGAGATCACGAACACTGAGCAACATGAGCACTCCAACCAAGTAAATGAAATGACAAGTATTCATTATCAAAGAAGCAAAGAGTTAATTAAGTAGTCCGTGTTTGCTCGTGTTCGCCTGGGACGCCTGACGCAGAAAACCTACACCAACGGATAAGTTAAGCATAGTGTGGACAGGGAGTACAGCCATTACTGTACTTCATTAAAAACCCCAACACTCTTATTATTTATTATAATTTAGCCATATTTTACATTTAGCCATTTGTGTTAGTCAGCCATATTGCACATTTAGCCCAATTGTGTAAGGTAGCCTTACCTTGTGTTCAGCTAATTTGCACTATTCAGCCATGTGTCACATTTAGCCTAATTATGTAATTTAGCCATATTCTGCATTTATCAATTGCAAAGACTAGCCAAACATCACACGTGGCTAGATGTGTGAAGATTAACCATGCATCACACTTAGATAGACTTGCAAAGACTAATTATGTGTCAGTCAGGTTTGTGAACATTAGCCATGCATCACACTTGGATAGATTTTAGGAGATTAACCACAAGACATAGTTGGATAGATTGCAAAATTAACCATGCATATCACTAAATAGGATTCTAAAGATAAGTCATGCATAACATTAGATAGAATTGTGAAGATTAGCCACCTAGTAGAACTTAGAGACTAGCCAATGTACTAACCACCCCACTCCTCCTCCCCTCCAACACACCGCCCAAATACTATACACGCCCACTGGCCTAGCCAAATTATACACAAACACACACCCAACATAAGTAAGACTTGCATACAACCAATAATACCTGACACTGGGCCTTACCCATACGGATACAAGAAGACATTGTGCACAACCACAACCTTAAATACCAGCAAATCTACTCATAGAACACACAGACACACCAGCAACATAACACACATTCACATAGAAAATCAACCCAGGAATTGGGCCTTACCGTATGGATACAACAAGCCAGTAAACACAATCAACCATCTGCAAGCCAACACACACAGACACCAGTTTCTCCTGGTTCTGGACATATCCTATCACCTTAGCCTCACTAACCTACCAACCTGTCCAGGGGTGGTCTCCAGCCACGTGAATGCCTGGAGACTGCCCCGGGGTAGTAACAGTGCCTGGTATAAATCAAAATAACATAACATAACATAACATGGAATATAATAAGGAATACATAAAACGATCTGACACCTATTCAGTTCTTTGTGTTTATAAGTATTAGAACCACTCACGACCACCCACACACACAAATATAATTTAGATGTGTACATGGTCCCAAAGCAAGACCCCAAGAAGCACGACCCATGAAGTCATGCAGACACATCATGGGAAAGGAAGAAGGGTGGAGAAAGGCAGCATGTTTCAAAAGGGAAGTTGCAATCAGAGGCGTTGCTGGGAGGCCTGAGGGGGCTATAACCCCTTGTCTTTTGGTTGTAGCACCGGATTGAAGCTCAGGGGCTACAACCAAAAGGCTAGCTAACCCCGAGTCCTGACAGTCCTGACATTAGCATAGCCCTGGATCTTTTTCAGACTTAGCAACACCCCTGGTTGCAATATTAATTGTCAGTTCAACAGTCAAAAGGATGAGAACTGTAAGTTGTGCCAAACATTTAGTCCCATTAGAAAAGATGTGAAGCATTCTTTTTTGTTGCCACACTGTTCACACCTCACAAAGGAATTGGTCAATTGAGGTGGAAACAGACCACCAGGAACACTTGAGATAGAAGCAGCCAATGACCAAACAAGTTAAATGTTGCAACATTTAACCCGACTACCGTCCAATCTAAACTGTGAGAAACTACATGACCCCATCATTAGATCATTGTCAAGAGGAAGTCATTAGCATGGTCACATGGGATAGGATATGCCAATAGAGCTTGGTATTGTATAGAAACATCTTTATAGGTAAGGGAATCCCTCATAGCAATAGGGCCAGAGAGGCATTTTTCTTTTAGTTATCATTAAACAAATTTGACATGTCAATTCCTGAGTCCGTCTCCTTCTTCTGGTTCACCACAACTGGCATTTTGGGGCAGTCAGTCTAGCCATTTCTTACTGTGGGATGACATTTGTTTTCTGGGCATCTATGATAAAGCAAGCATGTCAAGTGTTATTACATGTCTAGACTGGCTATTGGTGCAGCCAATCTATCAATTTCTTACTGTAACATTACTTTTTCTGGGCATCGTTGATAAAGCAAACATGATAAGTGTTATTATATGTCTAGACCTGCCACCATTGTGCAGCCACTTTGGACATGATTCCTTATTGTGGCATGGCATTTTTAAAAGCAAAGCCAACACTAGCATGGTCTTACATGGGGATACTCTCATTTTTCACATCCTGCGGTAGCGGGAGTGTAGTTATGGTTAAGTTGCTCAACTCAAAAGGAAGAGCACTTTTTGGGCGGCTTATAACTTTGCTCCCCTGGACGAATCCTTACCAAACTTTGCAAAAAAAAGCATATGGCCTGCTATGAATTTTTTGTGTAAGATTGGTGAGGTTTTGTTAAGGGGGACAAAGTTATATGGAGGGACCCACATTTTTTTTTTTATCCATAGACGCAATGAAAAAAAAAGTCTTATGCCTACAGCCTAAACTGCTGGACAGATTTTCACCAAATTTGCGGCAGGAGCGGCGGCTTGCTCCCAAAAGTGTACTTTTGTAAATTGTTTTGTAAATCTGTCCAGTAGTTTTCTTTAAAACGGGCAAAAAGCAGGCAAAAATACTGCAGACGGGCATCCAATTGGCCTAGAGAGCGACATGATGTCCGCAGACATCGGATGCACCCACTGATTGGATGGTGACAAGCGTGAAGTACATCAGATTTTTGGAAACACCCCCCATGTTGGATTCCCGGACATCGCGGTAAAGACATATTAAAAAACACAACATTGCACTTGTCAAACATATCAAACAATCTCTGGGGAGGTGAGGAGTGATGAGGATGGGATGGGATACTGCCGTAAGAAGCCAAAAATTGGTCTTTTTCATCCCCAAATTCCTCAAACCGTCTGGATGTTCGGGTTCAGTTCCAGCTGGTCGGAGACATACATGCCTATTCATGCATTACTGGATTGTTGAAAAGCAGTTTTTCAATGGTTTATAACTTTGGCGCCACTCAATGAAAATAAATGAAATTCTGGAATTCCGTTCTAGACCTGATTCTGAATGGTCTTGCAGATTGGTGGGATTCTGTCAAGAGGGGTCAAAATTAATGAGGGGGTCCCAAAATATTGTAAAGGCTTATACATGTGGTGCCATTTGACAGATCAACACACAAGTTTGCAAAAACATTTTAGATCTAGATATAAATATTTTTCTAAAGTTTGGAGGGATTTTGTCAAGAGGGGGCTTCATTAGAGGGGGGTCTCCACATGTTTAAATGGCTTATAACTTTGTTGCCGTTTGACGAGGGTGGGCACAAGTTTCCAAAAAGATTATAGACCCAACCTTGAATGTTTGTGTTAAGTCTGAATGGGTGTTGTAAAGTGGGGGCTAGGATATATGACTATTGTACGAACATACATTTTTACACTTTTCAAAAAATAAAACATGGGCAGATTTCCAACAAACTCATGTAAGGAGCATTGGCAATGACCTTAAAGCATGGTTTTGCAAATCTGCCCGTGTTTTATTTTTTGACAAGTGTCATAATGTAGGTACAAAAAATAGTGATATACCTTTGGTGACTGAGGTATAGCCTGATAGGTCATGACCCGGAAATCTGGCTACTGGCCATGACCATGAGGGACGACAAATGGGGTTAAAGTGGCCATGTCCACCTGGGATCGGCTATGTGGTAAAGTTATTCGAAAGTGGGATAGGTTTGAAAGGGAAAAAAATGTTGCTCATGCTAATATAGTCATAGGGTTTTCTCTTCGCCTTCTGCAGGCTGCCATGGGAAGGGAAAGGGGGCTCTGAACAGAGCCCCACCTTCCCTTTCCATGGTTGCCATCTTGGTAAAGGATTTTCCTTCCTACAGCACCCCGGGTTACTGCTTTGGAAACCCAGTGTGCTAATGGTCTTCATCCCCCATTGCAGGGGCTGGAACGGGGGATAATGGTTCGGAGCCCTCATTATCTGCCGGCATTTCACCTGGGCCGAAAACGTAGGCTGCCAGGCCATTATTCCTATGGAACCGTGGATGAATGCCACATTATTCCCATTAGCATAACACAAAATGCTAATGGAAATGTTGGAAAATCTGATTGAGTCCTGTACTTTACTGAGAAATGTAAAGTAGATGGAGTCTATTAGATTTTTTTCAGTTCTATTTTTTAACTGTGAAAGGTGGTTCCTATAGGAACCTTCCTTTTGTTGTTGTTTGATGTATTCTTTTTTTTTGCAGGAGAGGTTAGAATGTAAGTTAGGGGAGGGAAATGAGGGGAGCGGAACCAAGCAGTAATATGGAGGGGCAGGTGGACAGGCGAAGATGTTGCGTGTGTGTTACTTCTATGGTAGGGGCAGTGTTTCTCATGCTCCTTGATTACAGCTTCCAAAGCACTTCGAAATTGCTTCCTCCTGCAGTGGTGTGTTGCAGTATATACAGAGAACTGTTGTCTTCGAAAGCAATGCAGCTGCTGGGATTTTGTGTGCCAAAGAAGTAGGCCTGTGGATACAGTATTGGTTGAGGAAGGTGGGGTGGAGGAAGACAACCGACTATTTTCTAAGAAAGGAACAAACTTTGTGTTGGTTGGATTTGCTGTGGTACTGCATGGAGGAGGTCCTGCAGCAGTACTGTCCAGGTAGTCCGCGACTTAGTAAAAAAGTGTGTTTCATCTTGGTAGCTTTAGCATTTGATAAATTCCCAATTGTGGTAAAGAACTGCCACACCCATGATTCTCTCTTGGTGCTAGAGGTAGGCACGTCCTTTACCTCATGTTCTTGGTCTTCTAAATTGTCTTTGGAAGTACTGTGCTTTTTTTGTTGTGTATATCCTCCAGCTGGTGGTGGTGGTGGCTCTTAGGGGGAGGAGGGATGGAAATAGCGGATGCCATTTTCTAAGACTAGTAGCAGTTTTGCTAATATTCTTCCAAGTATGGGCTATGTACTAGATTGTTAATGGATAATGAGTAAATTTAGGTGTAGGAGCTGTGCAAGGGTAAGTTTTGAGCTTGAAAGTTCCTATATCGGTAGAAAATGCAGTTCTGAATTGTCTTTGAAGCACGGACCCGATCGCGAAGCACAAATGCATTCGTGCACACGTCATCATGCCATGCGTGAGTGCATGGTCACGTGGCACTGGCTGAAGGTCCGTGATGACGTCAGATGTTCGTGGACATCAACGGACGCAAAAACAGTGGAAAAAGTTGCAAAAAGTGAATAGAAGTGTTAAAAATGATTCTGGAAGGTGTAAATTGGCAGAGTTTTATGGTGAAACTCTGTAAATTGTACAAAAATGTTGCTATATTGGGGTAGATATGATATAAGTAAGTTGTAGAAAAATAGCACGCACTGGTAAAAACGCATGAAATTCACTGAAAAAAACTTTGTTAAATGGACTTTATATTTAAGTTGCATTAATAAAAAACTATGAAATTCACTGAAAAAAAAACTTTGTTAAAGAGACTTGTTAGTCTTATCAGTGCATGGTTGTGGGGCGAGTTATGGTTGCTTAGCTTACCATAACTGGTGGATTTCTGAGGTTTTTCAGTTTTACTTGTAACCTTAACGTCCCTTTAACAATGTTTTTTCATTGAATTTCAAAGGTTTTAATTAGTGCAACTTAACCATAATGTCCCTTTAACAAAGCATTTTCAGTGAATATATTTATATATATCCAGAGCCAGTGTTGACATATTTTCCTATACCACAATTACTGGTATTATATGCAAAACAAACGTGAATATATTCTTCTGTAGGGATACTGGAAAATATGGGTGCAGCCATCATGGAAATGTGTAGGTACAGGCAGCATGAGACAATTTTTATATTGACATATATTGTGGGTGTAGGCATCATGAAAATGCATTGCATTTTTAGATTAGAGTTACCCTACCAAAACAGTAGAGAACTGTCTGCCTTTTTATTTCACTGGATGTGTGCTGTATAATACATCATTTTAACCCACTAGTCAAATTGATTTCTCAGGGGGAAATCCTGCCTGACCACCCTTAGTTGGGTTGGGCTCCCTTGCTATGTTCAGTCATTCTGGCATATTTGTGGGAAATATTTACGACCCTCTAATTAAGAAATTCACCAGCAGCTACTGGTAGGTATAGGGAACCACTAATGATGGTTTCCTATGCTAAGAAAATAATTAAGAAGGTGCTTGTCAGGCTAACAGTTGTCTCCTGTCATAAACCTAGTTTGTCCTATTGCCTATCCTACCACTAACAATAATGCAACACAAATCTGCCTATGGAAGTGTTCTGCTCCCCTCTTATCTTGGAATGGCTGGTGCTTGACCCCCACCCCTTTAGTAGTTCCATTTCTCTTCCGCTTTTTGGTTTCAGTCAGTCTCTCTGAACATAGTCAAAAACAAAAAGCTCTATTTTTCTCAGGTATTCCAGAGAGATGGACTCCTGTCCCCCTCAAAAAGCTTGGACACAGTTCCAAAAATTGAACAACTTCCGTATTATCTTGACACTCTGTTAGAAGGAAGCTCCTAAACTTTTCAGCGGGGTTCTCATAAGGTCACACAGTTCTTTCTCAAGGATGTGTTAATGTATTGTATCATTATTTTTATTCTCTTCAAATTTGTTATTCCTCTCAGCCTCTAGTGGGCTACTAGCCCTTGATGGCCATATGCCTATTATACTGTAACATCAAAGATATACCCACACTGCTGATTCATTCTAAGCTTGCTGGTGCCATTGTTTCTGAAACACAAGGATGCACTATGTAGAGGTACTATCTACAAAGGTCCTCCTTTATCATCGACCGACATCAGCAACTTCACAATTTTCGGCCAATGCTGCCTGCATTCATTCGCTGCATTATCTATGACTGGCTCATACTATCCTTTTAGTGCTTTACATATGTTCAGGCCTTCAGCTCATCCTTCTGGAGTCAGCACTGTTCCCTTGATTTGCAGCTGACTTCTTTCCTTGCATCTTCATATTTCTGCATGGTTTATTCCTTGACAATTCAGCATTTTGTTTTCTTCTCTTCTGATTCCTGCTCCATTTATTCAAGGCTGTTCATATCTTACCACTCAATTCCTTGTCTCTGATTTCTCTCTTGTCTTTAAATCTTGCACATAGTCACCTTCTCTTGGAGATGTCTTCTCAGTCACCCATACCAAGGATGCTGTTTGACCCTGGAACTGACCTTCTGTCTGGCAGAGTGCAATGTGCGTCAGGCAATGAGCTTTCTGGACTGCTACTTCTGAAGCTATAAAAATCTTGGACGGCAACATGGTATAAGGTATGAGAGCACAAACATAGCAACTTTCTGTGGATGTTCTCTCTCACACCCTTTTCATGTGTTTATTCCACATGTTATTAGCCAAGTGTGCTGTACTGTCTAGATAATTATTTAATTCATTATCATCCTTCCTTGTGCTTTTCCTGTGTCTTCCTTTCGCAAAGTAAGTGCTTGCAGGATAATCAAGAAGCACATCAGAAATAGTCCTCCCTTCAGGGAGAACCATAGGAACATTTGTCTCAGCAATATGCAACCCTACATAAGCTCCTGGAGTGGTGAAAATCACAAAAAGTCTGGGCCTTTCAGTAAAAGACAATTTTACGTGAGTCACTGGAGTGGGAAGAATCAAGGGGACTTCTACTTTTTCGTGGACCAAAGAAGTAAACAGTATAGATCAAAAGAACCAGGATAAATGCTGAGCATGCATATATTATACACCAATGCATTACCCCCCACCATTCACGATTCTCTGAAGGTCATTGGGCTTGCACACTTTCAAAAACTACCATTTTCAACATTCCTCATTGTTCCTGTATACTGCTTAAAGGAAGGAAAAAAAATGTTAATCAGGCAATTCTGGGAAATCAGGTAGCTGCAGGATCTGTTCAACTATCCGCACAAGCAGCCTCCTTATCGCAAAGCCATTTTTAGGATCATGCAGAAAAGTAAGTATTTCAACACTACGCCCAACAAGAGCAGGATAAGCTCAAAGAATAAATATGAAAACAGCGAGTAGGAGCCTATGGGCATCGTCATTTGCTAGAACCATAGATTCAACCAAACATTTGCATTGTATGAAAAGAATCAGCATATTGTTCACGCTTCCAATCTCTTATTAGATGTTGCCACTCAAACATATCCACATGTCAACAACTTTCTAAGCTGAAGAACTGAGTTTGCACTCCTGCTATACTATCTATAAAGTGTGTCCGGGGCAAGCCATAGTCCAAAATGCACACTTGCATTTATTTAATCAGCAACCTAAGTGTCCTTCTTCCTCATCATTGATCTGGTCTGCCCGCTTCTTCTTGTCCTGCTTCCGAATCGATCGTTTTGGGTGCGACGGTCTCACCAGTGTGGAGTTTGATGTCATTCAGATGGATCCAAGCGCATCTCCCCTTGACTTTCATGGCTGAAGGAGTAACGTTCTCCACAAAATAAGGTCAAACAAAGCGCGACTCATGCGACTTTCTGGTGAAGTTCCGAATCAATATTTTTTCTCCAGCAAAAAGTCTAGGTACGGATAGTAGTTCAGAAATTCTGGTTGTTGAAAGGTCTTCATTTGTTTTCTGAGACCGACTCCCTTGGCACTTGAGTTGATCTGAAATGACAGAGATACAAGCGGTCATACATGTCAAGTATGCACATAACTAATTTCCGAACATTTCTGCAGTCTTTTGGGCATCACTTCTGCTCCTCGATGGAGGAGACAAAGGTGTTCTCATTCGCCTACTTGTCACTAATTTATGAGGTGTGAGGTGGTCGTCCGACCCAGGCTGATTCCTTAATGCATGTAAGGCTAGGGGTAGCCAATATAGCCAACCCTTCTTCAATGTCAATGTGAGCTTTGCAATCCTCTCTTTAAGGTGACTGTTGAGTCTCTCACATATCCTGTTCGGTTTGCAGGTGATAGGCAGAAGAAAATGTGTGCTTAATATTCAGTAATAGGCTAATCTGTTCAAATAATTAACAAAATGGTCCCATTATCAGATCTCAGCACCTCACACACTCCCCATCTTGGAAGACTTCTCATACTAAATACTTTGCTGCCCAAGTAGCATCAGGGTGTGTACAAGGACCTGCTTCGATCCACCTGGAGAAGGGACACACCACCACTATTCTATACCTATATTCATTACATACTTACAATATGTCAATGCTGAAAAGGACCATTTGGTTGAGGAATCACTCCTCTGATCGTGCGCAGTGTATGCCCAGCAGTAAACCTTTGACATACGATGTAATTTACTACATAAAATGCAACGTGTTCTAACAGGTTTGGTACCAACCAGTCCTCCGCAATAGTTTCTGCAAAGCTTTCCCTAGTTACATGCACAGGGTAGTGCAGCTGCTCAAGCTATACCTTTAACCATGCTTCTGGCATCACTGACTTTCCAGTGCTGTTTTGTCTACATAATGCTTCTGAGGGGGAAAAGATAACCCCCTTTGTTTCCATTATTCTTGCTCTTCCAGTGGTGCACTGTCCTGAATTTCCATCAACTGTGTTCTCTGTAAATGATTAAACACTTCATGTACTACCATAATCGTGACTACTTTCTCCTTTGCATCTCGAGTATCAAGTCTTCAAAGATCGGGTGACTATGCAACCCTTTTGGCCTCTACATCCGCGGCTTCATTCCCACAAGAAATAAAGTCAGTTTGCTTAGTATATGCTGCGCATTTAACTATTGCTAAGGCTACTGGGAGTTTCAGTGCCTTAATAAGCCTGTCCAATAATGCTCCATCTGCTGGGAGGTAGCCCTTCCTTTTCCAACATGCAAGTCCTGCTTCCACAGTTGACGTCACATTGGCAGAGTCACTGTACACTGTCCATTCCTTCCCTGCATAATGCTCGAGCGTGACAAGTGCTACCAATTCTGCTGCTTGCGCTGAAAAGCAAGACGATAGTCTTGAACTTGCTACAAGCTCAAATTCACCATTTGCTCTATGTCTCACCAGAGCTGAGCCAGAATGCCTTTCTCCACTAGTTTGCTCGATTTTCAAAGAACCTTCAATAAAGAGAATCTCCCTCCCTGCTAACTCATTCTCTTTTACGTGCTGTATGTCTTCGTAGAACTCCTCGTAGTTTGCACAATCTTGGACATGCTCACCCTCTGCCACAGGCTCAGCTACAAACGTGACAGGGTTCACTATTTTACATATGACTATTTAAATTGCTGGATTGAATATGATCACCTCATATGCAGAAGCTCTCTGAGATGTCCCAAAATAGCAAACAAAGCATGCCCCATTAAAAGCATCATAGAACACCCCATTACAATACTGGTAGACTTCTCTATTGCGCACACAGCTACCACCAGCGACTATTTGCAAGGAAAGTGTCCCTTCATAACTGGATTTAGAATCCCACTGTAATATGCCAGAGGTTTATACCCTAGTGTAGCCCTCTGTGTAAATACTGCTGTCATAACTGTCCCATTCCTGTGTGAAAACAAAAAGAACTCCTCAGCATAATTGGGAATTCCTAAAACAGGAGCTGTACAAATTGCTTTCTTCAATTCTTCAAACCCTCCCTCCATTTCCTCAGTTCATTCTATTTTCTCATTGTTTACCTGTGTCTTGTGTACGAAATATAAACAAACACCCATGCTCTAACATAATTGCATAGTCCCAAAAACTGCTGCATTTGCTTCACTGTCTGTGGTTTTGCTGTTTTTGTGATCGCCTCAGCTCTTTCAGAAGTGACACTTTTTCCCTCATGTGAGATCAACTTGCCTATGTACAACACCTCTTCTTGACAGTACTGTAAATTCTCCTTTTATACCTTGAATCCCTTGTCTGCTAGGATAGTCTTTAACTGGATCGGGTCTTGACTGCACTCGTCTTCTGTAGTGCTACAAATCAGAATATCATCTACGTACTGTATCAAAACGCTCTTCCAATCAATATTGAATATGTCCATCTGAAGGACTCTATTAAAGATCGATGGGGACTCACAGTACTCTTGAGGCAAATGAGTGTGTTTCAGTTGGATTTGGTGGAACGAAACAGAATTCAAGTCTTGTGAGTCCTTGTGGAACGGGATTGAGAAAACGCATTTTTCAAGTCAATCACCGTAAAATATTGTGCTTCTACTGGGATACTGCAGAGTATCATTGCTGGATTAGGAACTAAAGGAAACTCTGCCTCTACAATCTGGTTAATCGGTCTCATATCTTGTATAAATCTCCATGACCCCCCCTTTTGATTTTTTGTTTGGATAAACTGTGGTATTGCACGATGATTCTGACGAAACTGGAATACCGTGTTCCATCAGTGCTGAAATAGTCTTAAAAATCCCTTTATCCACCTCTCCAGACATGGGGTACTGTCTTGCTTGAGGTAACATTTCTCCTGGTTTTAACTTTATGTTATCCTCCCCTACCCCCTTCAAAAGGCCTATGTCATAGGGGCCTGTAGTCCATAACCCCCTTGGCACCTTTTCTAAGCCTTTATCGAAAAATGCTGGATGCTGCCGTACTATCGCCATTCACTGTGGGATCTCTCTTTTCTCTATTCTAATCCAATATATAACACTCATCGCAAATATTACTTCATGATCTGTTGGATCATCTTCATCATCAGTGATGTCAGTCAGTCTACACCCTTACCCAATGGCAACCACTGTTCTCCATGGCCTGCCCTCTTCATCTATTGCTTTGAGGATTGCCATTTGCCCTCGTACTATGGCTGCATTTAACTCTAAGGGAATAGTCTGTCCCCCATCTTTGTCTATTGGTATCTGCAGACTGAACGAGAATTCATCAGGTATTCTCATAATCTGGCCGGTGAGCCATGTCAACAGAATGCACACCCCATGAAGAAAAACATCTGATTTCAGTGGTCACTCGCAGAGCCATTTTCCATGTAAATGCCAATATAATTCACCAACATTCGTATAATGTATCTCTGGAGTAGAGCACACTGTGCCTTCATCAGCAAAAGAAATCGTCATGTTAAGCTTCATCATTAAATCTCGTACAGGATTGTTAACTAGTGTTTTCCGTGAATACAATAATGGAACAGACATGTCACACTCTCCTATGGAGACTGGTAATTCGTCAGTAAAAGTAACTCGACTCGTAGCTCCAGAGAATCCCTGAGCATTCATGGCAATTCCCGACATTGGGTATTTTCCCTCTCGCATACATGAGCGAGTTGCACCAGTGTCAACTAAAAAAGAAAAAGATTTGCCTCCTCTAGTCTCATCAACCCTTGGTGCCTCTTGGGGGTCTGGTGTCACTGATAGTACTGAACACATCAAGTCACCCTGTGAGCTGTCCTATTGTCGATACATACATACCCCTGTACCGGTAAAAGGACTTCCTCCAACCACAGTGACACCCCCTATTCTAGGTGTCAATAATTGTCCCTTGTTTGCATTCTGCTGTTTCTGTGCGGGTGCATGCTGTGACTGCCCTTGCAGTGGATTCAACGGTGCTTGTTGCGGCTGTAATGCCTGTTGTATTTGCAGTGCTTGTTCCTGGTACACTGTCTGATCTTGGTCAAACCCATCCCTAGCTTGTGAGCTATATACTAGAGGATAAACTGTCCCCCTCTTGAGAATTGCCCATTCTGTACATAACCTTGGCTTCCGCAGACACGCGCAATGTGTCGTGTCATCCCACATGTCCAACATACAGGAGGAACCTGTCATGATCTCTGCTTCCAAAAGGTCAGGGTTTTCCCAACTCCCTTGGAAGCAGATCCATAACCCAGGTTCCGAGTGCCAACCAGTCCCAATTGGGACCTTTTGGACCCAGTCCTGGCGCTAGTGGCACCAGGCTCATAAATATGCCCAGTCCCAGCGCTGGAAGCGCCGGGCTCATAATGCTTGGGTGGACTTACCTTCAGCAGACCATGCTGCTTACTTGCCTGCCAGTTGAGCCTCTGATCCTCTTCTGTTTGGAACTACTTTTCCTGTTGGGTGGGGCTGGAGCCACTCCCTAGATTCAGAACACTGGAACTCTTCTGGAAGGCAGGAACTCTTTTCTTACCAGGAACTCTTTTCTTACTTAGGCGTGGCTGTGGAAGGAGACACCTAAGCACTACAGGAGGCTATTTAAACCACACCCGGTGGATGAATCTTGCTTTGCGTTATTCTGCAACCTCTGCAGCAGAACGCTCATCGTGTCTTCTGCATCCGGTCCTGGGCCTAAGGAAAAAGGCTTACCATCCTGAATCCAGTCTTCAGCAACACCTATAAAGACAAGAAAGAACAGGTTAGCATTCCGGCATCTGAAAGGCAAAGGCTTACCATCCTGAATCCAGTCTTCAGCAACACCTATAAAGACAAGAAAGAACAGGTTAGCATTCCGGCATCTGAAAGGCAAAGGCTTACCTACTCTTCCTGCGCTCCGGAGGTCTTCACACTGCATTCCGGCATCTGAAAGACAAAAGTTTACCAACTCTTCGCACGCTCCGGAGGCCTTCGGCGCTGCATCCCGCATCTGAAAGACAAAACAAGGTGCGTTTAAAGACATTGGGGAACTTTAATACTCACGTGCCATTACTCCTTTCCACATCTAATCCAGTGGGTATTCCGGCACCCTGCAGCCGCTCCGAACTCGTACCTGCAAAATAAAAAGACAGTTAGAGCGCATAGTGAAGCAGGCAACAAGCGCTTACTTACGTGCTTCCAGGCGCTTCTATTCATCACACGGGCTCCATCTTCAACTCACTTCAGCCCGTCATCCGCCATCGCCGGAACCCTGCAAAACAAGAGACATCATTACTAAAGACTTTAAAGACATTTGAATGACTCGAAACTTACCGTTCGTGCAGTAAACGACGGACAGCAGTCCTCTGAAGTCAAGAGGCCTGCGCTACCTATCCAGTGAAGAAACTGGTTACAGCACCCTGCCCCGAGGCAGATGGAGAGCTCGGCATTCACTTACCTAAGGTGAGAGCGTTAACCTTTGGGGGTCTACAGGAGAGGAGAAGAGGAAAGAGATAGGGACACCCCAATAACCCCAGTTCATTAACCCCATATTTTCTATCTGCAGACATCTTACTCTACACGTCAGGCATACAGTGCACAGAGGTCCAGCCCAAAGAGCCAACCGGGTGCTACACATCACCTTTGAAGATACAGTAGTCGCCCAGTCAAGACCGGCGCCTCTGCGAGAATCAGGTGAGCGTTACAGAACGCAAAGACTACCGCAAAACTCTCGCCCAGGCGCTATGGAAACCTCGGATACTGACCCCCTAGCCCGGTTACTTGGGGAACTAAGGGCAGAAGTGCATGCAGCTCGTCAGGAAACGAATGCTCTAAGAAGGGAACTAATTATTTCCAAGGAGAGAACAGACAATCTTGCTAGACAAGTGCTACAGTCACAAGCCGGACAGACCCCGTTACCCGCATCAGGGGCAAATCTTCCTTCAACATCCTCTATGAATCCAGTGCAGATCAACCTACCTGGGAATGTACCTCTGGCTCCGCCCGAACGATTTTCTGGTGACCCAAAGAGGTTTGCAGTATTTATCAATCAGTGCCGGTTGCACTTCTTATGCCGGCCAGCAGCCTTTCCAACTGATCAAGCAAAAGTAGCTTTTGTACTTTCGTACCTTAGTGGCAATGCGGCAGACTGGTCGATCCCTCTAGTTAATCAAGATGATCCGGTTCTCCATGATTTTCAAGCCTTTCAGCTTAGTATGGAAAAACTGTTCGCAAGACATTCACAGGGGCAGGCCTTGGACAATGAGCTTCTTTCGTTGCGACAGGGTAATCAAGACCTTTTGGCTTATATTGCATCTTTCAATAGACTAATAGTGGAAACTCAATGGCCTGAGGACAAAAGGATTACGCTGTTTTATAGAGGTCTACGTGGAGAGCTCAAAGACGTTTTAGCCCAAGTAGTGAATCCCCCACATGACTGTTCGGATTATATAGACTTGGTCGTTCAAATAGATCACAGGCTGCAGAACAGGAAGGCCGATCGTTCCAAGTTTGATGCTCGAGTATTTTCCAAACCGCCAACTCCTTCCAAAGGAGTAGACTCTGGGGAACCCATGCAAATAGGGGGTCTGAAAGGTCCTCTAACACAAAGGGAGCGGGAAAGGAGGAAACAGTTGCAATTATGCCTATATTGCGGAAACTCAGGGCACTTTCTTCGAGACTGTCCGGTGAAACCTGCCAAGAAGGCAGTAGGAGCTGCAGTTACCAAAGTTACAAACTCTGAGCAGGGAAACGACCTCGCCCGACAAGAATAGAGGTCCTCTTGCCGAGCGTGAAAACCAGTTCCGTGACCTCGCATTTCGTGATACCTATGGTCCTCATTAGCCCTGATAATCCGGATCGATTACATGCAATTGAAGCTTACGTCGACAGCGGTGCCATCGGCAATTATGTGGATCATGAAATGGTTTTGAGGATGAATCTAACTCTTTGTCCCAAGGCTGTAAAGGACGTCATTACTACGGTGGATGGTACGGAGATAGCCTCCGGGCCAGTAACGCATACCACTCAAGAGGTGACGCTAGTAAGTCAAGATGGACACCATGAGAAGATCGTGTTCGATGTGATCAAGGCCCCTCAGTTTCAGATTATTCTAGGAATACCTTGGTTAGAGAAACACAATCCTCTGATCGATTGGCGAGCAAGAACGGTCCAGTTTCCAGAATGTGTCTCTACTTGTCACCCTCCACCTGGTGTTGCACTGGCCGCAATTTCTTCAGAGACTCCCCAGTTACCTCCCGAATACCTAGAATACCAAGATGTTTTCCGGAAGGATCAGGCTAACTCTCTACCTCCTCATAGGTCTTATGACTGCCAGATAGACCTGATACCTGGATCTACTCCTCCTTGTAGTAGAATTTATGCCCTCACCGAGCCTGAGAACCTTCACCTTCGACAATACCTGGATCAATACCTGGCAAATGGGTTTATTCGTCCTTCCAAGTCCCCTGCTTCTTCAGCTTTGTTCTTCATTCCAAAAAAGGAAGGAGACCTTAGAACTTGTATCGATTATCGCTCCCTGAACCAGATCACCGTTAAGAATAGATATCCGTTACCTTTGATCCCTGAACTCCTGGACCAAGTCAGAAAAGCATGCATATATACAAAGCTGGATCTTAGAGGAGCTTACCACTTGGTACGAGTAAAAGAGGGCAATGAATGGAAGACGGCCTTCCGCACCAAGTATGGGCTATTTGAAGATCAGGTCATGCCCTTCGGACTTTGCAATGCCCCGGCCGCCTTTCAATATTTTATGAACGATGTCCTCAGAGAGCTCATAGATGTATGTGTTGTTGTTTACATTGACGACATCCTCGTTTATTCTTCATCGGAATCTCAACATCGGAAACACGTGAAAATGGTCCTCGAAAGATTGCGTCAACACAAACTTTTCGCTAAGTTGGAAAAATGTGTTTTCAACGTGACTGAAGTTGAATTCTTGGGATTCATATTATCACCTGGCGGAGTGCGTATGGATTCAAAGAAGGTCGATGCAGTTCTCAAATGGCCATCACCATCCTCCGTAAAAGGTGTGCAAAGCATGTTAGGCTTCGCTAACTTTTACCGCAGGTTTATCCCCGAATTCTCTCGAATAGTCCAGCCCATCACTGCCTTGTTAAAGAAAAACAAACGTTTTGAATGGTCTACCGAGGCGGAACAAGCTTTCCAGGATTTGAAGACTAAATTTATCTCTGCACCAATCTTAAAACACCCTCGCCCCGAACTCCCCTACATCGTGGAAACTGATGCTTCAAGCCTTGCCATGGGGGCAGTTCTATCACAAAAGGACCCGGTAACCAATCAGTTGCATCCCGTGGCATTTTGGTCCCGCAAATTCTCGCCTCCTGAAATCAATTACACGATTACTGACAAGGAACTTCTGGCTATCAAGTCTGCCTTTAAGGCTTGGCGGCATTATCTGCTGGGGGCCCGACACACCGTTACTGTGATTACGGATCACCGAAACCTGCAATATTTGAAGACCGCAAAAGCCCAATCCTCTAGACAACTCCGTTGGGCATTATTCTTTGCCGAGTTTGACTTCATAATTACCTATCGACCTGGTACAAAGAACGGTAAAGCCGATGCCCTTTCTCGGATGGGAGTGGAAGAACACTTGGTCAACCCTAAACCTGTACCAATCATTCCCGAACAAAGAATTCTGGGTGTAATCGCCACAGAATCCATAGAGGAAGTTAAGGATAAAGCCAGGCAACTTGTAACTCCAGCAGACATACAGAATTGGCATCTGCAGGGAAAGGACTTTGCAGTAAAGGACAACTTATTGTATTTCCAAGAACGATTATACCTACCCAGCACAGATTTACAGAAAAAAGTAATCTCTTGTTATCACAACTCTTTAATGGAAGGTCATCCCGGTATAGCCAAGACCTCAGAAAAGATCAAGCGCTACTTCTGGTGGCCGTCTTGGAAAAAAGATATCAGAGACTTTATAATGTCCTGTGGAGTATGCGCCCAAAACAAGAGTCAAAAGGAAAGACCAGCAGGCCTCTTACGCCCTATTGACATCCCACCTCGCCCTTGGCATACGCTTTCTATGGACTTCATCACCGATCTACCTCCATGCTCCGGATACAATACGATTCTAGTAATCGTGGACTTATTCTCCAAGATGGCGCATTTCATTCCGCTCAAAGGCTTGCCAACAGCAGCAACTCTGGCCCGAGAATTTCTCGAAAACATCGTCCGACTGCACGGTTTTCCTTCGGTTCTAATTTCGGATCGAGGTAGTCAATTTATTTCTCATTTTTGGCGAAGTTGCTGTCGGTCGGCTCAAATTGATGTGAGACTATCGACCAGTCACCACCCTCAGACCGACGGACAAACCGAGAGGACCAATCAAACTCTGGAACAGTATTTACGCTGCATGCTGCAACAAACTGAAAAAACTTGGAAAGATATCCTTTGGATAGCCGAGTATGCCTACAATAACTCTGTCCATTCGGGAACTGGGAAAACCCCGTTTTTTCTTTTGTACGGCAGTCACCCTCGAACCTCGGAGTTGGATCCCCTCCAAGATCTTGAAACACCAGAGGTAGACTACCTGCATTCTACAATCACCCAAGCCTTTAAGGAAGCTGTTTCTCACCTTCAAAGGGCTAAAGAACAATACAAGAAAGGAGCAGATCAACATCGGAAGGAAGCCCCTCACTATCAAGTAGGGGATCAAGTCTGGTTATCCACCAAATATCTATCTCTAAAAGGGCCACGCACATTCAACCCAAGATACCTTGGTCCCTATTCCATCACTACCATAGTAAACCCAGTAGCGGTCAAGTTGGACTTGCCCCCGCACATGAAGATACATCCGGTCTTCCACGTCTCTCTATTAAAACCCGTGCAACCTCAAACCCGACTAACCAAATCTCCAAAACCTATCCTAGTGGATGGAGAACTCGAGTTTGAAGTCAAAAGCATTCTGGACTCCAAGATCTCCAAATCTAAAGTATTCTACCTAATTGACTGGAAAGGCTACGGCCCCCAAGAGAGATCCTGGGAACCTGCTGAATATGTCCACGCTCCTCGCCTAATCAAAAGATTTCACCGAACATTTCCTGACAAGCCAAAACCCCCGGAGAAGCCCGGTTTGGGAGGGGCCTTGAGGGGGGGTACTGTCATGATCTCTGATTCCAAAAGGTCAGGGTTTTCCCAACTCCCTTGGAAGCAGATCCATAACCCAGGTTCCGAGTGCCAACCAGTCCCAATTGGGACCTTTTGGACCCAGTCCTGGCGCCAGTGGCACCAGGCTCATAAATATGCCCAGTCCCAGCGCTGGAAGCGCCGGGCTCATAATGCTTGGGTGGACTTACCTTCAGCAGACCATGCTGCTTACTTGCCTGCCAGTTGAGCCTCTGATCCTCTTCTGTTTGGAACTACTTTTCCTGTTGGGTGGGGCTGGAGCCACTCCCTAAATTCAGAACACTGGAACTCTTCTGGAAGGCAGGAACTCTTTTCTTACCAGGAACTCTTTTCTTACTTAGGCGTGGCTGTGGAAGGAGACACCTAAGCACTACAGGAGGCTATTTAAACCACACCCGGTGGATGAATCTTGCTTTGCGTTATTCTGCAACCTCTGCAGCAGAACGCTCATCGTGTCTTCTGCATCCGGTCCTGGGCCTAAGGAAAAAGGCTTACCATCCTGAATCCAGTCTTCAGCAACACCTATAAAGACAAGAAAGAACAGGTTAGCATTCCGGCATCTGAAAGGCAAAGGCTTACCATCCTGAATCCAGTCTTCAGCAACACCTATAAAGACAAGAAAGAACAGGTTAGCATTCCGGCATCTGAAAGGCAAAGGCTTACCTACTCTTCCTGCGCTCCGGAGGTCTTCACACTGCATTCCGGCATCTGAAAGACAAAAGTTTACCAACTCTTCGCACGCTCCGGAGGCCTTCGGCGCTGCATCCCGCATCTGAAAGACAAAACAAGGTGCGTTTAAAGACATTGGGGAACTTTAATACTCACGTGCCATTACTCCTTTCAACATCTAATCCAGTGGGTATTCCGGCACCCTGCAGCCGCTCCGAACTCGTACCTGCAAAATAAAAAGACAGTTAGAGCGCATAGTGAAGCAGGCAACAAGCGCTTACTTACGTGCTTCCAGGCGCTTCTATTCATCACACGGGCTCCATCTTCAACTCACTTCAGCCCGTCATCCGCCATCGCCGGAACCCTGCAAAACAAGAGACATCATTACTAAAGACTTTAAAGACATTTGAATGACTCGAAACTTACCGTTCGTGCAGTAAACGACGGACAGCAGTCCTCTGAAGTCAAGAGGCCTGCGCTACCTATCCAGTGAAGAAACTGGTTACAGCACCCTGCCCCGAGGCAGATGGAGAGCTCGGCATTCACTTACCTAAGGTGAGAGCGTTAACCTTTGGGGGTCTACAGGAGAGGAGAAGAGGAAAGAGATAGGGACACCCCAATAACCCCAGTTCATTAACCCCATATTTTCTATCTGCAGACATCTTACTCTACACGTCAGGCATACAGTGCACAGAGGTCCAGCCCAAAGAGCCAACCGGGTGCTACACATCACCTTTGAAGATACAGTAGTCGCCCAGTCAAGACCGGCGCCTCTGCGAGAATCAGGTGAGCGTTACAGAACCCTTCTGACTAGTCCCCTTTGGTTAAATCCTCCTTGCACATTCTGATTATCATTCTGCATATTCTGGAACCACTTTTATTATTATGAAAACCACCTCTTCCTCTATTTCCTGTTCCTCTTCCTTGTGGCACAAATCCATTCCCTCCTTGGTCCATCTGGATCTGGTTATTCGTCTGTGATGTACACACTGCATGCTGTATTCCCAGTCTTTCTCCACTTGTCAATACTGCCCCTTCTATGGCATATTCTGACAATTTCTTCTGAACTAACTTGGCTTCCTCAATTTTTCTAGCAACTTCCTTATTCCTCTTTTTCTCCTGCAACAGCCGACAGTTATGCACTACAGTCAACTGTATCCCTCCCCATGGCTTTGCTTCCATTCCAACTAGTTTCTTGAGCTGCTTCTGTACCTGTTCGGGCAACCCCTGACATAAAATATGTTAGAATACTGCCACTGTTTTTCCCCACGGCTCGCGAGTTTCAAGATTCCAGTGCTCCTGAATGTCCGAAATGTAAGCAAGCAGATCCTTGTCTTCTTTCATCTTATGTATCATAATTGCACCCATATCTGATGTGTCAGGATACTGCACCCTGAGAGCTCTCGAGACATCTGCTCTACAATTACTAAACGGTACACCATCATGCGCTATGTTCTGTGCCGTGACACTTGAGTAGCCTGCCCTCGTTCAACTTTCATCAGCTCTATCCCCAACAATGGCTGCTAGGAGACCCTTATTGCCAGAGTATTTCCCCCTGTCATTTTCACAAATTCATAAATCCAATTTCACACACCCGTCGTTAAACTAGGGAGTTTGCATCTTAAATTATCCATATCCATTTGTGGCCATAGAATATACTGCGGTCTGGCCTGTCCTGTCTTCAGTAAAGGGAACTGCATGAATCCCAATCTACAATCAGCTCCCATCATTTGCCTATCCATAGTGGGGACAATGGTTCCTTATCGCTTTCTACCTGGTAATGACCTCAGCCTGCTCACATATGGCGGTGACTCTCCCTTCTCGCTATACGATCGTCCTCGAGGACACTCTGGATATGATACAGGATCTGGTGCCCTATTCATAGGTTGTCTTAAATCAGACCATCTTACTTCCATGTCTGTCTGCAGACATCCCTTGGGGCTACATGCACTTCCTCCCTCCTCACAACAGAAGGTTTTTCTCTCTTCATATGACATATCTGGCCCCCAGCTGATATGGCTCTCCTCCCTTTCACCCTTATCTAATGTCAGCCTGTCTAAGGACAAAGCTCTATGCCCGAGACTGATCAGGTCTCTTTCTTTGATTTGTGATTGGAAGACCAGGGATCATTCTCCCTTCCCTTGGCTTCCTGATTGGCTACCTTCTTTTAAGTCTTGATAGGCCTTATCGATCCTATCTCCCATGCTCTCTATGTCAGAATTCTCTTCTAGGGCTACTCTAGATGGCCCTGGCATTGCATCCTTTAACGGAAGAAACTCCTCTATATAATGCCCCCGTTGTATTACTAGACTCGGTTCCATTAACTCCTTCTGAATGTAATCAATATCGCACTCATGCTGTCTCCTTTTTTGTTCCAATTCTTTGTCTAATTTTCTTTGCTTTCTCGCATCCCATCTAACTCGTTCCTCTTCTTGTCTTTTCTCCTCTCTTCTTTCATTCACTCTTTGCTCTTCCCCTTCCCTTTGTCTCTGTAGCCTTTTATCCCTTAATTTCTGTGCTTCATCCTCTTCTCTTTTCCTTTCTTGCCTATCTCGTTCTTTGATTGCTCTCTGCCTGTTGTCATACTTTCTTTGCTCCTCCGCCCTTTGTTCTTTGATTTGCTGTTCTTCCTGATACATCTGCTCTCGCCTCTGACTGCTCTTTCTCTTGTGTTCATCCTCTTTCAATATCTTTTCTCGTTCTCTGTCTTTTCTGTCCTGTGCACCATGGTCCTCCCTTTGCCTGACTTCCTCGATACTTTTCCCATCAAGCTTGAGTAATATCTGTCCTCCCCTCCATTCATTCTGTACGAGTGTTACCTCGTCAGATTTATCCTTTTCTCCTTTCCATCTCTTAATCTCTTGTTCTATGTTTGTTGTCATATTCGATCGCTCACTTTTGTCCTCCTTGTTCTGCACAATCTTAAAGATCTCCTCCTTTCATTTGATCTCTTCTGGACTATCGTCACTGCTATAAGCACGCAGTTCATATATCGGGTTACTATACTCGGTCGCCACTTTCAGTTCCTTTAACAGATACAATCCTACATCTTCTGTACTTTCGCCATTCCCTTCTGGTGAGGTAAGGGGAGGAGAAGGCTCAACACCTTCCTCCCTGCATTGAGTAAGCATCCACTCCTCAGGCGGCGGATCCTCTCTCTCCTCTTGGTACATCTTTCAAAGCTCTAAAATAGCTAACCTCTTCTCCATTATGTAGCATGCAAGTATGTGGTCATATGTTGCAATACCTCTTTTGACAGCGATCCCCCTTGTGGTCATGGAATAAACATTGTATCTGCTGTGCCCTTTACCCACACTGCACCATGCTGTTTGAGCTTTGGCATGTGTTTTGGCAGTGTTTTGCATAAGTGCATCAGAGGAGTAATATCTCCCATGTGACGAGTCCAAATTGACTGTCAATACAGTGTTTTACACAGATGCGTTTATAAAAACAACAAATATGAGTGCACTCCAACACTCAACACTCAAACCCTCTGTTTCTCAGTGACCTCAACCTACTTCTTGGTTGGCACCGACAATTGCCTTAATAGGCAATAACATTGTATCTTTACTTCAACTTTACACAACTTATTCTTGTGATTCTTGAACACCTTTTTTCAATTACAAAACACACAGACTAGATTCTTTTACATTTAAACCATTGTACTCTTCTTCATCATCTTGCCCATAAAATACGCTGACTAGAATTTAAATCATCTCCTAACATAAACCTGTTTATGCGCCGCATATTTTACCCCGATTGGGGTGCGAGATGATTTCTTCTAAAACTCCATGAGCTAGGAATCCTGGGCCTTATCTCTTTTCTATTATTTTACACTTTAAAAACGCTCTTTGTTACTTTTGTAATCAACTCTGTTAACTTTTCTAAACTACCGCATTCCCATCCCCACCATTTGTCATTCCCCTCAGTCTACTCATCATTGGCTCGTTCAGCTCGAGGCCTTCGGTATCGGCTCCCCTCTCCAATTGACCACTTTCGCCTTCTGTCCGCAAAGTGCCTGTGGAAACCAGGAGGTATTTCGTCAAAGAGGGACATGTCCCACCTTCTCAATTTTTCTTGCAAGAATTCTATGTCGGACGCTCTCCACAGGAAATCCTGCGATCTTCCGACTAGATTGCAAAGGGTGCTTGATCATCCAAAAAACTGGCATTCTACTGAATCGATGGGTCTTGAATCATTCTACATGCTGCCATGAGAACCGTTAGGCCCTTTTTAAATGAGGTAGAGCGTCATTAGATGGACGGGGATGTATAATAACTCTTACACCAATAATAAGGCTGACTCAGGAAGCTGGCACAAGTAATCTGCTTTATTCTTAATTGTCTAAAACAGGGAGTACAACGGAAATCGTCTCACAGCATAATCTCAACACATCACATAAAAAATAACACTTTTATAGCAAAAACCCATCAAATATAATATCATACTACATGGCTAACTAAGTAAGCATATTTAGGATTGTGGTTGTTGTACGGAGAAAATCTAGTTATACTTTCTGTAGGGGATTGGATTGTGATTGGGTCTCTATAGTCAGGTGGACAATTTATGCCCACCCCTTGTGCAAGTTATCCTCAATATTTGTTAGATACACAACACACCATTGGCTCTCAAACTATAGGGCTTTTCAAATACATGGACCTCTATAATCGGTTGGCACGCTTGTACCCTCTGGAATATTCGACTCGCTAGCAGCACGCAAGCTGGTACTCCAGGTGCTGGTGGGTGGACTTGACCAATTAGCCCATCATCCATCATCACTCATGCCTTCTGCCATTTGAATTGTCTTTGAACTTGGCCTTCGAAGTATCACTGCTCCTGAGAATAGAAGGTAATGCGAGCATGTTCTTATCTTCAAGTCTTGGTGCTACTTGCCCATGTTCTATTTCCATCTACCTCATGTGACAGAAGACCGTGTTTTAGCTCCTTCTCCGCATTTAATTATATTAAATGAATAAAACTTGGCACTCATGGTGTCTTTCCATTGCACCTTAACAAGATCTTGCCTCGTTTCTCACGTTCTTTGTATATCCTTGAATAGATAAACCGTTCTTGGCTGCCCCGACCCTTGACACTGGGCCAGACAGCCTTCTCGATCCTCCCTCGATTTTCAGCTGTTTTCTCTGCTGCTCCATATTTTCAGCCCTTCTCTTTCATGGGTACTGGCTTACTAAAGTTGCGACATCAAATATCCAGATTCTATACATGTATATATATCGGCCGGACCACCTGCAGTCTATTCACTACGTATAGCCAGCCTTCATGATCACTTAGTCTACTTGTGTTGCAGCATCTGTACAGTTATAAAATGACTTATATTTTTTTCAGTGCTCTTTGAATGTGCATTCTTCATTGCACACATCAAAGGTTACTCCATTCTTTATTTCGTCATCAGATTCCATAAGGTCTATACATTCTCTTCTTGGACCATTGTTGTTAGTGCGCGTTTTCTCCTCATGAGACGCCACCCATCTTTTCTTTTATTCTTTTTACCCATCTTAAGGGATCTCTCTTAAGAGACCATCATCTCTCTGTGGGTATATCTTTTAGGCCTTTCTCAATGGATACCTTGTTTCAAAGATCTTTTGCGGTATAGGTATCATTATTGACGTTGTGCATGTCGCAATTTCCGGCTTCCAACATATAGGCAGAATAGGGGCGGGACTTCTGGTAGAGGCATTTGGCTCCTCCTCTACACCTCTAAGGGAGAGTCACCCCCAGTGAGATTCCACTTGCCCTGTCCTCTCAGGACTGTCTTATGTAGCTGGCTCACCTGCCTAGTCCCAAATGGGCTGGCTTCCCCCTTAAGGAGAAGGGACAAATTCCTTGTATTTGTTACAGGTGCATGACTCCTTACCAGGTTACCACCTCCATCAGCACCCAATCCTGATAACTGTCTGATTGGGACTTGTAGTTCCCCAGCCCCTGCCCTGTAAATCTCACCTGCACAGGGATGGGATGAGATGCGCTTGTGTTGGATGCACTTGCTGCTTGCAAAGCCAGGGTTTGCGCTTAGGGCTGAGTGCCTGCTCCATCTTTTTTCTGTATTTGCATTCACTGGGAGCTTTGGGTTTGCGCTTGTGCCGCTTGAGATGTTGTATCACGTCTGCTGGCATATCACATTTGTGGCTTAGCCCAACACTTCCTATTGTATTTACGATATGTTCCACAAGCAAATCCTCATGTTCATTACTGTTACTCTTTTCTGCTCTTTGCAGATGTATATTACATGGCCACGGTAGTGGCCATGTAGTTATGGTTAAGTTGGTGTTTCCATAGGAAGAGCACTTTTTGGGCGGCTTATAACTTTGCTCTCCCTGGACGAATCCTCACCAAACTTTGCAAAAAAAGTATTTGGGTCACTCTGAATTTTTTGCAAAGTTTGGTGAGGATTCCTCCAGGGGGGGCAAAGTTATAGGGGGGTCCCAAAACTTTTTTTTTTCCCATAGACATAATGGGAAAAAACTTTGCTCATGCCTACAGCCCAAACCGCTGGACGGATGTACACCAAATTTGCGGCAGGAGCGACGGCTTGGTCCCAAAAGCGTGTAGTTTTTAAAAAAATGACAAAAATGTAAGTGAAAAACATTAGTGATATCTGTGTTCGCTTCTCGGACACACTTCCCTGTTCGCTCCGCGGACAGGACGGTGATTGGGCAAGCAGCTAGTGTGATGTCCGCGGACATCTGACGTGCTCTCTCTTTGGATGCGGTGAAAGCGTGCAGTGCGGCTGGCATCAGAGACGCCCGTCATCTTTGTTCCCCGCCGCCTGCACAGTAAGTCTTGTGTCTGTCTCCTGTTCCTCCCACCCCCGCTCATGCCCGTGTGTCCTTCTTGTCCCCCCACCCCCACTCATGCTCCGTGTCCCCCCTGTTCCTCCTGCCCCCCGCTCACGCCATCGGCACACGGTGCCCAGCGGAGGGCCGAGGAGCGGGATCTGCTGCCTGCACACGTACGCTGTGTGTCCCTCTCCCTCCCCCCACACCCCGCTCATGCCCCGTGTGTCTCTCTCCCTCCCCCTACCCCCTGCTCATGCCCCGTGTGTCTCTCTCCCCTTCCCCCCACCCCCGCTCATGCCCCGTGTGTCTCTCTCCCCCCCCCCACCCCCGCTCATGCCCCGTGTGTCTCTCTCCCTCCCCCCACCCCCGCTCATGCCTCGTGTGTCTCTCTCCCCTTCCCCCACCCCCCGCTCATGCCCCGTGTGTCTCTCTCCCTCCCCCCACACCCGCTCATGCCCCGTGTGTCTCTCTGCCTCCCCCCCACCCCCGCTCATGCCCCATGTGTCTCTCTCCCTCCCCCACCCCCCGCTCATGTCCCGTGTGTCTCTCTAGCTCCCCACCCCCCCGGCTCACGCGCCGTGTGTCTCTCTCCCTCCCCCCACCCCCGCTCATTCCCCGTGTGTCTCTCTCCCTCCCCCCACCCCCTGCTCATGTCCCGTGTGTCTCTCTAGCTCCCCACCACCCCCGCTCACGCCCCGTGTGTCTCTCTCCCTCCCCCCACCCCCGCTCATTCCCCGTGTGTCTCTCTCCCTCCCCCCCACCCCCTGCTCATGCCCCGTGCGTCTCTCTCCCTCCCCCCACCCCCACTCATGCCCTGTGTGTCTCTCTCCCTCCCCCCACCCCCGCTCATGCCCCGTGTGTCTCTCTCCCTCCCCCCACCCCCCGCTCATGCCCAGTGTGTCTCTCTCCCTCCCCCACCCCCACTCATGCCCCGTGTGTCTCTCTCCCTCCCCCCACCCCCGCTCATGCCCCGTGTGTCTCTCTCCCTCCCCCCACCCCAACTCATGCCCCGTGTGTCTCTCTCCCCTTCCCCCCTACCCCCGCTCATGCCCTGTGTGTCTCTCTCCCTCCCCCCACCCCCGCTCATGCCCCGTGTGTCTCTCTCCCTCCCCCCACCCCCGCTCATGCCCTGTGTGTCTCTCTCCCTCCCCCCACCCCCCGCTCATGCCCCGTGTGTCTCTCTCCACTTCCCCCCACCCCCCGCTCATGCCCCGTGTGTCTCTCTCTGCTACCCCCACCTCCCGCTCATGCCCCGTGTGTCTCTCTCTTCCCCCCAACCCCCCGCTCATGCCCCGTGTGTCTCTCTCCCTCCCCCCCACCCCCGCTCATGCCCCATGTGTCTCTGTCCAACCCCCCCACCCCTGCTCATGCCCCGTGTGTCTCTCCCCCTCTCGTCCACCCCCCACTCATGACCCCTGTCTCTCTCCCCTTCCCCCCCCTGCTCATGCCCTGTGTGTCTCTCTCCCACCCCCCCACCCCCGCTCATTCCCCGTGTGTCTCTCCCCCTCCTGCCCACCCCCCACTCATGACCCCTGTCTCTCTCCCCTTCCCCCCACCCCCTGCTCATGCCCTGTGTGTCTCTCTCCCTCCCCCCCACCCCCTGCTCATGCCCCGTGTGTCTCTCTCCCTCCCCCCCACACCCGCTCATGCCCGCGTGTCTCTCCCCCTCCCGCCCACCCCCCGCTCATGCCCCGTGTGTCTGTCCCCTTCCCGGCCACCCCCTGCTCATGCCCCGTGTGTCTCTCTACCTCCCCCCCACCCCCGCTCATGCCCCGTCTGTCTCTCTCCCTCCCCCCAACCCCGCTCATGCCCCGTGTGTCTCTCTCCCCCCCACCCCCGCTCATGCCCCGTGTGTCTCTCCCCCCCCGCTCTTGCCCCGTGTGTCTTTCTGCCCCCCGCCCACCCCACGCTCATGCCCCGTGTGTCTCTCCCCCTCCCGCCCACCCCCCGCTCATGCCCCGTGTGTCTCTCCCCTTCCCCCCACCCCCGCTCATGCCCCGTGTGTCTCTTTCCCTCCTCCCCCCCCTCGCTCATGCCCCGTGTCTCTCCCCTTCCCCCCACCCCCCCGCTCATGCCTCGTGTGTCTCTCTCCCTCCCCCCACCCCCGCTCACATGCCCTGTGTGTCTCTCTCCCTCCCCCCACCCCCCGCTCATGCCCCGTGTGTCTCTCTCCCCTTCCCCCTACCCCCGCTCATGCCCCGTGTGTCTCTCTCCCTCCCCCCCACCCCCGCTCAGGCCCCGTGTGTCTCTCCCCTTCCCCCCACCCCCGCTCATGCCCCGTGTGTCTCTCTCCCTCCCCCCCACCCCCGCTCATGCCCCGTGTCTCTCCCCTTCCCCCCACCCCCCCGCTCATGCCTCGTGTGTCTCTCTCCCTCCCCCCACCCCCGCTCACATGCCCTGTGTGTCTCTCTCCCTCCCCCCACCCCCCGCTCATGCCCCGTGTGTCTCTCTCCCCTTCCCCCTACCCCCGCTCATGCCCCGTGTGTCTCTCTCCCTCCCCCCCACCCCCGCTCATGCCCCGTGTGTCTCTCTCCCTCCCCCCACCCCCGCTCATGCCCCGTGTGTCTCTCTCCCTCCCCCCACCCCCCGCTCATGCCCTGTGTGTCTCTCTCCCCTTCCGCCAACCCCCCGCTCATGCCCTGTGTGTCTCTCTCTGCTTCCCCCACCTCCCGCTCATGCCCCGTGTGACTCTCTCCCTCCCCCCACCCCCTGCTCATGCCCCGTGTGTCTCTCTCCCCTTCGCCCCACCCCCGCTCATGCCCCGTGTGTCTCTCTCCCTCCCCCCACCCCCGCTCATTCCCCGTGTGTCTCTCCCCCTCCCGCCCACCCCCCGCTCATGACCCGTGTCTCTCTCCCCTTCCCCCCACCCCCTGCTCATGCCCTGTGTGTCTCTCTCCCTCCCCCCCCACCCCCGCTCATGCCCCGTGTGTCTCTCTCCCTCCCCCCCACCCACACTCATGCCCGCGTGTCTCTCTCCCTCCCCCCCACCCCCGCTCATGCCCCGTGTGTCTCTCTCCCTCCCCCCACCCCCTCTCATGCCCCGTGTGTCTCTCTCCCCTTCCCCCCACCCCCCGCTCATGCTCTGTGTGTCTCTCTCCCTTCCCCCACCCCCTGCTCATGCCCCGTGTGTCTCTCTCCCCTTCCCCCCACACCCCGCTCATGCCCCATGTGTCTCTCTCCCTCCCCCCACCCCCGCTCATTCCCCCTGTGTCTCTCTCCCTCCCACCCCCGCTTATGCCCCGTGTGTCTCTCTCCTTCCCCCCACCCCCGCTCATGCCCCGTGTGTCTCTCTCCCCTTCCCCCCACCTCCCGCTCATGCCTCCTGTGTCTCTCTCCCTCCCCCCACCCCCCGCTCATGCCCCTTGTGTCTCTCTCCCCTTCCCCCACCCCCCGCTCATGCCCCATGTGTCTCTCTCCCTCACCCCCACCCCCGCTCATGCCCCGTGTGTCTCTCTCCCTCCACCCACCCCGTTCATTCCCCGTGTGTCTCACCCCCTCCCGCCCACCCCCTGCTCATGACCCATGTCTCTCTCCCCTTCCCCCCACCTCCCGCTCATGCCCCGTGTGTCTCTCTCCCTCCCCTCACCCCCCGCTCATGCCCCTTGTGTCTCTCTCCCCTTCCCCCACCCCCCGCTCATGCCCCATGTGTCTCTCTCCCTCACCCCCACCCCCGCTCATGCCCCGTGTGTCTCTCTCCCTCCCCCCACCCCGTTCATTCCCCGTGTGTCTCACCCCCTCCCGCCCACCCCCTGCTCATGACCCATGTCTCTCTTCCCTTCCCCCCACCCCCTGCTCATGCCCTGTGTGTCTCTCTCCCTCCCCCCACCCCCGCTTATGCCCCGTGTGTCTCTCCCCCTCCCGCCCACCCCCCGCTCATGCCCCATGTGTCTCTATCCCTCCTGCCCACCCCCTGCTCATGCCCCGTGTGTCTCTCACCCTCCCGCCCGCCCCCCGCTCATGCCCCGTGTGTCTCTCTCCCTCCCCCCACCCCCGCTCATGCCCCGTGTGTCTCTCTCTCACCCCCCACCCACGCTCATGCCCCGTGTGTCTCTCTCCCCTTCCCCCCATCCCCCGCTCATGCCCCGTGTCTGTCTTCTGTTCCCCGCGCTCATGCCCCGTGTCTGTCTCCTGTACTCCCCACCTCCCGCTCATGCCCCGTATCTGTCTCCTGTTCCCCTCATGTGCCGTGTCTGTCTCCTGTTGCCCCCCACGCCCCCTGCTCATGCCCCGTGTCTGTCTCCTGTTCTTCCCACCCCCTGCTCATGCCCCGTGTCTGTGTCCTATTCCCCCACCTCCTGCTCATTTCCTGTGTCTATCTCCTGTTGCCCCCCACCCCCCGCTCATGCCCCGTGTCTGTCTCCTGTTCCCCGAACCTGCTTATGCCCCGTGTCTCTCTCTTGTTGCCCCCCACCCCCCCCGCTCATGCCCCATGTCTGTCTCCTGTTCTCCCCACCCCCTGCTCATGCCCCGTGTCTGTCTCCTGTTCTCCCAACCCCCGCTCATGCCCCATGTCTGTCTCCTGTTGCCCCCCACCTCCCCTCTCATGCCCCGTGTCTGTTCCCCCCGCTCATGCCCCGTGTCTGTTGTTCCCCCCACACCCCGCTAATGCCCCGTGTCTGTCTCCTGATCCCCCACCCCTCGCTCATGCCCCGTGTCTGTCTCCTGTTCCCCCAACCCCTGCTCATGCCCCGTGTCTCTCCTGTTGCCCCCCACCCCCGCTCATTCCCTGTGTCTGTCTCCTGTTGCCCCCCACCCCCCGCTCATGCCCCATGTCTGTCTCCTGTTCTCCCCACCCCCCGCTCATGCTCCGTGTCTGTCTCCTGTTCCCCTCACCCCCTGCTCATGCCCCGTGTCTGTCTCCTGTTGCCCCCCACCCCCTGCTCATGCCCCGTGTCTGTCTCCTGTTGCCCCCCACACCCCGCTCATGCCCCGTGTCTGTCTCCTGTTGCCCCCCACCCCCCGCTCATGCCCCGTGTCTGTCTCCTGTTGCCCCCCACCCCCACTCATGCCCCGTGTCTGTCTCTGTTGTTCCCCCCACCCCCGCTCATGCCCCGTGTCTGTCTCCTGTTCCCCCCACCCCCCGCTCATGCCCCGTTTCTCTCTCCTGTTACCCCCCACCCCCCGCTCATGCCCGGTGTCTGTCTCCTGTACCCCCCACCCCCCGCTCATGCCCCGTGTCTGTCTCCTGTTCCCCCACCCGCTCATGCCCCGTGTCTCTCTCCTGTTGCCCCCCGCTCATGCCTCGTGTCTGTCTCCTGTTCCCCCCACCCGCTCATGCCCCATGTCTCTCTCCTGTTGCCCCCCACCCCCCGCTCATGCCCCGTGTCTGTCTCGTGTAACCCCCCCACACCCCTGCTCATGCCCCATGTCTCTTTCCTGTTGCCCCCCTAACCCCTGCTCATGCCCCGTGTCTGTCTCCTGTATCCCCCCACCCCCAGCTCATGCCCTGTGTCTCTCTCCTGTTGCCCCCCACCCCCCCGCTCATGCCCCGTGTCTGTCTTCTGTTCCCCCCACCCTCGCTCATGCCCCGTGTCTGTCTCCTGTTCCCCCCACCCCCGCTCATGCCCCGTGTCTGTCTTCTGTTGCCCCCACCCATGCCCTGTGACTGTCTCCTGTACCCCCCCACTCCGCGCTCATGCCCCGTGTCTCTCTCCTGTTACCGCCCACCCCCCCGCTCATGCCCCGTGTCTGTCTCCTGTTGCCCCCCAACCCCCCGCTCATGCCCCGTGTCTGTCTCCTGTTCTCCACACCCCCGCTCATGCCCTGTATCTGTCTCCGGTTTCCCCCATCCCCCGCTCATGCCCCGTGTCTGTCTCCTGTTCTCCCCACCACCCGCTCATGCCCCATGTCTGTCTCCTGTTCTCCCCACCCCCTGCTCATGCCCCGTGTCACTCTCCTGTTGCCCCCCACCCCCTGCTCATGCCCCGTGTCTCCCTCATGTTCCCCCACCCCCCGCTCATGCCCCGTGTTTCCCTCGTGTTCCCCCCACGCCCCACTCATGCCCCGTGTTTCCCTCGTGTTCCTCCCACCCCTCGCTCATGCCCCTTGTCTCTCTTCTTTACCCCTACCCCTGCTCATGTCCCGTGTGTGCCCTGTACCCCCCCCGCTCATGCCCCGTGTCTCCCTCGTGTTCCTCCCCACCCCCCGCTCATACCCCGTGTCTCCCTCATGTTCCTCCCCACCCGCTGCTCATGCCCCGTGTCTCTCTCGTGTTCCCCCCACCACTGCACATGCCCCGTGTTTCCTTCCTTTTCCCCCTAACCCCCTGCTCATGCCCCATTTGTACCCTGTTCCCTCTCACCCCCCGCTCATGCCCATGTGTCTCCCCTGTTCCCCCCAACCCCCCGCTCATGCCCTCTTGTGCTCTTTATACACCCCGCCTTCCCTTTCCATGGTGGCCATCTTGGTAAAAGATTTTCCTTCCTACACCGGGACGCCGCAGGCGCAGGCGTCCCGGTGTAGGAAGGAAAATGTTTTTGTTTTTTTTACCACCCTGCGTTCCCACTTTGAGGACATAAGATGTTAGTGGTCTTCATCTAATGAAAAGGATGTTATGGTGACGTTGCACTAATATAAACCTTTAAAATTTAGTTAAAAATAAATGTTACAGGGACGTTATGGTTAAGTTGCACTAATAAAAACCTATGAAATTCAGTGAAAAGACTTTGTCAAAGGGACGTTATGGTTCCAAGTAAAACCGAAAAACCCTTGAAATTCGCCAGTTATGGTAAGCTAAGCAACCAGGCGCCAAGTACCTCTACCGGAAGTCCCGCCCTCATTCTCCCTATATGTTGGCAGCCGGAAAGTGCAACATGTGCAAAGCCAGTAATGGTACCTATACTGCGAAGAGTCCTCCAAACAAGGTATCCATTGAGAAACCCCTTTATGATGTATCCCCAAAGTAATGACGGTCTTCTGAAGAAAGTTCCGTAAGAAGCGTGTAGATGAGTGAAAGAAGAGACTGGTGACATCATAAGGAGCAGAAATGATGTACCCAGAAGAGATGCTAATGAAGAAAGTATATAGACCTTATAGAATCTGATGGAAAAATAGCAAATTAAGCAACATTTTGGGAGCAAAATGAAGATTGCACATGCGGAGAAGCACTGAAGAAAATGCAAAGCCATTTCACAAATGTATAGATGCAGTACCCCAAGTAGACAAAGTAATCATAAGGCTGGCTATATGTAGTGAATAGACTGCAGGCGGTACCGCCAATATATATATATATATATATATATATATATATATATATATATATATATATATATATATATATATATATATATATATATATATGTGTATATATATATATATATATATATATATATATATATATATATATATATATATATGTGTATATATATATATATATATATATATATATATATATATATATATATTCAGTGAAAAAACTTTGTTAAAGGGACGTTATGGTTAAGTTGTGCTACTAAAAACCTATGAAATTCAGTGAAAAAACTTTGTTAAAGGGACGTTATGGTTAAGTTGCGCTACCAAAAACCTATGAAATTCAGTGAAAAAACTTTGTCAAAGAGACGTTATGGTTCCAAGTAAAACCGAAAAACCCTTGAAATTCGCCAGTTATGGTAAGCTAAGCAACCATAACTCGCGCCACCACCGTGCACTGCTAAGACTAACACCCAGGACATCAAAGATGACATCACAAATGTCATTGATGACATCACATGTGTATGTACTTTTCATGAAATATGTGTACAAGGGATTCTTATTATAATGTTGCGAAACAAGTGTCAAGGATCATTGCAATAAATATCATACCCTAATTAGTGCATTGAACGATGCATTGATATAAATAGCATTCTATTATGGGGTTCTATCTAGTATACTAAGCTACTCATACAGAAACATAGGTATCTGTGCGAATGTGTCTTTAAAATCGCAAGTAAAGTTATGTCAATAAATATTTGCCTAGCACTTACAAACAAGGAATTATCCCAATATAATCCCATCCACATTAAGTTGATCACCACATATCTTCCCAAGGTACTCTCTTAAAGCAATGCTTATATTTCAAGAGGAACTCTCAAAGCCCTCAGCATTGGGAAGGCTAAGCTCATCGTACACTGAGCAGGCATCTTCTGCATAAGCAAAAGAGTACATAAGAGTGCACATGTTTTGAAGATTTGCACCACCCAAGAGCAAAACGAATGGCAACGTGCAAGCACGAACTGTTTTAAATGATCAATAATTGTAATGTCTGTTGATGTAGTTAACTTAATAAAGCAGAAATCGAATGTATCTACACTTCAAAGAAAGCATTTTATGTGTTACTTATAAATATCAATGGGCCTCATTACATGGATGGCGCTAAGGGTACCGGTGCCGGTAATCCCTTAGCGCCATACTACGAGGTCCCTCAGCAGGTCCTGTCCTTAACGTGTGGCCAGACCACACGTTAAGGAAGGGACCGGCTGAGGGACTTCAGGGCAAATAACGGTACCGCTAGTAGCGGTACCGTTATTTGCTCCTTCCCCATTGAGCCCTATGGGGGCTCAAATGGGAATGGGGAAGGGCCTTGGTGAATGGGGAATTACTCCCCCACTCACCTTGGAATGGGGCGGTAATTCCCCAATTCACCAAGGCGGAATCGGTAAAATACCGGCGGCACCGCCGTCCATATAATGAGGCCCAATGTGGCTTAAGGCTTAAGGTTTTGCAAAAAAAACACAGATGTTTTCATTTAGGGCTAGGGGTTACTATTTGTAAATTCATGATCAGCTCTTAAATTGTGCCAAGATCTTCTGTCTGTTATATTCACTGTTAAATGTTACTGTTATATAGTTAAGCCTGTGTCAAACTGTTAGGACCTAAACTGAAGCCCCGAGCATTGTTGCTATTTGACAAATAAAGTTGTTGCAAGCATTATAACTGTTCAGACAGGGCTGTTCAGGTAATTTGCTCTAAAATAATGTAAATAGGACAGGCATCATTTGATCAGAATCAATTTTGTTTTTCAGAGGCAGAGGCAGGAAGTTGCTAAACCTTTCAAACAATGTGACACACAGGATACACTATAAAAACTATTTAAAAGGATATATAATATCAAGATAATTTCTTACAATTTCCATAAGATATTATTCATTGTTCAAACATTTTAGTCAAGTAAGTAACCTTTTTTAATGATTGTGGTACATCAATATATAAACCCCAGTACTTTTTCACAGCTATGGGTGCCTTTAGCATATGTGCTACTACTATTATATTCTTCTGGCCTACGCCCACTACTTTGAAACCATAGTAATGCAAAGTGAGCCACATTGCAACAGGACACACAGTGGAACCTCTGACAATATTTTTAGTTCTCTGTATGGAATGAGAGCTGCAGGAATTAGCATTGTTGGCAACTTCAGTCCCTGATAGTCACAGCAAATGGAAATGGGGTAACGAGTTTCCAATGCATTCATTTGTGGTGGCCAAATGTCATGTTCTACAAACAGCTTTAACTGCTTTTCCGGGCTTTTCCAAATGTCAACCATCTGTACAGGTGTGCTGGAAAATGCCCCATCAGTCCCATCAAGTCTACATTATGGCAAATGTACATCTCTAACCATGTATGATGCTCAAGCAGTCTTACTTTTGTGTCTAAATCAGTTAATCTACACTATGAATTCACATCCTCTTTAAAGTCTTATATTTTGGCTTCTACTTTATTTTGCCAGGATAGTATTGGGATTCAGGTCAGTGGTGACACTGTAGGCCCAATTCACAGAGTGATTTCCTATGGGATTGCACCATTATAAAACTCTTCTGTGAATCAGGCTCTGTCTGTTTTCCATACCTCTTCTCCATATCAAATGCTGAATGTCCTTTCTGTCATCCGTGACAGGAAACTGACCAATGAGAGGGTCACATTCCTAGCTGGCATTAACATCATTCATTGAATCTGTAGGGTGCATTTAAGGCCCTCAGCATAAATAAACTTCAAACCAAAAACTGAATTGAAATAATGCCACAAAAACGGCTGTGCTGTTCTTTTCCTGGCACATGTGTGGCGAGCATTGAACACTGCCACCTAAAGAATGGCTCTGCATTTACTTATCCTTTCATTGTGAATCATATACGAAAATGACCTGCATTCAGAACAGCACCACATTTGCTGTTTTGTCCTTTGAAAGACTAAAGCTGCGCACAGCATTCAAGACGGCTTTGTAATTATTCTTTATTTAATTTAAAACACCACCAAATTGTGTGCTTCATTTAAACACCCCACTGTGTGCTTATTTCATCTGATTTGCCAAAAAGTTAGGCAATACATCCTAAGAACGGCATTTTCTACTGAGAAATCACATCAGGGGCAGAGAGTTCTGCTTTTCACTCAACACGCCTTTTGTTTCCTTTGGAAGTGAACCATTGCACTCAAATTACAGCAAATGAAAGAAATAATGTGGCGTTTCTTTTTCCATGTCAATATCAAAGATATCCTGTGCAGGATCCTTTTGTGTCCATGAACCAACACTATATGCAAAACCCACAGAAGATTCATTGAAAGACAATCCTGTAGTTACAGAAACCGCATTTGTAAACCTGAAATGAAAGGAAATGAACACACGTGTGAATCTGCTCTTTTGAAAATAAGGAAAATGCTGTTTAAAAGTTAATGTCAAATGACAGCTTTTGCTCGTAAAGAAACGTGATTGAACATGTGGGTGGGGGTTTGGTTATATAATGTACATTATATGTGTTCCCAAAAAACTTGGTTACTGAAAAAAGACTCTGAAAGCAGTAAAACTGTTTTTTTTTTGCCCAGCCACTGAATTCAATGGCTGGGCCTACCTCCCACTGCCCATAAGTGAACTGGCCCACAAGGACATATGAAAAGGCAGAGAGTGTGAGGATTCACTGCCCTGCTAGACTCGCAGGCAGCCCCTGAAGAAGGAACAATGGAAGCCAGTTTGGCTCGTGCATGACGGAGAGGTGCAATTTCCTCCAGCACCCCTCTGAAGGAGGAACTGTCAAACTTCAAGGGGCATCATAAAATTCCTTTGTTGTAAACCGAACCTGGCACAGACAGTTTGCTGTGGGGGTTTGCAGCACCACCCACACATGTGACAAATCCACCCTATTGACATTAAGGGACTGCAGTATTTTAAGACATTTCTCCCAGCACCCTGAATAAGTAATAATTTCGTATTATGCCAGTTTTCCATGTGATTTTTGGACACAAGTAAAAAGATCAAGTACATGTTTCTAGCACTTGGTGATCTGAAACGGCCATGAAAGACGCATTTCGGGTGGATTATAAATGCGACAAATATGAAACTAGGTGGGATGATGCAAATTGTTAGTGGGAATATGTGTAGTCATTGGCAGAATTTTCAGTATTATGCATTTAATAAAAAAGCGAAAATATGCCAAAGGGCGATGCGACCTCGCAGATAGTCGGCAATCAGATTGTCCAATTCCCTGTGACTTAGTGAATCCGCATATTTACTTCTCATGGCGGTGGCTAGTATAAGTTGGACGTTTTTATCTATAATTCATTTTTGGTAAAAAGTAGACTGGAGAGACAAAGAGAGACCATAAATGCAAAATACATAAATGATGTTGCTTTCCCTGAACCAATCGGCCCAGGGGGAGGGGAGAAGACTGTTAGGCCGTCCTATCCCAGAGAGGAATAATTCCAGAGTACTTCCCCCAGGTTGTAAATTCGATGATGTCATTTTGGCTATATAAGGTGGAGACAGAGAAACGCAAGGGACTCACTGACCTACTCTCAACACTCACAGGACTGACTGACTGACTGACTCACTCAAGACTCAGAATTCCTTCAAGATCCAGGAAACCAGATACATCCATCCAGGCAGTTCCACCCATTCATCCAGATCCAGGCACCCACAAGAACCCAGGGAGAAAGGAGAGGAGACAGCTCATCCCATCCCGGAGAGCCCAGTGACCAGAATCCTTGGCCCAGTTGTCCTAGTGACCAGATCCCTTGGCCCAGCCATCCAGAGTGAACAGATACCTTGGCCTAGCTGTCCATAGACCTTGCTGGCTTTCCAGAATCCCAAACTCAAGCTTACATTGTAAGTAGCACATTACCCCAGTTCCCAAAACTGCATATCCTGCTCTTTTGGCGACCCTCGCACCCCATTGAAATCCCATTCAAATCCCAAATTGCCAGTATAATCTGTTCACCTTTCCATAGAAGAATCTGTGTTAGCCTATGCCTGTAGCATATTCCTTTTATATCCAAGCGCTGTGGGCAATACAATGGCTTAAGGGCACACAAGCCTATTTATAGGACAGAGCCAAAGATAGCGGTGCATGAGGACAGCTCAAGACCTATAACCCCTGTTTTGAATCATGGCACTGACCTACAACAACACTTTTGGCACCTAGGTGCAACTCATGCAAAACCAGTTGAACAGCTTTTACCCTACTTGTGTGTCCTTCCTGTAACTTTTAATGCATGAATGTGAACAATTGAGAGGAAAAAATCAAAAACAAAAAATCGAATATGGTCACTGAAAAATGGCGGGTCAGCAGCCAGAGGAGGGATTTCCTTGTTAATTTTTATTAATAAATTGTTGTGGAAATATGGGACATGCACACATAGAAGATAAAGCAAGCAGGAGCTGGGAAGAAATTCACAGTAAGTATAGTGGCTTGCGATGGAAGTGGAGAGAGCCAAATACATTCGGAGTGGTAGCTGAGATCCAAACAGCCACCAATATTTGTTGTATTTTGAGCAATAAAATCGGTTATTGCATTTAAACTATGAACTCTGATTGGCAGTAAGTATCTCAGGGTTTCACACCAGGTGCTGATATTTGGTATTTTAACACAATTGTTCACACTTCTCCAATTTTCAACCTCAAAGGATGATGGCCTGATTCAGACCTTTTGGGATTAAAACATGTCATGTAAATTACTGTTAAGTGGTCTTGTATGGTATGTTTTTGCCATTTTTGTGACTGTTCTGCATGTGGTCCTGTAAGCAGGGTTAGGGTTGGTTGTTAGCGGAATAGAGTGAGAGGCAGATGTAAAATCCTTTGTGTTGATTGGTGCAAGCCAAAAGTATTTTTAACACAAAAATAGGGCAGAAACCACTGTGTGGAAAACTGGGTTATAGCTCATCAAGAAATCCAGAGGCATTTGTGGACCAGGTCCAAAGTACTAACACCCAAAGAGAGGGTGCATGTACAAACAAGGCTATGGTGGAAGGACAGTAAAGGGATAGAATGAAAATCGAACTATCCCTGCCTAAGTGCAAAGCCTCCTCTAGGTAATGGTGCTGTGCCGCTTACAAACAGTGGACAGAAAAAGAGGTAAACTAACCACTTCTAGGGATGTAATGCTTTCAGCCTTCTTGAACCTATGCCACTCTCTTCCACTCTGTGTGAGTGAAAATAGGAAGAGAAGTACTCAATGGTCACTTAAAAAGGTACACCTATGGTCAATTGGAAAGGAATCTAGTGGGGTATCTTTAAGTTTATTAGCCACTAGATCGTCTGTCTGGCCATGGTGGACTCAAGTCTAAAAACGACACTGACACAATGACATACAATGTTCGACATAACAAACAACGAAGAAGACACCAAGTACCATAATCCATCGTGGAGATATGTAGATATGACGGGTCATGGGTAGTTGGTAAAAAGGAATGCTCAAACTACAAGGTAGGCGTGATTTGTGCCTCTTGTAAGTAGCAACCACCGTCAACCGGTTTCTGTGGCATGTGTATGAGTAAAGACACTTTCAGCAGGACAGTCTTCTACTCACAACAATTGGTACAGTCTGGTATGGGTGTTTGAAAGACTGACCATATTGAGGGAGTAATGGTTCAACATATAGGGAGTGTCAATACTTTACCCCTAAGTTGTAAGTGCCGTAAGGCTGGATCACATGGAGAGGGAACCTATGGGAAACAAAAGGAAGTGTATTTAGCCATATTCACCTCAGAGCTAATAACATCAATTCAATTGAATATGAATAACACATAATTGGTTATCATTCACATTGTCATCTGCATACTCCATGTTGAGCTAATGGTTTAGTAAGCAACTAAACCACTAGCCCCCTTCTGTTAATTACCTTCTGGGGCTCTCTGTGACCTCCTTTTCACTATTGTTCATTTTTGGACGGGTGTAAATTAGGTATTTGTCATTGGGAGTACCTGATAGTAGGCCATATCTGATCTACTTATGTTCCCTTACACCATTTACTTAAGCGTGGAGTATGCAGATATGGGCATCCACTCACAACATGAAATAGGATGGTGATAAACTATGTGTCCCTTTTTCCTAAATGGATAGTAATATTATTACTAGCAGTGTTGCTTATGTGAATGACAACCAATTATGTGTTATTCATATTCAATTGAATTGACGTTATTGGCTCTGAGGTGAATATGGCTACATACACTTTTTTTTTTAATAACATATTTTATTGGTTAATTTTTAAACATACATATAACATACCAACAGTTTTATCCCCCCGGTCACTGGGTTGGTCCATCAATCTGCCCGTGTCTTGCCACTCTATGCATCACTTTCCAGTAAAATGTTACTTGCCGTGTTCCATGCTGGGCTCCTGCGCTTTCTCCCCCCCTTCTTTCTCCCCTTTTCTGGCAGTCATCAGGTCACACGTGCTTCCCACTTTCCCCAAATTTTTGTGGCCTTTGCTATACCCCGTGCTGTGTATATTCTGTGTTCTTTCACCGCGCAGATGTCCATTTCGTTTGACTATTGGGCCACTTTCGGGCACTCCGGGGCTCCCCATTTCTGCACTATGTCACGCTTTATCAGGCCCATTGCTATGGAAAGAAAAATATCTCATCTGGGGCCCCCAGTAACATTATTGCAGGTTGTAATGATATCGTGCGACCCAGAGTCCTTCCTAATATTTGAGAGCATTGTGTCCAGAAGGTTTTGATTTTGGGGCATTCCCAGAGGAGATGGATGAATGTACCTTCCTCCCCCCGGCATCTCAAGCAGTTAGGATCCGTTGCCCTTCACCAACCGAAAAGGGCTACACAGAGGTAGTATACCCTATGGAGTATAATGAGCTGAATCAGTCTTATTCTGGAGTCTATTGCAATTTCGCGTGGGTGCATGAAAACCTGAATCCAGTCCTCAGGTTCAATGGTCCCAACATCCCGTTCCCATCTGGCTTTGAGGCTGACAAGTTCCGGGGTAGCAAATGCATTAATAGCTTTATATAGGATAGTTGTTACCTTGGTGGGGATGTGTTGTGTAAGTAGGTTGCGTTCCAGGGGTGTGTAATCTGGTGCATCGGTAAGTGCTTGCCTATGACAATTGAGGGCGTGCGTTAGTTGTGTATAATGATAGTGTTCTGCTGCTGGGATTTCAAATTTCTGCTGGAGTATTTCAAACGGGAGGATGGAACCATCGGTAATGATATCTCCTATCGTGGTTATCCCCGCCCTCACCCACCGGGTCCATGCGGTCAGTTTTCGTATCTCCGACAACATGTGGTTGTTCCACAGCAGTTGTGCCGTGGTGATCCTGTTCCCCCAACCTATGTGCATGTGTGCCTGCCTCCAAATGGTGCAAATGTGGGTCAACATCGTTTATGCTGGGGGTCTGGGTAGACTCTGGTATATTGTTTCGAGTGGTGGGGTGTCCTGAATAATAGGTAGTTCCGCTCTAATATGTGGAAGTTTGCGATCCCCATGGAGGAGGTCATTGACTACATTTAATTGGCTGGCCCAGTAGTAGGACCTAAGGTGTGGGACTCCAATACCCCACTCCCAGATAGATTGTTGCAATGTGGTCAGTGCAATTTGGGGCTGCCCTCCCTCCCATATCAGTTTCCTAAGGAGGCGCTCCACCCGGAGGAATTCTGAATTTGGCAATAGCTAGTGAGGCATTTTGCAGTATGTAAAGGAAACGTGGAAGTGCCATCATCTTAAAGAGGGCCGCTCTGCCCATAAGCGTAAGGGGTAGGAGCATCCAGTGTTGTACATCCCCAGCGAAGCGGTCAATTAGTGGGTGCAGGTTGTGAAGCACATATTCCGATAGAGCCCCCGAGACCCATATGCCCAGGTAGCGGAAGCCCTCCCTCTCTACTCGGTACGGGGTGTCCCGAGAAATTGCTAGGTTGCCACCTCTTACTGGGAAGAGGATCAACTTTCCCCAGTTTACTTTGAGGTCACTGAAGTCTCCATAGGTCTTTAGCATTTGGGTTATGATTGGATATGCATGGACTGGGTTGATTAAATAGAGTAATAGGTCGTCCGCGTGAAGGAAGAGCTTGTCCTCTCGCCTGTCTGGCCAATGGAATCCGTGTGGTGACCTGTTGGAGCCATCGAGCCAGTGGCTCTATTGCTAGGGCAAAAAGGAGGGGGGACAGAGGACAGCCCTGTCGGGTGCCTCTACCCAGCAGGAAGGTCCCGGAGGTCCAGCCGTTCACCCTAACTGCAGCTAATGGGGCCTCGTATAAAAGTTGGACCCAGCTAAGAAAGCTTTCACCGATGCCCATGCGCACCATTGTTGTCCAGAGACTTGCCCATACCACCGAATCGAACGCTTTCTCGAAATCAATTGCGAGTAGCGCAAGTGGTGTATTGAGAGTTGGGGCTCTTTCCAATAGCAGGTGTAATCGGCGTAAGTTCATTCTAGTCGATCTTTGCGGCATGAAGCCACATTGATCTTGATGAACCAGTGAGGATATGATCAGTTGGAGCCTATTGGCCAGTACTTTAGCCAGGATTTTGGCTTCGCTATTAATAAGCGATATCGGTCTATACGATGTGCACTGGTCAGGGGGTTTGCCTTGTTTGGGAATGACCACAATGTTGGCCGTTAGTAGGTCTAGTGGAAGGGTGCCTGCTGCAAGGAACAGGCCATGGAGGGGGGCGGCCATCTTGTTGTTGCCCAGCTTCTTCCAGGTCTCGGCCGGGAAACCATTTGGGGCCGGTGTTTTCCCGGATTGTAGCTGGGTCATAGCCCCCACTATTTCAGCTTCGTCCAATTCCCTATCTAGGTGTGTTCTCTGCACTTCTGATGAGGAGGGATGAGTCTATAGGGGCCGTTGGGGTGGCATAGAGCGTGGCATAGAAGTTGGCGAATGCCTCCGCTATCTCTGGGTCTGTTTGGGCAGGCTCATTTTGGCTGTCAGTAACCTGTCTGACGTGTCTGTGCCCTTCCTCACGTCGTTCCAGCCACACCAACAGTTTGCCCGCTTTGTCGCCCTGCTCATAAATTCTGGTCTTTGTGCGCCTGTCTTGCATTATCTAACGATGTATTATGGAGGGCTGCTCTCGCCTTCAAGAGGGAGCGATGTGTTTCAGGGGTAGCGTCGAAGATGTATCTGATTTCCCATTTCTCAACCTTATCCTCCATCACTTTCCTATGGTGTTCTGTGTTCTCTCCTTTTATTGCACGTCCAGGCCGTCATTTCCCCTCTAAGTACTGCCTTATGTGCCTCCCATAGTGTCACTGGGTCCTCTACCGAGCCCGTGTTTAAATCAAAGAATTTGTTAGATTTTTCGTTAATAAATACCACGAACTCGGGGAGGCCCAGATAGTAATTATTTAGCCGCCATGTTTTAGGCGGTAGGGGACATTCCATACGGAGCGCCACATCCAAGGGAGAGTGATCTGATATGCCACGGTGAAGGAATTCAGCTGTTCTTACCCTATATGCTTCGGGGGTTAATAATAATTTGGTATTTATGTAGCGCTACGAACCCTCAGGTATCTGAGCGCTGCTTATTACCCACGGTGTGTGGTGCTCATTTATCGACCTCGGAAGGATCAAAGGCTGAGTTTGGCTCCACCGGGATTCGAACCTGCGTTAGCAGGCTCTGCACCGATGTCAAAGCGAGCGCTCCACTCGCTGTGCCACTTGACCGGCAATAAGGAAGAAGTAATCTAGTCTGGATAAGGATGCGTGGGGACCCGAGTGAAAGGAGAATCCTTGGTCTGTAGGGTGGAGTTCTCTCCACACATCACTCAAACAAAGCGCTGATGCAAAGGTCACCAGCCTCGTGGGCCGGTTTGGGTTCCGGTTGTGGATGTGGGACCGGTCTAGTGTGTTGCACATAACATTGTTAAAATCCCCTCCCAAGATCCATACATCCGATTGTTGTTGCGCCATCAAGGCCGTTGCCTCCCTCAGGAGACCCTCCCCCAACCCCGGTGGGGAATATATCGCTAGAATGGCCACTGTCTCCCCCCAGAGTATGCCCCGGAGCATCACGAAATGGCCACAGGGGTCCTGCGCCACATCAGATAGTTCAAAAGGGAGTCGCTTATGTAAGAGGATCCGGATGCCCCGGGATCCCAATGTAAACCCTGCATGGTAAGCTAGTCGATAGTTAGTTCTGCAGAAGAATTGGCATGTGGCATGTGGAGCCCGCTAAGTGGGTCTCGGTTAGGATGGCTATGTCAGGAGAACGTCTATTAAGGAATTGCATGATCAGCCGTCGTTTTATACTTGAGCCCGTGCCATTTACATTCCAGGTAAGGATTTTAAGGGACCTGTGGCGTTCGATGGGTATCATTGGGGCTTGTGTATTTCCATTAATGGAATCTTCATCGTGCTGTGTGGCCATTACTGTCTAAGAATCTGGGATGTTGTGCCTGGTAGGTGTGTGGTGCATTTGGCCGTGGGGACACAGCGTTCGCGCTTGGTGGGGGCATGAGCAGCAAGCACGGTATGTTTGGTGGCATCTTGATAGACATTGGCATGGTGTGACCTCCCGGTAAATAACTAACATAAAACACTTCCCCTCCCTCCCCATACTACTCCCCAACATGAAGTATCTGTCAACCAAACTCTACTGGCGTTTAAAACAATATTGCCAGATTAACTAATATGAACTGTTTCCCCCTTTCCCACTGACTTACTACTCCTTTGTGGGTTTAGTGTCTCGAGTCGGGGGTGTAACGTCCGCCGATGGCATGGTGTGTTAATGGCAACCGCATGTGACTCATATGATCCTTTATACAGGAGTGAAGGCAACTCACTGCTACTGTCGCTTCAGGAGGAGTGTTGCATTACAGGTGGTTACCAGGAGAAGGGTTGGTTCTTGAGTCCATTAGTGGTTCAGTCTGCTCCCGCATCTGGCCGGTGTTCCCTGTTTAGGCCATGCTAGGGATTGGGGTCTCCATCTGGCTCAATTGGGATCTCAGGTATAGCTTGCTGGGCTGGTCTTTCTCCCTGGGGTTGGGGTCTTGGTCTACCCCTGCAGTGTTGATCTTGCAGGGTCCAGTCACCTCCAATGTGGGTCTCCGCCCATTTCCAGGCTTCCTGTGGGTCGGTGAAGTGTACAGTTTTGCCTTCATGTTGGATTTTCAACTGGGCTGGAAACAGCAGCCCGTATCTCACGTTTATAGAGTGAAGCTTCCTTTTTAGGTGCTCAAAGGATTGTCTGGCTTTCTGGACTTCGCGAGTATAGTCTGGAAAGAAAGCAATTCTGGCTCCATTAAATGTCATTGACCATTTTGTTCGGGCCATTTGTAGGATGGCATCTCTGACACGATAATTAAGAAGCCTCGTAATGATTGTTCTCGGGGGTGCACCCGGGCCGGGTGACCCGCGGGCATGCAGTGTGCATGTTCCACTGAGAAAAAGTTTGAGAAGGTCTTTGGCACAAAGAGGTCCGCCATCCATTCTTCCAGAAAGAGTTCCACACTGGGTCCCTCTGTGCGTTCCGGCAGTCCCAGTATGCAAATATTATTGTGGTGGGACCTGCCTTCTCCCTCGTCGACTCGGGCTTCCAGGGTTTTCAGTCAGGTTAATGCTTTTGTAAGCTGTTGGTGCACCCCACCGAGGTCGTCCTCCACGCCAGAAATGTGTTGTTCCATCTCTCCGGTCCAAGACGAGAGTTTCTGGAGGTCATGGCGGAGGAAGGAGACCTCCGTGGAGATAGTGTCCATTTTCTGTTCCACCGAGGAGTGTGAGCTGGCGATGGCGGCTATTACATCTTTTAGCGACAGGGCCTCGTCTGGCGGAAGGGGGTTCCCCCCGGGTCCTCGACGCTTATTGCTGTAGATGTGCTCGTAGCAAATTGATCCATTGTACTTTGCGTCGAGGTTTTCTTGCTCTTTTCTTTTCCCATGCTGTTGCTTTGTGCGGGTCGTCCGGTGCAAGTTTTGGAGGAGCACTCCTTCTCGTGGCGTTGTTCGAACCTTTACCAGTGCTTGCAATGCATTTGCAGTCGGCGTGTGTGGGTGTATGCTGTGTTTTGTCGCAGAAGCATTCCCCCTTGGGTGCCTCGGGATTGCGTATATATCTTTAAATTCAGACGGAGAATCCCCATGCGGCTCACTCGTTGCCGTCTCTCACCTGTCATCGGGAGTGGAAATATGGTGCCGGGGGCGTCACTGCCTGCTTTGGCCTCACCCACAGGAGGAGTCCGATCTTTGTCCAAGCCCTGGGCTGCTACCCAGGGGTAGGTCTGCGCTGTCAGCTCCTTATCTGCAGGCGATGCCGCGCGGCTCCGGCGTCAGCACCGTCCGACGCAATGTCACGAGCCAACGCCACAGGATCAGAGACTCCACTCGCCCTTGCACCCGCTACACACAGGGACAGCAGCAGGCCGCCTCAAGGGCGCTTGTACAGGTGCAGATCTAGCGGTCAGGGGTCGCTATCCAACTCCGCTCGTCCCCACCGCAGTTCACCGTGTCTCGATGGCGGCCATCTTGATTGGGTCCGGGCAAAGTTTCCGCCGGTCTTTCAACACAGATAACTTGCGTTTCCCTTCACGGATTTGGCTTTCACCGCGAGGCGTTGCCCCGAGGTTCCGCCACCCGGAGATGACGGTTTTAAGCGTTTTCGTTTCCCATATCACAGGATATTGCAGGATATTTCAGGCGGCCACGGGAGCGCCGAAGAATCACGTCTCCATTGCACGCTCGATGGCCACGGCCCCATACACTTCCTTTTGTTTCCTGTAGGTTCCCTCTCCATGTGATCCAGCCTTACGGCACTTACAACTTGGGGGTAAAGTATTGACACTCCCTATATGTTGAACCATTACTCCCTCAATATGGTCAGTCTTTCAATCACCCATTCCAGACTGTACCAATTGTTGTGAGTAGAAGACTGTCCTGATGAAAGTGGCTTTACTCGTACACATGCCACAGAAACCGGTCGACGGTGGTTGCTACTTACGATAGGCAGAAATCACACCTACCTTGTAGTTTGAGCATTCCTTTTTACCAACTACCCATGACCCGTCATATCTACATCACTCCACGATGGATTATGGGACTTGGTGTCTTCTTCGTTGTTTGTTATGTCGAACATTGTATGTCATTGTGTCAGTGTCGTTTTTAGACCTGAGTCCACCATGGCCAGACAAACAATCTAGTGGCTAATAAACTTACAGATACCTCACTAGATGCCTCTTTAATTGACCATAGGTGTACCTTTTTAAGTGACCAACAAGTACTTCTCTTCCTATTTTCACTCACACATAGTGGAAGAAAGTGGCATAGGTCCAACAAGGCTGAAAACATTACCTACCTAGAAGTGGTTAGTTTACCTCTTTTTCTATCCACTGTTTGTAAGCGGCACAGCACCATTACCTAGAGGAGGCTTTGCACTTAGGCAGGGATAGTTAGATATTCATTCTATCCCTTTACTGTCCTTCCACCACACCCTTGTTTGTACATGCACCCTCTCTTTGGGTGCTAGTACTTTGGTCCTGGTCCACATAGGCCTCTGGATTTCTTGATGAGCTATAACCCACTTTTCCACACAGTGGTTCTTGCCCTATTTTTTGTGTTAAAACTATTTCAGAGTAAGGGCCATACCCTGTTTACTCTCCCTCCCGCCCTCACGTTTCCTCAACAAAAGCCAAAAGTACCCAAAATCAGATTCTCGCTTTGGTTCTATGTGTTTTGGCGGTGACATTTGGGAATGTGTTTAACCAGTCTGAGAGCTCAAGATCTGGTAAAAGTACAGTGCTCTAAATCTGGGCTGCTTTAGAGGAATGTGAAAGAGCTGAAGAGGTGAGCGTTGTCTTGTAATTGGAATGGGTTATTTCTAACATGCTTAACATCCAGAGGTTTCTAAGTGTGGACCCGGGGATTGAACCTGCGTTTCTCAGCATCATCTTGCTTCTAAAATGAGTGTGTTGCTCCTGAGCTATCCTCCTGAGACAAAATAATTAACTTAATTAATGTTGATGTGGTAAATGGGGTTACCATATAGGTGGATTTGTTTATATAGTTTGTGGATCAACTCAAGGGTGACTCAGAGGGCCAGTCACCACCATGAGTCAATAGATGTTGGGCCTGGCGGCAGTATGGGGAGGATTCCCTTGGTCACCTTGCCCACCTGCCTGACCCCAGATAAAGCCTAGATTCAGCAAAATAATTTGACAATCCCATCCTTCACTCAATTAACCCTTATAAAGAAAACCCTCAGCAAAATAACTCACCCGAGGAGTAGGGAACATGGAATAAATGCAGCTAGCACCAGATTCTGTGTGTAGATTAAAGGAGCATGAGGGTCACTTTTGGTGAAGACTGGAGATTGCAAGATGATGAATACCAGGAGGCTACAAGAGTAGAGAGAATGGAGAAATGACGGTGAGTAGAGTTGGAGGTGTTTGTGAGATTTGAAGAGGTGAGCAAGTAGGTGATACTAGCAGGTAAGAATATCAAGAATCGAGTAGGGTGTGGAAGCATTGGGACAGGAGAGGAAGGATGTGGTAATGACAGGGTTGTAGGAGAAGGAGCTGGTAACATCAGGAGTGGTGAAAAAAGATGATATGCCCACAGAGGTGGATGTGAAGGAGGTGGTGACATCGAGAGTGGCTGAAAAAGAATGAGGTGGTAACAGCAAGATGAGAAAAGGAGATTATAATATCAAGGGAAGTGAGGAAAGTACCGATAATGCTTTGAAACAGTTTTGCTAATTGTATAAGCGCCTAACAAATGAACAATAAATAAATACATAAGTAAAATCTGGAGAGAAAGGAAGGCAGTTATAACATCAGGAGCGTAAATGAACTAGGTGGTACAAATGAGGGTGATAACATCAGAGAAGAGTGAGCTATAGGAGGTGGCAAGTTCGGCAGATAAAGATTCGCCCAGGAGAGGAAACAGTTCTCGTGTTAATGAAGGGGAAGGAACATCAGGACCCTGGAGTAGCACTGAAGCTGTACTAACAGCCAAGGACAGTGATATAGGAGAAGATGGAAGAAAGCAAGGAGGATGCAACACTAAGAAGACTGCCAGGAAGCCAGTGGTCTAATCAGCCAGTATAGGCATGTTCGGGTGGGACAGGTCAGATGTCGGCATCTACAGTTGGTGTGCAGAGGAACTTGAAAGGGTCAGGGAGAGTGCAGTATGTATGATATGATATGATATGGCATTTCAAGGCATGACGAGGCGAGGGAGGGGAAACAGAGGGAAGGCAGAGACAACAATCCTATTAGGCCAAGTGACATTGAGATAGCGCAAGTGCAAGGGAGGGGGGAAGGGAAAAGTGCAAGGGAAAAAGGAGGGAGAAGTGCAATACATAGGATAAAAGTAAAATAAATAAAGACAATAAATACAATAATTAAGACAATAAATAAAAAGTGTGCAAGGGTAAGTGCAGACATCAGGGGTCAAGTGATAGTAGGGGCTGTAGAGATACAGAAACAGTCCCAGAGTGCAAGGATTGCCAGGGGGCAGAGCAGGTGTGCAACGGGCGGGGAGGGGATCTGGGACCGGGATCAGAGGGTAGATAGGTAACCAGTGCAGTTTAGATTGAGCCAGGAGATCAACAGGGGAGAGAAGGAGAGAAAGCAGAAGCAAAGAGGAAGGTCTTGAGGTGCTTCCGGAACCAGTGATGGTTCTACTCAAGTTTCAGAGAGGCAGGGAGTCTGTTCCAGAGGGAGGCTCCAGCAGAAGAAAGAGATCTACCACCAACTCGCTGCTTGGAGAAGTGACTGACCCTGAGGGAGTTGGAGTCGGATGAGCGAAGAGCTTGAGACAGAAGATATTTAGGAAGAGATAGTTGAAGGTATTGAGGTCCCAGGACCCAGAAGGCCTTGTTGACAATGCAGATGGTTTTGAACAAAATCCTCGCTGCCACTGGGAGCCAGTGCAGAGATTTCAGTCCTGGAGCGATACGATCCCTGGGCTTGAGGCCAACGACAAGTCTTGCAGTCCTGTTTTGAATGAGTTAGCAGAGGGCGGAGAGTAGAGGCAGGCAGATTTAGAAAGAGGCTGTTGCAGTAGTCCATCCTAGAGAGAAGCAGAGCTCTGGAGACAGTTAGCTTCTGTGGGAAGGAGAGCAAAGGAAGAATACCTCTGAAGAGGTGCAGCTGGTAGTGTGACTTCTTAGCGATGTCAGAGATGTGAGGAGAGAAGGAAAGCGTGGAGTCGAAGGTGACCCCAAAGTTTTTAACCTCAAAGGTGGGAGCAGGAAGAGGGCCAAGAGAGGCCTGCCAGAGAGTGACAGGAAAGGAAGGAGCAGGTATGCCAATGAGGAGAATCTCGGTCTTACTGGCATTAAGGTAGAGATCATTGACGGCACACCACTGCTGGATGGCGGACAGAAAGTCAGATGAGAGAAGGAGAAGAGGTGGCAGAAGGGAGCTTGAAAATGAGTTGAGTGTCATCTGCATAGCACTGAAAGCTGGGGCAGAGAGCGGTAATGTGGTGGGCAAGAAGTGCCAGGTATTGGTTGAACAGCCAGGGAGAGAGGTTAGACCCCTGGGGAACACCACAGGTAGAGATAGAGATAGAGGAGAGGAAGGACTCAAGTTTGACCTGGGAGGGTTGATCAGAGAGGAAGAAAGTCAGCCAAGCCAGGGCCTGATCGGGCATACCCAGGTTGTCACAGAGACTGTTAAGCAGGATGGCATGGTTGACCGTGTCAAGGGCAGAAGAGAGATCAAGTAAGATGAGGACACAGGGGGTGATGGAATCAAGATTGGAGACTTCACAGATGTTCAAGAGAGCAGTTTCCATGCTTCTGGCAGGTCTGAAGCCAGACTGATGGTCATGGAGACAACCAACAGATTCAGTGTGAAGATTAACCTGGGAAATGGCCAGCTTTTCCAGGAGTTTGCCCAGAAAGGAGTGATGAAGATTGGACGATAGTTAGCTGGGTAGGATGGGTCGGCAGAGGGTTTCTTAAGAAGAGGGTGCACAAGGGAGTGCTTCAGAGGGGAGGGGTAGACTCCTGTGGCGAAGGAGTGGTTGCAGAAATCTTCCAGAGCTGGAGCCCGGGTGTCAATGTGGTCCTTGATGGTTTTGGAGGAACAGGGCTGAACCTGTTTTGACAAGACTTTCATAAATCGGACATGTCTATAAACTTTGTCTGAGGAGAACAGGGGAAAGGCAGAGAAGGAGAGAGGAGAGGTGGCCGGAGAAGGTCTGGAGGAAGAGAGGGGAGTAGAAGGAGGAGGAGGAGAGGAAGAGAGAGAGGACAGGATGTCCTGCATTTTAGAGATGAAATGAGAAGCCAGGGCCATGCAGAGGGCTTGGGAGGGGATAGGAGAGGTAGAGACTGCAGCAGGATTGGCCAGCTCCTTGCAGATTGTAAAGAGTTTGGCCCAGTTGTTAGATGCCGCGGAGATGCAGGCTTGGATGTGGGCTCTCTTCTGGTGACAGAGAGCCGGTATTGCCTTTGGAGTAGGTGGCAGGCCGGTTTGTCAGAGAATGTGCCAGAAGCACACCATTTCCTCTCAGCCACCCTGCACTTGCGTTTAGGGGTCACGAGGTTTGAGTCATACCAAGAGTTGCACTTGGCTTTGGGTTTCAGTTGGATCTCATGACAGCAGCAAGAACATCAAGAGTTTCAGATATAACAGAGTGGAGAACGGAAAGGGCTGTGTCAGGATGTGAGTCAGCCAAGGAGGCAGGGGAAGGTGAGAAAGTGGCAGCGAACGCCTCAACTGACACATGCTTCACGGGTCGGATAACCGAGAAGGTAGGTGGCAGTGCTGGAGTTGGCTTGGCCTGAGGGGTAGAGAGGGTGAGATGGGAGGAAACGATAAAGTGATTACTCCAGGAGAGAGGAGTGGTGAGAGGGAACGAAAGGGGAAGGTCTGAAGGGATTATAACATTGTGTTCCCTGCAGAGTGAATCAGGCCAGAGGGGAGATTAGAGAGTTCGAGAGAGTCACAGCGGTTGCAAAAGAGTCCAGTGGAATGACAGGGAGCATCCAGGTGGATGTTGAAGTTCCCAGGAAGAAGGAGTTGAGTGGTTGAGACCAGGAGGGAAGAGGAGAGGTCCGCCCACTCAGCGAGGAAGGAGAAGATCTGACCAGGTGGCCAATAGATGGTAGCCACAATAAGGGAATGGCCACAGATGTAAAGATAAGGAAGGGGCAGTAGCCCATGGATTAGTCAGCCTGCCTGAGGGACCCTTCTCTAGGTCACCCTGCCTGCTATGACCAAAGACCTGGCTGGTCACAATGTTCGAGCACCACTGTAGTGCGGGTATATGGGACCCTGGAAATGTTGCATATGTAATCAACAAAAGTAGGGGTTTTGAGGACCACACAAGTCCACATTACCAGGGAGCAGTAAGTGCAACTACACTGAGACATAAGGATTCAGGGAAAGAAGGGTGCTTAGAAACCCCATGAACCTGCAATGTCAGAGCATTGGTAGGTAGTGCAACCTCCTGGGGCACTCTGAAGACCAGAACATTAATGCCAGAGTCTGAGAGGGGCTGGCATCAGCACAACGTGGAAGGGACCTGTACCTGGAGCAAACCATCCTGACTTCTTTGATTCTTTGTTACATTTGTGTGTGATTGGAAAGATACACGTTACTTTTCAATTCATCCCACTGTATATTTCTTTGAATAATTATAGCGGAAAAAAAACTATGGTCTTGACTTCTGTTTTGGTCCCCACTCTCACAATTGTGACAAGTGTAAGATTATGAAAGATTTTAGAAGGAATTCAGTTAGTTGGGGAGAAGATTTGAGTCCATAAATGAGGGGTATATTTAGTGTGAAGGAGTGTTTTAGACACCACTCAGAAGCAAGGGTATTCGACACCATCCTAGGGGGTGATTAGGGTAGTCTGCTGAATGCTAGTGGTAGAATTGATTTGATTTTAGTTAAATACATCGTTCCCTGCGACAAGCACTAAGCTCACTGACCAAAGTAATTTGCTGAAAAGGAAATGACAAATGAGTGCTGCAACTAATTACTTTACATTAGCGTCTGGTGGAGAAGTGTTTGCCAATCAAGACACAGGGAACATGGGCGGAATCCGGCCATGAATAAACTCATTTCAAATTGGCCTCCTGGGACTCTCACCCCTGGCTGTCCTTTTAGTTGCATCAGCCAGTGCATCAGGACTCATACCTTTCAGTCCCCAAATTTAATTGAGAGTTGCCCAACACTACATTTGCACAATTCCTACCTGACCCCCCCTACCTGCTCTGCCCTTATGTCTACTCGCCTACAGGTTCTGCGTATAGTAAAGGGAAAACGCCCCTTTATTATTTTCTTGTCAGCCAAATAAGTCTGTAGTTTCATTTTATGGGAATTCATCACTGGTGAGTCGGCTTTAGGGCTTCCCAATACAAAGAAAAACAAACGTTCAGGGCATCCTGGGTGAAGGCCCTGCAGTGCTAACAATTTCTTTTTTTTATTTTTTTATTTTATTTTTTATTGGCAAAAATGCCTTTAAAAAAGGAGAACAGATATTACACTACAATTTATTCTCTCTTCTCTCCTTAAATGTCCAGGTAACTCTCGTCTGTTGAAACCTTAACATCATAAGATCGCAGGTCGCATTCGAGCCTTTGCCAGTTGAGAGCCTCTTTGATGCAATCTCACAGTTTTGCCCTTGTTTTAGGTGTTATGTCAGTAGTTTTTTCAACAGGCTCAGGAAGCGAATTAACGCATAGTTCAGATGTTTCTCCCGGATGTCGAACAGGGCTTGCCACGAGTCATCTGCACTTGGCGTTTGAAATTTCGTTAGATGAGGCCCTAAAGTCAGTGTTCTCTCCCGATGTAGTCTCTTGCAATGGAGTGTCAGATGTTTTAAAGTTTCTTCCTTCTGATTGAAAAATCTACAGGCTACATTAAGTTCTTCTGTTTTGCGTAGCTCTCTAGACCACTCTCTTGTTTTAAATGTGTTTAGTCTGAAGTGTAGAAACAGGGCTCTGCTGCCGTTATCTGGGAACAGTTCGATATAAGACTGTAGAGTGTTTAGATTTCTTGCTTCACACAGCACCTCCTTCATTAAATTGTTAGCTGATCTTAAGTTCCCAGTCACGATCCAGTCCATTCGCCAGACCTTAGTTTTTGCAGCATCCGGGTTGTCATGTAGGATTTTTAGGTCGATGTCGTAAAAAGCCAAAATTTCCTCACAGCGTTTATACCACAACGACAGCAGACAGTTGGAATTTCCTTTGCTAGGATTTTGTAGTATTTCAAATTGCAAGCCCATTTTCTTCATGGTCACCTTTCTGAAGAGGCTCAACAGGTTCCAGCTAACTCGTGCGTTGATTGATTTTAAGTTTAGCTCGTATCTGATACATGCAGTTGATGTACCCTTTGGTAGTTGCAAAACTCTTACCCAGAAGATGTTTTCTAGGGTGGACCAGACATCCGCAGAGCATCCGAGAGCGTTTTCTGCGCCAAAGATCAGGGCCGGCACTACCTTTTGGCAGTAGAAGTTCCTTACCGGTTTTATTGAGAATTTTCCGTATTTCTTGTGCAATACGCTAGCTTGGCATGCAAATTGCCGGCATTTGGTTTTGGCTACCTGTTCCCATTGACTGTCGTTCAGGCTTGAATTGATTTGCATGCCTAAGTATCTTGTGTTTGTTGTGTTACTTAGCCACTCTTTTCCCAAGTGCCATTTAGGTTTTTTGTGCTTTGATGTTTTCAAGTTTTGCAGTGTTAGCACCTCACACTTCTTTTTGTTGATTTGTAAGCCATTAGCTCTCACATATAGGTCCACTGAGTCGATCTTTCGCTGTAGGCCTATAGGTGTTACATCTAACAATATTAGGTCATCGGCATATAGCATCCAATTTAGTGGGGCTCTGTGTATTTTTGGAGAGAAGGAACGTACGCTGTCAATTGCTCCTCCAATGTCCGATAAAAATAAGTTGAATATTATAGCAGCCAGTGGGCAACCCTGTTTAACCCCGCAAAAGGTGTTTATCGCTTTGGACAGGGTGCCTTTTTGATCCAGGCGAATTTTGATGCTTGTACCAGTGTGGAGCTCTTTGATGGCCGCTATCAGATCTTCCGGACATTCCCACTTCTTCATTTTCTCCCATAGTAGCTCTCTATCTATGCTGTTGAAGGCATGTGAGAAGTCTATCAGTGCGAGGTACACCTTGGTTCTTGTTCTTATGGCTTCCATTTTGAGGAGATTGATTAAGAGGAGATTCAAGGCGCAGCCTACACCCTTGACAAAACCAGTCTGACGTGGGTGCAGATGTTTTCAGTCAGCTGCCCATTTCAGAAGTTGTTGTTGTAGAAGAGTCGTGTACACTTTGCCTAGCACATCTAGCAGCGCGATGGGTCGGTAGTTTGTCGGGTCAGATCGATTCCCTTTCTTGAAAATTGGAATGATTATTTTTGCCATTTCCATGAATCCGGGCTTTTACAGTTAGCTACTATTCTTTTGAACATTGTGTGGCATAGCTCCGCCCACAACTCCGGATTTTCTTTGATTGTGTGGTTTGTTAGACCGTCCGGGCCTGGTGCTCTGGAGGAGCTAGTTCTTTTTATTATCTCCTCGATGTCATTTTTATCAAAATCTATCTTCCATTTTTCTAGGATAGATGATGGTGTCTCTACTACGGTTGTTCTTTTACTGTACAGCTTCGAGAAGTGTTGTATCCACTCAGCTTCAGTAATTGCATTTGTCAGTAATGCCATTTGCGGGGCTCCCTCGTTGTTGATTATCTTCCAAAAATCAGAGGAATTTTTGTTTTGCAATTTTTCCATTATTAATTCTGAATCGTCCTGCATCATATCTGCTTTGTGTGTTCGTAACCAGTTTTTGTACTTTTGTTTGCAATCTCTTTTTGCAGTTAGATAACTATTGGAGTCAGTTTTCGGTAGATGTCTTATTTGCGCTCTTAATTCTCTCTTTCTTTTTCTCAGCTCTAGATCAAATTTATGTCTTACAACAAAGCCACGAGCTTTGGATCCTTGATGTTTTTCTTTGAAATCGTCTAAGAGATGGATATATTCAGTCTCCTTTTGCTCTTCCACGTATGTGGTTAGTATGTTTTTAACCTCTGTCTTCTTTAATTTCAGTCTGACCCTGTTGGATTCAACTATTACCGGGAATTTCCATGTTGAGGATTTAGCTCCATAAGCTGTGATGCATGACAGAATGACTAAGTCATGATCACTATTGGTCATAGGGTGCACCACAAGTGATATTGCATGTTGATGTATTTTCTCACTGACATAAAAGTAGTCAAGCGTCGATCGTTGGGTGCCTCTAGACCAAGTTGGTTGAGCTGAAATATCACCTGCTAAGTTTCCGTTCATCAGCATGAGGTTTCTTAGCTCCATCCCTGTCGCCCATTGACTGGCGAGTTGTGTTTTGTTAGAGTTATTTGGATTCGATTTGTTGTTTGATGTTAGACAGTTCATATTCAAGTCTCCACAGATCACAGTATCAGCGCCAACGTCTGCTTCGAACCAATCATCTATGACAGTTGTAACTTGGCCTATATATCCATTGCCGCTTATTATCTTGTGGTTCCAGTATAGATTCAGGATGTGGATTTTCTTGTTTCCTACGTTGCTTTGTGCGATTGTCGTTGCCTGAATGTAGGGAGTCACGTTTTCAGTATTGAGGATTTGATATCCAGAGCTTTTTTTGACCATGGTAATAAGGCCTGCCATGGGCCTACCCATCAGTTGTTTGATAGCTGGATTGAATGCGATCTCATATTCTCCAGAGATGGGACAGTTGTCCAGCCACGTCTCTTGAAGGCACACGACATCCAACCCTGGAAAGCAGCTCTCTTGGTATAAGTGCACAAATCCTCTGGTGTTCCAGGAGCCAAACTTGACTGTCAGGGGCGAGTTTTCTAGTTGGCATTAGCTTTGAGTTGTTTTATTCAGGGCTTTTGCAAGCCACCCCCAGTTATCCAATGATTTGTTTTAGTTATTTTCCAGTTCCACTGTGCAGTTTTTCTTGTTGATGGCTTGAGTGCCAACGACTGTGATTTGGATTTGTTCCACCAAGTCGTTTTGGACGTATTCCGCTTTTTTTAGGCCACAATCGCTGTCGATGCTCAGGTTTCTATTATATTGGCTAACCTCTTGCGTTTTATCAGAGCTCTTCACTTCGTTACTTTTCTTCCAAAAGGGTGAGACTAGCTATGGTTCTGTAGTTTTATTAGAGTGGATTTTATGGTTATCTTCATTGGTTAATTCCAGAATGTCGAATCCAAGCGACATCAGCTCAGGCGTTGCATCTAAAATACTGTTGGTTATCATTTTTGATTTCAGATGTAGTAATACGAGATCATTTTGGCCTTCCTGTGGAAATTCCACTGTTTGCATGTCATACGATTGCATCGTTCTCAGAAGCGGGACGCAGTGGAGTAATCGTAGAACATTATTGCGGTTCATGATCACGTCATCTTGACTTTCTAATCTTTCAATCTTTATTTTATAGATGGATATGGAAGTTTTGTTGCCTAACTGCTCATTTTGGTGAGGGGCACTTCCTTTATGTTCGCAAGGCGCTTGTTTTATGGCAGGAGCTTTGATCGCCGAAGGTCCTTTCCCATAGCACTTGTTTGGTGCAAATTTTCGAACATCAGCATAAGGCTCTCGATTTTCGTTCCTGCGTTCTGGCTGGGGAAGGCTTTTGAGTGCTTTTGTCTTTTGACACTCTCTAACCTCGTTTTTCTTGAGCATCATTTCCCGTCTTTCTGTCAGAGTGAGGAAGATAGAACTAGCCTCCACCGGTAGGGCTTTTTCGGTGTTTGCAATCTTGGGGATCATTGTACAAATTCTTTGTGGCATTGTAACATGTGAAGACAACAATGTAGATGTTGATTTTAATTCTGTACTCCTTTTTTCTGTCTCTTGTGAAGGATCATTATGACTTGAAGATGACCCAATTGAAATCTTAGGGTCCATTGGCTCCAATTCGTCAGTGTCCTCATAAGTTGACATATTTATCAGCTCGTTCATTTGTTCGGCTTCCTTGTCAGATTCCTCACTTTTTTGATCTGAAAGCTCGCCTGTCACCTCCTTTTCTGAGCTCTTTTTATTCAGGGTTGGATCCACAGGTTTTATGTTCTGGTTTACAGTTACATTTACTGTTTTTATGTTACGTAAGAACTTTCTGGAGTTGTTGCCACGTCGAAAGTTCTTAGTGCATTGATTTTTGTTTTTTTTAATTTGAGGTTGCTTACTAGTTTGATTTAAGTGTGTCCCAGTAATCTGATTAGTGTTTCGCTTGAAGATCGCAAAGATGCCATTGTTCCTTTCAGTCTCAGTGTCAAGATGGCCAGAGACACAATCTTGCAGTCTGGCACATTTCTCGATGTCAGTTGAGGTAGTTGGTGTTTGTGGATCGAGGGAGGCTGGATTCAGTGTCGATCTCGTTTTATCTAAGATTGTTTGAAAGCAAGGCTTGTTAAGTTGATCCTGTAGGTGCATGGTAGGTGAAATAACTTTTGTCGCGTTATCAAGTACATCAGGATTTCTTATCTCCTCCGATCTTATGTCTTCATGTAAACTTTTCTGCTGTGTGGCATCATCTTTGGTTAGATCTATAGGTGGTGGCAGAGGGCTAGTCACCTCTTGGCTTCCGATTGTGATGCTCTCGGATTGTTGCAATGGAGAAACCCGTTTATTCAGATCGGGCTCCAGGTTGGTGCTCGCCTGAGGACATGTTTTGTTGTTCATGCAGGTCAGCTCTTGAGAATCCGGACGGATACTAATGCGTTCATCGTTGGCAAACTCTGTTGGGGTTTTCCTTGTTTTTAGAAAGTTGAGAGCTTCTTTAGCGATTTCTGCCAGTAACTTTTTTTCCGATCCGTTAGTTTTCCTTTGATCCAGAAGAGTATTCAGGTAAGCCTCAATTCTTTTGTTGGAGTCTCGTTGCACTTGGTTTGTTAGTGTGATTTCCATGTCCAGACCTACCAGTTTTGAGTTGATCATTGCGACTAGTGTGGACAGATCTCTGAGGTTCCCATCTACTTGCTCGTATAGTTTTAGAAACGGAGCTATAGATATTGCAAGAGAAGATATTACAAGTGGTTGAATCTCTTTCATTATACATCCGACTAGTTCAGAAGAAAACTCCTCATGCTTATTTTGTGGGGATTGGTGCGTTCGAGGTTTGGGGCACCTTAGTTTGTTGTACTGTGACTCTGAGTAAGAAGAGTCTGACGATGATGACGAAGGGGGGGTGATTGTCTCATCTCGGGGGCACCTCCATGCCTTGATGGGAGTATTGTTGGTCTCATTAAAGTCTGTAGAGGGGTTTTTGTGCCTTTTCTCTGTGAACACGGTAGGGTAGGAGATAGGCTGTGGTCGATACGCCTACGTTTCCCATGGGCGTTTTTCCATTGTGAGAACGGCGGAGCTCCCAAGGTCTCCTTCATTTCATCTACAATATCTTCAATGGCCTCCGTGACACTGGGCTCGTGGATCGGAGTGACCAGTCTGTTTTTTACTGTGGCGCCTCGTGCTTTATTTATTAGTGTGATGTCATTTAGTATCTTGTTAACAACCTCCAGTGAATTTCTCCTGTTGGATCCCATAGCAGTAGGCTCATTGATGCGAAGGGTCTCGATTGTGTCATGACGTGCTTGTTGGAAAACTTCATCGTCGTTAGGAGAACCGACCCAATCGTCCCTAAGTCCCATTTTTTGCTTTAGATGCAGATGCGCTTCTCCGTTTGCCGGTAAGCTCTTCGAGGAGATTGAGGAGTAGTCATATCTATTTGTTGTTGGGCTTTCCTTCGTCGCTTCCATCTCGATGACCTGTGGTAAGATGCCCCTTTCATCGTGGATCAAGGCCTGGCTCGTGTCGATTTCTAGAAGTAGTTTACGTGAGAACCATTAGTGCCTGACTCGGTGTCGCAGATATCATTACTCAGGAGCGCGCTTGAAGGATCACTTTCTGGGGCTCCTTCTGTGTTAAGGGGAGCGAGACATAACGCCACTGGGCAGCTTGCTATCCGGTTTTCCCCGCGTTCTGCAGACTTATAGTATGTCGCTGATTATTGGTCATATCATCAGGAGTTTTCAGTTGTTCTTCTCTTATTTGCATCTGGTCTAGATCTTGGTCTAGATCTTGTCTATTTTCGGGGTCAGATGCTGATGATGAACGGTTTATCTCCCCCATGCAGTCACCGTCACAGTCTGACTTGCATTCGGGTTTGCAATCGGGCTTGCTCAACTGCCGCCGTGGGGGTTTACGTGAGGTAGCCAGCGAGTTCCATCTTCGCAACTGTAATCTTGTTTGTGGGTGTATCAAGCTTTCCGCGTGTAGGCGGGCAGCAGACGCCGTTTTAGTCTGTACTGATAGGTCCGCGTTAAGTTTTCCAATAGGGCCTTGTGTATCGGTCATTCTGTTTTTGGTGTGAGTGCTCGAGTCTCCACAGGTGTGTGTTCAACTCAGCTCAGTTTTAGAGTGCTCTCTGTACTGTGGGGGATTAGGGATCAAAGGGATCAAAGGGGTCAGGCCCCCCGCAGACTCCCGACAACACCCCACCAAGATGATAGACTATTTGAATCTGGCGTTATGCGCTTTTTGATCGGCTTTCAGAAATAGATAGTATTGGATATCTACTTAGAGTGCGGGGTTAGCTCACCTTGTTTATCCGATGCAGTGAGTTCAACCGGAGTTCAACCGGACTCCAATCTCAGCTCTGGGTAAGATCACCCAGATGTTGTTTATCCGTCAATTTATATTGCGCACCTCCAGCGCCAAACAGCCGCTCAACAGCCAGCACCCTTTACGCCGTCGGGCTTAACAATTTCCACTCTGTGTTTGCAGTGGGGCTTGGGGCTATAACACCGTTGAGCTCTTGCTGAGGCCCTCACTTTGCTGAGGCAAACTCTATGTTTGTGTTACTTGGCCAATACTGCTCCTGTTCACCCAGGAAAATTTGGTGTTATTGGTATATGAATGTCTATTCAAAATTGAACACAAAATATGAATAATACATGTTTTTTTATTAACCAGTGTGCTAAGCCGCACTCTTAGGAACATGTTAAGAAAAGTGCAGTGTTTTACCTAGGAAAATAAAATTAGAAAAAATAATTACCATAAAAAGGATTCAACATGACTATAATCATTTATTGGCCCATTTTTTTCTTGAGTATTGTCCCCAGGAAAGTGAAAACTATTTCCAGTTTTGATTATTGGTGATATTTCTGACATTGCTGTTTGTTCTTGACTAAGTAGCGTTTATGGACATTGAGTATTCTTCTGGTTTTGGATTTTTGACTTCTGATGTTGGATTTATGTATTAACACGTTTTTAAATAGATCAACCCACACATATTGCAATGTGCCAGAAAAATGCAATGGGCACAATGACAAACAATGACCTTGCAGTTTTAGCTTTTCATCATGGACATGTTCAGATTTTTTTCAAGGTGATAAAACCAAATTTTGTTTCTAACTATATGAGCTACAATACCCTTACACTGATTGTTTATTTCTTTTAATTATTGTATTAATGTATTTGTTATGCATCGAAGCCCGCAGGCATCAAGGCTTGGAAGATACAGAAGGGAATCCCCAACCGGCAAATTCATAACTAATTGAACAACAACGTTTTTAAACGTTTCTTGAAGGAAAGCAAATTTCTGTCAACACGCAGCTCCATAGGGATATTGTTCCAGGCCAGGGCTGCAGATAATGGAAAAGAGTGTCCATTCCCTTTGACAGTGTAGAGGAGGAGCCAAGTACCTGTACCATAAGTCCCGCCCCCATTCTGCCTGTATAATGGCAGCCGGAAATTGCGACATGCGCAAAGCCTGTAATGGTACCTATACCACGAAGAGTCCTCTAAACAAGGTATCCATTAAGAAAACGCTATATGATGTATCCCCGAAGAAATGGCGGTCTTCTGAAGGAAGTCCCAGAAGAAGTGTGAAGATGAGCAAAAGAGGAGACTGGTGACGTCACATGAAGTAGAAATGAGGCACCAAGAAGAGATGCTAATGAAGAAAGTATGTAGACCTTGTAGAATCTGATGGTGAAATAGTGAATTAAGCAACATTTTGGGAGCAAAATGAAGATTACATGTGCGGAGAAGCACTCAAGAAAATGCAAAGCCATTTCACAAATGTACAGATACAGTAACGCAAGTAGACAAAGTAATCATAAGGCTGGCTATGTGTAGTGAATAGACTGCAGGTGGTGCCGCCAAAATATATATATATATATATATATATATATATATATATATATATATATATATATATATATATATATATACTTGCCACCAGCTGGCCGCACTTTTATTTATTATTTATTGTCTTATTTATTTTCCTGTTATCCTATGTACTGCACTCCCCCCTCCACTCCCCCCCACTTTTCCCCCTTCCCACTCCCATGCACTTGCGCAATCTCAATGTTACCTGGCCTAGTAGAATCGCTGTCTCTGTCTTCCCTCTGTTTCCCCTCCCTCGACTCGTCGCGCCTTAAAACACTTGTGTATAGGTGTGTTATACACGCCATATCATATCATATTATTTCATGCATATGTGTGTATGGAATCTGGATGTTCCACGATGCATTTTAGCAAAATCGGACCCCATGAATGAAAGGGCTGAAAGTGTGGCGCAGCAGAATAGAATAGCTGACAGCAAAAGAATATTTGAGAAGGCTTGCCTGGCCCAGTGCCAAGAGTCAGGGCCGCCAAGAGCTTGGTTATCTACTCGAGAAGATACAATAAACGTGAGAAGGGAGCCGAGCTCCTGTTTGAGGTTTAATGGAAAAACACTATAAGTGCCAGGTTTTCTTCATTTAATAGTATTAAATACAAGAAGGAGCTGAAAATGTGGTCTCCAGTCACGTGGTCAGATGAAAATAGACTTTGGGGCGAGCTACACATGACCAGAAGATAAGGCCATGCCTTCTCTTTTATTCTCAGGCACAGTGAGCCTTCGCAAGGCTGAGTTCAAAGACTAATTGACTGGCAGATAGCAGGAGTAACGATGGATGTTGGGCTAATTGGGTAGAGAGGCGTGATAAGGCCAACCCCCTAGCACCTGGGGTACCAGCTTGCGTGCTGCTAGTGAGTGGAATATTCCAGAAGGATACAAATGTGCAACCAATTATAGAGGGCCATGTAGCAAGGAGCCCTGTAGATTGAGAAGCCAATAGAATGTTGTGTATTGGTCTGACACAGAAGTTTACTTGCACTTGCGGTGGGCTTAGTTGTCCACCTGACTTTAGAGATCCAATCACGATTCCCGCCCTTATAGAAAGTATACTTACATGTTCTCCTTAAGCCTATCACAAACCCCCATAGGTTTTCTTCTTTTGACATGTAATATGACGTCACTCATGACAAATCTTTAGTATAAAGTTGTGTTTTTTTAATGAAATGTTTGAGAACTCTTGAGAGAGAATGCTGTGCGGCATCCGTTGATGTCCATTGTACTCCCTGTTTTAACAAGTGTAATTAAAACAGTAGTGTTTTTGCCAAACTTCCTGAGTCGGTCTGATTATTGATGTATGAGTAAGATCTGCATCCCCATCCATCTCAGATACTGTTACCTCATCTTAAAGGACCTCCTGGTCCACTTGGTAGCAGATGATGGTTACAGGTTTAGCTGGAGGATCACAAGGTTTCCTGTGGAGAGCGGCCGATATAGAACTCTTGCAAGAAAAGACGATACAGGTGGAACGGATCCCTCTTTCACGAAATCCCTCCTGGTTTCCACAGGCGCTAAATGGACTGAAGGCGATGGTGACTTATTGGACGAGGAAACGATCGTGCGGGTCAGGAGCTGAGAGGCGAATGGTAAGTAGATTCAGAGAACTGGTGAAATAAGGGAATGGGGGTTGATCAATATATGACGAAGAGCGTCAGAGATATATGATGAGGAGCATCAAGGAAAACCCAGAGTCCTAGCTCAAGGAGCTTTTAGAAGGAGTCATTTCAAAACCCAAGTGGGTACTTAGGCAGCACATAAACAAGGTTTATGATAGGGAATGATTCAAACTCCAGTCAGAGTATTTCAAGGCTTAAGAGAAAAGGAGCGTCATGATGAGGCATATGTAAAGTCAACTACTCTGTTTGTTTATGTATTTTGAAATGTAAGGAAGGTGTTGAGGAGGGACAAAAGTGAAATTTGAGCTTCAAGGAGAGGAAAAGGTTGTTATCTATCTTTTTAGTCATTGTTTGCACCGACTGAACAGGTAGATTGGAGTTATTGAGAAGTAGAGGCTTTGCACAGCTATGGTGGTGTGCGCTATTTGTTATTTTTCTGAAACGTATTTTGTGTAAATAAATGGTAAGTATCGACAGTCAATTAAGACTTGTCACAATGGGGGATGTTACTCCACTGATGCACCTTTGTAAAACTCTGCTAAAACACGCACCCAAGCTCAAACAGTACATTGCGAAATGGGTGAAGGACACAGCAGATAAAATGTTCATGGCATGGCCACAAGGGGGATTGCTGTCAAAAACGGTTTTACAACATATAACCACATACTTGCATGCTGCGTACACAGGGAAGAAATTGGAGAAAAGGCTAGCTAGTTTAGAGCTCTGGAAAATGTACCAGGAGGAACGGGAAGATCCGCCTCCTGAAGACTGGATGCTTGCCAGTGTAGGGAGGAAGGTGCTGAGCCTTCTGTTCCCATTACCTCACCCAAAGTAAATGATGATACTATAAAAGATAAAGGATTGTCTCCATTAAGGGAATTAAAGGTGGTGACAGGATATAGTAATCCGATACATGAACTGCCTGCTTATAGCAGTGATGATTGCTCTGAAAAAAACTAAAGGAAAAGAGGAGACCTTTAAGGTCTTACAAGACAAAGAGGAGAAATGTGAACAACCGAATGTGACCATAGATACAGAACAGGAGATTAACAGATGGAAAGGAGAAAAGTATAAAACTGACAAGGTTACGCTCGTGCAGAACGAATGGATGGGTGGACAGATATTGCTTAAACTCGATGGGAAAAGTATCAAGAAAGTAAGGCAAGAGAATATCAAGATAGACAGGAGAGAAAAGAGAGGAATGAGAGAAAAGATTGAAAGAAGATGAGTGAGCACAAGAGAAAGGATAGACAAAGGCGAGAACAAATATACCAAGAGAAGCAGCAAAAGAAGAAAGGGCAGGGGAGCAAACAAAATATGACAATAGGCAGAGAGCAATTGTAGAACTAGAAAAGAAGAGAGAAGAGGAAGAGGCTCAGAGATTACGGGATAAAAGAATGCAAAGACGAAGGGAAGAGGACGTGCATAGAGCAAATGAAAGAAGGGAAGAGAAACAACAAGAAGAGGAGTTAGATGGGAATCGAGGAAGCTAAGGGATTTAGACGAAGAAATGGAGGGAAAAAGGACACAGGGAGAATGAGATATCAATCGCATTGAGAAAGAGTTAATGGAACCAAGTCCAGTAATATTGTGGAGCCTGATAGAGAAGTTCCTCCCATCGCAGGGCACAATGTCAGGGCCATCGAAGATAACCTTAGAGGAGAATTTCGACATAGGGAGCATCAAAGATAAGATCGATAGAGCCTATCAAGATATGTGATCAATAGGTGAATCAGGAAGCAGAGAGAAAGAAGATCAATCTATAGTCGCCCAATCACAAGGAAAAGAAGGAAGCCCATTAAGTCTTGAGCATAGAGCATTGTCTTTGGACAGACTGACCTTAAATATGGACAAAAGAGACAAGAGTCTTACTAGTTGGGGACTAGATATGTTAGACGAAGAAAGGGAAACCTTCCGTGGGGAGGAGGGATAAAGTGCATGCAGTCCTGAGGGATGTCTGCATACAGACAAGGAAGTGAGATGGTCTGATCTAGAGCAACCTAAAGATTGGACGCCAAATCCCATGGCATACCCGGAACAGCTTAAAGAACGGTCGCATAGTGAGAAGGGAGAGTCACCACCATATTTGAACAGGCTGAGGTCATTGCCAGGTAGAAGGCAGTCAGAAACCATTGTCCCCACGATTGATAAGCAGACAATGGGAGCCGGTTGTGGATTTGGGTTCACGCACTTCCCCTTATTGGAGAAAGGAGGGGCCAGACTGCAGTATATCCCCTGGTCCCAAATGGACAAGGATAAATTAAGATGTAAACTCCCTAGTTTAATGGCGGGTGCGGGAAAATGGATTTATGAGCTAGAAAATATGAAAGGAGGAAATATTCTAGACAGAGGGACATTAAAGGTCTCTTAGCAGTCATTCTTTGGGAAAGGGCTGATGACATTTGGATGAGAGCAGGTTATTCAACTGTCACGGCAAAGCACACAGCTCATGACGGAGCACCATTTAATAATTGCAGAGCAGATGTTTATAGAGCACTCAGGGTACAGTATCCTGATATGTCAGATATGGATGCAATTATGGCACGTAAAATGAAAGATTAAGATGATCCACTTGCTTACATTCAAAGTATTCAGAACGGTGCACTTTGGAAACGAGGGTATTGTGTGGGAAATCAGTGCCATTATTTTACCACATTTTGTGTCAGGGATTACTGGAGCAGGTACAGAGACAGCAAGTTAGAGGAAATGGAAGCAAAGCCATGGGCAGAGATACAGTTGACCATTGTGCATCACTGCCGACTGCTACAATAGAAAAATAAGAAGAAGGAAGAAGCTAGGAAACTTGAGGAGGCTAAGTTAGTTCAGTAGAAATTGTCAAAGTATGCCATAGAAGGGGCAGCACTGACAAGTGAAGAAGGGCTGGGAACGCAGCAAGCGGTGGGTACATCACAGGCAAATAGTCAACGCCAAACAGATCAAGGAGTGAATGGGTTCATGCTGCGAGGCAGAGGAATGTGTTTCAGAGGAAGAGGTGGTTTCCAAAATACCCAAGGCGGGTTTCTGAATATGCAGAATGATAACCAGAATGTGCAAGCAGGTTTTAATCAAGGGGGGCTAGTCATAAGTGCTCCTACTATGTGTTGGACATGTGGCATAACAGGGCACATTGTGCAAACATGTGGAAGTCAAGGGTATGTACAGAATGGGCAATTCTCAATATAGGGGACAGCTTATCCTCCAGCATATAGCTCACAAAATAGGGATGGGTCTGCCCAAGATCAGACAGTGTATCAAGCACACGCGCCACAAATGCAACAGGCATTACAACCACAGCAAGCACCATGAATCCACTGCAAGGGCAATCACAGCATGCACCGATGCAGATACAACAGAGTGCAAACACGGGTCAGTTATTGACACCTAGGGTAGGGTGTGTCAGTGTTGTGGGAGGAAGTCCTTTTACAGGTACGGGGAAACATGTACCCACAATAGGACAGCTCACAGGGTGACTTGATGTGTTCAGGACTATCAGTGACACCAAACCCCCAAGAGGAAACAAGAGTTGATGTTACCATAGGAGGTAAATCTTTTTCTTTTTTAGTAGACACTGGGGCAACTCGCTCATACATACGAGAGGGAAAATATCTGTTATCCAGAAATGCCATGCATGCTCAGGGCTTCTTTGGAGCTACAAGTAGAATTCCTTTTACAAATGAATTACCAGCCTCTATAGGAAAGTGTGACATGTTTGTGCCATTATTGTATTCAAGACAAACACTAGTTAATATTTTGGGCCGAGATTTAATGACAAAGCTAAATATGATGATTTCCTTTACTGATGAAGTGATAGTGTGTTCCACTCCTGGGATATTTTATCTAAACATGGGCACATTCATAATGGCGTTAACAGGGCAAATGGGTCTGCAAGGAATGCCATTAAAGCCAGAAGTTTTTCTTTATGGGGTACGCATTTTGTTGACATGGCTACCCAGCCTAGTGGGAAAGATTATGAGGATACCTGATGAGTTCTTGTTCAGGCCACAGGTACCTATGGATGAAGAAAGGGGACAGACAATGCCCCTTGAGTTACATGCAGCCATAGTGTGAGGGGAATTGGTCATGTTCGAAGGAACCGATGATAAGGGAAGGCCAGGGAGAACGGTGACTGACATTGGGGAAGGGTATATATTGACTGATGTCACAGACAAAGATTGCTCAGAGATGATCCATTGGATGATGAAGTAGTATTCGAGATGAGTATTACATACTGGATCAGAATAGAGAGAAGGGAAATTCCACAGCGAATGGTGATAGTGCAGCAGCGCCCAGCATTTTTTTTATGAGGGTTTGGAAGAAGTGCCAACCTCTTTATGGACTACAGGCCCCTGTGACACAGGCCTATTGAGGGGGGTGGGAGAAGTTAAGGTTAAGCTGAAACCAGGAGCAATTTTACCTCAAGCAAGACACAACTCGATATCTCGAGAGGTGGATGAGGGCATTTTTAAGACTATCAGCCATGATGGAACAGGGTATCTTTGGGACATCAGAGTCACTGTGTAATACTGCTGTGTATCCTGTGAAAAAATTGAAAGGGGGGCCATGGAGATTAGTTCAGGATCTGAGGCCAATTGACCAGATTGCAGAGTTTCCTTTAGTTCTGAATCCTATGTCAATTTTATGTAGTATTCCCAAAGGTGCACGATATTTTATGGTGATTGACTTGAAAAATGCATTTTTCTCAATCCCGTTGCATAAGGACTCTCAAGACCTTACGTCATTTACGTTTCATTAGACTAAGCTAAAAGCATTTGTTTGCCTCAAGGGTATTGTGAATCTCCATAGATCTTTAATTGGGTCGTGCGGATGGACCTAAGCAATATCGATTTGCAAAGTATTGTGATGCAGTACGTAGATGACATTTTAGTTTGTAGCGTGACAGAAGAGGAGTGTGGGCAATATTCGATTCAATTAATGACTATCCTAGCAGACAAGGGGTATAAAGTAGACAAGCAGACGTTGCAATATTTCCAGGAGGAGGCGTTGTGCATAGACCAGTTAATCTCACAGGAAGGAAAGAAAGTCACACCTGAAAGAGCTCAGTCATTATGAAAACACCATAAATGCACACGATAAAGCAAATGCAGCAGTTTCTTGGATTGTGCAACTATGTTAGAGCATGGGTATTTGATTACAGTTCATAAGACCTCTTTTGCAGGATTTGAAGAAAGCCCAAGTGACCAAGGAAAAAATTGAATGGACTGAGGAAATGGTGGGAGGGTTTTAGGAACTGAAAAAAGCAATTTGTACAGCTCCAGTTTTAGGAATTCCCAATTATTCTGAGGAATTCTTCCTGTTTTCGCAAACAAATGGGACAGTTATGACAGTGGTGCTTACACAAAGGATTGCACTATGGTGCAAACCTCTGGCATATTATAGTGGTATTCTAGATCCAGTTATGAAAGGAGACTTTCCTTGTGAACAATCGCTGGCAGCAGCCACATTCACTATTGAGAAGTCTACAAGCATTGTAATGGGGTGTTCCATGACTTTATTTGTTGAGCATGCTTTGTTTGCTGTTTTGATTAAGCCTAAGGATACACTGACCTCTCAGAGGGCTTCTGCATATGAGACAGTTATATCGAGTACAGTGATCAAAACAGTCGTGGGTGTAAAATAGAGAACCATGCCACATTGGTAGCCGAATCTGTGACAGAGGATGAGCAAGTGCATAATTGCTCTAACTACGAGGAATTCTATTATGAGATCCCAAGGGTGAAGGAGAATACTCTAGCAGGGAGGGGGAGGTTCTCTTTATTGACAGGTCTTCAGAAATTGATCAAAATGATGGGGAAAGGCATTGGGGAAAGGCATTCAGGTTCAGCTGCGGTAAGGCACAGAGCTATTGGGGAATTTGAAGTGGTAGTAAGTGCAAGACAACCGTCTCACTTTTTGGCACAAGATGCAGAATTGATGGGGCTTATTGTCATGCTCTAGAAACATGCAGGGCAGGAAGTAACAGTGAACAGTGACTCCGCCTATGTGACATCAAGGTCAGCAGGGCTAGCCTGTTGGAAAAGGATGGGCTACCTCCGAGTGGTCGGCACTCCAGTGCAACACGCAGCATTATTGGACAGTAAGGCACTACAACTCCCAGTAGCCATCGCAATAGTAAAATGAGCAGCACAACTAACAAACTGATTTTATTTCATGTGGGAACAAAGCCGCAGACGAAGGGCCAAAAGGGTTGCATATTCCCCAGATATCTTTAGTTGTAATACTCCAGATACAAAAGAAAAAGTGGTCACTATTATGATTGTAAATGAAGGGTTTAGACATTTGTCCAGAATGCAGGTAACAGAGGTTCAAGGCATTGCCCCACAGGAAGAGCAAGAATTGTGGAAACGGATGGGGTGTTATTTATCCCCCTCTGAAGCATTGTAGCGACAGGACAGCACTGGCAAACCAGGGATGCCTGTAGCCTTATTAAGGGTAGCGCTTGAACAGCTGCACTACCCTGTGCATGTAACTAGGGAAAGCCTTGCAGCAGCTATTGCGGGTGACCGGTTTGCACCAAACCTGTTAGAACACGTTGCCTTTTATGTAGTAAATTGCATTGTATGTCAAAATGTTACCGTTGGGCAAACACTGCAAACAATTAGAGGAGTGATTCCTCGACCGAATGGTCCTTTTCATCATTTACATATCGACTATGTTGCTATGCTGCAAGTATGTAGTGGATATAGGTATATGATAGTGGTGGTATGCCCCTTTTTGAGATGGATTGAAGCTGTCAATGTACACACCCGAATGCCCTTGTCTGAGAAGTCTTTCCTAGATGGGGAGTATGTGAGGTGCTGAGATCCGACAATGGGCCCCATTTTGTTAATGAAGTATTTGAAGAGATCAGCTTATTGCTTAGTATAAAACACAAGTTTTCTTCTGCTTATCACCTGCAAGCGAACGGGATATGTTAGAGACTCAATGGTCTTGTCAAAGAATGAATCACTAAACTCACTGACATTGAAGAAGGGATCACTGTATTGTCTGCCTCTTGCATTATATGCTTTAAGGAATCAGCCTGGGTCGGGCCACCACCTCACAGCCCATGAGTTATTAACAGGAAGGCGAATGAGAATGCCCCTGTAGAAGTGATGCCCAGATGACTGCAGAATTGTTGGGAAATGAGTTACGTACGTATTTAACATGTATGACCACTAGTATCTCTGTCATTTCAGATTAACTCTAGCGTAAGGGGTGTCAGTCACGGGACACAGAGGAAGACCTTTCAGCAATCAGATGTCCAAAATTACTATCTGTACCCAAGTTGTTTATTGGAAAACCTGTTTAAGTGCACAACTTCACAAGGAACTGGCCAAGCCCCGTTTTAGTGGACCATTTATCACTGAAAATACCACTCCCTCGGCAGTAAAGGTAAAAGAAAGGCGTGCCTGGATTCACTTGGGCTACGTGAATCCGTATGCTGGTGAGATTGATTTGGAAGCAAGATAGGAAGAAGCAAATCAAACACGTACAGACTTGATCGATGACGAAGAAGAATGACGCTAAGAGAGCTGTTTAAATAAGTGCAAGTGTGCATTTGGACTGTGGCTCACCCCAAACACGCTTTATAGATATTTTAGCAGGAGTGCAAAAATCAATGTTCTTGAGCCGCTTTAATCTTTTAACTGGACTTTAGAAAGTGCTGATGTGCTAAAAAATGCCAGATCTTGATTTAATATATGACGATTGGTAAAGGGAGCAGTTCCCTGATTCATTCCTGACCGAGTTTCTCTTTGGGTAGATCCATGGTTCTATCTGATGTCAATATCCATAGGCTCCTTCTTGCTGTCTTCATTTTTATACTCCAAGCTTACCATGCTCTTGTTCGGCATTGCACTGACATACATACTTTTGTGCAGGATCCTAAGAATAGCCCTGCAATTGGAAGAATGCTTGGAGCGATAATTGAGCTAATTCGGCAGCTACCTGAGAATGTAACAAGGCTGCCTGATTTTAAAGGTTTTTTCCTTCCTTAAAGTAGTACACAGGCACAATGTGGACCGTTGAGAATCATGCAGTTCCAGAAAGTGAACAGACTCAACGATGTGTTGAGAGACACTAGTGGTGGGGTCTCATGTATTGGTGCATAATATATGTGTGCTCAGCAACTATCGTTGTTTTTCTGTTTTTGCTAATCCACACTGCTTACTTTGAGGGTCCCAGAAAGGTAGGAATTCCCATGATTCTTCCCACGCCAGTGACCTATGCAGAATTAGTGGTTGCAAAGAGATCAATGCCATATGTGATTAGCTGTACACCAGTAACATATGCAAAGTCACCCATTTCTCTGACAAGTGTTCCTATGATTCCCCCCTGTAGGAAGGATGATTACTGATATACTCCATGAGAATTATGCATGCATTCTCCTCGCATCTCCTTGCAAGAAAGAGACTTAAGAGAGGTGCAAGGGAAGTTGATTTTGAGATAAGTAACTATATAGACAGTACAGCACATTTGGGGAACAACATGTGGTATCAACACATGAAAGAGGTGGGAAAAAGTACCTCTGAGGCAGATTGTTATGTTTGTGATCTCCTACCTTATGCTATGGGGAATTCTAAGATATTCAAAGCTATAGAATTAGACATCCAGACAGCCCCTTGCCTGACTCACCTTGCACTCTGCCATACAAGAGGTCAAATCCAAGGTAGAACAGCATCCTTGGTATGGGTGATGGAATGGTCAGCTCCAGAAGAAGATGTTTATGTTCAAGAATCAGAGACAAGAGCAAGAGCACACATCAGAGATCATGTGATAAGATACGAGCAGCCTGGGATGAAGGGAGCAGGAATCAGATGGGAGATAAATAAGGAGCTCAATTGCCAAGGAAAAACTGATGAAGAAATACAAAGATGCAATGAGAGAGGACAGATGCACATCTGGATAACATTACTTTCTCCAGATGGCTGAGAAGAAGGCATAGTTGTGTGCATGGCTGTGGCAGTAACAGGACATCACAAACCAGCTATAGATCATAAAAGGACATCACAAACCAGTTATAGATCATGTGGAAAAAGGATGCAAACCTCTATGGCCAAAGCTTGCAAAATTACTGACATGGGTCAATAAAGGAGGCCCGTTGCAGACAGTGCCTCTGGCTAGTGCAGAGCTATGCTTCAGAAACAATGGCACAAGAAAATTTGGAGAGAATCAGCAGTGCAGTTGAATCTTCGATGTACCAGGAATGAAGGATTCAATAGTAGTGATAATGGATCACTATTGGGCCTGTGGATCCAGAGCATACATGAAGCTGCCCAGGGATTGGGGATGACTATGTTCTATATTGATTGTTCATGTTCCAGCATTGGTGATACCGAAGAGTGACCTGAACATTGGAGAATTTCCGAAAGCAGATGCTCACCTGCGAAAGAGGACATCAGTTGGATTTTTCATTCAAATAAAAAGGGAGAACTAGTTTTCAGCTAAATCAATAGAAGCTTTCAATGACATTCCGTATGAACACAGGTTGTTCAACCAGACTTCGGCGATATTCATGACAATCTTCCTGCCAGGGACTCGGACGAATTCAAATGCCACATGGTTACAGATAACCAAAAGGGAGCTCCTGCAGATGGTCAACACTACCATAAAGGGATTCAATGCTATCAAAGAAGAGCTGAGAGCCATAAGACTGATGACTCTTCAGAATAGATATGTCCTGGATGTGATTACAGCTATGGATGGAGGTGTTTGTGTCAAAATCAGAGAATCATGTTGCCCTTTTATACCTTCGCAAAATGATGAAAATGGGACCTTGACAGAGGCCATAACTATGCTTGCAAATTTACATGTCAAGATGGAAGATGAATTAGAAGACATTGCTGATGACAGCTGGTTTGCATTAATCTTCTCATGGGTTCCACAGTGGATGGCGAATATCTTCAAGTTTCTTGGAGCCTTGTTGGTGATGATCATGTTTGGATTCTGTGTGGTTCAGAATAATACACACACAGTGCAAGAAGACAGCAAAGAAAGCAACAGGAATGAAGATCATGATTGATGTTGAGTCAGGGTTTGGACCCAAAGAGCTGACAGATGAAGAAATCAGAGACTATTTAAAGGCCAGTATTCATGCACCTGAGGGAGCAAAATCCCTGTATCCGAGAAACCACAAGAAGTATGGGGAAGATGTATCTACTGCAGCCCGAATGGAAAGTGTAGTCTTATGACCTGAAGTGTTGATGAACATGTGAAATCAGCAGGACGTCTGAAAGGAATAATAAATATATGGATTCCAAAGAAGCACTTCTTCAGACAAGGATGTCTAGATGTGAAGACTGATGAGAGAGTGGTCGATAAATCAACCAGAGGGGGAGTGTAGAGGAGGCGCCAAGTACCTCTACCGGAAGTCCCGCCCTCATTCTGCCTATATGTTGGCAGCCGGAAAGTGCAACATGTGCAAAGCCAGTAATGGTACCTATACTGCGAAGAGTCCTCCAAACAAGGTATCCATTGAGAAACCCCTTTATGATGTATCCCCAAAGTAATGACGGTCTTCTGAAGAAAGTTCCGTAAGAAGCGTGTAGATGAGTGAAAGAAGAGACTGGTGACATCATAAGGAGCAGAAATGATGTACCCAGAAGAGATGCTAATGAAGAAAGTATATAGACCTTATAGAATCTGATGGAAAAATAGCGAATTAAGCAACATTTTGGGAGCAAAATGAAGATTGCACATGCGGAGAAGCACTGAAGAAAATGCAAAGCCATTTCACAAATGTATAGATGCAGTACCCCAAGTAGACAAAGTAATCATAAGGCTGGCTATATGTAGTGAATAGACTGCAGGCGGTACCGCCAATATATATATATATATATATATATATATATATATATATATATATATATATATTCAGTGAAAAAACTTTGTTAAAGGGACGTTATGGTTAGGTTGCGCTACTAAAACCTATGAAATTCAGTGAAAAAACTTTGTTAAAGGGACGTTATGGTTAAGTTGCGCTACTAAAACCTATGAAATTCAGTGAAAAAACTTTGCCAAAGAGACGTTATGGTTCCAAGTAAAACCGAAAAACCCTTGAAATTCGCCAGTTATGGTAAGCTAAGCAACCATAACTCGCGCCACCACCGTGCACTGCTAAAACTAACACCCAGGACATCAAAGATGACATCACAAATGTCATTGATGTCCTGAAATGTTCGTAAAAAAAAAAAATTAAAGTGTCATAAAGAACACTATATCTGTCCGTAGTGTTGGCTAGCAAGTTCAAACTGTTCTAAGAACACACGCGGTGTCCTGAATTGTTCGTAATTAAACGAAAATGGAGGTGTCTTAAAGAACACTATACCTGTCCGTACTGTTCGCTAGCAACTTGAAAATGTTCTAAGAACACAATTGGTGTCCTGAAATGTTCATACATAAACGAAATTGAACGTGTCCTGAAGAACAGTATATATGTCCTTACTGTTCGCTAGCAAATTTAAACTGTTCTAAGAACACAGGCAGTGTCCTGAAATGTTCGTTTCACGTGTGACGCGATTTTAATTAGTTCAGGACCCGAACAGTGTCCATAGAACTTCAATGCGCATGCGCTAGCCAATCTCCGTGCATTTGGTGTCCTGCGGACATGCGCTTCCTTCATGGACTTGTTCGCGAACGGATCATATGACCGCGCCCACGCTGATTGCGTGTTCTGAATGAGGACACTGTTCGGGTCCCCGAACAAATTAAAAGTACATTTTCAATTAATCCATAATATTTTTCAATAAAATCTCACCATGGCACAAGTCCCACATAGTAATCCTGAGTTTCTACATACCTTTTGAAACTTTTAAAACTTTTTTTTGTGTTCGATCTGTCCGCAGACAGCGCGCATGTCAGCGAACTGCGCACAAGTACCCCTATAAAAGACCACGCCCTAGAGCTTATTCTCATTGTGTTTCTGGCTATTCTTCAGAGCACAGCTATTTCTCCAGCAACTTGCTGATTACACCATCGAGATGGCATCCCGGGCTGCAGAACTGCCACCTGGTGTTGCACCTGCTTCAGCACCATCCCCACCCCCTCCACCACCACCACCACCCCAAGGGCCTGAAGAGGGGAACAGGAGTGAGGATGCGGAGGAAGAAGAAGAGGATGATGAGAATGAGGTAGAGGAAAACCCTACTACCCGCACTCGGCGTGAGTCTTGGGTGTGGCAGTTATTTACCATTCATGGTAATGTTCCTAAGGCTCGTGCGAACCGTGTTACCTGCAATGAGTGCAAAATGATACTCAGTCATGGGAAGCACGGTAAGTACAGCTTTGGGACCACTACTATGAAGCGACACCCTAGGTCATTTCACTCTGGGGCTATTCGGAGGGTTGTACCTTGCAAAGAACGTAGCAGGTTGATTTCCTCTACTTCATCCTCTGTTTCTGATCCTGTCACCACAAGGACCACCTCTGTGGGACAGAGTCTTTCTCAAGCTGCCACACAGGCCATACAGAATGCTGATGACCCTTACCTTTTGAGGGTCACAGTTGTATGTATGTACTGTGACACAGTACTCTGCAGGGGGGAGCGACTTCGTAGTGCTTTTGAGACTATCGTCTCAGAGCACGAGAAGATCTGCTTACTACCCAAATAAAACCCACTCTACATCTTCCTCTCTCAGCTCACCCTTTCTTATCCCTGTGGTTGGTGTCCCCCCCTTTACCTTCCTTTCCCCTCCTCTCCTAGTGTGTCGTGTATAAAAAACCCAAAAAAATACAAAATAGCAAAAATCCAAAAAAATAAGGCTCTTTTCAGAGCCACCTTTCACAGTTAAAAAATTAGAAGTGAAAATAAATGAAGCAGGGCCCTTTGTATTTTTTAGAAGTCCGCGGACAGTTCGCGAACATTTAAAAAATTGGGTTGCTACCCCATCACAAACATTGCAATTTTCTCTGGGAAGAAGTGATGGCTGTGAAAAGAGCCTTTGGGTGGTGATTGTAAGTCAAAAATTATAAATGCTTAACACCTACGTCAAAATGGTTGTTGTAATTCCAAAAAAGGTCGCAATGCATTTTGTACATTTCTCAGAAAAATCTGATTGCCAGCATAAGTAAGATGGACTCCATCTCTGCGAAAAATGTATGTACTACGAACCATAATATTTTCATTGTGAAAAGAGGACATGCCAAAATCTCTTAGAAAGGCACAAACATCCTTATTAACATTGCGCCTTGCTTTTTCCATTTGTGGACCAAATTAAGAAGAACGAAGCCACATTTGTCTCTGCGCAATCCGTGAAAATATCACTTGAGAATTAGGAAACATGTCCATAACCTTCCCAAGTCCTTCTTTCATAGCAAATTGCAAAAAAATTCCAGTCACATGTCCTAAACTGTTCCCTCCACAATGAATTACAATTATGTCTGGATGTTGCTCTGTCTCCAAAGTAGCAAAGAGAGGTAGCAAGTCCAACCACTTCATTCCACGTACTCCATGCCCAAACAATGTTTCAAATCTTTACGCCAATTCCTCAATAAATATGTAAAAAGCAAAGACAAAATCAAAATTAAATTACTGCAAAATTTGGATACCTGTCCAGTGCGCAAGTACACAGGACTACAAGGACATACATTGGCCTGCATTACAGGACCTACTTGTAAAGCCACTTTCCATGATATCAAAAGGATATCAACACATCATTCAACTATAAGAAATCTAGTCTATAAACTACTATGCTAAAAGTCCTGCTTTAGCACTAGCAAAGTTAAATAACATCCTTCTACATGGAACAGCAAAAGACCTACTTGAAGAAATTCACTATATCCAGAAAAAATATTTTGGAAGTGAAAGCCATTTACAGAATGAAATAGCTTTAAACCAATTAAGCAACAATTCTACACATGGCACCTTTTTGCTAAACACATACAAAAAAGAAATACTAAAATTTAAAAGTACATCAGCAGAAGTACCAAACCATGTATGTGTATGTTGCTGTAGAATTTTTTATAAAAGTAACACAAAAACTGTAGACCTATCATACAAAATAGAAGACAATGAAGATTCTAAATGGTTTGAATTAGCTCTCTACATTGTAGCAGAAAACAATTACGAAATAACTGAGCCCGTAATACTTTGCAGTTACTGCACTACAAAACTTGACAACCACCAAACTCCTTCACGTGCTATCACAAATAATTTGGAATTATACCCAGTACCAAAAACCCTACAACAACTTAATTTATATTAGAGCATCATAATTCAAACAGTACACCCATTTCAAGCAATAATACGCCTTCAACCAAAAACAGCAAAATTACCTCCTTCTGAATTGGTAAAAGGCATTTGTGGAAAAGTAGTTTATTTACCATTAGATCTAAAATAAAATGTGCATACTCTAGGAGTGCAACGTCCAATGCAGAAATCTTTAATTATCTTAGTAAATGGAGTACCTACAAAAGACAAAAAAATATGGCAACAGCTGGTAGATTTATATAAAGTTAGACAAGCCTTCCAATATCTTAAAGAGAATAATGAATATTACAAAGAAATTAATATTGAAGAAAACTTGAAAGATACAACTGAAATAATTCAAGAAACACAAGAAGCTGGTCAATAAGAGCTACTAGATCCTGCTACAATATCAAATACTTTAGACCATTATACAATTCATCCTTTGCACTGTAATGACACCGTAGAAGATGCACTGGAAACTTACCAAATGCGTCAAACAAAAGGATCTCCAATCAGCATATGGGAAAAAAGTATAGAAGCACGGCTTTTCCTCTACTCTTTCCTACTGGCAAAGGAGGAAGGTATGATGATAGACCTATTCAAATATCAGCTTCAGAATACCGCTCATTACGGATGTATTCTGAAGATCCCAGATTTAGACAAAATGTGGAATACATATTCCACCTACTCTTTGAAAGTGAACTAGTAACTTTATGTTACGTAGTTGCACACATATTAAAATCAGGATCACACTTTCAAAATATGACAGCTACACAATTATTAGAAAAAGTGCAACAAAAGGATGAGGTTTTACAATCAAATATTACAAATCTATTAGCAAATATGCGTGGTACTAAGGAGTACTGGTTTCGACGTCATGGAGATGTACGTTGTATGATCAGAAACCTTGGCCCACCCACTTGGTTTGTTACATTAAGTTGTGCAGAATATGCATGGGAAGATTTACATGATTTCCTACGCATATCAAATAAAAACAAAACAAACATAGATATACTAACACCTGGAGAACTTTGTTCTTTGGATCCTGTTAATGTTTCAAGATATTTTCACCATCGCTTCATTGCTATGCTACATTTTATTTGTAATAAAACTGTTCCTCCCCTTGGAGAAGTGCAACACTTCTTTTGGAGAAAAGAATCCTAAGCCAGAGGAGCACCACATATCCACATGCTTTTATGGATTAAAGATGCTCCTAAATTTGGTCAAGACAGATGCCACTGTTTTACAGTTTATTGAAAAATATGTCACTTGTGAAATTCCATCAGAAGCCACAAATAGTTATCTTCATGCACAAATTTTACAATTTCAAAGACACAAATGTGGAAAATATTGTCGTCGCAAATACAAAAACAAACGGAAATACTACACCAAATGCCGATTTGGTTTCCCTAGACCAGTTACAAATGCAGGTCAAGTGAACAACCTCATGTCTTCAGTTAGACATAGTGTTAAAGGTAAGTCACCTAAAAATACATATTACATAAAAAGAAAAGAAGAAGAAAAATATATCAATGATTATAATGCAATCATTGCCCACTTATGGAATGCAAACATAGATGTGCAGTACATTGCAGACAATTCTACTGCAGTTGCACGATATGTCACAGCATACTTAACTAAAGCAGAAAAGACAGAGCTCCAAGACCTCTGGAATGACCTGTCATCAGATAAAATAGTATCTCAGAAATTATACAGCTTGGGCATAAAAATGCTCACCCATAGAGAATGTGGATCATATTAAGCAGCTGATCGTTTAACTGGTACTGCATTGTATGGTAAATCTGAAAATATAGTATGGCTAAGTCTTGGTCCAGCTAAATCTAGAAAAAGAGTTCTAAAATCATATGAAGAAGTGGTGTGCAAGTGGAAGCAGGCATTGCAGTCTCCAGCCTTTTTGACTGAAACTCTGTGCAACAACCTGGTTTGGAGTCCTACTTCACTGTCTACTACTTCTGGCTGTGCAGGGGTTAAAAACTCCCAGGACCGCGAAGTGGTGTGCAAGTGGAAGCAGGCATTGCAGTCTCCAGCCTTTTTGACTGAAACTCTGTGCAACAACCTGGTTTGGAGTCCTACTTCAATGTCTACTACTTCTGGCTGTGCAGGGGTTAAAAACTCCCAGGACCGCGAAGTGGTGTGCAAGTGGAAGCAGTCATTGCAGTCTCCAGCCTTTTTGACTGAAACTCTGTGCAACAACCTGGTTTGGAGTCCTACTTCACTGTCTACTACTTCTGGCTGTGCAGGGGTTAAAAACTCCCAGGACCGCAAAGTGGTGTGCAAGTGGAAACAGTCATTGCAGTCTGCAGCCTTTTTGACTGAAACTCTGTGCAACAACCTGGTTTGGAGTCCTACTTCACTGTCTACTACTTCTGGCTGTGCAGGGGTTAAAAACTCCCAGGACCGCGAAGCGGAGCGAAGTGGTGTGCAAGTGGAAGCAGTCATTGCAGTCTGTGCTGTCGGCTGAGGCAAGGCGGGGAATCCTGCCGCATTATCCATCTGTTTTTTCAGGTAAACCCCCATTGACTCGAACTGTGACTGCTTCATTGACATTCTTGATTGCAATCTGAATCAATTATAACGGAACTTGTGAGAACCGTCATTGTTTGCCACTGTTTGTAACATTTGGAGCAAGCTTTGGAATACTTTGGTGCTTCCTCTGCACGCTAGTTATAGTTGGGGGAGCCGGCGTGAGTGAGGAGCAAGAAGTACCTCGCGTAACCGCGGTGTACTTCATAGCCCTTTTTTAGCTGCGCGTTCTCAGCACATATTCTAGCTCTGCGTGGGAAGCTAGGGAAGGGCTGAGCGGCGACTGCGGGCTCTGTAGCCTTTGAGCCGCTCAGCTGCAGTGTTGCTCCTCATCATCGTACACGCTGTGGGAGGGGCGCTATTTGGCGTCTGTTGGGGCTCACAACAACTGAGCTGGTCGGCTCCATTGTGAATTGCCTATCTGCTGCAAAAACGGGCGGAGGGTTGAGCAGCGCATTTGAGCAGTGTAGCTTGTGAGCTTCTCTGTCCTAAATACATTTTAGCGCTCACAGGTGGGGTTTGTTTTGATACGTGTAGGAAGACGCAGCTGCTCTGTTCCTTGGTAACTCCTCCTGCCTGAGGATCTCTGAACATTGTAGTGCTCCAGTCTTTGAGTGTGAAGCAGACTCATGAAATTGAGGAGTACCCCACTACATGATGATCCAAGAGCCCCAGAATGGGAGGACCCAGAACTGAGAAGGATTCAGTTGAACAGTGGCGCTAATTGTCCTATAGATGAGCCTGGCAGGGGCCAAGTGATGGAGGTGGGGGACTCGTGTATACAAATACAAGCGTTAGTGCATATAACCCCATGTCTCCCCCTTGTTTCCACGCCTGTCAGATGTAAGGGGGCCTTGGATCCTGAGCCCACCCTAGCCGAGAAGTGGAAAAAAGGTTTAGAATACACAACAACAACGACAAAAATTCAGAAACAAATAGAGGAGCATTTTGGGGCAAATAAAGTGGTGCCTGATGAATTAACATATGGTCCAAGTAATATATCATCAAGCTCCCTAGAAGATGTTTGTCAACTGGCCAAATGTGTCAGTTGCCACTCAGCTCTGGACACAGGTGATCCAACTCTGAGTCATCTGAATCTTACAAATACAGAAGACAACCAAGAACTCGGAACTCCGGTACAGGCCCGCCAACAGGTCGAATTATCTGTTGCTATCAGTCCAAACGTAACACAGGAAGAAATTCTGGTTGAGGGGTCGGAGTTGAATGTCAACTCATTAACCGCACTCAGTTATGTGTTGAATTCGCTGGTCTCCGTTTTTGAACTTCTGAAATCCGAAGTGCAAATTCAATCTGGAACCATGATGGAATTAACAAAAGAAGTAGCCGCACTGGACTGCTCCGTAGCAGGCTGCTGCAATGCCGTTAATGCATGTGTATTGCCGAAATTACAGTTGATGCAATTGGAGTGCACTAAACAGGGTTTGGACATTTCTGCAATACAGAGGTCCATTGCAGACATTCACAAATCTGAAGAGGCAGATAGATCCCTTAAACAGGGTCTTTTGGCCCAATTGCAATTGTACAAACATAACTCACATGAACAGTTGGGAAAAGAGCCTATAGAGGCAGATCCTACAATTGACTGTGAATCATCTCTTTCAGCGTCCACACTGGAAGAATTCATGAGACTGGCAAATGTGAATGTGGATCCCTTCCATGGAGTCGCAATGGAGAAGTCTTCAGCAACTAATACCAGCAGTCAGCTGGACTCCCAAGAGGCTGCATTAGAAGAAGTGGGTGTCTCAAGTCCACACCAAGACAGGAAAAAAATGAGAAAGAGGGCAGCAAGACGGCCAAAAGAATCAAAGAAATTAAATCTCAAAGGAAAAAGGGTAACTTGGAGAAAAAGTCAAAAAATCAGAGTGGAACAAAGCAAAATAACTCGGCCACCAACTCATTCTTAAAGAAAGTTGGAAATAACCATCCGACTCTGATAGAGGATGATATGGAAATTATGGAAATAACATCCCCCAACAGCTCATCTGTTAAGAGGGGGGACCCACAGAGGAATTGCAATCACGTAAAATCCTCTCAACTCACTGATGAACACAAAAAAAGCAGGCATCACTAAAAAGAAGGTCGACCAAAGTATGTTCACGAAAGGATCCCAAACAGAAAAGTTCCCTGACAAACCAGAGATGGCCCAAGTACTGTCCAACCCAAAGAAGTCAATTCCTTTGGCCCCTATCTTTCTGAAAGCTAAACAAAAGACGAGAGCAAATGCGTCACTGAATGATAATGATCCTACGGTGTTGAGGAATCTTAACATTAAGATTGCTCCTATCTTCTTGAAAAATAAAATAGCCCCCAACAGAACTTTACAGCACCCAGCGAATGTGAGTCAAATGACAATACAAATGTGAACAAGCGAGTCAGAGCCCAACCATATTCACCTCTAGACACCTTGGTAAAAGAAATCTCTCATAGTGAGCTACAGGGATCACAGCGTCTGGAGGCAAATTTGGCAGTTGAAAAGAGCAACACATGTGACATTATGGATGCGAGCTGGAATAGTGGGGAGAATGTAAGAGCCCACAGATCTGAAATCAGGAGAGCAGTAGATGCTTACATGCAAGGCCTTTCTATTCCTCTACTCATAGATCCAGCGTCATCAACCACCCATTGCAAACTACTTAATGGTGTTGACAAAATCACGGGGAGTGCGAAACAAGCCCAGAAGGGGCCGGAGATGGGAGGGTCTGTCCCTATGATTCAAGCAACAGTAACATCTGTGACTCCAGCCGCAAGTTTGGATGTAAACACCCCTAGGGTGCCCACCCCAGTGGCCGGCTCTGATCTATCTTTACCCCCACAATTGAGCCTACCCATTGATTTTACAAAGGATGTATTGGCGCTGATTCAAGATGCTTTAGGGGATTTGGCACCCAACCTGAAAGAGAAAAGAAATAATGTGACCTCCACCAAGGGAATTAAAACACAAGGGACTGTGGGAATGGGGAAGGTTACTCCTCGAGTGGCACTGTGTTCCATGATTTTGAAATGTAGACCTGCTCCATGTACTCAATACGATCTGAACCGAAGAGCAATATTAGCCATCTTTTCGGATATACCATTGCTGGAAGATATATCTTCAGCTGACTTGACTTTGGTAGAATTCACATCCAATCAGAATTTAACTTCAGTACGGGTGTGGATGCAATCTAGAGGAATTCGTAATCTGATATGGCAAGCGAAAAACTCATTATTTGATTTGGGCTTTCTGCTCGACTTAGAAATCGACAGTGTTTTGGAGTCTGAGTTGTCAAGCAATATGGAATCTATGCCAAGGGCAAACATTGTCACAGCGAATTGTCAAGATTTAAAGCAGCCATTGAAGGATAGGACTTCGTGTGCATGCAACTGCAGCAGTAATTCGAACTAGCTATCTAACCTGGCAAAGTTAACCCCTCTTACCTTGGTCAGCTGGAATTCGCGGGGTTTCAAACATTTGCTAAACAATGATGAGAGTGGCCTAGGCAAATTCCATATAATTCTGCTGCAAGAGACTTGGCTGCTAAGCCCCATAGTCTGGTCAGGTTATCAAATACACTTGAATCCAGCTCGGAAGCCCGCAATAGGCAGACCCTCTGCGAGTCTACTGGTGGCGCTGAAAGACGAACCGGGATCATCATCACAGGTGTGGGCCATGCCGAATGCATACATGCTACTTGTAAGGGCGGTAATTAATGGTGACAACTATGCAATTTTGAATATATACTGGAACCCAGTAGCCATCACAACTGAGTGTTTCTTTAGGGATTTGAATAAATTATTTGACATAGTATCTGCGGATGATAAGATTTTTTACTTCATTTTAGCAGGTGACTTGAATATGAATTGCTTAGCAACAAATGGGGCGCAAAAGAGTGAAAAGCTGGTACAATGGAACACAATGGTCACTCACAGGAACTTGCAAATGTTGAATGGAGCATTTAATACAGACATCCCTCCTGCACCAACTTGGAAAAGAGGAAATTCTGTATCCACAATTGATTTCATCTATGTAAATTGTGCCTTATGGTCAGCAATGTGCTCCTTTTGTGTGTCTCCATCTGTAACAAGTGATCATAACATGTTGTGTGCCACTTGGCAAGTAATGGCAAATGCGAATGATATCAAACATAAGATAATTGAAGGTGGTTGCTTTGTGGTAAATGGCGGCAAGAACTGACTCTGATGGTCGGAGAAAGCCCTGTGGCATTTTAATCAAATTTTATATGACTCAAACACCTCAACTAACTGGCAAGCATCAGACATAGGTTTAACATATTCCAATACAATGCAATTATATAGCCACCAGAAGGCTGTGAATTCCAAAAGAGAAAGGCACATCCATGTTTTTGATAGCTCTATATTCATTAGGAAGAGAGCATATCGTGCTGAAGTGAGAAGTCTGGCAAAGCTTCCTCTCACCATTAGATTGACTCTCATAAAAAAAGTCTGCCTGAATTACAATAACTGGGTCAAAGGACATCGAGCCAATCTATATCAAAAAGATGGTGCAATTATGTTGTCGACTTTGGCTGATAAAAATATCACAAAAATGTGGGCAATAATAAATCAAACTAATAACGCCCGCCAATTAGACCTTCAGACATCGACAGTTGAGGTACATCAGTGGATAGATTACTTCCGATCCCTATATGCGTCACCCGTAAACACGGTCTCGACATTAAATACACGAGAGGTGCTGAGGTTCTGGCTACATACTGACCAAAAGGAAATAAAACACCTAATTATGACATCAAGCAACTCGAGTGCAGTAGGGCCTGATGGGATTTCAAACTCTCTGATGAAAAAACACCCTGAAGTCTGGAGCTCAATTCTCTACAAGATATTTTCTGCAATAAACAACCATCAAAAATTACCAAAAACATGGACGGATGCAATTACAATTCCGATTTACAAAAAGGGTGACCGTCAATTACCAACGAGTTACCGACCAATTTCTCTATTGGATGCACCTGCGAAAATATTTTGTAGAATAATATTAAAGGAGCTCATGAGTGGGTAGATCAAAATAGTCTAAGAGACCCATTCCAGTCAGGCTTTGTAAGGGGCATGGGCACAATACCGAATATCTTAGCACTCTCAATGATACAATCAGAGCAAGTTGATGGTGGACTCCCCTTATATTTGGGGTTTATTGACTTTAAATCCGCCTTCGACTACATTGATAGAGCTATGCTTATAGCTAAGCTAAGGCAACATCAGTGCCCAATGTCCCTTATAATCTTAGTGATCTTACTATACTCCTCTACCTCTATGCGAGTTAAACTAAACATGGGCGGAAGATTATCACCAGCTATCCAAACATATAGAGGAGTGAAGCAGGGCTGTGCACTTGCCTCATTCTTATTTAACTTCTTTATTTTTGATCTAGGCCCTGCACTAATGAACTGCGTAGCTGATGCGCATCGTATAGGATCTCAAAAGGTTGCTTACTTACTATACGCAGATGATTTGGTATTACTATCCCGCACTCCCATAGGCCTACAAAACATGCTAAACCAATTAGGTTCATATGCAACATCAAATAACCTTGTGATCAACACAGCCAAATCCCAAATTTTAGTGTGTAATAATAATTTTACAAAAAAATATCATCTGGAGTGGTCCCTTCAAAATTGTGTACTAACTAAAGTTGCCAGATATAAGTATCTCGGAGTATATATTGAGCACAAGAAAACCCTAAGTACCATGACAGCTGAAATTAGGGTTAAACTTAGTTCTTTGATCTCACAATCTAAAATCATGTTAAGAAGATATGGGAAGTTCACAGTGAAACACATTGTGCTCTTTTATAAGGCCAAAATAATTCTAATTCTGCTATATGGTGTCGAGGCTTTGGTACCACAAAACCGCAAATTCTGGGATAGCTTAGAAGCTAGATTTTGGAAAAAGGTTCTATCACTCTCCCCAGGTACACCACTGGCCATGCTGCGATATGGTCTCCTTATGGGTTTGGTCTCCTTATATGCCCATGTATTATGGAAGCAGTGTGCGCTTCTACGGAAAATGCTGGATGGTTTAGGGAGGCCTACCTTTCTAAATGTACTAGCCCAAAATCTATTAACTGCAAAAGTTGGCATGTCAAGGATGTGGAGAAGTCACACACTTAATGCGGCTGCTGATGCCTCAGTATCGATTGAGCTTCTGTTGACTAATCCGGATCATGCCAAAAATAAAATTTATCAAGCAGACTGGATTTTCAACATGGAACTTTGCACAAAACTTAAAGACTTTAACCTCGAAGCTTTTGGCATCAAAAGGTATGGGGTAATAGCAGAGTATCTGCTGAGCTGAAATTCCCATCAAATGAATGCGGGCAGAAATATCAAAGATTCAGATTCAATCAATATGAGACAAATGAGATCCTGTCTAGAAGAAAGGTAATATCGAAGGATGAGAATCTCTGTCGTCACTGTAAAGTTAATGGACAATGTGAAACATTACAACATCTCATCATTGAATGCCCCACATTACATGACATCAGAGTGAAATGCTTCGGGGGAAAGTTGTCGGTTCAGAGTGGCACCAGTTCTGTGCAAATATGGAATCGTCTGTTTTCTAATCCAAGAATGACTATACAACTTGCAATTGTGCAATTTCTTAATATAATTTTCCCCGGCTCGAATTCTGCATAAATTAATTCAAAGTGAATGATGATAGTCAATTCTAAGTAATTTCAAGGAGGGCTCTCACTTTCACTTTGTATCATTCTGTTTATTTAGTTTTATGTGGTTTTATTATGTTTACTTGTTTCATATTTGCCTATAATGGAATGTAAATATTCGTTGTAAAGTATAAGATGTTTAAGTATGCTAAATGATAATGTGTATAAAAATTTGAAAAGTTGGTTTACCAGCTATAACAAATAAAAAAAAAAAAACATATGAAGATATAGAAACAATAGCCAAACATGATCCCAACAGCCAAGACATTTTAAAAAAAAATGTATTGGACACATACTACCCAAACAGAAGTAATACTTTGGAAAACATGTGTCTATACCACATAGCCCAAAACTACACATACAAAAATAATATGAAACCTGATGAAAAAAAAGGTAAATATAGAGTAACAAACTGTGAAGGCAGCTTAGTTAAACTCACTAAACCAAATTTAATTAATCATATCAAATTGTCATTAAAGACTCCTCAACATAAAAAAGTATATTACATGTCCTTGCTACAACTCTTCAAACCATGGAGAAAAGAAGAACAATTATTAGATAACTATGACTCATATGAGGATGCTTTCAAAGCAAATGAAAGCACTATAACTGATGTAAACTTTACACAGTACAAAACAATGTTGCACAATGAACAGCAACACGAAGAAGAACTCCAAGCCCAACTAGATAAGGACACTCCTGACAGTAGTCAACCTTCTGTAACAGGAAGGCAAGAACCACTGGGAGAACTACTAATAATAAATGAGGCAGAATTAGCTATGATAGAAGTAGAAAACACCATGTGTCAGTATGAAGATAAGGAAGACTTAACTATACTACAATCAAAACTAAACAATGAGCAAAGTAGCATTTTTCAAGAAGTAACAAAACAAATTGCACATGGTGTAAAACATGAAAATAAAGAATGTTCCTGCCATAATTATAAACATATACTACTGTACGTCAGTGGTGAAGCTGGTTCTTGCAAAACATTCCTAATCAAAATCATTAGTAAGTTCCTTCAACAATTGACAAACAACAAACTGTCAGCTGTTGTCACTGCCCCCACAGGTTTAGCTGCCTACAACATAGGTGGTGTTACATTACACCGATTACTACTATTACCAGTAGAACACCAGAACAAATTAGACTATTACAAACTATCTGCAGAAGCTGCAATGGAATTACGCAGAGTATTGAAACAAATGAAAATGCTACTAATAGATGAAGTGAGCATGGTCTCCAACCTGATGTTAGCTTTGATTCACCTCAGATTACAAGAAGTACTCAAAACAGACTATGAAGAGCTGTTTGCAGGAAAACACATTATTGTTTTTGGAGATCTGCTTCAATTAACACCAGTAAAAGGTGAACCTATTTTTAAAACCTTAGGACACAAACTCTGCCGTAAAACTGTTGGCAGCATTGGAAATGTCAACCTTTGGCAACATTTCCAATACAGAGAATTAACAGAAAACATGCGGCAATCTGCAGATCTCACTTATGCCAACATTTTAAAAAGTATCAGAGTTGGTATACTTTCTAAAGAAGCAGAAGGAATATTGAAAACCCGGCACATTAATGCACTTTATGGCGATAATGCATGTGCTACAGATGTTATGGAACAATTATCCCACACAAATGTCAATTGTATGGCCTTAATGCCAACTCTTGCAAGCTGTTTCAAATTCAATGAAATCATGCTAAGTAAGGAAATGCAACCAATCATTGAAATTAGCGCCACAGACAAACTAGATGTACATGGTATGACACTACCCATGTGTGACCAAGCCACAACAAGACTAAACAGTTTAGAAAAATCAATCTCAAACACAGCAGTCTTTGAAAAGATATTAAAATCATCCTTAAATTGCAGAGTAATGCTTAAACGTAACATTGACGTGGACCAAGGACTAGTTAATGGAGCACTGGGTACAGTTGTTGGCTTTCAAACATACCCACGTGACAACAAAATTCAGTTTGTCAATATACTCTTTGACAAACTTTCATAAGTAAAAAGGATAGGACGCTCAACAGCTAGATTCCTTCTCTTCAAAGATATGTATGTACGAAGAGAACAATTTTCACTAACTCTTGCATACGCAGTCACGATTCATAAATCACAAGGTCTTACCCTAGACAAAGCAATGATAGATATTGGTAACACAGTCTTTAAAGAAGGCATGAGCTATGTAGCACTATCACGCTTACGTACACTTGATGGTCTATTTCTAATCAACTTTGATGCAAGTAAAATAAACGCTGATATTCCTTGCATTTTAGAATACAATAGACTTCGCTCACTATACACCCCCCACCTAAACATATATTCCGTTCCACAAAAAGTAAAACGTTATAAAAGAAAAATAAATCAACCAGAAATGCAACAGGAAGTCACTGCAAATCCTCCAAAGAGAGTAAAAGAAACTAATACTTCATCAAGTACCACAAGCAAAAAAGAATCAATTAGGGAAAGTAAACCAAGTACTTCTTTAAAGAAGGAAGACAAACTCCAAAAAAAGCAGTTAGATACAGAACTACCTGGACCATTTAAATTCTCAAATATAGTTGGTGTAAGTTGCTACGCAAATGTAGCAATGAATATTCTATTTCAATTACCACCAATTGTTGACAACATTTACTTACACAGTACAGACCCATTGTGTTTGCAAATGTTAGTACTTCACAGAAATGCAGCAAACAATCCTGACAACACGTATAGTGTTTTTGGAATAAGACAACAATTGGACTACTGTGCTGGAATGGTGAAATTCTCTATAAATTCACAGGAAGATCCACAAGAATTTCTAATGTACTTACTACAAGTACTGGAAAACAAAAACATACCTATAAATGAAATCTTTTAGATTTCATACATGTGGAAACATACATGCACTCTCTGCAACAATGTGACACAAGAAGAAATCCCCAATGAACGCTTCATATATATATCAATACCAAATTGTGAATCCATTCCAGTTCAGCGACTTGTACAAAATGCAAACCATGGTAGATTATGCTCTACCTGCAATTCAGATAATCGCTCCACGTTAGTAGTACAAACACATAGTAAATACATAATACTAATGCTTCTACGTTACAATGCAGATGGTACCAAAAACAACTGCAAGCTGACTGGATTCACACATGGTCAAATATCACTTGGTAAGAAAACCTTCACAACAATAGGTATAATCTACCACGCAGGAGCCACAACCAATTCAGGGCACTACACTGCATATATAAAAAAGAAATGTGGATGGTTTGAATGTAATGATGGTACCATTACTCTAAAGCAGGGATTACCAGGAAATCTTACAAATGCTTATTTGATGTTCTTAAAACCAAAATTTGATAACTAAACTGTATTTAAACCCTAAGTAAACTTGTGTTAAAAAAATATAAACTGTTAGAATACTCCAAAAGCTATCTAACTTCTCAACGATTCTACAACAACTAATCAGATAAATGAATACCACTAAATTAGACCAAACAATACACAGTTAGAATACGCCAATTGGTATCTAACTGTCCCAAAATTTAACAATATCCAAATTGATAAATCAATACCACTAAAATATATCAAAAACATAGACAGTTAGAATACACCAATTGGTATCTAACTGCTCCAAAATTTTATAATATCAAAACAAATAAATAATATGTTACTGCTCCAAAAAAATACAACAAGCCAAAGTATTAAACATTAGCCAGAAACAACAAGTGAACACTGAAAACAAACAAACAAATAAACTGTAGCATAACAGAAAAAGGTTTTCTTTTAATCCAACATGGATTTTTTTCTCCCACAGACCCAATGATTTTAGCAACAAATACAGAAACTGAGCAAATTGCACAGTACTCTGATTTGTAATCTACTAAATATGAGGGTCCAAAAAAAAAAGTATATTGATTATACAATGTAATAAGTCATTGCAAAATACTAATACTAACATGCTATTTTCTTTTATCACAGAAATTAACAAGAAAAACATGGACTCCCGTTACTAGACCAAACAGTAAGTATACAATAATAAGGAGAACCATAGCAGCATATCACATCCATAGTATCTAATACCTTTGTTCCTTATACATTTGTTTTTCACCCAAAGTTATAAGCAAATATGAATGTGATATGCTGCGGTGGTTGTTGCCAGGGCATAGAGTCTTGGGTGCATGGCCAAATGGCCATCCACCCAAGACTCTATGCCCTGGCAACAACCACCGCAGCATATCACATCCATAGAGTCAAACATTTCAACTGTGGTCTATGGACACTTTTAATGTCCGCAGACATTATGAATGTTCTTAGAACACTTTCCACTTGCTCAGCGAACAATACGGACAGCGTTTTCAGGACACCCCCTACGAACATTTTAGAACAACACGATAGTTCTTAGAACACTTTCAACTTGACAACGAACAATACGGACAGTGTCCTCAGAACACCCCCATTTTGTTTATTTGCGAACATTTCAGGACACTGCGAGTGTTCTTAGAACACATTCAACTTGCCAGCGAACAATACGGACTACGCCTTCAGGACACCCCCTACGAACATTCCAGGACACTGCGAGTGTTCTTAGAAACGTCTTCAGAACACCCCCATTTTGTTTATTTGCAAACATTTCAGGACACCGCCAGTGTTCTTAGAACACATTCAACTTGACAGAGAACAATACAGACAGCGTCCTCAGGACACCCCCTACGAACATTCCCCGGACACCGCGAGTGTTCTTAGAAGCATCTTCAGAACACCACCATCTTGTTTATTTGCGAACATTTCAGGACACCGCAAGTGTTCTTAGAACACATTCAACTTGACAACAAACAATACGGACAGTGTCCTCAGAACACCCCCATTTCGTTTATTTGCGAACATTTCAGGACACCATGAGTGTTCTAAGAACACATTCAACTTGACAGAGAACAATACGGACAGCGTCCTCAGGACACCCCCATTTTGTTTATTTGCGAACATTTCAGGACACCGCGAGTGTTCTTAGAACACATTCAACTTGACAGAGAACAATACGGACAGCGTCCTCAGGACACCCCCATTTTGTTTATTTGCGTACATTTCAGGACACCGCGAGTGTTCTTAGAACACATTCAACTTGTCAGCCACAACCCCATTCATATTTGCGAACATTTTAGGACGCAGCGAGTGTTCGACAACGTCTTCAGAACACCCCCATTTTGTGTATTTGCAAACAATTCAGGACACCGCGAGTGTTCTTAGAACAGTTTCAGTTTGCTTGCGAACAAAACGGACACATATTGAGTCCTCAGAACACCCCCCATTCAGTTTATTTAGAACATTTCAGAACACCCGTGATGTCCGCAGACAAATCGAACACAAAAAGAACGTCTAACACATAAAAAACACAACTTTCATCCTATCTCATACACTCCCACCCTCCCCAAACACTCCAACACACTCTACTAAATACAAATTTTGAACAAAGTTTCACCGTGCTGTCCGCGGACGACCGCGAATCCAAGATGGCGGGCGCTACCGAAAATCTGACGCGCTTCACGCTCCACGCCGTCCAATCAGCGAACACGTTGCATGTCCGCGAACATCACGCAAGTCGATTGGCCAATCAGGACACTGTCCGCGGAGCGAACAGGGAAGTTCATCCGCGGACCGAACACAGACATCACAAATTTTTTTTACCTACTTTTTGGTCATTTTAAAAAAAATACTGGACGGATTTTCACCAAATTTGCAAAAGCACGCTTTCGGGACCAAGCCGCTGCTCCTGGTCCAAATTTGGTGAAAATCCGTCCAGCGGTTTGGGCTGTAGACGCTAGCAAAAACATTTTCTCATTCAGTCTATGGGAAAAAAAAATGTTTTGGGACCCCCCCTATAACTTTGCCCCCCCTAGACGAATCCTCCCCAAACTTCGCAAACAAATTCAGAGTGACCCAAATACTTTTTTTGCAAAGTTTGGTGAGGATCCGTCCAGGGAGAGCAAAGTTATAAGCCGCCCAAAAAGTGCTCTTCCTATGGAAACAGCAACTTAACCATAACTACATGGCCACTACCGTGGCCATATAATATATATATATATATATATTTGTGTATATAGAATCTGGATGTTCCACAATGCTTTTTAGCAAAATTGGACCTCATGAATGAAAGGACTGAAAGTGTGGTGCAGCAGAATAGAATAGCTGACGGTGAAGGAAGATTCAAGAAGGCTTGCTTGGCCCAGTGACAAGAGCCAGGGCCTCCAAGAGCCTGGTTATCTACTCGAGAAGATACAATAAATGTGATAAGAGAGCCGAGCTTCTGTTTGAGGTGTAATGGAAAAACACTAGAAGTACCAGGTTTTCTTCATTTAATAGTATTAAATACAACGAAGAAGCTTGAAACATGGGCAGATGAAAATAGGCTTTGGGGCGAGCTACACCGAGACCAGAAGATAAGGCCATACCTTCACTCCCTTTTATTCTCAGGCACAGTGAGCCTTTGCAAGGCCAAGTTCAAAGACTAATTGACTGGCAGACAGCAGGAGTGATGATGGATGTTGGGCTAATTGGGTGGGGAGGCATGACCAGGCCAACCCCCAGCACCTAGGGTACCAGCTTGCGTGCTGCTAGCGAGTGGAATATTCCAGAAGGGTACAAGTGTGCCAACCAATTATAGAGGGCCAGGTAGAAAGGAGCCTTATAGTTTGAGAAGCCAATAGAATGTCGTGTATTAGTCTGACACTGAAGATGACTTGCACTTGGGGGTGGGCTTAGTTGTCCACCTGACTTTAGAGATCCAATCACGAACCCCTCCCTCATAGAAAGTATATTTAGATGTTCTCCTTAAGCCTATCATAAACCCCATATGTTTTCTTATTTTTCCATGTAGTATAACATCACAAATGATGCATTTTTAGTATAAAGTTGTGTTTTTTTACAAAATGTTTGAGAACTCTTGAGAGAGAATGCTGTGCAGCATGCGTTGATGTCTGTTGTACTACCTGCGTTAACAAGTGTAATTGAAACAGTCATGTTTTTGCCAAATTTCCTGAGTCGCTCTGATTGTTGATGTATGAGTAAGATTGGCATCCCCATCCATCTGAGATACTTTTACCTTGTCTTAAAGGACCTCCGGGTTCAACTCGCTTGCTTCTGGGACTTACGAGTACTTCGACTGGGTGAGTTTTGCAATTTGTTGTGTGGTGATACAATTCTTGCGGTACGAAGGTGCTTATCCATACAAACATTTGTGTATGTTGTGTTATGTTATGTTAATGAATGTATAATGTGTACCTGGTACTCGTAGGCTGATGGGCGCAGACTGACAGACACGAAGACATAAAACTACAGCACAACACGAAATGTTACCCATCAGGAATATCTACAAACAGATCTCTAAGTGAAGCGCAAAGTCTTCAACTTCTTCTTGAAGTGTTCTGTTGAGGCTAATGTTCTTAGTAAGGTTGGGAGGGCGTTCCAGGCGGTTGGGGCTGCTACTTCAAATGACCCCTGTCTTGTTTTTTTTATTGGTCTCATACCGGGGGACTTTGAGTAGATTGGAGTTATCTGATCTGAGTGTCCTTGCTTTGTCTTTCAGGATAATGGCTTCCTTCAAATAAGATGGCATTTGACCCATAATATATTTTTGGGTAATAAGAAGAAGTCTAAACCAAATTCTTTCTCCAATCGGTAGCCAATGGAGGCTCCTTCTGGCTTCGGATACATGATCTCTTTTACTCAGGCCCTTCACTACTCTCACTGCCCCATTCTGAATCACCTGAAGGCGATGGATCTCTGTCTGAGGGATTCCCACCAATAGGCTGCACCCATAATCTAGGTTTGAGCCGATAATGGCTCTAGCAAGAGTTTCTGAATTTTTTTCAGAAATGAGCGGACGGAGATGACGGAAGAGTTTAAGAAAATAAGAGGCTGAGGAGATAAGACTATTTACCTCAGCCTTCATGTTCAGGTGTTTATCCAGGTACACGCCCAGAGTCTTAACCCTCTTCAGGATTTCGATGGCACAGTTTTCCAGATTGAAGTTCTTATAGTCGGCTCCCAATTTGACAAATTTACTTGGAGAGCCTACGAGGAGAAACTCAGTTTTGGCACTGTTCAAAGCCAGGCCATTAGAGACCATCCAATTTTGGATTTTCGAGTAAATTTGATTGATGAGTGCTTCATCTTTTTGGTGTATTCCTGAAATGGGTAATATGCATTGCGTGTCTTCTGCATAATTAGCGAACACGATCCCTTCCTTTTCCAACATCTGGAAGAAGGGGATCATAAAAATGTTATAAAAACAAGGAGACACTCAAGCTCCCTGTGGAACTCCATACAATAATAGCATGGGGTCAGCTTCTGGCAATTCGCTAGCAACTCTAAAATGCCTATCCTTCAGGAAATATGATACCCATTGAATTGCCTCTTCAGAAAAACACGCATTCTCTCTTAACCTGGTGAACAGGATGGAATGGTCCACCAGGTCAAAGGCCACGGAGAGATCTAGAATCATCAATAGGGCAATCTGTCCTTTATCCATACCCTGGATAAGGTGAGATTTAAGGCCAAGAAGAGCTGTCTCAGTGCCGTGATTGGCACGCAACCCAGACTGGTAGTTGTGCAAATTTAGATTTTGTTCCAGAAATGTAGAAATCTGATTATATGCAACCCGATCTAGGATTTTAAGAAGAAAGGCGGTATTGGTAATGGGCCTGTCATTGGAAGATGTTAGCGGGCATAAGTTTGGCTTTTTAAGAGGGGTGTGATCCATGCATTTTTCAAGTTAGCAGGCACTACTTTAGACGGAAATGAAGCATTAACAAATTTCGTAAGAGCAGGTATTAGACTGGGTATACATTCCTTGATTATAATGGCGGAGCAAGGATCTCCTTTGCAACTTGCACTCTTAAGTTGACTAATGGTTTTGGCTAGTTCCTCTTCAGAGATAGGCATACATCTGAATGTGGGTTGGTCTTCATCCTTAACTATAGGGCAGGAGACCTTCTCTTGCTGGTCTAATATATTCAAAGAGATTTTTTTAGTCTCTATGGTTTTTTTTTATTTTATCCAGTTTGTTGGCCATGGCTAATTGGATTTCTGTGCACCATGCCTTATTTTCGATAATTGGAGCTGGTATGGGTCCTGGAGTATGAGTTTGTTCTTTTAAAATTTTAAACAACTCCTTACAGTCTGATTTGGCATTGATGATTCTATCATTCAACACCTCCTTTTTAGCTATTACAACCTCTTTTTTGAAGTCTGCTGCACTAATTTTGTAAGCTTCTAAATTGCTAGAGGATTTATCATTTCTCCATACATGAAAGAGTTTATTTTTCTTAGCTATGGGAGACAGTGTAAGTCCCTCGTGTGCACTGGGATAGAATCTCGTCTGGGAATATTTTTCACAGTTCGTACTGCGTTATTTTAAAGTATTTGTAGATTTTCATACGCGTGCGATTCATGGAAGGCCCTGAGCATGTTTTTCCTTGTATGTGCGCCAAATCCGCGCTTACCTTACACGTCACTGTGACTTTCCAAAGACGTGCGCGACAGGAACGGGGAAAGTGCACAACGTCTCGCGCACAGACCTAAAAAGGGGGCAGAACACAGGGAATGGGGAACAGCGCGTGAAAATGTAGGCGTAACATGGGAAGTACCGCTGGGAAACACACGCAATGCCCACACGCTAGTGAACAACACGTATTCATGGAATCGAATAGGGAAAACCCACGCACGTCAAAAAACATGCACACGCACAAAAACGTCCACCACACGAAAGCAGGCAGAAGCGCCCCTGTGCAGCATAAAAGTGCCTGCAAACAACAAACAAGCATATACAGCTATGATGAATGTCCCATTCCTCGCAGCAGTGATCGTGGGACACCACAGGAGGGGATTAGCCAGGCCCTGCATTTTTTTGCCCAGGAACAGCCTTTTTGGGATGCCTGATGACGAGGTCTATGGCAGGTATAGGTTTCCACCTCACATCATCCTAGACCTGGTTACTGAGTGGGAGGATGAACTCACATCACCCACCCTGTGCTCCCAAGCATTGAGCCCCTTGGAGAAGGTGCTCAATGTACTGCATTTTTTGGCCACTGGGTAATTTCAGTGGACAACTGCCATAGTGGCGGGCATCTCACAGCCCACGCAGTCATGTTGCCTACACCAGGTGTTGGCAATCTTCACTGCACGCCCCTCAGTCTACAGGCACATGTACATGCCCAGAACACCCGCAGAAAGGCAGGCCGTGGTCCAGGACTTCTACAGGTTGGCACACTTCCCCAAAGTGCTCAGTGCCATAGATTGCACCCATGTGGCCCTACGTCCACCTAGGGCCACTGAAAACATCTACTGCAACCGCAAGCACTGGCATTCCATCAACGTGCAGGTTGTATGCGATGCCAAGGGAATCATCCCCTCTGTGTATGCAAACTATCCAGGCTCCACCCATGACAGTTTCATATACAGAATGTCTGCCCTGAGGCGGGCCCTGGAAGCTGGGAAGCATGGCAACACATGGCTCATAGGTGAGTACAAATGCCTGTGCACATGCATGCATATCAAACACAGACAAATACACAAGCCCAACTAATGACAACCATTATCACCTTACCAGGGGACAGTGCCTACCCTCTGAGCACCTACATGATGACGCCAATACGGAACCCCACCACACCACCCCAGGTAAGATACAACGCAGCCCATTTTGCAACCAGGGCCATAGTGGAGCGCACATTCAGAGTGCTCAAGTCACACTTCCGCTCCCTTGACCACTCTGGCGGACACCTACTTTATGCACCCCCGGTACTATGCAGGATCATTGTGGCAGCATGTGTCCTGCACAACGTTGCAACACGGCAGGGCGCACCGGTGGATATGGTGGTGCCCCCACATCCTCAACCACATGCACAGGCGCTGCGCATCGGAGGGGAAAGTGCATGTGGCGAGGCAGCCCGTACCCAGCTTGTGGCCACATTTTTCACCTAAACTCCAACCCCTGCAGAGTGCACACAGGCCTGGCACATACCAGGTGACAATCGAGGATGAGAAAGGGACAGTTAACTATCACAACCTTACCACCCTGAGAATGTGTCCACAGAAGTGCCACATTGTGTGCATCACTAGCTACTTAAACACAACCAATCCCGTGTGACCAAAAGGAAAACATGCAAGGTGCATATCCCACCCACCTCCCTGCAAAACAGGGCATGAAAGTACTGGTATGCCACCCAAAACCTCCCAACCCCCATGACTGAAAAGACTGGTAGGGGGTGGTCTGTACTTCTCCTCTCTATATGGTAGAGGGGAGGCACAGAGGACCCCAGCCTAGATTCTCTATTCGGTAGCTATGGTCGAGCAATCAAGGCCTAGCTTCTAAGGAGGTGATGCAGGCTGGTTCTTAAGTACAGTGTAGTCCCCAAGCCCCCACAAAGGAATGTCCACACACTGTATTGGTTAGAACACAGTCTTTATATAATCAATATTCAAGGTTATGTACACTTATCATAATAACTCACTTTGTACTTAGGAAAATCAACAATGGCAAATATATACAATTCTAAAGTGGTACCACCCTTTGTATTAGATCTCATTAAAGTGCATCAACAATACTGTAACAATGTCACACAGATCAATAGAGTGAAACCAGCAATAGAGAGAGGAGAGAAAATAAGATGGTTGAGCAATAGGCAGAATACTGGCCCCTACCACTAGACACAGTTCTGTGTGGAGATCCCCCCAGCTGGGCAACCTGTAAAATAAAGATATAGCACAAGCCCAGTCCATATATTGTTCTGCAAGTCTTATTACCTCCTATAATGTTTTTACCCCCCCAATGTACCTGGTGGAGTCGAGTTCTTCGAAGAGGCGTCGACAGATCCTTCTTGAGCGACCCCCTTTCAAGCGGGAGTCACGGATCGTCGAGAGGCGCCGAGAAGCGTCGAGGAACTCGGCGTTCGGCGGCGGGGAATCGACGACCCTTCTTGAGTGCCTGCCCTTTAAAGCGGGAGACACGGGGCATCGAACGTCCGTCGAGGAACTCGGCGTTCGGCGTCGGGGAATCGACGGCCCTTCTTCAATGCCTTCCCTTTCAAGCGGGAGACACGGGGCGTCGAACGTCCGACAACAAACAGGGTAGAACGGCGTCGATGAGGTGCAGCTTCGATCCAAGCGGTGCTCGTCGACGAAGGAGCGTTGGCGTCCTGCAAGGCAGAGGCGTGCGGGGCACCTCGATGACAATTGTTCTGGACCGCAAAGATTGTGGAGACGGGGGCCCAGCAAGGGCGTCGAGTCGTTCGAGTCATTGTGGTCTTCGGGTGGCGGGAAACCCACCGGCAGGTTTCTCCTCGGCGCGTTGGTCGTCCTCGACTTTCTCCGGCAGGATAAAGCGGTCGACGGTGCGGACGAGGGAGTCCTTCGATTCAAATGTTTTTAGGCAAGGAGCGGACGGCTCCGGTCGTCGGCGGCACGGCGTCAAGTGGTTCCCACGGCTGGGCAACACAACTTCGACGGGCCTCCAGCGGTTACACAGACCTGCGAACCCTGGTCGACGGCAATGGACTTCGACGGCGGCGATGTCCGGGTGCTTCACTTCGATCTCCTCGGCGGTCCTGTCTCGGGTCGGCAGCCTTTCGAGGGTCTGACTTCCAGGGCGCTTCGGCGAAGATGTAGCGGTGCTCGATGGTCCCTCGGAGCACGGGAAGAGGGCGCCTTACCAGGTCCTCTCTCGGGTCAGTCTTCGACGATTTCGGCAGCCTTCGGATCGGTCGAAGCAAATGCAGCAGCAAGTCTTCTTCTTCCAGCTGGGCGTCGAGGATCAGCAGTTCCAGTTACTCTTAGAGTGGAGACTCAGCTCCTGAACGCTTCTGAACAATTACCAGTGGTGAGAGGTCCCCAGATATACTATTCTGTCTCTCATCCACACTGCTGGCACACACTCAGCAGCCAATCATACAGAAGGGCATTCATGCAGTCAGTCAGCCAATCAGGCACACAGTGCATTCAGGCCACACTCCTCCCTTTCAGACACTCACAACAAGGAATGTGGATTGGGACAAGTACCCAGCCATTCAACACTACACACTGCATTCAGGCCAGTTTCGGGCAGGGCTGTCTCAGTCTTTGTCTCTCATGCCAGAAACCAGACAACCACAACAAGGAGTGTATATTGGTCACACACTCCATTCACCCAGGTCCCACCCACAGGAGGTACCCACAACATACAGTCACTGGGAAGGCTCCAGTCAGTCTAGCTGGGCCTTCACAACAACACCATATATGGAACTTCCACCCAACAGCCAGTCAGGGGGAAGGGACAGAGTCAGGGCTTCCCAGGACTTTGGGAAAACAAGGTAACAGGCAATAGAGAGCAAGAGGCCACAGGGGCCATCTTGTTTCCTATCAGGAATCAACTGATCCCAATGGCAGGGCCTGGGTATCCCAAAATGGAGGACACCCAGAGCACCTGTCAAATTCAGCATGGAGCTGCCACCAGCCCATACCCTGCTCTGTGGGCCACCCACAGGTGCCCAAAAACATACACTAGGGGTACAGGGTTGTACCCCTACCCATGGGTGCCATAAGGGTATCCCATGGGTCTGTTCACCAAACCAAAAGAGAGAGCTGCACTGCCAGGAGTTCCACATGGACTCCTGGGCAGAAAACACGACAGGACACACGATAAAAAGCAGTAAAGGACAAGGATTCAGAGGCCCTGTCCCTCTGATGCATTTCCAGCATCACAGTCGCCCCCCCAGACTGAGGTGGAGGATGTCTAATCTCCCACGGGATAGACACCCTCATCCAGACGGTCAACATACCTTCTGGAAAGGCCATCTGCATTATCGTGACTCTTCCCTGGTCTGTGCTCTATGGTGAAGTCTAGCCCTTGCAGGCTAATGGACGACCTGAGCAATTTCAGATTCTCACCCTTCATTTGCATAAGCCACTTCAGGGGCTTATGATCTGTTTGGACCTTGAAGGTAGACCCCGTAATGTAGGGCCTAAAATGCCTAAGGCTCCAAACTATGCTAAAACATTCCTTTTCAACAGTAGCCCACCTAAGTTCTCTACCCTTGAGTTGTCTACTGATGAATATGATAGGATGTTCTCTCCCTTTGTCATCTAACTGGGACAAGACAGCTCCAATTCCGGTGTCGCAGGCATCCGTCTGGACGATAAAGGGTCGGCTGTAGTCAGGCGCACACAACACAGGTGCCCTACACAGACTTTCTTTCAGGCCATCAAAGGCCCTCTGACAGTCTTTGGTCCAATTAACCTTCCTAGGCTGTTTGGGTGAAGTTAGAGCTGTCAGGGGTGCAGCTATGGTTCCATAGTCTGCCATGAAATTGCGATAGTACCCAGTGAGGCCCAAAAAGGCTCTCACCTGGGTTTGAGTAGTGTGAGTTTCCCAGTTCTGTACATCCTTTACTTTACTGGAGAGAGGTTGGATTTGACCCCCTCCTACCTCATGACCAAGATAGGTAACTTTCCCCTGAGCTATCTGGCACTTGGTGGCCTTGATAGTGAGGTTAGCCCTTTTCAAGGCCTGCAACACCTTATCCAGATGTGTCAAATGCTCTTCCCAGGTGGAACTGTAGACAGCAATGTCGTCTAAGTAAGCCACACAAAAGGCTTCCAGCCCACTGAGCGCATGGTTGACCAATCTCTGGAAGGTGGCAGGGGCATTCTTCAACCAAAAAGGCATGACCCTAAACTGGTAGAGTCCCTCAGGTGTTGAGAAGGCCGTCTTTTCCTTGGCATGGTCCGTCAGAGCTATTTGCCAATAGCCTGAGGTAAGGTCAAAGGTGCTCACAAATTTGGCGGCACCTATGGTGTCCACGAGCTCATCAGCCCTGGGCAATGGGTGCGCGTCAGTTTTGGTGACGGCATTGACTCCTCGGTAGTCCACACAGAACCTCCAATCCTTGGTACCCGCCTGGGAACTTGCCTTGGGGACAAGGACCACTGGACTGGACCAGGGACTGGTTGAGGATTCAATAACACCCAGATCCAACATCTTGGCGACCTCAGCCTGGATGTGGTTCTTGGCGGTATCTGACATACGGTAGCACCTGCTTTTGACAGGCACACTGTCACCAGTGTCAATTTCATGCCTACACCACGGTGTAAGGCCTGGCGTCAGTGAAAACAGAGAGGCATACTGTTGGAGCAAAGCCCTGCAGGCCCTCTGTTGCTCTGTTGTCAAATCCGGAGAGAGATGTACTCCCTCCACTGAGCCATCCTGAGGGTTGCTATGCAGCAAATCAGGAAGGGGCTCACTCTCATCCTCTTCTTGCCCTGAAGCTAGCAAGAGACATGAGACTTCTGCTCGCCGGTGGAAAGGCTTGAGCCGGTTGACATGGAATACCTGAGGGGCTACCCCAGAGGCTCCCATGTCAACCAGATAATTGACTTCGCCCATCTTGGAGATGATCCTGAAGGGTCCAGTCCACTTGTCTGCCAAAGCTCTAGGCTTGGTAGGCTCCATCACAAGGATTTCCTGTCCCGGAGTCCAATCCACTTGCGAGGTTTTAAGGTCATGCCAGTACTTATTCAATTCCTGGCTGGCCTTGAGATTTGCTGTTGCCTGACCCATCATCTGTGTCATCCTCCGTCTGAGGCCTAACACATAGTCCCCCACTTGCTTGGCGGGACCTGGAGGGGTGGCTTCCAAGCCTTCTCTGATCAAGGCGAGGGGCCCCCTCACGGGATGTCCGAAGAGTAACTCAAAGGGGCTGAAACCAACACCCTCTTGAGGTACCTCTCTGTAAGCAAACAGCAGGCATGGCAGGAGGAGATCCCATTTCCTCCTTAGGGGTTCTTCCAAAGCCCCTAGCATGCCCGTGAGAGTTTTATTAAATCTCTCAACCAGACCATTGGTCTGGGGGTGGTAAGAGATGGAGAACTTGTAGGTTACCACGCACTCTTTCCACATGGTTTTCATGTAACTAGACATGAAGTTGGATCCTCTGTCAGAGACAACCTCCTTGGGGAATCCAACATGGGTGAAAATGCCCAGGAGAGCCCTGGCAACCACCTTGGCAGTAACAGTCCGAAGGGGTATTGCCTCAGGGTACCTGGTGGCATGATCTACCAAGACCAGGATGAACCGATGTCCACCTGAAGTGGGAGGGTCAAGGGGACCGACGATGTCGATGCCCACCCTCTCAAATGGTGTGCCAACCACTGGCAATGGCTGCAGTGGGGCAATGACACTGCCTCCAGTCTTGCCAGACAACTGACAAGTTTGGCAGGTCCTGCAGTGGGACTCCACCTCTACTCCCATCCGTGGCCAGTAGAAATGGGCAGAGAGCCTCTGCTTAGTCTTCTTGGTCCCAAGATGACCAGCCAAGGGCACCTCATGCGCCAACTGCAGTAAGAAGGGCCTGTAAACCTGGGGTACCACCAACCTCTTGAGGGCACCAGGTTCAGGCTTAGTGGGCTCACTAACAAGGAGCTCACCCTCCCAATAAATCCGGAATGTCCTAGGCACTTCTCCTTGTGCCTGGAACAGGGCCTGTTTCCTCAGTACCTCGAGAGAGTGGCACTCTCTCTGTCCCTTACAGAAGTCTGCCCGGGAGGGTCCCCCTTCAGCTAACAAGCATTGAAGGTCGGGATGATCCTCCGGGTTGAGAACCTCTCCCACAAGAGAGTCTTCTGTCTCTTCTCCCACAGGAGTTGAGTTTGGGTTTTCCACTGGACCCAGCCCGTCCGGAGCATGGATCCCAATGGGTGCTGTCGGAACAGCAGGAAGAGAAGGTGTTCCCTCCACAGAGGTGGCCTTCTTGGTCTTCCTTCTTCTTGCCTTAGGCCTCGCCTTTGGCTCGGGGACCTGACTCACAGCCAGACCAGGTGTCACCTGTGACCTAGTGACTGCAGCAGCAGTCATGGGAAGACGATCCGAGATCAACCCCAACTCTACTAGATCATTTCCTAACAGAATGTTAGCAGGGACATTGTCCTGAACCAGGACAGGAAGCTTTGCTGTCTTGTCTCCAATCATGAGTGTGACTAAGGTTACAGGCGATAATTTGGGAGGCCCACCAGCTAACCTGGTGGTTCTCAGAGGAGCACCTACATAGTCCTCTGGCTTGAGCAGGGTCCTGTCCACCACTGTCATGCTTGCCCCAGTGTCTCTCAAACCAGTAGAAGGCTGGCCATTCAAGAGGACACCTCTCAAAAACCTACGGGTGTTCTGTGGGATAGTCGCCAGTACTTCTGCATACTGGTCCCAGGCCCCAAGGGACACTAAGGAAATCTCTACCGGAGCACCAAATGTGATCCCAGTAGAGGAGGGGAGGACAGTGGCCTCCACCTCAGACACGGGGTAAGGGTAGGTCAGGCTGACAGCCTGTACTCCAAGTGCCTTACCTTTACACTTGGAGTCACCCCTTTTGTGATCCAGAGCCCCACAGTCCCAACAAGTGCCAGGAGTGCGGGGTACGGTACTGGAACCACTGGGAGCCTGCTTTGCAGCAGGTGGACCACTACTCTTATTCCCACCCACAGATGACTTATCCCCACTAGATTTTTGGGTCTTGGGAGAGGAAGGTTTAGGTTTACCCGACTGTGACTGCTTGTGGGACTCCTCAGCTTTCTGAGAGGCCCCCTTTTCTTTGTCCTTGTCCTTCCCACTGGAGTCCTTAGGGGACACCCGGTGGGAGACCCACTTGTCAGCCAACCTAGCCAGCTTAAAGGGGTCCAAAATGTTCTGGTCAGCCACATACTGACGCAGCTCTGGTGAACAGGCTTCAGAAAAATGCTCAAAAAACAAGAGGTGGGACAATTCAACAAAAGTCTTAACCTTGTATCCATCAATCCACCCCATCATGTTCATGTGCGCAGCACTCACCCAGTCAACCCAAGACACATTCTCTCTTTTCTTAAAATCCCTGAACCTTTTAAGGTATTGGGTAGGTGTCTTGCCAAACTTGGCAATCAAAGCAGACTTCATACACTCATACTGACCCCTTTCTTCCACACTCAGCTTCAGAATACAGTCATATCCAGTTTGAGGCACTCTGCTTAACAAACACTTAGCCCAATCTCTTTTATCAACATCATGAATCGCACAAGCCATTTCAAACGCTTCAATCCATTGGAGGATATCTGAACCCTCCACAAATACACCAACCAAATCTTTCATAAACCTGGTGGCTGGGGACCTGACACTCTCACTGGTTTTAGCTGAAGTCTCCACTCTAGCTTTCTCTAGCTGGATTCTCTGACATTCAGTGTCCTGGCGCTTGAGTTCAAGGTCCTTATTTCTGAGTTCAAGATCCCTATTCTTGAGCTCCACTTGTTGAGCCAACTCCTCTTTCTTAAGTTCAGCATCTATTTCCAACTTGCGGTATACAAAGGCCAATTTCATCCTTAATAACTCAAGCTCCAAGGAATTGCTGGGGTTTGGAACAGAGGCAGCAGGAATGGCGGCATTCCCAGAAACAGATTCAGCAGAAACCCCAGGGGCAGAGTCCTCATTGGTTCCATTCCCTCCTCATCAAGAGTTTCACCATCAGTCTGGTAGTCCACCAGGGCAGCTATCAGCTCGGCCCTAGACTTATCCACAAAGTCTAACTCCCTAGCTTCACAAGCACTCTGGAGAGCCTCCAAGCTCATCCGAGTCAATTTGGCATTTGCAATAGACTCCATTGTTTGTAATGCAGTTATCTTGTACACAACTAAACCTTAATTTAATAAAGTGCAGATATTTTGTAGGTGGCACGGTTATACACTGATTCTTAAAACCATAAGCATCCCACCGCTGCCACCAGCTGTAAAGGACCGGTAGGGGGTGGTCTGTACTTCTGCTCTCTATATGGTAGAGGGGAGGCATAGAGGACCCCAGCCTAGATTCTCTATTCGGTAGCTATGGTCGAGCAATCAAGGCCTAGCTTCTCAGGAGGTGATGCAGGCTGGTTCTTAAGTACAGTGTAGTCCCCAAGCCCCCACAAAGGAATGTCCACACACTGTATTGGTTAGAACACAGTCTTTATATAATCAATATTCAAGGTTATGTACACTTATCATAATAACTCACTTTGTACTTAGGAAAATCAACAATGGCAAATATATACAATTCTAAAGTGGTACCACCCTTTGTATTAGATCTCATTAAAGTGCATCAACAATACTGTAACAATGTCACACAGATCAATAGAGTGAAACCAGCAATAGAGAGAGGAGAGAAAATAAGATGGTTGAGCAATAGGCAGAATACTGGCCCCTACCACTAGACACAGTTCTGTGTGGAGATCCCCCCAGCTGGGCAACCTGTAAAATAAAGATATAGCACAAGCCCAGTCCATATATTGTTCTGCAAGTCTTATTACCTCCTATAATGTTTTTACCCCCCCAATGTACCTGGTGGAGTCGAGTTCTTCGAAGAGGCGTCGACAGATCCTTCTTGAGCGACCCCCTTTCAAGCGGGAGTCACGGATCGTCGAGAGGCGCCGAGAAGCGTCGAGGAACTCGGCGTTCGGCGGCGGGGAATCGACGACCCTTCTTGAGTGCCTGCCCTTTAAAGCGGGAGACACGGGGCATCGAACGTCCGTCGAGGAACTCGGCGTTCGGCGTCGGGGAATCGACGGCCCTTCTTCAATGCCTTCCCTTTCAAGCGGGAGACACGGGGCGTCGAACGTCCGACAACAAACAGGGTAGAACGGCGTCGATGAGGTGCAGCTTCGATCCAAGCGGTGCTCGTCGACGACGGAGCGTTGGCGTCCTGCAAGGCAGAGGCGTGCGGGGCACCTCGATGACAATTGTTCTGGACCGCAAAGATTGTGGAGACGGGGGCCCAGCAAGGGCGTCGAGTCGTTCGAGTCATTGTGGTCTTCGGGTGGCGGGAAACCCACCGGCAGGTTTCTCCTCGGCGCGTTGGTCGTCCTCGACTTTCTCCGGCAGGATAAAGCGGTCGACGGTGCGGACGAGGGAGTCCTTCGATTCAAATGTTTTTAGGCAAGGAGCGGACGGCTCCGGTCGTCGGCGGCACGGCGTCAAGTGGTTCCCACGGCTGGGCAACACAACTTCGACGGGCCTCCAGCGGTTACACAGACCTGCGAACCCTGGTCGACGGCAATGGACTTCGACGGCGGCGATGTCCGGGTGCTTCACTTGGATCTCCTCGGCGGTCCCGTCTCGGGTCGGCAGCCTTTCGAGGGTCTGACTTCCAGGGCGCTTCGGCGAAGATGTAGCGGTGCTCGATGGTCCCTCGGAGCACGGGAAGAGGGCGCCTTACCAGGTCCTCTCTCGGGTCAGTCTTCGACGATTTCGGCAGCCTTCGGATCGGTCGAAGCAAATGCAGCAGCAAGTCTTCTTCTTCCAGCTGGGCGTCGAGGATCAGCAGTTCCAGTTACTCTTAGAGTGGAGACTCAGCTCCTGAACGCTTCTGAACAATTACCAGTGGTGAGAGGTCCCCAGATATACTATTCTGTCTCTCATCCACACTGCTGGCACACACTCAGCAGCCAATCATACAGAAGGGCATTCATGCAGTCAGTCAGCCAATCAGGCACACAGTGCATTCAGGCCACACTCCTCCCTTTCAGACACTCACAACAAGGAATGTGGATTGGGACAAGTACCCAGCCATTCAACACTACACACTGCATTCAGGCCAGTTTCGGGCAGGGCTGTCTCAGTCTTTGTCTCTCATGCCAGAAACCAGACAACCACAACAAGGAGTGTATATTGGTCACACACTCCATTCACCCAGGTCCCACCCACAGGAGGTACCCACAACATACAGTCACTGGGAAGGCTCCAGTCAGTCTAGCTGGGCCTTCACAACAACACCATATATGGAACTTCCACCCAACAGCCAGTCAGGGGGAAGGGACAGAGTCAGGGCTTCCCAGGACTTTGGGAAAACAAGGTAACAGGCAATAGAGAGCAAGAGGCCACAGGGGCCATCTTGTTTCCTATCAGGAATCAACTGATCCCAATGGCAGGGCCTGGGTATCCCAAAATGGAGGACACCCAGAGCACCTGTCAAATTCAGCATGGAGCTGCCACCAGCCCATACCCTGCTCTGTGGGCCACCCACAGGTGCCCAAAAACATACACTAGGGGTACAGGGTTGTACCCCTACCCATGGGTGCCATAAGGGTATCCCATGGGTCTGTTCACCAAACCAAAAGAGAGAGCTGCACTGCCAGGAGTTCCACATGGACTCCTGGGCAGAAAACACGACAGGACACACGATAAAAAGCAGTAAAGGACAAGGATTCAGAGGCCCTGTCCCTCTGATGCATTTCCAGTATCACAATGACCCCCGTCTGCCACACCAGGCCATGGTATGCAACGGCAAAACATCAAACCATATGCACAACACATAACACAATCGTCATGAAGTGCCACCTGAGAAATGTAAATAGGCACCAGACAATCACACTTGACATGGAATCTGAAGAAATGACTGACCAAAACCTCACACACTGACAACTGTGGCACAAATGCATGCTGGCAGTGGCACAAGCAACAAAAGTCAGAATACCTGTTGCTATGAACATTGGAAAGTAGCAAATTGGCATTACAAACACTGTGTGCTGCGTGTGTGTCCCCTGCAACACACCGCTCACCCGACAGCACAGCAAGTGTGCATTGCGTTGGGATAACCCCTTGAGAATCATGAAAAATAAGTACAATCAACAAAATAGTACCCTGTGATGCATGTACACGATCAATGAATCAAACCCAACATAGGATCAGCCATTGACCAGCAGAACATAGCATGTACAGAGTACCCCACATCGACACTGGCAGACAGTGACCAATCACTGATTGATTGATTGTAAATCCGTACACGGCTTACACACAAAGTGCATCAAAGGGCCTCAAGGAGAGAGGGAACAAGGGAGAATAACAATACATTCCTACAAGTCCTTCAAACAGTACAGAATGTGAAAAATAACAATCAAATGAAAGTAGATAGTACAAGTGCTTGTAACAATAAGGGAGAGTCTAGAGAGGGAAAACTAGCATCAACGTTGCTATGCCTGACGGCAATAGTTGCAGTCCAAGAGTCACATAAGGAGGGGGGGTGAGGGAAGAGGAGGGAAGAAGTGACGAGAGTAACAGAACAAGTGACAAACAATGGAAGGTCGATGAATAATCAAGATAGTGCTGGGGAGGGGGCGAAGAAGCACAGAAGGAAAGGGAGAATAGACGAGCTGTAATCAGTGGTGAAGGGACTGATGATAAAAGCAAGTGCCAAAATAAAACTCAAAAAGGTGAAGGTGGGGGGTGGATGGACGGAAGAAGAGGGGGAAGTGTCTGCAAAGAACAAGCGGCTACGTATCACCATGCCTGACGGCAATTGGGGTAGTGCCAGAAAAAGACAGACCGAGGACAAGGAGGAGGGGAAAGGGTGGTGGAGAGGGAGAGGGAGGAGAGAAGGGAGGAGGGGGCCCAGGTGTAAAGGCAGGAAGGGGGAGAGATGGAAAGAAAGCACACAGAGGGGGCAGAGGGAAAGAAGAGGGTGCAGAAGGGGGGGTGTGATAGTGAAGGAGGGAGACAGAGGTAGACTGGCAGGGGGCAGGTGGAGACTGGCGTGGGCAAGGGAGACAGGGGGAGACTGGCAGGGGACAGGTGGAGACAGGCGGTGGACAGGGGAGACAGGGGGACCCAGACGGGTGGTGTACCATGGTGGACAGGGCTAGACATGGCCTCTGTTGTGGGCCTTTGGTAGTGGTGGCTGGCTCCAGCCTCCTGGTTGCAGATTGTCTCAAGGGCCAAGTACAACCAATGGGAGGGGGAAGCAGGGTCAGGCCACAAACAGGACTGTCAAGTCAAAAGCAATGCGGCCATATTTCAAATGGCACAACAAAACACCAGGCAGGGCTGCAAGATGGCCAAAGCAGGGGAAGCAAGGAATTGCGGGTCGATGAAACACGTGGTCACAAGGATAACTCAACGTGCATCGTTGATGTGACATATCAAAATCACTGTAGGCCAAATGTCCCAATGCAACATTGTCAGCACACGGACCCCTCCCACCATCAGTGTGTGTTATACAGCCAAAGGGTGCATTGTAGCGCCTACAGCAGGAACTGCATGAACATAGACAGTCAAGTCATAAAATAATCACAAGCAACATGATGAAATGCACAGTCAACAGAATACTCACCAAAATGAAGTGCAGACATGCATTGGAGAAGCCATCTGGAATACCCACTAGGGGTGTACACACAAGTAGGTCTGCAGGCTGGCCACAGATATGACGGAAGCCCAATGCCCCTGTGTCAGATGCTTCACACCGAGCCATCCTTGCAAGCCCATGGAAAGGGGAAGCAGGAGTAGCATATGTGTCAGGACCCTAAGCAAAACACTTACGCGAGACAAGCCTGAATGGGCCCTGCTGGAACACACAGTGGATGCCTTCAAATGCCACAAAGCACACACTGTCACATGAATGCACAATAGACAAAAGATGTTTTTAAAAAATTATTTGCAGACAAAAAATAAAAAAATAAATGTTGAGATTTAAAAAAAAACACAATGGGTTTAGCGCCTGCACGGCCCGACCTATGCGGGAGATAGGTTGTCGTCACCCACTGGATGGAAATCAGAAGGTGGATGCGGCACAGTTGCCTGACCATGCCTAGCCACAGCTTGCCCCTCAGCGGCAGCAAGCACACGAGTCTGGTAAGCCAGGCCCTGCATGGCAATGACACGTAGGTCTGCATGCATTACCTCACGTGTCACATGTGCTTCCTCCTGCAAGGAGTCACGTGTAAGACGGAGTTCTGCCTGCATGGCTTCACATGACAAACGAAGCACCTCCCGGCTTGCATGAAGTTCAGCTGAGATGGTTCTTTCAAGCCGCTCCATCCTGTCTTGTTCCTGCCTACTCTCGTCCATCATGAGCACACTCAGAGTAGTTCGGAGGGATCGGTGTTCAACCCTCACGGCCTAATGGTATGCCTCTGCCTGAGCAGCAAGTGCTTGACGCAGAGCCACCATTTCAGCCTGGCACGCCCTGTCAGAGGCCGCCATACCCAGCCTGAGTGAGCGGCACACGGACCCGTAGGCTGCTGCTGGAGCTCCACCTGCCTTTCAGGATGGAGGATGGAATGGGCCACACTTTCCATACCTTGAGCCATCATCTCAACTGCTCCCCCCTGTTGCTGTGCTATGACAATAATGGCATGCTCCCACTCAGTTGACCCTGTTGGCACACGGCCACCTCGTTGCCGGACACTATACCTGCCGGGCCCAAGGAGCCATGGTCCTTGCTGGGTTGGTGCCACCTGCTGCTGCAGGACTGCATCCCTCCGTCAACCTGATGCCCCAGGAACATGGCCAACTGGTGTGGAGTGTGACCCTGCACCCGTAACCACCACAGGCGGACATTCCAACCCCGCCTGGCCCATACTGCAGATGTCACAGACAGAAGATCATCCAAAGATCACTTACCGGCGACAACACGTCATGATGCAGATCCAGCTCAACATAGTGGTCAGCGGATCCATCAGAGCCTGACTCAGAGTCTGCTCTGGACATGATGGCCTGGAGCACCAGTGGGTTCTCGTGGGCTGCCACCCCACGACCACCACTGGTGCCTGGTTGGTGATGTGAACTGACCACTGTGTCTGGGATGACATCTTCATCCTCTGCCTCCAGTGCGTCATCACCTGCAACATAAACAAAAGAAACATGAACATGCATGTCAGTAGCACATACCACACACACACAGATAAGAACATTGACAGCCAACACATGAAGCAGACATGTCACACGCAACTCAAACATCAATATGCATCCAGTGGCACTGCAATGCAAGGGTATCCCAAAGGCAGAAAAGGATGTGTGCAAAATGTGAAGTCAACACATGTATTGCATGCTGCCCATCACCTGCATCACACACAACCTCTAGCAGGCACATATCCAAGGCAGAAATGAGAGATGGCAACAAAGAGATGGCATGTAGAATAATCATGTTGGAACACACAAATAGCCACAGCTGGCAATCACACCAAACACACCATGACACATGCAACATGTATGTTCACGTGCAGCACTCAATAACCATTGACTATGCAGAGTACATGTGCCACAGGAGGCACCTACGCTAGTGCATTTCTATACAGTGAAAGGAGGGACATGGGTACATACATGGCAGGTCACTATCACACAGCAGCATTGTGTTGGCATGTTGAAGGGCTGAACTTGGCACATGAGTGGGTGTGTGCGGTGCAGTGCATGTGTACCCCCTCAACTTCCAACATCAACACGTAAGTAGTGATGTCAATCTCCAAACATGACGGCAATGCAAGGGCAATTGCAGCCATCATGTGCAAATGGCATGCACTATGTAGCATGGATACTGTAAAACACCCACCCTCTGGGCAATAGCAGGGAGGCACTGCATGGCAATGAAAGGTTCACCAGAAAACTGTGCATTGGCAGACATGCGTCTATTGCATCTCGTCATTCAAATGTCACTACAGCCAATGAGAAGTGGACATGATGCAGGACAGCTGAGGAACCATCAGTAGTACACTCATGCATGCAGAAGACACAACACCAGTTGAACAGAGGCAGGGGGCCTGTAACAGGGGGAGCCATGTGCACGACACAGATGTGGACACCCTAAAGTCATGCGTGATGACACACAGACCCACAGTGAGCATGAAATGGCTGTCCAAATAACATGACACTTGGATCATCCTGGAGACGTAGTACAATGAGCAAGCGGTCAAGGACACACAGGGGCATACATGGAAGGCACATGGAGCATGATTGTGTACACATGTGCACGGGGAGCCACTGCCATCAGCACAGTCAGAGTGAGACACACTGCACCAAGGACAACGGATGTATTTGACATGATATGACATCTCATCAAGATTGCCCTCGTACACAAGTGGCTCAGAGCGCAACCAAGCAAAGGGAGGGGAACAAGGGAGAAAAGAAAATGAAAACAACTATCTTACTGGGCACAGTGACATTGAGGACATGCAAGTGCATGGAGAAGGGAAAAGATGTAAAGTCCCTGGAAGGGGGAAAAGTGGAAAGTGCCAAACAGAGGAGACTAAAGAATGAAAATGAAGTCTTATGATAGAATAGGCATTCAAAAGGTGGTAGTGCAGCCAGCAAGTGGCAAGTGCAAGATCATTTGGATAGGGCAAATCTGATAAGTGCAGAAGAAGAATGGAGTACTGTATGGGTACGCGTACAGGACCCATTGCAATGGGAGGCCGGGGGCCAGTGCAGCAGGGAGGCAAGGTGAGCAGGTATGTGGGCCTGAAGGACAGAGGGTGTCCAGGTGCACAGTGCCAAGCGAGAAAACAGTTCAGCTGTGATGAAGAGGGGCTAATGCAGGAGCAAATAGGAAGATCTTTAGGTGCTTTCGGAAGCAGAGATGTTTCTCCTCAAATTTCAACGTGGCAGGTAGGATGTTCCAAAGGAAGGTTCCAGCCGTAGACACAGATCTGCCCCCAGCTTGTATCTTCGATAAACAACTGACCCAGAGGGAGTGTGAGGTAGAGGAGCAAAGGACTTGAGAGGGGAGGTATTGGCAGAGGGATAGTTGAAGTTATTTTGGACCCAGGCCCCAGAAATCCTTGTGCACAATGCAGAGGGTCTAAAATGTAATCCTTGTATCCACTGGTAACCAATGAAGGGATTTCAGAGCTGGAGAGATAGGATCCCAGGGCTTGAGGCCAAAGACAAGTCTTGCAGTCCTGTACTGGATTAGTGGTAGAGGGTGGAGAGTAGAGGCAGGAAGAATTTTGAAAGAGGCTGTAACACTAGTCTAACCTTGAAACAACCAGAGCTTGCGAGACAGTGAGCTTGTAGGTGAATGAGAGGAGGTTAAGCAAGAAGTTATAATCTCAAGAGACATCAGGAATGTGTGCGGAGAAGGAATTTGTGGAGTCAAAGGTGACCCCGAGGTTGTTGGCCTTTCAGGTGGGGGTAGGAGAAGAGCCAAGGGAGGCCGGCCAGACAGTGAGGGGAAAGGATGGTGAAGATGAACCGATGAGGAGGATGTCAGTCTTGCTTGCATTTAGGCAGAGATAGTTGGTAGTACACCAATTTCAAATGGCAATTAGACAATCAGAAATGAGGGAGGGAGAAGAGGTGGGCGAGGACATCCTAAAAATCAGATGAGTGTCATCAGCATAGCACTGGAAGTTGTAGCAGAAAATGCAGTAGGCGAGAGCTGCCAGGTGCTGTTTGAAAGCAAGGCCGAGAGGTCAGAGTCAGACCCCTGTTGAACACCACAGGTAGAGAGGTAGATTGATGAAAGGAAGGACCCAAGTTGAAGCTGGGAGGGTCACACATGCCAAACACACATGTCATTGAGCAACACGCATCAATACTCACTGGATGATGCATCATAATCCATCCTCTTTCCCACTCCACAAATTAGTCCTGCCGGGATGAACTCTGCAGTGATCTCGTCGTGCTGAGTGAGTTCATCCTCCTCTGGTGCTGGTTCACCACCAGTCACATGAGACATGGCATAATTGGACACACGCTTTTGTTTTGCACAGCATCGGAGGTCATTCCGACGCTTGTAGCAGTCCTGAACCGTGCGCACCTGGAATCCCATGGCTGTCACACCATCCGCAATATGCTGCCAGTGAACTCAACGCTGGGGAGGCATTGTATGGCACTGTGGGCCCACAAGCATATCGCGTTCGTGTGCCGACACGTAGTCCTCAAGGAAGTCCAGTTACTGCTTACCGAAAGGCTTCTTAGTCAACGCTTCCTACTTTTGGGCAGTGGTACTGACCCTGAGTGGCCACTGTGGCCCTGATCAGTGGGGGCAGTGGCGCTGGTGAACTGGACCAAGGGAGTGGGTGTTGGAATGAGGGCAGAAGGTCTGGCTTGGGTCTGACTCACTGTCAGGGCGTTGTTGGCTGCATCTGCCCATGCAGTTACCACCACCCGGCTGCTTGGGGCAGCATATGTCATAACTGCCCCAGATACATGTGCCCCGGTCACAGCTACACTGGACACATGTGACCCGTACTTCCTGACAAGATGGAAATCATCCTGGGAGTCCTCATCATGCAATGCAACATGTGCTGTGCGACCCCGAGCCCGGGTGGTGGTCCCCACAGCTGCACCTGCAGCTACCACCACCAGTAGACCCATGACAGCAGATGAAAGTTGCTGTTGGGTCATATGGGCACCAGGTTGTGATGCAACAGATGCATCTCCAGGAGCCACAGGGGCTGGTGGCATGTCTGAACCAGCACGTGGCTGGGCATCCTGCCCCAGTGGGGCACCCCTGCTCTTACCCCTCTGTAGCCACCCTGGTCACCCTGGACTCCCTGTCCCCCCTGGTCTCTGCGCCCACGTGCCCGCCCACGCACACCCCAGGGAGGATTCCCAACTTTGCCGCCCTTACCCTTTGGTGGCCTCCCAACCATGGCACAGATGGTAATAGCCGATGGGAGGTGCACTCAACAATTGTCCTGGGCAATTGGGTTGAAGGGTGCAGGTTAATGGATGGAATAGGTACCCCTCGGCTTCTGCAAGGCTGTTTGTGACCCCTGGGGAAAAATGACGGGTCACACAACGCTCAGGCACCCCTACAAAAAAGGGGGAAAAAAGGGGAAAATTAAAAAAAATATAAAAATAATAAAAATAATGAAAATGTTTTGTTTAAAAATTGCATGTGACCACAGTAGCCCACGTGTGTGGAATAAACCTCCTGCAGTACGTTGTGGCACCTAGGGACACAAAAAACACATACGCGTGGAACACACGGGCTACTATGACCTCGAAAACGGGTCCAACTTTCCATCGAGCAGATGAGGGTCCTGGAACGCATCGACCCAGTGCTTCACCACCAGGTCCTGGAGAGGCAGACCAGTCTGGAGTTGAGCGGTGAGTGTCTGGCCTATCCCATTCCACACAGTGCATGTTGAGGTGTGGCAGGAGTGTGCAGCTTGGACATATGTCTGACATGGCCCATGTATGGATGTGTGTGTGTGCAGGGACATGCCCATGCTGCATGTGAGTGCAGTCATGTGTGATGCACATCAATGATGTATGTGTTCCAATGCATGATGGCCAACTGCATGTGGAGAAGTAAACATGTTTGCATTTCTCTGTATGTGCTATGCCATGGTTGGGGTGTGACACATGGATGATGGTTCCACCTTCATGTATGTGCATGGCGTACATGTGCATGTGTGTGTTTGACATGTGTGCGACTGTGATACGCCATGGATGCATGTGACCCGGACATGTGGGTACCTGATTGGGAGATGTGACTTAGTTGCCAATGATTGCACTGTGACAGTGTTGGAGTTGTACAGATGCATGTCTGTCTGGTGGTGTGTGTGCATGTAACTGGCACTCCCCATTTTGCTTGTGACGTTATACCAACCTTTGTTTGTTCATGCAGTTATGTGTGTATGGATGCTGATGCCTGTTGCATGATACCAGTTCATTTGTGCAAGTGTGTGGGTTCAAATGATATGAGTGTTGGGGAGTGTGATGTCATCTGTGAAGTTTTACACTGACACTCATGTGCAACTGTCATATGTGTATCAGACCATTATACAGTGCCCTGTTGCCTGTGTTCTATCTCTCCCTGTCTGCAGCGTCGACTGATGAAGAGGGCGGAGACAGTGCTGTGGAGCACAGCAGCAGGGATCCCACCAGCCGGAGACGCAAGGCCCAGCTCCCCTACCAAGTACTGATATCTTCTGGGAGTGAGGAGTCTGATGCTGCATCCATGGCCACAGCTGCTGAGGGGCGGTCCAAGAGGCGGAGGTTGGAGGTGGACTCCTCGGCAGCAGAAGGGGTAGCTGAGCCCCCACAGGGGCCTAGGGAGGAAGATGGCATGGAGTCATCCAGGTTGGTGGGGGGTTTGGTTGAGGAGGAGGTCGTGGTAGCCCCACACACGCGGCCTGAAGGGGGGGATTCCACTGGTGCTAGTGGTGCAGTCCATGGGCAGGGACAGGACGCAGCACAGGCTATCGTGGAGGTGCCTGTGTGTAATCCTGTCCCCGATCCTGTGACTGCATCATCCAGCACTAGCAGGGATGCCTCCGTCCAGACCTGTTTTCAGGGAGGGAATGCTCATACAACAACTGGCCTTCCTCTCCCTGCGGACGTGGCAATCCGTGACCGGATTGAACCTGTCCTAGCTGGTGTGGCGTTGCTCCAACGTGGTATTCGGGATGACGTGCAGGGTTCTTGTGAGGACAATGCACGTCATTTTGAATACCTGTCTGGCAGCGTCGCACTACTAAGACAGGTCGTCGGCACTGGGTGCCTCCGTGTGCTGGATCTTCTTGTGAACCTCTCCTCAACTGAACCCCCTATGCGTCAGTCATACTCCATGCCAACTTCCTGCCCAAGTGTCACCTGGGCCCCTGTGGAGCTGCCCCTGAGCCAGAGGCCAGGCTGGTAGAGGACACATCCCTGACACAGTCGGGAGTCTGAGGTCTGGCAGGGGTGGCAACCCCACCAACTGGACCCCAGCATATGGATGACGTGGAGGCAGCAACAAGCAGGGCCGTTGTGGTGCCAGAGGCAGTTGCATTGGAGGCAGCAGCAGGCTCAGCGTGGGCGCCATCATGGCTCAGGGCCATCAACATCCCGGGTGCAGGCATCTGCCCGCTGGCAGGAGGACCTGGGAGTGTCTTCCGTGTGGCAGCGGTTGGGCCAGCAAATAGATGTGGAGCGGCAGCCGGCAGAGAGGGCACGGCTCACAATGATCAGGGTGGAGAACTCCATGCACCGGACTTTGAGGCGGGCTGAGTGCCACGAGGCAACTCGCAGGAAGTTGGAGGAGGCCATGGCTGCACGCCTGCGAGACCTCGAGGCCAGGGAAGAAGCCCGCCTCCGGAATATCGACATGGAGTTCAATGATGCCCTGACCCGGGACATCAAAAAGTGAGCCGTCAGACTAGCCCGCCGCCTTTGTATATAGTTATTTAGGTTTAGGTTTCATTTGGTTTTTATTATGATTTGGAGTCAACAGACTTAATGTTTTTTATGCTTTTCAACTTAGGATTTCTTTCTATGGACTTTAAGGATGGACCACGTTTCTTTTTTCATGTTTTGGATTTTTATTTTTCCTTGGATTTTACTTTCTTTTTCATATTGCAATCATTATTTCTTCATTTGCATGTGTGGTTTTCATTTTGTCATTAGGTTTTCTTGTTAATACATTTCATTGTTCTTCATTATTGGTGTGGTCTACTATGATTTGTTTCCTGCATGTCTCCATGAGCATTGGCTCAGTCATTTGTTGCCACTGTGTGGCTCTGTAGGACATTTATTAACGAGCATGCTGGTTCTTTTGAGACTCTCATGGCATGGGTAATTTACTAGGGAGTGGGTGCAGTGGATCGTTGGGTGTTTGTACTGGGGGCTGTGGGATGGGATTTGGGTTGGCATTAGGGCCATGGGTCTGTATTATTATGACGTGTTTTTTGGGGGGACATGAGTCGGGGCCTGCTGGCAGGTGCCCGTCACTGGGGGTGAGGTGGGGGACATGAGTCGGGGTCTGCTGACAGGTGCCCGTCACTGGGGGTGGGGTGGAGGGACATGTGTCAGAGCCTGCTGGCAGGTTGCCATCAATGAGGGTAGGGTGGGGGAACACGAGTCGGGGCCTGCTGGCAGGTTGCCGTCAATGGGGGTGGGGTGGGGGGACATGAGTCAGGGCCTGCTGGCAGGTTGCCGTCACTGGGGGTGGGGTGGGGGGACATGTGTTGGGGCCTGCTGGCAGGTGCCCGTCACTGGGGGTGGGGTGGGGGGACATGACTAGGGGCCCGCTGGGAGGTTGCTGTCAATGGAGGTGGGGTGGGGGGAGATGAGTCGGGGCCTGCTGGCAGTTTGGCGTCAATGGGGGTGGGGTGGGAGGACATGTGTCGGGGCCTGCTCGCAGGTGCCCATCACTGGGGGTACACGAGTGCATTTTACATGCGATTCCACTGGGGCGAGCGGGGTACGCCTATTCCGAGGGGTGCGTGGGGAATTTTACACGTGATTGGCCTGGCGCAAGCAGGGTACTCGTATTCCGAGGGGTGTGCATGGAGCTTTGCACGTGATTGGCCTAGCGCGAGTGGGGTACGCGTATTCCGAGTGGTGCGCAGAGAGTTTCACATGGGATTTCCTGGCGGAAGCGGTGTACGCATATTCCAAGGGGTGTGCAGGGAGTTTTACACGCGATTGGCCTGGCACGAGTACTGTATGCATATTCAGAGGGGTGCGTGGGGAGTTTTACACGCGATTGGCCTAGCGCGAGCGGGGTATGCGTATTCCGAGGGGTGCGCAGGGAGTTTTACACGGGATTGCCCTGGTGTGAGCGGGGTACGTGTATTCCGAGGGGTGCGCAGGGAGTTTTACACGCGATTGGCCTGGCGCAAGCGGGGTACGTGTATTCCGAGGGGTGCGCAGGGAGTTTTAGACACGTTTGACCTGTCGAGAGTGGGGTACGTGTGTTCAGAGGGGTGCGCTGGGAGATTTACAAGCGATTGGCCTGGCGCAAGTGGGGTATGCATATTCCGAGGGGTGTGCGGGGAGTTTTACATGCGATTGACCTCCCGTGAGCGGGGTACGCATATTCTGAGGGGTGCGCGGGGAGTTTTACATGCGATTGGCCTAGCGCGAGTGGGGTATGCGTATTCTGAGGGGTGCGCAAGGAGTTTTACACGCAATTGGGTTCCCGCGTTCGAGCTGAGTGGCATTTTTAGCGCGTTTTCATTGTTGGGGGACTGTATGCTGGTCCACTGGCCTTTGCGCCATGTCGAGGATTTGTGCGGATGTTTTTGGTGCACGGGGCAGGATTGGGGGAGTAACTGGCGCTGCTGCAGGGTCGCTGCGCCACGCTGCACCACGCTGCGCCACGGCTGGTTATGGATGTTTGAATCCATGAATACGCTGTGCATCAAAATGGGTTTTGGCACACACGGCTGGCGCAAGCTGGCCCACGCTCCCTCTGTGTGTCAGCCGTGTGCGCCACATCTGCGCTTGATTTCATGAATTACCCCCATAGTTTTATATTTACTTCAGCTGAGCCTCCACTTCATAAGAGGCTGCAGTTCTGCCACCCCAAGTCTCATGCGAACAACCACACTCAAAGTGATCAATGACCTTAAGCAATTTGTACTCTATCCCATGCACAATAAAGCCAGCACCCAGGACCTAGTCTTTATTTCATCCCCCTCATTACCTGCGTAGACCCTATCCCACTCAATTAGTCTGACCTTGCCGCTCTTCTAGTGTTGATCATCCACTCGACCATGGCCATCAAAGGTCAGGCTAAATGGTTCATCACTCAATGCCACTCACTTTAAAACATTGCTGGTCAATTAGCTAGAAGCAGACTGTGTAGACTTCCCAGCCAAAGGGAAAGCCTCTATCCTACTAGAATTATTCAACAACTTCACTATGAAAGTGGTGGATGTTCTTGCCCCCCTATAAACCAGCTGCACTGACCAAACCATCCGCCCCTTCGTACACCACCAAGCTCACCTCCATCTATTACTCAATCAGAGCGCTACAGAAATGAGGGTGCAAAAACATAACTCCAGATATCTCACCAATGTTAAATCTCTCTTCATCAACAGTAGGATTCTGATCACTAAGACCAACACTGCTTACTACTCCACCACAATCGTGTCACTCCACCACACCGCAGCAAGCCTAATTATGAATGCAAGGAAATTTGACCAAATCACCCCTTCTTACGCACACTACATTTGCTTCTTCTCCAGGCCAGTATATTGTTTAAGACTGGATGTAGCAGTTAAAAAGCAGTCACAAGTAGCACACCACCGTACCTGTTGGCTAAGCTCTACATATCTAGTGGCACACGTTCCTCAAACATTGTATCGACCAACCAGCTACAATCAAAACTCGCCTGCAAAAAATCCTCCTCTTGTCACCCACCCACCCTCTGGAACGCGATACCTGTATCGGCTCGGAATGCCCCCACAGTTCTCCAGTTTTGCAAAAATCTCAAAACATGGCTTTTTCAACAATATCTGACAAATGACAAATCCAGATAGATGCACAGACTAACGCACACACCTCAATTCACGCTACTGTTAAAAGATGCTAGCCCAAACGCTAGTAGTTTAAAAAATAAAAAATAAAATGTACATGGATGCCTTGCAGTTAATTTAACTTTTATCATGAAAATGATTTTTGTCTTCATTTCCAAAAAGGATGCTGTGATTTTAGGCATTGCTTTGCTTCTGGGCAAACACACAACCTTAGAAGACAACCTTTTTGATTGTTTCTGAAAAGTACTGTCCCATGTGTAGGTTGCTAGGAATAGTCGAATAGGTGTGTCAACCAAAAACGTTTTGCCACTTCTAAGTTAATAAAAAGTGGCCAGTGTTTCATATTTAAGACAAACTCTATTTGGCTGATGAATGGTTTGTGGGTTAGCAGTCATTTAAACCTCTTAATACACGTTCCTTTCTTACTAACTATGGTGCTACCAGTATCCGAGGTTCCAGCTGGCAACTGTACAATATATTTGTCTCTTAAACCAAAGCCAGTAGGCATTTTAGAGGACAGTTAATTTACGGCTTCTGTAAAACCTTCATGTGCACGTTTTAACTGCATCGTGTACTTCCATGTTAGGTACCTATGCGGCCTCACAGCTGCTGGCATGCTAAATCATTGATGCACAGCAAGAGGTGTGCATGTGTGCCTTTTGTATCGAAGTTAGTGAATCATTGCGCACCCCATGAGCTGGCAGGCCTATCTAGGGATACACCACTACCATCACCTTTCAAGGCACTTAGCACTTTATGAATACACGACCGTTTAGCAAACCTGACGTCCATGCAGAATCCATTTACATGAGTTCCTGAACTTTAAAAATAAAGACTGGCAGTTATTTTCTTAGCAGATGCAAATCAGCCACAGACTCATAGCCACACTGCTATTGAGAAATAACTGCCTACAAATCCGCTAAGTCAGGCCCAGAATGCAAAAGCGGCAGCAAATAATAGGCCAAGACACATCAGACTTACAAATGCAGTATGGGTTCATAGCTTGGATAGAAGGACCAATAGGAAGGGTCGAAACAACATGCGTTGCTGCGATGAGCGCTAATCCACTGCTTCAGGCTCCAGTTTGCAAAACTTTGGTTCCAATTAATCTCCTTTCCAGTATTTAAATCTGCCATTGTGCTTTCTGAGCAGAAATACAAATGGCGGTGGGTTATGTTGTATTACTTTTTACACCACTCTTTATGGAAAATGATTTCCAAGAAAAAAGACTGCGCTTTTCAAGAGAATCATTGGAAGTAATTTCTCGTTGGAGTAAGAGTTTTCATAGAAGGCATTATTATGAAAATGTCGCCACCTATGCAAAGGGAATTTTCATTCAGATGGACCATTTTCGGAAGCCCATTATGAAATCCCACTGCTCTCTTACATGTTCTTGCCCATCTTATTCAATGTGTCGAAAGAAATATTAAATGGCGTTAAATGCAAAAAAAAGGGTTTTCATTCAAACAGAGTTTATACTATGCAGTTTGTTTAGTAGTTCCATTCCCAATTTCATACACAAGGAACGTGTTTGCAATTAATCAATGCTTCTTAAAAATGTTTCTTGCAATGGTTTGGATATTTAGGTGGTCACGTTTGTTCGAAGGGTATTTTGAGTTCTTGAAAGCCAAATCACACAAACGTTGGCAAAATCTTATTTTATTGCTTATAGCGCAAACCTTGCTCAAGAACAGTGAAGCGCTTTACAACAGGGAAGTGCCCGCATTGGGCTTGGCATTTTAAACAGTGCATAGTACTGTTGGTCAAGGGGAGAGGGACATCATTCATTTATATGTCTGAACTTTGATTGTTGCCTAGACCCTTATAGATTTCAGAGCAAGAACAAATAGACGACCCTAGTGACAAATATGTGATGTTAGTAGGATTATGCTCAAACCTGCAGTGCGAACACAAAACGTGCACATTTATTTGTTGTAGTTTAAGGGAGTCAAGGAAGCAAACTTTTCTTAAAGATGGTTTGGCACAAACATGTATTGAGTGTGCATCACAGTGAGGTAACAACAAACCCAGTATGACAAACTAGAATAAACTGGGAATGATTGACAGCCTACTCTAGGGGATCTTCAATTCTCAAGAGTTAAGCAATTAAGGTGGATTTGTAGGCTTTTGCAGGCCATCTGAAATTTGAGATTTAAGAAGAGAACAGCAAAGAACAGAGGTGAAAAGCTAAAGAGGAGTTCTGAGGTTCAGGGGGTATGGGGTTTAAATAATTATAATTGTTCTTTTATAAAGCGCTTAATCCCAACCGGTTTCTAAGCGCGAGCCCAGGATTCAAAGTTGTGTTGCTATGCGTTATCTTGTGTCCAAGACACACACGTTGCCCCTGAGCAACAATCAGTGCCAGATTATCCATTAGGCCAAGTAGGCACCAGCCTATGGACTCCACTCCTTTTAGGGGCCCTGCAACAAAGAATCAGAATAAAGCAGTGCAGAAAATAAAAAATGTATTAGGAGGTAATTTGCGAGGGGGGCGCCGACATTTCGACTGCGCAGGGGCCTCCACAGGGTTTAATTCGACACTGGTGACAATGGACCCCTTCCAGTGCATCAATATCCACTTTCCTACCATGGTCAAATCTAGAAAGATGTTCTCCCTCATGTTTAGAAAATGTCTACTGTTAAGATGGTCTGGGAAGTCCCAAATTAAACAGAGGTTCTGGCGCCAGTTCAAACCAGACTCAACAATGGAAATAGAAAAAGTGCAAGGCAAAACCCAGCTTTATTATCATTAAAATAAAGCAGGGACAGCATACAAGCATAGAATTCTTGACAATCTTGCTGGTTACATAAAAACAATGGTTTACATATTCAACATTTCTCATAACTGACATCATACTGTAATCTTAGTTGCCAAAACCTATGGCGTGCAGGGATTGGTTAATAGTGATGACTACATCAATGTTCTATAAGGGTTACATTTTTAATTGGGTAACGCTTGTCTGATGGCTCCTCCTGTGACCACCTCTAAATTGATAACGGTAAAAAGACATATAGCCTTATTACGGGTCGGGCGGCCTGGAATTAACAGTGAGGGTAAACCCGCCGCCACTGTTAATTCCGGACTGCCCGATCCCGAGTCCTGCAGGCGGGAGGTGATCTTCCCGCCAGGTCTGACCTGGCGGGTTGAACACCTCCCGCCTGCAGGCGGACGTGGAAACACCAGCACCATCACGAGATGGTGCTGGATTTTCCACTTCCCCATTCCCATTGAGTCCTATTGGACTCAATGGGAATGTGGATTAACACCATTCCGCCTCCGTGACTCCCGGGACACCAGGGCTGTAATGCCCTGGTAATTCCGGGAGTCAAGGAGGCGGAATGGTAATACAAGTCCGACGGTAACCAGGGTAGTGTAACATTAGAGATTTTCATTGGTTGGCTTCTTACCAACCAACCTTGGACAACTGACAGGTTGTCAAGATATGAGCCAGACAGGAGTAGGGGGATAGAAGTCCATGAACTGCATTACTTTTAATTAACGAAGATACCATCCCTCAATTCTAGGCCATGAATCATGGTGATCTATTTGTATGTAAGGAGTGGGGCAGGTGACCTATCTTTGTTCCTGCTAATGAATAGACAATGCTCTTCAATTATGGGTCAAGTGTGATGAGACCATGTTTAGAATTCTTTCACCCTTCATTTTTGGGAATTTAGCTAATATCAATGCAAGTGTTATGTGTTTTTATTGTCAGTGGGGACACTCTTGATTTATTCTTCATCAAGTATTTTGCTTATAGTTGTTCTTCACCTGGCTCACAAAGGCTGGTTGTTCTCTTATTAAACCTTAATTAATCTGGGAGTATCCTTCTTGTGGCCTGGGAATTGCTATCTCGTGCTTTCACTGCAATGTTCTAACCATCCCTTAATTTGCGGTAACCTTGGCTGTGGTTGCAAGCTTCTGCATGAGCTGTGCAGGGATCTGTATTTCCATGATTTCAGCATTTTGAGTTCTCGTGAAGCCATGAGGCCTTTTGTTTACCTAGGAGTACATTGTGGCTTCTATTTTGGAAAATATGGCTGCCCATTACTGTTGTGTTTCTATGTTAGTGGGCTATTTTTGCGTGTCGGTCATGGTGCATTCAGCTTATTCATTGCTTATGTTATCATTCTTCATGGCATATGGACGTTATGTTAATATTCTTCATGTATCAGTGCATATGTTACCTAGTGTCTGCATTATTCATGTTGAGCGCACATTTTGATTCGGGTCCAATGCAGGCACATGTAGTGTTACAGCGTTAATTTGCTTAATTGTGCCATCTTCATCTTCAGTTGTGTCCATCGCCTGCTGTACCTGCGTGGGATAAGGGTGGTACAGTTGTTTTAATGAGTAATGTCTCTCACCTGTGCCAAATTGAGCTGGGGAGGGGTAGAAGCTATGGATGAAGTATTCACCTGCCTCCCAACACTACAGTGCCAATATGATATGATATGATATGATATGGTATTTGTAACGCGCCTATACACAAGTGTTTCAAGGCGCGACGAGGCAGGGAGGGAGGGAAACAAGGGGAAGACAGACAAACGATCCTACTAGGCCAGGTGTCATTCAGATCGCGCAAGTGCAGAGGTAAGGGGAAAAGGAGGAAGTGCAGGGGGAGGAGGTGGGGGGGAAAGTGCAGTACAAGGTAAGTAGCGTAAGAAATAATAATTAATAAATAATAAATAAAAAGGGCCAGCTGGTGGCAAGTGCGAGGTAAGTGCAGAGCAAGTGCTGGGAAGGGGGCTGTAGGGTACAGTGACAGTCCCACAGTGCACGGGGAGCCAGGGAGGCAGTGCAAGTGGAGAGTGGCTGGGCCCTGGACCGAGGTTGCTGAGAGTGGCCCAGATGCAGGTTTAGTGCTGAATTCAGTGGGGGGTTAAGCAGGTTTAGCAGGGGAGAGGGAGAGAGAAGGCAGAAGCGAAGAGGAAGGTTTTGAGGTGCTTCCGGAACCGGAGATGGTTCTCCTCAAGTTTCAGGGAGGCAGGAAGGCTGTTCCAGAGGGAGGCCCCTGCTGCAGAGAGAGATCTACCCCCAGCTCGTTGCTTCGAGAAGCGGCTGACCATGAGGGAGTTGGAGACGGATGAGCGAAGGGCTCGTGAAGGAAGATATTTAGGAAGAGAGAGTTGAAGGTATTTAGGTCCCTGGCCCCAGAAGGCCTTGTGGACAATGCAGAGGGTTTTGAACTTAATCCTCGCAGCCACTGGGAGCCAGTGAAGGGATTTCAGTCCTGGAGAGATACGGTCCCTGGGCTTGAGGCCAAGGACAAGTCTCGCAGTTCTGTTCTGGATAAGTTGCAGAGGGCGGAGAGTGGAGGCAGGCAGATTAAGATAGAGGCTGTTACAGTAGTCCAGCCTTGAGAGAACCAGGGCTCGGGAGACAGTGAGCTTCTGGGGGAAGGAGAGGAAGGGAAGAATACCTCTGAGGAGGTGCAGCTGGTAGTGTGACTTCTTAGAGACGTCAGATATATGAGGAGAGAAGGAGAGTGTGGAGTCGAAGATGACCCCGAGGTTTTTAGCCTTGCAGGTAGGGGAAGGAAGGGGGCCAAGGGAGGCCGGCCAGAGAGCTGCAGGGAAGGAGGGAGTGGGTGTGCCGATGAGTAGAATCTCAGTCTTACTGGCGTTGAGGCAGAGGTCATTGGCGGCACACCATTCCTGGATAGCAGACAGACAGTCGGAGATGAGGGAAGGAGAGGAGGAGGCCGAGGGTAGCCTGAAAATGAGCTGGGTATCGTCGGCATAGCACTGGAAGTAGGGGCAGAGAGCGGCGATGCGGTGGGCAAGGAGTGCCAGATACTGGTTGAAAAGCCAGGGAGAGAGGTTGGAACCCTGGGGGACACCACAGGTGGAGAAAAAGATGTCAGAGAGGAAGGAGCCCATTTGGACCTGCCAGTGTCTGACATATTTGTAAACTCTTTTGTAGTACAGTGTCAAATCTTTCAAACACACCCTACCAAAAGGGTACGAGTGTCCTCAAAAAAGCGCAACATGCAGCGCCCCTCCCTGTAGCAGCAACAACATGTGCTATCATCACTCAATCCACTTCTATACATTGTTACCAGAGTTCAATAGGGTTGCAGCAAACCAATGGAAGCTTCAAATCAGCAAACAGATTTTTCAAAATCCCTTTTACTAGAGGGCTCCTGGCTTCACAGTGTGTGCGCAGCATGTGTTGTTCTAGTCTTGTTTCGCCATGCTCAGTACTTCACTTGTAGTTCTCTGAGGTCATCTAACGTTCATATCATGTTCTCCAGAGTTAAAACCTACCAAAGCATCAATGCATTCCATATGATCGCACCAATGCCCCCTTCAATATTTCCATCAACTCAGTCAATTTTCTGTAACAAGACAACTCATCTGACAAACCAGTCAGTATATGGAACTCATTCCACCTTTCCGTAGCTAGCATTTTCTCAAAATAACAAAATCCAAACACACCTCATAGAAATTGCTTACTATGGCCAATCTTCAGCAGCAGTTGGACCCCATAAACATGCAACATTGTTTTCAAACTGAAGGCTCCACTGTCTTTATTGAACAGTCCCATTCTTCCCATGCTGTCTTAAGAGTATTAGATATAGCAGACCTCCCTTCCAAGTATTGAGAAGGTAAAGACAGTGATGATAGAAACAGGCAGTGAAATAAGCTTCTAGGTAATGAAGTGTCTGAGAATTTGATGATTGCTTAGACAGTTGCTCTTCAAGGAAACCCTGCCTTGAATGACTGGTACATTCCGTTTCTGGACTTCCCAAACCCTTTTCTTCCACATTGTCTCTAGATCTTCTCTACTTCACCTTCTCATTCTCCTTGACCACTCCATGTATTCCTGTTCTTCACCTTCCTTTCCTTATTCTGCTGCCTTCCCAATTTTCATGCAATCAGTTTGATTCTGCTCTGCTCCCCACAGGTCTAGCCTTAGCTCTGCATCCTTATGCTTCTTGTTTCTTTTCCTATTTGCCTCCTATCTTCACCAACTTGCTGCTTGGACTGCCATCTTTGGACATGATCAGGCACTACCATGAGCATTTATTTTGCCTATGTGAGCAGGCAAGCTGCCCACCGCCTGCCGGCAGCCCACCAATGTCCCATCAAATCCTCTATGGTCAGTTGTCAGTGATAGCTTTAGTGATATCTATAGTTGAATGTAGACTTTAAGCCAGAGCTGCCGTCCCCAATTGCTAGGTCCTACCTTTTTCTTGTGCTATAATGGGGGTTCTCCTGCTATGTTATTTCATTGATTGGAATTGAGTATCAAGGCTTTTTGTGCTTTTCAGCTTTGTCCACCTCTATGGAGGTCAAATTTGTCTCTTCAACTTGACTAGCAGGACTGATATTGTTGACATCTACATCTCTGTCCCCATTCAATATTATATGCATGACCAATAATCACTTGGTGGGCTGTTAGGAGGGAATATTGCCTGAAGTGGGGCTGCAAGCTGACCTCAGCATTTCTAAAAGGAGGTGGTTTTTAGGGTCCACACCGGTGTAGATTTAGCTGAGGTGCAATTTCGGGGGCAATCCCCTAAGAGGATTTTTCTTTTTTTAATGCATCTGGTGATCTTTGTTGCCAGTCCCCAGGAGATTCTGTGTTTTCACCTAGATTAACTGCATTTTTTTCGGAACAGGAGAAAATGGGAATGCATAGGAGTGTTCATTCTCAGTGTTCTACTCTGTCCTCTACACTTTGAAACTGTGAATTTTCCTTGCATTGTAGACTTCTGACCCCAGCAACCCCAAGACAGAATAGGATATTTCTCTCCTATGTTTTCTTTTAATCGGTTCACTCTTTCTCTTGGCCCTCATCTCTCAAAGTACATTTTCTCTCGTCACTCAGCACACTTACTCTCATTTTTGGCAGGGTGTAGTCTCTTGGAAAGGACTCTGTGTTGGAAGTGGCCATCTTTGCACAGTGCGGATTGATGCTTTGGACACCTAGAGGTCCTTTCTTCTAACTAACTGAGGCTGCAGGGCAGAGAAAGGCACCTGGAGGATGGAGGACTGAGGAATCCTTGACTGGTGTCTGAGCTCAGGTTCCGGAACAATTGTATGAGTGGGTGATGTGTGAAGGTGTGGCTTAGAGCCACCTGCTTGGAGGAAGCATGTAGGGAGAGGGAAGTTGTGTAGTTGTCTTCCCTTTTTGACCCTCACCTCTAGAAATAGAGCTGTTTGCACTGCTTGTTTCACATTGCTCCTTTTTTACTCCTCACCATCTAAGCATATAGAGCCCACCTTCTCTCCAATTATTGCTTAGTACCACTGGACCTATCCCCTGCAGCCCAGTTATTTAGCTACCCCATGGGCTGCCCAACAGGCTGATGCCTGCTTCTCTGGTTCTTCTCCTTCCCGCCAGGCTTCTGACGCCATCACTTTGAGACTCACATGACACAATCCCAGCACCCATTTGTCATGTGTGCAGTCATCTAACAACTTTTATCCTGTCACCCCATCCTAACCTATTTTCTTCTCATTCCTAGTAATATGGGAATTCCTCCACTCAACACTTTTGTTGAATGAGAATATGCAGAAGGGCTATAATGTTCTGTAAAATTGTGAATCTCTGAGACATCTACACCAAACCCGGCAGTCTCCATGTCAATCCGAGTATGTCATTCAGCATATGCTTACCAATTCACATTCGTCTCTCCAGCTTTTGCATTACATCCTGAATCACTGAGAAATCTCCACCCATTTGGTTTTCACACCAACTGATATTGGGGATGCTGCAGAGACACATTTGTTGAGGCCCAGATGAATACATCATCTGTAGCTATTGCCCATACCCCTGATGATGGACAGATACAATGTCACCTATAGCTCTTGCCCCTCCCCCGGTCCAATATTGTAAAGGTGAGAAACGTTACTCAATGAGCCAACCATATCGCCAATATGCTAAGCAGGTGCAGGAAATGATGAACATGATGTGAGCTAAAGATGGCGAGAATAAGTATCCTCATTGTTAATTGACACATGTGCATGCAATAGATACGAAGCAAATATACAGTCACCTTAAAGAAACATAGACACTAGGTTAAACATGCATTTATACATGAAGAATATTGCTTGCAACACTAACGACATGAAAAACATAACAGAAGTAACATATATAAGCTGAATGCAACACTAATGGTACATGAGTGTAGCTCACTAACATACACATGCTACATTAATGGGCAGCCATATTTTCTAAAATGGAAGCTGTAGTAATGCTTTTTAATAAAAGCTTCAAGACTCTTAGAGAAGCACAGAATGCTGGCAAAGCAGAAATAACAGATCCACAAAGACTAAGCCAAGGTTGAATTACGAGGAAAGAATCTTCCCATGTGAGGAGGAATTTTGCCCTCAAAACCAGGTGCAGATTGACATTAAAATGTAATGCAAAATAGAAATAACTAGCAGGAAATACATATTTTAGCAGTGCCACACACAGGTGTTTTATAACTAAACTTGACCACAAAGCAAGGGAACATATAATGAAGGCCAAGAGAACCAATCAGAGTGCAGGGGGTTTATTTTGTAGTTCATTTGACCTTAAGTGCCAGGCACTGCATCACCTCATCTTCAAGAAACATAAGGCCTAGTTGAAGCCTGTGTTTTGCAGCTAATGTGTTGGTCAGCACATGGTGATGTAATTGGAGAGAGGGAGATTTCAGGGGATGATGTCAGAAAATGAGCGGTGTGGGTTTTTATTCCAGGAAATGTGTTTTCCCAGTAAGAGGAAGGCAATGTATTTTATCTATAAGCACCTGACCAATCAGTGTGTTTGACCTGCCTCGAAATGTAACTAATACGTTTTATTTTAATTCTGTGGTTTATCTTTATAAAGTTTGCTCCAATTGGAAGCAGTGTTCAAAACCTTTTCAGTCAGTCCAGAGCAGGGCTGATTTTTAATTGCTTCTCCCAGCTGAGGAGGGTCAATACATTCTTTGTTTCCTGCAGTATGTCCATTTGTCTGTGCAAATATTTTGGTATCTACTTTTGGAGTATGCCTGCAAATGGGACCTCCTTAACACATGGTTGATCACAGAAAAAATTATCTCTGACCTTCTCTTCTCCTACCTTCCCCTCCTGTCCAAGCAACCTACAACCTCCAATTAGGGAAAGGACTAACTAAAGTAAAGGAACGGAGCAGTATAGCCCAATCACAGATCATGCATGTCTAGTGAGCACCTTTCTGCTCACCACAACACAGCCAGGTCCTACACATGTGGGAACTGGATTTATTAACAAAATGTATCCTTCCTGCTGTGTTGCAGTTCCATCAGTGATCACTATGAATGCAACATAATGTCATAGGTATCAGGTATTAAATGACTCTACAGACCACATGCAAATGTTCTTCTACTAATTTATATCTATAATCCAACATGCTGCTTGAAATTGCACTTCTATTATTTAGATCTATGACATCCTAAAACCCCAGCCTCTCAAATAGTTATTCCCAATAACATGAAACAATTCTGGAGGCTGCACAAACATGTACTCCTGTTCACTGCATAGCCCATATCTACCATCAGTTTCTTCGGGATATAAAGTCTCATTCCAACTCACTTTGCTCATGCCCCCTTCTGTCTTAACACCACCATAATAGCTTACAGTCCAATATACCAAACATATAGTACTCCTAAACCAAAACATAATAATCTTTGAACACAATTTTAAAGTACTAGTCATCTTTGCCAAATGAGCGATTTTTCTGCATTAGCATTTCCAGTTTATCATGCAATGTTCAGAGTGCGATTTTCCAAATTCCCCTAAAAGAAACAGCACTTTGGGACGATACCAATAGCAGTTTGGTACATTAAAAATGTCCCATAACATAGATAACATAATACGATATGCGCTTGCACACTTCTGGACCTATGGATGTCTATCACACCAGTGTAGCCTTCTCGTAATCCCTAAAGATTTGCAAATCCAAACCACACCCATCATGCTCAAAATGAATTTTCTGACACATATCATTCCCATGCCATAGAAATCTGCTGACAAACTAATCGCATTACTGAACAAAAGGCTTTCTTTATTTGATTGGTAGAAGGTTGTGCATGTACAACAATATAAGACGCTGAATCACCTTTATTGCTTTGGCCCCTTCATAGTATTTTTAAGGCAAACTACCTTCCTGCCTCTGTCTTGACCAGTTGCATAAGATGATGTGTGCTGAACATCCCTGTGTCTTAAACATGTATTGATCTTATTACTAGCCAATGAGAAACTTATGTTGTAAACCTTTTCTTGATACACAAGATTTTGGCAGCCCAAAATCTGGTGATTCTCTATTTTAACTTTCTAGCCAGATATCACACCAAACTGCTGGAGTACACTTAACAATATCAGTAAAGCTGTATTCACATTACAAAGAAAAATGAGCACACCATCAGAATAAAAATTGTTTGTGGAAAATCCTTCCACACTGATTAAGACTCCCCCTTCTCTGGGTTATTTTTTTTAAAGTTGCTGTGAGGGACACTAGCACACTAAATCAAAACGTAACAGTAAAAGAGGGCCACGCTGGCTGGTTGAAAATAATCTCCGACCAATCTGAAATCAATCAATTTTTAGTAACACAGGAGGAAAGATTTGTATGTAGTCCTTATATCATTTTGGAAAATTCCTTTTGAATAACATGTTCAGCAGAATCACACTTTGAAAAGTGAATTTTAGCCTGCCAATAGTTTTTTCCGCATTGACACCTGAAGTAGGACTTTTCTTAGGCTGTACGAGAAGGATATCAAAAAATAGACTAATGTTCTCTTTTCAATATTGACCCTGAAAATATCCAAATTGATCAGGACTAAGCAACTTCCCTAATAACTTTTCATCAATCTATTTGCTGAAATTGATGACAAAATCTTCATGGCAATGAATAATAATATGTGTTTACATAGCAATTCATACCATATACCTCCTACTGCCAAACACTGTAATAACAGGAGTTATTATCCAATTTAATAGTACTTAATTCATCAATCTCAGAAGGATTCGATGATGGGCTGAGTTGGCCCTACTATGGGTTTTAACATAAGAAGTGTAGGCTTGCCCAGAGTTGGAGGCAAGCACTCGACCCATTGATTATTTACCTGGCCTACAATAATCACACATCATTGAGACTTTTGCATTATTTTTCAAGAAACACAATAACCGCTGTCTCATAGACTGTGGGAACACCTTTTACTAACTGAACCCTTGAAGCATTCAAACGACAACACGTGTTCACACTTCCAGAAAATTATTCTTGGAATGATTCAGGATCAATGTGAATTTTTTGAAAATAAAATTTCAAATCACAAAATATTGATTTTCTTTTTTTCCCCCATTACCCCACATACATATGTATGGGAAAATGGGTTTCTCGAAATTTGGTATTTTGGGCTTCTCAGAAATTGCATTCTACATTTCGATATGATACCATAATTCCAAGACCAGACAACTTCCAACTTTTAAAACATTTGTCTACTTCAATTCCCTTCTTCACAAAGCCATTGGAAGTGTCCTCCAGCCTGTGAAGCTTCACATTGTTCAAATGGAATCAGGTTGAACTGCAGCCAAAGGACCAGTAGATGCAGCATGTTTCTATAATATTTAACAAATATGGCATTCATATATAATGTATCACAGTCTTCCCAGTAATCACATAAACAACTCTTGCAATTTAAAACAAGCGAATCATTTTTGGAAAGCTTTAGGTTATTAGACTCTCAGCCTACTCACCAACATCCTACAATGTATGCCTCACATATTTGACCACATATGGTATTCTCTATATTCTGTCCTGCAATGTTTACCTTTGGTATCTAACTAAAAATGTTTGGCCATGCTCTACTGTATTTTGTTTGTCCCACAGTATATTGTCAGATGAGCACTTGCAATCGAACCTGAGTACTTTCAACTTGAACCTTTACAGCACTTTCCTTTGCCTACATTCCAATTGGAGAAACACCAATCATCTATCCAAAAAAGTCAAGTCAAAATCTCTTTCCAAATCATGCTCCATCATTAGGTTGAAAAATCCAATAGTTTAGGTAAAATCATTTCAGAAGTATGATGTGATTAGATGTGTGCACACTGCATTCTACAAACTTAACCATTGCCACAAGTTCAGCACCAATGTCTGAACCTGTCATTTATAAGAATTGCAACCACTCTCAATTATTCGAAATTGTGCACAGATTTCAACAAACCCAAATTAAAATGTTTGGGCAAAGTGCAAAGATGGACACCAAATGACAACACATAACAGTCAGGCATCACGCAACCCAAATGTACAAACACAATGGAACAATAGTCCCAGATTTATATAGACCAGACATCTAGTAGGTATGCAAATTGCTACATAACAAAACATTTATTTCACTAACGAAGGTTAGTTGCTAGAACAGAGCAAGCTTTGAAAGAAAATGCAGCAATCATGTGGTGTGCAACCTATCAACAACATAATGAGGAAAATGAAGATGTTAGATCCAATACCATTACATTTATTTGACTTATGGGAAGTCGATTGGGAGAGTTGGCAAAATATGATTAGCATGGCTGTGCAAGACTTTAACCTTCAATTCAAAATTCCTTAGATAAAGTGGACAAGAGTTTTGATATCCTGACACTTAGGGCCGAATGACAAGAATGCGGTTAAAACTGCCCAGATATGTATACATTTGGGCATGATAAATGATAGGACTGTTGGTAATACCCCAGACGTAACAATGTGTTGGATGAACATATAAAGAAGTACTGTTGATTATATCTTGGTAAGCATAGAAGATGGCCATGCTCTGGTAGATACAGCTTTCTGTCGGAAAAAGGAGAGTGGTCATGATCTCTGAATATCAGAGGTTGATTTAGGCATGGTAAACCCCAAAAATAGCAACGATTGTGTACAAGATGTCATTCTAAATAGTAGCAATAACAGAAGATTTATTACATGGATAAAGTACATCTTGAGGAATAACTTCATTCCCTATATTGTAGTATCCTACCTTGTTTAGAATGTGCATTAGATAATGTGAATAACAATCAGTTAGCTATGTGGGGTATGTGCAGACAATTATTAATAACAAAATAATAACTTAATTAAAATGCAAGTAACTAAACCAGGTAAAATTGTAAAGGAAGAGAAAGAAGAAACTTGGTTTTGTAGTGACTGTAGAAATACCAAAATGGCAGCAATAAACCATCCCAAAAAGATTTGAATGCAGTAATTAAAATTAGATAAAGATGGAAAACTCGGATTATAACAAAATGATCCAAAAAAAGAAGAAAACATCTGCAAAAATATCTGGGAGAATGTAGAAAAGGTTCCTAAGTAAAATATGAAAGCGTTTTGGAAGTTAATAACTGGATCAAAACGATGTATTAATTACTGAATAGGAATGTGTTGTGCATTTTAGTGCACTTTATCAGGAGGACAGAGAGACTTTCATGTGTCAACCAGTTTTGGGCAATATAATTGTGAATTCACTCCTGTGATTTAGCATTTATCTATTTTATATAGCAGACATTAGATTGGCAAGCTGTAGAAAAAACAAATGGGAATGCTGTAGGCCCATATAAGATCCTGATGAAATGATATAAGGATAACCTAGACATTTTAGCTACATATTTAACGCAGATTTTTACTGCAGTCCCTAATTCATGGCTTTCAGCCGAAGGTGTGCAGATCTACAAGAAGGGTCGTCACCCTAGTAATTATCACCCTATTTCCTATACTGATGTTGGAGGGAGCATCTACGCAAAGTACTTTTAACCCACTTGGCTGGAGGAGTCTAAAATAAGTAGCTACCTCCAAGATGGCTTTTGAAAAGGTATTATTCCTAACAACCAGGCCTTTAGATTGGGATTACTATTACTGAAGTATGTTATACCAAAAGCAGAATGTTTGTTTACATACTCTTTGTATAAAACAAAAAACGTGTATCGCTACACGTCAGCCACAAATGCACTCCAAAGGGAACTAAATCCCAATTCTGTCTGTTTAGCAGTTTCAGAGAATCAAAACATGTAGATTGAGCTCTAATAACTGCAGTTGTTTGTGTTTTGTATTTATTATTCGTCTCTCTTCGAGGGATGGGTACAATAGGTCCGGGGAGGTCATTGGCTTCTCCCAGACAAGGTAATTGTTTAACTAAATGCCATTCAATATTCACATTTAATGTTCTTCAAATTCCACATTTTTTTTAAAGGGTTTTCATTCAAAACAGTTTTACCCAGTGTGACAAGAAAACAATTTCAAGAAACAAACTTTTTTACAACTACTCTCAGTGCTTTTAATTCAAACACCAGGTTTGTTTTTGTTAAAACACATCAGATAATTCTTAGTGCTTTACAAATCTTGAAACAAAAATTGCAACACAAAACATACTTTACATTTCTCTGTGAACCGACAGCGTAAAACACTATTGTTTGTGTAGGCACAATCATAAAGGTCTCCTTGGCCTATGCTCACAATGTCCACTTTTAGTCATAACGAAAAAAGTCTTTAGGTTGAAAGTCATCAATCCCAAATAGCACCAATTATTCACTGTTCTGCCAACACATTTTGGACTGTACCAAAGTCCATCTTCAGGGCAAAGAAGGCTAATGGTTCCGTAACCTGGGTGTATCCACACCTTAAATTCCTAATGAGAAATATAAAAAGGACTTGCTATTATTGCTGTTTTGTAACTAAACTATATTTATATTTTTTCAAAATAATCAAATTGTCACCAACCTCTTGATTCCACTAATGGGATCTATTACTTCGATCTTGACCACACTCTCGTGTTGAAATATGACGGGGCACTTCACACTTGTGTGTGGTGATTTACACCTCCGAGGGGTGAGTTCAAAAAAACTCTAGAATGAAAGCAGAATGATTTATAAAGTGGTTTCAACTTCAAAAAGAAAAACTCAAAGGGACTTGAGTGTGTGCACCTGCAGTGTGTCAATAAACAGTGTCAATATACACATGCGTAGCTCTATTAGTTGAATATCTTAAAAATCCTCAGAGCCCCAACTAAATCATCTCAAATGTGGACAGGACGTGGTTCTGTACTTGTGGATTTAAATAACTCTTTGGGCTGAGTTCCAGCAACTCGCCTGGTTCATCTTGGTCTCGGTCCTCATCGAGGTCATCAAAAAACAATTTCAACTTCATTTTTCTCAGTAGTCTGAAGAAGTCTATTTTTTCTTTCAGAAGTGTGCTGTTGCTCTGGGGAACAAAGTAGAGTCCCTTCTGGAGTTGTTGCTGGATCCGATTCCGCACTTGAGGCGCCCGAAGTTGTAGTTTCGGCTTGTGGTTTAGATGGCTTTGGTGTTTGGCCCTGATATGGTTTATTTGGGCGATGCCCATAATAATCCTGCCATGTGTATACTATGTCCAGTTTATAATCAAGTGTGCCTCGTCTAAACTTGCGTATCTTCTTGGTCTCTAATTCCTGTTTCTATTTTTGTAATTTTTCATTAGTATCGTCCAATATTTCTTTGAGTTGATCTTCTGAATAACACTTGCTCAATGATGCCTTGAGAGTTCCAACATCTTCACTCAGAGATTTAAGATTGTGAGCCAACTACTCTATAGTGAGGAGTATCAGGTCCAATGAACATTTATTGAGTATCTGACACCACCTCTTCACGAATGCTGGATTTTCTTTGCATAAGGTTGGTTTGAGATTAACTCCCAGTCCCCGGGGAATTCTTTGCACTTTGTAATAACGCGCTAAAGTTGAAGCGTGTAATTTGAGATTGATCTTGCAGTGTATTTTCCACTCTAGTTCTCTGATGAGTGCATCTGGTTTTTCAGATGTAGATACGTCTTCGCTCGTTAGTTTAATTAATGACAAAATGTGGTTAGCTTCTTCTTCACTAAACCCTAATGTTTCTGCCCTATTGTCAGTAGTTTGGTCTATTTTGTTAAAGGACATTCTTATTGAATACAGTGTTTGTTATTAGAAATGTGTGCTCTCCCAAAATATGTTGCCGATAAAAAAACAAATATAAGGAAAGGAGCGGAGGCACTGACAGATTAACTTGAAACTATTTAGCACTTTAAATAACAAAGTTGGATTTGTCAATAATAGAATACTCTTTGTAGACATCAGGTCAACAGTCAAGCGGCTCTCAAGGGTAGAACTCTGTACAGAGCTGCTTATCCATGATGTTCTGAAATCACTTTTGAGAGCTTGAATTGTACTATATAGGGGTAAAACATCGAAAGGTAGATGTGGGTGGTTTAAAGGATTCTGTGTTTAGAGTGTCCCAGTGCCAAAGGATGGTTTTCTTGAGTCAGTTGCTTAGAGAAGTATAGGTGGTCACGCAGGTGATCTTATCTTTGCAGTTTTCACGTGGATTAGAATTAGACATGTTTCTCTATCAGTATCTTTTACTCTATTACAAGCTCAATGGACAATGTGTCCGGGGTAACCTCTTGCCTTAAACCTGGTGGATAATTCTTGACTTGTGCTATCAATTAATGGAGAACGTGAATATCGTAAGTTTCTCTGACGACTTCCATTAAAAAAACTATTAGAGACACCATCTCTGCTGGGTAACAAAACACCAACAGAAACGCCGACCCAAAACCCGGCATCAAACGACTTTGACATTCTTTTTGCAAAAAAGAAAAAACTCATAAGAACCTCTAAGCAACTTACTCAAGAAAACCATCCTTCGGCACTGGGACACTCTAAACACAGAATCCTTTAAACCACCCAAACCTAGATTTGCATTCAAACGCAGTAACAACTTGAAATACCTTTTGGTAAATACCTATATCGAACCAAGTGCACCACTCAATCTACAACCAACATTGTGGAATCTTCCTCAAGTTTTAGGCCATCAAAATGCGGTGCATGCACTGTCGTCTTACCAAGAACGTTAAATCAATCGATCTTAATGGAAAAGCCTGGATTTTTAACACCTTCACAAACTGCAGAAGAAAATCGACAATTTACACTATGCAATGTCCCTGCAAACTACTATATATAGGCAAAAGGAAACAGGAAATAAGACAACGAATCTGCAAACACATATCACGCATCAAGAATGCCATACCGGACAAACCCATGGTGGCACACTTTCAAGAAAAGAAGCATAGCCACAACAACATCTTTTGGTTCATTCTCCAGACAGCTAAGAATCCTTTCAGAGGCGGAAACATAGATCTTGCTCTACGTAAACTTGAACAGCCGTGGATCTTCTGTCTAGACTCGGCGAAAAAAGGTCTGAATGTCTCCATAGAGTGGAACCTTTTCTTCATATAACTTCACATTTCAGAGACTCAGATTTCCAACATTCCTGTACTACATTGGTTAATCCATAATCCTTCCCAACCTCCCTATCACCATGTTACATTCTTTAGGGAATGTTTAGAAGTTGTCTGAACATAACATAAATGACAGAAACCTGCATAGTTTCTCTCTCCAATGCCAATGTAGCTCTTGAAAACAAAAGTTTAACATATTTTGAAGTTGTGAATGGCGATTGTGTTGTTTTGTTTTATTCAGTTACAAACCTTAATTCATCCCCAAAAGTCTTGGCCTATACAAAAGTGAGATCAGCCCACTTCGTGAAAACATGTACTGTTCCAATAAGTTACAAGCAGACTACAATAACTGTGCCACTGTAAATACCAACGTCGACGAAATAGACAAGTTCATATAATATGGGGTTTTCATGTGTAATGTAACAATGTGTTTTGTATTGTATAAATTGATACTACATAAAATCAATCTATAAAGAGTAAGTAACAAAAGTGTGGCTCATCTTAACAAGGTTTGCCATGTCGACTGGACATCTAACATCCACTATATGGGCTTGCAATTATGTTAAAATAATTTTTCATTTAATATAAGGTTGCATATTGCCCTATCATGTGATACGTGAGGTCAAAATATCTGGCCGTTATGAAATTCTGTGTTCCAATATCATATGAGGTTGTACATAGCCCTATCTTGTGACCAGTGAGGTCAAAAATCAAAACTTACTCTACCATTATGAATACAAACAATCCCATACGTCAACAGAACTAGTTCCACAACAAATGTTATAGCCTCCAGTTGTCTTGTAACATTATGCAGACTAATGTGAAAAATATATTTTTCACATTTTCACATTGTTAAGTGCCCAGCCCCGCGGCCAGGAGCGCGTGCGGGCTGGCGTGATTCGAGTAGATCCAACGGCCTGTGGCGTAGCTCTAGCCAGAGCTTAAAGAATACGCTGCACACCTAGCGAGGGTATGCCCCGGAACTGCCACCCTGTGCTTGGGGGTGGGGCTTTTATTAAGACGCCCTGCGTCACCGCGTAGCGGGACGCAGGGCGGATGCAACATTCCTCCTTTATTTTAACAAAACAACAACAACACTAAACGGTAGCATAAAGATCACAACAACCTAACCAATATTGAGGAGACCAGCCAGTCTCTACCGTCCATACACTATGGGCCACATTGCCACACATAGTCATTTAGTCTGGTGGGCGGTTTTGTAGCAGTTCTCAGACCGTACCGCCCTACTCGGGGGCTAACCCCCACTGTCCCACTGGGTGGCTCACCTTCGCTATCCGGGTCCCCCAGATTCAGTTCGCTCTCCGGTTCCCAGGATCGATCCTCCACCCCGGCCTCATCCTGGATGGACACAGGCTCTTCTTCGCTGGGCTGACCTCCTTCGTCTTCCTGGTGGCACTCGCCATTGGTCCACAGATTCCGTGGCACCGCCTTAAACCATGACGCATTTCTCGTCACCTGGCGGCGTCCTCTTGTCACCGTCACCATAGTGCCTTGCCTGCTACTCACGGTCCATGGGATTTCTTCATATCTTGTAGTCCAGTTTAGACTTTGTTCGATTTTGCAGCATAACCACTTGGTCACCCACTTGATGATTGGACGGCCTCGCCCTCCTCTTGGCACTCATGTGGGCGTTGGCGCTCCTTCTCCTTCTTTCGGTGTGTTCTTCGTTGACCTCATCCGGGGTCCTGCTAGGATGATGCGGAATGGAGGATTTGATGACTGTTCCAAACATGAAGTCCGCCGGCGGTATGCCTGTCGTGCTGTGAGGGGTTACACGGTAGTTCCTTAAGAAACGGTAAAGGTCAATCTTCCACGGGCTGGCATTCGCCTTGGCCACTCTTAACACTTTGTTAATGGTCCTCATGAAACGTTCAACATCCCCGTTTGCCTGGGGCCACCTCGGCATGATGTGATGGTATTTTATATTGAGTTCTTGCAGGTACTGTTTAAATTCCTCCCCCGTGAATGGGGGTCCATTGTCACTTTTAATGGAGGTTGGCACATGGGTTGCAAACATTTTTTCTATGGCAGGGATGACGACCTCCGCTGATGTGGATTCAACTATTTCAAGCTCTGGGTAGCGGGAGTGATCATCAATTGCCACCAAGAGGTAGAGGCCTTCCGGTAGCTTACAGAAGTCAATGCTAATGGCCTCCCATCGGGCGCGGCCACGTTCTGCTGACAGGATTGGTTCTGGTTCCGGTGGGGCCCCAGTTATCTGGCAGGGCAGGCATGTGCTTAGGAGTGTCTCGACCCGGTCATCGATTTGTGGGAACCATACCCTGTGCCTGATCCGGGCTTTTGTATGTGTCATCCCTTGGTGTCCCTCGTGGGCCAATGCCACTATCCTGTCTTGTATGCCCAATGGGATAACGATGCGATTTCCCCTTAGCAGCAGTCCACTCTCAGTGATCGACAGATCCTGTCGGACGGTGAACATGCCAGACAGAAACGTCTTTGCCTCCGTCGTTCTGTTGTGTGTATGCTTCATGAACGTCTTCCAATCACCTGAAATGATAACGTCCTTCACCAGGTCACAACAAGGATCCCGGTGTGTCTCCGACTCAATGTCCTCGATGCTGACGGCTTTTGGCCTCATGGCGCGTATCACCTGGCATATATGCTCCTCGGTCTCTTCGGCCACTTAGACTTCCTGTGGAGTTGATGCTCTAGGATGCCTTGAGAGAAAGTCTGTCGGGTTTCCTCTGCCCGGCTGATAGACCAATTCGAAATTGTACTGCTGCAGGTGGAGCAGCCATTTGGTGATCCTTGCTGGCGGATGTGACGACGTACCCATGAAGATGGGTAGTAAGGGTTTATGATCAGTGATCGCCGTGAATCGGCGTCCATACAAGTATAGGTGAAAATGTCGACACCCCCAGAGCACGGCGATGGCCTCTTTTTCAATATGAGAGTATCTCTGCTCTGTCGCTGTGAGCGCTCTTGAGGCATATGCGATGGGTCTTTTCTCCCCTTCTTTAGTTACTTGCATTAAGATGGCTCCGAGTCCTACTGGGCTCGCATCGACAAACAGTTCTGTAGGGAGTTTGGTGTTGTAGTACGCCATCTTTGTGTCGACGGACAGGGACTCCTTGATGTTCTCGAAGGCCTCCTGGCACTCCTTTCCCCACTCCCATTTTGTGTTAACTTTGGTCAGGTCACGTAGGGGCTCCGAAAGAGTAGCCAAGTTTCGGATGAACCTGCCGCAGTAGGTGGCCATGCCAAGAAAACTGCGTACCTCAGTGGGAGTCGTTGGCGGGCTCGCCGCTTGTGTGTCTGCGACCTTCTGGGGATCAGGAGAGATGCCAGTACCACCGAACTTGTAGCCAAAAAATGTAATTTCAGGTCTGAGAAATTCGCACTTCTCCCTGTGTATGGTTAAACCAGCATCTTCTAGCCTGCTCAGTAATGCCTGGAGTCTTTTGAGGTGTTCTTCCCTGTCAGGCGCGTGAATTAGAATGTCATCACTCACATTCAGGACGCCAGGTATGCCTCTAATGACCTCTTGAATGGTTTGTTGAAAGACTTCGGCCGCTGATGATATCCCAAAGCTCAGGCGCTTGTACCTTCGCAGACCTAGATGCGTTGAAAATGTCATAATATATCGAGAGTCCCTATGAAGTTTGAGATGATGGTACCCCGCCTTCAGATCGACTTTGGAGAACACACACGACCCCGTGAGGTCGGCCACAATTTCATTGATCGTCGGTGTGATGTGGCGTTCCCTTTTGATAGCCGTGTTCGGGAGGCGCATGTCGATGCAAATCCGGACTTTTCCGGGCTGTTTTGGCTTTCTTGTTACCACCATTGGGGAGACCCATGGTGTGGGCCCTGTGACCTCCTCTATGATGCCGGCATCTTCCAGTGCTTTAAGTTCATTCTCCACTAGTTCCCGCATGTGGAAAGGTGTTCTCCTATGCCTTTCTGCTCTGGGTTGTACCGACTCATCGATATGCAGTTTGATGGTTTTGCTTTTCAAACAACCTATTCCGTCTTGCAGCTTGGGGTGTTGGCTTAGAATGTTTTCCACCTCTGTGACCTCATCAACATGGCAGATGAATTTGACCACACCCAAATCTTCCGCAGCGTCACCACTCAGAAGGCTTTCAATTCCTGCTTTTACGACATAGACCTTCGACCATAGCGTGTTTTCACCATGGCCCAGATTAGTGCGGAACCTGCCCACGACTGGTAGAGGCTTCCGGCTGCTGTATGCAAACAACAGCGTGTCTGTGCTCTTCAGATCTGGTTGTGGGTTTAGAGTCTGAAATATGCTTGTGGGCATAACGTTCACTGAGGCACCCATGTCGATGGTCATCAGAACTTGCTGGTTTTGGATGGTGACCACGCACTTTCGCCTTCGGACAGATTTTTTCTGTGGTGCTTGACCCTGGTTCAGCGCAGACACCAGGTAGACCTTCCTCCCCTTTCTTTGTTGTTTTCCGTACCGGGGTCACGTTGTATGCCTGAGACATCATCACCCTCTTCCTCCGTTGAGGAGTTGGCAGCTGCGACCCTCCTTGCGCTGGCCTTCTTTTTCTTCTTGGTTGCGTTCTTTTCCTGAAGGTTCTGTGAGGGCTGTGTCGTCGTGCCTGCTGACCTGCACACCTTCGCATAGTGGTCCTTCCTGCCGCATGCTCCACAAGTAGTACCTTGCGTGGGGCAGTTTCGTCGCCCATGTTGCAGTCCACCACACCAACCGCATTCAGTGGGACTCGGGCCGCGTGGTTGCCACCTGTTGTGAGCATAGCCCCACTGGCCTCGTCTCTTGTGACTTGTCTGTTGGTGATCTGGGACACCATGGCTGTGGTGAGAGCGGGTTGCAATTTGTGTAGCGTGGCCTCCATGTTGGCAGCCCTGGTGTGTGCCAGTTCCCTTTGTCGTCCCAATTCAAGGATCCGTTGCAGGGGGGTGCCTTTCTCACTAAGTACCAGCCGCCTTAGCTTTTCTGAGTGGAGGCCATTAATGATTTGCCTCCAGATCTCTTTCTCCACATTTGTAAATTCACAGGACATGGCTAACTTTCTTAATCGTGTGTGGTAGGCATCAAGAGTTTCATCCACTGCCTGAACGGTGGTGCAAATGATAAATGTCTCATAGTCCGAGTTTAGTTGTGGGAGGAAGTGTGCCGTTAAAGCCAATTTTGCACTCACATATGCATCTTGGCCGTGGTCAACGTTTAAGGAATTAAAGATTCGTAGTACACTGAACAGCAGGTGTGCCTTCATCTTTCTGGCCGTCGTTACGTCCTTGCATTCCATCGCCATTTCGAACTTTTGGATCCATAACTGCCATCTGGGCCCGCTCGATGATGGATCTGTGAAGGGGTCAAAAGGTTGGACCAGTGCCGATGAACCTCCTTGTGGGCGAGGCTGTGGTGATGCCATTGACAAGTTTGCCACGATTCTTGATGGCGTGCTGGGCCCAGGAGTGGATGTTCCGGCCACCATGTTGTCATGTACACGTACCATCTAGGTGTGAGTCCTTCCGAGTTGTGCCACGGCACCGTGGTAGTCAAAGTTCCAGCACACCTCAGCTGTTCCCCTCAGATGATGCAGGTGCAACTTGTTCTGGGCCTTACTTGGAGTTTGCTGCAGCTTCCAGACTCTGGGGAGGTGTATGTTGGACAGGTGGCTCCACGTCGTGGCTGTGGCAATTTGGAGCGTTGTGATGAATTTGTGGTGAACGTACGGCACCAACGGAGAATAACCGTAGAAATGTTTTTTTTTTGGTTTTTTTTGGCAGGGGGTCACGTACGCCCCCCGAACCCCCCCCCACCAGGTGTCCAAAAATGTGCGCGCGATGGTTGCAGGCCGTCCGCGTGCTGTTGTGCGCCGAGCGCGTGTTGTAATCAGCTCCACCTCGTCGCCATTGTTAAGTGCCCAGCCCCGCGGCCAGGAGCGCACGCGGGCTGGCGTGATTCGAGTAGGCCGCACGGCCTGTGGCGTAGCTCCAGCCGGAGCTTAAAGAATACGCTGCACACCTAGCGAGGGTATGCCCCAGAACTGCCACCCTGTGCTCGGGGCGGGGCTTTTATTAAGACGCCCTGCGTCACCACGTAGCGGGACGCAGGGCGGATGCAACACACATTATCTGTGTTTCCATCCATGACACACAACACCACATTTCCATGACTACTAACATGACACAACATTCATGTGCCCTGCACTCTCTCCTTTTCGAGCTCTATGCCAGACCCAAGAAGCACAATTCCCATTTTCCAATCATATGGGCTTGGCAACTTACGTAGGCACAATAAAGTTGCACACATTCAAGTTTTGCCTGGGTAAGTTCCTGCACTACGCATGCGCGAAGCGTCAACACTTTCAGAATAGCCGACACCGCTATAGCTCTACAGCCTCCGAGCTACAAGGTAAGCTGTAGTCAATATATCTTTATCTCGCAGAGCCGCACTTGTACCTCTGTTAGCTCCCTTGTCAGATCGCTGTACTCATGCCAACACCAAACGTAGCTCCAATAAGCACGTACTGAGCACATCCTTTCGGTCCACTCTCATTCAGCCTACCCCGTACGTGTGCCCTGTTTCACCTCTGGCAATACCGAACGCAGCCTAAAATAACACGTGTTAAGCACGGCTACCTTGCTAAAATCACATGCATGTTCTTTTCACGTAGCCCTCTGGGTCACGTGTAGCTATTTACCTACAATAATCAATGCATGCAGCCCCAGCACTATAATTTTTCGATATTAGACACATCTATCAGCCACTGGTGTCACGCTAGATAATGCCTAATTAGTAGCACCAATACAGCTAATTTTGGTCAGTTTAAGTAACAATATCCTAAACCCAACAATTCACTAAACCTCCTTTTAACTTCTCAGGAGATCCTGTTCATTTGTACTGCGTGCATCGCAGCACTGCCATTCTACTCTTCTTGTCACCTGGTTCCACCTATCATGCCAGGTATTTTAACCCTTTACTAAATCGCTTCATTGCAATCAGATACACTCTATAGACATCAAAGGTAATCTACTACCTCCTTTCTTCTAGACAACAAAGAACAAATTCAAACCTTTGCCAGTTCAAAGCACGGCAGTCATCCATTTATTTGAGTTTAAAAGACAATCTCAAGGTAGGTCCTTGTTTTGCAGCTACCCATTTTATCATTAACCCCTTGGTCAGTCGCCATTAACACACATCATGTCATCCATTTCTATAGGTACTGTCTAGTACCCGGTTCTCAAACATCCTCGTCCTGATGACAGTTCAGCCCCTTCAGTCAAACTGACAAGACGCAACACCTGCTGAGGTTCATGATTTACCGAACCATAAACACCTACTACATATCAAAAATAATGCATACTATTATCCTTAAATAGTACAGAATTTTGCACAAAGAATATTGTTACTAACTCTCACTATAATGCATAGTGTAACATATCATTATATATCCTTGCCCTGAAGGGCTCATGTATGTCTTTTTTAAGGCCTAGTGTGATTTAATGGCCTACCAACTTTTAGATGTGTGTTCTAAAATAAATATTAAATACACTTTGTTTTTTCTGACCATGGATTATGACTAGTATTTGTTAAACCTAGTTCTTTGCTGCAACCCTTACCTCTGTCTTTAAAGAGGGTAGCTGCTGACTCCTTTCTCTTGCTCTCTCTCTCAGAGTTCATACATTGTTTAATCTCCCTGTGTTTCTGTTCGCAAAGGGCCATACTTATATACTGTTTAACACCTTTTAGTAAATACTTTAATAATATCTGCTCAATTATATTTGACATCATTTCACACCTGTACTTTGCAAATGTTCAAAGTGTGCCTGCACGAATATTTTCATTATAAAGCCTTTCCAATGCTATTTGCTCAATGTCACCATTCTTGTGATCTTGTTAAACGCAGACTTATTTTTTACTTGTGTTCCTTTCTTTCTGCCTTATTTTACTTTACTATCTTATAACAATAAGTACCACCAGCCTCAGTGATATCAATGATATGTGCAGTCTGGATTCTGCGATGTTTACAAGTCATAGAAATGATCTAGTGTTGTTGTCTTCTTGCTGCTGTTTCTATGTGACTCTCATCTTCAGGGACAAGTTCTGTATGAAACAATGCATGGTACAATAACTCTAGGATTCCAAGTGCAGACGCGAAAGGTGGAGACAAACATTATTTTTGATCCTACTTGTCACACCTTTTTCAAGTAAGTTAACCTTCTAGCTTACCATGCTTCATTTCACTCCTCACTCACCAAATGGCTAACACAAGCTATGTTGCATGGGTACTGGCCAGGAATGCCTTCAGAGCCTGCAGTAATTAACTGAGCTGCATTGTTTGAATGTGATGTTCCCAGACCACATTCTGTGCTGGTGTATTGGACAGCAGTGGATGCCTTTATTTTTCTTTTCTTATTTTATGAAGCACCAGATTGCATATGGAGAACAGGAGGGTGGAGAGAAGGAGTAGCAGCAGAGAAGCTAGTGAAGGGGGTGATCAGTAGGGGGAACAGGTCAAGGTTTCCACAGTGCTACTCTAGGGAGCAAATTCCCAACTTCTAGCAACACAATGTTTAACTATTAATGTCATAAGTGCATTAGTCACGGTCAAGACGTTATTGCTTGATGATTATAGCTATGGACTGCTTCAAACGTTCTAACGAAGAGCAATTGTTTTTAGTTTTTTTCATACAATTCAAGCAAAGTCATTAAAGTGTTAGATCCATTGGCAGTGAATGCCAGATGAGTGGGCCTGTGACCATTAGCCTCCTTCACCCTAGTCAGTTTTAGGTAGGAAATCAGTGTCACCATGTTTGACATGCTTGACCATAGTGCTCTGGAATGATAGTATCTGTTTAAGTGTCCAGAGAAGGAGATGGTTGCCATGTTCCACATAATTTCATGTTGGTACATAGGAATTTGAAGTCAGTGCAGGTTTGGTTTGGCAGCCAATGTAAGTATTTTAAGGCCTCTGACACATAGTCGCTTTATTTTTAGACCAAAGAGGAATCCTGCTGCTCTGTTCTGAACCGCATGCAAATGGGGACTTCCTTTTGTGTGGAGGCCCAGAAGTAGGTGTTTACAGCAGTATAGCCTGTATGTGATCAGTGTTTAGACTAATTGAACTTTGCAGTTCATTTCTAAACTTGAAGTAGCTAAAAGATTAAATGGCACCTGCTCATGAATGAAGATGTTTGCCAGGAAAATGACCTATTTTTATTTAGTATTACTTCTAAGTTTCTCATGTTTTTTGCTTGGAATCAACTGGCCTAGGTTTCTTGGCCAGAAAAAGCAGATGCATACTTTTGTGATTGCCCAAATAAGAGGGATTATTATTTTGCCTGGGTTCAGGAGTAATTGACAGTCTAACAACCATGCATGGATGGGTGATAAGCAGCTACACATATTTTCCAGGTTTCCATTGTCATTAGTCTCCAGAAGGAAGCTCAATTTGGCTGTCATAACTGAAAATGTTGAGGTCCATAATGAATTGATTCAGGATTTATGTTAAGTGGTTGCAATATTCAATAAAAAGCCAAGGCAACAGGCAAGAACCATGAAAATGCCACAATTTAGTGTAATGAGCATATGACATCACTGCATTATACATATGCTGAGTGCTTGTTGAGGAAAGATGCAATCCATTTCAGGACTGTGCCCTGATTTTCCATGCAATCTTTTAACCTAGATAGTAGAATAGGGTGATCCACCATATTGTAGGCTGCTGAGAGGTTGAAATTGATGATGTTAAGATCCAGATTCAATAGAAAGTCTTCTCTGGTATCGAGAAAAGCAGCGCCTGTGTTTTTTCCCAGTTGGAAGCCTGACAATTTATCATGAAGTAGGCCATGTTTTTACTGCATTCTATTAATTGTTGGTATTACAAAGTGGATATGGATCAATCATTGGTCAAATCACAATTATTATTGTTTTAGTGTTTATTTGGGGTATTATGACAAGTATAGGTCAACATATTAAATGAGGTGACCAAATTAAATGGAAGGAAAGGTTATAATTGCTGCTCCTTTAGTTCATAGACGAAAAACACAGTTGAATAGGTCGGGGAATTCACTTGTGTACTCTCCTTTTCCTCTCACCATAACAATTAAATCAACTCTCAAACCATGTTACCTTCTTGGTTTTTATAAGGAAAGGTACATCATCTGGATAACACAAAATATCACAGGTTTTTGATCATACAGAAAGGGAAAACAAAATAATATGAATGATAATTAATCCAGTTGCTTGTGCATCAGAATAGAGCATTCCTCTCTCTCGACTTCCGCGGAATGTTCCCTCTCCCTAGCCCAGGCATCCTTAACGTCCGTTAGTCATACCAATAGGTGACTCCTACTGTCTGTAATTCTTGCAAAGACTACTGGTGGTATCCCTGAAACGCTGGCTGACTTTCTCCCTCAGGGCTTCTAGCTGTCGCTCTTTAGACCAGCTTAGTGTTCTAAGGGAGTTTTCAGGATGGTGCATTCTTCAACACAGGGTCACTTGCTTTCCATGCATGAACAATCTCACCTGACCCTCTACTACTCTGGCATCCCAAGATGTTCTCCTCCTCATCATGCTTCTATTCCTCTTGCTCTTACACTCTGCCTTCCTACCTCCAACCTCGGATGTTACTTTCCTTCTTACTCCTTATCTCACAGTTACTACTATCCCCAACTACAACCCTACCACTCCTTCCACTGTTATTTTCTCCTTCCTCCTAATCTATCCCCTGACCACTTCCTCTCCCATGCTACTACCACCACTTACCACTAACCTGGTACTACCACTGTTTCTCTACTTCCCCTGCTTCTCTACTACACCTTCTCTCTCTTTCAAGTCTCACTCTTTATGGCCGCTACTACCACCACTTCTCCCCTAATCCGACATGATTGACAATGCTGGCTAGGACTGATGGGGTTTGTAGACCAAAACCACTGTAGAGACAATGGTGGCAAACCCCCGCTGTAGGCTTTCTGGTATGCCTGAACTACATTGTGGTAGGCCTATGCAAGCAGCAAGGGTGATATTTATGGAGGGACTTTTGTCTCCATAAATATCATAAACGTATGTAAATCATTTCCAAATGTCACAAAATTGGTCACATTATACAAACTGTTCAGAAATGCGCAAGACATGGAAATCTGCAAGTAAACGATTTACATATTTTGAGAATCATCATCATTCAAATCCTGTTTCAATATGATAATAGACCGAAGGCCGCCTGCAGATTAACCTTTGCTCGAAACCCTCTCAGCAAAGTAATGGAACAATCTTTGTTGTTGCAGTGTTGCAAGAAACTTAATTAAAACCATACATTCTTCATTTGGCGATTTTGTAAAAAGGTTGACTTTCGCCCTATGCCGCCTGCGAAAAAGTACATTTTGCACTTCTGAACGCTGGTATCCGATTGCTTGAGAAATGAGCATCTGTTTTTTTTTTCTGCCTTGTGTAGCACGCACATGCATGAAGCAGCCCTGGCTGTGAAAGGAATGCTCCAAGCGTGTACATGTGTAATTATGATTAGTGCTTATGAGCCAGAGTAATGCGCACGCGTAGCAGCTTTATCCGTCTGATGTTCTGTCTGCCCAGATTGCTGGTCCCAGCAAGAATAAGCAGGGCACAATGCTTCCCACAACAGTAGTTCACCTTCTTTGATGAGGTGTCAAAGAAAAAAGAACACAGTTTATTCAAGAGCTGCTTGGCTCTGTCGGGATGCTCAGTATTCTTTGATGAGTCAAGTGACATAGATGTCCTGCAGGAATGCCGTTTATGCAACGCGCTGTACCATTTACCGGGTGATGTATTGCGCTGCAAGAGGTGTTTCAGACTCTCCATTGATGGGAATGATACCACTGTGTCACAATACGATTAGCCCGGTCATCTATTCTGGAAAATGTACCCGAAAACGACAGCAGTTATTGAACGAATGCCTTTTTTATGTTCTGAAAGAGCTGTGTTTGCTCTGATGTATGGTCGAATCCCGCGTCTATCCAAGCAAATCAGAGTTAAGCGCAATGCAGCGCAATTGCACCAAACAACCCTTGTGGGGAGAGTGGTGAAAAGTTATTTTTGACTGGCCTAAAGTCGTGCACAATGCATTTGAAGAGTTCAAACAAAGAGGACACCCATGTCACGACACTGTGAGTTATGTGGGTGCCATGACACCCAAATCAGAAGTCAGGAGTTATACCACAGATTCCCAAAGCATTATCTAGGCGACTGGCAGATTTACTGTGAGTGTGAACAGCTTTGCTTCGGGCTTCGGGGGTGTACAGCATGCATGAGTCCCAAAAAGACTCAGGAGCGTAGCACAGCGGCAACGTGCTCGACTTGGCAGCAAAAGGACATGGAGCAACACAGGTTCGGTTCCCGTGTCAACGCTTAGAGCTTAGACACCTCTGGGTTTTAATCATGTTATAAATAATCTATCACGTTTCATGCATGCTTCATATGATTTTCCAAATTGGCATAAACAGCATAGTTCGGACCTGTTACATTTACACTCATTTGTGAAAAGGTCCGCTTGGTGCAAGTTTTGCTATTCGGACTACTAAGTAAACAACGGAGGAGTAAAAAGCAGTCAGACTCGCCTTTACGCTTTATTATTTGAACTTTGTAGTGCGCATTTCTTAAATGGGGCCTGTCATTTAGGAATGGCAGGCAGTATGTACAATGGATTTCTATGGCACCTGCCTGCTTTTATCAGGTGTAAAAAGCAGGCGGATTCAATCGGAATCCAATGCATTACTGCCAACCATAAAATGACATGCTGCGGTAATGTACACAGATTTATATAGTGGAGCAAGTGGGGGTGATGGACTCCTGCTCTATGCGTCTGTTCTACCACACACATCGATGAAAATACGGAGTAGAGTAAAAAACATCCGAGTACCTTTTACAAATGCTTATTACACGAATCCCTATACAAAATGATACCCTCTGTGTGGAATGTACCAAGACCAAGGCGTGCAGCGAGAAGTGAAATGACACCTCAATGGCAGTTCAGAGAAACGGCCAAGGAAATACAACTCAAAATAGGCCAGCTGCTGCAAAGAATCTCATTCAGAATGGTGCAGATGTGCAAAAAATATCAGAAAATGGCTTCCTTTTATTTTTTTTCTTTTATCCGCCACATGGTCAAGATTTACCGAATCAGCGCGGGAACCGCATACAGGATCCCTATGGGCGAAACATGAATTAATTTCGCAGGCAAGGCCCACGCAGGCAGGGGTTGCCATTCTGATTTCTTGGGAAATGGTCAATTAAAATGCATTGTGTTTGGTTTTTCGGCACCTGTAGAAACACAATGAAATCTTGTACATTTATTGGGGAAATGGCTGAAGCCACTGTTAATCAGTGCCATGCGTGGAGAGTGGAGATCACCTCTGAATGTCTGTATACCTGTATTCTGCCACCTCTTGGAAGAACATGACCTTGATGTCCTTGGTCTTACTGAGACATGATTCACGGCCAGCTCTGTCACAAGCTTTTACACTCTCCTCCCTGATGGTTACAAGATCCTCTCCACAACCAGATCCACCTGGTCCAGAGGCGGTGTACCCCTGATCTTTCCTGAGTGGATCCCTGCCTTTATCATTCCCACGCAGACATACTCCTCTTTTGAATGCCTTGTCTGCAGGCTCTCTCTCTCTTCTAGTCACTCTCTTACCGTGGCTACTATCTATCGGCCACCTGGTCAGATCACCTTTTTTCTCTCTGAGTGGGCAGACCTTTCCTTCTCCCTCCTTGCCTCAACCTCTCAACTCCTCCCTCTTAGTGACCTCAATATCCATCTTGACACTCCTTGCTACTCCTCTGTACTCTTCCATGACCTCTGTGACTCTCTCTGCCCTTCTATCTTCCCCTCTGGCCCGACTCACTCTGCAGGGCACACACTTGATATCTTGATCTCCTCTGACCCCTCCCCCTCTCCACCCCTCTGTCCACTCCTCTCTCCTAGAGCAATCACTCCCTCCTCTCTTCTCATCTCTTCCTCTCTGGCACCCACGCCAAGTCTACCCCTACACTGCCACCTACCTGAAGCGTGTGTCACTGGAGGCTTTCGCTGGAACCTTCTCTCCCAACCTCCACCTCTGGCTGACTCACATCCTGACACAGCCTTGTCCATGCTCTACGCTTCTATTTGTGATACTCTTGATTCTCTTGCCCCTGTCATGGGGATCCATTTAAAGCCCAAAGCCAAGTGCAATTCTTGGTATGACTCTGACCTAGCTACACTAAAACATATGTGTAGGGCAGCTGAGAGGAAATGGAGGTCTTCTTGTTCATCCTCTGACAAACCGGCCTGCCACCTGCTCCAAAGGAAATACTGACTCTCTGTCCACACTAAGAAGAGAGCCCTCATCCAAGCCAGTGTCTCTGCAGCATCTAACAACTCGGCCGAACACTTTAAAATCTGCAAGGAGCTGGCAAACCCTGCAGCAGTCTCCACCCCTCCTGTCGCCTCCAAGGCCCTTTGAACGGCCCTTGCCTCTCACTTCATCTCAAAAACCCAGGACATCCTGTCCACCCTCTCCTCCCCCTCCTCTCTTCCTTCCTTCTATGAACTCTGACCCTCCTTCCGCCACCCACCCACCCTCTATCTCCTCCTTTCCTCTTTTCTCCCCTGACGAGGTCGCGGGACAAGTCCGATCTATGAACGTCTCATCTAAACATGTTCATCCCTGTTCTTCTGAAACCGTAAAGGACCACATTGACATCCTCACTCCTGCCCTGGCTTATTTCTGCAACCTCTCCTTTCCCCAGAAGCCTTCTCCTCCCCTCTGAAGCACTGTTCTGTGCATCCTCTTCTCAAGAAACCCACAGCTGATCCTTATTGCCCAGCTAACTATCACCCAATTTCCATTACTCCTTTTCTGGGCAAACTCCTGGAAAAGCTGGCCATCTCTCAGCTAATCACCACTCTGATTCCATTGGCTGTCTCTATGACCATCAGTCTGGCTCTAGAGCTGCCAGAAGCACGGAAACTGCTCTCCTGAACATCTGTGAAGATTTTCTTTCCAACCTTGACTCTAACATTCCCTCTGTCCTCATCCTACTTGATCTCTCTTCTGCATTCGACACGGTCAACCATACAATCCTTCTCAACCATCTCCGTGACAACCTGGGCATCACCGATCAGGCTCTGGCCTGGGTGACCTCTTTCCTCCCAGGCCCAACTTGGGTTCTTCCTTTCCTCTATCTCCTTCCCTACCTGTGGTGTTCCACAGGGGTCCAACCTCTCACCCTGGCTCTTCGACCAATACCTGGCAACGTTTGCCCACTGCATCGCCATTTTCTGCTCAAATTTCCAGTACTATGCTGACGACACTCAACTTCACCCTCCTTTCCTGTCACTCTCTGGTCGGCCTCCCTTGGCCCTAATCCTACCCCCATCTGCGAGGCCAAGAACCTTGGGGTAATCTTTGACTCCACGCTTTCCTTCTCTGCCCACATCTCTGATGTCTAGAAAAAGTCAAACATCCTACTGCACCTCCTCAGAGGAATTTTGCCTTTCCTCTCCTTCCCTCAGAAGATCACTGTCTCGCGAGCCCTGGTTCTCTCAAGGTTGGACTATTGCAACAGTCTCTTTCTATATCTAACTGCCTCTACCCTCTGCCTTTTGCAACGTATCCAGAAAAGGACTGCAAGACTGTCCTTGGTTTCAAACCCTGGAATCATATCTCTCCAGCCCTGAATTATCTTCAGTGGCTCCCAGTGGCTGCAAGGATTCAATTCAAGACCCTATGCCTTGTCCACAAGGCTTTCTGGGGCCTGGGTCCAAAATACATTCAGTTGTCCCTCCGTAAAATCCTTCCCTCTCAAGCCCTTCTCCCCTCTGCCTCTAATTCCTTCAGAGTCAGCCGTTTTTCTAAGAAATGAGCTAGGGCTAGATCTCTGTCTTCGCCTGAGCCTCCCTCTGGAACAGCCTCCCTGCCACTCTAAAACTTGAGGAGAACCACCTTTGGTTCCTGAAGCATTCAAGACCTTCCTCTTTGCTTCTGCCTTCTCTCCTCCTCTCCCCTGTTGATCTGTTCTGTCTCGGCATCATGCACCTGGTCTCCCTCTGTCTTTAGGGCCCAGGTGCACCTCACCCTGCCACCCACCTGCACTGCCTCCGGGCAATCCCTTACACTGCGGTCTGTATCTGTAGGGGTCTGTATTTGTAAAGCTACAGCCCCACCCGCGCTTTTCTTTTTCTGCACATATTCAGACACACCCTGTCTGTTGCCTTATTCCTAGCACTTGCCACTTGCTGGCTGCACTAACACGGTTTGTTGCCTTTTGTTATGTATTTATTTATTCATCTTTTATTTACTTATCTGTATTTTTGCTCAGCACTGTCCACCTCTCCCCCCATCCCATGCACTTACCCCTCTCCCTCTGTCAAGCACTTGCGCATTCTCAATGTCACTGGGCCTAGTAAGATCGTTGTTTTTGTTCTCCCTTGTTCCCCTCCCTTGCCTCGTTGCGCTCTGAAACACTTGTGTACGAGCGCGATACAAATAATATATCAATATCAATATACAAGCATCACAGCTCCAGGTGGCACCCCAGTTTCTGCACCCTTCTCCACAAATATGCATACATTTGCAGATCAGGCTCTGCTTTGAGGAGTTGTTATTGCCTTCCGGTCCTCCACGTGCATTGGAATGATGCCCTAAGCAGCAACCTTTGGAAAATTACAAATGTTTTAAAAATTAATCCCACCATTAATGTACCTTTCACAAATCCTCACCTCAAAAAGCTCAGGCACAGGTGGCCCATCCGTCCATCCCTCCATTGTAGGAAGAGGAGCCATGTGTCACAAGATAAATTAACGTAGCTAAATAGGAGATTTATAAAGTGCAACATCTCGCCTTATGGAGCTACTTTCTTAAGAGATTGCCTATAAGATTCACTCAGCAAATGAAGGATCACATTATCTAGGGAACAGGAACGTTTTCAGATTGCATCTGAGCTGCATGTGGTCTTCAAGAAAATGCATAGATGATAGTAAAGTATTCCACAATTTTGATGCTGCCTTGAACCACAATACAGCGGCCGCCCCGTTTTTATTTTAATCTGGGGATAATCAATAATGCAGCAGAGGTTGATCTACATTCAGTGAGAGGAGCATAATGAGCAAAACAGCTGTTAATTACGGATGAACATTTATTTTATTAAGCGTTGTGCACTAGGCATAAAGATTCAAACTCCAACTCCTTTGATACTGATAGTCAGTGAGGTTCCTGCAGGGCCAGTGACATATGATTGCAGTAACTTAGCAGAAACAGCTGCATTTTCAATATGCAGGTGCTTAGTTAATTTATGTTATGCAGACCTGGGTAAATAGCATTACAATAGTCGAGCAGACTTTTTATGAAAGCATTCATCAACTGTACCTTAACGGAGATGGTAAAAATAGGTTAGGGATCTTTTAAGTGTTCCTAGTTTTTTTTAAAGACACCAACTACTGGTTAGATTACAAATCTGAATCAAGCCACACTCTTAAATTGCTGACCATTTTGGATGGCTCAGGGCATAACCCTGAAGTCATCCAGCTAACGCACCAAGTAGGGGCACTGCCAGAGATGCATGGGATGTCCACCTGTTGGGCAGAGCTGTGCTTACAGATGAGAATTTCAGTTTTCTGAGTATCAAACTGAAATTGCTTTGACATTCGTACAATCTCACCTGTTCTAAACATTGTTTAAAACGATCAATAGGTTCGTAGTCTACATTTCCAAGATGAAACATTAACCATGTATCATCTGCACACCTGTGTACATTTATCCCAAAACCACAAATCAAATCATCCAAGGGCTTCCTGTACAGATTGCACACTAGTGGGGGGCTAAGACGTGAACCCTGCGGCCCGCCACATGTCATGACCCTCTGTTTGCATTGGAAAAGTTGCAAGGCAACTAGCTCCATCATATTTTTATAACCATTATTTCACCCATTCTTAGCCCTGATCACACAGACCAGATCCCTTAAGTGCCAAGGACGAGTATGCTCGTCCTTTTTACATAGACTTGCATAATAGCCTGGCAGTTAAGACACCACAACACAATGCCATTGTCTACAGCATCTAACATTTCAGACAGGTTCAGGAGGAAAGAGTACCTGTTCCACCAGATTTTAGCCAAAGTTTTCGATCATCTAATGCTGCTGGTATTACCGTTTCTGTGTTTTCCAGGGACCGAAAGCCTGCCCGCTCTTCATCTCACCGTCCAGCAGATCCAGCACATGTCTGTAACTGAGACGTTGCCACGGCAGTCAACAATTTGCTCAGCATTGCAGCTGCGAGATAGGAGAAACGTTAACTGGGACGGATGGCTCTAATGTAGAATCTATGAGGAAAGTTCTTGTGGCTCCTACTTTGAGGAGGTCTGGGACCTCCCCAGATAAGAAGTAACAGTTTAAGTGAAGCTTAGGTCAGCTGTCATTCAAGATCTCAATTATCTGACGGACCAGGCTGCATGCAGAAGGATGCAAAGGAGTGCCAGCAGGGCATCTGTCTCCCATGAGGTTTAGTAAAGAAGTCTCACTTGCTGTTGTGAATTTAGGATTTTATCTGGGCAGACCCACAGCGGCCAGTGGCATGAGGAGTGTGAAGGTCACCTAGGGGAGCTATCAAGGTGAGACTGATTATGATAGTTTGTATTTTTTGCTCGGGAATTGGGCTCATTTTTCGCAAAATAGTTGGGATGGGTCTACTGTGCAGCTCATAGGCAATGGGGATCGAAGCTCTGACAGCACCTTAAATAGGTGTGTAATTCTATTTGAAATGCTACATATAGGCTCCGTAAAGTAGTTTCTTTTTGCCTGATTTAGCAGGTGTTAATTGTGTAGTTGTCTCATATATAAAAGTCTAGAGTTGTGGTCTTGTTTTTTCCTCCACAATCATTCTACTTGCGTACTGGTCTTTTTGGCCGACCTATAGTTTGTATCATAAAACGGTTTACTATAGTCCTGCACTTTCTGCGTGGATTTCTTTTTAGCAGGGACCAATTGGTCCAACACATCTAAGATATTATCATTACACCTGGCAAAAGGCAATGCTGCATCTAAAGTCTCCAAATCTTCCATCATAGCCCTTGAATGAGCATGATCTAACCAAAGGAAAAAGGAAAATGGGCACCCTTAACTTGATTAGTAAGATCAATAAAACAGTTAAAAATATGGCCCGCTATTTGTGTGTGGTGAGACACAGATTGAACCAATCTAAGATCATTTGTGAGATCCACCATTACTCTTGCATTTCCACTTGGAGTGTCCAACCAGAAGTTGAGATCTCCAAGAATGATCAATCGCGATCAAAAAGGTACAAGTTGGGTAATCACCTTCCCAAAATCCAGGAGAAATTGGACTGGATAGTTCGGGGGTAGATACATAATTACAAAATCTAATGATGGATTGGAATTTAATACACAATTTAAGATGAAGAATTTGTGAAGATCAAAAAGTTTTTGATGATTTTTAGTGTGTTTTAATAAATAATAGCAACTCTGGCACCTACTTTCTCAAGATAATTCTTGGTGTGGTGCCAATCAGATGATCAGTGAGGTGGAACAAGTGGATCAAGGTGAACCTTTGTTTGTATATATAGTGGCAGCCTTTTACAGGGAGCGAATGGAGTTGTTGAATGATACTTTTACGAGCAAGACAATATAATGGTTATAGGTTTTTGCACAACACTAATCTTTTTTTTTAAAACATACCTGTTTTTGATTAATAAAATTCCTAATTAGTTTTGTTCACGCATGCACATGTTTTGCAAAGATAGACGAGATGAAAAAATACATTGACAGCTTCAATCACACCTCTTGGTGTGCAGCTGATAGAGCATGGTGGTGCAGTTGTGAAAGAGGCAGGATGGTGAGTAGCTAAAAGAGACAAGGCATTGTGCAGCAGAAAGGGATGGTAGTGTGCAGTCGAAAGGGCATGGTGTTGTGCAGGTAACACGCGGCAAGTTGGTATGTAGGTAAAAGGCCAGGGAGGTGCACAGGTGGAGAGGCTGGCTTGTGTGCTGGTGAAAGGGGCAGGTTGGTGTCTCCTTAGGCGGTCTAGGAAAGGAAAGCACATACAATTGCCTTTGCTCTACACAATGAAACGGACAAAAGGCATGCATTTAAATATCAAAAAAGCTTAGAGCTGAGCATTTCAAATACAAACAATTCTAATCAAAACATAAATGCGAATATGCATAAAATATGACTTTGCGCTACAGTAAAGTGAAGCATCTGTATGTGCCAAGACAATATGGACAACATACTAGTTTCAATATCCACTGATAGGTTTGGCAACAGGTGATGAACAAAGCAAGGTACACCAGTCAGTTCATGGTAAACATGTTTGTTGGCAAAAGCACATCATGGTTGTGAGCACCTCATACCCGCAATTGGGGGCGTGTGTATCCTGTGACATTTCACACCAAACTACACTGCATCATCTGGGGTTGGGAAATTACCACAGCCATTGTTCCATTTCGAGAAGGATTTATGGTACCATCAAAAGCGAGAAGAAAGCAGACTCTCAAGTAATTACTTCAACTCAAATAACAAAAGATGCACAATGAATGCACGAGGATCTGCATGATTCCCTGCAATGTGCATATCTGACATGCATAACCGTACAGACAAGGTGGAAAAGATCCACAAAGTAGGAGGAAAGCAGGTACGTCAACCATATTAAGCCTGCAAGAGGAGAGGGCCGAGCAAAAGTGGCCAAACAGTCTCCAAGTAACTGATTCTCAAAAAAGGAGCTCACGATGTTGTCCAGAAAATACCCATCAACATTTGGGCCTATCACAAACTGGAACAATTGTCCCAAAAATGTGTGCACATGATCATCCACCCTAACCAGTGACGCAGACCTGCACGGTGTGGCAGCAAAAAAGGTAAATCTACTATGCATCATGCTGCTGCGACCCCTAATCAGGAAGAGGAGGAGGAGGCCAAGGGCAGAGTTGTAGGAGGATAGCTTACTCCACATGTAGATGAAGGGGTAACCTAAAGATTTCAGTTCCCACCCCATGTAATACTGGTGATGCTAAGAGTATAGCCCCTACTACACCACAATGCCACGGCATACCTTACCACCGCTAGTAAAGCTGAGTGCACTCCCACATGTTTGCCAAAGGTCCTTTCAGAGGACCAGTGGAGTCACTTCAGGAGCCTCCCATACATCACAATAAAGAGCAGTACACCAGGTCTATAACGTGATAAACGTGCCTGCCAGGCAACACATATCCATGTCCCATGATGCATGCAAAAGGGTAGGCATTGTGCAGGCATTTTTTGGCCTTGCTAGGTTCTCTAAATGTGTGTGTCATTGATTGCACCCATGTGGTCCGATAGCCGTAGCAGTCACCAAACACCTCTATAAGAACAGGAGAGACTGGCATTCCATGAAAGATCAAATGGTATGTGGTGGTGCCAACATCATTTTGAATGTTGACTGGAAATGCCACACTTTCAGGTTCAACATGTGACAGCTAGATTACTGACACTGCCTTCGCATGTCTGGCTGAAGGTGGACAATATGGGAAGAACTGGAAGCTTGTTATGCCCGGACACATAATCACCTAAATGTCGAACCTTGTTCAGCTGCATAAAAGGTAATAAACACCATATGATGCCACTCTCATCCACAGGTTAAAGTGAGTATTCCATGAGAAGGCGCCTTCTCACCCCTTTCATGCACCCTCTGACCAGAGCGCAGCATAACATCAGCAGCAAGACCAAGAATTCAGTTGAGTGTACCTTTAACATACTCAAATCTCGCTTCAGGTGACTTGTCCATTTAGGGGTGGGGTCCATGTTACTATATGACCCACTGACTGTATGCAGCATAATAATTGGCTGTGCCATGCTACATACACAACCGTGTTCAAACATGGCTTGCATATAAAGATCTGCCCTGATCTTGTCCCACATCATGCGGCTGCGCTGCAAACGGATGTGGGGGTGCTTCACATGATAACCTGGAAGCAGGATATTTCACCGGAGGTGGTGAAAGTGCGGACAGACCCCCTCACGTTGGTTCTTGTATCTATAGGATAAGAAAATGATCTGGCCAACATCCAATCATTGTATCTGACATGCAAGTGCACTCCGGGGTGCACCAACCATGCAATATGCCAAAGTCTATTGTGAGATCGTTAGTACCTCATGTCATAGATTACTCCCAAGCTCAGAGACAGTTTAAGGGTTTTTATTGATTCTTCAATGAACCCTACGACTGTACCTCTCTCTCGTCTAGAAATGCATCTCCTCTATAACCCAGGTATTCCTAACCCAGGTTAGTAAAGAGTGACTATTGACCCTTAATGTCTAAGTTATGTCTAGTACTCAATATGAGGCCCTAACAGTGGGTTGCCTTCTCTAAATAAACCACCTCATGCGCTTCCAAACACGGTGCCTACTCCATCCAGTTGCTAGTAGTCTAAATGTGATATGGGATTGTGTTTGGAATCGTCTTCCTTCTGAAATGCCAACATTCCCCTTTCCCTCTCCTCTCCTTTCACTACTCTCCACTTTCAACTAAACCCATCTCTACTCTTCATCTTTTCTCCTGTCCCTCCAATATCTTTTGTTCCTTCTAGGCCTCACCTCCACTCTTTGATGTTACTTCTCCCTCTTCTATGCTACTACTCCCTTCATTACTCTACTCCTCCCTTACCGACACTTGCACTTCCACCTCCACACAAATCCATCCTCCACTCCACTACTCCCTTCTCCACTCCACTAGTCCCTCCTTCACGCCACTATTCCCTCTTCCCTTCCAGTTCTGCCTCCTCCACACGAATACTACAGTTACACCCACCCCCTTCTCAGACACCCTCCCTTCACATTCACACCTCGCCCTAATTTATCTAAGCACACCCAACACACTATCACACACACTGACACCCCACAGCACAACTTTCACTCAGCAACTAATATTTCACCGTTTCAAGAAATTGCCTCCACTGCCACTGCTTCTATCTTCCTACTGATGGCATCTTGGTCTTCACTCCTCCTTCTATGACCTTACTTGAAGAACCCACAGTGTCTTGTTTTCTGTGCTTCTTTTTCATACTCTCCCTTTTTGTTTTCATTGGTCCACTTTCCCTGGCCAATCTGTTTCTCACTTTCCTACCTGGGAGGGCTTCATTACAGCAAAGATGTTAAAGGATGATCTTAGTCCAACCCCTTTCTATGCAGGGGCCCGCAGGGACGTCATTTCACCAAAATGCCAGGTTAGCGGAAGTGACATCGCACAACCCTTGACCCCTGATGACATCACAGGAAGTGATGTCATTTGACCCCCACCCGAAGTGATTACGTGGAAAGTGATGGAACATGACCTTTCACACGTTGACAAAACAGGAAGTGGCATCACATAGCATTGAACACTATGAAAAATAGGTTATGATATCACTATAATGTGATGTAAATTTCATACAAGAATGGATCGCCATATGTATAATTAAGATCAGTGTGTATAGGGCTATATTAGCAAATTACTGTGAACGCAAGCAGGCGTCCATGACCAAATGATACGCTTAAGCGCTTTATATAGAAAAAATATATACCCAATATCAACACACCTGTGTTGGTACTCATTTATAGACCTCAGAAGGATGAAAGGCTGAGTTGAGGCATTTAAGAACAGACTAAATCAGTGACTCACCCCCTGAAGTGTGCCTGAAATAAACCTTTAATGAGTCTAACAATTATTGAATAGAATTCCAGAAAGACACATTATTTGGTATTCCTATTCTTTCTTATTTACGGTCCGTGCTGAAAGTGTTAGACTTGTGGCATTCCTGTTCTTATTTTTCTTCTTTTTTTTTTATGGGGCCGGAACAAGAAAGCCAGCCACTCCAGAAGTAAAGAGCCACATGGTGCTGGCCACAGCCCAGGAACTTGCATTACAAAAAAAAAAACATTTTTTTATTTTTTTTAGAGGTCGCAAGGGAGACCACAAAGGTTGTTGCAAGGGAGACCTCAGAGGTCTCAGTTGCAACCTCTGGTAACCCCTAAATGACGTCCCTGAGGGCCCACCACAGAATAGCATTGGCAGCACTAATAGTGCATTGTCCATGTTCATGTTAGAGGGTCTTAGTCCAGGTTTCCTGAAAACATGGAGAGTCTGAGTAGGGATTTGTGGCTCCTTATTCAGTTCTTTGGTGGTCTAGGGCATTGTTGCAGCCCATGGCTGTTTGCAGTTGTTTCTGTGAAGCACAGTGTGGGCTTTCTTACTGCGGTGCATGTGCAGCTGTTCAGCTGATACCTCTCTTTCCTTCCTGTTACTCTTCATATCAGCTGTGGGTTGACTGTGCAAGCTGCTGGAGGGTTGTATGTACTTGTCTGGGTTTCGGTTTATGGCTGTCTTGCATGGTAGCGTGTGGGACTGTGTGACTGCTATCTCTCTCTCTGCTGGTTCTCACCACTTTCTCAGCCCTGTACATGATTCCTAAAAGAGAGATAGAAAGATTCTGATGAGCATTTATTTGTATGGCATGGTGGGAGACATGCTTGCACTGCAGAACAGCATACTAGTATAAAGGGGTACCGGAAGTGGGGCCCTCTCAACTGTCACCATCATCCTCAGGGAAAATACTGTCTCTGGATAGCTTCCCGGTAGGCTATCCTCCAAAGCTGAGAGGGTTTCTCATCCTCTCTTGACAAGCCCAGTAAACTGGCCTTATCACACAGGGCACCTTGAAATAGAGAGGACTGGGAAGTGTGAGTAATGCACTAAGCACAGTAAGTTCTCTGTACATGTCTGCAAAGACACACATCACTCATTAGGATCACTGAATTCATTGGCCATTGACCAACTTTTAACCCAGTCAAGAATACCACAATCCAAGCCATCTTTGACTCCTCATTATCCTTCCTCCCTCAAACACAGGACATTGCCAAGAAGTCCCACTTCCAACTCTTCCTTTTCAAAGGACCTTTTCCATTTCTCACTTTCCCCGAGAAGCTCAATGTTTCCTGAGCCCTGATTCTCTCTAAGCTTGACTATTGCAACAGCCTCCCCCTGAATCTAGCTTCTTCCATTCTGCGACCCCTTGAGCTAATCCAGAACAGAGCAGTAAGACTTATGCTTGGCCTTAAGCTCAGGGGCCGCATCTCTCCTGTCCTAAAAAGCCTCCATTGACTCCCGGTTGCGGCACAGATCAAATTCAAATCCCTCTGCATCATCCACAAGGCTGTCTGTGGCTGGGGACTACTTCATATGCAACACTCTCTTACCAAATACTCTCCTTCTAGACCTCTTCACTCCTCTGGCACCAACTCTCTATGTGTAAAGCGTTTTGCTAAACAGAGAACAGGAGGCCACTCGCTTTCCTCAGCTGGATCTCTTCTCTTCACCTCAGAGGACAGCTGTTACTGGAGCCCACCCTTCCTGAGGAGAGCCTTGGTGTGCTCTCACGATGACGTGCTGGTCTGGGCCTGCACGCTCCTCCCTCTCAGTGCTGCTACTGCTGGCGTCTCTGTAAAGTAAGGATAGAAAAAAAAGAGAAAAAAAGAACAGCCATTTGAATTTCCTGTTTACTTTCCCTTAAAGGGGCAGAACACGTTAAGGCACAGGAGTAATATCATTTTATTTACTCACCACAAACTACATTACTTCATCATAAATAGACTATTCTAATTCCTGAATAAGTTGTTTAAATATAAAGGGAAACAAAATATCACCGCAAAAGACATTTTGCACTTAAAATTGACTGTGTTTCTTTTAAAACAGCATATAAATGCAGCAGCCTGCCACGCTTGTTTCCCTGGCAAATACAGTAATACTTACTTCTCTTAAGGTCCAAGCTTCAATTTTCTTCATATTTACAAAGGAATACTCAAAATTATTGTGATGCAAGTAAAAACTCCACTGCCCTTTGTTTAACCAATTGACTGTTTGGGTTGGATGTTTTTTCACTGCTTTAGGTCTGGTGGTCTGTATAAATCACACCTTGGTTTGCTCCTTATTATCTAAAAGTGCTCTCTTTTAAACTCCCTCATAGGGAACAACACTACATGTATAATATGGAAATAATAATTGCAAACTAAGGGACTCTACGTCTACAGATCTACCATCCTTATCTATAGACACCACCACCATGAGACCTCATTGTGTCTTCATTATTTCCGGATTTGGGCTTTTATTGTTGATAATATTGGCCTCTTTGTGCAGTATTATATCTAAATACTTTCAAATAGTCATACAACCTCAATATTCATATCCATATTAATTAATACTATGGCTGCCAATAAGAAGAATACGACTATCGCAAAAGAACCTAACATCTCCGCCTCCAACCTCAAGAGACCCAAGAGTGTCTCACCACCTCTGCTGAGTATATCCGATCTCGCTATAGACGCCATTCTATCAGAAATTAGATCACTCAAACCCTTCATCGAGACCACAAATCAAAACTACAATAACTAGTTGACAGATGGAAGGGTTTTGAAAACAGATGGATGAAGTGGAGAGAAGAGTTGGTCTTGTGGAGGACGTTTCACCTAAAATGGCATTGCTAGAAAAATCCATTAAGGACCTTCAAAAGCACATGAAGATTTAGAGAATCGCAGTCGACGTAACAATCTTTGCATTTCAGGTCTGCCAGAGGGCTCAGAAGGAAATAACACCATAGTATTCTTACAAACGTTTCTGCCTTCACTGCTCCACCTATCTTCTGACGTAGTACTTATCATTCAACGTGCTCTTAGAGTTGGGCAATTATCAATTTCTACCCCCTCAAAAACATTGTCAAGAACACTCATTTTTTATGTACTGGAATACTCCCAACTTCAGCACATTCTGTCTGCTGTCAAGGAACGAAAGTCCCTCATTTGGAATAATAATAAGATATATATCGCTCAAGATGTTGCTAACAGCACGGCCCAGTGCAGAAAAATATTTCTAACCTTCCGCCCAGCATTAAAACAACTAAACATTCGGTACAGTTTATACCAACCTTGCTCATTCAAAACAACACATGAAGGTCGAACAGCCATGTTTGATGAGCCGGATGACCTCAGAGCTGTCATATGCGCCATTAAATATGAAGGCATGGACATATCATCTCCTGGCAGTACCTCTGCTTCTTCATCTACATGAATGTGTTTCCCACCCCCCTTGTCAGTTTTACAGTCTTCTTTCTTATGCCATGATTAGCATTTTACCCTGTGAGATGGGTGTTCCTGCAACGTCCGCCTTCCATACTTAGTCGCTTTTTCTTTTTTTTTGACGACTCAGAGTGTGTCACCCATCCCTGCAATTCTACTCTCACATTTTTATCCCATTTCCCATCTGATCTCTTTTTTTGAGTTTATTATCTAGTACTCTACTCAATTTATCCATGATTAGACACCCCACCTATCCCTCCCTTACCCGATGTGTCATCCTCTTGTGTCTCCATTGTTATTCTCATGGTTCATTATGTATTTTGTTGGCACTTAATCTTCACATTTATATTGTATTAGGTTTTATTATCATAATCAATGAAATGTCACAATGATATTCAAATGTGTAACATGGAACATCAGGGATGTGAAAACCCCATTAAAAGATGCAAGGTCATCTCACATCTAAACACATTTGTTGGGTTAAAGAAATCATCTCCAGTCCTGCTGTTGCTAAGAAAAATGGAGTATCAATATCAATCAGTAGGAAATTACCCTGTAAAATTCTTGACCATGGCTTTGATACAAATGGAAGATGGGTCTGGGTCAAACTCAAAATAGAATCTACACATATTACCATTCTAAACATTTATGGTCCCACAAACCCTGACCCCAATTTTTGGGTCTCTACGAAACAACTCCAAACAACTCATACTTCAAAATAACTTCAATAATTTAATTATGTGCGGTGACACTAATCAGATTCTTGATCCTTTTCTGGATAGAAAATCCAGTTACTTGTTTAAAAATAACAAGTCACACAAATCCTTTCTGGGTTGTTTGGCTGAAACGGGCCTTATTGATACATGGAGATTATCTCACCCCACCCAACTTGACTATACTTTCCACTCATCACCTCATAACACTCTATCCCATCTAGATTACGTCTTCACCACTAAAACCCTTACAGGCTCCATTGTTGACTCTAAAATTGAAAATATTATTATATCTGATCATGCACCAGTATGCACCTCCTTTAGTCTTTCTGATGTATATAAACCTTCATCCTGTTGGAAACTTAATAACGTCCTCCTACAAGATCCTAAGTTTATCTTATCAGTTAAATCTTTCATCCAACAGTTTTATGAAGACAAATAGATAGTGCAACATCGGCTGCAAACAATTGGGATGCTATCAAGGCTGCTTTAAGAGGTCATATTATAGCTTACTCAGGGAAAAAGAAACCACTACTCAAGCACCTGGACGACCTTTATTCCCAGCTCACACTAGATGAACAACATTATTATCACAACTCCAATCATACCAATCTTCATAAGGTCTTGACCACATGCTTTCAAATTAATAGAGAAATCACGGATCTAGCAGCAGGCACTATTCTTAAATATAAAACAAAAATCTATCAAACATCCAATAAAGCTGGTAAAGCACTTGCCTCCTACTTGAAAGCAAAATAAGAAAAAACTCTTATTTCCCATATAAAAGACTCAACTGGTACTGTTTGTCATCACCCTGATGATATTCTAAAATGTTTCAAATAATTTTATACTAATCTATACACCCCTGAAAACCCCATTCCCCATTACAACATTGCATCCTTTTTCCATAACATTAATAGATCCTCATACCCTCAGGCGAATTTGTCACATTTGGACAATGATATCACCCTTCCCGAAATCTCCAAAGCAATCAAAGGCTTGGGTAAAGGTAAAGCACCTGGCCCGGATGGTCTTTCCTCTAAGTTCTTCGATAGCTTGTCCCAATCCCTCATTCCCAAGCTTCAAAATCTTGTTTCCTATTTTATTTCCCAAAAGGCCTCTTCTGGATCTTTCTCAGAAGCCCTACTCATACTCTTCCCTAAACCTGATAAGGCTCCTCCACTCCCAGGTAATTATCGTCCCATTTCTCTTATTAATGTCGAAAGCAAAATCTTTGCAAATGTCCTTGCCAATAGGATTGAGTCCTCCCTTCCTGCCCTAATAAAACCGAAAAATTCGGTTATGTAAAAGGGCACAATATTTCCTCCAACGCCAGACCACTTCTAAATGCTATCCACCTATCAGCTAAAAATAAAAAAAGATATACAGGGATCTGCTGCCATAGCATTAGATGCAGAGAAGGCCTTTGATAGGGTCAACTGGGACTTCATGTTTCAATCGCTATATTGGCACGGTTGTGGGGATAAGTTTATCTGCCTTGTTAAACTACTTTACTCCTCCCCTAAGTCTTCTATATGTATTAATGGTCGTACCTCCCCATTCTTTCCACTCAACAGAGGTACTAGGCAGGGCTGCCCCTTTTCACCCATCTTATATATCCTATCTTTAGAACCACTATTAGAATTAATCAGATCTAACAAAAATATCCCGGGTATATCAAGCGGTACATCTAATATAAAAATTGCTGCTTATGTAGATGACATCCTCATTCTCATCAAAAATCCTAAATTACATCTACCTCACCTACTCAAAGTACTTTCACAATTTAGCCAAGTATCAGGTTAAAAACTTAATAGAGATAAAAACAAAATTATGCCCCTCAACCCCCACTGTCTCAAACATGACATAGACTCATTTGGTTTTAAATGGTGTAGCTCCTCTATTAAGTATTTAGGTATGCATTTTGCCCCTACTATCCAAGATACCATTAAACTTAATTCTCAATCCTTATTTGATAGATTAAAAGAATTTACCTCTAGATGGTCTCCTGTATCTCTTTCTTGGTGGGGACGACTTGACACGATCAAGATGACGCTGTCACCAATAGTCTTATACTACCTTCAACTGCTATGTGTTCCTATTTCTTCCTCCTTTTTAAAATCTATTTACACTATTCTACTTTATTTCCTATGGGGAGAGGGTAAAAGCAAAAGGGTTGCCCTAATCAAATTAAAAGGGCCTTATGATAAAGGAGGCGTCAAGTTTCCCGATTTCAAATTGTATCACTCTGCTTTTCTCCTGAAACAATCCAGATGCTGGTTTGCTTGCCCCGCATTATTAGAAAATCCCACATGGCTTACCATAGAAAAACAGTTAGTCCATCCTTTAGAAATAACTGATCTTATATATGTCTTTAGACATTCCTCCTCAGCCATCTTCGACCCTATCAGAGCTACTATTTCTGCCCTCCAATTCTTTCTCTTTCCTCACAAAAAACTCACAAAAAAGCCTCTCGCCTTTATTATGGCATAATAAAAGATCCTGATTAACAATAGAACTCTAAACAGAAAATCCTGGTTGAAGAAAGGTATTAGATTTATACAACAAATCATTAATGGATCTACTATTATATAATTTCAACAACTTAGACACACATTCTCCATTCCCAATACAGATTTTAATTTCTACAACAAATTAGTCAACTCCTGCTTAGATGCTCTCCATGTTATGTTATGTTATGTTATTGTGCTTATACCGCGCCAAAGCCCGTTTGCATCCAGGCGCCGAGAGAGCTGAGTACAGAGAACAGAGACTACCGCAGGGGATTACTCTAGTAGTAGAGATGCGTTTTCAGTTGCTTTCGAAACGCAAGGAGATCTGTTGTCTTGCACAGGGATATGGGCAATGCATTCCATGCCTTAGCTCCCTGGGTGTAAAAGGCCCTTCCAGAGCCTTGAGAGCGTTTAACTGGGTGCTGAACCAAAAGATGGCCTTCAGCTGACCTGAGGTTTCTCTTGGGCTGGTAGATGCCAATGACATCCTTGAGGTAAGCAGGAGCACTGCCAAAGATGCATTTATGGCAAATAGTTAACAATTTAAAATGAATTCTGCATTCCACAGGAAGCCAATGCAATTTTATTCTAGCTGCAGTGGTAGGTTCTGAGTGCTTCATTTGAAAAATAATGCGAATAGCTTTATTTTGAATTTTTTGTAGCTCTTGGGTTTCTGCTTTACTTGCACCACCTAAGAGTGCATTGCAGTAATCAATACGAGGCAAGATAACGGCTCTTACGAGCTTGATGCGGTTGTCGACCGAGACTAGAGGCCCAACTTGCCTAAGCACTTTGAGATGGTAATTTGTGCTGACAGTAATGGCTGCAACATGTGCTTTGCAGTCTACACTGCTGTCCATGTATGTACCCAAGGTTTTTACCTTCTGCACAGTGTTGATGAAGCTACCATCTATCGTGAACCCAGTATATTCCTGCCCCAGCTTGAGTTGTGCCTGGCGTGGGCCAAAGATCATGAGCTCAGTTTTTGTAGCATTCAGACATAACCAGTTGGTGGACATCCACTGCTTGATCAGTTGATAAACTGCGTTTACTGCACATTGATCTTTGTCATAAACGCCAGTGATGTTAAGAACCAGCCGGAAATCATCTGCATAGTTACAGAAAAAGGTCTGGAAGAGGTCTAATTCGTAGCACAGAGGAAAGATGTAGATGTTAAACAACAATGGGGAAAGACATGCTCCCTGGGGCACACCACATGTTATGGTTTGAGACCCAGAGGAGCTGTCTCCCCAATGCACCTGTGACCGACGGCCTTCCAGGAATGTTCTCAACCAAGTTAAGGCATTGTCTGAGAGACCTCCAACAGTTCGCATTCTGTCGAGTAGGATTTTGTGATCTAGCAGGTCGAAAGCTGCCGATAAGTCTAACAACATCAGCAGCCCCGGCTTGCTATCTTCTAGTCTAGAGAGCATATATGTCTGCAGGTCCAGAAGCGCGCTTTCTGTGCAGTGATGGCTTCTGAACCCTGACTGTTTAGCATGCAAGATGGCAGCTGTCTGGACATGGGCCTGTAGCTGGATGGTTGCTATCTTGTCAATAAGTTTTAAGAAAAACAGAGTGTTGGTGATGGGCCTAAGGTTTGCCGCATCGGTGGGATCAAGACCTGCTTTTTTTAGCAGTGGTGACACTGCTACGTTTTTTATTGATTGGGGGATCACACTTGTACGGAAGGAAGCGTTTGCAAATCTGCAGAGAAAGGGTGCGAAGAGTTCCTTGTGTTCCAAGATGAATTTAGATGGAAGTAATTCACCCGGACAGTTAGTAGGGCGCATAGATTTAAGGAGATCCAAAATATCAGCAGCGGTGGATTCTCTGAAGGTGAAACCTGAAACAGAAACTGGTTGAATATCTCTACTTGATATAGAACCTGACTGAGTTTGGGGCAATTGTATGCAAGTATGGTGCAGGGATTGGGGTAGGCATTTGTGCAGACGACAGGGCTTCAGATTTAATTTTATCTTGGGCTTTTAATAGTTTAGCTGCGAAGGCCTTCTGTACCCGTCGCAGTCATCGTTGGTCGGTTTTATAGGGAGACAACAGGCAGATGGTTTCTCCCAGGATCTATAAAGGCGGAAAAGTTCCTTCGTCTCGTCACCAGCTGAACTGATTTGATTGTTGTAGAAGGTTTTCCATAGTTTCTCCAATGACATTTTAACTCCTGACGCTGTTAGACTACTACAGTTAACTATGCAATTAGACATAAAGGCCTCAAAATTCTACAATATCCTTATTACATCATTAAGGGGGATAAGTACTGTTCGAGTCAAATGGGAGGATGAATTTGAATACATTTTAGATGATCACACATGGTCCAACCTGTTTTCCAGAATTAAACATATCTCTACATCTTCGAATATCTCTCAACATTTTCTTTTTCTTTATTAATAGAGCATTCATCACACCAGCTAAATTGTCTTCATCCAAGATAAGCAATACTGATAACTGTTGGACATGGGGAGCTGCTAATGCCTCTTAAGAGCATATGTTCTTCAAATGTCCCTATGCTTTCAAGTTTTGGCAACAAGTTTGGAGATATCTTAAATCTATATTCTTCACTGACATCCCACTTTCTTACATAAACATTGTCGTGGGAAGCCTTGCTTTAACCACTTTCTTACCATCTGAAGCTGCTGGACTCTATGATCAATTTATCATCTTGGCTTTGAAGAGCATAACTTCCAATTGGAAAGACTCTCGCTCTTTGTGCATCAGAAGCTGGTGGAATAACATCTGTCACATACAAGGGATGGAATTCTGCATGGCAAACAATCTCAACTCTGTACCCAGGTATAATGCTAATTGGTCCTTCTTTGTTCGCTTATTAGATCACTTCAATGTCACTACACATGGAAGGTGACCTCTATAATTTTTACACATTCCTCAGATGTTCCAAATATATTACAATTAAATGTAACTTCTTATCCCATTTTGAATACATATATATGCTATAGTGCCATTTCTTTTCATTTTTATTTTTCACTGTTCCTTTTGTCTCCCCTCTCCCTTTTGTCTCTTGTATGTCCAGTGTCTGTAAATTGTCTGTCTTCCCCCTATTTAATTAGTCCTAATGCAGTTTCTTACTATGCAAGATTGTTCATAATACATACAGGCCGATTCATGGAATAATTAGCGCGGTGCAAGTGTGCAAAAACGTGCGAATCGCAGTGGAATAGCGAAAATCGCAGTGCAAGTGCGAAAATCGCACGAAAAGCAGCGCACATCGATTCATGGAAGTCCGTGCGCGAGAAAGCCAGCGGATGTGCGATAAAAAAGTGCGCGGCGCACGTTGGCGCACAGGCCATCTAACAGCGTGCGCCAGGTCACAGCGAAAATCGCACAGGCCACAGCGAAATTCGCACATAGCGCGGCGCACGCAACAAAAGTAGGCGGAACACGGGCGTAACACTCGGAATGGGGAACAACTTGCCAAAACGTGGGCGTCACGGGGGAAGTACAGGGCACAAGTGCGCGGAACGCCCACACGCTCGCCTACAACACGTATTCATGGAATAGAATAGGGCAAAAAAGCGCACGCTCAAACCAGCGCACAGGCACAAACACGACCGCCACAAGAAAGCAGGCGGTAGCGTCTCTGCGGCTGTAAGAAATGTGCGCCAAAAGGTGCGCCAACAAATAGCACCTATATACTGCCATGATGAATGTCCTATACTGTGGCCCTCCAGGACAAATGACGTGCAAAGGGGTACCCACAAACACGGACACCCGCTGAAAAAAAAAAACGTGTGCGTGTATACCGGTGTGCGCGGGAAGTCTCACACGCGATTTGGCCGGGTACGTGGATTTCAGGGGTGCGCAGGAAGTTCCACACGCGATTCCAGCAGGGTACGTGTATTTCAGGGGTGCGCGGGAAGTTCCACATGCGATTTCATCAGGGTACGTGTATTTCAGGGGTGCGCGGGAAGTTCCACACGCGATTGGCCCAGTGCGAGCAGGGTACGTGTATTTCAGGGGTGCGCGGGAATTTCCACATGCGATTTCAGCAAGGTATGTGTATTTCAGGGGTGCTCGGGAAGTTCCACACGCGATTGGCCCAGTGCGAGCAGGGTACCTGTATTTCAGGGGTGCGCGGGAATTTCCACACGCGATTTCAGCAAGGTATGTGTATTTCAGGGGTGCGCGGGAAGTTCCACACGCGATTTCAGCAAGGCACGTGTATTTCAGGGGTGCGCGGGAAGTTCCACACGCGATTTCAGAAAGGTATGTGTATTTCAGGGGTGCGCGGGAAGTTCCACACGCGATTTCAGCAGGGTACGTGTATTTCAGGGGTGCGCGGCAAGTTCCACACGCGATTGGCCCAGTGCGAGCAAGGTATGTGTATTTCAGGGGTGCGCGGGAAGTTCCACACGCGATTTCATCAGGGTACGTGTATTGCAGGGGTGCGCGGGAAGTCCCACACGTGATTGGCCCAGTGCGAGCAGGGTACGTGTATTCCAGGGGTGCGCGGGAAGTTCCACACGCGATTTCAGCAAGGTATGTGTATTTCAGGGGTGCGCGGGAAGTTCCACACGCGATTTCAGCAGGGTATGTGCATTTCAGGGGTTCTGGGGAGTACCACACGTGAATTGGCCGTGTGGGCCCTCCCAGGTGTACGCTCCACAACCTCCACGGACCCTGCAGGCAGCCCACACCACGGGGGACTACCCTGCACCCATGCTCATGTCCCGCAGGCAGCCCATCCACCATGGGCATGCCCCCCAGCCAACCCACATGTCACCTTGCACTACTGATCAACAACCATGTCTACCACCACCCCCACCCCCCCTGCCACCATGGGCATCCTCCACCAGGCCCCCACTCATGTCTACCACCACCCCCACCCCCCTGCCACCATGGGCAGCCTCCACCAGACCCCCACTCATGTCTAACACCACCCCCACCCCCCTGCCACCATGGGCAGCCCCCACCAGGCCCCCACTCATGTCTCCCACCACCCCCACCCCCCAGCAGTGCAGGGGCAGCCTCCACCAGGCCCCCACTCATGTCTCCCAGCACCCCCACCCCCCAGCATCCAGGGTCACCCTCCACCAGGCCCCCACTCATGTCTCCCACCACCCCACCCCCCAGCAGTGCAGGGTCACCCTCCACCAGGCCCCCACTCATGTCTCCCACCACCCCCACCCCCCAGCATCCAGGGTCACCCTCCACCAGGCCCCCACTCATGTCTCCCACCACCCCCACCCCCCAGCATCCAGGGTCACCCTCCACCAGGCCCCCACTCATGTCTCCCACCACCCCCACCCCCCAGCAGTGCAGGGGCAGCCTCCACCAGGCCCCCCACCCATGTCTCCCACCACCCCCACCCCCCAGCAGTGCAGGGGCAGCCTCCACCAGGCCCCCACCCATGTCTCCCACCACCCCCACCCCCCAGCAGTGCAGGGGCAGCCTCCACCAGGCCCCCACTCATGTCTCCCACCACCCCCACCCCCCAGCAGTGCAGGGGCAGCCTCCACCAGGCCCCCACTCATGTCTCCCACCACCCCCACCCCCCAGCAACCAGGGTCACCCTCCACCAGGCCCCCACTCATGTCTCCCACCACCCCCACCCCCCAGCATCCAGGGTCACCCTCCACCAGGCCCCCACTCATGTCTCCCACCACCCCCACCCCCCAGCATCCAGGGTCACCTCCACCGGGCCCCCACCCATGTCTCCCACCACCCCCACCCCCAGCAGTGCAGGGTCACCCTCCACCAGGCCCCCACTCATGTCTCCCACCACCCCCACCCCCCTGCCACCAGGGGCAGCCTCCACCAGGCCCCCACTCATGTCACCCACCACCCCCACCCCCCAGAATCCAGGGTCACCCTCCACCAGGCCCCCACTCATGTCTCCCACCACCCCCACCCCCCTGCCACCAGGGGCAGCCTCCACCAGGCCCCCACCCATGTCTCCCACCACCCCCACCCCCAGCAGTGCAGGGTCACCCTTCACCATGCCCCCACTCATGTCTCCCACCACCCCCACCCCCCTGCCACCAGGGGCAGCCTCCACCAGGCCCCCACCCATGTCTCCCACCACCCCCACCCCCCAGCAGTGCAGGGGCAGCCTCCACCAGGCCCCCACTCATGTCTACCACCACCCCCACCCCCCTGCCACCATGGCCACCCTCCACCAGGCCCCCACTCATGTCCCCCTGCACCCCCACCCCCCAGCATCCAGGGTCACCCTCCACCAGGCCCCCACTCATGTCTCCCACCACCCCCATCCCCCCTGCCACCAGGGGCAGCCTCCACCAGGCCCCCACCCATGTCTCCCACCCCCCCACCCCCCAGCAGTGCAGGGGCAGCCTCCACCAGGCCCCCACCCATGTCTCCCACCACCCCCACCCCCCAGCAGTGCAGGGGCAGCCTCCACCAGGCCCCCACTCATGTCTCCCACCACCCCCACCCCCCAGCAGTGCAGGGGCAGCCTCCACCAGGCCCCCACTCATGTCTCCCACCACCCCCACCCCCCAGCATCCAGGGTCACCCTCCACCAGGCCCCCACTCATGTCTCCCACCACCCCCACCCCCCAGCATCCAGGGTCACCCTCCACCAGGCCCCCACTCATGTCTCCCACCACCCCCACCCCCCAGCATCCAGGGTCACCCTCCACCAGGCCCCCACTCATGTCTCCCACCACCCCCACCCCCCAGCAGTGCAGGGGCAGCCTCCACCAGGCCCCCACTCATGTCTCCCACCACCCCCACCCCCCAGCAGTGCAGGGGCAGCCTCCACCAGGCCCCCACTCATGTCTCCCACCACCCCACCCCCCCTGCCACCAGGGGCAGCCTCCACCAGGCCCCCACCCATGTCTCCCACCACCCCCACCCCCCAGCATCCAGGGTCACCCTCCACCAGGCCCCCACTCATGTCTCCCACCACCCCCACCCCCCAGCAGTGCAGGGTCACCCTCCACCAGGCCCCCACTCATGTCTCCCACCAGCCCCACCCCCCTGCCACCATGGTCAGCCCCCACCAGGTCCTCACAATCCCCAATCATGTGCGTAATGGTCTGCCTCCACAGCCAAAAAGCCCTACCAAGTAACCCATTCAGCCACATGGAAATGGAAATCACATGTTACGTGGTGTCCCGGGCCAGGGCATCATCGAACTCCTGTTCGATGTCCCGGAGGCGGTCCAGTTCCATGGCCCTGAGGGTCCGCAGGGACGACGCCGTGTCCTCCTCCAACCCCCTGCGGATTGCCTCGAGGCACTCGGCCCGCCTCAGGGCCCTCCGCATGGAGTTCTCCGCCCTGACCATTGTGAGCCGCGCCTCTTCCGCCCGCCGCCGCTCCGCACCTATGGCGTGGCCCAACCGCTGCCACACGGAAGACACTCTCTGTCCTGGGTCCCCCTGCCCTCCGGCCGATGCCTGCCCCTCCGATGTGGAAAGCCCTGAGCCTTCATGTCTCCGACCATGTTGCTGCTGCTGCTGCTCTGCCTCTGCCCGTGCACTGCCTCCTGCTGCCTGCACATCCTCCGCCGGCTGGGGTGCAGTTGTTGATGTGGCCACCCCTGCTGGACCTCCGACTCCCGACTGTGGCAGGGATGCCTCCTCCACCAGCCTGGCCGCACCGTCAGAGGCAGCTCCACAGGGCACCCAGGTGACTGATGGGTGAGAAGATGGCACAGAGGACGACTGGCGCGTAGGGGGTCCAGTTGAGGAGGGGGTTGGAGCAAGCCCCATCAGACGGAGGAATCCGGCCTGGGTGACCTGTCCCAGCAGGCTGACGTGGTCAACGAGCCATTCGAGATGACGTGCAGTCTCTCCATGAAAAGACTGCAGGTCACCTCGCATGGCCCGTTGACGCAACGCCACACCAGCCAGGACAGGCTCAACCCTGGATGGCCACGTCCGCAGGCAGAGGAAGGCCAGTTGACGTCAACTCATCCCGTGCCTGAAAACGGGTCTGGACGTAGGCATCCCTGCTGGTGCAAGATGATGCAAGGACAGGATCGGGGACAGGATTGCACACAGGCACCTCCGCGGCCGCCTGTGCTGCCTCCTGTCCCTGGTCCTGCACTGCACCACTAGCACCAGTGGGATCCCCACCTCCAGACCCCGTCTCTGGTGCTTGCACGGCCTCCTCCTCCACCAAACCCCCCACCAACCTGGATGACTCCGTGCCATCTTCCCCTGTTGGGCCCTGTGGGGTCCCAGCTGCCCCTTCTGCTGCCGAGGAGTCCAACTCCAACCTCCGCCTCTTGGACCTCCCCCCGGCAGCTGCGGCCTGGGACGCGGCACCGGACTCCTCACTCCCCGACGAGATGACAACACGGGAGGGGAGCCGGGCCTTGCATCTCCGGCTGGCGGACGGATCCCCGCCGCTGTGCTCCACAGCACCTTCTCCGCCCTCTTCATCAGTTGACGCTGCAGACAGGGAGAAACAAAACACAGGCATCAGGGCACTGTACAATGGACACATACACGCATGACAGTTGCACATGAGTGGCATTGGCAAACCTCAGACATGTCAACACAATCCCCAACACACATGTCACTGCAACTCGCACACATGAGCCATACCACAGCCATATCGCTACTGCCACCACCATCCATACACATACAACAGCATGAGCAGCCAAAGGGGAGCCAGACATCACATGCAACACAGGAAGTGCACCACACATGTACACACACCACCACACTTGCATTCATGTCTAAACCTCTGCCAAGTGTCGCACTGTTCAGACGGGCATCCATGTCACATCTGCCAATCAGGCTTCCACATACCGCTGTCACATGCATCCATGTTGCATCACTGTTGCACCCTTGTCAAATACACACACATGCACATGTACACAGTGCTCATACATGCAGCCGAAAACAACATACATGCCTGACATGACGGACATGTCTACTTACATACACATTCATCCAAACATGAGTGCATGCACAACTGCATTTGCCATGCAAGCCCACACACACAAGCACCATCCATGTCTCACACATTACAGCCCTCGCATGTGTCAGCCCCACGGCCCTGGACACCCCCACCCATACTCGACCACATACAAACAGATGTGCAACCGGCACAATGCCGAATAATCACCACACGCACTGCTCACAATCAGGATGCATGTACACTCACCGCTCGACTCCAGACGGGTCTGCTTCTCTAGGACCTGGACGTGGAGTGCTGGGGATATGCGTTCCAGGACCCTCATATGTTCTTCCGACAAGTGGCCCCGGCGCCCCATGGCATCCGCTGCCTTCAAGAGGCGCCGGGCCTTGTTCAGGGTCCTGGACCTGGAGTCCTCCCAGCGCTTCCTGACATGTTGTAAGTCCCGGACTCCCACCCCCTCCGCGTTGATGGCAGTCACGATGTCAGTCCAGATCCGAGTCCGTCCTTCCTTGTCGGCGCGGGAACTTCCGAAGAGGGCATCATACTGCCCCAGGACTTGCTCCACCAGGACACCAACTTCGGTGGCACTGAAGCTGGTGCCCCTCTGCCTCTCTGGCCGGGGGTTGTCAGTGGTCACAGATGGTGTTTGCCCCGACATGACAAGCCCAGAGGCAGGAGTGGGTGGGCAACTGGGTCCTGGGGCTGGGCTGTGGAGCGATGGAATTCCAGTCGGGAGTCTTCGCTTCCAGCAGGGGTGGTCACAGCAACAGCACCCCTGGCTGATGTGCAGGCAGCAAATGGCAGTGCACGTGGCAGTAGGCAGTCAGGCAGCAGCAGATGGCAGGTGGGAGCGTGCTCGGGGCTCTGGGGGGCAGTAGTTCGGCCTTCTGGGCAGGAGCGTGGTCTTCCGTGTGCTTACGCGTGGCCAGCTTGGTACGGAGTGATTTGGCACATGAAAATCCTGCACGTCAGTGTGAAAACCGAGGAAAGGCCCTTAGCGCGTAAGCGCGTCAGCACGCATACGCGAATCTATTGGACCAAAGGCCCTCAGCGCGTAAGCGCGTCTGTGACGTGACCCGCACGGGTGTTTCCCACACAGCACGTGACAGAGCACACGTGGAAAGACTGCACGTCAGAGTCTCATCGCGTGTAATTGGACAGCACGTCAGAGTCTCATCGCGTGTGATTTGTGGAAATGGCGCGACACGCAGAAGTGACAAAGCGTGTAATTGGGTGAAATGGCCCTACGCGCAGAAGTGACAAAGCGTGTAATTGGTGGAAATGGCCCTAGCGCGTACACGCCGCGTAAGTGACGCTGGACGTGTGGGCCTGTATAAAAGGTACGCGTAGAACACCATTTCCTTGTACGTGCTTTTCGTGGAGAGCGAGTGGGTGAATTCTGTACTTCTTGTCGTTTCACACGCGATTTACTTCACGGCGTTTCAATTTCATATTCCCTGATACCTCCGACAGCTTTTTCTCTTTTTTCTCTTTTACTGGTTTACCTGGGCCTGTCCCCTCAAACAGTGTTCCCTTCTACTGTTGTCCTGTCTCCTCAGACAGCGTACAAATCTTCTTTTGGCGGGGGTGTTGCCAACCAAACGCGCTCCTTTTTCACGCTCTTTTACCTGGCAGACGGTGAGTCACGCACGTATCTAACATCTGTGCTTGCCCCGTGTGTAGCCTACCCCTTCAGAGGTCATTCTAGGCTGCGTGTGACACGCATACGTTCATTCTTGTGTTGCTGGGTGCCACAGCGTAGTGCAGGTTTTTCTTTCTGCACACGTGGTCTAGGAGGGGTTGCGTGCACGTCAACTCCCTTTTTTGGGGCTCCTGTGCGTAGCGTGACCCGTCATCTTTCCCCAGGGGTTACAATCAGCCTTGCAAGAGCACTAGGGTACAATTACCATCAGGTACCCAACCCCTTTGACCCCCAATTGGCCAGGACAATATTTTACAGCCACTCCCATACGCACATTAACATCAGTGCCATGGCTGGGAGGCGAGGATTCCGTAAGGGTGACAAAGGTGGAAGAGCCACAAGTGGTGGCCGTGGTGGATCTGGTAGGGGACGTGGTCGTTACTTGCAGGGTGAGCCTGTCCCCCCATGTGTGGAGGACCAGTCAAGGGCACCCATAATCCCCCCACACCCCCCCTCCCGTTGAGGCTGATGTGGCTGACACCATCCATGCTCAGCCCTTGTTGGACCAGCCCATTGTGGCACCAGACCTGGCTGACTCCATGGCTGACTTCCAAGTCAGCAGGACTATGACACGTGCGCTGGTGCACGTTGATGTCACCATGCCACGTGCATCTGGGGCAGCAAGGTCATCTGCTGCACCAAGTAGGCAGGGCCTAGAGGCTGCAGGGGCAGCTGCGGCTCCATCCACCCCAGCCCTCACACACCCAGCCCGGACAGTGTCGGTCCTAGTCCATGCTGCTGACATTCCCCCTGACACCATCACACTAGAGCCAATGCCTGCACCAACTCCCATGCTGAGTGTGCAATCCCACACTCCTGATACAGAGTCCACCAGGGCTCCTGCCCCTAGTGTCCAGAGCGGCGCAGGACACTCAGGATCACCACCACCTTCCAAGCGGAAGAGGAAGAGTGCTCGTCCGGCACAGGCTGATGCCCCAGACACGGCTACACAGTACGGCCCATCCAGGAAGCCCAGCTTCACGGATGACGAACTGAATGCACTTGTCTAGTATGTGTCCGCACATGACAACGAGATGGTCATTGTTGCAGGATCCAAGACCACACCTGCACAACGCCAGGCACACTGGCAGACCGTTGCGGACATCGTAAGTGCCCTAGGAATCGTGAGGCGCACAGCCAATGATTGCTATAAGCGCTGGAATGACCTAAAGCGCAGGGCAAAGAGTAAGCTGGCCTCAAGTCATGCCGCAACTCTAGTGACTAGAGGTGGGTCTCCAGTAGTAGACATGGAACTCACTCCACATGAGTCAGTCGCTGGGACCTACGTCACGGAGGAACAGATCCAAGGCGTGGGAGATCTGCCTGATTAGGAGGCATTGTCCGGTGAGTGCACATGCATGTGTGTGTCATCCATGTGCATGGTGTGTGTGAGGGCTTCTGTTTGTGTGCCAGGTGAGAGTGTGTGTGCCTGAGTCGTATGGGTCAGCCATGTGCTTCATGCAATACATCCTGCGCAGCTGCATTTGGCCATAGCAGTATCCCTTCTGCCAACAGTAGACATCTAGCCCAACTGCACGCCAGTTGCCCTTGAAGTGTCACCTTGCCACAACATTGTTGCTTGATTTTTCACTGTTCATTTAGTCAGATTGTTTGCATTCCACCACTTTTACTAGGCATGTCGCAGTCCTCTAGTCACATGTCTGACATGACTATGGTAAAGTGGAGTGACTTTGTTACCTGGATATCATTTGTTCAGACATGTCCCTGTGCAATTGCACCATTTCTAACTGGCAGCTCCAGGTTAAGAATCTGACCTGTTTGAATTAGAAAAGCTATTACATGTGGGAACTGGACTGAATGAATAGGTGCTGCCCTCCTCTCCATCTTCACTCATTAGCAATGGTACATGCCATCCGTGGGATGGCATGTGTGTTTCACCTGCCAATCACAGGCCAATGTGTGATGCCACTGCCAGGCAGCATGCAGAAAATGTGTTCATCTTCCATCTTGGTGTCATCAGTGTGTGCCATTTGCCTGCCCTTCATACGCAGTGAGGGTGCATGCATGGGAGGGTTTTAGTCATGTGGGACATGTGTCAAACAAGTACTGGTTCTCTTGCTTCCCAGCCCTCATTGTGTGCCATGGTGCTAATGCCTGTTTCCATTTCTTTGTTTTTATGTCTTTGCAGGGGAAGACGCACCTGATACTGCTGGGGTTGTGGAGATGGTGCAGACACAAGAGGGGTCCGAGGGCCGACCAACCACCAGTGAGGGACGTGGTGTGGTGGTGGGTGAGAACCCACAAGTGCTGCAGGTCGTGCTCTCAAGGGGCGTCTCTGGCTGCACCTCCCCCGAGCTGTACTCGGGTGTTGATTCGGATGAGACCTACGTGCCGTCGCAGGTGAGTGTTCCAGGGAGGGATTCTGTTCTGTCTCACCCACCTGCACCAGGGTCAGAACCCTCAATGGGGATGTCAGTGTTGGCAGCTACGCCTTTGGTGGTTACGGATGCAGGGTCACACTCCGCGACATCTGATCCTGTTCCTGGGCCAACAGATCAGAGGGGGAATGCAGTCCTGCAGCCTCAGGCAGTGCCGGCACAGCAAGGCGCAGTTCGCCTTGCCCCAGACAGGTGTGGTGCCCGCCGACATGGTGGCCCTACGCCACCTGGCAATACCGCATGGGAGCAATCCATTTACGGTATGGCAACCCAACAGGCAGCATCATCCGAGATGATGGCTCAGGCCATGGATAGGGTGGCCACTTCCATTGTCCCCCCTGAAAGGCTGATGGAGCGACTAGAGCAGGCAACCGACTCCATCTGCCAGTCACACAGGGAGGACATGTTGGGGTCCAACAGGGACAGGCGGGCGGCACTGGCGACTCTGCAGGAGGCCATCTCCATTGAGTCCCAGGGCCACAGGGAAGCCCTGATGCAGGAGCTCCTTCACCTCAGGACGACTCTTGTTGAGCGTGAGGCTTCAACACACCAAAGGACAGAACAGCAGCTGGAGCGTCTCACCCGTACGCTCTCAGCTGAGATGCAGGCAACGAGGGCGGAGGTCTGGGCATCCCGTGAGTTGTTGCATGGGGACCTCGCACACTCATCCTCCAGAACCAGACCTACCACACCCGCATGCTTGCAGCCATGGAGGAGCAGACTAGGGCCTTGCGTGGGCTGCCTCCCATAGTGCAACCACCTCCGGATGCAGCTGCACAGGGTGATAATAGCGACAGCAGTGATACTCCCACAATAGGGTAGCCGTGTGGGCCATGAGCCCATGGAGGTGTTTTATTTTCCCAGGATCCACGCAGGTGGGTTCTGGTGTGCATCCTGTCCTCGGACCTCCTGGGTGGCCTCCCCAACCCCCCCGGGCCCTTCAATGGCCATTTTTTTTTTTATTTTTTATTTTTTTTTATTTTTATTTATTTTATTCCCAGTTTTTTGGGGATTATTTGTTGGCTTCCGTGGTTCCTGTGGGCATACGCTGCATTGTGGCTGGGCACATGCAGGCTTGTAATGTATTTGGTTCAGATGCTTGGGTTTGAGTCACACACACCCCTTCTGCTTCCCGTTTCCATGGGCTTGCAAAGGGTGTGCCCAAGTGACAGTGAATTACACAGTGACGTTGGACTCCCATGAGCTGTGTGGGCAGTCTGTAGTCAATACTGTGTATACATTCCTAGTGCATATTGCTGTTGTGTTGTACACTGCATGTTGCATTGATGTGTAACTCATCTTCTGTGTCTACCTCCCAATTTGCAGGTCCCTTCCTCATGTCTACACAAGGACCTCTAGTCTGGAGATGTGGTCCATGTTGGTAGCAGTGCACCTACAACTCTACATGGCGCCAACACTGCACAGTTGGTAGTGGTGGGAGTGCAGGCATTTCCAGGTGGTGAGACTACTAATATTTAACATTAGTGATGTCATGTTAATGGTAGTACGTGCTCAAGTTTGTTGTTGGTCCGGCATTACTGTGAGCATTTCAGGTGTTGCAAGTTTCTAATAGGGACACTGTACATTGTGACACTAGTGTCATGTTGTGGGGATTACTTTGTTTACCTGCAAATAGCATGACATGGCACGGTGTGTCGTGTGGCGGTGCTGGGGTTGGGTTGGCTGACATGGCACTGTCCTCTTGTTGCATTTTGCAAGTGGGTATTCATTTTAGCTGCTTGAATGTGTAACTTCACAAAACTGCATTGGTGGTGTCTGTGTGGGTAAGGATGCACACATTGTGACACTTCCAGGTGAACAATCTCAGGCTGATATGGTTTTCACGGTTCTTTCTCCAGACATTCAGGATCAGTGTCAGGTTGAGTCATCATTGATTGTCAGATGGAATGTGCCAGGGCAGTGTGCACTCCACAGGGGTGTGATTTCTATGTGAAGTAATTAGCCACTAGCTGTGTACGGGCTGCCTCCCCCCGTGCCCTTTCCCCTCCCATGCGCAGCGGCTGTGCATGTGGTTGGGGATGGGGGGGCACCACCATGTCCACGGCCAGGCCCCGGCGTGTTGCAACGTTGTGCAGGACACATGCTGCCACTATGATCCTGCACACAACTGGGGGAGCGTACAACAGCTGCCCGCCAGAACGGTCAAGGGAGCGAAAGCGTGACTTCAGCACTCCGAATGTGCGCTCCACTATGCCCCGGGTTGCAATGTGGGCTGTGTTATATCTTACCTCGGGTGGCGTGGTGGGGTTCCGAATTGGCGTCATCATGTGTGGGCTGAGAGGGTAGGCACTGTCCCCTGTGGAGGTGGTGATTGGTATCATTGGTGGGGTTGTGACCTTGCTCAGTATCTGACATGCATGCATGTGCAGTGGCATTCATACTCACCAAGCAGCCATGTATCGCCATGCCGCCCAGCTTCTAGGTCCCAGCTTAGGGTGGACATTCGGTAAATGAAGCTGTCGTGGATGGACCCGGGATAGTTGGCATATACTGAGGTGATGATTCCCTTGGCATTACATACTACCTGCACGTTGATGGAATGCCAGTGCTTGCGGTTCCTATAGATGTGCTCAGATGCCCTGGGGGGACGTAGAGCCACATGGGTACAGTCGATGGCACCTAGCACTTTGGGGAATCTTGCCACAGCGTAGAAATCCAGGGCGGCAGCATGGCTTTCTGCAGGGGTTCTGGGCAGGTATATGTGCCTGCGGACTGATGGGCGTGCAGTGATGATGTTCAAGACCTGGTGTAGGCAGCGTGACTGGGTGGCCTGTGATACACCACCCACAATGGCACTTGTCCGCTGAAATGATCCAGTGGCTAAGAAGTGCAGTACATTGAGGACCTTCTCCAGGGGGCTGAGTGCTTGGGAGCACAGGGTGGGTGATGTGAGGTCATCCTCCCACTCACTCACCAGGTCCAGTATGATGTGTGGTGGAAACCTGTACCTCCCATGCACCTGGTCATCAGGCATCCCGAAAAGGCTGGTTCTGGGTGTGAATATTCTGGCCCTGACTATCCTCCTCCTCCTCCTCCTTTGGTAGGCCACGCCCACTGCTGCTAGGAACGGTATGTTCATCCTGGGTCTGAGCTTGTTATTTTGTTAGCGCGCAAATTAATGCGTTGCGCGTGTTGTAGGCGAGCGTGTGACCCGCGCACCCCTGAAATCCAGTACCCAGTCAATAGCGTGTGGAAATTCCCGCGCACACCGGGATACAGGTGCGCTGACGTACTTGCGTGTGTAAGTGTCCGCGCACACCTGACATACACGTACATAGGCCATTCGCGTGTACGCGCACTTTTGTCCAATTACACACGATGACACCCTGATGTGCTGTCCAATTACACGCGATGAGACTCTGCCGTGCTGTTCAATTACACGCGATGAGACTCTGCCGTGCTGTCCAATTACACGCGATGAGACTCTGACGTGCAGTCTTTCCACGTGTGCTCTGTCATCACGTGCTGTGTGGGAAACACCCGTGCGGGTCACGTCACAGACGCGCTTACGCGCTGAGGGCCTTTGGTCCAATAGATTCGCGTATGCATGCTGACGCGCTTACGCGCTAAGGGCCTTTCCTCGGTTTTCACGCTGACGTGCAGGATTTTCACGTGCCAAATCACTCCGTACCAAGCTGGCTACGCGTAAGCACACGGAAGACCACGCTCCTGCCCAGAAGGCCGAACTACTGCCCCCCAGAGCCCCGAGCACGCTCCCACCTGCCATCTGCTGCTGCCTGACTGCCTGCTGCCCACGTGCACTGCCATTTGCTGCCTGCACATCAGCCAGGGGTGCTGTTGCTGTGACCACCCCTGCTGGAAGCGAAGACTCCCGACTGGGATTCCATCGCTCCACAGCCCAGCCCCAGGACCCAGTTGCCCACCCACTCCTGCCTCTGGGGTTGTCATGTCGGGGCAAACACCATCTGTGACCACTGACAACCCCCGGCCAGAGAGGCAGAGGGGCACCAGCTTCAGTGCCACCGAAGTTGGTGTCCTGGTGGAGCAAGTCCTGGGGCAGTATGATGCCCTCTTCGGAAGTTCCCGCGCCGACAAGGAAGGACGGACTCGGATCTGGACTGACATCGTGACTGCCATCAACGCGGAGGGGGTGGGAGTCCGGGACTTACAACATGTCAGGAAGCGCTGGGAGGACTTCAGGTCCAGGACCCTGAACAAGGCCCGGCGCCTCTTGAAGGCAGCGGATGCCAAGGGGCGCCGGGGCCACTTGTCGGAAGAACAGATGGGGGTCCTGGAACGCATATCCCCAGCGCTCCACGTCCAGGTCCTAGAGAAGCAGACCCGTCTGGAGTCGAGCGGTGAGTGTACATGCATCCTGATTGTGAGCAGTGCGTGTGGGGATTATTCGGCATTGTGCCGGTTGCACATCTGTTTGTATGTGGTCGAGTATGGGTGGGGGTGTCCAGGGCCGTGGGGCTGACACATGCGAGGGCTGTAATGTGTGAGACATGGATGGTGCTTGTGTGTGTGGGCTTGCATGGCAAATGCAGTTGTGCGTGCACTCATGTTTGGATGAATGTGTATGTAAGTAGACATGTCCGTCATGTCAGGCATGTATGTTGTTTTCGGCTGCATGTATGAGCACTGTGTACATGTGCATGTGTGTGTATTTGACAAGGGTGCAACAGTGATGCAACATGGATGCATGTGACAGCGGTATGTGGAAGCCTGATTGGCAGATGTGACATGGATGCCCGTCTGTACAGTGCGACACTTGGCAGAGGTGTAGACATGCATGCAAGTGTGGTGGTGTGTGTACATGTGTGGTGCACTTCCTGTGTTGCATGTGATGTCTGGCTCCCCTTTGGCTGCTCATGCTGTTGTATGTGTATGGATGGTGGTGGCAGTAGCGATATGGCTGTGGTATGGCTTATGTGTGCGAGTTGCAGTGACATGTGTGTTGGGGATTGTGTTGACATGTCTGAGGTTTGCCAATGCCACTCATGTGCAACTGTCATTCGTGTATGTGTCCATTGTACAGTGCCCTGATGCCTGTGTTTTGTTTCTCCCTGTCTGCAGCGTCAACTGATGAAGAGGGCGGAGAAGGTGCTGTGGAGCACAGCGGCGGGGATCCGACCGCCAGCCGGAGACGCAAGGCCCGGCTCCCCTCCCGTGTTGTCATCTCGTCGGGGAGTGAGGAGTCCGGTGCAGCCTCCCAGGCCGCAGCTGCCGGGGGGAGGTCCAAGAGGCGGAGGTTGCAGTTGGACTCCTCGGCAGCAGAAGGGGCAGCTGGGACCCCACAGGGCCCAACAGGGGAAGATGGCACGGAGTCATCCATGTTGGTGGGGGGTTTGGTGGAGGAGGAGGCCGTGCAAGCACCAGAGACGGGGTCTGGAGGTGGGGATCCCACTGGTGCTAGTGGTGCAGTGCAGGACCAGGGACAGGAGGCAGCACAGGCGGCCGCGGAGGTGCCTGTGTGCAATCCTGTCCCCGATCCTGTCCCTGCATCATCTTGCACCAGCAGGGATGCCTACGTCCAGACCCGTTTTCAGGCAGGGGATGAGCTGACGTCAACTGGCCTTCCTCTGCCTACGGACGTGGCCATCCAGGTCCGGGTTGAGCCTGTCCTGGCTGGTGTGGCGTTGCGTCAACGGGCCATGCGAGGTGACCTGCAGTCTTTTCATGGAGAGACTGCACGTCATCTCGAATGGCTCGTTGACCACGTCAGCCTGCTGGGACAGGTCACCCAGGCCGGATTCCTCCGTCTGATGGGGCTTGCTCCGACCCCCTCCTCAACTGGACCCCCTACGCGCCAGTCGTCCTCTGTGCCATCTTCCCACCCATCAGTCACCTGGGTGCCCTGTGGAGCTGCCTCTGACGGTGCGGCCAGGCTGGTGGAGGAGGCATCCCTGCCACAGTCGGGAGTCGGAGGTCCAGCAGGGGTGGCCACATCAACAACTGCACCCCAGCCATCGGAGGATGTGCAGGCAGCAGGAGGCAGTGCACGGGCAGAGGCAGAGCAGCAGCAGCAGCAACATGGTGGGAGACATGAAGGCTCGGGGCTTTCGACATCGGAGGGGCAGGCATCGGCCGGAGGGCAGGGGGACCCAGGACAGAGAGTGTCTTCCGTGTGGCAGCGGTTGGGCCACGCCATAGGTGCGGAGCAGCGGCGGGCGGAAGAGGCGCGGCTCACAACGGTCAGGGCGGAGAACTCCATGCGGAGGGCCCTGAGGCGGGCCGAGTGCCTCGAGGCAATCCGCAGGGGGTTGGAGGAGGACACGGCGTCGTCCCTGCGGACCCTCAGGGCCATGGAACTGGACCGCCTCCGGGACATCGAACAGGAGTTCGATGATGCCCTGGCCCGGGACACCACGGAGTGAGCCGCTGGACTTGCCCGCCGCCTTTGTATATAGTTCTTTAGTTTTAGGTTTCCTTTCTTTCTTATTATGATTTGGAGTCGACGGACACTGCTCCACTTTTTGTATATAGTTGATTTTTAGGTAGGTTTTTTAGTAGGTTTCCTTTGTTCAGTTGGGCTCATGGACCCTTGTTGGTTTTGTACATAGTTCATTATTGCATGGTGATTTTTTTACATTTGACTTTGGACAAAAATTTTTATATTCTGATTTGCAGTTTTGTGTTTTTATACGGACATGCAGCTTTTTTTTTCTCATTCACATTGTAGTTTGTTTTCTTTCTTTAGCATTCTTTATTTTTTTCAATACAATTTTGTTTCCATACGTCACTGTGTGGTATCATCTCATTGGTTTCATGCATGTCATGTTGTGTGTTTTCCCATTCAATTGCAACCATTGTGTGTGACGGACATGGGTTCATTAGCTTCATGTACATTGGGGGTGTAACAGGTGATTTCCATTTCCATGTGGCTGAATGGGTTACTTGGAAGGGCTTTTTGGCTGTGGAGGCTGACCATTACGCATATGATTGGGGATTGTGAGGACCTGGTGGGGGCTGCCCATGGTGGCAGGGGGGTGGGGCTGGTGGGAGACATGAGTGGGGGCCTGGTGGAGGGTGACCCTGCACTGCTGGGGGGTGGGGTGGTGGGAGACATGAGTGGGGGCCTGGTGGAGGGTGACCCTGCACTGCTGGGGGTGGGGGTGGTGGGAGACATGAGTGGGGGCCTAGTAGAGGGTGACCCTGGATGCTGGGGGTGGGGGTGGTGGGAGACATGGGTGGGGGCCTGGTGGAGGCTGCCCCTGGTGGCAGGGGGGTGGGGGTGGTGGGAGACATGAGTGGGGGCCTGGTGGAGGCTGCCCCTGCACTGCTGGGGGATGGGGGTGGTGGGAGACATGAGTGGGGGCCTGGTGGAGGCTGCCCCTGCACTGCTGGGGGGCGGGGGTGGTGGGAGACATGGTTGGGGGCCTGGTCGAGGCTGCCCCTGGTGGCAGGGGGGTGGGGGTGGTGGGAGACATGAGTGGGGGCCTGGTGGAGGGTGACCCTGCACTGCTGGGGGTGGGGGTGGAGGGAGACATGGGTGGGGGCCTGGTGGAGGCTGCCCCTGGTGGCTGGGGGGTGGGGGTGGTGGGAGACATGAGTGGGGGCCTGGTGGAGGCTGCCCCTGCACTGCTGGGGGGTGGGGGTGGTGGGAGACATGAGTGGGGGCCTGGTGGAGGGTGACCCTGCACTGCTGGGGGGTGGGGGTGGTGGGAGACATGAGTGGGGGCCTGGTGGAGGGTGACCCTGGATGCTGGGGGGTGGGGGTGCAGGGGGACATGAGTGGGGGCCTGGTGGAGGCTGCCCATGGTGGCAGGGGGTGGGGGTGGTGGGAGACATGAGTGGGGGCCTGGTGGAGGCTGCCCATGGTGGCAGGGGGGTGGGGGTGGTGGGAGACATGAGTGGGGGCCTGGTGGAGGATGCCCATGGTGGCAGGGTGGTGGGGGTGCAGGGGGACATGAGTGGGGGCGTAGTGGAGGCTGCCCCTGGTGGCTGGGGGGTGGGGGTGGTGGGAGACATGAGTGGGGGTCTGGTGGAGTCTGCCCATGGTGGCAGGGGGTGGGGGTGGTGGGAGACATATGTGGGGGCCTGGTGGAGGCTGCCCCTGCACTGCTGGGGGGTGGGGGTGGTGGGAGACATGGGTGGGGGCCTGGTGGAGGCTGCCCCTGGTGGCTGGGGGGTGGGGGTGGTGGGAGACATGAGTGGGGGCCTGGTGGAGGCTGCCCCTGCACTGCTGGGGGGTGGGGGTGGTGGGAGACATGAGTGGGGGCCTGGTGGAGGGTGACCCTGCACTGCTGGGGGTGGGGGTGGTGGGAGACATGATTGGGGGCCTGGTGGAGGGTGACCCTGCACTGCTGGGGGTGGGGGTGGTGGGAGACATGAGTGGGGGCCTGGTGGAGGGTGACCCTGGAGGGTGGGGGTGGGGGTGGTGGGAGACATGGGTGGGGGCCTGGTGGAGGCTGACCCTGGTGGCAGGGGGGTGGGGGTGGTGGGAGACATGAGTGGGGGCCTGGTGGAGGCTGCCCCTGCACTGCTGGGGGGTGGGGGTGGTGGGAGACATGAGTGGGGGCCTGGTGGAGGCTGCCCCTGCACTGCTGGGGGGTGGGGGTGGTGGGAGACATGGGTGGGGGCCTGGTGGAGGCTGCCCCTGGTGGTAGAGGGGTGGGGGTGGTGGGAGACATGAGTGGGGGCCTGGTGGAGGGTGACCCTGCACTGCTGGGGGTGGGGGTGGTGGGAGACATGGGTGGGGGCCTGGTGGAGGCTGCCCCTGGTGGCTGGGGGGTGGGGGTGGTGGGAGACATGAGTGGGGGCCTGGTGGAGGCTGCCCCTGCACTGCTGGGGGGTGGGGGTGGTGGGAGACATGAGTGGGGGCCTGGTGGAGGGTGACCCTGCACTGCTGGGGGGTGGGGGGGTGGGAGACATGAGTGGGGGCCTGGTGGAGGGTGACCCTGGATGCTGGGGGGTGGGGGTGCAGGGGGACATGAGTGGGGGCCTGGTGGAGGCTGCCCATGGTGGCAGGGGGGTGGGGGTGGTGGGAGACATGAGTGGGGGCCTGGTGGAGGCTGCCCATGGTGGCAGGGGGGGTGGGGGTGGTGGGAGACATGAGTGGGGGCCTGGTGGAGGATGCCCATGGTGGCAGGGGGGTGGGGGTGCAGGGGGACATGAGTGGGGGCCTGGTGGAGGCTGCCCCTGGTGGCTGGGGGGTGGGGGTGGTGGGAGACATGAGTGGGGGCCTGGTGGAGTCTGCCCATGGTGGCAGGGGGGTGGGGGTGGTGGGAGACATGAGTGGGGGCCTGGTGGAGGCTGCCCCTGCACTGCTGGGGGGTGGGGGTGGTGGGAGACATGGGTGGGGGCCTGGTGGAGGCTGCCCCTGGTGGCTGGGGGGTGGGGGTGGTGGGAGACATGAGTGGGGGCCTGGTGGAGGCTGCCCCTGCACTGCTGGGGGGTGGGGGTGGTGGGAGACATGAGTGGGGGCCTGGTGGAGGGTGACCCTGCACTGCTGGGGGGTGGGGGTGGTGGGAGACATGAGTGGGGGCCTGGTGGAGGGTGACCCTGCACTGCTGGGGGTGGGGGTGGTGGGAGACATGAGTGGGGGCCTGGTGGAGGGTGACCCTGGATGCTGGGGGTGGTGGGAGACATGGGTGGGGGCCTGGTGTAGGCTGCCCCTGGTGGCAGGGGGGTGGGGGTGGTGGGAGACATGAGTGGGGGCCTGGTGGAGGCTGCCCCTGCACTGCTGGGGGGTGGGGGTGGTTGGAGACATGAGTGGGGCCTGGTGGAGGCTGCCCCTGCACTGCTGGGGGGTGGGGGTGGTGGGAGACATGGGTGGGGGCCTGGTGGAGGCTGCCCCTGGTGGCAGGGGGGTGGGGGTGGTGGGAGACATGAGTGGGGGCCTGGTGGAGGGTGACCCTGCACTGCTGGGGGTGGGGGTGGTGGGAGACATGGGTGGGGGCCTGGTGGAGGCTGCCCCTGGTGGCAGGGGGTGGGGGTGGTGGGAGACATGAGTGGGGGCCTGGTGGAGGGTGACCCTGGATGCTGGGGGGTGGGGGTGGTGGGTGACATGAGTGGGGGCCTGGTGGAGGCTGCCCCTAGTGGCAGGGGGGAGGGGGTGGTCGGAGACATGAGTGGGGGCCTGGTGGAGGGTGACCCTGCACTGCTGGGGGTGGGGGTGGTGGGAGACATGGGTGGGGGCCTGGTGGAGGCTGCCCCTGGTGGCAGGGGGGTGGGGGTGGTGGGAGACATGAGTGGGGGCCTGGTGGAGGGTGACCCTGGATGCTGGGGGGTGGGGGTGGTGGGTGACATGAGTGGGGGCCTGGTGGAGGGTGACCCTGGTGGCAGGGGGGTGGGGGTGGTGGGAGACATGAGTGGGGGCCTGGTGGAGGCTGACCCTGCACTGCTGGGGCGTGGGGGTGGTGGGAGACATGAGTGGGGGCCTGGTGGAGGGTGACCCTGCACTGCTGGGGGGTGGGGGTGGTGGGAGACATGAGTGGGGGCCTGGTGGAGGGTGACCCTGCACTGCTGGGGGTGGGGGTGGTGGGAGAGATGGGTGGGGGCCTGGTGGAGGCTGCCCCTGGTGGCAGGGGGGTGGGGGTGGTGGGAGACATGAGTGGGGGCCTGGTGGAGGGTGATCCTGGATGCTGGGGGGTGGGGGTGGTGGGTGACATGAGTGGGGGCCTGGTGGAGGGTGACCCTGGATTCTGGGGGGTGGGGGTGGTGGGAGACATGAGTGGGGGCCTGGTGGAGGGTGACCCTGGATGCTGGGGGGTGGGGGTGGTGGGTGACATGAGTGGGGGCCTGGTGGAGGGTGACCCTGGTGGCAGGGGGGTGGGGGTGGTGGGAGACATGAGTGGAGGCCTGGTGGAGGCTGCCCCTGCACTGCTGGGGGGTGGGGGTGGTGGGAGACATGAGTGGGGGCCTGGTGGAGGGTGACCCTGCCCTGCTGGGGGGTGGGGGTGGTGGGAGACATGAGTGGGGGCCTGGTGGAGTGTGACCCTGGATGCTGGGGGGTGGGGGTGCAGGGGGACATGAGTGGGGGCCTGGTGGAGGCTGCCCATGGTGGCAGGGGGGTGGGGGTGGTGGGAGACATGAGTGGGGGCCTGGTGGAGGCTGCCCATGGTGGCAGGGGGGTGGGGGTGGTGGGAGACATGAGTGGGGGCCTGGTGGAGGATGCCCATGGTGGCAGGGGGGTGGGGGTGCAGGGGGACATGAGTGGGGGCCTGGTGGAGGCTGCCCCTGGTGGCTGGGGGGTGGGGGTGGTGGGAGACATGAGTGGGGGCCTGGTGGAGGCTGCCCCTGCACTGCTGGGGGGTGGGGGTGGTGGGAGACATGAGTGGGGGCCTGGTGGAGGGTGACCCTGCACTGCTTGGGGGTGGGGGTGGTGGGAGACATGAGTGGGGGCCTGGTGGAGGGTGACCCTGGATGCTGGGGGGTGGGGGTGCAGGGGGACATGAGTGGGGGCCTGGTGGAGGCTGCCCATGGTGGCAGGGGGGTGGGGGTGGTGGGAGACATGAATGGGGGCCTGGTGGAGGCTGCCCATGGTGGCAGGGGGGTGGGGGTGGTGGGAGACATGAGTGGGGGCCTGGTGGAGGATGCCCATGGTGGCAGGGGGGTGGGGGTGCAGGGGGACATGAGTGGGGGCCTGGTGGAGGCTGCCCCTGGTGGCTGGGGGGTGGGGGTGGTGGGAGACATGAGTGGGGGCCTGGTGGAGTCTGCCCATGGTGGCAGGGGGGTGGGGGTGGTGGGAGACATGAGTGGGGGCCTGGTGGAGGCTGCCCCTGCACTGCTGGGGGGTGGGGGTGGTGGGAGACATGGGTGGGGGCCTGGTGGAGGCTGCCCCTCTTGGCTGGGGGGTGGGGGTGGTGGGAGACATGAGTGGGGGCCTGGTGGAGGCTGCCCCTAGTGGCAGGGGGGAGGGGGTGGTCGGAGACATGAGTGGGGGCCTGGTGGAGGGTGACCCTGCACTGCTGGGGGTGGGGGTGGTGGGAGACATGGGTGGGGGCCTGGTGGAGGCTGCCCCTGGTGGCAGGGGGGTGGGGGTGGTGGGAGACATGAGTGGGGGCCTGGTGGAGGGTGACCCTGGATGCTGGGGGGTGGGGGTGGTGGGTGACATGAGTGGGGGCCTGGTGGAGGGTGACCCTGGTGGCAGGGGGGTGGGGGTGGTGGGAGACATGAGTGGGGGCCTGGTGGAGGCTGACCCTGCACTGCTGGGGCGTGGGGGTGGTGGGAGACATGAGTGGGGGCCTGGTGGAGGGTGACCCTGCACTGCTGGGGGGTGGGGGTGGTGGGAGACATGAGTGGGGGCCTGGTGGAGGGTGACCCTGCACTGCTGGGGGTGGGGGTGGTGGGAGAGATGGGTGGGGGCCTGGTGGAGGCTGCCCCTGGTGGCAGGGGGGTGGGGGTGGTGGGAGACATGAGTGGGGGCCTGGTGGAGGGTGATCCTGGATGCTGGGGGGTGGGGGTGGTGGGTGACATGAGTGGGGGCCTGGTGGAGGGTGACCCTGGATGCTGGGGGGTGGGGGTGGTGGGAGACATGAGTGGGGGCCTGGTGGAGGGTGACCCTGGATGCTGGGGGGTGGGGGTGGTGGGTGACATGAGTGGGGGCCTGGTGGAGGGTGACCCTGGTGGCAGGGGGGTGGGGGTGGTGGGAGACATGAGTGGAGGCCTGGTGGAGGCTGCCCCTGCACTGCTGGGGGGTGGGGGTGGTGGGAGACATGAGTGGGGGCCTGGTGGAGGGTGACCCTGCCCTGCTGGGGGGTGGGGGTGGTGGGAGACATGAGTGGGGGCCTGGTGGAGTGTGACCCTGGATGCTGGGGGGTGGGGGTGCAGGGGGACATGAGTGGGGGCCTGGTGGAGGCTGCCCATGGTGGCAGGGGGGTGGGGGTGGTGGGAGACATGAGTGGGGGCCTGGTGGAGGCTGCCCATGGTGGCAGGGGGGTGGGGGTGGTGGGAGACATGAGTGGGGGCCTGGTGGAGGATGCCCATGGTGGCAGGGGGGTGGGGGTGCAGGGGGACATGAGTGGGGGCCTGGTGGAGGCTGCCCCTGGTGGCTGGGGGGTGGGGGTGGTGGGAGACATGAGTGGGGGCCTGGTGGAGGCTGCCCCTGCACTGCTGGGGGGTGGGGGTGGTGGGAGACATGAGTGGGGGCCTGGTGGAGGGTGACCCTGCACTGCTTGGGGGTGGGGGTGGTGGGAGACATGAGTGGGGGCCTGGTGGAGGGTGACCCTGGATGCTGGGGGGTGGGGGTGCAGGGGGACATGAGTGGGGGCCTGGTGGAGGCTGCCCATGGTGGCAGGGGGGTGGGGGTGGTGGGAGACATGAATGGGGGCCTGGTGGAGGCTGCCCATGGTGGCAGGGGGGTTGGGGTGGTGGGAGACATGAGTGGGGGCCTGGTGGAGGATGCCCATGGTGGCAGGGGGGTGGGGGTGCAGGGGGACATGAGTGGGGGCCTGGTGGAGGCTGCCCCTGGTGGCTGGGGGGTGGGGGTGGTGGGAGACATGAGTGGGGGCCTGGTGGAGTCTGCCCATGGTGGCAGGGGGGTGGGGGTGGTGGGAGACATGAGTGGGGGCCTGGTGGAGGCTGCCCCTGCACTGCTGGGGGGTGGGGGTGGTGGGAGACATGGGTGGGGGCCTGGTGGAGGCTGCCCCTCTTGGCTGGGGGGTGGGGGTGGTGGGAGACATGAGTGGGGGCCTGGTGGAGGCTGCCCCTGCACTGCTGGGGGGTGGGGGTGGTGGGAGACATGGGTGGGGGCCTGGTGGAGGCTGCCCCTGGTGGCTGGGGGGTGGGGGTGGCGGGAGACATGAGTGGGTGCCTGGTGGAGGGTGCCCCTGGATGCTGGGGGGTGGGGGTGGTGGGAGACATGGGTGGGGGCCTGCTGGCAGGTGCCCCACAGTGCTGGGGGGTGGGGGTGGTGGTAGACATGCATTGTTGATCAGTAGTGCAAGGTGACATGTGGGTTGGCTGGGGGGCATGCCCATGGTGGATGGGCTGCCTGCGGGACATGAGCAGGGGTGCAGGGTAGTCCCCCGTGGTGTGGGCTGCCTGCAGGGGCCGTGGAGGTTGTGGAGCGTACACCTGGGAGGACCCACACGGCCAATTCACGTGTAGTACTCCCCAGAACCCCTGAAATACACGTACCCTGCTGAAATCGCATGTGGAACTTCCCGCGCACCCATGTAATACACGTACCCTGCTCGCACTGGCCCATTCGCGTGTGGAACTTCCCGCGCACCCCTGAAATGCACGTACCCTGCAGAAATCGCGTGTGGAACTTGCCGCGCACCCCTGAAATACACGTACCCTGCTGAAATCGCGTGTGGAACTTCCCGCGCACCCATGTAATACACGTACCCTGCTCGCACTGGCCCATTCGCGTGTGGAACTTCCCGCGCACCCCTGAAATGCACGTACCCTGCAGAAATCGTGTGTGGAACTTGCCGCGCACCCCTGAAATACACGTACCTTGCTGAAATCGCGTGTGGAACTTCCCGCGCACCCATGTAATACACGTACCCTGCTCGCCCTGGCCCATTCGCGTGTGGAACTTCCCGCGCACCCCTGAAATGCACGTACCCTGCAGAAATCGCGTGTGGAACTTGGCGCGCACCCCTGAAATACACGTACCCTGCTGAAATCGCGTGTGGAACTTCCCGCACACCCATGTAATACACGTACCCTGCTCGCACTGGCCCATTCGCGTGTGTAACTTCCCGCGCACCCCTGAAATGCACGTACCCTGCAGGAATCGCGTGTGGAACTTGCCGCGCACCCCTGAAATTCACGTACCCAGCTGAAATCGCGTGTGCAACTTCCCGCGCACCCCTGAAATTCACGTACCCTGCTTGCACGGGGCCAGTCGCGTGTGGAACTTCCCGCGCACCCCTGCAATACACGTTCCCCGCTTGGCGTTTGCTGTTTGCCAGCCCGGTGAACTGGTCCAGGGTTAGCGCAGCCCTTTGCGATGATTTAGCGATTTTGATGGCTTTTCCTTGCGCGAGGGCGTTCTTGGGGGCGTTACTGGCGCGGCTGCAGTGTCGCTGCGATTCTCTGCGCCACGGCTGATTTGGGAGCCTGAAATCCATGAATATGCTGTGCGCGGAAATCGGTTTTAGCGCACGTGCCTGGCGCAGTCAATCGCACGCGGACACTCTGCGCCAGCCGCTTGCGACACTTTTCTGCGAAATTCTATGAATTACCCTGATAGTTCCATGTTACATCCTTATATATTAGACTATATTATTTAAGCAAAATGTCAGCAAAATAAGATCACAGTTCATTCTTTTACCTGTTCTTCAGAATCTTTTCATTGCTTGCTACTTTCTGTTTATGTATTAATTAATGAATACATAATATAAACAAAAAAATCAGGATGACGAGATCCAGACCAAGTTCTGTGTGTGTGTGTTTATTCGCATCAACACAGAAAGTTTTAAGTAATCAAGACAATTTATTTTACAGATCTTTCGATAAGCACGAAAGGTACAATGTGGACGGACAAGGTTTAGTGATGAAAAGTGATAACACATATGTGTGTAGACCTCGAAACTGCAGAGGTCAAAACTTCAATCAAAGACACATTTCCCACATTTGGAAGGGGTAACAACCCTAGTAGGCAGGGAAAGGTGTGCTCTCAGACTTGCGTCAGTCCAAGGCATGATTAACACATGGTGCACACAACACAATTTACATGAAACGTACACAAGGGGGGTGGAGTTGTGACACAGGGATCGACACGGGGTGTGTTTCGGCCAAAAAAGAGGCTAGAGTGGCGCCTGTCTTTGTGCTGGCCTTCGTCAGGAGATGCACCTATGGCGGTGCTGTCCGTAGTGTCTGTGAATAAAAACATACTGGTGAGGATCTCGAGAGTTTATTTGCTAAGTACTGACTAGTATTTAATACGGGCCAAGTGGTGCCAGAGAGGTGCACCATGTGGTGTCTCTTGAGAACAGCGTACCTGCTATTGTGGTAGCAGGAGGCTGTTATGAGGATCATCCATGAATAATGCAGGATTGACGGTGCATGAATGGCACTTGTTCTGTCGGCTGTCTCGGTGGACGGGCCGATTCGTCTCAGGGTCCCGTGCAACTGGTGTAGGCCGGGATTGGTCCTAAATCTGCGAAACGACATAAAACGCGGGTAATGAAAACCCGGCTGTGTGTAAAGGATAAAAACCCAATGGGTGAAGGTGGTCCGAAAAAGGGCTCTAACCCCACTGGTGTGGTGGTGGTGCGGTGTTCGAGGCTCCATTAGCAAGATACCTGGGCTGTGTGCTCCTGGGTATGCCGAGGTGAGTGATGGTCGGCTAGGCAACATGACTAAGGTGGCCCTAAGATGACAGAGGTGCTTATTGTAAATAGACATCTGTCCAGGTGAAAGCTATGCCGGGCACGGGATAGTTGGTCGTGGGCTGCGTGTCAGTGCCTGGAATGGGAATTATCATGAAAGTGGAGTCAGCGTGAAGTGTCGCTGTCGCAGGGGTGCGGTGAAGAGCTGGAGTAGGTAACTTACCGCAGTGAGCTCGCAGGTGCTGCGCTACGTCGTACCAGGACCTCTGGACGCCGTGGTTGGTGTGAGGAAGACAGAGTAGTGGTGCCTTATTAGCTAAGCTGGGCCTGACAGGGACCAATCCAAACTGGCGGAGGGCCTGGACGCGGGGGCCAATCGCGAGGGGCTGGTCGAGTGGGTCACGATCGCTTGGTGTGGTGGGAAATGTAGTTCCCTAGTGCCACCAGACTGGCGGCACAGCATGGAGTGGTGCAGTGACAGGGACGGGTCATGTTCTATAGATGGAAAGAGGTGTTTGGTTAGAAATGTTTCCAATCGACAGTTATGTTCGGGCTGTTTCGTACTGTGTCCAATTAGTGTACTCATTTTTGCTCGAGTCTAGTCGAGTGGGTCACGATCGCGTGGTGTAGTGGGAAATGTAGTTCCCTAGTACCACCAAAATGGCGGCACAGCATGGAGTGATGCAGTGACAGGGACGGGTCATGTTCTATAGATGGAAAGAGGTGTTTAGTTAGAAATGTTTCCATTCGACAGTTATGTTCAGGCCGTTTCGTACTGTGTCCAATTTGTGTACCCATTTCTGCTCGAGTCTAGTGAGAGCCAAATTGATATCGCCACCCCGGCGTTGTGGCTGGAGTTGTTGGACCACCGTCCAGAACAACTGATCATGGGTGTGTTTTGCCTTGGGGAAATGTTCAACTAGTGGCTTGTCTTCGACTTGGTTTTTGATACAGGACCTGTGTTCGTTAATCCTTTGTTTGATGGGTCTGATGGTTTTGCCAATGTAGACCAGTTGACAGGGGCACTTGATGGCGTAGATAATGAATCTACTTTCGCAGTTCGTATGGCTGTTCAATTTCCAAGTGAGATTATTGTGGACAAAAGTTTTGCTGTTTTTGGTGAAGCGACATGCGACACATTGTCCACAACTGAAGTGTCCCACCACGGGTGGGAGATTCCACAAGGTGGAGTTGGGTCTGTTTGGTTCCAGGAAGGTGTGTACCAGTGTGTCTCTGAGGTTTTTGTTTTTCTTGAAAGCGAATAGAGGTTTTTTGGCTAGGCTCCCATCATTTTTGATCAGATGCCAATGTTTATTGATGGTGTTCTTTATGAGATTGCTGATTGGGTTATATGTGGTAACACAGACAACCCTGTTGATGGGATCTTTTTCTCTCGTGGTGAGGCAGACCGAGCGATCCGTGTTGGCTGCTCTTTTCTTGGCGCTCCTGATGGATTTTCTAGGGTAGCCCCTTTCTCCGAGACGTTTTTGTAGTTGTTGCGCATGGTATTTGAATTTTTCTGTGTCGGAGCAGTTCCTGCGGATGCGCAGGAATTGGCCGTATGGGAGATTGTACTTCAATCCTTGAGGGTGGTAGCTCGAGAAGTGAAGCAGAGTGTTTCTGTCCGTGGGTTTTCTAAAGAGTTCCGTTTTCAATTTCTCTCCGGATCTATAGATGTGAAGATCTAGAAAGTTGATGGATTGGTAGTCCCACTCGATGGTAAACTTAATGTGGTTGTTGCGTGCGTTGATCCATTGGTGGAAGGCTAAAAGTGTGTCTTTGCTTCCTTCCCAGATTAGTAGTACGTCGTCAATGTAGCGGCGCCAGATCTTGATGTGTGTTCTGTATGGGTTGTCGTTGTGATAGATATGATCCTCTTCATACTGAGCCATGTATAAGTTGGCGACGTCCGGAGCAAAAGTGGCCCCCATGCTCACGCCTTTGATTTGTTGGTACAATTGTTGGCCAAAAAGGAAGAAGTTTTCGTCCATCGCAATGCGGATGCATTCGAGCAGGAAGTTGGTAGGTACGGAGGAGACGTCTGTCCTTTTTTCGAGGCAGATGGCCAAGGCTTGTAATCCTTCCAGCTGTGGGATCGAGGTATATAGTGCCTCGACATCCATGGTGACCAGTATGGAGTCTATCGAGAGCTGTATGGTGTCTAGGACCTTGATGGTTTCCGTGCTATCTCTGAGGTAGGATGCCATTTTTCCGATAAAGGGTTTCATAAAGAAGTCTGTGTACAGGGATAAAGGTTCCAGCAGTGAGTCACATGCGGAGACAATGGGTCTCCCTGGTGGTTTCGTAGCATGTTTGTGTATTTTCGGTAAGATGTAAAAAGCCGGAGTCCTCGGATGGGTTTTGTTAAGGAACGCCCGTTCTTCTTGGCAGATCCAGCCCTCGTCTTCGGCGTGTTTAGTGAGGTTGAGGATCTCTTCCTGAAGGCGTTCTGTGGGGTCTCTGTTTAACATTTTGTATGAAGTTTGGTCGTTAAGGAGTCGTTGGCACTCCTGGTTGTAGTCTGTGGTATTCATGATAACGATGCCCCCTCCCTTATCTGCTGGCTTTATAGTGATAGTGGTGTCTTGGTGGAGGTCCTTCAGGGACTTTCTCTCCGCTCGTGTCAGGTTGTCCTGATAGAAGTTGTTCTTTCTAATGCCGATATTAACGGTGTTCATGACCATTTTTTCAAAAGTTTCGAATTCACTCGGGATCGTATGAGGTGGAGGCATGAAGGTAGATTTAGGTTTAAAACCTGTCGTATTCTCCTTGTCTCTCTCAGGTGCTGGAGTGCCGTTGTATGCTCTGTCCTGTTTGTTGGGTAAATGTACCTCGAAGAAGTATTTTAATCTCAAAGTTCGAAAGAAACGTCTGAGTTCTGCTTCTGTGGAGAACGGGTCTGCTTTAGTGGCTGGAACAAAAGATAGACCTTTCTCCAGAAGGGTCTGTTCTGTATGGGCCAGTGGTCTAGTGGATAAATTAAAGATGGGGATGGGTGCTAAGGCTGGTTCGAGTACCACTGGCGGGTCCTCATATACTGCCCCGTTTGTGGGCGTCTCTTCGGTCGGCCCCGTTGGCCCCCTCGTTGAAAAAACGGGTGTTGTTGGGGTGGGCCTGGGTCTCTTGTGCCTCCGGGTGAACCAGGTGTGCTGCCGCTTGAGGATCCTGAGCTGCCTGAGAAATTCACCATGCGGTTGCGTTTATTGTAGTTGGATTTTTGTTGTTGTTGGAGATCGCTGTAGTACGCTTCTTTGAGATAGGGATATGTTTTATCTTCAGCGTAATTATTAAGGTCCTTTCTGAATTTTTGTACTTTTCGTTCGACCGTGAGTTGGTGGAATTTCGCCACCTCTTCTTCTAGTTTCTCCAATTTTTGTTTTGCGTCGTTGACGGTGTTGTCTTCCACAAATTTCTTTTCCAGGGTTGCCAGCTCTTCTCCCTGTTTTTTGCATTCTTCAAGATCTGGCGCCGCTACATTGACGACGTACTACTAATCTGGGAAGGAAGCAAAGACACACTTTTAGCCTTCCACCAATGGATCAACGCACGCAACAACCACATTAAGTTTACCATCGAGTGGGACTACCAATCCATCAACTTTCTAGATCTTCACATCTATAGATCCGGAGAGAAATTGAAAACGGAACTCTTTAGAAAACCCACGGACAGAAACACTCTGCTTCACTTCTCGAGCTACCACCCTCAAGGATTGAAGTACAATCTCCCGTACGGCCAATTCCTGCGCATCCGCAGGAACTGCTCCGACACAGAAAAATTCAAATACCATGCGCAACAACTACAAAAACGTCTCGGAGAAAGGGGCTACCCTAGAAAATCCATCAGGAGCGCCAAGAAAAGAGCAGCCAACACGGATCGCTCGGTCTGCCTCACCACGAGAGAAAAAGATCCCATCAACAGGGTTGTCTGTGTTACCACATATAACCCAATCAGCAATCTCATAAAGAACACCATCAATAAACATTGGCATCTGATCAAAAATGATGGGAGCCTAGCCAAAAAACCTCTATTCGCTTTCAAGAAAAACAAAAACCTCAGAGACACACTGGTACACACCTTCCTGGAACCAAACAGACCCACCTCCACCTTGTGGAATCTCCCACCCGTGGTGGGACACTTCAGTTGTGGACAATGTGTCGCATGTCGCTTCACCAAAAACAGCAAAACTTTTGTCCACAATAATCTCACTTGGAAATTGAACAGCCATACGAACTGCGAAAGTAGATTCATTATCTACGCCATCAAGTGCCCCTGTCAACTGGTCTACATTGGCAAAACCATCAGACCCTTCAAACAAAGGATTAACGAACACAGGTCCTGTATCAAAAACCAAGTCGAAGACAAGCCACTAGTTGAACATTTCGCCAAGGCAAAACACACCCATGATCAGTTGTTCTGGACGGTGGTCCAACAACTCCAGCCACAACGCCGGGGTGGCGATATCAATTTGGCTCTCACTAGACTCGAGCAGAAATGGGTACACAAATTGGACACAGTACGAAACGGCCTGAACATAACTGTCGAATGGAAACATTTCTAACTAAACACCTCTTTCCATCTATAGAACATGACCCGTCCCTGTCACTGCATCACTCCATGCTGTGCCGCCATTTTGGTGGTACTAGGGAACTACATTTCCCACTACACCACGCAATCGTGACCCACTCGACTAGACTCGAGCAAAAATGAGTACACTAATTGGACACAGTACGAAACAGCCCGAACATAACTGTCGATTGGAAACATTTCTAACCAAACACCTCTTTCCATCTATAGAACATGACCCGTCCCTGTCACTGCACCACTACATGCTGTGCCGCCAGTCTGGTGGCACTAGGGAACTACATTTCCCACCACACCACGCGATCGTGACCCACTCGACCAGCCCCTCGCGATCGGCCCCCGCGTCCAGGCCCTCCGCCAGTTTGGATTGGTCCCTGTCAGGCCCAGCTTAGCTAATAAGGCACCACTACTCTGTCTTCCTCACACCAACCACGGCGTCCAGAGGTCCTGGTACGACGTAGCGCAGCACCTGCGAGCTCACTGCGGTAAGTTACCTACTCCAGCTCTTCACCGCACCCCTGCGACAGCGACACTTCACGCTGACTCCACTTTCATGATAATTCCCATTCCAGGCACTGACACGCAGCCCACGACCAACTATCCCGTGCCCGACATAGCTTTCACCTGGACAGATGTCTATTTACAATAAGCACCTCTGTCACCTTAGGGCCACCTTAGTCATGTTGCCTAGCCGACCATCACTCACCTCGGCATACCCAGGAGCACACAGCCCAGGTATCTTGCTAATGGAGCCTCGAACACCGCACCACCACCACACCAGTGGGGTTAGAGCCCTTTTTCGGACCACCTTCACCCATTGGGTTTTTATCCTTTACACACAGCCGGGTTTTCATTACCCGCGTTTTATGTCGTTTCGCAGATTTAGGACCAATCCCGGCCTACACCAGTTGCACGGGACCCTGAGACGAATCGGCCCGTCCACCGAGACAGCCGACAGAACAAGTGCCATTCATGCACTGTCAATCCTGCATTATTCATGGATGATCCTCATAACAGCCTCCTGCTACCACAATAGCAGGTACGCTGTTCTCAAGAGACACCACATGGTGCACCTCTCTGGCACCACTTGGCCCGTATTAAATACTAGTCAGTACTTAGCAAATAAACTCTCGAGATCCTCACCAGTATGTTTTTATTCACAGACACTACGGACAGCACCGCCATAGGTGCATCTCCTGACGAAGGCCAGCACAAAGACAGGCGCCACTCTAGCCTCTTTTTTGGCCGAAACACACCCCGTGTCGATCCCTGTGTCACAACTCCACCCCCCTTGTGTACGTTTCATGTAAATTGTGTTGTGTGCACCATGTGTTAATCATGCCTTGGACTGACGCAAGTCTGAGAGCACACCTTTCCCTGCCTACTAGGGTTGTTACCCCTTCCAACTGTGGGAAATGTGTCTTTGATTGAAGTTTTGACCTCTGCAGTTTCGAGGTCTACACACATATGTGTTATCACTTTTCATCACTAAACCTTGTCCGTCCACATTGTACCTTTCGTGCTTATCGAAAGATCTGTAAAATAAATTGTCTTGATTACTTAAAACTTTCTGTGTTGATGCGAATAAACACACACACACACAGAACTTGGTCTGGATCTCGTCATCCTGATTTTTTTGTTTATTATATGTTTACCCACCTGGGTAAATCAGGACCCCGCCAGGTGCCCTACCATTTATATTTTAATTAATGAATACTACATTGTACTTCTAAGCTTCCACTGTATTTTTGTTCCAAAAACATTTAATAAAAAAGTATTAAACAAAGAAAAAGTTGAGTCAAGAAAACTCTCAAAAAAGAAGAAAAAAAATACTGGCAATTTCGCCCCTGCTCCACAAAGGCATTCTCAACTGCCTCAAAAGTTGTTGTATTCAGTGCTATTGGCATATAGCACTTCCTGCAGATAAATAGGTCACCTACTGGAAACCTGCGTTGCGGTGGAGAGTCCAACGCTAGGGTAGCAGAGGCATCAATTCCATCATTCGTGCCAGATGAAGTCCATGGAAGAGATGCAGAGGATGACAAAGCTGATGATGATGATCCCGCTTTCTCTGCATCCTGTGGCAGGGGCCACCCAACCAAGAACAAGTCAATGGGCTTGTTTGTGCTGGTAGAGAGTTTCCCAGACCCCTCTCTGTTCTGCATCCTGTGGCATTGCAAGTCCGGAGGTGGGTTGCATGGCATTACAACCAAGGTGGATTGCCTGTTGCCAGAATCTGCTCCTGAAACATTCATCCAATTTCCGCCAGTGGTGACTTATCAGGTGGTTCACAAACAAGACAGTGCCCAGGCTTTGTGCAGGAACTGTGGAGAATATTCTCCTTCACACCTCACCACAAAATGTGCACTGGTCCTAGTCGACATCTGACATGAGTGTGCCTTTAAGCACCTTGAAATACCACCAGCACAGTGAAGGTCTGAAACTCCAGTGGTCGTAGTTCCTCGATGGAGCTGGCTGCTTTACCCACTCGGCATCTTCCGGGTCTGAAGGGACTGTGACAAGGTCAATCTCTACCCTGCTGGCTGGTGCCTTGTGATGTTGTGTCGCCATCTCCTGAAAAAAAATCATAAATAAAAATAAAAATAAAAAAAATAAAAATTAAAGAAAAAGGATCAAACAATCCTTAAAAAGGGAATATAAAAAACAAAAATGGATATAAACAAACAAACAGACAGAAAACAAGGAATAACAAAGGGAAAACACAGAGTGAAATGGTTTGGATAAGAAATAGTGCTAACTGAGCACATTTGGTAGACAAAGTGCTCATTTCAAAAATCTGTGTTAGCCTCGATGTGTTAGCGCAATTCTGTCCAACTCATTCAGTTATCTGTGTAAATCCCTAGTATTATTTGAAGTAAATCAAATAATTAATTTCCCAGTTGAAACTTCACGTTAATTATAGTTGCTATTCGAAAACAACAATTTTGTCATGTGTTTTTACTAATGATAGTCACTAAAATAGTCTCAGTAAAGGAATCATTTTGCTAACAAAACTATGTTTGCCCACAAAATTGTTTCCCTTTTAAAACCCGATTTCCTTTCCTTTACAGAATCCCATACTGTCAACCATGACAAGTCACCCTTTCACATTCATATCATACCTGTTATGTGCCTTTGTACCTTAGCATTAAAACCAATTTCCGATTATGTCTGTTTAGCTCATTTTCCAAGCTGTTTTGCTATTTTAAACCCGTGAAACAAAGCAATTGCAATTTTGCCACGTTAGATTCTAGCTGCACTTTTTTTCCTTTCAAAGTCGATTTCCTAAACTGTATGCCCGTTGTTTAGTACTTTGCCTTATAGTTTGCGAGTTTTCTTGCTTCTTTAATACAGCCACACACATCCTTGCCTTCTCTGTTCAACCGCACCTGTAAAATCCCCATTCAGTAATTCTGAGTGCCATTTTGCTCCCTTTTCAAGGGAGCTTAATCCTCACATTCAGGGGTGGTAGTTTGGATTCTTACTCTGATTTTTGCCTAGTATACCTGACTCCCTCTCCACCCACACAAAAATTGGTTAACGGAGGTTTGGGGGGAGTGTTGCAGGGGGAATGCATAACTGTGGTGCTATCTGAAAATACTACTCGAAAAGTAATATTGCTTCTATTAATTTGTGCATTATGTATCCTATGCTAAAAGGTTATCTATCATTTTACGGTGTAATTATCACCACCCTGGTGATTGCTGCCACATATTGAATGTGTTTGAGTTTTCTTCAAAAATAAAATAAATATTTCATTATTACACACCGGCCTGGTTCATGATTCATTGCGACACGGGGTGTACGTTAGGGGGGTGGGAGATGGGTTGGCTGCCTTCTCAAAGGTTGCATCTGAATGAAACAAACTTTAAAGCATTTTAATTGTGCGCTGAATCCCTAGCCAGTAGAAAGAGTCCTGGTCTGGAGTGTGCCGCATCTTTAAAATCCTTAACAATACAGGTTACTTGGTTTCGAACAAAGTCCTACTTGCATTGCTGGCTGTGTGATCTCAGCTTGTTTTTTGATCTCACGTGAATAGCCAGTGACACCCTTGTGGAAGTACCAGAAGTAGGATTCTGATTTTAGGGAGAGTGGCAAGGCGTTCCAGTGTTTCGCTGCAACCACTGGGAAGCTACTACCCCCTGCTTTCCGCCTCTAGAATCTAGGAATTGCAAGTAGGTGCGATTGGGCCGGTGAAGTGGGTCTGAATGATTTTGTTTTAAAGTATTTACTTGACAGGAGTCTAGGGGCGGTATTGGACACACATTTGTGAATTAGAGAAAGAATTTTGAAAACTATGCATTCATGAACCAGGAGCCAGGGTCTAGCGTGGGTTTCTTAAGAAGTAGGAGGACCCAGGCATCTTTTAGATTAGCTGGTACAATGCCCGTTGAGAAGGAGGTAATGATCAATGATGTGATGAAAGGATCAAGCTTGGAGGAGCAATATTTAACTAGCGATGCTGGGCAGATGTACCCTTGGCATCTGGAGGGCTTCAGGCCTTCAATGATTTTAATTGCTTCTGTGACTGTGACCAGGATAAGTTCAAAAGGGGATAGAGTTACAGTGAGGGTTAGTGTCTTTTACACAGCTGTCTGGGTGGGAAAGGGGATGCTGGAGATTTGAGTTCTTTTAAGATGACAAAAAGCTGCCTGGTGCCAGAATTTATATTTTGTGAATTTGATTGGGGGGATTGCTGGGGGAAAGTGGGACATGGTGACTGGTGCAAGAATAACAGTGATAATCAACTTTTTTAATGCCACGATTTCTTACATAATTCTTTAAAGTGACTACTAAATTCATCCAATTTTGTAAACAAGATCATGATTTCATTGTGTACAGTTGAGGATTGGGATTGGCTTTGTGATTGTTGGGATTCTTCATTTTTAATTTGGGGTGCAGTTTCCTCAAGTAAACTATGTACTATAAGAAAAGAAGACATTATTATTTCAATGAGCTGTATATAAATTTCATTATTTGTTTATATGGAAAGATGTGTTATTTACCATTAGAGATTTCATCATCAATCATTTTTTCTTTGGGACATTTTTTTCTAGCCTCTCAAGTGTGTATGCCATATCTGTCAAAACATAAAATTGTGATATTTGCTTATGTGAAATGTTTATATAATGAATGGTAATAATAGAGAAATAAATACACTGTACTTAGAGTCATTGCAGCGGAAGCAGATTGTGGCTGGCATTGTCGGAAGGTCTCCAGTGGCAGGGTCAGGCTGCTGACCTCCCAGAGTCAAGAGGACTCCCTCTTTGGTAGCTCGAGGTGTCGGAGACCCAGGAAGAGGGGCTTGCCAAGCCAGGAACAGGAGCAGCCACGAAGAACCAACTGACACGTAGAAGTGTACCCAGTGAGTCAAGTGAGGCTGCATGACTCTGGGACACTGTGGTGCGAGCCGCATGGTGAAGGAAGGTGAGAACGCTGGCAAGTAAGCGAGCGACGTTGGAGGCAATTTGATTGCTGGTCCAGAAATGTGAAACACAGATATTTGATGCCTATTAAATGTGAAGGTTGATGAAAGCAGCGGTTTGAGAATACCAAACTATAGTGTAATTGCAAAGGCCCAGGTGAAGCCCGCTCAGGAGTAAAGGGCGAGACTGTTTCTGCTGTTCGGCTGGGACTCTGCTCATTGCTGCACTTCGTTTTTGAATTTCTTGAAGTTACCATCTTATCCAGGAAGAAGCCGCTCCGACTCGCTTGAGACTGTCAGCAGGATCTGACAGCAGTTTGAAGCGAGTGGCTTATCACTTCGACTTCAACTTCCCACGTGACATCCGTCACGTGACCACTTCAGCCACACCTCCAGGAAGTCCTTCTCCATAAATGCAGAACAGCGCGACCCTTGCGGCATGAAGCCCCCTCAGGAGTAAAGGGCGTGACTGTTTCTGCTGTTCGGCTGGGACCCTGCTCATTGCTGCACTTCGTTTTTGAATCCCTTGAATTTACCATCTTATCCAGGAAGAAGCCGCTCCGACTCGCGTGAGACTGTCAGCAGGAGCTGACAGCAGTTTGAAGTGAGCGGCTTATCACTTCGACTTCGACTTCCCACGTGACATCTGTCACGTGACCACTTCAGCCACACCTCCAGGAAGTCCTTCTCCATAAATGCAGAACAGCGTGACCCTTGCGGCGTGAAGCCCGCTCAGAAGTAAAGGGCGCGACTGTTTCTGCTGTTTCCGGCTGGTCCCGGCGGTTCGCGGGTAAGTCCTTGAAATACATAACCAATAACTTGATCGCTGTTCATCTGCACAAAACTAAATAAGGAGAGTGGTCTGGCAAACCGCCCTGGTACCCATCTTTAAACTAAAGCCAGACAAACCAAAAACTAAAATTAACCACTAACTACCATGAAAAAACTAGTGATGGCTAATCAGAGCGTCAAGGATAGCGGGCCGCTCCCAGGAGTCCCCCCATCAAACACCATCGAAGAATCGGGACGTCTATTACGAAGCAGCCTCCTAACAACAAAAAACCCATCTGAAATGACCATCACACACCCCATATCAACATTGTCACCCCCAATCCCTCCTCTCCGATCCCCCCACAGATACAATTTACCTACTTGTGCCGTTGCACGCCCATTGGAAGCGCCTGGTGCTGCTTGCCCTTCTGGGGAGCTAGACGGGAGCACATCCGGCTGCAGCGGCGCCTCGCCGGTGGCTGCCGATGGGGGGGCAGGTGGAGAGAGCACAAAACTGGTATGGGGGAGGCAACAGGGGTCAAGGGGGAGACAATACAAGCGGAGGGGATCGCGCAGACCCCCGGCTTGAGCTTGTCTGTGGACCCAGAAGAGGCACGACGAGACAAGACGGTGGAGGTGATAGAGGAAATACCTACCGAGTTCGCTAGAGCTCGACAGATAACAAATTCTGCATCTGCCACCACAAAGAATCACGAGTCAGAGGCCGGCAAAAAATACAGCCGGACCACTGAAGACTCGGCACAGAAAAAATACAATACCACGAATACAGTCAATGCATCACAACAAATCTGTTTTAAAGAAGAAGGCTCAACAAACCCATTAGACCACACCTCTTCAAAAAATCAAAAAGAGAACAACATATGTCCACTAAGTCTCAAACGACTGATTCAAACAGAGATACATCCAGTGACAGCCAGGGCAGATCTATCAAGCCCCGAATTGAATTCAACTGATGTGAGAGAAAATTACTCACTGAATGGAACCATATCTTACTTGACAGATCAGGATGGACAAGAAATAGACGATATCAACATTTTGAGAGAACATAACTGGGTCCAACTACAAACATACTCAGCTAAGGACCCAAACAGCAAGAACTCGTCCCAAAAAGATTTGAACTCCTCATGTGTCGATCAAAATGACAACACGGAAAAAGAAAATACTCAGGAACTAAAAATCAAAGAACCTGAAAACAATCGAAACTCAAAAAAACTAGAAGTCAGTATCCCTGACTCGACCTTTTCATCAACTCCAATCCCCAAACCGCCGTTGAAACTACATAAAAAAAAACAAGGCAAAACGATGCCTCAGACCAATAACCCGATCAGAAGATTTTTTGAGAAGTTAGGGAAAACTCCCATTACAAATCGATTTGAACTTTCTGACATGGAAATACTTGAGGGAATCCCTCCATCCCCTCAAAGAATCCCATTCAAACAACTATCAGCAACGCACCCCCTTGAAATAGGAGCTTTGACACCCCAATTATGATGGCACTTTGGCCAAAATGAGACCCCTCAAGGTAAACTGGAAAAACCAAAACTCGACACTGAAAGTTGTACGAGTTCAAAGAAATTGACTCAAAATAAGGAACAAAAAAGCATTTTGGAAAACAAAGTATCATTTAAAGAAAATGAAAACAACCAGAAACCGAGACAAAACCCAAAAATCCAATGCTTGAACAATAAGGAGGAAGTTACATTGACAGAAGAGCTTTCAAAAGAGAAAACTATATTCGGCCAAAAAAATGCGATCGAAGAAATGAGAAAACCAAACCCAGAAACAACAATAATTGAGGCAAAAAAGAGCCATGAAATCATACAGAAACCTAATATCATCCGTGCAAGAAACCAAGAAGAAATACAACTGGCAGAGGCTATATTAAATTACAAAACCATGATTAGGCATAGAGAATTGAACTCAGACTTGAAATCTACTTGCCAGCAAAGAAAGGACGACACCTTGGTGGATGCTTTGCGACCACTTTTTTCAACTCCAAACAAAACTAAACTGGGACAAGAAACCATAAAAACAAAAGAATAAAATTCACCTGGAAAAAAAACGGACTTACAACTTGTGATGTCAGCAGTGACAGTTGGCTTAGCACCATTCGGAAAATTATATGAAACCGTTAACGACACACTGAAGGACCATACCTCAATATTAGCATCTGTAAATTCAAAGCTGACTCACTTGGAAGGATACATTTTGGCCCTTGAATCATGGAAGGCAAATATAAGAAACCAAGGAACACAAAGGGATACAACAGAACCAGAAAAAACCTACCCAGACCGAGGAAAGAACGATGTGTTTCAATTTAGAAAAAAATCAATGGATACTAGCTCAAACTACTCAGGTGAAAATACATGAACCCAGTAACGAAGAAGCACTAGAAAAACACATCGAGAGATTAGCACCAAAGTGCAACAAAGATAAACCTAAGGGGGACACACGAGAAACAACCAGTACAAAAAAACACATGAACCCAAGAGACAAGCTGAGCGAAACTAAGACATCGATAAAAAGCAAAACGAAAGACGTTCACTCAAAAATACCACAAGAATCGGAAAATTTCAACATACAACAGGTTCAGAAGAAAGTGGAAAAAACAACTAAAACAAATGAACTAATGACAAAATGGATAACTGTCACAGACAAAAAAACAACTAAGAAAGAGAACAGCAACATCCAGAAGAATCAAAAAAGAGAATCTAATCCGGAGTTGGATGAGAGTATGATTGACATATCCAACATCAGCACTTATTCTATTGAAAACTCTGAGTCTGAAATACCTCGACCAACGGCAAAAAAAAGAAAGGTATCATTTGCAGAAAACGAACCCCCAACACAAAACCGAAAGGCAAATCAATATAAAATACAAACGAAAAGTTCAGAACAAAAAAAAGAAAATTTGGAGGATTTAAAACACAAAAAAGATCGGATCACCCCAGAAAGAAAAACGCTGTTCCGACTATCAAATATAAAGCTAAACAAACATGATCATAGACAAGGAGCCAACGAGGAAGCTCATCCAAAGAACATCAAAAGAAAATCTGAAAATGAGAGACAAGAAGAAAAAACAAAAAAAATTGATAGACAACATCAACAAACTTACTTGACCCCCATAGGACAAAAGGGAAAGGCAAGCGAGACAAGATCACAGAGAAGTTCGGTCACCGAGACATATGACAGCAGAAGAAGAGACAAACCTTCAGAAAGGAGAAACTGGTCTAACCAAAGACCTTTGGACCAGTCCTCACAGCAAAACCGAACCAGAAATTCGGCGATATTTACTCACAAGAGTAACTCGACACGAACACTAAAACTTGAAAGAAGAACCAGCTTGGAAGAAAAAATCATTTTGAACAGACGAGCCATGATGAAACTCCTGGACAAACTCACAAATGGAGACCAAATCAGAAGCATAGACATAAATATAGTAGAATTGTGCATAAAGGACGGGCAGACAGCATTTTCTCACACATCACGTCAGTAAAAAAACTGATGCTTCAGTTGAAAAAAGAACTTCTGAACTGGGGTTACCTCCTGCGAGAAACAACATTAGAAGAGAGAGGACACGAGCCAAAAAACGAACAGAACGAAACAGAGTCACTGCTACGAGGACAAAACAACCGAAAACGGTGATTGGATAAAGAACACGCCGAACAGAAAGTATGATCTGAAAGAAAAAAGAAAATACCCTCCAACCATGGAGAAATATGAACATACGAAAGAAGCAGACAGAGAAGCAACCCGCAAACTTAAAGGTTCAAACTCGACACAAACTACAAGGGAAAAAGGAAAAGAAAAATTAAGAGAAGATCACCACATTAAAAGACACTGGAACGACGACGATGAGGACACAGAAAAAATCAAAACCAGAAAAGTAATCGGCCCTATCAGGATGCAGGAGTCTACAGGAAAAGAAAAAAACAGTGTGAGAGAAACAACCTCGACCCAGAACCGACAAGATCTAGCGGAAAAAAGCTCAAAAAGATGGGCATGGCTCCCCTAAGCGTTAACACGCTACACTGGAAAATAGCAGTCAAAGGTTTCCCCTTCAGGTGAAGAATGGGAACAAGCAAAGATGGCAAATGCTCTATACAACAAAGAGCAAACAATCACTATCGGATCATGGAATACCAGAGGCCATATTCATCTTACTGAACCTGGCGAGATAAACCTAGGTGTATTCGACCTATTAAGTCTACAAGAAACTTGGCTGCTGCGGCCGCCTAGCATGGACGGCTATGAGGTCCAACTGTCTCCAGCCCACAAAGGCGAAAAAGGTCGCCCAACATCGGGCCTTCTAACGACCGTCCGTACGGGCAGATCTCTCCGAATAGCCCATAACCTGGTATCAGACACACTAATCCAAGCGATTGTCCTGGAATGGGCAAAAGAAGAAGAAGTAACAAGAAAAAAGAACAAAGATCTTATCCTGTTGTTGAACATCTGTTGGAACCCAGCCATAATTCACACGTCCGTCTTCCTAAACGAGATAGAAAAAATATTAACGTTGGCTACAACAACCTTCGACGTGGACCACATTTTAATATGTGGAGACTTGAACTCTACTTGCCCAACGGTAGATGATGTAAAAACCACTCTAGGAAACAAAATAAACTCCTGCTCAAAATCAACAGCAAGAGGCCTCGCGTGGGCGGAGTTGATGGAATCCCGTGATCTATACAATCTTAACTCCCTAGAAACAACCAGACCTAGGATCCCAACCTGGAAGGGGGAAGGAAATGCAATCACCATCGATTACATCTTCGCATCCAGGGACCCATATCAACAAATCAAAAGTTTCGAGATAGTGGTATCGACCCGGAGCGACCTTAATTTACTCAAAGCGTCATGGCATGCCAACAAACGCCAGCAACTTAAAATGTCGACTGAAATGGCAACAAACGCCCAAGGAAATCGACAAAAAATTACAAAGGATGACATTGCCTCGATCACGGTGATCTACAAGCAATAAAAGCTAGGAGTAAACAAGAACAACACATTGAAAAACTTGGATTACTGTCATCTGCTTACTCCATATCTATGTCCCAGGCACGTGAGAAAAACAGGAAAAATCCACCTTCACAAATACAACGAGGAAATTCGCTCAAAGAAATCCAATTTACGAAAAACACTAAGAAAAGCCAAAAAATATCCTACACAGAGACTCCGCAAACAAACAAAAAAAAAAGTACAAATCGTGGCTCCAATCAATCCGAAGAGAACTCTACCAAGAAGACGCATAGACCATGCTTAGAGTAGTCTGCAAAAGGAACTCGAACGACTTTTGGACTCTAATAAAGACCAACCTATCAGGTCCAGCAAAAACTAGTACCAACAATGTCCCTGAAGACAGATGGTTAAAACACTTCACAAACTTATTTGAAGAACTAGAGCCATTGGATAAAAGATCATTAAAATATGAGAAAAGTAAATGGATGGCATGCACGGAGGAAGAGATTCGAAAGAAAATCAGTAAACTGAATAACTCCCGTGCGCCAGGTCCGGATGGGATCACAAACCTCCATCTCAAACAGGAGGTGGAAACTTGGGCCCCGTTAATAGTAGAAATATTCAGAAGATGCAGGAAAACACGATCTATCCCAGCTACATGGAAAACAGCTAACATCGTTCCAATTTATAAAAAAGGTCTGAAACACGACCCAAGAAACTACAGACCTATCGCCTTATTGGACGTGCTGGGTAAACTCTTCGGATCCCTGGTGCTAGAGAAATTTCAAGACTGGCAGAAAGTGGCAAAGACAGCAGATCTACTGCAATCAGGCTTTGAAAAAAATCTAGGCACTGCGGTCAACATTATGATGATCAGTATCCTGAAGGCCAGAGTCTTCGAGGGCTACCCAACAATTTTCATAGCTTCGATCGACCTGGTACAAGCCTTCGACCGTGTAAACAGGAGAAAACTATGGAAAAAATTGGAAAAACAAAGGTGTCCATCTTCACTCCTCGAACCTATCAAAGCGCTATATAGCAATACCTCGATCAGAATACGCCTGAATGAAGCGGGGTTATTGTCAGAAAGTATACAAACAGCAAGAGGAGTCAAACAAGGACGCCCTCTGGCTCCGGCTCTCTATAAAGCATACATGGCAGACATAGTGGATGCAGAAATTGATACACGCTCCTTTCCTCCAAAAATAGGAGAGTCGAAAGTGACAAGACTGCTCTACGCGGACGACATCCTTCAGCTGGACCAAACACCAATTGGACTGCAGCGTCAATTAGACAGCCTCGTAAGCTACTTGAAGAAGAACGATTTATATCTGAATACAGCAAAAACCAAAATTATGATCTTGGAAAAATCAACTAGGCCAACTAAAAGATCACAATGGTTTGCAAACTCAGAAAAGCTGGAGACAGTGAAAACCTTCACATACTTAGGAGTGAAAATATCTCGCAGCCAAATAGAACTATCGATGCAAGAACACCTCATTCTAAAGATGAAAACATTGGCTGCACAAGCAATACTCTTGGAAAGGAAATTCGGAAAATTCACCATCCTCCCAGTACTAAAATTCTTCAAAGCCAAAGTCACTCCAGCATTAACTTACGGAGCAGAAGCAATGCCACATCTTTCTCCAACACTGTGGACAAAATTGGAAGGCGCTTTTTGGCGCAAAGTCTTACGACTACCCAATTCTACCCCAACAGCAGTTATCCGAAACGAGCTATGTCTTCAATCACTGGAATCAGTGGTAGTCAGAAACGGTCTCCTATTCCTGGGAAAAATTCTAAGAACTCCTCGGCCTACTATTCTGGACATCATTTATCAAGAAATGACGAATCAAAAAAACACCATGATGACAAAATGGTACAAAAACCTACTAGACCAGTCAGAAAAAATTGGATGTTCAGAATGGGATATAGAACGTACCCCAGAGAAAATCAAGAAAAAACTAAAAATCCACGATTGGATCGAGACCTTGGAAAAAGCTGAGAAGTACACACCACAGAGTCAGCATACAATCAACACCCAAAGGCTGGACGAGACAAGGAACTACTTAAAACAATTCCCAGATAAACCACTGCGTACAATTTTCTTGAGAGCACGGCTGAACATTCTAAAGATGAAAGAAATGTTATACCTCAGAAAACAGGTTCAAGATAAAAACTGTCGATACTGTGACACCCTAGAAATCGAAACAGTGCAACACCTACTTCTTCACTGTTCGGGTACAAACAGTCTCAGAACGACCTATTAACGACCACATAGAGCCACCAGTGAAGAAGATTGGTGGAACATGCTAATGAGCGGAGAATCCACAACATTGACAGTAGCAACAGCCAAGTTCTTCGAAGGGTTAGAGCTGGAAGGAAAATCAAGTCGAGAACAAACAGAAAAACAGAAAAATTATGATTTCAAAGAAACAAGCACAGATGGGGGAGAATTTTAATCTCACAAAATCCTGGATTCACAATCACAACTGCCTTAAAATCATAAGTCAGGAGAAAGATTTTGTTAAAATTGTAAAACAATTAAATGCAAACAAAAAAAATAAAAAGAACCAAAAGGGCCAGAAAAGCAGTACATTTGAAAGTGTTGAAAATCCTGTGAGCTGGGTTCAAATTCTCAGCAGGATGGTGAACTGGGAATTTGCAATTACATTGTTTTGGATATGAATGAAATGCAATTTTGAATACCGAACCAAAGGAAAGTAATAATGAGTGAATGCCACATGAGTGGAAAGAAGAGAAAAGAGTTCCTTGATACAAAGGAACTGTGAGTCATGGAAATTAAAGAAAGAAAGCATTGGTATTGAATATAAAAAGCAAGCATTGGCTGGAGCCATAAGGAAAAGAGGAACTGTGCAAATTGAAAGTTGATACTGTGGCAACATTAAAACTAAGTCTGATAATTTAACAAGTGAACAGTGGCAAAACAAGTGTTGAAAAGAACTACAAGAATACCACTGTTGAGCAGAAGCAGTGGTGATGTAACTGTGGAAAAGAAGCCAGTCAGGTGTGTTGGTTGCATGGACTGTAATGGGTGGACTGTGTGATCCGACAACTGTGCCTAGACTGAATACACCCCAGTAAGGAGAAGCTGCTTGACTCATCTATAGGTTTATGGTTGAATATACATAGAAGCTTGTACACTGTGAACCTAAAGGGATGAACGTTATGATATAGATGAAAGAGCCAAAAAGTCTGAAAGCTGAGAAGAATCTTGAGGGATTGTATTGCTGTGAAAACAGTGAGAGACTTGAAAGCTTTGGCGAAGGGAACTCCTTAAAAGTGAACTATTTGGAATCCTGGGGAAGGGAAAACCCCTTTCCGACCAAGAGCTAGAAGAAGTTCAGAGCTTTTGATTGGACACTTTTTGCAGTTGATGCTGACATCCCTACACAGTTTGAACAAATAGCTGTGAGGGCTAATATAGGTTTTGGACACAGACAGACATTTACTTTGAACTTCCTGATACAGACTATCACTAGCTTTAGATAGGTCTGGAAATCCCTCCTTAGCATAGGGCAAGATAGGCCTTAACCCAAACGTTCCTCAGTTGTCTGTGTCTACTTTCTGATGCCTTCACAAAAACCAGTCCTCCTGAACATCCGCTGCAATATGCTTATTACAGGTATGTGCTGGCTAATGCAGTTGCTAAAGAGCAACCATAAGCAATTCCTGTGGTATTACTACTTTACCTGTAAAGTTTTGTCTCTCTACCAGGTCTGTCGGTGAGAGTGAGCCCCCTTTTATACCCACAGGTCCTTTTCATCCTGCAGTGCCTGACCTTGTAGCTCAATTATTTGTGTAAGTGGGATATTGCTGTACATAGTATTGCTAACTGTAGCTGTTGAATTGCTACCTCAGGATATGCAGTGATATCTGGCTCCTGCAAATACGCTGATTCTTTGACTATCTCTGCGGCATCATTGCCAAGTGACACAGGGTCTATATTTTGAGTGTGCACAGCACATTTAACCACGGCCACTAGTATTGTACAGAACAAGGCTTGAATCAATCCTGCTAGCAAGGCTGCGTGCTACACAGGTGTGCCATCTGACCTTCTAAATCCTCTCCTTTTCCACCTGGACAACCATGAATGTATGGTAGTGGTCATGTACGCAGGGTCAGAGTACATGGCCACTAAACATCCTTGGGACACCTCTAATGCCTCAAATAATGCAATCAGTTCCACTGGCTGTGCTGAATAGAATTTTGAACTACATCCTCTGTTACTTTGCAGATCTATAGGAAATATATATTTATTTATTGCCCCAGAGAACCCATGCATATCCATTACCTTTCGTAATAAAGGGAAGCACCATTCCTTTATGCATCATGTTGTATCAACCATGAAAATGAATTATTTGCATCCTATTGTCACACCTTCCAGTGGTTCCTCTTCCGGGTCAGCAGTGACTGACAGGACTGGGCATGTCAGGGCTCTCTCTGGTCTGTCCTAATCTAGATAGGTTTCAACCCTGGGAATAGGAAGGGGTTACTATCTGCCACAATCAAAGGGTCTGAGCGGGTATTGAGTGTGCAATGGGCGTAGAGTGTGTAGCGGGCATAGAGTGTGGAGTGGGCATCGTGTGTGGAGCGGACGGATGATGTATGTGACAAAATGGGTGATGTAGGTAGAAGGAACGAGTGATGTAGGTGGAAGGAACGAGTGATGTAGGTAGACGGAACGGCTCTAGTATGTTGAATGGAATGGATGTAGTGTGTGGAGCGGGTGTAGAGTGTGGAGTGAACAGGTGATACATATGCATGGAACGGGTGACGTAGGTTGAAGGAACGGGTGATGTATGTGGACGGAATGGGTGAAGTATGTGGACGGACGGAACAGATCAAGTATGTTGAATGGAATGGGTAAATATGTGGATGGAACGAGTGAAATATGTCAATGAAACGAGTGAAGTATGTTGATCAAACGGGTGAAGTGGATGGAACAAGGGAAGTATGTGCTTGGAATGAGCAAAGTATGGGGTTGGAACGGGTGGAATGGATGAACTGGGTGGAACAGATGAACTATGTGGAACGGATGAAGGGTGTGGATGGAAAGGATGAAGTTTGTAGACGGATCGGGTGAAATGGGTGGATGGAATCGAGGGAAATGGGTGAATGGAACAGATGAAGTATGTGGAAGGAACGGGTGAAGTAGGTAGATGAAACGGAGAAATTGGGTGTATGGAACAGTTGAAGTATATCGATTGGTCGAACGGGAAAAGTATATGGACGGAACAGGTGAAGTATGTGGATGGATGGAATCGGGGGAAGTGGGTGAATGGAACAGGTGAAATAGGTGGAAGGAACAGTGAAGTAGATGGAAAGGAGAAAGTAGGTGTATGGATTGGGTGAAGTATTGGATGGAACAGGTGAAGCATGTGGAAGGAATGGATGAAATATGTGGAAGGAGCATAGAAAATGGGTGAATGGAACAAGGGAAGTTTGTAGAAGGAATCGGTTGAAGTAGGTAGATGTAACAGAGAAAGTGGGTGTATACAGCGGGTGAAGTATACGGATGGAACGAGTATGTGGACGAATCTGGTGAAGTATGCAGATGGTAGGAACGGATGAAGTAAGTGGAAAGAACGGGTGAAATATGTGGAAGGAATAGAGAACGTGTGACCATAGAACGTGTGAAGTGTATGGATGGAACGGGTCAAGTATGTGGATGGAACGGGTCAAGTATGTGGATGGAACGGGTCAAGTATGTGGATGGAATGGCTCAAGTATGTGGATGGAACGGGTGAAGTGGATGGATGGAACGGATGAAGTGGTTTGATGGAACGGGTGAAGTGTGTGGAAGGACAGGTGAAATATGAGGATAAATCAAGGAAATGGATGAACAGAACGGGTGAAGTAGGTGGATGGAACGGGTGAAGTAGGTGGATGGAACAGGTGAAGTATGTGGATGGAACAGGTGAATTATGTGGATAGAATGGGTGAAGTATGTGGATGGAACTGACGAAGTATGGGGTTGGAACCGGGATGTATGTGGGTGGAGCGGGTGAAGTGGATGAAACAAATTAAGTGTGTAGACGAAACGGGTGAAGTGGGTATACCGGTCGGAATGCATAGAACGGTCAGTCTACACTGGACGGTTTGAATGCAAGGAACTATTGAGTGTGCTCAATCTCAAGCACCTAATATAAAAAACCACATTATCTCATCTCCACGCTTACTCTCTTCCTTACACCACCACTCAATTAGAACACAGCGGTACTATGACACCATTCGGTATGGCTGTCCTCTTACCATCACTTGCCTCATACTCCCCATCATCCTAACGAAACACAGCTGGTTACACACCCTCCAGCCTAGGCGTTCTCCTCAGGCCTAATGTAGCCAAAATCGGTCTGCATAACAACCTGCCAGAATTAACACATACTCCTGAACTCCCAACCACCACACCTACCGCTAAGAAGCAGCTATCACACGAATGCCACACCTGCTGCACACATATTCTGGTGCTCACACGCACCTTATGACTCTCTTTCTCTACTGACTTGAACTTCAGTTCCCGAGGGTGTTCAACCTACCAACGCCTTGAGATCATGCAAATGGTACATAAGGCGCTATATAAATGCAAAATAACATAACATAACATACATGCAAGCTCATAATCACTGCTCCTTCTACACTCAACTTTGCTAATTACTTGTGCACTAACTTAGTGTCAGCCTTCTGTGTGTTGTCCACCACTTCTGTCTCCTTCTCCTGCCTTCACCAACAATGGTGCACTATAATAGCCTGAATCTCTGCCCATCCCTTAGCCTCAATCCCCACCACTTTGTTCAAATATTTCTGTACATCCTTTGGGATTTCTTTTTTTTCACATTTGATAGTATATTGCTATGTTTTTGTCCAAAGGTTTGCCTGTCTCAGCCCTCCTCATCTCCTGAATTTGGTTTATATATTGTGCAGGTTCTTCATCTTCTTTCATAGTTCGTGCCATAATCAAATTTATACCCGGTGTGTCAGGATAAGCTGGTATAAGGCAGCCCATCTTTTTGCCCAACTGTCATTCAAATGTGCTCCATCATGATTATCATCGCCCATTTGTACCCCTGGGTAACTCGCCTTCCTTGGTCTCGTAATAATGCTGCAAACAAGCTTTTCATATCTCCAACTGCTAATGAAATGCTTGCTGTTTGCTTTTGAAGTGCATATATCCACTTGCCTTCTCCTCCTGTGAACAGCAGCAATGCCCTCATCCAACAGTTTCTGTCATTGTGTGGCAACGTCATATATTGTGCTCGTCCTGGGCCTTTAAGTAACTATGGAAGTTGTGTACCAGTCTGTTTGGTTGATTATGTTTTCCCCCGTCTCTTACCTTTCACCACCACCATACGACCTGTTTGCATTCTAAGTCGTGAACTCCATAGGCTCTCTACTCATGGTGTCACTGTAGGTGGTATCTCTTTTTCCTGTTCCTCATCTTTTCCCCATTCCTCCTCCTCTGCTACTACTGCATCTGTATCCAATCTAAGCAACTCGCAATGTAAATTATCAGTATGCTGTGGCCCCGCTCGTGACCTTTCATCATTGTGACCATCATCCTTTGTTTCAACGTGTACGTCCATAATCGCTGTGCTGTCAATTCGAATTAAAATATTATCTGTTCTCCACTCATCTGTACCTATTGACGCTTTTCGCCCTTCTACCTATTCTATCGTTAATCGCACAAGCTCTGCCTCTGCCCTTCGAAGAGCTGTTTGTAAGTCTCTCTGTGTCCTGCTCTCTGTCTCCATAACTAATGGGTTGCATGTTACATTTGCTGCTGATGGCTGCGGGACATTTTCATAGGTGGCGGGTGCTCTCTGTTGCAGGGCTGCAGGGGGCACATACTCGGGATTAGTATAACCTGCGGTTGCTTGCATGGGTTAATATTCCTGTGGGGGCAGCAGGGCTGTGGGGGCTGTAGGGGTATTGCAGGGTCTGGGTGTTACACAAGGTGTGTGGGTAACACAGGGTTCTGGGGTTAGAGTTGCTAATCCCTTTGGCTCCTCTGGAACAGCTTCTAAATCCTCAACCATCCTCCGCAGCTCCGAAATGCTCTGCCTGTTCCTCAACTTTGTCCCATTATACTTTTCAGCTAGATATGTGTACATATGGCCCAACACGTCCTTTTATTCAATCCTTCTTCCGTCCAAGGTTTTTTTCCCTAAACCCTGATCCAGCGGCACCAGTCTCCCCTGCCCTCCCAATACTGCCCACATTCCCCTTTCTCCTTTCCCTTTTCTTCTTGCCCTCAAACCATGCCCTTATTACACCATATCTGTCTTCAGGACGGTATTCCTCGGAAGCGGCCAGTCATTGGTCTGGCTTGATGATTCACGTTTGGCATTTCATACGCCGCTTGGTCCTTTCCTCAGCTCTGTACTATGTTCCTGTGACGGTGCCGGGAACGCGAGGACTGAACATTTTCGGAGCATTTTCTGAGGTGGCGAGAATAGGCCAGCAGAAGTGTGCAGATCATTCCAGGGTTGCGGTTACTGCACTGTACGCTGTGTTTTGAATTCTTTGAAGCGAGAACTGCCCAGTGGCCAAATTACCAGTTTGATCCCTGAAGCCTGGTGAAGCTTATCAGAGAACGCGCTTGGCCATACAGGTACTGGCCAGACAACAGCCATTGCCCCCCCTATTGTTTCCTATACCGCTATACCCACACCCTATGCCCCATTTGATCTAATTACGGTCCTGCGAGTCCTGACACCGACTTGCAGTGAGTGCAACTACATCCTGCAGATTAAAACAGGATGATAGAGTAAGCCCTAGTCGGGGGCGTTACTAGGGTCTGGCAGGGTAAGTGCTTGTGTGTGGGGGAAGTGGGAGGGCGCTTGGAACTGGCAGAGTAAGTCTTGGTGGTTCTTACTTTACTTATGTGGTAATATGCATTTGCCTGTAACCCGCATGAGAGTGCACTGGGAGTGCACCATTTGGCTTCCTGAGATAACCTCTGCTTGGAGGCTGCGAGAAGCAGTGTGTGTCTGGTTCCGCAGGATGCTGCTTTTTTCTCTCGGATGCTGAAACTTCTTGCAATGCATGTGGAGGATTAACTTGGAATTCTCCCTCATTTGTCTATCAAACTGCTCAACTGCGACTGTGGGGATAGACCCTTTGAGCATTCGAGCGTATCCTCATACCACAGTAATTTAGAAATGCTGCGCATGTGGGGGAATATTTGATTGACTTCTCTTGTTTACTTTGATTTTCACTCGACTGTGCCTGCGGAGAAAGAACTTTTGAGCAGTCGAGTGTAATTCCATTTGTTGGCGCAGCCGTAAGTGGCCTGCAATTGGGCTCTTTTGCTGGAGAATTCTCTATTGAATCCCTGGACTCTTGCCTCATTGACAGTGCGCCTGTTGGCAAGTTGAAGCAGTGAGGGATGTGCAGTTTGGCCCATGTTGGACTGGTATTGTGCATTTTGGACTTTACTGAGGCACTGTATTTACCGGGCTCATTGGGCTCACTGATAGCAGTAAGTAAACTGCCCGAGTTTCTAAGAGTGGTTTGACAACTGCACAGTACTGGCAACCGTCTATTTGTATGGTGTTTTCTATGCTTCAAGTTCTTGTATAACCTTTGTTCCTTTGACCATTTACTAAGGTTATAAAGCTTCAAAAATCTACCTATAAAAGGATGGTGCCCCTAACAAGAAGGGAAACAATGACAGGGCTACGGGCTTATGATGATATTTTGTCTGCCCCCTTGGTTTTTACCCCGTGAAGGGTACTATGAAAATGGTGCTGGAATTGCCCCTTCCCCCTTCTCCTCCGAGTGAAGGTGGGTTGGGAGCCTCGGAAATGACTGTTGGTGATGAGTCTATCCTTTTGATTGAATCAGGACAGAACAAGGGGGACGAAAACAGTATTGTAAGTCCGGATGAAACCCCAAAATTCACTGTGGATGACGCCTCCCCCCCTTCGCTTGACATAAGTGCAAGTAATAGAGAAGGAAATCACAACTCCCCCATTGATAGTTCCTTACTTGCCCTCTCTCAATACCCACCGAATCATGAGGCATAGTGGGAAGTTTTGTCTGCACAAAAAGAATGCAGGCCAGAGTCGTGTAATTGGGGGGAGACTCCATATAGGCAATCTAACGCACAAATACTAGTGGAACTGCAACTCCATACACTGGTAATTGGGGATTTAATCAAGGCAGTTGGGATGAATAAATGCAATCACACCACAATTGAGGTTAAAGTGCGGCTAATAAAGGGACGAATACTGGAGTTACACAGGAGAATGGGTTACTCGTACCTTCTCAAAGAGATCTTGGGCATCCTCCACTTGGAAAGAGGAAAGGGGCTATTCCAGGTTCTGATGTTGGTGGTATTGAGCGGAGTGCCACTGCACCGAAAGAAACCCTAGTCTCCTCTCCCAAAATTCAGAAGGGACCAACACAAAAAGTAAATAATATTCCAAAGAGGAAGCCCGGTAAAGGGCAGAACAAAATGTCTAAGAAAAATTGGCAGAATCTAATAAGAGAAGAGGTCAATGATATCAACCCGGTCACTAATCTGGATGTGTTGGGGGAGGAGGAGGGGATTTGTAACAGGGAGGCGGTTTCTTGGCAACTGACACAATAACTGGAACCATGAAAAAAAGGAAACAATAAAACACAAGGAGGCATATCTAAAGTGGGTAATGATCTACAATGTGACAACCGGAATAAGGTTAGCCTCCTAACCTTCTTTACAAAAAAAAAATGGTTAATGAAATAGGGGGAAGGTGATGGAACAACCTACACAAATTGAAGTGACGTCCATTAAAGGGTTTACTAACACTAATCCGGTGTCTGCAGATATACAACCTGAAATTAGTTCATATGCAGACACAAGGTTTCCTGTTAACTCCGCTGGCGAAGCTGTAGGGCACGCAAATGTGGAGGATGTTACATACTCTAATACCCCTATGTTTTTGACTATTGTGCTCCAAACGCAATATAGGAAGCTGTCACCACTATCTTATTCAAAGATATTCGGAGCTAAATCTAATTTCCAATCTAATGGACCAGGGATGGCCCCATACCTTGGAGAGGAATGGGAGGTTTGGAGGGAAAAATTGGTCCCTGTGGAAGGTAGAAAGGAATTTGAGACTAGTGTTCAATCTAATGGCCCAGGGAGGGTCCAATGTCATGGAAAGAAACGGGAATCTTGGAGGGACAAATTGGTTCCTGGGGAAGGTGGAAAGGAAGTTGTGACTATAGATAGTGGCATAGATGATGTAAAGGAACTTGAGTTAACCTCAACTGAAAGATTGATCTGGCGAGTTATGAAACAAATGCTTGAAGGGGGAAAGGTATTACCAAAATTAATGATGTAGGATTTCGACAAGATACCCTCAGTTACTGTGTCCAAAAGGAGTTGATCTCGGACAGGGCGAAGGTTTGGGTAGAAAGACTGATACAGTGAACCTACATGATGTAACTCAGAATTAAGTATACGGGCAGTATATAAACAAAGATCCCTATTTGAACCCTCGATCATCCAATGAAATATAGCTGAGGCAGCCACATTTTTTGGAACTTCCCAGTGTTTTAATACACTGCTTGTTTCTACGCTGTGGCCCTGATTAATTGAATAGAAGGAACATTTTGGCCCTATTTAATGAGATACCAAACCTTAGTCTCATCTCATCCAGAGACATTAAATTGATTATGTCCACCCAGAAAGATACGACATTGTCAGAATTGTTTTTCATTCTAAAGAAATCTACGAAGCTGTATTAATGGAGGCGGAAATATTTTACAGGTTTGGTTATGATGTCAGCAGTTATAGTAGAGGTATGCAAAATGAGGATGGAGGCTGGGACCCGCAAGTTTTAAAAGGTAGGGGTACGGAACAGCTAGAAAGTTTAACCAGCAAGCCTCCTAAACAGAATGACAGTGAATCAAATGATTCCAGCTTAAAATGGTTAGCTTTGATGCTACGTGATTCCATTGTGCAGCTACAGGGTTTGAAACCGAATACTTAAAAATGTAGGCACCTTTACCCTAGTGTCATGGAACACGAGGGGCCATTGGTTTTTAAAAAGTTCGCCAGAACTCTGCACTATGCTAGCCAAATGCACATTCTTCTGTCTGCAGGAGTCCTGGTTTACATATCCATGCATCCTAGACGGCTTTATCGTGTTTTCTGAACTCGTGACGCAAGGTAAATTGGGTAGACCCTCTGGGGGTTTGGTAATTGCCGCACATGTTGAATGGGGACCCATTCTAATAAAAATCTTTAGATTGTCTAATTGGTGTTTCACTGTTCTTTTCAGGCTTACGAACTGTGTGGGTCCCACTTACTTCTTGGTTGTTAACATTTACTGGAACGTTAAAAATCACTTGTTTGATTCCCTGGAATTACTTGGGGGAAACCATAGAAGAAGCTTATTTGCTTCAACCAGAGGTGGTACTTACTGATAGTGGCGGGTGATTTCAATGTTGAAATTCCTGTATGTACGGGAGGAAAATGCAATCTTGGACCGGTAAACTGCCTTACAAGGGGAGACTACATAAATAAGACTGCACAAGGCCAACTCTGGGGCAAATTTTTTGCTGACTGGGGTTTGATCAACTCAGCAGAATTGTGGGGGGATGTGGTGGATACGGCCACATGGTTTAATGGCAAGCTCTCATCAAAAATCGATTACATTATTTTGTCTCTCCCCCTGTGTGGTTTGGCTAGCTCAATGTGCATTAGGAAAACTAAATGCAGTGATCATAAGATTTTGGAGGTACAATTTAATGGCATGGAATGTGAGGTGAAACATGAGGTATGCCCTGACATATATGTGGTCAATCAATCTGGAACGCGTATCACTTGGTATAATGACAACATGGACCGATTTAATGCTGTATTTGAATCTGATTTTGACCAAACGAGTCTTGGGGAAAAAAGTATCATTGTACAGGGTGATTATTTTGACCTTTACGTACAAGCAATCATTAAGCAGACAGTACCCGCACCTAAGATAAATGCAGGGAAGTTAAAGCACCTTCATACCTATGATGCTGCAATTAGAACATTGAAAAATAACCGACAAAGGGAACTGAGACATATGTGTAGACACAAATTACCGATATTGAGAGAGAGGCTATGGGGAAAAAAAATCTAAAATAAATGGAAAAAGCAAATTAAAGCCCATAGAGCAAAGCTGTACCAGGGGGATTGTAAAGCTATGTTGGCAGCTTTAAGGGATCCCACTGCCAGATCTTTTTGGGCCTTAATAAGTAATCGCAACATCCAACAGGCCCAAATGCAAACCTGCGCAATATCGGAACAACAGTGGAGGGGACATTTTGGTTTGGTTTATGCCCACTCCAAGATCCAAAATCATTTACCTTATTCGGTTATAGACCACTCATGGGATTTTTCATTTGATAAAAATGACATTCAACTGCTGATAAGTAAGGCATCCTCTCCGAGGGGGGCCGGGCCGAATGGATTAGCGAACATCATCTTTAAGGGCAATGCAAATGTTTGGGCAAAAATTCTATTAATTCTTTACAAGGACGTAGTTAAGGTCCGAGTAATACCAAACACATGGCATATTGCCTATATAGTGCCAATCTATAAAAAAAAAGGTGATAGATCATCCCCAGCAAATTGTAGACCTATTGCACTCTTGGATGCGGATTCCAAGATTTTTTCAGGTCTGGTACTGAAACACATTCAAGAGTGGGCAGAGGTAAACAAGATCTTATCCCGGTTTCAAGTCGGTTTCCGCAAAAAGGTGGGCACTGACGCAGGGGTGTTACTAATGAACATCCTGCAGTGGAAAACGTGGAAACAAGGTAGTGTGCCACTCTACGTAGCATCCATAGACTTAACCATGGCCTTTGACATGGTGAATAGGAGTATCCTTTGGGGGAAACTATACTGATTGGGATTGCCTTCTCCCCTATTGTCTATTTTGTATCATTTACACAAAGGTTCCAAATTACAGGTACGCCTAAGTAACATGGGAATACTATCAGAGGCAATCAATGCTACAAATGGTTTACGTCAGGGGTGCATTTTTGACCCCACAATATTCAATTTATATGTATCATATGCTGATAAGGTTTTAGAGACAGTTGCTTTTGTTCCACCTGCAGTCGAGGGAATTAAGGTATCGTGGTCTGCTTATGCGGACGATTTTGTGTTATTTGATCATACGCCGCGAGGCCTGCAACGTCTGCTAAACGCATTTAGAGATTACACGATTGCAAATTTGCTTCTGATAAATGCAAAGAAAACTGTAATTTTACGACTTCATTGCAGTGGTACAAGGGGCAGTCCAGTTTAGTTCTTGAACCATGAAAAATTTGTGTGAAATGAAATCTGCGGTATTTGGGTTACCCAATCTTTGGTATCAAAAGGAAACAGAACTATAGGCAATGTCTGGATACAAAGGTGCAGGCACAAATTATTCCTTTAAAAAAAATTGACATGAAATATGGGAAATTTTCATTTATACCAACTTTGCGCTACTACAAATGCAAACTGCTTCCGCAATTCTGTTATGGTGTGGAACTTTTTCCTGGGTGGGCATCGATGAGTTGGATAAATATGATGCAAATATATAAAAATCAGTGTTTAGATGCCTACCTAACTGTGTGCCACTGGAAGCTTTGCGTTACGAGTTGGGTTTGTGTTCCATCAGAAGTATGGTTATGTGGCGTCGAGTATGCCTATTTAGGAAATTAATTGTGAGCTCTAAAGACACTATATACGATCTGTTGGGAAATGGGATACAAACTGGTACATGTGTCTCAGAATACCTAACTGAATTAACAAGGGAATCCCTAGCGTACCTAACTTCATTCGGTGCAACGTGTGAGTTGCTTATATTCAATCCAAACAAAGCAAAAAAATATGCAGTGCAACTAGATTGGAACATCACCTGTGCTAAGGTTGCAGGAACTAACCTATACAAGCATTTGGTATCAGGTTATAAAATTGGGGGTAGCATGGAACGATACTTGATTAAGTTTCCGGACAAAGTATGGCGCAATGAATTTATGCGTTTTAAATGTAATGTGTTGTTGACAGGGAAATCACTGACCTACGGGAAAGGGGGAGTGGAACATCGTCACTGTGTAGGTTCTGCGGTACCTCTGGGCTGCATGAAACTCTGCAGCACCTCTTAATTTACTGTGATGTATTGCGCAGCGATCGTATATACCACTTCTTAAAATTTGTGAACGGAGACAATGTAGATCTCGAAAGACTATGGCCCTCATTCCGAGGTTGATGCTAGTCATGACGCTATTAGTGCCATGACTAGCACCAATATTGGTACCACCACCGACGTGGTGGTATGGAGACTTACTGGTCCATTCCGCCCTTTGCGGGACCGGTAAGTCCCCATTTGAAATGCCATTCCCCATTCCCATTTGAGCCCCCATAGGGCTCAATGGGAAGGGGGAAGGCAGCAATAACGGTACCATCCTTAACGCCTGCTAAAACCAGGCATTAAGGAAGGACCCGCAAAGGGACCTCGGAATAGGGCGCAAAGGGATTACCGGCACCGGTGTCATTACCGGTGCATGGTATCCCTTTGCGCCCAGGTCGTAATGACCCCCTATGACTTGAAATGCTAAACGGGAGTGATTTTTCACTGCAGCTTGCTGTAATTACATTTCTAAGAAAGATCTGTTTGTTAGTACCACGATATGAATTGTGCAAATGAACCGAAACAAACCATTAATGTGGCTGCTCCAGTGAGTTGTCGCAGCAGTCAAAGCAACAGTTAATTGATGTATTTGTAAATACAATTTTCTTTGGCATTTCCTTTTTAATTTTGAGTATTTTGTTACATACTAACTGTGTTTTGAATGATTTATGTATTTTAGGTTGAATTGTATATATGTATTCAGTTTTGCTTTTTTATACTGAAACGTTTTTGTAAAGGTTATGTATAGCCAACACAAATAAAGAATATATATATCGGGCCTACACAACAGAATTACCCTTATTAATATAATAATTTAGACCCTTCCTCTGTCCCCTAGCCTTGGGATGAGGGAAGTTCCCCTACGCACACTCCCTTTTGCAGAGTGAAGCATTGCAGGTCCTTCATATACTGGACCTCTACTCTAACTGCAGCGCTGCCTTTCCCCCCACAATGGAGGAGACCCTGTTTTCTCTCTCTTCTCTTTTTGCTCACACTGTACTACAGTGACGTCACCTTTCCTCTGGACAGAGGAGATGCCCCTGGCCACCTCAATATAAAAACCAACATATATCACCACGTGGTCTTTTACACTCCACACACTCACAATCATCTCATTCCACATACACCCTCCCCTGGTTGCTTTCTCCTGCAGAGGTGCACTTATATCAATGCATTCTCCCGAGCACCTCCAATGTGGGGTCCACGTCAATGGCATGCACAGCTGTGCACATCGCTCTGCTCGAAAGGACCGGCTGGCCTTTTGGCAACATGGCACCTACAAACCTCTTAAAGTTGTGCACGGGGTACTGGTCACTGCAGACAGGGCTCCGCATCACAGGATGTGCAGCTGGGACACCGGTGACCTCATGGAGAGTCTGGGATCATGTCAGGGTCACCAAATTGTCAAGAAGGATGTTATCCAAAATCCAAACGATAAAGATAACCCAATGGCCAAATAACCACTGCTGTGATTTGCAAGGGGAAATAAGATTTATTACATACAAAAGTCTCAGACATTCCCATAGAACCAAACTGACACAGAGCCCATCACGCCCCAAGAAGTTACAGGTTATATAGAGGAAAACTGCATATTAGCATACATACATTACAATGTCATCCCACCACCCACATTGGCTACCACCTATATGACATGCTAAAACACCCCGCTAGTCCCTGGATCGATTGGTCAAACCTTAACTAAACTCATTCCCTGTTCCACATGACTCACTACATCATCCCTATTGAATCCAGGTACAGGATTGGCTAATGAGTATATTGATACACTAATCAATCGTGACCATCACCTGATGTGCACCCCTCCAATCCAGACACTTTCAAAGTGAAACTGGCGAGGCAAACTGCTTTGATAAGACAATAAGCCATATCATTATACCAGACACTGTGGCGTACACAAGCTGGACCCTCAACCTTGTACTAGATGTATTGGCATCACCTCTGCTCCTCCTATGCCACATCACAGTGTGTTCCAGACACGGCTCTCCCCTTATCTACTTTCAACGTCAGGTGTCCAGTAATGACACAGCGAGGCTACCACTCTTGGGCTTGAATTTCAGGGATTTATTTGCTTTGGTTGTGCATCTACATGTCAATCAAATAGGACGACCGCTCTTTGGGTGACGGCAGTAGTGCTCTAAAGGCCTGTCTGGCCTATTGGCATCAAAACCCACTGTGACCTTTTCTTAAGAATTTGTTCTCCACGGGACACATCCTTACCTTCCTTTCCCATATCTAACAATTATTTCCCAGCATCTGCGAACTCTGCAGCTGGATACAATTAGCGTTTATCTGCACGGCGCGAGTGTCTCCGAATTTGGCTTCTCTCTTGGGGGATAGAAAGGTAATTGGTCTTGGGGCTGACCTAAACCGAGCCTCAGCTCCACCTCAGGGCCTTCATTCTGCTCACCGTATATTGGTACTAGAGATTCATTATGCCGTCACTCTTGCCATGTTGACCCGCTGACCTCGCTTTCACTGCTTCACTTTTCTGACTCCATCTTCTTTCTCTCCACCTACTTCAACTCCCTTTTCGTACCTTATGCAAGACATAATATAATATACTAATACTGAACACAGAAATAATTTTTTTTTTTTTTATTTATTTTTTTTTAATTTTTATACGGTTTGTTCAAACCTTTAAAAAAGACATACAAAACATGAATTATTCACCAATTCTCATAGACATCAAATTGCAAGTACTCATGTCAATCTCAATTTCAATGTTCTAGATCTTTTTGGTGCATTCCATGTAATTGTTCATCACCATCTGTTTTACTTAGTCACAGCCCTCAATGGGGTTTAATAGTAGGTCCCTTAATTCACCCAGAAAAGAGGTCAAAGAATAAGTAAGTTTTCTTATATGCCCACTGAACATCAAGGACCACCATTTTTCCCCACTCAGAGATGGTTGCGTTTCAATATTAGGGGCAAAATGTTTAGTTCCCAATCCTCGAAGAGCACTACAATACAGCACAAGATGTTTTACCGATTCTTCTTTTCCCAGGCAGAATCTGCAAGTTAGTTCTTTGTTCAAGTCTTGTGCCCACAAACTTAATAATTCCCTGGTTTTGAACGTATTTAAGCGAAAATTCAGGAACAGTGATCTACGACCTGGATCAGGAAAAATGTCCAAAAACTTTGAGCAATCATTGTAGGCTCTTGCCTCAAGTGGCACATCTTTCATCAATCTTTTCTTAGCTCTTGTATCTTGTGTACAGATCGAGTCACTTCTCCATAATTTATTCTTTACTTCAGTTGGATTGCAGTGTAATGTTTTGTTTTCAATTTCTAACCCATAAGCAAGGCCTCGCAACATTGAGCCCATAAAGTTGTAATGTTTCCTGGTTTGTCATGTCCAAGGTTCTGTAGGATTTTGAATTGAGGGGCTACCACTTCCATAGTTGTTTTGCGATATAAGGCTAACATGTTCCAACAGACGCAAGCGTGAATAGAGATGAGCCCTAGCTCATATCTTATGCATACAGTTGGAGTGCCTCTGGGGAGCTGAAGCATCCTCGACCAGAACATGTTTTCTAGGGTATCCAAAACATCGTGAGGACATGCCAAGGCGCATTCTGCGCCGAATATCAGTGATGGAACTGCTTTTTGGTTATAGAAATTGATCACAGGTTTTAATGAGAACTTTCCGTATTTCTTTTTGAGAATGGATGCCTGACATGCTAGTTGATGGCACTTTATTTTCACCATTTCAACCCAAGGACTATCGTCGATATTGGAATTAATCGTCATTCCTAAGTATCTTGCTTTAGTCACGATGTTTAAACTTTCAGTTCCAAGGTGCCATACACATTATTTTCCATTTGTCCTGTGCGATCTTCTCAAGTTGTGCAAGACTAGTACCTCACACTTCTTTTTGTTAAAGTGCAGGCCATTGTTCTTGACGTAAGTTTCAACTGCGTTCAATTTCCGCTGGAGTCCAATAGGAGTGACATCAAATAAAACCAGATCGTCAGTGTACAGGAGCCAACTCACGTGACTCCCGTTGATCTTTGGTGGAAATGACAATGCCTCTTCAATTGTGTAGCCAATGTCAGAGATGAACAAGTTAAAGATGATTGATGCTAGCGGGCAGCCTTGCTTCACGCCGCAAAAGGTGTTGATTGTGGCTGAAAGAGTACCTTCTAGATCTAATCGAATTCTTATGTTGGTGCCAGTATGTAAATCTTTTATTGCTGCCAACAAACTTGCCGGGCAATTCCACTGTTTCATTTTTGCCCACAGCAGTTCTCTATTAATGCTGTCAAAAGCGTGCGAGAAGTCTATGTAGGTCAGGTATACCTTAGTTTCCGATCTTATTGCCTCTATTTTGATTAAGTTTGTTATTATCAAATTCAGACTGCATCCCACGCCTTTCACAAATCCAGGTTGTTTGAGATCAACGTGTTTTGAAGCTGTGGTCCACTTCAGAAGGTTTTTTTGTAATAGTGTAGAGTAGACTTTTCCAAGGACATCTAGCAGTGCTATTGGTCTATAATCTTTTGGGTTGGCCCGATTACCTTTTTTGAATGTAGGCACAATGACTGCGCTTTTCCAAGACAGTGGTATAGTACATGTGCTGTTGATTCAATGGAAAAGTTCTTGACATAACAACGCCCACTTTTTGGGATTCTCCTTCAAGGTGTAATTAGTGAGCCCATCAGGCCCAGGGGCCCTGGAAGAGCTTGCTTTCTTTATGATTTCAAGAATGTCATTTCTTTCAAACTCTATATTCCAGGTAGTTAGGGCGGGTAGGTCTAACTCTTTAACATCGCCCTTTCTGCTATATAATTCACTATAAAATTTGATCCAGTCTGCTTCGTTTACAAAGTTGGTCTGCAAAGCAGTTTGAGAAGCACTTTCCATGTTGATTATTTTCCAGAATTCTCGAGAATTTTTGTCTTTTAGTTTTTGCATCATAAATTCAGAGTCCTTCTGGAGCATTAATGCTTTATGTGCTTTAACCCAATTCCTGTATTTTTGCTTTGCAGCGCTTTTATTTTCTGCCAACTCAGCTTTATTTGTGATACGCTGGTTCCTGATTTCGGCACGCATTGCCCTTTTCCGCTTCAAAAGTTCCAGATCAAAGATATGTCTTGGTGTAAATTTGCAGTTCTTTAAACCTTGATTTTTTTTCCATATATTGTGTTAGCAGTTGAGCATATTCTACTCCTTTCTGTTCATCACAGAATTTTCTTGAAATTGAGTTTACATCATCATCATTGAGACAAAGCCTTACTTTGTTGGAGTCAACATTTACATGGCAACTCCACCGACTACTCTCTTGTTTTTTGTCCATATTGAGAGTTATTTTTAATATGTAGTGGTAACTATAAGGACCAACCACGACCTGCATATGTGTAACTTGCTCATGTAAGATGTCTGAAACAAAGAAAAAGTCAAGGACTGAACTTGTTCTCATGTTGCTCCAAGTATAATTTGCCGGTATGTCTGCTCATTTCAAGGCACCATCTAGATGCTGTATTGAAAGTTTTGTCTTGATTTAAATTAATGCAATTAATGTTTAAATCTCCACAGATTAAAATGCTTGATTTTGGATCGACTTCAAGTATGTCATCAATTAATGCTGAGATTTGATCAATAAATGTTGTGGTCCCCGCTAATAGACGGTGCTAGTATATATTGATGACATAAATTAAACCTTGTTTTGCAGTGCTAATCATTGATGTCTGTATGTAAGATGATGTGTTCCACGTTTGGACAAACCGAAGTCCAGAGCTTTTTCTAATAAGAGTTATCAATCCAGCCATCTGTCGTCCTTTAGTATTCTTTATGGCAGAATTAAAGGCAACTTCAAATTCCACAGACAAAGGACACTCCAGAAGCCATGATTTCTGTATGCACATTAGGTCAATACCAGTTAGCCAATTATTCTGAAACAGGTATGCAAATCCTTTGGTGTTCCAAGATCCAACCACGATATTATTCTTGTTTGGATCTATCTGGCATTATTTGTTATTATTTTTCTGGGTATACATCGAAAGAGCTTCTGCCACCCACAGCCAGTCGTTAGGCTGTTCGCTTGAAAACTTCCGTTCTTCACAGTCAGTGTTGGATCCTTTCTCCTGACTTTCACATGTGAAGGTTATTTTGATCGGTTGCTTGTTTGTCCATTTTGCTAAAGAATTGTCTGCACAATGATTTTCTTCCCCAGGCAATTCATCACTTGTTTTTAATTGTGCGAAGTCTCTAGATACTTCATCCCTAAACTTTGCAACTTTTCCCACATTTGATTCCACAGATAGTTTAGTTGATTTGTTGTCATCAAGAGACTCTTTCAAGCCTTTAGTGTCAAGATCATCTGAGATTTTTAATATATCGAAACCCAGTGACATCAGTGTAGGAGCAGCATCCAGCAGAATGTCAAAAATGATCCTTGAGTTTAAATGTAGGATCACCTTGTCATTCAGCTTTTCTTCCACAAACTCCACAATTTTTAAGTCACTGGATTCGATAGTTCGTAGGCTGGGCACATAGTGAAGTAAACACAACATGTTGTTTCGATTCAAGATGAAGTTAGCACTGCTTTCAATGTGTTCCAATCCAATCTTGAATAAGGCATGTGATCTTTTTTCAAACCTTTCTGTTGCTGTTTTAAGGTTTCTTCGTCCATGTCCCTGAGACTCTTGTCTTGAATCATGATGTTTTTCAACAAATCTTTCCCCAACACTTTGAGGTTCGATCGCGAGTTGGGAGACTTCTTTACACCTGGTTCTTGCTTCATTAGTGGAAACATTTTTTGTTAAGGAATTTTGCTTAGGGAAATAAAGGGCACAGTAATGTGATCTAATGGAGCCACAGCCATTTGGACCGCTGGTTGAGGCAATATGCATGTTTTCGATAAAGAAGCTGGTTTAGTCTCAATAGTTCTATCAGTTTTGTGAGCATCTTGTCCCTCTAGTTTAATCAATATGTATGATCTCCCTAAAGGCACTGCTTTAGGCTCGATAACTCCAGTAGTTTTTTGATTCCCTTGAACAGCCGGTTGAGTCAAGATGCAACGTCTCCCTAAGGAAACCGATTTAATCTCACCATTTTCATCAGTTGGTTGGTCCTTTTGGAGTGGAATATTGATGTTTGTTAATAAGGCCATTGGAAGGCCTAAGTCTACTTGAGTATCCAAAACAAGCTTAGGAACAAGTTCCTCTTCAGATCTAGGTACAAAAGTCCTAGAAGGAGATAGCGGTACTTGAGCATCTGAGATTTCATCTTCATATGTGGACAATTCCATCCGATCAATTAGAGTCTCATTGATACACGATGTTTCCTTTACGATCTTAGTTTTCGGCTACGATGTTCCTTTGATTGTTTGTTGCCCTTTACAACGTTACTGTTAGTGTTAACAGTAATGTTAATCGTCTTAATATTGCGTAGAAATTTCCTCGATGAGTGTGTTGTATGTTGTTTTTTTTTAGTTTTGATTTTTCGTTTTTTTACTTTCCACATTTTTGCCAGCCTTAGTGTTAGTTTTCACAGTGTCTTTATAAAAAATGGAAAAAAATGTCAAACTCATTTATTTCCGTTTATTACATGCAGTATTACTTTCAACTGGTGCTGTGTTATTGCTTGCTATTGAGCCAGATGAGAGTGGCTCAGAGTTCTTTTCTTTTAGTTCAGCGCACTCAGTATTGTTTTCATCAAGATTTATGTTAACGTTTCCTACCCTACTTGAAGTCGCTGGCAACTGGAAGTCCTTCATATCATGGCTTTTCCCAGACTGCTCTTTAGGGCACTTGAAAATGAAGACGATATGGTTAATTCTTGGATGTCTTCAACTAGGATCACTGAATCTTCAGTGTTTACAGTCGTAGGCACCGGCGATATTCATTCAGATTCTTTCGAGGATGTTTGTGTGAAAGGGGATGTATCAACTGATTTCCTTACTACAGACTTTCCACAGCTTAAAATAGAGCTAGCTATAGAATGTTCAGCTAGACGAGAAGCAACTGGGTTTCACCTGTCCACTAGTTGCTCAGTGTGATTCATACAAACTCGCCTGTCACCAAGGGAGCCTGTTATTTCGCATACTTCTGCTTGTAAGGTGCTGGATGGACGACTATCAAGTAAAACCATATTTCCAGAACACTCATTTGGAGCTCTCTGCTGATGATCCACAATAGGAATAGCATTTTTATGCAAACTATGCCCGGTTGATTCTTTTAATTTCAGTAATAATAAAGCTTCCTTTGCCACCTCAGCAAAGAGTTTTTCTCTCCGTAATACCATCTTTCTTTTGTTCAGTTAAGAGGTTCAGTGATCCCTCAATCCTTTTGATCATGTCATGGTAAGTATGTTTAAACAGGTTGTTGTCACTTTCCAAGTTCAAAACTTTCGAGTTTATTAGGGCGATCAAAGTCATCAAGTCTTTGATGTTCTCATTAAGTTGTTCGTAGAGTTTGATAAAAGGTGATATAGTGATAGCCATTGAGGACATCATGATGGATTATAAGTCTTTTATGCTTTGTTCACCACAAGCTTTGGAGACATCTGGCTTATTCTGGTTCCAAAACTTAGTTTTCCTAATTTTCGGATAATCACGTTCCATCATTGATGAATCTTTGGATGAGGAGTCGATCGTCATGGTGGATTCCTTATTTGATGTAGTATGTTTGTGTGTACTGAAGTTATTCTGCACTATTGGCAGTTGTTGTTTTCTTGGATCTCTTTGTTGAGAACAGTTTAAGGTAGGTGATGAGCTCAAATCCAACCTTTGTCGTTTGAACCGACCACTTTGCCATGTGTTTTTTGGTGTGGTTTCATTGGTTGTAGGTTTAGAGATCTTATCAAGAATGCTGTTTGGCTCAGAGTCTTTAGTATGTTCAGTATTCTTGTTTAAGTATTTGTCTTTCCGTATTTTGTTTAAATGTGAAATGTCAAATAACAATTTTTTTACAATTTCCAATGAGTTACGTCTTTCACACCTTCCTTCCTGTTCTATTTCATGTTCTATAGCTCCAACATTTTTAAAAGATTCCAAATGCAACTGAGGTGAAGGTGCACAAAATACCTCTACTTCTTTTACCATTTCTCCTTCTCGTGGAATAACAGCTTGTAATTCGCGCATCTCCGAATCATGTGACATATGTGTCTGTTCTTTCATTAACCTAGACACAAGGCTTCGTGTGTCGTAGCATGTATCAGGATTGACCAACAGGTCCTCGACATACACCCCTACGCATTGTGTGGCATCCCACGGCAGTGTACGAAGAGGTAGCACCTGGAGGGCTGAAAAATCCTGGGTCAAGCCCCCAGGATGGGTATCTTCAAGACTTGCACTGACACTGATCAGATAGCTTGCTACCTTTGCTCAAACCATCAATGCAGCCAACCATGCTAGTGTTTTGCGCATTTTGAGCATTTTGCAAGCTTGAAGAAGTATTGCTACAGTCACTCTCTGTGTGAGTTTGGATTTAAAGTTTGTTCACCTGGTTGCACTGGTTCATACAGGCCACATCTTTCTTTGTTAAGTAAGCCATTATTGAGAATATCTAAGTGTACTATGTCTGTTACCTCTCCTTATGGCGGTGTTGTAAAATGAAAAAACTTGTGCAGCTCAAGGTCATCGGGCGCCCACTTACTTGTGCACTTGATGTTGTGAATTCAGAAGACTCCACAACCTCATTTTGAGTCCGCTTATCACCAGGCTCTAATCCAAGTTCGGGATCAGATCTCACTCCCATGAGGTCCTGTCGTATTTGTGCACAAGTCTTTGGTTGGAGCTTTTTACTTCGCTCGCGGGCTTAAAGCATAATGCTTGTTGCGTTCTTGCTAGATATGGCACAACAAACATCAATACAGCAAACAGCCAAACAGTCGGCTTAATAACTCCTCGCCCTTAACTTGCTCAGGCTTCACCGGCCTATAATACACTGCCCTATCTATAACCTCCGCAACTGCAACATTTGTACATGTATTGCTCTTTCCGTGTTCCGTGTTGCGATGTGGTATATCTAATGTGTGTCAAAACTAACTACAAGTGATACATGTATCTTCTGCTGCAGAAAACTCAAACTGCTCACATTATACGTTGTTAAAATGTCTTTCTCAGCCTGCACCTTTTTGCCTGGCTCGGACGCACTAAGTGCATCCCAACATTAGACAATCTACACTCTGAATTCTACCAACTCACTTTAGTACTTTTAGCCTGACCATGGGAAGGTATTTCCGCAAAAAATGTAACATACGGTTTGATTAAATCCGCCAACTTGTTATAGAAAGTTAATGGTCCTATAGGCATTGTTTTATTAGAATAATTAAATAGAGCAAGAAATAGTCCTTCATATAAAGCTGTTATGTCCTGATCAATGTTTAGATTAGACCATTCTAACCTTTTAAATCATGTTTCGCCACTAGCAATTGGCGTCAACCCACCATTATAGTGATTCATTGGGGTACACAAAATGGGATCATAGTCGCTTTTGGCCCCTGTTATCTCCTCGAAGTGCAACACCTGTCTTCAAAGTCCCATATTGATAAATATATAATCAATGAGAGAAATGTTTGATTGCATTCTATAAGCTGGATGGATATCTCCCAGAAATGTACCATTATAGGCCCTTACACCCACTGAAAAAAATAGAGATGCAACTCTCTCTGCGTAATAATACAAATTATGTGGAGGGTTTGCAGAGAGGGTGACGGCACCCCCAAATTTCATCCTCCTCCTTCATCAGATTAACCCTTTGCACTTCGACTCCATTTTGGAAATGATACAAATTACACAGTGAAGACCTTTTATAATGTAAGCGCAAACACACACTGTCCCCTCCAGTGCAATTTAAGAGTCATTTAAAATGACCCCAAATAGAGATAGTGTGATTTTGAGAGAGAGGGAGAGGCACATGAAAAGAGAGAACGAAATCCAGAGAGTGAAAGATAAAGTGAGTGACAAAGAGTGAGAGAGCACGAAAAATATGCATAGTATAAATTACACTATACTAACATACCATAATGAATGCAGAACATACCATGTGCAATACCTCTGGGCCGAATGCTGCTCTCAATGGCCTACTTTTGGATATTTCCAACACTGACTCGTGGGGGGCGATACAGAGACATAGAGAAAGGGTTACAGTATGAATGGAACCAGAAACAGACGTGCCCCGAGTGGCAATGAGACTTGCAGACTTAGGTGTCTTTCAATGTGATTGTCACTTTGTAGCCGATTGCATTGTGAAGTGTGGGCATGGGGTGATGCTCATCTATGCGCCTCTAGAATAGATATCTTCAATGCATTGGTCGTGAAGCTGTAAGAGCCATCAGAGCTGAGATCAACTTTCACCTCCTTCAATCAGGAACGTAATTTCAACAAAATGCCAGGGGTAGCGAAAGTGACATCACACGACCCTTGATCTCTGAAAGAAATGATGTCATTTGACCCCGCCCTAAAGTTACATCACGGGAAGCGATGGAACACAACTCTTCACTCCTTGACAAAGCAGGAAGTGGCATTACATAGCAACGTTTCTAAGTACACTATGAAAAATATGGGTACGATATCACTGTAAAGTGATAAACATTTCATACAGAATGGATCACCATATGTATCATTAATATTAGTTTGTATAGGCCCACATTACCAAATTACTGTGAATGCAAGCAGACGTCCAAGGCCAAACGATAATAATGTGTTATTCTATAGCACTTAAGCTTAAGCGCTTCATATAGAACAAATATAAATACAATATCACCCAACCTGTGTTGATACTCATTTATCAACCTCAGCAGGATGAAAGGCTGAGTTGACCTTGCCAGAAGTCGAACCTGCATCCTGCAGATCACACACACATTGCCGTAGCGAGCGCTCAACCCACTGAGCTATCGTACCGGCTATAGCTGTCAGAAAACCAGCCACCGCAGAAACAAAGAGCCACATGCTGCTGGCCACAGCCCAGGAGCCTCAATTAAAAAAAAAAAATATACATATGATAATTTTATTTTTTTAGGGGTCGCAAGGGAAACACAAGGGGTAGCAAGGGAGACCTCAGGGGTCGCAGGTGCGACCCCTGGTGTCGCCCAAATGACGCCCCTGCCTGCAATGCTGTTTGAAATTGCCCTTTTTTATATTTATTGTATTGTTTTAATTTTGGTGGCTTCTAACAATTAAAAACATCTTTAAACATCAGCAGGAGTTCAAGATCACTACTTAAATGATGTCCTTAAATCGCATTCTTGGTCACTATCAGTAAAGGTCTGAAACATAGAAACATCCCGAAACTTTGACAAATGTACTCTCCTACATAAACCAATCAGAGCTTGCTATCAGGTAACGCCACTCGCATCCACAAGTGTGGCAAGGTTAAAGCAGGCCCATATATGCTGTCGCATTTGCTAATAGTGAGGAGAATCAAGTGTTCAAAATATTATCTTGGATAACATGTGACTCACACCTGGTAGGAGTGTTCGTAGCTATCCCTGTAAAAACATGTACGCCAATGGCATATTTGGAAGTAAACGAGTTATAGCACTCAAACACTTTGAACTCATAGCAAATCTGGACAGAACATATTATGCTGTGGAACACTTTGTCATGGTTCATGAAAGCAATAATAAAACGCTACATATATAGTTTAGACAGGATCTGAAAGAAACACAGAGGTGGTGACCTTGGCAAGCCTCTTGGAGAAAGACAACATGGATTCCTAATTGTTATACTAAGCTATGTATTTGCCACAACAGGTTTGAACCCCTCGACCCATGTCTGTGCTAGGAGACAACTCCAGACGCGAGAAGTGATCAGGTAGGCAACTCTGCCTTATATTTGAGGCTTCAGCTTCATAGTCTGATTATTACAGTGCCTGCCATTATGTTTAATCATAAGAGGCCAATGCAGGTAACTCTAATGATTCAATGTAATAATTATAATCAGAATATGATAGGGCAATTATGCAATTGTGAATGGCAAGGTAATAAAATGGCTGATATTAATAAGATGACCATTATATTCTGATTAGAGATGATTGAAGAAATAAAAAAAGAATGTAGGGTTTGATGGTGGAACTAGCAGCTAGACAGGCACGTACAATGTAAATGTAAAGCTTGTGCTGATGAAAAGTGGACAATGTTAATGAAAGTTTGAAACATTCCAAAATAACAGAGACAATATGACGCAACATTGTGAATTCAACACACTACAGGTTCCAACCATTCCTTTTGTGTAAGCAACACTGTATTATGTTAATTTATCTTTTTATCATGTCTGTTACTGTTGATGACACTGAGAACATAATCCAATAGGAAGACATCAACGCTGATGAATTGGCAGAAAGGCACACAATTAATACTTTATCCTAACAGTAAGCCATACAAAAGGGTTTATAAAAAGACCTAGTTGGAACATTCAGCAATGATCAGCCATGTCTAAGCCTATTTGGGTAGCAAATGCATAAAACACTTTGCAGTAAAACTTTGGTAAAAGGTTACATGTCATGTGGCACTTGCTTGCCGAATTTGGAACCACAGAAACTTTGCATCATGTTTTTTACAAGAAAATATGGACAAATAAAGTAAGCGATTGATTCACAAAGAAATTGCATTAGTGAGTCAGGAGTAAGTCAGAGTTCCTCCTGTAGAATGTTTTACTGTCAATCAAATAGTTTCGCTAAGGGAATAATTAGAACAAACATACTCCTGGCATCCTCTTTGTGAATGAGACTTAACGAATGTATAATGTGACTGAAAAGCTCCACATATTCATTAACAGAGTCATAACATCAATTTCAGGTTTTGGTGGTAAGGCAAGATTTAAAAAAAAATAAAAAGTAATGAAAAATGCACTATCCCGCGACGTTTATCATAAGCCCAATCACACCCCAACACACCACACCTGAATATTACCCATATGTAACAAACAAAACACACCCACGCAAGAGATCCAAAGCATATATGGAGTAAATAGATACTGGCATTTTACCTTGCACAATACACAATTATTTGGCACATGATCAGGGTTTCAAATGAACATGTCATTGCATTATTTCATAATTGTGGGCTCTGACATTCTTGCTGATGGTGAGTTAGGTTTAGGGTTTGTGGCCAATGCCTGGATAGCCATGAAATGAACAACAGTGAACCTGGTTCCCAGGGGTGCAGAGACCTCACTTCTTGCCTCTGTGGGGTATCATTACATTAGTGCTTATCAAGGCACTTGGTGGATTAAGCAACCTCTTTCATGGCTTTCTCTTAACTTTAACCTTCATCAAAAAGTTCCTTTTGGAAAACCTCATTGTTCTCTTTTATTTGATTAATGTATTTGCTGATAGAACCCAGACCCGGAGGTATCATATTACAGCACTAAGAAGGCAGTACATAGTGAGTTACAATATGGTTAGAAACAGTAAGGTTCCATTACATTACAGCATAAGTAGATAGTCCAGTGGGTGATAGTAAGGAGTTTAAAGTCAATATGAGCTTTGATGGGGAGCCAATGAGCCCACCGTCTGATTTGAGAAATGTGATCAGAGCACTTCATACCCCAAACAGTTCTGAGAGTGTTATTTTGGAACAGTTAAAGATTGTTGATATTTTTTGTAGAGGTCCCTGCTGGGATGGCATTGCAATAGTCCAATCTGCTGCCTATGATGGCTAGAGTGGGGCAGTTGGTGGGAGTAAGGAATCTTCTGGAACGTTTGATGAGTTTGGTGGAATAGGCTGCAGAGGAAGCAATTGCTTTGACACATTTGTGCATGTTGAGTTTAGCGTCCAGATAGACGCCTAATGTTTTTACATGGGCAGAGACTGAGATGGTTTTGCCATTGATGCAGAAGGAGGAGAAGCCAGGACTGAGGTGTTTGAGGGGGCATGGGGAACCCACCATAAGGAGCTCAGTTTTTTCATCATTCAGGCAGAGGAGGTGAGTGGCCATCCATGTCTGTATGATACTGAAGACGCGGTTGATGTTGGAGGAGTCTTGTTCGTGGTTTCAGGTGATTTTGAGGAGGACTTATGTATCATTGGTGAAATTGATATAGGGTATGTTGAGGCTGTCTAGGTGGTTGAAGAAGGGTTTGGTGTACATGTTATACAGGGTAGGGGAGAGGCAGGAATCTTGTGGGACACCGTAAGAGACGGGTATGGGGTCAGCTGATTCGGGCCCTGCAAAGACCCTTGTGGATCGGCCAAATAGGAAGGACTGGATCCATAAGGTGGCTTCTGTGGAGAGGTTGCAAGTTGATGTGAGGTGTTTGAAGAGGATTTCATGATCTACCAGGATGAAGGCTTCAGAGATGTCAAGTAAGAAGAGGATTTCAAGCTCGCCATTATCCCTGATGTGGTCAAGTTGGATCTTGAGGTTGAGGAGAGCAGATTCCATACTGTGTTTGGATCTAAAGCCTGATTGGTGGGTACCTAGCAGGTTGTGGTTTTCAAGGTGTGATTGAAGTTGTGTGTATTTTAAGGAGATAAGGTACTGTGGTGATAGGGCAGAAGTTAGTGGGGATTGTGGGGTCTAATGTGGTTTTCCTTAGGAGGGGCATAACCCAAGCTTCTTTGATGGCTGAAGGAATGGAGTTGGATTTAAAAGATGCATTGATGAACTTGGCTATGGTAGGAGCCAAGGGTTCTAGAACATTTTGACAATGTGAGCTGGGCATTTGTCACCAGCACAATTAGATACTTTCAGGTGCTGGATGATTGAGAGGATTTAAGCGGGGGAGATGGCAGAGAATTGGAATGAGGTGGAAGGGTAGTAGTTGTGGGTGTGGTGAATAGGTAGTTAGGTGGCAGGGGTGGACGTAAGGATTTTTGGAGAATAGCTTTCTCCCTTAATTTCTGTGTTTTGGTGTCCAGGGCAGATTGGATGAGTGTGCACCATGATTTGTCGTTGGCAAAGTTGTCAGAAAGGGGGTGAGGGGGGTTTTCAAGCTCTATAAGAATTTTGAAGGGCTCTTGGTAGTTGAGCTTGCATCAGAGATTCTGTTAATGATATTGGCTTTTTTAAAGATATTGGCTTTGGTAGTATTAATAGCTGTTTCATAAGTGTCAGCTGAGCACAGGAATGCTGTTTTGTTAGGGAAGGTAGGGTTCTTCCTCCAGAGATGTTCAAGAGCACATTTCCTTTTTTCTGAGAAAAGCTAGATCATCAGTAAACCAGTTTTGGGCGGTCCTTTTTTCCTGGAGGTGGTTTTGAGAGGGGCATGTTCGTCAAAGGCATTTAGTAGTACAGAGTTGTAATATGGTAATAAGACTCAGAGGGTGCAATTTTATGGGGCTGATTTGAGTGAGGATTGGATGGTAGGAGTTAGAAGCTCGGCTAGGAGCTTGCAGGTTTGTCTGACAGTGATTCGAAGGGGTTGTTAGCTGATTATAGGGGTGTTTTTGGTGGTGATGGTGAAGGAGAATAAGATCAAGGAATGGTCTGACCAAATGAGGAGGAGAATGGGGGAGACTTTGAGGGGAGTGTTGCAAGGGAGTGTGTTCTGCCTTTTTCATGGGTAGGTGAGAGGACCATTTGACTGAAGTTTATTTCTTCAAGGGTGGCTACGAAGGTGGAGGCCTCGTGGTCAGAGTGGTCTTTGTAGCCTAGGTTAAAATCTCCTAGGAGGATGAATTTAGCATTGGCTTGAGGAGGGGGTTTTCAAACCATCCGAAGGAATACAGAATAACCAGTGAATCTTGCAATTAGTGGGCTTATGCACCAAGTGGGCTTTCTGGTTTTGGTCCACAATTTCCTTTCTACCTGCAGACATTTTTCATTTCATCTCTCATCTCTGCTCCATTTTCATTCACCATTTGCTGTAAAATGTAGGAACTCCCTTTGACAAAGATGATCTTCCCCTCTGCCCAGGTGATAACTACCTTTCTATAATGTTGATTTTAGCAGTTTTATGTGGTGTGCCGAACCCATGGACAGCTCTGTGCAGCATGGAGGGGGTGGTATTAAACATTGAACACTCAAGTCTACAATTGTATATCGGCTTCCAGTGAAAAGATCTATTGTTTTTGTTATACGCTATGACCCAAATGGCACCTAAGGCAGTGCCGGATTATCCATTAGGCCACGTAGGCACCGGCCTATGGACCCCATTCCTTTTAGGGGCCCCGCGACAACAGATCAAAATAAAGCAGAGCAGAAAACTAAAAAACGTATTAGGAGATCATTTTCGAGGGCGCCCAACATTTCGACTGCCTAGGGGCCTCCACGGGGTTTAATCCGGCACTGATCTAAGGGCACAGAGTTAAGGCAAGGCAGGGATTTAACATTTTAGTATAGAGAACAAAGCGACTATGACCATGAAAGACTAAAGTTGCACTTAAAGCGAGGGATGTGAATGGTAGGTTCGATCCTAAAGATGTGTGGCTCTATTACATTTCATGTGACCTTTTTCCATGCAGTGCTTTATGGAAGGTGGGGGAGCGTTTGAAGATAATTCTGGATTCAACCGGTAAGCTAATGTAAATTCTCCAAGAATGGTGATATGTGCATGCATCTCAACAAATTAGTGATTTTGAGTGCTGCAATAAATCTTGTTTGACAGCATAATCACAGGAGCATGCATAAAAGGCATTACAGTAATCATTCTTAGAACAAATAAGGGCATCTCGCAATTAATGTACAATCTGACTCAAATTGGAGTTCCCCATAAAAAGATGATGGGATACTGTTGCATTTCCGCTTGAAGGTGCACAGGTCCCTGCCACCTTATTTTAGTCATTTGCACGGCAGAGTGGGCCGTTCACGCTTGTACGATGCCCTTTCGTGGCCGTTCACGCTTGTACGATGCCCTTTCACGCTTCACCATTTAAATTGTTCAGTAAAGCCTGCAAGCTATGTATGCAGAGCTGTTGAAAAAAGCAGGTGGGCTCCATAGGAATACGCACTGCTTGTGCTGGCATGAATACCGAGTGCAAATGCTGGAGTATTTGTATGGTGGAGAGGAAGGGAGTGGTGGAAATGGAAGTCATGTTCTGCCTCTGCTCTTTGAATTACACATGCATGAAAAGGGGCTGTGATGGTAAACAACAACATACACGCATTTATGCTGTAGGTTTCTGTAATGACCCATTTCCACAGGGCTCAAAAGGACCTCCAATGTGTTTCTGGAAACAGTACAGAAATGTGTCTGAACAGCATATTATAGTAATTTGTAGCACTAAGAATGAGGTTAATCCGTGGCAGCATTGAAAGGATGGAGTCAAATGTGACTTACAAAGTTTTGCATTTCTGTTGAATTGGAATATCAAAGCCAAAATATTATGGAGAGCTGATTTCCATGACTGTGATGGAGATGCGAGAATGAGTTATTTGTATCATTGCTCATCACTAACCAATGTGCTTCCATTGTTCCCCCTGTCTGAAAATATGCTGCATCAGCTCAATCTTAGTGAGAAGATCTTCCGCTAGATTGAACAGAATCTGCATATTGTCACCATATTACCGATATATTTCTCCATAATCTTTCAAAAGGTCATGGAGGATTATGTTGTGATCACATTCTTCCTTTAATTTGGGGGAAAGGCCTGTGAGCCTCGAAGATCACTCTGGTCATTGGCTGCCTCCCCCCCACCAATGTGCAGTCAAGAATCAATCCAATCCATTTAAACTAAAGTAACAATCTTTATACTACCATTAAGCACTATCTTGTTTGGATAGTTCAACCAGTACCTTTTCTAACACAAATGGTACCTGTTTTAGGGGAGCAACCTTCTTTTGTGTATTGCACTGCCAGTGAGCATCGCTGTTCCCAGTGGAAAGGCATCATGCACTAAAAAAGTATGACCAGTATTACAGAGGGGAATTTGAGGCTCCCTAACCTGAGAACCCCAGAATGTCTGTGCCTCTTCACCACAATGTAACAGAGTATGGAACGTGTGTGGGCTTAGATACGCCTCTTTGTTTTTACAGTGATATTCATTTTACCATTAATGTAAATACTTGACTGTCATTGGCAAATATCTCAGTACGTTGACCTTTTCCCAACCTATAATCTGTATATCCACGATAATTTACCATTGTGTTTCTCTTCACCTCCCTACTATAATAACTATAATACAAATAAAAATATTAACAATAATAAGAGTAGGCAGTCTTGTTAGTCATATTATTATTATAAATAATAATGATTGTGTTACTATCACTGTTAATATGGTAAGTAATATTATTGTTAATGTTTTCTAAGCAATTATAAGTGTTAGTATTAATACAGCACCACTAATATTATTATAATATTATTATTATTAGAAATAATAACATTACATTAATAAGTGCGTAATAATTATGATTTGTAGCACATTTGTGCCACAGCATTTATTTTCACTGTAATGCGACCACTAAATGGCCTAAGAGTGGCTGTATCATTTGCTCTTCTTTCATTCTTGCCAATTCTGAGAGTCCTCTGTCTAGTTATCCATATTTGTTTTCAGGTGGTGACAGGTGAATTCTAGTGATTTGCTTTTCTCCTCACTCCTTGGAGGGTGCCTTTATGGCTATGGGCCACAATTGCAACCTCCTAATCCACACTTGCAACCGATAAAGCCCATGATGCGATTTTTACCTCTGGGCCTTTGTATATCTCTCTGCTTGTTGGTTTTATATATATATATATATATATATATATATATATATATATATATCAGTAAAAAAACTTTGTTAAAGGGATGTTATGGTTAAGTTGCGCTACTAAAAACCTATCAAATTCAGTAAAAAAAACTTTGTTAAAGGGACGTTATGGTTAAGTTGCGCTACTAAAAACCTATCAAATTCAGTAAAAAAACTTTGTTGAAGGGACGTTATGGTTCAAAGTAAAACCGAAAAACTCCTGAAATTCACCAGTTATGGAAAGTTAAACAACCATAAATCGCGCCACCACTGTGCACTGCTAAGACTAACACCAGGACATCAAAGATGACATCACAAATATCATTGATGACATCACATGTCTGGCTCCCCCTTCATTCCTTTACTGACATATCTAGGGCACATGGTTTTCTTCAGTAGCAGGCAGGAAATAACAATTGAAAAAGTGCTATATTTTTAGAGTTATCCCTCAAGTATGTTCTTACTGTAATACTCTTAGGGTCCAGTCATATCATATGAAACATATACATAAGGGAAGACACAGACTTGAAAGACAGCAATGGTTTCTGTGCATGAAGATAATCAGTAGGGTTAGCAGCACTTTCTGTCTTTTTTATTACTATACTTTCCCTGTATAGATTCATATTTGGATACATTGTACTCGCACTACTTTCTTTAGGGTGCAGTCACATTATGTGATACATAGGGTAAGTTTAACAGAATAATACTTTCTCTACAAAAAGATAATTAGTTAGGTTATGAACACTTTCTGCTACTGGTATTGTTTTTTTGCTTATTTCACTTTCCATATATATACTCATATTTGTATGTGTTGTTATTTATTTGTGTTTTGTCTGTAGTAAGTAGGTTTTATTAGCTACTTGTTACATGTGTAACAGTATGCAAAACTGTAATAAGAAAGTAGTTATCATTCAGTATTGAATATCGCAAAATTATGTATATTACACTTCCATCATGTATGCTGCACACAATGCGTATGTTTCTACATGAGAACGTTAGTATACTTGATAGAATTTATAATAGAATCTATTTATATCAATGTATTGATTAATGCACTAAGTAGTTCATGATATTTATGCTAATGATCCTTGACACTTTTTTGTGAACATTATAATAAGAATGCATTGCACAGACTTTTTATGAAAAGTAAATCCACATGTAATGTCATCAGTGATGTCATCAATGACATTTGTGATGTCATCTTTGATGTCCTGGGTGTTAGTTTTAGCAGTGCATAGTGGTGGCGCGAGTTATGTTGTATAATTTACCATAACTGGTGAATTTCAGGGGTTTTTCGGTTTTACTTTGAACCATAACGTCCCTTTAACAAAGTTTTTTTACTGCATTTGATAGGTTTTTAGTAGCACAACTTAACCATAACGTCCCTTTAACAAAGTTTTTTTTACTGAATTTCATAGGTTTTTAGTAGCGCAACTTAACCATAATGTCCCTTTAACAACATTTTTTTATTGAATTTTCATAGGTTTTTAGTAGCACAACTTAACCATAACATCCCTTTAACACAGTTCTTTTACTGAATTTCATAGGTTTTTAGTAGCACAGCTTAACAATAATATATCTGACTTTATGTACATGTAACATGGAACATACTGAACCCCCTGTACTGAATTTGATGTCCGCTAACTCTTCTAATGTCCGCGGACATGTGCGGACAACAGCAGCACTACCCAAAAAGTCTGGGGGGTATCTTTAATTGTTATATCATAACATATGAACACTGCACATATTCACAAACCAGCACACATACACATTATATGTAGTAATAAATAAGAAGTGTAACCCATATATATAACACATCAACCATTCATTTAAATACAATATGTTCTAAAATGGAATATACCAAAAGAAGAAAGATAGGCTTCCAACATGATTACCTCACAGAAACTCCACAACTAAGAGCAACAGCAGATCTACAGACCAGTAAGAACACACCTTACCAGAAGCTAGTAAGTGAACTTCATTTTACACATATATTTCTAAAATTTCTGTATTAGATACAAAGAATGTGATATTATTTTTTTTTTCTCACAGAAATGTCTAGTACTCTGGAGTGGCTAGAGGTGCATTTCCCACATGAGGAAAGGTCTGAAGATAGTGAACCTAATGGTAGACACATTTCTATATAAACCAATTAATAAATATTATTTTATATACATATAACATATACATTTTTTTGTACAGACCATACAAACATTGAAAATAGTAAACAAAAAGAAATATTGGATAAGACTCTCCAGCACATGGAAGAAAAAATGGACCTACTCATGGAAAATATCAACAATTTAAAAAACTTTGTGGAGGATCACTTGAAACAAAAAACTAGATGCCATTGTCCCACATGTACCTGTCCCCCCTCACCATACCCCAGTGAATTATCCCCAAACTCTCTCCATGAACAAAAACGTTTTGATGAGACTTCCATCCCTTCTTCAACTCCTACGAATCCTCTTGAAACCCCCAATTCTCCTGTGTTTGTCTCAGTTCCTGCTTCACCTTCTCTCTCATAAATTTAACATCCATATATAATAAAGTAACATTATTATATTGTGTCCTAATTCATTTCTTGTTTTTTTTTTAAAAAGCAGTTGAGGTGTCCGCGGACAGCGCGGATGTCCGGAATGTCCATGAAGAAACGAAAATGGAGGTGTCCTAAGAACACTATACCTGTCCGTACTGTTCGCTAGCAAGAACACACGAGATGTCCGGGATATCCACAATTAACCAAAATGGACATGTTCTAAGAACATTATGCCTGTCTGTAATGTTCGCAAACAAGTCCAAACTGTTCTAAGAACACATTTGGTGTTGAGATGTCCATAATCAAACTAACACACGCGGTGTCCTGAAAATTTGTAAATAAACAAAATGGGGGTGTCCTGAGGACGCTAGACCTGTCCATGCTGTTCGTAGGCAGGTTGAAACTGTTCTATGAACACATCAAGTGTTCCACGATGTTCGTAAATAAACAAAATGGCGGTGTCCTCAGAACACTATGTCTGTCCGTATTGTTCGCAGGCGAGTTGAAACTGTTCTAAGAACACAGGCAATATCCTGAAATGTTCATAAATAATCAAAATGGGGGTGTCCTGAGGACGCTGTCTGTATTGTTCGCAAGCGAGTTGAAACTATTCTAAGAACACACGCGGTGTCCTGACATGTTCGTAAATAAGGACGCTATGCCTGTCCGTATTGTTCGCAAGCGGATTGAAACTGTTCTAAGAATAAACGCCTGTTTGTAACTGTTCGTTTCGCTTGTGTCAGACTTTTAATTAGTTTCAGGACCCGAACAGTGTCCGCAGAACACCAACACGCATGCGCAAAACAGTTCCCGTGCATTTGGTGTCCTGCGGACACCGCTTCCCTTCGCGGACATGTTCGCGAAGCTATCATGTGACCGCACCCATGCTGAGCGTGTGTTCTGACTGCGGACACTCTTCGTGTCCACAAACAATTTAAAACTACCTTTTCAGGCAATCCACAATATTTTTCAATAATAAATCACCATAGCACAAGTCCCAGACAGTAATCCTGACTTTCTACATACTTTTTGGGACTTTTTGAACCTTTTTTTGGTGTTAGATCTATCCGCGGACAGTGCGCGTGTCCGTGAACCGCGCACAAGCACCCCTATAAAAGGCCACACCCCAGAGCTCCTCATTGTGTTTCTGGCTATTTTACAGAAAACAGTGCATTTCTGCTGCCAATTTTCCAGATTTATTTCTGAAACCTGATGGCATCCATGGCTGCACTACTGCCACCGGGTGCTACATCTGCCTCAGCACCACCCCCACCCTCTCCACCACCACTACCTCCCCAAGGGCCTGAAGAGGGGATCAGGAGTGAGGATGCAGAGGAGGATGAAGAGGATGATGAGAATTAGGTAGTGGAAGTCCCTACTACCAGCACTCGCCGTGAGTCTTGGGTGTATTTACCATTCATGGTAACGTACCTAAGGCGCGTGCATACCAAGTCACCTGCAACCAGTGCAAAATGGTACTGAGTACCGGGAGGCCTGGTTTGTACAGCTTTGGTATGACTACTATGAAGCGACACCTAAAGTCGTTCCACGCTGGGGCCGTTCGAATGGTTGTACATAGCGAGGAGCATAGTAGGTTGACTTCCTCTACTACATCCTCCATTTCCGATCCTGTCACCACAAGGAACACTCCTGTGGGACAGCGTATTCCTCCAGCTGCCTCACAGGCCATTCACAATGCTGATGACCCTTACCTTTCGAGGGTCACAGTTGTGTGTATGTACTGTGACGCAGTACTCTGCAGGGGGGAGAGACTTTGAAGTGCTTTTGAGACTCAGGTCTCAGAGCACGAGAAGACCTGCTCACTACCTAAGTAAGGCCCACCCTACATCTTCCTCTCTCCACCCGCCCTTTCTTATCCCTGTGGTTGGTGTACCACCCTCACCCTCCTTTCTCCTCCTCTCCTAGTCTGTCGTGTGTAAAAAACCAAAAAAAATATTAAAAAATAAAATAAAAAAGGCTCTTTTCAGAGCCGCCTTTCACAGTTTAAAAATAGAAGTGAAAATAAAAGAAGCTGGGCCTTGTGTATTTTTTAGAAGTCCGCGGACAGTCCGCGAACATCTAAAATTTTGGGGTGTTGCCCTATAATAACCGTTGCAGTTTTGTCTGGGAGGAAGTGGTGGCTCTGAAAAGAGCCTTTTGGTGGTGTTTGTTTGTGTTTGAAAAACTTGAAATGCTCAACTGCTACTACAAAATGGATGCTGTAATTCCAAAAAAGGTCACAATGCATTTTGTACATTTCTCAGAAAAATCTGATTGCCACGTAAGTAAAATGGACTCCATCTCTGTCAAAAATGTATGTGCTATGAAACATAATATTTTCATTGTGAAAAGAGGACATGCCAACACCTCTTAGAAAGGCACAAACAGCCTTATTGACATTGTGCCTCGCTTTCTTCATTTGTGGATCAAATGAAGAAGAACGCAGCCACATTTGTCTCTGCTCAATCCAAGAAAAAATTACTTGAGAATTTGGAAACATGTCCATGACCTTCCAAAGTCCTTCTTTCATTGCAAATTGCAAAGAAATTCCAGACACATGTCCGAAACTGTTCCCTCCACAATGAATTACAATTATGTCTGGATGATGCTCTGTCTCCAAAGTAGCACAGAGCGGTAGCAAGTCCAACCACTTCATTCCACGTACTCCATGCCAGTGCACTTCCACATGTGGGAATCCAGATCTACAGCTACTCCACAGCTTTCTGCATGCACCTTCAACCAATGTATCCACGAGTCTCCCAAAATCCAAACAATCTGTCTTCTGAAACACACAAGTATAGCTATCTATTCTTCTCTCAGGAAAAAGAGTATCTGACAAACTCTCTCCTGGCACAGCACACCCACTAAACTTAACTGACCAATCCCTTACTCTGCTCATTCTCATTTGCATGCCTCCCCACCCCAAAATCCCCGGATGTAACACGCGATGTCCACGGACTACCGCCATGTCCGCGGACATATTGTAACATGGACAGTCCTTCTACCATTTCCATTTCACTCTCTGTGCCATTCCCTCATTGGATGTAGCTAAGCAGACACACGACCATCCACCAATCACATCCAAGACCTCTACATCTAACTCCATCGTCATAGATCAGCACTTCAAATGTACTGTTAATCACTCTGAGTACAAGTGTCATATCATTGGAAAGCACCTTCTACAAGAAATACTGTACAAGTCTCCAAGATTTCTACTTGCAGCTGCATGCATATCCATATGCATGAAGACAAACTACAGGTATGCATATTTTCTGTATAGTACATATACAATTCTTATACATTCATATAAACAGATTAACTGCCTTTTAGCTTGTATAACCTATAAAATTAACTTACTGTCATTTTTCCCATCTGCTATAATCAACTGTCACTTCCAAACCTATCTGCTATTTAATTTCTTTTTACACACACATTTGCAGAGCATGTTGAACTAACATATTTAAAGTAAAATATAAAGAGTGCACATAGTCAAGCAAAATTGCATACACACACTATGTTCAAATATCAAACAACAATACTTGTACAAAAACATAAAAATCAATGTCTAAATTAACATCAGTGCTATATACAACCAAAATTAATAATTTGTTTCCTTTACAATTGCAGTGAAGACCACTCTCCTGAAAAGCAGCAGCAGAATTTGAAGTACAAACAACAACTAAGTAGAAACCTTCTCTTTCCACAAAAAAAGTAAGTTAAATACCACCATAATATTTGTACTATTACTCAAACACACTGTAGGGTTAATTCATGCTATTTCTGCGCCTAGAAACAGAGATTGTGCACCATTCTGTCCACAAATTCCCATTTGTTAAACAGAGATTTACAGGCAGAATGGAGCACAAATTTCCAATTCCCGGCGCACAAATGACACAACTCAGCCCCTAGAATTTTGATATTATAGAACAAACAACTGTTTTAATTGTATACCATTAGATTTACTATTTGTGCTTCTCCTCACCACTAGCTTACTTTCTACTCTCATCTGAACCCCAGTTTAGTAGCACATACATTCAAAAATACCCATCCCAACTAGTTGTAGTTGCCCAATGCACAATCACACACCATCACATACATCTTTATCATCATACTCAGACACTCATGCACACAGGACACATACATTGCGGAACACCCCAACCCATACCTTCTTTATTTTTTTCAACAGACCCTAAAGAATGCCTACCAAAAATCAAGTCCATAGAAAGCAACGCAGTAGCACAGCAAATGAAAATAGAAGTGTCCAAAATAAGCATCCATCTCTAGCAGAATTTGTAAAAAAAAGTTCAAACAAAACAGCTAATACAGTCATTTAGCGAAACAAAACAAGCTTCAAGTACAGAAACTTTGCCTCCTCTATCAAAATGTAAAACGAAACAGAAAACAATTAACAAGAATTCAGCTACCACTACTGATAAAACTGCTGCTGTAAATCTTGATATAGTGCCAAGTAAGCATACCAAAAAAAGTATTTTAGCAAAAATGTTCCGCCACAGAGTCCTTCAAAATCTTATAAAAACAGGAGAGAAATCATGCACAAGCATTAAAACCTCCCGTAGGAAATTAATCTTAGAAGCTTTGATAGACAGTGCAATCCTTCTCAAAAGAAAGTAATTTATTTTAGTGTTAAACAAAATGAAACCACTAACAAAACTAATGACTAAATTACAAAAAAGACTTCTCAATAAATGAAATGTCAACAAAAATAACTTCTTAAATATCTGTGGAGGTGAGTGGAGTCACACTACAAGCACAGAACCATATTTAATGAAGAAGCATACAAACAAAAGCAAACAAATACAATTTCCAGACATAGCAGTGGACGAGGTTATGAAAAAGTGAATAATACCATAATGAAACAAGAAATACTGCTTACAAAAATATCCCCAGAAAACTTAGAATTACATCTCTATTCAACTGAATCAGAACGACTAGTATACAAATGGCCATGCACGTCAATGTGTAACATTCCCAAAAAATCTTTCAAGTCTTTACGCCAATTCCTCAATCAGTATGAAGTACAAAATCAAAATTAAACTACTGCAAAATATGTATACCTATCCAGTGCGCAAGTACACAGGAATACAAGGACATTCATTGGCCTGCATTTCAGGACCTACTTGCAAAACCAACTTCTATCATATCAAAATGATATCAACACATCATCCAACTATAAGAAATCTAGTCTATAAACTGTACTATGCTAAAAGTCCTGCTTTAGCACTAGCCAATTTAAATAACATTCTTCTACATGGTACAGCAAAAGACCTACTTGAAGAAATCGACTATATCCAGAAAAAATATTTTGGAAGTGAAAGCCACTTACAGAATGAAATAGCTTTAAAACAAATTAGCAACTATTCTATGCATGGCAACCTTCTACTACACACATACAAAAAAGAAATACTGAAATTTAAAAGTACATCTGCTGAAGTACCAAGCCATGTGTGTGTATGTTGCCGCATAACTTTTTATAAAAGTAACACAAAAACTGTAGACCTAACATACAAAATAGAAGACAATGAGGATTCTAAATGGTTTGAATTAGCTCTCTACCTTATAGCAGAAAACAAATACGAAATAACTGACCCCTTAATACTTTGCAGTTACTGCACTACAAAACTTGACAACAACCAAACTCCTTCACATGCTATCACAAATAATTTGGAATTATTTTCACTACCAAAACCCCTACAACAACTCAATTTATATGAGAGCATCATAATTCAAACAGTGCACCCCTTTCAAGCAATAATACACCTTCAACCAAAAACAGCACAATTACCTCCCTCTGAATTGGTGAAAGGCATACGTGGAAAAGTAGTGTATTTACCATTAGATCTAAAACAAAATGTGCACACTCTGGGAGGGCAACGTCCAATGGAGAAATCTTTAAATATCTTAGTAAATGGTGTACCTACAAAAGACAAAAAAAATTGGCAACTGGTAGATTTACATAAAGTTAGACAAGCCTTGCAATATCTAAAAGACAATGATGAATACTACAAAGAAATTAATTTTGAAGTAAACTAGAAGGAAACCACTGAAATAATTCAAGAGTCACCAGAAGCTGGTCAATTTGAGCTTCTAGATCCTGCTACAGTATCCACTACTTTAGACCATTATACAATTCATCCATTGCACTCTAATGACACCGTAGAAGATGTACTAGAAACATACAAAATGCAACAACCAAAAGGATCACCAATCAGCATATGGGAAAAAAGTATAGAAGCACAAGCTTTTCTCTACTCTTTCCTACTGGCAAAGGATGAAGGTACGATGATAGACCTATTCAAATAACAGTATCAGAATACCACTCGTTACAGATGTATTCTGAAGATCCCAGATTTAGACAAAATGTGGAATACATATTCCACCTACTCTTTGAAAGTGAACTAGCAACTCTATGTTACGGAGTTGCACACACATTAAAATCAGGAACCCACTTTCAAAATATGTCAGCTACACAATTATTACAAAAAGTGCAACAAAAAGATGAGGTTTTACAATCAAGTATTACAAATCTATTAGCAAACATGCGTGGTACTAAAGAGTACTGGTTCCGACGTCATGGAGATGTACGTTGTATGATAAGAAACCTTGGCCCACCCACTTGCTTTGTTACATTAAGTTGTGCAGAATATGCATGGGAAGATTTACATGATTTCCTACGCATATCAAACAAAAACAAAACAAACATAGATATACTAACACCTGGAGAACTTTGTTCTCTAGATCCTGTTAATGTTTCAAGATATTTTCACCATCGCTTCATCGCTATGCTACACTTTATTTGTAATAAAACTGTTCCTCCCCTCAGAGAAGTGCAACACTTCTTTTGGAGAAAAGAATACCAAGTCAGAGGAACACCACATATCCACATGCTTTTATGGATTAAAGATGCTCCTAAATTTGGTAGAGACAATGATGACACTGTGTTACAGTTTATCGAAAAATATGTCACTTGTGAAATTCCATCGGAAGCAACAAATAGTGATCTTCATGCACACATTTTACAATTTCAAAGACACAAATGTGGCAAATATTGTCGTCGCAAATACAAAAACAAAGAGAAATACTACAGCAAATGCTGCTTTGGTTTCCCTAGACCAGTTACAAAAACATGTCAAGTAAACAACTTCATGTCTTCAGTTAGACATAGTGTTAAAGGTAAATCACCTAAAAATACATATTACTTTTTTTTTTTTTATTGGTTTAGTTGATGAATCAACTTTTCAATATATATTTACATTTATAAATTTACAGAAAAAGAAAATTTCAAAGTTGTATAACAATTAGGAGTTAATTCATTACATAAGTTGGGCTGCACAAAATAATCAACACAAATCGACATGCCCTCATAGTAGGTCATCAAAGCATAACACAGCTAAAATGTCACTTCCTTTGTATAACGACCACTAAATTAAGTCTAGAATATTTAAAATTAAAATTAAAACATATAAAAACAGATAAGACAAAACGATATGTTGGGCTGTACGTAATTCAGACAATAGTCTGCCATGTTATTGGCAACATTTCCCTTAGGTTTAAAGCTATGAGAAAATTCACAACCGCTAATCTTATCGTGGTTATCTGTGTGTTATAAATTCGATGCCAAAAGTCTTCAACTGTAAGAAATGTGCATGTCTCAAAGTGCTTTTTGAAATAGTCAATTCTCATGGATAATAATGCCTGGCATTCTGCTATCAGATGATACATAGTATCTGCATTTCCAGGTTTCTTACAAAATCTGCAATAGCTTTCAGATTTATCAATGGCATTCCACTTGGCTAAATTGCTCCTGGTGTACCACCAGTTCATTCTAAATCTCAAGAATGCATTTCTTGCCTCAGCACCAGGGAATTTTAGCAGATAGCTTTCACTAGTTCGAATTTTTTTTGGAATGATTCTATGGAGGACAGCATGCTTGGTCTTTTGACAATCCTCATATGTCTTTATCCAATCCCATATGATGATTTTTTCCTTCGCTCGTTCAGGGTTCGTAACTAGCAAGTCTACTGAAACCTCAGTTTTCAGCAAAAAAATGTCAACCTGTTGCCACCATGCACTCATTGCTTTGTGGTTACTGGTTTTTATGTAGCTAGATAGGATCTGCATTAAAGAATTATCTTGTTTTGCCATAATGCATTTCCTATACAAGCTACATAATTTCCACATATACATGCTGTTTAATGATGAAATACCCAATTCATATCTCAATAGATACATCTGAGCAGCCATGGGTGTATGTAGAACCTTTTTCCAAAAATGTCCTTCCAATTTTTGCCAGATCATCTCGTCTCTCCAGATTTTGGTTTCTGCACCATAGAGTACAATTGCGACTACTCTTTGACAATAAAAGGTAATTATCGGTTTTAGAGAAAAGGTACAAAATCTGTGATTTATAATAGAAGCCTGTGAAACAGACGTGCCAATTTTAATTTTCAGCTCATCAGTGTACGGAGCATCTGCTCTAGAGTCATTTATATTTAATCCCAAGTACTTATATTGTGTGACATTTCCCAATTTATTCATGCCTATAGATAGTGATAGACGAGATACCCTGGTTTTCTTATTGGGCACAATCTTGAGAATTTTTGTTTTCGAAACATTAATTATCACTTCATTTTCATATACAAATTTTTCTAATTGGTCCAATAGATTTTGCAGCTTGTTTGTAGTTTTAGCTAGAAGGACTAAATCGTCTGCATAGAACATCCAAGGTATGGGATACATTCCAAGGCGTGGAGCATCAGACTGAATTGTGCGAAATGTCTTTACTACATCTGAAATGAAGTAATTAAATAAGGTTGATGCCAGCAGACAACCTTGCTTCAGACCCCTATATGTTTCAATTGGTCTAGATAATGTACCATCCATCGACAGACGGATTTGGATAGAGGTCCCCGTGTGAAACTGCATGATCCAATGTAATAAATGCCTTGGGCATGCATTTTTTTTTAGTTTGTTATTCAAAAGAGTTCGTGATACAGAGTCGAAAGCAGTTTCAAAATCTACAAAAGCCATATAAAGAGGTTGATTTGCCTGTAATTCGTGCTGTTTTATGGCTTCAAGCGTACACAAGTTTACTGATGTCCCTACACCCACAATAAAACCTGTTTGGTAGGGGTCATTAAGATCCGCTTCTCTGGTCCATTTATTGAAATCTCGCAACACCAGACGAGCAAAAATTTTCCCAGGCGCATCTAAGAGCGCAATAGGTCTGTAGTTTTTTGGGTTCAATCTATCTCCTTTTTTATGAATGGGGACAATAATGGATTTTCGCCATGATGCAGGTGTTCTTTTGCTAGCTATTACTTGTTTGAATATCACTCCTAGGATCATGGCCCATGTCTCCGGGTTAGATTTTAGCATTGCATTGGATAGGCCATCTGGACCAGGCGCTTTAGATTTGCTTAATTTTTTAATGTAAATTTCTATGTCCAGATTATCATATACAATGTCCTGTATTTCACCATAGCTCTGCTCATTTACTGTATCAGGGTAGTGGGTTTCAGCATACAGAGAGTTATAGTATTGGACCCAAATTTCTTTCGATACTGCATTTACTTGTCTTATAGATTGTTTAGAGGTGTACACAGTTTTAATTAGGCCCCAAACTAAAGCAGAGTTCTTAGAGGTGATGGAATGAAGCATGGTTTGAGCATCTTTTAGCATCATTGCAGCTCTTCGTTGCTTTATCCAGTTCCTATAGCAATTTTTATATTTGGAAATGATGAGGATCTTATCACTGTTGTTTAATAGGGTGATGTGTCGGATATCCCTCCTGAGTTCAGATTTCCTTAAACTAATTTCTTCATCATAAGAATGACAATGCTGTTTCTGAGGCTTGCTACACACGCCATATGGTTTTTTAAATAGCTGAAGGGTGCTAACATAATCTCCATTCATAAATTGTAAATTGGGTTTCAGAATATCATTTGGATATGATATTGCCACGAGTAGTTTGTTCAAATTTTCAGGAGTCCATTTGAACTTGTGACCTTTGGTGGAGACTTCTATGTTGGTTATATGATTTGGTCTGGATCTCATGGCCAGTTCGCTCACTCTGGGCCATGTCATACAGAGAAGACTATGATCACTTTTTATTTGTTTAGATATCTCAAAAGAAGATATGGTAGAGAAGAATTTGCTATTGGTGTACACATAATCAATGGTGGAGGTTAAAGAACCCTGTTGCCAAGTAATTCTAGCTGGAATATCACCCTGGACCGCACCATTTACCATAACAAAACCTCTCTCATGCATCAAATGAGTCCACTTTTCTTTAATTTCTCTCTTCTTCCCTCCCCTGTCATTCCTACAGTCCATATTCAGGTCACCTGCAATGACTGTAGAGTTGATCAACGGGTCTTTGCCAATTTTATCTAAACACTGTATCAAATCCTTGAAAAATCTATTTTCTGTGATGTCTAAGTGATTCCAGTAGATGTTTATACATGCTATAATATAGCTTTCAGCTGAAATACGAACCAATTGCATATAGCTATTAAAGGAGGCCCATGATTCAGCAAAAAGTCCATTGGTTGATTTAACAGCAGTAAGAAGTCCTGCCTTGGGGCGGCCTCTGGCCGACTTAATAGCAGGTTCAAAGATAATGTAATAATTTTCCCATACGGGGGGAAAGGTAAGCCAAGTCTCTTGTAACAGGACTATGTCATAAGCACCCAATACAGATTCTGAGGAATTTGCAAGGTGCAGGTGGCCCCTAGTATTCCAGGATGCCAGCTTAAAAGTTGTTTCATTTCTCAATGTTGAAAGCTAGCATTTACTATACATTTTGTTCTGAGGGTAAGTTGTGATAGTTTTCATCTCATTTGCACCTATTGTAGAAAATTGAATCGTCACAGGTTCAATGAGGGTTCCAGCAGGATGTACCTTGGGTTTTATGTTGTTTGTATTGACGCTATTGTGAAGTGAGGGATAAATGTTGGCAACATTGGATGGTAAAGTACTATTCATTTTATTTTCTGCCATAGGATTATCAAGCAAGAAGCCTAAATGATATACTTCACTACGTGCTTGCCAAATAGTATACTTTACAATAGCAGATGTCATCCAGATTTTTACTACAGATCTATCGTGGTCATCGACAAATTCAATCTGTTCAAAATCTTTGGACTTTATTTCCTGAAGAGCCTGAACACTGCGCAAGATGTTTAATACGGAGGATCGATTTAGGTCATATAGGCCAAATTCACCACCACGACATTTCAGGATGAGACTTACATGGGTCGTGTCATTGCATTTCTTGTGACTATTCCTGAAGGGTGTTCTATTTTCTTGCTGTTTCTTCAACGGCAATTGTTTTAACTGTTCAGATACTTCATAGTTTCTTATCCTGTCTTCTCCCATCAAATTGTTATCATTTTCCTTCCTTTTTGAGTACCTGTCATCAGCATTGTGAATATCTCTTGAGGCAAATATGCCCATAGATTTCATAATTTCTTCTCGCCTTTCTTCTAGTGTTCTAAATGTGATTTTTTGGCAATTTTCTTCATTTTCACTGATTTGCTCATTTACTTTTAGTATTTGAGAGGGAGGAAAAGTCTTTAGTGCATTTTCCAGACACTCTTGTTTGGAAACCTCATTTACCAGCTCATCAAGCGGCTCGTAGCTCACATCATTGGCCACTATGTTTTTAGTTACGTTTGGAGCCAGTTGTATAGGCGGTAAATTGGTTTTGCTTTTACTAATAGCGATGTATTTCCTCACAATTTCTGCCCTTTTCCCTTGTGTTCTTTTATCAGGAGTACTTAGGGCTTTAATAAATTGTTGCGCGTTCGTATTCCTCTGCATTTTAGTCAATTTCTGATTTTTGGATTTTTTTGACTCAGATTGCATGTTGGACAGTTGTTTTTTCCCTTTTTTTGTCACACTGAATATGTTATATGTTCCAGTCTCCAAAGGCGACTCAATAGAAAATGTTTTGGATGTCGCAACCGTTTCAACTCCTGTAACAGTTAAATCAGTGTCTTTTTTATTTTGGTGCTCAAGAGTTTCTATTATGGTCACATCATGATTAACACATCCGGTGTTATTCTTTTTTTCACTCATCACCATGGAGTTATCATTGGTTTCATGTTGGTTTAGGTCACTGTTCGGTATGTTATTGATCATGTCACTACTATTAGTTCTACAATTGACCTTTTCCATATCCTCAGCTGAAGTGCTTACAGTTACTCTATGATGTGCTTTTTCACTATCATTCATATTAGAAAACATCTGTTCCACTATGCCAGACAACATAGAGTGCATTTTGTATGGGTCCGGGCTTTTCAGTATTACACTTTCAGTATGCTGGCATTTGTCACTTTTCTTCTCCAAAATTTCTCTAAGTAAAAAGTTTTGGTCCAGTAATCTGGCATCCAGTGTTTCATAAAGTTTAGCTAGAGAAAACAAAGCAGTGTTCATAGCTTGTAGAGTTAATTCTGTTGGTGCCAAAGTAATAGCTGCTTGTAGTGGTTGTGGTACAGATTTATTACGTCCACATCGTTTGGGAGAATGTTGGGTAAAGGAAATTGACAAAATAGAGGAATCATTAGTACATTCCGGAAAAAGAACAGGGGATTGGGACAAGTGATCTACATTTTCATCATCACCAGATAGATTCTCTGGCGGCTCAGTGTTAGCAGATTCTAATTCAACTTGCGTTATTTGTGCATTTTTTCCGTTGACATCAATGGCAGTCGTGTCTTTGATAGACACATTGTTACATGGTTGGTCTATCTCAGCATGAAATTGAATTTCGGTCACTACTTTGGTGTTTATAGGGAGGGCTAAGTCGCCTAGCAGGCTTCGTTCAGAGAATGCTGTTAGCAATGAGTCAGATGGAGTACATAAATCTATTGATACAGGAGGGACCTGCGTTGTTGTATTATTACTTTTGCAGATATCTGTATCTGTCAGAATAACGGGCACTACTACATCATTATCATTACCTGTGCACAATTTTGCAGCTGTGGGAGTTGCATGTAGCATCATGTCTTTGCACAGATCTATAGTTATAGGATTAACATGTGGTATTGTTTTTGGACTCACCCTTTTCTCAGGTATACCCTCCGTTGAGTTGACATTGGTCGCTGTACTCTCTTTGTCACTAACATCAGCCTGACCTGATGTACTGTCAATATAACATTTTCTTATATCACTCGTATATGACATAGATCGACTCTTTGTTGATCCACGACTTGGCAGCCCAAAAGAATTCCGCTTAGGGGTAGTATGAAAGTCATAGATTTGTTCAGCAAGAGGTTCAATATTCGGCATATTAGTCCGAAGTGAATACAGTTTGACCATTTTGGTCTGTTGCATAGTGACAAGCTCTCACAAAAACCTCTTTGTATAGATATAATTTCGGACACAAAAGCTGCTCAAGCACAGTTCACTGCGAACAGTGAACAGTAAACAGTTTACTTGCGGTTACTTCCGGGTGCGCGCGCGGTGCGCTATTCACTCGGGTTAAGTAACAGAAGGGGGGTGGGACCAGGAGGGAGTCTCCTTTAGAAGCCCCAATCACAGTGGAGCTGCAGAATTCAAAAAACAGAGAGAGAGAAAAAAAAAAAAAAAAAAAACAGAAGAGCGGGAAATTAGAATGTTTCAGTAAATGGACGCTTCTTATTGAAGCAGGGGAGAATTTACATAATTTTTTTTTTTTTTTTTTTTCACCAAAGTTTTTGAAGCATTACTTGTAAGTCAGGCAGATTGAGTGCAGCCTGAAAAGATTTCCTCCTGCTGGAGCGCCGTGTAGATTCACTCGCACACGGGATGGTCTCTGTTTCTTTTTTTTTCCAAATCGAAGTTCAAAATCCATGCAAAAATACATATTACATCAAAAGAATAGAAGAAGAAAAATATATCAATGATTACAATGCAATCATTGCCCACTTATGTGATGCAAACATAGATGTGCAGTACATTGCAGACAATTCCACTGCAGTTGCACGATATGTTACAGCATACTTAACCAAAGTAGAAAAAACAGAGCTCCAAGACCTCTGGAATGACCTGTCATCAGACAAAACACTGTCTCAGAAATTATACAGCTTGGGCATAAAAATGCTCTCCCATAGAGAATGTGGCTGCTATGAAGCAGCAGATCGTTTACCCTGTACTGCTTTGTATGGAAAATCTGAAAACATAGTATGGCTAAGTCTTGGTCCTGCTAAATCTAGAAAAAGAGTTCTGAAATCATACAACGATATAGAAACAATAGTCAAACATGATCCCAACAGCCAAGACATTTTAAAAAACAATTTGCTGGATACATACTACCCAAACAGAAGTACCACTTTGGAAACCACTGGGCGTATACCGTATCTTCAAAGGTGATGTGTAACACACGGCTGGCTCTTTGGGCTGGACCTCTGTGCACTGTATGTCTGGTTCGAAGGGTAAGATGTCTGCAGATAGAAAATGTGGGATTAATGAACTGGGTTATTGAATGTCTCTCTCTTCTTCGCTTTCTCTTCTCCTGTAGAACCCCAAAGGTTAACGCTCTCACCTTAGGTAAGTGAACGCCGTGCTCTCCATCTGCCTCGAGGCAGGGTGCTGTAACCAGTTTCTTCACTGGATAAGGGGAGCAGGCCTCTTGACTTCAGATTACTGCTGTCCGTCGTTTACTGCACGAACGGTAAGTTTCGAGTAATTCTAATGTCTTTAAAGTCTTTAGTAATGATGTCTCTTGTTTTGCAGGGTTCCGGCGATGGCGGATGGCGGGCTGAAGTGAGTTGAAGATGGAGCCCGTGTGATGAATAGAAGCGCCTGGAAGCACGTAAGTAAGCGCTTGTTGCCTGCTTCACGATGCGCTCTAACTGTCTTTTTATTTTGCAGGTACAAGTTCGGGGTGGCTGCAGGGTGCCGGAATACCCACTGGGTTAGATGTGGAAAGGAGTAATGGCACGTGAGTATTAAAGTTCCCCAATGTCTTTAAACGCACCTTGTTTTGTCTTTCAGATGCGGGATGCAGCGCCGAAGGCCTCCGGAGCGTGCGAAGAGTTGGTAAGCTTTTGTCTTTCAGATGCCGGAATGCAGTGTGAAGACCTCCGGAGCGCACGAAGAGTAGGTAAGCCTTTGTCTTTCAGATGCCGGAATGCAGCGCGAGGCGTTGGTGACAGCCGATGGACCAGGTAAGTGAAGAGCTGTCACTGAAGACTGTAATGCTAACCTGTTCTTTCTTGTCTTTATAGGTGTTGCTGAAGACTGGATTCAGAATGGTAAGCCTTTTTCCTTAGGCCCAGGATCAGATGCAGAAGACACGATGAGCGTTCTGCTGCTGAGGATGCAGAATAACGCAAAGCAAGATTCATCCATCGGGTGTGGTTTAAATAGCCTCCTGTAGTGCTTAGGTATCTCCTTCCACAGCCACGCCTAGGTAAGAAAAGAGTTCCTGCTTTCCAGAAGAGTTCCAGTGTTCTGAATCTAGGGAGTGGCTCCTGCCCCACCCAACAGGAAAAGTAGTTCCAAACAGAAGAGGATCAGAGACTCAACTGGCAGGCAAGTAAGCAGCATGGTCTGCTGCAGGTAAGTCCACCCAAGCATTATGAGCCCGGCGCTTCCAGCGCTGGGACTGGGCATATTTATGAGCCTGGTGCCACTGGCGCCAGGACTGGGTCCAAAAGGTCCCAATTGGGACTGGTTGGCACTCGGAACCTGGGTTATGGATCTGCTTCCAAGGGAGTTGGGAAAACCTTGACCTTTTGGAAGCAGAGATCATGACAGTACCCCCCCTCAAGGCCCCTCCCAAACCGGGCTTCTCAGGGGGTTTTGGCTTGTCAGGAAATGTTCGGTGAAATCTTTTGATTAGGCGAGGAGCGTGGACATATTCAGCAGGTTCCCAGGATCTCTCTTGGGGGCCGTAGCCTTTCCAGTCAATTAGGTAGAATAGTTTAGATTTGGAGATCTTGGAGTCCAGAATGCTTTTGACTTCAAACTCGAGTTCTCCATCAACTAGGATAGGTTTTGGAGATTTGGTTAGTCGGGTTTGAGGTTGCACGGGTTTTAATAGAGAGACGTGGAAGACCGGATGTATCTTCATGTGCGGGGGCAAGTCCAACTTGACCGCTACTGGGTTTACTATGGTAGTGATGGAATAGGGACCAAGGTATCCTGGGATGAATGTGCGTGGCCCTTTTAGAGGTAGATATTTGGTGGATAACCAGACTTGATCCCCTACTTGATATTGAGGGGCTTCCTTCCAATGTTGATCTGCTCCTTTCTTGTATTGTTCTTTAGCCCTTTGAAGGTGAGAAACAGCTTCCTTAAAGGCTTGGGTGATTGTAGAATGCAGGTAGTCTACTGCTGGTGTTTCAGGATCTTGGAGGGGATCCAACTCCGAGGTTCGAGGGTGATTGCTGTACAAAAGAAAAAACAGGGTTTTCCCAGTTCCCGAATGGACAGAGTTATTGTAGGCATATTCAGCTATCCAAAGGATGTCTTTCCAAGTTTTTTCAGTTTGTTGCAGCATGCAGCGTAAATACTGTTCCAGAGTTTGATTGGTCCTCTCGGTTTGTCCGTCGGTCTGAGGGTGGTGACTGGTCGATAGTCTCACATCAATTTGAGCCGACCGACAGCAACTTCGCCAAAAATGAGAAATAAATTGACTACCTCGATCCGAAATTAGAACAGAAGGAAAACCGTGCAGTCGGACGATGTTTTCGAGAAATTCTCGGGCCAGAGTTGCTGCTGTTGGCAAGCCTTTGAGCGGAATGAAATGCGCCATCTTGGAGAATAGGTCCACGATTACTAGAATTGTATTGTATCCGGAGCATGGAGGTAGATCGGTGATGAAGTCCATAGAAAGCGTATGCCAAAGGCGAGGTGGGATGTCAATAGGGCGTAAGAGGCCTGCTGGTCTTTCCTTTTGACTCTTGTTTTGGGCGCATACTCCACAGGACATTATAAAGTCTCTGATATCTTTTTTCCAAGACGGCCACCAGAAGTAGCGCTTGATCTTTTCTGAGGTCTTGGCCATACCGGGATGTCCTTCCATTAAAGAATCGTGATAACAAGAGATTACTTTTTTCTGTAAATCTGTGCTGGGTAGGTATAATCGTTCTTGGAAATACAATAAGTTGTCCTTTACTGCAAAGTCCTTTCCCTGCAGATGCCAATTCTGTATGTCTGCTGGAGTTACAAGTTGCCTGGCTTTATCCTTAACTTCCTCTATGGATTCTGTGGCGATTACACCCAGAATTCTTTGTTCGGGAATGATTGGTACAGGTTTAGGGTTGACCAAGTCTTCTTCCACTCCCATCCGAGAAAGGGCATCAGCTTTACCGTTTTTTGTACCAGGTCGATAGGTAATTATGAAGTCAAACTCGGCAAAGAATAATGCCCAACGGAGTTGTCTAGAGGATTGGGCTTTTGCGGTTTTCAAATATTGCAGGTTTCGGTGATCCGTAATCACAGTAACGGTGTGTCGGGCCCCCAGCAGATAATGCCGCCAAGCCTTAAAGGCAGACTTGATAGCCAGAAGTTCCTTGTCAGTAATCGTGTAATTGATTTCAGGAGGCGAGAATTTGCGGGACCAAAATGCCACGGGATGCAACTGATTGGTTACCGGGTCCTTTTGTGATAGAACTGCCCCCATGGCAAGGCTTGAAGCATCAGTTTCCACGATGTGGGGGAGTTCGGGGCGAGGGTGTTTTAAGATTGGTGCAGAGATAAATTTTGTCTTCAAATCCTGGAAAGCTTGTTCCGCCTTGGTAGACCATTCAAAACGTTTGTTTTTCTTTAACAAGGCAGTGATGGGCTGGACTATTCGAGAGAATTCGGGGATAAACCTGCGGTAAAAGTTAGCGAAGCCTAACATGCTTTGCACACCTTTTACGGAGGATGGTGATGGCCATTTGAGAACTGCATCGACCTTATTTGAATCCATACGCACTCCGCTAGGTGATAATATGAATCCCAAGAATTCAACTTCAGTCACGTTGAAAACACATTTTTCCAACTTAGCGAAAAGTTTGTGTTGACGCAATCTTTCGAGGACCATTTTCACGTGTTTCCGATGTTCAGATTCCGATGAAGAATAAACAAGGATGTCGTCAATGTAAACAACAACACACACATCTATGAGCTCTCTGAGGACATCGTTCATAAAATATTGAAAGGCGGCCGGGGCATTACAAAGTCCGAAGGGCATGACCTGATATTCAAATAGCCCATACTTGGTGCGAAAGGCCGTCTTCCATTCATCGCCCTCTTTTACTCGTACCAAGTGGTAAGCTCCTCTAAGATCCAGCTTTGTATATATGCATGCTTTTCTGACTTGGTACAGGAGTTCAGGGATCAAAGGTAACGGATATCTATTCTTAACGGTGATCTGGTTCAGGGAGCGATAATCTATACAAGTTCTAAGGTCTCCTTCTTTTTTTGGAACGAAGAACAAAGCTGAAGAAGCAGGGGACTTGGAAGGACGAATAAACCCATTTGCCAGGTATTGATCCAGGTATTGTCGAAGGTGAAGGTTCTCAGGCTCGGTGAGGGCATAAATTCTACTACAAGGAGGAGTAGATCCAGGTATCAGGTCGATCTGGCAGTCCTAAGACATATGAGGAGGTAGAGAGTTAGCCTGATCCTTCCGGAAAACATCTTGGTATTCTAGGTATTCGGGAGGTAACTGGGGAGTCTCTGAAGAAATTGCTGCCAGTGCAACACCAGGTGGAGGGTGACAAGTAGAGACACATTCTGGAAAGTGGACCGTTCTTGCTCGCCAATTGATCAGAGGATTGTGTTTCTCTAACCAAGGTATTCCTAGAATAATCTGAAACTGAGGGCCTTGATCACATCGAACACAATCTTCTCATGGTGTCCATCTTGACTTAGTAGCGTCACTTCTTGAGTGGTATGCGTTACTGGCCCGGAGGCTATCTCCGTACCATCCACCGTAGTAATGACGTCCTTTACAGCCTTGGGACAAAGAGTTAGATTCATCCTCAAAACCATTTCATGATCCACATAATTGCCGATGGCACCGCTGTCGACGTAAGCTTCAATTGCATGTAATCGATCCGGATTATCAGGGCTAATGAGGACCATAGGTATCACGAAATGCGAGGTCACGGAACTGGTTTTCACGCTCGGCAAGAGGACCTCTATTCTTGTCGGGCGAGGTCGTTTCCCTGCTCAGATTTTGTAACTTTGGTAACTGCAGCTCCTACTGCCTTCTTGGCAGGTTTCACCGACAGTCTCGAAGAAAGTGCCCTGAGTTTCCGCAATAGAGGCATAATTGCAACTGTTTTCTCCTTTCCCGCTCCTTTTGTGTTAGAGGACCTTTCAGACCCCCTATTTGCATGGATTCCCCGGAGTCTACTCCTTTGGAAGGAGTTGGCGGTTTGGAAAATACTCGAGCATCAAACTTGGAACGATCGGCCTTCCTGTTCTGCAGTCTGTGATCTATTTGAACGACTAAGTCTATATAGTCCGAACAATCTTGTGGGGGATTCACTACTTGGGCTAACACATCTTTGAGCTCTCCGCGTAGACCTCTATAAAACAGCGTAATCCTTTTGTCCTCAGGCCAGTGAGTTTCCACTATCAGTCTGTTGAAAGACGCAATATAAGCCAAAAGGTCTTGATTACCTTGTCGCAACGAAAGAAGCTCATTGTCCAAGGCCTGCCCCTGTGAATGTCTTGCGAACAGTTTTTCCATACTGAGCTGAAAAGCTTGAAAATCATGGAGGACCGGATCATCTTGATTTACTAGAGGGATCGACCAGTCTGCCGCATTGCCACTAAGGTACGAAAGCACGAAAGCTACTTTAGCTTGATCAGTTGGAAAGGCTGCTGGCCGGCATAAGAAATGCAACCGGCACTGATTGATAAATACTGCAAACCTCTTTGGGTCACCAGAAAATCGTTCGGGCGGAGCCAGAGGTACATTCCCAGGTAGGTTGATCTGCACTGGATTCATAGAGGATGTAGAAGGAAGATTTCCCCCAGATGCGGGTAACGGGGTCTGTCCGGCTTGTGACTGTTGCAATTGTCTAGCGAGATCATCTGTTCGCTCCTTGGTAATAATCAGTTCCCTTCTTAGAGCGTTCGTTTCCTGACGGGCTGCATGCACTTCTGCCCTTAGTTCCCCAAGTAACTGGGCTAGCTGGTCGGTATCCGAGGTTTCCATAGCGCCTGGACGGGAGTTTTGTGGTATGCTTTGCGTTCTGTAACGCTCACCTGATTCCCGTAGAGGCGCCGGTCTTGACTGGGCGTATACCGTATCTTCAAAGGTGATGTGTAACACACGGCTGGCTCTTTGGGCTGGACCTCTGTGCACTGTATGTCTGGCTCGAAGGGTAAGATGTCTGCAGATAGAAAATGTGGGATTAATGAACTGGGTTATTGAATGTCTCTCTCTTCTTCCCTTTCTCTTCTCCTGTAGAACCCCAAAGGTTAACGCTCTCACCTTAGGTAAGTGAACGCCGTGCTCTCCATCTGCCTCGAGGCAGGGTGCTGTAAACAGTTTCTTCACTGGATAAGGGGAGCAGGCCTCTTGACTTCAGAGGACTGCTGTCCGTCGTTTACTGCACGAACGGTAAGTTTCGAGTAATTCAATGTCTTTAAAGTCTTTAGTAATGATGTCTCTTGTTTTGCAGGGTTCCGGCGATGGCGGATGGCGGGCTGAAGTGAGTTGAAGATGGAGCCCGTGTGATGAATAGAAGCGCCTGGAAGCACGTAAGTAAGCGCTTGTTGCCTGCTTCACGATGCGCTCTAACTGTCTTTTTATTTTGCAGGTACAAGTTCGGGGCGGCTGCAGGGTGCCGGAATACCCACTGGGTTAGATGTGGAAAGGAGTAATGGCACGTGAGTATTAAAGTTCCCCAATGTCTTTAAACGCACCTTGTTTTGTCTTTCAGATGCGGGATGCAGCGCCGAAGGCCTCCGGAGCGTGCAAAGAGTTGGTAAGCTTTTGTCTTTCAGATGCCGGAATGCAGTGTGAAGACCTCCGGAGCGCACGAAGAGTAGGTAAGCCTTTGTCTTTCAGATGCCGGAATGCAGCGCGAGGCGTTGGTGACAGCCGATGGACCAGGTAAGTGAAGAGCTGTCACTGAAGACCGTAATGCTAACTTGTTCTTTCTTGTCTTTATAGGTGTTGCTGAAGACTGGATTCAGAATGGTAAGCCTTTTTCCTTAGGCCCAGGATCAGATGCAGAAGACACGATGAGCGTTCTGCTGCTGAGGATGCAGAATAACGCAAAGCAAGATTCATCCATCGGGTGTGGTTTAAATAGCCTCCTGTAGTGCTTAGGTGTCTCCTTCCACAGCCACGCCTAGGTAAGAAAAGAGTTCCTGCTTTCCAGAAGAGTTCCAGTGTTCTGAATCTAGGGAGTGGCTCCTGCCCCACCCAACAGGAAAAGTAGTTCCAAACAGAAGAGGATCAGAGACTCAACTGGCAGGCAAGTAAGCAGCATGGTCTGCTGCAGGTAAGTCCACCCAAGCATTATGAGCCCGGCGCTTCCAGTGCTGGGACTGGGCATATTTATGAGCCTGGTGCCACTGGCGCCAGGACTGGGTCCAAAAGGTCCCAATTGGGACTGGTTGGCACTCGGAACCTGGGTTATGGATCTGCTTCCAAGGGAGTTGGGAAAACCCTGACCTTTTGGAAGCAGAGATCATGACACCGATTCATGGAACAAACGTGTGCAGAAAATACCAGCGCAAGCTGGCGTACGGTGGCACAAGAGTGAGAAAGCAAGCGCACGCGCACGCGTGCGATTCAAGGAAGGCGCTGCGCGTGTTTTCCACTGCTTGTGCGCCAAATCCGTGCGTGGCGCACACGGGCACACACATCATTGCAACAACCCGAAGACCGTGCGCGAGGCACACAGGGACATCGCACACGTCCGCACTGACACCAAAAAGGGGGCGGGACACGGGGCATGACGCACGGAATGGGGAAGTACTGCAGGGAAATACACAGAACGCCCACACGCATGAGAACAACTCGTATTCATGGATTTGAATACGGGAAAGAAGCGCACGCTAAAAGACAAGCACAGGCGTCAAAACGTCCGCCACAGGAAGGCAGGCGTAAGCATCCATGCGCACAGTATAAAAGCACGCACAAACAGCAAACACGTATATACCGCTACAATGAATGCCCCATTTGTCGCAGAACTGATCGTGGGACACTGCAGGATGAGGAAAATAGCCAGGGCCCGCATGTTTTCCCCCGGACTAGCCATTTTGGGATGCCTGACGACCAGGTCTACGGCAGGTATAGGTTTCCACCTCATATCATCCTAGACCTGGTCAGGGATAGGGAAGATGACCTTACATCCCCCACCCTCTGCTCCCAAGCATTGAGCCCCTTGGAGAAGGCGCTCAATGTCCTGCATTTTTTGGCCACTGGGTCATTTCAGCGGACTACTGCAATAGTGGGGTGGGGTCTCACAGGCCACACAGTCATGCTGCCTACACTAGGTGTTGGCAATCATGACTGTGCGCCCCTCAGTCTGCAGGCACATATACATGCCCAGAACACCCTCAGAAAGGCAGGCCGTTGCCCAGGACTTTTACAGGGTGGCACACTTCCCCAAAGTGCTCGGTGCCATAGCTTGCACCCATGTGGCCCTACCTCTACCTAGGGCCACTGAGCACATCTACCGAAACCACAAGCACTGGCATTCCATCAATGTGCAGGTGGTATGCGATGCCAAGGGAATCATCACCTCTGTCTACGCAAACTACCCTGGCTCCACCCATGACAGTTTCATATACAGAATGTCCGCCCTGAGCTGGGCCCTGGAAGCTGGGCAGCATGGCGACACATGGCTCCTAGGTGAGTACAAATGCCCATGCATGCATGTCACACACAGACAAATACACAAACCCCAATAATCACAACCATTATCACCTCTCCAGAGGACAGTGCCTACCCTCTGAGCAACCACATGATGACACCAATCCGGAACCCCACCACACCACCCCAGGTAAGATACAACGCTGCCCATATTGCAACCAGGGCCATAGTGGAGCGCACATTGGCGGGCAGCTACTCTATGCACCCCCAGTAGTGTGCAGGATCATTGTGGCAGCATGTGTCCTGCACAATGTTGCAACACGGCAGGGCATACCGGTGGACATGGTGGTGCCTCCACATCCCCAACCACAGGCACAGGCGCTGCCCATGGGAGCGGATAGGGCACGTGGCGAGGCCGCCCAGACCCAGCTTGTGGCCACATTTTTCACTTAAACTCCCACCCCTGCGGAGTGCACACAGGCCTGGCACCAGGTGACAATCGATGATGACAAAGTGACAGTCAACTGTCACAACCTTACCACCCTGAAAATGTTGCCATGTAAATGCCACATTGTGTGCATCTCTAACTGCTCTAAACCTAACCAATCCTGTGTGACCAAAAGGTACACATGCAAGATGTGTATCACGCAGACCTGCAATACAGGCCATGACAGTCACTGGTATGTCACCCAAAGCCACCAAAACCACAACATGACATGGCAAGCAATAGCAAAACACCAACACAGTAACAATAATGTACACATTGAAATGTGAAAAATGCAAAGTGGCGTCAGACAATGATGCCTGACATGGAATCAGATGAAATGACTGACCAACAACCTCCCACACAAAGCAAGTCATACCCAAATGCTTACCAACAGTTGTAGCTTGAACATAACAATAAATGCCTGTTTACATGCACATTGTGCACGGCAAAATCAACACTGCATAATACGTGTGCTGCGTCCATCTCCTGCAGCACACTGCTCAGCACACAGCATAGTGACCAGCCATTGTGTGTGACGCACACCCTGAGCATCACATGAAAATGACAAACTAAATAAAAAAAACAAATCATGCATGTACAGGATCCACAAATGGTCATAGATCATGTGCTGCAGGGACACAGTGGGCCCCAGAATGCAAACTGAGTGCACATGTGGACATGGAAGGGTGGTTGTACATGTTGTGGATCATAGTGCAAATGTGTGTGTCAGTGGGGACATGCACTCAATACAAACATGTGCAATCAAGTGAACATCAGTGTCCTCATCACATGTGAACATTGCCCATGTGTACACCCCAGCATGTCAAACCACAACTATACCCTCAACCCTGAAAGGTAAACACAACACATGAACAGCCATTGATCAACAGAATACATCATGTACATAGGATACCACAATTACAATGTCAGGGTGCCCATCACACTGTGGGGCAAGGCAACTGTCCAACAACAAAATACCCCCCCTCCCTCACATATCACCATGACCCACTGAACAACTGCGCATGGGGTATGTAGCCTTCATCCTTGAAGTCAACCTGGCCACAGGATCACCCTTCCCCTTTGTTTCCATCTTCCACCTTACGTGTACAAAGTGTCCGGCACCCTCAGAGGCGGCCTTGTCTTGCAAAAACACCAACTCAAAGAGAACTCAAAGCAGGCAAACACACAAGCCAAGCAAAAAGCCTGCAGGCAGCAAAATAAACCAGAAGAGTCTCCAGTAGATGACTTGAAGTAGCAGCACAAGTACTAGCACAATCATGGAACAACCAAGGTAGCACAGTAAAACATGTCAGAACAGGATGTGTCCCATGTTTGGTACATAATATACAATGATGCACCACAAACTGATGTGTACTGTCACAGCTCCCTTGTACAGGCGCAGGAGTGGCACGAACCAACCACCCCCACTGTGGTCTGGGTGCCTGCAAGGTCAAACTCGCACAGGCCTCTGAGACCCTGGTGGGGAAGGAGGGTCAGGGATATGCAGTCGGGACAGGCATTGGTATACTGGATAACTGGAATGAGGGGCAGGAGAGGGGAGTAGGATTGACAACGGAAAGTAGGGAATGCACAAAAATATAATAATCACATTAACACATACACAATCAGACCAAACGTGTACATCATGCACATAGTACCAAATTACTCAAATGGAAGTCAAAGAGAAACTTATCTCTGGGGTGAGTGCTGGCCTCCTGCCTGCGCACTCTCAGGTCCAGTAACATGAGCAGTTCAATGTTGCAAAGAGAGCCAGAGTCACTAATCTGTGCGTGCCCATAACACACACACACACACACCACCATGCATGGCCCAAAGTAACAAAATACTCTACAAACAAACTATCTGGTGTGGTGCTTCGTACCCATACGTAAGATTCCCCCCGTGATGGTTCATACACAGTCAATGCAGTAAGTCAGGCGCCGGTGGGTGTGTGGCAAATGGAAGACCAATGTGTCAAGATTCACACAACATCCAATGTTCCCTGGGTAAGCAGCCAGACGCATTTAGCAAGGTACGACTTCAGTACAAGTTGTGTTCCAGCATAACCCAAAAAAAGTAGGTAGTGCATGTAGTGATTTCAACATTAAAATTAAATGCACTGCACACGAGTCTGTCCCTCGCTGTCTGCCCCTGTGAGCTGCTTCTTTCCCTGTCTTAGAACGCTACATGGCTAATACAACTGCCTCAATGGACCATGGTGGACCGTAGGATATGTGCCACTGCCACTGCATGTGCCCCTGACAACTTTCACATCAACTAGCCATTCGTCCACCAACGCATCTTAGCTGTACTGAGCACTTCAACACCAATATCTGTACAAGCTCACCGTCAGTGGTGCTACTTAGCACGCATGTGAAACTGGCCGGGTGGAGGTTGGCTGCGGTGTGGGCCCCTTGTGCTGCTCACCTTGCCTGGAGTTCCTTGAAACATGTCAGCTTCTTTAGGATGTATGAGCGCAATCCCTGTGGCTCTGCCTGCGCACACATGCGCATGTCTGCACCACCAAACGTGGCCAGCTTCCAGACGTCCAATGGGCCATGTCTGGAGGCTCATCCCACTGCAGGAAGGGCAGAAAACACATGATTAATGCTTGAAATGTCCCTGTGTGTGTCTCCTCAGGCATGTCATGACTGGACCATGTCAGAGACATACATCAGAAATCACTCCATCAGTGCGACTTTCACAGGTAAAGTGTGTTATCCACTGTCTACAGCATGAATTGCATCAAGCACATGTACAGTAAAGATAAGAAGCATACTACACAATGTATAGCAATTAATGTACACATGAATCATGAAACCACCCATCTATCAAAGGAAGAACTGTGGTCAATATCACCCCTATCATCCCCACTAGGGGTGTCAACACAAGTAGTACAGCAGCAGACATGCCACAGATATGACAGTCCAAAGCCCTTGTGTAATAGGCTGTAACACCGAACCATCCTTGCGAGCCCATGGATAAGGGAAGCAGGAGTGGCATATGTGAGTCAGGACACCATGCTGCAAACACATACACGAGACAAGCTTGAAGGGACCAGCTGGAACAGACAGTGGATGCTTTCAAAAGCCACAAAGCACCACGCCGTCACATGAAAGCACAATAGACAAGCTATTTTAAACTATATTAACTAATTAGACTAATTATGAAAAACCTATATTACCTAATTAAACTAACCATCAAATTGAAAGTTAACTAACTAAACTAAAAGAAAAATCAAAAATGTCCACATACGACTAGGGGGGGGGGGAGGTACAGGGTGCTGCTCAAAACCCACATGCGATGATGTTGAGGAAAAGAGAACCTCCATGGGCTCAATGCCTGCACAGCCTGACCTATGTGGGAGATACCTCGTCGTCCGAGTCTGGCTCTTTCTGAAAAGGAGGACGTGGCACAGGAGCCTGACCGCGCCTAGCCACAGTTTTTCCTTCGTCGGCAGCAATTCTGCCGGACGGGTGAGCCTGGTTCTGTGCGGCGATGACACGTAGGTCTGCATGCAGAACCTCCCGTGATACGTGTGCTTTCTCTTGCAAGGTAACACGTGTAACACAGCGTTCTTCCTGCAAGGCCTGGCTGGACAACTGATGCACCTCCCGGCAAGCACATAGCTCAGCTGAGATGGTACGCTCAAGCTGCTCAAACCTCTCCTCTGACCGCTTCCTCTGGGACATCAAGAGGACACCCAGAGTGGATCTGAGGGACTGTTACTCAGCTCTCAGGGCCTCCATGTGTGCCTCTGCGTGAGCAGCAATTGCTTGACGCAGAGACAACATTTCAGCCTGGTGTGCCCTGTCTGCGGCTGCCATGCCCAGCCTGAGCGAGTGGGCCGTGGACCGTGCCGCCCGCTGCTGGAGAAGCACCTACCTAGCAGGGGGGAGCACAGATTGGTCCACATGCTCCATGCTCACAGCGATGTTTTCCATTGCTGCCCCCTGGCGTTCAGAATTGGCAGTCATGTCTTGCTCCCACTCAGCATACCGCGGTTGCGCGTGGCCTCCGCGTTGCTGGGCTTGACACCTGCGGGACCCAAGGACTGGGTGTCCTCGTTGGGTTGGCACCGCCCGCGGCTGCACGACTACATGCCCCCATCGACATGATGGCCCAGGCACATCAGTGACTGGTGTGGAGGGTGACCCTGCGTCCCAATCCACCACAACCGGAGGTTCCACCACTGTCTGACCCCTCAGTGCAGGTGTCGCGGACAGAGGAGTGTCCACATCAGAATCACTCACCCCTTTCATATGGACCTGATGCACATCCAACTCGACATGGAGGTCAGAGTGGTCATCAGGGATGGACTCATTGCCAGCCAAAGACAAGATGGTCTGTAGCACATGTGGGTTTTTGTGGCTTACCACCCCATGACCCCCACTTGTGCTAGGTTGCTGTAGTGATAACTACCCTGTGCCTGGCATGACAACACCATCCTCTGGCTCCATTGCGTCATCATCTGAAAAGTAGAGAGAAAAAAGTTCACTACACTTGTTAGAAGCACACAACACACACACACATAGGCATCACACAGACACCAAACACATCAAGCAGACATGTCACACACAAAAGAGAACCTGCCATGCATGCTGGGTCAACTTGACATTGCTTCTGTGATTAGGCATGTGGAAGGGTGTTATACAGCTCAGAAGTGGGTCGATGCAGTGCAGCAAATTTGTACGTTACTCACTATCTACATGTACAAGTACTTCATGATGTGTATCAGAAAATGTGAAGGCAGTGCAAGGTCAACTTCAGGCATCACATGCAATGTGCATGCAATGGGTTGCATGGCTACAAGCAAACCACCCCTTCCCCTAAGTGGAAATGCAGGTATGCCTTGCATGGTATCAAAAGGATGACCATAGACCTGTGTATTGACGGACAGTGTTGACTAGCATCAATTGCATCATCTGAGTCAAGTGACAACACAGCAGATGATGATGGGACAGTAAGCAGGACACATGATGAAACCTCAGGAGTACACCCGCGTGTGAAGAAGATACTACTCCAGTTGGACAGAGTGGGCATGAAACAGGATGAAGCCTGTGACCCACACAGACTGTCACACCCTAAACATGTGTGGGACGCAGGACTGAGCCACAGTGGCCATGGAAAGGCTGATGAAATGCCATGCAATGTAGGTCACCCTGGACACGTACTACAATGATCCTCCAGTCAAGGACACATAGGGGCATGCATGGAATGCACATGGAGCATGAATGGGCACTCATGTCCCTGCGGAGCATCTGACATCTGCACAGTCCAAGTGAGACACCCTGCTTCAAGTACAAAGGATGTACCACACAGCATATGTATGGCAGGTTGGCTGGTGGAAGTTAGCATGTCCACAGGATGTATGAACAGGCAAGTATTTTACGGCACAATTGATGCAGACCAGTGCAAAGGTGATTTTTGGGTGCAGAGGGTGGGCGGAGGGGCAAGGGAGCATGCCTACGTGGACTACCCGCATGCAGGCAGAGGACACATGCATGTCAGTCATGCTATGACATAGTCCCAGGGCTGAGAGGAAGGTCACCCCAGGCTACATGCAGAAGGGCCAGTGAGCTGGAACATGAACCAGAGGGGCATCCTGGTGACCAGCATGTGAGTAGGGTGCAATAGTGGTGATGCGGACAGTCCCCATCTGCTCCACATGTCCACCATCCTGCAGAGCAGCCAGTGAAGCATTGCATTACTTGCCCATCAGAACCATGTACACATGACATGTAGTGGCAGTCATGCACAACACATCACACAAGTAAAACACACATGTCCTCGCCAAACACACAGCAACACTCACTGGACTGGGCATCAAAGTCCGGCATCTCTCCCACTCCTTCGACCGATTCAGGTGGTATGAACTCCACAACGAGTGACTCGTGCAGAGTGAGGTCTTCCTCCTCAAGTGCCGGCCCACTGCCAGTCACCAGAGTCAGGTTGTAATTTGAGGCACGCTTAGCCTTAGCGCTGCGTTTGAGGTAATTCCAACGCTTTTTGCACTCTTGCGCCATGTGCACCTCATGGCCAAATGCACTCACATGTTCCACAACTTGCTTCCAGTGGGTATCACGGTAGTTTGACAATTAGGCCCCACTAGCATGTCACGGCTGTGGTCCCGCAAGTAGTCCACGGGGAAGTCCAGTTCCTGCTTGCAGAAAGGCTTCTTCCTCGACATGCAGGAGGTCGTGGCTGTGTGTGGGGTCCCAGCCTGTGCTGCAGGTGCAACCTTCCTCCTCTTGGATTGTGGTGCAGACCCTGGCTGGCAAATGCCACCCAGATCACTATGTGCAGTGGCACCAGTGGATTGAGCCAAAAGAGTGGCAGGTGGAGGGACGACCAAAGGCCTGACTTGTGTCAGTGGCAGCTGGGTGCCCTCTAATGGACCATGCGCAGCTATATCCACTGTGGCAGGGTCATTGACCGTGACTGTCCTGGTTAGTAGACTCACAACGGGGTGTTGTTGGCTGCATCTGCCCCTGCACTTGCCAACACCCGGCAGGTCGGGGCAGCAGATGACATTACTGCCCCAGGGACACGTGTCTCGGTCAGGGCAGCCCTGCGTGCACTTACAGTTTGCGTCCTGCCCTGTTGGAAATCTTCCATGGACTCTTCAAGTGCCAGCGCAGCCTGTGCTGGCAGACCCTGAGCCTGGGTGGTGGTGTCCGCAGCTACACATGCAGCTACCACTACCCTTGGGCCTGTGGCAGTCGATGAAACAGACTGCCGGGTCACATGGGCCCCAGTGCCAGATGCAGAAGCTGCATCTCCCGGAACCACAGGGGGTGGTGGCATGACTGCACCGACACATGGCACAACATCGTGCCCAAGTGGCGCACCCCTGCCTCTTCCCCCTCTGCGGCCACCCTGGACACCCTGGAGTCCCCCTACTCCCTGGTCACCCCGGCCAAGTCCCTGATCACGCCCACCATGAGGAGTACGCCCAGCTGAGGCGCCCCTCACCTTTGGTGGCCTCCCAACCATGGCACAGATGGAGTAGTGCCGGCACAGATGGAGGAGTGCCAATGGGAGGTGTACACCACAGTTGTCCCGGGCAGTTGGGGTGAAGAGGGTGGGATACAAGATGTTAAAAGCACCCCTGCACCTGCAAGGCTGTATGTGACCCCGGTGATGAAGTAATGGGTCACGCAACGCTCAGGCACCCCAAAACTGCAGTAAAACTGTGCACGCAACCCCAGTAACCCACGTGTGTGGAATTAACATCCTGCAGTACGCGGTGGCACCCAGGGACACGAAAAACATGTACGCGTGGGACACGCAGGCTTCTATGACCTCGAAAATGGGTATGCGGTACACAGGGGCACCCGCAGTGGGAAAAATAGCGTGCGTGACTCACTGTCAGACTAGCACGATGATGAAAAACATGCGTAGCCACTACCCCCGTCAAAAGAAGAGATATGTCCTTGATCCGCTGTGAAGTTGTGATGGCGCGCGAAACAACACGAAGTAGCAACACACACGTCGGTCTCCACGAAAGGCACGTACAGCGAACTGCTGGCCCCGCTCACCTTTAACCCGTGCTGAGGGAAACGCCTGCACACATCACGTCACTTACGCGCTTAGGCACTTTCCTTGAATTACACGCATTCACATACGGATGTGTGTTTTTTTCACGTGCTGATCCACTATGCACCCGTGTTGAGGGAAACGCCCATGCGCTCTACATCACAGACACGCTTACGCGCTAAGGGCCTTTCCTCGAATTACACGCTGACGTGCACTTTTTTCACATGCCAAATCACTCCGTATCAAGCTGGCCACGCGAAAACACACGGAAGACCACGCCCCTGCCCAAAAGGCCATTTTCCTGCCCCCAAGAGCCCCGAGCACGCTCCCACCTGCCATCTGCTGCTGCCTGACTGCTGCCCACGTGCCCTGCTATTTGGTGCCTGCACGTCAGCCATCTGCAGGGGTCCAGTTGGTGTGTCCACCCCTGCTAGAACAGAAGACTCCCGACTGAGATACCATCACTCCACAGCCCAGCCCCAGGACCCAGTTGCCCACCCACACCTGCCTCGGGGGTCGCCATGTCAGGGCAAGCACCATCCGAGTCCACTGGTGATCCCCAGCAAGAGAGGCAGAGGGCCACCAGCTTCAGTGAGAAGGAAGTTGGTGCCCTGGTGGAGCATGTCCTGGGGCATTATGATGCCCTCTTCACACCATCGCGCGCTGACTAGGAAAGACGGGAGAGGATCTGGGAGGATGTCGTGGTTGCCATCAACGCTGAGGGGGTGGCAACCCACGACATCAAGCACGGCCGGAAGCGCTGGGAGGACTTCAGGTCCAGGACCCTCAATAAGGCCCGGCGCCTCGTGGAATCAGAGAATACAGAGGGGTGCCGGGTCGACCTGAGCAAAATCCAGATGAGGGTCCTGGAACGCATAAGCCCAGCGCTCCACACCCAGATCCTTCGGAGGAAGATCCGCCTGGAGTCGAGCAGTAAGTGGCCATGCATTGCTGTGTGAAACAGGGCATGTTGCAGTGTGCTGGTAGTCAGCTACATGCCTGTATGTGTAACATAGGCCATGTATGGATGTGTGTGTGCTGCAACATCATGGTAATGCATTTGAGACCAGTTATGCGTGAACCACATGGATGGTGCATGTGTTCCAATGAGACATGGCGAGCTGCATGCGGAATGCACACATGAATGCATGCCAGTCCCGGTTCTCGAACATGGATGGGCGGTGAGGGATGGGTGCTGCTCTCATGTACATGTATGGTGTGCATGTCTGTGTGTCTGAGAAGGGTGTGTGTGACTTTGAAATGCCATGGATGCATGACACATGTCCACGATGATGTGTAGATTCACTCATGCAGTGTGGTCACTGTTGTATCCACTGTGTCTGTGTGGTGTACAAGCAATGATGCATGACCCTCAGGTGATGTGTGTGCATGGGATCAGTATGAGCCTTGATGCATGTGAGTTTAAAGGCGACATTTATGTCCCTGGAGGGCCTTGTCCATGGAAGCTGATGTTGATTGCTTGCGCCGTGCCTGTTTCTGCATGTGTGTTGCGTGCATTGACCCATGTGTTGTGGAGGGACAGGATGGAAGTGACGTTTGACAGTGCCACTCATGTGTTATTGCTTCCTGTCTAGGGGACTATTGTACAGTACCCTGATGCTTGTGTTCTATGTCTCCCTCTACGCAGCGTTGAGTGCAGAAGAGGGCGGAGATGGCGCTGTGGAGCTAAGCGGCTGGGATGCCTCCACCGGGCAGCGACGCAAGGCCCAGCCACCCTCCCAGGAATTGCCATCATCCGGGAGCAAGGGGACTGGTCCAAAGGTAGGAGCCCTCCCGTCCCCTGCACACTATTGGTATCCCGTATAATAACGCTTAAGAATAAATCTAAAATAAAGCATAGATATAAGGTGATGTAAATATTTAATCATATAATTTCAAGACAAACAAATGCTTCAAATTTAAGAGTTCAATGGTTAAAGACCATTTTTTTTGAAGAAATATACATCAATAAATCTTGTGATGCTGAGACCAAAACCAAATGTCAAATAATATACAATATACAAATTGTTCAGGACCGGACCATGTGGACCCAGTGCATATATAATCACAACTCAAGTAAAAAACACGACGGACTATATAAGAAAATGCCTAGAACTCCTCAATGATACTAACACATATACGAAGCTGGACGGAGATCCCCTCTTTAAAATACGTACATTGATTACGAGAGTAGTGGAAGAAGCTGTAGAAAATGACTGGATCAGCAACAAAACAAGTGAGTTTCTTATTAATCAACATCCCATTACACCAGTGTTTTATGGACTACCAAAGATCCACAAGAACCGGAATGATCCTCCCCCCAGGCCCATAGTGGCCAGAACAGAGAACATATTCGATCCGCTGGCTATATATATTGATCGTTTACTACAACCACTTATTCAAGTAATTCCAACTTACCTTAAAGAAACGACTGACTTCATCAATTGTATACAAGATGTTAGAGCATTGAGTGATGACTGCATACTTTTTAGTATGGATGTCTGTAGCCTATATACTTCTATCCCGCACGTTGAAGGGATTCAATCTGTGGAGTGGCTACTCTTGAATTCACAAGCAACCAGAGGAGATCCACAACTCATCATGAACTTACTGAACCTGATACTTAGGAACAACTATTTTAGATTCCAAGGTAATTACTATCTACAAATCACGGGGACATCAATGGGGTCAGCAATGGCCCCAGTGTACGCCAATACATTTATGTATAAGTTTTAATATACTCACGTCCTGGAAAATAGTGATTGGTCAGACAAGATACTACTATGGAAACGTTTCATCGACGATATCTTTGGCATCTGGTGTGGAACACAGGAGGAACTAACATCATTCTTCAATTACCTTAACTCAACACATCACAGCATTAAGTTCACCGTGGAAAGAGGGGCCCCGTCTCTACATTTCCTAGATGTCTGCTTGGAAATCAAAGACAACCGGATATCAACGAATGTCTACAATAAACCTACTGACGTGAACAACTTACTACATTTCTTAAGTTTTCACCCGAAATCTATGTTGGACAGCTTGCCTTACAGTCAAATCCTAAGGCTCAAAAGAATTATTTCTGACCCTGCAGGCCTTGATATGGAGTGTACTAAACTTCTGGACAAATTTGAGAAGAGGGGTTATCCACATTCAGTCTTAACAGCAGCTAAAGAGAGATCCTCTGCCATAAGCAAAGAACAACTATTGACCCCGAAAGTTGAAAACAAAGACACACCGCTACTTTATATCTCCAAATATTCCTGACAAAGCTTTCAAGTAGGGAGATGCATTAACAAGCACTGGGGTATTCTCCATAGTGATCCTCTCCTACAGGAGTTATTTCCAAAACCCCCTATGATGGCTTTTAAAATAGGACAAAATCTTAGGGACAAGCTAGTGAGAGCCGAGAAGCCTCCGAAAGAAAAACAGATGCTGTTAAGTTCAAGGAAAAGGGGAACATATTATTGCTAAGCCTGCTCACACTGAAACAATGTGATTAAAGGAGAATTTGTAACACACCCACTGACCGGTAAAAAATACAAGCTGAAGGATTTTGCCACCTGTATTTCTACAGGAGTGATATATGCCATCAAATGTCCATGTGGTAAATTGTATGTTGGTCAGACCACTAGAGCAGTAAAAGAGAGAATAACGGAACACAAGTCCAACATTAGATGTAACAATGTGAAATCTCCCCTTGCCAGGCACTTCTCACAATCTTCACACACAGTAGCCCAAGTGAAGTACATGGTCTTAGAGGTTGTCAAAAAACCATATAGAGGGGGTGATTACCAATCAACGCTATCACACAGAGAAAAATATTGGATAGATCTTCTGGACACTCTCAGCCCCAGAGGACTCGATGAGGAGTTTTCCTTGAGATGTTTTATTTGAAATACATGTGACTGAATATGTTTTTACTTTCTGTTGACCTTTATAATATGACAAGAACATTGTCTCACTGTATGTGTTCACATCTGCATGTAGCTCGCACTGGCATCATCCACCTGTGGCAGTGTACTTGAAGTTGATATTAATGTACAGTGGAATACCTGTTAAACATTGACAAGTCCGGGATTTGTCAACCGGCCCGCTGAATTAATGGGAGGTCAAGCAGAATATTGTCATAGTTTATATGTAAGATTTACTACGCATCTGGTTATTCATTTAGACCACCACTAATTATACAATACATTTGTATTGGTAATGAATGTCAACTTGTGTAGGAATGTTAATATCAATGTATATTAAGGATATCATGACCTGCCATCTACTCAGCACAGCCTGCCACTGTGACCACTCTATAATCTTTATTATCTGCTTATATCTTTATTTGGTCCCTTTTTAAACCCATTTTCTTGTGACATTCGTCAGCAGCGTAATATCATAAATGTTGCTCTATATACAGCACCATAGCACTTGACTCATCATTTAACATCGCTACCATGGAACGTCCTATGTTCCAATATCTTCATTACTGTTGGCTGCATCTCATTACACTAGGTACATAAGCAGTAGTGTTATCAAACTCCATTCCATGATGGCGCCCATGCACCATATCGATTTCTGAATAACCTGTTTGTTCTCAGATTAGAGCACATAGTCCGTCATCTATGTTGCCCATTCGAGCGTGATCATTGCAAGCAGCCCCCTAGATACCAGTCCGCAGTCTGGGTCGGCTTCCCTAGCGACAGCATAGCCCACCTTAACCCTTGAGAGGCACGCTCTGCCCGCAGCTTTCTACTCACGGCCGGAGCCTTTAGCCTGTGTATTACAAGAAGTTTCAGAACGCGAGCGTGATTTTCAAACGCACCTTCGAGCTGCTTACACCGTGAACTCCGGATTGCTAACATTTTGGTCTACTTGTATCTAAGCCGTGGGTAAGCATTACAACCTTCCATGTAGCACTTATCCATAGGTCTGCTGCATTTATAATACTACTATATTCATTAGTGCAATAGATAACTAGACAATTTATTTTGTTGTAGGATTCGTTCTTTAGAACACTTGAGAAACTCATTGCATCCTGAGAACTTAACTACTACTGGGCACCATCTTCAGCCCGCATCATTTTTAAGAGCATTTAACTATCTTGGACTTGACTGCATATGTAGTGAGAGGTATGCCTTTACATTTACTCTCTGAGTTCCATTAGCTTGCTTTCTCAGGCTATCGATTAGCATTTTTTTATTTATTGGAGTCTGTAAGTGACATTCTGTTTCAGTCAGTTCAGACGTTATTATTATATCATATGATTGTTCTTTACACATTTAGATTACCGCCCTGACAGGGAAGTTGTTCATTCGTCCTGAATTTTGAGGACCGACACCCGCACATCACGCCCTTGAGTCTGTCACTTTTTCTTTCCAAGAACACTTTTTAAAGGTATGTTAGTCTCTACCTGTGCTTTCTAATCAGTGTCCTGTAACAACATCTGGGTATCTTCTGTGATGTTTTCACGTAGATAATTAATATGTTTGTTCACCTCATCTCTGCTATAATTCAGACAAATTGACTGTGAGGATTATTTATTGGTCACATTGCCAGCTCCCCCTTGGGGGATAGGTGCTTTTGGAAGAATATGTAACCGGTTTAATACATATGATCTATATTTTGGTTCTTTAAAAATGTAGGAATTTTAATGTATCATTCCACAATTAATGGGTTTTGCCTTTGCCTTTTTACATGCTTTGTGAGCGCTTTTATTTAGGAGTATTTACTAGTCAAAAAACCTGACATGCGCTTTTTTCATTTCATTTTCCTTACAGTTTACAATTCACTTGGCTCTAGAAGAAGGGACAGGATCCCGAAACGCGTCAGCCATTTTTTACTTGAGTTGTGATTATATACGCACTGGGTCCACATGGTCCCGAACAATTTGTATATTGTATATTATTTGACATTTGGTTTTGGTCTCAGCATCACAAGATTTATTGATGTATATTTCTTCGAAAAAAATGGTCTTTAACCATTGAACTCTTAAATTTGAAGCATTTGTTTGTCTTGAAATTATATGATTAAATATTTACATCACCTTATATCTATGCTTTATTTTAGATTTATTCTTAACCGTTATCATACGGGATACCAATAGTGTGCAGGGGACGGGAGGGCTCCTACCTTTGGATCCTCTTTTTTCTCAGTACGGATAGGTATTTGTGATCCTGTGCCAGGGTTACGTTTCCTCCCCCGCACCTTAAAAGATTACTTAAAACTATCTTCACTCACTTCTTAAAGAATTTGAATATGTTAGGTGTGTGCATCTACATTCCCCTCCACAGCAAGGGGACTGGTGCCACGTCTGCCACTAAGGCTGTAGCGGAAGGGCCAGGTGAGCCCCCACAGGGGCTTGCTATGGCAGAAGATGATGCAGAGACATCCAGGTTGGTGGTCTCCACAGATGAGGAGGAGCCGCTACTGAGCCGCACATGGGGCCTTGTGGGGGTAGTACCACTGGTGTAAGTGGTGCAGTCCAGGGCTAGGGTCAGGAGGCAACACAGGTCACCGCAGAGGGGCCTGTGCATGTCGCTGTCCCTGACCCTGTTACTGCAACACCATGCACCAGCAGGGATGCCCCGTCCCAGGCCTGTCCGCAGGTAGGGGGGAGACCCACGTCATCTGGCTCTCCACTACCTGCTGGCGAGGAGTCCCATGACCGTATGGGCTCCGTCCTGATTGGTGTCGCGTTGCGCACACGTGACATTCGTGGTGACGTGCGTGCTTCCTGGGGGGAGCACGCAGCCATCACGAAGGGCTGCGTTGCAACGTGGCACTGTTGGGAGGGGCCATGGTCGGTCGTGGCACTGTTGGGAGGGGCCATGGTCGGTGGGTTCCTACATGTGTCGCGCACTCTGGCGGACCTCTCCTCCTCTGTGGAGACTATGCACCAGTCTTTCTCCCTGCCGTCTTCCGGCCCAGATTCCACCAGGGCCCCCTGTGGACCTGGCCTGACCAACACAGCCAGCTTGATGGAGATCCCATCCCTGCCACAGTCGGGAGTCGGCGGTCCAGCAGGGTTGGACACCCCAACAACTGGAGACCAGCAGATGGAGGATGTGCAGGCATCATCGGACAGGGCACATGGACAGCAGCAGCAGCAGGCTCTAGGTGGGAGCGATGATGGCTCGGGGCCATCAACATCAGAGGGGCAGGAATCGGCCAGAGGGCAGGAGAACCCTGAAATGGGAGTTTCTTCCGTGTGGCTGCGATTGGGCCAGCGGATAGATGCGGAGAGGCGGCGGGCGGAAGAGGCGTGGTTCACCATGGTCAGGGCGGAGTTCTCCATGCGTCGGGCGTTGAGGCAGGCTGAGTGCCTCGAGGCAACACGCAGGGAGTTGGAACAGGCCATGAGTGCATCCCTGCGAGACCTCGGAGCCAGGGCAGAGGCCCGCCTCCGGGACATCGACATGGAGTTCGATGATGCCCTGGACCACAACGTCACAGAGTGAGCCGCAGGACTTGCCCGCCGCCATTGTATATAGTTAGATAGTGTTAGGTTTCGTTTCTGTTTTCTTTTGTGACACTTGGAAAATGCCCCAAGTTTTTGTATATAGTTGTAAATTAGGAAGGGTTTTGTGTATAGGTTTCATTTCATTTGTTGGGCTCATGGACCCTTGTTGCAATATTTGTACATAGTTGGACAGTGGATATTTTTTCTTACATCATTTACCCTCACCATGGATCAATGGATTTTTGGATTTTGGTTTCCTTTGGATTTACTTTGGTGGACAAGGATTTTTGACAAACTTTATTTTGGATTCATTTGGATTGTGTCATCATTATTATTTTTTGGGTTTTGGACATGCCTTTTTTTCTTGTTTATGATTATTTCTATGCTTTGAATCATTTTTATTATTTTTGTGCACAATACATTTTTATTTCTTACTTCCATGTGTGGTATTTGCTCTTTGGTTTACTGCATGTCACAATGTGGGTTTACACAATCACTTGCCCCCAGTGTGTGTGTGTGACGGACATGTGTTGAGGTGCATATTTGACTTTTGGTTAGTGACAAGTAATAGGCCTTTCAGTGTGGGGTGGATGGGAAACTTGATTGTGTCTAAAGACTGGGGTGGCGTGCAGTGGGATTTTGGTGGACATGAGGCCCATGAATGTGCATCGGGGCCTGCTGGCAGGTGCCCGTCAATGTTGGGGAGGTGGGGGTGCTGGGGGACATGAGTCAGGCCCTGACCCTCAATGCTGTGGGGGTGCGGGTGCTGGGGGACATGAGTCAGGGCCTGCTGGCAGGTGCCCGTCAATGCTGGGGGGGTGGGGGTGCTGGGGGACATGAGTCAGGCCCTGACCCTCAATGCTGGGGGGATGGGGGTGTTGGGAGACATAAGTCGGGGCCTGCTGACAGGTGCCCGTCAATGCTGGGGGGTGGGGGTGCTGGGGGACATGAGTCAGACCCTGACCCTCAATGCTGGAGGGGGGTGGGGGTGCTGTGGGGCCATGAGTCGGGGCCTGCTGGCAGGTGCCCGTCAATGCTGGGTGGATGGGGGTGCTGGGGTACATGAGTTGGGGCCTGCTGGCAGGTGCCCATCAATGCTGGGGGGGTGGGGGTGCTGGGGGACATGAGTCGAGGCCTGCTGGCAGGTGCCCATCAATGCTGGGGGGGTGGGGGTGCTAGGGGACATGAGTCGGGGCCTGCTGGCAGGTGCCCGTCAATGCTGGGTGGTTGGGGGTGCTGGGGGACATGTGTCAATGCTCACTTGTGCGTGGTGACATGTGGGTTGGCCGGGGGGGCTTCGCCAGGGTGGATGGGCTGCCTGTGGGGCATGGCCAGGGATGCAGTGGTTCCCTTGTGTTGTGATCTGTCTGCAGGCCCTGGATAGGGGGGGAGAGGGCACACCTGGGAGGACACACACTGCCAATTCGTTGGGGCACCCCCGTAATACACGTACCCTGCTCGCACAGGGCCAATCACGTGTGAAACTTCCTGCGCACCCCTGAAATACACGTACCCCGCTCGCACAAGGCCAATCGCGTGTAAGACTTCCCGCGCACCCCCCGAAAAACACGTACCCCACTCGCACAAGGCCATTCGTGTATAAAACTTCCTGCGCACCCCTGAAATACACATACCCCGCTCGCACAATGTCAATCGCGTGTAAGACTTCCCTCGCACCCCCGGAATACACGTACCCCGCTCGCACAGGGCCAATCGTGTGTAAAACTTCCTGTGTACCCCCGAAATACACGTACCCCGCTCGCACAAGGCCAATAATGTGTAAGACTTCCCGCGCACCCCCGAAATACACTTACTCCACTCGCACAAGGCCAAGCGCTTGTAAAACTTCCCGCGCACCCCCGAAATACACTGTGAGGAAAATGGGTTGGTGGAGACAGAAAACGAGGCAGCAGAGGTCTCATCAGGCTTAAAAGACATGTTTAAGCTGTCAAACTACAACTCCCAGCAGCCTCTGGGGTTTTCAGTAATTTCTGCCGTGCGCGCGTCAGGCCATCTGAAACTAATTAGCTACAGCACGGCAGGAGTGGCTTATTTTGTGTTCGTGCAGAAGTTATGCTGGAGGATTTTGTCGTAACGCCGCGTGACTTTCTCCCTGCCTGAAGGTGTGCCTGAATAAGGAAAAATCGAGAGGTGCTCAAGGCAACCTCATACTACGTCCGGGAAGGCTGTTTTAGCTTCCCGGACAAAAAGATAAGTACGGGAAGGGTTGACTGTGGATTTATTTTCATGTTGGGGAGCATATGCAGCAGCATTCGCATACTGGAGCCGCACGGCTAACAGGGCTACACGAGAATACATCTGGGAATGCTGTCTAGCTTCCCGGACGAAAAGATAAGTGCGAGAAGGGATTTTTTGGTTACGTTATTACTGTTAATGATTTGTGGGGCTTTCAAAACAATCAAGGAAGCCCACTGAGTTATGTGTATTTTCAAGCTTCACGGCAGTTCATGAAATGGGCTGTACACAGGACTATGATCACTCACTTTAGGGGTTAACAAGAGTTTTATTACAATTCACTCGAGCTCTCAGAGTGTGTTTGTTCAACATCTATGGGAGGGCCATGTACATGTGTTATGTTCTACATGTCGCATCTTGCTTGCCCAAAGGGCCATGTGTTTTGTTTCTGTATGTGGGAATGAACTCCCAACAGTCTGTTTCATCCTTGCTTGCTTGCTTGCTTATATGTGGTTCATGTATATGATTAACCATATGTGCCTGTATTAAGAGGTATTTTTGGGCATACAGGAGATTCTAATAGGAACACTAATACTCAGTATCAAGTGGGAGTATTGATGTGTGTGGTGTTTTCTGTGTGGGTTCATGTAAGAAAAGTATTAGGAGGTAGTGTAGGGTTTGTTCCTTGGTGCTTCCCCGGTCCCATCCACTTTAGGCACTCCCTAACCCTTTTTCCGGTCTCCCTATATTCCCCTCCCTGTTCACAACCTCTCCCTAACCCTCTTCCCCCCATTGGCTGCCATGTGGTATCCTGTAAAATATAATCAGGTATCTGTGCCAACCACGGGTGGAGGGTCGACTACATTTGGCTTCTGTGGTCCGGGGGAGAGTGTTGACACACCTTCCCCCCTTATTGTGTACTTGAGCATTGACATAATAAGCCAACCCCAGATTGGGATACTTACCACCACCCGAGCCAAATGGAGGCGACCACTCCAGCCTTATCTGATGTGCTCAAAGCACTTCAGGATATTCAGATAGAGTTAGTACAAGCAAGACAGGAATCTGATGCGTTAAAGACACAAGTACAAAGTTTGGTAGCCCAGCAAACCCCGTTGGAGGGGGCAAGTGCTGCGAAAGGGTCACAGAATCAGAATCCCACGGTAATTGTTCAGCCTGCTTGTAGTGTTCAATTGGCTGCGCCAGAGCGCTTTTCAGGAGATCCTAGAAAGTACATGACATTTTTGACTCAGTGCCCACTTAATTTTTTGTGTAAACCTACTGCTTTTGAATCTGTTCAGGCTAGAATGGATTTCGTCATTTCATATTTGACAGGGGATGCTGCGGCATGGGCTATGCCGTTGGTCCAGAAAGATGATCCTTTGCTATACAATTGGGATGGGTTTTTGGGGGAATTTGGCAGATTTTTGATCGCTGAGAGGTTTCATTAGCTCAAGATAAGGAGTTGTTGGGATTACAACAGGGAGGTAGGGAATTAGTCACATATGTTACCCAGTTCAACAGATTGGTAATTGAGACAGAATGGCCGGTGGCTAAACAAACAGTGCTATTCTATCAGGGACTATGCAAAGAATTGAAGGATGCAATTGCGCAAGTGGAGCCGCAACCAAGCACTTGCACTGTCATGACTGATTTAGTATTAAGGCTGGATCATCGCATAAATGAAAGGAAAGGAGATAAAAAGAAACCAGAAACAGGGCCTTTTGTGTGGTTGGACAGAAGTAGAGGACGGACTAGTGAGGTAGCGCCAATGCATATCGGGAGTATATGAGGACCTTTGTCGTCAGCAGAGAAGGAACTGAGGAAGGCAATACATTGTGTCTCTATTGTGGACAAGCAGGCCATTTCATACGCACATGTCCCAATACTCCGCAGAAAAGTGGGGGAGGGGACAAAAGTATTAAGGAAGTGGGAAAAGAGATGGGCCGGCCTTAAGGGGAACACAGGTGACAGGCCCGAGGGAGATCAAGTTCCCCAGATGGGTGGCAAATACAGTGGGGGGTAAGACTTCTCACTTATACATTCTGGTGACATTATGTTTTGCATTAACTAAACAGGAGGTATTGGCCATGGTGGATTCCGGGGCTACAGGTAATTTTGTGGACATTACGCTGGCAGAACAGTTAGGATTGCCTTTGTTGGACAAACCAAAAGTAGAAGGAGTGAAATCTGTGGATGGTTCTCCTTTGGTATCTGGACCTATTAAAAAAAAGACAGAGAAATTGGAAATGATTTGTGTACATGGTCATAAGGAGGATATTACATTTGATTTAATAGCAGCCCCTCAATTTGGGTTAATTTTAGGAATGCCCTGGTTGGTGCGTCATAACCCACAGATTGATTGGAAGAAACAAACAGTGTGGTTTGATGAGACAAGATGTCAAGAGCATATGGTGTCAGAGACAGGTTTAGCGACATGGTTAGTGGAAAAAAGGTCAGAAGAGCAGATGGTGGGAGCAGTGACAGAAGAAATTCCTGCTCCTTACCAGGAGTTTAGTGGAATTTCGACAAGAGAAGTGCGGAACAGTTACCACCGCATAGACCTTATGATTGTGTTATTGATTTAGAGCATGGGTGCACAACATACTGCCCGCGGGCCAGATGCGGCCCGCCATGCCCTTTTGACCGGCCCGGTGAAAACACTGGCCCTCATTGGCTCAGCACACACACGCATCACGTCGCTCCTACGAGCCACGTAATGCGTGTGTGCTACACCAATGGAGGGCCAGCACTACGGCTGGCGTGGTCCATAAGGCTTGATGCCGGAAGGCATTTCAGCCTTGGACCACGCCAGCCGTAGTACGATTCCAGCGTTCCAGCTTACCTGTCGCTTACCTGCCTTCCAGCACGTCTCCGGTAAGTGGTCTGTTTGTGTTTGTGTGTCGGGTTTGTTTTGCTTTATGTTTGTGTGTGTATGTTGCGGGGGGGTGTGTGTCAGATGTGTATGAATGTTTGTATTTGAATGTATTTTGTGTGTATGTTGAGATGCGGGGGTGGGGGGTGTCGGATGTGTATGAATGTTTGTATTTGAATGTATTTTGTGTGTATGTTGAGATGCGGGGGTGGGGGGGTGTCGGATGTGTATGAATGTTTGTATTTGAATGTATTTTGTGTGTATGTTGAGATGCGGGGGTGGGGGGGTGTCGGATGTGTATGAATGTTTGTATTTGAATGTATTTAGTGTGTATGTTGAGATGCGGAGGTGGGGGGGTGTGTCAGATGTGTATGAATGTTTGTATTTGAATGTATTTTGTGTGTATGTTGTGATGCGGGGGTGGGGGGGTGTCGGATGTGCATGAATGTTTGTATTTGAATGTATTTTGTGTGTATGTTGAGATGCGGGGGTGGGGGGGTGTCAGATGTGTATGAATGTTTGTATTTGAATGTATTTTGTGTGTATGTTGAGATGCGGGGGTGGGGGTGTGTGTCAGATGTGTATGAATGTTTGTATTTGAATGTATTTTGTGTGTATGTTGAGATGTGGGGGGGTGTGTGAATGTTTGTATTTTAATGTATTTTGTGTGTATGTTGAGATGTGGGGGGGTGTGAATGTTTGTATTTGAATGTATTTTGTGTGTATGTTGAGGTGGGGGGTGTGTCAGATGTGTATGAATGTTTGTATTTGAATGTATTTTGTGTGTATGTTGAGATGCGGGGGTGGGGGGGTGTGTCATATGTGTATGAATGTTTGTATTTGAATGTATTTTGTGTGTATGTTGTGATGCGGGGATGGGGGGTGTGTCGGATGTGTATGAATGTTTGTATTTGAATGTATTTTGTGTGTATGTTGAGATGCGGGGGTGGGGGGTGTCGGATGTGTATGAATGTTTGTATTTGAATGTATTTTGTGTGTATGTTGAGATGCGGGGATGGGGGGTGTGTCAGATGTGTATGAATGTTTGTATTTGAATGTATTTTGTGTGTATGTTGAGATGCGGGGTGGGGGGTGTGTCAGATGTGTATGAATGTTTGTATTTGAATGTATTTTGTGTGTATGTTGAGATGCGGGGGTGGGGGGTGTCGGATATGTATGAATGTTTGTATTTGAATGTATTTTGTGTGTATGTTGAGATGTGGGGGGGTGTGTGAATGTTTGTATTTGAATGTATTTTGTGTGTATGTTGAGATGCGGGGGTGGGGGGTGTCGGATGTGTGTCGGATGTGTATGAATGTTTTGATTTGAATGTTTTTTGTGTGCTGAGTTGGGGGGTGGGGGTTCGGGTCTGTATGGGTGCATGTTTGTGTGTGTGTGCTGAGTTGGGGGGTGGGGGTTCGGGTCTGTATGGGTGCTTGTTTGAGAGTTTGCTGATTTGGGGGGGTGGGGGGTTCGGGTCTGTATGGGTGTATGTTTGTGTGTGTGCTGAGTTGAGGGGGTGGGGGGTTCGGGTCTGTATGGGTGCATGCTTGAGTGTGTGTGTGCTGAGTTGGGGGTGGGGGGTTTGGAGTTGGGGGGGTGGGGGGTTTGGGTCTTTATGGGTGCATGTTTGTGTGTGTGCTGATTTGGAGGGTTGGGGGTTCGGGTCTGTATGGGTGCATGTTTTGTGTGTGCTGAGTTGCGGGGTGGGGGTTTGGGTCTGTATGGGTGCATGCTTGAGTGTGTGCTGAGTTGGGGGTGGGGGGTTCGGGTCTTTATGGGTGCATGTTTGTGTGTGTGCTGAGTTGGGGGGTGGGGGGTTCAGGTCTGTATGGGTGCATGTTTGTGTGTGTGCTGAGTTGGGGGGTGGGGGGTTTGGGTCTGTATGGGTGCATGTTTGTGTGCTGGGGTGGGGGGTTCATAAAATATATATAAGTTAATTAAAAAGGCGAGATACAATAACTAAATAGAAATAAATTATAACAATGGAAAATGTGTAGTACAAAATGTAAGTTTGAAATGCAAATAAAAATCGTTACCCCTCAAAAACATTCTTTTTCCATGTGTTTAGTACAAATTGGGGGTTTAAAAAGCCTCCTGCCACGCCCCGCCTACCGCCTCGCCCACATTTATTTTTCGGCCCACTATAGCCCTCATGTAAGGTACTTTCGGCCCTCTGTCAAAATCAGTTGTGCACCCCTGATTTAGAGGAAGGAGCAAAATTACCATGTAGTAGAATTTATGCACTTACAGAACAGGAAAATCAGTATTTATGGGAATATTTGGACGAGATGTTGGCTAAGGGTTTTATTAGACATTCCAAGTCCCCAGTCTCCTCACCCTTATTTTTTGTTCCCAAGAAAGAAGGTACCTTACGTACTTGTATTGATTATCGGGCCTTAAATAAGGTAACTATAAAGAACAGATTTCCGTTGCCTTTAATTTCAGTTCTTTTGGATCAAGTGAGGTCCACCAAAGTATACACTAAATTGGATTTAAGGGGTGCTTACCATCTGATATGGGTCAAAGAGGGGGATGAGTGGAAGACAGCGTTTAGAACCAAGTTTGGTTTGTTTGAATATCTGGTAATGCCTTTTGGTTTATGTAATGCCCCTGCCGCTTTTCAGTTCTTTATGCAAGAAGTATTACAGGAATTTATTGATGTTTTTGTTATTGTATACATTGACGATATATTGATTTACTCTGAATCCCTAGAACAGCATGTACGACATGTAAAGACAGCATTGAAACGATTACAGGATTGTCACCAGGTGGAATTTTTGGGATTTATTTTGACCAATACAGGAATTGTGATGGATCCTAAGAAATTGCAGGCAGTTAGAGACTGGCCCTCGCCACAATGCATCAAGGATATACAATCTTTTCTAGGCTTTGCCAACTTTTATAGACGATTTATCAGTAATTTCTCCAAAATCGTGACTCCCATCACGCATTTGTTAAAAAAAGCGGTGAAACTCACGTGGAGTGCTGAAGCAGAAAAAGCCTTTCAGGAATTGAAAATAGCATTCACTACGGCTCCTGTGTTAAAACATCCTAACACTGAGAAGGCATTTCAAGTGGAAACAGATGCAAGTAATGTGGCAATAGGAGCCATCTTGTCACAGAAAGATGAAATGGGAGTATTGTATCCTATAGATTTTTATTCCAGAAAATTGTCAGGGTGTGAGCAAAATTACTCCATAACAGATAAAGAGTTGTTGGCAATTCGGTCTGCATTCCTTGAGTGGTGACATTATTTATTGGGAGCCAGGCACCAGGTGATGGTGGTAGCTGATCACAAGAATTTGCAGTATTTTAAAACAGCTCAAACTCTTAGTCCTAGACAGTTGAGATGGTCTCAGTTCTTTAATTAATTTGATTTTGTGGTTACTTTTAGACCAGGTAACAAAAATGGAAAGGCAGACGCGCTATCTAGGGAACAAAATTTGGATATAATTGTTGGGGCCATTACCACGCAGATTACTGAACAAATCAAGAAAACTCTAAATTCACAACAATTATCTGAGTGGCGGGATAGCCATCCGGCACGACAGATACGAGCAGGATTATCATCAAGGACGATTATATTTACCAGCTAAGAAGTTACAAGACAAGGCACATTGGTGGTGTCATCGGTCTCCTTTAGCCGGACATGCAGGTGTGAGAAAGATGCAGACCATGTTAGAAAAATACTTTTGGTGGCCCACTTTAAGATGAGACATGGAAAGGTATGTGGCATTGTGTGAGAATTGTGCAGTAATAAAGTAGAGAATGTTAAGAAGAAAGGGTTATTACAACCATTACCTACTCCTGAGCAACCATGGACACACATTTCAATGGATTTTATCACTGATTTGCTGATAGATAAGCAATATGACACCATATGGGTAATGATAGATTTTTTGTCAAAACAAGGCCACTTCATTCCCTGTGAGGGAATACCTGAGGCAGGCAGATTGGCTGAATTATTCCTACAACACGAGTGAGACTACATGGGTTGCCACAAAGTATTGTCTCGGATAGAGGTTTGCAATTTACTTCCAGATTTTGGTGTGCCTTTTGCCGAATGTTGGGAATCAACTGTGCGCTTTCTACCAGCTATCAACCCCAGACAGATGGTCAGACTGAAAGAGTTAATCAAACCCTTGAGCAATATTTAAGAGGTCATTTGGGGGATGGTAGAGAATCCTGGGTACAGGCTTTATGGTTGGCAGAATTCACTTACAATAACACATATCATACCTCTTTGGGAATGTCCCCTAATGAATGTTTATATGGCCATGAATTAAACATGTTACCAGAACATTTGCCTGACAGTGGAAATATACCAGTATTACAGGAGCGCAAACAGTTGCTTCTTGAGATGAGAGGGAAGGCACGAGAAAATCTTGAAAAAGCCAAGAAGCAGTACAAAGAGCAAGCGGATAGACACCGTCAGGAAGGTCCTCAATATAAAGTAGGGGACAGAGTTTGGTTGTCTACTCGAAATTTGGCTTTAAAAGGGTCACGGAAATTTTTACCTCGGTTTATTGGACCCTACGAGATTAGTAAATGTATTTCTGCAACTGCTATGAAATTGCGTTTACCTACCTCTTTGCCTATACACCCGGTGTTCCATGTTTCTTTACTTAAACTTGCAGCTCCGGGCATGATTACCAAGCAACCTCCTGCTATTATGAAGGAAGGCCAAGAAGACTATGAAGTGCAGCGAATTTTGGATGTGAAGAAAATAAACTGTAAATTGTGGTACCTAATCCAGTGGAAAGGGTATGGATTAGAAGACTGTTCATGGGAACCAGCAGAAGCGGTACATGCTCCGAGGCTGGTCAAACAATTCCATTGGACACATCCGAACAAATTTGGCCCCTGGAAGGGCCCTGGGAGAGGAGGTAATGTGAGGAAAATGGGTTGGTGGAGACAGAAAACGAGGCAGCAGAGGTCTCACCAGGCTTAAAAGACATGTTTAAGCTGTCAAACTACAACTCCCAGCAGCTTCTGGGGTTTTCAGTAGTTTCTGCCGTGTGCGCGTCGGGCCAGCTGTAACAAATTAGCTACAGCTTATTACGGGCCAACGGCGCACGGCAGGTGTGGATTATTTTGTGTTCGTGCAGAAGCTATGCCGGAGGATTTTGTCGGAACACCGCGTGACTTTCTCCCTGCTTGAAGGTGTGCCTGAATAAGGAAAAATCGAGCGGTGCTCAAGACAACCTCATACTACGTTCGGGAAGGCTGTTTTTGTTTCCCAGGTGAAAAGATAAGTACGGGAAGGGTTGACTGTGGATTTATTTTCATGTTGGGGAGCATATGCAGCAGCGTTCGCATACTGGAGCCGCATGGCTAAGAAGGCTACACGAGAATACGTCCGGGAATGCTGTCTAGCTTCTAAGACAAAAAGATAAGTGCGAGAAGGGATTTTCTGGTTACGTTATTACTGTTAATGATTTGTGGGGCTTTCAAAACAATCAAGGAAGCCGACTGAGTTATGTGTATTTTCCATCTTCACGGCAGTTCATGATATGGGCTGTGCCAGGACTCTGATCACTCACTTTAGGAGTTAACAAGAGACTGCACTCAAGTTTTATTACAATTCACTCGAGCTCTCAGAGTGTGTGTGTTCAACATCTATGGGAGGGCCATGTACATGTGTTATGTTCTACATGTCGCATCTTGCTTGCCCAAAGGGCCATGTGTTTTGTTTCTTCATGTGGGAATGAACTCCCAACAGTCTGTTTCATCCTTGCTTGCTTATATGTGGTTCATGTATATGATTAACCATCTGTGCCTGTATTAAGAGGTATTTTTGGGCATACAGGAGATTCTAATAGGAACACTAATACTCAGTATCAAGTAGGAGTATTGATGTGTGTGGTGTTTTCTGTGTGGGTTCATGTAAGAAAAGTATTAGGAGGTAGTGTAGGGTTTGTTCCTGGGTGCTTCCCCGGTCCCATCCACCTTAGGCACTCCCTAACCCTTTTTCCGGTCTCCATATATATTCCCCTCCCTGTCCACAACCTAACCCTCTTCCCCCCCATTGGCTGCCATGTGGTATCCTGTAAAATATAATCAGGTATCTGTGCCAACCACGGGTGGAGGGTCGACTAGATTCAGCTTCTGTGGTTCGGGGGAGAGTGTTGACACACCTTGCCCCCTTATTGTGGACTTGAGCATTGACATACATGTACCCCACTCGCGCAAGGCCAATCGCGTGTAAGACTTCTTGCACACCCCTGAAATACACGTACCCCACTCGCAGAGGGCCAATCGCGTTTAAAACTTCCCATGCATCCCCGAAATACATGTACTCCGCTCGCACAAGGCCAAACGCGTGTAAGACTTCCCGCGCACCCCCAAAATACACGTACCCCGCTCACACAAGGCCAATCACGTGTAAGACTTCCCGCGGACCCCGAAATACACATACCCCGCTCGCACTAGGCCAATCGCGTGTAAGACTTCCCGCGCACCCCCGAAATACACGTACCCTACAAGCACAAGGCCAATCGCATGTAAAACTTCCCACGCACCCCTGAAATACACGTACCCCGCTTGCACAAGGCCAATCACGTGTAAGACTTCCCGCGCACCCCCAAAATACACGTACCCTGCTCGCACAAGGCCAATTGCGTGTAAGACTTCCTGCGCACCCCCGAAATACACGTACCCTGCTCGCACAGGGCCAATCACGTGTAAAACTTCCTGCACACCCCCGAAATACGTGTACCCCGCTCGCACAGGACCTATCGCATGTGATTCTCCCCACGCAGCGGGGTACGTGTATTCAGAGGGGTGCACAGGAGTTTAACAGACGTTTTCATGGTTGGGGGGCTGTATGCTGGTCCACTGGCCTGTGCGCCATGTACAGAATTTATGTGCTGTTCATGGCACACGGGGAGGGGTTGGGGGCGTAACTGGTGCTGCTGCAGAGTCGCTGCGCCACTCTGCGCCACGGCTGGTTATGGGTGTTAAAATCCATGAATACGCTGTGCACGGAAATGGATTTTTGCGCACACGGCTGGCGCAGGCTGCCGCACGCGCACACTGTGCACCAGCCGCGTGTGCCACGTGTGTGCTGAATTCTATGAATTACCCCCCGTGTGTCTATACCACATAGCCCAAAACTTCACATACAAAAATAACATAAAACCTGATGAAAAAAAAGGTAGATACAGAGTGTCAAATTGTGAAGGCAGCTTAGTAAAACTCACCAAACCAAATTTAATTAATCATATCAAATTGTCATTAAAGACTGCTCAACATAAAGAACTATATTACATGTCCCTGCTACAACTCTTTAAACCATGGAGAAAAGAGGAAGAAATACTAGATAACTATGACTCCTACGAAGACGCTTTCAAAGCAAATGAAAGCACTATAACCGATGTAAACTTTATACACTACAAAACTATGTTGTACAATGAACACCAACACGAAGATAAACTCCAGGCCCAACTAGATAAGGACACTCCTGACAGTAGTCAACCTTCTGTAACAGGAAGCCAATAACCACTGGGACAGCCACTAAAAACAAATGTGGCAGAATTAGCTAAGACGGAAGTAGAAAACACCATGTGTCAGCATGAAGATAAAGAAGACTAAACTATACTACAATCAAAACTAAACAATGAGCAACATAGCATTTTTCAAGAAGTAACAAAAGAAATTGCACATGGTGTACAACATGAAAACAAAGAATGCACCTGCCAACATTACAAACCTATACTACTGTACGTCAGTGGTGAAGCTGGTTCTGGCAAAACATTCTTAATCAAAATCATCAGCAAATTCCTTCAACAATTGACAAACAACAAACTGTCAGCTGTTGTCACTGCCCTCACAGGTGAAGCTGCCTACAACATAGGCGGTGTCACTTTACACCGATTACTACTCCTGCCAGTAGAACACCAAAACATATTAGACTATTACAAACTTTCTACAGAAGCTGTAATGGAACTACGCAGAGTATTAAAACAAATGAAAATGCTACTAATAGATGAAGTGAGCATGGTCTCCAACCTAATGTTGGCTTTGATTCACCTCAGATTACAAGAAGTACTCAAAACAAACTACGAAGAGCTCTTTGGAGGAAAACACATTATTGTTTTTGGAGATCTTCAAATGACACCAGTGAAAGGTGAGCCTATTTTTAAAACCTTAGGACACAAACTCTGCCGTAAAACTGTTGGCAGCATAGGAAATGTCAACCTTTTGCAACATTGCCAATACAGAGAATTAACAGAAAACATGCGGCAATCTGCAGATCTCACTTATGCTAACATCTTAAAAAGTATTAGAGTTGGTATACTATCCCAAGAAGCACAAGCAATATAAAAAACCCGGCACATTCATGCACTGTATGGCGATAATGCATGTGCTACGGATGTTATGGAACAATTAACCCACAAAAATGTCAATTGTATGGCCTTAATGCCAACTCTTGCAAGCTGTTTCAAATTCAATGAAACAATGTTAAAAAAAGAAATGCAACCAATAATTGAAATTAGCGCCACAGACAAACTAGACATACATGGTATGACACTACCCATGTGTGAACAAGCCACAACAAGACTAAATAGTTTAGAAAATTCAATCTCCAACACAGCTGAATTGGAAAAAATATTAAAATTATCCTTAAATTGCGGAGTAATGCTTAAACGTAACCTTGACGTGGATCAAGGACTAGTTAATGGAACACTGGGTACAGTTGTTGGCTTTCAAACATACCCACATGACAACAACATTTAGTTTGTCAATATTCTCTTTGACAAACTTTCAGAAGTGAAAAGGATAGGACGCTCAAAAGCTTGATTCCTTCTCTTCAAAGACATGTATGTACGCAGAGAACAATTTTATTTAACTCTTGCATACGCAGTCACCATTCATAAATCACAAGGTCTTACCCTAGACAAAGCATTGATAGACATTGGTAACACAGTCTTTAAAGAAGGCATGAACGTAGCACTATCACGCTTACGTACACTTGACGGTCTATTTCTATTCAACTTTGATGCAAGTAAAGTAAACACTGATATTCCTTGCATTTTAGAATACAATAGACTTTGTTCACTATACACCCCCATCTAAAAACATATCCTGTTCCACAATAAGTAAAATGTTGTAAAAGAAAACTAAATAAAACAGAAATGCAACAGGATGTCACTGCAAATCCTCCAAAGAGAGTAAAAAAAACTAATACTTCATCAAGTACCACAAACAAAAAAGAAACTATAAGGGAAAGTAAACCAGGTACTTCTTCAAAAAAGGAAGACAAACTCAAAAAAAAGCACTCAGATACAGAACTACCTGGTCCATTTAAACTTTCAAATGTAATTGGTGTAAGTTGCTACGCAAATGTAGCAATGAATATTCTATTTCAATTACCACCAATTGCTGACAACATTTACTTACACAGTAGAGACCAATTGTGTTTGCAAATGTCAGTACTTCATAGAAACGCAACAAACAATCCTGACAACACGTATAGTGTTTAAGGAATAAGACAACAATTGGACTACTGTGCTGGAATGGTGAAATTCACTATAAACTCACAGGAAGATCCACAAGAATTTCTAATATACTTACTACAAGTACTGAAAAACAAAAACATACCTATAAATGAAATCTTCCAGATTTCATACATGTGGAAACATACATGCACTCTCTGCAACAATGTGACACAAGAACAAATCCCCAATGACCGCTTTGTGTATGTATCAATACCCAATTGTGAATCCGTTCCATTTCAGCAACCTGTACAAAATGCAAACCATTGTAGATTATGTACTACCTGCAATTCGGATAATCACTCCAACTTACTAATAAAAACACATAGTAAATATGTAATACTAATGCTTCTACGTTACAATGCAGATGGTACCAAAAACAACTGCAAGCTGACTGGATTCACACATGGTCAAGTATCACTTGGTAAGAAAACCTTCACAACAATAGGTTTAATCTACCACACAGGAGGCACAACCAATGCAGATCACTATACTGCATATATAAAAAAAATGTGGATGGTTTGAATGTAATGATAGTACCATTACTCTAAAGCAGAGATTACCAGAAAATCTTGCAAACGCTTATTTAATCTTCTTAAAACCAAAATGTATTAACTAAACTGTACTTAAACATTAACAAAACCTCTATTAAAAAACTCTAAACTGTTAGAATATGCCAACAGCTATCTAACTGCCCCAAGATTCTACAACAACTAAACAGATAAATGAATACCTCTAAATTATATCATAATATAGACAGTTAGAATACGCCAACTGGTATCTAACTGCCCCAAGATTTTAGAATATCCAAACAGATAAATCAATAACACTTCATTATAACAAAAAATATACAGTTAGAATACGCCAACTGGTATCTAACTGCCCCAAGATTTTAAAATATTCAAACAGATAAATCAATACCACTTCATTATAACAAAAATAGACAGTTACAATATATCAACAGATATCTAACTGCTCCAAAAATCTGCAACAAGCCAACATATAGAACATTAGCCAGAAACAACAAGTGAACACTGAAAACAAACAAACAAATAGACTGTAGCATAACAAAAAAGGTTTTTTTTTAATCCAACATGGATTCTTTTTTCCCACAGACCCAATGATTTTAGCAACAAACACAGAAACTGAGCAAATTGCACAGTACATTGGTTTGTAATCTACTAAATAGGAGGGTAAAAAAAATAAAATGTTGATTATTCCATGTTATAAGTCATTACAAAATACCAATACTAACGTGATCTTTTCTTTTATCACAGAAATTAACAACAAATACATGTACTCCAGTTACTAAACCAAACAGTAAGTATAACCATCGCAGCAAATCACACCCATAGTGACTTATAACTTCAGTGTTTATGAATTTGGTCATGGCCATGCACCCAAGACTCTAGGCCCTGGCTACAACCACTGCTGCATACCACACCCATAATAGCTTATAGCTTCGGTGCTTATAAATTTGGTCTTGTCCATGCACCCAAGACTGGATAAGCCACTATGGGTGTGATATGCTGCAGTGTTTTTGGCCAGGGCATAGAGTCTTGGGTGCATGGCCATACGGCCATGCTCCCAAGATGCTATGCCCTGGCCACAACCACCACAGCATATCACACCCATAGAGTCAAACATTTTAACTATGCCATATGGGCACTTTTAATATCCACGAACATGACGAGTGTTCTTAGAACAGTTTCAACTTGCCCACAAACACTACAGACAGGTATAACGTCCTCAGGACACCCCCATTTCGTTTACTTACAAACATTTCAGAACACTGTAAGTGTTCTTAGAACAGTTTCAATGTGCCTGCGAACAGTACGGACAGGCATAGCGTCCTCAGGTTACACCTATTTTGCTTATTTATGAACATCCCAGGACACTTGATGTGTTCTTAGAACAGTTTCAACTTGCCAACGAACAGTACAGACAGATATAGCGTCCTCAGGACACGCCCATTTTGTTTATTTACGAACATCCCAGGGCACATAATGTGTTCTTAGAACAATTTCAACTTGCCTACAGACAATACGGACAGTGTCCTCAGAACAACCCCATTTCGTTAATTTACGAACATTTCAGGACATCGTCTGTATTCTTAGAACAGTTTCAACTTGCCTGTGAACAATACGGACAGTCATAGCATCCTCAGGACACACCCATTTAGTTTATTTACGAACATTTCAGGACACCGCTTGTGTTCTTAGGACAGTTTCAGCTTGCTTGCAAACAATTCGGACAGATCTAGCGTCCTCAGAACACCCCCATTTTGTTTATTTACAAACATCCCAGGACACTTGATGTGTTCTTAGGACAATTTCAACTTGCCTACGAACAGTACGGACAGGTATAGCGTACTCAGGACACCCCAATTTTGTTTATTTACGAACATCCCAGGACACATGTTCTTAGAATAATTTCAACTTGCCTACGAACTATACGGACAGCGTCCTCAGGACACCGCCATTTCATTTATTTACGAACATCCCAGAACACTTGATGTGTTCTTCAAACAATTTCAACTTGCCTACGAACAGTACGGACAGGTACAGCGTCCTCAGGACACCCCCATTTCGTTTATTTAGAACATCCCAGGACACTTGATAGGTTCTTTGAACAGTTTCAACTTGCCTACTAACCATACAGACAGGCGTAGTGTCCTCAGGACACCCCCATTTCATTTATTTACGAACATTTCAGGACACCCGTATTGTCCACGGTCAGAAGGAACACAACAGGGGTGCCTGCCACCTAAATAAATACAACATTTAACCCATCTCTTATTCCCCCACCCTCCACAAACAGTCTTACACACCAAAACACTTTACTAAACAGTATTTTTCCACCAAGTTTCAACACGTTGTCTGCGGACATCCGCGAATCCAAGATGGCGGCGTTTCCAAAAATCTGACGCACTTCACGCTCTTCACCATCCAATCAGCGAACACGTTGCATGTGCGCGGACATGACGCAAGCCGATTGGCCAATCAGGACACTGTCCGCGGAGTGAACAGGGAAGTGTGTCCGCGGACCGAACATAGATATCACTCATTTTTTGTGACCAACTTTTTGGTCATTTTTTAAAAAACTACTGGACAGATTTTCACCAAATTTGCAAAAGCACACTTTCCGGGCCAAGCCGCTGCTCCTGATCCAAATTTGGTGAAATTCCGTCCAGCGGTTTGGGCTGTAGGCGTGAGCAAAGTTTTTTCCCCATTCAGTCTATGGGGAAAAAATAAATTTTGGGACCCCCCCTATAACTTTGCCCCCCCCTGGACCAAACCTCACCAAACTTTGTGTAAAAATTCAGAGTGACCCATATACTTTTTTTTGGAAAGTTTGGTGAGGATTCGGCCAGGGAGAGTGGAGTTATAAGCCACCCAAAAAAGGGCTCTTCCTATGGAAACAGCAATTTAACCATAACTACAGAGCCACTACAGAGGCTGTGTAATTCAAGGAAAATACGTTAGTTGTAGGGACATTATGTTGAGGACTTAACGCAACAAACCCCTGAAATTCAGCTAAAGCCACGTTAACTTTGCGGCCCCTGATGCGCATCCTACGACCACAATAATAGCATCACAGATGACATCACTGTTGAGAACACTAATAACATTGAATATAACTGATTAATAATGGAATTAGGCATAACATCATTTATAAGTGAGTTCATGAAAGGTTTGATTACCTTAATAACAGTTTAGGGCATGTACTTGGCCATAACAAAGGCTGGGGTCACTGGCCAGCACCAATGGCCGTAGGTAGTGGTTGGTTAGTATTTAAAAATACCAATGTCCATGGTTAAAAGCCATGCTAGTGTCCCATCAATGTTTTAAAATATACAGTGGCCAACGTTGAAAGCTGTAGTCATTGGCCATGGCTAAAGGACATAACTAGGGCCCATTAATATGTTCCAATATATAGTTGGCACAGTCGAAGGATGTGGCCACTAGGTAGTATTGTGTTAAATACCATGACTAGTGGCTGGTTAGTGTACATAATATGCAGTGGGTACGGCCGAAAAAAGATATTGCTTATTGCATTTTATTATTTTTAAATATACAGTAGACATGGCCAAAAGATGTACAAACAGCTCAAGGTCAAAGTCCATTGCTAGTGGCCCATATATATGGTACAATATATAGTCGTAACTGGCAAAGGTTGTGGCCAGTAACCAGTATTGTGGTGAAGCCAATGGCCAATACCCGATCATTGTATATACAGTGTACATGGGTGAAGGTTGTGACCACTGTACATAACTGAATGCCATGATTAGTACCCATTCATGTATTAAAATATATTTGGGCATGCACACTGACCATGTCTGAAGGCCTTGTTTAATGACAGTTACTGTTGTAATTAGTTATGTCATCAGTGATGTCATACGTGATGTCATCATTGTGGTCATACAATGCACAACAGCGTGAAGTTAAGGTGGCTTTAGCTGAATTTCAGGGGTTTTGTTGAATTCAGTTCTCACCTTAACGTCCCTGCAACTAAAGTTTTTTTGTTGAATTTAAAAGGTTTTGTTACAATGTATTGCTCACTTTAATGTCCCTGCAACTAAAGTGTTTTCCTTCAATTTTTGACTAAATACTGCAAAAGCAAAGATGGTGTAGTTGCATTAATGAAATGCTCAATTGGTTCAAAAATTGCGTTCACATGGCAATGCACCCCACTCTCGAACCAATCATATCGCCCACTACGTCCTTGCGTCTATGTGTCATTGTCATCCGCGCCTACGGACTGGCCAATCGCACATGCAGATGAAGTGACGCAGCTATGCCCATGCCATATTATGATATCTGTGCATACTACACTGTCCAATCAGCAAGCATGGAAGTATGTCGTCGTGAATAATAATCACACTCACAAAAAAGAGGTTTACATTCATCATTGCTTTCTGTGCTTGCTAGTGAAAGGTGATCTGAGTATCTGCAAGAATTTTTGCCACTTTTCCTTTTAAATTCCTTATCCTTTTTACCCACATTCCCCCTAACACCTAATCCTATTTCCCTTTGTACTGTGATTTGTTCAGTTGGTGTGCTGTTTGTTTTACTTTTTTCATATCTTTTTTTACTTTTTCTTTTTTTGCAGCATTGATTTTTTTGTGTTGTCTTTTTTAAAGTTTTACTTTTTCCTTTCCATTCCAACCTGTCTGAATATGACAGCACGAGTAGTGATGATGTCATCATTTGGGTCAACAATCCATTGACCCAAATGATGACATCAGGAACGAAAGGAATGAAAAAACAGCAGACAGTTGGTTCTTCTTCAATGTAAAGGAACACTGTGCAGGAAAAGAGGCAGAGGAGGTACTCTGCATCTTCTGTAACAAGACTCTAGGCAGTGGGCCTTCTGATATTACATCTCAAAGCCTAGGAACATCAATAATGATAAACCACCAAGTGCAAGTCCACTGGGATGAGGTAGATGATGAGTACAGAAAAGCCCACAAACATCATAAAAAGGAAAATGCATGGGGCCCATTCCTCAGCACCAGCTGCAGAACCTCCATCCATCAGTGCATCAATAACTCCAACTGGAAATTAAGCATCTACATCAGCAGTGGTATCCACTTGACAGACTCCTCTGTTATTGACACCCGATCTTACCATGATGCAAGTCATATGTAGAAAATGCTGCAAATGGGTAGTAAAGGAAGGTGCCACATTTAATGAATGGCAGAAGTAAATTGTACAAGACCAGATTACATGTCATCATTATTTTATTTTTTAAGTGGCAATTGCCCCCTTTTTTCAAAGAAAAATAGAAATAAATACAAAAAATATGTTTCTTTTCATTTGAATTCCCTTTATTATATGTTTCATCCTTATGTGTTTTCCTCCCGTATTACACGCCCCTCTTTCCATCCCCCAAAACGGTCCTTTTATGGGACACCTTTTATGTTACATAAATCGATCAAAATGAACAGCGAATGCAAAAATACATAACAATACATATTGTCATTTATTTTATGTAGTTTCAGAAGCCACGCAAGCAAAACCCAGGAATTCATTGAATGAATGCTGTAGCCGCGGCTATACAAAATAACATTAAAAAAATACAACTCTCTATATGTCCATTACACATATATATCAAACTTACCAAATACATTTATACATTTTCTTTTCTTTCTTCCATAATATAAACTCTAAAACAAAATGTAGCTGATAACAAAATAAAAACAAAATTATGGTACAGAGTGAATACTGATTGTATTCCTCGTAAACAACCATTAACAGGTTGTATTTATTAATCATACTATAGAGGAAAACAAACTACTCATTGGAGAGAAAAAGAAACTATATTTAGTTATTTGAAATATTTACCAATCGTTATATATACATATACAAATTATACTTAATCTAACATAACATGTAAAATAAAAATATCAACAGTTGTATGAAATAAAAATGGTATCAATGAAACACCCTTTACAAAATAACACTTTAAAAAAGTAATAACTGCTAAGGTGTAGTATAGGCGAAAAAAATCCAGTATTATCACCATAACTATATGTTATGCTCACCTGGTCTCTGCAGAGGCGTTGGGGCACGGTTGCAGCCCTCCCCGTGGTTATATCATCCCTTTCAGGCTTCTCCCCCTGCAGACAAGCTGCGGGCAGTGACAATTGGTGGCACTGCTCCTGCGTGGGTATGAGAAAATGTGAGTGCTCTGAGTGGTGACTGTTGTACCTCCCAAACCCTTCGACCGAAGGTGCGATTTCTGTGGGAACGTACCGGCCCATAAAGCTCACCTGGTAAGTATGGAGGATGAGCTCTCCGTCCTGCTACTTCTGGCAGGGGCGCTTGTGGATAGGATCTAGTTGCTTGATTGATCCCTGATAGGTATAGTCCAGTCCAGCTGTGACTATGCTCCTCCTGGTTGGTGGTAAGGGTCTCTTAATGTCTTGTCTTTTCCTCTTTCTGTTTTATTTATTTATTTTATATTTGTAAAGCGCCTAGCACCTCAGAGGCATCAAGGCACTGTTTCAAGAAAGTGTCTTAGTTACAAGAAGTAGGCGGCACTCCTGGGGTTACAGATAGCAAGTGCCTACAGTGAGGTACAAACGGTAAAGAGCAATGCCAGGGTTACAGGTAGCAAATGCCTAACAGTAAGATCCCGGGTGAGGTTATACAAACAGTTGATTGCTTTTCTGAAAGCAGTGTGGGATTTGATGCTTCTGATTGTGGGGGGAAGTAGGTTGCAGTTGGTGGCTGCTAGCACCGGGAAGCTTGTGCCGCCTGCTCGGGCTTTGAGGCTTTGGGGATGGCGAGGCGGTTGGAGTAACTGGAATGAATGGGTCTGTTCGAGGGGGGCACAGAGAATTTTCTGTCTTGGTATTGTTGCTCTCAATGTTGTTAATTCCTGAATAACGTTTTCTCTTCTGCTTTCTTCCAGATAGGTGGAATTGCGGCCCAACAGCAGCTGTGGAGACGCGGAATGCGGCAAAGATGAAGATGGATGAAACCGCAATGTCCGACAACTGGTAAGTGATGGTTTAAGGGACAGCATGAGGTTTGATGGTAGCATGACCTTAAACTTAATGTCTGTTAAGTGTCTAACCTTGCCTTTTGTGTTATTTGCAGGTGCTGCGGTCACAGGTGGAGCGCGTCGTGCTGCGGTATCAGGATGAAGATTCCAGCATCAAAAAAGAATAGAAGATGAACCGCGGTGCCAGATGATGATGCCTGCGCTCCAGGAGATGTTTGAAGGTGAGCCGCGATGCCCAAATGATGATGCCTGTGCTCTGGAAGATGAAGTTGGGCCACAGTGCCAAGAAGAGGATGTGCAGAGATGACCACAAAGGCATGAACAGGTGAGAGCAGGATCCCCTAGGAGGTAAGTATGGAGGCAGATGACTGAACTTCTAAAGATAATTGGAATTCCAGGCGGCGGTGAGCGTTACACTGCTTGTAAATGCAGAATAACACAAAGCGGCTGCCTCAGGGATCAGAGCAGTTTATATAGCTGTGCTCGTGGGCACGCCCACTAGGCTTGGCTTGCCTGCCACACCCTGACACTCCTAGTGATTCAGCGCGTGTCAGGCAACCCAATAGCAAGTAGCCCCACCCAAGTGTACACGTGGGGCTACTTTAAAGAGGAAAGTTCCAATGTTAAATATACGGTGCACCCAAAATGAAGTGCTATGTCCATAATAAAGGTAGTTTTCAACTCAAATGAACAATGCCTTGTTTATTGTTCCTTATGAGCCTGGCGCTAAAGGCGCCAGGACTGTGTCCATCAGGGCCCCCTGTGTGTGTGACCCTTTAAGGTCAGTGTCCTTGGCACAATGACCATGACAGCACACCCCCTACAAGGCCCCTCTCAAGGGTTGTCTTCCTCCTGGTCCTGGCTTGGTGGGATTATCGCGATGGAATTGCTCGATTAAACGTGGAGCATGGACGGATTCGCTGGGTTCCCATGTTCAGTCTTGAGGTCCGTAACCTTTACAGTCTATAAGGTAATACAGTTTGGACCTAACTACCTTGGAGTCCAAGATGGACTTAACTTCATACTCTGTTTCCCCATCTAGTAACTCTGGCTATGGTGGTGGACTAATACGTGTATCTGGTTTCATTGGTTTGAGGAGAGAGACATGAAATACTGGGGGAATCTTCATGTGAGATGGTAACTCAAATTTGATTGCGGCAAGGTTGATTATTGCTTTGATAGTTTAGGGACCCAAATATCTGGAGCGGAAGGCCCGTGGTCCTTTCAATGGTATGTGTCTGGATGCTAACCAAACTTTATCCCCACTCTGGTAATCCGGAGCTTCTTTTCGGTGCCGATCAGCAAACCATTTTTGTCTTTCTTTGTCCTTATTCAAGTGTCCCTTTGCTTCCTCAAGAACCTGAGTGATGGTTTTATGCAAGGTTTTTATTACTGGCATTTCCAAAGTATCTGGTGGATCAAACACTGATGTTCGTGGATGTCTTCCGTGTAGAATATAGAATGGCATTTGCCCAGTACTCGTGTGAACCGAGTTGTTGTATCCATACTTGGCTACCCAGAGTATGTTTTTCCAGGAGCCTTCGGAGTGCTGTAGCATACACCTTAAATACTGCTCTAATGTCTGATTATGATAGGTTATTTTTATTTATTTATTTATCTATGATGGTTCATTTATAACGCGCTTAATACCCAGTGGTTTCTAAGCGCGGACCTGGAACTCGAACCTGTGGTGCTCCGTCTCGCCTTGCTTCCAAGGCGAGCACGTTACCCCTGAGCTATCCTTCCGAGATTAGTTCATTCATTTTGTCCATTGGTTTGAAGGTGATGCTAGTGGACAACCGCAGGTCAATTTTGGCAATTGTACAACACCTTCTCCAAAAAGTGGAAACAAATTGAGACAAATTGAATCCCACGATCCGATATCAATATTGATGGAAATCCATGAAACCGGACAATTTGTTCTAAGAACACAATAGCGAGAGCCGATGCAGTTGGAAGTCCTTTCAGAGGGATGAAATGGGACATTTTAGAAAATAAATCCACAACGACTAAGATGGTGTAACCATTGCAGGGAGGAAGATCCATGATAAAGTCTATTGAATAGGGTATGCCAAGGTGCTGGCGGTACCTTCAAGCGATGTAGTAAACCAGCAGGGTTTTGCTTCTGAGATTTGTGTTGTGCGCAGACACCACATGTTGCAGCAAATTCAGCAATATTTTTTCTCCAAGTGGGCCACCAGTAGTTTTGCTTTATCTTAGCCTGCATCTTGGCTATTCCGGGATGTCCTTCCATTAGTGAATCATGATAGTTTGTGATTATTTGAGTTTGTAGTTTCTTGTCCGGGGTATATAACCGTCCTTGAAAATATGGTAGATTGTTTTCGATGGTCTACCGGTCTCCCTTCAAAAGCCATTCCTGTTGTGTTGTCTGATCCATCTGGGATTGCAAACTGGTTTTTAAGTCATCTATACACGTGGTAGCAGCAATCGTGATTTGGATTCGTTCTTCACGATCGGAAGTTGTAAAAGCCTCTTTTTCTTCACTCATACGTGATAGTGCGTTTGCTTTCCCATTCCGTACTTCAGGTCTATAGGTGATAACAAAGTCTTATTCTGCGAAAAAGAGCGCCCAACGAAGTAAGCATGAGGATTGTGCCTTGGCAGTCTTAAAGTATTGTAAGTTACGGTGGTCCATGATAAGGGTGACTGTGTGTCTTGCGCCAAGTAGATAGTGTCTCCATGCCTTGAATGCTACCTTGATCGCCAATAGCTCTTTATCTGTGATCGCATAGTTCAATTCGGGGGCAGAAAATGTGCGGGACCAGAATGCGACGGGATGTAACTGTCCTGTTTCCAGGTCCCTTTGGGACAACACCGCTCCTATGGCTGTTTGAAGCGTCTGTTTCAATCATGTATGGTAGGCCTGGTCGGGGGTGTCGAAGAACTGGTGCTGTGATAAATGCGAGTTTCAGCTTCTGAAAGGCTTCTTCAGCTTCTGTGAAAGTAACTTCCATCCCAAGATCGTAGGAGGTCCCAGAACCAAGTGCTAAGTTCCCAGTTTCCCTCGTGAACATGCACTTCTGAACTAAGGACGTGCAGATGTTGGATTGCTCTGAAAATCGTTGGGGAGGAATCTGGCACGGAAATGCAGCAAGCAGACCCCACTAATTTACATACCCCACCACGTTCAGTCAGGATGACATCTAATGCCATCCGGTTCTGAAGTGCCACTGACCTTATTGCTTTCTGTTCTAACGTCTTATTATAGAGTATGTCAGTGGTCCGGTTGATGGTCCTCTCCAGTACTCTCGCTAGTCTCCTCATGTCCTCTGAGTTCAGTATCTGCCCCCAAAATGGCACAAAGGATTTAGCTACATCGCCCAGAAATTGTGCTGAAGTATCGCCATTCTCGTCCCGCCGTGGACGAGCCTTTGAAATTTCTATAGTACTAGCAATGAATATCCCGGGTAACAGAATCCCTAAATAAAAAGTTCCCTGCCAATCCCTTGGTAACCATGGAAATGCTACATTACAGCAAACAAAGTAGACAGGTTCGCCTACATACAAAGGTCGGTTCTCACTCGTCAAATTCGCAACATTGGCGCAACCTTTAAAATCACACATTGACTGTGTACCCTTCCTCTGTATGCAGAAAGAAACTGAATCGGGCTGTGGTTAACAGCATAAGAAGGTGGCGTGGCATTCCTATTGCCTATAGGAGCCATCTTAAAAAAAATTAAAGATTTGAAAGGACGGGACAGTCTGTCAGAAGGCCTAATAGAAGCAACATTTAGCTTGCTCCTATTCGCAAAAAGTGAGCATCCCAGAGGCGTCAGAACAAGTCTTTCAAAATCGTTCAAGTTCGTCCCATCAAAGTTCCCGAGATGCTATCGTTCCATCGGCCAAAGAATAGTGCTCTAAGAGAAGCATAGCAAGCAGTTGTCAAAGGTAAAGGATGAATATACCAACCCAGCCCCTTATCCCTGTGTTGCGGTAAATGCGAACAAACCCAACAGTTAGACCTTTTAAGAATGGTATGTGTAGCGTTCATGATGAGTAATAGAGTGTTGTTGTGATAACTCTGTCTGTGCTGAGAATCTCTTGGAGATAAAGTATGCAGATGTACAAAAGGAGTAGGAACAGTGGGTACATTTTCAGTGGGTAACACATTTTCAAGCGGATGTATTTCTTCCAGATTCCAAAATCCTAAGGCAATGACTATTGTAAAACCAATCAACATTATCACTAAGCAACAATACGTTTTCGGGGCCCACACATTTGAATGTTCATTTCTGTAGCTGGTCACACAGTCGCTTATCTTTTCCGTCCTAGCGGGAGCGGTTGCAGGCATTGTTCTTCAAACGATTTACACCAATGTTTTTTTGCTGGCGACCTCCAGGCCAAGCATCTTCTTAGTCCTTTCACAAACCCTAGCCAACAGAATCCCCTTCTACACAGATGATCAGGCCAAAAAGGCAAGCCCTTGATGACTTTTCTTCGAAGGCACAGCCAAACCGTGCAGTAGGTCTATTTCCTCGGACACAGATCGTACCTTGTGATCCCTGGTACTGAATGATCTGTGAACGTGTTATCACTTCCCGTTGGAAGCGACGAATCCAAAGCAGGATCTGATGCAAGATCCAGAACAAATTCAAAAGACGAAAAGGTTGGAGAGTGTGGCGATGAAATGGCTGTTTCCCCAGGCCTCACAGGCTCATGGAGAGTCTCTGATGCACTCTCGGTGCTGTTTACTGCTTTTTGATCATTGGTTGCAGTACTGGTGAGGGGTTCTGTATCTTCTGTAGCGTGTGGCACAGGGTGTTGAATCCTCTTGATGTGTGACACGTGGATCCAATTCCTCTTTCCTGCTTGCCGCACCGCCGTCTGTGTGACCAGGAGGATCTGATACGGGCCCCGCCAATGAGGTGCGAGGCAAGAGGATCGCTTGAATGCTTTCATAAGGACCCAGTCACCCAGCCGTATGCTCTGTGAGGCCCTCGTATTTCACAAGTAAAGCCTCTCGCACCTGGTGATAAATCAAATACAGATTTTTAGTTAACTGGCCACAATAGTCAGAAAGAAGTACATTATCGACCTCACGCAAAGAACGGGGCCTGGGGACATTCCAAATGTTAACTGGCCTACCCATGACCACCTCAAATGGAGAGAGCCCAAGCTTTGTTTGAGGGGTCATCCTCATGGTAAGGCGTCCGGCCATTTTAGTTTGGTGCCGGCACACGTCTTAGCGAGCTTGTTTTTGATGATGCTGTTGTGTCTTTCTACTAGTCCAGCACTCTGTGCATGTCTGGACGAATGGAATCATTTATTGATCTGTAATCCCGCGCATATCTGCAGAATCACAGCAGCGATAAAATGTGGACCATTGTCCGACCAGATGACTCTTGGCAAACCAAATCTTTGAAAATATTTCTTTAGCATGGTCTTTGCCGTGGTCATGGCTGTGGCATCTTTGATGGGAAAAGCTTCAACCCATTTGCTAAAGGCACAGATAACAACTAATACGTACTTAAAATTGTAGCAACGCTCCATTTCGATAAAGTCAAAATTAATCACCTCAAAGAGGACAAAAGGTGGACCAAAACTACCCCTAGGAGTTGATGTGCCCTTTCCCACATTGTGCTGCAAACAATTCATACATCCCTGAACGAATCGTTCAGCTACTTTAGGGAATTTATCATTTACCCACACATTTTTAGTGACCTTAAAAGCACAAATATGGGTGGGACCATGAGCCATAACAACCATCATCATAACATATGCGTCAGGCAATAGCCATTTCCCTTTAACTTTGTCCAACCAGCACCCATCATCATCCAGTTTTCCCAAGCCCTCAGCCCATTTCTTAGATTCTTCTAACGTGGCATCGGCTTGAATATTCTTTACGGAATCAATACCCTCATCCAAAGTACAGGCATTTGTGACTTCCCTTGAAGTATACATTTCTGACGAGGGATCAGTGGCAGTCTGTTTGGCTATCTGGTCAGCGAAAGCATTACCTTTTCCTGAATTGTCTATGACCTTCTGATGCGCTGCGCATTTCATGATAGCTACCTGAGTAGGGAGTGCAAGCTCTGAGAGTAACCGTACTATCAAGGAGCCATGTTGGATTTTTGTACCATGTGAAGTCAAGAAACCTCTTTCGGCTCAAAGTCTGCTGAAGTTGTGAACCAACCCAAATGCATACTGACTGTCAGTATATATATTTACTGTAAGCCCTTCGGAAAGTTCACAAGATCGGGTCAATGCTATAATCTCTGCGGCCTGCGCAGAGTTATGCATGATTCTTTTGGTCTCCACGACCGTGCTCAATGTGGTGATTGCATAAGCAGCTGCGGATGTACCATCTGGGAGTTTGAAACAGGAGCTGTCACAAAACAGCTCCCCTAGCGGATTATTCAAAGGAGTGTCCTTTTGGTCAATTCTGCCTTTAGTCTCTTGTTCTGTGGTGTAAAGGCAGTCATGTGACTCTTTGTCACTGCAAGCAGTACTTTGAGGGAACGGTAGAAGTTTAGCCAGATTAAGGACACAACACCTCTTAATTTGGATGTGCGGTGCAAACAAGATCAATTTGTATCTCGTTAATCGTGCGGAGGTGAGGTGTTGCGTTTGTGTTCTGTTTAATAGAATATCTACAGAGTGAGGTACCATCAGGGTTAGTGCAGCAGCAGCGACAGCTTTCAAACATCTTGGAAAATCACATGCTAAAGGATCAATGGTGGAAGAAAAGTAGCCGGACGGCCTATTCTTCCCTACATGTTCCTGCGTTAATACAGCCAAAGCACATCCATCACATTCATGCACATACAACACGAAGGCCTTTTCACAGTTTAGTGTGCCCAAAACTGGTGACGAGCACAATGCAGTCTTGAGCAGATCAAATGCTTGCTGGTGTTCCAAGTTCCACAGCAGTGGCGAAGAAATGCCCTTTTTCGACAAAGCCAACATTGGTATAATCACTAAGGAGAATTCCGGGATACACTGCCTGCAGTAAGAAGCCATACCTATCAAGGCTCTAACTTCCTTCTGTGTATTTGGGACAGACATGCTAGAAATGATTTTTATCCGTTCAGGCGTCAACCTTCTTCCCTCCTTTGACAGGACATAGCCTAAATAGGCGACCTCCATCGACAATATTGAAATTTTTAAGCAAAGCTTTGTGACCATGTTGAGCTAGATGAATAAGCAACAACACAGTGCCCTCCTTACAAGCACTCTGTGAGTCAGCAGCTAAAAGCAGGTCATCAACATATTGAAGCAGTGTACAAGTAGAGGGCAACTCAAGGGTATCGAGCTGCTCTTTCAAAGCCCTACATAGATGCTAGGACTTTCTGTGTAACCTTGCGGTGCACGGGTAAAAGTAAACGAGCGTCCCACTAAGGTGAACGCGAACAAGTGTCTACTGTCCTTATGTATAGGGATACTAAAGAAGGAGTTCTTTAGATCCACAACACTAAAGTAAGTAACTAAAGCCGGGATCATAGTCAATATTGTTGTCACATCAGGCACAATAGGAAATTGTGGAGCAACGATCTTATTAATGGCACGTAGATCAATAATAAAACGGAAGGGAATTCTATTCTCGCCTTTTTTCTGTACACAGGCAAAATCGGACTATTGCACAAACTACCTGCAATTTCCTCAATCACCCCTCGATGCACAAAATCGGAGACGATGCATTTCAAAGCTTGCTCACCATCGACCAAGATCTTATACTGGGGAATACGTGGCAACTTCACTCCATGTTTCAAAACAATCTTAACGGGCTCAATTTGCAAAACACCGACATCATTGTCATCAATCGCCCAAAAACACTCCGGAACATCTCTATATTCCGGTGGCAATAGTATGGTCAAGAATTGAGAGACAGAAAGTTGCTGTGGTGAAATCGTCAAACGCACTCAGTCAGAAGAACAATGAATTACCGCATTTAATTCCTTCAACAGATTCAACCCCAACAAATTCTCTCCACAATTCGTGGTCAAAAGGAATGGACAGTGGTCCGTAAATGGACCCAAAGAAATAGGCACTGGCAAAGAAACCGGACAGATGATTGGTGTGCCAGAAAACCCTACAGAAACATTGGTTTGCCCTGACAGGGGAATGTTTGGAACCCGCGAATGGTCAATGGAACACTTCTGTGCACCTACATCTATCAAAAATAGATGTTTCCTATTACCCACTTACATTTCAACGTAGGGACCTTCCTGATTAACGGGAATAGGTGTTGGTTCCGAACCCTGTTTCCGGCAATCCTAGTGAAACAGAATGTCGTTGAAAGGAAGTTCTTAAGAGAGGTAAGCAACAGAAGGATGGTCAAAAAGGTTTCTATTACCCACACTCGATGCCTGATTGTCCTGCGAAAAAGGTTGCTGTGAATCTTGTGAAAACTGACCTCTACCACGACCCCCTACCCCTGGGCGGCCTCCGGATCATCTATGCATATTCCCAAATGTGTTATTTGATCTCTGCTGGAGGATCGGGCTTTGTGCACTGCAATGACCCTCTTGTCTGCAATAAGCACACTGGTTACTGTTTACAGGACCCAAGGGCACATTTCCTTGTGGAACATACTGACCTCTAAATTGCAAATTACCCCCTCTAGGGCCTCTAACAATTTTCTGAAATAGTACTTTTGTCTTTAAGTCACCTTTTCCCTTTTCAACACTTTCCTTTTCGTTATTGACATGATTCTCGTAGTATTGAGCCATGTGCAATACTTCTGACTGAGACTTCGCTTGCCAAGCGCTCTCAGAGGACATGATCTGTGCCTGGATGTCAGGCAGCAATCCACACACAAATTTGTCCACGTATAACCTTTTCCCAGACTCTGTGCTTAAGTCTTGCCCAATGTAATCTGAAAATACTTGTTCGAACCGATTGAAAAACTCGGTAGTACCCTCAGATTTCCCTTGGACACAGGCCGTAAGCTTGTCCCAAATAATCCTTCTTTCAGGAATTATAGTCTTCAATTTTGTAACTATTCTATCAGGTAAAGTTAGTATTACCTGTGGTGGTCTCTCACCAGCTGGTCTTTCTCTATCGAGTCTCGTCATAGTATCCCATGAATCTTCTAATCCTGGTACATCATCTATAGTCCTTATCTGTTTCCACAAATCAATGGGCAGGAGTACAGGAAACAACAGATCAATATCACTTAAGGTGAATACTGAGGATTGTAAAACAGACTCTATTTCTTTACAAAACCCTGTCGGATTCTTTCTAATATCGGGAATAGACCGTTTAATGGTGTTCACTTCTCCTGTCTCGAGAACTGGATGTGAACGAACAGCGACACATAATGTGCAGGAATTTCTCTAGCAGCAGTACCTGCCACAGCATTAGCCAGAATCTCTTCTTTTGGGACACATGTTGGAGGGACCTCTCTCATTGGCAACTGAGAGGTGGGCAACTCCGAACACTTACTAAGCAACAGAGCTAAATCGAGCGCTAAAGCAGCTGAACACATGTCAAACGAAAAAGCTCTCTTATAAATACTCAGTAACTCTGCGGGACAACAAATCTTTCTTTTTACGCACTCATCCTGTAGGTACTCTACCATTACCTGTATCACTTTCCTCTGCATTTTTGGAGTATACTGACTATACGTGTCATACACTTCAATGAGACCTATTGATGTATCTGAGATCCACCTAATTGCATCTTTCGTACAAATTCGTGTTTCCTGAGTTATCGAGGAGAAAACCGTTTCTGTACGAACATAACATCCAAGCTATCACCATCTACATCTTCATTCTTTAGCCCTTTCAAACCCTTTCTTTACCCAAAAACCCTCTCAACATGCTCATGTACCTTCTCCGCAGTATCTCTAGAAAACGCTAAAGTATTCAGATCCCTTAACCCCTGTGGGAGATATGTATCACTTAGTCTGTTCCACATTACACATAAACGAATTCCTAATCCCTCAATAAAAACGTTTTTCTCTGGAAAATTGTCTAAATTATAAAGTGTGGCAAGAATATCAGCTTTGGCACCCTTTTCCATGCAATGCTTAGCCCATGCAGTTAACTCACGCTTTTTCTCTGAAGATACAATATTACGAGTTACAACCCTCAATCCCGCTCCCTGATTTACTACAAGTGGTGTAGAACCACTTGGAAGAGGGAGAGTTTTGAACATCAGGATATAGAGGTACTATCGCTGGCGCAGCAGGCAAGCCCACCGTACCCGTAACAGTAGGCAAAGGTGGAGGAGCAGGTGGAGGAGCGGCGACAAGGGGAGGAACAAAGGGAGGAAGTGGAACATTTAGAGGAGCAATAGGAGGAGCAGGAGGAGCAACGGGAGGAGGAATGACAGCAGGAAGAGGAACATACGGAGGTGGCGCAGTGGCACCAGGCCTTCGTTCGTTTAATAGTTTATCGATAAGTTCATCAGATACATGAAAGTCTTTAGAATGATACATTTTCTGGATACCAAGTGAGAAAGCCCTAACCATATTCCTAACAGACTCAGACTGTTTACTCTGGTCATATAACAACGCTTTGTCAGCGTTCGTCATATGACGGCGCGCATGCTTTTCTCTACTCTTAAAGTGCTGCATCGCTTCTTTCTTCCAATTTTGTAATACATTGAATGCTGCAGGTCTAGCCTTTTTCTTCAATAATATAGATTCTAAGTATTCAATACGAGGGATTTCAAAACTACCATTCATTGGCCACTGAAGTTCGGAAGCATGTCTTGTTTGTCTTTGCCAAATATCGTTAAATACTATGCTACCAATGCCAAGCTTACAGTACATAGTACATGCCGGCGACCCTTCCATTGGTGCCGGTCGGCCAAATTCCAAAGATTGTCTGTCACTGCGGGATAACGCCCTGAAACAAGCAGACAATTTCCCAGGCATATCAAAATACTGGTGTTACCTGGTCAGTAATTGCACTTATAAGTGTAATGCGCCAAAACAAATGATCAGGATACTTAAGAATCGGGTCACGACTCACCTGATCAAATCCTAAGGGGGTCCGATCGGAATACACATTTTTCTAACTAATGTGCCTCGTGGTTGGTGATTTTGGCAAATCTGCCCGCCTCAATATATGGACCCTCGTCAAGATGCCGACTCGGACCGTGGGCTCACCGTCCAGGGATCGGGTCATGCAGCGCTGCTGAGGTTTCGCGTCTCATCCAAGAAAGGGGCCCCCTTTTACACCGCCCAATCCTGGTCCGATAGCCGCGTCAACCTTCAACAAGCTGGCCTCAATCTTGAGGGTCCCTATTTGGGCGCCATCTGTAAAAGCAAAAAGAGAAATATCAAGGCTGGATACCACAAAAGGAAATACACCAAACACAGGCTTATAAAGATTCTCCGATATTTATTCAAATAACTGTACAGTCTACAAAGGACCAAAGTATCAGATAGCTATCTGGCCCTCAGTACATGACAACGAATACGAGCCCTTTCGATGTGAGAATTGAGAGGTACTGGACATCTACATATCCTCATCTTTTATACAATTCTCAATCGCAATGTCCAGCCCCTCTACAGGTTAATTATTTTCAGACTAGGGTTCGTGCCGAGTTCGCCCCTAGTGAGTCCAGCTATATGCATGTGGATTACATCTAGTTTATAAAACAACAAGTCACAATGGCAACAGTGTATCTTAGAATTTGACATTAAGCCTTGGTACATGTTTTATACAATGTAGTTCAATAAGTGTTCACATTCAGTATTTAAACAATATTGTATTCAATGTATGCCCGCGGATCAGACTTGTTGGCGCGAGTAATCCTTTGATCTTCAGGTCAAACATAGGACATGGTCTTATTACACGACCCAAACATTTAACCTATATGCAGTTTACGCATTAACCTTTGTAAAGGTCAGGACAGCTAAGGTTATGAGCAGGAGAACACTGTCCACCAATTTAGAATACAAAGTGACTTTGAGGTGGAAATCAAAATGGCGGCTAGGTCGATCTAAGGTCGGAACCTTGCAACGCGGATTTCTTTGCAGAGCGACTGGGCTTATGCGAATATATACAATAAAGGAGGCATAATATGATATCCCGTTTAACAACCGGGCCGGATCATAACTGAGATCCATCCACTGCAGTTACATTTTTTTATTTCTGCTTTTGTTGAAGAGGAAGGCCTATTCGGATCGCCAGATCTTGGTCAATGTAGTTTCCCAATTCCCCACTGTCAATGTATGCCTCCAAGGCATGTATCTTTGATGGCTGCTTGTGATTCACCAAAGGTACCAGAAGGACTAGGTGTGAGGTCTGTACGCGTTCCTTTTTCTCACTCGACAAATGGACCCCTACACTTGCCGGGCATTGGAGTTTCCCGAGTCCTGTACTTCTTCTTTTTTGTTTTTGTCTTTTGCCCCAACCATTTTCTTGGGAGGTTTCACCGAACAATCGCAGAGGAAATTACATGCTTTACCACAATATAAGCAGAATTTTTGCTGTCTTCTTTTCTCTCTTTCCGCCTTGGTCAGAGGGCTGTGTAACCCACCAATTTGCATTGGTTCCGATTGTTCATGTGGTTTAGTGTGGATGTCATGGGATCGTACAAACACTGTCCTTCCTTCTGTTCTGGCTCGGTCCATTTTCCTATTCTGCAACCTATGATTGAATGATCGAATTGCACTGTTAGGTCTATGTAGTCCGCACACCCCTCCGGTGGGTTCACAACTTGAGCCAACACATCCTTAAGTTCCCCACATAACCCTTGATAAAAGAGCATAGTTCTTTTCTCTTCTGGCCAGTTGGTTTGGGCTAAGAGGTGGTTGAACGTTGAAATGTAGGTTAATAGATCTTGATTCCCCTGTCTGAGTGACAGGAACTCATTCTCCAGAGCTTGTCCTTGTTTATGTCGGCCTAACAATTTCTCCATCTCATGTTGGAAATCCCCAAAGTTTCGAAGCAAAGGATCATCTTGGGTTACTAACAGTATTGACCAGTCTGCTGCAATGCCTCCTAGGTATGAGAGTATGAATGCAACTTTGGCTTGATCATTAGGAAAGGCTCCTGGTCTGCCTAAGAAATGCAAGCGACATTGGTTCATGAATATGGCAAACTTGTTCGGATCGCCGCTGAAGCGTTCAGGTGGGGCTAGAGGCACTGCCCCTAGAAGAACCACCAGAACCGGTGTTGATTGCTGTGGCGGAGAAGCGTGGGCTATCCCAGGCAAGGGAACCTGTCCTGCTGGTGCCTGTAGCATCTGTATTGCCAAGTCATCAGTCCTTTCTCAAGTTACATTAAGATCTCTCCTTAATGCACTGGTCTCCTGTCTTGAAGCATGCACTTCAGCCCGTAATTCCCCCAGTAGTTGGGTCAACAGATCTGTCTCTGAAGTTTCCATAATGCCCAGGCAGGGAGTTGTAGAGGCTTCACATTCTGTTATGCTCACCTCGTCTCTGCACAGGCTTTGGGGCACGGTTGCAGCCCTCACAGTGGTTAGATCACCCCCTTCAGGTTTCTCCCCCTGCGGACAAGCTGCAGGCACCGACAATTGGTGGCACTGCTCCTGCATGGGTATGAGAAAACGTGAGTGTGCTGATTGGTGACTGTTGTACCTCCCAAACCCTTCGACCCAAGGTGCGATTTCTGTGCGCACGTACCGGCCCGTAAGGCTCACCTGGTAAGTATGTAGGATGAGTTCCCTGTCCTGCTACTTCTGGCATGGGCGCTTGTGGATGGAATCTAGTTGCTTCACTGATCCCTAATAGATATAGTCCAGTCCAGCTGCGACTATGCTCCTCCTGGTTGGTGGTAAGTGTCTTTTAATGTCTCTTGTCTTTTCCTCTTTCTATTTTCTGTCTTGGTATTGTTGCTCTCAATGTTGTTAATTCCTGAATAATGTTTTCTCTTCTGCTTTCTTCCAGATAGGTTGAATTGCAGCCCAACAGCAGCTGTGGAGACGTGGAATGCGGCCGAGATGAAGATGGATGAAATCGCAATGTCCAACAACTGGTTAGTGATGGTTTAAGGGAAAGCGCGAGGTTTGATGGTAGCACAACCTGAAACGTAATGTCTGTTAAGTGTCTAACCTTGCCTTTCGTTTTATTTATAGGTGCTGCGGTCGCGGGTGAAGCACGTCATGCTGCGGTATAAGGATGTAGATTCCAGCGTCTGTTAAGAATGGAAGATGAGCCGCTGTGCCAGATGATGATGCCTGCACTCTAGGAGATGTTTGAAGGTGAGCCGTGATGCCCAAATGATGATGCCTGCACTCCGGAAGATGAAGGTGAGCCGCGATGCCAAGAAGAAGATGTGCAGAGATGACCACGAAGACGCGCAGAGGTGAGAGCAGGATCCCCAGGTGGCAAGTATGGAGGCAGATGACTGGACTTCTAAAGGTAAGTGGAATCCCAGGCGGCTGTGAGCGTTACACTACATGTAAATGCAGAATAATGAGAAGCATCTGCCTCAGGGATCAGAGCAGCTTATATAGCTGTTTGTTAACACAGAGCTCAATATTCTTCGCCAAAAAGTGAACCTCTATCTTGGCAGTAGAGCCCGTCGTGCAGTTGACGAGTTCTTTCTGCCAATATACCTGTCAGAGGAGTCAGGAATACCCCCTGACAGATCCATTAATCAAAAGATGGATGGACGCCACAGGAAACCGCCAGCCTGCAAAGGAAGTCAAAATTAATACTAGCAAAAAGCATCCATAATAGCAATTTGGAAGAAAGTATAGAAGGTAATACCTGATGGCTAGCAGGAAAATGCTGAGTATGAATTACTTGTACTTGAAGACATCTAACCTAGAAAACACCAGATCAGTTAGACTCTAAGGAATGAACTAAGTTACTTAATAAAGACTCAACATAGAACACTCTTACCATATGTAAAAGGTCTTGCATGTCCGTGAAGAAAAATGAAGCCAGAAAGTCCAAAGGTAAATCCAGTAATCCACCTACCAACCGCCGGCATGAGGACGCCTAAATAAGTACCAAGTTATAGTTCCCATTGATGAAATGAGTTCAGTGATCCACCTACCAACCGCCAGCACGAGGACACCTAAGAAGTAACACGAAGCGTCTCTAGTTCCATGCGTAGGGCAGATGGCTGCACGAGAGTCTGCGGGAGGAAGGTATTCCAAGCTCCGTCAGCAGTGATTACAGATCCAAGGCAAGTCGAAGAAGAGGTCTGGGTCAGCAGCAATGAAGGTAAGACAGAGGAATAATCACTTGGCCAGTAGCAGGTTGGGGGCAATTCCAAAGGTCATAACAGCATGAGCAAACAGGAGCCAAATCGTTAGACAGAGACAGGTCGAGGACACTTTCCGAGGTTGTACAAATCCGAGATGCAAAGTAGACAAGAAAGACACACCAAGAGTTCCAGGAAACAGGCCAGGTCAGAATATCCAAGGGTCAAGAGAACTCACAAGAATCACTAGGCTGTAGAATACAAATTCAGAAGGAAGCACCAAAATCAAGTGGGGCACAAATACGAAAGACGCTGATCACGTGATCCGGAAAACGGAGCTCAACGTGAGCAAACATGCGACCCTAGAAACGCAGAGCATCTGCGTTTCTTGGGCAACCCCCAGCGCTGCCGGAAATGATAGTAGCGTAACGAATGATTATGGGTACGATCGCTGTGGGAGCATTTCCGTATTCCAGGAGGTAATGGAAGGCTTTGTGTGGGAATATACAGAGGAATAGGTGCTGTTCCTGGACACCGAGCTCTGGATCTAACAGAACATCTGATCCCCCTTCACTTCTTGACACTGTGCTCGTGGGCACGCCCACTAGACTTGTATTGCCTGCCACACCCTGACACGTGAGTCAGCACGTGTCAGGCAACCCAATAGAAAGTAGCCGACACAAGTGTGCACGTGGGGCTGCTTTAAAGAGGAAAGTTCCAATGTTAAATACAAAGTGCACCCAAAATGAAGTGCTATGTCCATAATAAAGGTATTTTTGACCCAAATGAATGTCTTGTTTATTGTTCCTTATGAGCATGGCACCAAAGGATCCAGGACTGTGTCCATCCGGGCCCCCTGTGTGTGTGACTCTGTGAAGTCTGTGGCCTTAGCCCGATGACCATGACACTATACTAACCATCTACTTAACTACAAAATTGGTTTTGTATCAGCAATTTCTAAAATGAATTGCCTACAAACTCAATAGTTCGTAAACATATAAAGACATTTCAGTACAATGCACATATGTTACAATGCTGCACAAACATCATTTAAGATTATAAAATAAGAAATGTACGATTACTTTATGCAACCTTCATCCGGACACCAAGACTAATAACCTAACTATGTCTTCAGCTTTGCCAATAAAAAAATAAAGGCATGCCAATAGTGTAACATTATTTTGAGTATTAAACTTTTTAAAGTATAGTCATACCTATATTATAAATAATAGGAAGACAATAAAAACTGTTGTGCGTAAACATATTAATACTTAGCAAAAACTACACTAATAACCTAACAAATTTAATTTCCATACTTCTTATAAAATCTATGTGCGTCCTTTGTTTGGCCTCCTACATACATAAAACGTTCATTATTACATTTAATATTGAACACATCATATTTAAAAATCATTTAATTATCTAAACCTATGTTTTGATTGATACTTGTACGCAGTGTGGAATACCTTTTTTTATTGTATCAAAATGCATTCTACATTATCAAAATGAGATCTACATTGCCATTTCATAACTTCTTTCATAATTCGGTGTGCGTCTTTTTTCTGGCCACCGACACACCTAAGAAGATAATGACAATTTTCTTTAACCTACCACACAAAACAAAAAACAGGTACAGGACAGTTTAGTGACTAAAATGATCATATGGCTTTTCTAAAACTTCACACTGCATTTAAAACATTTTTATAAATTTAACAAACCCTTACAGGAAGATATTTTCATTTTTTATTTCAATTATAATACTTTTTTTTAAATGTTGTGTTGATACTTACAAACACAATATATTTACATTCTGCCTTAAATCTGTAATTAGCAGTAATATCTTATTTATTTTCCAAACACTGCACTATATCTGTTTTTTGTATGTAAAACCTACTATTTACTTGTTTCAGATGTAAACAGTCATAACCTTATTACACTCCCTCAGACTCAAAATAATGTGCAAGGAACCATTTACGTAGCACTGATACGGAACACTTCTACATATTAAAATACACAGGCCCTCATTACGACCCTTGCGGAAATCAACTGACATGACCGCTATAGCGTAAATAGCGTTTCCGCCACTGCACGATGGAGGAAAGTGCGGCTAATTCTGACCCATCGGGCACGAGCATTACGCCATGGCGGAAGTGCAAAGTCCGCGATGGCGGAAATGACCCCAAAACGCCCCTTACCGCCGTCGTACGTCGCCCTAGGTGCAATTCCGCCACCCATATTAGCGGTCACCGTAATGAGCGGTCAGCGCAAAATACGGTGACCGTAAATATACGGAAACGGAAGTAAAAACATGGGGCCGGAACGGGAAACAGCATGCCGTACACCTATAAAAGCAGAATCCCAACACAACCATTAAAAATCCGACCCTGAGACACATCCCAACCCGTTATCCACCCCAGTTAAAAAAATAAATATGGGAAAAGTTGCTAAAAAAGCGTGCGACCGCAAGCGGCAGGTCCACTTCTCCCACGAGGAACTCACCGTGCTCACAGAGAGCCTCCAGGAGAACGCTGCCGTCGTCTTCTCGACGCAAATGACCAGGACGGCACTTGCGAACAAGAAGGCCATATGGGCGCTGGTGGCACAGCGGGTAAGTGCGGTGGGGACCGCACCCCGCAACCCACAGCAATGCAGAAAGCGATGGGACGACCTACGGATACGCGTCCGGAGCATACTCTCTGCCAACCGGAACATTGCCACAGCTACCGGGGGAGGATCGGAATCACCCATCAAGTTGACCCCCTGGGAAGAAATCTGTGCCTCCACCATTGGAATGGAGAGCATAGAGGGAGTCGGAGGGATGGAGAAAGGAGTGCAGACATCAGAAGAATCAGGTAGGTGGCCCAAATGAAACTATGCCAAATCCACAATTACCAACCATGTGCAGTACCATGTGTCCCCATAGTGCACTAGAAACACATGTCCAGGAGAACGTCCACATACATTGCCATGACAGCGCCCCTTAAAAGTCAGATTAAATAAATAAATATTTACAAATCCAAAAAACACACTCTACATGTGCAGCATGCACACCCTAACTGCAGACTGCCAAATAACTGCATCCCCAATGCACAAAAAAATGAGACCACCTCCAAGGCCCTGACCCAATTCACCCCCAGGTACCACCCCAATGCATGTGATACAATTGCCATTACAATTACCACAGACCCATGAATAACGCTCGCCCTCCTTTACTCCACCACAGGGTCAGATTCCAACGACGAGCTTCAGGACACCCCTACCAGCACACCTGCAAAGAGGGCCAAGACCAACGGCCAAAGACCCTCCACCTCAGCTGCACGGATCAAGACACGTCAGCAGCACGAATCGAGTGGCAGCACACTGGAGGGGACATCAACAGGCACCCCAGCAGCCAGCATGTCCACAACAGCAGCACCACAGGTCCCCCCAATGGATGCCACAGAAGGCACTGCTTCTGGTGGCAGCAGCACCATAGGTGAAACTGCTTTCATGCCAGCATGCTCCGACACAGAAAACGGTGCTGTAGATGTAGGATCCATCCATGACCTGTCCCAATCCCCCTGTATGTTTCATCCCCTACACCATGAGGACACCACGCAGGGGCACCCACAAGACGACGACTGGCCAACCCCAACAAGGCCTGTTGCAAGGCAATATGAGGCGTCCAGCCCCTCTGTGACACCACCGCAAATGGGCATGGCCCAGCAGAGGCAACAGTCCCTCGAGCAGATGATAGTGCAACAGCAGCAAATGGCCACGCTCCTCAAGGAGCATGCTGATGAATGTGGGGGTTCTAAGGCAGCCATTGAAACATCTACTGAGACACTTAGGGCAGAAATGGAGCGTAGTACAGAGACACTAAGGGCACAAATGGAGAGAAGTACCGAGAGCCTGAGGGGGGAACTGCATGCGACGTCCAAAGACGTATGTGGTGAACTTGCCGCTGTGCGCCGTGTGCTCACTGAGCTCTCACAAACCCTTAGGGACATGTATGGACGTGAGCAGGCAGAGACATCATCCGTTGCAAGTTCCGTCCAGGGCAGCCCCCAACGCAGATCTGGGAGGAACCTGCGCTCCACAGGCAGGGGTGCCCCTGATACCCGGAGAGGGGGCTTGCAATAGCGTCTGACCAATGACAATGAGCATCACTGGACACTGGTGTTCGTGGGGGGGTAGGAGGGTGGAGGGGGGGTGTTGTGCTACTTTGGGTGGCGGGTCGATTGGGTGTGTAATGTCATTTCACATCTGCAATACAATTCTTCATATTCATCCAATGAGATGTGTGGACATTGATCTCTGTGTACGAGGCCTATCCTGGTGTACAGGCCACATTGTGCATGTTCCCGACACACACAGTGCCACAAGTCCCGTGTCCATGTAACAGCCACCAGGCGTGAGTGCTAGAAGCATGCATCAATGAGATTCTGACGTAATTCACGGGCCTCCTGTGCCTCGCGGACCCCTTGAGGTGCTGCCACATCCCCACCCTCATCATGACCATCTTCAGGTGCTAGCAGTTCTGCGTCGGGGGGCATGGCCACATTCCTACGTACGCACATGTTGTGTAGCATGACACATGCCATGACCATCTTTGCCACCTTCTCATGGCGGTACAGGAGTGCCCCGCCAGACCTGCTGAGGCAGCGGAAACGAGCCTTCAGTAGGCCGAATGCCTGTTCTATGAGCACACGGGTACGTGAGTGGGCATGGTTGTAGTCCTCCTCATGCTGGTCCTGTGGGTTCCGGATTGGTGTGAGGAGCCATCTCTTCAGTGGATACCCGCAATCACCTGTATGTGGACAAGAAAGGATGTTTGTGGAATGTCATTGCTACGTACGCACCCCCCCCCCTTCCTGCCAGGTCATTCAGGCATCACCTACCCCACATACTCATGCATTAAATGAGACTCACCGAGTAGCCAGGATCGGCGCCCTGCGTGTCGCTCCATGTAGCGTGGTATTCTAGAGTTCCGCAAGACCATAGAATCATGTGTTGATCCTGGAAATCGGGCAGAACAATGTGTAAAGATCCTGTTGGAGTCACACACCATTTGTACATTGATAGAATGATATTGTTTCCGGTTGCGGTACTGGGCCTCCATGGCATGTGGGACAACCAATTCCACATGGGTGCAGTCGATGGCACCAATGCAACCCGGTATGCCGCCAAGTGCATGGAATCCCACTTTTGTGTTTGTAAGCTCCTGCTCTGAGCGTGGTAAAGAGATGTAGTCGTCTGAGTGCTTCAGGAGGGCATCAAGCACTTGGAATAGTGTCCGTGAGAATAGTGGCTGTGAAATGCCATGCAACTGTCAGACTGTGTGCTGGTAGGTGCCTGTGGCCAGGAAGTGGAGTACAGACACCACCTTCAGTAGGGGTGGGATGGCGGTTGGGCTATCTATCATGCTGACAAGGTCAGCGTGTGTCATGTCGACAATGGCGGTTATGGTGTCCCGGTCCAAACGGTAGAGGGTGTGAATCTGCTCAGCTGTGAGGTTGAACGGATTAGCTCGGAGGCGTGGGATTGCGGGCTGCCTGCGTGGTGGTAGTGGCTGTGCTGGTGGGGCTTGCTGGCCATGCCTTGCCCTCCTCCTCCTCCTCCTGCGTCTCCTCTGTGCGGCCGGTTGTTGCAGTCGTTGGCGTTCGTCTTCTTCTTGAAGTTGGAGTACTTGCAGTGCAATCAGGTCCCCCAGGCCCAACATCGCTAGTCCTGCCGGTAGCATTCTGGAGTGGGTGTGGTTGTGTGAGGGGTTTGGGTATGCAATTTATGTGTTTTCAGGCTGTATAGCCTTCACCTGTGGTGATTCATTCCACCTGTGTCAGCTGCAATGCCTTTCGTGCGAGCACGTTCCGCACACGACGCTGCAATTCGACGCATGGCATCTTGCATTTGCATTCATGTTCTTAATCCCGTAGGCTGTGGAATATTGGTTTATATGTTAATTCTGCTATGGTCCCATTGTTGCACATACGATATTTGCATTCGCGAGCAGACTTGTGAAGGGTCAGTGGAATGTAGTGCTCGATCAACGGTGGACCCTCATGCAGCACTGTACCGAGGTTCACCGACGGCGGGGAGTCCCATCAGTGATTGAGGGCAGTTACCATTTTTACACACAGCCGCACTGCATAGATGTATTTGTGAATACAAGCGTTCACAGATGCCTTTTCAACGTGATGTTGCAAATTAGGAATTCGAAGGACAGCGCTTTCGGTTTTCGACTAGCGGCGTGGAGACGCCCACAGGTCTGACTGGAAATGTAACGTTCTATTGTTGAATGTCCTTGGGACAGGGCCCATGACGGGAATGCAATGATTGATATGATTTGAATGGGATGCGCTATAGCGTAGTGGACGATAAGGCAGGATGTTCCCAAATACATGTGACTTCACTACACAAGGAATCCGGGCAGGAGCACAGTGGACATTTCGAATGTTATGTGAGTGAATATTCAGGCGTTTTCATAACGGGATGAGGGAATGATGAATGGATGCATGGGAAGATGATTTAATTGGGAGTCGGCCATGTACATGGCTATTTGGAATGTATCCCATTCCCCTGCGCTATGTGATGCAAGGCTGCCATAGTGGGACCATCGTCTGTCTGCCCTTGTTGAACCCTCCCTGTCTCGACGCGCCTTCAATCACTTGTGTCTATGCACGTTGATGATCCCATCTGATGGATCCTGTTCTGACAGGCGCATGCACACAGACACTCGTTTGAAATAGTGTATTCACCTCGATTTGTGTCGTAATGATTCGCAAGTGATTTTTGGGTGCAATTGATCCTTATGAGTGGGCTAGCATGCATATGGTTGTAGGTTTGGTGTATTGAATGTAGTGAGTAATACATATGAATTTCGGATGCCCATACTATATTTTTTTTCATTTGGGTGACAGGTATCTCCTCCCCTTCTGCCGCTGCCATCTGTACGCCACTCCTGCAGATGGCTTCTACAGTCGACACCTGCAGCTTCGAGTTAATCAGTGGAGCACCATTACGATCTTATGGGACGATCGCCAATGGCCCACATGCCCTTACGCAGTACTAGTGGCTAGGTGCAGCATACCTAGCTTCCAGCTGGACTAGTGCCTACTTCATGGGACGGGCCTGCGGTCCTAGGCGCTTCCATGTTGCCTTTTTGGACGTGGATGTAGCCCCTGTGTGCCATGGAGGTACAGGGCGTCACACATGGGGTAGCTGGTCATTTATTGCGGATGCAGCCCACAGGAATGCTGATCATTTGTGAGTTTATGCTCAAATGGCTGTATGGGCTTGGTGATTTTGATGTGCATTAAATTTATATTCAGATATTAACCGTGTAGCATTATTCTTTGCTAGTAATGTGGCATATTCCGATTTGTGGCGCGATGTATTGTGAGGTGTTCTGCATTGGGTTCCGGCTTCTGGGTACAGTTGTGTGGTACGTGCTTATGCTGATGGTTGGTTTGACTACTGCCATGTGTACAGGGCTGATGCAGTCTCCCTCAGGTTACTGCTTTGACTGTTGGTTTACACTGGTGGCAAGCGATGGGGGACTGTTGTTGTTTTGTGTCATGGAATTTTCAGTTCATTTTGATGTACTTGCACCTTCAGATGCCTGTGCTGCATCAGTACGGCAATGGTGTGTTGCCAATTTAGGATGGCCACTCACAGGGCACTTGGGGCCCCTGCATGCATTTGTTCGTTGGCATGCATGGGTGACTTGTACATTTCACTGGTTGCATGGTGTGACTGCATTGCGCCTACGAGAAGTTGTGCAATGTGGCCAGGGAGTGGAGTACAGGCACTCAGTAGGGCCATTACGGTTGGTTCGCGATGCCGTAGTTCTCGCCATGGCGGAATGGTACTTTCCGCCATGCTTGATGGCGTTAGGTGAATGTCCGCTGGGGTCAGCATTCGTGTACCGTTGCGCCATGGCGGATATTGCGGTTTTGCACGGCGCGCGTGCGCGTACTTGGTGCAGTTAGCGTTGGCGTTCATTACGGTGTCGCTAATCGCATCGTACTTTATGGTGACGGGTCATAATCGCAACGGGCGGTATTCGATGGCGGTATTACATTTCCGCCATCGTTTTTCGTATTCCGCCAGGGTCGTAATGAGGGCCACAGTGTTTTACAAAAAAAAAACAGAAGTAGAAAATTGCAGTATGCTGTTTTCTCATCTAATTTATATAATCTTGTGAATCTTACCTGTACATTGAGTATATACTATTTAAAGTACATCTAAGTAACAACCCCTCTAATACTTTACATAAAACACATATGAGCCTATTTTTTCCATTTTAAACTTTTATTTTGCATGTTTATATTCACAAAGAATATTACACATATATCTTAAAACGCTGGTTGTAACAACATTAGGTAATCATTCTTTAAACCCTTTGGCAATCTAGCTTGATGTGTGACTATACAATCATTACAAACAAGACAATCTACGTCTGTAAGCGCCAATGTTGTGAAATGTCCACAATCAATGGATGCCCCCCATGAAAAATAATTGCACATGTTTTCAAGGTTTTCTTACTAATATAAACTTGACCAAATTTTAAATTCATTATAGATGTGCTAATTTTCCTACCTTCTATACTGTATCTTTGAAACATAATCAATGCATACTTAGTAAAAACTATATTTTACAGTGTTGATTGTAAGTTACAACTACAGTCACTGGATTGCATGGCATGGAATGCTTTACTTTCACGATGAGATAAATTGACACTTTTCTGATCAGGAATAGGCACATATAGAAATCTTTCACAAAGATCTAGAGTAGGCTCAAATGAACACATATGATTCCACTCGTAACAAATTCCCACATACCTACCTACACTAACAGTTTCCTGCATTAATACATCAAAGACAGTCATAAATAACTCTTGACTAGCTTCCTGATTACTTTGAGAAAATTGTTGATTTCCACTTTCAACACCTACTACATTTCAAATTGGCATTGTCGAATTCATACTTTGTGGTTTTTCATCTACAGATGTTCTAAGAAATGAAAGTTCCACACATAGCTGCTTCTCTGCTGTGGAAGCTATTTCTTGCATTAATGGTTATTTTGAAACAACATACATAAAGCTGCATTAGAATAGCATTGAACTCATGTTTCGTCACCCGATCTGCAGTGAGAGTATGTCATAGTTGACCTTAAGAGAAATGCTTTTATTACAAGGTAGGTTCACGGAATCCCTATGTTTCCTAGCTAAGGGCTTAGCAGGTACCGGTTTATGGTTCAGGTGAGGAGCATGCAGTACACCTAACGTATTATATTCTTCAATGCAAGAAATGTCAGTTGTCACTTTTCTTTCATCAAAGTTTATTAAAAATAAACCTATATTTTCCACGCGTGAAAAAGCTACATATGACATGCCTTCTTTAAATACTGTATGAACAATGTCAATAAGTGCTGCTTCTAAAGTCAACCCTTGTGATTTATGAATAGTTATTGTGTAAGCAGAGCACAATGGAAACTGTTCTCTTTTTACAAAGGTATCCTTAAAAAGCATGAAACGAGCAGAAGTCCGAGAAATCAAATGAGTTTGTTCCACACGATCAAACTTCACTACAACATGTTCAATGTTTGTAATGAGGAAAAGTATGAAATGCAATCACTCTTCCCATCGCTCCATTAACTAGACCAATACCTACATTCAAGTTCCTCTTTAACATTACTCATGCATTGATGCACAGTTTTAAAAAACTCCTTTCATGCCTGCTGTTTTTGAGGTGCAACCAGACCGAAACACGTGTCTGGGGTTGCTGTTGGTACTCTTGTTCAGAGGATAATTGCCTAGCATTTTGGTGCTGGACTGCCCAAGGGCAGGATAAAGACTGATATGTTGGGGATATTTCTTCTCTGTGAAAGATAGTGAGTAAAGACTCTGGGTAAGTCTCTCATAACCAGGACTAATGTCTGGCAGAGGGACTTCCAGGACCTCCCTTGTTAATTAGCATCAAGGTAGACATCATACTTCATCTATAATCATGGTATTCAATTTTCTAAGAACTTTTCATACTTCTTGTGCTGCACTGATACAAGTTTTTGATTCATAAATTTGCTGTCATGCTCCTCTGGTAACATAAACAGGCAATGTAAAGTAACACATCCTACATTAAATGCTGGTAAACCTGTTAGAGCAGTTACAATTTATGACAAAGAGTAATCTGTAACATTTTGGATCATACCTCTTATTGCATTATTTAAAACAGATGTACCTGTTCCTACTTGACCAATTACATACAACAATGCAGGTTTGCATTGCACACAGGAACATTGATGCTTGTCATGCTGTAAACCATGTAAGAAGCTACTTTTAATTTTATAAAAAAACATTTTGCTCTACATTATGTTCAGTAAATATTTTATCAAAATTTGCATCTGCAACTTTACTTTGTTCCATTGCACTTTCTACTTGCAACGGATGGAAAGCATGGAGCAGACAGAGGGCATGGAATGGACACTGTACAAAAATGGCTGGAGTGCTTGGAACGGATGGAGAGCATAGAACGGGTGGAGTGCATAGAACGGTTGGAGTGCATGGAACGGTCGAAGTGCATGGAACGGTTGGAGTGCATGGAATGGTTGGTGTGCATGTACCGGTTGGAGTGCGCTCGATCACAACCACCTAATGTAAACTACCATATCACATCTCCACTCTTACTCTCTTCTATACACCACCACTAAACTAGAACACAGCGATACTATGACACATTTGGTATAGCTCTTCTCATACCGACACCTGCCTCATTCTCCCCATCATCCTAATTAAACACTGCTGGCTACACACCCGCCAGCCTAGGTGTTCTCCCCAGGCCTAACGCAGCCAGAAGCGGTCTGGATAACACCTTGCCAGAACGAACACATACTCATGATCTCCCAACCACCACACCTACCGCTAAGAAGCAGCTATCATACGAATACCACACCTGCTGCACACATATCCGGTGCTCACATGCACCTTATGACTCTCTCTCTCTCTCTACTGACTTGAACTACGGTTCCCGAGGGCGTTCAACCTACCAGCGCCTTGAGATCTTACCAATGGTACACAAGGCACCATATAAATGCAAAGTAACATAACATAACTTCCTCCATGGAAAGTACATTTGACTTCCTGCTGCAGAATCTTGACTTCCCTCAGAAGTCTCTTTTGTAATTCAGCTGCCAAAGGTTGTTCTTTCTTCAGTAACTCCAAGTACTGGTTACATTTTCGATATGTATTTAAGCTTTTTTTGTTGCAAAAAATGATTCTTCAAAAAATTCAAAACTTCCAAGCAAATCACTCTCTGCACGCCATGGGAAGAACAACTGCAAAAGACCAAAATAAAATAATTCCTTTTTCTCTGCTGTTTTGCAAGACAGTTTCATGTGGCAAATGAGACTTGCCTTCTCATGTCTCACTAGACAACCAGTACATCCATGTACTTTAAACCGTCCTCTGTCACTGTTTGCTTCAATATTTTGAAATGAGTATGGTTGTGCTACTTCATATAAAGAAAAATACTCCAAAACATCAGATCGATTTGGATAATATGTATCAGTCAAGTTGATTTTCAGAATCTCTGTACTATCAGGTACTGCTTCAGCTAACTGCTCAATTTCACTGAAAGACTTCAGTGCCCTATTTCTATTACTATCTGGTCCAAGACTTAACCAAAGTACATTGATGCTATGTCCATAGAGAGGCAAACTAGTTAGCTGATCTGTGGCTTCGTAGCTACCACACTTTCTATCTGAAAGCATCTTCAGACCAAAGATTACAAGTTTCTAAGAATGGTATCTGCTCATAAATCTTCCCATACTTCAGCTGCATTGCTTGTTTCAGCTTTTGTCATGCACGCTGTAACATAATGAGCAGCAGCTATTGTATCATCAACAATAAACTGTACATGAGTATTTGCATTCCATAGCTGAGTAATGACAGGATAGTAATCATTAATGAATTGGCATTCCTTACTTCTTTCTAAAAGATAGGTATTTCTTGGTGACTTACCAGTAACATGGAGTTGAACAGATGACATTAAACTATTCACTCGACCAACTGTTGCACAGGCCTAGGAAAGCCAAATCTGCACTGAGTGTAGTACTTGTCTTTACTTTTGTATTTTCCCTGACAGTACTTTCCATATGAGTGCCTTTGAAACCTTTCCATAGATCATCATTCATGTGCTCAGCAGGAATTGAATAAGTAACATATTTTTCAATAAACTCTATCATACAGCCTTGCCAAACTGAGGAGCATCTTTACTTCACAACAGCATATGAATATGTGGAGCCCCACATTCCTGGTACTCTTTCCTCCGAAACAAATATTCCAAACTTTTCTTTATTTCATATAAAGTGTAACATGACTAAGAATCTGTGATGAAAAAACCACAATACACTTACAGGATCCATAAACACAATTTGCCAGGTGTCATATGTTCTATATCTACTTTCTGTGCATTACTTTCACGAATCCACTCTGCAAGATCATCCCAACCATACTCAGCACAACTTAAAGTTACAAACCATGTTGGAGGGCTCAAGTTTCTGATCATGCATCTAACCTCAGAGTGTCTCCCATAACAATATTCCTTGGTTTCTCACATTGTAGTAAGAACATCGGTAAGTTTACCCTTTGAAAGCTCATTTTATTCTTTTACCTTTTGCAGCATCTCACCTGCAGAAAGATTTTGAAATCTAGTTCTAGTCTGAAGTGTATGAGCAACAGCATAACATAATGTTGACAATTCACTTTCATTCAATGGGCCTCATTACGACCCAGGCGGTAATCTTCCGTCATTACCGCCATGGCGTAATGAGCCGATGGCGTAAAGAGCGCCACATTACGACCCATCGCGCACGAGCATTACGCCATGGCGGTAATGCAATTAACGCCATGGCGGAAAAGGCCCCTACCGGCATCGTAAAGCGAGCAAGGTGCACTTCCGCCACCGTAAGTAGCGGCCACCGTAATTAGCGCCCACCGTAATTAGCGGCCACCGTAATTTGCGGTGGCCGTAAAAAGCAGGACTGGAAATAGCGTCATCGCGCCGGAACGGGAAACAGCACGTCGGCCATCTTTAAAAACACAATCCATTGCCATCCTACCGAACAACACCAGATCCAACCCTGACACCTGTCCCAACCAATCACCCACCCATCCAAGTACCCGAAAATGCCTAAAGTTGTAAAGAAGGCATGTGACCGCCAGCGCCAGGAGAGATTCAGCCAGGAGGAACTCTGCATGCTTGCGGAGACCCTGCAAGACAACGCAGGTGTCGTTTTCTCCCCGGAAATGACCAGGACAGCGATAGCGAAGAAGAAGGCCATCTGGGCCCTGGTGGCCGAGCGCGTCAGCGCGGTGGGGACCGTACCCCGCACCCCACAGCAGTGCAGGAAGCGCTGGGATGACCTACGCATATGGGTCAGAGCCGTCATCTCTGCAAACCGCAACCTTGCCCTGGGTACCGGTGGAGGGTCGGAATCCCCACTAAAACTCCAACCGTGGGAGGAGATCTGTGCAACCACGATTGGCATGGAATCCATTGAAGGCGTCGGAGGGATGGAAAGGGGAGCTCCGACATCAGGCGATGAAGGTAGGTGCCTCAAACAAGACATGCCATAGTCACTGCAGTCCATTCATGTGTAGCACAAGGTTGCCCTACAGTGTAAATGCAACACATTTCAACACTGCCCATAGCCACATGCGAGCACCACCCTGTATACACTGCTGGCACCCGCATACCTGCATCCACATTCCACACTAAAAGGAGACAACCTGCATGGCCCTGCCTGAAATCTGCCTCATCTACTGACCAGAATAATGTCAATCATTGTCATTCCAAAGTCCGCAGACCCATCAATAACGCCCTCCCTCCTTTGCTTCACCATAGGCACAGATTCACACCCCGAGGACCAGGACACCCCTGCGACGAAGAGAGCCAAGAAGGCCATCAATACCGTCCCCGCACCCTCAACCTCAGCTGCAGTGAGGCAGACCCCACAACAAGCAGGACCCACTGCGAGCATACCGGACGTCCCACCGGCAAGCACCCCTGTAGGCAGCAGGCCAGCAGCAGCTGCTCCACCTCTACCGACATTGCCTGCCACAGAAGGCCCAGCCCAGTCCTCACTCCACAGGAGGGGAGCAGCCCCTCCATCACACCACCAGCACTGGCCATGGGCCAGCAGGGGCAGCAGTCCCTCGAGGACATCACAGAACGGCACCAACAACTGTCCACGATGCTGACTGAGCATGCCGCGGAATGTGTGGGGGCTAGGGCAACCATTGAACAGGCCACGGAGACCCTAAGGGCCGAAGTAGCGCAGCGCACTGCCACCCTGAGGGATGCCATGCAGGCCATGTCCAGGGACATCTGTGCTGAACTTGCCGGCTTGCGTCGTGCGCTCACTGAGCTCACCCACACCCTACAGGACGTGCATGCACGGGGGCAGGCAGGGACATCCTCCACTGCCAGTTCTGCACAGAGCAGCCCCGTGCGACGTTCCGGACGTAACCTGCGCTCCACAGCCAGGGGTGCCCCGGGGGCCAGGAGAGGGGGCTTGTAACAGCCTGTGGCCACTGTCACAGGCATCTGTTCACACCTACATGGGGTGTGTTGGGGTGTGCAGGGGGGAGGTGGGGGGGTGTGTTGGGGTGTGCAGGGGGGAGGTGGGAGGGGGTGTGTTGGGGTGTGCAGGGGGGAGGTGGGGGGGTGTGTTGGGGTGTGCAGGGGGGAGGTGGGAGGCGGTGTGTTGGGGTGTGCAGGGGGGAGGCGGGAGGGGGTGTGTCACAACGTTTCATAGTTTGAATACACTTTTTTCTTTCCGAAAAAGAAATGTGTGGACATTTTCATTGCGTATGTGTGCTTTATTGGTGTACAGTCCACAGTGTGCATGTCCCAGAGCCACACAGTGCCCCAAGTGCAGTTACCATGTGATACACACCAGCTGTGTGTGCTAGAAGCAGTGGTCGATGATACTTTGGCGCATTGCACGCCCCTCCTGTGCATCGCCTCCTCCATGGGGTGCCGCCCGATCTGCACCCTCCTCATCCTCATCGTCAGGTGGTTGCAGTTCTGCGTCAGGGGGCAGGGGCACATTCCGTCTGACGCACATATTGTGTAGCATGACACATGCCATAACGATCTTTGCCACCTTCTCATGGCCATACAGGAGTGCCCCACCAGACCTGCTGAGGCTTCGGAACCGTGCCTTCAATAGGCCGAATGTCTGCTCTATGACGACACGAGTACGTGTATGTGCACGGTTGAAGTCCTCCTCGTGCTGGTTCTGCGGGTTCCGGACTGGTGTAAGGAGCCACCTCTTCAGGGGATAGCCTGCATCACCTGTATGTAGGTGAGAATGTATGTGTCAGTCATGTTGTCTGATCAAGAACATGATGTTCCACCATGGCTTGCATCCAACTGTTACTTTGGCTCACTTCTACATGCACTAATTGATTCACACAATGCAACCAGTATATGCTCATGGCTCCCATGGCCTGTTTTGCATGCCATCATCCAATGTATGCAGAGGGGTTGTGTGCATTGTGAGTGCCCATCCTCTGTCTCCGTTCTCTGTGTTACTCACAGCCAGGTGGCGTATGCATCCCCCCCCTTTTAGCCAGGTGGAGTATGCATCATCCCCCCCTTTCAGCCAGGTGGAGTATGCATCATCCCCCTCCCTTTCAGCCAGGTGGAGTATGCATCGGTACGTCATTCACCTGCCCACTTCCATGACATTGGACTCACCGAGTAGCCAGGATCTTGGCCCTGCATGTCGCTCCATGTAGCGTGGTATTGTGGAGTTCCTCAGGACCATAGAATCATGGGTTGATCCGGGGAATCGGGCACAACAATGTGTGATGATCTTGTTGGAGTCACAGACCATTTGCACGTTGATTGAGTGGAACTGTTTCCGGTTGCGGTACGGTACCTCCATGGCACGTGGAACCACCAATTCCACATGGGTGCAGTCGATGGCACCAATGCAACCGGGTATGCCGGCTAGAGCATGGAAACCCACTTTGGTGTTTGCATTCTCCTGGCCAGTCCGTGGTAATGAGATGTGGTCGTCTGTGTGCTTGAGGGGGGCATCGAGCACTTGGATGAGTGTTCGTGAGAATAATGGTTGTGAAATGCCATGCAGGTGCCCCACTGTGTGCTGGTAGGTGCCTGTGGCCAGGAAGTGGAGTACAGACACTACCTTCAGTAGGGGGGGGATGGCGGTTGGAGTTTCTATCATGCTGACGATGTCGTTGTGTGTCATGTCTACGATGGCGGTGATGGTGTCCCGGTCCAAACGGTACAGGGTGTGGATCTGCTCAGCAGTGAGGTTGAATGGATTGGCTCTGATGCGTGGGATTGGGGGCTGCCTGCGTGGTGGCACTGGCTGTGCTGGTGGGGCTTGCTGGGCCTGCCTTGCCCACCTTCACCTCCTGCGTCTCCTCTGTGCTGCCTGTTGTTGTTGTTGCTGTTGTAGCACATGCATTGCTATCAGGTCCTCCAGCCCCAACATTGCTAGTCGTATTGGTATCATTGTGGAGTGTGACTGGGTGTGGGAAGGGGTGGGGTGTGCTCTTTTTGTACTTCCTGAGTCTGTATTGCCTTCACCTGTGCTGTTTCTGTGCACCTGTGGCAGCTGCATTCACTTAACATGGCCCTTTACGGTTGGTTCGCGATGGCGTTATTAGCACCATGGCGGTAAGGTACTTAACGGGCTGGGTGATGGCGTTAGGTGCATGTCCGCTTGGGTCGGCATTTGCGTACCTTTCCGCCATGGCGCTAAGTACGGTGTGGGCGGTCGCGTGCGTGCACCCTTAGCGCAGTTAGCGGCAGCGTTAACTACGATGCCGCTAATGGCATCGTAGTTAACGGTCACGGGTCATGATCGGACCTGGCGGAAAACGATGGCGGTAACCATTTACCGCCATCGTTTTTCACTTAGCGCCAGGGTCGTAATGAGGCCCAATATATGAAAAATATATTCAACATTGGTGCGTAATTGGGAATCTTCAGAATACATTCCTTTACAACAATATTCTGAAGCAGAGATTCACACCTTCTGATTACCCAATCTTCCTGTATAAATCATTGTGCTCCAATAGAAATGTCAGTGCGTTTTTCACTTTTCCAATACCTATAAGCTGTTGCCAAATGCTCTTATCTTCAGTGGCAACACCATTTACTAAAACAAACAAACAATCTGCAATAACATGCTTCTCTCCTAGAGTGTTCACATTTTCTTCAAAATTGAGAGGTAAATACACATCTTTGCCTCTCACACCTTGCACTAATTATTTTTTAGACAGATTTGACATCTTTGTTTGCAATCTAACAATAACATGGAAAGGATGAACAGTTTGCAATGCAATCCCTTCAAACATATTCTGTTTTTGAAGCACAGAAGGGATATCTAACACTACCATGTCATTCAAAACACTTCTTGCTGGAATACTTCTTCGATTCTAAAATCCTCCACAGTGTGTACAGACAAAGTGCATTTCTTGTGTCAAATTGTTCTTTTATAAACAAATACAGATCAAGTTCTTTCCAAACATCCTCTACACTGTTTTTAACTTTGTTCTCATTGTACACTAGTTGCACTTGAGATACACAAACAATGTCCAGTCTTTCCATAGAGGACAACTCAAACATTGCAATATTTCTTTTATACTGTTTAGAAATCTGATCCTTTGAAAGCATAGGGTCATCATTTCCACTTCATGTAAGTGTTTCATCTACATATACATGCTCTTTTAAATGCCTGACACTTATCTTTTCCACTGTAGAAATGAAACGTTCTACAGTTCCATTCAAAAGTGTTAGAGTTAAAAGTGCAAGAGACATACCTGGTGTTTTACAATCATGGGCCCTCATTACGATACTGGCGCTAAACCATGGTGCTGTTAGCACCATGGTTGATGCCGGTATCGTAACGAGTCCGCCAATGTTCAATGGGGAATTACCACCCCATTCCAAGGTTGGCGGGGCGGTAATTCCCCATTGAACATTGGCCCTTCCCCATTCCCATTTTTGCCCCATAGGGCTCAATGGGACTGGGGAAGGCGCTAAGTACGTTACCGCAAATTGCGGTACCGTACTTAGCACCAAGGTCCCTTTGCGGGTCCCTACTTTAATGGCTGGTCTAGACCAGCTGTTCAGGTCAGGTCCCGCAAAGGGACCTCGTAGTAAGGCGCTAATGGGTTAACGGCGCCGCAGCCTTTTAGGGCGCCGTTAACCCATTAGCGCCAGGGTCGTAATGAGGCCCATAGAGTTTAACTAGAAGATATCTAATTTTAGTATGATGGCAGCCAGCATCCGTACATGATCAAACTGACTCTTACATATACTTTTATCAAGACAGGCCAGAGAGTGACCAAGAAGTCATTTTTCTCACAAACTTCACAGTCATCTATTCATCTTGATCTGTCTTTGAACATTATCATTTTTGTAAAACATTTGCAAAAATCTCTTTAGGACATTACAAGAAAACTTGCACGTCCATACCTCACAATGCTTCTTTTGTTTTATTCTAAATTTATCTAAAGATTCAATTTCTGTATTATCAGACCTCAGGATTTCTTCTTTTTTTAGAAAATCGCACCATTTTGTACTGCATAGCTATGTTCACTCTCTTCAATAGCTAAAAGGACATTATTTCCTTGAAAGTAAATCTCCTCATTAAAAAAATCTTTCTGTATGAGAAGTGTGTTTCCACTCTTCAAGAAACATGTCACAAAAGTTGTCATGTGTAAGTACATGAACTCTTTCTACATTTGTATAGGTATAGTCACCATAAGTAATTTCTTAAGTTTATTCAATACGAAAATGAACCATGTTCTTTTCATATCAAATACTTTTTTAATTATCACTTCTACCTTTTTCTTTTGCAAAAAACACTTTACCACATATCGAGATTTTGACTTCACACTTCTCCAAATATGTTGTTACATCACATTTCCAACCTTTTCTTCTATTCTTTTACTAGCTACCGACACATTTGATACACTTTTTGATTTTTTACTATCAATAAAGACATTCTTGGTTCCATTGATGTATTCACTATTTGTACCTACAGATATAACAACACTACTACTCCCCTGCAGACAATGCTTCCTAAAAACACATTGTTTTTGTTTTCTTTTTGGCATCTTACAAAACATTGGTATACAAAGAAATCAGGATGTTAACGTCACTCATTCTGTTGCTTTACATTTTCAATATATAATATACCTTTCATGCTTGAGGCTGTAACGCAAAACGTCACTATCAAGTATGTAATGATCTCAAATTTAATTCAATCTTACTGTCTTAAAAACCGTTTCCATACATTCAAAGTCTAATGTGCACATCTTATTTACACTACATATAATGCTTCACACACTTCCTCCAATCATGTAAGACTAATCTATAAGAAATATCAGCATGTAGGCCAAAAAGCATTCCTTTACCACACATAAGAAATACGTATAGATGTTCTTCTTTGTCTACATTAATTTATCACTACAAACTAAACGTACAAAGTGAGCACCTTAAGCCTATACACAATAAACATGGCATAAAGTACCATCATTTCTTATTACACAGTCATGACGGTGTTCCAGGATAATCTGTTCACATCTTTACTTTCATGTAGCAACCTAACATTCATGCGTCTCTGGTGTATCTTCAATATTTGGATACCTGATCCCTCCTTCCCTCTCTCACTCTGGCTGCCCACCCTGGGCTGTCAACCTGCTCCTTCTTGTGAGGATGAAAACCTTGGTGTCATCTTCAACTCCACCCTCTCCTTATCTCCTAACATCTCTGATGACTCTAAGAAGTCACACTATCAGCTGCACCTCCCCAGAGGTATTCTTCCTCTTCTCATTTACCCAGAGAAGCTCACTGGCTCTAGAGCCCTGGTCCTCTCTAGGCTGGACAACTGCAACAGCCTCTTTCTAAATCTGCCTGTTTCTACGCTTCGTCCCTTACAACTTATCCAAAACAGGACTGCGAGACTTGTCCTTGGCCTCAAGCCCAGGGATCATATCTCTACAGCCCTGAAATCTATCCACTGGCTCCCTGGGGCTGTCAGGATAAAGTTCAATCCCCTCTGCATCATCCACAAGGCTTTCTGGGGCCTGGGACCACACTCTTCCTAAGCATATTCCTTCTCGAGCCCTCCGCTCATCCACCTCCAACTCTTTGTGGGTGAGACGCTTCTCCAGGCATAGAGTGGGGGGTATATCTCCTTCCTCGGCTCGGGCTTCCCTGCCTCTCTCGAACTTGAGCAGGACCACCTAAGATTCCGGAAGCAACTCAAGACCGTCTTCTTTGTTCTGCTTTCTCTAATCCCTCTCCACTGCTGAGGTCATGGACTGCTGCGCATACTTGTTACCTGGCCACCCACTGAACCTACAAGTCCAGACTCCTGCAGGACCAGTTGGCCTTGCACTGCCCCCGGGAATACCAACCACTTAATGTACTGTATCTGCAACCCTACAGTCCCCTGATTCTCTGCACTTATGAGCCACTTCCTAGAAGTTCTTATTAGCTACTTGCACTCTCCCATCCCCCAGCACTTCTCCCCCTCCTTCCCTCCTCACTTGCATGATTTGAATGACACCAGGCCTAGTAAGAGCGTTGTTTGTTTTTCCTTCTGTTCTCCCTGCCTTGTGTTGTTGCGCCTAGACACACTTGTGTACAGGCGCTTTATAAATGACGCATCATATCATGTCATATCAATAAGTAAAGTAATTATAGAACATAGCTTCAAGAAAACTCACTGACACTTACTTGCTCCATCCAGCTGCAGTTTCCACACCTTAAAAGCCTCTAATTAACAACTGTAGACCATTTACACACACACACCTATCACTATGCCCCTGCTCAAACAACTATGTCCTGCCACACCTTTGCTTCTCCCACCACCCATTAAATCAGTCCTTCTTAGCCACTCTCATAAGAAAACATACACAATTAGCAACCTTACCTATTTCCACCTATTTAGGCACAATAAGCCAATGGCCTAACCCACTGTTTTTACTGACAAACTCATCACTACTATTGCTACTCAAGAAGAATATTAGCATATATGTTCTCCCTTCACTGCCCATCCCCACTCTCACTAGTATTTTAATGGCCAAGTGACCTGAGCACCCCATACAGCTACCTTAGCAAACTACATCAATAATATTATTTCCCCACCACATTATGCACCCCTATTAATTTTACATCTCCCTATGGCACTGCTAATCTCAGATACAACAGTACCCATTTTTTACATTACCTAATAATGTGTGATAAAGCATACACATATTAAAAGAAACACATGTCAATTTTACATTACAACTCCCAACCACTTCTCAACAGAACTTCACTCTAAACTTACCAATTCAAATTAACTTCCACAATTCTAACACACTACAAAATCACCAATATGAAGTCACAGAGACACAGCTTAATGTACAATAACAAAAGCACACACACACTAACAAATCATATGTTTATTTTAACAAAGCAAGAATTATATTGCTTATTTCACACTAGTGTTTCTTATTCAGTCAGATGCATATCCTATCTTCCAAAGTCAGTGAGAAACAAGCTTTACTTGCAAATACATTTGTTGTAAAATAACTATAGCATAACATGTCATACTGCTTCATCGCTCTCCTAATAACATTGAAATAAAATACAGAAAACCATGCTTATAAACTTCACTAAAACAGACACCTAAACATATTTAATTTACCCTAGAAATCTTACAATTCATAATGTACATAAAATGTAGAAAACACACAATAACTCACCTTCAGCTGCTCCAATGAATGAATAAATCTCCACAATAGCCCAACACAGACCATCTGCACACTCTAAGCTCTGGGATCATAATGTCAAAACTTCACAAAAAGGTCACTTTAATAGTTTTCAGAAATCACTAGCACAAAAAGAGGACTGCACAAAGAAAACAAATACATGCCCAAAACATCTTTATTACAACATATAGCAATCAATAAATTGATTTGACTCAATCTGCAGCATTCATAGCTGCAGATTGAGTCAACCGTCAGTAGCCGCTACTACCTGTAACATTTGTGTTAAAAAGACATTAAAAAATCTGTAACAATTCACACAACATAACAGTACACATAACAGCATGAAATCAGAAACACATGTGAAATTGTGTATTGAAAAAACGAGGGACACCATGATCACTGCACAGAAATTGAAATTACCATCCCTGTGGCTACATGTGACCAACAAATATCATGGGTAAGGCTACGCCCGCCAGAATACACAACGTCCAATTGACATGCTGGAACCCGCAGCTAAACCAGCCATAAAAAAATACACAACGTTCCATTGACCTTCTGATACCCGTGAATACGTATGAAAACCGCAGTTGCAATCCGACTGACTGGGCACAACATTTCATTCGTTTTTTTTGTAGCCGTGGCTATCAAAAAAACAAAACTTGGAAGGTATTTCCCTATTACAATGTACTTAAAAAGTTCTATGGGTGGCTTTTGAAAGAGCCTTTGGGTGCTTTAACCAATATATAACCAAAACATATATCTTCAGTCAGAAAAATACCCTTCACCTCTATTACAATTCCATAAAATGTCAAACATGTCTCTCTGCGCTTTCTTGAGATGATTAATGAATTTTCTTTTCCCAAACAAATACCTGTGTTCCCTGTCAAAAAATGCCTCCACAATTGTAGCATAAACCCCTAATTTCAAACACTCAATCTAAAATAATATTATAGAACAAAAAAACATTATAAGCCAATGCTTTCCCAGCACATAGCCTATATCTTCAACATTACTATGAATCCCATTTTCAAATTCTCCAAAGTCTTCTGAAAAATCAAAATGTCTCCTTCTGAAATTGACTCCATGTTTGAAATATCCAATACACAATGAATATAACAGAAAAAATAGCACAGTCTACTACAACCACACCTCACTCTCAAGCAACAAAAATGTACTATGTACAAATATTCTTAATACAATGATACAATGTAATCTACAAGTTCATTGACATATAAAAACAGCAATCAAAAATACATTCTCTGATTGGTTCAACAATTTAACATCATCTGAGGTACTTGACATCCTATTGACAACCACCCAACACACAGAAAATGAACAACTAATCAAAAAGAAAATACAAATATTACACCTTCTCTCCTCATGTACTCTTCCTCCTTTGCTAATTCTAATATCTGAAGTGTCAAGCAGTATTTCTTTTTACCATACCAAAATGGAAAACTACATGCAATGGCTGGAGGACAATTATCCCACAGAGGAAGAAATTAAAAAAGAAAATGCTGAACACAATGCACCAGAAGAAAATGAAGCACAATCAGGATTTTGTAAGTACATTCTATATATTCATTCAAAATAAAACTAACAATTATATTTAAAGGAACTAACATGACTGTCCAAACACATATAATCTCCAAACACTTAATGTATCTACGTACTATAAAACTACCAAAGATTTTTACAATAGACAAAAACAATTTTAAAGTCTATTATATCTTCAATTGTTTAAAAATATTTCAAATATTTGCAAACAAATGAAGAAGTGATTCAAGTTTCAAAAAGATTCGAACAGCAACCAATACAACAAGTACCCCAAATGAAATTATGGATTCCTTGAAAGAAGTAAAATGACTATTACTTATTCAACAAGAAATACAATATATGAAAAAGGATATTCAAAATTTAAAACAAATCATGCACAGTAAAAAGTCTGATAATTGGTCAACAGAAGAAGATGTATCATGTGTTGAACCTAAAATTAAACGTAAACTCACAACCATCTTCCCACCAAAATAAAACTGCTATGAGTACACTTTGTTTCCATATTTATTTACCTTTCCAAATGTGTGCACTTATATGTATTATAAATGTATAACATTTTTGAAATGTTATAATAACTGTTGACAAATACCACACTGAATTAAAAAAAAAAAGAAATTCCACATTACATTTTTTTTCAAACATTTTTCAATAGCCGCGGCTACCAACAAACCCATGGATCCCATGTTTTCTAGCTGCGGGTATAGGACTGTCTGGGGGCTCACTTCAGGGTTTATACTAAAATAGAAAGTAAAAGATCAATGCAGTACATGGGATACTTCAATGGGAAGGGAAAAACACTAGGATTCATACATATAACAAAATGTTAAAAAAATAAATGTTTAAATAAATGTATACATAATAAATCAGGTTTACAAATACAATACATAATAGATCAGTCTTAAAAGGGACTCTTTCGGGTACGAACTGTACTTTTTAGCACATTGAGGCCTATAGCCGCGGGTACGATCCAAGAAACCGACTGCTACAACCCTCCCCGGTCGTTGCTGCGATTAACCCCAACTCCAATATTCAACAGCCCATTGGGTGATAGTGTAGCCATGGTTATTCATTTATGTGTAAAAATAATAATAATATCATTCTATCTGAAAAAAAGAAAACATAATCAGTTAAAAAACATACACACTTTAAGAAACACGATTTAATACACAGGTTTGTATGACCCTCATATCTTGTATGTAGTGCATCACATGCACTATACAGGATACAACATTTGAGCATACAACACTGTTGTTCTCTTTCCACATACTAATTATTGGGGGAAAAATCCAACTTTGATTTAAAAAAAACATAAAAAGCCATGTGTGAGCAGTGTGTATGCAGAATCAAACTCCAGACATTAAAGGTGCCACCACCAACAACCAGATATCTGTACCACCTGCAGAACTCAATTTCAAGAATCATCAGAAATGCTAGAGAGGTTCAAAATAAAGGTTCTTCAAAAACTGTCTACAAATGTGCTGCTCCCATCTCCAGCAGTACGACTATGCTTTGAATATAGGTTGACCTTTCACGGAAGATAACTGTCCAAGATGTGGTGCAAATCCACTGGGATGATGAGCACGATACAGCTCCAACAATATAAAAAAATAAAAAATGACTAAAATGAATTTACAAAGCACCATAAATTGTACTACCTCAAAGAAACCTCAAACAGCTAAGAGTACTGCATAGCTGAAACTGCATTAAGATTACAACAAATACAATCAAATAAACCTTCAACCTCACTGACATGAATACAAAAACGAAATGCCTACATACAAATGCCATTGATTGACAATTCTAATTGTGTAGGTCTATGTTAGTGAAAGATAAAAAATACATTAAAAATAGTTGCGACACAATCAGAGCTGATGAAACAAATGATAATGAACACCATATGTCAGTAATAACTACTATAATTAATACACACAACACTGAAAATAAACCTTAAAACATGTAAACATTTAATGACACTTGTTTTCACATCACCCACTCTCCTGCCATGTGCACTGCCAGAGTTTTGCAATCAAAAGAATAAAACTGCAGAAAATGGTGGCTTTTATACTTTCCAAATGAATACCAAAAATAAAGGACTACATACCAATAAAACTACTAAAATAGATGACACATTTTCCCCACAACCTATCACAGTCAGCTACACAAAAGGAAAAGTAACAATAACCAATAAAAAACAATGACTCTGACAGAAATCTATTTTTCCCCACTTAGTATCATTAATAGCCATGGCTATTCAACGCAGCTACAGCCCTAGTTTGTTTTCACGGCTACACGTACAATTTTATGCAACCTAAAAATCAAACTGAACCGGGCCACGAAACTTTAAAAAAAAGAAGAGAACACCTAAGCACATCAAATAACACACACAAATAAAATTCTGTGCAGCATCATCCACATAATGATTATTGCACAGAAAGTGTATATGTTTAGACATGGCTTCAAATATAACTGCAACTATTTTTTCAACCAATTAAATGACGAAAAGTGTAGACACCTACACATGTGCTATCTGCAGACACAGTTATACAACATCTGTTCGTGGACATATGTCGATAGCCACTACTAATCGCTAAAACCACAAACTTAAAATTGTATTTCCACCCTCTCATACTATAAACAAGTGTTCCTAACATGCCATGGTCCTGCCCCATCTCCCCCTAACCTTAACCCCTAAAACACTCTTTGCATGTATGATCCTGACCCACCAAAATGCTGTATAGCTGCGACTACAAATACACAGCGTGCCATTTGTCCTCAAATGGTAACGGTTACAACACGTCCACAAACACACGACATGCCAATTTGCCCTCAAATATCTGTGGCTACAAAACGAGTGCCAGGTGGCTACATAGCCACGGATAACCACAACAGTACCAGCTGTCAATAAAACACTTCAAAACACACACATCAAATACACCCTGTTGATACAAACTCGAACATTCGAGACTTACTACACACTGTGCTAGTACAAACAATGCACACACATCAGAGCCACATACAGGGAAACTAAAGTAAGGAAGAAAGAAACAGCAACAGAAAATGTTAATAACATTAAAGTTTATCTTCATATATATAAATGAATTGTGTTCTTGAGGCCTGCTTATTTCCCCATGTAGGTGCACCATGAGTTGAGACCAAACCCTAAGGAATGTAATTTAAGAACATATGACAGGGTTAACGTCTAGATAATTAGCACCTTTTGAATTTTAATGTTCTGACTGTCAGTGAACAAAACCAACTGACCTACATATATCAGTGAACAAAAAGAAGGGGCCCAGATATGTGATGTCATCCATGATGTCATCAATGCCATTTGTGATGTCATCTTTGATTTCCTGGGTGTTAGTCTTAGCAGTGCGCGGTGGTGACGTGAGTTATGGTTGCTTAGCTTACCATAACTGGTCAATTTCTGAGATTTTTCGGTTTTATTTGTAACCTTAACGTCACTTTAACAAAGGTTTGTCATTGAATTTCATAGGTTTTTATTAGAGCAACTTAACCATAACGTTCCTTTGACAAAGTTTTTTCAGTGAATTTCATAGGTTTTTATTGGTGCAACTTAACCATAATGTCCCTTTAACTAAGTTTTTTCAGTGAATTTCATGGGTTTTTACCAGAGCATGCAATTTTCCTACACCTTACTTATATCATACCTACCCCAATAAAGCAATATTTGTGTCCAATTTACAAAATTTCACCTTAAAACTCTGCCATTCCCCACCATCTAGCATCATTTTTAACACAAACGTTTGCAGAAAGATTATAGACCCAACTTTGAATGTTTGCATAAAGTCTGGATAGAGGAGCTAAGGGGGTTTTGTCAAGGGGGGCTAAGTTGTATGACTATTGTATGTACGTACATTTTGACACTTTTGAAAAAATAAAACATGGGCTGATTTCCAGCAAACTCATGTAAGGAGCATTGGTAAGTACCTTAAAGCATGGTTTTGCAAATGTGCCTGTGTTTTATTTTTTGACAAGTGTCATAAAAGTGTCATAATGTAGGAACAAAAAATAGTGAAATACTTTTGGTGACTGAGGTATAGCCTGTGGCCATGGGCAGTAGCCAGATTGTCTGGATCATGTCATAAGGTCATGACTCTGACAATCTGGCTACTGGCCATGATCACGAGGGACGACAAATGGGGTTAAAGTGGCCATATCCACCTGGGACCAGCTATGTGGTAAAGTTATTCGAAAGTGGGATAGGTTTGAAAGGGAAAAAAATGGTGCTTGTGGTAATATGGTCATATGGGTCCTCATTATGGGTTTGGAGGTAGCCATGGTGCTATTAGCGCCATGGCTGCCTCCAAAATCGTGTCCAGGGTCTGTGAATGAGGAATTAACGGGTCATTCCAACCTTGGAGGACCTGGTAATTCCTCATTCACAAAACCCTTCCCCATTCCCATTCGAGCCCCCATAGGGCTCAATGGGAATGGGTATGGAGCTAATAAGCTCCCTGGTCCCCTTGCGGGACCCGCAAAGGACGTCTGGTCTGAACAGACATTCTGTGCGGGTCCCGCAAGGGAACCTCGTAATAGGGCGGATGGGTTTACCCGCACCATTACCGGTGCCGGTAAACCCATTCCGCCAACCTTATAATGAGGCCCATGGTTCCCTCTTTGCCTTACATAGGCTGCCATGGAAAGGGAAAAGGGGCTCCAAATGGAGCCCCGCCTTCCTTTTTATGGTGGCCATCTTGGAAAACAATTTTCATTCCTACAGCGAGTTGCTGGATGTCATCTTTGATGTCCTGGGTGTTAGTCTTAGCAGTGCACGATGGTGGCACGAGTTATGGTTACTTAGTTTAGCATAGCTGGTAAATTTCGGAGGTTTTTCGGTTTTACTTGTAACTATAACGTCCCTTTAACAACGTTTTTGCATTGAATTTCATAGGTTTTTATTAGTGCAACTTAACCATAATGTCCCTTTAACAATGTTTCTTTCACTGAATTTCATAGGTTTTTAGTAGCGCAATTTAACCATAACGTCCCTTTAACAAAGTTTATTTCACTGAATTTCATAGATTTTTAGTAGCACAACTTAACCATAACGTCCCTTTAAAAAAGATTTTTTCACTGATTTTATATATTTATAAACTTTCTGTATTAGGTACAGTAAAAAATAATACATATTTATTTTTAAACAGAAATGTCTACTACTTTGGAATGGCTGGAACAAAACTTTCCTCGTGATGAAATAAGTATAAACAATGACACTAGGGCCGGTCTTTGCATCAGGCCATGCAGGCAGCTGCCTGATGTGCAACATTCAGGGGGCGCCACCACCAGTAGGTGTGAATGGGAGTGTGAACGAGGTGTGAATGGGAAGCAAAATTAACACACAGGATTAAAAGAAGTGATTTTAATCCTGCAAGTTAATTTTGACATTTCAAAAATACATTGCGCGCACACACACACACACACACACACACACACACACACACACACACACACTCTCTCTCTCTCTCTCTCTCTCTCTCTCTCAGACAAACATGCGCTTGATGCACTTCAAAACTCAAAACTCTGGCACCTGTGGTAAACCTTCAGACACCCAGGCACACTTGTGGCATAGGCCTAAAACGCTGTGGGGAGACTCGGGATGTAGCACCAGACCACACTTGTGTCTGGGGAGCAGGACTGGATCCCCATCAGGTTGAACCTGCCTAGTCACTCGTCTCGTAGCACTTAACTTAGATCTCAATGCCTTCTAGTATATGTACTATCATGCATTTATAACTGGAGTTGAAAACCCTAAGAACCTGAATTTACACTGATAAGACGTAAGAAAATAACCATTTGCTGAACATCTCACTACTGTGGGCACCATGAGGTGTTCTCAGAAATAAGGGACAGTCTTCTTAAAAAATATAGGGTGCACACGTGCTTTAGCTTACCTAAAAACCCACACGTGGTAACACATCTGCTACAGGAGCATTTAAAAGCACACAACTGGGCATAGCAGAGTGTGAAGAGCAGTCGCAAAACCTGCCGCGAGCATGAGTTTTTGATGGACACTTGCATAGCTGTCAAGTGGTCCCGTAGTGGCTGTGTAGTTATGTTTAAGAGGCTAATCCCATAGGAAGAGCACTTTTTGGGTGGCTTATAACTTCCTCCCCCTGGACGAATCGTCACCAAACTTTGTAAAAAAAAGTATATGGCCAACTCTGAATTTTGTTTGCACATTTTAGTGAGGTTTGGTTACGGGGGGGCAAAGTTATAGAGGGGGGCCAAAATTTGTTTTTTTCCCATAGACATAATGGGTAAAAAAACTTTGCGCATGCCTACAGCTTAAACCGCTGGACGGATTTCCACCAAATGTGTGGCAGGAGCGGCAGCTTAGTCCCAAAAGCATGCTTTTGTTAATTTGTTGTAAATCCGGCAAGTATTTTTTTTTTGTAAATGGCCAAAATGTAAGGCAAAAAATGGTGTGATATCTATGTCCACTCCGCGGACACACTTCCCTGTTCACTCCGCGGACAGGACACCGATTGGCTAATCGGCTTGCGCCATGTCCGGGGACATGCAACATGTTTTCTGATTGGCTGGGGTGAGGCATGAGGTGTGTCACATTGTTTCGATGCGCTCGCAATCTTGGATCCGCCACAGCGTAGCGGCGAATAGAGGCAAAATGCAATTTTGGGGAGTGGAATTGGTGTGCAGAAGTGGTTGGGGAGGGTTGGGAAGTAAGAGTTGGGTCAAATACTGTATTTGTTATGTGGCAGGTACCAGTGATGTTTTCGCTGATGTTTTCGCCAGCGGCTGTCCGCGGATATAATCAATGCACTATTGGCTATTTCACTTTAGTATGTTGTTGGTTTTGAGTTGTTAGTAGATGATTGATTGTAATTAATATCCCCTATAAGCAGCCCACATACCACAGTCAAAATGTTTGGTATTATAGGTATGTTATGCAACACAAACACATGGTTTGGTACTTCAGCGGAGGTACTTTTAAACTTTAGTATTTCTTTTTTGTATGTGTTTAATAGAAGGTTGCTATTTGTACAGTAGTTGGTAGTTTGTGGTTTGTGGTAAAGCTAATGCATTTTGTAAGTGGCTTTCACTTCCAAAATATTTTCTCTGAATATGCTGTATTTCTTCGAGTAGTTGTTTGACTGTACCATGTAGAAGATTGTTATTTAAATTTGCTAGTGCTAAAGCAGGACTTTTAGCATAGTAGAGGTTATGGACCAGATTTCTATAGTTGCATGATGTGTTGATATCATTTTGATATGATGGAAGGTGATTTTGCAAATGGGTCCTGAAATGCAGGCTAATGAATGTGCTTGTAGTCCTGTGTATTTGTGCACTGGACAGGTATCCATATTCTGTAGTAGTTTCATTTTGATTTTGTCTTTGCTTTTTACATACTAATTGAGGAAGTGGCATAAAGATTTGAAAGATTTTTTGGCAATGTTACACATTGATGTGCACAGCCATTTGTAGACTGGACATTTTGGTTTATTAGAATGGAGAGGTGATACTGAGTTTTTAGGGATATTTTTGTGAGCAGAGTTTCTTGTTTCATAATGGTGTTATTATGTGTTTCATATCCTCATCCACTGCTATGTATGGCAATTGGGTTGTTTGCTTTTGTTCATATGCTTCTTCATGAAAATATGGTTCTGTGGTCGTGGTGTGACTCCATTCACCTCCACAGATGTTTAAGGAGTTATTTCTGTTGATATTCAGTTTTTTGATAAGTGTTTTTTTGTAATTTAGTAGTTAGTTTTGTTAGTGGTTGCATTCTGTTTAAAATAAAATAAATAACTTAGTTTTCAGAAGGATTGCACTGTTTATGAGCATTTTTAGGATTACTTTTCTATGGTAGGTTTTAAGGGTTGTCCATGATTTCTCTCCTGTTTTTATAAGGTTCTGAAGGAGTCTGTGGTGAACAAGGATTGCACTGTTTCTGAGAGCTTTTAGGATTACTTTTCTATGGTAGGTTTTTTATAAAATATTTTTTTTGGTATGGTTAGTTGCTACTACATCAAGATTTATAGGTGCAGCATTAGTAGTAGTGGTAACTGAAGTCTTGTTAATCACGTTTTATTTTGTTTTACATTTTGATAGAGGAGGGAAAGTTTCTGTAGTGGAAGCTTGTTTTGTTTCGCGTAATGACTGTATTAGCTGTTTTCTTAGAACTTTGTGAACAAAATCTGGTAGAGATGGATGATTATTTTGGACACTTTCATTTTGACTTGCTCTAATTCTGCGTTGCTTTCTACAGAGTTGCTTTTTGGTAGGTATTCTTTGGGGTTTGGTGGAGAAAAAAAAAGTGTGGGTTGGGTTGTTGTGCACTGTATGCGTGCTTTGTGCATGAGTGTCTGAGTATGATGGTAAGGATGATTGCAGAGGAGTGTGATTGTGCAATGAGCAGCTATATTAAGTTGGGAAGGTTATTCTTGTATTGGTGTGTTAGTATGCTGGGCTTGAGATGACAATATAAAGTATGCAACTGGTAAGGGGAAAGGGTTAATACACTTCTTTGTTCTACAACAGTAAAATGCTAGTGTGTTTGAGTAACAGTTAGAAAATTATGTAAGTATTGTACTTACTTTTTTGTATGGAAAGAGTAGGTTTCTTTGAAGTCGTTGTTCGTACTTTAGACACTGCTGTTTTTCAGGTGAGTGGTCTTCACTGCAATTGTAAAAGAAAGAAGTTAGTGAATATGTGTGTTTATAGTACTTTTGTTAATGTAGACATTGTTTTTTCTTTTTTGTTGTAGTAGTGTTTGTGTTTTCTTACAAGTGACCATAGTATGCATATGCACTTTCCTTTGTCTATGTGCATTTTGTATATTTTATTTAGAATCTGTTAGTTGAATATGTTTTACAAATGAGTATAATAGTAAATGTATAGAGCACACTTGTTTTTTTAATGTTATGTTATTGGATGGTAAGAGGTAAAATAATTATATCAGTTTTTTGCTATTTTTACAGGGTAAATGGCCGAGATTGTACAGAGAAGCATGCAATGTATGCATTTGTGAAGGTGTGGGAAATAAAGGAGTAGGATTTCATATAGAGGCAGTGGTGTTGTTTGAGCTGGCAGCCTTTTCAATTATATTGTGTGTGTGTGCTTGAAGGAACATGCATGTACTCATCCTGGCTGTGTGTAATTTTATAACACACTGGACAGTCTTTTTCATAATTATACTGTTATTTCTCCCATATTTTAATATGAAATAAAAAAAATTTAGGTAGCTCTGTGAGTAAACAAACATTTAGAGGAGAGACAGGTTTGCAATTGATACTTCATTATACCAGATGGGATAAATTAATTAAGGTCATTTTACATTTTATACAGGGTAAGTGGAAGTTACTCTGTTTATATGTATTCTTAGAAGAGCTGTACATGTACTGTGTTGAAAATATTCATGCCTGTAGTCTGTGTTCATGCATGTGGATGAGCATGAATCTGCACGTAGAAATATTGGCAAGTTTTACAGTAGTTGTTGCTGTAGGTCTGTTGCAATGACAATAAGTGATCAATAGTACATCTAAAGTGATGATGTGTGATGATAGGGTTAGATGTTGAGTTCTTGGATGTGATTGGTGGATGGCTGTGTGACTGTTTAACAGTAGCCAATGAGGAAATGGTGCAGAGAGTGAAGTGGAAAGGGTAGAAGGGTTGCCCCAGTGTTACATGCTCCTCAAACATCGTGGGTGTCTGCGGGCAGCGTGTGCTACATCTGGGTTTCTCAGCAAATGCAGCATGTAAAGGGGACTGTAGGGATGAGCCAATCAGATGTTTAGGTTGTGGTTTGTGTTGAAAGAGGCTGTGTGTAGTGAAGATGGTAGTGGTGGAGAAAAGCCGGGTGTTTGTGGTTGGAGATATGTTTGTTCACTGTTTGGAGTGGTATGCTAAATGTAGGAATGTGGCAAAAATGTTGATGTTAAAGGAATAGAGGTGGTGTGGAGCACAATGCCTAGTTTTAAAGTGCAGGGAATTGGTCATGTTTATGGAGATATGGGCAGGGTAAACGTTGCACATGTAGTTGTTTTGCACTGTGGTGCTTTGTATTTGAGGTATGTCAGTGCCCCTACTTTGTTGCAGATTTTGAATATTTGGTTCAGGCAGTAATGAAAATAATTCCTAATGTCAAGATTATTTTTTTCTGGTTTAGTACCTAGGGCAATATGGGACAATCGTTTTGTTTTTTGTGCTCAGCAGGTGGAAAGAAGAAGATGTAGGGTGCGGTTTATTGAGGTAGGTGGCAGAACTTTGTATTCTCTGTTTTACAGTTATGTTGGTATCATTATATGTGACCCATCTACAATTCTTTTCTATCTATGGGTGGTGCGTGGTAGAATATACCTAATGGTGTGAAGGTTTTTTTTAACAAAGTAATAGGGGGTCATAACGACCCTGGTGGTAGGGGGTTAACGGGCCGGTAGAGCTCCCGGCCCCATTAACCCCCTACTGCTGCATTACAAGGTTTGCGTGTGGGACCTGGTAAGGACGCCTGGTTTTATCAGGCGCCTAAAACCAGGCGTCCTTAGCGGGTCCCAAGAGCAAACCAGCATGCTAACAACGGGCCCGTCATTAATGGGCCTGTTGTTAGCATGCTCCCCATTCCTCTTGAGCCCTATGCTGGCTCGAATGGGAATGGGGATGGGTTCCTGAAATGGGGAAATAACGGGCCCTCCAAGGTCGGAATGGCCCGGTATTTCCCCATTCCAGGAACCCAGAGCCGGCACCCAGAATGGGGGTAGCCATGCCGCAAATAGCTATCTATCGGTGGTGCATGGTAGAATATACCTAATGGTGTGAAGGTTTTTTTTTACAAAGTGATAGGGGGTCATTACGACCCTGGCGGTAGGGGGTTAACGGCTGGTAGAGCTGCCGGCCCTGTTAACCCCCCACCGCTGCATTACGAGGTTTGCTTGCGGGACCCGGTAAGGACGCCTGGTTTTACCAGGCATATAAAACCAGGTGTCCTTAGCGGGTCCCGCGAGCAGACCAGCATGCTAACAATGGGCCTGTCATTGACGGGCACATTGTTAGCATGCACTCCATTCCCCTTGAGCCCTATGGGGGCTCGAATGGGAATGGTGATGGTTTGCTGTAGTGGGGAAATACCGGGCCCTCCAAGGTCGGAATGGCCCGTTATTTCCCCATTCCAGGAACCCGGACCGGGTACCTGGAATGGGGTTAGCCATGCGGCAAATAGAAACATGGCTACCTCCAAGGTCATAATGCATTCTAACGTGAAAGCATTACTATTATGTATTTACTAAGTGTCTGTATTTGTAAGGTGGTAAGACGCACACACCGTTCCTTTCGCTAGTGATCGAAAGTGAGATACAAACACAAGTGTGCAAATTATAGGCCATTCATATATAAGTGCGTCATTAGGGTCAGGGTCGTCGGCGTGGGCGGACAGGGTAGTTTCAGGGTTTGTTTGGATATTCTCATACAACCACTTTTTGTCAGGGATTGAGACTTGATTCTTTCAAAAGTGTTTACGTGAGTTACCGTGTGAAGAGGAGATGCAATGAGGTGACAGGTGGTGTGGCCTGACTGTGGGAGTTGCTGGGAGAGTGCGAAGTTCTCCAGGGGAACAAAATAAATCCGTAGAAATGTAGTCCGCATTGGTGAATGGTAGCAAACAATTTATATGTTTTTCAAAATATTTGTAATACCACTGTGGTGTGAAGTGCTGTTGGTGCCCATTCTGAGTGAAGGTCCGTGCCGTTGAATTTTTGTTTCGTAGCTGAGCAAACCCACGCATGGTACACAGTATAAGGTTCAATTGTTTTTTGACCTTGAAACAAAGGGAAGATTGCGAACGGAATGCATGAAGGGAGGGATGTAAGACTTTGAAATTTGATAATGTTGAACATTCAAAAATTGGACAAAGGAACATGTAATTTAATTTTACGAAAATTCGATGAAGTGAACAGAGTGTGTGTTTTACGCTGATAGAATGGAAATGCCGAATATCATGTAAGTTTTACTTTGGATTATTTTATACACAAACTAGTCAAATTATCATTCAGTGACATTATTGGTGGGGTAAATTGTATTTTTTGTTGTGTGTGGTATATTGCAATGACACGCAATTACAGCTTGTGTGTGTAGTTTGTTTTGTTGTGGGCACATGTGCAGTGCAGCATCGAGAGGAGTGTAGTTCAGTAGTGGGTTCCCCCAGGTTCACAAATGCATAATTGAATGCTAATATTTAATTAAAATTTTGTGTATGTGTTGTACTTGGTTTTATTTAGCTTTCTGATTGCAGCGTCAGCTTTAGCATCCCATTTTGAGCTGACCATACTCCATAGCATTAACTTGTACAGCAAACTGAAGAGTACTTTGCACGTTTTTTTTTTGAGTTATCACTGTTTGACGTCCGTGTTTATCAATAGTTGTAACAGGGGCCCAAATTAATGGTTAAAATGATAAACTGTAATAAGATCGGTTATTGAGACACATTTCTGTTATCTTTTTTTAAACAGCTACATCTTGACTTTCTGCAATTGTCATGGATTCCAATGATCTTTTTAACCATCAGCTACAGATTAACATCAGTGGGTGGATCACAGTGACTCTTTTTTGGGATGATCGACACAGGCCCATATGCCCGTACGCCATACTAGCAATAAGGGGCAACTTCATATCGTTTATGGTGGCATAGCGCGAAGATCATGGCAAAGTCTTGCAATTCACAGTGCGTCCAATGCTTTCTTATATCAAGAAGGAACACCGCGTGACTCACAACAAACATTTGTGGATCGAGAACAAAGAAAACAATTACCTATTTGCTTGCATATGTAAGTCTCTGGATGTTCTATGAGCATTTATTGTGAAATAAAAGTAGTTTACAAATTGTACAGTTTTGCTATTTCTTTTAAAAGTATGGTTTCATATTCAAAATTGGGATGCGCTGTGTTGTGAGTTGATGTGTGTTGATATTTCGGGTCTGCGTCAAGTAGCGTTATAACGTAGATGATGATTGGGTGTGTTTTAATATGCTGTATAGTAATGTTCTGGAGAAAGGTGGAGCATATCACTAGGTCCGGTGATGGTAGCCTCAGGGGCGGGGCATATGAATTAGTGCCGCCAGAGCAGTCCATCTTGGGCGATGCGGGAACGGATAAGATTATTACAAGATGGCCGCACCATGCTGCCTGATTTCGCATGTGTAAAAAAGAGGGAAATTACAGTAAGGTGCATAGGAAATGTTTGTACGATCGATCAATGTATGCTTAGAAGTACATGCCCAAACACTTGGGAACACTTGGGAAAATAATATTTCTGAGTGCACTATTATTTTAATAGATCCATTTTTTGCTTCATTCATTGCAGATGATTTTCTAAGGTCTGTTTCTGTATTATTTTTAATGTCTGTATGGTGTGTTTAAAAAATAAATTGGAAAGTACACATAAAGTAATGGGTAACAATTTGTTTATATAGAGAAGTGTGGTGTCTTCCATTAGGAGGGCCGGTCTTACACCTGATTTTTCCCCAGGCAGGAAGCATCATTGGCGCCCCTCCCCCAACAAAAAATGACAACAACATAACTTGGGTGCAGGCGAGCAAAGACCCTCTTACTATAGTATTTTGGGGGCGTGATTCAGGTTGGGCTATGTTTAGAATTAATAAACTAATTACAACTGCATGATCTTCCCTGCAAAATATTCCCACTATACAATGCATTATTCACCAATATAAATATGTTATCTATTCTCTTGAAAACTGGTTATAAAAAGAGGCATGTTAGTATGACTTAATTTCTACAGTTCACTATACACATGTGGATCTCGCACCAACTAAATGTAAGGTTAGTAAGATGGAGGGATGTAAAAGGTATGGGTAAATCATATTGCTTGGCAATACTGTGATACAAGCGTCATCGCAGGTGTTTGGTGGGTCCAATGTCCACATACCTTTACAATGCGCAGGCATTTACAAAAGGAATTCCACTGAGTTGTCGGTTGTGGGGGTGCACACTGTGAGCCTACTTAGCAGACTTCTGCTAAGAGGTTGTATACAACTGCGTATGCTGGAATTTTCCAACACTACGAAGGAGGATTTCTGTGCTATAAAGGAAGTTGTTTCAATGCATAAATACACACATGCTTTCAATCACTGTATCAGTAACTAGTTTGCCAAACATTGGTTTCAGTCCGATATGCTCCACGCTACATTTAATGGTTGTCTTCGTATCCTGCTGTCCAGTCAGTGCACCTTTGAGCCTTGCTTGCATTTCTAAACTCCCTGCCACTACTGGATGTCCAAGTGCATAGCTCCCATGTGAGCCACTAAGAGCCACTCCTGGCTTTTCTAGTTGCATGATTGGATTTGTAATTTCATGTTTCCCTGCTAAGTATGGGCCTACAAATTCCAACATGTAAAGTCAAAATCAAGGACAGGCTTGTGTTATCGGGCATTATATGGGACCACTTGACAGCTATGCAAGTGTCCATCAAAAACTCATGCTCGCGGCAGGTTTTGCGACTGCTCTTCACACTCTGCTATGCCCAGTCGTGTGCTTTTAAATGCTCCTGTAGCAGATGTGTTACCACGTGTGGGTTTTTAGGTAAGCTAAAGCATGGGTGCACCCTATATTTTTAAGAACCCTATATTTTTAAGAAGACTGTCCCTTATTTCTGAGAACACCTCATGGTGCCCACAGTAGTGAGACGTTCAGCAAATGGTTATTTGTTTAAGCCCTATCAGTGTAAATTCAGGTTCTTAGGGTTTTCAATTCCGGTTATAAATGCATGATAGTACATATACTAGAAGGCATTGAGATCTAAGTTAAGGGTTACGAGACGAGTGACTAGGCAGGTTCAACCTGATGGGGATCCAGTCCTGCTCCCCATACACAAGTGTGGTCTGGTGCTACATCCCGAGTCTCCCCACAGCGGTTTAGGCCTATGCCACAGGCGTCCCTGGGTGTCTGAAGGTTTAGCATAGGTGCCAGAGTTTTGAAGTGCAGCAAGCGCATGTTTGTCTGAGTGTGTGTGTGTGTGTGTGTGTGTATTGTGTGTGTGTGTGTGTGTGATTAAGTTGCAGGATTAAAATCACTTCTTTTAATTGTGTGTGTTAATTTTGCTTCCCATTCACACCTCGTTCACACTCCCATTCACACCTACTGGTGGTGGCGCCCCATGGAGGCTGGCACATCAGGCAGCTGCCTGCATGGCCTGATGCAAAGACCGGCCTTAGTGTCATTGTTTATACTTATTTCATCTCAAGGAAAATTGTGTCCCAGCCATTCCAAAGTAGTAGACATTTCTGTTTAAAAAGAAATATATATATTATTTTTACTGTACCTAATACAGAAAGTTTATACATATATAAAATCAGTGAAAAAATCTTTTTTAAAGGGAGGTTATGGTTAAGTTGTGCTACTAAAAACCTATGAAATTCAGTGAAAAAAACGTTGTTAAAGGGACGTTATGGTTAAATTGCGCTACTAAAAACCTACGAAATTCAGTGAAGAAACATTGTTAAAGGGACGTTATGGTTAAGTTGCACTACTAAAAACCTATGAAAATCAGTAAAAAAATGTTGTTAAAGGGATGTTATGGTTTGAATTCAAACCGAAAAACCCCTGAAATTTGCAAGTTATGGTAAGCTAAGGAGCCATAACTCGCACCACCACCGTGCACTGCTAAGACTAACACCCAGGATATCAAAGATGACATCACATATGTTTTTACTTTGAACCATAATGTCCCTTTAACAAAGTTTTTTTTACTGAGTTTCATAGGTTTTTAATAGCGCAACTTAACCATAATGTCCCTTTAACAAAGTTTGTTTCACTGAATATATATATATATATATATATATATATATATATATATATGTTCCAATTCTGTGGCATGAACAACAGGAGATGAGTGGCACTCTTCAAAGTCACTGTGTAGTGTCCGGAACGTAGCAGGTTGCTTTTAATTGTGCATCATAGACAATTTAAAATCTATATATATGTATATATATATATATATATATATATATATATATATATATATATATATATATATTCAGTAAAAAAACGTTTTTTAAAGGGACGTTACTGTTAAGTTGCGCTACTAAAAACCTATGAAATTCAGTGAAAAAACTTTGTTAAAGGGACGTTATGGTTCAAAGTAAAACCGAAAACCCCCTGAAATTCGGCAGTTAATGCAACCCTTACATTCCAAAATAGAAAGGCATTTCCCGTAAAAGATAAAGAAATGCCATCTTCTTTAAAATTAACAGCATTACTGGCATCAATATTCTCATTATTACAAAAGAACATACCAGCTCTAAGCATGAAGGCACACATGCCTCGGTTGATGACACACCTAGCAATGTTTTGCTGAGGACAAAAAACTGAACTATTGTCCCATATTGCCCTAGGTAGTAATCCAGAAAAAATTACTTTCACATTCGGAAGGATCTTCATTACGGCTTGAACCAAGCGTTCCAAATCAGCCAACAAAGTAGGGGCACTGACGTTGCCCAATGGAAAGCACCATAGTGCAAAACTACCACATGCAGACTGTTCATCGTGGCCATATCCTCACAAACTTGTACAATTCCCTGTGCATTGCAATCAGGCACAGTGCTGCACACCACCTCCACTCCTTTCACATCAAAGCTCTTTGCAACATGCCTGCATTGAGCGTACTGTTGTAAACCATACACAAACATATCTCCAAGCACCAACACCCTGACTTTCTCTACTTCTGCCATCTTCACCACACACAGTCTCTTTAGACACAAATCCACAACCTCGACATCTGATTGGCTGATCCGCACATTCTTCTTTCCATGTTGAATTTCCTGGAAAAATCCGGATGTAGCACGCCCTGTCCATGAACAGCCGCGGTGTCCACGGACGGCGTCCACTTTACTCTCTGTGCCAGTCCCTCATTGCATACAGCTAAGCAATCACACAATACGAACAGCGTCCTCAGAACACCCCCATTTTGTGAATTTTCGAACATTTCAGGACAATTATCATTTCATTATTCAACATATTAACATTACAAATATTATACTTTCATCTTGTACTCTGCACACAATGCTATGTTTCTCCATTAGTAGCTCAGTATACTGGATAGAATCCCATAATACAATGCTATTTATATCAATGCATCGTTCAAAGCACTAATAACGGTATGATATTTATTGCAATATCCTTGACACTTTTTTCGCAACATTATAATAAAAATCCCTAGTACACAAATTCCATGAAAAGTACATACACATGTGATGTCATCAGTGATTTCATCAATGACATTTGCAATGTCATCTTTGATGCCAGGGTGTTAGTCTTAGCAGTGCACGGTGGTGGCGCGAGTTATTTTTCATAGCTTACCATAACTTGCGATTTTCTGGGGTCTTTCGGCTGTACTTAGAACCATAACGTCCCTTAAACAAACTTTTTTTAATATCACGCAAACAATATACAAACATGGCGTGCAAAAACCAACTTCTACAGATGGCTTTACACAGAATGTTGCAAAGTAAGAATTTATGCTCGTTCACAGTGAAGGTCAGCTGCTTCCATTTTTTTCTCGGCCCTGGAGAGGCTCACGAAGCAGACTATAAGGTTGTATTGTGTTTTGACCTTGACAGACAGAGATTGTGATGAAAGACTTCTCTTGAAGGAGTGTTGCTAAAACGTAAGAGAAGATAAAGATGAAATTTCTGAAACGAAACCACTTTTATATATTATATCACTATGCGAAAGATCGTTCGCACACGCGGAGTCGTATTTTGGGACTGCACTACTCGTAGACAATGGAAATTGCAATTGTACTGTAAGTAACCCTTTAGATTATTTTATACCAAATATAATTACAATAGCGTAGCATTAAAGACCGCTCAAGTTGAACTTGTTCGTTGAAAGTGGCATAATGTTTTCTACCGCGCACTATCACCGCCAAATTGATCCCCTGTCGTTTAGAGGGCTCTGAAAAAGGCAGACGACACAGGGTGGGTTAATATAAATAATTTAACCGGTCTATAGGCGGTCAAGCGCTCTACTCGCTGTGCCACTTCACTGTAGCCTGTCAAGTGGCACAGCGAGTACAACGCTCACTTTGACATCCGTGCACAGCTTGCTAACGCAAGTTCGCATCCCGGCAAGGCCAAACTCCATGGTCGATAAATGAGCACCACACACCGTGGTTAATAATAAGCACTGCTTAGATACCTCACGGTTCTTAGCGCTATATGAATGGGAAAATATTATTATTTTATTATTAACATACTCCGTTGCACTATCTTCGATAGCAAATAGTTTCACGCCCTAATAAATAAAATGATGATTTTTAATGAAGATCGGCTGGTGAGACTAATTTATGTTTTTTAAAACAGGTATGTGGCCCCATTTTGCCTATGTCACGATTTACAGACTCCAGCGGATGGGGTCTTCAACTGCCAGGTGCAGGTCCAAATATGCAACTTCATGACCCTCACCATTTTATGGGACAATCGCCAAGGACCAATATGCCCTTACGCAGTACTAGCGGCTACAAACAACATACCAACTAATAGGGTGGTCTAATGGCTCGTTGTTGGAGAAACCTTCCGATTATCAGAGCGACCATTTACTGCTTTTATCATAAACCAACAGCCTATCTACCGCAAAGGAACAACGCGTGGCTCCAAATAAACTTTTGCTGATCGACAGCAGAGACAATAGCAAATCGCTGAATATTCACTAAACATTTCATGTGAAATAAATGTACTTTACCAAATGTACAATCCTGCTGTTTACTTTTAAACCACAGTTTCATATTCCGAATTGTGGCGCACTGAGTTGTAAGCTGATCTAAAACCCTCTGTACCGCAAAGGAACATTGCGTGCCTCAACATGAACTTTTGTGGATCGACAACAAAGACAAATGCAAATTGCTGAATATTCTCTAAACGTTTGATGTCAAATAAATGTACTTTACAAAATTTACAATCTTGCTGTTTGCTTTTAAATCACTGTTTCATATTCCGAATTGTGGCGCGCTGTGTTGTGACATAATATGTGTTGTCTTCCGGGTTCTGTGTAAAGTCACTTAGGACTGCAGAGAACTGGGTGCGTTTGATGACGCACCCTGCAACGTCACGGAGAGAGGCGGGGAATATGAATGCTTTGATAATATCAGGCTTAGGGGCGGGAGATATGATTTAGTGTCGCAAAAGCAAGTCAGCCAGGTCAATAGCGCCAGTCATAGGATTATCACATAATGTCGGCGCACACCAGCCGGATTTATCGTTTCTTTAGTGGACAAAAAGTCAGTTGACGCCCATAGGAAATTGTACTATTAGCGGACAAAAGGAGTGTTCTTAAAACACTTTCACCTTGCCAACGAACAATACAAACAACGTTCTCAGAACACCCCCATTTTGTGTAATTGCAACCATTTCGGGACACCGCGAGTGTTCTTAGAACACATTCAACTAGACAGATTACAATACGGACAGCGTCCTGAGGACACCCTCAGTTTGTGTATTTACGAACAATTAAGTACACTGCGAGTGTTCATACCTCATTTTTACCTTCCTTGCGAACAAAAAGGACACATACTCCATCCTCTAAACACCCCACCATTTAGTTTATTTACAAAATGTCAGAACAGCCGTGTTCTCCGCGGACAAATCGAACGCAACAAAAACGTCTAGCAGATAAAAAAACAAAACATTGAACCTATCTCATACTACCCCACCCTCCCCAAACACTCTTACACACCAACACACGGCACTAAATACAATTTTTTATCCACGTTTCACCGCACTGTACGCAGTCGACGACGAATACAAGATGGCGTGCGCCACAGAAAATCTGACGCGCTCCACGCCCCTCGCCGTCCAATCAGCCAACACGTTGCATGTCTGCGGACATGACGCAAGGCCATGGGCCAATCGGGGTGCTGTCCACGGAGCGAACAGGGAAGTCCGTCCGCGAAGCGAACACATATCACAAATTTTTTTGCCTTACATTTTGGTCATTTTTTAAAAAACTACTGGACGGATTTACACCAAATTTGCAAAAGCATGCTTTCGGGACCAGGCCGCCGCTCCTGCCGCAAATTTGGTGTAAATCCGTCCAGCGGTTCGGGCTGTAGCCGTGCGCAAGGTTTTTTCCCATTCAGTCTATGGGAAAAAAAAAGTTTTGGGACCCCCCCTATAAATTTTCCCCCCCTGGATAAATCCTCACCAAACTTTGCAAAACAATTCAGAGTGGGTCATATACTTTTTTTGCAAAGTTTGGTGAGGATTTGTCCAGGGGGAGCGAAGTTATAAGCTGCCCAAAAAGTGCTCTTCCTATGGAAACACCAACTTAACCATAACAACATGGCCGCTACCGCGGCCATGTAATATATATATATCATACCTAAATGCTAAAAGACAAATGCAGATTGTTCATGAAATTATTTACAGAGAGTAACAATGAAAACATCTTCATGTAAAATAGCTTAGAAAGTGGTATTCGGGAAAATATAGCAGTTTTTGTGTGCTCATTCAAACCATGTGGAGGACACAGCACTGTGAGGCAATACCATTGGCAGAAGTCTGGAATGCATATAGTGATGACATACCATAACCTAATTCAGGACTAATGCTGCATTCCGATGGTATTACCAGGTCGTGATGGCCTTCAGCCCAAGGTAAAAGTCAAAGCGAATCGAAAACGCAATATAAACAACACATCATTGTAATCATGAAAACTATACCAGGCACCACTCTTACACCCCTATTACACATCGTGAACGCCTCCTTCCAACAAGACATCTTTCATGCCTCCCTCAAAACGTATCAATCAGACCACCACTGAAAAATAACAGTTCACCTGGACGATCTCTCAAACTACAGACCAATCTCCAGCCTTCACATCATAGATAAAATGATCGAGAAGTCGATAGCAAACGAAATGTTTAACAAGATTACTCAACAAGGGCTCCTCCATGCATGTTAGTCTTGTTCCAGACCCAAATGCGTTATCAAAATATCAAACAAACAGATTATTGATGATGCCCAGCAGATTATGGACAAAGTGGACTCCTGATTTCCTGCTTCGCGGTCATGCTAATTGCTCAGCTGCACCCTCCTGATCAAATTATTATCAATCAGAATACGATTCACTGGCACAGTCATTTGCTGATACCCCTCATACTTGTCTAATAGGCACCAGTTAGTTCAAATGTGTATTTCTGGTCGGACTGATGCTTTGTTTCATGCGCAGTTCCATCCTCTCCATATTAATCTTGAATGGATACATGGAGCAACTAGCCTTACTCCCATTTTTATCAGTGCACCGGTATGTGGATGACATACAGCTATATTGTAAAGTGAAAGTGAATTGTGCACAGGTCATCCAACACCTGTGTGTGAAGATCACATACCTGAAGCTCAAACTGATGCAAACAGAGTTTGCCCAACTAAGCCCCCACTCAGAACATGAGGACATCCAAGTTTGGATAAATGATATGCAATTCGAGGGGTCTTCCACTCAATTGACCCCAGCAGCAACATTTCTCAGATTCATCATCAACATCTATTGTCCCACCAAGAAACCCAAATCTCCTGCTATCAACTATCTTACCTCTGAAAAATCAAACCTTTTCTCCCACAATCGGACTTCTGCACAATGGTCTAGTCCCTTGTGATTCCACACCTGAATGGTAGCAATGCCATCCTTGCTGGTGTTGCTGCCTTACACCTCGACCCCTAAAGTTAGTCTAGTATGCAGCAGAGCTCTTAATCACCGGAACCCAAAACTATGATGATACTTTTCCAATCCTAAAACAATTTCATTTGCCACCCATTCTGGCCCGAATGCTGTTCAAGGTGGCAAGCTACACATATAAGCCAAGGATCACCCAGATGCCAACCTACCACACTTCAAAACTCTCCGATTCTGGTGGCTTATACACATCTAATAGCGACATCATCTTCAGGCTTACGGTCAAGTGAACCTGCAAGTGGAATGGAAGGAAAAGGGCATTCTTGTGGTATTCCCCAAACAAATGGAACAACGTGCTGGTTTCAATGAAAAAGAGTTCTGACATGCCTTCAGTTCAGAAAAGGGCTAAAGACCCAGTGGCCTCATTACGAGTTTGGTGGTAATTCAGAGATAAATCTACTAATTGCTGCACAACCGTTTACTATTACTGCCACTGGGTCTGGTGTCAAACCACATATTTGGAGTCCATCGGACCCAACTGGGATTTGGGTGAAATTTCCACAAGCAGTAATTCTGCTGCAAAGATTCTGCTTATTTTTCAAAGTTAAGTGGAGGATTTATGTACAGCCTTTGGCTGGAGGTGAGTTCTCCATGTCAAATCCAAACTCGGAATCCTGTGGTGCAGTAAAAATGGCAGTAATTCAGTTAACTCCGAAAAAGAGTCAGTAATGCAATTTCTGCAGCTTTTTTTTTTACCACACTGCCTTACTCCTAATGAGGCTCTGCTTTTAAGGAATACCTTGGTCCCATCACAAATGCCAAAGTTGACATACCATGGAATGTGTCTCTGGAGGGTTGGAGGAGAAGAAAAAACGTTTGAAAACCTTTTGAAAAAATGTATACTTTAAGTGGAATTTACACAGTGGGCTATCATATAGAGTAATTGCAGTTATTACACAAATGTAAGCTTCCCTTTTTAGGCATTAGTGAGCATTCTTTGTGAAAAAGTAAAATCTGTGTTCAGGTTTGGACATCTTTAAGCAACTCATGTGCTGGACATGGCTCTTGTGAATACATTGTGCAGTAGTTAGTTACTTGGATTAACTTAACCTGTACTTTCTTACATATGAAATGGATGATCTTTGTCAATCCTGTCCTAAGCCATACAGTTGAATTAGACCAAAATAGGAACGAGGTGTGGACATATAACAAGTCTATAAAGGAAATCTAGCTCCTCACTCGGTTAAGAATGTAAATTGTGTTACACATTAGTCAGAAAAAGCTCTTGTCCTTGGTGCAGATAATTCCTGTCTCATCTGTTTTTAGATCATTGCTTTCCTTTTAGTGAATATGTTACAGTTGTCTAAGTTTATTGTTCGCCAGAAAAGAAAATCACTTTTTTTAGTCTCATACTAGGGTAAAGCAAAAGAAGAACAAGACGTAAAACATTACTTTCTGAAAATGCGACCTCTACCAAAACAATGCAGCAAACAGTCACTTTCCTCAAAAATGTATCTTAATGCTTGAAAAAAAGGAAAAAATACTGGTGAATGCAGGACAACACTGAAAATCGTTGCATGGAAGCACGGGTGTGTGCTCTTCTTAATCTACTGAAGACAAGTGTTGTATTGTACGCTGAGCAGTCTGATTTTTAATTGTCACCAGACGAATGAAAGGTGAATCTTACTATTTGGATTATCTTGCCATTGTACTTTAAGAAATTGCTTGATTCATTAAACAATTGTGCGTGTGGAAATATGCACATTGTGTGGTCTGATAGTATGTTATGGTCCCCAGTTTATGGAGAAAGGGCATGGCAACAGCATGCTATGCATAGAGCGGGCTTTGTATCATGTGACAAGTATCTACACATTTTGGATCAACTGATTCCTGGGCAGGATTTGTGGGTTGTTGGTTCGGCAGGTTTGCAGAGTGGCCGAGCCTTAGTGGAACATGTGAATACCTTGGTGGGTGGCATACCTGACTTTTACATATGCATTCCATCTTTGAACCCATGTAGATACATTGGCCAGTCCACAGTCCTCCAATCACGTTGGTATTGATATAGGATTTCTGGGGATATCCCAAAATCTCCAGCAGAGATGTAGCTTTGCATGAGTGTTTCAGTTTGTGTCACCACAAGGCTGGCAGGGGTCTTGCTTGTGCATTGCCCTGCACATGGCAATCATGCCCTATGAGATTTTCTGGATGCCAATAGAAGCAGCTTACATTCATATCCACCTGAACCCATCTGCCGGAAGTTCCTCCTCAGAGACCAATGGGTTGAGAAGTGATCCACTGACAGGGTGTCAGGCGTGTCTACACACAACTTTCAATTTTGGATCACAGACTGGTATTTATTCTGCTGACACATCATAATCTCTTCTCAAATACTTCCATTACTTTGTGCTGGTCCTAGAAGAAGGTTCTCACTTTGCAGAATTTCCAAAAACCATACATGAGCAGTTTATGTTCATCTGACATTTCCTTCATTGTTCTTAGGTCAAATACCATATAATTTGTCTGACTGGTGGAGGAAGAAGACAGCTCTGTATGAAAGCCTGGAAAGGAGATGCATCTCAAAAGATTTTTTTTTTGTATGCTTCACTTTTTAGGACAAAGCCTTTCTGAAATTATTTGGGAAAATGTGTCGAGCAGGATAGTGCAGATACAGAGGGCTCCAAGATCAAACACTTTTCACACATAAACACCCAACTGCTGAAACAGCCTATTGCTTAAGTTCATATCATACCTCATTTTCCTTTATGAATTATATGCATATTATATTTCATGGGGGGAGTGCAACCTAATAGGTACAAATACCCCCCTTAAAGACTTCTACATACAGCTTTTAGGAATGCTTGTTACTGCTTACTTCTCATTCTGTTAGGCAGATTTGTCTTGTGGGAGTCACAATTCAGTATTGCCTTCCTTTGTGGGTAGCAGCCATTGCAGAATCCTGGATTCTTGATATGGCCTACAAGGGTTGTAGCCCTGATCTTCCCTTAGTGGATTCCTGCCTCTGTCATTCCTATGCAGGCTTACTCCTCTTTTGAATGCCTCATCTGCAAGTTCTCTCTCTCTCTCCTAGCCATTCCCTTACTGTGGCTATCATTTATCCGCCACCTGGTCAGATCTCCTCCTTCCTCTTTGAGTGGGCGGACCTCTCCTCTTCCCTCCTGGTCTCAACCACTGAACTCCTCCTTCTAGAAGATTTTAACATCCACATGAATGCTTTTTGTCCTTCCTCTGGACTCTTTTGCAACCTCTGCAACTCTCACTCTCTTTTCTCTCCTCTGGCCCGACTCATTCTGCACGGCACACTCTGGATGTTCTGATCTCTACAGACCTTCCCTGTTCTATACCTCTCACCACTCCACTCTCCTGGAGTGATTACTCCAGGAGAAAGGAGTGGTGAGAGTGATCCCCTTCTCATTTCCTCACAGCTCACTCTCTCACCCCTCAGGCCAAGCCAACTCCAGCACTGCCACCTACCTTCTTGGTTATCCGACCCATGAAGTGTATGTCAGTTGAGGATTTCACCGAAACTCCCCCCCCCGTTCCCCTTTGGCTTACTCACACCCTGACACAGACCTCTATGCTCCACTCTGCTATATCTGATACTCTTGATGTTCTTGCCCCTGTCATGAGGATCTGCTTGAAGCTCAAAGCCAAGTGCAACTCCTGGTCCGACTCAGACCTCGCCCCCCTTAAACGCAAGTGCAGGGTGGCTGAGAAGAAATGGCGTGCTTTCGGTACATCCTCTGACAAACTGGCCTGCCCCCTGCTCCAAAGGCAATACCGGCTCTCTGTCCACACCAAGAAGAGAGCCCTCATCCAAGCCCGCGTCTCTGCGGCATCCAACAACTCGGCCACATTCTTTAAAATCTGCAAGGAGCTGGCCAATCCTGCTGCAGTGTCTATCTCTCCTGTCTCCTCCCAGGCCCTTTGCATGGCCCTGGCTTCTCATTTCATCTCTAAAACGCAGGACATCCTGTCCTTTCTCTCTTCCTCTTCTCCTCCTCCCTCTACTCCCCACTCTTCCAATGGCACTTCTGTGACCACCTTTCCTCCATTCTTCTCTGCCTTTCCCCTGTTCTCCCCAGACAAGGTTTCTAGACAAGTCTGATCTATGAAAGTCTTGTCAAAAAAGGTTCTCCCCAGTTCCTCTAAAACAATCAAGGACCACATTGACACCCTGGCTCCTGCCTTGGCCGACTTCTGCATCCAGTCCTTTGCCACTGGAGTCTTCCCTCGCTCCCAGAAGCACTCCCTTGTGAACCCTCTTCTTAAGAAACCGTCAGCTGACCCCTCCTGCCCTGCTAACTATCACCCAATCTCCTTCACTCCATTCCTGGGCAAACTCCTGGAAAAGCTGGCCATCTACCAGTTTAATCTTCACACTGAATCAGTTGGTTGTCTCCATGACCATCAGTCTGGATTCAGAGCTGCCAGAACCACAGAAACTGCATTCCTAAACATCCGTGAAGACCTGCTCTTAAACCTTGACTCCAATACCCCCTGTGTCCTCATCTTACTTGATCTATCTTCTGCCTTTGACACGGTCAACCATGCCATCCTGCTCAACCGTCTCCATGATAACCTGGGTATCACCGATCAGGCCCTGGCTTGGCTGACCTCTTTCCTCCCTGATCAACCCTCCCAGGTCCAACTTGGGTCCTTACTCTCCTCTATCTCTATTGCTACCTGTGGTGGTCCCTAGGAGTCTAACCTCTCTCCCTGGCTGCTCAACCAATACCTGGCACTTCTTGCCCACCACATTGCCGCTCTCTGCCCCAACCTTCAATGCTATGCGGATGACACCCAGCTCATTTTCAGGCTCCCTTCCACCACCTCTTCTCCTTCTCTTATTTCTCACTGTCTGTCCGCTATCCAGGAGTGGTGTGCCACCAATGATCTCTGCCTTAATGCCAATAAGACTGAGATTCTCCTTATCGGCACACCTACACCCTCTTTTCCTACCCCTCTTTGGACAGACTCTCTTGGCCCTCTTCCTTCTCCCACCTGTGAGGCTGAAAACTTTTGGGTCATCTTCAACTCCACTGTCTCCTTCTCTCCTCACAGCACTGACATCTCTAAGAAGTCACACTACCAGCTGCACCTCCTCGGAGGTATTCTACCTTTCCTCTCCTTCCACAAGAAGCTCACTGTCTCCAGAGCTCTGGTTCTGTCTAGGCTGGATTACTGCAACAGCATCTTTCTAAATCTGCCTGCTTCTACTCTCCGTCCTCTGCAACTCATCCAGAACTGGACTTCAAGACTTGTCCTTGGCCTCAAGCCCAGGTATTGTATCTCTGAAGGACTGAAATCTCTGCACCTGCTCCCACTGGCTGTGAGGATTAGGTTCAAAACCCTCTGCATTGTTTACAAGGCATTCTCGGGCCTGGGGCCTCATTATGTTCAACTCTCTCTTCCTAAATATCTTCCTTCCCGAGCTCTTCGCTCATCTGCCTCCAACTCCTTCAGGGTCAGTCGCTTCTCCAAGAAACAAGTTGGTGGTAGATCTCTTTCGTTAGCTGGGGCCTCCCTCTTGAACAGCCTCCCTGTCTCCCTGAAACTTGAGGAGAACCATCTCTTGTTCTGGAAGCACCTCAAGATTTTCCTCTTTGCTTCTGCTTTCTCTCCGCCTCTCCCCTGCTGAACTCCTGACTGAAACTGCACTGGTCATTTGGCTACCCTCTGATCTCTGGCTCAGGTCCCCTCCCCCACCAGCTGCACACCTGCATTGCCTCCCAGGCAACCCTGCACTTGGGGGCTGTTTCTGTATCCCTACAGTCCCCAACAGCTTTTGACACTTTATGTCTCCACTTACCCCTGCACTTGCCACAAGCTGGCCACACTTACCTATTGTTTTTATTTATTTTATTTATTTACTGTTGATCCTATGTATTACACTGGCCACTCCTCCTTCCCCCGCACTTTCCCCTTCCCCTCCCATGCACTTGCGCAATCTCAATGTCACCTGTCCTAGTAAGATCGTTGTCTTTGTCTTCCCTCTGTTACCCCTCCCTTGCCTCATCGCGCCTTGAATCAACGTATGTATAAGCACATTATAAATGCCACATCATATCATATCATATCATGGCTACATGCTTCAAAATCCTAATGATCCCTTCATAGCCAGGAGGGGTAGTTACCTTTTGCCCACATTCAGGGGGAAAAGGAATTGTTTCAAGCTACTAACTGTGATTCCTGCACCTCCCCTGGCAGTTTTAAAGCCCATTGAACCAGATCAATAACTGGCTGGAAAAAGGTGAACTTTAAACTCATTCTCTTCAGGATGGGAAGTATCCCTCTCACAGAAAGGGGCAAGTTCTTAACATTGACAGCTATGGAGGATGCATCTTTCCACAATCCCTTTCCTCAAGTATCATGAAAGACAGCTTTCATGTGGGAATGTGGCCCTCCTGTTCCACTGGACTTAACTACTGATGCTAGCAGAAAGGACTATCAACTTTGCATGTCCTATTGGCCCAAGGTTTGCCAAACCTGGAGATACATCACAGGCTTGATATGGGAAGAAAATATCAGCATTTCACATGGAAGGCAGAGTCATCACGGATGCACTGGCAATGTTAGCAACAGTGCCAGTGCTTCCGTGCCTCCATTCCTGTGGAGTCCTAGAGGACTCCATGGGAATGGGACTTACACTTTCCACGGCCCGTTATCCCGGACCGCTGGACATATAAAATCCTGGCTGCTCTGGGATATCAGGCGGTGGAATGGTGTTACTTACAAGTTCAGCTGCAACCCTCCGTTAGCAATGGTGGGTTACTGCCAAACTCGGAATGAGGCCCAGGATCTATGTAACTGAGAGCAGGGGTACAGGATGTGTTACAAATTGCAAAACTCAATCTTCTCACCCTCCAGACATTGTTTATACATGGCCTGGAGACTATTCCAGCAAACTCATTAAGTGGGATCTTCTGTACTTGCTGGACTTCTCCAGGCACCTGACAATATTCAAGCAGATTTGCTTAAAGTTTGGGGCAGATGTTCCTGGCTTAATCATATTCAAGTGGAATGATCATCTGATATTCTCTTCAGGAGAAACCGTCATCCTTTTTCATGGAGCGGAGAGCATGTATCTTCCTTAGCCTAAGGGCATCCTATGTGTGTTTGCCTCCTTTTCCCCTTCTTTCTAGGTTTCTTATGAAGAACAGTGTGAGGGTACCTGAGTGATGCCAGTTGCACCATAATGGCGGAGGGAATCATTGTCACAGCAGCTGTCTGTCTCTAGAGACATGCCCTGCGTCTCTTTCCTTCTCAGCTTGGATATAATGCACTTCCAATTCACTGTCTATACCAATTGAAACTAGCAGTCAGGACCTAAACAAAGGGGCAGGCAATAGAAGAGGTTTTCACAGGATGCATGTTCACAGTTCTTTTTATAGTCGATATTGTAAAATACTGCTCCAGGAATTGGAAATCCTTAGGCTCCTTTGGGAAAATGGGTATCACCTCTCTGTCCTGTGATTCAATAAGGGCATTGGATTTATTTTTTACAGAAAGCAGTTTTTTTCAGACTTTTTGTCCTTTCTGCTGTCAGGTAGCTGCCATTGGATCTTTCAAGTTACCTTTCTTCTCTCAAACATGGAAGCTCAAGAAACTCCTCTTTTGAGTAGCTTTGGCCTAGACATTGTTCTCCCTTTCCAAGTGGGATCTACCATTGGTTCGCCAGATGTTTCTGAATTCCCCATTCAAATCTATTGAATAAATTCCTCTGAGTTTGCTTTCTTTCAAGGTCCTCATTTTAGTGAATATTACTTCTTCCAAATAAAAACAGGTAATGGGGAACCCCTCTCCAAACACCTCACCTTTTCCAGGTTTCTACCCAAGGTCAGTTTCTTCACTCCTCTCATGCATTTCATCCTAGGATAACGTTTGATTTCCAACTCAATAATCCTTCCTTTTATATTGCCTATCTAGATATATATACAAGTGAAAATGTGTTTGCTTGTGGTGGGATTTGTGGCGAAGCATTGTTCCTTATAAAATTCCACACTGTTTCACCAATCTGCACCACGTTTTGCATAGTTGCTCTTAGGACCCTTTGGACATTACTGGTTACATGACATTTGGACACCACACCCCTTTGCCTGGATTTCAGCAGCTTCTTTTTTTTAAATTGGTTTTATTGTTGCATTTAAGGTTTACAGCAAACCTTACACAACATAGGAAAACGTACAAGTCTATCCATAAAACAGCATAAAACCATACATTAACAGTCAACCGATCTGAAATAATGTTAAAAAAATTATTCAATTATTCAAAGCTAAAAGCAAACTATATAAAAAAAAAATCTTGTTCTGCCAGTTGGTAGCCCTGGGAACTGTAACTGAACTTTAAAGAAATTTTACTTTACAGCAAGAATGAGGAAAAATATGAAACATTAGTAGTTTTAAATCTAATTTAATGCTCTTTCTGTGTAAACTTGGTAGAACTCATTACTGCAGAATGAACAGTTGTAAAGAATGACTGATTGTGGGGAAAGTATTGATACTGCGCACATAACATTTTGTACACACATCCCAGGGGTAACAGCGCATCGGTGTACAAAGTTGGGATATTTGAGGCCAAATCTTTCAAGATGAGAATTGCCAAAATATAGCAGAAAGGCAAAACCAGGTCCCACAGACTTGGGGTTTGGAGTGAAATGTGGACAAATTTGATTTTGGTTCCATTGGCTAGGGGAGGTTTCTAATCATTGTAAAAATCATCCCATAAACATGACATCCTTTTCTGTGATCCAATCAGCGAAGAGCAAGGCGGAAACTATGCTCTTGCCCAATACTAGCATTATGGATGTGGGTAGTAAGCCTGCCATTGCCATATACTTTAGTGATGTCATTGGTCATGATAAATAAGGAAACCTGACAGCACACAGACACACTGATTCCTGACTTTCTCCCTGATTTCCTGTGTGGTGTCCTTTTCCGAATTTCTTCATCCTGCTTGATCCTGATTCCAGATTTCATTGCAAAGCCAAGGCCTATGCATTGCTGACCCCTTTTCAGCTAGGCCTCAAATTCTAAAAATCCCAAAACCCAAGGTAAGCATCCTGATCCAGCTGGATTGCTACTACTAGATGCATGCCTGAAAACTCGCCATCTCACTGATCTCCACTCTCCAGTAACCAGAAAGGCCAGTCCAGTGCAGTCCGGTGACCAGAACGGCCCAGATGATCCTGTTCCGCCTGATTTGCCCAGCTGTCCTTGGTTAGACCCGATCCGTTTGATGATAAGAACCCTTGACCGTCCAAAATCCTAAATTAAAGTGGACTGTAAGTATTAATAGGAATCATAGAAAGCCATAGCATACCTTGCCTTGCCTTGTCTCATCCCCATCTCTAAACCATCCTATTCTTACCGTAATTACTTGTCATATTGTCAGAATCCTTATTGCAATCCTGTCTTTCATTTATCTTGTTAAGCGCCATTTCTTTAGTCATCTTATCTTGTGTAAATCTTAAATTATCAATCCTACTTCGAGTGTTCCGACTGGTTCCGCCGGAGCGGGCACTGGGGATCTGGTGTTGAACTCAAGAATCAACTCTAGAGCTCACTGTGTCCTTCCTTGGTATTCTCGCCGGAATGCTCTTGCATAGAATAAAACTATAGTAAATATTTTTCTGTTTTCACTACCCGATTTTTCTAAAAATGCCTCTCATTCAACCTTGTATATCTTCCTCAGTTTAATAGCTAGAGACTTCATTTCAATTCTGGATTATACCCAAAACCTATAGCTACATCCCAACTGTTTCCACCCCTCCCAATTGTTAAAAACCATTTGGTTAAATTTAGGTGGAAATCCACAATTTTGCAAAGTTTTACATGTGTGATTTTTATTCTAAATTATTTTCAACCTTCCATTCAGATCCAAAGTGTTTACTTTTGCTCAAGCTATAGCTCATGATTGTTAGTATGTTTCCAATGTTGCTCCAATAGAGATTCGTGCTGATTTAATGATTTTTGCACACATTCATTGTTTTACCCAGCCATTTCCGAAACGTCATTTTAAAGTGTAAGATTTCAAATCCGTTTTTCTCTCTTGTTTGGGGAGGGAAGGTTGGATTTAAATTCTGTCTTCCTTTCCTTATTCCTGATTGCCTGCTGTTTCCTTATATCTCGTTAGAATTGTTTATTTGTGGATTGAGGAATATTGCAGGGGGAAATCCTAACTTAAGTGCTATCTTTCCAACCAAGCCAAAAGTGTTCTTTTCTCTGGTGTTTTCCTTCTGGGTTGCTAAAGAGTGAATTTAAGTGCATTACATACCCTTTATCTGTTATTGTCACCACATTGGTGATTACTGCTTCCTATATGTTTGATTTTAATGTTAAATAAATAAATAAATATTACCTTTACCAACCAGCATGATTCCTGGTCCATTGTGACCCGGGATATTTGAATAAGGGGCGTGATATGAGTGGTATATCACTCATAATATTAAACCTATATATATAATAAAATAAGCATTTCAGCTGTGCGCTGCATACTAGGCTGGGACCAGGGTGTATCGCCTGATTGAAATGCTTAACAGTTTTGGGGGCTCATGCCGTGATTTTGAGTTTGAGTTACCTCCCATGACAGTCTAGCAGAGCAGACTAACCTGCAGGATAGAGACACTTTGCTTGGTTGGTGTACTGTGCTACACTGTAAAAGCGCCTCCCAAAACAAATACTCCAGACCAGGCCAGTCTGTAAATGTAAAAGTAAATCAACCACAAAATAATTAATAAAGAAATTGGTATTTCCAAAATGGCGATTCCTGTAGAAATGAGTATGGCTAGGGAGCACCACCTGCACAAGCTTTTTGTCGGGGGTGAGTGGCCAGAACAGAATGAACATGTCTGGCTGCAGGAAATCACAGAACAAGTCACTGCCATGTACTCGGATATATGGCAGGACAAGGGCCCATTACACCAAGCTCTTAGTGAATTGTACATGGCCCCAAAAATTAAAGAGGAGCAAAATTGTCAGAATTGGTCCTACCTATACCTCCGCATAGGAGTGATGCAGGAAAAGCATGCTGAAAACATAGTTCTGGCACAGAATCAAATTGAATCACTAGAGAGAATCCAGAATGATCTAGACTCTGCAGAACAAAGGCTACTGAAGAGCCAAGAATTAGAGGCAGAATCTAGAGATTGTCACAAAATTAAAAGAAGATCTGTCTCTCCTACAGAAAGAGAATGCAAAGCAAGACACCCAATTACGGGCACTAAAAGAGGAGTGTCAGGAAAGGGTTGTGTAAGTGATTTCAGTCCGGCACACACCCAAGTCAAAGCCCAGCATGTAGTGCACAAGTGAAACCCTTCTTTATTTTTGTCTATAAGTTCAATATTCTGAACGATATATCACTCATATCACACCCTTCTCCTGGAAGCCCCCGGTCACTCGGAACTGAACCAGGAATCAGGCTGGTTTGCAAAGGTAAATATTTATTTATATATATAGACTTTAATCACAACATATTTTAATAGGTAAACAACAATCACCGATGGGGTGACAGAACGCTGAATAATATCTTTAATACACTATGAATAAGTAAGGAGCAAAACAGATGCAGCACAGAAAATAATACTTTTGTGTTGGTTCTGATCAGATAGCACTATGGTTAGAGGTTCCCCCTGCAACACCCCTCAACCCCCCAATAAGCAAATTTAAATAGATGTAAGGAGATAGGTATTCAGAAATAGTACAGATCAAACAGTGTCTCTCTTCCCTATTATATCTTAAACTATTATAAATTCCTACGAGAGCCACTTTGAAGAAATGTCAACAATCAAAAGCAATAGTTTAATCAGACGAAAGTAGTTTGGATCTGAAAGGCAAAGTGGGAAATTATAGAAAGAGAGTTTACACGTTTAAGGTTTTGGCAAAAATGCAAATTCACAGCAAACTTTTCCTTGCGTGATATTCGCAATAACAGGAGAATCGCACTGTTTTGGGTTCTATGGATAGCTATGGATGTTAGGTACAAGTAGGAATTAAAATTGTGTTTCTAGCTATAAGGGTGAAACAGTTATAGAGGTTTTAGAGAGAGGCGTTTTTCAAAAATATAGACACGAATTTGGACAGAGGCTTCAGTTTTAAAATCAGAAAAATATTGACTATGGACTACAGCATCCAAGCTAAGCCACCAAGACGGCACAACGTAAGAGTCAGGAGTGATTTGCGACTCAATCCTGGTTCCTTTATGTCCAACTTGGAGCGCTAGGCTGGTCACTCGAATGAAATTAATAGATCAAGGTTCTTAGCAGGAACGGCCCCCTTCCCCTCCGTTAGTGCCTGTGTGCCCCCCTCCCCCTCCGTGAGTGCCTGTGTGCCCCCCTGCCCCTCCGTGAGTGCCTGTGTGCCCCCCTGCCCCTCCGTGAGTTCCTAGTGCCTGTGTGCCCGTGTGCCCCCCTGCCCCTTTGTGAGTGCCTGTGTGCCCCCCCGCCCCTCCGTGAGTGCCTGTGTGCCCCCCTGCCCCTCCGTGAGTGCCTGTGTGCCCCCCTGCCCCTCCGGCCCTCCCTTCCCCCCGTGAGTGCCCGTGTGCCCCCCTGCCCCTCCGTGAGTGCCTGTGTGCCCCCCTGCCCCTCCGTGAGTGCCTGTGTGCCCCCCTACCCCTCCGTGATTGCCCGTGTGCCCCCCCTGCCCCTCCGTGATTGCCCGTGTGCCCCCCCTGCCCCTCCGTGAGTGCCCGTGTGCCCCCCTCCCCTCTGTGAGTGCCTGTGTGCCCCCCTGCCCCTTCGTGAGTGCCTGCGTGCCCCCCTGCCCCTCCGTGATTGCCCGCTTGCCCCCCTTGCCCCTCCGTGAGTGCCCGTGTGCCCCTGCCCCTCCGTGAGTGCCCATGTGCCCCCCCCCGTGAGTGCCTGTGTGCCCCCCTGCCCCTCTGTGAGTGCCTGTGTGCCCCCTGCCCCTCTGTAAGTGCCCGTATGCCCCCCTCCCCCTCCGTGAGTGCCCGTGTGCCCCCCTGCCCCTCTGTGAGTGCCTGTGTGCCCCCTGCCCCTCTGTAAGTGCCCGTATGCCCCCCTCCCCCTCCGTGAGTGCCCGTGGGCCCCCCTGCCCCTCTGTGAGTGCCCGTGTGCCCCCCTGCCCCTCCGTGAGTGCCTGTGTGCCCCCCTGCCCCTCCGTGAGTGCCCGTGTTCCCCCCTGGCCCTCTGTGAGTGCCTGTGTGCCCCCCTTCCCCCCCTGAGTGCCTGCTCCACCCTCTTTGCTCTGCGTTCCACCCCCCTTCCTGCCTCCTTCCCTTCCCACCTCCTCACATCCATCCTCTTCTACTACCTTTCCTACTCCCCACTCCTCCTCCCTCCTCTCAGACTTCCCCCTCCTAGCACTTACTCCTATCTTTTGTTCCGTGACTCTCGATAGCAGCTTGTCTGTCCCCCCTCCTCCCCCCTTGTTCTCTTCCTCCCCCCCTCCCCTACTTTCAAATTTGTCACCGACATTTTTGTTCAGTATCGTGCCTTGTTCTCCTTTCCCCTCCGTACCCTTGCCCCCCCCACCCCTCCTCTTGTTACCACCTGCACTGCGTAAATTGTCGTCAGACATAGTAATGTTACTGCTTGCTTTGTTCTCCTCCTATCCATTACCTCTTGCCTTACTTGTTCTATGCACTTGCACTATCAGAAATGTCGACAGGCCTATTATGATAGTTATTTTTACATTCTGTACTGCTTCAAGGACTTTGCTGATTGTAACTGTATTTTCCTTTGCTCCACTCCCTCCTTGAAGCGCTTTGAAACACGTTGTGTATAGGCGCTATATAAATAAACTATCATATCATATCATATCATATCAAGGTTGACAAAATGACTAGGAAAAGGATGCTTTTACAGATAGAGAGAACAAGATTTCACTACGGATTTAGACAATGTTACTGATTATGGAAGTAATGATAGTTCAGAGGTTAGGAGGGGACACGATAATGCACGGTAATCAACAGTTTCTAGCTTCCTGTTAATACTCACAAAACAAATGGATTTAAGATTGTGGACCATCAGGATTCTGGATCATTGAATCGGATGTATCAGGGACTGACAGCTGGGCACATCGGACTGGACAGGGTCAGCAAGGCTCTCTGGTCACAGCATGGCACAGGACTGCATGGGATCTGCCCTTCTTGGTTCTGAGGATATTTCAATTCAGCAGGCAAGCATTAACAGCACGCCCAGCGGTATTATGGTGCTTCCCCTAGGTTTTTGGGATTCTTTTCTAGAAGTTGAGGCCTAGCCGAGAATGGTTCAGCTATGCATAGGCCTTTGCTTTGCCAAGTTTCTGCAGTCTGGAACAAGGGAGATGTAGATTTCAGCAGCAGAGTGCTCCGCCAGCAGTCAGGAGATAGAAAAGTTGTAGAAGCCCCTATGTGTTGTCAGCTGTCCTTATATATTATGCCAGATGACATCACGAAAGGGGAGTGTTGGGTTAAGCTTACCCCTGTGAAAGGTGATTGGGTCAGAGTCTACTCTCTGCCTTGATAGGAGGAGAGAAACAGAGTATCATCTTTATGGTATAATTTTATGATGCTGAGAATCCACCCCTAGCCACTGGAACACAAAGTCTAATTTTGCCAAAATACATATTTACACATGTGCAACCTCTATAAAAATCACATACACATATTGCATATTTTATGGAGTATCTGCTCCTCAAAATACCACAGCTCTGCGACTTTGTTTCGCCTTTCTGCAGAATTCTGTCAATTCTGTAATGAGAACAGGTTCCAATATTTCTGTAAATGTCCACAAATATGCACATTTACAATGGGAATGTGTGTATAAAGTTTCACAATTCTAGCTGAAATACAGTCCCCATAAACCCATATTTATTGCCATTCCTGTTCAGAATAAGCTACACGGTTGTACTAGGTTTTCAAAGGTAGTGCTAGAAATTAAGTTAATTAATCTGCCATTTTCAGATTTTGCCCCCCTTCTGATAATAAATTATACACCTTCTAAACATGTCCATTACATATCCTGTTAACACCAAATGGACAGTATTTGTCACTCCTTGAAGCATGTGGTAGCCCCGTCCTTTGGAATTTTCTTCTGTCAGCAAGGAGTTTCCTGGGCTGCAGCAGTTTTATGACGTTTCACACCTTCAATATCCTGGGTTGGAGGATGTCCATTGTTTAGTCTTGGGCTGGAGACAATAGTCTGGCCTAGCCTGTAATTAGCACAGTTCAGCCAGCATCTGCTGAGAGGAATGCCCTCCCCCTGGATAGAATGACATCCCCCATTCAGGTTTAATTTAATTGTTATATTCTTTTGGCTTTACTTTAGCATAAAACAGACTTGTTGCAACAAATAACAGATATAATTCTCATTCAAGATTTTAAACCTATGGGATCAAAAACAACTACAACATGGGTTACTATCAGTAACGGGCCTCTTATATTGCAAACAATTGACTTTCAGTTTATAACCTTTTAAAGTCTAATCAGGGAAGCCCCTGACAGCTGTCATCACAGGTAGCCCTCTGCTGTACAGAGATTCTTTGACAGATTCACAGGCAGGCCACTTTCGCTGTTGAGATCTCTTTTTGCTCTTAGCCTTTCAGGAACTTGTAAGTTCACAGTGATTCCTTAAGCTAAGTGTATTGTAGCACCCAGCGAGAATTTTGAATATTTGGAAGGGGTTATGTACCGGCATTCTGAAGTTTCATCAGCAAAGACAAGGTAATTTAAAGCAATATTTGAAGTTTTATTTAGCAAAGCACTGCTTTTTCCTTCTGTACTCCACTTTCAATTGTTGTGGAGCCCAGTGACACATTTCAGTAGTGAGAGCTCTGTTCCACCACTGACAGCATGCGTGGCAGATTGGACAAAAATCTTTTTGTGCATTGAAAAACATGATTTTCAGGGGTTTTGGGCGTGCACAAGGGTTTTGAAGCCATTTTGCTGTTTCTGTCACCATAACTGGCAGGATGATGCCGTATAGCAGAGTGGGTCCATACATCACACAGTTGAATCTTTGCAACAGAGTCAACAGAAACTGGCGCAACAATTAAATTATAATAGAGCCTGCGCAGAACAGATAGTTACCCTACAAAACCAGATAGAAACGCTGAAAGAGGAAAATAATAAATTAATTATGAGAGACCTACAATCTCAAACAGAATTTGATGAGGAGCGCCAGAAATCCAATGCCCCCAAAAAACAAAGGGACAAGCTGGCTGAACAGAAGGGCACCCTGAGTCAGGAGAGGGAAACCTTAGGCCAGGAGGTAAGCCAATTAATAACTGAGTTAGAGGGAAGAATGCTGGCACTCCAGGAGCTCAATGAAATAAAGACAGAATATGGGAAGCTAGTATAGAAACCCAGACGGGTAGAAGGTTTTCTGGAAGAGAACACCCAGACAAAGGTGCTAAAACTCAGGAAGTGAGTCTCCTGCAGCAGAAATTGGACTAGTACTCCCAGAACATGCAAGACGTGCAGAGAGACAATGGGCCTCATTACAAGGTTGGAGGTAGCCATGGCGCTATTAGCGCCATGGCTGCCTCCAAAACCCTTCCGACTCCGGCCTGGTGAATGGAGCAATTACCGGTCCATTCCAAGGTCGGCGGGACTGGTAATTCCCCATTCACCAGAGCCATTCCCCATTCCCATTTGAGCCCCCATAGGGCTCAATGGGAATGGGGAAGGCACTAATAACGGTACCGCAAATTGCGGTACCGTTATTAGCTCTGGAGTCCCGGGTCTCGTCCTCAACACCTGGTAAAACCAGGCGTTAAGGGAGGACCCACAAAGGGAACTCGTAGTAGGGCGGTAAGGGATTACCGGCACTGGTGCCCTTACCGGTGCTGGTAATCCCTTACCACCCACCTCGTAATGAGGCCCAATGAGGCTCTTTCTGAAAAGAATGATGGGCTCCACCAACAAGTAGCAATACAAGAGCGAATCATTGAGACCAGTAAGGCCTTGGTAGAGGAACAAAAGGCTCAGATTTTTGCTTAACACCAGGAAATAGGGGCAGAAAAAGAAAAGGTAGGGAGGGGCAGAGGAACCCCTGATCATCACATAAGGACCACTGTACTCAGGGACTCAAACCCCTTCAATACCATGAACTCTGCCACCTTCATGTCTACTGGCTCATATGAACCAGGGGCCATGGGGATGGTAGAATTCAATAGAGTTGGTAAAATGGGATGGACAGATCAGGGCCCCCCAGAAATTGATGGATGGGCGTCCCTGTACAGATCTCCAAATATTACAGCTGATATCTCTGACCAGGAAGTCTCCTATGAGGGGAGAGTCAGGGAACTGGATCCACAAAAATACCGCTTTTCACAAGATCAGTTGGTGAAATTTGGTGGGGAACTCCAGGAAATAAAGCCCTAAAAGAGTATCTAGAAGACATCTACGCAGTTAGCGCAGTGGGGGGGGTATTCTGCCAATCCCGGGAGCAGGGGAGAGTCAGAAGACTCTTTTGAGCACCACAGGAATAGGGAAACTAGGCACCAACATTCTGCAAGCCCTTCTCAAGCTTGCAGAATCAGGGAGTGCCTAGAGGATCAAGAAGCCACCTCTAGTACCAGTGCCTCTGAGTCTATGCAAAAAGATCCCCTTAGGCAGATCAAGGTCATTAGGAGTGTTATAACTCCATATCATAAAAATGCAAAGTATTTTGTCTGGCAACACCTAGAATTATATGAACAGATGATGGACACGTTTCATCTAAAGGACAGCCAGAATTGCATAGAGTATGCGAAGAGGACATTCTCTCCTGAATACTCCAGTTTCTTTGAGGGACTGGAGGATCAGAACCACTCAAGATGGTCCACCTACAGGACGGCCATCTTAAAACATTTCTCTGCACATAGAAACCCCCAAGAGGCCCGCAAGGCAGCCTACAATCTGCAGTGCGGGGAAGATCAGGCCCCACAAGGATTTGTGCAGGAGCTCAAACATGCCTTTGCGCAGACCACCGGGAGGGTGAGCACAGATAGTCAGGATGTCATCAACACCTTCTTCCATACACTCCCCAAATATATAATGACCCAGCTGGTGAGGGACTTTCATGAGAAGAGATTACTGCACTGGGTCATAGAACAGGCGACTCGCATTTATGAGGTACAAAAACCTGTAGATAACAAGAACACAAACAAAAACCCCAAACCAGCCAACACCCCCGCTGATGCTAAGGTGGCGGAGGTGAAGGTTGCCCCCATTGTAGATCTGGAGATGGGGGGGCTAAAAGTATAGCTGTACAAAATCATTCCAATCAAAGAACCAGAAGGCCCTCGTGCCAATCCGAGACAGGCGATAGTCAGGGAGGTAATCCCACAAATGAGACCCCTAAATCCCCTGATTACATCAGCCCCTGATACAAGGGTAACAAACCCATCCTGGAGTATGTGTGGACTCCCCCAGCCCAAGGGGGGATCCAACCAGGTAGGTACCACCCCAGGAAACTTCCCTTCTAACTTTCCTCACGAGGGCAGTAATCCCCCAAATGCCGGGTTGAGTTTCTTTCCGCGGTACCCTCAAAACTTCAACCAACAGAACAACCCTCCTTTCTTTCCCTGCTTTCCAGAGCCCAGACAGCCCAATCCGGGAGAGGGGAGGCCAAGGGGGAGGGCTACCCCAATTTTCCAAACCCAGGGTATTATGGGAGAAGGGATAGTTACCCTTCCCGTGATTCCCCTAGGATTGACCAGAGACCGCCGTACCAGCCAGAACAGGTGTCACAACTGGAGCGCCAGGTCCAGAACTTGTCACAGGATCTGGGTCACATGTTAAGGGCTCAGCAGAACCCTCAGATGAACATGGCAGCTCAGAACCCCACAAACCAAGGGTCTGATACTCCAGAACAATGACGGGGAGAGAACCCCAACAACTCACCGGTTCCAGAGAAGGAGGCACGGGGGGAAGGGAGGTATAAAGCCTTAGAGGAAGCTTCCTTCCCCACCCATGAAAAGCCCCTGGACACCCAGGAACCGGAACCAAAAGTTCCTGCCCCCGAAAGTCTGCAACCCGAGGAACAGAGGGCAGGTAGGAGAAATAAAGAACCCAAAAAGGCCCATTTTGTGGAGGATGTTAGTGTCCTCCAATTTGAAGGAGAGGGATCCTTAGGGGATTCTGGGAAAAATATCTTCTCCTTCAGGGACGGTGGAACTCCTCACAAAGAAAAATGGGTCCCAAGTGATCCTAATGAAGACTGGGTGAATGTGGGGACTGAGTTAGAATCGCCCATCATTGAACCCAAGAATGATAATCAGGAAAATCACACTGTCCAAACCTATTCTGGTGACTGCCTCTAAAAAGGGGGGAGCGGCCCAGAATCAGAACCAGGGGAGCCCAAAACTCCCCAAATATCCAACTGTCACATTTTTCTTGCAGATCCCCAAGCTCCCACACAGAATCATGCCCAATCTACCCGTGTCGGAACCAAGAATCAAGAAACTGACCAACCAACTGGCCCAAAATGCACGTTATCTTTGTCCCCTTGAGGAGAAGGAGGGAAGATTTTATGCCCCGATCCAAATACAAGGGCAGTGTCCAGTGTCTGCACTGGTGGACACTGGATCCCAAACAACTCTTCTGTCAAAGAGGGCCTTTGATCAGCTGAATTCAGGAAGGGGGAGAGATACCAGATCCCTCTCCCCTCTTCGTGGACAACTTCAGAACTTCGATGGGAATGAAATTCCTGTCGAGGGGACTGCAGATTTGGAAATTAAAATTGGGTGACATGAGGTGAAATACCCGGTCATAGTCGTGACTCCGGAGGGCACACCCTATCTACTGGGGAATGACATCCTGAGAAGGTTGTCCCCCCTAATAGACTGTACAAAAAAGGTCCTCTGGACCCAGACCAACTGACCAATAAAATTAGAACATAGTGTGAACCATGTTAGTTTAAATGGCACATGCCACATGGTGGAACAAAAACAGGATCATATTGAGTTCCATTTTCAAAACCCCCAAATCTCTGACGTGACAGTAATTGCTGTAGGACAACAAACTGGTGATGGGAATTCCTCTCTATTTCTGAAAATCAACCTTCCTTCCTTCCAGTTTCAAAAAGCATTCCACACTGGAAGGAAATACTCCCAACTCCATTGTCAAGAGAGAAACTAGCACAAAATTTAGCTGACATTCAGAAAACTAGAGAACAGTTACTCATCCCTATTCAGTTAAATGAGGGGAAGGAACCTGTTCTTGCCAGAGTGTAAGTGAACAACGGTAAGTGCTTCATTAGTGAAGCCATGATCCGAAAACTCCCAAAAGATCCAGCCATTCCCACATTTAAATTGATTGCTAAATGGGAAATGGACAAGGAAACTCCCAATTCCATACATCTCCTGCCTAGCAGGTGTATGCTCAAAATTTCTATAGGCAACAAAAGCATAGTACATAATAGTTGGGTTGTGCGAGATGTCCCTGCTGCATTTTAGGCAGTGACATTCTCAATCATTTTGCCATTAATTTGGACATGATGAACTACAAAACCTGGTTCCGATTAGGGGGTAATTCCATGGACTTTGAAGATTCAGAAAAAGCATTTCGGTCAGCCCAATTGCTGCCATATGCAGTTGAAGTTCAAATTGGAGAGGCAATCACCATTCCAGGACGGACACAACTATTTCCACTTGAATTAAAAACTAAAAGAGGACACAAACTACAAAATCCGGACGCATATGTTCACCTCAATGCCCATCTCCAACAGCAAGGGTTGGGGTTAAACCCAAGACCATTAGACAATGTAGAACACAACACCATTCCAATATTGATGGATAACAGTGACCTTCGGAGTATCACTCTGGGCGCAGGCACCATTATTGGAATGGCGGTTGATGACCGACATTTTTCCATGGATCTAGGTGTTGAACTGGTAGGAATTTCCTGGTGTACTCTTCCTGCCTGTATGGTGACGAAGAGGTGACCTGTGACAACAGGAGGGATTAGGTGATCTTCAAGGTCCACAAGGACTGCCTTCCCTTCCTGAAACCTTCTGTCCAGGTCAATACTTTAACCAGGGACCTCTCCACCCAGCTGGAGGAGGCCATTGAACTAGCCAAACCAGTAGTCTTTCTGGGCTTCAGGCAAACAGTTGAAGAGAGAGTCAACCTAGCTGATGCCTGTGAGACTCTGGAGCAAAAGCAAAAGTTGAAACAAGTTTTTTCTAGATTTTCAAGATCTCTTTGCGATAGACTCATATGACTGTGGTCGCACCGTAATCCATACAACAACAATTCCAACTGACCCTGGTATGACTCCATTGTCTGTAAAGCAATAAAGCTTGCCTCTCGCATCCATGGAGTCCCTGACGGAAATTATCAAAAACCTGTGGGATAATTTGTTCAGTCCACAGCACCTAGTAATCCGGTGCTGGGGATTTTAAAGCCAAACAGCCAGTGGAGACTCTGTGCTGACCTAAGGCAGCTAAATAAACAGGTCCATATGTCCCAATGGCCCCTCCCCTATATTGACCAAGGGCTGGCCCAGATCCAGGGGTCAAAGGTATACACTGTCATTGACCTGACCAATGGGTACTGGACTGTACCTGTCAGTAGGGTGGACCAATACAAGCTGGCCTTTACCTTCGGGAGGCAGAAGTATACATGGACCCGACTCCCTTCGCATACATCAACTCCGGCAACTAATTGAACATATTCTTGCACAAGGCCATGCCCGACTTGGGTGAAAGGGGTAACCTGGCCTATGTGGATGATGTTCTGATCAAAAGCTCAACTGTGGAGGAACACAGAGCGGAAATCTGTTATGTTCTTACCCAGTTGAGGGTTGCCGGAGCAAAACTATCCTCCCAAAAGGCACAGTGGTGCAGGACCCATGTCAATTTCTTGGGGCATGAGATAACTCCTGAGGGTCTCTGTCCCCAGGAAAAGAAAGTGGAAGCACTCTTGAAACTGAAAGACCCCACAACTCTCCATGAGTTTAGGAGCCTCCTTGGACTAACTAATTACAGTAGAAAGTTCAATGAGGATTATGCAAAGATAACAAGACCCCTGATCCATCTGTTGAATGGGGGTCAAGTGGGAGTGGGGTCCAGAACAAGCAGAGGCAGTAAAGCAACTCAAAAGAATCCTCTCACAAGCACCTTGTCTAGCTTACCCTGTCAAAACAAGGAGTTCTTCTTGGAGACAGGGTACTCAAATACATGCTTGACCGCAGTAGTATATCAAAAGCATGACAAGGTCAATAAAGTCATCTCATATGCAATCAAGACTTTATCGTCTGTGGAGGAAAAATTCAACGATTGTGAGAAAGCACTCCTGGCAACGGTGTGGGCATTGAAAAATTACCACCCGTTCATCCAGGGGGAACACATCTTTGTGGAGACTCCACACCAGCCTCTGCAATATCTCCCAAGTGACAGAATCCGGGCCAGAAATGTGAGTAATTCCAGAATTACTTCCTGGATTCTGTCAATGCAAGGCTTTCCTGTGGAGGTCAGATATGGCAAAAACAAGAAGAGTCCCCTCATGCAAGGTCTGGCTGACTTACATGATTGTGCCAGAGAAAACTGTCTCGAGGACAAGAGTCTTAAAACCCAGGACAACATGTAGGCGTACCTGAATTCCCCACACAAAGTCTATGAAGAAGACAAGTGTGAGGGAATGCTCACCGTTTATGTGGATGGGTGCTCCTACCATGTTGACAACAATGGGGAAAAGGAACTGGTGGCCGGCGTTGGGAATGCCTGGGTGAATGATGCCCCGAACCCTCTGCTGGGTACAAAATCGGTCCCCATAGTAGTCAGGTGACAGAGCTGATGGCAGTTCATCAAGCCATCGTCACTGCTGTCCAACACCAACTCCACAAACTGGTCATAATCACTGATTCAGATTATGTCCGGAACGGGTTCGTGGAGCACCTGGTAAATTGGAAAACCAGAGGCATGCTATGTGCTAACAACAAACCGCTCAAACATGGCAAACTCATCTCATCCAAAATATTGATGATCTGGTCAACTCTAGTGGATGACCATCTGTTGGAAGAAGATCAAGGGTCATTCCAGAATAGAGGGGCCAGACAAAACTGGAAATGACTTAGCTGATCAGCTGGCCAAAACCAGAGCCATCCAAGGTGATCTCCTTGAGATCGAGTCCCTGGTGGGGGTAATCAAGGTCACTGCTATCACTAGGTCCCAAACAAATGCTCACAATGAACTCAACTGCACAGTGGAGTAAGGAGACCCCAGATGCTGATTTAATCATGGCTCAAAAAGGGGATCCAATCATTGGTAAATTTTATCAACACATTGAGGACCCTGAGAACTTTCCCCTGACAGATACCGATTGCATTGGGAAAGAGGACCTCAGAGAGTTGATGAAATGTCCAAAAATGTTCCGAATCCAAGAAGGTTTGTTGGTGAGAAGATCCATATCTGGCTGTGACCAGTGGGTGGTCCCTACCTCATTCCGAAGCCTGATGCTAAGTGACGCCGATGATGCGGCCACAGCCGGTCCTCGAGGGTTTCATACTACATTAGAAATTTTGTGAGGGGTTGCATACTGGCCACACATGGGGCAGGACCTCGACCAATACTTGAAGGGGTGTCTTGTGTGTGCACAATTTCAGCCAACATCACTCACACATCGAGCTCCCCTCCAAAAGAGGGGGATGACACTGCCTTGGTCAGATTTACAAGTAGATTTCATCGGGCCCGTGATTCGCTCCTATAGGGGGAACAAGTATATGTTAACCGTAGCATCCTTGTTTACTAAATGGGTGGAATGTCTCCCGGCCCCAACTTGCAAGGCAGAAACAGCAGCTTCCCTGATGATCAATCACATCTTCTCATGTTTTGGAGGTAGTCACTTCACCAGCGATGTGATGACAAATATGTGGGAGATACTTGGGGTAAAAAGGAAACTACATATTGCATACGAACAAGGGGGGTCTGGGAATCTCTCTACCAGCACGAACACAGCCCAATGACCTGTTCTTGACAGACGTGGACCCCTTGCTCACTGTTCTTAGAGAGGCACAGTTTCACCTCACTGATGATGCCCAACAAGGCTGAAACACGTGTATGGGGTTACTGGTGGTACTCTTGTTCAGAGGAGAATTGCCTAGCATTTCGGCGCTGGACTGCTCCTGGGCAGGACAAAGGCTGATATGTGGGGAAATTTCTTCTCTGTGAAAGGGACAGTGAGCTAAAGACTTGGTAGAGTCTCTCCCAGGGGTTATTCACCCAAGAACAGGTCATTGGGCTGTGTTTGTGCTGGTAGAGAGATTCCCAGACCCCCCTTTGTTTGCATAAATTAACTTTGGGTTTCACCCTAAGTTAACAGGGCGATCCAGACGTGGACCCCTTGCTCATTGTTCTTAGAGAGGCACCAGTTTCACCTCACTGATGATGCCCAACAAGGCTGAAACACGTGTATGGGGTTACTGATGGTACTCTTGTTCAGAGGAGAATTGCCTAGCATTTCGGCGCTGGACTGCTCCTGGGCAGGACAAAGGCTGATATGTGGGGAAATTTCTTCTCTGTGAAAGGGACAGTGAGCTAAAGACTTGGTAGAGGCTCTCCCAGGGGTTATTCACCCAAGAACAGGTCATTGGGCTGTGTTCGTGCTGGTAGAGAGATTCCCAGACCCCCCTTTGTTTGCATAAATTAACTTTGGGTTTCACCCTAAGTTAACAGAGCGATCCAGACGTGGACCCCTTGCTCACTGTTCTTAGAGAGGCACCAGTTTCACCTCACTGATGATGCCCAACAAGGCTGAAACACGTGTATGGGGTTACTGATGGTACTCTTGTTCAGAGGAGAATTGCCTAGCATTTCGGCGCTGGACTGCTCCTGGGCAGGACAAAGGCTGATATGTGGGGAAATTTCTTCTCTGTGAAAGGGACAGTGAGCTAAAGACTTGGTAGAGTCTCTCCCAGGGGTTATTCACCCAAGAACAGGTCATTGGGCTGTGTTCGTGCTGGTAGAGAGATTCCCAGACCCCCCCTTTGTTTGCCTACATATTGCATACCACTGTCCTCTGGTGGTGGAGTTGAGAGGTACAATGAAACCATTGTGAGCATACTAAAAAAGTTTGTGGCAGATTCTGGGCCATGTTGGGACATCTGAATACCACTTGTCCTGATGGCCTTCAGATCTACCCCTTCTTCTGCATCTAAGATGTCTGCATTTGAGCTGATGACTGGACGAAGGATGGTGCTACCCCAGCATCTGCTCTATAGAACACAAGAGCAGACATTGATAAATGCATCCACAACTCATGAGTATGTTGAGAATCTGAGAAAACACCTTCAACATGCTTTTGCGTACACTCAGCGGAATCTAGAAAGATTTGCAGACAGCTTGAAGACCCATTATAATCTAAATACAACCAAAAAGGAATACCAAGGAGGAGACATGGTCTACCTGTACAATTTCCAAAGGAACAAGATAGAAGAGTGCACATTTTTGCCTAGCTGGCAGGGACCTTTTGAAATTGTGGACAAAATCTCACCAGTCGCCTACAGAATCTGCATCCCAAGGGCGACTTGAAAGAAGAGAAGTGGGTCCACATCAATGAGCTAAAGAGTTGCCACCCCAGGCACACTTTGCAGTGAATAGATGAGTCCATAGAAAACCCAATAGTGGATACATCTGAAGAATAGGAATATTTCAATTGCCACTGAATGCCTTTGTATCCCTCTGCTGTCATCCCGAATGGAGGACAGTTAGTGGGAAATTGTCATAACCGGTTTGTGTTCTCTTTTATAGATTTGCACTAGTTGCACCGTCCTTACCAAGGAGGACCTCCTCAGGGACCCGGTTGGAGAAACCCAAGGAAATCTGGGGTGTTGCTCCGCACCAGAAAAGAAACCCTGAGAGAAGGCTGGGGTATTGTTTCATATTCCAAACAGAGGCCGCGAGGAGAGCATGTTGCATCGTTCGCTGATGGAAGAAGGACTCATACCCGACTGAACCTGCTTTTTCAAGAAAAAAATAAAATCCCACTTGCCCAACTCCCCCAAGACTGGAAGTCCAGACAAAGTCAGGGGGGGAGATCTGTGGGATATTTTGACCCACTCAGCTGCACTCTGCTACATCACTTTGCTGCAGTGGTGCAAGAAACAGCAAAATGGTTGTGCTAACTCCTGTGCACGCCAATATCTCTAAAATGTGTTTTTGCAACAACCAGAAAATGGCTGCACCACCCTGCCACACACATTTCAGGTGGGGTGGAATAGAGTACTCACTGCAGGAATGTGTAAGTGTGCTCTGCAACATTTAACATAGAGTGAAGTGAAAGAGGCAGCATTACTTGGCTGAAAACCCAAAACGCCTCTTTAAAATGGTACCTTTTTCAACCTTTAAAAATGCTTTTTGGTGCTAAATCTATCCATTTACCATGAACCACTGTGATTAAAAAGGCCCTGCAATGCCCAGGATCATCCATTGTGTCTCAGAGGAACCGGGCCTCACTTGAATGACAGCTCCGGTAAAAGTATCTTTGAAAAATCAACCAGGGGCTTTGTTTTAATTGTACATGGGAAACGCGTCTATTTTCTTTGCAAAAGTATCAAGAATCAGCTGTTTAGAGAAAGACTCTAAATAGATGCATGTTAAATGTATCCATGCTGCAAAACAACTCCAGCACTCAAGAAAAGACCTTTAGCTGCATAAAGTGTGTATTTGCTGGAGATGAAAACTGAATTTCAAGAAATAGTCAAATGTGATTTTTCTGACTGAAGAGAGAAATCGCCTATTTAAAAGTAAATTGTTGGGTAAAGGTCTGCTTACTTAGAAATCTAAAATGATCTGTTGCTGGGAAAAGTGCACCTATAAACTCTTTTGATTCTATAGGTTTGTCAAGATGTTAAAACTTATAGGCTAAATTGGCAAATTATATATATAAAAAAAAACTTGCTCTGCCAGTTGCTAGCCCTGAGAAAGGGTGACACCTCATAAACTTCTGGAACAGGAACGTGCTAATTGCTAGCTTGGAGGACTTTGAATGCACTAGGATAAAGGGTCTTGCCCAGCTCATCAGACATTCATCTTTGCTCCAGGCTGGGACAATAGCAGGATGAGACTCTCACCTGTCAAGTGTGAGGGGCAATAAAACCTTCAATCAAGAGAGCGGCCCTTCATCCTGTTTCAAAGGAATTGACAGCTGCTTGCAGTTGGGGGAAAGAAAAAAAACGGATCAATTGACATTTGATTTTAAAGGTTATTTTGTAACTGAACTTTAAAAGACGTTTCACTTTGCAGCAAGAATTAGAAAAAAATATGAAAACTTTGTAGTTCTAAATCTAATGTTATGCTCTTCCTTTGAAAACTTGGTAGAACTCATTACTGCATAAGGAACAGAAGTTATTAAGTAATGGCAGATTATGGAGAAAGTATTCATGTTGCGAGCATGCCATTTTGTACACACATTTCAGGGGTAAATGTGCATCTGTGCACAAAATTGGAGAATTTTACGCTAAATCTTTCATAGTTAAAATTCGCAAAATGTAGCAGAATGGCAAAATCATGTCCCACAGATTGAAATATGACGCACAAAATATGTAACCTGTGTATCTGATTTTGTCAGCGGTTATAACTGCATAAATATGTATTTGTGGCAAAATTAGATTTTGATTCCAGTAGTTAGGGGAGGTTTCTAAACACTGTAAAAATCACCTCATAAACATGACACCTATTTTCTGTGATCCAATCAGCTGTGGGCAAGGAAGAAACTATGCTCTGGTCCAATCCTAGCATTATGGCTGTGGGTAGTGAGCCTGCCCCTGCCATATACTGTAGTGATGTCATCTGGCATGATAAATAAGGGCCCTTGACAGCACACAGGTACACACTGATTCCTGACTTTCTTCCTGAATTCCTACGTGGCGTCCGGTTCCTGATTTCTTCATCCTTTTGATCCTGATACCAGATTTTCATTGCAAAACCAAGGCCTATGCATTGCTGAACCCTTTTCTGCTAGGCCTCACATTCTAAAAATCACAAAAACCCAAGGGAAGCATCCTGATCCAGCCTGGCTTGCTACTACTAGATGCATGCCTGCTCCAAACTTGGCATCCCGCTGATCTGTAAAATGCATTAACCAGAAGTACCAGTCCAGTGCAATCCAGTGACCAGAAAGGCCCAGCTGATCCTGTTCCGCCAGATTTGCCCATCTGTCCTTGGTTAGACCCGATCCGTATGTCAGTCTGAAAAAACAAAATCCCTAACTGTCGTCTTGCCCCTCCTGGGCAAGATCACTCTGGTCTCAGACAATCTTCGACAACCTCCTAGGGGGTTATGGATCACTATAACCCCTTGCTGCATTCGTATCTCAGGCCCTATGTGCACTGTGTTACTCCTATCTTACTATAGTTAACAGAATAACAAATAACATAAGACACAAAACAAAGAAAACACAAAGAAGCGATTGTCACGCTCACCTGATTCCCACGGAGGCGCAGGTCTGGCTTCGAGTGCTGATGCTTCTTCTATGGTGAAGCGCAGGACTCTGAAGATGGACTCACTGGCTCGCAGGAATATTCCCCTTTGCGTGAAAAGGGAATATTACCTACTGACGGAATAATGCTCAAGCCTCCCACTCCCTTCCAGCCCTCCACGATACCCTTCCTCAATTCCCCGTGAAGTCTCACCTTAGGGTCTGGAAGGATGAGTTCTCCATCCTGCTTCTGATGCAGGGGCGCGTTGAAACCCAGTTACTTCACTGGATTGCGGTTTGATGGGAGTTCAAATAAGCTTGACTATTCAGGTAAGGCGCTGTAAGAGTTCTGTAGCAAGTTCAAAATTTCAAGCCTTATAATAATGTTCATTGTCTTATTGCAGCAAGCGCTAATCGCTTATGTCTTTTTTCCCCTTAGGGGCCGGGGTTCGGAATCCCGGAGATATGGCGCCGACCCGAAGTGAAACGTGCAGTTCCAGTAAATGACAGGTAAGTTCTGGATGAGCGTTCGGGTAATGTCTTTGCATTCGCTCATTCAATGTCTTTGTCTTTTTTCCCCATAGGGGCCGGGGTCCGGAATGCCAGGAAGCGGCAGGACCCGAAATTAAATGGGAATGACCCAACAGGTAAGTCTTAGAAGGAAACTGAGCTTTTCCTATTCCCTTCCTTCTCTCACCTTGTGTTCTAGTCTTTTTCTCTGTAGGCTCTGGGAAGTGGCTGCGGATCCGGATGATCGCTGCTGAAGATGGAGGTGCCCAGGAAAGGTGAGTGAAATGCAGCGCTGCAGCGATCGAAGCGAAATGCTTTTAAAATGATGTCTTCCCTTTCAGGATCGTCGGTGTGAAGTCTCTGTGATGCAGCTTTAGCAGGTAAGGTCTTCTTTCTCTCCAATTCTCTCTTAGCAGGTGACCCAGGATGCTGACAGGCGTGGCTGAAGTCCAGATGCAGGAGCTGACACGGTGAGCGTCCAGCTGCGAGGAGCAGAACAACGCAAAGCATGAGTTGCTGATCGGGCGTGGTTTAAATAGCTTTGGAAGAAGTTCCAGGTATGTATCCTTCCACCAATCAGGTATGTATCCTTCCCCGACCACACCCAGGGGAAGGTAGGTCCACAGGTAAAGTAGTTCCATTCAGGCCTCAAGAGGGCCTGGATGTAGCAGCATGGTCTGCATCAGGTAAGTGCACCTTAAAACACTTGAACACATGTCTAGCTTTATGAGCCTGGCACCTAAGGCGCCAGGACAGGGGTCCAACATGAGCCTGGACCCTAAGGCGCTAGGACTGTGTCCAAAGGGCCCCAGCTTGGGCCCGCTGGCACTTCCCTGGGGGAAATGATGCCTGCCTCTGGGGTTGCTGGGTCGGACCTGGCTCCTTGGAGGTAGGCATCATGACAGTACCCCCCCTCAAGGCCCCTCCCAAGGTTGTTCCCTCCGGGTGTTTTGGCTTGTTCGGAAATCTCCGGTGGAACCTTTGTATTAATCGAGGTGCGTGAACATGGTTACTAGGCTCCCACGATCTCTCCTGAGGTCCATATCCCTTCCAGTCAACAAGATAGAAGAGTTTGGACTTTAACACCTTGGAGTCTAAAATGTCTTTAACTTCGAATTCTAATTCCCCTTCAATTTGAACTGGGTCTGGAGGCTTGGACAGTCGGGTCCCTGGTTGTACTGGCTTCAAAAGTGATGCATGAAAAACTGGATGAATACGCATGTTAGACGGTAAATCCAGTTTAAAGGCCACAGGATTGATTATAGCCTTGATGGGATAAGGTCCTATGAATCTGGGATTGAAAGTTCGCGGGCCCTTGAGGGGTAAATGTTTTGTTGCTAGCCATACCTGATCTCCTACTTGGTAAGGAGGAGTTTTACTTCGGTGCAAATCAGCGTTTTCTTTATACTTTTTCTTGGCTTGCTGTAAATGAGTTGCAGCTTCTTTGAAGGCTTGGGTTATTGTGGAATGCAGATGATTTACTGCGGGCATTTCCAGGGTCAGAGGTGGATCTAGATCAGAGGTCCGAGGTTGGTGACCATACAAAGTATAAAAAGGAGTTTGTCCGGTTCCAGAAGGCACTGAATTGTTGTATGCATATTCTGCGATCCAAAGGATGTCTTTCCAATTTAACTCGGATTGGTGTAACATGCACCGAAGATATTGCTCGAGAGTCTGATTGGTTCTCTCGGTTTGTCCATCGGTCTGGGGGTGGTGGCTGGTGGATAGCCGCGCATCTATTTGTGCTAGTTGGCAACACTTCTTCCAAAAATGGGAGATAAATTGACTTCCACGATCCGAGACTAATATGGAAGGGAAACCATGTATGCGAACTATGTTCTCCAGAAATTCCTTGGCCAAGGTGGAAGCTGAAGGCAAACCTTTTAAAGGGATAAAGTGGGCCATTTTGGAGAATAGATCCACAATTACAAGGATAGTGTTGTAACCAGCACAAGGAGGCAGGTCAGTTATAAAGTCCATTGACAAGGTGTGCCATGGTGCCGGTGGAATATCCAAGGGTTGAAGTAGGCCGGCTGGCCTTTTCTTTTGACCCTGGTTTTGGGCGCAAATTCCGCAAGACAAAACAAAAGACTTTATGTCTTTTCTCCAAGAAGGCCACCAGAAGTGGCGTTTGATTTTTTCCTCCGTTTTAGCGATACCAGAGTGTCCTTCCATTAATGATTCATGATGATGGGCAATAACAAGTTCTTGCAATTCTTTACTAGGCAGAAACAACCGCTCCTGGAAGTAGGGTAAGTCATCCTTAACGGTGTAATGAGGACCCTTTTGACTCCATTCCAGTAAGGCTGAAGAGTCTAGAAGTTGTTTTACTTGCGTTTGGATGTCCTCAATAGTTTGCAATGAAGTTAGGCCTAAGATTCTTTGTTCTGGTATGATTGGCACAGGTTCTAAACTCGAATTGGGTTCTTCCATGCCAATCCGGGATAAGGCGTCCGCTTTACCATTCTTGCAGCCAGGGCGATAGGAAATTACAAAATCAAATTCCGCAAAGAATAGAGCCCAACGGAGTTGTCGTGAAGATTGAGCCTTGGCCGTCTTTAAATACTGTAAATTTCTGTGGTCCGTAATTACAGTGATGGTGTGTCTTGCCCCGAGAAGGTAGTGACGCCAAGCCTTGAAAGCAGATTTAATAGCCAGTAACTCTTTGTCGGTAATTGCGTAGTTGATTTCAGGAGGAGAAAATTTCCTGGATCAAAAGGCCACAGGGTGTAGTTGGTTAGTTTCTGGGTCTCTTTGCGACAGGACAGCTCCCATGGCCGAACTGGATGCGTCGGTTTCCACAATGTAAGGGAGATCTGGGTGCGGGTGCTTCAATATAGGTGTAGAGGTGAATTTGGTTTTCAGGTCCTGAAAGGCTTGTTCGGCCTCAAGAGTCCATTCAAAGCGTTTGTTTTTCTTTAGGAGAGCTGTGATGGGTTGGACTGTTCTGGAAAATTCCGGGATGAATCTTCGATAGAAATTGGCGAAGCCGAGCATGCTCTGAACTCCCTTCACCGAGCTAGGAGATGGCCATTTGAGGATGGCGTCCACCTTTCGCGAGTCCATTCGGACTCCTTGAGGTGTCAGGATAAATCCGAGAAACTCCACTTCTGTGGTATGAAAAACGCATTTTTCGAGCTTTGCAAATAGTCTGTGCTGGCGCAATTTCTCAAGAACTGCCCTAACATGTTTTCTGTGATCGGATTCTGAAGAGGAGTACACCAGGATGTCGTCAATATAAACAATGACACAGACGTCGATAAGTTCCCAAAGAACATCATTCATAAAGTACTGAAAGGCGGCAGGTGCATTGCACAAACCGAAGGGCATCACCTGATATTCGAAGAGCCCAAATTTGGTGCGGAATGCAGTCTTCCACTCGTCGCCTTCTTTTATACGCACCAAGTGATAAGCTCCTCGGAGATCTAACTTGGTGTACACACAAGCGTCTTTCACCTGGTCGATAAGCTCAGGGATCAGGGGCAGAGGATAACGATTCTTAATCGTTATTTGATTTAGGGCGCGATAGTCTATACATGTTCTAAGGTCACCCTCTTTTTTCGGCATGAAGAACAGAGCTGAGGAGACAGGAGACTTGGACGGGCGAATAAAACCATTGGCTAGGTACTGATCTAAATACTGACGCAAATGTAGGTTCTCAGGTTCCGTAAGAGCATAAATCCTACTACAAGGTAGTTGAGCATTGGGTACCAGATCGATTTGGCAATTGTAAGACCGATGGGGAGTTAACGTGTTAGCCTGTTCCTTCTGAAAAACGTCTTGGAATTCTTGGTATTTAGACGGTAGCTGTACAGGGGTGGAAGTTGCTGAGGCTAGACCCATAACTGGATTTCTTGGGTAACAAGTTGGTTCACAATCAGGAAAACTTATCTTCTTTGCTCGCCAGTCGATTCTGGGATTATGTGTTTCTAACCAAGGAATTCCAAGAATTACTTGAAATTGTGGGGCCTTGATCACATCTAACACGATTGCTTCCCGATGTCCATCCTGACCCACCAGTGTCATTTCAACAGTGGAATGCGTTACAGGCCCTGAGGCAATTTCGGTTCCATCTACTGTAGTAATGACATCTTGGGTTACTTTCGGGCGGAGAGGGAGCTTAATCCTGGAAGCCAATTCACGGTCTATGTAATTTCCAATAGCTCCACTGTTGATGTATGCTTTTATAGCATGCAACAGCTGAGGCTGTTTTGGGTCCACTAGCACCATTGGCATGACAAAATGCGAGGTCAAAGAGTTTGTTTTCAAGCTCGGCAAGCGGACCCCTACGCTTGTCGGGCTAGGTCGTTTCCCGAATCAGGTGTCAATACATCGTTATCAGTGGCTCCAACCACCTTCTTCGGTGGTTTAACCGGACAATTTCGAAGAAAGTGACCGGAAGTCCCGCAATACAGGCAAAGTTGCATTTGCTGCCTTCTCTCTCGTTCCTTCTGTGTTAATGGTCCTTTAACACCGCCGATTTGCATAGGTTCGGATACGTCGGTACTCTTGGAGTTAGCGTGGGTTTTGATCGGTACTCGGGTTTCGAACTTGAACCGATCTGCTTTTCTATTTTGAAGTCTGTGATCAAGTTGAACCACCAAGTCCATGTAGTCTGCACAGACCTGGGGTGGATCTACTATCTGAGCTAGAACATCCTTAAGCTCTCCGCGCAGGCCTCGATGAAACAATGTGATCCTTTTGTTTTCTGGCCATCCAGTTTACACAACCAGTCTATTAAAGGTGGCAACGTAGGACAGAAGATCCTGATTACCTTGTCGTAAGGATAGCAGTTCGTTATCAAGGGCAAACAATCTTTCCATGCTGGCCTGGAAACCCTGAAAATTCCGGAGAATGGAATCATCCTGATTTACCAATGGAATAGACCAATCGGCAGCACTGCCACTGAGGTAAGATAGTATAAAGGCTACCTTGGTCTCGTCGTTAGGGAAGGCCCCGGGTCTGCATAGAAAGTGTAAACGACATTGGTTCATAAAGACGGCATATTTCTTGGGATCCCCCGCAAAACGTTCAGGCGGGGCCAAAGGCATGTGTCCAGGTAGATTGATTTGTACCGGGTTATTCAAACCCATTGATGTGGAAGTATCTCCGGAATTAGGTAAAGGAGTGTGCACTGCCTGGGCCTGCAATAACCTTTTGGCCAGGTCATCTGTTCTTTCCTTAGATAGGATCAGTTCTCTTTTGAGAGCGTTAGTCTCCTGGCGGGCTGAGTGCACTTCTGCCCGTAATTCCCCCAAAAGCTGGGCCAGCTGATCTGTCTCGGAAGTCTCCATAGCGCCCGGGTGGGAAATTATGGGTAGGCTTCGCGTTCTGTCACGCTCACCTGATTCCCACGGAGGCGCAGGTCTGGCTTCGAGTGCTGATGCTTCTTCTATGGTGAAGCGCAGGACTCTGAAGATGGACTCACTGGCTCGCAGGAATATTCCCCTGTGTGTGAAAAGGGAGTATTACCTACTGACGGAATAATGCTCAAGCCTCACACTCCCTTCCAGCCCTCCACAATACCCTTCCTCGATTCCCCGTGAAGTCTCACCTTAGGGTCTGGAAGGATGAGTTCTCCATCCTGCTTCTGATGCAGGGGCGCGTTGAAACCCAGTTACTTCACTGGATTGAGGTTTGATGGGAGTTCAAATAAGCTTGACTATTCAGGTAAGGCGCTGTAAGAGTTCTGTAGCAAGTTCAAAATTTCAAGCCTTATAATAATGTTCATTGTCTTATTGCAGCAAGCGCTAATCGCTTATGTCTTTTTTCCCCTTAGGGGATGGGGTTCGGAATGCCGGAGATATGGCGCCGACCCGAAGTGAAACGTGCAGTTCCAGTAAATGACAGGTAAGTTCTGGATGAGCGTTCGGGTAATGTCTTTGCATTCGCTCATTCAATGTCTTTGTCTTTTTTCCCCATAGGGGCCGGGGTCAGGAATGCCAGGAAGCGGCAGTACCCAAAATGAAATGGGAATGACCCAACAGGTAAGTCTTAGAAGGAAACTGAGCTTTTCCTATTCCCTTCCTTCTCTCACCTTGTGTTCTTGTCTTTTTCTCTCTAGGCTCTGGGAAGTGGCTGCGGATCCGGATGATCGCTGCTGAAGATGGGGGTGCCCAGGAAAGGTGAGTGAAATGCAGCGCTGCAGCGATCGAAGCAAAATGCTTTTAAAATGATGTCTTCCCTTTCAGGATCGTCGGTGTGAAGTCTCCGTGATGCAGCTTTAGCAGGTAAGGTCTACTTTCTCTCCAATTCTCTCTTAGCAGGTGACCCAGGATGCTGACAGGCGTGGCTGAAGTCCAGATGCAGGAGCTGACACGGTGAGCGTCCAGCTGCGAGGAGCAGAACAACGCGAAGCGTGAGTTGCTGATTGGGCGTGGTTTAAATAGCTTTGGAAGAAGTTCCAGGTATGTATCCTTCCACCGATCAGGTATGTATCCTTCCTTGACCACACCCAGGGGAAAGTAGGTCCACAGGTAAAGTAGTTCCATTCAGGCCTCAAGAGGGCCTGGATGTAGCAGCATAGTCTGCATCAGGTAAGTGCACCTTAAAATACTTGAACACATGTCTAGCTTTATGAGCCTGGCGCCTAAGGCGCCAGGACAGGGGTCCAACATGAGCCTGGCGCCTAAGGCGCCAGGACTCTGTCCAAAGGGCCCCAGCTTGGGCCCGCTGGCACTTCCCTGGGGGAAATGATGCCTGCCTCTGGGGTTGCTGGGTCGGACCTGGCTCCTTGGAGGTAGGCATCATGACAGCGATTCAATTTATAACAATGGGATAGATTTATTTATGATCACACAGCTAAGCATAATGCATAACAATGCAGGCAGTTCTAATGCTATGTCTAATTTGCACCTTTTATACTTCTGGTGCAAAGCTACCATGTAATGACTATAAGCCTTTCAGGTTTCTAATGCAAGACTGTGCTGCAAGTGTGTGGTTCTAATGCAGTCTAATGCAAGCGCTCCTTCATGGGCAAATCCACACCAATCCACACCATCTTCACTCTACACAATCCCTGTCTGGTTTCCCCTTCTCCCCTTATGTGAGTGTCTGTTCTAATCAATCAATGGGCCTCATTACGACTCAGGCGGTAAGGGGTTTACGGCGGCGTAAACAGCGCCAACCCTTACCGCCTGATTCCGAGGTCCCTTAGCGCCATGGAGGTTTTAACACCTGCTTTTAGCAGGTGTTAAAATCCATGGCGCTAAGGGACCTTGATGTTAATTACGCCACCGTAATTTACGGTGGCGTAATTAACGCCTTCCCCACTCCCATTATGCCCTATGGGGCAAAAATGGGAATGGGGAAGGGTAAATGGGGATTGGGGACTTACCGCCCCGCCAACCTCGGAATGGGGCGGTAAGTCCGCCAACCACCATGGCGTAAACATAGTTTACGCCATGGTGGTAAAGGTACGACCCAGGCGGTAACTTACCGCCTGGGTCGTAATGAGGCCCAATCAGTCCATACAAAACCATACTTCCCATTTGCATGTGTTTCCAGCTCTGTCTTTTCCAGCTCTGCACAACTCTTCAATTAGCCAGTCAGTGTCTGCCTCTCAAGATCTGGTCACTCGAACTCCCAAGCTCTCACTCTCTCATCAGAGCGTCATCAGGCTGCTTCTCTCTCATTGCATCTCGTACTCCATCTTGCACCATCTCCAACCAACAGCCAGCAACCTCAGCAACTCCTCAGCAATTCTTTCCAGCTCACTCGAACTAGCTCACTCTTTTCTCTGCAGCCCTTCTGGTTATAGTCTCCAATGATGCACATATCTCTCCATGGTTACATACATTCCCTAAGCTAAGAATGTCTCCTTCTGTGTCAGCATATAGCAAATTCCTGCCAGACTGCTTGTATGTTCCTTTCGTGTCCTGTTACTGCGTGTGCTGTCAGTGTGACATTTGAACATCATATCTTCTTTCATGGCCATTCTGTGTGCGGTGAAAAACACCACCTATTTCCATCTATTTCTGCATTACTCCACTGTAGGCTCTCTCTGCATTGCATTGCAAAAATGCTCTCTTAGGTCCCATCTCTCTCATGCAAAAGCACTCCCTCCAGGTGTCCATGTCGCTCCCTTGGCGCAGCCCCCACCCTCCTGTTGTCTCAGCGAAGCACAGAGCTCGAGCTGATTAGCCTAGACCATCTCTACTTGGACAAGGTTCATGTTATCTATGTCTCTCTGCCAATGTTTACGAATACTTTCTATCACAGTGTACCATAACATTTCTTCCCGCTGAGCCCAGTGCAAACCCAACTTCTGTCTTTCTCCATCAGCAAATGGCTCAGGCCTCGTGTTAAATGCATCCTATTATTTACAATAATCCAAGCCCTATAATGCAAACTCATTCTAAGTGACTTAACATACATACATACATACATACATGTTCATTCAAACATATCTCATAAATGTGTCTCTACAAAGCATACATGTGTGTCATTCTAAATGGCTCTACGTGCATTTCAAATATGACTGTGTGTGTCATTCCAGGCCTAATTTGAAGTTTCTCTCAGCCTAAGCGCTATTTCTAATACAAACATAAATGCATAGCAAATCATTCTCTGTCATGCTGCAAATGTAGCGTCTCTCTAAAGCACTACCATGGCACTTCAAATATGTGCAAGTTTCATTCTATTGCAATATTGCAAATGGCAAAAGTGGCAGTCTAATAATGTGGATAGTGTCTACTTCAGCAATGTACTAATCAGAACTAAACAGAATGCAATAATGGAATGATTCCATAGCAAAGAGTAATGATTGGGTAATGGTGATTCTAATGATTCTCTAACAATGGGTCTTGTGATTCTTTATCATTGGGTCTTATGATTCTTCTAATGATAACAATCCAGGCTCCTCATTTTATCCAATTCTACAATTCTCCCCTTTATCATTAAATAAATCATAACATAACAAAACATAGCATAGCAATTGTGGTATTCTAATACCAAGCAATATTACTGAAGAGAAAAAGCATACATTTCATGATGCAGATTATTTCATGATGCAGAAAAAACCCTTCTTCAATATGCAAGCATTTCACTCTATCATGGCAAGCTAACATATCAAATGCAAAACTGCAAATGTGTCAGAAATCAAAATAGAATAGCCAAATGTCAAAGGTCAAAGTCAAGCAAAATGTCAAGCCAAAAAGTGTCTACAAGCCAAAGGTGAGAACATGTCTCTACACACAGAAAACGAAAATGCAATGCATAGAATCAATGCACAAGTACTGCGAATACAGGTGTTTCCAATTCAATGTGTCAAGCACAAAAAATAACAATCACTTTCACAGGTGTCAAAGGTCAGTACAGATGTCAGCAGCCAAACAGGCCAAACCTTCCATAGATCAATGCATACATATCAGTTCATACATGCAGTCATATTAAGTTATATTCCAGTCCAAGGTATTTCCAAGTTCTCATGAGGTATGTGTGTCCTCACAACCGTGCACAGTTCCATTTGAGCACAAATCAATTCTGATTCAAAAGGTTTCAGCCAAGGAATGTCAACAAAGATGCAGTGTCAATAAAGCAAGTGTTCACAAATCGGATACTGTGTTCACTAAGAGCATATCAGTGTTCAGCAAATGGTAAAGTTCAGGTTGCAAAGTGTTCTCCACAGCAACAAAGGGTGAATACAGCAAAGTGTTCAAGCCAATCAATGTTCATGCAGCAGAAACGTGTACAAGCCAATTCAGGTTGGCCTGCTTGATAAATGGCAGCAAGATTTTGCACGGAGCTCCAAAAAGACAGGCGCAAGCAAGTGTCAGGTACCATATGTGCCCCATTTTGTCTCCATGGGGTGATCAACATGTGCCCTTTCACTTCAAAGGTAGCACAGGGAAAAACTGCGTGTCAGGACTTTCAATTGATGCCAATTGATGCATATGCTCCCTTTTTCCCTAAGCCTTAAGCACAGGTGCACTCATTCAGAGTGTTTGCAAGACATGCAGATGGTAACTCTCCTCAGGACACAGTGGCCCTTCTCCATAGGCCCATCTCTAGCAGGTTCAAATTCTCTTCTTCCTCTCGCCAGGTCATGCTGTTGCATGCCATTGCCATGCCAGCCAGTCCCATGCTCTTCAAATGAGGGACAGCCAGCGCTAAATACGCGTGCAAAATGCTTTCAAAGCACCATGCTCAGTCTCCTTCACTCAAGAGAACAAAGCTTCAGTGCTTTCAAACGTGGATCAGGCAAGAAATGCTTTCAGAGCGTGTATTCCTGCTCATTTCTTCATTTTTCTCTTTCTCTGCTCAGGCACAAACTTGTCTGGTGCAAAAGGTAGGGCATTCCAAATGGATTCTCTTCTCGCTGCAGATTACAATTACTGATTACTGATTCACAATCTGGAAATACCAATTCCATGGTCAAGAGTGATGACAAACCAGCTCAAAGTTTAGCTGACATTCAGAAAATTAGAGAACAGTTATTCATTCCTATTCACTTAAATGAGGGGAAGGAATCTGTTCTCGCCCAAGTGTGTGTGAACAACGGTAAAAGCTTCATCAGCGAAGTCATGTTCCGAAATCTCCCAAAATATCCAGCCATTCTCACATTTAAACTGTTCGATAAATGGGAAATGTACCTGGAAAATCCCATTTCCAAACATCTCCTGCCTAGTACGTGCATGCCCAAAATTTCTACAGGCAACAAAAGCATAGTACATAATTGTTGGGTCATGCGAGATGTCCTGCTGCATTCTATTTAGGCAGTGACATTCTCACTCGTTTTGCCATTAATTTGGACCTGATAAATTCCAAAGCTTGGTCCCGATTAGAGGGTAATCAAATGGACTTTGATGATTGAGAGAAAGCATTTCGGTCAGTCCAATTGCTGCGGTGTGCAGTTGAAGTTCAAATTGGAGAGGTGGTCACCATCCCAGGACGGACACGACTATTCCCACTTGAATTAAAATTTAAAAGAGGACAGAAACTGCAAAATCCTGATGCATATGTTCACCTCAACGCCCATCTCCAACAGCAAGGGTTGGGGTTAAACCCAATACCATTAGTCAATGTAGAACACAACACCTTTCCAATATTGATGGATAACATCGACCTTAGGAGTATCACTCTGGGTGCAGGTACCATTATTGGAATGGCGGTTGATAACTGACATTTTCCATAGATTTAGGTAAGGACCTGATAGGAAAAATCCCCAATGACTGTTTTGACAGTGATAGCGACAATGTCATAACACCGGACACGATCTTCACCCGGCAAGGGGGGAATTTCCTGGTGTACTCTTCCTGCCCTTTTGATAAGGAAGAGGTGACCTGTGACTTCAGGAGGGATGAGGTGATCTTCCCTGCCGGAAACCGTCTGTCCAGGTCAATACTTTAAAAAGGGACCTCTCCACCTAGCTGGAGAAGGCCGCTGAAATAGCCAAATCAGGCTTCAGGCAAATGGTTGAAGAGAGGGTCAACCTAGCTGATGCCTGTGATACTCTACAGCAAAAGCAAAAGTTGAAATAAGTTTTCTTAGATTTTCAGGATCTCTTTGTGGTGGACTCATATGACTGTGGTCACACTAAAATCCATACAACAACAATTCCCATGGACCCTGGTATGACTCCAGTGTTTATGAAGCAATACCGCTTGCCTCTCGCATCCATGGAGTCACTCATGGAAATAATGAAAAACCTTGAGTCCCATGGGATAATTTGTCCAGTCCACAGCACCTTTAATAATCCAGTGCTGGGGATTTTAAAACCAAACGGTCAGTGGAGACTCTGTGCTGACCTAAGGGAGCTAAACAAACGGGTCCATATGTCCTGACTGCCCCTCCCCTACATTGACCAAGGGCTGGCCTAGATCCAGGGGTCAAAGGTATACACTGCCATTGACCTGACCAAGGGGTACTGGACTGTACCTCTCAGTAGGGAGGACCAATACAAGCTGGTATTTACCTTCGGGGGGGCAGCAGTACACATGGACCCGGACTCCCTTTGGATACATCAACTCCGGCAATGAATTTAACATATTCTTACACAAGGCCATGCCCAACTTGGGTGAAAGTGGTAACCTGGCCTAGGTAGATGATGTTATGGTCAAAAGCTCAACTGTGGAGGAACACATTGCAGAAATCCATTATGTTCTTATCCAGTTGAGGGTTGCCAGAGCAAAACTATCCTTCCAAAAGGCACATTGGTGCAGGACCGTGTCAATGTCCTGGGACATGAGATAACTCCCGAGGGCCTCTGTCCCCACGAAAAGAAAGTGGAAGCACTCATGAAACTAAAAGACCCCACAACTCTGCGTGAGTTTAGGAGCCTCCTTGGACTGACTAATTACAGTAGGAAGTTAATTGAGGATTACGCAGAGATCACAAGACCCCTGATCCATCTGTTGAAGGGGGGTCAAGTGGAGTGGGGTCCAGAACAAGCTGAGGCAGAAAAGCAACTCAAAAGAAGCCTCTCACAAGCACCTTGTCTAGCTTAGCCTGTCAAAAACAAGGAGTTCTTCATGGAGACAGGGTTCTCGAATACATGCTTGACCGCAGTATTATATCAAAAGCATGACAAGGTCAATAAAGTCATCTCCTATGCAAGTAGGACTTTATCCTCTGTGGAGGAAAAATTCAACGATTGTAAGTAAACACTCCTGGCAACGGTGTGGGCATTGAAAAATGACTGCCCGTTCATCCAGGGGGAACCCATAGTGGAGACTCCACACAAGCCTTTGCAATATCTCCTAAGTGACAGAATCTGGGCTGGAAATGTGAGTAATTCCAGAATTACTTCCTGGATTCTGTCAATGAAAGGCTTTACTGTAGAGGTCAGATATGGCCAAAACAAGAAGAGTCCCCTCGCGCAAGGTCTGGCTGACTTGCATGATTGTGCCAGAGAAAACTGTCTCAAGGACGAAAGTCTTAAAATCCAGGACAACATGGAGGCATACCTGAATTCCCTACACAAAGTCTATGAAGAAGCCAAGTGCGAGGGAATACCCACTGTTTATGTGGATGGGTGCTCCTACCATGTTGACAACAATGGGGAAAAGGTACTGGAGCCGGCGTTGGGAATGCCTGGGTGAATGATGCCCCGGAACCCTCCGCTGGGTACAAAATCGGTCCCCGTAGTAGTCAGGTGGCAGAGCTGATGGCAGTTCATCAAGTCATTCTCACTGCCGTCCAACACAAACTCCACAAACTGGTCACTGATTCAGATTATGTCCGGAACAGGTTCGTTGGGCACCTAGTTAATTGGAAAACCAGAGGCATGCTTTGTGCTAACAACAAACCACTCAAACATGGCAAGCTAATACAAACTATTGATGATCTGGTCACCTCTAGTGGGATGACCATCTACTAGAAAAAGATCAAAGGACACCCGAAATTGAGCGACCAGACAAAACTGGAAATGACCTAGCTGATCAGCTGGCTAAAACCAGAGGTAGGGCTATCGTTGAGATCGAGTCCCTGTTGGGGGAAATTCAGGTCACTGCTATCACTAGGTCCCAGACAAATGCTCACAATGAACTCTCAACTGCCCAGTGGAGTAGGGAGACCCCAGATGCTGATTTAATCATGGCTCAAAAAGGGGATCCAGTCATTGTTAAGTTTTATCAACACATTGAGGACCATGAGAACTTCCCCCTGACGGATACTGATTGCATTGGGAAAGAGGACCTCAGAGTGTTGATGAAATGTCCAAAAATATTCCAAATTCAAGACGATTTGATGGTGAGGAGATCCATATCTGGCTGTGACCAGTGGGTGGTTCCTACCTCATTCCGAAGCCTGATGCTAAGTCACGCCCATGATGCGGCCACAGCCGGTCATCGGGGGTTTAATACTACATTAGAAATCTTGCGAGAGGTTGCATACTGGCCACACTTGGGCAGGGCCTCGACCAATACTTGAAGGGGTGTCTTGTGGGTGCACAATTTCAGCCAACATCACTCACACATCGAGCACCCCTCCAAAAGAGGGGGATGACGCTGCCTTGGTCATATTTACAAGTAGATTTCATCTGGCCCGTGATTCACACCTCTAGGGGGAACAAGTACATGTTAACCGTAATATGCTTGTTTACTGAATGGGTTGAATGTCTTCCAGCCCCAAATTACAAGGCAGAAACAGCAGCTTCCCTGATGATCAATCACATCTTCTCGAGTTTTGGACTACCCCAAAGGATTGAGTCAGACCGAGGTAGTCACTTCACCAGCAAAGTGATGACAAAGATGTGGGAGATACTTAGGGTAAAAAGGAAACTACACATTGCATACCACTGTCCTCTAGTGGTGGAGTTGAGAGGTACAATAAAACCATTGTGAGCATACTAGAAATTTTTGTGGTAGACTCTGGGCCAAGTTGGGACATCCGATTACCACTTGTCCTGATGGCCATCAGATCTACCCCTTCTTCTGCAACTAAAATGTCTCCATTTGAGCTGATGACTGGACAAAGGATGGTGCTACCCCAGCATCTGCTCTTTAGAGCACAAGAGCAGACACTAATAAATGCCTCCACAACTCATGAGTATGTTGAGAATCTGAAAAAACACCTTCAACATGCTTTTCTGTATGCTCAGCGGAATCTAGAAAGATCTGCAGTCAGGATGAAGACCCACTAGGATCTAAAGACAACCACAAAGGAATACCAAGTAGGAGACAGGGTCTACTTGTAAATTTTTCAAAGGAACCAGACCAAAGAGCGAAATTATTGCCTAGCTGGCGGGGACCTTTTGAGATTCTGGACAAAATCTCACCAGTCGCCTACAGAATCTGCATCCCCAAGGGCAACTTGACAGAAGAAAAGTGGGTCCACATCAATCAGCTAAAGAGTTGCCACCCCAGGCACACTTTTCAGCAAATAGAGGAGTCCACAGAAAAAAAAATATATGAAGCACAGGAATATTTTGAATTGTCACTGAATGCATGCGTATATCCCACTGCTGTCATCCCGATTGGAGGACAGTTAGTGAGAAAATTGTCATAACCGGTTTGTGTTCTATTTTATAGATTTGCACTAATGATACCGTCCTTACCAAGGAGGACCTTCTCAGGGACCCGGAAGGAGAAACCCAAGGAAATCCAAAGTGTCGTTCCACACCAGAAAAGGAAGCCTGAGAGTAGGCTGGGGGTATTGCTCCCCATTCCAACCAGAGGCATTGAAGAGAGTGTGCTGCATCATTTGCTGATGAAAGAAGGACTCATACTCTAGTAAACCTGCTTTTTCAAGAAAAGAAAAAAATCCCACTTGCCTGACACCCCCATGACAGGAAGTCCAGATGAAGTCGGGGGGGAATCTGTTGGATATTTTGACCCACTCAGCTGTGCTGTGCTACATGACTTTGCTGCATTGGTGCAAGAAACAGCACAAAATGGTCGCGCTGACTCCTGTGGGCACCAAGATCTCTAAACTGAATTTTTTAACAACCAGAAAATGGCTGCACCACCTTGCCACATGTATTTCAGGTGGGGTAAAACAGAGTACTCATTGCAGGAATGTGCCAGTGTGCTCTGCAACATTTTAAATAGAGCGAAGTGAAAGAGGCAGCATTACTTTGCTGTAAACCCAAAATGCCTCTTTAAAATGACACTTTCTCAACCTTAAAGTGCTGCTTGGCGCTAATTTCATCAATTTCTCATGAACCACTGTGATTAAAAAGGCCCTGCAATGCCCAGGATCATTCATTATGTCTCAGAGGAACTGGGCCTTGTTTGAATGACAGCTCCTGTCAACTGTATCCTTGAAAAATGAACCAGGGGCTTTGCATTTTACACAGGAAACGTGTCTATTTTCTTTGCGACAATATCAAGAATCAGCTGTCCAGAGAAAGACTCTAAATAGATGCCTGTAACTGTATCCATGCTGCAAAACAACTCCACCACTCAAGAAAAGGTCTATAGCTGCAGAAAGTATATATTTGCTGGAGATGAAAACCGAATTAAATTAAAAATAGCAAAATGTGCTTTTTCCTGACTGAAGGGGGAAAATCACCTATTTAAAAGTTCATTGTTGTGTAAAGGCCTGATTAGTTAGAAATGTAAAAGGATTTGTTACTAACAGAATTACACCTATAAACTGTTTTACTTCTATAGGTATAAAGTAAAGATTTAAAATGAGAAAATTAAAGCTAAAACCCAGGCTGAGTTGGAAAACTGTATATAAATAAAAACTTGCTCTGCCAGTTGCTAGCCCTGAGAAAGGGTGACAGACACCTCATAAACTTCTGGAACAGGAAAGTGGCTTATTGCTAGCTTGGAGGCTTTGAATACCCAGGACAAAGGGACTTTCCAAGTCATCATCAGACATTCGTCTTTGCTCCAGGCTGACACAATATCAGGCTGAGATTCTCACCTGTCAAAGCCTATCTTGTAACTGAACTTTAAAGACATTTACATTTACAGCAAGAATTAGGAAAAATATGAAAGGTTGGTAGTTTTAAATCTAATTTTATGCTCTTTCTGTGGAAACGTGGTAAAACTCATTACTGCATAAGGAACAGAAGTTGTAAAGAATGACTGATTTTGGGGAAAGGATTGATATTGCGCACATAACATTTTATACACACATCCCAGGGGTAAATGCACATCTGTGTACAAAGTTGAGAAATTTTAGGCCAAATCCTTCATGATTAAAATTGCCAAAATGTAGCAGAAATGCAAAACCAGGTCCCACAGACTTGAGGTTTGGAGTAAAATGTGACCCACAAAATATGCAACCTGTGTATCTGATTTTCTCAGAGGGTATAACGGTATAAATGTGTATTTGTGGAAAAATTAGATTTTGGTTCCAGTGGCTAGGGGAGGTTTCTAGTCATTGTAAAAATCATCCCATAAACATGACACCCTTTTCTGTGATCCAATCAGAAAAGAGCAAGGCGGAAACTATGCATTGCCCAATCCTAGCATTATGGGTGTGGGTAGTAAGCCTGCCCCTGCCATATACTTTAGTGATGTCATTGGGCAAGATAAATAAGGGAAACTGACAGCACACAGACACACCAATTCCTGACTTTCTTCCTGATTTCCTGTGTGGCGTCCTGTTCCCGATTTCTTCATCCTATTTGATCCTGATTCCAGATTTCATTGCAAAGCCAAGGCCTATGTATTACTGAACCTCTTTTCAGCTAGGCCTCAAATTCCAAAAATCCCAAAAACCCAAGGGAAGCATCCTGATCCAGCTGGCTTGCTACTACTAGATGCATGCCTGCAAACTCTCCAGTCTCCAGTAACCAGAAAGGCCAATCCAGTGCAGTCCAGTGACCAGAACCGCCCAGATGATACTGTTCCACGCGATTTGTCCAGCTGTCCTTGGTTAGACCTGATCCGTGTGATGACCAGAACCCTTGACGTCCAAAATCCTAAATTAAAGTGGACTGTAAGTATTGATAGGAATCATAGAAAACCATAGCATACCTTGCCTTGCCTTGTCTCATCCCAATCTCTAAACCATCCTATCCTTACCTTAATAACTTGTCATATTGTCAAAATCCTTATTGCAATCCTGTCTTTGATTTATCTTGTTAAGCGCCATTTCTTTAGTCATTTTATCTTGTGTAAATCTTAAATGATCAATCATACTTAGCGTGATCCGACTGGTTCCGCCAGAGCATGCACTGGGGATCTGGTGTTGAAGTCATGAATCAACTCTAGAGCTTACTGTGTCCCTCCTTGGTATTCTGGCTGGAAGGCTCTAGCATAGAGTAAAACTTTAGTAAATATTTTCTTGTCCAAACTGAGTTTGTTTCTATTTTCACTACCCGATTTTTCTAAAAACGCCTCTCATTCAACCTTGCATATCTTCCTCAGTTTAATAGCTAGAGACTTCATTTCAACTCTGGATTATAGCTAAGACCTATTGCTACATCCACACTCCAAGTCAGTGTATTTCACCCGTTTTTCTTAAAAACCGTTTGGTGAATTTTAGGCGGGAATCCACAATTTTGCAGTTTTACATGTGTGATTTTTATTCGAAATTATTTTCAACCTTCCATTCAGATTCAAAGTGGTTACTTTTGCTCAGACTATAGCTCATGATTGTTAGTATCTTTCCAATGTTGATCCCATAGAGATGTGTACTGGTTTAAGGATTTTTGCACACATTCATTGTTTTACCCAGCCATTTCCAAAATGTCATTTTAAAGGGTAAGATTTCAAATCCGTTTTTCTCTCTTGTTTGGGTAGTGAAGGTTGCATTTGAATTCTGTCTTCCATTCCTTATTCCTGATTGCCTGCTGTTTCCTTATATCTCGTTAGAATTGTTTATTTGTGGGTTGAGGAATATTGGAGGGGGAAATCCTAACTTAAGTGCTATCTTTCCAACCAAGCCAAAAGTATTCTTTTCTCTGGTGTTTTCTTCTGGGTTGCTAAAGAGTGAATTTAAGTGCTTTACATACCTTTTGTATCTGTTATTGTCACCACATTGGTGATTACTGCTCCCTATTAAAAGTATATGTTTGATTGGAATGTTAAATAAATACATAAATATTACCTTTACCAACCAGCCTGATTCCTGGTCCATTGTGACCCGGCGTATTTGAATAAGGGGTGTGATATGAGTGGTATATCACTCAAAATATGGAACCTATATATATATATAATAAAATAAGCATTTCAGCTGTGCACTGCATACTAGGCTGAGACCAGGGTGTATTGCCCGATTGAAATACTTAACAGTAATACATATGAGGTTAAGGGTATAACCTCATCACACCACTCACGCAGCATGCTGGTAACATACATTAGAGACCAGAGTGCACCCACGAAGTGGCTATACCCCATTTTCAATTATTTTGATCATGTAAGCAGCTCTGCAGTGAGCAGGGGTCCAAGCTCCAAAGCCCTCTTGAGGAGCACCGCTCAAAACAATCAGGTGCGTGTTGTCTCCAATGAAATGGGAGGTGGGCACCAAAGTGAGAAAGAGGGAGAAGAGCTCAGTGTAGGGTGAGACGGAAAGAACGCCCGAAGTGGGGAATAAGAAAGAAGTGATCTTTAGAGTGGGGAGCTAGGTGGAAGGAAGCCCCAGAATGGGGAGAGAAGGAAGAAACCCCAGAGTGGGGAGTGAGGAAGAGGCAAGCCCGAGAGTTCAGAGAGAAGGAAAGAAACAGAGTGGGGAGGGAGCAAGAGACAAGACCCAGAGTGGGGAGAGAGGAAAGAAAATCCAGAGTGGGAAGTGAGAAAGAGGCAAGCCCCAGAGAGAGGAATGAAGGAAGACACTCCAGACTGGGGAATGAGAAGGAGGGCAACCCTGGAGAGGGGAGCAACAGAAGAGATCCCAGAGTTGGGAGAAAACAGAAAGAGGCGCTGAAGGTGTGGGACTGAGAAGGAGGAAAGCTACAAAGTGGGTTGAGACTGAGAGAAACCCTGACTGCGAAGAGACGCAAGAGGCCTCAGCTGGAGCCCTGGGACCGCCCTCCAGCACAACACAAACTGTATAATTGGAACTGTAAACCTAGGCAAGGGCCTGTGGTACAGAGGCATAGGGTTGGGGATCAGAGGCCAGTAGTCATCCGTTTCAGTGGATAGAACCCACTAGTGCATCTTTGCTGCCTTTTGAGAGGTAGGAAAAGGGCTACATTAGAGTAGGATTCCAGACCAAGGACTTCCTTTATGTTTAGACATCCTGCTATCCTAAAGAGCACCCTTTTTATTTGTTTCTTTTATAGAGTAGGTCTTAGATTTATAGGTTTGGGGAAAGACTGGTCCCTTTTTTTACTATGAAAATAATAAAGGTCCTAGAAAAACTGTGCCTATGTGTCCGAGTCCTGCTTTTGACCATGTCACAGTAGCATGTGATGTGTATATGCTATACATATATATGTGTTGTTTACAAAAGTATTAAACGTCAGCATTTTCCTTTAACATTTGCTTCAAAAGACTAATGGGTGTTCTGCATGAAAACAGGGGAAGTACAGTGTTATTCCCCATTGCTGTAAAATCTGCCATTAAAAAATCCATTAAGGTACGCTACCGCCTCCATGTCCTTCCTCGGCCCCCCATCACAGAGGGCTTGCCAAATTAGAAGTCAGATAATTTGTTGAGACAATCTCTGTTGACAGTTTTGGCTATGTTGCATTCGCAATCCAGTTTATTATAGTTTTTTTAGGCTGGGGGTCAGTAAATTCTTTATTGCTTTTCAAATCAGTATTCAGCATATTTCATTTGCTCTACCACTGACCTCTTAAAGTGTGGCTGCATTATTTTGTGACAAGAAGAAATGGGGCGTTTTAAAACAATAGTATTTGTCGTTGTTTCTTTTCTAAGGAAACATTTTAAATGTACTACTTTGGTGAAAATAAAGTATGTAGACACTATTTAGGTATTATTAAAACACACTGTAGCATTCCACAAATCTAATAACAATGCCTTACCACGTAACAGGGAAAGTATAATGATTTGAAATTGGGTTGCTTAACTAAATTGTTTTTAAGGTATTATTGCATTTTCACTATATTGAGTGCACTAGTTTGTATCTAATTACTTTTTCTCTTGTCGCACATAATTGCATTTGATTTTCGGAATCACATTCGTAATTTGTTTCACGCATGTTTTCCAATTGAAGAATCCCTTTAATTTTCACACTACAGAAAAAGTTCTGCCTGTATTACATCTTCTAAAATACTACTAAAAATAAATATCAATTATCAACATAAAAATACCTTTGACAAGAGTCAAGTATTATTTTGGTATAAGAATTTGAGAGAACTTATATACAGTAGTTTCACAGGATTGCAAACTCTCAAATCTTTTCATTTTCGAGTGAAAAAAGCAGGTTTGTCCAGCCCTTCAGTCTGTGTTCGATCAGAGGAGAATAATACGAACAGCACCATTTTATTATGGAACTAGTAGGTGTACCCATGCTTGGCGTGGTAATTCCTAGTTGAGTCATTGAAGTTTATTTATTGAATGCTTCTGTTTGGGCAATATTGCTGGTGTTTCCTGTAGGTGCTAGTGTGAACAAATTGTCTTTGTTTCCAACTCCGATATAGCTGACCATGGCAAAAGCATGAATCCCGTAAATTGATTCCAGCTACTCTGAGTCGAAGTGTTGAGATTGCTCAGCAACATTATTGGTGTCCCAATCTACAGCCGAGGCAGCAACGACCTCAACATCAGTGCCGTACGTGTAGGGCTGAAGCGTGTAATCTTCATACTGTTGAGATGGCATACATTCATCAACTTCCGTGGGAAATTAAGTTCCTGTAATTATCATGAGAGATATGCCACGATGTGACGGACAACATTATGGCAGACACTATTGAAGAGACATGCACAGTTTCCTGTCCCACATTACTACAAAAGCACTCTTTTGTGTGACCTGCATGACTTCAAAAGTGAATGCTGCTAATGTCAGCTAGAATGCTAATAGTGTGGAATGTTTGGAACAATTAACGGCTGAAGTTTTCATGAACTGCAGAACTATGGCGTAGAGAGCCATATGGCAGGGGTGAGCATTGCAGACCTCTTAAAGAAAAAAGAAGAAAAAGGTATAAACATTGTCTACACCATGCAACCTACCCACATGCCAAATTTCAGGTTTGTAGTATGTGGGAAAGTATGCTGAACATTTTGAAAAGACACACACACATAGCCGCACATTTCCCTTATATATATATATATATATATATATTCAGTGAAAAAACTTTGTTAAAGGAACGTTATGGTTAAGTTGCGCTAATAAAAACCTATGAAATTCAGTGAAAAAAACTTTGTTAAAGGGACGTTATGGTTAAGTTGCGCTACTAAAAACCTATGAAATTCATTGAAAAAACTTTGTTAAAGGGACGTTATGGTTCCAAGTAAAACCGAAAAACCCTTGAAATTCGCCAGTTATGGTAAGCTAAGCAACCATAACTCGCGCCACCACCGTGCACTGCTAAGACTAACACCCAGGACATCAAAGATGACATCATAAATGTTACTTCAGAACCCGAACAGTGTCCGTAGGACATCAATGTGCATGCGCTAACCAATCTCCGTGCACTTGGTGTCCTGCGGACAGGCGCTTCCTTCGCGGACTAGTTCGCGAACGGATCATATGACCGCGCCCACGCTCATCGTGTGTCCTGAAATGCGGACACTGTTCATGTCCCCGAACAATTTAAAAGTACATTTTCAGTTAATCCATAATATTTTTCAATAAAATCTCACCATGGCACAAGTCCCACATAGCAATCTTGAGTTTCTATATACCTTTTGAAACTTTCTGATCCTTTTTTTGTGTTCGATCTGTCCGCGGACAGTGCGCATGTCCGCGAACCGCGCACAAGCACCCCTATAAAAGACCACGCCCAAGAGCTTATTCCCATTGTGTTTCTGGCTATTCTTCAGAACACAGTGATTTTTGCTGCCACCTGCAGACTACACCATCATCAAGATGGCATCCTTGGCTGCTGAACTGCCACTTGGTGCTGCACCTGCTTCAGCACCACCCCCACCCCCTCCACCACCACCACCTCCCCAAGGGCCTGAAGAGGGGAACAGGAGTGAGGATGCGGAGGAGGAAGAAGAGGATGATGAGAATGAGGTAGAGGAAAACCCTACTACCCGCACAAGGCGTGAGTCTTGGGTGTGGCGGTTATTTACCATTCATGGAAATGTTCCTAAGGCTCGTGCGAACCGTGTTACCTGCAATGAGTGCAAAATGATACTCAGTCGCGGGAAGCACCGTAAGTACAGCTTTGGAACCACGACCATGAAGCGACACCTGAGGTCATTTCACTCTGGGGCTATTCGCAGGGTTGTACCTTGCGAAGAACGTAGCAAGTTGATTTCCTCTACTTCATCCTCTGTTTCTGATCCTGTCACCACAAGGACCACCTCTGTGGGACAGCGTCTTCCTCAAGCTGCCTCACAGGCCATACAGAATGCTGATGACCCTTACCTTTCGAGGGTCACAGTTGTATGTATGTACTGTGACACAGTACTCTGCAGGAGGAGCGACTTTGGAGTGCTTTTGAGACTATCGTCTCAGAGCACGAGAAGACCTGTTCACTACCCAAATAAAACCCACTCTACATCTTCCTCTCTCAGCTCGCCCTTTCTTATCCCTGTGGTTGGTGTCCCTCCCTTTACCCTCCTTTACCCTCCTCTCCTAGTGTGTCATGTCTGAAAAACCAAAAAAAAAACAAAATTACAAAAATCAAAAAAAAATAAGGCTCTTTTCAGAGCCGCCTTTCCCAGTTAAAAAATAGAAGTGAAAATAAATGAAGCAGGGCTCTTGGTATTTTTTAGAAGTCCGCGGACAGTTCGCGAACATTAAAAAAATTGGGTTGCTACTCCATCACAAACATTGTAATTTTCTCTGGAAAGAAGTGGTGGCTCTGAAAAGAGCCTTTAGGTGGTGTTTGTAAGTCAAAAATTGTAAATGCTTAACATCTACTTCAAAATCGTTGTTGTAATTCCAAAAAAGGTTGCAATGCATTTTGTACATTTCTCAGAAAAATCTGATTGCCAGAATAAGTAAGATGGACTCCATCTCTGCGAAAGATGTATGTACTACAAAACATAATATTTTCATTGTGAAAAGAAGACATGCCAAAATCTCTTAGAAAGGCACAAACAGCCTTATTAACATTGCGCCTTGCTTTTTCCATTTGTGGACCAAATGAAGAAGAACGAAGCCACATTTGTCTCTGCGCAATCCGTGAAAATATCACTTGAGAATTAGGAAACATGTCGATAACCTTCCTAAGTCCTTCTTTCATAGCAAATTGCAAAAAAATTCCAGTCACATGTCCTAAACTGTTCCCTCCACAATGAATTACAATTATGTCTGGATGTTGCTCTGTCTCCAAAGTAGCACAGCGAGGTAGCAAATCCAACCACTTCATTCCACGTACTCCATGCCAGTGTACTTCCACATGTGGGAATCCAAGATCTACAGCTACTCCACAGCTTTCTGCATGCACCTTCAACCAATGTATCCACGAATCTCCTAAATTCCAAACAATCTGTTTTCTGAAACACACAGCCATAGCTATCTTTTGTTCTCTCAGCAAAAATCCCTCCTGGTACAACACACCCACCAAACTTTCCTGACCAATCCCTTTCAGTGCTTATTCTCATTTGCATGACTTCTGAACCCAAAGATCCCCGGATGTAACTCCCGATGTCCGCGAACTACAGCCATGTCCGCGGACATATCTTAACATGAACAGCCCTTCTACCATTTCCTCTACACTCTCTCTGCCATTCCCTCATTGGATGTACCTCAAAAATCACATGACCATGCACCAATCACATTCAAGACCTCTACATCTAACTGCATCATCATAGATCAGCACTGCAAATGTACTCTGAATCTCTCTGAGTACAAGTGTCATATCATTGGCAAGCACCATCTACCAGAAATACTGTACAAGTCTTCAAGATTTCTACTTGCAGCTCCATGCATATCCATATGCATGAACACAATCTTCAGGTATGCATATTTTATGTATAGTAGATGAACACATTTTCAAACAGACTTTTACCTTGTAAAATCTGTAAAATGAATTTACTGTACTTTTTTCAATTTCCTAAAATCAACTATCACTTATAAACCTTTATACTATTTACTTTCATTATACACACACACTCAAATCATGTTAAACTAACATTTTTTAAATGAAATATATAGACTACATATATTCAAACAAAATTGCATGCAAACACAATCTATGTTTAAACCTTTATAAAAATACTTATACAATTTCATATTTTTTGTTTTTATTTATTTATTTACTTAATTACTTTAAATTAGACATGACATTGAGGCGCTATTACCTAGAACAGTTTACTTACAGAAATAGTGGTATTCACTAATATATTATAAATTTCACAAGACATAGTTAAGATATTTTTTTTTGCTACAGTTAGTCATTCAATACAATTTGTTCATTAAGAACATATCATATGTACTGAACTGATGCAATGTATCTTATGTAAATAAATTAGTTTAATGGTTTTACAGAAGGCACTGAGGATTTCAATTTAAAAAAATCAATATCTAAATTAAAAACAGTGCTAGATACAAACAAAGTTACTAATTTGAAGCTTTTACAATTGCAGTGAAGACCAGTTTCCTGAAAAGAAGCAGCCGAATTCGAAGAAGAAAGAAAAACTAAGAAGTTACCTGTTAATTTAAAAAAAAAGTAAGTAAAATATCACCATAATATTTGTATTATTAATCAAATATACTATAACATTAATACGAGCTATTTTGGTTTCTAAAAATAGAGATTTTGTACCATTTTGTCCAAAAATGTCCATGTCTTAAACAGCGATTTACAGCCAGAATGGCCCACAAATTTCTATTTTTGCACACACAAATTACCCAACTGAACCACTACAATTTTCATATTATAGAACCAACAACTGTTTTAATTGTATACATTAGATTTACTATTTGTACTTTTCCACACCACTAGCTTACTTTTTTTGTCATCTGAACCCCAGTTTAGTAAAACATACATTCAAGAATACCTATCTCTACTCGTTTTAGTTCCCAATGCACAATCACACACCATTACATATATCTTTATCATCTTACTCAAACACTCATGCACACAGCACACATACATTCCAGAACACCCCAACCCATATCTTCTTTATTTTTTTCAACAGACCCTAAAGAATGCTTACCAAAAGTCAAGTCCGTAGAAAGCAACGCAAAAGTAGAGCAAATGAAAATAAAGGTGTCCAACATAAGCATCCATCTCTAGCAGAATTTGTAAAAAAAGTTGAAACAAAACAGCTAATACAATCATTTCGTGAAACACAAGAAGTTTCAAGTACAACAACTTCGCTTCCTCTATCAAAATGTAAAACAAACCAAAAAACAATTAACAGAAAATCAGCTATCAGTACAGATAAAACTACTTCTTCAAATTTTAATATAGTGCAAAGTAAGCATACCAAGAAAAGTATTTTAGCCAAAATATACCGTCACAAAGTCCTTCAAAATCTTATAAAAACAGGAGAGAAATCAGGTTCAAAGCTTAAAACCTATCGTAGGAAATTAATCTTAGAAGCATTGATGGACAGTGCAATTCTTCTCAAAAGAAATTTATTTATTTTACTGTTAAACAAAATGAAACCACTAACAAAACTAATAACTTAATTACAAAAAAGACTTCTCAATAAGCGAAATGTCAACAGAAAAAATTTCTTAAGTATCTGTGGAGGTGAATGGAATCACACTAAGAGCACAGAACCATATTTTAATGAAGAAGCGTACAAACAAAAGCAAACAAATACAATTGCCATAAATAGCAGTGGTCGAGGTTATGAAAAAGTGAATAATACCATTATGGAACAAGAAGTACTCCTTACAAAAATATGCCCTGAAAACGTACAATTACCCCTCCATTCAACTGAATCAGAACGTCTAGTGTACAAATGGCCATGCACGTCAATGTGTAACATTCCCAAACAATGCTTCAAATCTTTACGCCAATTCCTCAATAAATATGTAAAAAGCAAAGACAAAATCAAAATTAAATTACTGCAAAATATAAATACCTGTCCAGTACGCAAGTACACAGGACTACAAGGACATTCATTGGCCTGCATTACAGGACCTACTTGTAAAACCACTTTCCATGATATCAAAAGGATATCAACACATCATTCAACTATAGGAAATCTAGTCTATAAACTGTACTATGCTAAAAGTCCTGCTTTAGCACTAGCAAAGTTAAATAACATTCTTCTACATGGTACAGCAAAAGACCTACTTGAAGAAATTCACTATATCCAGAAAAAATATTTTGGAAGTGAAAGCCATTTACAGAATGAAATAGCTTTAAACCAATTAAGCAACAATTCTACACATGGCAACTTTTTGCTAAACACATACAAAAAAGAAATACTCAAATTTAAAAGTACATCAGCTGAAGTACCAAACCATGTATGTGTATGTTGCTGTAGAATTTTTTATAAAAGTAACACAAAAACTGTGGACCTATCATACAAAATAGAAGACAATGAAGATTCCAAATGGTTTGAATTAGCTCTCTACCTTGTAGCAGAAAACAAATATGAAATAACTGAGCCCTTAATACTTTGCAGTTATTGCACTACAAAACTTGACAACAACCAAACTCCTTCACGTTCTATCACAAATAATTTGGAATTATACCCAGTACCAAATCCTCTACAACAACTTTTATATGAGAGCATCATAATTCAAACAGTACACCCATTTCAAGCAATAGTACGCCTTCAACCAAAAACAGCAAAATTACCTCCCTCTGAATTGGTAAAAGGCATTCGTGGAAAAGTAGTTTATTTACCATTAAATCTAAAAGGAAATGTGCATACTCTAGGAGTGCAACGTCCAATGCAGCAATCTTTAATTATATTAGTAAATGGAGTACCTACAAAAGACAAAAAAATATGGCAACAGCTGGTAGATTTATATAAAGTTAGACAAGCCTTCCAATATCTTAAAGAGAATAATGAATATTACAAAGAAATTAATATTGAAGAAAACTTGAAAGATACAACTGAAATAATTCAAGAAACACAAGAAGCTGGTCAATTTGAGCTACTAGATCCTGCTTCAATATCAAATACTTTAGACCATTATACAATTCATCCTTTGCACTGTAATGACACCGTACAAGATGTACTGGAAACTTACCAAATGCATCAAACAAAAGGATCGCCAATCAGTATATGGGAAAAAGTATAGAAGCACGTGCTTTTCCTCTACTCTTTCCTACTGGCAAAGGAGGAAGGTATGATGATAGACCTATTCAAATATCAGCTTCAGAATACCGCTCACTATGGATGTTACGGAGTTGCACACATATTAAAATCAGGATCACACTTTCAAAATATGACAGCTACACAATTATTAGAGAAAGTGCAACGAAAGGATGAGGTTTTACAATCAAATATTACAAATCTATTAGCAAATATGCGTGGTACTAAACAGTACTGGTTTCGACGTCATGGAGATGTACGTTGTATGATCAGAAACCTTGGCCCACCCACTTGGTTTGTTACATTAAGTTGTGCAGAATATGCATGGGAAGATTTACATGATTTCCTACGCATATCAAATAAAAACAAAACAAACTTAGATATTCTAACACCTGGAGAACTTTGTTCTTTGGATCCTGTTAATGTTTCAAGATATTTTCACCATCGCTTCATTGCAATGCTACATTTTATTTGTAATAAAACTGTTCCTCCCCTTGGAGAAGTGCAACACTTCTTTTGGAGAAAAGAATACCAAGCCAGAGGAGCACCACATATCCACATGCTTTTATGGATTAAAGATGCTCCTAAATTTGGACAAGACAGTTATGCCACTGTTTTACAGTTTATTGAAAAATATTTCACTTATGAAATTCCATCAGAAGCCACAAATAGTGATCTTCATGCACAAATTTTACAATTTCAAAGACACAAATGTGGAAAATATTGTCGTCGCAAATACAAAAACAAAGGCAAATACTACACCAAATGCCGATTTGGTTTCCCTAGACCAGTTACAAATACAGGTCAAGTAAACAACCTCATGTCTTCAGTTAGACATAGTGTTAAAGGTAAGTCACCTAAAAATACATATTACATAAAAAGAAAAGAAGAAGAAAAATATATCAATGATTATAATGCAATCATTGCCCACTTATGGAATGCAAACATAGATGTGCAGTACATTGCAGACAATTCTACTGCAGTTGCACAATATGTCACAGCATACTTAACTAAAGCAGAAAAGACAGAGCTCCAAGACCTCTGGAATGACCTGTCATCAGATAAAACAGTATCTCAGAAATTATACAGCTTGGGCATAAAAATGCTCACCCATAGAGAATGTGGATCTTATGAAGCAGCTGATCGTTTAACTGGTACTTCATTGTATGGTAAATCTGAAAATATAGTATGGCTAAGTCTTGGTCCAGCTAAATCTAGAAAAAGAGTTCTAAAATCATATGAAGATATAGAAACAATAGCCAAACATGATCCCAACAGCCAAGACATTTTAAAAAACAATTTATTGGACACATACTACCCAAACAGAAGTAATACTTTGGAAAACATGTGTCTATACCAAATAGCCCAAAACTACACATACAAAAATAATATGAAACCTGATGAAAAAAAGGTAAATATACAGTGACAGACAGCTTAGTTAAACTCACTAAACCAAATTTAATTAATCATATCAAATTGTCATTGAAGACTCCTCAACATAAAGAAGTATATTACATGTCCCTGCTACAACTCTTCAAACCATGGAGAAAAGAAGAACAACTACTAGATAACTATGACTCATATGAGGATGCTTTCAAAGCAAATGAAAGCACTATAACTGATGTAAACTTTACACAGTACAAAACAATGTTGCACAATGAACAGCAACATGAAGAAGAACTCCAAGCCCAACTAGATAAGGATACTCCTGACAGTAGTCAACCTTCTGTAACAGGAAGCCAAGAACCACTGGGAGAACCACTAATAACAAATGAGGCAGAATTAGCTATGATAGAAGTAGAAAACACCATGTGTCAGTATGAAGATAAGGAAGACTTAACTATACTACAATCAAAACTAAACAATGAGCAAAGTAGCATTTTTCAAGAAGTAACAAAACAAATTGCACACGGTGTAAAACATGAAAATAAAGCATGTTCCTGCCATAATTATAAACCTATACTACTGTACGTCAGTGGTGAAGCTGGTTCTGGCAAAATATTCCTAATCAAAATCATTAGTAAGTTCCTTCAACAATTGACAAACAACAAACTGTCAGCTGTTGTCACTGCCCCCACAGGTTTAGCTGCCTACAACATAGGTGGTGTTACATTACACCGATTACTACTATTACAAATAGAACACCAGAACAAATTAGACTATTACAAACTTTCTGCAGAAGCTGCAATGGAATTACGCAGAGTATTGAAACAAATGAAAATGCTACTAATATATGAAGTGAGCATGGTCTCCAACCTGATGTTAGCTTTGATTCACCTCAGATTACAAGAAGTACTCAAAACAGACTATGAAAAGCTCTTTGCAGGAAAACACATTATTGTTTTTGGAGATCTGCTTCAATTAACACCAGTAAAAGGTGAACCTATTTTTAAAACATTAGGGCACAAACTCTGCCGTAAAACTGTTGGCAGCATTGGAAATGTCAACCTTTGGCAACATTTCCAATACAGAGAATTAACAGAAAACATGCGCCAATCTGCAGATCTAACTTATGCCAACATTTTAAAAAGTTTGAGAGTTGGTATACTTTCTAAAGAAGCAGAAGCAACATTGAAAACCCGCCACATTAATGCACTTTATGGCGATAATGCATGTGCTACAGATGTTATGGAACAATTAGCCCACAAAAATGTCAATTGTATGGCCTTAATGCCAACTCTTGCAAGCTGTCTCAAATTCAATGAAATAATGTTAAGTAAAGAAATGCAACCAATAATGGAAATTAGCGCCACAGACAAACTAGATGTACATGGTATGACACTACCCATGTGTGACCAAGCCACAACAAGACTAAATAATTTAGATAAATCAATCTCAAACACAGCAGGCTTAGAAAAGATGTTAAAATTATCCTTAAATTGCAGAGTAATGCTTAAACGTAACCTTGACGTGGACCAAGGACTAGTTAATGGAGCACTGGGTACAGTTGTTGGCTTTCAAACATACCCACGTGACAACAAAATTCAGTTTGTCAATATACTCTTTGACAAACTTTCAGAAATAAAACGGATAGGACGCTCAACAGCTAGATTCCTTCTCTTCAAAGATATATATGTACGCAGAGAACAATTTTCTCTAACTCTTGCATACGCAGTCACGATTCATAAATCACAAGGTCTTACCCTAGACAAAGCAATGATAGATATTGGTAACACAAGCCTTAAAGAAGGCATGAGCTACGTAGCACTATCACGCTTACGTACACTTGACGGTCTATTTCTAATCAACTTTGATGCAAGTAAAGTAAACGCTGATATTCCTTGCATTTTAGAATATAATAGACTTCGCTCACTATACACTCCCCATCTAAACACATATTCTGTTCCACAAAAACTAAAACGTTGTAAAAGAAAACTAAATCAAACAGAAATGCAACAGGACGTCACTGCAAATCCTCCAAAGAGAGTAAAAGAAACTAATACTTCATCAAGTACCACAAACAAAAAATAATCAATTAGAGAAAGTAAACCAGGTACTTCTTTAAAGAAGGAAGACAAACTCCAAAAAAAGCAGTTAGATACAGAACTACCTGGACCATTTAAATTCTCAAAAATAGTTGGTGTAAGTTGCTATGCAAATGTAGCAATGAATATTCTATTTCAATTACCACCAATTGTTGACAACATTTACTTACACAGTACAGACCCTTTGTGTTTGCAAATGTTAGTACTTCACAGAAATGCAGCAAACAATCCTGACAACACATATAGTGTTTTTGGAATCAGACGACAATTGGACTACTGTGCTGGAATGGTGAAATTCACTATAAACTCACAGGAAGATCCACAAGAATTTCTAATGTACTTACTATTAGTACTGGAAAACAAAAACATACCTATAAATGAAATCTTCCAGATTTCATACATGTGGAAACATACATGCACTCTGTGCAACAATGTGACACAAGAAGAAATTCCCAATGAACGCTTCATATATATATCAATACCAAATTGTGAATCCATTCCATTTCAGCAACTTGTACAAAATGCAAACCATGGTAGATTATGCTCTACCTGCAATTCAGATAATCGCTCCACATTAGTAATACAAACACATAGTAAATACGTAATACTAATGCTTCTACGTTACAATGCAGATGGTACCAAAAACAACTGCAAGCTGACTGGATTCACACATAGTCAAATATCACTTGGTAAGAAAACCTTCACAACAATAGGTATAATCTACCACGCAGGAGCCACAACCAATTCAGGGCACTACACGGCATATATAAAAAAGAAATGTGGATGGTTTGAATGTAATGATAGTACCATTACTCTAAAGCAGAGATTACCAGCAAATCTTACAAACGCTTATTTGATGTTCTTAAAACCAAAATTTGATAAATAAACTGTATTTAAACCTTTAAGTAAATTTGTGTTAAAAAAATATAAACTGTTAGAATACTCCAAAAGCTATCTAACTGCTCAAAGATTCTACAACAACTAATCAGATAAATGAATACAACTAAATTAGACCAAAAAATACACAGTTAGAATACGCCAATTGGTATCTAACTATCCCAAAATTATAAATTTGTGTTAAAATAATATAAACTGTTAGAATACTCCAAAAGCTATCTAACAGCTCAAAGATTCTACAACAACTAATCAGATAAATGAATACCACTAAATTAGGCCAACAAAATACACAGTTAGAATACGCCAATTGGTATCTAACTGTCTCAAAATTTAAAAATATCCAAATAGATAAATCAAAACCACTAAAATATATTAAAAAAATAGACAGTTAGAATACGCCAATTGGTATCTAACTGCTCCAAAATTTTATAATATCAAAACAAATGAAGAATCTGTTACTGCTCCAAAAAAAATACAACAAAGCAAAGTATAAAGCATTAGCCAGAAACAAAAAGTGAACATTGAAAACAAACAAACAAATAAACTGTAGCATAACAGAAAAAGTTTTTTTTTTAATCCAACATGGATTTTTTTTTTCTCCCACAGACCCAATGCTTTTAGCAACAAATACAGAAACTGAGCAAATTGCACAGTACTCTGATTTGTACTCTACTAAATATGAGGGTCGAAAGAAAATAAAAGTATATTGCTTATACAATGTAATAAGTCATTACAAAATACTAATACTAACATGCTATTTTCTTTTATCACAGAAATGAAGAAGAAAAACATGGACTCCCATTACTAGACCAAACAGTAAGTATACAATAATAAGGACAACCATAGCAGCATATCACATCCATAGTATCTAATACCTTTGTTCCTTATATATTTGTTTTTCTCCCAAAGTTATAAGCAAATATGAATGTGATATGCTGCGGTAATTGTTGCCAGGGCATAGAGTTTTGGGTGCATAGCCGAATGGCCATGCACCCAAGACTCTATGGGCCTCATTACGACCCAGGCGGTAAGTTACCGCCTGGGCCGTGACTTTACCACCATGGCGTAAACTACGTTTACGCCATGGTGGTTGGCGGATTTACCGCCCCATTCCGACCTTGGCGGGGCGGTAAGTCCCCAATCCCCATTTACCCTTCCCCATTCCCATTTTTGCCCCGTAGGGCATAATGGGAGTGGGGAAGGCGTTAATTACGCCACCGTAAATTACGGTGGCGTAATTAACTCCATGGTCCCTTAGCGCCATGGATTTTAACACCTGCTAAAAGCAGGTGTTAAGTCCGCCATGGCGCTAAGGGACCTCGTATTCAGGCGGTAAGGGTCGGCGCTGTTTACGCCGCCGTAAAACCCTTACCGCCTGAGTCGTAATGAGGCCCAATGTCCTGGCAACAACCACCGCAGCATATCACATCCATAGAGTCAAACATTTCAACTATGATCTATGGGAAACTTTTAATGTCCGCGAACAATGTGAGTGTTCTTAGAACACTTTGAACTTGCCAGCGAACAATACGGACACCGTTTTCAGGACACCCCCTACGAACATTTCAGAACAACGCGATAGTTCTTAGAACACTTTCAACTTAACAACGAACAATACGGACAGCGTCCTAAGGACACCCCCTACGAACATTCCAGGACACTGGGAGTGTTCTCAAAAACGTCTTCAGAACACCCCCATTTTGTTTATTTGCGAACATTTCAGGACACCGCGGGTGTTCTTAGAACACATTCAACTTGACAGAGAACAATACGGACAGCGTCCTCAGGACACCCCCTACGAACACTCCCCGGACACCGCGAGAGTTCTTAGAAGCGTCTTCAGAACACCACCATCTTGTTTATTTGCGAACATTTCAGGACACCGCGAGTGTTCTTAGGACACATTCAACTTGACAGAGAACAATACGGACAGCGTCCTCAGGACACCCCCTATGAACATTCCAGGACACCGGGAGTGTTCTTAGAAGCTTCTTCAGAACACCACCATCTTGTTTATTTGCGAACATTTCAGGACACCGCGAGTGTTCTTAGGACACATTCAACTTGACAGAGAACAATACGGACAGCGTCCTCAGGACACCCCCTACGAACACTCCCCGGACACCGCAAGTATTCTTAGAAGCGTCTTCAGAACACCACCATCTTGTTTATTTGCGAACATTTCAGGACACCGCAAGTGTTCTTAGGACACATTCAACTTGACAGAGAACAATACGGACAGCGTCCTCAGGACACCCCCTACGAACACTCCCCGGACACCGCGAGTATTCTTAGATGCGTCTTCAGAACACCCCCATTTTGTTTATTTGCGAACATTTCAGGACACCGCGGGTGTTCTTAGAACACATTCAACTTGACAGAGAACAATACGGACAGCGTCCTCAGGACACCCCCTACGAACATTCCAGGACACCGGGAGTGTTCTTAGAAGCGTCTTCAGAACACCACCATCTTGTTTATTTGCGAACATTTCAGGACACCGCGAGTGTTCTTAGGACACATTCAATTTGACAGAGAACAATACGGACAGCGTCCTCAGGACACCCCCTACGAACACTCCCCGGACACCGCGAGTGTTCTTAGAAGCGTCTTCAGAACACCCCCATTTTCTTTATTTGTGAACATTTCAGGACACCTCGGGTGTTCTTAGAACACATTCAACTTGACAGAGAACAATATGGACAGCGTCCTCAGGACACCCCCTACGAACATTCCAGTACACCGGAAGTGTTCTTAGAAGCGTCTTCAGAACACCACCATTTTGTTTATTTGCGAACATTTCAGGACACCGCGAGTGTTCTTAGAACACATTCAACTTGACAGAGAACAATACGGACAGCGTCCTCAGGACACCCCCTACGAACACTCCCCGGACACCGCGAGTGTTCTTAGAAGCGTCTTCAGAACACCCCCATTTTGTTTATTTGCGAACATTTCAGGACACCGCGGGTGTTCTTAGAACACATTCAACTTGACAGAGAACAATACGGACAGCGTCCTCAGGACAGCCCCTACGAACATTTCAGGACACCGGGAGTGTTCTCAAAAACGTCTTCAGAACACCCCCATTTTGTTTATTTGCGAACATTTCAGGACACCGCGGGTGTTCTTAGAACACATTCAACTTGACAGAGAACAATACGGACAGCGTCCTCAGGACACCCCCTACGAACACTCCCCGGACACCGCAAGTGTTCTTAGAACAGTTTCACTTTGCTTGCGAACAAAACGGACACATATTGAGTCCTTAGAACAGCCCCCAGTCAGTTTATTTAGAACATTTCAGAACACCTGTGATGTCTGCAAACAAATCGAACACAAAAAGAACGTCTAACACATAAAAAACACAACTTTCACCCTATCTCATACACTCCCACCCTCCCCAAACACTCCTACACACCAACACACTCTACAAAATACACATTTTGAACAAAGTTTCACCACGCTGTCCGCGGACGTCCGCGAATCCAAGATGGCGGGCGCTACCGAAAAATCTGACGCGCTTCACGCTCCACGCCGTCCAATCAGCGAACACGTTGCATGTCCGCGAACATCACGCAAGACGATTGGCCAATCAGGACACTGTCCGCGGAGCGAACAGGGAAGTGTGTCCGCGAACCGAACACAGATATCACTAATTTTTGTTTGACCTACTTTTTGGTCATTTTAAAAAAAAACTACTGGACGGATTTTCACCAAATTTGCAAAAGCACGCTTTCGGGACCAAGCCGCTGCTCCTGGTCCAAATTTGGTGGAAATCCGTCCAGCGGTTTGGGCTGTAGGCGCGAGCAAAAATATTTTCCCATTCAGTCTATGGGAAAAAAAAAAGTTTTGGGACCCCCCCTATAACTTTGCCCCCCCCTGGACGAATCCTCACCAAAATACTTTTTTTGCAAAGTTTGGTGAGGATCCGTCCAGGGAGAGCGAAGTTATAAGCCACCCAAAAAGTGCTCTTCCTATGGAAACAGCAACTTAACCATAACTACATGGCCACTACCGTGGCCATGTAATATATATATATATATATATATATATATATATATATATATATATAGAGAGAGAGAGAGAGAGACAGATGATGGGCCAAAACATCAGACATTGGGCCTCATTACAAGTGTGCCGGTCCGGATAAATCGCTGGTAATTCCGGCTACAGTATTTTTTCCGGACCAGCACACTTCAAGTGTGCTGGTGGGAGCCACCGATCACCCAGAAGGCCTGAGCTGCCAGTAGATTAGGCCCTTACCGGCAAGGACATGCCTTAATCACCAGCACAGGTGGTACTAATGCCAGTGATTCAGTCAATCCCATCCCATGGAGTACTATTGGACTCCATGGGCATGGGACCTTAGCAGCTCTCTCCCACCCATAATATCCTGGTAATGCCAGGATATAGGGTGGCAGGGACCGAAAGGGCAGTTAACCATTGTCCCACTGGTAATACCTGTGGGATACCGGCAAAGTCTAAATTAGGGTCATTATTGTCTTCTGCTGCTCTGGCCGGATGTTCTGTTCATTGCTTGGAGACTGCTCTCTGCTGATAGTGGTGTAACTACTGATCTTCTCTGCATAGAACATGTACGGACAGGAACACCATCCAACTATCGGCAAAAATTGTATCTACACTCTATAAGTTTCCCTTGGGCGAGTCTCACAGTTTGGGATGCAGCCCCACACCCCGCCAATGACCATGTACTTAGAGTGTTTTATATAGCGGCAACCGGTGCACTATAATGAATTCTATTTTTTATGAAGCTCACAGTTTTGGTGCTATATTTGTACCTCTTATAAAATAATAAAGAATAATTATGCTGTACCTCTGTGTCTCTGGCTTTTTCGCTCAACTCTGGGTTTTAGGTTTCAAATGAATGTTGAATAAACAAACCATTTATATCGATGTCACTAAGCTGTGTTATGGTGGCCACTGTTGCTCAACTAAGTGGTACTCTTTTCTTGCCGTACTAGGGTGAATAGTGGAGTTGGCCGGCCCAGTAGGAATTTGCATCTGTGATCTTAGGCCTGCACTCTTGTCACGCTGCAGGCGCTCAATCCACTGAGTCTGACCCTCACACTCAGTGGATACTATTGTACCGTACAAGTGATATTGAGGGAGGTCTGTAGAGCGCAGCTAGTAAATAAATTTGTGTTCTGTTCTACTGCACTAGTATTCAGACATCTGCACTACAATACAAATCCACACAGAACCCTGTTGTGGGTGCTGTTGTAACCCACCGAGCAATGCCACCGGAATGGCGGTTTGCGAGCTAGAGGTTACAATCAGATCCGCTTTAACTCGCTATCCTATCCTTCTTATTTAGAGCCCGGGGACAAGATATATAACCCCAATGCTCCTGCCCAGGCGAGATCAGCATACATTCGGGCCTAGCACAGGGCAGGCCCAGCCGAGGCAGGATGGCTTATGCAGGCCTGCTGCAGTCTACCCACCACCAATGGCCTGTCGTCCCCAGATGGGCCCATGTGGCGCTCCTGAGCTGACAGGTCGGCCCGCTTAACAACAGCTTCTCAGACAGGTGTGCATCAGTTACAGGGCCGGCAGCAGCTGTTAACCCCCTGGGGGTCCGGAGCTGGCTGGGCCTTCTTAAGTCTGGAGGGCCTAGGGGCGAAAACAGAGCCCACCGCCGAGCAGGGTGGCTTCCAAGAACAGTGAGCAGCTCCGCGCTGGTCCTCCGAAGGGGGGATTCAAGACAGGAATGAAGGCCGGGCGGGCCACCTGCACAAAGTGAAGTTCTCTTCTCAGTCACAAAGAGAGAGTGTGACTGAATGAGAGGAGGACTTCACTTTCACACACACATCGACAACTAGGTGGCAGGCACTGCATTCCCCGCTATAGCTTAGACATGACTGGGTCACTGGAAAGCAGATAACATTATTTAAAATTATTTTACAAATGCTAAATATTCAGGCAGATACATAATCTCACACACACACATGCTTATTCAAGATTGACTAGTAGTCAATCTTCAATAAGCATGTGACGAGCGAGCCAACATCTGAAGTGCGAGATTACAGGAGTAGGCCGGCTGCCGAGAGGCATTTTAAATATGCTAACATTTTAATATTTAATGAACCAGGACAGGGGGCGAGTAGTTAACTTACCTCAGTTGGCGCTTGGTTAGGTTTAGGTTCGGTAACTAGGCCACGGTGCACGTGAGTGGGCTTGCTGTTCTATGGGCAGATCGGAGTCCTGCAATCCACCAGTCAAGAGACTCAAAACACGAAGTAAGAGATTGTGGACACACGCCTGCGCCCATGACCCAAGCCCAACCACACTCATAATTGTCATTGGCTGGCATTCTTCATTAGGCTGTTGCTATGCTAGCCTGCCTTAGAGTGTAAGAGTAGTATCCTGGTGCGCTGTTTAAAAACAGATTATGATACTGGCGGGGCCACCCCTCTTGCACCCCGCCAGCCTGCTCGATTGAGGATGGTTACGTAGAGTGTGTGGAGCTACGAGCTCCCATGCACTTTGTACAGGGGAAAATCTCCATAAAACGGGCTGCGCCCCTCTGTGAAGGGTGGCAGGCCCAGTCACATTGAAGAATCAACATTGCAGAGTGTCAGATCAATTATTTACTTTCACTTTAAAGAAATAATTAATCTGTGCTGGTCTGCAACATTGTTTTGCTGCCACACTGCCATTGGGCCTCATTACAAGTGTGCCGGTCCGGATAAATCACTGGTAATTCCGGCTACAGTATTTTTTCCGGACCAGCACACTTCAAGTGTGCTGGTGGGAGCCACGGATCACCCAGAAGGCCTAAGCTGCCAGTAGATTAGGCCCTTACCGGCAAGGACATGCCTTAATCACCAGCACAGGTGGTACTAATGCCAGTGATTCAGTCAATCCCATCCCATGGAGTACTATTGGACTCCATGGGCATGGGACCTTAGCAGCTCTCTCCCACCGATAATATCCTGGTAATGCCAGGATATAGGGTGGCGGGGACGGAAAGGGCAGTTAACCATTGTCCCACTGGTAATACCTGTGGGATACCGGCAAAGTCTAAATTAGGGTCATTATTGTCTTCTGCTGCTCTGGCCGGATGTTCTGTTCATTGCTTGGAGACTGCTCTCTGCTGATAGTGGTGTAACTACTGATCTTCTCTGCATAGAACATGTACGGACAGGAACACCATCCAACTATCGGCAAAAATTGTATCTACACTCTATAAGTTTCCCTTGGGCGAGTCTCACAGTTTGGGATGCAGCCCCACACCCCGCCAATGACCATGTACTTAGAGTGTTTTATATAGCGGCAACCGGTGCACTATAATGAATTCTATTTTTTATGAAGCTCACAGTTTTGGTGCTATATTTGTACCTCTTATAAAAAAATAAAGAATAATTATGCTGTACCTCTGTGTCTCTGGCTTTTTCGCTCAACTCTTGGTTTTAGGTTTCAAATGAATGTTGAATAAACAAACCATTTATATCGATGTCACTAAGCTGTGTTATGGTGGCCACTGTTGCTCAACTAAGTGGTACTCTTTTCTTGCCGTACTAGGGTGAATAGTGGAGTTGGCCGGCCCAGTAGGAATTTGCATCTGTGATCTTAGGCCTGCACTCTTGTCACGCTGCAGGCGCTCAATCCACTGAGTCTGACCCTCACACTCAGTGGATACTATTGTACCGTACAAGTGATATTGAGGGAGGTCTGTAGAGCGCAGCTAGTAAATAAATTTGTGTTCTGTTCTACTGCACTAGTATTCAGACATCTGCACTACAATACAAATCCACACAGAACCCTGTTGTGGGTGCTGTTGTAACCCACCGAGCAATGCCACCGGAATGGCGGTTTGCGAGCTAGAGGTTACAATCAGATCCGCTTTAACTCGCTATCCTATCCTTCTTATTTAGAGCCCGGGGACAAGATATATAACCCCAATGCTCCTGCCCAGGCGAGATCAGCATACATTCGGGCCTAGCACAGGGCAGGCCCAGCCGAGGCAGGATGGCTTATGCAGGCCTGCTGCAGTCTACCCACCACCAATGGCCTGTCGTCCCCAGATGGGCCCATGTGGCGCTCCTGAGCTGACAGGTCGGCCCGCTTAACAACAGCTTCTCAGACAGGTGTGCATCAGTTACAGGGCCGGCAGCAGCTGTTAACCCCCTGGGGGTCCGGAGCTGGCTGGGCCTTCTTAAGTCTGGAGGGCCTAGGGGCGAAAACAGAGCCCACCGCCGAGCAGGGTGGCTTCCAAGAACAGTGAGCAGCTCCGCGCTGGTCCTCCGAAGGGGGGATTCAAGACAGGAATGAAGGCCGGGCGGGCCACCTGCACAAAGTGAAGTTCTCTTCTCAGTCACAAAGAGAGAGTGTGACTGAATGAGAGGAGGACTTCACTTTCACACACACATCGACAACTAGGTGGCAGGCACTGCATTCCCCGCTATAGCTTAGACATGACTGGGTCACTGGAAAGCAGATAACATTATTTAAAATTATTTTACAAATGCTAAATATTCAGGCAGATACATAATCTCACACACACACATGCTTATTCAAGATTGACTAGTAGTCAATCTTCAATAAGCATGTGACGAGCGAGCCAACATCTGAAGTGCGAGATTACAGGAGTAGGCCGGCTGCCGAGAGGCATTTTAAATATGCTAACATTTTAATATTTAATGAACCAGGACAGGGGGCGAGTAGTTAACTTACCTCAGTTGGCGCTTGGTTAGGTTTAGGTTCGGTAACTAGGCCACGGTGCACGTGAGTGGGCTTGCTGTTCTATGGGCAGATCGGAGTCCTGCAATCCACCAGTCAAGAGACTCAAAACACGAAGTAAGAGATTGTGGACACACGCCTGCGCCCATGACCCAAGCCCAACCACACTCATAATTGTCATTGGCTGGCATTCTTCATTAGGCTGTTGCTATGCTAGCCTGCCTTAGAGTGTAAGAGTAGTATCCTGGTGCGCTGTTTAAAAACAGATTATGATACTGGCGGGGCCACCCCTCTTGCACCCCGCCAGCCTATATATATATAGAGAGAGAGAGAGAGACAGATGATGGGCCAAAACATCAGACATTGGGCCTCATTACAAGTGTGCCGGTCCGGATAAATCACTGGTAATTCCGGCTACAGTATTTTTTCCGGACCAGCACACTTCAAGTGTGCTGGTGGGAGCCACGGATCACCCAGAAGGCCTAAGCTGCCAGTAGATTAGGCCCTTACCGGCAAGGACATGCCTTAATCACCAGCACAGGTGGTACTAATGCCAGTGATTCAGTCAATCCCATCCCATGGAGTACTATTGGACTCCATGGGCATGGGACCTTAGCAGCTCTCTCCCACCGATAATATCCTGGTAATGCCAGGATATAGGGTGGCGGGGACGGAAAGGGCAGTTAACCATTGTCCCACTGGTAATACCTGTGGGATACCGGCAAAGTCTAAATTAGGGTCATTATTGTCTTCTGCTGCTCTGGCCGGATGTTCTGTTCATTGCTTGGAGACTGCTCTCTGCTGATAGTGGTGTAACTACTGATCTTCTCTGCATAGAACATGTACGGACAGGAACACCATCCAACTATCGGCAAAAATTGTATCTACACTCTATAAGTTTCCCTTGGGCGAGTCTCACAGTTTGGGATGCAGCCCCACACCCCGCCAATGACCATGTACTTAGAGTGTTTTATATAGCGGCAACCGGTGCACTATAATGAATTCTATTTTTTATGAAGCTCACAGTTTTGGTGCTATATTTGTACCTCTTATAAAAAAATAAAGAATAATTATGCTGTACCTCTGTGTCTCTGGCTTTTTCGCTCAACTCTGGGTTTTAGGTTTCAAATGAATGTTGAATAAACAAACCATTTATATCGATGTCACTAAGCTGTGTTATGGGGGCCACTGTTGCTCAACCTAAGTGGTACTCTTTTCTTGCCGCACTAGGGTGAATAGTGGAGTTGGCCGGCCCAGTAGGAATTTGCATCTGTGATCTTAGGCCTGCACTCTTGTCACGCTGCAGGCGCTCAATTCACTGAGTCTGACCCTCACACTCAGTGGATACTATTGTACCGTACAAGTGATATTGAGGGAGGTCTGTAGAGCGCAGCTAGTAAATAAATTTGTGTTCTGTTCTACTGTAAAGAACCTTAATGTTCTCTGAACTCTCACAGGCGGCCCTGGGCAAGGTTGTAAAGTTCGTAGGAACAGCAGCAGACAGGGCGATCAAGCAGCAAAGTTTCCACTTGTTACCAATTGTGATATCCGATTCGGGCAAAAGAAATTGAAGTAGTATATAGGCAGACTACTTTATTCCTTCTCTGGTACAATGTTCTTTTCCTTCAGCCCACTCATGTCTCTGCCCAACACTGGACATGGCACATCCTACAACTTAACCTATTATCTGTCCTACCACATAACCATGTGAGCAGGACATGACAACAGGATGGAGTAGATAAGAAGGCGGATAGAGAAGGTGCAAGTGTGTGGTGGAAGAGGAGGCTCACGGGAATATACAGAAGAGGGTAGGACGTGGAGTGCAGTGGTTAGGAGAGGGGGCTGAGTTGATGGTTTGATACAGAGATAGTTTAAATGTAGGTTGTTGCATATTAAAGCACAGTGCAGATTAGAAGATTGGTTCAAATGACTATACATGTTGGCCTTGAACGTAGAGGGCAGCCTACAGTATAAACATGTCAACATTGTTTCGTCTTCAGTCTTCAACTCAAGTTCTAGAATTCTGCTGTTTGTTTATCTGGCATCTGGGATGTCCCTCTCAGCAATGTAATGTCCTTTCACCCCACTTTCCGAACCATCAATTCCCATTGTCTATGTTAATGGGTCTGGCAACAACTTTTCTAGGTGCTACACGTGCAGCTCCACCAGTTGCATACCCCTAAACTCACACGCTTTTGGCGGGTGTCACCCACCACTTAGGCAGCTCTCTCACCCGCCAAGCTCCCTACACTCCCATAGAAATCAATGGGCTTTCACCCACCAAATGCAAAATCAGGTGTTTTCACCCACCAAAAGGCCATGAAAGGTTGAGAGTTATGCTAGTTGCCATTGTCAACAGTGGTTGAGTTGCATTTCCGTTTTCTTCCTCAAATCAGACTTCTTATTTCAGTGAGGACACAGTTGGTCTGGCCACTCTCGGTCTCCAGAGCTCATTCAGAGTGCGGTGGTGGCCAGACATAAGAGGAATGGCATATCGTAATAGTACAGAGAAGAAATCGTCCTAGAAACGAAATGGCTTTGCAGAAGCAAAAACTGTGAAGAAGGCACGGGGTCAGGACCTAGGAATAATGAAATGATCTCCGGAGTGCACGAAATCTCGCACACAGAGCGGCGCATGAAAGAAAAACACGCTGCATTCAGGGAGCGGAAGTGGCAGCCGAGGCGCCTGCTTTCTCACACTGCCGATGATGAGCGCAGAACCCCAGCGGAAGGGCCAGTCAACGAGAGGGGAGATTTGAAGAACTACTTAAAATACCAGATTTGGCAGACACCGCACTCTGACTAAAAATAGTGAGCCATCTACAGCACAGTTTAAACATGCGTATTAAAATATTGATAGTACAGATGTACGCTGTGTACAGAAGCTGCCTGGCGGAAAGATCCCGTTCATTAATTTGAATGTTCAGTTCGGGATGGCGCACCTCTCATCTCTCAGAAATGCTTTCTTGAAGGCGTTCCAAGAAGTTGCAGACTAAACAGTTTTCCTTCCTTGATGTTTACCTCCTTTCCCGCGCGCGGCCCTTCCACTTCCTGAGACCCAGGCGGCTGTCGCATTTCTCCACGGGCCGCTGCCTCTCCTCTATCGCTGGCCCTTTTCCCGATGCTCTTTGCCGCCCAGGCAGCTGATCTCGCACCCATGGAGCAGCAGAGCAGCTGGGGAGGTGAACACCAGGATACAGTCCAGTGGCCTGTAAAGGAACAGAGCATTCGGTAGCAAAACCCACCCGAGACGCCAGCTTTGACAGGTGCTCGCATGTGTGGCGCGAAATCTCTTTGCCATGCCAGCCAGCCCTTGACAGATCAGTACCTTCGTTTCTTTTAACATAATGTAACAGAAAATGTGTGCTTTTTTTCACTGCAAATATATGCTCTCATTTTTCGATACGTCTTACGGATGACATTAAAGCCCAACCAAAACATTGGCAGATGCTTTGCATTTTACAACACTATTTACCTTACTAAAGGGAGCAGAGCGTTCTTATCCTTCAGTTCAGGCCTCGTCACTCTCGGAGCTGCAGATGCTAGGCTGTCAGGCGGGGGACGTTAGATACGCATCGCCTTTGCACTGCGCCGGGCCTCCAGGGAACAGCTACAGCAGGAGCAAGATCTGAAGAAGGTTTTCAAAGGAAGATCGTGTGCAGTATGGATAAAAGGTGCTCAGAGTTACAAGTACCACATCATTATTGAATTTAGAAAGAGCGGCAAGGGAGCTGCATGACAATGCAATCAAGAATTAGCAGGCGCGCGTACTTTTGTTTTATTTGTAACAGTCAAGAAAAGGTACTATTTTAACTTGTGGGGTTTAAAATAGGTGTGCACCAGCATATTAAGCATTCGATCAAATACTGAATATCCAAATATTCGGCCAAAGCCGAATTTGAAGCAGAATTGTTGTTTTATTTAATAACTCATGTTCCAAACTTGAAAAAAACACCATTAAAAGAAAATGCAACGTTTAAATGTGTGTCCATGTTTCATGTATCTCTCTTTAGTTTAAGCTGCATCTCATCCTTTTTAGCGGGGACCTTATATAGGGAAGTGAAAAAACAATGTTACTCAAAGTGGAAGACTTCTCAAATGCAAGGAGCTAGGTTGCAATGAACAAAAAGTATACTGTAATTTTCGAATGCCGCTGTGAATTGCATATAGTGCAAACTCTTGCGAACTGCAAGGTAGGTCATGTGAAAAATTAATCTCGAAGCTTTCTTCTGCTCACACAGAAATGTTAATGGTATCGGTCTGCTGGTTCGTACAGGGCACAAGTCGAGGGTATATGTGAAGTATTTTTAAAAAGTGGACTCCACCCATATACACCAAATGCGAGGGAGGTTTGTAGCAGACTTAATGATATGTAGATGTAGGAAAGCCTGACCTGTGACTGCATCTGCCCAAACCCTAGAAGCTCTATGAAAACATTTGCCTGTTGCGCAGTCACTCAATTCCACCAAATCTCCCGCCTAATCACTTGAGAGATTTCCCAATGAGCAAGTTCTCTCAAGAGGCCAATATGTGACGGAATATGTTGACCGAAGATTGCCCAGTCTGATATGCCACTTGCTCATCCCCAGTGCTTATTGCCATAGAACAGGTAGCCTGCATGTTGGGAAGTTTATGATTTTATTAACATCCTCCCCTTCTACCAATTTCACCAACAGATCATAGCTCTTTCACTATGTCCTAAACAAATAGTATACTCCATCTATCTCTCTGTACTCCCTCTGCCAGGCGATCCCACAAGGGATCTGGAGAGATTTCCAAATATGAAGTGCCTTTGAGAGGCCTTTTAGTGGAGAGCATGTCACTCTACCAGACATTTTATTGAATAGTTCTGACCTACTGGTCTCTACTATGAATCCCCTGGTTATTAATTAACATTTCCCGATAGGCATTTCCCATCAGATCAAACTTTACTCGTCTCACACTCATCCTGATCACACCTCTCCAATGCACACACATATGCACCGTGGTCATATATTTTATCAGGAATGCTTTTTAACAATGTTTCATTGCATTTTCTTTTGCAATCTGTACTTCATAGTTTCCCCATAGTTCCTCTCCAAGTTGTTACACTGCATTAAAATGAGAAGAAAAAGTATTCACCTGGAGCCAATTAGCAAGACAATTGTGTTCCCGAGCCAAATGCATATTTTTCAGCCAGAGCTTGTCAGAATACTAACTTGAAGCCGCAGTTCGGTCTAACCCTAGTGTGAATGTGTAGAATATATGCATTCCTTACTCTGTGCATTCCCAAGCGGCCAGGTTTACAGAGTTCCCCTCCTTAGAAAACACCGAGAAACTGCAGCCGCCCAATTGTATCATCTGTATGGATGCTAAAATAGCTGCATGCACTGTTGTGTCCGTGAAAGGAGATGGTTTGTTGGGTCTTGTCTATCAATGGAGGGATGTTTCTAGCAAGTCACATGGTGGCAGTGCCGAAAATGCACAACATTTACTCTGGAAATTCCCCCTACTCCCTTTGTCCAGGGGAGAGGAGGAAAAAAGTGGTCACAGTAATGTCGTGGGATTGAGGGGTGGGGTCATAGCCCAGGTCAAGCAGCGCCTGAACTCATCAAGGAATCTAATCAAGTACAGCCTTGGGGGCACCTGCAGGAGAGACTGAGTAAGCCATGAAGTCAGAATGGGGGAAATGAGGGTCACTCAGTAAGGTCTCAAATTATATTGTTTGCACAGAGTCTGCATAATGTAAATTAATGTCTTTGGGGTTTGTAAATAAATCACTATCTCACTCAATTTGTAAACGATTCAATAAGCTCGTGTAACTCACCCTCACTCTGTAAATAAATCACTTTTGAGAAAGGGGAGGGGAAAGCAAAAAGCATTTTGGGAACCTAAGATTGACTAGCAGAATTTATATTTGAATTTGTTCTGTGATAGTGATGCAAGCATGACATTCTTCTAAGAAATGATTGCACACTGGGATTTAGGCCCATTTCGATTATCTCAACACTCCTCCTAAGAGTAAAATGTCTGTAAACCACAAGCCATATATACTCAATGGGCAGCGCCTTTTTATGGGAGGCTAGCGACCCTCTCCATGAGTGGCTGATAACCCTAAACACTTCATACAGCTTGCAAATCAATCGCTAAACCCCTCCGAGTTAACTGAAGCACACTTGAGACTAAGGAAACACACACAGAAGAAACTACTTGCGCTGCTTCTGGGTGACAAAGGATGATCTAGCAGCACTCTGTCACAAAACAAAGGACAATCGCTCCTCACGTCACATTGGAACAGTGCTCTGGCAAGACACATCCTAAATCCTACACTACGTAGATGAGTGATGCAGTGTGGAATGCTTAGACAGTTGCCTGTGTAAGTGATCGCTGATAAATAACAATGGGAGAACAATTTAGTAGGCCTCCTGGGGCCAACCATGGTGATAAATAATATTCCCGGGGCCAGACGTGCTTAGAATTAATTCATGTATAGACCTTCAGTGCTTTTCTTCTGATCTTTTATGCAAGCTTTTACTAATGTTATTGCTAAAAGTTTATTTTCTTTAATCATAAAACACAAAATATACCTGCAAGAACAAGGACTAACATCAGTTGGTTAACCCCGGCTTGCAGATTACCGAAACTGGATCTGCTCAGTGCCTTCAAGTCTACTCATAAGAGTCCATCATTGATTGCCACTAAGCGATCTATACTTAATGATGATTGCCGCTGAACAAAATAAGACCTCGCCAAGTGGAGCTTGTTTCAAACTGGAAACCTCAGCTAAATACAAATATGCAACAAAACTTTGGAGTTTAGTCGCTGCTGGTTCTGGCCTCTATAAAATCAAGGGGAAAGCAATCCATATTTTTCAGGAGTTTGGATTGGTTTTTTCAGGTATTTATAAACTGGAGCATCACCTGTTTTATCCTTGCAGCAGTGGAAGATTAAAGCATGCCTATGAATTGCCGAATGCCATCATCTTTACAGATTGGCAATTTATATGGCCTTCTCCAATCTTTCCTCAGATTTTTGACATGATTATCAGGTCTAGATCATAAGGAATCATGAAGACGAATCCAGCCGGGATCTGCAACCTTTAGCACATCAGCTGTTTTTGAGTACAATTCCTATTAGTCCTCGCAAGCATAGGCAATGGTGAGTGATCATCCGAGCCATAGTACAAATCATTCTGAGAGCCGCAGGTTGCAAACCACTACAGAATCCACTGCCCTTACTGAGTATTCTTCAATTCCTCCACCAGGACTCCAAAGAATGCGTGAGATTCAAGTTGGGTGCAGAATTAACAGAAATGATTTTGGCCAAGAGAGGTGCATGCCAGAGGTGTGTTTCTGAATTCCCCTATGTTTAATTTATATGTCAATTCTTTAGAAAATTATCTGATTAACAAAACACCTGATGTTCCATCTGTAAGAAAGGCCCTAAGACACTGGTGTAGCTATGCAGATGACACTGTCCTACTAGCTATGGCACCTGTGTCCCTGCAAGAGCTGATTATATGCAAGAAAGGGAGCACTTCCTTCCAACATAGCTAAATCAAGCATTTTGGTAATGGGTCAGAATGCAAATATTTCCAACTATATTTTATTAATTGAAGTAACACTGGAGAAAGTCAAAAACAGTTGACCTATTTAGGTGTTGTCTTCTGTAAATTATTTGAGAGTGCTAGCCTATATAGCTGAAAGATTGTATCCAGGGTACAGGTGAATGGAGTCTTTCTTCATTCATGAATTACCTAGTGTGAGGAAATGCCATCTGGCAATGATGTAGAAGCTCTGTTTTCTTTTTATTTACTAAAAAAGAATGCAGGTAATTTCTTCTCTGAAACAGTGGTCTGCTATATAATTATGATGAACTATCATCCTGGTAGAAGTTTATTAATTAAATTTAGTATTTAGATAGCTTAGTAATTCACATAATTATTAAAGCCACAACTGATTTGAATCATACACACATCAACAATGTGAACAAGGTCAGCTGTGGAAGGGTTGTGTGTATTCTAATTCGGCAGCCAGTACCAGCTTAGCCAACAGGACAAGAGCTTGGGAGACTATGGGCCTGATTACATATTTGGCGGTCCGGAAACAAAGGTGCCGGTAGTAACATACCGGCATCCTTTCCAGACCGCCAAACTGCGAGTTTGCTGGTAGGGGCACAGAACTCCCAGTGCCGGTGCTTCAGTTCCTCCGCCTGCCATGATATCCTTGTGGCACCGGGATGTCAGGCGGCAGAAGCAGTTTTACAGGGTTGCCGGTACCCTGCTGCATACCGGCGGGTTTTACGGGCAACCCCGTAATGAGGACCTATGCCTCTTTTGGTCCTTTACGTAACACCTTTCTCCCACAAGACAGCTCTCAGCAAGACCTGTGCTGAGAAACAGGAATGAAAGGACACACCAGCCCTAAACAAAATGACTAGCCTCACAGCAGGGCATTCCATATCAAAGGGCCTTTGATGTGATGGGTCGGAGAAGGGAGTGGGGCTAGTGTAGTAAGAGGGAGCTCAGCACAGTTTGGGAACAATTCCTTCCACCATCTTGCTTTTCTGTGTTCCTTCCCTTCCTTTATAAAAAAAGAACTTTGGGCATAATACAACTAGGCAAAGAGCACTTCTCACAAGGACAGGGTTTCGACCCCTTAAAGCAAGCTTGATTTTATATAATCGCATGGGGACCTTTGTCCATAACAGAGGGGTTCTACTACTCCTTCTTTGATACATTAATGGACTGCTAGAAGATTTCATTTGGACCTATTTTTAGAGAGTTGATCTTTCCAGAGCCCTCCATCAGTGAGGTGGAGATTGAGTGTGCCAAGGCAGTGGCAAGCTCTGCTCCCGTCCCACTCCGAGGGCACACTGGGGGTCCACTGCTGCTGGAGCAAGACCTGCCTACCCTTCTAGCTACAACAGTACCCAGGACCTCACTGGGGGAGTAGGACCCCTGCAGGGGTTTGACAGCCTCCCCATTGTTGGGAGAATGAGAAAAAGGACTCATCCTGTCCCTGAGCCCCTGGATTGGGTCTCACAGAAACTGAAGAAGTCAAGCAGCTGGTCTGCATTTCTACATCATTGAACAATCATTGACCGTGTTCGAATCAACAGTACCTGTGGTGATGCCTTTGCCACTTCTTCAAGCTCTTCAAACTGCGTTTGCTGTGTTCTTGAAACAGTTTGCTACTGCACCACAGCAGCAGATTGTGTTGGTGCCTCGGGTCAAACTAGACACTCACTGCTCCAGAAATGCTTAAAACCACAGCATCTTGACCAAGTACTTTGAGTCACCAGCATCTTCATCGTTGACCCTTGATCAAACATCGAACCTACCTAGGTGGCCCCATTGACTCGCTTCATCTGAATGCTTTGTCGGACTCACTTGAAACGTGCCAAAATGCTTTCTCCCAATCTGATTCACAGCAACTTGCTGCGGCCATCCCTGGTTTTTGATAATCTTGCACAATAAGATGACTGGTTCAGTGGCATGGAACTGCCAAGAACTGATTAAGGTATGTTTACCAGGCCCAATACCCCCTAGTCCATTAGTTGGGACACTACAGACTAGCTAAATCCCCTTTTGCCTTTTGCACCTTTTTCTCCAAGAGGCATATCCTTTTTGAACATTGTGGTATTTTATTGCCCTTTTCCCCACTGTGAAGTATCCAGAGTGCTTGCATCAATACATTCTTCCTTTCTCTGCCTTTCTTTACAGGGTTGGATTCTCAATAGTTTTTTTAATAGTGTGTTGTACATTGGTGCGCTTAATTATAGCATGTATAGTTTTAAAGAGCTTTGATTTTGATTGGACATTCTTTTATTTGGAACTGTTGTATTATTGCTGTTTGGGTTTCTGCTGTGTCACACTCATACCCCCATCTTAGGCGTATAGCCTGCCCTCGGCCCATGTTACCACAAAGGCGAAGGATATATTTCTCTTATCTGTGCCTGTTTCACCTTAATGTTTAGGATCACTCTTGTTTTGTAGAAGTGTGTGGCACTTTAGCCACTACTCATCCTTGTACTCGAATGTCGCAGAAGTAATTTCATCACACCTATATTGGAAGTGCATTGAGTTGATGCAATGCCTATACCATAACAAAGCACACTCTGTAGGATTGGTTGGTTCTGTCGCCTTTGGGTTTGAGTGACTCGAACAAATCAGAAAAGTATTCCTCAAACTTATTTTGGGCTTGCCAAGATCTGTCTCAGCATTTGTGCTCCATAATGAGTTAAATAAATCTTAGATTCCTGATGAACCTGGAATTGTATAATTTTTGTCTGGTTCTATGTGTGTAGCAGTTGCAGAGTCTATATATCTAAAGGAGTCCTGATAGAGATCTTTTTAAGAAATGTTATTGCAAATGTACCATAGATTCATCATGACCAGCAACATTCTCTAAGTTTAGATACTGTGGAATTGCAAAAAAACAAAATGTGGCTCAATTGTACTGTTAATATATATGACCTAAATGAGAATCATCGCACCTGTATTGATGAGCCTTGATCTAGAAAATGCTTAATTCAATTTAGATTTGAAATACTTCCAGCAAGCGACAATCACGCCCGTTGGATTGGTCTAATTAAGCTGTTAATATATGCCCTTTTTGTTGTTTTGTTCATGCATAAATATAACCTTATAGAAATAGGCAGGGCTTATTATTGCGGGATAATGACCTGCCCCCAAGTTGTGGCGAAGGTCTTTAAGGCTATTAGCATATGGTAGTAATAGCAATATTGGTTACTGAGTTGTGATGGGGAAATAAAAAATGTAATCTTAAATGTGAGTAAATAGACATCATGGGGGCTCATTATGAGTTCCCCGGTCTGTAAAAAAATGGCAGAGACAATTGTGGCACCAGCATTTTTTCCAGACAGGGAAGCACGAGTTTGCTGGTGAGAGCAGGGAACTACTGGCATGCCTGACTTGTGGTAGTTCAGGCCCCTACAGGCAAATAAGTGCTAGAATCCCCGGCACCTGTAGTACCGGTTCTGGTAATTAAGGCAATCCCGTCCCATGGAGTCCAATGGGACTCCATGGAATGGGAACCTACCAGCGTCTCCGCCACACGTAATATCCCAGTAATACTGGGATATCAGGTGGCAGAGATGGTAGGGGCAGTTTCCCGGTATCCCACCGAAACTGCCAGCAGGATACTGGGAAACTTGTAATGAGCCCATTGGCATATTTGAGTAAATTACATTTTGTGTTATGACATATTTAAATAAAAAGGTGGATTTAGGGGCTAAGCATTTCAATTTTGAACAGGGTTGAACTAAAACAGTTGTATCATGGGCGTGCATTAGGTCAAAAGTAAAAGTGAATTGTTTCCCTATATCAATGTGATAGCATACTTCCATGCTTTATCCTCCATTTTGCTGTGCTAAATTGGAGTGCTTTGTTCAAAGAAATCTTACTGGGAAATAATTTGTTGTTCTTGAATGTAGAGGCTTTCTCAGAACAGGTCAATAACAACAAGTGTGCTAATACTGATTATTCTCTTGTGTCTATAATATACATATGCCATCAGACAATGCACATTACAAACGGGAACCTACATGCAAGTACTTCTGTTTTGTGTGATTCATATGTAGTAATCTGTTTCAAAAGCAGATTGGTTGTATTGCTAATTACTGCAACCATCTCATTTAATTGTATAGCATTATACTCTATTAACATAATTGTTTAATGATTTTCAATTAGAAAGTTTAAGTTGTTATTTCATATATTATACTATGCATACAAATCATAGTTTACTAATTTTGTAAAATGCAGTAAAGATTGTCAAACTGTAAGTTTTAAATGGTTTACACGCAGCGGAAAGATTTGTGCAAAACTTTGTTTTAGCTTTTGGTTTACACATGCGCAAACCATGTAGGTGTGCAAGTCTATTTGGACCTTATGTTTTGAAAAATAGTAAACCTTAAGTTTACAATGGTTTATAAAAGACAAGAACTTTGAAAACGTAAGGTAGTGTTAAAATGTCAAGTCCGTGTGAACATTCAGTTTACAACATGTTTTCGTAAATCTTTGCCAACATAATGCACGCTTGAAATACCATAATCAAACAAACACACTGTTAACAAAAGTGTAGCTATTTGTAAACAAACTGTTTTATTGAGTGTGACCTTCATAGTACATGTTTTGGTTACTAGCAACAATGATGTAAACTCTGGCTGAGGTCATCTTTCACTCATGTATATTCTACAGTCCAAATACTTTTTTAAGCTTGTTGTTTATGGCTTAGCTTCCTAGAAAACATTTTAAATTAAAAAAAAATAGTCAATATTGCAGTTGTGCAGTGGATCCTGCTGAAGGTTATTGAGTACAAACATGGAATCTGCTGCAGCAGCTACTCGGGTCTCTAGCAGCAGCAAGCCTAAAGAAACAACATAATTATATAGAGATTTAAACACTGGGCCTCATGGGGGTTATTAGCGCTCATGGTAATAGCGCTGAAAAACCCCATAGAGTCCTATGGACTCATAACAAATGGGGACAGTGCCACCCCAACTCAGGATTTGGCGCAAATTGCGCCGGGATACCTCCCAACTCATGATGAGGCACACTGTCTGGCACCCCACTACCCATCAAGTATGCACCTCTAAAATCACAGAAAATGTAGATACATAAATACAGATTCACACTGTAAATATGAAAAACTGTTGTCTCCATTGCAATAGTGTAAATTATCTTTCATATATCCCTCCATCTTTCTCTTCATGTCTTGCAGACAATTGCTTTATCTACCTGTTACTTCACTATCCTTGAATCACATTACTTCTATCTCAATTTTCCATACACCAATCTTGTCCTGTCAGCTTGAGGAATTGGCCTATATTCCAAGAGACTAAGAGCACTCCTTCTATATACACAAGGTCTTTAGTTGTTCAAAAAAAGTATAATGGGGTGCAAGGGAGATAAACCAACCCTGACACTCTGTGGTATCAACAATAAAGAACCAGCAGATGTCAACACACTTGTGGAACCCTCCCATCCCGCACACACCCTCTATGTGTTGCCAAATCAACCAAAAATGTACTATTTACTGCAAAGAAATATTAATGCGACCGTCTTACTTAAAAAAGTAGTTTTACTATTTTTGTATACTTGTTCTCATATAAACAATATTGCATCATATTCCATATGTCAAAATTCATTTGTTTTCTTCAAACAAGTAAAATACACAATTTTATTATAAAAGAAAAATAATGTTCTGTTATATCACCAGAATATAAAGTACAGATGATGATTCAGTTGTTCACAAATCAATCCTAAACAGTTTTTCACATTGACAGAATCATGATAACTGTGATTTCCCAAGTCCTTGAACGTCTGCTCTACACGTTTCGGGAATTCATTCCCTTCTTCAGGGGATGTTAATTCAACGTGATGCTAATTCCTTTCCTGTTCTAGAATTAATGATATATAATGATGTTTTAGATTCCAGATTATTATTAAGTTATCAACAATAGTTATAGCTGTCATGTATCTTTTATGTTCAATAACCACCTGGATGATGCTGTATTAACAAAGAAGTTGTTCAAATGTTCATGACTTCCTTCTCTCAGGGTTTCCTTGTGTTAACCCGCTTTCTCCTAAGGATTGGAGAGGTGTGATCATTAAAAAGTGAAGAGGCTATGGCGTGCTCTGTTAAAAATCTAAAAATTAAAAAAAATATTAGTGAAAGCCTCATGTTGATTAAATGAGTTAGATCCAAGCTAAAGTGAAAGTAAGATCTAATTTAGTATACCTGTCGGCTGCAATAAAGAGTACACCGCTCTTTGTTCGTAAGGAAGCACTCAACCATTCATTCAGGATCTTCCGTTTGTACAACCCTTTTGTTAGTTCCCAGTTTACTCCTGTGGGTCAGATAAGAAAGCTATCTCATTTATGTTGACCATATCCCAATATTACTATTCTTGATCAGCTGAAACTTATATGTCCATTAGCCCACAATAAAGTTCTTACCTAGCAGGAGTCTGTATGCCTGATGATCCTCCTTATTTGCCCATCCTACTTCTCTCGTCCTGTGGTGTGATCTGTGCCCTGTGGACATAGGTCGAGATAATAGGGTATTCTGTTGTCATTCTAAAAGCCCTCAAAGTTTATTAGTTATACCCTTTAAGCAGTTTTGTTACAGAATTGTGGCATCATTTACCCCAGCACGTCTTGTTTAGGTAGTCAATTCTTCAAGGAAGAACCGCAAGGCGCACGTATTCTAAAAAATTGCCACGTTTTGTTGTTCTACTTCACCACGTATTAACGTGATGACGTCCCTTATTTATTTACTTTATTCTTAGTTGGTAAGTGCCTCATTTCGACCAACATCTCTGCTGGAGTGTAACAATGTTATGTCTGCGAGTATTGAAAGTGGACTTCAATTATTACATAAAGCACCAAATCTAGATAATTCAGTATGTTAGCGTTTACTATGTGGAATTGTATGGCATCCTCTCAAGATGTGTCTCTATCACCACCAGTTGTGGATGTTCAAATTGTGATGATATTTCCGTTTTGTACTAAATAAACCATTTGTTCGTTCCTGCACATGATTCATAATTTGTAAACTCAATTTTTCAGCGTGGGAATCCCATAACTCTGGTTGTAGGAGTCATGCTAGTTTTTGATTTTGATAAGCAGAAGCCATATTATTGACATGGAAGGGATGCTATGTGTCCGATATCAAGGAAAAATAACTCGGTTGTTCTGAGCCCCAAAATTGAGTTTATTCATTTCCGAGTATATCATCCTGATGCTTATTTCACAATGCATGCTCACAATCTCATATATTCAATTTGTGCTGACCATCTAACAAAGTGGGTTTAATAATTTCACAGAAACAGAATAATAATAATAATAATAAATAAACAGTCACTGCTAGTCATTTCATCCGTTAGAGTTTTTTTACAATCATATACCAATTAAGTGCCCTGGCTTCACTTTTCGGAAAGTTGTAGTTCCATACAAAGAGTAACCCAAACAATTAGAAAACCTTATGGGTACAAACACTCTTACTCATAAAAAAGAACTCACACTGAACTCTTGATTCAACCCTTCTGGGGGTGAGCTGTTTAGGGTTTCAATCCAATGTATTTCTCTTTGTTCCCCTATCTGTGTGCTTTCTTCACTATTTCCAATACAATCACTTTGAGTTGTGCGATTGTACGTCTATTTTCATTAAAGTGTCGAGCAACTGGTGATTTGATGTTGGTTCTTTTGTTACTCTTATGCTTATTCCACCTCTACTTTGCTTTTCTTGTGGTTTGGCCTACATGAAAGATTCTGCATGGGCAACTTAGACCATACATGATTGATTTGGTGTCACATATTGCAATATCTTTGTTTCATTTTGTTACCTTTCTTAGGGTGTCGTAAATATCCACCTCTCATGATGTTATTGCATTTGTTGCAATTTAAGCAGGGGTATTTCCCTACTTTTCTTGTGTTCAGATTTTGTTGTTTAACTCTCAGTGGTCTCTCGGCTTTTACCAACTGGTCTTTCAAGTTTCGTCCCCTGTTGTAGGCTATGATGGGTGGTTTAGGAAACAGTTAATGGAGTTGTGGATCCAGTTCAATGACTCACCAATTCTTCTCAATCAGTCTATATATGTGACGGCTTTGTCCCGAGTGTTTTATTGCATACAGAAATGGAAAATCTTTAGATTTCACTTTTCGGGACTAGTAGATCACTGCTTTGTAATTTTGAGGAATTGGGACAGAAATGACTTACAGCATGAGAACACCCAACAGCAAAGCACTCAAGAAAACTTTCTCAGAGCACGGTTGTGTAAGCCACATCTAGATAATACTTTTACACCAGAAATGATAAAACCCTTTGGTGTGCTTTGCGTGTAAAAGCAAATTCATTTGCTAATCGTATGCTTTTCAGTAGCTGCTGGCAAGGACAAATATAATCACAATGAACCTCTTAATCCAGAAGAATACAGCGGAACAACAGCAAGCTAAGGTGCACTTCATGTTAAGCCATAATAAATATAGTAGCACTACCTTCATTAGACATGCCCATATTCTGTGCCACGTAACCAGCATGTAACAAAACGTATTTTGGCCTATGTTGCTGAGCACCATGTTAGATTCTCCACACGTACTGTGAGCATCACGATTATAAAATCACCAGTTCACTTGCCAAATACAGGACTTAACACTGGTATATGTCTCATGATTGAAGAGGTGCAATCGTTAATGAACACACAACTTAGGGTAAGTTTAATGGGCTTTAAACTGAGCACTGCCAATGACAATGTATGAAACCATGAACTAGTAACTATTCAGTCCATACATTTTGTCTGTGCCTGTTTGTCCTACTTTAGATAAGCATGAGGTAACACAGTCTCCCATCTTTTCTGCACTTTCCTTGCGGCTTCAATGATATACGTAGTAGTATGAACGTCCACGCTCACCCTTAAATGGTTTCCTCACTTAGTGTATTACACTCAATAGTTATATTCAGTGTTAATGTAGCGTACGCCAAGTGCTGACTTCATTCTTGCGTTTTTAAATGTCTGGTTATTTTCTTCACATTGAGGTTGCATTCAGCATTTTCCCCATTCATAAGTGCTACCAATTCTGGCATAGGAATGCTAAGAGACTAAGGGGGTCATAATAGGTTTGTTGGTATCCCGCTGGTAATGCTAGCTGGATTTCAGCAAACTGGCCTACCGTTTCCGCCACCTGCTATCCTGGTGTTACCGGGATATTACCGGCATCAGAAAGGGCAGTAAATCCCCATGGATTTCTGGTATTTCCAGTCCTGGTAATAACGTTCCAGAAAGACTGGCTGTTTTTGGCTGGTGGGGGCCTGATTGACCTCCATTAAAAGTGTGGAAAGTGCCAGTCACAGAATTACTGGCACTCTTCCCAGACTGCCAAGCTTATAATGACCCCCCAAGAATGAAAATGTGATTATTTTTTTTTACGATCATCCAAATGGATGAAAGAATTACAAATGAAATTCTCCTTACCATGGAACCAACAACCAGTGGAGCCAAGTCCTCTTGTGACCTTCTAATTCATAGAGAGGTTTGTCATGACAGTCTGTCTAATGTATTTTATCCTTATAATGTTTGGTTCCCGAAGACTCCTTGTGAAGCGCTGTGTATGCCAAACACCTTGCCAATACGGGTCTACATTAGCACATTGTGGCTCTCCACCTGCAATGTAAATATCTACCATTACTTTAATTCTAAGAAAGCAAGAATAGAAGCATGAGCATCATGTGACTGACTGTCACACTACCTCAGACTACAATAAAACCTGAAGAAAACCATTAGAACAGCGTGGCAAGTGAACTTTGTTTCAGACCCCTTGGAACAATCTTGTCCACAATGTCAGATTCCTAGATAGGAGAACTATTACGACTGTGTGACTGACCGCTTACAGTAAGCATCTCTACAGTATTCAATTACAAGCTAAAACAAGGACATTAGCACCTTGACTTGCTCCTTATTGAGGACAGCTTTGCATTGCCAATTCCTTGAAAGGAAGACAACAATTAGCACCAGGCATTAAACTGCTTATAACAAGGTAAAAACGCTTTCATTGACTACCTCCTCAATGCCCGATTTCAAGAAAGGAAACAAAACATTCACCCCTTGCGGCCAACTACTTACAGCATGTGCCACCAGAATAATGGAGTCCAATTAAGGAAGATAATCACTAGCACCATATTGCTGACCACTTAGAGCGAGCACCTCCACAATGCCCGATTCCAAGAAATGAAGATAATCATTATCACATTGTAGGAGACCACTTACAGTATGCGCCCTTACAATTCCTGATTTCAAGAAAGGGTTAACAATTAGCATAGTTCAGCAATCTCAGCACGAAGGGTTGACGGAAAAATACAGGGAGGATAGTTTAGGGGCAATGTGCTCACCTTAGAAGCAAGACAACACGGAGCAACACAGGTTCGATCCCCGGGTCTCCGCTTAGAAACCTCTGGGTATTAAGCACGCTATAAATGACCTATCATAAGGCATTCATCATATCATAAGGGACTCCAGTGGTGGGGTGAAAGAGCTTCACAAGTGGCTATGATGGAGATAGTGCTCTATAAGGGGAGCTGGTGCAAATTTTCATAAACAGATTGAGATTGCATCACTAGTCATGCATTTATATTCTTTGTCAGGCACTGAGTAAGCATGTGTACCTTTGGTCTTTTATTTCTTTATCTGTGTGCCCACTGCCTAAAACATGCCACCTCTTCTCTCTCCTCACACTAATCCTTTGTCAGCATCTCCCTAAACTGAAAGGCACAGTTGAACTATGAATTTCTATTGTCTGTTCAATCAAATGCAACTAGATGCATTGATTACAGTTATAACGTACCTGCTAGAACGGCAATGAAAACATTTATTTCAGAATAAACAAATCACTGAATGCAGGGCATTGTCAGGCATATAATCCCACCCACCGCAGGCATATGTTCCTATGATGCAGCTGTTGCTTTTATTCCAATCACAGCAACCAACCCAAACTATATGGGAAAGCGGCAGCAGTAGGCGGCATGTACTATCTCTATTTTCATTCCCATTGTACCCTCTATTTAGCAATGGTAAAAGTACTTTACCTGCCACTTTGCAGGGGAGAGTAAAGCTCTCCAGTGTAGATATAGCATAGGGTGCTGCTAGAGGCCTGTCTTTAATAAAGTCCTCTGTCTGCTTCCTCTTGCCATTGCTGGGGTTATAACTGTATGTATACCACATTAAATAGAAAGAGCACAAAAGTATGTCCCACCGGGCACCCGGGGGACACACTTAGCGGGGACTTGCGCTGCCTTACCATGCAGTGAAGGGAAATCGGCGCCCAGAGTTACTGTGCAAGTACGATTCATTTCTTGGGCTTTTATCACTTTGAATTGCCTGGAATACATTAGCAATGAGCAGCCCCCCAAGGTAAGGCGACACCGGAGAAGCTCTGGACTCCAGAATGGAATCACTGTGCACGCCTTTTTACAGTAGCAGTTTCAACATGTGACAAACCCGGCACTTTTGAACTCATGGGCAAGAGTCAGCGACCTGGTACGTCTCGGTCACCTGACGTGTCTGCAACTGTCTTGCTGCGAGGCCGCCTGGTGAGTTTGTTGTGCATTGTGCAGTTTCTCTGTGCATTGGAGTTTTTCCCTCTCTCTCTTTCCCCCCTTCCATTTCTCTGCTCTCTCCCTCCATGGTGCTCTCCATCTCTCCAATGTACTCGAACTGCTACTCTATCACTTATCCTACCTCTCTCTTGAAGCCTAGAAGGAAAAAGTAAAAAAATGATCTCCTGGTCTCCAATCCAGCCTGCCCATCGCTGACACCTACGTCAATGCCTCTTCCAAGCAAACTGTCACAGACATACTCTGTGTCACTCCCTCTCCGGACCTAGGGACTGCCCACATGGTTTCTGTCCTCTCCCATTTCTCTTTGTCACCCATTAACGGTGGCACCAGATGGGAAGTACTGTTGGCAGACTTCTCATCCTCTAGGTGCATCATTAATATCTATCTGAATGGCACTGTCATGGCCCAGGGCTCTCAGCCCAACCTCCTCCGTCTGGATAGGCATCTTCCAACTCTCATCAACTACTACTATTCTCCTGCCACTCCTCCATCTGCCACCCCTCTTGCCCCTTCTCCACCACCGATGGGCATACCACATCACTATACCCATCCTCGGAAGACCTTCAAACGTGTCAACCAGCTTCATCTAGCTACACTCAAGTCTCGCTCTAATGTTAAACACTCCTCTGACCTCTGTCTCCTTCTTGAAGACTGTGACCTTGACATTCTCGCTCTCACTGAGACATGGTTCACTGCCAGCTCTGTAACTGCTTTTTACACACTCTTCCCTGAGGGCTATCATATCCTCTCTAAGCCCAGGCCTAACCGGTCTGGAGGCGCAGTGGCCTAGATATTCCCTGAATGGGTCCCTGCTACTATAATTTCCACTCAGGCCTACTCTTTCCTTCAAATCTCTTGTCTGCAGAATTGGTGTCTCTCCATCCCTCTTGTTGACTCTCGCCACCATCTACAGGACCCCTGGTCAGTTCTCTCTCTTCCTCGCTGAGTGGTCCGACCTCAGATCTTCTTGCCTCCACCTCCAAGCGCCTCTTCCACAGAGACTTCAATATTCACCTTGAATTGGTTGGCCACTGGACTCTTCCGCAGCCTATGTGACTTTCTTTCCCTCACCATTCATCCCTCCGGGCCGACACACTTAGCTGAACATACCTTGGATGCTCTAAACTCAGCAGACATCCCCATCTCCAACCCGCTCACCACACCTCTCTCCTGGTCTGACCATGCTCTCCTGACAGTCTCCTTCTCCATCATTCTACCAATGAAGCGAGTATCAGTTGCAGAATTTGCCACCACTTTCATTCCCCCTGCCATTCCTGCCACAGACTCCCACGCTGATTCTGCCCATGCTAATCTTTACCTCTCTATCATCAACACCCTGGACATCCTTGCCCCTGTCAGGAGGATCCACATGAACACTGCCTCCAAGCACAACACCTGGTATGTCTCCGACCTAGCCTCTCGGAAACGCAAGTGCAGAGTTGCTGAGCATAAGTGGTGGGCATCAGGCACATCCTCTGATAGACTGGCCTGCCTCCTGCTTCAAAGGCAATACAGACTCTCCATCCGCTCGAAGAAGAGGTCCCATATCCAAGCCTGCATGTCTATGGCCACTAATAACACAGGCAAACTGTTTACAATCTGCAATTAACTCACCAATCCTACTGCAGTCTCTGCTTCTCCTCAGCCATCCCTGACCATATGTACTTCACTGGCCTCCCACCTTAACCAAAACTCAGGACATCCTGTCCTCATTCTCCTCTACTCCCCTCCCTATACCCTCCCCAGCTCTCAGGTCACCCTTAGCACCCACTCCCCTCTCTCCTACTCTCCTCTTTTTCACAAATAGCACCAGACTCTAGACCAGCCCTCTCTATGAAAGTCTCCTCCAAACAGGTGCTTCCCTGCTCCTCTAGAACTATCAAGGACAACATTGCCTCACTTTTGCCAGCCTTGGCCGATTTCTGTAATCACTCCTTTGCCACTGGTTCCTTCCTTCTACCCCTCAAGCACTCCCTTGTGCATCTCTCCTCAAAAAACCCTCTGCTGACCCCTCCTGCCCAGCTAACTACCGCCCTATCTCCATTACCACCTTTCTGTGCAAACTCCTGGAGAAGCTGGTCATCTCCCAACTGATCCAACATAAAGAATCTGTTGGCTGTCTCCATGGCCACCAGTCTGTCTTCAGAGCAGCCAGAGGCATGAAACGGTTTTACTGAACATCAGTGAAGACTTGGTCTCAAATCATGATTACAACTCTCCATCTGTTCTTTTCCTTCTGGATCTGTCCTCTTCCTTCGACACAGTCAATCATGCCACCCTGACAAATTGGCTACGTGACACACTTGCCATCACGGGTCTGTCACTGTTTGACTACATTCCCCTCCAAACGACCTTCCCAGGTTCAACTGGGCCCTTTTCCATCCCCTATCACACTCTCCACCTGCAGCATCCTTCACGGCTCTATCCACTCACTGTGGCTTTTCAACATCTACCTTACCCCTCTGGCCCATCTGATCTCCTCCATCTCTCCTCACTTCCAGTGTTATGAAGATGACATGCAGCTCTCCTTCAAGCTTCCCTCTACTGGCTCCTCTTACTCCTCTCTCATCCCTGATGGTCTGACAGCTATTCAGGCATGGTGTACCTCCAATGCCGTAATGCCTGTAAAACTGAGACCCTTCTCATTGGGACCCCAGCTCCCTCCTTTCCATCTTACCCTTTGGCCACCCTCTATGGGTCCCCCCTCAATCTCTTGTGAGTCAAAAAACCTTGGTGTCATCTTTGATTCCTTGCTCTCCTTCTCTAACACAATGCGCACATTGCCAAGAAGGCTCGCTATCAGCTGCTCCTCCTCAGAGGCATTCTCCCTTTCCTCACCTTCCAAACTCAATGTCTCCAGAGCTCTGGTCCTCTCTAAGCTGGGCTGAAGCAACAGCCTCTTCATGAATCTTCCTTCATCTTCCCCTTGCCCCCTTCATCTAATCCAGGATAGGATTGCTGGTTTTATCCTTGGCATGAAGCCCAGGGGCCGCATCTTTTCAGCCCTAAAATCTGCCCACTGGCTCCGGGTTGCTGCTAGGCTCAAGTTCAAGAACCTCTGCATCATTGACAAGATTTTCTGGGGCCTGGTACCCCGCTACATGCAACTCTCTCTCCCTAAATATCTCCCTGCTAGAGCCCTTCGGTCTTCTAGCTCCAACTCTTTGAAGATCAGGCGCTTATCGAAACAGAGAGTGTGGGGTGGATCTCTCTCCTCCGCAGGAGCCTCCCTCTGGAATGGGCTCCCTGCTCCCCTCAGGCTTGAGCCGGATCTCCTTAAGTTCCATAAGCTCTTCAAGACCCTCCTTTTCTCTTTTTCCTTCCCTTGCGACCTCCCCTGTTAACAGGCCCATCTGCCACAGTGACTGGCTCCTGGTTCCCTCTGAGTTCTACAGGGCACCAGGCCCCAACCACCCAGTCCATCCCCCTCCATGCACTTCCCATGTGAACCCTCACCTCTGCACCCGATGCAATCCCTGGCACTTGCCCTCCTGGCCTCCGCTTAGCACTCAACTAGCGCCTTAGGCCCTCCTCCTGCACCCCCTCTTTCACTTGTACTCTCTCTTCTTTCCCTGCACTTCCCTTCCCACCCTAGCACTTCTCATTTCGCCCTACTTGCACTCCCCCCTCACACTTCTTGTTACTGCACTTGCACGATCCGAATGTCATAAGGCCTAGTTGGACCATTATTGTTATCTTTCTCCCTTGTTCCCCCATTTTTGTGTTGTCTTGTGCTACTTTGAAACAATATTTGTTGTATAGACGCCTTACAAATATTCAATAAAATAAAATAAAAATAAAATAAAAATAAAAATGTGTCACATGCCTGGTTTTTGATGCCTGAAAGAATTGCAACGAATCGAGTTCCATAATTCCTAAGCAACTAAAGTGTATTCTACATTGGACAAATGACCCCCTACTCCTTGCACTGGCCATTCAAGCAAATATGAAACAATAGCACCTGTTGCCTTTACAACTTCACAGAGCTAGCAAACATAAAAGGAGTTAAGCAGTGGGACTGCAAAAGGATAGTTGCCTGACAGTGCAGTTAATAGATATGGAGATGCACACAGGCCAAACCATACAGGCATGCATGCAAGCAAAGACAATGCACACAAACACACAGCACACACACACACATTAACAGCCTGAAACTGCCCCCTACCTTCTCTTTAACCTACATGGAACATATTAAAGAAAATGGATTACCTATACAATGGCGGGTATTTATACTTCTGTATTATTATTCATACAGATTGGCATTAGATACTGTATTATCAATCATACAAGTTGACATTGTATATTCCAGAAGAGTTTTAAAATAAAATTCAACATACAAGTTAGTAGATATAAATAACTCAAACGTCACGCCGCCTATACGTGTTTCAACCCAACAAAAGGTTGTCCTCAGGGCGTATAACTAAATAATATTCATGAAAATAGTGTCACAGACATTAGTCAATAACTTTCTTTGGAACATTGTGAACGTTATTTTTCCTAAGGTGGAGAGACAGAAAGGGCCAGAGAGGGGGCGGGGGAGGGGTACGGGGGTGGAGAAAACAAACACAGAGACAAAAACAGAAAAAAACGTTGTTAGATGAATCTAATTTTTTTCCCCAGGTTACTCAAAGTTATTAATTTCCAACATGGATTGATCAAGTTGGCACTATTGTTTATGCATAGCATGATTAATGATTTATTTGGTAATAGTTGTAATCACACAAATTCTATTCCAATATGACGGTTTGTTACTAGGAGTTCAGCAGGTTTCAGTTCACGTAGATAGATACATTAAAATGTAATTACCTATAGGTGCGATTGGTTTTGCAAAATATAAAGTGGTTCTTCAAATATTCAGATTAAGGTTATCTGTTGGTTTGGCAACTAGAAAGGAAAAGACAATCGAAATAATCATTTCGCACATCTATTGCAAAATTTTGGCATTAGTGGTTCAATAAATTATAAATTAGGAGTGGTATAGATATTGGTTTTTACCTGAATAGTATTTTGGCTGTAAAGTAAATAGCGACGCTTTAAAGGTTCAGTAGTTAGAGGCAGGTTTCCCTCTTGTGATTTAATGGCCGTAATCTAGAAGTGTTAGAAAACAGAACAGGAGAAATTCTAATCATTCCCCAGTCAGATGTATCAAAGGGCAGTCCTTCCAGACATATTTAAAGCCTTGGCACCGTGTAATCCATATGAAATGTTTAATGTACACTCACCGGCAGGTATCTCAAAGTAACACGCACACTGGCGAACGCCGTCGGGCAGTGAATCTGCATCGGCAGCAAAGTCGTTAACTAAGCAACATGAACAAGGACCCGGTCAGGTGACATGTCACATGATCCCCATTGCTGGGCAACCGGACGGTTGTCCGGAAGAGGTATGCTCAACAGAAAAAAAGGTATCTTTGTATTTAGTATCAGTGTAATTCTGGAGTGTTAAGTAAGTCATTATCCAAGGGGCAATTAATTGTGTGCACATTAGTACAGTGGCACATTTGTGAGAAAAAAGTAGATCCTTAGTGCAAAACTACGTGCACGCATAATGCTGTAACTGACTCTGTTTGCAAAGGAAGTTACGTGGGTGGCTAATTACAATCCATGCGGCAAGGTACGTGATCCTGCACATCATAACGAGTATGTGCAGATTATCTCATAGAAGTTATTTAAAGCACTGCTTCTTGTACAGATATAGTCCAAGAAATACCTAAGGTTAACAGTACCGTTTCTATTGTAAACACAAAATCTGCTGACTCTGTGTAACAGACATGTTGCTCCCAATTGTAGCACATGATCGTGGTGTTTCGAGCGCTACTATTCTCAACATTTGAATGTAGATACAATAAAAATTATATTCCAATATGACGGTTTGTTACTAGGAGTTCAGCAGGTTTCAGTTCACGTAGATAGATACATTAAAATGTAATTACCTATAGGTGCGATTGGTTTCGCAAAATATAAAGTGGTTCTTCAAATATTCAGATTAAGGTTATCTGTTGGTTTGGCAACTAGAAAGGAAAAGACAATCGAAATAATCATTTCGCACATCTATTGCAAAATTTTGGCATTAGTGGTTCAATAAATTATAAATTAGGAGTGGTATAGATATTGGTTTTTACCTGAATAGTATTTTGGCTGTAAAGTAAATAGCGACGCTTTAAAGGTTCAGTAGTTAGAGGCAGGTTTCCCTCTTGTGATTTAATGGCCGTAATCTAGAAGTTTTAGAAAACAGAACAGGAGAAATTCTAATCATTCCCCAGTCAGATGTATCAAAGGGCAGTCCTTCCAGACATATTTAAAGCCTTGGCACCGTGTAATCCATATGAAATGTTTAATGTACACTCACCGGCAGGTATCTCAAAGTAACACGCACACTGGCGAACGCCGTCGGGCAGTGAATCTGCATCGGCAGCAAAGTCGTTAACTAAGCAACATGAACAAGGACCCGGTCAGGTGACATGTCACATGATCCCCATTGCTGGGCAACCGGACGGTTGTCCGGAAGAGGTATGCTCAACAGAAAAGAAGGTATCTTTGTATTTAGTATCAGGGTAATTCTGGAGTGTTAAGTAAGTCATTATCCAAGGGGCAATTAATTGTGTGCACATTAGTACAGTGGCACATTTGTGAGAAAAAAGTAGATCCTTAGTGCAAAACTACGTGCACGCATAATGCTGTAACTGACTCTGTTTGCAAAGGAAGTTACGTGGGTGGCTAATTACAATTCATGCAGCAAGGTACGTGATCCTGCACATCATAACGAGTATGTGCAGATTATCTCATAGAAGTTATTTAAAGCACTGCTTCTTGTACAGATATAGTCCAAGAAATACCTAAGGTTAACAGTACCGTTTCTATTGTAAACACAAAATCTGCTGACTCTGTGTAACAGACATGTTGCTCCCAATTGTAGCACATGATCGTGGTGTTTCGAGCGCTACTATTCTCACCATTTGAATGTAGATACAATAAAAATTCTATTCCAATATGACGGTTTGTTACTAGGAGTTCAGCAGGTTTCAGTTCACGTAGATAGATACATTAAAATGTAGTTACCTATAGGTGCGATTGGTTTCGCAAAATATAAAGTGGTTATTCAAATATTCAGATTAAGGTTATCTGTTGGTTTGGCAACTAGAAAGGAAAAGACAATCGAAATAATCATTTCGCACATCTATTGCAAAATTTTGGCATTAGTGGTTCAATAAATTATAAATTAGGAGTGGTATAGATATTGGTTTTTACCTGAATAGTATTTTGGCTGTAAAGTAAATAGCGACGCTTTAAAGGTTCAGTAGTTAGAGGCAGGTTTCCCTCTTGTGATTTAATGGCCGTAATCTAGAAGTGTTAGAAAACAGAACAGGAGAAATTCTAATCATTCCCCAGTCAGATGTATCAAAGGGCAGTCCTTCCAGACATATTTAAAGCCTTGGCACTGTGTAATCCATATGAAATGTTTAATGTACACTCACTGGCAGGTATCTCAAAGTAACACGCACACTGGCGAACGCCGTCGGGCAGTGAATCTGCATCGGCAGCAAAGTCGTTAACTAAGCAACATGAACAAGGACCCGGTCAGGTGACATGTCACATGATCCCCATTGCTGGGCAACCGGACGGTTGTCCGGAAGAGGTATGCTCAACAGAAAAGAAGGTATCTTTGTATTTAGTATCAGTGTAATTCTGGAGTGTTAAGTAAGTCATTATCCAAGGGCAATTAATTGTGTGCACATTAGTACAGTGGCACATTTGTGAGAAAAAAGTAGATCCTTAGTGCAAAACTACGTGCACGCATAATGCTGTAACTGACTCTGTTTGCAAAGGAAGTTACGTGGGTGGCTAATTACAATCCATGCGGCAAGGTACGTGATCCTGCACATCATAACGAGTATGTGCAGATTATCTCATAGAAGTTATTTAAAGCACTGCTTCTTGTACAGATATAGTCCAAGAAATACCTAAGGTTAACAGTACCGTTTCTATTGTAAACACAAAATCTGCTGACTCTGTGTAACAGACATGTTGCTCCCAATTGTAGCACATGATCGTGGTGTTTCGAGCGCTACTATTCTCAACATTTGAATGTAGATACAATAAAAATTCTATTCCAATATGACGGTTTGTTACTAGGAGTTCAGCAGGTTTCAGTTCACGTAGATAGATACATTAAAATGTAATTACCTATAGGTGCGATTGGTTTCGCAAAATATAAAGTGGTTCTTCAAATATTCAGATTAAGGTTATCTGTTGGTTTGGCAACTAGAAAGGAAAAGACAATCGAAATAATCATTTCGCACATCTATTGCAAAATTTTGGCATTAGTGGTTCAATAAATTATAAATTAGGAGTGGTATAGATATTGGTTTTTACCTGAATAGTATTTTGGCTGTAAAGTAAATAGCGACGCTTTAAAGGTTCAGTAGTTAGAGGCAGGTTTCCCTCTTGTGATTTAATGGCCGTAATCTAGAAGTTTTAGAAAACAGAACAGGAGAAATTCTAATCATTCCCCAGTCAGATGTATCAAAGGGCAGTCCTTCCAGACATATTTAAAGCCTTGGCACCGTGTAATCCATATGAAATGTTTAATGTACACTCACCGGCAGGTATCTCAAAGTAACACGCACACTGGCGAACGCCGTCGGGCAGTGAATCTGCATCGGCAGCAAAGTCGTTAACTAAGCAACATGAACAAGGACCCGGTCAGGTGAAATGTCACATGATCCCCATTGCTGGGCAACCGGACGGTTGTCCGGAAGAGGTATGCTCAACAGAAAAGAAGGTATCTTTGTATTTAGTATCAGTGTAATTCTGGAGTGTTAAGTAAGTCATTATCCAAGGGGCAATTAATTGTGTGCACATTAGTACAGTGGCACATTTGTGAGAAAAAAGTAGATCCTTAGTGCAAAACTACGTGCACGCATAATGCTGTAACTGACTCTGTTTGCAAAGGAAGTTACGTGGGTGGCTAATTACAATCCATGCAGCAAGGTACGTGATCCTGCACATCATAACGAGTATGTGCAGATTATCTCATAGAAGTTATTTAAAGCACTGCTTCTTGTACAGATATAGTCCAAGAAATACCTAAGGTTAACAGTACCGTTTCTATTGTAAACACAAAATCTGCTGACTCTGTGTAACAGACATGTTGCTCCCAATTGTAGCACATGATCGTGGTGTTTCGAGCGCTACTATTCTCAACATTTGAATGTAGATACAATAAAAATATATATATCACATTTACTACTCAAAATTGGGTGTATAGCATAAGCACTCAATACTCACTCCTAAATCAACACAATCTCATGCATTAGGTAGCTTCCTTATATGTTCCAACATCCAGAAAATCGTGCTTGGTGCTTATAAAAAAACATTGAGCTCATGCTCCTGATTTAAACCACGTGAGAGACAACGTAATTTGCATATTAGTCTAGCTTCCTGTTGTCAAAGCATCAACTCTTTGTCACCACCTCTCGGATGTGGTTTAATCTGATGAAGTCCAATAAATCCGATGTCTTTGGCGTTATCCAGCTGGTGAAATTTTTGCCAGTGGATGGCTAGCGGAAGTCTTGGCTGTTGAGATTACTCAAATGTTCACGAATCCGGAACCGTACTTCCCGGATTGTACTACCAATGTACATTTTCTTACACACACACTGAATGTCGTAGATGACAAATTTAGACTGACAATTAATGAAGTCTTGAATTGTGACTTTAAGTCCTCCACGACAGATAAACACCAGATAAACACCTTAGTTGGTGACAAAGCATACTGGCAAAAGGACAACCTTTTGTTGGGTTGAAACACGTGTAGGTGGCGTGACGTTTGAGTTATTTATATCTACTAACTTGTATGTTGAATTTTATTTTAAAACTTTTCTGCAGTATACAATGTCAACATGTATGATTGATAATACAGCAAGTATCTAATGCCAATCTGTATGAATAATAATACAGAAGTATAAATACCTACCTTGAGTCAAGTATTCTTTCCATTATCCTATTGAGCTGATTACATACTATGAACCATTTCAATGGTTAAATATATTAACCCTTTAAGTGCCGTGGGTATTTCTCCCCAGTGCCAGGGCATTTTTTGGTGATTTCGGTATGTGGCCATTCAATGGCTTGTAACTTTTTTGTTACATGAGATATCTTGGCCAAATTTGGCTCCTTTTTTTCCCACATGTAGGCGGTCGTAACGCCATCCAGGAATCCTAGGTTGCTGTAGGGGGGTGAGAGAAAATAACCCCAAAGTGGGACATTTTTGGGTTTGTTCATAAAATGCCAATAAACTGATGTACAAAGTAGCCTGTGGTTTTTTCCTGTAAGAGCTATGAACGAATGGTTGATGTGCTGAATTCCCCAATTTCCTGGCTTTCAGGAAAAGGTTGAATGGAAATGGAAAGAAATTATTTGGATGTAGTTATCAACCGTTTTGTGAGAGGCAGGCGATTTTGGCCATTTTTGCCAATTGGACATGCATGGACGGAATGGAAGAAAAGGGTAGGAAAGCCGATTTGGAGGACGGAAAGGCATATATTTCTGAAAAGTAGACAAAATTCCAAGTTTAGGAAGGGGTGATTTGCGTAGGTCAGGCAACAACTAAGTAGGGGAAACTGCCATAGATTGGGGGAAAATCGGGAAAATGACCAAAAAAAAGGTATGTGTTGGACATGGTTGGCTTGGTACGGCAATGGCTTCTATGAATTTTGAGAAAAACAATGCTCCGCTACATTCCCCCGACTCTTGCAGTTAGGACAGCACACATTTTTATAGTGTTTTACAAAACAAGCAATAGCACAAGCCAAACACTGAGCCATGGTACACAGGAGTCTTACGCTCACAGCCTGAACAGTCGCACTTAGCATGTGTAAATCGGGAAAACCAATGTGGTAAGGAACGGCAAGCATACATTTTTTGAAAGAGCAAAGGCAGACCTTTTCAAGGGTAGGTGACTTGTGCAGGTTACAAAGGTGTATGGTGCCTAAAGCAGCAACTAAATGTAGGTCACATTTGGGAAATGAAATGGTTGTGTGACAAAGGGCACCAGCAAATGGGTCAAAACGTTATGAAAACCACACAAACACAACACATGGCCTACTGTCCCGCGTTCCCAAAGGTGTCCCGATGAAAACGGTACCTCACATGTGTGGGTGCACCTACCTGGGCGCCAAGGAGAAAGCCTAAAATACAAGTAATCCCAAGTTTGTTTTCAGACCGGAATTTCAGACGCTCTGCCGACCGGCACACCATACAGATATGGGCCTCGGGTGTCCAAGCCACCAAGGAAAACAGGGAACCCCATGCATTTTTGAAAAGAGGACACGCGTGGGAATCCGCAGAGGTATGATTTGCCCAAATCGCCCCAGAATGAATTACCCAGACACCCCTGCAAAGTCCGAAATGTGGGGAAAAATGCATTTTCCGCACATTTCGCTCGGCTCAACTATCGAAACATGACCCAACAACACATGGCCTACCGTCCCGCATTCCCACAGTTGTCCCAGTGAAAACAGTACCTCACATGTGTGGGTGCACCTACCTGGCCGCCAAGGGGAAAGCCTAAAACACAAGTAACCGCAAGTCTGTTTTCAGACCGGAATTTCAGACGCTCTGCCGACCGGCACAACATACAGATATGGGCCTCAGGTGTCCAAGCCACCAAGGAAAACAGGGAACCCCATGCATTTCTGAAAAGAGGACACCGTGGGAATCCACAGAGGTATGATTTGCCCAAAACGCCCCAGAATGTATTACCCAGACACCCCCGCAAAGTCTGAAATGTGGGGAAAAAAACACATTTTCCGCATATTTCGCTCAGCTCACCCATCGAAACACACCCCCAACAACACATGGCCTACCGTCCCGCGTTCCCACAGGTGCCCCGATGAAAATGGTACCTCATATGTGTGGGTGCACCTACCTGGCCGCCAAGGGGAAAGCCTAAAACACAAGTAACCCCAAGTCTGTTTTCAGACCGGAATTTCAGACGCTCTGCCGACCGGCACAACATACAGATACGGGCCTCGGGTGTCCAAGCCACCAAGGAAAACAGAGAACCCCATGCATTTCCGAAAAGAGGACACCTGTGGGAATCCGCAGAGGTATGATTTGCGCGCATCGCCCCAGAATTTATTACCCAGACACCCCCGCAAAGTCCGAAATGTGGGGAAAAAAACACATTTTCCGCACATTTCGCTCGGCTCACCCATCGAAACACGCCCCCAACAACACATGGCCTACTGTCCCGCATTCCCACCGGTGTCCTGATGAAAACGGTACCTCACATGTGTGGGTGCACCTACCTGGCCGCCAAGGGGCAAGCCTAAAACACAGGTAACCCCAAGTCTGTTTTCAGACCGGAATTTCAGACGCTCTGCCGACCGGCACAACATACAGATATGGGTCTCGGGTGTCCAAGCCACCAAGGAAAACAGGGAACCCCATGCATTTCCGAAAATAGGACACCCGTGGGAATCCGCAGAGGTATGATTTGCGCACATCGCCGCAGAATTTATTACCCAGACACCCCTGCAAAGTCCGAAATGTGGGAAAAAAACTGAATTTTCCACACATTTCGCTCGGCTCACCCATCGAAACACACCCCCAACAACACATGGCCTACCGTCCCGCGTTGCCACAGGTATCCCGATGAAAACGGTACCTCACATGTGTGGGTGCACCTACCTGGCCGCCAAGGGGAAAGCCTAAAACACAAGTTACCCCAAGTCTGTTTTCAGACCGGAATTTCAGATGCTCTGCCGACCGGCACAACATACAGAAATGGGCCTTGGGTGTCCAAGCCACCAAGGAAAACAGGGAACCCCATGCATTTCCCAAAAGAGGACACCCATGGGAATCCGCAGAGGTATGATTTGCACACATCGCCCCAGAATTTATTACCCAGGCACCCCTGCAAAGTCAGAAATGTGGGGAAAAAAACGCATTTTCCGCACTTTTCGCTCGGCTCACCCATCGAAACACGTCCCCAACAACACATGGCCTACCGTCCCTCGTTCCCACAGGTGTCCCGATGAAAACGGTACCTCACATGTGTGGGTGCACCTACCTGGGCGCCAAGGGGAAAGCCTAAAACACAAGTAACCCCAAGTCTGTTTTCAGACCGAAATTTCAGACTCTCTGCCGACCGGCACAACATACAGAAATGGGTCTCGGGTGTCCAAGCCACCAAGGAAAACAGGGAACCCCATGCATTTCCAAAAAGAGGACACCCATGGGAATCCGCAGAGGTATGATTTGCACACATCGCCACAGAATTTATTACCCAGACACCCCTGCAAAGTCAGAAATGTGGGGAAAAAAACGCATTTTCCGTACTTTTCGCTCGGCTCACCCATCGAAACACGTCCCCAACAACACATGGCCTACCGTCCCGCGTTCCCACAGGTGTCCCGATGAAAACGGTACCTCACATGTGTGGGTGAACCTACCTGGGCGCCAAGGGGAAAGCCTAAAACACAAGTAACCCCAAGTCTGTTTTCAGACCGAAATTTCAGACTCTCTGCCGATCGGCACACCATACAGATATGGGTCTCGGGTGTCCAAGCCACCAAGGAAAACAGGGAACCCAATGCATTTCCGAAAAGAGGACACCCGTGGGAATCCGCAGAGGTATGATTTGCGCAAATCGCCCCAGAATTTATTACCCAGACACCCCTGCAAAGTCCGAAATGTCGGAAAATAAACGCATTTTCTGCACATTTCGCTCGGCTCACCCACCGAAACACACCGCCAATAACATGTGGCCTACCTTCCTGCGTCCCCACACGTGTCCCTATGAAAACGGTACCTCACATGTGTGGGTACACCTACCGGGGGCGCAAAAGGAAAAGGGTAACCCACTGGTAACCCCAAGCCTTTCGCCATTGCCCATTTTGTTCATGTGGGGAACCCACAGATTTGAGCCTAGGGTGTCGAAGCCAGCAAGGAAAACGGGGAACCCCATGCATTTACCAAAAGAGGACACCCGTGGGAATCCACAGAGGTCTGCCTTGTGCAAATTGCCCCAGTTTTAGCCACAATCCCCGACAAAGTGTAATATTTGGTGGGGAAAAAACACAATGTTCACTTTGTCTGGGGTTCTGGGTAATAAATTCTGGGCCGCTTCGTGCAAGTCAGACCTCTGCGCATTCCCACGGCCACCACAAAAGGTGGGGCAGGACCCCCAATAGATGGGGCAGTAGGGTTTGGGCACCCTGGGGGCAGATTGGCACACTAATGTGGCCAACTGCGCCAAGCGAACTTGGGTAAACAAATAAAAAATACAAAATCGTAGGCTGCTTTTTAGGGGGGGCTGAGGGCCACTCTAAATTGGCAGCGAATGATGTACTGCAACGGGGGTTGGACCTCACCCCCCCCACCCTAAATGGAGGGCCCCACCTTACCCAGGACAGATGGACCAGGAGCCACACGTGAGAGGTACGTCCCGTACTGGGTTTCAGGATACATATACAGGTTCAGGTTAAGTAGGGACACAAGAAAACCAGATACATAAGGGAAACATCCACCAGCCCCCTCTATCCAAGTGCAGTGACTCTCCAAATGACACTCCTAGAATGGCCAGCACACAATTCTCTATCAGGCTTAAGGGGTGGCAAGGGAGACATCAGGGATCGCAGTTGCGACCCCGGGTGACCCACAAATGACGTCCCTGCCTACTTTTAGCTGGCCTGGTCAAGCACTCATCACATTCCAAGACATACAGCAGCAGGAGGGAAGTCAGACCAACCGCAACACATGCAGACTAGGACACAACACACCCCCCCCCTTGACCAAACAAGAAACGCACCCAGCAAGAATACATACACCAGGCATCCGTATACCCTTATCAATCACTCAACACTATTGGAAGGACACACACCACTCTACTACCACCTGGGGGAGAATGATTCCCACCACTACAGACCAAACACAGTCATCACAATACACCAGTGGGACAAACTATATCGACTAAACCAACCCCGTCCTTACGCTAGTGGGAAAATCTGCACCAAACAGTGCCACTCCTCTTTTCTACTAAGTAAAGAGGTGGCATCCAATCATACTCTAAACACTGCACCATACACTCAGCAGATGGGCTTCAAGCCCTCACAAACCAAACTCCACTTCACACCACCAAAGCAAACTCACCTAAATCCAGGCACACAACATCCCACTAACTAGTGGACCTCTTCTAGGAACCAAACCCATAACCAAACCCATAAGAGGCCCACCCGAAATGTCAACTGTTGAAAACAGATTTAGTTCCCAGTCACCAACGCACCAAGCACAATTAAACAAAAGGGCAGAACACCAGTTACTAAACTCCAAGGTGTCCAACACCCACACAATAAACCCAACTGGTAACCACATGGTAAATTACATATTTCCTATTCTTCTCAGGTCCATGCCCTGAACTTGACTTTCGCAACACAGAATGGTGGTTGAATTTGAAAAGGAAAATGTTAACATCAACACATAAAATCACTCTATGACTATCACTAAATCGCCTAACTAATTTAGGTCATGACTCCCTTTCTCACCATCCCGTGTTAACTCAATTTCCAAGTTCCACACACTCCCAGACAATGCAACTACCGGCTGATAACAAGAAACATGAAATGCTCAACAGGCCTCACATCCCAAATGCACTACTGCTCATGGGACTGCACAGTCAATGTCTCAAAGAAAGCCACAAAATCAGGTTTGAGTACTTCAAGTACCATGAGGTACCTGCTCTCTGGGTTGCCCAATGCATACCCACAACATCAGCATTCTTGCGCTGCAACAGGGAGTTGTTCTTCGCTTGTGTTCATGTAAAGAGGGCCTGCACGCTCGCCACAGTGAGGGCCCATGACTTTGAATTCTGCTGCCTGACAGCTCCATGTCGCCTTCGCGCCAGGTATTCATCAACAGCCGAGGCAGGTCTTTCAGTTTTTGAGCATGTGCACTGCTGAGCATGTTACGCGCGCAGATCCGTCCGCTTGCATTGCAGATAATAGAACACACTTTCTAAATGAGCAAATAGAAACTAATGGTTTAATAGATTTCTTCTCCTATTGAACTAATACTGCAGGCAGTCTTTGATGATAGTGTACTCACATCCCATACATATTTTTCGACTTGCAATCGTGCCTTTAATCAAGTCGTGTATAATTCCAATGAACCACAAGTTGTCTAATTATAACACCGGTGTTCTTCTAGTGTTTTAATTAGTAAAATAATACTTTTTCACTGTGTTTTGCCTTATACCAAATGCCACTTGCAGGCTAATTAATACATTATTGCAATGTCTGCTCGAATGTTTCAGCAACTATTTAATTAAACAATGACAGCTGTCCTGCACATTCTTACAGTTCATTGCCCTAGCTCCTTTCGCTGCCAGTATCACTTTGAACACTTTAATTCCTAAATTTCTATTTTGTCCTTGGAAAGGGCAGAAAAACATGTGCAGGTTAATGCACTTCAACTGTTCACTTGGATATGCTGTTTAAAATGTGTACAGGGAGTCAAGGCATCCCAGCTGTTGCTCAATAGAGGATACAGTATGTTCTGTCGGGCAGAGGACAGATTGTAGTGTGGGTTGTGACAGCCAGTCTGTTCTCCCAGTTCTCTAAACTGTAATGTTTTCCACACTAGCACATGTCCCCCTCTTTTAATCTACACTACGCTCATGGCAAGTTGCTGACTGATCTCATCAGAATTCACTGCCTATGGTTAATAAATATGGCACTGATTCTATTTGAGTGACAGACCCCAAGCAGCTAGCTTTTGCACATGGGTCAGTCTCACTAACATTGTAAACCAAAAAGGGCTTGGGTCTTCCCAGGTATCGGAGGGCATTTTTAACATCAGCCCCACAACATAGACAGCACGTTTCAAGGGGTTTTGCCAATAATAAAGAGTATACTAAATATCTTAGGTGGTGTTAAGGCCAGTGCCAACCTCAATACAGGAGGCTACTGTGACTGAGGGGACCATAAGCAAGATAGAAAAGACCCTCAATGTAACTGTAAGATATTAGATATCCAGACAGTCAGTTTAGCCATCCATGTTGAGGAGCAGACTAGAGATCACCCTTTCCAAGGCGGTTATTTCTTTTTGGGCACATTTTTGAAGCAACCAAGTGATCCTATTTAAGACTAATTTAAGACTAATATTCGCCTGTATGGCCTCTATGGCCTCCTACAACAAAGCCTATGATGTGTTGAAATCCTTTGATAAGACCATACAGAGCACAGTTTGGTTTTAGAATAATGATGAAAGAGAACGTTTTAGAGAACTTAATTAGAAGTGTCACAGAAAGGAGCAGGATACAGACATTTTTGAGTTAGTGTTTCGACATACTGTGAACATTTCAATCTTTAATGCAAGAGGGTTAACAAAAGAACCCAAAGGGTCCATCCCATGATGTGGCAGTCCTGGCACTGGAGGACAGCCCAGCACATGCACAAGCATAAGGATTACCTTGAAGTGACCCAGACTCTAATCAAACAATACTTTGCCATAAATCAATCATGACACATTATCTGCTAGGCCAAGAGATTTGTGTGATGGAGACAACAATGTGCAGGGCTTTAAAGAACAAGTGGCTAGGGTCACAGACTTTCCATAGCCAAGTGAGGTTAGCCAATTGGTTGACACTAGTAATTGTAATTGGGTATTTATAACGCGCCTAATACCCAGAAGTTTCTACGCGCAGCCTCTGGGATCGAACTGTTGTTGCTCAAAGTCGTCTTGCTTTCAAGGCGAGCGTATTGCCCATGAGCTAACCTCTTGGCCCCCCATAGGGACCCCAGACAGCAGGAGGACGAGAGGACTCCCAAGCTTTAATCACTCCGTTTTTCCACCTTTTTTAAGCATCATCTAGAAACTAGACACATTTGTGAAACCTGAGACAGGCCCTCTACTGAGAACAAACAAGGCCAAATAAACAGTCCTATTGGATATTGCTTACCGGGGGTATACAATTCAGTTTGAGTTCTTTGTGACATTCCATGGGATAAATATCAATTTGCATATCAGTCCTGCCCTGCACAGAAGTACATTCAAAATATTCAAGCAGCAAAATGCTTGGTAATCATCCTCTGAACGAGAATAAAAACAGCTATCAGACCTTAGACAGATGTGTCTGCATTGTTAGTCATCAACAGTGATCTACAGTGATGTACAGTTTTTGGGAACTGTATGCCTGTAAAAAACAAGACCTATTTTATCAGATAAGGTCTGAAAGCATAACCAGGTAGAGATTGTCAAGACGATGGGTATATGAGTTCCTGAGCCCCCAGCATCAATTGTCTAGCCTTGTCTTACTGTTTCATAAATCAGTGAACACTGGCTTGAGGTGTTGTCTGCATTACAGGTGAGTCATTACCGTTACTAAGAAAGATGTATGCCACATTCACAGAGCTGATGAGCTTGTGAAAAGCTCGGGACTTCTCAATTCTTAAGTAGTTTCATTTTGATCTTTATGTATTAGCATACTGTTTTGATAAGCCCACTTCATATGCCAAGAAGAAAACATAATTCTCCACTCCTGAGGGCCTGCACTATTTTAAGGTTGTACCTTTTAGATGAAAGACTTCACATGCCACATTCCAGAGCTTTTTGGAATGATTGTCCAATTGTACAGAATAAACATTATCTAACTGGAGAACATTGTAGTCTTCGGTGACAGTTGAGAAGGGCATCTCACCCAATTCTATACACTCTTGCAGTCAGTACATAGAGCTAAGCTCACCATAAATCAGACAAGTGCCTGGCGAGGTAGTGCTCTGTGATTTACCTTTGATATGTGATTGGCAAGGATAATGTGTAATATCTCCAGGCAGTTCTTGACTGGGATCGACCCATCACTCAGGCCTAGGTGAAAGCCTGCTTAGGGTTCACTGGCTATTACAAGACATGTGCTGCCAACTGTGGAACCATGTTGGAACCATGTTGGCATGTGCACAGCCATAACCTCACTCATACACCCTAGGAAAGTTATTTTAACAGATTGTCAGGAAGATGTTCAGGTACTGAAAGTTGCCCTCTGTAAAACTGTACTTCAGAAACTTGGCTTTGGATAGCCTTTAAAGAAATGCATCTAGACTAAGGTGCGAGTGCCACAGATGTGTGGATTAATGAGAAAGGTAAAGTGCATTTTCATGACCTGCCAACTTCAGCCAAAAGATCAGGAGTGGATAGGAGTAGAAAATAAATATTGCACATGTTAAACTCTGCTACTTTGCATCTTCCTTTAAAATACAGACTAATGATAAGGCTGTGTCCAGTAAGAGACAGAACTGCAAGCTTCTTGGATGATCCATCAGCATGCACGGGCTTGGTAATGGTAATGTTTATTTATAAAGCGCCTATACACAGACGGTATTTCAAAGCGCTCAAGGAGGGTGGGAACGCAGGGAAAAACAACAGTCGCTCAGAGCCCTTGAAATTCTGAGAAGATAACAGTCTGCACAGGCAGAGTAAGTGAATATGATACATTTACCAGATGAGATACAGCAAACAGGCCCAACAACGATTCTGCGTTTTTTTTTGTTACAAGTGCACATTAAGGGGTGAAGACAGTTGAGAACAGAGAGACGATCAACAGGCAGAGATGCATTCAGATCGTGCAAGTGCTAGACGGGCAGGGAGGGGAGTAGGTTCAAGTGCACCCAGTCCGTAGAGACTGGAGTAAGTGCGGAGAGAGAAGCTCTCTTGGATTTATTTACAAGTGCAGTGAGGGGGTGGCGTGCAGGGCCTTGAGGCAAGTGCAGAGAGGACTGGAAGGGGGTGCCAGGAACCTGTGAGACTCTGATGTACACAAGGCGGCCAGTCAGCAAGCTGGGTGGAAGAGGAGGGAGAAATGGAAAGAGCAGAGAGTTAGGTTAGCAGGGTAGGGGGAGGGAGGAGGAGGAGGAGGAGAAGAGAAAGGTCTTGAGGAGTTTGTACAATGGAAAAGTCTTCTAGAACGTTTGGTCATTTAAAAATGGAACCTCATCCTGATGAAGTGCTCTAAATGGAAATTGGTGTGGTTGAGACTGAAGGTCTTAATTTGGCAATCTTATTTTTTTCTTGGCTGACTTGCCAACTTTTCCCTCATAAATTCTAATCTAAGGATACATCAAAAATGCAAATACTGAATGTGCTCCCAAAATGCATCTTAGTAAGGGTAGTAATACATGTTTCCCCTTAGAGCAAGTTTAATGGCATATTTGACTGTGTGAGGCTCATTAGTTGGTGGCAGCCTACACCTTCATTTCTGAGGTAGAAATCTGCTGTGACCTGGGTGTGGACCTACTGTCAACCCCATGTAAAATCTGTTGCAGATCCCTGCAGAAAGATATTGGTCCTGTGTCAAGAGAGAGTATGAGGCAGATGTGACCATAGAGAGACATGGCTTTTCTGGAGGTTTCATAGCCACAATAACTACGACCATTTAAGAACATTTTGTGAATGGATTTTGAATTCGGGAATGCGTCTAAATTGTGATTCTGGCGAGGGGAGAACTCCTCAAAGTGTAATGGAAGTATGTCCCACTGATTGGAAGGTCATTAATAGGTTTGAATGGGTTCCGATACATGACTGGGGTCAAATTTACCTTGAACGTGGAGAGTCTGCTCAAGACATTTGTGGACCATGTGGATGGTTTGCTGAACATGCAAGGGTATGCTGAACCCGAGATAGGATGCGGGGAAGCCCTTATGGAACTGGATATCTTCAAAGAGTCTCCCTTTTCCTGACTGCCCAGCACTTTCCAATTGACTGCTATAAACTGACTTCAATCTTCCAGGGTAAAACAAAGAATTTCACGTCCCCTTAATGTTTACCTTCATTGACTTAACAGGAAAAGCCTTGTTGCAAGCCATCAACCGTCTGCCCTCAACGAAGCATTGTTTTCTGAACAGGCCTGAATCCCCACAAAACATAAGGAGCAGTCTAGAACTGAGATGCCTTGTAGCAGGCAGAGTCTGAAAACTGCAGTTGATAAATGCCGTACATGATCACTCAATGGTGATAGGAAGTGTATGCACTCATAAGAATTGTGTCCTACCAAAGTGCATTAGGATCAGTGCTTCTATTCAGCATTGTTCAGATAATGTTTAGTCCAGAAAAGCCACGAATTTACACTAAACAGGATGTAGGCTACATAGATTGCACTGCATTTAAAATGCAACTTCCTGTTGTAGAGTTTCAGATGTTTTCTCAGATATTTTTGTTGTCCTTGAATAGCTCCCAAAATCCCTGTCTCCAAGCCATGTGGCTAGATATAGAATTTTTCAACTGTTGCAACCTTGTCTTCTGTTTTATTCAGGGATAAGATATAGAAATACAGAGGGCAGAAGAAATCTACATGCATACCATACTATTGACATCCATGATTTTGTTACAAAGATAATTTACTGCGAAACTATTAACCTTAGAAATATGTTGACTTCCAAAAAGTGGACTGACTTCCAAAATGTTAAGCATATGCTTTTATGGCTTCCTCTTGCATAAAGAGAATCTAGTCACTGGTCATGTGAGACTTTCTTCAAACTTCCTCCAGCAGAACTGGGTCACCTTCCGACCATACTGGTCGGCTCTGAACTCCACCTTTAGCTTGGAAGCGCACTCATACAAGCTCTCACCTATACCAGAGTCGAGAATCTTACAGCGACGGGTTGGAAGCTCATAAAGAAACCTAACTATGAGGTACCCAAGAATTTGTCAGTCTTTCAGTAGAAGCTTTAGGATCTTCCTAATTACTGGATGAAAGAGTGTTTCACAATAATTCCGAATGTGCATAAGCAAGTCTCAATACAAGCCATATTGCCCCATTGTAGCTATGGAGTATCAGAACAATACCCCACTCACTAATCATGGGCAACGTGCTCGCCTTGGAAGCAAGATGACACAGAGTAACACAGGCTCGATCCCCGGGTCTGTGTTTAGAAACCTCTGGGTATTAAACACATTATAAATAACCAATTACAATTACAATCAGAATTACATATGTCTTCCCATGTGTATAACAGTTGTGTTGAAATAATTATAGCCGTCTGGAATCATTAAGAACTATGAACATACCAAACCCTGGAAAGCATAAACCTAATGTGATCTTCCATGACTATGGACCTCATCACAAGTTGGGCGGTTTCCTGGTGGTAAATCTGCCGGGATGCTGCCTGACGCAAATAGCATTACCGCAACTCGGTCCAGCACTATTAGTGCCTTCAAAGTTCACCCGTCATCCTGCCCAGTCTCTTCACTCCTCCCTCCCAATCCCACCAACTCACTCATGCCAGACTGCCCTTCTCACCCCCTTTATTACACATCTTTGCTGTGACTCGCTTCTCATGTCTGATCATACCTCCACCATCCCAACCTACCGGCTACTGCGTTTTACATTTTTATAGTTTACAAAACCTTCATAAAACCTTTCAAACCAAACATTTGAAATGGTTTACACACATCAAAAAACATCATGCATCATTGCATTTATTATATTGGACATTTGTATGGTGCCTATACACAAGTGTTTCAAGGCACCACAAGACAAAAAGGCGGTGCGGAGACAGGAGAGAAATAACAATACATTGTCCTACTAAGCCTTGTGACATTCGAACCATGCAAGTGCAGTGACAAGAAGTGCAGTGGGAAGGGGCAGGACATGGGGGAAGGGCTGGGATAAGGAAAAAGGGGGAGGGGAGAAGTGCAGGAGGGATGGGGCCCGAGGCACAGGGCAAGGGCTGAGTAAGGCCCAGGACGACAAATGCAAGAGGAACCAGGGTTAAGGTTCAGCTAGTGCGAGGACGGGGGGCAGATCCAGGCTAGTCCAGGAAGGGTACTCAAGGGCAAGTGCTAGGTAAGGGGTGCTGGGGAAAACTGGACGAGGAGGGCCTGGACCCTGTAAGACACAGAAGGGACCAGACGCCAGCCGCAGTGGCAGGCAGACATTAGCAAGGGACGGGGAGAGGGAAGGAAGAAGAGTAAAGGAAAGTCTTGAGAAGTGTTCAGAACTTAAGGAGATCTGCCTCACGTTTGAGGGTGGCAGGAAGGCCAGTTCAGAGCGAGGCTCCTGACAAAGAAAGCAATCTCCCCCCTACTCTCTGCTTGGAGAAATATCCGATCTGCAGAGCGTTTGAGCTAGAGTCCCATAGCACTCGAGCAGGGAGGTATTTAGGGAGAGAAAGTTGGATGGTGTGGGGTATCAGGCCCCAGAAAGCCTTTTGGTCTGATCCTTGCAGTCACCCAGTGCCAGTGGAGATATTTTAGGGATGGAGAGATGTGGTTCCTGGGATTGAGGCCAAGGATAAGGCTTGCAGCCCTATTTTGGATTAGTTGAAGAGGGCGAAGGGAGGAAAAAGGCAGATTGAGGAAGAGACTCTTACAGTAGTCAAGCCTAGAGCGAACCATAGCTCCGGAGACATTGAGCTTCTAGGGAAAGGTGAGGAAGAAGAGAATGCCTCTAAGGAGGTGGAGCTGAAGGTTGTACTTCTTCACAAGGTCTGTGATGTGAGGGGAGAAGGAGAGAGAGGAATCAAAGATGACACCAAGATTTTTTGCCTCACAAGAGGGTGAGTGTAGGGAGCCCAAGAAGGATGGCCAGAGAGTAGGAGGGAAACAGAGAGCAGGCGTCCCGATAAGAAGGATCTCATCTTACTGGCATTAAGGCAGAGATCATTAGCAGAACACCATGGGGGTCATTACGAGCATGGCGGTATTGGGTTAACGGCACCGGTAAGGATGCCGGTGCCGTTAACACCCTACCTCCGGATTCCGAGGTCCCTTAGCTGGTCCCACCAGGTCCGGCTGGTTTTACCAGCCGCCCTTAGCGGGACCCGTTAAGGGACCATGGAGCTAATAACGGGCCCGCTATTTGCGGGCCCATTATTAGCTCCTTCCCCATTCCCATTGAGCCCTATTAGGTCCCAGTAAGTCCCCATTCCGACTACCCGGACCCTGACCCGATTTTGGAGGCAGTCATGGTGCTAATAGCACCATGGCTACCTCCAAACTCGTAATGACCCCCCATGTCTGGATAACAGTAAGGTATGAGAGAAGAAGAAGATGAGGTAGAGGAGGGAAGCTTAAAGGGGAGCAGTGTGTTATTGTCATAACACTGCAAGTGAGGAGAGAAGGCGGAGATCAAGTGTGGCAAGTTAGATATTAGAAAGCCACAGCAATAGTAAAGAGCCCTGAGGGACACCGCGGGTAGAGAGTGTGGTGACAGAGAGGAAAGGACCCAATTGAAATAGGGATGGCCAGTTAGAGCGGAAGGAGGTCAACCAGGCCAGTGCCCAGTCCATCATACCTTGGGTATCACTGAGATGATACATGAGGATGACATGATTGACCGTGTCAAAGGAGGAGAAAAGATCGAGAAGGATCAGAACGGAGGAGAGTTGGAATCAAGATCTTAGAACAGGTCTTTACGGGTGTTCAGGAGAGCAGTTTCCGTGCCTCTGAGTGCTCTGAAGCCAGACTGGCGGTCGTGGAGACAGCAAGCAGATTCAGTGTGGTGGCTCAATTGGGGGATGACCAACTTCTCTAGGAGTTTGCCCAGGAAAGAGATGAAGGAGATAGGGCAATAGTTAGCCGGCAGGAAGGGCCAGCAGATGGCTTTGTTAGGAGAGGGTGTACAAGGGAGTTCTCGAGGGGTTGTGGTAAAGAGCCAGTGGCAAAGGAATGGTGACAGAAGTCAGCCAAGTCAGTGGCGAGGGAGATGTCCTTGATAGTTCTGGAAGAGCAGGGAAGCACCTGTTTGGAGAAGACTTTCATAGAGCAGACTACTCCAGAGACCTCATCCGGTGCAATGGGAGAGAAGGATGAGAGAATGGGAGAGGCAGAGTGGGGGGGCAAGGGAGTCAATATTTACATTGCTGAAAACATTATGCAAACTGCAAGTTTATTCATCAAAATAATGTGTGCGTGTATAGTAAATTAAAGGTTTGCAGCATTCTTGTAAAATGTTGTGCACTTTTCTAAATGCATTTACAAAACCTGTGCAAACCTTTAAAACCATACTTTTACTATGGTTTACAAACATGCCTAGTATAGTAAACCTGATGTTCCAAATATGATATACATATGTGTAAACATGTTGCAAGACAAATATACACTCATTAAAATGTGTACACAGCAAGCAAACATCAAATATGCAAAGGATTTGCAAAATAGTTGTAAAGTGTTGTAAATCGACTGCTTGGCAATGCTTTACCCATTTTGGAAAATGTGTAAACTATCGTTTTCATGCAGTATTACTTTTTTTTTTTGATTTGATGAGTGATGGATTGTTTTCCGAGTAAAAGCTTTTGAACATTATGTTGATGATGATAACATTGCAGAATATATGCATGTGAGTTGAATGACATTGAACAATTGTGTTTCGCTGTGATGGTTGCGTGTGCATCATGCACTTATATTCATCATGTAGCAGACATGCACGTATCTGGCTTCTTGTTGTCCATGATGCAAACAGCAGCGATCTGCTCCTCTGTGATTGAGATGAGTGCCAGTTCCTCAGCTGGTGTCCATTGGAGTGTAAAATGTCTTCCTCGTCCCTTAATGGCTGCCACATGGGTTCTTTTAGTCTCCCTCTTTTGCTTCTCTGCGCAGGGTAGTACAATATTTTCTGATGCTGTCTGAACTTCGTATACACCTTCCAGCCATCACCGCTTTGTTTTGCTTTGCACTTCGTATCGCCCTGCCAACCATGTTCAACCTTGCAATTTGCCTACAGAGTTATTCTCTAGTACTTCTTTGGGAGATTGTTGGAATGTCGCATATACATTCATCTGTGTAATTCGCTAGCTCGTCTGGGAGGAATGACTGCTCATCTTGTGAACATTTCTCTTTGTGCTGTCTTTCAATGATGTGTGACTTCTTGTAGGTGTGTGGTGGCTATCACAATCACTGCCAATGTGGTGATGTTTTCTGCCACTGGGTGTGTGATTGCTATGCCTGGGGCATGCTTCTGTGTGTCTACCTTGGCTGGGGCCGCATACTTATGCTTTCCTGCCAGCGCCTTTATTTCATTGCATATGCTGTTTCAGTTGTGTGGATCACGAGGGCAGGAGGAAGTGGTGCCAAGGTGCTGGTTGCCCGTTTTGGTGGGGCTGCTTTTTGGCAGCGGTAATTTACTTCTGCCAGTGCACATGCTGTCAGGAAGTGTTGGCGTGGTTCCAGCGGTGATCATGTGATTCTGCTGGTCGACACTCTTTTTCGAAAAGTGGTGTGCTGAAGGACAGATGGAAATAATGATCTCATCGCGCTTCATGTGCACTAAGGGAATTGTACGATCTGACCGAAAAAAAAGTCTGACCGTACACAAAGTCCAAAAAATGCTACCACCAAAGGATCGAACACCAAAAGTTTGAACCTTTGGTGGTAGCATTGTAGGTAAGTATAAAATATTTTTAAAAAAGACTGCGGGGCCTGCGGGGGTGTCCCCCGCAACACCCCGCTCACTATACTGTGTGGTATAGTGAGCAGGGTGTTTTGCCGGGCACACCTCCACAGCTCCCCAAAAAATTATAAAAAATCAAAAATCAAAAAAAAAAAAGGACCCTAGGCGCTGGTTCCCAATCACGGAAGTGAAAGGGAACTGGCGCTGCAGGGACACAACGTGAAGAAAAGGTAAGTAGGGTTTGTTTATGTTGGGGTGTGGGTGGGGGGTGTTGAGGGCGTGGGTTAGGGGGTGTCATGGGTGTGTTGTGGGTGTGGGTATTTAGGGGTTTTGAACGTGTATTCATATGGGAAATGTACAAACCTTTTTTGGGTCATACATTTCAAATGCAAACTTTCTGGCCGCGGGAAAATCAGACGCGGTCGGATCACGTAGATCCGCACTAAGGGCCTAATCCATGGAACATTTAGTGCAAAGTTACTTTTCACTAATGCAAAGTGACTTTGCACTGCCAACAAACAGCCTGATTCACAGAGAGGTGCACAGTGTAGTTTTGCATTGCAAAGTCACTTTGACTACAGAAGTACTCCTTGCACCGCACTAGGGCCCAAATCATGGTGCAGAGTACTTTTGCAGTGCTAAAAGTTCTATGATTTAGGCCCCAAGTCTCTTGCTACCGCAGGTGGATTTTACTGCCAGCGATGCAAGCCACATACATAGCCATCTCATTTAGGACTGTGGTTAGCTCTGCCTGTGGTGTCCGTCATCCTCCTGTAGTACTTTGTTTTCCGCAGACATTTTTCCTTAATACTAGTTACTCTGACACTCCTGCTGATTCCAGTGGAACAGTGTTCTTTTTCTGATGGCAGAGCTTCTGAGATAGTGTCCTTCAGACCCTATTTCAGAATGTAAGGTATTGTTTCTGCCAGTGATTGTTAGAATTTGCAAAGAAGTAGTACCGCTCATTACAGTAAGCAAAAAAAGATTACTGTATGTGCTAAAATTACAATAGGTAGAACAATGACTGCTAGTGACAAAAGAATTAGCATCAGGGATCTGCATTACCAAAGACAAGAATGCCTTATAATGCTGGTAGTTAATACTGGAAATATGATTGGATATATACTGATAATAAACGTGATAACAAAAAACTAGCTGCAACTACTTGTAGTATACATCAGATGCAGTTCCTAACATTTGTAGAAGAGTGTGTAACTCAGGGGTGGTGTCCTTGCTGCTCAAATTGATTCATGATATTGTTGACAGCATGCTGTTTACCATCGTGGTTACATTTGAACGCCACCCTTATTATTCTAACTCAAAATTATCAAAATACGTGTTTTGCTGGTGGTATATTTTACCACTAGCTGTAATTATCAGTGACAGTATTTACCGCAGCTGTCATTTATTTATTTACATTTTTAAAGCGCTCACACAGCCCACAGGCATCGAGGCACTGTTACAGAAACTGTTTTTTTTGTTGCGTAATTGTTTTTTTGTGTCTTAGTTGCGTATTTATAATGCGCTTAAACACCCAGAGGTTTCAAAACGCGGACCCAGGGATCGAACCTGTGTTGCTTCTTGTCATCTCGCTTCCAAGGCATGCAAGTTGCCGCTGAGCTATCCTCATGTCATACCGCTGGAGAATATGCTACAAGAGAGCTGGGTGGTCCTCTTTTTGTGGGGGCTGTGTGGATTAGGACCAAATAATAATCATATACACACACATTCCACTAAACAGCTTCCCTCCTTCACATTCAAAGGGTGTGGCAAACCACACGCAACACAGACAAAGGGAGAGTAGTCTTAATTAATTAAGATTGAAGACATAAAATAATGAAAATACATATTTTAATCATTATCTTATACAAAACACTAAACTTTTCTAAAAAACATAAAAAACACACAAAGTAATATGTACCAAAAATAAACAAAATTTCACAACACATACTTCATCAAAACCTTTCATATTATTTGAAATGAAGGTGAGGTTAGTATAGGAAGTTGCAGGGAGGTTGTAATAATCGACCCTCTAAACAATTCTTCCCAAACTTGAGATTTGTATCTTAATGTGTCGACACTTAGTCGTGTTTCTGGGTTCACCAAAAGAACGTATCCGGATTAATCTCAATAACGTAGTTTAATGGACCTGTCTTTAGGACTTGTCTTGTTTGTACAACTTATTCAAGACAGAATATATTGCATAACATCTGTCTTTGTTTGTGTGAAGAACTTTTATTCTTGAGTGGCATGTGAGGAACCATTTCTGAAAGCGATATCTGCACAGTGGTCCAACCAGTGACGATGATTTCACACTCTTAATTCATTTAACTTGCATCCTCAATATTTGTTTTAGATCTGCATCTTCTTGATAGTATACTCACCAGTTGGGATCTCATATACTTCACAGCCACCTTCGAGATGTTCCAGAGCGAGCAGTCATTTTTTCCCGAACAGCTTGCTTCCTGAGATGTTGGCTACAGCGGGCACACTTGCCACGTTGCACTCACGCGAAAGCTTTTTCACAGAAGTCTGTTTCTTCGATATTCCAAGATCGCGGTCATTTACTTCCAAAGATCCAAGGCTTTCCTTTGAAATCGAATCTGTTAACCAGATCATACACCCCTGTTTTGAGCTAGCCTTCACATTATGCTCTCTATTACCAGCACACAGTAAATGTTCCGGGTGAGAATGCTAGTCAAAGGTGGTATTATGTGCATTAACTCTGATAAGCGCCCAGTCTACGAGGATTCCTGAGGATTCCTGCCTCACACATCAATATAACCATTACCTTAACGGCCTCAAAAACCTCCAGAAAGGGCTGGGGCTCCCAAGAAGCCTTGATTGAAATCCCACCCTTAGTTTAATGTGCCTATATTTCCTTCCATCTTCCAATCTATAGAACCTGTCCGTTCGTGGCTCTGGGGAGCAAATAGAGAGGCTTTTTATGCTTTTTCTTTTCATGGGCACAGTTTCTATTTGCCTTGCCTCACCATGACACTGTGGACGGCTCAGGAAACTGACCATAACAAAGCCATATACAGGCTCTGTCTTTATAAGCACCTTGTGCACAAGCCTAGGGTTTTGATAACCATGACATAAATAAATGAGGAAACCCCCACAAAACGTTCTGTTTTTTACCACTTTTCAGGAAGCTGTTGCAAAATCGGATTTCTGTCTTACAAACCCTGCCAAATGTTGCTGGGAGCCCTGGAGAAATAAGTAGAAGGGCTTTTCTGCCTCTCCTTTCTTGGGCATGGCTTCAGCATGCCCCAGCTCACCATGCAGTGAGTAGTTTCCTGACTTACTGCCTGGCGCAGCGAACACCTCTTCTCCAGATACCTCTCTGTACGGTGCTGCACCCCATAGAATACAGTGGAGTCCCATGATACATTTGGTCCAATTGTACACATAGCTCTTCCACCTATTCCTTCTCATACCTTCTTGGGCATGTTATCTACCCCCGACCTCATCCCAACTATCTATTTTGATTTTGCTCCTCCCTACCTCTACTGCATTTTCTGTCATACTCCTCCTTTGCCTCTCTGGAAGGCAAGTGCACTGCAATGCCATAAACTATGGCAGTCAGCGCTATACAGATGCAAGATAACATAACGTGCTCCAAAAATACCAATTTTCACCACCACTGGCAAAATCTGTGAAAAATCTAGGAGAATCAAATAGAGACAATTTTTTATTGTGTGCGGTTTCAGTCATGGAAGTAAGAAAGATCAGATGCAGGCAGGATGGACTGAGGTTGGGTGTAAGTTGGTGGAAAATAGCTTGTAATCGAATTGGAAGTCTGTGACGCAGATGATCAATACTGCTGTGCTGATCTTGCTCCATGTGCTTTGACCTTATGTTTCACATGAGCCTTCCTATATTAATCATTCACTTCATCCCAATGAACGCAGACACAATGTTGAATTAACATGGATGTTCTCAAGGTTTGCGACGGCTTGTGTGAAGGTCCCCTCCACAAAACCTTACCACAGAAATTGCACAAGACCTCCTCGATCTTCTTTTTGTTATGTTGGTCCTTTACATGGAAATATTGTCAACTGTCAGAAATGTTTTTTTGTGCACATTGCTTCTTCCCTGGTGGTAAAGCTGAAGCCACCCACACCACCTCATCATCACTGCTGGTTGTAGTCATTTTGAAATGCAGGACCGTGGAGGAAAAAGAAATACTGTAAAAATACACAACACAAAAACGACTCTGCCACTTAATGTAAAACACTTACAAATTAAAAAAATAACAAGCTAAAATAACAAGAAATGACAAACTACAAAGCACAAGACAAAGGTATAGGAAGAAGACAGGTAATAAATGAATGGATAAATGAAGGTACAGCTTTTAAAAGTTCCTGAAGGCTTACAAAGAAGTTGAACAACCAAGATGCAAAAAGCAATGTCAGAAAACAGGAAAGAGGTGCTTGGGAGAGGGTTATAACTGGGGTATAGCGAACCGGAATGCTTTTTTCCCTGTGCATGATTATGCCCAAGTGCAATGACGTGTTTGCACCTAAATTATTGACCAATCATCTGAGTGAACGAGGAAACAAGCCTGCATGTGGCTGTAGCCGCATCGAGGGAAGGCCCAATAACAATTGAAGTGCCATTTTTCAAGTTATGAAGTGCCATTCTTTCCAGTCGAGTTAGGTTGCCCATGTTCCTAAATTTTGCCTGATTCCTTTTCTATATGTATAGACCTTTATTTATCTTGTTAGTTACAGCTCTTTGAAATGTATCAATGACATTTTCTTGTGGCATTTGTGGTACAAATCTGGATTGGGGTTTAAATTCTTGTGTTCGATTAGTTCATTGGTGTAATCAGTAAATCTTGAGAGGTTCCTCATCTCAAGCTCATGTGTCTCATCCAAAGACTTAGGAGAAATGTGTTTTCAATGTCAGTTATAGTAAGCAAGCTTTTGTCTGGTTGCAAAGTGTGTTCTTTACATTTTTCTGCCTGTGTAGCAAAGACATTTTTTAATTTGAGTTTCCGACTGAATTTAAACAAATCAATTTGAAGAACAATTGGGTAAAATATTGTTGTTGGTGCAAATGCAAGGTGGCAGTGTTCTGGGTTTCTTTAGAGAGATGCATGAGAGAGAGGAAAGTCACTCTTAAGGAGTTGCAGGTACTGGTGGGTCAGCTCAATTTTGTATTAAGGGTGATCCAAATGGGCAGGTCTTTTTCTCGCAGCATCTCCAGGGCCATGTCGGGTTTACAGGAACACCACCATCATACCAGATTGACTAAAGGGGTGAAGGAGGACATAAGGTTGTGGTTAACATTTTCTGGAAGACTTTAATGGGAGAGTGATCTGGCCCACCCTGCATGCCACGAGTTGGCCCTGTTCACAGATGCAGCTGGCTCTGTGGGTTTTGGGGCATTGTTTGGTTCATGGTGGTGCATGCTGTTCTGGCCAGCAGACTGGTCAGAGTCTGATTTAACCAGTAATGTTCCATTCTGGACGTGTTCCCGATATTGGTTGTAGTCTGGGTGTGGGGGGACGAGCTGGCAGAAAAAAGTATTGTTTTCTGGTCGGACAGCATGTCAGTGGTTGAAGTGATTAACAGGCAAACAGCAAAATGTGATATGGTCCTGCACGTATTGAAGAAGCTGATACTGTACTGTTTGCAATATGGTATTGTTTTTAGGGCATGCCATGTCCCGGGGGTCCATAATAATGCAGCAGATGCTTTGTCTCATTTTAAGATGGCAGAGTTTTGGAGACGGTGTCCGGACGAACGGATGGCGGAGTTCCCAGAGGACTTATGAAGCATTGGAGCCCAGTGCTTCTGCTGTCCATGTGAAGATACGAAGGCATATCAGGTGGCAGTGTGGGCTTACTCCAGGTTTTACACTGCCAACAAGTTGAGCAAAATGAGTAATTGGTGTAATGTAGCTGCCTACCTGCAGTGTTTGAAGGACCAAGGCCTGTCGCTCGCCTTTGCAAAATAGCAGGTTTTGGCCATATCCATTTTCTCGAAGTTGCAGGGTGGTGCTGATTTTGGGGCTCATTTTTCGATAAAGAAGGCATTCCAGGGTTGGGCAAGGACCACTCCAGCCCCACAATTCCTTTTAGACCAATTAACTTGGTCCTCCTACTGAGCATTTTAGGGGTTCTACCAGTAGTGTGCAAATCTACCTCTGAGGGGGTACTGTTTTCAGTTGCATATAGTTTGGCATTTTTCGGTGTATTTAGGGTGAGTGACTCGGTGGCCACATCCAGAGCAGACCAGGTTGGAGGGATAAAATGGATTCACATGCAGCTTTTGCCTGACCAAGTAAGGTTGTATTTGCCCAGATCTAAAACGGACCAGTTAGGCCAGGGGGCTGTGTCACACTATTTGCTTCCCTCGACCAGGAGTGGGGCCCAAAATTCCTTTTGGAACGCTACTTGAAGCTAAGGCCGGTGGGGGGTCATCATAACTTATTGGTCCACGCGGAGGGTGGGCCTTTGAGGCAATTTCAATTTACAAAGGTGATGCAGAAGGCATGCAGGGCATTGGGTTTTCCTACCACGGGTTTCACTTCCCACTCCTTCCGCAAAGGGACGGCAACAGAAGCGGCAGGTGTGGGTCTGCCTCCGGAAGCATTACAGTGTATCGGGGGTGGAAGTCAGATTGTTTTCAACACTATGTGTGGCTGTCTTTTAGGCCTTTTGTACAGCATTGAAGCTGCATAAAGAGAGCCCTGCTGTAACTCCGCAATTTTCTCTTGCAGGAGTGAGGACCGTGCTGAAGGTGGCTTGGGTATGCGCCATTCGTTTGTGTCAAGATCGGCTGCAAGGCTGAAAGACCCACACAACAAACAGATGTATGGGGAATTTGCATGCTACTAGTTGGGGGCTGGGGATTTGCGACTGAAACATCTCAGGGAATTCTTGTTAGAGGCTTTAGAGCAGGACTGGTTGCCTCACCCCGAGGTGTTGGTGCTTCATGTTGGGGGGAATGACATGGACAGATGGGGTAGACAGCGTGTGAGGGAATTTGTTGTTAATGAACTGATTTTTCTGGTGCACCATTTCAGGGGTACGGTGGTGGTATGGTCGGAAATGATCCAGAGGGGTGATTTGGGAAAAGGGGTGAGCATTGAAGCCATGAACTAATCAATAAGTAAATTAATCATGGAATTGGAAAACTTCACTTGCACATCCCAGCTGCGCAGTTCTACGCATCGTCTATTAAGGCGTGTCTCCCCGGAACTTTTGAGGATGGGGTTCATCTCTCCCAAGAAGGTATTGATGTCTTCATTCATGATTTGCTAGGGGGTATACACCAGTGTCTGTACCCAAGCAGCGGGGAGAGGGCTGTTGGATAGTAGCCTGATCAGCCCTGTGATGCTGTGGACAGGGACTTACACAATGGATTAGATGAAATGTTTGGACCATGAACAAAATGTTAAATTGCTACCCGAGTTGTGGGTGAGGGGTCCGCTCGTGCCCAATAGACCAAGCAGGCGAGGACAGGGGGTTGGCCCCTCGGGTTGCCCATTGGGTGGAGTTTTTAGCCCAGACTTGGGTGTTTGGACTTTCTGGCTGGACAATGGATTTTATACAAGTAGCCCTAAAGCAAGTTAGCCAGCCAGTAGGCCAACAGGCAGCTGGAGGGTCGGCAGGGCTGCTAGGGGGTGAGGTCATGGTAACCAATGATGCAAAATGCAAAAGAACTGTTGGGTCCCCTTCATTAGTGCTGTAAAATTCTGTAATAAACTGTAGCCTCTTTACTCCCAAAGTGGTGTGTCATCCTTGTTGATGACTTACTGTATATATTATGCTCTGAAGCCAGGTGCATACTACGAGTGCTCCCCTATACAATGTCTCCCCTGTATTGAAAAGGCAATATGTGCAGCTGACGGTCCAATGTATCCATTCAAAACTTTAGGATTTTATATGGCACCTACTTAAATAGGTCTGTGGGTGTGCATTGAATATACATAGGTGTATCAGATCAATTACAAATGTGCTTTCTACACTTTGTCATGTTCTTAGACGTGTAATGAAACTCAATCAGGCAGATCTAAAATGTCCCCTGGCACACATAAAACAATGGTTGCAGTTGGATGATGACTAGCAATATTGCACAAAGACAGTAGGCAAACTTTTCATCCTATGACTTTGAATGTGGATTACAGCTTCTTAAGAGACATACAAATAATCATTTATTGATGTATTCATTTATTAATTGATTGTTTGCTTGTTAGGGACATATACACAGGAACTAAATGTTGTTTCAAAGCTCCCACAGTGCAACAGGGAGGGGACAATGAGATGTGAAACAATTAAACAATGAACACAAAGTAAATACATAAATATTAAATACAGTGGTGGAGGAAGTACAAATCTACCAATCTACTATGCCCTGTGAGTGTTCAGAATGTGCAAGTGAGCTTTTGGGAGCTCTTGTGAGCTTTTAATATGAAGATGTATCACTTTACTGAGCAGGTGTTGCACCCTGGTATGCAGGCATCCTTGTTATACATTTGGCACCCTTTATTTTGAGTTATGTTTTCCTCAAATTATCCTAAGAATACCCAAGACAAGGACCACCACACGCCCCGACCTTGAAGCTTGTCTCTGTGATATTGACGGATGAATGACAAGTAACCACCCCTTTTTGAACCCTGAGAAAATAGAAATCATGGTGTGCAACAATACTGCCCTTCTCCCACAACTGCTCCCATGGCCCCCCTCCTTCAGCCCTCAACCCCCTCCCTTCAACATTGTCAAAAACCTAGGCTGCACTATGGACTCAAGCCAAACCCTCTCCCGTCTGATCAATAATGTTTCAAAATGCTGTCACTACCACCTCAAACTTCTTAGGCACATTTTTCCTTGCCTCTCCTACCCCAACAGAATTGCCTCTGTTATGTCTATTGTTATGTCGAGACTGGACTATGCCAACTCCTTATACCTGAGAGCACCGGTATACCAACTCAATAAACTCCAAAGAGCCCAAAACGCTGCCGCCAAACTCCTCCTCGCCCTGGGACACAGAGACCACATCTCACCCGCTCCCCGAACCTTCCACTGGCTCCCAGTCGGACGAAGGGCCAGCTTCAAGACCCTATGCATTACACACCAAGCAGTGCACAAGACCGTCCCAAGGTACCTACAAGAGAAAAGAATACCCTATCTCCCATCTTGCACCCTGAGATCAAGCACTACCCTGCTTCTAGTGATTTCATTCTCTAATTCTGTCAGGATCGGAGGATCCGCCTTCTCAACCTTGGCCCCAACTCTGTGGAACTCACTCCCCCCACATATTCCACACGCCAAAGACTACATAGCCTTCCGCAAGGCTCTAAAAACCTGGCTCTTTCCATAATTCCAATTAAGACCATCTAAGGCTGCTGAGTCCCTGCAACCTGATGACAAATGTTCAAACAGATCCCGAGCAATGACGCCACTGAATGCGCCTATTTAGTCACTAATAGGTTTCTTCTAAACGCAGCACTCGCAAACACCCACTTGGAATCCATAATAGCGAGCTCGATTAATCTAAACCTCCATCCAGACACTCACCACTCCTATCACTCTGCTCACTCTCTACTCTACACCAACACACAATTAGAGTGCAGCCACACCGCCCGATCAATTGCGGCCTAGCTGCTCACATACAAAAAATCCTTCATGAACACCTCAATATTCTGATAAAACACAGCTATACCCCATGAACTTCAGCCTAGTTGCACACATAAGCCTAATACACAGGCCTAACACAGCCAGAACCCAGTCTTGGTGTCCATCCTCCAGGCTGCACACATTCAACTGATATCAAATATCACCACACCTAATGCTAGGTCACCATCAGGCAATCGCATCAACTGTGCACATAATCTGTGCACCCAAGCACCCTATGACACCTTACTCTCTCGACTGACCTGGACTACGGTCCCCGAAGGCGTTCAACCTACCAGCGCTTCGAGGTCATACCTATGATATATAGAGCGCTATATAAATGCCAAATAACATAACATAACTTTGAAAGCTGCGTTCACACTGCTACGGGGCATTGCGCCTGTTTTCCACAGCCAATAGGATCACAGACTGCGCTCCCCCCTCTTTGCCACGTCAACAAACATCACAATCGCACACTGCAGTATATTGACGTGGCTACGCCCATGCCGTACAACGAAATCTGCGTATGCAAAATGACTCAATGGGATGTCCAGCTTTATCGACGTGGTGAGCTGTCTTCGCACCTGTGGCGCCAGCCAATCATATAATGCACTGTGGTTGCGTGCCCACACATGACTCTTGGCCATGTCAACAAATGGACCAATCACATGTTGTGATGGAATTATGCGGCTAGGCCCTTGCCGTGTGACAAAATCTGCGACTGCGTGTGTGAAATCACCCAATAGGATGTCAAGCTTCTTCAATGCTGCTACGCATCTTTGTGCCTGATGCACCAGTCAATCATATCATGCACTGCGGCTGCACCTCTACACGTGATTCCTATCCGTATCAATGAACGGTCCAATCATATGTTGCGATGTTGCGATGTATTGATGCGGCTACACCCACACTGTATGATGTAATCCACTCATGCGAAAGTGACAAATCAGGGCCTGCGCCAGTACATAGCTGCAAATAATAACCCCACCCACTACTGATTACTGGATGCTTGTTTTGTATATATGTAACTGTTGTATGAATTTCGCTCTCCCGACGTCCACCGAGGTCTGGTAGACACACGTCGCAGGGCATGGGACCAGTTGGCCAACTGAGACTATTTGCTTTGCAATAAACCCTAGATTTTGGGAATACAACCTTGTGTCTGGCGAATCAGTTCGTGTGTGGTGATTGTGACTTGTTTCCACAAATGAGGGTCCCTCAGGGGCCCCTTCAAGCGCCCGAATAGGGACCCTCCCCCACTTGTTCCATCGTGTACGTTGTAAAATAAGAAAGGCGGAAAGAACGGCAGGGATGGGGCGATCGAGCCGGGATCAAGAGGTGTTCGGGGCACCCCTGCGTAAGCGATGAGACTCCTATGCAGATCTGCACACATCTGATCCCTGATCGACGTGCCCGGCCAGAGAACAAGGAGGCAAGGGTCCCAAAATGAGACAGAGTGAGCCAAGATACACAGACACAATGTTATTGGTTGCGTCAGTATACGGACGAATTGTGTCTTGAAAAGACAAATTGATTGATCAGGTGAGTCGTGCCCTGATTCGTAAGTAATCCTGATATTGGTTGAGAGTTGATTTTGCAAAATCAAACACCCAGTGTAAGTTTGATTAGCCAAGGGTAAGGTTGAAACATGCCTGGGGTATTGTCCACCCTAGTGGGGTTTTTCTGCTGTGGCGGACAGTCTTTGGAAACTGGCCAGGTCGCGCCACCGGTGGGAACGCCGGCATATTAGATGTATGTGAAATATGGTGTGGGAGCGATAATGTTTTGTGAGATTTGGCATAAGCAAACCAGAAAGCAGGAAGATCTTCAGTGGCCGAATCATAGGAGTTTTGAGATGACGAGGATAGATAATTTGAAGGAGATTTTAATAAAAAAGAAAACACGCCGTGCTGCATTTGATATCCTTAGGGACTGGAGGAGGGAAGCTATGCTTTGTTTCAGAAGTAGAGAGAAACATGCATGCAGGCATAAATCGAAGTCAGAAAGAGCGGAAGAAAAAGAGGAGGAGGAGTAGAGTAATAGTTTCAGAAGATCAAATAGACGCGACCAGTTGAGTATAGAAAAAATATATCCACAACGAGAATTGCATTCATCAGATATATTGATAGAAAAAATATTGACTGATACGAAACAAGGCCCAGGGCGAGAGACTCAAAAGACTGCGTCAGTGGCTATTGATCAACCCCCTCCTGTTGCTCAGCCCCTCCCATCTGTTCAGATCCTAGCACAGCCACAGACTGCACATACAGCGCAGTTTCTGTCCCATCTGCCGCTCATGTAATTGAACTTGAATTTATTAAAAAAGAAGAAGGGGCCGGACAGAGTGGATGTGCGAGAGTGACTCGTAGTGCGATTAGGAGAGGAAGCGAGAGTTGCAAGAACAGGCCGAAATGTATATAGATAGGAATGATGAAACGGCAGCGATGGCTTCAATATTTGACTTCAGGAGGAGCAACGAAAGACAGGTAGTGTTGGAATGCATGGGTGAATATTTAGTGGCTAGATGGAAACAGTTAATTGGGAGGTTACCGCCACAACGATTGTTAGATTTGAATGCATTGGCACGTTGTAGAGGGAGAGATGAAGAGATGAGGGAACATGTAGATCGGCTTTTTGAACTGAAGAATGAACTTGATAATGAATATGCTGAAATGTTTGCCACACCTGGGTATAGGAGTAGGGATAGTAGAAGAGATAAAACTGAAGCGGTAGAGCCATATATACAGCGGCGATATTTGTCGTCATCAAGACAGACAGGTGACCATCTAAGAGTGTGTATACCAGAGGCATTGAAATGGATTTCAGATCCCAGTATTCCCACAAGGGAGATAAATGAGATATGTAATGAATACCCCTTGTCGATGAGAATAGAAGTGTTACGAACAATGGTTGGGGTGCTACTCCAGCAAGTAGCGGGACACAATAGAGGTAGAGGAAATGCCCAAGGCAGAGGTAATTCAAACATGCATGGAGGGCCCCTGGGATTGAATCAGTGTGCGTATTGTAGAGAGGAACGTCACTGGCGAGCACAATGCCCACATTTGCAAAATAGAAATGGGATATGTCCAGAGAAGACAACATAGAGGGCATTCAGGAGCAAATGGGCATAACAGGAATAACATGCAGCAACACCAAAATAGTCAAGGGAATGGTGCCCAAAACCAGAATCAAACCTCTACAGAATATGCAAAATGGGAATAGAGGAAGGGGTGGAAATATTTTTCGATACACATGCGAATGCATATTATTATAACAGCAGCGATTACACATCGTATGATGTGTTGTTTCCCCAATAGGTCAGCCCAAGACAGGGGTTGGAACTGGTGTCTATTCCCGTGAATCAGAAAGGACTCTACGTTGAAATGAAAGTCGGGGATAGTGAGCACAGATTCCTACTGGATATGGGGGCACAAAAGTGTTCGATAGACCATCACTTGGTTCTAGAGATACCGCTGTCAGGGCAAAGAAATATTTCAGTAGGGTTCGCAGGTACCCCAGTGATTAATCCAGTGTCCCAACCAGTAGCAGTAACATCAGGCCCATTCACTGAATATTGTCCATTCCTTTTAACAGAGAACTGTGGGGAGAATCTGTTGGGATTGAATTTATTGAAAAAACTAAGTGCAGTTATCCACTGTACGCCGGATGGAGTATTTTTGACCATTTCTCTACAGGATGTGCCAGTATCAGAATTTTTGTCTAAACCTTTGCCAGAGGAATTAAGTGAAGTGCCAACTTGTATATGGGCGAAAAATGACAATGATGTGGGATGTTTGAAGATAGAGCCAGTGAAAATTACACTAAAAGAGTAACGTTACCACGTCCGCAGTACAAAATCTCAGTGGAAGGAGAAAATGGATTGAAAAGTATTGTCTGATTTGGTAAAATTGGGAGTGATTGAAGAAATTACAGGCAGCACTTGTAACATTTCCATTCTCCCGGTGTATAAGAAAGGTGGTAATGAGGTACCATACCGTTTTATAATTGATCTGCGTGCATTAAACAAGGTAGTAGATCCTTAATTTCCATTGGTCCCAGATGTTACCACAATTTTGACAATGATTCCTGCTTCAGCAGAATATTTTAGCGTTATTGATTTGAAGAATGCTTTCTTCAGTATTCCAGTGCACCAAGAAAGTAGATATTTGTTCGCCTTCACATTAGGAGGACGATCATTTACATTTAAGCGCATTCCACAAGGCTACACAGAAAGTCCAAGAATTTACAGTAGAGCATTGAAAGAACTAGATATGCTAGAGTTACCAACAGGTTGTGTATTGTTACAATATATAGACGACTTGTTGATCGCTGCAGATACAGAAGAGATTTGTAAAGAGAGTACTGTTTTGTTGTTAACACATTTGGCAGCGCATGGCCACAAAGCAAGCTTAAAGAAGTTTCAGTATTGTCGAAAGGAGATGGCTTATTTGGGTTACCTACTTTCAAGAGAAGGGAGAAGACTAATGCCAGAGCGAATAGAGAGTATTTCTGGTATGCCTATTCCAAAAACACAAAAAGGAGTCAGGGCTATAATAGGCGTGGCTTCTTATTGTCGGCAGTGGATAGTGAATTTTGCTCTAATTGTGAAGTCAATGGTGGAGTTGACAAAGAAGGATGCTATGATGCCTTTGCAGTGGAGTGAAGAATGTCAGAGAGCATTTGGGTTGCTCAAAACTGTGCTGTGTTCCGCTCCAGTTTTGGGCACAACAAATTATGAAAACATTTTTAGATTATTTGTGCATGAGAATGACGGCTGCGTGCTGGCTGTTCTACCACAGGAAAAAGGTGGAAGAAATAGGCCGTGCGGCTATTTTTCTTCTGCGCTGGACCCTGTAGCGCGCGCATTACCACAATGTTTGCAAGCTGTTGCAGCAGCTGCTGCATCAGTGAAACAAACGGAAGGGATGGTAGTGGGGCACACTTTAATTTTGATGGTGCCACATGCCATAGATGTTCTATTAAATAGAACACAGATACAACACCTCACCTCTGCTAGATTGACTAGATATGAAATTGTCCTGTTCGCGCCACACATCCAAATTATGAGGTGTAGCGCTTTGAATCCTGCTGAATTAATGCCACTGCCCATGTAAAAACTTGATGGAAATGAATCACCTCCCCATGATTGCTTAATGGTTAGTGAGGAAGAAACGAAGGGGAAAATTGATTTGACAGACACCCCACAAAAAGAGCCAGATGGAGGGTTGTTTTGTGACGGCTCCTGTTTTAAATTGCCGGGTGGCACATCAACTGCCGCTTACGCTATCACCACGTTAAAAAGTATTGTGGAAAGTAAAAGAATCCCCTACAACTCCACACAAGCAGCGGAGATAATAGCCTTGACCAGAGCTTGTGAGATTTCACAGAATTTGAGTGTAAACATATATACTGACAGCCAATACGCCTTTGCCGGGGTTCATAACTTTGGCCGACTTTGGGCTGAGAGAGGTTTCCTAACATCACATGGGGCTAGAATACAACATGGCCCTTTGATTGTACGATTATTGTCTGCACTTACGTGTCCAAAGCACCTGGCGATAGTGAAATGCGAGGTGCATAAAAACCTAACATGCAAAGTGGGAGAGGGAAATGCATTTGCAGACAGAATTGCGAAACAAACTGCCACTGACTTGAATACCAAAATGTTAACAGTACAGTCGGAGGAAGTGCCCTGCATGATAGAGAATGGAATTTCCACTGTCAAAGAGATGCAGGCGGAGGCCACTGCTGATGAAATCCAAGGGTGGGCCGAGGACTCTGCAGAATTAGATCTAGAGGGTTGCTGGAAGGACAAGAAGAATAGAAATGGGATGCTGCCCAACTCCTATGTAACTGCAATGGTCACAACGGCTCACAGCCCTACTCATATTTGTGCCAAAAAGATAGTTCAACACTTAGCCACAGTATGGGAAAATGCGCACATAAAGAAAAATGCTGAGAGGTTGGTGCACAATTGTATCACGTGTCTACAACACAATTTGGGGAAGGGAACGGTGACTCCAACAGGCAGTTATGGCCCTCCCTCTATGCCTTTTGAGGTAATCCATTTTGATTTCATAGAGATGGAGAGATGCCAACAGTTAGGGGCCGATTCATGGAACAAATGTGCGCCGAAAATCCCAGCGCAAGTTGGCACAAGCGTGAGAAAGCAAGCGCACGGGGACGCGTCCGATTCAAGGAAGGTGCTGTGCGTGTTTTCAACTGGTTGTGCGCCAAATCCGTGCATGGCGCACGCGGGCGCTCACGTCATCAAACGGCGTGCGCTACGCGCACAGGGAAAGCGCACATAGCGCGACGCACACAACAAAAGTGGGCGGAACAGTGGGCGTAATACGCGGAATGGGGAATAACGCGTGAAAAAGAAGGCGTAACTGAGGAAGTACTGCAGGGAACTACACAGAACACCCACACGTACACGAATAACCCGTATTCATGGATTTGAATGCGGGAAACCCGCGCACGTCGAAAGATGCGCACAGGCGTCAACGCGTCTGCCACACGAAGGCAGGCGGAAGCGTCCCGCGCACAGTATAAAAGTGCGTGCAAACAACAAACACGTATATACAGCTACGATGAATGCCCCATTTGTCGCAGCACTGATCGTGGGACACCGCAGGAGGAGGAGAATAGCCAGGGCCCGCATTTTTTCAGCCTAGACAAGCCTTTTTGGGATGCCTGACGACCAGGTCTACGGCAGGTATAGGTTTCCACCTCGTATCATCCTAGACCTGGTCAGGGAGTGGGAAGATGACCTTACATCCCCCACCCTCTGCTCCAAAGTTTTGAGCCCCTTAGAGAAGGGGCTCAATGTCCTGCATTTTTTGGCCACTGGGTCATTTCAGCGGACTACTGCCATAGTGGGGGGGGGGTCTCACAGGCCACGCAGTCACGCTGCCTACACCAAGTGCTGGCAATCATCACTGCACGCCCCTCAGTCCGCAGGCACATATACATGCCCAGAACACCCGCAGAAAGGCAGGCCTTTGTCCAGGACTTTTACAGGGTGGCACACTTCCCCAAAGTGCTCGGTGCCATAGATTGCACCCATGTGGCTCTACGTCCACCTCGGGCCACTGAGCACATCTACCGAAACCGCAAGCACTGGCATTCCATCAACGTGCAGGTGGTATGCGATGCAAAGGGAATCATCACCTCTGTCTATGCAAACTACCCTGGCTCCACCCATGACAGTTTCATATACAGAATGTCCGCCCTGAGCTGGGCCCTGGAAGCTGGGCAGCATGGTGACAAATGGCTCCTAGGTGAGTACAAATGCCCGTGCACATGCATGCATGTCACACACACACAAATACACAAACCCCAATAATCACAACCATCATCACCTCTCCAGGGGACAGTGCCTACCCTCTGAGCAACCACATGATGACACCAATCCGGAACCCCACCACACCACCCCAGGTAAGATACAACGCTGCCCATATTGCAACCAGGTCCATAGTGGAGCGCACATTCGGAGTGCTCAATTCACACTTCCGCAACCTTGACCGCTCTGGCGGGCAGCTACTCTATGCACCCCCAGTAGTGTGCAGGATCATTGTGGCAGCATGTGTCCTGCACAATGTTGCAACACGGCAGGGCGTACCGGTGGACATGGTGGTGCCCCCACATCCCCAACCACAGGCACAGGCACTGCACATGGGAGGGGATAGGGCACGTGGCGAGGCAGCCCGGACCCAGCTTGTGGCCACATTTTTCACCTAAACTCCCACTGCTGCGGAGTGCACACTGGCCTGGCACCAGGTGACATTTGATGATGACAAAGAGACAGTCAACTGTCACAACCTTACCACCCTGAGAATGTTGCCATGTAAGTTCCACATTGTGTGCATCTCTAGCTAGTCAAACCTAACCAATCCTGTGTGACCAAAAGGTACACATGCAAGGTGTGTATCACACAGACCTGCAAAACAGGCCATGACAATCACTGGTATGTCACCCAAAGCCACCAAAACCACAACATGACATGGCAAGCAATAGCAAAACACCAACACAGTAACAATAATGTACACATTGAAATGTGAACAATGCAAAGTGGCATCAGACAATGATGCCTGACATGGAATCAGATTAAATGACTAACCAACAACCTCTCACACAAAGCAAGTCATACCCAAATGCATACCAAAAGTTGTAGCTTGAACATAACAATGAATGCCTGTTTACATGCACATTGTGCACGGCAAAATCAACACTGCATAATACGTGTGCTGCGTCCATCTCCTGCAACAAACTGCTCAGCGCACAGCATAGTGACCAGCCATTGTGTGTGATGCACACCCTGCGCATCACATGAAAACGACAAACTAAATAAAAAAACAAATCACGCATGTACAGGATCCACAAATGGTCATAGATCATGTGCTGCAGGGACACAGTGGGCACCAGAAGGCAAACAGAGTGTACATGTGGACATGTAAGGGTGGTTGTACATGTAGTGGATCATAGTGCGAGTGTGTGGGTCAGTAGGAACATGCACTCAATATATGCATGTGCAATCAAGTGACCATCAGTGTCCTCTACACATCACATGTGAACATTCACCATGTGTACACCCAGCATGTCAAGTCACAACTATTCCCTCACACCTGAAAGCTAAACACAACACATGAACAGGCATTGATCAGCAGAATACATCATGTACATAGGATACCGCAATTACATTGTCAGGGTGCGCATCACACTGTAGGGCAAGGCAACTGTCAACAACAAAACACCCCCCCTCCCTCCCAAATCACCATGACCCACTGAACAACAGCACCTGGGTTATGTAGCCTTCATCCTTGAAGTTCACCTGGCCACAGGATCACACTTCCCCTTTGTCAACATCTCCCACCTTGTGTGCAAAAAGTGTCCAGCACCCTCAGAGGCCACCTTGACTTGCAAAAACACCAAATCAAAGAGAACTGAAAGCAGGCCAACACAGAAGCCAAGCAAAAAGCCTGCAGGCAGCAAAACAAATGAGAAGAGCCTCCAGTAGATGACTTGAAGTAGCAGTACGTCACAAAGCCCAAGTACTACCACAATGACGTAACAACCAAGGTAGCACAGTAAAACAATGTCACAACAGGATGTGTACCATGTGTGGTACATAACACAGAATAATGCACCATGAACTGATGTGTACTGTCACAGCTCCCATGTACAGGTGCAGGAGTGGCACGAACCAACCACCCCCACCGTGGTCGGGGTGCCTGCAAGGTCAAACTCACACAGGCCTCTGAGACCCTGTTGGGGAAGGAGGGTCAGGGATATGCAGTCGGGACAGGCATTGCTATACTGGATAACCGGAATGAGGGGCAGGAGAGGGGAGTAGGATTCACATGGGAAAGTAGGAAATGCACAAAAATGTACTCCTCACATTTACACATACACAAGTACACCAAACCTGATCATCATGCACATAGTAACAAATTACTCAAATGGAAGACAAAGGGAAACGTATCTCTGGGGTGAGTGCTGGCCTCCTGCCTGCGCACTCTCAGGTCCGGTAACAGGAGCAGTTTAATGCTGCAAAGAGAGACAGTTACTAATCTGTGCATGCCCATAACACACAAACACACCACCATATATGCCCCAAAGTAACAAAATACTCTACAAACAAACAATCTGGTGTGGATGCTTCGTACACATGCGTAACATTACCCCTGTGATGGTTCATACACAATCAATGCAGTAAGTCATGCGCCGCTGGGTGGGTTGCAAATGGAAGACCAATGTGTCAAAAATTACACAACATGCAATGTTCCCTGGGTAAGCAGCCAGACACAAATAGCAAGGTATGACTTCAGAACAAGTCGTGTTCCACCATGACCCAAATAAAGTAGGTAGTGCATGTGTCAAATTCTACATGGTAATGAAATGCACTGCACACGAGTCTGTCCCTTGCTGTCTGTACCTGTGAGCTGCTTCTTTCCATGTCTTGCAATGCTACATGGCTAATACAAGTGCCTCAATGGACCATGGTGGACCGGAAAGTATGTGCCACTGGCCCTGCAGGTGCCCCAGACAACTTTCCCATCAACTAGCCATTAGTCCACCAACGCATCACAGCTGTATTGTGCGCTTCAACACCAATATTTGTCCAAGCCCACTGTCAGTGCTGCTACTAAGCATGCATGTGCATCTGGCCAGGTGGAAGGTCTGCTGCGTTGTGGCCTCTCTGTGCTACTCACTTTGCCTGGAGTTCCTTGAAACACGTCAGCTGTTTTCGGATGCATGAGCGCAATCCCTGTGCCTCTGCTTGCGCACACATGCGCATGTTAGCACCTCCAAATGTGTCCAGCTTCCAGACGTCCAATGGCCCATGTCTGCTGACAAAGGTGGTCTGGAGGCTCATCCCCCTGCAGAAAGTGCATGAAACACATGATTAATGCTTTAAAATCATCTGTATGTGTCTCTTCAGGCATTACATGACTGGACCATGTCAGAGACGTACATCACAAATCACACCATCAGTCCGTCTTTCACAGGCAAACTGTTGAACACACCATCTATGCCATGAAGTGCAACAAGCACATGTGCAGTATAGATAATAAACATACTACACAATGAATAGCAATGAATGTACACATCAATCATGAAACCCCCCATCTAGCGAATGAAGAACAGTGGTCAATAACACCCCTATCATCCCCACTAGGGGTGTTAACAAAGTTTCACAGCAGCAGACATGCCACAGATATGACAGTCCAGAGCCCTTGTGTAATACGCTGTTACACCGAACCATCCTTGCGAGCCCATGGATAAGGGAAGCAGGAGTGGCATATGTGAGTTAAGGACCCCAAGCTGCAAACACATACACAAGAAAAGCTTGAAGGGCCCAGCTGGAACAGACAGTGGATGCTCTCAAAAGCCACAAAGCACCACACCGTCACATGAAAGCACAATAGACAAACAATTTTAAACTATATTAACTAATTACATTAACTATGAAAAACCTACATTACCTATTTAAACTAACTATCAAATTGAAACTAAACTAACTAAACTAAAAGAAAAATCAAAAATGGCCACATACGACCCGGGGGGGGGAGACACCCAGGAGGGGGGAGGTACAGGGTGCTGCTCAACACCCACATGCGATGATGTTGAGAAAAAAAAACTCCATGGGCTCAACGCCTGCACAGCCCGACCTATGTGGGAGATAGACTGTCGTCCGAGTCTGGCTCTTCCTGGAAAGGAGGAAGTGGCACAGGAGCCTGACAAGGCCTGGCCGCAGCTTGCCCCTCATCGGCAGCAAGTCTGCCGGACGGGTAAGCCTGGTTCTGTGTGGTGATCACACGTAGGTCTGCATGCAGAACCTCCAGTGATACACGTGCTTCCTCTTGCAAGGTAGCACGTGTAACACTGAGTTCCTCCTGCAAGCCCTGGCTGGACAACTGCTGCACCTCCCGGCAAGCATGTAGCTCAGCCGAGATGGTACGCTCAAGCTGCGCAAACCTCTCATCTGCCCGCTCCTTCTGGGACATCAAAAGGACACCCAGAGTGGATCTGAGGGAAGCATACTCTTGCCTGAGGGCCTCCATGTGTGCCTCTGCGTGAGCAGCAATTGCTTTACACAGAGACAACATTTCAGCCTGGCGTGCCGTGTCAGAGGCGGCCATGCCCAGCCTGAGCAAGCGGGCCGTGGACCGTGCCGCCTGCTGCTGGAGAAGCACCTGCATAGCAGGGGGGAGCACGGATTGGGCCACACGCTCCATGCTCTCAGCGATGTTCTCCATTGCTGCCCCCTGCCGTTCAGAATTGGAAGTCAGGTCTTGCTCCCACTCAGTATACTGCAGTTGCGCGTGGTGACCGCGTTGCTAGGCTTGACCCCTGCGGGACCCAAGGACTGGGTGTCCTCATTGTGTTGGCACCGCCTGCGGCTGCACGACTACATGCCTCCATCGACGTGATGGCCCAGGCACATAAGTGACTGGTGTGGAGGGTGACCCTGCGTCCCGATCCACCACAGGCGGAGGTTCCAAGACTGTCTGACCCCTCAGTGCAGGTGTCGCGGACAGAGGAGTGTCCACATCAGAATCACTCACCCCTGACATATGGACCTGATGCTCGTCCAACTCGACATGGACGTCAGACTGGTCATCAGGGCTGGACTCATTGCCAGCTAGAGACAAGATGTACTGTAGCACATGTGGGTTTTCATGGCCTACCACCCCACGACCCCTACTTGTGCCGGGTTGCTGTAGTGATAACAACCCTGTGCCTGGCATGACAACAACATCCTCTGGCTCCATTGCATCATCATCTGAAAAGTAGAGAGAAATAAGGTCACTACACATGTTAGAAGCACACAACACACACACACAGACACCAAACACATCAAGCAGACATGCCACTCACAAAATAGAACCTGCCATGCATGCTGGGTCAACTTGAAATTGCTTCTGTGATTAGGCATGTCAAAAGGTATCAGTTTGCACTGAAGTGGGTCAATGCAGTGCAGCAAATATGTACGTTACTCACTATCTACATGTCCAAGAACTTCATGATGTGTGTCATAAAATGTGAAGGCAGTGCAAGGTCAACTTCAGGCATCACGTGCAATGTGCATTCAATGGGTAGCATGTCTACAAGCAAACCACCCCTCCCCCAAGTGCAAATGCAGGGATGCCTAGCATGGTATCAAAAGGCCGAACATAGAACTGTGTATTGACAGACAGTGTTGACTAGCATCAACAGCATCATGTGAATCAAGTGACAACACAGCAAATGATGATGGGACAGTAAGCAGGACACATGATTAAACCTCTGGAGTACACCCATGTGTGAAGAAGACACTACACCAGTTGGACAGAGTCATTGGCCATTAAACAGGCTGAGGCCTGTGACACACACGGACTGTCAGGCCCTATACATGTGTGCAACGCAGTACTGAGTCACAGTGGACATGGGAAGGCTGATGAAATGCCATGCATTGTATGTCACCCAGGACTTGTATTACAGTGATCATCCAGTCAAGGACACATAGGGGCATGCGTGGAATGCACATGGAGCATGAATGGGCACTCATGTCCCTGCGGGGCATCTGACCTCTGCACAGTACAAGTGAGATACCCTGCATCAAGTACTAAGGATGTACCACACAGCATATGTCTGGCAGATTGGCCGCTGGAAGTTAGCATGTACACAGGATGCATGAAAGGGAAGTACCCAACGGCAATATTTAAGCAGACCAGTGCAAAGGTGGATTTGGGGTGCAGAGCGGGGGGTGGAGGGGCAAGGGAGCATGCCCACATGGAGTACCCGTATGCAGGCAGAGGACACATGCACGTCACTCATGCTATGACATTGTCCCTGGGCTGAGAGGAAGGTCACCCCACGCTACATGCCGAAGGGCCAGTGAGCTGGAACATGGACCGGAGGGGCAAACTGGTAACCAGCATGTGAGTATGGTGTAATAGTGGTGATGCGGACAGTCACCGTCTGCTCCACATATCCACCATCCAGCAGAGCAGACATGCATCAGGGAAGCATTGCATTACTTGCACATGTCAAAACTTGACTCCTCTTCCCCTATCTCCTCCTCACCTGTTTCTTCTTGTATCTCCTCCAACTTTAATGCTTCCGTCTTCTTCCTGGTTCTTATGCTTTCCACTGGCCTCTTCTCTTTTTCTGACGTAAGTAAGGACGTGCTCTCTCGGTGGCCACCTTGATCTGGATGTTTTACAGATCTTGGGGAAACCCGAGGAGCACGCCCTTCGTGCTGGGAAAAAGCCCAAAGGCAAAAAACCCTGAGAGATGTTAGCAGTCCGTCTTCAGATGTGGAGAGTGTTTGGTAGTACCTTTCAATTGTCCTTTGGGAAGGGTACCAGAAAAGTCTCCAATGATTCCTCCGATTAGATTAAGGAGGGGCTGAATAGAGGAAAACAGACTCCAGTTGTTCTCACAAAAAACGGAAAGGAACCGGAACACCGGCAGAGAAAGGAAGAAACAGGTAAGAATTAAAGATAGAAGGTAGCGAAAAAGAAATAGAAAAATGTAAAGACTTCCGATACTCAGGAAGGCAGTAAATATAGAGAGAGAGGCTGAGTGAGATAGCCGAGATAGACACTTAAATGGAAATAGCGGCAGACACCAAAGGAGGTTAGCGTTACGTGTACGAACGAACAGCGAAACAGAACCAACCGTTACCTTACCTTAACCTGTAGACACCCACGTGAGGAGATAAAGGTGAAATACATACAGAAAGGAGAGTAGGAGAGGTTAAACAGAGAAGAGGCTCTGGACGGCAAGTCGCTTTAGGGAAAGAACTGGCAGCGCACGTAACAAAGTTGATACAACGCGCCGAGTGCCAGAATGCATTGTTGTTTATAGGTTCCGGCGGCCATGTTGGATAAAAACTAGACCGTCAACCTGGAACTATCAGAACCATGTTAGTGGTATTTCCATCTATGCATGAACTTCCAGGGCTGGTGCATGACAGTATGCCCCCTTCGATACTTGCTTCCTCCAGGCTTTCCCGGGTTCCGTCTGTGGAATTGTTGAACAAGTCGTGGGGCATGTACATGGGATCTTGGTTCCCATGTTCTTTCAGCAATCGAATAACCCTTCCAATGGACTAGGTATTGAAGAGTGCCCCTTCTGTAACGAGAATCCACCAATCTGGCCACCTCATACTCCTTTGGTTCATCGCGAGGGGCAGTGATCGGGCTTCTTCTTGTTCTTTTGTAAGGATCTTCCTTATGAGCCTTTAGAAGCGAAGAATGAAAGACCGGATGAATTCTTCTTAAGGCGCTGGGGAGTTGTAATTTGAATGCAACTGGATTGATCCTGGATAGAATGCGATATGGACCTATAAATCTGGCTGCAAATTTACCCATATGGGTCCAACGAGGTAAATACCGAGTAGAGAGCCAGACTCGATCTCCTAGCTTCCATAATGGAGTAGGACTTCTTTTGGTGTCGGCAGACACCTTGCATCTCCTCCTGCTGTCTTCCAATGCTCGCAATGCTTCTTTGTGTGAGACTCTGAGATCCATTAGCATCTCTTCTATGGCTGGCGCGGAGATCTTAGAACTTGGAGCTAGGACTCCTGGCAAGTGGTGCGGATGGTACCCATAGGTACATTTGAAAGGGCTCATCTTGATTGCCGTATGATACGTATTATTATAGGCGAATTCTGCCATTAGTAGCAAAGAAGCCCAATTATCTTGCTCTCTATTGCAAAAGCAACGAAGGGACTGCTCTAAATTGGCGTTCAGTCTCTCCGTCTGTCCGTTTGATTGAGGATGATACCCAGAGGAGAGAGCTTGTTGAATTCCTAGTTGTTGACAAAGAGAGTCCCAAAACTTGGAGGTAAATTGGGTTCCTCTGTAAGAGATTATGGTTCGGGGTAAGCCGTGTAGTCTTATTACCTCCCTGAGGAATATGGTAGCTGTCTCAGAGGCAGAGGGTACTCCTTGTAATGCTACAAATTGGGCTAGCTTTGTATAAGAATCTATCGTTACCAAGATCGCTGTTCTGCCATTTGAAGTTGGTAGCTCTACTACAAAGTCCATCGAAAGGTCTTCCCAAGTACGTGTGGGTGCCTTGGCTTGATGTAAGAGTCCTAATGGTCTTTGACGAGGTGTCTTATTGATGGCACAGATGGGGCAAGTAGAAACATAGGAAGTGATGTCTTTTCGCATAGATGGCCACCAAAAACCTCTGGATATCAGCTCATAAATTGCCTTTTCTCCATTATGTCCCGCCAAGGGTAGATCATGACAAAAGCTGATGGCTTGGTTCCGAAGAGTCGAGGTAGGTAGAAATAGTGCAGACTGGTGAAACCATAGTCCATTGATCTCTTGTAATTGATAGGCTTCTCTTTCTTCTTGTGTATATTCCTCCAATCCACTATGAACCTCCTGCAGGAAAAGATTTGCTATCATGTAAAAATGATGCTTCGGTAGGATTCTTTCCTTCTGTAATTCTGGCTTCTCCTCATCTACCCAGCTTCGGGATAATGCGTCAGCAACACTGTTCTGAGATCCAGGTATATAGGTGATTTGGAAGTCGAAATTGGAAAAGTAGTATGCCCAGCGAGCATGTCTCGAGTTTCTACACTCCATCTGTTGGAGTACCTTCAAGTTTCTATGATCCGTACGGATAGTGAACTGTTGCGCTGCCCCTTGCAAAAGGTGTCTCCATTCTTGACAGGCAGCTCGCATAGCCAATAGCTCTCTCTTGAGCACGGAATCATTTCTTTCACTTCCCGTCAAGGTGCGGGAATAGTAAGCTATGGGGTGTTCTTCCCCTTTACGATCCTCTTGTAATAAGACTGCCCCCAAGGCACCTCCGGAGGCGTCTGTCTCCAGGACAAAAGGTTTAGTCTGATCAGGTTGTAGTAGAACCGGAGCAGAGGTGAAATGTTTCTTAAGGTTCTTGAATGCCTCCTGTGCTTCAGTATCCCAGTGAAAAACCACTCCCTTTTTGAGGAGCGAGGTTATGGGCAAAACCAGGTCTGAAAATTTCGGGATAAATCGGCGATAGAAATTTGCCAGACCTAGGAAGCGTTGCACCTCCTTAACAGAAGAAGAATCTGGCCATCAGTCTATTGCCTGAATCTTGTTAGGATCCATTCGCACCCCATTAGCAGACAAGATAAACCCGAGGTATGAGACCTCGGAAGCTTCGAAGATGCACTTCTCCGGCTTGGCAAAGAGATGATTCTCTAGTAATCTCTGTAGAACCTCACTTACATGGACTCGATGTTCTTCCAAGGAAGGTGAGAAGATCAGTATATCATCCAGATATACCACGACGGATGTATATAGAAGATCTGCAAAGATCTTGTCAACAAATCTCTGAAATATCGCCGGGGCGTTCACTAATCCGAATGGCATCACACAGTACTCGAACAACCCCATTGGTGTTCTAAATGCAGTCTTCCACTCATCCCCTCTCTTAATCCTTAACAAATGGTAGGCCCCTCGTAGGTCAAGTTTGGTGAATACCTTTGAGTTCCGGACAGCCTCGAGAATGTCTCGAATAAGGGGCATTGGGTATCTGTCACGGACAGTCAGGCTATTTAAACCCCTGTAATCGATACATGGGCGTAATTCCTTTGAGTCCTCCTTAGATATAAAGAACAATGATGCCCCTCCTGAAGACTTTGACGGTCGGATCAGTCCATTCTCCAAGTTGGCATCTAGATAATCCTTCAGAGCTGCCTTCTCTGCTAAAGACAAGGGATACATCCGTCCAAAGGGAAGAGAAACCTCCTCCTTGAGGTCTATGCTACAGTCTTCATTACGGTGAGGTGGGAGGAGTCTAGGGTTTACATCTTCAAACACCTTTGAAAAAGTCTGGTACTGTACCGGGATAGAGGAAACTGAGATGTTGGATAGTCTTTCGGTAATGCTGGATTGGATTTAAACCTGGAGTCCCTTCATGCAATGTTCTCCGCAATAGTCTGAATCAAAGCTGAGTTTGTTAGCCGTCCAATCTATTCTGGGGTTATGACGCCGTAACCAGGAGATACCTAGTATCAGAGGGAAATGTGCCGCCCTGATGACATCAAAGCCAAGGGTCTCCGTGTGGTGTCCCATTCCCAATGAGATAGGAACCGTTTCCATAGTAATAAATCCGGAAGATAAAGGACGTCCATCCACCCCTTCGACTGGGAGAGGTGTTGTCTTCTTCTGGAGCGGGATTTGGTTCTCTTGGGCCCATTTGACGTCTATGAAATTTCCCGCAGCTCCACAATCTAGCATGGCTAGTACAGGGATGTTCTGCTTCAAACTGTAGGAAAACGAGACCTGAAATACCATTAACCGGTTGTCTTCTATTCCTTCCTGGCTGAATCTGGTAAGATTGCAAGGGTTTGAGCAGTTGTCCCCACGGTCTCCCTTGCATAAACCTGGGGTCTGTCGTTTCCCTGTCTTCTGGAGGGAATTTCAGAACAGTCCTTGAGTCTGTGTCTAGAGGATCCACAGTACATACAGAGGTTCAGTTCTTGTCTTCTCTTCCTTTCAGTCTTGGTTAAGGGTCCTCTGGTAGATCCTATCTGCATCGGTTCCTCTAGGGTTGGCCGTTCTCTTCTTTGCGGGGGGCTGTACCGTTGTACATAGCCTCTTCCTCTTCTTCTCTCCAAACGTCTCTCTTGAATACGAAATTCGATCTGGAGGGAGAGGGTAACTAGCTCACGAAAGCTGTTGGAACGAGCTACCCGGGCCAGTTCGTCCTTCATTTCCTCGTTCAACCCCCTTCTGAAGATTGTCTGTTGCGCTGTATCTGGCCAACCAGCGGATACTGCTAGACTCTGGAATTGCGCAATGTAAGCTTGTAGGTCCTGATTTCCCTGCTTAACATCGAGGAAAGCTTCGTATTTGGTATACTGGACCTCTGGACGTTCAAAACGGTCCTTGAACCCCTGTATGAACACAGCATAATCATTAACCAAAGGATCCTGGTTAGTGACCAGGGGGGTTGCCTAGGCCAGGGCACTTCCAGCTAAGTTAGAAATGATAAATCCTATCCGAGCCCTTCCCGACTCGAAGGCTCGAGGCCTGAAGGAGAAATATACTGCACTGGCATCTAGGAACTCCTTTATCGTCTTAGGATTTCCTTCATATTTACCATATGAAAATGGCATAGGTGGTAAATCATCTCTACTCTCTGTTCTGGCCGCAGCCTGTTGACGAAGCAGAAGGTTCTTAGCATGCAGGGTTTGCATCTCCACTCTGAGTCCTTGTATGGCGTTGCACATCTCCTGAATCTGTTCCGGAGACGCCATGGGTCTAATTTGGCGTTGTATACTGTCAAAACTTGACTCCTCTTCCCCTATCTCCTCCTCACCTGTTTCTTCTTGTATCTCCTCCAACTTTAATGCTTCCGTCTTCTTCCTGGTTCTTATGCTTTCCACTGGCCTCTTCTCTTTTTTCTGACGTAAGTAAGGACGCGCTCCCTCAGTGGCCACCTTGATCTGGATGTTTTACAGATCTTGGGGAAACCCGAGAAGCACGCCCTTCGTGCTGGGAAAAAGCCCAAAGGCAAAAAACCCTGAGAGATGTTAGCAGTCCGTCTTCAGATGTGGAGAGTGTTTGGTAGTACCTTTCAATTGTCCTTTGTGAAGGGTACCAGAAAAGTCTCCAATGATTCCTCCGATTAGATTAAGGAGGGGCTGAATAGAGGAAAACAGACTCCAGTTGTTCTCACAAAAAACGGAAAGGAACCGGAACACCGGCAGAGAAAGGAAGAAACAGGTAAGAATTAAAGATAGAAGGTAGCGAGAAAGAAATAGAAAAATGTAAAGACTTCCGATACTCAGGAAGGCAGTAAATATAGAGAGAGAGGCTGAGTGAGATAGCCGAGATAGACACTTAAATGGAAATAGCGGCAGACACCAAAGGTGATTAGCGCTACGTGTACGAACGAACAGCGAAACAGAACCAACCGTTACCTTACCTTAACCTGTAGACACCCACGTGAGGAGATAAAGGTGAAATACATACAGAAAGGAGAGTAGGAGAGGTTAAACAGAGAAGAGGCTATGGACGGCAAGTCGCTTTAAGGAAAGAAAGCGCACGTAACAAAGCTGATACAACACGTCGAGTGCCAGAATGCATTGTTGTTTATAGGTTCCGGCGGCCATGTTGGATAAAAACTAGACCGTCAACCTGGAACTATCAGAACCATGTTAGTGGTATTTCCATCTAAGCATGAACTTCCAGGGCTGCTGCATGACAGCACATCAGAACCATGTACACGTGACATGTAGTGGCAGTCATGCACAACATATCACACAAGTAAAACACACACGTCCTCAACAAACACACATCAACACTCACTGGACTGGGCATCAAAATCCGGCATCTCTCCCACTCCTTCGACCGATTCAGATGGTATGAACTCTGCAACGAGTGACTCATGTGGAGTGAGGTCTTCCTCCTCTGGTGCAGGCCCACTGCCAGTCACCAGAGTCAAGTTGTAATTTGAGGCACACTTAGCCTTAGTGCTGCGTTTGAGGTCATTCCAATGCTTTTTGCACTCTTGCACCGTGCGCACCTCATGGCCGAATGCACTCACATGTTCCGCAACTTGCTTCCAGTGGGTATCACGGTGGGCAACCGTAGTCTGACAATTAGCACCCACTAGCATGTAACGGCTGTGGTCCCGCACGTAGTCCACGAGGAAGTCCAGTTCCTGATTGCAGAAAGGCTTCTTCCTCGATGTGCAGGAGGTCGTGACTGTGTGTGGGTTCCCAGCCTGTGCTGCAGGTGCAACCTTCCTCCTCTTGGATTGTGGCGCAGACCCTGGCTGGGTGATGCCGCCCTGATCAGTATGGCCAGTGGGTTCGGTGGATTGAGCCAAGGGAGTGGCAGGTGGAGGGACGACCAAAGGCCTGACTTGTGTCAGTGGCAGCTGGGTGCCCTCTAATGGACCCTGTGCAGCAACATCCGCTGTGGCAGGGTCATTGGCCGCAACTGTCCTGGTTGGCAGACTCACAACCGGGGTGTTGTTGGGTTCATCTGCCCCTGCACTTGCCAACACCCGGCTGTTCGGGGCAGCAGATGATATAACTGCCCCAGGGACACGTGTCTTGGTCAGGGCAGCCCTGCGTGCACCTACGGTTTCCCTCCTGGCCTGTTGGAAATCTTCCAAGGGCTCTTCAAGTGCCAACAAAGCCTGCAGCTACCACTACCCTTGGGCCCGTGGCAGTAGATGAAACGGACTGCCGGGTCACACGGGCGCCAGTGCAAGATGCAGAAGCTGCATCTCCCGGAACCACAGAGGGTGGTGGCATGACTGCACCGACACATGGCACAACATCGTGCTCAAGTGGCGCACCCCTGCCTCTTCCCCCTCTGCGGCCACCCTGGACACCGTGGAGTCCCCCTACTCCCTGGTCACCCCGGCCACGTCCCTGACCAGGCTCGCCATGAGGAGGATGCCCAGCTGAGGCGCCCCTCATCTTTGGTGGCCTCCCAACCATGGCACAGATGTAGTAGTGCCGGCACAGATGGAATAGTGCCAATGGGAGGTGTACACTACAATTGACCTGGGCAATTGGGGTGAAGGGGGTGGGATGCAAGATGTTAACAGCCCCCCTGCACCTGCAAGGCTGTATGTGACCCCGGTGATGTAGTGACGGGTCACGCAACGCTCAGGCACCCCTGCACCTGCAGTAAAACCATGCACGCAACCCTGCAGCCTACGTGCGTAGAATCAACCTCCCGTAGTACGTGGTGGCACTCAGTAACACGAAAAACGCATACGCGTGGGACACGCAGGCTACTATGAACTCGTAAATGGGTGCGATACACAGGGGCACCTGCAGTGGGAAAAATAGCGTGCGCGACTCACCGTCTGACTAGCGCGATGCAGAAAAACACACGTAGCCAATACCCCCACCAAAAGAAGAGATATGTCCTTGATAGCTGTGAAGTTGTGATGGCGTGTGAAACAACACGAAGCAGCAACACACGTTGGTCTCCACGAAAGGCACGTACAGCGAACTGCTGGCCCCGCTCACCTTTAACCCGTGCTGAGGGAAACGCCAGTGCGCGTCACATCAATTACGCGCGTAGGCCCTTTCCTCGGATTACACGCATTCACACGCGGACGTGCAGTTTTTTCACGCGTGCTGAACCACTATGCCCATGTGTTAGGTAGAATTCTCTGTTTAGGCTGAATTTCCTAACCTAGTGAGTCCCCCAGCAGCTTTGCTGGATTTCTGGAGTTTGTTTTTTCCATCCTGCCAAGAGTGTGACCCTTTTCCTCTCACTCTTGGACATGTATGTGTGGAATTCCTTTGAGATGTCAATGTGTTCGATGGGCTATGGGGTCTTTTACTCCATAGGGTCTCATAAGTTTTTCTATGTGTGTCACTCTGCACCCTACGTGTCGTGACACGGGGGCGCCCTAGCGGGTCCCCCCACCATAGACTCCATACCCGGGGACTGACTACTGTCTCCCCGGGCATGTAAAGTCACCATTGGCTTTACTAGACCTAAATTTGCTAACAGAACTAGTACCAACCATCTTATTGTGGACGTGCTAGTAGGGGTAATACGATTACTCCTGGATCTGTTACTCGAGGGGGCACTGTCCCGTCCCCCCTCGTCGAGTTTTGGCTGGTGGCAGTGGAAACTACTTGTTATGTTCGGCCCCGAGCATAACCCTATGGGATTCGTCCCATTGTTGAAGATTGATACTGTTTTTCGTTAATCTCCAACGTACCACCGATCTACTTATCTTAAATAGGTTTATCGAGTGGTATTTTCTGCCAGAACTCGGGTTGTAAAATGGCGTCTGTGTTTTTCTCTGTGACTCCTAAACCAAAGGTTGAGCCCTTTGTTCCACTTTTGGCGGGCCTCTGGACAGAGACCCGCGAAGGTGGCGCCATTCTGTCTGGGTTACCTCAGGGGTGTGGGAGGGGGTTTAGACACCCTGGACCGAGTTGCCTTGCCAACTCAGGTCGCACTCTGGAGTGATTGGCCCAGGTGGTGAGCCTTCCCGCTCACCACTTAGCATGTGTTGATTGACAAGCTAGGCTGAATGAATGGGGGACGTCTGCATAAAAGAAGGCCTTTGGGACTGGATCTTCAGGAAGTCGCCACTGGACCTAAAGAATCCGACGAGGGTAACGCTGAGTCGACCTGCACGACAACACCTCCGGTGGAGCCCTGCGGAATCGTCTCACAATCTCCCGACGACAGAAGAGATCTCCCTGCCGGAGAGGCTCTTTCCCTGGCTGGTGGGAACAACCAGTCTTCTTCTTCTTTGTGCTTTTTGGTCGCCCAGGACGCAGTGGTCGAATTGCCCGTGCAGAGCACCCGGCAACCGGATAGCCACTACTCCTGCACCGTGATCGAAAGGTGGTGCCTTGTGACGAAGCACTCCGCGGCTGGTTTCTTCCCTGGTGGTGCACCGGACATCTTCTCTTCGACGACGAGAGCATCTCTTCTCTTGGCCAAGACCCGTCGTGCATCCACCACCAGGAACAACTGCCCCCGTCGGAGCTGTCTTCCACAACAAGGTACCGTAACCGCCTGGCTTCCCTTTTCGATCGGTTCGTGTGAGGTATCTGATTCCTCTCCGTTCCGTTGGGTTGCCTCCAAGCTTTATTCACTCTTTGTTCTGAACTGGTTCAACCTGTCGCTAACCAATTTGCTAAACAAGACTTGAATGCATCATCCGTAGAGACTTTCCAGGACATCGTGCCTTGCCTCTCACCGAGTGGGCCTGGCCGCCGAACTGTATGATCTAGTGTGATTAATGCCTTCTTGCCTTGCATTTTTACCCGCTTCAGTACGAACCGTGTTGACTTCATTACCTGCCTTTCTCTTCTCTCCCTTCCTCACTAAATATTCGAGTGTCATCTGGGTTGAGGTATACACCTCTGTCTGAAAATAAGTGGTGCCGTAGAACCTAGAGTTGTCGATATTGTGTTTCGGGGGGGTTGAGCTTTATTCCATTCTGCAGAGTAATTGGATTTTGAGTTGTTTGCCGTGATTCGCTTTAGTATTTTTCGTAGACGTTCTGTTATCAATAAATAACTTACTATCTTTATACTAAAGCCTGGTTGCGTGTTTACTCGTTTTGCTGCGAAGAATTACCCTATCTTGTATACTCCCTATACTGACCAACTTTTCTTGAGAGAAGTCTGACTGCTCAGCCACAGCTACCAATTGAATCTGTGTGGTACAGACTGCTACCAAGTGGGTTCATCGCAACACCTGTAGTCCTAAATCTTTTGCAGTGGTCCCAGAGGGAACTGCACAGGTTTCCGCCTAACACTGGTGTACAGCGGTGGGATTAGTATCGAGTATACAGTTTAGAGTGTTTTTCGACGCTGTAGGACGACTAACCACAAAACTTTACAAAAGCAACTTTCAAAAAACATGTCTACGATGGAAATGTACAGCCAAGAGTCTTTGTCGGATAAAAATACTGAGAGTCTGCGAGCTCTCTGTAGACAAGAGAATCTTCCTGTAAAAGGCAAGAAGTTAGAACTAATAGAGAGATTGCTGGCGAACCAAAGTCTGGGTACTGGTTCAGAGGAACCAAACTCTCCAGCAACTGTAGATAACAGTAATGGTGTTGATCTGAATCGTAATTCTGATGATAGCGATGAAGAGGCTGACGAGGACGGCGAGGCTAACGAAACTGTCTCACCTGTTCCTCTACCTGCCTTACCAACTGTGCCTACGGGGCCAATACCAGGTCCCACAAGTAACCCTGCTTATTTTGAACTTGAAAAAATGAAGCTCGAATTAGAATATAAACGGTTCTTGGCTCAAGCTGAACGAAACCAAGAGCTCGAGTTCAGACGAATGAATGCCCAGGCTGAGCAGAAACAAGCTGAGTTAAGACTCAGGGAAATAGAGCTTAATCATGAGTTACAAATGAAAAAGTTGTCTATGGAAAATGCTTCTCTCTCCTCTGGTTCCTCTAGGAGCTCCAGTCCCAAAAGACCCCGGATGCCGAAGGAATTAGTGGGTATGTACGAACCGAGATTGGATGTGTTGGATTGGTTGAAACTGTTTGAATACAATCATGGGCTCCAGGACATCACCGGGAATGCGTTGCTTCCCTGGTTGTTCTCTAGGCTTCCTCCTGTTGCGACTGATGTGGTAATGGAATTGGGGGAGGTGGATAAGACGGATTACGAAAGTGTGAAACTAGCTTTGATAGCTAGATTCGGGAAGACCCCTTCCCAGTATCTTAAGAGGTTTAGAACCCTCAAAAAGCATGATGGTACCCCTTGGGCTACCTGGGTGAGTGAAGGGTTGAAAAACTTAGAGGGATGGATTAAGGGTTACAAAGTTGACACTTACGAGGGTATGCGAAATCTTTTTATGTTGGAGTCGATTTATGATGCCTGTTCTCCTGAGCTCAGACAGCACTTGGCTGATTCGAAGGAATTAGATTCCAGGGCTCTAGCTAAGGCTGCTGACTTGTGGGTTGCCAACAAGGCTACTCACAAGGATTCTGGGGCAACTCAGAAAAAGGACGAGGGAAAACAGCCTAAAAAAGACTCAAAGGAGAATTCGAATAACTCACATTCCAAAGAGGGCCCCAAACAAAACCAGAAGGGTAAGCCACCGGGAAAACCACAGCAGAATAGTGTGTCTTCTGGTGCCAAACCGGAAGGAGGTCAGAACAAGCCACCATTCCAGAAAGCATTCGGGAAATGCTTTGTTTGTGGCTCGACTGATCACGTGAAAGGAGATCCCAGATGTAAGGGTAAACCTTCAGGGGTCCAGCTTGTCTCCTTAGCCTTCGCTCCAGAGGAGGAAGTCCAAATGGCAAGTGGAAACTTTCTACTGCTAGCTGACGAACCCATTGGAGTCTCAGCCAGCGTTTCTTTAGTATCTCTGGGGTTGTGGGAACAACAGAATTTAGATGTCTATAATTCTATCCCCGATAATACTAAAGAGTATTATAAGGACAGTGTCCAGGTGAATGGTCAGGAGACGCCTGCCATTAGGGACACTGGGGCCAGCATAACTGTGGTGGATAAATCGTTTTTTCAGGCTGAGGATGTTGCTAAGGCACCCAAACGCCTCACCAAGTTAGCTGGAGGGCCTGTGCAGATGCTTCCCCAATTACCAGTTCTCATCCAGTGTAACGACATGACTGTAAAGATACCTGTCAGCATACAGAGTGAGGTACCAGGACGCGTACTGTTGGGTAACGATTTGAAAACTCTCGGAGTTGTATCGCACACTCCCAGACCTCCTAGTAAACGGTTACAGGAGCTAACCAGACCTGCAAGAGAGAGGACCCTGCGCGGTACTCTCGGGGAGATGATGAAGAAAGAAATCACTCCTGCTCCATTGGAAATGGCGGCCGCTGTCTCTAGGAACACAGAAGTCAAAGGGAAACCTAAAACTTCTAAACCGAAACCAACAGCCCACATTCCGATGCAGCCGACACGGACTTCCCCGCGGTTGTCCTACGTCACACCCGTAACTCCACCTCCAGCTGAGGCTGAGGGGGAAGTACAACCCTGTATGGTAGAATTAGACTCTGAAGAAGAGCTAATGGAAGGCCAGGAACTCATTGGAGATCTGGATCCTGTTGACCATCCTGAGCTGCAGTCGTTACTGGCAGAAGGTGGACCCAGCAGGGCAGACTTCAGTAAGGGACAGAGAGAATGTCCAACTCTGGAAGGTCTTCGCCGTCAGGCAGAAACTCAGGCTGAAGGGCAAGAGCCTGGGAAACATAGGTTGCACTGGGAAGATGGCCTCTTCTATAGTGAACCGACCGAGTCTGCACCTGGAGACTACAAACGCCTTGTGGTACCCCAAGAGAACAGACCACAGTTCTTGCAGTTAGCCCATGAGATTCCTTTGGCTGGTCACTTGAGTTTCAAGAAGACTAAGGAAAGGCTCTCACTCTACTTCTATTGGCCAAAAATGGGGGCCGAAGTAGAAAAACACTGCAGAAGCTGCCATACCTGCCAGATCTCTGGTAAGGTTGGGTCCAAGAATGTGGCACCGTTAGTGCCTCTTCCCGTTGTGGGAGTCCCATTTGAGAGAGTAGGGATTGATATCGTTGGTCCCCTTGATCCTCCAACCTCCTCAGGCAACAGGTTTATACTTGTTGTAGTAGACCATGCTACTAGGTATCCTGAGGCAATTCCTATGAGGACTGTTACAGCTCCGGCTGTGGCTAAGGCCCTCCTTGGTATTTTTACTAGGGTCGGATTTCCTAAGGAAGTTATCTCTGACAGGGGGTCAAATTTTATGTCCCACTACATGAAAGCCATGTGGAAAACCTGCGGGGTAACTTACAAGTTCTCAACGGCTTACCACCCACAAACCAATGGGTTGGTAGAACGGTTCAACCGAACCATGAAGAGCATGATAGGTGCTCTAGAAGAACCCCTTAAGCGTAAGTGGGACCTTCTATTGCCATGCCTTCTTTTTGCTTATAGAGAAGTCCCTCAGGAGGGAGTAGGCTACTCTCCCTTCGAACTGCTCTATGGTCATCCCGTCAGAGGTCCATTGGCCCTGATTAAGGAGGGGTTGGAGAGTGCTCCTTCCCCCAAGCCAGTCAGAGTGACTGACTACGTGATAGGTCTCCGGAGGAGAATGTCGCACCTGATGACAGAAGCAAGCGATAACTTGAAAGCTGGACAAGCATTGGTCAAGCACTGGCACGATCAAAAGGCTAACATGGTTGAGTTCGCTCAAAACCAGCTTGTTCTTGTTATGATCCCCACAAGGCAGAGGGCCTTGCAAGATAAATGGATGGGACCCTACCGAGTAGTGGGTAAGCTCGGTGAGGTTAACTATCTGGTGGACTTGGGCAACCCCAAGGAGGCTCCGACAGTCTTTCACACCAACCGACTTAAAGCGTATGTCTCACGACCTGACGTAGGAGCGTTGCTTCTAGCATCGGCCGAGGAAGAAGAAGAGAGTGAAGCTCTTCCGGATCTCCTCAGAGGCTTACCTTTAGATGAAAAAATTGAAGGAGTAAATCTCTCCTCCAATCTGACACCCGAGCAACAAGAAGAGTGCAAGTCTATGTTGAATCAGTTTGCCTCTCTGTTCTCGCTCTCACCAGGCTTGACCCCTTGGGGCCAGCACGAGATACTCACTGGTGACTGTCTGCCTGTCAAAAGCAGAGGATATCGCATGTCAGAAAACGTAAGAACCCACATCAAAGGTGAGGTCAGCAAGATGCTTGATCTCGGGGTAATAGAGCCCTCTACTAGTCCATGGTCTAGCCCAGTTGTGTTAGTACCAAAGGCCGGATCTAAAGAACTTAGATTCTGCGTGGATTATAGAGCTCTTAACGCAGTCACCACGACTGATGCCCATCCTTTGCCAAGAACAGATGAGTTGGTGGATAAACTTGGCGCCGCCAAGTTCCTCAGCACATTTGACTTGACGTCAGGCTATTGGCAAATAGCCCTGACCAACCATGCCAAGGAGAAAACTGCATTTTCTACCCCCGTTGGTTTATACCAGTTTACGGTAATGCCTTTCGGACTAAAAAATGCACCTGCTACGTTTCAACGGATGGTAAACCAGGTTCTAACCGGGATGGAGGACTTCTGCATGGCATACTTGGATGACATAGCAGTGTTCAGCAATTCCTGGGACGAACATGTAACCCACCTGAGAGATGTTTTGCAGGCTCTTGGACGAGCCAATCTGACCATAAAGGCGAGTAAATGCCAAATTGGACAGAGTAAGGTAGTCTACCTTGGGCATGAGGTAGGCGGTGGAGAAATAAGGCCTTTGCTCAGTAAGATTGAAGCTGTGCAAAATTGGACAACACCGACTACTCAGACTCAGGTGAGAGCCTTCCTAGGCCTCACCGGGTATTACAGGAATTTCATAGAGAACTATGGGACCATAGCTTCTCCACTGAATGTCATCTCCTCGCCCAAATTCCCTAAAAAGGTTAAATGGAACGAGGAGTGCAATCAGGCGTTTGAAAACCTGAAAAAGGCTCTTTGCCAAGCCCCAGTACTCAGAGCTCCTGATTACCGCCAACACTTCATTGTGCAGACAGACGCTTCCAATGTAGGGATAGGTGCCGTACTCAGTCAACTGGATGGGAAAGGTAGGGAGCACCCCGTTTGCTACATCAGCCGCAAGCTGAAGGATCCTGAAACAAGGTGGGCAACAATCGAAAGAGAATGCTTTGCTATCGTGTGGGCTCTGAAGAAGTTTAGGCCGTACTTGTATGGTTCTACTTTTGTTATTCAGACCGACCACCAACCCTTGAGATGGTTAATGCAAATAAAAGGGGAAAACCCAAAACTACTGAGATGGTCGATCTGCCTGCAAGGGTTCGATTTCACCATTGAGCACAGGTCAGGGTGTCACCACCAAAATGCTGATGGTCTCTCTAGGATGTATATCATCGACTAGAGGTATGAGATTCATCCAGGAGTGGATTAAATCCTCCTGTCCCTTAGTCTGGGGGGGGCGAGTGTTAGGGAGAATTCTCTGTTTAGGCTGAATTTCCTAACCTAGTGAGTCCCCCAGCAGCTTTGCTGGATTTCTGGAGTTTGTTTTTTCCATCCTGCCAAGAGTGTGACCCTTTTCCTCTCACTCTTGGACATGTATGTGTGGAATTCCTTTGAGATGTCAATGTGTTCGATGGGCTATGGGGTCTTTTACTCCATAGGGTCTCATAAGTTTTTCTATGTGTGTCACTCTGCACCCTACGTGTCGTGACACGGGGGCGCCCTAGCGGGTCCCCCCACCATAGACTCCATACCCGGGGACTGACTACTGTCTCCCCGGGCATGTAAAGTCACCATTGGCTTTACTGGACCTAAATTTGCTAACAGAACTAGTACCAACCATCTTATTGTGGACGTGCTAGTAGGGGTAATACGATTACTCCTGGATCTGTTACTCGAGGGGGCACTGTCCCGTCCCCCCTCGTCGAGTTTTGGCTGGTGGCAGTGGAAACTACTTGTTATGTTCGGCCCCGAGCATAACCCTATGGGATTCGTCCCATTGTTGAAGATTGATACTGTTTTTCGTTAATCTCCAACGTACCACCGATCTACTTATCTTAAATAGGTTTATCGAGTGGTATTTTCTGCCAGAACTCGGGTTGTAAAATGGCGTCTGTGTTTTTCTCTGTGACTCCTAAACCAAAGGTTGAGCCCTTTGTTCCACTTTTGGCGGGCCTCTGGACAGAGACCCGCGAAGGTGGCGCCATTCTGTCTGGGTTACCTCAGGGGTGTGGGAGGGGGTTTAGACACCCTGGACCAAGTTGCCTTGCCAACTCAGGTCGCACTCTGGAGTGATTGGCCCAGGTGGTGAGCCTTCCCGCTCACCACTTAGCATGTGTTGATTGACAAGCTAGGCTGAATGAATGGGGGACGTCTGCATAAAAGCAGGGCTTTGGGACTGGATCTTCAGGAAGTCGCCACTGGACCTAAAGAATCCGACGAGGGTAACGCTGAGTCGACCTGCACGACAACACCTCCGGTGGAGCCCTGCGGAATCGTCTCACAATCTCCCGACGACAGAAAAGATCTCCCTGCCGGAGAGGCTCTTTCCCTGGCTGGTGGGAACAACCAGTCTTCTTCTTCTTTGTGCTTTTTGGTCGCCCAGGACGCAGTGGTCGAATTGCCCGTGCAGAGCACCCGGCAACCGGATAGCCACTACTCCTGCACCGTGATCGAAAGGTGGTGCCTTGTGACGAAGCACTCCACGGCTGGTTTCTTCCCTGGTGGTGCACCGGACATCTTCTCTTCGACGACGAGAGCATCTCTTCTCTTGGCCAAGACCCGTCGTGCATCCACCACCAGGAACAACTGCCCCCGTCGGAGCTGTCTTCCACAACAAGGTACCGTAACCGCCTGGCTTCCCTTTTCGATCGGTTCGTGTGAGGTATCTGATTCCTCTCCGTTCCGTTGGGTTGCCTCCAAGCTTTATTCACTCTTTGTTCTGAACTGGTTCAACCTGTCGCTAACCAATTTGCTAAACAAGACTTGAATGCATCATCCGTAGAGACTTTCCAGGACATCGTGCCTTGCCTCTCACCGAGTGGGCCTGGCCGCCGAACTGTATGATCTAGTGTGATTAATGCCTTCTTGCCTTGCATTTTTACCCGCTTCAGTACGAACCGTGTTGACTTCATTACCTGCCTTTCTCTTCTCTCCCTTCCTCACTAAATATTCGAGTGTCATCTGGGTTGAGGTATACACCTCTGTCTGAAAATAAGTGGTGCCGTAGAACCTAGAGTTGTCGATATTGTGTTTCGGGGGGTTGAGCTTTATTCCATTCTGCAGAGTAATTGGATTTTGAGTTGTTTGCCGTGATTCGCTTTAGTATTTTTCGTAGACGTTCTGTTATCAATAAATAACTTACTATCTTTATACTAAAGCCTGGTTGCGTGTTTACTCGTTTTGCTGCGAAGAATTACCCTATCTTGTATACTCCCTATACTGACCAACTTTTCTTGAGAGAAGTCTGACTGCTCAGCCACAGCTACCAATTGAATCTGTGTGGTACAGACTGCTACCAAGTGGGTTCATCGCAACACCTGTAGTCCTAAATCTTTTGCAGTGGTCCCAGAGGGAACTGCACAGGTTTCCGCCTAACACCATGTCACGAGTGAGACGCCCGCGCGCGTAACATCACAGACGCGCTTACGCGCTAAGGGCCTTTCCTCAAATTACACGCTGACGTGCAATTTTTTCACGTGCCAAATCACTCCGTATCAAGCTGGCGACGCGAAAACACACGGAAGACCACGCTCCTGCCCAAAAGGCCGAATTACTGCCCCCCAGAGCCCCGAGCACGCTCCCACCTGCCATCTGCTGCTGCCTGACTGCCTGCTGCCCACGTGCCCTGCTATTTGCTGCCTGATAATGCCAAAAGCTACGCCCAAACAAATGCCACAAGACATATTGTTTGTGCTGGAAAAACCATCAGTAATCATATTTCATATGAGATCAGAGGGAAATAAAGATGCAGTGCCTCCCTCCTATACAGTAAACTACAGCCCACTTTCTGTTCCTTTTTGTTTAAAGAAGAAGGCCTCTTATTCAGTAGGGAAATTCACTAGATGTATGAATACAGCATTTCTTACTAGGGAAGTAGAACCAGTATATGTAGGTGACCCTGTATATTTTATATGTGGAGAAAAAGTGTATCCTTGATTGCCTAGAAACTGGGGAGGTACTTGTTATTTAGGACTTTTGTTCCCAGGAGTGTTTCTTCTAAAAACAACGGATATAGCCAAACTATCTAGATCCAGGCCACGAAGGAGTAATGAGGATGGATTAATAGTAGAGGATGTAGCAAAATCATTTGTACCATTTTTGGCCCAAGCAATAAACTCCTATAATATACGACAACTATCCAGAATCTTAGATAAAACAATAAATGGAACAACAGATATATTATACAACATGACATTAGAGGAGAAAGGGATTAGATTAATGACACTTCAGAACAGAATGGCTCTTGATATAATCCTGATTGATCGTGGTGGTGTTTGCAAAATCGTGGGATCAGCGTGCTGTGTATTTGTAAACGACTCCTCTCCTACGATTTTTGAAGTGATAAGAAAGCTACATGTCTTAAGCTCTGAACTCCATACCCAAGAAGGAGGTTGGGATATAGGCTCCTGGTTCTGGGGGTTATTATATTCATGGGGATGGAAACTATTTGCAATCCAAGTAGCAGTACTAGGAATGTTCATGACATTTTGTTGTTTCATACTGTCAGTAATGTCGGTTATATCTTCTTCTTCTGATGAAATGGCGGATTCTCCCCCTTCCCCCAACTCCTCACCTTCCTCTTTCTGCTTGATCTTTCCTTCCTTATGTCGTGGAGGCTTCTCTTTTTTCTTGTGAAGATAAGGACACCCTCGATAGGATGCTACCGTGCCACTAAGATAGGGGCAACGGGGGGTATCCTACCGAGAGCGCCTCACAGGGGGAAAAAAGCCCTAGAAGTAGTATTTCAGGCGGATGATCGAATAAGGTAAGTTCGCTGATGGAAGAGCAATCCGATAAGCAGGCACAGGTCGGGCAGGCAGAGGTTCCAAAATAGGTACAAGGGATAGAACAAAGGCAGTCCGGTAAGCAGGCACGGGTCTGGTAGACTGAAGTTCCAAATAGGTACAAGGGATTGAACACAGGCAGTCCAGTAAGCAGGCACGGGTCTGGTAGATGGAAGTTCCAAATAGGTACAAGGGATTGAACGGAGACAGTCCGGTAGGCAGGCACAGGTCTGGCAGGAGGAGGATCCAAAAGGGTATAAGTGATAGCAAAGAAGGACAAAACTGGGAAGGAAGGGGAAAAAAAGGGTAAAGGAAGAGGTAAGAAGAGGCAAAAAAGAAAGGGGAAAAGGAGAAAGGAGGGCTAAACAAGGACGAGGCAATGCGCAAGGCAGAAAAACAAGGGTGGAACACAGCTGCGTGGAAACAGCGAAACGAAGGGCAGAAAGGCAGGAATAGCACCAGTAACGGGAGCGGCAGCAACACAGGAGGGAACCCGGAAACATTGCAACGCGTATGCGACCCGGAAGTGAAGTGATTTATACTTCCGGGTCACGATCGCGTACAACGACTAGAGCAGTACGCGGAAAAGACGAGGAGTGAAATGCTACGGCGGACAGAACTGCCAGCGATTCCACATCCGCCATCCCCGCCGCGGCATGACAGTATGCCCCCTCCTAAGGAGGCCTCCCCCCGTTTACCCGGATGAGAGCGATAAAACTTGCGGACCAAAAGTGGGGCATGTACATGAGAGGCTGGTTCCCAAGAGTTTTCTGACCAGTGATACCCCTTCCACCGTATCAGGAATTCCAGCTGTCCCCGGCGGTATCGGGAGTCACAGATTTGGGCTACTTCAAATTCCTCCTGGGTCGAAGTGGCAGGCAAGGGGGTTTTCTTCTATTTACGGGACCAGGTGTCTGCATGGAATGGTTTAAGTTGCAAGGTATGAAACACCGGGTGAACTCTCTGAAGGCTCTTGGGTAGTTTTAGACGAAAAGCTACCGGGTTGATGGCTTGGGTGATTTCGTATGGACCCAGAAAACTAGGGGAGAATTTGGAAGGGTGTACCCATCGTGGTAGGTATCTTGTGGACAACATGACCTGAGAACCCACCGACCAATCAGGTACTGGTTTACGAAGTTTGTCGGCCTGGCCCTTGTATCTCATTTGTGCTTCGCTAAGGTTGTGTTTAGCCTGCAGGTGAACGTCTCTCAACAAGGCGAGAGTGGAATCAACTGTGGGTAAAGTGGTGGAGACATTAGAGACCGGCAGTATAGACCGGGGATGGTAGCCATAGCTGCAGAAAAAAGGGGTGAAACCGAGAGTAGTTTGAAAGGAGTTATTGTAGGAGAACTCTGCCAGGGGTAGTAGAGAAACCCAGTTATCCTGTTGAAGGTTCACGTAACATCGTAGGTACTGCTCTAAGGTGGCATTCAGACGTTCCGTCTGTCCGTTGGACTGAGGGTGGAACCCGGACAATAGAGCTCTCTCTATACCCAAACGGCTGCAGAGATTCTTCCAGAAACGAGAGGTGTATTGGCTACCTCGATCTGAGATGATCTTCTTTGGCAACCCGTGGAGACGAAAGACATCCTTGATGAATGTTTCGGCCATAGCTACTGCTGTCGGTACACCTGGTAACGGGGAGAAGTGAGCCATTTTAGTGAAGAAATCCATCACCACCATAATGCATGTGAACCCTTGAGAAGGAGGCAAGTCCACGATGAAATCGGTAGAAACAACTTCCCAAGGACCGTCGGGAACAGGATTAGGTTCCAAAAGCCCCAAAGGTATAAGACGGGAACTCTTGCTGCGAAGGCAGGTCACGCAGGATTGTACATAACAGGCCACGTCTCGTCGCATCTCCAGCCAATAAAAGTGCCTCTGCAGATAATCCAACGTGCCCTTGGTACCTCGATGACCTGCCAACTTGGAGTCGTGACACCACTTTAACGCCAATCTCCGAAATTCTGGAGTGGGTAGATATAATTTGCCTTCCACAAAGTAGAGTCCTTCCTTGACGTCGTAGACGATGTCTTGTGGGTGTCTCTCAGATTCAAAACCCCCTTTTGAAGCTTCTTTCACTTGCCTTAAGAAAGTGTACAGTACTCCTATTCGCCTTGTCAAAGGGAACATTAGATTGTGTGTCCTGTCGGATTCTGTCACATAGTCTCCTCTGCGAGACAGAGCGTCCGCGACCAAATTCTGTTGCCCTGGGATGTAGGTAATGTCGAAATCGAACTGGGCAAAGAACTGAGCCCAACGTGCTTGCCGTGTGTTGTAGCACTCGAACTGTCGCAGGACTTGTAGATTCTTGTGATCGGTTCTGATGGAGAATGGGTGTTTACCTCCTTGTAGGAGGTGACGCCACTCCAAACAGGCTGACTTCATGGCCAGTAATTCGCGCTCTATGACTGAGTAGTTCCTTTGGCTGTCGCTGAGAGTCTTGGAAAAATAGGAGACTGGATGTTCCACTCCTTGATGTTCCTGCAAAAGAACTGCCCCCATAGCTGATGAAGAAGCATCTGTCTCGACAATGAAAGGCCGGTCTTGATCTGGCTGCTGAAGGATGGGGGCGGTACAGAAGGCTTCCTTGAGATTGTGGAAACTATCCTCAGCTTCGCGGGACCAGGAAAATGGATTGGAGCTTTTCTTGAGTAAAGTGGTAATAGGTACAATCCGGTGGGAAAAGTTGGATATGAATTTCCGGTAAAAGTTCGCCAGACCTAGGAATCTTTGTACATCCTTGATGGATTTAGGTGAAGGCCATTCCAAAATGGCAGATACTTTGCGGGGATCCATGGCGACACCCCGACTGGATAATATGAAACCCAGATATGGGATGGAGGTTGCAGAAAATACACACTTGTCTAATTTGACTGAGAGGTGGTTTTCTCTTAGTCTCTGGAAGACCTCTTTGACATGGACTACATGTTCTTCCGGAGTTCTTGAATACACCAGTATGTCGTCGAGATAGACAATCGTGGTCTGACACAGCAGGTCTGAAAAAAGCCGGTCCATAAAACTCTGGAACACCGAAGGGGTATTGACGAGCCCAAAGGGCATCACTTGGTATTCGTACAACCCATAGGGGGTCCTGAAAGCTGTCTTCCATTCATCCCCTTTTTGGATCCGGAGAAGATGGTAGGCATTCCGAAGATCCAATTTTGTGAAGATTGTGGCGCCATGAACAGCTTGGATGATTTCGGTGATAAGAGGCATTCGATACCTGTCCTTAATGGTCACCTTGTTTAGACCCCTGTAGTCAATACAGGGTCTCAACTCTTGTGTGTCCTTCTTTGGGATGAAAAACAGTGAAGCTCCAGCCGTTGATTTTGAAGGTCTTATAAGCCCGTTGGCCAGATTGTTATCCAGATATTCCCGGAGGAAGTGTCTTTCTCTGAGAGATAAAGGGAATATCCTACAGAAAGGTACCAGTGCACCAGGAACAAGATCCAAACAGCAGTCTTCCGGTTGGTGGGGAGGAAGGTCGCTAGGCGTCTTTTCTGTCACTACCTCTGCGTATTCTTGTAGATGATGTGGAAGACAATGTATGAGTCTGGAGTCGTAAACACTGGTAGTCTGTACAGTCTCAAACTTTGGTTCAGGTAGACATTCTGATCTACAAAAGGTGGACTGAAAACTGAGTACGTTCTTTGCCCAGTCAATGTGAGGGTTGTGCTTTCGGAGCCAGCCTATCCCTAGTATGATAGGGAAATGGGCTGCTCGGATGATGTCAAACGAGATCTTTTCGGTATGTTGCTGGATACTTAGGTGTAATTCTTCAGTGGTGTGTGTGATCATGCCGGAAATCAAAGGCTCACCATCCACTCCTTCGACTTTCTGATCCTCCTGTTTGGCCAGACGATTTATGCCCTTTTGTTTAGCCCACAAGGTATCTATGAAGTTGCCGGCTGCACCACAGTCGAGTAAAGCCTGAGTAGGGACCACGGTCCTGCCCAAAGTAAGAGTGACTGACAGAACCATCAACCTAGAATCCTCCGGTATACCAGAAGATGCTATCGACAGAGTTGCGTAAGGACTAGGAATGGCCCCTCGGGAGTGCGTCCCAACACTCACCGAGGGCGCTCGTTTCCCGAACGCCTCGGAGGGACGTCAGGACAGTTCCATAACAGATGGCTAGAGGCTCCACAATACATACACATGTTGCCATCCCTTCGTCTCTTTCGTTCTTCCGGGGTGAGTGGTGCACGAGCAGTACCAATCTGCATCGGTTCCTCTTTGCCTTGACGTGAAGGTGGTAGAGAAGAAGGCAACTGGGCTTCTGGGGGAGGGAGACTGTAGAGTTTGTTCTTTTTTCTTTCTGACCGTCGTTCCGAGAGCCGGAAATCAATCCGAAGAGCGGCCGTGATAAGAAACGAAAAGGAGGACGGATGGTCGATACGTGCCAGTTCATCCTTGAGATCCTCTCTCAACCCTCGACGGAAAATGGCATATTGGGCCTGTTCCTGCCAGCCAGCTTCGGCGGCTATCTGCTTGAATGTAGTGATGTAGGAGAGAAGATCTGTGTTTCCCTGACGGATGTCTAAGAGGTCCTCAGAGGCCAGAAAGGTGCTTTCTGTGCGCAGAAACGTTTGCTGCAGCAGGGTTTTGAAATCATTATAGTTCTGCAGCACAGGATCTGGTTGGTTAACCAAAGGGGTGGCCCACGCTAGGGCATTACCCGTCATGTGGGTAATCATGAATCCGACCTTGGCATGGTCTGATGTGAAGGTCTGCGGATGGAAGGAAAAGTGGAAATTGCAGGCATCTAAGAACTCCTTGACTCGTTTCGGCGATCCATCAAATTTGCCTGAAACCAAAAGGAGCGAAGGTAGGTCTGCAGAGGGTCGCTCCCGTTCATTCATTCTTAACTGCAATGCTGCGTTGGTTGTCTTAAGGTTCTGAACCTCCAAATTAAGGTTTTGGACGGCAGCTATAAATTCCTGTACTTGCTGGGGGGTTGCCATCTCAGTTTTTTGTGGGCGTTGCAAACTGTCAGTAATGTCGATTATATCTTCTTCTTCTGATGAAATGGCGGATTCTCCCCCTTCCCCCAACTCCTCACCTTCCTCTTTCTGCTTGATCTTTCCGTCCTTATGTCGTGGAGGCTTCTCTTTTTTCTTGTGAAGATAAGGACGCCCTCGATAGGATGCCACCGTGCCACTAAGATAGGGGCAACGGGGGTTATCCTACCGAGAGCGCCTCACAGGGGGAAAAAAGCTGGAAGGCACAAAAAACCCCTAGAAGTAGTATTTCAGGCAGATGATCGAATAAGGTAAGTTCGCTGATGGAAGAGCAATCCGATAAGCAGGCAAAGGTCGGGCAGGCAGAGGTTCCAAAATAGGTACAAGGGATAGAACACAGGTAGTCCGGTAAGCAGGCACGGGTCTGGTAGACGGAAGTTCCAAATAGGTACAAGGGATTGAACACAGGCAGTCCGGTAAGCAGGCACGGGTCTGGTAGACGGAAGTTCCAAATAGGTACAAGGGATTGAACACAGACAGTCTGGTAGGCAGGCACAGGTCTGACAGGAGGAGGATCCAAAAGGGTATAAGGGATAGGAAAGAAGGACAAAACTGGGAAGGAAGGGGAAAAAAAAGGGTAAAGGAAGAGGTAAGAAGAGGCAAAAAAGAAAGGGGAAAAGGAGAAAGGAAGGCTAAACAAGGACGAGGCAATGCGCAAGGCAGAAAAACAAGGGTGGAACACAGCTGCGTGGAAACAGCGAAACGAAGGGCAGAAAGGCAGGAATATCACCAGTAACGGGAGCGGCAGCAACACAGGAGGGAACCCGGAAACGTTGCAACGTGTATGCGATCCGGAAGTGAAGTGATTTATACTTCCGGGTCACGATCGCGTACGACGACTAGAGCAGTATGCGGAAAAGACGAGGAGTGAAATGCTACGGCGGACAGAACCGCCAGCGATTCCACATCCGCCATCCCCGCCGCGGTATGACACATACACTGCTTACCTGTAATATGCACCAAAATTAGTAAAGGGTGTGTGCAGATGATAGAAAAAAAGAGCACTATTAAATCGAGTACCCATGGTAATAAGGAAACAAAGACAGTCAAAGAATTCATGTCCATCAATATAGATGACATTGAGGTGGAAACTAAAAATGCACAAGATTCAGAATCAGAATCTGAATCAGATACTTGGTCAGAAGAGGATGCAATGTACGGATGAGACGTTTGGCATACGGCCAAAAGGAGGGTTTGTCGATCTTGAAAAAATAGACACCCCTCGATCGGAAGGCTATGTATTATGTTGGCCGAAGACCAACCGTCTCATGCATCTAGTATTAGAAATAGATAGCCATAAACTTGACTAAGGTGCAGCCATTTTGAAGCAACTGAAACCGCCATTTTGTTTTTTCTCTAACATTTGATTTTTGCCTCATGTAAAACTGCTTTGCTGAAATGTTATTCTGCTTCACTGGTGCACAATGCAAGGCCGCGAGTGGCATATTGAAATATAACGCAGTAACTCTGACAGAAATGTCCAGTCCCCTCCCTCGCATATCCTTGGAGAGCAAGCAACAAGGCATTTTAATCAGTATAGCAGGTGCCAGCTAGTCTAGGTAAGCACAGTAGAAACGCTGGAGCAAACATTAAATGACTTGAATTATGCTCTTCTTTGCGGCCCCCTTTCCCTGAGCCCGGTACAGCCCTGGAGAGCAAGTTGACCCCCCGGTGCAGGAATAGAAACTAGGAGATAGCAAGGCCTTGAATGTGTCTCTCCCTACGCACAGCTTGCTTGCAGAAAACAGAAGCATTGTGTTCTTTAAAACACAGACTTAATGTCTGTGGGCTTACAAAATCGCAAACTGTTACACAATGAATGTTTGAAGGTGTCAAACTCGTCACCATTGTCAATCATTGTGCCTAGTTCAAAGGAAATGTAATAGGGGAGGTATAAGTTGTGACACTACTGATTACTGGATGCTTGTTTTGTATATATGTAACTGTTGTATGAATTTCTCTCTCTTGTGTCCCCCGAGGTCTGGTAGACACACGTTGCAGGGCGTGGGACCAGTTGGCCAGCTGAGATTATTGGCTTTGCAATAAACCCTAGATTTTGGGAATACAACCTCGTGTCTGGCGTATCAGTTCGTGTGTGGTGATTGTGCCTTGTTTCCACAAACGAGGGTCCCTCAGGGGCCCCTTCAGTGTAGTTATGGTTAAGTTGCTGTTTCCATAGAAAGAGCACTTTTTGGGTGGCTTATAACTCCGCTCCCCCTGGATGAATCCACACCAAACTTTCCAAAAAAAAGTATATGGGCCACTGTTAATTGTTTTGCAAAGGTTGGTGATGTTTGCTCCGGGGGGGGGAAGTTATAGGGGGGGTCCCAATATGTCTTTTTTTCCCCATAGACTGAATGGGGGGGGAAACTTTGCGCACACCTACAGCCCAAACCGTTGGACGGATTTTCACCGAATTTGCGGCAAGAGCAGGAGCTTGGTCCCGAAAGCGTGCTTTTGTAAATTTGGTGCCAATCCGTCCAGTAGTCTCTTTTTAAACAATCAAAAAGTAGGTCTCAAAAGATTAGTGATATCTATGTCTGTGGACACACTTCCCTCTTGGCTCCGCGGACAAGATACCGATTGGCTAATCCGTAGCGTCATGTCCGTGGACATGTGACGTCGTCAATGATTGGATGTTGAACAGCGTGAAGTGCGTCAGATTCTTTCGCTGCGCTCGCCATCTTTCATTTGTGTTTTGGTGTACGCGGACATCGCCGCTAACACATATAAAACAACACACCATTGTACTTGTTAAACTTATGAAATACTGTTTCAGAAGGTGAGGGTTAATGAGGCTGGGATGGGATGTGGCAGCAGGAAGTGAAAAAGTGGTGTTTTCCTGTCACCAAAGTCATACAGTAAATTGGAAGTTGCTGCTCAATATAGTGTCCATTAAGTACAGGCGAATATTTACTGCATCTGTGTTACAATGTATTTAAAATAATATTGCAATCAGACTGGCGTCCTAGAGTTTGAAATCTGAGGCAGCCACCTGCACTGTTTGATGGAAACAGCGGGTCTGCAAGTGTATGGAAGTAGCAGTTCTCATGAATGCATTCAGATATGTTGTTGCAAAGTCAGAATGTATTTTCTTTCTGAGTGAAGGTCACTTGCTTTGCTTTTTTGGTTGCGAGCTAGTAGGCCCACGCATCTGACTGAACCCATAAGGGTCAATTGTTTTTTGACCTTGAGCGAAAGGGAAAATTCAGTAAGAATGCAGAGAGTGAAAGTTTGGAAAAAATACCATTTGATAAGGTTATGTATTCAAAACGTTTGTAAGACACATGTAATATCAGTTCAAGAAGATTTTTTGGTGCAAGTACATTGCTGTCTGAGTTTAACGAAGACAATGGAGACAGAAAATATCGGGTAAATTTACTTTTGACGACTCTACACTGGAACGAGTTTTAATTTTTTATAACCAGAACAATAATTTTGGCAATGTATCTGAGGTACTATCTTTCTGTGTAGTTGTCATTTTTTTTTTTACTTATGGAGAGTGCAGATTCTCAGCGTTTGTAGGCTATCACTAGATTCACCCATGTTCAACGCTAATATTTCTTTAAAATGTCATGTATAACCACATCGATTTGTGTATCAGTTTCCACGTTCTTTTTGTCTTTTTTGAAATTGTTTGGTAAAGGTTGGGTATTGATACGTATTTTCTGTTATGTTTTCCGAACAGCTACATTCTGCCATACTGTGATTGCCATGGATTCCAGATGCCAAGTGATGGCTTCTTTGCACGCCAGATGCACGTACTCGTAACCGGCTGCCTAACCGTCACGGTTTTGTGGTACGACCGGACCGGTCCCATCTGTCCATAAGCTGTAGTGGCCATTAGGAGTAACATAACATCTTTTATGGTGGTGTAGGCCGAAGTTCATGCCGACGTCTTGGAAATCACTGTGCGACCGAAGCGGTAGCTTTATCGAAAACAAATACTTTGTGTATGCGATAAGAACAACGTGTGTCTCACGATTAACATTTTCGATGATGACCGAAGAAACAAAGTTACTATTTGATTGAAAATGGGAATAGTCCGATGGTCTCAGACAGTTTATTGTGAAATAAAAGTATTCTAGAAATTCTAAAATGTTAATGTTTTCTTTTAAAAAACAGTTTATTATTTCAAAATGTAACGTGCTACGTTGTACGTCGCTGTGTGTTCATTTTCAGGTTCTCCGTCACGGCACGTAAGTGCTTATGGGCGCATTTGGCTACAATGGAGAGGAAGGTCATCCAAAAAAGCTGTACAATATCATTAGGGTTGATTATGTGACGAGATGTGGGAGTGTTTTCATATTACACAAGTGTCGTAATATAGTTAAAAAACATAGCGATAAACGTTTATTGACTGCGGGGTAGGCTGCAGCCATGGGGAGTGGGCAGAATGTGGCTACTGGCCATGACCAGAAGGGAGAAAAGATTAAAGGAAGACAGTGGCCATGTCCACTTGAGACTGGCTTTGTGGCAAAGTTGTTCGACATTAGGATACATTTGAAAGGGAGGAAAAAAGTGCTTGTGGTAATATGTTAACAGGGTTTGCTTTTTGCAGGCTGCCATGGAAAGCGAAGAGGGGCCATGTATGGAACAACCGCCTTTCCTTTCTATGGTGGCCATCTTGGAAAAGGATTTTGTTTTCTAATCCGGGACGCCACAGGCTTTTCAGGCTAGCACGACAAATCCTATTTTTAGTAGCACACGTTACTGCTTTGCAAATCTAGATTGTCATTGGCATTCATCCCCCATTGTACGGATTGAAGGGGGGTAATGATCCAGAGATTGCGTTATGCACTCTCGCTTTGATTGGCCTGATAACTTGGCCTGCTGGCCCTTTATTCACTGTTCCAGTCCCTGGACTGGAGGACGAACGCTACAATATTCCCATTAGCATAACACAAACTGCAGATGGAAATGTTGAAAAATCTTATTGCGTCTATGTTCTTTACTGAGAAATATAAAGTAGATGGAGTGTATGCAATTTTTTAAAAATATTTTTAAACTGTGAAAGGTGGTTCTTAAAGGAACATTTACTTTGTTTACAGATGGCTTTTTTTTTTGGAAGGACAGCTAAGAAGGAAAGTTGCAGACAGAAATGAGCAAAGAGGCACCAAACAGTAATATGGGAAAAATCTTATTGTGTCTATGTCCTTTACTGAGAAATATAAAGTAGATGGAGGGTATGCGATTTTTTTTAAAAATATATTTTTATACTGTGAAAGGTGGTTCTTAAAGGAACATTTATTTTGTTTACGGATGGCTTTTTTTTGGAAGGACAGCTAAGAAGGAAATACGCAAAGAGGCACCAAACAGTAATATGGGGGGTAGGTGAATGGGGGAAAATGTTGTGCGTGTGTTATTTGTAAGGTAGGGACAGTGTTTCTCATGCTCCTTCATTACAGCAGTGGTGCTGTTTCTTGGGGAGGAGGGATGGCCTTAGCTCATGTCGTTTTCAGATAAATAGTACTTTTGCTAAAAGTATGTACTGTGTACTACATTGTTAATGGCTGGCTACGAATAAGTGTTGGAGCTGTGCAAGGAAAATGTTGATGGTGGAAGATCCTACATCAGTAAAAAATCTATTTCCAAACTGTCCACGAGGCATACATCTTATTGTTAAGTGTGTGCGGATTCTCGGACACGTCTCCGTGCTGTGCGCCAGCATATGGTCATGTGGCATTCTCTGCAAGGTGTGCAATGAAGTCAGATGTTACTTTACATTATGGGTACGTGCCACTACTAGAAATCGATGAACTTTAGTAAAAAAAAACGTTGTTAAAGGGACGTTATAGTTAAGTTGCGCTACTAAAAACCTATCAAATTCAGTAAAAAAAACTTTATTAAAGGGACGTTATGGTTAAGTTGCGCTACTAAAAACCTATGAAATTCACTAAAAAAACGTTGTTAACGGGACGTTATGGTTCGAAGTAAAACTGTAAAACCCTTGAAATTCACCAGTTATGGTAAGCTAAGCAACCATAACTCACGCCACCACCGTCCACTGCTAAGACTTACACCCAGGACATCAACGATGACATCACAAATGTCATTGATGACATCACTGATGACATCACATGTACATTTACTTTTCATGAAAAGTCTGTACGAGGGATTCTTATTATAATGTTGACAAAAAAGTGTCAATGATCATTGGAATAAATATCATGAGCTAATTAGTGCATTAAGCAATGCATTTATACAAATAGCATTCCATTATGAAGTTCTATTCAGTATACTAAGCTACTCATGTAGAAACATAGGCATTGTGTACGGTATACATGATGGAGGTGCAATATTCATAATTTTGCCATGTTGAATACTGAAATGATAACTGCTTTCTTATTAGAGTTTTGCGTACTGTGAAACATGTAATAAGTAGCTGATAAAACCCACTTACTACAAAATTGCATTATTACAGACAAAACACAAAGAGACAACAACACATACAAATATGAGTATTTACAGGGAAAGTGAACTCAGCAAAAAAGCAGCAGTAGTACCAGAAAGTGTTCATAACGTGACTGATTATCTTTATGCAGAGAAATGACTGCTCTGTTTCAAAGCTGCTAATTCCCCTATGTATATGTATCACATGATGTGACTGGACCCTAAGGATAGTACTGTGAGTACAATGTATACAAATATGAGCATATACAGAGAAAGTACAGTAATAAAAAAACAACAGAACTATCAGAAAGTGCTGATAACCCTACTGATTATCTTCATGCACAGAAAGGATTGCTGTCTTTCACGTCTGTGTCTTCTACTATGTATATGTTTCATATGATGTGACTGGACCCTAAGGGTATTACTGTGAGAACATACTTGAAGGATAAGTGTACAAATATAGTACCTTTTCAATGTTTAGTTCCTGACTGTTACTGAAGAAAACCATGTAGCCTAGATATGTCAGTAAAGGAAAAAAAGGGGGAGCCAGAAATGTGATGTCATCAGTGATGTCATCAATGACATTTGTGATGTCATCTTTGATGTCCTGGGTGTTAGTCTTAGCAGTGCACGGTGGTGGCGCGAGTTATGGTTGCTTAGCTTACCATAACTAGCGAATTTCAAGGGTTTTTCAGTTTTACTTCGAACCATAACGTCCCGTTAACAAAGATTTTTTTACTGAATTTCATAGATTTTTAGTAGCGCAACTTAACCATAACGTCCCTTTAATAATGTTTTTTTTACTGAATATATATATATATTATTTATGAGATGTCTTACCTAATATCTTTATATGTGTCATTTTCTTTGTTGCATAATAGTAATTCTGAAACAGAATGAAATGCATAATAAAATAAAATGAATATTGATGGGTTTTTTCTCATAACGGTACTCAGTGAATACTGAATGTATTCCTAGTACACAACCAATAAAAGTTGTACTTATTACCCATGCTACAAAGGAAAAAAACTTCTCATTGGATAGAAAAAAAACTATATTCACTTCTTTAAAATATTTAACAATAAATATAGTCTTGTATATAATATTGGCCATCTCGATGGTTTTAACTGTTTCATATCTGTATTAGGTGTCTTTTTGCAATATAACTATATGTTTTCGAGGATCCATATATTATGTTAATCATTTTATGTATGCACTAAGCACTTTTGTGTTGCGATTTGCACATATACAATGCATTTAACATGCTAGCGTGTATTTTTATACTCTGTATTTTAATACTATTTGTACTGCCAATTGGTGTTTGGATTTTAGTATTTTCATATTGCAATTTGTACATCAGACATTTTATATAATGGCTCATTTATATTATCAGATACAGTACCTTTTATCTTCGGTTGCCAATAGTGTCAGATTGGGGTCTTGTTTTCTTCCATTTTATGTTGGAAGTTATTATAGGTCCACCAACTATGCGGATGTTGTTTGCACTAAGCACTTCATAATGTCAGATTTTTTCACTGCGTACTGTATTGCCAATTTGCACATTGATTATGCACTATGCTTGAGATCAATAGTCCTAATGTTTGCACTATAATGCAATGTTTGCCTCACTACTGTGATATGTCTATATAACTAAATTGGATGTTAAGATCTATTTGTATTCATTGTTGACCATTTGAATGGATGCACTATGCACTTTATACCATTGTAATTCTGAACCCAAATTATTGCATTTGGCATTCTTGCAGAACATTGCACATTTTGCATCTATTTGCTTATTTGCAAATCTAATGCATTAGGCACCTTTATGCCGATTACATAATTGCACCGGTTTGCACTAAGCACTTTGTAATACATGATTTGTATACGTTGTACTGTATTGCCAATTTGCACATATTATTATGTTTGAGAGCAACATCCATAATGTTTGCACTATGATGCAATGTTGCCTCACTAGTGTTATATGCCTCTATTACAAGACAGGATGTAAGATCTATTGTTATTTATTGTTGACCATTCAAATGTATGCACTATGCACTTTATATAATTGCATTTTTGTACATAAATTATTGCATTTGCCATTACACACATTATTTACTATCCAACTTTCTACAAGTATATCTTTATGACAGGTTAAATAACAATGTTAACAATTATATAAATGAACATTATGGCAAAACAAACTTAAAATAATAACTCTTTCAAAGAGAAGTGGTATCTACAGTGTAGTATCGATAAAATAAATGCTGTATAAGGTTTTGCACCAGCAAATTCTAAGTAGAATTTCCCACAATGTCAATAGTTTGTGTACCTTTAAAGGCAGTTCACTACAATGGAGAGATATTTCTATGTTCTTTACAAACATTATTTAATATTAAACGATGACAAATTTGCAGATTCATGTATGGAACCTTAACTAGAAAACCAAGAGATACAACCTAACTATGTCTTCAGTTTTACAAATAAATGTATGAAGACATGCCAATATTGTAAAATTATTTTGAGTATAATTGTCATACCTATAGTTCAAATAATAGGTAGACACAACAACTTGTGTGTGTGAAATATGATAACACTTACCAAAAGCTACACTAAGAACCTAACAAATGTCATCTTCATACTTCTTGTGAAATATGTATGTGTCCTTTGTTTGGCCACGCACACACATGAGAAGTTAATAATGACATTTCAAAATGTATACATCATATTTGAAATGTTTAAAAACTGTGAATTGTTCTTTAAACTTCTATTTGCACCAATAGTTATGTGCAGGGTACAATACTTTTTTATGAAATCAAACTTCATTTTAAAATATAATAATGATCTCTACATTGCCATTAGAATACTTCTTTTTTTAATTTGGTGTGTGTGATTTTTTTTGGCCACCTACACACTTAACAAGCTAATGACAATTGTGTATAAACTACCATAAAAAACTAAAAAAATGCCTGCGGTGTACTGACACAATACATTGTATGATTTATCTGAAAACATCCACACTGCAAATAGAAGATCTTTAAACATTGAACAAACTAACACTTAAAGTAAGCTCTTTTCATTGTTTTATTGAATTGGAATACTTTATTAAAACATTGTGTGTGTCCTTATTTTTTCCAAATGCACACATGACAAGTAAGACACAGTATATCTAAATCCTTTCCTAAAACTTTTATTAGTAGTTTGATGTAATTTATTTTACAAACATTGTACTTTATTGTTTTTGTATCTACATCCTACTGTTTACTTGTTTCATATGTAAGCAGTCATGACCTTCTACACTCATTCTATGACAAGACCGGAGGCGATCATTATGCTTTATCTTCTTTAATACTGCTTAACACAGCTTTTCAAATCATGTTCATATCAAAACCTTTTTTTTTTTTTCTTTTTTTTTTTAAACAAGAAATGTAAAAATCAACTCAAAATTAATCAACATGGATCCTTATAACTGGATCACGGCCTGTCTTTACTACAAGTCCCATGAGGCTCTAGGTAGCCTGTAGTCCCAGCCTCCATGTGAACCACCAATAGGAAACCACTCCCTAGTATAAGTCCTCCTCTGCCTAGGTCCTTTCCTCTTCTTTTTGCTGCTCACACAGCTAAGTACTTTTCTTCAGCCTTTCAGTGCTTTATTTTCTGTACACGTAAATTTATTGTAGTAGCACAACGTTGTTATATTCACAAGCGCATATATGATTTGTTAATATAATATGACAGGCAGCGTTGTAATTCGAGCGTGCGCTCGGTAGTAATGAAGGAAAACGAACGCGATATTTCTTCGTGATAATAGCACAGGTCGGAGGAGGGCGGCGCCCGCGAGTGTCATCGCCCGCAATAGGGGCCCGCCCGCCTCCTCAGCACAGTATCGGCAATCTCCTCAGGCCGCGGGAGCCCGGCCCTGAACGCGGCAGTGGCGCCGTGGAATTACCGGCGCTCGGCTTCTGAGCATGCGCACCAGGGAGTTCGATTCAGTTAACGGTCGAATCTCCCTGTGCGAGCGTCGGAGGCATTTCCCCAGTGCAGGAGTCTCGTTTTTTCACCGGAACTAGCGCAGCTACATTCCGCGGCCGCTACCCAGAGGCAGCATTATAAAAAATTTAAAAAAAGTTGATATACTTTTCGAATCTTGCGGCTTACATTTACCTGGAGGAAAGCTCCTCCTGTGTGGCTCCCTTGGACATTGAAGGAGACTCCCATAACCCAGTCACACCCAGTCACTTTGGAAGAGCAGCCTTTCAAGAAAGTAATATGGCAAGTGATATGGGAGATGAATACTGGGAAGAGGAATATGAGCATTAAGGGGAAATGCATGAGGAGGAGGGAGACCTCTCTCTCAGCTTCAAGAGAGTTCTAGGAGACTCTCTGACAAGAGCAGTAGCTCAGGGTGTTCAACCACTACAAGATAGACTCCAGATACTGGAGGGTTTACTGGGCACTAAAGCTGGCGTTCAAGAAGACCCAGGGGCAGGGACCTCCACAAGACCTCTGGAGAAAGATAATAGGGGGCGTGAAGCGGCCCGGAAGAGGAAGCACTCTTCTACCCCCACGGGCTCTATCAGGGGACAAGATGAACAGCCCCAGGAGGCAGCTGACGCTTTCTTTAGGCTTAAAAAAGCTTTTTTGGCGAGATCAGCAGTGCCAAGCCTCGTACCCCCATCCCCAGGGGCGGATAATGTGGGGAAGGAGGGTTCCTCGTCGGATAGTGACGATGAAGTGGAAGACGACGAGAGCAACCGGAGCACAGAGAAAACTCTGATCCAACCCAATTCAGGAAAGAGTACAGCCAGCAAGGTGGAGGCTACCCCTGATGAGGACATATCGGATATGTTCGAGCCGGATGCTATTAGGCACCTGCGCTCTACGGAATGGACCCCTTCTCCAAGGGTAGCCATTTATATGGCTCAAAAGATACACAAACCGCTTGAAAAAGAAACGAGATTTCGGCTCAGGTCAGAATGCCCCAGGCCAGATTTGAACGGGAAAGTTGCCGAAACTCCCGAGTTAGACCCAAAAATGCTCACATTCGTGACCAAAGCGAATAAAGACGTAAGGAAGGGCATGGACCGGGCCTGGGGTTCCTGCCAAGATAAGGTACTGGACCTTACAGGGCCCATTGCGAAGATTATGGATCTCGCGGAGAGAGCTAAGGACACTGGAGAGCCAGTAGATCCGTACGTACTAGCTAATTGGGCTCAGCGAGCCGTATGCCTTTTAGGCAATGCTAATGCAGCGCTTTCAGCAGAGAGAAGATGATCTACGCTGCTCAAAATAGATAGCAAACTAAGTGACTTAGCTTCATACGAAGCGGGAGAAAGCGCTCAAGGTCTGCTCTTTGGGGATACCTTCGTAAAGGAAATGAGCAGGTTCGTGGGCACATACACGGCCCTCGAGAAAGCTCAGACAGCTATTAAGAAGGTTTTTCCCGGGCGTGTTTTTGCCGGGGCCGGTCGATTCAGAGTCCGCTCGACCGGCCGGTTTAATTCCAACAGAAGGCCACAGGGACCGAGAGCACAGTATTGGGAATCGCGACAGCAGGACGCCTTTTTCCCAAATAGAGGCAGAAGCGGTAGAGGAAGACGCGGAAGAGGCTACTCCAGGCATCAGTCTAACAACTCAGGTGAGAGTACGCAAAGCAATATACCCACCGGTAGGGGGCAGGACAGTGCTTTTTATGCACAACTGGCGAGAGCTTTCAGCAGATGCTTGGGTTCTCCAGACCGTGCAAGGCTACAGGCTAGACTTTGTAAATTACCCCTGCCAGAAGAGAATCCCACCGCGCTTGCTTTGTTCAGCAGCAGAGGTGACATTACTAGACAGGGAATTGCGAGAGCTAGCTCAGAAACAAGCCATATAGAAAGCACAGCCTCATTCGACAGGTTTCTTGAGCAACATGTTTTTAGTCCACAGGAAGGGCAAAGTCCGACCCGTGATAAATCTGAAAGAGCTGAACAGCTGGCTAGTCTACAAACATTTCAAGATGGAAGGAGTCCATCTGCTGGCAGATCTGCTCAGGACAGGGGACTGGTTAGCACGGTTAGACCTGAAGGACGCATATCTGACGGTTCCCGTGGCCCCCCAGGACCGCAGGTTTCTCCAGTTTACTTGGAGGAAGCAGAGGTGGCAGTTCAAGACTTTGCCGTTCGGCCTAGCATCAGCCCCGCAGGCTTTTGCGAAGCTAATGAGACCTCTGGCAGCGGCCCTCAGAGACGAAGGTATTCAGATGATCATCTATCTAGACGACATCCTTTTCATGTCCGAAGACAGAGAAAGGCTAGTCAGCCAGGTTCAATGGGCAAGCAAGCGCATTGCAGAATTGGGTTTCCTCATCAATATAGAAAAGTCGGATTTAATAACCGACAGAAGGATAGAGTTCCTGGGTTTTGTGATAGACACGAGGAAAGCTTCCCTGGAACTTCCTGTAGCCAAGATCAGAGCGATAAAGAAAAATCTAAGGACAGCTCTGAAGAAGCCGGTTATATCGCTTCGCAATCTAGCCAGGATAGTGGGTCTCCTAGCAGCATCTATACAAGCGATATTTCCGGGCCCCTTGCATTATCGAGCCCTTCAGAGGCTCAAGATACGATTCCTTCAGAAAGGTTGGAGGTATCACGCTTAGTCCCGCTAGACGCAGACAGCAAAGCGGAGATTCAATGGTGGCTCAGCAATATGGAAGCCTGGAACGGCAGAGCAATTTTCAGAGACACTCCAGAGATGGTCATAGAGTCGGATGCCAGCAGATCCGGCTGGGGAGCGAGATGCGGTCTCATCGAGACCGGAGGAAAATGGTCAAAAGGAGAGTTAGACATGCACATAAACTGCCTAGAGCTGTTGGCGGGCTCATTCGCAGTAAAAGCATTTACCAAAGATCGAGCGAGAAGCTGCATCCTCCTGCGCATGGACAATATATCTGCAGTGAGGTACATCAACAAACTAGGGGGCACGAAATCCAAGATGCTAGCCGAGTTAGCAAAGGATTTCAGGCATGCTTGCTTGGAAAAGGAGATAGCAGTGAAAGCAGAGTATCTTCCGGGAGCAAAGAATACAGTCGCGGCTTGGAACTCCCGATATCTAACAGATTCCAGCGATTGGAAACTGCACGAATCAGTCTTCAAGAAATTGCAACAGAGATGGGGTCCCTTAGGTATAGATCTGTTTGCTTCGAGACTGAATGCCCAACTGCCAAGGTTTTTCAGCTGGAGACTGGACCCAGAGGCGTCTGGGACGGATGCGTTCATGTACGACTGGAGGGGACAAGTTCTTTATGCCTTTCCCCCCTTCGTGATGCTGGCGAGGGTCCTAGCAAAGATGCGCAGAGAAGGAGCGGAGCTAGTGATAGTGACACCAGAATGGAAGTCGCAAGCATGGTTTCCAGTTCTGATGGAACTTTGTATGGATTTCCCGCTGAGGATTTCCCACAGGACAGATCTCCTAGTCAATCCGAAGGGCGAATATCATCTGCTGATTCAGAACAAGACGCTGCATCTCCTAGCGTGCAGAATTTCAGGCGCAGGTGGTGCTTGCCAGGCCTTTCAGAGCAAGCTACAGAGCTTATCAAGGTTTCATGGGCCCCTTCCACGATCAGGAGCTATGATTCCGCTTGGCAAGCCTGGGCCAGATGGTGCAGGGGGAGGAGTATTTCTCCCATTTCAGCTCCTATAGAACATGTTTTGAACTTCCTAGCAGCTTTGACAACCAGCGGTAGAGCTTTCAGGACAGTGGGGGTGTACAGGTCGGCCATTTCGGCAGGACACGATCACATAGACGGGAATCCAGTAGGGGAACACCCAGCGATAACTAGACTCCTTAAAGGAGTGAAACTTACTAAACCTCCTTTGCCTAAATATGCAGCACTATGGGACGTTAACAAGGTCCTACAATTGTTCAAACTGTGGCCCCAGAACAACCTTTTATCGAGCAAACAGCTATCAGGCAAGTTAGCCACTTTACTTTGCTTAGTATCCTGCAGGAGAGTATCAGACGTGAAGGCCCTAGAGGTGGATAGAAAGATCTTTTATCCAGAGGGCATAGCGTTTAACTTGGCGCAGCGTACCAAGACAAATTCTAAAGTAATTAATTACCCATATTTTCCAGACAATAGCAAGCTTTGCGTAGCGCGATGCATTAAGTGCTATGAAGCAGCGACAGCAGCGCTTAGACCTCATGGCGTCACTCAGCTGCTTATTGCGCGAAGAAAGCCCTTTAAGGCAGTAGCAGCGTCGACTATTGCCAGATGGGTGAGAGAGATTATGGATCTAGCTGGCATAGACATTTCTGTCTTCGGGGCTCATTCGACCAGGGGATCAATGGCTTCAAGAGCTTTTGCAGCCAGAGTTCCGCTGCAGGAGATCCTCAAGGCGGCGGACTGGTCGAGTGTTTCAGTTTTCAGAACTTTCTATTTCAAGCCTCTAGAGAACATGGCATCAGCAGTGATTGAAAGTTTTGAACAAGCATAATGATCGCCTCCGGTCTTGTCATAGAAGAATAAAGATTGCCAAAGCGCATAGCGCAGGAAGTCTTGATTTTATTAAAGACACGGAGGCGATCATTATCCCTCCCTAAAGGAATGTCGCACTATATAAATTGGACAGTTGTTTCATTAACATGATGTTTTCTCCTTAACAATAGGAAGCGAATTCCCCACCCTAACATATCCTTTTGGTTTTTATTTAAGGGGAAGAGATGAAAAACTCAAGAGAGTGATGCAATATTATTTTCGAGAGAGGAATCCACCACTCCAGACAGGCAGGAAGGATGATGCCAGTTCAGGAGAGTAAGACTTTTAAAGACAAGTGCAGGAAGAGCATCAGAAAAGAAGAGGAAAGGACCTAGGCAGAGGAGGATTTATACTAGGGAGTGGTTTCCTATTGGTGGTTCACATGGAGGCTGGGACTACAGGCTACCTAGAGCCTCATGGGACTTGTAGTAAAGACAGGCCGTGATCCAGTTATAAGGATCCATGTTGATAAATTTGAGTTGATTTTTACATTTCTTGTTTAAAAAAAAAAAAAAATAAGACAAAAAAAAAAAAGGTTTTGATATGGACAGAATTTGAAAAGCTGTGTTAAGCAGTATTAAAGAAGATAAAGCATAATGATCGCCTCTGTGTCTTTAATAGAATCAAGACTTCCTGCGCTATGCGCTTTGGCAATCTTTATTAACACTCACAATAATGTACATGGAACCATGTATGTAACCTAGCACTTATAGAGAACACTGGTGCATATTAAAATATACACTTTTTTATACAATAAAACAGAGGTAGAAGATTGCAGAATGCCGTCTTCTCTTCTAATTTATGCAATCTCTAGAATATTATCTCTACATTTATTTCATACTGATTTTAAAATACATCCTAGTAAGAATCCATCTCACTTTACATAAAACACATATTACCCTATTCTTCTATTTCAAACTTTTATTTTGCATGTTTATATTCACAAAGAATCTAAAACATAACTTTTAAAACTTTGGTTGTAACAACATTAGGTAAGCATTCTTTTAACCCTTTGGTAATCTAGTTTGGTGTATGATTATAGAATCATCACAAACAAGCCCATCTACTTCTGTATGCACCCATGTTTTGAAATTTCCACAGTGAACTGCACACGTCTTAAATGTTTTCTTACTAATAGAAACTTAACTATTTACAAAATTCATTACTGACGTGTTAAATTTCCTACCATCTACACTGTATCTTTGAAACATAATTAATACATACTTATTAAAAACTAGATTTTGCAGTGTAGATTGTAAATTACAACCACAGTAACTGCATTGCATGTCATGGAATGCTTTAGTTAGAAGATCAGAACAATGTACACTTTTCTGATTATGGATAGGAACATATAAAAATCATTCAGAAATATCCTGGGTAGTGTAATCTTTTGTACATTGTGGACACATATGATTCCACTCGGAACTAATTCCTACATATCTATCTACACTAACAGCGTACTGCAGTAATACATCAAAGACAGTCATTACACATTTTTGACTACCTTCCTGTGTAATTTGAGAACATTGTTGATTTCCACTTGCAACAGCTACTTGATTTCATATTGACATTGCAGAATGTGTGCTGTGTGGTTTTTCATCTACAGATATTTTAAGAAATGAAAGTTACACACATAGCTGCTTGTCTGCTGTGGAAGCTATTTCTTACATCAATGGTGTCATTTGAAACAACATACTCAAAGCTGCATTAGAATTGCATTCAACTCCTGTTTCATTACTAAATCTGCAATGAGAGTATGTCACAGTTGAATGACTCTCCAACTCAGGTAGATTCTGTTGTTTTTTTAGTCTTAAGAGGAATTATTTTATTTCAATGTAGTTTCACTGACACCTTAAGTGTTCTGGCTAATTGATTTTTAGGTACAGGTATAAGGTTCAGGTGAGGAGCATCCAGTACACGTAATTTATTATATTCTTCAATGCAAGAAATGTCAGATGTCTCTTTTGTTTCCTCAAACATTTTTAAAAATAAACCTTCAATATTTTTCACATGTGACAGAGCTACATATGACATTCCTTCTTTAAACGCTGTATGACCAATATCAATAAGTGCTGCTTATAAATTCAACCCTTGGGATTTATGAATAGTAATTGCATATGCAGCGCACCATTTCCTTTGTGAAATGGTGCTCTTTTCACAAAGGAATCCTTAAAAAGCATGAAACATGCAGAGTTCAGAGACATCAAATGAGTTTCTTCTACACAATCAACTTTACTTCAATATGTTCAATATTTGTACTGTGAGAAAAAGTGTGAAATGCAATCACTCTTCCCATCACTCCAATGACTAGACCAATTCCTACATTCAAGTTCCTCTTTAACATCACTCGTGCATTGATGCACAGTTTTAGAACTGCTGCTAGACCTGCTGTTTTAGAAATTGAATTCTCTAGTTGATTTAATCAAGCTGTTGCTCTCTCATCCATCTCTAATGGCATAACATGACCATCTAAAATATCACACAATGTTATGTCCACAATATTTTGCTTCTCTGACAGTAGTTTGTAGAGTTAAAACTGTTACATTCTGCAAGTCTGCACATCAAAGCAACACAAGAAATGTTTCTTTCATGAAGAGTCAACATGACATCAGACGGACTGCAATCTGCATGAAACATGTTAGAAATCAGTCTTTCCTTTTAAGAATGCTTTCACATTCTCCTCAAGAACACCTATAAAAATCTTATTTATCATTTCTGCATACTCTAAGTCTACAGATTGCCTCCTATTAAAGGTAAGTTCTGGGAACTCAAATAAATTCCAAATGTTAAAATTACCAATACTGCCCATAGTTTTCGCCTCCCCTTAGATTGCAGTATTTTGAAAACTAGTTGACCTTTCACAGGAGTTAATTGTAATAAATCTCCAAAAACAAGTACATGTTTACCGACAAACACATATGTAGTCAGTCTTCAAAACCTCTTGCTTTCATTTGTATGTGTATGAAAGCTAGCATCAAGTTAGACACCATGCTTACTTCATCTGCAATCAAGGTATTTAATTTTCTAAGAATTTGTCCTACTTCTTGTGCCGCACTTGATGCACGTATTTGATACTCTAGTTTGTTGTCATGCTCCACTGGTAGCATCAACAGTCAATCTGAAGTAACACCTCCGTCATTGAATGTTGCTAAACCTGTTGAAGCAGTTACAATACATGACAAAGAGCAACCAGTTCAATTTTGGATCATAGCTCTTATTGCATGAATTAAAAAAGATGTACCTGTTCCTGCTTGTCCACTAACATACAACAATACAGGTTTGTATTGTGTACAAGAACAATCAAGCTTGTCATGCTGTAAACCCTGTAAGAACCTAGCTTTGATTTTATAATACACTTCCTTTTGTTCTATATTAGGTTTACTAACTATTTCATCATAATTTGCATTTCTCAAACTCCAAACAAGTGTGCTAAAACACCTACCAGCCCCCCTCTGCTCCCCATGGTACTGCTCCACTCCCCTGGTCTCTCCCAATCCCCCAAAACACTCAATGCATCTATGATGCTAATCCACCCAAAATGTCAGATAGCCGTGGCTACCACACGTCCACAAACACACGACATACCATTTTCCAGAATATAGCTGTGGCTCCACAGGGGGCGCCACCTTTAACCGCTAGGCATGATCTTCAATACACCAATCACTCCCCTTTTTTGTGCAGATGTGGCTATAAGATTTATTTTCTTTTTTAAAAATCTGAGTATGGAATATAAATGACAAAAGAGACAGTAGTGATACAATGGTATTTAAAATGTCTCAATACAATAAATGACTGCTCCTGGAGTTATTTAAAGTGGATGATGATAAAGTATACATAGTAGCTAGGATATAGAAGATTGGGGTTACATGGGGTGGATAAAGTTTGAAAATAGGTAAATGATAGGTTGGACACAAACAATAAGAGCATAGTGCATACCGAGTCCTACAATCAGAAGGGCACAACTGCATTCAATGACAGCTTTTCTATTTTCCAAAATCAAAACCACATTACTAACCAAAATACTAAAATGGTTTTGAGTATAACCTATCACAGACAAACTCAGAATTACAACAGTAACATCAACCAATTACATTAGTTGACTAATTAGGTGTCAAATTTGCACCTACTACATGTTTGCACCTTCTTTAATTCCTCTGTTATCAGGCCCTTTATCAATTATCACTTACTATAAGTACCATTTCAACATGGCGGCCGTGCTGTGCTACAACGTGAGCTGGGCATGCCGCCCCTTTTCACTGTCATTGCCTCCCTCACTCTCAGCTATAGCCGATACACAGAATGAGACGGGTTGCTCCCTTTCATTCGCTAGGCAGCGAACACATTGGTGAGTACTTTCCAGATTCGCCGCCTAGCGAATGAACGGGAGCAACCCGTCTCATTCTGTGTATCGGCTATAGCTGAGAGTGAGGGAGGCAATGACAGTGAAAAGGGGCGGCATGTCCAGCTCACGTTGTAACACAGCACGGCCGCCATGTTGAAATGGTACTTATAGTAAGTGATAATTAATAAAGGGCCTCATAACAGAGGAATTAAAGAAGGTGCAAACGTGTAGTAGGTGCAAATTTGACACCTAATTAGTCAACTAATGGTTAAGCCAGATTGGCAAAGTTAATAGATAAGCATGGAGTGAAGGCGCAACCACGCGCTATGGGCATGGGTATATACAAAATTGAAAATTAATTAGGCAAATCGAGAAAAACAGCAAAATTACGTATTGCAACGTTGATAAGTACTGATAGTAACAAGGGATAAAACATGAATAAGTTCATTAATCCGAAAAGGGCCCCTCAGTAGGGGGGCTGAACAGGCACCAGGGGCGTAAATTGAAGGCTGCCATGGCTAATTTAACCTAGTTAAGTACTACAAAAGCAAGCCCCAGGAACCTCAACCATCCAACAACACTTTACAGATGATGTTGAGTACTCATGTTTTAATGTCTATTGATGAATGTGAACTTGATGTCAATACTAATGTATTGGATTTACTGCATGACTTAAATATTCAGCAACAGAGTCTGAAAATAAAAGAACTCTCTAACAAATCGAAATTCACTCCTTTATTTCCAATGGACAACCTAATTGACACATTGCATCAAGCTGTGACAAAAGATATCCATAAATTACAAGACTCCCATAAACGCAAGAACACCAGAAACAACCTTTCTAATGAACAACAAGCCTTACATAACTTGGCCACCATTGACAATATCATTATAAAGGAGGCAGACAAGGGTGGTAACGTCATGATTATGGACAAAACGGACTATATCGCAATGGGTCTTGCCCATTTGAACTCTCCAGGTTGTTATGAAGTCTTACCTGGCAACCCCTTGCCTACCCTCCGTGAAACTATAAAAGCTGTGGTTACTAAATGGCATACTATTGGTTTGATAACTGATGTGGAAAGACAATTCTTACTAGTCGATGGCCCAACAATGCCCACTGCCTACTTTCTGCCCAAAATACATAAATCATTCGAGAAAATACCTGAGGGGAGACCAATCCTCAGTGGAGGGCGTGGCATCCTTGAGCCCATTTCCTTGTACATCAATGAATGTCTCTCACCACTTGTGAACACCATACCAACATTTATTCGAGACACAATGCACATTTTACAGATTCTTGATCAACTCCCCATGTTACCCAACTTGGTCCTGGTAACATTAGATGTTAAAGCTCTCTATACATCAATCAACCATCAGCAAGCAATAAGGGGCATAGATTTTATTTTCCGTGCACATTCAGCTTCTTTCTTTGAACACATTGAAATGATCAAATACCTACTCACAGCTGCACTCACGAATAATGTGTTTCTTTTCAACAATACTTACTTTAGACAACTCATCGGAATTGCGATGGGAGCAAGCTATGCGCCTGCTCTCCCTAATATCTTTAAGCAATTTTATGAACAACAGCTTGTCTTTTCTAATCAATTATTCAAACCACATATCTACATGTGGAAGAGATATATTGACGATGTGATTTTGGTCTGGCAGGGTTCCATTGATTGTTTGAATGAATTTGTTGTTTACTTAAACTTTAACAATTGGGGCATACAATTTACACATACATACAGCTTCACGCATATAAACTTTTCAGACTTCACAATTAGTATTATTGATAACCAGTTTGTTACCAAAACATTCATAAAATCTACATCTGTCAATGCAGTCTTGCAAGCGACAAGCTGCCACAGGAAAACTGTGATCTCCAATATACCTAAGGGAGAATTTATCTGGGCAAGACGCAATTGTTTGTTAGATCAAGATTTTGTGGAGGAATGCTCGGTGATACGTCACAGGCTCCTATCAAGAGGCTATGACTATCAATCAGTAGCTAAAGCAGAACAAACTGTGCGTGTCATGAAGAGATGTGATCTACTCAAACCGAAAGTCCGCAATGCAACGGAACATTCTCAGAAACTTAAATTCATCACTAGATACAATGCTGACACCTCAGTGTTCTACTATATAATTAAAAAGCATTGGCATATTTTACAATTTGAACGAGACATCACTTCTTGGGTCGACAATACATTCAGTTTCATTTATACTAAGGCTAGCAACCTTAAGAACATACTCTCACCTTCGTTTATGGCAATTCCACCAGCTTAACCAACATGTCTTCAGCAACCTCTATGCCCAGGCTTTCATAAATGTGGGGTTTGCTCTATGTGTACCCACGCATTATCGACATCGTCCATTGACTTTGGACAACTAGGAACACACAAGATCAAATCATTTATCAATTGTAACTCCAAATTCTGTGTCTTTTGCATCAAATGTATCTGTGGTCTCTACTACATTGGCAGTACTATTCGCCCACTCAAAATCCAGATCAGGGAACACCTATCATCCATTGCGCAATCTGATTCTAAATACTCATTGGCCATTCATTGGCAAGAAGTCCATCAAATGGACAATAAAGCGCTGATCCAATTCGCAGGGATGGTGAAAGTTTCCCTCCCGCAACGGGGGGGAAATCTGTTACTGAAATTGAGGCAATTAGAAGCCTGTCTGATTTGTCAATATCGTACTCTAGACACTAGCCTTAACACAGACCACATGAACTGTCAGCAAGTAGCAAGTTTTTGGCATTTCGGTCATTAATAATGGTTCTCGTCACAAGTAGGCCACTTTGTACTCTCATCTGAAGCACATTGTAGTAGTATACAAACAGTAAAGTAGCCTTACTAAATGATTGTTAGAGTTCACTGTACGTTGAGACACCATGACAAAGAGCTTCCCCATCAGACTTATGCACACATGCACACTGCACACATGCATTAGACAGCAGACCAAAGTATATATTTTTTCTCAACAGACACCAAAGAATGCCTACCAACAAGCAACTCCGTAGAAAGGAACAGAGAATTAGAGCAAAGACTAATAAAGGTGCCCAATGTAAGCATCCACCTGTTGTAGAGTGTGTAGAGAATCTTGGTACAAACCAGCTAATGCAGTTGGGTAACATAATAAAGGAAGTCGCAACTACCGAAACGGTACCTCCTCCATCAAAAAGTGTCACAAAACACAGAAATGTCAAAAAAACGGCTGCCAGTACATCTAACAATGTTCCTAATAATCCTGATAGTGTAAGAAGAACCCATAGTAAAAAAAGTATTTTAGCAAAAATTTTCATCACAGAGTCCTTCAGAATCTACTAAGAAGAGGACCAAAATCATCCTCACCCTTTAAAACGTACCATAGAAATTTAATTCTACAAGCACTTCAAAAGGAAGTTGTTCATATTAGTGTTAAATAGGATGAAAGCACTAACAAATCTAAGTACCGAACTACAAACGAAACTCAGCAATAAACGGAATGTGAACAAAAATAATTTCTTGCATGTTTGTGGTGGTGAATGGAGTTACACAACAACCACAGAGCCATATTTTAATGAAGAAGCATACAAACAAAATCAAACAAACACAATTATCATCCATAGCAGTGGACGAGGGTATGAGAAAATCAATACTGCCATCATGGAACAAGGAACACTGCTTACAAAACTATCTCCTGAACGCTCAGAATTACCTCTCGATTCAGCAGAACCACACCGTCCAGTATACAAATGGCTGTGCACATCAATGTGTGCCATTCCAAACAAAGCTTTCAAATCTTTACGTCAGTTCCTCAATCAATATGTAAAAGGTAAAGACAAAAGTAAAATGAAAGTGCTGCAAAATATGGATATTTGTGCAGTGTGGAAAGACACAGGACTAAAAGGACATTCATTAGCCTACATTTCTGGGCCTATTTGCAAAAGTACCTTCCATGATATCAAAGGAATATCAGTACATCATTCCAATGTAAGAAATTTAGTGTATAAAATATACTATGCAAAAAGTCCAGCTTCAGAATTAGGCAATTTAAATACCACTCTGCTGCATGGTACACCCAAATACTTACAAGAAGAAATGGACCATATTCAGAAAAAGTATTTTGGAAGTGAGAGCCACGTAGAAAATGCAATAGTTTTAGAACATAGTAGCTCCAATTCTGCACATCGCGACCTTCTACTACACACATACAGAAAAGAAATAGTAACATTTTAAAGGTCATTGTGTGTGTGTGTGTGTGTGTGTTGCTGCAGAACATTTTACAAAAGGAACACAAAAATTGTGGACATATCATACTAAATAGAAATCAATGCAGACTTTAAATGGTTTGAATTAATCAAAATCCATCAAGGGCAAGATTTTGGCACTTACAGAGGAAGGTAACCATGCAGGGTTCCTTTCGACAAAAGAATCCGAATATATTAATTTTTCAGAAGAACGTACGGCCCTGTTTTACATCATGCCGAAAATACACAAAAATATTGAAAATCCTCCAGGTCAGCCCATAGTTTCTGGTTGTGGTTCTTTACTTGAACCAATATCCAAATACATCGATTCTTTCATAAAACCTTTGGCAATGACTACCCCAACCTTTTTACTGGACTCACGAGACGTAATCAATCTTGTTGAATTAAGACCTTTCGATTCATCTACACAAATATTGGTCTCCCTAGATATTGAGGCGTTATATACAAATATACCTCAAGACAGAGCAATTCTTAGTTTAAGAACAATCCTAGATAGGAGATCACCCCTCACATTGTACCAACAGAATTTCTGTGTAAAGCAGCTCAATTAGTTTTGACCAATAGCTTCTTTCAATTTAAGGACACATTTTTTCTACAAAGTAAAAGCACAGCCATGGGGTGTACTTTTGCCCCAAATTTGGCCATAATATTCATGTCTCTACTTGAGGAAGAAAAAATCCTGCACATTTCCAACCCGTTTAGAGAAAAAATCAAGATATATCGTCGATACATCGACAACATATTCATGATCTGGGAGGGATCGATGGAATCTTTGCTGGCGTTTGTGGAATGGCTCAATAAAGTGGACATAGACATCCATTTCACTTTTGAACACTCCACGTTGAGAATTACATTCCTGGACTTATCTATTTTCACTGATGGAGGTGTCCTCCACACCGAATTACACAGAAAAGCGACTGAACGAAATACAACACTAAAATATGAGAGTCAACACCCGGCAAGTCTCTTGCGCAATTTGCCTTATGGCATGTTTTTGCGACTATGTCGCAACTGTACAGATATCAATAATTTTACAAAACATGCCCTTGTTTTGGAACAAAGACTACTGGAATGGGGGTACCCTAAAAGACTCATAAAACAATCCAGAAAAAGAGCTCATTTTGCAAATAGAGAGGCCTTACTGTTACCTAAAGTTCAACTACAGACAAAAGAAGAACTAGTATGCGTATCTACTTTTTGTCAACATAGTGAAGCCATAAAAGGCATTATATAAAAAAATTGGCGCATTTTAAATGCATCAGGCACTATGTTACCTAAACCTCTCTTTGCATTTAAAAAGAGTAAAAATCTAAAACAGAAGATCACACGTGCCAGCAGAAGCAATCCTAAACCTACTATGATACGGGATCTTAATCAAAATCCGGTCCTCGGGCATTATCCATGTACCACTTGTGTGGCTTGCAGATTCTCTAAAAAAACGACTTCGTTTTTTATGCAACAAACAAATTGGGTTCTCCGCACCTTTACGACTTGCAAAAGTAAAAATGTCATTTACGCAATTCGATGCCCATGTCAAAAAATGTACATTGGAAAAACGACCCGGGAAGTGAGTACACGGATTAACGAGCACCGCTCAAAAATAAAAACTCGTAACCTTAATGCCCCAATGGTGATCCATTATGTTGAGATGGGCCACAAAGTAGATCAAATGGAATGGTTTTGTGTGGAAAAGGTCTTTGGTAATAATTCCAATCAAATCCTAAAAAACCTAGCCTACAAAGAAGAATTATGGATTTTCAATCTAAAAACATTGACCCAGGGGTTAAATACTTTGGAACCCTGGCATGCAGGCACATAGTATTCCTTATTGATCAGCTCTAAAATTTCTTTTGTAATTATACATACAAAAGCTAATCACTTTTTCCGATCACTTTTTCCATTTACGCGGCTCAATGTGGATACGTCATTCAGTATTCACGATTGAAGGACGCACACGCTACGCGGACCAACAATCACGTGTCCCTTCAGGTCGTGTATTACCCTATCAACGCGGCACAGGGTAATCACGTGATAGGTAGCCATGTGCTCTTAACGCGTGGGTAAGAAGACGCAGTTTAGATGCGCGTCTCCCACCCGTTTGAACGAGTCGTAGATGACCGGAGCAAGCAGCTGATCCCGTGGACTTTAGTTCCCGTTCAAGTAGCGGCTACGATTTTCGTGGGATGCTATCTGCAGGTAAATAGCTCTTTTTAGACCTCCTCTGTTACATTGATATTGTATAATACATCTATGTACCAATAAGGTATGAGTTACTTTTACATATTCCTGGCTAGGGTTTCTGATATAATTTATTTTGAAACCCTCACAGATTGGAGCTTAAAATTCAACCATCTGCAATGCAGGATTGTTAATCAGAACATTGCCAGTTTGCATGCCAGTGTTTTCTGTTCCACACAAAATGTATACAACGGATTGATTCCTGTTACAGTTGCCATGGTTGGTTTGCAAGTTGTCCCTTCAAAAGTTTTTTCCAAACAATTGCATGTGGGCTCTGACTTCTTTCCATTTGGTGTGTATCTAATTTTCCATCACTCTTTGCCACATTAATGATCTGCACCAGCCTGGTCTAGGGACACTGATTCCTTATGGTAGCACTCCATGCATGACGCCCTGAGTTTAACCCCAATATATGTAGATATTGGTGGATTTTCAGCAGGACAATAGCAGAACATTTTATGTCTGCAATTTAGCTTTGTGAAGTCATGTATTTGCATTTTCTTTTCTGCTTCCTTTCACTTGGCCTCTCTTTTTCACTTAATCTTAGTTTTGGATAGGGAACTGATGGGCCCATATATTTGTTTTGTTTATAGACAACTACACCTTATCTCCTGATGAAGACGTACCAAACCATCGTTTACACGTCGAAACCGGTTGAGAGAAACCTATGATAAGGCCACTTGCGAAGTCCTTTTTTGGCCTATACCGATTGCTGACCACCTCTTTTAAAATCTACAGTGGACATGCATTGTGTGTTGTTGTTGCTGACCACTTAAAAAACCTATTGTGGCCTTGCACTATGTGTTGTTTTGCACAAAAACCTTTTGTAAAACTATGAAATTGTGGATGAATTGTTGTATTTGTTATATGTTTTTATTCTGTACTTATTGATGAGTTGTATGAGTATTTGGATGGCTGTTGTATGGATGTGGATAAATGCATGAATGATTTAATAGGATGATTTTTATCAAATTTTGATGTTTTTATAATATTCCTGCTATGTGAAATTAAAAATCGTTAGAGTGCAGATTAATTCGTGATTAAATTCACAGAGAAAAATGTATTAGGTTTAATAAAATCCTTAATACGCTTTTTTGCAAATTGTTTCCTCTGGATTTCTTTTCTGAGATGTATTGAATTAGCTTTGTACCTTTTAGCTGAAAACAAATATGAAATAACTGAACGCCTAATAGGTTGCAGTTACTGTACTGCAAAATTAGACAAAAACCACACTCCTTCACGTGCTATTACAAATAATTTGGAATTGTTTCCATTACCAAAAATCCTGCAACAGCCCAATTTGTTTGAGAGCATAATAATTCAAACAGTTCACCCATTTCAAGCAATTATACGCCTTCATCCAAAAACAGCAAAATTACCTTCCTCTGAATTGGTGAAAGGCATTTGTGGCAAAGTAGTTTACTTGCCATTAGATCTAACGGAAAATGGACACTCTAGGAGTGGAACGTTCAATAGAGCATTCTTTAATAGTCTTGGTAAATGGAGTACCAACAAAGGACAAAACAATTTAGCAACAATTAGTGGACTTACACAAAGTTAGACAAGCATTGTAATATCTAAACGACAATAATGAGTACTACAGGGAAATAAATATTGATGAAAGCTTAAGGCAAACAACTGAAATAATTCAAGAGCCATCAGAAACTGGACAATTCGAACTTCTGGATCCAGCTACAGTATCCACTATTTTGGACCATTACACAATTCATCCATTGCAGTCCAATGAAAGCATAGATGATGCACTAGAAACTTACCAAATGTGACAAACCAAAGGGTCACCAATGAGTATTTGGGAAAAAAGTATAGAAGCACGTGCTTTTCCACTGCTATTTCCTACTGGCAAAGGTGGGAGATACGATGATAGACCCACTTAGATTGGGGTATATCGAATAACACTCATTACAAATGTATTCTCAAGATCCCAGATTTAGACAAAATGTGGAATACATATTTCACCTACTCTATGAAAGTGAATCAACAACACTATGTTATGGAGTTGCACACATTCTTAATTCTGGAACGCATTCTCAAAATATGTCAGCTACGCAGTTAATTCAAAAAGTACAAGAAAAAGATGAGGTTTTACAATCAAGTATAACAAATTTGTTTGCAAACATGCGTGGTACAAAGGAGTACTGGTTCAGACGGCACGGAGACGTGCGTTGCATGATCAGAAACCTTGGACCACCAACTTGGTTTGTTACGCTAAGTTGTGCAGAATATTCATGGGATGTTCCTACGCATAGTAAATAGCAACAAAAACAACATAGATATATTAACACCTGGAGAACTTTGCTCTCTAGATTAAGTTAATGTCTCAAGATATTTCCATCATGGTTTCATTGCAATGCTACACTTTATTTGCAATAAAACTGTTCCTCCCCTTGGAGAAGTGCAACACTTCTTTTGGAGAAAAGAATATCAAGCGAGAGGAGCACCACATATTCACATGCTGTTATGGATCAAAGGTGCACCGAAATTTGGGCACGACAGTGATAGCACTGTTTTGCAGTTTATCCAAAAATATGTAACATGTGAATTCCCTTCACAACAGACACATAGGGAGCTGCATGGGCAGATTTTACAATTTCAAAGACACAAATGTGGCAAATATTATCGCCGTAAATACAAAAACAAAGATAAATACTACACCAAATGCTGCTTTGGTTTCCCTAGACCAGTTACAGAAACAGGTGAAGTAAACAACTTCATGTCTTCAGTTTGACATAGTGTTAAAGGTAAATAACCTAAAAACACATATTAAATAAAAAGAAGTGAAGAATCAAAATATATCAATGATTACAATGCAATCATTGCCCTATTATGGAATGCAAACATAGATGTGCAGTACATTGCAGACAATTCAACTGCTGTTGCATGATATGTTACAGCCTACTTAACAAAAGCAGAAAAAACAGAGCTTCAAGACCTCTGGGATGACCTAGCATCAGACAAAACATTATCACAAAAATTGTACAGCTTAGGCATAAAATGCTCTCTCATAGAGAATGTGGGGCCTATGAAGCAGCAGATTGTTTAACTGGCACTGCTTCATATGGAAAATCAGACAACATAGTATGGCTCAGTCTTGGTCCTGCAAAATGTAGAAAAAGAGTGCTAAAATCATATGAGGACAGAGAAGCAATTTCCAGAAATTATCCCAATAGCCAAGACATTCTAAAAAACAATTTACTGGACACATACTATCCGAACAGGAATACCACTCTGGAAAGCATGTGTCTATACCACGTAGCTCAAAACTTTGCATACAAAAATAATGTAAAACCCGATGAAAGCAAACGTAGATATAGAGTGACCGATTGTGAAGGGAGCTTAGTGAAAATTAACAAATGAAGTTTAATTAATCATGTGAAATTGTCATTAAAAACTCCTCAACAGAAAGAACTATATTACATGTCTCTGTTACAACTTTTCAAACCATGAAGAAAAGAGGAAGACATACTAGATAATTATGAGTGCTATGAAGATGCTTTCAAAGCAAATGGAAGCACTATCATCGATGTGAACTGTACGCAGTACAAAACAATGTTACACAATGAGCAGCAACAGGAAGAAGAAATTCAGGTCCAACTAGATAAAGACTCTTCTGACAGTAGTTAACCTTCCGTAACAGGAAGTCAAGAACCATTAGGACAATCACTAATAGCAAATGAGGCTGAAGTAGCTATGGCAGAAGTAGAAAACACCATGTATCAAGAGGATACAGAAGACTTAACTGTAGAACAAGCAAAACTTAACAACGATCAGTGCACCATTTTTGAAGACGTAACAAAACAAATTGTACATGGTGTACAACACGAAAATAAAGAATGTACCTGCCAAAATGACAAACCTATACTGCTGTACGTCAGTGGTGAAGCTGGATCAGGGAAAACATTCTTAATCAAAATTATCAGCAAGTTCCTTCAACAATTGACAAACAACAAACTGTCAGCTGTTGTAACAGCCCCCACAGGTTTAGCTGCCTATAACATAGGCGGTGTGACTTTACACCGATTACTACTGCTTCCAGTAGAGCATCAAAATAAATTAGACTACTACACACTTTCTGCAGAAGCTGCAATGGAATTATGTAGAGTATTGAAACAAATGAAAATGCTACTAATAGATGAAGTGAGAATGGTCTCCAACCTAATGTTGGCTTTGATTCATCTCAGATTGCAAGAAGTACTTAAAAGTAATAACAAAGAACTCTTTGCAGGGAAACACGTTATCATTTTCAGAGATCTTCTACAATTGACACCAGTGAAAGGTGAACCGATTTTTAAAACCTTAGGCCACAAACTCTGCCGGAAAACAGTTGGTAGCATAGGTAATGTTAACCTTTGGCAACAATTCCAATACAGAGAATTAACTGAGAACATGTGGCAATCTGCAGATCTCACTTATACTAACATCTTAAAAAGTATTAGAGTAGGTGTATTATCGCAAGAAGCACAAGTTCTATTGAAAAACCGACATACACATGCACTTTATGGCGATAATGCATGTGCAACTGATGTTATGGAACAAATAGCGCACAAAAATGTCAATTGTATGGCCTTAATACCAACTCTTGCAAGCTTTTTCAAATTCAATGAAACAATGTTAAAGAAAGAAATGCAAGCAATAATAGAAATTAGCGCCACAGACAATCCAGACGTACATGGTATGACAGTACCCATGTGTGAGCAAGCCACAACAAGACTAAAGAGTTTAGAAAATTCAATCTCCAACACAGCTGGGTTGCAAAAAATATTGAAATTATCATTAAAATGTAGAGTAATGCTTAAACGTAACCTTGACGTAGAGCAAGGGCTAGTTAATGGAGCACTGGGCACAATTGTTGGCTTTCAATCATACCCACGTGATAGCAACATTCAGTTTGTAAATATTCGCTTTGATAAAGTTTCAGAAGTGAAAAGGATAGGGCGCTCAATTGCTTGATTCCTTCTCTTCAAAGACATGTATGTACGTAGAGAGCAATTTTCTCTAACTCTTGCATATGCAGTTACCATTCATAAATCCCAAGGTCTTACCCTAGAGAAAGCATTGATAGATATAGGAAAGACAGTGTTTAAGGAAGGCATGAGTTACGTAGCATTATCACGCTTACGTACACTTGACGGTCTATTGCTAATAAACTTTGATTCAAGTAAAGTCAAAGCTGATATTCCTTGCATTCTAGAATATAATAGATTGAGTTCACTGTACACCCCTCATCTGAAACAATACCCTGTTCCAGATAAAGTGAAACATGGAAAAGTAAATGAAACAGAAATGCTACAGAATGCAACAGCAAATTCCGCAAAGAAAAGAAAAGAAGCTAAGGTTTCATCAATTGCCGCAAACATAGAAGAACCTATTAGGGAATGTAAACCAGGCACGTCGGCAAAGAAGCAACAGAAAAACCGAAAAATGCACTCAGATACAGAACTTGCTGCCCATTCAAATTTACAAATGAAAGTGGGGGTAAGTTGCTATTCAAGTGTAGCAATGAATATTCTATTTCAATTGCCACCAATTGTTAACAATATTTACCTGCACAGCACAGACCAATTGTGTTTGCAAATGTTAGTGCTGCATAGAAATGCATAGAACAAGCAATCCTGACAACACATACAGTTTTCATGGAGTAACGCAACAATTGGACGACTGTACTGGAATGGTGAGATTCACTATCAACTCACATGAAGATCCACAAAAATTTCAATGTACATACTATTAGTATTGGAAAACAAAAGAATACCTGTAAATGAAATCTTCCAAATTTCGTACATGTGGAAACATACATGCACTCTCTGTAACAAAGTGATACAGGAAGAAATCCCAAATGAGCGATTTGTGTATGTTTCCATACCAAATAGTGAGAGCATTCCATTTCATCAACTTGTACAAAATGCAAACCATGGCAGATTATGTAGTATTTGCAATTCAGACAATTGCTCTCCCTTACTGATACAATCACATAGTGCCTACTTAAAACTTATGCTTCTACGTTATAATGCAGATGTCACCAAAAACAACTGCAAACTGACTGGATTCACACAGGGTCAAGTGTCACTTGGAAAGAAAACCTTTACAACAGTAGGAATAATCTACCATGCAGGAGCTACAACCTATGCAGGTCACTACACTGCATACATTAAAAAGAATTCTGGATGGTTTGAATGTAATGATAGCACCATTACTCTAAAGCAGAAGTTGCCAGCTAACCTAAAAAATGCGTATTTAATGTTCTTGAAGCCAAGATTTACGAAATAATGTGTACTTCAAAATTGTCAACAAATTATGTGAAAGACTACAAACAGTTAGAATACGCCCACAGGTATCTAACTACCCAACAGGATGGAAGAATGACACAAATAAATGATTATCACAGATCGTTGGAAACAAATGCACAGGTAGAATACGCCTATAGGTATCTAACTGTTGATAAAAAATCGGCAAGAAGACAGCAAAGAAAACATTAATGGGAAAGATAAAGGAAACAGGATATGACAACGACACAAATGAATGAGTATCACAAATCTGTAGGAACAAATGCACAGTTAGAATACGCCTACAGGTATCTAACTGTTGTTAAAAATGGGCAGGAAGGAAACAAACATAACATTGATCAGGAAGATGAAGAAAACACTGAAAGGAAAAAATGAAGTAGTTAGTACCATATGAAATGAAGGTTTTTTTAATCCGACAAGGATTTTTTTCCCCAGACCCAAGGATTAGAAAAGCAAACACAGAAACCGAGCGCAATGCACAGTACACTGGTTTGTAAACTAAATATGAGGGTAAAAAAAAAAGTTAACTGTCTATTATGCAATGTAGTAAATTTTATAAAAATGCAAACACTAACACACCTTTTTCTTTCATCACAGAAATGGAAAAAGTGATGCTTCCGCCAAGTACGATAGTCAATAAAAAAAAATAATGTGGAATCAGAACAAAGTAAGGAGTAAGTATATTGGCAGGAATTTTCTACACATGGGAATCTACACATCTACAGGCCGATTCATGGAATAATTAGCGCGGCGCAAGTGGCCCAAAACGTGCGAATCGCAGTGGAATAGCGAAAATCGCAGTGCAAGTGCGAAAATCGCACGAAAAGCAGCGCACATCGATTCATGGATGGCCGTGCGCGAGAAAACCATTGGATGTGCGAAAAAAAAGTGCGCGGCGCACGTTGGCGCACAGGCCATCTAACAGCGTGCGCCAGGTCACAGCGAAAATCGCACAGGCCACAGCGAAAATCGCACATAGCGCGGCGCACGCAACAAAAGTAGGCGGAACACGGGGCGTAACACTCGGAATGGGGAACAACTTGCCAAAACGTGGGCGTCACAGGGGAAGTACAGGGTACAAGTGCGCGGAACGCCCACACGCTCGCCTACAACACGTATTCATGGAATAGAATAGGGCAAAAAAGCGCACGCTCAAACCAGCGCACAGGCACAAACACGACCGCCACAAGAAAGCAGGCGGTAGCGTCTCTGCGCCTGGAAGAAATGTGCGCCAAAAGGTGCGCCAACAAATAGCACCTATATACAGCCATGAAGAATGTCCTAAAATGTGGCCCTCCAGGACAAATGACGTGCAAAGGGGTACCCACAAACACGGACACCCGCTGACAAAAAATTACGTGTGCGTGTATACCGGGGTGCGCGGGAAGTCTCACACGCGATTTCGGCAGGGTACGTGTATTACATGGGTGCGCGGGAAGTTCCACACGCGATTGGCCCAGTGCGAGCAGGGTACGTGTATTCCATGGGTGCGCGGGAAGTTCCACACGCGATTTCAGCAGGGTACGTGTATTTCAGGGGTGCGTGGGAAGTACCACACGCGATTTCAGCAGGGTATGTGAATTCCAGGGGTGCGCGGGAAGTTCCACACGCGATTTCAGCAGGGTACGTGGATTACAGGGGTGCGCAGGAAGTTCCACACGCAATTGGCCCAGTGCGAGCAGGGTACGGGTATTTCAGGGGTGCGCGGGAAGTTCCACACGCGATTTCAGCAGGGTACGTGTATTTCAGGGGTGCGCGGGAAGTACCACACGCGATTTGAGCAGGGTACGTGCATTTCAGGGGTTCGCGGAAGTTCCACACGCGATTTCAGCAGGGTACGTGTATTTCAGGGGTGCGCGGGAAGTTCCACACGCGATTTCAGCAGGGTATGTGTATTTCAGGGGTGCGTGGGAAGTTCCACACGCGATCTCAGCAGGGTACGTGTATTTCAGGGGTGCGCGGGAAGTTCCACACGCGATTTCAGCAGGGTATGTGTATTTCAGGGGTTCTGGGGAGTACTACACGTGAATTGGCCGTGTGGGTCCTCCAAGGTGTACGCTCCACAACCTCCACGGCCCCTGCAGCCAGCCCACACCACGGGGGACTACCCTGCACCCCTGCTCATGTCCCGCAGGCAGCCCATCCACCATGGGCATGCCCCCCAGCCAACCCACATGTCACCTTGCACTACTGATCAACAATGCATGTCTCCCCCCACCCCCACCCCCCAGCCACCATGGCCATCCCCCACCAGGCCCCCACTCATGTCTCCCACCACCCCCACCCCCCAGCAGTGCAGGGGCAGCCTCCACCAGGCCCCCACTCATGTCTCCCACCACCCCCACCCCCCAGCCACCAGGGGCAGCCTCCATCAGGCCCCCACTCATGTCCCCTTGCACCCCCACCCCCCAGCATCCAGGGGCACCCTACACCAGGCCCCCACTCATGTCTACCATCACCCCCACCCCCCAGCAGTGCAGGTGCAGCCTCCACCAGGCCCCCACTCATGTCTACCACCACCCCCACCCCCCAGCCACAAGGGGCACCCTCCACCAGGCCCCCACTCATGTCTCCCGTCACCCCCCAGCCACCAGGGGCAGCCTCCACCAGGCCCCCACTCATGTCCCCCTGCACCCCCACCCCTCAGCATGCAGGGGCACCCACCACCAGGCCCCCACTCATGTCTACCATCACCCCCACCCCCCAGCAGTGCAGGGGCAGCCTCCACCAGGCCCCCACTCATGTCTACCACCACCCCCACCCCCCAGCCACCAGGGGCACCCTCCACCAGGCCCCCACTCATGTCTCCCACCACCCCATCCCCCAGCAGTGCAGGGGCAGCCTCCACCAGGCCCCCACTCATGTCTCCCATCACCCCCATCCCCCAGCATCCAGGGGCACCCTCCACCAGGCCCCCACTCATGTCTCCCACCACCCCCACCCCCCAGCAGTGCAGGGGCAGCCTCCACCAGGCCCCCACTCATGTCTCCCATCACCCCCACCCCCCAGCATCCAGGGGCAGCCTCCACCAGGCCCCCACTCATGTCTACCATCACCCCCACCCCCCAGCAGTGCAGCGGCAGCCTCCACCAGGCCCCCACTCATTTCCAACTCATGTCTCCCTGCACCCCCACCCCCCAGCCACCAGGGGCACCCTCCACCAGGCCCCCACACATGTCTACTACCACCCCCACCCCCCAGCATCCAGGGGCATCCTCCACCAGGCCCCCACACATGTCTACTACCACCCCCACCCCCCAGCATCCAGGGGCACCCTCCACCAGGCCCCCACTCATGTCTACCACCACCCCCCAGCATCCAGGGGCAGCCTCCACCAGGCCCCCACTCATGTCCCCCTGCACCCCCACCCCCCAGCATCCAGGGGCACCCTCCACCAGGCCCCCACTCATGTCTCCCACCACCCCCACCCCCCAGCCACCAGGGGCAGCCTCCACCAGGCCCCCACTCATGTCTACCATCACCCCCACCCCCCAGCAGTGCAGGGGCAGCCTCCACCAGCCCCCCACTCATGTCTCCCATCACCCCCACCCCCCAGCAGTGCAGGGGCACGCTCCACCAGGCCCCCACTCATGTCTCCCACCACCCCCACCCCCCAGCAGTGTAGGGGCAGCCTCCACCAGGCCCCCACTCATGTCTACCACCACCCCCACCCCCCAGCCACCAGGGTCACCCTCCACCAGGCCCCCACTCATGTCTACCACCACCCCCACCCCCCAGCCACCAGGGGCACCCTCCAACAGGCCCCCACTCATGTCTACCATCACCCCCACCCCCCAGCAGTGCAGGGGCAGCCTCCACCAGGTCCCCACTCATGTCTCCCATCACCCCCACCCCCAGCAGTGCAGGGGCACCCTCCACCAGGCCCCCACTCATGTCTCCCACCACCCCCATCCCCCAGCAGTGCAGGGGCAGCCTCCACCAGGCCCCCACTCATGTCTCCCATCACCCCCACCCCCAGCATCCAGAGGCACCCTCCACCAGGCCCCCACTCATGTCTCCCACCACCCCCACCCCCAGCAGTGCAGGGGCAGCCTCCACCAGGCCCCAACTCATGTCTCCCATCAACCCCACACCCCAGCAGTGCAGAGGCACCCTCCACCAGGCCCCCACTCATGTCTACCATCACCCCCATCCCCCAGCAGTGCAGGTGCAGCCTCCACCAGGCCCCCACTCATGTCTACCACCACCCCCAGCCCCCAGCCACCAGGGGCACCCTCCACCAGGCCCCCACTCATGTCTCCCACCACTCCCACCCCCCAGCAGTGCAGGGGCAGCCTCCACCAGGCCCCCACTCATGTCCCCCTGCACCCCCACCCCCCAGCAGTGCAGGGGCAGCCTCCACAAGGCCCCCACTCATGTCTACCACCACCCCCACCCCCAGCCACCAGGGGCACCCTCCACCAGGCCCCCACTCATGTCTCCCACGACCCCCACCCCCCAGCAGTGCAGGGGCAGCCTCCACCAGGCCCCCACTCATGTCTCCCATCACCCCCACCCCCCAGCATCCAGGGGCACCCTCCACCAGGCCCCCACTCATGTCTCCCACCACCCCCACCCCCCAGCAGTGCAGGGGCAGTCTCCTCCAGGCCCCCACTCATGTCTCCCATCACCCCCACCCCCCAGCATCCAGGGGCACCCTCCACCAGGCCCCCACTCATGTCTCCCATCACCCCCACCCCCGAACCACCAGGGGCACCCTCCACCAGGCCCCCACTCATGTCTCCCACCACCCCACCCCCGAGCTACCAGGGGCACCCTCCACCAGGCCCCCACTCATGTCTCCCACCACCCCCACCCCCAGCCACCAGCGGCACCCTCCACCAGGCCCCCACTCATGTCTCCAACCACCCCCCCCCAGCATCCAGGGGCAGCCTCCACCAGGCCCCCACTCATGTCTCCCACCACCCCCACCCCCCAGCCACCAGGGGCAGCCTCCACCAGGCCCCCACTCATGTCCCCCTGCACCCCCACCCCCCAGCATCCAGGGGCAGCCTCCACCAGGCCCCCACTCATGTCTCCCACCACCCTCACCCCCCAGCCACCAAGGGCAGCCTCCACCAGGCCCCCACTCATGTCTCCCACCACCCCACCCCCAGCATCCTGGGGCACCCTCCACCAGGCCCCCACTCATGTCCCCTAGCCAACATGTCACCACAATGTAGATCCCTGGCCCTTATGGTCAGCCTCCAAATGCCAAACACCCACCCGAGTATTGCATCCACCCACTTAGAAATGGCAAAAACATGATAGAACCCCAATTGCAAGTTTGGAAATGAACACATGTCCCTCACATACACCCAATGGGTGTCAGTGAATGTCAAAACCCATATCATGATATGCATGAAACCAATGAGATGATACTACACATTGAACTTTGAAGAAAAAATATGTATTAAAAGCAACATACATTGAATCAAAAATAAACAAACAATAATAGAAATTAAAAAAAAAAAAACAGCAGGTCTGTGAAATAATGCAAAACCACAAATCATAATGGTGTCCAAAGTCACAGTCCACAAAAGTAAATCCAATGGAAAATTAAAATCGAAAGCCATTGCTCCATGGGGAAATCATAATAAAAATTGAAAATCCAAAAGTCAACTATGTACAGATAAACAATCCAGGGTCCATGATCCCAACCAAAGAAATGAAACCTATCTAATAACAGTACCTACAAAAAATAACTATATACAAAAATGTGGCCCATTGTCCAAAAGGTCCAAAAAAAATGCTAAACCAAAGGAAACCTAACACTAACTATAGAACTATTTACAAGGGCAGCGGGCTAGTCCGACGGCTCACTTCGGGATGTTCCGGGCCAGGGCATCATCGAACTCCTGCTCAATGTCCCGGAGGCGGTCCTCCTCCATGTCCCCGAGGGTCCGCAGGGCCGTCCACATGTTCACCCCAAACTCCCTGCGGATTGCCTCGAGGCACTCGGCCCGCCTCAGGGCCCTCCGCATTGAGTTCTCCGCCCTGACCATCATGAGCCGTGCCTCTTCCGCCCGCTGCCACTCTGCATCTATGGCGTGGCCCAACCGCTGCCACACGGAAGACACTTCCCGTCCTGGGTCCTCCTGCCCTCCGGCCGATGCCTGCCCCTCCGATGTGGAAGGCCCCGAGCCATCATGGCTCCCACCACGTTGCTGCTGCGCCTCTGCCCGTGCACTGCCTCCTGCTGCCTGCACATCCTCCGCTGGCTGGGGTGCAGTCGTTGATGTGGCCACCCCTGCTGGACGTCAGACTCCCAACTGTGGCAGGGATGCCTCCTCCACCAGCCTGGCCGCACCGTCAGAGGCAGCTCCGCAGGGCACCCAGGTGACTGATGGGTGGGAAGATGGCACGGAGGACGACTGGCGCATAGGGGGTTCAGTTGAGGAGGGGGTTGTAGCAAGCCCATTCAAACGGAGGAATCCGGCCTGGGTGACCTGTCCCAGTAGGCCGACGCGGTCAATGAGCCATTCGAGATGACGTGCAGTCTCCTCATGAAAAGACTGCAGGTCACCTCGCATGGCCCGTTGACGCAACGCCACACCAGTCAGGACAGGCTCAACCCGGACCCGGATAGCCACGTCCACAGGCAGAGGAAGGCCAGTTGTCGTGAGCTCATCCCCTGCCTGAAAACGGGTCTGGACGTAGGCATCCCTGCTGGTGCAAGATGATGCAGTGACAGGATCAGGGACAGGATTGCACACAGGCACCTCCGCGGCAACCTGTGCTGCCTCCTGTCCCTGGTCCTGCACTGCACCACTAGCACCAGTGGAATCCCCACCTCCAGACCCCGTCTCTGTTGCTTGCACGGCCTCCTCCTCCACCAAACCCCCCACCCACCTGGATGACTCCGTGCCATCTTCCCCCGTTGGGCCCTGTGGGGTCCCAGCTGCCCCTTCTGCTGCCGAGGAGTCCAACTCCGACCTCCGCCTCTTGGACCTCCCCCCGGCAGCTGCGGCCTGGGACGCGGCACCGGACTCCTCACTCCCCGACGAGATCACTACCTGGGAGGGGAGCCGGGCCTTGCATCTCCGGCTGGCGGTGGAATCCCCGCCGCTGTGCTCCACAGCACCTTCTCCGCCCTCTTCATCAGTTGACACTGCAGACAGGGAGAAATAAAACACAGGCATCAGGGCACTGTACAATGGACACATACACACATGACAGTTGCACATGAGTGGCATTGGCAAACCTCAGACATGGCATCACAATCGGCAACACACATGTCATTTCAACTTGCACACATGAGCCATACCACAGCCACATCGCAACTGCCAGCACCATCCATACACATACAACAGCATGAGCAGGCAAAGGTGAGCCAGACATCACATGCAACACAGGGAGTGCACTACACATGCATGCACACCACTACACTTGCATGCATGTGTACACCTCAGCCAACTGTCGCAGTGTTCCGATGGGCATCCATGTCACATCTGCCAATCAGGCTTCCACATCCCGCTGTCACCTGCATCCATGTTGCATCACTGTTGCACCCTTGTCAAATACACACACATGCACATGTACACAGTGCTGATACATGCAGCTGAAAACAACATACATGCGTGACATCACGAACATGCCCACTTACATACACATTCATCCAAACATGTGTGCCCACACAACTGCATTTGGCATGCAAGCCTACACACACAAGCGCCATCCATGTCTCACACATGACAGCCCTCGCATGTGTTAGCTTCACGGTCCTGTACACCCCCACCCATAGTTGGCCCCATACAAACAGATGTGCAACTGGCACACTACTGGCACATCACCACACGCACAGCTTACAATCATGATGCATGTACACTTACCGCTCGACTCCAGACGGGTCTGCCTCTCAAGGACCTGGACGTGGAGCGCTAGGGATATGCGTTCCAGGACCCTCATCTGATCTTCCGACAAGTGTCCCCGGCGCCCCTTAGCATCCGCTGCCTTCAAGAGGCGCCGGGCCTTGTTCAGGGTCCTGGACCTGAAGTCCTCCCAGCGCTTCTTGACATGTTGGAATATATATATATATATATATATATATATATATATATATATATATATATATATATATATATATATGTATATCGCTAGGTCACTTCCACCTGCAGGAGCATGCAACACTGTGCTCAATGTATAAATGATTTTTTGTTTGCTAAGGCAGGGGGAATAAGCTAATTATTACTCCCCTCCCTTTATGCACCCCTCTCCCTAACCCTTTGTTGTCTCCGGCTCTACCAGAAATGTTGTCAGGCCTAGTACGATAGTCGCCTGTCTGTTTCCATTTCCTTCCCACTCTCCCCCTCACTTCCTTATCTATGTCTCTTGCACTATCTGAGATGTCATCAGGACGAGTACAATAGTTAATTTCACATCCTTACTGTTCATGGCCTGTAAGAATGTCATTGTATTTTCCCTTGTTCCCTCCCTTGCCTTGAATTAGTGTTTTTAGTGGCATGGCTATCCCCCAAACTCGGTCCGGGTCCTGCAAAAGGGGACTTACAGGGCCATTCCAACCTTAGATCACCTGGTAATTCTCTTTCAGGGGATCCGGACCCGGTACGTCCCCATTCCCATTTGAGCCCCCATAGGGCTCAATGGAAATGGGGAGGATGCTAACAACGGGCCCATTATTGACGGGCCCATTGTTAGCATCCTGGACTGCTCGTGAGTCCCGCTCTGCATGACTGGTCTGGCCAGGCGTCCAGAGTGGGACCTGCTGCAGACCTTGTAATGTGGCAGCCTGGAATGAACGGTGCTGGTCCCTTACCGGCACTATTCATTCCGCGGCCACCAGCCTTGTAATGAGGCCCATTGTGTATAGGCACTACAAAAATAAACTATCATATCATATCATTACACCTTCTGTCTTTATATGGGACCCTTGGCTAAAGGCTATGCCAGACCTAGTGTTAAGCCAGGAACATTAATTTTGCCACTAATGGTACCAGATGCACCAGGCTTCACACACTATGCATCACAAAAGTAAACAAACCACACAATAACCAACCATACACAGCGTCTGCGATTCTGTAATTCACTTCCGAAATGTTCTGCAGGCCATAAAAAAACACACACAGAGCAATATCACAATGCACGTTCATTAGATACATGTAAAACATTGCGAAAAATCATATTCCAGTTTTGCAGCTAATACTGTTTTCATAACTTGTCAATGCAGTGCATTTATATTTGCAGCTATTTTAGCATCAATTCCCCTGGATTCTTCCACACCAGACAAAACCTCCCCGCCGCGCCCAACAAAACTGGCCTCTCCTTTAGCAATCTTGGCAGAGCAATTGCATTTTTATACACAACCTTGAGATATGACCCTTACTTTGGAAGTGTGTCAAACTCCATTCAGGAAAATACATTTGTTCTCCAGTGAATGAAGAAGAAATGTTTTTCCCCTTTTTGTGCCTAATTTGACAGTTCACTAGTTAAGGTTATGAGATATTTCTCTTTATTTGGCACTTATGCTTACAAAGAGGTCGGTGTTACTTCATCTGCATGGGAGGACACAGGCTGTCTCTCCCTTACAACTGCCTGAAAGAGTCCAGCAAGGACCTTGCCCATCCCCCTCCTTTCTGCACTGACAACAGTTCTCTCCTTCTGCAGCCTAGCCCAGCACAGCTACTGAACGGCACCATTCTCTTTTTGTTTTTTCCTTCTTCCAGTTCTCTGCACACCTTTGCTCTTCTTTTCAAACCCCCACCTTACGTCCTTCTCTGGGTTACAAACCCTCTTCTCTTCTGTTTCCTTTGCATATGTCTTCAAAAAGAAAGCATATGATTTCACCACCCATTGCTGTGAGGTCATCCATCAATCAAACACCTCCCTGTTTAGCCAACACCCAGTAACTTTCCAGAACCTTTTCTACTTTCACCTTTGTGCAGCACTCTTTCCTAAACACAGATGAATCTGCAACATTTTCATCTCCGTTTCCTCTCCGCATTCCAGTTTAAACACAAAGGTTTTTATAAAATGCATTCTGCTGTCTGCCACGTACACTGCAGTTCAGCTTCAGCTTTTGAATTTTCTGCATTTATTTTCTAACCACACATCACTGTGAAAATGGTGCCTTTTCACCCGTGTCCTACAGTGTGGACTATGGACTAAGCAACCCCATTCTAATTATTAATAGTTTAGTCTGTTAAGGTTAGTGGAATAGTATTAGTCAGGTTAATTTTTAGCCCCTACACTTCACTATACTGTGCATTGCTGAAACCAAAATTAGCCCTTCTTTGGTTTGGGGTGGTTCTCATCAGTGCCACACATCACCCCCAAATTACAGATAAGCTGCATATTGGTGCCTACCTTCCCAATTTATATCAGTGGCTCTGTTGAAATTAGTGTACAGTTGAAATGTGTGCACTAATTATCTCTACATGTATCTCCCCTTTTTTCTTAAAGGACCTGAATAGCCAAGAGCCTATACAGAAACATCAGCATGAGAAAACAATGGGACTTTTGCTGCAGATTTGAACTGACGTGGGCCTTAAAACACATGTGCTCCATTTAACTGAATGTTCCTTCTTTCAACAGCCAGCAAGTTGAACATCATCATGTTTAACCTGACCATAAGCACTATTAGCCACTCCAATATGGATACTATGGACACATCTATAATCACCAAACCCTTGTCTGTCCAAGTTCCCTATGTGTAAGCATCTCCCTCTGTCAAACCCATATCATTTATAGTGATGATTTTTCTTGCACATTAATTTTAATCGTGTGCACATTGTTATGCCTCAATAAAGTACTCAAACGGGATCAATGGCAAATGTATCTTTCTGGAATAGGTCAATATTTTCAATCGTAAATTTCCACAGGTCCCCATCCAAAGTCATAATTTTGGGACCAAATACAAGTCGGGCTCCCAAGCTTGAAAAGCACAATTTCAGGAGTCACAGCTTTGATGTATTTGTCCCCCTGCCAGAAACCCACATTATGCATCAATTAAGTCTGATAAATCAACTCTGAAGTGATGTATGGGATACACAATAGAAAGAATATCTCAATTTTTTAAAAATCTAAATATAAGGGAATCACACTCCCCATTTTCAAATGGAATTTTCTTTTGGATTATTTCCACCTCTCTCTGTTTGACCCATGCCATCATTTGACGGATATCAGATGACACAAAGTACAAAGGAATGTGTGTTAGGGAGAATTCTCTGTTTAGGCTGAATTTTCTAACCTAGTGAGTCCCCCAGCAGCTTTGCTGGATTTCTGGAGTTTGTTTTTTTCATCCTGCCAAGAGTGAGACTCTTTTCTCCCACTCTTGGACATGATTTGTGGTAGATTTCTTTGAATGTCAATGTGTTCTATGGGCTATGGGGTCTTTTACTCCATAGGGCCTCATGTGTTTTGCTATGTGTGTTACACAGCACCCTCCGTGCCGTAACACTGGGGTGTTCTAGAGGATCCCCACCATAGACTCCATACCCTGGGACTGACTACTGTCTCCCAGGGCATGTAAAGTCACCATTGGCTTTACTGGACCTAAATTTACTAACAGAACTAGTACAAACCATCCTATTGTGGATGTACTGGTAGGGGTAATTCGATTACCCCTGGGTCTGTTGTTCGAGGGGGCACTGTCCCGTCCCCCCTCGTCGAGTTTTGGCTGGTGGCAGTGGAAACTACTTTTTATATTCGACCCCGAATATATTCCCATGGGATTCTTCCCATTGTTGGAGGCTAATACTTTTTCACGTTAGTCTCTAACATACCGCCGGTTTATTTATCTTAAATGAATCTACCGGTTGGTATTTTCTGCCAGAACTCGGTTTTTAAAATGGCGTATGTGTTCGCCTCTGTAACTCCGAACCAAAGGTTGAGCCCTTTGTTCCACTTTTGGCGGGTTTCTGCACAGAAGCCCTCCAAAGTGGTGCCGTTCTGTCTGGGTACCACAGGGGGTGTAGGAGGGGGTTTAGGCACCCTGGACTGAGTTGCCTTGCCAACTCAAGTCGCACTCTGGTGTGATTGGCCCAAGTGGTGAGCCGCCCCGCTCACCACTTAGCGTGGTTTGATTGACAGCTAGGCTGAATGAATGGGGGTTCTCTGCATAAAAGCAGGGCTTTTGGGACTGGATCTTCAGAAGTCGCCACAGGACCTAAGAATCTGACGAGGGTAAAGCTGAGCCGACCTGCAACGACGACACCTCCGGTGGAGCCCTAGCTGAACCGACTCACCACTTCCCAACGACAGAGGAGATCTCCCTGCTGGAGATTCTCCTTCCCTTGACTGGTGGGAACAACCGGTCCCTTGCTTTTTCTTCGCTTCCAGGACGTAGTGGTCGAATTTCCCGTGCTGAGCACCCCGGCAACCGGATAGCCACTAACAACTGTACCGCGACCAAAAGGTGGTGCCTTGTGATGGAGCACTCCGTGGCTGGTCTCTTCCCTGGTGGTGCAACGATCTTCAACTTTCCTTCGACGACGAGATCATCTCATCTCTTGGCAAAGCTCCGACTTGCATCCACCACCAGGAACAACTGCCCCCGCCGGAGCTGTCTCTGCACTTACAAGGTACCGTGTCCGCCTGGCTTCCCTTGTGACGGTTAGCGTGAGGTGTCTTAAATCCTTACCTTTCCATTGGGTCGCCTCCAGACCTTCTTAACTTTTTGTTCTAAACTGGTCCAACCTTTCCGTGACAATTTGCTACCAAGACTCAAAGTCCATTTCCACTGTGATACTTTTTGAGACACATCGCCTTGCCTCTCTCCGAGTGGGCTTGACCTCTGAACTTTGTGATCTACAGTAGACCCTGCCTTACTCGCCTTGCATTTGCTTCATAAAAGTGTTGGTACCGAGTTAGTTTCATACCCTGCCTTTTCTCTCCCGTGCTAACGAATATTAGAGTGCCATCTAGGTTAAAGCATTCACCTCTGTCTGCAAATAAGTGGTGCCGTTGAACCTAGACTTGTCGAACTATTGTTAGGGGATTGATTTACTTATAGTAATTGTGATTGAAGTTGTTTGCCGTATTAGTGCCAGTGTGTTTTTCATAGATATGTTTTTAAAATAAATAATTATATATCTTTACACCCAAGCTCTGTTCCGTGTCTGCTTGTTCTACTGTGTAAATTGCCCTATCTTGTATACTCCACATACTGCCTAACTCTTCTTGAGGGAAGTCTGACTGCTCAGCCACAGCTACCAAGTGAATCTGTGTGGTACAGACTGCTAGAGGGAACTGCACAGGTTTCTGCCTAACAATGTGCCCCTGTATCAACTGAGATACCCCTTTTTTCAATTTCTCTGGATTGACCACATTCAAAATATCCTGTAGCAGTTTGTGTTGTTTCACAACGACATTGATGCTATGTTCCAGTACTGTTGATTGTTCAATACAAGTCAGGATAGTTTGATTTATGTATTGAATCACCCCTTTTCCAGCTTTTGCTGATTCTTTTCAAATCCTGCCCCAGTTCTTCGGCCTTGCCACCCAAAGTACTAACAGAAATAGCATTCACTGCAGAGACAGGTGTGCCCACTATAGCACAAGTTAAAGTCATGACAATTGCTGCAACCAGAAAACCAGGCACTCTTATCCCCTACCGTTTTTGGAATGGGATGAGTTCATGAAAGTCTTCTTTAACTGCAATACCATCTTCCTTACTGATCTTTGAGCACCTTCCTTACTGATCTGTACCCATTTTTTCACTTGGGCAGATTTAACCTCAGATGCATTAAGACATTTTTTCAAAACCAGCTTTGGATTCACGTTGGTGTATGTATTCTGGTACAATAACCTACTATTCCATAAAATAAATCCTGGGGCTTCTACAACTACAACCTCACACACAGGCCTTGGTTCACTGGCTGATTACATATTGAGGTTAAGAATAGCACCACAATTAAAATGCTTTTGAATAAAAGGACACACTTTCTTCCCCCATGCTGCATTGGATGCTTTTCTGTCACCTGGTTTCCTCTTTCTCTCCTTTAAGTCTTTTTCACTTTCAGTCCAAGGGATTCCGATCCAGGGGCCTCCAATCCAGTGGACTCCTCCAAGGGCCTCCAGTGGTGCTGGTAAAGGAAACGAGTTAGCAAGCTAAATCTGAAGAGAAACAGACAGGTTAAGTACCAAGTAAAATAACATTTTGTATATCACTTTCATTTGCAACTACCTGTAAATAAACATGTGCACTATGCAACATACAAATTCAAAATATACAACCACATTTCCTTTTGCCACCACCAGGAAAAAAATATGAGCATTATATACCATATAAATATACAATATTTACAACCACATCTCCCTTTTGCCACCACCTGGAAACAAATATGTTCATTATACACCATATAAATGTATAATATTTACAACCACATGTCCCTTTGCCACCACCTGGAAACAAATACGTGTATTATACAAGATCTCAGAACAACATTTAATTTTCATTCATCTATTTTTTAATCCCCCTTTTTTGAGAATTTACATTCATACTTTCATGTACACCAGCTTACCTGTTCTGATGTGTGCCTTCAACATAAAGTGCTAGCTTGCAGGAACTACTTACCTTATCGCTTTACTCACTTTGCTTTTGATGGTACAGATGCACATGTCACACCCTACTGGTTTCTCCAGCCTCTTTCAGCCTTTTAAACTCATGTTTCGGGTGCAACTGCTTTATTTGGTTGACGTTGGCAAATTGTTCCATGGCTAGATCTCCTTCCTTAACCATGATCCCGTAGACAACAGATGTAACCTTGTCCACAATTGTGTATGGACCACTCCATGATGCTAGCCAAAGTTCCCATATAAAGACAAAAGGTATAATTGTCTCACCAGTTTGGTCTCCCTAGATTGAAAGCTTGAGCAGTCTGTTAGTGGCCCGGAGGGACGGGGGTGATGTCTGATCGTCTTTGGGTGAGGGCGGTGGGGGACAAAATTTGTCACGGTGTGCCACTGCAAACACTGCTGTCATCCGTGGAGGTTTGGGTGGATAAGTGTACTGTTGGGTTTGGGCCAGCGTTTCTCTGCGGGTATCGACAGTGTAGGGTGCAAGATGGTTTCAGGAGGAAGATGGGAAGAGCCAAGTTTTGAGTGCCTTTCTGGCAAATTGTTAATAAAAGAAACAAAATCGATCTGATGCAATGAAATATAAATTTTAAATGATTTTATCTGATTGACTATTGTACATATGCAAGATGTCTCGTGCTAACATGTTACATTTTAGACTATTATTCGAGCCGGATTGCTTTAATTCTGCAGTCTTTATTCGTGCCCAGACAGCAAGGCTTCTTCTTCGCTTGCCTGTGTAAATGTTGCTACTTCAATGGGAGGCTCCTGACAGCATGATGCCGTGTTCCGATGGAGACAGCAGTGCGCTCTGCAGATCCTGGTCTTGCCACCTTCAAAGCTAATGCCATGGGAGGCATTTTTCCTCAGTCATTGAAATGTTACTGCAGCGGTGCGACAGGGAAATCCTCTGTACCAGTCGGAGGAAACTACCTGCTGCATGTATCTGCTTTTCTAAGAAAATTCTGTCAAGATTTTCATCACAACTGAGATGCACCTGTTCAATATATCCGAAATACTGCGTTCTGCATATGCACAGCATGCAGCCTTCTTCTCTAATGATACCCTGGGCTCAAACAGAGTGGAAACCCCCGCAGGGGTTTGCTCTGCACTTATCATCCGTTGAGGTGTGCAGTATCTGAATTGCTGTATTATTATTGCGAGCAGAAATGTTCTGTGTTGTCAGCTATAATTGTTGTCTAGCGCAAAGTGACAGATTGTGCTGATCTGCATGAAGAGTTGTGGGATATGCGATCTACTCAAAAAAGGGAATGCACGATCTTTGCTTCTGAGCAATGTTATCCACTTGCTCACAACCAAAAACCAAAAAAAGCTGCTACATGGAATTAGGTCTGGCCAGCTAGTAGAACAGAGCTGGAGAGTGGATTTATGTTGACAGCATATGGAAAATACGCCATGTATGGGCTTAAATTTGACGAAAAGAAAGATGTGTTTTCTTCATCAGGTTCTGATCCAGAGAGAGAGGGGGAGACAGGGGGAGTGAAAGGGAGAGAGAGAGGGAGAGAGGTAGGGAGGGAGAGAGAGGTAGAGAGGGGGAGAAAAAGAGGAGGAGAGAAAGTGGGGGAGAGAGAGATCGAGAGACCGAGACCGTCAGAGTCCGACCCTGGGTGGAATATTTGTTGCGCTTTCAATAGTAGGAGAATGCCAACTTGAAGAGGGCGTTAATACATACCTCTGGGCATTGCTCTCAAATACGGTACTAGAAGTTCCACTTAAACTGATATTCTTCTGTGTCTGTTTTCATTTGATTCGGTTTGATGGAGACTGTGGCGTTTTGTCTGGTGTTCATTGTGGGATTTGGTTGGATGATAATGTGGCATTCGGTTTGGAGGATGTGAGAAGCACTGATGATCCAACTTCTGTATAAAACTGGACTATGCCATAAAAATGCCTTGCACATAACACAAAGGATCTTGACCTCCATTCTCCCACCCAATGGAGCCAATAAAGTGATTTCAGCACAGGGGCATATGGTGAGATTTTCTCAATTATTCTTTGTTATTTTGCACATGCTTTTTTATGACCCTTAAATAGATGTTATTACAGTATTAATTATTGTTATGTGAATATAATTTAAAGATGGAATTATATTCTTTCGCTAATTGAATTGATGAATTATTTAATGATGTTATGTCTTCTTTTAAAGGTTTTTGTCTAAAACCAAACACAATTTTTTAAAAATTACAGTCATCTCGATTGGACAGAATCAGAGCTCAGGATCTCCTTTGGATGATTGCTTTGGAGAGGTGAGCATAATCATTCGAGCACCTGTAAAAAGCAAGGTGATTGTGATGATTTCATTGACCAGCGGAGTGACAAAGAGATCTCTGTTGATCCGTGGAATGAAGAAGAAATCTGTATTATTTCGTACATAACCAGTAGTGATTCCCTCGGCAGGTTTTATTGAAGGAAAGGTAAAGAATGAAAGTACAATGCAACAGAACCAGTCATTATAAGCACATGAAGCATTTATCATTAGAATAAAAACAAAAAAACAGCTGTGTAGTCTTAGTTAAGGTGTATCCTAGCCCATATAGTCCCCTAAATGTTAACTCCAAACAAGTCCACCAGAACAGACCAGCATACAAGGTCCAAAGTAGGAGACTCAGCAGGAAAGATAGAGAATGGTATAACACGCAAAACAGCAACATATGCATGTAGCATAAAAATCATTGCATGCATTTAATGCTTTTTACATACACATCGTGTACCACCACAAAATGAATTGTCTCTTGGCACAACTAGAAGGTATCCATAGCGATTCAGACAAAGAAAGCAAAAGATATGTATTAACTACTTGTTAAGCCAAAAAGTAATGGACAGAGAGCGATTTTCCAAGGAGAGACAATTACAGAGTAGCAGGTCTTTCTCCCTCCTCCGCTTGCATTTTAAAGTGAGGAAGTGCTGGTCAGATGATAGAAGCAAGGCATTACAGTGTGACAGTGGCTCTCCTGCCAAAAAGCAGGTGGACGGCAATCTTTTGTATGCCCTACTTGGCCGAGATATCTACAGCCTATAGTCCCCTCACCGTGCATTGGGCTTGAATCGAATGTCTGCAGCTCTGTTGTCTCGTTGTGAGAGGATTTGGATCTGTTCCCCTTAATTACAGCCCTTAGATCAGGAGTTTTGGAATTTCCTTATACCAGATGAACCACAGCTTTAAAAGCTGCCTCCCCTACCCTGGAAGGAGACACTGCATGTTTCCTCACATATATGCAAGATTTTGGCTCCAGTCATTTCTTCTCTAGATGCAGTGGGTTTTCACTCTGCGCTATCGACTGGAATGATGCTTCCTGAAACATGTCTTTCTCCATCATGTGTTGACTGTACTGTGAATTTTCCGTGTCCATGGGTGTCATTTCATGGGACACTGATAAGCTGCATTGGGGAACCCCTGAGCCTTCTCAAACAAATATGCATGTCTTAAAGATACACTAGCATTTGGTTATACATGTATACATGTAAACATGTGGCGCTCAACTGTCCTCTGACGTTGTCCAAGTGGGGTGACCAGGGGATCTTCTCTATCTTCTCCATACCACCCTCAGACCCCTACCTTGAGGAGATATCTAGTCACCTTGGCTACTCCAAAGGATGATCTCACAAAAAGGCAGGAACACATCACAGCTCTCATGTGCACCATGGTTCTATGTCCCTACATCGCCTGTGTTTTTCTCGAGTTGTTTGCCAATAGTTGTTTGCTGAAAAAATTGAAACATTTTATTTTTTATGTTTGGGTGTCCCCCCAACCTCCTGTCCCCTATTATATACTCCCTATTCCCCCTACCCCTCATATCTTCTTACCCACCCCCCCATATTTTCCAATGAGATTTTTCGGCAAACTGTTGGCAAAAATCTAATCTAAAAAACTCTAGCGGCGTATCAATGGTGTACCATGCACCGTACCGTTGTTTTTGTCCATAGGTACTTTGGTCTTTTTCCACATACGTTCCAACATCCGTGAGGTTCTATTCATTGTCAGATTTAAATTGAACCATTGTTCACCCTCCTTGTCAATACGTGATAACTGTTTTAGTCTGGGGATTGCCAGTACTTCTAGATCACTTGTTCTGTTATAGTAAATGTTTTCCAGCAGCCCTGTGTGATCTGTTTTTATTGCTGTGGGAAATTAGTTTTATGGAAGTAAGTAGAAATCCTTTGTAGTTGTCTGGCCTCTATTGGTTTAGTCAGAGCTGATGGAGGGAATATTGATATATGATATGATATGATGTGGCATTTATAACGCGCCTGTACACAAGTGTTTCGATCTTACTAGGCCAAGTGTCATTCAGATCGCACAAGTGCAAGGAAGGGGGCGGGGAGAATGGAGAAGTGCAACGGGTGGCAAGTGCAGGTATTCATAAGTGCAGCCAACGGGCGGCGAATACGTGCAAGAGAGGGGAGTGTACAGGGTTACAGATACCGACCACAAGTGTAGGGGAGTCTAAGAGACAGTGTGGGATTGCAGCTGGACAGGCAGAGACATGGGCCCAAGTTCAGAGGGTGACCAGTGCATGGATCAGGCAGGTGATCAACAAGGCAGAGGAAGAGAGAAGGCAGACGCAAAGGGAAAGCTCTTGAGTTGCGTCCAGAACCAGAGATGGTTCTGCTCAAGTTTCAGGCAGGCAGGGAGGCTCTTCCAGAGGGAGGCCCCAGCTGAAGAAAGAGATCTGCTCCAACTCTTTGTTTGGAAAAGCGCCTGACTCTAAGAGATTTGGATGTGGAGGAGCAGAGAGCTCGAGAAGCAGATATTTTGGAAGAGAGAGTTGGAGGTAGTGTGGTCCCAGACCCCAGAAAGCCTTGTGGACAATGCAGAGGATCTTGAACCTGATCCTTGCCACCACTGGGAGCCAGTGGAGAGATTTCAGAGTTGGAGAGATATGATGCCTGGGCTTGAGGCCAAGGACAAGTCTCACAGTCCTGTTCTGGATGAGTTGTAGAGGACGGAGAGTAGAGGCAGGAAGATTTAGAACGAGGCTGTTGCAGTAGTCCAGCCTAGAAAGGACCAGAGCTCTGGAGACAGTGAGCCTCTGGAGGAAAGTGAGGAAGGGAAGAATACCTCTGAGGAGGTGCAGCTGGTAGTTTGACTTCTTAGAAATGTCATGGATTTGCGGAGAGAAGGAGAGTGTGGAGTCAAAGATGACCCTAAGGTTCTTAGCCTCACAAGTACGAGCAGGAAGAGGGCCCAGGGTGAGTGACGAGAGAGTGAAAGGAAAGGAAGGAGCTGGTATTCCGATGAAGAGGATCTCAGTCTTACTGGCATTAAGGCAGATATCATTGGTGGCACACCACTCCTGATTTGCAGAAAGACAGTCAGGAATGAGAGAAGGTGTAGAGGCAGCTGAAGGGAGCCTGAAGGAGAGCAGAGTGTCATCCGCATAACACTGAATGTTGGAGCAGAGGGCAGCTATGTGGTGGGCAAGGGGTGGCAGGTATTGTTTGAAAATCCAGGGAGAAAGATTAGACCCCTGGGGGACACCACAGGTAGAGAGAGAGATAGAAGAGAGGAAGGACCCCAGTTGGACCTGGTTTGATCTATTAGGGTCGATCAGTGAGAAAGGAGGTCAGCCAGGCCCTGGCCTGATCGGTGATACCCAGGTTATCACAGAGCCAGTTGAGCAGGATGGCATGGCTGACAGTATCGAAAGCAGAGAAAAGATTGAGGTTCTTCCTCTGCTTTCGATATGGCCAACCATGAGGACAGAAGGAAGGTTACAATCAAGGTTTGAGACCACGTCTTCACGGATGTTCCGGAGAACAGTTTTTGTGCTTCTGGCTGCTTGGAAGCAAGACTGATTGTCATGGAGACAACCAACATATTCAGTGTGAAGTTTAAGCTGAGAGATGGCCAGCCTTTCCAGGAGTTTGCCCAGATGGAAATGCATACCATATTAATGAGAAGGTGATGAAGGGATGCTATAAATGCATAGACAAGTCTGTAAATAATATTCTGCACTGATATCATTACAATGCAAGACTGCTGTATAACTGTCCCCCACAAATGGGTTTTTTGCAAGGTTTAGAGGTTTCAGAAAGCAACTATTTAAAAGGAGCTGATGTGACTCCAAACTAATAGGCAGCCAAAACGTCATGCTCACAATTTTATGATTCATAGGTTTGTTTCAAATTGTGGCTAACATCAGGTGGCATGCCTATTATTAGGTGTTCCAAGACAAAATTATTGTTAGCTGCTTCCATTCAATTTTCCGCACAGGATGACCCTGCCAGGTTTGAGTTCAGGGGCAGTGGCTGTGCAGTGTAATACTAGCTTTGCTGCCTACATGTGGATAAAGAAAGTCCAAACTGCCCCATGCATAGAGCCAGAGGTGGAGGATGCATGTAGATTACTGTAGCTCCCTTAGGGTCCTCCGGGTCATTCTTGGGACCCTCTTGATCCTCTATCAGTGCCTCCCTCTGTAGGGCAGCATATTGCATATCATGCAGAGGGTAGCAAACAATATACACCTTCCAGGAATATGGTCTAACCTGGCAGCTTTCTCTATGTTTAGATATGCAAAAGGTGAACTGGGGAGTTGCCTACATGGGCAACATCCCCTTGCAAGTGACAGACCTTCTCTTTGCAAAAAGGCCTCCATTGCATCTTTGCCTGCACATTCAGCATTGCAGATGTGGCCTCATAGTTCATTTTCAAGGAAAGAAAAACGGTTGTTGCCAATAGGTAACCCCAAATGCACTCCTGTGGGAATTTGTCCCTAGGTTTAGTTTTTGGTATTCCTTTAATAATGATACCAAAGATTTAAAGTGTCTGGAAAATCAACATTAAGGGCCTCATTACACGGACGGCGGTAAGGGTTAACGGTCACCGTTAATGGCAACGGTGACCGTCAACCCTTACCGCCGTACTACGAGGTCCCTTAGCGGGTTGGAGTTTTAACGCCTGCTTTTTGCAGGCGTTAAATACCAACCCGCTAAGGGACCTCGGAGCTAATTACGGCACCGCAAAATTGCGGTGCCGTAATTAGCGCCTTCCCCAGTCCCATAGAGCCCTATGGGGCAGAAATGGGAATGGGGAAGGGCAATGGCGGAAAGGGGATTTACCGCCCCTCCAACCTTGGAATGGGGCGGTAAATCCCCTTTCCGCCAAGGTGGTGCCGGTATTTTACCGGCATGGTCCAGGGTGCTTATAGCACCCTGGACCACCGCCTTCCGTGTAATGAGGCCCTAAGTGTTTTTATGTTCACACTCAAGTAATGTTTCAGCAAATAATCACATTATAGACTTTTTCCATACACAGAAATAAAGAGTAGCGTGTAGTTAGCATATCACTTATAGTCACACTTGTGATGTAAAGCAAAAAGGTTCCCTAAGCATAAAACAGCTTAACAATAGCAGTCAGTCTCAGGCATACAATTAGCTGAATCTCATGAATGCCGACGCGTTTCAGGTAATTTATCCATTTGCAAGTCTTCCGGCTGTCTTTTCCTGTAGTGATTTCAAATTCAAATTCCTCTGTAGAACTAGAAAGTACAGTATGATATCACTAAATTGTAGTTTTCAATGTACCATCTATATCTATATTTGATAACATGCAGGTGTCCGTTGCTAACTTCTCAGGTTCACCTATTCACTTGTGTAAGTACCTGAAACCAGAGTAACATAACTAACATCAGTCCAGACTGAGTCCTATGAGAAAATGAAAGGACGCATATGCATGCAGCACTCTCCCACTTCCATTCCTCAGACTGCCCTGGCAAATGTACTAATTGCGTGCAGCTTCAGGGTCAGTGAAGTTAATCTAAAGTGGTATAAAAGTGAAAAATACTTTACCTTCCGACCACTATGTGTTGTGGCTATCTCCCCCCCTTCCTCATGCTACTCACTGGTTGTAAATTGAAAACTTCATGGACAGCGGTGCTGCAGACCGGCATAGTTAATTTTATAATGGCAAATGCATTTTAGCAGACATCAAGCAGAGCAAACAACGATTTCTGCCGCAGTCATGATTTTCAGGGGGAAAGCATGTCTTATAAGAAAGTAATATGCCCCTCCCCTGTATAATGATTGTCACGACCCTTCTAAAGGCCATACACCGCACTTATAAAATACTGATGTGCTCATGAAATGAAATGCTGATGGTGGATATTCACAGCAGATACATGTCAGCTAACCAATGGTCATGTGCTGTTGATACACATGCAATCTAGCATTGCTTAATATAAAGATATTGCATGGGTACACATGTAGTATCAGCTGCCCCCCCCCTTCCTCAGTTCATGATCCTCTGTGTGAGAAACTGGACTGTAAGAGACTGTAAGCTTGAGGCTGTTGGCACATGTGTTTGGGGATATAACATCAAGCCCCCCTTCCAGTATCCCCTTTTTAAATGGATGACAGCCATTGATGACGGTAGTTTACTAAAAGTATAACTTGGCTAGTACAACACTGTTCAGGAGCTAATCTGTCACAGAAGAAAACAAAGGTAGGCTTTGCGAAAGTCTTATTCATATCTGGGGCCAGATTGCAGAACCTTTACACCAGCGCAAGTGCAAGGTTGCACAGCATTAGCAGTAGGGCAATGTTTGCCCTAGTGCAAAAACATTAGGGCCATTTTAGAAAACCTTTGCACCATGACAGGTACATTTTTTTCATGGATAAGCAAACCAATTCCTTAGTGCAAAGAACATACACTTTCAAAGCATTTTTGCATCGGGGCAAATTTTCACCTAGTGCTAATAAAATGCATTGAGTCTGTAAGCAGGCCCTCTGACCAATTATTCATTTTGAATATATAGAGTCACCAATACAAATACAAGCAAGAATGCCCTGTATGTAGCCGCCTGTGTATTCAATCAAGCCTTTGAATGTTCAACAGACCGTGCCTCTGGCAGATACTTGGGAAAACCAACATGAATGCACACCTCATGTAAGAATCGGGCTGTACTCGAACATGACTACTCAGATTAACATGCTCACTCAGGATTCAGAGAAGCTCTTCGCCGTAGTGAACATGGGCCGTGAAGCTGAAGCAGACCTGTCTGCTTGGAACTCTACTCTGCAACCTACGCAATTTTATTTTCCCAAATTCTCAGGGTATATGTAGAATAGGGGACAGGAACAGTTCAATTCTACTCAATGCTTCAATGCAGGAACCTCTGTTCCTCTGGTAGTGTCGTTTTAAGTACCCCAGGCCCACCTTAAAATGTTCTTCAAGCTTTCCTGAATGTGAATAAAACAGGTTATCATCAAAGCAGATTTGTAGTAGATAAATAGTGTATCATTTGGCGTGAAAATTCAACAGGAAAAATATCAACAGCTACTTGAAATCGAAATGTCCCCTTGAAGGAATTCTGTGCCTGCAGCTGAGAGTGGGCAAGAACAGAAGCTGGAAGTGCCATGTAGAAGATACCATTACTAAAGTGGCACTTTCCAACACACAATCATTTGGTGGCTATATAAAAAGCCTATGGTACTATCCGGGTCTCTGCACTGAGACTAGTCGAGAGCAGTGTAGCCTCTGAGCATTTAGTACGTGTCTTTATCACATCATTGCCTTTTTTGACATTTTGTATTGCGCTAATTTTGTGGTGTCTCTTAAAATATGACTCTCAATTGGAAAAAAAAAACACTTTTTGTATCCATTTGTGATTGTTTGAGTTATGCATCCCTTTCCCTTATCTGGCCACCTTCCAATACAAAAAGAAAATAAGCACACTGTGTTTGCACATGTGTTGTCATAAAATGGCCAATTGTCTTGCAATTGACTTTCAATGCCATAATGTTAACACATGGCCATAAGAGGACAACAGCTGGCAAGTGGTGTGTGCACAGTACTGGTGAGCGTGTTCTGAATGCTTCCCTTTTTTTTATTGGCTAAATTTGCCACAATGGCCACAGAGTTCGGGACTTGTTTAACACCAATATATCTTCAATATATCTTGCAAGGCAAAAAGCCTTGCAAGATGTTGTTTATCATTTCACCACTAAGTGGTGCTTTGTCATTCAGAATGGACGGGCACACCCACTCCTTCATTTTATGCCGATGGACATAGTCAAATTGAGAAAATTAGGAGTTTGATGTAGGCAAACAAATTAATACAAGGTGAAGCCATGATGGACTGGGGATCGGGGTTAGCCCCTTGTGTGAGTAATCAATTGGCAAAAGCCTCCTCAATTGGGTGACCCCTCAATCAACTAGGTCAAAGTATTTTATCTGCAATTGCAATTTTTAATGAATCATTAATTTATTTTACATGTTCATAATTTATTTAATGTGTATTGTAATTCATGTTAAAGGCTAATTCCAAAAGATTTTGGCCTACTTTGAGATTGATCCCAGAACCTTGCCACCAGTGGTGAACACTGTAGCTGCTTCAAAACTAGTGTTGTGATGATGAGGTCTGGATAACCATGCATGAGCTTCAGCTCGACCCAATATGTCACTCTGTATGCAGCTACACACTGACAAACCTCTCAGATGCAAAGTGCAAATCACTATCCAGCACTTCCTGTTATGTAGGGTACACTTCCCACATCTCGCCACTCACTCACCGGCAACATATTCAGCACCATTTTGTGAGCGTAAAGCTAAATCACAGCATGGATGATTTGGTGGCATACACATTTTACTTCTTGTATCTTGCTGTCCCGCCCCACCCCCTATCCTCACACTTGAATTCTCTTGCCTATCCACCTTAACTTTGACACTTATTTGGATATTACAATCCCTAAGAGTAATTACAAATTTAGATAGAAATAGACAAGACAAATATACAAATACAACAAAATCAGGCAAAACATTCAGGACCAGATTCAAACTTTAAATATGAGAGCAATGAATCATACAAACTCATAACAAATGCTAGTTATATAAATAGCAATTTCCCATAAAAAATGTCATGACAGAATAGTTTCTATGCACAATTGAAAAATGAAACTTCTGCCTTAAGATAGAAGTTCCATCACAACCTTTCTTCTTGAGAAGGCCTTTGTTAAAAACAGGCCAACCACCCAACAAGTACATAGATCCCCCAGGTTCATAACACAATTCATTGCAACTTTAACAGTTCTTATATTGCGTCATTCCCACATCCTAATTAGGGTTACCTTCATAATAGTTATGTACAGGCTGCAAAAAAAGGAAATTTTGCAACGACTCTTTTCTTGTGTTAGATGGACAGAATAGTTGCTTATTTCCTGTCCTCTATCCCTCTATCTGCAAACCTATTTTTAATAATACCAGCCTGCCTCAATCATGTGGGTATGAATTCGTGATTCTCCCAGCGAAACCCATTCCAAGTAATTTCCTGGAATAGTATTTGGGTAAATGGAAAATACCTTCTTACCATTGAGCCCTTCATACTTTCCTTTCTTCGGCCAGTATACCCAATAATGATTGTTTAATTGTCGTAATGGATCCCTCAACAAAATTATCTGTATCCTTCAACTAATCAGCTGAGACAATTCTCTGTAGATCATCACGGATGTAACATACCAATGGTATTTCACTAGTATAGGAATTATCGACAAGATCCCTTATCAATAGATTAGTCAGTGTTGCTTCTTTATTGTCCTAAATCTTAACTCACAAACTATTAGTTCCATGGTGCTTAAATCACACAAAAAGGTGATGCCTACTTTTTTAAGAATTACATAAGTGGATACAGGTCTTTATAGTCCCAATGTTGAACATAGGAAGCCATTTTGGGCATATGAACTCCAGTCCAGCATGAAAATGCTGGACTGGAGTTCATATGCCCAACTCCAGTCCATATGAAAGTCCAGCACCGAAATGGAGCTGGACTGCCCAAGTGGGCAGGACAAAGACTGTTATTCAAATGGATATTTCCCATCTGTGAAAGGTACAGTGAGCAAAAAGTGTGTGCTGCAAACTCCCATCTCAGAACAGGTTATCATGCCATGTTCTTTCTGGAGAGGAGCACCTGATACCTTTTTTAAAATACCATAAACATTAGGTTAATGGGATTCTCTAGGAGCAATAGACAGGTTACCTATATAGTCTCACTGCACATCTTTCAAGTTCTATAAACGCTAACTGAAGGAATTTACTAAGTGCGATATCGGCATACCCGCCTATAATCACTGTGCGTTACAATGGCTAACGGAAGGAGTTATCGGTGCAATGGAGGTTATCAACATATATCTTCAAGCGTCATGAGTGGGCTAAACATTTTAAGGCGTAAATGTTCCAAGAGTAACCAATGTGTTAACCTGCATGTGCTTTCCTCTAGTTGCAATGCCAGGCTACCCACATATCTAGGTACAACCCCATAGCTGTCCTATAATAAGTCTAAAAGTGGGCTGATATGAAGAAACTGCCAGTTCCAGAGCCAAGGCCCCTGAGCAGTGGCAAGCTATACTGACAGATCTTTAAGCAGAGACAGGGCAATCCTAATACATCTGTATAAATGGGCAGGCTAGCGAGCGATTGCTGCACCATTTCTAACACCCAAAATCCATCAATTGCATCACATTTTCTACCTCTGCAAAGTCCATCTAAATGCATCACATTTCCTACCCCCAAAATCCATCTAGGTGCTTCACATTTCCTGCCCCCAAAATCCATCTAAGTGCGTCACATTTCCTACCCCCCAAATTTCATCTAAGTGCATCACATTTCCTTCCCCAACCATCTATCTCAAGGATCAGAACACAACACAATACAGATATTACACAATGCCCATCTCTTTGCACAGCAGGGAGCATATGGCTAACCTGTATAATTAGGCCAAATGCAGAACCTAGCTAACCTGCACAAATAGGCTAAGTGCCAACAAGAAACAGCCAGTTTACAAAATTAGGCTAAATGCAGGTAAGTAGGTAATGGTGAGGTTTTACTGGAGTACAGTAATGGCTGCGCTTCCGGACCACACCACACATTTCCTATCACTGTAGGTTGTCTGCGTCAGGCGTCCCAAGGTGGACACAGGTAGACACAGAGTGGAGATTCTCAGTGGGGAACTGCCCTTTGCATCTGGCCCATAGCCGATCGCTGCCTAGGCATGGGTGCCCTTGGGAGACCTTTTAAGAAGGCAATTGCGGTCAAATGGCCTGAGCAGTCACCAATCAGGGCACATAAGGGGCGGGTTGGGTGGGGGGGATGAAGGAGGCACGCAAACAGGCTGGAGAGGATCAGGGTGTGCAGCAAGGAGTCTATGGCAGAAAGCCAACGGGAAAGTAATGGCTTACTTTGCAGGTGGTGGCATCTCCTGGAACCAAGAGCTAAGGGAGGCCTGGAAGACACGCACAAAGAGTAGATTACAAATCTCTGCATTCAATTCAGGCCACATGGACCCAGTGGCCATCAATGAAGGTACACAGGGGGCGGGTTAGGAGGAGGGGAGGAAGGAGGCACACAAAAAGGCTGGATAGGGTCAGGGTGTGCAACGGAAAATCTATGGCAGAAAGCCAAGGGGGAATTGGACAGTTTACTATGCATGTGGTGGCAGCTCCCAGGGGCCAAGAGCTAAGGGAGGCCTGGTAGTCACACACAGAGATTAGATTACAAAGCTCTGCCATCAATTCCGGTCACATGGCCCGAGCGGGTACCAAACAGGGCACACTGGGGCTGGGTTGGGAAGAGGGAAGGAAGGAAGCATGCATTCCAGTTTAAACACAAAGGTTTTTATAAAATGCATTCTGCTGTCTGCCACGTACACTGCAGTTCAGCTTCAGCTTTTCAATTTTCTGCATTTATTTTCTAACCACACATCACTGTGAAAATGGTGCCTTTTCACCCGTGTCCTACAGTGTGGACTATGGACTAAGCAACCCCATTCAAATTATTAATAGTTTAGTCTGTTAAGGTTAGTGGAATAGTATTAGTCAGGTTAATTGTTAGCCCCTACACTACACTATACTGTGCATTGCTGAAACCATAATTAGCCCTTCTTTGGTTTGGGGTGGTTCTCATCAGTGCCACACATCACCCCCAAATTACAGATAAGCTGCATATTGGTGCCTACCTTCCCAATTTAGATCAGTGGCTTTGTTGAAATGAGTGTACAGTTGAAATGTGTGCACTAATTATCTCTACATGTATCTCCCCTTTTTTCTTAAAGGACCTGAATAGCCAAGAGCCTATACAGAAACATCAGCATGAGAAAACAATGGGACTTTTGCTGCAGATTTGAACTGGCGTGGGCCTTAAAACACATGTGCTCCATTTAACTGAATGTTCCTTCTTTCAACAGCCAGCAAGTTGAACATCATCATGTTTAACCTGACCATAAGCACTATTAGCCACTCCAATATGGATACTATGGACACATCTATAATCACCAAACCCTTGTCTGTCCAAGTTCCCTATGTGTAAGCATCTCCCTCTGTCAAACCCACATCATTTATAGTGATGATTTTTCTTGCACATTCATTTTAATCGTGTGCACATTGTTATGCCTCAATAAAGTACTCAATACGGGATCAATGGCAAATGTATCTTTCTGGAATAGGTCAATATTTTCAATCGTAAATTTCCACAGGTCCCCATCCATGTGGAACAACAAAGTCATAATTTTGGGACCAAATACAACTCGGGCTCCCAAGCTTGAAAAGCACAATTTCAGGAGTCACAGCTTTGATGTATTTGTCCCCCTGCCAGAAACCCACATTATGCATCAATTAAGTCTGATAAATCAACTCTGAAGTGATGTATGGGATACACAATAGAAAGAATATCTCATTTTCTTAAAAATCTATATATAAAGGAATCACACTCCCCATTTCAAATGGAATTTTCTTTTGGATTATTTCCACCTCTCTCTGTTTGACCCATGCCATCATTTGACGGATATCAGATGACACAAAGTACAAAGGAATGTGTGTTAGGGAGAATTCTCTGTTTAGGCTGAATTTCCTAACCTAGTGAGTCCCCCAGCAGCTTTGCTGGATTTCTGGAGTTTGTTTTTTCATCCTGCCAAGTATAGACTCTTTTCTCCCACTCTTGGACATGATTTGTGGTAGATTTCTTTGAATGTCAATGTGTTCTATGGGCTATGGGGTCTTTTACTCCATAGGGCCTCATGTGTTTTGCTATGTGTGTTACACAGCACCCTCCGTGCCGTAATCAGAAGCAAAAGGGAAACCTAAAACTTCTACACCGAAACCAGCAGCCAGCACTTCAGTGCAGCCAAAACGGACTTCCCCACGGTTGTCCAAAGTTACACCCATAACTCCCCCTCCAGCTGAGGCTGAGAGGGTGGTACAACCCTGTGTGGTAGAATTAGACTCTGAGGAAGAGCTAATGGAAGGCCAGGAACTCATTGGAGATCTGGATCCCGTTGACCATCCTGAGCTGCAGTCTTTACTGGCAGAAGGTGGGCCCAACAGGGCAGACTTCAGTAAGGGACAGAGAGAATGTCCAACTCTGGAAGGTCTTCGCCACCAGGCGGAAGCTCAGGCTGAAGGGCAAGAGCCTGGGAAATACAGGTTGCACTGGGAAGATGGCCTCTTCTACAGTAAACCGACCGAGTCTGCACCTGGAGACTACAAACGACTTGTAGTACCCCAAGAGAACAGACCACAGTTCTTGCAGTTAGCCCACGAGATTCCTTTGGATGGTCACTTGAGTTTCAAGAAGACTAACGAAATGCTCTCTCTCTACTTTTATTGGCCGAAGATGGGGGCCGAAGTAGAAAAACACTGCAGGAGCTGCCACACCTGCCAGACCTCTGGTAAGGTTGGCTCCAAGAATGTGGCACCTTTAGTGCCTCTCCCAGTTGTGGGAGTCCCATTTGAGAGAGTAGGGATTGACATTGTTGGTCCCCTTGATCCTCCAACCTCCTCAGGCAACAGGTTTATACTTGTTGTAGTAGACCATGCTACTAGGTATCCTGAGGCAATTCCTATGAGGACTGTTACAGCTCTGGCTGTAGCTAAGGCCCTCCTTGGTATTTTTACCAGGGTCGGGTTTCCTAAGGAAATAATCTCTGACAGGGGGTCAAACTTTATGTCCCACTACATGAAAGCCATGTGGAAGACCTGTGGAGTTACTTACAAGTTCTCAACAGCTTATCACCCACAAACCAATGGGTTCGTAGAAAGGTTCAACCGAACCATGAAGAGCATGATAGGTGCTTTAGAGGACCCCCTTAAACGAAAATGGGATCTTCTACTGCCATGCCTTCTATTTGCTTATAAAGAATTCCCTCAGGAGGGAGTAGGTTATTCACCCTTTGAGCTCCTCTATGGTCATCCCGTCAGAGGTCCATTGGCCCTGTTTAAGGAGGGGTTGGAGAGTGCTCCTTCCCCCAAGCCAGTCAGAGTGACTGACTACGTGATAGGTCTCCGAAGGAGAATGTCGCGCATGATGACAGAAGCAAGTGATAACTTGAAAGCTGGACAAGCATTGGTCAAGCACTGGCATGACCAAAAAGCTGAGTTCACTCAAGACCAGTTAGTTCTCGTTATGATCCCAACAAGGCAGAGGGTCGTGCAAGACAAATGGATGGGACCCTTCAGAGTTGTGGGTAAACTCGGAGAGGTCAACTATCTGGTGGACTTGGGCAATCCCAAGGAGGCTCCGACCGTCTTCCACACCAACAGACTCAAAGCGTATGTCTCGAGACCGGATGTAGGAGCATTGCTTCTAGCATCATCAGAGGAAGAAGAAGAGAGTGAAGCTCTTCCTGATCTCCTCAGAGGCTTACCTTTCGACGAAAAAATTGAAGGAGTAAATCTCTCTTCAAATCTGACACCTGAGCAACAAGAAGAGTGCAAATCTATGTTGAATCAGTTTGCCTCTCTGTTCTCACTTTCATCAGGCTTGACCCCTTGGGGCCAGCATGACATACTCACTGGTGACTGTCTGCCAGTCAAAAGCAGAGGATACCGAATGTCAGAAAACGTACGAACCCACATCAAAGGTGAGGTCAGCAAGATGCTTGATCTCGGGGTAATAGAGCCTTCTACTAGTCCATGGTCTAGCCCAGTTGTGTTAGTACCAAAGGCAGGATCTAAAGAACTTAGATTCTGCGTGGATTATAGAGCTCTTAATGCAGTCACCAAGACTGATGCCCACCCTTTGCCAAGAACAGATGGGTTGTTGGATAAACTTGGTTCAGCCAAGTTCCTCAGCACATTTGACTTGATGTCAGGCTATTGGCAAATAGCCCTGACAGACCATGCCAAGGAGAAAACTGCATTTTCTACCCCAGTTGGGTTATACCAGTTTAAGGTAATGCCTTTTGGATTGAAAAATGCACCTGCTACATTTCAACGGATGGTAAATCAGGTTCTGATTGGGATGGAGGACTTCTGCATGACATACTTGGATGACATGGCAGTGTTCAGCAATTCCTGGGAAGAACATGTAACCCACCTAAGAGATGTTTTGCAGGCTCTTGGACAAGCCAATCTGACCATAAAGGCGAGTAAATGCCAAATTGGACAGAGTAAGGTAGTCTATCTTGGACATGAGGTAGGAGGTGGAGAAATAAGGCCTTTGCTCAGTAAGATTGAAGCCGTGCAAAATTGGACAACACCTACTACTCAGACCCAGGTGAGGGCCTTCTTAGGTCTCACTGGGTATTACAGGAATTTCATTGAGAACTATGGGTCCATAGCTTCTCCTCTGAATGTCATCTCCTCTCCTAAATTCCCTAAAAAGGTTAGATGGAATGAGGAGTGCAATCAGGCTTTGAAAACCTGAAAAAGGCTCTTTGCCAAGCCCCAGTACTCAGAGCTCCTGATTACCACCAAACTTGCATTGTGCAGACAGATGCTTCAAATGTAGGAATAGGTGGAGTACTCAGTCAACTGGATGGGAAAGGTAGGGAGTACCCCGTTTGCTTCATCAGCCGCAAGCTGAAGGATCCTGAAACAAAGTGGGCAACAATCGAAAGTGAGTGCTTTGCTATCGTGTGGGCTCTGAATAAGTTTAGGCCATACTTGTATGGTTCTACTTTTGTCATTCAGACTGACCACCAACCTTTGAGATGGTTAATGCAAATGAAAGGGGAAAACCCAAAACTACTGAGATGGTCGATCTGCCTGCAAGGGTTTGATTTCACCATTGAGCACAGGTCAGGGTGTCACCACCAAAATGCTGATGGTCTCTCTAGGATGTATGTCATCGACTAGAGGTATGAGATTCATCCAGGAGTGGATTAAATCCTCCTGTCCCTTAGTCTGGGGGGGGGGCGAGTGTTAGGGAGAATTCTCTGTTTAGGCTGAATTTCCTAACCTAGTGAGTCCCCCAGAAGCTTTGCTGGATTCCTGGAGTTTGTTTTTTCCATCCTGCCAAGAGTGAGACTCTTTTCTCCCACTCTTGGACATGATTTGTGGTAGATTTCTTTGAATGTCAATGTGTTCTATGGGCTATGGGGTCTTTTACTCCATAGGGCCTCATGTGTTTTGCTATGTGTGTTACACAGCACCCTCCGTGCCGTAACACTGGGGTGTTCTAGAGGATCCCCACCATAGACTCCATACCCTGGGACTGACTACTGTCTCCCAGGGCATGTAAAGCCACCATTGGCTTTACTGGACCTAAATTTACTAACAGAACTAGTACAAACCATCCTATTGTGGATGTACTGGTAGGGGAAATTCGATTACCCCTGGGTCTGTTGTTCGAGGGGGCACTGTCCCGTCCCCCCTCGTCGAGTTTTGGCTGGTGGCAGTGGAAACTACTTTTTATATTCGACCCCGAATATATTCCCATGGGATTCTTCCCATTGTTGGAGGCTAATACTTTTTCACGTTAGTCTCTAACATACCGCCAGTTTATTTATCTTAAATGAATCTACCGGTTGGTATTTTCTGCCAGAACTCGGTTTTTAAAATGGCGTATGTGTTTGCCTCTGTAACTCCGAACCAAAGGTTGAGTCCTTTGTTCCACTTTTGGCGGGTTTCTGCACAGAAGCCCTCCAAAGTGGTGCCATTCTGTCTGGGTACCACAGGGGGTGTGGGAGGGGGTTTAGGCACCCTGGACTGAGTTGCCTTGCCAACTCAAGTCGCACTCTGGTGTGATTGGCCCAAGTGGTGAGCCGCCCCGCTCACCACTTAGCGTGGTTTGATTGACAGCTAGGCTGAATGAATGGGGGTTCTCTGCATAAAAGCAGGGCTTTTGGGACTGGATCTTCAGAAGTCGCCACAGGACCTAAGAATCTGACGAGGGTAAAGCTGAGCCGACCTGCAACGATGACACCTCCGGTGGAGCCCTAGCTGAACCGACTCACCACTTCCCAACGACAGAGGAGATCTCCCTGCTGGAGAGTCTCCTTCCCTTGACTGGTGGGAACAACCGGTCCCTTGCTTTTTCTTCGCTTCCAGGACGTAGTGGTCGAATTTCCCGTGCTGAGCACCCCGGCAACCGGATAGCCACTAACAACTGTACCGCGACCAAAAGGTGGTGCCTTGTGACGGAGCACTCCACGGCTGGTCTCTTCCCTGGTGGTGCAACGATCTTCAACTTTCCTTCGACAACGAGATCATCTCATCTCTTGGCAAAGCTCCGACTTGCATCCACCACCAGGAACAACTGCCCCCACCGGAGCTGTCTCTGCACTTACAAGGTACCGTGTCCGCTTGGCTTCCCTTGTGACGGTTAGCGTGAGGTGTCTTAAATCCTTACCTTTCCATTGGGTCGCCTCCAGACCTTCTTAACTTTTTGTTCTAAACTGGTCCAACCTTTCCGTGACAATTTGCTACCAAGACTCGAAGTCCATTTCCACTGTGATACTTTTTGAGACACATCGCCTTGCCTCTCTCCGAGTGGGCCTGATCTCTGAACTTTGTGATCTACAGTAGACCCTGCCTTACTCGCCTTGCATTTGCTTCATAAAAGTGTTGGTACCGAGTTAGTTTCATACCCTGCCTTTTCTCTCCCGTGCTAACGAATATTAGAGTGCCATCTAGGTAAAAGCATTCACCTCTGTCTGCAAATAAGTGGTGCCGTTGAACCTAGACTTGTCGAACTATTGTTAGGGGATTGATTTACTTATAGTAATTGTGATTGAAGTTGTTTGCCGTATTAGTGCCAGTGTGTTTTTCATAGATGTGTTTTTAAAATAAATAATTATATATCTTTACACCCAAGCTCTGTTCCGTGTCTGCTTGTTCTACTGTGTAAATTGCCCTATCTTGTATACTCCACATACTGCCTAACTCTTCTTGAGGGAAGTCTGACTGCTGAGCCACAGCTACCAAGTGAATCTGTGTGGTACAGACTGCTACCAAGTGGGTTTACTGCCAAACACCTGTAGTCTTAAATCTTTTGCAGTGGTCCCAGAGGGAACTGCACAGGTTTCTGCCTAACAATGTGCCCCTGTATCAACTGAGATACCCCTTTTTTCAACTTCTCTGGATTGACCACATTCAAAATATCCTGTAGCAGTTTGTGTTGTTTCACAACGACATTGATGCTATGTTCCAGTACTGTTGATTGTTCAATACGAGTCAGGATAGTTTGATTTATGTATTGAATCACCCCTTTTCCAGCTTTTGCCGATTCTTTTCAAATCCTGCCCCAGTTCTTCGGCCTTGCCACCCAAAGTACTAACAGAAATAGGATTCACTGCAGAGACAGGTGTGCCCACTATAGCACAAGTTAAAGTCATGACAATTGCTGCAACCAGAAAACCAGGCACTCTTATCACCCTCCGTTTTTGGAATGGGATGAGTTCATGAAAGTCTTCTTTAACTGCAATACCATCTTCCTTACTGATCTTTGAGCACCTTCCTTACTGATCTGTACCCATTTTTTCACTTGGGCAGATTTAACCTCAGATGCATTAAGACATTTTTTCAAAACCAGCTTTGGATTCACGTTGGTGTATATATTCTGGTACAATAACCTACTATTCCATAAAATAAATCCTGGGGCTTCTACAACTACAACCTCACACACAGGCCCTGGTTCACTGGCTGATTACATATTGAGGTTAAGAATAGCACCACAATTAAAATGCTTTTGAATAAAAGGACACACTTTCTTCCCCCATTCTGCATTGGATGCTTTTCTGTCACCTGGTTTCCTCTTTCTCTGCTTTAAGTCTTTTTCACTTTCAGTCCAAGGGATGCCGATCCAGGGGCCTCCAATCCAGTGGACTCCTCCAAGGGCCTCATCCGTCTACACCTTGCTCCAGTGGTACTGGTAAAGGAAACGTGTTAGCAAGCTAAATCTGAAGAGAAACAGACAGGTTAAGTACCAAGTAAAATAACATTTTGTATATCACTTTCATTTGCAACTACCTGTAAATAAACATGTGCACTATGCAACATACAAATTCAAAATATACAACCACATTTCCTTTTGCCACCACCAGGAAAAAAATATGAGCATTATATACCATATAAATATACAATATTTACAACCACATCTCCCTTTTGCCACCACCTGGAAACAAATATGTTCATTATACACCATATAAATGTATAATATTTACAACCACATGTCCCTTTGCCACCACCTGGAAACAAATATGTGTATTATACAAGATCTCAGAACAACATTTAATTTTCATTCATCTATTTTTTAATCCCCCTTTTTTGAGAATTTACATTCATACTTTCATGTACACCAGCTTACCTGTTCTGATGTGTGCCTTCAACATAAAGTGCTAGCTTGCAGGAACTACTTACCTTATCGCTTTACTCACTTTTCTTTTGATGGTACAGATGCACATGTCACTCCCTACTGGTTTCTCCAGCCTCTTTCAGCCTTTTAAACTCATGTTTCGGGTGCAACTGCTTTATTTGGTTGACGTGGGCAAATTGTTCCATGGCTAGATCTCCTTCCTTAACCATGATCCCGTAGACAACAGATGTAACCTTGTCCACAATTGTGTATGGACCACTCCATGATGCTAGCCAAGGTTCCCATATAAAGACAAAAGGTATAATTGTCTCACCAGTTTGGTCTCCCTAGATTGAAAGCTTGAGCAGTCGGTTAGTGGCCCGGAGCGACGGGGGTGATGTCTGATCGTCTTTGGGTGAGGGCGGTGGGGGACAAAATTTGTCACGGTGTGCCACTGCAAACACTGCTGTCATCCGTGGAGGTTTGGGTGGATAAGTGTACTGTTGGGTTTGGGCCAGCGTTTCTCTGCGGGTATCGACAGTGTAGGGTGCAAGATGGTTTCAGGAGGAAGATGGGAAGAGCCAAGTTTTGAGTGCCTTTCTGGCAAATTGTTAATAAAAGAAACAAAATCGATCTGATGCAATGAAATATGAATTTTAAATGATTTTATCTGATTGACTCTTGTACATATGCAAGATGTCTCGTGCTAACATGTTACATTTTAGACTATTATTCGAGCCGGATTGCTTTAATTCTGCAGTCTTTATTCGTGCCCAGACAGCAAGGCTTCTGCCACGCTTTCCTGTGTAAATGTTGCTACTTCAATGGGAGGCTCCTGACAGCATGATGCCGTGTTCCGATGGAGACAGCAGTGCACTCTGCAGATCCTGGTCTTGCCACCTTCAAAGCTAATGCCATGGGAGGCATTTTTCCTCAGTCATTGAAATGTTACTGCAGCGGTGCGACAGGGAAATCCTCTGTACCAGTCGGAGGAAACTACCTGCTGCATGTATCTGCTTTTCTAAGAAAATTCTGTCAAGATTTTCATCACAACTGAGATGCACCTGTTCAATATATCCGAAATACTTCGTTCTGCATATGCACAGCATGCAGCCTTCTTCTCTAATGATACCCTGGGCTCAAACAGAGTGGAAACCCCCGCAGGGGTTTGCTCTGCACTTATCATCCGTTGAGGTGTGCAGTATCTGAATTGCTGTATTATTATTGCGAGCAGAAATGTTCTGTGTTGTCAGCTATAATTGTTGTCTAGCGCAAAGTGACAGATTGTGCTGATCTGCATGAAGAGTTGTGGGATATGCGATCTGCTCAAAAAAGGGAATGCACGATCTTTGCTTCTGAGCAATGTTATCCACTTGCTCACAACCAAAAACCAAAAAAAGCTGCTACATGGAATTAGGTCTGGCCAGCTAGTAGAACAGAGCTGGAGAGTGGATTTATGTTGACAGCATATGGAAAATACGCCATGTATGGGCTTAAATTTGACGAAAAGAAAGATGTGTTTTCTTCATCAGGTTCTGATCCAGAGAGAGAGGGGGAGACAGGGGGAGTGAAAGGGAGAGAGAGAGGGAGAGAGGTAGGGAGGGAGAGAGAGGTAGAGAGGGGGAGAAAAAGAGGAGGAGAGAAAGTGGGGGAGAGAGAGAGATCGAGAGACCGAGAGACCGAGACCGTCAGAGTCCGACCCTGGGTGGAATATTTGTTGCGCTTTCAATAGTAGGAGAATGCCAACTTGAAGAGGGCGTTAATACATACCTCTGGGCATTGCTCTCAAATACGGTACTAGAAGTTCCACTTAAACTGATATTCTTCTGTGTCTGTTTTCATTTGATTCGGTTTAATGGAGACTGTGGCGTTTTGTCTGGTGTTCATTGTGGGATTTGGTTGGATGATAATGTGGCATTCGGTTTGGAGGATGTGAGAAGCACTGATGATCCAACTTCTGTATAAAACTGGACTGTGCCATAAAAATGCCTTGCACATAACACAAAGGATCTTGACCTCCATTCTCCCACCCAATGGAGCCAATAAAGTGATTTCAGCACAGGGGCATATGGTGAGATTTTCTCAATTATTCTTTGTTATTTTGCACATGCTTTTTTATGACCCTTAAATAGATGTTATTACAGTATTAATTATTGTTATGTGAATATAATTTAAAGATGGAATTATATTCTTTCGCTAATTGAATTGATGAATTATTTAATGATGTTATGTCTTCTTTTAAAGGTTTTTGTCTAAAACCAAACACAATTTTTTAAAAATTACAGTCATCTCGATTGGACAGAATCAGAGCTCAGGATCTCCTTTGGATGATTGCTTTGGAGAGGTGAGCATAATCATTCGAGCACCTGTAAAAAGCAAGGTGATTGTGATGATTTCGTTGACCAGCGGAGTGACAAAGAGATCTCTGTTGATCCGTGGAATGAAGAAGAAATCTGTATTATTTCGTACATAACCAGTAGTGATTCCCTCGGCAGGTTTTATTGAAGGAAAGGTAAAGAATGAAAGTACAATGCAACAGAACCAATCATTATAAGCACATGAAGCATTTATCATTAGAATAAAAACAAAAAAACAGTCAGCTGTGTAGTCTTAGTTAAGGTGTATCCTAGCCCATATAGTCCCCTAAATGTTAACTCCAAACAAGTCCACCAGAACAGACCAGCATACAAGGTCCAAAGTAGGAGACTCAGCAGGAAAGATAGAGAATGGTATAACACGCAAAACAGCAACATATGCATGTAGCATAAAAATCATTGCATGCATTTAATGCTTTTTACATACACATCGTGTACCACCACAAAATGAATTGTCTCTTGGCACAACTAGAAGGTATCCATAGCGATTCAGACAAAGAAAGCAAAAGATATGTATTAACTACTTGTTAAGTCAAAAAGATATGGACAGAGAGCGATTTTCCAAGGAGAGAGAATTACAGAGTAGCAGGTCTTTCTCCCTCCTCCGCTTGCATTTTAAAGTGAGGAAGTGCTGGTCAGATGATAGAAGCAAGGCATTACAGTGTGACAGTGGCTCTCCTGCCAAAAAGCAGGTGGACGGCAATCTTTTGTATGCCCTACTTGGCCGAGATTTCTACAGCCTAAAGTCCCCTCACCGTGCATTGGGCTTGAATCGAATGTCTGCAGCTCTGTTGTCTCGTTGTGAGAGGATTTGGATCTGTTCCCCTTAATTACAGCCCTTAGATCAGGAGTATTGGAATTTCCTTATACCAGATGAACCACAGCTTTAAGAGCTGCCTCCCCTACCCTGGAAGGAGACACTGCATGTTTCCTCACATATATGCAAGATTTTGGCTCCAGTCATTTCTTCTCTAGATGCAGTGGGTTTTCACTCTGCGCTATCGACTGGAATGATGCTTCCTGAAACATGTCTTTCTCCATCATGTATTGACTGCACTGTGAATTTTCCGTGTCCATGGGTGTCATTTCATGGGACACTGATAAGCTGCATTGGGGAACCCCTGAGCCTTCTCAAACAAATATGCAAGTCTTAAAGATACACTAGCATTTGGTTATACATGTATACATGTAAACATGTGGCGCTCAACTGTCCTCTGACGTTGTCCAAGTGGGGTGACCAGGGTATCTTCTCTATCTTCTCCATACCACCCTCAGACCCCTACCTTGAGGAGATATCTAGTCACCTTGGCTACTCCAAAGGATGATCTCACAAAAAGGCAGGAACACATCACAGCTCTCATGTGCACCATGGTTCTATGTCCCTACATCGCCTGTGTTTTTCTCGAGTTGTTTGCCAATAGTTGTTTGCTGAAAAAATTGAAACATTTTATTTTTTATGTTTGGGTGTCCCCCAAACCTCCTGTCCCCTATTATCTACTCCCTATTCCCCCTACCCCTCATATCTTCTTACCCACCCCCCCATATTTTCCAATGAGATTTTTCGGCAAACTGTTGGCAAAAATCTAATCTAAAAAACTCTAGCGACGTATCAATGGTGTACCATGCACCGTACCGTTGTTTTTGTCCATAGGTACTTTGGTCTTTTTCCACATACGTTCCAACATCCGTGAGGTTCTATTCATTGTCAGATTTAAATTGAACCATTGTTCACCCTCCTTGTCAATAGGTGATAACTGTTTTAGTCTGGGGATTGCCAGTACTTCTAGATCACTGGTTCTGTTATAGTAAATGTTTTCCAGCAGCCCTGTGTGATCTGTTTTTATTGCTGTGGGAAATTAGTTTTATGGAAGTAAGTAGAAATCCTTTGTAGTTGTCTGGCCTCTATTGGTTTAGTCAGAGCTGATGGAGGGAATATTGATATATGATATGATATGATGTGGCATTTATAACGCGCCTGTACACAAGTGTTTCGATCTTACTAGGCCAAGTGTCATTCAGATCGCACAAGTGCAAGGAAGGGGGCGGGGAGAATGGAGAAGTGCAACGGGTGGCAAGTGCAGGTACTCATAAGTGCAGCCAACGGGCGGCGAATACGTGCAAGAGAGGGGAGTGTACAGGGTTACAGATACCGACCACAAGTGTAGGGGAGTCTAAGAGACAGTGTGGGATTGCAGCTGGACAGGCAGAGACATGGGCCCAAGTTTAGAGGGTGACCAGTGCATGGATCAGGCAGGTGATCAACAAGGCAGAGGAAGAGAGAAGGCAGACGCAAAGGGAAAGCTCTTGAGTTGCGTCCAGAACCAGAGATGGTTCTGCTCAAGTTTCAGGCAGGCAAGGAGGCTTTTCCAGAGGGAGGCCCCAGCTGAAGAAAGAGATCTGCCCCAACTCTTTGTTTGGAAAAGCGCCTGACTCTAAGAGATTTGGATGTTGAGGATCGGAGAGCTCGAGAAGCAGATATTTTGGAAGAGAGAGTTGGAGGTAGTGTGGTCCCAGACCCCAGAAAGCCTTGTGGACAATGCAGAGGATCTTGAACCTGATCCTTGCCACCACTGGGAGCCAGTGGAGAGATTTCAGAGTTGAAGAGATATGATGCCTGGGCTTGAGGCCAAGGACAAGTCTCACAGTCCTGTTCTGGGTGAGTTGTAGAGGACGGAGAGTAGAGGCAGGAAGATTTAGAACGAGGCTGTTGCAGTAGTCCAGCCTAGAAAGGACCAGAGCTCTGGAGACAGTGAGCCTCTGGAGGAAAGTGAGGAAGGGAAGAATACCTCTGAGGAGGTGCAGCTGGTAGTTTGACTTCTTAGAAATGTCATAGATGTGCGGAGAGAAGGAGAGTGTGGAGTCAAAGATGACCCTAAGGTTCTTAGCCTCACAAGTACGAGCAGGAAGAGGGCCCAGGGTGGGTGACGAGAGAGTGAAAGGAAAGGAAGGAGCTGGTATTCCGATGAAGAGGATCTCAGTCTTACTGGCATTAAGGCAGATATCATTGGTGGCACACCACTCCTGATTTGCAGAAAGACAGTCAGGAATGAGAGAAGGAGTAGAGGCAGCTGAAGGGAGCCTGAAGGAGAGCAGAGTGTCATCCGCATAACACTGAATATTGGAGCAGAGGGCAGCTATGTGGTGGGAAAGGGGTGGCAGGTATTGTTTGAAAATCCAGGGAGAAAGATTAGACCCCTGGGGGACACCACAGGTAGAGAGAGATAGAAGAGAGGAAGGACCCCAGTTTGACTTGGTTTGATCTATTAGGGTCGATCAGTGAGAAAGGAGGTCAGCCAGGCCCTGGCCTGATCGGTGATACCCAGGTTATCACAGAGCCAGTTGAGCAGGATGGCATGGCTGACAGTATCGAAAGCAGAGAAAAGATTGAGGTGCTTCCTCTGCTTTCGATATGGCCAACCATGAGGACAGAAGGAAGGTTACAATCAAGGTTTGAGACCACGTCTTCACGGATGTTCCGGAGAACAGTTTTTGTGCTTCTGGCTGCTTGGAAGCAAGACTGATTGTCATGGAGACAACCAACATATTCAGTGTGAAGTTTAAGCTGAGAGATGGCCAGCCTTTCCAGGAGTTTGCCCAGATGGAAATGCATACCATATTAATGAGAAGGTGATGAAGGGATGCTATAAATGCATAGACAAGTCTGTAAATAATATTCTGCACTGATATCATTACAATGCAAGACTGCTGTATAACTGTCCCACACAAATGGGTTTTTTGCAAGGTTTAGAGGTTTCAGAAAGCAACAATTTAAAAGGAGCCGATGTGACTCCAAACTAATAGGCAGCCAAAAAGTCATGCTCACAATTTTATGATTCATAGGTTTGTTTCAAATTGTGGCTAACATCAGGTGGCTTGCCTATTATTAGGTGTTCCAAGACAACATTATTGTTAGCTGCTTCCATTCAATGTTCCGCACAGGATGACCCTGCCAGGTTTGAGTTCAGGGGCAGTGGCTGTGCAGTGTGATACTAGCTTTGCTGCCTACATGTGGATAACGAAAGTCCAAAGTGCCCCATGCATAGTGCCAGAGGTGGAGGATGCATGTAGATTACTGTAGCTCCCTTAGGGTCCTCCGGGTCATTCTTGGGACCCTCTTGATCCTCTATCAGTGCCTCCCTCTGTAGGGCAGCATATTGCATATCATGCAGAGGGTAGCAAACAATATACACATTCCAGGAATATGGTCTAACCTGGCAGCTTTCTCTATGTTTAGATATGCAAAAGGTGAACTGGGGAGTTGCCTACATGGGCAACATCCCCTTGCAAGTGACAGACCTTCTCTTTGCAAAAAGGCCTCCATTGCATCTTTGCCTGCACATTCAGCATTGCAGATGTGGCCTCATAGTTCATTTTCAAGGAAAGAAAAACGGTTGTTGCCAACAGGTAACCCCAAATGCACTCCTGTGGGAACTTGTCCCTAGGTTTAGTTTTTGGTATTCCTTTAATAATAATACCAAAGATTTAAAGTATCTGGAAAATCAACATTAAGTGTTTTTATGTTCACACTCAAGTAATGTTTCAGCAAATAATCACATTATAGACTTTTTCCATACACAGAAATAAAGAGTAGCATGTAATTAGCATATCACTTAGAGTCACACTTGTGATGTAAAGTAAAGAGGTTCCCTCAGCATAAAACAGCTTAACAATAGCAGTCAGTCTCAGGCATACAATTAGCTGAATCTCATGAATGCCGACGCGTTTCAGGTAATTTATCCATTTGCAAGTCTTCAGGCTGTCTTTTCCTGTAGTGATTTCAAATTCAAATTCCTCTGTAAAACTAGAAAGTACAGTATGATATCACTAAATTGTAGTTTTCAATGTACCATCTATATCTATATTTGATAACATGCGGGTGTCCGTTGCTAACTTCTCAGGTTCACCTATTCACTTGTGTAAGTACCTGAAACCAGAGTAACATAACTAACATCAGTCCAGACTGAGTCCTATGAGAAAATGAAAGGACGCATATACATGCAGCACTCTCCCACTTCCATTCCTCAGGCTGCCCTGGCAAATGTACTAATTGCGTGCAGCTGAAGTTAATCTAAAGTGGTATAAAAGTGAAAAATACTTTACCTTCCGACCACTATGTGTTGTGGCTATCTCCCCCCCTTCCTCATGCTACTCACTGGTTGTAAATTGATAACTTCATGGACAGCGGTGCTGCAGACCGGCATAGTTAATTTTATAATGGCAAATGCATCTTAGCAGACATCAAGCAGAGCAAACAGCGATTTCTGCCGCAGTCATGATTTTCAGGGGGAAAGCATGTCTTACAAGAAAGTAATATGCCCCTCCCCTGTATAATGATTGTCACGACCCTTCTAAAGGCCATACACCGCACTTATAAAATACTGATGTGCTGATGAAATGAAATGCTGATGGTGGATATTCACAGCAGATACATGTCAGCTAACCAATGGTCATGTGCTGTTGATACACATGCAATCTAGCATTGCTTAATATAAAGATATTGCATGGGTACACATGTAGTATCAGCTGCCCCCCCCCCCCTTCCTCAGTTCATGATCCTCTGTGTGAGAAACTGGACTGTAAGAGACTGTAAGCTTGACGCTGTTGGCACATGTGTTTGGGGATATAACATCAAGCCCCCCTTCCAGTATCCCCTTTTTAAATGATGACAGCCATTGATGACGGTAGTTTACTAAAAGTATAACTTGGCTAGTACAAGACTGTTCAGGAGCTAATCTGTCACAGAAGAAAACAAAGGTAGGCTTTGCGAAAGTCTTATTCATATCTGGGGCCAGATTGCAGAACCTTTACACCAGCGCAAGTGCAAGGTTGCACAGCATTAGCAGTAGGGCAATGTTTGCCCCCTAGTGCAAAAACATTAGGGCCATTTTAGAAAACCTTTGCACCATGACAAGTACATTTTTTTCATGGATAAGCAAACCAATTCCTTAGTGCAAAGAACATACACTTTCAAAGCATTTTTGCATCGGGGCAAATTTTCACCTAGTGCTAATAAAATGCATTGGCCCTCATTACGACCTTGGCGGAGATCTATGGTGCTATTTGCACCATGGTCCATGGCGCTAAGCTGCCAACTCCGTCATGGTGGTTGGCGGACTTACCGCCCCATTCCGACCTTGGCGGGGCGGTAAGTCCCCAATCCCCATTTACCCTTCCCCATTCCCATTTTTGCCACATAGGGTATAATGGGAGGGGGGAAGGCGTTAATTACGCCACCGTAAATTACGGTGGCGTAATTAACAACAAGGTCCCTTAGCGCCATGGATTTTTCCGCCTGCAAAAAGCAGGCATAAAAATCACCATGGCGCTACGGGAACTCGTACTCAGGCGGAAAGGGGCGCCATGGTTTACGCTGGCGTAAACCCCTTTCCGCCAGGGTCGTAATGAGGGCCATTGAGTCTGTAAGCAGGCCCTCTGACCAATTATTCATTTTCAATATATAGAGTCACCAATACCAATACAAGCAAGAATGCCCTGTATGTAGCCGCCTGTGTATTCAATCAAGCCTTTGAATGTTCAACAGACCGTGCCTCTGGCAGATACTTGGGAAAACCAACATGAATGCACACCTCATGTAAGAATCGGGCTCTACTCGAACATGACTGCTCAGATTAACATGCTCACTCAGGATTCAGAGAAGCTCTTCGCCGTAGTGAACATGGGCCGTGAAGCTGAAGCAGACCTGTCTGCTTGGAACTCTACTCTGCAACCTACGCAATTTTATTTTCCCAAATTCTCAGGGTATATGTAGAATAGGGGACAGGAACAGTTCAATTCTACTCAATGCTTCAATGCAGGAACCTCTGTTCCTCTGGTAGTGTCGTTTTAAGTACCCCAGGCCCACCTTAAAATGTTCTTCAAGCTTTCCTGAATGTGAATAAAACAGGTTATCATCAAAGCAGATTTGTAGTAGATAAATAGTGTATCATTTGGCGTGAACATTCAACAGGAAAAATATCAACAGCTACTTGAAATCGAAATGTCCCCTTGAAGGAATTCTGTGCCTGCAGCTGAGAGTGGGCAAGAACAGAAGCTGGAAGTGCCATGTAGAAGATACCATTACTAAAGTGGCACTTTCCAACACACAATCATTTGGTGGCTATATAAAAAGCCTATGGTACTATCCGGGTCTCTGCACTGAGACGAGTCGAGAGCAGTGTAGCCTCTGAGCATTTAGTACGTGTCTTTATCACATCATTGCCTTTTTTGACATTTTGTATTGCGCTCATTTTGTGGTGTCTCTTAAAATATGACTCTCACTTGGAAAAAAAAACACTTTTTGTACCCATTTGTGATTGTTTGAGTTATGCATCCCTTTCCCTTATCTGGCCACCTTCCAATACAAAAAGAAAATAAGCACACTGTGTTTGCACATGTGTTGTCATAAAATGGGCAATTGTCTTGCAATTGACTTTCAATGCCTTAATGTTAACACATGGCCATAAGAGGACCACAGCTGGCAAGTGGTGTGTGCACAGTACTGGTGAGCGTGTTCTGAATGCTTCCCTTTTTTTTATTGGCTAAATTTGCCACAATGGCCACAGAGTTCGGGACTTGTTTAACACCAATATATCTTCAATATATCTTGCAAGGCAAAAAGCCTTGCAAGATGTTGTTTATCATTTCACCACTAAGTGGTGCTTTGTCATTCAGAATGGACGGACACACCCACTCCTTCATTTTATGCCGATGGACATAGTCAAATTGAGAAAATTAGGAGTTTGATGTAGGCAAACAAATGAATACAAGGTGAAGCCATGATGGACTGGGGATCGGGGTTAGCCCCTTGTGTGAGTAATCAATTGGCAAAAGCCTCCTCAATTGGGTGACCCCTCAATCAACTAGGTCAAAGTATTTTATCTGCAATTGCAATTTTTAATGAATCATTAATTTATTTTACATGTTCATAATTGATTTAATGTGTATTGTAATTCATGTTAAAGGCTCATTCCAAAAGATTTTGGACTACTTTGAGATTGATCCCAGAACCTTGCCACCAGTGGTGAACACTGTAGCTGCTTCAAAACTAGTGTTGTGATGATGAGGTCTGGATAACCATGAATGAGCTTCAACTCGACCCAATATGTCACTCCGTATGCAGCTACACACTGACAAACCTCTCAGATGCAAAGTGCAAATCACTATCCAGCACTTCATGTAATGTAGGGTACACTTCCCACATCTCGCCACTCACTCACCGGCAACATATTCAGCACCATTTTCTGAGCGTAAAGCTAAAGCACAGCATGGATGATTTGGTGGCATACACATTTTACTTCTTGTATCTTGCTGTCCCGCCCCACCTCCTATCCTCACACTTGAATTCTCTTGCCTATCCACCTTAACTTTGACACTTATTTGGATATTACAATCCCTAAGAGTAATTACAAATTTAGATAGAAATAGACAAGACAAATATACAAATACACCAAAATCAGGCAAAACATTCAGGACCAGATTCAAACTTTAAATATGACAGCAATGAATCATACAAACTCATAACAAATGCTAGTTATATAAATAGCAATTTCCCATAAAAAATGTCATGACAGAATAGTTTCTATGCACAATTGAAAAATGAAACTTCTGCCTTAAGATAGAAGTTCCATCACAACCTTTCTTCTTGAGAAGGCCTTTGTTAAAAACAGGCCAACCACCCAACAAGTACATAGATCCCCCAGGTTCATCACACAATTCATTGCAACTTTAACAGTTCTTATATTGCGTCATTCCCACATCCTAATTAGGGTTACCTTCATAATAGTTATGTACAGGCTGCAAAAAAAGGAAATTTTGCAACGACTCTTTTCTTTTGTTAGATGGACAGAATAGTTGCTTATTTCCTGTCCTCTATCCCTCTATCTGCAAACCTATTTTTAATAATACCAGCCTGCCTCAATCATGTGGGTATGAATTCGTGATTCTCCCAGCGAAACCCATTCCAAGTAATTTCCTGGAATAGTATTTGGGTAAATGGAAAATACCTTCTTACCATTGAGCCCTTCATACTTTCCTTTCTTCGGCCAGTATACCCAATAATGATTGTTTAATTGTCGTAATGGATCCCTCAACAAAATTATCTGTATCCTTCAACTAATCAGCTGAGACAATTCTCTGTAGATCATCACGGATGTAACATACCAATGGTATTTCACTAGTATAGGAATTATCGACAAGATCCCTTATCAATAGATTAGTCGGTGTTGCTTCTTCATTGTCCTAAATCTTAACTCACAAATTATTAGTTCCATGGTGCTTAAATCACACAAAAAGGTGATGCCTACTTTTTTAAGAATTACATAAGTGGATACAGGTCTTTATAGTCCCAATGTTGAACATAGGAAGCCATTTTGGGCATATGAACTCCAGTCCAGCATGAAAATGCTGGACTGGAGTTCATATGCCCAACTCCAGTCCATATGAAAGTCCAGCACCGAAATGGAGCTGGACTGCCCAAGTGGGCAGGACAAAGACTGTTATTCAAATGGATATTTCCCATCTGTGAAAGGTACAGTGAGCAAAAAGTGTGTGCTGCAAACTCCCATCTCAGAACAGGTTATCATGCCATGTTCTTTCTGGAGAGGAGCACCTGCTACCTTTTTTAAAATACCATAAACATTAGGATAATGGGATTCTCTAGGAGCAATAGACAGGTTACCTATATAGTCTCACTGCACATCTTTCAAGTTCTATAAACGCTAACTGAAGGAATTTACTAAGTGCGATATCGGCATACCCGCCTATAATCACTGTGCGTTACAATGGCTAACGGAAGGAGTTATGGGTGCAATGGGGGTTATCAACATATATCTTCAAGCGTCATGAGTGGGCTAAACATTTTAAGGCGTAAATGTTCCAAGAGTAACCGATGTGTTAACCTGCATGTGCTTTCTTCTAGTTGCAATGCCAGGCTACCCACATATCTAGGTACAACCCCATAGCTGTCCTATAGTAAGTCTAAAAGTGGGCTGATATGAAGAAACTGCCAGGTCCAGAGCCAAGGCCCCTGAGCAGTGGCAAGCTATACTGACAGATCTTTAAGCAGAGACAGGGCAATCCTAATACATCTGTATAAATGGGCAGGCTAGCGAGCGATTGCTGCACCATTTCTAACACCCAAAATCCATCAATTGCATCACATTTTCTACCTCTGCAAAGTCCATCTAAATGCATCACATTTCCTACCCCCAAAATCCATCTAGGTGCTTCACATTTCCTGCCCCCAAAATCCATCTAAGTGCGTCACATTTCCTACCCCCCAAAATTCATCTAAGTGCATCACATTTCCTTCCCCCAACCATCTATCTCAAGGATCAGAACCCAACACAATACAGATATTACACAATGCCCATCTCTTTGCACAGCAGGGAGCATATGGCTAACCTGTATAATTAGGCCAAATGCAGAACCTAGCTAACCTGCACAAATAGGCTAAGTGCCAACAAGAAACAGCCAGTTTACAAAATTAGGCTAAATGCAGGTAAGTAGGTAATGGTGAGGTTTTACTGGAGTACAGTAATGGCTGCGCTTCCGGACCACACCACACATTTCCTATCACTGTAGGTTGTCTGCGTCAGGCGTCCCAAGGTGGACACAGGTAGACACAGAGTGGAGATTCTCAGTGGGGAACTGCCCTTTGCATCTGGCCCATAGCTGATCGCTGCCTAGGCAAGGTGCCCTGGGGACACCTTTTAAGAAGGAAATTGCGGTCAAATGGCCTGAGCAGTCACCAATCAGGGCACATAAGGGGCGGGTTGGGTGGGGGGGATGAAGGAGGCACGCAAACAGGCTGGAGAGGATCAGGGTGTGCAGCAAGGAGTCTATGGCAGAAAGCCAACGGGAAAGTAATGGCTTACTTTGCAGGTGGTGGCATCTCCTGGAACCAAGAGCTAAGGGAGGCCTGGAAGACACACACAAAGAGTAGATTACAAATCCCTGCATTCAATTCAGGCCACATGGACCCAGTGTCCATCAATGAAGGTACGCAGCGGGCGGGTTAGGAGGAGGGGAGGAAGGAGGCACACAAAAAGGCTGGATAGGGTCAGGGTGTGCAGCGGAAAATCTATGGCAGAAAGCCAAGGGGGAATTGGACAGTTTACTATGCAGGTGGTGGCAGCTCCCAGGGGCCAAGAGCTAAGGGAGGCCTGGTAGCCACACACAGAGATTAGATTACAAAGCTCTGCCATCAATTCCGGTCACATGGCCCGAGCGGGTACCAAACAGGGCACACTGGGGCTGGGTTGGGAAGAGGGGAGGAAGGAAGCATGCAAACAGGCTGGAAAGGGTTGGGGTGTGCAGTGGGGATCTATGACTGAAAGCCGAGAGGGGAGTGGATTGCTTACTGTGCAAGTGGTGGCATCTCCCAGGGGCCAAGTGCTAAAGGAGGGCTGCAAGCCATGCACAGAGAGTAGATTACATAGCCCCATATTCAATTCCGGTCACATGAACAGAGCAAGCACCAATGAGGGCACACTGGGGGTGGGTTGGGGGGAGGGGAGGAAAGAGGCACGCAGACTAGCTGGAGATGGTCAGTGCACAGTGGGGCTTAGGAGGAGAGGAAGAAGGAGGCACACAAACTGGCTGGAAAGGGTCGGGGTGCGCAGCAGGGCATCTATGGGGGAAATGCATGGGGGGAGTGGCAGCTCCCAGGGGCCACGAGCTCCCAGGGGCCAAGAGGAGCTAAAGGAGGCCTGGAAGCCACACACAGAGAGTAGATTACATAGCCCTGTATTCAATTATGATGAAATGGCACAAGCAGGCACCAATCAAGGCACACTGGGGGCAGGAAGGAAGGAGGCTCGCAAACAGGCTGGAGCGGTTTAGGGAGTGTAGCAGGGAGTATATGGCGGCAAGCCAAGGGGGAAGTGGACGGCTACCATGCAGGTGGTGGAAGCTCCCAGGGGCCAAGAGCTAAAGAAGGCCTGGAAGCCACGCACAGATAGTAGATTACATAGCCCTGTATTCAATTATGATGAAATGGCACAAGCGGGCACCAATCAAGGCACACTGGGGGCAGGAAGGAAGGATGTTCGCAAACAGGCTGGAGCGGTTTAGGGAGTGCAGCGGGGAGTATATGGCGGCAACCCAAGGGGGAAGTGGACAGCTACCATGCAGGTGGTGGAAGCTCCAAGGGCTCAAGAGCTAAATGAGGCCTGGCAGCCACGCACAGAGAGTAGATTACAGTCATATGGCCCCAGCAGGCACCAATCAAGACACACTGGGGTGTGTTGGGAGGAGGGGAGGAAAGAGGCCCGCAAACTGGCTGGAGAGGGTTGGTGTGCACAGCTGGGAGTCTCTGGCAGAAAGCCAGGGGGAAGTGGATGGCTTACCGTGCAGGTGGTAGCAGCTCCCAGGGACCAAGAGCTAAATGCCACCTGGATGCCATAACCAGAGAGTAGATTACAAAACCCCACATTCAGTTCTGGTCACATGGCCCAAGTGGGAACCAATCAAGACACATTGGGGCGGGGAGAAAGCAGGCATGCAAACAGGCTGGAGAGGGTTAGGGTGCACAGCATGGAGTCTATGTCAGAAATACAAGGGGGCAGTGGATGGCTTACCGTGCAGGTGGTGGACGCTCCCGGGTGCCAAGAGCTAAAGGAGCCCCAGAAGCAATGCACAGAGAGTAGACAAAGCCCTGTATTCAATTCCGGTCACATGGCCTGAACGGGCACCCATCAGGGCACACTGGAGTCGGGTGGGACGGAGGGGAGGAAGGAGGCACGTAAACTTTCTGGAGATGGTCAAGGTGCACAGCAGGGAGTCTATCGCAGAAAGCCAGAGGGAAGTGGAGGGCTTACCATCAGGTGGTTGCTGCTCTCAGGGGCCAAGTGCTAAAGGAGGCCTGGAAGCCACGCACAGAGAGTAGATTACAAAGCCCCGCATTCAATTCCGGTCACATGGCCCGAGCAGGCACCATTCAGTGCACACTGGGGATGGATTGGCAGGAGGGTAGGAAGGAGGCACACAAACATGCAGGAGAGCATTAGTGTGCGCAGCGGGGTATCTATGGCAGAAAGCAAAGTGGGAAGTGAACGGGTTACCGTGCAGGTGGTGGAAGCTCCCAGGGCCAAGAGCTAAACATGATGTGGAATTGGGGGCAACACAGTCATAGATTGAGAAAGACTGCAGGATTGATTTTGGCACAAGCAGCCTGAAATGTGGCCAGCTCTGGCCTATATTGTTGAGAAATCCCTCAGGTTTTATTTTGTTTGGACAAAAGGCGCATAAAAGGGGGACATACCTCATGTTCTGATTCGGGAAATCCCTTCTTGGAAGCTGGGGAATGATGACATAGTGTTGAGATAAACCTTGTGGATTTTCCTTTGGGACACCCAGCATCAACAAGAGTTGCAAAATGCTCCTGTGTGCTGTTGGGTTTCTGACATCTGCTGGAGTGTTCCATGTGTTGCCTTGAAGAACCAAATGTACATTTTAAATCATTTCACAATTCGAAGCAAAAAATGCCGGGGTAGCCCTCTCCTCTCAAAATCTCAGCTCTCTTTACGTTTAACAGTTGATCGTTGCTCTTGGAAATGTTGGGTACATTATGCATGACAACAAGATGCATGCCTTTGTCAATGGATGATTTCAAGCATATGAGTTTATCACAAAAGATTTTATGGCAGTGTGCAAGTCTTAAACTTGAAATGTTTTATTTTAGACAGAAATATACAAGGCATATATGAATTACAATTAATTTTGTGAAGTACAATTATAGTTTAACCATCAATTATTATTATTATTATTATTATTATTATTATTATTATTATTATTATTATTATTATTATTAACGATTAAAGGTGATAAATTAGAGTATGGGAAGGCCATGTAAAAATATGGAACCTATATACATGTAACTCAAAAATGTTGGAAAGAAAAAGAAAAAAAAGTGAAACGACATGACACACATTGAAAACAAAAACTAAACAAAACACATACCAAAGGGAGGGAAGGAGGAAGAGTTATATGAAAGCAATATGCAGATTTTTCATGTAATAGTTCTACATTAGGTAGAGGGTATACTAGCTAAGAAATCTAGCAAAGGCTGCCATTTCAACTTGTGTCTAAGGAGTAAATGCAGAGCATTGTTACAATCTATGGATGTTACATATCTAATTCCACTACACTTTATAATGGAGTCGATACAAATTCGTCCAATTAGACGTTTGGATGGCCACTAAGAGAAGGAGATCAAACAAGTAGCTACCATTCTTGTCTATGCCATCTCGTAATATTGCACTGCCTAGGAAAGGAAACCGAGGAGAGAAATCTTGTAGCAAGTTAGAAATAATGTTCAAGGTATTCCATACACTTAGCCAAAAGGATTCAATACATTGACATTCAACAAACATATGTTTAAAGGTACCACGAGCATGAAGGCAACTCCAACACCTATCACTCTGTGCAGCACCGTGTTTGAAAAGTAAAAGAGGGGTAATGAAAACTCTATGATGAAAAAAGTATAGAGTCTGAAGTAGACGGGCAGGCATGGTAACTTTGGTGATATGACTCCATACTTAAGGCCAGTATAGTTGGCTATCCAGTAGAGTGCAATCTTGCTGCCAAGCATGATAACAATCCCACACACTTTCCGGGGAAGAGACTTTTTGAAAAGTTTTATAAAACAATGAGGCAGACAAACTTGAATTTTTATATTTTGCAACCTCTCAGCGTTCGGTGCAGTAGATTTACATATCAGTGTATCATAGTTTTCCATAATTGCATCGATAACAGTCTTATATTGGTGGATGCTAGAGGCCGGAAAGTATTGTGTTTGCTATTTACTATTTATATCATGAACCGAACCCTGAGGTAACTGGGCGCTGGAAAAATACTTAGGTGTTACATACATGTAGAACAATAAAAACACAGTTGCCGTTAGTAGGACCAATGGTTATAGATAGGTCTGGAATCACGAAGCATTAATAACATAATGTACACACAAATGCAATCGGCAATCGTGAAGAAGAAGTTAGAAGTTAGGGGTGGTGTCAAAGTACAGACGATAGGGGCCTCATTGGGGAGGCATGTTGCTTAACCAGTTTTTAATTCCCGATTTGAATGTCAGGAAGGATGGCTCTTGTCTGTAAATAATGGGCATGGAATTCCAGCGTTTGGCTGTTTGGACTGGGAAGCTGGCTCCTCCCGCAGTTTTTAGGTTAAACCTAGGTACTGGAAGGCAGTGAGAAAGGGCAGATCTGGTGGTGCGGGAAGATTGATGCTTGCAGATTTTGTCGGACAAGTATTTGGGGGCTGTGTTTGCAAGGCACTTATGCATGCTTACTAAGGTACGGAGAGTGATTCTGCCACAAACTGACAGCCAGTTGGCATTGTGTCTAGGCGTTGCGATGTGGCTGGATCTGGGTAGGTGAAGTGCTGCTCTCAGTGAGTTATTTTGCAGGACCTGAAGCCTGTTGAGGTTAAGTTGAGAGGAGCCTAGAAACAGTGTGTTGCAATAGTCCATTTTTGACAATGCTAATGCTCTGGCTAGCATTGGGCAACTACTGGTGGACAGGTCGGATTTGCAACTATAAATGAATTTGTTAGTGTAGGCTGTGGAAGCCGCCACAGAGCTGACTTGTTTCTTGAGGGACAGTGTTGAGTCGAGAAAGACCCCCAGTGTTTTTATTTCCTTGGAAACCTTGATCGTGTTACCGTCAATGTTGAAGGATGAGTACCTGTGGTCAAGTATATTCAAGCATGCCTGAGTGCCGACAATCAGGAGCTCGGTCTTATCATCGTTAAGGCATAAACTGTTGGATGCCATCCAGGCCTGGATTTCTAGGTAGATATCATTGAGTAGTTTAGAGTCTTGATCATAGCAGCCAGTGAGGGGGGTGAGGACTTGGGTGTCATCTGCGTAGTTAGTGTAGATGACACCCAAGTTGTGCAGGCGATCAAATAGGAGCTTTGTGAATATGTTGTATAACATGGGTGACACGCACAAGCCTTTTGGGACTCCACAAGTTGTGGGGCTCAGATCTGCTGAGGCTAATGGAGGATGCATTGGTGGAGAAGGCTGACGCTGTTGTAAGGTGCCCAGTTAGAATTTGGTGGTTGACAAGGTCAAAGGACACTGTCAATTCTAGGAGCAGGAGGATCGCTAGCTTGCCTTTGTCCTTCGCCTCGTCCATTTGGATCTTCAAGTCTAGGAGAGCTGTCCCCGTTCCATGCCTCGGCCTGAAGCCAGACTGTCTGAGGCCTAATAGGTTGTTTTCCTCTAACTGCTTCTGAATTTGCAGATATGCAACTCGGTCCAGGAAGGGGACGGTAGTGATGGGCCTGTAATTTGTTGGAGTGTTAGGGTCTAGGTTTTTTTTTTTTTAGGAGAGGCATAACCCAGGCTTCCTTGAGGTTGTTGGGGACTTGGTTGTTGTTGAAGGATGAGTTTATCAGTGTGGTGATGAAAGGGGCCAGGTCTTTAGCTACATCCTTAATGATGGAAGCTGGACCGATGTCCCCTTGACAATGAGAAGGTTTCAGACTTTTAATTATGTTTTCCACTTCCTTTGGTGTTATTTGGGAGAACAAAAAAGGTGTGCATTGTAGAAAACTAGTCTTTGGCACAGGTTTAGGGTGATGACAGCTTGAGAGGCTAGACTTTTAAGATTCAATTTTACTTTGTGATAAGGTGATTTTGTAAGATAGTGCTTGCTGGATTTTTGTGCACCAGGCTGCGTCCTTGGTGCAGTCCTGGGAGGGCGGTGCTGGGGTTTCAAGCTCCTTTAGGATACTAAAGAGCTCTTTAAAGCTTGATTTGGCATTGTGGATTCTGGTGTTGTAAGTTTTTTTTTTAGTAGATGAGATGGCCGCTTTATAGGTTACCGCTGCTGAGGTGAATAAGATTTTGTTATGACTGGAGGGTGATTTCCGCCATAAAGTTTCTGCCATCCTTCTGGTGTTGCTTAAGATTTTTTAATTCAGGTGTGAACCACTTGTTGAGATGGGCAATTGGTTTTGCTTTTCTTAGTTTGAGAGGTGCGGACGTGTCTAAAGCTGATTTCAGTGTAGTGTTATATTGATCAACCAGCTTGTTAGAGTCAAGGTTCTTGAACTTGGAAGTGTCCGGGATATTGATGATGAGCGGCCTGAGACTATCAATAGATATGTTTCTGCAATTTATGGATAGGGCAGGGGGAGCTAAGGTGGTGCTGGGGGGGGGGTGGTTTCCTGGATTGAGAATGAGATGAAGTGGTGGTCTGACCAGGCCACTGGTTCGTTCTGTAAAATCTTGATGGAACAATTGAGATCGGACACCCAATCCAGTATTCGACCTTTGCTGTGTGTCAGTACTGTGATTCTGTGTTTGAAACCCAAATGGGTGATGGAGTTTTCCACGGCTAAAGCGTGTGGGTTGTTGCGGTCCTGCAAATCTAGGTTGAGATCTCCCAGGAGGATGATTTGGGATCCCAATTTGGTGTTGGTAGATAGGAGGTTGGTAATATCTTCGTCAAAGGATGAAGATGGGCCTGGGGGGCTGTAGATGAGGTGCACAAGTATAGTTTGGGTGGATGAGAGTACAAGCTTAACTGACAGGACTTCTGGAGATGGAAGGTTGATAAAGGAGGTAGCTCTGAAGCCTAGGTTGGTTTTGGTGATGAAGGCCACCCCTCCTCCTTTTTCTGAGTTTCTATCAGCCCTAATAACCGTATATCCCTCTGGCAGGAAAGTGGAATTTAATACCAAATTTATTAAAGGTAATTGGAGCTCATTGTACAAATAACTGGTCAAGGAGTTTAATGGCATGAGAGAGCCATGGCTTCCAACAAATAGAAGTTTTATTAATTTTCATTAGCAAATATTAAAACCAAATATATAGATATATGGTGAGATAAACGGAGATGTTTTTTAAATAAACGGGAACATATAGGTTCTAAGACAGCAAGCAGATAATTTAATGCTTGTACAATTTATGAATCTATTTTTTCCCTGTGAGGAGATAACAATCAGCAAGGGTTAGAGGGGAACCATAGCTCTCTCTAAATGCAAACATTGGGGTACATTATTAGATTCTTCATGAGTAAACCATAACTGTTTTTGCTTAAGGACATGCAGTATTTCCTAAAGTCATGACATCCTACTCTGCCGCAGACACAAGTTGTTTTAAGTTTGCATAGGGAAATCCTGTGTCTCTTTGAAAGCAATCAGCAATCAATAGATTTAAAGAAGGAAGAGGGAAAAGAAATTGGCAACATATACAGAGAGTATAGAATAATTGGGGAAATCATCATTTTAATAGACTCCAATCTATCCCACCTGGACAAATAAAGTGGGGGGACCAATTAGTTAGGTCTTTAATTTTTGATGATAAAGTTGTAATATTTTGTTTGATAATGTCTTTGATGGAAGCCGAGATGTGAATACCTACATATTTGATGCCATTAGGACACCATCTCATGCCCAGATTCTGGATGTGATGTTTGGTGCAATGTATATTAAGGTGTAGGATTTCTAATTTGTCTGTGTTTAACTTATAGCCAGAAGTTAAAGAGAACTATGAAATAATGCCCATAAGGTGAGGTATAGTAATATCTGGGATTTTCAGAAATAGTAATACCTCATCAACATATGTCCCTGTTTTAATCTGTATTTCTCCACACTGAATACCTAATATATTGTTATTTTGTCGAATGGCTTCTAAGAAATTTTCCAAGGCTAAAATGAAAAGAAGTGGGGAAAGTGGACAGCCTTGGCGAGTGCCTCTTAATAAGGGAAAGTATGAAGACAATTGTCCATAGATGAAAATTGTTGTTTTAGGGTTGGAATAAAGTACCTTTATCATGGAGAGAAAAGGGGTGTTAATATCGTGCCATTTGAGGGCTTAGAACATGTAGCCCCATTCAACTCTATCGTATACTTTCTCTGCATCAAGGGCTACAGCTGCACAAGGTTTACTGGAGCCATGGATGCTGTCTGAAGTATTTAAAAATAGCCTTATGTTGGAGGACTGTAATCTGCCCTTGATGTATCCCACCTGATCATTTTAAGTAAAGAAGGAAGAAAGGGAAGGAGTCTATTCGCTAACATGTTTGCAAAAATCTTACAGTGTGTGTTAATAAGGTAAATAGGTGTATAATTCTGGGGAAGTTCATAGTATTTATCAGGCTTGAGAAAAACTATTAGCATAGCTTCTAAAAATGAGCCGTGTGCCTTATTTTCTTTAACAAAATGAATAATAAGTTCATTAGGTTTAAGAGGCAATACATTATTATAGTGGACAAAGAAATCTACAGAACCCAAGGCTTTGCCTTTTTTAGATAATTGATGGCTCTATAAAGTTTGCAGGGAGAGATAGGAGCATTCAATGATTGTAGATTAGCACTTGGATATGTAACATGAGGAACTTGCTTTCCCAGTTGCAAATGATAGATTTGGAATACAATATTATTGTAGTTTCTCCACAAAAGTAACCTTTATATGGTTAAGTGTTTGCTTTGATCTAATAATCCTTCATTTGTTTCATACAAAATAATTGTGCAGTTTAGGAAGCACTTAAAAGTACTTTTTCCCTCAGAAACAAAGGTTTCTGGGCTTTATTAATATGTAAGGCCTGTGTTGTAGAGGAAAAGCATTACTGACTTCAAGCAGTATACCTTCTGACACGCGGTGTCCGCTCAGCTGACAGGAACCGTCAGCTTGAAACAATCACGGGACCTCAGTGCTTCAGGCCCTGCCGACGTACAATTCCCAGGACCCTCAGACAGTAGGGGCCTCATTACGACCCAGGCGCTAATGGGTTAACGGCGCTGTAAAGGCTGTGGCGCCGTTAACCTATTAGCGCCTAATTACGAGGTCCCTTTGCGGGACGCAACCTTAACGGCTGGTGTAGACCAGCCGTTAAAGTAGGGACCCGCAAAGGGACCTTGGTGCTAATTACGGTGCCGCAATTTGCGGCACCGTACTTAGCGCCTTCCCCATTGAGCCCTATGGGGCAAAAATGGGAATGGGAAAGGGCCATGGAGGAAGGGGGAATTACCGCCCCGCCAACCTTGTAATGGGGTGGTAATCCCCCCTTTCTCCATGGCGGAGTCGGTAACTTACCGGCATGGACCATGGTGCTAATAGCACCATGGTCTTCCGCCAGGGTCGTAATGAGGCCCTAGGTCTCATGGAGGGACAATGCCAGAGACCACCAAGGACGTTAAAAGAATGGCAGACACACATTTCTACATAAGTTCAGACTCAGAATTGTGCGAGGATATGGAAACGTTCGCCGGAGCGGGAGTCCAAGAATCAAGTGGCCATCTCATGCAGCAGTAAGCGCGTCCCCATTCTTGAACATTTTAAGACTTACAGGACAGCGTAAGAAGTTCCTGAGTTTATAAATGACAGCTGAGAAATAATGAACAATGCCTGCCTTTTAAGCTCAACAAAAAGAAAGAAAATGTACAGATGTAAAAAGGTGTTGGCATGACTCTGTGAAAGTCTATGTGTACATGTGTGTGTGTTTCTGTGTATGCATTTTTCTGGGGCAAAGCCACACTTTGCAGGCACAGAGATATGCATGATGCAGACCTACGGGTAGAACGGGCATATATTGAGAAAAACTGCAGGATTTGCTGAGGGCACTAGCAGCATGAAAGGTGGGCAGTGCTGGCATATATTCTTGAGAAAAGCCTCATGCTTTGTTTGACCAATAGGAACACGAAAACGTGTTTTGCAGTGGCAATGCTGTTACGTAGTTTTGAGACCAGCCACTTTACTTTCTTTGGACCCAAAGATAATGGAAAGGGGGCAGGACCTGCTTGAAAGCTGGGCAATGCTGGTATATATACTGAGAGACTTATGTTTTTTCTTGAGATGTACTGTTGATGACTAAGCATCTGTTGGAGTAGAATTGAATTGATTGTTTATTTCATGTCCTGCAGAAACAAGTGTAAATTCTACATGGTTGACCAATTTACTGGATTAGTTCATGTCTGTTAGCTTGGGTGATTCCAAGGAAACCTTTACACCCCTCAAGTTTACAAACTCACCAGCTGAAACCACGCTAAACTGCAGTGATATTCTAAAAGTGTGGCATGGAGGTCCATGAGGATGTCTGGTTGCGCCTTGGACCCTACTTTGAGCTCACTTTTCAGAGAACACAATTCTCAAATCCCCTCCAAAAGACCACAAGATTTTCCCCATAGTTTGGCAGCCCCACTGTTGCGATGCTGGATGCCTGCCTGCCCGCTAAGTCCTTGTCCTGGCTGCAGTATACAATACCCACTCTGTGCAGCTGTCTTTCTCCTTTGATGTCTCCCCTGCTGCAGTTTATAGACCTCCTTCTCAATGCTCTTCCCCTCATGACGACTGTGGAGTATCTCAGGATCTGAAGACTCGTTCTTCACACGAGTCCCAACTGGAAGATCTACTTCCACCCTCCTGCCCCATTCAAGGGCAAAGCTCATGCTTTCCTGTACAACAAACACTTCCAAGATTGGGATATGCATATCATACAGTTCCGTTTTAGTTTTGGCGGTGAGGTGGCGCTTTAGGGCCACCTATGAGCCGCAACGATTGCTGTGTAGTACAACTAAGGAGAGATGGCACATGAAGAGGGACACAATGCTTGTAGGTGCTGTTTGGTTATTTATCCACCCAGTGACTGTCCATATCCATGCTATTTGCTATGGCCATTCCCACCCATGTCCTGCCCCTGCCCACCCAAAGTACACACTACTGGAATCTCTTTGAGCTAAATGTATCCAGCCTTAAAATCAAAATGTGCACTCGAAGTGCCTGCCAGGTTTTTTTCAAAGCAATCTTCTGAAAGCTAATTGTTTAATGTATGCTGTAAACACGCTACTAGTGTAGTAAACATGTCTCAACCAGGTCTGCCTTCCCCCACTTGATTTATAAGCAGTATGCATGTCCTTCATTGAAGTCTTGTTAAAAAGAAGCATTGGCAAAGCCAACAGTTTTGGCTTGTGTATAGTTATTAGGTAGGCCTTTGCCAGGCACTGCTATCATATGCCCAGGTACATGCCCCATTTCCCAGCTGCTGCCATTAATGCCCAGTTAGTACCATTAAGCAGTGCCTGGTAAATAGCTTTCCCATGTCCACACAAAAGCCCAAACTGTTGGCATTGCCAAGGCTTGTTCTGCATAATCATGGCTGCATATACCTGTGTAATACACCTGCTTTCTCTATGGTGGCTACAATATAGGCACTCTTCTAGGTGAGAAAGGAGTGAATGGACACTGCAACCAGTTCTAGAACTTCAACCACAGGGAACCAATTTTCTCATTGGCCTTTTCAGCCCCTTCCAGCATGCACAGTCAGGGCAGCGTGTATACCCACTACAAAAGGCTCAGTAATAGGTCACACTCACTTTCCGTTCATGCTTCTGTTCACATTTTCTGTTGGGAATTCTGAGTATACTTTCGTATGGCCATGCAACTGATTTCTGGCTGTCCAAGACCTATATCCGATACTACTCCTGGAGTGTGGGCAGGTGAGAGGGAAAAATGGCATACTACTTATATTTCAATGCTCCGTGACAAAGATCCAATGTTGACACAGCCTTTAGTTTGTGAAGACCCATGCGTCCTTGGGAAATATGTGCATGCCATAAGCCCCACCAAGCAGCTTCATTCTATAGCAAAGTCCTAGATAAAGCAAGTGTGGGAGCTGCACAGTATCATGTAACAGGTGTATTGGTCTATGCATGGCAGAACAAAGAAAGACAGCCAAAGGGGAGCTGAAACTCTAAATGACTGCCTAAAAAAGATATTAAGCGTTATTTGCCAGCAAGGACATACTGTAGCTAAACCCCGAGTGGAAATGCAATGAGGCGATAAGAGCGAGCCTGCTGCTCGATACTGAAAGGCTTGAGTACGGAGTAGACTCACCTTTAATATACTGAATGAAAGAAGTATTTGCTTTATCGTAAGTCTACCAACATAGGGGTTGTGGATTTGGGTCCATTTTAAATGAAGAAGTTGAAGGACAATGTTGCTATCCCTCGCTGTTTTAAGACGGACGGAAAGCAGATAAGGCACATCAGCAGGTGAGAGAGAGAGGTAGACATAGAAAGATAGAGAGATAGAGAGAAAGATAGAGAGAGAGAGAGAGAGAGAGCGAGAGCGAGAGAGAGGTAAGGTAAGTGTATGCAGAGACAGGGACGTCATTTCACCAAAATGCCAGGGGTAGCAAAAGTGACATCACACGACCCTTGACCCCTGGTGACATCACAGGAAGTGATGTCATTTCATCCCACCCTGAAGTGACATCGCAGGATGCGATGGCACCTACCTTTCACCCGTTGACAAAACAAGAAGTGCTATCACATAGCATTGTACACTACAGAAAATATGGTTACGATATCACTATAATGTGATGTACATTTCATACAAGAATGGATCAACATATGTATTGTTAAGATCAGTGTGTATAGGCCCGTATTACCAAATTACTGTGAATGCAAGCAGACGTCCATGACCAAATGATAATGATGTGTTAATATATAGCACTTACGCTTAAGTGCTTTATATAGAATAAATATACACCCAATATCACCAAACCTGTGTTGGTACTCATTTATCGACCTCAGAAGGATGAAAAGCTGAGTTGAGGCGTTTAAGAACAGACTAAATCAGTGACACACCCCCTGAAGTGTGCCTGAAATAAACCTTTAATGAGTCTATCAATGACTAGATAGAATTCCATAAAGACACATTGTTTGGTATTCCTAATCTTTCTTATTTAGGGTCAGTGCTGAAAGTGTTAGACTTGTGTCACTCCGTTTCTTCTTTTTTTCCAGGGGCTTTAGCAAGAAAGCCAGCCACTCCAAAACTAAAGAGCCACATGTTTCTGGCCACAGCCCATGAGCTTGCATTACAAAAAAAAAGCAGAAAAAAACCCACTTTTTTTTCTAGAGGTCGTAAGGGTGACCACAGAAGTCGCAAAGGAGACCTCATAGGTCGCAGTTGCGACCTCTGGCGACCCCTAAATGACGTCCCTGAGCAGAGAGGTGACAACAGGGAGTGGGGAAAGTAGAAAAACGCATTATCTTCTACTCATACGAAATAAGTGCCAGAATGCTATAATTAGCTTTGTAGTTCTGAAGAAAATGCCTAATCCCCCTCACTAACGTGAGTGGGAGTTTATAGATTCTATTAAAAGACACAGAGGCCGGTATTATGCTTATAACTTCTTCACTTTTAAAACTTTATAAACACAAATGTTTTATATATAACAGTATTAACATGTTTGGTAAACAGTTCATGAGACATGAAGATGGTGTCGCTAGACATGAAGACTCTGTGGTCAACCAGGATCAAAGCTCCTCCTAAGGCTAAATATTCCTATTCATGGGATGTTAACCTTGTCTTTGGTTTCATTCATTCGTGGGCTAATAATCATTGCCTGTCCTTTCACCAAGTGTCTGCTATTTCATTTCTTTAAAACGAGTATCTGATGTTAGCGCGTCGGACGTGGATAATAAGGTCTGTATTACCCACAGAAGTGAGTGTATATCCACTTCTGTTTCATACTCATATTTTGATGATGACTGTGAGCTTTGTGTGGTGCAATGTCTCAAATGCTGTGAGCAGAAGACTTTGTTCGTGAGACCTCCTATGACGTTTATCTTATCGCAGCCCTCATCACCCAGTCTCAGCCTCTACCTTTAGACATTTTGTTAAATGAGTAATGCATAAACCAGGAATTGATACTTCCCTCTTTGGGGCTCACTCCGCTAGAGGAGCTATGGCTTTAAAATCAGTGGGTCGGGAGCGGGGGGGGGGGTAGTTTGAAACACATTCTTATTAATTATCTAATAATAACAAATGGCATAAATGATTAGAACAATATATCAGTAGGTACATTATAAACCAAAAGTGATGAAGAGAAAAATATAGAGCGATAACATTTAGCAGAGACCATCTAGATGCAACACATTCTTAAAGCAGCTGACTGGCCCAGGGAATCCACCTTCAGAGAGTTTTACCATAAAAAAGTAGAACACGTTGCCTTGAATGTTTTACAACGGCTGTAAACTTGCATAGTAAATAGCCTCCGTCTTTCAGTTCCATGGCTAATCCTGCTCACGTTAGAGTCTATTAAAAGACAATGAGGATAATTGGTCATTTATAACGTGCTTAATACCCAGAAGTTTCTAAGCGTGCACCCTGGGATCGGACCAGTGTTGCTCCGCCTCGTTTTGCTTCTAAAGCAAACCCGTTGCCCCTGAGCTATCCTACTGAGACAGGACAAGAGGTGAGTATTATCCCACCCACCCCAGTGTTTTTTTCTCCTTTTTTGCAGTTTCAATTTGAACAAGATTCCAGATGTGTTGATCAAGAACCAGTGAAGGCTCAATTGCAGGAGTTCCGGTTTATTTCCTTAGCCTGTTGGAATGGTTGGTGGTGTGGTGTTTCCTGTGGCTACACAATAATGGAATACATTATACATGTATGATATTCTCGTAGCCAAATCGAGGTTTATGGTTAGTTAGGCTCCCAGGGTCCATTTAATCTCAGCATCTTCTCCAGCCCTGCCTTTGCTCATACATTACGAATATGTTATAAATATAAAGAAAGGTAGAGGTTTATAGTACTTAAGCAGGCTAACACACTGTTCCCAATTCCCATCTTCCTGAAACACCGAACCCTCGACTCAGTCTCAAGCTCTGTCTTTGTGCTTGCTCTATGGACGTAAATTAGGATGAAAACTAAATACAGAGTGTTGAATCACAAGTCACCCACCTATACTACCCAGATACCTGGTTGCAGAAACACCAGCGAGCCAACTCCACATTTTTGGAAATAGTGGAGACTGGATTACATATGGGTAGAAACTAAGGCCTTCTGCGCTTTCAGCCGCATCCGCTCCATTCTATCGAAGATGCCAAGAACTTTCCACGTGGTGCGGGATACGACCCGCATAGCCGCTGCAACACCTGACCATTTACCACTTGGTCAGCATGATCGTGCTGGCTGTGCACTGCTGCGGTTGCTAAGAAAAGCACAATATTGCCAGCGTGTTTAAAGACGTGTCTTGGGTGGCGCTTCCAGGCAGACTGCATGATGAAGCAGAAGACACGGATAGCCAGCCCTTCCTTGCCAGGAGTCCGAAGCATCGCATTCCTATTTTAACTGCTGACAGCTGGAATGGGCGGCTATTTAAAACATTGGCTGGGGTTACCTTAATGACAATGTGGAGGTCATTAATCTATTAAATATATATTCCTACAAATAGGCATTCACTGTTTACGCTGGAGAAGCATAGCTCATAGGGCGATCAGCTATCGCGTGGTAACAACCGCCCTATTGGTCAGCAGTGTTTACAATATCTAGGGACATGTTATTCGTGCTGCGTCACACGCCGGGGCTGAGCGAGATAGGATGTCAGGGCACTTCCTGGATGTAATACTTGATCATGCAAGTGTTATTGCTGTCATGTCTAGCTCTGCAGAATGTCGTGCTTGACCCAGGCACGTCAGGGCCTCCTGTTTTCAAAACGGATCGTGTGCCTGTTCTGTTCATTTTGATGTTGAACAGATGGCAACCGGCATACTGGTAGGTAAACTGCGATCATTGTCGAACAGCAAACTCCTCTGGAAGTATGCATAACTGTCAAAACATCATCAAGGAAAGACTAACATGTTATATAAGGTTATACAATCCTAAAAATCAGTAGCAACAAGCAATTGGTTTCTACCTTAACAATTTGTTTCCTTAAAAAAATGTATCTAATGTGCTCTTCTGCCAAAAAGATTTTTTTTCAAAAATATATTCAATTTAAAGGGACTAAAGGCAGTCATTTACATCTCAGTGATCGTTGATTCTCCTAGATTAGGAGTAGGAGTCCTCTGATATTTATAAGAGGGTTTTCTTGACCTAAGAGTAGGGGTGCTATGTTAGTTACAACAGGACCCTCTTCTCCTATAAGTCAACTTTTTTTATTATGCGTTGTGAATCAGTTATTCTCTGATGATGTGTTCATGTCGGTATCCAGTGATGTTACCGGGTGTGGTTCAGAGTGGGGTTACAAGCATAGGTAAACGGAGGGATTGAGGGGGACCCCACCAATTAAAATTAAAATATATATATATATATATATTTATTTTTCAGTAACGTTTAATTCGTAAAAATTAATTTCGTTAACATCTCATGGAACCGTTCATGTCCTCTTTTTAGTTTGTATTCATTGTTGTAAATCGTGTTTACCTGTGCGTGTCTTTTCTGTCATACCAGAATAATATGGTCTTATTCAATAAACTGTTAAATAAATGTGTATTGAAGAAAAGTTAAATTAATGTGTAATTAACTAATTTTTGTGAGTAATCATTTGATCTTTACCCCACAATTCCTGCTGATTTGCTTTTTCTAACTGTGTCAAACAAATCCAAATATAATTGTGAGGTTAGCTTAATTAAATTGTTGGTTCACATGTTGTTAGGGTTACTGCTAGTAAACTAATGTAAAGTAAGGTAACAAACAGTAAATAATCAAATGAAGCCATCCAAGTAGTAGCCTTATTTAAATCATCCCTGGTGGGAAAAAGTTCTCTGTGTGTACTATTTATTGTGAATAACCATTCAAAAACCTAATTCATTAAACATAAATCCTGCATTCACAGGGTCATTAGCAGGTGTTAATGGCTACTCTGGCAGTTATCAAGAACAAAGTGACATTACCGTCTGTCAGGAATACCACGAGGAAGGCTCCCATTCGAACTTCGCCTTCTTCCGAGTATCCTACACATAAGGCCATAACGTTTCTACAACGCCAATATCACCGCAAGACTTCAGCGACCACGTTACCATGGCGACTATGGCTGCTGCTCCACAAACAACGCTATCGCGCTTTATGGGGGAGGAGTCACACGCTCGTACGGCCACCCGTTAAAGCAATTCCGGGTGACCGCACTCGCCGCTTCTGATTGTTTCAATCTTAGTGCCTAGCTGGTGTGCTCCAACTCTTGTTCTTGTTTCCCCTTTGTCCCCTTTACCCTGTTCTGCCCTACCTTGTCCTCGTCCATTTTCCTGAACCGCCCTATATTCTCAATCCTCGATTTGAGTCTTTATGCAACTGCCGACTCGGAACGCTACCTTACCTGCCACTGCCTGCTGATTTGGTACTTCGTTGCTCGCACATTGCCGACTCAGAACGTTATCTTACCTGCAACTGCCTGCTGAATTGGTTACTTCGCTGCTTACACATTACCAACTCGGAACGCCACCTTACCTGCTACTGCCTGCTAATTTTGTACTTCGCTGCTCGCACATTGCCAACTCGGAACGGCATCTGGACTTGCCCCGCCTATCGAATTGGTTACCTCTGTGTCCGCACATCACTGACCCGGGCTTCATTTCTACACTGCAACCGGAACATCCCGCAACTTGTCAAACGGTTGTCAAAGCTTTCTGACCTAGTACCTGGAGAGAGCCTGCATTGCCCAGTAAATTGCGCCCAAACTAGAGACTTCCACTTGGTGCTTTAGCTCGAGAGGCATCCTCGTTCCGGCGGGACAGGTTCGGACTAGAGACTGCCTGCTGTACCGTTTAGGCATCCTCGTGCCGTCGGGTATAAGGTAGGCTGGGTAGTGCAGAGCTCCTCACTAACTACACATCGGAAAGCTGTTGGTAAGTGTCTAAACCCATTCATTTGATGTTCTTTGATGTACTGTCACATTTTTTCCTAGTTAGGCTTGGTCCCTGTGTTTATTGCATTTTGTTCTTGCTCTTGTAAAGTTGCATCCGAATCCTGTCTTCATCTGTCGTCCTCCGGGTTTACGAGGATCCACTTTTGGCAAGTCACAAGGAAACAAAATCTTGTTCCTGCTGCCTTATTTTTTTTGTCCCGCCCTCTCCTAAGTCGTGTCCCCTTTGACTCCCAGTTTCAGAATATCATTATTATTTCTTTTGTTTACCTATTTTACTACTTTGGTGTGGCTGGGGTCTGCAAGCTTCCTCAGTCCCTTAAACCTCATCAATTGTCTTTGCCTCCCTTCGGTCTTTAACTCGTTTTTTCTGCAGGCCCAATGCCTGATATGTTCCTCCCTGCTGGAAGGCATATTTAAAAATAATGATCATTTTTCAGGAACGCAAAGAACCGTAATGCATCTATGTGCCGATAAGAGCTCCAAAAATCATATCAAACATCTGCACGCCACCCAGTGGCACTAAGACTCCTTATCAGTTCACCAACAGAGGTGAGAAATTTCAATACATGATGAATGAAATAGATAGGAATGAAATACTAAGAAAATATAGGTTTTTGCACTGGGGCACAGCGCTATTATTGTAGCGACTGGTCCCGGTGCAAAAACCACTGTGCCACAACAACAAGGATTCAATTTACCTCAAATTCACTTTCAGATTTGGTCCATATGGTGCTCCATTTGAAGTCAAGATATAGGTTAAAGACCTATATGAATACTCAACAAAAATAGTATCTCAGCAAACAGAGGAACACTCTACAATCACAGGTTCACAGGTCAGAGGAACAGATCATTACCACTATCTCTTGTAAAATTAAGAAACTGATTTAAAGTAAAGAAGCGGTGTAACAAAACTAATAGGAATATCAATATGATTTAATTTGCAGAAAAACTTTTATTGAAAAAAACACTTATCCACACCTGAAGAAGCGCGTCACTAGCCCGAAACGCATCGTGAATACAAGGTTCACTACAATAGGAAGCTCATCCGTTAGGAACTATGCAATGAATCTTGAAAAAATTGATTAGTTTAACAGGAAAGAGAAACATAGGCAACAAACCTATTAAGGACTCCAATGAGACAATGATCACAGGTACTTTTGGATTTAAAACAGTCACTAAGAAGTATTAGAAATTGTTTTGTAATGTCATGTTTATTCACTGTCTATAAATAATTGAATGCCAATAGTTATGATTTTGAATTCTTGTTTTATATAACTCAGATTAAAAAGCTGACACTAAAAAGGTTATTTTAAAAAGTATGATTTTGCATTATTAGATGCCCAAAAGTGTGCACGGAGCATTGGTCACTTGTTGTTTGAAGTGACTCTACATATTGTCCTCCCTAATGGTCTGTAAAGCTATATTATAACCCTTGGGATATTCAATTAGTGTTCACATTGGACCCTCTGCAGACTATTAGAATCAGCATAGCTCATAGAAATGTTATTATAGCTACCAGACTGTTCACAACACAAAATGGCAATGTTACCAGCAGCACGGGCACACCCACATCCAAATCCCTGTGATCGCCAATCCTGATTAGTTAACTATATCCGCCTGTGAAGCCACAGAGAATCGGCTGTGTCTATAATTGCTTTGTACACTAAATTCCACCCTTTGGCCTTACAAGGCGTTATGGAGGACCCTTAAAACGTGTTATATTCCCTTGCTGCATTTGGGCCTTTAACTCAGTCTTCAGGGCCGGTATATCCCGGCTTGGCCATCAGGGTAGGTCTATAAAGCTTGATTAGCCACCAGATTCCATTATAGATGTACTTTCAGCCATTTAGAACGCTCAGACTGAAGCCTCTGGTATAGACCTAATTCCAGATATTCTTACATGAGGAGCAACCTGACAAGCAGCACAGCTAAACTGTCTTCCACAGTTTAAAGGCAGAGACGAATGATGCACATTTCAATTCCCCTTCTCACAAACACCAACGAAACAAACAAGCCTATTGATAAATGTTCCCTGTACACTAAATTAACAATACAAACTTGTGTGTGCACATATTTTTCTCAACAATAAAAACACTTTCCTTTCCAGTTGTACATTCCCATGTGCTAATAGCCTCATGGATCTGGATGGGGTTAGCATAGCGCAGGACACTGACCATTCCCCATTTTATAGTCCTCGGCTTCGACTCAACAACTCAGGCGTTAAGGGTTAACGCCACCGTTAACCCTTAACGCCTGATTCCCACCTTAACGCCTGCTTTTTGCAGGCGTTAAGTTCCATGGTGCTAAGGCACCTTGGTGCTAATTACGGCACCGTAATTTACGGTGCCGTAATTAGCGCCTTCCCCACTCCCATTATGCCCTATGGGGCAAAAATGGGAATGGGGAAGGGAAAATGGGAAATGGGGATTTACCGCCCCACTCACCTTGTAATGGGGCGGTAAATCCGCCATCCACCATGGTGTAAACGTAGTTTACACCATGGTGGTAAAGTTGGTGCACTTAGCACCTCAGTTGTAATGAGGGCCAAACACTGACTTGGGGGAGAGTCATTGGGCCTCATTCCGAGGCTGGCGCTATCCATGGAGTAAATAGCACCATGGTAAGCAACCATGGAGCTATTTACTCCATGGAAATCCGGCATGGTGAATGGAGTAATTACCGGTCCATTCCAAGGTTGGAGGGACCGGTAATTCCCCATTCACCATACCGGTTCCCCATCCCCATTCCTGCCCCCATAGTGCTCAATGGGAATGGGGAAGGAGTAAATTACGGCACCGTAAATTACGGTGCCGTAATTTACTCCAAGGTCCCTTTGCGGGTTAGATTTTTAACGCCTGCTAAAAGCAGGCGTTAAATGCCAACCCGCAAAAGGGAACTCGGAATATGGTGGTAAGTGTTAACGGTCACCGTTGCCATTAACGGTGACCGTTAACCCTTACCTCCAACCTCGGAATGACCCCCATTATCTTGCCATAATGACCCTTCTGTCGGTCTTAATTTGAACATGCCATTTGATGTAGGTGAAATGTTATGTTTAAAACAAAGAAAGACACAAATAAACATAGGAATGTTGGGACTGACTACTTATCCAGTCATTAGTGCCTGTGGCCACTGCATTATCTGCTATGGAATTACCAATATTTCAATTTTCTAAATTAATTGGTTAAACAGTAAAGTTAAGATTAAAAATGCCCCATTACGACATGTGTCCAGATTATTTAACATTTGCACCCATGTCAAAAATAGAACATATGCACTGAGCACTGATGTTGTTGACTTTCTAGTATGGAATAAAGCAAACAGTGTGTTTTCCAATCCATACGTAATACATATTTTAGCAATGCTTTTGGACATGTTTTCAGCCTGCATGACAGGCAATATAGCAAATAGGACTTCAGTAGAATTTAACGTTTTGAACCAAGTCATACAAAACTGAGCATATAAACTGATTTGTTTTATTCTTTATTTCTGAATATACAATAGAACACACAAAATATTGTTTCTCGCTTTCACTGTGGAAAATGGGGCTTTGAGTCGAATGCTATCCCTGTTTATGTTACACAGCAAAAATAGTACCGATACTAGACTCCTTAATGTTGTGTCCCGAGCCAAACCTTTACGTAAGTCTGGGATAAATCTGTTTGCTGCATTCTGTTTAAAACCATAAGCAATACCGGTGCAAAGCACATTTTCTCAGTTTTCAGCACTGGTGCAAGCATTAGAATATATGCCCCCAGGTAATCTTCAGTGATATCATTGTTAGCTTCCTCATTGCACTGTTACCTGTCTGTGGCCATTGAGCAATGTTTTCTTCAAACAAAATCTTTAGTATGAATTTTTTTTCCAATCAGAATCCACCTGCTCCAAGCTAAGAATAAAAACTTCTCTGGAGCATTGAGGTTTCCTACCTTGGATCATGCAATAGTTTGTCACTTAGGCCTACTTGCCATCAGGAGCAGAGATGATTCGAAAATGGTGACAATAAAATTAAGAACTCAAAGTAGCAAATGTTACTTCTTAGCAGTAGTAGAAACACTGCCCCCTCGACTGTCTTTGTCTATTAATACATAAAGAGGAAGTTAAATAATATTCAATCGGTAGGCAGAGATTTTTATGCAGGATTCATGATTTGCTGATAATGGGAAAAAAAGCATACTTTAATGAGACCCAGTAGACAAAATTACAGTGTCAAGCACCACAAAATGGCCCATCATGCTGTACAGATGTGGCTGAGGTTGTTCCATTTCAACCATTTCGCAGAGATCTCCCTTGAAATTAGGTCAATGAGGTCGCCAGGGCTTGAGTACATCTACTCTAAATTGATCTGTGAGGCATCCTTCACCAATTCATATTCCTTTTAATAAAATTACCTGCGGTTTCAACGACAGTAATTACTTCGAGGCAATATACTTTGAAGTAATTACTTTGACATTACTTTGAACAATATACGTATGTGTGGGTTAAGGAGTAAAATGGGGTGGGGATGGGGTTTTAAGTATTGATAGTTATGAATGGGGAGGAGAGGTATGGGGGACCCCGCAATATAAAAAAAAACAATTGAAGTAACATTTCGAAGTAATTACTTCAAAGTAAGATACCTCGAAGTAATTACTGTCAGTGAAATGACATGGAACCCAAAATAGCAATCTACTTTGGGTGGCCATTAAAGATCTCATACACCTATCACCTGTTCTAAAGAAAAGCGAGAATAAGTTAATTTGTCTGATGTAAAGGCACCAGAAGTACATCTTCAAACCCAGTGAACATTAAACAAGGAGGCACTGTTCCTCAGGAGATGAAGGATGAGGACAAAAGGTAAGATTATCCATATCTTGCTCAATATAAACAGATATGCACACCTCTCAATGAAATATAACGATAGGTGGCATGCCCACACTATCTGTCAAAGACCACAAAATAAGTTCCAGTTACAATAATGCTCCCAATTATCCCCGATCTACAGGCATAAACAATTGTCAACCTGAACATAATGACGCCTGACAAGGCATAAAGGGAGACTTTCAAATTTTCCAACATGTCCCATTCAAGAGATGCTCGTTCAGTCCTGATTTTGTCATTGCATTCTGTCACCTAATGTCCTGTAGGTGTGGATGAGCATCTACCAGGTTACATGGGGCATGATGGAGTGTAATTTGGTAAAACAGAAAGGCGATGGTTTAAAGTTTTGCATGAATCATAACCTCAGGTATTGGCCTGGGCTATGTTGAAGACGATCATTTGTCAGCCAGATATGCTTTGACAAAAGGGAAAAGATCCCTCTGGAACAGCCTCCCTACCACTCTAAAACTTGAGGAGAACCATCTCTGGTTCTGGAAGCACCTCAAGACCTTCCTCTTTGCATCTGCTTTTGATCCCCCTCTCCCTTGCTGATCTGCTCTCTCTTGGCACTGTGCATCTGGCCACCCTCTATCCCCTAGGCCCAATTACCTGCTCACCCTGCCACCTTGCTGCACTGCCTCCCAGCCACCCCTTGCACTGGGGACTGTATCTGTACCCATACAGTCCCCCATGCCCCCATTTTCTTCTTTTTATGCACTTATCAGACTGACCCAGTTCTGCTGCCGTAAACACAGCACTTGCCACTTGCTGGCTGCACTACCCCTGTTTATTGCTCCATTATATATTTTATTTGTATTTATTATTATTTATCTGTTTATCCTCTGCTCTGCACTTTCCACTCTCCCCCTTCCATGCACTTTTCCCTTTTCCCTTTCCCATGCACTTGCACAATCTCAATGTCTCTGGGCTTAGTAAGATCGTTGTTTTGTTCTCCCCTGTTCCCCTCCCCTGCCTTGTCGCGCTCTGAAACACTTGTGTATGAGCGCAATACAAATAAAATATCATATCATATCATATGCAAATCAGGCCTGTTCCCAACCCAAAAGAGGCAAAAACAATTGTGCAATGGTTGTCCATAGTAATGGCAGAGGTTAGGACTGATTACAGAGTTTCTAGCCATCACTGCTCTATTTTTACTAAAGTCATCTCATGCCGGCATGTATGAACCTTCTAGAGATTTGAAAGGTGCTCTTTGAAGAAAACACAGTACCAACACAAGGCCACAGGTGGGACTATGAGACTAGACCAGCAAGCGAAATGCTATATCATTCAACCCAATATTTTCTGCAACCCTTAAGTCACCTACTTGCTCATAAGGGTAAAAACGAATATTCTTCTAGAAAACAAGATGATGGAAGGGAGACAACTTTGATTCCTCTTTGATTCCTCGCTCTCCTTCTCTCCTCACATCGCAGACCTTGCCAAGAAGGCCCACTATCATCTGCACGGCCTCAGAGGTATTTCTTCCTTTCCTCACCTTCCCCCAGTAACTCAATGTCTCCATTGCTCTGGTCCTTTCTAGGCTTGACCAGCCTCTTTCTCAATCTTCCTCCCTTTGTTACCTTCAACTAATTCAGAATAAGAATGCAAGACTTATTCTTGGCCTAGAGCCCAAAGACCGCATCTCTCCAGCCCTAATTTCTCTTCATTTACTCCCGGTTGCTGCTAGGATCAAATGCAAAACCCTCTGCATCATCCACAAGGGTTTCTGGGACCTGGGACCCCATTACACACAACTCTCTCTGCCTGAATACCTGCCTGCTAGAGTCCTTCGGTCTGCTTGCTCCAACTCTCTGCAAATCTGTTGCTTCTCTAAGCAAGGAGTGGGGGGTAGATGCCTCTCCTCTGCTGTAGCCTCCCACTGGAATGGTCTCCCGCCCCTCTCAGGCTTGACCCAGACTCATTAAGTTCCGGAAGCTCTTCAAGACCCTCCTTTTCTCCTCCTCCTTCTCTCTCGGCCTCCCCTGCTAATCTCCTTCCTCCTAATAAGTGACTGGCTCTTGATGCCCTTCTGAGATCTACAGGGCCCCAGGTCCTCTCAGCACAGCCCCCCCTTCCCTGAATTGTACCTGCTTTCCATGGCTGTTGCCCTTGGGCTACTCTGTTACACCTGCGCTTCACCCCGTTACCTTTCCATTTCCACCTTAGCACTTCTTTTGCGCTGTCCTGCACTTCCCCCTCCCCCTATCACTTCTTGCTCTGCCCTTGCACAATCCGAATGTCAAAAGTCTGAATAGGACCCTTATTGTATCTTTCTCCCTTGTCCCTCCCCTTTTGTTTTCTTGTGCTGCCTTGAAACACCACTTGTTGTATAGGTGCCTTATAATTATCTAATAAATAAACTCCCTAGCTTTGAGATCTTTGGATGTATATCAGCCAAAATATTTTTCCATTGGTGCACATATTCCGCCAAAATGGATAAACATCTGGACTCTTGTATACACTTAATATTTCTCTACAATAAAGCACTCTCTAAAATCCTATCATCTGAAATACCAACTTACCATGCAAACGTCAGTGGGGGTGGAAATGTGGACATGGCACTCCAAAGAGATTGGAGAATGTCTCAGGCCATTGTGAGCATGCACAAAGGTGTGCAGCACATTGGTGTGTTATGGCTTGCTGTGGCGTCTGCTTGTTTAGGCCCTTGATCACTGCCCACTCCACATCACTTCATCACACCTCCCTGGTTGTCGTGACTGCATGCCAGGTGTAGTGTATCTGAAGTAGCTTCAAAGTGAGCAGAAATATGTAGAAGGCCATTGAGGGTCGCCTGGAGGCAGTACAAGTGGGTGTGGCAGGCTGTAATATAGTGTCCAGGTCCCCCACACCCTTGAAGAACACATTCTCACTCTAGCTGAGTTGAGCTTGGGGAAATGTGCCCCAAATGATAGGGGATCCTTTCTATGTGGGATTGACCCACCTCCCTGTATACCCAAGAATTTCCAGAGGGTCGAGCCCCACTGTGAGTGTCATGGAAGTGCACGAATCCCACCATTCAATTGCAAGGCATTAGCCTTGAGGGAGGAGTTTGACCAGTCAACTAGAGGCCCTGAGCCATTCTAAAACAGGTTTGAAGGCCTTCAAAAGACCTAGTTTGGGCTTTCTGCAGCAGTTCAGTTGGGAGTGGATAGGACTGACATACAAATGGTTGGTTTTGTAGGTATTTTGTAGTGCTTTTGCCAGATTCAGAAGAGTTATGGGGTGTTATGGAAGATGAGTTAGCTGTTTGTGGCATTTTTGCTGTGTCTTGTTTAATTTAATATCCCCGTTTAGCTCAGTTATTTGGCCTCTTCCATAGCTTACAAAATGCATGTGGGGTTCTTAGTGCTTTCGCCGTCTCCTCCACCTATGAATTGCACATCGGGATCTAGCTTATTTGGCCTCACTGCTCTTACAAAACACACGTGCAGTTCTCACAGCCCATGCCTTCTCCTCTGACTACAAAATGGATGTGGAGTTCTCAGTGCTTTGGAGTTCCCCTATACCTGTGAAATGTATGTGGGGTTTTCAGTGTTGTTGCTTCTACTATGCTTACAAAATGCAAGTGGGTTGTACTACTTCTCCACCCAAAATTCTTAGTGGCAAATGGGCTGTGCTGCCCTTCCACCCACAAATCATGTGCCCCCCAGCACCACCTGACTACCCTACAAATCCGTTCCCTAACAAGCCTGAGCAGCCCCTGTCTCTTCAAATATCATCTATAGACTGTCCCGAGTTTCTCGTCGGCTGTCATTTTATAGATGCAAGTCCAAACCCATTAAACGCTTATATTTCAAATATAGAGAAAAAAACACAAAGTTGGACGCGAGCGAAACCCAAGGAATTCCACGGTTTCAGGTTTTGCCTGAACCATTGCACTCATTCTTAACTCTAAGTGACAGCATAAGGTGAGGTGTGCACTTGCTGCTTTGATTCACTGTTGTACATGGTGCTTTATCCCATGCTTGGTGTTCACTTTTACTTATCTTCAGAAAGAAGGAGAATGCCATAAACTTGAAAATTAAAGAGGTTGGGAGTTGGACATTGGTCTGAGGGCTCTATTGGATCACTCCCCCGAGGGGCGGCGTGTAGGTCCCCATTCTCCTCATCACCAGTTGTTGCTGCAGCAGAAGCAACAAATAGGCACCCAATGTCTGTAGCAATGAACTACATTTATTTCTCACATTAGGGGCCTCATTACGACCCAGGCGGTAAGTTACCGCCTGGGCCGTGACTTTACCACCATGGCGTAAACTATGTTTACGCCATGGTGGTTGGCGGACTTACCGCCCCATTCCGAGGTCGGCGGGGCGGTAAGTCCCCAATCCCCATTTACCCTTCCCCATTCCCATTTTTGCCCCATAGGGCATAATGGGAGTGGGGAAGGCGTTAATTACGCCACCGTAAATTACGGTGGCGTAATTAACTCCATGGTCCCTTAGCGCCATGGATTTTAACACCTGCTAAAAGCAGGTGTTAAAAGCGCCATGGCGCTAAGGGACCTCGTAGTTGGCGGTAAGGGGTCGGCGCAGCTAACGCTGGCGTTAACCCCTTACCGCCAGGGTCGTAATGAGGCCCTAGGTTACAGCACGGTTGCAAACTACGCATCTCAGTCTGTCTCTTAATCCATCATGTGGGGGAGAGTGTCCTTTTCTCAACTCATGTGCGTCTATGTGTGCCCACAGTGTGCTTTTCTATGCATCTCACCGTGGAACACCTTCTCAAAGCCTTGCATTCCCTACGCAAGATTGTAAATATTAAAGTGTTATCATCCATCTACACATATTTCACTACCTCCCCATACGTATCTGTGTATTCACTGTGTGTTGAAGTCTATCTTTCATTTTTTCGCCATTGTTTATATAATGTCAACATTTTTTATAGGGTTTGCAAACAATTTGATACCTTTTACAGTTGTCTTAAGTGTGGGTGGTCAGACAAATATGTTTCATAACCGAGGATCGGAGTGGACAGTTGACTTCAAAATCCAACTGCTGTTCCATTCCACCCACGGTGTTGAATTTCTGGTTTGACCAAATTGGGTCCAATCTGAGAGGCTGAGCAATTTAGCCAATGCAGGCATGTGGATATTTTGGCCAATCAGAAGTCTGGAATATTCTGTAATACAGGGCATTCCAGCCAATCAAGTCCAGAGTAACCGCTGCACAGTGTTGGTGGAAAGTGGGTGAATTCCTGCCTGGAATTCTGCTCTGGGGTGGAGCTGAATCTGGGGGCAGAATACACTCATTCCGCTTCGACAAGAGAAATCTGCCCACACCTGGTATTTACAAATATATGTATAGTTAAGGTGAGTCAGACTCCCCACGGAACCCCTCAAAATTCTATTGTTAATAACTTCTGATTCGAGTAAAGGATTGACAGAAATTTCAAAAGTAATTAGGGACTTGCGGGCCCTCCAGACTATAATGTTTAGAAAAGATATGTTAAAAAATAAGAAAGTTATTAAGAATACAAACATCTTTTTTTTCCAAAGTTGCGGCCTACTTCCCATTCATTTTCTCATAGACAAACAAGGTCAATATTTGCCAAAGCACACCACCCAAACTGCTGGATGGATTTGGACCAGGTCAAAAACAACTTGGGCACAAAGCGATGCCTCACAATCCATGCATGACTAGGGTTTATTCTGTGCCGTAGTTATTTCAATATTTGACATGGAAGAAGGGGGCCCTTCTCAAAAATGGATAGTTATATCTTCCATGGTGCATTGCAGGATAATGATTTTCAGAACGGAAAATACTGCCATCTTGTTTTTCTCTTGATGTGAGAGATATTAGAGGTTATAGCCGAGGATATGGGAAAATGAAATGCATGCCATCAGGATAGAGGTGGGGCGGTGACTAGATGGCACCATGTGACATTTCGAGTTGGATAGGGTCTAGGGACAGAGTTTGCAACACAAAGCGTTCTGTACCCTCGGCACAAGCCATGCATAGCCGACATCTCAAATCAAACTGCATTACAAAAACAGCATGTGTTGTGGGGGAAAGGGAGAGGGCAGGTGAGGTGGCCATCTGGGGAGTGGGGGATCTGGCACAGATGAGGGGGGCACTTGGAGAGAGACTGGATAGCATTTTATTTTCCAGGCATTTTCTGATATTCGCATTATAAATAACTATGGATAGCCGTGGGTATGTGTTGTTCAGTACCTGTGGTTACAGTTTTCCTTGGGTTTTTTGTAAAGATATTTGTACAGCTATAGTGACTTTGGGGGTTAAAAATCACTGGGCATCCAGGTCTTCCATCCATGCAGTAACCAGGACAGACCCTGCTTAACTTCAAAGTGAGGAATGGGCTAGCCTCCTCAGGCCATGTTGCCAGATACATGAGCTAAAGTTACAAGACCACTTGGAGAAATGGGCCACCCCTTCCTTGCTTTGAAGCTAAGCAGGGTCAGTCCTAGTTACTGCATGGATCAGTGACAGAATTGGCACCCACGTTTTTTTAAAAAAAACCGTGGTACTATCAGTCCTTGAAAGTTTTGTCCGCAGGGACAATTTTTTGCCTTTTGATGAATTGCATTCTGGTATTTGTAGTGTCCCAATCAATAATAATACAAAAGAGATATTTTTACAGCAACAGTGAGTTTCCATCCCTGCAGTAACTGGGACAAACCCGGTTTAGCTTCAAAGCAAAGAAGGGGTCAGCCCCCTAAGGCCATGTTGCCTAATAAATGAGCCCACCTTATAAGACCGCTTAGAGAAACATGACTTAAGGGGATTGGATCCTTCCTCACTTTGAAATTAAGAAGGGTCATTCCTGGTTACTGCATGGATGGGAGACAGTCAACAGTCTCGATGGCAACCGCATTATCTTTTTTAAACTGTGCTACTGTCCGTGCTACTGTCAGTTCTTGAAAGTTCTTTATTCAGAAACCTTTTTTTTTGCATTTTGCTGAATTGCATTCTGGTATTTGTAGTCTCCCAGTCAAGATGGGGGGTATAATGCCACAATTGTACACTTTTTGCCTAACATAGTTCTATAAGGATGTACATATTTGAGTGACACTATGGTATGTGTAATTTTCAAGTTATCTCTATAAAGCAGAGTATTGTTGAATGCCTAATTGTGGCTGCTTTTCAGGGCACAGGTAAAGTACACATGTGGGTGGGTAGCGTAACTTTTCTTCAGAGGGTGGCTGCAACCCCTTGGGTTTTTTTTAGGTTTGCAAGCTTGCTCAAGTATTTGGCTACCAGAATTCTGCTCAGGTTGTCATGTTCCCAGTGCAGTTGTTTACTCACAGGACCACAAGCGCTTATTTCGCATTGGGATTTGGTTTTCCAGGAAATATTTCACGATAGATTGCTGGGTTTGCACCTTTTATACTTTGCCAGCATATTTATTGGACCATTTCCTCTCTCAGGTTATTTTTCTGGTGTTCATTACTTTTTTTAGAAGTCCAATGCTATTTTGTCTTGTGAACTTTTGTCTAAGGAGTAGGTCTATTGAACTACATTTGTATATTTCACTTTAAGATATATGTTCATTTACTGTGCATATATTCATAGGTGTCAGCTTTAGATTTTTGCTGTGGGGGCAAAAGTACCTGGGCATATGTTATTTTTGCAGCTGGCCATTTTTTTCCCTTTTATGTGCTGCTTAAATGCAGCTAGGTGGGGTTGTGCGATGTATCACAACAGTCACCAAGAGCCTACGGCTGGTGGTCGGGTAGCGTTTTGAAATGGACAGTGGCCAAGACCATGCTAGTGGTCTAGAAGCGTTCTAAAAATCTATGGAATAACAAAACCCTTGAAATTTAAGGAAAACATTTTAGTTGCAGGGACGTTAAGTTGAGAACTTAACGCAACAAAACCCCTGAAATTCGGCTAATGCCACCTTAACTTTGTGCCCCTGTTGTGCAGCCTATGGCCAGAATGATAACATCAAATATCGCATCACTGATGACATCACTAATTACATGTTGTATGAGAACACTGATGACATTACAAATCACATCACTGATGCCATCACTGGTGACAACAATAATTACATTGTACATAACTGATTAATCAATAATGGAATTAGACATAACATTATTAATATGTTAGCTCATAACAACTTTGACTTTTTTTAAATCACAATTTAGGCCATAGATTTGACCATGTTGAAGGCTGTTGTCACTGGCCATCACCAAACACCATAGCTAGTGGTCAGTAAGTGTTGCAAAATACTAATGCACATGGCTAAAAGCCATGCCTAGTGGCCCATCACTGTTTTAAAATATACAGTGTTCAATGTTGAAAGCTGTAGTCAGTGGTCATAGATAAAGGCCGTAGCTAGTGCCCATTAATATGTTAGAATATACAGTCAGCACGGCCAAAGCCCGTAGCCACTAACTAGTATTGTGTTGAAAGCCATTGCTAGTGGCTGGTTAGTGTATATAATATACAGTGGGCACGGCCGAAGGCCATAGATAGGGGCTGGTTAGTGTTGTATAATACAAAGTGGGCCCGTCCAACGTACATCGCTTATGGCATGTTAGTATTTTAAAATATACACTGGACATGGCCAAAAGATGTACACACTGGTCATCGTCAAAAGCCATGGCTATTGAGGCCCATTTATATATTAGAATATATAGTGGGCACAGCCAAAGATTGTGGCCACTGGCCAATATTTTGCTAAACCCCATGGCTAGTTTAGTGTATATAATTTACAGTGGATGCAACTGAAGGCTGTAGCCACTGGTGAAGGCCAAAGTCTATGGTTGGTAGCCTGATAGTGTTGTAAAATATACAGTGCACATGGGTGAATTCTGTGGCCAGTGACCATGACTGAAGGCCATGATTAGCACCCATTAGTGTGTTAACATTTATTTGGCCATGCACACTGACCATGGCTGAACGCCATGCTTAATGACAGTTACTGGTGTCATGTAATTAGTGATATCATCAGTGATGTGATCTGTGATATCATCATTGTGGTCATAGGCTGCCCAACAGGGGGTGTGAAGTTAAGGTTGCTTTAGCTGAATTTCAGGGGTTTTGTTGCGCCAGGTTCAAACCTTAACGTCCCTGCAACTAAGGTGTTTTCCTTTCCTTATATAGTTTGTGGGATAAAAGGGGTGAGTTTATTATCATTTTGTCAGAGTATGGCTTAATTTGAATGGCCAAGAATTATTATTGTGCATTGTGGAGCGACCAGTTTGGGTCACGTAACTGCTGCATCGTTGCAGTTTGCCATTAAGGATCTCTTGAAAAGCCTAATGGAACTGTTTCAAACTGTGCAGATTATTTTTTCTGTAATTGCTCCAAGGCAAATATGGAGATGCCCAAATACATTGAGTCCAGACATCGAAAAAGCAAGGAAGCTTGTGAATAAAGGCAACATTGAAGATATAATATACTTAAATAATATTTGGGTTGGTGGCATAGTTATTTAAAAGTAGATAAACTATATCTGTTTGGTGACTGAAGTGTGTTCAATAACATATTACTGTTAGTCTCATTTTACATAAATATAAATATTGAACTTACATAATCCTTAATGTTGTGTATTTTCCTCTGTTTCCTTTTCTCGCTCATCTTGTTTTTTAATTTCTTCTTCTGTCAGATAATTTTCCTCCCACCATTCCATGTAGTTTTCCATTGTACTGTGATAGAAAAAAATACTACTTGTCACCTAAGATATTAGGATTAGAAATAAAGAAATATTACATGAGGAGAGAAGGTGGAATTTCCTATATTTACTTTCTGATTGGTTGTTTATTGTTTGTGTGGTGGGTAGTTGCCTATAGGATGGCAAGTACCTCAGATACTGTTCAACGGTTGAACCTATCAGAGTATGTACTTTTTTAGTGCTGTTTGTATGTGGCAATAAAACTGTTTTTAAAAGTGTATCATTGCATTATATTAAGAGTTTTCATATATATATTACACAGCCACAGTAGTGGCTGTGTAGTTATGGTTAAGTTGCTGTTTCCATAGGAAGAGCCCTTTTTGGGTGGCTTTTAACTTCGCTCCTCCTGGACGAATCCTCACCAAACCTTGCAAAAAAAGTATATGGGTCACTAAGTTTGGTGAGGTTTGGTTCAGGGGGGACAAAGTTATAGGGGGGGTCCAAAACTTCTTTTTTTCCCATAGACTGAATGGGGAAAAAACTTTGCTCACGCCTACAGCCCAAACCGCTGGATGGATTTTCACCACAATTGGACCAAGAGCAGCGGCTTGGTCCCAAAAGCGTGGTTTTGCAAATTTGGTGAAAATCCATCCAGTAGTTTTTTTTAAAATGACCAAAAAGTAGGTCACAAAAAATTTGTGATATCTATGTTCGGTCCGCGGACACATTTCCCTGTTTGCTCCGCGGACAGTGTCCTGATTGGCCAACCGGCTTGCGTCATGTCCGCAGACATGCAACGTGTTTGCTGATTGGACAGTGAAGAGCGTGAAGAGCATCAGATTTTCGGGAACGCCTGCCGTCTTGGATTCGTGGACGTCCGCGGACAGCGCAGTAAAACTTGGTGGAAAAATAGTATTTAGTAGAGTGTGTTGGTGTGTAAAACTGTTTGGGGAGGGTGGGGAGTAAGAGATGGGTTAAATCTTGTATTTATTTAGGTGGTAGACCCCCCTGTTGTGTTCGCTTTGTCCGCCAGACAACACGGATGTCCTGAAATGTTCTAAATAAATGAAATGGGGGGTCTTCTGAGGACACTACGACTGTACGTATTGTTCGCAAGCAAGCTGAAACTGTTCTAAGAACACTTGCGGTGTCCTGAAATGTTCGAAAATAAATGAAATGGGTGTGTTCTGAGGATGGTAAGCCTGTCCGTTTTGTTCGCAGGCAAGTTGAATCTGTCCTAAGAACACATCGGCCCTCATTCCGAGTAGGGCGGTAAGTATAGGCGGTTACCGGCATGGTGTAAAGAGCGTTTCCGTGCTGGCACAAGACCGTAAAAATCGGCCTATTCCGACTCCGCGTGCACGCGCTTTGCACCATGCTGGTAACGCACCTCAGTGCCATGCCGTAAAAGGTCCCCAAAAGCTGTTAGCGGCAACAAGCGCACCGTACATAACACTACCGACATAGAGAAATTAGCGGTAACCGTAAATAGCGGTCCCCGCTATTTACAGTCACCGTTAAAAAACAAAACCGGAAAAGCCATCATCGCACAGGAACGGGAAGGAGCACGGCGGCCATCTTTAAAATCACAATCCATTGCCATCCTCTCCATACAGGACCCCTAGCCATACAGTGATCAGAGAAATAGGCATTGGAGACCAGCATCATGCCCAAAGCATTAAAAAAGGGTGCTGCACGCACAAGAAAGGAGCGCTTTACCCAGGATGAGCTCCAGGTACTGGTCGACACTCTGCACGAACATGCAGACACTGTATTCAGCAGTGATATGCGGAGGCCCACCGTCGTCAGGAAGAAAGAGATCTGGGCCTTGGTGGCACAGAGGGTGAGTGCTGTGGGAAGCACCCCCCGCACCACCAAGGACTGCAGGAAACGTTGGGATGACCTCCGTCTCAGGGTGCGGGCCATCCTCTCGGCAAACTGAAGTCAGGCCCTGGAGACAGGAGGAGGGCCAGGTTCCCCCATCAAAATGATGCCGTGGGAGGAAACGTGTGCGGCCATGATGGGCACAGAAGCCATAGAAGGTGTTGGAGAAATGGAGTGCGGTTCAGCGTCATCCGCTGATGGAGGTGAGTGTCATGAGTCAAGACACAACATGCATTCCTAACCTAAGTCACCGCCAAGGGCTGGGCAAGGTGTCACGTCATGGTTGGGCAACCCCCCCCAATGAAATCATGCTGTGACAAGTGGGACCCAGGCTGATGTCAGGTGCAAGGCTGTAACCCATATGGCCCATACCACACAAAGAGGCCGAATCTGTGAGGCACACGGGGCAGTGATTGTAAACATTGTGAATGTGAGTCATCACAGTACTCCGACAACATGAGTGACCCAGACATCTGCATGCATTGACCATCCAAGCCCAGATCACTGTCCCACTCACCACCCAAATGTCAACAAACCACTGCAATCCCATTGTGATACCATAGGCATGTAGAAATGCTGACCCCCAAATCATTGCTCATGCCGTCTCTCTCTTCACCCCCCACAGGCAGCGAGCATGACAGCGAGGACCAGGAAAGCACCCGGCCCAGTACCTCCAGGGGCAGAGTCAGGGGCCGCCGCATACCTGCAAGCAGGAAGACAACACAGGCAACACCACCTGCTCCAGCAACCCCCATGGAGGGTGCACAACCCCCACCCACAACCCTACCCATGCCTGCAGTGCCGCTGGACACATGTCCCACGCTGCACTCTGAGGAGTCCAGTGTGGCTGGTGAGAATGCAGCCATGTGCCTCTTCGATGTGCCAGACAGCCCCCCATCAACATCGGGAGCCAACGTGGAGGACACCATTGACATTGGCCATACCCCTGACACACCATCATACAGCCAGGTGGCAGACAGCGACTCCGGGGAGAGTGATACCCCAGGGCTCACAGGGCAAGGAGTACAACCTGCCTGTCCTGTATCCACTCCCCCCTGCAGAATCTCTGGGAAGGCCTGCAGGCCCAATACCAAGCCTGCCAAGCACATCGGCCACATCGGCCATGGATGTAGTGCGCTCCCAGCATCTCACAGGCCTCATTGAGGAGTTCATCAGGGACAATCGCGAATCAAGGGTGGAGTGGCGCAATGACCTTCAGGCTCTGGGCGAGGTGATCACAGCGAACACAAACTGGCTCTGCGACGTCCTTGGCCGGATCGCAGATGCCCTGGAAGCAGCACACCCCACACCACAGACCCAGCGGGAGGAGCCACCTTCACAAAGCTCCTCCACCCAGACCAGCCCGGTCCGTCGTTCACTGCGTACATTGCGCCGCCACAACATGGATCCCCCTGGCTCTGGGAGTGCACATTGACCATGCCGGCACACACATGTGGCCTATGTTGCCCTAATGGAACTATTGTGGGGTTGTTGTGGGGGAGGCGGAGGGGGGTGAGGGTGTGTGGGAGTTGTTGGGGAGGGGGAGGGGGTTGAGGGCGTGTGTGGGAGTTGGGGGGGAAGGGGAAAGGGGGTGGTGGTGGAGGTTTTGTTGTACACGTTAGAACTTTATCATTCAATACACCGGTTGATCATCCAAAAAAAACAGAGTGGACATTGATCATTGTGCATGTGTCTTTTAATGTTCCACAGTGCATGGTGTACATGTATTCCCACACCCAGTGCCTGATGTCCTGTCATCCTCACACCCTCAGCTGACTAGTGAGTCAGAAATATTGTCCGATCAAGGATTGCTGCACGGCACGTCCCTCCTGTGCATCGGCACCATGATGCTGTCCTGACATTCCTTCATCCTCCCCCTCATCATGATCTGGTGGTAGCAGTTCCACGTCAGGGGGCAGTGGCGCGTTCCGACGGATGCACATGTTGTGCAGCATTACACATGACATGGTGATCTTGGATACCTTCTCGTGGCTGTAGATGAGTGCCCCACCCAACCGGCTGAGGCAACGAAATCGTGCCTTCAACAGGCCGAAGGTCTGCTCTATCACCACCCGTGTACGGGTATGGGATCTATTATAGTCCTCCTTGTGCCTGTTCTGTGGGTTGCGGACCGGGGTCATGAGCCACGGCTTCAAAGGGTAGCCAGCATCACCTGCATAAGAGTGGAATGAAGGTAAGTGTTTGTAAATTCATGGTGGAGAACTGTACTAGTCTTACATGGCAGCAGGTGATTACTGGCCATACACACATGTCCCAGGATGCATTAACCCCATTACTGGCCCGGCTATGTGTCCTGTGCAATGGAATGATGGAGGGGGTAGCTTCTTCATGATGGGTTATGGTGTGCACTCACGTCTTGTTGCATGTGCATCGTATATGCATGCAGCAGTGTTGGACTGCATTCATTGATATGTTGTGCGAGTTTTGGTGAGAGGGGGGGTTGCCTGTAGTTAGTAGCATACTCATCATTCTGCACTGATCTGTGCCATGGTGACTTTCAGCAATCCTATGGGTGTGCAGGACCAGTCACACGCTGTGGGATAACTGTTAGACTCACTTCTATGCACTCCCAGGGATGACTGTCCTGTGTGGTGAGATGCAGGAGTCTGCGACATGGTGCTATTGCACTGCATGGTGCCGGATGCCCTTACGATGTGTAAGGGCCGCCGATGAGTGGTGCATGTGTTGTGGTATTTGGGCAGGTTTCCTGTTAGTCATGTTGTGTTAGGTGTCGGCTCTAAATCATCACTGTGTGGTTAGGTAGCCATGTGCCGTGTCACTTGCCTTGGGGCACAGTGTTCTGTGAGGTGAACATTGTGCACTGGCGTGAACATTCCCACACAGGTGGAGTAGGCATCCCCCCCCCTCTCCCACCCAGGTGAAGTAGGCAGCCAACATACTCACAGCCCCAATGCACTGCCATGGCCCATTCAGGTTACTCACCAAGCAGCCAGGCACGGCGTCCGGCATGTCGCTCCATGTAGCGTGGTAGTGTGGAGTTCCGCAGGACCAAGGAGTCATAAGTTGATCCAGGGTATCGGGCATTGCAATGTGTGATGGCTTTACTGGCATTAAACACCATCTGGACGTTAATGGAGTGGTATTGCTTGTGGTTGCGATACGGAACCTCCATGGCATGCGGGACCACCAATTCAACGTGGGTGCAGTCAAGGGCACCTATGCAATTTGGGATACCCGCTGGTGCATGGAAGGCAACTTTTGTATCATATATCTCCTGGGGAGTCCGGGGTAGGGATATGTAGTCCCTTGTGTGGTTGAGGAGGGCATCCAGCACTTGGTTGAGTATCCGGGAAAATATGGGCTGTGAAATGCCATGCATGTGTCCAACTGTATGCTGGTAGGTGCCTGTGGCAAGGAAGTGGAGCACAGACACTACCTTCAGTAGAGGGGGGTGGCAGTGCTGATTTCTATGAGGCTCACTATATCGTCATGTATCAGGTCCACTATGGTGGTAATGGTGTCCCAGTCAAGCCGGTACAGGGTGTGGATCTGCTCTGGTGTGAGGTTGAAGGGGGTGGCTCTGATGCAGGGGATTGGGGGCTGGTGGCGTTTTAATGGTGGCTGCACCGGTAGGGCATGCTGATATGATATGGTATTTGTAACGCGCCTATACACAAGTGTTTCAAGCTGGGCCTGTCTCACCCTCCTTCTCCTCCTGTGTATCCTCTGTGGTAGGGGCTGTGGTTGTTGTTGTTGCTGTTGTTGTAGTTGCTGCCTTGCAAGCAGGGCCTCCAGCTCCAGGAATGCTGCTACAATTGGTATCATCTTGGTGTGGGAGGGGGTGTGGTGTGTGGGTGTGCTCTTTTTGTGCTGTGCCAGACTCCATTGCCTACACCTGTGCTGGTTGAGTGCACCTGTGCCTCTTGGAAACACTGCTCATGGTTCTTAACACCTTCTCGGCGATGTCGTTATTTACTCCATGCCGGTAAGGTACTTTGCGGCCTTGTGGAGGCGTTTTTTTGCATGTCGGCATTACTTGGGATCAGCTCCGGTTTACGCCATACCGCTAATTTCGGCATGGAGTGTCGGGCGCGCGCCACTAGACTGCTATTTACGACCTCGTAATTTACGGCGCCGTAAATAACGGTCTGGTATGGCAGAATAGTCCGTAACGGGAAACGATGACGGTAATCATTTTCCGGCATCATTTTCCCCTTACCTCCTAACTCGGAATGACCCCCATCATGTGTCCTCGGATGTTCGTCAATAAACAAAATGGGGGTGTCCTGAGGACGGTATGCCTGTCCGTACTGTTCGCAAGCAAGTTTAAATTGTTCTAAGAACACATGAAGTGTCCTGGGATGTTTGTAAATAAACGAAATGGGGGTGTTCTGAGGACACTTCGCTTGTACGTATTGTTTGCAAGCAAGCTGAAACTGTTCTAAGAACACTTGCGGTGTCCTGAAATGTTCGAAAATAAACAAAATTGGTGTGTCCTGAGGACGCTGTCCGTATTGTTCACTGGCAAGTTGAAATTTTTCTAATAACACATTATGTGTCCTCGGATGTTTGTAAATAAACAAAATGGGGGTGTCGTGAGTACGCTATACCTGTCCGTACTGTGTCCTAAGAACACACGCGGTGTCCTGAAATGTTTGAAAATAAAAGAAATGGGTGTGTCGTTAGGACGGTATGCCTGTCCGTTTTGTTCGCAGGCAAGTTGAAACTGTTCTAATAACACATGCAGTGTCCTGAAATGTTCGTCAATGGACGAAATGGGGGTGTCCTGAGGACGCTATGCCTGTCCGTATTGTTCGCTGGCAAGGTGAAAGTGTTCTAAGAACACATCATGTGTCCTGGGATGTTCATAAATAAACAAAATGGGGGTGTCCTGAGGACGCTATGCCTGTTCGTACTGTTCGTAGGCAAGTTGAAACTGTTCTAAGAACACTCATCATGTCCGTGGACATTAAAAGTGCCCATATGGCATAGTTAAAAAGTTTGACTCTATGGGTGTTATATGCTGCGGTGGTTGTGGCCAGGGCATAGAGTCTTGGGTGCATGGAAAAGACCAAATTTATGAGCACCAAAGTTATAGGTCACTATGGGTGTGATTTGCTGTGATGGTTGTACTTATTATAATATACTTACTGTTAGGTTTAGTAACTGGAGTACATGTATTTCTTGTTCATTTCTGTGCTAAAAGAAAAGGTCATGTTAGTATTGCTATTTTGTAACGACTTATAACATTGAATAATTGTCAACTTCCGATGATTCCTTCGCCCCTTCCGATTCACTCCAATCCCCCTCCTCCTCACCTGTGAGTTCCGAATGTAGGGTTCCCCCGAACCGTTTCTTCCACAGCTCTTCTTTCCTCTTTCCTTTTTTTTGTGGAAAGGATCTGCCCCAAAGGGAAGCCACCCTGACTTCTGAATAGAAGATCTGGGGGGGGCCCCTCCTCCGGTTCAGACCAGCGGGGAAAGCCGTAGGCATAAAAAACCCCTAGGTGAAGTACTGAGATGAGATCGGCAGAAGGTGAGTCCTTGTCTGATAAGCCGGATGGAAGAGGCAGGCAGAGATACGAGGGCTGGCGAACCTGAGATCAGAATGCAAGAAATACTGAAGTGAGAAAGGGAGTGAAAATTGGAGGAGAGGGGGGAAAATGCTGCGCTCCCTGCTAAACCTGACGCGAGCCTGCGGGAACAAGGGCAGAAGGAAAATTCCAAAGGAAGGGGAAAGCAGAAGGGAGAAATTCCGGCACCGAGAAAAGGCGCCGAGCAACACACAGAGGGAGAGAAAACTTACTAGCGCTTCAACCCGAAAGCCTGACGCGAATAGGTTGCAACGCGCAGACTTCCGGGTAGGAGCGGCTAATAAGCGGTCACCTCCCGGCAGCCGGCCGGAAGACTAGACCGTGACCGTGCGTTGCACGGAGACGTGGCGGAACCGCTAATGGCCGCTCCAACGCCATCGGCTCCATGCACGCCAGTCACGGCGGATCATGACAGTATGCCCCCCTCCACGGCCCACACCCCCCGGCTTACCCGGGTGGAGTCGGTGAAACCGCCGAGTCAGCCTGGGTGCATGTACATAAGAACCAGGCTCCCAAGAGTCCTCAGAATGGGGGAACCCTTTCCAGGCGACCAAATACTCCAGCCGCCCTCGTCGATACCTGGAATCTAGAATACTTGAAACTTCGTATTCCTCGGGGAAAGGTGGTTGGGCTGCAGGTAAGGTTAGCTTTCGTTTGCAAGGAGTACCAGAATCCACCGGTCGGAGTAAGGAAGAGTGAAATACAGGATGAATCCGGTGCATATTTCTGGGGAGTTGTAGTCTAAAGGCCACCGGATTTATCTGCTTGACGATCTTAAATGGACCCAGGAATCGGGGAGTAAGTTTGTTCGGATGAACCCATCGTGGTAAATATTTGGTGGACAGCCATACTCTGTCTACTACCTTCCACTCGGGACAAGGAAGGCGAGATCGATCTGACTGCTCCTTATACCTACTGCGGGATTGCAGCAGACTTTGATGAGCAGACTTGTGTGCGGTGGTTATCTCCGCTAAATGGGATTCAAGCGTAGGTATATTGGAAAAGGATTTGAAAGAGGGAAGCAGTCCTCGTGGGTGTATACCATAAGTGCAAAAAAAAGGACTAAAACCTGTGGCTGAGTGCAAGGAGTTATTATATGCGAATTCCGCAGTAGGTAGGAGGGATACCCAGTTATCTTGTACCCTGTTAACGTAACATCTGAGATATTGTTCGAGTGAGGCATTAAGTCTCTCAGTCTGCCCATTTGTCTGCGGATGAAACCCCGAGGAAAGGGCACGTTCGATTCCCAAACGCTGACATAGTGCCGCCCAAAATCGAGAGGTATACTGACTTCCTCTATCACTGGTAATCTTCTCAGGTAACCCATGTAACTTGAAAATATCCCTAAGAAAAACTTCTGCCATGACCGAGGCAGATGGCACTCCGATTAGAGGGGAGAAATGAGCCATTTTGGTAAAAGAATTTATAGTAACCATCAGACAGGTACAACCCTGAGACGGAGGTAGATCTACAATAAAATCTGTAGATATATGGGACCACGGTTGTACAGGGGTCTCCGATTGTTCGAGGAGGCCATAAGGTTTATGAGTTGGATTTTTGTTCTTGGCACAGGTCAAACAAGCTCTACAATGTCTCTTGACATCTTGGGCAAGAGTGGGCCAGAAAAAGGATCGGGAAATAAGATCTAGGGTACCCTTGATCCCTCTATGACCTGCAGTCACATGGTCGTGGCCCCAACGTAGGATCCCAGATTGTAGGGTCTTGGTGGGGATGAACACTTTCTGACCCACCAGCAATAGACCATCTGACCATCGGACCTGGTGTTGTTGGTTCCGAGGTATCAGAGTCTCTGTTTCAGACGTAGTAACCGTTCTGACCTCTTGAAGAAAGGCGGAGATCATACCCACGAGACGGTTCCTAGGAAACATAAACTCAGGTGTGGGTTCTGGTAGTAGATCGGGGACGTTGCGCCTAGATAACGCATCTGCCAAACCATTCAAGGTTCCAGGTATGTAGGTAATGATGAAATCGTATTGACTAAAGAAATGAGCCCAACGTGCTTGTCGAGAGTTCACACATTCCATGTTCCTGAGGATCCGTAGGTTTTTATGATCCGTGCGTAAAGTGAAAGGATGCAGACTTCCTTGTAGTAGGTGTCTCCATTCCTCGCAAGCAGCCTTCAATGCCAATAATTCCTTCTCGATCACCGAATAATTCTTCTGACTGATAGTGAGGGTTTTTGAGAGGTAAGCCACAGGATGTTCCTTCCCGTCTTTAGTCTGTAGAAGAACCGCTCCTAGGGCTCTCGCTGATGCGTCTGCTTCTACGATGAAAGGTTTGGTTTGATCTGGCTGACTTAAGATCGGAGCAGTACAGAACCTCTCTTTGAGTGTAATAAAGGCTTGGTCCGCTTGTTCTGTCCAGAGAAAAGGTCGTGATTCCTTCTTGAGAAGGGCGGTGATGGGTAGAACAATTTGTGAGAACTGACCTATGAACTTCCTATAAAAGTTCGCCAAACCTAGGAAGCGCTGAACCTCCTTAAGGGAAGTAGGAGCTGGCCAGTCCAGGATAGCCGACACCTTCCTGGGATCCATCGTGATGCCTTCAGAGGAAAGGATGTACCCTAAATATGGCACGGACGAGACTTTAAAGAGACATTTCTCTGTTTTGACCTTTAAGTGTTGAGAACGAAGACGGTTGAGTACTGTCTTCAAGTGCTGAGTATGTTCTTGATGAGAGGTCGAGAACACTAGGATGTCATCCAGGTAAACGATGGTATTCAGAAAGAGTTAATCCGAGAATAGACGGTCCATAAAGCGCTGGAAAACGGCTGGTGCATTAACGAGTCCGAAGGGCATAACCCTATACTCATACAGACCAAAAGGTGTTCGGAACGCCGTCTTCCATTCATCCCCTTCTTTGATACGGAGGAGATGGTAGGCGCTTCGTAAATCCAATTTGGAGAAGACCGAGGCGTTTTGTACGGCCTCAAGAATGTCTGAAATAAGCGGCATAGGGTAGCGATCCCGGATAGTGACTTTATTAAGGCCACGGTAGTCTATACACGGTCTTAGTTCCTGAGAATCCCGTTTGGGTATGAAAAATAACGAGGCTCCCGCAGGAGACCGTGAAGGTTGAATGAGCCTATTAGTCAAATGGGTGTCCAAATAGGTACGAAGGGCCCTCTTCTCTGTCATGGATAACGAAAACATGCGCCCAAAGGGTACTAGAGAATCTGGGATCAGCTCTATGGCGCAATCTTCTGGCCGGTGAGGAGGCAGGTCCAGGACCGGAGTTTCCTTGAACACTTCTTGGTATTCCGACAATTCTGGGGGGATCCGACACACGGTGCAAATGTTCTTATCTTCAGTAGTAATGATTTGCACAGTGTCGGCCTGCGGCTGAACGAGACATTTCTGTCTACAAAAGTCTGACTCGAAAGCCATAGTGTTACGGTTCCAGTCTATAGTTGGATTGTGTCTCCTGAACCATGGAATCCCGAGAATAATAAGGAAATGAGCCGCTCTGATGAGATCGAATTGTATCAGTTCGGAATGCTGAAGGATGGTTGCAGTTAGGAATTCCGTGGACTGAGTAATTGGTCCGGAGGAGAGTGGGGTACCATCCACCCCTTCCACCTTCTGAGCGTCTTCACGTTGCAAGAGGATGAGACCTTGCTGGTTGGCCCATACAGTGTCCATGAACACCCCCGCGGCCCCGCAATCAAGCAAAGCCATAGTGGTAAGGTCTACGTGTCTTATCTTCAACTGGATAGCTACTACCATGAGACGCGCATCCGTTGCTGGGACTTGGGGCGATACGGTAACAGAAACATAGGGACTAAAGTTTAGACCTCGGACACTGGTCCCCTTTAGGTCCGAGGTTGATCGTTTCCCGCCTGTCTAGGTGGTACAGCTGGGCAATTTCTTAATAGATGGGTATTAGAACCGCAGTACATGCATAGGCCAGATTCTCTCCGTCGTCTTCTTTCCTCTGGTGTCAACGGAGGCCGAGCTGTTCCGATCTGCATTGGTTCTTCCTTATGGCACAAGTATGGGACGGAAGGTAGAGAGGAGGCTCCAGCGGAATGGGTGACTGGGGTCCTTTGCTTCCTCCTTTCAGCCTTTCGTTCAGTGAGTCTATATTCTATCTGCAGAACTATCGACATGAGGTCTGATAAGGTTGTGGGTCGAGATATGCGAGCCAGCTCATCCTTGAGTTCTTCCCTAAGACCTCGACGAAAGAGGGTATACTGAACCCGTTCCGGCCACCCTGCTTCTGTAGACAACCGTTTAAACGAGGAAATGTAGGAAAGCAGGTCGCTGGATCCCTGCTGTACTTCGAGTAGCTGTTCAGCCACTACAAGTGTTATGTCGGGCTGTTCGAATGTCTGTTCCAGCACAGTCAAGAAGGCATCATAATTCCGAAGAACTGGGTCGTTGGATGTGACAAGAGGTGTAGCCCAAGCCAGGGCATTGCTTGTCATATTAGACACCATAAATCCCACTTTTATGTGGTCTGTGGAATAGGTCTGTGGACGAAAGGCAAAGTGGACAGAGCATGCTTCCAAAAATTCCTTCAAATGTTTAGGGGCTCCATCGAACTTGCCGGAGGACAAGACCATAGGAGGCAAATCAAACTCCCGTGTTTCTCGGTGAGTAAACAATTGCTTCAGGGTGGCATTCTCAGATTTGACGTTCTGTAGTTCTGTGTTCATAGCCTGAACCGCGGCTGCCAACTCTTGTAACTGTTCCGGGGTAGCCATCTGAATCTTTTGGCGTTGCAATCTGTCAACTTCCGATGATTCCTTCGCCCCTTCCGATTCACTCCAATCCCCCTCCTCCTCACCTGTGAGTTCCGAATGTAGGGTTCCCCCGAACCGTTTCTTCCACAGCTCTTCTTTCCTCTTTCCTTTTTTTTGTGGAAAGGATCTGCCCCAAAGGGAAGCCACCCTGACTTCTGAATAGAAGATCTGGGGGGGGCCCCTCCTCCGGTTCAGACCAGCGGGGAAAGCCGTAGGCATAAAAAACCCCTAGGTGAAGTACTGAGATGAGATCGGCAGAAGGTGAGTCCTTGTCTGATAAGCCGGATGGAAGAGGCAGGCAGAGATACGAGGGCTGGCGAACCTGAGATCAGAACGCAAGAAATACTGAAGTGAGAAAGGGAGTGAAAATTGGAGGAGAGGGGGGAAAATGCTGCGCTCCCTGCTAAACCTGACGCGAGCCTGCGGGAACAAGGGCAGAAGGAAAATTCCAAAGGAAGGGGAAAGCAGAAGGGAGAAATTCCGGCACCGAGAAAAGGCGCCGAGCAACACACAGAGGGAGAGAAAACTTACTAGCGCTTCAACCCGAAAGCCTGACGCGAATAGGTTGCAACGCGCAGACTTCCGGGTAGGAGCGGCTAATAAGCGGTCACCTCCCGGCAGCCGGCCGGAAGACTAGACCGTGACCGTGCGTTGCACGGAGACGTGGCGGAACCGCTAATGGCCGCTCCAACGCCATCGGCTCCATGCACGCCAGTCACGGCGGATCATGACAATAATCAACATTTTTTTTTTACCCTCTTATTTAATAGATTACAAACGAGTGTACTGTGCAATTTGCTCAGTTTCTGTGTTTGTTGCTAAAATCATTGGGTCTGTGGGAGAAAATAAAATGTAAAAAATTTTAAAAAATTAAATTAAAAATATTAATAAAAAAAAAACATTTTTGTTATACTACAGTCTATTTGTTTGTTTTCAGTGTTCACCTGTTGTTTCTGGCTAATGCTCTATATATTGGCTTGTTGCAGATTTCAGGAGTAGTTAGATACCTGTTGACATATTCTAACAGTCTATTTTTTGTTATAATGAAGTGGTATTCATTTATCTGTTTGGATATTGTAAAATTTTGGGGCAGTTAGATACCAGTTGGTGTATTCTAACTGTCTATTTTTTGTTATAATGTAGTGGTATTGATTTATCTGTTTGGTTATTGAAAATCTTGAGGTAGTTAGATACCAGTTGGCGTATTCTAACTGTTTATTGTTTGATATAATTTAGTTGTGTCATTTATCTGTTTAGTTCTTGTAGAATCTTGGGGCAGTTAGATACCTGTTGGCATATTCTAACTGTTTATAGTTTTTTATAATTAAGTGGTATTGATTTATCGGTTTGGTTATTGTAAAATCTTGGGGCAGTTAGATACCAGTTGGCGTATTCTAACTATCTAATTTTAGACATAATTTAGTAGAATTCATTTATTTGTTTAGTTGTTGTAGAATCTTGGGGAAGTTATATAGCTGTTGGCATATTGTAACAGTTTATAGTTTTTTAATAGTAGTTTAGTTAATGTTTAAGTACAGTTTAGTTAATAAATTTTGGTTTTAAGAAGATTAAATAAGCGTTTGTAAGATTTGCAGGTAATCTCTGCTTTAGAGTAATGATACAATCATTACATTCGAGCCATCCACATTTTTTTTTATATATGCAGTATAGTGACCTGCATTGGTTATGGCTCTTGTGTGGTAGAATATGCCTATTCTTGTGATGGTTTTCTTACCAAGTGATACTTGACCATGTGTGAATCCACTCAGCTTGCAGTTGTTTTTGGTACCATCTGCATTGTAATGTAGAAGCATTAGTATTACGTATTTACTATGTGTTTGTATTAGTAAGGTGGAGCGATTATCCGAATTGCAGGTAGTACATAATCTACCATGGTTTGCATTTCGTACAAGTTGCTGAAATGGAACGGATTCACAATTAGGTATTGATACATACACAAAGCGCTCATTGGGGATTTGTTCTTGTGTCACATTGTTGCAGAGAGTGCATGTATGTGTCCACATGTATGAAATCTGGAAGATTTCATTTATAGGTATGTTTTTGTTTTCCAGTACTTTTAGTAAGTACATTAGAAATTCTTGTGGATCTTCCTGTGAGTTTATAGTGAATTTCACCATTCCAGCACAGTAGACCAATTGTTGTCTTATTCAATAAACACTATACGTGTTGTCACGATTGTTTGTTGCGTTTCTATGAAGTACTAACATTTGGAAACACAATTGGTCTGTACTGTGTAAGTAAATATTGTCAACAATTGATGGTAATTGAAATAGAATATTCATTGCTACATTTGCGTAGCAACTTACACCAATTATATTTGAAAGTTTAAATGGACCAGGCAGTTCTGTATCTGAGTGCTTTTTTTGGCGTTTGTCTTCCTTCTTTGAAGAAGTACCTGGTTTACTTTCCCTAATAGGTTCTTTTTTGCTTGTGGTACTTGATGAAGCATTAAGTATCTTTTACTCTCTTTGGAAGATTTGCAGTGACATCCTGTTGCATTTCTGATTGATTTAGTTTTCTTTTAGAACATTTAACTTTTTGTGGAACATGATATGTTTTTAGATGGGGGGTGTATAGTGAACAAAGTCTATTGTATTCTAAAATGCAAGGAATATCAGCTTTTACTTTACTTGCATCAAAGTTGATTAGAAATAGACCGTCAAGTGTACATAAGCATGATAGTGCTATGTAGCTCATACCTTCTTTAAAGACCGTGTTACCAATGTCTATCAATGCTTTGTCTAGGGTAAGACCTTGTGATTTATGAATGGTGACTGCGTATGCAAGAGTTAGAGAAAATTGTTCTCTGCGTACCTGCATGTCTTTGAAGAGAAGGAATCGAGCTGTTGAGCGTCCTATCCTTTTCACTTCTGAAAGTTTGTCAAAGAGAATATTGACAAACTGAATGTTGTTGTCACGTGGGTATGTTTGAAAGCCAACAACTGTACCCAGTGCTCCATTAACTAGTCCTTGATCCACTTCAAGGTTACGTTTAAGCATTACTCTGCAAATTAAGGATAATTTTAATATTTTTTCCAATCCAGCTGTGATGGAGATTGAATTTTCTAAACTGTTTAGTCTTGTTGTGGCTTGTTCACACATGGGTAGTGTCATACCACGTATGTCTAGTTTGGCTGTGGCGCTAATTTCAATTATTGGTTGCATTTCTTTTTTTAACATTGTTTCATTGAATTTGAAACAGCTTGCAAGAGTTGGCATTAAGGCCATACAATTGACATTTTTGTGGGCTAATTGTTCCATAACATCCGTAGCACATGCATTATCGCCATAAAGTGCATGAATGTGCCGGGTTTTCAATATTGCTTGTGATTCTTGAGATAGTATACCAACTCTAATACTTTTTAAGATGTTGGCATGAGTGAGATCTGCAGATTGCTGCATGTTTTCTGTTAATTCTCTGTATTGGAAATGTTGCCAAAGGTTGACATTTCCAATGCTGTCAACAGTTTTACGGCAGAGTTTGTGTCCTAAAGTTTTAAAAATAGGCTCACCTTTCACTGGTGTCAATTGAAGAAGATCTCCGAAAACAATAATGTGTTTTCCTCCAAAGAGCTCTTCGTAGTTTGTTTTGAGTACTTCTTGTAATCTGAGGTGAATCAAAGCCAACATCAGGTTGGAGACCATGCTCATTTCATCTATTAGTAGCATTTTCATTTGATTTAATACTCTGCGTAGTTCCATTGCAGCTTCTGTAGAAAGTTTGTAATAGTCTAATTTGTTTTGGTGTTCTACTGGCAGGAGTAGTAATCGGTGTAAAGTGACACCACCTATGTTGTAGGCAGCTAAACCAGTGGGGGCAGTGACAAAAGCTGACAGTTTGTTGTTCGTCAATTGTTGAAGGAATTTACTGATGATTTTGATTAAGAATGTTTTGCCAGAACCAGCTTCACCACTGACGTACAGTAGTATAGGTGATTACTGGCCATACACACATGTCCCAGGATGCATTAACCTCATTACTGGCCTGGCTATGTGTCCTGTGCAATGGAATGATGGAGGGGGTAGCTTCTTCATGATGGGTTATGGTGTGCACTCACGTCTTGTTGCATGTGCATCGTATATGCATGCAGCATTGTTGGACTGCATTCATTGATGTGTTGTGCGAGTTTTGGTGACAGGGGGGTGTTGCCTATAGTTAGTAGCATACTCATCATTCTGCACTGATCTGTGCCATGGTGACTTTCAGTAATCCTATGGGTGTGCAGGACCAGTCACACGCTGTGGGATCCCTTTTAGACTCACTTCTATGCACTCCCAGGGATGACTGTCCTGTGTGGTGAGATGCAGGAGTCTGCGACATGGTGCTATTGCACTGCATGGTGCCAGATGCCCTTACAGAGTGTAAGGGCTGCCGATGAGTGGTGCATGTGTTGTGGTATTTGGGCAGGTTTCCTGTTAGTCATGTTGGGTTAGGTGTCGGCTCTAAATCATCACTGTGTGGTTAGGTAGCCATGTGCCATGTCACTTGCCTTGGGGCACAGTGTTCTGTGAGGTGAACATCGTGCACTGGCGTGAACATTCCCACACAGGTGGAGTAGGCATCTCCCCCCCCTTTCCCACCCAGGTGAAGTAGGCAGCCAACATACTCACAGCCCCAATGCACTGCCATGGCCCATTCAGGTTACTCACCAAGCAGCCAGGCACGTCGTCCGGCATGTCGCTCCATGTAGCGTGGTAGTGTGGAGTTCCGCAGGACCAAGGAGTCATAAGTTGATCCAGGGTATCGGGCATTGCACTGTGTGATGGCTTTACTGGCATTAAACACCATCTGGACGTTGATGGAGTGGTATTGCTTGTGGTTGCGATACGGCACCTCCATGGCATGCGGGACCACCAATTCAACGTGGGTGCAGTCGAGGGCACCTATGCAATTTGGCATACCCGCTGGTGCATGGAAGGCAACTTTTGTATCATATATCTCCTGGGGAGTCCGGGGTAGGGATATGTAGTCCCTTGTGTGGTTGAGGAGGGCATCCAGCACTTGGTTGAGTATCCGGGAAAATATGGGCTGTGAAATGCCATGCATGTGTCCAACTGTATGCTGGCAGGTGCCTGTGGCAAGGAAGTGGAGCACAGACACTACCTTCAGTAGAGGGGGGATGGCAGTGCTGATTTCTATGAGGCTCACTATATCGTCATGTATCAGGTCCACTATGGTGGTAATGGTGTCCCAGTCAAGCCGGTACAGGGTGTGGATCTGCTCTGGTGTGAGGTTGAAGGGGGTGGCTCTGATGCAGGGGATTGGGGGCTGGTGGCTGGTGGCGTGGTAATGGTGGCTGTACCGGTAGGGCATGCTGGGCCTGTCTCACCCTCCTTCTCCTCCTGTGTATCCTCTGTGGTGGGGGCTGTGGTTGTTGTTGTTGCTGTTGTTGTAGTTGCTGCCTTGCAAGCAGGGCCTCCAGCTCCAGGCATGCTGCTACAATTGGTATCATCTTGGTGTGGGAGGGGGTGTGGTGTGTGGGTGTGCTCTTTTTGTGCTGTGCCAGACTGCATTGCCTACACCTGTGCTGGTTGAGTGCACCTGTGCCTCTTGGAAACACTGCTCATGGTTCTTAACACCTTCTCCGCGATGTCGTTATTTACTCCATGCCGGTAAGGTACTTTGCGGCCTTGTGGAGGCCGTTTTTTGCATGTCGGCATTACTTGGGATCAAATAAACGAAATGGGTGTGTCGTTAGGACGGTATGCCTGTCCGTTTTGTCCGCAGGCAAGTTGAAACTGTTCTAATAACACATGCAGTGTCCTGAAATGTTTGTCAATGGACGAAATGGGGGTGTCCTGAGGACGCTGTCCGTATTGTTCGCTGGCAAGGTGGAAGTGTTCTAAGAACACATCATGCGTCCTGGGATGTTCATAAATAAACAAAATGGGGGTGTCCTGAGGACGCTATGCCTGTTCGTACTGTTCGTAGGCAAGTTGAAACTGTTCTAAGAACACTCATCATGTCCGCGGACATTAAAAGTGCCCATATGGCATAGTTAAAATGTTTGACTCTATGGGTGTGATATGCTGCAGTGTTTGTGGCCAGGGCATAGAGTCTTGGGAGCATGGCCATGGATAACTTTGGGATCCAAGAACTAATTTATAAGCAACAAAGTTATAAGCCACTATGGGTGTGATATGCTGCGGTGGTTGTGGCCAGGGCATAGAGTCTTGGGTGCATGGACAAGACCAAATTTATGAGCACCAAAGTTATAAGTCACTATGGGTGTGATTTGCTGTGATGGTTGTACTTATTATAATATACTTACTGTTAGGTTTAGTAACTGGAGTACATGTATTTCTTGTTCATTTCTGTGCTAAAAGAAAAGGTAATGTTAGTATTGCTATTTTGTAACGACTTATAACATTGAATAATCAACATTTTCTTTTTACCCTCTTATTTAATAGATTACAAACAAGTGTACTGTGCAATTTGCTCAGTTTCTGTGTTTGTTGCTAAAATCATTGGGTCTGTGGGAGAAAAAAAATAAAAAAAATTAAAAGAAATTAAATTAAACATTTTAAATTTTTTTTAAAAAAAAAAAACTTTTTTGTTATACTACAGTCTATTTGTTTGTTTTCAGTGTTCACTTGTTGTTTCTGGCTAATGCTCTATATATTGGCTTGTTACAGATTTCTGGAGTAGTTAGATACCTGTTGACATATTCTAACAGTCTATTTTTTGTTATAATGAAGTGGTATTGATTTATCTGTTTGGATATTGTAAAATTTTGGGGCAGTTAGATACCAGTTGGCGTATTCTAACTGTCTATTTTTTGTTATAATGTAGTGGAATTGATGTATCTGTTTGGTTTTTGAAAATCTTGAGGTAGTTAGATACCAGTTGGCGTATTCTAACTGTTTATTGTTTGATATAATTTAGTTGTGTCATTTATCTGTTTAGTTCTTGTAGAATCTTGGGGCAGTTAGATACCTGTTGGCATATTCCAACTGTTTATAGTTTATTATAATTAAGTGGTATTGATTTATCGGTTTGGTTATTGTAAAATCTTGGGGCAGTTAGATACCAGTTGGCGTATTCTAACTATCTAATTTTAGACATAATTTAGTAGTATTCATTTATCTGTTTAGTTGTTGTAGAATCTTGGGGCAGTTATATAGCTGTTGGCATATTGTAACAGTTTATAGTTTTTTAATAGTAGTTTAGTTAATGTGTAAGTACAGTTTAGTTAATAAATTTTGGTTTTAAGAAGATTAAATAAGCGTTTGTAAGATTTGCAGGTAATCTCTGCTTTAGAGTAATGGTACTATCATTATATTCGAGCCATCCACATTTTTTTTTTATATATATGCAGTATAATGACCTGCATTGGTTATGGCTCTTGTGTGGTAGAATATACCTATTGTTGTGATGGTTTTCTTACCAAGTGATACTTGACCATGTGTGAATCCACTCAGCTCGCAGTTGTTTTTGGTACCATCTGCATTGTAATGTAGAAGCATTAGTATTACTATTTACTATGTGTTTGTATTAGTAAGGTGGAGCGATTATCCGAATTGCAGGTAGTACATAATCTACCATGGTTTGCATTTTGTACAAGTTGCTGAAATGGAACGGATTCACAATTAGGTATTGATACATACACAAAGCGCTCATTGGGGATTTGTTCTTGTGTCACATTGTTGCAGAGAGTGCATGTATGTTTCCACATGTATGAAATCTGGAAGATTTCATTTATAGGTATGTTTTTGTTTTCCAGTACTTGTAGTAAGTACATTAGAAATTCTTGTGGATCTTCCTGTGAGTTTATAGTGAATTTCACCATTCCAGCACAGTAGACCAATTGTTGTCTTATTCAATAAACACTATACGTGTTGTCAAGATTGTTTGTTGCGTTTCTATGAAGTACTAACATTTGCAAACACAATTGGTCTGTACTGTGTAAGTAAATATTGTCAACAATTGGTGGTAATTGAAATAGAATATTCATTGCTACATTTGCGTAGCAACTTACACCAATTATATTTGAAAGTTTAAATGGACCAGGCAGTTCTGTATCTGAGTGCTTTTTTTGGAGTTTGTCTTCCTTCTTTGAAGAAGTACCTGGTTTACTTTCCCTAATAGGTTCTTTTTTGCTTGTGGTACTTGATGAAGTATTAAGTTTCTTTTACTCTCTTTGGAAGATTTGCAGTGACATCCTGTTGCATTTCTGTTTGATTTAGTTTTCTTTTAGAACATTTAACTTTTTGTGGAACAGGATATGTTTTTAGATGGGGGGTGTATAGTGAACGAAGTCTATTGTATTCTAAAATGCAAGGAATATCAGCGTTTACTTTACTTGCATCAAAGTTGATTAGAAATAGACCGTCAAGTGTACATAAGTGTGATAGTGCTATGTAGCTCATACCTTCTTTAAAGACCGTGTTACCAATGTCTATCAATGCTTTGTCTAGGGTAAGACCTTGTGATTTATGAATGGTGACTGCGTATGCAAGAGTTAGAGAAAATTGTTCTCTGCATACATGCATGTCTTTGAAGAGAAGGAATTGAGCTGTTGAGCATCCTATCCTTTTCACTTCTGAAAGTTTGTCAAAGAGAATATTGACAAACTGAATTTTGTTGTCACGTGGGTATGTTTGAAAGCCAACAACTGTACCCAGTGCTCCATTAACTAGTCCTTGATCCACTTCAAGGTTACGTTTAAGCATTACTCTGCAATTTAAGAATAATTTTAATATTTTTTCCAATCCAGCTGTGTTGGAGATTGAATTTTCTAAACTATTTAGTCTTGTTGTGGCTTGCTCAGACATGGGTAGTGTCATACCATTTATGTCTAGTTTGTCTGTGGCGCTAATTTCAATTATTGGTTGCATTTCTTTTTTTAACATTGTTTCATTGAATTTGAAACAGCTTGCAAGAGTTGGCATTAAGGCCATACAATTGACATTTTTGTGGGCTAATTGTTCCATAACAAGCACATGCATTATCGCCATAAAGTGCATGAATGTGCCGGGTTTTCAATATTGCTTGTGATTCTTGAGATAGTATACCAACTCTAATACTTTTTAAGATGTTGGCATGAGTGAGATCTGCAGATTGCTGCATGTTTTCTGTTAATTCTCTGTATTGGAAATGTTGCCAAAGTTTGACATTTCCAATGCTGTCAACAGTTTTACAGCAGAGTTTGTGTCCTAAGGTTTTAAAAATAGGCTCACCTTTCACTGGTGTCAATTGAAGAAGATCTCTGAAAACAATAATGTGTTTTCCTCCAAAGAGCTCTTCGTAGTTTGTTTTGAGTACTTCTTGTAATCTGAGGTGAATCAAAGCCAACATCAGGTTGGAGACCATGCTCACCTCATCTATTAGTAGCATTTTCATTTGTTTTAATACTCTCCGTAGTTCCATTGCAGCTTCTGTAGAAAGTTTGTAATAGTCTAATTTGTTTTGGTGTTCTACTGGCAGGAGTAGTAATCGGTGTAAAGTGACACCACCTATGTTGTAGGCAGCTAAACCAGTGGGGGCAGTGACAACAGCTGACAGTTTGTTGTTCGTCAATTGTTGAAGGAATTTACTGATGATTTTGATTAAGAATGTTTTGCCAGAACCAGCTTCACCACTGATGTACAGTAGTATAGGTTTGTAATTTTGGCAGGTGCATTCTTTGTTTTCATGTTGTACACCATGTGCAATTTCTTTTGTTACTTCTTGAAAAATGCTACATTGCTCATTGTTTAGTTTTGATTGTAGTATAGTTAAGTCTTCTTTATCTTCATACTGACACATGGTGTTTTCTACTTCTGTCATAGCTAATTCTGCCTCATTTGTTATTAGTGGCTCTGCCAGTGGTTATTGGCTTCCTGTTAGAGAAGGTTGACTACTGTTAGGAGTGTCCTTATCTAGTTGGGCCTGGAGTTCTTCTTTGTGTTGCTGTTCATTGTGCAACATTGTTTTTGTACTGTGTAAAGTTTACATCAGTTATAGTGCTTTCATTTGCTTTGAAAGCGTCTTCATAGGAGTCATAGTTATCTAGTATTTCTTCTTCTTTTCTCCATGGTTTAAAGAGTTGTAGCAGGGACATGTAATATAGTTATTTATGTTGAGGACTCTTTAATGACAATTTCACATGATTAATTAAATTTGGTTTGGTGAGTTTTACTAAGCTGCCTTCACAATTTGTCACTCTGTATTTACCTTTTTTTTCATCGGGTTTTATATTATTTCTGTATGTGAAGTTTTGGGCTATGTGGTATAGACACATGGTTTCCAAAATGTTACTTCTGATTCGGTAGTATGTGTCAAGTAAATTGTTTTTTAAAATGTCTTGGCTGTTGGGATCATGTTTGGCTATTGTTTCTATATCTTCGTATGATTTTAGAACTCTTTTTTAGATTTAGTAGGACCAAGACTTAGCCATACTATATTTTCAGATTTTCCATACAAAGCAGTACCAGTTAAACAATCTGCTGCTTCGTAGGAGCCACATTATCTATGGGAGAGCATTTTTATGCACAAGCTGTATAATTTCTGAGACAGTGTTTTGTCTGATGACAGGTCATTCCAGAGGTCTTGGAGCTCTATTTTTCTGCTTTGGTTAAGTATGCTGTAACATATCGTGCAACTGCAGTGGAATTGTCTTCAATGTACTGCACATCTATGTTTGTATTCCATAAGTGGGCAATGATTGCATTGAAATCATTGATATATTTTTCTTCTTCTGTTCTTTTTATCTAATATGTATTTTTAGGTGATTTACCTTTAACACTATATCTAACTGCAGACATGAAGTTGTTCACTTCACCTGTTTTTGTAACCGGTCTAGGGAAACCAAAGAGGCATTTGGTGTAGTATTTCCCTTTGTTTTTGTATTTGCAACGACAATATTTGCCACATTTGCGTCTTTGAAATTGTAAAATTTGTGCATGAAGATCACTATTTGTTGCTTCTGATGGAATTTCACAAGTGACATATTTTTCAATAAACTGTAAAACAGTGGCATCACTGTCTTGACCAAATTTAGGAGCATCTTTAATCCATAAAAGCATGTGGAAATGTCGTGCTCCTCTGGCTTGGTATTCTTTTCTCCAAAAGAAGTGTTGCACTTCTCCAAGGGGAGGAACAGTTTTATTACAAATAAAGTGTATCATAGCAATGAAGCGATGGTGAAAATATCTTGAAACATTAACAGGATCTAGAGAACAAAGTTCTCCAGGTGTTAGTATATCTATGTTTATTTTGTTTTTGTTTGATATGCGTAGGAAATCATGTAAATCTTCCCATGCATATTCTGCACAACTTAATGTAACAAATCAAGTGGGTGGGCCAAGGTTTCTTATCATACAACGTACATCTCTATGACGTCAAAACCAGTCTCTTTAGTACCACTCATGTTTGCTAACAGATTTGTAATATTTGATTGTAAAACCTCATCTTTTTGTTGCACTATTTGTAATAATTTTGTAGCTGACATATTTTTAAAGTGGGATCTTGATTTTAATGTGTGTGCAACTCCGTAACATAAAGTTGCTAGTTCACTTTCAAAGAGTAGGTGGAATATGTATTCCACATTTTGTCTAAATCTGGGATCTTCAGAATACATCCGTAATGAGCGGTATTCTGATGCTGTTATTTGAATAGGTCTATCATCGTACCTTCCTCCTTTGCCAGTAGGAAAGAGTAGAGGAAAAGCACGTGCTTCTATACTTTTTTCCCATATGCTGATTGGTGATCCTTTTGTTTGACTCATTTGGTACGTTTCTAGTGCATCTTCCACGGTGTCATTAGAGTGCAATGGGTGAATTGTATAATGGTCTAAAGTATTGGATATTGTAGCAGGATCTAGGAGCTCACATTGACCAGCTTCTTGTGTCTCTTGAATTATTCCCTTCAAGTTTTCTTCAATATTAATTGCTTTGTAGGATTCATTATTGTCTTTTAGATATTGCAAGGCTTGTCTAAGTTTATGTAAATCTACCAGTTGTTGCCAAATTTTTTTGTCTTTTGTAGGTACACCATTTACTAAGATAATTAAAGATTGCTCCATTGGACGTTGCACTCTTAGAGTGTGCACATTTTGTTTTAGATCTAATGGTAAATACACCACTTTTCCATGAATACCTTTCACTAGTTCAGAGGGAGGTAATTTTGCTGTTTTTGGTTGAAGGCGTATTAGAGCTTGAAAGGGGTGCAGTGTTTGAATTATGATGCTCTCATATAAATTGAGTTGTTGTAGGGGTTTTGGTAGTGGAAATAATTCCAAATTATTTGTGATAGCACGTGAAGGAGTTTGGTTGTTGTCAAGTTTTGTAGAGCAGTAACTGCAAAGTATTAAGGGGTCAGTTATTTCGTATTTGTTTTCTGCTATAAGGTAGAGAGCTAATTCAAACCATTTAGAATCTTCATTGTCTTCCATTTTGTATGTTAGGTCTACAGTTTTTTTGTTACTTTTATAAAAGTTCTACGGCAACATACACACACATGGTTTGGTACTTCAGCATGAGTACTTTTACATTTAAGTATTTATTTTTTGTATGTGTGTAGTAGAAGGTTGCCATGCATAGAATTGTTGCTAATTTGATTTAAAGCTATTTCATTCTGTAAGTGGCTTTCACTTCCAAAATATGTTTTCTGGATATAGTCGATTTCTTCAAGTGGGTCTTTTGCTGTACCATGTAGAAGAATGTTATTTACATTGGCTAGTGCTAAAGAAGTACTTTTAGCATAGTACAGTTTATAGACTAGATTTCTTATAAATGAATGATGTGTTGATATCATTTTGATATAATGGAAGGTGGTTTTGCAAGTAGGTCCTGAAATGCAGGCCAATGAATGTCCTTGTAGTCCTGTGTACTTGCGCACTGGACAGGTATCCATATTTTGCAGTAGTTTAATTTTGATTTTGTCTTTGCCTTTCACATATTGATTGAGGAATTGGCGTAAAGACTTGAAAGATTTGTTGGGAATGTTACACATTGACGTGCATGGCCATTTTTATACTAGACGTTCTGATTCAGTTGAATGGATAGGTAATTCTGGGGATATTTTTGTAAGCAGTATTTCTTGTTCCATTATGGTATTATTAACTTTTTCATAACCTCGTCCACTGCTATGTATGGCAATTGTATTTGTTTGCTTTTGTTTGTATGCTTCTTCATTAAAATATGGTTCTGTGCTTGTAGTGTGACTCCATTCACCTCCACAGATACTTAAAAAGTTATTTGTGTTGACATTTTGGGGGTAATTCATAGAATTCAGCGCACAAGTGGCGCACGCGGCTGGCGCACAGTGTGCGCGTGCGAATCCCTGCGCCAGCCGCGTGCGCTAAAATCCATTTCTGCGCACAGCGTATTCATGGATTCCAGCCACCAAAACCAGCCGTGGTGCACAGTGGCGCAGCGACCCTGCAGCAGCGCCAGTTACGCCCCCAAGAACGCCTCTCGCGCAGGGAAAAGCCATCAATATACCCAATCCAGCGCAAAGGGCTGCGCTAACCCTGTACCAGCACGGCTACGTGTATCACTGGGGTGCGCGGGAAGTACCTCACGTGATTGGCCCCGTGCGAGCAGGGTACGCGTATTTCAGAGGTGCGCGGGAAGTTCCACACGCGATTTCCGCAGGGTACGTGTATTTCAGGGGTGCGCGCGAAGTTCCACACGCGATTTCAGCAGGGTACATGTATTTCAGGGGTGCGCGGGAAGTTCCACACGCGATTCCATTAGGGTACGTGTATTTCAGGGGTGCGCGGGAAATTCCACACGCGATTGGCCCCGTGCGTGCAGGGTACGCGTATTTCAGGGGTGCGCGGGAAGTTCCACACGCGATTCCATCAGGGTACGTGTATTACAGGGGTGCGCAGGGAGCACCACACGTGAATTGCACGTGTGGGTCCTCCCAGGTGTTCCCTCTACACCCTCCATGGCCCCTGCAGGTGGCTCACACCACAGGGGCCTACCCTGCACATGTCCTGCAGGCACCCCATCCACCATGGCCATGCCCCCCAGCAAACCCACATGTCAACTTGCACTACTGCCCACCACCGCATGTCCCCCTGCACCCCCAGCCACCAGGGGCACCCTCCACCAGGCCCCCACCCATGTCTCCCACCACCCCCACCCCGCAGCAGTGCAGGGTCACCCTCCACCAGGCCCCCACCCATGTCTCCCACCACCCCCAACCCACAGCAGTGCAGGGTCACCCTCCACCAGGCCCCCACCCATGTCTCCCACCACCCCCACCCCCCAGCAGTGCAGGGGCACCCTCCACCAGGCCCCCACCCATGTCTCCCACCACCCCCTCCCCCCAGCAGTGCAGGGGCACCCTCCACCAGGCCCCCACCCATGTCTCCCACCACCCCCACCCCCCAGCAGTGCAGGGGCACCCTCCACCAGGCCCCCACCCATGACTCCCACCACCCCCACCCCCCAGCACTGTGGGGCACCTGCCAGCAGGCCCCCACCCATGTCCAACACATGTCCCCACCACCCCCACCCCCCAGCAGTGCACGGTCACCCTCCACCAGGCCCCCACCCATGTCTCCCACCACCCCCACCCCCCAGCAGTGCAGGGGCACCCTCCACCGGGCCCCCACCCATGTCTCCCACCACCCCCTCCCCCCAGCAGTGCAGGGGCACCCTCCACCAGGCCCCCACCCATGTCTCCCACCACCCCCACCCCCCAGCAGTGCAGGGGCACCCTCCACCAGGCCCCCACCCATGACTCCCACCACCCCCCAGCACTGTGGGGCACCTGCCAGCAGGCCCCCACCCATGTCCAACACATGTCCCCACCACCCCCCCCCCAGCAGTGCACGGTCACCCTCCACCAGGCCGCCACCCATGTCTCCCACCACCCCCACCCCCCAGCAGTGCAGGGGCACCCTTCACCAGGCCCCCACCCATGTCTCCCACCCCCCCACCCCCCAGCACTGTGGGGCACCTGCCAGCAGGCCCCCACCCATGTCTCCCACCACCCCCACCCCCCAGCAGTGCAGGGTCACCCTCCACCAGGCCCCCACCCATGTCTCCCACCACCCCCACCCCCCAGCAGTGCAGAGGCACCCACCACCAGGCCCCCACCCATGTCTCCCAGCACCCCCACCCCCCAGCCACCAGGGGCAGCCTCCACCAGGCCCCCACTCATGTCTCCCACCCCCCCACCCCCCAGCACTGTGGGGCACCTGCCAGCAGGCCCCCACCCATGTCCAACTCATGTTCCCCACCCCCCCACCCCCCAGCACTGTGGGGCACCTGCCAGCAGGCCCCCACCCATGTCTCCCACCACCCCCACCCCCAGCACTGTGGGGCACCTGCCAGCAGGCCTCCACCCATGTCTCCCACCCCCCCAACCCCCAGCACTGTGGGGCACCTGCCAGCAGGCCCCCACCCATGTCCAACTCATGTTCCCCACCACCCCCACCCCCCAGCACTGTGGGGCACCTGCCAGCAGGCCCCCACCCATGTCTCCCACCACCCCCACCCCCCAGCACTGTGGGGCACCTGCCAGCAGGCCCCCACACATGTCTCCCACCACCCCCACCCCCCAGCAGTGCAGGGTCACCCTCCACCAGGCCCCCACTCATGTCTCCCACCCCCCAGCACTGTGGGGCACCTGCCAGCAGGCCCCCACCCATGTCCAACTCATGTTCCACACCCCCCCACCCCCCAGCACTGTGGGGCACCTGCCAGCAGGCCCCCACTCATTTCCAACTCATGTACCCATGCACCCCCACCCCCCACGCACTATGAGGCACCTGCCAGCAGGCCCCCACCCATGTCTCCCACCACCCCCACCCCCAGCAGTGCAGGGTCACCCTCCACCAGGCCCCCACCCATGTCTCCCACCCCCCCACCCCCCAGCACTGTGGGGCACCTGCCAGCAGGCCCCCACCCATGTCCAACTCATGTTCCCCACCCCACCACCCCCCAGCACAGTGGGGCACCTGCCAGCAGGCCCCCACTCATGTCCAACTCATGTACCCCTGCACCCCCACCCCCAGCACTGTGGGGCACCTGCCAGCAGGCCCCCACCCATGTCTCCCACCACCCCCACCCCCCAGCAGTGCAGGGGTACCCTCCACCAGGCCCCCACCCATGTCTCCCACCACCCCCACCCCCAGCAGTGCAGGGTCACCCTCCACCAGGCCCCCACCCATGTCTCCCACCACCCCCACCCCCCAGCAGTGCAGGGTCACCCTCCACCAGGCCCCCACCCATGTCTCCCACCACCCCCACCCCCCAGCAGTGCAGGGTCACCCTCCATCAGGCTCCCACCCATGTCTCCCACCACCCCCACCCCCCAGCAGTGCAGGGTCACCCTCCACCAGGCCCCCACCCATGTCTCCCACCACCCCCACCCCCAGCAGTGCAGGGGCACCCTCCACCAGGCCCCCACCCATGTCTCCCACCACCCCCACCCCCCAGCAGTGCAGGGGCACCCTCCACCAGGCCCCCACCCATGTCTCCCACCACCCCCACCCCCCCAGCACTTTGGGGCACCTGCCAGCAGGCCCCCACCCATGTCCAACTCATGTCCCCACCCCCCCACCCCCCAGCACTGTGGGCCACCTGCCAGCAGGCCCCCACCCATGTCCAAGTCATGTCCCCACCCCCCCAACCCCCAGCACTGTGGGGCACCTGCCAGCAGGCCCCCACCCATGTCCAACTCATGTTCCCCACCCCCCCACCCACCAGCACTGTGGGGCACCTGCCAGCAGGCCCCACCCATGTCTCCCACCACCCCCACCCCCCAGCACTGTGGGGCACCTGCCAGCAGGCCCCCACCCATGTCCAACTCATGTTCCCCACCACCCCCACCCCCCACCACTGTGGAGCACCTGCCAGCAGGCCCCCACCCATGTCCAACTAATGTTCCCCAGCCAACATGTCATCACAATCTAGATCCCTGGTCCCTATGGTCAGCCTCCAAATGCAAAACACCCACCCGAGTATTGCATCCACCCACTCATAATTGGCAATTACATGACAGAACACCAATTGCAAGTTCCAAAACAAAATCATTTCCCTCACATACACCCAATGGATGTCAGTGAATCTCAAAACCCATATCATGAAATGCATGAAACCAATGAGATGATACTACACATTGAAGTATGATAAAAAAATATGTATTAAAGCAAACATAAATAGAATCAAAAATAAAGAAACATAAATGTGAATGTACAAAAATGAAAATAAGCATGTCCGTGAAAAAAAGCAAAACCAAAAATCAAATTCCAAAGTAATGGTGTCCAAAGTCACTGTCCACAAAACAAAATCCAATGGGAAATAAAAAAGAAAGCCATTGCTCCATGGTTAAAATGTGAAAGAAAAATACAATCCAACAGTGAACTATGTACATACAAACAAGCCAGGGTCCATTATCCCAACAAAAGAAAGGAAACCTATCTAACTACACTAACTAATAAAATAAACTATATACAAAAATGTGGCCAATGTCCGAAAGGTCCAAATTAAATCCCCAAAAAAATGAAACCTAACACTACCTACATAACTATGTACAAGGGCAGTGGTCTAGTTTGACGGCTCAATTGTGGATGTCCCGGGCCAGGGCATCATCGAACTCCTGCTCAATGTCCCGGAGGCGGTCCTCCTCCATGGCCCCGAGGGTCCGCAGGGCCGTCGACGTGTCCACCTCCAAACCCCTGCGGATTGCCTCGAGGCACTCGGCCCGCCTCAGGGCCCTCCGCATGGAGTTCTCCGCCCTGACCATTGTGAGCCGTGCCTCTTCCGCCCGCTGCCGCTCCGCATCTATGGCGTGGCCCAACCGCTGCCACACGGAAGTAACTCTCTGTCCTGGGTCCTCCTGCCCTCCGGCCGATGCCTGCCCTTCCGATGTTGAAGGCCCCGAGCCTTCATGGCTCCCACCACGTTGCTGCTGCTGCTGTGCCTCTGCCCGTGCACTGCCTCCTGCTGCCTGCACATCCTCCGCCGGCTGGGGTGCAGTCGTTGATGTGGCCACCCCTGCTGGACGTCTGACCCCCGACTGTGGCAGGGATGCCTCCTCCACCAGCCTGGCCGCACCGTCAGAGGCAGCTCCACAGGGCACCCAGGTGACTGATGGGTGGGAAGATGGCACGGAGGATGACTGGCGCGTAGGGGGTGCAGTTGAGGAGGGGGTCGGAGCAAGCCCCATCATACGGAGGAATCCGGCCTGGGTGACCTGTCCCAGCAGGCTGACGTGGTCAACGAGCCATTGGAGATGACGTGCAGTCTCCTCATGAAAAGACTGGCAGGTCACCTCGCATGGCCCGTTGACGCAATGCCACACCACTCAGAACAGGCTCAACCCGGACCCGGATAGCCACGTCCGCAGGCAGAGGAAGGCCAGTTGACGTGAGCTCATCCCCTGCCTGAAAACGGGTCTGGACGTAGGCATCCCTGCTGGTGCAAGATGATGCAGGGACAGGATCAGGGACAGGATTGCACACAGGCACCTCCGCGGCAGCCTGTGCTGCCTCCTGTCCCTGGTCCTGCACTGCACCACTAACACCAGTGGGATCCCCACCTCCAGACCCCGTCTCTGTTGCTTGCACGGACTCCTCCTCCACCAAACCCCCCACCAACCTGGATGACTCCGTGCCATCTTCCCCCGTTGGGCCCTGTGGGGTCCCAGCTGCCCCTTCTGCTGCCGAGGAGTCCAACTCCAACCTCTGCCTCTTGGACCTCCCCCCGGCAGCTGCGGCCTGGGACGCGGCACCGGACTCCTCACTCCCCGACGAGATGACAACATGGGAGGGGAGCCGTGCTTTGCGTCTCCGGCTGGCGGTGGGATCCCCGCCGCTGTGCTCCACAGCACCTTCTCCGCCCTCTTCATCAGTTGACGCTGCAGACAGGGAGAAATAAAACACAGGCATCAGGGCACTGTACAATGGACACATACACATGACAGTTGTACATGAGTGGCATTGGCAAACCTCAGACATGTCATCACAATCCCCAACACACATGTCATTTCAACTCGCACACATGAGCCATACCACAGCCATATCGCAACTGCCAGCACCATCCATACACATACAACAGCATGAGCAGGCACAGGTGAGCCAGACATCACATGCAACACAGGAAGTGCACCACACATGTACACACACCACCACACTTGCATGCATGTGTACACCTCTGCCAAGTGTCACAGTGTTCAGACGGGCATCCATGTCACATCTGCCGATCAGGCTTCCACATGCCGCTGTCACATGCATCCATGTTGCATCACTGTTGCACCCTTGTCAAATACACACACATGCACATGTACACAGTGCTGATACATGCAGCTGAAAACAACATACATGCGTGACATCACGGACATGTCTACTTACATACACATTCATCCAAACATGTGTGCCCACACAACTGCATTTGGCATGCAAGCTCACACACACAAGCACCATCAATGTCTCACACATTCCAGCCCTTGCATGTGTTAGCCCCACGGCCCTGTACACCCCCACCCATACTCGACCCCATACAAACAGATGTGCAACCTACACACTACTGAAAAATCACCACACGCACAGCTCACAATCAGGAAGCATGTACACTTACCGCTCGACTCCAGACGGGTCTGCCTCTCAAGGACCTGGACGTGGAGCGCTGGGGATATGCGTTCCAGGACCCTCATCTGTTCTTCCGACAAGTGGCCCCGGCGCCCCTTGGCATCCGCTGCCTTCAAGAGGCGCCGGGCCTTGTTCAGGGTCCTGGACCTGAAGTCCTCCCAGCGCTTCTTGACATGTTGTAAGTCGCGGACTGCCACCCCCTCCGCGTTGATGGCAGTCACAATGTCAGTCCAGATCCAAGTCCGTCCTTCCTTGTCGGTGCGGGAACTTCCGAAGAGGGCATCATACTGCCCCAGGACTTGCTCCACCAGGACACCAACTTCGGTGGCACTGAAGCTGGTGCCCCTCTGCCTCTCTGGCCAGGGGTTGTCAGTGGTCTCAGATGGTGTTTGCCCCAACATGACAACCCCAGAGGCAGGAGTGGGTGGCCAACTGGGTCCTGGGGCTGGGCTGTGGAGCGATGGAATCCCAGTCGGGAGTCTTCGGTTCCAGCAGGGGTGGTCACAGCAACAGCACCCCTGGCTGATGTGTAGGCAGCAAATGGCAGGGCACGTGGGCAGCAGGCAGTCAGGCAGCAGCAGATGGCAGGTGGGAGCGTGCTCGGGGCTCTGAGGGGCAGTAGTTCGGCCTTCTGGGCAGGAGCGTGGTCTTCCGTGTGCTTACGCGTGGCCAGCTTGATACGGAGTGATTTGGCACGTGAAAAATCTGCACGTCAGCGTGTAATTCGAGTAAAGGCCCTTAGCGCGTAAGCACGTCTGCACGCATACGCATTTTCATTGGACAGAAGGCCCCTCAAGCGCAAGCGCCCCTGTGACGTGACGCGTACAGGCATGCATGCGCATTTCAGCGCGCGTGAAAAACTGCACGTCCGCGTGTAATACGAGGAAAGGGCTCATGCGCGTAAGTGACGTGACGCGCGCGTGCGTTTCCCTCAGCACGGGTTAAAGGTGAGCGGGCCCAGCAGTTCGCTGTACGTGCCTTTCGTGGAGACCGACGTGTGTTGCTGCTTCCTGTTGTTTCGCGCGCCATCACAACTTCACAGCTATCAAGGACTTATCTCTTCTTTTGGCGGGGGTATTGGCTACGCGTGTTTTTCTGCATCGCGCTAGTCAGACGGTGAGTCGCACACGCTCTTTTTCCACCTGCGGGTGCCCCTGTGTATCGCACCCATTTTCAATGTCATAGTAGCCTGCGTGTCCCACGCGTACGCGTTATTCGTGTTACTGGGTGCCACCGCGTACTGCAGGAGGTTGAATCCACGCACGTAAGCTGCAGGGTTGCGTGCACGGTTTTACTGCAGTTTTGGGGTGCCTGAGCGTTGCGTGACCCGTCACCACATCACGGGGTCATATACAGCCTTGCAGGTGCAGGGGGGCTGTTAACATCTTGCTTCCCACCCTCTTCACCCCAATTGCCCAGGTCAATTGTGGTGTACACCTCCCATTGGCACCACTCCATCTGTGCCAGCACTACTACATCTGTGCCATGGTTGGGAGGGCACCAAAGGTGATGGGCGCCTCAGCTGGGCGTCCTCCTCGTGGCGGGCGTGGTCGGGGACGTGACCGTGGTGACCAGGGAGTAGGGGGACTCCAGGGTGTCCAGGGCAGCCACAGAGGGGGAAGAGGCAGGGGTGCGCCACTTGAGCACAATGTTGTGCCATGTGTCGGTGCAGTCATGCCATCACCCCCTGTGGTTCCGGGGGATGCAGCTCCTGCATCTGGCACTGGCACCCGTACGACCCGGCAGTCCGTTCCATCGACTGCCACGTGCCCAAGGGTAGTGGTAGCTGCAGGTGCAGCTGTGGACACCGCCACCCAGGCTCAGGGTCTGCCAGCGCAGGCTGCGTTGGCACTTGAAGAGCCCTTGGTAGATCTCCAACAGTCCAGGGGGGAAACCATAGGGGCACGCCGGGCTGCTCAGACCAAGACACGTGTCCCTGTGGCAGTCATGTCATCTGCTGCCCCGAACATCCGGGTGTTGGCAAGTGCAGGGGCAGATGCACCCAACAGCACCCTGGTTGTGAATCTGCCAACCAGGACCGTTGTGGTCAATGACCCTGCCACAGCTGATGTTGCTGCGCAGGGTCCATTAGTGGGCACCCAGCTGCCACTGACACAAGTCAGGCCTTTGGTCATCCCTCCACCTGCCACTCCCTTGGCTCAATCCACCGAACCCACTGGCCATACTGGTCAGGGCGGCATTAGCCAGCCAGGGTCTGCGCCACAGTCCAAGAGGAGGAAGGTTGCACCTGCAGCACAGGCTGGGACCCCACACACAGCCACGACCTCCTGCACGTCGAGGAAGAAGCCTTTCTGTAAGCAGGAACTGGACTTCCTCGTGGACTATGTGCGGGGCCACAGCCGTGACATGCTAGTGGGTGCCAATAGTCAGACTACGGCTGCCCAACGTGACACCCACTGGAAGCATGTTGCGGAACATGTCAGTTCATTCGGCCATGAGGTGCGCACGGCGCAGGAGTGCAAAAAGCGTTGGAATGACATCAAGCGCAGCACTAAGGCTAAGCGTGCCTCTAATTACAACTTGACTCTGGTGACTGGCGGTGGGCCTGCACCAGAGGAGGAAGAGCTCACTCCGCATGAGGCTCTCGTTGCGGAGTTCATACCACCTGAATTGGTCGAAGGAGTGGGAGAGATGCTGGACTTTGATGCGCAGTCCAGTGAGTGTTGATGCGTGTTTGTTGAGGATGTGTGTGTTTCACTTGTGGGATGTGTTGTGCATGATTGCTGCTACATGTGACGTGTACATGGTTCTGATGTGTAAGTAATGCAATGCTTCCGTCATGCATGTCTCCTCTGCCTGCTTGCGGGATTCCATGTAGGCATGCTCCCTTGCCCCTCCTCTGCCACTCTCCACCCCAGTTCCACCTTTGCACTGGTCTGCTTCAATCTTGCCAATGTGTAGTTTCTTGTTCATGTGTCCTGTGTAGATGCTAACTTCCAGCGTAGAATCTGCTAGACATATGCCGTGTGGTACAGCCTTAGTACTCGATGCAGGGTATCTCACTTGTACTGTGCATGTGTCAGATGTCCCGCAGGGACATGAGTGCCCATTCATGCTCCATGTGCATTGCACGCATGCCCCTATGTGTCCTTGACTGGATGATCACTGTAATATAGGTCCTTGGTTACATACATTGCCTGCCATCTCATCAGCCTTCCCATGTCAACTGTGGCTCAGTCCTGCGTTGCACACATGTTTAGGCTCTGACAATCTGTGTGGTTCACAGGCCTCAGCCTGTTCAATGGCCAATGACTCTGTCCAACTCTTGTTGTGTCTTCTCCACACGTGGGCGGCCTCTGGAGTTTTCATCATGTGTCCTGCCTACTGTCCCAGCATCATTTGCAGTGTTGTCATTTGAATCACATTAAGCTGTTGATGCCAGTCAACACTGCCTGTCAATACACAGGTGTATGGTCAGCCTTTTGATACCATGCTAGGCATCCCTGCTTTGGTACTGGGGTGGAGGGGTGCTTGGCTTCTAGATATGGTACACATTGAATGCACAATGCACGTGATGTGTGAATTTGACATTGCACTGCCTTCATATTTCCTGGCACACACCATGGAGTGCTTGTACATGTAGGTAGTGAGTGGCGTACACATTTTCTGCACTGCATAGACCCACTTCCATGGAAACTGCCACCTTTCAACAGGTCTGATCACAGAAGCTATTCAAAGTAGACCCAGCATGCATGCCAGGTCATATGTTGTGTGTCACATGTCTGCCGGATGCCTTTGCTGTCGGTGTGTGTGTGTGTCGTGTGCTTCTGACATGTGTAGTGACCTTTTTTCTCTCTATTTTTCAGGTGATGACACAATGGAGGCGGAGGATGGTGTTGTCATGCCAGACACAGGGTTGGTAACACCACATCAACCCGGTACTAGTGGGGGTCGTGGGGTGGTAGGCCACGAAAACCCCCAAGTGCTGCAGTCCATCTTGTCTCTGGCTGCCTATGAGTCCAGCCTTGATGACGACTCTAACGTCCATGTTGAGTTGGATGAGCATCAAGTCCATGTGTCAGGGGTGAGTGATTCTGATGTGGACACTCCTCTGTCTGCGACACCTGCACTGAGGGATCAGACAGTCTTGGTTCCTCCGCCCGTGGTGGATCGGGATGCAGGGTCACCCTCCACACCAGTCACTGATGTGCCTGGGACATCACGTCGACGGGGGCATGTAGTCGTGCAGCCGCAGGCGGTGCCAACACAGCGAGGACCCCGGTCCTTGGGTCCCGCAGGGGTCAAGCCCGGCAACGCGGTCGCCGCGCGCAACCGCTGTATACTGAGTGGGAGCAAGACATGACTGCCAATTCCGAACGGCAGGGGGCAGCAATGGAGAACATCGCTGAGAGCATGGAGCATGTGGCCCGATCTGTGCTCCCCCCTGCTAGGCAGGTGCTACTCCAGCAGCAGGCGGCACGGTCCACGGCCCGCTCGCTCAGGCTGGGCATGGCGGCCTCAGACAGGGCATGCCAGGCTGAAATGCCGTCTCTGCGTGAAGCAATTGCTGCTCATGCAGAGATGCACATGGATGCCCTGAGGGAGGAGTATGCTTCCCTCAGATCCACTCTGGGTGTCCTTATGATGTCCCAGAGGCAGCAGGCAGAGGAGAGGTTTGCACAGCTTGAGCGTACCATCTCGGCTGAGCTACAGGCTTGCCGGGAGGTGCAGCGGTTGTCCAGCCAGGCCTTGCAGGAGGAACTCCGTGTTACACGTGCTACCTTGCAAGAGGAAGCACGTGTATCACGTGAGGTTTTGCATGCAGACCTATGTCACATCGCCACACAGAACCAGGCTCACCCGTCCGACAGACTTGCTGCCGACGAGGGGCAAGCTGCAGCTAGGCGTGGTCAGGCTACTGTGCCACGTCCTCATTTCCAGGATGAGCCAGACTCGGACGACCATCTATCTCCCACATAGGTCGGGCTGTGCAGGCGTTGAGCCCATGGAGTTTTTTTTTTTGGCTCAGCATCATCGCATGTGGAAGTTGAGCAGCACCCTGTACCTCCCCCCTCCTGGGTGCCTCCCCTCCCCCCCGGGTTGTATGTGGCCATTTTTGATTTTTCTTTTAGTTTAGTTAGTTAAGTTTCTGTTTGATAGTTAGTTTAATTAGGTAATGTAGGTTTTCCATTGTTAGTGTAATTAGTTAATAGTTGATTTATTTTAAAATTGCTAGTCTATTGTGCTTTCATGTGACGGTGCGGTGCTTCTTGGCTTTTGAAGGCATCCACTGTCTGTTCCAGCTGGGCCCTTCACGCTTGTCTTGTGTATGTGTTTGCTGCTTGGGGTCCTTGACTCACATATGCCACTCCTGCCTCCCTTATCCATGGGCTCGCAAGGATGGTTCAGTGTTACAGAATATTACACAAGGGCTTTGGACTGTCATATCTGTGGCATGTCTGGTGCTGTGTGACTTGTGTTGACACCCCTAGTGGGGATGGTTTTGGTGTTATTGTCCACTGTTCAGCTTTTGCTAGATGGGGTGTGTCATGATTAATGTGTACATTGATTGCTATGCATTGTGTAGTATGTTTCATATCTTTCCTGTACACGTGCTTGTTGCAATCTATGCTGTAGATAGTGTTCCACACTTTGGATGTGAAAGACGGACTGATGGTGTGATTTGTGATGTGACTCTCTGACATGGTCAAGTAATGAGATGCCTGATGAGACACACACAGATGACTTTGAAGCATTAATCATGTGTTTCATGCCCTTTCTGCAGGGGGATGAGCCTCCAGAGCACCTTTGCCAGCAGACATGGCCCATTGGACGACGGAATTCTGGACCCGTTTGTTGGTGCCCACATGCACATGTGTGCACAAGCAGAGGCACAGGGATTGCAGACCCACGTCCTAGAACTGCTGACATGTTCCAAGGAACTCCAGGCAAGGTGAACATCACAGGGGGGCCATGACACAGCAAAGCTTGCATCAGGCGAGTTGCACATGCAGGCTTAGTCACAGCACTGAGGGTGAGCTTAGACGAATATTGGTGTTGAAGCACACAATGCAGCTCAGATGTGTTTGTGGACTGATGGCTGTTGATAGTAGGGTTGTCTGGGACACATGCAGGGCAGTGGCACATACCCTCCGGTACTCCAAGGTCCATTGAGGCACCTTGTATCAACCATGTAGCCTTCTGAGACATGGAAAGGGGCAGCTCACAGGGACATACAGCAAGGGACATACTCGGGTGCAGTGCATGTCTTTTCCATGTACTTTATGATAAATGCACTGCCAACTTTGTTTCGGTCATGGTGGTACGCAACTTGCTCTGTAGTCATGGCTTGCTATATGGGTCTGTCTGCTTACCCAGGGAACATTGCATGTTGTGTGAATTGTGACACATTGGTGTTCCATTTGCCACGCACCCACCAGCGGCTGACTTACTGCATTGACTGTGTATGACCCGTCACAGGGGTGATGTTATATATGGGTACGAAGCATCAACACCAGATTGTCTGTTTGTTGAATAATTTGTTGCTATGGGGCATGTTTGGTGTTGTGTTTTTGTGTAATTGGCACGTACAGGTTGTTGACTGTGGCTCTCTTTGCAGCATTGCAGTGCTCCTGTAACCGGACCTGAGAGTGCGCAGGCAGGAGGCCAGCACTCAAAACCAGAGCTAAGTGTCTTGTTGTTTTTCTTTGGAACTGCTCTGCATAGGCTTGCTGGGGAGTGTACTAATGCATGGATGTATGTGTGGTTCAATTTGGTATGTTTTTTCTCCCTAATCACGCGTTATCCTATGCAATTTTGAACCCTGTACCCTCTACCCGGTGTTCCTGCTTCCCGTACCTATCCAAGCAACGTTCCCTGACCCTCTTTCCCCGCTGGGGTTGCGGATGCCTGTGTAAGCCCCGAACTTGCAGGCGCCAAAACCCTAGAGGGGGTGGTTGGTTCGTACCACTGCTGAGCTTGGACTACAGAAGGCCATGACAATGATGTCCAAGTTTGTTTGGATTGTGTATGTGTTCATGCAGGTAGTACATTTTCGTGCATTCCCTAGTTTCATGTGTCATTCCTCCTCCCCTCTCCTGCCACTCATTCCAGTCATCCAGTGTGTCTGCATATCCCTGAACCTCCTTCCCCACCAGGGTCTCAGGGGCCTGTGTGAGTTTGACCTTGCAGGAACCCGGGACATGGTGGGGGTGGTTGTTTCGTGACACTCCCGCGCCTGTACAAGGGACCTGTGACAGTACACATCCGTTCATGGTGCATCATCCTATGTCATGTACCACACATGTTTCACATCCTGTCGTGACATTGTTTTGCTGTGCTACCTTGGTTGTTGCATCATTGTGGTAGTACTTGGCCTTTGTGAGGTACTGCTACGTCAAGTCATCTACTGGAGGGTGTTCTGGTTCGTTTTTCTGGCTTGGATTTTGTGATTTCGGACATTGATTATGAGGGTGCAGGCACCTTTTTACACACAAGGTGGAAGATGGTGACGAAGGGTAAAGGTAATCCTGTGGCCAGGTGGAATTGAGGTTTGAAGGCTCCATGACCCAGGTGCAGTTGTTCAGTGGGTCATGGTCATTTATGAGGGAGGGGGGGTTGTTGTTGATAGTTGCCTTGCCCTGCAGTGTGATGGGAACTCTGACATTGTAATGGTGGTATCCTATGTACATGTTGTGTTTTGCTGATCAATGCCTGTTCATGTGTTGTGTTTTCCTTTCAGGTGCGAGGGGATAGTTGTGGTTTGACATGCTGGGGTGTACACATGGTGAATGTTCACATGTGATGTGTAGAGAACACTAATGGTCACTTGAGTGCACATGCATATGTGGAGTGCATGTCCTTGCAGAACCACACACTTGCACTCTGATGCACTACATGTACTCCCACCCTTGCATATCCACGTGTACACTGTTTGCCTTCTGGTGCCCACTGTGTCCCTGCAGCACATGTTCTGTGACCGATTATGGATCCTGTACATGCCTAATTTGCTGTTTGATGTGGTCTGTCACTTAGATGTGATGCTCAGGGTGTGCATCACACACAATGGCTGTTCACTGTGCTGTGCGCTGAGCAGTGTGTTGCAGGAGTAGGACACTGCACACATGAGCTGCAGTGTTGATTTTGCAATGCACAATGTGCATGTAGACAGGCATTCATTGTTATGTTACGTCTACGACTCTTGTAATGCATTTGGAAATGACTTATTTTGGGTGGGAGATTTTGTTGGTCTGTCATTTCATCTGATTCCGGGTCAGGCATCATTGTCTGATGCCACTGTACATTTAGGACATGGCAATGTGTACCTTATCGTTACTGTGTTGGTGTATGGGTATTGCTTGCTATGTCATGTTGTGGTTTGGGAGGGTTTGAGTGACATGACAGTGATGGCCATGGCCTGTTTTGCAGGTGTGTGTGATGCACACCTTGCATGTCAGGGTCATCCGCTTCTCAGAGCAACTAGCTGGGGGTAGATTTCTCTCCGCGGCAGGGCCCTCCCCCTGGAACAGACTTCCTGCCTGACTTGAACTTGAGGGGAACCATCTCCAGTTCTGGAAGCACCTCAAGACCTTCCTCTTTGCTTCTGCTTTCTCTCTGCCTCTCCCTTGCAGAATTCTTCACTGGGACTGCACTGGAGCTGCAACTGGGCCACTCTCACCGACCTCGGTCCCTGGCCCAGCCACTCTCCACTTGCACTGCCTCCCTGGCAACCCCTGCACTGCGGTACTGTCTCTCTATCCCTACAGCCCACCCTTCCCAGCACTTGTCTGCACTTACCTTTGCAGTTGCCACCAGCCGACCTATGTATTTTTTTTTGGCCTACTTCCCCTGTACTGCACTCCCCCCCTTCCCCTTGCACTTTTCCCTTCCCCCTACCCCTGCACTTGCACGATCTCAATGACACCTGGCCTAGTAGTACGGTTGTCTGTCTTCCCTTATTCCCCCCTCCCTGCCTCATCGCGCCTTGAAATACTTGTGTATGGGCCATATCATGTCATATGTCATATGTGTGCCTTTTGGTCACACAAGATAGCTTGTGTTTAAGTAGCTAGGGATGCAGACGATGTGGCACTTCCATGGCAACTATCTCAGGGTGGTAGGGCTGTGACAGTTGACTGTCTCTTTGTCATCATCGATTGTCATCTGGTATGTGCCAGGCCTATGTGCACTCCGCAGGGGTGGGAGTTTAGGTGAAAAATGTGGCCACAAGCTGGGTCCGGGCTTCCTCGCCACGTGCCCTGTCCCCTCCCATGGGCAGCACCTGTGCCTGTGGTTGGGGATGTGGGGGCACCACCATGTCCACCGGGACGCCCTGCCGTGTTGCAACATTGTGCAGGACACATGCTGCCACAATGATCCTGCACACTACTGGTGGTGCATAGAGTAGTTGCCCACCAGAGCGGTCAAGGGAGCGAAAACGTGACTTGAGCACTCCGAATGTGCACTCCACTATGCCCCTGGTTGCAATATGGGCGGCGTTGTATCTTACCTGGGGTGGTGTGGTGGGGTTCCGGATTGGCGTCATCATGTGGTTGCTCAGAGGGTAGGCACTGTCCCCTGGGGAGGTGATAATAGTTGAGATTATTAGGGTTTGGATATTTGTCTGTGTGTGACTTGCATGCATGTGCAAGGGCATTTGTACTGACCTAGGAGCCATGTGTCGCCATGCTGCCCAGCTTCCAGGGCCCGGCTCAGGGCAGACATTCTGTATATGAAACTGTCATGGATGGAGCCAGGGTAGTTTGCATAGACAGAGGTGATGATTCCCTTTGCATCGCATACCACCTGTACATTGATGGAATGCCAGTGCTTGTGGTTTCGGTAGATGTGCTCAGTGGCCCTAGGTGGACGTAGGGCCACATGGGTGCAATCTATGGCACCGAGCACTTTGGGGAAGTGTGCCACCCTGAAAAAATCCAGGACAACGGCCTGCCTTTCTGCGGGTGTTCTGGGCATGTATATGTGCCTGCGGACTGAGGGGCGCGCTGTCATGATTGCCAGTACCTGGTGTAGGCAACGTGACTGCGTGGCCTGTGAGACCCCCCCCACTATGGCAGTGGTCCGCTGAAATGACCCAGTGGCCAAAAAATGCAGGACATTGAGCAGCTTCTCCAAGGGGCTCAATGGTTGGGAGCAAAGGGTGGGGGATGTAAGGTCATCTTCCCACTCCCTGACCAGGTCTAGGATGATATGGGGTGGAAACCTATACCTGCCGTAGACCTGGTCGTCAGGCATCCCAAAAAGGCTTGTCCGTGGTGCGAAAATGCGTGCCCTGGCTATTCTCCTCCTCCTGCGGTGTCCCACGATCAGTGCTGCGACAAATGGGGCATTCATCGTAGCTGTATATACGCGTTTGTTGTTTGCGCGCACTTTTATGCTGTGCGTGGGGACGCTTCCACCTGCCTTCGTGTGGGCAGACGCGTTGACGCCTGTGCACGTCTTTTGCTGTGCACGGGTTTCCCGTATTCGGATACGTGGTAAAACTGTACGTCCGAGTGTCATCGCGTGTGATCGGAGGGGAGTGAGCATACACGCGATTGGCCTGAGTACGTGTGTTTCGGGGTGCGTGGGAAGTTCCACACGCGATTAGCCTGGGTACGTGTGTTCCGGGGTGCGCGGGAACTTTCACACGCGATTGGTGGAAATCCACGTGTGTTCTGTCATCACGTGCAATGAGGGAAACACCCGTGCGCGTCACGTCACAGATGCGCTCACGCGCTAAGGGCCTTTGGTCCAATGAAATCGCATATGCGTGCTGCCGTGCATACGTGCTAAGGGCCTTTCCTCGAATTACACGCAGACGTGCAGGATTTTCACGTGCCAAATCACTCCGTATCAAGCTGGCCATGCGTAAGCACACGGAAGACCACGCTCCTGCCCAGAAGGCCGAACTACTGCCCCCCAGAGCCCCGAGCACGCTCCCACCTGCCATCTGCTGCTGCCTGACTGCCTGCTGCCCACGTGCCCTGCCATTTGCTGCCTGCACATCAGCCAGGGGTGATGTTGCTGTGACCACCCCTGCTGGAACCGAAGACTCCCGACTGGGATTCCATCGCTCCACAGCCCAGCCCCAGGACCCAGTTGGCCACCCACTCCTGCCTCTGGGGTTGTCATGTCGGGGCAAACACCATCTGAGACCACTGACAACCCCCGGCCAGAGAGGCAGAGGGGCACCAGCTTCAGTGCCACCGAAGTTGGTGTCCTGGTGGAGCAAGTCCTGGGGCAGTATGATGCCCTCTTCGGGAGTTCCCGCGCCGACAAGGAAGGACGGACTCGGATCTGGACTGACATCGTGACTGCCATCAACGCGGAGGGGGTGGCAGTCCACGACTTACACATGTGACGGCTGGAATGTGTGAGACATGGATGGTGCTTGTGTGTGTAGGCTTGCATGCCAAATGCAGTTGTGTGGGCACACATGTTTGGATGAATGTGTATGTAAGTAGACATGTCCGTGATGTCACGCATGTATGTTGTTTTCAGCTGCATGTATCAGCACTGTGTACATGTGCATGTGTGTGTATTTGACAAGGGTGCAACAGTGATGCAACATGGATGCATGTGACAGTGGCATGTGGAAGCCTGATCGGCAGATGTGACATGGATGCCCGTCTGAACACTGCGACACTTGGCAGAGGTGTACACATGCATGCAAGTGTGGTGGTGTGTGTACATGTGTGGTGCACTTCCTGTGTTGCATGTGATGTCTGGCCCACCTTTGCCTGCTCATGCTGTTGTATGTGTATGGATGGTGCTGGCAGTTGTGATATGGCTGTGGTATGGCTCATGTGTGCGAGTTGAAATGACATGTGTGTTGGGGATTGTGATGACATGTCTGAGGTTTGCCAATGCCACTCATGTACAACTGTCATGTGTGTATGTGTCCATTGTACAGTGCCCTGATGCCTGTGTTTTATTTCTCCCTGTCTGCAGCGTCAACTGATGAAGAGGGCGGAGAAGGTGCTGTGGAGCACAGCGGCGGGGATCCCACCGCCAGCCGGAGACGCAAAGCCCGGCTCCCCTCCCATGTTGTCATCTCGTCGGGGAGTGAGGAGTCCGGTGCCGCGTCCCAGGCGGCAGCTGCCGGGGGGAGGTCCAAGAGGCAGAGGTTGGAGTTCGACTCCTCGGCAGCAGAAGGGGCAGCTGGGACCCCACAGGGCCCAACGGGGGAAGATGGCACGGAGTCATCCAGGTTGGTGGGGGGTTTGGTGGAGGAGGAGGCTGTGCAAGCACCAGAGACGGGGTCTGGAGGTGGGGATCTCACTGGTGCTAGTGGTGCAGTGAAGGACCAGGGACAGGAGGCAGCACAGGCCGCCGCGGAGGTGCCTGTGTGCAATCCTGTCCCTGATCCTGTCCCTGCATCATCTTGCACCAGCAGGGATGCCTACATCCAGACCCGTTTTCAGGCAGGGGATGAGCTCACTTCAACTGGCCTTCCTCTGCCTGCGGACGTGGCTATCCGGGTCCGGGTTGAGCCTGTTCTGAGTGGTGTGGAGTTGCGTCAACGGGCCATGCGAGGTGACCTGCAGTCTTTTCATGAGGAGACTGCACGTCATCTCCAATGGCTCGTTGACCACGTCAGTCTGCTGGGACAGGTCACCCAGGCCGGATTCCTCCGTATGATGGGGCTTGCTCCGACCCCCTCCTCAACTGAACCCCCTACGCGCCAGTCGTCCTGCGTGCCATCTTCCCACCCATCAGTCACCTGGGTGCCCTGTGGAGCTGCCTCTGACGGTGCGGCCAGGCTGGTGGAGGAGGCATCCCTGCCACAGTCGGGAGTCGGACGTCCAGCAGGGATGGCCACATCAGCGACTGCACCCCAGCCTGCAGAGGATGTGCAGGCAGCAGGAGGCAGTGCACGGGCAGAGGCACAGCAGCAGCAGCAACGTGGTGGGAGCCATGAAGGCTCGGGGCCTTCAACATCGGAGGGGCAGGCATCGGCCGGAGGGCAGGGGGACCCAGGATAGGGAGTGTCTTCCGTGTGGCAGCGGTTGGGCCACGCCATAGATGCGGAGCAGCAGCGGGCGGAAGAGGCACGGCTCACAATTGTCAGGGTGGAGAACTCCATGCGGAGGGCCCTGAGGCGGGCCGAGTGCCTCGAGGCAATCCGCAGGGGTTTGGAGGTGGACACGTCGACGGCCCTGCGGACCCTCGGGGCCATGGAGGAGGACCGCCTCCGGGACATTGAGCAGGAGTTCGATGATGCCCTGGCCTGGGACATCCAAAAGTGAGCCGTCAAACTAGACCGCTGCCCTTGTACATAGTTATGTAGGTAGTGTTAGGTTTCATTTTTTTTTTGATTTATTTTGGACCTTTCGGACATTGGCCACTTTTTTGTATATAGTTTATTTTATTAGTTAGTGTAGTTAGATAGGTTTCCTTTCTTTTGTTGGGATGATGGACCCTGGCTTGTTTGTATGTACATAGTTCACTGTTGGATTGTATTTTACTTTCACATTTTAACCATGGAGCAATGGCTTTCTTTTTTATTTCCCATTGGATTTTGTTTTCTGGACAGTGACTTTGGACACCATTACTTTGGAATTATATTCTTAGTTTTGCTTTTTTTCACGGACATGCTTCTTTTCATTTTTGTACATTCACATTTCTGTTTCTTTATTTTTGATTCTATTTATGTTTCCTTTGATACATACTTTTTTAGTGAACTTCAATGTGTGGTATCTCATTGGTTTCATGCATTTCATTATATGGGTTTTGAGGGCCTGCTGGCAGGTGCCCCACAGTGCTGGGGGGTGGGGGTGGTGGGAGACATGGGTGGGAGCCTGCTGGCAGGTGCCCCACAGTGCTGAGGGTGGGGTGGGTGGGGAACATGAGTTGGACATGAGTGGGGGCCTGCTGGAAGGTGCCCCACAGTGCTGGGGGGTGGGGGTGGTGGGAGACATGGGTGGGGGCCTTCTGGCAGGTGCCCCACAGTGCTGGGGGGTGGGGGTGCAGGGGGACATGAGTTGGGGCCTGGTGGAGGGTGCACCACAGTGCTGGGGGGTGGGGGTGATGGGAGAAATGAACTGGACATGAGTGGGGGCCTGCTGGCAGGTGCCCCACAGTGCTGGGGGGTGGGGGTGCAGGGGGACATGAGTTGGGGCCTGGTGGAGGCTGCCCCTGGTGGCTGGGGGGTGGGGGTGCTGGGTGACATGGGTGGGGGCCTGGTGGTGGGTGCCCCTGCACTGCTGGGGGGTGGGGGTGGTGGGAGACATGGGTGGGGGCCTGCTGGCAGGTGCCCCACAGTGCTGGGGGGTGGGGGGGGGGTGGGGAACATGAGTTGGACATGAGTGGGGGCCTGCTGGCAGGTGCCCCACAGTGCTGGGGGGTGGGGGGGTGGGGAACATGAGTTGGACATGAGTGGGGGCCTGCTGGCAGGTGCCCCACAGTGCTGGGGGTGGGGGTGGTGGGGAACATGAGTTGGACATGGGTGGGGGCCTGCTGGCAGTTGCCCCACAGTGCTGGGGGGTGGGGGTGGTGGGCGACATGGGTGGGGGCCTGGTGGAGGGTGACCCTGCACTGCTGGGGGGTGGGGGTGGTGGGAGACATGGGTGGGGGCCTGGTGGAGGCTGCCCCTGGTGGCTGGGGGGTGGGGGTGCTGGGTGACATGTGTGGGGGCCTGGTGGAGGGTGACCCTGCACTGCTGGGGGGTGGGGGTGCAGGGGGACATGTGTTGGGGCCTGGTGGGGGCTGCATCTGCACTGCTGGGGGGTGGGGGTGGTGGGAGACATGGGTGGGGGCCTGCTGGCAGGTGCCCCACAATGCTGGGGGGTGGGGGGGGTGGGGAACATGAGTTGGACATGAGTGGGGACCTGCTGGCAGGTGCCCCACAGTGCTGGGGGGTGGGGGTGGTGGGAGACATGGGTGGGGGCCTGCTGGCAGGTGCCCCACAGTGCTGGGGGGTGGGGGTGCAGGGGGACATGAGTTGGGGCCTGGTGGAGGGTGCACCACAGTGCTGGGGGGTGGGGTGATGGGAGACATGAGTTGGACATGAGTGGGGCCTGCTGGCAGGTGCCCCACAGTGCTGGGGGTGGGGGTGCAGGGGGACATGAGTGGGGGCCTGGTGGAGCCTGCCCCTGCACTGCTGGGGTGTGGGGGTGCAGGGAGACATGAGTGGGGGCCTGGTGGAGGCTGCCCCTGCACTGCTGGGGGGTGGGGGTGGTGGGAGACATGAGTGGGGGCCTGGTGGAGGCTGCCCCTGCACTTATGGGGGGTGGGGTGGTGGGAGACATGAGTGGGGGCCTGGTGGAGGCTTCCCCTGCACTGCTGGGGGGTGGGGGTGATAGGGGACATGAGTGGGGGCCTGGTGGAGGCTGCCCCTGGTGGCTGGAGGGTGGGGGTGCAGGGAGACATGAGTGGGGGCCTGGTGGAGGCTGCCCCTGCACTGCTGGGGGGGTAGGGGTGGTGGGATACATGAGTGGGGGCCTGGTGGCGGCTGCCCCTGCACTGCTGGGGGGTGGGGGTGGGGGTGGTGGGAGACATGAGTGGGGGCCTGGTGGAGGCTGCCCCTGCACTGCTGGGGGGTGGGGGTGGTGGGAGACATGGGTGGGGGCCTGTTGGTAGGTGCCCCACAGTGCTGGGGGGTGGGGGTACAGGGGGACATGAGTTGGGGCCTGGTGGAGGCTGCCCCTGGTGGCTGGGGGGTGGGGGTGCTGGGTGACATGGGTGGGGGCCTGGTGGTGGGTGCCCCTGCACTGCTGGGGGGTGGGGGTGGTGGGAGACATGGGTGGGGGCCTGCTGGCAGGTGCCCCACAGTGCTGGGGAGTGGGGGGGGTGGGGAACATGAGTTGGACATGAGTGGGGGCCTGCTGGCAGGTGCCCCACAGTGCTGGGGGGTGGGGGGGTGGGGAACATGAGTTGGACATGGGTGGGGGCCTGCTGGCAGGTGCCCCACAGTGCTGGGGGGTGGGGGGGTGGGGAACATGAGTTGGACATGAGTGGGGGCCTGCTGGCAGGTGCCCCACAGTGCTGGGGGGTGGGGGTTGGGGAACATGAGTTGGACATGAGTGGGGGCCTGCTGGCAGGTGCCCCACAGTGCTGGGGGGTGGGGTGGTGGGGAACATGAGTTGGACATGGGTGGGGGCCTGCTGGCAGGTGCCCCACAGTGCTGGGGGGTTGGGGTGGTGGGAGACATGGGTGGGGGCCTGGTGGAGGGTGACCCTGCACTGCTGGGGGGTGGGGGTGGTGGGCGACATGGGTGGGGGCCTGGTGGAGGCTGCCCCTGATGGCTGGGGGGTGGGGGTGCTGGGTGACATGGGTGGGGGCCTGGTGGTGGGTGCCCCTGCACTGCTGGGGGGTGGGGGTGGTGGGAGACATAGGTGGGGGCCTGGTGGAGGGTGACCCTGCACTGCTGGGGGGGTGGGGGTGCAGGGGGACATGAGTTGGGGCCTGGTGGAGGCTGCCCCTGGTGGCTGGGGAGTGGGGGTGGTGTGAGACATGGGTGGGGGCCTGCTGGCAGGTGCCCCACAGTGCTGGGGGTGGGGGGGTGGGGAACATGAGTTGGACATTTGTGGGGGCCTGCTGGCAGGTGCCCCACAATGCTGGGGGGTGGGGGTGGTGGGAGACAGGGGTGGGGGCCTGCTGGCAGGTGCCCCACAGTGCTGGGGGGTGGGGGTGCAGGGGGACATGAGTTGGGGCCTGGTGGAGGGTGCACCACAGTGCTGGGGGGTGGGGGTGATGGGAGACATGAGTTGGACATGGGTGGGGGCCTGCTAGCAGGTGCCCCACAGTGCTGGGGGGTGGGGGGGGGGGGGTGGGAACATGAGTTGGACATGAGTGGGGGCCTGCTGGCAGGTGCCCCACAGTGCTGGGGGGGGGGTGGTGGGGAACATGAGTTGGACATGGGTGGGGGCCTGCTTGCAGGTGCCCCACAGTGCTGGGGGGTGGGGGTGGTGGGAGACATGGGTGGGGGCCTGGTGGAGGGTGACCCTGCACTGCTGGGGGGTGGGGGTGGTGGGAGACATGGGTGGGGGCCTGGTGGAGGCTGCCCCTGGTGGCTGGGGGGTGGGGGTGCTGGGTGACATGGGTGGGGGCCTGGTGGTGGGTGTCCCTGCACTGCTGGGGGGTGGGGTTGTTGGGAGACATGGGTGGGGGCCTGGTGGAGGGTGACCCTGCACTGCTGGGGGGTGGGGGTGCAGGGGGACATGAGTTGGGGCCTGGTGGAGGCTGCCCCTGGTGGCTGGGGGGTGGGGGTGGTGGGAGACATGGGTGGGGGCCTGCTGGCAGGTGCCCCACAGTGCTGGGGGTGGGGGGGTGGGGAACATGAGTTGGACATGAGTGGGGGCCTGCTGGCAGGTGCCCCACAGTGCTGGGGGCTGGGGGGGGTGGGGAACATGAGTTGGACATGAGTGGGGCCTGCTGGCAGGTGCCCCACAGTGCTGGGGGGTGGGGGTGGTGGGAGACATGGGTGGGAGCCTGCTGGCAGGTGCCCCACAGTGCTGGGGGTGGGGTGGGTGGGGAACATGAGTTGGACATGAGTGGGGGCCTGCTGGAAGGTGCCCCACAGTGCTGGGGGATGGGGGTGGTGGGAGACATGGGTGGGGGCCTTCTGGCAGGTGCCCCACAGTGCTGAGGGGTGGGGGTGCAGGGGGACATGAGTTGGGGCCTGGTGGAGGGTGCACCACAGTGCTGGGGGGTGGGGGTGATGGGAGACATGAGTTGGACATGAGTGGGGGCCTGCTGGCAGGTGCCCCACAGTGCTGGGGGGTGGGGGTGCAGGGGGACATGAGTTGGGGCCTGGTGGAGGGTGCACCACAGTGCTGGGGGGTGGGGGTGATGGGAGACATGAGTTGGACATGAGTGGGGGCCTGCTAGCAGGTGCCCCACAGTGCTGGGGGGTGGGAGGGGTGGGGAACATGAGTTGGACATGAGTGGGGGCCTGCTGGCAGGTGCCCCACAGTGCTGGGGGGTGGGGGTGGTGGGGAACATGAGTTGGACATGGGTGGGGGCCTGCTTGCAGGTGCCCCACAGTGCTGGGGGGTGGGGGTGGTGGGAGACATGGGTGGGGGCCTGGTGGAGGGTGACCCTGCACTGCTGGGGGGTGGGGGTGGTGGGAGACATGGGTGGGGGCCTGGTGGAGGCTGCCCCTGGTGGCTGGGGCATGGGGGTGCTGGGTGACATGGGTGGGGGCCTGGTGGTGGGTGTCCCTGCACTGCTGGGGGGTGGGGGTTGTGGGAGACATGGGTGGGGGCCTGGTGGAGGGTGACCCTGCACTGCTGGGGGGTGGGGGTGCAGGGGGACATGAGTTGGGGCCTGGTGGAGGCTGCCCCTGGTGGCTGGGGGGTGGGGGTGGTGGGAGACATGGGTGGGAGCCTGCTGGCAGGTGCCCCACAGTGCTGGGGGTGGTGTGGGTGGGGAACATGAGTTGGACATGAGTGGGGGCCTGCTGGAAGGTGCCCCACAGTGCTGGGGGGTGGGGGTGGTGGGAGACATGGGTGGGGGCCTTCTGGCAGGTGCCCCACAGTGCTGGGGGGTGGGGGTGCAGGGGGACATGAGTTGGGGCCTGGTGGAGGGTGCACCACAGTGCTGGGGAGTGGGGGTGATGGGAGACATGAGTTGGACATGAGTGGGGGCCTGCTGGCAGGTGCCCCACAGTGCTGGGGGGTGGGGGTGCAGGGGGACATGAGTTGGGGCCTGGTGGAGGTTGCCCCTGGTGGCTGGGGGGTGGGGGTGCTGGGTGACATGGGTGGGGGCCTGGCGGTGGGTGCCCCTGCACTGCTGGGGGGTGGGGGTGGTGGGAGACATGGGTGGGGGCCTGCTGGCAGGTGCCCCACAGTGCTGGGTGGTGGGGGGGTCGGGGAACTTGAGTTGGACATGAGTGGGGGCCTGCTGGCAGGTGCCCCACAGTGCTGGGGGGTGGGGGGGTGGGGAACATGAGTTGGACATGAGTGGGGGCCTGCTGGCAGGTGCCCCACAGTGCCGGGGGCTGGGGGTGGTGGGGAACATGAGTTGGACATGGGTGGGGGCCTGCTGGCAGGTGCCCCACAGTGCTGGGGGGTGGGGGTGGTGGGCGACATGGGTGGGGGCCTGGTGGAGGGTGACCCTGCACTGCTGGGGGGTGGGGGTGGTGGGAGACATGGGTGGGGGCCTGGTGGAGGCTGCCCCTGGTGGCCGGGGGGTGGGGGTGCTGGGTGACATGGGTGGGGGCCTGGTGGAGGGTGACCCTGCACTGCTGGGGGTTGGGGGTGCAGGGGGACATGTGTTGGGGCCTGGTGGAGGCTGCCCCTGGTGGCTGGGGGGTGGGGGTGGTGGGAGACATGGGTGGGGGCCTGCTGGCAGGTGCCCCACAGTGCTGGGGGGTGGGGGGGTGGGGAACATGAGTTGGACATGAGTGGGGGCCTGCTGGCAGGTGCCCCACAGTGCTGGGGGGTGGGGGTGGTGGGAGACATGGGTGGGGGCCTGCTGGCAGGTGCCCCACAGTGCTGGGGTGTGGGGGTGCAGGGGGACATGAGTTGGGGCCTGGTGGAGGGTGCACCACAGTGCTGGGGGGTGGGGGTGATGGGAGACATGAGTTGGACATGAGTGGGGGCCTGCTGGCAGGTGCCCCACAGTGCTGGGGGTGGGGGTGCAGGGGGACATGAGTGGGGGCCTGGTGGAGGCTGCCCCTGCACTGCTGGGGTGTGGGGGTGCAGGGAGACATGAGTGGGGGCCTGGTGGAGGCTGCCCCTGCACTGCTGGGGGATGGGGGTGGTGGGAGACATGAGTGGGGGCCTGGTGGAGGCTGCCCCTGCACTTCTGGGGGGTGGGGTGGTGGGAGACATGAATGGGGGCCTGGTGGAGGCTTCCCCTGCACTGCTGAGGGGTGGGGGTGATAGGGGACATGAGTGGGGGCCTGGTGGAGGCTGCCCCTGGTGGCTGGGGGGTGGGGGTGCAGGGAGACATGAGGGGGGCCTGGTGGAGGCTGCCCCTGCACTGCTGGGGGGTAGGGGTGGTGGGAGACATGAGTTGGACATGAGTGGGGCCTGCTGGCAGGTGCCCCACAGTGCTGGGGGGTGGGGGTGGTGGGAGACATGGGTGGGAGCCTGCTGGCAGGTGCCCCACAGTGCTGGGGGTGGGGTGGGTGGGGAACATGAGTTGGACATGAGTGGGGGCCTGCTGGAAGGTGCCCCACAGTGCTGGGGGATGGGGGTGGTGGGAGACATGGGTGGGGGCCTTCTGGTAGGTGCCCCACAGTGCTGGGGGGTGGGGGTGCAGGGGGACATGAGTTGGGGCCTGGTGGAGGGTGCACCACAGTGCTGGGGGGTGGGGGTGATGGGAGACATGAGTTGGACATGAGTGGGGGCCTGCTGGCAGGTGCCCTACAGTGCTGGGGGGTGGGGGTGCAGGGGGACATGAGTTGGGGCCTGGTGGAGGGTGCACCACAGTGCTAGGGGGTGGGGGTGATGGGAGACATGAGTTGGACATGAGTGGGGGCCTGCTAGCAGGTGCCCCACAGTGCTGGGGGGTGGGAGGGGTGGGGAACATGAGTTGGACATGAGTGGGGGCCTGCTGGCAGGTGCCCCACAGTGCTGGGGGGTGGGGGTGGTGGGGAACATGAGTTGGACATGGGTGGGGGCCTGCTTGCAGGTGCCCCACAGTGCTGGGGGTGGGGGTGGTGGGAGACATGGGTGGGGGCCTGGTGGAGGGTGACCCTGCACTGCTGGGGGGTGGGGGTGGTGGTAGACATGGGTGGGGGCCTGGTGGAGGCTTCCCCTGGTGGCTGGGGCGTGGGGGTGCTGGGTGACATGGGTGGGGGCCTGGTGGTGGGTGTCCCTGCACTGCTGGGGGGTGGGGGTTGTGGGAGACATGGGTGGGGGCCTGGTGGAGGGTGACCCTGCACTGCTGGGGGGTGGGGGTGCAGGGGGACATGAGTTGGGGCCTGGTGGAGGCTGCCCCTGGTGGCTGGGGGGTGGGGGTGGTGGGAGACATTGGTGGGGGCCTGCTGGCAGGTGCCCCACAGTGCTTGGGGAACATGAGTTGGACATGAGTGGGGCCTGCTGGCAGGTGCCCCACAGTGCTGGGGGGTGGGGGTGGTGGGAGACATGGGTGGGAGCCTGCTGGCAGGTGCCCCACAGTGCTGGGGGTGGTGTGGGTGGGGAACATGAGTTGGACATGAGTGGGGGCCTGCTGGAAGGTGCCCCACAGTGCTGGGGGGTGGGGGTGGTGGGAGACATGGGTGGGGGCCTTCTGGCAGGTGCCCCACAGTGCTGGGGGGTGGGGGTGCAGGGGGACATGAGTTGGGGCCTGGTGGAGGGTGCACCACAGTGCTGGGGGGTGGGGGTGATGGGAGACATGAGTTGGACATGAGTGGGGGCCTGCTGGCAGGTGCCCCACAGTGCTGGGGGGTGGGGGTGCAGGGGGACATGAGTTGGGGCCTGGTGGAGGTTGCCCCTGGTGGCTGGGGGGTGGGGGTGCTGGGTGACATGGGTGGGGGCCTGGCGGTGGGTGCCCCTGCACTGCTGGGGGGTGGGGGTGGTGGGAGACATGGGTGGGGGCCTGCTGGCAGGTGCCCCACAGTGCTGGGGGGTGGGGGGGTTGGGGAACATGAGTTGGACATGAGTGGGGGCCTGCTGGCAGGTGCCCCACAGTGCTGGGGGGTGGGGGGGGTGGGGAACATGAGTTGGACATGAGTGGGGGCCTGCTGGCAGGTGCCCCACAGTGCCGGGGGGTGGGGGTGGTGGGGAACATGAGTTGGACATGGGTGGGGGCCTGCTGGCAGGTGCCCCACAGTGCTGGGGGGTGGGGGTGGTGGGCGACATGGGTGGGGGCCTGGTGGAGGGTGACCCTGCACTGCTGGGTGGTGGGGGTGGTGGGAGACATGGGTGGGGGCCTGGTGGAGGCTGCCCCTGGTGGCCGGGGGGTGGGGGTGCTGGGTGACATGGGTGGGGGCCTGGTGGAGGGTGACCCTGCACTGCTGGGGGTTGGGGGTGCAGGGGGACATGTGTTGGGGCCTGGTGGAGGCTGCCCCTGGTGGCTGGGGGGTGGGGGTGGTGGGAGACATGGGTGGGGGCCTGCTGGCAGGTGCCCCACAGTGCTGGGGGGTGGGGGGGTGGGGAACATGAGTTGGACATGAGTGGGGGCCTGCTGGCAGGTGCCCCACAGTGCTGGGGGGTGGGGGTGGTGGGAGACATGGGTGGGGGCCTGCTGGCAGGTGCCCCACAGTGCTGGGGGTGGGGGTGCAGGGGGACATGAGTGGGGGCCTGGTGGAGGCTGCCCCTGCACTGCTGGGGGGTGGGGGTGCAGGGAGACATGAGTGGGGGCCTGGTGGAGGCTGCCCCTGCACTGCTGGGGGGTGGGGGTGGTGGGAGACATGAGTGGGGGCCTGGTGGAGGCTGCCCCTGCACTTCTGGGGGGTGGGGTGGTGGGAGACATGAATGGGGGCCTGGAGGAGGCTTCCCCTGCACTGCTGAGGGGTGGGGGTGATAGGGGACATGAGTGGGGGCCTGGTGGAGGCTGCCCCTGGTGGCTGGGGGGTGGGGGTGCAGGGAGACATGAGGGGGGCCTGGTGGAGGCTGCCCCTGCACTGCTGGGGGGTAGGGGTGGTGGGAGACATGAGTTGGACATGAGTGGGGGCCTGCTGGCAGGTGCCCCACAGTGCTGGGGGCTGGGGGGTGGGGAACATGAGTTGGACATGAGTGGGGCCTGCTGGCAGGTGCCCCACAGTGCTGGGGGATGGGGGTGGTGGGAGACATGGGTGGGGGCCTTCTGGCAGGTGCCCCACAGTGCTGGGGGGTGGGGGTGCAGGGGGACATGAGTTGGGGCCTGGTGGAGGGTGCACCACAGTGCTGGGGGGTGGGGGTGATGGGAGACATGAGTTGGACATGAGTGGGGGCCTGCTGGCAGGTGCCCCACAGTGCTGGGGGGTGGGGGTGCAGGGGGACATGAGTTGGGGCCTGGTGGAGGGTGCACCACAGTGCTGGGGGGTGGGGGTGATGGGAGACATGAGTTGGACATGAGTGGGGGCCTGCTAGCAGGTGCCCCACAGTGCTGGGGGGTGGGAGGGGTGGGGAACATGAGTTGGACATGAGTGGGGGCCTGCTGGCAGGTGCCCCACAGTGCTGGGGGGTGGGGGTGGTGGGGAACATGAGTTGGACATGGGTGGGGGCCTGCTTGCAGGTGCCCCACAGTGCTGGGGGGTGGGGGTGGTGGGAGACATGGGTGGGGGCCTGGTGGAGGGTGACCCTGCACTGCTGGGGGGTAGGGGTGGTGGGAGACATGAGTTGGACATGAGTGGGGGCCTGCTGGCAGGTGCCCCACAGTGCTGGGGGCTGGGGGGGTGGGGAACATGAGTTGGACATGAGTGGGGCCTGCTGGCAGGTGCCCCACAGTGCTGGGGGGTGGGGGTGGTGGGAGACATGGGTGGGAGCCTGGTGGAGGGTGACCCTGCACTGCTGGGGGGTGGGGGTGGTGGTAGACATGGGTGGGGGCCTGGTGGAGGCTGCCCCTGGTGGCTGGGGCGTGGGGGTGCTGGGTGACATGGGTGGGGGCCTGGTGGTGGGTGTCCCTGCACTGCTGGGGCGTGGGGGTTGTAGGAGACATGGGTGGGGGCCTGGTGGAGGGTGACCCTGCACTGCTGGGGGGTGGGGGTGCAGGGGGACATGAGTTGGGGCCTGGTGGAGGCTGCCCCTGGTGGCTGGGGGGTGGGGGTGGTGGGAGACATGGGTGGGGGCCTGCTGGCAGGTGCCCCACAGTGCTTGGGGAACATGAGTTGGACATGAGTGGGGCCTGCTGGCAGGTGCCCCACAGTGCTGGGGGGTGGGGGTGGTGGGAGACATGGGTGGGAGCCTGCTGGCAGGTGCCCCACAGTGCTGGGGGTGGTGTGGGTGGGGAACATGAGTTGGACATGAGTGGGGGCCTGCTGGAAGGTGCCCCACAGTGCTGGGGGGTGGGGGTGGTGGGAGACATGGGTGGGGGCCTTCTGGCAGGTGCCCCACAGTGCTGGGGGGTGGGGGGGCAGGGGGACATGAGTTGGGGCCTGGTGGAGGGTGCACCACAGTGCTGGGGGGTGGGGGTGATGGGAGACATGAGTTGGACATGAGTGGGGGCCTGCTGGCAGGTGCCCCACAGTGCTGGGGGGTGGGGTTGCAGGGGGACATGAGTTGGGGCCTGGTGGAGGTTGCCCCTGGTGGCTGGGGGGTGGGGGTGCTGGGTGACATGGGTGGGGGCCTGGCGGTGGGTGCCCCTGCACTGCTGGGGGGTGGGGGTGGTGGGAGACATGGGTGGGGGCCTGCTGGCAGGTGCCCCACAGTGCTGGGGGGTGGGGGGGTTGGGGAACATGAGTTGGACATGAGTGGGGGCCTGCTGGCAGGTGCCCCACAGTGCTGGGGGGTGGGGGGGTGGGGAACATGAGTTGGACATGAGTGGGGGCCTGCTGGCAGGTGCCCCACAGTGCCGGGGGGTGGGGGTGGTGGGGAACATGAGTTGGACATGGGTGGGGGCCTGCTGGCAGGTGCCCCACAGTGCTGGGGGGTGGGGGTGGTGGGCGACATGGGTGGGGGCCTGGTGGAGGGTGACCCTGCACTGCTGGGGGGTGGGGGTGGTGGGAGACATGGGTGGGGGCCTGGTGGAGGCTGCCCCTGGTGGCCGGGGGGTGGGGGTGCTGGGTGACATGGGTGGGGGCCTGGTGGAGGGTGACCCTGCACTGCTGGGGGTTGGGGGTGCAGGGGGACATGTGTTGGGGCCTGGTGGAGGCTGCCCCTGGTGGCTGGGGGGTGGGGGTGGTGGGAGACATGGGTGGGGGCCTGCTGGCAGGTGCCCCACAGTGCTGGGGGGTGGGGGGGTGGGGAACATGAGTTGGACATGAGTGGGGGCCTGCTGGCAGGTGCCCCACAGTGCTGGGGGGTGGGGGTGGTGGGAGACATGGGTGGGGGCCTGCTGGCAGGTGCCCCACAGTGCTGGGGTGTGGGGGTGCAGGGGGACATGAGTTGGGGCCTCGTGGAGGTTGCACCACAGTGCTGGGGGGGTGGGGGTGATGGGAGACATGAGTTGGACATGAGTGGGGGCCTGCTGGCAGGTGCCCCACAGTGCTGGGGGTGGGGGTGCAGGGGGACATGAGTGGGGGCCTGGTGGAGGCTGCCCCTGCACTGCTGGGGGGTGGGGGTGCAGGGAGACATGAGTGGGGGCCTGGTGGAGGCTGCCCCTGCACTGCTGGGGGGTGGGGGTGGTGGGAGACATGAGTGGGGGCCTGGTGGAGGCTGCCCCTGCACTTCTGGGGGGTGGGGTGGTGGGAGACATGAATGGGGGCCTGGTGGAGGCTTCCCCTGCACTGCTGAGGGGTGGGGGTGATAGGGGACATGAGTGGGGGCCTGGTGGAGGCTGCCCCTGGTGGCTGGGGGGTGGGGGTGCAGGGAGACATGAGGGGGGCCTGGTGGAGGCTGCCCCTGCACTGCAGGGGGGTAGGGGTGGTGGGAGACATGAGTTGGACATGAGTGGGGGCCTGCTGGCAGGTGCCCCACAGTGCTGGGGGCTGGGGGGTGGGGAACATGAGTTGGACATGAGTGGGGCCTGCTGGCAGGTGCCCCACAGTGCTGGGGGGTGGGGGTGGTGGGAGACATGGGTGGGAGCCTGCTGGCAGGTGCCCCACAGTGCTGGGGGTGGGGTGGGTGGGGAACATGAGTTGGACATGAGTGGGGGCCTGCTGGAAGGTGCCCCACAGTGCTGGGGGATGGGGGTGGTGGGAGACATGGGTGGGGGCCTTCTGGCAGGTGCCCCACAGTGCTGGGGGGTGGGGGTGCAGGGGGACATGAGTTGGGGCCTGGTGGAGGGTGCACCACAGTGCTGGGGGGTGGGGGTGATGGGAGACATGAGTTGGACATGAGTGGGGGCCTGCTGGCAGGTGCCCCACAGTGCTGGGGGGTGGGGGTGCAGGGGGACATGAGTTGGGGCCTGGTGGAGGGTGCACCACAGTGCTGGGGGGTGGGGGTGATGGGAGACATGAGTTGGACATGAGTGGGGGCCTGCTAGCAGGTGCCCCACAGTGCTGGGGGGTGGGAGGGGTGGGGAACATGAGTTGGACATGAGTGGGGGCCTGCTGGCAGGTGCCCCACAGTGCTGGGGGGTGGGGGTGGTGGGGAACATGAGTTGGACATGGGTGGGGGCCTGCTTGCAGGTGCCCCACAGTGCTGGGGGGTGGGGGTGGTGGGAGACATGGGTGGGGGCCTGGTGGAGGGTGACCCTGCACTGCTGGGGGGTGGGGGTGGTGGTAGACATGGGTGGGGGCCTGGTGGAGGCTGCCCCTGGTGGCTGGGGCATGGGGGTGCTGGGTGACATGGGTGGGGGCCTGGTGGTGGGTGTCCCTGCACTGCTGGGGGGTGGGGGTTGTGGGAGACATGGGTGGGGGCCTGGTGGAGGGTGACCCTGCACTGCTGGGGGGTGGGGGTGCAGGGGGACATGAGTTGGGGCCTGGTGGAGGCTGCCCCTGGTGGCTGGGGGGTGGGGGTGGTGGGAGACATGGGTGGGGGCCTGCTGGCAGGTGCCCCACAGTGCTGGGGGGTGGGGGGGTGGGGAACATGAGTTGGACATGAGTGGGGCCTGCTGGCAGGTGCCCCACAGTGCTGGGGGGTGGGGGTGGTGGGAGACATGGGTGGGAGCCTGCTGGCAGGTGCCCCACAGTGCTGGGGGTGGTGTGGGTGGGGAACATGAGTTGGACATGAGTGGGGGCCTGCTGGAAGGTGCCCCATAGTGCTGGGGGGTGGGGGTGGTGGGAGACATGGGTGGGGGCCTTCTGGCAGGTGCCCCACAGTGCTGGGGGGTGGGGGTGCAGGGGGACATGAGTTGGGGCCTGGTGGAGGGTGGACCACAGTGCTGGGGGGTGGGGGTGATGGGAGACATGAGTTGGACATGAGTGGGGGCCTGCTGGCAGGTGCCCCACAGTGCTGGGGGGTGGGGGTGCAGGGGGACATGAGTTGGGGCCTGGTAGAGGTTGCCCCTGGTGGCTGGGGGGTGGGGGTGCTGGGTGACATGGGTGGGGGCCTGGCGGTGGGTGCCCCTGCACTGCTGGGGGGTGGGGGTGGTGGGAGACATGGGTGGGGGCCTGCTGGCAGGTGCCCCACAGTGCTGGGGGGTGGGGGGTGGGGAACATGAGTTGGACATGAGTGGGGGCCTGCTGGCAGGTGCCCCACAGTGCCGGGGGGTGGGGGTGGTGGGGAACATGAGTTGGACATGGGTGGGGGCCTGCTGGCAGGTGCCCCACAGTGCTGGGGGGTGGGGGTGGTGGGCGACATGGGTGGGGGCCTGGTGGAGGGTGACCCTGCACTGCTGGGGGGTGGGGGTGGTGGGAGACATGGGTGGGGGCCTGGTGGAGGCTGCCCCTGGTGGCCGGGGGGTGGGGGTGCTGGGTGACATGGGTGGGGGCCTGGTGGAGGGTGACCCTGCACTGCTGGGGGTTGGGGGTGCAGGGGGACATGTGTTGGGGCCTGGTGGAGGCTGCCCCTGGTGGCTGGGGGGTGGGGGTGGTGGGAGACATGGGTGGGGGCCTGCTGGCAGGTGCCCCACAGTGCTGGGGGGTGGGGGGTGGGGAACATGAGTTGGACATGAGTGGGGGCCTGCTGGCAGGTGCCCCACAGTGCTGGGGGGTGGGGGTGGTGGGAGACATGGGTGGGGGCCTGCTGGCAGGTGCCCCACAGTGCTGGGGTGTGGGGGTGCAGGGGGACATGAGTTGGGGCCTGGTGGAGGGTGCACCACAGTGCTGGGGGTTGGGGGTGATGGGAGACATAAGTTGGACATGAGTGGGGGCCTGCTGGCAGGTGCCCCACAGTGCTGGGGGTGGGGGTGCAGGGGGACATGAGTGGGGGCCTGGTGGAGGCTGCCCCTGCACTGCTGGGGGGTGGGGGTGCAGGGAGACATGAGTGGGGGCCTGGTGGAGGCTGCCCCTGCACTGCTGGGGGGTGGGGGTGGTGGGAGACATGAGTGGGGGCCTGGTGGAGGCTGCCCCTGCACTTCTGGGGGGTGGGGTGGTGGGAGACATGAATGGGGGCCTGGTGGAGGCTTCCCCTGCACTGCTGGGGGGTGGGGGTGATAGGGGACATGAGTGGGGGCCTGGTGGAGGCTGCCCCTGGTGGCTGGGGGTGGGGGTGCAGGGAGACATGAGTGGGGGCCTGGTGGAGGCTGCCCCTGCACTGCTGGGGGGTAGGGGTGGTGGGAGACATGAGTGGGGGCCTGGTGGCGGCTGCCCCTGCACTGCTCGGGGGTGGGGGTGGGGGTGGTGGGAGACATGAGTGGTGGCCTGGTGGAGGCTGCCCCTGCACTGCTGGGGGGTGGGGGTGGTGGGAGACATGGGTGGGGGCCTGCTGGCAGGTGCCCCACAGTGCTGGGGTGTGGGGGTACAGGGGGACATGAGTTGGGGCCTGGTGGAGGCTGCCCCTGGTGGCTGGGGGGTGGGGGTGCTGGGTGACACGGGTGGGGGCCTGGTGGTGGGTGCCCCTGCACTGCTGGGGGGTGGGGGTGGTGGGAGACATGGGTGGGGGCCTGCTGGCAGGTGCCCCACAGTGCTGGGGAGTGGGGGGGAGGGGAACATGAGTTGGACATGAGTGGGGGCCTGGTGGCAGGTGCCCCACAGTGCTGGGGGGTGGGAGGGTTGGGGAACATGAGTTGGACATGGGTGGGGCCTGCTGGCAGGTGCCCCACAGTGCTGGGGGGTGGGGGGGTGGGGAACATGAGTTGGACATGAGTGGGGGCCTGCTGGCAGGTGCCCCACAGTGCTGGGGGGTGGGGGGGTTGGGGAACATGAGTTGGACATGAGTGGGGGCCTGCTGGCAGGTGCCCCACAGTGCTGGGGGACGGGGGTGGTGGGGAACATGAGTTGGACATGGGTGGGGGCTGCCCCTGGTGGCTGGGGGGTGGGGGTGCAGGGAGACATGAGTGGGGGCCTGGTGGAGGCTGCCCCTGCACTGCATGGGGTAGGGGTGGTGGGAGACATGAGTGGGGGCCTGGTGGCGGCTGCCCCTGCACTGCTGGGGGGTGGGGGTGGTGGGAGACATGAGTGGGGGCCTGGTGGAGGCTGCCCCTGCACTGCTGGGGGGTGGGGGTGGTGGGAGACATGTGTGGGGGCCTGCTGGCAGGTGCCCCACAGTGCTGGGGGGGTGGGGGTGCAGGGGGACATGAGTTGGGGCCTGGTGGAGGGTGCACCACAGTGCTGGGGGGTGGGGGTGATGGGAGACATGAGTTGGACATGAGTGGGGGCCTGCTGGCAGGTGCCCCACAGTGCTGGGGGTGGGGGTGCAGGGGGACATGAGTGGGGGCCTGGTGGAGGCTGCCCCTGCACTGCTGAGGGGTGGGGGTGCAGGGAGACATGAGTGGGGGCCTGGTGGAGGCTGCCCCTGCACTGCTGGGGGGTGGGGGTGGTGGGAGACATGAGTGGGGGCCTGGTGGAGGCTGCCCCTGCACTTCTGGGGGGTGGGGTGGTGGGAGACATGAATGGGGGCCTGGTGGAGGCTTCCCCTGCACTGCTGAGGGGTGGGGGTGATAGGGGACATGAGTGGGGGCCTGGTGGAGGCTGCCCCTGGTGGCTGGGGGGTGGGGGTGCAGGGAGACATGAGGGGGGCCTGGTGGAGGCTGCCCCTGCACTGCTGGGGGGTAGGGGTGGTGGGAGACATGAGTTGGACATGAGTGGGGGCCTGCTGGCAGGTGCCCCACAGTGCTGGGGGCTGGGGGGGTGGGGAACATGAGTTGGACATGAGTGGGGCCTGCTGGCAGGTGCCCCACAGTGCTGGGGGGTGGGGGTGGTGGGAGACATGGGTGGGAGCCTGCTGGCAGGTGCCCCACAGTGCTGGGGGTGGGGTGGGTGGGGAACATGAGTTGGACATGAGTGGGGGCCTGCTGGAAGGTGCCCCACAGTGCTGGGGGATGGGGGTGGTGGGAGACATGGGTGGGGGCCTTCTGGCAGGTGCCCCACAGTGCTGGGGGGTGGGGGTGCAGGGGGACATGAGTTGGGGCCTGGTGGAGGGTGCACCACAGTGCTGGGGGGTGGGGGTGATGGGAGACATGAGTTGGACATGAGTGGGGGCCTGCTGGCAGGTGCCCCACAGTGCTGGGGGGTGGGGGTGCAGGGGGACATGAGTTGGGGCCTGGTGGAGGGTGCACCACAGTGCTGGGGGGTGGGGGTGATGGGAGACATGAGTTGGACATGAGTGGGGGCCTGCTAGCAGGTGCCCCACAGTGCTGGGGGGTGGGAGGGGTGGGGAACATGAGTTGGACATGAGTGGGGGCCTGCTGGCAGGTGCCCCACAGTGCTGGGGGGTGGGGGTGGTGGGGAACATGAGTTGGACATGGGTGGGGGCCTGCTTGCAGGTGCCCCACAGTGCTGGGGGGTGGGGGTGGTGGGAGACATGGGTGGGGGCCTGGTGGAGGGTGACCCTGTACTGCTGGGGGGTGGGGGTGGTGGTAGACATGGGTGGGGGCCTGGTGGAGGCTGCCCCTGGTGGCTGGGGCATGGGGGTGCTGGGTGACATGGGTGGGGGCCTGGTGGTGGGTGTCCCTGCACTGCTGGGGGGTGGGGGTTGTGGGAGACATGGGTGGGGGCCTGGTGGAGGGTGACCCTGCACTGCTGGGGGGTGGGGGTGCAGGGGGACATGAGTTGGGGCCTGGTGGAGGCTGCCCCTGGTGGCTGGGGGGTGGGGGTGGTGGGAGACATGGGTGGGGGCCTGCTGGCAGGTGCCCCACAGTGCTGGGGGGTGGGGGGGTGGGGAACATGAGTTGGACATGAGTGGGGCCTGCTGGCAGGTGCCCCACAGTGCTGGGGGGTGGGGGTGGTGGGAGACATGGGTGGGAGCCTGCTGCCAGGTGCCCCACAGTGCTGGGGGTGGTGTGGGTGGGGAACATGAGTTGGACATGAGTGGGGGCCTGCTGGAAGGTGCCCCACAGTGCTGGGGGGTGGGGGTGGTGGGAGACATGGGTGGGGGCCTTCTGGCAGGTGCCCCACAGTGCTGGGGGGTGGGGGTGCAGGGGGACATGAGTTGGGGCCTGGTGGAGGGTGCACCACAGTGCTGGGGGGTGGGGGTGATGGGAGACATGAGTTGGACATGAGTGGGGGCCTGCTGGCAGGTGCCCCACAGTGCTGGGGGGTGGGGGTGCAGGGGGACATGAGTTGGGGCCTGGTGGAGGTTGCCCCTGGTGGCTGGGGGGTGGGGGTGCTGGGTGACATGGGTGGGGGCCTGGCGGTGGGTACCCCTGCACTGCTGGGGGGTGGGGGTGGTGGGAGACATGGGTGGGGGCCTGCTGGCAGGTGCCCCACAGTGCTGGGGGGTGGGGGGGTTGGGGAACATGAGTTGGACATGAGTGGGGGCCTGCTGGCAGGTGCCCCACAGTGCTGGGGGGTGGGGGGGTGGGGAACATGAGTTGGACATGAGTGGGGGCCTGCTGGCAGGTGCCCCACAGTGCCGGGGGTGGGGGTGGTGGGGAACATGAGTTGGACATGGGTGGGGGCCTGCTGGCAGGTGCCCCACAGTGCTGGGGGGTGGGGGTGGTGGGCGACATGGGTGGGGGCCTGGTGGAGGGTGACCCTGCACTGCTGGGGGGTGGGGGTGGTGGGAGACATGGGTGGGGGCCTGGTGGAGGCTGCCCCTGGTGGCCGGGGGGTGGGGGTGCTGGGTGACATGGGTGGGGGCCTGGTGGAGGGTGACCCTGCACTGCTGGGGGTTGGGGGTGCAGGGGGACATGTGTTGGGGCCTGGTGGAGGCTGCCCCTGGTGGCTGGGGGGTGGGGGTGGTGGGAGACATGGGTGGGGGCCTGCTGGCAGGTGCCCCACAGTGCTGGGGGGTGGGGGGGTGGGGAACATGAGTTGGACATGAGTGGGGGCCTGCTGGCAGGTGCCCCACAGTGCTGGGGGGTGGGGGTGGTGGGAGACATGGGTGGGGGCCTGCTGGCAGGTGCCCCACAGTGCTGGGGTGTGGGGGTGCAGGGGGACATGAGTTGGGGCCTGGTGGAGGGTGCACCACAGTGCTGGGGGTTGGGGGTGATGGGAGACATAAGTTGGACATGAGTGGGGGCCTGCTGGCAGGTGCCCCACAGTGCTGGGGGTGGGGGTGCAGGGGGACATGAGTGGGGGCCTGGTGGAGGCTGCCCCTGCACTGCTGGGGGGTGGGGGTGCAGGGAGACATGAGTGGGGGCCTGGTGAAGGCTGCCCCTGCACTGCTGGGGGGTGGGGGTGGTGGGAGACATGAGTGGGGGCCTGGTGGAGGCTGCCCCTGCACTTCTGGGGGGTGGGGTGGTGGGAGACATGAATGGGGGCCTGGTGGAGGCTTCCCCTGCACTGCTGGGGGGTGGGGGTGATAGGGGACATGAGTGGGGGCCTGGTGGAGGCTGCCCCTGGTGGCTGGGGGGTGGGGGTGCAGGGAGACATGAGTGGGGGCCTGGTGGAGGCTGCCCCTGCACTGCTGGGGGGTAGGGGTGGTGGGAGACATGAGTGGGGGCCTGGTGGCGGCTGCCCCTGCACTGCTGGGGGGTGGGGGTGGGGGTGGTGGGAGACATGAGTGGTGGCCTGGTGGAGGCTGCCCCTGCACTGCTGGGGGGTGGGGGTGGTGGGAGACATGGGTGGGGGCCTGCTGGCAGGTGCCCCACAGTGCTGGGGTGTGGGGGTACAGGGGGACATGAGTTGGGGCCTGGTGGAGGCTGCCCCTGGTGGCTGGGGGGTGGGGGTGCTGGGTGACACGGGTGGGGGCCTGGTGGTGGGTGCCCCTGCACTGCTGGGGGGTGGGGGTGGTGGGAGACATGGGTGGGGGCCTGCTGACAGGTGCCCCACAGTGCTGGGGAGTGGGGGGGTGGGGAACATGAGTTGGACATGAGTGGGGGCCTGGTGGCAGGTGCCCCACAGTGCTGGGGGGTGGGAGGGTTGGGGAACATGAGTTGGACATGGGTGGGGCCTGCTGGCAGGTGCCCCACAGTGCTGGGGGGTGGGGGGGTGGGGAACATGAGTTGGACATGGGTGGGGGCCTGCTGGCAGGTGCTCCACAGTGCTGGGGGGTGGTGGGAGACATGGGTGGGGGCCTGGTGGAGGGTGACCTTGCACTGCTGGGGGGTGGGGGTGGTGGGAGACATGGGTGGGGGCCTGGTGGAGGCTGCCCCTGATGGCTGGGGGGGGGGCTGGGTGACATGGGTGGGGGCCTGGTGGTGGGTGCCCCTGCACTGCTGGGGGGTGGGGTGGTGGGAGACATGGGTGGGGGCCTGGTGGAGGGTGACCCTGCACTGCTGGGGGGTGGGGGTGCAGGGGGACATGAGTTGGGGCCTGGTGGAGGCTGCCCATGGTGGCTGGGGGGTGGGGGTGGTGTGAGACATGGTTGGGGGCCTGCTGGCAGGTGCCCCACAGTGCTGGGGGGTGGGGGGGTGGGGAACATGAGTTGGACATTTGTGGGTGCCTGCTGGCAGGTGCCCCACAGTGCTGGGGGGTGGGGGTGGTGGGAGACATGGGTGGGGGCCTGCTGGCAGGTGCCCCACAGTGCTGGGGGGTGGGGGTGCAGGGGGACATGAGTTGGGGCCTGGTGGAGGGTGCACCACAGTGCTGGGGGGTGGGGGTGATGGGAGACATGAGTTGGACATGGGTGGGGGCCTGCTGGCAGGTGCCCCACTGTGCTGGGGGGTGGGGGGGGTGTTGAACATGAGTTGGACATGAGTGGGGGCCTGCTAGCAGGTGCCCCACAGTGCTGGGGGGTGGGGGGGTGGGGAACATGAGTTGGACATGAGTGGGGGCCTGCTGGCAGGTGCCCCACAGTGCTGGGGGGTGGGGGTGGTGGGGAACATGATTTGGACATGGGTGGGGGCCTGCTTGCAGGTGCCCCACAGTGCTGGGGGGTGGGGGTGGTGGGAGACATGGGTGGGGGCCTGGTGGAGGGTGACCCTGCACTGCTGGGGTGTGGGGGTGGTGGGAGACATGGGTGGGGGCCTGGTGGAGGCTGCCCCTGGTGGCTGGGGGGTGGGGGTGCTGGGTGACATGGGGGGGCCTGGTGGTGGGTGTCCCTGCACTGCTGGGGGGTGGGGGTGGTGGGAGACATGGGTGGGGGCCTGGTGGAGGGTGACCCTGCACTGCTGGGGGGTGGGGGTGCAGGGGGACATGAGTTGGGGCCTGGTGGAGGCTGCCCCTGGTGGCTGGGGGGTGGGGGTGGTGGGAGACATGGGTGGGGGCCTGCTGGCAGGTGCCTCACAGTGCTGGGGGGTGGGGGGGTGGGGAACATGAGTTGGACATGAGTGGGGGCCTGCTGGCAGGTGCCCCACAGAGCTGGGGGGTGGGGGTGGTGGGAGACATGGGTGGGGGCCTGCTGGCAGGTGCCCCACAGTGCTGGGGGGTGGGGGTGCAGGGGGACATGAGTTGGGGCCTTGTGGAGGGTGCACCACAGTGCTGGGGGGTGGGAGTGATGGGAGACATGAGTTGGACATGAGTAGGGGCCTGCTGGCAGGTGCCCCACAGTGCTGGGGGGTGGGGGTGCAGGGGGACATGAGTGGGGGCCTGGTGGAGGCTGCCCCTGCACTGCTGGGGGGTGGGGGTGCAGGGAGACATGAGTGGGGGCCTGGTGGAGGCTGCCCCTGCACTGCTGGGGGGTGGGGGTGGTGGGAGACATGAGTGGGGGCCTGGTGGAGGCTGCCCCTGCACTGCTGGGGGGTGGGGATGGTGGGAGACATGAGTGGGGGCCTGGTGGAGGCTGCCCCTGCACTGCTGGGGGGTGGGGGTGATAGAGGACATGAGTGGGGGCCTGGTGGAGGCTGCCCCTGGTGGCTGGGGGGTGGGGGTGCAGGGAGACATGAGTGGGGGCCTGGTGGAGGCTGCCCCTGCACTGCTGGGGGGTAGGGGTGGTGGGAGACATGAGTGGGGTCCTGGTGGAGGCTGCCCCTGCACTGCTGGGGGGTGGGGGTGGTGGGAGACATGAGTGGGGGCCTGGTGGAGGCTGCCCCTGCACTGCTGGGGGGTGGGGGTGGTGGGAGACATGGGTGGGGGCCTGCTGGCAGGTGCCCCACAGTGCTGGGGGGTGGGGGTGCAGGGGGACATGAGTTGGGGCCTGGTGGAGGCTGCCCCTGGTGGCTGGGGGGTGGGGGTGCTGGGTGACATGGGTGGGGGCCTGGTGGTGGGTGCCCCTGCACTGCTGGGGGTGGGGGTGGTGGGAGACATGGGTGGGGGCCTGCTGGCAGGTGCCCCACAGTGCTGGGGGGTGGGGGCGGGTGGGCAACATGAGTTGGACATGAGTGGGGGCCTGCTGGCAGGTGCCCCACAGTGCTGGGGGGTGGGGGGGTGGGGAACATGAGTTGGGCATGGGTGGGGGCCTGCTGGCAGGTGCCCCACAGTGCTGCGGGTGGGGGTGGTGGGGAACATGAGTTGGACATGAGTGGGGGCCTGCTGGCAGGTGCCCCACAGTGCTGGGGGGTGGGGGGGTGGGGGTGGTGGGAGACATGGGTGGGGGCCTGGTGGAGGGTGACCCTGCACTGCTGGGGGGTGGGGGTGGTGGGAGACATGGGTGGGGGCCTGGTGGAGGCTGCCCCTGGTGGCTGGGGGGCGGGGGTGCTGGGTGACATTGGTGGGGGCCTGGTGGTGGGTGCCCCTGCACTGCTGGGGGGTGGGGGTGGTGGGAGACATGGGTGGGGACCTGGTGGAGGGTGACCCTGAACTGCTGGGGTGTGGGGGTGCAGGGGGACATGAGTTGGGGCCTGCTGGCAGGTGCCCCACTGTGCTGGGGGGTGGGGGTGGTGGGAGACATGGGTGGGGGCCTGCTGGCAGGTGCCCCACAGTGCTGGGGGGTGGGGGTGCAGGGGGACATGAGTGGGGGCCTGGTGGAGGCTGCCCCTGCACTGCTGGGGGTGGGGGTGCAGGGAGACATGAGTGGGGGCCTGGTGGAGGCTGCCCCTGGTGGCTGGGGGGTGGGGGTGCAGGGAGACATGAGTGGGGGCCTGGTGGAGGCTGCCCCTGCACTGCTGGGGGGTGGGGGTGGTGGGAGACATGAGTGGGGGCCTGGTGGAGGCTGCCCCTGCACTGCTGGGGGATGGGGGTGGTGGGAGACATGGGTGGGGCCTGGTGGAGGCTGCCCCTGGTGGCTGGGGGGTGGGGGTGCAGGGAGACATGAGTGGGGGCCTGGTGGAGGGTGCCCCTGCACTGCTGGGGGGTGGGGGTGGTGGGAGACATGAGTGGGGGCCTGGTGGAGGCTGGCCCTGCACTGCTGGGGGGTGGGGGTGATGGGAGACATGGGTGGGGGCCTGGTGGAGGCTGCCCCTGGTGGCTGGGGGTGCAGGGGGACATGCGTTGGTGGGCAGTGGTGCAAGGTGACATGTGGGTTGGCTGGTGGGCATGGCCATGGTGAATGGGGTGCCTGCAGGACATGTGCAGGGTAGGCCCCTGTGGTGTGGGCCACCTGCAGGGGCAATGGAGGGTGTAGAGGGAACACCTGGGAGGACCCACACGTGCAATTCACGTGTGGTGCTCCCCGCGCACCCCTGTAATACACGTACCCTGATGGAATCGCGTGTGATACTTCCCGCGCACCCCTGAAATACACGTACCCTGCTGATTTTGCGTGTGATACTTCCCGCGCACCCCTGCAATACACGTACCCTGCTGCTTTTGCGTGTGATACTTCCCGCGCACCCCTGAAATACACGTACCCTGCTGATTTTGCATGTGATACTTCCCGCGCACCCCCGAAATACACATACCCCACTCAATCGCGTGTGTAACTTCCCGCGCACATCCGAAATACACGTACCCCGCTGAATCGCGTGTGTAACTTCCCGCGCAACCCCGAAATACACGTACCCCGCTCAATCGCGTGTGTAACTTCCCGCGCACCCCCGAAATACACGTACCCCGCTCAATCGCGTGTGTAACTTCCCGCGCACCCCCGAAATACACGTGCCCCGCTCGCACAGGCCCAATTGCTGTATGTTGCCACTTTTGTAATGCGCAGGGACTCTACCGCCTGCCTTCGTGTGGCGGACGTGTTTCGGCTTGTGCGTGTCTTTTGCTGTGCGTGGCTTTGCCCTATTCGATTCCATGAATACGTGTGGTTCGAATGCATGTGAGCGTTCCGTCTGCTTCCCTGCCGTACATCCCCAGTTACGCCCTTATTTTTGCGCGTTGTTCCCCATTCCGCGCTTTACGCCCCGTGTTCCGCCCACTTTCTGGTGTATGCGTCGAGGTTGTGCGCTTTCACTGTGCGCATCGCGCATGCCTTTCGGGATGTTGCAGTGACTTGTGCGCCATGCACGGGTTTGGCGCACATCCCGAGGTAAACACGCGCAGGGACTTCCATGAATCGCACGCGTGCGCGTGCGCCTTTTTTTTTGCGCTTGCGCCTGCTTGCGCCTGCTTGCGCCAAGATTTTCGGCGCACGTTTGTTCCATGAATCGGCCCCTTTGTTTATTGAGAAGTATTTTTTTTTTATTTAGTCATTAGTTTTGTTAGTGGTTTCATTTTGCTTAACACTAAAATAAATAACTTTCTTTTGAGAAGGATTGCACTGTCTATCAACACTTCTAAGATTAATTTCCTACAATGGTTTTAAGGGTTTTGCCTGATTTCTCTCCTGTTTTTATAAGATTTTGAAGGACTCTGTGACGGAACATTTTTGCGAAAATACTTTTTTTGGTATGCTTACTTTGCACTATATCAAGATTTATAGGACCAGTTTTATCTGTAGTGGTAGCTGAATTTTTGTTAATTGTTTTCTGGTTCATTTTACATTTTGATAGAGGAGGCAAAGTTTCTGCACTTGAAGCTTGCTTTGTTTCGCTAAATGACTGTATTAGCTGTTTTGTTTGAACTTTTTATACAAATTCTGCTAGAGATGGATGCTTATTTTAGACACTTCTATTTTCATTTGCTCTGCTTCTGGATTGCTTTCTATGGACTTGATTTTTGGTAGGCATTCTTTAGGGTCTGTTGAAAAAAATAAAGAAGGTATGGGTTGGGGTGTTCTGCAATGTATGTGTGCTGTGTGCATGAGTGTCTGAGTAAAATGATAAAGATATATGTAATGGTGTGTGATTGTGCATTGGGCAACTACAACTAGTTGGGATGGGTGTTCTTGAATTTATGTGCTACTAAACGGGGGTTCAGATGACAGTAGAAAGTAAGCTAATGGTGTGGAGAAGTACAAATAGTAAATCTAATGGTATACAATTAAAACAGTTGTTTGTTCTATAATATCAAAATTCTAAGGACTGATTTGGGTCATTTGTGTGTCGACAAATAGCAATTTGTGTGCCATTCTGCCTGTACATCTCTGTTTAAGAAATGGGGAATTGTGGACAAAATGGTGCACAATCTCTATTTTTAGGCACAGAAATAGCATGAATTAACCTTACAGTTTGAGTAATAGTACAAATATTATGGTGGTATTCAACTTACTTTTTTTCTGGAATGAGCAGGTTTCTTCTTAGTTGTTCTTTGTACTTCAAATTCGGCTGCTTCTTTTCAGGAGAATGGTCTTCACTGCAATTGTAAAGGAAACAAATTAGTAATTTTGTTTGTACACAGCACTGTTTTTAATTTAGACATTCATTTCTTTAATTGACATTGACCCTCAGCGCCTTCCTCAAAATCATGAAAACTATCTTATTCACATAAGATGCGTCGCACCAGTTGAATACATATCATATGTTCTTAATGCATAAACTATATTGTAATGACTAACTGTACCAACCAAAATATCTGTTCTATGCCTTGTGGAATTCATAATGTATCACTGAATGCCACTATTCCTGTAACTAAGCTCTTGCAAGTAACAGTGCCTCAATGCCATGGGCTGCTTGCGCGCTATATAAATATAAATAAATAAATATATTTTTATGTTTTTGTACAAGTATTGTTGTTTGATATTTGAACATACTGTGTGCATGCAATTTCGTTTGAGTATGTCAACTCTTTATATTGTACTTTAAATATGTTAGTTCAACATGCTTTGAAAATGTGTGTGTAAAAAGAAATTAAATAGCAGATAGGTTTGGAAGTGACAGTTGATTATAGGAGATGGAAAACATGACAGTAAATTCATTTTATAGATTATACAAGCTAAAAGTCAGTTAATCTGTTTATATGAATCTATGAGAATTGTACATGTACTATACAGAAAATATGCATACCTGTAGTTTGTGTTCATGCATATGGATATACATGCAGCTGCAGGTAGAAATCTTGGAGACTTGTACAGTATTTCTTGTAGAAGGTGCTTTCCAATGATATGACACTTGTACTCAGAGAGATTAACAGTACATTTGAAGTGCTGATCTATGATGATGCAGTTAGATGTAGAAGTCTTGGGTGTGATTGGTGGATGGTCGTGTGACTTCTTAGCCATATCCAATGAGGGAATGGCACAGAAAGTGAAATTAAAATGGTAGAAGAACTGTCCATGTTACGATATGTCCGCGGGCATGGCGGTGGTCCGGGGACATTGCGTGTTACATCCGGGGATTTTGGGGTGGGGAGGCATGCAAATGAGAATGAGCAGAGCAAGAGATTGGTCAGTAAAGTTTAGTGGGTGTGTTGTGCCAGGAGAGAGTTTCTCAGGTACTCTTTTTGCTGAGAAAAGAACAGATAGCTATGGCTGTGTGTTTCAGAAAACAGATTGTTTGGATTTTGGGAGACTCGTGGATACATTGGTTGAAGGTGCATGCAGAAAGCTGTGGAGTAGCTGTAGATCTTGAATTCCCACATGTGGAAGTGCACTGGCATGGAGTACGTGGAACGAAGTGGTTGGACTTGCTACCTCTCTGTGCTACTTTGGAGAGAGAGCAACATCCAGACATAATTGTAATTCATTGTGGAGGGAACAGTTTAGGACATGTGTCTGGAATTTCTTTGCAATTTGCAATGAAAGAAGGACTTGGGAAGGTCATGGACATGTTTCCAAATTCTCAAGTAATGGTTTCACGGATTGCGCAGAGACAAATGTGGCTTTGTTCTTCTTCATTTGGTCCACAAATGGAGAAAGCAAGGCGCAATGTCAATAAGGCTTTGTGCCTTTCTAAGCGATTTTGGCATGTCCTCTTTTCACAATGAAAATATTATGATGCGTAGTACATATATTTTTCGCAGAGATGGAGTCCATCTTACTTATGCTGGCAATCAGATTTTTCTGAGAAATTTACAAAATGCATTGCGACCTTTTTTGGAATTACAGCATCCATTTTGTAGTAGGTGTTGAGCATTTCAAATTTTTCAAACACAAACACCACCAAAAGGCTCTTTTCAGATCCACCACTTCCTCCCAGACAAAACTGTAATGGTTATGATAGGACAGCACCCCAAAATTTTAGATGTTCGCGGACTGTCCGTGGACTTCAAAAATACACAGGGCCCTGCTTCATTTATTTTCACTTCTCTTTTTGAACTGTGAAAGGCGGCTCTGAAAAGAGCCTTTTTTTATTTTAGTTGTTTTATATTTTTTTTGTTTTTTTTATACATGGAAAGGAGGGAAAAGGAGGGTAAGGGGGGACACCAACCATGGGGATAAGAAAGGGCGGGTGGAGAGAGGAAGATGTAGAGTGGGTTTTACTTGGGTAGTGAGCAGACCTTCTCGTGCTCTGAGACCAGAGCCTCAAAAGCACTTCGAAGTCTCTCCCCCCTACACAGTACTGCGTCGCAGTACATACACAGAACTGTAACCCTCGAAAGGTAAGGGTCATCAGTATTGCGTATGGCCTATGAGGCAGTTTGAGGAATACGCTGTCCCACAGGAGTGTTCCTTGTGGTGACATGATCGGAAACGGAGGATGAAGTAGAGGAAGTCAATCTACTACACTCCTCGCAAGGTGCAACCTTGCGAATGGCCCCAGTGTGGAATGACTTTAGGTGTCGCTTCATGGTAGTTGTCCCAAAGCTGTATGAACCAGCCCTCCCGCGACTGAGTACCATTTTGCACTCTTTGCAGGTGACTCGGTTCACACGCACCTTAGGAACATTACCATGAATGGTAAATAACCGCCACACCCAAGACTCACGCTGAGTGCTGGTAGTAGGGAGTTCCTCTACCTCATTCTCGTCATCCTCTTCATCCTCCTCTGCATCCTCACTCCTGTTCCCCTTTTCAGGCCCTTGCGGAGGTGGTGGTGGTGGAGGGGGTGGGAGTGGTGCTGAGGCAGGTGCAGCACCAGGTGGCAGTACTGCAGCCATGGATGCCATCAGGTTTCAGATGAAAATCTGTAAAGTTGGCAGGAAAATGCACTGGGCCTCATTACGACCCTTGCGGAAATCGAAAAACGATGGCGGAAATGCAATACCGCCATCGAATAGCGCTCGGTGCGATCATGACCCGTCACCGCAAAGTACGATGCCATTAGCGACACCGTAGTGAACGCCAACGCTAACTGCACCAAGCACGCGCGCGCGCGCCATGCCAAACCGTAATTACCACCATGGCGCAACGGTACGCGAATTCCGACCCAAGCGGACATGCACCTAACGCCATCAAGCACGGCGGAAAGTACCATTCCGCCATGGTGAGAAGTACGGCATCGCGAATCAACCGTAAACGGCCCTACTGAGTGCTTGTACACCGCTCCCTGGCCACATTGTACAACCACCCGTAGGTGCAATGAAGTCACACAATGCAACCAGTGAAATGTACAAGTCATCCATGCCTGCCAACGAACAAATGAATCTCAAGAGTGCCCAATGGGAGCTGCAGGGCACAGATGGCACGAATACAGAAGCTATACAAATGGACATGACCTCAGTCTCCCACCAAGAAACGCACGCAAACACAGGCACCTGTGACCAGCAATATTCCGATAATCACATCATTCCACCAATCCAACTGGCTGACCGGCATCTGTTACACAAAAGCTAATCCCCCGCCCCTGAGCATGACATCATCAAAACAGTCATAATGGCAGCCCTTATCCCTGACCTCACTGGGCTCCGTAGGCAAACGCGCCCAGCACAGTACCACGCAACTATACTCCGAAGCTGGAACCCAATGCAGATCTCCTCACAATACATCGCTCCCCAAATAGGAATATGCCACATCACTCGCAAAGAAGAACGCTACACGGTTCATATCAGAATAGAAATTTAATGCACAACAAATTCACCAAGCCCATACAGCCATTAGGCCATGAACTCCAAAATATATTTCATTATCGTGGGCTGCATCCGCAATAAATGACCAGCTACTTCTTGTGTGACGCCCTGTTCCTTCATGGTACACAGGGGCTACATTCCCATACGAAAAGGCAACATGGAAGCGCCTAGAACCGCAGGGCCGTCCCAATAGGGAGGCACTAGTCCAGCTGAAAGGCCGAAATGTTGCTCCTAGCCACTAGTACTGCGTAAGGGCATGTGGCCCATTGGCGATCGTCCCATAAGATCGTAATGCTGCTCCACTGATTAACACGAAGCAGCAGGTGTCGGGAGTAAAATCCATCTGCAGGAGTGGCATACAGATGGCAGTGGCAAAAGGGGAGGAGATCCCTGTCAACCAAATGAAATGAAAAAGAATAGTATGGCCATCAGAACTACATTTGAATTACTCACTTCAATGATCACACCAAATCCACAGCCATATGCATGCTAGCCCACTCCAAAGGATCATCACCACCCAAAAACCACTTGCGAATCATAACTATCTATATCGAGGTGAAAACACTATCACAAACGAGTGTACCTGTGCATGCGTCTGTTAAAACAGAATCCATCAGATGGGATTGGTAACGTGCATAGACACAAGTGTCTGAAGGCGCGTCGAGACAGGGAGGGCTCAACAAGGCCAGATAGACGATGGCCCCACTATGGCAGCCCTGCATCACATAGCGCAGGGGAGGCGGATAGATTCCAAGAAGCCCTGTACATGGCAAACTCTGTATCAAATCATCTGTCCATGCATCCATACATCATACCCTCATCCCGTAATGAAAACGCCTGTTTCCATACTCACATAACATGTGAAATTTCCATTGAGTCTGTTCGTTATGCAGCCTGCAAAATCCACCGTGCCCCAGCCCGTTATTCCAGTGTTGTGAAGTAACATGTATTTGGGAACGTCCGGCCTCATCGCCCACGTCGCTATTGCGCATCCCATACTATTCATATCAATCATTGCATCCTCGCCATGGCCCCTGTCCCAAGGACATTGAACAATAGAACGTTATATTTGCAGTCAGACCTGTGGGCATCTCCTCGCCGCTAGCTGAAAACCGAAAGCGCCGCCCTTCGAATTCCTCATTTGCAACATCACGTCGAAAAGGCATCTGTGGCCGCTTGAAACCACAAATTAATCCATCTAGTGCGGCTGTGTGTGAAAATGGCAACTGCCTTCACTCACAAATGGAACGCCCCGCCCGTCGGTGAAGCTCGGTACAGTGTTGCATGAGGGTCCACCGTTACTCGAGTACTACGTTCCACTGACCCTTCACAAGTCTGTTCGCGACTGCAAAGATTGTATGTGAAACAATGGGACCATAGCCGAATGAACATATCAACCAATGTTACACTGCCATCGGGTACAAATACATGATTGCAATAGCAAGATGCCATTCGTCGAATTGCAGCGTTGTGTGCGGGACGTGCTCGCCCAAAGGGGAGTGCAGCTTGCACAGGTGGAATGAATCACCACAGGTGGAGGCCATACAGCCTGAAAACACATAAATTGCACACCCAGTCTCCTCCCACAACCACACCCACTCCGAAATGCTACCGGCAGGACTAGCCATGTTGGCCCTGGGGGACCTGATAGCACTGCAAGTACTCCAACTTCAAGAAGAAGACGAACACCAACTACTACCGGCCGCACGGCGGAGACGCAGGAGGAGGAGGAGGGCAAGGCAGGGCCAGCAAGGGCCGCCAGCACAGCCACTACCACCACGCAGGCAGCCCGCAATCCCACGCCTCCGAGCACATCCGTTCAACCTCACTGATGAGCAGATCCACACCCTCTACCGTTTGGACCGGGACACCATAACCGCCATTGTGGACATGACACAGGCTGACCTTGTCAGCATGATAGATAGCCCAACCGCCATCCCACCCCTACTGAAGGTGGTGTCTGTACTACACTTCCTGGCCACAGGCACCTACCAGCACACAGTCGGACAGGTGCATGGCATATCACAGCCACTGTTCTCACGGACACTATTGCAAGTGCTCGATGCCCTGCTGAAGCACGCAGACGACTACATCTCTCTACCATGCTCGGAGCAGGAAATTACGAACACAAAAGTGGGATTCCATGCACTTGCCGGCATACCGGGTTGCATTGGTGCCATCGACTGCACCCATGTGGAATTGGTCGTCCCACATGCCATGGAGGCCCAGTACCGCAACCGAAAACAATTTCATTCCCTGAATGTACAAATGGTGTGTGACTCCAACAGGATCATTACACATTGTTGTGCCAGATTCCCTGGATCAACCCATGATCCTATGGTCTTGAGGAACTCTACTATACCACGCTACATGGAGCGACACGCAGGGAACAGATCCTGGCTACTCGGTGAGTCTCATTTCATGCATGATGATGTGGGGTATGTGATGCGGCAATGACCTGGCAGGAAGGGGGGGGTGCGTACGTAGCAATGGCATTCCTCAATATTCCTTTCCTGTCCACATACAGGTGATGCCGGGTATCCACTGAAGAGATGGCTCCTCACACCAGTCCGGAACCCACGGGACCAGCATGAGGAGGACTACAACCATGCCCACTCACGTACCCGTGTAGTCATAGAACAGGCATTCGGCCTACTGAAGACTCGTTTCCGCTGCCTCAGCAGGTCTGGCGGGGCACTCCTGTACCGCCATGTGAAGGTTGCAAAGATGGTCATGGCATGTGTCATGCTCCACAACATGTGCGTACGTAGAAATGTGCCCATGCCCCCTGACGCAGAACTGCAAGCACCTGATGATGGTCATGATGAGGGTGGGGATGTGGCAGCACCTCAAGGAGTCTGCGAGGCACAGGAGGGCCGTGACATTCGTCAGCATCTCATAGATGCATGCTTCTAGCACTCACGCCTGGTGGCTGATACATGGACACGGGACTCGTGGCACTGTGTGTGTCTGGGACATGCACAATATGGACTGTACGCCTATAATGGCCTCGTACACAAAGATCAATGTCCACACATCTCATTGCATGATCGTGCATTGTTTATGGCATATGTGATATCATGTTAAACACCCTATCGAACCGCCACCCAAGTGAGCCCAACACACCCCCTCCACCCTCCTACCTCCCCCCCGAACACCAGTGTCCAAAGATGCTCATTGTCAGTGGGCTGTCGCTATTGCAAGCCCCCTCTGCGGGTATCAGGGGCACCCCTGCCTGTGGAGCGCAGGTTCCTCCCAGATCTACGTTGGGGGCTGCCCTGGACGGAACTTGCAACGGATGATGTCTCTGCCTGCTCACGTCCATGCATGTCCCTAAGGGTTTGTGAGAGCTCAGTGAGCACACGGCGCACTGCGGCAAATTCGGCACATACGTCTTTGGACGTCGCATGCAGTTCCCCCCTCAGGCTCTCGGTGCTTCTCTCCATTTGTACTCTCAGGCTCTCGGTGCTACTCTCCATTTGTACTCTCAGGCTCTCGGTGCTACTCTCCATTTGTGCCCTTAGTGTCTCTGTACTTCTCTCCATTTCTGCCCTCAGTGTCTCAGTTGATGTTTCTATGTCTGCCTTAGTGCCCCCACATTCATCGGCATGGTCCTTGAGGAGCGTGGCCAGTTGCTGCTGTTGCACGATTAACTGGTCGAGGGACTGTTGCCTCTGCTGGGCCATGGCCATTTGCGGTGGCGTCACAGAGGGGCTGATCACCTCATGTTGCCTTGCCACAGGGCTTGTGGGGGATGGCCAGTCGTCGTCTTGTGGGTGCCCCTGCGTGGTATCCTCATGGTGTACGGGATGGAACAGACAGGGGGATTGAGACAGGTCATGGATGGATCTAACTTCGACATCCCCGTTTTCTGTGTCGGAGCATGCTGCCATTAATGCAGTATCACCTATGGTGCTGCTGCCACCAGAAGCAGTGCCTACTGTGGCATCCATTGGGGGGACCTGTGGTGGTGGTGTTGTGGGCATGCTGGCTGCTGGGGTGCCTGTTGGAGTTCCCTCCTGTGTGCTGTCACTTGATTTGTGCTGCTGCCGTGTCTTGATCCGTGCAGCTGAGGTGGAGGGTCTTTGGCCGTTGGTCTTGGCCCTCTTTGCAGGTGTGCTGGTAGGGGTGTCCTGGAGCTCGTCGTTTGGATCGGACCCTGTGGTGGAGTAAAGGAGGGCGAGCGTTATTAATGGGTCTGTGGGAATTGGAATGGCAATGTATCACATGCATTGGGGTGGTACCTGAGGGTGATTTGGGTCGGGGCCTTGGAGGTGGTTTCATTTGTGTGTGGAGTGAGGGTGCAGTTGTTTGGCAGCCTGCAGTTAGGGTGTGCCTGCTGCACGTGTAGAGGGTGTTTTTAGGATTTTTAATTATTTATGTATTTGATGTGAGTTTTAAAGTGTGCTATCAGGCCTATGTATGTGGACGTTCTCCTGGACATGTGTTCCTGTTGCACTATGTGGGCACGTGGTACTTCACATGATTGGACATTGTGGTTTTGGCATTGTTTTATTTGGGACACCTACCTGAATCTTCGGATGTCTGCACTCCTTTCTCCATCCCTCCGACTCCCTCTATGCTCTCCATTCCAATGGTGGAGGCACAGATTTCTTCCCAGGGGGTCAACTTGATGGGTGATTCCGATCCTCCCCCGGTAGCTGTGGCAATGTTGCGGTTGGCAGACAGTATGCTACGGACGCGTATCCGCAGGTCGTCCCATCGCTTTCTGCATTGCTGTGGGTTGCGGGGTGCGGTCCCCACCGCACTTACACGCTGTGCCACCAGGGCCCATATGGCCTTCTTGTTCGCAAGTGCCGTCCTGGTCATTTGCGTGGAGAAGACGACGGCAGCATTCTCCTGGAGGGTCTCCGTGAGCACCGTGAGTTCCTCACGGGAGAAGTGGACCTGCCGCTTGTGGTCGCACGCTTTCTTCGCTACTTTTCCCATTTTTCTTGGTTTCACTAGGGTGGATGACGGGTTGGGATGTGTCTCAGGGTGGTATTTTTTATGGTTGTATGGATTTTGTGGTTTTATAGGTGTACGGCGTGATGTTTCCCGTTCCGGGACCATGCTTTTACTTCTGTTTCGTATATTTACGGTCACCGTACTTTCCGGTTGGCGCTCACTGCGGTGTCCGCTAAGATGGGTGGCGGTATTGCACCTAGGGCGCCGTACGGCGGCGGTGTGGGCCGTTTTGGGGTCATTTCCGCCATCGCGGACTTTGCACTTCCGCCATGGCGTGGTGCTCGTGCCCGATGGGTCGGAATGAGCCGCACTTTGCTCCATCGTGCAATGGCGGAAACGCTATTTACGCTATGGCGGTCCGGTCGGTTGATTTCCGCAAGGGTCGTAATGAGGGCCACTGTGTTCTGTAAGATAGCCAGAAACACAATGAGAATGAGCTCTAGGGTGTGGCCTTTTATAGGGGTGCTTGTGCGCGGTTTGCGGACATGCGCACTGTCCGCGGACAGATCGAACACCAAAAAAAGGTTCAAAAAGTCACAAAAAGTATGTAGAAACTCAGGATTACTATGTTGGACTTGTGCTATGGTGAGTTATTATTGAAAAATATTGTGGATTTCTTGAAAAGGTGGTTTTAAATTGTTCGGGGACACGAACAGTGTTCGCAGTCAGAACACACACTCAGCGTGGGTGCGGTCATATGATAGCTTTGCGAACATGTCCACGAAGGGAGCGGGTGTCTGCAGGACATCAAATGCAGTGAAACTGTTTTGCGCATGTGCGTTGGTGTTCTACTGACACTGTTTGGGTCCTGAAACTAATTAAAAGTGCGTCACAAGTGAAACGAACAGTTACGGACAGGCATTTTTTCTTAGAACAGTTTCAACTTGCTTGCGAACAATACGGACAGGCATAGAATCCTCAGGACACCCCGATTTTGTTTATTTATGAATATTTTAGGACACTGTGTGTGTGTTCTTAGGACAGTTTCAGCTTGCCACCGAACAATACGGACAGGTATAACGTCCTTAGGACACCCCCATTTTGTTTATTTACGAACATTTCAGGATACTGTGTGTGTTCTAAGAACAGTTTCAACTCGCCTGCAAAGAATACGGACAGATCTAGCGTCCTCAGGACACTCCCATTTTGTTTATTTACGAACATTTCAGGACACAGCGTTTGGTCTTAGGACAGTTTCCGTTTGCCTCTGAACAATACGGACAGGCATAGCGTCCTCAGGACACACCCATTTTGGTTATTTACGAACATTTCAGGACACTGTGTGTGTTCCTAGAACAGTTTCAACTTGCCTGCAAACAATACGGACAGGTCTAGCGTCCTCAGGACACCCCCATTTTGTTTATTGACAAACATTTCAGGACACCGGGTGTGTTCTTAGGACAGTTTCAGCTTGCCTCCGAACGATACGGACAAGTATACCGTCCTTAGGACACCCCCATTTAGTTTATTTACAAACATTTCAGGATACTGCCTGTGTTCTTAGAACAGTTTCAACTCACCTGCGATCAATACGGACAGGTCTAGCATCCTCAGGACACCTCCATTTTGCTTATTGACGAACATTTCAGGACACCGCATGTGGTAGTTTGATTGCGGACATCCCGAACACCAGCTGTGTTCTTAGAACAGTTTCAACTTTCATGAGAACATTACGGACAGATATAGTATCCTTAGGATGTTCCCATTTTCGTTTCTTTACGGACATTCCGGACACCCACGCTGTCCGCGGACACCTGAACTGCTTTTTAAAAAAAGACAAGAAATGAATTAGGACACAATATAATAATTTTACTTTATTTTATATGGATGTTACATTTATGACAGACAAGGTGAGGCAGAAACTGAAACAAAAACAGGAGAATTGGGGGTTTCAATAGGATTAATATGAGGTGAAGAAGGGATGGAAGTCTCATCAAAACGTTTTGGTTCAGGGTTTGGGGATAATTGACAGGGATATGGTGAGGGGGACAGGTACATGTGGGACAATGGTATGTAGTTGTTTGTTTCAAGTGATCCTCCACAAAGCTTTTTAAATTGTTAAAATGTGCCATGAGTAGGTCCATTTTTTCTTCTATGTCCTGGAGAGTCTTATCCAATACTTCTTTTTCTTTAGTATTTTCAATTTTTGTATGGTCTGTACAAAAAAAAATGTATATGTTAAATGTATATAAAATAATATGTATTAATTGGTTTATATAGTAAAGTGTCTACCATTAGGTTCACTATCTTCAGACATTTCTCACGTGGGAAATTCTCCTCTAGCCACTCCAGAGTACTAGACATTTCTGTGAGAAAAAAAACATAATATCACTTTTTTTGTATCTAATACAGAAAGTTTACAAATATATGAGTAAAATGCAGTACACTTACTAGCTTCTGGTAAAGTGTGTTCTTACTGGTCTGTAGATCTGCTGTTGCTCTTAGTTGTGGAGTTTCTGTGAAATAATCATGTTGGAAGACTATCTTTCTTCTTTTGGTATATTCCATTTTAGAACATATTGTATTTAAATGAATGGTTAATGTGTTACATATATGGGTTACACTTCTTATTTATTACTACATATAATGTGTATGTGTGCTGGTTTGTGCATTTGTAAAATGTTCATATGTTATGATATAACAATTAAACATACCCTCAGACTTTTTGGATAGTGGTGCTGTTGTCCGCAAATGTCCGCGGACATTAGAAGAGTTCGCGGACATCAAATTCAGTAGAGGGGGTTCAGTATGTTCTATGTTACATGTACATAAAGTCAGAGATATTATTGTTAAGTTGCGCTACTAAAAACCTATGAAATTCAGTAAAACAACTTTCTTAAAGGGACATTATGGTTAAGTTGCGCTACTAAAAACCTATGAAACTCAGTGAAAAAACTTTGTTAAAGGGATGTTATGGTTAAGTTGCGCTACTAAAAACCTATGAAATTCAGTGAAAAAACTTTGTTAAAGGGACATTATGGTTCCAAGTAAAACCAAAAAAAACCTGAAATTTGCCAGTTATGGTAAGCTAAGCAACCATAACTCGCGCCACCAAGTGCACTGCTAAGACTAACACAACATCAAAGATGACATCACAAATGTCATGGATGACTGCAATGATGACATCACATGTGCATTTACTTTTCATGAAATGTCTGTACAAGGGATTGTTATTATAATGTTGAGAAAAAAGTGTCAAGGATCATTGGAATACATATCATGAGCTAATTAGTGCATTAAGCAATGCATTGATATAAATAGCATTATATTATGAAATTCTATCCAGTATACTAAGCTACTCATGAAGAAACATAGGCATTGTGTACAGCATACATGAAGGTATAATATTCATAATGTTGATATGTTGAATAATAAAATGATAACTGTTTTCTTATTAGAGTTTTGTTTACTGTGAAATATGTAACAAGTAGCTAATAAAACCCATGTATTACATAATTGCATCATTACAGACAAAACACAAAGACACAATAACACATACAAAAATGGGTATATACAGGGAACGTGAAGTAAGCAAAAAAGCAGAAGTACTAGCAGAAACAATTCATAACCTAACTGATTATCTTTATGCAAATAAATGATTGCTCTGTTTCAAAGCTGCTATTTACCCTATGTATATGTATCACATGATGTGAATGGACCCTAAGGAAAGTAGTGTGAGTACAATGTATACAAATGTGAGCATATACAGGGAAAGTACAGTAATAAAAAAACAACAGAACTATCAGAAAGTGCTGATAACTCTACTGATTATCTTCATGCACAGAAAGGATTGCTGTCTTTCAAGCTTGTGTCTTCCCATATGTATATGTTTCATATGATATGACTGGACCCTAAGGGAATTACTGTAAGAACATAATTGAAGGATAAGTTTACAAATATAGTACATTTACAATTTTTAGTTCCTGACTGTTACTGAAGAAAACCATGTGGCCTAGATATGTCAGTAAAGGAAAAAAGAGGGAGACAGACATGTGATGTCATCAGTGATGTCATCAATGACATTTGTGATGTCATCTTTGATGTTGTGGGTGTTAGTCTTAGCAGTGCACGGTGGTGGCGCGAGTTATGGTTGCTTAGCTTACCATAACTGGCGAATTTCAGGGGGTTTTCGGTTTTACTTGGAACCATAATGTCCCTTTAACAAAGTTTTTTCACTGAGCACATACTCAAACCCCGCTAATGATTTTGATGCCGGTGGACTGTGCGTATGTCCGCGGACGGTCGCGGACGACATCAACACTACCCAAACACTCAGGGGGTATCTGAAATTGTTCTATCATACCATATAAACACTGCACAAGTTCAAAAAGCAGCACATAAACACATTACATGTAATAATAAATAAGCAGTGAAACCTACATATCTAACACATCAACCATCCATTTAAATACCATATGTAATAAAATGCAATATACCAAAACAAAAAAGGTATGCCTCCCACATAATTACCTCACAGAAACTGCAGAGCTAGGAGCGACAGTAGACCTACACAGTACCACGAATACAACTTGCCAGAAACTAGTAAGTAAATTTAATTTTTCTTATATATTTCTAAACTTTTTGTATTAGGTACACTACAATTAATATATTTTTGTTTTCCACACAGAAATGTGCAGTACTTTTGAGTGGCTCGAAGAACATTTTCCACGTGAGGAAGACAGTGATAATAATGGTAGACACTTCTCTATATAAGCACATAAATAATCATTACTTTATGTGTACTTAACATATATATATATTTATTTTTAACAGACCATACAAACATTGAAAATATTCCACCAAAAGACACATTGGAAAAGACCCTGCAATGCATGGAACAGAAAATAGACATGCTCAAGGAAATTTCAATGTTTTGAAACAGTTTGTGGAGGAACACATCAAAGGAAAAATTAGATACAATTGTCCCATCTGTAGTTGTCCCCCCTCTCTATGTCCCAGTGAACTATCCCCAAACCCTCAACACCAAGATAAACGTTTTGATGAAACTTCCATCCCTTCATCCCCTCTCATCCATCCTCTCCAAACCCCTAATTCCCCTATATTTGTATCAGTTTCTGCTTCGCCCTCTCTTTCATAAATTGTGTATATGTATATAATAAAAAAATGTTATGTTTCTTTTAATAATATTCTTTGTGTCTTATTTTTTTTTTAAAACAGTTAAAATGTCCACGGACAGCGCGCCTGTCCGGCCTGTCCGTAATTAACAAAATGTGGATGTCCTAAGGACACCACACCTGCCCGTACCATTCGCAACCAAGATGTAACTGTTCTTAGAACACACCAGGTGTCCGGGATATCCGTAAATAAACAAAATGAGGGCGTCCTAAGGACACTATACCTGTCTGTATAGTTCGCAACCATGATGCAACTGTTCATAGAACACACGCGGTGTCCTGGATGTCCGTAGTCAAACAAAATTGAGGTGTCCTAAGGACACTATACCTGGCCATACAGTCTGCACACCATCTATGCACATGCGCACCACACCCGTAAATCCTGCAAACATCGCACATGTCCGTAACTGTCCGTCTCACTTGTGTCGCACTTTTAATTAGTTTCAGGACCCGAACACTGTCCGTAGAACACCCGCGCGCATGCGCACAACCTGCGTGCATTTGATGTCCTGCGGACACCCATTCCCTTCATGGACATGTTCCCGACGTCATCATATGACCGCAGCCATGCTGAGCGTGTATCCTAATTTGCAGACTTTGTCCAGTTCCCCAACATTTTAAAAGAACTTATTCAGACAATCCAAATTATTTTACAGTAAAAATTCACCATTTCACATATCCCAGACAATGACCCTGGCTTTCCACATACTTTTTGTAAGTTTTTGAACGCTTTTGAGTGTTCGATATGTGCGCGAGGCGCACTCCTCCACCCCTATAAAAGGCCACACATCAGAGCTGATCTTCATTGTACTTCTGGCTATTGCAGATTGATGTTTGCTGCCTTTTCGGCTCTTGCTGAGATTGACTCATCAACCCTGATGGCATCCACGGCTGCTGTTGCTACATCTGCCTCATCACCACCCCCAAACCCTACACCACCACCACCTCCCCAATGGCCTGCAGAGCGGAACACGCTTGAAGATGTAGAGAAGGAGGATGAAGAGGATGAAGAGAATGAGGTCGAGGAACTCCCTACTACTAGCACTCGCCGGGAGTCTTGGGTGTGGTAGTTGTTTACCGTTTATGGTAATGTACCGAAAGCATGTGCGACCAAGGTCACCTGCAAAAAGTGCAATATATTGCTGAGTCGTGGGAGACGTGGTTCGTACAGCTTTGGTACGACATCCATGAAGCGACACCTAATGTTGTTCCACAGTGTGGACATTCGCACAGTTGTACCTTGTGATAAACGTAGTAGGTTGAGTTCCTCTACAGCATCATCCGTTTCCGCTCCTCTCACCACAAGAGACACTCCTGTGGGAGAGCACATCCCTTCAGCTGCTTCACAGGCCATTTGTGATGCTGTTGACCCTTACCTTTCGAAGTTCACAATATTGTGTATGTACTGCGATGCAGTACTCTGCAGGGGGAAGAGTCTTCGAAGTGCTTTCGAGACTACGCTCACGGACCACCAGAAGACCTGCTACCTACCTAAATAAGGCCCACCCTACATCTTCCTCTCTCCACCTGCCCTTTCTTATCCCCGTGGTTGGTGTCCCTTTCTTACCCTCCTCTCCCCTCCTCTCCTAGTGTGTCATGTGTAAAAAAGCAAAATAAATATAAAGCAACAAAAATCTCCAAAAAAAGGCTCTTTTCAGAGCCGCCTTTCACAGTTTAAAAATAGAAGAGTCAAATAAACAGTGCAGGGCCCCGTGCATTTTTTTTTGAAAGTCTGCAGACAGTCCTAGGACAGATACAATTTTACGGTGCTGCCCTAGCAAAACCAATGCACTTTTCTCTGGGAGGAAGTGGTGGCTCTGAAAAGAGCCTTTTGGTGGTGTTTTTGTGTGTTTGTAAAACTTGGATTCGTCAACATCTACTGCAAAATAGATGACTGTAATTCAAAAAAAGTTTGCAATGCCTTTTGTACATTTCTCAGAAAAATCTGATTGCCAGCATATGCAAGATGGACTCCATCTCTACGAAAAATGTATGTGCTACGAAACATCATATTTTCATTGTGAAAAGAGGACATGCCAACATCTCTTAGAAAGGCACAAACAGCCTCATTGACATTCCGCCTCGCTTTCTCCATTTGTGGACCAAATGAAGAAGAACGCAGCCACAATACGAGAAAAAATTACTTGGGAATTTGGAAACATGTCCATGACCTTCTCAAGTCCTTCTTTCATTGCAAATTGCAAAGAAATTCCAGACACATGTCCTAAACTGTTCCCTCCACAGTGAACTATAATTATGTCTGGATAATGCTCTGTCTCTAAAGTAGCACAGAGAGGTACCAAGTCCAGCCACTTCAGTCCACGTACTCCATGCCAGTGCACTTTCACATGAGGGAATCCAAGACCTGCAGCTACTCCACAACATCCTGCATGCACCTCCAACCAATGTATCCATGAGTCTCCCAAAATCCAGATAATCTGTTTTCAAAAACACACAGCTATAGCTATCTGTTCTTCTCTCAGGAAAAAGACATTCTCACAAAATCTCTTCTTACACAACACACCCACTAAACCTTACAGACCAATCCCTAGCTCTGCTCATTCTCATTTGCATGTCTTTCCACCCCAGAATCCCTGTATGTATTACACGCTGTCCACAGACTACCGCCATGTCCACGGACATATCAAAATCTGAGCGTGGTGAATGTAAATTTGAATAGTGTGCCCCATTTCCCCTTTGAGGTGGGCTCTGACCCCGAGTTCAGCTAGTAGACCTTGAGTCTAGCTAGCAAATTGGAAATGCCCTCAATTCAACTGAAAAATTTAAAATTCAGATATATATGGTTTCAACCTCTAAGAAGGGACTTAGCAATTCCAATATTTACACTGTGTTGATTGTTTCGAGAAAAAGGTTTTTTTCCCAAATGTTCTTTTAAAAATATGTGTAAATAATTGTATTTTGTTTTACATGAAGAATTGTTTCTGCACATGAATATGGATACTCATTTGTTCCATTTTTGTATAGATTGTGCTTGCTTTGAAATTAATTTGTAGCCAATTGGGCTAGGTAATTTATAGACCTAGCTTGTGAGCAATAACAAAAAAATAATAAAAATTCACTTTTGTAAAAAATTCTTAAACAAGAGTATGAAATGGTGGATTGGAAAGATTTATCCCAATGAAGACTTAGGTGGACACATAAAATTATAAAATACAGACCTAGGAACTATTTCAGATAGTTTGTGCCATTTTCTTGGCGTTGAGGAGACTACTATAAATTGAATTTATATGTATGTTTAGTGAACCTGTCAGGACATTTCTATGTTTTTTGGGCTCTGAAAAGAGCAATTATTTTAGTTTTTTTTCAGATTCCTGACAGACACCAGTTATTTTGTATTTTTTGGGGGTTTTTTTCTTCTTACTTTACAACTAAAATCTTCACATAACCTTCTCCAAAGCAACCCTTACATTCCAAAACAACATGGCATTTCCCAAAAACTATAAAGAAATACCATCTTCTTCAAAATAAGCAGCATTTCTTGAATCAATATTCTCATTATTACGGAAAAACATACCAGCTCTAATCATGAAAGCATGCATGCCTCGATTGATTGCACACCTAGCAATGTTTTGCTGAGGACAAAAAACAGAACTATTGTCCCATATTGCCCTAGGTAGTAATCCCGAAAAATGTACTTTCGCATTTGGAAGGATGTTCATTACTGCTTGAACCAACTGTTCCAAATCTGCCAACAAAGTAGGGGCACCCACGTACCCCAAATGGAAAGCACCATAGTGCAAAAATGCCAGATGGGGACTGTTCATCCTACGCATATCTTCACAAACTTGGAGAATTGCCTCTACATTGCAATCAGGCACAGCGTGCCACACCACCTCCACTCCTTTAACATCGAAATTGTTTGCCACATGCCTGCATTGAGAATACTGCTGTAAACCATGGACAAACATATCTCCGAGCACCAACACCCTCACTTTCTCCACCGCTGCCATCTTCACTACACACACTCTCTTTCTACACAAATCCACAATGTCAATATCTGATTGGCTGATTCCTACAGTCCCCTTTACATACTGGATTTGCTGGAAAACCCCGGATGTGGCACGCCCTATCCGCGGACAGCCGCGGTGTCCGCGCGGCACGTAACTCTTACCCAGCACTTCTACGCTTTCCACATCACTATCGGTTCCATTCCCTCATTGGATACAGCTAAGCAGTCACACAACCATCCACCAATCACATCCAAGACCTCTACATCTAACTCCATCATCAGAGTTCCTCACTTCAAATGTACTGTTGATCACTCTGAGTACAAGTCTCATATCTTTGGAAAGCACCTACTACAAAAACTACTCTACAAGTCTCGAAGATTTCTACTTACAGCTCCATGCATATCCACGTACATGATTACAAACTACAGGTATGCATATTTTATTCAGAGTACATGTACAACTCTTATGAATCCATATAAACAGAGTAATGCCACTAAATCTGCATACCCTATACATACATGCCAACGCTCCCGATTTAAGCGCGAGACTCCTGATTTTTCATTGAAAAATCACACTATTTTTTTACTGTCTCCCGCATAACCTATACATACATGCCAAACCTCCCGATTTACGCGCAAGACTCCCGATTTTTCATTGAAAAATTGCAAAAAATGTTACTGTCTCCAACCTAAATTAATGCTAATCCCAATGCAATCCTATGAGAAAAATAAATGTTCCTGATTGCTGTGGTGAAATCTCCCTCTTAGGTTCTCCCGATTGTTGGCATGTCTACCTATAAAATGAACTTATTGACATTTTTCCTATCTACTATAATCAACTATACTTCCAAACCTGTCTGCTATCTACAACACAGCTTTAAAAAACCAAGTGAATTTCATGCACTTAAAATTCTACTCATTTGCAAAGCATGTTGAACTAACATATTGTAAATAAAATATAAAGGCTGCACATAGTCAAATGAAATGCATGCATACACTATGTTCAGATATCAAACAATAATACTACCACAAAAACATAAAAATCAACGTCTACATTAACATCAGTGCTATAAACACACAAACTTACTAACTTCTTTCTTTTACAATTACAGTGAAGACCACTCTCCTGAAAATCAGCAGCATCTAAACTACAAACAACATATCCGAAGAAACTTGCTCATTCCACAAAAAAAGAGTAAGTACATATTCTTACTGTTCCTCAAAGACACTGTGTGGTTCATTCATGTAATTTGCGCACTAAAAAAAACTCTGATTTCTGAACCATTCTGCCCTTAAATCCCCATTTATTAAACAGATATTAGCAGGCAGAATGGCATACAAATCCCCATTTTCTGGGAACACAAATAACATACTCAACCCTTAGAATGTTAGTACTATAAAACAAAGAACTGTTTTAATTTTAAACCATTACGTTTACTATTAATGCTTCTCCTCACAACTAGCTCACTTTCTACTTTCATCTGAACTGCAGTTTAGTAACACACAAATAGAAGAATAGCCTTCCCAACTCATTGTAACTGCCCAATGCACAATCACACACCACCACATACATCGTTCCCATCATACTCAGACACTCATGGACACAGCACACATATATTGCAAAACGGACCAACCCATACCTTCTTTTTTTTTAACAGACCCCAAAGAATGCCTACCAGAAAGCAAGTCCATAGAAAGCAACGCAAATGCAAATGAAAGGGTCCAAAATAAGCATCCATCTCTACCAGAGTTTGTACAAAACGTTCAAACAAAACAGCTAATGCAGTCATTTAGCGAAACAAAATAAGCTTCTAGTACAGAAACTTTGCCTCCTCTATCAAAATGTAAAACGAAACAAAAAGTGCATAACAAGAATTTGGCTACCACTGCTGTTAAAACTGCTGCTATAAATCTTGATATACTAGCAAGTAACCATACCAAAGAAAGTATTTTAGCAATAATGTTCCGCCACAGAGTCCTTCAGAATCTTATAAAAAGAGGAGAGAAATCATGCACAACCCTTAAAACCTACCGTAGAAAATTAATCCTAGAAGCTCTCGAAGACAGTGCAATCCTTCTCAAAAGGAAGGTATTTATTTTAGTTTTAAACAGGATGAAACCACTAACAAAACTAACTACTAAACTACAAAGGAAACTTCTCAATAAACGGAATGTCAACAAAAATAACTTCTTAAATATCTGTGGAGGTCAATGTAGTCACACCACGCGCACAGAACCATATTTTTATGAAGAAGCATACAAACAAAACCAAATAAACACAATTGCCATCCATAGCAGTGGACGAGGTTATGAAAAAATGAATATCATAATGGAACAAGAAACACTGCTTACAAAATATCCCCAGAAAACTCAGAATTACCTCTCCATTCGACTGAACCAGAACATCCAGTATACAAATGGCCATGCATGTCAATGTGTAACATTCCCAAAAAATCTTTCAAGTCTTTACGCCAATTCCTCAATCAATATGTGAAAGGTAGAGACAAAATCAAAATGAAAGTGCTGCAAAATATGGATACCTGTCCAGTGCGCAAATACACAGGACTACAAGGACATTCATTAGCCTGCATTTCAGGACCTATTTGCAAAAGCACCTTCCATGATATCAAAATTATATCAACACATCATTCAACTATAGGAAATCTAGTCTATAAACTGTACTGTGCTAAAAGTCCTGCTTTAGAACTAGCCAATTTAACTAACACTCTTCTACATGGTACACCCAAAGACCTACAAGAAGAAATCGACCGTATCCAGAGAAAATATTTTGGAAGTGAAAGCCACTTACAAAATGCAATAGGTTTACAACAGACTAGCAACAATTCTGCACATGGCAACCTTCTACTACACACATACAAAAAAGAAATACTCAAATTTAAAAGTACATCCGCTGAAGTACCAAACAATGTGTGTGTGTGTGTTGCCGCAGAACTTTTTACAAAAGTAACACAAAAACTATAGACGTAACATACAAAATAGAAGACAATGAAGATTCCAAATGGTTTGAATTAGCTCTCTACCTTTTAGCAGAAAACAAATACGAAATAACTGACCCCTTAATACTTTGCAGTTACTGCACTACAAAACTTGACAACAACCAAACTCCTTCACGTGTTATCACAAATAACTTGGAATTGGTCCCACTACCAAAACCCCTGCAACAACTCAATTTATATGAGAGCATCATAATTCAACAGTGCACCCATTTCAAGCAATAATGCGCCTTCAACCAAAAACAGCAAAATTAGCTCCCTCTGAATTGGTGAAAGGCATTTGTGGCAAAGTAGTTTATTTACCATTAGATCTGACAGAAAATGTGCACACTCTAGGAGTGCAACGTCCAATAAAACATTCTTTAATTGTCTTAGTAAATGGTGTACCAACAAAAGACAAAGAAAATTGACAACTCGTGGACTTACATAAAGTTAGACGAGCCTTGCAATATCTAAAAGATAATAATGAATGCTACAAAGAAAGAAATATTGAAGAAAACTTAAGGGAAACAACTGAAATAATTCAAGAGTCATCAGAAACTGGTCAATTTGAACTTCTAGATACTGCTACAGTATCCAATATTTTATACCATTATACAATTCATCCATTACACTCTAATGACACCATAAATGATGCACTAGAAATGTACCAAATGCGACAAACCAAAGGATCACCAATGAGCATATGGGAAAAAATTATAGAAGCACGTGCTTTTCCTCTACTATTTCATACTGGCAAAGGAGGAAGGTACGATGATAGACCCACTCAGATAACAGCATCAGAATACCGCTCATTACGAATGTATTCTGAAGATCCCAGATTTAGACAAAATGTGGAATACATATTCCACCTACTCTTTGAAAGTGAACTAGCAACTCTATGTTACGGAGTTGCACACATTTTGAAATCAGGAACCCACTTTCAAAATATGTCAGCTACACAATTAATACAAAAAGTGCAAGAAAAAGATGAGGTTTTACAATCAAGCATTACAAATCTGCTTGCAAACATGCGTGGTACAAAGGAGTACAGGTTTCAATGTCACAGAGATGTATGTTGTATGATCAGAAACCTTGGCCCACCCACTTGGTGTGTTACATTAAGTTGTGCAGAATATGCATGGGAAGATTTACATGATTTCCTACGCATATCAAACAAAAACAAAACAAACATAGATATACTAACACCTGGAGAACTATGCTCTCTAGATCCTGTTAATGTTTCAAGATATTTCCACCATTGTTTCATTGCTATGCTACACTTTATTTGTAATAAAACTGTTCCTCCCCTTTGGAGAAAAGAATACCAAGCCAGAAGAGCATGACATATCCACATGCTTTTATGGATTAAAGATGCTCCTAAATTTGGTCAGGACAGTGATGCCACTGTTTTGCAGTTCATCCAAAAATATGTCACTTGTGAAATCCCTTCACAAACGAGACATAGTGACCTTCATGCACAAATTGTACAATTTCAAAGACACAAATGTGGCAAATATTGTCCTTGCAAATACAAAAACAAAGGGAAATACTACACCAAATGTCGCTTTGGTTTCCCTAGACCTGTTACAGAAACAGGTGAAGTGAACAACTTAATTTCTTCAGTTAGACATAGTGTTAAAGGTAAATCACCTAAGAACACGTATTACATAAAAAGAACAGAAGAATCAAAATATATAAATGATTACAATGCAATCATTGCCGTTTTATGGAATGCAAACATAGATGTGCAGTACATTGCAGACAATTCCACTGCATTTGCATGATATGTTACAGCCTACTTAACAAAAGCAGATAAAACAGAGCTTCAGACCTCTGGAATGACCTGACATCAGACAAAACATTATCCCAGAAATTGTACAGCTTAGGCATAAAAATGCTCTCTCATAGAGAAAAATGCTCTCTCATAGCTCCTATGAAGCTGCACATCGTTTAACCGGTACTGCTTTGTATGGAAAATCTGAAAATAAGGTATGGCTAAGTCTTGGTCCTGCTAAATCTAGAAAAATAGTTCTCAAATCATATGAGGACATAGAAACAATAGCCAAACATGATCCCAACAGCCAAGACATTTTGAAAAACAATTTACTAGACACATACTACCCGAACAGGAGCACCACTTGGGAAACCATGTGTCTATACCACATAGCCCAAAACCTTGCATACAAAAATAATATAAAACCTGATGAAAAAAACGTAGATATAGAGTGACAAATTGTGAAGGCAGCTTAGTGAAACTTACCAAACGAAGCTTAATTAATCATATCAAATTGTCATTAATAACTCCTCAACAGAAAGAACTATATTACATGTCTTTGCTACAACTTTTTAAACCATGGAGAAAAGAAGATGAGATACTAGATAACTATGACTCCTCTGAAGACGCTTTCAAAACAAATGAAAGCACTATCACAAATGTAAAATTTATGCAGTACAAAACAATGTTGCACAATGAACAGCAACTCGAAGAAGAACTCCAGGCCCAACTAGATAAGGACACTTCCAACAGTAGTCAACCTTCTGTAAGGGGAAGCCAAGAACCACTGGGACAGCCACTAATAGTAAATGAGGCAGAATTAGCTATGACAGAAGGAGAAAACACCATGTGACACTATGAAGAAGATACAGAAGACTTAACTGTACTGCAATCAAAACTGAACAAAGACCAGCTCACCATTTTTGAACAAGTAACAAAAGAAATTGCACATGGTTTACAATACGAAAATAAAGAATGTACCTGCCAAAATTACAAACCTATACTACTATACGTCAGTGGTGAAGCTGGTTCAGGCAAAACATTCTTAATCAAAATCATCAACAAGTTCCTTCAACAATTGACAAAAAACAAACTGTCAGCTGTTTTAACTGCCCCCACAGGTTTAGCTGCCTACAACATAGGCGGTGTCACTTTACACCGATTAATACTCCTTCAAGTAGAACACCAAAACAAATTAGACTATTACAAACTTTCTACGATAGCTGCAATGGAACTACGCAGAGTGTTAAAACAAATGAAAATGCTACTAATAGATGAAGTGAGCATGGTCTCCAATCTAATGTTAGCTTTGATTCACCTCAGATTGCAAGAAGTACTTAAACCAAACTACGAAGAGCTCTTTGGAGGAAAACACATTATTGTTTTCGGAGATCTTCTTCAATTGACACCAGTGAAAGGTGAACCTATTTTTAAAACCTTAGGACACAAACTCTGCCGTAAAACTGTTGGCAGCATAGGAAATGCCAACCATTGGCAACATTTCCAATACAGAGAATTAACAGAAAACATGCGCCAATCTGCAGACCTCACTTACGCCAACATTTTTAAAAGTATTAGAGTTGGTGTACTATCTCAAGAAGCACAAGCAATATTAAAAACCCGGCATATCCATGCACTTTATGGCGATAACTCATGTGCTACTGATGTTATGGAACAATTAGCGCACAAAAATGTCAATTGTATGTCTTTAAGGCCAACTCTTGCAAGCTGTTCCAAATTCAATGAAACAATGTTGAAAAAAGAATGCAACCAATAATTGAAATTTGCTTCAAAGACAAACTGGACGTACATTGTATGACACTACCCATGTGTCACCAAGCCACAACAAGACTAAATACCTTAGAAAATTCTATCTCCAACACAGCTGGTTTGGAGAAAATATTAAAATTATCCTTAAACTGTAGAGTACTGCTTAAACGTAACCTTGACGTGGAGCAAGGACTAGTTAATGGAGCACTGGGTACAGTTGTTGGCTTTCAAACATACCCACGTGACAACAACATTCAGTTTGTCAATATTCTCTTTGACAAACTTTCAGAAGTAAAAAGGATAGGGCGCTCAACAGCTCGATTCCTACTCTTCAAAGACATGTATGTACGCAGAGAACACTTTTCTCTAACTCTAGCATATGCAGTAACCATTCATAAATCCCAAGGTCTTACCCTAGACAAAGCATTGATAGATATTGGTAACACAGTCTTTAAAGAAGGCATGAGCTACGTAGCACTATCACGCTTACGTAAACTTGAGGGTCTATTTCTAATCAACTTTGATGCAAGTAAAGTAAACACTGATATTCCTTGCATTTTAGAATACAATAGACTACGTTCACTATACACCCCCCATCTAAAAACATATCCTGTTCCACAGAAAGGAAAACATTGTAAACGAAAAGTAATTCAAACAGAAATGCTACAGGATCTCACTGCAAATCCTCCAAAGAGAGTAAAAGAAGCTAATACTTCATCAATTACCACAACCAAAGAAGAACCTATTACCTAAAGTAACTCAGGTACTTATTCAAAGAAGCAACACGCACTCCGAAAAAATGACTTGGACACAGAACTATCTGGTCCATTCAAATTTTCAAATATTACTGGTTTAAGTTGCTATGCAAATGTAGCAATGAATATTCTATTTCAATTGCCACCAATTGTTGAAAACATTTACTTACACAGTACAAACCAATTGTGTTTGCAAATGTTAGTCCTTCATACAAACGCAACAAACAATCCTGACAACAGGTATAGTGTTCATGGAAAAGACAAGAATTGGACTACTGTGCTGGAATGGTGAAATTCAATATAAACTCACAAGAAGATCCACAAGAATTTCTAATGTACTTACTACAAGTACTGGAAAACAAAAACATATCTATAAATGAAGTCTTCCACATTTCATACATGTGGAAACATACATGCACTCTCTGCAACAATGTGACACAGGAACAAATCCCCAATGAGCGCTTAGTGTATGTATCCATACCTAATTGTGAATCCGTTCCATTTCAGCAACTTCTACAAAATGCAAACCATGGTAGATTATGTACTACCTGCAATTCAGATAATCGCTCTACCTTACTAATACAAACACATAGTAACTACGTAATACGAATGCTTCTACGTTACAATGCAGATGGTACCAAAAAAAACTGCAAGCTGACTGGATTCACACAAGGTCAAGTATCACTTGATAAGAAAACCTTCACAACAATAGGTATAATCTACCACGCAGGAGGCACAACCAATGCAGGTCACTACAATGAATATATAAAAAAGAAATGTGGATGGTTCGATTGTAATGATAGTACCATTACTCTAAAGCAGAAATTACCAGCAAATCTTACAAACGCTTATTTAATCTTCTTAAAACCAAAATTTTATAACTAATCTTTACTTAAACATTATCAAAAATTCAATTAAAAAACTATAAACTGTTAGAATACGCCAACAGGTATCTAACTGGCCCAAGATTGTTTAACAACCAAACAGATAAATGAATACCACTAAATTATAACGAAAAATGCACAGAAATTGAAAAAGAATATTTACTGCAGTTACCAAACTCATGAAAAAAATATATCCAATCGCAACAAATCAAACAGTAAGTATATTCCAATAGAAAGCATAAATACTGCTGCTTAACAGAACCATTGAAGCAAACATCTAACCATACACCACAATACAAAATGTTTACTTCCATGGATATGTTATACTACAGTGCTTGTTACCAAACTCTACAATCTTAATGACATAACGTAGCCATAAACTTAACATACAAACTATACAAATCAAACAGTAAAGAAACTGTAGATTTCAAACATTTGATAGATATTCGATTCTATGGGTGTGATCTATGGGTGTGATATGCTGCGGTGGTTGTGGCCAGGGCCTAGAGTCTTTGGTGTATGGCCTACGGCCTGCGGCCATGCACCCAATACTCTAGGCCCTGGCCACAACCACCGCAGCACATCACACCCATGGTGGCTTATAACTCAGTATCACACCCATAGAAGCAAACATTTTAACTGTGGCATATACTCAATTTTAAAGTCCGCTGACATCACGCGTGTCCTTAGAACAGTTTGAATTTGCATGCGCACAGAATGGAAAGGAATACTATCCTTAGGACACCTCTCATTTTCACTAATTACGAACTTCCCGGACAGAACGGGCAAGGCGAATACATCAGTAGCACCTGCCACCTAAACATATACATTATTTCACCCATCTCTTACTCCCCAAACCTCCCCAAGCATTCTTGCGCACCAAAACACTCCCCAAAACTGCATTTCGCCTCTGTTCGCCGCCGCGCTGTCGGCGGATCCAAGATGGCGGGTGCATTGGAACAATCTGATGCGCATCATGCCTCACTCCAGCCAATCGGTGGATACGTTGCTTGTCTGCGGACATGACGCGAGCCAATTAGCCAATCGGTGTCCTGCCCGTAGAGCGAACAGGGAAGTGTTTCCGCGGAGCAGACATAGATATCACAATTTTTTTTAGACCTACTTTTTGATAGTTTTAAAGAAAACTACTGGACGGATTTTCACCAAATTTACAAAAGCGCGCTTTCGAGACCAAGCTCCTGCTCCTGCCGCAAATTTGGTGAAAATCTGTCCAGCGGTTTGAGCTGTAGGGCGTGCGCAAAGTTTTTCACCCATTCAGTCTATGGGAAAAAAAGAAGTTTTGAGACCCCCCTATAACTTTGCCCCCCCTGCACCAAACATCAATAATCTCTGCAAAAAAATTCAGAGTGGGCCATATACATTTTTTTGCAAAGTTTGGTGAGGATTCGTCCAGGAAGAGCGAAGTTATAAGCCACCCAAAACGTGCTCTTCCTATGGAAACAGAAACTTAACCATAACTACACAGCCACTACCGTGGCTGTGTAATTAACTGAAAAAACTTTGTAAAAGGGACGCTATGGTTACAAGTAAAGCCGAACCCCCCCAGAAATTCGGCATTTATGGTAAGCTAAGCAACCATAGTTCGCGCCATCACTGTGGACTGCTATGACTAACACCCAGGACATGAAAGATGACATCACAAATGTTGACATCACTGATGACATCACATATTTGGGCCACTTGTTTTTGTTAACTGACATGATTAGGCTAGTTTTTTTGTTTTGACTGACTATGAGAATTTCCAAAATGTAAAAGGTGCTGTATATCTACATTCAACTTTTTATTCGTTTTTAAAATACTTTTCTTCATTTTAATCTGAGCTCATAGCGCACATACATGGGGCAAAAAGCACACCTCAAACACCCCAAACACACACTTAATTTGTGTACATGATGATTAATTATAATGTTATTGTCATTTTTTGGTGCTCTTGTTTATTTCTTCCTTACTTTAGTTTCCCTGTAGTTGCCTCTAATTTGTATGCATTGTGCATTTTTACATGCATTGTTTCTACTAACACAAGTGTGTGGTACGTTTTTAATTGCTACGTATTTATTCCATGTCTAACATTACTCAAAACACTCATAAGGTAGCATTCATTATTTTACTATCTGAAATTACCACATTTAACATATTTCACATATATAGTGAACCCTGCAACCATTGCCTGTATGTATGTATGATTATGTTCCTCTACTAACAACAAAACTAGAATATAATGATTTGTTTACAAGAGAATATTCTTTAATTCATTAAGCAGTTAATGATAGTTCTCCCAATCACCCCTAACATCTTGTTTCCAACATAATAAACTCAATCCCTTGTAGGGACTTTTTATTAATATTCATTTAATATTTGATGTCATCAATGATGTCATCTTTCATGACCTGGGTGTTAGTCTTCGCAGTGCACGGTGGTGGCGCGAGTTATTGTTGCAGCCATGGCCAGTCTGTACGTGCACTCCACACCCAGAAAGCTTATTGTGCAATCTTGTGTCCTCATCAGTTCCAAATGTAAGGTGGCCGTGTGCAAAAGGGGTGTATATTACACCTTCAACCCTGCAACTGTGCAATTTGCGCTGACTTTTCCAGGTGTGTGCGCGCGGGAGTAGGGGAATAAATGTCAACATGGGTAGGGGATGTCCTTTGTAGTGGTTGCTCTGAAAAAAGCTGTTGTTAAGACTGATTTCCTATACTCTGGCCTGGTGGACAGATGTATAGAAGGCCAACCTATATTGTGACAGGGACAACTCTGGGAAGCTGTAGCCAAACCAGTTTAAGGTAGCAGTGACAGGCTAAGATCTTCAGAGGGGTGAGAGTGTAAAGGGTCCACAATGAGGTCACACAATGGGAGTCACAAATTACACTTAGACAGGATGTATAAAAATATAGTTATTTACTTATGGCCAACTACACTATAAGAAAAATGAACACAAGCAAGTAGACTTACCAACCAATACCATCAAACTAAAATACATATATACAATCACAGGGTCGAGTGTATAATACAAATCAAAATACTCCTGCAAGGGAATGAATAGGTGAGTATTACACACAAAAAGGTCCACAGAGGGGTAACCCCTAACTAATATTGTCCAACCCTAAATTGCCTGGGGCCTTGTGCCCTATTGTTCAGCATACAAAGATACAGCACTCAGGAGGCAGGAGAACATGTAGATAGGGTCTCTGGGCTCCAGTGATGGATTCTTAGAGCCAGGGTTAAAGATAGACAGTGTCCAAATTCCCCCCAACAGTTAGAAGTGTTGCCAAGGCAAGTATTGGCAAAGCCAATAGGTTTTAGATAAAGAATATTATAAGTCCATTGACTTACAATGGGAGTGTAGGGGTATGTTAAAAGCTCAGTAACTTACTCCCTTCACTCCGAATCGTCCCAAGACTTTCCCGAATAAAGGAAGGGTGTCCTGGCTTGCTTTCCCTGCCGAATTCCGCAGTCCTTGATTTTCACGGGTTGCAGGTTCGAGTGATTCTCTGGTTAGGATCTTTTGCTGGTGCAAGGACTCTTGATGAAGAAAGTCAGAAACAAACAATGCAGCACCCTTCTCGGGACTGGAGGCGGGTCAGAAAAGCAGGTTTCGGACTGTGCACGCTGCACACAGCGATGCAGCAGGACTCAGTCGGACTTTCCGGTCTTTCTCGGGTCCCCTTGGTGTTAGGACGCAGAGGGTTTTGTTGCAGTGGCAGCTGAGGGTGTGCCAAGTTTCAGGCAGAAACTCGGAACGGCAACGAAGATAACCCGGTAGCCCAAAAATGAAGCTGGTCAGCCACAGGTCGATTCCCGGGCACCTCCGAAGGCGGTTTTTACGCTGGGCACCGAGTAGGCTTTGGGAGTGCATGGTCCCTCCACTCCTGGGGTCATAGTACCTTCGCAGGCCTACTGGAGATCAAGAGACAAACAGGGCTCCACCAGGACTGCAGCAGAGGTTGGTTGCCAGGCCTCCTTCAGACAGGTTACAGGTTTCTTTGCGGTTCTTCTCAGCTGGACGGATTCTTGGCTCCTTCAGGTTCTTGCAGGATCTCTGAGAATTGCATGCAGGGGCCCTCTTCTTATCCTAAAAGCCAGGTAGGAGTCGAAACCCACTAGCCAATGGTAGAACTAGCCCACACACACCCCACAGTGGTCCAATCAGGACCACTGGCGGGAACACTCATGCATACCACTCAGACACAGAGAAACCAGGATGTGTATTAGGGTCAGACTGACCCAGCCCACATCCTGCCTGCAAACACACAAAGCCCTTCAGTAACCCGCCAAAAGCTGCTGCTTTCCCGGGCACTGGAATTCCTTATAAGGATCTTTCTGGCCTCTGAGGCCAGGAAGAAGCCTAAACAACAAGATGCCAAAAGGAATGGGCAAAAAACCTTGTGGCACAGCCATGTTTGACAAGTAGCCACAATAAGTAGCCAAACGCGCTAAACGCGGTTAAGCTAAAAAGAAATTCCCCAAAAAGTGGGTAAAAGTCACTGCTGCCACCAGCCCATCTTTTAAGCACCTTAGAATAACCAAAAAAATCCATTGAGTGTTAGTATAGGGCAAAACAAAAATGAATCCCCTTGCACTGTAGCGTAAGCTGCTGTGTGCAATGATAAAAAGTTACCAGATGTGATACAAAAGTAACCACAAGTAGCAACACAGTCACAAGACTAAGGGAAACACTGTTTCACGGTACTGATAGCCTTAAGGACATATCAGTTTCCCCATAACATGTGAGCAAAGGCCAGTACAGTGAAGCTTAATGCTTCACGTACTGCAAAAAGTACAGGTAAGATTGAAAAATAAAAGCAAAATGTTTGGGGATTCCATAAAGATGGAAGGAAAGGTGTAGTAAAGAGAATCTTTCCTAACATATGCCCCCCCAGACTAAGGGACAGGGGGAACTAATCCACCCCTGGATGGGTCCTCTGTTCCAGTCGGTTAACCCTGTTGGACAGGCCATCAACATTGCTACATTTGGGATCTAGCCTAGGCCCAATAGTGAAGTTCAAGGCCTGAAGACTCATGAACCACCTGAGCCACTTTGGATTCTCTCCCTTAACATCTTTCAACCACTTCAAGGTTTGAGGGGGAGCATACACAGTGAAGGGAGTCCCATGGAGGTAGTAACTCAACTTCCTAAGGCACCATACAATGGAAAAGCAACTCTTTTCTACCTGAAGCCAACTGAGTTCTCCACTCCTAAACTGGTAGCTGAGTAGACATGTAGGGTGTTCCTCACTTTTGTCATTAAGCTGTGAAAGTGTTCCAACTAACCCAGTGTCATAGGCATCTGTCTGCACTATGAAAGGTCCCTTTAAATCAGGTGCCCTTATACCAGGGGCCTGACCTAGGGATTCTTTCAGGCCATTGAAGGCCTTCTCACACTCAGGAGTCCACAAGAACTCTTTAGGTCCCCTATGAGTAGTGAGGGCAGTCAGAGGGACAGCTATATTTCTATAGGCTGCCACTTTACTGCTATATTTCCCAGTGAAGCACAGGAAAGCCCTCACTTGGGCTTGGGTCATGGGGGCTGCCCAGTTCTGTACATGAAGTACTTGACTGACAAGAGGTTGCATCTTGTCCCCACATACACCAACTTCATGCATGAGGAAGGCCAATGGTTCCTGTTCATTTTGGCACTTGCCTGTCTTTCTGAACAAGTTGACCTGATGAAGGTCCTGACACCCAGTCTCTTGAGTCAGACCCAGTTCCTTCCAAGTGGGTGTTGAATCTGCCATGGCATCCAGACATGTATTGCTGATATCCATTTTTCCATTCAGAACAGGGACTAAGCTCAGTTTACAGGTGTCAGTTGCAGCCACCAATCCAGAAGACCTTACACTGAAGTATGGCTCTGAAAAGGCCGAAACTGCCGTCTCCTCCTCAGCACAGACTGAAAGGGATATGTTGCCATACCATGCAGAGAGATCATAACAGCCTCTGTACTTTTCAATACAGAGCTGACCCACTAAGGTGTTACCCTTTAGTGAAGAGTGTGCTTCTCTCTTGGGGACAGAACCCAGAGCTCTTGTGTCCATACATAATCCAAAACTGGCTTTACATGTATATCCCTCCAGTTCCTCAGAACTGAACTCTTGACAGCTAGAATCCTCAGACACTCTTTGTTCCAACACAGGGTGGATCTCACACCAACTGTCAGAACTTTGTCTTGGTTTTGAACCACCACAACACCCAATCTTGGTGGGTTCACTTATTCCCAGTATACAGTCTGGTTCCCACCATCCGGGTATACAGGGTGTCAGTGACAACAAGAGGGGAGATTGCCTCAGCAAACTCTCCAGCTCACCTTGCTGATGTGGGGTCATGTGAGGAGACACTAGGCCATCCTCACTAAAGCCAATTGAAAGGCTGCTTTGACACAGGGTAGGGAGACACACAGACTTCTCTGGCTCCCACTCTATAGCCATAAGCAGGGCTCCTATTTTATCTCTCAAGATAAAATCCACCATGCTATTCCCAGGAAACTGTATGGCAACCTGTCCAGGTTCACCAAAGCCTTGAGAATAGTTTACCTGGCCAAGCTGGGAAACATGGCAAGGCCCAGACCACTGACAGGTAGTCAGGGATTTGTAGAACAGATTTGACAGGAGAAGGTCCCACCTCCTTCTCTGGGGCTCACAGAGAGCTCCAATCAAACCCCTGAGAGATCTGACAGATCTCGCTCTCAGACCATCCTGTGGATGACAGCTCAGCGACACTTGACAGGCCACTTCACCATCCCTCCACTGGGTCTAGCCACTACTGATGACAGCAGAGGAGCTTCCTCTGTAGCTGTCATTCAGCATGGTGTCAATGACTGACTTGGCAGTCATTCCCTGCGGGTTGGCATAAGGGCATATGGGACTATGATCATTAATCCCTGATTGCAAACTATTGCCTGAGGTCTCCAGAGTAAAAGGGCTAATAAAATTAGGCCTTGTTTCTGGTAACAATGAGTTTACTCCTAAAAATTTACTCTGGAGTAACTGAATTCCTGTCTCACTTCTGTCAACCTGCTGACAGAGGGTGAGACCCCTACATATGTTTTCCTCTGGGACCCCCATCATGGGCCAGCAGGAATGTGTGTTAGACAACACAGGTGATATCCTGACACTAGGATGCATCACAAGGGGAATGTCACACACCAACTGTAGGAGGAAGGGCCTCACAACATGAGTAACCTCCAACGTCTCAAGGTTTGCTCTGGTGGGCTCTGTAAGCTTACTTAGCAGTAACCCACCGTCCTGGTGAATTATTTGCTTCACTGGAAGAGAATCCTCTAATTGGAAGCAGGCCTTTCTCCATAGGCGTAACCATGATGGTTTCCTTTTCTGTTGGCCCATACTTCTTGTTCTCCTAGGACTCTCCTTTACCTGTATACTAGGCAGCTGAGGAGGCCCATATGATTCAAGGTTTTCGGGGGTCCCTCATCCAAACTAGGAGTGGGGACACTTCCAACTACCTCAACATCAGTTGTAGGTAAGGCAGGAGGAATATTCTCCTTTCCTCTGCCTGTTTTTCTGATTCCACTGGCAGTGGTTTTCCCCTTAGGCCTAGGCTTTCTCTTAGGCTTGGCTAAAACAGCCTGATCTTGAGACATAGTGCTTGAAGGGTCTGGTGAAGGCCTAACAGGACCTAAGTCTTGAAGACTCAACTCACCCAGCACTCTTCTAGGAACCACTCTCCTGACATTGACAGATGCCCTGACCATTTCTCTATTCACAGCTTGAATGACAGGTGCTACTGGAACATTAAGAGAGGGTCTACCAGCCAACTGAGTATCCCCCACACGAACTCTGGCAAGAACCGGTGGGTTTACCATGAAGGAAGCTATTTCAGTAGGACTGGGCCAAGTGTTCCTAACAGTAGAGATACTTACACCTACTACCTGAACACTATCCTCAACAGAATTATTACTATGCAGTGGGACAGGAATGAGAGCCAAGGCTCCAGCACTGCTAGTTTCCAAGGAATCTAAACAAACTTCAGACTCTTCCTCTGAGGGAATGGAGTCTAAAGGGAAGGACACCAATGCTATCCCTTCTTCCTCATACTGAGAGAAGGCCAGACTAGCATAGTGGACCCCCAAGGTCTTACCCTTACATTTGGGGTCCCCCTTCCTGTGGTCACTTGCTTCACAAGTGTAACAAGCCCCACTGGCACTTGACACATAGGGAGGCTTAGAGTAGCCACTTACTTGCTTGGGGGGGTTAGTCTCACTACCCTGACCTGATTCTGATGACTTCCCCTTATTAAACTTTTTGTGGGCCTTCTTGGACATCGTTTTATCAGTATCCCCACCCTCTTTCTCTTTCTGCTTATTTCCCTCCTCCTGCTTAGCTGAAGCAGGCTTGTCCTTATGCAACACTCTATGTGAAACCCATAAGTCAGCAGCAATGGCTAGCCTCTTTGGATTTAACTCCTTTGAGTCAGCCAAATGCTGCTTAAGCTCTGTGGAACAAGAGGCAAAAACATGTTCAAGCATGGCCAAATTGACCATGCCCTCAAAGGTGGTTACCTGATAGCCTTCTATCCAGCCACTCAAGTTTTTCAGAGAATCTGCAACAAAACTTACATAGGTCACACATTCTTTCTTTCTATATTCTCTAAACCTCCTAAAGTATTGGGCAGGAGTCTTCCCAAACTTGAGGATAAGAGTTTGCTTAAGTTTTACACAGTCTAACCTAGCAGCCTGTGGCATTTCCATAATGGCACAACAGCCAGAATGGGGCAGTCTGCTGATGAACCATGCAATTCTGTCAGCATCACTCACTCCTTGTACCTCACAAGCATATTCAAAAGTTACAAGCTAGTCAATTATATCATTCTTTTCCTCATACATACTCAGGAGATCTTTATGAATCTTAGGATGTGAAGAGGACCCAGACCATCTCCAGATCCTCCGGAAGAAACCTGTGAAGCCTGAATATTGGCAAGCTCCAACTGGTGATCCCTATCTTTCTGCTTCTCAACCCTCTCAATTTCCAATTTGGCCATGTCAAAATCAAGTTCTTTTTCCTTGAACCTGAGGGTGTATTTCTTCAAATTGAACAATGCCTCAGCATTAGAGTAGGCCTCAACCAGAAGTTCAGAGGATGCACTTTCTCCCTCCTCATCTTCAACACCAGTCACTGGAGTGACAGTAATGACATTACTGGTGGTGGGTCTACCCCGAGCTCCACTATCAGGACAATTAGTTAAGATAGGCACAACTTTGTTTCTTTCAAAATCCAGAATTTTTACAACTAATTCAGCTTTTAAACCAGAGACTGTCAAGCCTCTTTCAACACATAACTTTCTCAATTGCTGCACTTTTAAGGCACTCAAAGTGGTGAAAGGGATTGTTTCCATGATACTTAGTTTAGTAGGTGACTTATATCCACAAGGCAATCAAATATTATAGTGTCTTGTGTAAGTATAATCTGGACACACCACCAGTGATCTACACTGTGGTACCCAATACGGATCTGGTTCACAAAACACCCAGATGTTATGTGGAGAGGGTCATCCCACCGCATGTACACCAATTTGTTAAGACTGATTTCCTATGGAGTCGAAACTCCCACTAGCCAATGGCAGAACTTGTCCACACACACACCCCACAGTGGTCCAATCAGGACCATTGGCGGGAACACTCATGCATACCACTCAGACACACAGAAACCAGGATGTGTATTAGGGTCAGACTGACCTAGCCCACATCCTGCCTGCAAACACACAAAGCCCTCCAGTAGACCGCCAAAAGCTGCTGCTTTCCCGGGCACTGGAAGTCCTTATAAGGATCTTTCTGGCCTCTGAGGCCAGGAAGAAGGCTAAACAACAAGATGCAAAAAGAATGAGCAAATAACCTTGTGGCACAGCCATGTTTGACTAGTAGCAACAGTAAGTAGCCAAACGCAGTAAACGCGGTTAAGCTAAAACAAAATTCCCCAAAAAGTGGGTAAAAGTCACTGCTGCCACCAGCCCATCTTTTAAGCACCTTAGAATAACCAAAAAATCCTTTGAGTGTTAGTCTAGGGCAAAACAAAAATTAACCCCATTGCAATGTAATGTAAGCTGCTGTGTGCAATGATAAAAAAGTTACCACATGTGATACAAAAGTAACCACAAGTAGCAACACAGTCACAAGACTAAGGGAAACACTGTTTCCCAGTACTAATATCAGTTTCCCCATAACATGTGAGCAAAGGCCAGTACAGTGAAGCTTAAGGCTTCACTGTACTGCAAAAAGTACAGGTCAGATTGAAAAATAAAAGCAAAATGTTTGGGGGTTCCATAAAGATGGAAGGAAAGGTGCAGTAAAGAGAATCTTTCCTAACAGCCGTTTTGTTTCTAAGTTTTTAAACAACTTCTACATTAATAACTCTTTTTTCGGGCTTTTATAATTGTTTTTATTTGTGGTAATTCACCTCACATTCTAACAATACCCGCTTCAGTGCAGCCTGTAGATTGCAAAACCAAATGTCATTGCCACTGTGCGACAATGAAATGCTATTTCCATTGAAAAGGTGCACATATCGATCACCAACGTTGTCATTGTTACAGTACATCCGAGCAGCACGCAAAAGGTTACACATGCTTCTGTTGATAAGACGCCTTCTCATCTCTGGCTGCCAACAACATTCATTGGGATAGTTATATACTGGACTTGGTGGTATACATGAGAAAAGCACCTTCGCAGTGGCAAAAATGTGCTACATTCCTTTCATCATCTTTTTGAGTTGACGGTACACACTTGCACAAGCTATGGAACCCAAAGCAATGCTCCATAATCCACTACCACAACGTGTACAGTACCGAAACTAGCCACTCGTCGACACTCTGAAAGCAAATGGTCGAAAGTACGTACAGCGACACCCCACCACAAAGTCCCCACTTTGTCCAAATTCAAATTGCCATTAAGGCCTTTTTCCACGGCATACTGGAGCACATCTAGCACAAAATGATCACCCACTATGAAAACTGTACGTCTGAACATCTCTGCCTGTCTCAGTACACAGAGTAATTCAACAGAATATGGCTGCGGCTTCCTGCGACACACACTCTAACCACCTGATAGGACAATTGCAACAATCACATTTCCATTGGCCATCATGTTCAAAAGCACAGAATGTAGCACGTGCGACGCGCAAAGTATCATAAGGGCTGCACTCAAGTAAATCATGACCAATCCCTTTCCACTATCCTCTTCCCACCATGCCTTTCTTAGGTATTGCTAAGTACTGACACATGCATCCACCAAAGGCCTCCAAGCCTTTAGCAGCTTACAATGTCAGTTCTCCATAAGACTTCATATGTACCGTTACTAAATCAGCCTGCACATGTGCTGTTATTGGAAAGCACGTCCAGTGGAAACTTCATTGAAACATTGCATGAGTTATACATACACATTCACCCATGTAAGCACCCTTCACCGCAAAAGAAAGGTATGGACAGATTTTATGCAGTATGTGCACAACTTGGTTATAAGTGGCTCTGCTCACGATATCTGCCTCTAAGCGTCCACTACATGTTTAAAAAGCATACTAATGTTCCTCCCTTCTCCTTCCATAAAGTAGCTATTTGTTCATAAGTGTGTGCAACATTTTCATTTACCCAAATCATACACTATATTAGCGAAGCAGGAACTCTGTTCTTTCCTTCCGACAATGCTACAAAAATTGTTCCCCACTAACCCACCTACTACATAACTCGTACAAAGAAGGCAGTAAAGCCACCACTAAATGTATTTTAGCAACCTACGGTCACTTTCCAAAAGGTCAGTGTCTGCACGGCTGTGGTGCTGTGTACACTGCACTGTTGCCAAAGGTCCTTTTTAAATTTGCCAGCTTCGACTCTGCGCCCTCAGCAACTCATCCGTAAGAGGAGTGCACAACTTGTCCTTGGCCTGATTGCCAGGGATCCTATCTCTGCTGGACTAAAATGTCTGCAATACCTCACAGTGGCTGCGAACAATAAATTAAAAGCCCTGCACATTATACAGAAGGCCTTGACCTCAATACCTTGCACTGTGACTTCCTAAATATCTGCTTGTTCCAGCTCTTCCCTCATCTGCCTTGTACTCCCTCAGGGTCAGTTGCTTCTACACGCAACCACATGTTGGTAGATGTTTTTCTTCTGCTGCGGCCTCCCTGTGCAACAGACTCTCTGTCTCCCTGGACCTTGAGGATTCCTCTAACACAGCTAACATTGAGAGAGCGCAAGTGAATGGGAAGGGGGAGGGCAAAGTGCAGTACATGGGAACAATAAAAAATCTAAATACATGCAACTATGGCCAGTCCTGGTAAGTGCAAGGATAACTGTAGACATGAAGTGGTGGCTGCACTGTTAGGGTTATAGAAAACAGGCCCCAAGTGCAGGGGTTGGTAGAAAGCCCGGGGAGGGGTGGAATTGTAGGGAGGGAGGTGGCCTGGGGCACAGATTATAGGGTGGGTAGGAAAGCAGTACACAATATTTTTCAGCCAGGAAGTGAGTAGGGCAAAGAAGGGAAAAATAAGAAGCACATGGAGTGACACCTCCCGCCTGCAGAACTCGTAATCAGCCAGTCCGGAAACAACGGTGGCAGCGGATTTACCGCCACTGTTGTTTCCGGACCAGCAGGGTCATAATAAGGCCCAATGTCTCTGTGTGGCCTCTGTTCCGCCTCCCTTTCCTCAGCGTGCTTTCACACATTTGTATGTAGGCGTGATACAAATGGAACAAAATACCATAGCACGTCATGTCATTTAATACACACACTACACTCATAACAACATGATGCCTGCCACGTACATTGTAAACTTCAGAATAAGGTCTTCCCACTGCAATGCATGCACTACAAATGTCAGAAAAGTGAACCCACAAAAGCAGCAGGGAATGTATATTAGCAACATTAAGCAAGTGCGTGCAGTGCATACATACACACAGGATGCATGCCCCTTACCTTGCACACTTTCACCATAGCCTCCTTCATTTATCAGTACCAAAAAACCTTCTGTCACAGTGTTTATGTACACACCACAACCACCCACCACATTGCCCAATGGATTATCCTCCACATGGCCAATGCCATAGGTGCCATCCTAGAAAGAGCCGGAAATGCCACATCTAATGCTCAAAGTGCTGCGAAATCTGCGGCATTACCGTTCTACAAACTGGAGGGGGAAGGGGGCAGGGGTTGTTGTGGGTGTTTGGGGGGAAGGAATGTGTAACAGGGGTGGGGATTGTGTCTTTAGGATTGTCTCTAAACAAACATATATTTTTTTTCTTTTTATCGATTTTTTGTTATGTACGTGCATTCATACAGTTTTGTTTCCTTATTTTTCTCCCTTTTGCTCACTGTCTGTTTGCTTCTGTTCCTCACATTTTTCTCACCTGAACATGAAAGCTTATCTCCTGACCTCTTGCTGTGCACAATTTACACCAGCATTCACCCATTGGCCCTCATTACGACCCTTGCGGAAAGCGACTGACCGGAGCGCCACAGCGTAAATAGCATTTCCGCCATTGCACGAAGGAGCAAAGTGCGGCCCATTCCGACCCATCGGGCACGAGCACCACGCCACGGCGGAAGTGCAAAGTCCGCGATGGCGGAAATGACCCCAAAACGGCCCACACCGCCGCCGTACGGCGCCCTAGGTGCAATACCGCCACCCCTCTTAGCGGTCACCGCAGTGTGCGCCTACCGGAAAGTACGGTGACCGGAAATATACGGAAACGGAAGTAAAAACATGGGCCCGGAACGGGAAACATCCCGGCGTACACCTATAAAACCACTAAAACCACACAACCACTAAAATCACTACCCTGAAACATACCCCAACCCGTCACCCACCCTAGCGAAACCAAGACAAATGGGAAAAGTAGCGAAGAAAGCGTGCGACCGCAAGCGGCAGGTCCACTTCTCCCGCGAGGAACTCACCGTGCTAACAGAGACCCTCCAGGAGAATGCTGCCGTCGTCTTCTCCACGCAAATGACCAGAACGGCACTTGCAAACAAGAAGACCATATGGGCTCTGGTGGCACAGCGGGTAAGTGCGGTGGGGACCGCACCCCGCACCCCACAGCAATGCCGCAAGCGATGGGACGACCTGCGGATACGCGTCCGCAGCATACTCTCTGCCAACCGCAACATTGCCACAGCCACCGGGGGAGGTCCTGAATCACCCATCAAGTTGACCCCCTGGGAAGAAATCTGTGCCTCCACCATCGGAATGGAGAGCATAGAGGGAGTCGGAGGGATGGAGAAAGGAGTGCAGACATCCGAAGATTCAGGTAGGTGTACCAGATAAAACAATGCCAAATCCACACAGTCCATCCATGTGAAGTACCATGCGTCCACATAGTGCAACAGAAACACATGTCCAGGAGAACGGCCACACACATCGGCCTGATAGCGCACGTTAAAACCCACAATAAATACATAAATAATTAAAAACCCCTAATACACGCACTACACGTGCAGCAGGCACACCCTAACTGCAGGCTGCCAAACAACTGCACCCTCACTCCACACACAAATCAAAGCACCTCCAAGGACCCGACCCAAATCACCCTCAGGTACCACCCCAGAGCATGTGATACAATGCCATTCCAATTCCCACAGACCCATCATTAACCCTCGCCCTCCTTTACTCCACCACAGGGTCCGATCCAAACGACGAGCTACAGGACACCCCTACCAGCACACCTGCAAAGAGGGCCAAGACCAACGGCCAGAGACCCTCCACCTCAGCTGCACGCATCAAGACACGGCAGCAGCACAAATCAGGTGGCAGCACAGAGGAGGGAACATCAACAGGCACCCCAGCAGCCAGCATGCCCACAACACCACCACCACAGGTCCCCCCAATGGATGCCACAGAAGGCACTGCCTCTGGTGGCAGCAGCACCATAGGTGACACCCCATTGATGGCAGCATGCTCCGACACAGAAAACGGGGATGTCGAAGTCAGATCCATCCATGACCTGTCCCAATCCCCCTGTCTGTCCCATCCCGTACAACATGAGGATACCACGCAGGGGCACCCACAAGACAACGACTGGCCATCCCCCCCAAGCCCTGTGGCAAGGCAACATGAGGACAACAGCCCCTCTGTGACACCCCCGCAAATGGGCATGGCCCAGCAGAGGCAACAGTCCCTCGACCAGTTAATCGTGCAACAGCAGCAAATGGCCACGCTCCTCAAGGACCATGCCGATGAATGTGGGGGCACTAAGGCAGACATAGAAACATCAACTGAGACACTTAGGGCAGAAATGGAGAGAGGCACAGAGACGCTGAGGGCACAAATGGAGAGTAGCACCGAGAGCCTGAGAGTCCAAATGGAGAGAAGCACCGAGAGCCTGAGGGGGGAACTGCATGCGACGCCCAAAGACGTATGTGCCGAACTTGCCGCAGTGCGCCGTGTGCTCACTGAGCTCTCGCAAACCCTTAGGGACATGCATGGACGTGAGCAGGCAGACACATCATCCGTTGCAAGTTCCGTCCAGGGCAGCCCCCAACGTAGATCTGGAAGGAACCTGCGCTCCACAGGCAGGGGTGCCCCTGATACCCGCAGAGGGGGCTTGCAATAGCGACAGCCCACTGACAATGAGCATCTTTGGCCACTGGGGTTCGTGGGGGAGGTAGGAGGGTGGAGGGGGTGTGTTGGGCTCACTTGGGTGGCGGGTCGATAGGGTGTTCAACATGACATCACATATGCCATAAAAAGTGCACGATCAACCAATGAGATGTGTGGACATTGATTTCTGTGTACTAGGCCATCATAGGCGTACAGTCCATATTGTGCATGTCCCAGACACGCACAGTGCCACGAGTCCCGTGTCCATGTATCAGCCACCAGGCGTGAGTGCTAGAAGCATACATCAATGAGATGCTGACGAATGTCACGGGCCTCCGGTGCCTCGCAGACTCCATGAGGTGCTGCCACATCCCCACCCTCATCATGACCATCATCATGTGCTTGCAGTTCTGCGTCAGGGGGCATGGGCACATTTCTACGTACGCACATGTTGTGGAGCATGACACATGCCATGACCATCTTTGCAACCTTCTCATGGCGGTACAGGAGTGCCCCGCCAGACCTGCTGAGGCAGCGGAAACGAGTCTTCAGTAGGCCGAATGCCTGTTCAATGACTACACGGGTACGTGAGTGGGCATGGTTGTAGTCCTCCTCATGCTGGTCCCGTGGGTTCCGGACTGGTGTGAGGAGCCATCTCTTCAGTGGATATCCAGCATCACCTGTATGTGGACGAGAAACGTATGATGTGGAATGCCATTGCTACGTACGCACACCCCCCCCCTTCCTGCCAGGTCATTGCCAAATCACATTCCGCACATAATCATGCATCTAATGAGACTCACCGAGTAGCCAGGATCTGTTCCCTGCGTGTCGCTCCATGTAGCGTGGTATTGTAGAGTTCCTCAAGACCATAGAATCATGGGTTGATCCAGGGAATCGGGCACAACAATGTGTAATGATCCTGTTGGAGTCACACACCATTTGTACATTCAGGGAATGAAATTGTTTTCTGTTGCGGTACTGGGCCTCCATGGCATGTGGGACGACCAATTCCACATGGGTGCAGTCGATGGCACCAATGCAACCCGGTATGCCGGCAAGTGCATGGAATCCCACTTTTGTGTTGGTAATTTCCTGCTCCGAGCGTGGTAGAGAGATGTAGTCGTCTGCGTGCTGCAGGAGGGCATCGAGCACTTGCGATAGTGTCCGTGAGAACAGTGGCTGAGAAATGCCATGCAACTGTCCGACTGTGTGCTGGTAGGTGCCTGTGGCCAGGAAGTGGAGTACAGACACCACCTTCAGTAGGGGTGGGATGGCGGTTGGGCTATCTATCATGCTGACAAGGTCAGCCTGTGTCATGTCCACAATGGCGGCTATGGTGTCCCGGTCCAGACGGTAGAGGGTGTGGATCTGCTCATCAGTGAGGTTGAACGGATGTGCTCGGAGGCGTGGGATTGCGGGCTGCCTGCGTGGTGGTAGTGGCTGTGCTGGCGGCCCTTGCTGGCCCTGCCTTGGCCTCCTCCTCCTCCTGCGTCTCCTTCGTGCGGCCGGTAGCAGTTGGTGTTCGTCTTCTTCTTGGAGTTGGAGTAGTTGCAGTGCTATCAGGTCCCCCAGGGCCAACATCGCGAGTCCTGCCGGTAGCATTTCGGTGTGGTTGTGGGAGGAGACTGGCTGTGCAATTTATGTGTTTTCAGGCTGTATGGCCTCCACCTGTGGTGATTAATTCCACCTGTGCAAGCTGCTCTCCCCTTTGGCCGAGCACGTCCCGCGCACAACGCTGCAAATCTGGGAATGGCATCTTGCTATTGCAATCATGTATTTGTACCCGATGGCCGTGTAACATTGGTTGACATGTTCATTCTGCTGTGGTCCCATTGTTGCACATACTATCTGTGCAGTCGCGAACAGACTTGTGAAGGGTCAGTGGAACGTAGTACTCGAGTAACGGTGGGCCCTCATGCATCACTGTACCGAGTTGCAATGACGGGCGGGGCGTCTCATTTGTGGGTGAAGGCAGTTGCCATTTTCACACACAGCCGCACTCGATGGAATAATTAGTGATTTCAAACGGCCACAGATGCCTTTTCGGCGTGATGTTGCAAATGTGGAATTCCAAGGGCGGCGCTTTCGGTTTCCAGCTAGCGGCGAGGAGATGCCCACAGGTCTGACTGCAAATATAACGTTCTGTTGTTCAATGTCCTTGAGACAGGGCCCATGGCGAGGAAGCAATGATTGATATGAATAGTTTGGGATGCGCAATTGCTACGTGGGCGATGAGGCCGGCCGTTCCCACATACATGTTACTTCACAACACTGGAATTACGGGCTGGGGCACTGTGGATTTTGCAGGCTGCATAACGCACAGACTCAATGGATGTTTCTAATGTTATGTGAGTAATTATTCAGGCGTTTTGATTCCGGGATGAGGGAATGATGAATGGATGCATGGGCAGGTGATTTGATACAGAGTTTGCCATGTACAGGGCTTCTTGGGATCTATCCGCCTCCCCTACGCTATGTGATGCAGGGCTGCCATGGTGGGACCATCGTCTATCTGGCCTTGTTGAGCCCTCCCTGTCTCGACACGCCCTCAGACACTTGTGTCCATGCACATTAACATTCCCATCTGATGGATTCTGTTTTGACAGACGCATGCACAGGTACACTCGTTTGTGATGGTGTTTGCACCTCGATATAGATGGTTAGGAGTCGCAAGTGGTTTTGGGGTGGTGATGATCCTTTGGAGTGGGCTAGCATGCATATGGCTGTGGATTTCGTGTGATCATTGAAGTGAGTTGTTGGAATGTAGTTCTGATGGCCATTCTGTTCTTTTTCTTTTCTTTTGGTTGACAGGTATCTCCTCCCCTTTTGCCACTGCCATCTGTATGCCACTCCTGCAGATGGGTTTTACTCCCGACACCTGCTGCTTCGTGTTAATCAGTGGAGCAGCATTACGATCTTATGGGACGATCGCCAATGGCCCACATGCCCTTACGCAGTACTGGTGGCTCGGAGCAACATTTCGGCCTTTCAGCTGGACTAGTGCCTCCCCATTGGGACGGCCCTGCGGTTCTGTGCGCTTCCATGTTGCCTTTTCGTACGTGAATGTGGCTCTGTGTACCATGAGGGAACAGGACGACACACAAGTAGTGGCTGGTCATTTCTTGCGGATGCAGCCCACAATGGTGATTGGTGTTTAGGAGTTCATGGCCTGATGGCTGTATGGGCTTGGTGACTTTGATGTGCATTAAATTTCTATTCTGATTTGGCCCGTGTAGCGTTTTTCTTTGCAAGTGATGTGGCATATGCCTATTTGGGGGGCGATGTATTGTGAGGAGATCTGCATTGGGTTCCAGCTTCGGAGTTTAGTTGCGTGGTACTGTACTGGGCGCGTTTGCCTACTAAGCCCGTGAGGTCAGGGATGGGGGCTGCCAATATGACAGTTTGAATGTTGTCATGCTCAGGGGCGGGGGATTGGGTTTTGTGTAACAGATGCCGGTCAGCCAGGTGGACTGGTGGAATGATGTGATTCTCGGAATATGGCTGGTCACAGGTGCCTGTGTTTGCGTGCGTTTCTTGGTGGGGGACTGTGGTCATGTCCATTGGGATGGCTTCTGTATTCGTGCCATCTGTGCCCTGCAGCTCCCATTGGCCCCTCTTGTGTTTCTTTTGTTCGTTGCCATGCATGGGTGACTTGTACATTTCAATGGTTGCATTGTGGCTTCATTGCACCTACGGGGAGTTGTACTTTGTGGGCAGGGAGCGGTGTACAGGCACTCAGTGGGGCCGTTTACGGTTGATTCGCGATGCCGTACTTCTCACCATGGCGGAATGGTACATTACGCCATGCCTAATGGCGTTAGGTACATGTCCGCTAGGGTCGGAATTGGCGTACCGTTGCGCCATGGTGGTGTTTGCGGTTTCGCATGGCGCGCGCGCGCGTGCTTGGTGCAGTTAGCGTTGGCGTTCACTACGGTGTCGCTAATGGCTTCGTACTTTGCGGTGACGGGTCATAGTCGCACCGAGCGCTATTCGATGGCGGTATTGCATTTCCGCCATCGTTTTCCGATTTCCGCAAGGGTCGTAATGAGGGCCATTGTCCTCTTGGTGTCATCGATGAGAAAATCACCTTTGCAGTAGGAAACATCTGCATCACAGCTGTCATGAACTTCTTTAAGTAAGCCAGCAAACGAGAGCACGACATGTGCGCCAAATGTAGTCCTCCAAAATGCACGACCACCATATCTCCAGTACCAACCAAAGCTACATATCTGCAAAGGAGATCCATGCAACTGAAACCCCACTCATAAACTGTGCCCCAAAAAGCCTGCACTCCTTCCAACTGAAAGGCATTATCAAAGCCTCTTTCCATGGCATAACTGTGCAGATTGTGCACAAAGGTATCACCGACTATAAGCACTCGCCGTCTGTCCATCTCTGCCAACCTCTCTGCATCAAACTTTGGGTGAATGTCACCTCCCCTTCCGGTCAACCGCACCCTTGAATCCTCATTGGAGAATCCCCACAGTTCCATTTGCGAAGCCTCCATGCTCAAAATGCCATTATGTGGCACGTACGCATTTCCAGCTAGAGCTAGGGCCACACCCCAGTAAAACAGACACAATACTTCTTCCCTTTGCACTCAAACTTTCCAACAGTAACTTAGTGCCGCCTATTGGTGTATATACAATTTCAAAAACGCCTGCACCAATCACATACTGAACCTCGGCATTGCACACTATCATTTCTGTACACAACTCCATATTTCCCGTTACACACTCTGAGAGCACATTCCCTTTCCTTCCAAAGCCCCTCCATTGAAAACATTTCCTACAGGATGCCCTATTTCAGCATCCACAATGATCCTGCAGCGCACCCAGCACACCTTTCGCCATGCAAACAACAGTCCACCCTGCCCACACCCAGCACAACACTATGAATCCATGCATGCGATCATGTGGGCAGCTATCATTCTGCATATACTTAACGTACGTAGCAGCACTTCAACCCTACTCCCTCACACCATAAAACACCCATTCATGAAAACAAGTCGCTATTAGCTGCATACACAAACATACCACAGCCTCCATCACCCCTACCCGCTGCCATTCACAAAATATTGTGTCACTACCATCCTAACCACAACATTTTCACAACATTGGCCCTACTTCAACAAATCTCCACAACGCATAGTACAGAACCCATACAAACTACCCTTCAACCATAACCTCTGCCTTACTGCCAGTATGCACACACTGCACTCAGTGCCCACACTGCATGACTTTTCATTGCACCATCTCCAATCACACATCCAAAACTTTACCATCTCCGACCAGCGACCTCACCGGCGGAACCAAACATACACACCTGGCACCTCACTTCTGCTGCTCTATGGCATCTGAAATATACTCCACAACCATTCTTTACAGGTCCCCACCCTCTACCAGATGCAGTCAAAATTGCACTAGGGGCCTGGGATTCCTCAAATTCTAGACTCTTCAATGCATGGCCTTCGGCCATTCACCCAGTAGGCTAGGCCTTGAACACAGGCACCGCAACATAATGCCACCATGCATGTGACCATATCACCAACTACCCCTATCCACATACACACCACTTCCACCAGCACTCTTACTCAACCTGTACATGCACCCACCAATCACATACTGAACCTCTGCATTGCACCCAATCACGAAAACCGGTTGTGATCCGGGCAGTCTACAAACATACCACAACCTCCACCACCCCTACCACAACACCCATTTACAAAGTATTGTGTCACTACCAAAATACCCGCAAATTTTTCACTACATTGGCCCTACTTCAACAATTCAGCACACACCATAGAAGCACAGTAAAGGTGCACTTCTACCATATCCTCTTCCATACTAACAGTATGCAAACCCGGCACCCAGTTCCCACACTGCATTACTTTTCACAGCACCATCTCCAAGTACATATGAAAAACTTTACCATGTTATAACTGTGTGCTCACCTGCAAAACCAAACATTTACGCATGGCAGCTCACTTCTCCTACTCTATTGCATCTGAAATATGCTCTACACCCACTATTTACAGGTGACCACCTGCTAACTGCTGCACAATCCAAAATGCAGTATTGCCGAGTGTATTGGAAACTCCTAGCCTCTTGAATGCATGTCTAGGCCTTCTCTGCTACAAAATAGCACCGTCCATTGCACCTTGTCACCAGCTTCGACTATCCACATGCACAGCACTACCACCAGCACTACTACCCAACCTGTGCACCGCCATGTAACTATATAGCAAAAGATTGCACCAATTACCATAATGTAGAAAGAGAACACTCTCTCCTGCACCCCTCTGCACTTTCATTCATATACCATGGCTGTCCCCACTTCCATTCCCAAACTATTGTGTCACTGCCAAAGTACCCACAATCGGTTTGCAACACCGCCCTAGCCTCTTGAGTGCATGGCCTTCGGCCTACGGCCTTCGGCCATGCACGCAACAGACTAGCCTTCAACACTGTCACTGCTACATAATGGCACCATCCATTGCGCCATGTCACCAACTTCGACCATCCACATACAGAGCACTACCACCAGCACTTCTAACCAACCTGCGAACCGGCATGTAACTATGTAGCAACAAATTGCACCTGTTAGTATAATGTAGAAAGAAAACACTCTCTCCTGCACCACTCTACACTTTCATTCTCATACCATGGCCGTCCCAAGAAATAAAACACTTTCTCCTGCACCCCTCTGCACTTTCATTCACATGCCATGGCCGTCCCCACTTCCATTCCCAAACTATTGTGTCACCGCCAAAGTACCCACAATCGGTTCGCAACACTGCCCTATCCTCTTGAATGCATGGCCTTTGGCCTACGGCCTTCGACCATGCACCCAACAGTCTAGGCCTTCAACACTGTCACTGCTACAGAATAGCACAATCCATTGCACCATGTCTCCAACTTCAACTACCCACATACAGAGGACTACCACCAGCACTCCTACCAAACCTGTGCACCGGCATGTAACAATGTAGCAACAAATTGCACCAGTTACCATAATGTAGAAAGAAAACACTCTCTTTTGCACCACTCTACACTTTCATTCACATACCATGGCCGTCCCCACTTCCATTCCCAAACTATTGTGTCACTGCCAAACTACCCACAATCGTTTCGCAACCTATGTCATGTGCGCTTCATTCCCCTTCTAAAATTGCTATAGCACCACTCACCACATAAAGAGGTCTGCACAAACAGGTCACGGCACAAGCTCTTGGGCCATTACGACACCTGCTTCCAATCACCACACAAAGTTGTCACCTGTCTAGCTAACCGCGACTTGATGCAGTACTGCGAAAACTGTAGGCACTCCTCCGTCTTCTTCCACCTACCTACCTATGTCACATGAACCACTTGTCACTCCCCCAACCGCTCCTTCCTTTATTGCCGCCAAAGCATTCCGTGAGGTACATTTTCCAGACCCTTCCGCCACCACACTGTCCTCCGATACATGATGGCGGCTTTCCCCAAAAATGTTGACGCACACCACGCTTCCCTGCAGCCAACCACCAGCCGCATCCAAACTTCTCCGACAGCATGCCGTACTGCGAGCCAATGACACTTTGTTCCGCAGAGCGAACACGGAAATGGATCCGGAGTGGACCCAGATATCACACATTTATTGGGACGTATATTTCAATTCTTTGCAACAAAAGTAGTGGTCGGATTTCCACCAAACACACAAAAGCACACTTTCTGGCCCAAACCCCAACTCCTGCCGCACTTTTGGTGAAAATCCGTCCAGCCATTCGGGCTGTAGCCATGCACAAATTTTTTCTCCATTCATTCAGTCTATAGAAAAAAATAGATTTTGGGAATCCCCCGCACAAAACCTCGCCCAACTTGGCAAAAAGAATTCAGAGCCGGCCATATACTTCTTTTGCAAAGTTTGGTGAGGATTCATCCAGGGGGGAGCGAAGTTATAAGCTGCCAAAAAAGTGCTCTTCCTATGAGTTTAGCAACTGAACCAGAACTACACGGCTGCTACTGCAGGCTGTGTAATATATATATATATATATATATTGAAACATTGTGCCCTGTCAAATGGGTTTGAGCCGCAAGTATGTCTAAGCCAATGGGACGTTGTGTATTCGTGGGCGGGTGCAGCCACGGTATAGCGATACCAATTCTTGTGCATTGATCATGATATTTAATCGATTTTACACTACACAATTTAAGATGTGTTTTTGAGTCTATGTGCCTCATTACGAGGTCGGCAGTAACTCGCCGGTGATACCGGCAGGTTTCTGCCGACCATGAAACACTGAATCCGCCGCCTAACTTCCCGGTGCCTCTGGGACATTACAAGTCCTGGAGGAGCGGGAAGTCAGGCTGGGTATTCAGTAAGTCCCCATTCCTGTGGAGTCCCATAGGACTCCATGGAAAATGGGGACTCGGAAGAACAAGCACCATTGCTAACGGTGCTGATCCTTCTGTGACAACTCTGCCTAACCGTGACGTTTTGCCCAGCAGGATCAGACATGTTCGGTGCAGCGGCCCCGGCTGGCAAACATGTAGTGTGGGGTCTGGAAACAAGGGTGTGAGTAAGTTTACCGTCACCCTTGTTTCCGGACCTCCACACTAGTATTGAGGCCCCATGTCCTCATGTGTTCCTTTGTGTTGTTTTAATTTTTACACTTTGTTAATATGTCCTTTTGAATCTATAAATATTGTATGGGTAACCACGGCTACCAACGGTTGCACTCACCTGCGGCTGTGAGAGGGCCAATTGGATGTCGAGCATTTTGGCGGACTGGTGTAGCCATGGGTTTGAGCCGCCTGCCTTACCTGTAGCTACAACTGTTTGTATTTTGGTGCAGTGATCATAATATTTTATGGATGTTTTACCACAGAATTTTACATGTCTTTCTGTTTGGATGTTCTCACCTCAAGGCATGTGTGATTAAAATCTGAAACCTTTGCACTACGTGTTTTTCAATGTAGGGGGAACATTTTATTGTACCCGCGGCTACGGGAGGGTCACCCCCATGGTCCACCCAATGCAACCAGGGTTATATACGCGGTTTTGTAATTTGTGTAATTTTTTTTTCAAAAAATGATTTGATTAATTGTATTTTTACATGTTCTACAAAGTAGTCTTTAGAAGGATTGTTTTAAGGTTTATTGACTGTTGTAGGTTGTTATAGGAGATATGAGGTTCATTACAACTTAAGAATTAAATTGTTTTTCTTAAAGTGTGTGTGTGTGTGTTCTCTAACTAATTATCTTTTCTTTTTACAGATAGAAGGATACTATTTTATGTTCCGTCTTCTATATGTAGTGAATGCATTCAAAGCTTCTGTACCTTACAAATTATATATACTCCCACCTCTTTATTCTGATTGACTTCATACAAATATGCAGTTTCTCTTTTTTTTCCGCAGCTTCCGTATCGTCCAACGTGAACTCGGAATTTGGAGGCGCGGGTAATCGCAGCAATGACTGGGAGTTGTAGCCACGGGTTCAATGGAACTTAACCGCAGCTATTAGGACACCATTCGCTGAAAAAGTATTCTTTGTACCTGAAAGAGAACTTCTTAAAAACTATGTATTACATGAATATGTATATATGTGTAAATCCCTATGTTAGCCCCCCTTGACTAACAATTTGTAACCGCGGCTATAGAAAAAACTCTAGCCGTGGTTAAACTGAAAACATTTTTCGGGTATTATTTTATTGTATTTGTGTTTTTATATGTAATAAGTATTCCTTAAAAGGACTGTTTTGGGGTACACTCAGTGTATTATTTTAGCACATTTGGATTATTGTTTTGATGTTATGAAGGAACACCGCATTATCGGTTAGGTGTACTCCATCATGTCTCTAGAAATTGGCTGTGTGAAACTGTATGTTGTTGTTTGAAATCCATAATTGGTTGTGGTCTCTCATGAATGCTGATACTACTTTATTGACATTTCTCTGTGATTTTTCCATTTTAACATTGAATTTGGTGGTTCATCTCCATGTTTGCCTTTGAGTCAGATTGGAAACGATAACGATGGTGTGAGATAAACGTTCAATTCCTTTTCCCATGTCTTGTTTCATCATTAAAGTAAGGGACACACCTCGTACATTCCCCAAATCAATGTCTCGACAATTAATTAGTATGACGTGTGGATACCCTCTACTTAGACTGAACAATTTTGGCAAAACTTGGAACCACGCATTCCATGCAATCCAAACCATTTAAATCTCTCAAACCTATGTCCATGTTAATATTTAGTTTCTCACAAAAATCCAGTAACCAAAACAGCCAACTATCTTCAATTAGCCACACAGTTTTCAAATCAGCTGTGATATCTACAGTCTTTCTCTATTTCCAGAAAAATTGTTCTTAGTTTGAATTTCTAGTAATTTGTATGAATAGTGTATGTATGATGTGGGTGTTTTGGTGTTTATAATTGGTTAATGTTACTGTTGTAATTCTGTGATTGTATGATAGGTTACACTCAAAATGTGCCAGCCATTTTAGTATTTTGGTTAGTAACTATAGTCCTCTTTTTGTGGTTTTGATTTTGGAAAGTGCAAAGCTATCATTTTATGCAGTTTTGTCCTTCTGATTGTAGAACTTTCTATGCACTATACTCTCACTGTTTGTGTCCAACCCATCCTTTTGCTGTTTTTGAACGTTATCCACCCTACCTAACCCTTATCTTCTATGTCCTAACTATTATGTATACTTTATCATCATACACTTTAAATAACTCCATGAGCAGTCATTTATTGTTTTGACACCTTTTAAGTACCATTGTATCACTACTGTCTAGTTTGTCATTTATATTATATTCGCAGATTTAAAATAAAAACTCCTTATAGACGCGGCTATAATACAGGGGAGTGATTGTGTATTGAGGATCGCGCCTGGCAAAAGCAACACCTGGGGTGTTTACCGGTGGCTATTCAGCACCTGCCTTGTGTGTGGTGTTGCTATGCGTGGGTAAAAGTGGGACCCTGTGCAGTCGTGCCTATATTCTGACAAACGGCACATTGTGTGTTTGTGGACATGATATGCAAATTGATGTTCCTCCTTTGTGAAAAGTACAGTGACTAAAAAATGATGGCTGCTGACTCTCAAAGTGGGTAAAAACCACTGAACAGGTTATCATGCCATGTTCTTTCCTGACAGGTGCGCCAGCTACCTTTTTTGTATTTTTGTAAGGAACTTGGGGTTGGTCACACTAAGTTAACTGGGGGAACCCAGTCGTGGACCCGTTGCTCACTGTGCTCAGAGAGGCACAGCTCCACCTCACTGATGAGGCCCAACAAGGCTGAAACATGTGTCTGGGGTTGCTGTTGGTACTCTTGTTCAAAGGAGGTTTGCCTGGCATTTCGGTGCTGGAGTGCCCTTGTGAGCGGGACAAAGACTGATAAGCAAATGGATATTCCTTTTTTGTGAAAAGTATAGTGAGCAAAAAGCGATGGCTGCGGACTCTCAAAGTGGGTAAAAACTACTGAACAGGTTATCGTGCCATGTTCTTTCTAGATCGGGGGGCCTCTTACCTTTTTTGTATTTTGGCAATTTAAGAGTCCATTTTTTTACCCCATTCTTTAGAATAAAAAAAGAAAAAAATTCCTTACCCCCAACCACATTTTCAGTTGTAAAAATAGACAATAAAAACACATCCTGTATGTTTGGATCAAAGACCCTTAATTGATCCATACAGTGGGCCTCATCAGGAGTTGTGCAGTAAACAGATGCTATAATGCTTCTCTGCTCTTGCAGAGGCCATCCGCCAAAGTGATGTGCTGGTAATCCAACAGCTCCTAGGGTCCAGCTCCAACCTTCTAGGTCAACAACCCCAACATGGTTCTCCTAGGAGAGCACACCTAGGTGCCAGTCCCTGCGGCAGCTGCATTCCAAATCACCAGCTGCTGGGAGTGAGGGGAAGCGGCCACAGACATAGACAATGACGTGCCAACATTTGCCCAGAGTGGCCATGCCATGGAGTTGATGGTGGGCGGTGGGAGGGGGGCTAGTGTGCTGGAGAGCTGCTGGTGGGTGGGGGAGGGGGATAGTTAGTGCACAAAGTTACATTAAAAATTGTTGAACATCATTCATGCAAGGACATTCCTGATTGTGCTCATGTGCAGTTTATTAACAGTGCTGGAAGTGAGCTTGAGCCAGTGTAGTGTACTATAAGAAATTGTCTATTAGTGCCTGCCGTGCCAGTCTCCCATCCCTTACGTATCCCTGGGAGTGGCAGCTCTGTCTCCTGCCTCATACTGTTCATCTGCATCTTCCTCTGGGTGTGGCACGTCCTCATCTGGGGGTAGTGGTACATTCCTCCTCAGGCAGTTGTTATTTAGCATTGCAAACACTAGCCCGATTTACCCAATTTTGTCAGGGGGGCACATGAGGGCACTGCCAGTGTGATCTAGCCACTGGAACACTGCCTTGAAGAGTACAAAAGTGTGTTCAATGCACACATGATTCCGGCTGTGGGCATGGTTGTAAGCAGTCTTGTGCAGGGTCACACACATGGGTCATCAGCCAGGCCAGATGCGGATATCTGGAGTCACCTGCATGGGGTGGCGTACAGACAGTAGTCACTTATCTCATACATGGGGATGATTTCACACAGTATCAGGGCATTGGTCACTGTGTGAATGCATGTGTACATCCTGCCCATGCTATGTATATGTGTGACATCTGTGCAGCCTTTGTCAATGGTGTCATGTATTCCTTTGCCTGCACATGCACCCTGTGGCGTTGTGCTGGTTGTTCAGTGGTGTCCCCCAGGAGGCTGCCTTATGACTGTGTGCTGCTCGCGCGCATAGGGCATGCTGGGTTGGCTGTTGTCCTGCCATAATCTTCTAGAGGCAGTGGGTCAACATTCCCAGGTGGCTGCATATAGGAACATGGCTGTAGCACTGGCTGGCCTGATGTTGGGTGCTGCAGTGTGCATCTTCGCTGTGCCACATCCTTTATGCATTGTGGTACATGTTGGCATGTGTTTTGTTGTAGTTGCTGCGGTATGTGTATGCTAGCATGTGTCCAGGTGTGTTTGTTGTGTGCATGCTCCCTTGGATATCCCCTGTCGTTGAAGCAGGTGCTGGCCGGGTGCTGCTAGTGCATCCACTTGTCATGCCATGCTTCTTGTCAGTGTTAACATCCCCCCAAATTTTGCTCAGGTGATTCACTGTGCATATGTGGCAGCCACGTCTGTTGTCCTCTGTGCCTCTCCATGTATCCTGGCAGTGTGCTGTTTTTGGTAGGACCATGGAGTCATGGGTGGAACCTGGGTAGCGGGCACAGGAGTGGGTGATGATGAGGCCAGGGCCGCAGGTCATCTGCACATTGACCGAGTGGTAGTGCTTACAGTTTCTGTATAAGGCCTCATGGGCCTGGGGTGCGACCAACACCACATTGGTGCAGTCAATGGCTGCAATGACATTCAGCAGTTGGGCGGTGGCATAGAGCCTTGCCATCATGCTGTGGACCTCGCCGGGGTGTTGGACAGTGCAATATGGTGGTTCACATGCCCCAGTATGGCATCCAGCACCTGGCCCAGGACTGCACAGAATGTGGGCTGTGTCATGCTGCGCATCATGGCCACAAAGTGCTGGAAGGTGCCTGTCCCCAGTGGGGGCACAGCTGTCTGGATGTTTATTTGCTCCCTATGTCTTCCTGGATTGTGTGTAAATTATAAGGGTATCTGTAAACCAATGGCCCTTCAGGTAAATACTGTAATATTTTCAAAACAATTTACCTTGGTAATGAGGTCGGAAAAAAAGCAAAATAACTACTAATGTTCAGTACAAAAAATATATATCAATTTTCTTTTCTACAATACCCTCATACACAAACAGCTACCAAACATTTTTATTTTCTCAACAACAAATTATACTTTAGACATCTGATTCTTACCACCTTTCATACCCATACATTCCCTCACACGCCCAATGCAACAGTTTAGACAAACAAACAAGGAACCTCCTATCACTGGGAACCTTTTTGTGCACATACATACAATTCCTTATTTACATTACATCCATCTCTCATATCGGTGTGTAAAACAGTACAATAGCATAACTTATTGACAGTGCCAGTGTTGACATATGTTTTGATGGGCTAAACAGGGGCTTGCAATTGCAGCCAAAGTGTACGTCCGACCGTCTTCAGAACCATAATATGTGGTGTCAATCTTCCCTCATATGCACAACATATCTTGGTGGAAGATGTCTTCCAAGAATCTCTCTACATAAAACAAAGAAACACAATCTATTTACAATCCAACCTCTACTTAATTGAAACAGCACATATCCATTGTGCTTGTCAATCACTTGTGATTACAGCCAGTAAGCACTCACCTCAAGGGAGTGGCGCAAACTCAAGGATAAATCCACACAGATCAAGGGGGCGATTACCTCGAAGCCTGTAAGTGACATAAGCCCAGAGTGAACCTACTATTTAATTCACACTCCTAATGTGGACAGATCATAAATTGGTCGAACTTACTTGTAGCAAAATGTCAGCAACACGTGAACCGGAGCACACGTTCTCTTCTCGACATATACTGCGGTGAACATCTCATGGATTGGAGTCAACACATTTGCGATGTATTCACTGCACTGTGTAAAGTAACCACAGGGTGTTGTCTGTTAAGAGTTGGCCCTATACACTCTAGCCCACTCCAGCATCACCCAAGTGACAGTATAAACTAATTTTAAAAACTAGTTTTACAATACTCAAAGTTAGTGTGATGTTACAGCACAACACGCTGCGACCTTGGTGGAGGCGTGTGTGGACAGGTCTCCACAGTGACCCGATTCTTCTTGGGGTGGTCAAATCCCAATCTGTGGACAAAAACAAATCCACAAAATATGGTGTTAGTGGTGCACCTGCATCACTTACCAGTGCTACATATATAACATATTGCACAAAGTCCTGGGTCTGATTCACAACACGGCTGTGCACTCGTATATATGTCATGGGTGCATTCTGCTGTGTTAAACAATTATAGCAATACTGCTTCGCCCTCTCTACATGGCGCCATACTACAGCACTTAGTTTACAGCAGTGTGTGATGCCTGTGATGCAACACATGCATGGGATATCATGGGATATCGTGGGGTTAGATTTTGGTTAGAGCCACGTGAGAAATGTGGAGCTCAGCCGCATACACCCACCACAATTCTGAGTGATTGTGTGTCATCTCATAATCGCACGGATGCCACATTTGCTTCACATCAAGCACACCATTCACAGAAAAAACATTGTTAAAGGGACATTATAGTTAAGTTGCAATAATATAAACCTATAAAATTCAGTGAAAACACGTTGTTAAAGGGACGTTATGGTTACAAGTAAAACCGAAAACCCCCAGAAATGTGCCAGTTATGGTAAGCTAAGCAACCATAACTCACGCCACCACTGTGCACTGCTAAGACTAACACCCACGATATCAAACATGGCATCATGAACGTCCCTGTAATGCAGAAATATGCATGGGTGTCCTGGAATATCTGGGATGTTCAAGAACATCACAGGAATGTTCCCGAACATCTGAAATGTTCACAGACATCGAAGAAGAAAAATACCAGATTTTTATACCGTATCCCATCCCCTCCTAATCACTCCTCAGCTCCCCAGAGAATGTTTCATTTGTTTGAAAAGTGCAATGTTGTGTTTTTTTATATGTTTTTACTGCAGTGTCTACGCAGTACATGTGCTGTTCGTGAATCCAACATGGTGCCTGTTTCAAATGGTTTGACTAATCAGCGGGCACGTCGATGTCCACGAGCATCACGACGCCCCATGGCGGTGTCCGGGGACCGAATAGGGAAGTGAGTCAGTGGACCAGAACCAGATTCACAAATTTTGTTGTACCTACTTTTCGGGCCATTTAAAAAAAAAGGTAATGGACAGATTTAAAGCAAATTTACAAAATCACGCTTTCGTGACCAATCTGCCACTCCAGGCGCAAATGTGGTGAAAATCCATCCAGCGGTTTGGGCTGTAGGCTTGAGCGAATATTCTTTTCCCTTGCGTCTATGAGGATTGCCACACATTTTGGAACCCCCCCCCCATGACCTTGCCACCTGGACAAGAAAGCACCAATCTTTGTAGGATACTTCTTAGGGGGCCATATACTTTTATTGCAAAGTTTGGTGAGGATTTGTCCGCGGGGGGCTTTGTAAGAGGATTCAATTCAACACTACAGCTAAGTCAATGCCTAGTCTGGGATACTGAATGGAAACCCTTATTGATATATCTTTATGTCCAGTTCATGCGTTCTGGATGACTACCCCTATATAACACCCCTCTCTTGGAATCCCCCTGACCCCACTGAGCCAAGAAGTAGTTCTGTTTTGCAAGTTTAAAAGGTTTATTTGATAATTTAAACAATAGATATATATATCACACTTTATAATAAATTAATAATTGAATATCACACTTAATCTGAGCAGTAATCAATAATGGATAGTCCGGCACTAGCACACTTCTTTATAATCAATGACGAGTGGTTATAGGATGGATAAGATAGCAACACTGGTAAATAGGGACAGAAGAATAATGTGGTAGAGAATGCTTTATAGGGTTCAAGGAAATGCAATGTTGAATGAAAATGGAATACAGAAATTAACTTGATAGGATTTCAGCAAAAGACAATGGCCCTCATTACGACCCTGGCGGAGTGGGTTTACGCCAGCGTTATTCGCGGCGGACCCGTCCGCCCTACTACGAGTTCCCGTAGCGCCATGGAACGTTTTCCGCCTGGTTTTTCCGGGCGGAGAAATCCATGGCGCTACGGGACCTTGATGTTAATTACGCCACCGTATTTTGCGGTGGCGCAATTAACGCCTTCCCCACTCCCATTATACCCTATGGGGCAAAAATGGGAATGGGGAAGGGTAAAATGGGGAATGGGGATTTACCGCCCCGCCAAGGTCGGCATGGGGCGGAAAATCCGCCAACCTCCATGGCGCTATCGGCAGCTTTCCGCCGTGCTCCGCGGTGCATTTAGCACCGCGATTTCCGCCAGGGTCGTAATGAGGGCCAATGTAATCACTTTTCTCTGGCAATCCCCTCCCCCCTTTATGCAATGCAAGGAAATGGAAGGAAAGCACACAGTTCTCAGAAATGCAATCAAATGTAATTCAGTTCACCCCAGCAAGCTTAGACTACAGAAGTTTGAAACACAGGCCCAAAATGCTTTTATATGTGCTGGCACTGAAGTGAAAAATATGCTAAAATGCTTTTAATTCCCTCTAGAGGTTCAGGGTGAGTGGTATCAAGTTAATATTAGTCCAGGCTCACTCTAGCAATGATTCAGGGATGGTTCTTAAGAGGCAAACGAATTTTTAGCAAGGAAAGCAATGAAGCTGCGGTTTTCACACGTGGAGAAATTTGCAAATCGCGGTAAAATTCGCGAGTGCGTTTTTCGCGATTGCGGCAATAGTGTATGGAATAGGAATGCGGTTCTAGGTTCGTTGAAAAGCCAAGATTCCCAGCTTTCAGAGGAAAGTTACTGCAAGTCTCTAAGACCAACGGTCACGGAGATATGAGCGATATGGTAAAGGTCGTTTTTCAGATTTGAAATTTTAAAAGTTCAAAGTGACAAGTGACAGCTAGCAGCTAGAAATGACAGGTGACAGCTTTTAGGCAGTTCTACTTAGATTAAAATTGATTGAATTATATTATTTTAACTAAGAGATTGGTTCTGCACAGTTCTGCTAGGTACTCACAATATATTTTTGAATTAGGCCTCGCCACGGATCTGGTCAGGTTTTAGACTGGACTCTGGTCTGGTCTCGGCACTTCACAGTGATCTGGGTCAGCTCTCTGGTTCTGCTAACAGTGGTCTGGGTCAGCTCTGCTCTGCTGGTCTAGCCTCTCTGGATTCTGGAGATTGATGGATTTGAAGTCTGGATCTCTGGATGTTGTATGGTCCGGCAGCATGCTCCGCAGAAAATGGAATTGAATGTCCCTATCTGTCCTGACTGTCTGCTTTTATGTGTTTTGAAATGGGTGGAGAGGCTAGCGTCCTAGGCCCTACCCCTCTCCACTTGTCATTGGCCACTTCATCCTCTTCCCCTTGATTGGGGGAATGAAATGAAGTGTCATCATGATGAGGTCTGTTTATGATACAGAGAACCCACCCCTGTCAAATTACACACAATCTATATTTTGACCCAAAAGACATATTTGCACAGGTACACATTTGTTTAAAATTACATGCACCCATCACATATCACAGGAGGTATACCCTGTCCAAATTTGCTCTTCCTGGGAGCTTGCATTGAGAAATGGCAACATATTTCACTTTTTGGTCAGGTTACCAATATCAGATTCTTACTCAAATTTACCCAAATGTGTGCGAGGCATGCAGGCATTAATTGATGAAGTATCAGACTTTTAACATGCATACATTTTAAGTAATACCCTCTTAACTGCTAGTTTGCCCCCAGATCATGCCACTTGTTCTAAAAACCTCTTAAAATGTGGGCAGAAAAATCACAAGAATTATGGTATCATTTAAATAATTATGACAAGTCCGTACTATGAGTTATTCATCTTTTTCTAAAACCATATTCTGGCTCCAAAGGGGTGTGGTTTCCCCCCAGCACAAGGTTGAATTTCTGGTTTTTCCAGTTCTGCCAAGCCAGCTTGCTCTCACATGCAGTGCTCCTCCCCTTTCCTTCCAAGAGGAAGCCACATTTACGACTCCCATAATAAAACATTTGCCTGGGCCCTGGAAGGCCCATTGTTCAAGAGGAAGCCATTTATGGCCACTTCAATAAACCCTCTGCCTGGGTCCTATGTTTAGTCTCTAGCAGTCCCTTGATAATCCAATCAGAGAAGTGTCATATCCCTTTTGGTGGGAACAGCAAAAAGGCAGCTAGGCCTGGGAACACAGCAGTTGTGCAAGTCTCAACTCCGGTCGGGGGTAGCCAGTGGGCAGAATTCAGTTCTTTAAGCCAGGCCCCAGCTAATGTCACTTTTAGATACCCAGTTTTCTGCATTCAAATAAAACTAACCATTTTTACATATGCAGCTAGAATTCTGATTCTAAGTTTAAAACTATGACATTTAAACAATTGCAACCTATGTGAAACTCAAAAGTAGGTCACTCATTTCTTTTAAACATTTAGGTTTTTTAGTGTCTTTCAGTCCAAATTTACTTAAACCGCTGAAATCCACAGCTCAGCCAGTCTTGTTATAAACCTTCAAGTCACTTCAGAATATAACTTTACATTGGATCCACCTCTCAGTAAGTCTTTCTTTGGCCTGCTTTAGGTTCATTTATTCAGTTTTACACAAAAAGAGAAAAAAGTCTGGTGTTGTTTTAAACCGCCGGCTTTCTGATAGTGGTGAGTACTGGTAATGCACCCATTTTTGGGATTTAAGAAAATGAATTCCCCACAATTCTAGGTTGCTTTTGGCAATCAGCATTGCCATTCCCAATGGTTTCAGGCTACTGTGTGGGTAGTCCAATGGTGGTTTTAGGCAGTGCCCTTCTGTGCCCATAACATCGGCAAAAATGGGTGGCAGCCTATTCTTCATGCCTTTCCCTGGGCATTTTCTGGGAAGCTCTGGCCATCATGATGTTTTCCATGTCAGTACTGCACAGTTTTGAGGTAGGGCTTGGATGCGTGGATAAAAACATCCCACAAGCCCCCCTCTTGCGATGGCCATTCTGTTTCACTGATGGGACTCGCAAGACCTGGGATGTTTCCTCATCTTCTTCCAATAGATGGCACAGTTCAGCATCTTTTCCTCCATCCGGTCGGATCGATCGGTTCTCCTCGCCGGTCCTGATGGGAGTATTGGGCGGTACACTGGGCCCCTTGCGTCTCTGCTCCCGGTCTCCGGATCGTCCTCCTTGGCCCGTCTCCAGGTTTTCTTTCTCCTAGGACGACAAAGGAAGAGCGGCAATACCTATTCATGGACATTTTTTCCCCCACCATTGATAGAGTGGGGTGGCATATAAATTTATAGTCAAAACTTATGGACATGCACATTTCTTTTTGCATTCAAAAACAAAAACACCCACATTGAGAAACTCAGAATTTGATAGGCGATATGTAGGATATTTTAAGTTAGAACTGAATTAATCTGAGACAGTACCCTCTAGGATTCCAGAGGATTCCTCCAGTTGTTGCAGAGTGTGCCTGGGATGGCAACACTTCAACTTTATGTGGACCCACTTGTCTTCCCCCTCTGCCAAACCGCCTTTGGGGATGCGGATCTTGTAGGCCACAGGGGAGATTTTGTCTATAATCTCAAAGGGTCCCTTCCATGTAGGCAAACATTTTCGCCTTTTGGCCTGGTTCCTTTGGAAATTGTATAGATAGACCCGGTCCCCCACCTGATATTCCTTCCTGGAAGTCTTCAGGTCATAGTGGGTCTTCATGCTATCAGCTTATCTTTCTAGATTCCGCTGAGCATAAGCAAAAGCATGCTGAAGGTGTTTCCTTAAATTCTCCACATACTCATGAGTTGTGGAGGCATTTATCAGTGTCTGCTCTTGGGTCCTGTAGAGCAAATGCTGAGGAAGCACCATCTTGCGCCCAGTCATCAACTCAAATGGTGACATTTTGGTTGCAGATGAAGGGGTAGATCTGATGGCCATTAGGACCAGAGGTCATCGGATATCCCAACTTGGCCCAGAATCTGCCACAAACTTCTTTAATATGCTCACAATGGTTCGGTTATATCTCTCTACTGCCCCAGAAGAAGCTGGCTGGTAAGCAATATGCAACTTCCTTTTGACCCCCAGTATCTCCCACATCTTTGTCATTACTTCACTGGTGAAGTGGCTACCCCTGTCTGACTCAATCCTTTGAGGTAGACCGAAACGGGAAAAGATGTGGTTAATCATCAGGGCAGCTGCAGTTTCTGCCATGCAATTTGGGGCTGGGAGACATTCCACCCACTTGGTAAACAAGCATGTCACAGTCAACATGTACTTATTCCCCCTAGCAGAGCGAATCACGGGGCCTACAAAGTCAATTTGTAAATCTGACCATGGCAGTGTCATCCCCCTCTTTTGGAGAGGCGCACGGTGCGTGAGGGATGATGGCTGAAATTGTGCACACACAAGACACCCCTTCAAGTATTGGTCGAGGTCCTGCCCCATGTGTGGCCAGTATGCAACCTCTCTTAAGATTTCCAATGTCGTGTGAAACCCCCTATGACCGGCGGTGGCCGCATCATGGGCGTGACTTAACATCAGGCTTCGGAATGAGGTAGGAACCACCCACTGATCGTGGCCAGCTTTGGATTTCCTTACCAGCAAACCGTCTTGGATTCGGAACATTTTTGGACATTTCATCAACACTCTTAGGTCTTCTTTCCCAATATAATCGGTATCCGTCAGGGGAAAGTTCTCAGGGTCCTCAAGGTGTTGGTAAAACTTACCAATAATTGGATCCCCCTTCTGAGCGGTAATCAAATCAGCATCAGGGGTCTCCTTACTCCATTGTGCAATTGACAGGTCGTTGTGAGCATTTGTCTGGGACCTAGTGATAGCAGTGACCTGGATTTCCCCCAACAGGGACTCAATCTCAATTGGATCCCCTTGGATGGCCCCGGTTTTGGCCAGCTGATCAGCTAAGTCATTTCCAGTTTTGTCTAGTCCCTCTACTTTGGAATGACCCTTGATCTTCTTCCAATAGATGGTCATTCCCTTCGAGGTGACCAGATCATCAATGTTTTGGATCAACTTCCCATGTTTCAAGGGTTTGTTGTTAGCACATAACATGCCTCTGGCTTTCCAATTAACCAGGTGCTCCACGAACCCGTTCCGTACATAATCCGAATCTGTGATTATGACCAGTTCGTGGAGTTGATGCTGGACAGCAGTGAGGATGGCCTGATGCACAGCCATCAATTCTGCCACCTGACTACTTCGGGGACCAATTTTGTATCCAGCGGAGGGTTCTGGGAACTCATTCACCCATGCATTCCCTACGCCGGCCACCAGTTCTTTCTCCCCGTTGTTGTCAACATGGTAAGAGCATCCATACACATAGACAGTGGGCATTCCCTCACACTTGTCCTCTTCAAAGACTTTGTGGGGGGAATTAAGGTATGCCTCCATGTTGTCCTTTATTTTTAGACTTTCGTCCTCGAGACAGTTTTCTCTGGCACAATCATACAAGTCAGCCACACTTGCGCGAGGGGACTCTTCTTGTTTTGGCCATATCTAACCTCCACAGGAAAGCCTTGCATTGACAGAATCCAGGAAGTAATTCGGGAATTACTCACATTTCCGGCCCGGATTCTATCACTTTGGAGATATTGCAGAGGCTGGTGTGGAGTCTCCACTATGATGTGTTCCCCCTGGATAAACGGGCGGTAATTCTTCAATGCCCACACCGTTGCCAGGAGTGCCTTCTCACAATCGTTGAATTTTTCCTCCACAGAGGATAAAGTTTTGCTCGCATAGGAGATTACTTTATTGACCTTGTCATGCTTTTGGTATAATACTGCTGTCAAGCACGTAGTAGAGAACCCCGTCTCCAGGAAGAACTCCTTGTTTCTGACAGGGTAAGCTAGGCAAGGCGCTTGTGAGAGGCTTCTTTTGAGTTGTTTTACTGCCTCGGCTTGTTCTGGACCCCATTCCCACTTGACCCCCTCCCTTCAGGAGATGAATCAGGGGTCTGGTGATCTCTGCGTAGCCCTCAATGAACTTTCTGCTGTAATTAGTCAGTCCAAGGAGGCTCCTTAGTTCCCGCAGAGTTGTGGGGTCTTTCAGTTTCTGAAGTGCTTCCACTATCTTTTCCTGGGGACAGAGACCCTGAAGAGTAATCTCATGCCCCAAGAAATTAACACGGGTTCTACACCACTGTGCTTTCTGAAAGGAAAGTTTTGCTCCGGCTGCCCTCAACTGCGTCAGAACATAACGGATCTCCGCTATGTGTTCCTCAACAGTTGAGCTTTTGATGAGGACATCATCTACATAAGCCAGGTTACCCCTCGCACCCAGGTCGGGCATGGCCTTATGTAGGAAAATATTGAACTCATTACCGGAGTTAAGGTATCCGAAGGGAGTCCGGGTCCATGTGTACTGCTGGCCCCCAAAGGTAAAAGCCAGCTTGTATTGGTCCTCCCTACTGACCGGCACGGTCCAGTATCCATTGGTCAGGTCTATTGCAGTGAATACCTGTGACCCCTGAATCTGGGCCAGCCCTTGGTCAATGTAGGGAATAGGCCATCGGGAAGTATGGACCCGTTTGTTGAGCTCCCTGAGGTCGGCACAGAGTCTCCACTGGCCGTTTGGCTTCAATATTCCCAGCACCGGATTATTGAAGGTGCTGTGGACGGGACGGATTATTCCCCTGGACTCAAGGTTCTTAATTATTTCAGTAAGGGACTCCATTGATGCGAGAGGCAAGCGATATTGCTTCACAAACACAGGAGTCATGCCAGGGTCCGTGGGGATTGTTGTTGTGTGGATGTCGGTGCGGCCACAGTCATATGAGTCTACTGCAAAGAGATCTTGGAAATCCAAGAAAACTTGTTTCAACTTTTGCTTTTGTTCCAGAGTCGCACAGGCATCAGCTAGGTTGACTCTCTCTTCCACCATCTGCCTGAAGCCTGGAAAGACTTCTGGTTTGGCTATTTCAGCGGCCTCCTCCAGCTGGGTGGAGAAGTCCCTGGTCAGAGTGCTGATTTGGACTGGAGGCTTCAGGTGGGAAAGGCAGCCCTCATGGACTTGGAAAATCACCTCATCCCTCCTGAAGTCACAAGTCACATCTTCCTTACCATAAGGGCAAGAAGTGTACACCAGGAAGTTCCCCCCATGCCGGGTAAAAATCCTGTCTGGTGTGGTATTGTCCTCACTGTCACTGTCAACGCAGTCCTTGGGGATTGGCCCTAACAGTTCATTACCTAAATCGATGGAAAAATGACGGTCATCAACCGCCATTCCAATAATGGTGCCTGCGGCTAGAGTAATACTCTTTAAGTCGCTGTTATCCACCTCTATTAGAATGGTGTCATGTTCTATGTTGACTAATGGTGTTGGGTTTACCCCTAACCCTTGCTGTTGGAGAGAAGCGTTTAGATGTATGTAAGCATCAGGGTTTTGCAAATATTGTCCTCTTTTAACTTTCACTTCCAGGGAGAATTGTCGGGTCCTTTCTGGGATGGTGACTTCCTCTTTGATCTGAATTTCAACTGCATAAGGTAGCAATTGAGCTGACCTAAATGGTTTTACTGGATCATCAAAGCCCATGGGATTATCCGCTAATCGGGACCAAGCTTTGAAGTTTATTAGGTCCAAACTAATGGCAAAGCGATTGAGAATGTCACTGCCTAAGTAAAAGGCGGCAGGGACGTCTCGCACGACCCAACAATTGTGGACTATGCTCTTGTTGCCAAAGGAGATTTTGAGTATACACCTGCTTGGCAGGAGATGTTTGGAATTAGGTGCTTCCAGGTCCATTTCCCATGTGTCTATCAGTTTGAATGTGGGAATGGCTGGATCTTTTGGGAGTTGGCGGAACATGGCTTCGCTGATGAAGCTCTTACCGTTGTTAACACACACTCGAGCGAGAACAGAGTCCTTCCCATCATTTAACTGAACAGGGATGAACAACTGCTCTCCAATTTGCTGAATATCAGCCAGGCTCTGAGCTGATTTCACATCTTTCTGGACTATAGGAGTGGGAGTTTCTGATTGTGGATTAGTAAAGAATTTTAAAGTGTTTCCTTCCAGCGTGGAATACCACTTTAGACTGGAAGGAAGGTTGATTTTCAGAAATAGAGAGGACCCCCCATCACCAGTCTGTTGTCCTACTGCTATTACTGTCACGTCTGGAATTTGGTTGTTCTGGAAGTGAAATTCTACTTGGTCAGATTTTTGTTCAACCATGTGGCAGGTGCCGTTTAAACTAACATGGTTGACACTCTGTTTTAATTTTATTGGTCGGCTAGTCTGGGTCCAGAGGACCTTGTTTATGCAATCTATTAAGGGTGACAACCTCCTCAGGAGGTCATTCCCCAGTAAACAAGGGGTGCTCTCTGGAGTCACAACTATGACCGGGTGTTTCAACTTGTGTCGCCCAATTTTAATGTCCAAATCTGCCGTCCCCTCGACAGGAATTTCCTTCCCGTCAAAGTTCTGGAGTTGTCCAGGAAGTGAGGTGAGAGGAATTTGGTAATTCCCTCCCCTTCCTGCATTCAGTTCATCAAAGGCCCTTCTGGACAGAAGGGTAGCTTGAGATCCAGTGTCCACCAGTGCCAAAATTGTACCCCGCCCCTGTACTTGTACCGGGGCATAGTATCTTCCCTCCTTCTCCTCAAGGGGGCACAGATAATGCACATTTTTGGACAACTGGTGGGCTAACTTTCTGGTTTTGCACATCGCTAGTGAAGAGATTTGGGCAGAATTCTGTGGAAAGCCTTGGGAATCTGAAAGAAAACATTGGCAACTGGAGATCAGAGCCATTGTGGGTTCCCCTGGCTCCGGTTCCGGGCCGCCCCCCCCTTTTTGGAGGCAGTCACCAGGATGGGTTTGAACCAGGGGATTTTCTTGCTGTTGGTTCTGGGATGAGATGGTGGGCGGCGGTAGCTCAGTCTCCACATCTCCCCAGTCTGGATTTGCATCCCTAGGGACCCATTTTTCTTTGGGAGGAGTTCCCCCCTCTCTGAAGGAGAAGATCCTTTTCCCAGGATCCTCTGAGGATCCCACTCCCTCAAATTGGAAGATCTGTACCTCCTCCTCAAACTGAGTCTGTTTGGGTCTTTTGTTTCTCCTACCCCCCCTCTGCTCCTTAGGAGGCAGACTTTCAGGGGCAAGAGATTTTGTTTCCGGTTCCTGGGTTTCCAGGGGCTGTTTACAAGTGAGGAAGGAAGCTTCCTCCAAGGCTTTACACCCCCCTTCCCTTTGTGCCTCCTCCCTGGGAACCGGTGTGTTATCGGGGTGCTGCCCCCGTCATTGTTCTGGAGTACCAGGTCCAGAGTTTGGGGCATTCTGTGCCGGCATGCCCATCTGAGGGTTCTGCTGTGCCCTCAGTATTTGACCCAGATCCCGTGCCATATTTTGGACCTGGCGCTCTAACTGGGAAACCCGCTAGGCTGATACGGGGCCCTGTTTTCTCCCCTGGGCTGATCCCGGGAAGGGTAGCTATCCCTTCTTTGTTAGTACCCCTGGTTGGGAAGATTTGGATACCCCTCCACCCTTGGCCTCCCCTCTCCCGGATTCGGTTGTCTGGGCTCAGGGAATTGGGGAAAGAAGGGTGGAGGATTTTGGGGTTGGAAATTGGGTGGATACCTGGGGAAAAAGTTCTGCCCAGGATTCGGAGAATTTCTGCCCTCCGGTGGGAAGTTAGGAGGAAAGTTCCCTGGGTTAGGTTCTTGGCTGGATCTCCCCCCTTGGGCTGGAGGAGTCCACACATAACCCAGGATCGGTCGATTTCCCTTGTAACGGGGACTTACATAGTGAGGAGAGCGAGGGACCCCATTTGTGGGACTACCTCCTTGACTCCCTGTTTGTGACTGGCCCGAGGACCTTCTGGGCCTAGCATTATTAGGTGCAGGTAGGTTTTTAGGCCCCCCCATCTCCAAATCCAAAACGGGGGCAACCTTTACCTCTGCCACCTTGGCAGCAGCAGGGGTGCTGTTAGTTTTGGGGTTTTTGGGCTGGTTTTTGTTTTCCACCGGTTTCTGCACCTCGTAGATGCGGGTGGCTTGTTCAATGACCCAGTCTAAAGATCTTTTCTCGTGAAAATCCCTCACAAGCTGGGTCATTATGTATTTGGGCAAGGCATGGAAAAACGTATTAATAAATTCTCTGCTATCCGTGCGCACCCTTCTTGTGGTCTGTGCAAAAGCACGCTTTAACTCCTGCACAAATTCTTGTGGGGCCTGATCCTCCCCACATTGTAAATTGTAGGCTGCCTTGCGAGCCTCTTGGGGATTTCTGTGAACAGAAAAATGTTTTAATATGGCCACCCTATAGGTGGACCACCTGGAATGATTTTGGTCCTCCAGCCCTGCAAAGAAACTGGAGTACTCTGGGGAGAATGTCCACTTTACATATTGGATACAGCTTTGGCTGTCCTTCAAATGGAAAGTCTCCATCATTTGCTCAAACAACTCTAAGTGCTCCCAAACAGAATACTTGGCGTTCTTATGATAAGGCGTGATGACGCTCCTGATTGCCTTAATCTGCTTTAAGGGGTCCTTAAGCAAGGCTCTTTTTGTCTTATTGGCCCTTTTGGTCCGGGTAACCCTGGTCCATTCATCTTCTGACTCAGAGGCACTGCTCCCAGAGGTTCCCGTCTGTTCTTCCAGGTTTTCCCGGAGTCTGCGAGCCTGGGAATGGCTGGCAGAATGTGGGGACCTGGTCTCCTGTGTCCTGTACCGCTCAGAGGAGTCTTCAGATCCCTCCTTGCTGCCAGGATTTGATGGGTACCCCCCCACTGACCTAACTGGGCAGAGGTTTTCAGGATGCCCTTAATGGGCCTACTCTCCTGGGGTTCCCCATCAAATTGCACTGTGCTTGGGTGCCCATACCCGGATGCCCGCCCATCCATTCCTGGGAGGTACTGGCCTATGAGCCCCATGCTTCTGGCTGGATAGTAATCTGCCATCCCTGTGGCCCGGTGCTCATGTGCGCCAGGGGACATGGGGGTGGCAGAGTCCAGGGACTGAGAGAGATAAAGGCCTCTGGTACTAGGGCTCCTGAGGTTATGCTCAGGAGTTTCCCTTTCCCAGCGAACCTGGTCTCTATCCGCCCCTGCTCCCTGTTGCAATGCAAGAGCCTGCGCCTTCAGTTCCTCAGTTAAGGCCTTACTAGACTCTATCAGTCTCTCCTGCATCGCTACCTGTTGTTGGAGCCTATCATTGTGCTGGCAGAGAGCCTCATTCTCTCTCTGCGTTTCCTGATTGGTCCTGGAGCACTGGGCCAGTCTTTGCTGCAGGAGGGTTACCTCCTGAGCTGTGTACCTATTGGCCTGCTCCTTTCTTGCCAGAGCATCCTCCACCTTCCTGGTGTGCTCTAACAAGTTATGGTGTTCTTTTTGGAGGTCACCCAGTCCCTGGAGGGCCAGGTGATTTTCTTCCATTTTCCTTTTTAAGTGGCAGACTTCCTGGCCTAAGGTATCCCTTTCCTGACTAAGAGCCTGCATCTGTGCCGCCAGGTCATCCCTTTGCCTTTGGAAGGCACCAGCTTTCTGGCGCTCCTGGTCAAACTCTGCCTGGGTATCCAGGTCTTTCAAAATCAGCTTGTTGCTCTCTGCCTTCATTCTATCTAGATGACTTTGCAGGGTGGCTACCTGCTCCGTGCATGCCCTGTTAAAGTCTAATTGTTGCTCCAGCTTTTTCTGGCTCTGCAGTAAGGAGTCCAAACTGTCTTGGTGCTCCTTCTGCAGGGCCAGAAATCTAGTATCCTGGTCAGCCTTTTCCTGTTGCAGTATATCCATGTCCTCTTTTATTTTAATGATATACTGCCTACTATCATTTTCTGACTCCTGGCTCCTCTGCAGCCTCTGCTCAGAAGAGTCCAGATCAGATTGGGCCTTCTGTAATGCCAGCAGTTGCCTACTCGCCAGATCTTGGCCTTCAGCACATTTGTCCTGCATGGCTCCCATATGTAAATATAAATATGCCGCTACCCTGGCAATCTTGCTGTGCTCATCCTTGGCCTTAGAGGACATATATAGTTCACTCAGGGCCACATGTAAGGGACCCTGGTCTCTCCATTGTTCCGACCCTGTTTCCGTGATCTGGGGTGCGATTGCTTGCAACCAGACCGTCTGGTCCTGATGATTCCACTCACCTCTCACAAATAGCTTATGTAAGAAGTGCTCTCTGGCTATTTTCATATCTACCAAGGTCGTCATTCTGGAATTTGAGTTCCTTCCTGACTTACAGAAGTTTGTATTTTATTTTTGCAAAACAGACCTTTTCCTTAGAGCGTTCCTTTGAGGAGTGCTTTACAGCGTAACACAGCGTGGTGATCCGACCGGATATGTGTATCTGGTCAGCTGGCACACTGTATTAATCTGCACAAGTGATAGATCTAACCCAAACGTCCCGCTCGAGCCCCCAATTTGTAAGAGGATTCAATTCAACACTACAGCTAAGTCAATGCCTAGTCTGGGATACTGAATGGAAACCCTTATTGATATATCTTTATGTCCAGTTCATGCGTTCTGGATGACTACCCCTATATAACACCCCTCTCTTGGAATCCCCCTGACCCCACTGAGCCAAGAAGTAGTTCTGTTTTGCAAGTTTAAAAGGTTTATTTGATAATTTAAACAATAGATATATATATCACACTTTATAATAAATTAATAATTGAATATCACACTTAATCTGAGCAGTAATCAATAATGGATAGTCCGGCACTAGCACACGTCTTTATAATCAATGACGAGTGGTTATAGGATGGATAAGATAGCAACACTGGTAAATAGGGACAGAAGAATAATGTGGTAGAGAATGCTTTATAGGGTTCAAGGGAATGCAATGTTGAATGAAAATGGAATACAGAAATTAACTTGATAGGATTTCAGCAAAAGACAATGTAATCACTTTTCTCTGGCAATCCCCTCCCCCCTTTATGCAATGCAAGGAAATGGAAGGAAAAAGTTCTCAGAAATGCAATCAAATGTAATTCAGTTCACCCCAGCAAGCTTAGACTACAGAAGTTTGAAACACAGGCCCAAAATGCTTTTATATGTGCTGGCACTGAAGTGAAAAATATGCTAAAATGCTTTTAATTCCCTCTAGAGGTTCAGGGTGAGTGGTATCAAGTTAATATTAGTCCAGGCTCACTCTAGCAATGATTCAGGGATGGTTCTTAAGAGGCAAACGAATTTTTAGCAAGGAAAGCAATGAAGCTGCGGTTTTCACACGTGGAGAAATTTGCAAATCGCGGTAAAATTCGTGAGTGCGTTTTTCGCGATTGCGGCAATAGTGTATGGAATAGGAATGCGGTTCTAGGTTCGTTGAAAAGCCAGGATTCCCAGCTTTCAGAGGAAAGTTACTGCAAGTCTCTAAGACCAATGGTCACGGAGATATGAGCGATATGGTAAAGGTCGTTTTTCAGATTTGAAATTTTAAAAGTTCAAAGTGACAAGTGACAGCTAGCAGCTAGAAATGACAGGTGACAGCTTTTAGGCAGTTCTACTTAGATTAAAATAGATTGAATTATATTATTTTAACTAAGAGATTGGTTCTGCACAGTTCTGCTAGGTACTCACAATATATTTTTGAATTAGGCCTCGCCACGGATCTGGTCAGGTTTTAGACTGGACTCTGGTCTGGTCTCGGCACTTCACAGTGATCTGGGTCAGCTCTCTGGTTCTGCTAACAGTGGTCTGGGTCAGCTCTGCTCTGCTGGTCTAGCCTCTCTGGATTCTGGAGATTGATGGATTTGAAGTCTGGATCTCTGGATGTTGTATGGTCCGGCAGCATGCTCCGCAGCAAATGGAATTGAATGTCCCTATCTGTCCTGACTGTCTGCTTTTATGTGTTTTGAAATGGGTGGAGAGGCTAGCTTCCTAGGCCCTACCCCTCTCCACTTGTCATTGGCCACTTCATCCTCTTCCCCTTGATTGGGGGAATGAAATGAAGTGTCATCATGATGAGGTCTGTTTATGATACAGAGAACCCACCCCTGTCAAATTACACACAATCTATATTTTGACCCAAAAGACATATTTGCACAGGTACACATTTGTTTAAAATTACATGCACCCATCACATATCACAGGAGGTATACCCTGTCCAAATCTGCTCTTCCTGGGAGCTTGCATTGAGAAATGGCAACATATTTCACTTTTTGGTCAGGTTACCAATATCAGATTCTTACTCAAATGTACCCAAATGTGTGCAAGGCATGCAGGCATTAATTGATGAAGTATCAGACTTTTAACATGCATACATTTTAAGTAATACCCTCTTAACTGCTAGTTTGCCCCCAGATCATGCCACCGGTTCTAAAAACCTCTTAAAATGTGGGCAGAAAAATCACAAGAATTATGGTATCATTTAAATAATTATGAGAAGTCCGTACTATGAGTTATTCATCTTTTTCTAAAACCATATTCTGGCTCCAAAGGGGTGTGGTTTCCCCCCAGCACAAGGTTGAATTTCTGGTTTTTCCAGTTCTGCCAAGCCAGCTTGCTCTCACATGCAGTGCTCCTCCCCTTTCCTTCCAGGAGGAAGCCACATTTACGACTCCCATAATAAAACATTTGCCTGGGCCCTGGAAGGCCCATTGTTCAAGAGGAAGCCATTTATGGCCACTTCAATAAACCCTCTGCCTGGGTCCTATGTTTAGTCTCTAGCAGTCCCTTGATAGTCCAATCAGAGAAGTGTCATATCCCTTTTGGTGGGAACAGCAAAAAGGCAGCTAGGCCTGGGAACACAGCAGTTGTGCAAGTCTCAACTCCTGTCGGGGGTAGCTGGTGGGCAGAATTCAGTTCCTTAAGCCAGGCCCCAGCTAATGTCACTTTTAGTTACCCAGTTTTCTGCATTCAAATAAAACTAACCATTTTTACATATGCAGCTAGAATTCTGATTCTAAGTTTAAAACTATGACATTTAAACAATTGCAACCTATGTGACACTCAAAAGTAGGTCACTCATTTCTTTTAAACATTTAGGTTTTTTAGTGTCTTTCAGTCCAAATTTACTTAAACCGCTGAAATCCACAGCTCAGCCAGTCTTGTTATAAACCTTCAAGTCACTTCAGAATATAACTTTACATTGGATCCACCTCTCAGTAAGTCTTTCTTTGGCCTGCTTTGGGTTCATTTATTCAGTTTTACACAAAAAGAGAAAAAAGTCTGGTGTTGTTTTAAACCGCCGGCTTTCTTATAGTGGTGAGTACTGGTAATGCACCCATTTTTGGGATTTAAGAAAATGAATTCCCCACAATTCTAGGTTGCTTTTGGCAATCAGCATTGCCATTCCCAATGGTTTCAGGCTACTGTGTGGGTAGTCCAATGGTGGTTTTAGGCAGTGCGCTTCTGTGCCCATAACATCGGCAAAAATGGGTGGCAGCCTATTCTTCATGCCTTTCCCTGGGCATTTTCTGGGAAGCTCTGGCCATCATGATGTTTTCCATGTCAGTACTGCACAGTTTTGAGGTAGGGCTTGGATGCGTGGATAAAAACATCCCACAGCTTATAAGCTGCCGAAAAAGTTTTCTTCATATGAGTTGAGCAATTTAATTATAACTGCAGGGCTGCTACCGCAGGCCCTGTAATTATCACAGGCATTTAAATAGTATCTTAAACTCACGGATGCACAGTCACTATTTACACACAATAAGAAAATGGATAAAATAATACTAAGATCACAAACATGCTTTTAAAAGCAGTTCCTTGTCAGTTACCAGCTTCAATGTGTCACAGAAAGCTACTCTGCAAGCAAGGAATGTTTCATGGCTTTAATTAAGTGCTGCAGTGACGGCAGAAATTCTCTCAGCTGGCTCAAGCAGGAGGAATTGTGACGTCAAAACATAATAACTGATTACGGAGCAGTTGCGATTTATTTTCATATCAGAGGTCAGTTGTGATGTCACAAGTAGCCTGTAATAAGAACATTACTTCAAGGCTTTTATACAGATATTTGGATATCATTTTGTATGCTCACATGGTATCATAACTCTTGCTACTTGTAATGCTGATAAAGGAGCAGAATATCAAATTACAAAACTTGTTTGCAAAGTTCTTCAGGGTGTGTTGCCGGTTATTCAAAACCAAGCACAGTTTAGTACCATGGCTTTACATCATCCCAACAAGTTGACCTGACTGTGCCAAGGGTGCCAACACAGCATAAACCCATTTACAGAAGGATATTATTTTACAGCAGCATTTAATTTAAATCTAAATTGAATTCCCTAGGAAAGCAATCGTAACCAATTGAGATAATCCCTCACTCGCCGGTCTGAGCAGCCTTATCAGCTTCAAATGGATTCTTAGCATTGTACATTATTTGAGAAGTTAAATAAATGTGATTTAGTTCTGTCGTCATATCCCTTCATAGCCAGCAATAAAACGAATTACATGTTTATGGCCTCACTCCTTCCAGGAAATATAAATCCAAACAGATTGCAATGCGAAGAGCAATTTATTGAGGGAATGATTAGCAGTTGATAATTTACATCTTCAGTTAAACTTACTTCACATCACATTAGATATCATTTATAAACATTTTAAGACATCAGCCTGTGTGTGGATTGGTCTTTCTTCCTTTAACCGTATTTTTGGATCAATGTACATATTACTTCTATTTCTGGATGGCAATCCATTTTCATGCTTGTGAACCTAACCCCCACAGATTCAGTGGAGTATAAAATGCATAAAAACTTTAGCCCAGCATATTCTCCTGTGGTCCAATTAAGGCCCAACTTTTTACATAGTGCTTAATTTCGGATTATCCTGCTTCAGCTCGACCATAATGGAAAGCTGTGATTGCAGGTTCCATGCAGATGTCTAAGGCGAGCGCTTATTTCATGATCTATTTGTTGTAGACGGTTCAGTATGTTTGTCAAGATTAGTAGTGTGGCGGAAGAGCCGCAATTCTGTGCAGGATGCCCAGGGTGCATGGTGGGCAGATGGAAGTCACGAGGTGGAGCGTGAAGGGGTGTGATGGATCGAGGTTACCAATACTGACGCATCTGACAATACCGCACTCCCAACATTTGACTATATTACTGGCTCACATAAAATATATAAAATGGAGCTAGTATGTTTTTGCAGCTATAGTAATACCTGAGAGTTTATGTCCGGGGGGAAGAATGCACTTTAAAGTTTGCATGCAGACTGTTCTCAGAATGGCTCTCAACCATGAGGATGTGTGCCGGCTGGGAGAGCTGCACCACCACACAAGAACTGTACATTGCTTTGTCATTTTGCACACCCCTCTGTGGATTTGGAAGTCATCCAGAAATCGCACACGAAGGTCGCATAGTTCATGACTGCACCTCCTCATGGCAGGAGTCCATAGTGACCTAAAACCACCCTTCTCCTGTACCAGGGGACCACCGTCAAAAGTAATCCCAAGGAAGAAAACGTTATTAAAAAAGGAGCGTACACCAAGCAAGAAGTGATGCAGATATATTGGACCCAAAACAGCTTGGAGACACGGTTTAGACAGCCCTTTGGAACGGAACTGAATTAAATGAGTTCTCGACGCTGACAACATTTGCTGGACATTTTATACACAAATTACAAAATTACCATACACCATTTTAGTTACATTTATTGGAAAGGTCACAAGAGCTGATTGGTGGAACTACGTCAGACACCTAAAGGAATGTGTACCCTACGTGACCTTTACTGGGTGAACCATTTCTTGGACCAAAATCATATTAACACTCCTTATGACATCACAAATCTTTCCACAACGCCCGCAATTATGTGATTGTGCTGATCAATCAAAAAACATGTGTTTAACATTGGTTGGCAATTCTCAATATAAAAATGGATAAACTGCTGCATATTAATTGGACTTGGCATCTTGAGATGGCAAGCGGGGGGAGACATTCTCACTGAGTCTGACCAATGAAGTGCCCCACGGACATCAGCGAGAACACGTTACATTGTTACACACTAGGGACGCCAAAGCCTCCCTCCGCTGATTGGCTCCCTGTTGTGCACCCCATAACCCTTACCCCATTGATTTGATGCCCCATCTCCCTTCTTACGCCTTGCTGCCAACTGTAGTCTGAAAAACTGTACCATACCGTGGCTGGATTTTAATTAACTGTATTTGATTTCTATTACTCTGCCAATTCTTCTCATGCACTCAGGTGCCTCGCACATTGTCCTCGAAAGTATCTCTTAGAGCAACTTAGATGGAACGGAGTTCTCATGGGAAGCTTCACTCTTGCAACATTTCTGCCTACTCTTTCTGCTGAATATTCAAAAAATACACACTTCGATCACAAAAGCCAGCAGCCCTTTATTATGAGCTGTCTGTACAAATGCTTTCCTTACTTGGGCCTACAAAATGAGGCTTCTCTACTATTCACAGAGTGCTGAAAAGCTCCCTGCCACATTACCCCCTAAGAGACTTTGAACCCCCACACCTATGCCGCGCTGTGCGAACTACCACATCATTACAATAAATCACCCACCCTCCATTGTATTTCCCCGTGGGAATTCTCATGCTGAGCCTGCTCCTGTGTTTTAACAAACTACATCTATACTGCCTGTGCCACGATCAATGATATCACCACACCTGATGACACCCCTCCACGTGACTTTTACACCCCCATGTTACTTGCACAACTGATATGTGCACCCCCATTGGCAACATTGAACCCGGACCCTTAACACATTCCCCCTTCAATCGATTTATCAGTCGACACATACTTTTGCAGCAGCACTCTACTCTCATCCACTGGAATCCATATCCTTGTTAACCTGCGCAAGCTCCCCCCTTGTGCCTCATACTCTTCCGGGGGGAAACCAATATCATATAAGCCTCCTCCTTAGCTGAACAATCTACCTAAAAGGCCTTATAGTTAACTATATTCAGGGGTGGCATTATAAACATTAATGGGGTGCCCTATTCAGTTATTTATGTTTGTGTTTGTGTATGTCGTATGTGGAGTGTCACTTCCCTTGCCCCATAAATATTCAGGGGCAACATGTATGTCCACCCTTCCTTGCTTCCCTTACAAATTACTTTCCCTAGCTGACATGCACAAAAGGTGATGAGTGCCAAAACGAGGATTGGGACAGTTATCTTAAAAACAATTGGACAGCTGCATGGCGACCCAGGAATTAATGCTGCTGAGCTATTTGTCAGGTGTTGCTGTACTCATTTCTGTAATCATAGTCTTATGAAGTGTGTTGTGAGACAGACATATTATCAAGAGATGACACAGACAACAAAGGTTTCAGTTTTAAACAGTAAACCTCTTTATTTAAGATCTGGATGGTGTAAGTCCTAGCTTGCCCTATCTCTAATTTGAGCATTTCCCTCAACTGATGCAACTAAGGAAAGTCTAAGTCCATAAGTACAAAACAAACGTCGGTCTGTGTCAAAACCTATACTTGCCCTCACATCTAACTAAACACAGTGCAGGGATTTTCTTGCTCAACAAAAATAGTGTTCAAAAGTAAAATGCAAAAACAGAGTTCTGATGAGGCTCTCCTTTGGCTCTCTTCTCCAAGTTCAAAGCATATCAGTTCACAAAGTTCAACAAGGTTTCTCAGGGTTCCCGTCCCCAATCTTTAAATGCCTTTTGGTTTACAATGTTCTATGGGTTTTTCAGTATTCCTTTCCCCAACGTTTAAGCACTTTAATTCACAAGGTTCAACAACTGTTCTCCAGTATTCAACAGGGCTCTAGGTTCTCCTTCCCAAAGTTCAACATTTCTTGTCATGCTATTCAACAGGCTCTGGGTTCTTTTTCCCAAAGTTCAAAGTTTCTTGTCACACATTTCAACAGCAGGTTTCTTGTTCTCATTAATTACTTAGATAGCTGGTTGGGGCCCTCTGATCTAGGCGCAGTTGATAGACCACAAGGTCCACCCCTTACAGGTCGTGCAACCATATGCCCTTAGCTTCCCAATCTCTCTTCATTGTATTTCACTCAAGTTTCTCAGCAATTACTCAGTTCTCTGTATTTTCTTTATTCATTTTTTTGTATTGTAACAATAGTCTTTCTTTGGCTCTGCTTTACATTCAGCAATTACTCAGTTCTCTGTATTTCTTAATTCCTTTTTCTGTTTTGTAACAATAACCTATCTTTGGCTCCACTTTATATTGCTTTTCCTTATTTTGCTCACACTTCATGTTGCTCCCCTTTTCTGCTGCACAATGTCCTTCCTTGATACTTGCAAGGCTTTGCCGATTGTTCAGAATTCTTCAAACACATGTTTTTCTTTATACGCAGTCAGTCTTATACAATGTTTCACACACTTGAACTTTCCTGTGCTCCTTCACATCTTTCAGTTCATTTTTCACTGCTAGACTCAACTGTTCTCTTGTTAAGGCTTCTCGACTTTGTTCAGACACTTTCAACAACGTACTGTCTGCATGCGACCACTTCGATACACTTTATCCAGTCACTTGCATTCACTCATGCACTGGGTTTCTTGATGAACTGAAACTCACTGGTCACTCTGTGGGTTCTTGCTGCTTCTTCACTTCCACAGTTTTTGCCCTTGGGCACTCCTGCGTCGTTTTTCCACCCAGGAGGACAAGCACTCTGAAGCTGCCAGTAAAGGAATGCCTGCTCACAAAGCCTCCTCTCACTACTGCTGTCAGCTCCCCAGAGATTTGATTCTCTCATGCCGCTCATGCAGACGACCTATCTCTGCTTCACTAGTGTCTTGGCATTTTTGGTTTCTTCTGCTCCACGACAGTTCAGCTTGGCTTCCTTTCTGCTCCTCTCCCAACGCATTCTCTTTGCTCTTGGGGCTTTCTCCTTTTATACCACTGCCAGTCAATAATAGGTTGCAGGTGTAAGGTATCAGACTCAATTGCCTGACTTTGCCTGAACCTATTAATGGGACATGTCTGGTTTCAGTAATAGTATTCCTCCATATTCCTCTTCCTCGTCTCAGTACTGTATTGGTGTTTTGAAAGGGGGTTATGCATTACTCAAAGGGGTGTCTTCCTTGTCTCAGTACCATACTGGTGTTTCCTAAGGGAGTTATGCATTACTCTTCTTCATCCCAGTACCTGGTGTATTTTCACAGGGTAGGACAGGATAGGAATGTCAATATCCTATAAAAGGGAGAGTAGGGTAAATCAGTGTTGGAAAAGGGGGATATCATGTCTCGTCTACAGGCATCCTTTTCCCAATCCCCAAGGACCCTCCATTCAGGTTATCCTCCCTTGCTTGCCCACCCCAAGGGTTGGGATCCAAAAGCAATGGCCCTTCGCTGGCCACCTAAACAGAAGATCCATGGGGGTTAGATGTGAACGTACCTTCATGTTTCTCACAGTGTGCAGCTCTTCAATACCCATGGACAAAGTTCCATTGGCTGAATCATTTGCAGGCAATAATGAACAGCAGCTGCTTCCTATCTTCTTGCACACACCCCCTCCATTGCTGTTAACAAATCTAATATGTACCCGTTTTGAAGCGCAACCAATCTTACAGCCCTTCGCACCTCCATTACTGCATTCAGGTCCTTCTAAATTGAATTCACCAGCTCTAGCGCTTCATATTGGGTTATCAGAACCCAGATGGAGCTCGCTGCTGCTTGGACATCTGGAAGCAAAAGTGACGAGAAAAATGTGGACGCCTTGCTGAACAAGCAAATTTCTAGTGGCGGCCAGTCTATCAAATAATTTCTCTGACCAAATATAGATCTCTCGTGTGAACCCTGTGCAAATAAAAAGATGGGGCCAGCAAATTCAAAGATCGGGCGAATCATGTAGCCATCCCCTGATCAATGCTTTATTGATGTGTAAATCTATGTTCAACAGTGCAGGGTGATCAGCAAATGGAATAAGCTCAGAGCGGGGCACAACCAGGGCTGGGCTGTGCAAAGTCAATAGGGAGCAAATTCCTCCCCAGTTTGGAGGAAGCTGGGCATGTGCCTGGGTCCCGCATGCCCATCATATGTCCATTAAAACTGCAGTCCAGCTCCTCAGCGATGGCAACATCATCACCTTTCAGCATTCTGTGTTGGTTCCCAAATATATTGAGCCATTGCAACTAAAACAAAAAGAGAAGTGTGTGAGTTCCCTTATCTGTAAAGGTTGTTTTGTCTCACCTATCCATGTTACAGCGTAAACATGCTCATTTCAAATTATGCGACAGCTATCGTTCATCTTTATTACCACATTTTCTTCAAACCCAACCTGTCCATCTGCCCTACATTGCAGCATCCCCCTCTCCCCTCCTCCATCATGGAAAAGTGACTACTCAATGCGCATTAATCCACTGGTGTGGCACTATGGAATACTATAGCCTGTGGCATTAGAGCACACTAACCTGCTGTGGGTTGTAAGTAGTTCTTCCCCCATTCTTGCCCCCTCTCTTATATATTCTAATATTATGTGTTTTGTGGCCTCTACATTCACCATCTTTGTACGTTTCATATAATTGTCAGCATATACTTCCTCCCCCTCATTTATTCATTGGACAGTGACTGTGTGTCCCTGGAACATACCCCTTGTTTTGCACAATGCCAAATGAACTCAACCACGAGGGAGAAAGAGCTTGGGTGTCCCTGTAATGTGCGGAATAAGAGAGCAAATTTAACATATGTCATTGGCCCTCTGCCACCCCACATTCTTTGTATGGTCATACCATACGTTACCAGACTCAGTGCCATGCCCTCCCCGAATGCCATCTTGGAACACTTCAGAATTAAACACTTCTCTTTTAGTGCACATGTCTTCATTATTGCTCCCACTAGGGGTAAACTGTCCCCTTTGAACTACAAACTAAATAAACATAAAACCCAAAAATCAAAAACATGACACTACAAAAACTTAGCTTATACAATCCCTTCTCTCTTCCTTCTGCTTCAATTTGCTGTGGCTACTTTGGACAGCTCACTGGTCTTCTATAAATGTGAAAGGAAGATAGAAATGTCATAGTAAACAGGGCTATACTTCCCATCAGTTGGTCCCCCTCTCTTCTCCTGCAAGGGAAGTGCCGGCCTTGTCCCAGTGGAAGTCTATAAGATGAATCCAAGGACACCTCTCGTCCACCCTCACTGCTGTTGGAGTGCAATACATCACAGTGTAGGGTCCAGTAAAACGTGGCTCCGTCCAGCATATTGTGAAGTTCTGAAACAAGACCTTGTTGCCAGGATAAAGAGGAGACTGTGCTGGGAAAGGCTCTTTGGCTGATGAAGTGTCTGTACTTGATAATGGGCTGCCAGGCCTGCCTTAATATGGTTGAACCTGACATGAATTGTATTTTATAAAGATTCTGTGAGCTCATTTAAATACACCTTGAATTCTTCCCCCAGGAGCTGCACCACACTATTACCATCTGAAATTGTACATGCAGGAGTTAGAGACGCATGCATTCGTCTGCCAGTGACAATTCTGTGCAGTGTCAAATCGTCATCCACACCAGGGGAATTGCATAGTGCAAACAAAGCAAAGGACAGGCAATAGAGCCAGTTCTTATCAAGTGTGTCTGACAACTTGGTGGCAATGCAATCTTTAAGCAGGCCATTGAGCTGCTCAAAAAGTCAGTTAGCTTGGGGATGGTACACAGTGCTTGATGCCCAGTAAGGAGGTGATCTCCTTTAAAACATCATAGGTAAATTGCAGTCCATTCTCGAACCTCAACACTTTGTATATTCCCTGCTTGATGAATACTTCATGTACTAGAAATTTGTCTCTAGATTTGGCATCATTATGAGCACATGGGCTAGTCTCAAGCAAATGTGAAAAAGGACTTGCAACAACGACCATGTACCTGTAAGAGCTGCATCAATCCTGCATGTTGACATGGCCAATATGCAAATGCCAAAAGTGTCCCTCTGGGCGTGGCAATGCCACTTTCACTGTTTTGAGTGTGTGACCTGCTGTGAACCTCTGGCATGTCATGCAATTGTTTACAAACAAACACAGTTACCAATTACTGTAAATTGGGCATGAACCATTGTTCATTAATCTCTGCAGCAATATGCTCTTTTGAGTGATGTGCTGGTTAATGCAACGGATCCAATGCTGTTTTGAGCAGCCCTTGGGGTATCATTGGTATCCTTGTACTGTTCTGTCTCTGTGGGTGACAGTGAGCAGCCCCTCTTTTTACATAACTCCTTCTCTTGTTGGGGCAAACTGCTCTGTAAATCTACCACTTGGACAATGCAATGGGCATAAAAAGTGTTGTATGTAGTGGAGGATATGCTGCTTCTTTTGCTGTGGCATCTGCCCTATTGTAGCTACTTGACGTGAAAAATGTGCCGTTCATATGTGTAGCACATTTTACTACTGCCAATTCTGCTGGGAGGGACAGTTAAATCCTGTCCACCACATTTCGGGACTACCCAACCAGTAGGCAGGTGGCAGGACTTCACACCTGGAACCAGAGAGCTGAGAGCTTAATAACTGCAAAATAAGGTGACCATGTGTGTCTGTTTCCTCACAATCACAATAGTAAATAGCATTCAGAGCCTAACAAATGACATGGGGTTACACTACCACCAGTTGGAGATAAAGACATATCTATTTTAACGTCATTACTTTCAGTCACTTGGAATTTGATTTTCATTCATCATTGGGTCTTGCTGTGTTGCACTCCTTTGTGGGGACTATTTTTGCCTGAGCTCCAACTTCACCAACATAGCCACTTAGAATGTTAGGTGCACTCTCAATCCATTGCATGCCGATGTCATAATTTTCCTGTAGATGTCAAGGGATTAGGAGCTCTGAGGTGCCAAACTATTTGTGCCCTGATGTGGCACTCTATTTACCATTATCATTGCTCTGCTCCTCTATGGCTACAACATTTTTAGAATTGCAAACTGTAGAAACACAAGTGCTGCCACTAAATTCTCTAGGCTCCTCTGTCTCAGGGCAGATGTAGCTCTCTTACAAGCAGCTCCAACTCCTACTCTTTCAAAGCCATACGAGAAGCAGCATCCAACTATGATTTGTGCTGCTATACATGCAAAAGTAGGTTACCTTCACACTACTTGCACATGTTGGAAACAATATCTGTCCCTGTGGTCCTTGACAATCCGCTCATTGATCAGGCAATCATGATACACTGGTTCCCTTCAGCAAATATGGAATATTGATTAGCAATAAAATCTAGCCTTACGTTAACTCTTAAATTTCTCCATAGGTGGTGGGTCTTCAGTGTTGGGTGGTAGGACCTGCAGCTGGCTACTGCTCCTGCATTGCACGTGGGCCAGGCAACAGATGCAGGCCTCTAAACAAGTCCAACCTGTTGCAAGTTGAAATCTGCAGATTTATAGGAAATAACAGTGAATTGTCAAGTAAGATTGCAGTAAGTCCTAAGGTAAGTTCCTTTTATGTAATCTTCACTTTGCATGGAATACATAAAATGGAAAGAATAGGAACAGAATTAAGAACTCAATGGCCCTCATTACGACCCTGGCGGAAAGGGTTTTACGCCAGCGTAATGCATGGCGTACCCTTCCGCCTTACTACGAGTTCCCGTAGCGCCATGGCGGTTTTCTCGCCTGGTTTTTCCTGGCGGAAAAATCCATGGCGCTACGGGACCTGTTGTTAATTACGCCACCGTAATTTACGGTGGCGTAATTAACGCCTTCCCCACTCCCATTATACCCTATGGGGCAAAAATGGGAATGGGGAAGGGTAAATGGGGATTGGGGACTTACCGCCCCGCCAAGGTCGGAATGGGGTGGTAAGTCCGCCAACCCCCATGGCGGAGTTGGCAGCTCTGCGCCATGGTCCATGGTGCAAATTGACCATGGACCTCCGCCAGGGTCGTAATGAGGGCCAATGGCTCATCAGATAAGCAAGCTTGTTGGAGTGGTCGATAAAGGCTTCAATGAGAAAGAAGGGTTTGCGTTGCGCGCACCATATTGGTGACCGCAATGTTAACGTAATATTATGAGTTAGCACATATCTAGTGTAGGTAATTGAAATGAAATGAGTGTTACTATTAGCATTATTTTGCATATAGTTAATCCATTTTAGATTTACATATGCATAGAAACATAATGACAAGTCTGCTGATACAATGTGAACATTATACGTGCAACAAGATGTGAAGCGAGGAGCTTCATACGCGCACGCGAGAAGGCAGATTTGTGGGCAGAGAAGCCACTGTGAGGGGACATGGTAGTCTTAAACACACATGTACAGACATAAGGGGGATCAGGGAAATGTGTTTTTGGACAGTTGGGGAACAATTGTTACATGGCGAATACACACATTTGTATACCACGGGTCTCTCATAGCTGGGGTTTGTGTAGGCCACAGAAACGTGGGGATGTGAGATAAACTCTGTGCAACTTGGAAAGCTGGTTGATCGAGTACGAAGGATGGGGAAGGTGGCTAACTACCTTCAGGCAGCTGCAATAACATCAAACGGTCAGTTGCAGGCGGGCAAGGGTTTATTTCTTGGTGCTTTTGTGGAGAGGAGATGTAATCTTCCTGAGTACATGGGAGTTTGTTATTCCATGACCATGGAAGTTCGGCCACCTGGTATGAATGACTTGAGGCCGGGCAATAAACATGGCACAAGGGGTGATTAAGGGCAGAGTTTGTCAATGGTTTATGGGTGGCAATCAGGTTCTCAGAAATTAACAGGATGGGGCCAGAGGCCATGCATGCTGAAATGGTAGTCGTTATAGATTAGCGTGTAATGGGAGATCCCAGGGATGCCAGCAAGTCTGGGCAGATAAAATGGCTAGCATCGGTTCAAAGGGAAACTGTTTGTTTCTCTCCGTTCCCATATTGTTGAAGTGTCCTTGTAAAGTCATGTGCATCAGGACATGGGGTTAGAGGTCCCCCGACTAGATGGAACTTGTAATAAATTAGGTATGTTATACGTGAATATGTAATGATGTCACAAGTGACTACAGAAATATCTCATAAAGGGGTGTGCTGTTAATGAGTTCATGCAAATGTATGTGAAAGGAGTTGATGATTAAGTGAAATGTATCCAATGAGGATGTGGGAACTTGGGGGGATTGGATTTCTTTGTATAGGTTTGACCAATGATGTTAGGGGGATTGACTTTGTAATAAAATATGTGGGTGTGTTTCAACTGTTGCAAAATGTATATCATGTATGGACTTTGTGTTGTTTGAGAAGAACCGGTTTAGTTTGACTCTATGGTGTCATCTAGCCCCTCCTGGCCATCTGTTTACAATAAACTTGCTTTATGGACAAACGTGCACTTGCTTCTTATAAGGTGAGCCTATTTTGAGTAAGGAGATCAGAGGTCCACCCTCACATTTGGTTACCCCAACGTGATCTCCTGGCTTTCCGAGATGCTGGAAGTTTCCTGTGCACACAAACCTGTTGTGGCACTTATATGGTGGGACCAGTGGCATTGATTAGTGACGTTGCATCTTAATTGTAAGCCCTGCTGTAAATACCTTTGTGGAGTTTGCCTTGGCATCCTTCATTTTGCTTGTCTGGGCGGCTGGAGCCCTCACCCTGTCAAATGAGAAATTATATTGTGCCTCCTATTTCAATTAATATATGTATATTGGCCTACGCCAAGCTGCTTGTAAGGCACTTGCGAAGAAATCCGTGTTGCAAGGTCCTCACCTTAAAATCAATGTATGCCGCCATTTTAGGTCAATCTGACATTTTAGGTCCGCTTTGTAAAGTCACCCTGTAAGTTAAAATGGTGGACAATGTCATTCCAAATATAACATGGCCGTCTTGACCAATGCGTGTAATTAATATGTAACTTGCCTGCAGGCCAATTGTTGAGGTCGTGAACTGAGACCTTGTCGTTCGTTGACCTGTGTGTAAAGGATTACTCGCGTCAATTAAACTAATCCGCGAGCATATGTTAAGAACAATGTGTTCAAATACTGAACTAAGAACACTTGTTTAGCTACATTGTATTAATGTTTTAGAAGACCTGCATGGGAAATCTCAAAATACACAGTTGCCGTGTAGGCTTGTTGACGTATGTATTAAAGGCAAACTAGTTACATGTGGATATGCAAACTCGGCATGAACCCTAGATCAGTGAATATTCCCCCAAAGTAGGGTTGGACATTGTGTTTGCAAATGGTATAAAAGAGCAACAAATTCTAATGTACAGCGTCTCTCACTGAATACACCGAACCACGCTGGAGTTCGCTGTGTTGCACTGAGGGCCGATAGCTATCTGATTTTGTTCTGTTCTTTGTAACTGATTCAGTATAAATTAAAGATCTTTGTATGTTCCTTTGTAACCCGTGTTCGGTGTATTTCCTTTTGGGGTACTCAGCCTCGATATTTTGATTTTGTTTTCACAACCCCACCGCAGCAATATATTATTTTTTTTACCTAGTTTTTTTCTTTTCTTGGTTTGTCAAAGGGTATCTTTCTGTAGTCGGAAATAGACAACATTGTACTCGAAAATGTTGTAAAAGAGATGAAGAGATAAAGAAGAAGTAAAAAGGATTTGGGCCGGCATTGTGTTTTTAATATGATGTCTTCTGTGTAGGAGTGCGAAGTACATTTATAAGTGAATAGCTAGTGAGGTGATTGCAGTGAAAACGGACAAGGTGAGTGGCTGTGGAGAAGGGAAAAGGTGTTTTTTTGGGTTGAAATGTTGTGCCACGGGTTCGGCTTGCATGTTTAGATTTTTGGGTGAGTAAGATTGTTAAAGTTAAGTTGGTTTGGAGCATGGAGAAGCCACTTGATCACTTGTGTCATGTGCTTCCAGGGTATAAGGTAAAGATTTTGAAATATCTTCGAGAATGGGGGCCGCAAACTAAGGGTAAAATGCTTAATTCAGGGCCTAGACAAGGGACCTATGATTAGGGGATGCTGGAAAACTTGCATACCTTCTTAGTTCCTAGGCATAACGGATCAAAATTAGAGATACATTTAAATTTGTTAGAATTATGGCAGATGTATGAGAAGGGCGTAAAGGCCCACAGTGCTAAGATAGTGGAGGAAGGGCAGAGAAAGGAGGATGCGAAGATTCCTTCTGCACCTCCCCCATATGGGTGCTATCCTTTATCGCCCACAGAGGGATATACCAACCCTGGCTTCGAACACCCATTTTGTCCAGCGGCCACTCCAGTGGTCACGAGACAGACATTGGTAACTACTCATTCAGCTATGGGTTTCAGAAAGATGGGATACTGAGGAAAGTTGAAGGGTAACTCCTTCAATGGCTAAAGCCATGGGGAGATTGAGAAAGGCGGTTGAAACCAGAATTACTCCCCCAACTATTAGGTCAGTGGAGAGGTTAAGAGTAGAGAAGGGAGAGAGAGTGAGACCGCCAACCCAGAGGTTAGCTGAAGGATCAATAACGGGTGACAAAGGAAGGATCAAACCTCCTACAAATTGAGGATAGGTTGCGATTGATAATGGAAAATCAAGAGCAGAGAAATTTAGAGGAGGCATTGAGACTAGCGGAGGAAGAGGTAGTACTGTTGTGGCAGGACAGAAGTGAAGAGAGGGAAGAAGGGAATAGGCAGGTCGAATATGGAGAAGAATGGATTCATGGGCAGGTCCTTGTTAGGTTTGATTAGTCAGTTATCAAGGACATCCATGTGAATCATGAAAAGAAAAGTGTTGCTCTGGGTACATGACTTGAACGAGGAGCAAGAGAACCGTCATACTATGGTAGTGCTGTGTATGCTTCTGTGCCCATGGAAAGGCCAGGGGATGTGATAGAAGGTGAAGAGAACAAGGAGAATTAATGGGAATCGGATATTGAGCAGGGAGACCAGGATGCAGTTGCTCCTCCTCCTGCCCTATCAATGGTGGCTACAGAAATTACACCATGGTGTCTTAGGATACACTGCGGTGCTTGTATAGCTGTAGTGAGAAGCAAGGGAAATTTGGGGAGAGCCCCAGTAAAAGCAAAAGCAACCCAGTTTCCGATTCCCCAGAAACGATGGGAAAGGCATATTATGTTCCATGGTGGCACATTGACCGGAATCATTTGATGAAGACACTCCCTTCGCTCAATGCAGGGGCAGAGAGTGGATTTATGCATTGGAGAAACAAACTGCTGGTGTCATTTTGGCCATAGGGCCCATGAAGGCTCTAATGAGGGAATGGTCAAACCAACTTTGGAAGCAATCAGGGTATTCGGGAGTTCAGTTAGATATGATCACCCAAGATGGGTCACCCTTTAATAATTATAGGGCACAGGTATGGGGAGCACTGCGGGTTATGTATTCTGATATTCCAGATATAAATTCCGATCCTGGCTAAAACCATGTAATTATATGATGATCCTGCCACGCATATCCAGTTGCTTCAGGATATTTGAAGACCACAGACAGGAGAATCTAGGGACAAAAATGGGTCCATTTTCCACCAAATGTCAAAAAAGGGACTTCCCAAAGAGGTCTAGCATGATCTAGATAAGGTGATGGGAAAAGGAGGCCAAGGGTTGGCCGGATATTCATGCGCACATTGTGCATTTATGTAAAAGAAGACAAGAAAATGAAAAGGTGAGCACTGAATGTGTTCCGAAAAACACCAGATAAGGTCAGATGGGAGGGAGCGGTAATCACTAACTCCATGGAGGGACAGCAGGGGCAATTGCGACAGCGGGGACAGATTTAATCAAGTATGGCATAGGATTGGATGGACTGGTGTGCTCCAGATCAAAGGCAATTGAGAGACTTTCCGAGAGGAGGAGGAGGATTTCCGTGAGGAGGTGGGTCATTTGGCAGGTTTGGAGGAATGAGGCCCTGGTTCAATGGGCCAATGGGAGATAATGATGGAGGATTGTATGGAATTGAGTGTTGGTCGTCATGTGGGAGAATGGGACAAGTGTCACAGGACTGTCAGAGTAGGCCACAGTATTTTAACGTAGGTGCTCAGCAAATGCAAGCCCCGACCATGCCATATACCGCAGGTTCTGTGCAACCACAGCAGGTATGGGTTGAACAAAACCTGACACCAAGGGATACACAGACCTATACATTTCATCCAATCATGCCAGCACATGCACCAGTGCAGGTATGGGAACAAATAATCTATCCCAAGGAACGGTCAATCATTACAGTGGAGTTTTTGGAGGAAATCCTTTTCTGCTCCCAGGGACTAATATGCATCCGGATTAGGACAGCCCACAGAGATCTCTAATATGTCAATTTCTGCATGTTACTGCTTATCTAGAAATGAAACCCTGGATAGGTCTAAAGGTAGGTGATCAAATGTTTTCATTTATGATCGATATGAGGTTACAAAATCTTGGATCAAGGAAGGTAAGTTGCTCTTGTCAAGCAAAATGATGGAAACACAGGGATTCTGTTGGTTCCTTTCACAGAGGATCTATGTATTAAGGTAGGTACACAAAATGTATCTGCTCCCTTGATGTATTGTACAGATCAGCAAATCTCTAGGGCAGAGAGATCCTAAGCAAGCTAAACATGACAATCAGTTTCACGAGGAAGGTATAGTATGTTCGACCCCAGGATTGTATCTGGTGAAAGAAGCAGTGCTCTTGCATGCATGTTACAGTGACAGCATGATAGGGGGGTGCTTGCAAATTCATCTTTGTCCTATTGGGTCCCTGGGATCAGAGATCGGACATGGTGGATACCAGTTTAATTTGTGTTCCGGCCTGCTAAGTCACAGGAGGTAACGCTGGGCACCATTATCACAATCCTTCTGGAAGCAGTGGTCATTAAAAAGGACAGGGTGGTTCTCTCAGGCACTGACTGGAAGGCAGAAAGTGGTGCACAGTTGTGTGCATTGATCTGACCTTATTGCTAAAGGACATGTCCAAAGAACAATTGTTCGAAGATACCAAAGACACAGGCGAGATGGTTTTTGAGATTGGGTTGCCTTGCCAGATAGTGATAGAACAAAGGGACGTACCACAGACCATGTTCATCATTATAACTACATCTCCATATTGGAAGATGGATTTAGAGAAGGTGCAGGGCCACTTGTGGACCGGCCATCCTCATGATGTGGGGTTGTTAAAGAGTTTTGGAGCAGTGCAGATACAATTTAAACCTGGCGCAATATTGCCATGTGGGAGGCAATACCCCATGGGATTTATGAGACCATTATGTCAGTGTTGAAGCAAGGCATAATCCATCCTGCTGAGTCTCCATGCAATACAGCCATCTATCCTGTAAAGAAAGTGAATGGATCCAGTTGGAGGATGAGTTTCTAGTGGTGCCAAATCCCACTACCATTCTCTGCAACATCTCTACTGGGTCGACCCACTTTACGGTAATAGATTTGAAGAATGCATTTTTCTCTTTCCCATTATACCCCGATCCTTAGTACCTCACTGCATTTTTTGTATTATGGTTAGAGATTTGAGCACACAAGGTTGCCCCAGGGGTACTGTGAATCTCCCCATAGCTTCAAAAAAGTGGTTCAGATGGATTTGGGAAACATGAGTCTGGTACAGTAATCTGGTATGTGGATGATTTACTAGTCTGTAGTATTTCAGAAGAGCAGTGTTGAGGAGCTTAAATAACACTCCTCACCCTGCTTGTGGAGAAGGGGTACAATGTGGACAAGGAAAGATTGCAATACTGCTAGACAGAGGAATTATTTTGGGCAAATAATATTGCCTGCAGGAAGAAAGGTAGTGCCTGAGAGAGCCACCACAAAACTACCCAACCAGTTATCGTGAAACAAATGCAGTTCTCGGGACTCTGTAACTGTTGTAGATCATGGATCTTTGACTACTATAGTTACACGAGGCCCTTACTGCAAGGACTTAAGGTAGTGCAGAAGGTCAAAGGTCCGATTAAGTGGTCAGACGAGATGATGACTTGTTTTTGGGAGCTTAAGGCTGCTACCAGCAATGCTCCAGTCTTGTTGACACTGGATAACCAAAAGCTATTTTATTTATTTTCACATTTGAATAGGCAGGGGATGACAGTGGTCCTGACCCAGTAAACATCATTAAGTCACAAACCTTCAGCTTACTACAGTGGACTCTTAGACATAGTTATGTAGGGTCAGTTTCTGTGTGAACAAACTTCAGCAGCAGGGTTTTTTGCAATACAAAGATCTTCGACCATCATCATGGCTTGCCCAGTGACATTGTATGTGGAGCATGCAGTTTTTGCAATCTTCGAAAAGTCCAAATCGACCTTGCTGACTCAGAGAGTCTTGGGTCATGAAGTTATTTCATCAAATGATCCATACATCCAGTACAGTGTCACCTAGTCAATCCCGTGACATTTGTTAATGAATCAGTGAGACCTTATGACAGCCAAGCAGTAGGATGCACACACACGCCATTATCCGACACCCTACGGCCTAACGAGAGCCCAGCTGTAACAACAGGACCCATCTCAGTTCACAACGGAGGACTCCACAGGGGGCTGGGAACCATACAAATTAGCCTTGAAAAAGACCCAAGGGTCGAAACACATGTCAGCTGACCTTAACTGGGACCAAGAGCCCACACTGTAAAAACTAAAAAACGAAATGAAAACAAAGTTTTGCTCCAAAAACAAAATGCAAACAAACTGCGTGGAAAATCTATTTTCTTCATCCACTACAAATGTGAGGTATAAAACCTTTTACCTTATGACATTGTCCATGAATGTGTGCGTATGAGAGAGAACAGGAAGAGAGTATGAATGTTAAGGAGGATGCCTTGGAAAGAGTGAGGTACTCTTTGTCAATGGTTCTTTGACAATTAATCAGAACAGTGCTGAGACACATAAAGGTGCGGCCATTGTGGGCATTGTGGATGGGGAATATCAGGTCATGATGAAGAAACAGATGCCTTCACATTGTTCTTTTCAAGCAGCAGAACTAGTGGCCATCATAAAGGTGCTGGAAATGAGTAAAGGGAAGGCAGTCCCTATTTATTCTGAGTCTACATATATAACCTCCACTGGTACATTCAGGGAAAGGTAGTGATGCCTGTTGAGCTGCTTTTTGTATCTCTAGAGCAACTACACTACCCGTTACATACTTTTCGGTGACAAATCACAGCAGAGCTCCACGAGGATTGGTTTATACCAAACCATCAATAAAAGGTGAGTACATTTGTAGGGAACTGTATAGTGTGTAGGGAATTCAACCCTGGAAATACCACGAGGAGTTCTGTCTGAACCTTTGAAGCCTTTTCAAGAACTTCATAAAGATTTTGTTGATATGAAACAAAAATGTAATAATTTTCCATATCTCATTGTGGTGATTTGGCGATGTTCCCGATGGGTTGTGGCTGGTCCCTTCATACAACCTGATGCTAAGGCTGCCGCAACATTTTTAGTGAGGGAGGAATTTCCATAGTGAGGAAATGTGCAGGGCCATGATGTCTGACAATTGGACCCATTTCTTTAATAACTTGTTTTCACAAATCATGTTGCTTCTGGTAATTAAGCACCGGTTGTGTTCAGTGTACCATCCTCAGGCCAATGGAACTGTTGAGCATTTAAATGGAAAGCTCAATTGTCAAAAATGTGCAGTGATCTAAGGAAGAGCTGGCTGCACTGCTTAACACGAGTCTTGTTTTGTTTTAGAAATCAGTCAGGCAGCATCTCAGCCCTCATGAAATAGTGACCAGGTGCAGATGAAACACCCCACTTTCATCTGCATGCACAGTATCAGATGCACCCAATGCAGTATAGATTCTTAATGAGCGGTTTAGTGAATACCTTAGGGCTTTAACCCAGCGTGTCAGATTTGTATCTTCAGAGGTTGTGGTCGCTCATCAACAGTTAACATGAGAAAACATCAAGGAATCTGAAGATCCATATCAGTCGCAGTTGCTCCGTTGGGACCTGGTTTTTGTCCGATCATCCGTATGCCGCTGGAACAAGAGACGTTTCCATGCCCTGTATTGCATTATTTTTGCGACTCTGACTGCTGTAAAGGTGGAGGGCAACAATAGCTGGATTAATTTTGTTGACATGCAAAGGGATACCGGTGCCCCTCCACCAGCACAGGAGTAGGTTCAAAGTTAAGGGATTTGTATTTCATTCCAGTCGAGAAGGGGGAATAACCAAAAGCTAGAGACTGTTATTGCAATTACGAAGAAGAAACATGGGACTTAAAATGAATGTTAGGATGTTTGATTGTATGTTTATTTTGCTTCTTTGTTATTCTGTTCAGGAATTACAAATTGTGTAAATGTGAATATTTCTAACCTGTCTACTGCTGTAGGGTTACATAAACTGTCATTTAGGTCACAAAGAAGTATTTATTCTGACCTCATGAGAGATTATGATAACATAAATATACATAAAATAGTGGATGCACATGGCTTTGCAGTAGATAATTTCTGGTTCAAGCATATGAAGATGGTGGGGAGAGAGATATCTGTAGAGTTTTGCTACATTTGCTTCTTTCTTATCCCCTATGCTTCTGGTGTCCCTAGACTGTCTATGCCTGATGGGATAGACTGAGACTTAGCTGGGGAACTGTGCCTGGTGCACCAAGCCATGTGCAGGGTCTGAGGGCAGTTTTAAGGGCAGTCAGTCACAGCTTCTGTCCTACCTATTGACGAGGAGTGTTCAAGCCAAAACTGGAAAGAGCAGAAAAATGTACACTTGACGCAAATGGTCCAGTTGCATTTGGAAGGGTCTATTGTTGGAAATAATCAATGCAAGCAAGGGGTGAAGAGTTGTAGAGCTGGAGGAGTGAGGGGATTATCAGAAGAAGGGGTGGAACAGACCAACAAGGATTGTGGAAATGTTTGGAAGAAATATCTCAAATGTTTGACATGGCTCAAGGAGACAGAGAAACCTGTTAAGATCCAGTTACTCACACTTTTTTCTCTATGTTTTAAGTACGATGGAACGGTGCCTGTTGGCACAAATGGGAACTGCATTCATACATTTCGTATTGCTTATCTGGCTGGAGGTACATCCTCACTCCTTGATGTGCTTTGGTCTTTTGGACAGTTTTTGAATCAGCAATTACCCCCAGCTTGGCGAGGTGTGTGCAGCCTCACTGCACTTCACGTGCCTGTTCTTATTGTTCCCCAGAGTCATTTGATACTTGATAGCCCAACACCTAAACCAAATCTGTGCCTGATTTGTCCCCTGTGCCCTTTGTTTCCCTTGTGTCATCAGACATGGGCACTTTATTGACTTTGCCTGAACATGGAGGAGCGGAATTGTTGAATAGAACTTAAATATCAACATCTATCTCTCCAACATCCAAAGAAGCTCTGATGAACAATCCTGAGCAGTATCGACTGTTCAGCAGAACTGAGATGTTCTTTTGTTCCATTTTGGCCCTTGGTTTTCAAGCAACTATGAATGCAAAGTGGCTTCAGGTCACCCGCTTTGAGCTTTTACTGTTGTAAATTCTTCTGAATCAGCTTTCAGTGCAATACAAGAAAAAATGTAGGGCCTGAGGCTTATGGATCTGCAAATCAGGTACACCCTCGACCCCCAACAGCTATGGAGAGGGCGTGTGCCAAAAGATTCAGAGCACCTGCTGCACAATTGTCCCTTCTAACAATTCAGAAAATTGGACTCTGATGCAGACAATTGCTGCATTACATATCCTAAGTGGGTTCACGGAGAAGGAAGCAGGAATTACGAACGACCCTTGGTTCGACTCTCTTTTCTCTTGGATACCGTCGTGGATGAGCATATCTTTGAAGATCCTCATACCAATTTTTGTCTTTTTATTGATTACCTTTTGTACATATCAGATGCTCTTACAATGTTGTTCTGCTAAGTTACCAACAGCAGCTGCCATGATGACTGTGACACAACCCAAGGTTAGGACCACTGCCATTTCATATCACATGGATACTCAGACAGACATAGAGGTGTATACAGGGTTGGTTGGGGCTCCAGGTGCCATCTTATGTCCTCCACCAAATTGGGACAATTGTATGGAACAGCGAGTAGATTGCAGAACGGGTGGGGGGAAGAGTTGGGTTTGTTCTGCAAAGGAGTATGCCCATAATGAGACTAGTATGAGAGATGTTTGTAGAGTCTTGTATCCCCAAGAAGATATTTTGGAAGGATAAGACAATGTTGGGGTGGTCCAAAAAGGCTACAATGAAAAAGAAGTGTTCACATTGTGGGCGCCATATTGGTGACTGGGGAAGACACGATGTTAGCGTGATGTTGCAAGTTAGCATGTATCTAGTGTAGATAATATGAATGAAATGAGTGTTACTATTAGTGTTCTTTTGTATATAGTTGATGCATTTTAGATGTGCATGCACATAGCAACATTATGACAAGTCTGTTGATACTATGTGAACATAATGTAACTGTGTGTTGTGAAATGCAAAGCCTAAAAGATGGGAAGCAAGGAGCTTCATGTGCGCATGCGAGAAAGGAGATTTGCGGACAGAGAAGCCACTGTGAGGGGACGCGGTAGACTTAAACACACGTGCATAGGCGTTCAGGGAAATGTGCTTGGGACAGAAGGGGAACAAGGGGTACATGGCGAATACACACATTTGTATATCACAGATCTCTCATAGTTTAGGTTTGTATAGGCTGCAGAAATCTGAGGTGGCAAGATAAACTCTGTGTGACCTGGGAAGCTGGTTGATCAAGTACAAAGGCCTCATCATGAGTCTGGCGGTAACCCTTAAATGTGGTGGTAGCGCTATTACCGCCACATTTAAGGGTCCACCAGATCATGACTTTGGTGGATTTCCCCCCAGCTCTGAACTGGGGGGCTGGGGGGAAATTGCTGATTTTCGGCGTGATTACCGCCGGCGGGAAATCCGCCGGCGGTAATAGTGCAAATTTTCACCATTGGGCCCAATGGGGAATGAGGAATTCCCGAATGGTCCCTAAGGAGAATGAGCAATAACCCTTCCGCCAAACCTGTGATCCGGCGCTAATAGCGCTGGGGGGTTTGGCGGTAGGGCTATTAGCGCCAGCGCTAATGGCGCCGGTGTTACCGCCCAACTCGTGATGAGGCCCAAAATATGGGGGAAGGTGGCTAACTGCATTCAGGCAGCTGCAATGACATCAAATGGTCAGTTGCGGCCAGGCAAGGGTTTACAGATGTGGCCAGAGGCCATGCGTGCTGAAATGGTAGTCATTATAGATTTGCGTGAAATGAGACGTCAGCCAGTCTGACCGTATAAAATGGCTATGATCAGTTCAAAGAGGTCTAATTTGTTTCTCTCCCTCCCCCCCAGACCAGATGGAACTTTTGATAAATTAGGTTTTTTGTGCGTGAATATGTAACTATGTAATGATGTCACAAATGATTATGGAAAGATCCCGTCAAAGGGGTGTGATGTTAATGAGTTCATTCACATATTTGTGAAATTAGTTGATGATTAAGTGCAATGTATCCAATGAGAAAGTGTGAATTTAGGGGTGGTTAGATTTCATTGTATAGGTTTGACCAAACATGTTTTGGGGATGACTTTGTAATAAAATATGTGGGCGTGTTTTAAGTGTTGCCAAATGTATATAATGTGTAGACTTTGTGTGATTCGTGTAGAATCAGGTTAGCTTGACTCTATGGCATTATCCAGCCCCTCCTGGCCATTTGTATACAATAAACTTGCTCAATGGGAAAAAGTAAACTCACTTCTTATGAGGTGGGCCTATTTTGAGTAAGATTGGAGGTTCACCCCCACAAGCTTCAACTGCCACCAGCAGAAACTTGCTTGAAGAAACACTCTGTGGTGACATCACCCTATCTCTGACATCGCTTCATTTATTACCATGGCATAGAGACAGACATACAGGTAGTGGAAAAGTAAGATTGCAAAGACGTATAGGAAAGTTTAAGGAGATCTCAATTGTATCAATATGATGTGTATAGTAATTTACCACTTTTGGATTTTGGGCTCAAAAAAGAAAAAAAGGCATGTTTGAAAATGTTGTTTGCACATGTGTTTGTGCAAATTTGTACCTGTGTTTGTGTGCACTTGCATGTCCAGGGCAAGTACACAGATTAAAGGCGCTGTGAGCAATATGATGCTGAATTGGGGGCAGCTTGCACACATATTGTGATAGACTGAAGTTTTTGGTTTGGGCACCAACATAAAAAGGAGGAAGCATTGGCATATAGTGTTGAGACTAGCCTCATGTTTTCTTTGGGCACTAACAGCAGCAATATTTTTTTACAGTGGCAGTGATGGCATGTATTGTTAATACTAGCCTCATTATTTTGACACAGAGAGCATGAAAAAGGGAAAGGATTCATGATCTGATTTAGGCAGAACATATTTGAAAGCAGGGCAATGATTTATTACATGTACATGTGTTTTTTAAACCGACTTCATACTCATTCATTGGGGACGGCCAGCATCAACACATGCTGCAAAATGCTCCTGTGTACTGTTGTTTACCTGGCACATGTTGGAGTGTTTCATGTGTTGGCCTTAAAAACCACATGTAAATTCTATTGATTGTTATTCAGTTTCTCTAAAGAGTCTGATTCAAAATTTATCATTTTAGCCCATCATTTGAAAAATGTATGAGGCGAAGAACCACCCAAAAGCATGCTTGATTAGTCTGGTATCTGCTGCTTGCCTAAAATTTGCTTTGGAACATGGGATAATCCACCCCAAAAACAAATTTAAAAATGCTGAGGCCAAAAACACTGAATTTAAAAAATCAAATGAATGCAGGATTTTTGCTCTCTCTTTTAAACAAAAAGTTGGGGACGGTAAGTGTGATGCTGGAAATGCATCGGAGGGACAGGGCCTCCGTATCCTTGTCCTTTATTGCCTTTTTATCGTGTGTTCTGTCATTTTACACGCAGGAGTTCATGTGGGACTCCTGGCGGTGCAGCCCTCTCTCTTTTGGTTTTGTGAACAGACCCGTGGGATACCCTTACGGCACCCATGGGTGGGGGTACAAGCATGGTATGGGCTGGTGGCAGCTCCATGCTGAATTTGACAGGTGTGCTGAGTATCCTCCATTTTGGGATACCCAGGCCCTGCCATTGGAATCAGTTGATTCCTGATGGAAAACAAGATGGCCCCTGTGGCCTCTTGCTTTCTATTACCTGTTACCTTGTTTTCCCAAAGTCCTGGGAAGCCCTGACTCTGTCCCTTCCCCCTGACTGGCTGTTGGGTGGAAGTTCCATATATGGTGTTGTTGTGAAGGCCAGGTCAGACTGGCTGGAGCCTTCCCAGTGACTGTATGTTGTGGGTACGCCCTGTGGGTTCAACCGTCTTGCTTTCCTTCCTATCTCTATTGCTGGTTTCCGCGTTAGTGATCTGTGTGACATTTTAACCGTACAGTTGATGCACTTTAATGAGATTCAATAACATTGGTGGTACCACTTTAGAATTGTATATATTTATCATTGTTGATTTCGTGGTACAAAGTGTGTTATTGTGATCGTCTACATACCTTTGAATATTAATTATATAAAGACTGTGTTTTCAGTAATACAGTGTGTGGACGTTCCTTTGTGGGGGTTCGGGGACTACACTGTACTTAAGAACCATCCTGCATCACCTCCTGAGAAGCTAGGCCTTGATTGCTCGACTACGTTACCAATAATAGGGAATCTTGGCTGGGGTCCTCTGTGCCTCTCCTCTACCAGATAGAGAGCGGAAGTACAGACACCCCCCTCCAGTCTTTACGCTGGTGGCAGCGGTGGGATGCTTATGGTTTTAAGAATCAGTGTATAACCGTGCCACTTACAAAATATCTGCACTTTATTAAATTAAGGTTTGGTTGTGTACAAAATAACTGCATTACAAGCAATGGAGTCTATTGCAAATGGTAAATTGACTAGGATGAGCTTAGAGGCTCTCCAGAGTGCTTGTGCAGCTAGGGAGTTAGACTTTGGTGGATAAGTCTAGGGCTGAGCTGATAGCTGCCCTGGTGGACTACCAGACCGATGGTGAAACTCTTGATGAGGGGGGGGTGCAACCAATGAGGACTCTGCCCCTGGTGGTTCTACTGAATCTGTTTCTGAGAATGCCACCATTCCTGCTGCTTCTGTTCCGAACCCCAGCAATTCCTTGGAGCTTGAGTTATTAAGGATGAAATTGGCTTTTGACTATCGCAAGCTGGAAATAGATGCTGAGCTTAAGAAGGAAGAGTTGGCTCAACAAGTGGAGCTCAAGAATAGGGATCTTGAACTCAAAAATAAGGACCTTGAACTCAAGAACCAGGACACTGAATGTCAGAGAATCAAGCTAGAGAAAGCTAGAGTGGAGACTTCAGCGAAACCCAGTGAGAGTGTCAGGTCCCCAGCAACTAAATTTATGAAAGATTTGGTTGGTGTGTTTGTGGAGGGTTCTGATATCCTCTAATGGATTGAAGCATTGAAATGGCTTGTGCAATTCATGATGTTGACAAAAGAGACTGTGCTAAGTGTTTGTTAAGCAGAGTACCTCAGACTGGGTATGACTGTATTCTGATGCTGAGTGTGGAAGAAAGGGGTCAGTATAAGTGTATGACATCTGCTTTGATTGCCAAGTTTGGCAAGACACCTACGCAATACCTTAAAAGGTTCAGGGATTTTAAGAAAAGAAAGAATGTGTCTTGGGTTGACTGGGTGAGTGCTGCGCACATGAACATGATGGGGTGGATTGATGGTTACAAGGTGAAAACTTTTGTTGAATTGTCCCACCTGTTGTTTTTTGAGCATTTTTCTGAAGCCTGTTCACCGGAGCTGCATCAGTATGTTGCTGACCAGAACATTTTGGATCCCTTTAAGCTGGCTAGGCTGGCTGACAAGTTGGTCTCCCACCGGGTGTCCCCTAAGAACTATAGTGGGAAGGACAAGGACAAAGAAAAGGGGGCCTCTCAGAAAGCTGAGTAGTCCCAAAAGCAGTCACAGTCGGGTAAACCTAAACCCTCCTCTCCTAAAACCCAAAAACCTAGTGGGGATAAGTCATCTATGGGTGGGAATAAGAGTAGTGGTCCACCTGCTGCAAAGCAGGCTCCCAGTGGTTCCAGTACCGTACCCCGCACTCCCGGCACTTGTTGGGATTGTGGGGCTCTGGATCACAAGAGGGGTGACTCCAAGTGTAAAGGTAAGGCACTTGGAGTACAGGCTTTCAGCCTGACCTACCCTTACCCCATGTCTGAGGTGGAGGCCACTGTCCTCCCCTGCTCTACTGGGATCACATTTAGTGCTCCTGTAGATATTTCCTTAGTGTCCCTTGGGGCCTGGGACCAGTACGCAGAAGTACTGGCGACTATCCCACAGAACACCTGTAGATTTTTGAGAAGTGTCCTACTGAATGGCCATCCTTCTACTGGTTTGAGAGACACTGGGGCAAGCATGACAGTGGTGGACAGGACCCTGCTCAAGCCAGAGGACTATTTAGGTACTCCTCTGAGAACCACCAGGTTAGCTGGTGGGTCTCCCAAATTATCGCCTGTATCCTTAGTCACACTCGTAATTGGAGACAAGACAGCAAAGCTTCCTGTCCTGGTTCAGGACAATGTCCCTGCTAACATTCTGTTAGGTAATGATCTAGTAGAGTTGGGATTGATCTCGGATGGTCTTCCCATGACTGCTGCTGCGGTCACTAGGTCACAGGTGACCCCGGGTCTGGCTGTGAGTCAGGTACCCGAGCCAAAGGCGCGGCCTAAGGCAAGACGAAGGAAGAACAAGAAGGCCACCTCTGTGGGGAGAACTCCTTCTCTTCCTGCTGTTCCTAGAGCACCCATTGGGATCCATGCTCTGGACGGGCTGGGTCCAGTGGTAAACCCCGTCTCAACTCCTGTGGGAGAAGAGCCAGAAGACTCTCCTGAGGGAGATGTTCTCAACCCGGAGGATCATCCCGATCTTCAATGCTTGTTAGCTGAAGGGGGACCCTCCCGGGCAGACTTCTGTAAAGGACAGAGAGAGTGCCACTCTCTCGTGGGTCTGAGGAAAAAGGCCCTGTCCCAGGCACAAGGAGAAGTGCCTAGGACATTCCGGATTTATTGGGAGGGTGAGCTCCTTGTTAGTGAGCCCACTAAACCTGAACCTGGTGCCCTCAAGAGGTTGGTGGTACCCCAGGTTTACAGGCCCTTCCTACTGCAGTTGGCGCATGAGGTGCCCTTGGCTGGTCATCTTGGTACCAAGAAGACTAAGCAGAGGCTCTCTGCCCATTTCTACTGGCCCCAGATGGGAGTAGAAGTGGAGTCCCATTGCAGGACCTGCCCAGCTTGTCAGTTGTCCGGCAAGACTGGAGGCAGTGTCATTGCCCCACTGCAGCCATTGCCAGTGGTTGGCACACTATTTGAGAGGGTGGGCATCGACATTGTCGGTCCACTGGACCCTCCCACTTCAGGTGGACATCGGTTCATCCTGGTTTTGGTAGATCATGCCACTAGGTACCCTGAGGCTATACCCCTTCGGACTGTAACTGCCAAGGTGGTTGCCAGGGCTCTCCTGGGCATTTTCACCCGTGTTGGATTCCCCAAGGAGGTTGTCTCTGACAGAGGATCCAACTTCATGTCTAGTTACATGAAGACCATGTGGAAAGAGTGCGGAGTAACCTATAAGTTCTCCACCTCTTACCATCCCCAGACCAATGGTCTGGTTGAGAGATTTAATAAAACTCTCAAGTGCATGATAGGTGCTTTGGAAGAGCCCTCTAAGGCTCTTCCAAAGCACTCTAAGCCTCTAAGGAGGAAATGGTATCTCCTCCTGCCATGCCTGCTGTTTGCTTACAGAGAGGTACCTCAAGAGGGTGTTGGTTTCAGCCCCTTTGAGTTACTCTTTGGACATCCCGTGAGGGGGCCCCTTGCCTTGATCAGAGAAGGTTTGGAAGCCACCCCTCCAGATCCCACCAAGCAAGTGGGGGACTATGTGTTAGGCCTCAGACGGAGGATGACACAGATGATGGGTCAGGCAACAGCGAATCTCAAGGCCAGCCAGGAATTGAACAAATACTGCCATGACCTTAAAGCATCGCAAGTGGATTGGACTCCGGGACAGGAGGTCCTCGTAATGGAGACTACCAAGTCTCGGGCATTGGCAGATAAATGGACTGGACCCTTCAGGATAATCTCCAAGATGGGCGAGGTCAATTATCTGGTTGACATGGGAGTCCCAGGGGTAGGCCCTCAGTTATTCCTTGTTAATCGGCTCAAGCCTTTCCACAGGCGAGCAGATGTCTCATGTCTCTTGCTAGCTTAAGAGCAAGAAGAGGATGAGAGTGAGCCCCTTCCTGATATGCTGTATAGCAACCCTCAGGATGGCTCAGTGGAGGGAGTGCATCTCTCTCCAGATTTGACAACAGAGCAGCAGAGGGCCTGCAGGAATTTGCTCCAGCAGTATGCCTCTCTGTTTTCGCTGACGTCAGGCCTTACACCGTGGTGTAAGCACGAGATTGACACTGGTGACAGCGTGCCTGTCAAAAGCAGGAGCTACCGTATGTCAGACACTGTTAAGAACGACATCCAGGCTGAGGTCGCCAAGATCTTGGATCTGGGTGTTAATGAACCCTCAACCAGTCCCTGGTCCAGTCCTGTGGTCCTTGTCCCCAAGGCAAGTTCCCAGGCAGGTACCAAGGATTGGAGGTTCTGTGTGGACTACCGAGGAGTCAATGCCGTCACCAAAACTGACGCGCACCCATTGCCCCGGGCTGATGAGCTCGTGGACACCGTAGGTGCTGCCAAATTTGTGAGCACCTTTGACCTCACCTCAGGCTATTGGCAAATAGCTCTGATGGACCATGCCAAGGAAAAGACGGCGTTCTCGACACCAGAGGGACTCTACCAGTTTAGGGTCATGCCTTTTGGGTTGAAGAATGCCCCTGCCACCTTCCAGAGATTGGTCAATCATGCTCTCAGTGGGCTGGAAGCCTTTTGTGTGGCTTATTTAAATGACATTGCCGTCTACAGTTCCACTTGGGAAGAGCATTTGACACATCTGGGTAAGGTGTTGCAGGCCTCGAAAAGGGCTAACCTCACTATCAAGGCCACCAAGTGCCAGATAGCTCAGAGGAAAGTCACATATCTTAGTCATGAGGTAGGAGGGGGTCAATTCCAACCTCTCCCCAGTACGGTACAGGATGTACAGGACTGGGAGACTCCCACTACGCAAACCCAGGTGAGAGCCTTTTTGGGCCTCACTGGGTATTATCGCAATTTCATGGCGGACTATGGAACTATAGCTGCACCACTGACAGCTCTGACTTCCCCCAAACAACCTAGGAAGGTTAATTGGACGGGAGACTGTCAGAGGGCCTTTGATGGCTTGAAAGAAAGTCTGTGTCGGGCACCTGTGTTGTGTGCGCCTGACTACAGCTGACCCTTTATCGTCCAAGCGGATGCATGCGACACCGGAATTGGAGCTGTCTTGTCCCAGTGAAATGACAAAGGGAGGGAACATCCTATCATCTTCATCAGTAGACAACTCAAGGGTAGAGAACGTAGGTGGGCTACTGTTGAGAAGGAGTGTTTCAGTATAGTTTGGAGCCTTAGGTGTTTTAGGCCCTACCTTACGGGGTCTACCTTCAAGGTCCAAACAGATCATAAGCCCCTGAAGTGGTTTATGCAGATGAAGGGTGAAAACCCGAAACTGCTCAGGTGGTCCATTAGCCTGCAAGGGCTAGACTTCACCATAGAGCACAGACCAGGGAATAGTCACGATTATGCAGATGGCCTTTCCAGAAGGTATGTTGACCGTCTGGATGAGGGTGTCTATCCCTTGGGAGATTAGGCACCCTCCACCTCAGTCTGGGGGGGCGACTGTGATGCTGGAAATGCATCGGAGGGACAGGGCCTCCGTATTCTTGTCCTTTACTGCCTTTTTATCGTGTGTTCTGTCATATATTCCGCGTGGGACTCCTGACGGTGCAGCTCTCTCTCTTTTGGTTTGGTGAACAGACCCGTGGGATACCCTTACGGCACCCATGGGTGGGGGTACAACCCTGTGCCCCTAGTGTATGTTTTTGGGCACCTGTGGGTGGCCCGCAGAGCAGGGTATGGGCTGGTGGCAGCTCCATGCTGAATTTGACAGGGGCGCTGAGTATCCTCCATTTTGGGATACCCAGGCCCTACCATTGGAATCAGTTGATTCCTGATGGAAAACAAGATGGCCCCTGTGGCCTCTTGCTTTCTATTACCTGTTATCTTGTTTTCCCAAAGTCCTGGGAAGCCCTGACTCTGTCCCTTCCCCCTGACTGGCTGTTGGGTGGAAGTTCCATATATGATGTTGTTGTGAAGGCCAGGCCAGACTGGCTGGAGCCTTCCCAGTGACTGTATGTTGTGGGTACGCCCTGTGGGTGGGACCTGGGTGAATGGAGTGTGTGATCAATATGCACTTCTTGTTGTGGCTGTCTGGTTTCTGGGATGAGAGACAAAGACTGAGACAGCCCTGCCCGAAACGTGCCTGAATGCAGTGTGTAGTGTTGAATGGCTGGGTACTTGTCCCAATCCACATTCCTTGTTGTGAGTGTCTGAGAGGGAGGAGGATGGCCTGAATGCACTGTGTGCCTGATTGGCAGACTGACTGCATGAATGCCCTTCTGTATGATTGGCTGCTGAGAGTGACCCAGCAGTGTGGATGAGAGACAAGATAGTATATCTGGGGACCTCTCACCACTGGAAATTGTTCAGAAGCTGTGTCTACACTTGAAGAGTAACTGGAACTGCTGATCCTCGACGCCCAGCTGGAAGAAGAAGACTTGCTGTTGCATTTGCTTCGACCTGATCTGAAAGCTGCCGAACTCGTCAAGGACTGATCCGAGAGAGGACCTGGTAAGGCGCCCTCTTCCCATGCTCCGCGGGACCATCGAGCACCGCTAACCTTTGCCGAAGCTCCCTGGAAGTCAGACCCTCGAAAGGCTGCCGATCGGAGACGGGACCGCTAAGGAGAACGACGCAAAGCACCAGGACTTCGCCGCTGTCGAAGTCTATTGCCGTCGACGATTGTGTAATCGCTGGAGGCCCGTCAAAGTTGTGTTGCCCAGCCGTGGGGACCACTTGACGCCCTGCTGCCGACAACCGGAGCCGCCCGCTCCTTTGCCTAAGAACATTTTGAATCCAAGGACTCCCTTGTCCACAAAGCCGACCGCTTTGTCCCGCCGGAGAAAGTCAAGGATGACCAACGCGCCAAGGAGAATCCGCCGGTGGGTTTCCCGCCACCTGAAGGCCACAAAGACTTCGACGACTCGATGCCCTTGTTGGGCCACAGCTCTTCTGAAACGCTTTGCGGTCCTGAACAATCGATCGCTGAGGTGCCCCGCACACCTCATCCTCGCAGGACGTCGCTGACGAGCACCGCCTGGATCGACATCGGGGTCTCGGCACCCTTGAACTTCTCATCGCCGCCGTCGACGACAAGTTCACCATCTTCGACGCCTCTCGACGATCCGTAGCTCCTGCTTTAAAGGGAGTCACTCAAGAAGGATCCTTCGACGCGTCTTCGAAGAACTCTACTCCACCAGGTACATTGGGGGTAAAACCTTAATAGGAGGAAATAAGGCTATTGAACAATATATGGACTGGGCATGTGCTATATATCTTTATTTTACAGGTTGCCCAGGTGGGGGGATCTCCACACAGAACTGTACCTACTGGTAGGGGCCAGTATTCAGCCTACCGTTTCAACCATCCTGCTTTCCTTCCTATCTCTATTGCTGCTTTCCGCGTTAGTGATCTGTGTGACATTTTAACCGTACAGTTGATGCACTTTATTGAGATTCGATAACCTTGGTGTTACCACTTTAGAATTTTATATATTTATCATTGTTGATTTCCGAGTACAAAGTGCGTTATTGTGATCGTGTACATACCTTTGAATATTAATTATATAAAGACTGTGTTTTCAGTAATACAGTGTGTGGACATTCCTTTGTGGGGGTTCAGGGAATACACTGTACTTAAGAACCAGCCTGCATCACCTCCTGAGAAGCTAGGCCTTGATTGCTCGACTACGTTACCAATAATAGAGAATCTTGGCTGGGGTCCTCTGTGCCTCTCGTCTACCAGATAAAGAGCAGAAGTACAGACACCCCCCTCCAGTCTTTACAGTAAGGGTATATTGAAAGGTAGGTGGATGTTGCGGGGGCTGCGTGGAGCACTCCGGCATTGAAAATAAAAGAAAATGCAAAGAAACTCCACATTTTTCAAAAATCGATTTTTTTCGAAATTCAGTGTTTTGGGCCTTTAACATAGAAACGAACATGCAACCTGCAGGGGGTGGGCGTTTCAGGACTGGCAATTGGAGAAAGGATGTAAACAGAGGATCCTCTCCGTTTATCTTAGTTAGACATTTTACCAAGTACTGTTGCTTGCCTACATACTTCAAGTGGTGACAAAGGGGTCACGCCCTTCCCTGCCATACTGTCCTTATGCATCTTGTCAGTCCAAGGGTGCCTTCCGCAGAAGATAAATACAATGTGAGGAAGGCAGCGCGAGGAGACATTTGGTAAGCCCTTCTCCTGGCATCCATACATTAGAGTCATCAGATTGTTGAGGCCTGTGACTGGCATGCTGTTCTTTCCCCCGCCCCCTTTAGTGATTATACCATCATAGGTCCTCCGAACCACATATCTTCTCAGCGATGATAAAGGGTCATATTGTGAGTGCATTTAAGTGAGGAGCATAACTGTCCCAGTGGATGGTGCCACATACAACTAAAGCAAAATGCTTAAATTCTGTTCTCTGCACAGCTCAGAAGTCACAAGGCAGGCAGCACCTGTACTGAGAGGCGTAGAGTGTGTGTGCTATAGCACTGGCCTGCCTGCAGTGCAGAGGCATATGCCATGTCTGTTGAGGAGAGGACATTCCAAGGTCTGGGAGTACAGGCTTGATTGTGGGAGTCTAGTGCTGACTAGCGTCAGTGCCAGCTAAATTGAAACACAGACTAGCGTACAGGACCCTAGGACATTGAACCTGGAAGATGCCAACCATTGCAAGATCTGCGGAAGACATAATATATGTGCAGGCGTCAGGGCCGGTCTTTGTGTCAGGCAGGTCAGGCGGCTGCCTGACGTCAGTCAGCCTCTAGGGAGCGCTGTACCAGCAAAAAAAAGAAGTTAAAAGTAAATTAGTGAAAAAATGATCTTTCACTGTTTACCGTCCGTACCTTTTTATGACACACACATACACTGGTTGTGACACGTGGCACCTTGGGATTTAAACTTGCAATGTGAAGGTTAGTCCCGTGCCTGAGCCTCAAGTGCTTAGTTAATTCACAGTTCGCAGTTAGATTACATGAAAATATTTCTTAAAAGCGAAGAAAGTGTCCCCTTCAATGAAACTAAATGGTTCAAGGAAGATTCAGCTCAATTGAACTTCCACCGACCTTCCTAGGGAGTGAAAAATAATTATGTTAAAATGGGGCCAAACCATGAAACCAATCAGGCATTTCCTTAATAACGTGAAAGATGCCCTCCCCTCGACCCCAGAGCTTCCAGAACTTCAGCACCGTCTTTCTTTGTTGTCATAGGTATCTCGAGGTAAATAAGTAAAAAGCACAATACAAAACGCAAAGCAGCAAACATTCCTCACTTCACAAATGCAAGAAACGCCCATTAATCTCCTGCAGAAAAAAGTAGAGTTGCTCTGAGTGCTAAATAAGTATGCGTCAGTTAGGAGTCATTGCTTTGCTGTATGTTTCCAATCTGAGAAAAGAAACACTTGAGGGATGACTCGCCATCCCCTCCAGAAGGAAGGCACTAGCTAGCAAGCCATTGCATGTCACGTGCGATGCCTTCACACAGCTCTAGTAGTTTAAGCCACCTGCACTCGCATTTCTATTTCCCACGTCTGGATCTGCAAACACATGTCTAAAAAGACAGTACCGACTAATCTCACATGACGGGACATGGTCATCATTTTGTGGCTTTAATTTCGTGGAAAAGCTTTCGGTGGCTCTCATTACTCTGTACTGAAGCCAGCGGAGACCACAAGCTCGGCACGGGAGTGTGGACACTGAACATGGGGAGTGAAGGAAAGGGAAAGGGAGCAGGGTCACGGAGAGGGAGCAGGGTCATGGTTACGACGACGGAACAGATGGTGGCTGACAGACCATTGGGAGGGGCAGTGACTGCGAGAATAAGTGGAACTAAGTCATGTCCCGTGGAAAAGTGTCCTGTGAAAGCATAACCCTGAACCCTCATGAAAGCTTAATAGGTTTGATTTTGTGGCATGAGACACATCTATGCCAGCAGTCATTCATCATGGCTGCTGAATCTTCATTTGACACCATAGGTCTCAACAAAGTCGGCCAGCCTGCCACCACAAGTCACACAGGGGGCCAGTCAGAGTGGCGAGCACATGCAAGCAGAGACAGCAGTGTTGCTCTGTATTATTCCATCTCCTGCAGCCACATTCATTTTTATATCAATTATAATGTATTGCTAGCACTGCAGCCTCAGCTGAACATTTGTTGCTTCATTTCACTTCCCCAGGTGGAGCTGGCTCCAGACAGCCAGGCCCCATACCTGGGCATATGCCCTCCTCTAGCTCATGCTCTGCACAGTGCACTGACTGACACATGTGGGTTGATGAGGGCTGGGCAGCCTGCCCTTGCTTTACCTGCTGTCCCTGTCTGTGTCTGTTGGCAGTGACACGGAAATTGCAGATGAAACGGATCGGATCAAGGCCCAGCCAGAGCCAGACCCAGTGAGCCAAAGCTTGCCTTTGCCATCTTGACCCTCGGGTGCCGAGTGCTTCTTCCTGACGATCAATAAAAGGTAAGTGTAATTATTGTACTAAATGCTATCCACTGTCAATGGGTGCCAAGATGCGGCAGTTTGCTTTGATTACCTTAATTTTGAAATGGTGTCAATAGGTTGCCGTAGCCGAATGCTGTGTCTCGCCTTTGCCTATTTGCTGCAGGCACCTAATGTATGTGTATGTCATTTTGCCTTCACCTGGAGTTTTTGAAGAGCCTGCCCCGGACATGCACCGGTTTTGTCTCCCCCTTTCCCTTCCACAGTGGGACTGCTGGGTGCAGCCCGGGTGCTCTAGCATAAGGTAGGAAGGAAACAGTTGGCACACAGGTTTTCACTAATCTACCTCGAATTGTGATAGCACGTCAAGGTTTGAATCCCTGGCAGGGTAGACCTGCCCTATATCATTCTGATGTCAATACATTTGGTACCATTAACATGGGTATTAATTACATCCTTTATCAAAGCGCTTCATTGTGGGAGGAATTCGCCATGAAGAGCTATATACAAAAAATTGTATATTATTTTGGAAGGATCAACAACGGTCAAACATTTAATCTTGCATTTCATATGGAAATGGTCTGCCCTTCAGCAATGGAAGGAACAGTGAGTTTGTTTATACTTCAAGTGCAACCAAAAAACAGACGAATGGCAATTAACCCCTGTCAGTCTCCTTAAAGCAAAGTTGTTTTTGGGAACTGCCACACGCCCTCAAAACTGAGCCACTTTAATCATCTACTTTGGATCCATTAGACTCTAACCTTGAACCGTGTTTGATTTCAGGCAATGCTTATGTCCTTTGACTGATGCATAAGGCTAATGGGGTAGAGGCCAAACACATTTTATCATCGCATCATACAGCAACATTATTAAATTAGCACATTTAACCTCGGCTCACATTCTTTCAGAAGACTCACTTTAACAATAGCAAGGGTGTGAGCTGCCGAATATTAAGAATTCTTCAAGCATGGGAATCGGGAATGACTGTAAACAATAGCCTCCTGCCCCACGCTCATATAAGTACTAAATGGGTTACAAGGCATGTAATGTTTTGCTTGTTGGAATGGGCTAACATCCTTTCAAGTGGGGCAATGTACAAGTGATGACTCATTTAACTAGCCATTGTTTGTATACAGTATGTGCTTAACATTTGAGTCTTAATAACTGAACATGGGGCATTTGTATTCACCAGGCCAGCACAAGTATCAGTTAGCTGACCAGACCTATGCATTCTGCAAAGAGAATTAACTTGCCACACAGAAAAGTTTAAAACTATTTTCTGTATTTTCATGTCTCTTTATTTGACACACCAAAATGTATTTATTTCCTATATTACTTTTTAGTTAGATATGCCACATCCCTGGGAAGGTTAACTGACATGTTTTTGCTTAAGTAGTGTAGTGTCTGCTTTGGACTAAATGCATCAGCTTAGCATCAAAGGTCTTTTAATTTTCTAAACAAGTCAGAGCCAGCCAATGCTTAGCACGCACACCAGATGGCAACCCAATGTGACTTTGCACCTTTAATAGGAAAGCATGGTTTATTGTGTTACTGCGCAGACCATAGACCGTGGCAAATCAGTGCAGTGATATGTGTGCAGCAATGATTTGTGCACTGCCCAAGTCACCACCGTGTTGGTTAATGGTGTCTATGTGGCGCTCCCGCATGTAACAGCACATATACCTGTTGTTGTCTGATGTGCCCAATGTCCATACTATAGCACACTGGAATGTTTTGTTTATGTGACTCTGACCAGCCTGACATACTGTTCCCACACATAAACACATAAAGCAATCAAAGACGTTGCCTCAAATTGTACATCCACTAGGCCAAACGCCCATTCTACACTGCCACGCCATGATTTTCACTTGCTGAATGTCAGCTCTAATAAGAGATGCTAATGTCAGCTCTGTTAGATAAAGCATGGGCCTGCTCTTTTTTGCCGAAATAACCCCTGAGGCCTGTGTAATAGTGAAGAGGTAGTGGCTGAGGAACTGTGGACCCTTTACCATGCATTAGAAATCAGTTCTGTTTAAAATGCTTCCTCATCTTATTACTGGTCAGGCTAAAGTTTGTAAGAGGTACAATCCTTTCTGTGTAGCCTTTCTTTGCATTGTTTATTGGGTCTCTCTTGTGCGGTATCCTGTCCTGTCTGTAGATATAATTCTCAAAATATGTTTCTGTATTGGGTTGGGCATGCCCACAGTGAAACCCAGCCCTTCCTCATCTAAAATTCTCCAGAAAAAAAGAAGCAAAAGAGCCCTTGTACCCCATTTGAGTGGGTGATGTTGCAGTCATTTAATACTCACATCCAACAATTTAAGCTGTCCAAATGAGCATGTATGGTTCATGCTTACAAACATTTTAATGTTAGGGTGAGTATTGTGAACCGTGTTGTGAGCACCAAGCCATGCATTGGTTATGAATTTAGAGATTTACACATACAATCCTTTTATCACAGACTTGTTTACGAAATGTAGAGATCTTTGATCACTGTATAGTCCTGAAATGCTCTGTGATTTAATGCAAAGAATACAGGAATCCTCATTGGTGCTATTTATCCCCTTTCCCACTATAAGAGAGAGGCATTTTGAAAGAGTACAATAAGAGTGTCCAAGTCTGTCCATCTTGGAATGATAACCTACTGTCAGAAAATTATTCATATGGTTAGTGTAGTATTGCCCCTTGTGAAATACATGTGAGATGGTACGAACAGAACACCTGCAACACAGGGCCAGTGGGCCCTCAGACCCCGGCAGGCTGGTCACACTGCAGTGTGCCAGTCGGCAGACTGCAGGAGGCGGAAGACGGCAAGAGGGCAACTTCCTCTAGCATTTGCATACCAAGGTTTTGATTGGAATTGGCATCATGGCTACTGTCTGCGCAGTGTACTGTTGACATCATTCCTAACAAGAAAACAATCTACAATTTGCCTAGTGCAGCTGGCACAACGACCGTAAATGCGCAAATTAAGCAAACAAATAGTTGCCACAAATAGACGCGAATTACACATGATTAAATTCCTAAACCTGGCAAGGCATTGCAGCAATTTGAAAGAGAACGAGGGAAGGAACCGGAATTGTTTCATCTGGCTGCTGTCATGGGCTCCTTAGCTAAGCTATCCCGGGAGGATAGCTCATCGGCAACGTGTTTGCCTTGGAAACAAGACAACAGGAAGGAACACAGGTTCGATCCCCGGGTTCGCGCATTGAAACCTCCGGGTATTTAAGTGCATTATAAATACGCAACTAAGACAAAAAAAAAACAACTACGCAACCATTTCTGTAACAGCGCCTTGATGCCTGAAATGCAAACAAATAAAGCAAGTGGTGCTTGAGTCCCAATTTGCTAACAGCTCTACTATTACCAACAATAGACAACCATTGTTTATTAAAGGTTTCTTACTCCTTCCAACATTATACTAATGGGGGCGCGCCCATCACCTCTCCCATTTCAGACTATGATGCTGACTTTGACCTTTCTAAAAGTCCTGATTTAGAAAGGATTGCAATGGAGTGGTCTGATGCAATGGAAAATTCCATCAGCTCTAGCGTCATGGATATTTCTCCCATTGCAAGGGAACCACAAGCATTATGAATCTATTAACATATTTTTTAACATCTTGCACTAGTATACTAAACATTCAAACAGATCAAAATGTGGTGGTTGGCAAGATTGTTGATTTGGTCATAGCCAATAGTGTGCCATGTAACAGGTAAAAAGAAATCACAAACGAAGTTACATTAGTTGGCATCGCGACACTCTGTGAACTTAATGAGCACAATGTATCACCTTCATCTAAAAATCAGCATATAATGACCCACTTCAGTACATGTGATGATAATACGGCTGGCCCCATATCCATTGGGTCTACTTTGCCACATCATGTTATGGGACCTTTAGATGAGTCAATTGCTACTCCTCTAAATGTGGAAAAATTGGAGGTAAAAAAAGGGGGAAAATAAGGGAGGACCTCAGCTTGAACGTGTTAAATAGGCATAATCCAAAGGAAATACAGGTTGGTAAGTGAATTCAACAAACACCAAGATAAAGTGCACTGAAACTGACCACGCACCTGCAAAAAAGACGAAAAGATCATCCTGTAGATCTCATAAGAAGAGGGTCTCTTTGGACACATAGTTACATCCTATGGACTCACCCTAAACCAAGGTGGACGATGTGCCCATATCTGACACTCCTGATATGCCACCTACTGTTGATACTACTGACATGACTTTCGACTCTGACGAAGAAAACATAGATGGAGAAGTTCATTCAAAGGTTCTAGAACAAAGCTTAGCTGAAGTCACCCTTGAGTCCCGAATGCCTGTAAAATCGAATGGCAATTTGGCAAAAGCTCCTGTTCCTCCTTTAAAACCTCTCATAGACGCTAAAATAGACGCCTTGCCTTTGGTGAACTCTAGGCACAGACCTCGACTATGTGTGGGAAGCACAAATAGAGTACTGGTGTTATAAACATTTTGGAAGTCTTCGCTAATGTGAATAGCCCATTTTCCAATAGGCCTACTGTTCTTGCTTTATTACAACATATTACATCTTTATGGGCCATTACTTCTAAAGACATTGAAGTAGTTGAAATACCTTACTAGGCCTTGGATGAAAATTGGGCTCTCGTTCATTTCTACTCACCTACCATAGTGGACAACGTGCTCTTTATTTAGAACAATTTTTAATTATGGTATACGAGCGCATTATGATAAACGTATTTCCAAAATACTCATTAACCCACTCACTGAAATACTCATTGGATATTTATGATAGTTCTAAAAATGACTTAAAGAACTTCATAATCATCCAGTTTATTTCGGATTTGCGTAAAAACAATCCATAAAACAATACAAAATACAAGAATTAAAGAACTTGAAAATGACTAGCTCTAACCTAGGAAGAAATGTAACCAACATGGAAACTCGACTCCTGGTTAATCAGGATCTTATCTCTGGCTATTGGGCATGGTTACCCACAAGACTAAGGGGAGTGATAACTAAAATAATACGTCTACTTTGCTCACCTGGAATACTAGAGGCAATTGCTATTTGCTTCCCAATCCTGCTGCTCACTGTATCCTAACCTCTAGTGACTTATTTACTGAATCTGGTTGAACAACGTCAAACCAGTCACACAAATGTAATTGATCTTTCTATTGTATAATTCGTTTTTAATTTAAACCACTTCACCTCTATAAGAAAATGACATGGTGAATACCACAGTAATATGTGTGGCAATAAATTAGTATGGAACAAACTTAATATTGACAAATGTGTCCATGATTGAATTAATACAGGCACACTACAGGATGGTTTCCCTTAAGTGTGCCCTGGTGAGATTATTGCGACTCTCCCAAAACAAACGCATGTTTTGATTGGTAGTAATAAGACAAATAAAAAGCCATTGACTAATAACCGCAAAATGTATAATATGGAAATCGCAGATGAAAAGGAAGAGATGAACAGCCCTTTAAAGACAATTAAACAATCCAAATATTTGAGTGCCACTTCAAACACTGGTTTTATCAGTAACGAAAAAAGCAGATATACAAAATTGTGTTTATCCCATAGGCACTCACTAGCAAATGCTCAATGGCAAATCCTAAAAGATGATGTCAAATCTACCAAAAACAAATACATATATGTGACAAAAATGAAATCAATATGATTTCCAAAATTGCCTGGTCAAAACACTTTATTTCTCTGTACTGCGTGGAAGAATCAAGATTGTATTTTGCTTGACACCTGACATGCAGAATTGTTGCTATGATTCCGATGAACTAATCCAAGACTTTTTACAAATTATGACACACCTAAAATCTTACAGGGCACTTGGCCCTGATGGAATAGCAAATATTTCTATAAAGCAGGACGCCTTAATCATCATTATCAGCGAATCCTCGCTCTAGATCACTGGCCCAGCAATGGCCAACTCCCAACAGTCTTATATAGTTCTTTGGGCCCTGTTCTGTTGCACCTCCTCTGGGGATGTCTCCCCAATGGCAACACATTTGCCTCAGATAACACAGGGATGCGTGGCCTATCTACAATCCAAGAACCTATTTTGGGATCAGAGTAAGGGCTGATGCAAATTGAGCTACTGGTTAATGGGGAGCTTTTCGTATTAATGCCTAGAATTCTACAAACTGTATCATAATCCCAGAAATGGCCCCGGATGAGATTGTGAACAGTCTTCCCCTGATAGTAAAGTCTGGTGTAGTTTGAGATACTCTCCCAGGACACAAAGAAACAGCCACATACATAATGCAACCAATGCAGGCATTTATTTAACAGCGTGTTGTAATCTGGCTTAGAGAGCAGCTGTGTGTGTAGCCAGAGAGCAGCTGTGTGTCTGTGTGTGATGTCATGAGCTGGTGGAATGTTACTGCTAGAGGTTCTACTGGGGACCGTTAGTGAGAGAGTAAGCTGAGAGCTGAGAAGATGGGTGTGGGGGTGAGCCCGGTGTTTCCCTAATGATGTTGTGTCATCTGTGTCCCCTACCATCCCTGTGTTACTGATGGAGTACACTGTTACACTGGTGACGAGGATGGGATGGTAGGTGGATTGCCTTGCCATCAGCGCTGCTGGGGGGGGAGTGCAGCACTCCAGGAGCACCGCCACCGTTGGTCCCCCACACCCAGGTGGGCCTGTATCCAGTTGGTCCTCTGTACCGAGTTTGTTGCCCCCAGTCAGGCTGTGCCAAGAACACCTCCTTTGTCGGAGGGGCACCGCTGGCTCTGCTGCCATTCTGTGTTGGGCAGGCCAGTTGTATTGGCAGTGGCGGTGTTGAGGAGCCGACGTATTGCTGGCGCCCTCTCACCATGAAGTGTGAGCGGTTCCTGGGTGCGGAAGATGTCGGGCGCGTGGTGTCGTCCTGGACTATGGACTATGGGTCCTGTTGTCATTTGGAGTCAATGAAGCCAATTTGTCCTGGTGGTGGCGGTGTTGTGGGGCCGATGGTTGATGAGGAGGGAGCAGCTTCTGGGCGCGCTATGTGACAGGCGAGGAGTATGAGTCCTGCTGTTGCTGTCTCCTACGGACTATCAATGCGGAGCAGTGCTCAATGCGGAGCAGTGCGGCGGAGTGGAGCGGACTGCCATTATCATTCAGGTGGTTGGAGTCAGGTTTGGTCCAGTAGGGCCGTGCAGCGAAGTTTGCTCCTCGAAGCTGGCCCCTCCTTTCCTTCCTTTTGTGAAGCAGGCTCGTATTCCATAGCTTCGGCTGCTTAAAGGTGCCGGAGATTGCTTCCCGCAGAGAGCATTTCGCCTGGAAGCGGCCCACGCGAATGCTTCAGACAATTATGATGTGCGCCTGTCTGTCGGACAGAGTTAGTATCAGCTCCGGAGATGCAGCACGACAGCGTTTCCATGCCTACTGGTTGCGTCACAGTTGGGAAAGGCGTTCAAGTGCGTCACATGGCAGTAGTTGTTGTTTCCTGCGGTTCAAGCCTTGTTCCCAGCGCATAGCTCTCAACCATTTCTGTTGCAAAGGCGGGTGAAATCACCCGATTTTGTTTTTGGCGGGTGAGACGCCCATTGAAATGAATGGGCGTGCAGGAGGCTTGGCGGGTGAGTCAGCCCTTTACAAGTTGAGAGCTATGCCAGCGGGTCGGAAAGAAACAGGAACTTGCCTGTGATGGAGTTTACCACTGGGATTAGAACATGCCGGGAGAGTGTACCACTGAGTTTGGTCTGGTTTTGTTGGGTGACCAGTTCATGCCTGTCATTCCGTTGGAGCTGGAGCAATTGGAACATTTTTCTTGTAACGTTCGATGATTCTGTACTAATTGAGTTGGAACTTGCCTGGTGTATGGCGTGGATACGGGACGTTGGTCAGGTTAGTGTATCGTGCCGATTGAGTGTCCTGGGGGGGGGTGTCCTGTGTTTGCTCCCTGTGGTGTCTATTGTTGTGGCATTTTGTGGGACAATAGAACCCTCTGTAGTAGGGTTTAGTGTTTTTCCCTTTTCATCTCCCAGGTGAGGGTGGGGGTGTAATGTATCAACATTCTGTAAATAACTCTGCTACTGCTGTTGTTTCATCTAAGGGGTGGAACGTTGTTCCAGTGTAACGTTAACCTCATGGAGTGTGGACTGAGGTTTGAACTGAGGTGTAACTTTAACCTCATGGAGTGTTGCCTGAAGTTTGAACTGAGTTATGATTAGAAATGCATTGATGTGACCTCTGTCATATGGAACATTGACTTCCTTGCACCGTTTGACATTGTTCGTGCCAGAAATCCATGCCGGATTCCATTTGGGAGTTATATTATCTGTTCTGAGTGACATTTCTTAATTTTTCTGTGCATTGATGCAATGTTATCAGCTTTTCGCATTTGGTTCATAGTGTCTTCACCTACATTGTTGTGTTTTATGCAATGTCATCTGCATATCATATTGTTGCATGCTTGGTGTTATCAGTGTTAGTGTGTGAGGTGGTGTATAGGTGCATGTAAAATGGTTAGGTGTACGTGTGGTCGTGTGTTTATGACTGTATTGGGTTCTTAGTGCTTGGCACTAGTGCCAGGGTTGGTCGTTATGCCTGTGTGACAGTGCATGTTGAGCTGTTTGACAGTAGGTGTTCTATGTGTATGTGTACAGAGTGCTTGGTGTGCCTGTTCTCAATTTGCTGTTCTCTTTGTGTAGTGCCTGGTCTAGTGCTGGGGTAGGTCACTATGCTTTGTGGTTTATCTCAGGGCAGTGTTTTTCTGTGGTTCCATAGTTCCTGGTTTGGCTCCAGGGTAGGTTGCTATGGTGTTTTGGTCTCAGTAGTGCATTCTCTCTGTGTGTTGTGGTTGGAGTTGATGTGGTGTTGTTGTGGACATAGTGCCTGGTACAATATCAGGGTAGGTCACTATGGGTTGTTGTTCTCAGGGCAGAAATTGTTGTTGTGTGTACATAGCGTTAGGTTGAATTTCAGTTTGGTTGCTATGCCTGAGTGTATAATAGAATTTCCTTTTGTTTTTCAGCACTTAGTCTAGGGGCCTAGGTAGGTCGCTATGGTTAAGTTTTTATTTGGCTTTACCAGTGTTCCCATGGTACCTGGTTTGGACTGGGGTAGGTTGCTATGTTGGATCTGGTTGTACAGTTTACATCCTGATTCCTAGTTTGGCAAATCAGGTTGTCTTACTGAAGTGTAGAGGTGGTGTAGCGTAAGAGAGGGAAAATGGCCAACGTTTTTTTGGTACTGGAGCGGTATTGTGGGTGCGGTTCTTCATTGTACTACAGTGAGAGTTGTGCTGTGTGGGCCCTCGGTTCATGTTGGGCATTTGTTGTTGCTCCGTTTAGGGGGCGGTTGGTATGTGCTCAGAGGGGCAGCTCTGATACTCCAGCGGGCAGACCGAAGTGGAAGGTATTTAGTGAGTAGGAGGGTAAGTTTGGTTAGCAGTTGTGTTAGTGTAACCTAACAATAGTTTGGCTAAGGGTGGCAGCCCTAGGTTCTGAAGGGCAGCTCAGGACAGGCATAAGTGCATAGTTTATTGTTTTTAGGCCTCGAGGGTGAGTAACGAGGGACTTGGTAAGTTGTGTTGAGCGTTGTGGAATGTTGTTGTCATGGAGTTAGTGCGCCGTTGGCATTTTCTACGTGGTCAGGTTTGACCTGTGAATGGTTCCCTTTGTGTGTGGTTCCTACTTGTTGAGGTTGCCAGGGGTTCTGAGCATAGGCGGCCGCTGTGTGCGGGATTTCTGGTACCGTGTTGTGTTTGGATGATTAGGGTTTGGTGCTGGTCGTGTTACCTTAGTCATTCTCTTGTGTTTCCCTAGGGAGGGAGAGGTGTTGTAATCTGGTTTAGAGAGCAGCTGTGTGTGTAGTCAGAGAGCAGCTGTGTGTCTGATGTCATGAGCTGGTGGAATGTTACTGCTGGAGGTTCTACTGGGGACTGTTAGTGAGAGAGTAAGCTGAGAGCTGAGAAGATGGGTGTGGGGGTGAGTCTGGTGTTTCCCTAATGATGTTGTGTCATCTGTGTCCCCTACCATCCCTGTGTTACTGATGGAGTACAGGACAAGGACAATAAAGCACCATAAACTTACCTTTGGTACCCGGACTTCCACTTTGTTACACAGCGCCTCCCGGGTTCTTGTTTGTTGTTGGAGATTTTGGGAACTTGATGCAAATACACTGTGCCTCTCCTTGGGCCCTGCCCAGGATGTGGTCTGCAGGCCCGATGGTGAGTCACATAAATACGATTGTTTTGTGGCACATGGTCAGCTCCAACTCGTGGCTTGTTAGTTGGTAATTGAATTCTTGTAGCCTGAACTATCTCCCTAAGCAAGGCTCCTCAGACCTTGTGCCTCTTTACTCAATGTTGGTAGGGTCAATCCCAGGCACTCGGTCTTATGTGGGTCCATAGACTGCTTTGTCATGGATCGAGCAGTCCCGATGAGTTCTTCTCTTGCACAACCTGTCCCAGTCCCCATCCCAACCAGGCCGGTAACACTTCTGACAATGTCCAGGTTAGACAGTGTGTTAGACAGTGTGGGCAACTCCATCGGACAGCTGTTCCCTATACTTTCCCTGCCACCTTCTTTTCCCCTTGAAGGCCTCAGAAGACTCCTTTCTCTCCTGGGCCTGAAAAAGGACCAGTAATAGCCAGTTTACTTAAGAACGTTCTGTCAAGACAGTTCAACAATCACAAGATTTACATGATCCCTATTCAGCTGGGCTATTGGTGGGCAGAGTAGGTAAGTCAGAAATCATTGGGGTGCAATGATGGCTGGGATCCTGGAGAAGAATATTTTCTGGATAGTTCATACTTTGGCCGGAAGCTGTGAGTTAGGGGCTGGCTTTAGGTGATATGTCATTTGCGTAACACTGTTTAACCTCCCCAGTTTTGGGAATTTCAGGGACAAGAAGTATGTTCGTTTTGGGCTGGATGAGCTACGGGTCGGGCCCAGTGGAGCATCTCGTTGTAGATGGGATCAGTGGAGTCAACAGGTTCATGTTTAAGCTGCGTCCAGTTGTAGATGGGACCAGTGGAGTCAACAGGTTCATGTTTAAGCTGAGTCTTGTTGTAGATAGGATCATGGTGTCATTAGCCTTTGGGTCCAGATGGGCTTTTAAGTGAATCATCCATGCATTCCTTGCCGACTCCCCCTTTCCCAAAATTAACTTTGAGTTTGGGGTAATAGTGCAAGGATTAGTACTGTTTAAATCCAAGGAACCTATTCAGTCTCAGGCACTCAACTTATTGTGTTCATTAGGTCCGTAGAAGATTTGCTCTTTATGTTTTGTTTATCACCGGATGCGAGCCCAGAAGGTGTTTCCTTCCAATACATGCATCTGGGCACGCCACCAACTTGCGTTTGACTGACAGTATTTTATGTTTTTGCACTACTTGTTCATTAACCATGATAGTGCTGCATAGTGGATCAGGAACATTTCAGTCAGTAACCGCACTGCAAAGATTGGAGCTTCTCACGAGTGAATCTATTTCTCCCAATACAGGTTACATTTTTGAACACATAAACAGTCCAATGGAATGGCCTCCTTGATCTGCCGAACACCTTTCGTGGCGCCAAACTCCTGCGTCCTTACGCCCTTTCCCTGTGGGCTTTGCCCTGCTGAGGAGGCTGGGACAATTGTAGAGTGGGGGCGTGGCTTCGGTGAGCTTCCTGCTGGAGCGGGAGTGGAGCCACAAACCCCCACGTCCTTACCCTGCGGGGGAAGCAGGGACAATTGTAGAGTGGGGGCGTGGCCTCGGTGAGCTTCCTGCTGTAGCGTGAGTGGAGCCGTAAACTCCCACACTGTCATGAACCATCGGACACGCCCCTTTTTTTCGACCTCCTGGTCCTTGACACATCGGGGCTTACACTCTGGTGTACTTCCAACATGGCCATTAAACACAGAACACTGCCTACCAGCTTTCACGTCCGACGTAGCATGTTCTATAAAGAAGCCACGCCCCCAAGGCCATACACGTCTCAAAGCTACTGATTGCTGTGTCTACATATGTGCTCCTTAGTTCGCCTTTGCTGAACTCTGTTGTTTCCTGGTTCCCGGACCACCCGCTTCCTCCTACTATCCTCCTTCCTCCTTAACCTGTCTTCCTTTCCGGACTCCGTGTACCCGCTTCCGAGTACACCTCCTTCGAATCCTGGACTTCCTGGCGTTTCCTATTGATCCTGGACGTAGAAGCTGAATGAACGCTGGAAGCCGAAGACGGCCGTGCAGGGTTGTACAAAACCCGAACCGTACGGAAGAAGACTCCTCCCAAAAATTCCAGCAAGCAGAGAACTCAGGTGAGAAAGGGGGAAACCTGTGACAGATTGAGACGCCACCTAACTGAAGTCAATACAGACACGGAGGCGGCCATTCAAGATCTTATGCGTGGCATGCAAGTACTAACGACCGAAGTACAAAACCTAAAGGCAGAGAATGCTGCATTAAAACAATTAGTCTTGTCCCGCGACTCTGCCACGAAAGAAAGCGTACTATTGGGCGGCATTGTGGACAAATACGATGGGTCTGCAAAAAACCTTTGTGGATTCCTTGATTCCTGTTTAGTCCACTTTACCTTTAAGCCCTATTATTTCTCTATCCCCAGGGCTAAGGTGGGCTTTATTATTTTGCACCTTTCCGGGAATGCATTAACCTGGGCCACACCTTTAGTTAATGCCGGAGATGCCCTCCTGGATGATTAAGACGGATTCGTTCAAGCTCTTAAGACCATGTTTGACCGCCCAGAACAGGTCTATAGTGCTCAGGAACGTCTACTCGATTTCCAACAAGGCTCCCAGGACATGCTCACATATGTAACACGGTTTAAACAATTGGCTAAAGAAGCGGATTGGTCCTCAGAAGCCTGCTTCACTCTTTTTCAAAGAGGGCTAAATGAAGACATCAAGGATGAACTAGCCAGAGTGGCTCACCCAAGTTCATTCCAAGCCCTTATGGATCTCGCTCTGCAGATTGACTTCCGCATCCAGGAAAGGAAGGCAGGGGAAAGGAAGACCAAGATACCCATTCAGAAAATCCCTATAGAGACCTCCTCGAAGTCTGATTCTATTCCTGCCCCTAGTAACTAACCCGAACCCATACAACTAGGGGCTTTCCGTGGAACCATATCCCCCCAAGAAAGGATGCGAAGGATCCATAGGCGCTTATGCATGTATTGTGCCTCGGACAAACATTTAGTGAGAGAGTGTCCTTCAGCTCCTCCACGGCGTTCGGGAAATGCCAGCTCCCGATCCTAGATGGAGCACAGTTTCGGGAGAGAGATGTTTGCTCCACATCTATTCCATCCTTGAACTCTCCTGGACAAACCAATCTGGTAATATTACAGGCCTTTCTATCGCCATCCAAGAAGGAAACCTACCCCATTTTGGCATTGGTGGATTGTGGAGCCATGGGAATATTCATAGATCAAGATTGGGTCTTTAAACACCATATTCCATATGAAACCCGGGATATCATGCAACCCGTAGAAGCAATCGATGGAAGACCCCTTTCTTCAGGACCCATAACCCTTCAAACCAAGGAAATTGAGCTAGCAATAAACCACCATCGAGAGAAGATAAAGTTTGACATCATTAAGTCTGCCCATTACCCAATGGTTTTGGGTATGCCCTGGCTACAAAGACACAACCCATACATCAATTGGGCAGCAGGTTCCTTGTTTCTGGGTTCCGAACATTGCATGTCTCATTGCTTACTCCTGGATTCTGCTCCAACACCATCGGAAGGAGCTTCGGCAGACCATCAAGGCCCATTCACAGTCTCAAATATCATCCAGGTTCCTAAAGTCTATCAGGAATACGACAATGTGTTCTCTTCTGCCATTGTCCAAGCCTTACCTCCTCATAGACCCGAAGACTGTGCTATTGATACCGAACCTTCAGCTGTGATTCCTTTTGGATAGATGTTCATCTTATCCGAACCTGAGAAAAGGGCCCTCCGTGAATACCTAGATACTAACCTTGAAAATAGCACCATATGACCATCCAAATCCCCAGCCGGAGCCTCACTGTTTTTTGTTCCAAAAAAGGATACCAATGAGCTCAGACCTTGTCTTGATTATCGAGGTTTAAATCAGTGCACCCTGAAAGATCGCAATCCATTGCCCTTGATCTCAGATATCCTGGAAGCAGTAAGAGGAACCGTAATCTTCACTAAATTGGATCTCAGAGGTGCCTACCATCTGATCCGTATTAGAGAGGGAGACGAATGGAAGACAGCCTTTAGAACACCCTTTGGTCACTTTGAGTACTTGCTCATGCCCTTCGGACTTGCAAATGCCCCAGCGGTCTTCCAACGCTTCATGGATCGGGTGTTTTCAGATATGTTATTCCTCTTCATCATTGTGTATCGGGACAATATCTTAATATTCTCTAAGGACCATTTTAAGCATGAGGAGCATGTTAAGGCAGTGTTACAACAGCTACGTGAACACAAGCTCCTGGCAAAACCCTAGAAGTGCCTTTTCCATGTCTCTACTGTTCACTATCTAGGATTTGTCCTTAGCCCAGAAGGTATTGGAATGGATCACTCCAAGGTAAAAGCCATACTATCCTGGCCTATTCTGACTACCGTGAAAAAAATCCAATCCTTCCTGGGGTTAGCTAACTTTTATCAGAAATTCTTACCTTCCTTTTCCGAGATAGTGCAACCGATCATTGCCTTGTTGAAAAAAGATACTCCCTTTCTTTGGACAACAGCCCAAGAGGAGGCATTCCAACGGTTAAAGACAGAGTTTACACAAGCTCCAATCCTGGCTCAACCTGACATCAATCGACCTTTCCTAGTGGAAACAGACGCCTCTAACTACGCCATTGGAGCAGTTCTAAAACAGGAATTCGACGACAGCCTGGAACATCCCATTGCTTATCTTTCACAGACACTAACTCCCAGTGAAACCCATTTTTTTTTTTTTATTGTAAAACTACAGTTTAATACATGTATCAAACTTTTGTTACAAGAGTTTCCCACTTTGGCTCTTATACACCAAGTAAAGCTAAGTTGACATTGTCGTTTCCACTTCCTTTATTTCTTTATCCTTTTTCCTCACGCATAATAAGGTCTTGTCTTGTGTTCTCAGGTTTAATCTGTGATCAGAATTGCGTCTAGGAAGTTTATTATACTGCATGTGAGTTTGATGTTTTGCCCGGCCGCAACTGTTTCCCACCACTCATCTGCGTCATATAAAATGGGTTTGTAAGAGTGCAGGAGTAGTTCTCGGGTAATGGTAAGCTCTGTACAGGATGTTATTAGATGTTTTAGTGATTCCACTTCGCCAGAGTTGCAAAACCTGCATTTATCTGAGGAAGTGACTTTAGATCGACGTTGACATAATGATTCTCTGTTGTTCAGAACATTTAGTCTGAATTTCAGGAATTGATTCCTGTGGTAACGAGATGGACACTTTGTGAGATATTTCGGGGGGGAGTGTAATTTCAGCATACTCGTCAAGTCTGGGAGAGTGGCTTTCCGAGTTACACGAAGCTCGTGAGTTGATATCCAGTCCCAGGTTTCGAGTTTTTTTTTGCGTGCTGAGGTCGATTAATCAGCTCGTCTATTGAGATGTTAGCGGCTTCCATGATGGTTTTTATTTTACGCTTCCATGTTTGAAGTATGTTTGATTGTGAATATTCGGACTCCTTTGCAAAAATTCCATATGCTGGAATTTGTGAACCAAGTAGTATTTTCCTCATAAATGATAGGGATTGCCATAGTATTGTCATGTAGAGAGAGTTCTGCGTCAATTCGTATCTCAGAGCTACAGTTGAAATATATTTTGGAAGACTCAGAGCTCGGCTCCAGAACCTCCCTTCGAGTTGTTGCCACAGGGAATGCTCGATGTTCCAGCCTGTCGCCCCACCAAAAGTTATGGTGGGAATAAATTTCTGCAGGTAGAATGTTAGTAGTGGGGCTATTGAACATTTTCCAAAGTCTTTGTTGATTTTGGCTCCTTGGCGACCTAATTTGTCTGCTCTTTCTAGAAGATCGCTTGTCCAGGCAGATTCACAGATGGAATTGTTAACCAGGATGCCCAGGTATCTAATAGATGATACGATGTTTAATTCTGCTTTTTCAATTACCCATTTAAAGTTGTTATCTTTTCTCGATAAACTTTTTCCAATACACATGATCTTTGTTTTGTCTGTATTTAATTGCAGGTCGTTGGCCTCTAAGTACTTGTTCAAACTAAGTAGTAGATGTTGTAGGCCAATCTGAGTTAGGTCGATCAACACGATGTCGTCGGCATATACGAGACATTTAATGGAGGATCCGTTTATTTTTGGAGAGAAACAGTGAACAGTTTCAAGCCAGTGCGGTAAATCAGAGATGAAAAGTTTGAATAATTCAGCAGCAAGGGGACAACCTTGCTTGACCCCTTTATGCGTGGGAATCGGCTCTGTGAGTGTACCTTGAGAGTTCACCTTCACTTGTATTGTTGTATTAGTGTGCAACGCTATAAGGGGGTCAAGAAGTTGTGCTGGGCAGTTCCACCCTCGTAGTTTAGACCAAAGTTTGCTGCGGTTTATTGCATCAAACGCTTGTCTGAGGTCGACAAATGCAAAAAAGATTTTTTTTTTCGCTTTTAGGGCTTCTAGTTTTAAGATGGATAACAGGGTGAGATTTACATCAACACCGACTTGTTCGACGAAACCTGTTTGTCGACAGTCTGTTTGTTTTTCTTTGGCAGCCCAAGCAGTCAGTTTCAAGCGAAGGAACGATCCGAATATTTTCCCCATCGTGTCCAGCAGGGCAATAGGCCGGTAATTCGAAGGCTCATCTCGACTTCCTTTCTTATAGATTGGTACCACTATGGCCTTGGCCCATGATGCAGGCGTTTTTCTAGACTTTGAAATTTGTCGAAATAGAGTTTCCATAAATTTGGCCCAATGATGTTTATGTTTTTTTAATGTAATGTTGGAGATGTGATCAGGTCCGGCTGCACTTGAGTTCTTTAGGTTTCCAATTGCTATTGCCAGATCTTCCTGTGAGGGTGTTATTTCCCAGGCTTTGGAGGAGGCAGAGAAAAAGTCTTGAGTGTCTTTGAGCGGCTGTTCATATGCCTTTGTAAAATAGTCGACCCACTTCGCGCTAGGAATTTCATTTGACATGCTTGGGTTGGTTTTTGTTATTCCTTTATTTAGTATAGCCCATATGTCACGAGAGTTTTTGGTGATTATTAATTTTAACATAATTTCAGCTCTGTCTTGTTCGATGATCGCAGAGTGAGATTTAAGCCAGTTTCTGTAGGCCTGGCGGCGCGTTTTTATCTCCTTTTGTATGTCGTTTTGATCGTGTTTGGACTTTCTTATCAGCCGTATGTCTTTTCTTAATGATTTTTTTGCTGCAACTATTTTATTGCTGTAAAGATGTTTTGTAGTGTTGCCATAGAATCTTAAATTTGAGTGTTTTGGCAGGAACGCGGCCAGCAGGGGAACATATTCAACGTCATTAGAATCATCAAGGTCGGAGACTAGTTTCAGGATTTTCGGGCCGTTGGTTTTAAGCCGATTTCCAGCAGCGTTTATCGACAGAGGTATTTCATAAGTCTCAGACAGAAAGGGGATCTCGTGATGTAATAATAAACATAGCATGTCGTGGTCACTAGCGGACTTCGGGATTACCTCGAGTGATTCCACCCTTTCGAATATGTTTCGAGAGGCCCAAATGTAGTCCAGGGTTTTCCTGCATTGGAGTCGCTTCCAGGTTGTGTTGCAGGGTTGGTCGCCCTTTGTGTTTCCGTTGACCATCTGACAGTTTCGTGAGGCAAGTGCTCGAGACCACAATTTGCCTCGTTCAGATACTTCAGTTTCAGGTATGGGGTTGTTCTCCATATTGTGAGGATTGAATTGAAACCAGCTGCAGTTCAAGTCGCCGCATATAATTACCGATAGGTCAGTAAAATTAAGAAAGGCATCGTCAATTAGAGTTGTGACTGAAACAATAAAGTTTGTGGTGGAAATCATTGCTGGGTTCCAATAACTGTTGATTACAAGTAAATGACTGTGGGTCTTTGGAATTTTCGTGTCACATCGGATAATCGTTCCTTGCACAAAGGGATTCGGATTTATTGTAACAATTGGGGTCATCTAGTTATAGATTTTAACCAGAGTTAGTAGGCCTGAGAAAGGGCGGCCTTTAGAGTTTTTTTTCGCGGGGTTCAAAAAAACACTGAATCCGTCTTTAGATGGTGCTTCACGAAGCCATGTTTCTTGGAGGCAGATCATGAAAACCTCATCTGAAGGTTCTACAAAATCATTGAACAGGTGCGTAAAACCACGGGTATTCCAGGAGATCAGACAGAGCTGTGTTTGTGTTGCTCATTGTCAGTGGTTTTGGTCGTTTCTTCTGCTGACTTCTTGTCTGCCCCCGTCGTTTCTTGTTTTGAGAACCAGCTCTTGTCGAGATCTAGATGGAAGTGATAATGATTTCCGTAAGGACATTCGACTGATATTTCTTTCAGGTTTATTTGCGTTGTGCTTCCTGGTCGGGTTTCGGTTTTGATTTGTCAGATCTGGTTCCAAGGAAATGTCAAAACCAAACACTAGTAACTCTTTAGCAGCTTGCAGTAAGATGTTTTTTGCAGTACAAGAGGTTAAATGTAGGAGCACTTGATCGGTGGATTTTTCTGTTGCATATTCAACGATTTTGATGTCGTCTGTCTTTATGGACCGAAGTTGAGGAACACAGGTAAACAGTTTTAGAACGTTAGCTCTATTTAAGTTTAATTCGTGTTCGTCAGATAAAATGTTTTGAAGTCGGAGTTTCCATGGGGTTGCTGCAAGTTTTGACATGTCGCCATGTGCTCTAGAACGAAAGTGTGAATCGATTTTTCTCTGGTTTGTTGTTAGCTTTGGATTTAATCTTGAGGTGACAGAAACAGGCAAAGTCTTTTCAGCATTTGAAAAATCCTTTTTTGGAATGTCGCAAGGACGTCGATTGTGCGGTTTTTCATTCGCTGAAGTTTGTTTTGATGCCAGGTTGTTAACAACCTTTGCTGGCGTGGCTTCGTAAGAGGAGAAGTTGTTTATTTCACTTCCAGTTAAATATGTAGAGAGATCGCATAGGTCTACGGAAGATTCATTTGCCGAGCGAACCGGGCTCTCAATAATCGAGTCTATGCGTCGGCGTTTTGCTGTTTGTTTAGGCATGACTTTGTTCTGATCTTTTGGCCAGGCAGGTACTTGGGTTTGTGAAGAGGTTGGTTGTTGATGAGCATTTTTACGTTCAAACAAACCAGTTTTTTTTGGAGTGGTCAGAGTTCTTATAAATTTTTTTACAGTATGACGTGTATTTTTTTTTTGTTGGGATTCCTTTTGACCGCCTTCAGAACGTTTCTGTTTGTCGGTAGTTGAGCCTTTCTTAGTTGAATTCGCTATAGCAATTGTTTTAGCAGGAGCGCTAAAAATATTAAATGAGGAAGGTCGGAAACTCACTGAAGCAAGTGATTCCTCAGAGTTTGCTGCAAGAATCGTCAGGAGAGAGGCATTTTTTCCTAGAGGGTTTGTATGACAAGTGTGTCTTGGTTGATCGCTCTGTTGCTCATGAGTAGGTTGCGCCAATTGGGTTGGAGCAACGGCAAAGATGTCAGGTTTTGAAGGGGCGTTTGCATTAGTTGTCACAAGGATTAGCTCGTCGGGCTGGTGTCCGGTATCCTTTAAGACCGAAGGGGAACATTTTGAACACGATGGTGTTGCATACAATGTGGAGTTCGAGTTGACGTTTTTCCTCATCCATTTCACTGCGTCTAGCAGGCCTTCTGTAAGTGTGTCGTTTTGGCAGTGGTGTCTGGCGGCCAAGTCACCAAGCCGCTCTTGCCATCTTGTTGTCTGGTCAGCATTTTTTTCCATTTGCGTTTGTAGAAAGCCTGTAAAGCGATCGAATTTGTCTACTTGTTTGACCAGAGTCTGAATCATAGCACCTTGGTCAGATATTTGGCCTTGTAGAGTTTCATATAGTTTGGTAAAGGGCGCCAAAGCAACAGCAGATGCTGCAAGGACGTTGTTATGGATTTGCATGATGACTTCAGGTAGGGTGCTTGCGTGCAAGGTGTTTGCTAAGGTGGCGTCTTGTTCGTTTGAAGATGAAGTGGAACAATCCAGATGAAACTTCGAATTAATAGGTGACAGGGTTCGAGGTAAAGTAGATTGTAAAGTTTCGCCATGGGAAGACTTGTTTGTGGAAGATGGAGTGCTTGCTTGGGCAGTTTGTTGATCTTGTAATGGTAACAGTTGTTGAAAGTTTGACTTTAATTCTGCAATTCGTTGTAGGCGTCTTGCTCTAGCAAGCGTACTACACTCCAAGCTGGATGGCTTGTGTGTTGTTACTGGTAAAGACGAGGTTGGGTGGAGTCCATTCGGAGGTCTCAGCGTTTCTTGATCTTCAGGGGCTTGGCATGCATAGCTACTACAGTTTCCTTGACCTGGGTGCTCTGTTGAGCGTTTAGCAGACATCGCTGCCAAGTTGGGTAAGGGCAAAGAGATAAAAAGGCTAGATGCAGGTCTTGAGGGGTGTAGAGTTTGAAGCAGATTTTTTGTTGAGACCGTTGTCGAAGATTTCTCCTGTGTAGATAGAGCTGTTGGATTCACAGCGTGTGTGCAAGATGAAGAGCGTGGCGCTGTCTCATCATTTAGCAGATTTAAAAGTTCGTCGTCGCTCACCATGGAGTGCTGCCGGGGTTGGGAACCCATTATTCTGTTTTGGAAAAGGAATTGCTAGCCATCCGTCAAGCCTTCACAGAGTGGAATCATTTACTTCTAGGAGCAAAACATCCTCTCCAGGTCCGCACGGACCATCGGAATCTTCAAGTTTTACAGGCTCTGGAATGTAGGAATAGCTGTCAAGCCCGTTGGGCCTTCTTCTTTGCCCAGTACCAGTTCCAGATTCATCATGTCCCTGGAACAGAGAATATAATTGCTGACGCCTTATCTCGACGCCCCGACTACAAAACTCTTGAAGACCAGTCATTCCCTAAAATGTTTCCACATACGATATTCGTAGCTCAAGCAATCAGCCTCCTGGATGATGTTCGGATACAAACCCAGTCCTCTGAACTATGGAAAGAATTTACAGGAAAGAACCGATGGAATCTGAGAACAAAGGACGGATATCTTTTCAAGGATAAAGGTTAAGTCATCCCCACACAGAAACTACAACAAAAGATAATATCCCTCTGTCCCGATACCCTTCACTCCGGACATAGTGGCATCACACACACCCTCCATCTACTACAAAGACAATTTTGGTGGCCGAGAATGAAAACTGACGTACGACTGTACATCCAAGCCTGTGCAGTCTGCAGTCAAAACAAACATGATAACAAAAGACTGGCGGGCCTCCTACTTCAGCCCACACTACCAACAAGGCCCTGGGAAATTATTGCTACGGACTTCATTGTGGAATTACCACCTTCCAGGGGGTACACGACTATCATGGTCACCATAGATTTATTCACTCATATGGCTCATTTTACACCATTATATAAGCTACCTTCTTCCTCAGAACTTGCTGGAATCTTCCTAGAACACATATTTAGACTTCATGGACTCCCTTCCAAGATCATATCAGACAGAGGACCTCAATACATATCTCAATTTTGGAAACACCTTTGCCGGATACTAGGAATCCAACGTGCCCTCTCTTCAGGGTATCGTCCACAGACTAATGGGGCTACCGAACGTGTGAATCAAACCCTGGAACAATATCTTTGTTGTTTCACTACCAAGGTCCAGGACGATTGGTCACTTCTAATACCTCTGGCTGAATTCTCCTATAACAATTCGGATCACTCGGCTGTCAAGACCAGCCCCTTTTTCTGCAGTCAAGGATTTCACCCTTCGGTGCTACCTTCCATCCTCCCACATCCTACACCTGTTCCTACAGTTGATTCCTGGATCGAAACACTCATCAATGTACAGAAGGAAGCCAAAGAGCATTTAGAAAGGGCCCAAACTCATGCCAAGCATTATGCGGATTCCAAGAGAAGACCAGGTCCCTCCTACACAGTAGGAGATAAGGTCTGGCTAGCCTCAAAACTACTGCTCCGACATCTACGACTGAATAAACTGGCTCCCCGGTATTATGGGCCCTTTCCCATAAAAGAGATCATTAACCCAGTGGCCTTCCGACTCAAATTACCAGACTCCTAGAAGAAGATTCACCCAGTTTTTCATACGTCTCTAATGAAACCATACATCCAGTCCTCCCGGACTACCCTCAGGCCCAATACTGTACTTGTCAATGACCAACTGGAATATGAAGTGTCCAGAATATGTGACTCCAGATACAAACGTGGTCAGCTCCAATACCTGGTTGAATGGAAGGGATACCCTCCCAGTGAACGCACTTGGGAACCAATCTCAAACTTAAATACCCCCAGATTACTCAGAAGATACCATCTCATACACCCGGGCAAACCCAGTGGGACGGGTTTTCGGAGGAGGCATGCTGTCATGAACCGTCGGACACGCCCCTTTTGGACCTCCTGGTCCTTGACACATCAGGGCTTACACTCTGCTGTACTTCCAACATGGCCATTAAACACAGAACGCTGCCTACCAGCTTTCATGTCCAACGTAGCACGTTCTATAAAGAAGCCACGCCCCCGCGGCCCCGCGCATCTCAACTCTACTGATTGCTGTGGGTAGACGTGTGCTCCGTAGTTCGCCTTCGCTGAACTCTGTTGTTTCCTGGTTCCCAGACCCCCCGCTTCCTCCTACTATCCTCCTTCCTCCTTATCCTGTCTTGTTTTCCAGACTCCGTGTACCCGCCTCCGAGTACACCTCCTTCGAATCCTGGACTTCCTGGAGTTTCCTATTGATCCTGGACGTAGAAGCTGAATGAACACTGGAAGCCGAAGACGGCCGTGCAGGGTTGTGCAAAAACTGAACTGTACGGAAGAATACTCCTCCCAAGAATTCCAACAAGCAGCGAACTCAGGTGAGAAAGGGGGAAACCTGTGACACACACCCTTAGCCCCAAGAGCTTCACCCTGCCGGTGGAGACCAGAGCAATTGAAAAGTGGAGCCGCAAACTATCGTGCCCTTATCCCCAGGGGCTTCAACCTGCGTGAGGAGGTTGGGACAATTGTAAAGTTGGGGTGTGGCCTCTGTGAGCTTTCTGCTGGAGCGGGAGTGGAGCTGCCTACTTCGGTGCCCTTAACCCCAGGGGCTTAATGTGGGTTTATATACTGCATATGTTATTCAAACACTTATCGAGATTAGGAATTATTCCGGAATCCTGGTGAGAGTCGATAGTTAATCCTATTCACAAAACGAGCCTTTGAAATTTTGCTTCTATCGCTCCCTCACTATGATTGACTCTTCATGTAAAACTTTTATTAACGTTCTGTTAGAAGACCTTAGGCCATGGTTGACCAGTTATAATCGCCTGCAAATGCAACAAACTGGGTTTTCGGCGAGGCATGACTACTTTACATAGCATTTGGACGATTCCATTACTAAAAGGAGAACATTAACTACACCGGGGAAGAGCCTCTATTTAGCATTCATTATTCGGGGGCCTTCGACAGTGTTCAACCACACAGATTGTAGGATAAACTAAACAGCTGGAACATTCCGCCTGCTTTATCTGACCTAATTAGACAGATTTATGAATCTACCTCTGTTACCATTAGATTAAATGCCATGGGCTCCCGTTAAAACTAATTCTGTCCCTGATGTATTCTTGCTCCATTACTCCACAGACTTTAAATGGCAGATAAACAGGAACATATGAACAGCTGTAATAATTATCTTGCCTTCTGAACAAGCAGAGCTTGGCTTGGTTATCATATGCAGACAGCACAGTTATTCTCGATTACATCCATGTTGGACTACAGAGATCTATGCAAGCCTTACACGACTACTCTAATGCCAATTATCTTCGAATTGTGTGCAATAAAACAAAGATTATGGTCATAGGGAAAAATAAATATTAAACAAATGATGCATGGAAAATTGACAAGGATTGCATTGCTGGTTGTCAATAGTTATATCTATTTAGGCAGGCCTATCAGCTCAACTCTGGGTCATGAATTGTTGGAAAATGCTATTGTCCCCAAAACGTTAAAAACATTTGGTGCCATTAGGAATTTTATTAGGAACAAGGGTGGATTCTCCCTTGATGGCCTGATCAAGCTTTATAAGACTAGCATAGTCCGGGCATTCTACATGGTCTTGAATGCTATACTAAAAAGCAAATCAAATTGGTCAATAGACTGGATAGGAAACTCTGGTGCCCTGTCCTAGGCTTTGCCACTATGACACTGATTCAAGCCATTTGAAGTGAACTGAGCCTTTGCTCCATTCTCACTCTGTGGAAGATACAACGTAGTGATTGGGCATTGAAGATTTTAATGGATAGTAATAAGGAGGCCTCATTACTGAACCTCTTTGCTACTGTTCTAAATGAAGGCAAGAAGGTCGTATATTACAACAGGATCTGCTTACTCTTTGTAAAATCGTTTATGAAGAGATAGGTTGGGCAGCGACAGCGCCATATGATTATGGCACTGCCAGGATCGAAATGAAGGAGAAAGGGCATCATCACAAGTTGGGCGGTAGCCCTTAAATGTAGCAGTAATTACCACTGCTTCTAAGGGTTGGCCCAATTACGAGTATGGTCACATTCACCTCCATCTCCGAGCCAGCAGAGAGGGCATTTTTGCTGCTATTAGTACCAGCGCAATTTGCACTGGTGCTGACAGTGCCCCCCAGACCGATTGGGTTCAATGTACCCAAGTGGGAATGGGGAAATACCGCCTTATCGCTACTCGTGATCCGGCGCTAAAAGCACCAGACCGAGTAGTGGCAACACTATTTGTGTTGGCAATGTCCCAGCGCAATTACCGCCAGGATACCGTCAACCTAGTGATGGGGCCCAACACCTTTAATTGGGATAGAGTGAATAATGTAGAATATTCATTCACAAAGAAGAGGTTTGAGCACTAGGCAAGAAAAGGCTTCCCTCATCTTGCACCTTTTGATTATGTGATAAAGGGCTACTACCAAATCTTGCGACGATTAATAATGTGTCTTAGATTTAACGCATTACCTACTAAGATTCTTCTGGGGGCAAGGACTAAAGCACCTGTTAATCATAGGGTCTGCTGCTTCTGTAGGACTAGTCTGGAAACCACACGTCATATTTGGACTCAGTTGCGAGGTTCTAGAAGCATTAGGTGGGCTCCAAATTCGTCCACAACATCAATAGTATATGCAGAGATCAATTCTGCTCATATCTTTACTGTAGTAACTTCCTTGTTTTGTCTTCTGCCGCTTAGCATATATGGAACAGAGTTGAGAGCATGGAATCAACTGAACAAGATTACATATTTTGCAGGGAATCTGATAATTAAGCATTAATGTTGAAGCTGCCAGAAGTTTGGGAATTTTAGATTATCGTCATATGATCGATTGATTTGCATATTGGTAGCTGGAAATTAAAGGTGTAGTCCCAAAGGTTCATCTGCCTGTGGGAGGCCATATCTTGACATTAGATTGATGGTGGTCGATTTTTATAGTTTTCATTGCTAAAATATGATTCTTTGTAGATGCATTATGTGATTACTTGTGTGTTTAATGATTGATTAATTTATCTTGTTAGAAGTGTAGGATATTTGTGATATGTTTTTATCAGTTAAAGTGTAAAAGGGTTTTGAACGAACCAAGAAACACGATAAACAAAAACAAATCATCTGCCCTGTGTTCTGTTCTAACTAATTTGCAGTTTTTTTTTTCTTCTCTTGCATTGTTCATGTATGTAACCGTTTCAGACTTAAAAACCTTTTGCTCTTGTTTTCCATTTAAGGAGATTGTGTGATTAGCGAATTGCAGAGATAACACTGCACGCTAAAGTGCCTCATACAGAATCTGTGTGTGTGAGACATGCTGGAGAAGTCGTAAATGCATCCATAAAGGCATCAATAGGTCACAAAAGGATGCATGCACTGTGTGGCTCTTTCTCTGCGTCTGTCCAGCAGCGGTGCAAGTGAGGTGGAATATATTCAGACTTTTAACAGCGTTTCTGAGCCATGAAAAGAAACACTCATGCATAACATGATAGCTTCTTTTGCACTTCCACATTGAAAATAATTGCGTGAAAAAGTGAAGGGTCCATTAAGACTCAATGGGCCTCATTACGAGATTTGCGGTAAGGAGAAAACAATGCCAGAATGGTAATACCGGCATCGTATACCGGTCTGGCCCATTACGGCCCAGCACAAAAGGTGCACACCCACACACTACATTCCTTCCTAGACTAGAATCATCCCACTTGCTGTTGCGATTTTGGATCTGGAGGACATGCCTGCACTGCTACACCATGAGCAGGCACTACATCAGGTACTACAGAGGAGATGCAGGAGGAGAAGGAAGGTGAGACTGGCCCAGCAAGTACCACCAGTACAAGCAGTGGTACCACACAGGCAGCCACCAATCTCTCGTATAAGGGCCACTCCATTCAACTTGACTCCTGCACAGATCCTCACCTTGTACCGCCTGGACAGCAACACCATCACCACCATTGTGGATCTAATACACAATGACATAGTCAGCCTGATTGAAATCTTTACCACCATCCCCCATCTACTGAAGGTAGTCTCTGTGCTCCACTTTCTGGCCACAGGCACCTACCAGCACACGGTGGGGCAGCTGCATGGCATATCACAACCATGTTTCTCATGCATGCTGAACCAAGGGCTGGATGCCCTCCTGAAGCATGAAGGGGACTACATATCCCTACCACGGACTGTCCAGGAGGTGAATGACACAATAGTTGTTTTTCATACACTGGTAGGCATGCCACATTGCATCAGTGCCCTCGACTGCACCCATGTGGAGTTGGTGGTCCCGCATGCCATGGAGATGGTGTACCGCAATCGCAAGCTATAGCACTCCATCAATGTGCAGATGGTATATGATGTCAGCAAGATGATCACACATTGCTGTGCCTGAATCCCCGGATCAACGCACGATGCAATGGTGCTGTGGAACTCCTCACTACCCTGCTAGGTGGAGCGACATGCTGCACGGCATGCCTGGTTGCTGGGTAAGACTGCACACAGGCCCATGCTAGTGTTTGGGTGGGGGTGAGACATGCATATGCTACCTGGGTGTGTTGGCGGGGAACATGCATATGCTACTTGGTTGTGTTTGGGGGGGGGATATGCATATGCTACCTGGGTGTGTTGGGGGGGAAACATGAATATGCTACCTGGGTGTGTTGGGGGAAACATGCATATGCTACCTGGGTGTGTTTGGGGGGAAAGATGGATATGCTACCTTGCTACCTGAGTATGTTTGTGTGGGGAAACATGCATATGCTACTTTTCCGTCCACTGGCCCATGGGTGGGATTGTGGTGTTGACTGGACACTGTCCATGCTGGCAAACACTCTGCCCCTAATCATCCCAACCTGAACATGACACTGACAATGCATGCCGACATACTCTGGCCGCACACCAATGTCAAAATGTCAGACTCTCAAGCAGCGCACAACCCTCATCATGTACACTGCACATCATCAGACCGTACCCAGAGCCCCACAATGCACCAACATGCAGTCACAAAGCGTAATATACAAGACTGCATCAAATCACCTCACAGGTCATGCATCCATGAGTGCGTAGGATTAAATCCCGCTCAGGGAACCCACTGTCACTGGCCCTCCACCACAGGAACCACGCATACCACCATGGCAAAATGTGTAGATGAATTCCAACGTAATAATCTACTTGTGACAAGACTGCTAGAAATGCAACCCATCAAGTAGTCAACATCACCTATATGAGTGCGATTGGAGTGGTAAACATCCACTGCACATAAGTACCAGCATGCAAGTGGGCACCCTGCATCATCAAATAACGCATCCCTACACTTGTGGACCATACCACCGAACACATTGTGGCATGCTTACCTGTGTGCAGACGTGTAGGGACATGTGCATGGCATCATGAAATAACTGCAAGCATGACACTCCAACATGTGACATGGTGTATATCTGCGTCTATCATCAAACACTGGCCTTAATGAATTTGGTCACATCACATGCCACACAGCCCTCACATGCGAGTACATCATGGCCCCTCCCACTCCATCTGGGTGAGTGGTGAGTCTGATGTGAAGTCCCCTCAGTCCTGTATGTCACACTTGCCTACCACCATTTTTTGGCAAGCTGTGAACAGGCCAGATAATTGTGCATATGTGTAGTTAATGGCTGCCATCGTAAATATCCTGCATATGAACATGAACAATGATGGAATTGAAAAATGTTCCTCACACATACCTTATTGTGCTCCCATGCAGGTGATGCAGGCTATCCCCTGAAGCCGTGGTTCCTCACCGCTGTCAGAAATCCGCCGAACAGGCACGAAGAGGACTACAATCGGGCACATACACATACCCATGTCGTGATCGAGCAGTCCTTTGGCTTGTTGAAGGCACAGTTTTGCTGCCTCAGCAGGTCGGGTGGGGCACTCCTGTACGGGCCTGAGAAGATGGGCAGGATCATCATGGTATGTGACATGCTGCACAACATGTGCATCCGACGGAATGTACCTCTGCTGACTGACATTGACCAGCAACCACCGGGTGAGGATGAGGATGATGAAGGAGAAGGGATTGCACATCAGCCAGGTGACGATGCACATGAGGGATGTGCTGTGCACCTGTCTGTGGTAGGCCAATTCTTCTCATGCACATGAATGCAGAGGGTGCCGTGGATGTTGGACTCTGGGCATTGGGTGTGAGGGTAGATGGATACTGTGCATTGTAATGCAATAAATTCACATACACCCAATAAGCAATGTCCAGTCATGTTTTTTTACACAATGGGTGTATTAAACAGATGATATTTACAACATGCATAGTCCCTCCACCTCACACACACCCTCTCCTGCTCCCCCAACACACCCACTCCCCCAACACCCACATACACCCCCTCCCCCAACACTACCACACACCCCACACCCCCAACAACCCCACACACCCCACATACCCCCTGCCCCCAACACCCCCACACACCTCTTCTCCCCTCCCCCCTCACTCCCAAAATCCCCTCCCCTCCCCTCCCAACACCCCCACACATGAAGTGCACAAAATGTTTCATGAAGCACTTGCAGTCAACACATGCAGGGTGCCCCTGCTACTGCTGCCCCCTCTACGGAGTAGGGGGTTGTATTTCAGTGCGCCGTATGCTGCACAGGGACCTGCTCACAGGACTGGTCTGCGTAGAGCTTTCAGGTGTGGCAGATGATGAGGTGGATGGTTGCGGGTCGGTTGGCGCTGGATGCCACTGCTCCATGTTGTCAGCTATTCTGTCCAGGATCTGGGCCAGTGTTGCGAATCATGGACCCGCTTGCTGTTCCTGTTTACGGCCTTGATAATGGCCACAGTGCTGGCACGCATTTCACTCCTTCTTGCCTCCCCATCTGCAACATATTGTTTGACGAGTTCATGCATCGCCTGTTGCTGGCCCTCCAGCCATGACATGCGCCCCTCCATGTCCTGTATCGTGGTGGAGGTGGATAGTTCATTTGCTGATGTGGCCAATACGGGGATGTTCTCAGATGGAGACCACTCTGCATGTGTGCCCTCTCCTCCAGACACATGCTGAGGGGTGCCCTCTGGGGTGACCTGGGGGCTCGGGGTTTGCACAGCATCCTCAGACAGGTTGCCTCCCTTGTGAGTGTGCTCCTCAACATGGCCCTCTTCCTCATCGCCACTATGGGGCGCAGATGCAGCTACCTCCCGGACAGGACTTGTGGCAGCTGACTGTGTTCCGTCATGCTCCAATTCAACGGTAGTGGCCACATCCTTTGTTTCGGTTGACTCCTGGGTTGTGATGGCAGGTTTTGTTTGTCCCGTGCTGGGAGCTCTGAGGATGGTGGTGCACTTGTGTGTGCCTTGTGTGGCAATCTGACCATCCAACTGCCACTGGATGTCGATGGCCTGGTGCCATCATCCCTGGCCCTGGAACTTTTGACAGGTGCACTGGCCTGGCCACCTGCTGCATGGTCATCGCTGTCTGCATCCGTGCCTGTGAGGGACAGAGAGAGGCAGGGCATCAGTGATGGTAGTACTTGCATCATGCATGCATTGGTGTCTGTGCAGTTTGTGCCATCTAGATTGTTGCATGTTTGTTGTTGTGGCAGACAGGGTGCATGCAATGTTAGGGGGGGTGGAATTGGCATCCTTTAGGTCTTGATATGTTTGCCGTGGTGTCTGCTATCGGGCCTACATGTGTGTTGTGGCTTGCGTGCAGTGTGACACATGCTGTTGATCTGTGTGTTGGGTGTGTATTGGCTATGGGTCCAGCATGCATGTTGATGTGACAGTGGTGAGGCCAGCATCTAGACAGGGATATGTGTATGTGTGAATGATGGGCCATGTATTGGCTTGAATCACTATCACATTTGGTGACATTGTACTTTGCATGTCAGTTGTTTGTGGAGACACTCACCTTCATCAGATGATGATGGTACTCCAAACTCGGCTGCACCAACTCCTTCGATAACCTCCATGTCTATTGTGGAGCTGCACGTCTATTCCCACCTTGTAAGCTATATGGGGGAGTGGGCCCGCCGCCTGTTGCCTGCCCCTGGCTGCGATTTGCTGACGGGATGTTTCTTACTCGTAGGCGTAGATCCTCCCACTGCTTCTTACAGTCCTTCAGTCCTTCATGTTGCGTGCGGTGGTGCCAACCGCACTGATCTTCTGCGCCACTTCCACCCAAATCTGATTCTTCCGGAGCTGTGCCGAACGCCTCAGGTCTGCACAGAATACCAGGTCCGCCTGCTACGCTAAAGTGTCAGCCAACATATTTAGTTCCTCATCACTAAATCTTGCATTGCGCTGGCAGGGAGCGCCTTTATGGGTGGCTTTTGACATCTTCTTCAAGGTGTGTATGTTATATTCCCAGTACAGGTCCTGTCTACCAAGGATTGCAATGGATTGTGTTTTTGAAGATGGCCACCAGTGCATTTCCCGATCTGGCGCGATGACGTTACTTCTGGTTCCGGTAATAACGGACCCGGTATTACCGCTAATGGTTTTACTGGTGCCATTATTTAGGGGTGGTCAGAGGCTGAGGAGGTATCAGCGCATTTCATGATGCCGCTATTGGGGGTTTGAGGGACATTACCGGCATGGCGGCACAGCTGTTACCGGCATGCTGTTATGCGCGTGCACGCACTCTTGTAATCAGCCGCTATTTGCGGCGTCAAGGCTACACGGATACGTTATTATCGGCATGCCGGTAATGATTAAATTTTACCGCAAATCTCGTAATGAGGCCCAATATCTGAAATGCTCATCTTGTGCTCACATTGATGAAAGGCAGACCACGGTCCTTTACCCTCGTGGGTGTTAGCACAAATACCTATGCAAGTATCAGGCATGCACAAAAGAACTTGGGGATCATTTGCCGGCCCAGCAGGACATAAATAAAGGTGTTATACTTAGCATAAAAAGGTTATGTCAGCCTTAACACCTTTGCTTATGCTCCAGAGTATTTCAAACATTTTTGCAGGTGGTGTGGGGGTCATGTTGGCATGAAACCAATGGATTTCTATGGAATCTGCCAGTTTTTTGCAACTACTAAAAGCAGCTGAATTCCATAGAAATCCAGAGCAAATTAACTAGTAATTTCATGCTACTATTACTGTTCCTTTGCTCTGATATTGAGTGTTTACAAGCAAGGAGATTGTTAGGAAAGGAATGGGCCTTTTTTACAAGTTTAGCAGTTTGAAAAAAAAGTGATGCTAATTCTGGTGCCGCCACATTTTTTGGCTGGTAACAGAATGATTGCAATTTCACCTGCACCACTGAACTATATATATATATTTGGAGGTAATGTGGAGGATTTACTCCCAGCACAAGCTGGCAGTAAATACTCCACCTTACCTAAAAAAATCAGAGGATTTACCACACAGTAATTCTGCTAGCAGTAAACCCACCAAAAATCCACATGGAGTTCTATATACTCCAAAAATTGGGAATTACCACCACTTGCAATTCTGTGGTAAATCCACAGGACCGTGGAAACGGTAATTGAGTTTGACTGTAACTCAGCATATTTACAGCTGAATTACCACCAAGCTCATAATGAGTCTTATTCCTTTTTCCAGCTTTCCCATCTATTTTGGTGAGATGGTCTCCGGTGGATAGCTCAACGGCAACGTGCTCGCCTTCGAAGCAAGATTTAGCCTCACTCACTTATTTAGCTCATTTTGTTTTGTGAGCACTGAAGCCCTCATTATGAGTTGGGCGGTATTCCGATGGAAAATCATCCGGAATACCGCCCAATTGAATTATCGTTACCACCACTTGGTCCAGCGGTATTACCACCGGATGACAAGTGGCAGTGGTGATGTAAATCCCCATTTTTTTATGAGTCCATAGGACTTCATCGGGCTTTTTGGGCAGAATTACCACAGCAGTAATTCTGACGCAATAATTCCACCACAGTAATTCCACAGATTTTGCTAGCTTTTTGGCAGAGAGTTGGATGCTGGAGGTAAATCCTCGACTCCAGGAGAGTGGGAATATTGTCAATAATTCTGTTACCATTACCGCCAATTTTTTCCTGCTCCACCATACTTGTAATGATGCCTTAGTTCTCAAAGCAGGGTAATCAGTTCCCCATTGATTTAATTTGTGTGGCGCTATTACATACCTTATGGACAGTATTGCCCGGGAACCTATTCCTCCTTTCTTTTTATATTAAGGGAATATTTCCCTTACTTGGTATGGCCGACACAGGGACGTGGCAGTGGGACCTTATTTCTACACTTATTGGGTAAACTCCTGGGCACATTTACTTTTTTCCAATGAGGTAGCCATTCTGCATCTACCATTGCCCAAATGGCTAACATTATTGTTTAAGCCCTTCTATTTGGATCACTGGGCCTCATTACAACCCTGGTGGTAGCCGTGCCTGTGAAGCAGGCACGGCTGCCGCCGGAGTTGCATTTTTTCCAGCGCACAGAAATGGGCAATTACTGGGTCATTATGGCTTTGCCGGACCTGGTATTTGCCCATTTCTGGCTGCCGGAAAAAAATCATCCCCATTCCCATTTGAGCCCCTACGGTGCCTGTGCATCCGAAATGCTGTGATTGCGGGTACCTTTAATACCTCCAGGTCAGACCTGGCAGAAGGAAAGGCACTCGCATGCACAACTCAGAGTTTGCCGGTCCGGATACAATGGTACCGGCAAGCTTACCGGTACCATTGTATCCGCACCGTCAAGCTAGTAATAAGGCCCAATGTCTTTGTTGGTGATCTTCCTCATGGGCAGGGGTAAGAAACCAAAGGTCCTTCTCTTCAAGTACTCTGACCAGATCCTGGGAAGTAGTCTTCATGTGTTTAAAACTGGTTTGTACTGGGCAAGAAGTACTAGACAAACTAATCATTATCCAAGCTAAAGTCAGGTCATGACTGTGGCTGAGCTGGCTATCCATAACTGGATAGCCTCTCAAAGTTTGAATTGTGTAGGTCATCTGATTGGTGGGCTAGAGTCACTCAGATCAAAGCTCTGAATATCAGGAGGGGATCTGGACTCATTCAGAAACTTGCCTATTGGAAGTGAGGATTTGAAGCATGAGAGGCCACAGACTGATGTTTGGACGCACTTGCTGAAACAAGTACTGCCAAAGCCAAACCCTGGATGGTGTAGTTCTATTCTCTACTGACCCATGGATGTTTGCATAGTTGCTTCCTCTCTTGTGCCAGTCATAACAACTAAGTTACTGTCTTTCACTTAGTTGGATATTTAGTGGAAGCTACTGAAAGCTATGTGCCTGGAGCTGGCCTGAAACCTCTGGACATCATGCGGTCTGCAAGCTCCACAATGTACTGAAAAATCTCATTCAGGGACTGGAAGCTTGGGGCTCTGATACTTCTACTCTCAACTTGGTAAAGGGGCCATGCTGGAGCTGAAGTCCTCAGTCATCCTTCTTCATTGGCCATCTACCTCTGATGGGTCATACACACTTCTTTCTTCACCTGCTGCATCATCAAGATCCTTCTATTTCTTGGTTTCTATGGTAGAGGTCTTTTGTCCTGGTGGTCAAAGTTATTTAAGGTTGCAATCCAAGGACAGAATTGCTATCCTCCAGACACACCTGTCATAAGAAGTCACTTCTGCACCCACCACCCTGGTCTCCTATGTGATATCCACGTGTCAGAGTATTCATCATCATTGACCCTGACTTGCTAGAGTTGTTGGTCTCCTTGGTCAGGGTTTGAGGCACTCGGCTGCGTACCTTTTGTGTGGCCACCTGTTCCCCATTTAATCCATTAGGATGTTGAGTCCTATCCCATTGCTACCCTTGCCTTACCTTTCGTGGTGGAACCTGGGTATAGGGATACTGTCTGGAGTCGCCTTAGGGTCTTTGTATAGTTAGTTGCCTTCTTGCCCTGCAGGTAACCTCTAAATACTGTCATATGAATTGTCACTATCTAACTGCACTTGGCTATTGCATTGAGCTCTATTGAAACCTGTGGGAGATTCTGTAATTATCCTAAACTCCACCTAAATAGCTAATACTGGTTAGTCTCCACCCACTGCTCCTCAACCGCAGGGAAAATGTGGGTCTTTGTTCCAACCATTCTCCTCCCAGTTCTCACTTAAACAGGGTCTTACATGTGCGAGAAAAGCTGATATAGACACTGGGGATATTGTGCCTCTCCAAAACAAAGAGCTTGAGAATGTCTAAGCTCAAGGCATAAAGGTAGAGATCACCAAGATGTTGGACATCGGTGCAATAGTACATTCTAACAGTGCTTAGTTTAGTCCTGTTATGTTGGTATCCAAAGCAGGAACTAAGGAGTTAATATTCTTTGTGGGCTATAGATCTTACAATGCAGTCACAGACACTGATGCACACCCCCTAACAGGAGCTGATGAGATGGTAGAAAGACCAGGTGCTGACACATTCTTGAGCACCATTTACACCACTTCAGGCTACTGGCAAACAGACGTAACAGACTATGCCAAGGTAGAAAAAAGCTTTCTACACCTCAGAAGGCTCATAAAAACATTTCAGATGCTGTTGAATGATGCTCTCAGCAGTCTTTAGAACATCTGTATCACCAAACCGTAAAACATAGATGTCTTCAGTGACTCTTGGGAGGAGCATGTGAGCCAGCTCAGTCAGGTGCTGCAGCTTTTGACAGAGGCCAAACTGACTATCAAGGCACCAATGCTCCAGAGAAAAGTTGTCCACCTAGACCATGAGGCTGGTGTGGGCAAAGGCAGCCACTTCCCAGGAAGGCCAAGTTATCCAAGCCTGGGAAGCCCCAACAGCTCACACTCACCTGAGTACCTTTTCGGGCCTCACTGGCTTGTATAGAAATGTCATTGCTAACTAGGACACTATAGCAGCCCTTCTGATTAGTCTACCTTCCAAAACATAGCCCAAAAAGTTGCATTGGACATGTAAATGTCAGTGGCACTTTCCTGGCATGAAGGAAGTATTGTGTAAGTTACCTGTTCTAAAGGCTCTATTCTACACTCAGCCCTTTATTGAACAAACTGATATTTCAGAAGCTAGAATAGGGGCAGTACTCTCCCAACTTGATGAAAAGAGCAGCAGCCATCCCATCTTCTTATGTGGACTACAGATGAGAAGTGCTTGGTAATTATGTGGGCCCTAAGAAGATCTCAACCATACTTCAGTGTGTTCACCTTCAGGATCCAAAATGACCGCAAACCGCTTAAGTTGTTAATGGCCATGAAGGAGAAAACCCCAAAGGTGGGCCATCAGCTTACAGGGGATGGACTTCACTATTGAGCACAGGTCTGGAACAGGTGTGTTCATGACTATGACAATGCAGGTGGTCTTTCTAGAATGTACAACCCACCTGAACTAGGACCTAAGGCCAATCCCATGGGGAAGTGGTTCTGTCCTCTGGGGGGCACGTGTGAGGCAGAAATCCCACTTTGTCTTCCTGATGAGCTAGTCTCCTGCATTTTCTGCTACCTTTTCTGGGTTTTGGAAATTATTTTTCTACCAACCGTGCTTAATATAAAGCTGAACTAAGAGTGCTGCTTTGTTTATATGTGTTTTTCCTTTGTATTCCTTATAACTCCTTAGGCAGCGGTACTCCAAAAAAGACCCAAAGTGTCCCATACATGGTGTCCCATCTCTGTTAGTCATGTGGCTAATATGGTCACGCATTGTTTCCCTATGTAAAATGGTTCCACAGAATGGGATCCATTTGACCTGGCTGGGTTCTTTTTGACTCGCTTCTCTTTTTAACAAAATGGAGGTTGTCTTTGTTTGTGTCCCTTGTCCCTCTTTCTGTATGTGAGGACAGGTGGCCATATTTGTATCAAGCCTAAAATCAGTTCAAACTTGCATATGCACATGCCTGTCTGAGAGAGGGTAGATGAATTCCTTTGTATTATGGACACTTCAAGAACTCACCAATGTGATTGAAGGGATGGTCTGCCATTGGCATATCACCCCTCAGTTCAAGATATTCATGGTGTATGATTGAATGTTCTGTCCACTCACGTCCTCCCAAAGTCCTGAAAAGTGGATACCTGTACCCTCTCTGGAACCCTGTACCTACATTTCTACGAGGTTTGATGCTTGAGAAAGGACCAAAGCTTTTTACCAGCCTCCTGTGATGCTGCACAGAATCCAATGGAAAAGTGCTGCCTCTCCAGAAGACCAGACGGAACCAACTCTGGTGCTCTTCACCCCGGTTTGTTAACAAACTCACAGCTGCTGTTTGAAGGCCTAGTCTCCGTGAACCTCCTGACAGTGCCTGCATCACACTACCAGGGCTCTGATGTTTCTCCACGCAGAAGCAACCAGAGACTCCTCGTCCCAGAAGAACAGGCCAGTGACATTTTCCATCTTTCCCATCTGAGAAGCTCCATGGGCCTGTGATGCCTTTGTCCCTGTAACCAGATTGCCATCTTTCCTTCCAGTCCTTCTTACATGGCATGGCTTCTCTCTGGTTTTCCTTTCCAAGCTTTTCTTCAATATTAATTATTCATTGGGCCCTCCTCAAGTCGTCTCCATCATCAGAAGCTGAATCCTGTGCCAGAGAACGATGTGGGAACCCTAAATCGACAACTACCAGCGGCCACAGTCACTGTGCACTTCAAATCCTCTTGCTGAGACCCTTTACCCGAGAAACATAAATCATAAACAATTATCCTTCACAAGGGCTCAGGCGTCCCCTGCACCAGTGGGCCACTACTGGAACCAAAGGAGGTTGACCAAACAACATGCCCTCTGAAAACTGACAAATGCCTGCTGCATGAATGCTTTTTTGGTCTACTGGTATTGCTCTCCTGACTCTCAAGGACTGCTGGCAAGCATTTTATGTTTGCTTCTTCAACCCTGGGGCATCTTTTTATCACCAAAGGTCGTCTGTGTGTCTCACTCCATCAAGCCTTACCCTTCAAATAATGTCTCAAACCCGCACAACTGGTCCCCATTGGTCTCTTTCTGGCATTGATAGGAAAAGTGTGTCACTTACCTGCTACTGAATTTTAGAGGGAAGTCTGTTTTTCTGAACTCTAAAAACATTTCTTGAAAATGATCTACTCACTTTTTACATGCTGAAATCTACCTGTACATTTAGTGATTATTCTCTTTGCCTTTCCTTCTATACAGATTGTATTTGTATACAAAATAAAGTGTGTGGACATTCTCTCATTTGGTATTAATGAAAAGTGTGTACTGCACCTGTTAACCCACCCACTCCAGCACCTGATAGTTAGACCTGGGCTGCTCTGCTTTGACTACCACTCAGTGAGCCTGGACAGCATGAGTGTATCATTAATATAACTAACGCCAGAATGATACACCAAAAGACCCTGACCACAAATCACAGTGCGGTAGATGAGGTAGGTCAGTAGCTGGAGGGGCGTGGCATGTTGGGGATGAGTGGAAATGTGTGCACAGGTGACAGAGAGGTTGGAATGGGTGGAGACTGGGAGTGGCAAGAAGGGGCAAGAGGAGCAGAGAAAGCCAGTCAGTGGGGCGGAGAGCAGGTAGGTAATGAGGGAAGGAAGGACCCCTGTTGAAATAAACTGCACAATCAACAGGGGAGCTCCCTTAAGAGCAAAGGGATCAGTGCGGAAGACCTGGAGCGGCAACGGAGGTGTGCTAGAGACCCACGCTATACAGACAGCTCAGACAAGACAGAAGCATTGTCGGAACATGCAATGTATCAAACTTTAAAAAATCAAACTCATTTTGACCAATAAAAGCCTCATCTTTATCTCTCTGTGACTGTGTGCATCTGTATCTTAATGTCCATTAGGGGATCCTTTGAAAAAAGTGTTTTTATAGTGTACTTACTTATCAATTGTCAACTATCAAATGTTGTCAAAATGTGTGCTCGATGGAATTTGATGTACAGCAGTTCAAAGAGTGCTGAATAATTTGTAGTTTGTAATTTGATGCACTGTGAATCCGAATTCCTGTTCTTTTTCTTACTTTGCATTCTGTAAGCGGATTGCCAACATATTAGTGGACGGGATCGTGAGAAAAATCTCCGAATAAATTTGAGGTATTTTTAAGTGTACCTATGATTTTCTGTAATGTCAGCTTTAAAGGTTCCAGAATATGAACTTGCAACATTATGTTATGTTTTATATTTTAATTTGTTTAAATGAGAATTTAGCGGAACTATTTATTAGAGTAATGATCAGATACCAGGGCGCAGACGTGGTTAAAAGAATGTGAGTATTTCATACAGTACCCAATGTTTTTTTTGCTCTTCACTATCTTGAGGTTAAAAAACCCGGAATGGAGGTGAGCATTTTTGCAAGAAATTCTCTCCATAATCAGTATTCAGCTACAGTATCAGTCTAGGCAAGACAAGTTGGTATACATTTGAGACAATCACCCACAACAATATAAACATTACTGTACACCTTACTGTACAAGAAGACTATTGTGAACCTCACCATAGGAAAGAAATGCATTTTTTCCTGTATAAGCAGTTGTTGTATTTTCCCTTTAGCCCTGGTGGAGAGGACGGCAGGACCCTAGATACTGGTTTGAGCTAGGTTTCCTATGCAGCATTAATGTCTCCCTTCCCCCTGTACTAACGGCTTCCCCCTGTACTAGGGGCAGTGCAAAGAATGGAAAAGGGACACCGATAAGGCCAAATAATCATAACATTGTAGATGGGCATCTATCAACTGCATGACCCTTTGTACTTTGTGTCTCCATGTGACATGAACAGCTGGATCTTTGCTGTTGTCCTGTATCAGATGTCCCTCAGAACCCCTCAGTGAATTATATCTGGTTGTTGATAGTAGTGTCTAGTGCAAGGCCCACTCTGATTTCTCAGGTTTCATCTTTCTTCCACATGTCCTCTTCACCACTGCTACTTCAGGTAAATTCTTATTGGAATAGCAGTGCCAGTGTTATGATTAATTCAAGGGTTATAAATAATAGTTCAAGTAAAGTCCAGGTGAGTACTCCTCTCAGTCCAACGATGGGCTTATGGGAGGATCCTTAACCCAGGTTCCATCACCTAAGGTCAGGTCAGAGTGAGTTAGGGTCAAAACTTTACATGAGTAGTTACCAGATGGGAGACATAGGGAGAAACCAACAGCAAAGTAAAATTACCCCCCTGGATCAGAGCTCTCCAGGACACAGTGTGAGAAAGCAATAGCAAAGAATAAAGGTTCCAGACTCCAGGCTTGTTTTCCTATTCTTGTTCCTACCACAAGGGTCTTCCAGACATCTAGAGAGAAGAGATGCTTTGTTTTACAAGATTTAGTTTAATTAGGAATCATTCCAGAAAGCCTTAAATTAAGGACCCAAACGAAGACAAGTGAAGACGTCTGTGGGAGAGATGACTATAGGACAACTCAGGTACAGAATGAAGACAAAATTCAATGAAGGTCATCACGGTCAGCCACGACAGGCAATCATACAGCAGCAAACACAGGAGTAGCTCCAGCAAAGCTTATCCTAGAGTGAGGCGGCAGAAAATAAAGTATCCAGTGACTTAGATCTGTCAAGTTCCAAGGCACTCCTCAGAACGATGATGGCTGCTGCAAGGTAGCCAAGGAAACAGATGGTCTTTCCACCCGTTGGTCAAGGGACACTTTCAAAGGCTTAGCAGACACAAATGTTCAAGAAGGAGATGATGTACTTATTCCCACTGATCAAGCGTTTGAAGCACCAGCGAAGGCCTTCTTGAGATTAAAACAGAGGTGCAGGTCTTCACTGGGACAACACTGGAGTATATGCTGGTCAGCTGCAGGGGTTGTCTTTGCATCGTCAGCAGACTACTCTTCTTCGTAGAAGTTTTGGTTCCGATGCTGATCTGCCAAACAGATGTAGGAGTGCTCCTTTTATCCAAGCTGAGAGCAAGCCGAAGGCCACCAATGGTAAGGATCTGCACCATTCAAACAGCAAGGGGTTGTCCAATTATGGACAACCACTGATCATCACATCTGCCTAGCCACAGACTTTCAGGGACCAGAAGATGCAGATTGGGACTAGTCCCAGAACCAACCCCTCCCTCACACACACAACGCACCTTAGCCCCTGAAAGCCACAGCTTTTCCCAGAAATGGTATTTCGACATAAAGCATTTCCTGACCTGAGAAAGCAGGAAGAAGGCCACAGAACAATATGACCTAAAACCAAGCGAAAAACCTTATGGAATCGCCATTTTAGGGTCCTAGCCACTTAAGTAGCCATTCACATAAATGTAAAAGTGTTCAAGTAAAATAACATAAAAACAGTAAAAATATCACAGTTGCCACCAGCGTGTCTTTTGCACATATGGAAAGAAGCCAAAAAGCTATTACATATAAAGATATAAGAATACAAAGTATCCTAAAATCACTTCACTGTAAGGTTAGGTGTTTAATTGTATAAATCGGGGCTCATTACAAGTTTGCTGGTATCCTGACCGTAAATCCACCGGGATACTGGCAAACTGAAATACTGAATCCAGCACTCTGTTCAACGGTATTACCGCCAGATTACGAGTGCCATTGTTGGGTGCAAATCCCCATTCTATGGGGTCCTACTGGACTCCTTGTGGTGTTTCGCCAGTATTACTGCTACTAGTAATACTGGTGCTGCTAATACCAGCTATATTTGCCAGTAAGGTGCCTGATTTACCTCCATCTCTTAGCTGTTAACACCGGCACATGAATTCCACACTGGCCAACATGTAATGAGACCCATAGTCTCTGAGTACTGACATTCTTAGGGACGAGTCAGTTTCCCCATAAGAATGAGCAAAACAGACAAGAGAAATAAAGAACACTTTACTTTCCTCCAAAAAGTCAGGACAGGTTTCAAAACAAGCAAAAGAATTGAAGTCTCAAAGAAATCTATGGAGGGACAGGAGCAAAAAGAAAATATTTTCTAACAATTAGTAAGATCACTAAGCCTCCAGAAATAAGAAAAATATCACTATAACTATAATATCATATGAGACTTGAGTTGTGAACCCACATTGCCAGATGCTTGGGCCAGCACAGAGCAGAGTTCTGGCTGTCACTGGAGCACTTAATTAAAGGTGTGATCAGCTTTTTCAGTTTCCTTTCTTCTAAATTACCTTTCTGCCAATAATACAGGCGTTAATTAATAAGGAACTATTTATGGTACTATGTTTATCTTGTGTTCTTATGAGTCACTGCAGAGAAAAAATCGATGTGCATGATATAAATTACTTTAAAACCAGAAAGCATAAGTTAAATGCTTTGTATTATGTTGCTTAAATATTTTTTTGCCACAAATAATATGCAGCATAGGAGCGATGTTTCCTCCCAACAGATTTCCGATTAATTAGATGTATCAACAATGGAAAGGTATCTTGCATTAGAGTGGCCCGGAGACCAAGCATTGAAGTTGATGTTGCGGCCATGTATAAAAAGGAATAAAATACCCCCTACAATCCGTTGGAGCTCCTTAACCTTATGAATGCAGTCCGTTGTTGGTCTTGTTTTGGTCTTGTTTCTCCATTTGGCCACGGGGGATATCTTTATTATGTATAGTATAGTCGTCGGTATCTTGTCCCGTATATAATTTGTCAAAAGCATCACAAATAAAACATTAGAATGAATGCATAAACACACATTGTACATGACATGTGGAATAGCACTTAGTGCACTGCACCACTATTCGTGGTGTAATCTTGGAAACATATGCAGCTGCAAATTGTTAATTGAAAATGTAAAACCCTGTGTTTGCAAACAATACTCCTATCTACTGCAAGAATGTTACAAACTGCAGCCAGAACCTCTTAAATGTATGTCCACAGCTGCCTATTTGTGTTTCTGCATATTGAATAATCCATTTGCTGATCCAAGGGGACGTTTCCTGCAGACGTCTGTCCTTCCAGTGCAATAAAGAATAATGCCCAGGCCTAAATATTGCCCATGGTAAGCAAATACTTAGTCAGGCTCATTACACAGCCACGGTTGTGGCTGAGTAGTTATGGTTAATTTGCTAATCCCATAGGAAGAGCACTTTTTGGGTAGCTTATAACGTCGCTCCCCCCTGGACAAATCCACACCAAACTTTGCAAAAAATATATGGCCCACTCTGATTTTGTTTTGCAAAGTTTGGTGAGGTTTGGTCCAGGGGGGGAAAAGTTAGAGGGGGGGTCACAAAATGTCTTTTTTTCCCCCATAGACTGAATGGGGAAAAAACTTTGCTCATGCCTAGAGCCCAAACCGATGGACGGAATTTCACCAAATTTGCGGCAGGATCAGCGGCTTGGCCCCAAAAGCGTGCTTTAGTAAATTTGGTGAAAATCCATCCAATAGTTTGTTTTTAAAAGGACTAAAAAGTAGGTCACAAAAAATTAGTGATATCTATGTCCACTCTGTGGACACACTTCCCAGTTCGCTCTGCGGACAGGACACCGATTGGGTAATCGGCTTGTGTCATGTCCACGGACATGCAACGTGTTCGCTGATTGGCTGGGATGAAGCGTGAGGTGCGTCGGATTGTTTCGATGCGCCCGCCATCTTGGATCCATGTTTGGTGTATGTGGACCTAGCAGTAAAAACAAATTAAAAAACACAACATTGCACTTGTTAAACTTATCAAATAATCTTTGGGGAGGTGAGGGGTGATGAGGATGGGATGGGATATGGCTGCAAGAAGCAAAAAACAGGTGTTTTTTTTTACGTGAAAGTCACACAGTAGATTTGGCGTTCCACAATATGTGCCTAAAGTACAGGCCAAAGTGATTGCATTTTGGCATTCAAGGGATGGAGATGTATAATCATGGAATTGTGGACTTGTAAACATAGACTGTTGCTTCTGCAGTCTGCAACCCCAACCTTACCTTGTGGTATTACAGAGTAATACTACATTCCGAATGCCCGTTCCTCTATATTGTTTATATTGGTTGCCCAATATTTATTAATATTAAATGGAAGCAATTTCAGGTTATTTTCCACTCTTAATTAAAACACTTGATGTTTATAAATTGATGTGCTGGTGCTACACCCAGAGCGCAGCAAATAAAGGGCTAATGATGTCTGTGTTAAAATGTAATTAAAATAATAATGGAGTCAGGCTGGCGCCCCCTAGAGCTTGGCACCTCAGGCAGCCAGATGCAGTGCCTGATGGACGTGGATCAGAATAACGGTTCTCATGGATGCAGTGAGGCAAGTTGTTGCAAAGTAAGAATGTATGTTGATTCTGAGTGAAGGTCACCGGCTTTAAATTTTTGCTTGCGAGCTAAGGAAGCCCATGCATCGGAAACACAGTATAAGTTTCAATTGTTTTTCGACAATGAGAGAAAGGGAGCATTCCGAAAGGAATTGAATGAAAGGAGGTTTGCAATAATGCAAGATATGATAAGGCTATCCATTCCAAAACTGGGCTAAGGAACAAGTAAATTCAGTTTATGAAGAATCGTTGGTGCGAACGCAGTGTGCGTTACGGTCTGAGTTACACCAAGAGAATGGAAATGGTGAATATAATGTAAGTTTGGTTTTCGACGATTGTATACCGGAACAAGCATGAACTTATTATTATCTGACCATTATTTCTGGGTTACATTCTATTTGTTTGTTCTGTGTGGCATATTGCAATGAAACGCAAGTACAACCTTTGTGTGTAGTGGTCTTTCTAACGTGCATATGGGGAGTCCATCATCGAGGTGCATGTAGACCACCACTCGGTTCCCCCAGGTTCAACGCTAATATTTCATTAAAATGTCATGTATGACCATCTCGAATTGTGTACCACTTTCCACGTTGTTTTCTATCTGTTGAGATTGTTTCATGTCTGTGCTAATCGTTAGTTTAAAGTCTTTGCCGAATTAATAAGTCAATAGATACATTGTAATAAGAGGGGCTAGTGAGACACATGTCTGTTATGTTTTCGAAACAGGTACATCCTGCCATTCTGTGATTGTCATAGATTCTAGATGCCAACTGACGGGTTTTTTAACCGGCAGCTGCACATAGTTGTGAACAACTGGATCACAGTGACTCTTTTTTGGGACGATCTCCAAGGGCCTATATGCCCTTACGCTGTACTAGCGATTAGGAGCAACATAACATCCTTTACGGTGGTCTAGCCCCAAGTTGATGCAGAAGCACTGGAATTCACTGTGCGACCCAAGCGCTTCTTTTACCAAAAACGAACACCTTGTGTATGCAAAAAGAACAACGCGTGCCTCACGATACACATTTTGGATCGCGAGTGAAGAAACAAATTTGCAATTTGATTGAATAAGGCAATAGTCGGATGTTCTTGGAGCATTTATTGTGAAATAAAAGTACATTACAAATAGTACAGTGTTCTTGTTTTCTTTTAAAGTACGCTTTAATACTCCGAATTGTGACATGCTGTGTTGTGAGTCGATGTGTGTTGATTTTCGGGTTCTGCATCACGTCACGTAGGTGATTATGGGCACGTTTGGCTATGCTGATGAGGAACGTCACTGAGAAAGGTGGAGAATATCACTAGGTTTGGTGATGTGAGGCTCAGGGTCGGGGCATATGATTTAGTGATGTCAGGGCAGTTTACCTTAGGCCGATGCAGCAATGGACAAGATTAGAACATGAGGGCTGCGCCCTGCTGCCAGATTTCACATGTTTACAAAAGAGGAATACTAAAGTAAGGTGCATTGGAAATGTGTGTGCGATGGATAAACGTATGTATAAAAATACATGCCCGAACCCTCGAGGCAATAATATTTTCTGAGCATTGCACTTGTGAAACTTATCAAATAATATCTGGGGAGGTCACGGGTGATGAGAATGGGATGGGATATTTCTGACCTGATTTCAAATGAGTTTACAAAGTTTGGTGGGATTCTGTCATGAGGGGGGAACTTTAGAGGGGGGGTCCCAAAATAATATAATGGCTTATAAATGAGGTGCCATTTGACGAATCTACACTTAATTTGGCAAACTGATAATAGATCTAGATATAAATGTTTTTGAAAAGTTTGGTGGGATTTTTTCCAGAGGGGGCAACATTAGAGGGAGGGGTGCCAAAATAATGTAAAGGCTTATAAATGTGGTGAAATTTGACAAATCTACACAAAGGTTTGCAAAAAGATTATATATCTAGATGTAAATGTTTTCGTAAAGTCTGAATGGATTTTGTGAAGTGGGGGCTAGATTATATGACGATTGTATGTGCATTCATTTGACACTTTTGAAAAAATAAAACATGGTTGGATTTCCAGCAAACTTGCGTAAGGCGCATTGGCAAGGATCTACAAGGATGGTTTTGTAAATGTGCCATTGTTTTATTATTTGACAAGTGTCATAATGTAGTTACAAAAAATAGTGGTATACCTTTAGTGACTGAGGGGTAGCCTGTGGCCATGGGCAGTGGCCAGATTGTCCTGTTCATGGAATAAGGTTATGATCTGGACAATGTGGCTAGTGGCCATGACCACAAGGGACAAAACATAGGATTAAAGTAGCCATGTCCACTTGGGACTGGCTTTGTGGTGAAGTTATTCAAAATTAGGGTAGATCCGAAAGGGAAGAAAAATGTGTTTGTGGTAATATGGTCATAGGGAACTCTTCCTGCATTCTGCAGGCTGCCATGGAAAGTGAAGAGGGCCCTGTATGGAACCCTCCCCTTCTCTTTCTATGGTGGCCATGTTGGAAAAGGTTTTTCCTTCCTACACCGGGACGCCATAGGCGTCCCCGTGCAGAAAGCAAAATCGTCTTTTTTATCACCTCGGGTTCCTGTTTTGGGAACCTAGGTCGCTAATGGCCTTCATCCCCCATTTCAGGGGCTGGAATGGGGGGATAATGGTCCAGAGACCTTGTTATCCACCCTCGCTTCGCTTGGGCTGATAACTTGGGCTGCTGGGCCGGGATCCACCGTTCCAGTCCCTGGAACTGAGGATGAACGCCACAATATTTCCATTAGCATAAAACAAAATGCAAATGGAAATGTTGGAAAATCTTATTGAGTCTATGTACTTTACTGAGAAATATAAAGTAGATGGAGTCTATATGTTTTTTTAGTTCTATTTTTTAACTGTGAAAGGTGGTTCCTAAAGGAATATGTCTTTTGTTGTTTTTGGATGTATTTTATTTGGCAGGAGAGCTGAGAACGAAAGGTGGGTAGGCAAATGAGGGTAGAGGAATCAAACACTAATATGGAGGGGTAGGTGGACAAGGGAAAATGTTGCAAGTGTGTTATTTCTAAGTTAGGGGGTAGTGTTTCTCATGCTCCTTGATTACAGCAGTGGTGGTGACTCTTGCGGAGGAGGGATGGCATTAGCTGAAGCCATTTTAAGATAAATAGCATTTTTGCTAAAAGTATGTACGGTTTACTAGATTGATAATCGATAATGAGTAGGAATAGGTGTTGGAGCTGTGCAAGGGAAATTTTGAAGTTGAACGTTCCTAAATCAGTAGAAAATGCAGTTCTGAACTGTCCGCGAAGCATAGATTTTATCGTGAAGTGCGGACGGGTTCTCGGACACATCATCATGCCGCATGCCAGCGTTTGGTCATGTGGCACTGTCCGGAAGGTCCGCTATGAAGTCAGATGTTTTAAGGTGACAATTTGTAAATGGGACACAAATATTGCTATATTGGTTAAGTATGATATTAGTAAGTTGTAGAAAAATAGCATGCACTGGTAAAAACCCATGAAATTCACTGAAAAAACTGTGTTAAAGGGACGTTATGGTTTCAAGTAAAACCGAAAAACCCCAGAAATTCACCAGCAGAGATCTTATTGTGAAGTGCGGACAGGTTCTCGGACATGTCATCATGCCGCACGCCAGTGTATGGTCATGTGGGACTGTCCGGAAGGTCCACTATGAAGTCAGATGTTTGTAGACGTCTAAAGATGCAAAACTAGTTGAAATAGTTGCATAAAGTGTATGGAAGTGTTACAAATTATTCCAGAAGGTGGGAAATGGCAGTGTTTTAAGGTGACACTTTGTAAATTGGACACAAACATTGCCATATTGGGTAAGTATGATATTAGTAAGTTATAGGAAAATAGCATGCACTGGTAAAAACCTATGAAATTCACTGAAAACAACTTTGTTAAAGGGGCGTTATGGTTAAGTTGGACTAATAAAAACCTATGAAATTCAATGAAAAAACTTTGTTAAAGGGACGTTATGGTTTAGTTGCACTAATAAAAACCTATGAAATTCAATGATAAAACTTTGTTAAAGGGATGTTATGATTAAGTTGCAATAATAAATACCTATGAAATTCAATGAAAAAACTTTGTTACGGGGATGTTATGGTTATATTGGACTAAGAGAAACCTATGAAATTCAAAGAAAAAACTTTGTTAAAGGGACGTTATGGTTTCAAGTAAAATCGAAAACCCCCAGAAATTCACCAGTTATGGTAAGCTAAACAACCATAACTCGCGCCAGCATCGTGCACTGCTAAGACTAACTGCTAAGACTAACACCCAGGACATCAAAGCTGACATCACAAATCTGGGCCACTTGTTTTTTTTATTGAAATATATAGGCCAGGTGGTTTTGTTCACTGGCAGTCAGAATAATAAAATTGAAAAAGGTGCTATATATCTAGTTAACCTTGTCATATGTTCTTTAAGTACTTTCCTTAGGGTTTGGTCTCAGCTCATGGTGGACATACATGGGGAAATGAGCAGGCCTCAAACACACATTTCATTTGTATACATGAAGATAAACTTTAATGTCATTAACATTTTCTGATGATGCAGTTTCTTTCTTCCTGTCGGGGAGTTTCTCCCGGGGTCGGCTGGGCCGTCCGTGGACCTCCGGGCTGGGAGGCCCCAACTCCTCCTGTGTTTCCCAAAAATGAGTATGAGACACACACAAGATGCAAGGTGGTTCTGCTGTTTATTGAACAACGGCAGGGATGGGTCTAGGATCGTACGCGTCCGTCCAGACTCTCGAAATTCATGGGGTTCACAGGCCCCTTTTTGCCTCAGTATGACGCGCTACTTGCGTCACCTGGGAAAGTTAGCGAAAAACCTATCGCCACTCTGGATTGGTTCCTCGAGTGGTAGGGTTAGTATAGCATACATATAGAGAAGATTGTTTGTGGTTAAGGGTCAGTCAGGTGGTATACTTGGGCTGTCCGTTCTATTAGATACTTGAAAATTGTTACACAAAGACCCTTAATGATTGGCTAATGTTAGTGGTGTCAGTGATGAGTGCCCCGATGTTCTGATTGGTCCACTCGCGAGCCCCCCATCCTGGGACCATCGTTGTTCCCAGCTCGCGGTGTACCTGTCATTTGCAACAATATGTAACTATGTGTTCGTGCAGACAATGCCTACCGCTGTAGGTGTCCATTGGGTCATTTCATTGTTGCAGCCTGTGTCCCAGACGTGGGACCCAGGCGACTTCTCCCTCGAGGGTCTGGCACCTTGTCAGGTTTGGCTTGGTCACGCGAGGAGAGACCGTGGCTGAGGCAGAATTCTGCACATTTAAAGTTGTATTTGCCTATGCATGCCTGGTTTTGCTTACAGGTGTGACCTTGGCGTCGGCTGGTAGCATACGAGTTGCAACATCTCTCTCTTGGCTGGCAGCTCTCGCTGGGCCCGTTCTGCAGGGTCAGCACTTGTGCTCTTGCTCGTTCAGTGACCATGGCGGCTCTTGCTTGCGGCCTACTTGAGCCTGGTTTATAGGTGGGGATGTGTAATGCACGGCACTTATGTTGCGGTGTCACATGGCTTCATAGGCAGTATCATGTCTTCGTTGTATTTTCATCACGATGCAAGGGTCGGGAGAAGCGTCAGCAAGCATGTAAACGAGTGCTTTGTGCGTCTTGCGATTCTGCATTTCGGAAAACCTATGTGAAAAATAATAAAGATGCGCGTCAGTGTATGTATCCGTCACCTACGTCATAGCACTGAGTATATTCTTCGTGTGGATTGGTGTGGGAGTGTCCAGTGTGCATGGTTGCACGTGTGTTCTGACAGTTGTCTATGTCGTCATGGCATCTCTAACGATGTAGGTCCTTATTGTTGAAGGGCTTAGTCGAGTACATCCATGCCGCAGGTGTCGGCTTGAGTAGGGCAGGCTGGCGGGCAGGCTGGTGGGCACATCCGTATGTTCTTGTACCAGGGTATGTGGTCGTCTGGTAGATAGACTAACCCATCTCGTGGCGGGTGTCTGGGCTGCGATCCTCTGGGCCAGGGGCGTGAGGAGATTGGGGAGAGTGTTTTCTCACATTCTCCCACTTCAGTCCCCCCTCTGGTCCACTTGTCGACCACAAACATATCCTTTTCTTTATCTCCTCTTACTCTGCATGTTTTAGTCACTCCTCCCAGGTGTCCGTAGTGGTTTACATGGACCTCAAATGACCAATACATATATATACAACTTCCTCCCGGTTTTCAGTATACCCATCTTCCGATGTAGCTCCTCGGGTTTCTTGGGTTTTCGAGCTTTACGGATGGTGGGTCTAGGTGGTTGGCGATGATCTGTCTGCGCAGTTTTTCTCTTTCCTTTATTATGGTGTCTGTGTTCTGGTCATCATCAGTTGGCATCAAGGGGTGCATACCAACCATTTCGATCATTTCGTCTGTAGTGCGTGCATTCCTGGCCTTCCAAAACCTTATTATAATCAATGCAGCTCCAGCCAGTATTATGCATCCAACTGTAATCTTCAGCCCGTCCGACAGCCATGATGGCATCCATGACCATAACAATGAAAACCAGCTATCATCCTTCTTCACTCCTTTACTTTCTTCCATCATTTTGGAGTGCATCTGGGCCAGTTGTGATACTGCTTCGGTGAGTTTACTATTGTCGGCATCGTTAGCAGGAATAAATGTGCAGCATGATTGTCCTATCTTTGTGCAAACTCCTCCCTCCATCGCTGTGAGGAGATCCAATACATATCTGTTCTGTAGTGCTACCATTCTCACCGCTCGCAGTTCCTCTTTTATTGCGTTGAATCCGTTTACTGTTGAATTAATGGTCATCATTAGTTCCCATTGGGTTATCTGGAGCTATTTATCGTTTGCATAAGCTTGTAGTCCAGGGTGTATTATTGACGAGAAGAACATAGCCGCTCTGCTAAATAACCTGTGTTCTAGTGGGATAGAAGTGAGTGCTGTTTCCGACCTTCCCCACAGGTAGTTTCCTGTCAGGGGTTCTCCTTGTCTCTTTTTCCTGTTCAGGACATTATTGTTGTTGTTGTCGTTGTCCTCCCCCCTCTGTGATTGTACCGATCTCTTCTTCCTCTTGTTCCCTTCATCCATTTTGGGGAAGTTGGCCATGTTCACATGTTTTTGGGGCACCACTAGTGATGGTACATTGATGTGTACCATTGTGCATATACCATTCCACAACGGGGGCAGGGTGTGATACGCCTTATTTCCACAGGCCCAGTAGTGATCCATTATCACTGCTGTTCCTGCACCCCCCTCTGGTAACTCTAACACGCTTGCACAGTTGGTGTTGTATCCCACCTCCACATCTCCTCTGTGTTGGTAGCATAACTTGGGCGCGGTCAGCGGTAGTATGCTTATTGGGTCTTCATCTTTCTCCATCCATGTCAGCAGGGGTACGTACTTGCCCCATGTCGTCCAACATCTGTCATTGTGTTCCTTTATGGTGGTAGTATTTTCTCTTGTTACCATGTTGCTACTGACCACTCCTATGTCCCATTCATTGTTCATGTACACCTTCCCTGCTATTGTTACCAGTGGCCTTTCCCAACAGCCTTGTGTACCAGGAACTTCGGTGGCGTACCAATCACAGGGTAGGTATTGTAGTGTTACTTTCTTTGTTTCTCCCTTTTCAGGGCCGCTTGTCATGTACCTGAACGCTTCGGCATGCAAACTGCTCTTATGGTAACTCAAATATGACTTGAGGAAATTGTTTTCGTACGGGTATGTGTCTCTTGTTTTCCACTCCATTCTCATCACTGTTCCTTGAAACCGCCCTCTCGTTTGGAATAGTGCCAGATATATAATACATTGTGCCGTCTTTTCTTCTATTTCTGTGGCTACGAATGTCCGAGAAGCGCTCATGGCGTATGTGATCAATGAGCAAAAATAACAGCTGTCTTCTGTTGTCTGCTTACCTATTTGGGTCATGTGCTGGTACCACATGTTGTTCGAGATGTGTGCTGAATCTGTTATGTAATTATCAATACCCTTATTATCTGAGTATGTGCTGCGTTTAACTCTACTTCGCTTATGCAGAGGGTTGCTAGTACCACCTGAAGTCACACCTGTTGCAGCCGTGGGAGGGGGTACGTTAGGTTTGGGTGCAGCCATAATATTTATAGCATAACTTTTCTGCCATACAGAGGCAGCCAATAGACCAGTGATTACCAATACTCCTATCATTTTTATTACAAAAGCTAGTCTCACCGGCATTTGCTCTTACCTTGCTGCAGTCCGGCAGCTTATTCTTGCGACGTTAAAGTTGCCCGCCTGAAAATTCTCAATACGCTTGTTATTATGGTTAGTTGTTGTTGTCAAGCTCTCCCTATCAAGTAGTCGTTCAGTGCCCAGGCGAAGAGCTGTTCCCACGCCAACCTTAGTGATCTATCTCTTAGACCAGGTAAGTGCTGGTGAAGATGGGGAAATGATTGTTGTATGGCCAAAACAAATGCGATGTAATAGACGCCTACCCTTCTTCTTCTTAGGTACTTTGGCCTTCTTGTATGATATACAAATTGGTGTGATAGGGCTTCAGGGTAGTTATCATCCGTGGGTAGCATCTACTCCTGGGCAATGTACGCTGTTAGTTACTTATTTCCTCGACAATACAATTACACACAGTACCTGCATGTGCGAGAGAAAACAAAAAAGAGAAAACATACAAGTGTTTACATGTGTGTGCACAAAACAATGTCCTTCAATTGGGGGTGACCTTAGTGGGCAGAGGGGGGGTTTTGGGGCTCAATTGGTGGAAGTCTGTTTACTTTTCGATCTCGTGACCATGGGATGGGCTGTGGGCAAGTGTCCAGTGTCTATTTCAGTACTTGTCTCGGAGGACGCTGGGGGATGATCGGGTGTAGTGACACTAATGTCGTCAGCTGTGGTCGACGTCTCCTTCTCTGTAGCCGATGCTGTCGTTGTTCTTCCAATGGCCCTGTCGGTAACGCTAGGGCGGTCTGGAGTTTGTAGATCTTTACGTCGTAAAGGTGATTCCAAGCACGCTTATCCTGCCACTCCACCGCTCTCGTAGCTACCTCTCTACCAAATGAGGACCAGTAAAGCGTGCGCTGTTCCACTTTCTATTGAAGTTGCGGAGTAGCACATGGTCACCTTTAGCAATTTTGCTTAGTCCCTCCTTTTCCCATTCTTTGTCGGTGCCTTCTTGTTGACAACTCTTAGACCCGCCCCGCGTGCGTTCGAGCTGTTGAGGTACAAACGCTACACTAGTAATCAAAGAAGACACATATTGATACATTTCATCACCAAGAACAGTTGCAGTGTTTTCATAGTCTGTGAATGCTCTTGATGTAGGCGTTAGAGGAAGGTGCATTTGACGTCCTGTCACCACCTCGTGAGGAGTGAGGTGGTGGTCAGACCCTGGCCTATTCCTTAGCTCAAATAGAGCTAACGGAAGACAATACAACCAGCTCTTCTTTGTTGTTTGCTGTATCTTTGCTATTTCTTCTTTCAATAGGCCGTTCAGGCATTCAAATAGACCGTTGGCCTGCGGGTGATATGCACACGCAAATTTATGCTTAATGCCCAGCAAGGACGTGATGTGCTGAAACATTTCATTAGCAAAGTGTGGGCCGTTATCTGACCGCAACACTTCACACACACCCCACCTGGGGAAAACCTCCCTCACTAGAAAGTTAGCTGCTCTGAACGCATCTGCATGTGAGCAGGGTCCTGCCTCAATCCACCTGGAGAATGGGCACACCACTACAATCATGTACCTATTTCCTTGACATACATTGATCATATCAATGTAGTCAATATGAATGTGCAGGAAGGGTCCCTCTGGCCGGGGTATAGTACCGTTTATCACTTGCAGCGTGTGACCGGCCGTAACCTGTTGGCATGTAAGGCAATTGCTGATAAAATTTGTTACATGAGAATTTAACTCGGGGCAGAACCAGTCTTCCCTAATTCGTGCTGCAATCACTTCCTTTCCTGTATGAGCTGGGTGATGGAGCTGGGCCAGGGCGGTGTTCAACAGTGCCAATGGCATGACCACCTTTCCAGTGTTATTCTGACGCCACAGTGCGTCAGTTGGGGACATCGTACATCCTCTTTTTACCCATAGTTCCTTTTCTGCCATTGGTGCGGCCACCTGTAATTCCATTATCTGTGTGGCTGGGAGATGGGTGTACCCTTCTTTCATCAACATCTGTTTAGCCATCCCCCTCCCTCTCCTTCTCTCTGACTCTGGAAGGTTCCATATTTCACCAAAATACTCCGCATGTTTGGCATTTGCGTCTGCTGTTTCATTCCCTTTTGAGATATGATCTTCTCCATTAGTGTGTGCGGGACATTTAGCCAAAGCTATTTCTTGGGGATCATTGATTACTTCAATTAATTCAGCTAACAAGAGAGCATGTTGTACTGGTGTACCATCAGCTCTCCTAAATCCCCTTCTCTGCCATTTTATCAACCCTGAGTGGACAGTTGACGTGACATATGCGCTATCAGAATATATAGTAACTCTTTTGTCAACGCTTTCCTTCAACGCCAAGATCAGTGCAACCGATTCTGCTGCTTGAGCCGAATAATGCTGTGGTAATTGTACACATTTCACCGGGACACACACCAAATCTTCTGTCATTTTTACAACTGCTGCCCCAGTTCTCCTTATCCCATCACTCTGGTCTATTGTTGATGACCCATCAATGAACAAGAGCTCTCCACCATTGAGTGCATCCTCTTCAACTTTCCTAGTGCATGAGTACATTTCAATAGTCTGCGTACAGTCGTGAGCATAATCACCTTCCTCAATAACTTCCGCTATAAACCTTGCGGGGTTAACTGTACTGCATCTGACAATTGACAGTTCTGGTCTAGACAAAATGATCTCATAACCTGACGCCCTCTGCGTGATTAGTGTGAACTTAGGCTTATTCAATATTGCAAGCAGTGCATGCTCCACGAATAGTGTGGTTGGGCACCCCATTGTAATAGATGATGATTTCTCTACCGCGAATGCAGCCGCGGCAAGACTCTGTTCACAAGGGAAATGGCCTAACATAACAGGGTCCAAGTGACCACTGTAGAACGCTATTGGCTTGTGTCCCATGCTTGCTTTCTGAGCCAATACTGGTTTCATTACAGCTGAGTCGCAATGTGAAAAGATAAAGAACTGTCATTCATAATCTGGGGTGGCCAGTACCGGAGCAGTTGATATTGCGTTCTTCAATTCGTCAAATGCTTCCTTTATTTCCCTTGTCCACCCCAATGTTTTGTCCCCTTTGTTTGCTTCTCTCAATGCTTCAAGTAGGGGTCCTATGTATGAGCTGTAATCAAAAACCCATGCTCTGCAGTAGTTGCACAATCCCAGGAACTGCTGCAGCTCCCTCACTGTTTGTGGCAGTGGCCTGTTTGATATAGCCTGTGCTCTTTGTGGTGAAATCTTTCTTCCGTGTTGGGATATCAGTTGACCAATGTATAATACCTGTTCCTGACAGTACTGTAACTTTTCTTTGTCCACTTTGTAACCTTTTTCAGCCAATACTGTCAGCATTTTCAATGAGTTTTCCCTGCACCTTTTCTCGCTTGTGCTGCAAATTATTATGTCGTCAACATATTGCAGCACCGTACTTTCCAATTCAACGTTTCCCAAGTCCATCTGTATTACTCTGTTAAAAATTGAGGGTGACTCGCAGTACCCTTGTGGTAACCTGGTGTGTTTCCATTTTGTGCTTCTGTACGTGAAGCTTGTCAAGTCTTGTGAATCTGGATGCAGGGGTATTGAGAAAAAGGCATTTTTGAGGTCAATCACTGTGAACCGTGGGGCCTCTGCTGGAATTCCACATAAGATTGTGGCCGGGTTTGCTGCTATGGGGTATTCTGCTTCCACAATGTTGTTCAAGGGTCTGTGGTCCTGGATAAAACACCAAGAGCCTCCTTTAGCTTTGCGCATTGGGTACACGGCCGTGTTACATGGTGATTCTGATGGTACCAGTATGCCGTTATTTATTAGGGCCGTTATTGTTTCGTATATGCCCTCATCTGCCTCTTTCGATAGTGGGTACTGTTTCACGATAGGGAGTATTGCACCCTTTTTCAGCTTTATTCTTACTCCCCCAATACTCTTTATGCAGCCCATGTCATAGGGATTGGTGGTCCACAGTGATGTTGGAACTTTTGCCATATCTTCCTCGTAAAAGGGAATTGGGGTAGATGTGGGTGCTTCAAGTGCCATGGCAATTTTCTGTGCCACTTGCTTATATGTCACTCTTAGCCATATATCTACACTCATTATAAATACCATTTCGCCCTCTTCTTTGTCTTTCGAAAAGAGCTCCTCATCAGCCTACATCCCTCAGCCAGAGCTATCACTGCCATCCATGCTCTCCCTTCCCTGTCTTGAGCATGTACCGCAATATAATCAGCAGTTGCTATGATACTCTCGATGCTCACTGAAATCACCTTCCCTTCCGGTTCATTGGCTGGTGTCTCAGGTCTGAACAAATATGCTGCTGGCCTCCTCCAGATCTTTCCTTCTATTCCTGGCATCCATGCGAATGCCATGTCTGTTCCGTACTGGAACAGTTCGCCATCTACTGGCTCAGCCCTAGTTACTGTCTGTCCACAGTATGCTTGCAGAATTTGCCGTGCAGTGAGCATGTTTATTCCTGAAGTGGAACAAATTATGCCGTCCTCCGTGAAGGAGATTTTCATATTTAGCCTGCTCATTATATCTCTCCCAAGTATGTTTACTGGCGACTCCCTTGAATGCAGGAGCGGGACAGACATGTCATAATCTCCAATAGATAAGGAGATGTTATCAGTAAAGGGAACTAACCCCCTAACCCCAGAGAATCCTTGGGTGTTCATGGCCTCACCTGACATCTTAAATTTACCTTCCCTTATGCAAGACCGGGTTGCCCCAGTATCAACAAGGAATGATAATTTTTTGTCACCTATCGTTACCTCAATGCGTGGTTCCTCCGCACTATTAGGTGTTACCGACAGGATGGGACACACCAAGGACGTCTGTGGGCTGTCCTATTGTGGGTATAATGATTGACCACTTCCTTTGTAAGGGTTGTGTCCCAGGACAGTCACCCTTCCCAGTTGTGTTTGTTGTAGCTGTGTATCAGTGGATGTTACCTTATGGTCCTGTATTTGAGTGGGCTGCTGCACTGGCTGCACTTGGTGTTGTTGTGTTATTGCTACCTGTTGTTGCGGTAGTGAATATGTCTGTGGCTGTTGTTGTGTTACTAACTGTTGCTGCGTGCTGCTCTGTTGCACCCCCTGCAGTTGTTGGTAACCCTGCTGCTCCCTTATAGGCCCTTGTTGTCCTTGTTCCCCCATGCTGGTGTGCAGGGTCTCATTCTACATGTATGTGACATGTGTCCTAACATTCCACAAACCCAACATACAGGTGGTTCCCTTGTCTGCCATGGGAAACTTCCTGAATTATCCTGGTATACTGGTTGCCCAGTGGGGCAGAAGCTTCTGAATCCTCCCCCTTGCTGTTGTGCTGGATAGCCACATCCCCTCCCCCTCATCATTCCTCCCCTTCCCCTGTTGTTATTATAATATCCAGTTCCTGATGTCATGTATCCTCCTCCCATGTTAGCCGTGTATGGTGGGGGTGGTGGCAACTGTTGTGTTATAATTTGTGGTGATTGTATTTGGGAGGGATTTTGTGCGGCCACTACTTGCGTGGGGTTTGGTGTTATTGTTGCAGGTGTAGTTATTAGTGCACCTTCCATCGTGTATTTAGTCAGTTTTTTCTGCACTAATTTAGCCTCTTACGCTTTTCTATCTTCTTCCTTTTGTTTCATCTTTTCTTACCACGTCCTACAATGGTGTACTATTGTCAGTTGTATTTCCGGCCAAGCCTTTGCTTCCATCCCCACTACTTTCTTCAATTGTTTCTGTACTGCCTCCGGGAGCCCTTGTATTAGTATATGATAAAATATTGCCGGTGTCTTGTCCCATTGCTCTCTAGTTTCCATACGTCACTTCTCCTGAATTTCCTGGATATAATCAACAGGATCCTCGTTCTCACGCATCTTGCGTGACGTAATTGCTCCTATGTCTGAGGTGTCTGGGTATTGTACCCTTAGTGCTTGCCATAATGCATGCCTGCATTTCGCAAATGGTGCCCCGTCATGTGATGTGTTTGTTATTGTGACCCCGGGGAAGCCCGCTCTCTTCCAGATGTCATCTGCTGCATCCCCTAATATTGATATTAGTAGGCCCTTCACGTCTCCTACTGCCAGTTTCTGTCCTGCAGTGTGTTTTTCCATCTCATATATCCATTTCCCCGCTCCTCCACTTAGTGATGGGAGCCTACACTTTATATTTTCCTTGTCTGAATGCTTCCAAGGGACGTATTGTGGTCTAACCCCCCTCTCTCCAAAAGTGGCATTAGATTGTGTCCTATCTGCCCCCCCCGGGTGTCGCGGTGTTGAGCCCGTATACCCCTCCTCTTCTTCTGTGTCGTCTACGTCATCTGTTATGTCCATATTTCCCCCGCTCATAGCTGTTTCCCCTTCATCTCTTCCCCTGTGTTTATTATTTCTTTTATTTGATGTGGGCTTGTGTGTTCGTTCTTCCTGCCTGCGTCCGCGGAGATCTCTAAGCCTGCCGGCGCAGGGGGTGTGTTCGGGAGCGGGTGTGGGTGGACGGGATGATGAGGCTGTAGCTGCACATGTTTGCCTTCCCGCCATTCCTTGTTCTCCTTCCTCACTTCCCCCCAGCTCTTCCTTCTTTCTGCAGGCCCATGGTGATTCCCTGTTGGTGCTGGTGATGTACAATTTATCTAAGCTTTCCCTTTCGCTGTTTCTTCCTTCTCCTCCCATTCCTTCTTCTTCCTCACTGCAAAAATCATCCAGGAGCGACAATCCCCAATCTGTCTATTTCCCCCGAATCGTCACTGTTTTTAAATCTATTAAATCCATTCCTCCCACTTCTTCTTTACCAATTGCTCCCCTTTGTGCTGATGTTGTTGCTACTTCTGTGTCCCTGCGTACATATTTCCTTATCCCACTCTCCCCTCTCCTATCTCCTCTTTCCCCTTCTCGTTTCTCTACTATTTCCCCTCCTATTTCCTCTCTTTTCTTTTTTAATTCCTCCATTACCTCACTACTCATCTTTTCTAATATCCTTTCTTCCTCTCTCCTCCTTTCCCATCTCTCTCTTTCCCTTTCTAATATGCTTTCTATTACCCTCCCTTCCTCGTATTTCTTTGTGGTTTCTGATAGTATTTTTCTCTTCCATATTTCCATTTCCTTTTCTTTCTCTTCTTCCTCCCTTTTCCTGTCACGCTGTGCTGCTCGAGATACCCTTTCTGCTACCACCTTCATCCTTTCAGCTTCCCTCTTCCTTTCTTCAGTTCGTTCCATCATCTTTTCTGACTCATTCTTATTTTCCTTCCTTTCCCTCCTTCTCTCTCTTTCATCCCTCTCAAGCTGTTTGATCAGGGCGTTTTGCTCATTCCTTAACTCTGCCAATCGTTCCTCCAAAATCTCCTCCTCCTCTCTTAACAGCTTCCCTTCCTTCCTTTTTCCCCTTTCCCTTTTATCTCATTCTTACTCTCATCCTCCTCGTTCATTTTTCTTACTACCTCCTTCTCTTCTCCCGTTAATGTCCCGCGCAATTTTAATAACACCTGCGCAGCTACCCACTTGTCGTGTCCTATGGCTGCGATTTCTTCTTCACTAGTCTTCCCTTCCCTTGCGGGCATCTTCGTATAAGTTGGCCCTACCGCACTTGTCACCTCCCCCCCGTGTAGCCACCTGTATCTGTATATGGTGGTGGGCTGTATGCTGGGTTTGAATACCCCTCAGCCGCCGTTAGTTGTTGCCTTACCGCTTCTCGTAGTTCCGTTACAGGATATAAACCCCCTTCCTCCTTTTTCACTACTTTCACTAAGGGGATGTCGTCGGTCCGCTCCTTTTTTATTTCTTTTTCATTTATGTTGCTATGTTTCTCCTCCCCCTCTTGTCCTCTTCTCGCACACTGTGTGCTTTCAACCTCTTTTTCCCCATTCTCTTCTTCCTCCTTAATCTTCTTCTCCTCCTTTATTTCCCCAACAGTGAACATTCCGGTCGGTCCTGGTCGGGACCCCTGAAACATCCTCCATAAGTTAAACACCTCCACATGGTGCGTCAACTTCTTTCCCTTGTATGTGTTATGTAGATGTGTCAGTAGTGATTGCTGGACATATGGGTCGAAACTGCCGTTAGGCGGCCAGGGTGTCGTCATTTTGTTGTCCGTCCCCTGTGTCCATTCTATGCTGTATTTAATCAGTTTCTCCCTATGGGGTGACAGTGTTTTACATATATGCTGTAGCGGGGAATTGAGGGTGTTCCCCCACCCTCCCGATCCTATCCCGTATGACATGGTTGCACTGTGTTGTTAGCTCCCCTCAATATAGTAGTCGTTACCTGGCTAAAAATAAACTCTATCAAATTTGACAATTGCAGATGTTTTACCTGGCCCCGTAGTTTGGGGACTTGCGACCGTCCGCTAAAAAGAAAACAGTCAAATATAATGCTTGCGAGTATGTAGTCTTTTCTCTGTCTTTGTTTCTCTCACTTAATACCGTTACGGCCCCCTACGGCCAAGGCGCACGTAGCCCCCTGCGGCTGCATGCCCTGTGTGACGTGCTTATACAGCCGTCCCACTTTTCTTCACCCCTCCTCCTCCTTCCTCACTCGTCGTGGCCGGCGTTCTCTGTGCGCGGTCACGTCCCCCTCTCCACCTGGCCCCGATTTAATCGCTGCCGTTAACCTCCATGCCCACCCCCTTACCACTATTCGCTTCCCCACCACTCTTCAACAATGCTGTGTGCTCAAGGTATCCTATGAAAGCCCTACGGGTGACGTCACCGACCTCTTCCAAAACTACCGGTGAGTTTTTTTCACATTTCAGAAAGCTCGAAATAAGTTTTGCTATTTATCTCCATTAACCACACAGCTGTCCTCTTGTCACGCCTGGAACAAGGTAACCAATAATATAATCAGACTGCGCACGCTGCGTCGCCTCGCGTGTGATACGCCCCTCAACAGGAGGGCTTAACCAGCCAATTATCTTCCGTGTTAGGCAACCAGTTAGCTACTGCCTACAGGAAAACGTCATCTATCTATCGAGTTTCTCTGCTCAATCAATAGGGATCCTCATCTACTCATTGATCAATAATCGCCAATTCGTAGGAAACCGCACACACACATACACACCCTTACAGGTGGTCGCGACCTAGGCCAATCAGTGTCTACGAGCGGCCGCACGTGATGTTTTCGTGCTCCGCCCACTCTTCTTCGTAGCGTAGCGGACTGCTCTCGCACTTGTCCAGCTACCATTCACTTCACCGCCAACACTAATTTATCAAATCTTCGCTGCGCACTTTGGTAACACCTCCCACCTCCCTTATTCCATTCCTCCCCCCTCCCTCACAATTTCACATTGCTTGTTGGGTGTGGCATACTCACCAAGTTCTCTTGATGCGGGGCCGCTCGACTACGTGCACCCCTCCAAGCGGTTCGCCACCTCCCCTCGTCCGGACACTCGCCAACCGCAGGCAGGATACTTCTCAACCGGCTCCCGAGGGCCAATATCCGGATTGCGCTGTCCGGTCTTCTCGCAGTTCCGCGATGGTCCTGTAGTCCTCAAACAGGGGGCAGCGGCAGAGGGGGCCGCGCCGCTGGGCCTCCTCGCAACGAGAGTACTCGGAAAAATAAAAAGGTAGATCGTAACCAGATCTCAGCAGTGCGTCCAACTTGTCGGGGAGTTTCTCCCGGGGTCGGCTGGGCCGTCCGCGGACCTCCGGGCTGGGAGGTCCCAACTCCTCCTGTGTTTCCCAAAAATGAGTATGAGACACACACAAGAAGCAAGGTGGTTCTGCTGTTTATTGAACAACGGCAGGGATGGGTCTAGGAATGTACGCGTCCGTCCAGACTCTCGAAATTCGTGGGGCTCGCAGGCCCCTTTTTGCCTCAGTATGACGCGCTACTTGCGTCACCTGGGAAAGTTAGCGGAAAACCTATCGTCACTCTAGATTGGTTCCTCGAGTGGTAGGGTTAGTATAGCATACATATAGAGAAGATTGTTAGTGGTTAAGGGTCAGTCAGGTGGTATACTTGGGCTGTCCCATCTATTAGATACTTCAAAATTGTTACACAAAGACCCTTAATGATTGGCTAATGTTAGTGGCGTCAGTGATGAGTGCCCCCATGTTCTGATTGGTCCACTCGCGAGCCCCCCATCCTGGGACCATCGTTGTTCCCAGCTCGTGGTGTACCTGTCATTTGCAACAATATGTAACTATGTGTTCATGCAGACAATGCGAGGATTTGCTCATAGGCCTGAGAGCAGACCATTCCCACCGCTGTAGGTGTCCATTGGGTCATTTCATTGTTGCAGCCTGTGTCCCAGACGTGGGACCCAGGCGACTTCTCCCTCGTGGGTCTGGCACCTTGTCAGGTTTGGCTTGGTCACGTGAGGAGAGACCGTGGCTGAGGCAGAATTCTGCACATTTAAAGTTGTATTTGCCTCTGCGTGCCTGGTTTTGCTTACAGGTGTGACCTTGGCGTCGGCTGGTAGCATACGAGTTGCAACATCTCTCTCTTGGCTGGCAGCTCTCACTGGACCCGTTCTGCAGGGTCAGCACTTGTGCTCTTGCTCGTTCAGTGTCCATGGCGGCTCTTGCTTGCGGCCTACGTGCGCCTGGTTCATAGGTGGGGATGTGTAATGCACGGCACTTATGTTGCAGTGTCACATGGCTTCATAGGCAGTATCATGTCTTCGTTGTGTTTTCATCACGATGCAAGGGTCAGGAGAAGCGTCAGCAAGCATGTAAACGAGTGCTTTGTGCGTCTTGCGTTTCTGCATTTCGGAAAACCTATGTGAAAAATAATAAAGATGCGCGTCAGTGTATGTATCCGTCACCTACGTCATAGCACTGAGTATATTCTTCGTGTGGGAGTGTCCAGTGTGCATGGTTGCACGTGTGTTCTGACAGTTGTCTATGTCGTCATGGCATCTCTAACGATGTAGGTCCTTATTGTTGAAGGGTTTAGTCGAGTTCATCCATGCCGCAGGTGTCGGCTTGAGTAGGGCAGGCTGGCGGGCAGGCTGGTGGGCACATCCGTATGTTCTTGTACCAAGGTATGTGGTCGTCTGGTAGATAGACGAATTCATCTCGTGGCGGGTGTCTGGGCCGCGATCCTCTCGGCCAGGGGCGTGAGGAGATTGGGGGGAGTGTTTTCTCCCATTCTCCCACTTCAGTCTCCACCTTGCCACTCCCAGAGGTTCTTGCACATGCTCCCCAATGATCCTCTATGGCTACTCCCAGGCCTGATGCACGTGCCTTAGGCACAAAGTGTGCAAAGCACACTTTTTTATGAGCTTGGTGCCAGAGGCGCCAGGACTCAGTCCATTTGGACCCTGTACGTGATAAAGACATGGGCCCTTGCCCAGTGGCCATGACAATTATATTTAATTTTTTTTGGTCCCATCATCGATATGTCTATTTGTATTATTATGAGGGTATTTATTGAGTAAGATCCAAGCTTCGGAAAGCAATTAAGTGATTAACAATCATAAGGGGAAGAACAAGGAGAGGGGAGCAGAGAACTAACAACAGGGGATACAACGTTTATTAATCGCCTGTTTCTTTACCGCTGCACTTTTGGTCGAAAATGTTTACTGAAAAAAAAATCAACAAATATTGGTGGGGGGACCGAATATAAGGGGTAGGGTGGGGTGGTGTATAGGGAAAAAATAATAGGGGAGGGAGATTGGGGGGACCCAACAAATAAAAAATAAATCAATGATTTTTTCAGCACAACATTTTTGGCAAAAAGTGCAGCGAAAGAAACGGGCGATTAATGAAAATAGAACCCAACAGGGTAGGGTGAAGGTGGGCAATTTGTCAGCAAGGGATCCACAAGCAACCGGGGGAGTAAACAGTGACGATCCGATCACCCAGTCTCATTTAGGGTGGGGAGTGGTGGGTGTGTGGACCCAGATGCTAGAGAGGAAAAGACCCTAACATCTAAAGAAAGCCTACAATAAAAACAACTCCACTTCTCCACTCTATTCATGGGGCCACACTAGATGCAAACAGATTTGGCCATTCCCAGCATGTTGCTTTATCTATTGCTCTGCAGCATAGGCACTTAATGCCATCTTCAAGATGGAGCCCAATACACACTGTCACACCATGCTGGGTTTGATCTTATATACTCTTCCATGTGTATCCCAACCAGAACCCAGGCAGTGCAGAAAATTGGGCACATGTTTTTTTTTAAATATGTATTTAAAAAAATAATATTAATCATGGTAGGAACATTTGCACAAAATAATATTTTATGCCAAACCAAAATCCACTACACCACTTAAGAATCCTGTAGGCATTGCTTTTGACTTATTATTAGGAAATGATGTAATGGTCCTGGAGGTTGATGATATACTATGCTGAGTTTAAGCTTAAATATGCTTGTTCAGGCTTCATAACCAGACCATTGGTAGCGTGGAAGACTGAACACCCTTTCAAAATGGAGCAGCCAAGACAGTTTGGGTCAAACCTCTTCACCAGTGCTTTACAATTTTTTTACATACAATATATACTGGTAGGACGAAAATTGACGTAAATTAACCTGCAAATAACCAACAAGCCATTCCTGATTATGTGGTATGCAAAGCATGCACCAAGCACCCAGAGGTTCTGAGGGGGGTTCTAAAGATGAGTGCAGAATTTTATAAAGCTTCACTATTATGGAGAAATGACAGAATCAAAAGTAGACATTGGCAGAGTTTCATACAAATGCCATTAGAAATTATATTATTTGGCTTTTTTTAATTAAATGTTAAATATTATTATCTAAAATGACACTTTGTGGCCTGCAATTAAAACAAAGCAATACAAAATATGACCAGTTGTACAAAATAACAGTTTACAACTTAACCAATGCATAAAGATTGGGACTTTGAAGATAAATGGAGCAGCCTGCGTAACCAGGTTTGAACCTTACATCCAGTGCATTGTTTTTGTGTTAGTTTCCTAAGTTTAAAGTGGCTACCTGTCAAGTGACTGTGATTATGCAAGGGCATCCTTAAAAATGCATGGCACCAACTGGGGGCTGTGGCAATGACCGCACGGTTGCTTTGGTTAGGCCACAACCTCCTCTCAAGCCATGACCCACAACGTTAGAAAAGCATTCCGACACAAATATAAAAACAATTTAACAAACAAAGGGAAAACAACTGAGGCAAACACTGGTTGCAAAATGTGCACAAAATGTTGGCACTCAGTGTGACCAAAGGAAGGACAATCTCCAGCACTTATTTGTATTACGAGGCAGATAAATAAAATAATGATAATGTGAGCAGTTTAATGTCGTAAACTAATAGATGCTTATTGACTGAAATTTAGAAAGTAGCATTTTCCATCTTAATGAAAATTCACGGGCAAAGTGGTGTGCAAGTGGTTCTTTGTGGTTGGACCAAATGAATTCAGCTTTATTCTCTGGAGTCTTTTGGCAGTTTCCATTACTAAGGAGGAGCTGCTGTGTCTGGACTCTTACCAACAACATAAAAGCCCCATTTGAGCGCAGAGCGCACGTGGGGCGAAGTGGTGTGCAAGTGGTCCTTTGTTGTCACTTGAGGGAAGGAGTGGGGTGGCTGCCCATCCGAGATTCACCACTGCGCGGGGCACGTGAGTTACGAGCATCAGAGAAAGCGTCTTGTCATCCTTGGTACGGTAAACCCGCCCACCCACTAATCTTCCCTGTCAACGTGTGCACTGCTGATGTGGGAGACACCGAGGGAGTAATATCCTCTTTGATCCCGCTAACACTATAGCGCACACTGCTGAGGGGGGGGGCTCCTTTGGTGGGCATATCACTAGCGAAACCAGAAAGTGCTTGTATCCAACGAGCGGGACTAAGCCTTCGGAACATTTTGTTTGTGGCTTAGAATTTCCATCTGCTGAGCCTATACTTAATAATATTTTCAAAGTGACATGCCACCAAAAGCACACGGCGATAAAAATGAATTACAACTTGAGAAAAGGAAAGGCAAAAAAATCGAATATGAATGTAAACAAAATGAACGAAGGGGACATTCTGAAATCACCCCTTAATGCAAGAGGGACTATTCCAGCCTTATTCCAAAAAACGTTGCCGGCACAATCTATTGAGCCTACTGAAGAGACAATCCCTTCGATGCATAATGGGAGTCAACCTCTAGATATGACAAACTTTGACGATATTGATAATAATGAATTATTAGATCTCTGTCTGTCTATACAGAGATCGATGGCACCGCCCCCGAGCACTGCAATCCCGGGTAATAGCAGGATGGGGACTCCTCAGAAAGCAGCTATTATCACGGTTGAGGCACAGGTACTTCAGCCGGCAAATAACCCTCCTATGGCCCCAAGTACTTGCCGCATGTCTTAATCCCCTAATCTGTGGATTGACACTGAGGACGTGGGTGGCCAGAATGATGATCACACTAATGAATTATCCCAATCGAATACTGCTGCAATTGCAGATCTACAGGCATCTATATTCTCTCTACAATTTGCCATAATAATTCTAATTAAATTGTGTGGGACAATACATGTGAACACAGTATTGCAGCTGAACCTGCCCGACCGAGGTCTGGTATATGAAACTGAGATTGCGGAAGGGAAGGAAAAGGAAACCCCGGTGTCCGCTGTGAATATTGAGGCAGCGGAACCACCCATTGAAGAACAAAGGATTTACCTCTCTAACAAACAGCGCAGGATGGCTAAGAGAGCAGCTTTAAAGGATGTCCCGGTAGAGGTGGCGTCTCTGCTGCCTAACACCACCAACCCACAGCAAAAGTCGAGAAAGGCCTGGAAAAGGACTCTCAAGGCCAAGAAACGCCAAAAAAAGGGTCCAGGGACATTTACAAGTTGGATTTTACCAGAAAAATCTATTGAAATATCAATTGTTAGCAGTGACAGTCAAGACTCTGCCTCTTCGGATAATCACATCACTAAAGATAACACATTTTCTACCCCCCAAAGGAATATCTCAAGTAGTACCCATGAGAGCACTGTCATGGAAAGTGTGGCAGAAGTTAGGTAGGAAAATAGAGAAGAAAACAAGATCTGCATAGTGAAGAACCTAAACCAGAAAACTGGAGGCAAGTGGCTGCCGTCAGGGGCCTTACTTGCCAAATTGCACTTAATACCACAATTGAGAGTTATTCTGGCCGAGGACTTCTCATTTGTAGAGCCCCTTGATTCCACAAACCCTAATGTGACTGCATTACATTCTAAGGTCTTGGCCTCTGCACAACTTATATGAAAACACAGAAGCAGCCTAGCCCAGGTGGGGCTGGGGGTGGATGTTAACCCAAAAGATGATGATCTGCTGATTAATGGCAAACCCAAGACCCTTATGAATAATAAAAACTCTAAGCTCTCACTTACCACAGGGAAACATGTACAAATGAGCGACATTCAGAATACTCTGAAGTGGTTAGCAGAGGGCTTACCCTTGGTTATGAATAAGCCCTGAAGACTGTATGGAGTACTAATGAATGGGGTAGAAAAGTCAATTGTATTTAGAGAAATACCTACCGAATTTGAGGACAATATTAATGCGGTGGAGGTGGTTATATCTACGAATGATAATTGGGCCAAACTGTTACTGGTTAACCTATATAACCCCCATGATGCGTCGGCCAGAGAATGAATTCAAGATTATTTGCATGATTTGCTGAGTGGTTGGAGGAGTGAAATGAAAAGTAATTTTGTTATTCATGCAGTCGATTTCAACTGCCAAATTAAAGGGGGAGGTGGAACCACTAACAATAGTGTCTACACGCGCTCCCGCATATGCAACATAACCAAAGTAATGAGGAGGGGTAGAAATGTTTATGTTTCCTGAGTAGCTGGGACCTTGAATCTATCAACAGGCAAACACTTAGCGATTGCCCAGGGAAGTATACTTGGAGGGCTGGGGGCGTGTGCCGTACCCTTGACTATGTCTTTTCCAGTGCCAAAGTGGCATCTCTGGTCAAAGATATGAAGATCCTAGACAATGACTGGAGTCACCACGAAGCTCTGAGTGTTACTCTTAATAGCATTATTGACCGACCCCAGGCTACACTGACTGGCAACACTCTTGTCAATCATGCAGTCACACGATTAGTGTGGTCCGAAAAGAACATCACAAGAGCTAGCTAGGACAGTGGCAACTGGGACATAAGGTATTATAATTTGTTCAATACCATGTCACTTGAGGACTTGGAAGAATGGGTATATACCTTTACGGGCAAATATGCTATAAAAAAGTCTCTACTCACTATCAGGGACCCGGGTCTGACTCCGATCTACGACAAAGTAATAAGAGATACCAAACCCATGCTCAGAGGCAAAATTCGTAAAATCAGGACCAACACTAGATCCTTGATCGGAGCTCACAGCAAGATAAGAGAATTAAAAAGACAATATAGGTCCTGGTCTAAACAATGGAAAAGATAAAAAAAACTTGAATGCTGGCAAAAGACTGTTAAAGTTAATTGCTCTAGAAATACTCGCAACATCTGGGCTCTGTTGGGGGAGGCGAGGGGGAGCAGGGTAACCCCACAAATTAACCCCATAAATGCCAAGGAGTGGGTAGGGTACCTTGAGAGGCGAAATGGGAAAATGGAGGAAATTATTGAAGTATTCTCTACAGTTAAGCAGGCCCCCCCATTTTCAGTAAGTTTGGAGGAATTAGTAGATAAAATATCCAAATTTAAAGCCTCCCCGTGCCAAGGGACCTAATGGCCTCTCGAATATGGTCATGAAAAGTAGTCCCACTTTCTGGGCAAATTTACTGAAAATTCTCTTCGAAAAGGTCCAAATAAGGGAGAATCCCTGAGACTTGGCAGACAGCAATACTAGTCCCGGTATTCAAAAAAGGGAATAGATCGGACCTGGGAAACTATAGACTATTGTCTATGTTGGACTGCTCTGGCAAATTATTTGCCTCCCTACTTCTACATAAACTACAAATCTGGGCCGATGAAATCGGCATCCTGGATCGTTTTCAAAGCAGATTCAGAGCAGGACACTCGACCTCTCACAATTTGCTGATCATGAATAGTCTTAGAGATAAAGCCTTACTACCATATAATCCTCCATTGTATGCACTATATATTGACTTTAAAGTGGCCTTTGATGCTGTTGATAGGGAGAAGCTGTGGAGGAAGTTAAAAGGAATGGCGTGCCCTGAGGGGCTGCTCCATTATTTACAGATCCTACATTGTAATACCACAGTGCAGCTGAGGTTGGATGGAAGCTGAACTATCACCAGCCCCATAAAACAATTAAGGGGGGTGAAGCAGGGATGTGTTACTGCACCTACATTGTATAATGTGTTTGTAGCTGACATCCCTGACTACATTCGTGATGTGCATAACTGTTCCCCAAAATTAGGTACCCAGCATTGTTTAGTAATGGCTTACACGGATGATTTGGTCATCTTTGACCACACGTTCAGTGGATTACTACGATCTGCAGACAAGCTCTGTGAATATGTGGAACTAAATGAATTAGTAATAAATCATACCAAAACAGAATTAATTCTCTATAGCCATGGCAAGGTCAGCCGCCCCCGAATGAACAATAGAGGTTTGGAAATCCAATACACACACTCATATAAATATCTGGGTGTGGAATTTGACTCCAATAGAAATTTCAACTCCTGTGTTCAAAATAGTAAGATAAAAGTGTCCCAAATAACTGCTATCATCTGCCAATTCTCCCGTAATCAGAGCGTATATTCCATCTGGGCTGCTCGTCAATTGTATATCCAATGTCTGGTGCCAATGGTGATTTATGGGTTGGAGGCCCTGGTTGATTCCAATTTAGATTGGCTTCAGATAATAGAGGGCAAGTTTTGGTGGAAGCTTCTGGGTCTACCGCAAGGTATACCGATGGCAATCTGAGATTAGAACTTGGTTTGTTCTTCCTGAAATCTATAGTGCTAAAGAAGAGAGCACAACTCTTTATCAAAATATACACAAATGCTGCCAATTTGCTGCTGGTGACTGTGAGAGAGGATATAGGTGGGAACAAACATGCTAAGTATATGGCAGAAATGACCAGACTATTTAACACAATAGGATGGATTCCTAAGTGGGATAATAACTCTGACTACTTGAAACATCCGCTGGGGGAGCGGCTGAAGCTAAGGGACTGGCAAAACAACTTTGAACATCTAAAAAGTCTAAGTAGTTATGGATTTATATCTCATCTACTATATAAATACAAAAGGGCCCTAGGGTATTTAAATCTGTGCCCTTCTGATAATTTAAGGCCTTTCATATTGCTTCTGCGCATCAATCATCGTCCGGTGTTAATGGTGATTGGCACTGAACGAGCTATTCCTATAACAGAGCATTATTGCCAGATTTGTAAGAACAAGGCTTCACCTGAAACAGCAAGACATGTTCTTATGCTGTGCCCCAGGTTCAGTCTATCTTATATTAAGCATTACAGCAGTTACGTTCATAATTTGGATCACATAAAGGAAGACACGTTTTGGTACATGTGCACAAACACCTTGGATGCTAGTCTCCACCTGCCACTATATAGAGGATGGTGTATGGCCAATAAAAGATTGAAGGACAGTAATCCTTCGACTCGACAAGGCTGATGAAAGGTGTGCCTCGGATTAGTAATAACTCCCGCCCTACGGGTGGAGTCCAGCTTCCAATCCATTGTATGAAAACAGCAAAAGATGTAATACGAGTTGAGAGTTTGGACAGAATGGCCCTCATTACGACCCTGGCGGAGAGGGGTTTACGCCAGCGTAAACTTCGCCGACCCTCTCCGCCTGAGTACGAGTTCCCTTAGCGCCATGGTGAGTTTAACGCCTGCTTTTTGCAGGCGTTAAAATCCATGGCGCTAAGGGACCTTGATGTTAATTACGCCACCGTAATTTACGGTGGCGTAATTAACGCCTTCCCCACTCCCATTATGCCCTATGGGGCAAGAATGGGAATGGGGAAGGGCAAAATGGGGATTGGGGACTTACCGCCCCGCCAAGGTCGGGATGGGGCGGTAAGTCCGCCAACCACCATGGCGGAATTGCACCCTTACCGCCATGGACCATGGTGCTAATTGCACCATGGTCCTCCGCCAAGGTCGTAATGAGGGCCAATGTGTTTCTCTTCTATATGATTGATGGATATTTATTTATTTGCTTACTTACTTATTATTTAGTATTTAGTTCTCTCCATTTTAGAGGTAGTGATTTTATTTATATTGGAACTAGAAATATGTTCTTTTGTATGAGTTCATTTAGATGTTTAAGATGATGAATTTGGTGATTAAGAAATGAATAATTGTGTACATTTGTTGAATTATGTGTAACGTTTTTGTTTATAAAACTATATCACATTAAATTAAATAAATAAATGCAATTCACTCAGCCACGTAAGAAACGTACAAACTTTTTTTAGGAAATGGAGCAGCCCTGTCTGAATCTGCTTTCCCATTACGTTGTGGAAAACTTTCTTAAGGACACTTTATTAAGAGCCGCCAAGGTCATAGTCAGGTGTCCTGACTTGCAAAGAGGCATGAGGATCCAGGAGCCACTAGTTATCTTCCACAGCTCATCCGAGCTGCCCAAGGCTCAAAGGAGAAGCAGAGCTGCAATGCAGTGTAAACATGCCTACTCACCTGATCATGCTACCAGGCATGTCACACTCCTGATCCGAGTCACCCAGGGCTCAAAGAAGGAAGAGAACTGAACTTCAATTTGGTGGGAAGCTGCATACTCACCTGCTAGTGTTGCTCAGGTCAACGATGGGAGACCTTCCCTGCATGGAGGCACTTGGAGCCGTCAGCTATTGGGTAGGTACAAAGCCTGATCCTAGCCACCCTGACTCAAAGGAGAAGTCCAGCTACAATTCACTTGGAGGATGCATGTTCAACTGCTTGTGCTGCCTGGTCAGATACAGGGATCCCGGATGTTCATGGAAGCACTTGGACCATGCACATATTAGGCAGGTCCTACACTTAATTCAAGCTGCCTAGGGCAGTATGGTGGTAGTCCACTAGCATGGGCATACTCATGGATGCCCAGATAAAGCCTGAGGATAAGGACAAGAACATATACAGCTTTCTCCAGTGGGCAGCAGTATGCAAGTACTGAAATTTGAAGCATTTTAAATTATTGCAATGACATGCTTTTTTAAACCTCTACATTATACAGTTTCCACGATTCATTTAGTTAGTGAATATTCCATCCTGATGATCATGTATACTCATTTTATTAAAGATTTTACTAGCAATACTATACGATTGATATGGGCCCTATTCAACATTCAATACGCTAATTGGCTCAGATTAAATATGTAGGTATAGTGATAGATCTTCATTAAGTTCCCTCCTGCTTGTAAAGTTTTGAGAGGAACATATTTTCGTAGTATGTATTTGTGGAGTTTGTTGAGCAGAAATGTAGGTTATTTTTCATTGTCAATGCAGATACATTTAGCTCACTCGTGCTATGCTATATTTTCAATACCTATTTAAAGGAGCTTGGCAATTCATAGTGCTACCAGACACCTACTGGACGGACGTGGAAGTACTTGTGCATCCACAAGGAAAAGAACAAGTCCAATGTATCCATGCTGCACAATCAAGGAGTAGAACAGACTTGGCTTTACTAACTTCAAGAGCAAAGGCTGAGATGGGACATCTGACAGTGACATATTAAGTACCACATAGCAATGTATGTTATAGGAATAGAAAAGTGAAAAAGGCTGAACTTTAATCTAAATAACCTGAGAGCACTATTGGCCTGGAATTGTGGCAATTAATATAGCAATAATCATCCATCCGTGGGCTGTAATGGATGATACTGACCCCGGTGCCATTATCACCCGTTCCAACCTGTGGAATAAATTATTATTGCGATTAGCACCCCGGGTTGCCAATCCGGTTACCTGGGGTGTTAAGAGCAAAGTATTTTCTTTGAATGAATGGGACCCTTTGCGGCATCCCGTTCATTGAAAGAAAATACTCACTAAACATGGCTGCCAAGTGTCAGGCAGGCGGGGCTCCGTACGGAGCCCCTCTTCCATTTCTATGGAGGCCACAACAGAGCGGAAGCAGCTGCATCCATTGTCACAGTAATCAGGTAACTCGGGGTGGGGGTAGATTAAAAATAAGAAGGGAAGAGAGGGTGGGAGAAGATGGCGGGACGGGGGAAGCAGCCATTAGGTTTCTCGGAACACTGGCTTGGATCGGTAGAGTCAGCCTGCGATCCAAACAACCTGATTGGTTGTTCCCCCGTTCCAGAGTGATAATGATTAAGCAGGAGTTGGGCTCACAAAAGAGCTTAAAGCTATTATGGATTTCTTTTAAGAATTCTATAACCACATATATGGGGTGGATGATCGAACAAGGAGAATCCCTTGCAATATTTGAGACACCTGTATCACAGTTGTCTGTGTGCGAACCTGAAGGTATCTCACTAACTAGTTCCCGGGGATCTGTCATCCAGGTGGCCAGGACAGAGCCATTGCTGTTGGATCCAGTTCCTGGGGGTGGACCAGTGCGGGAGGATCACCTGGGTGAGGGGTCTTCGGGGAGCGGAACGCCAAAGGGTGGGACACGGTACCCCCTTCCTTATGACACATTTTCCCCATCCTACCCCGTAGAATATCTAAACCCCCCTCTTTCTTGACACAAACACTTTCTCACAGACCGATTACCATGAAATATGACAGACTAACACCAGAGCCGTATACCTGACATGTCCCAACACAAGGGTCAGGCAGAGTCAGGCAATTGCCGAGAATTACACACACCTGACTTCCCTTCCCTTTCCCCATAGGGATAAATGGCAGAGCATGAAAAGCATTCTCTGAGCAAAGCTGGACGCACAAGAAAATAGCTATTCCAGGATGGCAGTTGAAATGGAGGAGAAAGGCGGCGAGACCTGAAAGGACGGCAAGGAGGGAGTTGCCTTTTCAACCCGGACCACAAAGCCTCGAAAAAGGAACCAAAAGATCGTGAATCACAGCTAGTGAATGGTGTGATGGATGTCAATGGTACAGGGAATCCTCCCGTACGATAGCCAGGGTGGGGAGAAGTGGTTGCCATTGTGGTACCGTCCTTGACTCCAGCGACAAAAGAAATGCCAACGAGTTCAGCAAAGCCGGTGAGTCCGAAAAACCTAATAGTGGGCTGGACTGTGTTAGACTCAAGGTTGCAGTGGCAACATTAAGCAGATAACTAGACAGAGGTCTTTGTTGTTAATCAACTTGATATCAGAGATAGAGTGGCTCAGCACCACGTGGGCGCTCGCCGTAAAGGTCTCTAGCTGGTACCCCTCTCCTTAATAAAGAGAATGTGAAAGTACAAAAGTGATGAAAAAACAAGTACCAAGGCAATAAGGAAAGCCGGCGTGAGGTGTCAAGTGGTCATACAAGGGTCAAGCCAATCCCCTTGCACAATCGAAAGTTCACAACAAGTTGTAGAAGTTTGAATGATTGTGGAATTGTGAACCTGACTGAGGGAGTTGTGAAACAGGCGTTTGTGCCCAGCTGAGGGAAACACTGTGCGAACTGTGTTTTTGTGAAATGCGCACTTGCCATAGGCTAACAGAGAGGCCCGGCGAGATGTGATCACCCTTCGGAAGTCTCTGTTTAATATTGGCTAGGGCTCTGGAAGGTCTGACCCCGGATGAGGGAGACCTAACATTGTGAGATTGTTTAAAAAGACATTGGGGGTCATTACGAGTTAGGAGGTAACCATGCCGCAATTAGCGGCATGGTTACCCCCTTACTGGGTACCGGGTTCGGGTTCCTTGAATGAGGAATTACCGGTCCATTCCGACCTTAAAGGGCCTGGTAATTCCTCATTCTAGGAACCCATCCCCATAGGGCTCAATGGGGAGGGAGCTAACAACGGGCCTGTTAATAACAGGCCCGTTGTTAGCACCCTGGTCTGCTCGCAGGACCCGCTAAGGACACCTGGTAAAACCAGGTGCCCTTAGCGGGTCCCCGCGAGCAGACTCCTAATGCGGCGGTAAGGGGTTGACAGCTCCGGCACCTATACTGGCGCTGTTAATCACTTACCGCCACACTCGTAATGACCCCCATTGGGACTTTTGAATATTACAAATGAAGAGATGATTGAAAGGAGGTAGTGAACCGGACTGAGGGAAGTCAAGAGAAAAGCATAGGGAACTGAATCCCACTCTGTGAAGAAGCTAAGTGAAGTACATTGTGACAAGTATGAACCCGACTGAGGGATAGTTGGTCTGAGCTTGACTGTGGGAGGGTGACGACTGAGAGAAGGATTGGTGCCCGGCTGGCGGGGATCCAAGGGTAATAAGTAATCACACGACATGAAGATAAAGAGAAGGGACATTTGTTTTGTTGTTTATGATACATCATGCCCTCTGAAGCAAGAGACATTGCATGAAAGAGACTTGGACACCGAAGGTCCTGATATTGAAATGTAATCTTGTGCTGGAAAAGCCCACGAGTGTGCTGTGCTCAAGAGTCCCCCTTTGTTCCTTGTTCCTTGTGAACACCATCCCACACTATTTTGTAGCATAGCAGTAAGGGTTGGCAATAGGTTTTCTTATTATAGTCCCTTTTTATTTGACTAGACTCCACCAGGACGGTATTATTATTATTTTATTGTCATAGCTTGCTCCCATCTGAGATTTAGGTTTAGATTAGGCGTTCATCTCACCCATTTTACAGTTTAATGAACACCCTTGAACTGTGATCACTTGTGTCTGTCTTACTTTGATACCATGCCTTCCTTAGATCTGGCTCATCAGAGTTCAGGTTGGCTGACCCAGGCGGCTTACAGAAAGGTCTAATGGCAATTAAGATACTACATATTAAAATAACAGCCAGGCCTAAAGGCATATATATTGATGCCTACAAAATATTCTATGGAATGCTAGCTATGCAATGTATAGAAGTTGTTAAGACTCTGGAAGACAGGTTCCTAGACACTCTCAATCAGAACAATGTTTCCCATGAAAAATAAGTATCCTCTGCTCTGCTCAACATTTACTCAAATTACCTAATTGATTCTGGTAGTACGTTTTAGACTAAGTCTTTGGCATCTACCCATTGCCCAGATAATTATGGGTTTGTCACAGAATTTGATACTACTACAGATACCCAACTGTTGCATAGCAGAACTGATTTTTCACAAATCTGCAGTTGGTGTTTGAATGCAGAACAAGCATTTGATTGGGTGAGTGGGATGATGGATGGTCACAATGCACTGTATGGACTTTGATGTAAAATACACAACAGTCATTACAGTATTCTACCACATATCTAGCCCAACATTGCCAATGTTACTAACAATATATGTATATGAATAGAGGGTATAGACAGGGATGTCTGTTATCCCATCTATGGGTCACAATGTATAATGAGCCTCTTTCTTGCTGACTATGTCTAACAGAGGAATTCCATTCCATTTTGCAATGTTTATGATGCCTTGCAATGCAAAGCTGCATTTTATGCTGATGATATTAATGTTCCTACATTCGAGCCAAACTTTGTGACAAACACACAAAAGAGCATCACAGAAGCTGCTTTTATTTACACATTTCATTGTTAAGTTGTAAGAATAGAATTTATTTTGTTGTCAGAGCGTTATTTCTTATCATGAACAGTTTTCGAGTGACGCATTGGGAAATTCACTCTGCTCTCCAGAAACTTAGAACATGGCTCTCCTTCTGTCACAATGGGCCTCATTACGACTCCGGCGCTGGACCATGGTGCTATTAGCACCATGGTCCATGCCGGATTCCGCCATGGTGGATGGGGGAATTACCGCCCCATTCCAAGGTGAGTGGGGCGGTAATTCCCCATTCACCATTTGCCCTTCCCCATTCCCATTTTTGCCCCATAGGGCATAATGGGGATGGGGAAGGCGCTAATTACGGCACCGTAAATTACGGTGCCGTAATTAGCGCCAAGGTCGCTTAGCGCCTCGGACTTTAACGCCTGCAAAAAGCAGGCGTTAAAGAGTGAATCAGGCGTTAAGGGTTAACGGTGCCGACGGCGCCGTTAAACTCTTAACGCCTGACTTGTAATGAGGGCCAATATCTTTTGGATGATATGGTACTTTCACTCTGTCGCCCAGAGTGCAGCAATAGGTGTCTCTTTCTTCCGACAATATATTTTCAGTGCTTTCATACTTAGATTACGTTTTTCAGACTTTAGCATCAGGCCTCCCTTTCTCTTACAATTTCTTATGGAAGCTTTCATATTTTGACTATGCTTCCCAGAATGCAGCATCAGGGTTCTCATTCACTTGTGGTCTTCAAATGATGTTGGCTTTTCTGGCTTGTCATGGCACACTCCTCTCCTGTCCAGATACCAGTTATATAGCACCAGCTCTCACAGCATAGCTCACAGATAGTGTGGTGGATACTGCAGCTACCCTTAAACATAGCCCCTTCTCCCTTTCCATGGTGGCCATTTCTAGCTATAGGAAAAAAAGTAAACAAACAAAATGGCCACCATGGAATGGCAGAAGGGACTATGCATAGTCCCTTCTCCATTTCCATGGAGGCCATTGAATAGATATGTGGAAGAAAAAAAACATGGCCGCCATGGATAGGGGCGAAGGGACTACAAATAGTCCCTTCTCCCTTTCAATGGCGGTCTGAGGAAGAAAACAAAAGAACACTGCAGGAAGCATAGTTCGAATGTGTAGGTGCTAGTAAGTCTTTCAAGGCCGGCTAATGATCCGGTGAGGGCCAATCAGATTTCTTGAAACATTTTCACTGTCCCAGCGTGTACCAATCATCGTTAGATCATCTAATACTGAGAGTAAAATGGATTCCGTTCCCATTAAGGGTCAACAAGCCATATGACAGTGGTCCAAGATGATCTGATCTTCAGGGAAAGAACGTAGTTGGGGAGTAACCACTGCTTTCATAACTTTCATGAAGAAGGGCAGCAAAGAGATGAGCCGATAGTTAGAAAAAATTGCCACATCCAATAACGTCTTTTTCAGTAACCGAATAACTGAAGCTTTCCTTAAAGATGCAGGAATCAGGCCAGAAACCAGCAAAGAGTTAACTGTCTCAACTATAATATCTCACATACCTGAGGTGCTAGACTTAAATATGTGCAATGGAATGTCCTCCAGTGGTGAAGCAGATTTTAAGAGGGCGACAATCTGCTTAATCTCGGAGCAGTTGGTGTATTCTGTATTCCCTTCCAACCTCCCATTTGCAGCATCCAGGTCTCAGAATGGCTCCGATTAGCAGAATTCTGTGTTGCAATCTTCTAGAAAGGTCCAGGTCAACTAATAAAAGAGAATATCCTACTCCCAGGAGTCAATCGGAACCCTGAAGGCAGAATCTATTCTTAGGGTTGACGCATTCATTTGCCAAGTTACAATATATTGCCCATATTTGGTTGTATAAAATACATATTTACACCTAACTATGGGGTAATAAAAGTGTCCTTGTGATTTACTGAGTCTCAAAAGCTATTTAATGGGCAGCCTAAAGTATTTATCTGGCCGGACAACTGTACCATGGACTAAAATGTATTAACTTGATCAACTTCCAGTTCTCAGAACAGAACCTTCCTTTAATATATATGCAAATCAACAGCTTTTTGTGCAGCACATAAACAGATCTGAGTATCAAGGCAAGAGCTAAAATGAAGATATTATTTGATAACATGTTGGAGGTTGTAGTATCAGGCAATATTATGTGAAGTTCCTGAGATACACTTGCCTTTAGAAGGATTACATTTTGACATGTTGGATATCTCTCTTTCTTAACTGCAATATTGTTGGTGATGAAATTCAAGCGAGCCTGGTAGTAGCTAAATTAAGTAACATCTCAGAAATATATATATTGCACCATTACAATGATGTACTTAAAATGTATTATGTGTCATCTGGATTAAATAAATGGTGCAGTGGATCCCTCAAGACACTCCCTTGGTGTTCAGAATTTACAGGCAGATCAGCTGCATAGCTTGCTGCGTATTTTATCAGTACTACGCTGGGACTGTTATATTCCTGGTTAAGGCTTTTCTGGCTGCAGCTATATTAGATGATTCCCTGAAAAAACTTTGTTAAAGGGACGTTATGGTTATGTTGGACTAATAAAAACCTATGAAATTCAAAGAAAAAACTTTGTTAAAGGGACATTATGGTTTCAAGTAAAATTGAAAAACCCCAGAAATTTGCCAGTTATGGTAAGCTAAACAACCATAACTCACGCCACCACCATGCACTGCTAAGACTAACACCCAGGACATCAAAGATGACATCACAAATGTCATTGATGACATCACTGATGACATCACATGTGAAATAAATTTTGATGAAAAGTCCCTACAAGGAGTTGTGTTTATATTGTTGGTAACAAGATGTCAGGGGTGATCGGGAGACCTATCATGAACTACTTAATCTATTAAAGAATGTACTCATCTAATATCATTGTATTGGAGTGTTGCCGTTAATACAGAAACCTAATAATATTCAAACATAGGCAATGACTGCAGATGCACCATAGAAGTACACTATTTATAATCTTGTAATTTTGGATAGTACAATAATGAATGCTACATTATCAGAGTTTTGAATAATGTTAAACATGTAATAACTAGCTAACAATTCAAGACTTACAGCACTTGTGCTGGTAGAAACAATACATATGAAGAACCACAATGCATACAAATCAGAGACACCTACAGGGAAACTAAAGTAAGGAATGAAGTGGGAGAATGGGAGAAAACACTCCCCCCAATCTCCTCACGCCCCTGGCCGAGAGGACCGCGGCCCAGACACCCGCCACGAGATGAATTTGTCTATCTACCAGACGACCACATACCCTGGTACAAGAACATACGGATGTGCCCACCAGCCTGCCCGCCAGCCTGCCCTACTCAAGCCGACACCTGCGGCATGGATGAACTCGACTAAGCCCTTCAACAATAAGGACCTACATCGTTAGAGATGCCATGACGACATAGACAACTGTCAGAACACATGTGCAACCATGCACACTGGACACTCCCACACCAATGAACACGAAGAATATACTCAGTGCTATGACATAGGTGACGGATACATACACTGACGCGCAGCTTTATTATTTTTCACATAGGTTTTCCGAAATGCAGAAACGCAAGACGCACAAAGCACTCGTTTACATGCTTGCTGACGCTTCTCCCGACCCCTGTCATCGTGATGAAAATACAACAAAGATATGATACTGCCTATGAAGCCAGGTGACACCGCAACATAAGTGCCGTGCATTACACATCCCCATCTATGAACCAGGCCCAAGTAGGCCACAAGCAAGAGCCGCCATGGACACTGAATGAGCAAGAGCACAAGTGCTGACCCTGCAGAACGGGCCCAGCGAGAGCTGCCAGCCAATAGAGAGATGTTGCAGCTCGTATGCTACCAGCCGACGTCAAGGTCACACCTGTAAGCAAAACCAGGCACGCAGAGGCAAATACAACTTTAAATGTGCAGAATTCTGCCTCAGCCACGGTCTCTCCTCACGTGACCAAGCCAAACCTGACAAGGTGCCATTCCCACGAGGGAGTAGTTGCCTGGGTCCCACGTCTGGGACACAGGCTGCAACAATGAAATGACCCAATGGACACCTACAGCGGTGGGAATGGTCTGCTCTCAGGCCTATGAGCAAATCCTTGCATTGTCTGCACAAACACATAGTTACATATTGTTGCAAATGACAGGTACACCGCGAGCTGGGAACAACGATGGTCCCAGGATGGGGGGCTCGCGAGTGGACCAATCAGAACATGGGGGCACTCATCACTGACGCCACTAACATTAACCAATCATTAAGGGTCTTTGTGTAACAATTTTCAAGTATCTAATAGAAGGGACAGCCCAAGTAAAGCACCTGACTGACCCTTAACCACTAACAATCTTCTCTATATGTATGCTATACTAACCCTACCACTCGAGGAACCAATCCAGAGTGGCGATAGGTTTTTCGCTAACTTTCCCAGGTGAAGCAATTAGCGCGTCATTCTGAGGCAAAAAGGGGCCTGTGAGCCCCACGAATTTCGAGAGTCTGGACGGACGCGTACGATCCTAGACCCATCCCTGCCGTTGTTCAATAAACAGCAGAACCACCTTGCTTCTTGTGTGTGTCTCATACTAATTTTTGGGAAACACGGGAGGAGTTGGGGCCTCCCAGCCCAGAGGTCCGCGGACAGCCGAGCCGACCCCGGGAGAAACACCCCAACAAGTTGGAGGCACTGCTGAGATCTGGTTACGATCTACCTTTTTATTTTTCCGACCACCTCTGCCGCTGCCCCCTGTTTGAGGACTACAGGACCATCGCGGAACTGCGAGAAGACCGGACAGCGCAATCCGGATATTGGCCCTCGGGAGCTGGTTGAGAAGTATCCCGCCCGCGGTTGGCGAGTGTCCAGACATGGTCCGGACAAGGGGAGGTGGTGAGCCGCTTGGAGGGGTGCATGCAGTCTAGCGGCCCCGCATCAAGAGAACTTGGTGAGTATGCCACACCCAACAAACAATGTGAAATTGTGAGGGAGGGGGGAGGAATGGAATAAGGGAGGTGGGAGGTGTTACCAAAGTGCGCAGCGAAGATTTGATAAATTAGTGTTGGCGGTGAAGTGAATGGTAGCTGGACAAGTGCGAGGGCAGTCCGCTACGCTACGAAGAAGAGTGGGCGGAGCACGAAAACATCACATGTGGCCGCTCGTAGACACTGATTGGCCTGGGTCGCGACCACCTGTAATGGTGTGTGTGTGTGTGTGTGTGCGGTTTCCTACGAATTGGCGATTATTGATCAATGAGTAGATGAGGATCCCTATTGATCGAGCAGAGAAACTCGATAGATAGAGGACGTTTTCCCGTAGGCAGTAGCTAACTGGTTGCCTAATACGGAAGATAATTGGCGACGCAGAGTGCGCATTCTGATTATATTATTGGTTACCTTGTTCCAGGCGTGACAAGAGGACAGCTGTGTGGTTAATGGAGCTAAATAGCAAAACTTATTTCAGGCTTTCTGAAATGTGAAAAGAACTTACCGGTAGTTTTGGAAGAGGTCGGTGACGTCACCCGTAGGGCTTTCATAAGATACCTCGAGCACACAGCATTGTTGAAGAGTGGTGGGGAAGCGAATAGTGGTAAGGGGGTGGGCACGGAGGTTAACGGCAACGATTAAATCGGGGCCAGGTGGAGAGGGGGACGTGACCGCGCACGGAGAACGCCGGCCACAACGAGTGAGGAAGGAGGAGGAGGGGTGAAGAAAAGTGGGACGGCTGTATAAGCACGTCACACAGGGCACGCGAGTTAGGGAAATATGGCCATCCTCTGGTCCAACACACACTAGCAACTAGAATAGGGACAGACACACGCATGTCCAAAGTTTAATTGAGTTTCATATTACATTTTGTGCACCTACAGCTGTAACACTGCTTTGTTCCTTCTCTTTTCCCCGCACATGCAGGTTGTTGCGTATGTATGCTGTTAGAAATGTGTAGGAAATTTCCTTAATGTTATGTTCCATTAGTAACACTGAGGCCTACTCATTAAACCATCGTGAAGCATTCCCCACTCAATTGCCCACCCTATCAGGAACCTCAGACCCCTTAGAGCACGTTTCCCTGAAGTATATTTCCTTGCTTCCATTGAATAAACAGCCCAAGATTTTCCCTACCCATATTAAGAAATTTTGAAAACACGAAATGTCCAGGGGGAGGTTTCATTTTGCCCTTAGTGATTGTTTAGCTCGCGGAGCTTGAGGTTACTAACAAGTACTAACTTATTAACGCCTTTCTTGCGATTTTCAGGCGGGCAACTTTATCATCTCATCAGCTGCAAGGACCCAGCAGTGTAAGTGGTTATGGGCAAGCAAAAATGGACTTTTACCTTCACGATGGGACTATTAATGATGAACGAAATAATGGGGGTGGTAATTTGAAAATGATATGTAATAGTGAGCATTACCGCTGTATCCCCTGCTAACATTCCCTAACCTAAGCAGGAAGAGTTACGGTGTCAGTGGGTGAGGAAAAGCTGCTGCTAAAGTAAGGAGAGGTAAGGGCAGACACAAAGGGAGTAAAACATACACATAACACACATAGCAGAAGTGAACAACAACATACACACATGTACAAAATTGGTTGGGACACCACTGGAGAGAGCTGTCCTGACTGCTCTTTAACATATGCCGTGAGAGAATTGATTACAACAGAAATTACTATAGCAGAGCATGACGCCCATGTATCCCAAGGTGTGAAGAAGATTGCAAGGGAACACAGCAACATTGAGATTGATAAAAAAAGGGGGAGTAATCCCCTATGGAAGATGATTACATAAAGCAGTTAATTGGAGAAAAACTGTATGTGGAAAGTGACCAGAGAGAAGAAATAACCATCAAATGCACCAGTGAGCAAGCTGCAAGAGAAGAAAAAAAACAAAAGAAAAAAAAAATAATAAAAGAAGAAAGAAAAAACAAGAGAGAAGAAGAAGAAAAAAAAAAGAGACAAAAATATGATAAGTGCCTAACGGAGTGAGACAAAAGAGCAAAGATGGTCACTTGGGTGGAGAATGAAGAAGGACGTATACTGTGAAGGTACCAGCCTTATGTTACCAGCACAACAGTGACAAGAAGTGGACAATAATGCTGGATGATAGAAGGTTGAAAGAAATAGGGAGAACAGGAACATCACCGCTTATGGACAACTATTGACCATATGGATATAAAGATCAAGAGAAACTACCAGCGAATTGGGGAGGCAACTGTTTGTTGGTGCACATCAGCATGCCCTTGTTGGTGATGTCCAAGGAAGGTGTGAAGAATGACACATTCACCAAGATGGAAAACAATGGAAGAAGAGAAACAGACAGAGGAGTAAAAAGAGGGGGGAATTACTTCTCGAGCGAGACAGAAGAATCATTGGGTGAAGTACCAGCATACTAAAGAATGATCAGCAAAAAATGCATCTGAAAAGAGAAAGCAAAGAACTAGCTAGTGCTTGCATGGTAATGGATGACATCATGACTGCCTGGTTGATTGAAAGTGATAACGGAAGCACTAGTACCGAGCACAGCATCATTGTGCAAGATCGAGATACATTGCAAGATGTGAGAGAACAACAGAAGAAGACATCGGAATGCAAATAAGAGACATGGTGAAAGGAAGAGCCGGACTAAGGGAGAAGATAGCGGTGTGCGACATGGTTCCAGCAGTAATAAAGGTGGCCACTCCCTGTGATCAGAGGAAGTACGAAGGGAAGTGAGTGTGGTGGAACACAGAAGGAGAACACTCCTATATGTACTGTTCATCAACAACAATGCAAACAATTATGGACACTTCAAGGAATTGATAAAGATATGCAGACCGGAAGGAGGTGAATGTTGCTTGGTGGTGTGGTCGACAAAGTCGACCAGAGGAGGGACTGAAGAGGGGAAATCGAGATCAAACCCATGCCCCCTCACCACAGGCGCATATACAGAAGAACAGCAGGAAGAACAAGGAGCGCACTTATCATTTGAACCAGGCCCCAGCGCACCCATGGGTGACAAATATGCTGAAAAACACCCACTTCACCAACAGTGCAACTTCCATGCTACATTAGAATCAATGCTGCAATATCAGAATCTACAAACACAAAAATCCCTGTTTAAACACTTGCAAATGCCTATATGAATTAACATGGTCTAATTGCACAGTGTAAAGCCATGTTTCAGGAAAATTACAGCCAAGTTCATTTCTCTCACTGAACACTGGCTGCAGAAGCCTTCAGCAATGCTCCTCGCAAAATTCACGAGCAGCCAAGGTCGCGCAGTTAGATAACATTGCTTTCTGCAGACAAAAATTTTTTAATTCTTCAATAATACGAGTAAGCCACGGCAACCCAGTGTGTTTTTTTTCTTTTCTTTCTGGGAAAGAAAGACATTTTCGCAAAGACTCACACAACATTTGAAACATTATTGTAACAAGAATGGCTCAGGCCTAGCCAATGAGCACTCAGAGCTCAGGTGCGAAATGCTTGCTTCAGCTAAAAAGTTATGGGAACAAATTCATAATGGAGCAAGCTAGAATTAGGTAATGGTGGGCTGGCACAGCTAAACCAACCCACTGACGCAAAACTCAAATGTCCAATTATCATGCTCTCCATAAGGGCTACATAGGTAACCTATTACTCCGCAGCCAATAGCAGGAGGAGATAAGTTTCTGGGAGCTGATCCAAGTCTGTGAGGTGAGCCTGCAGTGTGATTACAAAGCTGGCTTGCAAGCCAGCCCCGGGGGAGACGGCGCCTGAACTCTCGATGTGCACGATGCTCTGCGTGTTTTTTTCTTTTTTTGCTGCCCAGAAATAAATGCAGTTTGGAACATGCTGCTGCCTGCTTGGGACTCTGTTGCACTTCTGTGGGCCATATAGGAGTTGTTGGGGTCTCCCATAGCTGGTGAGGGTATGGCTGCTGGGCCCCACAGCCCTGGTGGGGGTCCAGATTCTCCACAACAAGTTGGTGCCCTCTGTGAGTATCATTGCTCACTGTAACATGGGTGAATGAGCACTGCCTGCGCAAGCCCTGCGTTGAACTGCAGTCCCTGCCGCCGACTCAAGGAAGCTGTGGGACCCTCGCCTGCACCTGAAGACCACCGGAAAACGCGTAACCGGCTAAAGGCTTCGGGGGCCACTTGGAAATACCCCGCTTGAGGGCAGGTGAGAGCCCTACAGGAGAAGGGGTCCGGTGAAGCGCCTTGAGGGGGTGTCCAGCAGCAGAGCAAGTGCCAGTGCAGCATAGGAAATGTAAGTTAACCAGCAACATGGGCTTTGAGGGGAGGGTGTGATTGTGGCAAATGTTTCAAGTATCATGATGTATTGTTGATCAGTATGTTGCAGATATTTTAAGTTCTTTTGTTTGGGTAGAAACTGGGGGGAGGCACTGTAAATTGGGTGGTGGGAGATTGTACATTGTTGCAAAATCCAGCAAATTGGTGGTGATCGGCACGTGAATTGTAGTTGGGACTGGGGCGGTGGCAGTGGTCCCTTCGTGAGTTTTTGAGCCTATTGGTTGGGGTAGTGACTCCCCACATATAGGACAGGAGTGCCGCGCTGGTTGGTCTGGATGGCGATTTCATGTACGGGGGTCTGGATTTCCTATGAATTGACGTTATAGATCAATGAGTAGATGAGGTTCCCTGCTAATTGAGCGTTTTAGTTCAGTGAGTGGATGATGTTTCCCCGCAGGAGGTAGCTAGATTGTTCCCGAGTGCGGAAGATAGTTGGCTGGTTAAGGTCCCCTGGTGAGGAGCGTATCACACGCGAAGCGACGCAGCGTGCGCAGTCCAATTATAAGAGTTTTATTGTGGTTTACCTTGTTCCAGTTAAAACAGGAAGACAGCTGTGGGGATTGTGGGGTTTTATTTTTGGGATATTTGTGAGGTTGGGAGAAATGGGTTATTGTTCTGTGTATGCACATTTGTCTGTTCATTTGCACTGTGTTTTTAGTTTGGTGACGTCACCTTCAGATTGATGCATAGGACATAGAGTTTTGATGGTGAGGAGATAGTGGTGTGTTTTTGGATTTGGAGAATAGGTGACCCAGAGGCGGTGTGTGGAAGACACATGTGCAAGATTGTGGGGGTGTGCCGGAGAAGGCAATGGTTTGGTGAAGATGGGCTGCACGTGGAGTGCACTGGCTAAGGAGCGGAACCAAGAAGGCTCACAGAAGTTGAAAAATGTTCAATTATCTTCTAACTTTTGCTCCCTGAACAGCAGACTATCGAAATTTTCAAATTGAATCGAGGTAAAATGTATCACACAATACAGAAATGATTCCCCTTCACCTGTTGTGTAGCACACAGCTTCCATGGCGAAATAAGTCAGTAAAACATAGTGTGCAAAGATTCAAAAGTACTGAAGGTAAATTAAAAAAGACCATGGCTGCTCATAGGCGGCTTCTCCAGAAGCGTGCAGCAATCGCTAAGGACACACATACACAGCACTTACACGGGAATAGGTTTAAAAGCACCTGGCTACAGTTGAACGGTGTGCACGAAGGGAAGGGAAGTTGCGAGGCGACAGCAGACGCTGAACCAGTGCGAGCAGAGGGAAGAGGGGACTCACCCTTCTGCACCTCCGGGAGTGTAATATTTGATGACACAGATGGTAAGCAAGGAATGACTTGCATGAGAGAACTGAAAACAGCAGAAGGACATTTAAACACCACACACACACACACACAATCACAATACGCTAAAGAGAACAAACAGGAAGGTACAGAACAACCCACTAGCAGCACAGGAGTGAGCAAGGGAGGGCTGCAGTGCATGGAAGCAGATTTGAAGGCACAGGTACAGAGGAATTACATTTAAAGGGAAGATAACGGGGGAGGTGCAAGGAGTAACAATAGCAACAGAGAGGGGGAACTGGAAAGGGAAGAAAGGGATTGGAGGAGGAGAGAAGGACTGAACGAGACAGCACATCCAAACATGATAGAGGATCAGTAAGGGGTGGTGCAGCATGCAAGGGGTTATGGAAGGGAGGAAGGGAGGTTAGTGCGCTAGACATTGACTGTGTGCATTGTAGATTGTGGCAAGAGAAGACGGTTAATAAATAAATAAATAAATACATTTTTTAAAAAAACGGCAGAGGCAGAGAGAGGCAGATGAGGACAAGTAGGCACAAAATAAATTATTAAAGTATGCAATGGGAGGGGCAGTTAAAAACAGCCTCAACATACACGCACAAGCATCACAATAGCAGTGTCAATAACCACCACAATATGCACCGCCCATGTGGGGAGGATACATGGGGCAGGACAGGATCATTTCAGCAGACACCACAAGCACCAAGGCAGGCACTGTCACCACTACATGTACAGACACAACAAATGACAGCACCACTACCCCAGGACTGACAAGAATCACAACCCAGGGACACTGCACAGCAGTAAGCACCCATACAGAACACTGACACAATAGCAACGGTACCGGTTACATGACTGGGAGGGGTCTTCCTGATGGGGAACAAACCTTTCAAAGGACATAGATTGACATTATACCCCTAATAGGACAGCCCAAGACAAACTTGATTTGACTCACTCTGCCACACACACTCATGCTCCACCTCCCCGACAGAGCGGGCGAGACGCACGCCGACACACACACTCACGCACACTCAATAATGCAGGGGACATTTGTGTAGGGGTGGTGATAGGTATCAAAACATTTTCTTTTCTAGGTGACAGTGGGGCGACTAGGCCATGCATTAGGGAAGAGACATTTGAGACATCACGAGCGATGTGGATATGACCACCTTATTAATAGAGAAAGCCATAACTTGTTAAACACCAGCCATACACATGTTGAAAGTAAGGAAGATTGTTTAAGAATAGTGCGGGTGCACGGTACAGAGGGGGGTGCATAGAGATAGCACATAACAAGAGAGTACATTTAGCTACTTACTGAGCACACATCTTTCAGCGAGGAGACTGGGCTCATGCATACACGAATAACACAGCAATTAAATGAGACACACAAGGTGGAGGGAGGTGCACTTGAGGGGGGGCGTACATTTCATTGACAGTTCACCACGGGAGGAGAGAAATAGAGGAAAAGGGTGGATGATCCATGTTCCCAACAGACGCAATTTGGCAACAAAATAACACAGTGCAAGTAGTAATGCCACTAGCGCTTTTGAACACAGCACTGTCACAAATGCATTAGCCAAAACACATAGGGAAAGAGGTCATTGCTGCACGAACTGGAGAATAATGGTTGTATTAAAATTTGAGAGCAGATAATGGGGGGAGAAATATATTGTTTAAATGTAACAGTAATTACAGTAGTGGAGTAATAAAATACTAGACTAAATGAGTAATTAACACAGTAGGTAGGGTTTAAAAAGTGGACATGGGGTGGGATAGAGAGCATGGGAGTAAATTGTGACGGTTGGGTTTGAAAGAAAAGAGGAAGCAATTAAATAAATAAATAAATAAATAAATAAAAACAAAGAGGGGGAGGGACAGGTAGCGAATAATTTGTAGCGAATTTCATTAGTACCAGCTTAAAGTGCCTGCAGTTCACTGTGAGACACGCCCTGAGAAGTTGAGAGAGGAGCCATAGAAAAAAAGATTTAAAAACCCTGCGATTATCTTAACAAAGTAACATGGCCACTTAATTTAGAAACACAGCCACCCTATACGACAAATTTACCACCCTGATGTTTCCCTGTTTAGCTTGTCAGTGCCTGATGCCCCACGGGACAAAGGCATGCACTATAAATAGCTTACAACAAAAGCACAGTAAATGTAAAGATCCAAAGGCCCATTTGTACACTAGCACCTAAATTGCGTATATATGATCCAAGTGTGTAATGAGTATCTTCACATAAATTAAGTGCCTACCCATTTTCAGGGTACATTTCGAATAGTGCAACAAGTCACGGTCAGACCGTCATTGAACGCCACCAGGTGGTGACAGGATGGTGCATAAATGTACCATTGGCTCCTCCCACTAGGACACTGAATAGTGCAAGAGTAGTGCAGAGAGGTTAGGTCAAGAAATTGAAGAATATGTAAATGCTCAGGTCTCAAGCGCTTCCATTTCATTTCTCGCCAGATATAAAGGACCCAGGGCAGGCCTGAAGACAACGGACAACTAACACCCAATGGCTACGGACTACAGTGGGACATTTTCCCCTCCTGACAGACTTTGTTAGATGTGTAAGGCGTCAAGCCATACAAAGCGGTAGCCACCCTGGCAACGAGGGAACAACGATCAACAGGGCCAACGCAAGAGATTGTCATGAACTGCAAAATAGCACGAACACTCCCGAGTTAGGGAAATATGGCCATCCTCTGGTCCAACGCACACTAGCAACTAGAATAGGGACAGACACACGCATGTCCAAAGTTTAATTGAGTTTCATATTACATTTTGTGCACCTACAGCTGTAACACTGCTTTGTTCCTTTTCTTTTCCCCGCACATGCAGGTTGTTGCGTATGTATGCTGTTAGAAATGTGTAGGAAATTTCCTTAATGTTATCTTCCATTAGTAACCCTGAGGCCTCCTCATTAAACCATTGTGAATCATTCCCCACTCAATTGCCCACCCTATCAGGAACCTCAGACCCCTTAGAGCATGTTTCCCTGAAGTATATTTCCTTGCTTCCATTGAATACACAGCCCAAGATTTTCCCTACCCATATTAAGAAATTTTGAAAACACGAAATGTCCAGGGTGAGGTTTCATTTTGCCCTTAGTGTTTGTTTAGTTCGTGGAGCTTGAGGTTACTAACAAGTACTAACGCATTAACGCCTTTCTTGCGATTTTCAGGCGGGCAACTTTATCATCTCATCAGCTGCAAGGACCCAGCAGTGTAAGTGGTTATGGGCAAGCAAAAATGGACTTTTACCTTCACGATGGGACTATTAATGATGAACGAAATAATGGGGGTGGTAATTTGAAAATTATATGTAATAGTGAGCATTACCGCTGTATCCCCTGCTAACATTCCCTAACCTAAGCAGGAAGAGTTACGGCGTCAGTGGGAAGGGCAGACACAAAGGGAGTAAAACATACACATAACACACATAGCAGAAGTGATCAACAACATGCACACATGTACAAAATTGGTAGGGACACCCTGGAGAGAGCTGTCCTGACTACTCTTTAACATATGCTGTGAGAGAATTGATTACAACAGAAATTACTATAGCAGAGCACGACGCCCATGTATCCCAAGGTGTGAAGAAGATTGCAAGGGAAGACAGCAACATTGAGATTGATAAAAAAAAAGGGGGAGTAATCCCCTATGGAAGATGATTACATAAAGCAGCTAATTGGAGAACAACTGTATGTGGAAAGTGACCAGAGAGAAGAAACAACCAGCAAATGCACCAGTGAGCAAGCTGCAAGAGAAGAAAAAAAAACAAAAGAAAAAAAAATAATAAAAGAAGAAAGAAAAAACAAAAGAGAGAAGAAGAAGAAGAAAAAAAGAGACAAAAATATGATAAGTGCCTAACGGAGTGAGACAAAAGAGCAAAGATGGTCATTTGGGTGGAGAATGAAGAAGGACGTATACTGTGAAGGTACCAGCCTTATGTTACCAGCACAACAGTGACAAGAAGTGGGCAATAATGCTGGATGGATAGAAGGTTGAAAGAAATAGGGAGAGCAGGAACATCACCGCTTATAGCCAACTATTGACCATATGGATATAAAGATCAAGAGAAACTACCAGCGTATTGGGGAGGCAACTGTTTGTTGGTGCACATCAGCATGCCCTTGTTGGTGATGTCCAAGGAAGATGTGAAGAATGACATATTCACCAAGATGGAAAACAACGGAAGAAGAGAAACAGACAGAGGAGTAAAAAGAGGGGGGAATTACTTCTCGAGCGACACAGAAGAATCATTGGGTGAAGTACCAGCATACTAAAGAATGATCAGCAAAAAATGCATCTGAAAAGAGAAAGCAAAGAACTAGCTAGTGCTTGCATGGTAATGGATGACATCATGACTGCCTGGTTGATTGAAGGTGATAACGGAAGCACTAGTACCGAGCACAGCATCATTGTGCAAGATCGAGATACATTGCAAGATGTGAGAGAACAACAGAAGAAGACATCGGAATGCAAATAAGAGACATGGTGAAAGGAAGAGCCGGACTAAGGGAGAAGATAGCGGTGTGCGACATGGTTCCAGCAGTAATAAAGGTGGCCACTCCCTGTGATCAGAGAAAGTACGAAGGGAAGTGAGTGTGGTGGAACACAGAAGGAGAACACTCCTATATGTACTGTTCATCAACAACAATGCAAACGATTATGGACACTTCAAGGAATTGACAAAGATATGCAGACCGGAAGGAGGTGGATGTTGCTTGGTGGTGTGGTCAGGGGGGACTGAAGAGGGAAAATTGAGATCAAACCCATGCCTCCTCACCCCAGGCGCATATACAGAAGAACAGCAGGAAAAACAAGGAGCGCACTTATCATTTGAACCAGGCCCCAGCGCACCCATGGGTGACAAATATGCTGAAAAACACCCACTTCACCAACAGTGCAACTTCCATGCTACATTAGAATCAATGCTGCAATATCAGAATCTACAAACACAAAAATCCATGTTTAAAGGCTTGCAAATGCCTATATGAATTAACATGGTCTAAAGCACAGTGTAAAGCCATGTTTCAGGAAAATTACAGCCAAGTTCATTTCTCTCACTGAACACTGGCTGCAGAAGCCTTCAGCAATGCTCCTCGCAAAACCCACGAGCAGCCAAGGTCTCGCAGTCAGATAACATTGCTTTCTGCAGACAAACATTTTTTAATTCTCCAATAATGCGAGTAAGCCACGGCAACCCAGTGGGCCTCATTCCGAGTACGGCGCTAACCAATGGCGCTACTAAAGCCTTGGTTGACGCCGTACCCGGACCGGCAGCGCCTTGGTGGATGGCGGAATCATCGCCCCATTCCAAGGTTGGCGGGGCGGTAATTCCCCATTCACCAAGGCTCTTCCCCATTCCCAAATGAGCCCCCATAGGGCTCAATGGGAATGGGGAAGATGCAAATAACTGTGACCGTTCATTACGGTCACCGTTATTGGCTTGGAGGCCCCTTTGCACCCTCGACTTTAACACCTGCTCAAAGCAGGCGTTAAGGGCGAGGGCGCAGAGGGAACTCGGAGTATGGTGGTAAGGGATTACCGCCACCGGTCTCGTTACCGGTGGTCGCTATCCCTTATCGCCATACTCGGAATGAGGCCCAGTGTGTTTTTTTTCTTTTCTATCTGGGAAAGAAAGACATTTTCGCAAAGACTTGCACAACATTTGAAACATAATTGTAACAAGAATGGCTCAGGCCTAGCCAATGAGCACTCAGAGCTCAGGTGCGAAATGCTTGCTTCAGCTAAAAAGTTATGGGAACAAATTCATAATGGAACAAGCTAGAATTAGGTCATGGTGGGCTGGCACAGCTAAACCAACCCACTGACACAAAACTCAAATGTCCAATTATCATGCTCTCTATAAGGGCTACATAGGTAACCTATTACTCAGCAGCCAATAGCAGGAGGAGATAAGTTTCTGGGAGCAGATCCAATTCTGTGAGGTCAGCCTGCAGTGTGATTACAAAGCTGGCTTGCAAGCCAGCCCCGGGGGAGACGGCGCCTGAACTCTCGATGTGCACGATGCTCTGCGAGTTTTCTTCTTTTTTTGCTGCCCAGAAGTAAACGCAGTTTGGAACATGCTGCTGCCTGCTTGGGACTCTGTTGCATTTCTGTGGGCCATATGCGAGGTGTTGGGGTCTCCCATAGCTGGTGAGGGTATGGCTGCTGGGCCCCACAGTCCTGGTGGGGGTCCAGATTCTCCCCAACAAGTCACAAGGTGGGGCCAAAGGGAGGGGCAAGGGCCAGCCTATTTAAGGCCAACCCGCCCACATACTGGCACTTTGCATTAGTCTGCCTTCTGCAGCGTAATGTTTACCGCCGTAACGGAGGAATATACCACGCATGCACTCTAGTGCACATTATGAGATAAATGCATAATAATGTAACATACACGGATATGGAAAGTGTATTATTACAATTAACTCACATAGTGACAATTTGATAATTGATTCATCTGGTCAGGAATAGGATATATACTCTGAAATGTAATGGCCTGGAAAAGAAGCTAATAATGTAACGTAGGGGAATTGCAATAAGAATGTAGTACTATACACAGCACATATTCAATCCTGGAACTGAAAGACAACGTTATACTTTTCTTCTTTTTTGATACACAACAGATAGCAACGGGATCTAACGCATTATATTTTCCTGAATAAGAAGTCAATGAGCCCCATTGTGGGTAAGTTTTGGCCTGTAATCGCCGTGGTTTATACACTGTACATAGTAAACAGGTAATAACCGTTACTAATTTAACATTTGTCTCTTCTCTCTCGCCTTATTTGTATGTCCTCCCTCCCCACTACTCTCTGGGTAATTATGCTTTTTAATTTATTTTCAACTTGAACTTGTATGATGTAATACATTGTTATGCATATGCTTTTCAGTTTAACATATGAGCCCTAATTTGAAAAAGGCCTTCAGTGGCCGAAACACGTAATTAAACAAGGGCACTTTTTTGAAAAAATTGCAAAATGAGAATAAATATAAATTGAAACTGAAATAAGGCGCAATGTCCTGGACCTTCCTTCATGCTTTTGCATGCCATTTTTAATAATTGATATCATGTTGAAGAGAAAAGCTAATGGCACATTATGTATCACCTATATTACAAATGTCCACGACAAGTTGAGAATGTCTGACTTTAATGAGATGAAAAATAATAAAGTGCACTACTGTGTACCTGTATTTTTCACCATATTTGACCTCTTTGGGCCAAAATACTGAAAGTAGGACTTTGCAGTTTATCTGAGGTAGGAGGACATGACAAACAGAGGGTTGACACTGTGACATGACCAAAGAAAATATGGGCTTTTTAATTTTGTGCAGTGTTGATGAGTAGTACATTTATGGTTTGTTTTTAAATTGCATGAGGCTATTGACCATGAAATATGATGTGAATATGCAGAATCAGGTTGTGCAAGGGAAACACTCGATGGAGACGTGCTTTCAATGTCAACACATCCATCGCACTTGAATGATGCAACAGGATGGTGTTTTGCAAGAGAGGGCACTTCCTTAGTAACCTGCAGCCAAAACATCCAGTGACAGTCTACATGTGTGGGCATATCCAAGCATGGTCAAGGGCCCATTGCCATTGTTAATGGAATAATGGACACAAACCTTTTAAAGAAGGCATTCTCAATTGGGTGAAGATTCCCCTGGAGTCCATGTACCTAGATCAGATTGAGATGGTATCGGTGCAGCTGAAGGTTTATTTGAAGACTGGCCTCAAACCCAAGAATGAGGGTGAGCTATTAAACTGTTTGTGTAAAAGATATGTTCTAATAACATTTGTATCAGGAACATTGCCAGGTGAAAATGAGGCTTCTAGAGGATATTGAATGGAGTGGGGCTGCAATGCACATATGAGCCTAGACACTGGCGGAATCGGTAAGGTACCGGCGTCAACCATGGCGCTAATAGCACCATGGTTAACGCCCGGGACGTAATGAGGCCCTCTGTGTTGAACCAGTGTTTGTCGGGCAAAGGGTAGAGGTGGCTGACAGTAAGGAGTGGAAAAAGAGTAATTCATAGATTGTGTCTTTCTTTCTTCAAGAATGTGTTTATTGTATTCCTGCAGTTCTGAGGTTGATCACTAACGAACATAGAGTGCAAAAATAAAAATATTTCTGTTCTCAGATTAAGGGGCGTGAATGCCTTGTTGCATGAACCATCAAAGTAAACTGTTTTAAGAAACTCCCTACACTGTTGGAAACTGCACAAATATTTGAACAGGATATGGACGATCTCACTCTGAGAGTATTTGGAGTTGCTAACAATGGCCTATTCATTTTTCACATTAAGGGATCTGAAGTAGGTAATTGGGAAAGGGGCCCAGTGCTCTTCTTTCTAGATCCGATGGACCAAGGGGTAAAGGAAGGGTGCTACATCAGGCAGCCTCCAGGGGTTACTGGCATGCCTAGGTCGAAACACAGGTGGCAGTGTAGAGAAATCTATCATAGTGGATAATGTTAAGGGGGCAGTGGCATGGAGATTGTGCATTGGTACCGGCAGGTTCTGTCAAGGTAACAATAATCAGAGTGGCCCTTTTATTGATGGATTAAGGGGTGCACTGGTGGCTATTGTAGCAATTTTGCCTAAGGGTGTATAGGAGAAAATAGCTTAGGATCACTTTAACTGATTTTTGAGCCTGCTGGGTAGGAAAGTGTGAAAATTTGATATACATATTTTTTCGTAACTATACAATGGATGTCCAAAGAAATGGCCTCTACCAGAGTCCCGTGTATTTTGTCCCCAAGCTCCCAATACCCCTTTTGTACAGTGTTTTTTAAGCGATCCCAACTGTTCTTTAGGAGGCATAAAGGCCACTTTTCACTACAGAGTTTACTCTACATCTTATTCATCCAGGCATGGGGGCACCAGGATCGTTGCGGGTGCCCAAGGCCCCTATTCTGCATTGGAAGTCCATTCTTTCTCAATTTCTGGGGCTTCCTGTACATTATACCTTGTTCCTACACTTGCTTTTTTCTCCACCTTCATAGTCTCATCTGTAATGACTTCTCCAAGAAATGTTCTGATATGAATGCCCCACACTAGCGCTGGAAGCTAAGGTGTTGGCAATGAAGAAAGCTAAGAAACAGCATGCTGATTTAGTGAACACAATATTCCTGTTGTCGGCATATACAGACTAAAAGAAAGGATCAAGTCAAATGGTTTTTGGTGGGGATCCCATTATAGTCAGAGGGGAAGGAAGTGGATGGTGATTTGCTGTGAGTGTCATGTCTCACAGAAGGAGATGGTCGTTGTGGAACCGATGGTCCCAGGCACGGATTGCAGCCATTGTTTCTCCCAAGATGGCAGCGCCAGCAGATCGTGGCATTCCAGCCTTACAGTGGATGCCTGTAATTATGACTCTGCCCCCTCAGCAAGGTTCTGGTTATCTGACAACAGGCACAACGCTCGAGTGCGTTGCTACTCCTATCAGCCAGCACTCCGTAAGTTTGCCTCTAGGCTCTACTACTTGCTACATTCTTATTGTGCTACTCTAACACTCCTCTGTCTTTGTGCGTTAGAAGTTTTCGCAGCGTTCCCCTTGGATAGGGGCTCCGCCTCATCACACCTGTTCTTTTCGAGACAGCGGTCGACTCCGACCTGATCCTTTTCCTGCCATCCGGGATCGCTTACCTCCAATCCGCTCTGAAAGCTTGGTGCCCGCGTATTCAGTCCAGTTTCTTCGGATGTTCCCTGGCGTGTTTACCTGGAACCATATCCGACTTCTCTCACGATTGAAACCTGCTTATCAGGTATCTTTTTCTAACGTTCTGTTCCATTCCTATGCCTTATCTAGCACTGTTTATTCTTACCACGTCTTTTCTTTTCTTTTCCGACTCAGTCGATTCCGGAACTCCCATCACAAGGGTCACATGAAATTACTTTTCGATTGAATTCTGTCTCTCAGGTATTGAAGATTCCTATTCTCAATAGATTGAACATACTACAACATTTCAGTATCCCAATACTTTAAACCTTCTTTCTTCTATATTTCTGCCATTCAGAAGGAATTTGTATTCCCGTAATTCTGAACACTTCATTGCACATTTCCTTTTCCACAGGGTAATTATTTCCTTATCACTAGCCAGATTATTTCACCTCTATTTTTACTTCTGAATCTACTGTTCTATAATCTTTTCTTTTCTTACCTCCTTGTTGTATTTGCATTCAGTCACCTGAAACTGCAACGGAAACTCGCTCCGTCCGGTGCAACATAGAAGGCGAACATCTACTGAGGCGGCCAGGGTTTTTTACCCCAGAGGGTTTCCCTGGAGAGCTCATTCCCTCCTCATTTACTTATCTAGGGAGAGGAAGAGGTTCCCCAGGGGCTCACTCATATTCAGCACATTACATCTACTGGAACAGGTCAGTGGGTGCATGTTTAGAGGGAGATTATTTTTCCTGGAGATTTCTAAATTACTCAATAAATATCACAGTTAGCAACGCCCAAAAAAGATTAATAGGATCGATATTACTGACTTTACAGTATTTTTTTTTTGTGAATTATATTCTCCCCCTTTTTTTTCCTCATGTTGACATGCATCTGGCTCAGCAGCAACAGCTGTTGGCGGCAGTACAGTCTTTGACGGCCGAGGTTCAAGCTCTTAAACAGGAGAATGCCGTTGTACGGCAATTCATGGGGAGGGCTCCTAGCTGCTCGGAACTTCCTCCTGGGCCTTTGCCTGGGGGACCTTTTGATGGGGATCCTCATAAATTGAAGGAGTTTCTGGAGTCCTGCACGGTGCAATTTACTTTTAAGTCTGCATTTTTTCATAACGATAGGGATAGGTTGGGTCACATGATTGCACAACTCATGGGTCCTGCTCTAGCCTGGGCTACTCCGTTGGTCACGTCCAACAATCCGATTCGTGATTCTTACCCTGCCTTTATTAATAGTCTTAAGACCATGTGCGGGAGGCAGGAAATCACGGTGTCAACTCAAGCACAGCTATTGGATTTCCGTCAAGGTTCCCTTGATCTGTTGGCTTATATTACTCGCTTCAAACAATTGGCGGCAGGTACTTTGTGGGCGGATGATGCCTTAATAACTCTATTCAGATGTGGCTTGAATGAGGAATTGAAGGATGAGGTCTCTAGAGTTCCTCGCCCTCCTAATTTGGTGGAATTGATCTCAATGGTCATGCAAATGGACTATCGAATTTTGGAGAGACGTCAGGAGAGGCGGCGACAGAAGGGTTTCAGGACTCTGCCTGATTATTCTACTGTCTCCCCCAAGGGTGCAGCCCCTGACGAACCTATGCAGATAGGTGCGACCCGTGGTCCTTTGTCCTCTGAGGAGCGGACCCGACGTCGCACTTTGGGGTTATGTATGTATTGCGGTTCCAAAGAGCATACTCTTCTAAATTGTCCTATCATTCTCTCTCGGAAGCAGGGAAACGCTCGTACCCGACCTTCAGGGGAACCACAGTTAGGGAATCACTGAGCGGTTCCCCTCCTTCATGTGTATCGCCCCACATCACGGACGTCCCTGATGCCCCCATGCTGGTTCTTAAAGTCATTTTTTCGTGTGATTCATTGGGTTTGGTTGAAGTTCCAGCTTTTGTGGATAGCGGGGCCGCAGGAAATTTTGTTGATGATATTTGGGCTGCCAAATATGGGATTCCTCGTGCTTCTAAGGCTATCTCCATTCCTGTGGAGTCCGCTGATGGGAGTCCATTGGCCTCGGGACCCATTAAAGAACAGACGGTTCCCATTCGGATGTCCATTGCTTCGCACGAGGAGGTCATCATCTTGGAAGTTATCCAGACTGCACATTATCCTGTGATATTAGGATTGCCTTGGCTCCGGGTTCACAACCCATACATAAATTGGTCAGCTGGGACATTTTTTCTCGGTTCTGGCCATTGTCAAGCCCATTGTTTTACTCGGGGTACACAGGGGTTTCACTCTGCCTCCACTCACTCTGGTGAACAATCAAAGACAAAGGTGCTTAATCTGATCCAGGGGATTCCTGAGCCTTATTACTCCTTTCATAAGGTATTCTCCGATGCTGAACATGCTGAACTGCCTCCCCATCGTAGAGATGACTGTGTCATCGAGTTGCTTCTGGATCATCCCATCCCTTTTGGTCGCATGTATGTACTTTCCGCAAGGGAAAAGGAGGTTCTAAGGGAGTACCTGCGTAAGAATTTGCACAATGGCCTCATTGCGGAATCCACTTCCCTTGCAGGGGCGTCCTTGTTTTTTATTCCCAAAAAGGACACTGCGGAACTCCGCCCCTGTATTGACTTTTGCGGTTTGAATAAGATCACTGTCCCTGATCGCTATCCTATGCCTTTTATCGCTGACATCCTTGAGGCTATTAAGGGAGCGAAGATTTTCACCAAGTTGGATCTGCGAGGGGCCTACCATCTCATCCGTATTAAGTCGGGGGATGAATGGAAGACGGCTTTCCGGACGCCCTTTGGGCATTATGAGTATTGCGTAATGCCCTTTGGGTTGTCCAACGCTCCTGCTGTCTTCCAGCATTTCATGGACTATCTTTTTTCTGACATTCTGCTTCATTCGGTTATTGTCCATCTGGATGATATTTTGTTTTTTTCTTCTACACCGACCGCACATGTTGGCCATGTCACTGAGGTATTGCAGCGCCTTCGTGACAATCACTTGTTCTGTAAGCTGGACAAATGTGAATTTCACCAAGACAGTGTAGCCTATTTGTGGTACATCCTTTCAGCTCAGGGTGTCTCCATGGACCCTCGGAAGGTCTCCGCAATCCGGGATTGGGCCCCTCCAAATTGTGTTAAGGATATTCAATGCTTCCTGGGTTTTGCCAATTTTTATCAGCGTTTTATTCCCAGATTTTCGGAGGTTATTTTGCCATTAACTGCTCTCCTCAAAAAAGGGGTTCCCTTTCATTGGTCCAGTACTGCTGCTGAAGCTTTCATCTCCTTAAAAAACAGCTTCATGACGGGTCCCTTTCTTCGCTCTCCGGATCAAGGAAAGAAGTTCATTGTGGAGTCGGATGCCTCCCATTTCGCTCTCGGTGCTATCCTTCTTCAGGAAGATGAAGAGGGGGTGGAGTGTCCCGTCGCCTATATGTTTAAAACCCTTTCTCCATCGGAACTGAACTATACGGTCCTGGAGAAGGAGTTGCTTGTCATTAAACGGGCCTTTGAGGAGTGGCAACATTTACTGCTGGGAGCCCTATTTGCTATTGAAGTTCGGACTGACCACCACAATCTTCGGGCCCTTCAGTATGCTCAATCCCAGAATAGCAGACAAGCCCGCTGGGCCCATTTATTTTCTCCGTATGAGATTGTGTTCACCTTAATTCCCGTCAAGAGTAACTTAAAGGCTGACGCCCTTTGTAGGAAGGAATCCACTCAGTGGGCTCAATTCCGTGCTGAACCTTTGTTTCCTAAGGCCATCTTTGTACATGTGGTTTCCAGTTTTCTCCAGTCCATTGCCGATGCCACGTTGGTGATGCAAAATGCGGACTTTACTGCCTTTCAGACCCTGGGACTCACAATCAATCAAGGTTGTGGTTATCGGAATCGGAAACTGTTTATTCCTACTGCCGACCTCCAGAAGGTTGTTCTTCAAATGTGTCACGATTCGCTTGTGGCCGGATATCGGGGGGGTCAGTAATACTGTGGAACTGGTCCGACAGAATTTTTGGTGGCCGAATCTGGTGGCGGATGTGCAGGAATATGTGGCTGCCTGTACTATCTGTTTGCAGTCGAAGGCACCTCGGGTTCCTCCCTTGGGCTTACTCACGAGGATGCCCGTTCCGGTGCGTCCCTGGCAGTTTATTTCTACAGATTTTGTTGTGGATCTTCCTAATTCTGCCGGATGTTTGACTATTATGGTCACTATTGATTACTTCACGAAGATGGCTCACTTCGTGGTTGCCATAAGGTACCTGATGGCAAGGATCTTTATCACACACATTTTTTCTGTTCATGGCTTACCTGATACTATTGTTTCGGATAGGGGTCCCCAGTATACGTCCAGGTATTGGCAACAGCTATGCAAGATTCTTGGCATTTCCCGTGCTCTTAGTTTGGGTTTTCATCCTTAAACTAATGGCCAAACGGAGCGCTTGAACTAGCCTCTTGAAGGCTATCTCAGGTGCTATGTTTCAGCATCTCAGGACAATTGGACGGAGTTGTTGTCCTTGGCGGAATTTCCATATAACAATGCCTGTCACGCTTCGCTGGGATCCAGTCCTTTTTTCTGCTCCTATGGGTTTCATCCTACTGGCTTTCCTGTGGGGGTGTCATCTGCTTTTTCATTTCCGGATGTCGCTGGGCTGTTGCAGGATATTCAACTGGGGCATCGGAAGGCCCTAACTTCTTTTCAGGACGCTCAGGAACGGGTTAAACGTTTTGCTGATCTTCATCGCACTCCGGCCCCAGTGTTTGTCCCGGGCGACAGGGTGTGGTTGGCTTCCCGATTTCTCCCTCGACATCTGATACCTTCAAAACTCTCCCCGAGGTACTTTGGTCCGTTTCCTGTGCTTGTAAGATTGGTTGAAGCTGCCTATCACCTGCTACATCCTCCTTCTTGGTATCGAATCCACCCCGTGTTTCATGTTTCCCAACTCAAGAAAGATGTGGTGGATCGTTTTTCTCACCGTTTGGCTGTTCGCCCTCCTCCTGTTTCGACTCCTTCTGGTCCCGAGTTTGAGGTGGCTGGGATTTGTGATTCCCGTTATCATCGGGGCCGTCTCCAGTACTTGGTGGATTGGCGTGGGTATTCGCCCGCTGAAAGATCTTGGGAACCGGCGTCTGCTGTTCATGCTCCTCAGCTGGTTCGCCGATTTTATCGTTCTCATCCCGGCAAACCGGGTACGTTAGCCCTTTGGAGGGGGCATACTGTCATGTCTCACAGAAAGAGATGGTCATTGTGGCACCGATGGTCCCAGGCACGGATTGCAGCCATTGTTTCTCCCAAGATGGCAGCGCCTGCAGATCGTGGCATTCCAGCCTTACAGCGGATGCCTGTAATCATGACTCTGCCCCCTCAGCAAGGTTCCGGTTATCTGACGACAGGCACAACGCTTGAGTGCGTTGCTACTCCTATCAGCCAGTGCTCCATAAATTTGGCTCTAGGCTTTACTACTTCCTACATTCTTATTGTGCTACTCTAACACTCCTCTGTCTTTGTGCGTTAGAAGTTTTCGCAGCGTTCCCCTTGGATAGGAGCTCTGCCTCATCACACCCGTTCTTTTCCAGACAGCGGTCGACTCCGACCTGATCCTTTTCCTGCCATCCAGGATCGCTTACCTCCAATCGACTCTGAAAGCTTGGTGCCCGCGTATTCAGTCCAGTTTCTTCGGATGTTCCCTGGCGTGTTTATCGGGAACCATATCCGACTTCTCTCACGATTGAAACCTGCTTATCAGGTATCTTTTTCTAACGTTCCGTTCCATTCCTACCCCTTAGCTAGCACTGTTTATTCTTACCATGTCTTTTCTTTTCTTTTCCGACTCAGTCGATTCCGGAAATCCCATCACAAGGGTCACATGAATTCTGTCTCTCAGGAATTGAAGATTCCTATTCTCAATAGATTGAACATACTACAACATTTCAGTATCCCAATACTTTAAACCGTCTTTCTTCTATATTTCTGCCATTCAGAAGGAATTCGTATTTCCGTAATTCTGAACACTTCATTGCACATTTCCTTTTCCACAGGGTAATTATTTCCTTATCACTAGCCAGATTATTTCACCTCTATTTTTACTTCTGAATCTACTGTTTTATAATCTTTTCTTTTCTTACCTCCTTGTTGTATTTGCATTCAGTCACCTGGGGGTCACTCATATTCAGCACATTACATCTACTGGAACAGGTCAGTGGGTGCATGTTTAGAGGGAGATTATTTTTCTTGGAGATTTCTAAATTACTCAATAAACATCACAGTGAGTGTGACTCTGCTATATGAGCTGGATCTTATTTGGAGAGGGGAAATAGGGCCAAATAAGATGGCATTCTTGAAAATGAGGAAGACCAGCAACATATGTTCCTAGGTGGATAATAACAAAAACTATTGGGCTCAAAAAAATCTTAATATGTGTTTTGAAAGGGCTCTGTGCTATTCCTTTGCTCAGAACTTTCCCTCTGTAAACAACACCTACCCCATTTCAAACCATTCATATACCTCTATAACGTGTACAGGTTTTAGAAGACAAAGGGCCTCATTCCGAGTTTGCCGCAAAGGGATACCGGGCACCGGTAAGGACACCGGTGCTGGTAATCCCTTTGTGCCCTATTCTGAGTTCCCTTAGCGGGTCCCTTCCTTAACGCCTGGTTTTACCAGGCGTTAAGGACGGGACCCGTTAAGGGACTTTAGAGCTAATAACGGTACCGCAATTTGCGGTACCGTTATTAGCGCCTTCCCCCTTCCCATTGAGCCCTATGGGTGCTGAAATGGGAATGGGGAATGGCTTTTTCAATGGGGATTTACCGGTCCCGCAAAGGTCGGAATAGACCGGTAAGTCCCCATTGAACGAGGGCGGACTCGGTACCGGTATTGGAGGTAGTCATGGCGCTAATAGCGCCATGATTACCTCCAAACTCGGAATGAGGCCCAAAGAGATGGGAAATAGATGTACCGAACAGCAGATTAAAGCACCTTCAGCGATTAAAATAATTTTGCTCTTCCTCTGAGGCACTGGATCTTTATTGGTCTTCACGTGACGTTTCCCTTCTTCACTCCTTTTCCATTTCATGGTATGCAACGTACAAATGGAATACTACTCTATCAATGAAATATAGCTGTTTTCTTGGCACCTTCTGCACAAACCCACGAGCAAACCCAAGCATGGTTCAGGCTCATTGGCAAACATCAGTAAGGTGTAGCCTGAGTCTCTACGCACAGCAAGGTTGAGACCCATGTTTGGGCACACCCGTCACACTTAAGGTGACTTTAGCAAAACAAAAAGGTAATGGCTGGAAAGTTCTGAATGAATCATAACCTAAGGCAGTGGTATTCAACCGTTTTCATACTGAGTCTCCTTCTCCTCCCTGAGCAACAATATTGTTCCTGGGCCCACAAAGGATGTCCAGAATACTTTAAATATAACAGATTGTCTGCTGCTTATATTTTCTATTAAAATAAGTCACCTTAATACTTTTTCATATTACAACCAGCCATCTTAATCCCTTTTTAAAGAGTATGAACCTCCCCCCTACCCACTGGGCATACTTTGTGCCCCCTAGGGGGGCCAGCACCCCGGTTTGAAGACAACAGACTTAAGGCATTGCTCTGGGCAACCCTCCAAACAATAGTTCTTCAGTCTAGACTGCCATTACAGAAGGAGGAAGGCCATATTCAAGTCTGGATGAGACCTAGCAGTTCAGAACGGACTGCCTATTTTCGGGTTGAGCCTAGCCTTCCTTTGCCTTATATTTAACCTCTAATCCTGGTATATTCTTCCCTGGTCTGCCCGGGGCCAAAGTATAAGTAGTCCCCTGATGTATCAGTTATGCCCATGACCCCTGTTGGTATGTGTCCGCCTCATCTATTCAACTGCCATAGCTCATCATCTTCAAAAACAAATATCTATTTAAGATATTCTCCATAGTGTCTGTCCTTCTCTGTCACAAGTAATGCTCTCTTCTTTGTGACCTATAATGATCATTCATTAATTCATTCATGTTGTCATTTGTTATAGCACCTTTCACCATTATTATGGTCCTAAAGCGATTTTAGTTGAACGCCCTCGGACAGACCGGAGTCGAAATATTTGGGAACATTTGGGAGGTGCTATTATGTGCGTGTGCATTTCAGCCATTAAAGTTATGCAAGGGTTGCCAAGACCCTGGTAGTCACCCATGTCTAGCTGTGGCGTGTATGGGTGCAGCGGAAAAATACAATGGACTCAAGTGGTATTGAGTTTAAGGTGATGGAGTGTTATGTGGGAAGCTACGGTTTGAAATGTTGATGTTAAAAGTCACTTCATTCTTATGGCAGAGGTGATGTGCAATAGTGTTTGTGTTGTATGTGTGTGCGGGTGTGTGCGACAAGGTCATGCCTTCCACTAAGTTGCAAAGGTGTGGTGTGTGAGGTGAGAAATGGGTTAGCAATACAAACAAAATGTCTAATTCCTGAGTTCCATCTATGTGCAAGGAATGTTGCTGCGTCTCACAGGAGATTTAAGTGCTTGATGAGTGCATAGTACTCGCCCTCTGAGAGGTTCTTGGAGAGAGGGTTTGCCATTCCTGGTTCCTTCTAGTGCAAAAAACAGGGTCCCTGTTTCATGATTACGTGCAGCATCATGGCCTACCCGCCTGTGCTTTAGAGTAATCTGCCGTGAAATCCATGACCGGGGTGAGGCGGTCCGGGTGGCTGGTTCACCCACTACGGTACTATCAGCCTGTTTTTCTCAAGGTGAATTTTAAGTGTGATGTATTGCCAAACTCTGAGCCCATCTGGGTGCAATACATGGCCCACTGTCAGGGTTTGTTATGGGTGCAAGTTGGTGATGTGACGGAGTTCTCCATATGTGTTTGGGTTCCACATGGAAAGATGAATATCAGAACCATGCTGTCCTGAAGGTAGAAGAGGCTGGTGTTGGGATGGGTGGGTACGGGTAGAGGGGGTGGGGGGACTGCTGGCTGAAGCAGGTGCCTGAAGGTGGCAAGAAGTGGGCGCAGGAGGCGGGGGATCATGAGGTTGGGGGGGAACAGTCAGGTTTTTAGGGCTTTCCTGAAGGCTAGGTAATCCTTTATGAGGCAGAGCAGGAGGGGGAGGGAGTCCCAGAAAGTGGGTGCGAGGACAGAGCAGAAGGAACGTCCTAATGTGGGACCTTGAAAGGAGGACCTACCAGTAGGTGCGCAGAGCCTGATCTGAGGTTCCTGGTGGGGTGGTAGTGGCAACCTTGTTTTGGAGACATTCTGGTCCTTTCTTGTAGATTCCAACATCTTAAATATCCATCAGGTAAACTAAAAACCAACTTCCTCCTTCACCGTTTTTAGACACTCTTACATAATATCCTTCACAAATATCTTCTAATTAAACATCACAACTTGGATATAGCCCAGCATAACAACCCATAGAACTATAGTTATGAATGCAAATTGTGAAATCTCATTCATCACTTCAAGGCACACTAAGTTAAAACCTCTATGACCATAGGTACCCCAAATTGGCCCTTCGTCACCCCTTCATTGAATCTGCTGTACGCCCTCCTCCCCACTGTGATGAAGGATATACATCTGCAAGTAAGGCAGGAATACAGGTTAAGTTATGATATGATATAGCATTTATAACACGCCTGTACACAAGTGTTTCTAGTTGGTTTATTAAGTTGAAGTAGGAGATTCACCCAGCTGTTATGCCTAGAGAATTAAAGGTACAGAGTGATGGAGCGGGCACTGCCTTTATATTACTAAAGATTAGATCTTTGGTTAAAATCAACACTATTTGGTGTATGCCAAAATCATGAATTGTACTTTTCAGGTAATAATCATGTTAAAGAGAACTGGGGGCCCACCTTCAATATTGGCATTACCCTAGTAGTAAGTACATTTATATGATAATAATCAATATATCTTTCGCTTCTCTGGTAAAAAAAATACATTTTTCTTTATTCACACTGCTCCATTGCAAGAGCGTGAGAGGCATTAATGCTTGCCCTGATGATGGACAGTTAGTCCAAAATGCATTGGCCGTGTTTTCTGCCTCTCAACTACTTGTAATGGAGCTGTGTGAGTAAAGAAGAACATATTTTTACCAATCTGTCAGACAACCCCAAGCCTTGGGTATTGAAAATAAAATGCAAGTTATAATGTAAATGAGGTTGGACGAATAGGCTCCCTGCGCTAGCTCCCCTGTGGTGGGGTTATAGGCTACACTGAGGGATTTTTCTCAGGACTAGGTAATTACACTGTCAACCTAAGAGGTTCATAAACCTACAGAATATTCATTAAAACATATATTTGCACAAGCCATTGGATATTTTGAACAATAGATAATTGTTATGTTAGCACAGCCAATCAGGTTGCTCAGAATGCAGGCTGAATCTATCAATTAAAGCCCCTCACCCCACTTACCTGTTGGTTGCGGCACCACTGTACCGCTCCTTAGAAGGCTGCCATAGAAAGGAAATGTCTTGCATTTTCATGGTGACCATTTTGGGTGAGAATATGTGTGAAATATCAGTTAGGGCAAGTAAAAACCCTATTCTTTCAAGAAAATAAATTGCTGTCATCACCCCGGATGTAAATCTAGGTTGCTAACAGCAATACTCATCTGCCCCTCAAGCTTTACCTGGCAGTAATAGTGTGGGGGTCCATAGTTAAGACCCCCGCTTCGCTTGGGTCTGTAGCTTGGACCCAGGGGCGTTACTTGTCGATAAAGCCCGTGGGGCTTCTGCTTATTAATTAGGGGGAATATTTTTTGACTGGAGAAGGCACTGCCATCCGATTGAGTGCATGTATGTTTGTTACATTGGTTAATATTTTCTACCACAAACATGCCAACATGGTCCATGTAATTTTGGAAATGTTTATCCAGTCCTTTAATTTTTACTGCATTCTTAAACTTGCAGTCCTGGATTTGTAATTTCAAAAGTAAAACTGCAAGTCAAAGAATGCATATAATAAACATGACTTAGCGAGCATGTCAAAAATGGCATTGGAAATGTTTACATTTATGCTGCTGCTAAAAATTCCCAATTTTTGAGTCAGTCTGTTTTCCACTATGGTAGCACCACAAAGCCTTGGCACAGTGATTTTAAGCGGTTCAAGGATTTTGATTGAACATTTGGTGAGGCCTATGGCTGGCTGACTCTCTCTCTTGCTTAGTCTAGAACCTCCATCCTAACTCAGGTGTAAGAGACTTCAGGTTAGTAAATACAGAAGGATGACCCCTTAGCTAGTGGTAGTTAGTAAAAATCTGAATGCCTTTTCTCACTAGATTCCCTCTGGGAATTCTTAACTCTCACTATGCTATCCAATGGTAAGTGTTCTAATGGGAGTTGGGATAGTTTCTTGCAAATACACTGTTTGATTCAAGTGATCACTCTTACCGCTCCCTTTTCTACTTTTACTGTTTCTCCACTCCACCTCAATCTTCCCACCAATCTTCAGTCCCTTAGATGTTCTCACTCCTCCTAGCCTTTGTCACTACCCTTTGATATTTCCCCTCCCTTCACACAACTACTCCCTTCTCTGCACTACTCCTCCATGTTACTACCCCTCCTCTACACTACTACTCCTCCATGCAAACAACTAAAACACCCCCTTTCACCCAGTAATCATGTGCTTTGCAATCACTCATTACACTAGTTTGTCTATGTCCTTGCCACATAAACAAGCACACACACACTGCAGTACCAATTTCTCTCCCTTGACAAAACCTCACCTGTTTCATTAATTGCCTCTGCAGTCCATCTCTCCTTACATCCTCCTGGTCTTTTGGTCATTTTCCACCTTCACCTCTGACCCTACACAAAGAAAACACACCTCCTGCTTCCTTTTCCTGGCTTATATTCACCTCTCTTGTCCAAGAATGGATCTCTTTCCCTGTCCAATCTAGCCCTGTCTTCCCCACCCAGGGTGTGTGTGTAATGTGAAAATTCAGAAGTATGCCCCACTACACATTCTGTGCAGGGTCCCTGCGTACCAGAAATGGTGGCCCAGAAAAGCCAGTGTCCATGTTTGTGTCCCAGGATCCTAATTTGTGGAGTCTTATGGTAAGTCTACTAGGAGAGGGTGGGTCTTCCTCACTTCTCAGTCTCGGTTCCTGGTGGTCTAGGGGGCCTTTGGGTTGCTGTGCCAGCTTGCCTTTTTTGTTTGGCAGCTCCACAAGGTCCTTTGAACTGATGCGCATGGAAGCAGCTTCTCTCTCTCTTTGTCAAATAGCGCCAATATCTCCAGGGTATGGTTACCTTAGCGTTTCTGATTCTTTTACTCTGAACAGCTCTTTCTCTCTGAGCAGCTGAACTCTGCAGCAGTCAGGAGATGTTTTTGATCTCTCTTCTGTTTGATGGTTTTCCTTCTGATTCTGATGTGGGAACTCTGAAATCAATAGAAAGACACTTGCAAATAACTGACATTGGAGGCAAGGCAGTAGATAACTGTTGTGGGGTGTATTCAAAGGCGACAAACTGAAGTCCCTTTCACGTGAAAAGCAGGTTGCGCTCAGCACTGACACAAAATTGGCTTTGCCTGTGGCTGCAAGTGAAAACTGAAGGACCCCTTCACGTGAATAGCAAGATTTTTCAACACTGACACACAAAAATTGCTTTGCTTGTGGCTGCAAGAGAAAACTGAAGGCCCCTTTCACCTGAAAAGCAGCATTTTTAAACACTGACTCCAAAAATGACTTGACGTGTATTTGCAGTTTAACTGTGAAAAATGTACCACTGCTAACAGGAAAATGTCAGGGAAAAAACATGGTATGTGTTGACAAAAAGTAATATATATTATGTTTTGCATACAAAATACCAGTGACATTTGAAAAGCCACTTTGTTTTCCATGGACAAATGTCTGTAGACCAGAGGCAAACCCTGTTGCTGGCTGTTGGACAAATGTCACAAGGAACTTCAACACTAGAAGGCTGGCATCCTAGTGTTTACAACTGTAATAACATGTGGCTTGCTCTGGAAGGTATGGAAAAGCAAGTGTTCTTTAGACTGGCTGTGTCTGCAGGGCCCTTTTGCCTGGCTGATGCATGGCCGCAATGTAGACAGTAGGGGCCACATTACACGGTAGGCGGTAAGGGTTAACGGTCACTGGTAATGGTACCGGTGACTGTTAACCCTTACTGCCTTACTACAAGGTCCCTTAGCGGGTTGGTACTTTAATACCTGCTTTTAGCAGGCATTAAAAACCAACCCGCTAAGGGACCTTGGTGCTAATTACGGCACCACAAATTTGCGGTACCGTAATTAGCACCTTCCCCATTCCCATTATGCCCTATGGGGCAAAAATGGGAATGGGGAAGGACAATGGTGGAAGGGGGAATTACCGCCCCGCCAACCTTGGAATAGGGTGGTAATGCCCCTTTCCACCAAGGCGGTGCCGGTATTTTACCGGCATAGACCAAGGTGCTATTAGCACCTTGGTCCACCGCCTACTGTGTAATGAGGCCCTAGGTTTGAAGGGGGGATCAATTCAATTAAGGGAGCCTGAAACTCCGACTTCAAACAGGTAACCCACTTCAAAGAGACTGATAAAAAAAACACTGGTTGCAGGTGAGACCAGTGAGAACAAATGGCCTGAAGGCAGGAGAATTGCCATTTATCCCACATGAAGATGTGCAATTAATTTAAAAGGACTATTACAACTTAGGCCTTTTTCCTAGCAACTATAAGTCAGATTTTATTTATTTATGTGTCATTTTTAATGTAAATTCCATGCAATTGTGGCAAAATAACATCCATCCACCTGTGACTCAGGGAACTGTAATGGATATCTAAAATGGGTTTCTAGCTGATTTGAAAATTTTCCAAATTTGAGAGTTGGTGAACTGTTGGGGGATACATTTAGGAATATGGGTAATAAATTACATATTCCTAGCTGTTATGTTTTTTACAGCAGACTGGTTGCCATTTATTTAATTCCCCATGATTAGTTGAATCAGAAAATATGTATATTATTTCATTATTAGTAAAATTATTATGTTTTACCACATAACTAGTTTTGCAAAAATGTGACATGAGAACAAATGGGGCTTGTAAATTAAGCTGCCAAATGTCTGCTCCAGAGTTTTTAACCAATCTGTTGAGATGGGCTGGATTTGGGAGGAGAGAGAAGGGTAACTGTCCAATCCTAGTTGTGTGACCTCTTGCAGGGTACTCCTTGAAGATTGTAAAATTGGTGGTGTCATCCCTGCTATATAAGGGGGACTCGTCTGACAGCTGTAATGAAACACCAGAGTAGATTGCTGAGAGTGCATCTGGGTGGAGCTGTCTATTTCCTATGCAGGAGAGCAGGATGCCATCCTTGAGGGTGGAGTGACCAGACCACCACCCTATCTTTCCAGAGTGTCTTGAAACACAGCTGGCTTTCCTGAACTTTAAACAGTGGCTTTCCATGTAAGTAGAACTGAGCCCTGGGAAACCAACAAGTGGGGGAATCTGCTTGCCTTAAATCCTTTCCCTTTATAGTGGGTGGGGTGGGGGCAATACTGTGTAGATCCTTATCCTACTTAACTAAAAAGATTCATTTTCATGCAGTGATTTTTGTTAAAATTCTAAATTAACAAAGCTCACTTCCCAGTGTGTACTGAAAACCATAGCCTATAATTTAATTGGGTAATCATTTGTGTCCTGTTGACAGCAACTTCTTTAAGGAAGAGGGTAATCTTTGTTCTTAAATCAGTTGAACCTTTTTGTCCAACTTTCCCCTAACACATGCCTTTAAGTGAGGGCGGGTGAGGCTGAACATCCTAAATTCTGAAATCATCCCAGTTTTTTACCATCCAGCTTCCCCAGCACAGGCCTTTCAGTGGAGGGGGGTCTGAAATCTAAAATTCCCCAAATCATTCCAATTATTCTGTCTGACTTCTCCAACACAGACCAAGTAGGGTGGGGGGAGGTCTGAAAAACAAACTGCTTAATCACCCTGTGTTTATTTTAAACCAAAAGTGTGGTTGAACTCATAATTGCCCTATGTATTTGTACCAATCTTGAAACCCTACTGCTAGCCTTTTAAGCCTGCAGGAAAATCAAAATTACACAGCACTACATTTATAATTGTTTTGGTTATTAATCATTTTATTTCTTGAAGTGAAATGTGTATAAAGTAAAGAATTGTGATTTATGTTTTTTTAACTAATTTGTGTAATTGATTTGCGTAACAAGAAGTTATTGGTGAACCACAAAGAAGGTGGTGTGTGTAGTTCAGTGTGATTTCTAATACTTTTAATTTTAAAAAATAAAAATATATTTCCTGTACACCGGCCTGGTTCTTGGCTCATTGGTAGCTCAGGGGGAGGGATCCAAGGGGCATGATATGCATTTGAAGTAGGGCTGAAGAAAAGAATCGATTAAACAGTTTGTTGCATGACACCTTGAGTGGGGAGGGAAGGAACTCTGTGTTGATTGTGGACTCTGAATAAACCGTTACACAGTGGTCTGCATAGAAACATGCTGGCAAAAAAGAGGACAGGATTTGGGGACCTCTAAACTGCCACCATCCACCTGAATGATGGGACTGGCTGTGAATGTCTCCCTTCTAGGCCCCCCACACCCTGATGACAGGGGTTCCCATCTGCTCTCGACAAGGCCAGTTTACTGGCGTTGTACCACAGGCAGTGCATAAATAGAGCCAAACAGGAACTTTAATGTCCGAGTGGTTGTAGGTACAAAGACGTAATAATGGTGACACCTGAACATGTGAGACTATTCGTAATATGAATAAATAACGTGCATCTAATGACATTTCAGCGACATTTGAGGCTGGATGTAGCATACAATAGTATCACCTAGACATATTAAGATGTAACTTATATATGACTCTGCCTGTTTGAGTCATTAACTGGTATTACAACACATTAGCTGGGCACTTGCAGATGCACTTGACATATGATGCCAGCACCTGGATATGTAATGATGTACTAAATATGCTGCCTACAATGGGTATATGAAGCACTAACTGCCATTATATGGCTGTACAGAGCCATTTGCTAGTGGCACCTGAACATATAATGTTGCAACTTACTTATGATGACTATAACATCTATGTGACGGTTTATCAGGCATTGTATTGCATTTATTTAATATCTGAGGTTGTTTTTGACTTATGATAACATTGCATGGTCATATTAGGCTGCATCCTACACATGGTAACCATGCTGTGTATAAGAGGCCTTCATTAACATATAATGTCACTCCTGGGTATTTGAGACTGCACCTGGCAGATGATGGCATGAAGCGAACCTATGAGGCTGACCCCTGCATATTATGACTGCACTTCGCATGCACGATTATAATTGGCATAATATGGCACATCCACATAAAACAGACAGCATTTAGCATATTATGGCTTATTACGACAGCACCTAAGACTGTGGGGCTCAATTTGGCATATAATGAGTATACCTGGTGTTTCACCTATAACTGACATATGATGGCCGTCACAGGCCATATAAGATTGTATAGGCATATGAAAGTGACCCGGGCCTCAGCTGCTTCAGCTTTGTGTACCACTGACATATCATGAAAGTACTCGTGCCACACCACAACCGTTAACTAGTTAAAATATTGTTGGCAACTAAAATACGCCTTTGTGTCCTTTTGTATGTGTTATTTTATGAATGTCAAGTTTTTTGCCTCTGTACTTTCACTTTCTGTAATATTGTTGTGGGCAAACGTTGTGGAAGTCATCCTGAGATATCATCGGTTGAGTGATGTCACTTCCGCTATCCTTGGCATTTTGGTGAATCGACATCCCTGCAAGTCCCAATTAAGACATGTTAACAGCATACATAAGTGATTACGATTATGCTCCTGTTCACTCTGTGTTTTATGCCTGTATCGTTCATCCAACAATCCACATGAGCACCACTGTAGCTGCATGCAACCTATACAAAAGACATACAAGAAACACATAAACAAGCTGAGCAGGTCAACCCTTAGCAACAAGTAACACTTGAGTAGCAGGTCTGCAGTTGTATAAACTCCTAGACAAGTTGTACTGCACCTGCCGTGTGCCATTCATGTTTGGACATCCTGAACCTGGTTATGGGTCGCTGACGCCTAAGAGCTTCAGAAATGCACAGATGTGAGACCATTGGCTAAAAGCTGCTTGATTGACGTACACTTTGAAGACATTAATCAAAATCTGTGAAAGCTGCTAGGCTGAACGGCTGCTAATTAGTATGTATTTATACAAATGCATGAACATTCTATTTCAGTGAGTTGAGTTAATCTGTGGCACAGAGCGCCACAGGCTGAACTCCTGCTCAGCTTTGACAAACTCATTAGCACCAGAGTCAGGAACAGCCTGCAGATTTTTTGGGAATTCCTTGCCGGACCATAAACGCCACTAAAAAGCAGAAGAAATCAGGTTGGATGGGAAAGCAAGTAATCAAAATGGCTCAAGGGAATATTGTACATTGTTGCACTGAGTTGGCCTAACTCCTTCCGCCTTAAATTGCTGCTGTCTACTTTCTAATTGGCATACTAAAACCACAACTTTTCTTTAGCAAAATGTGATATCTTTAAAAGTTTACTCTCCAAATGTTTACTTTCTTTACTCTGGCAATGCATTTCTTCATCAAGCCCTGTTTTACGGTTGCGTTAAACTTCGAAATGCATCGAATCTACTTGCAAGCCCCTGAAATACAGAAAGCTGAAGGTATGTGCTCAAGATCACAACACGGGTACTTCGGATAGGAGAATTCCTTTAGAGATTTTTCACAACAAACGGCAGCATTGCTGTAAACTAGGATTTCTGGACAAATGATTTGGTGTAAAAAACAAAATGATTTGACTGCTCTCACATATTTTATAGTTATATTGGACAAGCACAGGGTTTTGGAGGGCTGGTTCTACCACAAACCACTGTATGTACCTTCACCTTTTTAAAAACTGCTGCAGTGTTTTTAACTTAGTCTTTCTTTTTTGTTAGTGCTATATAGCATTACTGGTGCACTGCTGAAGCAAACAGTATTCTTATGCACACTGTTCTCTGTAGCATGTTTACATTTTGTAAGATGGACTGGTATCTCTGCGGCCTCTACGTACATGTGTGCGCTCCCAGAGTGCTCTTTGTGCCCCAATCCAGTGCCTCTCCTGCTGCTGCTCTGTCCTTTCCACATTAAGGGCCCGATTCATAGAAAAAGCCCTAAGACCTTACAAAGTACTCTGCCCGTACAACCACTTTGCGTGTACCCAAACTCAAAAGCATGTCATGCGCATACCGCATATTCATGGAATCTCAACCACGAAATAACCCTAGCCACCAGTAGCGGCCAGAATGGCCATGACACGCCCCCACGCAAAGCAGAACCAGCCACATATACCAACCTATGCGCCCTCTCCGTCCGCGAAATCATGCACCCCGGCAGTATTGGGTGCTGTCTCCCCGCAACCAATGCAGCACCCCAGCAACACTGTTTTGAGTCCCCCATAACCCATAACTGCAACCCGACAATATGCGTTGCATGACTCGTAAGTCAAGTCGGCCCCCGGGGTAAATCCTTTTGCAAACCCCCGTAAACTTTGACTGCACCCTGCTGATCTGAATATACACACCCCAAAATGCAATTGGCACACCAACTGCATGCCCGCACCCCTATATTCCCGATCAGACCTTACCTTTACATGTTGATTCCTATACCATTGGGACTTTGTGCATGCCTTCATGTGGACGTGGCATCACAAGCTTTGTGTGCTGATTTCCCAGACGTGACATTGCATTCAGATCCATGAAAATGCTTGGTTTTGCCCAGTGCTGGGTGTGTAATTTCCTCACGCAGGCCGTCCCTCAACACAACCACGTAATGCTGTGTTCTTCCTCACTCTGCGTGGCGAATGGGAAATATGCAAGTCGCTTGACTCTGCGCAGAGACAGGAAGGACCTGCGCAAAGTCCCTGTAACGACCCGGAAATGCACGCAGAGTGAGTTCCATGACTCGGTAAACTGACTTTTGGGTGCTGAAACGCATGCAAAGTCAATTTTCGGCATGCAGAAAATCCATAAATCAGGCCCTTAGTCTACTGTTATCAGGAGCTGAAGACGGAGGTCTCCATGCTGCCTGTCCTTGTCTGCCCCACCACCATCTAAGGGTCAGTCCAGGCCCCTGGTTGTTTCTGGAATCACGTGACGGATGCCACCAGCATTGCCCCATTTAAATACCTGTATGTACCTGAAACGTGCTCTGTGTGCCCCCATACAGTGCACCCTTTAATGTCTAGGCATGGGCTATAGGTGACCCTCTTGCAACCCCATCCAGTGCCCCTGATGCTTGCCTTGCATGACCTGTACGTCCTCTTGCGTCTTTAAATGTTCATCTGATCTATTGTCCTGTGTGGTCACAAGTACATTTCTGGCTTCAATGATGAAACTTTGTACTAGTGCAAGTGCAATGGGAATCATATTATCATTAGGGTAAAGATTGTCTAGGGCAAAAACCTATTTTCCATCAGTCTCATGTATACATTTAATTTGATATATTTCACCTCTGCAGATTCAATAGCTCGTCTGATATCATTGATGGGTGTTGTTAAAAGTACACCTGATCTATTTTACTGGTGTGGACAGAAAGCCAATCTGATCTATTTCAATTACATTTGATATATGCCCACCTGTGTAGTTTACGCAGTTAATCTGATCTATTGTTCTGTGGGGTTAACAGTATATCTTTTCATGCAACAGTTGTGTGGTTTAAAACGCTCATTTGATATATCTGCCCTGTGTGGTTTAAACATGTACTCTGATCTCTTGTCCACTACTTTTTCTTTTGCCTCATCCTCTAGGATTCTGCTGTGCTGCATACCATCTAATACTAACAGGCGCACCCTCTTCAGTAGTTTATGGTTCATCTACTCTTCTGCTTTGCCCTAGGGTTTGATGTTTGTTCCATCGCTTACTGCAGTACCTTGAAAAATCACCACCGGCAGTAAGCTATCAAATTTCACATGCCCTTATTGTAGTGGGTTATTTATAACGTGCTTAATACCCAGAGGCTTCTAAGCGCGGACCCGGGGATCGAACCTGTGATGCTCTGTGTCATCTTGCTTCCAAGACAAGCACGTTGCCCCTGAGCTATCCTCCCTGCTGGTCAATGACAGCTTTCTCCTGTGATCTCTTCTCTAAGGGACCTGACCAATTCATTTTTCCCAATGTCCTTTTCCGTCGCTCCTATTTTTGCCTGTTGCTATGCTGTTGACGACCATGCTGAGTATACAACTAAACCGTCTTAGACATTGAAAAAGGTTACCGTCAAAATTAACCCCAGTTTGCCTATTGGTGACAACTACATAAACTTTGCCTGCCAGGGGAACCAGAATGATTTCGGGATTTTCCTCTTTGATCCTTGTGCATGGCAAACTTTTATCCTCTCAAAAGTCGCCTTCCGTGTAGCCAAGACCATAAATTGGCAGCACTGAATAGGCCATTTGGCTGAGTGCCTTCTTGAATGCTAAGCTGCTCATCAATGTTTACCTAAATGAGGCTGTCATGGCAAATGAAAGCCACATGAACTTGTTTGTTTTTTTTATCTCATGCTCCCTGTCTTCTTCCATCGTGTTGCACATGATGGTGGGCACCCTAGTGGAAATGCCACCCTGCCAGTGCCTTCAAATGCCCATTGGCTCCCACAGATAGCTGGGCTTTGTGATTTGCAATACCATGATCCCTCTGCCGCTGTGGCTGCAAATGTGCCTATTCATTGTCTACCTCTCTTCAAAGACCACAGTTAACTTGTGATCAGCACCCCCCTGATTGTTAGATCTGCCAACAAGCTAAAGAAACATGACATTGACTTCCTTGCTCTAACAGAGGCATGGACCTTTATTGCCTCAGTTGACTGTTTGCTCCTTGATGGCTTCAAAGTCATTGTGAACAACAGAGCCAACAGGGTGGGTGGTGGCATTGCACCTCATCTGTTTATTCTGCATCTGCCCCTGCCATGAAAACTGCCACTTACAACTATTCCTTCTCTGAGAGCCTGGCCTGCACCTGTCCTGCAGATGTCTACTTGTCACTAATAACTGCCTCTCCAGATATAAGCCTTCAGGATACAATGTCCTGTTTGTTAAAGAATGGCCTGTCTTAATAGATTGCTTCCAATCTGTTTCCAACCTCACCCTAATCATGGGGAGCTTCACTACTGGGGTGGATATGCCTTTTAACAAAATGACTGCTCTTTTGTTTGTTACTGTGATGCTCTTACCCTTAGAGTTCCGCCATACCCCTCCACCCAATCCAGTGGACATATGCTTGATACCTTATTTACTTCCATAACATCACTCACAAGCATCCTCACCACAGACCGGCCCTGGGCCAACAGACTGGCTAGCCGGTGCCACATGAAACGCTACTATGCCACAATCAAACAACATAAAATGCCCTTCCTGCACAGTCATATTGTTTTAGCTGAAATACATGTTCAGAATCTGCAGGGAGATGTGCGCCCCAGGGGCATGCAAATCTATGCCCTCAGCTTTTCAATTGCTCGTGTTACCATTACTTGTTCGGTTAAAGTAATCAACAACAACCGCACCCAGCCAATACAATTATTCTCTTCATCCAAGTGTCTCTCTCCAACTGATATCATGATCTATGTAAAGCAAATTAAGATGTTAGTAGAACAGGTTTTCCCTTGCCCAGTCACCACCATTGAAGACATCATTGATAGCCTAGCTTTTCACTGGCTGTCTTTTCTTTTCTTCCAAGAGCTGAAAAAAGACTTGTATATTGCAGCTGCTCAAAAGCCTTCAGAAGACCCATAAGCTTAAAACCAACTACCGTCCCATTGCTATTACACCTTTTGTTTGTTAGGTCTTTTCATCCCTTACCTAGTCCCACATGTACCTACCCTTTCACGGTTGTTATTTGTCCTTTTTTCTCCTTCCTTTGACTATTCTCTGGTAATCATTGGTGTGGATACAGCGCACCAAAACCTCAGACAGGGTGCCGAAAACATGAGACCACTACGGTGGTGATGGTGAAGTAGCAAAGCTTTATAACTTAGCATCCAACAGCAGAGCACAGCTTGATTCACTGGAATGGGAGACAGACTAATCACACAGATTAGTCTGTCTCCCATTCCAGTGAACAAAATCTGTATTCCATAACACCTGTCTTTTGCAAACTCCTTGAAAAGATGGATATCTTTTAACTTTTAACTTTTGACATTTTAGAGGATAATCACCCGTTGCCTGGATGGCTTCTGAACTATGAGAGGTACTGAGCTGTCCCTCCTCTTTATGAGGGATGAATATCTACATATGCTTGTTAATAACTGTCCCTCCATCCTGTTCCTGCTTGATCAATCCTCTGTATTTGACACTATCAACCATTCCACCAGTCTTGACCATGTGTAAATCACCTTCAACATTAAAGAATATGCTCCCAGGGAGATCTTATCCTTTCTGTACAGTGAGGTCCAAGTCAGGTCATACCCTTTTGATTCTCAGCCCATTATCTCCAATAGTTTCCCAAATTTCCATCCTCGAATTGTGTCTCTTTAAATTCTACCTTATACCTCTAGCAAATTGTATACCCCTTGTTTCCTGTTCCTTTCAGTCTCATGCTGGTGACACCCACATTTCATTAAGGATTGCTAGGGACTCCTCTCCAGCTCCTTTCAGGGCCTCATTACGACCCAGGCGGTAAGTTACCGCCTGGGCCGTGACTTTACCACCATGGCGTAAACTACGTTTACGCCATGGTGGTTGGCGGACTTACCGCCCCATTCCGAGGTTGGCGGGGCGGTAAGTCCCCAATCCCCATTTACCCTTCCCCATTCCCATTTTTGCCCCATAGGGCATAATGGGAGTGGGGAAGGCGTTAATTACGCCACCGTAAATTACGGTGGCGTAATTAACAACAAGGTCCCTTAGCGCCATGGATTTTAACACCTGCTAAAAGCAGGTGTTAAAACCTCCATGGCGCTAAGGGACCTCGTAATCAGGCGGTAAGGGTCGGCGCTGTTTACGCTGCCGTAAACCCCTTACCGCCTGGGTCGTAATGAGGCCCTGTGACTAGACTCTCTTGTGTCCAGGCCTGGATCTTGAAGAATATCTTTTGTATACCTTCATCATCATCATAAATACGTTTATTCGAAATAAAATCCATCAAACATCAAGCACAATTTCATAATGCACATATTTACCAAAACATTCAAATAGAATACAATTCTTCAGGAAGCATGTACACATTCTTTTACTGCACAGAATATGCTAAAAACTAATCAAATGCCAAAAGGGCGACATGAATAATCCAACTAGAACCTACGAATATTGCTCACATGCCCGCTTCTTCTTTTCAAAACTTGTCTAAGATACAACAAGAAAGCCCATGTGGCACATATCGAGTTTGCAGAAAAAAGATAACATGACTCAGGACAGCATTGTGCAAATTGCCTTAAGACTGGAATTTGCTTTCTGATTTGTACATATGCTGGCAAAACATGCTAAAATGTAGCATATCTTCCACTGCTTCATTACACAAGGAGAGCTGGTATCCACTGGCTGCCCCTGCCATTTTGCAATGATGGCTTTTATTTGTAGACAATTAAAGCGATCTCCTGTTATCAACCATCTGTCCTGCGTCTTGTGACTCAAAGTCAAGTATTCCTGTAGGGTGTCTATAGAGCTGATTATAGCACGCTTCTGATTAGCATTTGCTAAAAATTCTCTGGATTCCCGTTTATCTTTTACGTAGGAAATAAAATTATCTTTTTTTTTAAAAAAAATCCTGCGGCTTGTCCAGCAAAGTCAGTGACAAGAAAAGTGCCTGTGAATTCATTTCAGCAAGACTGCTTCTAATATAACGCAGGGAATAATTGTGGCCATGCCATCTCCATTTAAAAGCTCTTTGATACTACACTGAGTAAGGGCCTCCTTGGGATTTGACCAAATGCACAACCAGTTCAGCAATTGTTCCATGCGCAATTCATCCTCAATAAATCCTACACCCACTTCGTGTGTACCGAATAATTGGGGGCAGATCTTGGCAGGCCCAAGAGCTTTTTGCATAAGTCATTTTCTATTACTTGTACTCTGACAGGTCAGAAAATCCCTAGAGTGAAGCACCATAATTAGTAGCAGCCTTTGTGTCCACATTTATTTATTTATTTAGAATTCTTTACCATCACGCCACATGCCCATAGGCCTCAGGGCAAGCACACACGATCAATAAGACAGACCATCAGTACAAATAGATTAAAAACCATGTGAGAAAGAGAAACCAGTGGCAGAACTGATATGTCAATGCAGGAGGAGCTCCAAAATCGGGCAAACCTAATAAGGAGGCAGGTTAAAGAGAAACATCTTCCGTTCTTTCTTGAACCTTGATGGCGTCTCAGCAGCTCTAAGGCTGAGAAGTAGCACGTTCCAAGCATTGGGACCTTGGGCTTTAAAACTGCGCCCACCGGCCTTCACCGATGTAAATATGGGTTGAACCAGTTTAAGAAGGTGTAGGGATCTAAGGGAGCGGGCAGGAGCATGAAGTTGAAGATGCACCGTAAGGTACTCAGGGGCCATATTCGCACACATTTGTGTGTTAGAGTGAGAATTTTATGTCTGATTCTGAGTTTAACTGGAAGCCAGTGTAAGCCCCACCTGGCTGCAGTAATATGGGTTCAACTAGTGAAACCCATGACTGCCCGCACTGCACCATTCTGCATAACGTATAGAGCGGCTATGACAGACTCTGAACAACCGCTGAGCAGACTGTTACAGTACTCAAGGCAGGTATTAATAAGCACTGAGGCCAGGGTTGCTAGATTCCCTTGGATGAGAAAAGGCCAGATGTTACACAGGAGCTTATTGATCATACCACAAGAGGATCTAATGAAAGCCACATGATGACTCATTGAAAGTTCAGCGCCCAGGACCACACCGAGAGTCTTGACCTTCTTGGCCACTGGAATCGATGTGCCCAAGATGTGGAAATTCTTACAGTCTACAGGCAGCGACTTCAACTTCGAGCAAGAAGCGACAATTAGAAGCTCTGTTTTGCTACCATTCAGAACAAGACAATTAGCAGCCATCCAAAAATGGATAGTCTGGTATATGGCATTAAGATTAGCTAAATCCTCAAGATATGAACCCAAGAATTTTACGATGACCGGAGTGTCATCCGCATAGTTTGCTACATGGACAGCCAGGCGAACCGGAAGTTGCAAAAACGGGATCTTGTAGATGTTGAACAATGTAGGAGAAATACCTGACCCCTGTGGGACACCACAAGTGACTGGAGTGGAATCCGAGGAAGATTTGCCCACGTTCACCCTTGAGTTCCTAGGGCCCAGAAAGGAGGAGATCCAACTGCCAGCTTTAGGGGAGTAGCCCACCACTGACTGGAGTCTATCCTCTAATAAAGAATGGTCGATGAGATTGAATGCTGAGGATAGGTCTAACAGCATCAGGACTGAGAGTTGCCCTTAATCAATGTTCTGTAACAAGTTTGCCTTAAGGTCGAGCATAGCTGTTTTTGTACCAAAGCCCTTCCTAAATCCGCACTGGTGGGGCAGCAAAATATTATTACCCTCTAGAAAGTTCTGAAATTGCAGATGCGCAACCTTGTCCAGAATGTTTAGCAAAAATGGCACGTTGGTAATAGGACGGTAATTGTTCGGCACAAATGGGTCCATGGACAGGCATATCCTCAGGATCATATTAAGAGGTTGACATTCGCAGATCGATTTCAAACACGTCATTCCCCCTATACATTGTTTCATTCTTGCTACCTGTTTATTTTAATATGGGGAACACATGTCAAATCGGGGGGGAGTACACATTCTAAGATAATCATATTCGTAAACCCTTGGGATCACCACACCATTGCTTAAACCTTTCTACATCTTGATTATTTTTTTTACTTTGACCACAAGCAACGACAGCTGATTTTGCAGAGTTTACCCTCAAATAAAGGCTATTCTTGAACTGTGTATAAACATCAATTCATTTTTGGCATGCTCTCTGTGTGTGCACTATTAGGACCTAATCCTTTGCATATGCCAAAATGGTAAAACCCCTGTTTTCCAGTCTAGGATAATCTACTTTGGCATTATAAAATCCATTTATATACACAGTAGACAATAAGGGGGCTAGTACACATCCTTGTTGCACACCTAGATTTACATTAAAATAACAGGTGCAATGTCCTTGATCCCCACTGCGCACACATGCCTGATTATCCATATGAATGGTTATTAGTATCGTTAGCAATTCCAAAGGACAATCTAAAGGCCTGAGCATGATCCCTAATTTGACCCTTTTGACTTCATCATAGGCGGTGCTCAGGTCTGCTCAGGTCCATAAATGCAAGGAATGTGGACTCATTTCTAATGTAAACGGAGTGTGCAGCCAGTAGGTATAACTTAAGTGTCTGATAGCCTGTTCCCAAACTTGGTACAAAATCCATATTGTATATCCATCAGGATATTATTTCTTATGACCCATTCCTCTAGACTGCCACACAAAACACTCCCGAAGATTTTAAAACTAGTATCTAACAGCTATATGGGCCAATTAGCCAACGGTCTAGCCCTATCCCTTTTTTAGAAAATTGTAAAAATAGCTGCTAAGGAAGAATCATGCACAACTCTAGAATGACTTTAAAATTGGGTGTCAGAAGAGGTGCCCACACCTCCAGCAAATCGTGGAATGAATGAGCCGGCATTGCATCAGGCCCCAGTGAGCGATTATGTGCCTGATTAAGAATTGCCAACACCACTTAATCCAGCAAAAATGTTTATGGGTTTGTACATGGTATTTCATCCGTTTCAGATACTGCCCTATAAAGGTTTGAAAAATAATCCACCCATACCCTTTCCTCAACAGTTGTCTCCGTACCCTTGAGCATATGTTTGTGCAGAAGGCCATTTGCCACCAATTACCAAAATTATTTGGAGTCTTTTGAGGTAGACGCTTTCACTAAGTTTGTCGGAATAGAAACAATATTATGCCTCCTATTGTAACAATTGTATGTGTATTGGCCTACGCCAAGTTGTCTAAACATCATGTGCGAACAAACTCCACGGCAAGGTCTTGACCTTAGAGAAACCAATGTAAGCCGCCATCTTGGATTGAGCCGCCATTTTAGGTTCTCTTGTTATGTAGAAGTCACCCTGAACATCAAAATGGAGGCCAAATGTCATTCTGAGTAAGATTCTGGCCATTGTGACCTCCGTACAACTGAATAATTAATATGCCTGCAGGCCACTTGTCGGGGTCGCGAACAGAGACCTTGTCCTACCGTTGACCTATATGTAAATGTACTACTTATATCAGCGAAACTAATCGAAATGCATATATTAAAGGATTGACCTGGCAAGGAACCCTAAGACCCGAATTAAATATTTCGCAGAATGGTTAACCCGCAAGAGGGTTGGCCAAGGGCTGGACAAATTGTATAAAAGACCTGGGTATTCCAATATGCGGTCTCTCACTAACACATCGAACCCTCGTTGAAGTTTGTTATGTTATTCTGAGAGCCGAATAGCTATCCGTTTGTCAATTGACTTGGTAACTGTTGTAGCTTGAAATAAAGCACTTGTATGTTTCTTTGTAACTGTGTTGGTGTGTTTCTTTTTGGGCTTCCCGGCCTCATATTATTTTTCTGTTTTCACAGTTGGTGCCCGAATAGGGACCCTCAAGATTGATGCCGGATAATTGAAGGATTGACGCAGACTATCGAACCGGGATCGGACGGTGTGATACTGCGGACCCAACCGAACGAGACGCGATACCTCGGCAGCGCTGCACGGTCCGATCCTTGGACGATAGTCGTGTGGTCTGACACGGCATCTTGACGAGGGTCCATTTTTGAGGCGGGCAGATTTGTCGAAACCACCAAACACAAGGTAAAATTTGTTAGGTAAGTTCTTTGGTAAACCGTCCGGTCCTCCTTAGGTTTGGTCAGGTGTAGTCGTGACCCGACTCTTAATTTAACCCTGACAATTTGAATTTGGCGTATTGTATCTGCAGACACAATTATTGACCAGGTAACACCAATTTTTTGTGAAATGCCTGGGAAATTGTCTAGCTGCTTTAGGGCTCTGTTCCGCAACAATCGGCAATCTTTGGAATTTAGCCGCCCGGCACCACAGGAGGGATCGCCGGCGTGTGCTATGTACTGTAAGCATGGCATTGGAAGTATAGTATTTAATGATATTTGGCACAGACAAACCAGACATGCCTCCGAATTTCAGTGGCCAATCAATGGTAGTTTCGAGATCCCCCGTATTGAATACCTAGAATCGGTCTTGCTAAAGAAGAAGGCCAGACCTGCAGCATTTGATGTTTTGCAGAATTGGATAAAAGAAGCATTGCAGCAGCTTAAAAGTAGGGATAAACATGCACGCCGTCATAAAACGAATGCCAAAAAGGCGTTGTTATATGATAAGGAAAAACATTCAGAGTCAGTCAAGAATATGGATAGGGCTTTCTCACTCGGTATCCAGAAAATCTATCTCTCTAAAGATTTTTATGTTTCCGAAGAATTTATTGATAAATTGTTAAACGAACGCAGGCCTGGTGCCTCTGCGCCACCTCCGTATGATCCTCTCCCTGGTGCTCTGCCCATTCCTGCTGTTATTCCTGCTGTTAGTCCTGTTCCCCCTGTACAACCTATTGTTCCTATTCCTCTAGTTGTTGTTCCTCCACCTACTCTACCACCCCTTCCCCTTGCGCCGATAGTCCCACCTCCATTGAATTTGCCCGCACCTCCGCTCCCGAGGGGTTCTGTACTGACTGAAGTTGATCAGGGTGCGGGGTCAAAGATTGTTACTCAAAATACTGTCTCTGCAGAAAAGAAACAGGAATTATTTTCATGGGCTAAGCATTGTATGGAGAGAGGTGATCAAGCTGACGTTTTCTCCACATTATCAAATATGGGCAATTTTCCCGAGAAAAATGTTTTTATTGAAGGTTTGGGGACTCATTTATGTGTAATGTGGGGTAGATTACATAATACGGATCTCCCACAAGGGTTGAGGGATCTAAATACTTTAGCACTTTCGAGGGACACTGAGGAGAAAGTACATGGTCATGTTGAGAGGTTATTTGAGTATAGGAGGGACTTAGAAAGATTACGGGATGAGGATGGTGGAGACGACAGTATGTATGTACAGAAACGGTTCCTTCCGTGTCGTAAATCGGCATCTGAGGAAGTACGAATTTGTACCAATGATGCGATTAGATGGATCTCGGATTCATCGACACTGCCGGATGAAGTATATGACATGTATAGTCAGTATACAGTAGAAATGCAGAAGAAGGTGATTCAGGTAATGGTACAGTACCTGCAGGATGAATGTGTAAGGAAGAAGGTTAGTTGTCCTATGTAGTTATTGGGTATTTGGGCTTTTTCGCCCGACACTTCTTCGGCTGCCTTAGCGCTCGACCTGGCTCTGTTGCTTAGTAAGCGATCGGAATTACCTATATCTCAGTTGCCAATAATAATAATAATAATTAGGCTTTTATATAGCGCTACAAACCCTCAGGTATCTGATCGCTGCTTATTATTACCCACGGTGTGTGGTGCTCATTTATCGACCTCGGAAGGATGAAAGGCTGAGTTTGGCCCCGCCGGGATTCGAACCTGCGTTAACAGGCTCTGCACGGGTGTCAAAGCGGGCGCTCTACTCGCTGTGCCACTTGACCGGCAATGAGAGAGGTTCCTCCGACCTTTGTCCCAAAGGTTGAGATTCCCGCTAACGTTGGAACAGGTGCACCCGCTGTGGACATCCCTGCACATTATGTATCACAATTTGTTCACGTTCTGTTTTCGCGACAGGAAGTGAACACTATTAGACAATCAATTCCCGATATTAGGAAAAATCCGACAGGATTCTACAAAGAGATAGAGTCCGATTTACAATCCTCTGTGTTCACCCTAAGTGATATTGACTTGCTATTCCCTGTACTCCTGCCCGTAGATTTATGGAAGCATGTTCGAACAATAGACGATGTGCCAGGGTTGGGGGATACGTGGGCTAACATAACTAGGTTTGATGGGGAAAGACCAGCTGGTGAGAAACCACCTCAGATAATACTCACTTTGCCTGATAGAATTGTCGCAAAACTGAAAACCATAATTCCTGAGAAAAGAATTATTTAGGACAAGCTTACGGCCTGTGTTCAAGGAAAATCTGAAGGTGCCACCGAATTCTTTAATCGATTCGAACAGGTATTCTCTGACTTTAGTGGACAGGACTTTGGCACAGAGTCTGGGAAAAGGTTGTTTGTGGACAAATTTGTATGTGGATTGCTGCCCGACATCCAGTCACAGATTATGTCCTCTGAGAGCGCTTGGCAGGCAAAATCCCAATCTGAAGTTTTGCACATGGCTCATTATTATGAGAACCGTGTTAATAATGAAAAAGAGAGAATAGAGAAGAGGAAATGAGATTTGAAGACTAAAGTATTGTTACAGCAAATTGTTAGAAATCCCAGAGGAGGTCATTCACAGACCAGAGGTCAGTATGTTCCGAAAGGGAACGTCCCCTTGGGTCCTGTGAATATTAATCAATGTGCCTATTGCCGCCAGGAAGGTCATTGGCGTGCACAGTGCACCGTCCTTCGACAGAGGTCAAACAACACATTTGGGAGTATGGGTAGATGACCTAGAGGTCGCCCTGCAGTGGGGGGCCCTGATAGAGGTCAGTTCTCGCAAGATCCTCAGCAACCTTTTTCACGGGATAATCAGACTTCGAGTGTGGACAAGAGAAACATATTTGATCACCCTTCTGCTGCCTACCTTTCTGAAGAGCTTCCTTCCGATGACATTCTATTTCGTTAGGATTGCCCGAAGCAGGGTTTGGAACCTTCACCTATTACCGTTAGTCAAAAAGGTCCCTACGTTGAATTGTTAGTGGGGAATAGGAAACATCAGTTTTTGATAGACACTGGAGCACAGAAGTGCTCCATTGATCATTCTCGGGTTCCAAACATTCCACTGTCAGGGCAAACTAATGTTTCTGTAGGGTTTTCTGGCATACCAGTTGCTTGTCCGGTTTCTTCGCCGATGCCTGTTTCTTTGGGTCCCTTTACGGACTACTGTCCATTCCTCTTGGCTTCAAACTGTGGAGAGAATTTGCTGGGGTTAAATCTGTTGAAGAAACTAAATGCAGCAATTCATTGTTCCTCTGACGGAGTGCGACTGACGGTTTCACCACAGCAACTTCCAGTTCTCAGTTTTTGACTCGACCATTGCCTCCTGAGTTTAGCGTTGTCCCGGAATGTTTGTGGGCGGTTGACGACAATGATGTCGGGGTACTACAGGTTGAACCCATTAAAATAGTTTTGAAACATGGAGTTAAACTACCACGCATTCGGGGGGGCGCTGTTGAGCAGCCGTCAAGATGGCTGCCTAGCTGTTTAGCTCCGTGCACAGCCGCTTTTCATCCGAGGACATCTGTGGGCTGAAGTGTCTTTGCGCCTATTTGGTCGATCCCCTGTCCTCCCCATAACTGGGGCTATGTGTCGCCGCAATCCTGGCTCTGATCGGACCCTGGGAGCCGGAGATCTCTGTGAGCAGGATCCTCGAGGCTGCCGTGGCGCTTGGCAGCCCAACGTGACATTTTCCTCGGCTCGCGCCGCCCCACTGCTGCCTCCCCTGCCGCATCCCTCCACTGGACTGCCTACTGTGGCGCGTATCGCGGGTGCTCTGTGGTCCGCGCTGGGAGCGCCGTGGGCTGGGCTGCACCCTTCGCTGACCCGGCATCCGCAACTTGGGCCGCGCCCTGCACCGGCCCGACCTGGACTGTTCCCCCGCGCTGCTGCCGGGGTCCTCTGGCCTTGTTGTGACCGGTCTTGCCGGCCAGAGAGACTGATATCGGGGGGCCCTGGTCCGCCCCTCGCCCGCGCCGCTCGGCACCCGGGCGATGCGTCCCTCCTGGAGGAGCTGCGCCTGTCGCTTGGCTTGGCTGCCACGCTCGGCGGCCTTGGCCTGGGACCCACCTTGGAGGCGCCACGGGCTGGACTCCCGCTGGCCTGGGCTGCGGCCTGCATCTTCCCGCTCCGGCTCGTCCCCCTGCACTGCTGCCGAGACCGGACCTGCCTCTGGCAGCGCCTGAAACCGGGGAGCCCGTGTCCGCTCCGCATCCACGCCGCCCGGCGTCTGGTGGTGCACCTTCTCCGGAGGAGCTGCGCCCATTTCCTGACTGGATCCTCGTGGGCTGTATCTCAGGTGAGGAGCTGCTGGGGCTGCTGCGCGCCGGAGCTGCATTGACCCCGTTTCTTCTACTGCAGGCCATCCCCGGCCTGGGCCTCTCCCCCGTGCTGCGCAGCCCCGGCTGGCTCCCGTGCCGCATTTACTGGTCTCTGGGCCCATACCCTGCGGCGTTGTTGCTGTTCCGCATCCCGGCGGACCCGGATTGCCCCGCTGCCACCTTGCTCCAGGCTTAATGGACCCTAGATTGATGCCGTGGCCCACACCTGCACAATCTCCAGTGTGCCCGCCTTGAGCGGGGGGGGCCCTGCTGCAACGCGACGATCAGCAGGGGGTTCGAATCACGGAGGCTGAAAACAGGATTGGAACCAATGAAGATAATATATCTACACTCCAGGGCACTGTGTCCACTCTGGTCTTAGATATGAAGGCGGTCAAGGCCAAATGCGATGACCTCGAATCTAGGTCGCGTAGAAACAACATACGCATCGTTGGTGTCCCTGAAAATGCGCTGAAGGGTTGACTGGAATTGGCGGTCGAGGATCTCTTGAAGGACCTATTGGGCAATCCAGACATGTCTCCCTTCTTCACCATTGAGAGGGCCCATAGGGCACTGCCACCGCGGCCTAAACCTGGTGACTTTCTGAGGCCCATCATTGCCAAGGTTTTGAGCTTCAAAGACCGCGACCAAATTCTCCGCCTCGCACGGGAAAGGGGCGAGTTACGAATGGACTCGCAGGTGATCAGGATTTTCCACGACTTTTCCACCGGAGTTCAGCAGGAACGTCGCCAGTTCCTTGGAGTGAAGAAACTCCTTAGGGAGAGGAACATCCCCTACGCCATACTCTTCCCTGCATGCTTGAAGTTCACGTTCAACAACAAACTATACTTTTTCACGGTGCCATCTGAGGTGGTTAAATTCATTGATGCACACGTTCCTCTCCACCCTCCTGCTGATGACTCTATGAATAATGAGTGAATCCTATGCTTGCTCTGTGCTGCCCTGATACTATGCCTATATGTAGATCGAGTCCTACCACTCTTTGTTCACATCCATGGGCGACCACACCTCTGCATTCACCTGGATACAATGCTCTCCTATGCAGGTTTAATTTCCGCTCTGTATACCCGCTCGCCGGGGAGCAACTGTCATCCCGTCCAGTTTATTCTCCCACACTTACTTCTGTTGTTCTCTGACATGCAGAGCTCCCTTGTTCTGGCTGCAACCCTTTGCCCCCTATTCACGAACACTGGGACATGTTTTGTCTCACTGTTTCGCTTGGTTTGGGTTGCTGGATCCCTGTGGTACGTGTGTTGTTCCCTGTGCCCCATTGTGTAGGACTGGGGTATTCACGATATGACCGCTAACAATGTTAGTTTTGTAACGGAACCAGCTGGTTCCAAGCGTGCTTCTGCACGGCAACGGTGCACCCCACTGCGATTGCACTGTTCTTGGATATGCCCTTGTTGTGGGTCAGCCCCTGTTGGGCCTTTGTGCAGTCTGGGCCACGTTGGGGCCGGCCCAGCTCTGTACAGTTGAGGGTGGGTGATGTTCACACTGCTGATTTTGGGTTAGTGGTGAGGGTGGCGGGTGGGAATGGGGTGTTTGGAAAAAATGGCATGCAAGGTCTCACGGCGCGCACGTTGGCAAAACATGAGCGCACTCCCGACTTTAACCCCGGGAATGCGCACTACTGCTGGATTTGGGATGTTCATTGATGCAAGTATACTGAGATTAGATATTTGCCACTGATATGTCTACCGTCATAATGTCCTGGAACATCCGCGGATTAAGCAATCACACTAAGGCCCGTAAGGTCATGGCCTTTGCTAATAGGCATGGCTGCAAGGTACTACTCCTACAGGAGACACACTCCAATGCCCACATTCCGGGCACCATGGCCCCGTCGTGGGGTCCCGCTAGATTCTTTACTTCCTACTCCTCCCAATCCAGGGGAGTCCTCAAAATGATCCACAAATTGATTAAATTTATTCTGCACAAAAGCTATATATGTCCTGAGGGTCGTTATGTTATACTGCACTGCACGATGGTGATTAAAGAATACCTAATTGTTAACACGTACTGCCCCAACGTTGACTCTCCTGAGTTCTTCGATGCGGTAATTGCTATACTGTTGGGATATGTAGGAATCCAGATTATATGGGGGGGACCTGAACCTCATCCTTGACACTGTCCTGGACAGGACCGGCACGTCCTCTCGAGCCCTAACCAGCGCCGCACACAGACTACGTGGCCATATGCAGACGCTCGTATAGACCTGTTCTTCGTGTCAAATGAAACCATGGGCGGGGTAGAGGGGTCCTGGATCCTCCCCGCACTCTGTCCGACCACGCTCCAATTACACTATCTGTGAAGCTGGGTATACCCATCCCGACACTCAGCACCTGGCGATTCAAATCTGAGGCCCTCAGGGATATTGTTTTTAGGGCCGATATCCTTGCAGACATTGTATCCTTCTTTGACCACAACTCTCCTCAAGACACATCAGCTGCGGTCAGATGGGAGGCCTTTAGGGTATATATCAGGGGGATGTCCATCTCACGAGAGGCTGGGGTACTAAAGCAATCCGAGCTGGCCTCGGTCGTTCTGAAGCCAAATTGAAGCAGTTGGAGCAGCAATGCTCCACGGGCGCCGATCCCGCCATACTTGTCAAAATTAGCGAGGAACTGCAGGCGTACAATGCGCTTGCTACCAACGAAGTCCAGTACTTCAGCCGCCCACAGGCCGCCAGGAAATATGGCGAGGGTGACAGACCGGGGAAGACATTGGCAAACGTGGTGAGAGGGGAATTTGGCCGAGCTCAGATCACCTCCATCAAAGATGTATCTGGCAACGTACAATGGGCTGACCAACAGATCTTGGAGGTGTTTACTGAGTTCTACAGGTCCCTCTACTCCCAACCTGCCGAACACTCCGAACGACACATGCGCGAGTTGCTTGCTCAGATCCCTACCACCGAAATATCCCCTGCTGCCCACGACCAGCTGGGCTCCCCGGTAACACTGGATGAGATAGTGACGGCCATCTCGAACCTGCCCAAAGGCAAGGCGCCGGGGCCCGATGGCCTTACGGCTGAGTTTTATCAAGAGCACGTGGCCATACTGGCTCCCAAATTACTCGAGGTCTGGGATGAAGCACTCCGCTTTTCCATCCTCCCCCCGTCCATGCGTGAAGCTGTCATCACGGTACTGCTCAAATCTGGCAAGCCGGACGACGAGTGTGGGTCCTATAGGCCTCTTTCCCTCATGAACCTAGACACGAAAATCATTGCTAAAATCATAGCTAACCGCTTTCTCCCCATTATGCCATATCTGGTCCATGAGGATCAAGCGGGCTTTGTCCCCGGCAGGTCCACCTCACATAATATAAGGAGATTGTTCAATGTTATGTCCCGTATAGATCAAGACGCCCAGGCCCTGGCGGTGACTCTGGATGCTCAGAAGGCCTTTGACATGGTCTCTTGGAACTACATGTGGCCGGTGCTGGAGACAATGGGCGTTGGCCCAAACATGATCGGGTTCATTAAACTACTTTACGCCTCCCCTGTGGCTCGGGTTAGGGCTAATTCATTGACATCTGACCCTTTCACACTCTTCAGGGGTACCCGGCAGGGCTGCCCCTTCTCCCCGATACTCTTCGCTCTCGCGATTGAGCCGATGGCGGATTATGTCCGTGCTCGTCATGCCCGCAAGGGAATAGGGTTGAAGGATGACCCCGAAATCATATCTTTATATGCTGATGACGTGCTATTATACATTAGAGAGCCCACGACCCACATTGACCCCATACTGAGGGACATCACCCGCATCGGCACCTACTCTGGCTTCACGATCAATTATTCAAAGTCAGAGTTATTCCCGCTCACTAAATCTACCCAACAACCCACCACTGAGTACCCCCTTTGTTGGTCCCCGAATGGTGTCAGATACCTGGGTGTGCAGATACCCTTAATTAAATCCACTTTGCTAGCCGACAATTACTCTACCGTGGCACAAACGGTTGAGGCCAAGATGTCAAGATGGCGCTCGCTCCCATTATCCATGGCTGGTCGGCTCTCTCTCATTAAAATGATCCTGCTCCCCAAGCTTCTTTACACTTTCAGCAACATTGCCGTATAGCCTGGGAAGGGTTACTTCGCTAAACTACATACACTATGCGCACAGTTCCTATGGCACTCCGGTGCAGTGCGTAAGAAGTGGACCGACATGGCACTCCCTTATAAACAAGGGGGGCTCACTGCTCTGGATCTGCTACTCTACTGGACTGTGGCCCAGGCTCAACATGCCACTCACTGGTACCCGGGCTCCCCAACGCGCCAGCATGTCAAGTTAGAGCGACCTGCGGCCGCTGGCACCAACATGATGTCCCTTATACTACATCGTTATTATACACCTGACTCACCTATTGACCCCGTCGGTGCGACCATTCATGCCTGGAAACGCTTGCTGTATCCGACGGCCGAATCCCTCCCTTACTATAAATGGCTCCCGGTGTGGCGCCTGCCTGGCCTGGAACCCACACATGATAATGCCTTAGCCCAACACTGGGGAACTCTGGGGTATCAAGCACTGTCCGACTTCTACCCAGAAGGTAGGTTCATTGACCCCCAAACATGGAAACAAGGGCACACCAGATCCGCCTTGGAGACCCTCCAATACTATAGACTACGGGCAGCGTTCCGTACTACATGGCCCTCATTTCCTGATGAGCCCCCGGATAACCCGGCGATCGCATACATTGCCAACTCAGGCGGCACCCGCCGTGTCGTCTCTTCACTATATAAGATCCTTCAGGAGTCCATCACAGTCCCAGTGCTTAGGGCGCGCAACGATTGGGCGAATTAATTGGTGATGGAGTTATCTGATGGCACCTGGGGCGCAATGTGCCTACACACGAAAAGACTCTCCCTCAATTTCCGTCACCGTGCCATGCAGTACAAACTTCTCAATAGGCTCTACTATACTCCACACAGGACCTCGACATTCACCCGCACCGCGGCGGCCCTGTGTCCTCGCTGTGGAGCTGAGGAAGCTGATCACCTGCATATGTTTTTGACCTGCAGGGAGCTATCTGGGTTTTGGGAATGCATCTTGAAAACACTCTCTGACATAACTGAAACTGTGGTTGATCCTGACCCCCTGTCGGTTCTGTTCGGGGTCTGGAAAACCGATGAAACCAGACGCCTAGCTAAATTCCTAAATATAAGCTGTATGATTGCCAAAAAGTGTATACTCCAGAGCTGGAAAAGCCCCTCTCCCCCGGTCTTTCAGAAATGGTTGCGCTTACTCACCTGGTCATGAAATTGCGAGGAAGAATACTTGTCTATGCTCCCCACCCAATCTCGCCCCAGGAGCATTTGGGCTGAATTTAACGCTTACCTGATCATCCAAAGCGAGGGCACTCCCGAATCTGGTCTGTCCCCTGCCCCGCCGGGCTTTGATCCCAATGCGTGAGGCCCTATTTTTTTTGCTCCTTTTCAGGTACCGTTCAGTTGTCAATGCTGTGATTGCTGTATCCTTTTTGGTGTGCTGCTCTATGATGTAACTGCTATGTATTTGTTGCCTTATGTGTGTGCCTTGTGTACCTCTGCCGTCCAAAAATAAAAGTTTAAAAAAAAAAAAACTACCACGCATTCCGCAATAGAAAATATCAGTTGAGGGCGAGCGTGCTTTGCAGTGCATTGTCTCCGATTTTGTGCATCGAGGAGTGATCGAAGAGATTGCAGGTAGTTTATGTAACAGCCCGATTTTACCCATGTACAAGAAAGGCAACAATGCAATCCCATTCCGTTTCATAATTGATCTACGCGCTATTAATAAAGTTGTCGCCCCACAATTTCCAATTGTGCTTGATGTGACAACGATACTAATGATGATCCCTGCTACAGCTACTCACTTTAGTGTTGTGGATCTGAAGAATGCTTTCTTCAGTATTCCTATGCACAAGGATAGTAGATATTTGTTCGCGTTCACCTTGGGGGGACGTTTGTTCACATTTACTCGTGCACCTCAAGGTTATACTGAAAGTCCAAGCATTTATAGTAGGGTTTTGAAAGAGCAGCTTGATACCCTTGAATTGCCATCTACTTGTACACTGCTTCAGTATGTCGATGACTTGCTTTTAGTTGCAGATTCTGAAAGTGCTTGTAAAGAAGGCACTGTATTGTTGCTTATTAATTTGGCTGAACATGGTCATAAAGCTTTGCTTAAGAAATTTCAATATTGTTGTCAGGAGGTCGCCTATTTAGGCTATCTCCTGTCAAAGGAGGGTAGAAGATTGACACCTGAAAGAATAAAACACATTTCTGGCATGTCTGTTCCAAATACACAGAAGGAAGTCAGAGCCTTAATAGGTATGGCTTCTTACTGTAGGCTGTGGATCCCAAACTTCTCACTAGTGATAAAACCGATGTTGGCCTTGACGAAGAAGGGCATTTCTTCGCCGCTGCCATGGAAGTCGGAACATCAACGATCATTTGAGCTTCTCAAAGCCGCGTTATGCTCTGCACCGGTTCTGGGTACTCCAAATTACAATAAGGCCTTTGTGTTGTTTGTGCATGAATGTGATGGATGTGCTTTGGCTGTGTTAACACAGGAACACGGAGGGAAGAATAGACCGTGCGGCTACTACTCTTCCGCCCTTGATCCTGTCGCATGCGCTTTGCCAAGATGTTTGCGAGCTGCCGCGTCTGTAAAACAGAGTGAGGGAATGGTCCTAGGCCATGATTTAACGCTGATGGTACCTCACTCTGTAGATGTCCTATTGAATAAAACCCAAACACAGCACCTCACCTCTGCACGGCTGACGAGGTATGAATTAACTTTGTTTGCCCCTCACATTCAAATTAAGAGGTGTTGTGTTCTTAATCCGGCTGAACGCCTACCTTTCCCGCAAAATACTGTTTGCGGTGACGAAGAATCACATGACTGCCTGTATACTACTGAACAGGAAACGAAGGGCAGGATAGACCTTATAGATACTCCTTTGGGCAATGCGGAAGGGGAGCTGTTTTGTGATGGCTCCTGCTTCAAACTCCCGGATGGTACATCTACAGCTGCCTATGCAGTTACTACATTGAGTACGGTTGTTGAAACTAAGAGAATTCCGCATAACTCCGCGCAGGCCGCAGAGATTATAGCGTTGACCCGAGCTTGTGAACTCTCCAAAGGGCATACAGTAAACATATATACTGATAGCCAGTACGCCTTTGGGGTGGCTCACAACTTTGGGAGGCTCTGGTCGGAAAGAGGGTTCCTAACCTCACATGGGACCAAGATTCAGCATGGCCCCCTGATAGTGCAATTGTTCTCGGCACTCGCGCTCCCTAGCCAGTTAGCGATCATGAAATGTGCAGCGCATCGTAAGGTCATAGATGATGTGGGAAAAGGGAACGCTTTTGCTGACCAGATAGCCAGGCAAACGGCCACAGACCTTAGCGCAGACATGTATGCTCTAAGAGAAACAAAATATGCCTATGTAATGGATGAGGGTATTGGGTCGAGATATCCAAGCTGATGCCACGATAGAAGAGTCTAAAAAGTGGCCCGAAGGGATGGGGAAACTAGATGAAGATGGGTGTTGGGTGGACACATCTAAAGGGAAATGGTTGCTCCCTGATTCGTATGTGCTGGCGATGGTTACGATGGCACATGGTCCTAGGCATGTGTGTGCTCAGCAGATCACGAAAATGTTAGAACAAGTCTGGGTAAATGATAACATTTTGAAGATCGCGCAGCGCCATGTCCAAAATTGCATGATATGCTTACAGCACAATGTGGGGAAGGGGACAGTAACTCCAAGGGATAGTTTTGGGCCTCCTTCTGTACCCTTCGAGGTCATTCACTTTGATTTTATTGAGATGGAACGGTGTAACAATCTAAAATATGTCCTTGTGATCATTTGTGCTTTTAGTAAATGGGTTGAGGCTTTCCCCATTAAGGATGCTACTGCCATGACGGCTGTGAAGACTATGGTAAAAGAATTATTTCCACGATTTGGGCTGCCAAGAGTAATTTGGTCGGACAACGGTCCCCATTTTGTTGCAGCAGTAATTTTGCAGATATGCACAGCGTTACACATTGAAAAGCGATTTCACTCGGCTAGACATCCTCAAAGTGCTGGGTTGGTAGAGAGACATAACGGTATTCTAAAGAATAAGCTTGTTAACACATGCGCCGGCACCAAACTGAAATGGCCGGACGCCTTACCTATTGTATTGTTAGCCATGCGTGCCACACTTCAAACTAAGACTGGGCTCTCTCCATTTGAGGTAGTGATGGGAAGACCTGCTAATATTTGGGGTCTTCCGAAGACTAAAGCATTGAGGGAGGTTGAAAATGTATTGCTTGTAGACTACTGTAACCAGTTGACTAAAAATCTGTATCTCATTTATCATCCGGTTCAATCAGCTTTACCTGTAGGGTTTACGGGCCCAGGACACAATATTCAGCCTGGAAGTTGGGTCCTGGTGAAGGCCTACGAAAGGTCTTCCTGTCTCGCGCCTCGCTGGCGGGGACCCTACCAGGTGCTGTTGGTCACCCAGACAGCAGTGCGGGTGGCTGGAAAGAAGCATTGGATCCACGCGACGCATGTCAAGAAACTTCCTCACTCGACGCCACACGTTACAGAAGAAGCAGAACCCCTCGCTGATGCTACAATCTCAGATCCTGGAGTAGCAAATAGCGCTGTGAATGTGTCCGAGAATCTCTCTGAGCCCGTGGAGCTTGGGGAACAGTTCATTTTGTCTCCACACTCTTTGGAAAGGTCACTTCCGGAAAACGTTGTTTCAAGTTCTGCGACTTCCGTCGCCTCTGATACGTTGCTTCCCTCAGGAAGTGACGTTACCTTATTTCCAGATCAAACAGTACCGGGAATCACCAGGTACGACCTTCGACGAAGAAAATAGAACTGCGGCATGGGTTTTGCCTGTGCATCTGGAAAAGAAAAGAGTCATTGAGAGTTTTGTTCTTGCAAAAGAAAGTTTTTGAAAAGAAAGCAACGAACATTGGGGTCGTCGATTGAGAAACTACGATGCCTGCCACCTCCACCGCTGCTGCTCGAATTGGACTTCTAAATAAGGGGGTGACCAACTCGGACAATGAACAATGTGCCTGGGCCCCGAAAACGTATTGCTGTGTTGTGATAATAATAATTGTAATTTGTATAGTTACTGCCGTGGGACTTTGGTACTTTGAAGAAATGTATCCTCTAGAGCCTCTTCTGCCAATTGAAATTGTACCTGCTGCTTTGACTCCCTCTGTACACCTTCATACTCTGTCACCTAGGGACTCCCAGCATAGACAAAAGTACCATAATAACACTTTAATGATAATAATGAATTCAACGCATGCCATTTTTAATAAGAGTAATTGCTGGATCTGCACCCATTTACCGCAACATGGGAACAAGGGGCTAGGATGGTATATTCACCCTTTACCTTTAACGACTGCTTGCTATGCCTCTCTTAGAGCACTATTCTTTGGCCGTTGGAATGACAGCATCTCAGGGAACTTTGATGGAACTAATTTAAATAATTTTGAGAAACGTGAATTGACTCCCCTGGGATGCTCGCTTTTTGCAAATAGAAGTAAGCCTAATGTTGCTTCTATTAGGCCGTCTGATAAACTGTCTCTTCCTTTCCAAACTCTAATTTCCTTTAAAATGGCTCCGATAGGCAATAAGGACGCTGTGCCTCCTTCCTACTCCATTTACCATAGCCCCGATTCAGTCCCCTTCTGTGTACAAAGAAATGGCACTCGGTCAATGGGAGATTTTGAAAGTTGTGTGAACATTGTAAATTTGACCGGAGAGAACAGGCCTCTGTATGTAGGGGGGCCTGTCTATTTCGTTTGAGGTAGTACAGCATTTCCCTGGTTGCCCAAGGATTGGCAGGGAACCTGTTATTTAGGAATCCTGTTACCTGGGGTATTCATAGCTAGTACATTGGAAGTTTCTAAGGCTCGCCCACGGTGGGACGAGAATGGAGATACCCCTGGGCAAATATTGGGAGATATAACAAAATCAGTCGTGCCATTTTGGGGACAGATAGCAAATTCTGAAAATATTAGGGGGCTAGCAAGAGTACTGGAGAGAACCATCAACCGGACCACGGATATACTCTACAATATGACACTGGAACAGAAAGCAATAAGATTGGTAGCGCTCCAAAACCGGATGCCATTAGATGTCATTCTGGCAGAACGTGGTGGAGTATGTAAATTAGTGGGGTACGCTTGTTGTGTTTTCGTACCAGATTCCTCACCGACAATTTTCAAAGCAATACAGAACTTGCACGTCCTTAGTTCAGAAGTGCATGTTCCTGTGGGAGATTGGAGTATTAGTGCTTGGTTCTGGGATTCTCTACGATTCTGGGGTTGGAAGATGCTTTCTGTCATACTGGTTATTTTGGGAATCCTGCTACTCCTTTGTTGCTGTATCCAATGTCTACCTAGTACATGTGCAATGGTAGGGGGATTTTGCGCTCAGGCAATGAGCACGATAGGGCACAAAACGTATGCCCCAGATACAGCATCTAAAGAGTTTGTGTTGCAAGAGGTTATGGTGAACGACCTAATGGCTATAGATATTGCAGATAACGATTCAGGATGTATGGACTACAATGCATGGAGTTATTTTCAAAGACATTAGAAATGGTATTAGCACTTGGCATAGGCCAAAAGGAGGGTTTGTCGGAATAGAAACAATATTATGCCTCCTATTGTAACAATTGTATGTGTATTGGCCTACGCCAAGTTGTCTAAACATCATGTGCGAACAAACTCCACGGCAAGGTCTTGACCATAGAGAAACCAATGTAAGCCGCCATCTTGGATTGAGCCGCCATTTTAGGTTCTCTTGTTATGTAGAAGTCACCCTGAACATCAAAATGGAGGCCAAATGACATTCTGAGTAAGATTCTGGCCGTTGTGACCTCCGTACAACTGAATAATTAATATGCCTGCAGGCCACTTGTCGGGGTCGCGAACAGAGACCTTGTCCTACCGTTGATCTATATGTAAATGTACTACTTATATCAGCGAAACTAATCAAAATGCATAAATTAAAGGATTGACCTGGCAAGGAACCCTAAGACCAGAATTAAATATTTCGCAGAATGGTTAACCTGCAAGAGGGTTGGCCAAGGGCTGGACAAATTGTATAAAAGGCCCGGGTATTCCAATATGCGGTCTCTCACTAACACATCGAACCCTCGTTGAAGTTCGTTATGTTATTCTGAGAGCCGAATAGCTATCCATTTGTCAATTGACTTGGTAACTGTTGTAGCTTGAAATAAAGCACTTGTATGTTTCTTTGTAACCTCTGTTGGTGTGTTTCTTTTTGGGCTTCCCGGCCTCATATTATTTTTCTGTTTTCACAAGTTCTCCAAGGCCAGGTCATCCAACTCCAATTTTTGCCTTTCCAACGTTTCCCTATTAGCAGCTGTTGCCTTAATTATATCCAATATTCAATGAAAAAACTTTGTTAAGGGGACTTTATGGTTAAATTGCACTAATAAAAACCTATGAAATTAAATGAAAAAACTTTGTTAAAGGGACGTTATGGTTAAGTTGCGCTACTAAAAACCTATCAAATTCAGTGACAGAACTTTGTTAAAGGGACGTTATGGTTACAAGTAAAACCTAGAAACCCCTGAAATTCGCCAGTTATGGTAAGCTAAGCAACCATAACTCGTGCCACCACCGTGCACTGCTAAGAATAACACCCATGACATCAAAGATGACATCACAAATATGATTATCATCAATGACATTTGTGATGTCATCTTTGATGTCATGGGTGTTAGTCTTAGCAGTGCACAGTGCAAGTTATGGTTACTTAGCTTACAATAACTCTCAAATTTCTGGGGTTTTTCGGTTTTACTTGTAACTGATCTGACCACACCTCCCATCTAAGCGACCAACACCTTATCCCCTGCCTCTCCATCCAACCAAGCCCTCTCAACCACAAGCATCAAAAAAACCATCTCGCCTCATGAAGTCACATGTCTCCTTTTCAATGCCCGCTCCATGGTAAGAAACAGACACCACATTTTTGACCTCCTATCCTCTGACACTCCTGACCTCATTTTTATCACTGATACTTGTCTCTCAGGCGACTTTGCACCAGCTGCGCACAAGGCCTTTCACCCTGGCTACTCGCTTATCTCCCACAACAGACCTTCCAGTGGCAGCAGAGTGGCAATCCTCCACAAACCTCATTTCTCCATCTCTCACCGACATGCAATGCTAACTGCAAATCCCTTCTAGTCAAACTCTCGCTACCATCAACACTCACTCACAGCTTCCTACTCATATACAGACCCCCTGGATATGACAGACATTTTGCCAACAATCTCTTGTGACTCACTAGCTACCATTCAGATAAATCACCCAACACTCACTCTCCTGGGGGATTTCAACATCTGGTTCGATAGTCCCAACAACCCCTGGTCGACAGTATAGAGGCACTAAACCTCTCCTGGCATCCCACAGGTCCAACCCACTCTGGTGGTCACAACCTTCATGCAATCTTCAGCTCCTATCACCTAGTCTTTGTATCTAATCCCAAACCGCTTATCTGGAGTGAACACTCTGCCGTCCTTTTCTCTGTCCACACACCAACCCCTCCTCCCATAGCCCTCCCTACCCTCACACATGATCACAAATGCTGGAACAAAGTCAAGGTACTCCCCAACCTAGCTGAAGCCCTACTACAGTCTCCCAGCAACTCTGACCTCTCAGAGACCCTTAACCGTCAAATCTTTTGACTCCTGGCTGAAAGAATCACTACTTCCTCTCACGCCCCGTAGCCTCTCGCAAAGGACCGTTCCCAAATGGATTACGCCCCACCTGAAGACTTTTCAAAGTCAAAATAACTCTCTCGAGCGCAAATGGCGAACATCTAAAACCACTCTCAGTAGATCTATGTTCACCCACCACCAATGTAATTACAAATGTGAGATCCAAAAGACCTATTACAATAAACAAATCCTGAACTGTCACGGCAGCAGCAAAGAACTCCACACGATCATCTCTGCATTTGTGAAACCCACCTGCACCTCTACTCGGACCACACCCAAAACACCCGGAAACTTACTTTGAGGGTTCTAGGGCCTTAAAAACAAAAGACCTACCCCAGAGCACTGTACTGTGAGGTACTTCGGGCACCGGTAAAAATGTTGCAAAGGACTTGCAACAAAGCGAAAGGCTAAGGGAAACAAAGTCTCCCAGTACTGACTGTCTTTAAGGGCATGTCAGTTTCCCCATAACGAAGTGAGTGAAAACCCCGCTGAGTGCAGCAGAAGGCTGTGCTCGCCAGGCAAGTCTGACTAGGATGGTCAGACACCAGCAAAAAGTTGGGGGGTTCACAACTGGAGGGAAAATTGCACATTAATGGAAACTTTCCTAACACTAATCTTCTCTCACTCCCCCCCAACTGAAACGTTCCCAGGAACAGCTGGAGATAAAAAAAAACTCCCAGAAAACAGGCATTTAGTGCCACTGCTAAATCCTACTAAACGGTTATCGCTACCAAAGCCGGCAACACCAGGATAAATGAAGCTTCCTCTAACACCAGACAGCTCTTCAAAATCCTCAAGGAACTGCCCCCCCTTGCCAATTTCCCGAGCCTGGTGCTCCTCAGTACAATCCGCATTGAATAATAAAATCCAAAACTTCAGAGGGAATACAATACTGAAAGCTCTGCTCACTAACACCAAAACAGACCCCTGCCTCCATTCTGCTTCTCCCTGTTGTATCAGCCAAGGTACTCGCCACCATCCAATGACTCAGCGTCCAATTACTTAGGCCATATTTGCCCCGCTCATATCAAGATGTGTGCGGAACCTTGCTCCCACCATTGCCAAGTGTATAAACGCTTCCTTGGAGGCCCACTCGGTGACCACCCCATCAAAGAACTGTGGGTCACACTCTCCTAGAGAAACCCACCCTACCCACCAACTACTGTCCTATCATGAGTCCCTTTCCTCCTGAAAATTCTGGACCACACTGCCTATACCCAACAGCAAACCTACCTAGAAGCCCAAAATCTTCTCAGCTCTCGCCAATCCGGCTTTAGGCCTAGACACAGCACTTAATCAGCCCTCCTCAGCTTGATCAAATTCATGACACAGGATCTTGCCATCCTCCTACTGGACCACTCGGCTGCTTTTGACCTAGTTTATCACAATATCCTATATCATCTCACTGCCACTTTCAACCTTTCCACCGAAGCGGCTATCAGGATGAAATCCTTCTGGAGAGAAAGATCTTCTGGGGTCTTATTTGGGGCTGAAGAAACCAATCCCATTCTCCTGTGGAGTCCTTTAAGGTTCCTGCCTACACTGTACAATATGTACGCTAAAGCCCTTTTTGTTCACCTGGTCGGCATAAACATCCCATACACACATGTTACCAATGATACGCAGGTCCTCCTGAAACTCACTGGCAATCATGAATTGGATTCTGCAAATATCAACGGGATTTACAGCATCCTTCAGGCTTGGATGGCTAACCACCACCTTTGCCTGAATGATGACAAAACGGAGCTCCTCATTGTAGGGTCCCCAAACCCTCTTAAACACCTTGATCCTGCATTTGCCTCCTTTTGCATTGATGGAAATAACTCTCCTGTCTCTACACATCAAAACATTGGGAGTTTATGTCCACTCTGAGCTAAATATGCACAAGGCTGTCGCCTCATCTGCAGTCTACTCCACCAAACGTATGAACCTTTCCAGGAAATTCCTCACCCTAACAACTGCCCCACGCAGGGCCATCATTGGCAGCCATCCTTGCAGGTACCGCCACCAAAGATAATTCCCTGAGTGCAGTCTGGGGTTTGAAACACTCCGACCATATCTCGCTAGTAAGACGCAAAGCACATTAACTACAATCAAGGCGCGCATCGGGTTCAAAATCCTTTCACCCATCGCTGTCTTCACAACAGAGCCCCTCCACCTCACCCATCACAAGAAACCCCAACCCTCGCCTCCTGCAGTCATCCGCTGCCACCTCCCTGTTCACCCAGAGATATGCCATAAAACGGGCCGGAGGGACCAGCTTTACTGTCATCGCCCCCACTCTCTGGAATGCCCCGACACCCACCCATCCCCCCTGCACCCAAGAGGAATCCTCCTATCTGATCTTCCGAAAGAAAGTAAAAACAGCATTATTCACCAAATGCCTAACATCATTCCACCTGTTATCTCTCTCCTACAATGTCTCTATTCATAACTGACCTGCTGTGTGACCTAAGAAATCCTCTCATCACCTTGAGTACTCTGTAACCCACAGTCACAATGTATTTACTGTAATGCACTCCTCTCTAGCGCCGGGATACCTGGGGGTCTGGGAGCTTCCAACAAATGAAATAAATTTAAGTCATTTATTTGTGAAGTGTGGGCGTCGCTCTGAGAATAGAGAAGTCCATAATTACATATTCTCTGGGCTGGTTCCCACACAGCGGGGTCTAAAACCATGATTTAACTCACTGCCTTTCATAGAGGAGAAATATCAGTTTGCTTAGCCGTTTCACACGCAGTTCTTAAAGGTAATCCAGAGGTCCACCTCTTGCTCTGTGCTTATAGTTGCACTGTTTTACCCCACGGACTATCAATAAGGTAGGAATGTGTCTGGGATTGCTGTTGGTACTCTTTTTCAGAGTGGCATGGTGTGGCATTTTAGGATGGGCTGTACTTGTAGAAGGCACCAGACTGATATGCAAATGTATATTTCTCCTCTGGTAAAGCCATGTACTGAAACTTAACCTTCCCACAGAACAGGCTATTTAAGCAAGGGTCATTCTCTGTATTGGGTGTTAAAAATACCTCCCAAGTGTATTGTATTTTCATTTGGTGTTGGGCCTCCGTGCTCCTTTGTGTGTCTTAGGGAGGTGCTGCACAGTACCAAATGGCCTATAACGAGGGTCATCAAGTTCTCTTTAAACTCAGGCTTGTAAATGGGCCTCATTACGACCCAGGCGTTAACCATGGCGCTATTAGCGTCATGGTTGACGCCAGATTCCGCTATGGTGAATGGCGGAATTACCGCCCCATTCCAAGGTTGGCGGGGTGGTAATTCCCCATTCACCATTGGCCTTCCCCATTCCCATTCTTGCCCCCATAGGGCTCAATGGGAATGGAGAAGGCGGTAATTACGGTACCGCAAATTGCAGTACTGTAATTACCTCCAAGGTACCTTTGCGGGTCCCTTCCTTAATGGCTGGTAAAATCAGCTGTTATGGTAGGGACCCGCAAAGGGACCTCGTAATTGGGCGGTAACGGATTACCAGTACCGGTACCCTTACCGGTACCAGTAATCCCTTACTGCCCGGGTCGTAATGACCCCCAATGTATCGCCTTTTTTACTGTTAATAACGGGTTGCCTAACATACTTTTCATCTTGTCTGGAAAGGGTAGTGGGTGGGTTGTTTCTCCATCCTGGCAGGTAACAACCAGCCACTTTAGGTGAAGCATCCAACTAGGTTACACACGTCATGGTGTTTATGATGTAGTTAAATGGATTGGGTAAAACAAGGGTTGGGGGCATTGGAAAAGGGGCTGCAACATGGGAGTGGGCGCAAAGGCAATTCGCAAAACAAGTCTGTCTGACTTTGTAAATGGTAGGATGCTGCAGGGTGGGAAGGCTTGAACACAAATTCCTGTTTACAGAGCCACGCCTACTGGTTTGCCAGTGCCAATTGTGTTGATTGTTTAGCTGTTTGAAAGAGTAGGATTGGATAACCTTGCCATTCTGCATTTTTTGTGAACTTGTGAAAGATGACCTCTAGGCAGGAAAAACTAAACCATATGCTGGCCACCTGTTCCAAGTACGATATTGGGCTCCCCTCGACCACAAATAGAATAAATTATTCTTGCACATTCATGTCTTTGTGCACATTACACATTAATACAGTGAACTGCCTAGCTTTTTGGTGCCAGCGCGGTCACCCAACTTTTGGAGAGCAAATAAAACTAGTTTGTAATCCCGCCCATGAGGGGCAGCTCCAATTAAAGCTGGTGGTGTGCTGCATGCTACTGTGCTGATCACTAATGTTGAAATTTGGTTAGTCGGACATGCCACTTATGCATGTCAAACAGTTGCTATCTGATTGCTCTCCAGTTTGGTGTCTAATGGTCTTGCCACCTGAGCATAAAGTGCTATGGAGTCATTCACTTGGCAGTGCATAAAGCACCAGGATCACCACATACTCAAATATTACCTGGCATAGTTTCCCACAAGAGTGTAAAAATGTGATGCATGCATGTAATTGTCTGAGATTCATAAGTGGTAAGTGAAATGAAGACTTAATTAACATATGGAATGAAGATGGTATTCCCAACGTCATTGAATGTGCCCTAATATCGTCACTGTGTTAAAGTTGAACCTAGAAAGTGTGCCCTAATAGCGTCACTGTTTTAAAGTTGAACTTAGAAAGTGTGCCCTAATAGCGTCACTGTGTTAGAGTTGAACTTAGAAAGTGTGCCCTAATAGCGTAATTGTAGAAGGTATTCCAACATCATTGAGTGTGCCTGGTCGCATGCATATTACTGATTACCACAATATCACACTACTACGCTTACTCTCTCCTATACACCACCATTCAACTAGAACACAGCAGTGCTATGACACATTCGGTAAAGCTGTTCTCATACTAACATAACTCATCAAACTACCCATCATCCTAATAAAATACAGCTAGCTAGCACATACCGGCTAATTTAGGCATCTTCTCAGGCCTAATGCAGCCATAACTTAGTCTGGATGTCCACCGTCCAGAATGAACACATTCGACTGATATCCTCAGCACAACACCTACTGCTAAGAAGCAGCTATCATGCAACAACCACACCAGCTGCACACATAACTGGTGCGCCCACACACTTTACGACTCTCTCTATTTCAACTGACTTGAACTGCGGTTCCCAAGGGCTTTTAACCTACCAGCGCCTTGAGATCATACCAATGATACATAAGGCATTATACAAATGCAAAATAACATAACATAACATAATATGGATGGGTTGTTATTAGTCCAAAGTAACTATAACGTACCTTTAACTAAGTTTTTGCACTGAATTTGACAGGTTTTTCCTAGGGCAACTGAACTATAATGTCCCTTTAACAAAGTTGTTGTACTGAATTTGATAGGTTTTTCTTAGGGCAACTGAACCATAACGTCCCTTTAACTAAGTTTATTCACTGAATTTGATAGGTTTTTAGTAGCGCAACTTAACCATAATATCCCTTTAACAACGTTGTTTCACTGAATTTCTTAGGTTTTTGCCAGGATACTCTTAATTTGTATAGGTGTACCATACAACATACTGAACCTCCTAGTCCCATGCAGATAACCACAGGGTGCATGGACTATTCGACTGTTCGTGGACCTCGGTAGCATCCAAACTGCCCAAAAGGTCAGGGGTTCTCTTACATTGTTGTACCATGCAGCAAAGACACTGAACATGTAGAAACAACACATAAGTGAATTAGAAGGAAAAATTAACTATGTCTACAAAGTCTGTACGTATGAAAGCAACAGAGCAATTGCATAGGGTATGCAACATAATGGAATGCAGTAACACAAAAAATAACCTGTGCTTCCAACAATAGTACCTCAGTGCTACTTTACATACAATCTGAGAAGCAACTGTTAGCGGGACAACTGCAAAGTACTGACAGCAGAACTGCACTGCTATGTGGTAAGTACACTATAATTTTCCTATAACTCCACTGTTTGTTCAGTGTACAATACTAGAAAAGATTATTTTTCTTTTTTTTACACAGAAATGGCAAGCACCCTAGAATGGCTTGAAGAGAATTTCCCTCGGGATGAAATGAGTGAAGACACTAACTCCATTGGTACACAACACAGTTTGAAAAGTAAGACAGTTAATACACATTGCTTCCCATATACCTGACAGATATATTTTCTTTAACAGTACCTACAGGAAATTAAGGAAATACCCCAGAAGCAGCAACTACTCCACATGTGCATGGACACATGGAAAATGAAACAGACACTGTACAAAATAAACTAGACAGCCTGGATGCAAAAATTGAGCAATTACTGAACACTTTGCCGACTTAAAAGATTTTGTCCAGGGACATATAATGGAAAAAAGTAATACCACTGACCCACCTGTACCTGTACCCCTTCCCCTATCCCAGCCAACTATCCCTACAAATTCCCTGTAAACAAATACGTTATGATGAGACCTTACTCCCTTCCTCCCCTGAAGCCCCACCTGTGGAAAACCCTAATTCCCCTGTATATGTTGCCATTTCTGCTACCCCTTCTCTTTCCTAATTTTGTGTATATATGTGTATAATTAAGTGCTATGTGTGTAATGTTGCTCTGTGTGTTTAAAAAAAAAAGAAAACCAGTTATGAGTCTGCGGAGTGCGGTACTGTCCGGGATGTCTGGAATAACAGTGACATACTTTAATTAGTTCAAGGACCTCACTCATGTCCAGCGAACACCTGGGCGCATGCGCATCTTATTCCCCGTGTTCTACGGACAACAAGCCTGTCTGGCATGTCCACAAAGTTGTGACGTACTTTTCATTAGTTCGGGGACCCCGACCATGTCTGGCGGACAACTGAGCACATGCGCTTCTCATCCCCTGGGTCCTACGAACACTGTGCCTGTTCGGAACTGTCCGCCGCACGTGTGTCGCAGTTTTAATTAGTTTGGGGTGCCCAACACTGTCCGTAGGATACCTACACGCATGCGCACAACGGATCCCGGGCAATAGGTGTCCTGCGTACAGATGTCCCATTCACGCACATTTGCGATGTCACCATGTGACCGCACCCACGCTGAGCGGTGGCCCTTACCCGCGGACAGGATCCGAGCCCCCGGACAGCAAAAAAATGCTTTTCTGAGCAATCCAAGGTGTTTAACTGTGAAACTTCACCCTTGCAGAGGTCTTAGACCATGACCCTAATGATCTGAGACACTTTTTGGAAATTTTTGAGGCCAGCTTGGGGTTCGAAGTACCCGCGGAGCACGCAGCTGTCTGCGAAGCGCTCCCCAGCACCCATATAAAGGGCCACACCCCAATTGCTGCTCCTCATTCTGTGTTGGCTGACCAGGACAGAGCACTGCTCCACATTTGTGCCTTTGCATCTTTGCTTTTGGCTCCTTGCTGGAACTGATTTTGCTCCTGGCTTAATTGCTTTTGGCTACTAGCAGGAATTACTTTTGGCTCCTTTCTGGGGACCAGGACTACTAAGCACAGCTGCAGCTGTTTGCTGTTTCCTGTTTTGCAGATTACTGTCTTCCTGGTTCCTGATACCTTTGGTGATAGCATCCAAGGCTGCTCCTGCTGCTACTGCCTCTGCCTCGGCACCCCCACCCTCACCACCACCACCAACTCCCCAGGGGCATGGAGAGGTGAACGGGTGTGACAATGCAGAGGAGGAACAAGAAGAAGAAAAGAATGAGGTAGTGGAAGTCCTCACTACCAACTTGCAGCTTGAGTCTTGGGTTTGGAGGCTTTTTACCAATGTTGGAAATAAGCCCAAGGCTAGTGCGGTGAAGGTTTGCTGCACTTAGTGTTGCCTTGTTAGGGAGAATTCTCAGAAATGTGCCCATTACCTCTACCTTAGAGACACCCAGCAACTTTGCTGGATTTTGAGGACTTGATGTTTTTAACCTGGAGAGAGTGAGACCCGTTTTCCCACTCTCTCATGTATTTCAGTGTGATTTTTGTACTCTGTGTTTCTTTTGGTTGTGGAGTCTGATAAACTCCATAAGCATCATCTTTTATATTGTGTCACACAGCACCTTGTGCAGTGGCACAGGGAAGTCTCTTAGATTTCCCAATGTTTAAATACTTTCTCTGGGATAAACTACTGTTTCCCAGAGCAGTAAAGTGAAATTGACTTTACTTTTGTAACTTTCTAGACCCAGCACACACTATCTTACAATAGCGTGCTGGAGCGGTTACCTACTATTGCCTTTTTCTAGCTTCTCATGTAACATTTTTATTTTACCCTTTCCTCCCTGAATGGCTGGTGGCAGTGGTTTTGTTTTTACTACCGTGGTGTGCCTTTACCGTGAGCTGCATTCGCAGCTGCAGTAAAGCACCCAAGGGTGCCATTTTTGACAAAATGGCCCCGGTCTTCTTTTTTTTGCCATTTCTTTGTGGAATGTTCCTTCTTGAGATTTACTCTGCGTGCCAAACCAGGTTTGATCCCTTTGTTCATTTGGCCTTTGGCGGGATTCACGAGTGAAGCCCGCCTCTGGCTCCAGGGTGTCTGGGGTAGGCAGGAAGTTAGGGAGGTGCGGAAACTTCCTGTGCTTAGTCTCCTAGGAGACCCAAATGCACTCTGTGATTATTGGCTGGCTGACTGTCGGGCAAGGACAGCCACCCTGCTGGGTGAGTGACAGCTAGGCTGGAATGAAAGGGAGAGAACTGCATAAAAAGTGAGTCTTTTTGCTTGGAAGGCAGAGTCGACCACTGGACAAAGGAACCAAAGAATAACTTGAAGAGGATGCCTGCTACAACTCCTGGACCGTTGGTTTGCCCTGTGAAGCCCTGCTGCAGTGCCAAAATGCCAAGTTTGCATCGACAGAGAAGCCCCTGGAAGACCGACTTCTCCCCTTGAGTTGGTGGGACCGATCAACTCCAAAGTAAGCCACCTGGACATCCATCTCAGAGCTGGTTGGATTTCCACAGAGTTGCTGCTGGAAACCGTAGAGCCAGAGAGAGGAACATCAGTTTGTGTGCATTGCTTTTAAGTTTGCCAAGAGCTCCAGGAAGATACTCCAGACTATCAGGAAGCAGGACTGACTGAGCCAAAGCCCCCTCAACAGAGTGCGGGACCCCAGAAGCAAGGAAAGTCCATCTTGACAGCCAGGAACCACAGTGTTGCTATTTGCGGTAGACGCAAGGAGCTGAAACACTGAACAGCCACTGAAAGTGAAGTTTGCCGGTTTCAAGTTTGGACCATCCCAGTGCAGTGCAGGAGTCCCCCAATGTCCTCCCTCTTGTCCCCATGACTGAGGCCCATGAACAGTGACATCTACAGAGCTGCACAGGAACAGGAGTCATCTTCTGCATCTTTTCTTCATTTCAAAGGTACTGTACAAAGTCTAAGAGAACTTACCTCTTGCTGTAGAGTTGCTTGCATTTTCTACTACTCACATGTCTAACAGCTTGTGGCCCTACATTGATTCATCAAAGTAGGGCCACAAACCTTTCTTCAAAGACTTCTGAAACATTGTGCAAAGACTTTTCTACTAACCTTCAAAGAAGTGCTTCAGCCCATATAGACTCTAGCCTGTTGACTGTGGCTTAGCCTGTTTTAACTGAATGACTCTTATTGGGGGATCTAAAAGTATTTGCCTGCTTGAGAAATATTTGTGATAACTTGTTTCTTCTAATATTCTTTCTCTTTTTACTTGATCTTAACTAATTCTGAAAGCCAACAGTAATACCTTAATGCCAACAGCACCCTAGCAATTGAAGTCACCTGTGGGTGTAGGTCTCTGCTGTATTCCATCCCAAATGGGTATTTACTGATTCTGGACTAAGAGATTGTGTAATTTTAAAGCATATTTCTGCTGTGTTTTCCTCTGTGTAACTCCCCTACAGCTCACATTGACCCCTCTTGAGATAGGCCTGGCTACTCGTCCACACTACCAACCTGTGTAGTACAGACTTATACCAAAGGTTGAGTTACTACTGCCAGGAGGTCAGGGTTGTTGTAGTGCACCCTATGGGTACTGCATACAATCTTGCCTAACAGGCTTCAAACTCAGCTGCAGTAAACCTGGCCTGTACAGTTATGGGACTACTTCCATGCAACAACATCTAAGATCCAATCACAAAGCAGCAGTTCGGAGGGTCAACTGAGCAGGTTGAGTTCCGCAAGGGACACTCCTGTGGGAGAGAGGATTCCTCAAGCAGCCTCACAGGCCATATGCACCGCAGTGGATGCTTAACTTTCCAAGGTCACTGTTTTGTGTATGTACTGCAATGCAGGGGTGAGCAGTTCTGGAGTGGTTTCAGCATGTAGTCTGGGACCACAAAGGAAATTGCACCATACCTCGATGAGGCGCACCCAACATCTTCCTCTCTCCATCTGCCCTTTCTTATCCCTGTGGTTGTTGCCCCTTCCCTACCCTCTCTACCCTTCCCTCCCTTGTGTGTCATGTTTAAAAAATCCAAAAGAGTTTCAAAAAAGGCTGCAATGCATTCTGAATATTTTGCAAAAAAAGCTGATTTCCACCATCAGTAAAATGGACTCTATCTCTGCGAAAAATGTTGTTGCTACGAAACGTAATATTTTCATTGTGGAAGGAGGACATGCCAACATCTCCCAAAAAGGCACAACCTTGTTCACAGTGTGCCTCGCTTTCTCCATATGTGGACCAAATGAAGAAGAGTGCAGCAAGATCTGTCGCTGGGCAATGCGAGAGAAAATTACTCAGGAGTTTGGAAACATCCCATGTCTTTCCCAAGTGCCTCCTTCATTGCGAACTGCAATGAGATTCCGGCAACATGTCCTAAACTGTTCCCTCCACAATGGACAATAATAATGGCCGGATGACGCTGCGTCAGAGAAGCAAATCTAGCCACCTCATGCCACGCACTCCACACCAGTGCACATCCACATGAGGGAATCCAAGATGTGCAGCCACTCTAGAGTGCTCTGCATGCACCTGCAACCAATGAATCCACAAGTCACCCAAAAATCCATACACTCTGCCTCCTGAAAGACACAGCCATAGCCATAGCCATGTGCACTCCTCTCAGCAAACAGACCTCCTGCCACACTCTCTCCTTGCACACCACACCCAGGAAACCTCATTGACCAATCCCTGGCCTCCACAGACCCATTTCCATGACTGCCATCCTCAAAAGCCCCAGATATGTAACATGCAATCCACGGACTACTGTACTATCCACTGACATATCGTGCATTGCATAGGGGTGGGGATAACACATTTCAACCAGGGTAGGGGATTTCCTCTTTAGTGGTGGCTCTGAACTGAAACTCTTATTTTGTATTTTTTGGGTTTTTGCATCTTCCTTTCCTTCTTATATCAGCCTCTTAACAGCATCCCTCAGATTCCGGAAAAAAAAAGCATTCCCCATAATGGACTAAGAAACTACATTGGCATTAAAAAAAAACTGACATTAACGCAGTTAATGATGTCACTGGAAAAAAAAACATATGTGCACGCTGCATAACTACACCCATGCCTTTATTCGCAAGCAACCTTCCAAGATTTTGCTGGGGATTGAACACATTTGGTTGGTTCCATAGTGCTCTTGGTAATATTTCTGAAAACACCACCTTTGTATATGGGAAAATTTGCATTAGTCTCTCCATGAAGGATTTCAACACAGGAATCAAACTTGGGGCACTGATGTACCCCAAATATTCTCCTCCACAGTGCACCAACAAGATGTCTGGACATTCAAAAGGAGTCATGTTTCTACAAAGAGTAACCAGTTGATCCAAATTGCGTCTAGGCACACTCCACCACAAAACTTCTGTGCCCGGAAACCCTTATGATTTTGTATACCTCTCTAGATCAGCAACAAACATATCACCAAGTACCCAGACAGAAAATCCTGCCATCTTCACCATACAACCAACCCAGCAATGAAAAAAAGTATAATCCTCCCTTCCTGTAAAGCACCCACTTAACACTTGATTGGATAATCCCCATAGTACACTCCCATTCCCATGCCAAACATGCTGACAAGTCCCGGGTGCAGCACGTGTGATACCCAGACTACTGTGGTGTCCGTGGATCTCATAAAACAGGGGCAGCCCTTCTGCCCTTTCCACTTCACACTTTACAGTACTCTCTCTATGGCTACTGGTAAGCAGTCACGCACCCATCTACCAATCACATCCAAGATCTCTACATCTAACTCTGTCATCTTAGTTCAACACTGCAGATGTACTGTTCAACAGTCAGAGTACAGGTCTCCTGTGATTCCCAAGCACCTGCGTCCAAATGTACTGTAAAACTCTTAAAGATTTCTACTTCCAGATTCATCCACATCTACATCCATCAACACAAACTACAGGTATGCATATATTTTGTAATACACACAGAAAACAAAAACTGCATCTATGTTACCAAAACATAGCAAGTACATAGATTCCATGCATTGGAACAGGGTGTCTGCCACTTACTATCCATAACCTAATCAATAATCATACTCATTTGTCCCATGTCTTGACATCAAGTGGCAGTTCCTTACAATGCTGTGTGCTTACAAAGTTTTCTTTTAATGCCCACTTGCATAACAACTGCAAACCACATATTTAAATTTTAACAGCACTCTCTGATTTCTTTTTGTAAAAACACACATCGGGAACATTTGCACAGCAAATTCAAGTGCCAGATCCTACGTGAAACTTCAATATATTACCACATCATGCATGCTTTCCCCTATCACCCACTGTAATGTACAAACTGCTATTTTCTTCTTTTCTTCTGTCACTTTTACAATCACTTCTCCAACTAACACACCTGCTGTAAAATGACCAGAATGCACATAGAAAATAAAAACTGCATGTATGTTACCAAAGTATAGCAAGTACATATATTGCATGCATATAAACAGGGTACCTGTCACTTGCTCTGTATAACCTACCAAATAATCATACTGTAATTTGTACCATCTCTTCACATCAACTCACAATTACTTACAATGCTGTTTGCGTTCACAGTTTGCAAACCACATATTTCAATTTCACCATCACTGCCTCTGATATTTGTATAGAACACAACATTGAGAACATTTTCACACCACATGCAAGAGCCAGATCCTATGTCAAATGGCCAGAATGCACACAAAAAAGGAAAACGACATGTACATTAGGATAGCATGCCAAGCACATGCATTGCACAATTGACAAAATGCTCCATTGGAAAGAAAGCAAAGACATGTATATGTACATTGGAAACACAGCTATCTGTAAATGTGCATGCATAAATGCAACAACTGAAAAGAATTTCTGCACTCGTATAGAAAGCATCTATGTGTCAGAAACTTAACACAATTCCACATACGGTAACGTTCTCCTTTCCAATCTCTACATCTTTCTGCCATTTTTCTCACTCTACTATAACTTCCACTAATCCATTTCCAAAACAAATAGTACAAAATCCTTGCACAGACTTCAGAAATGCAACCACATAGGTCACAGTAATCACTGCAGCACTGGCCCCCATACCAACAATGCTAATATTCCCAAGTCTCCACTCATGTGTAGTGCTGTACAATTGCACACACACAAACTAACTCTTCCTGCCAACAAATCATCCTACAATCTACAACAAAGTGTTCTACTGCTATTAGTGTACAATTAACACACATACACACTAACTTCCTTCTTTTGCAATTTCAGTGAAGAACCGCTTGCTGAAAGCCAGTGACGTCTCTCCTGGAAGATACAACCCAGAAGTAACCTACTATTCACATCCAAAAAAGTAAGTGCACTACTGTTTTAGCATTCTGCCTGTCACTCAGACAGTGCAGTGTTGTTGTATTGTAGCATAGACAATGTTATGTAAGCCCACAGCAGTCGTTTCACCCTTACTCATTGCAACTTGCCAGGTGCACTGTTTCTATTGTCATCAGAACACCATGCACACTAAAGCAAACCTTTCCTACAAGAACACACACACATAGCACTACAACCTTCCCAACCAAAATGAACAATCCTATGCACAATTACACTCCTCTATATATACCTATACTCATATTCAAAAACTCGTCCACAGTACACACAAATACATTGCACAACTTCCAACCCCACGCTTTCCTTTTTTCTCGAACAGACACAAGACAATGCCTACCAAAAAGCACCTCAGTAGAAAACAACACAGAAACAGAGTAGATAAAACTCAAGCCAAGCAAAATGGCCATCCACCTCTAGCAGACTTTGTACAAAAAGTTCAAACAAAACAGCTAATACAGTCACTAACTAAAACGGAACCAGGTAGCAGGATAAAAAGTGTAACTTCTCTTTGAAAATCTAAAACAAAAACTAAACGTATTCACAAGAATGTAACTACCAGTAGTGCAAACACTACATCTACCAACAGTAACTTAGCCACAAGTAAGCATTACAAAAAATTATGTTTACAAAAAATGTTCCACCATAGAATCCTTCAGAACCTTATAAAAATAGGGGAGAAATCCCGCTTCACTCTTAAAGCTTACCACATAAAACTGATCCTGGAAACTCTCATAGACAGTGCAATACTCCTCAAAAGGAAATTATTTATATTAGTTTTAAACAGAATGAAACCACTAACAAAATTAATTAGTGAACTACAAAAACTACTTCTCAACAGGTGCCCTATCAGTATAGATACTTTTGCAAACATCTGTGCAGGTGAGTGGACTCACACCACCAGCACTGAGCCATATATCAATGAAGAGGCATGCAAACAAGAGCAAACAGACCCAATTGCTATACATAGCAGTGGGGGAGGGTATGAAAGGTAGACAATACCATTATGGAAGAAGAAACGCTGCTTGCAAGAATATCCCCAACAAATTTACAATCAACTCTCCATTCCACCGAACAAATACGTCCCGTGTAAAAATGGCCGTGCACATCAATGTGTAACGTGCGCAAACAATCTTTCAAATCTTTTCAGCATTTCCTCAATCAGTATGTGCAAGCCAAAGACAAATTAGAAATTAAAATTTTTACAAACTATGGACTCAAATACAACGCAAATACACAGGCACAGGACTACGAGGACATTCATTAGCCTGCATTTCTGGACCTGCTTGCAAAAGCACCTTCCACCACATCAAAATGTTAGCAACACACCATTCTACTGTACAAAATCTCGTTCAGAGACTATACTATGCAAAAAGTCCTGCTTTAGCACTGAAGCATTTAAAATTACTTTCTCCTACATGGTACAGCCAAACAACTGCTCGAAGAAATAGACCACATACAAAATAAATATTTTGGAACTGACAAGCACTTACAAAATCAGAGTACCAACAACCTTGCAGATGTCAACCTATTACACGCGTACAAAAAAGAAATAGCAAAGTTTAAAAGCACATCTGCTGAAGTACCAAACCAAGGATGTGTATGTTGCTGCATAACTTTTTATAAAAAGAGCCCCAAAACTGTAGATATAACATACAAAATAGAAGACAATGAGCAATCCCAGTGGTTCCAATTAGCTCACTATCTTATAGCAGAAAACATATATGAAATAACTAACCCCTCAATAGTTTGCACATACTGCACTGCGAAACTTGACAATAACCAAATGCCTTCACGGGCTATCACTAATAACATGGAAATATTACCACTGCCAAAACCACTCCAACAAGTTAACTTGTATGAGAGGATTATAATCAAAATAGTGCACCCATTTCAAGCGATAATACGCTTTCTACCGAAAACAACAAAATTGCCTCCCTCTGAATTACTGAAAGGCATTTGTGGCAAAGTAGTTTATTTGCCATTAGATCTCTAAGAAAATGTAGACACTCAAGGAGTGCAATGGCCAATAGCTCAATCTTTGATTATCCTAGTGAATAGTGTACCTACAAAAGAGAAATAAATTTGGCAGCAAGTAGTAGACTTAAACAAAGTTAGGGAAGCCCTGCAATATCTTAAAGACAACAATGAATACTACAGAGCAATAAATATTGAAGAAAACCTGAGAGAAACCACCGGAATATTTCAGGATTCCTCATCAACTGGACAAATTTAACTTCTAGATCCTACTAGAGCCTCCAAAATTTTAGACCAGTATACAATTCACCCACTACACTCCAAAGACACCATAGACGATGCACTAGAAATATATGAAATGCGGCAAGCTAAAGGATCTCCAATCAGCATATGGGAAAAAAGTGTAGAAGCATGCACCATTCCTCTACTGTTTCCTACTGGAAAAGGTGGAAATACAATGAAAGATGCACACAAATAACAGCATCAGAATACCGCTCTTTACGAATGTATTCTGAAGACCCGAGATTCAGACAAAACGTGGAATACATATTCCACCTCATCATTGAAAGTGAACTAGCAACTCTATGTTACGGAGTTGCACTCACATTGAAAACAGTTTCCAATTTTCTAAATATGTCTGCTACACAGCTTCTTCAAAAGGTGCAAGAGAAAGATAAAGTTTTACAGTCAAGTATTACAAATCTCTTGGCAAACATGCGTGGTACGAAAGAATACTGGTTCCAACACCACGCAGACATTCGGTGTATGGTACGCAACCTTGGCCCGCCCACATGGTTTGTCACTTTAAGTTGTGCAGAGTATGCATGGGAAGACTTGCATGATTTCTTACGCATAGCAAACAAAAACAAATCAGGGATAGACATGAAAACACCAGGAGAACTCTGCTCGCTTGACCCTGTAAATGTGTCAAGATACTTCCATCATTGCCTTATTGCCATGCTGCACTTAATTTATTAATAAAACAATTCCTCCCCTCTGAGAAGTGGAACACTTCTTTTGGAGAAAAGTATATCAACCCATGCTTTTGTGGATTAAAAATGCTCCTAAATTTTGTCAGAACAGTGATGCCACTGTTCTGGAGTTCATTCATAAATATGTCACTTGCAAAATCCCTTCAGAATGTACACATAATGACTTACATGCAAACATTTTGCAGTTTCAAAGACTCAAGTGTGGCAAGTATTGTCGGCGCAAATATAAAAAGAAAGGCAAATACTACACCAAATGCCGTTTGGTTTCCCTAGACCTGTTTTGGAAAAAGGACAAGTTCAACTTCATGTCTTCTGTTAGACACAGTGTGAAAGGAAAATTGCCTAAAAACACACACAACATAAAAGAAAATGAAGCATCAAAGTACATCAATGATTACAATGCAATCATTGCCCTCCTATGGAATGCAAACATAGATGTGTAGTACATTGCTAGACAATTCTACTGCAGTTGCACGGTATGTCACAGCCAACTTAACCAAAGTAGAGAAAGACCTCTGTGATGGCATATCATCTGACAAAACACTGTCACAAAAATTGTACAATTTTGGCATAAAAATGCTCTCCCATAGAGAATGTTGCTGCTACGAAGCCGCAGATCGTTTAACCAGCACCGGCTTGTATGGCAAATATGAAAACATAGTTTGGCTAAGCCTTGGTCGTGCTACATCCAGGAAAAGAGTTCTCAAATTGTACCAAGACATAGAAACAATAGCCCAAAACGATCCCAACAGCCAGGAAACTTTGAAAAATGACTTATTGGACAGATACTACCTAATCGGAGTACTGCTTTGGAAACCATGTGCCCATACCACATAGCCCAAAACTTCTCATACACAAATAATATTAAACCAGATGAGAAAAAAGGAAAATACATATCAAAAGTTGTGAGGGCATCCTGGTTAAACTTACCAAACGTAGCCTGATTAATCATATGAAGCTATCATTAATAACTCCTCAACATAGAGAACTGTACTACATGTCCCTATTACAACATTTTAAACCATGGAGAAAAGAAGAAGATTTATTGGACACCCATATCTCCTATGAAGATGCTATCAATGCAACTGAAAGCACTATAACAGATAAAAAATGTACACAGTACAAAAGCATATTGGACAATGAATGCCAAGAAGAAGAAGGAGATCTCCAAGCACAACTAAATGTAGACACTACTGAGAGCAGTTAACCTTCTCATACAGGAAGCCAAGAACCATTTGGACAGCCACTCATAGCTAATGAGTTAGAATTAGTCATGACTGAAGTAGAAAACACCATGTGTCAATATGAGCAATCTGCAGAAAACTTTGCTATACTAAAATCACAACTAAACAATGAGCAGCGTAGCATTTTCCTAGAATTAACTAAAGAAATTGAACCTGAAACTAAAACTTGTACCTGCCAAAATTATAAAACTGTCCTCCTTCATGTAAGTGGTCAAGCTGGTTCAGGCAAAACATTCTTGATAAAAATTATCAGCAAGTTCCTCCAACAATTGACAATAAGCTTTCAGCTGTTGTAACTGCCCCACAGATTTAGCTGCCTACAACATAGGTGGTGTTACTTTACACTGATTGCTACTCCTTCCAGTAGAGCACCAGAACAAATTACACTACTACAAACTTTCAGCAGAAGCTGCTATGGAGCTACGCAGAGTTTTGAAACAAATGAAAATGCTCCTAATAGATGAAGTGAGCATGGTCTCAAACCTAATGTTGGCTTTAATTTACCTCAGATTGCAAGAGGTCGTTAAAACAGACTACGAAGAACTCTTTGGAGGAAAACGCATTATTATTTTTGGAGACCTTCTTCAATTAACACCAGGAAAAGGTGAAGCAATATTTAAAACCTTAGGACACAAACTGTGCCGTAAGACACTTTGCAGCATAGGAAATGTAAATCTCTGGCAACATTTCCAATACAGAGAACTAAATCAAAACATGTGTCAGTCTGCAGACCTCATCTATGCCAACATTTTTAAAAGCATTCACATTGGTGTGCTTTCTAAGGAAGCACAGTCTATGTTAAATAGCAGATGCATCCATCAGCTATACGGGCATAACACATGTCCTACTAATGTCATGGAAGAATTAGTACACAGAAAAGTAAACTGTATGTCATTAATGCCAACCCTAGCATGTTGTGCACAATTCAATGAAACAATGTTGAAAAAAGAAATGCAATCACTAATGCAAATTTACTCCACAGACAAACTGGACGTGCATGGTATGCCAGTACCTATGTGTCAACAAGCCACAACACAACTAAATACCTTAGAAAACTCTATCTCTAACCCAGCTGGTTTGGAGAAAATGTTATCATTGTGTTTAAACTGTAGAGTAATGCTAAAGCGTAACCTTGACATCGAACAAGGTTTAGTTAATGGAGCACTTGGTACAGTTGCTGGCTTCCAGACATACCCACGTGACAATAGCATTAAGTTTGTCAATATTAAGCTCGACACATTTGTAGAAATTAAAAGGATAGGACGCTGAAAAGCCTGATTCCTTTTTTTCAAAGACATCTATGTACGCAGAGAACAGTTTTCTCTGTCTCTAGCATACGCAGTCACTATTCATCAAACGCAAGGTCTAACCCTAGATCAGGCATTAATTGACATTAGCAGCACAGTCTTTAAAGAAGGCATGAGTTATGTTGCACTGTCATGCCTATGTATACTTGCAGGACTATTACTAGTCAATTTTGATGCAAGTAAAATCAAAACTGACATTCCTTGCATCATAGAGTACAACGGACTACATGTACTCTACACACCCCATCTCAAAATGTACCCTGTTCCTCAAAAAGGCAAGCTTTTAAAAAGAAAACAAGAGCAAACACAACTTATACATGATCTCCCAACAGTACCACCAAAGAAAATAAAAACAGCTGGTACTCCATCAATTACCACAACCACAGAAGCATGTGCTGAAAAGGCAAATGCATACACAACTGCACAAACAAAGAGAACTACCTCTTCAAATAAACCACATGGACTTCCATCAAATGAGTCAGACACACAACTGTCTGGTCCATTCACATTTCCAATACAACTGGTGTAAATTGCTATGCAAATGTAGCAGTCAGTGTTCTATTCCAATTGCCACCAATTGTTGAAAACATTTACTTAAACGGCACGGACCAGTTGTGTTTGCAAATGCTACTCCTTCACAGAAATGAAGCTGGGGAGCAGGTGTAAGAGGATCTAAGTCACCTGGACTATGCCCCGCCCACCTGGTACGTTCCTGATTGCCGCTCTTTTTCACCACTTAGCAAGCCCCACCCACTTGGTGCCTCCCTGCTTGCCGGTCTTTTCCCTATTTAAGGAGCCCTCCAGCCTCTTTTCCTTTGGAGCTAGAGAGCAGGTGTAAGTGGATCTAGGTCACCTGGTCTAAGCCCCACCCACCTGGTGCCTTCCTGGTTGACGCTCTTTTTCACCACTTATCAAGCTCCGCCCACCTGGTGCCTTCCTGGTTGCCGCTCTTTTCCCTACTTAAAGAGCCCTCCAGCCTCTTTTCCTTTGCAGCTGGGGAGCAGGTGTAAGTGGATCTAGGTTACCTGGACTAAGTCCTGCTCATGTGGTGCCTTCCTGGTTGTCGCTCTTTTTCACCACTTAGCAAGCTCCGCCCACCTGGTGCCCTCCTGATTGCCCCTCTTTTCCTTACTTAAGGAGCCCTACAGCCTCTTTTCCTTTACAGCTGGGGAGCAGGTATAAGTGGATCTAGGTCACCTGGCCTAAGCCCCTCCCACCTGGTGCCTTCCTGGTTGCCACTCTTTTCCCTACGTAAGGAGCCCTCCAGCCTCTTTTCCTTTGCAGCTGGGGAGCAGGTATAAGTGGATCTAGGTCACCTGGTCTAAGCCCTGCTCACCTGGTGCCTACCTGGTTGCCGCTCTTTTTAACCACTTAGCAAGCCCCGCCCACCTGGTACCTTCCTGCTTGCTGCTCTTTTCCCTACTTAAGGAGCCCTCCAGCCTCTTTTCCTTTGCAGCTGGGGAGCAGGTGTAAATGGATTTAGGTCACCTGGACTAAGCCCCGCCCATCTGGTGCCTTCCTGGTTGCCACTCTTTTTCACCACTTAGCAAGCCCTGCCCACCTGGTGCCTTCCTGCTTGCCGCTCTTTTTCCTACTTAAGGAGCCCTCCAGCCTCTTTTTCTTTGCAGCTGGGGAGCAAGTGTAAGTGGATCTAGGTCACCTGGACTAAGCCCCGGCCACCTGGTGCCTTCCTGGTTGCAGCTCTTTTTCACCACTTAGCAATCCCCGGGCCACCTGGTGCCTTCCTTCTTGCCGCTCTTTTTCCTACTTAAGGAGCCCTCCAGCCTCTTTTCCTTTGCAGCTGGGGAGCAGGTGTAAGTGGATCTAGGTCACCTGGCCTAGGCTACGCCCACCTGGTGCCTTCCTGGTACCGCTCTTTTCCCTACGTAAGGAGCCCTCCAGCCTCTTTTCCTTTGCAGCTGGGGAGCAGGTGTAAGTGGATCTAGGTCACCTGGACTAAGCCCCGCCCACCTGGTGCCTTCCTGCTTGCCGCTCTTTTCCCAACTTAAGGAGCCCTCCAGCCTCTTTTCCTTTGCAGCTGGGGAGCAAGTGTAAGTGGATCTAGGTCACCTGGACTAAGCCCCGCCCACCTGGTGCCTTCCTGGTTGCCGCTCTTTTTCACCACTTAGCAAGTCCCGGCCACCTGGTGCCTTCCTGCTTGCCGCTCTTTTCCCGACTTAAGGAGCCCTCCAGCCTCTTTTCCTTTGCAGCTGGGGAGCAGGTGTAAGTGGATCTAGGTCACCTGGCCTAAGCCCCGCCCACCTGGTGCCTTCCTGGTACCGCTCTTTTCCCTACTTAAGGAGCCCTCCAGCCTCTTTTCCTTTGCAGCTGGGGAGCAGGTGTAAGTGGATCTAGGTCACCTGGCCTAAGCCACGCCCACCTGGTACCTTCCTGGTGCCGCTCTTTTCCCTGCTTAAGGAGCCCTCCAGCCTCTTTTCCTTTGCAACTGGGGAGCAGGTGTAAGTGGATCTAGGTCACCTGGCCTAAGCCCGCCCACCTGGTGCCTTCCTGGTGCCGCTCTTTTCCCTACTTAAGGAGCCCTCCAGCCTCTTTTCCTTTGCAGCTGGGAAGCAGGTTTAAGTGGATCTAGGTCACCTGGACTAAGCCCCGCCCACCTGGTGCCTTCCTGCTTGCCGCTCTTTTTCTTACTTAAGGAGCCCTCCAGCCTCTTTTCCTTTGCAGCTTTGGAGCAGGTGTAAGTGGATCTAGGTCACCTGGAATAAGGCCTGCCCACCTGGTGCCTTCCTGGTGGCCGCTCTTTTTCACCACTTAGCAAGCCCCGCCCACCTGGTGCCTTCCTGCTTGCAGCTCTTTTTCCTACTTAAGGAGCCCTCCAGCCCCTTTTCCTTTGCAGCTGGGGAGCAGGTGTAAATGGATCTAGGTCACCTGGCCTAAGCCCGCCCACCTGGTGCCTTCCTGGTGCTGCTCTTTTCCCTACTTAAGGATCCCTCCAGCCTCTTTTCCTTTGAAGCTGGGGAGTGGGTGTAAGTGGATCTAGGTCACCTGGCCTCAGCACCACCCACCATTTTAGCCCTGCCTCTTCCTTCCTGCTCTTAACTCTTAGATCAAAGGCGTCTCTGGCCAAGGCGTCCAAAGCAAAGGGCAGTCAAAGAAAAGGACAATTCCTGTTTGGACCTGTTCGGACCAGGAGGCTCCAAGATCCGACCCCCTGCTAAGACAGCAGGTAAGCATGCACCAACATGTGTTTACACCCTCTGTCCCCACAGCCCATCCCCACCCTCTCTGGTCCCCATGTGTTGTTCCCTTGTGCCCCCCCCCTGCACACAGGACTCTGTCCTGGTACATTCTGGTTTCACCATCGCCATCTTGTGGCCAATGCTGGATTTTACTTTTACAGACTTCATTGATTCACGGTGCGTCACCCTTTCTGAACTCTCATGCTGGACTTCCTTTGCATTTTGTACTCATGGTGACCCTGAATCATGCTGTTCCCAGCTTCATCTTGTATCCTGGCTTGCAACATTATGTGTCACTACTGACTTCTGCAATTGTATTCGTTCTCCCCTCTTGCTTCTCCACTCTTTTTGACTGCTTACTCTCTGTTCTGTCCTCCCCTCCCCTCTCCCTTTTCCTATCTCCTCCCCTCCTCCCCTTAATTTCTTCTATGCACTTACTCTATCAGAATTGTCCCTGGACTTAATATGATAGCAACCTCATCTGTCGCTACCCCATCCCCTTACTGCCCACCCCCCTCCCTCCAGCACTATCTGAAATGTTGTCAGGCCTAGTTCGATAGTCGCTTGTTTTGTTCCTCCCCTCCCTTCTGCACCCCTCTCCCTTACCTTTTGTCTTTCTCCAGCTCTACCAGAAATGTTGTCAGGCCTAGTACGGTAGTCGCCTGTCTGTTTCCATTTCCTTCCCACTTTCTCCCTCCCTTCCTTATCTATGTCTTAGCTCTTGACTATCTGAAATGTCATCAGGCCGAGTATGATAGTTAATTTCACATCCTTGCTGTTCATGGCCTGTTAGAATGTCATTGGGCCTCATTCCGAGTATGGCGGTAAGGGATAGCGGCCACCGGTAACGAGACCGGTGGCGGTAATCCCTTACCGCCATACTCCGAGTTCCCTCTGCGCCCTCGCCCTTAACGCCTGCTTTGAGCAGGTGTTAAAGTCGAGGGCGCAAAGGGGCCTCCAAGCCAATAACGGTGACCGGAATGAACGGTCACCGTTATTTGCATCTTCCCCATTCCCATTGAGCCCTATGGGGGCTCATTCGGGAATGGGGAAGAGCCTTGGTGAATGGGGAATTACCGCCCCGCCAACCTTGGAATGGGGCGGTGATTCCGCCATCCACCAAGGCGCTGCGGGTCCGGGTACGGCGTCAACCAAGGCGTTAATAGCGCCATTGGTTAGCGCCGTACTCGGAATGAGGCCCATTGTATTTTCCCTTGTTCCCTCCCTTGCCTTGAAGCGCTTAGAAACACATTGTGTATAGGCGCTATATAAATAAACTATAAATAAACTATCATAAATGCAACAAAAAATCCTGAGAACACTTACAGTGTCTCTGGAATAAAGCAGGAATTGGACTACTGTGTGGGTATAATGAGATTCATTATAAACACACAAGAATATCCACAAGAGTTTCTAATATACTTACTACAAGTACTGGAAAGCAAAAACATATCTATAAATGAAATCTTCCTCATTTCATACATGTGGAAACATACGTGCACTCTCTGCAGCCATGTGGTGCAGGAACAAGTCCCTAACAAGCGCTGTGTGTATGTATCTATACCTAACTGTGAATCCATTCCATTTCAGCAGCTTGTACAAAATGCAAACCATGGCATATTATGTACTAGTTGCAATTTCGACAAACGTTCCACCTTACAGATACAATCAACTAGCCAATACGTAATAATGATGCTTTTAGGATACAATGCAGATGGTACTAAAAACAACTGCAAGCTTAATTGCTTCACACACGGACAAGTATCACTTGACAAGAAAACATTCACAACAGTAGGCATAATCTAACACACAGGCGCCACAACCAGTGCAGGTCAATATACTGCGTACATTGAAAGGAAACGTGGACGGTTATAATTCAATCATACTGATGCAGAGATTACCACCAAATCTTGCAAATGCCCACTTAATATTCTTGAAACCAGAATGTACTCACTGATCTACTGCCCAATACCCACCATCACATATGAGAAACTGTAAAGAGTTAGAATACACCAATTGATATCTAACTACAACCATAATACTGCAATATTATTTCCCATTAATCCACCAGCAAAAATGAAAGTTCTTCTGGTGAAACCCTTTAACACTTATTAAGTATAAACAACCAGCTATAAACATAACCTCAACAACTTTCAAACTACCAACAGTTCTACCAACAGTTAGAATATGCCAACAGGTATCTAACTGACCCCACAATCCTGCAATATTATTCTGCAATACCACTGCACTTAGAAAACATCAACAGCAAGCAAATGCATAAGCAAATACTGCTAAAAAGAGAAAACAAATAAACAGTTAGAATACACCAACTGGTATCTAACTGCAACCATAGTACCACCACTTCCAAAAAGAAAATCATATACCATTCCAATCCCTCCTATTGCAACAGTGTCTATAACCACAATACCACGTAGATATGCACCTTAAACATTACTGTAAGCAGTGCACATGTCACTGGAACAGAGTGTTCCACATAACAACAAATTAATGTAGAAGGTTTGTTTTAATGCTGCATCGATTTATTCCCCCCACAGTCCCAATGATTATGTGAAAAAACACAGGAACTGAGCACATTGCACCGTACACTTGTTTAAAGCATAGTACTTGTGAAGTACTAATTATGAGGGTCCACAAAGTGCACAAATGTCTGCAATGCAATGCAATACGACATTTACGAAGTACTTACTTTAACATGTTATGTTTTCTTTTATCACACACAATTAAACAACGATTTCTCCTGCATTTCCACATACCACGTTAGGCCAATCTGCTATTGCTGCTTGAACAGTATTCTGCAGTGCATGCAAAAAAGATGCACAGGGCCTCAACAATACAAACAGTGAATATACAATTATTGGTGTCATACTTCTTTCTAATCTGCAAATTCGATTCTATACACATATTTATGCAATCCATATGCCACTGTCAAAAGGTTGAGTGCATGGCTGTATTATGCTGCAGTGTTAAGGCCCTGGCCACAACCACCGCAGCATAATACAGCCATGCATGCAGACATCTGCCCACTTACCACAACCCACACACATAACACAGCCAACTGAGGCCATATCCACTTCAGTTAACATACTATTACAGTACTTCCAGAAAATGGACAGACTCTTGTATGCATGGCCTCTGCACCCAAGACTCTCCTAACTGCCCACAACCAATACAGCATAATACAATAAAGTACCCAGAAATCTGCCCAGTGGCCACAACCCAAAAACAAAAGGCATCCACCTGAAGCCCTGTCCACTTCTGTACACATAATATTCCAGTACGTACAACCAGTCAGCACACTCTTGACTCCAATAAGCCTGCCCTCAGAGATCATGGCCACTTTTCTACACATACCATTACAGTACTTCAACCATTGGGCACACTCTTGGACTCTTGAGTCCATCGCCTCTGGCCATGCACCCAAGACTCTAGTAGCTAGTCACAATCACCACAGCATAAAACAACCATGCACCTAACAATCTATACACTGGCCACAACCCACACACATAAGCCAGCCACCTGAAGTCCTGTCCACTTCTATACACATAGTATTCCAGCAAGGGAAACCACTCAGCACAGTTTTGAGTCCAATAAGCCAGCTGAGTGAGGCCCTGGCCACTTTTATACACATACCATTACAGTACTTCAACCAGTGGCCACACTCTTGGACTCTTGAGTGCATCTACCTCCGGCAATGTCCCCAAGACTATAGTAGCTGGCCACAATTACCTCTGACTGCATACAGTATCATATACCCAAAAATTTCATGACAGTCCAACAAACCACCTGACACACACCTTGTCCATTTTTGTACACATACTATTACACTACTTACAGCCAGTGGCCAGACTCTTGGGTGCATGGCCTCCAGCCATACACCCAAGAGTCTAGTAGCTGGTCACAATCACCACAGCATAATACAGCCATGCACCCAACAATCTATAAACTGCCACAACCCACACACATAAGCCAACCACCTGAGGCCCTGTCCACTTCTCTACCCATAGTATTCCAGTATGTACACCCAGTTAGCACACTCTTGAATCCAATAAGCCAGCAACCTAAGACCCTGTGCACTTTTCTAGACACACTATTACAGTACTTCAAGCTGTGCACAAACTCTTAGGTGCATTGCCTCCTATACAATCCATATAACACTGTCAAAATGTTGAGTACATGGTTGTATTATACTGCAGCGGTTGTGGCCAGGGCCTAAGATAGCCATGCATGCAAACATGTGCCCACTTACCAAAACCCACACACATAACACAACCGCATGAGGCCCTATCCACTTGTTGAACAACAAGGTGGTGACAGAATTAAAAGAGGAAGCGGTACAGCAATTTTTGGTAAACTGGGATTTGGTTAGATCGAAACAGAGGCTCATAAGGATGTATTGAGCGGCAAAGCACTGGTGATGATCACAGCGAGGGAAAGGGAGCGACAGAATGAGGATGCGAAAGAGGAGGTCAAGCAGGTAGAGGTGAGATGGCGAGAGATGCAAAACAAAGGTGTTCTGAGGACCTTTGAGAGGAATTGAAAATCAAGGAACTGGAGAGTGCCAAGGTAGGATGGTGGTATCAAAGGGAGAGGATATATGAATGGGGTGATAAAACCAGGAAACCCATAGGGTGGAGCAGGGCAAGCTGATGAATGAGATTCAGAGAGACGATGAGGAGGATTGAGCGAGGGAATACCGGGACATCGCACAGACTTTTTCCACTTTCGATAAGAAACTATATAAATCAGAAATGAGGTGGCAATATGGAGCTACCAGTGGTACCTCCCCATCAAATAGTTAGCTGAGGACCAGGGGAGAACTCTACTAGTAGATTTAATGGTGGAAAAACATGGGAAAGCATTAGGACAATTTGCTAGGGGGAAATCCACAGGGCCAAATGGACGTCCTCTGGAGATATGGATCAGACTAATGGAAGAATCACTGGAAGTAATGTAGGACATGTAGTTGGTGAGCAAGGTAGACAGGCCCTACCGCTGGACATGATGGAGGCCATAATAGTGGGGATACCAAAGCCAGTGAAACCACCCAAATGGTGTGGGACTTATAGACCCATATTGCTTAACAATATAGAGGCGAAGATTCCAGCCACAGTACTGGTGAACAGGCTCCATAATATAATATCGGACATAATTTATGCAGACCACTGTGTATTCATCCCGGATAGATCCACAAGGATGAACATTAGGAGGCTTTATTACTTGATGGCTGATGCCAAATGCTCCCACACCACAATAGACACCCTGTCCCTGGATTCTCACAGGTTATTCAACTCAAATGATTGTCTGAAATGGGATTTTGAGAAGGATTCATGAAATGGGTGAAGCTGCTCTACTATGGACCCAGCTGTCAGAATATGATGAAGTTCCTTCCCCCTGAGACTCCTCACCTGGGTCTTCAGTGGGGTTCGATGGCCTCGGTCTCCTTCTTCTTTCCATCTGGGAACTCTCTCTTTCGTCACTTGACTTGATAGTCCTTCTTCCCTTCTTGCGTTCGAAGAGATAGGGACGTTCTCCCCCCGAGGCCACCTTGCCCGCCTATGGATCTGGCAGTCAGGTGAACCCAGGGGAGTCCGTTCCTCAAACAGGGAAAAAGCCTGATGGCAGAAAAAACCCTGTGAGTTAGTCGATGGGATTGGTCGATCCGATGGGAAGACTGGAGAGGCTGGTGTAGTCCCGTATCAGGTGAAACAGCAAGTTAAACGAAGGCCTGATCTTCCTGGATAAGGGTTCGCTCCAAGCGATGCTCTGTGAGAGAATGGGGTTCGGCAGCTCGCTGGAAGCAAGGAACTATTCCAAACAGGAGGCAAATGGAAAAGGATACAGGAGGCTAAAGAGGTAAGGATAGCCACAATAGGAATCTGGAGAAAACAAGAAGAGATGAAGATAACAAGCAGGTGAGAGTACCCGAGAAATCCAGGGGGAAAGAGAGCGAGAGAAAGAGAGAGCGAGAAAGAGAGAGAGAGCACGAGAGAGAGAGAGAGAGAGAGAGAGAGCGAGAGAGAATAGAAGGTGGGTGAAACACAGAAAAGAATGTGACTGACCCGAGAAACACAGCAGATGGTAAACAGAGCCCACTAGACCCCGAGGTAGAAATTAAGGGAACAGAAATCGGAAGGCGCACTCGAAAAGTGAGCCTAAGTCGGGAAACAAACAGCCGCGGAAAGGCAGACCGAAGGTAAGAGAAACTCGTGAAAGAGGCTGACAGGAGAAAAAGGGGTCTGTACGAGAGGGGATAACCAGGGAAGGCACAGGCAAAATTCAAGGGAAAAACTCGTAAGTGAGGCACTGCAGCAAAGCGAAAGTCAATAGACTGACGAATGCGAGTTGCAACGCGAGTTGCAGGGGGCGTGGTCTCCTCTTATACCTGCCGGTCCAAGACGACTAGAGCGTCAAACGGACCGGTAGAGAGGCTCAATATCGCCTCCATCTTGCCCAGAGTTTCCACGGCCGCGGTGTGACAGTAGGCCCTCTCTTCATCGACTCTCCCCCGGGTTTTCCCGGATGTAGGCGATGGTACTGTCTTAGAAGTCGTGGGGCGTGGATATGACATCTGGGCTCCCAAGACCGTTCTGCTACAGAATATCCCTTCCACTGGACCAGATATTGTATAGTTCCATGCTTGTAACGTGAATCAACCAGCCTCTCCACTTCATATTCTTCCGGTTCGGGATCTTGGTGTATAGAGGAGGGTATACGACGGCCCATGGGATCTGGATGATAAGCCTTCAGGAGGGAGGTATGAAAAACAGGGTGTATCCTTTTCAGACTGGAAGGCAGACGTAATCGAAAGGCCACTGGGTTTACTTGAGATAAAATGGGAAATGGGCCTATAAAGCGGGCTGAGAATTTACCAGGATGAACCCAACGTGGGAGATATTTGGTTGACAACCAGACCTTAGTCCCCACTTCCCATTTGGGGTTAGGAGATCTCTTCTTATCAGCATACTTCTTGTATCGAATCCTACTTGCCTCCAGCTTCTGAGCTGCTTCCTTCTGGATGGATCGAAGATCAAACAGGCGCTGGTCTACCGAAGGGACTAAAGTTGGAGGAACCCCAAAGAGAGGTATATGCCTCGGATGATAACCGTAGGTGAAGTAGAAGGGGCTGAAGCCAGTTGCCGAATGTTTGGTGTTGTTGTAAGTAAATTCTGCTAAAGTTAGAAAGGACTTCCACTTATCTTGTTCCTGATGACAAAAGCAACGGAGATATTGTTCGAGAGTGGAATTTAGGCGTTCTGTTTGTCCGTTGCTTTGGGGATGATAACCAGAGGATAAGGCTCTCTTTATCCCCAAAGCACTACATAAGGATGACCAGAATCGGGATGTAAATTGGGACCCCCTATCGGAAACTATGGTCCGAGGTAGACCATGCAATCTTACTATTTCTCTCAGGAACACTTCGGCGGTTTCGGATGCAGAAGGCAAGCCAGGCAAGGGAGAGAAGTGAGCCATCTTGCTCAATGTATCCACCGTAACCATGATTGCTGTGGATCCCATAGAGAGAGGGAGATCCACGATAAAATCAGTGGAAATGTGTTCCCAAGGTTGTGATGGTAGAGGTTCTTGTTGGAGCAACCCCATGGGCCGATGAGTAATGGGTTTATTAGCCGCACATACCGGACAAGCCATCACATATGTTCTGACGTCCTGGTTCATAGTCGGCCACCAGAAATATCTGGATATCAGATGTAGTGTTGCCCCATGGCCCTTATGTCCTGCCGAAGGAAGGTCATGGCACCAGAATAAGGCTTGCGTCTGGAGTTTTTCCGATGGTAAGTACAGTGATCCTCGATGAAAGTATAGCTTCCCTCTTCTTTCCATGAGGGTCATATGGTCGGGAGAGACTTCAGAGAGACTGGTCGAGCGCTCTACTTCTTGTATGAAGGAGTTGACCATTCCTAGGATTCTCTTACCAGAGAGCATCTCACCCAGGCCCTGATCTTCTTTGGGCTCCAACTGCGGGACAGAGCGTCCGCTAGGGCATTCTCCTTTCCTGGAAGGTAGGTTATCTCAAAGTCGAACTGGGAAAAAAAATACGCCCATCGGGCGTGACGAGAATTGCGGCATTCCATCTGTTGCAAAACCTTAAGATTCCGGTGGTCAGTGCGAACCAGAAATGGATGGGCAGCCCCCTGAAGTAAATGCCTCCATTCAATGCATGCCTGACGAATCGCCAGTAATTCTCGTTCCAACACAGAGTAGTTCCTCTCACTAGGTGTAAGAGTTCTGGAATAATATGCTACCGGATGTTCTGCTCCGTCTTTGCCTGATTGTAGGAGAGCAGCTCCAATGGCACCTCCGGAAGCATCCGTCTCCACCACAAAAGGAAGAGACTGATTTGGTTGCACTAGGATAGGAGCGGTGGTGAATGTCCTCTTAAGTAATAGAAAGGCCTGATCCGCCTCCTTATCCCATTCGAACTTCTGACCTTTCTTAAGCAAACGGGTGATTGGTAGAACAATATCCGAGAAGCTAGGAATAAATCTTCTGTAAAAGTTAGATAGTCCCAGAAATCTCTGTATATCCTTGGGATTCCTTGGAGTGGGCCATTGAAGAACTGCCTTAACCTTCTCCGAATCCATCTGTACCCCCTCTTTAGAAAGAATGAACCCTAAATAAGATACTGAGGAGGCTTCAAAAACACATTTCTCGGGTTTAACCAGTAGTTGATGTTCTCTCAACCTTTGAAGAACTTGCTGACGTGCCTTCGATGTTCAGAGAGGGAGGAAGAGAAGATCAAAATATCGTCTAAATAGACCACCACCGAGATATATAGCATATCTGAGAAGATCTTACCTACAAAACGTTGGAACACGGCAGGAGCATTCACTAGTCCGAAGGGCATTACCCTATACTCAAAGTGTCCCAAGGGATTTCTAAAAGCCGTTTTCCACTCATCTCCCTCCCTTATTCTCAACAAATGATAGGCTCCTCGAAGGTCTAGCTTTGTAAAGATTGAGGCTCCTTCCACTGCTTCAAGTACCTCCTTTATGAGGGGCATAGGGTACCTGTCCCTGATAGTCAGGCTGTTCAGCCCACGGTAGTCTATACACGGTCTTAATTCCGTAGTACCCTTCTTAGGAATGAAGAACATTGAGGCCCCTGCCGGAGAATGGGATTCTTGTATGAAACCGTTTTGCAGATTGGCATCCAAATACTCCTTCAATGCTCTTCTTTCCGGTAGTGACATAGGGTACATACGACCAAAAGGAACAGATGCCTCAGGCTTTAGATCGATACCGCAGTCCTCGGCTCGATGTGGGGGTAGAGTACGAGGTAGTCTGTCTTCGAAGATTTCAGCATACTCCTGATAACGCGGTGGAATCGTTTGGACCACTGTCGTGAAAGTCGAGAGTGCTATCCCCTTCCTCATCAAAGGAGGGGGTTGTGATAGACATTCCTTCGAGCAGTACTGTGACAAAAAACAGACGGTATTCGCAGACCAATCAATCCTGGGATTATGTTTACGTAGCCAGGGTATGCCCAGGATGATTGGGAAATGAGCTGCTCTTATAACATCAAAGACGATCTGTTCTTGGTGCTGAGACAAGGACATGTTAGCCGGAACTGTCTCCTTAATGATGGGACCGGAGGAAAGGGGAGCTCCATCTACCCCTTCTACCGGCAAAGGGCAGGCCTTCCGACGCAGGGGTATGCCTTGTTCTTGAGCCCACTGGATATCAATAAAGTTCCCGGCCGCACCACAATCCAGCATGGCTAAGACTTCTACAGATGGAGAGGAATCAAAGGTAAGGCGCACAGAAAACACCATAAGGCTGTTATTATCCGCAGAAGGATCCTGGTGGGTGGAATTGCAGGGATTCTTCGATTCTGCCCGGTTCCTTTCCCTGCTCAGGACCGGGGAGGCGCGTTTCCCGGGCGTCTTGGGGGTACCTCTGGACAATTCCGGAGCAAATGTTTCGGATATCCGCAGTACATGCAAAGACCCAGGTCTCTGCGTCTCTTGCGTTCCTCGGGGGTCAAAGGGCCTCGGGTTGTCCCTATCTGCATAGGCTCTTCCTGCTGGGGTCGGTTAGAAGAACTAGCAGTGGGAATCCCTCCTGAGGGATGTGGTCTGAATCTCCTTCTTTCTAACCTCCGTTCCTGCAGTCTGTACTCTAATTGCAGGGATAACGTAACCAATTCTTGAAAGGAGGTAGGACGCGCCATCCTGGCTAGCTCATCCTTGAGCTCATCATGTAAGCCTCGACGAAAAAGGGTCTGCTGGGCCGAATCTGGCCATCCTGAGTCTGTGGCCAATTTGGTAAATGTAGAGGCATAGGTCTGTACATCTTGATTGCCTTGACGGAGATCTAGAAGGGCTTCATAGGAAGAATACTGGACCTCTGGTCTCTCAAATCTGGAACGCAGCAGTTGAGTGAACTGAGAGTAATCCGATATGGCAGGATCTGCGAGTGCTATCAGTGGGGTTGCCCAAGCCAATGCGTTGCCAGCAAGGTTGGAAACAAGAAACCCTACCTTGGCTCTATCCAGTTCATATGCCCTTGGTCGAAACGTGAAATAAATCATACAAGCGTTCAGGAATTCCTTTAGGAGTTTCGGATTGCCATCATACTTCCCAAAAGAAAAAGTCAGGGGAGGTAGATCGCCTCGGGTTTCTTCTCGTGCCGCTACTTGTTGGCGTAGGTTAGCGTTCTCGGTTCGGAGATTCTGAACCTCGGCTTGAAGGCCCTGAATAGCAGTCACCATCTCCTGGTATTGTTCCAAGGAGGCCATGCCGGTTGTATGGCGTTGCAATCTGTCAGAATATGATGAAGTTCCTTCCCCCTGAGACTCCTCACCTGGGTCTTCAGTGGGGTTCGATGGCCTCGGTCTCCTTCTTCTTTCCGTCTGGGAACTCTCTCTTTCGTCACTTGACTTGATAGTCCTTCTTCCCTTCTTGCGTTCGAAGAGATAGGGACGTTCTCCCCCCGAGGCCACCTTGCCCGCCTATGGATCTGGCAGTCAGGTGAACCCAGGGGAGTCCGTTCCTCAAACAGGGAAAAAGCCTGATGGCAGAAAAAACCCTGTGAGTTAGTCGATGGGATTGGTCGATCCGATGGGAAGACTGGAGAGGCTGGTGTAGTCCCGTATCAGGTGAAACAGCAAGTTAAACGAAGGCCTGATCTTCCTGGATAAGGGTTCACTCCAAGCGATGCTCTGTGAGAGAATGGGGTTCGGCAGCTCGCTGGAAGCAAGGAACTATTCCAAACAGGAGGCACATGGAAAAGGATACAGGAGGCTAAAGAGGTAAGGATAGCCACAATAGGAATCTGGAGAAAACAAGAAGAGATGAAGATAACAAGCAGGTGAGAGTACCCGAGAAATCCAGGGGGAAAGAGAGCGAGAGAAAGAGAGAGCGAGAAAGAGAGAGAGAGAGAGAGCGCGAGAGAGAGAGAGAGAGAGCGAGAGAGAGAGAGAGAGAGAGAGAGAGAGCGAGAGAGAATAGAAGGTGGGTGAAACACAGAAAAGAATGTGACTGACCCGAGAAACACAGCGGATGGTAAACAGAGCCCACTAGACCCCGAGGTAGAAATTAAGGGAACAGAAATCGGAAGGCGCACTCGAAAAGTGAGCCTAAGTCGGGAAACAAACAGCTGCGGAAAGGCAGACCGAAGGTAAGAGAAACTCGTGAAAGAGGCTGACAGGAGAAAAAGGGGTCTGTACGAGAGGGGATAACCAGGGAAGGCACAGGCAAAATTCAAGGGAAAAACTCGTAAGTGAGGCACTGCAGCAAAGCGAAAGTCAATAGACCGACGAAAGCAAGTTGCAACGCGAGTTGCAGGGGGCGTGGTCTCCTCTTATACCTGCCGGTCCAAGACGACTAGAGCGTCAAACGGACCGGTAGAGAGGCTCAATATCGCCTCCATCTTGCCCAGAGTTTCCACGGCCGCGGTGTGACACCAGCGCAAGGGTAAAGATGAACGGCTCTTTGTCGGAATGTTTTTTTCTTAGAGCGGGGTACAAGCCAGGGATGCCCACTGTCCCCTCCCCTATTCGCAATAGTGCTGGAACCATTGGATGAAGGTTTTCAGGGGCTAACGAGATATAGAGGCATGGGGGACTGAAGAAAGGATATCTCTACATGTGGATGATATCCTGTTATACTTGACGAGTCCAGACATATTGTTACCAAGGACATAATGGAAGAGTCTGGTAGCTATGCAGTTCTCAAGATTAATTGGGAAAAGTCTATCCACAACCCAATTTTCCTGGAAGGGGGACACTACGAGGCTTTCACTGTGAATGGAAATGATTGTTTCTGGGTTTTGATACCTGGGGAATTTGTTAAGAAAGTGGAGTCCCTCTATGGGAAGTAGAACGTATCACCTGTGATTTGATGATACAATACAGACATTAATTATTGAGGTTTGTTGCCCCTGTCCCGGTTGGGGAGGGTGGTGATTTATAAGATGATAACGCTTCCCACATTGGTGTATATTATCCAACATGCACTGAGGTCAATATCATTGGGCATTTTTCACATGATCAATAAGTGGCTGTGACGATTCCTATGGAAAAATAAGATGCCCCCTGTGAGACTGGACACCTTGTACAATTTGCAGTGGGAAGAGGTATAGTGTTGCCAAACTTAAAGGTGTACTCATCGCAGCTAGCAACGGTGAATGGGTGAAAATACTGTTAGCGATACGACAGTGAGGTGGACAGGGAGAACCATTGTATATCAGAATCCAGAAGTACAGAGTCTCACACCAATCTGGAAAAAAGGTCTAATAAAAAGGATCCACTATCTGAAGTGGGCGGTGGAATGGAAGAATAGAGTAATCACAGTGATGGATTTGGTATTCAACACTGAAGAAATTCCGAGAGCTTAAGGAAGAGTGGGGTTTGAGCAACAAAGATCACTACAAATACTTGAACTGCGGCACGCTCTGCCTCTGTATTTGGGGGAGACAGAACAGCTACCACAAGCCTCCCCATTGGAGAGGAACGTTTTGGATGGAGAGATAATATCCAGGTAGATTTCGACCAAATACAAGACCATTTCTTTCCAATCAACTAGGCAGGGGGGCGAACTGAAAAAAAACGTGGGAAAACTACCTGGGGAGATTGAAGTAGAGAATTGGAGAGATACAATGCAATTTCACCAGGAAGTAGCCATTTCAGTGATATTGGGACAAATATAGTTTACGATTTTACACAGAGTTTACTATTTAAGGGACCGTTTGAGAAAAATGGGAAGGGGGGACGACAGCTGCCCCAAATGCTGGGTGGTAAAGGCAGTTTCTTCCATATGATATGGGAATGTTTGCAAATGTGGCGGTTTGCGCATAAAGTGAAAAGTGAAAGGAGGGAATGCTAGCACATACCATGGATTGAGAATCCAGAGGGCTACTGCTGCTGCTGGAGATGTGGTCAAATATAGAGCTCTCCAGATATCAATCGATTTTCTTGAACATCGCTATTATTCTGGCAAAGAGGGGGGGTTGCTGAAAGGTGTATGGCTCCAGATGTGAGAAGTATGGAGAAATGGCATTAAGGGATGGAGTCAATTAAGAAATGGGATCAGTTGGTCTAGAAACAAAGGATGGAGTCGAACATCCAAAACATCTGGGGACGATGGGGATAAAGGAAATAAGGGGTCGTACTACCTGTTGCTGGGGGAGCAATGGAATTAGGGAAGGGGATATCTGTAAATGTGCTGTGTTATTTTCCAAGACCTTGAAAAATGTGGGCAATAGGGGTGGGAAACTGGGAGGGGGAAAAGGAAGAAGAAATACACAATGAAATTGACATGTACTGTCCTGAAATTATTGCATTGGTTATTGTCGAAAATATCAATAAAAGTGAAAAAGTATTTTAGATTGGCATTTGCAAGGCACAGCTACAATATGCCCAGGACTCACTCCATTTTGCAGCTGCTACCATTAATGGCCAATCACTACCATTATGCCAGTGCCTGGCTAATGCCTTTCCCTTGCCACACAAAAACCCTATCATTTGACTCTTCTCTCCTGACAAATGAACAGAAAAGAGGCCCAACTTGACATTTACTTTTATTTCAGTGTGAGGAGCACACAGTTTTTGCATCCCTGATGCAGAATCGGGCGCAGTTTACATAAGTCTTGGAACAGAACAACATACTGGAAACACCTAATTGAGCTCATGCGTGGGGGAAAAAAAGCATTTGAAAGAAATCGAAGTGCTGACAAGTCAACAATGTGCAGAGAATGACAAATGAAACAGCTGGGTATCGAAGCCATGCGTCTTTTTAGTAAAAAGTCCCAAATTATGTTTTGTTTCTGGCAAGAGAAAGAAGCACACACAATTATGGCAAAGGCCACACCAGGGGAATAGCAACATACCACTACAAAAACGCAAATAAAACAGAATCCCTAATTTTTAGCAGTCAAACTCTCCCCACACCCACTGACTCCAAAGGAAACAGCTGTGCTGTCCGGGTGGCGGACTTACATGCTGCACATCTCTGCTGGGAAATGACCAGTTACTTCACACAACTCCACCTAAAGTAATTATGTTCAAATCCGAAACGGAAACCATGACAACATGACAATATGGAGACATTGTCAGATGGGGCTCACAAAGCAAGGGAAGTCAAGAGGCGTGCATTGATTTCATCCTTTGAATCTGTGACAAACAACAACAAGCATTGGCAAAGCCAGCAGGAAAGGTATGGCACAGGCATTTGTCAGGCACTGCCATGATGGTGCAGCCTGGCCAAAAGATGGCAATTGGTGGGAAATGGTGAGAATACCTGGGCATGTGGTAGCAGTGCTGTTGGTTTTGTTAATTTGTGTTTTAAAATGACTCCAGTGCAAAGAACAGATACAAATTAACTGCACCCGTAGCACACAGTTGCAATTGAGCCATTACCTCTCAGGAGACTGTTTTGATATAACATTGTAGGCCAAAGATGAATGTTACTGTTTGATAGAGCTAGGTCAAAAAGACCCAAGTAGGATACGTTTTGGGGCGAGGAAGGGCAGGTAGTGGGTGGGAATTGCCATAGAGTTTATCAATACTTGGGCAGTCAATGAGTGGGTGATCAAACAATACCCACAATGTGTGTGGCATTCCTCACATGGCATCTCCCCCACCTGCTGTGTTCCAATGAAATAGACTCAGCATATATGTGATACGTTATTGCCACATAATTGCCAAAACTAAAGAGTATTTACAACAAACCATCGCCACTGGAGGGAAGCGATACATGATATTGGTGTACAGCCCCACAGTAGGAAATCAAAGAGGTATGCCTGGCGTTATTGGGAAAACAGAGCTGGGCAGCGGCTGAGGCACCCAGCCAAGTACCAGACATAAACCGCCCCTCATTAGGAAACACAGGGCCAGTTTTACTAAGGATTCCGACTAAATATCACGTAGCTATGGAAAATGGATTATGCAAATCACTCCGATTCATAAACAGGCGGAAGCGAATCCACCGACATTATGACGGTCCTAAATTGCACATAGACTCGAATTTCACTGATATAGCAAAAACATTATGAACACCACTAAAACACCTCTCACGGACCAGCAGTAATGTGAAAGTGTCACCGGTCTCCCTTAGCAAGGGATAACCTTAACACACACAGCACTCTATGACATCCAAGCTCACAACCTCACCAGCTCTCTTTGAAGTAAACCATCATCACCTACCTACACACCTGATGCATCAGTAAATGTTTGGCAGGCAAGTATGTAGGGTCCTGGAAGAACATGAGCCATGGACCGAACTAAACTGAAGCCATAACTTGGGTGGTGCGATGAGCCGCAGCCATGATTTGGGAGGTTGCGTGGAAGGAGGGCTGAATTGTTGGCACGTGCACATGAGACCATAAGGCAGTGCGTTGATTATGTCAAACCCGACCTAGGCCTTATGAATCCCATTTACTCCCCAACACTGCCCTGTCACCGGTATGCACATCACAAATGTAGGTTGGACACACTGCCAGAGCATTGCCTCATAACACCCACTCTTGGGTGGTGTTGTTGTTCTGCTGGGGAAGCGTGCCTCTCCCTTTCAGTTGTTGGGCGCTGGGGGCTACGGACGGATCCGTGTCGGGGAGACAGCTTAGCATTGTGTGCAGATTCTGTAGTACTGGCATCATTGTACACATGGCTCTGCTCCTGCTGGATTAACACATCATGGACCTGGTGAAGGCTGTCCTCCTCTAGTACCTGGATGTTGCTCTCATTCATCATGGCTATGTTGTATGTCTACAATGACATTGTCTGTGTGGTCTCCGACGTTGTACCTCACTTGGATCGGCTCCAGGAGATAAGGGTTTTCCTGGGTCAGATTCGGACGAGCTGTGGAGCACTCTGGCCTTGGTGAGAGCAGCAGCTGAATGGGAAATAAGCGAAAAGGCATGTCAAGAACATTCTAAGGAAGTAGTGACACATGTTCACCCTGTGTCCAATATGATGTTTTGTGCCTGACCACTGTGTCCCTGGAGTGTGGGGAGTAGTAAGACAGTTCAGACAGACACATGAAAACTAGTTGGTGAGAACGCTCTAACTGCTTTGGTACTGACACAGTGTTTGATGCAGTGCATGTATACATCTATTCACACTCATTGGCAGAACCAATAGATCCGGCATTGCAAATGTAAAGGGTACGATTATTCTGCAAACCCCACGAAAACCAACACTCTACATTTGTCCCTAAAGCCAATTCTCAATGTTTCCTCTTCGTAATGTCTACGAGACTTTGAAGATAGTGGGACGTATATCAATTCATTCTTCTTTACACAAGCTTGCTCACAATACACAGATGAGAAATATCATGAGCTGCTTTCACTAAAGTGAGGCAAACCCCAACCCAAACCCCTCCAGCAGCTTTGTAAAACTATAGAAACACACCATGGAAGCATATTTTTTTTTGTTTTTTTTTTAAGGTCTAATGTCCCTTACAAACCAGAAAGAATGGAATTCTGAGGAACACTTGTTAATTTTATTTCTCTATTTTGAACTGTTTCATATGTTTAATTTTATTTAAAAAAATGTAACCTCGCCTGAGGATGAAACTGAAGTGTGAATACTAGAAGATTTATTTTGATCAATTATGACCAATGGCTTCACACTGGGCAACCATCCAAACCATTGTTTCTTAGCCTGAAAATCCATTACAGAAGGAGAAAGACCATATGCAAATCAAGTTTGGTTCTACCTCAAAGCGGCAGTTCAACACCAACTGCTACCTCATGTCCCTTCTGCACAAGAACACAACCAGGTCTAAATATGGCTGAACCTCATTAGGCTGAGCAGAAAGCAGGGCAGATTATGTTACAGCAACCTGCATCTGACCAGTGTGCAAGCCCAAGTGTTTTGAGCATGCCCCAAGGGAGTTACTGTCTCTGGCACCAGGCAATGGCATGGGAAGCTTGGCACGATTTGCAGGATGGGGTATTGGGAATAGTGGATACGGATGAGCAGGAACCCCCTGCACAGGAAGAAAGACTCCTGCACAATGTTACATGTCATATTTCCTAATGGAGAATATACGCTTATAAAATGCTGTTTTTCAAAGATCTTAAGGCTGCTCTGTAATAATGCTCGCTGCTTCCATTCTGGCCCTTGGATGCAATGCAAGAGCTGTGGTTGAACTGTTTGCCCAAAATCACAAGGCTGCACTGTAATGAATCCCTCCTACCACAGTACTGACTGCTGGGTCTTTTTGCTTGCTCTCCATGTCAGAAACATGTTCAGAATACACTGTTCTCCAAAGATCACAAGGCTGTACTGCAGTTCATATGTTCATCTCTGTGTGCTGACTGCTTTTATGTTTTCCCCATCGAGTGTACACATTTGCATTATACTTCTTGCCATAGACCACAAGAATACAATGCTTCTTTATCTACAAGTATTGTTTTCCTTCCTTTCCAGAAAATAAGCTGTTGTTCAATGAATCCCTCCCTTTCGATGTGTTTGTTGATTGTTCTCCTTTCTTCCCCACGAATACAAGAGCTTTGGATATATGATTTACCCAAGTTCACAGAATCACAAAGTGACATTTGCTGCAGTTAAGAAATAGACAACCTCTCTGACATCATCTGATTCTAACACCTGCCATAAAATGGTTGAAATGCAATGGTAAATGGCACTTTATGTTTGTGAAAATCAGTTTTGAAATCTGAGTTCTATTCTACTGATTAGTTCAACTATTACTATAGGGTGGGCCCGGGGGGCATGCCTTTGCAGTCCCCCCCCCCCGGGGTCATTTGGGCACTTCACCCTAGGCAGGAGCGGGTTCCAGGCAGAGCATCCCCTCCCAGGTATAAATAGGGGCAGGAAGGTTCGGGAGCAAGCGACAGTTGGGGGCTTGGTGTTGTGTTTGTCGCTTGCTCTCCTGCCTCATAGGGTTTGTTGGTGGTTCATCAGGCATTACGCGTTGCATCCTGGGGTGTTTAGCTCGGGTGAGTAGTTTTAGGATTAAACAAATAAAAAAAATATATAATAATGACAAGGCGGGCGCATTAGGCAAACGCGGGTGCTTACTTGTGGTTGCCTTATGCTTGTCGGGAGGGAGTGGTAGGGGCTGCAGGCCTCATGGCCTCTGATTACTTCCTCTGTGGGTGCCACCTGGTGCCAGAGCCTGGGCAGGTGCAGGGTTCATATGGCCGGTGGTTGTGGAAGAGAGGCTTGTACTCTACCACATTGTCGGTGGAACGGGGGAAGCGGTTTATATCCCCCAACCCCTTTTCTGTGTGGTCTATGTTGTTTTTTAGGGGAGGGGAGTTTTATTGCCCCCATCTATGCCCAGGCGGTGGCAGTGCCATGCACTGGCCCTTGGGAGGCTGTTGTTTTCCTTAGCCAGGCCACTGGCATAGGAGCAGGCAGGAGCCTTACCGGCAGGTCGTAGGTGCTATGCAGGCAAGGAGAGGAGCGGTGCTGGGGGCATCCCAGCCGGGAGCCTTTGGGTCAAAAGAGGCTTTCAGGTACAGGATTCTTGCCAGCTGGTACTTCTTGTTGTTTCAGAGGGGCTGGGAAAGTTGAGACGCTTAGGAAGAGTGGTGGTTTGGGGTAGATAAAATAAAATAAATCATAAATAAATAAATACAGCGGGTGTGGGAGACCTGCTCCAGGAGTAGAGAGGGGAAAGGGGGGGTTGGTATCATGGCTGGGGGGCTTGTGGACGCTCAGGCCCTACGGGAGGTATTGAGCCTCATAAGCAGGGTGTCAAAGACCCAGCTGGAGGAGATAGTGCAAGAGAAGTCACAGGCGAGAGGGGGGGCCTAATGGGGGTAGACCTCAGCACAAGGCAGCCTCAGACGTGACCCTCGCAGCGGTTGTGGCTTGTAGCACATCAGCAAGGACAGAAGAAGGTATGGCCAAAGAAAAGATGAAAGGGGACAGAAGAAGCAGGGTAGACATGCCACGGTGGGTGGTTAGTGGGGGCACCCGGGAATGATGGTAGTGATGGTCAAGATGGGCATAGTGTTGGGGTTTGGGAGGAAGATGAAGAGGGGGATAGGGAAGGTGAGCAGAATGTGGTGGCGATAAAGAGAGGCCCGGGGAAGAAGTTTCTTCTGAAGAGTGCAGGGGGTAGCAGGCATACGCCTGCCCCGGTAGTAGGCGAAAGAAGGGGAAAGTCCAGGATGATCTCCCTGGACAGCAGAGAGGAGCATAGTTAAGGGCACAGCATGGCCCCTAACACAGCAGAAGCTGATAATAGGGTAGGGATCAGGACGGTCCTCCTGGCCAGTGGAGAGAAACGGCTTAGAGGGCTCAGCGTGACCCCTAACACAACAGCAGGAAGGACAGAGGACAGGGTGCCAGGAGGAGGTTGGGGCGGTCCCTCCAAGAAGACATCACAGAAGCATTGGGGTGGATGCCCCTTGGGTGAGAGGAGGGTCTCCCTGGCCCAAGTGGTCTCACGGACCAAGAATGGTATATGGTGGTTGAGAAGGAAGACTTGATGGTATGGTAGGAAGAGGTCAGGCGGACTGGGGAGATGAGGAGAGAATGGAAAGGTTTGGTGCGGTGGTGCGGAAGGATGTGGGGTTACGGCAGAGGCAGCATTATTATAATTATTATTAATAATATGGTAATTATTGAGCACGAACCTAACTACGAGAACCAACCAAGCGGAACAACAGTACAGATGCATAACGGAGCACTTTTCAGAGATAACAACAGAACAGCTGTACAGCGGTGGGTGGGATACAGAGGGGCACAGATGAAGTCTGCCTGGTAGAGACCGGACATTGGAAGACTGAAGCTGGAGAAAGAAGTGACATAGGGGAGGGTGTTTGGACCTTTTGCAGATTTCACGGGAGATTTGGTGGTGTCCCCTTTGTGGGTGGTGCCTAAGAAGATTGAAGGGGAGTTTAGACTAATTCACCATTTGTCAAGGCCAAAGGGCATGTCAGTGAACAATTTCATTGCCCAAGAGGGTTGTGTGGTGTCTTTCATGAGCGTGGATCAGGCGGTGGAGCTTGTGAGAGAGCAGGGAAAGGGAGTGTCCAGGTAGCTGCCAGTGCATACATAGGATTTCTGGTTTCTAGGGATGCAGTTTGAGGACCAGATTATTGTGGATAAGGTACTGCCTATGGGATGTGCAGTGTCCTGTGCATTGTTTGAGCATATTAGCACTTTCCTGCAGTTGTGGTTCACATACAGATCAAGTATTGTAGGAGTGTTACATTACATGGATGATTTTTTGTTTATCAGTTAGGTGGGGAGAAAAGAGGAGCGTCAGGAGATTCCAGAGGTTTTTCAGGAGTTGATGGATGATGTGGGAGGTCCATTGGTGGAAAGCAAGACAGAGGTGCCAGCAGCGCTCCTGACCTGGTTCAGTTACTGGAGAAGGTGGTGGGGGCGAACAAGATGACAAGAGAAATTGTTCTGGCACCTAAAGTTGGCATGCCGGGCCGTGGCCCTGGGATGCACATTTTGCAGAAACATGTCAAAGTCTATGCCTGGGGCAAAACAACCGCACCACAGAATAAGGGTGTTAGGGACTCTCAGGAAGGACTGCATGGAATGGATGCGTTACTTGGAGGAGTTTAATGGGGTGTCCATGTCGCTGTTAGGGGATCCGGTGGCTTGGGAGGCACAGGTCTTCTATGATGCGGCAGGAGGTTTCCGGTGTGCTGGCAGGGGAGATGGTGTGTAGAGAGATGGCTATCACACTTGAAGGAATGAGGAAGGAGCACTGTGTTTTTGGAGTTCTTTCCATTGCTGGTGGCATTGGCATTGTTGAGCAAGGAGCTGGAGAACAACAAGGTGAAATACAATGTGAACAACACAGCATTGGTCAATGTAGTGAACAGACAGTCTGCAAAGGTTCAGAGGGTTTCCAGGCTTTTGAGGGAGTTTGTGCTGTGGTGCCTGAGGTGGAATATTGTGTTTTTTTTTTAATACTTTATTTTTGGAGTTTGCATATACAAACATACACATTCGCACAAACCGGGTGCAGTCATAATTTTAACTTACATACTTCCCTGCTCAAGTTTTCCCCGCCCCTGACGCCCCCCGACTCAATAGTCATGGTATTATTTACTTATCCTCACTAATTCGGTCTGCCACCTGTGGTTTTGCTGGGCCCCACTGTTCCTCCCTCTGCGTTTATGTAGCTTGAGTTTCTGAATCTGAGGTTTCAGCACTGTTTAGCAGATATGCTATGTATGGCCCCCTGATGTCGGGGGGTCGTGCATGCAGTGGTAGTGTCCTTATGAATTTGGTGTCCATGTCTTGACAGTACATAATGTCTTTTTCCAGGCTTCTAGTGTGGGAACCGGGCCCCGGCTCCATGCTATAGCAATCCTCCTTCGTTCCAGCACCATGAGAAGGGCTGCTAGTTTACGTGTTGCGGGCTGTAGATACTGGTCAATCCGAGGAGGGCTCCCAGCAGGAGCGGGGTCACCTCCTCTCCTAGTATGTCGGCTGTTGTCTGTAAAACATTGGTCCATAATCGATGTATCTCGGGGCAGTTCCATTCGAGGTGGAAAAAATCTGCATTTGCGGCATTACATCTTTTGCATTGTGCCGACAGCTCTGGGTGGTGTCTGTGTTTTCTGACTGGGGTGTAATAGGTTTGGTGCATGAAGTTGAAGTGGATTTGTTTAAAGTGGGTGTTTATCACAACTTTCTGGGTCTGGCGGAGGATGCAGGCCCAAATCTCTACAAGTATTGTATCCTGGATGGCTGTTTCCCATTTTAACTTCACCCGGGAATCCAACGTTACCGTGTCTGTTAGCAGGGACTTGTATAACAGTGACAGTAGTCTCCTCTCGCCTTTAGCCTGAATTACGTTGTATAGTAGGTCCCATGTCAGTGGCTGTTTGGGAAACGATGGGAACAGGGCTTGTAGGGTGTGGCGTAGCCTAAAGTAGAGGAATATACCAAGGGAGGTGGAGCCTCCTCGGTCTTTAGCCATCTGTGTAGTTATGAAAGTGCCCCCTGGAGTGGATGTTAACTTTGTCTAGCCATACAAGAAATACTTTTTCAGATGTGAGGGGGATGCCGGGAATTAATTTAATTGGTAGTAGGTAGAGAGAATCTTATGTTTACCTCGTATTTGCGTGCAATCTTTTTCCAGATTGCATAAGTGGATAAGACTGTGTTCAAAGTATTGTGTGGCACCGGGATGTGACTGATGATGACAGCTCTCAGCAGGTTGGGGGATGCCAGGGCTCGCGCCACCTGTACATGTGGGTGGATGAAGTGTATTGTGTACCAATGACTTAGAAATTGTGCTTGGGCTTCCCAGTAGTATTTTTCTATATCTGGGAGCGCAAGGCCGCCGCCTGAGTTTGGTAGTGTTAATTTTGTGTATGCTACCTGTGCTGGTTTCCTAGCCCACAGTTGTTCCAGAATGAGACTTTTGACTGTTTGGAAGAAGGATTTTGGCAGAAGCAATGGTATATTTGTAAATAAGTAGCAGAGTTTGGGGAGGATAACCATTTTAGTCAGTGAGGTTCTAACCCACAGTGTTAGACAGAGTGACTTCCATCTGTGAACCCGCTCCCGCAGGGAACTTAGCATTGTCTCGTAGTTGTCTTTATATATATAATTGTGGCTGAGGGACATATAGATACCTAGGTACCGGACCTTTGTGTTTTCCCACTTAAAGCCGTGATCATCTGCGAACTTAATGGTGTTTGGGGTCAGAGGAAAAATTACTGATTTCAATTGATTAGTTTTAAGGCCAGACATATTACCAAACTTAATCACTTCCCTCATCACTAGGTTGAGGTTAGTTTGGGGATCACTGAAAAATAGCATGACATTGTCAGCATAGATGGAGACCACTAGTCTATGGGGTCCTAGCGTAAGACCTCTGTGTAGTTGGTGGGATCTTAGTCTCGAGGCTAGGGGTTCCATCACTAAGGCAAAGATGAGAGCAGAAAGGGGGCAGCCTTGCCTAGTCCCACGTTCTAGTTTGATGCTTGAGGATCTAGTGTTTCCTAGGGTAATGTAGGACCGTGGGTCACTGTATAGCAGAGATACCATTTTAATAAAGAAATTCCCCAGCCCCATTTGTCTTAGCGTTGCAAAAATGTATGGCCATTCAACTGAATTGAATGCCTTCTCGGCATCAAGTAGTTTGGCTATTGCCTGTTGTGTTCGATCGAGGGCTTCTATCACATCGAATAAACTTCTGATGCCGTAGGTCGTGCTGCGCCCTGGGATAAATCTGGCTTGATCACTGTGTACCAGTGCCGCCATGAGGGGGAGCAAGCGTGATACTAGAATTTTGGCCTGAATCTTGTTGTCCAGGTTGATCAAGGAAATCGGTCTGTATGATGCGCAGTCTTCTGGAGGTTTGCCGTCTTTGTGTAGTACTATCACATTGGCTTTGCGCAGTGTGGGTGTAGCTGGCTCCCTTGATTTATAGATTCTTCATACATTTGAAGCAAGAGGGGGGCAATGGTGGCTGCGTAGGCTTTGTAAAATTCCATTGTAAGCGCGTCAGGGCCTGGTGCTTTGGTGTTCGGGAGGTGTTTGATCGCTTCTAGAATTTCTTCCTGTGTTATAGGTGCGTTTAGAGGTTCATGTAGATCATTGTCTACCCAGTACAGTTCGGTGTTGTTGAGGAAGTCTTGCAGTGACTCAGGGTTTATGCTGCCTTTGGAACTATACAAGTCTTGGTAGAAGTTACGGAACGCGTTGACTATTTCTTCCTCCATGTAAACTAGGGTTCCATGTGTATCTTTGATGCGTTCCACGCGGGTGGGTTTTTTGTCAATCGTTAATAGGCGGGCCAGCAGTGCACCTGGTTTCTGACCCTCTCCGTATTGACAGATCTGGTGTCTGTGCCCTAGGAATTTCAGTTCGCGCTCAGCCGTTTCTTTAAACTTTAGCAGTTCTTCCTTTAAGTTAGCTTGGGTTTGGGGATCGGTGGAGGTGATGCATTCGAGCTCAAGCCCCTTAAGGCGCTGTTCACTACTGGCCAGCTTGCTGCGAATCAGTTTTAATATACCGTTCTCTTTTGCCATGCAAACACCCCGAATGTAGCACTTTAGTGTTTCCCATATGGTACCAGCCGAGCTCACAGAGTTCTGATTTATCTCTAAAAATGCCAAGATTTCCTGTCACAGTTCTGCTGCGAACACAGAGTCAGCCAGTGAGCCAGGCTTGAATCTCCAATTGAGACCTGGTGTTGTAGCGCTGGAGAGCGTGAGATCTAGCGTCACCATTGAGTGGTCCGAGAAGGAGTGTGGGAGGATTTGACTCGCTCCCCAGCTGAATGGACTGTGGGCTGATGCCAGAATGTACTGACTCCACGTGTCAGTTAGGTCGAATGCATGGCAGATCTCCTTGACCCGAAGGCTTGCCGGCTGTGTTATGGGATTTATCAGTTCCGGGGTCTATTGGTGTGTTGAGATCTGCTCCCCAGCTGTGTCATGACCCAGTTGAAGTTATTCGGTCCGTCAGTGTTTGGGGCATATGAGTTTACTAGGAATACTTCTTTTCCCGCTAGGATCCCTCTCACCAGCAGGGCCCTTCCCTCTGTGTCTTTCTTCGAGTCGATCAGGCTGAAATTAACTCTCTTGTCAATTAAGATTGAGACTCCTCTTGCATAGGATGAGTAGGATGGGAAGTACCTATGACACCCCCAGGATTTGGCCCAATGTTGTTCCAAGGTTGGAAGGAGGTGGATCTCTTGTAGCATGGCCACGTTAATTTTGTGTCTTCGGAGGTATTGGATGTTCCAGGTGGCAATTTTAAACAGTGTTACTGGCAGATGGGTGGATGATTGGAGGTGGACGTGACGTGGTCGGCAGGTTTCGGTTGGAACCTAGATGCATGTAATGATCTGTTGGAGTTTAACTTCGTCGGGATGGAGTTCTGTAGTGTGGACATGATGGTGTGTGGATGAGCAGTCAATGGCGTCTTCGTGTAATTATCTTCCCTCCCCTGTGTGGGCAACCCCCAACTTGCCCTCGGTGACCTTTCCCTTCTAAACAAAACAGTCAACATTGCTGCGCTTGGGGTGCTAGTAGCCTTCCAAGAGGAAAATGGGCTCCCTTCCTTTATAGAATGCATGTTCTGCGGTAGTTGTTTCATAGTGATGGTGGTAACACAATGCCTTTGCCTGTTGTTGTTTATATAGCGGTTTATGGCGGGTCCCTTCTCATCCGGTCTCTCCTTTGTGGTCTCCCGTTGTTCGAGGCGGGTCTGCAGCTGGCACGGTCTACGTAGTCACTGTTTTCCTCTGGTGTATTGAAGAATTGGGTTTTACCCTCGTGCTGGATGCGAAGTGTCGCAGGGAAGAGCATTGAATACAGTATTTGATTGTCTTGCAATCGCCATTTAACAGCTGCTTATGATCTTCTCTGTGCCTGGACTGCTTGGGAGAAGTCAGGAAAGAATTGAATATGATCTCCCTCGTATTGGAGGTCTCCTTTTTCCCTTTTTCCCTGGCCGCCCTGAGTATCGCATCGCGGTCTTTGTAGTTTAACAGCTTTGCTATAATCGGGCGTGGATTAGCTCCTGGGATTGGTCTCACGTTGGGGACCCTGTGTGCTCTTTCGATGACAAACAGCTGGGCGAGGGTCTCAGCTCTGAATAGTTCGATACAGATCTTTTCCACGTGTTCTTCCATTTTGATCCTAAGCTGTTGCTCTCTGACCCCGACAATTCTGATGTTATTTATACGAGAGCGCCCCTCTAAGTCTTCATTTTTGGCGCACACTGCTTTCATTTGTGCTTCCAACGAGGATACCCTGGAGGTCAGGGACTTTGCACCGTCATCCAGGTCTGACACTCGCTGTTCAACTGCGTCTAACCTGTCTGCATGCTTGTCCAGCCGATGTTGGAGTTAATCGACTTTCGTGGAAAGTGTGTCTAATTTGCTGCCTAGGCCCCCGATTCCAGCCTTCATGTCCAGTAGGATTTCTCTGATGTCAAAGTTTTGCACTTCATCCTCTAACTGGGAGGCCTCCTGTGTAGGTGATTGCGGTCTGCTGTTGGGATTAGACCCTTTGGAGGAGGAACTGGCTTCAAAGTTCAGTTTCCTTTGGGATTTATCGGTTTTCCCCATTTTCAGCACCAAGATGAGCACCTTTTGTACTCGGACAGTGGCTAGCTACACAATTGAGAGTGTTAACAGGACGTGAGCACCAGCGTATGGCGGTTTCTCCTGCTGCTATGGGTGGGCCATGAGGCCTTATTGCTGAGCTTTGCGTGATTCTGTCGTTCTGTACCTAGGGCAGGAACCCCTCCTGCGCTGCTTGTGAGGGTTAAGCCAGTTATGAGACTATTTTGCTGTTTATCCTTGAGGTCTCCATATAGAGGGGAGGTAGGGTAACGATTACGTGCCTTGTCAGCACGGGTGGTAGTGCGGATTGAATGGGAGCTGTTGGGACGAGTGCTCCGCCTCTGCTGCGCGGTATGCTTGTAGTTGGTGGTGGCGGTATCACACCTTGCAGAACATCTATGTGCACTGCCTTTCTCTCGGACAGGGGGTCTGCGGCGACCACGGTGCAGGGCAACCACCCAGTTGCAGGCAGGAATTGAGGACTCGCAGGCGGATCAGGGTGCACGTGGAGTCGGTCCCCGCAGGCGATGACACGATGGTACTTGTCTGGGGATCAGACCACACAGGGGTGCATCGTGGTGCCCTCTGGCAAAGAGGGTATTCAGGTATAGTCAACTTAGTTCTGATGTTTAAGGTTGATGCCTGGTGTTGGGGTCAACCGCTGCTGTTTGTGTATGGGGTTCAGCTTGCTGTTGGGGGTTGTACGATGTGATCTTGTTGCTCCCTCACAGCCACTCTATCTGGCAAGCTGGAGAGGGGCTGCGTAATTCGTAATGTTCAGGTAACTGTGCACGTTGCTTTGGGGCACTTCAGACGCATGTCTTTTTATTGCCAGAGGACCGACGAGTTGCACTCCACGTCCTCCTGATGGTCGTGGAGGACTTATGCGTGGCTAGAATCCCCCCAGTGAGCGGGGCCAAGTTGGCTTGGGTAACGGGCGCTCACGTGCGCGATATTGTGCGTGTCACACGGGGGGACTGGTTCGGCTGGAGAGCCCGCCGAGCGAGCACCCGTGGAGCCGCACGTAGAGTGGGGCGCTCGTACCTTGTTGTTGTCTGGGGTCCACCTGGGTGAAACGGCACCACTGCCTCTCCCCGCGTTGGGCCGCTGCAGTACCAGGAGCTCTCTCTCCTCCTCGGGCGCCAGGGCCTCGCTTTTATCAGAGCTCCTGGCAGGTCACGCATGGTGTTCGCTGGCGGCTCTCTTTCAGCGCTGTCCCGCCCCGCGGCAAGCTCCTCTCTCCCCAGGCGCTCACTGCCCATTAGCGAAGGCCACAAGTCTGTGCGGGCGGGGGGGGACCTTATCAGCAGATCTTTGATGAGTCAATTAGCAGCCATCTGACGAAATAATGGGCGTGGGTTGTGCCGCAGTGCTGCAGTGTCTCGTGCAGGTGATTGGTGGCCGTGGCAGGTGGAGTGTGCACCACAGAAACAACCATTTGTCAGGATTAATTAGGAGCTACACGGAGCTACTGGGAAGCCGCCATCTTGGATGGCCCTCTAGCACCCTCTGTGGAATATCGTGTTTAAGGCGGTGCACGTGGCTGGAAATGGTAACAGCATTTCTGATGCATTATCTCCTTTTTAGTGGCATAGTGGCAGAGATTCCATGGTTTGGCCCTGGAAGTGGAGCTGGAAGCACATCAGATCCCGGAGGTGCTATGGCTGCCTGGAGAATGAGAGCATTGCATTTAGTGGAGTGTTCATTGGCTGCAAGTTCACGGGTGGCATACAGGAGAGCTTGGTTAGAATTTCAGAAGTGGGGAGTGTGGAGTTGGAGAAGGAGAGATGATGCAGAGGTGAGAAGGAGGGAGGACGTGGAACTTCATGATGGATTTCATGGCTAAGGGGGGGTCAAGGGCAATGTAAACAGGGAAAGTGGCAGGGATTGCATTCTACGACAAGTTGTTCTAGGGTTTTCAGCCTAGTGGGGGAAGATGGCAAATAGGGTTGAGCAAGGGAGAAAGGGCAGGTGAAGGACAGGAGAAGGGTGGTAACAGCAGAATTATTGGGGAGGTTGTGTCAAGCTATTGGGGGGGTATGCTGGTTCCTGTGGCAGACGGACGTTGGTCAGAAACATGCTTTACTTGGTTATTTTTTGGGGTCTTCTGTGTGTTGGAATTGGTGATGAGGGCTGTGGGGCTGAGGTGCTGGGATGTGTTGCTGTCGAAGGACAGTCTAGATATTAATATCTGAAGATCAAAAATGGATCAGAGGGGCAAAGGGCATTGGGTTCATTGGGACATGGGAGGACAGGATTTGTGCCCATACAGGGCTGGTTTATCATGGTGGAGCAGATGCGCAGGAGGGGCAGGTTTGGTTTTCGTACATTAGAGTGGGGAAGGAGTGATGACAGGGCAGGTTCTCAAAATACAAGGTGTACAACAGAGACCTGCGGGAGAAGAATGGTTAGGGGACGGTGTTAGAATGTGTGGAGGGCTTGTCATCAGGGAAGCTCATGTTTCTTTTCTTTTGCAGAGGCGGCGCTAGGGAGCAGTGAAGTTCCCCAGATCTGTATCTGTGGCCACTCCATGGCAGAATGGGCAGGGAAGAGGGTTATAAAGAGAGGTTTCAGTACCCAGCTGGGGTGCAGTTATGCGGTTGCAGTGTTGAGATGGTCGGGGTGGGGGGTTTGAGGTGAGATCAGTTGCTTTCCATGTTGGCTAAATTGTGGGAGCAGCCTGGGGTGCCGGTGGAGGTGTTTTTGCATGTGGACGAGAACCATTTGGTCAGGGAAACAGGGGTGGCTCTGATTAAGAAGATGAAGAGGGATCTGAGCTGGCTAAGGGAGATTTGGCCATCGGTTTCATTACAATGGACAGAGTTTATGCCTAGGAAGGTATGGAGGGGCTGTTAAGGAAGGGTCAATGGAACGCACACAGAAGAAGATCAACAAGAAGATGGGGACATTTTTCAGGTCTCAGGGGTGCGTACAGTAGAACACCATGACATCAAATACAAGGATTTTTTTTCGTGATTATGTTGGGTACCTATTGGAGATGAGTAATAAATATTACTTGCTGGATCTGAGGACGGCGGTGGACAAGTTGATAAAAAGGTGGAGGTAAAAAGGAAGTGGGGGTGGGGCAGAAAGAACACCTCGGGGGGGCGAAGGGGGTTTCTGGGTGCCGGGGACATGGTCCTTTGGAGGATGGTTGGGGAAGCAAAAGGGGGTATTGGTGCAGTAAAGGAGGGGGTTAGCGTTGTTTGCTTGCCAAGAGGTACAAGAAGAGTGAAGCGGTATCAAAGAAGGAGGGGCGTGGCCTCGGGGAGAAGATGAGGAAGAATTGGAGGAGGAAGGGTGGGAGTGATTGAGAAGGAGGAATGGGAACAATGGACATGAAGTAATTAAGGAATTCATGATTGTTTGTTTAATTGTAAATGATCTGTAAGGCCAAAGGGCCAGGTTAGCATTTTGTTGTAAGTTGTTGCCTGTGACATTAAAGTTTTCTATTTCATTACACATAGGTCTGGGATTTTGTACAGTTTAGCCCAAGGTGTGCCCGGGAAGCATGTGTTTGTATTCCCTGCCACAGTGTTTTTGGCACTGAACCCCAGGCAGCGAGCGGGTGCCAGGTGTAATGTTCCCCCACCCCACAGATATGAATAGGGACATGGAAGTTTTGGGAGCAAATGACGGTTGAGGGCTTGGTGTCATGTTTCCTGCTCTCCCACCCCAGTTTACAGGCATCTGTTGGGTAATTTGTGGCATGGGTAGAAGGGGTTTTAGTGGTTCAAATTGGGGATGGTGCCATTGGTGTGACAGGCTGTGGAATTTAGAGGTTGAACATGATTTGTTAAATGTTTTCTTTGTTGTTGCTGATGTGGCAGGTCAGTCGGGCTGTGTGGCCTAGTGTAGGAGGAGAGAGATTGGTGTCGAGGGGAGCACTGGTGGAGCAAGAGAAAGGGGGAAGCCAGGACATGGTCCTTTGGAGGATGATTGGGGGAAGGAAAAGGCGGTATGAGCGTGATAAAGGCGGGAGTTAACACTGTTTGCATGGACAGGCATGGCCACAGGGAGAAGAGGGGGAGAATTTGGGAAGATGAGAGGAATTGAGGGGCAGGGGCGGGACCAAGGGACATGAAGTGATTAAGGTATTAATTAATTATTTTGGTTAATTGTTAATGATCAGTAGTCTGTAAGGCCAAAGAGCCAGGTTCGTGTTTTGTTGTCAGCTGTGGCTGTCATATTAAAGGGACCTTCTCCACTACACGCGAGTCTGCTTTTTTTGTGTGCGGGTTATCCCAAATTACCATTTATATTTTGGGTATGGTTTAAGAATCAATATTGCATTAGACTGCTAATTTAAATTAACAAACACCTTGTTCAATGTGAACCGTCTGTTAAGCGGTTTCTCAGCTACATCAACAGTACTTCCTTATTTGATTATTCTTTTATACATTCATATATAAAATAATCAAATGTATCTGTATTCATAGAGAGTAATCACAAATGTCAATAGCTGATATCCATCAATTTCACCAATGTAGCCTAAATAATGTGAAAATCACTAAAACCCGTCATGACGCAGCAGAAATGTGAAAGTGCTCCCTTAGCAAGGGCTACCTTCAAAGCACACAGTCAAAGTAAGGGCACTGCACTCGTTGACATCCATGCTCACTATTGCTCACTATAGCACCGACTCTCTCTCTGGAGTAAACCATCACCAGCGACCTACGGCACCTAAAGCATCAGTAAATGTGGGGCTGGCAAATTCATGAGGAAATACTTAATTCTCTCAGTAAGCATTATTGAAGCTTACAGTATTTCTTTGTTTTTATCTAGAGTCCTGGACGTACATGATGCATGGACCGAAGTAAATTGAAGCCATATTTTGGGTGGTGCAATGAGCCACAGCCATGATTTGGGAAATCGCGCGGAAGGAGTGCTGAAATGTTGGCACGTGCACGTGAGACCATAAGGCAGCGTGTCAATTATGTCAGACTCAGCCTAGGATTTAGGAATTCCTTTGTACTCCCCAACACTGCCATGTCACTGGTGTACACATCACAAATGTAGGCTGGGCAAATGACATGAGAATGGGAACAGAGAAACACATGTGCAGAGAGTTCCTGAGTCAGCTACTACTACGCCATGAATAAAGACCTGCTAGAGGGGTGGTGTGTAGAGGGGTGGTGTGTAGGACATGATTAGGTGAGTGGAAATGTACAGGCATTTAACAGTGCTGTAATGTCATGCTCTCTAAGGCCAGAGCATGCAGTTCAACCGACTAAATGTATCATAGATGAGTAATCTGTATAAGGCCCATTGAGTCAAACCCTATATAAAGCTTGAGGTTTCTGTTCTCAAGGAAGGATCTTTAGGATGGAAATACTATTCTGGTTCATGACTCATTTCCACACAGCTTTCTGGGAATAAACCTGTTTCTACTTTTGCTGCTCTCTTTCTTTTTGGATTATAGGTTGAAAGGATGTGGGTTCTATCTTAATATGTCATGATGCCTTATGTGACTCAGCACCTTAGCCTCATGCAGCCTCTCTGTGCATGGCCCGCTGTAAGAAAATCACCAGCGATGAGGTGGTATTTTCTTGGCTGATCTGAAAAAAAAGGGAGCCGATAATCATATCTGCCATGATTTCATGTCCACAGTAGGCAGTTCATGATAAACAAAGGTGTGTGGCACCGACAACCCGTCATACCAGCAAATAATGTTACACCTAGGAACCTTACCCATTTGATTCACCATTAGTACCCGGCGAGGGCACAATCAGAATGCAAGAGCCATTCTGATTGTCCCTCTCCGAGTCATTACCAGACGGGAATCCCTCTGTCGGGATTCCACGGCCTTTGTCCCCGGCGGGGGGCGTGGCAACCCCTCAGCCAATGAGGAGGCTTGAAGCGGGTCCATACGGGTAAGTTTTTTTTTTTTATTCCCTTACCTTTCCATCCTCACACCCCCCCATTTACCTTCTTGTTCCTGCGTCCCCACGGGGGGGCGAGGGAGGCCTCCAGCTGTGTGGAGACTCGGACCGGAGCCATCCCAGCTCCGCGCCTCCACACGGCTGGAGGCTTCGCTCGTCGGGGACGCAGCTACTTTTTTTTTCTCCCTTCTCCTTTCCCCCCCCCTCGCCCTCCCAACCCCACTTACCTTCTTTTTGATCCTTTTTCGGGAGCGGACGCGCTGGGAACACTTGTGTTCCCAGAGCGTCCGCTCCTAATGGCCGCCATGGAAAGGGAAAACGGACTCTGTTTTCTTTTTCCATGGCAGCCATTTTCTTGGTCTTTTTTTTTTTTCTGTCCCGAAACGCTGCAACGTTTCTGGACAGAAAAAATGCTTTTAGTGCCCCGGTCACGCAGATATTGCGGGCCAGGGTACTAATAGCAATATGACCCTCGCGGTGGGGGCATTACCAACTCAGGTAATGACCCAGGGCCTTCGTTAAGACACTCCCTATGCTCTGGCCTATAACTATGGGCCCCGGAACATTACCTGAGTCAGTAATGCCCCCGCTGCTCGGTTCATATTGCTTAAGTGTATCACAGAGGCCATGTTTCATAGGTAGAGGATCACATCTGCATATACCTCGAGCCAAATGTCCCCCCTTTTTCCGCTGTCATGTACGTGAGAAATATGGGAACCACATAAGTAAAATCAACTGAACCTTAAAAAACAAAGATAAAACATACACAGTACAAAGCCAGGGAAATGCATGACAGCGTAAAACTCCAGATGCCTGAATGTCGTGGTGTATGAGGATAATTACAGTGATCCCATAAACAGAGGAATCACACTCTGTGAGTTTGGCACAGCACTGTGGTATGTAGTTGTAAGCCGTGCAACCTTGAATCCCTGTTGGGACTGCCAAAAACACAGTGAACCCTGCAGAAGGAAAAAGGCTGCAGGTGGTCCGGTCGAATCATGCCTATGTTAGGAGGCTACAGTAAATGGATACACAACACCATTTTTTAGCACCAACCTGAGAAACACAATCACAAGCCAGCACTTCCAGACATGTTGCCTATCAGGGTTACCGTGGAGATGAGTCAGGAAGTCCCACTTTCATGTTTATTATACTATGCATTCAGTGGCTACTAGAAGTCACATAATTTCCAACTTCACATCTGAGCAAAAAACAATTACAAAATGTCCCTGAAACTAACAGGAATGTGACTGTGTAACCTGACAGCAGTGCCCTCCCCCAAAAGATAAACTCAGTTGATCATGAAAGCCATGGCTGCCCAATCATAAACTATCACTCACTCGAACATCACAGATGAGCACTCAGCGAGGGCATACCATCAAGCAAAGAAACTTGTTGAATGGAATGGACATTGTCATATATACCAAAGCAATCTACAGTTGTGTGACAGACTTATACCCCTCGCTTAATACAACAGGAAATATGCTGATTACAAATAAAAAGACGCAATCATACACATGAACAGCGAAGAAAGAGAACACGCAAACTCATCAATGACACATATACCACATCACTGCAGTGTTTCTGTGTAAATGTGCCTCCTTCAATTTACACTGCAACCGTCCCCTCAGTTACCTTCATGTGCCAACAATGGGAAATCCCCCTCACTAACGTGACAGGGGGTTTAGATTCTATTAGAGACAGGAGGCGAGTATTATGCATTGCAATCTTTACTCTGAAACCACAGCAGCAAAGAAAAAAACTTTTACAAAGAAAAAGATTCAACAACAGAACTAGATAGAGTTCAATTTCAATGCATGGGGAACTACCCAAACCATCATGGAGGACAGGTCATGACCCGCAGGGGACCAATAAGCAGGGACTCTCCTCTATATATGTCCTTTACTCTAACCCCAACCCCTCTTTCTGCAGCTGTCTTGCACCAGACATCCAATGTAACGATTCAACTGCGTAGCGCGGAGAAAGGATCCAGCGAAACTGGAGATCTCAACCTTTCCGCAGCCTGAAGCTATGTCAAAGCTCTTCTGGGTAGGACTTCTCACCCGAAATCTGAAACAATATGAAATTTAACAGGGTGGGTGGGTGGAACAAGAACCGCCAATACAAAGGGAGGGTGGGTGGTATAATACTCGCCTCCTGTCTTTAATAGAATCTAAACCCCCTGTCACGTTAGTGAGGGGGATTTCCCATTCTATGGCATGACAGGAGGCTTCATAGTTCAAAGCCCTTGCATCCCAATCCCAACCTGAGCAATACACTTGCGATAAAATAAAATTATTCCAAATATTATTCCCATGACCAATCAGCTGCTTTGATAATTCCCTCCCCACAGGAGAGCATCTTAAACACTATAGCATCTTCCACTGAAGGACCAAGGGAGCAATAGACTCCCTCACTCTGCAAATCTACTTAATCCATATGGCCCAAGGGTAAGAGACCCCGCAATAGTGTTCCCACAGGAAAGCAGCTGAGAGGTATTTAGGGGTTATGTCCAACTTAAGCATTTTAAAACACTTAATAAATTATACATTAGAAAATGTCCCAAAAACCTGGATAATAGATGGAGGAAACCCTACGGGTACCCATTCTGCCAATAAAGTGATTTCGCCTCCACCCGGGAGAAACATTCCACTGTCCATATCTAAAGGACTGATACAGGAGATGCACTTGAACAGGAAAGAAACTCCACATGGATAACTTTGAAAAACAGTTGTAGCACAGACAATCCTTCCTTGGAAAGGCAAAAAAATGCGCTAATACAATACGATATAATCGTAGCCTGTAAGAAACGCCTAGTTAAGGTGGAACCCCAAAGCCAATGGACCTGAAAGTCCTGCGCACCAAGTACTGCCAAACCACTGTTCCCACCCTTAGTGACCGTGTCTCGCTGAGATAATGGCAGTAAAATGCAATCATCGACATCCTATTTCTGGAGTCACGTACCCATTCACTGAATAGCCGCCAGCTAAAAGAAACAGACTTATTAAAGGCTTTCCGAAAGATCTTGATGACACAGATAGAGCACTGCGAAAAGAAATTTCAGAAGCCTCAGGAAGAGATGGAAATATACTCTAATGAATAACAGAGAGGAACCCTTGAAGGAACCATAAGAGAAACTGTCGGGCAGAGATAGACACAGGTGTATAGGGAAGAAACCAGACAATATGCACTGTAAAATCCTATAGGGATGGGAACCACCCCCTCCCGAGAAGGACAACACTAGCTTCATCGTCTGCTTGCGGAGCAAAACTCGCAACCCATGCTATTCTAGCACAGGAGGAAAAGACACCCAAAAGGAACTGAGCAATCCCGGAGGAACCGTCCGAAGACAGTGCACTGGCACCCACCTTCTCACAAGGAAAAAAGAGATCCCTCAATCGGAACTCCAACCGTACAAGACTGAAACCTGGCTCAACGAAAGTTCAGGCCCGGCACTATCTCTGGCTATTCCGTCGGGGTACTCCATATTCAGGAAGGACCGCACCTTTCAGAGAGGTGGTGGCGTGGCCCTCATCGCCAGTGAAACCTTTGCTATAAGGGAAATGGCAGGGCAACTTGACCACAATAGTGACTACCTCCCACTCAAAATTAATGTTTCTCCTAACTGCACCATAACTGTGCACATTGTCTACAGACCTCCGGGTCCTTGCACTGACTTCCATGACACCCTCATCTTCGCACTGTCCAACAACATCAAAAAGACCTCCCAGGTCATACTCTTGGGCGACCTCAACCTGGGGCTTAATGACCCTAAGGACCCCCATGCCAAAACCCTCAAGAACGCCCTATCCACCCTGGGCTTTGCACAATCTGTCTCTGACTCCACCCACATCAAAGGGCGCACCCTCGACTGGATCAGTCAACATAGCTGCTCACTACTTGTCACGGAAAACACGCCCATCCCATGGTCTGACCACCATTACATCCAATTCAACCTTCGCACCAAAAAAGAGACCAACTCACCTCCCACCCCCTGCCCAGCTACTCTCGCCAGGAGCTCCCGCCAGCTCACAGTCGAGAATTTAGCACCCTACCTCCGCAACCCGGCCTTGCAGGCCCCATTCTCCAACCACCCAGAAAGCCTAGCCAACACATTCAAAGAAGTCATCACCCAAGCAGTTGACGCCGTTGCGCCACTGACCCTCAAAAAAGCCAAGAAAACCAAACACGCTAACTCATGGTTCTCCAAAGAACTCCTTGAACAATGTGCGCAAAAGAGGACTGCCCTCTCCACCTGGAAAGCTAACCCATCAGAAACCACCAAAAATGCGTTCAAAGCCATCTCCAAATCCTACAAAACTAACATCACCCTAGCTAAAGCTGCTTCCTTCAACGCTAGGATCTATGACGCCAAATCGGGGTCAAAGGAAATCTTCACCATATTCAGGGAACTGGAAAAACCATCCTCCCCTCCTCCTGCTCTCATCAAAGATGACAACTGGTGCAGTAGCATTCAATCCGCAATGCTAGACAAGCTCAACACTCTCCAAACTAAAATTCGTGGCCACCAAAAAGCCCTTTCCCGCCTCATAGCTAACCTGCATAGTCAACCCACCACGCCCTCCACCACTAATCCCTCTCCTTCTTTTGACTTCAAAGATATTACTGAGCACGAGGTCATCGCCTTGCTCAAGTCCATCAAACCCTCCAACTGTAAGGGAGATGCCTGCCCAGCTAGTCTCATTAAAGACTCAGCACAGATCCTAGCTCCATTCCTCACAGCATTCATTAATTCATCCTTCCAGTCTGGCCACGTTCCAACTGGACTTAAGGAGGCCTGGGTACGCCCACTCCTCAAAAAACCCTCGCTGGACCCAACGATCCCGGGGAATTATCGACCTATCACCACTGTACCCTTCCTGCTGAAAATCCTGGACAAAGCAGCTTACCTGCAAGTCCAAAAGTTCCTTGAAGAAAACCGTTTCCTCGGCCTGCGGCAATCTGGCTTCCGCCCACGACACGGTACCGAAACGGCTCTCCTGGACCTAAAGAACCAAATGGACGATCTAAGAGACGCAGGGAAACCTGCTCTCCTTCTGCTCCTGGATCTATCCGCCGCCTTTGACCTGGTGGACCACAACACCTTGTGTCACCATCTAGCTACCCAAGCTAACTTTTCCCCCAAAGCTTGCGAATGGATTACCTCCTTCCTCCAAGAAAGGGCCATGAAAGTCTTCTCTGACTCAGCCTGTGCCACACCCAGCCACATCACCTGCGGTGTGCCTCAGGGCTCATGTATCGCGCCCACGCTTTACAACCTCTTCACGAGGCCACTGTTCAGCATCCTTGACTCCCTGGGCATCTCGTATACAAACTATGCGGATGACACCCAGGTCCTCATCCCACTCACAGGCGACTACCTGGCGGATACTAAAACCCTTACCACCATCTACTCCACTATCCAATCATGGATGGCAGATAACTGGCTATGCCTCAATAGCGAAAAAACCGAACTCCTCCTCATAGGAGCACCCTCCACGCTGGGGAACCTCGGTGAACAGTACACTTCCTTCACTATTGACAACATTCCCATCAAGGTCTCCAATCATGTGAAGACACTCGGAGTCTACCTAGACTCCGACTTGTCAATGGATAGACAGGTCAATGCAATCGCCTCCTCCTCAGCCTATTACTCGAAAGTCCTCAACGCTGCCAGACCTTTCCTGTCTCGCCAGAATTGCCTCACCATTGCTAGGGCAATAATTGGATCTAGGCTGGACTACTGTAATGCCCTACTCGTTGGGACCTCCAATAAGAACCTGGCCAAACTTCAGCTAGTTCAAAATAATGCACTTAGGGCGGCCACAGGCACCGCGAGAAAAGACCACATCTCAGAAGTCAGAAGACAGGCACACTGGCTCCCGGTGAAAGAGAGGATTGTTTTCAAAACACTCGCCCTTACCCACAAATGCCTCCATGAACTTGCTCCACCCTACTTGACCCAAAGAATCACCAAGCACTCTGCCACCAGACCATTAAGAATGTGCTATTCCAGCACGATTGTCACGCCCAAATTACGCAAAGTGCGCGCCGGTGGTGCCAGCTTTCCCACTCGGGCCGCCACCCACTGGAACGCACTGCCACCCCACATCAGAATGATTGAATCCCACCAAGCCTTCCACAAAGCTGTTAAAACCAAGCTCTTTGTATGAAACGTACCTGACGGCATTCTGTCACTGTATTATGAATATCATGCTTCACCTGCAACTATGCCTGTAATTGTGTATCCATAAGACCTCCGGTCTCATGCATATCTGCTGAATTAAGAATCCAACACCTACTTGTAACAGCGCCTCGATGCCCATGGGCTGCAAGTGCGCTATACAAATGCGAATAAATAAATAAATAAATAAATAAAGATCGTGGCAAAAAGAGAGTTGATAATGTAGCTTTCATAAAGCGCTACAAACCTTCAGGTATCTGAGCCCTGCTTGTTATAGCACACGGTGTGTGGAGCTAAATTATCGATCTCGGAAGGATGAAAGGCTGAGTTTGGCCCTGCCGAGATTGGATCCTTCATCCGCAGGCTCTGCACAGATGTCAAAGCGGGTGCTGTACTTGCTGAGGTATCGGACCGACATCCTGATTGACAATATGATGGTCCAGTCTTGGAGCTAAATGGAATTGATCTTAGAGCAAGACTCTTGAGCGCAACAAAGTTAGGTAACAATTCCAAAGGCTGATCTAAATGCGAGAACGATAGATTCTCGGGAGGATGCTTGGAACAATGACACGGAACGAGCTGGCCATCTGCCCATTTAGGTTAGCTAGCTAAGGGAAAAATCTCCCTTTCCAGGGGAGAAGACGGCTAACTCCTTACTTAAGTACAGTCTACCATCCGAAAGGATAAGATGCAGAGTTATAATGTCGTGCCTAAAACCAAGAACAAACTCCGTGATCACAGAAGGGACATCTCCAACTGTATCCAAGAAAAAAGGATATATATATTCACCAGAACCCTTTGGAACCGAAGTGAGTTATCACCTTCTTCATTAACTTGGTAAGCACCAGGGGCTGATGGGAAGGCCAAACCGAAAGGGAGGGATGTTGATGAGAGTGAACCCATCAGTGGAACTGAAGCAGAAACTCCTGAGAGGAAGAAAATGGAGTAACCCCCAGCACTAATCCTCTAGGTCTAACATGATCATACCATCTGCCAGGAGATAGGAAACAATGAGCATATTAACACTTCCATTTAAGAGGTGCCACAAATAGAAGCTAAAACTTGCAAAATACTTACTATTGGAAGTACCCCATATGCCCACTTCCCCCTTAGTGGGAGCAGAGTTATCTCATTCATAATTGAAAAACCGTGAGGGAGGCTGTTATCACTGTCCCTTCTAAAAAATGAGGGCAAGGGAAAATTGACAGAGGAAGTGCACAAATTGGATCCTTGTTAACCTACAGTAACCCCCAGGGGTTTGAGGTGAACATAATTTACGAAAACCTGGTGAACACCCGAGGCATTACAGGAGATATCCTATGACCAGCAGGGCTCCTGTCGGCACAATCCCTTCAAAGGAACAAAAAAACACCATGCTCAAGCCCCTCGAGCAGAGGAGTAACTATGCGCACCCCTTGATGAACCTTCTACTGGATAGGTAGACTTAGGAAAAAGGCTTAGGTCATCCTGTGGCCATGAAGGTGTTTCATAGATGCCTAGCAGGCAATCACTCTTATAATCCAGCCCTTCATGATCCACACATTTTCAATTGCTAGTATCATAATCCGAACCTGGATTGTATTGATTAACCTCTCAGAGGAATGCGTTGCCCTTGAGCCATCCCTCCTCACAAGAGGGGTAATTACGCCGCTCCGTAAGAGCAGAGGCGTCGATGTTGCCGAGCAGGCAAACAGATCTCAATCAAGTAGCCCAGCAGTTGCACATCAAATAGTAAAAATAGAGGTTACATCCCTCTTAGCTAGCTGAGCAAACTGGGTTATACATGTCTTAAATACACAGCTACCACTCTTCCTTCGTAGGGTCCTTCCCCTTATTTCCTCTAGGGCAAAGTAGGATACCAAGGACTGTGCAACCAATGTCAAGAGGGTTAGCTCACAAAACAAGAGGATGGCATTGCCTCCCAGGACCGTCCCCTTGATGAGGGGAAGGAGGCTAAGGTCTTTAGCGCCTCATGAAGGCAAGTAGGGTCCTCCAAATTATCTGTTGCAGAAACAAGGACCCTTCATTAGCGGAGATATAACAAGTAAACAGGCTATGAGAAAAAGACCAGAACTGTGGGTACACCTCCTAGCCTGCGTACATGACCCCTTTTAGGGGAGGAGAAAAAACCTAGTAAACGGACTGAGTTGTCCTGAACCTACCTAATGGAAAAGAGGTAACTAACAGAAATGTTTTCATAATGGGATGAAATATTAGGCCAGTGTAGGATTGAAGTCAGACTTTCCTTTCCCACTTGACCCGAGGAAATGATTGGTTACTTATCACGCACTTAATACCAGAGGTCTCTAAGCACGGACCCAGGGAAACCTGTGCTACTCCGTGTCGTCTTGCGTCCAAGACAAGCACGCCCTCTGAGATGGCTGGCTAGGAAAGCAAAGGCCCTCTATAGGTCTTACAACCATTTTCTTTGAAGGACAAAATTAGCAATAAATAAATAACCCAATACAAAGTAATTTTTCAACCGGAAAGCATTAATGCTCCACACACAACAAAACCATTGCTGTAACAGAGTAATGCGCTGAGCAAGCGCGCCTCAAGCTGCTCACCCTAGCAGGGTGTGGAAACCAGCCGCGCACGAGGGAAAACCTCGCATTGCAACTTAGGCAAAGCCTGAAACCGGGCAGGCAGCGGCCCTCAAAATGTCTGTGCAAAAATTTCCGGCGCAACACACCTGTATTGCCATACATAGTGAAAGAGACACTGGGCCTCATTACACGGTAGGCGGTAGGGGTTTACCGGTACCGGTAAGGGCACTGGTACCGGTAAACCCCTACCGCCTTACTACGAGTTCCCTTTGCGGGACCTGACTTTAATGGCTGCTTTTACCAGCCGTTAAAGTTGGGTGCCGCAAAGGGACCTCGGAGCTAATTACGGTACCGCAATTTGCGGTACCGTAATTAGCGCCTTCCCCATTCCCATTATGCCCTATGGGGGCAAAAATGGGAATGGGGAAGAGCCTTGGTGAATGGGGAATTACCGCCCCCGCTCACCTTGGAGTAGGGCGGTAATTCCACCATCCACCAAGGCGGACACGGTAAAATACTGGCGGCAACCATGGCGCTAATAGCGCCATGGTTACCGCCTACCGTGTAATGAGGCCCACTGTGTTTTATAAAATATTTTTATAATTTATTTTTATTATATATTCTTATATATATTCTTAAATATTCTTAAATATTCTTAAGTATTCTTAAGGGGGAGATGTATGAAACATGGCACTTCTCCCCAACTGTGTTGCCCCTAAGCAAAACTGCTGCCAGGCTGTGCATGGGGACTGGAGTATATGGAGACTGTCAATTTTCCTGGTCCATTCCTGGAAACATGCACTTTTAGAAAAAAGGCTTCCTTGAAAATAAAAAACTCTTGTTTCCAATAATGAACAATTCAGCATTTCTAAATTTCTTCAAACCCGCAGACACTAGAGCGCTGCTCCATGCATAAATTAATGGAGCTTCGTTTCCATCTCCAGCTTCCCCCAATATTTTTTAAAATATATTTTCCTCTATATTAACAATCAGCAGGCTCAGCTGCTGTACCAAACTTAGAGCCGAGCAGGCTCAAAACCCTTCACCCTAGCAGGGTGAAAAACACAGTAGGGAAAGGCCGCTGAGGCAATAAACACGCAGTGCCTGTAATCAAGCAGACAAATCACGCGAGCAGCGTGTGAGGAAAAGAAAATATACCAATACATTTTTTAATGAATAGAAAAAGTGTAATAATATAATTGTAATTATATTTTCTTCCAATGTAATAAGGCGGAGGACTAGCTCGAACCGCCAACCTTCCTACTGCGTGTGCCAGAGAGAGTGGCTCTCTAAGAAACGAATCTTCATGACACGGTCGAGCGCGCAAAGACAACAAAGGCGAACGCCGGCGTCCCGGTCAGGGTCGCAAGTCTGAAAAGAACGCTTAAGGCATGCCAACACCCCTAAATAAACTTGAAAGGAAATCGCGACGCCCTCAGGCGACACGCGCAATAATCTTCTCACAGGGGAAGCGTGCCTGAATAAACAAACGCCACGCTCGCCTGAGGAAACTAAAGTTTGTTCAAAGAACGCAGCAATACATAAAAGGAAACACGTTCCCAAGCGAACGTTGTTTCCAGCACACTGAAATATCATCAAATTATACAATATAACAGTGCACAATATACAGGCTAAGTAAAACATGAGGTGTGACTTAGCTGTGGGTCAGCAGCAAAGAAAGAGGGGTTGGGGTTAGAGTAAAGGACATATATAGAGGAGGGTCCCTGCTCATTGGTCCCCTGCAGGGCATGACCTGTCCTCCATGATGGTTTGGGGAGTTCCCCTTGCAATGACATTGAACTCTATCTAGTTCTGTTGTGAAACTTTTTTGTTTGTAAAATTTTTTTTCTTTGCTGCTGTGGTTTCAGAGTAAAGATTGCAATGCATAATATGAAGCCTCCTGTCATGTCATAGAATACGAGTTTTCTGGATGTATATTGTGCTGTATATATCAGAGTGTTCTCACAGATCAATATGTGAACACAACAGAAGCAACATTTGCCAATGAACAGACAATGATAGCCAGTGGAGAGCGTAGGAGAGTATGGAACTCTCAAAGTGGATACTTTCGCACAGGCGTGAGAAGACTGAAGCACTGAAAGTGCTGTCCATGCCTGTGTGTCGAGTTGGCTCAGAGGCACGTGACTACAATGCCCAATGCGCATGCCTTTGAAACGGTCTCAGTACAGTAAATCATGCTCTACCAATTCACCATTATGTCTGCAAATGGAAACAAGTTACAGTACTTTGGTTCTCCCAGTCATTGTCAGCGTCGTCCCGGCTGCTTTGAGGCACTGAGACCTTTTCTAATCTTAAGTGCGGGAGTGGGACGTGCCTACAATGATTCCTTATGGGAATTCAGGACGAACATATTCGCCATTTGTTCTTAAGGGTTTAATGCAAACAAAAGAAAGTGACAGAAGACTATGAGACAACGTTACCTGGTCACACCCATCCCTGGGCATTGCCTCACAACACCCAGTCCTGGGTGGTGTTCTTGTTCTGCTGGGAAAGCGTGCCTCTCCCTTTCAGTTGTTGGGCTCTGGGGGATGGGCATGGCCCCGTGTCGGGCAGACAGCTTAGATATGTGTGCAGATTCTGCAGTACTCGCGCCATTGTGCACATGGCACTACTCCGACTGGATGAACACCTCATGGATCTGGTGAAGGCTGTCCTCCTCTAGCACCTGGATGTTGCTTTCATTGATCATGGCTATGTTGTAAGTCCACATTGACATTGTCTGTGTGGTCTCCAATGTTGTCCCTGACTTGGATCGGCTGAATGGCCTCGTTAGCTCCATTGTTCAGTCCTCTGGCTGTCTGTTGAGATGTCCAATAAATAAAGATTTTTTTATGGGTCAGATTCAGACAAGCTATGGAGCACTCTGGCCTTGGTGAGAGCAGCAGCTGCATGGGAAATGAGAGAAAAGGCATGACAAGAACATTCTAAGGAAGTAGTGACACGTGTTCACCATATGTCCAATATGTTGTTTTGTGCTTGACCACTGTGGCCTTGGAGTGTGGGGAGTAGCTAGACAGGTCAGACAGACACATGAAAACTAGTTGGTGAGAACATCCTAACTGCTTTGGTACTGACACAGTGTTTGATGGACTGCATCTATACATCTATTCACACTCATTGGCAGAAGCAATAGATCCGGCATTGCAAATGTAAAGGGTACGTTTTTTCTGTAAACCCCTGCAAGCCAAGAAAACAGACACTCTACATTTGCAAAGCCAGAGCTATGGGTTTTGCTCATTTTTATTATTGTCGATTTGTCCCTAAAGTCAATTTCCAATGCTTCCAATAACTTCATTGCTCTATTTTGAACTCTCACATATGTTTAATTGTATTAAAAATGTAACCTCGCCTGAGGATAAACCTGAAGTGTGAATACTGGAAAGATTTGTTTATGAATTATGACCAATGGCTTTGCACTGGGCAACCATTCAGATCATTGTTTCTGAGCCTGAAAATCCATTACAGAAGGAGAAAGACCATATGCAAATCAAGTTTGGTTCTACCTCAAAGTGGCAGTTCAACACCAACTGCTACCTCATGTCCCTTCTGCACAAGAACACAACCAGGTCCATATGGTTCAGCCTCATTAGGATGAGGAGAAAGCAGGGCCGTTATATTACAGCAACCTGCCTCTGACCAGTGTGTAATCCCAGTGGGTTTGAGCCTGCCCCAAGGGAGATACTGTCTCTGGCCCCAAGGGAATGGCATTGGAAGGTTGGTACTGTTTGGAGGATGGGGTATTGGGAAAAGTGGATGAGGAGGAGCAGGAACGCCCTAGGCAGGACGAAAGGCTCCTGCCTAATGTTGTATGTCACGTTTCCTAATGGAGAATAAAAGCTTGGAACATGCTGTTTTTCAAAGATAAGATCATAAGGTTGCTCTGTAACAATGCATGTACTTTCCAGTGTTGACTGGTTCCATTCTGGCCCTTGGTTGCGATGCAAGAGATGTGGCTGAACACAAGGCTGTACTGTGATGAATCCCTCCTACCACAATACTGACTGCTGTGCCGATTGGCCTTCGCTCCAGGTCGGAACCATGCTCAGAATACAGTGTTCGCCCAAGATCACAAGGCTGTACTGCAATTAATCTTTCCATCTCCCAGTGCTGATTGATTTTCTTTTTTCCTCATGGAATATGCAAATTTGCATTATACTCCTTGCCATAGAACACACGAATAAAACGCGTCTTTATCTCCCAGTATTGTTTTTTTTTCCTTTCCAGAATGAATTCAACCATTTCGAACTGTCGATTGTTTTCCTTTCTTCCCAATAAATCCAAGAGCTCTGAATATGTGATTTCCCCAAGTTTAGAGAATCTCAAAGTGCTATTTGCTGCAGTTAATATTCATCCGTCCTCTCTGACATCATCTAATTTTAACACCTGCCATAAAATGCTTGAAATGCAATGTTAAATGACACTTTATGTTTGTGAAAATCAGGTGTGAAATCTGAGTCTTATTCTTCTATTTAATCCAACAATTACTATAATTTATATTTTTGGAAGGGTTCACAAATCAATATTGCGTTAGACTACTAATGTGGCATTATGTACCCGTTCCACGGGCAACACCGGGGGTAAGGGCCTGCGGCCTCAGTTAATGGCCAGGGCAATTAGCATGGGCCCAGGGCCGTTACCCCCCAGTATTGCCCATGGAACAGGTACATAAGGCCATTTGCACCCCGTGGTACCAAAGTGCCAACCTGGTTTGCTAAAAAAAAGGATTTTCCTTCCTACAACGGGACGCCGCATGCATCCCGCTGTAGGAAGGAAAATCCTTTACCAACATGGCTGCCATGGAAGGGGAAGCGGGGCTGCGTATGGAGTCCCGCTTCCCCTTCCATGGTGGCCGTGGGAAGCTGAGAGAAAGGCGTGGCTGTGGCAGCAAGGGTAGCCGCAGCTGAAATAAGGTAAGTGGGGGGGCAGGCAGTTAATTCTTTTTAAAACAGGGACGGAAGGTGGGGTTAAGATGGCGGCGGGAGAGCTAGCCATCAGGTGCCTTGGAACACTGGCATGTACTGGTGGTTCAAGCCTGCGTTCCTAGCCACCTGATTGGCTGACTCCCCCCCACCCCCGGGGGTGCTAATTTAACTTAACAAACACCATGTTCCATGTGAACTGTGTGTTAAGAGGTATCTCAGCTTCATCAACACTGCTTCCTTATTTGATGATTTTAGTTTTTGCATTTAAAGGAGTGGATGGAGTCCCTTTCAGCTACATGCACGAGTAGCTGTTTACTTTGTATGTGGCAACATTGATGTACTAACTTCTTTAAAGGAAATGATTGGTACGTTTCAGGATTTTTGATTTGTTCTTCTTCCATGTATGGACATGTACAGAATGCAGATGTGCCATCCTCTTTCAATTCTTGTCTTGCTGGATGGCACATTAGAATTCAAAATACCACAGCAGGACTCTTCACAAAGCATCCTGCACACTGAAAGAGCAATGGACCTGGATTTTGTGAAACTTCATTTTGTTAATGAAGGAGCCAGGCTGTGGAAAGAGGGCAAACATGGGGAATAGATGTGGAGGAAGTGAAAGAGAACCACACTTGCCAAGTGCTGATATTCCCCAATGACCCAACTCAATGGTCCTTGGCCAGGTAATACATGTCAAAGTGGAGCCTCAGCACAAATACATTTTCCCCTCCCCCATGGTCACAATCAGTGTGAAGGCAGCTCAGGTAAGTTTCTGCAGCTTGTCCCAATGTTGTGGGTAATCTGGAACGCACATGCATCCCACTGTTATCAACCTCGACAAGGAAGATGTTTCACAACTGGAAGCAGTAGCACATTTTCAAAGTGTACACTACCTTCAGTGGCAAGTTCTGCATCACCTACTGTTTTGTCATTTCTTCTGGGTAGCATCCATACAATACCCAATCTATTCTTGGAAAGGGATAACTCTGCACTGTCTCATGCGACAAAACCTGTCAATATTTACTCACTAGTACATAATGTAATAAACAATTCTAGCACACAACCCGTAGAAAAACGTATTGATGTTATATTTTAAAAGAAATCTTAAATCAATAATGACAAACTCTAATATATTTAGAAATCAAATATATTTCACAAAATGTAGACAATTTTCAATATTATGCATTAATTATAAAATAATGACATTTGTATGAGCAAGAACATTCAGTTCATCTGTATTGATAGAGAGTAATCACAAATGCCAATAATTAATATCCACAAATGTATGTTGCTAGTTCTCTTGTTAACACTTTTGAACACGTTTCGAGTTAAACAAAAAAACTCATCCCCAGGAGGTTAATTCCCTGACTTCCTATGTGAATTCCTAATACATAAACATGAAATGTATATTTTTTTAAAGGAAAAAATTCTGAAACAATGTTATACTTCTTCAATTTACTGAGTAGTTCACAATAATGGACCTGTATGTTATTCTAAACACCTTTGTGTCTGTACCCCACCAATGACTCTTTAATGAATCCGTCATTGACGTAATTGCATAAAAGCTTCTCTGCATTTTAAAATAAAAATGCCCATGCTTTGAAAAGAACTCATACCAAGATGGATCCATTTTGTAGTGTAATCAGCCTATGTTGATTGGTGTATACCTCATAGTAAAAAAGAACCTGACAGCTGATACATCTTTAAAGAACACCAAAGCTCTGAAGTTAGACCAATCCATATATTATTCCACGTAAACTGCAGAAAACAAACTAAATAAGAAATGAGGTTGAGTCCTGTAAATAAGAGTCATGTTCCAAAATATATCCAATACTCTGGTAAATAGTACTGAAGCAAATGGTGTTGCGTACTTCGCTGTTGAAAAGGTGATCTGCATATTGCGTCTTCCTTTGGAAATGATGTTTCTCATGTGTATCCCACTCACTATGGAAGATGTACAGAGCATAGACCACTACATTTAAGACAGGAAAATGCATACTTGCTTAAACAACATGTGAAGATATGTGTAAAGAATACACACGAAATATAGGGATACATATAGGGATTCCAATCAATTAGTCTATAAACAGTCTTGAAGTCATGAGAAATAGATTGAAATCAACAACTGTTCCATATTTAAAATAAGAAATAGATTACAATAAAATATGGGTAAATAAACCAAGATAAAACAAGACTCTAAACATTCAATTCTAAAAATATATAAATATCAAATTCACAGAATATGATGAACATCGACAAGGAAGATGTTTCACAACTGGAAGCAGTAGCACATTTTCAAAGTGTACACTACCTTCAGTGGCAAGTTCTGCATCACCTACTGTTTTGTCATTTCTTCTGGGTACCATCCATACAATACCCAATCTATTCTTGGCAAGGGATAACTCTGCACTGTCTCATGCGACAAAACCTGTCAATATTTAGTCACTAGTACATAATGTAATAAACAATTCTAGCACACAACCCGTAGAAAAACGTATTGATGTTATATTTTAAAAGAAATCTTAAATCAATAATGACAAACTCTAATATATTTAGAAATCAAATATATTTCTCAAAATGTAGACAATTTTCAATATTATGCATTAATTATAAAATAATGACATTTCTATGAGCAAGAACATTCAGTTCATCTGTATTGATAGAGAGTAATCACAAATGCCAATAATTAATATCCACAAATGTATGTTGCTAGTTGTTGACACTTCTCTTGTTAACACTTTTGAACACGTTTCGAGTTAAACAAAAAAACTCATCCCCAGGAGGTTAATTCCCTGACTTCCTATGTGAATTCCTAATACATAAACATGAAATGTATATTTTTTTAAAGGAAAAAATTCTGAAACAATGTTATACTTCTTCAATTTACTGAGTAGTTCACAATAATGGACCTGTATGTTATTCTAAACACCTTTGTGTCTGTACCCTACCAATGACTCTTTAATGAATCCGTCATTGACGTAATTGCATAAAAGCTTCTCTGCATTTTAAAATAAAAATGCCCATGCTTTGAAAAGAACTCATACCAAGATGGATCCATTTTGTAGTGTAATCAGCCTATGTTGATTGGTGTATACCTCATAGTAAAAAAGAACCTGACAGCTGATACATCTTTAAAGAACACCAAAGCTCTGAAGTTAGACCAATCCATATATTATTCCACGTAAACTGCAGAAAACAAACTAAATAAGAAATGAGGTTGAGTCCTGTAAATAAGAGTCATGTTCCAAAATATATCCAATACTCTGGTAAATAGTACTGAAGCAAATGGTGTTGCGTACTTCGCTGTTGAAAAGGTGATCTGCATATTGCGTCTTCCTTTGGAAATGATGTTTCTCATGTGTATCCCACTCACTATGGAAGATGTACAGAGCATAGACCACTACATTTAAGACAGGAAAATGCATACTTGCTTAAACAACATGTGAAGATATGTGTAAAGAATACACACGAAATATAGGGATACATATAGGGATTCCAATCAATTAGTCTATAAACAGTCTTGAAGTCATGAGAAATAGATTGAAATCAACAACTGTTCCATATTTAAAATAAGAAATAGATTACAATAAAATATGGGTAAATAAACCAAGATAAAACAAGACTCTAAACATTCAATTCTAAAAATATATAAATATCAAATTCACAGAATATGATGAACATAAACTCACAATCGTGATAGTAAAAATGTGTGTGAAATTATAATAAAACAACAGATATCAAAAAACAATATACGAAGTAATACATGACAAAGAACAATATAGAAAATGATGAACAGTCAACAGATAAAATGACTTGAACATCACAGAAAAGAACTCAAATTATTTTCAGAATTCATCCCTTTCGACCAAAGCTTATCATTTGTTAGTCAGAAAGTATTCTCCGTTTGTCAACAAAACATTGATATTGACCCATCAATTGAACTGCATCTGTGCTAGTGTGTGAGGAAACTAATAAAATGTGTGGCTGCCCATGATTTAGTATCCTGCAGCCTGATATTAGATGTATGCTCTGTCCATTTGTATTTAACTTGACGCATTTATATGCCTACATAATAATTCGCACTCAGGCATCTAATTGCAAAAATTGCGGTTGCAATATTAAATGTAGCATAATCTTTTCAATAAGTAGTTTTACCAGTATAGGAATTAATCAATGTATTACCCTTAAATAAATAGTTGTAAGGCTGACACGAGACGCAAGAAAAAGTGGTTTCAATTAGATAATCTCGCATATTGAAGGCAAAAAGACATATTTTTGACAGCCGATTTTGGGCAGCCTTCGAATACAGCATTATGACAATTTTGGGGGTGTTTTAACCCCCATACGCCCTGCCAGCCAGTCACCTGCCTACCCCAAACCTTACCCTCTCCCGCACCTACAGGAATTCCTTTAAATTGGGGGGTTTAATTTCCAAACTCTCCTTTGCTCCTTCAGCCCACGCCCATGCCCCCAAAAAACATTCCCCCTCTACCTCCACAAACACACACATAAGAAAAGTATTACACTTAACGGCTCCCCATTCGCCTTTTCTACTTCAACACCACCCTTTCTCCCTACAGAGATTCCCTTGCCCCTCCCTTCCAGACTACAATCATTCCCACTACCCCCTCAATCCCCACCCAGAAACACAGAGACACATAATAATACTAACCTTATACGCCTGTTACTTCCATGTTCCGGCCTGCCCGTGCCTGTTAGCCCCTGCGCGCACTCATGTGCAGCGAGGGGCGTAGCTGGCCGATTTACAAAGACTGCAATGAGCAGTCTCAGAGCTGTCTTTCTAAACTGACCTTTTTCGAAATGTGTATTTTGTGTTTAATACTTAGAACGGGAAAACCTCGGGAGGAAGCCCTAAAGTGTGTTGACCACATCCCAGGAAAGCTGGCCTGTCCACACAGCCACTCCCCTAATCTGAAAGAAAGGAAAAATGCCATTAGTGCCACTGTTGCTACACATGGGTTTGCCCTGGGGGTGATGAGGCGGTGGAATTGTGAAGATTTGGCACATGCTAGTGTTTTATTTTTGCAAATGCCCTGCATTTAAAAAGAAAAAGCACTCTCCTTGAACAGGCTGGGCATGTCGATGTGCAGTGTCTGCATCAACATTAGTGTCACTGGCATTTTTAAATGTACCACAAACAATGGCATTTGTTAGACTTTTGGGACGCAGGTGTTTAATTCACGATTCAAATGTGGTGGAATCGATTATGAACACTATGGATTCATTTCGGATATTTGCAAAAAGTTCAAGGTGCTTTGTCCACACCCAACCTTGGACAAAGATTATGGTAACCTTTTTGGATCTGTCAGTCATGCTTAATTACAGAATTTCATATAAAAGTCAATAAAAGCACAAACAATAAAATAATAGAGCACAAATTACAATACAATTAATAGAAACACATTATTATTATACATAATAACAATAATAATAATAATAATGACATTTTATAAAATCAGCATAAATATAGAGTTAAAACAACTTCAAGGACCTCTTAGAGCCATGGATGGCTTCTAATGTTCTGGCCCTTAACAATAGCCCTTAACAATGGTGAGAGAGACCTTAGAATACATGTTTTTTAGGTAGTCAAGATGGTAATCTCCAGACCGTTCCAGAAAAACCTGGGTGTCATCGGTGTAGTTTGTGTATTTTACCCCCAGGCTATGAAGCAAGTCAAACAGAGGTCTTGTATAAATGTTGAAACGCATGGGGCCCTGAGGGACACCATAGGTCAGTTGGATCGGTTGAGGCTTTAAAATCTCCAACTGCACCCTGACCATACAAGGTCCTAAAAAAAGAATAGATCCAGTCTGCTGCAGATTGAGAGAAACTATCTCTTCATAAGAAACTGATCATCAACTAAGTCAAAAGCTGCAGAGAGGTCCAGTAGAATAAGAAGTGCTATGTGCCCTTGATCGATGATGAAATCGATATTAGATTTTAAATCAAGGAGAGCTGTCTCGGGGCCAAAGCCTGTATGAAAGCCTCATTGCCGCTCTCCTAATATTTCAATAAAGCCCCGAAGTTGGCTACATGACATTTTGTCTAAAATGTCCAGCAAAAAAGGAGCATTAATAATTGGTTGATAATTCCCTGGTTTTGCTGGATCCAAATTGTCCTTTTTTGTCCAACGAGAAATCCAGGCCTCCTTGATCGAGTAAGGGACTAGAGACTCAGAGAAGGACGTGTTTACAATCCTGATAATCCAGGGAATCAACGCCTCAGAGCCCTTGATTATACTTGAGGGGCATAGTGTCCCCAAGACATGAAGTAGGTTTCATGCCTTTAAGAGTATGTATAACTTCACTCTCAGCTACCTGGTGAAAGAAGAAGCAGGGTGAATATGAAAAAGGGACAGATCTTATGGCTCCAACTCTGTCATCCAGTGATACAGATGAAAGAGAAGTATTTAGGAAAGTTTGATGAGCTAAAATGTTCAATTTGTGAGTAGAGTTTTTTTTTATAAGTTTGTCTTGGATAGCTGGTCCCCAAGCATCACTTTTTTCAATCATAGGATGCTTGTTATTTCCTTCTAACTCTTGAAGGATAACAAAAAGCTCCAGTGAACTGGATAGCTTCCATTATTCTGTTATTGTATTTTTCTTGTTTGGCAGACAAAATGGCCTGTTTGTAGTCAGTTGTAGCCATTTTATATTCAAGGAAAGATTCAGAGCATGGATGTTTGTGCCATTTGCGTTCTTTGGCCCTTTTTAATTGCCTAAGCAAAATCATTTTACTGTCAAGCTAGGTGTTTGTTTTCAATCTTATTTGATACATTTAAGCTTAAGTGGAGCAAGAGTATTGATAGCATTGGGTATTATCCGCTGACATTGTAGCACAAGGCTCTCCACATGTAGGGGCTGTCAGATGTATCGGATGGGTACCTGATTATAGATGCCAAGACTTCAGGGGTAACCTTGCTAAAGTTCCAAGTCATATTCAACATTTCCATAGGGGTGGACACTAAGATGTTGCGCCCTGGGAAATTGAGCAAAAAGGACACAATATGATGGTCAGACCAAGTAATTGGTGTTACTTCTAGATGGGAAGTCTCAATGTTGTGGGACAGCATCCATTCCAAAGTGGTACCCTCATGTTGGAACATGGACTTCCAATTTAAAACTATCAAGAGAATTAAGTAAGGAAGATGCATCCTTGTACATGCTGCCTTAAACCTAGCACTTGCAAATTGCTGGCTGCATTACCACTGTTTGTTGCCTTTATTATTTATTTATTGTTATTTATCTGTTTCTCCTCTGCTTCGCACTTTCCACCTCTCCCCCTTCCATGCACTTTTCCCCTCCCCCCTCTCCCATGCACTTGCGCGTTCTCAATGTCACTGGGCCTAGTAAAATCGCTGTTTTGTTCTCCCCTGTTCCCCTCCCTTGCCTTGTCGCGCTCTGAAACACTTGTGTACGAGCGCGATAGAAATAAAATATCAATCAATCAATCAATGAGGATTGCCGGCCCAAAGATTAAAATCACCAAGAATCACAGCCTCAAAAAAGGCCTTCTGGATGGCGGACTATATAACACTAGAAAACTAATGGAGGTCGGAGGATTTAACGTGAGTTTTATCAGTAGTGATTCACAATTATCCGGCAAAAATGTGTTCAAAAGATGCAGTTTGAGAGAATCCTTATAGTTTACAGCAACCCCACCATCTCTTGCTGATACTCGATTTGCCCTCAGGAATTATATCCAGTGGAAGTTGCCAGGATAAGCGAGTGAGTAGCTGCATTGTGAAGGCAAGTCTCTGTAATGGGCAGCACATCAATAGAATCCTCAACCAGGTAATCTACTATTTCAAATGAATATTGCATCAGGAAACAAGTATTTATCAAAGCAATTCTCAGGTGCAGGGCCCTTTTAGGAGGACAGCTTCCGAAAACTATGAGTAGAAATAGCATATAAAAGGGTATTCATTACTATGCCATTATTATCAACATCATGTGTGTCAGGCTCGTTTTTAAGTGGCTTTATCGGGGGCGTTGTCAATTCAAGTGGGGCCAATGCCTCGCTAACAATTGTATCAGTCTGGATAATAACATTCTCATCCACACATATAGGTAGAGAGGATAACGAGCCACAAGAAAGGCTAATGGCTGGAGCAGAAGGGGATATAGGAGAGCCAATCTCCAGCAGATTGCTCTCCAAATTAGATGCAGGGGCACTAGGCCCTTGAGACTGGCAGCACTAATAGGGACTATAAGGTCGAATGCCATAGCCAGATATTGTGCTAAATTATGAGCGCTTTGAGAGCGGGTTATTCTTGCCGAGATTTGTCCAAATACATCAGTATCAATTATTGTTGTCATTAGCAGCGTACAGAAAACGGTAAGCAGATAGAAAACCCAAAACGGGGAAATCTACAAATTCGATGTACAGTAAGCAAAAGCAGGCTAGCTGTTACTGAAAAAATTAACAAGCTATACCATTGGGATGTCAAGTATACCAATCCATATTTACATGCTAAATAATAAGTCACAGAACTAAATGACAAACAAATTCGGATACCAAGCAAACACGAACCAGTACAAACCAGAGATGTTAATATTCCTGCCCTGACGCTCCTGAAGTTAGTTAAATAGGCGCTGAGGAACCAGGAAACATGCTAAGTGTAGTCTTAATCGAAAATCTATTCAAATACACTTTAAAACAACTCCTTACAAGTACGTACATGTGTTAGATGAACAACGGATTGATTAAAAATGCTACCTGCTTGAAAATGCTAAAAGCTGCAATTTAAAACAGGCAAACTTTCAGGGTAATTCATGGATTAAATGTACTTCGAAAAGGGGAGCGCAATCGTGAAAATCTTAGCGCACGCGTGCCAAAGCCGCGCACGCAGCCGTTCATCGATTCATGGAATCCGTGGGTGGCGCACGCGGGCGCACACGTCACTAAACAGCGTGCGCTATGCGCACATGGAAAGCGCACATCGTGTAGCACACACAAGAAAAGTGGCCGTAACACGGGGCGTAACACGCGGAATGGGGAACAACGTTTGAAAATGTGGGCGTTACGGGGGGAAGTACAGGAGTTAAATGCTCGCAACGCCCACACGCACGCTAACACCACGTATTCATGGAATCGAACAGGGGAAATCCGTGCACCAAAAAAGAGGCGTTAATGCGGAAACACGTACGCCAGCAGGAAGCAGGCATAAGCGGGCCCGCGCAGCATAAAAGTGCATGCAAACAACAAACAAGCTTAGACGCTACGATGAATATACCGTTCCTCGCAGCAGTAGTAGTGGGACACCGCAGGAGGAGGAGGATAGCCAGGCCCTGCATTTTATTACCCAGGACTAGCCTTTTTGGGATGCCTGATGACCAGGTGTATGGGAGGTAAAGGGTTTCCACCACACATAATCCTAGAACTGGTCAGGGAGTGGGAGGATGACCTCACATCACCCACCCTGTGCTCCCAAGCACTGAGCCCCTTGGAAAAGGTGCTCAATGTACTGCACTTCTTGGCTACTGGTTCATTTCAGCAGACAAGTGCCATAGTGGGGGGTGTGTCACAGGCCACACAGTCATGCTGCCTACACCAGGTGTTGGCCATCATGACTGCACACCCCTCAGTCCGCAGGCACATATACATGCCCAGAACACCTGCAGAAAGGCAGGCTGTTGTCCAGCAATTTTTACGGGGTGGCACACTTCCCCAAAGTGCTAGGTGCCATTGATTGCACCCATGTGGCTCTATCTCCTCCCAGGGCCACTGAGCATATCTATCGAAACCGCAAGCACTGGCGTTCCATCAACGTGCAAGTTGTATGTGATGCCAAGGGAATCATCACCTCAGTATATGCCAACTATCCAGTTTCCAGCCATGATAGTTTCATATCCAGAATGTCACCCCTAAACCGGGACCTGGAAGCTGGCCGACATGTCGACACATGGCTAATTGGTGAGTATAAATGCCTCTGCACATGCATGCATGTCAGAGACAGAGAAATGTGAAAACCCCACTAATGACAACCATTATCACCTCCTCAGGGGACAGTGCCTACCCTCTGAGCACCTACATGATGACGCCAATTCGGAACCCCACCACACCACCCGAGGTAAGATACAACAGAGCCCATATTGCAACCCGGGGCATAGTGGAGCACACATTTGGAGTGCTCAAGTCACGCTTTCGCTCCCTTGACCGCTCTGGTGGGCAGCTGCTATATGCGCCCCCAGTAGTGTGCAGGATCATAGTGGAAGCATGTGTCCTGCACAACGTTGCAACCGGGTGGGGCGTGCCGGTGGACATGGTGGTGCCCCCACATCCCCAACCACATACACGGCTGCTGCGCATGGAAGGTGAAAGGGCACATGGTGAGGCAGCCCGTACCCAGCTTGGGGCAAATTACTTCACCTAAAATCCCACCCCTGCGGAGTGCACACAGGCCTGGCACATACCAGCTCACAATCAATGATGATGGCAAAAGGGACAGTGAATTGTCACAACCATACCAGCCAAAGATTGTTCACCGGGAAGTGCTACATTGTGTGCATCCCTAGCTACTCAAAGACACCCAATGCTGTGTCAGAAAAAGGCACACATTCATGAAGCATGAAGGACTACCCTCTTGCAAAATACCACATCAAAATAGTGGCATTTCACCCAACCCCTCCCCATCTCACCTACCCAACACACCATGGCATGGCATGCAATGTGAACGCAACCAAATGTATGCACAACACATGACACAAGTTGGACAAAGTGCACTGTCCCAAATGAAAAACAGGGCACAGACAATTTGCTCTCAATAATGACCAGAAAAACAATACACATGAACAAATACCACCAAGAGAAAACATCAGTACATGCTCAAACAGTGGCAATATATGACAGTCAAAAATTAAAGTAGTACAAGTGTCACAACCTGACTAAGGTAGCACATCGACCCCTTCCAACTGCAGAGTGTTGCTGGAAGTCAAATGTATCAGTGTACTGCATACAACATGAACTGCATCTGCAAAGTAGATGGGCTTGTTAAGACATGAAGAAGGTACATGTATATAAGGAAAAATTCATGGATGTAGAACCATACATAAATCCACCATGCAGTGGAGATTTCTACAACAATACCCACTAGGGATGTGTACACAGTTTTGACTACAGACTGTCTACACAACTTATGGGGGCCCAATGTCACTGTGTAAGTTACTGTCACTTGGTCACACCCTTTGCAAGCCCATGGAAAGGGGAAGCAGGAGGGGTGTGTGTGTCAGGAACCCAAGTATCTAACCCAAAGACAGGACAAGCCTCAGTGCCCATCTGGACTACACAGTGGATGTCTACGGGAGCCACACAAAGCAACACACTGTAAAAAAAAAAAATGGCCATGTGTGGACCCGGGCGGGGAGGCCACCCAGGAGGGACGAGGTACAGGGTGCAGCCCAACATGTTGAGAAGAAAAAAAAACCTCCATGGGCTCATGGCCTGCATGGCTACGCTACAGTGGGAGAACTGCTGTCGCTGTCATCACCCTCTGGTGGTACATTAGAAGGTGGGCATGATATGGGAGGCAGACCACGCAAAGCCCTGGCATGCTCCTCCATGGCAGCAAGCATGCGGGTCTGAAAGGTATGGTTCTGCGGGATGATGGTACGGAGATCCCCATGCAGCACCTCACGGGTAGCACGCATTTCAGGCTGCATGGCCTCGCGTGATGCCCGGATCTCCTGATGGGTTGCTTGGAGCTCAGCAGACAGTGTGCGTGTCAGCTGCTCCAGCTGCTGTTCTGCCCTTGTACTCTGGGACACCTCAAGTTCACACAGAGTATCTCTGAGGGAGCTGTGTTCCAACCTCAGGGCTTGCCTGTGGGCCTGTGACTCTACAGATATGGCTGTGCGCAGAGTCTCGAGTCCAGCCCGTGGCTCCCTGTCAGATGCCAACATGTCCTCCCTGTGTGCTGTGTGAGTGGCAAATGGACTCTGTTGCCTGCTGCTGGAGCTCCATCTGCTTTTCAGGGGGGAGAATGGAAGTGGCCACCCTATTCGTTGCCTGAGCCATCATTTTGCACGATATCCCCTGTTGTGCTGCTATAGTGTAGATGGAGTTCTCCCACACAGCATTGCGTGGTGGCGCACAGCCACCATGTTGGCGATCACCACACCTGTTTGGGGCAAGGTGATGTGCACCTTGCTGTGCTGGCACTGCCTGCGGCTGCAGGACTGCATTCCTCCTTTAATCTGCTGGCCCAGGAACAGGAGCAAATATTGTGGAGTGTGACCCTGCATCTGTAACCGTCAGAGTCGGACTTTCCAAAACTGAAATCCCCATAGAGGGGTCTACTCCCGGTGCAGGTGGGTTGGACAGAACAGGATCCCTGCCAGAAACACACACCTGCGACGGAACATATGTCTCAATGTCCGATTCAGCACCTGATTCATAGAGGTCTCCGGAGGTGTACCCAGAGACACCCATGGACAGTATGGTCTGTAGGAGTATTGGGTTTCACCCACCACCACCCCACGTCCTCCACTGGTGGCCGGTTGTGGCTGTGAGTACTCCTGGCTCTGCGCCATCTCCTCCTCCTCAACAGCATCAAGTGACTCATCACCTGCAAAAACATGAAGCATAACTAATGGAAACATGCATGAGCACCATAGCACACACACATAGGCATGACGAGGCAGACATCCAATACATAAATGACACATATCACACATGACAATAACTCTGGCATGCATGCACAGTCCATGAGTTGGAAGGGGAGGCAAAAAGCAGACACTGCCACCCATCCATGTGAGATGGACATCATGAAATAAAACATGCAAAATAGTGTGACAAAACATGCATGTGGCACACGCTGCAACAAAGCCAGTGTTCACTGATGCAGTGATGTCAGGCACATGGATACATCAATGGTTGTTCACTTCGACATGACAGAAGACATTGTCATGATCAACATTCAAGCAGGGCCCCAAAATGATTGTGTGCAGGCCACGTGTAGGTGCACATCACTCAATCAGCCTGATTGGTGAAATCATTCTAATAATAAGGTAAGAAATGTGGCCCATTGTGGGGTGTTATCTATGACTGAAGTATGATGCATTTGGGGCAGTACGGCACAAAAATGTGTGGTAAAAATGCTTAGAATTTCATCAATCAGGCAGAATGAACAGGAAAACAGTATGAACAATGTTGTGGCACGATGACAGTCGAAGGGCAAGTGCAGTAATCAGGTGCAAATTGTCAACTGTGGTCAGAAAGGATACGTTGAAACCCAAACCCAAGGCCGGGGAATGGTTTGGAGGGACCACATGGGTGACCCATAGCAGTCATGACTACACAGCCTCACCTGGCACTCAATCAGAACACATCACCCAAGCAACATACACATGGATTGCACACACATGCATGGGCACTTACCGTACATTGCTTCAAGATCTGGTAAGTCTCCCACGACTTGGATCTGATCCTCTGTGATGAAGGCTCCAGCAATAGACTCATGTTCAGTGAGTTGCTCCTCCTCTGGTGGAGACCCACTGCCAGTCACCACAGTAGAGGAATGATTGTAAGCCAGCTTGTTCTTTGCTCTGCGTTTCAGGTCATTCCACCGCTTAGAGCAATCATCAGCTGTGCGCCTCACAAATCTAAGGGAACTAATGTGGTTCGCGATGGTCTGCCAGTGGGCCCTACGTTGAGCAGGCATTGTCTTGCACCCTGCAGTCACCACCATTTCGCGGCCATTGGCCGACACGTAGCCCACAAGTGTGTCTAGTTCTGCATCATTGAAACTAGGCTTCCTTGATGTGCCGGAGTGGGTAGCCGTGTCTGGGGTCCCAGCCTGTACCGCAAGAGCACCCTTCTTCCTCTTGGAAAGTGATGCGGACTCTGAGTGGCTTATGCCGCTCTGGTTGGTAGAGGCTGAAGCGCAGGTGGACTGGGCACTGGAAGTAGCCAAAGGCACGATGACCAAAGGTCTCACTGCAGGTATTGGCTGCTGGGTGATGTTTGCAGGACCAACTCGGTGTGATGGACTTGGACGAACACTGTCCCGGCTGGGAGACTCGGAGCTGGGGTGGATTGAGCTGCAGCTGCCCCTGCAGCCTCCTCACCCTGCTTACTTGGGGCAGCAGATGACATTGCTGCCCCAGATCCATGGGGCCTGGTGACAGCAACTTTCACTGCCACACGTGGCTTTGAGTTGGTGACACGGAAGTCAGCCTGGGAGTCGTCCTGTGCTGGTTCAGTTGACAATATGGGGGGGGGGTAACAAGGCCTGAGCTGGGATGGTGTCAGCTTCACCTCCCCAACCATTTGGGGGGGCAGCCATAGGTGTCCCTGATTGGTCCTCCACACACTGGCCTCTTGGGCTACCCTACACATCCTGGCCACATCCCCTACCGTGCGCACCTCTTGCAGGTCGGCCATCTTTGCCTCCCTTACCACTTGGTCGCCTCCCAACCATGGCACTGATGTTGTTGTGCGAATGGGAGTTGCAATAAACAATTGTCCTGGGCAATTAGGGGGAAAGAGGTAGGGTACTAGATGGAATACAAACCCTAGTGCTCTAGCAAGGCTGTCTGTGACCCCTGGGGGAAGATGACAGGTCACGCAATGCACAGGCACCCCAAAAACAAAATTTAACGTGCACGCGACTCTTGGTGGGCCATGTGCATGGAATAAAGAACCAGCACTATGCTGTGGCACCCAGAAACACAAAAATAAGCATACGCATGGTACACGCAGGCTACAATGACCTCTGAATGGGTACGCAACACAGTTGGAAAATACGAGCACGACTCACCGTCTGCCTGGAAAAAGAACCTGAAAAATACGCAACACCCCCGCCAAAAGAAAAATAGAACTCTGTCTGAGTATACAAGGAGTACGAACTGGATCCATTATGAAGTAATTGCGTGTGAACCGACAAGAAGTACAAGAATCATCCGCTCGCTCTCCACAAAAGACACGTACAAGAAAATGGTGTCCTACGTGTACCTTTTAAAACAGCCCACATGTGCAACATCACTTACGCATGTACGCGCTAAGGGACTTTCCCCCAATTACACGCATTAAGACGCGTACGTGCTGTTTCTTCACATGCTGATTCAGTATGCACCCGTCACGAGGGAAACGCCGTGCGAGTAACGTCACAGACGCGCTTACATGCTAAGGGCCTTTCCTCGAAAAACACGCTGACGTGCACTCTTTTCACGTGCCATGTCACTCCGTATCAAGCTTGCCACGCGACAACACATGGAAGACCACGTCCCTGCCCTGAAGGCCATTTTCCTGCCCCCCCAGAGCCCTGAGCACACTCCAACCTGCCATCTGCTGCTGCCTGCCTGCCTGCTGGCCACGTGCTCTGCTATCTGGTGCCTGCACGTCAGCCATCTGCAGGGGTCCAGTTGCTGTGACCACCCCTGCTGGAACAGAAGACTCCCGACTGGTATACCATCGCTCCACAGCCCAGCCCCAGGACCCAGTTGCCCACCCACACCTGCCACGGGGTTTGCCATGTCTGACACAACACCATCTGGCACCAGTGGCAACCCCCCAGCAGAGAGGCAGAGGGCTGCCAGCTTCAGTGCCAAAGAAGTTGGCATCCTGGTGGAGCAAGTCCTGGGGCATTATGATGCCCTCTTTGGAAGTTCACGCACTGACAATGAAGGACGGAATGGGATCTGGAAGGACATTGTGGCTGGCATCAACGTGGAGGGGGTGACAGCCTGCGACATGCAACACGTCCGGAAGCGCTGGGAGGATTTCAGGTCCAGGACCCTCAGCAAGGCCCGGCGCCTCTTGAAGACAGAGGGGTGCCGGATCCGCCTGAGTAACATCCAGATGAGGGTCCTGGAACGCACAAACCCAGCGCTCCACTGCCAGGTCCTTCAGAAGCAGACCCGTCCCGAGTCGAGCGGTAAGTGTACATGCGTACTGATTGGACGAATGTCACGATCCCTGCTTCCAAGGGGTCAGGACTTGCCCCACGACCTTGGAAGCAGGCCCATGACTCTGATCCCAGGAACCAGCCAGTCCCTATAGGGACCCTCTGGACCTTGTCCTGGCGCCAGTGGCGCCAGGCTCATGATGGTGACTGGTCCCGGCACAGGAAGCGCCGGGCTCATATTGGATAAGAGTGCTTGGTGGACCTACCTGTAGCAGACCATGCTGCTTACTTACCAGCTAAACTGGTCTCCTGATCCTTCTCTGCCTGGAACTACTTTTTCTGTCTGGGTGGAGCAGGAGCCACTCCCTGGAAGCAGAACACAGGAACTCTTTTTGAAATCTGGAACTCTTTTCTTACCTGGGTGGGGCCGTGGAAGGAGACGCCTAAGCACTACAGAAGGCTATTTAAACCACACCCGATTGGTTTCACGTGCTTCGCGTTATTCTGCATCTGCAGCAGGACGCTCACCGTGTCAGCTCCAGGAAATCTCCAGCTCCAGATCCTGTGAACACGAAATAACCTGCTGGAATCCAATCTGCAGTCTTCTTCAGTCTCCTGCAGCTCCTGCAAAACAAAGGCACAGGTTAGGTTAAAGTAAAGGCAGTGAATCTACTTACCTAATCCAACGGCAGCATCCAAGGCGCCTTTTTCTGCCTTTCTCTTCCGGCATCCGACATCTGCAAAGAGAGAGAACATCGGTTAGTAATATTCAACTACAAGATCTGCTTACCTGTGTTACGCCCGTTCCAACTCAGCTCGCGCTGCATTCCGGCACCTGCAAGGCAAGATACATCGGTTAGTAACGCTTAGTTACAAGACTGCTTACCTGTGTTATGCTCGCTTCAATCTGTTCGCGCTGCACCTCAGCACCTGCAAAGACAAAAGAGACATTACGGAGCATTCTCCAGCGCTAGTGCAGTCTTTCTACTTACGTGCCATTAGAAGGATAATCTTCATCATCACAGCCTCTGAAAAGGGAAAGACATAGGGCCTCATTACACGGTAGGCGGTAGGGACATACCGTTACCGGTAAGGGATTACCGGTATCGGTAAATCCCCTCCCCAATCACGAACCGGACATACCGCCATTAGCGGCACCGCAAAGTACGGTGGCACTATTAGCGGCAGGTCCGTGAGCGCGCGGCCCCTCAGACCGGAAATAGCGGCATAGCGCTAATATCACGGCATCACGAGCCATGCGTACATGGCAATACCGGCATATAGTAGACCCAAAGAACCCTTACCGGCAAGGCGCTAATACCGGCATCGCGAACCACACGTTAAAAGAGCACAGCAGAGTTCCCACCTGCCACAGGTGGACAAAATCAGCACAGGTGGAGGCAATGGAGACTGGCAGCACAAATGAGCACACCACACCCCTCCCCACACCCATTCCCACACCAAGATGGATGCAATACTAGCAGCATTACATGGGCTAGAGGACATGATTGCTGTGCAGCAGCTACAACAACAGGCAGCACAGAGGAGACGCAGGAGGAGGAGGAGGAGGGCAAGACAGGCGCAGCAAGCACCACCAGTGCACCTAGTGATACCACAGAGGCAGCCACCAATACCCAGGATCAGAGCCAGTCCAGTCAACCTAACCCCTGAGCAGATACACACCCTGTACCATCTGGACTGGGATACCATCACCACCATAGTAGACATGATATACAACGACATTGTGAGTCTCATTTACATCCGTACTGCCATCCCCCCTCTACTGAAGGTAGTAACAGTGCTCCACTTCTTGGCCACAGGCACCTACCAGCATACGGTAGGTCAGATGCATGGCATATCACAACCAGTATTCTCACGCACACTGAACCAGGTGCTCGATGCCCTCCTGCAGCACACAAGTCAACACATATACATGCCACGGACTGCCCAGGAGATCTCCAACACCAAAGTTGGCTTCCATTCACTGGCAGGCATCCCAAGTTGCATCGGGGCCATCGACTGTACCCATGTAGAACTGCTGGTCCCACATGCCAATGAGGTAGTGAACCGTAACAGAAAGCAATACCACTCCATCAACGTCCAAATGGTATGTGACTCCAATAAGATCATCACACATTGCTGTGCCCGATATCCCGGTTCAACCCATGATGCAATGGTCCTGCGGAACTCGACAATACCACGATACATGGAGCGACATGCTGGACAACGTTCGTGGCTACTTGGTGAGTAGCAGGCCGACCACATGTCAGTGTGATGTGGATTGTGAGTGGGGGGGGGGTGATGCATACTCCAACTGTGCGTGAATGGGGGGGGGGAGATGCATACTCCAACTGGCCGTGAATGGGGGGGGGGGATGCATACTCCAACTGGCCGTGAATGGGGGGGGGGGAGATGCATACTCCAACTGGGCGTGAACTTGTGTCATGAGAAGAATGGACATACATATTTGCATCACTGTACAGTGAGGCAGCCCACAATGGACCAGAGACAAGACCACATGCCGGAAGTGAGTGCCACGGCAAACATATCAATCCATTACGCCAAACAGGCCATTCCAAACAACATGCACACCGCACAACACACCATTCCCCCATTACACAAATCGGCAACATGCATATCAAAATCACAACTGAAATGTACGCTGAACAACATCAGAAATGGTCCGCGCACATGAGTGCATACAAATGGATCCCCTGTAGCCATTGTGGTGAGGCACACCCGTACCCCACCACAGAATTGCCATCAAACAGCATGGGGACATCAACTAAGGAATGGCAGTGTACTAGCAGTGTGGCACTAACGTTGCCAGGGCCAGGAAACACAAATCACTTAAACTCTGGCGGGACATGGCAATCCCTGCTGTATGCATGCATGGTGCATGTCCACTTGCAAGGACCACCTCACCTTCCCACATTGCAGTTACCCTGATTGCCATGCGTGCTTGGATCAGTGGATGTCGTTGAATATGCAATGTTTGTTTGTGTGATATGTGCACGCTCCACATTATGTAGACACTTACACATACCCATTGTTGCACCCATGCAGGTGATGCAGGTTATCCCCTGAAGAGGTGGCTCCTTACCCCTGTGCGGAACCCACAGAACAGGCACGAAGAGGACTACAATCATGCACACACCCGTACCCGCGTGGTGATCGAGCAGACATTCGGCCTATTGAAGGAACGCTTCCGGTGCCTCAGCAGGTCGGGCGGGGCACTCCTGTATGGGCATGAGAAGGTGGCCAAGATCACCATGGCATGTGTCATGCTTCACAATATGTGTATCAGACGGAATGTGCCAATGCCCCCTGACATAGAACTGCGACCACCGTCTGAGGATGATGACGGGGATGAGGATGGAGGAGAGGGGGCTGCAGGTCATGCAGGTGGCGATGCCCATGAGGGACGTGCTGTGTGGCAGCACCTGATAGACCATTGTTTCTGATGCACATGGATTAGGAGGGTGCAATTGGTGTTCAGCTCAGGGCACGGGGTGTATGGAGGACATAATCACAGTGCACCCTTCAACAATAAAGCACACATACACAATTATCAATGTCCAGTCATGTGATTATCCATGCCATTACGTGTGTATTGAGCATTATGACATTCAAACTTGCATGTACCCTCCACCCCAACAACCCTCACCCCCTCCCCCCACAACTCCCCCAAACACCCTCACCCCCCTCCCCCCACAACTCCACCGAACACCCTCACCCCCCTCCCCCCACAACTCCACCGAACACCCTTCCCCCCTCCCCCCACAACTCCACCGAACATGGTGTGCACATCAGTGCTGCATTAGTTCCCAAGTGTCAACTGGGACAGGCTGGCCCTACTTCCCTCCTCCACTACCACCATTGGGGGGTTGTGAGTCTGACCGCCGCAAGGACCGGCTGGACCTGCGCAGGATGGTTGTCTGGTCGGAGCTAGTAGACGAGGGCGTGGCTGGTTGATCTTCTCCCTGTGAGTGACGCATGCTCTCCATCGCCTCAGCAATGCGCGTTAGGACCTGCCTCACAGCGGCCATCTCGTCACATAGGCGCGTCGTGTTGCTGTCCATGGCAGCTTTCATGTCCCTTGACAACACCCAGATCTCCTCCCTGGTCGAGGCAGCCTCGCTCACTTGCCGGGCAACCAGGGCATTGAGCTCCTCCTGGCGCTGGCGTATCAGGCTCATGGTGTCGTCTGCGGCCCTGCCCCTGTTACTCCTCGGCGCAGCTTGCTGCATGTGGCCGACATCAGGTGAGCTCGCCACGGGACTGAATGACCCATCCATTGCATCTCCGGCATGCACCTCATGGATGCTGCCATTGGATGTGTTGCATGGGCTGTGGAGTGGGGACAGCTGGGGGCTGGGTGTACGCTGCCCTTCCGGTGTCGGACATGGGTCGTCCACATCACTCATAGGTGCCGTGGCTGCTGCTTCCCCAACGGAGCTATTGGCTGCGGACGGCGTGCCTTCTGGCACTGGCTCCTGAGTGGTGGGGGTGGGTGGTGGGGGTGCTGCCACAGTGTCGGAAGGCATTTCGACCCTTGGTGTGGTCGTTGCGTGGGTGGCTTTTGAACGCTGGCCCACTCCAGATATCCCAGTGCCCCTCGATGTACTGGGCCTGGTGCCTGCATCCTTTCCCTTGGCCTGCTTTTTGGGTGGTGGGGCCTGCATTGCAGAGTCCAGCTCCTCACTGTCAGATTGTGACCCTGTGGGGGAGCAAGACAGGGATAACATCAGTGATGGGTCAACGTGCATCATGCATATGTTGTTGTTGCTGCAGTTTTTTGGATTTGGACATCTACTTTGGGCCTGCAGGTTGTTGGCCAGATGGGTGGGTCATCCGGACATGTGTCAGGGTGACACGTGTGTGAGGTGCTGCATGCATGTGGTTGTGTGGGGATGTGCAGGGCATATATGCAGGGTTGTGTACATGTGTGTGTGATGACCCCATCCATTAGCTGATTCCCAATTCACATTTGGGGGAGGGACTCATGCTTGGCATTGCTGTGTCTTGCGTGGTCACTCACCTCCGTCTGACGTTGTTGCCACACCACACTCCATTCGGCCCACTCCCTCGATGGATTCTATGCCAATGGTGCTGGCACATGTCTCCTCCCACTCCTGCATCTTCATCGGGGATCCACCTCCGCCTCCTGTGCCCATGGCCAGATTCCTGTTGGCCGATAAAATGCTGCGTACACGGAGGCGCAGATCATCCCACCGCTTGCGCACGTCCTTTACGGTGCGGGGGTGGAGCCCACCGCACTGACTTTCTGCGCCACCTCAGCCCAGCTTTCCTTTTTTCTCAGGAGTGCCGGGCGCCGCATGTCGCTAGCGAACACTACGTCTGCATTTGCAGCCAGGGTGTCTGCCAGCATTTTCAATTCCTCGTTTGAGAAGCGTTCTTTGCGCTGGCGCGCATCGGCTTTCTTTAGGGCCTTGGGCATTGTTTGTTCTTCTGGGATGTGGTTTTGCCAGTCGTGGTGTTGCTGCAGGTCCTGAGTGCAGGGGATGGCAATGGATTGTGTTTTTAAGGATGGCCGCCGGGCTCTTTCCCGTTCCGGTGTGATGACGCTATTTCCGGTTCCGGTGTTTTACGGTGACCGCTAATAGCAGTGACCGCTAACAGCGGTGACCGCTAATAGCGTGCAGCATGAGGGCGGAGGTGCTATCAGCACTTTGGTCGGAGCCGGTAAGGTGCTTTTCCGCCATGGCGGTAGGGTCATTTACCGGCATGGCCCTATGCGCGTGTCCGCTAACTCGTAATGGGACGCTATTAGCGGTCTCATGCGATGGCGGACACGCTAATAGCGCCATGACGGTAAATCACATTTTTTAGCGCCTACCGTGTAATGAGGCCCATAGACTTTACAGACTTAAGACTTTTGAAAGATAAGAAAGCAAGGCAAAAGGAACTTTAATACTTACAAGGCACGCTCGTGCATTAACGGCGTCTTCGCTCTCAGCAAATCCTCTGCTATCAAGAGGCAGAGCTTGCATCCAGTGAAGCAACTGGATCCAGCGCCCCTGCATAAGACGCAGGATGGAGAGCCCGGCATTTACCTATATAAGGTAAGCGCAATATCAACCCAGTTCCACGGGGAAAGAAAGGGCGAGAGGGGCTAGGAACTTTCCGAACCTCCAAACACTAATACCTTGGTTTACCCTTGCAGACATCTCTCTCTTCAGCTTAAACTGTCGGTGGGAAGGGGGCCCAGTACGGGAGCAAAACGAACCCTGCGCCTAACACTGAAGACAGTATCCTCGCCTGATCAAGACCCGCACCTCCGGGGGAACCAGGTGAGCATTACAGAACGTGAAGCCTTACCACAAAATTCCCGCCCAGGCGCAATGGAAACTTCAGACACAGACCAGTTGGCCCAATTACTCGGGGAGTTGAGGGCGGAAGTACACGCTGCACGTCAGGAAACAAATGCCCTAAGGAGGGAGTTAGTGGTCTCCAAAGAGCGAACAGACGATTTGGCTAGACAATTGCTGCAAGCCCAAGCTGGACAAACTCCTCTACCAACCCCAAGTGGGGGCCACGCTCCTCCAGCTTCCTCGAATCCGGTACAAATCAATCTACCAGGAAATATACCTTTGGCTCCGCCCGAACGCTTTTCAGGTGATTCAAAAAGGTTTGCTGTGTTCTTCAATCAATGTCGCTTGCACTTTTTGTGCAGACCCGCCGCTTTTCCAACAGACCAGGCTAAAGTGGCCTTCGTGCTCTCTTATCTCAGTGGCAGTGCCGCAGATTGGTCTGTTCCTTTAGTGTCTCAAGATGACCCCATTCTCCATAACTTCCAGGACTTCCAAGCCAGTATGGAGAAACTGTTCGCAAGGCACTATCAGGGACAGGCCTTGGACAATGAACTTCTTTCACTACGACAGGGCAATCAAGATCTTCTGACTTATATTGCCTCATTTAACAGACTAGTGGTGGAAACCGGATGGCCGGAGGATAAGAGGATCACACTGTTTTACAGAGGTCTGCGTGGGGAATTAAAAGATGTTCTGGCTCAAGTGGTAAATCCTCCACAAGACTGTTCCGAATATATCGATCTGGTAGTGCAATTGGATCATCGACTACAGAATCGGAAAGCCGATCGATCCAGATTTGAAACCCGACTTTTTTCAAGGCCGCACAGTTCTACGAAAGGAACTGATTCCGTGGAACCCATGCAAATAGGGGGTGTAAAAGGACCTTTAACCCAAAAGGAGAGGGAAAGGAGGAGACAACTGCAATTATGCCTCTATTGCGGAAACTCAGGGCACTTTCTTCGAGATTGTCCAGTGAAGCCCAAGAAGAAGATAGTAGGGGCGTCTGATAAAGGTACTGAGAATTCTGAGCCGGGAAACGACCTCGCCCGGCAAGTGTAGAGGTCCGCTTGCCGAGCGTTAAAACCAGTTCTTTGACCTCGCATTTCATCATGCCCATGGTCCTCGTGAGTCCTGAACAACCTAATCGTATGCATGCCATTAAAGCATACATTGATAGTGGCGCAATCGGGAATTACTTGGACTGTGAGCTGGCCGCCAGGATGAATCTATCTCTTTGTCCAAAGACGGTGAAAGACGTCATTACCACCGTGGATGGGACGGAAATAGCTTCCGGACCCGTAACTCACACCACCATGGAAGTAACGTTAGTAAGCCAAGATGGGCATCAAGAGAAGATCGTGTTTGATGTGATCAAGGCCCCTCAGTTTCAAGTCATCTTGGGAGTTCCTTGGTTGGAGAAACACAATCCTCAAATTGATTGGCGAGCAAAGACAATCCGGTTTCCAGAATGCGCTTCTACCTGCTACCCTCAACTCTCCACCAAACTAGCTGCAACTGTTTCTGAGAGTCCGCAACTGCCTCCTGAATACCAGGAATTCCAAGATGTCTTTCCGAAAGACCAAGCTAATTCTTTGCCTCCCCACAGATCATACGACTGTCAGATAGACCTGATTCCCGGATCCACTCCTCCGTGTAGTCGGATTTATGCCCTTACTGAACCTGAAAATCTCCACCTAAGGCAATATTTGGACCAGTACCTGGCTAACGGATTCATCCGTCCTTCGAAGTCCCCGGCCTCCTCAGCTCTGTTCTTCGTGCCAAAAAAGGAGGGAGACTTAAGAACGTGTATAGACTACCGTGCCCTGAACCAGATTACAATTAAGAACAGGTATCCATTGCCATTGATCCCAGAACTACTTGACCAAGTCAAAAACGCCTGCATATATACTAAGTTAGACCTCAGAGGAGCCTACCATTTGGTGCGAATAAAGGAGGGCGATGAATGGAAGACGGCCTTTCGTACCAAGTATGGACTGTTCGAGTATCAAGTGATGCCCTTCGGGTTGTGTAACGCACCGGCTGCATTCCAGTTCTTTATGAATGACGTGCTCCGTGAACTCATTGATGTGTGTGTAGTTGTATACATTGACGACATTCTGGTTTATTCGTCCTCTGAGGCAGAACACCGAAAACATGTAACCGCAGTACTGGAGAGGCTCCGCAAACACAAACTTTTTGCAAAATTAGAGAAGTGCGTCTTTCATGTTACTGAGGTCGAATTTCTGGGATTTATTTTGTCACCTAACGGAGTTCACATGGACTCGAGGAAAGTAGATGCAATAATCAAGTGGCCCTCACCATCATCTGTAAAAGGGGTTCAAAGTATGTTGGGCTTCGCCAACTTCTATCGCAGGTTTATTCCAGACTTTTCTCGGGTAGTCCAACCCATTACAGCTCTCCTCAGAAAAAACAAACGTTTTGAGTGGTCTACCGAGGCAGAACAAGCCTTTCAGGAGCTAAAGACTAAATTTACCTCTGCCCCGATTTTAAAACATCCCCGCCCGGAACTACCTTACATCGTAGAGACCGATGCCTCCAGCCTTGCTATGGGAGCAGTACTTTCACAAAGAGATCCAAAAACCAACCAGTTGCACCCCGTGGCGTTTTGGTCTCGCAAATTATCAGCCCCAGAAATCAATTACACCATTACCGATAAGGAACTGTTGGCTATTAAGTCCGCCTTTAAGGCCTGGCGGCATTATCTCTTAGGAGCCCGCCACACAGTCACTGTCATTACTGACCATCGTAATCTACAGTATCTTAAATCAGCCAAAGCTCAATCCTCCAGACAACTTCGCTGGGCATTATTTTTTGCCGAATTTGATTTTATAATCACCTACCGACCAGGCAATAAGAATGGTAAAGCGGATGCCCTCTCTCGAATCGGAGTAGAGGAACACATGGTTAACCCCGAGCTCGTACCTATTATTCCTGAACAAAGAATCCTGGGTTTGATCAGCATGCAATCCATTGAAGAAATTGAAACCCAGGTTAAACAACTTGTAACTCCAACGGACATACAAAAATGGCAACTTCGGGGGGAAGACTTCACAGTAAAGGACAACTTATTATACTTCAAGGAACAACTTTATCTACCCTGTACCAGCTTACAAACTCAAGTCATCTCTTGTTATCACGACTCCTTAATGGAAGGACACCCGGGTATGGCCAAGACCTCGGAAAAGGTCAAGCGTCACTTTTGGTGGCCATCTTGGAGAAAAGACATCAGAAACTTTGTCATGTCCTGTGGAGTGTGCGCCCAGAACAAGAGTCCTAAGGAAAAACCAGCAGGCCTCTTACAACCACTTGAAATTCCACCTCATCCCTGGCATACCCTTTCCATGGACTTTATCACCGACTTACCTCCCTGTTCCGGATACAATACAATCCTGGTGATCGTAGACTTATTTTCAAAAATGGCACATTTCATCCCACTAAAGGGGTTACCGTCAGCAGCAATCCTGGCTCGAGAATTTCTTGAAAACATTGTTCGGTTGCACGGCTTTCCTTCAGTTTTAATCTCAGACAGAGGAAGTCAATTCATCTCCCACTTCTGGCGGAGTTGCTGTCGGTTAGCTCAAATTGATGTGAGGCTTTCCACCAGTCACCACCCACAAACCGATGGTCAGACCGAAAGGACCAATCAGACTTTAGAACAGTACCTACGCTGCATGCTGCAACAGACAGGAGGAACTTGGAAGGACATCCTTTGGATAGCCGAGTACGCTTACAATAACTCAGTCCACTCTGGAACCGGAAAGACCCCGTTTTTTCTTTTGTATGGTAATCATCCTCGAACCTCTAACCTGGATCCACCTCAGGATCTTGGAACACCAGCAGTGGACCACCTACATTCAACCATCACCCAAGCCTTCAAGGAAGCTACTACCCACCTTCAAAGGGCCAAGGAACAATACAAGAAAGGAGCAGATCAACATCGAAAGGAAGCCCCTCAATACCGAATAGGAGATCAAGTCTGGTTATCCACCAAATATTTACCCCTAAAGGGACCACGCACCTTTAACCCAAGATACCTGGGACCCTACTCTGTTACTGCCATAATAAATCCAGTAGCGGTCAAGTTGGATTTACCCCCTCGCATGAAAATGCACCCAGTCTTCCATGTTTCACTACTAAAACCTGTTCAACCAGAAACCCGATTGACTAAATCTCCTGAACCTATCCTAGTTGACGGAGAACTTGAGTTTGAAATCAAAAATATCCTGGATTCCAAGATCTCCAAATCAAAACTACACTACCTAATTGACTGGAAAGGCTACGGCCCCCAAGAAAGATCTTGGGAACCTGCAGAACATGTACACGCTCCCCGACTGATCAGGAAATTTCATCGGACATTTCCTAACAAACCAAGACCTCCGGAGAAGTCAACCTTGGGAGGGGCCTTGAGGGGGGGTGCTGTCACGATCCCTGCTTCCAAGGGGTCAGGACTTGCCCCACGACCTTGGAAGCAGGCCCATGACTCTGATCCCAGGAACCAGCCAGTCCCTATAGGGACCCTCTGGACCTTGTCCTGGCGCCAGTGGCGCCAGGCTCATGATGGTGACTGGTCCCGGCACAGGAAGCGCCGGGCTCATATTGGATAAGAGTGCTTGGTGGACCTACCTGTAGCAGACCATGCTGCTTACTTACCAGCTAAACTGGTCTCCTGATCCTTCTCTGCCTGGAACTACTTTTTCTGTCTGGGTGGAGCAGGAGCCACTCCCTGGAAGCAGAACACAGGAACTCTTTTTGAAATCTGGAACTCTTTTCTTACCTGGGTGGGGCCGTGGAAGGAGACGCCTAAGCACTACAGAAGGCTATTTAAACCACACCCGATTGGTTTCACGTGCTTCGCGTTATTCTGCATCTGCAGCAGGACGCTCACCGTGTCAGCTCCAGGAAATCTCCAGCTCCAGATCCTGTGAACACGAAATAACCTGCTGGAATCCAATCTGCAGTCTTCTTCAGTCTCCTGCAGCTCCTGCAAAACAAAGGCACAGGTTAGGTTAAAGAAAAGGCAGTGAATCTACTTACCTAATCCAACGGCAGCATCCAAGGCGCCTTTTTCTGCCTTTCTCTTCCGGCATCCGACATCTGCAAAGAGAGAGAACATCGGTTAGTAATATTCAACTACAAGATCTGCTTACCTGTGTTACGCCCGTTCCAACTCAGCTCGCGCTGCATTCCGGCACCTGCAAGGCAAGATACATCGGTTAGTAACGCTTAGTTACAAGACTGCTTACCTGTGTTATGCTCGCTTCAATCTGTTCGCGCTGCACCTCAGCACCTGCAAAGACAAAAGAGACATTACGGAGCATTCTCCAGCGCTAGTGCAGTCTTTCTACTTACGTGCCATTAGAAGGATAATCTTCATCGTCACAGCCCCTGAAAAGGGAAAGACATAGACTTTACAGACTTAAGACTTTTGAAAGAGAAGAAAGCAAGGCAAAAGGAACTTTAATACTTACAAGGCACGCTCGTGCATTAACGGCGTCTTCGCTCTCAGCAAATCCTCTGCTATCAAGAGGCAGAGCTCGCATCCAGTGAAGCAACTGGATCCAGTGCCCCTGCATAAGACGCAGGATGGAGAGCCCGGCATTTACCTATATAAGGTAAGCGCAATATCAACCCAGTTCCACGGGGAAAGAAAGGGCGAGAGGGGCTAGGAACTTTCCGAACCTCCGAACACTAATACCTTGGTTTACCCTTGCAGACATCTCTCTCTTCAGCTTAAACTGTCGGTGGGAAGGGGGCCCAGTCCGGGAGCAAAACGAACCCTGCGCCTAACACTGAAGACAGTATCCTCGCCTGATCAAGACCCGCGCCTCCGGGGGAACCAGGTGAGCGTTACAACGAAGTGCAGTGTGCAGGTTGGACATATGTCTTGGAAGGGCCATGTATGGATGTGTATGTACAGGGATATGTGCCTGCCACATGTGAGTCCAGTCATGTGTGAGGCACATCAATGGTGTATGTGTTGAAATGCATGGTAGCCAAATACATGTGTCAGTACACACATGCTTTGAATTAGGTGTATGTACTGTGGCATGGTTGTCGTGTGACACATGGAAGCTGGTTCCACCTTCATGTATGTGCACAATGTACATGTGCGTGTGTGTGTATTTGACATGTGTGCCACTGTGATACACCATGGATGCATGTGACACCGACATGTAGGAGGCTGATTGGCAGATGTGACATGGATGGCAATGATGTCATTGTGACAGGTGGCGGAGATGTACATATGCATGTATGTCTGGTGGCGTGTGTGCATGTGTTTGGCACTCCCTGTGTTGCATGTGACGTCAGGTTAACCTTCGGATGCTCACGCTGTTGTATGTGTATGGATGCTGCTGCCAGATGCAACAGTCCTGTTAACTTGCACATGTGTGTGGGTTAAAATGATGTGTGTTGGTGAGTGTGATGCCATCTGTGTAGTTTGACACTGCCACACATGTGCAAATGTCATGTGTGTATCGGACCATTGTACAGTGCCCTGATGCCTGTGTTTTGTCTCTCCCTGTCTGCAGCGTCAACTGATGAAGAGGGCGGAGACGGTGCTGTGGAGCAAAGTGGCAGGGTTCCCACTGCCAGCCAGAAACGCAAGGCCCAGCTCCCCTCCCAGGTTGTCATCTCTGTGGGGAGTGAGGAGTCTGGTGCCGCATCCGTGGCCGCAGCTGCCGAGGGGAGGTCCAAGAGAGGGAGGTTGGAGGTGGACTCCTCAGCAGCAGAAGGGGCAGCTGAGCCCCCACAGGGAGCTATGGAGGTAGATGGCACGGAGTCATCCAGGTTGGTGGAGGGTTTGGTTGAGGAGGAGGCCGTGGAAGGTTCACGCAAGGGGCCTGGAGGTGGGGTTTTGTAACGCTCACCTGATTCCCGTAGAGGCGCCGGTCTTGACTGGGCGTATACCGTATCTGCAAAGGTGATGTGTAACACACGGCTGGCTCTTTGGGCTGGACCTCTGTGCACTGTATGTCTGACTTGAAGGGTAAGATGTCTGCAGATAGAAAATATGGGATTAAGGAACTGGGTTATTGAATGTCTCTCTCTTCTTCCCTTTCTCTTCTCCTGTAGAACCCCAAAGGTTAACGCTCTCACCTTAGGTAAGTGAACGCTGTGCTCTCCATCTGCCTCGGGGCAGGGTGCTGTAACCAGTTTCTTCACTGGATAAGGGAAGCAGGCCTCTTGACTTCAGAGGACTGCTGTCCGTCGTCTACTGCACGAACGGTAAGTTTCGAGTAATTCTAATGTCTTTAAAGTCTTTAGTAATGATGTTTCTTGTTTTGCAGGGTTCCGGCGATGGCGGATGACGGGCTGAAGTGAGTTGAAGATGGAGCCCGTGTGATGAATAGAAGCGCCTGGAAGCACGTAAGTAAGCGCTTGTTGCCTGCTTCACGATGCGCTCTAACTGTCTTTTTATTTTGCAGGTATAAGTTCGGAGCGGCTGCAGGGTGCCGGAATACCCACTGGGTTAGATGTGGAAAGGAGTAATGGCACGTGAGTATTAAAGTTCCCCAATGTCTTTAAACGCACCTTATTTTGTCTTTCAGATGCGGGATGCAGCGCCGAAGGCCTCCGGAGCGTGCAAAGAGTTGGTAAGCTTTTGTCTTTCAGATGCCGGAATGCAGTGTGAAGACCTCCGGAGCGCACGAAGAGTAGGTAAGCCTTTGTCTTTCAGATGCCGGAATGCAGCGCGAGGCATTGGTGACAGCCGATGGACCAGGTAAGTGAAGAGCTGTCACTGAAGACCGTAATGCTAACCTGTTCTTTCTTGTCTTTATAGGTGTTGCTGAAGACTGGATTCAGGATGGTAAGCCTTTTTCCTTAGGCCCAGGATCAGATGCAGAAGACACGATGAACGTTCTGCTGCAGAGGATGCAGAATAACGCAAAGCAAGATTCATCCATCGGGTGTGGTTTAAATAGCCTCCTGTAGTGCTTAGGTGTCTCCTTCCACAGCCACGCCTAGGTAAGAAAAGAGTTCCTGCTTTCCAGAAGAGTTCCAGTGTTCTGAATCTAGGGAGTGGCTCCTGCCCCACCCAACAGGAAAAGTAGTTCCAAACAGAAGAGGATCAGAGGCTCAACTGGCAGGCAAGTAAGCAGCATGGTCTGCTGCAGGTAAGTCCACCCAAGCATTATGAGCCCGGCGCTTCCAGCGCTGGGACTGGGCATATTTATGAGCCTGGTGCCACTGGCGCCAGGACTGGGTCCAAATGGTCCCAATTGGGACTGGTTGGCACTCGGAACCTGGGTTATGGATCTGCTTCCAAGGGAGTTGGGAAAACCCTGACCTTTTGGAAGCAGAGATCAAGACAGTACCCCCCCCTCAAGGCCCCTCCCAAACCGGGCTTCTCTGGGGGTTTTGGTTTGCCAGGAAATGTTCGGTGAAATCTTTTGATTAGGCGAGGAGCGTGGACATATTCAGCAGGTTCCCAGGATCTCTCTTGGGGGCCGTAGCCTTTCCAGTCAATTAGGTAAAATAGTTTAGATTTGGAGATCTTGGAGTCCAGAATGCTTTTGACTTCAAACTCGAGTTCTCCATCAACTAGGATAGGTTTTGGAGATTTAGTTAGTCGGGTTTGAGGTTGCACGGGTTTTAATAGAGAGACGTGGAAGACCGGATGTATCTTCATGTGCGGGGGCAAGTCCAACTTGACCGCTACTGGGTTTACTATGTTAGTGATGGAATAGGGACCAAGGTATCTTGGGTTGAATGTGCGTGGCCCTTTTAGAGGTAGATATTTGGTGGATAACCAGACTTGATCCCCTACTTGATATTGAGGGGCTTCCTTCTGATGTTGATCTGCTCCTTTCTTGTATTGTTCTTTAGCCCTTTGAAGGTGAGAAACAGCTTCCTTAAAGGCTTGGGTGATTGTAGAATGCAGGTAGTCTACTTCTGGTGTTTCAAGATCTTGGAGGGGATCCAACTCCGAGGTTCGAGGGTGACTGCCGTACAAAAGAAAAAACGGGGTTTTCCCAGTTCCTGAATGGACAGAGTTATTGTAGGCATATTCGGCTATCCAAAGGACGTCTTTCCAAGTTTTTTCCGTTTGTTGCAGCATGCAGCGTAAATACTGTTCCAGAGTTTGATTGGTCCTCTCGGTTTGTCCGTCGGTCTGAGGGTGGTGACTGGTCGATAGTCTCACATCAATTTGAGCCGACCGACAGCAACTTCGCCAAAAATGAGAAATAAATTGACTACCTCGATCCGAAATTAGAACCGAAGGAAAACCGTGCAGTCGGACGATGTTTTCGAGAAATTCTCGGGCCAGAGTTGCTGCTGTTGGCAAGCCTTTGAGCGGAATGAAATGCGCCATCTTGGAGAATAAGTCCACGATTACTAGAATCGTATTGTATCCGGAGCATGGAGGTAGATCGGTGATGAAGTCCATAGAAAGTGTATGCCAAGGGCGAGGTGGGATGTCAATAGGGCGTAAGAGGCCTGCTGGTCTTTTCTTTTGACTCTTGTTTTGGGCGCATACTCCACAGGACATTATAAAGTCTCTGATATCTTTTTTCCAAGACGGCCACCAGAAGTAGCGCTTGATCTTTTCTGAGGTCTTGGCCATACCGGGATGTCCTTCCATTAAAGAATCGTGATAACAAGAGATTACTTTTTTCTGTAAATCTGTGCTGGGTAGGTATAATCGTTCTTGGAAATACAATAAGTTGTCCTTTACCGCAAAGTCCTTTCCCTGCAGATGCCAATTCTGTATGTCTGCTGGAGTTACAAGTTGCCTGGCCTTATCCTTAACTTCCTCTATGGATTCTGTGGCGATTACACCCAGAATTCTTTGTTCGGGAATGATTGGTACAGGTTTAGGGTTGATCAAGTGTTCTTCCACTCCCATCCGAGAAAGGGCATCAGCTTTACCGTTCTTTGTACCAGGTCGATAGGTAATTATGAAGTCAAACTCGGCAAAGAATAATGCCCAACGGAGTTGTCTAGAGGATTGGGCTTTTGCGGTTTTCAAATATTGCAGGTTTCGGTGATCCGTAATCACAGTAACAGTGTGTCGGGCCCCCAGCAGATAATGCCGCCAAGCCTTAAAGGCAGACTTGATAGCCAGAAGTTCCTTGTCAATAATCGTGTAATTGATTTCAGGAGGCGAGAATTTGCGGGACCAAAATGCCACGGATGCAACTGATTGGTTACCGGGTCCTTTTGTGATAGAACTGCCCCCCTGGCAAGGCTTGAAGCATCAGTTTCCACGATGTAGGGGAGTTCGGGGCGAGGGTGTTTTAAGATTGGTGCAGAGATAAATTTAGTCTTCAAATCCTGGAAAGCTTGTTCCACCTCGGTAGACCATTCAAAACGTTTGTTTTTCTTTAACAAGGCAGTGATGGGCTGGACTATTCGAGGGAATTCGGGGATAAACCTGCGGTAAAAGTTAGCGAAGCCTAACATGCTTTGCACACCTTTTACGGAGGATGGTGATGGCCATTTGAGAACTGCATCGACCTTCTTTGAATCCATACGCACTCCGCCAGGTGATAATATGAATCCCAAGAATTCAACTTCAGTCACGTTGAAAACACATTTTTCCAACTTAGCGAAAAGTTTGTGTTGACGCAATCTTTCGAGGACCATTTTCACGTGTTTCCGATGTTCAGATTCCGATGAAGAATAAACGAGGATGTCGTCAATGTAAACAACAACACACACATCTATGAGCTCTCTGAGGACATCGTTCATAAAATATTGAAAGGCGGCCGGGGCATTGCAAAGTCCGAAGGGCATGACCTGATATTCAAATAGTCCATACTAGGTGCGGAAGGCCGTCTTCCATTCATAGCCCTCTTTTACTCGTACCAAGTGGTAAGCTCCTCTAAGATCCAGCTTTGTATATATGCATGCTTTTCTGACTTGGTCCAGGAGTTCAGGGATCAAAGGTAACGGATATCTATTCTTAACGGTGATCTGGTTCAGGGAGCGATAATCTATACAAGTTCTAAGGTCTCCTTCCTTTTTTGGAACGAAGAACAAAGCTGAAGAAGCAGGGGACTTGGAAGGACGAATAAACCCATTTGCCAGGTATTGATCCAGGTATTGTCGAAGGTGAAGGTTCTCAGGTTCGGTGAGGGCATAAATTCTACTACAAGGAGGAGTAGATCCAGGTATCAGGTCTATCTGGCAGTCATAAGACCTATGAGGAGGTAGAGAGTTAGCCTGATCCTTCCGGAAAACATCTTGGTATTCTAGGTATTCGGGAGGTAACTGGGGAGTCTCTGAAGAAATTGCTGCCAGTGCAACACCAGGTGGAGGGTGACAAGTAGAGACACATTCTGGAAACTGGACCATTCTTGCTCGCCAATCGATCAGAGGATTGTGTTTCTCTAACCAAGGTATTCCTAGAATAATCTGAAACTGAGGGGCCTTGATCACATCGAACACGATCTTCTCATGGTGTCCATCTTGACTTACTAGCGTCACCTCTTGAGTGGTATGCGTTACTGGCCCGGAGGCTATCTCCATACCATCCACCGTAGTAATGACGTCCTTTACAGCCTTGGGACAAAGAGTTAGATTCATCCTCAAAACCATTTCATGATCCACATAATTGCCGATGGCACCGCTGTCGAAGTAAGCTTCAATTGCATGTAATCAATCCGGATTATCAGGGCTAATGAGGACCATAGGTATCACGAAATGCGAGGTCACGGAACTGGTTTTCACGCTCGGCAAGAGGACCTCTATTCTTGTCGGGCGAGGTCGTTTCCCTGCTCAGAGTTTGTAACTTTGGTAACTGCAGCTCCTACTGCCTTCTTGGCAGGTTTCACCGGACAGTCTCGAAGAAAGTGCCCTGAGTTTCCGCAATAGAGGCATAATTGCAACTGTTTTCTCTTTTCCCGCTCCTTTTGTGTTAGAGGACCTTTCAGACCCCCTATTTGCATGGGTTCCCCGGGGTCTACTCCTTTGGAAGGAGTTGGCGGTTTGGAAAATACTCGAGCATCAAACTTGGAACGATCGGCCTTCCTGTTCTGCAGTCTGTGATCTATTTGAACGACTAAGTCTATATAGTCCGAACAATCTTGTGGGGGATTCACTACTTGGGCTAACACATCTTTGAGCTCTCCACGTAGACCTCTATAAAACAGCGTAATCCTTTTGTCCTCAGGCCATTGAGTTTCCACTATCAGTCTGTTGAAAGACGCAATATAAGCCAAAAGGTCTTGATTACCTTGATCATCTTGAGGACCAGATCATCTTGATTTACTAGAGGAATCGACCAGTCTGCCGCATTGCCACTAAGGTACGAAAGCACGAAAGCTACTTTAGCTTGATAATGGCAAGGCTGCTGGCCGGCATAAGAAATGCAACCGGCACTGATTGATAAATACTGCAAACCTCTTTGGGTCACCAGAAAATCGTTCGGGCGGAGCCAGAGGTACATTCCCAGGTAGGTTGATCTGCACTGGATTCATAGAGGATGTAGAAGGAAGATTTCCCCCAGATGCGGGTAACGGGGTCTGTCCGGCTTGTGACTGTAGCAATTGTCTAGCGAGATCATCTGTTCGCTCCTTGGAAATAATCAGTTCCCTTCTTAGAGCGTTCGTTTCCTGACGGGCTGCATGCACTTCTGCCCTTAGTTCCCCAAGTAACTGGGCTAGCTGGTCGGTATCCGAGGTTTCCATAGTGCCTGGACGGGAGTTTTGTGGTAGGCTTTGCGTTCTGTAACGCTCACCTGATTCCCGTAGAGGCGCCGGTCTTGACTGGGCGTATACCGTATCTGCAAAGGTGATGTGTAACACACGGCTGGCTCTTTGGGCTGGACCTCTGTGCACTGTATGTCTGACTTGAAGGGTAAGATGTCTGCAGATAGAAAATATGGGATTAAGGAACTGGGTTATTGAATGTCTCTCTCTTCTTCCCTTTCTCTTCTCCTGTAGAACCCCAAAGGTTAACGCTCTCACCTTAGGTAAGTGAACGCCGTGCTCTCCATCTGCCTCGGGGCAGGGTGCTGTAACCAGTTTCTTCACTGGATAAGGGAAGCAGGCCTCTTGACTTCAGAGGACTGCTGTCCGTCGTCTACTGCACGAACGGTAAGTTTCGAGTAATTCTAATGTCTTTAAAGTCTTTAGTAATGATGTTTCTTGTTTTGCAGGGTTCCGGCGATGGCGGATGACGGGCTGAAGTGAGTTGAATATGGAGCCCGTGTGATGAATAGAAGCGCCTGGAAGCACGTAAGTAAGCGCTTGTTGCCTGCTTCACGATGCGCTCTAACTGTCTTTTTATTTTGCAGGTATAAGTTCGGAGCGGCTGCAGGGTGCCGGAATACCCACTGGGTTAGATGTGGAAAGGAGTAATGGCACGTGAGTATTAAAGTTCCCCAATGTCTTTAAACGCACCTTGTTTTGTCTTTCAGATGCGGGATGCAGCGCCGAAGGCCTCCGGAGCGTGCGAAGAGTAGATAAGCCTTTGTCTTTCAGATGCCGGAATGCAGCGCGAGGCGTTGGTGACAGCCGATGGACCAGGTAAGTGAAGAGCTGTCACTGAAGACCGTAATGCTAACCTGTTCTTTCTTGTCTTTATAGGTGTTGCTGAAGACTGGATTCAGGATGGTAAGCCTTTTTCCTTAGGCCCAGGATCAGATGCAGAAGACACGATGAACGTTCTGCTGCAGAGGATGCAAATTAACGCAAAGCAAGATTCATCCATCGGGTGTGGTTTAAATAGCCTCCTGTAGTGCTTAGGTGTCTCCTTCCACAGCCACGCCTAGGTAAGAAAAGAGTTCCTGCTTTCCAGAAGAGTTCCAGTGTTCTGAATCTAGGGAGTGGCTCCTGCCCCACCCAACAGGAAAAGTAGTTCCAAACAGAAGAGGATCAGAGGCTCAACTGGCAGGCAAGTAAGCAGCATGGTCTGCTGCAGGTAAGTCCACCCAAGCATTATGAGCCCGGCGCTTCCAGCGCTGGGACTGGGCATATTTATGAGCCTGGTGCCACTGGCGCCAGGACTGGGTCCAAAAGGTCCCAATTGGGACTGGTTGGCACTCGGAACCTGGGTTATGGATCAGCTTCCAAGGGAGTTGGGAAAACCCTGACCTTTTGGAAGCAGAGATCATGACAGGTTTCCAGTGGTGCTAATGGTGCAGTCCAGGGGCAGGGACAGGAGGCAGCACAGCCCACCGCAGAGGTGCCTGTGTGTAATCCTGTCCCCGATCCTGTGACTGCATCATCCCGCACCACCAGGGATGCCTACGTCCAGACCCGTTCTCAAGGAGGGGATCCGCAAACAACAACTGGCCTTCCTCTCCCTGCGGACGTGGCAATCCATGACCAGGTTGAGCCTGTCCTAGCTGGGGTAGCGTTGCATCAACGTGGATTACGGGATGACTTGCAGGCTTCTCGTGAGGAGAATGTAAGTCATTTCGAAATCCTCATTGACCGCGTCAACCTACTGGGACAGGTTACCAGCACTGGGTTCCTCCATGTGCTGGGTCTTCATCCGACCCCCACCTCAACTGAACCCCCTATGCGCCAGTCGTCCTCTGTGCCATCTACCTGCCCAAATGTCACCGGGCAACCCTGTGGAGCTGCCGCTGAGCCAGCGGCCAGGCTGGTGGAGGACACATCCTTGCCACATTCGGGAGTCGGAGGTCCAGTAGGGGTGGCCACCCCAACAACTGGACACCAGCAGGAGGAGGACGTGCAGGCATCACAAGGCAGGGCACATGCACGGCAGCAGCAGGCTCAAGGTGGGAGTGTTGATGGCTCGGGCCCATCAACATCAGAGGGGCAGGCATCATCCCAAGGGCAGGAGGACCCTGGATTGGGAGTGTCTTCCGTGTGGCAGCGGTTGGGCCAGGCAATAGATGCGGAGCGGCGGCGGCCCGAAGAGGCACGGCTCACTATGGTCAGGGCAGAGAACTCAATGCGCATGGCGGTGAGGCGGGCTGAGTGCCTCGAGGGAATTTGCAGGGATTTGGAGGTAAACATGGCATTCTCCCTGTGAGACCTTGGGGCCAGTGAACAGGCCTGCCTCCAGGACATTGAAGAGGAGTTCGATGATGCCCTGGCCCAGGACATCAACAAGTGAACCGTTGGACTTGTCCGCCGCCATTGTATAAAGTTCATTAGTGTTAAGTTTCCTTTCTATTTTTCTTTCATTTGGGGTGCATGGACAATGCCCCACATTTCTGTATATAGTTATTCATTAGGTAGGGATTTTTTGTAGGTTTCCTTTTGATTGTTGGGCTCATGGACCCTGGATTTTTGAATTGTACATAGTTCCGGAAAGGATTTGAATTGTTTGCATTATTTTTACCCATGGAGCAATGTTTTTTTATTTATGATTTATTTGTATTCTGCATTCATATTTTTTTATTCATTTTGGGCATCCAGCCTTTTTATAATTTAATTTTTTTCTTGTGTGATTTTCTTTCATTCCGTTGATTTTGTATTTAATACATTTTGATTTCATACTTCGTTTGTGTGGTATTCTCTCATTTGTTTTGTGCATGTCCCAATGTTGGTTTTCACATTCACTTTCCCCCATTGTGTGTGTCTGACGGACATGTATTGATGTGCATACTTCTTATTTGGGATCTATCATGACATGGTGATTTCAATGTGGAGTGGATGGAATACTTGTTTGGGTGTTTGGACTGGGGTGGCGTGGGGTGGGATTTGGGTGGCCTTGAGGGCCATGAGTGTGGATCATGATGACATGTTAGGGGGGGCATGAGTCGCCAGGTGCCTGTCACTGCTGGGTGGTTGAGTGGGTGGGGGGACATGAGTTGGGGCCTGCTGGCAGGTGCCCATCACTGCTAGGTGAGTGAGTGGGTGAGAGGACATGAGTCGGGGCCTGCTGGCAGGTGCACATCACTGCTGGGTGGGTGAGTGGGTGGGGGGACATGAGTCGGGGTCTGCTGGCAGGTGCCCATCACTGCTGGGTGGGTGAGTGGGTGGGGGAACATGAGTCGGGGCATGCTGGCAGGTGCCTGTCACTGCTGGGTGGGTGAGTGGGTGAGGGGACATGAGTCGGGGGCCTGATGGCAGGTGCCCATCACTGCTGGGTGGGTGAGTGGGTGGGTGGACATGAGTCGGGGTCTGCTGGCAGGTGCCTGTCACTGCTGGGTGGGCGGGGGTACAGGGGGACATGTGTCAGTGCTCACTTGTGCATGGTGACATGTGGGCTGGCTGGGGGGCATGGCCAGGGGTGCAGGGTAGTCCCATGTGTTGTCGGCTGCCTGCAGGGCCTGGGGAGAGGAGAGAGGGCACACCTGGGAGGACACACACTGCCAATTCGCGTTGGTGCACCCCAGGAATACACGTACCCCGCTCACCCAGCGAAATTGCATGTGAAACTCCATGCACAACCCTCAGTATACACGTACCCCGCTCGGCCAAGGCCTATCGCGTGTGATACTCCCCGTGCACCCCTCAGAATACATGCACCCCGCTCGCACAAGGCCTATCGCATGTTGAACTTCCCGTGCTCCCCCAAGGTACATGTACCCCGCTCGCCCAAGGCCTATCGCGTGTTGAACTTCCCGCGCACCCCAAGATACACGTACCCCGCTTGCACAAGGCCTATCGCGTGTGATACTCCCCGCGCACCCCTCAGAATACACTTACCCAGCTCGCACAAGGCCTATCGCGTGTGAAACTTCCCACGCACCCCCAAGATACACGTACTCTGCTCGCACAAGGCCTATCGTGTGTGATACTCCCTGCGCACCCCTCAGACTACACGTACCCTGCTCGCACAAGGCCTATCGCGTGTGAAACTTCCAGCGCACCCCCAAGATACATGTACCCCACTCACACAAGATTTGCGTGTTGAACTTCTTGCGCACCCCCAAGAAACACGTACCACGCACGCCCAAGGCCTATCGCGTGTTGAACTTCCCATGCACCCCCAAGATACACGTACCCCGCTCGCACAAGGCCTATCGCGTGTGATACTCCCCGCGCACCCCTCAGGATACACATACCCCGCTCGCACAAGGTCTATCATGTGTGAAACTTCCCGCGCACCCCCAAGATACACGTACCCCGCTAGCACAAGGCCTATCGCATGTGATATTCCCCGTGCACCCCTCAGAATACACGTACCCAGCTCGCACAAGGCCTATCGCATGTGAAACTTCCCGCGCACCCCCAAGATGCACGTACCCCGCTCGCACAAGGACTATCACTTGTTGAACTTCCCGCGCACTCCCAAGATACACGTACCCCGCTCGCCCAAAGCCTATCGCGTGTTGAACTTCCCGCGCACCCCCAAGATACACGTACCCTGCTCGCACAAGGCCTATTGCGTGTGACACTCCCCGTGCACCTCTCAGAATACACGTAGCCCGCTCGCACAAGGCCTACCGTGTGTGAAACTTCCTGCGCACCCCCAAGATACACGTACCCCGCTCGCACAAGGCCTATCGTGTGTGATACTCCCTGCGCACCCCCTCAGAATACACGTACCCTGTTCGCCCACGGCCTATCGCGTGTTGAACTTCCTGTGCACCCCCAAGATACACGTACCCCGCTCGCCCACGGCTTATCGCGTGTTGAACTTCCCGCGCACCCCCAAGATACACGTACCCCGCTCGCACAAGGCCTATCGCGTGTTCAACTTCCCGCGCACCTCTAAGATACACATACCCTGCTCGCACAAGGCCTATCGCGTGTACAACTTCCCGCACAACCCCCAAATACACTGTACTGGCCCTGTGAACTTGTGCAGGGTTAGTGTGGCCCTTTGCGCTGCATTGGGGATTTCAATGCCTTATCCTTGCGCAAGGGGCGTTCTTGGGGGCGTAACTGGCGCTGCGGGATGTTCTCTGCGCTAGCGCTCAAAATGACTTTGATATTCCATGAATACGCGGTGCGCCAGAATGCTGTTTAGCACACACAGCTGGCGCATGCTGGCACGCGCTACCTCTCTGCGCTGCTCACGTGCGCTGCCTCTGCGCTGAAATCTATGATTTACCCTGTATATTTCTTAGACACTCAAGCAAAGCGCACCTCACTGTCCAGCTCTGCACACAGCAGGTGCAAAAGATTGAACATTAACCTTGTCACAAGGGGACCAGATCAAATATGGTTGTAATGAATGAACAGATGATATTTTGGATCTAGAAGCATTAGTTCATTTCACAATGTATGCATTTTCTCTGTTTTGCCTAAAACACGTTTTCAGAGATTTCAGTAGTTCAGAAAATGTCTCCTTGTCTGTCAGTTGTTCTGTACGCAGCCTTTTGTCACTGTGCTCTAGGCTAGGACTGGGATGTACATAGAATGTTGATTTATTTTGGTACCTCCTTGTTTATAGTCGTAAGGTGATGATGCAGATGATATATTTCCTCATTCAATAGAAGATGTAATAGTCCAATGCCTGTATGCTTTTTATTTTGTTGTTGATTAATTGAAAATAAAATAAAGAGTTTAAAGAAATGTCTCCTTCTTTAGGAGATTCGGCTCTACATTATCATTTGTTTAACGTAATGTTTTTTACGCCCCTCAGACATTTCTTAGTGCACTTTAATCTATGGAATTAACTGGCATATTTCTGATGCCAACACTGAATTTAACAGTGTTCTAGATACAATCACAGTGGGGTTACTAAAGAAATTCAAAAGCAAGTTTATGGGTACCACTTTCAGTTCACAATCAAGGTGCAATACGCCTATATCAGTATGTGCAGAGAATAATGGAGATGAGGAGGGGAGATCCAACAATCACTTGCCGAATTTGTTGTCCACTGTCAGTAATGATCCATCTTTTCTCATACCCTAAACACTTTTTATTTGGAAATAGCTCTTGGTTTAGCTTGATAAAACTGAAGCATCAAACACAGAGGGTGGCTATTAAAATGTATGACAAAAGGAAATATCCCACATGATGCCTGGGACATTCTTGAAGATTGCTTATTAACATGGTATTTGCCAATTAATGACTACACATTCTCAGGTAATCAAGAATGCACATTATGTCCATTGAGATCATAAAGTACAAATGTGAGTTAGTCTTGTTTAACAAGGGGTATTACTTACATGTTAACCCATTAATAACCCGTGTCTCGTAATTAGCTATTGTAACTTTACTAAGTCCCATAATCAATAGTAAATAATAGACATACGTGCATACATAGTTTAAGCACCGCCAAAAGGATGTTTTGGTAGACAACATGGTGATTGGTTCGGAAGTTACAAGCACAAATTACATCATCTTTTGTCTCAGTAGGCAGGATTAAAATATATAGGTTATCATTGCACATTTGAAAGCTACATTGTTAGTTCTCTTCCAAGTGCTTCAGAGGAGTAGCATATATTAGCCTCTTGGAAAAAAAGGTCTTAGATAAAGACTGCTCAGCTTGATGTAATTGGGAGAAAACAACATAAAAAGATTCCCGGTTTCAGTTATGTCCAGACAATGTGGCCACAAATCTGTTTGCCATTGTCGCAGTCGACTGGTATTTACAGCTACAGGAGTAATGCCAAATCAGAACTTACCATAAAGTATTTATGCCAATCTAGGACAAAATCCAAGTACTGTTCATAGCCAACCCCAGATGTACAATCCCAATACGGAGATAGTGTAGGGGGAGTCATGCTGCTGCTAATATCTTCTTCCAGGAATCTGTGGTGGATTTCAGGTGATGAGACTGATTTATCTTTTGGAAGTATACAAAGTGAATCTATCCAGCAGTTGTTACACATTGTGAGTTAATAGGTTTTTTACATGCATACATCATGGTAGACTTTTACCGCCCTCCTGACATGACACATCCTGGAGGGCCTCAATATATTTCTCAATGGTCATCAACACTGCACTTTGAGCATTTATCTTTAAGCCTTGCATGCTCTTTCATAGATAAGCAATATCACTTTACATTTGGGGAGACCCTGGATTGCCGGCGCACAACACGCTGTCATCAGCATATCATGACACTGAAATTTATAAATCACCAGAATGTGGGACATCAGCATTAGTTTCCAACAGAGCAGTGAACAAGGAATTTGTAAATAATTAAATACAACTGGAACACGTACACAGCCCTGCCTCACACCTTTTTGAATCAGGATTGGAGATGTCAATGGACTGCCCATCCTCTGGAACACACTGCCACATTTGTTGAATGTAAAACCACAATTATTCTCAACATATTCAAAGGGAAAACCACGCCACGCGGATGCAGCAATTCCATGTAAGCCAAATATAATTTGTTCTGTTTAATATACATGGGCCCTCATTACGACCCAGGCGGTAAGTTACCGCCTGGGCCGTGACTTTACCACCATGGCGTAAACTACGTTTACGCCATGGTGGTTGGCGGACTTACCGCCCCATTCCGACCTTGGCGGGGCGGTAAGTCCCCAATCCCCATTTACCCTTCCCCATTCCCATTTTTGCCCCATAGGGCATAATGGGAGTGGGGAAGGCGTTAATTACGCCACCGTAAATTACGGTGGCGTAATTAACTCCATGGTCCCTTAGCGCCATGGATTTTAACACCTGCTAAAAGCAGGTGTTAAGTCCGCCATGGCGCTAAGGGACCTCGTACTCAGGCGGTAAGGGTCGGCGCTGTTTACGGCGCCGTAAACCCCTTACCGCCTGAGTTGTAATGAGGGCCATGGACTTTGCTGGAGTAAGATACAGATTCTAAACATGATGCTTAAACCCTCATAAAACCCAACCTGAACAGACAAATGATTTTGTATAAAGTTATCCAATCCATCAGTCCACCCCACAGAATCTTAACTAATAATTGGAAAGAGTTATCTAACAATAAAATAAGTCTATTTCTACATGGTTTTGACCTATCACGTTTCTTGAAAATAGGGCAAATTACTGGCATATTCATTGATTCTGGAAATTGCATGCTCCGAATCATGGAATTAAAAGTATTTGTTAAGAAAGGCATCCAAATATCTGGGCATAATTTACAAAATTCAGCTGGAGTAATGTGTTGTCCGGTTCATTTATTGATTTAATGTGGCAGTGGCTGATACTACCTACTCTAGATTGCAGAGGATATGATGTCCTGAGTTATCAGGTTAGCAATTGTCTGCTATATGGGCCTCCATCTCCCGCTGGGTCATCTCAAATCGCTATATAATGTGAAAAGTGGGCAATACAATAATACCAGGCATGAGTTTACATCAATATGGCATTATAGTTTCTGAAAGGCCAAAGCCTTCTAAAGCTAGCGGCAAATTTGTATTCTTTTAAACTCAATTTACATTGATTCCACAATGTAACTTGTAATGCTTCTAGTAAATTCTTCTTTGCCCTCCTACAGCTATCTTCAAACTAGCCCACAAAGGATTTGTTTTCGAGGTCGATACTTGTGTTGTTTCAACATTGCTTTCACAAAACAAGGAATTAGCTTTCCAAATTGTGTGAAAATCTCGCAATTATTTGGTGTACTGTCTTTGGACCATGTTTTCTAGGCCACCTCTAAAAGAGACCATCCAGGAAAGGCAGCCCGAGAAGACAGTGGCATGACTGGAGAACGGATTGGGGAGGGACGGTCCATCACACACACAGAACAAGCCAGTTGGTGAATGATTTAAGTGGATTATTGGGGCAGGGGAGGGGAGGGCTGGAGGTGGTTGGGGTTGTGGGCTGCGGTGGGGCAAAGAGGGCGAGTAGTGTAAAAGGTTTTGGGGCAGGGCGGGTCAGGCAGACACAGGTAGAGGACATGGGGAAGCAGAGAGGGAAGGGGTGGGCAGACACATGGGCATGAGAGCTTCATGGGTGAAACATCCCAACAGTGCGAGGCTGCCTCAAAGCCGTCTGAAAAAGGGTATTTGTTGGAGCATCCTCCAATGGGTGGCCAAAAGACCTAAAACCCATTATTTAGTCTCTGTTCGCCCATTCTTCTCTCTATTCATTCTGAATTATCAGCCACTGTGTACCTTACTCTAAGTTTAACAACTGTTCTATCCCAATGTAGTTATTATTTATTGTCAGAAATCAATAATTTTTGAAAAGTAATGGTCTTTTGGGGATCCTTTTCTCCAGTATAACTATCATGTTTAAGTCGTAACAAACGTAGACAATAATCCCTACCTGTCTCATTTAACACTTCAAAGCTATCCATCATATACCATTTAGACATATTGATAATAAAATATTCAAAGGATGAGGATCCACATTGATTTTTAAAAGTTCTCTTACACGAGATGTGAGGTTTAACACCATTAACCTGCCTCATACCCCAGTCAACCAAAAAGCATATAGCAGTATCCCTGGTGTGTCTCTTCTCCTATCTTTCATACACAAGAGAGGTATTCGATTTTACACTTCGCCATTATGATCATAACATTCCATCAAAAGGTGCCCGCTGTTTTAACAGTTAAAATCCTCACCCCAAAAGAATTAATGAGCAATGACCATGTGATAAATCAAATATATCTCAAAGCGTGGTGTTTAAAATGACCCATTACACTTTTTTCAGGTGAATTATAGCAGTTAACAAATCAAATCAAAATAGTTAATTTCTAAAACAACTTATTTTGGCAACGTGCGAAATATCTCAGTTATTTTAAATAGGGAGACCGGCATTCAAATGTCACCCTTGCCAGAATTTGGGGGCCTTGTAGTTTCTCCTGTACTGCATGTGGGCCACACAGATCATTTTCATATTCGTTTATCTTGGCCTCAAGTTCGCCCACAACTTGCTTTGGATACATATACAGAGTTTCACTTATTGGGCAGCATTTTGGCACCACATAACCCAATGGGGAGTTCTGTGACCTCCTTCTAGCCGTTGTAAAACATTGTTAATCTAAGCCATCTGGAAAGTTCGGAGTGTTCAAAGCATGCTAAATTGTATAAAATGCTTAAAAGCAAAACTCATAGCATGTTTTTGCCTGATGCTAACGTTATACCTTGAAGGCCACATTTAGAGACAGAAAAGGTTCCAGAGGGTAAATTGCTGCCACCATTTCCTTTTTATCCATGCCACGGTATACAATCAGCAGCCGACAGTCGGCACACTGCCAACTGCACTATATCATGCTTTGCTGCAGCTGTGCCAGGGGCTGAAGGGATATACTTCCCAACCTCTCTGGTATTTCAGAAGCTCATGTTGTTAGGCTCTTCTAAAAGCGATCCTAAGGGTATGTGACTTCCATTGTCTCCAGAGCTCCATCACAGATCACAGTGTGCAAAGGTTGTCTGGCTCTGCTGACGGGGCTTTACCATGCAGTTGCCAACCACTCAAAGTAGGGAAAAGGTGGTCAAAGCTGGCGGATGTCTTCAGCAGCGCAGGCATGACCCTGCCGGGTATGTACACAGTCGTGTTTGGATCTGAAGATTAATGTGCAAAGGGATGAACTTGAAACCAAAGTAGAAACTGCAATGAACACAGTGTCACATGCAGAAAGGACTCATTCTAGAAAACTAATAAAAAATATTCCTTAAGGCTGTTGTGTCAGCAGGACACATGCAGACTCTGACACGTTTGGAAATTAGGCAATATTAGCTATCAACTGTTCCAAGCTAGAAGATACAAAGAGAGAAACCTCATTAAACTCAGTGATTGAGTACTATTGCCTCGAGAAGTTGCTTGTTAAAGGCCGACCAGAATGCTTAGAGTGCAGATAATAGCTACTGATATTGACTGCATTCTGAGCATGATGTCTTCAACAGCAGACAGGAAACAACACTGCAATGTCCAGGCATGATTTCTTTCAACATGACCCATTCTCTGTTTGAAGACCTTTTTTGCTGCAACTTCATACTCAACACACGAAAGATGAAGCTAAAACATGGGAACATCCTTTCACTTTCTGAAAGAGACAGCAATTACTTGAAAACCTAATGCATTATCATGTTTAACCTGTTTCAGTTCAACCAAGTTTGCAATTAAAATGCTCAAATTATGAAGGCCACCATGTTATTTATGAGATCAGTTTGTCTATGTACATCACCCAGAATGAAAGTAAAATGCATACTTCACCCTCAAAACTCCAAAACATATATTGCTGCAACCACTATGTGCTAATATTTATACACCTTGGGAGGGGCATTATTTCTTCCGATAACCCTACTTATGGCCCTCAATTCCTCCCTAGGTTTATAAGGATATATGCGTTCAGAAAGGAAAGCATAACAGGACATTCATGTATTAATACAAATAGCAACGAAGGGTGCATAATCTTAATGAAACATTGCCACTTATTGGAACCTCGACAATGATATTAGACATTTCTTACCATAGACATGCCTTCCTAGTGCAAAAGAGCCCCTATATTAAACACATGTTAAGCCCAAATCAGCTACCAGGAAGAGAAAGGAGTGACATAGTTGAATGAGCAAATAAAGGGTTTTTGCAGATGTGGGGGGCATGGCATTTGCAAAGCAGTAAAGAATAACAGGCAATCCATTAAATGTGGTGCACACAGGACATTATGAATAATGTAGTTCATAAAGTGTAAAACCACATTAATGATGTACAATATTGAATGCATAGATTGGAAGCACTATACTTGAAGCACCATTATAGGGCTAAAAGATCACATTGCAGGATACATAAAACAAAATGAGACCTACAATGCACTGGAATACTGCACACTACCATTGTTACAATGAATGATCAGATTTTGCGATTTGAAACAATTACATAATGATAAACATGGTGGCAACATGATTGAGGTTTAAGAAAGTGTGAGGTAGTGTGAATTAGTAAAGCATAAACATTGATTTCTGGTATAACCTCAGACCATAAAATGGAAGCTTCTATTTCATGAAAGCCCCCCATGTTTAACCGCGGAAGGACCAAAGTGCCAATAGAGAAATCAGACATGGTATACTGGGACAATCCTTTCATTAAGTGCTTCAGTGGAACAATGATTTACACGCTTCTATTGTTTTGTTATACAACACCATCAAGATATGCTAATTACTTTTCAAGGTAAATAGATAAAAGGAATGCTCAATGCCAGATAAGATACAATTGATGTTTAAGTTGTCCTGAGATAATGACACGTGCCTGCACAAACTTTATGTGTAAATTAGTTAGTCTGTCTTCGATTTTCAAATAGGCACACCATGGACCGTGTTGCAAATGCCATGTTTTATCTTTTTTTACATTATTTTGACCAATTATTATTGAGATATATTATATAGTTAAAACGACACAAGATATGTTCTTGTTTGAATAGCACATTACAATTTATTTGTCATTGTGATTTAATATTGTCGAACTCATGTATCACTGGAATATTGTTCCAAATTAAACTCTGTTTTTACTCCTTTCAAGTCAGACATGTTGATCAGAACAAATTCAGCTTTCAGTATTTCTCAGTGTCACTGCGTGGAGCATGTACCTGTAGTCCCTTGTCCAAGATAGTGAATAAAGGCTTGGCAAGAAAGTAAAGAAAGTAGACTAGAATGTGATGTTTTATTTTGCTTTTTCTTGATAGTTATGTTGTTACTTTGTGGTATGTTATTTAAAGTATCGAAACAATTGTCTGTTTACCGTTTGTTGTGAAGTCCGGAAGAGATGTGTTGTGTGTGAAACACATGTCGATCTGCAGACTTATAAAGGATTTAATTACGAAGATGATTATTGTATAAAACTGTGAAGAAGTTGCATAAATTAAATAGTTATGAAACACAAGAAGATTGTTTTTCTTTCTTTTGCTGTAGTGTTAGTGGTGTGGAGAGCCCTGCCACACCATGTCTTGGGGGGATTCAGTCATCAAGCTTCAAAAATAAATAATTCCTTCTGTTGTTAGAAACTTCAGAAAGAAATAATTTCTTTCTGAGATCAGGGCATTTCTTTCTCAGAGTGCAAGCATTGACAGGAAGAAATCATGTCTTTGTGAATTCAGAGTTCGTGTACTCCGACTTCAGAAAAAAATGTTCCGGTTGTGGCACAGGATACAGTGCTCCGGGTGGCTCCAATGTGCATGTCTGGAACCAGCAGTCCCTTGAGGAATACAGATTCAGGATACTGCAGGTAAGAAAATCATCTTTTTTGTAAGAATGCGTGTGTGCAAGTGTGTTGTATGTTAAGATGTATGTTTGTATGTATGTGCGTTTGCATGTAAGGGTGTGTTATGTATTATGTGATGTGTGTGTGAATGAGTGAGTGTATGGTATGGTATATGGGTGCGCGATTGAATGGTGTGAGTATGTGAATGTTGTGTGAATGGGTGAGTGCGTGTTTGTACTGAGTCAGCTGCAAGAAGCTGGTTTTGGCGCAGGTGTGGGAAGTGAGAAGCAAAGGGATGCCCTACTACTACTCCAACTTAAATGGGCATCCATCCTTGATAACGCATGCATTGACATTTTGGTGCTCCTGTCTAGCTATTACGAACATTGGCATGGCATTTATGTTCTGGGCATCTATGATAAAGGAATCATGATACATATTACATGGCTAGACTGGCTGCACCAACATGCCAGTCTAGCCATGTAATACTTATTATGATTCCTTCATCATAGATGCCCAGATACTGTGGCATGGCATTTTGTTCTGGGCATCTATTATGAAGCAAGCATGATAAGTGTTATTACATGGCCGGCATTTTGGTGCTGCCAGTTTAGACATGTTTTCTTATTCTGGTATGGCATTTTCACTGGCAAAGCCAACAGGAATATTTCCTCATCTGGGGATACTGCCATATATAGGCAGAGACACCTTTACCTCTTTTCCTATTTTATTATTGGTAGCATTATGGGCAAAGTAGACATTAGTATGTTTTTATATGGTAATACTGGCATGTATGTGTGAAGTCATTATGGACATGTATGGGAACAGTCATTGTGAACATGTTTTTATACTGGCATATATTGTGGACAAGGGCATCACAAAAATGTTTTGGAACATGCCACTGTACACTGTTGTTGAATGGCTTCTATTGGATGTTTGGATTGGAGTTATTCTACAAAACCAATTGCAAACTGTCTGGACTTCTGCCACTTTTTTTCACAGAAAGTGTGCTGTATAATGCACCATTTTAACACATTATTTAAAAAACCTTCTTGAGGGTATATCCCACAGAACCCTCTTTGGTTGATTCATGCTCCCTTGCTACACTTTGTCGCTCTGGCATATTTGTGGTAATGTTTATGCCAGCCGAATTAAATAAATGACCCGCCACCACTGGGTGAGTTGCTGGTGGGTGAATTGGTATGAATGTGTACATGCAAAGCTTTGGGGGCCCAGGCAAGGGGCATTGGAGCATGGATATTTTCTTGTATTTTTGAGCAAATGCAATTTGAAGAATGTTATTCCACTGAGGAGGGTTTGAGGTTGGAGCTTTACAGCAAAATTGGTAGGCAGACTGGACATTTTCTTTCTGTGACATTTCGTACACACAGGGAAAAGCTGATATGATATGGCATTTATAACGCACCTATAAACAAGTGTTTCAAGGTGCGACGAGGCAAGGGAGGAGGAACAGAGGGAAGACATAGACAATGATCTTACTAGGCCAGGTGATAGTGAGATCACGCAAGTGCAGCAGAGGGAGGAATGGAAAAGTGTGTGGAAAAGGGGTAGGGGGCAGTGCAGTACATGGGATAACAATAAAATAAATAAGACACTAAATAAAATGAACAAAAAAAATAAATAAAAGACTATAAATAAAAGTGCGGCCAGCTGGTGGCAAGTGAAACGGTAAATGCAATGGCGAGCATGGGGGCACTTGTGCAGCCAGCAAATAAAAGTTTTCTTACTGTGGCACTGCATATTTTACTGGTGGTAAGGACACAGTCAATATGAGTGTTCTTACTTGGTGGTTGGAGGCATTTGTGTAGCCACAAAATGGTTTCTTACTGTAGCATTATATATTTTACTGGCATTGAGGGCAAAGTCAACATGAAGAATACATTGTGGTGAGTGGATTGGGCAAGCATTTGTACAGCAACAATAACTTGTTTTCTTTCTGTGGCAGGAGATTTCTACTGGCACTAAGGACAAAGGCAACAAGATCTATTGTACCTGGGAACACTGGCATATACTGGCAGAGCCAGTATGAACATGGTTTCTTTCAGCATTAATACTCTGAATAAAAAAAAAATTCTGGCAATGCAGAGTTGACTGGTACATTTGGTTATCAGGACTCAGGATCCAGTCCTCTTATATCTATATTAATTGAAAGATTTAAGATTTGATTAAAACACATACTTACACCTTTCATCTAGTGCAGTGAGTGGCATGCCCCATAATCAGCATGTTCATAATGCTCATTCAGAATGCATGGTGTTCCAGGCTGGCCCGAAGTGTTGCGCGGCCCATGCTTTTTTGGTAGCATTTTGTGTTACATCACTGCCTAGTGGCTGATGTTTGTTTACATTTTGGGGCTGATTCATCGAATTATGTGTGTGGAAAAACGGGCTTTGTGCGCCATTCTGCCTGCTAATCCCCATTTCACAAATGGGGATTTGCGAGCAGAATGATGCCCCACAAATGCCAGGAGCTATGGGGAAGAATGTCCCTGCCAAACTGAAAGGGCCATCTGACTCACAAGGGGGACAACTGGAGCAGTGCTGGGCCCAGCAGCCGGAAGAAGCTTTGACCATAGGCTCTGGGAACAAATTGAAAAGTGGGCCCAAGAAGGGGAGCCACATACCATGGCACTGAACAAAGAGGACCTACAAGAGTGTCTTGGAGGCATGGAGGACAGAATGGTGAGTTCCTTCCAAGACCAGCTCACTAGAATGAAGGACAATCTGCGGCGCTCTCTACAGGATGTTAGGAAGGAATTAACCGACTTGGGAACCAGAGTGGACATACATGAACGGTGCCTTCCAGAGGTAGCAGAGGAGGATAGATAAAACAGTGACCTTTTGGAACAAGTAGCAAGAGCCACCCACAATCTGGAATTGCAGGCAGAGGATTTGGAAAATGGTTCCCCTGGGTCAAACATTCGGGTGAAAGGCTTGAGCGAAGCAACCCTCGACATGGACCTGAGAGATAACATACAACAATGCTTTGGAAGCCTCTTGACAGAGATGCAACCGGAGGATGTGAGAATAAACTGGGTGTGTAAGGTACGACATAAGAGGCAATATCCATGGTTGAGGCCAAGAGACATCCTAGTGGCCCTATCATCATGTACAATGAAAGAAGACAAACTCTGTGCAGCAAGGGTCCACCCAGGAGTGACTATCAACAGCTTCTCTTCTTGTGGGAGGGCAGGCGAGTCACGACATGTGAAGAAGGCCTGTCAGTGATGAACTTGGAAGAGGAAGAAAGGAATCCGGTGTTTGCATCCAGATCCTCATCTCTTAACGGAGACACCAAACCTTGGGAATGGTTGGGAAGTCTGGGAAGGAGGGACAACAGAGGTACTATACCGAGATGCCCCCCAACCAAAATGGGAGGTGCACACCCCACGGATGAAAATAGACAATCTAAGGGGGTCTTGTATGATAAACACTCCAGTTATGATGTACCTTGGGGTAAAGGTGTCTCGGAATATAAAGACGCTGTCAAGAGTGGCGGGTGGGTGCTGAGCATTACGGTCCAGATGAAGGGAGGGAGGTTGGAGATGTATCATGGATTCCAACATGGGGTGTACTTCGGGGTTTAACCAGGAACAATGCCCCAGGATAACATCTGGGGTAGTTCTTTGGAACACTAGCCCTGCTTACGGAAGGAAAGGGAGGAAGGGGGCGTTAAAGTTACTGGTGTTAGGGAGGGAGGGAATTGTGTTTTGTGGAGTTTGGGAGGAGGGGAATGTGCCTGAATGAGACAGGAAGGGAGAAGGGATAGAGGAAGACCCACGTGTGCAGAACAACTTTTAAACACATTATGCTTCCTTAAAGGCAAGAAAGAAGGGAAAGACCTGCAAATGTGGCAATGTCACAATCAAAACACATAAACTAAAGGGGCTTAAATTCCCCTGCCAAACGCAGAAAAATGGAGGGCCAGCTGAGCTATTCTTGAACAGATATAATAATGCTTCAGGAGACCCATATTAAGAAAGCTGATAAATCTATTCCCTGCTTTCATCACTTCACACAACTCTATCAGGCAAATTCACCAGGGAAAATGGCAGGGGTCATGACAGGCCTCAAGAGTTCATTTCAAGCAAAAATGCTACAAACACTAGAAGACAAACTGGGGTGGTTTCTATTCTTACAGGTGCAAGTGGGGCTTAGGAAAGTGACTCTGGGAACGCTATTTGTACCAAATACAGGACAAGAAGGCTTCCTATGGGGGGTGATGCAGAAGCTAGAAAAGTTTTGAATAAGTGAAATGATCCTCTCTGGTGATTTTAATCTGGGGTGGGATCCCATTAAGGATAGGAGTTCAGGGACTAGACATGTAGGAAGCCCCCCTACCAAAGTCTTAAAAGATGCTTTTGACAACATAGCCCTTAAGATGTCTGGCGAGTGAACAAAGGGGAAGAAAGTGGGTTCACCTGTTTCTCACATGTCTATGAGATCCTGTCTAGGATTGACTATGTCTGGGTGTCAGCAGCTCTCATGGGAGAGGTGAAGGGGGGTCACGTTAGCAGCTATATCGATATCTGACCATGCACTGCTGGTAGTTAAGATAAAAAGGTGGGAACCACGTAAAGGGCTGTGGGCCTGGTCAATCCCCCGTGAGAGTCTGGCAGATGAGGTGGTGGTGGAACGGGTGTGAGATAGGATACACGGGTACTTTCCAGACAACGACAATCAGGAAACGATGGAAGAAGGAATCTGGGTGGCATTTAAAGCCGTAATGATGGGGAGATCATAGCTATTCAGACCCAAAAGCAGAAACAAATGACAGCTAATAGATTTAGAATCCCAGTTACAAGACACCACGCTGACCTTAGGTAGGAAAAGGTTACCTATAAATAACTGAAAGATCTCAGAGACCAACTAGAACTACTTCGATCGGTCAGGGCAGAAAGATCTCTACTGAACACAAGGCAGTGCTACTACATAAATGCAAACAGGGCAAACAGGCTCCTAGCCAGATAACTGAGATATAAGCTTAAGCGAATTGTACCATAACGGCTATGAAACAACCAGATTGGGTGATAGCTACAGATCCAGAAATGATTTTGGGCTCCTTTGAGGAATTCTATGGGTCGTTATACAAATCTGATAATCCCGACCAAAAAGCAATATAGCATTATTTAGGGAGGTTCCAATTGCAGAAGCTTGCAACCTCTGACAGGGTGAGATTAGAGGAAGAAATCACCTGTGTAAGTGCCTCCCGAGGAAAAAAATGCTGGGTCCAGGTGGGTTTCCAACGTGTTTATACAAAATGTTTTGTAAACAACTGGGCCCAAGGTTGGCCTGTCTCTTCAACACGATGAGCCACAGTGTTTCTGTGACCCAATCAATGATGGAATTAAAGGTGGTGGTGCTTAGCAAACCGAATAAAGATCCAATGATCTGCGGGTCCTATCGCCCTATTGCTCTACTAAATCTGGATGCATAAATGTATACGGGGGTCCTGGTACCCAGACTGTCACCTCTTTTGCCGTATGTGATGTGTAGAGAACAAGCAGGATTCATAAAGGGACAACAAATATGGGATAATACCAGGAGACTGGCTCACCTGATAGAGAAAGTAGAGCACCATCGGGTTCCGGCAGTACTGATTTTGCTCGATGCTGAAAAAGCCTTCAACTGGGTCAAATGGCTCTTTATGTTTGAGGCAACAGAACATATGGGGATGGGCCCTAAGTTTGAAACATGGTCAAGGCCAATTACAGCACTCCAATGATGCGGCTCTCAATTAATTCTCACTTATCAGATAAGGTAAAAATGTCATGAGGGACAAGGCAGGGATGTCCCCATCTATGAGGCAAAACTCAGCCATAAAGGGGATACGGTTTGGGGAGGAGGAGCAAAAGCTAGCAGCATTCGCCGATGATGTAATGACCCTGACAGACCCAGAATATGTACTACCGGCTCTGCTCAACAAATTATCCGATATGGAAAGGGCCGCGGGTCTAAAGATTAATATGGGTAAATCCGAGCTGCTGAGCTTGGGTCTTAACAAAAGTCAGGTAAGGATTCTGCCAATGCTCTCACAGTTTAAGCTAAGGGTACAAACGCTTATCTGGGAGTACCTTTTACACAATCTAGTTCAGGTTTTTATGGAGCAAACTATCTGGACTGCTTTCCAAGCTCAAAGCAGATCTAGGCAGATGGACCCCCCATGCGCATATCTTGGCTGGGGAGGATAGCTACAATAAAAATGACAATGCTTCCTAGACTATTATACTACTTCCAGGTGTTACCCATTTAGGTCCCACAATCTTATGTTAAGGCCATTAACAAACTAGTAACACAATTCATATGGCAAAACAAATGCTCTAGAATTGCCTTAGAGACTTTGATGGCTTCTAGATTGAAGAGGGGGCTGGGGCTGCCGAATTTCACTAAGTTTTATACGGTGGTACAAATGCGGGTTCTACTCAAATTGTTCTCGAATTACATGTCCAAGCCGGGGGCTAGGATGGACCAAGCAGTAGCGGAGACCCCCCAAGAGGGACTGTTATGGTTAAAAAGGCAAGACAGACCACGGAATGTAGGGTTGAGTCAGATATTACTGGTAGTCTGTGACCTTTGGGATCGCCTTCTTAGTCAGGGGCACCTAACGACAATCCCATCTCTGTTTACCCTCTGTTCGGGAACCCACAGTTCTCTCCGGGGATGAGCCAAGGCTCATTTGTAAGATGGTGGGAAGTGGGGTGCAGAAAGATGCAAGACATGATGGTGACGGGAGAGGTTAGATTGTTCAAGGAGTGTAAACAACAGTTCTGGCTAACAGAGACAGACAGACTGGAATACTATCAGTTGAGGAACTGGCTGAAACAACCCTACATAAAGAAGGTAGTGCTAAGGGGTCTGACCCCATTCGAGAAGTTTATTACAATACATAGTGGAGACAAGCAGCTGGTATCAAGGCTATACACGATCCTACAGGGGGCTGGGCCTGGACCGTACTTAGACATATATGACTCAATGGCAGAAGACACTTGGGGAAGAAATATATGTAAAACAATGGAAGACCCTATGGGAACAAATACCAAAATTAACTGGATCCATTCAAACCAGGGAGGCATGGTACAAGGTAATCAATCGTACAGTGGCAGTACACTCCGGAACGATAGCATTCAATGTATCCAGGGGGAAATCAAGAATGCTGGAGGGGCTGTTCAGGGAGAGAGGACTGGAGACATGTACAGTGGGACTGCCTGATACTGAAGATCTTCTGGGAAGATGTTAGGGGCCAGAAACAACAAATGGTATGCAGACCGCCAACCTACTCCCCAAAGCAATGGATGTGCGGACTCTTTGACCCTGAGTTCCAAATTCCTACGAAACCTCAGCGGAAAGTATTCATGATACCGTTAATAGCGGCTTGGTTAGTCTGGGCTAGGAAATGGAAACAAAAAGCACCTCCTATGAATATTGAATGGTTGCATAATGTTTGGGGGATACTGGCCATGGAATGGGTGACATACGGGATACAAGAAAATATACAGAAATTATAATCAACTAATGATGATTGGAGGGGTAGTATTCTATAGGAGGGTCTGATTCTGATGCAAGCCAATAGGAAGATTTGACTAATCCAAAAGGTCTAACATAAGCATGGGAATATTACCCCTTAGAAAGCAGAAACACACAGAGAATAGGGATCTGATGTTGACGCTAGAATCAAAAGCTACACCAAAGTGATACCACCTTTTCTAAATGGATGAATGCTGAACCTTGGGCTTTAACTGGAGAATTGGACCCCACCCATGAGGAGAATATTACATGCTGCAAACTTGGTTTGCAAGAGGCAGGAGAGGCTAACTGGGAGTTCTTTGAAAACACATGATGGGCCATTCTGACTGAGTGTCGTAACCCCTTAAGTGCTAAGGAGGATGATGCACGTCCTATGGTGAGGGGGGATAGCTCAGGGGCAACAGGCTTGTCTTGGAAGCAAGACAACGATCCCACACTTAGAAATCATTCTCTAGTATTAAGCGCATTATAAAAGAACAATTATAATTATAATTATTTGCATAGACTTTCATAGAGCTCAGGATTTAAGGGAAAGAATATTTCAATTCCCCAATATTTCAGTTTCCCCTAGAAACATTGTCCTGCTAAGTCCTTGGAATGGGAGGGATTTAGGAGGGGATTTCCACGAGGGGTGCACATTCCAAGTAAATTGTCTTGGTAATTTTGTGTGAAATGAAACAGTGTTTTCTCACTATATTTAAAGCCAAGTAAGATTGGACTTTTTGTAGAAAACATAGCATTTTCTGTACACTGAGTGCAGCAGCTGATAAATTGATGAATCCGAATGAGAATAGGGAATTGAGTTTGCTACTCAAAGTTAAATACTATTTCCATTGTACTAAAACTGTGGGAGATTATATTTAAAAAAGAACAAAAATGTTTTTTCTGTGCATTGAGCGCTGTGTAAATCAGTGAACACGCTCCAGCACACACGGTGCAGGATTTTGTAAGTGATCGTTAATTTAAATTATGTGGAATTCATTAGGTATGGCCTGACACTTTGGACTGTGAATCAGTGGTCATGCTTCATAGTCTAAATACAAAGTCACTTGATGATTTGTGACCATAACTGATTTAATGAGCCATTCATAGTTTCACTGTACCGGCCGTGTGTACTTACATGTGCATGGCTTAATCTTTGAGACAAGCATATGTTACTGGCATAGATATGTAAAGGGTGAATGGGGAAATTAAAGGGAGTTTACCCATCCAAGTGCCATTCCCAAAGAAAATCATGCTGATATCATATAAATCCTCCTTTCCCTTGACATTGCAGAGTAGGGGAAAGGCTTTCAACTTGTGGGATCCAATGTATAAAGTGAAGTGGGGGGACTCATCCTTGGATGAGGAAATCATTGAACCATTTTCCTGCACTGGATGGGTGAATGAAGATCATGTGCATTTTAAATTGATAGCATTATTGTTTTAACTCTAGCTTGCTGAATTAGATAACATCCGTAATGGACCATGTGACTCAAATGGTATGAGACACAATTTAGAGTATTTGGAAAAGAACATGATAGCGAACCAGGCAGATAATTAACCAGATAATAAAATACTGTTAATAGTGGGTGATTTAAACCTTCAATATGACCCCTCAAACAAAATGCTTGATCTCATCGAGAGGAGGATCTACTTCGGGATATTTCACTCTAGACATCACCTAAAATCAAAAAATCCTATTAATTTTAAATTTACCTTGACAACCACACAGCTTTTTTATAGTCTGGTATCAGGGCACGTAATGAAAGACTATAGGGTGATATAGCTCTGAAATCTGCTCATTACAATGCCAGTGCCCCAAGTCATATTAACTAAATCTTAGTTGATTTAAGTAGTCTGTGAAGACTTTTGCAGTTGTTCAAAGAGGTCAAAGTCATAATCAATCCATAGCAATAACATTAGGTATACATTAGGCAGAAAAGGTGCTGATGTAAAGGACTCAGGTTTGATGCCCTTCATCAACCATAGACACTTGGAATTGGATGACAATGATCTAAATATGATAATAGCAATCATTTACCTAATTTAACTCTGATTTTTTAAAACGTCTTCAATTGGTCACATCTTGATACAAATACTATTTGGCACTGGCATGAAGGAGGCATCACCACCCTTGTTCCCTTTTTTACTAAAACCCCAAGAGTAGTTTTCTTAATACGGTTGGAGAGGGAGTCTTGTTTGGTAAGGACTGTTTGCAAAGAAAAATCATTTGGTTGCAGCACTTAAATCTCGCTATTGTGCAGACTAAATTATTGGCAGATACTTGAGGTCAGAATATAAATATTTGATGAAAGTATAGTCTGCATTCAAATTGCATGCACATACTAGAAACCCTCAACCCCACATTCACACATTGGGGCAAACTGGTATATGTGTATACAAATGTAATTTTTCGATGCAATCTTTCTCTAATATCAATACTTGTTTTTGATACAGGAGAAAACAAAATAATCTAAATTCACTGATTGATTAGGTTATATGTATTTGAATACACTATAAACTGCAATGTTGTCAAAGAATTGAGAATGCTGCTTAGAGGTGGCCTTAGATTATTTAGGATTAGAACTGTTAGACATATATTTATTTGACATTATGGGGACTGAATACGTATATTAAATTTAAAAACACTGTCACAGACAAGCCAACCTTAATTGTGTATATAAGTCCTTAATATTTGTATATTCCATTGTGGTGACTTCCCCAGCATAAAGTCAGGGGAACACCTTTGGTTTTGTTTTAAATATATTTGACTTTCAATGATATCCACAGCTTGTCTTTTGTCCCAGAACTGTGGAGTTGGAGTGTGTACCAGGAAATATTAGCTGCTGCCACTTAGTGAAAAGAATGGCACATCAGCTAATATCTCTACAGGGTACAGCTAAACAGCACCCATCAACACAACTTCAAGTTTATCTTGCATTTTACACCTTTCCGCACTTACCAAATCCAGCTCCATCTCTTTCAGATCCACCAGAGCACCGAGAAACAATGCAAATGGCAGCAAAGGAGGCATACAACCAAAAACCATTAAATAATATGTATTTTACAGGGTTGGTTGCTTGGAATCTGTACTTTTAAACCACCTTTGTGTTCTAAGGAATGCAAAGACCCAACAAGGCCTCAAAAGATCTAGCCTGCATTCCCCTGCAGTGGGGACATGGCTTCTTAGTGGCAGGTCCAAGACAGATTTGCACATAGATAGTTCCCTTTTATAATCATGCAGATGGACTGAAAAGGGATAGAATGTAAGCTGGCCAGAGCAATGCCTGCGATTATGATTAATGTAGTTCCTAGCTCTACATCCACCACTTTCTGGGATGAACGCGAATGTTTGGCAATGTAAAAGAAATACTAATACACAAATCTAATACACAATGTGTGTGCGGGGGGTGCGTGTATGAGTGCCTGTCCACGTGTGCATGCATATGTGTTTGTGTATTTGTGTGTGCGTCTGAGGTCAGCAGCACAACTGATGATTGGCAAATGAAAGACATCATATTATTGCAGCTCAAACATTGCCCTGCGAAAAGCTAGGGATTTACCTTGATTTCAAGTTGCTAGGCATTACCACAGCAAGTGGCTGTTTCGGAGAGTCAAGACAGTTTAAAAAAGAAAAAAAGAAAAACAATACAAATAAAAAATAAAAAACAATCAGTGGCATGCCACCTCATTTTAGTTTCCACCACCTTACGGCTAGCAACGCATCTAGCTTTCAACCTGTAATCCTCAGCGCACAATCATTCAGACATTTGCAGACACATATGCGGATGGATCTATTGTGGATTATTCCATATATAAAATCCAGGATTGTCTCTCTGTATGGAAGAAAGCAGGACCAGACACTTAGCATGCAGCTAATTGCTTGTCCATCTGAACTGGATTCCAGTCCCACTTTAGTATAGTATTAGAAGGCGCCCTTCACTGTTGCCTGAATCGCCCTTTTACATGGAAATACGAGAACGAATATACTGTGGTGCAAATTGACAACCAGCTTTGAGATGGTAAGAAATGCAACACAATGAAATGTCATTGTTGTTTTTCCCATTCTGTTTTAGTGTGCTGCCATATTTTAGCATAATATTCAACTGCAGTGCTGGGCATGAAGCTGGGGATGCTTTGAAAAATCTCAGAAGCTAACAGGATTTGGCTTCTAAAGTATATATTGTTCTGATACTGCAGCATTATCTGGCGCTGGCTGGGTTGACTGTAAAGCCAGACGAGGCAAATGTCTAAGGCCACAGCTTCAGGAGGCAGCCATTTTGCCCCTGCTCACAGCAGAAGATGAGTGACATCAAACTCTCATGTCACTGAGGCTGAACACAAGTCTTCCACTAGCAAGAGAAATGTAAGGCTACCGAGAACAGGCTTACACCATGGGAGAACACTTGAAATGGCACATTAGGTACCATTTTAAGGCTTGCATTTCAGGTTACACCACACCTCTACACTTTCCACTACAGCCAAAGAACCCACAGAAGAGAAGAGATCATTACTGGCCATTTAAATTGAATGTTAATGTTAAAGGTTTTTACACCGCACACAGGTGCCATTTGCGTGGTCTCTCTGTGATCTGGCGGCTCTGTCCATATAAGGAGGGAGGTAAGCTTAGTGGGAGGAGTGCGAAAAGAGCAAGGGAGCTGTGATGTGCTGTTGGCAGCTTCAGTTCGGATGGCCGTTCACTGAACCTGGGTGCGTGAGTCGGGAGATTGGTCGCTGTGTGAGGTTGTGCAAGGTTGTGTGTGCTGTGTTTTGTTGTTGCCTTGTTGTGAAGTAAGTGTGGTTTGCTGTTCTAAGGAGTTATGGTTGTCTGCAGTGCCGTATGTGAGAGGTGTGTGCAGAGGGTTGAGAGTTAATATTAGTTTGGTTATGACAAATCTTAAGCCTTTCTAGTTGATTTGTGGTGCCCAACCATTCTCTGTTGCCCTTTCTAGTTGTATCAGTGGGTTTCTTTTGAGACGGAGGAGTCTAATCTGTAGGCACTATGGTATCTGACCACCGGCTCTGTTTGGGTAGGTTTAACATTAGGTTGGCGGGAAACAGAAGAATCTCTGAATCTATTTTCCTCTAGCAGTTTCCTTGCAATGCCTTCTCACCCACTTGTGAAAAGTTTGAAGTCCCCTGCACTTGGGGACTGTTTCTGTATCCCTACAGTACCCCACCAGCACTTGACACCTGATGTCTGCACTTATCCTTGAACTTGCCACCAGCTGGCCCTACCTCTCTTATTGTTTTATTTATTCTATTACCCCTTGTACTGCACTGTCCCCACCCCCTCCCACTTCGCACTTCTCCTCCTCCCCCTTCCTCTGCACTTGCACGATCTGAATGACACTTGGCCCAGTAGGATCGCTGTCTCTGTCTTCCCTCTGTTCCCCCTCCCTTGCCGCGTCGCACCTTGAAACACTTATGTATAGGCGCATTATAAATGCCATATCATATCATAAGTAGAGTATAAACTAGGAAAGGTGACTTGAAATCCAAAAACAAATGCCTACTCTGATCTCGGGAAATAGGAGCACCACCCGATAACCAACACAATAACTTAAGTCATTTTCATCATCAGGATTTTAAAAAGCTTGGAAAAGCAGTTATCTTTTGAAAAGCCAAATTGTTAAGGCCTTGCAGAAGGGTAGATGGTTGGGAATGGAGTAGACCCACAAAGTAAGGTAATCCCGCAGCAGAAAAGCCTGCACACTCAAGCAACTAATAGAAGGGCATATTTTAAGAAAGGAAGCGGGTGCTTGCACATGTACAAAGGTGACCCAATGTGGGCTGCAGCATTCTGGGATTCTTGAAGCCAGTGAATTAGTGAGAAGGGAAGGTAAACTCTTTCACTGCAGTTGAGTCTAGTGAAGGCAAGTAAATCCTACAGAGAATTTTTGCTCTGGAAGAAGGACCTGTGAAGGATTTATTTGAAGGTATGGTGATGGAAAAGCAGGATCTGATTAGTGAATTTAATGAGAGATGAGCATCAGGTGTAGTGCCTGTTGCTTACTGCACACCAAACAATGTGTTACTGCCCAAGGAAACAAAGCAATGACATCATTAGCAGCTAAGCTATGAAATCTGTCGTCCCCAACTTTATATCAAGCCTTAAAGATTAACAAGGCTGACCGATAACTGCTGACGAAAGTAGGTTAGAGCACATGAAAAGGGTCCTTAGGAAATTCTTGGTGGACAATACCATAGATCAGAACAAACCTAGGGACTTTTGATCCCCCTCCAACCTCCATAAACTTTCTCAGACCCACAGGGACTCTTTAGAGTTGCCCAGACAGGGCAGAACGAGTGATTAAATCACTCACAACAGATAAAGTCCCCAGAGCTGATGGGGTTTCCATTTTATTTAAAAAAATGTTTAGACTTACCGTAATACACCACCTGACAAGAATATTTACCTCATTTCAAACTTCGGGATCTATTACCCAAGCTATGGCTGAATCCACCACCACTCTTTTGTTGAAAAGTAGGCTAAGGAGCCTACTCTCTTTATGATTAATGTGAGTCTTACTCGCACTGATTGGCTCTGATCAAACTGTTTTTATAGTGCCGAGATGGGCCCATAATAACATTGTTTGGGTTATAGATCTGATAGATCTGTCTGACTCTGCATCACATTCACGGCAGTGGTTTGCCTTATTGGCACTAGATACCAATAAGTAAGTTCACAGCTTAAACTGGTTATATGGAGAACATGCTTAGAGAGACTTTGAATGTAGCCTGAACACAAAAAAAGATCAATGGTGCATGGACCAATACTATGAAAACAAGCATTGATAATGCCAACAGTTTGGGCTTTTGTGCAGGCATGGAAAAGGCACGTATTAGTATTAACTGCCCATTAATGGTAGCGGGTGCAAAATGGTACCTGGGCATCTAATAGCAATGCCTGGCAAACGCCTAATACTTGCACACAAGTCAAAACTGTTGGCTTTGTCAATGCTTGTTTTTAACAGGACTACAGTGAAGGTCACAGAGAGTGCTTATAAATTGAAGAGGACAAACAAATAAATGTTTTCAGTGTGTTTCCATCAGGTTTTTAGTTTTGAATATGCTGCTCGTGATAGCAGCAGAGGAGAAATGTTTTCAAAGGATTGCAACTATTTTGAAGACACCTGGGGCCAGATTACAGAATGTTTGCACTGGTGCAAGTGCAAAGTTGCATGGTATTAGCACAAGGGCAAAGTTTGCCCTGTTTTTAAAAACAATGGGAAACATTAGAAAATGATTGCACCATGACAAGTGCAGTTTGGCATGGTATAAGCACCAGGGCAAAAATCGTCTTCGGGCAAAAAAGATACATTTTCACTGCATTATCGCAACAGGGCAAAGTTAGCCCTAGTGCTAATATGGAATGGAATTAGCACTAGGGCAAACTTTGACATGGTGAAAAAATGCATCAAAAGTGTATCTTTTTTTTGCACTATCGCAATTTTTCCACTGTTGCTTATACTGTGACAAACTGAACTTGCCATGGTGCAATAATTTTCTAATATGTCCCAGTTTTTTAAAAAAAAATAGTGCTAATACCATGCAAACTTTGCACTTGCACCGGTGCAACGTTTCTGTAATCTGGCCCCAGGATTCTGTGCCATTTTAATACATTAAGATTCTAGTACTGGAACAAATTGAAGAACTCAACCTCGTCCGAGACAGCATCTTCAAAATCTGCTTCATTTTGCAGCCCAGCTTCTCTCGCCTTGTGGGGCTCTAACCCCCCGCCCCCACCCAACCCATCTGTGAGTCTTTATGCTCGTCATGAATCAAAATCTCTGAAACTTTAACTCGAGCTGATCAGGCATCCTGCACCTTACGTCAGCACGTCAGCACACTGCAAAAGCCTTCATTAAAGCGAGCTTGCAAGCTCAAAGAGTTCTCTTGATGAGGTATTTTGGGTGGGAGAGGCAAGAATGGATGGGAATGGCCACAGGGATTAGCATAGCTGTGGGCATGCAATGGGTGGGCTCATAACCAAACAACCCCTATAAACTGTGTTTCCCTCCTCAAAGGTCATTCCTCTGTGTTCCTCCTCACCTGTATTTAAATCAGTACTCAAATGCAATAGTTTGGGCTTTATAGATGACACCTAATAGCCCAAACTAAAACGAAAGGGTCAGACTTCCATAATACCGTAAAAGTACCGTAATCTTGCCCTCATTAGTACTCCCCCGAAGTCACAGCGACTTCTGGGGCGCACAAAATGCTGACTTCTATTACTGTTATCAAGCAGAGCGGAGGTTGCGGTGGGTGCCCCTCCTATTCTGGGGCGCTGTTACGGGAGTCGGGGGCTGCGGGGGTGATCCCCGGTTACCATTGCAGTAAGCGGGGGACAAGAAAGTTAAAGAAAAAAAAGTAAAGAAAAGCACCCTGCGGCGTCAGTGGGCAGGGTTGTGGGGGTTCAGGAAGGGGAATGTGGGTTGGGGAATGCGGGCATAGCGATCTATGGGATCACTGAGCCACGCCGTAAATGGCATTGAAATTTTCATCTGGGCAGTTACGTGTGGCACAGTGATCACATAGGTCCATAATACCCATTATCTCATCTTATTTCTCGTCTTATTTCTGTCTTACTGATGGAGCTGTGGCCCACTGCAACTGTAGCATCGAGAGAATCAAAGGAATTGATTGTAAGGGACATCCAATAAATGTGCTCTATTTGCAGATTAGATTATTCTGTTTCTAGGAGAAGCTGACACCTCTCTCTATTTGAGGTTATGGCAGAAGTATTTTGTTTTGATGAGATCTCTGGCTTCCTGATTAATACTAATACACTGGTGGGCTCGAATATCACAGAGACTCCAGAAACTGTATTCCATTTGCAAAATTCCATTTCAGTTTGAACTCTTCATAACAAAGGAGGGGCCCAACTACATGGCCTGAAGCGCAGCCAAGAGGACCTGGAGGATTAACTTCCAGAAAAAAACAGTACATCCTACATTAGCACATGATCCAGTAGCATTCGCAGACCTGAATGAACTCAAATGCAATAAAACATGTGAATACCTACTTTAGTTTAGTTTAGTTTATTTGCTTATATAGCACACCAAATCCGGAGATATCTAGGTGCTTTTGCTTACATAAACAACAGTTGTTACATAATAGTACAGATATTACATGGACATGCATTAGTCTGATACAGTGACATTAAGATACAGTAAAATGCAGTGTGGGCAATTACATAGTGTTACAAATTAAGGGGGTAATTCATAGAATTTAGCACACAAGTGGCGCACGCGGCTGGCGCACAGTGTTCGTGTTCGAATCTCTGCGCCAGCCGCGTGCGCTAAAATCCATTTCAGCGTACAGCGTATTCATGGATTTTAGCTACCAAAACCAGCCATGGCGCAAAGTGGCGCAGCAACCCTGCAGCAGCGCCAGTTACGCCCCCAAGAACGCCCCTCGCGCAGGGAAAAGCCATCAAAATCCCCAATCCAGCGCAAAGGGCTGCGCTAACCCTGTACCAGCACGGCAAGCGGGGTACGTGTATTACTGGGGTTCGCAGGAAGTTTCACACGCGATTGGCCCTGTGCGAGAGGGGTACGTGTATTACTGGGGTTTGTGTGAAGTTTCACACACGATTTCAGGAGGGTACGTGTATTTCGGGGGTGCGCGGGAAGTTTCACATGCGATAGGCCCTGTGCGAGTGGGGTACGTGTATTTCAGGGGTGTGCGGGAAGTTTCACATGCCATTTCAGCAAGGTACGTGTATTACAGGGGTGCGCGGGAAGTTTCACACGCGATTTCAGCAGGGTATGTGTATTTCAGGGGTGTGCAGGAAGTTTCACACGCGATTTCAGCAGGGTACATTTATTTCAGGGGTGCGCGGGAAGTTCAACACGCGATTGGCCTGGGTACATGTATTTCAGGGGTGCACGTGAAGTGTTACATGCGATTTCAGCAGGGTACATGTATTTCAGGGGTGCGTGGGAAGTTTCACACGCGATAGCCCCTGTGCGAGTGGGGTACGTTTATTACTGGCGTTCGCGGGAAGTTTCACACGCGATTTCAGCAGGGTACGTGTATTACGGGGGTTCACGGGAAGTTTCACACGCGATTGGAGCAGGGTACGTGTATTACGGTGTTCGCGGGAAGTTTCACACGCAATTTCAGCAGGGTACGTGTATTTCGGGGGTGCCGGGGAGTCCCACACGTGATTTGGCAGTGTGGGTCCTCCCAGGTGTTCCCTGTACACCCTCCACGGCCCCTGCAGGCAGCCCACACCACAGGGACTACCCTGCACCCCTGGTCATGTCCGGCAGGGAGCCCACCCAGCATGGGCATGCCCCCCAGCAAAGCCGCATGTCTCCTTGCACTACTGATCACCAACTCATGTCCCCTTGCACCCCCACCCCCCAGCAGTGCAGGGCACCTGCCAGCAGGACCCCACTCATGTCCCCTTGAACCCCCACCCCCAGCAGTGTGGGGCACCTGCCAGCAGGCCCCCACTCATGTCCCACTCATGTCCCCTTGCGCCCCTACCCCACAGCAGTGCAGGGCACCTGCCAGCAGGCCCCCACTCATGTCCCCTTGAACCCCCACACCCAGCAGTGCGGGGCACCAGCCAGCAGGCCCCCACTCATGTCCCACTCATGTCCCCTTTCACCCCCACCACACAGCAGTGTGTGGCACCTGCCAGCAGGCCCCCACTCATGTCCCACTCATGTCCCCTTGCACCCCCACCCCCCAGCAGTTTGGGGCACCTGCCAGCAGGCCCCCACTCATGTCCCACTCATGTCCCCTGCACCCCCACCCCTCAGCAGTGCAGGACACCTGCCAGCAGGCCCACACTCATGTCCCCTTGCACCCCCACCATCTAGCAGTGCAGGGCACCTGCCAGCAGGCCCCCACTCATGTCCCCTTGAACCCCCACACCCAGCAGTGCGGGGCACCTGCCAGCAGGCCCCCACTCATGTCCCACTCATGTCCCCTTTCACCCCCACCACACAGCAGTGTGTGGCACCTGCCAGCAGGCCCCCACTCATGTCCCACTCATGTCCCCTTTCACCCCCACCCCACAGCAGTGCGTGGCACCTGCCAGCAGGCCCCCACTCATGTCCCACTCACGTCCCCTTGCACCCCACGCCCCAGCAGTGTGGGGCACCTGCCAGCAGGCCCCCACTCATGTCCCACTCATGTCCCCTTGTGCCCCCACCACCCAGCAGTGTGGAGCACCTGCCAGCAGGCCCCCACTCATGTCCCCTTGCACCCCCACCCCCCAGCAGTGTGGGGCACCTGCCAGCAGGCCCCCACTCATGTCCCACTCATGTCCCCCTGCCCCCAGGTCATGACGATCCTCAATCATGGCCCTTATCGCCAGCCTCCCCAGCCCAAAGACCCAACCAAGTATTGCATCCACCCACAAAGAAAAGGCAATTACATGATACAACCCCAATGGCAAGTATGTAAATGAACACATGTCCGTCACACACACAATGGTTCCAAGTGAATGTGAAAACCCATATCATGACATGCATGAAAGCAATGAGATAATACCACACATCGAAGTATGAAAAAAAAATGTATTAAACACACCATGAATGTAATGAAAATCAAACAAACAATGGTAATAAAAAAAGAAAAGCTGCATGTCCCTTAAAAACTGAAAAACAAGAAATCATAATCCAAAGAAATCCAAAGGAAATGGTGTTCAAAGTTACAATCCAACAAAGCAAATCCAAGGGAAAAAAGAAAAGTGAAAACCATTGCTCCATGGTGAAATAAAAAAAAAAGAGAAGAATCCAATGGTGAAATATATACAGATGAACAATCCAGGGTCCATGAGCCCAACTGAAGAAATGAAACCTATCAAAAATACTACCTAATAAAAATTATGTACAGAAACGTGGTGCATTGTCCAAGCGCAACCAAAATAAAGAAAAAACAAAAGGAAACCTAACACTATCTAACTATATACAATGGCGGCGGGCAAGTCCAGCGGCTCACTTTGTGGTGTCCCAGGCCAGGGCATCATCGAACTCCATGTCGATGTCCCGGAGGCGGGCCTCTGCCCTGACCCCGAGGTCTCGCAGGGAGGCACTCATGGCCTGTTCCAACTCCCTGCAAGTTGCCTCGAGGCACTCTGCCCGCCTCAACGCCTGACGCATGGAGTTCTCCGCCCTGACCATCGTGAGCCGCGCCTCTTCCGCCGCCGCCACTCCGCACCTATCTGCTGGCCCAACTGCATCCACAAAGAAGACACTCCCATTCCTGGGTCCTGCTGCCCTATGGCCGATGCCTGCCCCTCCAATGTTGATGGCCCCGAGCCATCATTGCTCCCACCTACAGCCTGCTCCTGCTACTGCTGCTGTCCATGTGCCCTGTCCGATGGTGCCTGCACATCCTCCATCTGCTGGTCTCCAGTTGTGGTGTCCACCCCTGCTGGACCGCCAACTCCCGACTGTGGCAGTGATGGGATCTCCACCAAGCTGGCTGTGTTGGTCAGGCCAGGTCCACAGGGGGCCCTGGTGGAATCTGGGCCGGAAGACGATGTGGAGAACGAACGGCGCATAGCCTCCACAGAGTAGGAGAGGTCCGCCAGAGTGCGCGTCACATGTAGGAACCCACCGACCAGGGCCCCTCCAAGCAGTGCCACGTCACGACGCTGCTCTTCGTGATGACGTGCGTTCTCCGCCCAGGAACAACGCACGTCATCACGAATGTCACGTGTGCGCAACGCGACACCCACCAGGACGGATACCATACGGTCGCGGGACCCCTCACCCGCAGGTAGTGGAGAGGCAGGTGACATGGCACTCTCCCCTACCTTACGGACGGGCCTGGGACAGGGCCTCCCTGCTGGTGCATGATGGTGCAGTCACAGGGTCAAGGACAGCGACATGCACAGGCCCCTCCATGATGACCTGTGCTGCTTCCTGACCCTGGCCCTGGACTGCACCACTTGCACCAGTGGTACTACCCCCACCAGGCCCCATGTGCGGCTCAGTAGCGGGCTCCTCCTCCTCTGTGGAGACCACCAACCTGGATGTCTCCACACCATCTTCCACCATTGGAAGCCACTGTGGGGGCTCACCCGGCCCTTCCGCCACAGCTGTTGTGGCAGACGCGGCACCAGCCCCCTCGCTCCCGGATGATGGTAATTCCTGGGAGGGTGGCTGGGCCTTGCGTCGATGCCCGGTGGAGGCATCCCCGCCGCTTGGCTCCACAGCGCCGTCTCCGCCCTCTTCTTCACTTGACGCTGCGTAGAGGGAGACATAGAACACAAGCATCAGGGTACAGCACAAAATACTCTAGACAGGAAGCAATAACACATGAGTGGTAATGTCAAATGTCACTTCCATCCTGTCCCTCCACAACACATGGGTCAATGCATGCAACACAAATGCAGAAACACTCCCGGCGCCTGCAATCAACATCAACACCAATGTACAAGGGCCCCTGTAAACCAAGATGTTGCCTTCAAAGTCACATGCATCCATGGCGTTTCAAAGTCAAACACACACTTCTGTGGTGCACACACACACACACACACGTGCACCATACATGTACATGACATCAGCACCCATTCCTCACCCCCCCTCCATGTCCAGGAACAGAGACTGCCATGCTTTCAGGTGTGCATTCTGCATAGAGGTCCCCATGTTGCATTAAAACACATGCACCTACCATGCACCTACCATGTGGTTCACACATAACTGGGCTCATATGCATGACCATGATGTCCCTGCACACACACATCCATACATGGCCTATGTCACACATACAGCCAAGTATCAGACTACCAGCACACTGCAACATGCCCTGTCTCACACAGCAATGCTTGGCCACTTACCGCTCAACTCCAGACGGGTCTGCCTCCGAAGGATCTGGGCGTGGCCCGACATGGCAACCCCAGAGGCAGGAGTGGGTGGGCAACTGGGTCCTGGGGCTGGGCTGTGGAGCAATGGAATCCCCCGTCCTGGGTCCTCCTGCCCTCCGGCCGATGTCTGCCCCTCCGATGTTGAAGGCCCCGAGCCATCATGTCTCCCACCTTGTTGCTGCTGCTGCTGTGCCTCTGCCTGTGCCCTGGCTCCTGCTGCCTGCACATCCTCCTCCGGCTGGGGTGCAGTTGTTGAGGTGGCCACCCCTGCTGGACGTCCGACTCCCGACTGTGGCAGGGATGTGTCCTCCACCAGCCTGGTCGCAGGGTCAGAGGCAGCTCCACAGGGCACCCATGTGACACATGGGTGGGAAGATGGCACGGAGGACGACTGGCGCATAGGGGGTTCAGTTGAGGAAGGGGTCGGAACAAGGTCAAGAAAACGGAGGAATCCGGCCCTGGTGAGCTGTCCCAGTGGGTCAACGCGGTCAACGATCCATGCGAGAAGATGTGCAGTCTCCTCATGAAAAGACTGCAGGTCAGCTCGCATGGCACGTTGACGCAACGCCACCCCACCCAGGACAGGCTCAACCCAATGCCGAATAGCCACATCCGCAGGGAGAGGAATGCCAGTTGGTGTAAGACGATCCCCTCCCTGAGAACGGTTCTGGATGTAGGCATCCCTGCTGGTGCGGGATGATGCAGTGACAAGATCGGGGACAGGATTACACACAGGCACCTCCGCGGCGGCCTCTGCTGCCTCCTGTCCCTGCCCCTGCACTGCACCACCAGCACCAGTGGAATCCCCACCTCCAGACCCCGTCTCTGCCCCTTGCATGGCCTCCTCCTCCACCAAACCCCCCACCAACCTGGATGACTCCATGCCATCTGCCTCCGTCGGACCCTGTGGGGTCTCCGCTGCCCCTTCTGCTGCCAAGGAGTCCAACTCCGACCTCCGCCTCTTGGACCTACCCTCAGCAGCTGCGGCCTGGGACGTGGCACCAGACTCTTCACTCCCCGACGAGATCACAACCTGGGAGGGGAGCCGGGCCTTGAGTCTCCGGCTGGCGGTGCGATCCCTGCCGCTGGGCTCCACAGCACACTCTCCGCCCTCTTCATCAGTTGATGCTGCAGACAGGGAGAGATAGGAGACAGGCATCAGGGCACTGTACAATGGACTGATACACACATGACAGTTCCACATGAGTGGCAGTGTCAAACTTCAGACATGGCATCACAATCCCCAACACACATGGCATGTCAACTCACACACATGAGCAATTCCACAGCCATATGGCAACAGCCAGCACCATCCATACACATACAACAGCATGAGCAGCCAAAGGTGAGCCAGACATCACATGAAACACAGGGAGTGCACTAGACATGCACACACACCACCACACTTACATGCATGTGTACACCTCCACCAACTGTTGCAGTGATGAGATAGGCATCCATGTCACATGTGGCAATCAGTCTTCTACATATCAGTGTCCCAAGCATCCATGTTGCATCACTGTTGCACCCTTGTGAAATACACACACATGCACATGTACACGGTGCAGATACATGCAGCTGGACCCGACATCCATGTGTGACACCACAACCATGCCAATTTACATACATAGTCATTCAAGCATGTGTGCTCACACATCTGCATTTGGCATGCAAGCTTACACACACACGCACCATCCATATGTCTCACACATGAGAGGACTCACATGTGTTAGACTCACGGCCGTGTACATACACATCCATACATGGCCCTACAAAACCACATGTGCAACCTGCACACTACGGGCACACCACCACACGCACAGCTTACAATCAGTATGCATGTACACTTACGGCTCGTCTCCAGACGGGTCTGCCTCTCAAGGACCTGGCCGTGGAGCGCTGGGGATATGCATTCCAGGACCCTCATTTGATGTTCCGACAGGTGGCCCCGGTGCCCCTTAACATCCGCTGCCTTCAAGAGGCGCCGGGCCTTGTTGAGGGTCCTGGACCTGAAGTCCTCCCAGCGCTTCTTGACATGTTGGAATTTTCGGACTGCCACCCCCTCCGCGTTGATGGCAGGCACGATGTCTGTCCAGATCCTGGTCCGTCCTTCCTTGTCGGCGCACAAACATCCGAAGAGGGCATCATACTGCCCCAGGACTTGCTCCACCAGGACACCAACTTCAGTGGCAGTGAAGCTGGTGGCCCTCTGCCTCTCTGGCTGGGGGTTGCCAGTATTCTCAGATGGTGGTGTGCCCGACATGGCAACCCCAGAGGCAGGCGTGGGTGGGCAACTGGGTCCTGGGGCTGGGCTGTGGAGCGATGGTATCCCAGTCGGGAGTCTTCAGTTCCAGCAGGGGTGGACACAGCAACTGCTCCCCTGCAGATGGCTGATGTGCAGGCAGCAAATAGCAGGGCACGTGGGCAGCAGGCAGTCAGGCAGCAGCAGATGGCAGGTGGGAGCGTGCTCGGGGCTCTTGGGGGCAGGAAAATGGCCTTCAGGGCAGGAGCATGGTCTTCCGTGTGTTTTCGCGTGGCCAGCTTGATACGGAGTGATTTGGCACGTGAAAAAATTGCACGTCAGCGTGTAATTCGAGGAAAGGGCCTTAGCGCGTAAGCGCATCAGCGCACAGACGCGATTCCATTGGACCAAAGGCCGTTAGTGCGTAGGCGCGTAAGTTACATTACGCGCGTGGGCTTTTCCCTCATAGCACGTGATGACAGAGCACACGTGGAAAAACTACACGTCCGAGTGTCATCGCGTGTAATTGGAGGAAAGCGCCCGTGTACAGGCGTTTCTGACGTGTACGTGTGGGCCGGTTTAAAAGCTGCGTGTAGGACGCCATTTCCTTGTACGTGCTTTTCGTGGAGAGCGAGTGGGTGAAATCTGTACTTCTTGTCGGTTCACACGTGATTACTTCACAGCGTTTCTAGTTCGTACTCCCTGTTACCTCTGACAGTTCTTTTCTGATTTTTTGTTGGGCCTGTTTCCTCAAACAGAGTTCACTTCTCCTTTTGTCCTGTCTCCTCAGACAGCGTACAATTCTACTTTTGGCAGGGGTGTTGCCAACGCGCACACACGCATATTTTTCACATTCTTTTTCCAGGCAGACGGTGAGTTCCGCACGTACTTAGCAACTGTGCTTGCCCCGTGTGTCACGTTCCCCTTCAGGGGTCATTGTAGGCTGCGTGTATTACGCGTACGCTTATTTTTGTGTTTCTGGGTGCCACAGCGTAGTATGAGTTCATTTTTTCATGCATGTGGTCTACGAGGGGTTGCGTGCATGTTTATTTTTGATTTTGGGCTGCCTGTGCGTTGCGTGACCCGTCATCTTCCCCCAGGGGTCACAGACAGCCTTGTTAGAGCAGGCGACCAAGTGGTAAGGGAGGCAAAGGTGGCCGACCCTGAAAAGGTGGGGGTGGAGGGCACGGTTTGGGACGTGGCCGGGATTTGAGGGTGCCTCTATGCCCCCATGTGTGGAGGAACAATCAGGAACACCCATGCCCCTCCCCATGGTTGAGGGAAACGTGCCTGACACCATCCAAGCTCAGCCCCTCTTGGACCAGCCCATTGTGGCACCTGACCTGGCACAGGATGACTGCCTGGCTGACTTCCAGGTCAGCAAGTCTAGGCGACGTGTGGCGGTGCAAGTTGTTGTCATCAATCCACGTGGATCTGGGGCAGCTATGTCATCTGCTGCCCCAAGTATGCAGGGTTTGGAGGCTGCAGGGGCAGCTGCAGCTCCATCCGCCCCAGCTCTGACTCTCCCAGCCAGGACAGTGTCAGTCCCAGTCCATCAAACTGACTTTTGCCCTGCCAACATTACCCAGCAACCAATGCCTGCATCAAGAACTATGGTCATTGTGCATTCCCACACTCCTACTACCCAGTCCACCGGTGATTCTGCCCCTACTGACTAGCGCGGCGTAAGCCACTCTGGCTCTGCTCCACCTTTAAAGAAGAGGAAGAAGGGTGCTCTGGCATGACCGGCTGAGACCCCAGACATGGCTACACAGTCTGGCACATCAACAAAGCCTTGACGAAATGTTGGTGACTGCAGGGTGCAAGACCACACCTGGTCAACGTAAGGCACACTGGCAGACCATCGCCGACCACATATGTGCCCTTGGATTTGTGAGGCGGTCAGCTGATGATTGCTACAAGCGGTGGAATGGCCTGTAACGCAGAGCAAAGAAGAAGCTGGCCTCAAATCATGCTGCTACTCTGGTGACTGGCGGTGGGTCTCCACAAGAGGACAACAAACTCACTGAACATGAGTCTGGTGCTGGGGCCTTCGTCACAGAGGAACAGATCCAAGGTGTGGGAGGACTACCTGATTATGAAGCATTGTCCGGGGAGTGCCCATGCATGTGTGTGTAATGCATGTGTATGTTGTTTGGGTGACGGGTTCTGATTGAGTGCCAGGTGAGGGTGTGTGTGCCTGAGTGGTATGGGTCACCCATGTGCTTCATCCAAAACATTCAGCGGCCTGGGATTTGGGTGTGACAGTATCCATTCTGCCCACATTAGTAATTTGGCTCAACATTACGGCAGTTGCCCTTGAAGTGGCATCTTGCAACAACATTGTTTGTATTTTTCAGTGTTCGTTCAGGCTGATTGTTTCAATTCTCCCACTTTGGCTACGCATTCCTCAGCCCTATTGTCACATTTGTGACATGCTTCTGTCATTGATGAACCCCACATTGGACCACATGTGTTACCTTGTTAGATGAATGATTTGACCATTCAAGCTAATTGAGTATTGGCCTGATCACGTGAATTTTTGGGGCCTGTTTGAATGTGGAACATGATAGTTGTTTCCTGTCATGTTGAAGTGACAAACCATTGATGTATACATCGGCCTGCAATCACTGTATTTTTGGACACTGTATGTGTTGCAGTGTGTGGCACATGCCTATTTTGTCACACTATGTTGCATTTTTCATCTCATCATGTCCATCTCACATGGATGGCTGACAGTATTCATTCACTGACATATGGATGTACTTGTGGAATGTACCATGGCTATGGTACATGCCATCTGTGTGATGGCATGTGTCATGTATGTGTATTGGACATGCTACTCACAGGCCAATGTGTGATGGCAGTGCTACCCAGCATGCAGCAAATGTGTTGCTCTTCCATGTAGGTGTCATCAGTGTCTGCCTTTTGGGTCCCCTTCAAACTCAGTGACAGTGCATGCATGGGAGGGTTATAGTCATGTGGGACATGTGTAAATCGTGTAAATCATGTAGTGGTTCTGTAGCTTGTCAGGCCTATTTGTGTGCTATGGTGCTAATGCCTGTTTCCATTTTTTGTCTTTCATGTTTTTGCAGGGGATGATGCACTTGATGCTGTTGAGGTTGAGGAGATGGTGCAGACCCAGGAGGAATCTCAGGCACGACCGGGCACCAGTGGGGTATGTGGTGTGGTGGTGGGTAAGAACCCAATCTTGCTGCAGAACATTCTATCGAGGGGTGCCTCTGGGTGCACCTCCCCAGACCTCTATTCAGGTTTTGATTCGGATGATGAGACCTATGTGGCGTCGCAGGTAAGTGTTTTTGGCAGGGATTCTGTTCTGTCCAACCCACCTGTACCAGGGGTAGAACCCTCCATGGGGATGTCAGTGTTGGTAGGTCTGCCTTTGGTGGTTACGGATGCAGGGTCACACTCCACAACATCTGATCCTGTTCTTGGGCCAGCAGATCAGAGGGGGAATGCAGTCCTGCAGCCTCAGGCAGTGCCGGCACAGCAAGGCGCAGATCGCCTTGCCCCAAACACGTGTGGTGCCCGCCGACGCAGTGGCCGTACGCCACCAGGCAATACCGCATGGGAACAATCCATTTACGGTATGGCAACCCATCAGTTGAGATGATGGCTCAAGCAATGGAGAGGGTGGCCACTTCCATTGTCCCCCCCTTACAGGCAGATGGAGCTACTACAGCAGGTAACAGACTCCATTTGCCAATCACACAGGGAGGACATGTTGGCGTCCAACAGGGACAGACGGGCGGCACTGGAGACTCTACGCCAATCGATATCAATAGAGTCCCAGGGCCATAGGGAAGCCCTGAGGGTAGAACTCCATCACCTCAAGGAGACTCTTGTTGACCTTGAGGCTTCCACTAAATTGAGGACAGAACAGCAGCTGGAGCGGCTCACACGTTCGCTCTCAGCTGAGATGCAGGCAACTAGGGAGGAGATCCGTGCATCACGTCAGGTGCTGCATGGGGATCTCCACACTATAATCCTCCAAAACGAGACCTTCCACACCCGCATGCTTGCTGCCATGGAGGACCATACCAGGGCTTTGCGTGGGCTGCCTCCCATTGCACCACCACCTCCTGTGGCAGCACCACCTCCTGTGGCAGCAGCAGAGGGTGATGATAGCGACAGCAACAGTTCTCCCACATTGGCATAGCCGTGCAGGCCATAAGCCCATGGAGGTGTTTGTTTTCCTAACATCCACACAGGTGGGTGTTGTTGCGCACCCTAACCTCAGACCTCCTGGGTGGCCTCCCCTCCTCTGCCCCCCACATGGCCATTTTTGATTTTTGATTTTTTTTTTACAGTGTGTTGCCTTGTGTGGCTCCCGTGGGCATCCACTGTATTCCCGCTGGGCACACAGGCTTGTCCTGAGTTTGGGTTAGATGCTTGGGTTCGCGAGACACACACCCTTCCTGCTTCCCGTTTCCATGGGCTTGCAAAGGGTGTGCCCAAGTGACATTGACTTACACGATGACGTAGGACTCCCATGAGCTGTGTGGGCAGTCTGTAGTCAATACTGTGTATACATTCCTAGTGGATATTGTTGTTGAATTGTACACTGCATGGTGGATTGCTATGTGCTTGTGCATCCATGTCTTTCGCCTAATTTGCAGGTTAATTCCTCATGTCTTCACAAGGCCGTCTACTTTGGAGATGGAGTTCATGTTGTAAGCAGTGCACTTGGACATTTGCGTGGCAGCAGCACTGTACAGCTGGAAGTGGCCGATGTGCTGGCATGATCAGGTTGTAAGACTACCAATACTTTAACTTAGTACTGTCATGTTTATGCTATGTTTGAGGTTGTGTAGCTGCATTGAATTGTTGGTAAGTATTTGGTCATGTGTGTTGTTAGTTCTACATTACTGGGAGTACATTGTGTGTGGGCAGTCTCCATTGAGGACACTGTACTTTGACACTTGTGTGATGTTTTGGGGATTGCTTTGTTTGCTCTCACATGGCATGACATGCCATGGTGTGTTGGGTGGCGGTGTTGGGGAGGGGTTGGGTGACATGGCACTGTTGTCATGTTGTATTTTGCAAGGGGGTAATGATTTTTGCAACATAGAAGGGTGTCTTTTGATGACACAGCATTGGTGGTGTTTGTGTAGGTAGGGCACACAATGTAACACTTCCAGGTGACCAATCTCAGGCTGGTATGGTTGTGACAGTTGGCTGTCCCTTATGTCATCATCATTGATTGTCAGCTGGCATGTGCCAGGGCTGTGTGCACTCCAAAGGGGTGTGATTTTAGTTGAAGTAATTATCCACCAGCTGGGTACGGGCTGCCTCACCCCGTGCCCTTTCCCCCCCCATGCGCAGCGGCGGTGCTTGTGGTTGGGGATGTGGGGGCACCACCATGTCCACCGACAGGCCCCGGCGTATTGCAACATTGTGCAGGACACATGCTGCCACTATGAGCCTGCACACTACTGGGGGAGCATATAACAGCTGCTCTCCAGAATGGTCAAGGGAGCGAAAGCATGACTTGAGCACTCCGAATCTGCGCTCCATTATGACCCAGGTTGCAATATGGGCTGTGTTGTATCTTACCTCGGGTGGCGTGGTGGGGTTCCGAATTGGCATCATCATGTGGGTGCTCAGAGTGTAGGCACTGTCCCCTGGGGAGGTGGTGATGGGTATCATTAGTGGGGTTGTGGCATTGCTCAGTATCTGACATGCATGCATGTGCTGTGGCATTTATACTCACTGAGCAGCCATGTATCGCCATGCCGCCCAGCTTCTAGGTCCCGGTTTAGGGTTGACATTCTGTAAATGAAACTGTCGTGGGTGGACCCTGGATAGTTGGCATATACTGAGGTGATGATTCCCTTGGCATCACATACTACCTGGATATTGATGAAATGCCAGTGCTTGCGGTTTCTATAGATGTGCTCTGATGCCCTGGAGGGACGTAGAGCCACATGGGTGCAATCAATGTCACCTAGCACTTTGGGGAAGTGTGCCACCCCGTAAAAATCCTGGACGACAGCCTGCCTTTCTGCAGGTGTTCTGGGCAGGTATATGTGCCTGCGGACTGATGGGTGTGTAGTCATGATGGCCAACACCTGGTGCAGGCAGCGTGACTGCGTGGCCTGTGACCCCCCCCCCACTATAGCAGTTGTTCATTGAAATGATCCAGTGGCCAAGAAGTGCAGTATATTGAGGACCTTCTGCAGGGGGCTGAGTGCTTGGGAGCACAGGGTGGGTGATGTGAGGTCATCCTCCCACTCACTGACCAGGTCGAGTATTATGTGAGGTGGAAACCTGTACCTCCCATACACCTGGTCATCAGGCATCCCAAAAAGGCTTGTTCTGGGTGTATAAATTCTGGCCCTGACTATCCTCCTCTTCCTCCTGCGGTATCCCACGGCCACTGCTGCTAGGAACGGTATATTCATCCTGGCGTCTGAGCTTGTTTGTTGTTTGCGCGCACTTTTATGCTGCGCGGGTCGACGTACGCCTGCTTCCTGCTGGTGTACGTCTTTCCGGATTGGCGCACGTTTAATACGTGTTGTAGGCGAGCGTGTGGCCGTTCCACACACTTGCCCCCTGTACTTCCCCGCCCAGCCCAGTAATACATGTACCCCGCTCGCCCAGGCCCAATCGCGTGTGAAACTTCCCGCGCACCCCCGAAATACACGCACACGCTATTTTTGACACAGCGGGTGTCCGTGTTTGTCGCGTACCCCTTTGCACATCATTTGTCCTAGAGGGCCACAGCATGGGACATTCATCAGAGCTGTATATACATGCTTTTTGTGAGTGCACATTTTTTTAATGCGCACGGACGCTACCGCCTGCCTTCGTGTGGCGGATGTGTGTTGATGTACATAGCTGACTTTTGCTTTGTGTCATGAGATCGCCATTTCACTGCTTGGGGGTGGGGGTGCTGGGGACATGAGTGGGGGCCTGCTGGCAGGTGCCCTGCACGGCTGGGGGGTGGGGGTGCTGGGGGACATGAGTGGGGGCCTGCTGGCAGGTACCCCTCACTGCTGGGGGGTGGGGGTGCTGGGGGACATGAGTGGGGGCCTGCTGGCAGGTGCCCTGCACTGCTAGGGGGTGGGGGTGCTGGGGGACATGAGTGGGGGCCTGCTGGCAGGTGCCCCTAAGTGCTGGGGGGTGGGGGTGCAAGGGGACATGAGTGGGACATGAGTGGGGGCCTGCTGGCAGGTGCCCTGCACTGCTGGGGGGTGAGGGCGCTGGGGGACATGAGTGGGGGCCTGCTGGCAGGTGCCCCTCAGTGCTGGGGGTGGGGGTGCTGGGGGACATGAGTGGGGGCCTGCTGGCAGGTGCCCTGCACTGCTGGGGGGTGGGGGTGCTGGGGGACATGAGTGGGGGCCTGCTGGAAGGTGCCCCTCAGTGCTGGGGGGTGGGGGTGCAAGGGGACATGAGTGGGGGCATGCTGGCAGGTGCCCTGCACTGCTGGGGGCTGGGGGTGCTGGGGGACATGAGTGGGGGCCTGCTGGCAGGTGCCCCTCAGTGCTGGGGGGTGGGGGTGCTGGGGGACATGAGTGGGGGCCTGCTGGCAGGTGTCCCGCACTGCTGGGGGTTGGGGGGTGCAAGGGGACATGAGTGGGACATGAGTGGGGGCCTGCTGACAGGTGCCCTGCACTGCTAGGGGGTGGGGGTGCTGGGGGACATGAGTGGGGGCCTGCTGGCAGGTGCCCCTCAGTCCTGGGGGGTGGGGGTGCAAGGGGACATGAGTGGGACATGAGTGGGGGCCTGCTGGCAGGTGCCCTGCACTGCTGGGGGGTGAGGGCGCTGGGGGACATGAGTGGGGGCCTGCTGGCAGGTGCCCCTCAGTGCTGGGGGGTGGGGGTGCTGGGGGACATGAGTGGGGGCCTGCTGGCAGGTGACCTGCACTGCTGGGGGGTGGGGGTGCTGGGGGACATGAGTGGGGGCCTGCTGGAAGGTGCCCCTCAGTGCTGGGGGGTGGGGGTGCAAGGGGACATGAGTGGGGGCCTGCTGGCAGGTGCCCTGCACTGCTGGGGGCTGGGGGTGCTGGGGGACATGAGTGGGGGCCTGCTGGCAGGTGCCCCTCAGTGCTGGGGGGTGGGGGTGCTGGGGGACATGAGTGGGGGCCTGCTGGCAGGTGTCCCGCACTGCTGGGGGTTGGGGGGTGCAAGGGGATGTGAGTGGGACATGAGTGGGGGCCTGCTGACAGGTGCCTTGCACTGCTGGGGGCTAGGGGTGCTGGGGGACATGAGTGGGACATGAGTGGGGGTCTGCTGGCAGGCGCCCCTCAGTGCTGCGGGTTTGGGGTGCAAGGGGACATGAGTGGGGGCCTGCTGGCAGGTGCCCTGCACTGCTGGGGGGTGGGGGTACAAAGGGACATGAGTGGGACATGGGTGGGGGCCTGCTGACAGGTGCCCTGCACTGCTGGGGGTGGGGGTGCTGGGGGACATGAGTTGGGGCCTGCTGGCAGGTGCCCCTCAGTGCTGGGGGGTGCGGGTGGAGGGGGTCATCCGTTGGTGATCAGTAGTGCAAGCTGACATGTGGCTTGCCTGGGGGGCATGCCCATGGTGGATGGGCTGCCTGCGGGACATGACCAGGGGTGCAGGGTAGTCCCCTGTGGTGTGGGCTGCCTGCAGGCTCCGTGGAGGGTGTAAAGCGAACACCTGGGAGGAGCCACACTGCCAATTGACGTGTAGGACTCCACGGCACCCCTGAAATACACGTACCCTGCTGAAATCACGTGTGGGACTTCCCGCGAACCCCAGATTTACACGTACCCAGGCCAATCGCGTGTGAAACTTCACGCGAATCCCAGGAATACACGCACCCCACTCGCACAGGGCCTATCGCGTGTGAAATTCCCGCAACCCCAGATTTACACGTACCCAGGCCAATCGCGTGTGATACTTCACGCGAACCCCAGAAATACACGCACCCCACTTGCACAGGGCCTATTGCGAGTGAAACTTCCCACGGACCCCAGATTTACACGTACCCAGGCCAATCGTGTGTGAAACTTCACGCAAACCCCAAATTTACACGTACCCCGCTCGCCCAAGGCCAATCGTGTGTGAAACTTCCCACGCACCCCCGAAATACATGCACACTCTATTTTTGACACAGCGGGTGTCGGTATTTGTCGCGTACCCCTTTGCACATCATTCGTCCTAGAGGGCCACAGTATGGGACATTCATCAGAGCTCTATATGCGTGCTTTTTGTTAGCGCACATTTTGGTGCACATTTTTTTCATGCGCAGGGACGCTACCGCCTGCCTTCGTGTGGCGGACGTGTTTAGGCCTGTGCGCGTCTTTGCCCCTGCGCTGTTTTTCCTATTCGATTCCATGAATACGTGTTGTAGGCGAGCGTGTGGATGTTCCGCGCACTTGCCTCCTGTACTTCCCCCGTGATGCCCACATTTTCACGAGTTGTTCCCCATTCTTCGTGTCACGCCCCGTGTTACGCCTACTTTTGTTATGCGCGCTGCGCTATGTGCGCTTTCGCTGTGGCCGCAGCACACGCTGTTAGATGACTTGTGTGCTGGCGTGCGCTACGCAGATTTTCAGCGCACATCCCAGATTTTACTCGCGCACGGACTTCCATGAATCGATGTGCGCGGGTTTCGCTGCTATTTTCGCACTTGCACTGCGATTTTCGCACTTGCACTGCGATTCGCACGGTTTCGCACGCTTGCGCAGGAATTTTCAGCACACATTAATTCCATGAATCGGCCTGTAAATAAGGTGACTTGGAAAGTACTATACAAATTATATACGGAATTTTATACAGTGTTGGGAGGGAGATGGCTTATTCCACCCCCTCACCACTCCTGCATGCACGGATCTCCCTTGTGCTTAAGGGGGAGATGTACCCCCTTCTGCCCAACAGTAATTACTTATTAATTATTAACAAGGAAATCATGCAATTAGACTTTACTAACGCACAAAGACTCCATTTTGGATTCCTCGCATGTAGCCACCTTATTCTAGGGCTGAAAATGATCTCTAAAAGCTTGTCTGTCCCTCTGTCCTGCTCCTCGCGCCATCAGTTCCAGCCCCCACCCCACTACCTCCTGTCTGCTTCACACAAACCTTGTTCAGCCATTCGTTGTTGCAACCTTCAGTACTGTCCCAGAACAGATGAGGTCACTCCCCTGTGTGAGACCAGAGCAGGCCCCCGCTTGAGTGCCCGATTGTCTCCACTAACCTGCCAGTGTCCCTCTTTGAGCCCCCCCCTGCTAAGCTGTAAACTACCAGGCCCATGTAGATATGTTTCCCAGCATGAATAATAGAAAACAACTTCTTGATTGAGTGTTCATAGACAAGCCCTCAAACGTCAGTTGTTTCTTCTTTTTTTTGGGAGACATAAACCATACAATGCCTATGCTATTGAAGTACTGTTATATAATACTTTTGCCTTTTTCTGCTTAAAAATGATCATTAGCATGACCTGAAAACATCTTTTAGCCAGGCAAGTTTCATTCATCATGAGTGTTGGGGGAAATTCTTCCAGAGACTATTCAGCAGACAGACAATACACATGGGCCCTCATTAGGACCGTGGCGTTAAGGGGTTAACGGCGCTGTAAAAGGTGTTGGCGCCGTTAAACCCTTAACGCCTTACTACGAGGTCCCTTTGCGGGACCCGACCTTAATGGCTGGTCTAGACCAGACGTTAAAGTAGGGGCCCGCAAAGGGACTCTCGAGGTAAGTACGGTACCGTAATTTGCTGTACCGTACTTACCGCCTTCCCCATTCCCATTATGCCCTATGGGGCAAAAATGGGAATGGGGAAGGGCCATAGTGGCATGGGGAATTACCGCCCCGCCAACCTTGGAATGGGGTGGTAATTCCCCATTCCGCCATGGCGGACACCGGCATCGACCATGGTGCTAATAGCACCATGGTTTTCCGCCGGAGTCCTAATTAGGGCCATGGTATCTAAACCAAGGGTGTGAAACACCTAAATGTCACTGCTGTAGTAGAAGACATTTATTAAGAACATTTGTTTACAGTGGAACTAGGAAAGGGAAATAAATTCTCCCTACCTGATTCTTAGTGAATCCAAACTCCCAGATCAAAACAAGATCACAATTCCTATGCAGCATCCGAACCTATGGGCATGGATTCTAGGTCAGGCTTGAAGAATGTGTACATACCTACAGTTCCCAGCTGTGGGGAAAAAAACAAAACCGTAGCTCAACTTGCCAACTGCAATGCTATCCAACTGTAAAAGAACATAGTGCAGTGGCATATTGTCACACCAACAACTACTCCAAAAGAAAACAGAGAAATTCAAAAGGATTCAAAAAGGCGCCCGACCTGAAGAATGCAAACTTAGTGCATACTGTTGAGGGACAGGTACATCACAACAATGCAATGGGTCCTGGTGCAATAACGATAAACTATATTTGGGACTAAATATGTCTCGCATAGGTTACTGCCCGATAGTCAAACTGGATTTCTATGTCATCTATATCATTATATGATATTACTTTTCATTACACATCATTTAAACCATACAGTTTCCTGGTCTGGAATGTATAAATCGGGTTAATATTGATCATAATATGTGAAACAACCACATGTGTGCAACAATAGGATTTTCTAGTTTGTGTGTGTGTGTTTGTGTGTGCGTGTGTTTGTGTCAATTCGCTTTACTCGCATGTTTCAAGGCACATCTCTGCAAACACAGTAGTGACTCTTTCTGCGTCTACTTCCAGTACGCTCAGGGTGATTGATCTGTAAAAAGTAAAGTATTTTTACATGGATAAGTCAAGCAATAATATGTATGCTTTATGTTTCTCTTTCTTTTAAGGTAAACTGCTACTGCAATAGTTTTCGATGAGTGCATCAATTTAAATGAACAAGCCATAAATATTCCATGTACAAAGTGGTGAATTAACAGGTTTTAATAGGTAAAAATGCAGGCACATTCCTTTTGAGTGTCTCTGCCATATGTGACAGGGTCTGGGTCATTACCCTGTCATAGCGTGAGGGAGTTGGGGGGCACACCCTGCAACCGCCCCACCTGAATGTGCACCGTATGTGACTGACTGTACCACTTCCCCTTCCACAATTCCTCTTTGCCTCTCCTCTGGCTAGAGTCGCCTTTTGACTTTTTCAGAACCTCAACTCACAAAATGCACCTGGGCGTAACCAAGAAAACCCAGACTTGAACCAAAGGAAGGTTATCAAGAAACTACAGGGAACTGAGTGGGATTTTTCCTGCCCAGCAGAGATGAGACAGTTAACACTGAACACACCAACTCCAGACTTACCCACGGGCAATGATAGAACAACAGTAAAGAAACAGAGTGAAAAGGGACTGCAGGGGAGCAGGGAAGGCACTGGATGTCGCCTCTTCTCCCTAAGGGGGAGTTCCTTCCCATGAGGCCAGGGAGGTGAGGCTGCTACCTGATCGTCCCCCTGGAGGTGATACTCAGTGGTAGGATCCCATGGGGAGGTACCTCCCGTGGGAGCAGGGACGACTATCCAAGGAGAACACGGTATACAACACTCCAATACCCCCTCACCTCCCCCACCCTTGCCTTGTAATCCCATGTACATGTGTCATGTAACCGATATCATAAGTACTGGGACGAGTCTAGTCGACCCAAGGGAGAAGTATTGTACAAATACCAAGATGAGGAAGAGTCTAGTCTTCCCAAGGGAGTAATATAGGACAGGTACTGAGATGAGAAGGCAATGCAGAAGCAGGAAGAACACTCTTGAACCCCTAGTGAACATTCTAGTATCTCCCGAATTCCTATTGGTCAAGTCACATTCAAAACAGAAGAGGTAAAACAGGAGAGAGAGAGCAGCCCTCCAGAGAGGAACCACAAGCGTGGGGAACGCTCGAGCCATCGCCGAACCAAAGGACTTGCAGACAAGTTTACTGAGCAGGCAGAGATGTCCTCGAATGGTCCAGCATGGAGGAGAATCCAGCCAAGCAGAACAGCAGTGGTCCAGATGGGAGAAACCTGGGAACCACACGGGCAGGTGACGACACACATGCTGTTGGCCACCAAAAGCTGTGGAGCTGCAGCAGCATCTGAAAAGGCAAGGGAAGGCTCCAGAAGCGTGAAAGGGGACACATACCAGGCCAAGACAAACTGGAGAGTGTTGACAAGCCCCAGACAGGTAGCAGTGTTGCCGGATGCTTGGTTGGGCTGGAAAAAGGGGTGAAAGCAATGATGCTCAGGTCTGGGACCCACACCCACAAGAAGTCAAATTCATCAGTCTTCTACATAGTTGCAGTACCTATGCAGGTTAGTGAACCAGATCTGCCACATAACATCAGAGAACCCTATGAGTCTAGGACCCACAGCCACAAGACTGGGAGCCAAGTGTTCGTTCAGGAGAAGTGTGCAACTCATAAAAAGAGGCCAGGGGGAAGGAGTCATTCCCCTTGTATTGTTAACTGTGCCAAATCTGTAAAGAGGCCAGGGGAATGGAACAATTCCCCTGGTATTGTGAATGTGCCAAAACTGTAACGAGGCCAGGGGAAGGGTGACATCCCCCTGGTGTTACGAACTGTGAAGTAAGCCTGAGAAAAGGGCAGGGGAAGGGAGACATTCCACCTGGTGTTGTGAACTGTGAAGGTAAAAGCCAAGAGTGTGTGAGAACAAAGTCAAGGAAGGGCAGGGGAAGATATCATTTCCCTGGCCTTGTGAAAACCCTAAGAGCAGGATACTTGGAGAAGGGAGGAATTTTCCAGGAACCCAATAGTGAAGAAACTACTATGGACAATAAGGAATGCTGATGTTTGAACTGTATTTTTTCCTTCTGAGTTGTAGCTGAAAGCTTTACTGCTTTACAACCTGAAGCTTTGCTGTGCGCCTTGGAAAGGGATTGAGACCTGAGGAACAGAGTCATTCCCTCAGGTAAAGATCTCACCTAACAATTGGAACTGTGCTCCATTGTCCAGAGGAAGGAAGCCATTCTTCTGGACCATGAATATCCACTACTTCTTTAGTTTAGTTATAAGTTTAAGGGACAGAAGTAGGTTTTTGACATAGGATGGTGGATTCTTCAGTTACATGGACATCCTGACTGAATCCTTTGTATTTTAGTTGAGGTAGGGAAACCACTCTTATAGTTATGGAGAGGTATGTGTTCTCTTTATTTCTAGTATAATAAAGGTTTATGCAACAATCATGCCACCTGTGTGTCAGTCTCCTCCTTCTGCACCCTTACCAAAGCTACAAGGGAAATAAGCAGCCTAAAACATGGCTGCAACCAATGGAGATTAAAAAAGGGCATGGCCAAAAGCCTACTTAAAGCCTTCAAAAAGAGGTCCGAACCGGCAGAGAGATAGCTCAGCCAGAAATTCACTAAGAAGAGCATGTGACCAGGTAGACCAATGGGCATCTGGAGGAGTGTTGGAAGAGGGAAGGCTGGCCTGCAAAAGTCCAGCGAGCACAAATGTAATTGGAAGGTGTTTGGCTGAGGTCAGGTGGAGCTGTGGTGAACAAAGAATCCATGCAGAGGGCAGACGGTGTAGTAGGGCGCTGAGGAGACTGTTGTGGTGTTTTGTGTACAGGTAAAAAAAATTGTAGGAGACAGAGGTAACAGTTGTGTGTGGTGTAATGGGGTGAAAAGGCAAGAGAGCGAAATAGAGAGATAGAGACATAGAGACACATGTAGGGGAATGTAAGGGTCGTAGGGTGAGTATAGGTGATAGAGACAGTGTATTGTAGGAGAATGGTGTGAGAGTGCAAGGGGATAGTGGTGAGGGTGGAGTGAATAAGGAGGGAGCGATAGTCAGGGAAAGTGTGATAAGATCAAGAGACAGAGACCTAAATAGGGGATTGAGAGTAGAGAGGTAAAGAGGAGAAAGGATGGCAGGCAGAGTAAAGAGAGAGTGCAGTGGAGAAGAAATAGGGGAGAGGAACAAAGGCAGATAGAAAGAGGAGAGGATTGGAGACCGAGATAAGGGAAGGGGGTTGAAGATGATGAAAATCCCAGAGGAAGAAGGTTGGAGATAGACAGGGGTGGAAAGAGAGAGGGGGTGGATGGACAGAGAGACAGAGAGAGAAAGAGAGAGAGAGAGCGAGAGAGAGAGAGAGAGAGAGAGAGAGAGAGAGAGAGAGTGTGAGAGAGAGAGTGAGAGAGAGAGAGCAAAAGATAGTGAGAGCGGCAAAAGAGAGGAAGAAAACATGAATGAGAGAGAGAGATTCTTGACATATTATTCCTTGAGAAAACGGAGCAACTTTCAAAAAAATGCTTGTATCAGCAAAAGAGGATGCTGAGACTAAGCCAACATTTGCATATTGAAGCATGCATGAGGCAGAGTAAAATAGCAGTGACAAGAAGAGAAACCCTCAAAACAGACCAGAATTATACCTTAGAAAATCACAGCGGCAAATAGATAGCCCTTTAGGTCTCCCTCATAGAATAGAGCAGTCTTACACAGGAGGGTTACCTTGCCTTAGAATGCGCCAGTGACATTCTAATGGTCACGGGTGTCTGGGCTGGGTTGGAAGGAGTCCATGAGGAGACAGATAAAGCTGCTGGGACTCCTTTAATTTCAACTGCCCCAGACTTCCAAAAAAAATTATCTTTTGACTGTGGATTTTCGAGGCCATCTTTGAACACACCCCCTTGTCATGTATCTGTTATGCAGAGTGATGTGGAACAAAACTTGCATCAAGTAAAGGTATACATGATACAAGCATTAGACACTGAATGTGTTTTCTCTTACACTTTGTACATTACCTTTCTGAATACATCTATAAGGTAATATCATTCACACTTTCTTTATATATGATACTAAGGAATACTTGTGTTTTAAGTGTGCACGCTTTGAGAATATATCTACAGTTTTACTTGAGGAAAACATTTGTTCTCAATGTCCTAGTTGACCCAATTTATAGAAAGGTACACATACTTTATAATACACTTTGGTTCACCAAGACACAAAATGTGCATAGAATTATGTCCAATTACAAAAATCACAGTACATTCCCAATTAAGCCTGAGTTAAATTAATGTATGTTGCTGTTTCTCTATCATGCTTGGGATAATATGCTGGTGCCGTCAGCCTTCACATGTTATTAGTGCAAAATTATGTCTTCTTCAAATACAGTTTGAATATCACACATATACATCAAATGCAATGGGCCTCATTACGACCCAGGCGGTAAGTTACCGCCTGGGTCGTACCTTTACCGCCATGGCGTAAACTACGTTTACGCCATGGTGGTTGGTGGACTTACCGCCCCATTCCGAGGTTGGCGGGGCGGTAAGTCCCCAATCCCCATTTACCCTTCCCCATTCCCATTTTTGCCCCATAGGGCATAATGGGAGTGGGGAAGGCGTTAATTACGCCACCGTAAATTACGGTGGCGTAATTAACTCCATGGTCCCTTAGCGCCATGGATTTTAACACCTGCTAAAAGCAGGTGTTAAATCCACCATGGCGCTAAGGGACCTCGTACTCAGGCGGTAAGGGTCGGCGCTGTTTACGCCGCCGTAAACCCCTTACCGCCTGGGTCCTAATGAGGCCCAATGACTTACATAAATTGCCTGCAGTATTAGGAATGTTACCTTGTAGGTCATAAAACCTGTTGCAAACTGTTTCTGCATTGTTTTCCCTGTAATCCTTATATCTTGTGTGGGAGCGAGGAGCCAATGGGCCCCTCTCTACCATCACTTCTCAGTACAAAACTTGGACCAAATGCCTCTAGTGGTGGGTACGCCCCTCACCCTTATGCGATACTAACTTTTGGTTATATTCACATAGATGGGACCACCGAGCAGGACACAGGGCATCCATTTTTTGTACCCCCTTTCGATTCCATCTTGGTAGCCAGGCCTCACAGCGATAGTACAAAATGCGTCTCTCCCTTTTGCCCGCCACTGTAGCTCGGAGCACATGGCCCCCACCCTCGTCCCCACTCCAACTGGAAAACTCTGCAGCTCCATTCTCACGCTGAGGCCGGAGCTGCTTGCAACAAATAATGAATGTAACACATCGCTTTTCCTCTGAGATCACTGTCCCGCATGTGAACCAACATGAGCCAAGCACATAGCTCGTTCATCTCCACAAAAGTGTCCTTGCCCTCTTACCCTCACCAGTTGAAACTTATTGGCATTCTTACCCTGTGTCCTTGCGAGGCATCCCTTTCATGTGCCAGACTGCCAACCATACTATGAAACCCACCCAGCAAACCCCCAACTAACATTAGACCCCTGTGCAGTATATTGTGCCCAATACTAGCAAGTGCCACATACCTGAGATTCTTGTGAGACTAACCCTATAGTTCAATGACAGTATTATAGTGATCAAGGCCCTTAAACCTGTGACCTGTATAACCCAAATGTGTAGATGGAATAAACCCTTGAGTGATTTGTATAACAACATGATACACTACTAAGAGACTTTTGATCAGCTATTATTTAGTGCATGCATTACTCAGAATGTATTTTCTTAGCTTAGATAGTGACCACCGTGTTTCACAGCGACCTGACCTTCACCCATCCGGAGCACAAATGTCTGACGTCAATCCTCCCGCCAACCAAGCAACCAACCCGGAGGAAGAGATGATGCCCACACCTAAGTCACCACCAAGGCTGACCAATCCTGGTCCAACGTAGCATCATATGTTCAAAAAGTAGATGTACTATATAAATGTGTTGTAACCTTGATGTGGTCAGAGCTCTCTCAGAGATCTAGATAAACCTTTCCTTGAAACTCTCACAGCCTGCTCTTTTGTGCCTTATTCCCTGTCCACGGAGTGGTTGTTTTATTCATTTCACACGTGTGAGTCAGGGTTCTCTAAGAGATTCAAGAATGTAATGCACAAGACGTGCAACTTGTTGGGCCATCTGGGTTATAGTGATTTATTTAAAGTTCTCTGTTGCAGGGTCTCTTCTCAGTTTGTTGCATAGATCATGTGTGCATGTTATCATGCCTTAGTACTTTAATATGTGGTGTAATATGTGAGCAGTAGGTTACTTGATGTAAACATCTTCAATTATCATGTTTTGCTTATATCATACTTCCTTATTCCTTACTTCAGTGACCTAGCGGTTTCATGTAGAGTAATTAATAGCCCACTGAGGGAAAGGGTGCTGCTGTTAGGCCTGCATGTCTCTTGCGGGCCCCCTACCTCAAACCTTGCACTTTGTGTTTCCCTCATGCAGCAAACTTCGGTATCGCCGCTGTGAGTGGTCAGAAATGTGAGATGGATAGAAAGGTAAAGTGTTCTCAAAGTTTGCTAAATGCCTAACTTTCCCTACCCTAACAGAGAGATCCCTGCCTAGCAAACTAAAACTAAAGAAAAGATACACAGTGTCCAAAATATATATTGCCCTAACACTAATACAGACAATAAAGTCATACAATGAAAATATGGCTAAATTAATTAAAGCAAAACAATTCTGTAATTCAAACTTAAAAGTCCTTGAAGGCAATCGTTGCGACCAGGTTTGTATTCCCTTCCCCTGGATCAATTCAGGACCACTTGGATTATAATTCTGATCCAACAAAGTTCTGTTCAAAGTGATAGAAAAGTCTTTGTCAACCACTGTGTCTTTATCTGGGACACCCCAAATGTCTCTCCCACAATGTTTGGTTGAGAATACAAAACAACTCAAGGTTTTCCACAATATACCTCTATAAAGGATAATTAGCCTTCTTTCACAAATACAAGTTCAACCAATGCAATTGTTCTGTTACCACATAACGCCTTCTTCAAAAGACAACTTCTTCTCAAAATAGCATTTCAATCTTTCTCAATACTTCTTCTCGAAATGTACCACTTTTGTCGGGATAGCAAAACTCAACTTGTTTTGGTGATGCCACTGCTTGTCAAACAATTTATCAAGTAAATTAATTCTTCGTGATTTAACAAAGGTTCTTTCAATACATCTTCTGTTACAAAGGTATTTTTCAAACCACCATCTTCTTTCCTTGACCACTCGCCTGCCATGACTAACCACTTTAAGCCCTTTCCTGGTGTACTCGCCTTCCAGGAAGAAAACTCCTACAACTACTTTTAAAACCTGATGGCAATATTGATTCCCATATTCTCCCCACCAATCTTTCTTGGAAGGGGGGTTGAACAATAACTGCCCTTTATAGTCTCTTGACTCTTGACAACTTCTTGTGTTCCAGTTTTCCCAAAACTGAGAACAAATTATAGAAGAGGCTTTTACACATGAACTCTCAATATCTTCTAGAAAGCCTCATTACTGATAGCAGTTTGGATTACAAGCTTCCTCTAGTTGAATTCCGAAAAAGGAAGTGTTACGCCTTGTTGCATTGTTTTGGTTTCACAGTCTTTTGGCTTTTGGCAATATGAGATAAGAGCTTTCCAAAACGTATATCTTTTGTAAAGAGATGTATGTCTGGGTTGCTTAATTGGGGTTTTCTCATGACTTCTTGGCTGATGGTAATGCTGTTTAAGAGATTTTCCCAGTGGTTGTCTTGGCATTTCTCATAGCTGCTTGGCTGTGGGTAGTACTGGCTAGAGGCTGTCCCCACTGGTAATTTGACTGAAGTATCTTGACGGCCTCTAGGCTGTGGGTAGCAATGGTTAGAGGCTTTCTTCACTGGTAATTCACCCAAAGTCTTTTGACAACCTCTTGGCTGTTCATAATGCTGGTCATAAGCTTCCCCCTCTTTTAGTTCCTTAGTATGGAACTTTCGCCTTTGCCGCTTTACTTCATTTTCTTAATTATATGATATTCGCAAAACAGTCTCTGCTTTTATTTATCAATTGCTCAGTATTCAAAATTGTTGCATTGTGACAGTTGTCTTGTTTGGAGTGCCCCAGTGTCAGCATTCACACTCAGCCAACTCACTGATTCCCTGTGGTGGCTCTCTCTTGCTGTCTGGCTTCACAGCAGTCCTTCAGATATTCAGTCTGCTTACTTTCCTGCTTCCGCGAGACTTCTGTAAGTTGCACATCAGTCTTTGGGAGTGGTGGCAGCTCCGTTGATCTTCTGCGACTTCACTGACCTGCCGCACAATGTTCTGGAATCACTTCTCCTCCTCACCTCTGCTTCTTCTTAGTATGCTGACTTCTGCTGTGCGTGCTCTGCAATTCTGCTTCTGCTCAATTTCCACCTTTGTGGTGACTTGGGCTGGCAGGCTTCTTTCTGTGGTGACTCCTGCACCTTGGATGGCTTTAGCGTCCTTAGTTAGGCCTCCCGCATGGCCCTCCAGTACTCCTTGCACTTCTTCGTCTGCTTCACCTTCCTTTCCCAGCTGTGCCTCATTTTGGGTTTTAAATATCCTGCCCAGGTGCTTAGAGTGGCAACAACTAGACCCCACCTTTTAATATTCACTATTCTGAATCCTCTGAATCTGCTTGATTTAGACGGTAAGTGGTATAATCCAGAGGGCAGCAATGTGAGTAGTAGACAAACTGTCATCGAATCACATGCAGATTTGGCGATGGTACAATTCATATTTGGTGATGGTCCTGTACATAAAAATACAGTGGGGTAGTCTACCGAAAGCTACGCTCAAGGTTCATTGGAATAATGAAAATGCAGGCACATGTCCTTTTCGCCCAGATGAATTGGAGTCCCTCCAGCACTATCTTTTTTATGTCCAAAATATGCAGATATTAGAACCAAAAAACTTAAAAATTGCTTTAATTAACAGAGGCATTCATTCACTAAGGTTGGCAGAACAGCTTTGCAAAGGGGCAAGTTCAATGGACATAATATTTGCTGCCTCTAATTATCTGATAATGGCCTGGAGAAGAAAGGAGAGGCTTGCAACTATTATCACATAATAATCGATTCCTGAAGAATGACAGATATTTTATAAGATCTTACGTCCATGCACTTGCATCAACTTTGACTGAATTATATACCATTGATTATGGTCCTAGAATAATAACTAGAATTTTAAATATATATTTTTTTATTGATTTTAAAATTATGCTAATATGAATGTACGATGTATTCTGTATTTTTCAAGGATTTGTCCCTTATTCCTGTGATTTTTCAACAATTTTTGTTATGTAAATTGTTCTCTACTTTCAGGGTTTTATACCGAAATGAAGTGAACTTGAAATATAGTTGAAATGCACTTTGGATTGCTTTTAATAATTATTGAGAAGGTTTTCCCTTAGCTCTTTATCACACACAGTGTATTACAGTGTAAAGCACCATCTTGCCTTATGTAAAATCCAAAGAAAGTAGCTTCACCCTTAATAGTTCATCATGAGCTATACTTAAATAGACTGTATTGCTGTAGATGTCTTTTATGGCTTTCTTAAAATATGTGTGAACATTTCTGTATCATAAAGGGCCTACTGTCCCTGGCAGCTCTTTTCCATGTTTCAGAATTCTCTTTGTCTGTCTGAGGAGTCTGGAGTCTCACACTTCCCATCAGCTGGGTTGAGCAGAAGATTCCCATCACCACTTCTCCTTTTACTAAATGAAAATTGGTCAATTTTCTACCTGCACTCCCTTAGAACACATCCGGTCTCTCTGACTTATGCTTTCCTGATTCTGACTATCTCTTACCCATGTGTTGCCTGACTAGGGATCCGAATCTGGGTGATTCCATGCAACTAGCTTTAGTTCCTCTGCCTTTATTAGCAAGTAATGCTAGCCTCCATGTTGATCTCAAGCTTTGTGTAACAGAATGGGAAACTATTTTGTTATTGTGCTCTGAACCAAAGCAAGTTGAGATCTGGATGTTTAGGCAGAGCAGAGGGTCTTCAGAAACATGTGCTCTTAGTGCAAGACAAAGGAGAGGAGTGAGGGGACTGTTTTGAAGGCCAGGGAAGGGAGATGTTATGGTAAATAGTGCAAATAAAGAAGGTGGCGAGCTCCTAATGGGAGGCAGTGGAGGGGAAGCTGAGGCTATGGGCGAGGGAGGTTTTAACAGTTTGGATAGAACTTTGAACAGTTGTTCATATTTTTGAAGTCTGGGTGCATCACAGATCCTGGAGGTGAGTTTGGCCCAGCTGCCATCCGTGGTATGCATTTTTGCAGGCTCTGCACTTAGAGCACTGGGCAGCTTTGCAGATGGATGATAAGAGTGGCACCAGGCTCACTGAATGGAGCAAAGCAGATATTTGAAGTGGAGTATTTTAGAAATAGTAATTACAGCAGTGGCTGGATCCAGTTTTCGGTCCAGGGCCCAAATGCCATACCGGGAAATCCAGCCTACCGCTGGGGAAGTCTTTGCATCTTGCACACCGGGGCTGAGCTGCAAGTTGGTACTGTTGTTTAAAAAAATAAAAAAGACTTATGGCATGCATGCAGATCGCAAGAGAGCCGGCAGGGAAATGGAAGACAGGCTCCAGGTGCAACCTGTCTTTCATGGTTTATGGTCTTTCCATCGATGGAAATGCATCGAAAAGCAAATCCATCAATGGAAATGCATTGAATGTAAATCCATCGAAATGCTATCTTTAACATGTAAAGGTACATATTCATCGAAACTTGTCAATCGAATATAGGAATGACCAAGTTTCAATGGATATATACTTTTAAATGTAAAATACAGCATTTCGATACTTTTCAGATTAAAACGTTACATGGAGCTGTCCAGTGCTGAAATCTTCAAAGTATTTTTGGGGGCGTTTCCCCACAACCCTACCCAACCCCCAAGGCACCCCCCCTAACCCTAACCCAACACTAACCCTAATTCTAACCCCTGCCCTACCCCTTACACTAACCCTAACCTTAATTCTACCGCTTCCCTACTCCTTACACTAACCCTAAACCTAAATCTAACCCCTTACACTAACCGTAAGCCTAATTCTAACCCCTGCCCTACCCCTTATACTAACCCTAACCCTAAATCTAACCCTTGCCCTACCCGAATACAGCATTGAAATACCATTCAATTTTTTTTCAAAGAAAACGCATTTCAATGGAAATGATTTTAGATGAAAAAAATTTGATTGAAATTACTTAGATGCATCTGATTTCGATGAAAAGTCTAGATGCCATCTTCCATTTCTATGAAGTGAGAAGCAGACACATCAGTGAACAGGGAGCAAAGGTGGATGAGAGGGAGATAAATGAGAGAGGGGGGTGGGTGAGGGACAGACCAGTCAGGGGGAGGTTGTGTGAAGTGTATTGGGTGCAGGGAGAAGGTTTTTGAGAAATGTGCCAGCTGCAGAATGAATGTGATTCTCATTGGCTGGCGCCATTCACCTGGGTGTTAATTACAGTTATTGTTACCTGCATCTCTTTTATGATACTGCTGTATGGATTTCCTAACAAAACGTTTCTACGGGAAGAAAGAGAGCGAGAAAGGAGAGAATAGTGAGTCATTTTCAGTTGGTCACCATTGCATAAGTGCATTTGGCCTGCTCTCCGTTCCTTTTTGGGGTCCCTCAGGGTCGATCCTGTAATTAGTGTTATTTAATTTATACATGACACTGTTTGGGGGATCAGATTGACAGCTCGAGGGTCCCTATTTACCAATAGGCTGATTACTCTCAGCTGTAACTGAAGATTTTATCTGAGGATGATTTATATTGTCTGCAGGACTGCTTCCTGGGTATTCAGTCTTGGATGGTTTACCATTTTTTTAAAACTAAATATACCACAGCACACATTGTTTTCTTCTTCTATTGTAATACACATGCTTCTGTTGAGTCTTTTTATTTTTTATTATTTAATTGTTTAAAGCACGGACCTAGTTCGAGAGCAGCGGAGTGCTGTATAGGATGTTGGTAGCCACATTTTGGGATGGCATCTTTTAACAGTAGCACAGTACTGTGAGTTGTGGTCTGTGCTTTTATCTGTGCATCATTGGGATTAGTCCTTGGTCAGGTGATGCTGAAAAAGACACATTTTGTGAGATTTGAAAAATTGGAGAGTTGTGGTGGCATTACCGAGCCGATATCAGGATTGATTTCCAGAGGATGGGTGTGCGACAAGAGAAGGATTGTTTGTTGGTTCTCTCTTTGCAGACAAGTTGTGATTCACGCCGGACGCGTTCTGAACTATTGTGCTTGACTAGGAAAGAAAGAGATGCTGCTGTTTCAAGGTCTTAATGATATTATACTGAATGTAATGATATTGGTGTTACTTGGATCGACTGTCTTTTAGATGTTGATGTAGTTTGACTCAACATGGAATCTTCGTTTGTATACATAACAAAACAAATAAAGTGTGTTATAAGAAATGTGGTGCACAGTGGTCAGGAATGCTGTGACTGTTTTGTAGATGGTACATGCAGTCTTGAACAGTATCAGGGCCTGGAGACGAAGGCAATGTGGTTTATGTAGGATGGTGGGGATTCAGTCACATTTATTCACTCCTGAATGCTTTTCGGGGAGCCAAGTGAGTGACTGGCAGCCACCTTCAATGTGAGAGACCAGAAGAGCCTAAACTAATGCCGAGAAGGCCTGCAGTGGGATAAATGGATTTATTTTGCAAAGGATTGCGATTTGGAGCCAAACAGGATAGGCTGCAGTGAATCCAATGGATTTTGCTGAATCTGAGAGTTGCGGATCAAATCCTTCTATGGGGAATATTATTGATCCATTGTTGGACGAGTTGTTGTTTAGCAGTGGGAACAATGATGACAAATTCCATCTTGGAGAGGTTTAGTTTGAGGCGAGCAGTCAACATTCAGGATAGGATGATGTCTAGGTAATCATGGAGATGACTGATGTCCTGTGGCCTGCTTACTCTCATAAACAACTGAGTATTGTCCACGTATTGGTAGATGGCTATATCGAGATCTTTAAGCAGTGGGCCCAGAGACTCCAATTATAGGTTAAAATGCCTCAGTGAGAGGATGGAGGTGTGGGGCCTTCGCAGGAAACTGGGGGTCAGTTTGAATGCAACATGTTCATCTAGAAGACCTGGTATCGACCCAAGAGGAAGGTGGTAAACCAGTTCATGACAGTGCCAGCGAATCCCATCCTGCTGGCAAAGAGAGAGAGGAAACTGCGGAAGTCAGTGGTGTTGAATGCAGGAGAGAATAAGAAGGATGAAGAGGCACGAGTCAGCCTTGCCATGATTTGAATGGCATCGATCACCACCTGGATGGTTCATGTCTTGATGCTACACTTGGAGTGGAATCCCGACTGATAATCATTTAAGAGGAGTAGTTGTTTTATTCTGGCGTGTAGTTGTGTAGCATTCCCAGCCTAAAAAGATGCCAGCGGATCCAAAATGATGCCGTACCCATCATCAGAAAGGGTCATTGGAGGGAACATATATTGACACACAGGAAAGACTTGCACTGGCTGTCCATAACGGACTGCATCTGTTTTAAAACCTGCACCATCATCCACCGCTGCCCCTGTGGCAATGCCCCCTCCTACTTCAAAACAGCAGTAACTCACTCCGCCCCAGGCAGATGTCTACGCTCAATGGACAAGGCCCTGGCCTCCTGTCCCGCTTTTAAACAGACAAGAGGCATGGGTAGACCATTCCCGGTTTGTGCATCCCAGCTGTGGAACTCCCTTCCGGGGCAGCTGAAAAAGGAAAAGAATCTCATAAGATTTATGAAAGACTTAAAGACATTGCTATTTAGTTAATCGCCCATCTTACCTTATTCTTGGCCCTCCTGTCCTGTCCTCCTTTGTTGTCCTCGTGTTTATTTGTGCCCTTATATCTGTGGGCTGTCAGCACATTATAAATAAATAAAAAATGTAAACAACTTTTTCTAACATGTTGCCAACTGGAGGTTCGAAATGGGCCGGTAATTGGCGAGGTCATCTGGTTCTAGTGGGCGTATGAGACCAGTCTTCAGGGTGTGCATGAAGCATGAATCACCCTTCAGCGAGGGAGGCGTTAATGATGGTGGCGAGTGAATTGAGTGACAGACCCATCCATTGTGTAATGATGTAGGTCAGGGTGATATCATCGGAGTAGCAGGTTGACTTGAAGGAGGCAAATGTTTTTAGAAGGTCTTGTGGAGAGAGAGGGGAGAATTTGGTCTGGAGGGTAAGTGTGTGTGCCTGGGTGCAAGGAAGGGCTAATGTTGTGGGGGAAGTTGATTAGATGATCGGTTGGATTATTGTCTATTTTCCCCCCAAAACGTTGCCAATTCCATCACATTTTTTATGTGTTGCTGGCACCTCTGGGTGGGTGAAGGTTTGATACAATGCTTTGTCTTGGTTTGGTCTTGGTGCCTTGGTTTGGTCATACTTCTGTTCTTAGTCTCCCTTTGGTAGTATTTTCTTTGGCTATGTTTTGGGGTTTTACTTTGGACCCATGCCTTTCTTATATTCCTTACATAAAATCTTTAGAAAGAATGTTTGCACATTATTCCATATAATTCATATGTGCGTTGACTCTCCCAAAATATCGTCTCGATACTGCTCACAGTGTATCCATTCTTTTTAATTTTGAATAGTTTCCAATATACATATTATTCATTAATGTGCTCTATAGAGCATCATCTCTCTGTTATTCATCTAATTATTAAACCTGCTGTATCACTAATCAAACTGTTATTAAAATGTCTATGCGTCCAGATTGTGTATTCTTTTGGGGGCCTTTGGAGTTTCCTGGGTTTTGGGTTTGTTAAACCAGTCTGGAGCTATATTTCAAAGAACGTTATCTCACTGTTTCACATATCTGTACATGAGGGAGGTAATATAATCCCTTCCTTCTAATGAACATCTGTATTCATTTTTGAATCCGTTTAAACAGTAAATGTCTGCATACAGTAAGTGACAGTGAAATTGTCAAAGCTTGCATTTTGATATTAATTTCGCATTCCTTGACTAACTCTTTTCTTTCTAATCTGTTTTTACAATCTGTTGATGACTATTGGTATCCTTTTACCCCCTGTGTTTAGGGCAGTTAACCAAAACAGTGTGAGAGATAATGGAATTTGCTCTTTTCTCTATAGCTCATTGTCTTAATTTATGTCTCTTATTGACAGTTTGACTTATGCAAGTAATTCTATGTTAGGTTTGCTTCCCAATGTTGCCCTGGTATGACAGCCGCCCTGGCGCTTCTATAGCTAAACGAGAAACACATGTATGTAATGTTGGTCAAATTAGAAATTGATTTAAGTTATACTTGATGAAGCATCCTATAAAGTAATTATAAAGGTATGATGCGTTTTTTTACATAAAAAGCAATGTTTTTGTATCATGATTTCTGAATCTTTCAATGTTTGAACAATAAATACAATATTCCGGGATACATCTGGTTTACATTATTTAATTGCATAATTATGTCACAAAAACCATTGTTACTGGACCAGCACACTCCGAGTCTGCAGGCGGCTGCCGTCCCGCCCGCCAGGACTGACCTAGCAGGCGGGACGACATCCGCCTGCAGACTTTCCAGGAATCACCGGCACCGTCATTAACGGTGCCGGTGCTTCCGTCATCCTCATTCCCAGGAGTCCTATGTGACTCAAATGGGAATGGAGACTAACATGTTTCTGGCATCTGACTTCCAGGAACGCCAGGGTTGTAATCCCCCGGTGTTTCCGTGAAGCCAGGCGCCGCAAAAAATTACAACTCTGGCGGCAGCCTGCTGGTTTTACTGGCACGGCTACCGCCAGAGTTGCAATGAGGTCCAGTAACTCACAGCATTGTTAAAGTGCTGTTTAATGACTGTATGGCCATTGTATAGAGAATTAGCCTCAATTCCTCATTGACAGAATCACTCCTTATACCACCAACAGAAATGTAGAAACTGTTCAAGGAATAATGCTTAAGGATTCAACAAGGGGAGCAGCGTTGTATTTGCTGCATAGAAAACCTCTCTGCAAACTGCTGCCATAGATGGCCATCTCATCTTTTGTAGATACCTTAAGTCATCAGTGTTCACACAGTAAACTAAGCCTGCAGCAGCCTAATGAGCTGGCTACATGCTGCCGCAGAAGTTGCTTTTTACTACATTCTCTCTTAATCCCAGATGTGTCACACTCACAAATATGCCACTTTGGTTTTGTGGGTGTACTATTTAAACATAAAAACAAATATAAACTAATGAGCATCCTTTCATTTTGCACTCATAAATACGTCAGTCTTCATCCTGTGGCGGTAAAAGCACTTTTTATTGGACCATTGCGAACATGCAGTTGGCAAGTATTAACTGTATATTGATGGTCTTGTCTTACTCCAAGACCATCAACACCTTTATACATCTTGATATGACATGTTTTCATTGGTATGTGGTCAGTTGTCTCTTCCTCAACCACCGTGTCAAATCTCAGACCCATTACATGTTGATTTCACAATTGTTAAGACAGGTGATGCACTGACCAATTGCACTATTAATAGTGTAGATCATGTGGTTGTCTTAAACATGCAATGGACTGTTTTTAATGTAGTTTGCTTTTTTCTAGGCACACACAACCTTTATGATTTTGATTAAGCACATTGCCTTCCTTTTAAATGCAGGCAGTTGGTTTTAATATGATGACACATCATGGATTGCAAGGTTCCCTTAGGCTCTTTACACTTCACTGCATTGGTTGCTTTATTTTGCAGTCCATAGCTGGCAGTGACTTAACACAAACTGTCATGAAGCTGTGTCATGAAGCTGGGTGATGATCATTGAGACACGTACCAGATTAAAGGGATTCAATATGGTTTTTGCTCGATAAAGCACCTGTTTCTTTGTCTCCCACCACCTTTTCTGCACCTCGCCCATCACTTATTTCATATCTCCTGCACTCTCGCTTTCTCTCCTAGTCACCTCCCTCTCATCTAACTCAGCTTTCCTCCTCTCCTTCAAGCCGCAACCTCTCATCTCCTCCAACCCCATGCAGACCTTCTCACTTCTTCATTTCACCTTCTACCACACACTTATGCCAGCTTCCCTCCCTTGTATAGGGCACTATCCCTGAAGAGCCTCCGCTCTGAGATTGTCCTCAGATGTGTGGGAACTTTGAATGGGAACTTTGAATGGTTTGTTAAAATACCTGTGTGGCACTCTGACTGCATTGTGGGGCCCTCCTATTCTTCTTGCAGCTCAGTGAATTAGCCTGATAAACGTTTTCCATGCCATTTTGGATTTGGTGTTCGTGCAAGCATGCTGACCATTCAGTAGGACAGAGCTGCATGCTTCTTGGGATTCCGAAGTTTGTGAATGTCGACAATCACAAAGAGGAATTCTGGTGTGCTGGGATCATAAAGGTCATCGTAGTAAGGACCTGCTTTCTTCCTGTAAGGCATACTGCTTACAGGCAGTTGTTATGAGTGTGAGAACCTGGGATTCCTTCTTATATAAACACCTGACCTTATACACATGGAGCAGTCACTTGGAATCTTTGAGAAAGGCTTTTTACGCCTTTCATTCACTGCATACCTCATTTTCAATCGTTTTTATGGCGCAGAGGATATGTATGCACTAGCATAAAGCTGGTGGACACCATAGGGATTAATTGTACATGCTGCCTGCCATGCTCGCATGGTAAGAAGCATTTACAAATACAATTTGTCAGGAAGAGTTTATTTATAACTTGGAATTCTGCTTAGGATGCGCGCAAGCCGAGCAGCGTTCACAAGTAAAATTAAACAATGTCCGACATGCTTGCATGTTGGGCAGAATTTAATTGTAATTGTGAATGCTGCTTAATGTGTGCACATGGTAAGCAGAGATTACTCACTTTGCACGGTGGAGTACAAACGTGCAGGGCAAAAAGGGACATACTCAGTCAACACCGCCTTTTGCCCTGCACATTTGCACTCCGCTATGCAAATGACAAAAATTTGACAGCGGGGACCTGTCTATGCTAGAGTGCAATTGTTCCAGGTACCTGAAGTCAAATTATGTAAACATAGCGCACAGGGGAGGTGGAACACAGACACCACGCAAAAAAAAAACACAGTAAAACACAGAGGGTTAATGTTTTGGGGGTAAACCTTTTCTGGTTTTTGTATGATTTTTTCATATTCAAGGATCATCCAGAGGGCAGCACAGAGAGCGGAAAGGTCTCCATTTGGATTTTTTATTTTTTTACAGAATGTTTTATTTTCATAATTACTCCTCCAATTAATTAATGTGCAATGGAATTACCCGGTCTTCTCTTTTTGTAAGTGGAGATTCAAGCACAAAACAAATATTAAGGGCAGCATGCCAAGCATAAAATATGCCGCACTATATGTCTTAGGTAGAGGAATCAAAGGCCTGCTAAATGAAACATCAATCTGTAGGATACAGTGCCAGTCCAAGACTTCTGAAAATGATAGTGTCTGAGCACACTTTATAATTGGTCATTCCAAGATGTCCATGCATGCAAATGGGCAATCAAGTGGTTTTTCTGACCTCTTAAAAAACATTGTATATGTTTATTTTGTATTATTTCCTATTACTGATTAGAAAGGAGGTAACATAGTATTTATGTTTCAAAGTAAATGCTAATGTATTTCATAATCTTGTACTATTTAACAATATTTACTGAATTGTGAAAGAGGTATTTATAAGTAAAATCACTGCACGTCTAGTTGAGTTTCTATAAAATTCTGAATTCTAGGTTCTGCCATGAACTATCTTTTCTGGCCAAATGTGCATTTATCAAGGGAAAGGCGATGTTATTTATCTATGGCCGTGAAACAAGTGATGCTATATTGGGGGATATAATCTATCGCATGTCCACCAAGGTGGACCAGGTCATAACGGTGACTATAGTGCTATAATCGAAATGAATTTGATGCCAATGGGGGAGTCGGAAGGGTCCTCTAGTTGAAATTCATCATGAAAGGCAAGCAATTGGTGCTAGTGAATACATTTTATTATATGGACATGTGTTTTTCTTCCAATATATCATGGGCTCCCTACTAAACCCATGCAAGAAATAGATTTTCAACAATCTTCCGGAGCCATCTGTCCCTGCATTGCAGATTGGGTCGTGCCTCAGTAAAATCAGCTTTAAAGGCGTGTAGGTCAACATCTGTGGCACAGCATAACTATGGAGCAGAGTCGTGAGGTCTATTGGGGGTGGAGGGGGTTTCTTAAGTTTAGGAATCGACTCCTGAAGAGTCTACTAGGAGCTTGAAAGTCCGTGGCCAATGCTGTGGTGCATCTCAAGAACAATGCTGGACAGATAGCAGACAGGCTGTTCTCCAAAGTGCCCAGAACTTGGGTTAAGGCATGGCACAGAGAACAGTTTTACTTCTGCAGGGACGTGGTCAAAGAACTTTCCTTTTTACACAGTACTGGAAAAATCCCGGGATCAAAGACATGAGGCAGGTCCTCACCCAGTTAGGGTTTGACGACTGGTACAATGACCATGCAAAAATTCCTGCAAACGCTTTCACTTTAATTAGGTCAATTATTGAAGGGAAGGCAAATTAGCATTGGATAGAGTCGCTACAAAAATGTAGTGTGACATGCTATTTTAGCAATACAGGGCCCACTGATCTGTTGGGATTTGGTTACTGCCGAGCACCATAGATGCACCACAAAATACTTAAGACTGGACATTTTGCACCTTAGAAACAACCTCGTTAAGCAGTGGTGGACCAATTAAAACAGATGAAATGGAGTGTTGTATGGATATCATACATTTTCTGCTGTTTTGTCCATTCTTCCAAGGACCTGAGGAGCAGATGGCTGGGCCACAGAAATTATAGGTTGGCTTTTGCCGCTCTTACAAACCCAGACTCAAAGTACCACCTGCATAGATTGACAACCTTTGTTTGGTTGGCTCTGCACCCAGACATTCTTAACAAAAACTACTTGGTATTTTAGTTCATTTTTAATGCATTTGATAGTAACCATGTAGGTGTGTTGTATGGTTGTATTTGTGCTTTGAATGCATTTATTATTGTATTGGGGCGTATTGTTTGATGTATTATGGATTGGAAATTTCATCCGAAATACTTTATCTACCAACCTAAATACTATATACCTGTTTTTATTCAGAGTCTTAAAGAGTTTCAACTGAGTACAGACTTGCATTCATGTAGACGCAGGTGTGTAGAAAATAAAAAAATATGTGGTAACATGTGAAGAAACAGGTGCAAAACCTGGGAGCTCTGGCTAGGTAGTGAAGGGAATTTCTGTAGCTAGAGGGTACTTTAGGATTAGTTATAATATGGCTTGTATGCCCCGGGAAGAAGGTGCAGAGATGACCTGTAATGGCCCCCCAGCCAGCCAGATCCATGGCAGGGGCTGCAGGCCATTACCATCCATGTCTTCCCCCATTCCCCGCCGGGGCATGAAAACCATTGACACCCCGGGGTTCATCTGGAGTGCGAATGGCTTTCTTTTTTTCCCCAGGGGGAACATAAAAATGAAAAAAAGATGCACGCTGCTATGGGAAAAAGGGACTAAGGGCCTCATCACAGGTTGATGGTACCCCGGCCGGAACTCTGCCAGGATACCGCCCAACTCAAATACTGTTACCACAAATCACCCCGGCACTATTAGCGCCAGATCCCAAGTTGCAGTAGGCTGTAAATTCTCATTTTTTTCAGATTTCATAGGACTCAAAGCTGGAGGTAAATCTGCAAATTTGCACCCAAATGCAGATTGGGCAGAGCGGTGATGCAGCAGTTACAGTTTTACCACTGCATCTTTACCGCTCCACCCAACCCGTGATGAGGCCCTAAATCCTTTTTCCATTTATATGGCATCAGCCAGAGCAATTACCAGGGACGGCGGTAATTGCTCATTTGTGGGTGCCGGAAAAATTTGCAAGTTTGGCGGCAGCCTGCCAAGGGCCCAAGCCTGGATGCTATTCCCTCAGACTTGTTTCGTTTTGTACAGGATTTTTTTAGCACTGGCTTTCGCAGTTATTTTTAATAGCACAATGGTACTTAGTTTGTTCCCAACTTCTTGGAGGCAAGCCATAATAGTGCCAATTTGTAAGAAGGGGAGTAGAACCTCCCCTGCATCATATCAACCCATATCCCTTCTGGACTCCCAGTTCAAGATCTTTGGTAGGTGGGTCCTGGTTCATTTGCAGGACTGAGTGAACAAGGAACATAACCTCCTTGACAATCAACTGTGGTTCTGGGAGGGAGTGGGAACGAATGAGCAGGCCCTAAACCTACACCTGATTATAGTCACCTCCCTTTGTATGCATAAGGAGATCCTCTATTTAGCATGTATGGGTCTGAGCACTGCATTTGATAGGGAAAAGCTATGACAGTGTCTCTGAAAAATGAATTGCCTAATTGTCAGGTGAGGACAAATGCAGTGAATATGGCAAGGGAAATGTGCACAAAATCACACAGTGAATAGCTTTTAGTCAAACAACATGCACACAGGAACCAAGACCCATGTATATTAAAACCTAGGAGTGCAAATAGAGTGTGAAAACAATACAAATATATGAAAATGGATGTGGGGTAAGCACTTAGAAGCTCTTTATGACTGCAAGGAAAGTCGGCAAGCTCCTTACCCACAATTGCTATTACAGGTACTGACAGCGCTAAGCCCACGTAGAGGGCAAGCAACGACAGGATCTGTGAACTAACACTCTTGATTGTATTGAATAAGGGAACTTAAAAACAGTACTCACGAGGACGAGAAATATCACTTGAATGTCAGCAAGCCCACGAACCCTGTTGATCAAACAGGGACCCAGAAAGGCTATAACAGCAATGGGAGGATAACTAAGTAAATAAGACTCAAGACAAGGGGCAAGTAGGAATAGTGATTACAGAATTGTGAGGAAAACATAGGCATTCACACAGGAGGTAGCTACAACAGCACACCACACCTAATAATCAATGGGAAATAAATGCAGAAGTGCAAGGGAAAATGGAATGGATTCCAAGAAAAAGTAAAGGAACAGGAGCAGGGAAAATGAAATTACAAATGCAAACTTCCCCCACCCTTCCAAGGAAAAAGGCAGGAATCTAAATCTATAAAGAGGAAGACTAAAGCATCAAGGTTTACAGCAGCAAAGGACAAAGTCAAAGAAATATAGAACACAGGCAAACTGGGCTGCGCCAAAAGGGAAAGCACTGAGAAATGCTGTCTGCAAACAGAGGAAGACAGAAAGGGAATCTAGGAAGCAGAAATCAATTAAGCACATTAATTTGAAATCCAGGGATAAGGAACAAGGAATAGACACTTGGAACTAGGCACAAAGCTAAGAACCAGGAACAAGGGACCAGTCACAAACAGGAACGCTGCATCAATGACCAGCGCTGGACTGAATCAAACTGAGGCTTTTAAGGCTGCTTAACGAGCACACGCTACAGGTGTGCCGCTTGCTGCACCTGCAGCCACAGGTGTTGCCTATCCTCCACCCAGCCTTGTCCTGCAAGGGTTGAGATGAAGCTGTGGGCCTGGCATTCTGGGAAGCATAGTCATTTGATTAAAGCAGCATGCTGGCTGCCAAAAACCTGGAATGGACCCAGAAAGGAAGTAGCTAGTAAAATAAGGATTTAGCACTCCCAATTCATCACAGCACTGTAGCATAAGGTTCGGAGGAAAGTCCAGTAGGGAATAAACCCCAAATCATGCCCCCAAGTGGTGGGAACGGGAGCGAAGGGAGTGAATCGTGACACTAATACAGCTTACCTGCATTCTTTCTAATGGGCATTGCACACCTTTGTTCCCATTTGAATTAGGCGTTCGCCAATGTTGTGTGTTGGCCCCCCTGCCCTGCTCTTTGTACATTAACAGTCTCACTGAATGTTTATACCCCTGCAATGCTGATGTTCCCCACTTTGGTACGAGGCACATACCAGTTTTAGCATGTGCTGAGGATAAGGTTTTGCTGGCTAGGTCTCCTTGTTTGTTCCAAAAGCTCTTGGATGCTTATTTCGAATTTATGAAGGATCTCGACCCGCTGACAAATGCAGGTAAACCAGCAGTTTTCATTTGAAACACGAGAGGAACGCCTAAAGAGCTACAATTTCGATATTTTAGAGTAGATGGTATATAGTTACAAATTGTGATTCTTATAATTTTCCTGGGAATATCATGCTCTTCTGGCTTTAATGGTATCATATATATGGAAAAGAAGACTTTTAGGATGTTGCAGGCTATTGCGGGTATAAAGAGGTTTATCAAGCTCTATAAGGTCAAACCCTTAACATTGATTCTACATGTATATAAAGCTAACCCGAAAGCAGTTAGATTTTATGCGGTAAGTATATGGGGTTTTGCCAATACCTTGCCTTTAACTGCACTCGGGAACTTATTCATGATATATATATTAGGTTTACCCCCTAAATGCCTAACGATGCCATACAGAAGGAGTTCGCTATCCCATTTTTAGAAGATGATCTAAGAATGGAAGTGATTAAGCTTTGGTTAAGGGTCTGGACAAATGACAAAACTCAGTTGACCGAAGAGCTTTGTTCATACCTCAGGTGTAGTGAGAAAATGTATTAAACAGTACTTGAGTGGCTTTTATTATGTGATCCCAGCAGGCAGGAAACTTCAACTCCTATTTTTATAAAACCTCAGCACTCACAAAATCCCTGTCAGGCAGTATTATTTCTGACTCACGTCTCAGATGCAATATGGAAAGAGAACAACTGGAACTTGCGAATCCTGCCAACAGGAGGCATATTATTTTCTTTGAGAGCCATCTTTCTTTCTTCTTTCTTTAAATTAGAGTAGGCGTGGGCGGACCCACGCAGGCGCTTCCCCATCCAATTGGATGATGTGCACCTATCCACCATTCAGCATTCAACCTACGTAAAACTCACAATTCCTCCCACCGCCCTGTCTGCCTCACAAAATCCAACAACACACTACTCCTCCTCCTGCCACTCACCCCGTCACCTCCCAACAAAGCCTTCCCACTCAACTCAGCCACACCTTGCGCAGACAATCGAACCCTCATCAATTCTCTCTCTACAGCGTGTCTCTCACACCTAAACAGAAAATGTTCCACAGTCTCAGGCTCTCCACACACCGCACATTCCCTCGACTCTCGTTTCCCAACTCTAAACAGATATTCATTCAGCCCCACATGTCCTATTCTCAATCGATTCAGCATCACCTCCTCCCCCCTCCTCCATTCTAGACTTCCCGGATCCACCTTTACTGACACTTTCTCACGAATACCAAACATCCACCTACCTTTTACCCCACTCACCCACTTCTCCTGCCACTCATCCATGACCCGCCTCACCATCACTACCTTTGTCTCATCCACACTCAAAGGCAACCTTACATCAACCGCTTCAGAGCCATCTGCAAGTCTATTAGTCATGGCCCAAGCTAAGAAACGACTGTGTTCTTATGACTAGAGCAAGGTTTCATGCCATTTGACAGAAAGGGATTACTACGAAGTGGATGTGGAATATGTCAGTTAATCAAAGTTGCTGGATTTGCAAGGCTGCTAAAGAAGACGTGTTACATCTATTCTTCTTTTGTCTGTTTTATGGAAATCCCTGTCAGCACTTCTTAATCCCAATCCTTAAACTTTTGAATTTTAGCCAGTTTAAACAGGCCATCATTTATCTGGTGAAAGCTGAGACAACACTTAAAGTTTGGACACTCACTACCAGGATTTCTTAAATTTTCTCTAAAAATAAGACGCATTTTTTGAAAGAAAAGTAAGACGAGAAATGTGTTTTAACGCTGTATAGAAATGCTTGACGATCGTGCAATTTGATATCAATTGTAACACGATTCCTATGCACTTATTTGTTTACCTATTACAAAACGCTTGATAAAGGAATGCCACGATTTTAAATGTTTTTAAATTGATTCTTACTCTGTAGTAATTGTTTTACTGGTTTATGTTTTATTATCCTCAATGCGACAGTTCCTGCGGTTTTTGAATTCTTTGTTTATGTGATTGTAAGTTACACAGAACATTGTTTTCCTAATAAACTTGATTTTAAAAAAAAATAATAATAAGGAATAATCATTTGCAACTCAAGCATCATGAGAGCCGAGTCTGTGTCTCAGTGCACTAACTCATCCACTACAAGGACCTGCGTCTGACCTCATGGCCACAAGTTCGAATCCCACCAAGTCCACTCAGCCATTCAACCTTCTGAGGTAAAAAAAAAGAGTACCATTGAGGTGGGTAACCAAAACATCTGTTATCTATCAATCGTGCCCCCTCTGGTAGTGGAGGTGAACTTTACAAATACACCTGTTATATTATAATTAGTCTGATGGATTTGACTGGCTAAAAGTTTAAAACTGGCTTCTCTCTTGCCTCTGGTGACTCCCATGGTTCACTTCCCAGAAAACAGATATCTAATAAAAGAAAGTCTTACAAAGGTCTCCGGGTTAAGGTCTTGAATTCTAGGTTCTTTGCCAGTTATAAGTGAGTGCTGGTGTCAGAGGAACAACTCCCCTTTCTTTCTACTTCTCTTCTGTGACTAGGTCTTACTGTATGCGATCAGTTGTCTTTCTATGGAATGGCCACTGTTCCTTGATATAGGTTCTCTTAGTCAAATCAGCAGTCTCCAGTAGCAAAGGAATAAAGGGAGTGGTGCCTTCCTCCAATAGAGCTGAACATTGACTATGGGAACTTGGTCCGATGAGAGGGTGGACACTTCTCTGGCTCCACTCCCTATGATCTCTGCCCAAAGTCTCAGCAAATTACTCACTCTGACCCCCTTTCTTCCAGGTGCCTGATTCCTTATCTGCCCCCTATCATCTTCTACCAGCTTGACTTCACCCGCTTTTACTTTTCTGTACAAGCTGTCAATTTATTCAATTCATTTTTGAGTTAACTCTCCATCTCCCCCTTCCAGCTTTCTTTCCTCCCATAACCATCTCTGATATGTTCTCTTCTTTATACTCCCATTCTCTTTGCCATCTCATTCACCCAGTTTTCAGTTTCAAAGTCTTTATATTCTCTCCCAACATTTCTCCCTATTTTGAGTACTCTTCTCACTACAGTACAGATGTAACATGGTCCTCTAACCCTCTTCACCCCTTTGGGCAATATTCTCAAAACTTCACACAGATTTTGAATTTTCTCTTACCTTCTTCACCACTTTGGGCACTGCGGCCACTGTTCTTCAATTTTCTCTTCTCCCCCACCTTCTTCACCACTTTTGAGTAGTTTCTTTACTCATCTTTCTGAGCACTACTCTTTCCCCTTACATCCCCAGCCTTAATATCGTCTACATCTCTTCACAACTTTGGGCCCATTCTTCACCTACTTTCACCCTCTACTTCCTCACTCCTTCATTGTCGCTCTACTCCTAGCTACTTGTAATCCCTCCATCTTCACCCCTTTGGGGTGCACCCTACTGGTCTCTACATTTTCACTGAAGGATTTCTAAGACTCTTCCAGTTTCATCGCCTACGTGGGCACCTTCTTTGCCACTTTGTCCAACACCCACTTTTCCTTTACTTTCCAGCTTAATGGTCTATAGATTTCTCCCATATTTCATCCCATCTGCCAATTTTTTCTAACCCTTGGGGCATCAATTTCTTTCTCAATTATGTCACCCTTTTTTGTCATGACTCAATCTTCCCTTGTATCTTGCACCAACTATCTAACTCCTTGGTATAATCTCCTAGATCTCTCCTCCAGCTCCCAGGTTCAAATATTGTCAAGCCCTGTTGATCTCTCCCTCAGACTCCTAGGTCGTGCTCAATATCATGATCTCTCCTCAAACCTTTCCCAAACAACTCTTGTATCCACTCTCAGATCTCCATTTTCTAATCCAAACACCCACACTGCCAGTCTGGACTTGTCTGGACTTGTGGGATAGTATTCTGCTTTGGCCCCACCTTCCAGCCTCTCCCTGGTGAAAGGGTACTCATGGGTGATAGCCCTGCAATGACTTACAGTCCTGATGTGTGTGGGCCATGCAATTGTCTCGTCCATTAATTTAGGCAGTACTCTCTCTGGTGGCCACACCCTGGCACTACTGCTCTCTCAGGGTAAGGAAATGCAAATGTGTCTCCTAAGAATGTTGATGTAGGGATTGGTTGTTGGGGCCCATCCCGGAGGATGGAGTCCAGTTCTTTTGTGGTACCTGAAGCGGGCTAGTCCCTCTGATTGGGAGTTCCTTTCTCTGGTTGTAATGCCTTGCTGCTAGAGTGGACACCCTTAACCCCTCTATTCTAACTCTATGTGAAAAGTGCCTTTATTTAATTTAATTTCATTTAAATGTTTTTTTATAACGTGCCTAATACTGTACCTCAGTTCGGTTTCTAAGCGCGGATCCAGGATTCGAACCTCTGTTGCTCTGCATGGTCTTGTTTCCAAAACCAGTGTGTTGCTCCTTTTGTAGCCTCTGTTCACTTGTTCAATAGATGGCAGGTTGACGGTCTGGATTTAGTCTAAAATCAGGTCTCTGTCTTCCTCTATGTAGATTTATAAAAGATTGCTGACCTGCAGAGAGGGAGCTGAGTATGTAGGCACTGTTGGTTCTGCAGGTCAGATGTTCTTCAATTCCCTTAAATGGTCAGGACTGTTTGTGGTGGAAATGTGACTGCCCCTTGCCCTGAGACAGGGACTAAGTGGTATTGACCATATGCTCCTCCCCAGGGGTGGACTGGAAACTAAAAGAGGCCCTGGAAATAATTACTGGGGACCAAAAGAGGCCCTGGAAATAAAGTTCAAAGTGGCCCCATATGACACATTTTCAGCAAGCCCAATGCTTTTCCTATGAGAACATTTGGAAATGCTACACAAAAGAGGCCCAGGTTGCAGAGGCCCACCGGGAAATCTCCAGAGTACGGTATAGGCCAGTCCACCCCTGCTCCTCCCTATAGCAATCCTGGACCCATCAACCGCTAGCTTACAAAGGCAGAGGCCCCCCTTGGTCACCTTGCTAGAGGTCCTTGAGCAAAGCCAGGAAATTCTTCATAGGAGGGAGGGAGAAAGCTACAACCGTGTTAAGTACATGTGTTTTGCAGGTGGAGAAGATGACCAAAACAGTGTTAGGCAGATGTGTGTTTTGAAGGCAGAGGACAACACTAATGCAGTCAAAACACTGCATATGTTCTGCATTCAAGATGAAGACCAAGACCGTGTTAGAGCCACTAGCCTTTTTGAACACAGAAGAGAATGCCAATGAAGTGATCACCCGACATGTTTTGTAGGCAGGGAGAGAGGATGCTAGAGCAATTGTACACAAATGTTCATTGTGTGGGCAAGGAGAATGCCAAAGGAGTGTTCGGCACATGTAGGCCAATGATAGGGTCAAAGCAGTGCTAGCCATATCTATGCGTTATAGGAAAAGTAGAAGACCAGCAGGGAAAACTTCTTGTGTATTTTGTAGGTGGAGTAGAACTTCAAGGCAGTGTTAGGCACATGTGTGCTTTGTAGGTGGAAAAGACGGCCAAAGAAGTGTTAGGCACACATGCATTTTTTAGACACGGAGCATAGCAAAGAAGTGGAAGGAAGACCTGTGTTTTGTACTTGGGGAGAATGCCAATGCAGTGTTAGATACACTTATGATTTATAGGCGAGGAAATTGCAAAAGCAGTGAACACCCTGCATACATTGTATAGGCTATGAGGGAGAATGCTAAGGTACTGTTAGGAACAATGGTGTTTTGTAGATGGAGGAGAAAGCCAAAGCAGTGATAACTGCAGGTTTGCTTTGTAGGCAGTAGAATATCAAGGAAGTTTTAGGCACAGTCTGTTCTGCAGGAAGTGGAGAACACTTCCTACAGAACATGCTGCGCCTGCAGCAGTGCCTGTAAACCAGTTTTTAGGCATGTGTGTTTTGTAGAGAGAGGGGAAGCCTAAAGTAGTGTTAGGCACATGCTTGTTTTTGACAAAAGATTGCTAGGCACACGTGTCTTTTGTAGCGCGAGGATGATTCCAATCCAGTGTTAGGCACATGTATGTTTTGTTAGAAAAGTTGAAGGCCAAAGCTGTGGGGCATCTTTGTGCATTTCATAGGTGAACGAATATTTCAAAGCAGTGTTAGGCACACATGTGCTTTTTAGATGTTGGAAAGGCCAATGTAGTGTTATGTACACACTTGCTTTGTTGGTACAAGAAAAGGCCAAAGCAATATCAGGCACACTTGCAGTTTGTAGATAGAGAGAATGCCAAAGCAATGTTAGGAACACGTGTTTTGTCAGTGGGGAGAATGCCAAAGAAGTGAGAACCCCACATGAATTTTGTGGCAGGCAGGGAGAATGCTACAATACTGTTAAGAACAATCATGTTTTGTAGGTGAAAGTCCAGTGACAAAACCATGAGAGTTGTGTAGCAAGGGAGGAAGAATTCCAAATCAGTATTAGGCAAAGTATGTTTGTAGGCGAGCAGAAGGCCAAAGTAGTGTTAGTCAGATGTGCATTTTATAAGCAGAATAGAATGCCAAAGCAGTGTTTGGCACACATGCATTTTGAAGTCAGGGAGGGAGAGCGCTAAAGGCAGTGTTCGGCTATCGTGTGTGGTGGGCGAAAAGATCAAATTAGTGTTGACCAGAGCTGTGTTTTCTAGGAAGGGGATAATGTCACAGCAGTGACAAGCCCCTGTGTTTAATAGAAAGGGAGACTGCCAAAGCTGTTTTAAGCACACACGTGATTTTTGGACATGGGAGAACACCAAACAGTAAGAACACTACTTGCATTGTGTAGGTGTGGCTGGAGAACATCAACGCAATGTTGGGAGTACATGTATTTTGTAGGTGGAGGAGAAAGCCAAAGCAGCGCTAGGCACAAATGCATTTTGCAGGCAAGAGGAATGCAAAAACAATGTTAAGCATTCACTGACAACTGGCAACTGGGTAGTGATGATGCATATTCACTGCAATGTTGGCTTGGCAATTGATTATTATGGCATGTACCTTTTCTTTTTTTTCACATGAAATTCTTCAAATTACTGAAAACAAAGCACTGAGAGTACAAAGATGGCTCATCCAAATGACTCACATTAACTGTAAACACTGAGTCATAGAGAAATCTATGAGTTGAACAATGCATTACTGTTGTAATGTGCTGCCGTTGAATGTGGATAGTTGGGGTGGGAATGCTGGCATGTGCTGGGGTTCCAGGAAAGTCAGTTGATCGAGTGGTGGGGAAGGCTGTAGGAGTGAAAGGGGCCCTTAGGGGTCCCTAACGTCTATGGAGACAAGGCGAGTCACCACACACGATAGATACGCCAGACACGAGGTTGTATTCCCAAAGCTAGGGTTTATTGCAAAGCAAAAGTCTCAGTTGGCCAACTCGGTCTCACGCCCCGCGGCGTGTATCTCTAGACCTTGAGGGACGCAAGAGAGTGAATTACGTACATCAGTTACATATATACAAAATGCATATCAAACAATCAGCTATGACATGTTTAACACCCCCCTTCTATTGGGTTTCTTTGAACTTGGTGTGATGATGGACATCTCCGACAACTATGACACCTTCAAACATCTATTCTAGTAACAATTTGCAATTTGTGAGTGCGGAGGCATCTTTCAGTTGTTGAATAGAACACAGCGCTTCTGTTCTTGGAAGCGAGCTACATACGGGGGGAACAGTTGCATTCCGGACCTTGCTATCTATTAGGTGCTATTCGTGTCCTGGCAGCCGACACACTCTAGCAGGGCTCAGCAAAGGGGGGCTGTAAGAAAAGCATAATTCAAGCCTTTAGCTGTATTATTCTAACATATTCTATCATATAACGAGACTGGCTGGCAGCTGCGAAATGATTAAATGCCCTGCAGCTCTGCTTCAAAGCTACATTTGGGAGGGAGCCGGGCATTCTTCCTGGCGCTGCCTACGTTGCATTTCAACGAACTCTTGTTATCCTCATGGCCCTGTGGCCTTATCCTTTTTACGTGCAGACAACAATGTTTTACAGTCGAGCAGTGTAAGCAGAAAATATACTGCAAAGCAATAGGAACAGAAAGCAATGAGCAATGGTTAGAAAATAAAATGGCGAATCTTGTTACATCAAAATGGCCGTTCATTGGCAAGCTCGAAAACCTATATTTTGTCATATCGTGCATGAGACGGTTGGCCCACGGCCACCAAAATATGTTTGCAGTCACAAAGTAGAGGTATCCATTTTTCTAGACTGACAAACCCTCCTTTGGCCATATGCCAAACGTCTCACCTATTTATTGAAACCTCCTCTAGTGATGATGAGTCTGAAATACTTATGTCTGAATGTTGCATGCTATCGTAAACATCATCGTCTTCATCAATATCTATTGCCATCAACTCTTTTATTGTTTTCGTTTCATTTGGGTCTTGGTCAGCTCGACCTGAGGTTGTTTTTTCTTCGTCATCATATGCATACATCCTTCCATACATCCCTCATTTACCTCAGCGCAAACTATTGGTAGGCAATGTAGGCAACAACAGCATGTTAGGAATATTCCAAAAACCACTACTAATATTGAAATTAACTTCCATCCCCAAGAACGTAGTATTCCCCAAAACCAAGACCCTATTCCCCAGCTTCCTTCTCCAGTAGGGAGTTCAGCGCTTAGGACATGCATTTTCTTTATCGCTTCAAAGATCGTAGGGGAGTAGTCATTGACATAAACGCAACACGCTGATCCCACTATTTTGAAAATCCCCCCACGATCAACCAGGATCACATCAAGAGCCATTCTATTTTGCAGCGTCATTAACCTGATTCCTCTTTCTTCCAACGTCATGTTAAATAGTAGACCTGTTGTTGTGTTTATGGTATTTTTTAGTATTCTGGACAGCTGCCTTATATTATAGGAGTTCACTATCTGCCCTAAGAATGGAATTAATGATTTTGCTACATCAATTGCTATCAAAACAACCTCGTCAGTCCTTTTGACTCTAGTTCTGGCTAGTCTGGCCATGTCTGCTGTTTCTAAGAGGAATACTCCTGGGAACAGTAGACCTACGTAACATGTACCTCCCCAGTTTCTGGGCAACCAAGGATATGCTTTCTCTCCACATATAAAATAAACTGGATCACCTACATATACTGGTTCTATTTCCCATTTTAATACCACTGTATTCATGCATCCAGTATATGTTCCGACTGAAAAAGAGCCTTTCTTTTTTAGACAAAATGGGACAGTTCTTGGGCTATAATTCACCGTGTAAAATGGGGGGATTGCATCTTTGTCCCCTTCTGTTCTTACACGAAACGTCATTACAGATGTCTTTTCTGGTGGGGACAATCTATCTCGTCTATTTTGTCGTGTTATCTTTCGTATACTTTTCCTCGTGGGCTCTGGGGCTATTACTTGCGCTTTATGGAAAATGGAACAACCCACAGGCTTCATTATTATCTCCTCAAACTCATTCATGTTGGTTCTGTCTAATTGCCCCGTACTACTCTCATTCCATTTCCCATAGAACATTGCACCTAAAGATGCACTACATTCAGAACTTAATGGTAATGGCTGTACATACCACCCTATTCCTTTCCCAGCATGCTGTGGTAAATGGGCACCTACCCAGCAATTTGTTTTCTTCAGAATTGCATGTGTCATGTTCATGATTAATAATAACGTATTATTCCCAAAACCTTCCGTGTGTCTTTCTTCCATTGGGGGCAGGGTATAAGTAATCACCTGAACCGGGCTTTCAGTAGTGGATATATTAACTATTGGTAAAAACATCTCTAATGGGTGTATCGCTTCCACATACCATAATATTAGGGCTGTCGATATTGGTGCTACCATGCTCATAAAGCACATTATTATTGTCAGTGCCAGCATACAATTCGTTTTACCATGCGTTTTTCTTAAGCTTACAGTCTTTATAATTGACTCATTCTCAGCATTGGTGGTGCAGGAGGAGACTGGAACCACTCCCGGCATGTTTCTCATCGTCCTTCTTCTTCCTTATCACAGTTCGTCGTGGATATCTCCCTTCGTCGCACTTGCTCTGATGTCAATAAGTTCAACGGAATTGTCACAGTTCAGTTCTGCCAGTCCTGAATAGCCTGGATTTGTTTCAATATGTTTTTTAGGCAAGATCACTTGTTCTTTCTTATACTGCTCAGAGGACCTTTGATCAGTTATCTTATTGCCTTAGTACCATGTGCGCCCAGCTTGTCCGCTCTGGTTCCTGACACATGCACTTTTATGATCGCACCGAGGAGCCGCGAGTCTTGAATTGTCCGACTTGCACAATTCTCACGCTTCTCTCCTCTACACCTCTAGTTCCTTCTCCGTCCATGAGCTGAACCAGAGGTTGACATAAACACCAAAAAGAACAGCGGATCACTTTGTCTTTTGAGGCCGCAAGTTGTATCGCCTTACTTCTGGTATCGTGTGATCCGTGAACAGTGCCGGTGCACTTCCAGATTCAGGCTCAAAGTCAGCCTGTGGTGCTACTGCAGGTGCTGGTGTGCGCCGCGCCAATGATGCAGATCCGTTTTTTGGCGTGCTGGTGGGCGCCAAAGGGGTACACGATTTGTTTCTGCTGGTATTTGCAAAGCAGATTTCGTGTTGGCCAGCAGTGATGTCGATTCTGCTGGGCAACGTTGGGGCACTCTTTGCCCTTTCCCTCCTTTGACAATCGTTTCAGGCTTTGTTTCGAGTTTCACTTCTAGTTTTGGCAGATTTGGTGGCTGCTTACTGGCAACAGTTTCTTCAGTTTTTGGGACCGCAGTCTCTTTCGGGTCATCTGGGTCAGGCAAGTCTTTCAGTGAAGTTGGAATCTTCTTGGCATGGGTGGCATGGATCCACGACTTCCTTCCATCCACCAGTATTGCTGTCTGCGTCGCCAAGAGTACTTGATAGGGCCCGCGCCACCTGGGTGCTAACAATGACTTTGTTTCAAAATTCTTTAGCAGCCCCCACTCGCCTGGCTCCAGCGCGTGCCCCGAACCGGTGTATCTCACTGGTAATGCCTCCTGCACCTGCTGATGAATCAAACGCAATTTCTGCATTAAAAGGCCACAATAAGTACTAAGCACAGGATGTTCTACCTCACTAAGTCGTTTTGTCTGTGGTGCGCACCATACATTTGCCGGCCTCCCCATTACGATCTCGTACGGGGAGAGCCCAGTTTTCGCCTGTACAGACGTACGCATGCATAATAGTGCTATTGTTAATGCATCCACCCAACTCAACTTGCTTCCCGCACAAATCTTGCTAATCTTTGATTTAAGAATCCCATTGTGCCTCTCTACAAGACCGGCAGAACTCGGATGCCTTGAACTATGGAATCTCTTATCAATCTGAAGACCAGCACATATCTGTAACACCACTGCGCCCACAAAATGTGGTCCATTATCGGACCATAGGACACGGGGCAAGCCAAATCTGGGAAAGTATTCCTTAAGCATTACTTTTGCCGTGCTCATTGCTGTGCAGTCCTTCAAGGGATATGCCTCCACCCACTTACTGAATGCACAGATCACCACTAAGACGTATTTTAAGTTTTGGCATCCCTGCATCTCTATGAAATCAAAATGGATCACCTCAAATGGCATAGAGGGCGGCCCAAAACTGCCTATTGGAGTCACTGTTCCCTTCCCTACATTGTGTTGCAAACACGTGATACAGTTCTGCACCAACCTCTCTGCATTCTTTTTTATGTTTACATTCTGCCATACTGTAAAAAGGTGCTGTATTATCTTTTTCGCACAAATGTGAGTAGGGCTGTGGGCCATTGTGACCATTGCAGTCACATACGAATTTGGCAACATCCAGTTTCTAGTTCCCTTGTCCACCCAACAACCCTCCAGATCTAACTCAGCAGAGCCCTCTGCCCACCCCTGTATTTCATCGGCCGTAGCTTCGGCCTGCATTTCTTTGACAGTGGCAACTCCATTTTCTTTCATACAGGGTACTTCCTCAGTCTGAACCGTCATCATTTTGGTATTTAAATCAGTGGCAGTTTGTTTCGCAATTCGGTCTGCAAACGCGTTTCCTTCTCCTATTTTGCATGTTACCTTTTTATGTGCCTCGCATTTCACTATTGCTAGGCGCTTTGGAAACGTGAGTGCAGACAGCAATCGTACAATGAAAGGGCCATGTTGAATTCTGGCGCCATGTGATGTCAAAAAACCTCTCTCAGCCCAGAGTCGACCAAAGTTATGAACCACCCCAAAAGCATACTGGCTATCAGTATATATATTCACATTCACATTTTCAGAAATCTCGCAGGCTCTGGTTACTGCTATTATCTCTGCGGCTTGTGCCGAATTGTAGGGAATTCTTTGACTTTCTACAACGCTCTCTAGGGTAGTGATAGCATATGCGGCAGTTGTTGTGCCATCTGGTAATTTAAAACAGGAGCCGTCACAAAATAACTCTCCATCTGACTCATTCTGTGGGGTATCACTTAAATCACCTCTCCCCTTGGTTTCTTCCTCAGTGACCATTAAGCAATCGTGGGGGGGTGATTCATTCCCCCCAATTTCTTTTATGGGTAGTGGCATTAATTTTGCAGGATTCAAAGCGCTACATCTCATAATTTGGATATTGGGCGCAAACAAGATAATCTCATATCTTGTCAATCTGGCAGAGGTGAGGTGTTGCGTCTGTGTCCTATTTAATAGAACGTCTATGGCATGTGGCACCATCAGAATTAAAGTGTGCCCCAATACCATCCCTTCCTTTTGTTTCACTGACGCAGCAGCCGCCGCGACAGATCGCAAACATCGTGGTAGTGCGCGCTACAGGGTCCAGCGCAGAAGAAAAATAGCCGCATGGCCTATTTCTTCCACCTTGTTCCTGTGTCAAAACCGCCAATGCACATCCTTCACTTTCACACACAAACAGTCTAAAAACTTTCTCATAATTCGGCGTACCCAAAACTGGAGCCGAGCATAATGCAGTTTTCAATTCATCAAATGCTTTCTGACATTCCTCATCCCACTGTAATGGCATGACCACATCTTTCTTCGTCAAATTTACCATCGGTTTCACAGTTAACGCAAAATTACCAATCCATTGTCGGCAATATGAAGCCATGCCTATTATGGCTCTGACTCCTTTTTGTGTCTTTGGAATAGGCATACAAGAAATACTTTCTATGCGTTCTGGCCTTAGCCTTCTCCCTTCTTTTGAAAGTAGGTAGACTAAATAGGCCACCTCCTTTCTATTATATTGAAATTTCTTTAAACTAGCTTTATGGCCATGTGCCGCTAGGTGTGACAGTAGTAATACAGTGCTTTCTTTACAAATCTCCTCTGTGTCTGCAGCTAACAATAGATCGTCTATGTATTGCAAGAGTACACAACCCACTGGTAATTCTAGCATGTCTAGCTGCTCTTTTAATGCTCTACTGTAAATACTTGGGCTTTCCGTGTAACCTTGCGGAATCCGCGTAAATGTAAATGATCGTCCTCCTAATGTGAACGCAAACAGATATCTGCTGTCCTTGTCCACTGGAATGCTGAAGAACGCGTTTTTCAAATCCACTACACTAAAATATTCTGCCGAAACAGGTATCATTGTCAATATTGTAGTGACATCTGGCACTAGAGGGAATTGTGGAGCTACTACCTTGTTTAATGCGCGCAAATCAATTATAAAACGGTATGGTACTTCATTGCCTCCTTTTTTATAAACTGGAAGAATCGGGCTGTTGCATGTACTGTCTGTAATTTCCTCGATTACCCCTAATTTCACCAAATCTGTAACAATACTCTTCAATCCTTTCTCACCTTCAGCCGAAATTCTGTATTGGGGAATTTGCGGTAGGGTAACACCTTCTTTCAAAATGATCTTTACTGGCACTATCTTTAAGCATCCTACATCATTGTCATGCATTGCCCATATACAGGTTGGTACTTTACTTAGTTCTCCTGGTAAAGTTTCAGACATGAATTCTGAAACAGGGGCATCGTGTGGCCAAATCGTTGGGAACACTCTGTCTGCCGTGCAATGTATAACGGAATCTAATTTTTTCAACAAATTTAATCCCAACAAGTTCTCCCCACAATTTTCTGTTAAAAGGAAAGGAAAACTTTCAGTAAATGGTCCTATTGTGACTGGAACTGGTTTGGACACTGGGTTTATGACTGGTGTACCTGCGAACCCTACGGAAACAATCTTTTGCCCTGACAGTGGTATATCCGGAACCAAGTGGTGGTCTATTGAACACTTCTGCGCTCCTGTATCTACAAGAAAGCAGTGCTCCTCATTCCTGACTCTCATTTCTACGTAGAGTCCTCTCTGATTCACGGGAATAGGCACTGGTTCCGACCCCTGTCCTGGGCTGTCGTATTGGGGAAATAACACATCGTCCGATGTGTAATCATTGCTGTTACTGTAATACGTGTTTGGCTGTGTATCAAAAAGGTTCCCACTCTTTCCTCTATTTCCCCCACTCTGGTTTCCATACTGTTGATTTTGCTGTCCCTGACTCTGGTTTGGGGCATTTTGGTTTTTGCCTTGGTTTTGATTACCTCCGTTATTGTGGTGCTGCTGCATACTATTCCTATTTGGTCCATTCGCTCCTGGGTGTCCTCTATGCTGTCTCCTCTGACCAGACCCATCTCTATTCTGCAGATGCGGACATTGCGCTCGCCAATGTCCTTTCTCCTTACAATACGCACACTGATTTGGTCCCACTGTACCCCCATGTATATTCAAATTACTCCTTCCTTGTGCGTTCCCTCTCCCTTTATTATGTCCTACTACTTGCTGCAGTAGTACCTGTGTTTTCAGATTTACCCTATCTCTCTCTTCTTTCTCTTTTCCCGTAGTCACTCTGTGCTCATAATATTGGGCCATGTGTAATACTTCGCTCAATGTTTTTGCTTGCCATGCACTCTCTGATGTCATTATTAGCTCTTGGATTGGAAGTTGTAACCCCCTGACATATTTGTCCACAAATAACCTCTTCCCCGCTTCCGAGCCCACATCCTGCCCACTGAAGTCTGTGAATACTTCTTCAAATCTATTAAAATAATCTATAGCTAACTCATCCTTGCCTTGTACACATGCAGTCAATTTGTCCCATTGAACTCTTTTCTCAGGGCCAATTTCTTTTAATTTCTGCACTATACGTGCTGGTAATGCTACCAGGTTCGCTCCTGGCGTCCCTCCAACCGCTTTATTCCTGTCTTCTATTACCAAGTCCGCCCATGTGGCGCCAAAGGCCGTTGCATCATCTACCTTCCTTATTTGTTTCCATATGTCTGCTGGCAGAATCACCGGGAATATTAGGTCTATATCACCCATGGTAAGCACGGATGATTGCAGGCAGGACTCTACTTCCTTGTAAAACCCTGCAGGATTCTTTCTTATATCAGGAATCGTCTGCTTTATGTTGTTCACCTCCTGTCTGGAAAAGGGGACATGCACATATTGGGCACTGTAATGGGCTGGTGTTACCTGCGCCACTACATTGCCCGCTGCAGGAACTTCTACTTTGGGCACAAAGGTAGGTGGGACCTCTCTCATAGGAAATGCCCCACTTACTGTCCCTCCCCCTTCTCTCAGGTGTAACAATATTCCCAGATCCAGCGATAGGGCTGTTTCTCCTGTCCCTCGCTCTAGTGCTCTTCTGTATACTGCCATTATTTCGGGTGGGCTGGCCTTATTGTTTTTTATATCTTTATCTAATAAATGTTCAGCCATCGCCTGTAGTGCTTTTCTTTTCATGGGCATGGAATATTCATCAAATATTTCATGTATCTCCATTGTGGGAATACTGGGATCCGACATCCATCTAAACTCTTCTTGTATACATACTTTTAACTTGTCGCCCCTCTGCACTGACGACATTGAATGTCGTTGTTGTATAAACAGCTCTACGGTTTCCTTCCTATGTCTCCCGATATCCCTACTCCTGTACCCAGGTGTAGCAAACATTGTGGCATAATCATTATCTAATTCATCTTTAAGTTCAAAAAGTCCATATGCATGTTCTCTCACTTATTCATCCCTCTCCCTACAGCGTGCTAATGCATTTAAATCTAACAATCGCTGCGGTGGTAATTTCCCAATTAACTGTTTCCATTTCTCCACCAAATATTCACCCATGCTTTCCAACACTACCTGTTTTTCGTTGCTTCTTCGGAAGTCATACATCGAAGCCAATGCTGCCGTCCCATCATTCCCGTCTATATACATCTCTGCCTGTTGCTGCAATTCCACCTTCCTTTCTTTGCTGATCGTGCTGCGAGTTACCCTTGTGCATCCCCGTTGGTCAGTCCCGCCTCTTGCTCCCGCGGTTTCAACTTCAACCGTGGGAGGAACGGATGGTACCGAGTCTGTGTCTGAGGCGGGAGGTGCGGATGGGACAATGGGAACAGGGAGTGTCTGTTGTGGGCCTGGTTGGCTAGTAGGAAGTGCTACGTGCGCGGTCTGTGGCTGTGGGAGGGCTTGAGCTACCGGAGGTAGAGCTTGGGCTACGGGCGGGGTTTGGGCAATAGCTACTGACGTGTCTGGCCTCACTTCTGATCTTGGGCCTTGTTTTGTATGGGTCAATATGTTTTCTATCAATTCATCTGCTATGTGCAATTCTCGTTGTGGATATATTTTTTCTATATTCAACTGGTCACGCCTACCTGCCCTTCTTAGACTCTCAGTCCACTCCTCCTCTTCTTTCTCTTCCGCTACTTCACCTTTCGATTTATGCCTGCGCGCATGCTTCGCTCTGCTTTTAAATCGGAGCATTGCTTCCTTTCTCCAGTCTTTAATATTCTCGAATGCTGCAGGACGCGCTTTCTTTCTTATCAACACCCTTTCCAAGTTATCTATTCTCGCTATCTCAAAACTACCATTAATCGGCCACTGATGGTCTTGTTGCTTTCTGGTTTGCCTATGCCAAGTCTCACAGAATATTATCGCACCCACTCCATACTTTACATACATCTCATACGCCGGCGTTCCCCCAGGTGGTACATTTTGGCCATCTTGCAAATATTGTCTACCACAGCGGAAAAACCCTGCTAAGGTGGACAATACCCCAGGCATGTTTCAACCTTCCGCCTGGTTAATCAACCTTACCTAGGGCGTTTGATTTTGCAAAGTCAACTCTCAACCAATATCAGGATTACTTTGAATCGGGGAATGACTCACCTGATAGATCAAGTCGTCTGTATACTGACGCACCAAATGATGTTGTGTCTGCGTTTCTTGGCTTCCGCCTCGTTTCTGGACCCTCGCCTCCTTGTTCTCTAGCCAGGCACGTCGATCAGGGATCAGATGTGTGCAGATCTGCAAAGGAGTCTCTCATCACTTTTACCGGGGCCCCAAACACCTCTTGATCCCGGCTCGATCGTCCCGTCCTCGCCGTTCTCCGCCTTACTCAATTACAACATTATGCGATGGAACAAGTGGGGGAGGGTCCCTATTCGGGCACCATCTTCAAAGGGGCCCCTAGGGGTCTCTAACGTCTATGGAAACAAGGCGAGTCACCACACGATAGATACGCCAGACACGAGGTTGTATTCCCAAAGCTAGGGTTTATTGTAAAGCAAAAGTCTCAGTTGGCCAACTCGGTCTCACGCCCCGCGACGTGTATCTCTAGACCTCGAGGGGCGCAAGAGAGTGAATTACGTACATCAGTTACATATATACAAAATGCATATCAAACAATCAGCTATGACATGTTTGACAACCCCCTTCTATTGGGTTTCTTTGAACTTGGTGTGATGATGGACATCTCCGACAACTATGACACCTTCCAACATCTATTCTAGTAACAATTTGCAATTTGTGAGTGCGGAGGCATCTTGCAGTTGTTGAATAGAACACAGCGCTTCTGTTCTTGGAAGCGAGCTACATACGGGGGGAAGAGTTGCATTCCGGACCTTGCTATCTATTAGGTGCTATTCGTGTCCTGGGAGCCGACACGCTCTAGCGGGGCTCAGCAAAGGGGGCCGTAAGAAAAGCATAATTCAACCCTTTAGCTGTATTATTCTAACATATTCTACCATATAACGTGACTGGCTGGCAGCTGCAAAATGATTAAATGCCCTGCAGCTCTGCATAAGGCTACATTCGGGAGGGAGCCGGGCATTCTTCCTGGCGCTGCCTACGTTGCGTTTCAACAAACTCTTGTTATCCTCACGGCCCTGTGGCCTTGTCCTTTTTACGTGCAGACAACAATGTTTTACAGTCGAGCAGTGTAAGCAGAAAATATACTGCGAAGCAATAGGAACAGAAAGCAATGAGCAATGGTTAGAACATAAAATGGCGATTCTTGTTACATCAAAATGGCCATTCATTGGCAAGCTCGAAAACCTATTTTCTGTCATATCGTGCATGAGACGGTTGGCCCATGGCCACCAAAATATGTTTGCGGTCAGAAAGTAGAGGTATCCATTTTTCTAGACTGACAGGAGGACAGAGGCTGGGGGTTGTTACCTATGTCTTATGTATTAAATAAAGGCTTTGCAAACTATCGGTGGAGCACTTACCTTCATATCAATTACATAATCTGAGATTGGCACAGCAAAGTTAGAATACAACTTGGCAGAAAGAACCTATAAGGCAAGGAACAGGGAAAATTTAAAACCTTACAGAGAAATCAATCTATATATTAAATATTTGGGAAAAAAAGGTAGAAAAAGCCCCTCTGATGAAACATTTCCGTGGACAATAGTACAAAAACAAAGCTCTGTCAAACAATGATTGCTTGGGCTGGAACAGGGACTAATTTTCCAATCAAAGAGCTGGCACTTAGGTTTAAATGAAACTGTTGAATGGCAAAAGATCCAGGTAGACAGTGCACTAATTTACAACAAAAAATAACTCTGTAGTGATTTCAATATTGAGAGGGATTTGATAAAGGTATTAATATTTTGCTTTCCTGGTTGTTTGATCTAATTTATATTATATGCCTAGGTTATTTGAAAAGTTTGAAAGAAAAATGTTTTACATGTATTCTAGACTTCTTAATGAACACACCTTGTCCAATACAGAGATAGTAAGTAGTATGAAAATCACTAAATTAAGCATTTCTAAAGTGTGACTGTGTGCTGCATTTTTTGGATGTGTTTATTAAATGACAGCAATGTGAATTCAGACACTTCATAAGAAAAAGGTATGTATAATGTTTTTTGATATGAAAATTGATTGCAGCCCCTTTTAATAAGGGCATAAAAAGCCAAACATGTTTTGAGACCAGGCTGAACAATGGAGGACATACACGGTGTCACATCATTAATTACATACGTGGATGCATATGATGTTGCTATATTGGGGCTGATGCCAAAGTGCCGTTTTTTAAAAGAAAAGTAATGGTGTGAAGGGAAACATGTGGAAATTGGCATTTTGGTGCATTACTAGTAATCTTAAAATGATGTTCCCTTATAAAATAGTTTAAAGCTAAGACTTTTTTCAAGTAAAAACATTTTTTAGTGTGCTCTATGAAAAGGTGAATGGAGTATGATTGGGTTCATTTTCTTTTCCTACATAGAGAGAATACAATATCTTCAACAGTGGCAAAAAGGATACAATTAGATTAAATCTGCCGACATATCTTATATGTACAGCTATGCTTGATTGAAAAGACAGATATCATTGTTCTTCATCGTGAATTTCACCAAGCAATCTAAGTACATTGGAAATAATATTTTGGGTTACCATACCCATTAAGATGCAATATTCTTTATACTGTTAATAATCCCAAACTCATCATATTTCTTTTAAAATATGAGGCATTAAGGATAGATACCTTTATTGAATGTAGTTATGAGGAGGTGTTCGGGTAATAAAGAGTTTTGTTTTGTTTTCAGTCAGAAGATGTTGATAGGGTGAATTGATTCAGAGACTTTTAGACCTGGGATGTTCTGCACTTGTGCTGAACATTTCCCCTATGGTAAAGATTTTCAAGTGCAACTCCTGAAGCAAGCCCCACACTTGCATTATGGGACAAAAACATGTCAAGAACTATGGTTCACAAAGTATACATGTATATGTTGTTTATATGGACATTGAATGCAATATGAAAATTGACACACACTACCGTATATGTGCAAATGAGTGATATATTTATTATGAAAACATGCAGATGTGATACGAACTGGAGGGGATTTTGATTTTTGTTTGTCTCAGGAAATGATTTGACAAATATGTTACTAATTAATTAAACACCAAATTTTCATTCATCTCCAATTTAAATTCTCACATGAATTTCATATTTGTATGCTTACTGTGATTATTTGAAGTGTTGTTAGAAGCGGTGGGCATTTTCACTGCAAAACACACACTTCAAATAATCAGATTAAGCATACAAATATGATATTCAGGTGAGAATTTATATTGGAGGTAAATAAAAATGTGGTGCTCAATTAATTAGTGAAATTAACGTGCATCAAGTTTATTGCAAAACAAATCAATGAAAAAAAAGACACACCAGCTTGCTCATAAAAATATTTGAAAACAAAAAAAGCAACACCATTTTAGCACAGACAGTGCGATGATCAGAACTTTGTACAAATGACCTGTAGATGGCGCACGGAATGCCGAAAAACTAAAACATTTTTTATCTTGGAAACGGGATGACCTATCGAGCTAGAAATAATTGCATTAATTTGGCAAATGAAATAAAGAATATTCCATGCAAAATTCATGATGCCAGACCTCACTGTTCATGAGCAGATATGTTGCCAAGACCAGCGTCATATACAAACCCACAAACAAACATGACTTTGTTTTATATATATATATATATATATATATAGATGTTTGGCTATTTTTGTGTATTGTTAAATAACATTGTGTTTATAAGAAGTAACGATATATAGAATAAAATGTAAAATTTATTGTGAGATTTGTTTTGGATCTGGATCAACACTACCTTTTTCCAAATATACACCTCAGCAGACCTTGTTGTGGATGGAGTCCCTTCTTTTGCAAATATATACAGGGATGGTGAGATGTTTTCGGATACAGGGTCTCAAAACAGGAAGAACATTACTTCCAGAACTGTTGGTCACATCTTCAGTCTATAGATTCTCTAAATAATGTGATAACCTATACTAAACCAGGTAGCAGTTTTCGCATAACTATTTGACCAAATACCCCAGATTGACATGTACCAAAGCTACAGCTTGAGTTTAGCTAAACGCTAAAACCCAGAGGAAAGCTGGTATCTAGCCTAAATGGATCAGAGAGTGCTGAATGGAATATCACTGAGTTGTCTACTCAGTTTAGCCATTCAGCTATTCCCCTTCAATGCATGCCCAACCTACCTCTTCATTGCCTATCCAAAATAGAAACAGCAATTATCTGTAATTAGAACACAAATGTTCCCCAACCTATCAATTTTGATCTATCAGGAATATATACCTAATGCTTATTATATTAAATAACATGCAAAAATACAAAAAAAGTTACTTATGAATCACTAAAACACAGATTAAAGACACAATGTACCACTTTCTTGTTACACCCCTCTTACAAAGAAGATGTCTGTGAAAATCCATTTAGACTTTTCAAGCCAATGTGTAGTCTAATTACTCTCTTCCACGGCACAACCATGACCAGAAGGATCATCCTACTTCTTGCACATGGCAGCATGGGAGAGGAAACACCATTGTCTATCATATTGCATTGAATTGCTGCCCACTTGTTCCCTTCCCTTTGCCCTGTGGGTGGTTTGAAACACATTTTCTTGATATATAAGCGCCTTACAAATGGCCAATAAATAAATAAATAAATTGTTCAGTACGAGGTAAGCCCTGAAGGGCTTCTGGCTTACTTTGTCTTAATTTGGATCAAATTAGGTGGCGAGCACCACATTTCCTTATACCTGCCCTGTGGGCTTTGCTTTTTGTGAAGCTGCGGTCCTAACCTTTCTCCAAGTTTGTGTGCCTGCAATAGCCTTGCCATGCTGTGCTTTGTCCACTCTGCTCCTTGCATCTTGGCCGCTGCGTCCCATGAGCATCAGAGTGCTCAGATGTCTGCAATGCTTCCAGCCTGATTGGCAATCCACTCTAATATTAGGGCCAACCACGAGCCAGCAGGTGAGAGCCACCCATGTCACAAAGGCCCTCACTAAGGCCCTGTCTGCTGAATATGGTCTCCCTTCCATGGCATGACCATGACCAGAAGGATCATCCCGCTGCCCGCACAAGGCAGGAGGGGAGAGCAAACACCATTGTCGAGCATGAGGTAAGCCCTGAAGGGCCTCTGGCTTACTTTGTCTTTGTTTGGATCAAGTGAGGCGGTGAATGCTGACTCTCTTTATACTTGCCCTGTAGGCTTTGCTTTTTGTGAAGCTGCGCTCCCCTTTCTCCAGGTTTGCATGCCTGCACTAGTCTTGCTTTGCCCAGTTGGGTCATGCAGTGTGTTGTCCACTCTACACCTTCCATCATGGGCACTGCCTCCCTTTGAGCACTGGTGTGCTTGGATGCCAGCCCTGCCTCCAGTCTGATTGGCCATCCACTCTAACATCAGGGCCAATCATGAGCCGGCAGGTGAGAGCCTGTGCATGTCACGAAGTACCTCACTAAAGCCCCTGTCTGCTGTATACATTCTCACATCCATGGCATGACCACGACCAGAACTATCATCCTGCTGCCTGCATGAGGCAGCAGGGGAGAGGAAACACCATTGTCAAGCATGAGGTAAACCCTAAAGGGCTTCTGGATTACTTTGTCTTAACTTGTATCGAGTGAGGTGGCAAGCACTGCATTTCATTATACTTGCCCTATGGACTTTACTTTTTGTGAAGCTGCGCTGCCCACCTTTCTCCAAGTTTGCATGCCTGCACTAGCCTTGTTTTACCCAGTTGGGCCATGCAGCGCTTTGTCCACTCTACACCTTCCATCATGGCCGCCACCTCCCCTTGAGCACCGGAGTGCTTGGATACCTGCCCTGCCTCCAGCCTGATTGGCCATCCACTCTAACATCAGGGCCAATCACGAGCCTGCAGGCGAGAGCCGGCCCATGTCACAAAGGCCCTCACTAAGGCCCAAGTATGGATCTGTCCGGACTGGAGGGAGCCCCTCTCAATGCCGCCGCTCCAGAAACACACCCCCAGCCCACGTGCGCAATGACAACATTTACAGTACTTTTGCATGCAGTGACCATGAACTATCTGCTTCTACTGTGCACCGGTAAGCACCCCGGAGGTGAACTACAACCCTCTGCCTGGTTGCCACCGATTTGTGGCTCCCTTTCCTTCTAGCCTAACTGCAAACTGATCTTGTTGAGCACTTTATATGTGTATCTGCCTTAAACTTACTTACTGCTTGTTTTCCACAGCTTGCTAGTGCCTTTCTCAAAACTCCTATCTAAGTTTTCTTTACAGCTGTTATTATACAAAGATTGGCTACTGAAACACTCGGCTGGCCGGAGCAAGCAAGGGATGTTTTAAAAACTACAGATACTCCAAAATGATGCAGTGCGGATCATTAAGGGGATGAGGAGACAGGACCCAGTATCCATATATAGAAAAGAGTTACACTGGTTTCCATTTGAAGCCAGAATATGCTTCAAAATAAACACTGTCATACCCAAGTGTTTATATGAAAAAGTACTGCAATGTATGAAAGAAAGACTGGCCTTGGAAAACATGACCAAAGTTACTCAATCTAAGGACTCAATGCGCCTGACACAACCAAGATGCAAACAAGCACGAGGTAACAAACAGGCTTTTGCCTCACAGGCAGGCGTAATGTGGAACAAACTCCCCATGGAGATGCGCCGGAAAGATAATCTCTCTGTCTTTGGGAAAAGCCTCAAGACACTGCTGTTTGCATAGATTGCTATGTGTTGTTCATTCTGTTTCTTTGTTTTGTGTCTGCACCCTGATGCCTCTGGGCTCTGGCACAATATAAATCAATAAACATAAACATAAACATCTGTGCATCCTTCAATGTTGTGCTGCATTATTGAGATTTTGGAATAATTTGAATCTCAGTGTGCTTTTACATCTATGCATCCTTCCATTTTGTGCTGCATTATCCCTTTGTATAATTGTATCTAGGTGTCCTTTTACACCTTTGCATCCTCCAGTTATCTGCTGCATTGTTGAGCTTTTGGAATAAATCAAATCTAGGTGTGTTGTTACATCTGTGCATCCTTCCACTTTGTACTGCATTATTGTGCTTTTGGAACCATTTGAATCTTGTTGTGCTTTTACAATTGTGCATCCTCCATTGTGTGCAGCATTGTTGTGCTTTTGGATAATTCGAATTTAGGTGTGCTTTACATCTGTGCATCCTTCTGCCTCCCTTGACTGCTAGGCCACCTGGTGAATTAGCACGTGAATTGTGCAGCCTCTCCATCTGTCCCTCTTCATCCACCTCAACGACACTCTCCATATCCCCATCTATTCTGTTACTCTATCACCTATCCCTCCTATATCACGAAGTCTGGAAGAAAAAAGTTTTAAAAAGATCTCTTGACCTCTCATCCTGGCCTACCTATTGCTGACACCCATGTTAGTGCTACTTCCAGACAATCACTGATATCCTCTTCTCTGTCCCTTTAACTAACCTATGGACCTCTCATCTGATCTCTACCCTCTACCCTTTTTCCTATTCACCCATTAATGGTGGCACTAGATGGAAAATACTCTTGGCACACTTCTCATCCTCTAGGTGCCTCATTAACATCTATCACTATCACAATGGCACTGTCATGGCCCAGGGTCCTCAACCCAATCATTTTCTTTTTACCAGTGCCTGCTGGCCCTGATCAACTTCCTACCTTCTCCTGCTACTCCTCTTCCTCTCTCTCTGCACCTCCATCACCACCTCCGATGGGTGTACCACCCCTCTGTGCCACTCCTCAGAAAACCTTCAGGAGGGGTACCTTCAGAGAAAACTTCAGAGGTGGTGACTGGCTTCACTTAGCCACTCTGAATGCTCAATCTGCTGTCAAACATTCGTCTGACATCTGCCTCCTTCTTGAAGACTTTGATCTCTACGTGCTCACTCTCACCGAAACATGATTCAATACCAGCTCTGTCACTGATTTTAACTCCCTCCTCCCTGACAACTACAAGATCCTCTCCAAGCCTTGGCCCAACTAAAGTGGTGGTGGAGTAGCCTTGATGTTCCCTGAGTGGGTCCTTTCCTCTCTCATACCCACCCAGCCCTATTCCTCCTTTGAAAATCTTGTCTGCAAGCTTGGTGTCTCTCTGACTTTCACTCTCACCCTTGCCACTATCTACAGAGACCCTGGCCCTGTGTCTGTCTTTCTTTCCAAATTGGATGACTTTGCCTCTTCTCTTCTGACTTCTACCTCTAAACTCCTCCTCCTTGGTGACTTCAATATGCACCGAGACTCCACTGTTCCCATTTCTACACTCTTCTTTGATCTCTGTACCTATCTCTCCCTCACTATACTACCTTCTGGTCCTACCCATTCTGCCTGACACACTCTTGATGCCTTCATGCCTGCTGATTTGCCCTTCTCCAACCCTCTCATTACCTCTCTGTCCTGGTCTGACCACTCTCTCCTCTCCTATCCTCTCATCTGGGACCACTTGTCTTCCTGACCGAGCCTCCACCAGCACTGCCAGCCTCCTACACGGTCACCTGACCGATGAAACAAGTGTCAGTTGCTGCGTTTGCTACCACCTTTGTCCCTCCTCCTTCACCTCCTCTTGACTCTCCCACTGACTCTGTTCTTGCCAATATTCATATTGCCATCACTAATACTCTTGACATTCTTGCCCCTGTCATGAGGGTCGAACTGAAACCTGCCTCCAAGCGTAACAGCTGGTATGACTCTGATCTAGCCGCTCTGAAACGCAGTGCAGAGTTGTTGAACGGAAGTGGCAGACCTCCGGCTCATCCTGACACAAACTGACCTGTCGCCTACGCCAAAGGCAATATTGTCTCTCTATCCATTCAAAGAAGTGGGCCCACATCCAGGCCCATATAGCCGGAGCCAATGACAACATGGCTGAACTCTGCAAAATCTGCAAGGAACTAGCCAATCCATCTCCACCTCGTCGCATCCTTCTCAGGCCTACTGTACTGCACTAGCCACCCATTTCACCTCTAAAACTCAGGGAATTCTGACCCCTCTCTCTTCTTCCCCTTCCTCCAACCATCCCCATTCCCCACCTCCCTTGGCATCTCTTCCACCCCCCTACTTTCTCCTCCTTTTCACCTATCACAATGGCTGAGGTCTCTAGAGTAGTCTGCTCTGTGAAGGTCTCATCCAAACAGGTATCGCCCTGCTCCTCCAGGACGATTAAGGACAACATCTCCTCCCTCACTCCGGCTCTTGCTGACTTCTGCAACCACTCCTTAGCTTCTGTCTCTTCCCCTTCCTCCCTCAAGCACTCCCTTGTGCATCCCTCCTAGAAAAAGCCTTCAGCCGACTCCTCGTGTCCCACCAACTACCATCCTATCTCTACTATACCCTTCCTTTGGAAACCCCTGGAGAAGTTGGTATTTCCCAAACTGATCCAACACACTGAGCTTGCTGGTTGGTTACATGACCATCAATCTGTATTCCAAGCATGCAGAGGCACCAAAACTGTTCTCCTGAACACCCATAAAGAAATGCTTACAAACCTTGACTCTAACTCTCCTGCTGTTCTCATTCTCCTGGACCTCTCTTCCACCTTTGACACAGTCAACCATTCTATTCTCACAAAGTGGCTCCTTGATACCCTTGGTATCTCAGACCTGGAACTGGATTGGTTGACCTACTTCCTCGCTGATCGCCCTTCCCAGGTGCTCCTGGGATCCTTCTCCTCCACCACCACTCTATCTACATGTGGTTTTCCACAGGGGTCTATCCTCACACCTTGGATTTTAGACATCTACCTTGTGCCTCTTGCACACTTGATCCCTGCCTTCTCTCATCAATTTCAGTGTTATGCAGATGACACACAACTCCTCAAGCTCCCCTCTTCCTGCTCCTCTATAATCCGTGACTTCCTGTCTGCTATTCAGTCTTGGTGCACCTCCAATGATCTCTTTCTTAATGCCAGTAACACTGAGATTCTTACTATCAGGAGACTTAGTCCCCAGTTCCCTCCTGCACTCTGGCCACCCTCTATATGCTTACCTCCCTCTCTTTCCACTGAAACCAGAAACCTTGGGATCATCTTCGACTCCTCTCTCTCCTTTACTCCTCAAATCTTGCACCTTGCAAAGAAGGCCCACTTTTAACTTTACCTCCTTAGAAGCATTCTCCCTTTCCTCACTTTTCCTCAGAAGCTCAATGTCGCTGGAGCTCTGGTCCTCTCCAGGCTGGACTACTGTAACAGGCTCATCCTCAACCTGCCTCTTTCTACATTCCGTCCTCTTCAATTAATCCAGAATAGTGTTGCAAGGCTTATCCTTGGCATTAAGCATTGGGACTGTATCTTTCCAGCTCTAAGATCTCTCTGCTGGCTCCCGGTTGTTGCAAAGATCCAATTCAAGACCCTTTGCATCATCCACAAGACTCTTGGGGTCCTGGTACCACACTACCTGTAGCTCTCTCTTACTAAATACTCTCCTTCCAGATCCCTTTGATCCTCCCTTTCCAACTCTCTGCTGCTCAAATGTTTCTCCAAGCAGAGAACAGGGGGCCAATCCCTCTCCTCAGCTGGCTCCCTCCTATGGAACAGTTTCCCTCTTTCTCTCTCAACCTCTCTCTCTCCGTCTTGAACCAGACCAATCCAAGTTCCCCAAACAACTGAAGACCGTCCTATTCTCCCCCTCCTTCCCTCTCCCTTCCCATGCTAACCATCCCCTCTGTTGCTGAGATTGGTGGCCTGGTCCCTCAAGAGTGTACTAGGATCCAGCGTTGCCCAATTGCCACCAGCATGCCCCCGTGCGCTGCCCTCTGGGCCCACACTCACCTGTTGGGTGGTTTGCCTCCGCTCTGCACTTATCTGTTGGGCAGTACCCCTCCCCCATCACTTGGAACATCTCTGCCCATGCACTTACCTATTGCCTCCCCAACAGGCACCCCTGGCACTCCTCCCCTGGGGGACCCGCATAGCATGTACCCCCATCCCACCCCTCTTTTTTTCTTTTCACTGCACTTGCACGCTCTGAATGTCAGAGGCCTAGTAGGACCGCTTGTTTGTTTCCATTTATTAATTCTCAATTTTCAATCTTTATTTGCTCCCTTGCTCCCTTCCCTTTTGCCTTGTGGTGCTTTGAAACACTGTGGGGGTCATTACAAGTTTGGAGGTACCTCAAAACCCGGGTCCGGTGTCTCTGAATGGGGACTTACCGGGTCATTCCAACCTTGGAGGACCCGGTAAGTCCCCATTCAGAAAACCATTCCCCATTCCCATGTGAGCCCCCATAGTGCTCAATGATAATGGGGAAGGAGCTAATATAAATAAATAATAAATTGCGGGCCTATTATTAGATCCATGGTCCCTTAACAGGTCCCGCTAAGAACGGCTGGTCAGACCAGCCGTTCCTGGTGGGACCCGCTAAGGGACCTCGGAATATGGCAGTAGGGGGTTAACGGCACCGGCATCCTTAACGGTGCCGTTAACCTCCTACCGCCATACTCGGAATGAGGCCCACTGTCTTGCTATATTCGCACCTTATAGATATCTAATAAATACATAGAGAAATAAATAAATAATTCTCTGTTATATCTTAGCATGATGTTTTCCAGAGATGTTCAGACCTAACAGGTTGTGTTCCCTGCCAACACTGAAGAAACTTCTTCAAAAGGCAGTATGACATCTATAGAAGGGGTAACTAAAAAATGGAAGCAAATTGGGGAATTTATTAAAAACAGTTATTCTATTTCAAAGCTGTGGTATTCTTTGGCAATTTCTGAGAAATGTAATTCTTTTAGCAATATAGCTGAACTAATTGTCCTCCCTGGGAACATTTTGCTTTGGCTTATCTACTGATCCTAGTGTTTAAATACCTCTTCACTAGTTTAGCCTGCACAGATGCATACCAATAAATACACATTAATTCACACAAATTAAAAACAGAAGCATGGATGTGGATGCTGTGCAACTCCATACTGTACATATGTGCATAATTCCAAGCCTCTTAATTTGAGTAATATTAGATTTTGCTAATTCAGTAATGCACAAGTTATTAACTGGTACTTTTTTTTAAGCCATTTTGTTTTAACACTACCATACTTTGCTCAGTTGATTTGGTTTTCATATCAGTGGACACCCTTTGATTGTCTGTCAATGTGTTATCAGCTTCAGGTGTAACCTCTAGCCCAAATAGAACACACCCAGGATGAGGCTGCTGCCCCTAATTTGTCTGCAGGATATAATTGATAAACACACACACACATGCACACACACACAAACATACACACTTTGGATTGTTCAAAGGTTGTTTATTCAAAATGAAAGTGTACACGTCCTTCACCTTATTGTGCTTCTTCAGGTTGTGGAGCATACCATCAGAAAAGGGACATTTGGAATGTCAGGAGCAGGCACAGTGGGTGATTGTGGACTCTGTGCAGTGGGAACTGGATGGACCAAGTGAGCAACGGTCAGCAGGAGAATGGTTGAGGATGGCACTGAAAGGAGTGGCAGCAGTGCTGATCCTCAGGGGGTGTTGCTGATCCCCTGCAGCCTGTGGCAAAGTGTAGTGGGGAATAAACCTCAGAGGGCTAAGTACAGAGACTAACACCAAGAGAGCAGAGAAGGTGAGGTGCCCTGGAAAATACCCACACCATGGGAGAAGAGTGGCCTGGGAGCAGCTCCTCAGGTGAGTGAAGTGGCTGAGGCCTGAGTGGAGAAATAACCACTGGGTGATCGGCAGTCTGCCCATCCCTGAGATTGGGTGATGAAGAGCAGGGTGTAGCCACCAAGGCATCCAGGACTGGGGGGCTGCGGAATGGCAGTGTGGCACCCAGAACATTGCTTGGTTAAAAGGGTGTCCCAGGAAAGCAGCAGAATCACAGATGGTAAACACAACCAGGTGCCAGGCCTCATGCTTGTCATGGGTGGCACAATGGGCTCAGGAAATACACCCACCACAGATTCAGGAGGGTCCAGAGCAGAAGAGCTGGCTTTCTTAGCCTTGGCATTGACCAGGGCTTGAGCAGATGGGACCCGGGTGAATGGAAGTTGTTGTTGCTGCGCACTGCTCCTGAATATTCTGGCACATTGACCCCGCCAAGTGACAGTGTGGCCTGGGCAGTTGAGCACTTATATGACCTCATTAACACAGGGAGCGGTGCAAGTAGGAAAAGGGGAGGTTCGGCCTTGAAGAAGAATCCCAACCGATGTGGTTTGACACGTGCAGCAGAGCAGATTAGGAGACTTCAGGATAATTATGATGGCAAGGATTGTGATTCAGGATTGCCTTAGAATTAACCATTAAATTCTTTTGAGTATCTATTGATATGCTGCTCTTTTTACTAAGTGGCAATCCCTGATATAATACTCTGTGGTATGCACTTCCACCCACAACACTTGGTAGAAGAAACAGGCTATTTAAAGTTACAACTCAAATTTTAGAAAATAAAATAAAGTGAATGGTGGTTCCCTTACTTTATTCAGGACAAGTCACCACAATGACATGCATTTATGTTGATAGCTTGTTTACACAATTAGAGTTAACCTTCCTGTGACATCTTACTAAAAAGGTGGTACACACACAATCATCCCTTGAATAAGCTACATCTATTTCTAAATATCTACTCCTAAGTAACACACTTCTATTCCATGTTCTTGTATGCTGCTTGCCATGTTTACATCAAATGAACTTCCTTATAATCAATCATACATTTTAAAAGATTTTATTTTCTCCAACATCAATAACAAGAAAGGCCTCTGTTTAAGTATCTATGGCTTTCACAGATTGCAAGTTATAAACCAATTCTATGTTTGGCTATGTAATGTGCCCATTCAAATCACAGCCTAAGTGGTAGACTGCACCTGTGAGAACACAATTGGATTGGATTTCATTTTCAAAGAACTGTTCTTTTACTGCACAGATATGCTATCAGTTCTACACTGTGCACACAGCGTTGAAATATGCATTGGTTCCAATTACATTCAAATCTTGCTTGGCAGTTAATACAGTGTGAAAGCAATGTGCATTTCCTACTACAATATGACTTTATTTTATTTGAAATGGGCTCCCCCTAGTGTCATCGCTACCACAGTTTCCTCCTACTCCAGGGACCTAGCACAGCAATGGTTCTAGTGGGCTTATCTAATTACATAGGGATTTATTGCATGCTCACTTTTAAATAATTCATCAAGGCACTGGGCCAGGATGGACTCTCTTGAGTTTTCAAAGGAACCCACAGTCAGCTTCTTCTTCCTCTTGGAAAGCTGTTCTGCTCCAGGTACAAGTTTCCTCCTGGATAGGACCCAATCCTCCAGATATTATCCATGCCCAACTCTGAACCATTGGGAACCAATGTTATCCTTCTCTGCAGCCTTTGATTCGAGAGTTCTCCAGTTTGTGTCTCTTTTTTAATTCCATGTGTATTTTGCTTTTCATCATGGGTGATTCTCATGATAATGTCCCACTTTTTGATTGGTTAAATCTATCAATGGTTTTCTTAATAGTCAACCACTCCCAATAAATACATGCCCCAATTTTCATAGGATGATCATATGTTTAATAGATGTGAACATGTGGGGGTTGCCTGTTCTGAATACTTTTGAATTCAACATAGTTTATGTTGCATATTTTACTGTAGCAAAATGACATATCAATTAAACACATATGAATGGCCTCCCATGCTCCTGAAAAATATGGGGACACCCAACATGTATTTGTGAGATCAATTATGAATTATTTACTAATATTTCTGATTTTATTGATTATTATCATGCTACAAATGTCGAACTTGGACTCATTTGAAAGAGAATGATCTCAAGGTCATAACACAATTTCCGTTAGGATTGTAAGTCATATAGTACTGGATGTATATTTAAAATTGTTTTTAAATTAATGAATAATGTTAGTTCCAATGACTCACCATAAACCTGAAACGTGGTACATTTTTAAATTTTATTTCTTAGAATTGTAAAGCATTCATGCTAGTATCATTAGTTAAGTAAACAACTTTTAGAGGCCCCATTATCTATTTTCCATTAATGGGTCAGCTTTATTGCCTTAAATGATGTCAAAAGGAGACACTTTAAGTGCTCTTTGAGTCTGGGAGTTAGGAGAACAAGGCTCTTACCATGTGATCAGTTCAGGTTCTTATATTTGCAAACACCATGAATTCAGCCTTGCTGGAATTTAAAGATTTTATTAAGACTGTCCTCTTGAATATGGGTGGGCTATGTCCCATTACTCAGGAATCTTTGTAAAGGTGGCTCTTTGTTCTGTGAACATAATGGGCCTCATTACGATTTTGGTGGTAGCCATGCCGCTACTGCCAAAATCGGGTCCGGGTCTGGGTTCCCAGAATGAGGAATTACCGAGCCATTCCGAGTTCGGAGGGCCTGGTAATTCCTCCCTCTGGGAACCCGGACCCCGGCCTTCCCCATTCCCATTTCAGCCCCCATAGGGCTGAATGGGAATGGGAGAGGGAGCAAACAACGGGCCGATTACGAGCGGCCCGTTATTTGCTCCCTCTTCCCCTCGCAGGACCCGGTCTGCACGTCTGGACGTGCAGACCGGGTCCCACAAGGGGACCTCGTATTCAGGCGGTACGGGGTTGACGGCGCCGGCACCTTTACCGGCGCCATTAAACCATTACAGCCTGACTTGTAATGAGGCCCAGTGTGTTTTGATGATGAAAGACATACATATCTATTCACACCAAATGGCCAAGGAAAATTTCCTGGGACACTTTGCCCCTCCTCATTTGATCATGTATGCAGGGCTAAAACAGAAGAAATTAGCTAAGAAGTGGTTTCATTGGAGAGCTAACAAAATTGGCATTTGCCAAAGCTATGCTAGAAAACTATTGATTTCTTATACATTCAAACAGTAATGTATTTCCTATTTTAATGTTTTGCATGCACAAACCATTCTATAATCACAATAGGCTTCTAGATGCATGTCTAAAAGTATCACTTTTATAATTCAAATATATATATATATATATATATATATATATATATATATATATATATATATATATATATATTATTGAAAGGATGATCCAAGGTTTCAATTGTTTTTGGAAAATATAATATACTGCTTAATTTGGATCATTTCTGACATTCTCATTTTTGGATATGCATTTCCATGAGTTAGAGGGAATTAAGTTATTATTGATGAAATGCAATTTTTTCTGCATGTCACAAACATTTCCTGATTGTGGAGTCCAGTAATGCAGATTGTTTCAGTGCAGCAAAGGGGGCGGTTTTTCGTTAAAGCAGAGAGTTATGCTTTGAATGGGGGCTTTTTAGAATTTCCTGTTATCAATTTAAAGTTGGTTAAAACCCAGTAACTGGGCCAGTTCATCGGAATATTGCTGGTGCTTGAGAAACTCTGCACCATTTGTACCATGCTGTCTCTTAGGGGTTTCAAGTAACTACCTGCACCCCGCAGGTGCGCTCTTTAAGTGATAGCCATTAAGAAACAGACAACAGGAATGAAGCAATGAATTATTTCAGTGCCTCTTGACTTTAAGTCTCCATATCTCAGATATTTATCTACAATGTTAATGTTGAGGCCCTAAGTTAGCATAAGGTGTAGCATGAGAGTGGGGGGCAGATGGCATCTGCCTTCTTATACAGATGGGTTTATATGGGTAAGGGCAATATAGTGGGCCTATGGCTCACCGCCTCAGACAGGCCATGGGCACCCTGTCAAAGGCCTGAGAAAGGGCCAAATGCTGGCGTGGGGAATCAACCAGGGACAATCTAAAGGGCACTGCCTCATATTTTGTAGAGTTAAAAGGCAGCAAAGTATGACTTGGATATGGAGAGTAAAGGGAGCACTCTTCACACAGGTAAACCCTCAGTGCTCTCTTAGAGCACAGTTAGGAGGTGTGCTCATGGATGCAGTAGACTACCATTATATGGTTCAGATCTGATGTACAGTGCCATTGATTTAATCTATTCTTCTGTGAAAGATGCTGGAGGTATTTCTGGATGTGAATTTTATCAGAAATAGAGATCGGCTCATGCCAAAGAATTCATTGTAGTGCCATATAATCATGTATTAGTAGGGATTTAGTTGATGGCCAATCCCCTGTTAACTTTTTCTATAGCAGGTTGCTTAACACGAATATCCTTTGTCAGCTGGCCTGGGGAGGGAGGGTGGATTGCTGCAGTCCTACGTTGGCTTAGTGGAAAATGGATCCACCAGCAGGTCAGAGTGAAAAGACTTGGGGATATACAAGCATTACATCATGCAAATAGCAAGCTGTGAAACTTTGTTGAATGGTGCTAACCTCCCAGCATGTGCTTTTATAATGACCAGAAATGCAATATTAGGGATACAGGCAAATATCTTTTAGGCACTACATAGTAAACTGCTTGTTCAGCTGAACAAAGTAATCACAAAAAAACATCATCTACGAACCCCCAGGTGTATTACATAATTTTTCAATGATCTGATAATTACCCATCGGTAAAACAGCTCAGTTGCAACATTGTAACCAGCAGGGTCAGCATTTGGGCAATTATCGCAGCTAGCACACTCAATTTGAAAATTAAAAGAAGAAAGCTAACATTCAGCCGCTGTGACGCAGCTTCTTATTGCTGTAGTTCCTTTTTTGTATAAACAGCACCATAAGTGGACAATAGCGCGGCATCGCAGATAGCGAAATTATCTATTCATGTGTCTCTTTCCAAAAGGCTACAGCTCCCGTGTTTTCAAAATGCCAGTGCTATTGGATTTTCAGGAAGGGCATGGGGGCAATGGTGCCAGAGGCTTGGATGTGCGGCTCTTCAACTGCTCCAAACATGGGTAGTGTATCAATCAATTAATAAAACCCACAAACGTTAAGATTTGATTGGCTGAGCACACCAGCCAGCATGCTAATGTCTCAAATAACCAAACCACTGCACTGAAGAAACTCTAGACGTCAACACCCCATGACGATAAAGCATCTGAACATTTTGAGGCTGCTCACTTGACACTTTTGATTTGATATTGGGTTCTTTAAAAAAAATCATCAGAATTTCTGTTAAACATAACAGCATCCCGTGTGTTTCAAAATCAAAAGTTTCAAAGTATTCATTAACTGTTCCACATTTTCCTAATCAGTCCAATTGACCTCAAAACAAATAGTGCCATTTAAGGTAAGCCAACACGCTCTACGATGAATGCCCTTTGCGTGTAAACTTCATGATAACGCAAGACAGTTTTGCTATGAGACTTCTTAAAGAATGTATGTGTGTTATCCAGCTACAGACATGCGGATGTGAGTTTGGGTGCTGGGGGGTGAGTGGTGGTAGGTTTGACAATCGTGGCTGAGTGCAATACAGAAGTTAAAGATTATTTTTCCTTCCATCCTCGATTATTTTTACTCTACCAACCAGATGAGCCACTCCCTTACTCCTAGTACCAGACGGACAAAATGGACGTTATGCTTAAAATATTTTGGGCCCTACCAACTAGCGGAGCTACTCCTAAATTTTATTGGGGTCCCTATCAGTTCTCCTCTCCCTTTTTCTAACAACCCTTTTACCCATTTGTTTGCTAAAGGGTAGTATGGTACTGGAGAATGCGCCTCGGGGGGTCAAAAGTAGGTGATCTGGTCTCTCTGAACACATCCTTGTGCCAAACTTTGCAGTGCTTGAGAAGTGATGTGTAACCCACTGTGCCCTTATTTGGGCAACCCGCTTGACTGGCTTTTTGCAGCGTTACCATGTCACTATACATTTCTACCCATGCATAATTTTACCCATGACAGTCTTCCCTTACGGATGCTGAAATAGTCCTAAACCTATGACCAGATGGCTGGTGAATTGGGTGGAAGCGACTACTGACCCACCAGCAACTTCACACGGAAAGCTTGAGCCACCTGTGCCTATTTTGCATGGCCATATACTGGTACAGTGCCTCCAGTTTCCTCGGGAGATCCTCCACTTGGCACTCTTCAGTCTCCTGCTGCACAAACACCACCTGTTCCCTTTTCCAACGGATCCCCTGCAACCAGGTGACTCTGCCTCCCTGCTACATACAGCCCTCCAGGAATTCTTGACATGTAGGAGAAGGGAGTTACGGTGTAGGATTTGAGGTAGGGGGGTTGACGAGGGGAGAGGAAGGGAAGGGAGAGTGATCTGGTGTCCTCATTGCCTTTAAGTAGTATGTGTTACTAATTTAAGGTCAGAAGGGAAGGTCGAGGATGGGGGAAAGGAGGGGGGCAAGGGAAGGGGAGGAGGAGTGGGGAAGGGAAGTCAGGCAGGGGAGAGTAGAAGATGAGCTTTCAGGGAGTGGCGCAAGGATGAGTAGGTAGGGGTGGAGCAGATGGAGAACGGGAGGGAGTTCCAGTGTAGGGGGGTGTTAGGGAGAATTCTCTCTTTAGGCTGAATTTCCTAACCTAGTGAGTCCCCCAGCAGCTTTGCTGGATTTCTGGAGTTTGTTTTTTTTTCTCCTGCCAAGAGTGAGACTCTTTTTCTCCCACTCTTGGACGTGATTTATGGTGTTCCTTTGACTGTTAATGTGTTTTATGGGCTATGGGGTCCTTTACTCCATAGGGTCTCATGTGTTTTTACTATGCATGTTACACAGCACCCTCCGTGCAGTAACACAGGGGTGTCATAGTGACCCCCCCACAATAGACTCCATACCCTGGGACTGACTACTGTCTCCCAGGGCATGTAAAGTCACCATTGGCTTTACTAGTCCCAAATTATGAACAGACACCAGTACAAACCATCATATTGTGGATGTACTGGTCGGGCAATTCGATTGCCCCGGGATCTGTTAGTCGAGGGGGCACGTCTCCGTCCCCCCTGATCGAGTTTTGGCTGGTGGCAGTGGATACTACTTTTTTTATTGGACCGCAAATATATTCCTATGGAATTTTCCCATTGTTCGAGGCTACCAACTTTAATTATTTAATTCTCATAGCCTCGAACATACCGCCGGTTTAATTAATATTTATTCGCCGGTTGGTATTTTTTGCCAGGACTCGATTCTAAAATGGCGTTTGTGTTCTCTTCTGTGTCTCCAACCCAAGTCGAGCCCTTTCTTCCACTTTTTGACGGGCTTCTCCACAGAAGCCTCCAAAAGTGGTGCCACTCTGTCTGGGTACCACAGGGGGTGTGGGAGGGGGTTTAGGCACCCTGGACTGAGTTACCTTGGTAACTCATGTCGCACTCTTGTGTGATTGGTCCAAGTGGTGAGCCGGCCGGCTCACCACTTAGCATGTTTGGTTGACAGCTAGGCTGAGTGAATGGGGGTATGCTGCGTAAAAGCAGGGCTTTGGGGACTGGAACTTGAAAAGTCACCACAGGACCTGAGAATCCGACGAGGGAGAAGCTGAGCCGACCTACCACGACGACGACACCGGTGGAGCCCTGCGGAACCGACTCACCACTTCCCGACGACAGAGAAGATCTCCCGGCTGGAGAGGCTTCTTCCCCTAACTGGTGGGCACAACCAGTTTACCTTCTTCTCTTCGCACCCCCGACCGGCTAAGTGGTCGAATTGCCCGTGTAAAGCACCCCGGCAACCGGATAGCCACTTACCACTGGACCGCGAACTAAAGGACTGCTCCTTTCACCTGAGAAACTCCGCGGCTGGTTTCTTCCCTGGCAGTGCAACAGACTCCTGTCTTCCTCCTCGACGAGATCCTCTCTTCCCCCGGACGAAGCACCAACTTGCATCCACTGCCAGGAACAACTGCCCCCGCTGGAGTATTCTCACCACCTTAAGGTACCGTGTGCGCCAGGCCTCCCTTTCTAAAGATTGCTACAAGGTAATAATAACCCCTTAACCTTCTGGACTGGGCTGGCCGCCTTGACCTTCTAACTGGTCCCTTTCTTTGGTCCAACTCCTTTTTGAACCTTTACAAGACTCTTGTGCACTGCAACTGTGTGACCTTGGACACAATTCGTTTGATCCTCTTAAAGTGGATCCGGCCTACTGACTCTAAACTCACGGTGTTACTTACCTTCCTCTCTTGTTGTGTTCGTGAAAAAGTGTTGGGATCTGTTCCAATTTATTCTCTGCTTTTCTCTCCCTTTTTTTTAAACAAATTATTAGAGTGCCATCTACGTTAAGCGATCACCGCTGTCTGAAAATAAGTGGGGCTTTACTTAAAACTTGTCTAATATTCTTTGAAGGGAGTGTATATCTTTTAGTGACCGTGTTTTTGGATTGCTTACTATTAGTGCCTGTGTGTTTTTCTAGATGTGGTTTTAAATAAATAATTATATCTCTTTTACACCAAGCCCTGGTCAGTGTTTACTTGTTCTACTATGTTCTTTTGACCTATTGTGAATACTCTGTATACTGCCTAACTCTTCTTGAGGGAAGTCTGACTGCTCAGCCACAGCTACCAAGTGAATCTGTGTGGTACAGACTGCTACCAAGTGGGTTTACTGCCAAACACCTGTAGTCCTAAATATTTTGCAGTGGTCCCAGAGGGAACTGCACAGGTTTCTGCCTAACAGGGGGCCAAGAGTTGGAAGGAGCGGAAGCGTGAGGAGGCACATGGGGCTCGGGGTACAGTGAGGAGGTAGAGGTTTGCTGAGCGGAGAGAGCGGGAGGGGGAGTAAAATGAAATGAGGGAGGAAAGGTAGGGGGTGCTAGTTCATGGAGAGATTTGTAGACAAGACAGAGGAATTGAAATTTCAGTTGTGAGAGGAAGGGAAGCCAGCCAAGTTGAGTGAGAGAGGAAGAAATAGGTCTTGAGGGCCGAGGAGGCATAGAGTACGGATAGAGGAGTGGTAGATGGATTTTAGGGGAGTTAGGTGAGATACAGGGAGTCCTAAGAGGAGAGAGGAGCAGTAGGAGAGGCGGGAGAAAATGAGGGAGGAGATTAGGAGTTTGGAAGCATGGAATGTGAGAGAGGTACGGATCTTGCGGATGTTATAGAGGTGGTACCGACAAGCTTGAGAGGTTAGAGAGATGTGGTTGGAGAAGGAGAGAAAGGAGTCGAGGTGGAGGCCGAGATTGCGGGCATGGGAAGATATGGGGAGGTTGGAAGGTGGAAAGTGGATGAAGGGAGGGGGAGAAGGGGATAGAGTATTATGAGGGAAGAAAAGCACCTCAGTCTTGTCAGTGTTGAGGGAAAGAAAGTGGGATGACATCCAAACTTTTATGGCCGTGAGGCAGGAAGAAAGAGTGAGGTGGAGGTCAGATGTGAAGGAAGAGAAGGAAAGAAAGTGTTGGGTGTCATCAGCATAGAAGTGGTGGGAAATGCCAAAAGAAGAAATGTCTGGGGAGAGAAAGGAGGTATAGAGAGAGAAAAGAAAGGGTCCCAGCACGGAGCCCTGAGGGACGCCATAGTTCAGGGGAAGGCTGGAGGAGGTGCGAAGCTGAAGCAACATACCCCTTGGGGAGGGTCAGGTCTGCAAGAGATTTGTGTGCCCCATCACAAATGCAGAACAGCTGGGAGCTCAGTTCTGTTGTTTGGCTGATAAGTATCAGCTGAACAACAGAACTGAGCATCTGGCTATTCTTTAAACTGTGTTTAAGCACTGCAAGGTCTGGCCCCCAGCGCCTATTATGGAATCATGCCAGCTGTAGCACTTAAACATAGTTTAATGAACAGCAGGAGGCTCATCTGTTGTTCAGCCGAACAACAGAACTGAGCTTCTTGCTTTGCTTTAAACTGTTTAGTGGTAAGTCCGGTGTGATTCTTTAAAAGGTGCTGGGCCAGACCTTGCCTCCAGCAGCTCATTGTCATGTAAACTTAATGATATGACATTGAGCTGCTGGAGGCAAGGCGTCCTTTTTCAGCCGCACCCCCTGAGCTGGTGCTGCTCTGCTTTATGTGCTGGCAGTAAGAAGGGGAAAAAACCCCTTATAAATGGAAGTAGTGGGCCAGCAACCATTGGGAATCGTGGCCGGCTCCTGCTTTTGGCAGGCACTGGCCCGAGAGGGGGCTCATCTAGCTCTACCGGCAGTGCATTGAAAATGAAGCATATATTCATGTGTTTTGTCTGAATTTGTGTCAGAGGGCCTGTGTGATGTGATTAATCCAAGATGGCCACTACTGCAACTCCTTTAATTGTGACTCAAAATGATTATGAAGAGAGTTCAGTCTGTGCAACTGTGGCGAGCTACCTTAGTTTTAGGATATTATTTTGTGTGTTTGTTGAACTATTTGTTTGCTGCATGTGGAGCTTGCGACATTGCGACTGACTAACGTCAGAAATATCATGTAGAAGAAAAAATCACAGAGACTCCACTTTTGCGCTCCAAATATAGATTGTATTCAAGAGAAAAGTTTTCAGAATTACTTCATTCCTTTTTATGAATGCAATTTTTTTCTTTTTGTTTGCAAATTCTTGAAAATCATAAATTCATTTTCTTTCTCATTTGTTGCTCAAAAAATAGGAAAAGATACATAGGCTTTGTTTGCGTACACTTGTGTTTCCCCATACTTTGTTTTGCATTAATTGTGATGTTATAAAATATTTTCTATGAACCTTTTCTGTTCACCATAAATAATGAATAAAGAAGGTCCTTAAAATAATTTGATATCTCTTATTGTTTAGAAGTTTCTGTTCAGAGTTAATTTTTTATGATTTCTAACATGTTTTTCCTTCTTTTTTGATACATGTCCTGGTAATCGGCAATACAATTAGAAAATTATTTAAGAGCAGTTGAAACATGAAATTTGATTCTATCTTCCAGCAAAATCTCAGTAAAAATATTAGATATGGATATCGAAAGTCATTTAACAGTAGAACTTTCACCATCAGCCAAAAAATGAAAATGGATGACAGATTGCGTACCTTATGTCAACAAAGAAAGAAATCTCGGCTGGTTAATCCAAAATGTTATGAAAAGGTTTTAGAGTGTATTAAGAAGAGAGATGAGTGGAACAATAACCATTACTTGAAAATAAGTCTAGGATTAGACAGCTTAACACCTGAAGAACTGAAAAATGAAAAAGCATTCATGGCATTCGGAATGCTACAAGCAATGTACTCATAAGGCAAACATGGATTGAAGCAAAAGATTGTATGGAGAGCAGTGCTGTGAGTGAAAGCTGTATGTCTCCAGACATGAAGAAGTGGAAGAAGTAGAACAAAGCTGTGCTACAAGATCAAAAATTCATACGTGCAATATAAATAAATGTTTCTTTTGAAATAAAGAAGGAAAAGAAGAAATCAATTATATTTGATAGCAACTGATTCAGCAGGCATCCATTTGACGAGAGCAGTAGAACTGTCTAACAATGATACATTGAAGATTTGTTTTAGCGATTGTACAGATACTGGAGACCCTCACGCAAGGGAAATTGCATATCACAAGCTATGCTGGAACACACATGTTGTGAATGTCTTATGACACAAGGCTCCACTAAGTGGAACGATGCAGCCAAATTCACTATCTTACAAAGCAACAAATGTTGAATGTGTATCTTCAGTAAGTGATTTTCTCCTCGCGGGCAGCGTAACCACAATGGGGGAAACTGACAAGCTTTACAGGAGAATTGCATCTAACAATGGTTTAGAAGGACAGATGAAAACAAGAAAACAAATCAAACGTTTCATAGAAAAAGAGCTTGAATGTATTGGCATTATTTTTTGTAATCCCATAGGGCAAATTTACATCAATCAGCAAGTTTCACTGAAAGTAAAAACAGGTGTTGCACTATCACATGCAAAAGAAGAAGTTTTGGATGTTGAGAAACGTATGAGATCCCTTCTTAAAGCAGCTATGATTTTAAAGCTAAGATGTTCAAGTCTGCACATGTCCTTACTGCTGGATCATAGCTTTCTAGAGAGTTTTTAGTGAGGTAATTTGGGGACATCAACAGCCTTGTCTCAGGGGTGTGAGTGTAGTATATGTTACGGTTTCGCACATATGTAGTCCTCTTTTCTTTACCACTATATACGTTAATGGTATGTGTTTATATCCTTATAATTAATTACGGCGTGTGTCATTGATTTTGGGTATCCATACATTTTTGAATATGGGGCACCTATACCCAGCATATTGAAATACTGCAACCATAATAATGTACATGCTAATGGCTTTGTTTACTTGTTCTTTTCATGATTTGTGCTAATCAACTTGACAAATGTTGTATTTTCAACTAACTATTGTTGTTTATATGTTGTGTATTACGTAATAGATTTGTTTGTTTACTTTTTACATTCGGATCCAATTAATTTGAGAATGAGCTGGCCCTGACGAAAGGAATTCAGTTTCCGAAATGCATTGGCCATTTTTTTTAGCTCACCCGGCACATCTGCTTTCACTAAGATGTACTGTTGCTAAATATTAAACTAAGAATAAACAGTTATACTTTGCAACAAGTTAATGAAAGTTTGTTACTTTTTCTGACCAAATAACATTGAATGTACACACCACGCTGTGATGATTGGGAGTGCAGCCCGCACCGCTGGCTTAACGGCCATGGTCCATACCCCCTGTAGTCAAAAGAAGGCCTTCCAAAAGGGTATTGCCACCATCCAGGCGATAGAGGACCAAGCCTTGGAGAGCATATCTGAAGTTGTTTTCTTGGATGAAGGGCTTGATTTTACGCATGCGAGAACGTTGCAACCAAGTCTTTTGTGTCTTCCTTGCTATTTGCTGTATTAAACAGAAGTGTCTGTCAATGTTTTCAAATGTTCTTTGTGTGGATATCCAGAAAACATACAGTAGATTTGGTTCTGAGATTTTGCAGATCCCTCTAGCCTCAACTCTCTCATACCTCCAATGCCGGCCTGCACTATGTTTTCAATTATGGGCAGAATATCCAACTAATGGATGGGCATTGTTATGTTATCTCTTTCAGGCCCTTAAGGTGAGGAACTATGTGTTGAGCACTGTTTCTGATGTTTGTAATGGTAGATGTTCTATTGAGCATTAGCTATGTTGATAATCTCTTTATAGATTTACTCATGTCAGCTGGTGCCATTCTGTGAATTCATGTTGTACTTAACTGGAATACATTTTTAAAATGTACTTGCTTATGAATGTCTACATAACATTTATGTAATTGCTCATTCCGAAATAAACTTGAATTGAGCTAATGCTATTTCACCAACACCATCTTGCCTCCCGGCTATACATTCCACCTGGACAGCGGAATGTCAAAACTTGGTGGAGTAGTGGATCTCTTCTCCTCAGGATACCTCTGCTCTGCACCACCAGCATTCCCATAAACCCCACTTCTTCTTTTAAAATCATCATATGTAAAACAATAATTAGTCCTAACACTTACATGTCCATTGTGGTAATTAACAAATCCTCTAGTCACTCCTCCCCCTTATCTAAAGAATGGTGAGAATTCATATGTAAACTGCAAGATCATCTTCATGGAGGACTTAAACATCACAAAGTACTGCCATGGAGAACCCAATACAAGAATTAAAATAGATAGAATATTTGCACAGAACCTTTTATGTTGAACAAGAGAAATAAAAAAAAGATATTCTCCAAAAGAACAAGGTGTGGAGAGGGTTGTAATGAATCTAAAGAGTACGACTCAGACATGGTGGCATTGTGACGATTGTTATAAACTTTTATTAAAGTAAAAAGAGGGTTGGAAAAATACCTATCTCGCCCTATCTCTATGAGGGATTCCACTGCCTTAACAAAACAAGAGGATGTCAGTGTCCAAACTCCTAACCTGACCCTTACATGCTAAACTCCAAATAATGTTTAAAGGGATATAATCTTCAAACTGTCCTTCAGCAGCATTTCCCCATGTTCCAGCACAAAATGTTCAAAAGGTACAAAAATAAACAAATGATTAGGGTTTCACAAAGCTCCACAATCCTCAGGAGGGTAGGTCCCCTTCCCCTGAATTTCCCAGGTTCCTAAAAGATCGCAATCCCAATTTCTTTCATTTAGATATTGAACTTATCCAATCCATGGGGTATGGCTCCCTTACCATGGATTTCAAATACTCAAGGGGTTCCTTTTCCTTCTTCTTGATTTTCACACTTTGTTCGTCTTTAAACACTAGGGGGGATGGTTCCCTTCCCCTAGAGTTCACACTTTTAAGAGGCAGTCTTTTTTCCTCTTGAATTTCACGGTCACTCTGCAATTGGGTGTGTGTCCCAGACTCGCAATGAAATGCCTGGTATAATGTAATGCCAGGGCTTTTACAACATTCACTTTATGCTTTGGGTGCGGGTCCCAGACCCGCAATAGGTTGCCTGGTATTCTCGCCTAACAGGGCTTTCTTGTCATTCAACAATTCAATTAACTCGGGTACTCGGTCTCCAACCCCTTCTCATTGTTCTCTCTCTTAACTATGTTCAGTGCCCCAGGATCCTTGCTCAGGTACACAAGGTACGCATCTGTCTTTGCTAGGCACGCAGCACACGCTGTGAAGCATCCCATTGTCCCAATTCACTGCTCTGGGCTCACCAGTGTCGTCAGGCTGTCATGACCCGGCGAAATTGCCCCTTCTGGACCTCATGGACATTGTCACGAAGGGCTTGTACTCCTTGTTCCTTCCAACATGGCCGTACCAAGCTCCGTGCTACGCACTAGCTTTCATGTCGTAGCACGTACTATAAACTGGTCACGCCCCTGCGGGTCCGCGGGTCTCAACGCTATCTTCGATAGTGACCCGACGTGTGTTTGCTCTCTACATTTGCTTCCTTGATCCTCATACTTCCTTCCTTGCCTTTTTTCCTGTTCCTGGACTTCCCCCCTACATTGCTTGTTTATCGCTAATCCTGGACACCCTGGAACCACGAACTTCCTGGATCTCCGAACGTGCTCTGCAACCTGACGAGGCTCGGGCGAGCCTATTCAAGACCCGAACCACCCACAGGAAGAGTCCTGCGGCCGAACAAGGGAGATCCCGATCACAGGTGAGACGGGGGCAGATTTATGACAGTTTGAGACGCCGAACGATCAATACGGATTCTACCATGGAGAATGCTATTCAGGACCTGATGCGCGGAATGCAAGAACTTTCCACAGAGATGCAGAATATAAAAGCCGAGAATGAGGCGCTAAAACAGCTCGTCCTGTCACGCGACTCCGCGAACAAGGACAGCGTATGATTGGGAGGAGTGGTTGATAAATACGACGGTTCAACAAAGACCTTAGGGGGCTTGCTGGATTCTTGTTTGGTACATTTTACCTTTAAGCCCTACTATTTCACAACTCCAAGGGCTAAGGTGGGCTTCATAATATCGCATCTTTCCGGTAATGCCCTTACAATTGCCACTCCATTACTCAATTCAGGGGATGCTCTCCTGGTTGATTATGAAGGGTTCATCGCGGAACTCAAGACCATGTTCAAAAGACCAGAGCTGGTTCACAGTGCTCAAGAAAAGCTACTTGACTTCCAACAAGGATCCCAAGACATGTTGACCTATGTTACCAGATTCAAACAGCTAGCCAAAGAGGCGGACTGGCCCCTGGAAGCCAGTTTTACTTTGTTTCGCAGAGGTCTAAATGAAGAGATTAAGGACGAGCTAGCCAGGGTGGCACGTCCTAGTTCATTCCAGGCCCTCCTGGACTTGTCTATGCAAATAGACTTTAGAATCCAAGAAAGAAAGGCCGAAAAGAAAAAGAATAAAGTATCAATTCAAAGATACTCCCTAGAGAATACTACAAGGACAGAATCTGCAAAGAGTCCGAGCACTGATTCTGAACCCATGCAACTTGGAGCCTTTCGTGGACCAATTTCCCCGCAGGAAAGGTTAAGAAGAATACACACAGGCTTATGCATGTATTGTTCCTCGTATAAACATCTAGTTAAAGAATGTCCTCTGGCTCCTCCCCGACGCTCGGGAAACGCCAGCTCCCGATCCTAAATGGAGCAAGGTTTCGGGAGAGCGATGTTTGCTCCACATCAATTCCATCCTTGAACTCTCCTGGACAAAACAAATTGGTGATATTACAGGCCTTTTTATCGCCATCCAAGGACAAGGTCTACCCCATACTGGCCTTGGTAGATTGCGGAGCAATGGGAGTCTTCATTGATCAAGATTGGGTCAGAAGTCATAACATTCCGTATGAAGCAAGAAGTTTTTCACAGCCAGTGGAAGCGATTGACGGAAGACCTCTTTCCTCAGGACCCATACGTCTGCAAACAAGGGAGTTCCATCTTTCCATAAATCATCATCAAGAAATAATTGTGTTTGACATTATAAAATCAGCCCATTACCCCTTGGTTTTGGGCATGCCCTGGTTACAAAGGCACAATCCATATATCAACTGGACGGCCGGATCCTTATTCCTGGGCTCGGAGTTCTGTATGAACCATTGTTTAAACCTGGATACCTCAGTCACAGCCCCTAAAAGTCCACCAAGGTGTCCAGAGACACCACTCATGGTTTCCAATATTGTACAAGTTCCAGAGATCTATCAAGGGTATGCTGATGTATTCTCTACTGCCATCGTTCAAGCCTTACCTCCACATAGACCCGAAGACTGTGCCATAGATACTGAACCCTCAGCAGTGATTCCCTTTGGCAGGATGTTTATCCTTTCAGAACCAGAAAAGAGAGCCCTCCGGGAATACCTAGACAATAATCTTGAGAATGGCACCATAAGACCTTCAAAATCACCAGCTGGTGCTTTATTGTTCTTCGTTCCTAAAAAGGATACCAAAGAGCTCAGACCTTGCCTGGACAATCGGGGCCTAAATCAACACACCCTGAAAGACAGATACCCACTAAACCTGATTTCGGATATCCTTGAAGCTGTGAGAGGTGCAGTGATATTCACGAAACTGGATCTCCGAGATGCTTACCATTTGATCCGTATCCGGGAAGGGGACGAATGGAAAACAGCCTTTAGAACACCCTTTGGTCACTTTGAATACCTAGTCATGCCCTTTGTTCTGACTAATGCTCCCGCAGTCTTCCAGAGTTTTATGGATAGGGTGTTCTCTGACATGTTATTTCTCAATGTTATCGTCTACCTGGATGGCATATTGATCTTCTCAAAGGATTCCTTGAAACATGAAGAACATGTAAAGGCAGTACTTCAACGTCTCTGTGAAAATCAACTCTTAGCCAAACCAGAAAAATGTTTGTTTCATGCTACATCAGTTCACTATCTGGGGTTTGTCCTTAGTTTAGAAGGAATTAGTATGGATCCTTCAAAGGTGAAGGCCATACTGGCTTGGCCCGCCCCAACATCTGTAAAGCAAATACAGTCCTTCCTGGGGCTTGCCAACTTCTATCGGAAATTCATTCCCACCTTTTCCGAGATTGTTCAACCCATTGTTAATCTCCTGAAGAAAGACGTTCCATTCAACTGGTCTATACCACAAGACAAGGCATTCCAATGCTTGAAAAAAGAATGCACTCAGGCCCCCATCCTGGCCCAACCTGACATAAATCGTCCTTTTCTAGTGGAAACAGATGCCTCCAATTACGCCATAGGAGCAGTTTTAAAACAAGAATCCGATGATAAGTTGGAACATCCCATTGCTTACCTTTCACGGACCCTGACTACCAGTGAGACTCACTACTCAGTTCTGTAGAAGGAGTTATTGGCCATTCATCATGCCTTCACTGAATGGATACATCTACTCCTGGGTGCTAAATATCCAGTTCAAGTCCATACTGATCATCGAAATCTTCAGGTCCTACAATCCATGAAGTGCAGGAACAGTAGACAAGCTCGATGGGCCTACTTCGTTGCTCAATATCAATTTCAAATCTCACATGTTCCTGGACCGCAAAACATGATTGCCGATGCCCTTTCTCGGCGTCCCGACTACGTTCCCTTGGAGGATAAGATCTATCCTAAAATGTTTCCACCTACAATCTTTGTAGCTCAAGCGATCAATCTCCTGGAAGAAATCAGAGTACAGACTCAATCATCTGAACTCTGGAAGGACATATCAGAGAAAAATCCTTGGCATTTGACAATCAAGGAAGGATATTTATTCAAGAACAATTCAGTGGTCATTCCAACAAAAGAACTTCAACAGAAGGTAATGAATCTATGCCATGATACTCTTCACTCCGGCCATCGAGGGGTAACCAACACCTTCCATTTTATACAAAGACAGTTCTGGTGGCCAGGGATGAAGTCCAGTGTAGTTCAATACATCAAGACCTGTGCAATTTGTAGTCAGAACAAATACGATAATCAGAGGCCGGCGGGTCTGCTTCTACAACCTATGTTGCCAACCAGACCCTGGGAAGTTATTGCCACTGACTTCATTGTTGAATTACCACCTTCCCGAGGATATACAACCATCATGGTAACCATTGACTTGTTCACTCATCAAGCTCATTTTACACCATTGTATAAACTACCATCTTCCTCAGAACTTGCTGGAATTTTCCTGGAACATATTTTTCGTCTTCATGGCCTCCCTTCCAAGATTATTTCAGATCGGGGACCTCAATATATTTCACAATTCTGGAAACATCTCTGTCGTGTTCTAGGAATCCAACGTGCCCTTTCTTCAGGCTATCATCCACAAACCAATGGGGCAACGGAACGAGTAAATCAAACCCTGGAACAATATCTTAGTTGTTTTGCCACCAAGGTTCAAGACGATTGGTCTCTCCTTATACCTTTAGCCGAATTCTCCTACAATAACTCAGATCATTCAGCTCTCAAGATCAGCCCTTTCTATTGCAGTCAAGGTTATCATCCGTCTGTTTCACCATCAGTTCTTCCAGAATCTACTCCGGTACCTACCCTTGACTCTTGGATTCAGACGCTGATCGACTTACAAAGAGAGGCCAAGGATCAGCGAGAACAGGCCCAGACTCGAACCAAAAGATATGCAGACTCTAAGAGAAGAACTTCACCTTCCTATTCAGTTGGCAATCAAGTCTGGCTAGCCTCAAAACTGTTACTGTTAGGCAGAAACCTGTGCAGTTCCCTCTGGGACCACTGCAAAAGATTTAGGACTACAGGTGTTTGGCAGTAAACCCACTTGGTAGCAGTCTGTACCACACAGATTCACTTGGTAGCTGTGGCTGAGCAGTCAGACTTCCCTCAAGAAGAGTTAAGCAGTATGTGCAGTATACAAAATAGGACAATTCTTCACAGTAAGACAAGCAAACACGCAACAAGGCTCAGTGTAAAGATATTAAGGTATTTATTTATAACGAAACATCAAAAACACTATGGCACTATTACGGCAAACAAATCAAACACAATTACTCTACGAAGAAGAAACGATCAATCCCCCTAGCAATATTTCGACAAGTCTAGGTTCTACCGGCACCACTTATTTACAGACAGAGGTGTATGCCTCAACCTAGATGGCACTCTAATATTAGTTAGGACGGGAGAGAAAAATAAGCAGGTTGTGAATGCAACACAGTTCAATAATCCACGGGAAAAATGCAAGGCAAGAAGGCAAGAACCACAATAGATCATAAAGTTCAGAGGCCAGGCCCACTCGGAGAGAGGCAAGGCGATATGTCCCAAAAGTCTCTAGTGGAAATGCGTTCGAGTCTTTGTAGCAAATTGTTATCGGCAGATTGAACCAGTTCAGAACAATACGTGAGAAAGCTTGGAGGCGACCCAACAGAAAGGAGAGGATTAAGACACCTCATTCAAACCGATCGAAAGGGAAGCCAGGCGGACACGGTACCTTGTTGTGGAGGGCAGCTCCGGCGGGGGCAGTTGTTCCTGGTGGTGGATGCATGTCGGGTCTTTGCCAAGATTAGAGATGTTCTCGTCGTCGAAGAAAAGTGAAGTCCGGTGCACCACCAGGGAAGAGACCAGCCGCGGAGTGCTCCGTCACAAGGCACCACCTTTTGGTCGCGGTACAGGGGTAGTGGCTATCCGGTTGCCGAGGTGCTCTGCATCGGCAATTCGACCACTGCGTCCTGAGGCGAATAAAAAGCAAAGGGGACTGGTTGTTCCCACCAGTCAGGGGAAGAGACTCTCCGGCAGGGAGATCTCCTCTGTCGTCGGGAAGTGGTGAGTCGGTTCTGCAGGGCTCCACCGGAGGTGTCGTCGTGCAGGTCGGCTCAGCGTTACCCTCGTCGGATTCTTAGGTCCTGTAGCGACTTCTGAAGATCCAGTCCCAAAAGCCCTGCTATTATGCAGAAAACCCCCATTCATTCAGCCTAGCTGTCAATCAACACATGCTAAGTGGTGAGCGGGGAGGCTCACCACTTGGGCCAATCACTCCAGATTGCGACCGGAGTTGGCAAGGCAACTCAGTCCAGGGTGCCTAAACCCCCTCCCACACTCCTGTGGTAACCCAGACAGAATGGCACCACTTTGGAGGGTCTCTGTACAGAGCCCGCCAAAAGTGGAACAAAGGGCTCGACCTTTGGTTTAGGAGTCACAGAGACGAACACAGACGCCATTTTACAAACCGAGTTCTGGCAGAAAATACCATCCGATAAACTTATTTAAGATAAGTAGACCGGTGGTACGTTAGAGATTAACGAGAAAAAGTATCAATCTCCAACAATGGGACGAATCCCATAGGGTTATGTTCGGGGTCGAACATAACAAGTAGTTTCCACTGCCACCAGCCAAAACTCAACGAGGGGGGACGGGACAGTGCCCCCTTGAAAAACAGATCCCGGAGTAATCGAATTACCCCTACTAGTACGTCCACAATAAGATGGTTTGTACTAGTTCTGTTAGTAAATTTAGGTCTAGTAAAGCCAATGGTGACTTTACATGCCCGGGGAGACAGTAGTCAGTCCCCGGGTATGGAGTCTATGGTGGGGGTCCGCTAGGACGCCCCAGTGTTACGGCACGTAGGGTGCGGTGTAACACACATAGAAAAACATATGAGACCCGATGGAGTAAAAGACCCCATAGCCGATAGAACATATTGACATTCAAAGGAATTACACACATACATGTCCAAGAGTGGGAGAAAAAGAGTCTCACTCTTGGCAGGATGGAAAAAACAAACTCCCGAAATCCAGCAAAGCTGCTGGGGGACTCACTAGGTTAGGAAATTCAGCCTAAACAGAGAATTCTCCCTAACACTCGCCCCCCCCCCCCAGACTAAGGGACAGGAGGATTTAATCCACTCCTGGATGAATCTCATACCTCTAGTCGATGACATACATCCTAGGGAGACCATCAGCATTTTGGTGGTGACACCTTGACCTATGTTCAATGGGTTTCCAGGTTTTCCTTTGTAAGCTATATGACCTACAAACCTTCCTAGGAACATCAGCCTTTTTAAGTTTATAGGGGATCTGGTTGACAAGTCCCTCTGAAGTTGTTACACTTTCTGAACCTGTGTTAGGCTTTTTCAAGGGGTCCTTATAAAGGATTCCCTTAGATCTAGAGGGGCCTCCAGAGGTCTTCCCTACCTCTCTGTTGAGAGAAGGTTGAGTTTTAGGCCTCTTGATTGGAGGGGATGGAGATGAGCAAGGTACATGCTTCTCCTTCCTCCGAGATCTTACCTTCCCTACTTTAGGAGTTTCCCCCTTAGGTCTAGGAATTGGGTTGGAGTCTTCTGTGGAAGGTCCAACAGTCTGAAGGTTTTTGGCCTTAGACTTTTCTTTTCTGGTTTGCCACCAGCACTGAGAATTACCAGTTCTCTTAGGCCTAGTTAGGGGTCCAGTAGGTCTATCCACCTCTTCCTCAGAAGCAGGGGGAGTCACAGACTCGATAACTGGGGGAACAATGATGGAACTTGGTTGGGGCTCCCATTTCCCTAACATGTTTGCCTGAAATTTGCCTGGGTCAGAGGTCAACTTACTAACGCCAGGGCTTGTTGTGGGGTTCTCAGTAGAGGGTCCCACAGTCTTAGAGTGGTTCCTTAAGGTGGCCTCTCTAGCCAATTTGGTTTGGTTCTGTTTCTCCATACTGGGAGGCCTGGGGGTACTGGATACTACTCCTAGAGTTTTTAGATCATTCCTCAACAGGACTCTCCCAGGCACCTCAGTCTGAACACTAACAGGAATCAACACTGTCATGTCATTACACTGAATGAGGGCTGGTAGAATTGGAACCATTTGGACAGGGCCTCCAGACATCTTAGTGGGACCTTTGGGTGCCTTAGCAACATCCTCAGGCCTGAAAAAGCTTTTTTCCACTACTGTTCTGCTGGCCCCAGAGTCTCACCTGGCAGGAGTATCCTGGCCGTTGACAAGAACACTGTCCACATAATAACATTTAGAGTTTTCTGGTATAGAGTCATACACACTCCTATTCTGATTACTCACCAGATCCATTGACTCTACTGATACACTTGCTTGAAGATCCCAAGGTTCTTCAGCAAAGACTTCAAAGTGAGCACTAGTCATTTGGACTTCCTCCTCAGGAGTGAAGGCTAAGGAGACTGTGCTGATCCCAGTAGGTTTACCCTTACATTTTGGATCTCCTTTGATATGGTCAGTTGCCCCACAGAGATAGCTTGTTCCAAATGCTCTCTGGAATGGTGGCTTGTTCTGACCTCCTTCTGGTTTGTGGCCAGAAGGGACACTATTCTGTTGTGGTTTTCCATGGGGTCTACCCTTCTGGTTTTGTTTGGGGCCCTCTTTGGAATTTGAGTTATTAGAATTCTCTTTTGAGTCTTTTTTAGGCTGTTTTCCCTCATCCTTTTTCTGAGTTGCCCCAGAATCCTTATGAGTAGCCCGGTTGGCAACCCATAAGTCAGCGGCCTTAGCTAGCTTCCGGGAATCCAATTCCTTCGAATCAGCCAAGTGCTGTTTGAGCTCAGGAGAACAGACATCATAAATAGACACCAACATAAAAAGATTCCTCATACCATCGTAAGTGTTCACTTTGTAACCCTTAATCCATCCCTCTAAGTTTTTCAACCCTTCACTCACCCAGGTAGCCCAAGGGGTACCATCATGCTTTTTGAGGGTTCTAAACCTCTTTAGATACTGGGAAGGGGTCTTCGCGAATCTAGCTATCAAAGCTAGTTTCACACTTTCGTAATCCATCTTATCCGCCTCCCCCAACTCCATTACCACATCAGTCGCAACAGGAGGGGGCCTAGAGAACAACCAGGGAAGTAAATCATTCCCGGTGATGTCCTGGAGCCCATGATTGTATTCAAACAGTTTTAACCAATCCAACACATCCAATCTCGGTTCATACATACCCACTAATTCCTTCGGCATCCGGGGTCTTTTCGGACTGGAGCTCCTAGAGGAACTAGAGGAGAGAGAAGCACTTTCTACAGACAACTTTTTCATCTCTAACTCGTGATTAAGTTCTATTTCCCTGAGTCTTAACTCAGCTTGCTTCTGCTCAGCCTGGGCATTCATCCGTCTGAACTCGAGCTCTTGGTTTCGTTCAGATTGAGCCAAGAACCGTTTGTATTCTAATTCGAGCTTCATTTTTTCAAGTTCAAAATAAGCAGGGTTACTTGTGGGACCTGGTATGGGCCCCGTAGGTACAGCTGGTAAGGCAGGTAGAGGAGCAGGGGAGACAGTTTCGTTAGCCTCTCCCTCCTCTTCAGCCTCTTCATCACTATCATCAGAATTATGATTTAGATCAACACCATCACTGTTATCTACATTTGCTGGAGAGATTGGTTCCTCTGAACCAGTACCCAGACTTTGGTTCGCCAGCAATCTCTCTATTAGTTCTAACTTCTTGCCTCTTACAGGAAGATTCTCTTGCCTACAGAGAGCTCGCAAACTCTCAGTATTTTCACCTAACAAGGACTCTTGACTGTAAGTTTCCATCGTAGACATGTTTTTTGAAAGTTGCTTATTAGTGTTAAGTTTTGTGGTTAGTTATCCTAAAGTGTCGAAAAGCACTCTAAACTGTATACTCAATACAAATCCCACCGCTGTACACCAGTGTTAGGCGGAAACCTGTGCAGTTCCCTCTGGGACCACTGCAAAAGATTTAGGACTACAGGTGTTTGGCAGTAAACCCACTTGGTAGCAGTCTGTACCACACAGATTCACTTGGTAGCTGTGGCTGAGCAGTCAGACTTCCCTCAAGATGAGTTAAGCAGTATGTGGAGTATACAAAATAGGGCAATTCTTCACAGTAAGACAAGCAAACACGCAACGAGGCTCAGTGTAAAGCTATTAAGGTATTTATTCATAACGAAACATCTATCAAAAACACTATGGCACTATTACGGCAAACAAATCAAACACAATTACTCTACGAAGAAGAAACGATCAATCCCCCTAGCAATATTTCGACAAGTCTAGGTTCTACCGGCACCACTTATTTACAGACAGAGGTGTATGCCTCAACCTAGATGGCACTCTAATATTAGTTAGGACGGGAGAGAAAAATTAGCAGGTTATGAATGCAACACAGTTCAATAATTCACGGGAAAAATGCAAGGCATGAAGGCAAGAACCACAATAGATCATAAAGTTCAGAGGCCAGGCCCACTCGGAGAGAGGCAAGGCGATATGTCCCAAAAGTCTCTAGTGGAAATGCGTTTGAGTCTTTGTAGCATATTGTTATCGGCAGATTGAACCAGTTCAGAACAATACGTGAGAAAGCTTGGAGGCGACCCAACGGAAAGGAGAGGATTAAGACACCTCACTCGAATCGAACGAAAGGGAAGCCAGGCGGACACGGTACCTTGTTGTGGAGGGCAGCTCCGGCGGGGGCAGTTGTTCCTGGTGGTGGATGCACGTCGGGCCTTTGCCAAGAGTAGAGATGTTCTCTTCGTCGAAGAAAAGTGAAGTCCGGTGCACCACCAGGGAAGAGACCAGCCGCGGAGTGCTCCGTCACAAGGCACCACCTTTTGGTTGCGGTACAGGGGTAGTGGCTATCCGGTTGCCGAGGTGCTCTGCTTGGGCAATTCGACCACTGTGTCCTGAGGCGAATAATAAGCAAAGGAGACTGATTGTTCCCACCAGTCAGGGGAAGAGACTCTCCGGCAGGTGGCTCTCCTCTGTCGTCGGGAAGTGGTGAGTCGGTTCCGCAGGGCTCCACTGGAGGTGTCATCGTGCAGGTCGGCTCAGCGTTACCCTCGTCGGATTCTTAGGTCCTGTGGCGACTTCTGAAGATCCAGTCCCAAAAGCCCTGCTTTTATGCAGAAAACCCCCATTCATTCAGCCTAGCTGTCAATCAACACATGCTAAGTGGTGAGCGGGGAGGCTCACCACTTGGGCCAATCACTCCAGAGTGCGACCGGAGTTGGCAAGGCAACTCAGTCCAGGGTGCCTAAACCCCCTCCCACGCCCCTGTGGTAACCCAGACAGAATGGCACCACTTTGGAGGGTCTCTGTACAGAGCCCGCCAAAAGTGGAACAAAGGGCTTGACCTTTGGTTTAGGAGTCACAGAGACGAACACAGACGCCATTTTACAAACCGAGTTCTGGCAGAAAATACCATCCGATAAACTTATTTAAGATAAGTAGACTGGTGGTACGTTAGAGATTAACGAGAAAAAGTATCAATCTCCAACAATGGGACGAATCCCATAGGGTTATGTTCAGGGTCGAACATAACAAGTAGTTTCCACTGCCACCAGCCAAAACTCGACGAGGGTGGACGGGACAGTGCCCCCTCGAATAACAGATCCCGGAGTAATTGAATGGTTTGTACTAGTTCTGTTAGTAAATTTAGGTCTAGTAAAGCCAATGGTGACTTTACATGCCCGGGGAGACAGTAGTCAGTCCCCGGGTATGGAGTCTATGGTGGGGGTCCGCTAGGACGCCCCAGTGCTACGGCACATAGGGTGCGGTGTAACACACATAGAAAAACATATGAGACCCTATGGAGTAAAAGACCCCATAGCCCATAGAACATATTGACATTCAAAGGAATTACACACATACATGTCCAAGAGTGGGAGAAAAAGAGTCTCACTCTTGGCAGGATGGAAAAAACAAACTCCCGAAATCCAGCAAAGCTGCTGGGGGACTCACTAAGTTAGGAAATTCAGCCTAAACAGAGAATTCTCCTTAACAGTTACCTCGACATCTACGACCAAACAAATTGGCTCCTCGCTATTATGGTCCATTTTCTATAAAGGAGATCATCAATCCTGTCTCCTTCCGACTTAAGCTCCCGGATTCCTGGAAGAAGATACATCCAGTCTTCCATACTTCCCTGTTGAAGCCCTACGTTAGTTCTACTCGAAAACCCTTCAAACCCACACCTGTTGTTGTGGACGACCAGTTGGAATATGAGGTGTCCAGGATATGTGATTCCAGGTATAGAAGGGGTCGATTACAATATCTGGTCGAGTGGAAAGGCTACCCCCCTAGCGAGAGAACATGGGAACCAGTTTCTAATTTAAAGACCCCTCGTTTGCTCAGAAGATTCCACCTTATTCACCCAGGCAAGCCTGGAGGAACCAGTCTTCGGAGGGGGCATGCTGTCATGACCCGGCGAAATTGCCCCTTCTGGACCTCATGGTCATTGTCACGAAGGGCTTGTACTCCTTGTTCCTCCCAACATGGCCGTACCAAGCTCCGTGCTACGCACTAGCTTTCACGTCGTAGCACGTACTATAAATTGGTCACGCCCCTGCGGGTCCGCGCGTCTCAACGCTATCTTCGATAGTGACCCGACGTGTGTGTTTGCTCTCTACATTTGCTTCCTTGATCCTCATACTTCCTTCCTTGTCTTTTTTCCTGTTCCTGGACTTCCCCCCTACATTGCTTGTTTATCGCTAATCCTGGACACCCTGGAACCACGAACTTCCCAGAACTCTGAACGCGCTCTGCAACCTGACGAGGCTCGGGCGAGCCTATTCAAGACCCGAACCACCCACAGGAAGAGTCCTGCGGCCGAACAAGGGAGATCCCGATCACAGGTGAGACGGGGGGAGATTTATGACACAGGCTATTTCAGCATTCTCTTCTGTCTCCGTCTCTCCAGCGGGGTACCTTCTCCTTCTGCCGATATCCTGTTTACAGTCTGGTACGTGGCTCGGGCTCCTCTTTGCAGACTCTCCTGTGGTAAGCCTTTGTGTGGCGTACATTATCCTTCTGCTTCTTGGTGATGGTGCCGGTAGGAGCTCCTCTGCTCCCTGCTTTTGCCGGCTTACTTCTCGATTCCCGACACATGGCGGTAAATTGGAACTCCATCTTCTTCACGGTGCCGGGATTTTTAAATGTCCCAGCACCTATCGGATCCCCAAACCACTGAAGTGTGACACTAGTTCTTCAGGTTTAGTGCTCCTCATTACTCTTGTGCTCTTCCTTAACTCAGTGGTTTTGTAGAAAGAGTAAGAAAGATCCCTACTCTCAGTAAAATGTGGTTGGATTGGATCTATGCCACAATACGTCACAAACATTTGGGAATTTGGGGTGATGTCATACCATGAGTTAAAAGGAGGATACCATGTTCCTACCAATTAGTCTCCTTCCCTTCCTCTAGGGTTACCTCCCCCCATATGGTCCTCCTACAGGAAGCCACCCCACAGGGTCAGGATCAGGTAGAGGTTGCCTTTCCCTGGCGATTTGGGAAGAGGGTTTCTCCAGGGAGCAAATGATGACATTGCTAGCTTCATCGCATGGTCCTTTTGCAAAGAGGATACATTGATCAAATCCCTAAAAAAATCTTGTGTGCCCAGACCCAGCAGGCATACCAGTCTCATAACAGCTCTCATGACTGAGCTATTATTCTGGGGAACTCTTTATTAATATAAATCAACTAAGAATGCTCTCCATTTCCTGGACTAAATCGATATTAGCACCTATCCATAGAAAAAGAACCATGTGCAGCAACCCACTGCACACAATTTGCCTTTCAGGATGACAAGAGAACGTTTGCCCAGCAATTACTAAAAGAACTGAATAAATGGGTAGAAGAAAATAACATATTAACTAAATTTCAGTATGAATTTTGACAGTGCACAGCCAACAGAATAATAATATGGGTGAATATTGAGTATCCTGCACTAGTGCTCTGTCGTGACCTCCCTCAGAACCCTCCAGTTGCCTGACCTCTTGGGTTTCTTACTCGACCCTAGCCAGCCCTGCTAAATCCTAAATGTGACCAAAGGCACACACATATCCTAAGCCTCCTCTGAGAACTTTCCCATACCTGGACGTCGGTCCACCGAAGGCGTTTTCCCACAAAGCGCTTTGAGACAATACAAATGGGAAAAGGCAATACATAAATGATTACTACAATACAATTAAATACAATACAATATACTGCTTTTGTCGAGCTTACTGCAGCTTTTGACTGTTAATGGGTAGACATTAAGGGGTTAACACTTAGCAGGCATGGGATAGATCCTGACCTGACTAACTCTGATGTTATACTCTAACAGGGGTGGACTGGGAACCAAACGAGGCCCTGGAAATAATGTTCAAAGTGTCCTCATATTACTTATTTTCAGCAAGCCCAACCCTTTTCCTATGGGAAAATGTGGAAATACCACACAAAAGAGGCCCTGGGAGCAGAGGCTTACCGGGAAATCATGTAATATGAATAGTGCCAAAGCTGCTATAGTATTGATTTGGGATCTAATCCAATTCTTTCATGAGTGAATCCGAAATAGCAGATATCACCTAACACTTTTTCCACTAAGAAACCAAGTGTAAACATTGACTTTCTCAAAAAAGAGTTTTTATTTTTGGAATGATCTCTTAAAATATAAAAAATATAAAGATGAATACAGAAAATAAACAAACACAATTTGTTGTTAAATGCACATAAAATACAAAATAGAAAAAGAAACACCAAAATCGAATTTCACAAGAAACGCACGGAATGTGCTCAAAACTTAAATAATAACATACTAGCTTGTATACTTGGTTGAGTAATTTATTTTCTCTAAGCAGTTCTGCCTACATATGTGAAAACATCATCACAATTAGTTATTATGTAATTAATATGGGTGTTTTGGATCTAATTAGTAGACAACCATGTACGTTTCGGCAAAGCGAGCCACCTGCTGGGTGTATTTTCAACAGTCTTCCTCAGGGCAGGTTTGTCACATGACCCTAGGGCAAGCAGACAAAAACATTTTTTGGAAGAAGTTCTTTTTAAAGAAAATGGACATAAAGAGAATGTTTACATTCAGATGAGGGACTGTTTTGGTGCTGACAATAGGTAAAAATTACTGTCTTTAGTACTATGTCGTTCAAAGGAAACTTACCCAATCATTATAGTGGGTAATCACAAATGTAAGGCAAGCCGGTAGTAACCCTTGTTCATTGGAGGCATGTAGGGCAGAAATAAAGGAGAAACTAAACAGTAATCCACCTAACAAATCTGGGAGCGAAAGAGGCAAACAATGGCTCATGTGTCTTAAAATAATTTTTTAACTTTCTCTCTAATCGCTTTCATACTTGGTCTGTTTTTAGAGTTTTGGTGGCCTTCCTGAAGAAACTAGTTGCTTCTAGTTGGCAAACTTCATAATCAGTTCTGTCACCAAAATTGTTAGGTGCAGAATAGGTGCAATGACCTGATATAGAAGTAGATTTTTACGAAAATATTTTAGATTTTAAATTAAAGTGCAATGTTCAGTGCTGATTTTTGGAGAGAAATACAGTTGAGACTGTCCACTAAAACCTTCATACCTTATTTGAAAGGGTGGCGGAATAGGCGGTCTGACTCCTCAGAATGGGACAGGCTTATTTCTTTGCCATTAGGGAGCCTCTATGTTTGAAATTTTTATTGCTGGTGGTGGAGTTGTCACTCTGCATAAAAAATAATAAATATGTGTTGCTTTTGGTTTAAACATCATCTAATCAACCCCTGATTACAAGGGCTAGCGAAGTGACAATAAACGTTGTAGAGGTTGTCTTACCTAAGCGTCTTGATTCAAATGGTGGAAGACCCCATCCACGCACCCACGCCGTGCCCCCTCTCGTAGGCACTTGGAATCATGTGCACTACGACACGATCCCGATTCCAAGATGGCCGCCGCCTTTATTGTTTACTGTGTTACCTAGCAACACTGTACTTCTCCCCCAGAGGGCCACCGGCAGGCGGAAGCCGGCCCACTTTGAGGAAGGCCCAAGTGAGCAAGGCCCCTTCCTGTTTGCCCCTGTTCACCACTTTGCGCCACCAGCCCGGCAGAGTGAAACCTCCTGCAAAGTCGGAGGAGCAGTTTTCATTCGGCTACCAGTTAACAACTCCCGTGAGTACATATCTGCGGTTACATTCTAAATTGCACAGCAAACAACCTTCCTTATCCTGCACTTCACCTTGACTTTTTTCCAAACTGGTATCTGCTAAACTCCGAACTACCACCACTGCCTATCATGACTTGCGCCCAACGATATTTGCATAGCTACCACCCTGCCCCACTACATACAATTGGCTCCTGATTATGTTACCCTGGCCTGTCATGCCTATGGTCGCTAACGGACCACTGCAACGGTGTTGTGCCTTATGGTCGCTAACGGACCACTGTAACTGAGTTGTGCCTTATGGTCGCTAACGGACCACTGCTACTGTGTTGTGCCTTATAGTCGCTAATGGACCACTGTAACTGAGTTGTGCCTTATGGTCGCTAACGGACCACTGCAACTGTGTTGTGCCTTATGGTCGCTAACGGACCACTGTAACTGTGTTGTGCCTTATGGTCGCTAACAGACCACTGCAACTGTGTTGTGCCTTATGGTCGCTAATGGACCACTGTAACTGAGTTGTGCCTTATGGTCGCTAACGGACCACTGCAACTATGTTGTGCCTTATGGTCGCTAACGGACCACTGTAACTGAGTTGTGCCTTATGGTCGCTAACGGACCACTGCAACTGTGTTGTGCCTTATGGTCTCTAACGGACCACTGTAACTGAGTTGTGCCTTATGATCGCTAATGGACCACTGTAACTGAGTTGTGCCTTTGGTCGCCACTAGACCAATCTGATTGTACCGCGCCCTCTGCTCGCTAACAAACCACTCTCACTGTGTTGTGCTTCTGGTCGCTACTCGACCACATTGATTGTGTTGGGCCCTCTGGTTACTAGCCAGATACTACCCAAATCCACACCCAAACTATGCCAGCCTGGCTAATACTCATCATGTTCCCCTTTTGCATTATGCCTGACTGCACACCATGCAGTAGAAATAGCTATATCCCATTCAGTAATGGACTCGCCAAGCTTGCCTGTCCTAGACATCACCCCATTCCTTGCCCTACACCCTTCCTACCTTCCCTACCTCCTTTCTCCCACAGCGCATCCATAGACCCTATTACTAAAATGAGCGCTACTTTAGGTAACACCCCACGCAGCCTCGTTACAGATGACCACTCTGACAACATCCTAAATTTGCACAGTTCAATTGAACATTGCCCTGTAGCCTACCCCAACATCATGACCCGTAATGACAGACTAGGTTGTAGACTCCCTACCCTACTTAGCAAAATGACCACGAATCATATCACTAAAATCACCAATAAAAACACCATTGCAAACTCTGTGCCACTCAAAGGAGCCCTACTCAATGTTAGATCCCTTGTGGCCCACCCTACGGAAATTGCAGACATCATCTGTTCAGCAGACCTGGATTTCCTAGCCACCACAGAAACTTGGCTCCATACTGCAGCAGGCCCCTCTCTATCTCTTGCAGTTCCAGACAACTACTCCATCCTCAGGGCCGACAGACCGGATGCCCGTGGAGGAGGTGTAGCACTCATTTTCAAATCCTCACTTGACATTAGACCGGTGACCACCCCTCTTCTAAAGTCCTGCGAATATTTATCAATCAAAATTCAAACTTCCCCCAAGAACTCCATTACCTTGGACCTATTATACAGACCCCCTGGGCCCATAGGTTCATTCGAAGAAGACATAACCACCCTCATAGCCGAAAAATCCAAACCTATATCACAGAATATTATCCTCGGTGACTTCAACCTGGGTTACAATGACCCTCATGACATTCCAGCTTCCTCCCTCGCCAATGTACTTGGTGAACACAACTACACTCAACTTAACACCTCACCCACACATCAAAAAGGCAGAACCCTAGACTGGCTTGCTGCCCATAACTGCAACATCATCTGCAGGGACCCACAACCACTGATATGGACTGACCACTTCCTACTCTCATTCGCCATTAATACTAACAACCCCCTTCACAGACAACACCCGCCAGCACCAGCATGCCTGACGAGAAACAAACGGAACATCACCAGTGAAGCCATCATCCCACTGGTTCTACCTACCCTTAACATGATCCCTAACACATCAGACCCTACCCTTCTAGTAGACACCTACAATAGCGTCATGACCAATGCTATTGACCGTGTTGCTCCACTAAAATTACGCAAAAGTAAACCTAAAGCACACCTCAATTCTTGGTATACTCCAGAACTCAAAATACTAAGAAAAAATAAGTCCAAAATGGAAACCCTCTGGAAAAAGAACCCTTCCGCGGAACAAAAAGTCAATCTCATAAATGCATCTTCCCTCTTAAAAAAGAAATTATCCGCACAAAAAAGGAAGCCTACAACACAAGAATAAGTAATGCCAGCTCCAGTACCAAAGAGCTATTCACTATCCTAAAGGAGCTAGAAAACCCCAATCCACCTATGGACTCGTCTGTGAAGGACCAATCTTGGTGCACAAATATCCAATATGCCCTGGCAAACAAAATCACTGGCCTACAAACTAAAATCGAAAACAAAAGACTTCAACTCTCTAACAGCAGCCCCGCCCTTAGCACCATCATGCCCAGCCCACCTACCACCCCCAACACCAACCAGGGATTCACCTTCAAAAATGTAACCGCACTAGAAGTGCAAAAAATCATAACTTCCCTCAAACCATCAAACTGCAAAGGGGACAGCTGCCCTGCACAGATCATAAAAGATGCTGCTAGAGACCTCACCCCCTTCATTTCCAAACTCATAAACGCATCCTTCTCCACTAATTCGGTACCCAACAATCTGAAACAATCATGGGTCCTCCCGCTACTAAAAAAACAGACTCTGGATCCTTCCATCCCCACAAATTACAGGCCCATTACAACTGTTCCCTTCTTGCTAAAAATACTCGATAGAGTTGCTTACCTGCAAATTCAGCATTACCTAGAGGCTAACCAATTACTCGGATTGCGTCAGTCTGGCTTCCGGCCTCAGCATGGAACAGAAACTGCTCTTGTCGACCTTAAAAGTCAGATTGATGAAATCAAAGATAAGGGTAAGGCTGCCATCCTACTCCTATTAGATCTCTCAGCGGCCTTCGACCTGGTTGACCATAAAATACTCTGTAACCACCTCTCCTCTGCCGCCCACTTCTCCCCCTCTGCTGTCTCGTGGATACAGTCCTTCCTAGCCAACAGAACTATGAGGGTCTTCTCTCTGGAGGCAGCAGCAGACCCTATCCCCATATCCTGTGGTGTCCCACAAGGATCATGTGTCTCACCCACCCTCTACAATATCTTTACAAAGCCCCTCTTCGATAAACTGGACCGCCTGGGTGTCATCTACACAAATTACGCGGATGACACCCAGATACTCCTCACTATCTCGGGCAACTACGATACTGATGTAGCTAGGATCAATGAAATCTTCTCCGTCATTCAGGCATGGATGGCCACACATGGCCTCTGTCTCAATGACGAGAAGACGGAACTACTCATTGTTGGCTCACCGAATAACCTACAAAAATTAAGTCCTAACTACTCTAACATCATAATCGATGGCAACACCATCCCGGTCGCCAAAAATGTGAATACACTTGGCTTCTATCTTGATGCCAACGTTAACTTCACCAAACAAATTAATGCTACCGCCTCTGCTACGGCATATATTGGAAAACTCATTAGATCCTGTAGACCATTTCTCTCCCCTAACAGCTGCCTCATACTATCCAGAGCCCTTGTACAATCGAAACTAGACTATTGCAATAGTCTCTACCTAGGTGCCAATCAAGCGTCAATCAACAAGCTCCAAGTCCTTCAAGACAATGCACTTCGGGCAGCGCTAAATATCCCCAGACGTGAGCACATCTCAGCCACCAGAACTACATGCAGATGGCTCACCATCCAACATAAAATCGACCTAAAAACACTTTGCCTGACATATAAAGCTCTCAACAATCTAGCACCCCCATACCTGACCAACAAACTCACCATGAAACCGTCCGTCAGAACCACGAGATCTTCCAACACCTTATGCCTTACAGTGCCTAGATTTAACTCCAAAAGAGCCGGAGGCTCGAGCTTTACTGTCCTCGCCCTCCAACTCTGGAACTCCTTGCCACTGAGCATTAAAGCATCCAACTCCTTCCATTCATTTAGGAAACTGGTCATTGGGTGGCTTCTGACAAATAGCCAACTTTGAAGTCAGACCTAGTTATATAATGCATTGACTGTTTATCCCTCACTTATGTTACTACTGCGTGCTTTCACCTTCACTGCCTGTATATAACGGCTATTTAAATTGTTCTAGCTTCACTGTTTATTACCCTGTACCGTGCCTTGTAACCTTGTACTAAGCGCCCCTATACTCCTGGGTCCGGAGCGCTATAGAAATAAATAAACAAACAAACAAACAAACACCCTTCCTTGTCTTGAGCTCCCTGTTGTAACCCGACGTGCAGTGAATGCCTCATTGAACAGAGTTTGCTTACCCTAATTTATTATTGGTTTGGCGATATGAGCCTCTGGCTCTAATGTGTGTCCTGCATTCTGATTGGACAAGGGGAGCCAAGCACCATAGAGACGCTGATGTCGTTGTCCTGGTAACCTGGTTTCCAGTATTATGTGTTTTAAACCCGCGTTTAAACATGACTTGTTTGTGACGCGAACGAGTTAAAGAACACATGCACTTTGCGGAAAATAAGAAATAAAAGATTCTTGATATATAAACTGAGTCCTAAATTGTAATGCATCACGCTGTGTTTTTTTTCATCGAACTCTGCATTCCCGCGACTATATGTTGCTGTGGTAACCTAGCTCTGTTTTTTACTTGACCAGAAAGGTTTGTCTAGAAACATGTTAGTTTGTATTTCCGCAGTGCGGGCATACGATCCCTGTAAGGCATCACGCTGTGGTTTTTTGGTCGAACTCGGCGTTCCCGCAACTATATGTTGCTGTGGTAACCTAGCTCTGTTTTTTACTCGACCGGAAAGGTTTGTCTAGAAACATGTTCGTTTTTATTTGCGCAGTGCGCGGCATTCGATCCTTCTGTTTGAAAAAAGACCATGCATCAAGCAGCACTGTTGTTGCCATGGTAATTTTACTGAAACTATTTAACGATTGTGCACACTTGAGCAAGGGATAAACCCTTATGTTTAGAACCACTGCCTTCTTCCTGATGCATGTTTGTTCATCATGCTTGCTATTCAATAAGATTGTGTAGCAAATCAAAATCGTGTGGTATTGGCTTGGGAGCCTCTCTGATAGCTTTGTTCAACAGTTTCTCTTGTAACCACACAGCTTCATCGTTTGCTCTATAACCTTTTCCAACTCTCAAGCTTTAGGACCATTTTTTATTTTTGCTCCATCGTTGACGCCACAGTGACCTGTGTTGGGTGATCAAATTGGGACCTGGATTGTATTTGTGATACAATTGAGGTTTGTGAACACTTGATTTATTGGCGCCTGACTATAATTTTAGTCTGGGTGTTGAAATTGCGAATTATGTGAATTGTTGCTAACAAAAAGGAGAAAGAGATAGATTGGATTAGCCAAAGGGTGTATGCTCTCAATGGTTGTTCACAAATTGGTGTAAGTTGTTTCTATAATGGAGGCAAGACTTCCTCATTCAGGCCTTTAATATGTGTTTCCATTCTTTGGATCCAACATGCTTCTTTCTGAAGCAGGCATCTGCCTACATTGATTGAGTTGCTGACAGCATCCAAGACCCACCACAAAATGTTGTCATGGTCTGACCCATCTCGTGATCTGACTTTAAACTCCTCATCTTAAGGCTACTGAAAAGCTAATTAACTCATTTCCTACTCAGGCAGACCTTTGAGAAGAGACACCGCAACCAACTTCACAGAAATTAGCAAGACACTGATTATACACAAGGTTCTGCCAGATGATGTCCTGATAATATTGCATTGAGAGCTAGTTTTCTGCTCTCCCACAGGCAGAAAAAGGAGGGCTTTCTTCACAACCATATGTGTTATGTTATATTAAAATTATTTTATGCTGCACCAATTCCACCATACTATTTCAGAGCACTTAGGCCAGTCGTTGAGTGGCATATCCATACCCATATCAAAGTTATCCATCCAGACCTTAGTCTGTGAAGGATAATGTACAAGGGCAGGTAAATCAATTGGGAAAGAGGGGAATACATGCTATAAACTCAAGGGAACGAGGGATGCACTGAGGGAAGAATAGCATGGTGCATTCTATTCCTGTTAGTAGGACCATAGTTCTACAAATGCAGACAAAAGGTGCTGTCCCAAAGTGGTGCAACAAATAAATTGCATATCACAAAGCAGATTTGGAGAATTGAAATGTACTACACAAAGCAATATTTAGAAGCATGAGTGTCTCAGAGTGTACATAGGCAATCCAACATTTTTGTGGAATTCGATGTCCAGATAATGGATTTAAATTTAACTCAGGTGAACTCAAGAATATCAATTTTGGCACTACTGAATCTGGAGCAAAAGAGCGGCCTAGTCAGGAATTGACTGTAGGAAAGGTGATTGCTGTTGGATACCAAAGGGTAAGGATTGAATTAAATTAAAATTGACAGACACCATCACCCCTCTATCCTCATACTATCAGACTTATCAGCAGCATTTAACACTTTCAAGCATGGCACCCCACTCAAATGATTGGAAGCATACCTATTTAAGCATTGAAGGGTTGGCTCTAAGCACGATTTAGTCATTTTTGAAAAACAGAGTATTTCAAGTAAAATCTGTCAATTTTCTCAAAAAGCTGCCTATCAGCAACTTTGGAGCTCCACAATAGTGAGCACTATCCTCTTGGCTGTTCGATGCCTTCATGAAGCCTACATCAAGCCATTAGCTGACCTCATTACACTTTTTAGTTTGGGCTATCAGGTGGCGCTTGCGCCACCTATAAACCAAAACTATTGGATTAGATTACAGATAGGGAGAAATTGACTTTGAGGAGGGACACAAAGCTTGTAGGTGTTGTTTGGTTGTTTGCTAACCCATTGACCATGGCCATCCTAATCCCTATCGTAATTGCCCTTCCCCGCCCAAAACACCTTCTCACATCAACTTTTTAAACTCACTTTAATCATGCCTTACCATTAAACTTAGCACCTAAAGTGGCTGTCAGTGTTTTTTTTCAAAGCAATCTTCAGAGTTAATTACTTAATTGGAGTTGTAAACCCGCTGCTGGTGTTATAAAAACTTTGTGAATACCAGGTCTGCCTTCAGCCACTCAACTTATAAGCACTCTGCGTGTCCTTCACTAAAGTCCTGATAAAGCAAGCATTGGGAAAACCAATAGTTTTGGATAGTGTACAAGCATTTGTCATTTACCAGGCACTACTATTAGATGCCCAGCTACATGCACCATTTTGCACCTGTGACCATCAGTCACCAGTTAATACCACCACGGCTGTGCCTGGCAAGAGCTGTTCCCATTCCTATACAAGTCCCCAAATTGTTGGCATTGCCAATGCGTATATCTATGGTGTATCAACCTTACTGGACTTAACCACACAGTACAGCTAAATAATTAGAATGAAAAAAATGAAGTAAATGAATCAATCAAATTCCAAATTCATATGCCAACGCGTTTCGGATAGTTCACACTATCCAACGTCAGGGCTGTTAATGTTAATGTTAAAGGACATTTGTACCGCGCACTATCACCAGCGTAGTGGTCCCTTGGTGCTCTGGCTGTTCTGAAAGAGGAGGGGAGGTTGAGTTAGTGGGAGGAAGCAGGAAAAGTGCAAGAGAGCAGTGATGTGCTGTTGGCGGCCTCAGCCCGGTGGGTCCGTTGGCTGGCCTGGGGTGTTTGCGGCCGGTAGTCATCGTGTACTGTTGTGCAAGGCTATGTGTGTTTTTGTTTTGTTGTTGCAATGTAGTGAAGTTTGTGCGGTTTGTTGTGCTGTAAGTTTTGGTTGTGTTTGGTTTGGAGTTTGAGAGGTGTATGCAGAAAGGGAAATTGTTAGTAGGGTTGGTTAGTTTGCGTCTCTATCCTGAATTGAAGCGTAGTCTCCCCTGTTGCGGCTCTGTCCTGATCTGGGTCTGACTGGCATACAGGTTCCATACTCCTCTAGTCCCCGCCTCTAACATGCTCTCTGATAGCTCCCCTTATCCTCCATTTGACGACTCTAGTGGCCAGTGCATCTGCCAATGACATGCTAACATTCACAATTCCATCTAGATGCGACGCAGGCTAGTGTTCACAATTCTATCTAAGTGTGGACATGCGAGTATTCACAGTTCTATCTAAGTGTGGACATGCTAACATTCACAATTCCATCTAGATGCGACGCAGGCTAATGTTCCCAGTTCTATCTAATTGTTAAGGGCTATTAGCTGTAATTTCTTATTGTGTATAAGGCTTGTACATTATTCTATCTCCTAAAAAAAGGTAATATATTGTCAATGTCATTGGCTTTCCAATGGCTTCATTCTCACCAAATTAGGATTAAGCTCATCCCACTGGCCTTAAATTCAGTTCTTGGAGAAATGTTTAACCTGAAATGAAATGCAATCAATCACTAAATGCTCTAATTTCCATATTAAATGCACCCCTTCTATCCAAGCATGAGTAGTGATATCCACTTACCCTGCTTATTCCTTTTTGGGCATATCTAATCATGTTGCCAGATTTCTTCTGGTTCTCAACAAAAAGCTGCACGTGTTTCTATCCTATAAAGGACAAAAAACACAACACCAGTCATTCAAATGGGGCTTAACAACATCAATGCCATTTATGTCAAATAATTCTGCACTGGCTTACAACCGCACATCATCCTGTCTCTTGCACATCCAAGACTAGAAGCTATAGAACAGCCTTCCCTTGAATGTGCTTGAGACAGGGGTCATCCTCATCATCTTTTCCATCACCTATCAACGCCCATTAAATAGGCCCTATACCATGGGTCAGCCTGCCACCTGTCTCTATAGCAAAAAAACAAAGCTTTAAATTTGATGAGCTACTCTTAATTTTCCCAAAGAGTTCAGTATGACTCAAGAAAATCATTCAGAAAATGTTCCTGCCTTTCTTGGACTTGTCTAACAAGTGGAAGTCATAAGAACCATTGCCCTATCCCACTTGGACTGCTGCAAAAAACATTTACCTAAGCCTCTCAAAAACATTATCCAACAAATCCATATTTCAGAATAAGGCAGACAGAATTATTCTGGGGCTTACATCACCACTGCAATGAAATCCCTCCACTAGCTCCCAATAGATCCCACAAGTGGATATATGCACCATGCATTTTTGGGGGTCATGGTCTCACCTACCTTAAGAAGAAAATAAGGAAATATTGTCCGACCAGAGAACTCAGGCCTACGAGATCTATGACACTCACTCCTGCCTCAGTAAAAAAAGAGGTTTGGAAGAGGATCAACAAACTGATGGCCTTCAGAAGCAAAGAGCACAAACTGGTATTTATGAAGCTCTTCAAAACCTTGCAGTTCAGAAAGTCTTCATCGCTATGGCTGCCAGCCACCCCACCCTGGGCAAGAGGTTGCTACCATTACACTGTTGATGTAATTGTGCTCACCCGCTTAGCTTCTAAGAACTTCTAAGAAAATGTATGCACTCTGTCTCATTTAGTCCCTTCACTTTCTCTTCTTCATTGTCCTCGACTGACTATTCTCTACCATGAACTTAACAAAACACATATTGCCTGTTGACATTGCCCTCCTGCCTCCCCCCCCACACTGACATTATTTGGACAATACCAAGGCTGTGAATGATCAGACCCTCCTGCTCTCCTTTGGCCCTTGTGTGCCCCCGTCTCCGGCTTGCGGCATCTCAAAATGAATGTTTTTTCAGTCACTCCTTACTATTTAGCAACAAATAAATGATTTGAAGCTTCAAAGGAGCCAACATATGCTTGGGGGTTTTGAAAGACCTGCATTGGTTACCATTTGAACACTACAGACCCTGTGTGAACATTACGTTGGGAGAAAGTCATCCAATCTGCCAAGCCAAATTTAAAAGAAAGAGACAGAGACACTGCAGATAAATCATAGGAGAGCAAGGTCCCCATGTTGGTACACACTAGATCATTAAGTCAGCACCTTCCTGTCTCCAAGAAATCATTGATATCTGTTATTCATACAAGCTGATGACATAAGACCTGTGGACCCCTCCTCCACCCCTCAATGGGAGCACTGGGCTGACTCATTCAGAGTGTTTATGGACTATTGGCACTTCACCAAGACATATTCAATTGAGTGCAATGACAAGCTATCCTTTCTGGGCTTTACTGCATACCATGTCCAAAGAGGCCAAAAGCAACATGTAGGCATGTTACAAAAGAAATAAATGATGAATGAATGCCTATGTGTACACAGTGGCGTACCAAGCGGGGGAACAGGGGAGGCAACCTGCGCCCCCAAGGCTCTTTTGAGAGCCTGCAGGGGACTTTTGTCAGTGGGACACCTCTACCGTTCGGCACCTCAATGAGGGTACCCAACGGGAAAGGTGTCCCACTGGAAGGACAATGGGTGCTGAGGAATTCCTGCTTAGCACGCACATTGTCGTGGCAGCAGGACACCTTATGCTTTCCGAATTGGAGAGGTGTCCCACTGCCAGGACAATGACCCCAAGGAGTTCCGGGCAGAAGAGGGCTCTCACACGTTGCTCTTTGTAAACAGAGTATTCAAATGTGAGCCATTAGGCACTGATGGGAGGGAGGGGGGACTATTAGCAGGGACTTTTGTCCCTTTAGAAATGTGCATGGGAGGAAGTGATCAGCAGTTTGAAGGGTGAATATTGCTGCTGGCTTTATGAAAAGATTACTATGGCTTTACCCAAGGGGAATTGGTTAGGCTCACATTCATCTGCATGATGCTAATGTGACTTTGTATGCAGGATGGGGAGAATAAAACTAAAGCTATATTCTTATTGCTCAACATATTTCTATGATGTATATAATATAAAGTTAATAATGAAAGGATAGTTTATTGTGTAATGTGCTCTGCTTCCAAGGCATTGCTAAAAATAAAGTATTAGTTGAAGCACATGAACTGCAAAGGGAAACCTTAATAAATATCTATGTCAACTAAACCTGTGAAGATGTGTTCAGTTGCTCAAATTATCCACATGCTGACTTCACCATTTAACCAAATTGTGTGATCCTGGGAAGATCATTTAACCACACTGTCTAATCCGCAGCTCTGTAAGTGATTTACTTCAGAGCGTATGTTAATATGTCATGCTGTTATTAAAAATTCTAAAAAAGCCTGACTATAGAGTTGCTCCACATATAACAATAGGGCAATTTAGCTATTTTGCACCACAAAGTTATTAGCCACTTGGTTTACTTATGGCAACGTATTCTAAAGTCACTTCCAAGGTGCCTCGAAGTATCAAAGGCTGATGATGCTCCTTGAAATGTCCTTTTCTGTGAAGTTGCTTCTGTTGGTGCAATCCATATGCACATGTGGAGGTTTGCATGTATTGTGCCATAGAGGGCGTGGGCAGAGCATTAATAGATGTCTTTCCTGCATTTGTAATGATTCTGCAGTTTTCTTTTTTTTGTTATGTGTTAAAATGAGATCTGCTACTAATGTTACCAAAAAAGTTGATTGGGCTGGGGTGGGCGGTTTGTGGACATGATTGAGACCATATGGAATTGCGCACACTGCATTTGGGGGGAAAGGAGAAGGACTTTTTTGGTGGCTCACCCCCCACCCCCACTCTTGCAATGCTTGATACTCCCCTGTGTGCACACCAATCTGATACCCATTTGTCCGGCTTCATGCTCCATAAAACTGTACTCGTAGGTCCTCTAAGATGAGGTAAAACTCTACAGGGCGGATGGGGACAGAGAAATTACTCAAGCATCAATAATAAAACTGACTCAGGAAGTTGGCAAAGACTTTGTCTCCTTTAATACTATTTTTCTAAAACAGGGAGTACAACAGACATCATCGGATGTCTGGCAATAAGATCTCAGAATATTTAATAAAAAACACACTTATATACTAAAACCTCATCACCATTGATGTCATACCACGTGGACAACTAAGTAAATGTATGTGGGACTGTGATTGGGTAGCAGGGAACATCTAGGTATACTTTCTATGGGGGTTGGTGTTGTGATTGGGTCTCTACTGTCAGGTGGACAACTCTGCCCACCCCTGGTGCAAGTCATTGTGAGAGTCATAAAATAAATGACATCTTATTGGATCTATAGACTATAGGGCTCTTTGGTATATGGCCCTTTGTAATTGGTTGGCACGCTTGTACCCTTCTGGAATATTCCACTCATTAGCTGCATGCAAGCTGGTACCCCAGGTGCCTGTGGATCGGACTTGATCATGCCTCCCCACCCAATTAGCCATCATCTATCATCACTCAAGCTGTCTGCCATGAGAATAGTCTTTTGACCTTGGCCTTGCAAGTATCACTGCTCCCGGGAATAAAAGGGAGTGTGAGTATGGTTTATCTTCTGGTCTTGGTGTAGCTTGCTCAAAGACTATTTTCATCTGACCATGTGACTGGAGACCACATGTTGAGCTCCTTCGTAGTATTTAATACCATTTAATGAATAAAACTTGGCACTCATTTTCCTTCCGCCACACCTTAATAGGGGCTCAGCTCTCGCCTTCTCGTTCATTTCATCTTTCCATGATAGATAACCAGCTTTTTGGCTGCCCCAATCTATAACAATGGGCCAGGCAGACCTTCTCGATGCTCCTTCCATCTCCTGCCAGGCTTATTTTGCTGCGCCACACGTCAAGTCCTTCTGTTCACAGAGTTTTCGGTTTGCTAAAGTACGATGTGGAACTTCCAGATTCCTATGCATATATACCTTGGCGGCACCGCCTGCACTATTCACTACGTATAGCCAGCCTTATGAATACTTTGTCTACTTGCGTTACTGCATCTGTACAATTATAAAATGGTTTTCATTTTCTTCTGTGCTTTTACATGTGCAATCTTCATTCTGCATATGAAAGTTTGCTCAATTCTTAACGTCATCATCAGATTCTCTATGGTCTATCCACCTTCTCTCTTTTGTTTTACATGCAATAGGTTGTCACATAACTTGCTCAGTCATGCACATGCTACGAATGTGGCAGGGTTCACTATTCTACACCTGAATATCTTAATCACAGGATTAGATATAACAACTTCATATGCAGATGCTCGATGGGATGTCAACCTACCCTTAGGTTTTTCCAAAATGGTGAACAAAGCATGCTCAACAAATAATGCCATGGAACACCCAATTACAATGCACATAGATTTCTCAATGGCAAACGCGGCAGCTGCCAGAATTTGTCCGCAAGGAAAGTCGCCTCTCATAACGTGATCTAAAATCCCACTATAATTTGTCAGATGTTTGCACCCCAATGTCGTCCTTTGTGTTAACACTGCAGTCATAATTGTCCCATTCGTGTGTGAAAACAGGTAGAACTCCTCAGAATAATTGGGCACTCCTAAAACTGGGGCTGCACAAATTGCTTTCTTTATTTCTTCAAACCCCTCCTCCATTTTCTCAGTTGATTCTATTTTATCCTTGTTTACCTGTGACTTTTTAGAGCCTGTAAAAGTGGTCTTGTGGATAAATTAAATACCCATGTGCTAACATATTTGCAAAGTCCCAGAAACTGCTGTATTTGCTCTATCGTATGCGGTTTTGCTGTTTTCATAATTGCCTCAGCCCTTTCAGGTATGAACTTTTTTCCCTCATGTGAAATCAACTGGCCTATGTATAAAACCTCTTCTTGACAATACTCTAACTTCTCTCTGCCCACTTCATATACCTTATGTGCTAGGATAATCATTAACTGAATCAAGTCCTGCCTGCTCTCATCTTCTGTCGCGCTGCAAACCAATATATCATCTACGTACTGCAGCACAACACTTTTCAAATCAATATTGCCTAGGTCCATCTGAAGGGCCCTATTAAAGATTGATGGAAACTCACAGCACACGTAAACAAGTGCTTTTCAGCTTAGTCTGGCGAAAAGAAAATGATGTCAAATCATGGGAGTCCTTATGCAATGAGATTGAGAAAAACACATTTTTCAAATCAATCGCTGTGAAATATTGTGCCTCAACAGGTATACTACATAGTAACATCGCAGGATTTGGAACTAGAGGAAACTCTGCCACTACAATCTGGTTAATCAGCCTCATGTCCTGGATTAAATGCCATGACATCCCCTTCGATTTTTTCACAGGGTACACTGCGGTATTGCACAGTGAATCTGATGTCACTAAGATACCCTGTTCCATTAGTGTGGAAATAGTTTTAAAAATACCCTCATTCGCCTCTCGAGACATCGGATATTGTCTTGCTCGAGGTAAAATTGCTCTTGGCTTCAGTTTAATCTTAACTTCTCCTACCCCCTTGAATAGGCCTACATCCTAGGGTCCTGTAGACCATAATGAGGCTGCCATCTTTTCTCGTCAAAATATGCTGGCCGCTGCTGTACTATCATCATTTGCTGTGGAAGTGTTTTCTCTATTCTGATCCAATATGCGATATTCATTTCAGAGACTACTTCATCATCTGCTGGATCATCTTTAAACATATCCTCATCTGTGACGTCAGTCAGTCTATACCCTTCCCCAATGGCAATCACTGTTCTACATGGCCTGTCCTTGTCAAATCCTTCGAGCATGGCCACTTCCCCCCGCACTATGGCTGCAACTAGTTTGTCCATAGGTATCTGTAACCTGAATAAAAACTTGTCAGGTATTCTCATTGCCTTTCCCACTAAGCCATGCTAAGTAGCCATGTTAACAAAATGCATATCCCATAAAAGAAGACTTCAGGTTCCATTTGCACTCCTCGTAGGGCCATGTGCCCTGTAAATGCCATAATAAATTTGCCCATGTTTAAATAGTGTATCCCTGGAGTAGAACACACTATGCCATCATCAGTAAAAGAAATCGTCATATTAAGCTTTGTCATTAAATCTCGTCCCATATTAACTGGTGTCTGCCGTGAATACAATAATGGAACAGACATGTCACATTCTCCTTTTGAGACAGGAAGTTAATTAGTAAAAAGGAACTCTACTTCAACCTCCAGAGAAGCCCTGAGAATTCACAGCATTTCCCGATAATGGAAATGTTCCCTCCTGAATACACGAGCGAGTTGCCCCAGTGTCTAGTAAAAAAGAAAATAATTTGCCTCCTGTCGTCACGTCAACCCTTGGTTCCTCTTGTGGGTCTGGTGTTACTGATAGTACTGAACACATCAAGTCACCCTGTGAGCTGTCCTATTGTGGATATATGCCCATCCCTGTACCTGTGAAAGGACTTTCTCCCACCACAGAAGCTCCCCCTATTCTAGTCAATAACTGTCCTGTGTTTGCGTTCTGTTGTATCTGCATGCTGTGACTGTCCTTGCAGTGGATTCAATGGTGCTTGTTATGGCTGTTGTACTGTATTTGTGGCGCTTGTGCTTGATACACCGTCGGATCTTGTGCAAACCAATTCCTAGCCTGTCAGCTATATGCAGGAGGATAAGCTGTCCCCCCTCTTGAAAATTGGCCATTCGGTACAAACCCTTGGCTTCCAAACATGCTTGCAACGTGTCCTGCCATACCCCACTTCCAACATATGGGAGGTGCTCTTCTAACTTGCCCTCCTTGCATATTCTGATTATCGTTCTGCATATTCTGAAAGCCACCTTGATTATTTTGAAAATTACCTCTCCCTCTAAAGCCCATCCCTCAGCGTCTCGGCATGAACCCATTTCCTCCTTGGTCCATCTGGCGTGGTTATTTGCCTGTGATGCACCCATTGCTTGTTGCTGCATTCCCAGCCCTTCTCCGCTTCTCTGCTTGTCAATACCACACCCTCTATGGCGTGTTTTGACAATTTCTTCTGAACTAACTTGGCTTCCTCTAACTTCCTAGCCTCTTTCATCTTATTTTTCTCTTGCAGTAGTCAACAGTGGGGCACTATGGTCAACTGTATCTCCGCCCAAGGCCTTACTTCCATTCCCACTAATTTCTTGATCTGTCCCTGTACTGACTCTGGTAGTTCCTGACATAAAATGTGGTAAAATACTGCCACTGATTTCCTCCACAGTTTGCGAGTTTCCAGAGTCCACTGTTCCTGAATATTTTGAGAATGTAAGCATGCGTATCTTGGCCTTCTTGCATCTTAAGTGCCATAATTGCACCCATATCTAATGTGTCAGGATACTGTACCCTAAGAGCTTTCCACACATCTGCTCTATAATTATTAAATTGCGCTATGACAATTGAATAGCCTGCTCATGTCCAAATGTCATCAGCCCTTTCCGCAAGAATAGCTGCTAGGAAACCCTTAATGGCCCCTATGGCTAGGGTGTTTCCTCTTGTCTTTTTTACAGCTCCTAAATCCGTTTTACTGCACGCGTCTTTAAAGTAGGGAGTTTACATCTTAAATTATCCTTATCCATCTGTGGCCATGGAATATACTGTGGCCTAGCTCCTCCTTTCTCCAATAACTGGAAGTGAGTAAACCCAAATCCGCAATCAGCTCCTATTATCTGCCTATCCATAGAAGGGACAACGGTTCTGCATTGACTTCTACGTGGCAATGATCTTAGCTTACTCACATGTGGTAGCGATTCTCCTTTCTTACTATGTGATCATGCCTTTGGGGCACTCGGGATATGCTATGGGATCTGCCATCCTATCCTTAGGTTGTTACAGATCAGACCATCTTACTTCCTTGTCTGACAGCATGCATCCTTCAGGACCACATGCGCTTTCTCCCTCCTTCCCCACTGAGGTTTTCTCTGTCTTTGCATTCTTTTATCCCATAATCTCTGAGTGTCTTCCTCTTCTTTCTTCTTTTCTAGCTTGTCTTGCTCTTTGACTGCTCTCTGATGTTGTCATACTTCCTTTGCTCTTCTGCCCTTTCTGTCTTTCTTTGTTGTTCCTCCTGATACATCTGCTCTCGTCTTTGTCTATTCTTTCTCTTGTTATCATCCTCTTTCAGTTTCCTTTCTCATTCCCTATCCTTCTTATCTTGATCATCTTGGTCTTCCCCTTGCCTAACCTCCTGAAGGCTTTTCCCATCAAGCTTAAGGAATATATGTCCACCCATCCATTGTTTCTGCACAAGCGTAATCTTGTCAGCTTTGTCCATTTCTCCTTTCCATCTTTTAATCTCCCGGTCAACCTTTAAGATCTCTTCCTTTCTTTTAGTCTCTTCTTGATTATCGTCACTGCAATACGCAGGTGGTTCATATATTGGGTTAATAAACCCTGTTGCTGCCTTCATTTCCTTTAATGGATACAGTCTTGCATCTTCCGTTCTATCGCCATTTACTCACGGCAGAGTAAGGGGAGCAGAAGCCTTCCTCCCTACTTTGGGTAAGCATCCATTCCTCAGGGGGCGGATCTTCCAGCTCCTCCTGGTACATTTTATTGTCCAGAGCTCTAAAATAGCCAATGTTTTCTCCAATTTCTTTCCCGTGTACACTGCGCGTAAGTATATGGTCATGTGTTTTAGCACAGTTATTGCTAGTGATCCCCCTTGTGGCCACGGCATGAACATCTTATCTGCAGTGCCTTTTACCCATTCTGCACTGTAGTGTTTGATCATGGGCATGTGTTTCGGTAGTGTTTTGCACATGTGCATCAGTGATGTAACTTCTCCCATTATGACAAGTCTCAATTGACTGTCTATACTTAGCAGTGATTTTACACAAAATATGTTTCAGAAAAATAACAAATATGAGCGTGCATGAACAATCACTGTTCAAAGCCTCTACTTCTCAAGTGTCTCAAATTACCCTATTGTTGGCTCCAACAACAACCTAGGATAAATAACCTTTTTCTCTACGTAACGCAACCTATCTTTGTCATTCTTTGACACTTTCCAATACATAAAATATAAAAACAAACAAACAACTAATCAACTCTTTACATACATACCATAGTATATACTCCTTTCCTCAGCCCCTAAACTACTCCGATAGGAGTTTGAATCATCTCATCTCACAGATCTATCTGTGTGCAGCCTAGTTTACCCACTTGGGTTTTGAGATGACTCCTTCTAAAATTTCTTGAATTAGGACTATGGGCTTCTTATGGAACACTCCTCTTCCAAAATACTTATTTTTCCCCCAAAGACGCTCTTTGTCTAATTTCAACCAACCCCCCAATACTTATGTATGTGGTACCACAACACTGTTCTCACAGTTTGCCAGTTTACTCGATCTACTCACCATTCGCCTTTCGGCTCCGGACTCTCAGGATCACCCCCTCCTCCAATCGACCACCGTCAACTTCGGTCCACTCAGCACCTGTGGAAACCAGGAGGGATTTAGTCATAGAGGGGCCCATCCCACCTATATCTTCATTACTTGCAAGTTGTCTATATCAGCCGTTCTCCACAGGATACTTTGGGTTCCTCCGTCTGTATGGCGGAGGGTGTCAGATGTTCCAACTATTCCAAAGACCTACTTATCGATGGGACTTTTAAACCATCCCTGTCTGCTACCAAGTGAACCCGTGGATCTGTTAAGAGAGGTAACACTCTACAGGGTGGATGGGGATGGAGAAATAACTCAATCATCAATAATAAAATGGACTCAGGAAGTGGGCAAAGACTTTGTCAGTTTTAATAACAATTATCTAAAACAGTGAGTACAACAGACATCATTGGAAATCTGGCAGTAAGTTCTGAGAATATTTCATAAAAAACACACTTATATACTAAAAACTCGTCACCATTGTTGTTATATTATGTGGCTGTGGGATGTATTGACCCACTCTGCAATGCTATGCGGCATCACCCTGCCAGCTATGATGAAAGAAACAGCAACAATGGCGGCAAATCCCTTGTGCAGGTAAAATACCTACAAAAACCGTGTGCTTCAGCACACAAAAAGAGGGATGCACAACCTGCCACCAATGGTGCATGTGCAGTGGAATATAGCACACCCTGCAGAAATGTGCCAGCGGGCTCCATGACCAGCAGAGTGCAGCGAGAGAAGCAGCACTTTGCAAGTGAAACCCCAAAATGTGCCTACAAATGACATTTGTTCTGTTGCTAAAAACTCCTAAATGCCTATACACAACACTTCTCCACATTCAAAATCTTGCTAAAGAAACATTGTGAACATACACAGTCCGATTGTGAAGAGCAAAACATTCTTAAGACAAACTGGATTGTCTGAAAACTGACAGCCCATGCCAAAATCAGGGTGCAGTACCCGGGGCTACCTGAATGACAGCTGTCAGATGAGTTACTGATGAAGCTTTAAAGGGACCTAAAACTAAAAGTCTGCTGGATTAGCAAAACCTAAAAAGGATTGTTGCCGAAAAGGAATACAGATTTGAGTTGTGTTTTTTGATCCCACAGATTTTAAGGCTAAGAAAGAAATGTATTACGTTTGATGCAACAAACTTGGTTTTTGCTGGATTTAAGAAGTTGATTAGCTTGGCTGAGCTGCAAGAACTGGAAAAGCAGGTTTCTCCCAGAAGGAGGGTCTTTCTCTCAGCATAAACTCACTGGGAGATGCCCAGACTTTTGTCTATGGAAAGAGAAGGAACAATGACAGAGCTTCAGCCCAGGAAACCAGAGGTGTGAAGAACGTTGTAAATGGCTTCTGGAAGGAACAAACAAGGAGGGGGATGCCCCTGGACTGCAGGGATACAAAAAGGGGCAGACCATCTGTTGCTAAACATGAACAAAGAACAATTATTAATAGACTCATAACTTGTCATCCAAAAGGGTGAAAATATAAAAAGGACAGAGTTGTTAATTTAATTTTTGGCTGCACGTGTGAAGAGGCGGTAGAACAGTGGGACATGTTCTGGACAGGAATGGAAATATATGTGGTTTTATGCAAAATGTATTAATGTTAGAATTGTGAAAATGTACACGCACATCCCTATGTTAAACACACACATTTGTGGAAAGTTGCATAAAGTTTGGAAATTGTGTTCATTGCAAAAAGGACAAAATTCTGTAGAAAGCTGAGGCGAAATCACACTGCTGCAGGATTTTGAGGAATAGCTGCTACATAAAATATGGCATCTTTGTGTGTGATTTGTATAAAAGTGACCAATGTAGAAATGTACATTTAGTATCAAATCCGATTTTAAGACCAGTGGCTAAATGGAGGTTTCTGAGGATTGTAAAGTAAACCATAAAATGTGACATGATCCGGCCTTCATCCAATCACTCAAATTGCAGGCGGAGATGAAGTTTGGTCCAATCCCAGCTCACAGGGGCGAGCTTAGCTAAGCCGGCCCATACATCCACTTTGTGATGTCATTTTAAAGGATAAATAGAGACAGCTGACAACAGATAGGGACTCACAGATCCACTCACTTTCCTGATTCCGACGAAGCACTATGATCCAGCCTTCTACATCCAGCATTAATATTCTTCCAGATCCAGAGACCAAGACTCTTGCCAGCAATAGAGAACTATTGATTTCCAGCAAGGCCCAAAATCTCAAATTTATTCTCTCCACCCAGTAAAGCGCTGTGTGGTGTGAGAAGGCGTTTTGAACCAGTATCCTGAAATTCTCTGGCTTGCCACCACTAGGCTTGGCTGAGAAACTCGCTATCCAGCTGATTAAAATACCCACAGACTAGGAGGGAAGATCCTGTGCAAATCCGGCGACCGGCCTAGCTGATCCAGTACCGTGCCTGATGTGCTGTCTTTCCTAAACCAGACCCAATCCAATGACCAGAGCTGATGGTCCCATTCAAAAACTTATCATGTGAGTATTAATAGGAAGAACCGTGGCCCATAGTATATTTGCATTGTTTTATCCCTATCTCAAACCCATCCTATCTTTCATTCAGAACCAGTATTGTTAGGAGTACCTTTGCATTGTCTTATCCCTATCTCAAACTCATTGTATCTTTCATTCATAACCAGTATTGTTAGGAGTATCTTTGCATTGTCTTATCCCTATCTCAAACCCATCCTATCTTTCTTTCAGAACCAGTATTGTTAGAACTATTTTTGCACTGACTCTTTTCTCATCTGAAGAAGTCGAATTTCCTCAGTAGGCGGGTTACACTGATCACGTAACTGTAAGATTCCTCAGTGGTATTCGCTTTTTCATAGTCATCCTCTAGTGTAAGCAAACCCATTTGTCATTTTCAAAAGTGCATTTCTGTTTTCCATTCTGGCGCTTATTTTACAAAAACGACCTTTACTAAAACCTCTATAACTCCCTCAGTGTGATTCTCCCGTTATAGCGAAAATCGCGCAAGGAAAAGTTTGCTGCGATTTTAAAAATCTGAAAGGTTTACACGTGTGAAATAGCTCTTAACTGCTTCCAACTTGGACTTTAAGATTTCACATGTTTTCTTTGGACTAAATCATTGATTGTGATTGTGTGGAACTGTTCAAAGAGGCTCCCCTAGGAATGTATAACAATTTAAGTATTTTTGACCACATTTGGTGTTTTTGCCCAGTCAATTCTAAAGATAATTTTAAAGCCAATCTGACTGCTGAAAAGTTGATTCCGTTTTTCTCTTGTGTTTGAAGGGGGGAAAGTGGGACTTATATTCTGTTTGATTTGTGCTATTCCTGAATACCTGCTCTCTCCTCACATCTATTTAACTGCCTATTGGGGGGTTGAGGGGTGTTGCAGGGGGAACCTCTAACCATAGTGCTAACTGATCTGAACCAACACAAAAGTATTATTTTCTGTGCTGCATCTGTTGTGCTCATTACTTATTCCTAGTGTATTAAAGATATTCTTCAGTGTTCTGTCACCCCATTGGCGATTGTTATTTACCCATTAAAATATATTGTGATAAAATTTTCAATACATAAATAAATATTTACCTTTGCAAACCAGCCTGATTCCTGGTTCAGTGTGACCGGGGGGGGGGGTTCCAGGAGAAGTGTGTGATATGAGTGGTATATCGTTCAGAATATTGACTTTATAGACAAAAATAAATAAGGGTTTCAGTTGTGCACTACATGCTGGTCTTTGACTTGGGTGTGTGTCGGATTGAAATCACTTACATAGCAAACTAAGAAAACTTATGTGGGACTGTGATTGGGTAACAGGGAACATCTATGTATACTTCCTATGGGGGCTGGTGTTGTGATTGGGTCTCTACTTTCAGGTGGACAACTCTGCCCACCCCTAGTTCAAGTCATTGTGAGCGTCATAACATACACAACGTCTTATTGGATCTCTAAACTATAGGGCTCTTTGGTACGTGGCCCTTAATAATTGGTTGGCACGCTTGTATCCTTCTGGAATATTCCACTCTTTAGCAGCATGGAAGCTTTTACCCCAGGTGCCGGTGGGTCGACTTGACCATGCCTCCCCACCCAATTAGCCCATCATCTATCATCACTCAAGCTGTCTGCCATGAGAATAGTCTTTTGAACTTGGCGTTGCAAGTATCACTGCTCCTGGGACTAAAAGGGATTGTGAGCATGGCTTTATCTTCTGGTCTCGGTGTAGATTGCCCAAAGTCTATTTTCATTTGACCATGTGACTGCAGGCTACGTTTTGAGCTCCTTCATAGTATTTAATACCATTTAATGAATAAAACTTGGCACTCATTGTCCTTCCGCCACACCTTAATAGAAGCTCAGCTCTCGCCTTCTCGTTCATTGTATCTTTCACGATAGATAACCAGTTTCTTGTCTGCCCCAATCCTTAACACTGGGCCAGGCAGACCTTCTCGATTCTCCTTCCATCTGCAGCCATGCTTATTCGGGCGCGCCACACTTCAAGTCCTTCTATTCATAGGGTTTTCAGTTTGCTAAAGTACCATGTGGAACTTCCAGATTCCTACGCATATATATACCTTGGCAGCACTGCCTGCACTATTCACTACGTATAGCTAGCCTTATGATTACTTCATCTACTTGCGTTACTGTAGCTGTACAATTATAAAATGATTTTCATTTTCTTCCATGCTTTTACAAATTGCAATCTTCATTCCGCATATGAAAGTTTACTCAATTTTTAACTTCGTCATCAGATTCTATATAGTTTATCCACCTTATCTCTTGTCATCTCTTCTGAGGCGTGTCACTTTCTTCATGTGACGTTAACAGTCTCTACTTTCATCCGTCTTCATGTGCTCTTGAGGTATCCTTCCCAAATGGCTGTCAGCTTTCCATGGATACATAAAGAATGGTTTCCTTAATAAATTCTTTTCTTCAAAGGCTGCTCTCATTATAGGCATCATTACAGGTGTCGCCTTTGTCACTATTTCTGGTTCCCAACAGATAGGCAAGTTAGGGGCGTGACTCCTCTACAAAACCACAAACATAAAGAAAGGACTAAACGCAACTCCTCCCGTAATATTGGCAAAGCCTAACATGCTGTGATCCACGTAGCTCTGCTCCTTCGAGGAACATCTGATCCGCTTTAACCTTTCATCACTATCTGGACGTTTTCCGTTATCTTTTAACTTTATTGTTTGGCCGATTTGAGCTTTACATCAAACTAATAAAAACGAAATTAATGAAACAGCGCCCTGTCAACTCACGACATTCCTCGCGAGCTACGCTGCAATAAATTAGGCAGGATTGCAAAGCCAGCAATAAATTAGATGCTAGACTCGACACGATCCCCATGTGCGAATTTTGATATGGATCTTTCTAGGTGTGAAACATCCACAAGCGTTCATTAAATGTGAGTGTGAATGCCTCGCAACAGCTGACCCTTGTCAGGTACAGCAACACACGAGAGTCATTCAATGCCAGGTTTGGGAGCCTAAAAAGCAGCACAGTCTTTTGAGTTCGCCATTTAAAATGCCTGAGCTAGCCTTCTCTGCTTACGAATACGTTCACGTTGCGCGTCTAACACGCCACAGAGACCTCTTCTAATTTTCCATGAAACAAAACTCTGACAGACGTATTTTGTCTTTCACGGTACACTGAGCTTATTAAAACATCACATGAGGTACAGATATCACCTGCGATGTATTGCGGTATTCAACCCCTCAATGGGGATTTATAATTACTCCCTTAATCATCTACTACGTGGACTCATACTGTCGCATTTAATCAAATATGCTGTCAATTGTTCTTCGATCCCCGGAACAGTGAGTGGTGAGGCCTGGGATTCCTCCATTGCTGTCGTAAATACACCGTGAAAGACACATTAGTGTAATGGATGCAATGTGTTCTCTCTTTTCTCGCAGAATGTAACCGTGTGTCATTTTGCCAGCCGCATTGTCTGCATGCCTGTCGTTGCTACAGCTGTCAGTCATTTGATGTGTTTTTCTACTTGGTTGGGGTAGTGTTGTCACACATCTAGAACACATTTTCCAGTCACACATGACAGGCAGGAGTCGCATCTGCCGGGTTGAAAAACAGAAGATTTAAAGATTTGTGGAGAAGCTTCCATGCAGGTTCACAGACGCTGAAACAAATGTGAGAGTAAACGACGGTTTGACGAGAGAATCCTCAAGGACGGCAGAAGTGTGCGAGAGAAGGCCGGAACAGAAGCCCCACGTCTGACTGGTAACACCGGATGTAACCAAACTGAATTACAAGAAGTGTGCTAATGCACTCTGCCCCCCTCCTGCTACTAGCGTTTGAGGAAATAAGGGAGATTGTACAAAGCCTGGAATCAAATGCCATCTTTCACAGACGTGTATAAATATGTATGAGGATAACAAACAGTGTGTCTTCTCACCCTTCAGAGCCGCGATGGCCTCAGAGATTTAACGTCGCGGTTCAAGCAGGCCGTCAAAGTCCTTCTAACCAAAAAGCACAACCTGATGTGTATTTTGAAGGCAAAAAACGTGTTTGTGAACCCTGGAAAGCTCATGCGCTCAAGCTGAAAAGCAGCTGGGCACTGCCTAAACAGACAGCATGTCCTGGAGCTTTGCATAAACCAGAGACACATCACAGAAATGAATCTTGTAGTGAAAAACACAAACAGCAAGCCATTTTTTTCTTGCGAAAAGAATGTTTTTTTCCAATATATTATACACTTTAAAAATGTTTCCGAGTCCGGTCTGATTTTGTATAGATGAAAAAGTCAGCACAATTGTATGTAATACAATATTGTCAAATACGATTTTATAGGTGAAAGTGCTCTGTTGGTGTGTTAATAGGTAGACAAATGCATGCATGAATGTAGTGGCTGGTGGCCCGTTTTTGAAACTAGAGGCATGTAAAGGTTTTTCCCAAATTGCCCCTGCAAGCAAGCAGATGTTATGCACAACAACGTTTCTGAAAAGCTGTACAATTGGTTAGGCAGCATGTGAATGCATGACAACATCAAAGAGATATCATTAGGCTTGGAGGAACTTTCCTGCACGAACCTGGAATCACTAACAATTCAGTTAATTCGACCAGGTCAAACCTTGGACACACTTTTCAGCCAGCTTTCAATAAGGGAGGAGGTCATCATTAGAGAAAGGATTGGGAAATGTCAGGAAGGGCTAATAGACTGGCATGCAAGGATAGAGAGAGGTAGTGACTATGGTGGAGTTAGATTTAGAGTTTGTTTTGAATGCACAGTGCTGTGTGATGCATATAGTAATTTGCAAACGGGGTGGGGGGAAAAAGTGTCTCCAGGAGTTATTCATGGAGGCGTGTGACACACCAGTCAGTGTCCATCTCTTAAAGTGAGTTTATGAGACAGGTACCATAGGGTGTCACCTGGAAGGATTAGCCACAAGAGCAGGGAATTCCTCAGGCAGATTGTGGAAGAGAAACACTCTTCTGATTTTGCTAGGAGGGAGTAGGAAGGGAGTAGTTGAGATTTGGGGAGACAGGTGATGCTACAGCCAGTGTCCATCTCCTGAAGCGAGTGTTCGAGACACATGCCGTCGGGTGGCACCTGGAAGGAGGATTGTAAGGAGCTGGGAATCCTTGAGGGTAGCTCGTAGGAGAAAGACACTTGCCTCATTTTGCTGGGACTGAGCAGATGAGATTCGGAGTGGTAGATGATAAACCAGTTAGTGTCCGTCTCTTGAACCGAGCAGATGAGGTGGGAGATGCACCAGTCAGTGAGTACAGGATACATGCTAGCACCCGAATTAGCCAGAGGCAGAGGAGAAATGCTGTCCATGGGCTTTTAATTCTTAAAGCAGCATTGCTGTGTGCACTTTGTAGGCCAGAACTGCATGTGGTCAATTGAATTTCTCACCCAACCCAGATTCCACACACCACTTCATAAGTTGAACGTGGTTGCATGCAACAGTTCAAGCAACTGCGCAGGTATTGCACCATGACGATGAACATCCACAAAGATGTCTAAGGAGGTGGCATATTCAGGGCTGTCTACTATCTTAATGGGAAAAGAGGGAGGTGTGTAGATCATATCGATTAAATGTCAGGGAAAAACAAATAATAGTGGGAGTGTCAATCTGGAAAAGTGAATACCCTTCATTTGAATGACAGACGTAATTTGATGGCCGAAGGCCAACCGTCTTATGCACCGAATTATAGAAATACAGACTGCTATGCTTGACCAACAAGCGGCCATTTTAAACTTAGCAAGAATCGCTATTTTGCTTGTTAACCATTGCTCATTGCTTTCTGTCTAAAACTGCTTTGCAGCTTGCAATTCTTGCGAATTCTGCTTACTCTGCTCAACTGTTAACATTGTTGTCTGAATATGAAAAGGGCAAGGTCGCGGGACTGAGAAGTTCGTTGAAACTCCTCATGAGTAGCCCAGAAAGGAATGCCCACTCTCCCTCTCTGTAGCCTTGAGGGAGAGCTGCAGGGCATTTAATCATTTCACAGCTGCCAACCAGTCTCGTACTGTGGTAGAATATGTTAGAATAAAGCATCTGAAGGCTTGAATTATGCTCTTCTTACGGCCCCCCTTCGCAAAACCCTTTAGAGCGTGTCGGCTCCCAGGACACGAATAGTACCTCATAGATAGCAAAGCTTGGAATGTGACTCTTCCCCCGTGTGCAGCTTGCTTCCAAGAACAGAACCACCGTGTTCTGTTCAACAACTAGAAGATGCCTCCGCACTTTCTAATTGCACATTGTTACTAGAATAGACATCGAAAGTGTCATAATTGTCATACCCGTCGGAAATGTCCATCGTCATCCCGAGTTCAAAGAAACTTAATAAAGGGGGGTGTTAAACATGACATAGCTGATTGTATGATATGCATTTTGTATATATGTAACTGATGTACGTAATTCGCTCTCTTGCGTCCCTCGAGGTCTAGAAAACTCACGTCACGGGGCGTGAGACCACAGTTGGCCAATTGAGACTATTTTTGCTTGCAATAACCCCTAGCATTGGGAATTTTAACCTCGTGTCTGGCGCATCCTTTCGTGTATGGTTATTGCCTTGTTTCCATATCGCGAGGGACCCCTAGGGGCCCCTTTCAAGATGGCACCCGAATAGGGACCCTCCCCCACTTGCCCCATCGTATACGTTGTAACGGAGTAAAGGCGGAAGAACAACGAGGACCGGACAATCGAGCCGGGATCAAGAGGTGTACGGGGCACCCTGTAGAAGTGAGGAGAGATTCCTTCACAGATCTGCACACATCTGATCCCTGATCGACGTACCGGGCCAGAGGGCAAAGGAGGCGAGGGGCCCGAAACAAGGCAGAGGCTAGAGAAGCACAGACACGACGTTGGGAGAGGTTGCATCAGGACAGGCGACTTGTTTTATCAGGTGAGTCATTCCCCGATTCAAACGAAAACCTGATTTTTGGTAGAGTGTTGATTTTGCAAATTCAAACGTCCAGGTAAAGGTTAGTTAACGAAAGGGGAAGGTTAAAAACATGCCTGGAGTACTGTCCACTTTAGCGGGGCTTTTCCGCTGCGGTAGACAGTCCTTGGAATATAGCCAAAGTGCACCGTCTGAGGGGGAACGCCGGCTTATGGCATGTATGCAAAATATGGTGTGGGTGCGATAATATTTTGTGAAATTTGGCATAGGCAAACTAGAAAGCAACAGGACCATCAGTGGCCGATTAATGGTAGCTTTGAGATTGCGAGGATAGATAACCTAGAAAGGGTGTTGATAAGGAAAAAAGCGCGACCCGCAGCTTTTGAGACTATCAAAGATTGGAGGAGGGAAGCAATGCTCCGATTTACGAGTAGAGAGAAGCATGCGCGTAGGCACAAATCGAAGCTTGAGGTAGCAGAAGAAAAGGAGGAGGAGGAGTGGACGGCAAGTCTAAGACGGGAAGGGAGACGTGAGCAAATGAACATAGAAGGAATATACCCGCAGCGGGAACTACACATAGCAGACGGATTAATGGAACATTTGCTAACTAATATGGGTCGAGGCCCAAAACCAGAATCAAAACCAAACACGCCAGTAGTAACTGCGCAGGCCCAACCAGTAGCTCTCATATCCTCTCCCAAAGCCCAAGCACTTCCCCTCACGCAAGCATTAACCCACGCCCCAACCACAGCTCGAGCCCTCCCACAAGCACAGACGACAAATTTCGCAGCACCCGGGAAGGACCTACACAGATGCCACCTGTGTTATTTTGTCCCATCCGCACCTCCCGCTCCAGAGACAGATTCAGCACCATCCGCCCCTCCTGAAGTCGAAATTGAGACCGGGGAGATGGGAGGCGGGGCTGAAGGAACAGGATTTGGACGGGTAACTCGCAGCGCAATCAGCAAAGAAAGAAAGATTGAATTACAGCAAGAGGCAGAAATGTACATAGAAGGAAATGATGGGACGGCAGCATTGGCCTCATTGTATGGGTACCGAAGAAGCAACGAGAGACAGGTAGTGTTGGAATGCATGGGAACATTTTTGGTGGGAGAATGGAAAAAGTTACTTGAGAAATTACCGCCACAAAGATTGTTAGATTTGAACCAATTAGCATGTTGTAGAATAACAGATGAAGAAGTAAAGGAACATGTGAATGGACTTTTTGATCTTAAAAATGAATTGGATAATGAGTATGCCGAAACGTTTGCTGGGCCTGGATACAGGGGTTGGGATATTAGAAGAGATGGGAGAGGGACGGTAGAACCATACATACAGCGGAGACATTCAATGTCATCTGTACAGAGGGGCGACAAGCTGAAAGTATGCATACGGGAAGCAATGAAGTGGGTGTCGAATCCTAGTATCCCAACAATGGTCATACATGACATATTTGACGAATATTCCATGCCAATGAAAAGAAAGGCACTGCAATCGATGGCTGAACATTTGATAGAGAAGGATATAAAAAACAATAAGGCTAGCCCACCTGAGATACTAGCGGTATATAAGAGAGCATTCGAGCGAAGTACAGGAGAAACGGGCCTATCACTGGACTTAGGAATACTATTGAACCTAAGAGAAGGGGGAGGGATCGTGAGTGGGGCATTTCCGATGAGAGAGGTTCCGCCCACGTTTATACCAAAAGTAGAGGTCCCTGCTTCGGGAACAGTAGGGGCGCAGGTAACACCAGCCCATTTCACCGCCCAGTATGTGCATGTCCCCTTTTCCAGGCAAGAGGTGAATACTATAAAACAGAAGATTCCTGATATAAGAAAGAATCCAGCAGGTTTCTACAAGGAAGTAGAGTCAACCCTGAGATCAGCAGTGCTTACTATGAGCGATATAGATTTGATTTTCCCAGTCATTTTGCCAGCAGATATATGGAAACAGATAAGGACGGTAGATGACGTAGGGGCTTTTGGCGCTACATGGGCGGAGTTACTATTGGAGGACAAAAATAAAAAAGTAGGGGAAAATCTGGGAACCCGCATGGCAGATCTACCAGAATGGATAATGCAAAGATTGAGGGAAATAATTCCAGAAAAAAGGATTCAGTGGGGCAAATTGACTACATGTGTACAGGGCAAGGATGAGCCAGTAACGGATTATTTCAATAGATTTGAAGGAGTATTCACAGACTTCAGTGGGCAGGATGTAAGCACAGAGTCGGGGAAAAGGCTATTTGTTGATAAATATGTGAGAGGACTAATATTACAAATTCAAGATATGTTAATGGCGTCGGAAAGTGCCTGGGCAGCAAAACCGGTGAGTGAGATATTACACATAGCCCAATATTACGAGAACAGGGTAAATGTGGCGAAAGAAAGAGAGATGAAGGATCGAGCAAATTTAAAAAACGAGAGTGTTACTGCAGCAGGTCATTGGATACAATAGAGGTAGAGGAAATGCACAAGGCATTTTTTTCTGACAGAAAATTGTGGGGAGAACTTGCTAGGATTACATTTGTTGAGAAAATTGGGGGCAGTTATACATTGTACGGCAGATGGGGTGTCCCTCACGATTTGGCCTCACGATGCACCGGTGACGGAATTTATGTCAAAAGCGTTACGAGAAGAGCTAAGTAGAGTACCAACCTGTCTGTGGGCAATGCATGATAACGATGTAGGATGCTTGAAAATAGAGCCAGCAAAAATAACTTTGAAAGAAGGTGTTACATTACCACAAATTCCCCAGTATAAAATTTCTGTTGAAGGTGAGAAGGGATTAAAGAGTATTGTTACTGACCTGGTGAGATTGGGGGTGGTTGAAGAAATTGCAGGTAGCACGTGCAACAGCCCGATTCTTCCAGTTTACAAGAAAGGAGGCAATGAAGTACCATATCGTTTCATAATTGATCTGCGTGCATTGAACAAAGTGGTAGACCCACAGTAGAGAGAAGCATGCGCGTAGGCACAAATCGAAGCTTAAGGTAGCAGAAGAAAAGGAGGAGGAGGAGTGGACGGCAAGTCTAAGACGGGAAGGGAGACGTGAGCAAATGAACATAGAAGGAATATACCCGCAGCGGGAACTACACATAGCAGACGGATTAATGGAACATTTGCTAACTAATATGGGTCGAGGCCCAAAACCAGAATCAAAACCAAACACGCCAGTAGTAACTGCGCAGGCCCAACCAGTAGCTCTCATATCCCCTCCCAAAGCCCAAGCACTTCCCCTCACGCAAGCATTAACCCACGCCCCAACCACAGCTCGAGCCCTCCCACAAGCGCAGACGCACAATTTCCCAGCACCCAGGAAGGCCCTTCACAGATGCCACCTGTGTCACTTGTCCCATCCGCACCTCCCGCTCCAGAGACAGATTCAGCACCATCCGCCCCTCCTGAAGTCGAAATTGAGACCGGGGAGACGGGAGGCGGGGCTGAAGGAACAGGATTTGGACGGGTAACTCGCAGCGCAATCAGCAAAGAAAGAAAGATTGAATTACAGCAAGAGGCAGAAATGTACATAGAAGGAAATGATGGGACGGCAGCATTGTCCTCATTGTATGGGTACCGAAGAAGCAACGAGAGACAGGTAGTGTTGGAATGCATGGGAACATTTTTGGTGGGAGAATGGAAAAAGTTACTTGAGAAATTACCGCCACAACGATTGTTAGATTTGAACCAATTAGCATGTTGTAGAATAAAAGATGAAGAAGTAAAGGAACATGTGAATGGACTTTTTGATCTTAAAAATGAGTTGGATAATGAGTATGCCGAAACGTTTGCTGCACCTGGATACAGGGGTTGGGATATTAGAAGAGATGGGAGAGGGACGGTAGAACCATACATACAGCGGAGACATTCAATGTCATCTGTACAGAGGGGCGACAAGCTGAAAGTATGCATACGGGAAGCGATGAAGTGGGTGTCGAATCCTAGTATCCCACAATGGTCATACATGACATATTTGATGAATATTCCATGCCAATGAAAAGAAAGGCACTGCAATCGATGGCTGAACATTTGATAGAGAAGGATATAAAAAACAATAAGGCTAGCCCACCTGAGATACTAGCGGTATATAAGAGAGCATTCGAGCGAAGTACAGAAGAAAACGGGCCTATCACTGGACTTAGGAATATTATTGAACCTAAGAGAAGGGGGAGGGATCGTGAGTGGGGCATTTCCGATGAGAGAGGTTCCGCCCACGTTTATACCAAAAGTAGAGGTCCCTGCGACGGGAACAGTAGGGGCGCAGGTAACACCAGCCCATTTCACCGCCCAGTATGTGCATGTCCCCTTTTCCAGGCAAGAGGTGAATACTATAAAACAGAAGATTCCTGATATAAGAAAGAATCCAGCAGGTTTCTACAAGGAAGTAGAGTCAACCCTGAGATCAGCAGTGCTTACTATGAGCGATATAGATTTGATTTTCCCAGTCATTTTGCCAGCAGATATATGGAAACAGATAAGGACGGTAGATGACGTAGGGGCTTTTGGCGCTACATGGGCGGAGTTACTATTGGAGGACAAAAATAAAAAAGTAGGGGAAAATCTGGGAACCCGCATGGCAGATCTACCAGAATGGATAATGCAGAGATTGAGGGAAATAATTCCAGAAACAAGGATTCAGTGGGACAAATTGACTATATGTGTACAGGGCAAGGATGAGCCAGTAACGGATTATTTCAATAGATTTGAAGGAGTATTCACAGACTTCAGTGGGCAGGATGTGAGCACAGAGTCGGGGAAAAGGCTATTTGTTGATAAATATGTGAGGGGACTTATATTACCAATTCAAGATATGTTAATGGCGTCGGAAAGTGCCTGGGCAGCAAAACCGGTGAGTGAGATATTACACATAGCCCAATATTACGAGAACAGGGTAAATGTGGCGAAAGAAAGAGAGATGAAGGATCGAGCAAATTTAAAAAACGAGAGTGTTACTGCAGCAGGTCATTGGATACAATAGAGGTAGAGGAAATGCACAAGGCAGGGGAAATTTGAATAATATGCACGGGGTGTCATTGGGATTAAATCAATGTGCGTACTGTAAAGAGGAAGGACACTGGCGAGCGCAATGCCTGCACCTACAGAATAGAGGTGGGTTTGGCCAGAGAAGGCCTCATAGAGGACATCAGGGGTCAAATGGCCCAAGCAGAAACAGCATGCAGCAGCAACAGGGATATACCAATGGAGGTAATCAAAACCAATCCTATGGTCAAAACCAAGCGCAACAGAACCAGGCATTGAACCAAAGTGTTCCGAACCAAAATCAGGGCGGGCAGGGCCAACAGAGAAATGATCAGAGTGGAGGACACCGAGGGGGAAATGGGAATATTTTTGATACACAGCCAAACACGTATTATAGCAGCAGTGGTGACTACACATCGGACGATGTGTTATTTTCGCAATAGGACAGCCCACGGCTGGGGTCGGAACCAGTGTCTATTCCCGTGAATCAGAGAGGACCCTACGTAGAAATGCGAGTCGGGAATAAGGAGCAGCGTTTCCTTGTAGATACAGGGGCACAGAAGTGTTCGATAGACCACCACTTGGTTCCGGAGATCCCACTGTCGGGGCAAAAGAATGTTTCTGTAGGGTTCGCAGGTACGCCAGTAATTAACCCCATGTCCGAAGCTGTCCCAATTACAATAGGACCATTTACGGAACAGTGTCCATTTCTTCTGACAGAAAATTGTGGGGAGAACTTGCTAGGATTACATTTGTTGAGAAAATTGGGGGCAGTTATACATTGTACGGCAGATGGGGTGTCCCTCACGATTTGGCCTCACGATGCACCGGTGACGGAATTTATGTCAAAAGCGTTACCAGAAGAGCTAAGAAGAGTACCAACCTGTCTGTGGGCAATGCATGATAAAGATGTAGGATGCTTGAAAATAGAGCCAGCAAAAATAACTTTGAAAGAAGGTGTTACATTACCACAAATTCCCCAGTATTAAATTTCTATTGAAGGTGAGAAGGGATTAAAGAGTATTGTTACTGACCTGGTGAGATTGGGGGTGGTTGAAGAAATTGCAGGTAGCACGTGCAACAGCCCGATTCTTCCAGTTTACAAGAAAGGAGGCAATGAAGTACCATATCGTTTCATAATTGATCTGCGTGCATTGAACAAAGTGGTTGACCCACAATTCCCTTTAGTGTAGTTGATTTGAAGAACGCGTTCTTTAGCATTCCAGTGGATAAAAGCAGTAGATATCTGTTCGCGTTCACTCTAGGAGGTCGATCATTCACATTCACACGCATTCCACAAGGATACACAGAAAGCCCGAGTATTTACAGCAGAGTGCTAAAAGAGCAGCTAGACATGTTAGAATTACCCGAAGGTTGCGTACTCTTGCAGTACATAGATGACTTATTACTAGCTGCTGACAAAAAAGAGATCTGCAAAGAAAGTACTATATTACTATTGACACACCTAGCAACCCATGGTCACAAGGCGAGTTTGAAGAAATTCCAGTATAATCAAAAGGAGGTGTCTTATTTGGGTTACCTACTTTCGAAAGAAGGGAGAAGATTAACACCAGAATGCATAGAAAGTATTTCTAGTATGCCTATTCCAAAAACTCAAAAAAGGAGTGAGAGCTGTAATAGGCATGGCCTCTTATTGTCGGCAGTGGATCAGTAATTTTGCATTGATTGTGAAGCCGATGATAAAACTAACTAAAAAGGATGCAGTGATGCCTTTACAGTGGGATGAGGAATGTCAGAAAGCGTTTGAGCAATTGAAAGCTGCATTGTGTGCTGCGCCAGTTTTAGGCACTCCTAACTATAAAAAGATCTTTAGACTATTTGTGAGCGAGAGTGAAGGATGTGCATTGGCGGTTTTGACACAGGAACAAGGTGGAAGAAATAGGCCGTGCGGCTATTATTCTTCCGCGCTGGACCCTGTAGTGCGCGCACTACCACGATGTTTGCGATCTGTTGCAGCGGCGGCTGCATCAGTGAAGCAAACGGAAGGAATGGTATTGGGGCATACTTTAATTCTGATGGTGCCACATGCCATAGACATTCTGTTAAACAGAACACAGACGCAACACCTCACCTCTGCTAGACTAACAAGATATGAGCGCATCTTGTTTGCACCCCACATCCAAATTATGAGGTGTAGCGCATTGAATACTGCAGAATTAATGCCACTGCCCATAGCAGAAATTGGTGACAACGAATCACCACCCCATGATTGTTTAATGGTCACTGAAGAAGAAACAAAGGGAAGAGTTGACTTGAGCAACATCCCACAGAAAGAGCCAGATGGGGAGTTGTTTTGTGACGGCTCTTGTTTTAAATTACCTGATGCCACATCAACGGCCGCATATGCAATTACTACCCTAGAGAGTGTTGTAGAAAGCAGAAGAATCCCCTACAATTCGGCATATAAATGTAATAAATAAATAAACAAGCCGCAGAAATAATAGCACTGACCCGAGCCTGTGAACTCTGAGAATTTGAACGTGAATATTTATACTGACAGCCAGTACGCCTTTGGCGTGGTTCATAACTTTGGACGATTCTGGGCTGAGAGGGGTTTCTTGACATCACATGGGGCCAGGATTCAGCATGGCCCTTTGATTGTACGATTGTTGTCTGCACTCACGTTTCCAAAGCGCTTAGCTATAGTGAAATGCGAGACGCATAAAAAAGTAACATGTAAAGTGGGAGAGGGAAACGCATTTGCAGACAGGATTGCCAAACAAACAGCCACAGATTTGGGAAATAAAATGATGACAGTACAGACTGGGGAAGTACCTTGTATGATAGAGAATGGAGTTGCCACAGTCAAAGAAATGCAGGCTGAGGCCACGACCGAAGAGATTCAGGGGTGGGCTGAGGGCTCTGCTGAGTTAGATTTGGAAGGATGTTGGGTGGACAAAGAGACCAAGAACTGGATGTTGCCAAATTGTTACGTAACCACAATGGTTACAATGGCGCATAGCCCGACCCACATTTGCGCGAAAATGATGGTACAGCATTTATCCACAGTATGGAAAAATGAGCACATAAAAAAGAATGCAGAAAGGCTAGTACAGAATTGTATTACGTGCCTGCAACACAATGTAGGGAAGGGAACCGTGACTCCAGTAGGTAGTTTTGGCCCACCCTCTATGCCATTTGAGGTGGTCCATTTTGATTTCATAGAAATGGAAAGGTGCCAGAACTACAAATATGTGTTAGTGGTGATTTGTGCATTTAGCAAGTGGGTGGAGGCAAATCCTTTAAAAGACTGCACTGCCATGTCAACGGCAAAAGTAATGTTGAAAGAGTATTTCTCCCGGTTCGGGCTGCCCCGTGTCCTGTGGTCAGATAACGGCCCACACTTTGTGGGCGCAGTAATACTACAGATCTGTGCAGGTCTACAGATAGAGAAACGATTCCACAGTTCCAGGCATCCCAGTTCTGCCGGGCTTGTTGAGAGACATAACGGTATCTTAAAGTCAAAGATAGCTAAAATCTGTGCTGGGAGCAAGTTGAGTTGGGTGGATGCATTACCCCTAGCGCTATTGTGCATGCGCACGTCTGTGCAGGCTAAAACTGGGCTCTCCCCCTATGAAATTATAATGGGGAGACCGGCAAATGTATGGTGCGCACCGCAGCCCAAAAGATTATGTGAGGTCGAGCATCCTGTGTTAAGCACGTACTGTGGCCTTTTAATGCAGAAGTTGTGTTTAATTCATCAGCAGGTGCAGGAGTCGTTACCAGTGCGATACACCGGACAGGGGCACTCGCTGGAGCCTGGAAGCTGGGTCCTGATTAAGAACTTTGGACGGAAGACAGCATTAGCACCCAGGTGGCGCGGCCCCTACCAAGTACTTTTGGTGATGCAAACGGCCATTCGAGTGGACGGACGGAAGGAATGGATCCATGCAACACATGCCAAAAGATTCCCAGGACTGCTGACAACTTCCGACGACCAGAGAAAGGAAACGGTCTCGGAACGAAAGAAACTGTTGCCAGTCCACTGCCACAGCATCAGCCTGAGCGAGAAATGAAAGTTGAAACAAAGCACAAGCGAGAAGTGAAACTCGAAACAGAGCCTGAGGAGGCTGCCAAAAAGGGGAAAGGGCGAAAAGTTCTGCAACGTTGCTCAGCAGAAACAACATCACAGCCGAGCGACACAAACTATGCATTGCAACCACGAGCAGAAACAACGCGTGTACCCATTTGGCGCCCACCAGCTTCTGCAAACGCACCAAAGCCGAAGAAAGAAACTACATCATTGCCACGGCGCTCATCGCTACCCATCATTGTGCCGCAGGCTGGCACTGAGCCTGATACTGAAAGTGCAACGGCACTATTCACGGATCATACAATACCAGGAGTGAAACGGTATAATTTGCGGCCTCGACAGGCAAAGTAATCCACAGATCTTTGGTGCTTTTCTTTTGCCTTTGGTTCCACTCACGGACGGAGTAGGAGCCAGGGGCGTAGAGGAGAGAAGTGTGAGAGTTGTGCAAGTCAGACAATTCAAGACTCACGGCTCCTCAGTGCGCTTATAAAAAAGTACATGTGTCAGGAGCCAGAGCAGGACAAGCTGGACACACATAAGTACTAAGGCTGATAGAGTACATGTGTCCTAAGCCAGAGCGGGACAAGCTGGATGCACATAGTACTCTATCAATAAAGAATTGTTCAGAAATCGTCTGAGCAGTGGGAGAAAGAACAACTAATCTTGCTCGGAGTGGATAAGTGATCTAGGCTGTGAAAGGGGTGGCAGAATTGAACTGTGACATTTTCGTTGAACTTTTCTGGCATCAAGAACGAAAGACATTTGCGACAAACTTTGTCAGCAAGAAGAAGGACGATGAAGAACAAATCAAGACCGGTTTCAGCCTCCTCCTGCACCCCGGCTGAAAAGATGATAGTTTTAGAGACTGTAAATTTAGGGAAAAAGCATGGTAAAAGGAATAAGGTACTGATTTGGACATTGGTCCTGTGTTTCTTAAGTATGATTGTACCAACAATAACAGCTATTACTCTATGGTTCCTGGAGTCCGCACACACATTAGAAACACTTTTGCCAAAAGCAGCTACTGAAAGCCCGGTTCATGTAATCACTGGTCCTTTGTCCCCAATGGAAGAAAGACATAGAGAAGGATATGGCAACAATACATTGTTGCTCATCATGAACATGACCCATGCGGTTTTAAAGAAAAAAGATTGCTGGGTTTGTGCCCATTTACCACAGCACGGTGGGAAAGGGATAGGCTGGTATGTACAACCATTACCATTGGTTTATTCATGTGAAGTATCGTTGAGTGCAATGTTCTTTGGGAAATGGAACAAGAGTAATACGGGTCAGCTAGATGAGACCAATATGAATGAATTTGAGGAAGTGACCATGGGACCTGTGGGTTGTTCCATATTCCACAAAGCTTGCGTGTTTTCACCAGATCCCATGAGGAAGAATACACGAAAGACAACAAGACTAGATAGATTACATAGGCAGAATAGACTGACCCTGCCAGCAGAAGAAACATCAGTAATGACATTTCGAATGAGGGATGAATGGAATAAAGATGTTGTGCCCCCTGCCTATACAGTGGATCACAGCCCCGAAACTGCTCCCCCATGTTTACAGAAAAAAGGTTCCTATAAAGTAGGAACGTTTAGCAGCTGCCTGAACACAGTGGTTTTAAAGCACGAAATAGAACCCGTGTACGTAGGGGACCCTGTCTACTTTATATGTGGGAAAAAAGCATATCCATGGTTACCTAAGAGCTGGGGAGGTACATGCTGCCTAGGTCTACTGTTTCCAGGAGTGTTCCTCTTGGAGACAGCCGAAGTAGCCAGACGAACAAAAGGTAGAACTCAAAGGAGTAGCGAGGATGGAATGATAGCAATAGATATAGCCAAATCATTTATACCATTCTTGGCCCAAATAGAAAATTCCTATAATATAAGAAAACTGTCTAGAATATTAAAAAATACAATAGATTCAACAACGGATATTTTATTGAATATGACGTTAGAAGAGAAAGGAATAAGACTAATGGCACTACAAAACAGGATGGCTCTCGATATAATATTAGTTGATCGTGGGGGAGTTTGCAAATTCGTAAAAACGGCATGCTGTGTGTATATAGATGATTACTCCCCTACGATATTTAAAGCAATCCGGAAATTACATGTCCTAAGTTCCACACTCTCTACTGAAGAAGGGGGTTGGGGGATAGGATCCTGGTTGTGGGGACTATTGCGGTCCTGGGGATGGAAGTTAATTTCGATACTAATGGTGGTACTTGGTATATTCATAACATGTTGCTGTTTCATACAATGACTACCAATAGTTTGCACTGAGACAACTGAGGGATGTACTAAGGGATGTATGCACATGGTGTCGAGAGGAAAACAAACGCATGGCCGAAATACCAGAGACACTGATGAAATAAAAACAGTAAAACAATTCATGGCTATAGACATTAATGATGAAGATGATGCTCATGATAGAATGAGAGGTTCAGACATAGATACCCCAGACTTATCCTCATCGGAGGAGAATACAAGGAATGAATAAGACGTTTGGCATATGGCCAAAAGGAGGGTTTGTCAATCTGGAAAAGTGAATACCCTTCATTTGAATGACAGACGTAACTTGATGGCCTAAGGCCAACCGTCTTATTCACCGAATTATAGAAATACAGACTGCTATGCTTGACCAACAAGCGGCCATTTTAAACGTAGCAAGAATCGCCATTTTGCTTGTTAACCATTGCTCATTGCTTTCTGTCTAAAACTGCTTTGCAGCTTGCAATTCTTGTGAATTCTGCTTACTCTGCTCAACTGTTAACATTGTTGTCTGAATATGAAAAGGGCAAGGTCGCGGGACTGAGGAGTTCGTTGAAACTCCTCATGAGTAGCCCAGAAAGGAATGCCCACGCTCCCTCTCTGTAGCCTTGAGGGAGAGCTGCAGGGAATTTAATCATTTCACAGCTGCCAGCCAGTCTCGTACTGTGGTAGAATATGTTAGAATAAAGCATCTGAAGGCTTGAATTATGCTCTTCTTACGGCCCCCCTTCGCAAAACCCTTTAGAGCGTGTCGGCTCCCAGGACCTCATAGATAGCAAAGCTTGGAATGTGACTCTTCCCCCGTGTGCAGCTTGCTTCCAAGAACAGAACCACCGTGTTCTGTTCAACAACTAGAAGATGCCTCCGCACTTTCTAATTGCACATTGTTACTAGAATAGACATCGAAAGTTTCATAATTGTCATACCTGTCGGAAATGTCCATCGTCATCCCGAGTTCAAAGAAACTTAATAAAGGGGGGTGTTAAACATGACATAGCTGATTGTATGATATGCATTTTGTATATATGTAACTGATGTACGTAATTCGCTCTCTTGCGTCCCTCGAGGTCTAGAAAACTCACGTCGCGGGGCGTGAGACCACAGTTGGCCAATTGAGACTATTTTTGCTTGCAATAAACCCTAGCATTGGGAATTTGAACCTCGTGTCTGGCGCATCCTTTCGTGTATGGTTATTGCCTTGTTTCCATATCGCGAGGGACCCCTGTGGGCCCCTTTCAGGAGCAGTTTGAAAATCTGAGAGTTCTTTCTCCAATGTGCCCATCCAAAAAGCCTTAATGTTGCAAACTAGACAGCACATCACATCATTATGTGGCATCTAGAAAACCACTAGCCCCACCATTGCCATCACCATCACCATCAAAAGGGCAGGTTATCCATAATGGGAGATGGGGCTCTGACCCACCACCCATTATTGAGTAGCCAAGCCAACTCAGTGAAAACACTGCCACAATAGAGGTGGTGCTCAGTGTTTTCCTAGAGGACTCCTTGCTTCCTGGTTCCTGTTGCAGGCTGTGCATGATCTGGAGCACCATCCAGGGAGCGCAAGGCATTATGAGGCAGAGTGGCACCTGGAGTTCAGACGGGGGCTGCAGGTAAGAAAAAACATGAATGTATTCATGCAGGTGTGTATGTATGTATGTATGTGTGTATGAGTGCATGCTAGAGTTTGCAACTGTAAGTGTGTGTGTGAATGAGAGAGTGTCTATTGTTTGGGGGGGTGTGAATGAGACTGTGTATGTTGTATGGGTACATATGCGGATGAGAGTGTGTGCTATATGAATACATGTGGCGGCATGTGTGCTAGGCCAGGGAGAAGACCTTTGATTTGGGGTGGTGGGTGAGGGGCTACATTGGAGCAGTGGCAGCCAATCTGGACATATTTCCTGACTATGATATGACATTGTTAACTGACATCAAGGATAAAGCCAACAGGATGAGTGTTCTCACAAGGCCTTTGTGGCCTACACTAGTGCAGCTAGGCTGGGCATATTGCCTTACTGCGGCACTGCATTGTTTACTGGCAATCAGGGTAAAGTCAACTTAAGTGTTCTCACATGTCCATACTTCCCTACACTGGAGCAGCTAGTCTGGACATGTTTTCTTACTATGGCCTGGCATTTTATAACATAAAGGGTAAAGCCAACATGATGAGTGTTCTTACATGGGCATACTGACCACATTGGTGCAGCCAGTCTGGATATATTTTCCTAATATGCATTTATAACTGGCACAAAGTGTAAAGCCCACACGACGAGTGTTGTTATGTGGACATACTTGCCTATACTGGTGAAGTCTGGTTTATTCTTACTGTGCCATGTCATATTTTCTTGGCATTAGTGTAAAGCTAACATGATGAGGGTTCTTGTGTGGCCATTGGTTCATTAAGTGTGGACGTAGTTCCTTTCTGTGTCATGGCATTTTTTGCTAGTGTCAATGGTAAAGTCAAGATGATGAGTGTTCTTACTTTGGCATTCTGGTCTGCATTGGTGCAGTCCGTCTGGTCAGGAGTTCTTACTGTGGCATGGCAATAGTTACCTGGTATTAAGGGTAATTCCAATGTGATGAGTATCCACATGGTTATACTGGACTACATTGCTGAAGGCAGTTAGGGCATGTTTACTTTTAGTATCATTACAAACATTGTCGACAAGGCATTATATTGGGATACTGACATATATTGATGGAGCCAGCATGACCATGTTTGTGCACAGCAAGCATGAACATCTTTTATACTAGCATATAGTGTGGGAAAAAGCATCATAAAACGGCATTAGAAAACATTCCTGTGCACTGTTGTTGACTTGGCATCTATATATACAAACCAAATTCAAACTGTGTGGCATATTAACCAACTTTTCGCATACATAAAGTGTTCTGAAAAATGTACCATTGTAGCCCATTATTTTGAAATCTTTCTTTGCGTAAGACTCTCCCTAAATACCTCTTAGTTGGCTCAAGCTGTCTCGCTATGATCGGTCACTCCCAAATATTCGTGGCAACACATTTAACACCCTCCAATTAAAAAATTCAACAACCGCCACACCATCATGCCCCATGACCCCAGCCTGTCTGCTAGACCACAGTGAAAGTCACAAGTGTGACTTAAATGGAAGTGCTTCAGACAGAATAAACAGCAATTTAAACTGGCTACTTGCAAATTTTGTTAGAAAACTGAATGGAGGGAGGGCATGGACCAGCTTCGGTCCCATATGTTGTGGCACCATGCACAGACATGTTAAGAAGGCAAAAGATTGAGGTCCTTACATGCGCCTACCATCAGACTAGGAACACACATACACTAGTCTGCACATTTACTTCTGAAAATACTTAACTATCCATGTAACCCAGAGGCAAAAAGCAGTGATCACTCATTGGGTCAGGCCAGTGTGGTGGAAGCATTCAATCATGGTTAAAATTAGTAAAAGTCCCAAAACAGACAGCTTCTGCTCGATGAAAACCTAGCCATTATGTTGTCACTAGATCACTTGCCCTACACCTTTGTGGTAAAGCCTGGATCTGTCAGATTTTGGGAAGAGCTGATCACTACTGAGAAGTTCCCAGCTGAGGTCTATTTCTCTCTCATAGCAGTCCTAGAATTGCACAATGAGGTACTGGCTGCAGTGGGGTGGGCATTGGAGCATTCTGTGAGGCCAAATGTCCACTACACAAGGAAAATGTGGAACAGTGGTCAGAGCATTGACTACATGAACATTACAGCACACTTGGTGGCCTTCATCTTATAGTCAGAAGGGGTCCAGAGTAATTAAAGGGTGCAGTATGCGAATGCACTTTGGGACCAGACAACATTGTGCATGCAAGGATTTCCAGGTAGAAGCCACAGGGGAGTTGACATCTGGAGATGAAAGTATAGGACATAGAGACACAGTGGCTAAGGCCTACTCGTTTCCATTTGGCATTTTTTATTGCAGCAGACAGTGTATCACATGCTCTTGCTGACTTATAAATTATTAAGTCAGTGCACATCTCCAACTTTACATATGTCCTTCACCGGTCACACATTTTATAAGCAATTCTGAGCATGTGAAAGAAGTGGTGGCTGTGGCCCAAAAGATCAAGTGCCATTTCAGCTGGGCTAAATATACTGATCTAACTGGCAGTCTATCATTGACAGCTGTTAAAAAATGTGTGAATAGTGTGGGCACAGCCTACACAGAGGATGAACTGTAGAAAAATGTCTTCAGTTACTCAGGCATCTTGACTACAGATGGGTCATCAATAGGAATAGATAGCAGACCATTAGCGGTTACCCCTCCAAGCTTGTCATGCTCAACTTGTCACCAGCATTAGATACTGTGGACCACTCTATCTTGTTTTCTCCCCTTTCTCAAGTGGCAGGTGTATTTGACAAGAGGCTTACCTGGTTTTGTTCTTTTCCTGCTGACAGGACTCAACAATTCACACTGGGCCATTTACCTTCTAACTCTTGGACAGTGGCCTGCAGGATTCTGTAGGGCTCCTCTTTTCCCCCAATTCTCATTCATGGTTATATTAGACCATTATTCTCTCTGCTTAAAGCCAAGGGCCTTCAATAGCATTCTAATGATGGTGACACCCACATTTACCAAAACAATTCCTCCTCTTCAGAAGATCTCTCTCTCATCCAACAACCTTTCCCGTATACAACGATGAATGTTAACTAATTATCGTCAATTATCTCCTTCAAAAAGGGTATGTATTGCTTTTATTTCTACAAATCTTCCTACTGATCCTCTCAAAAGTCCTTCCCTTACTGTAATCTGGAGCATTGATAAGAGTTTCCACCAAATCAGTAAAAAACCTAGGGGTTTACTGAGAGGCAGACCTAAGTCTCAATAAAGAAATTTCGGAGGTTTCCAAATGCACTTATTTTAGACTGTGACAACTTCAAACCTTTATGTCCTCATGGCTGCTGTCACTGGGGCGTTAATTACCTTCAAGTTAGATTATGCAAATGCTGCATGCAGAAATACCATACTATCAATTGAAAGTTTGCAGCTTCTTTCAAAACACAGCTGTTCATTTAATATTTAGCCTCAAGTCCCCTCTGATGTCCAAAGCTTTTGTTGCATTCCATTGGCTTCCTGTGAAAAAGAGAATTCATTTTAAGTGTCTTTGTCTAGTTTATAAGTGTGCATGCTGCCTTTGTTCAATAAGATAAAGCCTTAGCCTCCTACTCATGCACTTCATTCCTGTTTTCCGCTTTCCTTCTTACAGTCCCCAAAACGAATTTCAAATCACAGGGTTAAAGACACTTCTCAATCATGGGACTGTGTTTATGGAAAGCCTTTCAATTGCTTCCAAATCTGTTGCCCTCCTGAAAAGCCCAGACGATCTTCCTCTTTTGTTGATCTTTACGTTCTCTTTCCTTTTCTCACTGTGGAATTGAGTAATCTGATCCCCTCTGCACTTGCAACATACAGCTTGCCCTGTGAGTTGCTCCTTGTGCTATGCACATTACAAGTTCATTCATTCACACTCACTCACTGATGCATCAGGCCTATGCAGTGGCCACTTCACCTGTTGGAAGGGATGATGGCCCATTACAGTATTGCTACAGAACGTGGCCCATCTGATCAGCTGCACTTGAGCGAGTCGCTGTTGAATCACTAAACTGCCCCAGCTGCTAGTGTGCAGTCCAAGAGTGCTTTTGGTGTGGCCTCATCTATTGTCTCTATCCCTAGAGGATGCCTCCCATTGAATAATTGACGTTGCAAAAAAAGGACAGTTACTTAATTGGGGAAGACTGTGGAACAACATCTGCCCATAGCTAACACACCAGCTCAGATGATGTCAATGATTTTTTACCCGCTATATATCAGACCCTGAAAAGAGGACCAGGATTGTTTCATAGTGTACGTCATTGGGAAATGGATATCTGTCGTACTGGCTGAGATGCCCTGACCAGTTGATATCTTATACATGCTTTGTGATACTAGTCAGGGCTTCCTCCAATGGCTGTGCCTGCCCCTATCCCACACTCTTTCTCCTGAAGCCTCCCAGAATGCTTCATCCTCCCCCTCTGATTTGGATGACTGGTGATGCTGAATAGCCTCAGCCAATGAACTGGTGCCAACAATCAGCACAAGCATCCCCCTTGCTCATCTATAATGGAGGAATCCTTCCCACTCTGTAAGGAGAAATGCAGTGCTTCTCCACCTCAACCCCCCGAACATTCCCCACCCAGCACTGAAGGTGTGCTTTAAGAACCACAAATGACAAAGTTGAGAAACATGTGAGCACTCCCGAGAACCCAAATATGTGAAACCCCAAATCAGCACGAGAACAAATCACAAGATTACAGCAGTGAACAGATCTTAAGAACTAATATACTGTACTAATACAAGAAACACTACATGACAAACCAACAAAACAGCAAGTGGAGAAATTAGACAACGATAAACACATAGGGTGGGATTCGGAATGGACAAGCATTTTATTTCCTTTTAGTGTTTTTTACGGGAGTAGTTTTAGGGTCAAAACTCTTTTCTGGCTTTTTGACATTTTAAAAGGGGACACAAAAAAGAAAAGCCACAAACGCTGTGTCCTAAGCCTAAGCCAGAGCGGGACAAGCTGGATGCACATAGTACTCTATCAATAAAGAATTGTTCAGAAATCGTCTGAGCAGTGGGAGAAAGAACAACTAATCTTGCTCGGAGTGGATAAGTGATCTAGGCTGTGAAAGGGGTGGCAGAATTGAACTGTGACATTTTCGTTGAACTTTTCTGGCATCAAGAACGAAAGACATTTGCGACAAACTTTGTCAGCAAGAAGAAGGACGATGAAGAACAAATCAAGACCGGTTTCAGCCTCCTCCTGCACCCCGGCTGAAAAGATGATAGTTTTAGAGACTGTAAATTTAGGGAAAAAGCATGGTAAAAGGAATAAGGTACTGATTTGGACATTGGTCCTGTGTTTCTTAAGTATGATTGTACCAACAATAACAGCTATTACTCTATGGTTCCTGGAGTCCGCACACACATTAGAAACACTTTTGCCAAAAGCAGCTACTGAAAGCCCGGTTCATGTAATCACTGGTCCTTTGTCCCCAATGGAAGAAAGACATAGAGAAGGATATGGCAACAATACATTGTTGCTCATCATGAACATGACCCATGCGGTTTTAAAGAAAAAAGATTGCTGGGTTTGTGCCCATTTACCACAGCACGGTGGGAAAGGGATAGGCTGGTATGTACAACCATTACCATTGGTTTATTCATGTGAAGTATCGTTGAGTGCAATGTTCTTTGGGAAATGGAACAAGAGTAATACGGGTCAGCTAGATGAGACCAATATGAATGAATTTGAGGAAGTGACCATGGGACCTGTGGGTTGTTCCATATTCCACAAAGCTTGCGTGTTTTCACCAGATCCCATGAGGAAGAATACACGAAAGACAACAAGACTAGATAGATTACATAGGCAGAATAGACTGACCCTGCCAGCAGAAGAAACATCAGTAATGACATTTCGAATGAGGGATGAATGGAATAAAGATGTTGTGCCCCCTGCCTATACAGTGGATCACAGCCCCGAAACTGCTCCCCCATGTTTACAGAAAAAAGGTTCCTATAAAGTAGGAACGTTTAGCAGCTGCCTGAACACAGTGGTTTTAAAGCACGAAATAGAACCCGTGTACGTAGGGGACCCTGTCTACTTTATATGTGGGAAAAAAGCATATCCATGGTTACCTAAGAGCTGGGGAGGTACATGCTGCCTAGGTCTACTGTTTCCAGGAGTGTTCCTCTTGGAGACAGCCGAAGTAGCCAGACGAACAAAAGGTAGAACTCAAAGGAGTAGCGAGGATGGAATGATAGCAATAGATATAGCCAAATCATTTATACCATTCTTGGCCCAAATAGAAAATTCCTATAATATAAGAAAACTGTCTAGAATATTAAAAAATACAATAGATTCAACAACGGATATTTTATTGAATATGACGTTAGAAGAGAAAGGAATAAGACTAATGGCACTACAAAACAGGATGGCTCTCGATATAATATTAGTTGATCGTGGGGGAGTTTGCAAATTCGTAAAAACGGCATGCTGTGTGTATATAGATGATTACTCCCCTACGATATTTAAAGCAATCCGGAAATTACATGTCCTAAGTTCCACACTCTCTACTGAAGAAGGGGGTTGGGGGATAGGATCCTGGTTGTGGGGACTATTGCGGTCCTGGGGATGGAAGTTAATTTCGATACTAATGGTGGTACTTGGTATATTCATAACATGTTGCTGTTTCATACAATGACTACCAATAGTTTGCACTGAGACAACTGAGGGATGTACTAAGGGATGTATGCACATGGTGTCGAGAGGAAAACAAACGCATGGCCGAAATACCAGAGACACTGATGAAATAAAAACAGTAAAACAATTCATGGCTATAGACATTAATGATGAAGATGATGCTCATGATAGAATGAGAGGTTCAGACATAGATACCCCAGACTTATCCTCATCGGAGGAGAATACAAGGAATGAATAAGACGTTTGGCATATGGCCAAAAGGAGGGTTTGTCAATCTGGAAAAGTGAATACCCTTCATTTGAATGACAGACGTAACTTGATGGCCTAAGGCCAACCGTCTTATTCACCGAATTATAGAAATACAGACTGCTATGCTTGACCAACAAGCGGCCATTTTAAACGTAGCAAGAATCGCCATTTTGCTTGTTAACCATTGCTCATTGCTTTCTGTCTAAAACTGCTTTGCAGCTTGCAATTCTTGTGAATTCTGCTTACTCTGCTCAACTGTTAACATTGTTGTCTGAATATGAAAAGGGCAAGGTCGCGGGACTGAGGAGTTCGTTGAAACTCCTCATGAGTAGCCCAGAAAGGAATGCCCACGCTCCCTCTCTGTAGCCTTGAGGGAGAGCTGCAGGGAATTTAATCATTTCACAGCTGCCAGCCAGTCTCGTACTGTGGTAGAATATGTTAGAATAAAGCATCTGAAGGCTTGAATTATGCTCTTCTTACGGCCCCCCTTCGCAAAACCCTTTAGAGCGTGTCGGCTCCCAGGACCTCATAGATAGCAAAGCTTGGAATGTGACTCTTCCCCCGTGTGCAGCTTGCTTCCAAGAACAGAACCACCGTGTTCTGTTCAACAACTAGAAGATGCCTCCGCACTTTCTAATTGCACATTGTTACTAGAATAGACATCGAAAGTTTCATAATTGTCATACCTGTCGGAAATGTCCATCGTCATCCCGAGTTCAAAGAAACTTAATAAAGGGGGGTGTTAAACATGACATAGCTGATTGTATGATATGCATTTTGTATATATGTAACTGATGTACGTAATTCGCTCTCTTGCGTCCCTCGAGGTCTAGAAAACTCACGTCGCGGGGCGTGAGACCACAGTTGGCCAATTGAGACTATTTTTGCTTGCAATAAACCCTAGCATTGGGAATTTGAACCTCGTGTCTGGCGCATCCTTTCGTGTATGGTTATTGCCTTGTTTCCATATCGCGAGGGACCCCTGTGGGCCCCTTTCAGGAGCAGTTTGAAAATCTGAGAGTTCTTTCTCCAATGTGCCCATCCAAAAAGCCTTAATGTTGCAAACTAGACAGCACATCACATCATTATGTGGCATCTAGAAAACCACTAGCCCCACCATTGCCATCACCATCACCATCAAAAGGGCAGGTTATCCATAATGGGAGATGGGGCTCTGACCCACCACCCATTATTGAGTAGCCAAGCCAACTCAGTGAAAACACTGCCACAATAGAGGTGGTGCTCAGTGTTTTCCTAGAGGACTCCTTGCTTCCTGGTTCCTGTTGCAGGCTGTGCATGATCTGGAGCACCATCCAGGGAGCGCAAGGCATTATGAGGCAGAGTGGCACCTGGAGTTCAGACGGGGGCTGCAGGTAAGAAAAAACATGAATGTATTCATGCAGGTGTGTATGTATGTATGTATGTGTGTATGAGTGCATGCTAGAGTTTGCAACTGTAAGTGTGTGTGTGAATGAGAGAGTGTCTATTGTTTGGGGGGGTGTGAATGAGACTGTGTATGTTGTATGGGTACATATGCGGATGAGAGTGTGTGCTATATGAATACATGTGGCGGCATGTGTGCTAGGCCAGGGAGAAGACCTTTGATTTGGGGTGGTGGGTGAGGGGCTACATTGGAGCAGTGGCAGCCAATCTGGACATATTTCCTGACTATGATATGACATTGTTAACTGACATCAAGGATAAAGCCAACAGGATGAGTGTTCTCACAAGGCCTTTGTGGCCTACACTAGTGCAGCTAGGCTGGGCATATTGCCTTACTGCGGCACTGCATTGTTTACTGGCAATCAGGGTAAAGTCAACTTAAGTGTTCTCACATGTCCATACTTCCCTACACTGGAGCAGCTAGTCTGGACATGTTTTCTTACTATGGCCTGGCATTTTATAACATAAAGGGTAAAGCCAACATGATGAGTGTTCTTACATGGGCATACTGACCACATTGGTGCAGCCAGTCTGGATATATTTTCCTAATATGCATTTATAACTGGCACAAAGTGTAAAGCCCACACGACGAGTGTTGTTATGTGGACATACTTGCCTATACTGGTGAAGTCTGGTTTATTCTTACTGTGCCATGTCATATTTTCTTGGCATTAGTGTAAAGCTAACATGATGAGGGTTCTTGTGTGGCCATTGGTTCATTAAGTGTGGACGTAGTTCCTTTCTGTGTCATGGCATTTTTTGCTAGTGTCAATGGTAAAGTCAAGATGATGAGTGTTCTTACTTTGGCATTCTGGTCTGCATTGGTGCAGTCCGTCTGGTCAGGAGTTCTTACTGTGGCATGGCAATAGTTACCTGGTATTAAGGGTAATTCCAATGTGATGAGTATCCACATGGTTATACTGGACTACATTGCTGAAGGCAGTTAGGGCATGTTTACTTTTAGTATCATTACAAACATTGTCGACAAGGCATTATATTGGGATACTGACATATATTGATGGAGCCAGCATGACCATGTTTGTGCACAGCAAGCATGAACATCTTTTATACTAGCATATAGTGTGGGAAAAAGCATCATAAAACGGCATTAGAAAACATTCCTGTGCACTGTTGTTGACTTGGCATCTATATATACAAACCAAATTCAAACTGTGTGGCATATTAACCAACTTTTCGCATACATAAAGTGTTCTGAAAAATGTACCATTGTAGCCCATTATTTTGAAATCTTTCTTTGCGTAAGACTCTCCCTAAATACCTCTTAGTTGGCTCAAGCTGTCTCGCTATGATCGGTCACTCCCAAATATTCGTGGCAACACATTTAACACCCTCCAATTAAAAAATTCAACAACCGCCACACCATCATGCCCCATGACCCCAGCCTGTCTGCTAGACCACAGTGAAAGTCACAAGTGTGACTTAAATGGAAGTGCTTCAGACAGAATAAACAGCAATTTAAACTGGCTACTTGCAAATTTTGTTAGAAAACTGAATGGAGGGAGGGCATGGACCAGCTTCGGTCCCATATGTTGTGGCACCATGCACAGACATGTTAAGAAGGCAAAAGATTGAGGTCCTTACATGCGCCTACCATCAGACTAGGAACACACATACACTAGTCTGCACATTTACTTCTGAAAATACTTAACTATCCATGTAACCCAGAGGCAAAAAGCAGTGATCACTCATTGGGTCAGGCCAGTGTGGTGGAAGCATTCAATCATGGTTAAAATTAGTAAAAGTCCCAAAACAGACAGCTTCTGCTCGATGAAAACCTAGCCATTATGTTGTCACTAGATCACTTGCCCTACACCTTTGTGGTAAAGCCTGGATCTGTCAGATTTTGGGAAGAGCTGATCACTACTGAGAAGTTCCCAGCTGAGGTCTATTTCTCTCTCATAGCAGTCCTAGAATTGCACAATGAGGTACTGGCTGCAGTGGGGTGGGCATTGGAGCATTCTGTGAGGCCAAATGTCCACTACACAAGGAAAATGTGGAACAGTGGTCAGAGCATTGACTACATGAACATTACAGCACACTTGGTGGCCTTCATCTTATAGTCAGAAGGGGTCCAGAGTAATTAAAGGGTGCAGTATGCGAATGCACTTTGGGACCAGACAACATTGTGCATGCAAGGATTTCCAGGTAGAAGCCACAGGGGAGTTGACATCTGGAGATGAAAGTATAGGACATAGAGACACAGTGGCTAAGGCCTACTCGTTTCCATTTGGCATTTTTTATTGCAGCAGACAGTGTATCACATGCTCTTGCTGACTTATAAATTATTAAGTCAGTGCACATCTCCAACTTTACATATGTCCTTCACCGGTCACACATTTTATAAGCAATTCTGAGCATGTGAAAGAAGTGGTGGCTGTGGCCCAAAAGATCAAGTGCCATTTCAGCTGGGCTAAATATACTGATCTAACTGGCAGTCTATCATTGACAGCTGTTAAAAAATGTGTGAATAGTGTGGGCACAGCCTACACAGAGGATGAACTGTAGAAAAATGTCTTCAGTTACTCAGGCATCTTGACTACAGATGGGTCATCAATAGGAATAGATAGCAGACCATTAGCGGTTACCCCTCCAAGCTTGTCATGCTCAACTTGTCACCAGCATTAGATACTGTGGACCACTCTATCTTGTTTTCTCCCCTTTCTCAAGTGGCAGGTGTATTTGACAAGAGGCTTACCTGGTTTTGTTCTTTTCCTGCTGACAGGACTCAACAATTCACACTGGGCCATTTACCTTCTAACTCTTGGACAGTGGCCTGCAGGATTCTGTAGGGCTCCTCTTTTCCCCCAATTCTCATTCATGGTTATATTAGACCATTATTCTCTCTGCTTAAAGCCAAGGGCCTTCAATAGCATTCTAATGATGGTGACACCCACATTTACCAAAACAATTCCTCCTCTTCAGAAGATCTCTCTCTCATCCAACAACCTTTCCCGTATACAACGATGAATGTTAACTAATTATCGTCAATTATCTCCTTCAAAAAGGGTATGTATTGCTTTTATTTCTACAAATCTTCCTACTGATCCTCTCAAAAGTCCTTCCCTTACTGTAATCTGGAGCATTGATAAGAGTTTCCACCAAATCAGTAAAAAACCTAGGGGTTTACTGAGAGGCAGACCTAAGTCTCAATAAAGAAATTTTGGAGGTTTTCAAATGCACTTATTTTAGACTGTGACAACTTCAAACCTTTATGTCCTCATGGCTGCTGTCACTGGGGCGTTAATTACCTTCAAGTTAGATTATGCAAATGCTGCATGCAGAAATACCATACTATCAATTGAAAGTTTGCAGCTTCTTTCAAAACACAGCTGTTCATTTAATATTTAGCCTCAAGTCCCCTCTGATGTCCAAAGCTTTTGTTGCATTCCATTGGCTTCCTGTGAAAAAGAGAATTCATTTTAAGTGTCTTTGTCTAGTTTATAAGTGTGCATGCTGCCTTTGTTCAATAAGATAAAGCCTTAGCCTCCTACTCATGCACTTCATTCCTGTTTTCCGCTTTCCTTCTTACAGTCCCCAAAACGAATTTCAAATCACAGGGTTAAAGACACTTCTCAATCATGGGACTGTGTTTATGGAAAGCCTTTCAATTGCTTCCAAATCTGTTGCCCTCCTGAAAAGCCCAGACGATCTTCCTCTTTTGTTGATCTTTACGTTCTCTTTCCTTTTCTCACTGTGGAATTGAGTAATCTGATCCCCTCTGCACTTGCAACATACAGCTTGCCCTGTGAGTTGCTCCTTGTGCTATGCACATTACAAGTTCATTCATTCACACTCACTCACTGATGCATCAGGCCTATGCAGTGGCCACTTCACCTGTTGGAAGGGATGATGGCCCATTACAGTATTGCTACAGAACGTGGCCCATCTGATCAGCTGCACTTGAGCGAGTCGCTGTTGAATCACTAAACTGCCCCAGCTGCTAGTGTGCAGTCCAAGAGTGCTTTTGGTGTGGCCTCATCTATTGTCTCTATCCCTAGAGGATGCCTCCCATTGAATAATTGACGTTGCAAAAAAAGGACAGTTACTTAATTGGGGAAGACTGTGGAACAACATCTGCCCATAGCTAACACACCAGCTCAGATGATGTCAATGATTTTTTACCCGCTATATATCAGACCCTGAAAAGAGGACCAGGATTGTTTCATAGTGTACGTCATTGGGAAATGGATATCTGTCGTACTGGCTGAGATGCCCTGACCAGTTGATATCTTATACATGCTTTGTGATACTAGTCAGGGCTTCCTCCAATGGCTGTGCCTGCCCCTATCCCACACTCTTTCTCCTGAAGCCTCCCAGAATGCTTCATCCTCCCCCTCTGATTTGGATGACTGGTGATGCTGAATAGCCTCAGCCAATGAACTGGTGCCAACAATCAGCACAAGCATCCCCCTTGCTCATCTATAATGGAGGAATCCTTCCCACTCTGTAAGGAGAAATGCAGTGCTTCTCCACCTCAACCCCCCGAACATTCCCCACCCAGCACTGAAGGTGTGCTTTAAGAACCACAAATGACAAAGTTGAGAAACATGTGAGCACTCCCGAGAACCCAAATATGTGAAACCCCAAATCAGCACGAGAACAAATCACAAGATTACAGCAGTGAACAGATCTTAAGAACTAATATACTGTACTAATACAAGAAACACTACATGACAAACCAACAAAACAGCAAGTGGAGAAATTAGACAACGATAAACACATAGGGTGGGATTCGGAATGGACAAGCATTTTATTTCCTTTTAGTGTTTTTTACGGGAGTAGTTTTAGGGTCAAAACTCTTTTCTGGCTTTTTGACATTTTAAAAGGGGACACAAAAAAGAAAAGCCACAAACGGAAAAGGCAAGGATTGTTTCTCTTTCATATGTGGGAAGATAAGAACACAGCAAAAACACACTGACCACGCGCTAAAAGAAAGGCGCACACAAATGTGCTACAAATATACTCAAAAGGTCAAGAGACAAGACAAAAGACCAATACCAGGAACTACAAATCATCAACCCCCCAAAAACCCTAATCCAAAGCTTCATAGCACCCCCCATCCACCCTGCAGTATGTACTCCTTTCCACAAAGAATAGCAAAACCCACAAAGGAACAAATATGGAGCTGGGCCATATCTAGAGTGTTAAACTTCCATTAGGTTATTCTAGAACTCTGATTGGCTGAATGAATGCTGTGAATCAACACAAGAGGGTTCTGATTCGGTGGAGAAACTGGACGAATAAGCCAGTGATTCGACCTGAGATTGGATGGTCTTGGTTCGACTATGAATTATCACCCAAATTCGGTCCAGCATTCAATGGTGCCATAAAACGGTCCCATTCCTGCAATAGGGATTAATCTTCCTAAAAACGATTCGAGGCGCCCACTCGTATACTTTTGGAAAGTTTATCTAGGTTTTGATGCCAGGACATGAACAGTGGATATGAGCATTTTGCAATACAGTATCGTGCTTCCTGTGCCCAGAGAAAAACACGAAGACTGCTCCAAAGCCACTTGCAAAACATTGCCCCACTTTCAAGCTGTTTGTTCCCAAAGATCGTGAGTCCTGTCAAGGCAATATGTCATTCCTCGCACCGTTTATCCTAGTTGTGACCAAATAAAATCACGGCAAGTGTAGTCTCAGCAATGTACGGCAGAATTGATCTGCACAACATATTTTCATGCACTGTTATCGCACAGCAATATATGCCAGCATTACCACCACAACACATATGTTCACCCACTCACCGGTCCACTCACTAGTTTGTTCTCTATGTCCATTATCCACACCACCACCTATTCATCCATTCATCCACACATTCACCCATGTATACACACACACAAGCACGCACGCACGAACGATGCACGCACGCACGCAGGCACACACGTAAATCCAGCATTCCATGTTTTAGTCTGTTAGTCAAGTGTAGTTCACGAGTGCAATGAGTGCATCAAAAAAGTCATCATTGCAACATTTCGGAATTTGAAAATAATCACCCTTGATTTTTGTGTTGATCTTTTTGCCAATGAACTGGTTACAATAAACGGGGTTGAACTCTCGTTTTCTTTTGTTGGCGGTTCAGAACAGAAACCAACAGAGCAAACCGTCTGATGCACTGATGGATGCCGAGGCCCCTGCCAACCACCTGGCCTTCTAGAAACAGTCGCAGCCCCTGGGTTAGCAACGAAATTGGATTTAGAGGCACGTGCCACGCTGTTGCTGCCAAGTTGTTTTTTGCTGCGTGCAAACGTTTTCGGGAGAGATTGTGGATCCGATTAAAAGTGCAAGTCTCTAAAATCCTTCCAGCTCGTGGGGGCTCACGGCCCCTCGAAGTGGAGCAGCAGCACAGGCGGCTCGTGTTATTTCTTCATTATGCCGGAAACTGGATGCTGAAATGTTGTGCTGGCAGAAATTAAGTTCTGTTGTTCTGTTGTTTCTGTGATTTGTTTCAAATACTGGTAATTAATAGACAAATGCAAGCATCGTTGCTTTTGATTTATTTTATTTATATGTTTATATTGCGCTGCAGCCCGCAGGCATCAGAGCGCATTACATCAAGACAGACTAAAATATAGAAAACAGGACACGGCGGGGGCCACATAAAACAGGACAAAGAGAAGATGTAGGGCTAACTGAAGAAACTAAGGTAAGCTCCTATTTGAAGAGAAGTGTCTTTAATTGTTTTCTGAAGAGTAGGTGGTTGGTTTCCAATCTCAGTGTGGGAGGGGGTTTGTTCCATTTAAGGACCGCTTTGGTTGTAAAAGCCCTACCTAATCCTTTTGCTTTTTTTGTTGGAATAACTTGGATGAGACCAGTTTTGTTTGATCTCAGGTTGTGGTTTGATTCATACCAAGTGAATTGTTTTTTTTAGGTAGATTGGCGCTTTTCCATACAAACATCGATGTACTAGGGTAAGGGCTTTAAATATGATGAATTCCTCGATCGCCAGCCAATGTAGATCTTTTCTGTCCTTTGTGACATGTTCTCTTTTAGGTTTACCGGTGATTGTTCTAATAGTGTTGCTTTGGATCACTTGGCACTGTTTTAGACATTTGCTGCTGGCTCCCATTATTAAAGAGTTGCCATAATCCAATCGGGAGAGAATTGTGGCTCTTGCTATTGTTGTGCTGTTTTGTAGGCTCAGCAAGGGGCTGATTTTTTTCAATAGTTTCTGATGATATTTACAGTTCCTCTTGAGGTAAGCGGTGTGGGCTTCTGCTCCTAAGGATGCCTGTAGATAAATGCCTAGTGTTTTCAATTTATCTGCTATAGAGATTTGAGTCTCTTTGATCTTAAATGCTGTGTATTGCGGACTTAGTTTTTTTCTGCCATGAGATGATCCAAATATCATGAGCTCTGTTTTGGTGGCATTTAAGCACATCCAATTGTCCTTCATCCAACTTTCGATGATGTTATAAATTCTCGAGAGTTTTTCGCTGTCCTGTTCGTAGTTACCACTAAGTTCAAACACCAGTTGGGTGTCGTCAGCGAAGTTGGTGAAAAATATACCGAGTTGGGTTAGCAGTGAGCATAGGCAATGCATGTATAAATTGAACAGTAAGGGGGAGAGGCTTGCGCCTTGAGGGACTCCACAGTCAACTGGTTTTGGTTTAGAGGAATGTTTCCCCCAGACAATCTTAGACTTCCTGTCCTGTAAAAAAGATGACACCCAGTCTATAGAGCAGTTTCCTGATTGATCTAGGGCCTCTCGTAGCCTCTGATGATCCAGCAGATCAAAGGCTGCCGAGAGGTCCAATAAGATCAGCAACCCAGTTTTGCCTTGGTCAAGGATGCTAAGCATTTCTGTTTGCAGATCCAATAGTGCGGATTCCGTGCTGTGGGCTATCCTAAAGCGCGATTGTTGAGGATGTAGTAGATTGTTGACATCCACAAAAGTTGTTCGGTGTTAATGGGCCTTAGGTTTGCGGGGTCTTGTTGATTGAGTTCAGGTTTTTTAGGCAGTGGTGTAACCGTGACAGTTTTGATGATGGCAGGGACATTGCCATCTCTAAACGAAGCATTTGCCATTCTTGTAAGAAAGGGCGCAAAGATTGCAGCGTTGTCAAGAATTAGTTTTGGTGGCAGCACATTTTCAGTGCATGAGGTACTTTTAATACTTGAAAGGGTTTTATTCATGTCTTCCAATGATATTGGTTTAAAATGGAATTTAGGACTTTGTGAGTCGGTCTTGTTTTCTCCTGTATTGTCTGGGATGGTTATGTTAGTTGCATTACAGTTGGAGATTGTCTCTCGTGACTTGATAATTTTATTGTGAAAGGCAGTTTGGACTGCTTCACAGTCCTTTTCAGTGGGCTGAAATGGGGGGATAGTGCTATAGGTTTTTCAATGTTTTTGAGTATCTGGAAAAGTTTCCCAGTCGAGTTAGATGCAGTAGCGATCTGTTCGTTATAATTATTTTTCTTTAGGTCAGTTATTTTAGTCCTGTATGTAGCATCAGCAATTTGCCAGTTCTTTTTGTTACTTACTGTGGGGTTCTTTTTGCCATGTCCTTTCTAGTTTCCGTTTATCCTTTTTGAGTTTCAAAGCTGAATTGAACCATTTTTGGTGGTTTATATTGGGTCGAACTTGCTTGTTTTTTAGTGGGGCATGTTGGTTTAGTAGATCATTCATGTGTTTATTGTATATGGATATAATATCTTCACAGGTATTCTCATCCTTAGTCTCGCGCATGATTTGCGTAATACCTTCTGAGAGGATGGATGTCGTGATTTCTTTAGGTTTCTGTCTAAGACCATTTTCGGGGAATTGTTTGGTTTGGCTGCTTTTGATCTGAGCACTAACTTGGATTCTATTTTGTGATGGTCTGACCATATGCTTTTGCCAAAAGAAACATGGTCACCACTTTTGGATTTCTGCTGACCATTTGCTTCTTATCTCTTCTGATAACTGACGTGTCCAGGATCCACTATCCGTAGCATAATCTCCTGACTGCTGATTTCGTTCCCAGACATGTGACTTCCCAGTCTGCCGATTAGCAAAATGTCTCTAGTCCAACCACGAAACTTGCCCGGCTTTTTGCAGCGTACTTGTTCATATCTTAACTCCAATATTTTGAGGTCAAACTCCAGCCGTTGGGGATCACTCCAGGAAATCATTAGTGCTCTTTGTAATGTGTTATGCATAAGGCACAGAAACATGGCACATGAGAAAATGCTAGTGTCAAACGTAAACTGACAACTTGTCAGCTTTGTTGTTCACGCTATGGATAACGTCTCTTTTCCAATGCAGCCTGTTTTAAGCCAAATCCCCATATTTGTATTTCTTCATTTATTTATGGATGTATTTATTTTTGTATGTATTTATTTATTTAGGTGGTTTCTATAGTGCTTCATGCCAGAATCATCCAGATTTTCAATTCTTGTCTACGTATTGAACCTATGCTGTCTGGCATTGTTATTTTACTAAGGCAAACTCATTGCCCCTGACCCATGACCCCCATACTGCCTGTGTTGCTCAGCATCTCTTACCACCCCACAGCCTAGCATTCGCCACTTCAGACTTTCATGCCTGAAATGTAGTCTTTTTGGAGAACCACTTATTTCACACTACACCCTAGAGCATCTAGATGAATGGCAAACTTTGGAGTTCCACTGCACTGGAGAAGGGCAGGGAGGCAAAACAAGGGAATGCCGTGAGCAGCCACGGGATCCATTTGAAGTGTGCAAGAGCGTATGCTAACTTTCAGCATCAATCAGAAAGGGCCAACAGGACAGGAGATGAATCCAGAGACCTTACCCAGTCGAGTTTCTAATGGACATGGTGCACCACCAACACCCACCTGGCCCTCACTAGTGGGCCAGGAAAAAACGGCCATAGAAATGCATACTATTCACAGGTGGAACATAGAAGTTCCAGAAAGAAGTATATATTAAGTGGGCAAGTAAAGAGGGTGCATGTTGGCAGTGGACACTCTGGATAAGATTGTATGCAAAACCAGATGTGTTTGGCCTAATAGTATCCTCCAAGAGCAGCCATGGGGGCGGTTCAGAACTCGAAATGGGAAAGGGAGCTGTTGTAGAGGTAAACCGTGCAGCACAGAAAACGTCTGAGGTGGGAACACAAAGAGAAAGGCGAGAGCAGGATAAAAGACAGGAGCGAGGAGGAAGAGAGCAGCCAAATGGAGAGATTGTGGGAAACTCTGAGAGGAAAACAGAATAAGACTGCAACTCAGAAAGGGGACCGAGAAGTGGCTTGAACTGCCAACCATCCCCAAAGTAACAAGCAAAGGAACCCACAAGGGGCTGGAAGAGACCACAGGCAGATCCACTGAAGAACATTGCCATGCAATCTCCAACTCTAGTACTGGTTATTTATAGTCCTGTTCAATCTCCTAGAAGGATAATCTTTTGCCTATGTTTCTATGAGAACTTGAAACTGTTGGCAATCTTGGAATGATGATTGATATGCAAAAATACTTTGCCCAGAATTTAATAGGGCTCTTCACCTTTACTACTTTTCTGCCCAATTTTCATCTGGCCAAGGTTTTCCAAACGTTTACCTTCAAGTTCCGTTTCCACCTGCCTCCCATTTCCTGGATCCTGACATTACCCCCCTCCTTTAGAATCACTCTTCACCTGTTTGTGTTTGTTCAGGAATTTCTGATGAAATCTGCTTATTAAACGTGGAGCGTGAACACCTTCTGTTGGTATGGGCCAGATAGTCCTCCGGCCTATAACCCTTCCAGTCAACCCGATAATGTATCTGACCCCTACATATCCGAGAGCGTAGCACATTCTGTAATTCATGTTCCGGGGAATCTTCAATGAGCACAGGAGGCAGTTGACTTCTACCACACAATGCTGTTCATATATATATATATATCAGTAATGAGACATGAAACACTGAATGTATATGCCAGTTGACAGGTAGTTCTAACTGTACTGATACTGCATTGATTATCTGTATCACTTTAAATAGTCCAATGAATCGTAGTGCCAACTTGTAAAAGATTCCCCGGATAAAGAAATATTTAGTTGAAAGCCAAACTATGTGTCCCTTCTCGTAATGGGGCGCTGCTAAGCGTTTCCTTTCTGCAAACATATTATATAGATCGTTTAGCTCTCCTGACATATACAATACCTTTTTGCAGCATGTCTTGCAATGTTTGTGCTTGTAAGTGTGCTTGTGGAACCACCGTAGATGGAATCACAGCGGGGAACATTCTAGGGGAAATCTTAACATAGCAATGAACTGTGAGGAATTAGTGGTGGCATGTCTGAGATTGTTATATGTAAACTTTGCTAATGGTAACAAGAAGGCCCAATCATCCTGGGGCTGTGACAAAAAATGTCTTAAGAATTGTTCCATGAATGGTTTACCTGCTATTTTTGCCGGTCGGATTGCAGGTGGTAACTTGATGACTTGTAACACATGGACGGTCATTACGACCCTGACGTTAAGGGTTTAACGGCGCCGTAAAAGGTGTCGGCGCCGTTAAAACCCTTAACGCCTGATTACAAGGTCCCTTTGCGGGACCCGACCTTAACGGCTGGTTTTACCAGCCGTTAAAGTAGCGTGCCGCAAAGGGACCTCTGTGCTAATTACGGTACCGCAATTTGTGGTACTGTAATTAGCGCCTTCCCCAGTCCCATTGAGCCCTATGGGGCGAAAATAAGAATGGGGAAGGGCCATGGTGGAATGGGGAAATACCACCCTGCCAACCTTCGAATGGGGCGGTATTTCCCCATTCCACCATGGCGGACTTGTTACAACACCGGCACCAACCATGGTGCTAATAGCGCCATGGTTTAGCGCTGGGGTTGTAATGAGGGCCATGATGTCTAATATTTGATAAAGCCGATCAGATACTAGATTTGAAATGGGATCCTCTATCAGTGATAATAGTATCCGACAACCCAAGCAAACGTATAATTTCTTTTACAAAAGGAACTTGCCAAGGTCACAGCTGTAATTCCTCCAAGGCAATGAAGTGTGACAATTTTCTCAATGTACCCACTACCACCAAAACTACTGTGTACACATCAGATTTAGCTAATTCTACTACAAAGTCTAATGAGATGTGTTGCATGGTCTGCTTGTTGTAGGCAATGGGCATAGCAATGTCACTCTTTTGGCCTCATTACACGGTAGGTGGTAAGGGTTTACCAGTACTGGTAAGGGCACTGGTACCGGTAAACCCTTAACACCTTACAACGAGGTCCCTTTGCGGGACCCGACCTTAACGGCTGGTGTAGACCAGCCGTTAAAGTTGGGACCCGCAAAGGGACCTTGGTACTAATTACGGTACCGCAATTTGCGGTACCGTAATTAGCTCCTTCCCCATTCCCATTGAGCCCCATGGGGCAAAAATGGGAATGGGGAAGGGCCATGGAGAAAGGGGGAATTACCGCCCCGCCAACCTTGGAACAGGGTGGAAATACCCCTTTCCTCCATGGTGGTACCGGTATAGTACTGGCGGCAACCATGTTGCTAATAGCACCATGGCTTACCGCATTCCGTGTAATGAGGCCCTTTGTCATTAAGATATCTTAGCTCTTGTGCATATTACACAAAACTATAGATAACTAGCCACCTGTTTCCACATGAAGGGTCACCGGAATAATCATTTCAATACGAGCCCACAGGATACTCCTCCTGTAAATTTACCCTGTCCTGATGAAGGCCGACCCAACATCAGTTACACTACTCAAGCTCTAATAGGCCGAAACACAGTTGTGTTGATGATATGACATTAAACATTAGTGTCCGATTGGCACATTGTACTGATTAGTGCTAAAAAGCACTGCATATTGTATTTGTTTCTCATGTTAATCCTGATAGGATTCCAGAGAATGTATTCCTTTTAAATCATGATCCAAAATATTGGTTTTGGGTAAACACTAAATGTAGTATGTATAGGTATTGAATGTAATTTGTTGAGTATCCTGTGACATTCTGTGAATTGATAATCTAGGCTTTTTGTATATTAAATTTGCCATTGAGCAATCAGTGTCACCATGTCATAATCAATAACGGGAGTAAGTGTTTTGGGTTCAGTGTCCTTGCTCATTTGCTTTTGAACGTTCACTCACCTGGATAGAGCAGGCCTACAACCAGGAGCCCTGTAATTTATAATAGTGATGCCATGTGAGGCAACAGAATCTTGAGCAATTACATCTCTAGGTGTTTCTGCATTCACTACAGTAAATACCACAAATGGGCTGTCATCGGTGATCGGAAGATATGCATAGAAGTGTTGTTTTCCGGGAACAAAATGATGTCTTTCTTGCCATGACCTATGTCTGTTCTTCATGGTCAGACCTTAACATTTCCCACTACTCTGGAGCAGTTCCTTACATGGTGGACTGGCTTAACACAATGCATGCACATATTACCTTGTCTCTGCCTTTCACTTTCTGCTGGCTTTAGAGTTTTCCCCCCAAGGTTACCAATCTGCATGGATTCTCTTCCCCATCAACTCTTGATATTTCGGGGTTTCTGGCTGCATTTACAAAAACTTTTCCTGACACATGAGGCATTAAATCCTTTAGATCTTCTTTTAACCCCACATAAAATGCCATGGACATCTCAGTCCATTATGTTGCTGCCTGAAATCTAGCAATGCAAGTAATCAAATAAATTCATAGCTCCCTTTCTCAAAATAAGTAATTCCATATGGGATGTTCACATCAATAGATTTTGTTGAAAATGGCCTTCAAGTGGGCCTGCAACATATGATAATCCTGTAACGATGCAATATTTTCTAAAATTAAAGTCAAGGCTCAACCTAAAGCAGACTTACAGAGGAAGGACTGCTAAGTGATCTTGGCTTCCCCAGAGCTAGACTACTGAGGTTTGGCCATACATCGGCGTTAACACTGGGCTATAAAGATATAAAAGGTCTTTGGATCCCCTGAAAATGTCTCTGGTTTTGCCAAACCTAATGTATGGGTAGCAATGTTTAGAAGTGAGGTTATATTGCTTCCAGAAGCCCTTGCGTCACTAGTTGCCTTCTGCCTGTTACGGGAAAACCGGGGTTGTAGTTTGTTAATCGGCTTAACAGCCTCTGTCACGTGGGACAGGACTCCTCTCAACCTGGGACAGTAGGCTCACCAGGACAAAATGCAGGAAGTGTGGTTGTGTGACCCAGTCCCAGAGAACCCCCCGAAATGTCACCACGGTTTCTGTTTTTAATCACCCAATACCTCCCAGTACATTTTCTGGCCAGTGTCCTCTCTTTTCCATTGCAGGACTCCAACTCCCAGAGTGCAACTGGTAGCAACTAAAATACTGTGGAGTGCAGCCAGTAGAACGTAATCAAGAGCAGGCAGGAAATTCACAGTGAAGTTCCCTGCTAAACAGAAATGAGACACCCAATACATGACCTGCCAACAGCAGAGGAGCCCCGGGCAAAGGGTGAGCAGCATAGAACGAACTGGGAGTGAGAAGAGACTGCAGGGAGACAGGAGAGAAACATAAGCCCTCCATAAATTGAAATGGCAACATTAACTCAACACCTAAACCTGACGAAAGCCACAGGGAGAACGGGCATCCTGAGGCCTTGGCCGCTACTCCACCAAAACTGTCCTGGAAAAGAGGGGGTAAGTTAGAGGGTTATTTAAGGCCTCTCACATGTGTAACCAAGCCCTTACAAAAAGATAGGTACATATTGGTTGCTTGATTCAGGTGAGTGCTGCAGCCAATGGAAGGGGAGGAGGAGGAGGCAAAACCAGCAAGACCACAGTATAAAAGGGGACACAAGGAAAGGCAACGTGTGGGCTGAAGGAGTGAAGGCAGGAGGTGGTGTGAAAATGGACCGGGATACTGGGCGGAAGATAATCATCATCATCATGACACAACCTTTATTCGAATTTCTTCTCTTTGGGTGCAAAGCTCATGGTTCAAAACACATTTTAAACAAATAAAACACATAGAAAAAATGGTTTCCTTAACAACCTAGGACAGTGCAAGTCTAAAACACTTAACACATCTGGCCTTATTTATATCAAAGGTTAACACAAAGAAGATGCATTAACTGAAGGCACATTAAGATTAAGCTGTTCATCTATATTTATGATCTAAATTAATTTCCATGAGTTGCAGATTTCTTGATAATCTTACTCCGGTTTAGCCAAGACCTATGGATATATTTTGCCATCCTTATACAACTTATCTGGATTAGCAGTAGTCTTACAAATATACATTCCCTTTGGAACCTCACAGTTAGCTCCCACCAAGTCTTAGTGGAAGAGGCATCCTTCAGTATGCCCAATCTAAACTCCAGAAAGAGTGTTTGCATAAAAAGGCGGGGCAATGGAGTGAAGACCAAAATCTTGTTTGCCAGTAAGCTATCCTATCCCCAGCTGAAAAGCTGAGCATGATTCTTCCATCCTACTATGAAGTAGAATCAGGGCAGATTGTTTAACTCTGGAAACATGGGCTCTGTCAGTAGTAGTTGGATTAAACCATAACCCCGGGAGATTGAGGGAACTAATGTCTTCCTTACATGAACCATCACTGGCATTGACACACCCCACCCACCCCCCACTGCTGACAAAAAATATTACCGGGATTCACAGTACTCCACAAGACCTGTCGTGCTTCACAGCATAACCCAGTAAACAACCAGTCTTGAACTAATCTCATCCCCAATAGGGCGAAAATTTGCTTACATCTGAAGAAGGACGTTAGGGGCACTTTGGAGCAGTAAGAGTAAGTTCTTTTAAAAACGTATTCTCTGCTGTTTGTAAAGACCAGTGACTGGAGTAATACCAGGTATCTGCACCATAAAGACCACACTTTTGTCTTTTTCCGGATATATTCCTAAAGCCAGTGAGATTGCACCCTTACCATGCTTGCAAAAGAAGCTTCTCGCTACCCCACTATATGTGACTAGAGTGGGTGAGACTTTTCCACTTGGGCACGCCATGCATTGCTCTCAGAAAAGCGGATACCCAGATAATCAAAGGTTTCCGCTTGTTTCAGCCTGGTGTAGGGGAGACCTCCAACAACCAAACCAAGAAATGACAACCTTCTAGGGAGAAAGGCAAAGTGCATCCTTTTGTGAGAAGAACAACAGCTTTATTTGTATACAAAAAGGAAATGGCGACAGGGTATTATAAGTCTGCTGCTGCAGAGCTCTCTCTCTTCTTCAAAGTGAAACAGCATGGTATAACTGCAAAAATCATCGTCTCTGCCGTACACCCTATACAGTGGTCATCCTGCACCCTCATTGGCTGCTGCCTATTTACATACTACTGATCACATATAGACCCCCAGCTCATTGGCTGTGTCTTCTCTGACTCCAACGTCTTCACACGTGGGTGACGATCTCCTCGGGTTACTATAAAATGATTGGTTAAGTTTTGGAACGCATTACATGCCCTAAGGCCTAATCACGTGATGTGCACCTGGCCATCAACATGCGCTCAGTGGATAACTTTGAAGCCAGTCTGGTTATTGCAAACAAAGCAACTCTATTCTCATCCCAGACACACAAGCGCTCCCATGTCTACCCTCCACAATCTTATAAGAGTTGGCATCCCCCTTTGTTCTCCCTTGATGAGTGGGGGAAAACCAAATAAAGGAATTTTTCAGTGCTGGCTCCATCCATACAGACGCAAAGGGGTCTTGGCTTCGCTGTACATAAGGGGGTGCACACAGAACCCAGTGTGAATTTTTTGGTGAGTTCCAGTAAATTGTAGAGCGCAAGATGAATGAGTGAATGAATGAATGATTGAATATCTTTACAAGAATAATTTACATGCATTTACAGTATTAAGAATGTTATTTTAATTAACAAATGTGGGTAATTCCTTTTTAAGAGCTCCGCAGAGCATGTGCTATATTTCAAAGGTCTTTGATAAGTGTTACAGACAGGCCCAGATTAGAAGAGTGTGTTTGCATTCTTAAACGTAGACACCTATTTTCATGTGTTTTCCCTGTTCATGCAACAAGCTTCAGATATGGCAGAAGGTCTGTGAACTGCCAAGATTAGTGATAAGTCCAAGGTCAGTATTAGCAGAGCACTTGACATCTACTGCAAGAGATAGTGTCGAAGCCTATTATGAGAAAAAACTATTTACCTTGGGGAAACTTTATAATGAAATGTATGTGTATTTTTATCTATGTTCATTTTTTAATCACATGGGATATCATGCAAAATAACACAGTGCACTGCACATGTTTGTACATTTCTATGAAAAGCTAACCTTCTATAAAGCGCAAGAGGAAAGAAGCAATTCTGTCTCAGATTACTTACTATGTGCCCTTGTCTCTTGTGGTAAAACACAGACAGGTGTGAACCAGATGGTAATTGCATATTACTGCAGGTGGTAATTGTATTTTACTGCTTGTGGTAAAACGCACAACACAATTGGTCACTGTGAAGTGGGTCTATCTCAGGGGCTGTTTATATGAACAACAGCATTCAGGTGTCCTGGTCAGTGTATGCTGGTAACCTGCCAAAGTGGTATTGTAGATAAAATACCACAGGGTGATAAAATTAAGATTTAGAGCCTGCCAACTCTGGTTTTGGCTTACCGTTTATGATGCCGGTGTAAGAATAATATCAGGCAGTCCTGTGTTTTTAGAGCTCACCACTATACCACAAAATACCCCAACACGCGAACCCAAAATACCACAAAATACCTCTGGCAGATTTATATGCGTTGGCCGGGAATACGGTAAAGTAATTAATGGCCGTGCCCTTTCATACTATAGCATCACCATATTGTGTGTTCATTCTCTGATTTGGAGCTGTGAGGGAAGTGGCAACAACTGTGCTGTGTGCACATTGATATTTGTTATTGTGTTATTGGTACTAGGCCCACAATGTCTGAGCTAGAAGCTGGGTTTTCTTAACTATCGGCTTATCTCGAAACGAAACTCGATGCGTTTGGCACATGGTCCTCTGAAAATCTGATAACATTGAAAGACAGGATTAGTACTGAAGTGAAGAAATAGACCCCTGAAAAGATTCTTCATTAATAAAGCATTGTACAAACATGTGATCTTAGACTGCTTCAAGCCAAAGAATGTAAAGAGGAGAAAGATCATATTATTAGATTATGGGCCAAATTGAGGAAAAGATATTGAGGTAATTATGAAGTTGCAGTGTAGTTTAGATGCATAATGTGAACGGGTGGAACATTTGAAGGCAGATTTAAAACACAGAGGCCCTTATTTCGATACTGGCGCTAAACCATGGCGCTATTAGCACCATGGTTGGTGCCGGTATCGTAACGAGTCCACCAATGTTCAATGGGGAATTACCACCCCATTCCAAGGTTGGCGGGGCTGTAATTCCCCATTGAACACTGGCCCTTCCCCATTCCCATTTTTGCCCCATAGGGCTCAATGGGACTGGGGAAGGCGCTTAGTACGGTACCGCAAATTGCGGTACCGTACTTAGCACCAAGGTCCCTTTGCGGGTCCCTACATTAACGGCTGGTCTAGACCAGCCGTTCAGGTCGGGTCCCGCAAAGGGACCTCGTAGTAAGGCGCTAATGGGTTAACGGTGCCGCAGCCTTTTACGGCGCCGTTAACCCTTTAGCGCCAGGGTCGTAATGAGGCCCAGAGACTTAGACACAGAACTGCAGGCCAAATGTAGCGATCTTAATACGCTGTTTGTTCAGAAAGACAAACAATTTGCTGAAAGTGAGGGAGAATTAATTCATTTAAAAACTGTGTTAGATAGTGTACGAGAAGATAGAGATGTAGCGATATCGGCCTAGCAAGTATAATGGTGAGAAATCTAAGGAATTGTGAGCAATGGAAAGCAAAATATTTAAACTGTTGGATTAGAATGAAGAAAAAACCAAAACAGTTGACCATTACCAGGCACAAATCAATGAATTGCAAGAAATAATCACTAAAGTTAGGAATTAGAACTCTGCCCTTTGCCATTAAACACAGCAGCTCCATGCACAGTGCAGAGAAATGAAAAGCTAATTTCTAGTTTTTAATCTCAAGAGAAATGGCAGTGCACCACGTTCACTGAAGCTGAATTTAATCACAGCCCTAGCCAGGGAAATTTGCCAGCATCTGTCTACTGGGCAAGGCCTGGCTATGCTCCAGTATTTGAGGTAGAACTGGCCACAACTGTCATCCCACATGCTCACCCACAAAAGAACAGGAGTGGGGACTAAATGATAAAGCCCATAATGCGTAATGTAATTATGAAATCTATCACAGCTTTGATTAAACCCTTCAATAAAGGAGGTATTGAAGATCATCTTGAGGTGGTATACAATATATTTAAGACCCTTCAGATTTGTAGGGAACAATATGAGTGGTATTTTTAACTCACTTTAGATGCTGCTTCTGCCAGTGTCATCCGTGGACCTAAATGAACAGAAAAACTTGGCATGGGTGGATTTTGAGAAATAAGTTAGACACTAATTCTCACCCTCACACACTATACAACACACCAGGAAAGCTGCTTATAGCATGTCTGCACCGCCAAATGAATCCCCTCACCAATTCTTTCCAAATTTTAAAAGTGCATTTTAATGTTTTGATGTGGCCTTTAACCCTCAATCAGTTGAATTCAAAACGGCTTACTTCTATGGGCTTCATAGAGATATCATGCCTCAGTTAATCCTTGAATTTGAAAGGGAAAAACCATTAGACTGGATCACTGAAGAGGCATCCAAGATCAATGAGGTAATATTTAATGAGAAAGAAAAGGAACTAAGAGTAAAGAAACTAAATCAAAGAATAAAGAATCCACAACAGAAATTCTAGAGGTAAAATCTGTAAAGATGCCACTAGAATCAGCCCAACACACAACACAACACACAGTCAAAGGGTTGGAGAGGGTTGCCATGAAATGCCAGGACTAAACAACAATGAGAATCAAATGTACAATGGTTCATACCATACATTAGGGGCCCAGAGTAGATTTGACCCCAACAGAATGGTGCATGGCCATCAAGAAAGACCAAGGTATGTGGATAGATTCATTGAGAATGGAAATCAGCATAGGGAAGAATTCCCACCACATGAAGGACAAAATATGATTTATACACCTCGCCAATATAATCAGTCCCCACCAATGATTGAGACAGGTGCCAAGCAACAGTAATGTCTCAGGAACTAATGCAAAGCATAAATGAGGGGAGATCCGCAAAACTGTGTAAAGTGGAGGCAGATTGAAGGCCCTGTGCATGATTTCAATGGGGAAGAAATACCTGTTGAAGGTGTCACTGAGGTTGACATAAAGATAGGGACGCATAGGGTGGGACAGGAAGTGTTGGCCACATCCATTAGTGAAATACCATTCCTCATAGGGACAAATTGCCTGCGGGTGCTGTCACCCTTCATTGATGGCGTCAATGGGATTTTTTGGTCCTTAGCCAAAAAAAACACTGAAGCCTAAGAAAATAATGACTCAGAGCAAAAGTGCAAAACAATGTCACACTATTGCTAAATCAGAAATTGCAGTGGAAGTATATCTTCAGAATGGCTGTGTGCCTAGCGTCACTGTCATACTCGTGTCAGGATGAAATGAGGGGAGAAAAAGAGAAACAATCTTTAGTGATTTATTTGGATCCTGAGAAAAACTGGGAAACAGAAATAGATTAATACACATTGCGCTTTTATCTAGATGAGGAAAACTGCAAACCAAAAATTACTACAGTGTCAAATCAGGAAAAATACCTTTGATCAATTGCAGAAATACACATGGAAGAAGGACAGCCATAGACCGCTATTGAAGCCACTTTGGCGCTACAGTAGGAAAGAAGTCTTTACTTGACAGAGAGGAAATTCCAAATTTCAACACATTTTTGGGCTTGATGACCCTGAATAGGGGCAAGGAATTGTGGGAAGATGTATGCTAAAGATTACAATTGTCTCTAAAAGCATTCATCACAATGTTTGCATTGTAAGTGAAACCCAAAATAAATTCTATTTGGGAAATGACATCATGCACAGAATATATATGGTGTTAGATTTTTTAAACCAAAGGGCCTGGTCTAGACTGGGTGGAGCTGCACCTGAATTGGTAATTCTTTGGAAAAGGCTAGTTTGTTTCCTCCTGAGATAAATGGGAGAGCATGTACCTGGATGCTGTACACCAATGATCTGGCCTTTTGGACCAAACCCTGATCTGCCTGCAGCATCAACAAGATAGGCTTCAGAGGTATGTGGGACACAGTGGATTGGCTGTAAACATTTTAAATTCAAAGGCGTTCATTTAGCAACCTGATCAGCAAAAGTGGAAATGTGTTTTAAACAGTATCCCTCCTCTGTGCCCCTCTGTATCCCAACCCCGCTGTATATCTGTTCTATTGTTACCTCTGGAAAGCACTCCATTATGCATCTGTACTGCTGTATAACTCTGTAAAGTGCTCTGTGATGTATTTGTATTGTTGTATACCTCCGTAAAGCACTCTGTTGCTTCTCGAAGCTAGGTCCGTACTCAATAAATACCATAATAAGAATGATAAGAATAATATTTACATCAGGACATTTTACAGAAAGTGGAAAACTTCACCTATGTGGGTGTTTGTATTAATTCAAGCAGGGTAGATATGCACAGAGCCATAGAGTTGAAGGGAAAAGCTAAAAATCTGGCAGCAGAGTATGCTAAAGCGCTTTTTGGGCTTTTCTCCTTGTTAGCTGCATTACACTTTTATAAGCAAGAGGCTGTAGCGATATTGACCTATGGGGCAAAGTCATCTTTTGGCCTTTCATATAGGATATGGCCAACCTTGGAAGGCACGCTTTGTAAGAAGTTATTATGCCTCTAGAAAGGAGTCCCCATTCAGGTCATTAGATATGAGCTGGGCCTTTTGTCATTATATGCAATGGTGTGTTGGAAGATTCTAACCCTTTTCCGGAAATGTTGTTTAGAAAATCCTCCTTCAGTGTTCCACATTTTAAAAACAGTGCTGGTAAATGATATAGAAAAGATGCTTGTTTAATAGAGGAAAGCATGTATAGCCATCCGAGATAAACTGGAGGAGGAACTGGATTCAAACCCATGCAGAAGGCAAATCGTCCAAGTTGTATTTAGCCATGAATATAAAGCACTTAATATGTTACCTAGCTATTTAAGCAAATGTCCCAGCCTTTTTTTTTATAGGAATCCATTTTTACAGCTGCATTTGAATTTATATTTGATGAAGGAAGTTCTGGCCTCCTGAGTGGGGAAGGGTGAAAGAGATCTGATAAGTAGGTTTTGTAATAAGACTTGGGCAATTGAGATATTAAAGCACATATTGTTATTTTACACAGGCCAAACTATCCAGCGAACATTGCACTTAGGAAGCATTTTGGAAAGAGCCATTTGTATGACTGCAGAGAAATGGTGGATAGCCTTGCTAAGTGGAGAAAATGTTACCTTGATTTTATCATCAATTAGAGAAGGTTATATTGTTTTGATAGGTGTGCTAGATGCTAAAAACTTGATCAGGCATTATCAAACGGTTTTAGAATGATTTGAATGTGTTTGAAATATAACTAATTATGTTTGTTTTTATCACATCTGATTGTTCTGTTTTGAGAGTTTTATGAAATACCATGAATGTAATCTAAAGATGGCGAAAGTTTTGTTACAAGCCAAATGCTAATTAATTAAATAAAGATAAAGGAGTGTGATACAGGGACATAAGTAGGACCAGAGCATCTGGAAGGTACGACCTTCATTTTACATCGCATTGGGGAGCTTAGAGCAGGGATAAACTATATTGTTCCTAGACTGTGATTTAGATAAATGAGGTGTTTGACTTTAGTTTATCGAGCAAGGCAAGACAGAATCAAGACAGTAGGGGGTACTGCCCTCTAGAGACCATCATGTGGTTGAGGGAAGCCTGTGCTAGGGAGGGAATGGCCTGCACTTGACGTGAGAGAGAGAACGACCACTTGCCTATTGTTGCACCCCTCCCCTTTCAAGCCTGGCGATCTATATATTAAACAATTGTTGCATTGACCAATCTCCCATTATTCAGACTGAACAATACGTATAACTCAACTGCTTGAAGAAGAATAAAACACCTTAAACTGTCACCCAATTTCCCAGAATTCTTAAAGTAATCTGTGACACTAATCTGGCGGTCATGTTCTTGGAATGATAACTGATGTGCAAGAATAATTGACCCTGGATCTAGGAAATATGTATGAGACTCAGTAACTTTAACTGCACAACGTACCCTTTACTACAAAGTACTATTCCAAATACAATTACTGTAAGCAATCAATTGTACAAATGTGTAAAAATGTATGAGGTATAAAAGACACCTTCAAATATATATGGTAGCCAATTTCACTTCACAATCACTCTTTCACTATGAAGTACAATTCCAAATACAATTACTATGCAAACTCACTAAGTAAATGTGCATGAAATAACATACATGGGCAATACCAATATGTCTGGCATTTGCATTTCTTTATTGACAAATAAATGCTTATTCCTTCAACTACTGTACAAAATTACTCATTTTAAATGTAGGGCGGTACAAGCATTGGCAAAGCGAAACCTTTTGCTGATTATGCTGTTTTTCATCTTTAAACAAATGGTAATACCGTCAATAAATACTGTATACAAATGTCTGATGTCCCAAGCATTGACAATGAAAACATGTTTACTTTTTATACTTTTTTATTGGCAAACAAATGTTTGTAGCTTCAATTAGTATGGCCAATATCTCCTGCAATACGTTATAAATAATAGGCATTTGCAAAGTCAATACTTTTCTAGCTTTTAGTTGTTCGTTAACAAATAAATGACTTAGGCTCCACATACCATGAGCTATCGTTCATGTAGAAAGGTATGAATGAATAATCAATGACAAAGCCAATTCTTTTGGAATTTGTAGTTGTTCATTGACAAAGAAATGGTTGCAGCTTCATTTATGACAAAGATTCAGTGCTTTGAAACTTCTACTGGGATGTTTTAGCACATCACAAAACCATAGCAACATTACATGACATAACTACAAGCAATCATGTGTGTAAAAATGTAGGAAATAACAAGGATTGACTAAGCCAATAGCTTTGCTGATTGCAGTTGTTCATTGACAAATTGTCAAATTATGGGAAGGAACAAGCATTGGCAAATACAATAGTTTTGCCGGTTGCAGTTGTTCAATGGCAAACAAATGGTAGGACCTTCAACTACTACACGCAATCCCACATAGAAAAATATAAGAACTAACCAGCATTGCCACAGAGAATAATTTGTCTGTTTGGATTTTATTTTAATTTTATTATTCATAATGTACTACTAGTTCCTAAGAACTATTTCACATATTTCGTTTAACCATCACATTATACAAATAAACAAAACACAATATTAAAATTCATGTCAAATTACCCATCAATACTTTAAAATGATGCCTAAAACAATTGATAAAAATCAACAATTCATAAGAATTGTTTATTTCCTAACCATTTCATTGCTTCAGTCCATACATTGTATAGTGCTATCGTTAGAAATATACTTCCTGAATTCAGGCAGTAACTCCAAAATGATTCTTCGCTTAGTGATTGGAGGCTATAAACAAACCCACCCAACAATCCTTGGCATATCAATTTCATTGGTTCGCAAAAGATTAAACAATTTCAGTACTTGAGCAAATATGACATGAGCGAGATTCCCTCAGAATACCCCGCCCAGGCCCCAGGGTTGTCAAGGTCAGTAACTGATCCTGTCATAATGATAAATAAAATCTTCTATACATACCGCTGGACATTTAAATAAATAAGATTGTGCAGCCTTAAATGTATAGTTAATTCAGCTGTTTCTGATATCTCCTAAGGCTCTCCAAATGATTAAAATGTACAATCCAGTCCCACTCCGTTATTTTCATAATCAGTTCTTCCTTAAGTTCAAATAAATGTAATGATCAATCTGGAGCCCAATTCAGAGATTCAAACAAATTCAGAGATAAGTCGGCCCAAGCAGACAAACCCTTTCACTTATTTTCATTGACCATAGCCTGACCCAACCATGTAAGTAAAGGGCAATGAGGATTTTTCTTTAGTTTGTTTGTTTGTTTTATTATTTATAATGCGCGCCAGACCCAGGGGTATCAGGGCACCACAGTTACAGGATAATGGAAAGCTTAGTTACAGTGTGTCAAAGTGTGAAACATTCATTACACAGCAGGATAGACAGCTAATTACAGAATTTACAGGCATTATGTACAATGCTATAGTTATCCCCATGGGAAACATGTAACAGGACATGAGGTAAGATATATTTCTTACAGTAGAAGAATTTACAGACATTTACAATATAGCAGATGTTAGATACAATGAATGCCAGGTGGGGGTTGCAGACTTGGGAAGGGCATAGTTGCTTACAAATCAGTAGAAATCATGTGAGTTAATAGTCATTAGCTTTCAGTCACAGGATGGTGTTGGTTCTAAAGTTAAGATAGAACTGGTCTATTCTCAGTGTAGGAGGCATGGAGTTCCATAGTTTAGCCGCTTTAACGGGGAAACTATTACCTCCAATTGTTGACAGTTTAAATCTAGGGATGGACAAGCGATCCCTGTTTGCTGATCTGGTGGGTCTTGTGGAAGTCTGTTTAAGGAATCTCTCAGAGAGGTAGATAGGGGTGGCAATATTGAGAGATTTGTGGGTGAGTGACAGAGTTTTTAGCTGGATTTTATCATTGGTTCGGAGCCAGTTGTTCTGTCGTCTGCTCTCAGAGATATGGTTTCTTCTGGAAATGCCTAAGCCGCTCTAAGGGCATTGTTTTGTAGGGTTTGGATTCTTCTAATGATGGATTTGTTGGAGCCTATGTATAGGGCGTTGCAATAATCTAATCGGGATAGGATAAGTGCTCTGGCCAGGATGGTACAACTGTTAGTGGAGAGGAATGGCTTACCTGTTCTTATAGGTTTACACGTATAGGCCGTAGAGGATGCTAGCGTATTGACCTAATGTTTTTACCTCTTATGCTACCTTGATGCAATTGCTGTCAATTATGAATGAGGAATAGTCAGGTCCCAGTTTCTTTAAGTTAGTGCAGGTACCCAGGATGATGCGCTCTGTTTTATCATCATCCAGGCATAGACCATGTGTGGCCATCCATGCCTGGATGATGATGTATACTCTATTCACCAAGGCCAAATCCGTGTCATAATCCCCTGAAAGTGGGAGGAGGATCTGGGTATCATCTGCATAGTTAGTGTAGGTGATACCAAGATGGTCCAGATCATCAAAAAGGGGCTTGGTAAATATGTTGTACAGTGTAGGCGAGACACAGGATCCCTGTGGAACGCCGCAAGTGATAGGTATGGGGTCTGCAGCTTCAGATGGCGAGAAGACTTTCATAGTTCTGCCACTTAAGAAAGATCTAATCCAGGTTATAGCGTCCTTGTAGAAGTGTGCTGCTGTGTCAAGATGGTTACATAGTATTGTATGATCCACCAGGTCGAACGCAGCTGAAAGGTCCAGGAGGAGGAGCAGGGCTGATTTGCCACTGTCTCTGAGCTCATCGACTTGGGTCTTGAGATCAATAAGGGCAGTTTCAGTTCCGTGTTGTGGGCGGAAACCTGATTATCTAGCTCCTAGTAGGTGGTGAGAATATGAATATTTTTGCATTTGCGTGTACGCCACCTTATCTAATATTTTTAGAAGAAAAGGGACTGTAGTGATTGGCCTGTAGTTGGTGGGCATTAAGAGATCTAGCGTTGTTTCTTTTAAAAGTGGAAGTACCCATGATTGTTTGAGGTTTGTAGGTATGGTGCCAGTGGTAAAGGAAGCGTTGATAAGCTTGGATATGAAGGGTGATAAGTCTCGAGCTGCATCCTTAATGAGCTGTGCAGGGCAGAGATCGCCCTGACCAGTTGGATGGTTTAAAAGACAGGATAATTCTTTCGACCTCGAGGTGGATACTTTGGTAAAGTTAAATCGGATAGGATGGTCTTCGGCTATGTTCCCAGGTATTTTGGGAGATGGTAGATTCTTTAGAGAGTCTTTTTTTAGGGATATTTTATTTTGTAAGGTGGCTATTTTATTCGCAAGTGTATGTTGGATGTCTGAGCACCATTTTTTATCTTTGTTGCAGGTGTCTGAGATAGCAATGGGAGTTTCTAGTTCTTTGAGAATAGTACATAATTCTTTCATATTGGAGTTAGCTTGTGAGATTCGAGTGTCGTAAGATGCTCGCTTAGCTAGGCAAATTTCTTTTTTGTAGAGGGATGAAAGTTTAGAGAGCTTTGATTTGTTGGCTTCCGATGGTAGTGATTTCCAGGCAGCCTTGCTGCCTTAACTAGCAGATGCCCCTTCTTTTTAAAGCCTGGGATACCAATGACAATAAACCAAAAAAATGAAAAATCAACCTGTACTCCCGTGTTACTGTCCAATAATTTGTGATGTTGTGATAATTTTTAGCAAAATATTGAATATGTTTAAGGTGCAGAGGAGATGATAACCAACTCTGGCATATGGGTTGCATGATATGAATCAGAAAACAATTAAGTTCCCAATGTGGGAACTCCCGTCCCCTGCACACTATCAATGGCTCAAAACATTTTGAGTCCAGGTAATTTGGTAATACTTTGTGTATTTGTTTCAATATACCCTCCCATCTTTGGATTCACATCAATAGAATTTTTTTATATAATTAAATGCATATCAGATAAACTGACACAATCAATATTCTTGTAAAACATAGATGATTTATTTGTGACCCAACGCGTTTCGAGAGAATCTCTTCTTCAGTGGCATAGGAGTAATTTTCAAACAATCTCTAGAAAGAATTTTAAATAATAAACATTAGTGCAAGCTATCATCAAAAAAATTCAATAATCAAGCATTTCAGACTTTTTTTAAATGCACACATTTAAACTGAACAGGAGCGGGGTGAGCTTGCAGCACCGCTTTACCCCACAATTAGTAGGTACAGGGCCATTGCTCACACCGCCCTGTCCAACTGCACATGTACCATTGTCCCCTCTTGTAATTGTCTTACAGCTTCTAATAGCCTTAGAGCGATTCCCAGCCTACTGAGCTCAACTCAAGCTGTTTGTATTTGATCACTGATAAACAAATGTTTGGATCTTTAATTACAATGAGAAATAACATGTGTACAAATATCCAAAATACCAATCATTAGCAAAGACAAACTGTTCATTGTTTTTACTTGTTCATTGTCAAACAAATAGCTATAGCTTCAATTATTGCAGTCAAGCAGTCATGTAACATATATTAGCCAATATATACACTGCGCCCATAGATATACAAACCATCAACCACTGGCAAAGTAAACACTTTATGACCAATTAGGCTGTAACAGTGTATGAAAATCAAGCATTTCTATGGGTTCTAGCACTTGCTGAATTGCATTGGTTTTGTTGTGTTCAACTAGCACCTCAGCATCAATTAAGCTACATTATTTCCACTACATTTTAATGGTTGTGTTGCATTGAACTATGTCAGCTTTATTCTCTCTTTAGTAAAGTTTGTTCACTGAAAAACAAATATTTAATGAATTTGTGTTTTTACCTTATTCTTTTTATTTCCTTGCATTGTTAAGTATTTCAGTTAGATGTAAAAACATTATAGTGAACTGGAGACTTCCAGCCCTTTAAGATGAGGTAGCAATGTCCTTGAGATGGATTGGGCTGGAGAAATTATTCAAACATCTACAATCGAAACAACTCAGGTAGTTGGTAAAAGGATACCTGTTTTAATATCAATTATCTTAAACAGGGAGTACAACGGACATCAACAGAAGTCTCAGCGTAAGATCTCCCAATGCATCTAAAAAGCATTCTTTTATAGCAAAACATTGTCATAGGTGACGTCAATCTACGTATTACTAACGTCATCCTATGTGGCAAACTACATAAACCTAGTGGAAATTGTGATAGGGTATAAGGGAATATCTAAGTATATGATCCATACTCGTCTACAGGAGTGAAGAAAAGTGATAGGCTTCTTAACATCAGGTGGGGCAACTAAGCCCTACCCTTAAACAGGTCACTACAAAGGTCACTAAATACACGACGTCCCATTGGCTACACAAACTATAGGACCTTTAATCATGCGGCCCCCTACCATTGGTTGGCACTCTAACCTCTGTCAGTATTTTTCCACCTAAATTAGCATCACGCAGACTGGGCTTCCAGGTGCTGGTGAGCTAGACTTCAACCATAGCTTCCCACCAATTAGCATATTCATCCATCATCACATCAGTGGTCTGCTGTCTATTAAGGCTATGAACTTGTCCATGGGAGTGTTCTTAGCTCTGGCGAAATCAGGGCAGCAAAGGCACGCTCTGCCCTCATGCGTAGGTGTGACAATCATGTTCGTCCAACTTCATCCTTACACGTGATTGAAGACCACAAAATCGAGCTTCTGGTGTATTAAAATACTATTTTCTAATAGACCTCTGACGTCTTCCTTGTTTTTGTCCAAGCCTCCTGAACAGGAGCTTTGTTCTTTCACACGATTTGTATCCAATGTCTGCTCACCCCAGCCTGATAAGGCCTTGGCTTCTTGGCTCATCCAGTCTCGCCTTTCTGATATTCACTTCGTAATTCACTTTTTTTATAACTGCGACACACTGGAAAAGAGGCCTTCCTTCTTTAGCCCAGCTCTGCTATAGTATGTAGTGGAAACATCCATTCTTTACTAATTTCCATATATATGTATATGTTGGTGCATGCCGCAATCTATTCACTATGAAGCTAGCCTCAAGAATACTTCATCTGCTTGCGTTTCTTTGCATCTGTACACGTGTAAAACAACTTGACATCTTCATCCGTTCTGTAGCATAAGTTTCTTCATCTTGATCCCAAGATGCCACTTATCTTTGACACTTTCTTGATGCCTTATAAAATATATGCATTCTCCAGTCTCTATGTACGTCACTTCGGCTCTGTGTGACATCAACATTAATCTTTGCCATTAATTTGCTCTGCTTCTTCCGGGATTTCATTCAAATGGCCATTGTACTGTCTCTTATACAGGTATGGTTTCTCAATGGGAACCTTGCTTCCAGGATCCTCCTCGGTATCAGTATTTTCACTGGTACCACACGTATCTCACACTCTGGTTCCCAAAGTATAGGCAGCATGGGTGAGGTGGTTAGAGTGGGGGTACTTAGCTCCTTCTCTACCCTCCCCCTCTGGGCGATTCATCGACCACTCTCCCATCATCCTTCACATCTAGACATCCTTGTCTGAAGAAATGCTTCTTTGGGATCCATATCTTTATGACTCCCTTATGGCATCCAGCTGATTTCACATGCTCATCCTTGTTCCAAGTCATGAGCATTCACTGTCCACTTGGACTGCAATAGGTCCATCTTTCCATATACTACTTATGGTTCTTAACTTCGTTCCCTCAGATGCATGTATAATGACCTTTACAAAGGGTCTCATTACACGGACGGCGGTGGACCAAGGTGCTATTAGCACCTTGGTCCATGCCGGTAAAATACCCGAACCGCCTTGGTGGAAAGGGGAATTACCGCCCTATTCCAAGGTTGGTGGGGCGGTAATTCCCCCTTCCCCCATTGCCCTTCCCCATTCCCATTTCTGCCCCATAGGGCATAATGGGAATGGGGAAGGTGCTAATTACGGCACCGCAAATTGCAGTGCCGTAATTAGCTCCCTGGTCCCTTTGCAGGTTGGTTTTTAACGCCTGCAAAAAGCAGGCGTTAAATTCTCCAACCCGCAAAGCGACCTCGTAGTAAGGCGGTAAGGGTTTACCGGTACCGGTAAAATACCGGTACCGGTAAACCCTTACCGCCTACCGTGTAATGAGGCCCAAAGTCTCTAAATTCTTCATCTGTCAAGTCTCTGGCCTTCCATCCTGACTCAACATCGATCATGATTTTCATCCCTATGACTTTCTTTGCTGTCTTCTTGCATTGTGTGATTATTATCTTTATCACACAAAATCCAAGCAACACCAGTACTATCAGGGCTCCAAGGAACTTCAACATGTCTGCCATCCGTTGTGGAACCCAAGAAAAAATGGATCCTAACCAGATGTCATCAGCAACATCTTCTACTTCGACTATCATCTGGATGTGTAGTTTCGTTAGCATCTCTATGGCCTCTGTCAAAGTGGCATTCTCATTGTTGTGAGAAGGTATGAATGTGCAACATGATTCTCTGATTTTTGCACAAACACCTCCATCCATAGCTGTAATCATGTCCAGGATGTATCTATTCTGAAGAGTCATCAGTCGTATGGATCTCATCTCTTCTCTGATAGCATTGAATCCCTTTATGGTTGTGTTGAATGTCTGCAGCAATTCCCATCTGGCAATCTGCAGCCATTTGGTATTTGCTCCAACCTGGATTCTCGGCATGAAGATCAACGTGAATACCAACAAAGTATGGGTGAACAGTCTGTGCTCATAAGGAATTGAGTCAAAAGCTTCTATTGACTTGGCAGAGAAATAGTTCTCCCTCTTCATCCAGTTAATCAGCTCCACAGATCTCTTCTTCCTCAGGTGAGCATTTGCTTTTGGGAAACTGTCAAGGTTCAAATCACTTTTAGAAATCACCAACAGTGGAACATGAACATTCACTAGTGTGCATATTCCTCCCCAATCTTCGATTAACTTCATATAAGCTTTAGATCCACATGCCCAATAGTGATCCATGATCACTACTGTCCCAATGTTCATTCCTGATGCATCAAAGATACAACACAGTTCTGATTCTCTCCAACATTTTTTGTGCCATTGTTTCTGGAGCACAGCTTTGCACTTTCCAAAGGCACTATCTGCAAGGGTCTTCCTCTGTCTCTGACCCAGATCAGTAGCTTAGCAATTTCCACCCATAATGGCTTGCACAGCACCTGTGCCTTCCAAATAGTTGATTCAGGACAATCAACTACCATCCAGACTCTGCAGCTAACCACTCCTTCTTCCCAGCCATCTCGTGATAACACTGATTCGCAAATCTGCATTTGGCCTCTGTTCTTCCAAATTTGAATGTCGTCTGCAGATTTTCCTGGACTCTCAAGTCTTCTGTTTACTTCCCATCTGATTCCAGCTCCTTTCACTCCAGGCTTTTCGTATCTGATCACGCGATTCTTCGTATGACCTTTTAGCCTTGTCTTTGTATCTTGGACATAGTGTAAGTGATTTCAATCCGGCATACACCCAAGTCAAGCCCAGCGTGTAGTTTGAAACCCTTATTTATTTTTATCTATAAGTTCAATATTCTGAACAATAGACCACTCGTGTCACACCGTTCTCCTGGAAGCCCCCCAACCCCCAGTCACACAGAACCAGGAATCAGGCTCGTTTGCAGAGGTAAATATTTATTTATGTATTTAAAATTGAATCACCATATATTTTAATAGGTACAACAATCCCCAATGGGGTGACAGAACACTGAATAATATCTTTAATACACTAGGAATCAAGTAATGAGCACAAAAAACAAATGCAGCACAGAACAGAATACTTTTGTGTTGATTTGGACAGATGGAACTATGGTTAGAGGTTCCCCCTGCAACACCCCTCAACCCCCCAATAGGCAATGTAAAGAGATGGGAGGAGAGAGCAGGTATTCAGGAATAGCACAAATTAAACAGAATATCAGTCCCACCTTCCCTCTTCAACACAAGAGAAAAACGGAATTGACTTTGCAGCTGTCAGAATGGCTTTGAAATTGTCTTTGCAATTGACTGAGCAAAAACCCCAAATGTGGTCAAAAACACTTAAATTGTTATAAATTCGTACGGGAGCCGCTTTGAACAGTTGCACACAATCACAAGCAATGATTTAGTCCAAAATAAACAATGGAAATCTAAAAGTCCAAGTCGGAAACAATTTAAAGCTATTTCACACGTGTAAAATTTCTCAGAATGTAAAATCGTGGGAAACTTTTCCTTACGCGATATTCTCTATAACGGGAGGATCGCAATGTTTTTGGTTATAAGGATGGCTAAGGATGTTAAGTACAAGTAGGAGTTGAAATTTCGTTTGTATCACAAAAACTGAGGAAGTTATAGAGATTTTACTAAAGGTTGTTTTTGTAAAATAGGCGCGAGAATGGAGAATGCACTTTGAAAATGACAGATGGGTTGAGTACAATAGATTATGACTATGAAAAAGTGAATTCCACAGATGGATCTTACAGTCACGTGATCAGTGTAACACGCCTGTTGTGGATACTCTACTTCTTCAGATGAGAAAAGAGTCAGCGTAAAGATAGTTCTAGCAACACTATGATTCTGAATAAAAGATAGGATGGGTTTGAGATTGGGATAAGACAATGCAAATATACTATGGGTCACAGTTTTTCCAATTAATACTTACAGGATATGTTATTAAATAGGACCATCAGTACTGGTCATGAATTGGATCTGGTCTAGGAAGAACAGCATATCAGGCACGGGATGGGTCAGCTAGGCCGGACACTGGATTTGCACAGGAACAGCCCTCCTAGTCTGTGGGTAGTTCCATCCGCTGGATAGCGGGTTCCTCAGGCAAGCCTAGTGGTAGCAAGCCAGTGAATTTCAGGATACTAGTTCAAAAGTCCTTCTCACACCACAGCACTTCACTGGCTTGCAAGAATAATTTTGAGGATTAGGCCTTGCAGAAAGTCAATAGTTCTCTACTGCTTGCAAGAGTCTTGGCATCTGGATCTTGAAGGATGTCAAAGCTGGATGTAGAATACTGGATCAGAGTGCTTCGCCGGAATCAGGAAAGTGAATGAATCAGTGAGTCCCTATGTGTTGTCAGCTGTCTCTATTTATCCTTTAAAATGACATCACCAAATGGGTGTATGGGCCGGCTTAGCTAAGCTTGCCCCTGCGAGCTGCGATTGGATCAAAACTTCATCTCTGCCTTGCATTTGAGTGATTGGATCAAGGCCGGATGATGTCACATTTTATGGTTTGCTTTACAGTTCTTAGAAACCTCCCTTTAGCTACTGGTCTCAAAATCAGATTTTATACTAAATACACATTTCTACATTGGTCACTTTTCCACAGATCACGCACAAAGATGTCATATTTTATGTAGCATCTGTTCATCAAAATCTCGCTGCTGTGGGGTCTTGTTTCAACTTTCTACAGAATTTTGTCCTTTTTTCTATGAACACAATTTCCAAACTGTATGCATATTTCCACAAATGTGTGTCTTTAACATGGGAATGTGTGTGTACATTTTCACAATTCTAGGATTAATACATTTCACATAAAACCACGTATATTGCCATTTCTGTCCAGAACATGTTACATGGTTCTGCCGCCTCTTAAAACGTGCAGCCAAAAATTAGACTAACAGATATGTCCTTGGTATATTTTTCACCATTTTGAATCACAAGTTATGAGTCTTTAAAAATTGTTCTATGTTCATGCTTAACAGCAAATGGTACGCCCCTCTTTCTCTCCCTGGAGTCTAGGAGCATCCCCCTCCTTGTTTGTTCCTTCCAGGAGCCTTTTACGACCCTCTCACACCTCTGTTTACTGGGCTGAAGGGTCTTCTATTGTTCATTCTCTTTCTGTAGACAAGAGTCTGGGTTACCCCTCAATTAGCATCTCCCAGTGAGTTTCTGCTGAGAGGAAGGCCCTCCTCTTGGGAGAAACCTGTTTATCCACTTCCTAAGGGTTGCAGCTCAGCCAAGCTAATGTATTCTTAATTAAAAACCAGGGACCCACCACATTTGTTGCATCAAACATAAATACATTACTTTCTCAGCTTTAACTCTGTGGGATAAAAAGCAACTGAGATCTGTATTCTTTTTAGCCACAATCCTTTTTAAGTTTGCTGATCCGGCAGACTTTTTAGTTTAGATCACTTTAAAGTTTCATCAGTAACACATCAGCTCTCATTCAGGTAGCCCAGGGTACTACACCCAGATTCTGACAGGGGCTGTCAGTTTACAGACAATCCAGTTTTTCTGAAGAAATGTTTTGCTCTTCACATTTAGGACTTTGTATGTTCGCAATGCTTCATAAGACTACATGAATTTTAGCGCCAAGCAAGATTTTGAATGTTGAAGGGTGTTTTGTAATAGGCATTTTGGAGTTTTTAGCAACAAAGCAAATGTCATTTATAGACACATTTTGTAATTTTATTTGCAAAGCGCTGCTTCTCTCTCTGCACTCTGTTTGCTGGTCATGGAGCCCACTGGCACCTTTTCTGCAAAGGTGTGCTCTATTCCACCACACATGCACCATGGGTGGCAGGTTGTGCATCCATCTTATTGTTGTGTCGCAGGACGCAGTTTTTGGAGGTTTTTGGCGCACAGAAGGGATTTGCTGCCATTGTTGCAGTTCCTTGCGCCATAAGTATTAGAGCGATGCCGCATAGCACAGCGGAGTGGGTCAATACATCCCACAATATTCATCTTCATCTGGATCTCTCCATTCAGTTGCCTTTTGAGATAGGCATCTTGCCCCATGAACTGGCCTCTTGTACGACAGAATGCTATGTGTGATAGACAATGGCCCTCATTACGACCCTGGCGGAAATCGTGGTGCAAAATGCACCATGGAGCACGGCGGAAAGCTGCCGATAGCGCCATGGGGGTTGGCGGATTTTCCGCCCCATTCCGACCTTGGCGGTGCGGTAAATCCCCATCCCCCATTTTACCCTTCCCCATTCCCATTTTTGCCCCATAGGGTATAATGGGAGTGGGGAAGGCGTTAATTACGCCACCGTAAAATACGGTGGCGTAATTAACAACAAGGTCCCGTAGCGCCATGGATTTCTCCGCCCGGAAAAACCAGGCGGAAAACGCTCCATGGAGCTACGGGAACTCGTAGTAGGGCGGACGGGTCCGCCGCGAATACCGCTGGCGTAAACCCACTCCGCCAGGGTCGTAATGAGGCCCAATGTGCTGTCTGGACGTCTATTTCAATAGCTATGAAGATATTAAACTTTCCCATGCTATGAGGCAGAAGTGCACATACAACGCAGTCCTCCTTTGAGGTCTCCTTCCCACTTCTTTCATATGCTGAAACCATATGTTATTCCCGAAGTGTGCTGTACTATCCAGGTAATCATGCAGCTCATGATCATCCTGCCTAGCACTTCTCTTCGATCTTCTTCTTTTCTTATGAGCCTCTAAAATCATCTTATGAAGTATGTCAGCATATCTCTTCCTTATTGGACCAATCATAGGAACATTTGTCAGTGGGCTGGGTGTTTTTACATGTGCTACCTATGTAGATTCACTCCTAGTCAATCTCTTCCTTTGTATCTCCTTTCAAGCCTGTTTCGGGTGCTCAAGAACAATCTCCACAACACTTTTTTCTAACAAAATATCTCTAGTGACACTTGTCATAGCCCCAGGCATTTCTACACCATCTACTGGAATAGGAATGACTACATAGAGTTTTGGCTGCCTTGTAGTTGCCACATCTGTACCCTTCTCTTGTATAGGAGGATACACAGGAGTCTTTGCTCCACTTGCGTCTATATAGTAAGCAATGCGTACTGTAAATGAGAGCAGTATCACTAGGAACAATATGCAAGAGTAAATTGCACACAGATAAGACCACTTGCAGCAATAGCTTTTTGCACAACGTGGACGTCTCTCGTGATCTGCCATGATAAAGTTGCTATTGATGCTGCCCATTTTACTACTTAAGGAAGGAAAAACAAATCTTTAATCAGGCAACATCATGCACTATTTCTGGAAACTGCTGAGTTGGCTCCACGCGTTCCTTGATCAGCTACAGCTGGCTTATACGATGATGAACAAAAGTTGCCAGTGAACACTGCGATTTGGCCTTTTACCAGACGACATGAAGATTCTGCTTCAGCATGAAACAAATTTCCTCAATCAGTAGACTTTTGGATCTTCTCCCTCGAAAGTCTCATTCAGTTCTCAGTGTTTTTTCAGAGTACCCGTTCACTTGTATTATGATGCCTCTCAGTATTTCATTAAGTGCTGCATTGTTGCTCGGATCTCTTAGGAAGGTTCAGACAACAGTTTGTCTCCCAACAAGATGCGGACCTTCCTCAATCAGATAATAAAATACTAAGCTGACCAGTCTATGCGCATTATCCGGTGATAGGGACATTTGTGTTTCCCCACTGTACTCAGGAAGCTGAAGGATTTTCTCAATAATAGCCGAAAGCAATCTCCTCACGATTGGACCATTCTTAGGATCTTGCAGGAACAGATTAATGCTAGTAGTTCTCCCCACAAGCGCAGGGTAAGCGAGCAAAATGAACAGAAAAACTACAAGACCTACCTGTGAAATGTTGTCATTGGGCACCACCATAGGTACCTCCGAACAGAATTTCAGTAAGGAAGGAATTGGGGAACTGTTCCCTCTTCCAGTCCTCGAAAAGGAACTCCAGATCTGGCATATCTTTTTTTTTTTCAATCAAGTCTTAAGCATGCCTCAGTCCGATGTCAACAAACTCCTGTGGCTCAAGAACAAAATAGCTTCCCTTAACTCCTCTTTTAGTGACTGAAAAGAGTGTCCTGAAATAAGCCACAGTCCAATATATTCTTTATATTTTTTCAAAAGCTTCTGCGTCGTTCTTCCTCGTCATTGACCTGGTCTGCACGTGCTTTGGTTCTTCCCTGATGCTTTCTTCTGATGGGGGTGAGGGTGAAGGGGGTTCTCCAGCATAGACTTTCACATCTCCAAGGAAAATCCAAGTGCGTCTACCTTGCACTTTGACTGCAGACAGCGTCACGTCATCTATTATGAAGGGGCCATTAACATGGCTTGTGCCACCTTCTAGCGAAGTTGCGGATTAGGACCGCATCCCTGTGGAAAAGTTTGGGAAGACAAAACTTTTTAATTCCACTTGTTGTAGCATCTCCTTCTGTGTTCTGCACTGTCCCATACCCCTTTCGCTTGAGCCAATCTGAATTGACAGAGATACTTGAAGTCATGCATGTAAGATAATCACGTAACTCCTTTCCTAACAATTCTGCTGTTGTCTGGGCATTACCTCTAGTTCTAGACGGAGGTGTGTCCTAATTCACCCCCTTGTCACTATCTCGTGGGGGGTAAGAAGGTGGTCTAAACCTGGCTGATTTCTCAATGCATACAATGCCCCTGGTAGACAATGCAACCATCCTTTCTTCAGGGTAAGCTTCAATTTGGCTATTCTCTCTTTAAGCAATCCGTTGAGTCTCTCACAGACACTATTCACTTGCGGGTGATACGCCGATGAAAACTTGTGCTTTATAGTAAGCAAGAAGCGTATTTGTTCAAAAACTTCATTAACAAAATGAAGGCCATTATCTGATCTCAATAATTCACATATTCCCCATCTAGGAAACACTTCTCGTACTAAAAATGTGGCTCCACAGTTTGGGATATATTGACCCACTCAACAGTATTTCACCACATCACCAAGCTGCATTTGCGCAAGAAAAAGCCACATGACTGTGTTGGCTCCTGTGCGTACCAGGACCTCAAAACTGCATTCTGGCAGCAACAAAAAGATGGCTGCACCATCTTGCCTAGCACACTTCAGGCAAAATGGAACAAGGGGACACACTGAAAAAGTATGCCAGTGCATTCTGAAACCTATAAATGGAATCAAGTGAAAAGGGAAGCCTACCATTGCTGCAAAAGCCAAAAATCCCCTTCAAAGTGAAACATGTTCACCCTTTAAAAATGCAGCTTTGATGCTAATTCCATCTGTTCATTCTGAAACCACTGTGATTAAAAAGACCCTGTCATGCCCAATATATTTCACTGTGCTTCACTAAAAGCAGGCATAATTCCTGAGTGACAGGCCCAGTCAAACCAACTCTGAGAGAAATCAATAAACAACTGCACTTTCACTTACACAGGAACACATGTTTATTGCTTTCCAGATGTATCCAGGCTCTGCAATTCAAAGAGACTTTAACTCTCTGAGCCAGTTCAGTGTCAAATGTATATATGCTTTAGATAAAACTCCTGCATTCAAGGAAATAACTACAGCTGCAAAGATAGTATGGGCATCTGAGTGAGCTCCCAAACTGAATTTAAAGAAAGAAATGCTAGCAGTTGTTAAAAAAATGTGGAAAAATGGGCTTTGCTGACAGAAGAAAAAAATTGGCCTGTTTAAAAATAAATTGTGAATGAGAGCCTGCTTACTTAGCAATGTAAAGGGATTATGTTAGTGGTGGTAATACACACATAGTCTATCTTCTTTCACAGGTTTGTTTTAATTTAGGACCCAAAATAAGAAATTAAAGAGTTTAAAACACATGGGCTAGAGTTGCAAGCTCTCAGAAAAAGCAGTCGTTCCAGTTTCCAGCCATAAAACTTCCACAAGGAAGGGAGAAACACCATAAGTCCAGGACACGTAAGTGATAATTGGCAGCTTGAAAAACTTTGAATGGGCCAGGACAAAGAAAGTTCACATGCTCGCCAGACATTCGTCTGTGCTCCAGGCTGGGACAATAGAAGTCCTGGGACACTGACCTGTGAAGTGTGAAGGGGCAATAAAACCTTCAATTAAGATGAGAAACCCCTACCTTGCCTTGAAGGAAATGACTTTTGGCAGCAGTTGAAGTTAAAGAAAAAATAAAATGACCCAACAAAGGAACTGCCTTTTGGTGCCAAAGACTATTTTATAAAGAAACTTTAAAGACTTTTGTTTCTGCAGCAAGAATTAGCAAAAATGTAAAAAGTTTGCAGTTTCAAATATAATTTTATGGGCTTTCTTTTAAAACTTGGTAGGTCTCATTGCCGCATGGGGAACAGAAGTTACAAAATCTGACAGATTACAAGGAAAGTATTAATGTTGCAAACATAACATTTTGTACATACATCTGTGTATAAATGTATGTTTTTGGCAAAATCTGATTTTAACTAAAGTAAATGTGGGAGTTTTTGGACATTGTAAAACTCACCTCATAAACCTGACATCATTCCCTTGGAAATCCAACCAGCTGAGAGCGAGGCGGAGACTAGAACCCTTGTCCAATCCCTTTTTTAGGGGTGTGTTTAGTGAAGCCTGTCCCAGTCATATACTTGGATGATGTCACTAGGTATTATAAATAAGGGTCCCTGACAAGACTCTAGGACACACACTCTTCCTGATTTCCTGCGCTGCGTTCCTGTACCCGTCATCTTCCAGATCCAGACCCCAACTACAAAGCCAAGCATTGCTGCTCCTACCCCAGGGTCCACTGCAAAACCCAAGCATTGCTGATCCTGCTCGAGCAAGGCCTCAAATTCTGAAAAGCACTATAATTCCCATTAACAAGGGGAAAACTGTGGTACCTTTGGCATCCTGATCCAGCTTGGCTTGCTGCAACTCACTGCATGCTGCTGCCATCCTGCTACCCTGATGACCTATATTATCCAGTGACCAGAATTGCCAGTCTAGAAGTGCTACCAGGTAACCAGTCCCTGCCCAGCTGATCCTGTCCCACTGATTTTGTCCGGCTGTCCTTTGTTAGACCAGATTCGTGTGGTGACCCAAGCGCTGACTGTCCCAACATCCTAAACTAAAGTGGACTGTGAGTATAACTAGGAGCCATAGAAAACCATAGTACACCTTGCCTTGTCTTTGTCCTCATCCCTCTCTAAGTCATCCTATCCTTACCCTGATAACTTGTAATACCGTCAGAATCATTCTTGCAACCCTGCCATTGATTTCTCGTGCTACCGCCATCTCTTTAGTAATTTGGCTTGTAAATCCTAAACCATTAATCCTATTTCGAGTGATCAGACTGGTTCCGCCAGGGCGGGCGCTCGGGAGCTAGGGTTGAATTTGCATATAATTTGCATTTGCGATTTACAATATTTCGCCCGTTTTTATTAAAAACCGTTTTGGTAATTTCAGGTGGGAATTGCAAAGTTTGCAAAGTTTACAACGTGTAATTTGCTGCATTCTGTGTTAAACCTGCCACTTTATTTTCTAATTGTATGCTCTTGGTTATACATTGCTTGTGATTGTGACCTGGGATATTTGAAAAGGGGGTGTGATATGAGTGGTGTACCATCTCAATATTGAATCTAACATAAAAACATAAGCATTTCAATCGTGCGCTGCATACTAGGCCGAGACTAAGGTGTGCATCGCCTGATTGAAATCCTTAACAACAGGTGGAGTCTGGGTGTGTACACGGTCCAGCTTCAATCCACCTCGAGAACAGACATACTACTACGATCATTTATGTGTATCCATTACATGCTTGCAGCATGTCGACATAGTCGATATGCAAATGCTGAAAGGGTCCATTAGGTCTTGGAATAACTCCTCTAATTGTGCGCAATGTGTGCCCAGCAGTAAACCTTTGACATATGATACAATTTACTACATAAAATGCAAGGCTACAGGCATCACCAGTTTACCAGTGCTGTCTTGTCGCCACAATGCTGCAAAGGGGTTTAAAGAACACCCTCTCCATGTCCACAAGTCTTTCTCATCTTGAGGAGCTTCCCCTGGGATATCTGCTAGCTGAGTCCAAGACAAGTTATTATAACACTCAGACACACTCATCATCACACTCATCATCACCACCATGATTTCAGTCACATCAGGCGTATTTAATGACATAATAGTTTCTGAACATGCATTTCGCTTGGCTTCCTCATCTGTTTTTTGATTTTCACGTGAGGTAAAGTCTGCCCTTTTAGTGTGAGCTGCGCTTTTAACTACTGCAATGGCTACTGGGAGTTGTAGTGCTCCAATAAGGCTGCGTGCTGCACTGGAGTACCATCCGCTCGGAGGTAGCCCCTCCTTTTCCAACATTCTAGCCCTGGATGCACAGTTGAAATCACATAGGTGGGGTCACTGCACACCGTTACTTCCTGGTCTGCGGGTCTCTCAAGCATGATAATCAGGGCCACTAATTCTGCAGCCTGTGCTGAAAAGTGAGACGGTAGTCGTACATTTAACAATATTTCAAACTCCCCATTGGCCGTGTGCTCCACCACAGCGGCACCTGTATATCTTTGTCCATCATTTTGTTCGATTCTTGAAGAACCGTCAATAAAGAGAATCTCCCCAGCTGCTAGCAAATTTTACTTCACCCTCGGGAATTCCTCATAGTTCGAGCAATCATGTGCATGCTCATCCTCTGCCAGTAGTTCTGCTACAAACATGGCAGGATTCACTATTCTGCATTGCACTATTTTAATCACCAGATTCGATATGACTACCTCATAGACAGAAGCCCTTTGAGATGTCAACGTGCCTTTAGGTTTTTCCAAAATGGCAAACAATGCATGTTCAACAAATAACGTCATGGAACATCAGATTACTATGCTAGCAGCCTTCTCAGTGGCGAACGTGGCGGCTGCCAAACATTGTTCGCAAGGAAAATAACCTCTCATTACTGGGTCAAGAATCCCACTGTAATATGCAACGGGCTTGTACGCCAACGTGGTTCTCTGCGTGAGTACTGCTGTCATAACAATGCCATTTGTGTGCGAAAATAAGAAGAATTCCTCAGCATAATTTGGAATCCCTGAAACTGGAGCTGTGCAAATTGCCTTTTTCAGTTCATCAAACCCTTCTTCCATCTCCTCATTCCAAACAATTTTTTCCTGATTTACCTGTGCTTTCTGCAAAGCTTGCAACAAAGTTCTTATGTATGAACTGTAATCAAAGACCCATGCTCTTACAGAATTACACAGTCCCAAAAATCTCTACATGTGCTTTATCATGATTGGCTTTACTGTTTTCAAAATAGCCTCAGCTCTCTTAGGAGTAATCTTCTTTCCTTCATGCGAAATTAACTGACCTATGTACAGCACTTCCTCTTGACAGTACTATAACTTCTCCTTGTCCACTTTATATAATTTCTCTGCAAGGATAATCATTAGCTGAACTGAATCACGTCTGCACTCTTCCTCTCAGGTGCTACAGACCAATATGTCATCCACGTACAGCAACACAACACTTTCTAAATCAATATTGCTTAAATCCATCTGCAGGACCTATTGAAAATCGATGGAGGCTCACAGTACCCATGAGGTAAACGAGTGCTTTTCAAGTGAGTTTGTCTGAATGTAAATTACGTCAAATCTTGCAAGTCTTTATGCAATGGGATTGAGAAAAATGCATTTTTCAAGTCAATCACAGTGAAATATCGTGCCTTAACAGGAATATTACATAATATTGTTGCCGGATTAGGATCTAGAGGGAACTCAGCCACTAAAAACTGGTTAATTGGGCAGAGGTCTTGAATTAAAAGTCACATCCCCCCTTTCCCTTTTTTAATCAGATTAATCATGCTATTACACCGTGGCTCTGACATCATTAAGATGCCCTCTACCATCATGGCGGATATCGTCTTAAAAATACCTTCATCTGCCTCTTGAGACATAGGATACTGTTGTGCTTGAGGTAAAATTTCTTCTGGTTTCAATGTAATCTTCCCCTCTCCACCCCCCTTCAATAGGCCTACATTATAGGGGCCTTTTGTCCATAACGAGACTGGCACTTTTGCCATGTAGTCATTGTAATACTCGGGGCGCTTCTGAGCTAACATCATTTTCTGAGGAACCTCACATTTAATTGCTCTCACCTAATAAGTAATACTCATCTCAAATATTACTTTATCATCTGATGGTTGATCTCTAAACATATCCTCATCAATGACATCAGTCAATGTGTAACCTTCCCCAATGGCAATCACTGTGCACCATCATCTGCCGTCATGTTCATTTTCATCAAGCAAAGCCATTTCTCCTCGCACAATGGCTGCTTGTAATTCTAAAGGAAAGATTCTCCCTTCTTCTTCATCCATAGGTATCTTTGGCCTGATTAAGAATTTATCAGGTATTCTCATAGTCCTACCCACTAATCCTGGTAACCATGTCAACAGAATGCATACCCTATAGTGAAAAACATCTGGTTCTAATGGTACTCCTTGTATGGCCACTAATGCAAATGCTATACTACATTCACTCACGTTTAAATAATGCATCCCTGGTGTTGAACACACTATGCCTTCATCAGTGAACGAAATTGTCATGTTCAACTTGGTCATTAAATCTTGACCTAATATATTGACTGGTGTCTGCCTCGAATACAATAATGTCATAGACATGTCACACTCTCCCATAGAGACTGGCAATGCATCAGTAAAATGAACTCTGCTTGGAGCACCTGTGAAACCTTGAGTATTCATGGCATTTCCAGACATCGAAAATGTACTCTCTCATATACATGAGCGTGTTGCGCCTGTGTCTACTAAAAACAAAAAAGATTTGCCTCCTATATTGACATCAACCCTCAGTTCCTCTTGAGGATTGGGCATCACAGGTAGTATCAAACACATCAAGTCCCCCAGTGAGTCACCCTGTTGTGTATACATTCTCATCCCCGTACCTGTGAAAGGATTCCCTCAATCAATAGTAACACCCCCTATCCTAGTAGTCATCAACTGTCCTATGCTTGTGCTCTGCTGTATCTCCATGGGTGACTGCTGTGACTGCCCTTCTGGTGGATTCATTGTTGCCTGCTGTGTTTGAAAGTCTTTCAGCATTCTCTGCACTTGTGGCTGCTGCACTGTTTGATTCTGAGCAAACCCATCTCCATTCTACAGTGAATATATGCAGGCGGGTTTTGTAGCCCTCCCTCTGGAGAACTGCCCCTTCTGCACAAATTCTTGACTTCTATATGTGCAAAATAAGTGTCCTGACATACCACATGTCCAGTATACAGGAGGAGGTCTCCTAATTTGCCGCTCCTGCATATTTTGACTATCGATCTATGTGTTTTGAAACCCACTTTTATTGTTCTGAAAGTTTCCCTGATTATTCTGGAAGCCCCTACCTCAAACGCCTGCCCTTTCCAGTGGTGCAAATCCACTATTATTTTGATCAAACTGCCTTTGGTTATTCACCTGTGGCATGCTTGCTGCTTGCTGTAAACCCCATCCATCTCCACTAGTCAACATCGCCCCTTCGATGGCATATTTGGATAGTTTTTTCTGGACTAAATTTGCCTCTTCACCTTTCCTAGCATCGTCTTTCTTTCGATTCTTCTCTTGCAACAGCCTGCAATAATGTGCGATGGTCAGCCATTATAGCTCCCATATCTGATGTATCCGGACACAGTACTCTAAGCGCTTTCCACACCACCGCCCTATAGTTATTGAATGGTGCCCCATCATGAGCAGTGTTTATCATGGTAACACTAGAATACCCTGCTCTTGACCAAACGTCATCAGCCCTTTCTCCAAGGATGGCAATCAGGAGACCTTTAATGTCCACTATAGCTAACGTGTTTCCTCCTGTCTTTGTCTCTAATTCATGTATCCATTACCCAGCACCGGAAGTTAAACTCTGGAGTTTTGTACCTTAAATTGTCCTTATCCTTCTGTGGCCAAGGTATATACTGTGGTCTGGCTCCTCCCTTCTCTAACAAAGGAAACTGTGAAATCCCAAACTCACATTTGTCACACATCGCCTGACTATCCATAACAGGGACAATGGTTCTGCTCCACCTTCTACCTGGCAGTGACCTTAGCCTGATCACATAAGGTGGTGAGTCCCCCTCTCACCATGGGATCACCCTTAAGGTGGATCTAGCTGGGTCAATGATCCTGACGCCCGAGATTTGGGTTGGTCTAGATCCAATCACCTTACTTCCTTATCCATTGAAAAAAAACCTTCAGGGCCACATGCATCACCTTCCTCTTCCCCACACAAGGTTGCTCTGTCCACGTCTGTCATATCCTGTCCCCAATTTGTGTGACTTCTCTCCTCTTCATCTCTGTTAAATGTTAAATGTTAAAGATATTTGTACCGCGCACGGTCACCATTGGAGTTGGTCCCCAGGTGCTCTGGAGGATCTGCAAACGAGAAGGTGGGATGGGTTAGTAGGGTGAAGAGGGAGTAGGATAGTGAGAGGAGTGGTGTTCTGTTGGCAGCTTCAACTCGGTATACACTGTGTGCTGAGCTTTTGGTGCGAGTATCGGAGCAATGTCAATCCTCGTGTGCTGTTTGTGCGGTTTATGTGTTGTAACGGTGTGGTGAAGGGCATGTGGCTTGCAGTTCACAGAGGTGGTTGTATTCGTTTTTGAGCAAGATAAGTACGTAGTAAGTTTTGAGCTTTTTTTTGGTTAGTGAGTTATATGCTTTGCAGCTAATCACAGTATGCCTGAATGGCTGGATTTTGGGAGTCCTGCCTGGTGCAAAAATGGCTGGACTTTAGAGTCCTGTATAATGGGGGAAAGGCCCATGCCCAACAGAGCAATTGAGTATAGTACCTCACTTCGCTGGATTTGAGAGACAATTGAATAATTCAGTACAATCCTAAAACACCGCTTGAATCGAGAGTCCCGCAAAGGGAGAAGGAGACCCACGTCTGACAAAATTTTGGTTTTGGTGCAACACATTCCCTTTTGTATTCTAATGAACTATGTTTAGTGAGGTTGAAGTGGCTATTCTCCTCCTTGGGTGTCGGAACACGACTAGTGGTCTCCTCTTACCCTACCCTCTGTGTGAATATGTTTGCTTGAACTGTGGGTGTGGTACGGGCCAGGATGCTGTGGATGAGTCATCTAAGTGATTTCATCTTGGTCTGTCTATGTGTTCAGTCTATAGTGTCCTCCTCTTGTAGCTCTCAAGAGGTCTTATGGTATGTTGTGGGGTGCGTTCCTTGGGTTCTGTTCGTGTTCGGTTGTTTAGTGGGCACCAGAGTCGGTCACTTTATTCATCAATTGCTTAGCAGTGTGGGCGTTCTTGTTGGTGGTCTTCTAGTTACGAAGTGAAGAGCCAGCATTTGAGCAGTTTCTTGAATACTAGGTGGTTTCTTGTGTTCCCTATATTCTTTGGTAGGTCATTTCACGTTTTTGGTGCCTGGTGAGAGAACAATGATCCTCAGAGTTTCTTTTTATTATAGGGTTTTGGTTCCAGGCGGATGTCGTTGCTTGATCTGAGCGTTCTTGTTGGCTGGTGTAGGCGTAATTTATCTCTCACGAATTCTGCGCTTTGGTTGTGTATAGCTCTGTGCGTGATGCACATGGATTTGAAATTTATTTGCTGTTTTATTGGTAGCCAATGTAGTATTTTTAGGGCAGGTGTAATGTGTTCTCTTCAGGGTCATTTGAGAAGGATTCTGGCTGCCGCATTTTGTATGCATTGTAGTTTTTTTAGAAGTCGTTGAGGCATGCCCAGGTAGAGGCTGTTGGCGTAATCTACTCTGGACATGACCAGAGCGATGATGGTGAGAGTTTTGTTGGCAAATGACAGGAACGGTAGTATCCTTTTTGCCGCTCGCAAGAGAAAGAAGCATTTCTTGAGGAGAGTGTTTACTTGTGGCTCTAGGGTGAGGTTGTTGTCCATCAGTGACCTGGAACTCCTTTATTTAACACATGGAAAAGCCACCTTAATCGAATACATAACACGGTTTAATCAATTATCAGTCGAGATGGCCTGGCCAGAGGAAAAAAAAGCAGTTGTTTTTTATAAGGGACTAAGCGATCACATGAAGGATGCCCTTGCTGTAGTTCCCTCACTCCCTACACAAAACCCTGATCTGCTGGACTTGGCATTACAATTAGATGCCAGACACTTTGAAAGATATACGGAATCCAAAAGAGTCAAACCCTTGTTTTCCTCGCACCCTGCCATTTCCGAACCACCCAGTGAACCCATGCAAATCGGGGGTGTCCCCAGTCCCATCTCCCCTACCGAGAGAGAAAGACGCAGACAAGCTAATGCCTGCTTCTACTGCCGTCTGAATGGCCATTTTGTTAAAGAGTGCCCGAGACAGCCCAAAGAAAGATCCACAGGTTTTCCGAAGGCTCGTCCCTAGTTTAGGGAGCACGGACGAGCCTGCCAATACAGCACACTCTGCCCTCTCCCTTGTCGGAAGCACGTGGCCTTTGTCTCTCTCGGCTCTTCTGTTTTAGGCTGATAACATCAAACATCAGGTACACTTGGTCATAGACTCTGGAGCCACGGGTAACTACTTTGACATTTCACTGGCCGCTTCACTAAATCTGCCTTTGCAGAACAAAAAAAATCCTGAACAAGCTGTGGATGGGTCCCCATTGCTTTCGGGTCCCATTAGACAACAGACAGCACCAGTGACCCTACTCATGCAGGACACACATCAAGAAGTCCTTACTTTTGACTTGATTACCACCCCACACTATGGTTTGATCCTTGGCATCCCATGGCTACGCACGCACAACCCTGTCATCAATTGGTCCCAAGGAGTAGTATTCTTCGAATCAATGTATTGCCAATAGCATTGCCTTACCCCTTCGGGACCAGCAACCACACCCGCCCAAGTACTGGGCGCCATGGCTCAGTTGTCCATTCATGAACCACAACGAATGGAGGTGGACATCTTGGAACATGTAGTCTGTCTCGTTACTACCCACATACCCCCCCGAGTACCATGATTACTTGGGGGTTTTTAATAAAAAGGCCTCAGAACATTTGCCCCCTCACCGGTCATATGACTGCCTCATAGATTTGGTTCCCCGGGCTGCTGTACCTTACGGACGGATATTCTCTCTCTCTCTCCATCAGAGGATGCCATTCTGAGAGAGTACATACACCATTCTCTTGAATTATGGCATATTTGACCATCTCAATCCCCTGCTGCAAGCCCAATATTTTTCGTCCCTAAGAAAGAAGGCGACCTCCGCCCATGTATTGATTATCGTCGTCTCAACCATGTCACAGTTAAGGATCGTAATCCTATCCCCCTCATCACCCCTTTACTGGACCACCTAGCAAACGCCACAGTCTTTACCAAACTCGACCTACATGGGGGTGTACAACCTTATACACGTACGAAAGGGTGATGAATGGAAGACAGCTTTTTTCACTAGGTACAGTCTTTTCGAATATACCGTTATGCCCTTCGGGCTCTGCAATGCACCAGTAACCTTCCAAAGATTCATGAATGCCATCTTCCACGACGTCATTGATACCTCTATGGTGGTTTACGTGGATGATATTTTGGTTTTTTCACAGTTCCAACAGGAACACATTTTGCATGTCTGGGAGGTCTTAAACCGACTCCGTACTCAACATCTCTATGCCAATCCAGAAAAATGCCAGTTCCATGTCCACGAAGTAGAGTTTTTGAGATTCCATATCACACCCGGGGGCCTATCCATGAACACTAACAAGGTCTGAGCAGTTGCTGATTGGCCCGTTCCAAAAACTGTGAAAGAACTACAGTCATTTCTTGGTTTTGCCAACTTTTACCAACGCTTTATTGCAGGTTTTTCGTCTATTGTTGCACCACTGACCCAATTTACAAGCCCATACACTACATTTATATGGACCTCCTTGCATCAGAACGCATTCACAACACTGAAGACGGCATTCACCACCGCCCCCGTTCTACAACACCCCAATCTGGAACTTCCCTATGTCCTGGAAGCCGATGCTTCCTTTTACGCCTTGGGTGCCGTCTTATATCAAACATGCCCTACCACTGGTCTATTACATCCTGTCACCTTCCATTCGCGAAAATTCACTTTGGCCGAAAGCCACGATACGGTCACAGAAAAAGAGCTCTTGGCTGTTAAGGATGCTTTTCAGGTGTGGCAACACCATTTACAGGGGGCTAAACACCAGGTTACGGTTTACACTGATCCCCGCAATCTCCAAGACCTGGCCACGTTTAAATTCGCCAACAGCTGACAAGTCCGTTGGCATTTGTTTTTTTCCGTTTATGACTTTGTCATAAAACACTGTCCGGGAACCGCACACGGGAAAGCGGACGCCCTTTCACGCATTCCCGGGGACATGTCACTCCCCATCTTTCCTGAGACTCTCTTGGAAAGCAAACACGTAATCTGTGTATGCACACCACCAGCGGATTTATTAACTCTAATCTGCCAATGGGTTACCACACACCCAGACCACTTACGTGACTGGGAGATGGAAATACACGATGGGTTGCCATTCATACAGGAAAAACTGTATTTGCCTACACCCGACACACGCACATTAGCATTAGCGTGGTCCCATGATGCAGTCGTCAATGGACATCCAGGCCAAAAACGTACTCTGGCCTTACTTCAGTGTTGGTGCTGGTGGCCCTCTATGCGCAGACACAGGGCCTCATTACGACCCTGGCACTAATGGGTTAACGGCGCCGTAAAAGGCTGCAGCGCCGTTAACCCATTAGCGTCTGATTACGAGGTCCCTTTGCGGGACCCGACATTAACGGCTGGTCTACACCAGCCGTTAAATTAGGGACCTGCAACGGGACCTTGGTGCTAAGTACGGTACCGCAATTTGCGGTACCGTACTTAGCGCCTTCCCCATTTCCATTGAGCCCTATGGGGCAAAAATGGGAATGGGGAAGGGCCATGGAGGAAGGGGGAATTACCGCTCCGCCAACCTTGTAATGGGGTGGTAATTCCCCCTTTCTCCATGGTGGAGTCGGTAAGTTACCGGCATGGACCATGGTGCTATTAGCACCATGGTTTTCCGCCTGGTCGTAATGAGGCTAACAGTGTCTTACGTGGCATCTTGTTCGGTCTGCACCCAGTGCAAGAATAGAAAGGGTCCACCCCTATGGCTATTGCAACCATTACCCCTTCCAGTGAGACCCTGGCACACTGTCACCATGGACTTTGTGACAGACATGCCCAGAGTAAAAGGATATGACACTATATGGCTGGTGGTTGCTTCCTTCATGAAAATGGCACGTTTTGTTCCCTGCACCGGAATACCTACTGCTCCCGCCCTGGCTAACCTCTTCTTTCGCCACATCTTTTGTTACTTTGGGTTACCTTCCATTCTGATTTCCGACCGGGGGTCTCAGTTCACATCCCGATTTTGGCAATCCCTCACCAAGCTACTAGGAGTCGACATGCACTTCTCATCCTCTTACCACCTTGAGACAGACGGGCTGATCAAACGCGTTAACCAATCAATGGAGCAGTACCTGCATTGCCTTTCCTTACAACATCAGCAATCCTGGTACCAGGTACTCCATGTGGCCGAATTTGCATATAACAACGCGCCTCATTCATCCACAGGCTACTCACCCTCTATTCCCTTTACGGCCAACACCCTCGCATCCTTCCTGTTCCTGATCTACCACCCACACTACCACCCTCTGTTTCTTCTTGTATTAACAATTTAAGGGAAGTACACACACAGACCTTGCTACACCTTCGGGAATCACAGGTCCAAATGTGTAAAGTGGCCGACAAGAGGTGTGCCATAGCTCCTATGTACGCGTAGGGGACAACGTTTGGCTCTCCACTAGACACCTTCCGTTACCAGGCAGGTAGATTGGTTGGGGTATGGTCCAGAGGAAAGGTCCTGGGAGCCCGCTAGTCAGGTACACGCCCCATTGCTGGTTGCTCGTTTTCACAGGGATAACCCTCTCAGCCCACGAGGACGTATGCCCTTCGGGGGGCTCTGTCACACATTTCTCCCCACCACTGCAAGCCTCTGCCCCCTTACCTGCCCTGCTGAGGCCTCGGCGCCTGCACTGACTGCGGGTCCCTCTCACCCGGTCCTCGGCAGCACGCCGCGCTTCATGGTGTCCTTGGCGCCTCTGCTCCCTACTGCCTTGGGGCTTACTCTGGTGCTTGCAGGTGCGCGGGGGTGCCCTCCGCCTTCGCGGGCACTCAAGGATCATGATGCTCCACAACAAAGGATCACGTGAACCGACTAGCGGTCACGTGACCCAGAAACAACTCAAGAATCAGTCACGTGATCAGGTGGGTAGTCATGTGACCCGGAAGAACACTTGAAAAGAGCTCCGGTCCTCTTCCCCAGTGCTTCTCAGCTGTTTTCTTCAGCGTGTAGCGTTTCTTGTGCTCCTCGTGCCTTTCTTTCTGGACTTCACAGATTTTGACCCTGCTTTCTATACTGGATTGCCTTTTGGATTTGCCTGTTGAACCTTGTGCTCTGGAACTGAATTGACATTTGGATTGCCTTACTGGACTGCTGCCTGGATTTGCCCCTGGATTTGTCTGTCTTTTGAACTAATCTGTTTTGACCTGCTCAAAACTCCTGGAACGCCTCTCGGACTGCCTTGCTTTCTTCTGTCCCTCAGATTCAAGTACTCAGCTTTACTGCAGCGAACCCTTGACTGCCAGAATCGTGCTCTACTCTCATTCAAGTGGGAACAGTTAGGTTCCAAGCTGACACCCGTTCTCCTAGGGGTAGGTGTTGATTTCTGTCCTGTTCATCCTAATTATTGTGGTTACCTTTACCTATATTCTAACCGTGCCTTTCTTTAAAGCCACCTGGGACCTGGTGTTTCCTGTTCCTGTCTATCTTCTGTCCCCCAATAACCGGTCAGCGAGTAGACAGCTCTTCTCTGACTGGTGCTTGGGGACGGAGGCATCATAATCCACGTGGACCTCAGATCATTACAGGTTTCTTCATCAAACCAGAAGTTGAAATCTCCAAGGATGGTTGTGCTTGATGGCTAGGATGGTGATTGCTTCCATGAAGGCGTCTACGAAGGTTGCATCGTAGGTTGGTGGTCTGCATATCAGTATGAATTTCAGGTTTGTTTTGGGGTTTACTGATAGAAGTAGTATTAAGGATTTGCATGTATCGATGTTTAATGGACCTTCCAGTTTGATAGCCAGTTGTTCCTTGTGGATGATTGCAAGTCCACCCCTCTTTTAGTTTTTCTGTTTGCTTGCATGAATCTGAGGTTTTCAGGCAGGTAGTTGTTGAGGGCGATCTTGTAATTGTCATCTAGCCATGTTTCAGTTACAAATAGGATGTCGGTACCTCCGTCTGATAGGAGGTCATATATTTCGGTTGAATGTTTGGACATTGACCTTGCTTTTATTAAATTACAGTGGATTCTCTTGGTGTGATTTTGTTTGATGGTTGTTCCATGTTCCAGTTTGTAGTTGTCCGGTCGTGGTGTTTCTGTATTGATGTTGATTGGATGAAGAACAGCGACGGCTGCTTCTTCATTGAAGTGGTCCACTAGGTTTTAAGCATGGCTTTTCAATCGTGGTGCTTCTCCAGTGATGGCGTTTGGTTGAAGATCAGCGATGGCTTTAGGTAAATGGTAGGGCTGTTGGTTACCAAGGCTTCGTTGTCACGTCTGCAATATTGTGGTTATCGATGGGGCCCCTCTGTTCTTGTAATGTATAAGGTGAGGGGGTTGGTATCATCCCACGCTCTTTTTTGGGGGGGTCCCATTTTTTTCTGGGTGTTTCAGGGGATTCTTTGTGTGTGGCAAGATTCCGATGTTGTTAGGGTATCGAGGCTCCATGGTCATCGCAGGGTTGTGAGTAAATTATGAGGATTTTTCTCTTAAATAGTTTGTTCTGGTGATAACCGTGTTAGGTGGGGTGTTTCCTGCATTTGAGGCTGCTTCTGCCGGGTGGTGTTGGTATTGTGTGTCCGTGGCCATTGTTGCATGATCTTGCTCTCTTTCTCGGTGTCCCTTTTTGTGTCGGGGCATTTTGGTTCACAATGCAGAGGTAGCAGGGAAAATGGTCCTCTGTTATGTATTGTGCAAGCACAGTATTGATGTTTCTTTTAGTCTTGATACGCTTGGATGCTGTCAGGCTCCGTCTGTCCTTTGTTGAAGGGTCGGGATTGTTTCCTATGGGTGTAATGTTGGTGGTATTAGGTTGGTGTTCGTTTGACAGGTGGTTAAGCACTCAGTTGAGGTAGGTAGTGATAGATCTCAGGTATTGGCAGGATGTAGGGTTTGGTTTCACCATTGTGGATGATCAATAGTGTCAAGGCTTCAATTGGAGGCCAGACGGGTGGGGGCCCTGTTTAAACGGTCTCAGGTGGACCTTCAAGTAGCTGGTTCTGGGCCTGCTAAGAGGTGGGAGGGAGGTCTGGGTTTTTTGGGTAATAATACAGTGCCCAGATCTGAGGTGATTGAGCAGCGGGAGAGGCCTGGCTTCAGGTGATGACTGAGCACAGCTGGATATGGGTTCTGTATATTGGGAGGGAGGTCTAAACCTAGCAGAACAATTGAGCATAATACCAAACCCAGCTAGAGTTGAGAGACAAGTGAGCAATAGAATACAGTACCAGCAACAGTTACATTTGAGTGTCAATTGAAGCAGTTGAGTACAATACTAAACACAGCTAGATTTGAGATTCATGTATAGTGGGAGAGAGGCCTACGCCTGACAGATCAGTTGAGTAAAATACTATGTTTATGTTTATGTTTATTAGGTCTATATAGGGCTTTAATCCAAATCACTTTACAGCATAACAACAAGGTACAATAATAAAAAAAGCATATTTACAGTCATCAAACAAACTAGTGAGACAATAGGTAGAATAATTTACTTAGGTGGAGGGGGAGAGGAAAGGCAGAAGGGAAAGGGAGAGGAGGTAAGTAAGGATGGTTACAATAACTGATTTGAGATCACATGGGTGCGAGAAGAAGGGGAAAGGAGGAAACAGGGGAGCTGGAGAGGAGAGAAGGTAGGGAAGGAAGTCAGGGGGGAGTGGAGAAGAAGTGCTATCAAGGAGATGCAGAAGGGTGAGTAGATGGGGATGAAGTGGATAGAAAGAGGTAAGGAGTTACAATGTAGGGGGGCCAAGAGCTGAAAGGAACGAAGCATGAGGAGGCACATTGGGCAGGGGGTACAGTGAGTAAGAAAAGGTCAGCCAAGCGGAGAGAGCAGGAGGGAGTGTAAAATGAGAGGAGAGAAGAGAGATGGGGGGTGAGTTCATGGAGGGATTTGAAAACCAGACAGAGGAACAGAATTCTTAGTTGTGAGAGGAAGGGAAGCCAGCTGAGTTGAGAGAGTGAGTTGGAAATAGAATCGTGAGGACCGGGGAGACAGAGAGTACAGATAGAGAGTGGTAGATGGAGTTTAGGGGGGCCAGATGAGAGACAGGGAGTCCAAAGAGGAGAGAAGAGCAGTAGAATAGGTGGGAGAAGAAAAGGAAGGAGATTAAACGTTTAGAAGCGTGGAAGGTGAAGGAGGAGCAGATCTTATGGATGTTGAAGAGGTGGTGCCGACAGGTACGAGAGGTGAGAGAGATGTGGTTGGAGAAGGAGAGGGAAGAGTCAATTTAGAGACCAAGATTGCGAGCATGGATGGAGATGGGGAGATTGGAAGGGAGAAAGTGGATGAAAGGAGGGGTGTATAGGGGAAAGTGTGTTAGGAAGAAAGAAAAGGACTTCCGTCTTGTCAGTGTTGAGGGAAAGAAAATGTGATGACAGTTTTTGATGGCCGTAAGGCAGGAAGATAGAGTGTGATGGAAGTCGGGAGTTAAAGAAGAGAAAGAGAGAAAGAGTTGGGTGTTATCAGCGTAGAAATGGTGAAAAATGCCAAAAGAAGAGATCACAGGGGCGAGAAGGGAGGTAAAAAGAGAGAAAAGTACTGAGCGCAGAGCCCTGGGGGACACCATAGTCCAAGGGGAAGTTCGAGGAGGTGCGGCCGCCCCAGGAGACAGCAAAGGAGCGATTGGAGAGGAAAGAGGAGAGCCATGTGAGGACAGAGCCTTTGAAGCCAAAGGAGGACAGAGTGCTAAGAAGTAATGGGTGATCTACGGTATCAAAAGCAGCAGACAGTTCAAGGAGGATGAGAATTGATGATTGCTTAGCGTAGCGAGCAAGCAGTGAGGAGAGAATTAAGAACGTAAGTGAGAGCTGTCTCAGTGGAGTGTTAGGGCAGAAACCAGATTGAGAAGTGGGGAGAAGAGTGTGAGTGGATACAAAAGTTGAGAGTTGAGAGTAGGCTAGGCACTCGAGGAACTTAGAGATAAAGGGGAGAAGCGAGATTGGTCAGAAGTTGGAAGCAAGAAGAGGGTTAGCAGAAGGTTTCTTCAGGACTGGAATGATGGTGGCATGTTTGAAAGCTGAAGGAAAGGTGGCAGAGGAGAGACAAATGTTGAAGAAAGTAGTTAGGTAGGGAATGAGGAGGGGGTAGATTTTAGGAATAAGGGAGGTGGAAAGGGAATCTGAGGGGGCAGCAGTAGGGTGAGTTTTGGACAGAAGAAGGGAGACACAGGATGGGGTGATAGGAGAGAAGTTAGACATGCTAGGAGAGGTGGGGAGATGGAGGAGGGTGGTAGGAAGGGTAGATGAGGATGTTTTGGCATAGAGAGAGAATTTTGGATGAGAAGAAGTTGGCAAAGTCGGAGGGAGAGAGGGGAGAGTTGGTAGAGGGATCAGGAGTAGGAAGGGAAAGAAGGCGAGAGAGGGTCTTGAAAATGCTGCAGGGGTGAGAAGCTTGTGAGTGGAGGAGGTTAGAGTAGTAGGAGCGTTTGGCTGATTTAAGACAAGAGTCATACATAGAATGATATGAGAAATCGGAGGATTGATTAGTCAGAGAAGGGGATTTGAGCCAACGGTGTTCAAGGTGACAGAGGAGATGACACATGGACAGAGGTGATGGGAAAGCCAGCGTTGGGAAGGTTTGTGAGAAGGGTGGAAGGAAGGAAGAGGGTAGAGTTGGTCGAGACTGGTGGATATAGAGGAGGACAGAGAGGAGAGGGCATCATCAGCCGAGAGAGAAGAGAAGTCAGAGAGAGGGGGAAGGGAAGAAGAGCAGAAGTTGAAGAAGAGAGAAGGGTTGAAGTTGCAGAGATCTCGATGAGAGAAGGAGGGGAGGGGAAGGACAAGGAGGAGGGGGAGTAAGGGAGAAGGAGAGTAAGGTATGGTCAGAGAGATAGTTGCGAAGAGAAGAAACAGGTGATGAGGAGTAAGATGAGAGAAAGATGAGATTGAGAGTGAAGCCACAGGAGTGGGTAAGGGGAGAAGGGAGGGGAAAGAGGAGATAGGAATCTATTATAGAGAGAAAAGGGGAAGATTGAGAGGAGATGGAGAGGGGAAGGTTAAAATCACTGAGAACAGAGAGAGGAGTGGGGGAGGGAGAGATGAGAGAGAGGAGGTGATCCAGATCCTCATAAAATGAAGAGAGGAGTAAATAATTAGGAAGGAGATTGCATGAGGGTAAGTGAAGGATTTGAAGAGAAATTTGAAGGAGGAGAAGGTAGGGAGAGATAGAGTAGGGGTAGAAGAAAGACATTTAGGGTGGGAAATGAGACCAATGCCGCCTCCGCGACCAGTGGGGCGTGAGACGTGAGAGAAGGAGGAAGAAGGGGTGGTGAGAGAAGCAGGAACAGTGGAATTGAAGGGGGGATACAAGTTTCAGTCATGCAGAGGAAGTGAAGGTTGAGTCTGAAGAAGAAGTCAAGAGCCGCAGCAGTCTTATTGCAGATGGATCAGGCATTCCAGAGGGCAATGTTAATGATATTGGAGGGTTTGAGAGTGGGGAGGTGGATAAGGTTAGGACGAGGAGGGATAGTGTGAGGGGCAAGGGGTGGGAAGGAGGGGTAAGTCATGGGGTGGACATGGGGATGAGCGGAAGGGAGAGGAAAAGGAGGAGGGAGAGGAAGAGGGGGAGGGGAGAGGAGGGAGAGTGAGGAGGGGAGAGACTGACAGAGCGCATGACAAGAAGGGGATTTGAGTATGGGGTAAGTGGCCTCAACAGTAGAGTGTCCACAGACAGAGTAGAAATCAAAATCCAGAGCAGGTTCTGTAGAGGAAAAGGAGAGGCTAACAGGGCAGGGAAGGATGAGGCCCTGAAGAGGAGGGGTGAGTAGCCTCAGCAGCAGAGCGTCCACAGGCAGTCAAAGAGTGTGAGTAGAGCAGAGGTGAGGAGAGTATGAGACAATAGGATGAGATGGATGAGGCCCTGAAAAGGAGGATTTGGTAGCCTCTGCAGCAGAGCATCACAGACAGTTAAGTGAGTGGGGCAGGTTCCAGGCTGTGAAGGATGAAGCCCAAAAGAGGATAACTGGGGCCGGGCAGAGGAGAGCCTGGGTTACTGTATGCAGTGCGGGAGGGGCAGGTAACCTCAGCAGCAAAGCATCCACAGATAGACAGCACAGTTGGCACAGGATGGGGAGAGGAGATTGTGAGGCTATTGGAAAGGGATGGGTGAGTGTCTGATTGGGAGGAGTAAGAAGTTGCAGCAGCAGAGCATCCAAGGACAGTTAGGTGAGAGCAGCAGGATCCTTGGGGGAGGATGAGGCCCTGAAGAGGAGGAGAGGGTACCTCAGACAGTTCAGTGAGTGACTCAGTGGGAGGAGTGAGAGGTTGCAGCAGCAGAGCGTCCAAGGGCAGTTAGGTGAGAGCAGCAGGATCCTTGGGAGAGGATGAGGCCCTGAAGAGGAGGAGTGGGGGCCCCAGACAGTTGAGTGGGTGTCTGAGTGGAAGGAGTGTGAGGTTGCAGCAGCAGAGCGTCCAAGGGCATTAAGGTGAGAGCAGCAGGATCCTTGTGAGAACAGCAACAGAGCGTCCAAGTGTGGTTAGGTGAGAGCAGCAGAATCCTTGGGAGAGGGATGAGGCCCTGGTGAGGAGGAGTGGGGACCTCAGACAGTTGAGTAAGTGCATCAGGTTTGAGTGCGGCAAGGACATGGGATCAGCCAGAGGAGGGGTTAGGTTGCTGCAGGCAGTGCACAATGGAGGGAGACAGCTGGCAGTGAGGATCAGGAGCAGAGTGGGTGTCCTCCGATAGTTGACAGCTGACCTCAGACAGAGCAGAGTCCAAGACAGTTGAGTAAGTGCAGCGGTTCCTGGGGTCAGCAGTGGAGGGGTAGGGTTGCAGCGGGCAGTGCAAGATGGAGAAAAATGGCTGGCACTGGAGATCAGGATCAGAGTGGGAGATGAAAACGCACCAACAGCCACCAGTTATAGGGTGATGACACAGATCGTAAGGACACCGGGCCCAGCTGGATGGCCCAGGCTGTACAGGCAGTAAAGGACCAGGCAAGGTGGAGCAGGGAGGCAGAGGGAAAGCCCAGAGGCTTGGCGGACATGGGCGGTCTCTGCGGGCGTAGGAACAGCAGAGATTTAGGATGTGAGCTCTCCACCGGCATCTGAGCTGTCTCCTGTGAGCAGGATCGAACAGTGCTACAGTCCGTTGTGGCAGGGCACCGCTGGAGGTTCCGTTATGTGATGGGGGTTATGATCCACCCTCGGTACGGCTGCGGTAGCAGATCGCTCACCAGCATGCGCAGGAGCTAGGGCAGCCACCTAGGAGCGAGGGATCGGGCAGTGCAGGGGTTGTGGCAGTGAGTTAGGTTCCTACCTCGGTGCGACCGCGGCAGCGGGTCGCTCACCAGCCTGCAACGGAGCTTGGGCAGTTCGGCGAGTCATAGCAGCAAGGCACAGGAGGGATGCTCCGCAGTGTGAAGGGTGTTGTCTCCGCCCTCAGAGCGGTAGCAATAGACGAATGCTGTTTTGTGTTATGTCAGCAAGCGAGCAGCCTCAGAGAGTCAAGAGATAAGATCCTTAGTAAAGTGGCACCGCAGGGGAGGCTAAACACAGCTAGATTTGTGATTCCTGTATAGTGGGAGATAGGCCTATACCTAACAGATCAGTTGAGTACAATACTAAACACAGATAGGTTTGAGGGTGTGGGAGCAAGGGAGGTAGTGGAAAAAAATCACAGTCTTTTAGATAGATTTGTTAAGTGGCTAGGATTACAGGTCAGAGTAGTTGCTCTTCTCCCAACCCAGGCCACTCCTACCGTACTGGTCCTTGTAGTTGCTGGTTGATGGCTGGCCACTGGCTTCCCCTGCGGACACCTGCTGACACTTTCTGGAGCCGCCTCTGGTGGAGCCGCCCTTTGCCTTGGGGCCCTTAGCCTTGGGGCTGTCGGGCAGAGGGCTGACTTCGAATGGTCACTTATGACAAGGTGGATTGGCCTATCAGGGGGAGTAGGAGGGGTTGGAAGGTGGAAGGAGGGAGGGAAACCAGGAAATGGGAAGGGGAATGGGCTTTGGTGATGGAGAGCGCAATCGGGGCCTGAGGGGCACCTAAATAGACAAAATAGGATGGCAGGGCCCAGGGGATCCTAAACACTCACCTGCTGCTCGCCTGGAAGAATGGCGTGCAGGCAGGCAGGCCAAGCACTATGCTCGACAACAGTAGTGGAATTGGACAATCAGGCGGGCGGTGGGCGGGTTGGAAGGAGGGAGGAGGGAGGGAAACCAGGAAATGGGAAGGGGAATGGGCTCTGGTGATAGAGAGCGCAATCAGGGTCTGAGGGGCACCTAAATAGACAAAATAGGATGGCAGGGCCCAGAGGATCCTAAACACTCACCTGCAGCTCACCTGGAAGAATGGCGTGCAGGCAGGCAGGCCGAGCACTAGGCCCGACAACAGTAGTGGAATTGGCCAATCAGGCGGGCGGTGGGCGGGTTGGAAGGCGGGAGGAGGGAGAGAAACCAGGAAATGGGAAGGGGAATGGGTTCCGGTGATGGAGAGCCCAATCGGGGCCTCAGGTGCACCTAAATAGACAAAATAGGATGGCAGAGCCCAGGGGATCCTGTTCAGAGTCAGTCTATCTAAAGACAGCTTCTTTGGCTCAAAACTCATGGGGCTCCTTCTTTGTCGTACAACTCCGTACTCTCAAGTGGATCATTTTTACCCTTCCCCTGCAATACTTTCTTGGTCCTCATATCATGATAGACTTTATCGATTGTGTCCCCAATGGTTCTAGAGTCAAATTCATCCTCTAGATTTACTCTAGGTGGACCTGCTATTGGCTCATGTGCTGGTAAAAACACTTCTGTGTCTTCCTATGACATTACTGGATTCGGATCCATTACTTCCTTTTCCATACGATCAATATAGCGTGCTCTCTGCCTTCTCTTTCGTTCTAGCTCATCATCAAATTCTCTTCACTTTCCTGCTTCCTCTTACTCTTTCTTCCTCTTTTCTCTTCATGTCCCTACTCTTATTTGCCCTTTGTATTTCTTCATCTCTATGTCTTTGCATTCTTTTATCTCTTAATTTCTGTTCCTCTTCCTCCAATCTTTTCCTTTATATTCTTTCTCGTTCTTCGGTTACCCTCTGTCTGTTGACATATTGTCTCTGCTCCTCTGCTCTTTCTTGCTTTCTCAGTTGCTCCTCTTGCTACAACTGTTCCTGTCTTTGTCTATCCTTTCTTTTCATCACATCTTCTTTCAATCTTTCTTGTCTTTCTTTATCCTTTTTGTCTTGCTCATCTCGATCTTCCCTTTGCCTCATGTCCTCGATGCTCTAACCATCAAGTTTGAGGAAAATCTGACCACCAATCCATTCGTTCTGTATAAGCGCTAACTCATCAGTCTTATCTTTTTCACCTTTTCATCTCTATTTCCTGTCCTATATCTAAGGATGTACTTGGTCGATCACTTCTCTCTTTATTGTGTCTCTCCTTGTCCCGCGGGACCTTAGAGATTACATCTCCCTCAGTATTCTTCACTGGGCCCTCATTGCTGCTTTGCGCAGGCGACTCATATTCCGGGTTACTGTATCCTGTTGCTGCTTTAAGCTCCCTTAATGGGTACAGCACATCATCTTTCTTTCTATCACCTCCTGCTTGAGGTGCGGCGGGTGGAACAGAAGGCTCCTCACCCCCCTCTTTGCATACATTAAGTATCCAATCTACAGGAGGCGGCTCTTCTCTCTCCTCCTGAAACATCTTCCAGAGCACTAAGATCGCTAGTCGCTTGTCTAACTTTTTTCCAGTATATGCTGCAAGCAAATATGTCGTAGAATGCTGCAAAATTGCCTTTGATATTGATCCCCCTTATGGCCAGGGCATGAACATTTTGTCTGCTGTACCCTTAACCCACTCTGAACTGTACAGTTTAAGGTTGGGTGCATGCTTGGGTAGCTGCTTGCAGAGAAGTATAAGTCAAGTAATATCCTCCATTTTGACTCGTCACACTTGACTGTCAATACTCACCTTTACACTTTGCAGATTTCAAAAATACATTATAGAAAAACAACAAAATATGAGCGGGCACCATCTATATCACATTGTTTACTTTAAATGCTTTCACTAAACACCATCAGCTTAATTCCAACAAATGAATAATTAATTCTCAGATCCCATGTTCTCTTTTCACATCTATCAATTCTTCTATCGTTTTTTTTTACCCTATACAGTCACATAAAACAAACAAACTGATATACTCGACCAGCCACATATACCTCACAGTCTCCTCTTTAAGACCTGTCCTAGCCCTAAAAATACCCTGATTTGGCATGTAAATCGATCTCTCCAAACTCATCTTTAATCGAGTTTGTCTCCTATGTCACCCGTTTATAGGGATCTAGATGCGATTTCTTCTGTTCCATTCTTTAAAACGCAGAAAAACCTGGGTGTACTCTTTATCGTGGCTTCTCCTCACGATACCTTTAATTGCTTGGCCTCTCCTCTAGACAATTACTTAATATTCAATGCTCATCGTTCTCAAGTTACTTTATCCCAACCTCTCTCCGTTACTTATCAGTTTCTTCACCCACTGCCCATTCACACTTTTGCCACCTCACTCAGTGTTACTCAACATTCGTGTTTTCAACTTCCGACTCTCGGGATCGTATGCCTCCTCAGTAGACTCTTGTGTTCATTCAGCTTCCTGTAGACAACGGGAGGGGATTCCGTGGAAACCGGGGGACCCGTCTCACACTTGCTTGCAAGTCTAAAGTTTAAGAACTGATACTGCTATCTACAGGGAGCTTCATGTTCTTTCTGCTGAATGGCAGAGGTTGTGCAATATTTCCGGGACCCCAAAGCTTACTATCTCAATGGATATCTAACCATCCTCTGCAACCACGTGAACTGGAGACTTCCAGCCCTTTAAGATGAGGTAGCAATGCCCTTGAGATGGATGGGGATGCAGACATTTTCAAAAATCAATAATCGAAACGACTCAGATAGTTGACAAAAGGATAACTGTTTTAATATCAATTATCTAAAACAAGGAGTACAACGGACATCAACTGACGTATCAGCGTAAAATCTCTCAATGCATCTAAGAAATCATGCTTTTATAGCAAAAAATAATCATGGGTGACGTCAATCTACGTATTACTAACGTCATCCTATGTGGCAAACTACAAAAACCTAGTGGAAATTGTGATAGGGTCTAAGGGAATATCTAAGTATACGATCCATACTCGTCTACAGGAGTGACGAAAAGTGATAGGGTTCTTAACATCAGGTGGGGCCCTCCCCTTAAACAGGTTACTATGAACGTCACTAAATACATGACCTCCCATTGGGTACACAAACTATAGGCCCCTAATCACGTTGCCCCCTACAATTGGTTGGCACCCTAACCTCTGTCAGTATTTTTTCACCTACGTTAGCAGCATGCAGACTGGGCTTCCAGGTGCTGGTGAGCTGATCTTCAACCATAGCTTCCCACAAATTAGCATATTCCATCATCACCTCAGCGATCTGCTGTCAATTAAGGCTTTGAACTTTTCCTTGGGACTGTTCTTAGCTCTAGACAATTCAGGGAAGTGAAGACACACTGTCCCTCATGCGTAGGTGTGACCATCATATTCGTCCAACTTCATCCTTCCACGTGACTGAAGACCACAACTTCGAGCTTCTAGCATATTGAAATACTTTTTTCTAATAGACCTCTGACTTTTTCCTTGTTTTTGTCCAAGCCTCCTGAACAGGAGCTTCATTCTTTCACAAGATTTGTATCCAATGTCTGCTCACCCCAGCCTGATAAGTCCTTGGCTTCTTTGCTCATCCAGTCTTGCCTTTCTGAGATTCACTTCATAATTCACTTGTATTATAACTGCGACACACTGGAAAAGAGGCCTTCCTTCTTTAGCCCAGCTCTGCTATAGTACGTAGTGGAAACATCCATTCTTTACTCATATATATATATATATATATTTTTTTTATTTATTATAATTTTTTTTTTCAAAACGAAAATAATGCCCTGAAACAAGGCAAAATCCAACGGGTTGCACTCCCAAGAGCAGCTGAGGCGTGGAATCCAGTCTCAGCAAGGAAAAGGCCTGACAGCTAGTCCATGCAGCACAAATGTTTCTTTATTGGTAAAAGGTGTAGCAAAAGGAAAAGCCTGGATAACAAAACGACGCGTTTCGCGGTACACCGACCGCTTGTTCACGTAGGTAGGGAATTACATGGAAAAAGGACTCCTTATCAATGCTTTAAAACCTCTATGATACTAGTGCATAGAATGTCCCCATTCACAAGAGAATACAATGTGGTGAACAAATGGCGGCCATCTTGTAACAGTAAAAAAAAAGCAATGCATAACGACATGCAGTGTATTATATAAGTAAAAACACACCGCAATCATGAAAGCATTAAACCAGTGTTGTATGGTACAAAATATAACAGCAAGTACGCAGATGTAATAGTTGCATTGACTGAGGAGAGAATGGCAGCAATCGCGGGTGAATGGCGGAAGCAGAACAAATTATATAAAACATAAGTCCGAAAAAAGAAAAGAAAATATCACATTCAAAATAAAAATGTGTGTTTCAAAGCCATGATAATCCTGACGGGATGTGACACAATATAATATTATGTCTTTTGGAGGAAGATGCCGTTATAAAGCATCCACCATTAGTCTACATCCCAAATCTGAAATCCGTGCTAATTTCTCCCAGTATCATGGCCATCTCCTCAACTCAGTCCCACCAACCATCCATCATTTGTACAAATTGCTAGCTGATACATGAAAAAATGTGTAATCATGTCAAGTGTTCACCACAAGTCTCGCACAAAGCTATATGCATAGTCATATGAGTTTAAATACTCATATATGTATACAAAATAATAAACATATCGAGCTCAATAATACAGTGGTTAGCAATATAAACTGCTTACATATATATGTATTACATGGCCACGGTAACTTATGGTTAAGTTGCTGTTTCCATAGGAAGAACACTTTTTGGGCGGCTTATAACTTTGCTCCCCCTGGACGAATCCTCACCAAACTTTGCAAAAAAAAGTATATGGCCCACTCTGAATATTTTTGCAAAGTTTGGTGAGGATTCGTCCAGGGGGGAGAGTTAGAGGGGGGGTCCCAAAAAATGTTTTTTCCCATAGACTGAATGGTAAATTTTTTTTGCTCGCGCCTACAGCCCAAACCGCTAGACGGATTTTCACCAAATTTGGACCTGGAGCCGCGGCTTGGTCCCGAAAGCGTGACTTTGCAAATTTGGTGAAAATCCGTCCAGTAGTTTTTTTAAAAATGACCAAAAAGTAGGTAAAAAAAATGAGTGATATCTGGGTTCGCTTCGCGGACACACTTCCGTGTTCGCTCCCCGGACAGTGTCCTGATTGGCCAATCGGCTTGCGTGATGTCCGCGGACATGCGATGTGTTTGCTGATTGGACGGTGTTAAGCGCGTCAGATTTTCGGTAGCGCCCGCCATCTTGGATTCGCAGACGTCCGCGGACAGCGCGGTGAAACTTTGTTCTAAATGTGTATTTAGTAGAGTGTGTTGGTGTGTAGGAGTGTTTGAGGAGGATGGAAGGGTATGAGATAGGTTAAAAGTTGTGCTTTTCTATGTGGTAGACGTTCTTTTTGTGTTCGACTTGTCTGCGGACATCACAGGTGTTCTGAAATGTTCTAAATAAACTGAATGGGGGGTGTTCTGAGGACTCAATATGTGTCAGTTTTGTTCGCAAGTAAGCTGAAACTGTTCTAAGAACACTCGCGGTGTCCTGAAATGTTTGCAAATAAACAAAATGGGGGTGTTCTGGGGACGCTGTCCGTATTGTTCTGTGGCAAGTTGAATGTGTTCTAAGAACACTCGGGGAGTCCTGTAATGTTCGCAAATAAACAAAATGGTGGTGTTCTGATGACGCTGTCCGTATTGTTAATTGTCAAGTTGAAAGTGTTCTAAGAACTCTCGCGTTGTCCTGAAATGTTTGCAGGGGGTGTCCTGAAGACGCTGTCTGTATTGTTCGATGGCAAGTTGAAAGTGTTCTAAGAACACTCGGGGTGTCCTGAAATGTTCGCAAATAAACAAAATGGGGGTGTTCTGAGGACGCTGTCCGTATTGTTCGTTGTAAAGTTGAAAGTGTTCTAGGAACTCTCGTGTTGTCTTGAAATGTTCTTACATAAACAAAATGGGGGTGTGTTCTAAGAACACACACGTTGTCCTGAAGTGTTCAAAGAACTCTCGCGGTGTCCTGAAATGTTCGTAGGGGGTGTCCTGAAGACGCTCTAAGAACACTCGGGGTGTCCTGAAATGTTCGCAAATAAACAAAATGGGGGTGTTCTGGGGACGCTGTCCGTATTGTTCTGTGGCAAGTTGAATGTGTTCTAAGAACACTCGGGGTGTCCTGAAATGTTCGCAAATAAACAAAACGGGGGTGTTCTGATGATGCTGTCTGTATTGTTCGTTGTCAAGTTGAAAGTGTTCTAAGAACTCTCGCGTTGTCCTGAAATGTTCATAGGGGGTGTCCTGAAGACGCTGTCCGTATTGCTCGATGGCAAGTTGAAAGTGTTCTAAGAACTGTCTCGGTGTCCTGAAATGTTCACAGGGGGTGTCCTGAAGACGCTGCCGTATTGTTCGATGGCAAGTTGAAAGTGTTCTAAGAACACTCCAGGTGTCCTGAAATGTTCGCAAATAAACAAAATGGGGTGTTCTGAGAACGCTGTCCGTATTGTTCGTTGTCAAGTTGAAAGTGTTCTAAGAACTCTCGCGTTGTCCTGAAATGTTCGTACATAAACAAAATGGGGTGTGTTCTAAGAACACACGCATTGTCCTGAAGTGTTCTAAGAACTCTCGCAGTGTCCTGAAATATTCGTAGGGGGTGTCCTGAAGCCGCTCTAAGAACACTCGCTGTGTTCTGAAATGTTCGCAAATAAACAAAATGGGGGTGTTCTGAGGACGCTGTCCGTATTGTTCGTTGTCAAGTTGAAAGTGTTCTAAGAACTCTCACGTTGTCCTAAAATGTTCGCACATAAAGAAAATGGGGGTGTGTTCTAAGAACACACGCGTTGTCCTGAAGTGTTCTATGAACTTTCGCGGTGTCCTGAAATGTTCATAGGGGGTGTCCTGAGGACGCTGTCCGTATTGTTCAATGGCAAGTTTAAAGTGTTCTAAGAACTGTCTCGGTGTCCTGAAATGTTCATAAATAAACAAAATGGGGGTGTGTTCTAAGAACTCACGCGTTGTCCTGAAATGTTCGTAGGGGTTGTCCTGAAGACGCTGTCTGTATTGTTCGATAGCTAGTTGAAAGTGTTCTAAGAACTGTTTCGGTGTCCTGAAATGTTCTCAAATAAACAAAATGTGGGTGTGTTCTAAGAGCGCACGCATTGTCCTGCAATGTTCGTAGGGGGTGTCCTGAGGACGCTGTCCGTATTGTTCGTTGTCCAGTTGAAAGTGTTCTAAGAACTCTCGTGGCTTCCTGAAATGTTCGCAGGGGGTGTACTGAAGATGCTGTCCGTATTGTTCGATAGCAAGTTGAAAGTGTTCTAAGAACACTCGGGGTGTCCTGAAATGTTTGCAAATAAACAAAATGGGGGTGTTCTGAGGACGCTGTCCGTATTGTTCGTTGTCAAGTTGAAAGTGTTCTAAGAACTCTCCCGTTGTCCTGAAATGTTCGGACATAAACAAAATTAAGGTGTGTTCTAAGAACACACGCGTTGTCCTGAAATGTTCGTAGGGGGTGTCCTGAGGACGCTGTCTGTTTTGTTCGTTGTCGAGTTGAAAGTGTTCTAAGAACTTTTGTGTTGTCCTGAAATGTTCATAGAGGGTGTTCTGAAGACGCTGTCCGTATTGTTCGCTGGTAAATTGAAAGTGTTCTAAGAACACTGGTAATGTCCGCGGACATTAAAAGATTCCATAGGCCATAGTTGAAATGTTTTACTCTATGGGTGTGATATGCTGCGGTGGTTGAGGCCAGGGCATAGAGTGTTGGGTGCATGGCTATTTGGCCATGCACCCAACACTCTATGCCCTGGCCACAACCACCGCAGCATATCACATTTATAGTTGCTTATAACTTTGGGTCATAAACAAATTTATAAGGAACAAAGTTATAAGATACTATGGGTGTGATATGCTGTGATGGTTGTGGCCAGGGCATAGAGTGTATAATATACTTACTGTTTGGTTTAGTAACTGGAGTACATGTTTTTCTTGTTAATTTCTGTGATAAAAGAAAATAGCATGTTAGTATTAGTATTTTGTAATGACTTTTTACATTGTATAATCAACATTTTTTTTTTGGACCCTCATATTTAGTAGATTACAAACCAGAGTACTGTGCAATTTGCTCAGTTTCTGTGTTTGCTGCTAAAATCATTGGGTCTGTGGGAGAAAAAAAAAATCCATGTTGGATTAAAAAAAATCTTTTTCTGTTATGCTACAGTTTATTTGTTTGTTTGTTTTCAGTGTTCATTTGTTGTTTTTGGCTAATGCTTTATACATTGGGTTGTTGCATTTTTTTGGAGCAGTAACATATTATTTATTTGTTTGGATATTATGAAATTTTGGAGCAGTTGGATACCAGTAGGCGTATTCTAACTGTCTATTTTTTTATATATTTTAGTGGTATTGATTTATCTGTTTGGATATTGTTAAATTTTGGGACAGTTAGATACCAATTGGGGTATTCTAATTGTCTATTTTTTGCTCTAATTTAGTGGTATTCATTTATGTGATTAATTGTTGTAGAATCTTTGGGCAGTTAAATAGCTTTTGGAATATTCTAACAGTTTACATTTTTTACTACAAGTTTACTTGAGGTTTAAGTACAGTTTAGTTATCAAATTTTGGTTTTAAGAACATTAAATAAGCGTTTGTAAGATTTGCTGGTAATCTCTGCTTTAGAGTAATGGTACTATCATTACATTGAAACCATCCACATTTCTTTTTTACATATGCAGTGTAGTGCCCTGAATTGGTTGTGGCTCCTGTGTGGTAGATTATACCTATTGTTGTGAAGGTTTTCTTACCAAGTGATATTTGACCATGTGTGAATCCAGTCAGCTTGCAGTTGTTTTTGGTACCATCTGCATTGTAACGTAGAAGCATTAGTATTACATATTTACTATGTGTTTGTATTATTAACGTGGAGCGATTATCTGAATTGCAGGTAGAACATAATCTTCCATGGTTTGCATTTTGTACAAGTTGCTGAAATGGAATGGATTCACAATTAGGTATTGATATATATACAAAGCGTTCATTGGGGATTTCTTCTTGTGTCACATTGTTGCAGAGAGTGCATGTTTGTTTCCACATATATGAAATCTGGAAGATTTAATTCATAGGTATGTTTTTGTTTTCCAGTACTAATAGTAAGTAAATTCGAAATTCTTGTGGATCTTCCTGTGAGTTTATAGTGAATTTCACCATTCCAGCACAGTAGTCCAATTGTTGTCTTATTCCATAAACACTATACATGTTGTCAGGATTGTTTTCTGCATTTCTGTGAAGTACTAACATTTGCAAACACAATGGGTCTGTACTGTGTAAGTAAATGTTCTCAACAATTGGTGGTATTTGAAATAGAATATTCATTGCTACATTTGCGTAGAAACTTACACCAACCATATTTGAGAGTTTAAATGGACCAGGTATTTCTGTATCTGACTGCTTTTTTTGGAGTTTGTCTTCCTTCTTAGAAGAAGTACCTGGTTTACTTTCCCTAATTGATTCTTTTTTGCTTGTGGCACTTGATGAAGTATTACTTTCTTTTGCTCTCTTTGGAGGATTTGCAGTGACATGCTGTTGCTTTTCTGTTTGATTTTTTTTTTTTTTATAATGTTTTACTTTTTGTGGAACAGAATATGTGTTTAGATGGGGAGTGTATAGTGAGCGAAGTCTAATGTATTTTAAAATGCAAGGAATATCAGCGTTTATTTTACTTGCATCAAAGTTGATTAGAAATAGACCGTCAAGTGTATGTAAGCGTGATAGTGCTACGTAGCGCATGCCTTCTTTAAAGACTGTGTTACCAATATCTATCAGTGCTTTGTCTAGGGTAAGACCTTGTGATTTATGAATCGTGACTGCGTATGCAAGAGTTAGAGAAAATTGTTCTCTGCGTACATACATGTCTTTGAAGAGAAGGAATCGAGCTGTTGAGCGTCCTATCCTTTTAACTTCTGAAAGTTTGTCAAAGAGTATATTGACAAACTGAATTTTGTTGTCACGTGGGTATGTTTGAAAGCCAACAACTGTACCCAGTGTTCCATTAACTAGTCCTTGGTCCACGTCAAGGTTACGTTTAAGCATTACTCTGCAATTTAAGGATAATTTTAATATATTTTCTAAGCCTGCTGTGTTTGAGATTGATTTTTCTAAACTATTTAGTCTTGTTGTGGCTTGGTCACACATAGGTAGTGTCATACCATGTACATCTAGTTTGTCTGTGGCGCTAATTTCCATTATTGGTTGCATTTATTTACTTAAAATTATTTCATTGAATTTGAAACAGCTTGCAAGAGTTGGCATTAAGGCCATACAATTGACATTTTTGTGGGCTAATTGTTCCATAACATCTGTAGCACATGCATTATCGCCATAAAGTGCATTAATTTGCCGGTTTTCAATATTGTTTCTGCTTCTTTAGAGAGTATACCAACTCTGATACTTTTTAAGATGTTGGCATAAGTGAGATCTGCAGATTGCCACATGTTTTCTGTTAATTCTCTGTATTGGAAATGTTGCCAAAGGTTGACATTTCCAATGCTGCCAACAGTTTTACGGCACAGTTTTTGTCCTAATGTTTTAAAAATAGGCTCACCTTTTACTGATGTCAATTGAAGAAGATCTCCGAAAACAGCAAAGAGCTCTTCATAGTTTGTTTTCAGTACTTCTTGTAATCTGAGGTGAATCAAAGCCAACATTAGGTTGGAGACCATGCTCACTTCATCTATTAGTAGCATTTTCATTTGTTTCAATACTCTGCGTAGTTCCATTGCAGCTTCTGCAGAAAGTTCTACTGGCAATAGTAGTAATCGGTGTAAAGTGACACCACCTATGTTGTAGGCAGCTAAACCTGTGGGGGCAGTGACAACAGCTGACAGTTTGTTGTTTGTCAATTGTTGAATTTACTGATGATTCTGATTAGGAATGTTTTGCCAGAACCAGCTTCACCACTGACATACAGTAGTATAGGTTTATAATTATGGCAGGAACATTCTTTATTTTCATATTGTACACCATGTGCAATTTGTTTTGTTACTTCTTCAAAAATGCTATGTTGTTCGTTGTTTAGTTTTGATTGTAGTATAGTTAAGTCTTCTTTATCTTCATACTGACACATGGGGGGTCATTCCGAGTTGGGCGGTAAAGGAAAAACAATGCCGGTAAAGGATTACTGGCATCGTTTCCCTTTACGGCCCATTCTGACCCACCAGACCGTTATTTACGGCGCCGTAAATTACGAGGCCGTAAATAGCGGTTTAGTGGCGCGCGCCCGACACTCCATACCGAAAATAGCGCCATGTCGTAAACCGGAGCTGATCCAAAGTAAAGCGAACATGGAAAAAACGGCCTCCACAAGGCCACTAAGTACCTTACCGCCATGGAGTAAATACCAGCATCGCCGAGAAGGTGTTAAGAACCATAAGCAGTGTTTCAAAGAGGCACAGGTGCACTCAATCAGCACAGGTGGAGTCAATGGAGTCTGTCACAGCACAAAAGGAGCACACCCACACACCACACCCCCTCCCACACCAAGATGATACCAATTGTAGCAGCATTCCTGGAACTGGAGGCCCTGCTTGCAAGGCAGCAACTACAACAACAGCAACAACAACAACCACAGCCCCCACCACAGAGGATACACAGAAGGAGAAGGAGGGTGAGACAGGCCCAGCATGCCCTACCGGTGCAGTCACCATTACCACGCCGGCAGCCCCCAATTCCCTGCATCAGAGCCACCCCCTTCCACCTCACACCAGAGCAGATCCACACCCTGTACCGGCTGGACTGGGACACCATTACCACCATAGTGGACCTGATACATGACGACATAGTGAGAAGCATAGAAATATGCACTGTCATCCCCCCTCTACTGAAGGTAGTGTCTGTGCTCCACTTCCTTGCCACAGGCACCTACCAGCATACAGTGGGGCACATGCATGGCATTTCACAGCCCATATTTTCCCGGATACTCAACCAAGTGCTGGATGCCCTCCTCAACCACACAAGGGACTACATATCCCTACCACGGACTCCCCAGGAGATATATGATACCAAAGTTGCCTTCCATGCACTGGCAGGCATGCCAAATTGCATAGGTGCCCTCAACTGCACCCACGTTGAATTGGTGGTCCCGCATGCCATGGAGGTGCCGTATCGCAACCGCAAGCAATACCACTCCATCAATGTCCAGATGGTGTGTAATGCCAGTAAAGCCGTCACACATTGCAATGCCCGATACCCCGGATCAACTCATGACTCCTTGGTCCTGCGGAACTCCACACTACCATGCTACATGGAGCGACATGCTGGACGACGTGCCTGGCTACTTGGTGAATAACCTGAATGGGCCATGGCAGTGCATTGGGGCTGTGAGTATGTTGTCTGCATACTCCACCTGTGTGGGAAAGGGGGGGGAGATGCATACTCCACCTGTGTGGGAAAGGGTGGGAGATGCATACTCCACCTGTGTGGGAAGGGGGGGGAGATGCATACTACACCTGTGCGGGAATGTTCACGCCAGTGCACAATGTGCACCTCACAGAACACTGTGCCCTAAGGCAAGTGACACGGCACATGACCACCTAACCACACAGTGCTGAATCCGAGGCGACCCCTAACACTTTTTAAAATGTTGGCATAAGTGAGATCTGCAGATTGCCGCATGTTTTCTGTTAATTCTCTGTATTGGAAATGTTGCCAAAGGTTGACATTACCAATGCTGCCAACAGTTTTATGGCAGAGTTTGTGTCCTAATGTTTTAAAAATAGGCTCACCTTTTACTGGTGTTAATTGAAGCAGATCTCCAAAAACAATAATGTGTTTTCCTGCAAAGAGCTCTTCATAGTCTGTTTTGAGTACTTCTTGTAATCTGAGGTGAATCAAAGCTAACATCAGGTTGGAGACCATGCTCACTTCATCTATTAGTAGCATTTTCATTTGTTTCAATACTCTGCGTAATTCCATTGCAGCTTCTGCAGAAAGTTTGTAATAGTCTAATTTGTTCTGGTGTTCTACTGATAATAGTAGTAATCGGTGTAATGTAACACCACCTATGTTGTAGGCAGCTAAACCTGTGGGGGCAGTGACAACAGCTGACAGTTTGTTGTTTGTCAATTGTTGAAGGAACTTACAAATGATTTTGATGAGGAATGTTTTGCCAGACCAGGTTCACCACTGACGTACAGTAGTATAGGTTTATAATTATGGCAGGAACATTCTTTATTTTCATGTTTTACACCATGTGCAATTTGTTTTGTTACTTCTTGAAAAATGCTACTTTGCTAATTGTTTAGTTTTGATTGTAGTATAGTTAAATCTTCCTTATCTTCATACTGACACATGGTGTTTTCTACTTCTATCATAGCTAATTCTGCCTCATTTATTATTAGTGGTTCTCCCAGTGGTTCTTGGCTTCCTGTTGCAGAAGGTTGACTACTGTCAGGAGTGTCCTTATCTAGTTGGGCTTGGAGTTCTTCTTTGTGTTGCTGTTCATTGTGCAACATTGTTTTGTACTGTGTAAAGTTTACATCAGTTACAGTGCTTTCATTTGCTTTGAAAGCATCCTCATATGAGTCATAGTTATCTAGTAATTGTTCTTCTTTTCTCCATGGTTTGAAGAGTTGTAGCATGGACATGTAATATACTTCTTTATGTTGAGGAGTCTTTAATGAAATTTTGATATGATTAATTAAATTTGGTTTAGTGAGTTTAACTAAGCTGCCTTCACAGTTTGTTACTCTATATTTACCTTTTATTTCATCAGGTTTCATATTATTTTTGTATGTGTAGTTTTGGGCTATGTGGTATAGACACATGTTTTCCAAAGTATTACTTCTTTTTGGGTAGTATGTGTCCAATAAATTATTTTTTTTAAATGTCTTGGCTGTTGGGATCATGTTTGGCTATTGTTTCTATATCTTCATATGATTTTAGAACTCTTTTTCTAGATTTAGCTGGACCAAGACTTAGCCATACTATATTTTCAGATTTACCATACAATGCAGTACCAGTTAAACGATCAGCTGCTTCATATGATCCACATTCTCTATGGGTGAGCATTTTTATGCCCAAGCTGTATAATTTCTGAGACACTGTTTTATCTGATGACAGGTCATTCCAGAGGTCTTGGAGCTCTGTCTTTTCTGCTTTGGTTAAGTATGCTGTGACATATCGTGCAACTGCAGTAGAATTATCTGCAATGTACTGCACATCTATGTTTGCATTCCATAAGTGGGCAATGATTGCATTATAATCATTGATATATTTTTCTTCTTCTTTTCTTTTTATGTGATATGTATTTTTAGGTGACTTACCTTTAACACTATGTCTAACTGAAGACATGAGGTTGTTCACTTGACCTGTAATTGTAACTGGTCTAGGGAAACCAAATCAGCATTTGGTATAGTATTTCCCTTTGTTTTTGTATTTGCGGCAACAATATTTGCCACATTTATATCTTTGAAATTGTAAAATTTCTGCATGAAGATCACTATTTGTGGATTCTGATGGAATTTCACAAGTGACATATTTTTCAATAAACTGTAAAACAGTGGCATCACTGTCTTGACCAAATATAGGAGCATCTTTAATCCATAAAAACATGTGTATATGTGGTGCTCCTCTGACTTGGAATTCTTTTGTCCAAAAGAAGTGTTGCACTTTTCCAAGGGGAGGAACAGTGTTATTACAAATAAAATGTAGCATAGCAATGAAGTGATGGTGAAAATATCTTGAAACATTAACAGGATCCAAAGAACAAAGTTCTCCTGGTGTTAGTATATCTATGTTTGTTTTGTTTTTATTTGATATGCATAGGAAATGAGGTAAATCTTCCCATGCATATTCTGCACAACTTAATGTAACAAACCAAGTGGGTGGGTCAAGGTTTCTGATCATACAACGTACATCTCCGTGACGTCGAAACCAGTACTCTTTAATACCACGCATATTTGCTAATAGATTTGTAATACTTGATTGTAAAACCTCATCCTTTTGTTGCAATTTTTGTAATAATTGTGTAGCTGTCATATTTTGAAAGTGGGATCCTGATTTTAATATGTGTGCAACTCCGTAACATAAAGTTGCTAGTTCACTTTCAAAGAGTAGGTTGAATATGTATTCCACATTTTGTCTAAATCTGGGATCTTCAGAATACATCTGTAATGAGCGGTATTCTGAAGCTGATATTTGAATAGGTCTATCATCATACCTTCATCCTTTGCCAGTAGGAAAGAGTAGAGGAAAAGCACGTGCTTCTATACTTTTTTCCCATATGCTGATTGGTGATCCTTTTGTTTGACGCATTTGGTATGTTTCCAGTGCATCTTCTATGGTGTCATTAGAGTGCAAAGGATGAATTGTATAATGGTCTAAAGTATTTGATATTGTAGCAGGATCTAATAGCTCAAATTGACCAGCTTCTTGTGTTTCTTGAATTAGTTCAGTTGTATCTTTCAAGTTTTCTTCAATATTAATTTCGTTGTAATATTCATTATTCTCTTTAAGATATTGTAAGGCTTGTCTAACTTTATGTAAATCTACCAGCTGTTGCCATATTTTTTTGTCTTTTGTAGGTTCTCTATTTACTAAGATAATTAAAGATTGCTGCATTGGACATTGCACTCCTAGAGTATGCACATTTTCTTTTAGATCTAATGTTAAATAAACTACTTTTCCACGAATGCCTTTTACCAATTCAGAGGGAGGTAATTTTACTGTTTTTAGTTGAAGGCGTATTATTGCTTCAAATGGGTGTACTGTTTGAATTATGATGCTCTCATATAAATTAAGTTGTTGTAGGGGTTTTGGTAATGTGTATAATTCCAAATTATTTGTGATAGCACGTGAAGGAGTTTGGTTGTTGTCAAGTTTTGTAGTGCAGTAACTGCAAAGTATTAAGGGGTCACTTATTTCATATTTGTTTTCTGCTACAAGGTAGAGAGCTAATTCAAACCGTTTAGAATCTTCATTGTCTTCTATTTTATATGATAGGTCTACAGTTTTCGTGTTACGTTTATAAAAAGTTCTGCGGCAACATACACATACATCGTTTGGTACTTCAGCTGATGTACTTTTACATTTTAGTATTTCTTTTTTGTATGTGTTTAGCAAAAGGTTGCCATGTGTAGAATTGTTGCTAATTTGGTTTAAAGCTATTTCATTCTGTAAATGGCTTTCACTTCCAAATTTTTTTTTCTGGATATAGTCAATTTCTTGAAGTAGGTCTTTTGCCGTACCATGTAGAAGAATGTTATTTAAATTTGCTAGTACTAAAGCAGGACTTTTAGCATAGTACAGTTTATAGACTAGATTTCTTATAGTTGAATGATGTGTTGATATTCTTTTGATATCATGGAAGGTGGTTTTACAAGTAGGTCCTGTAATGCAGGCCAATGAATGTCCTTGTAGTCCTGTGTATTTGCGCACAGGACAGGTATCCATATTTTGCAGTAGTTTAATTTAGATTTTGTCTTTGCTTTTTACATATTGATTGAGGAATTGGCGTAAAGACTTAAAAAATTGTTTAGGAATGTTACATATTGACGTGCATGGCCATTTGTACACTAGACATTCTGATTCAGTTGAATGGAGGGGTAATTCCATGTTTTCAGGGCATATTTTTGTAAGGAGTACTTCTTGTTCCATTATGGTATTATTAACTTTTTCATAACCTTGACCACTGCTATGTATGGCAATTGTATTTGTTTGTTTTCGTTTGTACGCTTCTTCAATAAAGTATGGTTCTGTGCTTGTAGTGTGACTCCATTCACCTCCGCAGATACTTAAGAAGTTCTTTCTGTTGACATTTTGTTTATTGAGAAGTCTTTTTTGTAATTTAGTTATTAGTTTTGTTAGTGGTTTCATTTTGTTTAACACTAAAATAAATAACTTTCTTTTGAGAAGAATTGCACTATCTATCAACGCTTCTAAAATTAATTTTCTACGATAGGTTTTAAGCATTGAACCTGATTTATCTCCTGTTTTTATAAGATTTTGAAGGACTTTGTGTTGGAACATTTTGGCTAAAATACTTTTCTTGGTATGCTTACTTTGCACTATATTAAAATTTAAAGAAGTAGTTTTATCTGTAGTGATAGCTGATTTTCTGTTAATTGTTTTTTGGTTTGTTTTACATTTTGATAGAGAACGCAAAGTTTTTGTACTTGAAACTTCTTGTGTTTCACTTAGCTGTTTTGTTTGAACTTTTTTTTACAAATTCTGCTAGAGATGGATGCGTATGTTGGACACTTTTATTTTCATTTGCTCTACTTCTGCGTTGATTTCTACGGACTTGACTTTTGGTAGGCATTCTTTAGGGTCTGTTGAAAAAAATAAAGAAGGTATGAGTTGGGGTGTTCTGCAATGTATGTGTGCTGTGTGCATGAGTGTTTGAGTAAGATGATGTATGTAATGGTGTCTGATTGTGCATTGGGAACTACAACTAGTAGGGATGTGTATTCTTCAATTAATATGTTACTAAACTCAGGTTCAGATGACAGAAAAAAATAAGCTAGTGGTGTGGAGAAGTACAAATAGTAAATCTAATGTATAAAATAAAAACAGTTGTTTGTTCTATAATATGAAAATTCTAGCGGTTGAGTTGGGTAATTTGTGTGTCCAAAAGTAGGAATTTGTGCGCCATTCTGGCTGTAAATCGCTGTTTAAGACATGGGGATTTTTGGACAGAATGGTGCACAATCTCTATTTTTAGACACAGAAATAGCATGAATTAACTTAACAGTATGTTTGAGTAATAATACAAATATTATGGTGATATTCTACTTACTTTTTTTCTAAAATGAGCAGTTTAATTCTTAGTTCTTCTTTGTTCTTGAAAATCGGCTGCTTCTTTTCAGGAGAATGTTCTTCACTGCAATTGTAAAAGAAACAAATTAGTAATTTTGTTTGTATATAGCATTGTTTTTAATTTAGATATTGATCTTTTAATTGAAATCCTCAGCGTCTTCCTTAAAAACATTAAAACTATCTTAATCACATAAGATATGTCGCACCAGTTCAATACATATGATATGTTCTTAATGAACAAATTGTATTGTAATGAGTAACTGTAACAAACAACATATCTTTACTATGTCTTGTGAAATTCATAATGTACCACTGAATACCACCATTTCTGTAACTAAGCTGTTTTATGTAATAGTGCCTTAATGTCATGCTTAAATTAAAGTAATCAAATACATAAATAAATAAATAAATAAATAAATAAATAAATAAATAAATACATGTAATTGTATAAGTATTATTTTTTTAGATTGGAACATAGAGTGTGCATGCATGCAATTTTGTTTCAATATATGTAGTCTATAAATTCAATTTCAAAAATGTTAGTTTAACATGATTTGATAGTGTGTGTATTAAGAAAGTAAATAGTATAAAGGTTTATAAGTGATAGTTGATTTTAGGAAATTGGAAAAAAGACAGTAGATTCATTTTACAGATTACACAAGCTAAAAGTCAGTTTGAAAATGTGTTCATGTACTGTACAGAAAATATGCATACCTGTAGTTTGTGTTCATGCATATGGATATGCATGGAGCTGCAAGTAGAAATCTTGGAGACTTGTACAGTATTTCTTGTAGATGGTGCTTGCCAATGATATGACACTTGTACTCAGAGACATTCACAGTACATTTGCAGTGCTGATCTATGATGATGCAGTTAGATGTAGAGGTCTTGAATGTGATTGGTGCATGGTCATGTGATTTCTTAGCTACATCCAATGAGGGAATGGCACCGAAAGTGAAGTGGAAATGGTAGAAGGGCTGTTCATGTTACGATATGTTCGCGGACATGGCGGTAGTTCGCGGACATCAGGAGTTACATCCGGGATTTTTGGGTTCAGAAGTCATGCAAATGAGAATGAGCAGTGGAAGGGATTGGTCAGGAACGTTTAGTGGGTGTGTTGTGCCAGGAGAGAGTTTCTCAGATACTCTTTTTGCTGAGAGAACAACAGATAGCTATGGCTGTGTGTTTCAGAAAACAGATTGTTTGGATTTTGGGAGATTCGTGGATACATTGGTTGAAGGTGCATCCACAAAGCTGTGGAGTAGCTGTAGATCTTGGATTTCCACATGTGGAAGTACACTGGCATGGAGTACGTGGAATTAAGTGGTTGGACTTGCTACCTCTCTGTGCTACTTTGGAAACAAAGCAACATCCAGACATAATTGTAATTCATTGTGGAGGGAACAGTTTAGGACATGTGTCTGGAATTTCTTTGCAATTTGCTATGAAAGAAGGACTTGGGAAAGTCATGGACATGTTTCCTAATTCTCAAGTAATATTTTCACGGATTGCGCAGAGACAAATGTGGCTTTGTTCTTCTTCATTTGGTCCACAAATGGAAAAAGCAAGGCGCAATGTTAATAAGGCTGTTTGTGCATTTCTAAGAGATTTTGGCATGTCCTCTTTTCACAATGAAAATATTATGTTTCGTAGTACATACATTTTTCGCAGAGATGGAGTCCATCTTACTTATGCTGGCAATCAGATTTTTCTGAGAAATGTACAAAATGCACTGCGAGGTTTTTTATAAATACAGCATCCATTTTGAAGTAGGAGTTAAGTATTTATAATTTTTGACATACAAACACCTCCCAAAGGCTCTTTTCAGAGCCACCACATCCTCCCAGAGAAAAATACAATGGTAACAATAGGGTAGCACCCCAATTTTTTTAATGTTCGCGAACTGTCCGCGGACTTTTAAGAAATACAAAGGGCCCTGCTTTATTTATCTTCACTTCTATTTTTTAACTGTGAAAGGCGGCTCTGAAAAGAGCCTTATTTTTTTTTATTTTTGTAATTTTATATTTTTTTGTTTTTTTGGTTTTTTAGACACGACACACTCGGAGAGGAGGGGAAAGGAGGGTAAAGGGGGGGACACCAACCACAGGGATAAGAAAGGGCGAGCTGAGAGAGGAAGATGTAGAGTGGGTTTTATTTGGGTAGTGAGCAGGTCTTCTCGTGCTCTGAGACGATAGTCTCAAAAGCACTCCGAAGTCGCTCCCCTCTGCAGAGTACTGTGTCACAGTACATACATACAACTGTGACCCTCCAAAGGTAAGGGTCATCAGAATTCTGTATGGCCTGTGAGGCAGCTTGAGGAAGACGCTGTCCCACAGAGGTGGTCCTTGTGGTGACAGGATCAGAAACAGAGGATGAAGTAGAGGAAATCAACCTTCTACGTTCTTCGAGAGGTACAACCTTGCGAATAGCCCCAGAGTGAAATGACCTCAGGTGTCGCTTCATGGTCGTGGTCCCAAAGCTGTACGAACCGTGCTTCCCGCGACTGAGTATCATTTTGCACTCATTGCAGATAACACGGTTCGCACGAGCCTTAGGATCATTCCCATAAATTTAAAATAACCACCACACCCAAGACTCACGTCTAGTGCGGGTAATAGGGATTTCCTCTACCTCATTCTCGAAATCCTCTTCTTCCTCCTCTGCATCCTCACTCCTGTTCCCCTCTTCAGGCCCTTAGGAAGGTGGTGGTGGTGGAGGGGGAGGGGGTTGTGCTGAAGCAGGTGCAGCACCAGGTGGCAGTTCTGCAGCCAGGGATGCCATCTCGATGGTGGAATCAACAAGTTGCTGGAGAAATAGCTGTGCTCTGAAGAATAGCCAGAAACACAATGAGAATAAGCTCTAGGGCGTGGTCTTTTATAGGGGTGCTTGTACACGGTTCTCGCACATGCGCGCTGTCCGCGGACAGATCGAACACAAAAAAGGGTTCAAAAAGTTTAAAAGATATGTAGAAACTCAGGATTACTAAGTGGGACTTGTGCCATGATGAGTTTTTATGGAAAAATATTGTGGATTACTCGAAAATGTACTTTGAAATTGTTCGGGGACACAAACAATGTCCGCATTCAGAACACGCGATCAGCATAGGCGTGGTCACATGATCCCTTCGCGAACAGGTCCGCGAAGGAAGCTCCTGTCCGCAGGACACCAAATGCAGGGACATTGGTTTGCGCATGCGCGTTGATGTTCTACGAACAGTATTCGTGTCCTGAATTAATTAAAAGTGCGTCACACATCAAACGAACATTTCTGGACATCGCGTATGTTCTAGAACAGTTTAAACTTGCTAGCGAACACTACGGACAGATATAGTGTTCTTTAGGACACTTCCATTTTCGTTTGATTACGAAATTTTCAGGACATCAATTGTGTTCTTAGAACATTTAACTTGCTAGCGAACATTACGGACAGGTATAGTGTTCTTTAGGACACCTCCATTTTCGTTTAATTACGAACATTTCAGGACACCAATTGGGTTCTTAGAACAGTTTCAACTTGGTAGCGAACAGTACTGACAGGTATAGTGTTCTTTATTAGAACACCTCCATTTTCGTTTATTTACGAACATTTCAGAACACCCACCCTGTCCGCAGACATCTACATTGTTTTTAAAAAAATAAAAAATGGGAAGTAATTACAACACAATATAAAAATTTAACTTTATTTCACATATATTAATCATTTATGACAGAGAAGGTGAGGCAGAAACAGAAACAAAAACAGGATAATTAGGGGTTTCAACATGATTGATATCAGGTGAAGAAGGATGGAAGTCTCATCAAAAAGTTTTGGATTATGGAGAGGGTTTGGGGATAATTGACTGGGATATGGTGAGGGGGGACAAGTACATGTGGGACAATGGTATGAGGTTTTTGTTTTAAAATGATCCTCAACAAAAGTTTTCAAATTATTAAAATTGCTCAATAATAAATCCATTTTTTCTTTTAAACTGTCAAGCGTGTTTTCCATAACAGTTTCTTCAGACATATTTTCTATTTTGGTATGCTCTGTACAAAAAGAAATATATATGTTAAATATATATAAAATAATAACACTTAAATGGTTTATATTGTAAAGTGTGTACCATTTGCTTCACTATTTTCTGACATTTCGTCATGTGGGAAGTGCTCCTCTAGCCATTCCAGAGTACTAGACATTTCTGTGAGAAAAAAAAAAATATAGAATATTTTTTTTTAATCTAATACAGAAAGTTTATAAAGATATGAGTAAAATGATGTACACTTACTATTTCAGGTAAGATATGTTCTGAGTAGTCTGTAGGTCTGGTCTTGTTCTTAGTTGTGAAGTGTCTGTCAGGTAATTATATTGGAAGCCTATTTATCTTCTCTTGGTATATTCCATTTTAGAATATATTGTATTTAAATGACTGGTTAGTGTGGTACATATATGGGTGACATAGCAAAAACAAAGAGGTGATGGCTGGAAGGTTTAGAATTAATCTTAACCACTGGCAATGCTCTGGGCAACCCTCCAGACCACCGTTCTTCGCCTGCCAAGCCATTACAGATGGGTTACATTTCTTATGTATTACTACATATAATATGTATGTGTATTACTTTGTGAATTTTTTAAATGTTATCATGTTGTAATATAACAATGAAACATGCCCCTCCCACCCCGACTTTTTAGGTAGTGGTACTGTTGTCCGAATATGTCCGCGGACATCAAAAATGTTTGCAGACATTACATTCAGTAGAAGTGGTTCAGTATGTTCCATATTACATGTACATAAAGTCAAAGTTACTATTGTTAAGCTTTGCTCCTAAAAACCTATGAAATTCAGTTAAAAAACTTTGTTAAAGGGACATTATGGTTAAGTTGTGCTACTAAAAACCTATGAAATTCAGTGAAAAAAACTTTGTTAAAGGGACGTTATGGTTAAGTTGCGCTACTAAAAACCTATGAAATTCAGTGAAAACACTTTGTGAAAGGGACATTATGGTTAAGTTGTGCTACTAAAAACCTATGAAATTCAGTGAAAAAACTTTGTTAAAGGGACGTTATGGTTCCAAGTAAAACTGAAAAACCCTTGAAATTCGCCAGTTATGGTAAGCTAAGCAACCATAACTCGCGCCACTGCCGTGCACTGCTAAGACTAACACCCAGGACATCAAAGATGACATCACAAATGTCATTGATGACATCACTGATGACATCACATGTCTGGCTCACTCTTTTTTCTTTTGCTGACATATCTAGGCCACATGGTTTTCTTCAGTAACAGTCAGAAACTAAAAATTTGATTTTATTCGTAGACGTATCCTTCAAGTAGGTTCTTACAGTAATTCCCTTAGAGTCCAGTCACATCATATGAAAGATATAGATACGGGAGGACACAATCTTGAAAGACAGCAATCCTTTTTGTGCATAAAGATAATCAATAGACTTATGAGCACTTTCTGATAGTTCTGTTGTTTTTTTATGGCTGTACTTTCCCTGTATATGGTCATATTTGTATACATTGTACTCACAGTACTTTCCTTAGGGTCCAATCACATCAAGTGATACATATACATAGGGTAAATAGCAGCTTTGAAACAGAGCAATCATTTGTTTGCATGAAAATAATCAGTTAAGTTATGAATTGTTTCTGCTACTACTTGTGCTGCTTTTTTGCTAACTTCACTTTCCCTGTATATACCCATATTGGTATGTGTTCTTGTGTCTTTGTGTTTTGTCTATAGTAGTGCAATTATGTAATACATGTGTTTTATTAGCTACTTATTACATATTTCACAGTACACAAAAATCTATTAAGAAAACAATTATCATTTCATTATTCAACATATTAACATTACGAATATTATACCTTCATCTTGTACGCTGCACACAATGTTATGTTTCTGTATGAGTAGCTTAGTATACTAGATAGAACCCCATAATAGAATGCTATTTATATCAATGCATCGTTCAATGCACTAATTAGGATATGATATTTATTGCAATGATCCTTGACACTTGTTTCGCAACATTATAATAAGAATCCCTTGTACACATATTTCATGAAAAGTACATACACATGTGATGTCATCAGGGATGTCATCAATGACATTTGTGATGTCATCTTTGATGTCCTGGGTGTTAGTCTTAGCAGTGCATGGTGGTAGCGCGAGTTATGGTTGCTTAGCTTACCATAACTGGCGAATTTCAAGGGTTTTTCGGTTTTACTTGGAGCCATAACGTCCCTTTAACAAAGTTTTTTCACTGAATTTCATAGGTTTTTAGTAGCACAACTTAACCATAACGTCCCTTTAACAACGTTTTTTCACTGAATTTCATAGGTTTTTAGTAGCGCAACTTAACCAGAACGTCCCTTTAACAAAGTTTTTTTCACTGAATTTCATAGGTTTTTAGTAGCACAAATTAACCATAACGTCCCTTTAACAATGTTTTTTTGGCGAATACCACAATCTATTCACTATAAAGCTAGCCTCAAGAATACTTCATCCGCTTTCGTTTCTTTGCATCTGTACACGTGTAAAAGAGCATGACATCTTCATCCATTCTGTAGCAAAAGTTTCTTCAGCTTGATCCCAAGATGGCACTTATCTTTGACACTTTCTTGATGCTTTATAGAATATATGCATTCTCCAGTCTCTGCGTCTCTTCTATGTACGTCAGCTTGGCTCTGTGTGACGTCACCATTCATCTTTGCCATTAATTTGCTCGGCTTCTTCCGGGATTTCATTCAATTGCCCATCGTACTGTCTCGTATGCAGGTATGGTTTTCTCAATGGGAACCTTGCTTCCTGGATTCTCCTCGGTATCGCTATCTGGTACCTCACATGTCTCACACTCTGGTTCCCAACATATAGGCAATATGGCGAGGTGGTTGAGGTGGGGGTACTTAGCTCCTTCTCTACACTAGCAAAGCCTTTTAGTCATGAGATTGAAGCAAAGGTCTTACAAACCAAAGTGCAGATGCAAAAGCATCTAAATGAAAATACATTCAGCATTTGGTTGTGAAATTTGGATCAAATGTGAACACATTAATTATAACAAGACATATTTAATGCAGAGGGAACCCCACAAAAACAGTTAACATACGTTTTGCAAATTTTGTGATGAACTCATGAATGTGTTTATTTTTTAAATATTGTGCACATTTATGTTGTTTTGTTGTAATGCATTACAAACTTTTGTAAAGTATTGTGTGAAGTGTTTCATGGTTTTACATTTTGTATGATTAAGTATTAAAGTTCTGAAGTTGCATTTGTTTTGTATTATGTATGTAAAACTAGTAGGCCTCTTAAGACTGAATGATGTAAAGGGATTATTTCCATATTGTTTAGTAATGTTCATAATGTATCTTGCTTGGTTGTTTTTTCCTCTTCCTTTCAGTTAGTTGCTGCTATATCACATAAGGCAACCCAACATTAATTCCACCTGAGTACTATACATAGCATATGAGCCTTAACCTTGCAGAAATTGGCACTATTTTGTACATGACTTTGCACTTATCATTTTATAGCAGGGCCTGACATGTGAGGCTGTATTCAGCTTATTATGGCTATTCCTGGCCTGGGAGACTTTAACAGATGTAGCATGACAGTGACTGGGCATATTCAGCAGCACTGGACTAGCAAATCAACGCTCCTGGCCAATGATGGTTCTGCTGGTTGTGCCCCTGATATATCATGATTTAACCCATTACATAATGGGACAGCACCCTAGTTAACCTTTGTGTTGAACACCAAAATAGCCTGTTGTCCAGTTTTTCCTATTTTGTATTTTATTAATCATACACTTACTGTTGTTTTGTTTGCTTTTGTGATGTCACTGGACAAAGAATCATGTAATGTAATCTCCTGTGATGTTATCAGGTGTATGATGTCACTTCCACTACCCTTTGCATTTTAGTGAATTTACATCCCTGCCTGAAATATCCTCAACAGTTGATGAAGTTTTTACTTTGTTGGAGATTTAGAAGAAGGGTTCTTCTTCATGAAATACAATAAAAATAAATGTTCCCAAACCTATGTTTATTTTCTCGTTACAGGAGGGTTGCTGTTGAGCACAAGAAAAAACCCATGCTGCCTACTGGTTTGATAGAAGCACAAGGGAACTCTCCAGCAGCTGGGGACAGTCAGGACAACTGAGAGAGGTGCAGGAGAAACATGGATATGTGCTAGAGACTACCCAAAGAATGGGATGAAATAGGACTGAACAAGAGAAATGACGAGGGCCGTCAGAATGTACACAAACAAAGTGAGAGAAAAGACATGCGACAGGATGGATGGGAAGGCTCTTTGGAGGCAATACAATGAGAAGAGATAGTACTGGATGGTGGAAAGAGGACAGGCAGAATGCAGATAGAAAAATAGAGAGAGCAGACAGACAACAGGGGCAGGGAGATGAGGAAGAAAATATAGAATGGGCAGAAGAGACAGAAGGGAAAGTGAGAAAAAGGACATACTTAACGAAATTGAGATGGAATGAGACAGAGAGAAAGAGAAGAGGGCAAGACAAAACAGAGACAGAAAGGAATGGAGAGAAAGGATAGACAGAATGGTATGGAAAGAGTGCAGAGACAGTATCTGCGTGAAGGAGAACAACATGGAAGCAATAAGAAACCCAAAACCATGACCAAACAGGAGTGCAGTAAAAAAGACAGCAGGGGAGGCAAAGAGATGAGTAGAAGGAGAGACAAAGTGAAATCATGTGACAGGGAACATGGAATGGGATAGATAGAGAATTCAGAAGCAAATAGAGTAGGGGCACAATTGGAAAGAATGCAAGGAGAGGCCGAATGGGAGGGATAGGTGGAGAGGAGACTCAGAACCAAAGGGAGAGGAAGGAAGCAGGAGAGGAGGGGGGAACGAGTGACAACGTGCTAGAGAGAGAGAGTGATGAGAGACAGGACAAGGGAGAGAAGACATACAAGTGAAACATAAAAGGAGAACCAAGAAAAACAATGGGTGTAGAGGAGAGGCATAACATAAGAGACAAAAGAAATAGTAAAAGGGAGAGGGATGAGAGACCTGATGCGGGAGAGAGTAAAGACAATGGAAACAGTTTAAATAGGAACAACGAACGAATGGAAGGAGGCGAGAGAGAGTGTGTGGGAGATAGGTTGGGCCAACATAAAAGAGGAGATACTTATTAGGAGGGAATGAAATGAGAAAGAATAATAGGCATAAAGAAAAGAAGGGGTGAGTGATAGGAAACAGGCAGGAGCTGATGGAGCTAAGACAAAATGCAGAGAAAGGAGAGGAGAATATTGGCAGAAGAGGAAAGAGAAGAGAGGGAAGAAAGAGGGTCAGAACAAGAGGAAGACAATAAAGACAATAGGAAGGAGAGGGAAGGGAGAACACATGTGATACAATAAAAGTTAAGTAAAAGTTAAGTATAGAGTGAGTAAAATTACATACAGGACTTGGAAGGAAGGATGAATGGAGACATTTGTGCTGAGAGAAAAAAGAGAAAGGAAAAATAGCGGAAAGGGAGAGAGAAGAAGGAAGGAACAATGAGACAAGGGAAAGACAAGGGCCTCATTACGAGAATGGAGGTAATGGAAAAAGGAAGGCGGAATGGTAATAGTGGCATTGTTCACGGGTCTGGGGCATTCCGACCCAACAACCTGCCAATACCGGCACCGCCCGTACTGTGCCCCCTCATACCGGCATGTGCGCATACACGCGCCCCTTTGTGGAGCAAATACCGGCATGCCGCTAATAGGAGGACATCACAACCCACGTGGACATGCAAATACCGGCATCCCGAAGGCGGTAATCAGGGGCTGCACGACCACCTGCAAACAGCAATCAGCAATCAAGCCAACTGCCACAGGTGCACACAATCACCACAGGTGGACTCAATGGAGTCTGGCCCAGTATAAAAGGAGTACACCCACACACCACACCCCTTCCTACACCAAAATGCTACCACTAGCTGTTGCAATCATGGTGCTGGAGGACATGCCTATACTGCTACAACTACAGCAACAACAGCAACTACAAAACAACTACAGCAGCAACAACAGGCAGCAAAGAGGAGACGCAGGAGGAGAAGGAGGGTGAGACAGGCCCAGCAATTACCACCAGTGCAGCCAGTAGTCCCTCGTAGACAGCCGCCAATCCCTTGCATCAGACCCAGTCCATTCAATCTAACCCCTGACCAGATCCACACCCTGTACCGGTTGGACCGGGACACCATCACCACCATAGTGGACATGATAGGCAACGACATTGCCAGCCTCACAGAAATACGCACTGGCATCCCCCCGCTACTAAATGTGGTGTCTGTGCTCCACTTCCTGGTCACAGGTACCTACCAGCACACAGTGGGCCAGCTGCATGGCATTTCACAACCACTATTTTCATGCATGCTGACCCAAGTGCTGGATGCCCTCCTGAAGCACGCTAGCACACACATATCCCTACCACGGACTGCCCAGGAGATAGCCGACACCAAAGTAGGCTTCCATGCACTGGCAGGCATGCCCAATTGTGTTGGTGCCCTGGACTGCACTCATGTAGAATTGGTAGTCCCCCATGCCGTAGAGGCGGTGTACCACAATCGCAAGCAATACCACTCCATCAATGTGCAGATGGTATGTGACTCCAGCAAGATCATCACACATTGCTGCGCCCGATATCCCGGATCCACACATGATGGTAGAAAAGAATGGCTGTCGAGCCACAGCCATCAGGGAAGTACATTTTCTGCTACATGATCGTCCTCCTCATGTACTTCTGTGCCTGGATCTAAGGTCAGATGAATATCTTTTGAACATTCACCACGGAAGTACTAATTCCAGGAACAGGTTTAAGATATGATTTACTGATGAAGCCCAATGAGGCCAGACCACATCTCAGATTGCCTGTTGCAACATGCTGCAGGGACTTAACACATCAGTTTGGGTCACACCTCTCCTTTTGGGGTGGGTTTGGACCATTGAGCATATTGTCACCCACCCTCCTGGAATGGCAAAATAGAGCTAGGACACCACAGCCGAAGCTGATTGAAGCGGTGCCAGTGTTTTGGATGCAGACCTAGCAACTTTCTAAACAATCACTGTCGTTGTGAATCGTTTTGTTTGAGGTACAGGCAGTACATAGGCATTTGTCAGATATTGGTATCGTATACATCGTGGTACTCATAGGATTTTCAAGCTATTGCCATCATATGCCCAGGAAGTACCATTCATTGCCAGGTATTGCCCTGATAATCTCTGGTACCCACGTCACTTCGCAGGCCTTCCTGTTATATAAAAAGTCTAGCCATCGTAATTGCAGGTACTGACATCCTGTCCAGTCTTGTATTATAAAAATCGGTCCTAACACTGTTAGCTGGTATCAGCGCCAAAACTCGAAATAATCTCTCCATTGTCATCCAATGCGCAGTTTGTACGCGCGCTTTTCAAAGATATAGCCAGTTATTATAGGAACGTCACCTTCAAATCGGATAAATTGGGGCAGCAGTAAAAGAGCATTCGGTCAATTAGGACACAGATGCCGAGTTCCAATATTCCTAATTCACACAGTGAAGTCACATGACAGTATGTCCAGTTAGTACTGAAGTGCACACATCCATTATGCCAAGTTAGTATCCTAAGGCCAGGTTTCATAATGCCCAGTTAGAAATACATTGCCAGGCTACACTATGACCAGGGGATACCAGTTAAGTCAAACATCTGCATTATCAGATTCTATATCGCCCAAAAGAGTATCATAGTCTGCATCACCAGTTAACAAGGTATGGCTATTTAGCACAGCAGTGACCCATTCTGTTGTGTTCAGTTAGCACATAAGAGCTAGATTCCAGTTTGCTGCATTAGCACATCATTAGCTGTTTATGCCCGGTAAGGCCAGACCCCGCAATGTTTAATATGCACAGCAGGGCCAGAATGAAGTAAGCCCATTCAGCACAGCAATGCCAGATCCACCAGGCTCACTTGGCACAGTAAGGCCTGACTCAATTTTGCCATTTTTCCACACTAAGGCCAGATCCCATAGCCCCAAATGACACCCCTGCAGCTCACCAACCAAAGGTTACACAAAAGAAAAGAAAAAGGCCCTGCACCGCCCGTTCCCGATCACGGGAGTGGGGGTGTGTTGGGGGTGTGCGTGGGGGGGTGTTTGTATGGATGTGGTGTTTTTTTTATGGATGTTCGCTTGGGAAACATACGAAAATGTTTGTAGTGTGTACATTTCCCATGCAGACTTTTTGTATGCAGTCATTTCCGTGGCGGGAAAATCACGTAGATTCTCAAGGCAGTATGGTTAGATTCGAGTATGTCCATTTAACCCAGTAAAGGTAGATTGCGGAATGCTCACTTCACACACACAGTACACATTTCAGTATGCCCAGTTAGAACAGTAAGGGCAGATTTTAGCATTCCCGATTCGCACAATGAAGTCACATTCTATTGATCCAGTTAGCACAGTAAGGGCAGATGACAGTATGCCCAGATACAACCCCAGGAATGAATTTCAGTGACACCAGTTAGCACAATAAGACCAAATGCCAGCATACAGAGTTGGCACAGTAAGAACTTACTTCAGTATGCCCATTTAGCTCAGCAAACATAAAGTCCATTATTCTAACGCCCATTACGGCCAGTTACTACGTTAAAGCAAAATTCCATTATTACCAGTTAGCAGAGCAGGTTCACATTCCATGAAGCCCAGTTACCACATTTAGGCAACATTCCATTATTATCAGTTATAACAGTAAGGGCATAATGAGTTATGCCTACTTTAGAATAGAAAGGGCAATTTCTAGTAAGCCCAGTAACCACAGTTAGACAAGATACCAAAGGAACCATTAGGACAGAAAAGACAGATTCCAGAATTGACACTTAGCACAGTAAGGACAGATTGCAGTATGGCTTGTTAGCACAGTAACAGCAGATTTCAGAATGTCCATTCATTGCAGTACATTACAATTCCAGCATGCACAGTAAGCACAGCACACTGGGATACTAGTATTCTCTGTAGGTCCAGTTTCCAGTATGCACTGTTAGTATAAGATCAGATTCCAGTAGGCCCAGTTTGCATAGCAGTGAGATCCAAGGAGTGTTCCTGCATGTCCCCAGACAAGTTCAACTCCCCTACCTCGCACTTTAACACTGTGAGTTGTTTGCCACTGTGCATTCTGCCCATTTTAATTATGCCACTGAGGGCGTTCCTTTCACCAAACTCTGCCACTATTGAGATTTTGTCACTTTAAACCATGTCACATTTGCTTGCAGTTGTCACTTCAAATGTTCCACTGTAAGACTTTACCACTTTGAATTCTTGCACTGAGAACTCCTGCCGCCCCGAACTTTCCCAATGTGAAATCTTTTCTTGTAAGTTCTGCCCCTGATTGATCTTGCCACTTTGAACTCTGCCATTGTGAGACTCCTGACTCCTACCACAGGGAGACTTCACCGATTTGAATTTGGGCACTGTACGTTTTTGCAGCCATGAATTCGGTCACTGTAAGAATTGTGCCCTGTGGCTTTTCCCACTCAGACTCTACAACTCTTCATTCCACCACTGTTAGACCTAGCCACTATTTTATACTTTACCACTGTGAGATGTTGCCACTCTTGAATGTTGCCACTGTGAGAGTTTCCTCTCCTGCACATCGCCACTTTGAATGTTGCCATTGTGAGATTCTGCGGCTGCTTCATTTTGAGACACTCTGTTAGCTGGGACGTCCAGCCTCCATGTACGCTCTGTCCACCTGGGTCACTATGCCCACTGGTATATCCGGCCCTGCAAAAGTTTGCCCCCAGGGGTAGTTGCCTCCCATGATAGTTTGGTCCCTGGGATAGCTGCCCCCTTGGATAGTTTTTCCTCTGGGGTAGTTTTCCCCTGAATAGTTTGCCCCAATGATAGTTTGCCCCTTAGGATAGTTTGCCCCGGGGATAGTTTGCCCACTGTGAAATTGCACCCTCTAACATCACCTGCAACTGCGTCCTACACTACACCCCCAATCTATCTTGAAATAGCCAAACAAACACAGTTCAAACAAGTACCATTCGGTGAGAAGCCAATCGATAAGAAATACTAGTTAGAAAACAAAGGTGGGAATGAAACTTCAATCCATGCACTAACTGCTATGTTGGTTATTTGATGAGTGTCTCAGTGAGACCAATGTTTTTGAGACTTTTCCCTTACGTCTCTTTTACTCTCAATGAAATATAGGTTTCAAACTGGCCTCCCTCAGTAGATAAATTGAACGTGCAATATTCACCTGTCATCGATATGTAAGTAGAATCCAATATTTACTTATAAATCACAATATAAAGAATCCCAAAAAAGACTCTCTTTATTCTTTCTCATACATTTATATTGCAATGATCATTTGTGGAAGCAACCTCTTGAGCCAACGCGTGTTTTGCGCTTTGCTCTGTTTTAGGGGTCCAGTCCATTCGTTAATGAGTGTTGTCCTATGTTAAGGACGCAACGCTGGCAAGAATTAGTATATTGAATATACGAAATACTAACCAAGGAAAAGAAAACACCACCTACAACATCCCTACAACTGGGCATCAGGAACTAAATAATAAAAACATTGTGCACACAGAGACAACCCACCAGAAATAGCCAAAACAACGATTTGATCAAGAAAAACAGACGCCTACTCAAAACAAGAAACCTACACCCAACCAGCAAGCCTGCACCACACTCACTGCAATTGGTAAAGGAAGCTACCTACATGGCAGGACATACCCTAGATGCAGTATTTTGCAAGAGAAATCTGGATACAATGGCACCGCCAATGCTGATTCTACGGAGCGACCACCCCATAATACTCTTTGTTGTCCACCCTCAATGCGAATACAAGCTAACCCACCAAAAACCACCCAATTTAGAAGAGGAAACTGAAAATCCATAAACACTGTGGATTTAAACACCAGACTATAATCGTCAAAACCATCAATCACCATCTTGAATTCATCCAACATTGAAGAAAACACACATAAAATACAAGAATGGATCATTAAAACACTTGATGATATTGCACCAGAAAAATCATTCACCCCATACACAAAGGAAATCTACAGTGAGATGGTTCACACCTCACCTCAGAGCACTGAAAACAACTAACAGAAAACTGGAACAAGAATGGAGGAAAAACTACAATCAGCACAAAAATATAACCACATATAAAAACCAGATACGAATATACAAAGCTGAAATCCTCAAAGCATAAAACTACACTACAGTGAACAAATCATCAGTTCAACCAACACCCAGAAAGAGATGTTCAGTATTATCAAGGAGCTAAGAAACCCAACATCCTGCAACAACACACCCACACAATCACAATAATTATGCAACAACCTGGCACACCATTTCAAAAACAAAATCACAATCATCCAGCAAGTCATCAAGAGCAGACCCAAAAACACCAATAACTTCACTAAATAACCAACACAAGAACCAACCAAAAGACTAACTTTCCACCCACCAATTTCGACAGACAAATGTACAATCGTAGTGAACAAAAGAAACATAGCAGGCTAACCTACAGACTCTCGCCCACGAGACACGTGCAAAACTATCCTTACCCAAGCATCACCTGCAGAATAACTCTGCAAGATATTTAAGTACTCACTGACAGCAGGAAACATACTACAAAGTTTCAAATCAGCATACATTAAATCACTCCTGAAAGACCCCTTTGAAAACACAGAAGACCTAACCAACTACTAACCGATATCAAAGAACCATTTCCTGGCAAATCATTCCTAGAATACTACAAATACAAACAAATCCTGGAACATGTAGAAAACTAGACCAGGCACAAGTTGGCTTCAGACCAATGAGAGGAATGGAAACAGAATTACTGTCTAAATGGGATGAATTAAAAGCCAACGCTGACTCCAATGTCACCTCTGCACTAATACTACTAGACATATCAGCAGCCTTCGGCACAGTCCACCACAAAACCCTCATCAAAAGACTCTGAGAAATAGGAATCAGCAACACAGCTTTGCTGTAACTGAAATCCTTCCTGACAGAAAGAACAGAAACAGCATTGCTAAGCCCCTTCAAACCAGCCCCGCAAAACACAACCACAAGCCACAAGGCTCACCACTTTTGCCACTGCTCTTTAACATCTACATGGCCCCTCTTATTAATCTCATCAAACGACACGGACTGACGTGCTGCAACTACAGAGACGAAACACACATCATCTATAAAATCAGAAATTAACGAATGCATGTACACCAACAGCCTTAAACTCAAACTGGACAAAGCAGAAATCATGATCACACCCTAAAACCTATTGTACCAACTCCATATTCCATGGCCTACGAAAATGGGAAATCAACTAGAACCCTCCAAAGCAGATATTACCCTTCCTCACCTTCCAACATAGAATGCTCACTGTCGTCTTCCTCATCATGTCAAGAATACACTACGCAAACAGCATATAACTCAGTATGCCAGACCACCACACCAAAAAACGACAATAAATCCAAAACCCAGCCGCGACTACCAATCAGACTCACCAAGAGAAGAACACATCACATGAGCACTACAAATGCAACACTAGCTACCTGTAAAAAAGAACAAATCTTCAAGACATTCTGCATAAACCAGAGAGCAATAAATGGCCAAGGAGTGGAATTCATGCAGGAAAGAAATCTCCATTTTCAAGCCAAATTGAAAACTGAGATCCAGCAGTGACATTCACCTCAGACCAATACAATAAACGAAGTTGAAATTTGGTGGATCAGCATTCTCCTGCATCTTGGCAAAACTTTGGAACTCAATCCCGAAGGAAATGCGAACAACAGAAGAATGCCTAAAATTCAGAAAATGACTAAAATCATGGCTCTTTAGCTCACTGAGCTAAACAGAAAACTCTTTTGGAGGGAAACAGACATCACAACACACAAGAGAAACACCCAAAACAATCTAAACGTAATGAACTGAAACCTAAATACCCAAAGAAATAAAGCACTTTAACTCCACCATAGAAGAATCTGAGCACTGCCAAACCTACATGAGCCTCGAAAAAGAAGAGCACATACCACCCTCATCACTAACCCTACTAACAACTTTCCTGTTTCCTGCATACTCACCCACAAACAGCAAAACAACACACACACATACCTCTACAGGAGCAGAAACCACCACTAACTGCACACAATTTGCAATCCCTCTCTACACCAAATGCACTACAGAAAACCACTCCACAAACACACAATCTACCTCATCTACACTGATACACAAAACATTGCCAAACCATTACCAGCTACAAAATAAGCCCATCCCGCAGTGAGCGTTATTTTCCGAACTGAAGCTACCAACAGCATATACTTCAAAGCTCTCCTTTGCCCTCCTTGGTCCCTCTAACTAACCCTCCAGACCCCTCCTTCATTTTCAGATCCACCAGAGCACCTGGAGACCATGAAAATGGCTGTGGTGCACGGTATAAATCATAATAGCATAACATAACACAACTATGCTCTGTATGAAAGGTGAGGTGAATGGGGCTATGGTAAATTTCAACTGTGTCTGCTCCCCCTAATAAGACAAAACTGCCCCTGATCTTGTCCTGTATGTCAAACCCTTTGTGGTTGCATTAGACAGGGTGAACTTAGCCTGATCCAACCCTCATGTCAAACAGTGCCCGACCACCCATTCCTTTAAACCTGAACTGGGTTGGACAGAAGAGTGCTAAAATATAGAGCTTGTAGTCCATGAACAATGAAGCAATGTGGTAACAAAGGTTGAGCTCAATTGACACAGACGTTTATGTTTATGTTTATTGAATTTATATAGTGCTTTAAGCCAAAGCGCTGTACAGTATAACAACAGGTACAAAAATGAGAGAAGCATATTTACAAACATGAAACAGGTAATTAGAACAATATGTAGAACAATTTACAAGGTGGGGGGAGAGAGTGAGGGGAGGGGTAGTGGAGGGGGTAGGTGAAGGGAGTTACGGTATCTGATTTGAGGTCAGGGGAGAGGAAAGGAGGGGGCGGAGGGGGAGTGATCTGGTGTCCTCAATGCCCCTAAGTGGTATTAGTTACCAATTTAAGGTCAGTGGGGAAGGGGAGAGGAGGGGGGGTCAAGGTTAAGAAGGGGAGAGGGGTAGGGAAGGGAAGTGGGGGGGCAGTGAAGAAGATGGCCTTTCAGGGAGTGGCGGAAGGATGAATAGGTAGGGGTGGAGTGGATGGAGAGCGGGAGGGAGTTCCAGTGTAGGGGGGCCAAGAGTTGGAAGGAGCGGAAGCGTGAGGAGGCACATGGGGTTGTGGGTACAGTGAGGAGGTAGAGGTTTGCTGAGCGGAGAGAGCGGGAGGGGGAGTAAAATGAGAGGAGGGAGGAAAGCTAGGTGGGGCCAGGTCAGGGGTAACTATCCTATACAATGGTCTGTTTGTGGGGTGTGGGAAGGCTCAGAAGTCCCAGAGTAAGAACCATGTTATTTAGAATGGGTTTATTGCAGATGCAATAATAGTGGCAAGGGCATCCTGTTTCCATCATTATATTGTTCAAGAGTTCAGACTGAGAATGGGACCAGCATAGCTGTCAGACTGGGGATGAGAGGAGTGTGACAGGCAGGAGAGCAAATACGCTGCATTTAGTAAAGGTGGAGTATAGTCTCCCTTATCTTCCTCTACCTCTCAGTGCCTTCTACAGTCATCATCCTCTGAATGGTGGAATGCACCGCAGGAAGGAAACATTAACATTAAGCAAAGGGTTACACCCTGAAACCGCACATATTGCATTATTTTGACCACCAAGTTGGTCAAGTGCTACTTCTAAGCAAAAACTAAAAGCAAAATTACAAACGAATTCCATGTATTTTGGAAACAGTAGCAGGTAGATGACTGCAGACATAAAATGAACAGATTTGCACACATCATATCTTTTAGGGAGGATCCTGCTACATGCAGACAACCCCAATATCCTTCTTGGGGCCGTATACACAGCAGGTACAATACATGGTCACGTGCCAAGAGTACGCCCATTCCAGTAACCATGGTGTCACCCTCTACCGCATTCCACTACAATGCTTATTCATTAGGTTTAATATGGCCTATGCTCATTGTAGCAGATCTGGAGAAGTGTGCAAGATGCCAAGGCGCGCCATAGCTATCTAGTCATTTCACTAACAGTAGAACCCCCAGAATACACAGTTTGCACATCTGCATCCAGTGAACCTGCGAATCTATCAGCAAACACTGCTCACAAAAGCAGACATTGAAGAGTGACATCTGCTGAAGACTGCCCTCTATCCCCTCCTCCTGTCTACCCCCAGGCTGACCAGACGTCCCAGGTTTGCTGGGACTATGCGGGAATTGGGCCGTCTGTGCAGAGTTTTTCTTTTCATTTAAAAAACGCCATCGCGGTTTTGAGGAAAGGGAAGGTGACAGTCCTGGTTTTGTGGAAATGGAAGGAGATAACTTCAGCTGCAATAATTATTAAACTCAATTAACTTCATAACACTTTCGTAATTTTGCCATCGCAGGTTGGGCTCAAATCCCTGACCTTTTAAGTATCAGCCACAGGCATTAACTGGTTGTGCCACAGTGATTAGCACAGAAAGGAACCAACAGCAGGGCATGCAATAACAATCGGAGTATAATCTCATTTTAATAGGCTAAAATTCATAGCTAAAACTGCACAATTTTCATTATATGTCTTTCTATATCTATATATATTTAAAAGGAAATGTGTGGATATGTGTGTGTGCCTTTTCGAAATGTTCACCATACTTCCCAACATGCTACAATCCTGAAAGTTTGCAAGTAGGTAGGTTGCATTGTGTAGACAATGTAAACATTATAAACTGTAGATTTTTGTCGTTTCTTTAAGCTGTGTGCAATGTTTACCCCTGCCATATGGCTCTTTGCACCGTTGTTCTGCTCTAGTTCTACGTTCATTGTTCCTAAAGTTCAGCAGGTCATGAAAACTTCAGCAGTTTGTTGTCCCCATACTTTCCACACTATCAACATTCTAACTGACATTAGCAGCACTCACATTTAAAGTCACGTGGGTGACACAAAATGGTGCTTTTGTAGTAATACAGGTGACAGAAAACGGTGCGTGTCTCTTCAATAGTGTCCGCAATGCCGTTTATTTTATTTTATTTTTATTTTTTGCATTTGTAAAGCGCACTGCAGCCCTAAGGCATAGAGGCGCTGATAAGTGGTACGTAAGAAGGCTTGATTAAGGGTTACAAAAAAGCCACCCCAGAGGAGTTCTTAGAATATACATACAGAGTTACAGATACATAGGTCCAGGGTAGCGAAACAAAAAACAGGCACATTATTTGAAGAGACTAGTCTTGATGGCCTTGCGAAAGGCAGTGTGAGAGTCGAGTCGTCTGATGTGCGCTGGAAGGGAGTTCCAGAGGGTGGATGCCATGGTGGGAAAGCTTGTGCCACCAGCACGCACTCTGCGGGTTTTTGGCACAGTTAGTAAATTGGAGTAGGCCACTCTGGAGGGCCTGGAAGCACAGGGTTTAGAAAATCTCTGGACGAGATATATAGGGGCCTGATCGTGAAGACATTTGTGCGTGAGGGCAAGGGTTTTGAACAGGATTCTTTCCTTGACTGGAAGCCAGTGGAACTGACGCCTGAGGTCAGAGATGTGGTCCCTGCGTGATAGTCCAGTGGCGGCCGTTCGGGCATTGTTTTGGACTAGTTGGAGTTTAGCTAGGTTTTTTCCTGACGTCCCTATTAGAAGGGCGTTGCAATAGTCCACTCTTGAGCCAATGATTGCCCTGGCGATAGTTAGGCAATTCTGTTGGGAGAGGTACGGTCTGATTGCGTTGAGCAGTTTGGAGTAGTAGGCTGAGGAGGATGCAATGGCATTGACCTGCCTGTTCATGTTCAAGTTCGGATCCAGGTAGACACCCAAGGTCTTGACTGTTTGGGAGACAGGGATAGCAATGTTATCTATGGTGAAGGAGTTGTATTGCTTGTCCAGCATGGCCAGGGTGGACGGGGAGCCAATCAGCAGAAGCTCGGTTTTCTCGCTGTTGAGGCATAACCAGTTTTCTGCCATCCAGGATTGGATCGTGGTGTAAATGGAGTTGAGCGTGTTCAGGTCAGACAGGTAGTCCCCGGAGAGGGGGATAAGCACCTGAGTGTTGTTGGGGGAAATTCTGCCGGGGTCGGCCGGGCCGTCCGCAGACCTCCGGGCAGGGAGTCCCCAACTCCTCCCGTATATCCCAAATGAGATAGAATATGAGACACACACAAGAAGCAATGTGACTCTGCTGTTTATTAAACACAAATGGCAGGGATGGGTCAAGGATCATACGCGTCTGACCTGACACACACACAATCGTGGGGCTCGCAGGCCCTTTTTACTGTAGTATGATGCGCTACCTGCGTCACTTTAGAAAATTAACAAAAAAAAACCTATCGCCACTCTTAATTGGTTGCTCGAGTGGTAGGGTTAGTATAGCATACGTATAGAGAATAATATGAGTGGCCGAGGGTTAGTCAGGTGATACATCTGGGTTGTCCCTACAATTAGATACATGAGAATTGTTACATGAAGACTCCTAATGGTTGGTTGATGTTAATGGCGTCAGTGATAAGAGCCCCATGTTCTGATTGGTGCGCCCGTGAGCTTCCCAGCCTGGGACCATCGCTGTTCCCAGCTCTCGGTGTACCTGCAATTTGCAACAATGTTTCACTATTGGTACATGCAGACAATGTGAAGACTTATTCATGAGCTGGACGGCCGACTACTCCCACCGTTGCAGATGTCCATTGATCCTTTCAAGTGTATCTGCCTGTGTCTTGTAACGAGGGATCCAGACGCCTCCTTCCTCCTGGGTTTGGCATCTCGTCAGGTTCGGCTTGGTCACGTGGGATGGGACCGTGTTTGAGGCAGAATTCTGCACAATTAATATTGTTTTTCCACTGTGTGTCTGGTTTGATTGCAGGTGCGACTTTGATGTTGGTGCGCGGCGTGCAAGGTTGCAACATCGTGCCCTTGATTGTCTGTTTTTGGATTGTGGGTTTGCAACATTACAACCTTGGCTGTCTGCTTTCCCCAGGCTCATTCTGCAGGATCAGCAACCTGATTCTTGTTCTGTTAATCGTCCACGAGAGCTCTTGCTTGCGGCCTACTCAGGCCTAGTATATAGGTGGAACCGTCTGGTGCACAGGCGCTTTAGGTTATAGTCTCATATTGTCTTATGACCAGTATCGTGTCTTTGTTATAATTCTCATTACGGCACCTAAGTGTAGGAGAAGCGTAAGCAAGCTCTTTAGATGAGTTCATGATGCGTCTTGCGTTTCTGCATATCTGAAAGCCTATATGGAAAATTATAAAGATGCACGTCCGTGAGTATGTCTGTCGCCTACGTCATAGCACTGAGTGTATTCTTCATGTAGATTGGTGCGGGAGTGTCCAGTGTGTATGTTGGCACAGGTGTGCTATCCGTTGGCTAGGTCGTCATGGCATCTCTAACGACGTATAGTTTTAGTCCAGTTGATCCATGCCGCAGGCATCGGCATGGGCAGGGCGGGCTGCTGGGCAGGCAGATGGACACATCCGTATGTTCCTGTACCAGGGTATCTGGTCGTCTGGTAGATGGGAAAACTCTTCTCGTGGCGGGTGCTTAGGCCGTGAACCTTTAGGCCAGGCGCGAGAGGGGAAAGAGGGGAGTCTGTTTTTCCATTTTCCCACTTCAGTCCCACCTCTGGTCGACTTGTCGACCACAAACATATCCTTTTCATTATCTCCTCTTACTCTCCACACTTTAGTTATTCCTCCTAAATGTCCATAATGGTTAACATGATCTTCAAATGACCAATACATATACTCACAGGCTCCTCCAGGAGTACAGTATACCCATTTCCCTATGTAACTCCTGGGGTTTCTTGGGTTCTCGACCTTCACCGATGGTGGGTCCAGATGGTTGGTGATGATCTGGTTGCGCAATTTCTCTCTCTCTTGTATTATTATGCCTGTGTGTTGGCCGTCATCTGCTGGCATCAGTGGGTGCATACCGACCATTTCAAGCAACTCGTCAGTGGTGCGTGCCTTCCGGGCTTTCCAAAATCTTATTATGATCAGGGTAGCTCCAGCCAAAATAATACAGCCAACTATAATTTTCAGTCCATCTGACAGCCAAGATGGCATCCATGACCATAATAGCGAAAACCAGCTCTCATCCTTTTTCACACCCTTACTTTCATCCACCATTTTGGAGTGTAACTGGGCCAGTTGTGAAACTGCTTCTGTCAATGTACCGTTGTCAGCATCATTGGCAGGAATGAATGTGCAGCATGATTGTCCTATCTTTGCGCAAACTCCTCCTTCCATGGCAGTGAGGAGGTCCAATACATATCTGTTCTGCAGTGCTACCATCCTTATTGCTCGCAGCTCTTCTTTTATTGCGTTGAATCCGTTTACTGTAGAATTGATGGTCATCATGAGTTCCCATCTAGTTATCTGGAGCCATTTTGCGTTCGCGTAAGCCTGCAGTACTGGATGTATTATTGAGGAGAAGAACATTGCTGCTCTGCTGAATAGTCTGTGTTCTGGCAGAATCGAAGTGAGTGCCGTTTCCGACCTTCCCCATAGGTAATTTCCTGTCAGAGGTTCCCCTTGTCTTTTCTGTCTGTTTAGGACAGTTTCATTGCCGTTGGTCCTGTTCCCTGGCTCCCCCTGAGGCGGTGCAGATCTCTTATTTCTCTTGTCCCCTTCATCCATTTTGGGAAAGTTTGCCACATTCACATGCTTCTGGGGTACCACTAGCGATGGTACATTGACGTGCACCATCGTGCATACACCATTCCACAGAGGGGGCAGCGTGTGATATGCCTTTTCTCCACAGGCCCAGTAATGGTCCATTATCACTGCTGTTCCTGCTCCCCCCTCAGGTAACTCCATCACGCTTCCACAATTGGTGTTATATCCTACGTCCACCTCTCCTTTATGTTGGTAGCATACTTTAGGCGCAGTCAAGGGCAGTATTGTTATCGGGTCTTCATCCGTTTCTATCCATGTGAGCATGGGCACGTATTTGATCCAAGTTGTCCAACATCTGTGATTGTGCGCATCGATAGTTGAAATAGTTTCTTTTGTTATCATGTTGCTGCCAACCACTCCTATCTCCCATTTGTTGTCCAAGTATATTTTCCCCGTTATCGTCACCAGTGGCCTCTCCCAGCATCCTAATTTACCAGGGACTTCAGTGGCGTACCAATCACATGATAAATACTGCAGTGTTACTTTCTTTGTTTCTCCTTTTGTAGGACCACTTGTTATGTATCTAAATGCTTCAGCATGTAAACTGCTCTTGTGGTAACTCAAATAAGTCTTGAGGAAGTTGTTTTCGTATGGGTATGAGTCTCGTGTTTTCCACGTCATATGCACCACTGTTCCTTGAAATCTTCCTTTCGTTTAGAACAGTGCCAAGTATATTATGCACCGTGCCGTTTTTTCGTCTATTTCTGTGGCAACAAATGTTCGAGAAGCGCTCATGGCGTATGGTATTAATGAGCAAACGTAGCAGCTGTCTTCTGTTGTCTGCTTACCAATGCGAGTCTTGTGTTGATACCATATGTTTTTTGAGACGTGTGCTGAATCTTGTATATAATTGTCAATACCTTTATTATCTGAGTATGTGCTGCGTTGTACTCTATTCTGCTTGTGCGCAATTTTGCTAATATCACCTGACGTAACACCTGTTGCAGCTGGGGAAGGGGGTGTGTTAGGTTTGGGTACAGCAATAATATTGGTAGCAAAGCTGTACTGCCATACAGAGGCAGCTACGAACCCGGTGATTATCAAAATCCCTATTACTTTTATTACATATGCTAATTTCACCGGCATTTTACTCTTACCTTGCTGCAGTCCGGCAGCGAATTCTTGCGATGTTAGAGTTGCCCGCCTGAAAATTCTTAATATGCTGGTTAATGTTAGTTGTTAAGCTCTCCCTATCAAATAGTCATTCAGTGCCCAGGTGAAGAGCTGTTCCCACGCTATTCTGAGCGATCTATCTCTTAGGGCAGGTAAGTATGGGTGGAGGTGGGGCATCGAATATTCTATGGCCAAAAGGAACGCTGTGTAGTAAACTCGTACCCTTTTCCTTTTCAGGTACGTTGGCCTTTTTATTTCATATACAAATTGGTGTGACAATTCTTCTGGGTAGTTATTGTCTGAGGGTACAATCTACTCCTGGGCAGTGAATTCGTTAGTTATCTATTTCTTAGCAATACAATAATACGCGGTTCCTGCATGTGCGAGAGAAAAGAAAAGAGAGCATTCACGTGCTTACATGTGTATTTGTGCGAGGCAATGTCCTTTAGTACAGTTACTACTGTAATGGGTACAGGGGTCAGTGGATGGTGGGCAGGGGGTGCTTGGGTTCAACCGGTGGGCGTTGTTTTACTCTTTGAGCGTGTGATCATGGGATGGGCTGGATGGGGATCACCCCTTTCTTCTTCAGTTATTGTCTCTGGGGAGTCTGGGGAGTGACAGGGTATGGTAATACTTGGGCCGCTGGCTGTGGTAGAACTTCCTTCTTCTGTTGTCGATGTTGTTGCTGTTCTCTCAATGGACCTGTCGGTGGCGCTGGGGCGGGTCTGTTGTCCGTAGATCTTTACGTCGTGTAGGTGGTTCCAGGCACGCTTGTCCTGTAACTTTACTGCTCTTGTTGATACCTCCTCTACCAGATGGGGACCAGTAAAGCGTGGGTCATTCCATCTCCTATTGAAGTTGCGAAGTAGTACGTGGTCACCTTTAGCAACCTTACACAGTCCTTCCTTTTCCAGTTCTTTATCCGCGTCTTCTTGTTGGCTTCTATTAGACCCGCCCCGTGTGCGCTCGAGCTGTTGAGACACAAACACTACACTAGTAATCAAAGAAGACACATATTGGTACATTTCATCACCCAGAACACTTGCAGTGCTTTCATGGTCGGTAAATGCTCTTGACGTTGGCGTTAGGGGAAGGCGCATTTGACGTCCGGTAACCACCTCATGGGGAGTGAGGTGGTGGTCGGACCCTGGCCTATTCCTCAGCTCAAATAATGCTAATGGAAGACAATATAACCAACTCTTCTTTGTTGTTTGCTGTATCTTTGCAATTGCCTCCTTTAATAGGCCATTCAGGCGTTCACATATACCGTTGGCCTGTGGGTGGTATGCACATGCAAATTTATGTTTAATGTTCAGCAGCGATGTGATGTGCTGAAACATCTCGTTTGCAAAATGTGGGCCGTTGTCTGACCTTAACACCTCGCACACTCCCCACCTGGGGAAGACCTCCCTCACTAAGATCTTGGCTGCTCTAAATGCATCTGGGTGTGAACAGGCCCCTGCCTCAATCCACCTAGAGAATGGGCATACTACTACAATCATATACCTATTTCCTTGACATATATTGATCATAGCAACATAGTCAATGTGGAGATGCCGGAAAGGTCCCTCTGGCCGGGGTATAGTACCTCTTATCACCTTTAGAGTGTGGCCGGCCGTAAACTGTTGACATGTGATACAGTTACTGATAAAATTCGACACATGCGAATTTAACTCGGGGCAGAACCAGTCTTCCCTAATTCGTGCTGCAATTACTTCCTTTCCTGTGTGGGCTGGATGATGTAGTTGGCTCAGGGCAGTGTTCAAAAGTGCCAATGGTATTACAACCTTTCCAGTGCCACCCTGGCGCCATAGTGCGTCAGTTGGGGACATTGTACATCCTCTTTTTACCCATATTTCCTTTTCGGCCATTGGTGCAGCCGCTTGTAGCTCCATAATCTGTGTGGCTGGGAGATGGGTGTACCCTTCTCTTAACAACATCTCTTTTGCTATTCCCCTCCCTCTCCCTCTCTGTGACTCTGGGGGGTTCCATATCTCACCAAAGTATGCAGCATACTTCGCATGTGCGTCTGCTGCTGCATTCCCTTTTGAGACGTGATCTTCACCATTGGTGTGTGCGGTGCATTTTACTAAAGCTAGTTCCTGGGGGTCATTTATTACTTCAATCAGTTCAGCCAATAAGAGAGCATGTTGCACTGGGGTGCCATCAGCTCTCCTAAACCCTCTTCTTCTCCATTTCGACAACCCTGAGTGGACAGTTGATGTGACATATGCGCTGTCGGAATATATAGTCACTCGTTTGTCAAAGCTTTCCTTCAACGCCAAGATCAGTGCGACCAGTTCAGCTGCTTGAGCGGAGTAATGCTGTGGTAATTGTACACATTTCACTGCCACACACACCGGTACCTCCATCATTTTCACCACTGCTGCCCCAGTCCTCCTCACACCATCCCCCTGATCGATGGTTGATGACCCGTCATTAAATAACAGCTCACCCCCCTCTAGTGCGTTTTCCTCAACTTTTCTAGTACATGAGTACATTTCAGTTGTTTCAGTACAGTCATGGGCATAGTCTCCCTCCTCAATTACTTCTGCTAGGAACCTTGCAGGGTTGACCGTGCTACATCTGACAATTGATAGTTCAGCTCTGGATAGAATGATCTCATAACCTGATGCCCTTTGCGTGGTTAGGGTGGATTTAGGTTTATTCAATATTGCAAAAAGTGCATGTTCCACAAATAGTGTAGTCGGGGACCCCATGGTTATTGTTGATGCTTTCTCCACCGCAAAAGCGGCTGCGGCGAGACCTTGTTCGCAGGGGAAGTGGCCTAACATTACAGGATCTAAGTGGCCACTGTAAAATGCTACTGGTTTATAGCCCATGCTTGTTTTTTGAGCCAACACGGCTTTCATTACTGCTGAGTCGCAATGTGAAAATATAAAAAATCGCCGCTCATAGTCTGGGGATGCCAGCACCGGAGCAGTTGATATCGCATCTTTTAATTCATCAAAAGCTTCTTTCATTTCCCTCGTCCACCCCAATTTGTTCTCCCCTTTATTAGCTTCCCGTAACGCCTCAAGCAGGGGCCCTATATATGAACTGTAATCAAATACCCAAGCTCTACAGTAGTTGCAGAGCCCCAGGAACTGCTGCAGTTCCCTTACAGTTTGTGGCATTGGAGTGGCCGAAATAGCTTGTGCTCTTTGTGGTGCGATCTTTCTTCCATGTTGGGATATAAGCTGACCAATGTAAAGTACCTGTTCCTGACAGTACTGTATCTTTTCCATGTCTACCTTGTAACCTTTGTCAGCCAATATTGTCAACATCTTTAATGAGTCCTCTCTGCATGTTTTTTCGTTTTTACTGCAAATTATTATGTCATCCACGTACTGCAACACCGTGCTTTCTACTTCAATGTTACCCAAATCCATCTGTATCACTCTGTTGAAAATTGAAGGTGATTCACAATACCCTTGTGGTAATCTGGTGTGCTTCCACTTAGCGTTTCTGTAAGTGAAGCTTGTCAGATCTTGTGAGTCTGGGTGTAATGGTATTGAGAAAAAAGCATTTTTAAGATCGATCACTGTAAACCGTGATGCTTCTGCTGGAATGCCACACAATATTGTGGCCGGGTTTGCAGCTACGGGATATTCCGCTTCTACTATGTTGTTCAAGGGCCTGAGGTCCTGTATAAAGCGCCAAGACCCTCCTTTAGCCTTGCGCACTGGGTACACAGCCGTATTACATGGTGATTCTGAGGGGACCAATATACCGTTATTTATAAGGGCCGTTATGGTTTCATATATGCCCTCATCTGCCTCTTTTGATAGTGGGTACTGTTTTACTCTGGGGACTATTGCACCTTTTTTCAATTTTATTTTTACTCCCCCTATACTTTTTATGCAGCCCACGTCATAGGGGCCAGTAGTCCACAATGATTTGGGTACCTTTGACATATCGTCCTTAAAGAAAGGGACCGGGGTGCATGTGGGTGCCTCAAGTGCCATTGCAATTTTCTGTGCTACTTGTTTGTAGGCCACTCTTAGCCATATTTCCACACTCATCCTAAACACCATTTCACCTTCCTCCTTTTCATCTGAAAACAGCTCTTCATCTGACACCTGGGTGAGCCTACATCCTTCTGCTAATGCTATCACTGCCCTCCATGCTCTTCCTTCTTTGTCTTGGGCATGTACAGCAATATAATCAGCTGTTGCAATAATGCTCTCAATATCCATTGAAACCACCTTCCCTTCTGGTTCATTAACAGGTGTTTCTGGTCTGAACAGATAGGCTGCTGGCCTTCTCCATATTTTCCCTTCTATCCCTGGCATCCATGCAATTGCCATGTCGGTTCCATACTGGAACAGTTCACCATCTACTGGCTCCGCCCTAATCGCTATCTGTCCACAGTATGCCTGCATAATTTGCCGTGCTGTGAGCATGTTAATCCCTGGAGTAGAGCAAATTATGCCATCCTCAGAAAAGGAGATCGTCATATTCAACCTGTTCATTATATCTCTCCCCAGTATATTTACTGGTGAAGCACTATAATATAAAAGTGGAACTGACAGATCGTAATCTCCAATAGATAAGGGAATGTTATCAGTAAAGGGAACCAACCCTCTAGCCCCAGAGAATCCTTGGGTGTTCATGGTCTCACCTGACATCTTAAATTTACCTTCCTTTATGCAAGACCGGGTCGCCCCGGTGTCAACAAGGAATGATAATTTTTTGTCACCTATCGTTACCTCTATGCGTGGTTCCTCCGCACTATTAGGTGTTACTGACAGGATGGGACACACCAAGGCCGTCTGTGGGCTGTCCTATTGGGGGTACAACGACTGGCCATTCCCGGTATAAGGGTTGTGTCCCAAAACCGTCACCCTACCCAATTGCGTTTGTGGTATTTGTGGTTGTTGTGTGATCGCTACCTGTTGTTGTGGCAATGTTTGGGGCTGTTGTTGTGTTAATTGTTGTTGTTGTTCATTTCCTTGTGGCAACATTTGCTGTTGTGGTATGCCTTGCTGTACTTGTGCGGGCCGTGGTTGTCCCTGATTACTCCATAATGGTGTTCCTGGTCTAACTCTACACGTGCGTGACATGTGCCCCAATAGTCCACAGCTCCAACACACCGGTGGTTCCCTATTCTGCCATGGAAAGCTCCCTGTGTTGTCCTTGTATACTGGTTGCCCTGTGGGATAGGGATTTCTAAATCCTCCCACCTGCAGTTGGGTACCATACCCGTACCCTCTCCCCCTCATAAGTCCTCCTCTCCCCCTGTTATAATTGTAATATCCAGCTCCTTGCATTGGGTATCCTCCTCCCATGTTGGGCGTGTATGGTTGGAGTGGCGGCACCTGTTGTGTTGTAATCTGTGAAGGTGGTATTTGTGAGGAATCTTGTGCAGCCACTACTTGTGTGGGGCTTTGGGTCATTGTTGGAGGTGTAGTTATTAGTGCCCCTTCCATTGTGTACTTAGTAAGCTCTTGCTGTACTTGTTTAGCCTCTTCCGTTTTCCTGTCCTCTTCCTTTTGTTTCATTTTTCCTTGCCATGTCCTACAATGATGCACTATAGTCAGTTGTATTTCGGGCCATGGTTTTGCTTCCATTCCCACTACTTTCTTTAGTTGTTTCTGAACTCCTTCCGGGAGCCCTTGTACCAGTATATGGTAAAATATTGCTGGTGTTTTATCCCATTGTTCTCTAGTTTCCATGCGCCACTTCTCTTGGATTTCCTGAATATAATCAACAGGATCTTCGTTCTCATGCATTTTGCGAGATGTAATTGCTCCTATATCTGAGGTGTCTGGGTACTGTACCCTCAATGCCTGCCATAGTGCATGTCTGCAGTTTGCGAACGGTGCCCCATCGTGCGATGTATTTGTTATTGTTACCCCATGAAATCCCGCTCTTTTCCATATGTCATCCGCTCTATCCCCTAATATTGATATTAAAAGGCCCTTTACATCTCCTACTGCTAGCTTCTGTCCTGTGGTGTGTTTTTCCATTTCATATATCCATTTACCCGCACCTCCACTTAATGATGGGAGCCTACATTTGATATTTTCTTTATCGGTATGCTTCCAAGGAACATACTGTGGTCTAACCCCACCTCTCTCCAGCAGTGGCATTAAATTATGTTCCGTTTCACCCTTTGTGTTCCATAATATTGAGTCCTCACACCCTTCCTCCTCTTCTCTTTCTTCCGCATTTACACTTTCGTTTGTATTTCCCCTGCTCATACCTCTTTCTTCTCCATCTTTTCCCCTTCTTCCATCTTCCTCTGTATTTAATGTAGGCATGTGTACACCTCTTTCCTGCCTGCGACTAGGGAGGTCTCTAAGCCGCCATGTATAGGGTGTCAGTTCGTCTGTGAAGGGAGCTAGTTTTATTTTGCGTAACAAACGTGAGGTGGTTGAGCCTGTAGGGTGCGATAGGGGAGGGCGTGATGGGGATGATGGGGATGGGGATGTTGCGTCCTCATTTGCCCGTCTTTCCTCTACTCCTGTCTTTCCCCCCTCACTTCTCTCCATCTCATCCTTTCTCCTACTGATCCATGGTGAGTCCATATTGGTCCGGGTGATGTATAGTTTATCTAAGCTTTCCCTTTCACTCTTCCTCCCTTCACTTTCCACTCTCTCTTCCTCACTACAAAAGCTATTTATAAATGGCACCCCCCACTCGGTCTTTTTCCCCCTGATCGTTACTGTTTGTAAATCTATTAGGTCCAGTTCTCCTCTTTCTCTTTTGTCAACCGCTCCCCTTTGTGCTGATGTTGTTGCTACTTCTGTGTCATAATATATATTCCCCCATCTTCCACTCTCTCTTCCCCTATCTCCTCTTTCTCCTTCATACCTTTCCTCCATCTCCTTATTATTTTCCTCCCTCTTCCTTTTCAACTCCTCCATCATGTCACTTCTCATCTGTTCTAATATTCTCTCATCCTCTTTCTCCCTCTCCCATTTCGCCCTTTCTTTTTCTACTATACTCTCCATCACCCTCTCTTCTTCATATTTCTTAGTTGATTCTGATAGTAACCTCCTCCTCCATATTGCCATTTCTTTTTCTTTTTCTTCTTCTTCCCTTTTCTTTTCCCGCAGTACTACTCTTGATACCCTTTCTGCTGCTGCTTTTACCCTGTCAGCTTCTCTCCTTTGCTCCTCAGTTCGTTCCCTTATTTTTTCCAATTCAATCTTACCTTCTTTCCTTTTCCTCGCTCTCTCTCTCTCTTCCCTCTCAAGCTGCTTGGTCAATTCATTCTGTTCATCCCTTAGTTTTGCTAATTGTTCCTCCAAAATCTCTTCCTTTTGTCTTAACAGCTCTTCCCCCCTCAATTCACTCTCCCTGGTATTATCCTCATCTGTTTTCTTCACTACCTCCCTCTCTTCTCCCGTTAATGAACCTCGTAATTTTAATAATATCTGTGCAGCTACCCATTCATCATTTCCTATCTCCACAGTCTGGTCTTCTCCAGTCCTCCCTTCCCCTGCTGGCATTTTCCTATGAGCTACATATGGTGGAGGGCTGTATGCCGGGTTCGAGTATCCCTCAGCCGCCCTTAACTGTCCTCTTTCTATTTCTCCCAATTCTCTTAAAGGGTACAACCCCCCTCCCTCTGTTTTTACTCCCGCTACTATGGGTATATCATTGCTCGGTTCCTTTTTTATTTCAGCTGCTTTATTATTCTTTTCTCCTCCCTCACCTCTGTTCCCCGTGTTCTTTGGGTCCTCATACCCCTGTTTCCCATTCTCTTCTTCCTCCTTAATCTCTGTTTCTTCTGGTATTTCCCCCATAGTGAATATTCCATTTGGTCCTGGTCGGGACCCCTGGAACATCCTCCATAAGTTAAACACCTCCATGTGGTTTGCCAACTTCTTCCCTTTATATGTATTGTGCAGATGATTTAATAGTGAATGTTGGGCATATGGATCGAAGCTACCGTTAGCCGGCCACGGTGTTAGCATTTTGTTATCCGTCCCCTGGGTCCATTCTATGCTATACTTAATCAGTTTCTCCCTATGGGGTGGCAGTGTTGTGCATATGTATTGTAGTGGCGTGGTGAGGGTGTTTCCCCACCCTCCCGATCCTGTTCCGTATGACATAGTAGCGCTCCACTCGCTACCCTCCCTTAATCTGGTGTCAGTTTATCCCACTTAGTAATTTACAATATACAGCCTTATATCGTTACCTGGCCCCGTAAGTTTGGGGATTTACGATAGTCTGCTTAAGGGAAATTATAAAAATATAGTATGTTACATTTGTACATTTTCCTCTGCCCTTCTTCCTTTATACAACACCCTTACGGCCCCCTGCGGCCGAGGCGCACGTAGCCCCCTGCGGCTGCGTACCCCTTATTACGTGCTTATACAGTCGTCCTGTTTTCACGTGCTCCACCCCCTTCTACACTTGCCGTGGCCGGCGTTCTCCGTGCGCAGCCACGTTCCCCGCTTCGCCTTTTCTCGATCAACTCGTTTTACCGTTTATCTCCGTTTCTACTCCCTTACCACCGTTCTCTTCCTCAACACTCTCACAACGAGGATGCCTCGTGTTTGCGATATCCTATGAAAACCCTATTGGTGACGTCACCGATCACGTAGAGCTACTGGTAAGTTCTTCATATACTCTTTAAATCCAGAATACACCTGCAATCTACCCCCGTTAACCCCACAGCTGTCTTCCTGTCACTCCTGGAACAAGGTAAACAAATCAACACTATAATCGGACTGCGCACACTGCGTCGCCTCGCGTGTGATACGCCCCTCGACAGGAGGGCTTAACCAGCCAATTATCTTCCGTATTTAGGCAACTTAACTAGCTACTGTCTACAGGGAAACGTCATCTACCTATCGAGTGTCTTGCTCGAACAATAGGGATCCTCATCTACTCATTGATCAATAAATGCCAAATCGTAGGAAACCACACACACACACACCCTTACACGTAGTCGCGGCCTAGGCCAATCAGTTTCTACGAGCGGCCGCACGTGATGTTTTCGTGCTCCACCCCCTTCTCTCGCGTTACGTTGCCAACTGCTCTCGCGCTTGTTCAACTATCATTCATTCTATTTCTAACACTAAACTATCAAACCTTCGCCGTTCACCTGTGCAACACCTCCCGCCTCCCGTATTTAATTCTTCCCCCCTCCCTCACAATTTCACATTGTTTGTTGTGCGTGGCATGCTCACCAAGTTCTCCTGATGCGGGGCCGCTCGACTGCGTGCACCCCTCCAAGCGGCTCGCCACCTCCCCTCGTCTGGACCACGTCTGGACACTCGCCAACCGCGGGCGGGATACTTCTCAACCGGCTCCCGAGGGCCAATATTCGGATTGCGCTGTCCGGTCTTCTCGCAGTTCCGCGACGGTCCTGTAGTCCTCAGAAGGGGGCGACGGCAGAGGGGGCCGCGCCTTCTCGCAACTGGAGTGCCTGGATAAAGTAAAAGTAAAAATGCCGATCTTAAAACAGATCTCAGCAGTGCCTCCAGCTTGTCGGGGGAAATTCTCCCGTATATCCCAAATGAGATAGAGTATGAGACACACACAAGAAGCAATTTGACTCTGCTGTTTATTAAACACAAACGGCAGGGATGGGTCAAGGATCATACGCGTCTGACCTGACACACACACAATCGTGGGGCTCGCAGGCCCTTTTTACTGTAGTATGACGCGCTACCTGCGTCACTTTAGAAAATTAACAAAAAAAACCTATCGCCACTCTTAATTGGTTGCTCGAGTGGTAGGGTTAGTATAGCATACGTATAGAGAATAATATGAGTGGCCGAGGGTTAGTCAGGTGATATATCTGGGTTGTCCCTACAATTAGATACATGAGAATTGTTACATGAAGACTCCTAATGGTTGGTTGATGTTAATGGCGTCAGTGATAAGAGCCCCATGTTCTGATTGGTGCGCCCGTGAGCTTCCCAGCCTGGGACCATCGCTGTTCCCAGCTCTCGGTGTACCTGCAATTTGCAACAATGTTTCACTATTGGTACATGCAGACAATGTGAAGACTTATTCATGAGCTGGACGGCCGACTACTCCCACCGTTGCAGATGTCCATTGATCCTTTCAAGTGTATCTGCCTGTGTCTTGTAACGAGGGATCCAGACGCCTCCTTCCTCCTGGGTTTGGCATCTCATCAGGTTCGGCTTGGTCACGTGGGATGGGACCGTGTTTGAGGCAGAATTCTGCACAATTAATATTGTTTTTCCACTGTGTGTCTGGTTTGATTGCAGGTGCGACTTTGATGTTGGTGCGCGGCGTGCGAGGTTGCAACATCGTGCCCTTGATGGTCTGTTTTTGGATTGTGGGTTTGCAACATTATGACCTTGGCTGTCTGCTTTCCCCAGGCTCATTCTGCAGGATCAGCAACCTGATTCTTGTTCTGTTAATCGTCCACGAGAGCTCTTGCTTGCGGCCTACTCAGGCCTAGTATATAGGTGGAACCGTCTGGTGCACAGGCGCTTTAGGTTATAGTCTCATATTGTCTTATGACCAGTATCGTGTCTTTGTTATAATTCTCATTACGGCACCTAAGTGTAGGAGAAGCGTAAGCAAGCTCTTTAGATGAGTTCATGATGCGTCTTGCGTTTCTGCATTTCTGAAAGCCTATATGGAAAATAATAAAGATGCACGTCCGTGAGTATGTCTGTCGCCTACGTCATAGCACTGAGTGTATTCTTCATGTAGATTGGTGCGGGAGTGTCCAGTGTGTATGTTGGCACAGGTGTGCTATCCGTTGGCTAGGTCGTCATGGCATCTCTAACGACGTATAGTTTTAGTCCAGTTGATCCATGCCGCAGGCATCGGCATGGGCAGGGCGGGCTGCTGGGCAGGCAGATGGACACATCCGTATGTTCCTGTACCAGGGTATCTGGTCGTCTGGTAGATGGGCAAACTCTTCTCGTGGCGGGTGCTTGGGCCGTGAACCTTTAGGCCAGGCGCGAGAGGGGAAAGAGGGGAGTCTGTTTTTCCATTTTCCCACTTCAGTGTCATCAGCATAGTTCGTGTATGAGATGCCCAGGGCATCAAGGATCTTGAACAGCGGCCTCGTGAAGAGGTTGTAGAGGGTAGGGGCGATGCATGATCCCTGTGGGACGCCACATTGGATGATGCTCGGGTCAGCGCAGGAAGAGTCGGAGAAGACCTTCATTGCTCTGTCCTGCAGAAAGGAGGTTATCCAGTTGCAGGCAGTCGGGGAGAAGTTGGCTGCGGTGGCAAGATGGTGGCAGAGGGTCTTGTGATCCACCAGATCGAATGCAGCTGATAGGTCCAAAAGGAGGAGTAGAGCAGGTTTGCCTGCATCTCTGAGGTCGTCCATCTGGTTTTTGAGGTCAAGAAGTGCCGTTTCGGTGCCATGTCCTGGCCTGAAGCCTGACTGCCGAAGACCAAGAAGATGGTTATCTTCGAGGAATTTTTGAACTTGCAGGTTAGCTGCTTTGTCCAAGATTTTTAGTAAAAATGGGACATTGGTAATGGGTCTATAATTCCCTGGGACCGAAGGGTCTAAGGAGGGTTTTTTGATAAGCGGACAAACCCATGCTTCCTTGAGCTCAGCTGGAACATGGCCAGACTTGAATGAAGCATTAATGAAGGCAGTGATGAGGGGGACAAGGGCAGGGGCACAGTCCTTGATCACCTGGGCTGGGCAGACGTCCCCTTTACAATTGGAGGGCTTGATGGATCTAAGGAGGGCAGCGACTTCGGTTTCAGTCATGTCCTTGAACTCAAACAGAGGGGCTTGGCTGGTGTCAGCTAGTGGAGCAGGGGAGCCAATGTGTTTGGCTAGAAGGTTGTTGAGTGCTTTTTGGTGTGCAAGGATCTTGGCGTGTAGAGTGTCCAATTTATCCAGCATGGCGGATTGAATTTTGTTGCACCAGGCTTCATCTTTTAGGAGAGTAGGAGGGGGGGAGGCAGGGGTCTCAAGCTCTCTAAAGATGGAGAAGATTTCTTTGGTCCCTGATTTGGCTTCTGAAATCCTAGCGTTGAAGGAAGACACCTTAGTCTTGATTATGGCGTTTTTGTATTCAGTGAATAGGGCCTTAAAAGCAGCTTTAGTGGTGTCTTTGGGGTTATTCTTCCAGGCAGAGAGTGCAGCTCTTTTTTTTTGACATAGCTGTGAGAGCTCCTGGGTGAACCAGGCATTGGTATGTTTGACCTTTTTTGTTTTTGCTTTTTTGAGGGTAAGAGGGGCTACAGTGTCCACGGCCTTGGTGATGATCCTTTTGAAGTCTTTAGCAAGTACTGATGGATCATTAGAGAAGGGCGGAGATAGTGCAGGTACGAGGAGATGTTTAGTAAGGTTCTCCTTTGTGAGCTGCCGAGAGCTTCTGGTGAGTGCGGCAGGGAGCGAAATCGCTGGCCTTTGCGGCCCTTTTGATGTGGTGATGTCAAATTTAATGCAATGGTGGTCAGACCAAGGGATAGGGGAGATGTCTTTGACCTCAAGGGTGCAGTTATGGTGGGCAACCCTGTCTAGCGTCCGCCCTTTAGAGTGGGTATGCCTGGAGATAGATTGGGAGAACCCAAGGTTGGAGAGAGCTTTATTGAGGGCAGTGGCGTGGGAGTCCTTAGAGTCATTGAGACCGAGGTTAAAGTCACCTAGGAGGATAACTTTAGATGTGCTTTTTAGATTGTCTGAGAGCGAGTGAATTAGGGCTTCCTGGAAGTCAGTGCTTGGCCCAGGCGGGCGGTAGACCACATGGAAAGCAATGGTACAAGTGGCTGAGAGCTGGAGTTTGAGCAGGAGGTAATCAGAGCTCTGACCCAAGTCTGCTTGAATCCTTCTGAATTGTAGATTCTCCTTGGCAATGACAGCCACCCCCCCACCTCTATGAGTGGAGCGATCTTGTCTATGGATGGAATATCCTTCCGGGATGGCAAGTGAGAGGGCAGGGCCAGATGTATCGTTTAGCCAGGTTTCACTAATGAAGAGTAGGTCAAGTTTATTAGAGGTGATAAGGTCATGAATATCGAGAGGGTGCGCCGGTAGGGACCGTGCGTTAACTAATGTGGTGTCCTTAGGTTGCAGGGTGTGGTCGGTGGTGGCAGGAGTTGTCACAGTGCGAGTTAGCAGTACAGGGCAAGGGGCAGCACTGATACCAGGGGCAGCAATCATGGAAACAGGCAACAGAGTACAGGGCGCATCAGTATTAGCAGGGGCAGCAGTCATATAAGCAGGCACCAAGGTACAGGGTGCAACACTTTTACCTGGGGTAGCAGTCAAAGAGACAGGCAACAAGGTACAAGGCGCATCAGTATTAGCAGGGGCAGCAGTCATATAAGCAGGCACCAAGGTACAGGGCGCAACACTTTTACCTGGGGCAACAGTCATTGAAATAGGCGCATCAGTATTAGCAGGGGCAGCAGGCCTCAATACTGGCAGAATATTGCAAGACACTTTATCAGGAGCGGGGTCAAAGAATTGCTGGACGTGGTCAGGAGTGGTACCACGGTTGTATGTGACACGAGAAGGGTCCAATAGGGTCCGCTTGGCTGACAAGGATGGGTGGTTCCAGGTGAAGAGGTGAGTCGGCACATATCTTGTTGTGAGCCGATGGGCAAGAGGCACCACACCGGAGTGCCGTTGGGAGCGTGGATGTAGGTTCTGCTGCTGGATGGATGGAGGCAGGCGAGTAGCGTGGTTGGCCTTCCATGGAGTTGAAGTGCAGGAGCAAGCCCCTACATCAGTGGCTGGAAAGGAGGGAGGGGCCTTGCAAGGTGCAGGAGCATGGCAGTGGGGAATGACACTACCGCGGTGCCTGAAAAAGCAGGACATCCGGGCGCCAAGGCGGGCTAATCTGGAGGCAGCCCCAGGGGAGGAAGTGAGCGGGGGTAGGCAGATATGCGTGACCAGACCCGCAGGTTCCTAGTAGCGAGCGTGCAGGGTAGCATGGCATGCGGGTGGTGAGCCGGGTCATGTCCCTTACCTTGAGGAGAAGATCCGTTGTCTATCACATTGTGACAAATCCCTTATGATAATTACAGAAACCTAATTTGTTTGTTTGTTTTATTATTTATAATGTGCGCCAGACCCGAAGATATCCAAATTTCCCACAGAAGTTAATGACGGCATGCCACCTCAACAGTACAAAGCTTACATGCTTCATGTATGGGAACACCCCTTCTAGCTTACACTCTTCAGCCCTAGGAATTCCTGTGCGAAGCACGGGTACATCTGCTAGTTATTTATAAAAGGCAGCAGTCCTGGAAATAGGGTGGCCAACTTTACAAAATGGATTTGCAGGACACTTTAGACATTGTAGTACATCAGACGTGGCCTGCAGTGCGCCTGCAGTGCGCATACAGTGTCATACACTTTTCTTTGTAACATTAGTGGCAGATGGCAGTTTAAGAAATACACCGCACAAACCAGTGTAGGACCATTATACATAAAGCACACTTACCGCTCTATCCAGGCCCTCTTGGGCAAAATATATGCATACATCCTAACGTGCATATGCGTTGACACCACCATAAGTGACTTCACAGAAAGGGCACTGCAAGAAGCATCACCAGTCTTTCATACTTGGTGGGACTGTGGGGAGTGACATTAGAATAAGTTACCATGAATAAGTGGAGTGTCAAATAACTTTGTGGTGTGAAATAAATTAATTACGCTATTATTAAATATGAAGCAACTCTATAGTCATTAAACCGTGATCATGTTTTTTTTTTTAATAATAGCATAACAACATAAACTATCCATTGAATCACTTACATGGATGCCAGAAAAGACATAGTGAGTGTGAACGATATGCCCAGGATCACACCCTTTGGTTAGGGGGTAGAAATGGGATCTGGGCAATTTAAGCAGTTGAAACAAATGTAAAGAGTGGGGTCCACTAACAGAATTACACACATCTGACACAGTTAACTGGAAAAGTTATTTTTACCTGAAACTATGTATATTTTAGGTTCCAATCGGTGGGGCTCCCTTGCCCTAGGGAACAGAGTAAAGACGCAAATAGAAAATTGCTTGTTGTTGCCAACAGGTGACTCAGATGCATTCCTACAGAATGACGTTCTTATAATATGATAAGGTAGTTTTAGGCTCTAGGGTTGGAACCTGCCAGTGCTGAGCTCCAGTTATATTGATCATGAGCAAGATCACAGGAGTGATTGTAGGGGTTTAGCCCAAGCCCCTGTTTGGTTGGATAAGAAAAATGGTGGTCTCCTGGTTATCTCGCTTTGGAAGTTAGTGAAGTAATTACTGTGACACTTTGTTCCATACGAATTGGTTCGTTTTTATTAGTGGTGGTTGTACTTGCATTGAGTTATTACATACTCATAGTTGTTTTTGAGAAACACTGTTTCAACCTAGATAAGCAAGTTAGGTCAGCCGACACGTGTTTCGACCCGTACGGTCTTTCTCAAGGCTGAGCAATGGTCATGGTGCCATGTGTGGGGTGTTATGTGACAATATCGTGACATATTGCAATAATACATTTGTGGTGTAAAGGTGATGTGTAAGTATTGTGACAATATATGACATTGACATCAAAACCATTGATGTTTAGGCAAAACATTTTTACATTGTATTGTAGGAGAGAAGGGAAGAGAAAGGAGATGTGAGCAACTGGTAGAAAATGATAGCTTCATTTAATATAAGGAAAGTTAGGGGTGGGGGGAAAAAAAAAAAAATGGATAACCCCTTACCATTTAATTCTGGTGTGTGCCCTCTGTGGGGCTCTGTTAGAATGTGGACTGTCCTTACGTCAGTCCAGGCTCCTGTTGGGCCCTGCAGGAAAGTAAAATGTAGTGAGCTTGTACTGCGGCTCAGCGGATACAGATAGTGCCCTGTGCTAAGTCTCCTGGATTCATGGACAATCCCACCCGTGCCGAGTCTGCTCCCAATTGTGTTGTGGTTGCCTTTTGATGGGCGGTGCAATATGAAAATCACATCACGTGCCGTTTTCCATGGCCATGTGTGTTTAATACTGCTTGGGCCGTTTAATCTGTATTATGGTAAATCCAAGATGAGACATTCAATTGAGTAAGGATGGGTTCGGATGAACATCAAGAGCTCGATTGCAGTTCTTGTGTTCCCCAGGCCCATGATGGCCGTTTGAATTGGTGCTAGCGCTGGAGCGTCAGGGGTGAACCAACTCTAAGTGTAGTCACCGTATCCCCGCGCTGTGCGAGTGAGGTGACTGCTGTGGAGTTCCATGGAAGGGGCTAGTCACTTTCGCTAGTGCTGAAGATCGGGGGGATTTGCGGGAAAGTTACCTGAGTGCTTCTCTGTAATCCTCGGCGGCGGTACGCTGCTGCTAATTGTGCCGTGCAGCGCCGCCATTATGTAGTGTTGTAATTAGCCACTACTTTTGTTGAGTCATGTTGATAGACTCAGCGCGCATGCGCATCACTGTAGTGGCAGAGGTCTGCGCATGCGTGTGTGGGCAAATTACTGCCCGTCTGACGCTGGTCCATGCGCATGCGCATTTCGTGCTCTTGGTTGCGTATGCGTCATGGATCAGCTCGGAGAGGGAGTGTGTCAGCTTCCATGAGTCCGTTCCATAGAAAACAGCTGAGTGCACCCAGTGGTCTGGGGTCGGTCTGTTTGAAAAATGGGGGAAAGAGGGGGGTCGCAAGGGGAAGCCGTGGCTAAGCATGTGTCCTGGTCCATGGGTATTAAGTAGTTCAGTAGTCACTAATTGCCCTATTGAGGGGCTGCTGGAGAGGCCCTAGGGTCCCGTAAGGGTCAACATGATAATGGTCCATCCCTCTGGTGGTTTGTAAAGAACTTGCAATAATGGAAGACAATAAAGGATCATAGGAAAACATTAAAATCATGATCCTTATTCAAGCCATTTTTTACACATCTGAAGTGGCAGATAAGACGTGCTTCTTCTTGTCTCAGTTTCAGGATTCTGTCCCCTCCTCTGGGACCAAGCCAGACCGTCTTGAGTCCGATGAATCGTATGTCACTCTTGTTCTCCATTTGGTGATTCTTTTGCCAGTGGTGGGCCAGAGGGAGTCGAGGGTCCTGTGAATGTATACTGTTGATGTGCTCTCTAATTCTGAACCGCGTCTCGCGGATTGTACTGCCTATGTATATTTTTTGGCAAACACATATTAGGGCATATATCACAAACTTTGTTTTACAGTTAATGTGCTCTGTGATGTTGAACATTGGGCAGCCTGAGAATTTGGCACAGTTGGTCTGAGTTGCATACTTGCACATAGTACATGTTCCACATTTGGTAAATCCATGTGGTGACAGCTTGCTAAGCCAATCCTGTGCTGTGATCTTTTTTTCACCAAGCAGTCACCTCGGACCTACACAAATTGGAAGATCGACGAACCCATGAAAACAGAAACCAAGGGCAACCTCAGCATAAAGGAAAAAACCATACTAAAAAACCTACGTGAAGAAAACAACATTATAATCAAGGAAGCAGACAAAGGTGGCAATATAGTTATAATGGACAAAACAGATTACATAAAAATGGCACTCAACCATTTGGAAACACCAGGCAATTATATCAAATTGGTTAATAATCCTCAAACTAACATTTTAAAGGAACATCAGGCATTATTAACCAAATACAAAACAACGGGACTCATAACGGACGAAGAATACAGCTACCTCAGGACAGACCACCCGATTATGCCAACTATATACTTTCTGCCAAAAGTGCATAAAAACTTCGAGACTGTTCCAGAGGGTAGACCAATACTAAGTGGTATTGGAGGAATAACAGAGACATTAGCCAGGTATATCAATAATGTCATACAACCACTCGTTACCAAAATCCCCAGCTATCTGAGGGACACAATGCACACTTTGGAGCTACTGGCAAAAATAAAATGGGAACCCCATTTCTGGCTGGCCACACTTGATGTCAATGCCCTATATACATCGATTGACCACGAACTTGCAACAACAAGCATGGGGTTCCTTCTCAAACAGGAGTCTGCATCGCATTTGGAACAAGTGGAAATGACTAAAGCCTTCCTTAAATTTTCACTGACAAACAATATATTCATATTCAATGGTGAATATTACAAACAGACAAAAGGGATCGCAATGGGAGCCAGCTATGCCCCAGCACTAGCAAACTGCTTCATGCATTTATACGAAAGGAAACATGCTATGAAGGAAGACAAATTCACCGGGCTCATTGTCAATTGGGCCAGATTCATTGATGATATCATTCTAATTTGGAAAGGGCCTGAGGAGGAACTCAAAGAATACATGGACTTCCTCAACACCAATGACTTTGGTATCCAACTAACCAGCCAAATCAGTAAAATCCAAATCGATTTTCTGGACCTTAAAATTGAGATAGTAGACAACAAAATTACCACCAGAACCTTCCGCAAACCGACAGAAGTCAACTCTATCTTACATGCACAGAGCTGCCACAGAAAAAATGTCATCCGCAATATTCCGAAAGGGGAATACATTCGGGCACGAAGAAATTGCAACACAGACCAAGCTTTCATAGATGAATGCAACCTATTGGATGAAAGATTTAGAAATCGGGGCTACTCCCCTGTAAATCTGGTCGAAGCAAGAAACCAAGCCTGCAGAATCGAAAGGTCATCCCTACTCTCACCAAAACCAAGAAGACAGGATGAAAACCCCAAGATTAGATTTGTCACTAGATACAACAAGGACAGCTATGCGCTTCAAAAAATTTTGACAAAACACTGGGGTTTACTCCGCATGGATGAACATATAGAAACACAACTTGAATCGTATCCAAGCATGTCATACAGTAGAGCACCGACCCTGAGGACCTTACTGAGCCCCTCATTTCTTTCAGAAAAAAAGATCACAGCACAGGATTGGCTTAGCAAGCTGTCACCACATGGATTTACCAAATGTGGAACATGTACTATGTGCAAGTATGCAACTCAGACCAACTGTGCCAAATTCTCAGGCTGCCCAATGTTCAACATCACAGAGCACATTAACTGTAAAACAAAGTTTGTGATATATGCCCTAATATGTGTTTGCCAAAAAATATACATAGGCAGTACAATCCGCGAGACGCGGTTCAGAATTAGAGAGCACATCAACAGTATACATTCACAGGACCCTCGACTCCCTCTGGCCCACCACTGGCAAAAGAATCACCAATTGGAGAACAAGAGTGACATACGATTCATCTGACGCAAGACGGTCCGGCTTGGTCCCAGAGGAGGGGACAGAATCCTGAAACTGAGACAAGAAGAAGCACGTCTTATCTGCCACTTCAGATGTGTAAAAAATGGCTTGAATAAGGATCATGATTTTAATGTTTTCCTATGATCCTTTATTGTCTTCCATTATTGCAAGTTCTTTACAAACCACCAGAGGGATGGACCATTATCATGTTGACCCTTACGGGACCCTAGGGCCTCTCCAGCAGCCCCTCAATAGGGCAATTAGTGACTACTGAACTACTTAATACCCATGGACCAGGACACATGCTTAGCCACGGCTTCCCCTTGCGACCCCCCTCTTTCCCCCATTTTTCAAACAGACCGACCCCAGACCACTGGGTGCACTCAGCTGTTTTCTATGGAACGGACTCATGGAAGCTGACACACTCCCTCTCCGAGCTGATCCATGACGCATGCGCAACCAAGAGCACGAAATGCGCATGCGCATGGACCAGCGTCAGACGGGCAGTAATTTGCCCACACACGCATGCGCAGACCACTGCCACTACAGTGATGCGCATGCGCGCTGAGTCTATCAACATGACTCAACAAAAGTAGTGGCTAATTACAACACTACATAATGGCGGCGCTGCACGGCACAATTAGCAGCAGCGTACCGCCGCCGAGGATTACAGAGAAGCACTCAGGTAACTTTCCCGCAAATCCCCCCGATCTTCAGCACTAGCGAAAGTGACTAGCCCCTTCCATGGAACTCCACAGCAGTCACCTCACTCGCACAGCGCGGGGAGATGGTGACTACACTTAGAGTTGGTTCACCCCTGACGCTCCAGCGCTAGCACCAATTCAAACGGCCATCATGGGCCTGGGGAACACAAGAACTGCAATCGAGCTCTTGATGTTCATCCGAACCCATCCTTACTCAATTGAATGTCTCATCTTGGATTTACCATAATACAGATTAAACGGCCCAAGCAGTATTAAACACACATGGCCATGGAAAACGGCACGTGATGTGATTTTCATATTGCACCGCCCATCAAAAGGCAACCACAACACAATTGGGAGCAGACTCGGCACGGGTGGGATTGTCCATGAATCCAGGAGACTTAGCACAGGGCACTATCTGTATCCGCTGAGCCGCAGTACAAGCTCACTACATTTTACTTTCCTGCAGGGCCCAACAGGAGCCTGGACTGACGTAAGGACAGTCCACATTCTAACAGAGCCCCACAGAGGGCACACACCAGAATTAAATGGTAAGGGGTTATCCATTTTTTTTTTTATTTATTTTATTTATTTTTTTTTCCCCACCCCTAACTTTCCTTATATTAAATGAAGCTATCATTTTCTACCAGTTGCTCACCTCTCCTTTCTCTTCCCTTCTCTCCTACAATACAATGTAAAAATGTTTTGCCTAAACATCAATGGTTTTGATGTCAATGTCATATATTGTCACAATACTTACACATCTTCTTATAATATGATTAGAGTTCATCATAATAATAAAATAAGAAAGCTTCATGATGATAATACATTTAATTACTCATTGCAAAATGTATATAACTCAAAAAAGGCTTTAGAGTTCACCCAACTCATAGTTTCTCTTGCGTTATTTAGCTCATATAAAATTCAGCTCATAAAGAATTCAAAGCGACTCTTCACACTTGGTACAGTTTATTAATTTCAGTCAACGCAATTGGCTCTCCTTCTTGCCAACATGTGTCAGATACATAGTATTATCCATTTTCAGGGCTTTAAAGCTGCCCTTCTCTGTTTTTTTTTAACTAGAATTCGCTTCAGTGTAACTGAAGAAAGTTTTGTGTTACTCTAATACATTCCGAACAATTTCACTATTCTGTAATACGGTAATGTATGTCTCTAACCTCTTCTGTTCCCCAAGAGCCATCTTTAATATGTACCTAAAACAAAAAAGATTCTATTGTCAATCTAATCGCTATCGGAGATCTTCTAATTGGTCTTTTCATGTACAGTTAATTCTAAAAGTATTAAAAGACAAACTCTCACCCAGTTCCTCAAAGTCAAGCTCAACTGGGTACTGTAGGGTTTCCACTCCACCTCAAGGCAAATTGATCACCTCTGTAACAAAGTTGAATTATTTTTGCTTATATATCACCTTTTGATTCCCCAATGGGTCAGGCTATCACTAGCCACCTCTAAACACGTAAGACTGTACTAACTGCTAAGATGAAAAAACTCACGGACAGCAAGACAGCAGACCGGAGCTACCGGTCGGGTGCCTCGTGTCTGTTAGAGTAAGGCAAAGTAAAACGCGAGTTTGCTGTTGCTCACCGTAAACATTTTGTCACTAGAACATGGTGGCCATCTTGAAATAGAATCCTTCTCTGTCATACATTTAAGTGACAATATGATGGTGCCGTGCCCCCCATTTCTTTAGTTATGCGATCCGTGGACCGCCGTATGGACCGTCGTACAGTAAGGTATTTTCAACGGTCAAACATCCACTAAGGCATACTGCCCATCCCATTATCTTACGTGGAGTCTGACTGTCACCGACTACATCTACATGAGTTAGGCATTACTTACTTCACATGGGAAGGAAATTTGCGGACATCAAAGCAGAAGACCGGCATTGCCGGTCGGGTGCCCTGCATCCATTTAAATAGAGAGATATTGGTTTTGTGGTACCTATTCACTCACAATATGAATATCAGCATCGGAATATGGTGGCCATCTTTGAATATGATCCTTATCTGTACTATGCTAGAGATACAATAAGATAATACTGCGCCTCTCATATTTGTTATTGTGCGATTGCCTCGCTGCCATCCAGTAAAGTATTATCAACGATCCAGCATCCACTAGGGCATAATACCCATTATATTTAAGTATGCAAGCAAATTCAAATATTTATTTTCATAGTGATGTTCCTTGCATGGAGCCTCATAGCAAGTCAGGCATCAAAGCAATAGATCTATATCACGGTCCGGTGTTCCATGCCAATTTAGGCAGTTGACCACATATCTTTCCAGGTTTAGTTGATATAAATATTTATTAATGCTGTGTTTAAAGAAATGCCTTGTAAATAACACACACAACATAATAAACTAGCATATCATAACAAACTAAACTTACACAATACAAATTGCCATGGAAACTTGTTGAGCAATAAGAGTAGGGCATTAGTTTTATTTTCTCCATCCTTCATGGAAGGTCACAGCAGCACCAGGCAAAGTAATGTGAGACATAACAAATCTCACTTTTGTTTTAAAACCAGTCTTATTTCACACACAGCATGCTGCATTATGCACCCTTCCCATTTCTCACTATCTCTATTCACATTTCTTAAGGGACAAAAGTCCATGCTAGTAGTCCTCCCTCCCACAAGTACCAAATTGCTCGCATTGGAATGCTCAGTTGATGCAGAACAGGTTAAGTTGCTGAATGGAACGGGGAGAACCGTTCTGATGCCCGGAGCTATCACACAGAAGTGCGGGCACAGAGCAGAAAGTCTTTCATCATGGCAAGGGAAGCAGAGCTGGGACTTTTGGCATCCCACAGAGGGTGCCTGCAAAATGCTGGACAAAACCTATCAATATGGGTAAGTCACGTAAAATACGGGATGGATGGCCACCCGAGATGGAAAAAGTGTGGGATGGGGGACATGGGGTCAGGCAGGTTAAGTAGGCATGTTGTTGGGGTAGGGGATAGAGGGATGAAGGATAGTCCATCTTTAATGTTGTCATCCCGTTTTCTCATCTTGAAAATCTAGTCACCCTACCCCTGCACCCTCACTGTTGCTCTCTCCCACACACCCTGCTCCATCCCATCTCTCCCCCAGCCAGTGATAGCGCTTACCTCTCTCTCCTGTCTGTTCCGAGAGTAAGCATGTCACACCATCGAATGTCAGTCTTATTCTGATGCGCTTCAGTACGTTACGCTTCTCCTTAGGCACGGCAACCTGTGACTCTCCAGATGTTTTGTACAACAATGCCCATGATTCCTTAACATTGACTATCTTCAGTAGAGCTGATAGAAGCTGTAGTCCAAAACATCAGTAGAGCAAAAGGTTGCCGACGGCTGAACATACCGCTAACAATTCTTGTACGTCAGCCGTGCTGTGAGAACACAACATGCAGATTCTCCAAGCCAGGAGGACATGATGAATAGAGGTGAATCTCTTTTAAAGCCTTTTTATGGATTTTTGTCCAGCACCCTCCAACCCAACCTAGGTTAAGTACATTAAACAACAGTTAAAAAAATTGCGGGCAAGTGCTCATTTTTTAGGCTGTTACGTTCCTGTGAAACAAAAAATATATTTTAAAAAACAATGATCCAATCCAATCCTAAATGTGACCGTGCTATTATTGGGGGACACTTTGAACACTGTTGTATGATTATTTTTGGTTATCTGTGCTCGTGGTTGCTTGATTTCTGTAGCACCTTTATGCTGGCAAGTAAATGTTTAAGGTGTTTTGCCTCTACATGAAAATCAATGAAATAACGATTTATAAATTGCCTTTATGTATAAAAATGTATGAGGTGCAGCCCACCCGAGGGTATGTCGCGTTGTACAGATACAACATGTATAATGCAGCATAACAGTGTATATATAGCAGAATACTAAAACAAAATGCTGTATATTTTTTCATATTTACAGCAGGCAAATAAAACGTACATAATCTAACATAAAAAATATCTATAGCAAACTACTAAAAAAACATCAAACAATGTACACATAGGTAGAGGGAAAAATATGTGTTCAGAGCTTTAGGAAAGGACAGGAGAGTAGGAAGAAGACGGGTGGGTGTGGGTGGGGGTAAAGCATTCTATGCCCAAGCAGAAAGCTCGGGCATAGAAAGGGCCCGTTTGCACCTGGAAACAGATGGCCTCAAAGTTTCCAGAAGCAGGGTGGTCGCGAAGCCAAGTACACTTTAAGGTGAACGCACACCCTTCCGATAAATAAAGCCAAGCATCCCTTTAAGGCGGTTGAGAGATGTTCGGCTGAAGAAAGGGAGCTGTTGGTGCAACCTAGATTTGCTTAGATGCAGGATAGATAGCATTTTCTCCAGCGCTTCCTGCAATTGCACCTTTTCCTAGGAAAGTCAGTCCAAGCAATGGATCTCAGAGGCTGACTGGCAAAGTGAAACATATATCACATTTTCTTCTTAGTTTCTTTACAAATATCGAGTTTCGGATTGGTCTCTTGCCCTCAGTAGTTGCCCTTAGCTTTGATTTAGGGTCTAACTGGAGAATTAGCGTGTCATTGGTTTAGCCTTAGAGCATCAAAGCTTCCCATTCTTCAGAATAATCAGTCATAGTGCTGATTCGAGTGAGGAGCAAAAAAGTAAGGTTTGATGATGTTATTTATAAACTCTTTGAGCGCTGGATAAAGGTTATTATGGGCCAGATGGAAATAAAATCTTTTGTTCATATTCCCAAAACGTTATGTTTTGTGACAAAGCTTGTATGTGAATGCTACGTGTTTTGTTCATTTACTAAATCAACAAAAATGAAACATTAAGGTCACAATTACACAACATAAGGAAATGATAGCAATGCATACTAGAACTGTCTATGAGGCATGAATTCATCTAATCGGTGTCCATCTTTCTTTTCTGCTCTACCAACAGCTTAGTAGCCATGCGTCAGGCTCTCACGTGATCTCTCTGCCCCTCTTTGTGTAATGATTCATCATGTGATCAGTGAGGAATTTAAGTAGTGATGTTGATGCCGGGTTGGGAGTTGAACATTTAAGACTTATGGCGTGAGGCAGGGACTAGAGGATAATGACCTGCCCGTGAGTTATTGCATGAGGTGAAGCCTAGTGGTAAAATTTGGGGAAGGGTCATTATCTGATTTGTCAGTGGCCCTTGCTGAGGTCTGTATGTTTGTATTTGTTTATTATTTGTATCGCTCACCTAACTCTGTGGTAACTGGGCACTGGAAAGCTTAACATGTTACAGACAAAGGCATAAATACATACGATTATATAGATAGCTGAGGCGAATGGGTCAACCTGTAAGTCTGTAAGCACTTGGAGCGGGCAACCGAAAAAGGAAATCGTCTTTATCGCTGGGGAAAAATAGCAAATACAATTAGCTTGTAATGTTAGTTGAATGAATATGGATATAGCAACAATACACTTAACCATTTTGTGTTTCATTGCTGTTAGTTAATTTCATCTCTGCTTTACATAACTGAAGACAATTACTTCTGTGATGGTTGTCAGGCTGCTGCTGACATGAGAATTTTTGGAATGAGGCCTATTATATACCGTTTGTAACCCGTTCCACAGGCTATACCGGGGGAAACAGCATGTCAGCCCGAGTTAAAGGGCTGAGCGAAGCAAGAGCATTTAACAAGGCCACCGGGACGTTTCCCCCGGACTATGAAACTGGTTACTAGCGCTATTAGCACCCCTGGTTACCAAAGCAGTAGTCCCGGGTGTTAACATATTTTTTATTTTCAGTCAAAGAATGGGACGCACATGGCAACCCATTTATTGAAGGAAAATACTGTGCAAAGATGGCTGCTATGGTTGAGGAAGCCGGGGCTCTGTACGGAGCCTCTCTTCCCTTTCCATGGCAGCCAAACAGAGCAAGGAAAGAAGCTGTAGGAGCTGCAGCAGCAGTTGCCGCCGCAGCAGCAAACAGGTAAGTGGGGCATGAGGGTCAAAATGACTGCGGTAGCGGTGGGGGAAGATGGCAGGCTGGGGATCAGGAGTATCAGCCTGCATTTCTAGCCTCCTGATTGGCCGGCTACAACAAGCAGGGTGCTAATACAGATAACAGATGAATTCCAAGTACACTGATTAGCTGAGAGGAGGTCTATAATGAAATTCGTGGGCTAAAAAAGCTCTACAGATCAATGGTAGGAGGAATTAATCTTGGGATAATGCCAGCTCCCATTTCATCTCAATTAACTCTTTCCTCCTTGAGACCTATAAGTTATTAGCACACTGATCTGATTCTTTTGCACAGGAGGAAAAAGTGAGCCAGAGCGGGAAATAATATCAGGGGAAGGTGGCTCCCATGCAAATGGCGTTTCATTGTCTCTCCAGGACATCTTTGGTGAAGGGTGTGGCTGATGGAGCCGAGCGAGGCTGGAGGACCTGGAAGACGGGTAGGAATCATGCAGGAGCAGGTAAGTGCAGGCATCAGGGTTGAGGAGATGCACATGGTCACAGACTGGCAAGCCAGCCTCAGCCAAAGTAGTCAGAATGCAAGTTAAGTTGTGAGTTATAGTCAAATTACGAGCATTCTAATTGGCTTGGGCATGGTCTATAACTGTGGCCATCTGCTTATTTGGTATTGTAGTCAGCAGTGCAGGGACATTCCCAGTCGAGATATGGGTTCTGTGGTTTCGGAAACTGCTCGACCTGCAGTCCTCCAACTGCTTCACCTAAAAGACTAGAGTTGCGAGAGGGAATGCAGGAGATCTTGTAAATGGACAATCCATTAGTGGTAGGAAAACTGTATTATTAAGTTAAAATACCAGTCCACTTAGGAAAAAGACTCCCCTGATTCCCCGGATACTGGAGCAAAATATCGTAGACCTTTTTAGTTTTGAAAACACTAATGGGCTTTCTTCAAGTGTTTTATGCTACACCAAAGAAGGTTTCCCCACTTATGGATGCATTATTTCCTAGAAAATCAGATATTTATCTATTGAGAGATGCAAGAGTTGACATTTATTTATTGGACATTTGTAAGGCGCCTATACAACACATGGGGCCTCATTCCGAGTACAGCGCTAACCAATGGCGCTATTAACGCCTTGGTTGACGCCGTACCCGGACTGGCAGCGCCTTGGTGGATGGCGGAATTACCGCCCCATTCCAAGGTTGGCGGGGCGGTAATTCCCCATTCACCAAGGCTCTTCCCCATTCCCAAATGAGCCCCCATAGGGCTCAATGGGAATGGGGAAGATGCAAATAACGGTGACCGTTCATTACGGTCACCGTTATTGGCTTGGAGGCCCCTTTGCGCCCTCGACTTTAACACCTGCTCAAAGCAGGCGTTAAGGGCGAGGGCGCAAAGGGAACTCGGAGTATGGCGGTAAGGGATTACCGCCACCGGTCTCGTTACCGGTGGCCGCTATCCCTTACCGCCATACTCGGAATGAGGCCCCTGGTGTTTCTAGGTCTTTTTAAAGGTTACTTTAGACACACCAAGAGATGCATGCAAACTCTCGAGAGACATGGAACCTGTAATAAATGTATGATAGCGGATCTGTTTCATTCTCCACTGACCCTTAAAGATGGATGATGTCCAGCTGCTGAAGAACACAATTAGACCAGATGATTGCTTCACCAGATTTCACTTGAAAGATGCCTACCTTAGGATCCCAATGCACACATCACTAAGATTCACCGCATGTGAGGAAAGACATGAAGTGGAAATATACGCGCCTTCCTTTTGGCCTGTTTTCTAGATTTTTTGGACCCTTAGCGCTGCCCTAATTTCCTAAGTCTGCTATAAGGCTGGCCGGGGTTAAGAGGGTGAAAGATTGTCATATTTTAGGATGAAATGTTAGATATTCACAAGGATAGGTACCTAGTATCCAAGCTGAAAGCATCTTTCAAGACCCAGACATTTATCTTTCACCTCTATCAACATATTCAGCTGTCGAGATTCACGGCAGACTGAAAAGGGGCCAACGCGGTTGTAAACCTCAACACCTCAGGAGAGATCTAAAATAGCTCTAAAACTGGTTACTTTACAGTCAGGGATGGGTTACAAAGGTTACAGTGGTGGTCAAGACACATGTAGATCTTTAATAAAAGGGTGCTCTTTGGGTAGTATCTTGATATGCCAATTGAGCTGGGCACAGTTGAAAAAGTTGCACATCGGTCAGCTAGTCCGGGGCGTTCATTGTGCCCAAGAGACAACTGATGGAAAGAGTTGTCCATGAAATCACTGAAAATTAAGTACCTAATTAGAAATTACCAAATAATTTTTGATCCAAAAACGAAAATTACTTTTGGGTTTTTGCCCCTTTTTTAAATAATTTGAGGGAAGACCCTACACAGCGCTCCCCAATGCCCCCCTACCTTAACTTATACCCTTCCCCGACCCCCACCTATTTTACAATAAAAATATACATTTCCAAAAATGTCGACCAATAACCTTCAGTCATTTCTACTTAGGTAATTTTCTATTCGATTTTTCTATGGATACCGATGGAAAGTAGTGCCTGTTGGAGATAAATCTCCACATCATCTGCCTAGAGCTACCTGTGCACTTGATTGCCCTAAGAGGACTGGCTAACGACAAAACAAGACAATGCTGAACCTTCCTAAGAATGGACGAAGTGCCCACAATGAGGTCCATACGTTTCTCAGATGGATGAAGATAAAAAGATTTGCTGGAACAGGCATGAGATTTTCTACACTAGTCTTAAACCGGCTATGTCCACAAAGGGGAATTTTTACCAACTTCGTACTATGGGGAGCAAGACTTTGTATTCTACAAAAAGAAGTTAAGTATCATAAAGTGCCTATATAGCTGGGTATCCTATCATACAGTTAAATAATATTGTCGCATATTCTCGTTTCCAAAAAATTACACATTTTATTATTCACACAAACAAGAAAAAACACATTAGTAAGAACAATCATAAAAATGATGATCACATAAAACATATATAAGAACAATTCTTTACAAAGCCTAAAAAAGCATCTACACAAGTAAACCAATATAAGTGGGTCCCAATTATATAGTGTATCTTAGGTCAAATGTGTGACTAATTCACACTGTGATCCTTTTGCCGTAGCAGTTTCCGGCTGATGTATGTTAGCTTTTGGGGTCTCCGTTCTCTCACCCCACCTTGAGGGTTTGGTCCTTTTACCCCACCCTTGGGTCTCAGGTTTGTCACCCTGCATTGCGGCATTGTCTCTTCTTCCCCACTCTGGGGCCAGGGGTCTGTCACCCCACCTTGGGGTTTTGTTTCTTCTCCCCCACTCTGGGTCTCGGAATGATGTACACATATACTCAAGGTGCATTGCAACTTCAGATAAAATGAGTCCATTGGTTATGTAATCTGTAGTATTCTTGCATCACAAACGTTGTTCCCACATTGGCATGGTAAGCAGTCTTCTATTTTGTTTGCATTCTGTTACTTGCAGTCATGTATTTATAATGAAGAAATCAAAACTAAACAAACAAAAGTAAAACAATTTAAAGGAAAACCACAGGATTCGACATACCACCATGACCTGACATGGTGTCATGATTTGTATTATACCATGCATGCAAGAGCCTAACATTTACCCAACCAGGCAGGTTAAATGGCCATCTGAGGTGGTGGCATGTTTTGTGGCAGTGAAAGAACGAGAAAAGATCACGGCTTAGTACCACAAAGGAAATACACCAATCACGGGCTACAAAGATTCACAGATCTTTTATTACTGTACAGTTTACAAAGTAACACAGATAGCTATCTGGCTTTCAACACCCCGCAATGTGTACCAGACCGACAGAGAGAGGTGAGAGAGTGCTGGACCTCTAGAAGTTCATACTTTTATGCAATTTCGAGTAATATTGTCCAGCCTCTCTTCATGTTAATAATTCGTGGTCTAGAGTTTGTGCCTAGTTCCCATACAGATCGTACAATGTTATACAAGGGATTACATAAGTTTGCATTTCCATAGAGATACAATGGCGATGTATGTTCTCAAATCCTGCAGTAAGCTTTGTTCTATATTCCTACACAATGTAGTTCGGCCTGTGTCTACGCTCGAGGTTTGTTCTACATTGTCCCCAACGTGTATTCATGGATGAGTCTTGTGAGCGCAGACAGCACTTAAACAACAGTTCAATTGCAGTGCAAGGCCTTATTACATAGTCTAAACAGTCGGCTCTTGAACAGTCTAAACATTAACAGGACTCAAAGGTCAGGAAGCCTAGTTGCAAGTTGAAAACATAGTCCACCATTTTAGAACGAAGAAACATACGAGTAGAAATCACAATGGCAGATGAACCTTAAAATGGCAGCAAAGTCAACTCAAAATCAGAATTTTGCAACGCAATTTTCCTCGTAGAGCGACTAGGCTTAGGCCAATATTAATATAAAGGAGGCACTATACAATTACCGTTTAACAGCAGAGAGCAATGTAGTACCCAATACCAGCATCTAGAACGAGCTGGATCTCTGCACTTACTATTGGACAGCAGTATTGTCATGGGTCTACCTCTAGTGTATCTAGATAATAATCTTCCCTCCACAGTTGAATCACTAAACCAATATGTATTTAACCTTGCAATACAGTGGGCCTCATTATAAATTTGCCAGTCCGGGAAATATGGTACCGGTAAGCATGCCAGTACCATAGTTCCTGGACCGGCAAACTACAAGTTGTGCTCGCGAGCACCTTTCTGCCTTCCAGGTCGGACCTGCCGGGCAGAAAGGCACCCGCAAGCACAGCATGTCACTCGTTATAAGCGGTGCCGGTGCATCCAACATCTTTTTTCTGGTGCCCGCGAATGGGCAAATACCGGGCCTGGCGGGCCAGAATGGCCTGGTAATTGTGCATTCGCGGGCACCGAAAAGTTTTGGAAGTTTGGCGGCAGCCTGCCGGTTTTACTGGCAAGGCTACCGTCAAACTTATAATGGGGCCCAGTGTCTTTTATACTCATAAATGGAAACACATTAAGAATGCTCTCTCTTGTTTGGCATTTATGCATATGCATTATCTTGTAGAGCTAATAAACAGCAGGGAAAATAGTATAGTGAACCAAGATATCATTCTCAATATTAACAATAAAATAGGTGCATAGAGTCCTAGCATCCTACTTGTCTCCTATTCGCTATTAAAATATTAAATCAGCCTACAACTAACCAGTAGTGTGTGTATAGCCATTGTGGCACAGTTAAACTTAAAGTCATACTGACAATCAAAGGTGAGGCTAAACACACCAAGCCCTGAATACATTCTGGCAAAGTCCATGCTTCTAAAGGCAGTTAACTAGGAACCACCAGAAGCAATCAAAAGCCATCAGAAAAAAATGCATTTTAAGCCACCCTATAATGGATTCCTCTCTTTTGTCCATTGTGCTTTGATGTATCCACTAACCCTTACCAAAGGTAACTAATCTTTGGAGTTAGGAAAGTGTTAGCAAATTGTGTGGAATTTCCACCAGTATATTTTGTAGGCACCTAAAATATTCCATGGCAACCCTAATTAAGGATCTCATTGTTGCTTCTTTGTTCTTTAGAGGACAGACAAAAAACACTGTGTGTCATTGCTTACTTACCTAAATGGGACAAAGTAGAAGGATATCTTGGTTTATGTAATTTTGAGAAAGGAGTCTATGAGGAGTTGAACGCCATCTTCTCATAGCGTTTTGGGTACATCCTCCCTATGGTGATAAGATGGGAGTTGTGTTCTGTTGGCAAGCATATTTACGACACCCAATACGGTGCGCAATAACGTCAAACTTATCAGTGTTCTGTTGCTGAATGGATTTGTGTCATGTTTTACGGTGCATAAGGACATCATGTCTGACAGTGCGTACTTGTAACATCCCTTGCAGTGTGTAACAACGTCACGTGTATTGGTACGTACTGTATCCTGAATTTCTGATTAAGCACCATCTTATATTTGGCCAATAGTCTGTTATTATTATTGCTGAACTTTGTTGCAACATAACCGAAATACATTATTGGCCATTCCAGTATAGAATAATAAAAATTTATATGGAACATTTCTTAAAGCTATTATCACTATATTTCAGCAATTAGGGTTGACCATTACACTTACAGGCCGATTCATGGAATTAATGTGCACCGAAAATTTCGGCGCAAGCGTGCGAAAACGTGCGATTCGCAGTGAAAGAGCAAAATCGCAGTGCAAGTGCGATTATCGCAGGGAAACCATCGCACATCTATTCATGGAAGTCCGTGCGCGAGAAAAATGTGGGATGTGCGATGAAAAAGTGCGCGGCGCACGCCGGCGCACAGGCCATCTAACGGCATGCGCTAAGGCCACAGCGATAGTGCACATAGTGCAGCGCACACAACAAAAGTAGGCGGAACACGGGGCGTGACAAGCGGAATGGGGAACAACTCGATTAAATGTGGACGTCACGGGGGAAGTACAGGAGGCAAGTGCGCGGAACGCCCACACGCTCGTCTACAACACGTATTGATGGAATCGAATAGGGCAAACCAGCGCACGTCCAAAGACGCGCACAGGGCCATACATGTCCGCCACACAAAAGCAGGCGGTAGCGTCCCTGCGCATGAAAAATATGTGCGCCGAAATGCGCGCTAACAAAAAGAGCGAAATAAACAGCCATGAAGATTGACCCACACTGTGGCCCTCAAGGACAAATGATGTGCAAAGGGGTACGCGACAAACACGGACACCCGCTGCGTCAAAAATAGCATGTGCGTGTATTTCAGGGGTGCGCAGGAAGTTTCACACGCGATCGGGTCTGGGGGAGCGGGGTATGTGGATTCCAGGGGCCTGCAGGTGGTTTCACACGCGATCGGGCCTGGGGGAGCGGGTTACGTGGATTCTGGGGGCCTGCGGGTGGCCTCCCATGCGATCGGGCGTGGGGGAGCGGGGTACGTGGATTTCAGGGGCCTGCGGGTGGTTTCACACACGATCGGGCCTGGGGGAGCGGGGTACGTGGATTCCAGGGACCTGCGGCTGGTTTCACACGTGATCGGGCCTGGGGGAGCGGGGTACGTGGATTCTAGGGGCCTGCGGGTGGTTTCACACGCGATCGTGCCTGGGGGAGCGGGGTACGTGGATTCCAGGGGCCTGCGGGTGGTTTCACACGCGATCGGGCCTGGGGGAGTGGGGTACGTGGATTCCAGAGGCCTGCGGGTGGTTTCCCACGCGATCGGGCCTGGGGGAGCGGGATACGTGTATTTCAGGGGCTCGCGGGAAGTTTAACACGCGATCGGGCCTGGGGGAGTGTGGTACGTATAATTCAGGGGTGCGTGAGAAGTTTTACACGCGATTCTCCTGGGTACGTGTATTTCAGGGGTGCGCGAGAAGTTTCACACGCGATTGGCCTGGGTATGTGTATTTCAGGGGTGCGCGAGAAGTTTTACACGCGATTGTCCTGGGTACGTGTATTTCAGGGGTGCGTGAGAAGTTTTACACGCGATTAGCCTTGGTACGTGTATTTCAGTTGTGCGCGAGAAGTTTTACATGCGATTGTCCTGGGTACGTGTATTTCAGGGGTGCGCGAGAAGTTTTACACGTGATTGGCCTGGGTACGTGTATTTCAGGGGTGCGCGAGAAGTTTTACACGCGATTGTCCTGGGTACGTGTATTACAGGGGTGCGCGAGAAGTTTTACACGCGATTGGCCTGGGTACGTGTATTTCAGGGGTGCGCGAGAAGTTTCACACGCGATTGGCCTGGGGGAGCGAGTACATGTATTTCAGGGGCTTGCGGGTGGTTTTACACGCGATCGGGCCTGGGGGAGCAGGGTACCACTCGCCGCCTGCCTTGCGTGTAGAAGAACACGTAGCCAACACCCACCCGCTGTGAAGTAATAGCATGTGAACCCCAAAGCCTGCAAAACACACGCACCGCACCCCACGAAAAGCACATACAGAGCAATGGAAATCCACGTGGGATCTTCAAGCCCTGCCAGGGCAACGCCCGTGTGCGATACGTCACAGACGCGCTTACGCGCTAAGGGCCTTTCCTTGAATTACACGCTGATGTGCAGAATTTTCATGTGCAAAATCACTCCGTATCAAGCTGGCCACGCGTAAGCACACAGAAGACCACGCTCCTGCCCAAAAGGCTGAATTACTGCCCCCCAGAGCCCCAAGCAGCCTCCCACGAGCCATCTGCTGCTGCCTGCCTGCCTGCCTGCCTGCCTGCTGCCACCGTGCCCTGCCATTTGGTGCCTGCACATCAGCCATCTGCAGGGGTCCAGTTGCTGTGTCCACCCCTGCTGGAACAGAAAACTCCCGACTGGGATGCCATCGCTCCACAGCCCAGCCCCAGGACCCAGTTGCCCACCCACGCCTGCCTCGAGGGTCGCCATGTCGGGGCAAACACCATCCGAGACCACTGGCGACCCCCAGCCAGAGGGGCAGAGGGCCACCAGCTTCAGTCAGAAGGAAGTTGGTGTCCTGGTGCAGCATGTCCTGGGGCATCATGATGCCCTCTTCGGATCATCACGCGCCAACAGGGATGGACGGGACAGGATCTGGGACGACTTTGTGGTTGCCATCAACGCGAAGGGGGTGGCAACCCGCACCACCAAGCAAGTGAAGAAGCGCTGGGAGGACTTGAGGTCCAGGACCCTCATGAAGGCCCGGTGCCTCGTGGAGGGGGGCCGGGGCACCATGAGTACCATCCAGCTGAGGGTCCTGGAACGCGTATGCCCAGCGCTCCACGCCCAGATCCTTGAAGGGCAGACCCGTCCGGAGTTGAGCGGTAAGTGGCCAAGCATTGCTGTGTGAGGCAGGGCATTTTGCAGTGTGCTGGTTGTCTGATGCTTGCCTGTACGTATGTGTGTGTGCAGGGACATCATGGTCATGCATGTGAGGCCAGTAATGTGTGAACCACATGGTTGGTACATGTGTTTAAATGCAACATGGGGAGATCGATGCGGAATGGACACATGAAAGCATGCCAGTCTCTGTTCCTGGACATGGGTGGGGGTGAGGGATGGGTGCTGATGCCATGTACATGTATGGTGTCCATGTCTGTGTGTCTGACCTGCATGTCTGTGACTTGTAAATGGCATGGATGCATGACACATGTTTGTGACAATGTTCAGATTCACTGATGCAGCCTAGTCAACCTTGTATCCACTGTGTCTGGGGTGTAGGAATCCAGATGGATGAAACTACGGTGAAGTGTGTGCATGTGATAGGCATGACCCATGATGCATGTGAGTTCCAAACCAACATTGTATGTTTCAAGAGTCCCTTGGACATGTATGCTAATGTCCATAGCATGCGCCATGCCTGTTACCGCATGTGTTTTGCCTGCACCGACCCATGTGTTGTGGAGGAACATGTTGGAAGTGATGTTTGACAGTGCCACTCATCCGCTATTGCTTCCTGTCTAGGGGACCATTGTACAGTACCCTGATGCTTGTGTTCTATGTCTCTCTCTACACAGCGGCAAGTGAAGAAGAGGGCGGAGACGGCGCTGTGGAGCCAAGCGGCGGGGATGCCCCCACGGCTGCAGTGGAAGGGGTGGGTGAGCCCCCACAGGGGCTTGCAACGGCAGAAGACAGTGTGGAGCCATCCAAGTTGGTGGTTTCCACAGACGAGGAGGAGGCCGCTACTGAGCCGCACATGGGGCCTGGTGGGGGCATCCCTGCTGGTGCAAGTGGTGCAGTCCAGGGCCAGGGGCAGGAGGCAGCACAGGTCGCCGCGGAGGGGCCTGTGCATGTCACTGACCCTGACACTGTGACTGCACCACCATGCACCAGCAGGGATGCCCCATCCCAGGCCCGTCCGCAGGTAGGGGGGATGTCCATGTCATCTGACACTCCTCTACCTGCGGACGAGGGGACCCCTGGCCGTATGGAGAAGGTCCTGATTGGTGTCGCGTTGCGGGTGGGTGTCATTCGTGATGACGTGCGTGCTTTCCGGGGGGAGCACGCACGTCATCACGAAGAGCACCGTGCCGACGTGGCCCAGTTGGGAATGACCATGGTCGGGGGTTTCCTACATGTGTCGGCCACTCTGGCGACCCTCTCCTCCTCTGTGGAGGCTATGTCCCAGTCGTACTCCATGCGTCTTCCAGCCCAGATGCCACCAGGGCCTCCTGTGGACCTGCCCTGACCAACAAAGCCAGCTCGGTGGGGATCCCATCCCTGCCACAGTCGGGAGTCGGAGGTCCAGCAGGTGTGGACACACCAGCAACTGGACCCCAGCAGATGGAGGATGTGACGGCATCATCGGGCAGGGCACGTGCACGACGGCATCGGTGGATTCCATCAGCCTGGATGCCATCGTGCTGGCAGAGGCAGTGGCGTCAGAGGCAGCGGCAGGCTCGACGTGGGAGGCATCATGGCTCGGGGCCATCAACATCGGAGGGGCAAGCATTGGCCAGAGGGCAGGAGAACCCTGGACGTGAAGTGTCTTCCATGTGGGAGCGATTGGGCCAGTGGATAGGTGCAAAGCGGCAGCAGGCAGAAGAGGCACGGCTCACGATGGTCAGGGCAGAGAACTCCATGCGGAGGGCCCTGAGGCATGCCGAGTGCCTCGAGGACACTCGCAGGGACCTGGGAGTCCGGATGTCATCGTCCCTGCGAACCCTCGGGGACATGGAAGAGGACCGCCTCCAGGACATCGAGCAGGAGTTCGATGATGCCCTGGCCGGGAACATCCAGAAGTGAGCCGTCAGACTAGCCCGCTGCCCTTGTAAATAGTTAGTTAGTTAGTTAGTATTAGGTTTCCTTTTGTTTTTTTCTTATTTTGGACCGCTTGTTGTATGGACCAAATTTTTGTATATAGTTTTTACATTAGGTAGTATTTTCTGGTAGGTTCCATTTATTGATTTGGGCTCATGGACTCTGGATTATTCTGATGTACATAGTTCGCCATTGGATTCTTCTATTTTTTGATTTTTTTATGTGTTCACCATGGAGCAATGGTTTTTACTTTGGTTTTTCCCTTGGATTTTCATTTTTTGGACTGTGACTTTGGACTACATTTCATTTGGTTTTTCTTTGGATTATGATTTCGTGTTTTGCATTTATTATCGGACATGGACCTTTTATTTTCTTATTCCCATTGTTGTGTGTTTCTGTTGTTTTACATTCATGTTTTAGTTAATATATTCATTTTGATACTTCTATTAGTGGTATTGTGTCATTGGTTTCATGCATGTCATGATATGGGTTTTGACATTCACTTGCACCCATTGTGTGTGTGGGTGGGACATGTGTTCATTTGGATACTTGCCGTTGGGGTTGTATCATGTGATTGGTATTTCTATGTGGGTGTATGCAATACTTGGGTGGGTCTTTGGCCTGTGGAGGCTGGGCATGAGGGCCAGGGATCTAGATTGTGATGACGTGTTGGCTGGGGGACATGGGTGGGGGCTGCTGGCAGGTGCCCCACACTGATGGGGGGCAGGGGTGCTGGGGGACATGAGTGGGGGCCTGCTGCCAGGTGCCCCACACTGCTGGGGGGCGGGGGTCCTGGGGGACATGAGTGAAACATGAGTGGGGGCCTGCTGGCAGGTGCCCCACACTAATGGAGGGCAGGGGTGCTGGGGGACATGAGTGGGGGCCTGAAGGCAGGTGCCCCACACTGCTGGGGGTGCTGGGGGACATGGGTTGGTGATCATATTGCAACGTGAAATGTGGCTTGGCTGGGGGGCATGGCCATGGTGGATGGGCTGCCTGTGGAACATGACCAGGGGTGCAGGGTAGTCCCCTGTGGTGTGGGCTGCCTGCAGGGGCCGTGGAGGGGGTGGGGGGACACCTGGGAGGACCCACACTGTCAATTCGCATGTGGAACTTCCCGCGCACCCCTGAAATACACGTACCCAGGCCATTCACGTGTGGAACTTCCCGCACACCCCTGAAATACAGGTACCCAGCCCAATCGCGTGTGAAACTTCCCGCGCACCCCTGAAATACACGTACACAGGCCAATCGCATGTGGAACTTCCCACGCACCCCTGATATACACATACACAGCCCAATCGCGTGTGGAACTTCCCGCGCACCCCTGATATACACGTACCCCACTCGCACAGGGCCTATCGCGTGTGAGACTTCCCGCGCACCCCTGAAATGCACGTACCCAGCCCAATCACGTGTGATACTTCCCGCGCACCCCTGAAATACGCGTACCCAGCCCAATCGCGTGTGGAACTTCCCGCGCACCCCTGCAATACACGTACCCCACTCGCACAGGCCCTTTCACGTGTGTAAGTTACCGCGAAACCCGTAATACACGTTCCCCGCTTGGCGTTTGCTGTTTGGCAGTCCGGCAAACTGGTCCAGGGTTGGCGCAGCCCTTTGCGATGTTTTGGGGATTTTGATGGCTTTTCCTTGCGCGAGGGCGTTCTTGGGGGCGTGACTGGCGCTGCTGCAGGCTCGCTGTGCCACTCTGCGCCACAGCTACTTTTGGAGGCTAAAATCCATGAATACGCTGTGCGCGGAAATCGATTTTAGCGCACGCGACTGGCGCAGACATTCACACGGGCACACTGTGCGCCTGCCGCGTGCGACACTTTTGAGTTTCTTTCCTAAATTAATAATGCAGATATTAGTCAATTGGATTTGACTAGGTAGGATTGAGTGGATATAATTCTATCATTCTTTTTCCGGCCACCCAGATTTGCACCCAAGTTCCTGAACTGTAATAATTGTCCTTTCATAACATAATTCAGTATATTAATATTTTGTGTTTGTCTATGCCTTAAATGAGCTTACCTTATTAAGCTCCGGTAGGTTTTTGTTGTTCCCGAAAAAGAGTATTTTCCCATCCCCATCCCATCCCATGGTTTTATTGGCTTGTTTGTGGGTGTGGATCCTTTTTTGTGTGGCAGTGGGAAGTGGTTCAGTGTTCCTCCCTGCCCAAAGAGGACCTGCATTAGGGTATTTTGAATCATCCAACTGCACTCTGCTCTACTTTGTTGAAAAGTTTGATATCCTCTAATCCACTTGTTTGAAATAGCCAGGTGAGATGCCCAATACGTGACAAAACCAAGGTATTCATACCCACTTGCCAAGGGGGAGCCACCGCTTTGCGACTAGGGAGCCGAGCCTGATAAGTTTAAGACCCCCAAAGGGACAGGGCAAGTGGAATCCCACTGGATTGACCCCCTGTAGAGATAGGAGATTCCCAGATAAGGATATCATTAATTTTCCCTTTTCCCAAAGTCTCATCATTTTTTTGGCTGCATGGTTTGCACTTGTGTAATGACTTGAAACGTCCTTTTGGACTGGCTGGTGTAGTTTCTGACCCTCTGTGTGAAGGGGAAATGCTTGGAGTGAGAAGAGGCTGGAGAATTTTCAAGGGAGAAATAAAGTTGTAAACTGTATTTATCTAGGCATGAGAAGACTGAGTGACCAAAGAAGGGCAAGACCCTCCTCCTGGGAGTGTCCTGTCCTGCATTGCTCCCAACCAAACAACATGGAGAGACGCCTAGCCCATAGCCCCGCAGAAGACCCAATGGATTAAAGGACACGCTCCGACTGGAGGGATCGACAAAAACATTTAAACAGTGGCACAACTCCCAGATTTTCCCAAGGACCCCCGAACTAGGAACAGAGATAGGCGGTGGCTTCAGGGAACCAGAAGAGGGGAGGTCCGGCCTGACAAGACCCCAGGAAGAAACGAAACACTGAGGCAAGGAACAAACCCAAGACCAGAGGGTGGTGGAGACGAGATGAAACCTGAAGTCTGGGTGAGACACCTGCGACCCCAGGGTGGGGTAGAAGAAATTAAATCCCAAGGTGGGTTCAGAGACTGGAGACCCCAGAGTAGGGAAGATGAGACAAAACCCCTAGGTGAGGTGAGAAACTTGAGACCCTAGTGTAGGGAAGAAGAGACAGAAACACAAGGTGGGGGGAGAGACCCAAGATCCCAGAGTGGGGAAGAAGGGAAAAACCCCCAAGCTGGAGTGAGAGGCCTGAGACCCCAGGGTGAGGGAGAAGAAACCAAACCCTTAGGTGGGGTGAGAGACCCAAGACAATGGGTGGGGGAGAAGAGATGGAATCGATGTGTGTAATGTTGAATATTTCACAAATTAATCTAGCAGCTTCCTTCTGTACTTGCCCCAAATCATATTCACTTAACTTACTCATGGTTTTACTTCCACTTGTTCAGTCCCTGCCCAAAACAAAATAAAATGCCTACATTCCCAGTCCTTGGTTTTATGAAAACACTGCTCGACCTTCACTAACACTGACACTGAATAACATGTGCACATTGCATTCAGCTTGCTTCATCCCCTTCCCATGTTTGCAGTGAGCTACTTTCAAAATTATATTGCAACAGCCAAAGCAGTTTGCTTTGCAAACGATTCTTCCTTTGGCACCTGTTTTTACAAATCAACACACACACACAATACACTCTGCTCCAGAAAAGCAGTGTGGAGAAACATGCCCCTGTATTTCATGAAATTACTTATAAACTCAGTGGGTCAAATAAATATAAAATTGATTTTGTGTATTTTTATAAACAACTTCAATTTCTATTAAACCATGCATCTCTTAATTTAATGCTTGATCATTAATCACGTTAAGTAATAATACAGGCTCCTTCATTAAGATACAAAGCCATTCTTATTCTCAGCATATATCGTTGGCACTGGCACTTTAGAGCCCTCACTGTCAGACACATTAGTCTTCTCAAAGCTGAGACGTAAAATCACTTCTGTCTGGAACTTAAGAATTAATAGAACAAGTTACCAGGCTACAGTCTTGCAAAGGAAAAAGACAGAAACGAGTGCTGTTTATGATTCCCTGTGTATATTCAGACTAGCACACAGCTCTGCCGTCTGACAAGTACCTCTCACAAGATAAATTGTATACTCTGAGGGTGGGGTACCCAATATTGTTTTGAATGTTTGAGGATTTCTTCTATACCCTAGTTGTGTTGAATTACTTGTGAGAGGTACTACAACCAACCACCATTCAATCATCGACATTCATACCAAGACATGTTTCAAACACATACCCACAACAACTATAAAGCGTTGTTAATGATGAACACTTTGCGTCATTTTTCTGTACCACGTGGCAAATGAAATTTGTAGTGCCTTATGCTTTACAAAAACAAGGATTTATTAAATTAGTTTCTTTGAAAGATTACAGGGGTCTAAGCGCTTTGTTTAGTCTATCTTGGCCATTTTGGGGCCCTGTGTAAAAGATTGTGGGTTAGCCTCCATTTTGTATATTGTGCAATTCATTGGCAGACCACCTAGAACTGAAGAGCGTTACTGAGTCCTCCTAATGCAGGCATTGGCAGGTAAGGGAAGAACAATTGTATATCAGCCTGAAGTGAATGTCAGGGCTAATTGTGTGCATGCATGCGTGCGTGCCTGCGCGCGTGTGTGTGTATGTGTTGGTGTGAGTAATTATTGGTTAAAGCAAAGGCAAGTGTGTTCACTACTGACCTCTTTTTGCAAACCCACCATGGTTGTGTTCTAACAGTGTTTGTACTGGCAATATTGGCCAAAGCCATAATGAGTGTTTTCATACAGTTAAGGCAGTGCCATCATTGTGAAAAGCAAATACAAGAGTTTTCTTACAGTCACAGTATTGGACTTATTGCAAAAAGCCATCGTGCATGTCTTCTAACAGTTCCAGAATTGGAATTATTGGTAAAGTCAGCACAAATGTGTTCCCACCGTGGCAGTATATGCCTTAAAGGGAAAAGCCAACTCAACTGTGTATATACAGTGGCAATTGTGCCATATATCGTGGTAATCAGTGTGGAATTTTCCTTTGAAGCCTTTTATTCGATGTAGACCTCACCCTGGCACATACAGCTCTGGCATAGACAGTGAGACAGTGGGCTCTAGTAGCAAGTTTCTTCAACTAGCAAGCAGCTGCCCATGTACACATGTCTGTTCTCATCTCACTTCCTCTTTTTGGTTTGCTACGAAATATGATATGAAAGCCAAATACACTAAGGGGAGCTGCTTGGCATGCCACAGCTCTTCTCAAAGATGGTCCATTCCAAGCTTACCTTGACATTCTCTGCCTACTACTGTATATCTTTAATAAAATGTCACTCCTGATCTGATGTCCAAACTTGATTTCGTGTTTCTTTTCCATGACACTGGTGTCCTGAAAATAGGATGTACACTGATGCTATCTGCTGCTGGTGACCAGGCATCTATGGGGTTTGTCATTTGAAAGGCTTGCATGCTGTGAACGTCCACTTTTTCGTTCTACAGGCATCCACATTACTTCAAGGGACGCTGGCCCCGCGCTGATCCATTTGAGCCTTGCATTTACGAGCGCGAGCAAAGTGCACTTCAGCCTTGTTGACGTGGCACTGCCCCGCACAGACAGACAAGTGTATTTTACACACGTCCCCAGCTTGATGCCCATTTAAATTTCCTGTAATTTCTACAGCCGAAATTCTTGATCCATAAGGTATATGGTACACCCCTTTGGTTTGAGCACTACAAAATGTTTAGGTGCTATATTGTTTGAAAATAAGAAAAGTGACGGAATAACAAAAAATCCTCCTGAAGAAAGTTCGAATGAAAATATAAGAACTGAAACATGTTGAGGCATTACACCAGTTATTAAAACATCTGGTTTGTGTATTTGGGTTTTTATTGGGCAAAACGTTTTTTTCCCCTCCTGTACCTGTCATACGAAGCTGTACCACAGGAGTTGTGCTCTAGTCCAGTCAAAGACCAATGTCTAACTGTTATAATTGATTTGTTACCCTAGAGTTTTTTGTGTCACTTGCACTTTATATATGTGTTTTTTATAAGATTTGTTAACATCTTTGTGTTTTTACGATGTTTTTTAATTATGACTAATAAAATTTGTATTTTGTGATAGTATATTGGTGTAGCTGATCACATTTTTCTCTACCTTTGCCTTTTGTATTCTTGTTTGTCATTTGTCACCTTACAGAACTTAATAAAAATGCTATGGATTTTACCCTCTTTTTCAGTGTACTAAAAGCCCCACTTCAACCCATTATTTTAAAAGGATTCTCAAGGAGAGAAGATCCTTGAGCCCCCCACGCGACCGCACTGAGTTGGTTGATGTCCCCATGCTCTTCTTGGTTGTTCACACTCATTATTGGGAAGTATTTGCTCCTCCTATGGAAAACATTCATCATCTGCCACTGCTGGATTGCAATTGCACTGGGGAGTACAAGCAAAGCTTGTTGTGTTACTTGCACATGCACCTGCAACTGAATGCCTTTCTGTTTTTGTTGCTAGTCAAGTGCATGTGCGGTGCAATCTATGTTGTGTTTTATATTGAGTCTCTGGGGTCATTACAGGGTCGCTGGTATCCCGCTGGTAATTCCAGCTGGATACCGGCAACCCTGCCTTACTATCTCGGCAGCCTGCTATCCTAGTATTAGCGGGATATTACGGGTGGCGGAGTGACAATAAGTTCCCATTCCCATGAAGTCTGATAGGACTCCCTGGGATGGGATTTACTGAATCACCAGCACTGTTAGGAACAGTGTTGGTGATTCAGGCATTTGTTTGCCGGTATGGGCCTTAACTCCCAGCAGGTCAAGCCTGCTGGGAGGACCGTGGCCCCGGCCGTCAAACTTGGATTGTGCCAGTCCGGTAAAAATGCCAGAGTATTTGCACCACCTATGGAAAAAGTTCATCAGCTGCAACTGCTGGATTGCAATTGTACTAGGGAGTACAAGCAAAGTTTGCTGTGTTAGCGGCATTTCGATCAGTCTTTTTATCAGAACGGCACGCTCGTAATGACCCCCTCTGTCTGTTAAATCTATCCAGGAAAAGATTTTCTTTCCAGACATCACTTACAGTACTTTCACAAACATGTGTGACATCCGCTGACACGCGATGCACCCTGAGTGGCATTACAACAAGCGGCCTCTGGGGAATGTATTTATCTTTTCCCTGTAGGCAACAGCACTAAACAGAAAACAGCAGTACCTGTCCAATGACTCCATACTGTGGCGCTAGATGGTAACTGCACCGCCCATGATCAATGTTTGTTCCTGGCGCGTTGGTGGATGATGGTGCCCTGGTTGTGTTGAAACATATGCACACTTCTAAGAGGTTCACCGTCATGGCATTGGTTTGGAAGGGGTTTGGACGCTCACCTCTAAAAAGAGAGCAGTTATGGGTGCTTGCTTCCAATTTCAACGTCTCTAAAACCTCTTTTTTAGTTGACTTATATTTTATTTTGCTGCTTTTGTTTTCCATCCAAATACATTAATGAAACAGAGATAGAAAATATGGGTTGAAGTTTGTGTATGCTTTGGGAAACATTTAGCTTCATGGCTTTACTTGCATAGGGATACCACCCCATAATGCATTTGGCAGAGATGAAAGATGTGGATAAAAACAAAAGCACAAACATAGCAATAATTAACTGTAATTAAGCCTCTCTCTCCTGCGTTTTTACTGATTTGTACACATGAATACAGATGGGAATTGATTTGAAGTGTGAGTGTGTGTGCGTGTCTGTTGTGTCTGTGTGTGTTTCTGTGTGTCTCTATGTGTGTCATTTTACCAAATGCATCTTAACATATGTTACATGGAAAACTCCTGGAGTCCAGCTCCAAATGGGTCCCAGAAAAGTTTGCAAAACAAAATGGGCCTCTTTACGACCCTGGCGGTCTGAAAGCAAGGGTGCCGGTAAGCTCACCGGCACCCTTGTTTCTGGACCGGCAAATTTAAAGTTTGCATGCTGGGGCTGCTGCGCCCAACAGGTCTGACCCTGCCGGGTGCAGCAGCCACGGTAGGCAGACTCTTCATGGAAGCGCCGGCACCGTTAGCAACGGTGCCGGCGCTTCCATGAACCCACTCCCATGGAGTCCTATGGGACTCGACGGGAATGGGGAACAACATTTACCAGCACCTAGCTTGCTGGTCCAACGGCACTGGCAAGCTAGGTGCCGGTAAAATGTCACGAGTCTGGCGGCAACCCGCTGGAAGCACAGGCAGACTTACCGGCATACTCGTAATGAGGCCCACTATCTCTGAATGTAGCTATTCATAGAAAGGATGTATATTAAGAGTTTATTAAGGGTGTAATGTATCCTCTAAATAGTAGAGATGCCCCAAACTCTGATTAATGGGCAGTTTACTGGCTCGGTAAATAGGATCAATGTGATTAAGTTTAATAAGTATCATTATTCAAGAGAAATGTGCATGAAATTGTGTTCCATCTTAAATATAATAAAATGAATTGTAAAGTGATCTTATATTGCGCCCTTCTGCTAATAATGTTGGTCTCGCTGCGCAAGATGCAAACATAAACACTGGTCCCGACCTAATTCCATCAGACGTGTTTAAATTGCATCCTCAAATGTGAGCACGGCGGCTGTACAACACTTTCAATGCAATGGTCTCCAGAGGGCTCTCTCCGGAATGATGGGCTAACGCAGCCATTTTTCAAAATCATAGAAATGGAGATGTAATATCTCCCTTCTATATAACAGGTTTACATTCTTATGAAAGATCATCGTGGGCAGGCTAGTGGATTGCATAATTGACCATGAAGTTGTTGCACTTCTTCAACTGGGTTTCAGGTAAGGGGTTAGCATCATTCATTACCTATATCTGTATCGATATCTGTATCTAAATCCCTTTTTTCAAAGAAGAAAAAATCTCTATGCTGCATTTATGGACCTGTTTGCTGCTTTTGGGTCTGTTGATCACAATAGGTTGTGGGTGACGCCTAGAGATACCTATCTGAAATGTCCAGGTTTAAAACCCACCAGAATGAAATGCATTTTCTGTCAGAAGGAAACAAATAATGATGATTCATAAGCTTTCCATTAGACTTTCATCAGATAAAGGTGTTTCACAAAGATTCCTAGACTAATGATGGCAGTCCTGTAGACTTTGCTTATTATATAGTAAGGCTGCATTTCTGTCCATGAAAAGAGACATGGTAGGGCTATGCATGCAAATGCTAATATAATGTTTGCAGAGCTTGGGGTTGTTAATCATTTTCCTGAAATCAGTTCTAGCTCAGTATCACTTCATAGTGTTCCTTTTGGTTGGAGTGGTTACTTAAACATCTACCTGCACAAATGAAACACATTAAGAGAAGGATCAGGATCACCCTTGCAAAATATTATATTTTACTCAGCTTTGGATCTGGGTTAGGTGGTCAGACTACTTTCTAGGCTGTGCTAACTGCAGGGTCCAGCAAAGTTAAACAAAAAATCAGGCATCTTTGTGGAGTTCTCTCTTAAGGGAAGACCCGAACAGTAAGTCCATCTAAAACTAATCTATGCCCATTTTAACAGAGTAGGAGGCAAGCCTGTCACACTGACAAGCCCTACAGAAGGTTCTATCCCAGAGGAAGGTGGAGAACAAAAGATCTGTATCTTCAGGTACTTTGACATGACTCTTAGATTAATTCATCCTGATGAATTAGTGAAGACTTAAGGGAATTGCCAGTTACCTGCGGTAGATATTATGTCATTGGTTAGGTGCACCATTCACATGGGTAGTTTCAAGCCAAAGTATTGGGTGTATCTCTTAAGAAGCTTCAGAAATGTCTTTTAAGATTCTCAATTTGTGGTATCATTATGATCATCAACACATCTCTGGGATTAAAGGCAGAGATGCTTCAATAAGTGATGCTAGGTGGATCTGGAGGAAGACTTGCTTGCCTCTTAATCCGACATTTTGCTTGCCTCTTAATCCGACATTTTGCTTGGGCACCTTGTTAGCTAGAGACTTTGGGCCTCATTCTGAGTTGGGCGGTAAGGGTTAACGGTCACCAGTAAGGAGACCGGTGCCGTTAAACCCTTACTGCCCAATTCTGAAGTGCCTTAGTGGGAACCGTAAAGGACGTGTGGTCTGACCACACGTCCTTTACAGGTCCCGCTAAGCGACCAGGGCGTTAATAACAGGCCGCTACTTGCAGGACCGTAATTAGCACCTTCCCCATTCCCATTGAGCCCTATAGGGGCTCAAATGGGAGTGGGGAATGGTGTACTGAATGGGGACATACCCGTTCCTCCAAGGTCGGAATGACCCGGTAAGTCCCCATTCAGCCACACCGGACCCGGACCCGGGTTTGGAGGAAGCCATGGTGCTAATAGCGCCATGGCTACCTCCAAACTCGGAATGAGGGCCTTTATCTTGTTACTCAGGACTCGGATGCCCTACATTTGGCAGAAAATAAAGGGTTTCCTTTTCCTCCACTTACAAGACTGCACAGTCTGATTCTGCAAGGCTAAACGCAGGTAGCCTGCCAGGCTCTATCGGTTTCCTTCAAGGACATGAAGGAATGGTTGCCAACTTCGTTTGAGTTTTCAACCAATTTTTGCTTTCTTTTTCTTCTTTATGAGCTGACCCTTCAAAGCAATCTATCACTGATAAGAAGGAATATATAGGGCCAATATAAATGCTTTCTGGGGTAGGCCTCCGCTCTCCTAAAACATTAATAGGTTACAGGAACTAGCATCTTCAAATGTCTGGATTAGAAGTGCTTTTGAAATACACCTGAATCCCAATAAAAGATATCCAGTAAAATAATACATTTTTGAATGTCTTTTCAATATAGATAAGGGGTATAAATACACAAATGTATATATACAAGTCGTAGTTATCAGGAATGGTTTCATATTTAATATATTGTATTAATATTGATATACCATTTTCAGTTGATAGGTTTAATGAAAGTCATGAAGATAAAGAAGCACTCAGTTTGCAAGTATAATTCATTTTGAGATGTTAACGTGGAATTTACAATTTTTTCTAGATGTCTGCTAGAGTCATTTTATTGTTAAATATGGCATATTTTCAAAGTTATCTGGTGTTTCATCTCTAACTTCAAACAAAAGACCTTTTGACCGGATGGCGCCTATTTTTAAGTCTCAAAAAGGACTACACATTTTCTTTTGTTTATTAACCCACTTTCCTATGCAACTGAAAACTGAGTCTTGTGAAATCTGCACAGGTCAGTGAAAGAATACTGGCAGGCTAAAAGCATCCCTTAAATGACAGCTTTTGATTTATTTTCTAGAAACTCAATTAATTGGTTTCTTCTCCCACCTTAGCTTGATGGATCTCCTTCTGAAAAAAGCAGGATGGCCGGGCATTGGGGCTCATGTTGCCAAGTGTGTAATTAACTGCTTCTTAACATATATATTGGTCATTGTAAATCTATGCATATGGGACACAGCAGACCCTATGATCTTGATCAAAATGCTATTTACTTGGGACACGACATTGATGATGTCATAGCAGTCGCAAAGGGCAACCCATAACTATACACCAAAACTGGATATTTATTTATTATTTATTTATTTTTGCAATTTATATAGCAGCACATCCAGCCCAGAGGCATCTAGGCGTTAAATCATTTTAATAATAATTATTTTAATACTTGATACAAAATGCATTTTACCAAAAATAAAAATGACGTTGATGGATGCGGAGCTATGTGTAATGATATGATATGATATTTTATTTGTATTGCGCTCGTACACTAGTGTTTCAGAGTGCGACTAGGCAAGGGAGGGGAACAAGGGAGAACACAGCACAACATAAAACGATCTTACTAGGCCCAGTGACATTGAGAACGCGCAAGTGCATGGGAAAGGGAAAAGGGAAAAAGTGCATGGAAGGGGGAGAGTGGAAAGGGCAGAAGCCGATGAGCGCAGATAAATAAAATAAATAGAAAATTGAGGCAAACTGTGGTAGTGCAGCCAGCAAGTGACAAGTGCTGTGTTTAAGGCAGCAGGCTGGGTAAGTCTGAATAAGTGCAGAAAAAGAAGAAAAATGGGGGTCGGGGGGCTGTATGGGTACAGATACAGTGCCCAGTGCAAGGGGTGGCCAGGGGGCAGTGCAGGAAGGTGGCAGGGTGAGCAGGTACCTGGGCCCAGGGGACAGAGGGTGGACAGGTGCACAGTGCCAAGAGAGCATATCAGCAGGGGAGAAGGGGAGCGAAGGCAGAAGCAAAGTGGAAGTTTTTGAGGTGCTTCCGGAACCGGAGATGGTTCTCCTCAAGTTTTAGAGTGGCAGGGAGGCTGTTCCAGAGGGAGGCCCCAGCCGAAGATAGAGATCTACCCCCAGCTTGTTTCTTTGAAAAACGACTGACCCTGAGGGAGTTAGAGGTAGAGGAGCAAAGAGCTCGAGAGGGGAGGTATTTGCGGAGGGATAGCTGAGGTATTTTGGACCCAGGCCCCAGAAAGCCTTGTGGACAATGCAGAGGGTTTTGAATTTAATCCTTGCATCCACTGGGAGCCAATGGAGAGATTTCAAAGCTGGAGAGATACGATCCCAGGGCTTGAGGCCAAGGACAAGTCTTGCAGGCCTGTTCTGGATAAGTTGTAGAGGGCGGAGAGTAGAGGGAGGTAGATTTAGAAAGAGGCTGTTACAATAGTCCAAGCTAGAGAGAACTAGAGCTTGGGATACCATGAGCTTCTGGGCGAAGGAGAGGAAAGGCAGAATACCTCTGAGGAGGTGCAGTCAGAAGTTTGACTATTTAGAGACATCAGAGATATGGGCCGAGAAGGAAAGTGTGGAGTCAAAGATGACGTCTAGGTTCTTAGCCTTGCAGGTAGGGGTAGGAGTAGGGCCAAGGGAGGCCGGCCAGAGAGTGAGGGAAAAGGATGGAGATGGTGTGCCGATGAGGAGGATCTCCGTCTTGCTGGCATTCAGACAAAGATCATTGGCATCACATCAATTTTGAATGGCAGTTAGGCAGTCAGAGATGAGAGAGGGAGAGGAGGTGGCAGAGGGCAGCCAGAAAATGAGTTGAGTGTCATCAGCGAAATTTGAGCAGAAAATGGCAATGCAGTGAGCGAGAGTTGCCAGGTATTGGTTGAAAAGCCAGAGTGAGAGGTTAGACCCCTGGGGAACCCCACAGGTGGAGAGGAAGATAGATGATAGGAAAGACCCCAGTTGGGCCTGGGAGGGTCGATCAGAGAGGAAGAAGGTCAGCCAGAGCCTGATCAGTGATACCCAGATTATCACGGAGACGATTGAGCAGGATGGTGTGGTTGACCGTGTCAAAGGCAGAAGAGAGATGAAGAAGGATGAGGACAGAGGGAATGTTAGAATCAAGGTTGGAGAGCAGATCTTCACGGATATTGAGGAGAGCAGTTTCCGTGCTTCTGGCCGCTCTGAAGCCAGACTGGTGGTCATGGAGACAACCAACAGAATCTGAATGAAGGTTAAGGGGTGTCTCCAAGCACAGACTAGAGAGGGAATAGGAGGGGAAGGGGAGGCGAGGGTGGACAGGATGTCCTGGGTTTTAGAGATAAAGTGCGAGGCAAGGGCATTGCAGAGAGCCTGGGAGGCAAGAGGAGGGGAAGAGACTGCTGCAAGGTTGGCAAGCTCCTTGCAGATTTTAAAGAGTTCGGCCGAGTTGTTGGATGCCGCAGAGACACGGGCTTGAATGTGGGCTCTCTTCTTAGTGCGGACAGAGAGTCGGTATTGCCTTTGGAGCAGGAGACAGGCCAGTTTGTCAGAGGATGAGCAAGAAGACCTCCATTTCCTCTCAGCCGCCCTACACTTAGGTTTAAGTGTAGCTAGGTCGGAATCATACCAGGAATTGCACTTGGCTTTGGACTTCAAGTGGATCCTCATGACAGGGGCAAGAGCATCAAGAGTATCAGAGATGAAAGAGTAGAGAAGGGACAGGGTTGTATCGGGGTGTGAGTCAGCCAGGGGAGGAGGAGAGGGAGAGAAGGTGGCAGCGAAAGCCTCAGCTGACACACGCTTCATGGGTCGGATGCCCGAGAAGGTAAGTGGAAGTGTTGGGGTGTGGTTGGCTTGGGGAGAAGAGAGTGAGAGATGGGAGGAGAGGAGGCAGTGCTCACTCCAGGAGAGAGGAGTGGTCAGAGGAATAGAGAGGGGGAGGCCAGGGGAGTTCAAGACATCAAGTGTGTGTCCTGCAGAGTGCGTCGGGCCAGAGGGGAGGATAGAGAGGGAGAGGGTATCGCAGAGGTTGCGAAAGAGCAGCGATGAGGGACAGTGAGAATTGAGGTGAATGTTGAGGTCACCAAGGAGGAGGAGTTGAGTGGTTGAGGCCAGGAGGGACGAGGAGAGGTCGGCCCACTCAGAGAGAAAAGAGGTGCTTTGCCCGGGGGGCCGGTAGAGAGTAGCAACAGTAAGAGAGCGGCTAGGAGAGAGTGAGAGCCTGCAGACAAGGCATTCAAAAGAGGAGTAAATCTGAATGGGAATGATAGTGGCAGGAATCCACTCAGGAAAGATCAGGGCTATGCCCCCTACAGGTCGAGTGGATCTGGGTGCAGAGAGGATCTTGTAGCCCTCAGGGAGTAGAGTGTCAAAGTTTGTGACAGTGCTAGCCGTGAACCATGTCTCCGTAAGACCGAGGACATCAAGGTCCAGTTCTTCAAGGAGGTGGCAGATGTCAGAGGTGTGTTTGACAGCAGAGCGAGAGTTGCGAGTGGCAAGATGAAGAAGGTTGCCGGCCTTAAAGACTTTCGGGGAGGGGTACAAATCAGAGGTACGCCCTGTGGAGTTGTGGAGGTAGCCTGAAGAGTGGCAGAGGAGGAGGAAAAAGTGGGTAAGGTAGCCAGGGAGTGAGAGGAGGGGACAGCTGGAGATGAGAGGAAGTTGATGAGGCGAGGGAAACGCCTATCGAAGAGGAGGAGATTGGCCTGAGGACCTTGGACCATGACAGTGCCATTTAGGTAGACATTAAGGATGACCGTGGAGCAGTCGCAAGAAGCCATGAGGACGTCCCAGCGAGTGCCACCATTAATGGGAGAGGAGGAGACAGGACAAAGCACAGAGATCATATGGGGGGTCCATAAATCCGGCGAAGGAACAACAAAGAGGATGTCGGTGAGGGTCTGTCTGGAAGAGGCGCTGGTATAGGTATCAGCGATGGGGAGTCCAGGGTTGGAGGCCAAGATATCCTTTTTAAATTTCTTTTTTCCAGACTTAGTGAGAAGGGAAGGGTAGTTGATAGAGAAGCAGTTGGAATAGATGGGAGAAACAGAAAGCGCCATGAGTGGAAATGAGAAGAGGCAGAGGGAGGAGTAAGCAAGCAAAGCAGTATTGAACAGTCACTGGACCAGCATGTTACAATCAATGGCAAAAAGTTAAAAGCAGATAAAGCTACATATAATCCTTTTCAGGAAACCTACTGCCACAAATGCCGATCTGTGTCGCAGGTGTGTGCACCTAAGACACTCAGAGTATCCTCTATGGGGATGTTAATGTATTAAACAGAAATGTAGCCAAGAAATAGTGAGAACTGAGGCAGTAATAAGATTCACCATCAAAGGCTTAACTAGGATGCAATGAAAACATTCCAGGTACAGTGTTCAACGATTCAAGCATGCTGACAAGTAAAGAACAATGACACTTCTTACTACGGCAACGCGATTTGCTCACTAACAGTTTACAGCCGACACATTGCTAAAGTATATAAAATATTGAGAAACACTGGAGAAACCTTGAAATGTGCACAGGCCTGCTCTACCCCGTACGCACACCACTTCATTCACCCGAAGCAGTTTCTCAACAGTATGCGGAATAAACTACATCCCAGCCTTATGTCATTACACAGTTTCACAACCGAGCTTTTGCAAATGTCACCTACAAGAACCTGCAGTTATGAGAATAACTATACACGTGAAGGCCACTTCCGGGAAACACTCAAATAGAACATCAGCACATTCATCAATTTCAAAACAGCTCTGGGATCTGTATCATTACGCGCATCTGCATCAAAGCATACCTTGAGAGCACAATAAGACTCTTCAGTAGAAGACCATTGGAACACATGCCGGGTCACAGAAATTGGACATTATAAAACTAATGACGGCACACTGTAATAAATGCCTGGCCAGGGGCAGCAAGAGAGCTGGGGAAGCCATACAATGTAGATTAGAGTTGAGCCAGCGGTCTAGCCATCAATGCTGGACTCGGGAACCCTCTCGTCATTGAGGGGCGGGGCTGCGGTGAGGAGAGGGCAGGGCAGAGGGGTGTGACCCCAGGCCAGGCTAGATCTCTTTATGGGATCCAGGCCCGATGAATCTGCATAACAAATAGCATTTTGAGATCTTAAGGATGTTTTAAATGTGAAACATGTCTGTCAGTAAGAAACCCTTTTGTGTGAGTATTTTGGGTGAAGAAGTTGAAGGCTGCTTTTCAATGGTCACAATACCCATCCTGACAAAAGAATCTCTGTAAATTGCAGGACATTTATACCAATTTCGACAGCCTCTGAACAGCGTGTGAGGCTTTGCCTGTTTCTGCATCCAGTCTCCCGTGCTGAGTTATTTGAATCACGTTGGATCGCATTGTGGAGCAGATATGGGAGTTCCTCTCCAAGCCTCTGAGCCTCTGGACGAGCGCAGAACTTGGGCAAGACAAACTTTGCTGGAGCTCTGTTCATGCCCATTTTCTATGCTGCTTGCCATGATCTGTGAGCTAAGCATGCAAAGGAAAGGATGTGTCATTCCGAGAATCCAGTCTCCACACCACTAATAACTCAAGACCCACACCTGTGGTTTTGTCTGAGCCACTCCACACAAGGGGTTCTTTGCTGCACAACCTGAGGCCTCCTTTAGCTGAGTAAATCCAACTTTCATAGCATTCAGCAGTTGAAAGGGAATGCGACTCAACACTGGCCGAACACGAAAGCAGGCCATTGCAAGTAACAACACACACTCTCCTAGAGAGCTATGCAAGCACAGCCCTCCAACAGGATCTAGCCGCGTACAGGATGTAGTCAACAGCACTTCATTGTAACAACTATCAGCTGCCACATGATGACCTGGTGAATAAGTGGCTTCCCGTGTTGTCTAGGACAATAGTTCATGAGCTAAGCACTCACCTCCTCAGTCAGGGGGCCAGCCTCTACTTGGCAAGTTTAAATCCCAGCACTGCCCACTAAGGCTTTCATGTTTGTTAAGTCAATGAATGAGGACGAGGACAGGACAGAATGACATAGGAATTGGGTGGTGGAGGAAGTGCTGAATCATGGATGGGATGACAGAATAACATGTCTGTAAAGTTGCCCATGAAGGGTAGGGAGAGCGGAAAACAAAGTGATGCAGTAGTGCAGAGAACTAGGAAACAGGTTCTTCAGAAATAAGGTGAGATTTGAAGTTGGATTTAAATAGTGGTAGATTTGGAGTAGTACTGAGCAAGAGAGGAAGAGCATTCCAGAATAGGCGAATGAGGAGAGAGAGGAGAGAGAGAGAGAGAGTGTGAGTAGAAATGAGAGGGGTGGCAACGCGGTGAGATGAAGACAATCTTAAGACGATCTTAACGAGCGAGGAGGAGAGTAGGGAGTGAGGGAGTGAGATGAGCAGATACGTAGGGTGGGGCGAGTCCACGGATAGTTTTGAAGATGATGAGAAGAAGTTTATACTAAGCCCTTTGCTTCATAGATAACCAGCCGAAGGGCAGAGGAGGTAGAGGTAAAGCGAGAAATGCTGAAAAGTGTGTGGGCCGCGAAGTTGAGCACTTTGTCCAGAGGTGAAAAAGCATAGTTGGAAAGGCAATAGAGGAGACTGGCACAGTAGTCAGATCTAGAAAGGACTAAGCAGGAGATTAACTGTTTAGCAGTATTGAAAAGATGGAGAAGATGGATGTTTCTGATATTGAGGAGGATGAGTCTGGGTGCAGTGGCACATTTGGAGATGAAAAGCGAGAAGTTGTGTGATGGGTAAGGAAGGTAGTCAGGAGAGAAGAGAAGAAGAGGAGGAGAGGAAGAGATAGCCTATTTGCCTGGGAAGTGGAGACCTTCAGTCTTTGTGCTGTTGAGCATTAGCGAGTGAGCTGCCATCCAATATTTTACAGCAGAGACACAGTGTGACATTTTTGACAACAGGTCATCAGATAAGGAATGAAAGGATGAGAAGATCTGAGTGTCATCAGCGAAGAGTTTATAGAAGAAGCCAGAAGAGGAAATCAGGGCACCAAGAGAATGTTTATGATGACAGCCTAAACTGATGTACTTAGCATTTAAAAATAAGGAAAACCAATGTGGTGAAGAATGTCAAGCATACATTTTTTGAAAGAGCACAGGCGGACCTTTTGAAGCATAGGTGTCTTGCACTGGTCACAAAAGAGTTCATAGACTTTACACACTTTTAATTGTCCAATACTTGGCTCTTACAGATGTTCTCTTCTTCCTTAATCTTAGAGAAATATGTCTCATGTCCATGACTTATCCGTCTGACTCCCTTCGTGCTTTGCAGCTATTTCTTGAAATAGCATTCTTGATCCCCTCTTTGTTTTGGCCATGAGGCTGTCCTGCCAGCGTCTCCTGAATTTCCAACAAGGGTCGGCTTCAGCGGTATTTGAATTGAATATTTACACAAGCCGGCGTCCATTTTCCAATAATGAACGTCCTTGCCACGTTATATATTCCTCTATAGAAAGTTTCTATGTAATGTACCTTTTCTTCCTTGCGTTACTGCATATTCACACTTATTGGTCAGTAAGTTACTTTATCTTCTTTTGTGTTCATGATTACTTTATCAACTCATACATGTTTCCCCTATTACTTTATTTACATCATCACTCTTCAGTTTTTTCAAATTGTTTCATCGTGGCTTCTTTTATCTTCTTTATGACATCACCCTACCCTTGTCAGATTTCACACAGCGCTCCATGATGTCCAATGGTATGTGCTGGCAACATTCCATATGGTATCCTTCCACACTTTCAGTGCGAGGGTACATTTGAAATGGTTGTCTGAGTCCATATCTTCTTTCATATGATCGTTTGATCGTTTATGATCGTTTATTTATATAGCGCCTATAAACAATGTGTTTCAAAGCGTTTCAAGGCAAGGGAGGGAACAAGGGAAAATACAACCACATTCTTACAGGCCATGAACAGTAAGGATGTGAAATTAACTATTGTACTTGGCCTGACGACATTTCAGATAGTGCAAGAGCTAAGACATAGATAAGGAAGGGAGGGGGAGAGTGGGAAGGAAATGGAAACAGACAGGCGACTAACGTACTAGGCCTGACGACATTTCTGGTAGAGCCGGAGAAAAACAGAAGGTGAGGGAGAGGGGTGCAGAAAGGGAGGGGAGGAACAAAACAAGCGACTATCATACTAGGCCTGACGACATTTCAGATAGTGCTGGAGGGATGGTGGGGAGGAAAAAACAGTAATGGGAGGGTGGAGGAAACAGACGAGGTTGCTATCATATTAGGTCCAGGGACAATTCTGATAGAGTAAGTGCATAGAAGAAAGTAAGGGGAGGAGATAGGAAAAGGGAGAAGGGAAAGGAGGAGAGAACAGAGAGTAAGCAGTCAAAAAGAGTGGAGAAGCAAGAGTGGAGAGCAAATACAATTGCAGAAGTCAGTAGTAACACATAATGTTACAAGCCAGGATACAAGATGAAGATGGGAACAGCATGATTCAGGGCCACCATGAGTACAAGATGCAAAGGAAGGCTAGCATGAGAATTGAGAAAGAGTGACGCACCGTGAATGAAGTCCATAAAAGTCAAATCCAGCATTGGCCACAAGACGGTGATGGTGAAGGAAGGCACCAGGTCGGCGGGGCTTGCAAAGTGGTGAAAAAAAGCAGCAGGCAGGAAGACACCAGGTGGGCGGGGCTTAGGCCAGGTGACCTAGATCCACTTGCACCTGCTCCCTCAATGAGGTATGGGCATGACACATGAGGTCCCACATATAGCCCTTCTCCTGCTGTTCCAGTATGATGGCAGTGAAGGGGTGTGGGAAACTGGGAAAATGTGTCCACCTGCTCCTCGACATTCCTCCCTCTGGTCGAATTCTCAATTACATTGCGCTCTTCATCCTATTTTTCATTCTCCTTTATCATATCTTCATACAATCGTTTCTTTGGGACCCATATCTTTATCACCCAACTCAGGTGACGTACATTCTTTATATGCTCATTCACACTCCATGGCAGCACTCTCCTGATGGTGGACAGAATATCCACATCCTACATATTTTTTATGCTCCTTAGCATAGTTGAACTTCATTCCTGGAGGTGCATGAGTACTCTTCTTTATATTCTCATGGGTACTTTCTTCATTTTGCATCTGCTCACCAGTTCCAGCATCTATATCAATCATAATCTTCATCTCAATAGCTTTCTTGTCTTCTTGTATTGTCCCAAAATGATCCTTATGAGACAAAATCCTAGCAGCACCAACACTAGTATTGCTCCAAGTAATTTTAAGGCATTTGACAACCAAGTTGGAATCCATTAGAACAGAGCCAAAAACCTGCCATCATCCTCAATAGTGTCTACTTCATCCTCCATCTTTCTATGCAGGGTTGACAACATCGTTATTGCTTCTGTCAAAGTCTCATTATCCTTTTCATGAGCAGGTGGAAATCTACAGAAAGAATGCCCGATCTTGGCACACACACTTCCTTCCATTGCTGTAATTAAGTCCAGGACATACCTGTTTGGGAGGGCCAGGAGCCTGATTTCCCTCAACGCTTCTTTGATCGGATAAAATAATTTTATTGTCATGTTGATCATTTGCAGCAGCTCCCATCTGGTGATTTGCAGCTGTCAAGATACACAATAGTGGGAAGAGAGGTTGACACTCTCCCCCGAACCACAGAAGCCGAATGAATTCGACCCTCCCACCGTGGTTGGCACAGGTACCTGATATCTATATTAGACAGGACACCACGTGGCATCCAGTGGGGGGAAGAGGGTTAGGGAGAGGTTGTGGACAGGGTAGGGAGGTTTAGGAACACCGGATAGAGGGTAAGGGAAAACCTAGGTTGGATAGGACTGGGGGAAGCACCGGGAAAAAACCTACTCTTATTAATAACTTGTAATACCATAACATGAAATGCTTTGATCACTTGATACCATATGCCGTAGCACTGCTTGTTACTTATAAGCATATACCTTGAGAACACCTTATTACATGTACCTCAATTACTCTATGACATGAAACAGAAAGCATTTTAAGCCGGATGAAACATACAATGGGAATGTTCCCATGATGAAAGACATAACACATGGCCCCCTGGGATGGCTAATGCAACACTTACAAACAAGAACATGAACAATACTTCACATATAAGCATAGCATTTTGCCAACAAGGCACTCTTTCAGCATTAACCTAGAAATGTGCTTGTTTAGTAATTTTCTCCACTTGCATAGAGTTAGCAGTCCATACCCTTTGGCAGTAATGTTGGGAATAATACATACATTCACACAAAAAGAACACAAGTTTAGTGCATCCAAAATGGGAGCTGCCCCAACCCTAACAAGCCTTAAGTCCTTCTAATAACGTGCTCGTGGTCAGCGTGTGCATATTCAAAAGAAATAAAGCCCTTGCCGCACTTATCTTAGGTCCGGGAGGCTCCAGAACCTTCCTGGACGATGCTTGCAGTAGCCCGTAGCAGCTGCCGTGATAATTCCTCTCAAGGCTGCAAACCTGCTCACGCCCGCTGCCTCCGCCTTCCTGCAATTTCCATGACCGAGCAGCTCCTGACTTCTCCGACGCAGCTTCGTTCTCCGAATCCAAAATAAGCCACACCTGCCGTGCGTGGTGGGCCCTTCATAAACCGTTGCTAATCAGGATCAGCTGGCCCACGCCTGCATGGCAGAAAACTACTCAGTCTCCCAAGGGCTTCTGGGAATTGTAGTCTTTTGGTGTTTTAGCCCGTTCTGAGCCCCCGAAACACACGTCTGCCCTTATTCCTAACATTACCTCCTCTCCCAGGGCCCTTCCCAGGACCTGGCTTATTCGGATGTCGCTGATGAAACTGTTTAACCAACCTTGGAGCATGTATGCTTCCGCCGGCTCCCAAGAACAGTCTTCCGGCCATATCCTTTCCATTGGATCAAGTACCATAACCGTTGATTCCTTTTCTTGGCATCCTGAATACTTTTCACTTCATATTCCATCTGACCTTCTTTCATGATGGCTGGAGGTCTCTTAGTCGTCATTCCTGGAGCTGTGGGTTTAAGTAAAGATACATGGAATACTGGATGGTTAAGTACATTTTTTGGCAAACGCAATGTCATGGCAGTGGCAGACCCACATTTAATTATCTCGTAGGGCCCAATGAAATGAGGTAGACATTTCCGTGAACCTATCAAGGCTAGATTTCATGTGGACAACCACACCTTATCCCCCACTGCAAATATGGGACCGGCTTGTCGATGTTTGTCCGCTTGAATCTTATATTGTCTTTTTGCTTGTTCCAGATTCTCCCGTGCCTTTTGCCTGACCTCCAAAAGCAACTGCTTTCGCTCGTGTAACACTGGCATGTTCCCTACTTCTGGCAAATGTTCTGATAGCATATTTTGCACTTGACCATACAAACATTAATTTGGTGCCATTCCCAGGGAGGTATGATAGGTATTATTATAGGTGAATTCTGCCAACCATAAGGCTTGTACCCAGGAATCTATGCCATCTCCCAAAAACCCTCTTAAATATTGCTCTAATGTCTGATTCACACGCTCTGTCTGCCCGTCAGTTTGAGGGTGATAGCTAGTAGAGAGCGTACAGTTGATTCCCAGCATCTGACAAAAGGCACGCCAAAACCTGGAGGTGAATTGTGAACTTCTATCCGAAATTATACACTTTGGTAACCCATGCAATCTGACCACATGTTGCAAAAATAACTCTGCCAACTTTCCTGCTCCTGGTATTTCTACATATGGAACAAAGTGAGCCTGCTTAGACATGAAGTCCACCACTACCCAAATGGTATCAAAACCATTATCAGGAGGTAAATCCGTAATGAAATCCATCAAAATGGAAGTCCGTGGTTGTCCCGGGGTTGGTAGTGGTTGTAACAACCCTGTCTTCTTTCCATGCTCTGCCTTGTTACGTGCACAGTTCTCATACAACTTTAAGTAATTCTCAGAGTCTTGTTTTAATGTGGGCCACCAGAAATATTTTCCTAACATCTCTTGCATTTTTCTCAAACCTGCATGCCCTGCCAATGGCGAATTATGGCACCAGTATAATGCTTGCTTCTGTAATTCCTTGGTGTGTAAATACAGTCTACCCTGATGATAGGGCAAACCCTCCCGTATGGTACGTGCAGGGTTAGTTTTACTCCATTCTTGCAATTGTCTAATTGGTAATGCCTTCTTGACCTGCTCAATGACTTTCTGTGTAATAGCCCCAACAATTCTTTCAGGTGAAATAATAGTCTTAATTTCCCTTACTGAATTATCCACATTTTGTTGTGTAGATAGAGCATCCGCTTTTCCATTCTTACTACCTAGTCTGAATGTAACCACAAAATCAAATTCATTAAAATACTGAAACCAACGTAGCTGTCTAGGGCTCAGTGAGTGTGCCGTTTTGAAGTATTGCAAATTTTCTTTTTTTTTTCAGTGAGGGCGTATATTCTACTACAGGGTAATTTCGCCCCTTCTTCTAGTTCAATAACACAATCATAGGTCCTATAAGGAGGCAACATTTCCGCCACTCTTTTGTCAAACACTTTCTCAAATTCCATATACTGTGAGGGAATTCTCTCTCCCACTGCTCCCACCACTTGGGGCCCTGCTACTTTCTCGATTACCAATGCTGCGGGCCTGTTTCAGGTAGAATGTGTTCTTGACACCGTTGTTCATCAAACTTTACTGTCTGAAGTTCCCAATCAATTTGCGGGTTATGCAGTTTTAACCATGGCATCCCCAGTATCAACCCAAATTGCGGGGCTGCTATAAGGTCAAAGGTGATTTCCTCTTGATGACCTCCTACACAAATCATTTCCAATTTCTCAGTCTGTTGTCGTATGGAACCTGATATTAATGGTGAACCATCTACCGACTGGACTCCTTCTACCTGCTGCTTGTCAACTACAGGTAATCCTGACTGAGTAGCCAGTGTAATGTCTACAAAATTACCTGTGCCCCCCGAATCCACCATGGCCATAACCTCCTGTTTCGTCAAAGCAAAACATAATGTCACAAGAATGTATATATGTGAAGTTTTACCACCCACAGAATTTTCTATCCATCTGGGGAATCTTCCCTCTAATGGGCCTGACACCTTTGTTCCCCTCAAGGCCGACCCAATTCTTTTCCCGCCTCCTTCGCACTCTTTTCACTACTCTTCTGAGGGGTATTGGGACATGTCCGTATAAAATGCCCTGCTTGCCCACAATACAAATACAACTTATTGGTCCTCCGTTGTTCCCTTTCTGTCACCGGCAATGGCCCTCTGACACTTCCAATCTGCAAGGGTTCTACTTCACTTGTCCTTCCTCCCCTACTTCTGTCTAGTCGTACAAAAGGCGCTGCTTCCGGTCTCTTTTTATCACCTTTCCTTTCGTTCATGCGATGATCCAACCTCAAAGCTAAATCTATCATAGCAGTACATGTTCGCGGTTGGGGTTCCACTTGCGCAATGGCATCTTTGAGTTCCATGTAAATGCCTAGTAAGATTATAAGGACAACAGTAAATATTTCATCGTCATCTACCATTTCCGTATTGTTTCTTATAACTTATAACTAGCCAAATGTCAGGCTCTGGTCAGCTTAGCCCAATGTTTCCATGGATTCATCTTTGAAGTCCTTCAGTTTGAGTTGAGGGGAGGTGTCAACAGGAATTCACACTTGTGTGGTAGGGCAGTCCATTGTCTCATGCTGGAGCAATGCCGCTTCGTCTGACGAGCGTGCTAGATTCTCCACCTCGGCCCATTCATGGTTTCCAGGGGGCTGGTCAACTTGGGGAGGGTGATTCTGTTCCCAGGGGAGGCAGGGCCCTTTGAAGCCAGGTGCCTGCCAAACCTGTTCTGCTGGCCTCACAGTAATTGTATTTATTTCTTGTTTTAATTTCTTTAACTAGAAAGCAAGTCTTTTGGGATTAGATATTGTGTATACATTTTAAAGCAAACCCCAATCACATTATATGCAAGCACAAAGCCTTAGTTTAACATTTCACTTTTTAAAAGGCATTTTCTTGTTTGGCAAAAGCACCCTTTTACACATGGGTACCCTTTTACACATGGGTTAATTCTTGGAAGTCACTTTACAAATGCGGCTTTTTCTTGCATCTATATTCTGAACATTATTTATAGCCCTAGTCAATTTCTAATACACAGAAATCTGTCCAACACCAGGGTTCTCTGAAACTGACATCAAGCAAACGGAGAGAGAGCTTTTTTCTAAAGGGTTTGGACTGTGTTAGATTGTTGCAAAAGTAAAACGTTTGCCGTGTGGCCTGGAGTGAATTCCTCTGCTATTTCACAGATTTTCCTTAACACATACCTTACAGGGAGGAATGCACTCCTTTGCTGGTGTATAGCCTGAAGATAAATGGGCATGAATGTATGTGTCTTTCTGGAACCAACAGTGTAATGTTGAAAAAAATTGAAATGGCATCAGTACAAAGCCATTTTCAACTCAGAACATTTCCTTTTGTTTAGTTGGAAGTTTTTAGGCTGGCAGCCTCGCAGCGCTGCACTAGGCTGCTTTGAATTCTTCTTTTTGATGCAAATAAAGAAAATAACTTGCAGCAATTCTCGGGCTGTTTCATCTCGCCCCATATGTGCCTGGTAAAGACAGTGCAGATGTTTTTTTGGTGACTGCAAATGCAGTTTTGATGCAAGGCAATAGTGCTCAACAGAGCCAGCGCAGCCATTCTGCTGGTACTGCTGAAATGCAGTTTGGTGATGTGGGGGAGTTCTGCTGGGTTGGTAGATTTACCCCACACGGTGCAGACAATTAGAAGCCTGTTGAACATCAAGGAGACACAGAGTGGCACAATGAGTGATAGTGTTGTGGAAGGCTCCGTCCAGTAGGTATCACAGAAGAAATTGTCCAAAATAGTGGCGGAATGTGTCAAGAAAAATATAATTTCAATTAGCTATCATTATATTATTGAGTACCATCCTTTTTAAAGCCAGTATGTCTAAAATGAGATAGTTGTCTTAGTTTGTCTTTACATTCGTATAATGTATGTGTCCTTCTGTGTCCCTAATAAACAAAAGAGTCTGCATAGTTAGGTAAACCCACCCCAGTGTATCCATGCCATATACAGTGCTCTATGGTGGTTAGCATCTCTAATTACAGATGCAATATGATACTTCCAAGTGGAAGCTCCAAACAGTCCCATGAAACATCTTTCCTACAATGGGCTGGCATTATTACTACATTCAATTCTTACAGAAGTGAGCTATGCCTTATGCAACCATCCATAACACCCAGATCCCCATAATTTCAGATTCAAATCCTACAAGAAACATTTATAACATTTTGACAAATTTACATTTTTTTAAATTGCCCACTTGAATGCCAATGTCAATTCCCATGATCATTTTAGCACACTGGTCAGGCATTCCTCTAGTGATGACACATTCTTCATAATCAAAGCACTATTTCTGTGTTGTAAAGGGAGAGCTTACTTATGCAAAGGTACTACTTTCTAATTGTGCCATTTTATTGTAATTCAGCCATTCATTTTTGAAGTCTGAGACATTATACACTTTTCCTTGGCAGGTTTCAACATGTCAGCATGGCTTATTTCTGCCCAACGTGATCAGTAATGTTAAAAACATCCCACGTAGCTATCTAAGTTACATCAGATGTAGTTGAAGATGGCATTAGTAGAAATCCAACAATTGTCTTTGAAATTTGTGAAGTGATCCCTGTGATAAAGAAAACAACAATGGTAGATGAATTCCACTTCCTTGACTGGCCAGGTGATGCTCAAGATGCCACTGGGTTTCAGAAAGCCGTTGGAGGTGAAAGAGCCAAGGTGGCTGGATAGGTGAATCCTGAAAGCACCTCCTTGCTGGAGAATGCTGAGGAGTCATAACAAGACCAAACAGTAGACTGAAAGGTGGACAGCCGTCCAATGTCAGAAATAGAGCCAATGTGCTGCAGAGGGCCAAGGCAAGCACAGCTGTGAGGCATCCGTGGGAGAAGGTAGACACGTGTCTGCTAGGGAGGACAAGGAGAGACAGGGAAGGCAGTGAGAAGAGCACAGAGTGAAACTACATTTGCAGACACCAACTCAGAGAAAAGGAAAATTGGGAAATAAGTTTAAACAGTAACAGTGGTGTTAGAGGAAAGAATCAGTGGATTAGTGTCCCTGATAGGACACTCCAGAGTAGGGAGTCTGACTAAAACCGATTAAAAACAAGAGTGAATTGAAAAGGTTGAATGGTAGCACTGCCATGCAAAGTTCCAAATGCCCATTGAAAGGAGAGTAAATAAAGAAGCTCTGAATTGTGGATCTCGAAGGCAAACTTTCAAGTGCTAATTGAGAGGAACAGTGAACTGAGAAGCAGTGACTTGTGGAATTTGGAGGCAAAGTACCAAACAACCTCTGAGAAAAAAATAAACTGAGAAGTGCTGAATTGTGGAACTTAGAGGAGAATGTCCAAACGTCCATAAACGGGAGAGCAAATTGGGAAGTGGTGATTTGTGAAACTTGGAGGCAAATTTTAGAGTGCGGAATGCAAAAGTGAAGGAATTGAGTGCTAAATTGCGGAACTGAAATGCACATTTTCAATCACCCATTCAGACAGAGAGCAAAGTGAGAAGAGCTGATTTTGGAACTTAAAAGCAACAATTCTGAACCCATTTCATCAAGAGATTGAAAGACCATTTGAATTGAAAATTCCAGACTATAGCAAATCCCCTAATCCAATTTCATCAAAAAATGAGAAAGCGTATGAATTGAAAAGCAATGAATCTTAAAATTTGGATGCAATGTCCTTGAACAAATTTGATCAAGAGATAGAATGTCTTTTCAAATCGAGAATCTGCAAACTGTGCAACTTAAAGGCATAACTTCTCATCACGTTCGATCAAGAGACTGAGTAACTCCATGAATTGAAAAACACTGAATCGTAGAACTTGATGACAATGTTTCTAATCACATTTGTTCACGCGGCTGAAAGACTTGGTAAATGTTCAAGAGCTGTAGAAAATTAGAGGATAGAGAATCGAGTTCCGGTCAAGCTGACAAACACTCAAAAAAGCAAATCTTTTGAAACTCTGTTTGTACCCTAAACATATTAAATATAAGAATTTGACAGGCACTTGCTTCATGTCTGACATAATTTCATGAACCAACTTCATGTCTGCTTGCCGACAAAGCATGTGTGTTAAGTCCTACTGCATTTGTGGGAGAATGCTCACATTGGGGGTCATTACAAGGTTGGAGGTAGACATGGCGTATTTGCACCATGGCAACCCCCTTACCGCATACCGGGTCCGGGTTCCCAGAATGGGGAATTACCGGGCCATTCCAACCTTGGAGGGCGTGGTATTTCCCCTTTCAGGGAACACATCCCCATTCCCATTGAGCCCCCTTAGGGCTCAATGGGAATGGGGACCATGCTAACAATGGGCCTGTTAATAACGGGCCCATTGTCAGCATGCTGGTTCTTTAGCGGCTCCCACTAAGGGCGCCTGGTAAAACCAGCTGCCCTTAGTGGGACCCACTAAAGGAACTCGTAATGCAGCGGTAAGGGGTTAAAGGCACCGGCACCTTTACCCGCGCCGTTAACCCCTTACCGCCAACCTTGTAATGACCCCCATTGTGTTTACATTTCTATGCCATTTTCAGTTACTCTGTAATGATTTAAGGTTCTAACTTTGTATCCAATTTCCAGCTGCAAGGACTTTAATCAATGTAGCAAATGGTAAAACAACCGGAGCTACTTCTCACTTAGATACTTTGGATTGTTGAGATATGGTTAGTATTTTGCATTACGAAAGGGTCACAATTGTGGACACATTAAGTGAACAAGCACATTTCAAAAGCAACCATATTTTTTTGAAAATACCTCATATAACATACACGTTAGGAAAATACAACCTTCAAATTGATTTGTGGCAGAATAACTAAAATATTTTCATAAAAGAGAACATTTGTGTATTATGTTTTATGAGTCACATATTTATGTATCAATTATGTAGATATTTCATGACGTCTTTTTTCAACTATAATATAGTTGTTTTGAAATTAATTTGTATGTGTAATATGTCTAAAATGTGGTGTAAAACACTATCTGCCATTGAGCCCCAATAGTACTGAATATTTCCTTTTAACCCGCTAACCTGTTCATTTGGGTTAACCTCTCATGTAATTAGTGTTTTTCAGACATGGACAAACTTCCTACTGGAACTCGCCGGACCCTCAAATCTTTTTGAGGGAATTTGAACGATCTCGTTAGTGTATTGAAGGTATTTTGAAAAGGTCAAATCTTAAATCTCAGGACATATCTTACGTTTTATAAAGCCTTGAACCCTCCTTAAGGCAGTTTGAGGCTCTATAGAAGGCCCAGCTCATTTCCTGGTCCCACAAGCATTTTAATGGCAGGGCAAAAAGGACTTATGAGCCGGGCTCCAACCCTGACAGGGGCCCCATGTGGCTGCAGGATCCAAAGAAGTCAGTGCATTTTTTTTTGTTTTACAAGAGATAAATACCAAGTCCTGATATTGTTTAGTGTGCTGCTGAGGCTTTGTGCCTGCTCTCTTGCTGCTGTTGAAAACTAAACTCAAAATTGATCAAACTGTCCTGTAATGTGTTCTGTGTTCACTGCAGTACATACAATTCATGGGTTTGTAACCACTGGTTCACTAGAGCGTTATTCTTTATTAACTGGGGTTGCCTAATTGGGTTACCTACTACAATGTCATAGAGTAAACAAGCGTACACTTTTCGTTTTGATACAGGTATCCCTTTGTTACATATATAGGCACGATGGGTTGTTGTTCTTGCTTTAAAATGGTAACGCCTGTAGTGTTTAAACCACTACAGGACTAAAGTAACCTTGCAAAGGACGAATGTAGAATGTTCAGCTAGACGAAGGTTTGTCTTCTCACATTTGTTGTCATTGTTGGGCCAATTGCCTGCTCTTTATTTTGAAGTAGGCTATATAAATGTAAGGGGTCCTAGATATGTAACAGGTCTCGGGCAAGATTATTTTCAGGTCTGCTTATTTGAAACAAAAAAAAGATATAACTTGTTCAACAATTTCAAATCTTTCTCTTCGATTCTTGATTAAAAACATGCAGATCTGTGGCAAAAGCTACTGCAAACATGTGACCTTATCACACAGACTCTTTTGCTGCATGGATTTATATCTTTTAAAAACAGTAGTAAAAGCCACAGGCAGTCGTTTAGGCTTCACGGTTTCTGTATGTTGTTTGTGAACTAATGTCATGTTAATTTATCATGTTATATGTTTACTTTCAGCTCTACAAAACATGACTTGCATAGTCCTGAAAGAACAGGAAAATCAAACGATCACAATTAATTGCACCCTGCTACATGACAAGAACTACCAATCCAATGTGGTCTAGTACCAACATTTCAGACTGGGTTAAATCACATATTCATTTCTCAACCAAAGTGTGTGAAATGAAGGTGCAACCACATCTGCCAGACTTGACGAGTGCTCGTTGTGATGCAATATCCTTGCATGTATTTGGACTGGCATGTACTTCCTTGAGACTTGTGATGGGGTATGTAATGTTTTTTGGAGAATATCTTCAATTGACCACCTGCAACTCTAGCTTCCCAGCAAGCTCAGGAAAAGCTGCTGAAGATGTGAAAAGACCATGAGCCGAACATTGCTTATCTCAAAGTGTCATTTACTCACTAACTGGTGTATCACGTGCCTACCCAAATCTCGACCGCCTCTTCCCTAAAATATCACACAAGCTTTGGTATCACACAAGCTAGTCCTTGCAGTTGTATCCCGAGGGCAATTGACACTTTTAGTGACTTCAAGAGACAAACTCTGGCGGGTGTATCAATCGCCTCCCTGAATCTCTGCTGCTTCCTCCCTCAAAGATCTGGTGAGCGTGACTCTCTCTTTAGCTGCTGACAGGGAATGTCCTCAGGAACTCTTTTATCCTTTAGCTCCTCCCTCAGGTGAAGCACAAGCTGGACATGGGCATGTTGATTTGTGGTATGCGTGGTGCATGCAGTCACTTAGCCACAGAATTCCTAATTTCTAATGTGTCTCTCACAGTCAGTCACGCTGATCCCCCTCACAGGGATTCTCTCTCCCTACATTCACAACAGATGGCACTTTGTTGTTCACCCACTTCCAATCACTGGATGCCTCACACAGCATTATGCAAGCAAATCCTAAGCTAAATCTGCATCCTCTGGACTCTTGTTTCCTCGTTCTACCCTTCTTCCTACCCAACTACTCGAACTCCACTCCAATTTATTCCCCTTCCTTAATAGTCCTGAGATTGCCACCTACAGCGACCTCCTGGCCTTCCAAAAGCTCTATTTGACTGAAAAGGAGGTCCAACCACATATCCACTGCTAAGCCATTCAATTGAACTGTGGTTCAACATCTTGAAAACCACATTTGGTCTGACTTGTCAAGGATAACATTGCTCTATTGCTCCAGCCTTGGCAGAATTTGCTATCACTCATTGACACTGTGTTCATTCCCACTTCTCCTCTAGCACTCCCTTGTGCACCCTCTCCTCAAAAGTGCAAGTGAACCTGTTCACTTTATGCATCCTTCTCCTCCCTCCCGTCTGAGCATTACCCTCCCTCCCCATCCTGCACTTCTACTCCCCCTCTCCCCTGATTTCTGATACTGCACTTGCACACTCCGAATTTTCTCATGACGTAGTAGGATCTTTTTTGTTGTCTTCTTCACTGTTCATCCCACCCTACTCTTCCCCTCCTCCCCCCTATTTTTCTGTTACTGCACTTGCATGCTCCGAAATGTCTCATGACCTTGTAGGAAAATGTTTGTTTGTCTTCTTCTCTGTTCATCCCATCATACTCTTCCTTTCCACCACCCTCTTTTTCTGTTACTGCACTTGCATGCTCCGAATGGACTCACGGCCTATTAGGAACGTTATTGTTTGTCTTCTTCTCCGTTCCCCCCTCTCTTCATCTCCCCTCGCCCCTCCCTTCCCCAGCATTCTTTTTACGGCACTTGCAGGTTCTGAATGTTTTAAGACCTAGTAGGAACATATTTTGTTTTTTTTTCTCCTTGTACACCCCCCACTCCCTTATCTTGATGCGCGGTGAAACACCATTTGGCTGTATAGGTGCATTATAAATACCCACTAAATAAATAAATAAATAAAATCACCTACGATTTCAGTGATTCGAGAATCGAGATTCTAGTGACAGTGTTCTTCCAGTGGTTAGTATGTTTTCCATTTAAAGGTGTTAAAACTGCATCATTAAAACTATGATTGCATGAAGCTGCAAACAGAAAGGTGCACAGTTAGAATAATGCATAAAGCTTATGCCAGAGTCATGAAAACAGAATGTAATATATCAATAAAGATGAAGAATGCAGCTTTAACGTTGCAGTATTTTCTATAAATACCATCTTAATGAAGTGGAAAGATACATTTCCGAGGTCAGCAATCAGACTATTGATTATCTGAAGTTTGTAAAGGAACATACAACATTTTTTGGGCACACTGGTGAGACAAGAGAAAGGGAGCAGTTTAGAAGAAGCACACCAAATGTAACTTCAGAAAAAGAGAAAACAGTGGAAAAGTGTTGAAGGATATGACTGCATAAAATTACTATTTTCGCTTTTTTCAAAAGTAAAGGTTTGCTCAGAAATTAACATTTAAAATTCAAGTGTGATGGCTAATTTTAATATTGTACTTTATTTTTTCTTTCTTCGTTATTACTGATTGCATTAATTGTAATGTAAAATAGTTTCTTAACCTCTCGTTGTATGCATTGTTGACCTCTTCTGTACTACCGGGTATTTTTCATGGGAAAAAAATATACAATCTACAGGGTACATGATCGTTTTTGTATGTACAAGCATCTTATATACAGAACATCAAAATATTCTAACGTAGGATAGCTGGCCCTGTGGCCAAGACAACGATTCAGTTGTTCAGTAGCTTTCCCTGAACATTTAAGATGGTGCAGAACGTCAGATAACAACATATTCTAGGTTCAGCATTGTCCTGGGTTCATTGGAACACAGTTAGAACCTAATGTTCTATATGTACTTACTGGTCTGATTAGACTTGTCAGATAAAAGAGTCATATTTTAAAGCCTGACTGCAATTGGGTTGCATCCCACCCCTCATCGTTCAAATTAAACTCTGTACACAATATTTAATCTTGAGGAGAATGTGAAGAAATAAAGGTACTTGGATGATTCATCTCTACTTTAGCCTTGACTTAAACCTGAAAGGGCCTATTCTTATTCCAAAGAAGTCATTATGAGTATCGTTGGCCTACTTCAGGCTTTCTGGTTGTAAGTCAAAGTTACTCATGGAAACAACCTTTTGTAAATAATAAAGACCTCTTCAGGTTGAAGTAAGGATTAAGTCAGAGTAACTCATAGTAAGTGATGGGAAACCCCCTACTTTCAAAGTCAGTTCTTACTTTGTTGCCAAACACTCCCAGTGCAGGCACAGCACCTTAAAAGACCAACACAGACTTGTTTCTGTTAGTTGCTACTAGATATCAACATACAACCGCTTTCCATAGTAATCACTGAGCACTGATTTAAAGGTCAGGTAGTCTCTTTTCACATCACAGTATTTCCCCTTATCTGCGAGGCCTCTTCAGAAAGATACTTATTACATAGCTTCAGCAAAAGAACGTCTACCTGCTACATTGTATTTTTGTTAAATAATATAGTTCATATTATCATTAATCTGCTTGATTGATTTTTGAAACTCTTCATTGACATCAGTTCTCGATCTTAGTTGATACTGTTCCTATTTATGTGTATTGATGGTATCAGTTTGACAAAGTGAGCCTTTGTGCAGCAATGTTCTAGAGCTCTCAAAAATACATATTTCAAAACACAACACAAAAATGCATATTTCTACACTATTGAATATTCAAGGATTGCATGCACTCTTGAAGATACATAAGGTTGAACACAGACCAGCAAAACAAGTCCAGTAAGACAATCACCCCATATTCATTAAAAGGAAATGACGACTATCGGTTATGAGAATATGGTCCATTATCCCTTCTTATTATTTATTTAATGTGATATAGTTTTACAAAAAAAACTTTACACATAACAAAATAACACATATTTCACTAAAAATTATCCATTCTAAAATGAAAACATGGAGGACCCACACATGAAGAGAGAATATTTGTTTAAGGAAAAACACAGTTGTTCTTTAAATTGTCATTTTAAGAAAGATGTGTGTATGCAATTGTAACCAGTCCATATTCTGACTTGGAAAACAACAGTGGTCTATTATATTTGAGTTGAATAAAGTTACCAAAATGTTTTTCTTCGATTAAAGGATTATAAAATGTGAAAAAGAATGTGTTTCTTCCAGTTGCATTGGCTGTCCAAGTCCCAAAAAGTAACCTCTTCTACGCTGGTCATGACAAATACCTCAGCCGCACATATTTCTTGACCTGTCAATATATTGATATTCAACCCTTCTAGTAAGCATGTTTTGAGCTACAGATGTTTTCCCTATTGCTCTCTTACTTATTCTTTGGGCTTCTTCACTCTTATTTCAGTTTTTCCTTTGACAAAATATACACCAATTCAAAGCACATATAACTTTGCTCCTGAATGTCATTTGTTCCGATTTTTGCTGGGATTGATATCAACCCTCATCCTTTCAAGTCCTCAGTTTGATGTCACTCCTCTTTGTCAGCTACGGTAAGTTATTACACCCTGAACTGTACATTGAGTTAACTGATGTGTGTTGCATGAAAGTGCCAGTGAATATTTTCTTCACTAATGCAATGGATAAAACAAACAACCACATCCATTAAATTGAATATTCATATTTAATTGAAGAGAAACACAATGTTGCCAAGAAGAACATAACAAAAGGAAATATATATATATATATGGACAATGGGGCTCACTACGAGTTTGGCAGTACAAATGGTGGTAATTGCTCCAGACACAACTACTGTTACCACCAAGTGCCAGAAAAACTACTGCCATATTGTGAGGACATAGATAAGGACCAATCAGACTGGGATCACAGTAATTATTCCATCTGGAGGGGTTACCACCAAACCACTCTACTGATCAGTAACTTCACAATACATGTGCATGTCTACAGTTAGTGCCCACTGAAATAAATATTACTGATTGGTAATTTTTCCGGAAAAAGGTGGAATTACTGTTAAGCAGCAATAGTGTGACCCCAGAAACGGGAAGATGAGTGGCAGCCTTGTTCAAAAATAGAATCCATTGAATCCATTGAAAATCACCTGTTTCCATGTTCCATCCAAGGGAGACGACGGAAGAGAACACATCAGGGGAGAAACCCAAAAGCAAACTGATGGAAAATAGGCTCACAGAGCCAAATTGCACTGATGCAGAGCTGACTTCCTTGATAGTGAAGAAGTGGGCCATGCAGAAGATGGAAAACACCACACTAGAGGGAGACGTCCACCTGCAGTGAAGCGAGGGATAAGGTGGTGGCAGCAGGGACAGTGCTGCAGGAGAATGACGAGTTAAAAGCACTGGCATTGCCTTAGGAGACAGAATCCACAGGATGGGGCACAAAGTGAAGCACACAAGCTGACCCACAGGAAAGGAGATGGTCAGCACCCTCCTCCACAGGATGGTCTTTTAAGGCATTGGAACAGCTGTGCATGGAGCAGCAAGCCAAGCAGACCCCGGTGAGTTGATGATTGTCCATTTGACAGTTATATGATACTCATGCAATTGAAATCCTCACACTGCCCGTCATCCTGCAGATTCTGTGGCAGCCATTCAACTCATTCCCTCATTATTAACACATGTGTCATTATTATATCTAATTAAGGGAGTATCATCAGTCACATTAGGGTCGGAACTGTTGAACTTGTGTTTCTCATGATCTTGGTAGATATGTTAACTCATGTTCCATCATAATAGTCAATTGTTTAAAGGCAGCCTTTGTTTGAAATGGCTTCTCATCAGCAGATTTAGTCATCCTTTGATTGTTTGCTTGTTATGAGCCCTTAGCCGAACCCTGCCCCTCGTGGCTGGTACTAGCTTTTGCTTTTGCACTGCCTGTGTTTCCATTCTCACTGGGCATAGTCATATTGGACAGAGGCCTTTTCACTTGCAAAGCCTCAAATTGAGGTGAATTAGTTCCAACCATTGGACACAAAGCAGAATGATCTCCTGGTAACCCCTGAAGCATAATCTCTAGTTCAGTGGTCAGCCCATTTGCTTCCATAATCAGTGTTACTGCCACAGCAGCTGCTTTCTATGGGTCTCATTACGAGTATGTAGGCAGCCATGCCCTTAACAAGGGCATGGCTGCCTCCATACCGGGTTCCAATACCGGGTTCTGTGAATGAGGAATTACTGGGTCATTCCGACCTTGGAGGACCCGGTAATTCCTCATGCACAGAACCATTTCCCATTCCCATTTGAGCCCCCATAGGGCTCAATGGCAATGGGGATGGAGCTAATAAGGGGCCCGTTATTATCTCCTTGGTCCCCTCGCGGGTCCCCTCGCGGGACCCGGAAAGGACGTCTGGTTTTACCCGCTAGGGGACCTCGTAATCAGGCATCCCATAATGAACGGTGCCGGTCCTGTACCAGCACCGTTCATTACGGGACCGCCAGGGTCGTAATGAGGCTAGTCTTTTAATGCGGGGACAGGGGATCTGTTGCTTTACATTTCACTATAATAATTTAAGCAATTTTCAGGCAGAGTTTTTCTCTAAATGCATCAGGGCCATGAGTTTATTAACACACATTGGGATTTCAACACATGGGCTGATGCCTTACCCCGGCTTATAATGCTTCATCCCTCCTCTCTGGTTCTCTCATCCAACTCTCCCTGACTGCACTCGGGTCACTTTGTAGTCGCTTCACTCCCGAGGGAGGGTTTGAGCAAAAGGCATGGAAAACAGCAGCATGCAGAGAGTTGCTGGGTCCCGAAGCCACAGGGCCACTCCATGAATGTGGGCCCCTCGATGCAAACTGCATGTCTATTCATGATAGCACAGAAGTTGAATTCCTCAGACTCATGAAACCCGACACAAATATGCAAAGTACTAGGCAAAGATTTTTTTTATTTATTTTATTTTATGCGTATTTGTATAGCGCGCAGCAGCACAAAGGCATCGTGGCACTTGTTACAGAAACATACTTAGTTGCATAGTTATCACGTGACATTTGTTACAAAGCGTGAGCATTTTTGTATAACATGTTTGTACAATTGTCACGTGCAATGTTTAGAGATAAGATTCACACTCATTCTTTCATTAAAGGTCACACAAACTCAGTAGCTGGGAATACTGGCTCTCTGACAGAGAATATACACTGGTACTATAATTGGAAGTATCTGCTGGAAGGGACATGTTGAAATAGTAAAGCACAATAATGTGTCCAACTTATGGAATGTTCCTTCTTCAATTTGAGAGCTTGGCGTGCATTGAAAAAGCCTTTCATTACACACTCAGGCGTAGAAAAATCATCAGGTGTGAGGCAGAATGCTGCCTGCTGGTGTGGTGTGTAGATGTGGGTCTCCATTTTCCTGCTTGTAAAATGCTGATGCATGAATCAGCACTGCTCTACTCAAACTGAATCCAGGTGCTGTGCCCAACTCATAAGTTTCCTTGTTGATGGGTATTGCGTCCAGATGACCAGCATACCTATATGTTTTACTTCCTACCATTAGGCAAATACTCACAATAATTAAGTTACAGATAGGCAGGAATCTGCCCCTTGTTGCTGTCATGCCCCCGACACAGAACCGCCTGTCCTGCACCTACGCTCATCCCTGTGGCACCTCGTTATCGTCCTGGCATTGGCACATTGCGGGGTTGCTGTAACATTCTCTGCCCCTTCAGAGCTGGGTGCCACTTGCCTGGTGGCTGGTCCCAGAGTAACAGCTTCCCTGTTTTCTCGCCACGTGGTCCATGTACTTCTCCAGCATCACATGACTCATCCACCAGTCACGTGATGCCTGGTAACACGCAAATTAGCTCCTCATCACTGTATAAGCAGTAGAGGAACAACACACATCGCTTCTCAACTGCTCCACAATGTTTGGCCATTTCCTGCTGCTGTTTTTCTTGGATTCTTCATGCTTTGGACCACCTTCATGCATGGACTCTGGACTTGGATTACCCCTTTGGACTTGGTGATATTTAGACATTACAAATAGAAACCTTTTGGATTTTGACTCCTATGCTATTGAACATTGGACTCTCGTTGAATTATCCATTGGATTTGGTATTTGGACTTGGACTTTGCATCCTTGCTGCCCCTCTCCCTTCCCTTACTTGTGCCCTCGTGTCTTCCGGGAGATACCTTCCTCCTAGTTGCGCCCTCTTACTGCTCTGGTACAGCTCCCCATCTTCCATTAGCTTCTTGTTGCTCCTTTGGACCCCCCTTTTCCACGTCTGCCCTATCAGCCTTTACAGTTAACGATTAATATTGTATGTATTGTAATTTCTGACCCCTTTATTTGGTAACCAGTAACTACGTTTTGTACTGACTGTCTGGAGGTATTCTTGTTCTCCCCTCCCTTTTGCTCATATGGTTGGCTAGGGTGTTCTATGTTGTATCCTCTAGCTGGTCCGTAGGGATGAAGGTTCATTCGTTCACCTGGGACAAGTTCATGGCAGTTACTGCAAGATCATTGGCATCAGAAGCTCATCTTCCCAAACAGAGGAGACTTTTACTTATTTATTTATTTATTTATTTATGTATTTAATTAATTATTTGTTGAGCATTTGCTAGGCATCTGTACAGCAAAATAGTGATTCAAGGCGCCATTGCGTTATTGCGCTAGTGCATCTGAAGCTGCACTACAAGATTTAGAAAAATCTTTTTATTCATGTTTATTACTAGGAACAAAACATTTATGTCTTACAAAACATAGTGACATTTTTCAAAATAAATGTAATTTTACTTGCCTAACAATTCACCCAGCAGACAATGGGCCTCATTCCAAGTTGGGCGGTAAGGGATACCGGGCACCGGTAAGGAGACCGGTGCCGGTAATCTCTTACCGCCCTACTACAAGGTCCCTTAGCGGGTCCCTCCTTTAACGCCTGGTCTGACCTGGCGTTATGGACGGGACCCGTTAAGGGACCAGGGCGCAAATAACGGGCTTGACATACGCCAGCCCATTATTTGCGCCCTCCTCATTCCCATTGAGCCCTATGGGGGCTCAAATGGGAATGGGGAATGGCATTTTCAATGGGGACTTACCGGTCCCGCAAAGGTTGGACTACGCCGGTAAGTCCCCATTGAACTAGACCGGTGCCGGACCCGTTATTGGTGGCAGTCATGGCGCAAATAGCGCCATGACTACCACCAATCTCGGAATGAGGCCCAATGTTTTCTTCCAAAAAGAAGGGAGTAAATACTCACATGTCAGAATCTTATCTGGAGTCAAGGTTAGGCACCAGCCACAATAACCACATTCAACAAACACTATAACAACGGGATCTTGCTGTGATATCTTTGAGAGGCTTGCAATAGAACTTCATAATATTGCTAATATCAAACTGCGATTATTTATTGCAAGTCATCTAAAATGTCCAAGCCATAGCTGTTGTAACCCATCGTTGTTTGCCTGCTGATACAAATAACCACCCTCAAATTGAATATCCCCTAACTCATTAAGAACTAGCTCAAAAGAATCCAGTGTTACGATCCACCATTGCTCCATTTTTTGTAAGAGAGTGCCCATAATGTCTCATGAACTGCGAAATCAGATTTTGTTTAATGCTCCCCAACTCATGTCACTGCCAATATGGTTACATTTTTAGCACTGTGAAGACTTTTTAAAATCGTATTCATAAGGCACAACCTTTGCTTCGCTGATCCACCCATTATCCAGTGCTCCCACCACTAACAAGCCAATATGTGAAAAAACTCAAATGTAGGGTCCTTTCTAAAGCTTCTCCATCCTTGTATTGCTCACACATTGTATTGCCACTTAGTCAAATTGAGATGTTGCCAACACCACAATCCCCCAACTGGTATTGGTTGCCATTATGATAATGTAAAAATCAGATTCTAAACTTAATAGTGCTCGGCACTCACAGGCTGATAAGTTCTGCAGTGGAGTTATTTCATTTAAAATTCTAGTCTCGTAGTGCACAATTTCAATGACAATACTTCAATTCTGGAGAGTAAATGGAGAGGGAACATATATCGCTATTGTGTCAGTTGGTATTATAGCATTCACACTTATAAAATATTGCAAGCAAAATGTTTTTTTTAATGAAAAGAGTGGAGTTCTGACTTTGTGTAATTGTGGGAATGTAGCTCAGACATTTGTACTACAACGTTTCTTCTTAAATCTGTATCACATCTATTGCATGACCACCCGTCCGAATATTGAGTGCTCTGAGATTCTGATACTGCCTTGGCCTGCCTATGAGCCTCGGTCGATGGGGAAGAAAAGCACTAAATCTGATTGAAGCCAGAAGCTGCAATGTGATAAGAAGAAGTATTCGATGCTTCTGTAGCTAGAGCCACTGTCCTCTGAGTATTCTGAAAATGTTGCATACCTCTTTGGAATGGCTATTGCTTCCCTATTGTTTTGAAATGGCAGGATGTTGTGATTTTTGTTCTGAATAAACATTAAGCCAGATTTAAGGGTAAACCTGCTCCCTGGAATACGTTGCACTATTTTTCTCAATCTTTTTATTCATTGTAAATGTTTTCAACTCAGCTATTTTTTTATAAATCTCTTCTAAAATTGTTTTTTCATCACTTACTTTTTGACTCTCCATAAATGTTCTGTTTATCTCTTCTAGATGCTAAGGTTGTGTTGCAGAACAGTGTCTTGCAGTTTATATACACATAATAAGGCAGTCATAGGAACACGCATTTCCTACCTTAGCGAACTGTGCTATGAATTCAGACTCATCAATAAAGACCACTGGAATATTTTTCAACTGGATGCCTTCTGAAATTACTTTTGCATTCAGGCACCATAACATGAACTTACTGTAAAGCTTATGTGAGGAACTCATGGTGACAACAGTAAAGACAGACACAAGTGATCAGAGTTCAACAGTGTTTATTTAAACTGTATTCACGTTGGAAAAACGCCCAATCTAAACCTAAATCTAAGATGGGACCAGGCGTCGACCATCAAATGATAAATAAAGCAGTCCTGGTGGCGTGTGTCAAATAATAAGGACCCATTCTAAGAATCCTATTGCCAAACTTCGCAACTAGTACACAAAAGGGCGTGGGATAGTTTTCAGGAAAGGAAAGAAGTGTTTATAAATCAGGATGTGGTAGCTTGGGTCTCCCTTCCCCACGTTTTGTGCACGGGGTAAGATGAGAAGTTGGAACACTGTGCACACTCAAGCTTTCCCAACACAAATTAACATTTCCAATGGAAGTAATCAGGACCGCCGATGGCCAAGTCTTGTTCTTCTTGAAAATATCTTGCCCTCGAGGGCCTAATGTATTAACCAACAAAACAAACACACAAAAGGGTTCTCTTCTGCAGTTCATGCCGGGTGATGGTTTCACCCTTGGGTCCCCCTCTTCTGGGTGCTGACCCTTCAAACAGTTCATGTCAAAATCAAGGCCTGTGGGGCTGTGGGTTCCTAACCCAGATGGCCGAATAGGTTTACTGCAAAAAAAACAAAAAAAATGAAAGTTTTGCTTCACATATTTTCAGTGTGTTAGCTTTCCACCCCTGGATCTTCCTCGGCCGGGCTCGGACCATCAATTACAAGCGGGACAGTGTTCTTCTGCTGTATTACGGTGTCTCTGGGTTTCTTGGATTCCAAACAACCAGCGGGCCAGTGTACTTCTCCTGTCTCCTCCTTAGTGGGATACAATCCCCTTGACGTCTCAATGTCTTTTCAAACAGTTTGCTATGAACCTCTCTTTCTAGGGTTCACTTGATCAGGGCTATAATGGCTCACCCTCTGGTTCCCCTCTTCTGGGCCGAGACCCCTCTCAATTTCTACTGTCTTTTTAAACAGTTCCAGCGGACGTCCCTTGGCCACGTTACCTTCGTCAACACCCTGTTTCTCAGGACTTTTAGACTTAACCCCCTTCTCGTTAGCACCCCTCTTCTGGGTTCACTCTCGCCGATTTCACATTCACATTTACTCTTAATGTTTGTTCACTGGATTCACTTTGCTTTTACTTTTACCACATCGGATTCACTTCCCTTATTTTCTCGTGTTTATTGATCAGAGTCTTTCGATTTTACAAGGATTTTGCTATACCTCCTGTATGACCACTTTGACCTCTTTCAGTGGCTCTCCTACGGCCTTCTGGTTTCTTTAGTATCACTCAATCAGGGATCGACCAGAGTTTCTCGGAGCAACACCCACGTGGTGCCAGTTCCCTCTACCGCTGGTCTTTCCTTGACACTTTTAAAGTTCCTTGAACTTAGCTCAACTTTCATACTTTGCAACTTTCATTCACCACAGCAGGTCTCTTATGGGCTCTCCTCTCGACTCACTGGCTGTGAAGAACCGCTTGGCTTTCTTTGTAACTGGAGTCAAGGTCAGTGCCATGGTAGCAGGCATTTCCCTCGCTTCCGCTTATCTGTATCGGAGTGCTCTGTGTACCGTTGACCTGAACTCTGCTGCAAGACACTTGTGCCATTGTCCGCAGTCTTAGGCTCCCTTCCACGAATGTTATGCAGGTCTGGGATGAAAAGGGCAAAGTCACTTCTCTCCTGGCCACCCTCTTGCTTCCCGCAGCCTTTCTTCTTCTCTTGAACTGTTGCATCTGGTTTGCCATCTCATCGTGCCGTCTGCCATGCTCGTATTGTGCTCTCTTGCTCCATCTTTTATCCCAGTTGGGAAAGGAAAGGGCCATCAGGTGTGTGTGTGATTCTGCTCAATTGCCGGAATTTGCCTGACCCGTGTATTGGGACCTGTCATGTAAACGGCTCTTGTGTTAGTGCATTCTCTGGTGTGTCATGTGAAAGTGTTTGTATCGGAAAGGGGAGGTGTTGGAGTGTCAGAATATCCTACGGGATAGGATAGGGAAGGTTTATGAAATGGACGAGAATGGGGGATTGTGGCAGTGGTAGTCTTTTGTCGTCATAGATTGGGTGTTCGGGAAAGAATAACTAGAGGAACATAGAACCGAAGAATAGGGAGTATTCGAATAGAGATCAGTGAAATAAGGGTTCTGGGAGTTATGGGTTTTGAGGGTAACTGGGTGATAGGATGTGGTTAAGGGAACGTCTTTGGAATGAAGAGGTGGAATAGCCAAGGAAAACCTCAGAGATTTTGCCCGCCTCACCTTCCTTCTCGGTATAGTACTGTGTCTCCCTTCAGGTGTTCCCCTGAGTATAACCCCAGGCTCCCGAACCCAGATGATCTTCCCTCGCTTGTCCATTCACAGGATTGGGATTTGAGAGCACCAGCCCTCCCCTGGCCACCTGAATAAGGGTTTCCCAAGGTCTACTTGCGGCAACACCTTCAGAATTCTCACATTTATCTTTACCTTTCAAAAGGGTTTAACTTTGTTTTGAGGAACAAACATTGGTAAGGGTACACGTTGCCTAATAATGATGGACCACCTCTGAGCTGTTCAAAGTGATCATCAGAAAAAGATATGTACCCTTTTCCAATCATATTTGCACATGGATAACACCAAGCAGTAAAATGTTCTCAAAACCATAAGCAATACATCATAGTGTGTGTTTTGTGGCATAGTTTTAATTTTGATGCATATTTTTCATTCTATATTGTACTTCTGACCCTAGTACACATGCCCTTGATGTGGATGATGTTATTTTTCTTTAAAAGGGAAAATCTTGAGGTGGGCCAGTCACATTTTCGAACTCGTTTTGTGTGCACCACTTCAGGAGAAGGGCTATATGTGTGATGGAAAATCAGAAAAATCAAAACGATCAATTTCAAGACATGCAGCACTAAAGCTTATGTTTTGGGGTCCGATAAACAACTCAATGGTTTTCGGTATGAAAACAACATTAATAAAGATTTGCCATGTATAGCATGCGTGTTTGGACCTGCAACTCTATCATTTATTAGTTTAATTACTGTTATCAATAAAAACAACCAGATTATTATTATTATTATTATTATTATTATTATTATTATTATTATTAGTAGTAGTAGTAGTAGTAGTAGTAGTATTTCAGTTTTCAGAATGTGGTTATAATGTATGATATCTAGTTCCAGTGTCTTATCAATGTGCCATTCAAACACTATGGGCCTCATTACAACTATTGCGGAATGGGTTTAACGGCGCCGCTAATGGTGCCGGTGCCGTTAAACCCATTTCGTAATATTACGAGGTTCCAGAGCGGGTCCCGCGAGGGGACCAGGGAGCTAACAATGGGCCAGCCGTAATCGGGGGCTCGAATGGGAATGGGGAAGCACCGGGCCCGGGCTCCCAGAAAGGAGGAAATAGCGGGCCCTCCATACTCGGAATGACCCGGTATTTCCCCATTCTGGGAACCCGGAAACAGTTTTGGAGGCAGCCATGCCCTCGTTAAGGGCATGGCTGCCTCCAAAGTCGTAATGAGGCCCTATGTGTGGGATCTGGCAAATGGTGGTAACTAACCAATTTCTTAAACTCTGGTTGTGAATTTCTCATACTGAAACATGGCTTCTAGAGGTTGAAATGTGTTTAGCTTCTAGAGGTTGAAATGTGTTTACATCATGGGATGCTAATGATTGCTGATTTATGAATTCTGTTGAACCAGCTCATGTACTCATGCCTATGGTGAGACAACCTTTCAGTTTTTGTTTACATTAAAATATGTACTTGACAAAGGGAGAGATTCTTCTAAAGAAGTGATTTATGGGCTCTCAAAATGTGTAGGCCAAGGCAGCACAACGATGGATATGATGAAGTCACAACAATGGTGACTTACAGCATTGTTTCATAATTGCTTGAAACTTCTACTTGATGTAGGTGTAACATTTGCTGAGAAATTGCATGTGTCCCAATTAAATAATTGTAACATGTTAAAGTATCCGAAGATTGTATCACTTAAGAGACATTGGGCCTCATTACACGGTATGCAGTAAGGGATTACCGGCACCGGTAAGGGCACTGGTGCTGGTAATTTCTTACCGCCCTACTACGAGGTCCCTTAGCGGGTTCCTCCCCTAACGCCTGATTTTACCAGGCGTTAGGGAAGGGACCCGCTACGGAACTTCAGAGTTAATAACGGTACCGCAAATTGCGGTATCGTTATTAGCTCCTTCCCCTTTCCCATTGAGCCCTATGGGGACTCAAATGGGAATGGGGAATGGGGAATGGTTCCCGGAATGGGGACTTACCGGGTCCTCCAGGGTCGGAATGACCCGGTAAATCCCTATTTCGGGAACACGGACCCGGAATGCTGTAAGGGGGTAGCCATGGCGCTAATAGCAGCATGGCTACTGCCTACCGTGTAATGAGGCCCATTGATTTTGTAATTGAAGTCATTGTGGCAATAAGCCTCGAGAGGGCGAGCCAATACCGCCCCAGGTAATGCCCCCGGGGCCCATAGTTACAGGGCCGAGTGTAGTGAGATATCTCGACTCCTTTCAGACCCTTTTGTTATTTAAATGGTAAAGGATTCCGCATTGATTCACATGCAGTCACTCAAAGCCGTCATTGCAACCCAAATGAAAGTAAACAAATAGCCATCCAGGGATCCTGACTAAGTAATGCATGCAAATGAGCATACCCACCAAGGAAGTTATTCCTTCCTGTCCAGAAAGCCTCTTAAGAACTTCAGTGAAGAACATATACATGTGAGTAGGGAAGGGATGTTTGGAGGCTGTTAGGCAGAATCATATGAAGTGCCCTTAGGGACCACTACATACAATTAGGACTACAAGTGATAGTACAATTTCACCTTTAGTACAAGTCTGTACCACAGAGTAAAGTGGTAGCGATGGCTGAACAGCGAGACTTATCGCAAGAGCAAATGATTCGTAGTAGAGATTACACAAAGGACTACAATTACTGTCACTCAAACAAACACTGAGTCAAGGTTTCTGGTTAAAAAATATAAGTAAATTTATTTTTCAACCATCTGTTCACAAAACACTTCACGTCTATAAAATAAAACCACACTCTAAATATACTACACACAATCAATTCCTCTTGTTCAGGTCAATTCAAGATAAGTACATTAGAATTTGACAGACCAGTGTTTCGAAACAAAGACGTTACCGTGGGTTAATACGCGATCACTTTTTACGAAAATAACTCGTACCTGTTGGGTATTTTGTATAGATTTGGGGCCTAGCGGTATTTTCTTACCGCCAAAATGAAAATAATTCAGTAATAATCACTCTTTGCATTCAGATTAGATTTGGTATATAGTACTACAGTATACATACATTATTTCAGCACACAGACACATTTAGTGGTACACTTTATGTTGGTAAGCGTTATTGGTGGTATTTCTGGTGAGCATAATTCCTTTGTTTTATATGTGGCCCCAAAATCCAGAACCCCTTATTTTTGTTTAGTTTGTTCGTGTGATCACTAGAGAGGCCTCAGGCTTACATTTCAGGAACACCACATTTTCATTTGGAGTGCCACCATGGGCTGTCCTCACTGACTTATCTACGACAGCGAGCTAACATGTGGTATTCATCACCAACTTATCTACATCAGTGAACTATGTCCAGGGCCTCTCTTTCTGCTGACTCATGTACCTCCAGCAGCAGGCTATTTCATTATGTTATTATTATGTTCCGTTCAGAAAACATACACTTATATGCTGAATGGAATCGTGCACACAGCTACCGCCAAGTCTTATTTTTACCTACCTTAAAAATGACAATTGCACTGTCTAAACATCTCCCCATATTATCAGTACTGCAATGGTATATGCACAAAGAAAAGAGAAAAATAAAACACACTACCCGTCTGCTTTGTGTATTATAAAAATTGCATTTCAACACGATCTTACTCTTTTTACAGAAATAAATGGAAATTGCACAGTAACAACATTATCTGTAACAAAATGAGAAGAGAGCGGCGAGAACATATTCAATTTGAAACAATAAACATGTTGATAAAACACTGGAATTCCCTCTTCTACTCTGACTGAATAGTTTTGCACACATACACACTGCCCCCACACTCTGTAATATAATTACCAAGCCTGTCCAGCATGTGCAATTCTTCGGCTGGTCGCCTTCTGGAAGTGGCTCAATGCTCCCTCTCAAATCACCCCAGCAAGGACGAGCATCTGCCGTCACTCAAACCGGGGCTTATTGACTGGAATTCCCAGTTTCTGCAGCAGTGCACTGGGATCTGCTTTTTCAATCAGGAAACTCCAGCCACCAGCTAGGTCTTTCTCCGAGTTGTGTAAAAATGTCTTCTAACTCTCTTCTTCCCCGAGATTCATTAGAAAAGCTCTGTTACAGCCTACCAAACGAGTTCAACCAATGAAATTCTATCATGCCCTTCCCTCCTTCTCTTGAACAATGGCTTGGCTTATACAGTTGCAACTGTAACAAAACTGATTCCCTGCTTATTCAAGTCTTTGCTTCCTGCAAATACTGTGGACAGAGCACAGATAGAAGCAAAGAGAAAACAATCTGGATGCACGTTTAAAATGACTTTCAGAGCCGGTCATTTTCCATCTCATTTTGCACTGGAGAACACATTATATTATTAATGAGTTAGAATCATGTTAGTATTGTTAATGAGGTTAGTTCATTAATCCTCAAATGTGTCTCCTGCAACAGAGGAATTTCAGGTGAGAAAAAAAAATATGCTTTTAACTGTGAAAAAAAATGATTTGCATTTTAGATGTAGAAATCATTTTTTACTGAATAGCCTGTTTTCATTTACATGTCCATGTCACACTGGCAACACATGCGTTGCTGTACCACATTATAGCAATGCACCAAACCCATGCAGTGGTGCTACATGAAAAAAAAATGCTAAATAATCTTACATACCCGCGAGAAAAAATACACCCGTAGTCAAACACACTTAGCACATACAATTAAAACAGGGGAATAGTAGATAAAAATCATAGGCAATACTTTTGTCAAGGCAATCAAATCAGAGGACGCTTCCTAAGAGGCAGATAAAAGTCAATAGGCCTGCTCCAGTGTCAAATGGATCAGGGGCTCTGTTGTCGAGGATCACACAGTTAGAACAGTTCACGATTAAAGTTTGCCAGGAGTACTAGGTATTGTCAACGGGAGGCAAAAGTTATAAGACGGAAGGAAGAAAGGACAAGCCTTTGGAAATGGAAAAGGTGCACCTAGATTCCTCAAGTTCGGATGGAGAGAACGACCAAATGGACACAGTACCTTATTCGGATGAAGAAAGCTAGTGCTACGGCAGTTGTTCCTGGTAGTTCCTGCAGACTTACGGTTCCTGAAGCTTCAGTCGTGGGGACAGGAAGGAGGACGTCTGGAGTGATCTGCACTACCCAGGAATGAGGCCAGCAGCAGCAAAGCAATGATGAATAAAAGGTGCACTCCTTAAAAACAGGAGAGGGCTCTTCTGATGGCTATCCGGACCACTACAGCTGTGTGCATCGATTTCGGCCCAGAAGAGGATTCTCTGGCTGTTGAAAGTGAGCTGGTTGATCGTACCAGGCTCAAGGGAAGAAGACTCCGGACTGGATCTTCTCTGTCGTTGAAGGGTAGATAGCTCAGGACTGCAGCAGGGCTTCACCGGGATCCGGGAGTTGCAGCAGCTGTCTTCTTCTCTGCTTCTCTTCGGTCCGTGTAGTTCCAGTGGCGACTCTGACTTCCAGCCCAAGAGTCCTGCCTTTTATGCCAAAATCCCCTATTCACACAGCCTGGCTGTCAATCACACAGCAGGGGGGTTGTCCGGCCCGGACAACCACCTCAGCCAGTGGACACAGAGTGTACTTGGGTCTCCAAGGGATCCTGTGCAGGGTGTTGCTAAATCCCTCCCTCACATTCAGCCCACCTAGACATCCAGAAGCCAAAGGAGGGCTTCTTTGAAGAAGCCCGCCAAAGGACGGTGAACAAAGAAACCAAACCTGGTTTGGCGCGAAAAGCAAACAACAAGAAAGACTTTAACGAAAAGAAATGGTGAATAAACCCAGCCGGAACCAAAATAAAATGTATTTGGTCAAGCGGGTTTATGTTCGAGGCTACTATAATAGCCTGGAACAATACCACGTTTATATAATATACTTGCGGTAGGAAAGTTAGGGTAGATACCACTGCCACTAGCCAAGGATGCAAGTGGTACAGACAAAAAGGGATAAGAGTTAACCCTTTCCAGTACTCCATGTATGATGGGGTGTACTGCGTCTGCAGTTTAAAGTGACTATATAAAGTTAATGGCAACTTTACCTGTTTCTGGGGGACAGTAGTCAGCCCCAGAAAAATTGAGTCAATGGGAAGTCTCAAAGACAACCCTGTGTCACTGCACTGAAGGTGCTGTGTAACACACAAAGACGTTGTGCACATGGAGTAGGTGAAACTCCAGTGCCCAAGATCACACAAACAGTGAAAATACACACAGCAAAGACACTGTAAGAGTGGGAAAAATGTTCACACTCTTACCAGGTGGAAAAAATAAACCCCAGAAATCCAGCAAAGCTGCTGAGGGACTCACTAGGTAAGGGAAATTAGCCATAAACGAGAATTCTGCCTAACAGTGGCTCACAAATCTGTCTACTTGTGGATGACATGTTGGCAAATATTCTGAAAATCACTGAAACGGTTCACGCAATTCACTTCAGAAAATCAGACTATGTAAATGTTGTATTAACTTATTCATTTACCCCGCCCTTCATCCCTTAATTCATATGTATTCATAATGTTGCAAGGCAACCTTTATTCAATATTACATATTTGAATAACAGAAGGAAAACATAATTTATCTTTTCATAGGCCTAGTCTGACAGTATTTGAAGTCAAGCTGTGTCTGCAACTGTCTCTGAAGAGAAAATATGGCAAGAACAAAAATGTTTACAGCGGAGTTGGTGAGAGAATAGTCACAGGGCAAGTCTGCGTTCAGAAAGCAGAACATGTGAGTATAATACAGAGAAGAAAGCGGAAAAGGAATGTACAGAGAGGGTTAGATTGTAAGCAAGATATGAAAGACAGATGTGAAAAGATAAATGCTTTACAATTAACGCAGCAGTGGATCTACTGAAAGATCAGAAGACGCGGCAGTACTAGCGTAGTTTCAACAGAGCAGAGACCGTACCTTTCACCACTGGGCAGTGCTCAGAAAACCAAGTAACATAATGGAGTGTATGAAAGAAATGCACCTCTTAGGAAGCTGACGCCTACCAGTCACCTGCAGGCAAGGCACTTGCGACCTGTCACACATTGTCATATTTACTGCAAATCAGATGAGCACTTTAAATTAATTTGCAATGACTACAGTGCTTGGAAAATAGACGCAAGTGCAACAGCTTAAGTGATCCAATGTCTGTGAAACTGTGGGAGGAAAGATGTTGCACGCATCAAATACTAAGACATGTTTTGACAAAGAGATGTATCAACGCATCAAAGTTATAGGGCCTCATTCCGAGATTGGTGGTAGTCATGGCGCTATTTGCGCCATGACTGCCACCAATAATGGGTCCGGCACCGGTGTAGTTCAATGGGGATTTACCGGTGTAGTCCGCCCTGGCGGGACTGGTAAGTCCCCATTGAACATGCCATTCTCCATTCCCATTTGAGCCCCTATAGGGCTCAATGGGAATGGGGAGGGCGCTAATAACGGGCTCGCGACTTGCAAGCCCGTTATTAGCGCCCAGGTCCCTTAGCGGGACCCGTAAGAGACGTGTGGTCAGACCACACGTTCCTTACGGTCCCCGCCAAGGGACCTTGGAATAGGGCGGTAAGGGATTACCGCACCGGTCTCCTTACTGGTGCCCGGTATCCCTTACTGCCCACCTTGTAATGACCCCCATAGACTATAATATGACTACACAATATGGAATAGTTTCAGAAATAGTAGGTGTTACATGTTAACAACAGAGAGCTACTGATAAAAGCAGTCACAGATGGGTAGAAAAAAGGCGTTTGTTTTAGACATGTTGAAGGTAAGGTGTTTTTGCATCACTGGGAAATAACGGCACCAATATTATTCATGTGTTACATGTGTGAAATCAGGTCACATAACAAGCTCCTCTTTTAGGTTCTGACTGAAAGTGGCAAAGCCAACGTTGCCAAGATATTCCTTTGTATATGGGCAGTCAGATTGGTACAGGGGTAGAATGCGATTCAGCTTGCTGTTTTTTTTCATGTAGAGCATTCATCCAATCGGGTTTATGCCTGGAACGTGCATGACAGTTTCTGCCAGACCCCTGGTTAGATGACTACTCCTGTCTCTCCAATACCTTTGGTCCCTCACAGCCCTCTACATGAAATGAAGGCACATTTATAAAACATGTTGTTTCTGAAACATGGCCCTTTGCACTTTAGCAACACTCTACCTGCCCTGTTCCTCAGGGCTCTTGGCTTCCCCTTGCTTCAACTAACACTGCTTCTCTTCTCGTATGTCGTATCTGGCAGGAATGGGTTATCCTACCCTGTGTCATATCTGTCAGGAATGGGCTACCCCCCATTCTTTGTGCAGCTTCATGAAAATGATTTACAGTGGAAATGCTGTGTACATTGTGTCTTTGACATCAAAGTGGTTTACAGTAAAATTGCATTGAATATATTTTGTGCAAAGCATTATGGAAGAGATGTACAGTGTCAATGCTGTAAATATTGTGGGTGTGTCACCATGACTATGGTATGCAGTTGCAATGCTTGTGTATATTAGGTGCACAGCTTAATTAAAATGATTGACATTACTAATGCTGGAATATAGTGTGGGCGTGACATCATCAAAGTGATTTACAATCGGAATACAGACATATACTGTAGGCACAGCATCACAAACTAGATGTTGAATAGTAATGCTGTCAATGCTGATGCATGCCCAGCCACCCTGATCAAGGAAAACATTGCCAAACTGGGGGAACCCCTGGCTGAACTGTGTAATGAATGATTCACTATCACCACGTAGTATCGAACATCAATAAAGGCTGTCACCATAACACCCCTCCTAAGAAAAGTTGTGAAAAAAAACAGACCTGTATCAAGCATTCCATTCCGAGCAAAAACCAAGGAAAAATGAACTACAGCCCATGCCCCGCTTCATGAAAATCAAACTGGTTTTCACCCAAACAGAAGTATGGAAATAAATCTAATTTCATGAAAGAAGACATTCTGAAAGCAATGCACCAATAGCCTCAGTGCTCCTAGATATATGGGCTACCTGCAGACTATATTACATGTTTTGTTTTTTCTACTGTCTTGATGTGGCTCACCAACTACATTGACAATCACACCCTAAGGGTTAAAATGTGAGACTTCAACTCAACAATGTTCCCTTAAAGTGTGGCATTCCCCAGGGATCCGTCGTTTCCCATCGATATTTAATAGTTTGCAATAATCCTAATACCCTAGCAGACATTTTCTCAAAATCGTTCAACGTTATGCCTGGATGATTCTCGGGTATTATTGAACTTGGAACCTGATAGCAATCAGCAGATAACTGAACTCCTCCAGAGTATCCATTATAGGACCATAAATAATATTATATCCCTTAGCAACTCTAAAACTGATATTATTTTCTTTGGGATTGCAACCCAAGCAATACTACATTTCAAATGGCCCCCGCATATTGGGACAGCACCCACCCTGTCGGATCAGTTAAAATATCTAGGTATAATTTCAACACCAATTTCTTATTCCAACCACAAAGAGACCTGCTGGCCCAAAAATGTCACTTCCAGCTGCACCAGAAGGTGACATGGTCCAGGTCAGGCAGGATGTCTCCAATTGGTTGCAGGTCTAAAACTGATTTACATAGGGCTGCTTCCTGTTTAAACTGGTGCTTTCTGGCTAAAAAATGATGGTGTGGAATGTTGGCCAGAGCAATACCAGTGGTTGAGATTAATTCACAACCTTCCATCCATCATATATTTATGTTATAATTTTTAACCCTGAGTGAGAGGGGGTATGGTCAGACGCGGGTCCATTGCTCGCGCATTCTAGGAAACGAAGCTGCACCTCACTGATGAGGCCCAACAAGGCTGAAACACGTACCAGACTGCTTGTATTTCTGTGGGTAATCAGTAGTTTTGTCAACTACACTTCACTCCTCTACTCATGATGGTTGTATGACTAACATGCATGCATATGAATATGTATGTTTATAGTATGGTGTGGGATGAGGTGGGAGTAGTGTGTGAGGGTATAGGGAGGGTATAGAGAAACCCCATTAAAAGATAAACATGTATGAAAACAGGAGTCAAACTAAAAGTTTGACGAGGCAATTCTGGTTGATGAAACCACATGGAACAATTTCTGTGCAAAGGGGTTGTGACCTAGCAGTTCGCGTTGGACTGCTCCCACTGCTTTAAAACCAAGATTTATCTGCATATGGCTGCTGCCCTCCTGAAATGACACAGATGGGATAAAAACGATGGATGTAGTCATGATTCATTCATAAGATCTCGACCATCATAGTTTTGGCTATAATTTGTCTCCATGAGTGAAAGAAGGTATTCCTAGATGTGGGTCCCTTGCTCACTTTGCCATAGGAAACCAAGCAGCACTTCAGTGACGAGGCCCAATAAAGCAGAAACAAGGGTTGTTTGAGAAATGGCCTGGCAGTCTCCGGATGACTGATCCTATTGGTGGGAGGACCAGGACTGATTTGCATATGACGACTCCACTCCTGCAATTGCACAGATGGGATAAAATATTATGGTGTTGAAGGTTGCCAAGAGCAATGCTAGTAGTTAAGATTCATGCATCATATATAGTTAAGATTCATGCATCATACCTTTTGTTACAGAAAATAGCGGCGGCTAGAGCCTTGTCCTCTCTTGCCTAAACTACTGCATTCGTGTCTATCAAGGACTATGCAAATACCAACTAAACAAACTGTGACATATTCAAAAGAAAGAAACTAGACTTATTTTTGTGCTCAAGCCCCGGGACCATATATCACAAGTCCTGAAAAATGTCCACTTGCTCCCCATGGCAAAGAAAATAACCAACAAAACCAACTGTATTACTTTCCAATTCCACCATAATATTGCTCCTCAATGCCTGAACTATGTACCTACAAGACCGCTAAGCTCACCACAAGGTAACAAGCTTACTACACTCAGGTTCAAAAGACTGAATCACGGAGGGAGATCCCTCGCTTTATTAGGCTGGAAATTCGGGAACAACTTCTCCACAAGCCTGAAAACAGAATATACCCCATGAGGTATAGAATAAATGGCTTCATAAACAGAACATCCAACGCAGATATGCCCATGTACATTAACCAAATTACCCTCCCCCAAAGACTCCTATACTTGACTCTACTGCACTTATCCCTTATTGAAAACTTCCATCCCCCAGCCACGTTTAGCCATAACCTTATAAACTCAAATTCGTCTGCGAAAGGTGATCTCACTTGTTCCAGCACCCGCTTGCCTTATCTGTGTTGGAATGTGTATATGTTCTGCTACCAGCTGTAACTAAGCAGACTTCTTGGGTGTGTAACCTCCTCCCATGCTTCCTATTTCTTGTATATATGGCTCACCTTTGTATTGTGCCAGATGTCCTGTTTTGTTTTCCCAAGGCGTTTTGCAACACTACCCCATGAAATAGTGTATTACAAAACTCAAAAATAAAATAAAATAGATATATTGTGCACATAGCTCCATGAAATTGATGTGTAATGGAATTGCCATCATATAATCTGGACAAAGACATCACGAAGTTTTTGTAAAGCACTCCTTTGTACTGCTGCTGACATGGCATTGATTGTATTTAGTCATGTTTTACCCAATGGAACCAAGTGTATATTGTATGGCATTCTATCAATTTGTTCTCAAACATTGTGCTGTTAAATACACCTTTGGAATCCATTATTTTACTTACATCTGCCCAAGATCACCCTCTTTACTTGGGTGACACTGGCTGCACTCTGTTCCTCATGCTGGTTTGTGGAAATTACAGTTTCCTCCACTAGAATTGTTCACCAGACCCACTGACTTTAAATCATTTAGAATCCTGGTGCCTCCTTCAGAAGCCACGTGCTTCCGAGCACAAAAAGCTGCTTCTGCAGGTGGGGCAAGATAGTACCAACTGCATACATCCTAGGAAAAGGCTGCCAAAAGAATGAGCAGTGGAAGTGCACCGGCCAATTTCCACACAAATTCAGACTGCATGAAACAGGGACAGCAGGGTGCTGATTAAAGACTTTCATGCACACTGTTATGTTCTCATGTCTTTCTTTAAATTACAGACAGGGACGTCATTTCACCAAAATGCCAGGGGTAACGGAAGTGACATCACACGACCCTTGACCTCTCATGACATCACATGAACTGATGTAATTTGATCCCACCCCAAAGTGACATCACGGGAAGCGATGGAGCATGACCTTTCACCCCTTGACAAAATAGGAAGTCGCATCACATAGCATTGTTCCTAAGTACGCTACAAAAAATATGGTTATGATAGCACTATAATGTAATATACATTTCATACAAAAATGGATCACCATATGTATCGGTAATATCAGGATGTATCTGCCCATATTACCAAATTACTTTGAATGCAAGTAGACATCCAAGGCCAAATGATAACGATGTGTTATTATATAGCACTTACGCTTAAGCGCTTTATGTAGAACAAATACACATACAATATCACCCAAGCTGTGTTGGTACTCATTTATCGACCTCAGAAGGAGGAAAGGCTGAGTTGTGGTGTTTAAGAACAGACTAAATCAGTAACTCCCCCCCTGAAGTGTGCGTGAAATAAACCTTTAATGAGTATAGCAATTATTGTGTAGAATTACAGAAAGACAAATTCTTTGTTATTCGTATTCTTTCTTATTTAGGGTCAGTGCTGAAAGTGTTACACTTGTGGAACCCCCTGTTTTTGTAAAATTCCTGAACAGGAAAGCCAGCCACTCCAGGAACAAAGAGCCACATGGCGCTGGCCACAGCCCCGGAGCTTACATTTAAACAAAAAAAGAAAAGATTTGTTTTTTATGGTGGTAGAAAGGGAGACCTCAGGGGTCACAGAAGCGGCCATGGCGACCCCCAAATGACGTTCCTGGTTACAACATGCATCAACATTCGTGCACATTTGTACAATGTGTCATGAAATACCTGGCTCCACGGTAAAAAGTGTGGTCACGTGATGCAGCATTCCTGTATGCTTTACATTGCTGTTCTTAAATGCGCTCATTTACCCATCCTTACATTCTCATTGATTCATCCATCCTTACATGTTTTATTCGGTAGTCCATTCAACCATATCACACTTATGCATTTATTCATCCATACATCTTCACACTATTCATGCACTTAAATTTCATTAATTCATCTATCTTCAAGATATTGTATTCCTCCAGCACTACATCCTTATCCATTCGTCCATCCCCATAGTCATTTGTTTACACATCCTTCCTCGTTCTCATTCATTCATTCATCAATTCTCACATTTAAATTCATTTATGCAGCCCATCTGCACCTTCTTGCCATTCTCTGTTTTCTTTCTGCTTGCCAGGTCCCCTACCTGCCTAGGTTTATCTATGTGCATGAAATCAGAAAATGCTTTCACCCCATCCATCTCTCCCTTCCAACTTCTGCCCTATCGCACCCCTTCCCTTCCTCTCGAAACTCCTTGGGCAAATTGGTTATTCGCAAGTCTCCTCCCTTTTACATCTCTTCTCCCACCACTCCAGTCCGGTTTTAGACCCATGCACTTCACTGCAACCACTGGGGATAATTTATGGAGTAAATGGGACTGGGGTTGCGGGGGTGTCTCCCACTCCTTTTAACAAAATATGGGGATTGCAGGAGTGTCCCCCGCAGGTTCCATGGCTTAATATCTCTGCAACAATATGGCAATATTTTTGTATGTCTACATTTTTGCTGGGATATTAACACATGGAACGCTCTCTTCTATACTGATTCTACTGGACCTCCGGGACGCATTTGACACTGTCAAACACCTCACCCTTCTTACTACACTCTCCTCTCTTGGAATCTCAGGTTCAGTTCTTACCTGGTTTGAGTCCTACCTTTTTGGTTGTTCATACTCTGTGTCTTGAGCTGGTGGTCTTTCTTCCCCCCACTCTCTTAGCGATGGAGTTTCCCATGGATCTGTCCTCGCCCCCTCTTGTTTACCCTCCATACTATTCCTCTTTCCTCCTATGTTTATATTTTAATTTGTCCTGTCACTTCTGCCGAAGATTCCAAAATCTATTTCTCATTTTTGGAGTTTTCTGAAGCTGTTCATATTTGGGTCTCCGCCTGTCCCTCTGCTGTCCAATTGTGGATGTCCTCTCACTTTCACAATCTTAACCCCTCTAAATGGAGGTCCTCTTCTTTCCTCCATTCTCGCTTTCTCCCTTCCCCGTTCCTTTCTGTCCTTTCCCCCTCACAGCTTCCCTTTCTGCCTCTTCTCAGGACCTCTGTATGAACTTTTGCTCTTCTCTCTCTTTCTCTTCGCATATCTCTCTTACTGCACGCATCTGTCACTTTTTTATTTTCAAGCTTCAGCATGCTCGTACTTTTCTTTCCTTCCACGCTTCTAACCTCTTATATCTGCCCTAATCCTTTCTATGATTTACTATTGTTCTGCTTGCTCAATTGGTCTCTCTGCATCCTGTCTCATTCCCCTGTGATCTATTTACAGCTCTGCCAAATTGAATATCTGCTTTTGTTTAATTTTCTTTCTATTGTCTTTAAATGCCGTCATGGCCTTGCTCCCCCTTACCTTTCTTCTTTAATCTCCTTTTACTCCCCCTATCGCTCACTCTGCTCACAATCCACTTTCGGTCTTGTTGTCCCTAAACCTCTAATCCTCCTGCTTCTGCCCTTTCCCTCAATTGGCCCCTTTCACTGGAAGTCTCTGACTCTTGCTATCCGCTCTTCTACTACCTGTCATATAAGTCAGACTCATCATAAAACCCATATTCTGTTCTCTCTGTTTGACTCCTACCCTTGTAACAGTATTGTTTGTTACTGGGTCAATGCACTAAATTGTTTGTACTGTCCCATTTTGAGGACAGCGCTTTGGCGAAAGCGCTATACAAATATCAATAGATACAAATACAAAATTACAGATACCCCACAAGAACCAATATATTAGCTTTGACAATGCTTGTTTAAGAATATATGGTCCACTGTAGGGAGGTGGATTTAAAAACAAAGTAACATGATGTTCTAACAAAAAAAATGCAAGATCTGTCAGAGAGATAAAATGGTGTAAAAACATTACCTTGGCAGAGGGTCAGGTTTAGAGAACCCTGACATTAGTGGAAAGTAACCTGCAACCTACTCATATGAAAGCATTGATTGAAAATAATAACAAGTGTCAGCATATATCCATCTAGCGATACATGTTTATGCTGGGGTTTTCAAAAGTTTGTATTTGTTCATACCCGTGTCCTGGGGATTTTTCTCAGATACAAATGGATATCAGTGATGATGACCAACAAGGCCAAGACACATTTGTGGGATTGATGTTGGTGCTCTTGTTCAGAGGAGAATTTCCTGGAATGCCGCTGGGGGTGATTTCAGCCCAATCTGCAAGTAGAGGTTTCTCCTCTCATAAGACACAGTGAGCTCAAGCGTGGTTGTCAACCTTCCTGTGGGGGAAACTTCCATAGATAGGTTATTTGGCTTTGTTCATTCTCAGTACTGTTGCAGGTTTCATCTCGATTTCACACGCCTTTTCTTGTTTTTTATTATAGTTTTCTAGTTTACAGATTGTTTAATCAGCATTGAAGAGAGGACTCTTATAAATGTACGTTTTGGTGGGTATCACAGTGAAAGTGTTTCGCCTCGGGCCCCCAATGGTTTCCAAATCTCCTATAGCATCTAACCCTTAATGTTCTTTTCAGAACTGACATCAGAGAAAAGAAGTCTTTTACACCCCAAAATTAAATCGTTCAGCTTTGTCACTTCTTTCAAGAGTAATTTCCTTTCATATGTGTCTTTTGCTACCATGATCACCATTCCATCTCTCTTCCTCAAGTCTCCCCTTTAATGGCATGGGCTCGGGTGGACGAGCACAAAGATTTCTTAAGGTGAGACGTGCATTGGCCTTGTAGGGCCAGGTAGGTGTCCAAGACCCTATTCCTCATGATACAGAGAAATCTGTCTTCTTTTATGGCCGGCACTAGCAGAATTCCAGCTTTAGTCATTCTTTTTGCGTTTCCACAATGCATACCTTTTGATTCCAGCAACCTGTCCTCGAAATTCTGGTAGGAATTACCCTGCAAAGCATGAACGTTTCTGTATTGTGTTAATTTTCCATCCTTTGGACAATGGTAATACGGTAAAATTGCCATTATCTTTAATGGGAACTGTAAATGTGCATCCAGTATCCACGTTGGTGGGGGCTTACATATACATGACACGTGTGGCTGAGGGCCCCAGAGACAATCCTAATCATGATTGCAACTCCACTATGAGAATTAGGGGAACTTGCAGAGGAGTGCAGATGTAGAATGCGAGGACAAAGTGCCTTTTGCATTCTGCATGCCATTGTGAATTTGCCCTTAGGTGTCCTGTTTGACTTTACAAACACCTCTGTTGGGTAAGTCCCCAAAATCAATATCAAAAGTCATCCAAAGTGCACGGAAGCAAAGGAAAAAAAACGTTTTATTACATGCAACTGCAGTTGGGATCATTCAAACATCATTCAAAGACCATTACAAAATGGCTGCATTTTATATTGAGAAGTGGAGTGACATTTCAAACATTGTTTTAGAAAGCATACAAAAACATATTCGCTGATTGGCCAGTTTGGGTTACTCTATAGACGATTTTATGCAGTGCCTAGCCCTATTGGCCTATCCTATGCTTTGTGACCATTCTAATGGCAACCTCATGGTAATGACCTCATGGTGGTACCATTTAGTTTCACAGGAATTTTATTGGAGAGTTGACATGTTAAAATGTTTCATATACAACTTGACTTCTGCTTGGTGTAGATCTGTTGGTTATCCTTGGATGGGCCCCTTTGGTCATGTGTGACCAAAATAACTGTGAGGTGCGAAGAGTGTGACAATAGAAAAGAATACTTTGCATTCTATCCCATAAGAGTGAAACGGTTGAAACCAACTTACTGTTCTCACCCTTGTGACTGCTCAACGGGCAGTTAATGTTGTGATTCCTGTTGGAAACATGATTCCCTTCTGTGATGCTGGAAATGCATCAGAGGGACAGGGCCTCTGTATCCTTGTCCTTTATTGCTTTTTATGGTGTGTTCTGTCGTGTTTTTCGCACAGGAGTTCATGTGGGACTCCTGGAGGCGCAGCTCTCTCCTTTGGTTTTGGTGAACAGACCCATGGGATACCCTTATGGCATCCATGAGTAGGGGTGCAACCCTGTGCCCCTAGTGTATGTTTTTGGGTACCTGTGTGTGACCCACAGAGCAGGGTACGGGCTGGTGGCAGCTCTGTGCTGAATTGACTGGTGCCCTGAGCGTCCTCCATTTTGGGATGCCCATGCCCTGTCATTGGAATCGGTAGATTCCTAATGGAGACAAAATGACCCCCATGGCCTCTTGCCTTCCATCGCCTGTTACCTTGATCTTCCCCAAGTCCCGGGAAGCCCTGACTCTGTCCCTTCCCCCTGACTGGCTGTTGGGTGGACGTTCCATATATGGTAGTGTGGGGAAGCGCTGACCAGACTGGCTGGAGCCTTCCCAACGACCATATGTTGTGGGTACGCCTGTGGGTGGGACCTGGGTGAATGGAGTGTGTGACAAATATGCATTCTATGTTGTGGGTGTCTAGTATCTGGTATTTGACACATTGACTGAGACAGCCCTGCCCGAAACCGGTATGAATGAAGTGTGGAGTGTTGAATGGCTGGGTACTTGTCCCAATACACATAACTTGTTGTGAGTGTCTGGAGAGAAGTGAAAGGCTTGAATGCACTGTGTGCCTGATTGGCTGCCTGCCTGCATGAATGCTCTTCGCCGTGATTGGATGCTTTAGTATGACCCAGCAGAATGAATGGGAGATCAACAGTATATCTGGGGACCTGTCACTGCTAGGAATCATGTTCAGAATCTGAAGTCCACTACGACGAGTAACTGGAGTAACTGAAGCTTGACCTTGAATCCCTGCTGAACGAGAAGAATTGCTGTTGCTCTCCTTCACAATCTGAAAGCTGCTGTGTCTACAAGGACTGACCCAGAGAGGACCTGGTAAGGGGCCCTCTTACCGAGCTACGAGGGACCATCGTGCACCAGCTGATCTTTGCCAAAGCTCCCTGGTAGACAGACCTTGGTCAGGCTGCCGACCTGAGATGGGACTGCTGCAGAATCCCAAGGAGAAGCGCCCGGACTGTTGTCCACCACTGTCGACAACAGCCGTCACCGACCAGAGCCGCTGTGCTCCCGTTTGCCTAAGAACTTCATTTTGATCCAAGGATGCTCTCGTCCGCATCGCCGCCGCTGTATCCTGCTGGAGAAGGCCTGACCGTTGACGCGCCGAGAAGCATCCACCGGTGGGTTTCCCGCCACCCAAGGACCACAGAGACACAGACGATTCGACGCCCTTGCTGGGCCACAGCTCTTCAAACTCTTTGCAGTCCAGAACTATCGACACTGAGGTGCCCCACACACCTCTTCCTTACAGGACGTTTACGCTTCCCCGTCAATGAGCACCGCTAGGAACGAAGCTGCCACTTCACCGTCGTAGTTCAGCCTGTTCTCCGTCGGACGTTCAACGACCCGTGACTCCTGCCTTAGATTAAAGGGAGGGCACTCAAGAAGGGCCGTCGATTCCCCGCCGTGGAAAGCTACAATGCCAGGTACTTTGGGGTTGCAGAACTATTGAGAAGTCTAGTGTGAACAATATATGGACTGGGCTTGTATCTTTATCTTACAGGTTGCCCAGGTGGGGGGATCTCCACACAGAACTGTGTCTAGTGGTACGAGGCCAGCATTCTGCCCATTTTTCAACCATCTTGCTTTCCTTCCTCTCTCTACTGCTGGTTTCCTCTTTATTGATCTGTGTGACATTTTGACAGTACAGTTGATGCACTTTAATGAGATCTGATAATATTTGTGGTACCACTGTAGAACTGTATATATTTACCATTGTTGATTTTCTGAGCACAAAGTGAGTTAGTGTGATAGTGTACATAACCTTGAATATTAATTATATATATAAAGACTGTGTTTTAACCGATACAGTGTGTGGACATTCCTTTGTGGGTGCTTGGGGAATACACTGTACTTAAGAACCAGCCTGCATCACCTCCTGAGAAGCTAGGCCTTGATTGCTCGACCACAATACCAATAATAGAGAATTTTGGCTGGGGTCCTCTGTGCCTCTCCTCTACCATATAGAGAGCAGAAGTACAGACACCCCCCTCCAGTCTTTACACTGGTAGCAGCGGTGGGATGCTTATGGTTTTAAGAATCAGTGTTTAACCGTGCCACTTACCAAGGATATCTGCATTTTGTTAAATTGAGGTTTAGTTGTGTACAAGATAACTGCATTACAAGCAAAGGAATCTATTGTGAATGATAAATTGACTCGGATGAGCTTAGAAGCTCTCCAGAGTGCTTGTGAAGCCAGGGGGTTAGACTTTGTGGATAAGTTTAGGGCTGAGCTGATAGCTGCCCTGGTGGACTACCAGACTGATTGTGAAACTCTTGAAGGGGGGGATGCAACCAATGAGGACTCGACCCCGAGGGTTGTTGACGAATCTGATTCTGGGAATGCCACCATTCCTGCTGCCTCTGTTCCAAACCCCAGCACTTCCTTGGAGCTTGAGTTATTAAGGATGAAATTGGCCTTTGAATATCGCAAGTTGGAAATAGATGCTGAGCTTAAGAAAGTTGCGTTGGCACAGCAAGTGGAACTCAAGAATAGGGATCTTGAACTCAGAGACAAGGACACTGAATGTCAGAGAATCCATCTAGAGAAAGCTAGAGTGGAGACTTCAGCTAAACCAGTTGAGATTGTCAGGTCCCCAGCAACCAAGTTTATGAAAGATTTGGTTGGTGTGTATGCGGAGGTTTCTGATATCCTCCAATGGATTGAAGCGTTTGAGATGGCTTGTGCAATCATGATGTTGATAAGAGAGATTGGGCTAAGTGTTTGTTAAGCAGAGTGCCTCAAACAGTATATGACTGTATTCTGAAACTGAGTGTGGAAGAAAGGGATCAGTATGAGTGCATGAAGTCTGCTTTAATTGCTAAGTTTGGCAAGACACCGACCCAATACCTTAAACGGTTCAGGTTTTAAGAAAAGAGAGAATGTGTCTTGGGTTGACTGGGTGAGTGCTGCGCACATGAACATGATGGGGTGGATTGATGGTTACAAGGTAAAAACATTTGTTGAATTGTCCCACTTTTGTTTTTTGAGCATTTTTTGGAAGCCTGTTCACCAGAGCTGCATCAGTATGTTGCTGACCAGAACATTTTGGACCCCTTTAAGATGGCTAGGTTGGCAAACAAGTGGGTCTCCCACCGGGTGTCCCCTAAGGACGCCAGTGGGAAGGACAAGGACAAAGAAAAGGGGGCCTCTCAAAAAGCTGAGGAGTCCCAAAAGCAGTCACAGTCGGGTAAACCAAAACCTTCCTCTCCTAAGACCCAAAAACCTAGTGGGGATAAGTCTGTTGTGGGTGGGAGTAAGAGTAGTGGTCCGCCTGCTGCAAAGCAGGGTCCCAGTGGTTCCAGTACCGTACCCCACACTCCTGGCACTTGTTGGGAATGTGGGGCTCTGGATCACCAAAGGGGTGACCCCAAGTGTAAGGGTAAGGCACTTGGAGTCCAGGCTGTCAGCCTGACCTATCCCTACTCAGTACCTGAGGTGGAGGTCACTGTCCTCCCCTCCTCTACTGGGATCACCTTCAGTGCTTCCGTAGATATTTCCTTAGTGTCCCTTGGGGCATGGGACCAGTACGCAGAAGTACTGGTGACTATCCCACAGAACACTCATAGGTTTTTGCGAAGTGTCCTCTTGAATGGCTAGCCTTCTACTGGTTTGAGAGACACTGGGGCAAGCATGACAGTGGTGGACAGGACCCTGCTCAAGCCAGAGGACTATGTAGGTGCTCCTCTGACAACCACCAGGTTAGCTGGTGGGTCTCCCAAATTATCGCCTGTAGCCTTAGTCAACATTACGATTGGAGACAAGACAGCGAAGCTTCCGGTCCTGGTTCAGGACAACGTGCCTGAGAACATTTTGTTGGGAAACGATTTGGTCGAATTGGGGATGATCACGGATGGTCTACCCATGGCTGCTGTGGCGGTCACCCGATCGCAGGTCACACAGGGTCCGGTTGCAAGCCCGGTATCCTTGCCGACGGGGGAAACCCAAGGCACGAAGGAAACGGAAGGGTAAGAAGGCCACCTCTGTGGAGGGAGCCACTGCTCTTCCTGCTGTTCCGACAGCACCCATTGGGATCCATGCTCCAGACGGGCTGGGTCCAGTGGAAAACCCAAACTCAACTCCTGAGGGAGAAGAGACAGAAGACTCTCCTGTGGGAGAGGTTCTCAACCCGGAGGATCATCCCGACCTTCAATGCTTGTTAGCTGAAGGGGGACCCTCCCGGGCAGACTTCTGTAAGGGACAGAGAGAGTGCCACTCTCTCGAGGGTCTGAGGAAACAGGCCCTGTCCCAGGCACAAGGGGAAGTGCCTAGGACATTCTGAATCTATTGGGAGGGTGAGCTCCTTGTTAGTGAGCCCACTAAACCTGAACCTGGTGCCCTCAAGAGGTTGGTGGAACCCCAGGTTTACAGGCCCTTCCTGCTGCAGTTGGCACATGAGGTGCCCTTGGCTGGTCATCTTGGGACCAAGAACACTAAGCAGAGGCTCTCTGCCCATTTCTACTGGCCCTGGATGGGAGTAGAGGTGGAGTCCCATTGCAGGACCTGCCCAACTTGTCATTTGTCTGGCAAGACTGGAGGCAGTGTCATTGCCCCACTGCAACCATTGCCAGTGGTTGGCACACCATTTGAGAGGGTGGGCATCAACATTGTCGGTCCCCTTGACCCTCCCACTTCAGGGGGACATCGGTTCATCCTGGTCTTGGTAGATCATGCCACCAGGTACCCTGAGGCTATACCCCTTCGGACGGTTACTGCCAAGGTGATTGCCAGGGCTCTCCTGGGCATTTATACCTGTGTTGGATTCCCCAAAAAGGTTTTCTCTGACAGAGGATCCAACTTCATGTCTAGTTACATGAAAACCATGTGGAAAGAGTGCGGGGTAACCTACAAGTTCTCCACCTCTTACCACCCTAGACCAATGGTCTGGTCGAGAGATTTAATAAAACTCTCAAGGGCATGCTAGGCACTTTGGAAGAGCCCCTAAGGAGGAAATGGGATGTCCTCCTGCCATGCCTACTGTTTGCTTACAGAGAGGTACCTCAAGAGGGTGTTGGTTTCAGCCCCTTTGAGTTACTCTTTGGACATTCCTTGCATTAATCTGAGAAGGTTTGGAGGCCACACCTCCAGGTCCCGCCAAGCAAGTGGGGGACTATGTATTAGGCCTCAGACGGAGGATGACACAGATGATGGGTCAAGCAACAGCAAATCTCAAGGCCAGCCAGGAATTAAATAAGTACTGGCATGACCTTAAAGCCTCGCAAGTGGATTGGACTCCGGGACAGGAAATACTTGTGATGGAGCCTCCAAGCCTAGAGCTTTGGCAGACAAGTGGACTGGACCCTTCAGGATCAACTCCAAGATGGGCGAAGTCAATTATCTGGTTGACATGGGAATCCCAGGACTAGCCCCTCAGGTATTCCATGTTAACAGGCTAAAGCCTTTCCACAGACAAGCAGAAGTCTCATGTCTCTTGCTAGCTTCAGAGCAAGAAGAGGATGAGAGTGAGCCCCTTCCTGATTTGCTGCATAGCAACACTCAGGATGGCTCAGTGAAGGGAGTACATTTCTCTCCAGATCTGACGACAGAGCAGCAGAGGGTCTGCAGGGCTTTGCTCCAGCAGTATGCCTCTCTGTTTTCCGTGACACCAGGCCTTACACCGTGGTGTAGGCACGTGATTGACACTGGTGACAGTGTGCCTGTCAAAAGCAGGTGCTACCATATGTCAGATACCGTTAAGAACCGCATCCAGACTGAGGTCGCCAAGATGTTGGAGCTGGGTGCTATTGAGCCCTCAACAAGTCCCTGGTCCAGTCCCGTGGTCCTTGTCCCCAAGGCAAGTTCCCAGGCAGGTAATAAGGATTGGAGGTTCTGTGTGGACTACCGAGGAGTCAATGCCATCACCAAAACTGACGCAGACCCATTGCCCAGGGCTGATGAGCTCGTGGACACCATAGGTGCTGGCAAATTTGTGAGCACCTTTGACCTTACCTCAGGCTATTGGCAAATAGTTCTGACGGACCATGGCAAGGAAAAGACTGCGTTCTCAACACCAGAGGGATTCTACCAGTTTAGGGTCATGCCTTTTGGGTTGAAGAATGCCCCTGCCACCTTCCAAAGATTGGTCAATCATGCGCTCAGTGGGCTGGAGGCCTTTTGTGTGGCCTACCAAGACGACATTGCCGTCTACAGTTCCAACTGGGAAGAGCATTTGACACACCTGGATAAGGTGTTGCAAACCTTGAAAAGGGCTAACCTCAATATCAAGGCCACCAAGTGCCAGATAACTCAGGGGAAAATCACGTATCTTGGTCATGAGGTAGGAGGGGGTCAAATCCAACCTCTCCCCAGTAAGGTACAGGATGCACGTGACTTTGAGACACCCACTACTCAAACCCAGGTGAGAGCCTTTTTGGGCCTCACTGGGTATTATCGCAATTTCATGGCAGACTATTGAACCATAGCTGCACCACTGACAGATCTCACTTCACCCAAACAGCCGAGGAAGGTTAATTGGACTGAAGACTGTCCGTGGGCCTTGGATGGCTTGAAATAAAGTGTGTGTAGGGCACCTGTGTTGTGTGCGCCTTACTACAGCCGACCCTTTATCGTCTAGACCGATGCCTGCAACACCGGAATTGGAGCTGTCTTGTTCCAGTTAGATGACAAAGAAGAGAACATCCTATCATATTCATCAGTAGACAACTCAAGGGTAGTGAACTTAGGTGGGCTACTGTTGAAAAGGAATGTTTTAGTATAGTTTGGAGCCTTAGGCGTTTTAGGCCCTACCTTACAGGGTCTACCTTCAAGGTCCAAACAGATCATAAGCCCCTGAAGTGGCTTATGCAGATGAAGGGTGAGAACCCGAAACAGCTCAGGTGGTCCAAGGCTAGACTTCACCATAGAGCATAGACCAGGGAAGAGTCACGATAATGCAGATGGCCTTTCCAGAAGGTATGTTGACTGTCTGGATGATGTTGTCTATCTCGTGGGAGATTAGGCACCCTAACCTCAGTATGGGGGGGGCGACCGTGATGCTGGAAATGCATCGGAGGGACAGGGCCTCCGTATCCTTGTCCTTTACTGCTTTTTATTGTGTATTCTGTCGTGTTTTCCACGCAGGAGTTCATGTGGGATTCCTGGCGGTGCAGCTCTCTCCTTTGGTTTTGGTGAACAGACCCATGGGATACCCTTATGGCACCCATGGGTAGGGGTGCAACCCTGTGCCCCTAGTGTATGTTTTTGGGCACCTGTGTGTGACCCACAGAGCAGGGTACGGGCTGGTGGCAGCTCCGTGCTGAATTGACTGGTGCCCTGAGCGTCCACCATTTTGGGATGCCCAGACCCTGTCATTGGAATCGGTAGATTCCTGATGGAGACAAAATGGCCCCCATGGCCTCTTGCCTTCCATCGCCTGTTACCTTGCTCTTCCCCAAGTCCCGGGAAGCCCTGACTCCGTCCCTTCCCCCTGAAAGTCTGTTGGGTGGAAGTTCCATGTATGGTAGTGTGGGGAAGTGCTGACCAGACTGGCTGGAGCCTTCCCAACGACCGTATGTTGTGGGTACGCCTGTGGGTGGGACCTGGGTGAATGGAGTGTGTGACGAATATGCATTCTATGTTGTGGGTGTCTAGTATCTGGTGTTTGACACATTGACTGAGACAGCCCTGCCCGAAACCGGTATGAATGCAGTGTGGAGTGTTGAATGGATGGGTACTTGTCCCAATACACATAACTTGTTGTGAGTGTCTGGAGAGAAGTGAATGGCCTGAATGCACTGTGTGCCTGATTGGCTGCCTGCCTGCATGAATGCCCTTCGCCATGATTGGATGCTTGAGTATGACCCAGCGGAATTAATTGGAGATCAACAGTATATCTGGGGACCTCTCACTGCTAGGAATCGTGTTCAGAAGCTGAAGTCCACTACGACGAGTAACTGGAGTAACTGAACCTTGACCTTGAAGCCCTGCTGGACGAGAAGAATTGCTGTTGCTCTCTTTCACAATCTGAAAGCTGCTGTGTCTACAAGGACTGACCCAGAGAGGACCTGGTAAGGTGCCCTCTTCCCGAGCTACGAGGGACCATCGTGTACCAGCTGATCTTTGCCAAAGCTCCCTGGTAGACAGACCTTCGACAGGCTGCCACCCAAGTTGAGGACTGCTGCGGAATCCCAAGGTGAAGTGCCCGGACTGTTGTCCGCCAGTGTCGACGACCGCCGTCGCCGACCGGAGCCACCGTGCTCCCGTTTGCCTAACAACTTCATTTTGATCCAACGACACTCTTGTCCGCACTGCCACCGTTGTATCCTGCTGGAGAAGGCCTGACCGTCGACGCCCCGAAGAGCATCCACCGGTGGGTTTCCCGCAACCCAAGGACCACAGAGACGCAAACGACTTTACGCCCTTGCTGGGCCACAGTTCTTCAAACTCTTTGCGGTCCAGAACTATCGACACTGAGTGCCCCGCACGCCTCTTCCTTACAGGACGTTTACGCTTCCGGAACAACGGGCACCGCTAGGAACGAAGCTGCCACTTCACCATCGTAGTTCAGCCTGTTCTCTGTCAGACGTTCGACACCCGTGACTCCTGCCTTAAAGGGAGGGCACTCAAGAAGTGCCGTCGATTCCCCGCCAAGGAACGCTACAATGCCAGGTACTTTGGGGTTGCAGAACTATTGGGAAGTCTAGTGTGAACAATATATGGACTGGGCTTGTATCTTTATCTTACAGGTTGCCCAGGTGGGGGGATCTCCACACAGAACTGTGTCTAATGGTACGGGCCAGCATTCTGCCAATTGTTCAACCATCTTGCTTTCCTTCCTCTCTCTATTGCTGGTTTCCTCTTTATTGATCTGTGTGACATTTTGACAGTATAGTTGATGCACTTTAATGAGCTCTGATAATATTTGTGGTACCACTGTAGAACTGTATATATTTACCATTGTTGATTTTCTGAGCACAAAGTGAGTTATTGTGATAGTGTACATAACCTTGAATATTAATTATACAAAGACTGTGTTTTAACCGATACAGTGTGTGGACATTCCTTTGTGGGTGCTTGGGGACTACAATGTACTTAGGAATCAGCCTGCATCACCTCCTAAGGAGCTAGGCCTTGATTGCTCAACCACAATACCAATAATAGAGAATCTTGGCTGGGGTCCTCTGTGCCTCTCCTCTACCATATAAAGAGCAGAAGTACAGACACCCCCCTCCAGTCTTTACACCTTCTATTTCCTTTCTCATGTTGTGCCTACATGACTTCATGGGGTGTGCTTCTTGCCCACTTCCTCTGAGACCATGTGCACAACTAAATTGTGTATTCAATGACTGGGTGAGTGTGAGTGGTTTGTATTTCTAGATACAGGTGTGCATTGAAAAGTGCCAGGGAACTCTGCATGTTATATTCCTGCATTACTTGATATATCTCTTGGTTTCGGCAACCTCTGTATGTTTTTGGTAAGACGTTCTTATGTACCTAATGCTTTTTGCTTGACCCCTAAGTGAATTTTCTCCTACATCAGGCAGTATGGGTGTGCTGTCTGAGCGGCTCTGTCCTGTGCATGCCCCTGCACATCACCTAGTTCCCACCAAACTGTGGCCTTGCATTTGTTATTTTCCAAGAACATGTGCTGGAACTTCATTGGTTTTATGTTTCATTTGTTAAATTTGTGGGACCTTGCTGCACCTCCCCATTTGTAAACACTCCCTGCGCTGCTTTCACTGTTTCCCCCCATGGGGTCTGCTCATGGTTGCCACATCTTATTAACTCATGCATTCTCATCCTGTGCCTGCGAAAGAACTTCACCTCATAGTGCTAACCAATAGCAGCACGGCTTTACACCCTGCATCAAGGCCACTGACCTTTTCTGTGTGTCTCTTGTGCATGGGCTGGAACCAAATGCATTTTTACTGTGTGGAATCAGTCATGGATTTCTGTGGCCTAGTGCATTAAAATGGTTCATACTACTATATTTCATTCTGAGGCCTACACTGTGTTTCACACACCTAAGAGATGTATATTGTGTATCACATTGACTGTCATTGTTTCTACTAGATGCTTATGTGACTACTTGGAGCACTCCTTCAGCCTCATTACGAGTCAGGCGTTAAGGGGTTAACGGCACCGTAAACGGCGCCGACCCTTAACGCCTGATTACAAGGTCCCTTAGCGCCATGGTGATTTTAACGCCTGCTTTTTGCAGGCGTTAAAATCCATGGCGCTAAGGGACCATGGTGCTAATTACGCCACCGTAATTTACGGTGGCGTAATTAGCGCCTTCCCCACTCCCATTATGCCCTATGGGGCAAAAATGGGAATGGGGAAGGGTAAAATGGGAAATGGAGATTTACCGCCCCACTCACCTTGGAATGGGGCAGTAAATCCGCCATCCACCATGGTGTAAACGTAGTTTACACCATGGTGGTAAGGGTACGACCCAGGCGGTAACTTACCGCCTGGGTCGTAATGAGGCAGCTTGTGTCTTTAGTCTTGCTTAGTTGTGTGTGTAGGTCTGGTTAAGCCTGATATTTGCCTATATGTTACTTATCATTGCCATCATTATACATGACCTAAAGCCTAACTTTAGTGTGTGCGTGTGTGTGTGTGTGTCTTGCTGGCCACTGTCTATCTCACATGCAAGGGGATGGCAGAAGTGTCCTTGTATGGTGCATGCTGTCTAGGCCACTGGCCTTTGGTGAGGTTTTAGACTTGTGCTTTATAGGTTTTCTTAATTTATATTTTCTCTAACGGGTGAGCCGTTCATCCCAACACTTGAAAATGGTTACCGGCTCTGGCTACTTCACTTTAAGATCCTACAAAAACTCAGACATCGTTCACCACTAGACTACACAAGTATGTCAACCCATGTACAGAGACATCCACACACCACAACTCACCCAAAATGCATCAGCAGCCAGACTGGTAGCTGTACATAAATGATGGACCCATATCTTCCACACACTTTTGGTTAACTCCATCGGCTCGCAATTACATAGAATATACGTTTGCGTCTTCCCTACATCACCAATGAAGTGGATCATCATAGCTTGCATAAAAATTGTTTTCATAAACCAAAGATTTGCTGCTATCACCCTCCTGCCTATGCTAGAAGAGAAGCTCAATTGCATTAGAAGCTGCCTATTCAGTCACTGAATCCTCCCCTGAACATCTCAAATGTGCTATGGCTACAATTGGCCCAACTATGATCTTCTGATCTTCCGACAACTACTGAAAGTATTCTGCTTCTCTCAAGTCATCCATTACCGTCAAAAAATTTAAAATAATCTCCCCTCACAGTTAGCAAAAAGCAGACGTTTGCAAAAAGAATTGTATGCTCAGCTTCCACTACTGGTTACCCCCCAAACACTGCAGTCAAGTTCACACTTTTACAAAGAGACTTTACACCAATCAGACCCCCCGCCATGGAGAATCCCATGTGAACTCTATCCCTGGGTCAATGCACAAAGAATCTATTGATAACTACTAAGACTGCAACCTCTTTTCTAGCTGTGGACCAGCAAAGAACTTTGGTCACCTCCCTTCTGCTCAATATTCAGCATTCTCCAAACAGCGGCTCCCACATTGGTCCAAAGAGTATTCAACCATACCCGCCTCCTTCATGCAGACGTCCAAAGCCTCCATAACCCTTACCACTAAGCAACATACCCATAAAATCCCTCTTTACCCATAATGTCACTTTGTGAAGGAAAACAGCACCGCATACAAGGTCAATTATGCTATGCAAAAGAAAACAAATATTGCAAGGACTTAATTGCAATTGGTTACCTGAAAGGTCAATTCGTAACAGGGTAAAATATAGGTGTAGTACCACAATTTCACTGCATCTCTGCTTAAGAAAATAAAAAATATTGTTGAAACAGTGAAGTGATTGCATGCGATTGCATGCATTTTTGTTGCAAATGTGTAGACAAGTTTTGAAATGGGTTTGTTGCAAAGCGTGAGGCGTTATGCCATTGAAACCCGATATGAAATGAGGAATTCAAAAAAAGGAAATTGTATTAAAGTGTTTTGATTCAATTATTAAACCTTTACACTTAAATATTAAGAATCACTTAAATATACGATACATACAATATGAATTCAACTGAACTTGAATAGTAAGATTTGTATGATGTTTAAATATGAGTATTTTATATATCATCATTTGATATAGTACTGTTTAATTTATAATTTTGAAATTCTTATTGTATGTATTGTATGTTTAACTAATTGTTAATATTAAAGTGTAAAGGTTCAATAATTGAACCAAAAAAACAAAAAAACAAAACAACTTTAGGAAAAGAAAAAAGAAAGAAATGGTCAATGCCCATTTGTGAATCACAAAGTGCTTTGCAACTCACAAAGCTGTGCTTAGGCACAAACAATTCAAGCAATAATTGGCAAATCCAGCATTTTTACAGCCAACTCCTTTGTTTGTGTATGCTAGTTCTCGGTTCCCTTCTTCGTCTGAGCTAGTTGTGAGTTTTCTCTGCTTCGTACCCCATGACTAACCTAGTTAGAAAGTCTTGTCAGCAGATGGGCCGATGTATGTGACTGGCAGGGAGAGTTGGAGAGAAACCGTTGGAGTCAATCTTGGCTTTCTTTTTGTCTTCCTTTCCCCACTTTTATAAGTTCACCATGACATTTCTGACCCAGGCGTGTACCTGCGCCCACCCTTTAACCCTGACTAGGACTAACTGGGCCCACATGAACCTGCCTTTTCCTACTAGCTAAGACTAGCTTTTCTCTTATTCTACCTTGTTTCAGTACTTAGTCCCTCATGTTCCTGGTGTGTCTTCCTTTTGCACTTCTGATCGTATTCCCTCAGTCTGCTCTAGTCTAGAAGGAGACTGAGGGAATACCATCAGGAGTGCACAAGGAAGCCACTTTTAGTAAACTGCCATTGTTACAACTTCTTCTCTGGGTACCATCTCCTCATCTGCTTTCAATAATATCAGTTTCCCTTTAGAAGCTGTGAAACCATGTTATACCCATTGTATACCCACCATTGTAGGTCAAATTATTGAAACAAATAATAAAATCACAATTTTGTAGCATTGGCAGAGTGCCTATTTTTAGGCCCAAACTAGAATTATAGTCTTGGCCTAGTCATTATATTTTCTGCTTGCTTCTCTACCCAGGCAAATCAAGATCTTGTGTGTCAGCCGTGCCCTCCAGGCCCTGCTCCTTCAAGGACCACACTGTTGTAACCTTAAGTGTACTGCCTTCAACTCTCTGAAACAGATGGTTTATAAAGGCTAAGTCCAACCCCTGTTTACCTTTTAGCCAATAAATAATGATGCTATTTATTTAATCAGTAGAAACAGTGGAACTGACCCCCTTGTTTGTTTATATTTGAAAGGAAGCCAATCTTTCCATTATTAGCCACTTACTTAAGAACTGGCATGTTTGAACAACATGGTACTTTTGCCAAATGGTGCAAGTTGACAACATTATTCATGAAAAATAATGTTTGGCTATCATGCTGTTCTAAAAAAGTGTTTCTTTGTTTATATTACCATGAATGTGTCGTTTTGTTTACATAAACGTCTATGGAGGTGGATATGAAGAAAGAAAACCTTTAATTATATGCAGTCCATTCTCTATGCATGCAAAAAAAGGGGGGTCTGGGAATCTCTCTACCAGCACGAACACAGCCCAATGACCTGTTCTTGGGTGAATAACCCCTGGGAGAAACTCTACCAAGTCTTTAGCTCACTGTCCTTTTCACAGAGAAGAAATTTCCCCGCATATCAGCCTTTGTCCTGCCCAGGGGCAGTCCAGCGCCGAAATGCTAGGCAATTCTCCTCTGAACAAGAGTACCATCATTCTCTATGCATGGTTTGCAGTTTGCAGTTAAATATTTTCAAAATGATTCTTTTGTTTGACAAATACCAATTATTTTGTTTTTAAATGCTGCACAGAATGCTGCTATATTTTAATAACAAATGCTGATAATGTGACTCTGTGCTCATTAATGTAACAACAACCGATTTGTTTTCAAAAACAATTTGCAAAGGGACTTGGTTAGAAGACAGACTTGAAGAGAGCCTTGCTGCTTAGGCTGTCTCCTAGCTCCTTCTTCTAGCATAGAAATAAATAAATGCATTTTTAAATGCAATATGCTTTTTAGTTTGGGCTAGCCACCAATAAGACAAAACTATTGCATTAAAGTACAGAAATTGAGACATGGCATATGAGGAAGAACGCAAAGCTTGTAGGTGTTGTTTGGTTATTTGCCCACATTGAACTGCCCATGCCATACTAATCCCTATGGCCATACCCACCCAGTGCCTGCCCCACCCCACCCAAAACACCGCCTCAGATTAACTCTTTAAGCTCCATATAATCAAGCCTTAAAATCGAACTTTGTACTCAAGAAGCCTGCAAGTGTTTCTTCAAAGCAGACTACTAAGATTTAATGACTCAAATGGAGCTGTAAACATTCTACTATTATAAAAAAAATCTTAAACAGTTCTGCCTTCAATCACTCGATTTATGAGCACTATGTGTGTCCTTCACTGAAGTCTTGTTAAAAACAAGCATTGACGAGGCGCTGTTGAGCAGCCGTTAAGATGGCAGCTTAGAACGTTAGCTCCACACATTGCCCCGTCACATTCTTACACAGTGGCATACATAAGAATCGGAGAGGGCTTAGACCTGGGAAATATATCCCACTCACCTGCGGGGACTGACTGGTGGAGTTGTGGACAGAACACTGGAGTGCAACACCCTCAGGCAGGGCTGGATGATGAGGACAGGAGTACCGTGAGACGCTGTGGGGCTCTTCCGGCTTGCGGCCACCTCGCCAAGACTGCAACCATCCTAGAGCTCAAACGCCCTGTCTCACTGGGGGGCTGCTTGGTCGCCCAATCACCAGCGCAGCGACATCCATACAGCAGCCCAAGCAGATGGGACGCATGGACCCAGTGAGGAGAAAGTGTGCCCGAGGGGAAGTGGAGCATCGGACCTCCCAATGCCAGCCTCAGATTCAGAGGGTGTGGGTGGTGGCCCCGGACATGGTATCGAGCAATCATCCACTAAAGCAACCCGGTCTCTAAAAGGCGACATCCTTTGCACAACCAAGCTCCCTGGACGGGGGTGATTTTGCGGCTTGCTGTGCCCTCTGGGTGCCATGTCCAGGTGAGACAGGTGGCGCCCAGGGCAGCGTCGCCTCACCTGCCAATCTGCCACAGTGGCATGTGCTGTTGGCACTCTCCTCTGTGGGGCCTGGTCTCCTCTAACCCCCGGGGGGGGGGTCCGGGCCCCTGCAGCCACTCTACCCAAAGAAGATAATAATAATGTGGGGGGCCTCAGTGTTTCCCTTGTTGTTACAAAAACAAATAAGCTGGGTGGCTCAGACCCTCGTTACGGCCCCCAGCCCAACTGAGATCCAAGCAGGGCATAAAGGCAGGATCTGGCGCGTTGACTAGGTCCCATGGGCTGTTACCAATACTTGTTCCTCAGCCCCCCCTGGGATGGTGCGGTGGTCCCCATCTTGGACCTCGACATACAGCAGAGATGGGGGCGCCATATGAACTTATCGCAACCCCCCTTCTACAACTGCCTCCATGGCATACATCCCCAGGATTGGCGCTTTGCCCCTCTGGGCCCCCGGTGGTCCCCAAACTCTCTGCATCCTTCCCACAAAGAAACAGACATTACCACACATGAGGTCCACTGGGGGACCGCTGGGCTGCCTCGGCAGGCGCGGGACCACTAATCAAGGATAAATAGAGGGGAAGCAGCTAACGTTACTGCCCCCCACCTCAACTGACCTCTTGACAGGATGCATATCTTTGGAACTGTGCACGGGCTGGGCCGGGCCCTGCTGACTGCTCTCAGATTCTTTGTTGCTGGCCTGCCATGACAGTAAGGGGCGCTGTTACCGACTGCAACCTTACCCATACCTACAAACCCTGCCAGCAAGGTCCCCCCTGGCCTCTTGAGGAATCACCCAGGGTGCACCCGTCACATGAACTGAACAACCCTCTGGGTGATACGGAAGGACCGGGGCACTCACTGGGGGGGCAACGTGGAATGAACTGTAGCAGGCTCATCATCACTGGGAGCCTACCATGACCAGGGGCGCAGGAGGGGGGGAAGAAGTTGGGAACAATGGATACATTCACCAGAGCAACCCCCAAGGGGGAGGCTGGCCCTTCAGCACCCACCCAATCCAACAGACCCCAGCCCAAGACGGCGGCACCAATGGACCGCACACATGTGATTGCAGCCATGACCAAGGGCTTTGAAAAACTGGACAACATCACAGCAAATGTTGGATCTATACGTTCACAATTGGTGAAGGAAGAGGCCTGCATAACGGAAGCAGAAACGAGAATCGGACAACGGAAGACAATGTAAAGGAACTCCAGGCTACTGTACTCACCCTGGTAAAGGACATGAAAACGGTCAAGAGTAAATGCGACAATCTCAAATCAAGGACACGGAGGAATAACATCCGAATAGTTGGGGTCCCGGAAAATCCAAAAATCTGGTGGCATGGTACTGGCAGTGGAGGCTCTCCTCAGGGAACTGTTGGGGGACCATCCATTCTCTCTCTTCTTCACTGTGGAGTGGGTTCACCATGCCCTAGCCCCCAAGCCAAAACCAGGGGACTTCCCGAGGCCCATCATCGCCAAAATCCTCAGCTATTGTGACAGTGACCATGTCCTTTGCCTGGTCCGAGACAAGAAAGAACTGCGGATGGGTTTGCAAACTATCTGTATCTTTCCAGATTTTTCACAACAGGAATGCTGCCAATTTTTGGGAGTTAAAAAAATGCTCTGGGACCATGCCATCCAGTACGCTCTGCTGTTCCCTGCCTGCCTTACATTTCAATTCCAAAACTGAAGACCTGAACTTGAATCACCAAAAGTTGCTTCCGACAGATATATTAGCCCATGGCACTTGTATTAAATATACTTGAATTATATTATGTCACCGACAGTGACCTGATGCATAAGTATGTTCCAATACCTCAGAGTGACGGGCCGGGGCGGCAGCAGTTAGCCCCATAGCAGCTGCTTATCAAAGGTGACGTCACCTGCCCTGTGTCCAGGCGGTTGTATGGGTAGGGGAATGGTGGGGGGATGCAAGGAGGGGAGGTTTACACTGCTGGTTGGGGAGGGCAGTGAGGGAGGAAGAGGGGAAGAAGGAGCTAAGGTTTGATCAGCTCCCCCCCAGCGGGTTGAGCGGCAGTTGCGCTGGTTATCTTTACAAAATAATTTGGCAGAGGAGTGTACTGGTGGAGTGGGTTCTAGGTTCAATCTCGCGGGCAGATACTCAGGGAGGCCCAGAGCGTCCCTTAATCCTGACTATCCTAACCAAGGGGGCTAACAATACTTAGCTGAAATGTCAGGGGTTGGGGAACTACACTAAATCCCAGAAGGTGATAGCGTACTCTGACAAAGACATGGCGAAGGTCCTCCTACTACAGGAAACCCATGCGGGGGAAGAACGTTGTAGAGGTATAGTTCCCACATGGGGAGGGAACAGATACTTGACCTCCTACTCTACACAATCCAGAGATATTCTAACGGTAATACACAAATCGGTGCAATTTATGTTAAAAAAGAAACACATAGACCCCGGAGGGCGGTATTTCATCCTTCATTGTCATTATCACCTAGAGGGGTTGGAAATACTTTTGTTTGATACGTATGGCCTGAACCTCGACTCTCCCAAATTCTATGACGTGGTGGTCGCCATCCTCACTGGGTATGTGGGGATTCCAATCATATGGGGCGGGGATAGGAACCTGGTCCTTGATCAGGCTATGGACAGAACGAGTGTGGGCCCCAGACCAGTCAGCTCCAGTTTCATACAGAGTACTTAGATCTATGTGACACATGGCGCCTTTTAACCGCCTGATGCGCTCATACACGTTTTATTCCACTGTACATGATATGTACTCCCGTATAGACATGTGCTTCCTATCACAAACATTGCAGGGTAGGGTGGTGAGAGTTCTGATCCTTCCTCGCACTCTCTCAGACCATTCTCCTGTTGTGTTGGACCTGAACACTGAGAAACCCCTGGTGACTAAGAGCGCCTGGCTGTTCAAATAACAAGTGCTTAAAGATATTGTTTTTAAAGCAAAAATTAAAGCTGATATAGAAATCTTCTTTCTCTGTAACCTGGTAGGGCAGACCACTGCCGGAATGAGGTGCGAAGACTGCAAAGTGTATATCCGGGGCATAGTGATTTCCAGAGAGGCAGGGACCTTGAAAGCCATTAAAAGGGACCTCCAAAAATGCAAAATTAAACTTAAAACCCTGGCGGAGGAGTACACTTGTGCCCCTGACCCTCACATACTTGCCCAAATACACGTCAAACTAGACCAATTCAAAGCTCACGCACTGAGATAGGTACGCTATAACTCACGCCCTCAAGCGGCTAAGAGAGGCCTGGGAGGACGCTGGCCATGTTGGCAAGAGCAGAACGCAGCCGTACCCAAGTAGACTGCATCAATAATGCTGAGGGGGATCTCCAGTAGGGAGACAAGGAGATATTGGGGGTATTTTGAGACTTTGACGGAGAGCTCTATACGGCAGCTCCTAACCGGGGAGCACAGGCCATACACTCCCTGCTTGAGGGTATACCCTGTCATGCATAAACAGCCAAACCAGAGAGCATCTGAAAGTCCCCTTATCTATAGATGAGATTATGGCGGTGATTAATGGCCTGCCTAGGTGCAGGGATCCGAAGAACTCATATCCGAGTTCTACCAGGAACATGCAGCACTGCTGGCTCCCCAACTCCTGGAGGTGTGTGTTAGGGAGAATTCTCATTTTATGGCTAATTTCCCTTACATATAGAGTCCCTCAGCAGCTTTGCTGGATTTGAAGGGTTTGTTTTTTTCTCCTGCTAAGAGTGAGACTCTTTTTCCCACTCTTAGGCATTTTTGCTATGTGTTTTCTAGGCTAATTTTGCGTTTAATGTCTATGGGATTTTCTCAACCCCATAGGAACCATCTTTATTCACATGTGTTACACAGCACCCTCAGTGCAGTGACACAGGGGTGTCGTAGCGACCCCCAAACATAGACTCCATACCCTGGGACTGACTACTGTCACCCAGGGAATGTAAAGTCCCAATTGACCTTACTAGTCCATTTTTATGAACTAAATCAGTACAAACCATCTTACTATGGAGGTACTGGAAAGGGTTAATAGTTTTTCAATTATGTTCATTTTCGAGAGGGTACCGTACAGTCCCTCTCTCAAAAGTTTCCGGCTGGTGGCAGTGGTTACTACCGTAAATATTCGACCGCAAATATTTTCCCATGGGATTTTCCCATTGTTCGAGGCTACCACATTTTCTGACAGCCTCTAACATACCGCCGGTGTATTTTAATATAAACTTTACTCCGGTAGGTTTTATTTGCCAGAACTTTAATACAACTTCTTTCTCGTGTCTTTCTCTAAACTCCTAACCAAGGTCGGGGATCCTTTATTCGTCCTTTTGGCGGGCTTCCGCCGAGAAGCCCTCCTTTCGGCACCACTGAGTCTGGGGTGGGTCCATTGTGTGGGAGGGGGAGTAGGGCCCCTGGACAGGGTTGCCTCAGCAACCCATGTCACACTCTATCCTGATAGGCTGGAGGGTCTCCCCAAAGAGGACCACTCCACTGTGTGAGTGACAGCTAGGTTGTATGAATGGGGATCTTTTTGCATAAAAGCAGGGTCCTGAGGACTGGAAGAGCAAGACGTTGCCACTGGAACTAAGAAGCCAAAGAGGAGAGAAGCCAAAGACATCTGCAACGACTGAACCACCAGTGAAGCCCTACTGCAGCGTCTCACCACTTTTCTCCACATGACGAGAGAAGATCTTTATCTGCAAGAGCCTTCTTCCCTTGAGCTGGTGGGGCCAACCAGTTTGCCAATCGCCTTCCCGGACCTGCCTTGGTCAAATCTCTCGTACCCTGTACTCGGAGGCAGGATAGCCAGGCGCCAGTCCACCCGCACTGCGATTTAAAGGAGCGTACCTTTTATTCGTCGGGCAACACCGTGGCTGGTTTCATCCCTGGGTAGTGCAGTAACTTGAACCTTCCTCCACAACGAGTGCCTCTCTTCCTCTGCTGGATCACCCGAACTGCAGGACTGCAGGAACTACCAGGAACAACCGCTGCCGCAAGAGCCACTTCTTCATTTTAAAGGTACATTGTTCTGCCAGGCCGCCCTTTCTTCGCAGTAGCACTAAAGGTGTTTTAAATCCATTACCTACCTGTTGGGTTGGCTGCCACTCTCTCTTAACATTGTCTTTCAACTTCTGCATCCACCTTTTCAAAATCGTTAACCAAAGACTTAACTGCAGCTACAAGAACATTTTGCTCCTGGGCCCTTGCCCTGTACCACTGACTCTGGCACAGGCCTACTGACTCTGGCTACATTTGTTAGAACTGCCTTCTTTAGATTGATTCTCAACTAGAACTGTGTTGGTGCACCTACATCTTATAACTACCCTTTTCTTCCCCTTTCTAAACCTTGTCAAATGCCATTTTGCTCAGTTTTAATTTAAGTACTGCCTATATTGATGTACTGTCTTGCTTAATCTGGTTCACAAACGTATGGGAAGTGTTGCTAGGGTGTGTAAGAAGCTATTTCTCTATAATTTGTGCTTTCCCTCCCTTGTGAGAAATTAATAGAGTATCCCTTGTGTGTGGTTTTCACTGTGCCGTTTTGCTCAGTTTTCACTCTGGTTCACTTGGTCTACAATTTAACTTGGGAGTGTGTATATTTTTCCTCTGACTTATTTAACTTGCTTGATGACTGTGATACATGTGTTTTATTAGAAGTGTATAAAATAAATATATACCTACTTTTTAAATACAAAGCTTTGGTCAGTGTTTCCTTGTGCCATAGTACTGTAGGCCTATTGGGTAAACCCTGAATACTGCTCATCTCCCTCTTGAGATAAGTCTGACTGCTCAGCCACAGCTACCAACTAAACCTTTGTGGTACAGACTGATACCAAAGGGGATTTATTGCTCTCACCTGTAGTCCTAATCTTGTGTAGTGCTCCCTAAGGGAACTGCACAGGATTCTGCCAAACAGTGTGGTAAGAGGCACTCTGCGAATCTAGCTTACTGGCATCACTGCAGGAAGCCACCATCACTATTTTACTCAAACAGGGCAAACCAAGCGATGAGTGCGGATCATACAGGCCTCTCTCATTTATAAATGTGGCCGAAGAAATATACGCCAAAGCCCTTACAAACAGACTGCTTCCACTGATGCCCTACATGGTCCATGTGGACCAAGCAGGCTTGATCCCCGGCAGGTCCACATCACTGAACATCAGACGTCTGTTCAACGTGATGGCTAGAATAGACCCCGGTGCAGAGGCAGTGGCTTTAACAATAAATGCTCAAAAAGCATTTCACATGGTATCTTGGGAATTCCTATGGGTGGTGCTCAAAAAGATGGGTATTGGTCCCGAGATGCTATGCTTCATCAAGCTGCTATACTCAGCCCCCTCGGCTAGGGTCCTAGTTAACTCCTTGGTCTCTGAACCCTTCCCACCAGGCAGGGTTGCCCCTTTTCTCTGATCCTGTTCGCCTGGCCATTGAACCAATGGCAGACATAATCGGTTCCTGCCACGGACATCGCAGAGTTTGTCTTAATGGTCCACCCGAAATAATGTCACTTTCCGCCAACAATGTGTTGTTATAGGTGAGAGACCTGCAGAAAAACCTCGACCCGGTCCTTCAGGACCTAAAACACTTGGGCGGCTTTTCGGGCTGCACAATAAATTATACAAAATTGTCAGTGTTCCCCCTGACTAGTAATACAAAAAGCCCCATTGCACATACCCGCTATGATGGTCTCCTGATGGGATCAAATATTTGGGGGTGGTGGTCTCTGGGACAAAAGCTTCTCTTTTGAAATTCAATCACTTAGTGGCCGAAATATACATCACTGGCAAACTGGGTAGATGGGATACACTTCCAATCACAATGGCGGGAAGGCTGTCCCTGATAAAGATGGTGCTGGTACCAACACTTGTATATATCAACCCAATCTGGCCAGGCAAGACCTTCTTCTCTAGGCTGCATGAGCAGTGCGCACAATTGTTATGGCACTCCGGGGCGGTCTGGAAAAAGTGGTCCGACATGACACTTCCCTACGATGAGGCAGGATTTAAGTCCTCACATCTGGAACTGTATTGGGTGGTGGCACAAGCCCAGTTCGCCACCCACTGGTATGACACAATGCAGTAACCCCCTGATGTCAATCTGAAATGCCTCACTGCTTGTAGGTCTAACCTCAGGACACTAATCATGGACAGTAGATATAAATATGCGTGCCCGTTTGACCCAGTGGCCTCCACGTTGCACGCTTGGCACTTCAATAGAGACACACAGGGAATGCCATACCCATACTACAAATTGCTCCCGTTATGCAGAAAAATAAAAAAACAAGCACTGGCAAAGTCGACAGTTTTGGCTTGTGCATAAGTATTGGGCATTTTCCAGGCACTGCTATTAGATTCCCAGGTACTCACACCATTTTCTCACCTTCTACCATCAATGGCCAGTTAATAACACTATGGCAGTGCCTGGCAAGTGCCTTTCTCATGCCTACACAACAGCCCAAACTGTTGGCATTGCCGATGTCTGTTTGGTTTGCAGTTAAGATAGGTGAACTCTATCATGCATTTTGAAAGTTTGGTCATGTTCTGGACAATTCTCATTGTGCTTCAAAAGAGAAGGCTGTTAAAGTCATTAGTTTTGAATGCAAAGTTCTGAAATGCTACAGTCACACTAAATAGAAAAGCTGTTGGGCTGTGCGGTTTTTCTCTGTGACCCTGCCATCTCCCTCTCATTCAATCTGAACGGTTCAACAATATCTGTATATGTTACACGTGTGCTTGAAAAGAGAAAGCTGTCAAGGCCAATAGTTGGATGCACATTTGTGAAATCTATTCCTGTCAAAGTCAACATCAATTTTATTATGTGTGGGTGCAGGCCTATGCGGTTTGGCTTGAAATGTAGGGCTGTTCAAATAGTACATACATAATGCAATTTATGACATTACTTGGTGCGTATTCTGGGTCAACCATTGTTATTTGAGCATCTGGTAAATAGTTATATTACTTAACCTTTGCTGGCACCCTCCCAGATTAGATTGAGACATTAAAGCAATCTTTTAATTGAGTAGCACTGACTGGTCGACTGGTAAACTGAGATTGACTATTTGGTTACTGCACGCAGAGAATATGGTTCAGATAGTTGTTGGCTGTCAGCAGTTTATCATCATATTGAGAAGAAATTAGGGAAAGGATATTGTTTATTTATTCATTTTTTATTTATTTATTGCATTTGTTATATGCCCAGACCCTGAGGTATCACGGCATAGTTACAGACAGTACAAGCTTACATTCTTACAATTGTGAGACAATGCTTAGTTACAGGCAGCTCAAATTACATACTTGACAGTTGTGGGCAAATGCGCCTGGAGGTAGTGTTAGGGAGAATTCTCTCTTTAGGCTGAATTTCCTAACCTAGTGAGTCCCCCAGCAGCTTTGCTGGATTTCTGGAGTTTGTTTTTTTCCATCCTGCCAAGAGTGAGACACTTTTTCTCCCACTCTTGGACATGATAGTGGTTAATTCCTTTGAATATCAATGTGTTCTATGGGCTATGGGGTCTTTTACTCCATAGGGTCTTATATGTTTTGCTATGTGTGTTACAACGCACCCTCCGTACCGTAACACCGGGGCGTCCTAGAGGATCCCCACCCTAGACTCCATACCCGGGGACTGACTACTGTCTCCCCGGGCATGTAAAGTCACCATTGGCTTTAATAGACCTAAATTTACTAACAGAACTAGTACAAACCATCCTATTATGGACGTACTAGTATGGGTAATTCGATTACTCCTAGGTCTGTTATTCGAGGGGGCACTGTCCCGTCCCCCCTCGTCGAGTGTTGGCTGGTGGCAGTGGAAACTACTTGTTATATTGGACCCCGAATATAATCCTATGGGATTCTTCCCATTGTTTTTCTTGTTAATCTCTAACATACCATCGGTTTATTTATCTTAGATAAATCTATCGGTTGGTATTTTCTGCCAGAACTCGATTTTTAAAATGGCATCTGTGTTCGTCTCTATGACTCCTAAACCAAAGGTTGAGCCCTTTGTTCCACTTTTGGCAGGCTTCTACACAGAAGTCCTCCAAATTGGTGCCATTCTGTCTGGGTACCACAGGGGGTGTGGGAGGGGTTTAGGCACCCTGGACTGAGTTGCCTTGCCAACTCAAGTCGCACTCTGGTGTGATTGGCCCAAGTGGTGAGCCACCCCGCTCACCACTTAGCGTTTTTTGATTGACAGCTAGGCTGAATGAATGGGGGTTTTCTGCATAAAAGCAGGGCTTTTGGGACTGGATCTTCAGAAGTCGCCACAGGACCTAAGAATCCGACGAGGGTAAAGCTGATTCGACCTGCAACGACGACACCTGCGGTGGAGCCCTGCTGAACCGACTCACCACTTCCCGACGACAGAGGAGATCTCCCGCCGGAGAGTCTCTTCCCCTGACTGGTGGGAACAACCAGTCCCCTTTGCTTTTTCTTCGTTCCAGGACGCAGTGGAGAATTGCCCGTGCAGAGCAACCCGGAAACCGGATAGCCACTAACCCCTGTACCGCGACAAAAAGGGGGTGCCTTGTGACGGAGCACTCCGCGGCTGGCCGCTTCCCTGGTGGTGCAACGATCTTCAACTTTCCTTCGACGACAAGATCATCTCTTCTCTTGGCAAAGCCCCGACGTGCATCCACCACCAGGAACAACTGCCCCCGCCGGAGCTGTCTCTCCACAAACAAGGTACCGTGTCCACCTGGCTTCCCTCGTGTCGGGTAGCGTGAGGTGTCTGAATCCTCGCCTCTCCATTGGGTCGCCTCCAAGCCTTCTTAACTTTCTGTTCTGAACTGATCCAATCTTTCTATAACAATTTGCGACAAAGACTCCAAGTGCATTTCCACTGTGATACTTTTTGGGACATATTGCCTTGCCTCTCTCCGAGTGGGCCTGGCCTCTGAACTTTGCGATCGACAGTAGACCCTGCCTTACCTGCCTTGCATTTGTTTGTAAAAGTGTTGGTACCAAGTTGATTTCATACCCTGCCTTTTCTCTCCCGTCCTAACGAATACTAGAGTGCCATCTAGGTTAGAGCATTCACCTCTGTCTGCAAATAAGTGGTGCCGTTGAACCTAGACTTGTCGAACTATTGTCAGTGGGATTGATTTACTTATAGTAATTGTGATTGAAGTTGTTTGCCGTAGTAGTGCCAGAGTGTTTTCCATAGATGTGTTTTTATAAATAAATAACTATATATCTTTACACCAAAGCCTTGTTCCGTGTTTGCTTGTCCTACTGTGTAAATTGCCCTATTTTGTATACTCCACATACTGCCTAACTCTTCTTGAGGGAAGCCTGACTGCTCAGCCACAGCTACCAAGTAAATCTGTGTGGTACAGACTGCTACCAAGTGGGTTTACTGCCAAACACCTGTAGTCCTAAATCTTTTGCACTGGTCCCAGAGGGAACTGCACAGGTTTCCGCCTAACAGGTAAGTAAGAGCCAGAGGAAGGTGAGAGAAGGCTGGAATGTCCTCTGTAATTTGGGTGGTTAGTATTGGTTGAATAACCAGGTTTTCTGTGATTTTTGGAATAGTTGGTGAGACTCTTCTTGTTTGATGTTTGTTGGGAGAGCATTCCAGTGTTTTGGGGCTAGAACTTTGAAGCTGCTGCCCCCTGCTCTTGAGCTTTGAATCTGGGGATGGCAAGGAGGAGGCTGTTGCTGGATCTGAGCTGTCTGGCGGTAGCTTTGTATGTGATATTTAGGAAATGTATTGGCAATGCATTTGTGTGTGATACATAAGGTTTTGAAAATAATTCTTGCCTTGATTGAAAGCCAATGATTATTTTTCCTGATGATCGAGATGTGCTTGTTCTTCAGAGAGCTTTATTCTGCATGAGTTGGATATTGGTCAGATTAGCATTGGATGTACCTAGTAGGAGTACATTACAATAGTCCAACTTCAAGAGTACAAGGGCTCATGCAAGTGTGATGCACTTTTTAGGTGTGAGGAATTTACGGCTTAAAGAGATGAGCTTGGTGGTGTATGAGGTGGCTGAGGAGAGGGCGTTGACTTGTTTGGTCATGGATAAACTGGCAACTAGGTACATGCCTAGAGCTTTTACATGTTTCAGAACTGGGATCGTGGTGCCATCAATGGTGAAGGAGGCATAAGTAGGCTGAAGTGATTTTAATCTGGGGGCAGATCCAATTATTAGCAGCTCAGTTTTATCGTCGTTTAGACAGAGACTATTGTGGGCCATCCAGTTTTGGATGCGAGCATATATTTGGTTGATGAGTGAGGTGTCTTTTTTATGATTGCCTGATAGGGGGATAAGTATCTGGGTGTCAACAGCAAAGTTGCTGTAAATGACACCCATGGCATCCAGGGCTACGAATAGCAACTTAATATAAACATTGTGGAGGGTGGGGGAGAGGCAGGATCCTTGGAGGACGCCTATGGGGACTGGAATAGGGTCAGCAGTAGCTTTACCAATGGATACTCTTGAGGTCCTGTCTGCTAGGAAGGATTTGACCCAACTAGTGGTGTCTTTGGAAAAGTAAAAATTATTAAAGAGAGTGACAAAGAGTTTGTCATGGTCGACCAGGTCGAACGCAGCAGAGAGGTCTAGGAGCATTAAGATGCAGAGTTTGCGTGCCTCTCTGTTAGCGCCCGTTTGTATTTTCAAGTCAAGGAGAGCTGTTTCAGTGCTGTGATTGGGTCGAAAGCCTGATTGTCTCCAAACCCAATAATATATAATGTTTGAGGTGGTTTTGGATTTGGGTGTATGCTATTTTGTCTATTATTTTCAAAAGGAAGGGGACTGTTGTTATGGGGCGGTAGTTAGTGGGAGTGGATGGGTCAAGTGTTGGCTTTTTTAGTAGAGGGGTTACCCAGGCCTTTTTGATGCTGATGAGGCTGTGTTGGAGTTAAAGGAGGCATTGACGAAATGTATGTGGTACAAGGTGGCTTACTGGTGAGTACAAAGTGCAGACAGACATGACATGAAAGGTTAAACCATGGAGTGAAAGGGAAATACACAGACATGACAGATAGCTTGCAGGTGGATGTGGAGTGTACAACCCAAGGGTGATGGATCCTCTCCTGGTGGATCTTGAACCATTCTTGGATGTCTGTCCTGATCATTTCTATTGGGTCGAACATTTGTTTCTCAAATTCTTTTGCTTGAATTTCTTTTTATAGAAAGTGGGGGATACCCTGATGTCCCCACACTGGCCCTACACTCCCCCTCACCTCTCTACCACCACCAACATTGCCTAACCCCAACTTAACCATCTACATGTATGGGGAAAATGCAAGCAAATACACTTTTCAATGATCAATAGACCTACGTGCCATTCTCTAGATGTGTTATGATGGAAATCAATGTCTCCAATGCTCTTCTCACTGCCTGTCACTCTAAGCTCAACCTCTCAGCTGCATTTAATACTTTTGAACAATTGGTTCTTCTTTCCACCCTCACTTCTCTTGGATATTCTGGCTCTGTCCTGAAATGATTTCAATCCTGCAACTCTATGTGTACTTATTCTGTCACTTGGTTTGGTAACACTTCCTCCCCCAGTGATCGTCTCAATGGGGTTCCTTAAGGTTCTGTTCTTGGTCCTCACCTCTTCCCTCTCTATACTACCCCTCTGTACTCTCATCTCCTCCTATAATTTCTCATTCCATTTCTACTACGGATTCCAACTGTCTTTCTGCTGTTCAACTCCGGATGTCCTTTTATTTCCTTCATCTCTACCCCTTCAAAACCAACGTTCTCTTCTTTGGTGATCCTTCCATTTTGCCCCCTCTCTCCTCCTTCCTTTGCTTTCTCCCCTTGTCATTTCCTTTCATCTGCCTGTAACCTATGTGTCATCTTTAACTATTCCCTCTCTATTTCCTTTCACATTTCTAACACTGCCTGATCCTCCCACTATGTTTTAATTAATGTTCGATGTACCAGTCCCCACCTTTCTTTTCATGCTATTAAACTTCTTATTACCTCTCTTAGATTTTCTTGTATAGAATAATGCTCAGCCTTCTCACTCCTCGATCTCTTCTTCTTTACTTTCTATGTCTCTTCTTCCTTTTGATTCTCAAATCAGGGGCACAGACTTCAGGTTTTTCCAGGGGTGACAGCGCTGGACAAAAAGTCCCATTTAAATTATAGGCACTTTTACGCAGATGGCCTCTGTCTCAAATTCTTTTCCATTTCCTCACTATTTTCTTTAAAAGTATCCATGGTCTTGTCCCTCTTCTTCTTTCCTCACTTATATCACACTATTCTCCTTCATGTGTGTTGCGTTCTCAGAATCAGTGTCTGCTTACTGTCCCTAAACCCCCTCTATCTCCTCACGTTTCTGTTCCTTTGCATTACTTGCTCCTAAGCACTTCAGCTCTCTTCCTTTCTCCATCTGTTTTTCCCCATCTCTATGCACTTTTCAAGCAAGCCTTAAAACCCACCTTCTCTCTGCTCTTTCTAACAACTTATTTCATGTTTTCTTCTGCCTGCTGATCACCTCCAAATGTATCACACACTGTGATTGCACTGTTTTTTTTATAAGACTGTTCAGTGCCTTGGTGAAAGTACTATACAAATCAGATACAAAATTCAAACACAATGTGATTTGGAAAGTCTTTCTTTGTGTTGTTGAAGGCTGGTTTGTTACCCTTTTTGTGGATTCAGAAAATAATATGATCTACTGTTAACTTATGATAATGCCACAATCTCTCAAGTATTATCATCCATCATCATAAAGAGTGGAAGTCTTTATGAACTGTATTCTTTCAGAGTTGGATATGTCATAAAATTGGATACCAACCTGAAGTATGGAATCACAATGTTTGGGAAAACTTTGATACAATTCTGCTGTTTGAGGAAAGGATTCTGTGACATGAGCTAGGCATGGGTAAATCCTTTACGATTGGAGAAGGATTGGGATTCTTTAAAATCATCAAAAGGATCTTTGGTTGATTGGACCACAATACTGAAAGTAAATGTGTGATGTATGGGAAAACCTTCTGCTTGAAAATCAATTCCAGTGTCTGGTTTTGGAAGTGTATTGGTTTGTTCACAATTTGTGTGAGCAAGGAGCTGTCCATTTCTGTGATTATGCATTGGACATTTGGGTTGAGGAAGTCCGCAGTTCTGGTGTTGATGTCACGCATAAGGCACATACTTCTCAAGAGAGAGTTATTTCATGTTGGGATAAGTTAATTATTTTGTCTGAACATGTTTTCTTCTTTTGGGAGGGCAGTATATATTCACAGTTTCAAGGGAAGGCACAGGATTAGTGATTCATTTGACAGTCATTTTTAAATTGTTCTATAAGATCGGTTCAGTTGAAATGATTGCCACTGTCTGTGTTCAACACCTATACTTGCCCTCACATCTAATTGTATACATTGTGTAAGGATGTCAGCATCAAATGAAAGTGGCCAAATTAAAGTTCAGAACCTCTTCCTGCAGTTGGATGGAAAAGGGTTTTCGCTTCCCCAAAGTTCAAATAGTTCACTCTACAAAAATATTGGAGTTCCCTTCCCAAAGTTTGCAAGTCTATCACAGTTCCAAAATAACACAATTCCTCAGGATGTTCAATGTTCCAAAATAACACCATTCCTTGGGACACTTCCCATCTCTTCAGTTTGGTTATCTTTCATCAGCTTATAAATTCAATTCCTCAGTTTCACTTAGAAATGCTTTTTCTTTATTCAATCACAAAGTGGCTTGCCCTTGGGAGGGTGTATTCGGTCTAGGCGCAGTTGTTGGTCCACACGGACCAGCCCTTACCGGTCATGCAACCGACAAACCTTTCTTGCATCTAATTCATAGGTATTTTTCCACAGTTCAAGGGTCACAATAAAGCTTGACTTTTTCCTTTCACTTGCCCTTGAAGCTTTATTGTTTCTTCTTTCATTACCATTCACAGGTTTATTAGTTTTCACTTGCAATGACCAACACAAGCTTCCCAGTACTCTCTCCTACTAGGAAAAACAGTAAAAGTCCTTTTTGCACAGGCCACCATATGCTTCCCAGCACACTCTCCTGCTAGGAAACTCAGTTTACAGTATTTTTTCACAAGTCACCATAGGTTTCCCAGTACACTCTCCTGCTAGGAAACTCATTCACTGTTTCAGCTCTTCTGATCAAAACCCCTGACGCCTTTGTTGCCAGGTTTTTCTTATATATATGTTCACGGTTCTCCATCATTCATTTCTTTCAATATTGAGCAATAATATCTGCCTGACTCTTGACAATGCTCACTTGACTCTTGTCAATGATGGTGTGACTTTTGGCAATGCTCACTTAACTCTTGGTAATGGTTGTTGGACTCTTGGCAATGCGTTTTCCAAAACTTTCACCTCTGCTTGATTACTCGACTTTGCTTATTAACATTGCTTTTCCATCTCTGCTTCATCCAATTCACTGTAATGCTATTCATATTTTCTCTGGCTTTATCACATTACTTGCGTGTTGTACTTTTTCTGTATTTTTCTCAAATTCACTTAAATGAGTGATTTTACATAATTACAGTCTCTTTCCTTTAGCTGTTTGCCATATATTGTAAATATCCCTGTGAAACCTGTGTTGGTACACTCTGGTAATCCCTCTGCTCCTGGGGCAGAGGTATTGCTTGGCATGTTCACCCACATACTTTCACCAACCCCCACACTGAACCTTTGGCCTATCCCTACTGTGGTAATCGCACACACAAGCACTGAATGCAGATATGTACAATAATAACCTTGTAATGGCGCAACACCACCTTTGTTTAGTCTATTTATGCCTGTCCCTTGTCTATGTCCCTGGTCTATTTGGCTCAATGCTATCCTCTCCCCAACTGGTTTGCTCTCAATCACACATTCACCTACCGATTGTAAAGGTACCTTCCTAAGGGACTGCCTCTGTCATCTGCATTGCCTCCTATATACGCCATTTCTGACTGAAATGACACGCACGTTAGAAAATAAATAGAAAAGACAAATCCCATTCGATAAATACGCTATATATATATGTATTCATTGAAAAGACGTGGTTAAAGGGAAGTTATGGTTAAGTTGCACTAATAAAAAGCGATGAAATTCAATGAAAAAACTTTGTTAAAGGAATGTTATTGTTACAAGTAAAACCAAAACCCCCCAGAAATTTGCTAGTTATGGTAAACTAATCAACCATAACTCGCGCCACCACCGTGCACTGCTATAACAAACAGTGCATGAAAGATGATATCACAAATGTCATTGATGACATCACTGATAACATCACATATAATTTTCATGAACAGCCACTATAAGGAGTGTGTTTATAATGTTGGTAACAAGATGTCAGGGGTGATGGGAGATCTATCATAAACGACTTAATGTATTAAAGAATGTTCTTATCTAAAGAAAACATTATATTCGAGTGTTGTTGTTAATATAGGAACCTAAGCATACATCCTTTCAGGTCCTTGCTGATGCTCCTCGCACAACTTTGCTGCAATCCCGTCCAGCACACCAGGCTGCAGTCGCAAGCAGATTTTTTTTCCCCATTTAAACCTACAGCTTCGGCCATGCCGCATGCCCCAATAAGTAAATCAAAATAGGCATTTGTCCTTGCCGAGGGCCAGGCACATTGTCCATGAACCAAACTTATATCACTATTTGTTGTGCCACGGCCCACAGCACAAAGGTTATATCACTATTTTTTGTACTTCTGTTTCCACACTTTCAAAAATTAGAACACCGGACAGATTTGCAAAAGCATCCTTTCAGGTCCTTGCTGATGCTCCTCGTGCAAGTTTGCTGGAATCCCATACAGCACTCCGAACTGCATCCACAAGCAGAATGTTCTTTCCCATTTCAACCTAGATTCAGCCATGCCCCATGCCCCAATAAGTAACTCAGAGTAGGAGTTTGTCCTTGCCGATGGCCATGCCCATTGTCCATGCACCAAACTTATATCACTATTTTTTGTGCTTACATTTGGGTACTTAGGAAAAATAAAACACAAAACAGATTTGCAAAACCAAGATTTCAGGTCCTTCCTGATGCTCCTTGTGCAGGTTTGTTGTCATTCAGTACAGCAATTCAGGCTGTAGCCACAAGCAAAATATTTCTTACCATTCAAACCTAGGGTTCGGCCATGCTGCATTCCCCAATAATCTAATCAGAGTACATGGTTATCAAGTCAATTGCAGGGCGGTAGAATAGATAGATCACTGTGCTTCATCTGGTAATTTAAATAGATTATCCTGCTGCTCGTGATGGGGTTCTTTTGTGAAGGTGCCCTTCCTTTTTCAAGAGTTAGGTTTCGAATAGGAGAGTGAGTCCTGTTCACCCCAGTACTGGATTATTCAATTACTAACTGTTCTCATAATGAAGCAGTCTTCAAAACCATTCTTGATGCTATATTTATTGATAGAACTCAGCCGACATGTAATTCAACTCTCTAGAGTCTCTCTCAAGTCATGTGGATTGTGGGCCAGTCATTGCTGCGAAGATGTGGAAATGAGTCCAGCATCCAATCCCAATATCTTGTCCCACTAGTGTTGCAAATAAGGGTGGGTAATAATTTGAAGGTGTGGCCTGGTGACCACGTGGGCACCTGGTTCTGCGTGCTTGGTAATTAACTGCTGATTACCAATGTCTCAGAGTGTATGCAGCGATAGTCATGGCGATCTATTCATGCAATCCTGTGCAGCACTTCGGGGTGTAGCCACAGACAGAATTTTAGCTATGGGCAGAATTTATTTTCCCATTCAAACCTATCCCGATTTTGAAAAACGTCACCACATAGCCAGTCCCTGGTGGCCATGCCCACTTTAATCCAATTGCCAGTCGGATAATCTGGCCACTGCCCATAGCCACAGGCTATACCTCAATCACCAATGGTATATGACTATTGTTTGTACCTACATTATGACACTTTTCAAAAAATAAAACACGGACACATTTGCAAAACCATGCTCTCAAGTCCTTGCCAAAGCTCCATGCACAACTTTCCTGCAAATCGATGTTTTATTTTTTAAAAGTGTCAAAATATACGTAATATAACTTTTCTCCCAGTTCACAAAATCCATTCAGAGGTGCAGAATAATTCAAGGTTGGGTCTATAATCTTTCTAAAATCTTTTGTGCACATTCGTCAAAAGGCAACAAAGTTATAACCCATCTGAATATGTTAAAGACCCCCCTCTACTGTTTCCCCCTCTCCACAAAATCCCACCAAATTTTGCAAAAACATTACAATCTGGGTCTTAAATCTTTTTGCAAATTGTTGTGCAGATTCATGAAACGTCACCAAATGTATAAGCCTTTCAAACATTTTGGGACCCACCTCTAATTTTGTTCCCTCGTGGCAAAACAGCACCAAACTTTGTATGACCATTCAAGGTCACGTCTAAAAGGATAGAACACAATTTCACACAGTTTCATTGAGGGGCGCCAAAGTTATGCGCCATCCAAAAACTGCTTTTCACCAACCCTATAATACAAAAATATATATGGATGCCCCCGGACATATGAGATGTCCAGGAAACTCCCTGGGCGGTCCCCGAACTGTTAGCAAACTTCAGAGATGAAAAACTGCCAGTGTTTTGGCTTTTAATTGCCATATCCCATCACACCCTCATCACCCCTCATCTCCCCAGAGATTGTTTCATTAGTTTGACAAGTGCAATGTTGTGTTTTTTAATATGGTTTTACATTGATGTTCGCGGACTACAGGTGCTGTCCGTGAATCCAATATGGCGGCCGTTTCCCAAAAATATGACACAGCTCACGCTTTTCGCAATCCAATCAGTGGGTGCGTCTGATGTCCGCAAACATCATGCCGCTCCCTGGACCATTCATAGGCCCCTCCCCGGACTGAACAGGAAAGTGAGTCCGGAGACCGAACAAAGATATCACTAATTTTTTTGAACCTACTTTTTGGGCGTTTGAACAAAAATCCAGAACAGGTTTACACCAAAGTTACAAAAGCACGCCTGAGCGACCAAGCTGCCGTTCCTGGCGCATATTTGGTGAAAATCCATTCAGCGGTTTGGGGGAGCAGGCGTGAGCAAAATGTTTTTTTTCATTGCGTCTATGGAAAAACCACACATTTTGAGACCCCTTGTAATCTTCCCCTCACCCCCCCGCACGAAACCTCACCAAACTTCTCAGAATTAATCTGAGGGGGACACATACTTTTTTTTGCAAAGTTTTGGGAGGATTCGTCTGGGGTGGTGTGAAGTTGTAAGCTACCAAAAAGTGCTCTTCCTTTGGGTAACTAGAGGGCCGCGCCCGCAGCCTTTGTAATATATGGCATGGGAATTCAGCAGTGATCTCGAAGCACTTCAAAAGAAGGCAGACGTGTAGCAGTCAAAAGACCTGCCAGTCAAAAGATCTGAACAAAGAAAGCCACTAACAAAGACCATCCACATCACAGTCGACCACTTCCTGCTAACCCACTCGTTATATGTTTCAAGTATACATTTTTCATTCGTTTGTCTGTCCCGACCATTCCTCGTTTTGCAAGTCGGTGGTTTATTTTTGGGATATTCAGAAGGGAAGCATTATTTAAATACCATTTGATATAATGAATCCATCAGAAAGAATCAGAGGAGAAAATACGACAAGAATAAGAGAATTCGTGACAGGTTATACTACACTTTTTTTTAACAATAAACAAATTTAGAAAATAAACATGTTCATTGCACAAACGAACGGGAGACAGAAGAAGATGGCGCAAAGACATTGTAAAAGAATAAGCATGACTGAAAAATAAACTCAAGCAGATCTTGAAATACAACCAATATATCGAACATAACCGAAGTGTGCATTCTGAAATAAAACGCGACTCTCTCGAGGTAGGATTATCAAAGTGTTAAAATGGCACCGCCAGTGACCTGAGCTACAAAGCTGTCCATACGAGAATGGAATCATAAGTGGCTCGATGAAGTGTCTGCAGAAAAATAAATATGCTCTTCTTTGGGAGAGCAAGAATATCCGTGTGCAACAGTTTAAGTGAACACATTTCTGCCAAACTCTGGCAGGAAACTGAATGCACGCATAGCGCTAAGTCCTATTTTGAGGAAGAAATGTGTCAGATAGCAAAGGTGTCTAATATGGTATGACTATATGTGGGGGTGCTTTCTAAATAGTAGGCACCATGCAATAAGGACAATTCGCATCACACAAAGTGTTACCATTAGTAACATTGGCGATGTAACAGAAATTATGGTGGCAGTGATTTTGCGTTACTGAACAATAAATATGCCTACAGTTGTTATTATGTTCCAAACCATGCGGATCAGAAAATCCTCTTTTCAAAAGGATATTAACCCTCGTGGGGTGTGGTAATCCTGCCCTGTCTGTTTACCATTAGCACCGAATTACTGGCACTGAACAAGAAGTAAATCCTTCAAATTGTTACCTGGTATCCTTCCCCATTATGGATTGTTGGTGGAGGAACTACGACTGCTGGTAATTACGCCTGTGGTAATTCCTTGTTCCGTTGTTTGGGGGTAAAATGAAAGAAAATCCTGCAGCTAGTTAGAAATTATGATCAACAAACTGCTAAATGAAAAACTACAAGATCATTTCATAATCTGTGGAAGTCTGTCAGCGGGCCTCATTACGACCCAGGCGGTAAGTTACCGCCTGGGCCGTGACTTTACCACCATGGCGTAAACTACGTTTACGCCATGGTGGTAGGCGGACTTACCGCCCCATTCCGAGGTCGGTGGGGCGGTAAGTCCCCAATCCCCATTTACCCTTCCCCATTCCCATTTTTGCCCCATAGGGCATAATGGGAGTGGGGAAGGCGTTAATTACGCCACCGTAAATTACGGTGGCGTAATTAACTCCATGGTCCCTTAGCGCCATGGATTTTAACACCTGCTAAAAGCAGGTGTTAATAGCTCCATGGCGCTAAGGGACCTCGTACTCAGGCGGTAAGGGTCGGCGCTGTTTACGCTGCCGTAAACCCCTTACCGCCTGGGTCGTAATGAGGCCCAGCATCTGGAACTGTGATCTGACAATCCATAGGAGAGTTCTGGTCACATTTGCCCTCATTTTCCAAGCCCCTGTTGATGCAGATGTTAAAAGCCTGGCCTAAGATGTTTGTAGAGAATCACCTATATACATCTGCATGAGATCCCGTCCTCCTACATCCCCTGTTTGGAGACATGAGACTGTGCCTTGCTTGACACCAGCTATCATATCAATACTGTGAGTATTCGGAAGAAGATAACCATTGAGGCAACCCTATTGAATGTACCCCCGAAGTGATGACAATCTGCAGGAGGAACTCCCTGAAGGAATATGGGGAAGAGCTAAGTAAATGAACTGATGACGCCATAAGAAGGTGTTCACGATGTCCTGAGATACTGAATAAAGACAATGTATGGATCCTAGAGTACAAATGGTGAAGTAAAAGATTGAGTAAACTAATCAACGTGGAAAAGAAGATTACACATTAACAAAGTGCTGCAAAAAACAGAAGTTCAATAAATGTACAGACGCTGAAACGCAAGGTGGATCAAGACATCATAGAGGCTAGCTATGCGTAGTAAATAGAATGCAGGCGAAGCCACCATTGTACAGAAACTGGACATTGGTATCAGGAAATAAATAAGCCAGAAACCATGAAAGGAGAATGGAAAGCTGTGTCACAGCAGAATCACCGGCTCCTGGAGCTGCATGGATAGGCTTCCTGGCCTGAAGTCAAGATCTTAGAAATTGAGGTCAGCTATCTACTCTGAAGAAGAACGAGTGTGCTGTGGATGAATGTTCTCACGTTAAGGTGCAAGAAAGAACACAAGGGATGCAAAGTTCTAATTCATTTAGAGCATTTAAAAACTGCAAAATGGACCCGATCGTGGTCTCCTGTGACGTGAGCCTAGGATGGAAATAGAGCTTGAACATTTAGTTCCAGACATGCATAGACATTGCTAGGGGGGGATAAGGAGGCTATAGCCCCCTGGTCTTTTGGTTGTAGCCCCGGATAGAAGCTCAGTGGCAACAGCCAAAACACTAGCTAGCCAGAGTCCCAACATTCCCGGCATTAGCGTAGCCCCAGATCTTTTTTAGACCTAGCAACACGCCTGCACAGTAGCGAGTGCCCTCACTCCTGTGCATTCCAAAGACGAGAATACTCTACAAGGCCAAGTACAAAGACAAGTTCATGGCAGAAGGCATGGGTGATGAGAGCTGCTGGGCTAATAGGATGGTGAGGTAGCTTCATGTCCTATCTCCCTGCAACGGGGTGTGGGCTTACGTGCTGCTAAATGAACCGAATGTTCCAGACATGGAACAATTGTACCAACCAATTGTGTGAGTCCATATAATGAAGGACCTTATAGCTTGTAAGACCAATGAGAAACTGTGTATCTAATGTTTCTGAAATGACATGTGTTAATAGGTAGGCATAAGTTGTCCACCTGATAAATGACAGCCAATAAAAAACCTAGCTCTTATACAAGTGTATATATAGATGTTTCCCTTAACCAATCCCAGCCCTTGATAGGTTTTTCACTATTGTCACATAGTATAACATCAATCTGACACATAATTGAGTATAAGAATTGTATTTTTTTGTGGAGAACATTAAGAGACTGAGTGTACGTCCGTTGATGTTCATCGTAACCTCACTGTTTTAGATAATTGCTACTAAAACAGTAACTTGCCATATTCTTGAGTTTGTCCGGTTATTTGGACTCAGAATTATTCTGGTGTAATCCCATCCCAAAAAAAAAAAAAAAAAAGAAAATATATATATATATATATATATATATATATATATATATGTATATATATATATATATATATGTATATATGCACGTTGCAAAGGTCAATAAGCTCAAATGGTAGCAGTGCGGATGGTTTCATATCTAAACTAGTTTGACTTCAGAGTTTTGGCGGATCGGGCATCCAACGCCATTAGCTGGAAGATTGTGGAATTCCCTGTGGAGAGGGGCTGATAGAAATAAACTTGGAAGAAGAATCGAGACAGTGGGCAGATCCCTCTTTGAAGAAACCCCGGCTCGGTTTCCACGGGCGCACTGTGGATGGAAAGTGAAATTATGGTTGGTTTGGAGGAGTCGATACCGAAGACCTCAAGTTGATTAATGGATGGGTAAGGGTAATGGAAATATAAAGGAGCGGGATTGTGATGTTTTTGGGTAACTGGAAATTTTGTGTAGATAAGGGAATGCCTAAGTAATCCTATTTCAGGGGAAGTAGAAGAAGACATTTCATATTCTAACCAGAATATTGAGAGAGAGAGAATACACACAATCAGGACTATGAAAGTTGATGTCTTAAACCGTACAGGGTAATATAATTGGAGTTCAGGAGAGAATACCTCTTACTATAAATAATTATAGGGAAAGGGGAAGGTTATCACAAAAGTTATTAATGTGTATTGCATTAGCATTTTAAGTGTTATCTGTTGTTTGAAGCTTCGATAGGTAGTAAGCTGTAAAGGTTGGAAGTGATGTTGTTTTCAGTTAAAGTACAGTAAACGGTTGGCGCCAATCAGAAGACAGATAGGTTGTTAAAAGAAAAGGAGATTGAGTGGTGATTGATGGTGCTTCATCATATTTGGTGTTTTGATAGTAAAAGTGGTGTGCAATAAGCTTTGAGGTAAATAGAGATTTTATTAACAATCTGGTAAGTATCGACAGTCAATTGCAACTTATCATTATGGAGGACACTCCTCTCACGCACCTTTGTAAAACACTACCAAGACATGCACCCAAGCTCAAAAAGTACAGTGCAGAATGGGTAAAGGGTAAAGCTGATAAAATGTTCATGCCATGGCCACAAGGGGGATTATTGTCAAAAGCGGCATTATATCACATGCCTACATATGTGTATGCTGTTCATTTTAGAACTTTGGAAAAGGTACCAGGAGGAGAAAGAGAACCTGCCACAGGAGGAGTGGATGTTTAATCAGCATAAGGGGGAGGGCATTGAGCCCTCAGATACTCTTACTTTGTCCGAAATTAAGAGTGCCGATACAGACGAGATAGGAGTTTATACTTTGAAGGAATTGAAAGCAGTGGTGAGGTATAGTAACCCGCACAAAACAAAACCATTTTGCCAAACAGTGGCCTTATAATGCACTCCTTGGAGGACATATAGTCCCAAAGAATTCAGTGGTCTTAATTGTGGAGTCCAAACCAGACCAATATAGTAAGTAATTTGATGTATTAGCAGTTTAATTAATCATATTTCGGAGGACATTTAATAGATCAAAAATCATTTTACCAATTGACATTCAATAATAATGTTTAAGTAACTGAAGAATTCAAGGAAGATAGCGTGTCGTCAGTTTTCGTGAATAAAAAGAATCTTTTTTAAATGTATAATCAAAGTAGAAAAATAATAGTACATATCAAACACTTCTGCAAATACGTTTTCAGTGTTCATTGCACAAATTGTTTCAGGATAAATCAAAACACAACAACATTTATCGGGTAAAGACTTGTATTTACAATATATACACACATTAGATTTATAAAGTGGCCTAAAGCCGCTGTATCCTAAACATGTCCAAAAAGGCTCCTCTTAGATTATAGAATTGCCAACGCGTTTTGGAATCTTAAAGATCCATCTTCAAGGCTGGGGAGCTATTTGTTCCTAAGTGGTGTAGCTTACTCTGCCTGTAGACACAACAGTGGCCCTATGTTATCATATTCTGTGTCAGGGATTGCCAGAACCGGTACAGAGACAAATTAAAAAAAGTAGGGATGGAAAGAAAACCATGGGCTGAGAGACAGTTAACTATTGTGCATCATTGTCGGTTATTCCAAGAGAAGAACAAAAAGAAAGATGAGAACAGAAAGATTGAGGAAGCTAAATTAGTTCAAAAGAAATTGTAAAAGTTTGCTATAGAAGGGGCAATATTGACAAGTGGAGAAGGAGTAGGAAAGCAAGAAATAATGGGTACATCACAGGTGAATAATGCACACCGAAAGGATCAAAGTGGGTATGGCTTTTGGCCACAAGGTAGAGGTGTAGGCTCCAGAAGAAGAGGAGGTGGATTTCAGAACACCCAAGGCGGATTTCAGAATGCCCAAGGTGGATTTCAAAATGCTCGGGGTGGAAGTCAGAATACTTCGGGAGGATAAAATGGAGGTCGGTCAGAGGGCCACCCTCAGTATGTTGGAATTGTGGGATTACAGGGTATATTGCACATGTATGTAGAAGCCAAGGAAATGCACAACAAAGTGGACAACTTATCAATGCCGTACAGCACACAAACACGAGAGGGCTTTGCCCAGGATCACACATCCTATCAGGCACATGCGCATCAAACACAGCGACAGGGGCTGGTGTAAATGCACCCACTACAAGGACATTCACAACAAGCACCTATGCAAACACAACAGAATGTGAACACCACGCAAATACGAACACCTAGTATAGGGGGTGTCACTGAGGTAGGAGGGAACCCATTCATGTTGACAGGGATGAATTTGTACCCACAATAGGACAGCTCACTGGGTGACTTGATGTGTTCAGTTCTATCGGTAACACCAGACCCCCAAGAGGAACCAAGGGTCGATGTGACGATAGGAGGCAAATAATTTTCTTTTCTTGTGGACACTGTTGTGACTCGCTCTTCTATAAGAGAGGGAAATATCCAATGTCAGGTATTGCCATGAATTCTCTGGAGCTACAAATGTAGTTACTTTTACTATAATTTACCTGTTTCTATAGGGGAATGTGACATGTCTGTCCGCTAGTTACATTCACGACAGAGGCCAGCTAACATTTTCAGTAGAGATTTAATGATGAAACTTGACATGATGATTTAATTCACTGATCAAGAAATAGTGTGCTTGAATCCAGGAATACAATATTTAAACATAGGAGAGTCTATAATGGCATTTACAGGGCAAGTGGCTCGAAGAGGTGTCCCGGTACATCCGGAATTCTTCATGAATGGGGTGAGCATTTCATTATCATGCCTAATGTAAAGACTGGAGGGGGGTTTGGACTTCTGCTCTCTATATGGTAGAGGAGAGGCACAGAGGACCCCAGCCAAGATTCTCTATTGTTGGTAGCAATGGACGAGCAATCAGGGCTTAGCTTCTCAGGAGGTGATGCAGGCTGGTTCTTAAGTACAGTGTAGTCCCCAAGCCCCCACAAAGGAATGTCCACACGCTGTATTAGTTAAAACACAGTCTTTACATAATTAAGTTCAACGTTATGTACACAATCACAATAACTCACTTTGTGCTCAGTGGATCTACAATGGCAAATATATACAGTTCTAAAGTGGTACCACAGTTATTATTAGATTTCATTAAAGTGCATCAACTGTACTCTGGTTAAATGTCACACAAATCACTTCAAAAAGGTAACCAACAGTAGACACAGAGGAAAGCAGTTAGTTAGAACAATTGGCAGAATACTGGTCCCGTTTCCTAGACACAATTCTGTGTGGAGATCCCCCCACCTGGGCAACCTGTAAGGTAAAGATATATCACAAGCCCATTCCATATATTGTTCTGTAAGTCTTATTTCCTTCTATAATGTTTCTACCACCCCAAAGTACCTGGAATAGAAGAGTTCAACGTGGGTCGTCGACGGATCCTTCTTGAGCGGCTCCATTTAAAGCAGGAGCCACAGATCATCGAGATCCCACAAAGAAAGGGAACTTGGTGTAGAGGCGGCAGCTGCGGTCCCAGCGGTGCTCGTCATTGATGGAGTGAAGGCGTCCTGCAAGGAAGAGGCATGTGGGGCACCTCGATGTCAATAGTTCTGGACTGCAAAGAGTTTATAAAGAACTGTGGCCCAGCAAGGGCGTTGAGTCGTCCAGTGTCTGTACAGTCGTTGCGTGGCGGGAAACCCACCGGCGGATGCTCCTCGGCACGTTGACGGCCAGGCCTTCTCCGGCAGGATAAGGTCGGCGGCGGTGCGGACAAGCGCATCCGTGAATCAAATGTCTTAGGCAAAGGAGCGTGCAGCTCCGGTCGACGGCAGCACAGTGTCAAGCGGTCCCCTCTTCTGGGCAACTCGGCTCCGACGGGCCTCCAGTGGTTACAGCAGACTTGCGAACCCTGGTCGACGATGGTGGACGAAATGTCCGGTGCTGATCTTCGTTCTCCTTGGCGGTCCCAATGTCCGGTCAGCAGCCTTTCGAGGGTCTGATTTCCAGGGCGCTTCGGCGAAGGTTAGCAGTGCTCGATGGTCCCTCGGAGCATGGGAAGAGGGCACCTAACCAGGTCCTCTCTTGGATCAGTCTCAACGGCTTTTGGCTTACAGATTTTGACGAAGCGAGACAGCAGTCAACCTTCTTCTTCAGGCTCGGCTTCGAGGTTAAGCATCAGTTTCAACTTCAGCTTCTGAACAATTTCCAGTGGTGAGAGGTCCCCAGATATACTATTCTGTCTCTCATCCACACTGCTGGGTCACACTCAGAAGCCAATCATACAGAAGGGCATTCATGCAGTCAGTCAGCCAATCAGGCATACAGTGCATTCAGGCCATACTCCTCCCTCTCTGACGCTCACACCAAGGAATGTGTATTGGGACAAGTACCCAGCCATTCAACACTAGACACTGCATTCATACCAGTTTCGGACAGGGCTGCCTCAGCCATTGTGTCAAACACCAGAAACCAGACATCCACAACAAGACGTGCATATTGGTCACACACTCCATTCACCCAGGTCCCACCCACAGGGTGTACCCACAACATACAGTCACTGGGAAGGCTCCAGCCAGTCTGACCTGGACTTCAGGACAACACCATATATGGAACTTCCACCCCACAGCCAGTCAGGGAGAAGGGACAGAGTCAGGGCTTCCCAGGACTTTGGGAAAACAAGGTAACAGGTAATAGAAATCAAGAGGCCACAGAGGCCATCTTGTTTCCTATCAGGAATCAACTGATTCCAGTGGCAGGGCTTAGTTATCCCAAAATGGAGGATACTCAGAGCACCTGTCAAATGCAGCATGGAGCTGCCACCAGCCCATACCCTGCTCTGTGGGCCACAGACAGGTGCCCAAAAACATACACTAGGGGCACAGGGTTGTACCCCCACCCATGGGTGCCATAAGGGTATACTCCTGGGCAGAAAACAATACAGAACACAAATGAAAAAGGACTACAGGACAAGGACAGGGAGGCACTGTCCCTCCCATGCATTTCCAGCATCACAGTGGCCCCCCCTAGACTGAGTTTAGGGTACCTATTCTCCCACGAGATAGACACCCTGATCCAGATAGCCTTCTGGAAAGGCCATCTGCATTATCGTGACTCTTCCCTCGTCTATGCTCTATGGTGAAGTCTAGTCCTTGCAGGCTAATGGACCACCTGAGCAGTTTCAGGTTCTCACCCATCATCTGCATAAGCCACTTCAGGGGTTTATGATCTGTTTGGACCTTGAAGGTAGACCCCATAAGGTAGGGCCTAAAACGCCTAAGCCTCCAAACTATACTGAAACACTCATTTTAAACAGTAGCCCACCTAAGTTCTCTACCCTTGAGTTGTCTACTGTTGAATATGACCGGGTGTTCCCTCCCTTTGTCATCTAACTGGGACAAGACAGCTCCAATTCCAGTGTCGTAGGCATCCGTCTGGACCATAAAGGGTTTGCTGAAATCAGGCCGGCACAACACAGGTGCCCTACACAGAATTTCTTTCAAGCCATTAAAGGCCCTCTGACAGTCGTCAGTCCAATTAACCTTCCTAGGCTGTTTGGGTGAAGTCGGAGCTGTCAGTGGTGCACCCATGGTTCCATAGTCCACCATGAAATTGCGATAATACCCAGTGAAGCCCAAAAAGGCTCTCAGCTGGGTTTGAGTAGTGGGAGTCTCCCAGTCATGTACATCCTGTACTTTACTGGGGAGAGGTTGGATTTGCCCACCTCCTACCTCATGATCAAGATATGTGACATTCCCCTGAGCTATCTGGCACTTGGTGGCCTTGATAGTGAGTTTAGCCCTTTCCAAGGCCTGCAACACCTTATCCAGATGTGTCAAATTCTCTTCCCAGGTGGAACTCTAGACAGCAATGTCATCTAAGTAGGCCACACAAAAGGCCTCCAGCCCACTGAGTGCATGATTGACCAATCTCTGGAAGGTGGCAGGGGTATTCTTCAACACAAAAGGCATGTCTCTAAACTGGTAGAGTCCCTCAGGTGTTGAGAATGCCGTCTTTTCCTTGGCACGGTCTGTCAGAGCTATTTGCCAATAGCCTGAGCTAAGGTCAAAGGTGCTCACAAATTTGGCAGCACCTATGGTGTCCACAAGCTCATCAGCCCTGGGCAATGGGTGCACGTCAGTTTTGGTGACAGCATTGACTCCTCGGTAGTCCACACAGAACCTCCAATCCTTGATACCTGCCTGGGAACTTGCCTTGGGGACAAGGACAACTGGACTGGACCAGGGACTGGTTGAGGGTTCAATAACACCCAGATCCAGCATCCTGGTGACCTCAGCCTGGATGTGGTTCTTACCGGTATCTGACATATGGTAGCACCTGCTTTTGACAGGCACACTGTCACCAGTGTCAATTTCGTGCCTACACCAAGGTGTAAGGCCTGGTGTCAGTGAGAACAGAGAGGCATACTGCCGGAGTAAAGTCCTGCAGGCCTTCGACTGCTCTGTCGCCAGATCGGGAGAGAGATGCACTCCCTCCACTGAGCACTCCTGAGGGTTGCTATGCAGCAAATCAGGAAGGGGCTCACTCTCATCCTCTTCTTGCTCTGAAGCTAGCAAGAGACATGAGACTTCTGCTTGCCTGTGGAAAGGCTTGAGCCTGTTAACATTGAATACCTGAGGGGCTACCCCAGGGACTCCCATGTCAACCAGATAATTGACTTTGCCCATCTTGGATATGATCCTGAAGGGTCCAGTCCACTTGTCTGACAAAGCTCTAGGCTTGGTAGGCTCCATTACAAGGATGTCCTGACCTGGAGTCCAATCCACTTGCGAGGCTTTAAAGTCATGCCAGTACTTGTTCAATATCTGGCTGGCCTTGAGATTTGCTGTTTCTTGACCCATCATCTGTGTCATCCTCCGTCTGAGGCCAAACACATAGTCCCCCACTTGCTTGGTGGGACCTGGAGGGGTGGCTTCCAAACCTTCTCTGATCAAGGCAAGGGGCCCCCTCACGGGATGTCCAAAGAGTAACTCAAAGGGGCTGAAACCAACACCCTCTTGAGGTACCTCTATGTAAGCAAACAGCAGGCATGGCAGGAGGAGATTCCAATTCCTCCTTAGGGGCTCTTCCAAAGCACCTAGCATGCCCTTGAGCGTTTTATTAAATCTCTCAACCAGACCATTGGTCTGGGGATGGTAAGAGGGGGAGAACTTGTAGGTTACCCCGCACTCTTTGCCCATGGTTTTCTTGTAACTAGACATGAAGTTGGATCCTCTGTCAGAGACAACCAGTTTAGGGAATCCAACATGGGTAAAAATGCCCAGGAGAGCCCTGGAAACCACCTTGGCCCTAACAGTCCGAAGGGGTATAGCCTCAGGGTACCTGGTGGCATGATCAAACGAGACCAGGATGAACCGATGTCCACCTGAAGTGGGAGGGTCAAGGGGACCGACAATGTCTATGCCCCCCCTCTCAAACGGTGTGCCAACCATTGGCAATGGTTGCAGTGGAGCAATGACACTGCCTCCATTCTTGCCAGATAACTGAAAAGTTGGGCAGGCCCTGTAGTGGGACTCCACTTCTACCCCTATCCAAGGCCAGTAGAAATGGGCAGAGAGCCTCTGCTTAGTCTTCTTGGTACCAAAATGACCAGCTAAGGGCACCTCATGCACCAACTGCAGCAGGAAGGGCCTGTAAACCCGGGGTACCACCAACTTCTTGAGGGCACCAGGTTCAGGCTTAGTGGGATCACTAACAAGGAGCTCACCCTCCCAATAGATTCGGAATGTCCTAGGCACTTCTCCTTGTGCCTGGGACAGGGCCTGTGTCCTCAGACTCTCAAGAGAGTGGCACTCTCTCTGTCCCTTACAGAAGTCCGCCCGGGAGGGTCCCCCTTCAGCCAACAGGCATTGAAGGTCAGGGTGGTCTGTTGGGTTGAGAACCTCTCCCGCAGGAGATCAGGAGAGCCTTCTGCCTCTTCTCCCTAAGGAGTTTAGTTTGGGTTTTCCACTGGACCCAGCCCGTCTGGAGCATGGATCCCAATGGTTGCTGTAGGAACAGCAGGAAGAGAAGGAGCCCCCTTCCCAGAGGTGACCTTCTTGTTCTTCTGTCTTCTTGCCTTAGGGCTTGCCTTTGGCTCGGGTACCTTACTCACAGCCAGACCCTGTGTCACCTGTGACCTAGTGACTGCAGCAGCGGTCATGGGGAGGCCATCCAAGATCAACCCCAACTGTACTAGATCATTTCCTAACAGAATATTAGCAGGGACATTGTCCTGAACCAGGATAGGAAGCTTTGCTGTCTTGTCTCCAATCATGAGTGTGACTAAGGCTACAGGAGATAATTTTGGAGGACCACCAGCTAACCTGGTGGTTCTCAGAGGAGCACCTACATAGTCCTCTGGCTTCAGCAGGGTCCTGTCCACCACTGTCATGCTTGCCCCAGTGTCTCTCAGGCCAGTAGAAGGCTGCACATTCAAGAGAACACTTCTCAAAAACCTGCGGGTGTTCTGTGGGATAGTTGCCAATACTTCTGCCTTCTGGTCCCAGGCCCCAAGGGACACTAAGGAAATCTCTACAGGAGCACCAAAGGTGATCCCTGTAGAGGAGGGGAGGACAGTGGCACCCACCTTAGACATGGGGTAAGGGTAGCTCAGGCTGACAGCTTGTACTCCAAGTGCCTTACTTTTACACTTGGAGTCACCCTTCTTGTGATCCAGAGCCCCACATTCCCAACAGGTGCCAGGAATGTGGGGTACAGTACAGGAACCACTGGGAGCCTGCTTTGCAGCAGGTGGACGACTACTCTTATTCCCACTCACAGATGACTTATCCCCACTATATTTCTGGGTCCTAGGAGAGGAAGGTTTTGGTTTACCCAAATGTGATTGCTTCTGGGACTCCTCAGCTTTCTGAGAGGTCCCCTTTTCTTTGTCCATTTCCTTCCCATTGGAGTCCTTAGGGGACACCCGGTGGGAGACCCACTTGTCAGCTAAAGGTATCCAAATCGTTCTGGTCAGCAACATACTGATGCAACTCTGGTGAACAGGCTTCAGGAAAATGCTCAAAAACAACAGGTGAGACCATTCAACAAACGTTTTCACTTTGTAACCATCAATCCACCCCATCATGTTCATGTACTCAGCACTCACCTAGTCAACCCAGACACATTCTCTCTTTTCTTAAAATCCCTGAACCTTTTAAGGTATTGACTAGGTGCCTTGCCAAACTTGGCAATCAGAGCAGACTTCATGCACTCATACTGACCCCTTTCTTCCACACTCAGTTTCAGAATACAGTCATATCCAGTCTGAGGCACTCTGCTTAACAAACACTTAGCCCAATCTCTCTTATCTACATCATGAATTGCACAAGCCATTTCAAACGCTTCAATCCATTGTAGGATATCTGAACCCTCCACAAACACACGAACCAAATCTTTCGTAAACTTGGTGGCTGGGGACCTGCCACTCTCAACTGGTTTAGCAGAAGTCTCTACTCTAGCTTTCTCTAGCTGGATTCTCTGGTGCTCAGTGTCCCTGTCATTGAGTATCACTTGCTGTGCCAACTCCTCTTTCTTCAACTCAGCTTCTGTTTCCAACTTTTTGTATTGAAAGGCTAACTGTTCCTGTTGAAGCTACCATTTTAAAAGTTCAATCTTCAGGGCTTCCCCCTGAAGAGCAGTGCTGGGGTTTGGAACAGAGGCAGCAGGAATGGTGGCATTCCTAGAGTCAGATTCAGCAAAAAACCCAGGGGCAGAGTCCTCGTTGGTTGCATCCCCCCTTCAAGAGTTGCACCATCAGTCTGGTAGTCCACCAGGGCAGCTATCAGCTCAGCCCTAAACTTATCCACAAAGTCTAACCCCCTGGCTTCACAAGCACTCTGGAGAGCCTCTAAGCTTATCCGAGTCAATTTACCATTCACAATAGATTCCATTGCTTGTAATGCAGTTATCTTGTACACTACTAAACCTCAATTTAACAAAGTGCAGATATTTTGTAAGTGGCGCGGTTATACATTGATTCTTAAAACCATAAGCATCCCACCACTGACATCAGTGTAAAGACTGGAGAGGGGGTCTGTACTTCTGCTTTCTATATGGTAGAGGAGAGGCACAGAGGACCCTAGCCAAGATTCTCTATTGTTGATAGCAATGGACGAGCAAACAGGGCCTAGCTTCGCAGGAGGTGATGCAGGCTAGTTCTTAAGTACAGTGTAGTCACCAAGCCCCCACAAAGGAATGTCTGCACCCTGTATTAGTTAAAACACAGTCTTTATATAATTAAGTTCAAGGTTATATACACAATCACAATAACTCACTTTGTGATCAGTGGATCTACAATGGCAAATATATACAGTTCTAAAGTGGCACCACAGTTATTATTAGATTTCATTAAAGTGCATCAATTGTACTCTGGTTAAATGTCACACAAATCACTTAATAAAGGTAACCAACAACAAACATAGAAGGAAAGCAGTTGGTTAGAACAATTGGCAGAATACTGGTCCTGTTACCTAGATACAGTTCTGTGTGGAGATCGCCCCACCTGGGCAACCTGTAAGGTAAAGATATCTCACAAGTCCAGTCCATATATTGTTTTATAAGTCTTATTTCCTTCTATAATGTTTCTACCATCCCAATGTACCTGGAATAGCAGAGTTCGAAGTCGGGTCATTGACGGATCCTTCTTGAGCGGCTCCTTTAAAGCAGGAGCCACGGATCGTCGAGATCCCACGAAGAAAGGGAACACGGTGTTGAGGCGGCAGCTTCGGTCCCAGCGGTGCTCGTCGACGACGGAGCGAAGGTGTCCTGCAAGGATGAGGCATGCAGGGCATCTCGATGTCAATAGTTCTGGACCGCAAAGAGTTTATGAAGAACTATGGCCCAGCAAGGGCGTCGAGTCATCCGGCATCTCTATGGTCGTTGGGTGGCGGCAGATGCTCCTCGGCGCGTCGACGGCCAGGCCTTCTCGGGTGGGAAAAGGCGGGCGGCGGTACGGATGAGCGTGTCTGTGAAGCAAAAGTCTTAGGCAAAGGAGCATGCGGCTCCAGTCGTCGGCGGCACAGTGTCAAGCGGCCCCCGCTTCTGGGAAACACGGCTTTGATGGACCTCCAACGGTTAAAGCATACTTGCGAACCCTGGGCGATGACGATGGACGGAATGTCCGGTGCTGATCTTCGTTCTCCTCAGCGGTCCCAGTCTCCGGTCGGCAGCCTTTCGAAGGCTCTGACTTCCAGGGCGCTTCGGCGAAGGTTAGCGGTGCTTGATGGTCCCTCGGAGCACGGGAAGAGGGCGCCTAACAATGTCCTCTCTTGGATCAGTCTCGACGGCTTTCGGATTTCGGTGAAGGGAGACATCAGTCAACCTTATTCTTCAGGCTCGGCTTGAGGTTAAGCATCAGTTTCAACTTCAGCTTCTGAATAATTTCCAGTGGTGCGAGGTCCCCAGATATACTATTCTGTCTCTCATCCACACTGCTGGGTCACACTCAACAGCCAATCATACAGAAGGGCATTTATGCAGTCAGTCAGCCAGTCAGGCATTCAGTGCATTCAGGCCATACTCCTCCCTCTCAGACACTCATAACAAGGAATGTGTATTGGGACAAGTACCCAGCCATTCAACACTACACACTGTATTCATAACAGTTTCGGGCAGCGCTGTCTCAGTCATTGTGTCAAACACCAGAAACCAGACATCCACAACAAGAAGTGCATATTGGTCACACACTCCATTCACCCAGGTCCCACCCACAGGGTGTACCCACAACATGCAGTCACTTGGAAGGCTCCAGCCAGTCTGGCCTGGACTTCACAACAACATCATATATGAAACTTCCACCCCACAGCCAGTCAGGAGGAAGGGACAGAGTCAGGGCTTCCCAGGACTTTGGGAAAACAAGGTAAGAGGTAATAGAAAGCAAGATGCCACAGGGGCCATCTTGTTTCCTATCAGGAATCAACTGATTCCAGTGGCAGGGCTTGGGTATCCCAAAATGGAGGATAATCAGAGCACCTGTCAAATTCAGCATGGAGCTGCCACCAGCCCATACCCTGCTCTGTGAGCCATACACAAGTGCGCAAAAACCATACACTAGGGGCACAGGGTTGTACCCCCACCCATGGGTGCCATAAGGGTATACTCCTGGGCAGAAAACAATACAGAACACAAATGAAAAAGGACTACTGGACGAGGACAGGGAGGCCCTGTCCCTCCCATGCATTTCCAGCATCACACCTACCTGGAATAGTAAGGAAGATTTTGAGGATACCTGATGAGTTCTTATTCATACCACAAGTACCTATGGATGAGGAAGAAGGACAGACTATTCCTATCGAAATGGAAGCAGCTATAGTACGAGGAGAAATAGCAATGCTCGAAGGAGTAGATGACGAAGGCCGATTATGGCGGACAGTGATAGTTCTTGAGGAGGGATACAGATTGACTGACATAACAGATGAAGATATGTTCAGAAATTAACATATAGACGATGATGTAGGGTTTTTTATAAGCATTACATACTGAATGAAAGGGAAGCCCTGCAGCGAATGGCGATAATGCAGCAACGACCAGCATTCTTTCAGGAAGACCTAGAAAAGATGCTAAGTGTCCTTTGGACTATGGGCCCATATGATATAGGCCTATTGAAGGGAATAGGTGAGGTTAAAATAAAACTCAAACCAGGAGCAATTTTACCATGAGCAAAACAGTACCCTATGTCTCTCGAAGCTGATGAAGGCATATTTAAGACTATATCAGCACTGTTGAATCAGGGAATCCTAGTGCCATCCGAATCCTTGTGCAATACTGCAGTGTATCTGATTAAAAAATCTAAAGGAGGGGCATGGAGATTTACCCAGGACTTGCACCCTCTTAATCAAATTATAGAAGCTGAGTATCCATTAGTTCCTAATCCTGTGGCATTATGTAGCATTCCACATGAAGCTAAGTATTTTACATTGATCAATTCTAAAAATGCATTTTTCTAGATCCCATTGCACAAAGACTCACAAGACCTTAGTTCCTTTACATTCAGACAATAGAGAATAAAACATACCTGTTTACCTCAAGGGTATTGTGAGTCCTGTTGGATATATTTTGGGGTTATATCTATGACCTCATGGTAATTTCTTTTTATTATGGTGGCATTTGGTGGTATTCTATTGTCCTTGGCAATATATTGTGGTCATTTGTTGGAGTATTTTTATAGTGGTGAGACTGATTTCAGCATACTGCCTAATAATTATTTTTACCAGGGTCACTAACAACAATCAAAATATGGACTTGATAGACTCTGGATAGATGGTCTCCTGCTCTCTTGTGGTACCTTATGACCAATACCAAACTGTGCTCTTTTGGCTGGTTTCAACAATTCTAAAGTGTGCAATTGAAATACTGCACATTCATTCAATCTCTCTAGATAAACAGCTCACGGCAGCTACTTTACTTTGAGATAATTCTTAGCACACCTCTGTCTCCTTATGCAGGTCAAATAAAAGAGACTGAATGCAGAACACATATCATGCGACTAGATTACTTTTTGACTTTGTTTTCTTTATTGTAAAACAGAAATATGCAAATTACACACACTGGGCCTCATTAGGACCCTGGCGGAGTGGGTTTACGCCAGCGTTATTCGCGGCGGACCCGTCCGCCCTACTACGAGTTCCCGTAGCGCCATGGAGCGTTTTCCGCCTGGTTTTTCCAGGCGGAGAAATCCATGGCGCTACGGGACCTTGTTGTTAATTACGCCACCATATTTTACGGTGGCGTAATTAACGCCTTCCCCACTCCCATTATACCCTATGGGGCAAAAATGGGAATGGGGAAGGGTAAAATGGGGAATGGGGATTTACCGCCCCGCCAAGGTCGGAATGGGGCGGAAAATCCGCCATCCCCCATGGCGCTATCGGCAGCTTTCCGCCGTGCTCCATGGTGCATTTTGCACCGCGATTTCCGCCAGGGTCGTAATGAGGGCCACTGACACTTATGCCCACATTGTACGTAACAGTCCAAGTACATTTATTCTTGCAATAGCTTTCAGCGCTTTATCTGAGCAAAGCCCTGCCAACTGTCCTTGACCTCATGAGACTTTGCAAGAAAAATACACTTTAGAAAAACACAGTTAGACTTTGAGAAATATAAACACAGTATTACATGCACATTAAAAATAGAATTCCTAATACAGCACCTATGAAGTGAGCTACTTAGCGTAGGCTACCTGTTATCAATCACATCACCAGCCCCTCACTTAACCTTATATCTACCTAGATTTGTTGGCGGTATTCCTGACTCAGTTTGGCAGGGAAAACTTCCTCAGCCTTTCTGCCTGCCTCACACATGGTCAACCCAGATAAGGACGGCTTCAGCATTAATCAGCTTGCCAGCACTGAACTCTGGCTGCCCAGCAAATCCTCTGCTCCTTCGTCTGCCAGCACTTGGAGAGGAACTGCCTGCCTACTATCAAACCCCTTTGTCATTCTAGAAAGACACCTCCCCTTGACCAGATAATTCCACTGAAATGGCATGTGATTTAATTGCTGAAGAGCAAATAGATACATCTCCTTTGTGGTTCCTGCTCTAATACAATGCCATGTTTTCAGAAGAACAGATCTCCACCATTTTTTTAGTTGATCACGCAGCACAGATTCAGCCTGCATGTTTTAATTCCCATTTTCAAAGCATCACGCATTTTTCTCAATCGGCACCCAGTTTATTTCATCATGGACTGTTTTGCACTAAATGTTATTAAGGGATTCAGTAACATGTTACCTGGGGTTGGGTTAATTACTAGGTTAGATTATGTTAGTATTATATTCAATGCAGTTCATTTCATTGATATCATCCTGAAGCAAAGTGCAATTTGAATCATGTGCTCTGTGCATTGGCATCTATTTAGTTCTGCCTGAGACTCACACTCTTGGGTCCAGTAATGAGTTTCACACCCTTGGCCCCAGTTGAAATTCAAATCCATATGAATGCAACAATGCTGAGTGTAACTGTTAAAATTCAGAGCCCATACTCCTACACTCCATCCTTTTTTCCTGCTGGGATATATCACGAAATCACTCCAGGAAAGCAAACACAGATGTTCTAAAACACATGTGCTTCTCCCAATTGAATCTTCTCCTATCAGTCGAACATAAATAACATGGAAATGGCAAAATTCATACTGAGAAACATTATGTATACATTTCTAGTCTTGAGCAAAAGAAAGAAACAAAATCTTTAAGAAAGAATACAAAATCATTTTTTTGTTTTTTTATAGTGTCTCTTTTTGGTGTTTTTTTTAAATCTCTTGATCACATTTATCTTTTATCTTTTTTTAATTGGTGATCTATGTTTTTGTTAATTTATTATCTTGTTTAACTCTTGATCACCTTTATCTTTTATCTCCTTTTAATTGATCTATTTTTGTATTATCTTTGTATCTTCTTTTTTTCATAAAACATTAAAGGAAAGCATTATCATTTTCAGAAAGCATACATCCATAAAACTGTGCCACTGGCTTCAGTCAAATGTAAAAACCAGCAATAAAATCAGTCCATGATAAGAATCAATTTGTGGTAAAAATAGTATGTGATCAATAAAGTCTTTGTAAATAATAGTCTGTGATAAAATAGATTGAGATAAAAATAGTCTTTGTGATCAAAATAAAAATCACGAAGGAAACCATTCTTGATGGAACTCCTATATTCTCGGACTTCATGGGACTTAATTCCGGGGCATCATCTTCACTCCCTTCTTCTGTCCAGGGGACTTTCAAGGGGATGCCAATCCAGTGGTATCCTCCAGGGTTCTGGCAGTAGAGTTAAAAGAAAAGACAACTTAAGTATTAAGCACATCAAACCATTTACTTTTCCTTTCTCACTGGAGCATCTGAAATCAAACTAGTTATGCACACAAATGCAAATTATACAAATAAAATGCCATGCAGGCAAGGCATTTTCCAAATGACTACTGAAAACAACATGAAGTAATCACATTAATATGACATGGTATTTTTCAGATAACAGTCTCAAACACAACACTCCTTTCTCTTATTTGTTTATTTGTATTTTGTTCACTAACTTGATATATATATATATATATATATATATATATATATATATATATATATATATATATATATATATATTCTTTTATCTCTTTAAATCTCCTTTTTATATCTTCACACTATTTACACCTATCCACCTGCTATGGCAATTCTATATTGTATTTACTTGTTAGTTTCACTTCGGGTAAAAGGGCTTAATTTGATTAACATTGACAGACTGTTCCACTGTTCATTCTCGCTCCTTTTTTGCAATTCTGTAGACCACAGGTGAAACCTTATCTACAATTTAATATGGCCCTTGGCATGCTGCAAGGAATTTAGAGTTTTTATGTTCCCCATCCAGAAATAAAATTGTATATCTTGACTTCTATTTCATATTCTCTCACAGATGCCTTCCTATCATAATATGTCCTTGCACCGTCAGCGGCCTTTTCCAAATTTCCCTGCGTAATGCTAACACATATTGCAAGTGCTTTCTCAATTCTTCCACATATTCATGAATTGTGTACGGATTTATAAGCACCTGTTCATTTGCTCTATAAGGTAAGTGTTGTGGCAGAACCATTTTCCTTCCTGTCAATATTTCATGGGGGCTGAGATTTGTTGATTTAGAGGGCATCAAACTAATAGCCAGTTGTCATGATCTCTGCTTCCAAAAGGTCAGGGTTTTCCCAACTCCCTTGGAAGCAGATCCATAACCCAGGTTCCGAGTGCCAACCAGTCCCAATTGGGACCTTTTGGACCCAGTCCTGGCGCCAGTGGCACCAGGCTCATAAATATGCCCAGTCCCAGAGCTGGAAGCGCCGGGCTCATAATGCTTGGGTGGACTTACCTTCAGCAGACCATGCTGCTTACTTGCCTGCCAGTTGAGCCTCTGATCCTCTTCTGTTTGGAACTACTTTTCCTGTTGGGTGGGGCTGGAGCCACTCCCTAGATTCAGAACACTGGAACTCTTCTGGAAGGCAGGAACTCTTTTCTTATCAGGAACTCTTTTCTTACTTAGGCGTGGCTGTGGAAGGAGACACCTAAGCACTACAGGAGGCTATTTAAACCACACCCGGTGGATGAATCTTGCTTTGCGTTATTCTGCAACCTCTGCAGCAGAACGCTCATCGTGTCTTCTGCATCCGGTCCTGGTCCTAAGGAAAAAGGCTTACCATCCTGAATCCAGTCTTCAGCAACACCTATAAAGACAAGAAAGAACAGGTTAGCATTCCGGCATCTGAAAGGCAAAGGCTTACCATCCTGAATCCAGTCGTCAGCAACACCTATAAAGACAAGAAAGAACAGGTTAGCATTCCGGCATCTGAAAGGCAAAGGCTTACCTACTCTTCGTGCGCTCCGGAGGTCTTCACACTGCATTCCGGCATCTGAAAGACAAAAGTTTACCAACTCTTCGCACGCTCCGGAGGCCTTCGGCGCTGCATCCCGCATCTGAAAGACAAAACAAGGTGCGTTTAAAGACATTGGGGAACTTTAATACTCACGTGCCATTACTCCTTTCCACATCTAATCCAGTGGGTATTCCGGCACCCTGCAGCCGCTCCGAACTCGTACCTGCAAAATAAAAAGACAGTTAGAGCGCATAGTGAAGCAGGCAACAAGCGCTTACTTACGTGCTTCCAGGCGCTTCTATTCATCACACGGGCTCCATCTTCAACTCACTTCAGCCCGTCATCCGCCATCGCCGGAACCCTGCAAAACAAGAGACATCATTACTAAAGACTTTAAAGACATTTGAATGACTCGAAACTTACCGTTCGTGCAGTAAACGACGGACAGCAGTCCTCTGAAGTCAAGAGGCCTGCGCTACCTATCCAGTGAAGAAACTGGTTACAGCACCCTGCCCCGAGGCAGATGGAGAGCTCGGCATTCACTTACCTAAGGTGAGAGCGTTAACCTTTGGGGGTCTACAGGAGAGGAGGAGAGGAAAGAGATAGGGACACCCCAATAACCCCAGTTCATTAACCCCATATTTTCTATCTGCAGACATCTTACTCTACACGTCAGGCATACAGTGCACAGAGGTCCAGCCCAAAGAGCCAACCGGGTGCTACACATCACCTTTGAAGATACGGTAGTCGCCCAGTCAAGACCGGCGCCTCTGCGAGAATCAGGTGAGCGTTACAGAACGCAAAGCCTACCGCAAAACTCTTGCCCAGGCGCTATGGAAACCTCGGATACTGACCCCCTAGCCCGGTTACTTGGGGAACTAAGGGCAGAAGTGCATGCAGCTCGTCAGGAAACGAATGCTCTAAGAAGGGAACTAATTATTTCCAAGGAGAGAACAGACAATCTTGCTAGACAAGTGCTACAGTCACAAGCCGGACAGACCCCGTTACCCGCATCAGGGGCAAATCTTCCTTCAACATCCTCTATGAATCCAGTGCAGATCAACCTACCTGGGAATGTACCTCTGGCTCCGCCCGAACGATTTTCTGGTGACCCAAAGAGGTTTGCAGTATTTATCAATCAGTGCCGGTTGCACTTCTTATGCCGGCCAGCAGCCTTTCCAACTGATCAAGCAAAAGTAGCTTTTGTACTTTCGTACCTTAGTGGCAATGCGGCAGACTGGTCGATCCCTCTAGTTAATCAAGATGATCCGGTTCTCCATGATTTTCAAGCCTTTCAGCTTAGTATGGAAAAACTGTTCGCAAGACATTCACAGGGGCAGGCCTTGGACAATGAGCTTCTTTCGTTGCGACAGGGTAATCAAGACCTTTTGGCTTATATTGCATCTTTCAATAGACTAATAGTGGAAACTCAATGGCCTGAGGACAAAAGGATTACGCTGTTTTATAGAGGTCTACGTGGAGAGCTCAAAGACGTTTTAGCCCAAGTAGTGAATCCCCCACAAGACTGTTCGGATTATATAGACTTGGTCGTTCAAATAGATCACAGGCTGCAGAACAGGAAGGCCGATCGCTCCAAGTTTGATGCGCGAGTATTTTCCAAACCGCCAACTCCTTCCAAAGGAGTAGACTCCGGGGAACCCATGCAAATAGGGGGTCTGAAAGGTCCTCTAACACAAAGGGAGCGGGAAAGGAGGAAACAGTTGCAATTATGCCTATATTGCGGAAACTCAGGGCACTTTCTTCAAGACTGTCTGGTGAAACCTGCCAAGAAGGCAGTAGGAGCTGCAGTTACCAAAGTTACAAACTCTGAGCAGGGAAACGACCTCGCCCGACAAGAATAGAGGTCCTCTTGCCGAGCGTGAAAACCAGTTCCGTGACCTCGCATTTCGTGATACCTATGGTCCTCATTAGCCCTGATAATCCGGATCGATTACATGCAATTGAAGCTTACGTCGACAGCGGTGCCATCGGCAATTATGTGGATCATGAAATGGTTTTGAGGATGAATCTAACTCTTTGTCCCAAGGCTGTAAAGGACGTCATTACTACGGTGGATGGTACGGAGATAGCCTCCGGGCCAGTAACGCATACCACTCAAGAGGTGACGCTAGTAAGTCAAGATGGACACCATGAGAAGATCGTGTTCGATGTGATCAAGGCCCCTCAGTTTCAGATTATTCTAGGAATACCTTGGTTAGAGAAACACAATCCTCTGATCGATTGGCGAGCAAGAACGGTGCAGTTTCCAGAATGTGTCTCTACTTGTCACCCTCCACCTGGTGTTGCACTGGCCGCAATTTCTTCAGAGACTCCCCAGTTACCTCCCGAATACCTAGAATACCAAGATGTTTTCCGGAAGGATCAGGCTAACTCTCTACCTCCTCATAGGTCTTATGACTGCCAGATAGACCTGATACCTGGATCTACTCCTCCTTGTAGTAGAATTTATGCCCTCACCGAGCCTGAGAACCTTCACCTTCGGCAATACCTGGATCAATACCTGGCAAATGGGTTTATTCGTCCTTCCAAGTCCCCTGCTTCTTCAGCTTTGTTCTTCGTTCCAAAAAAGGAAGGAGACCTTAGAACTTGTATCGATTATCGCTCCCTGAACCAGATCACCGTTAAGAATAGATATCCGTTACCTTTGATCCCTGAACTCCTGGACCAAGTCAGAAAAGCATGCATATATACAAAGCTGGATCTTAGAGGAGCTTACCACTTGGTACGAGTAAAAGAGGGCGATGAATGGAAGACGGCCTTCCGCACCAAGTATGGGCTATTTGAATATCAGGTCATGCCCTTCGGACTTTGCAATGCCCCGGCCGCCTTTCAATATTTTATGAACGATGTCCTCAGAGAGCTCATAGATGTATGTGTTGTTGTTTACATTGACGACATCCTCGTTTATTCTTCATCGGAATCTGAACATCGGAAACACGTGAAAATGGTCCTCGAAAGATTGCGTCAACACAAACTTTTCGCTAAGTTGGAAAAATGTGTTTTCAACGTGACTGAAGTTGAATTCTTGGGATTCATATTATCACCTGGCGGAGTGCGTATGGATTCAAAGAAGGTCGATGCAGTTCTCAAATGGCCATCACCATCCTCCGTAAAAGGTGTGCAAAGCATGTTAGGCTTCGCTAACTTTTACCGCAGGTTTATCCCCGAATTCTCTCGAATAGTCCAGCCCATCACTGCCTTGTTAAAGAAAAACAAACGTTTTGAATGGTCTACCGAGGCGGAACAAGCTTTCCAGGATTTGAAGACTAAATTTATCTCTGCACCAATCTTAAAACACCCTCGCCCCGAACTCCCCTACATCGTGGAAACTGATGCTTCAAGCCTTGCCATGGGGGCAGTTCTATCACAAAAGGACCCGGTAACCAATCAGTTGCATCCCGTGGCATTTTGGTCCCGCAAATTCTCGCCTCCTGAAATCAATTACACGATTACTGACAAGGAACTTCTGGCTATCAAGTCTGCCTTTAAGGCTTGGCGGCATTATCTGCTGAGGGCCCGACACACCGTTACTGTGATTACGGATCACCGAAACCTGCAATATTTGAAGACCGCAAAAGCCCAATCCTCTAGACAACTCCGTTGGGCATTATTCTTTGCCGAGTTTGACTTCATAATTACCTATCGACCTGGTACAAAGAACGGTAAAGCCGATGCCCTTTCTCGGATGGGAGTGGAAGAACACTTGGTCAACCCTAAACCTGTACCAATCATTCCCGAACAAAGAATTCTGGGTGTAATCGCCACAGAATCGATAGAGGAAGTTAAGGATAAAGCCAGGCAACTTGTAACTCCAGCAGACATACAGAATTGGCATCTGCAGGGAAAGGACTTTGCAGTAAAGGACAACTTATTGTATTTCCAAGAACGATTATACCTACCAAGCACAGATTTACAGAAAAAAGTAATCTCTTGTTATCACGACTCTTTAATGGAAGGTCATCCCGGTATATCCAAGACCTCAGAAAAGATCAAGCGCTACTTCTGGTGGCCGTCTTGGAAAAAAGATATCAGAGACTTTATAATGTCCTGTGGAGTATGCGCCCAAAACAAGAGTCAAAAGGAAAGACCAGCAGGCCTCTTACGCCCTATTGACATCCCACCTCGCCCTTGGCATACGCTTTCTATGGACTTCATCACCGATCTACCTCCATGCTCCGGATACAATACGATTCTAGTAATCGTGGACTTATTCTCCAAGATGGCGCATTTCATTCCGCTCAAAGGCTTGCCAACAGCAGCAACTCTGGCCCGAGAATTTCTCGAAAACATCGTCCGACTGCACGGTTTTCCTTCGGTTCTAATTTCGGATCGAGGGAGTCAATTTATTTCTCATTTTTGGCGAAGTTGCTGTCGGTCGGCTCAAATTGATGTGAGACTATCGACCAGTCACCACCCTCAGACCGACGGACAAACCGAGAGGACCAATCAAACTCTGGAACAGTATTTACGCTGCATGCTACAACAAACTGAAAAAACTTGGAAAGATATCCTTTGGATAGCCGAGTATGCCTACAATAACTCTGTCCATTCGGGAACTGGGAAAACCCCGTTTTTTCTTTTGTACGGCAGTCACCCTCGAACCTCGGAGTTGGATCCCCTCCAAGATCTTGAAACACCAGCAGTAGACTACCTGCATTCTACAATCACCCAAGCCTTTAAGGAAGCTGTTTCTCACCTTCAAAGGGCTAAAGAACAATACAAGAAAGGAGCAGATCAACATCGGAAGGAAGCCCTTCACTATCAAGTAGGGGATCAAGTCTGGTTATCCACCAAATATCTATCTCTAAAAGGGCCACGCACATTCAACCCAAGATACCTTGGTCCCTATTCCATCACTACCATAGTAAACCCAGTAGCGGTCAAGTTGGACTTGCCCCCGCACATGAAGATACATCCGGTCTTCCACGTCTCTCTATTAAAACCCGTGCAACCTCAAACCCGACTAACCAAATCTCCAAAACCTATCCTAGTGGATGGAGAACTCGAGTTTGAAGTCAAAAGCATTCTGGACTCCAAGATCTCCAAATCTAAACTATTCTACCTAATTGACTGGAAAGGCTACGGCCCCCAAGAGAGATCCTGGGAACCTGCTGAATATGTCCACGCTCCTCGCCTAATCAAAAGATTTCACCGAACATTTCCTGACAAGCCAAAACCCCCGGAGAAGCCCGGTTTGGGAGGGGCCTTGAGGGGGGGTACTGTCATGATCTCTGCTTCCAAAAGGTCAGGGTTTTCCCAACTCCCTTGGAAGCAGATCCATAACCCAGGTTCCGAGTGCCAACCAGTCCCAATTGGGACCTTTTGGACCCAGTCCTGGCGCCAGTGGCACCAGGCTCATAAATATGCCCAGTCCCAGAGCTGGAAGCGCCGGGCTCATAATGCTTGGGTGGACTTACCTTCAGCAGACCATGCTGCTTACTTGCCTGCCAGTTGAGCCTCTGATCCTCTTCTGTTTGGAACTACTTTTCCTGTTGGGTGGGGCTGGAGCCACTCCCTAGATTCAGAACACTGGAACTCTTCTGGAAGGCAGGAACTCTTTTCTTATCAGGAACTCTTTTCTTACTTAGGCGTGGCTGTGGAAGGAGACACCTAAGCACTACAGGAGGCTATTTAAACCACACCCGGTGGATGAATCTTGCTTTGCGTTATTCTGCAACCTCTGCAGCAGAACGCTCATCGTGTCTTCTGCATCCGGTCCTGGGCCTAAGGAAAAAGGCTTACCATCCTGAATCCAGTCTTCAGCAACACCTATAAAGACAAGAAAGAACAGGTTAGCATTCCGGCATCTGAAAGGCAAAGGCTTACCATCCTGAATCCAGTCTTCAGCAACACCTATAAAGACAAGAAAGAACAGGTTAGCATTCCGGCATCTGAAAGGCAAAGGCTTACCTACTCTTCGTGCGCTCCGGAGGTCTTCACACTGCATTCCCGCATCTGAAAGACAAAAGTTTACCAACTCTTCGCACGCTCCGGAGGCCTTCGGCGCTGCATCCCGCATCTGAAAGACAAAACAAGGTGCGTTTAAAGACATTGGGGAACTTTAATACTCACGTGCCATTACTCCTTTCCACATCTAATCCAGTGGGTATTCCGGCACCCTGCAGCCGCTCCGAACTCGTACCTGCAAAATAAAAAGACAGTTAGAGCGCATAGTGAAGCAGGCAACAAGCGCTTACTTACGTGCTTCCAGGCGCTTCTATTCATCACACGGGCTCCATCTTCAACTCACTTCAGCCCGTCATCCGCCATCGCCGGAACCCTGCAAAACAAGAGACATCATTACTAAAGACTTTAAAGACATTTGAATGACTCGAAACTTACCGTTCGTGCAGTAAACGACGGACAGCAGTCCTCTGAAGTCAAGAGGCCTGCGCTACCTATCCAGTGAAGAAACTGGTTACAGCACCCTGCCCCGAGGCAGATGGAGAGCTCGGCATTCACTTACCTAAGGTGAGAGCGTTAACCTTTGGGGGTCTACAGGAGAGGAGGAGAGGAAAGAGATAGGGACACCCCAATAACCCCAGTTCATTAACCCCATATTTTCTATCTGCAGACATCTTACTCTACACGTCAGGCATACAGTGCACAGAGGTCCAGCCCAAAGAGCCAACCGGGTGCTACACATCACCTTTGAAAATACGGTAGTCGCCCAGTCAAGACCGGCGCCTCTGCGAGAATCAGGTGAGCGTTACACCAGTAGTACCAGTGGAAGCCACAAATCCCAACTAGATCCTGCTTCAGCTAAAGACATTTTCAACATATCATCTATCGATCTGTTACACCGTTCCAGTCCCCCTGAAGAGGAGGGCCAGTAACAAATGTGTAGCTTTCTCTTCACACCCAAGATTTGCCATATTGTTGTCATTAATGCACTAATGAAAGGACTTCCACGGTCTGACTCTATTCTTTGAGATAAACCAAATCTTGAAAAAATATGATCTACAAATAAAGTTTGTACACTGCAGCCTGGAGCAGGAATGCACTCCCCCCATTTGGACATTAGACAAGTTACTGTCAGCATGGACCTGTTTCCACTTGCTGATCTTCTTACAGGCCTGACATAGTCGACTTGGAAATCAGACCATGGGAGTGTCAAGCCGCTTTTCATCAATGGTGCTCTATGAGCCGGTGATGCTGGTTGAAACTGTGCACACACTAAACAGCCTCTGGAGTAGAGATCAACATCTTGGGACATGTGTGCCCAATAGGCGTAATCTTTTAACACTTCCAAATTTTTTCATGAACATCTGTGTTCTGCAGTTATGGCATTGTGGGCACGATGTAACATCAATCCCCGAAATAACAAAGGCAGTACCCATTGAATTTGGCCTGTCACAGATTCTCTAATCATCAGTCCGTATTGTGATCTAATTCTCTTTTTGTTTTTTAACAGCACTCTCAATTCCTCTTTCCCTTTGCAGTCCTCTTCAGTCAGAGGATTTTGTTCTGCATCTAGCAAATGGTTGTAAAATGGGCCCAAAATACGATCTTCCTTTTGCGCTTCGATCAAGTCTTGATCTGGAGTATCAAAACTCCATTGTGCCATAGGCAGTTCAACTCCTTTTGGAGTTTTGGAGTGTGTTATCACACCTAACTGTATTTCACCAAGCAGGTGTTCAATAGGAAATAACTCCCCAATTACAACTCCAATTTTGCCTAATTGATCTGCCTTATCATTTCCCTCCTTATCCTCACCTGGAGTTTTCAAATGACCGCCTATTTTCCTCCAATGGATTATCAGATCATTTTCTGACACAGGCTTGTCTATAGCTTGAATCCTCTTGCCATGTTTAAGTGGCTTCTTCTTAAAGGTGAGCATACCTTTCACTTTCCAGCCAGGTAAATCCTCCACAAAACTATAATAAGAATCAATTACTAGAACTATTTCTTTGACTTAATTTTCTACTGCTGTAGATATTGCCTTATAAATAGCGGCCAATTCTACCACTAGACTACTTTTGAGACCTATTATCATGCTTACTCTTGGAATGTTGTCACATTTAAACCATATGTTTCCTATTCCTACCACAAGTTATTTTTCTGTATCATTCTCTACATGGTGTGCACATCCATCTACATAGCCAGTTGGTAAATCCTTAAATGTCTCTTCATTGAATGACTTGTGTGTGGATTGCTCAAATTCATTCAAACCTTTTTCTAGCTCTGTGTCATCAGGCGCACATACAGCTGCACAATCATGCAACTCTGCTAATCCTTCAGCAACTGGGCTCTTTTTATTTTGTTCAAATTTCACTTCTACAGCAAATCCCTGAAGTGCTAATCTCCAGGAAGTAATTCTTGACTGGGCCAAATTTTCCCTGATATGATTCTCTTACTTTGTAAAAATTGCAGAGGCTTGTGATTTGTTTCAACAATCACAAACTCCCCTTGAATTATGGGGGCAAAAATGTTGGAATGCCTAAACAGTGGTCAGAAGGGCTTTTTCGCATCATATTTTTGATATAACACTACTGACATGCATTGATCTGTACATCCTATTTCTACAGAGAAATCCTGGTTTTTCATCAGATATGCCAAACATGGAACTTTCATCAAACACTCTTTTAGCATGACTACTGCCGCATGTTGTTGCTTTTCCCATTTCCAGGCCAAGCTTCAGTAATCTTGTTAAAGGTTGTGTAATCTCTGCATAATTCTCAATTAATTTCCTGTTGTAACTTGTCATTCCTTCAAACTCTTTAAACTTTTCAAATCAGTGGGATCTTTAAGTTCATGAATTGCCTCCACTTTTTTCTTTTGTGTGTTTAATCCATGTTCTGTCACCTCATGACCTAGGAAGATTACCCTTTTTCTACACACTGTGCTTTCTGTAAAGATACTTTTGCCCCAGCCTTCTGCAGCTGACTGAGCACATGTCTAATCTCATTGAAGTGGCTTTTCAGATCTTCATTTTTGATCAACTCACATAAACTGTTGTCCCTCTTTCAGCTGCATCCAGGAGTGCCTTGTTCAGGAATATCCCAAACTCACTCCCACTATTGACATACCCAAAAGGGGCCCGGGACCAAGCATATTGTGATTTGTCAAAAGACAATGCAAACAAATTTGAATATCTTTGGCACACACCAGTATCCAGCTATAAGGCCTAATGTGGTAACCAGCTTTGACCTGTGAACCTGTGCAAGACCCTGATCAATAAATGGAAGGGGCCACCTTGAAACAAGTAGCTTTTTGAATAATTCTCATAGATCTGCACACAAGCGCCATTGGCCATTAGGTCTTACCACACCCAATATAGGGGTATTTGATGTACTTTGAATAGGCCTAATGATTCCTCTAGATTCTAGATTGTTGATTATTTCAGCTAGTGATTCCATACATGCCAGGGGTAACCTATATTGTTGCACAAATACTGGCCCCCTGCCATGTCCTTCTGGTAGTGTGGCAAAATGCAAATCAGTCAACCAACATTCTTAGGCATCTTTGGCAAAAACCTGTTTGAATTCCATAAATATTTTTCTCAACTTGTCTTTTTCTTCTTCGCTTGTGCAAGCATCTGCAGCTTCAATTTTCTCCTCTAGCATTTTAGAAACTCTGGGAAGTCCTCCAAAGGAAGAACCTCTGTACTTTCCTCTAATCGTGTTGCAGTGTCTCTTTGAGGGTCACTATACTCAAATATTTTGGAATACTGGTCTCCATTACAATGTGCTGCTTTTCTCCTTTGGATTCTCTTAATTTGAATAGGATACAATCATCTTGATGACAGCACACTATTTCTATTGGCTCATACAGGTACACAGACTGAACTTTAATGATTCCTTTAGGCTTGGACTCCAATGATTCTGGCAACTCACCCTGTGCAGTCACATAGCTTTCAGGAATGTTCTCAATCACTGGGTTACTGAAATCGGCAGTGTAGTAAGACTTCTGTATTGTGATTCCTATTGCTGAATTCTCTTCCAAATAAATGTCTTGACACGCTTTATTGTCCACCAGGATTTGAATGGGTCCATCCCCAATCTCTATCAGTGGAGTATATTCGCCTTCTAACCCTTGCTGCCTCACGGATTCATTTAGGCATACATTATCTGTTGTCCCTTTCTGTATTTTAATGCTACTGTAAATTGTCTGGTGAATACGGGAAAAGTAACATCCCTTTTCACCTGCAGTTCCACTGCATATGGTGTCATCTGGTCACAATGGTATGCCTGTCTATTGTCTTCAAATTCAGGTGTGGTTCCATCCAACCTGAACCAAAATTTTGATTTAGAAATTCTAATGCCATACACATCCTGTGCATGATGTCATTTCTCAAATAGAATTTGTTTTGTGTCCTGCTCACAATCTACACATTGTGATGAATACTCTCAGGGCCAATTGTAATCTTTAACATGCATCTTCCTACAATTCTTTGTCCCAACTCGAGGTCATCTATGCCAAAAATGTGTTGATTCTTTATTTTGAACTTTGGGATCTCCTCCCTGTCATTTATTTGCTGGAGTATCTTTTCATTAATGAAACTCTTTTCATGTTCAAGCTTCAAAGTAGCTTCAATCATTTCAGGATTCCCATTCACATGGATAGGGATCCATGGTTGCCTCTCTCCCATGTGTATTTCTGAGATGCTTGAAATGTGCCTTTCTTTATTTACCTCTGGAGTGACATTTGGTTTGCTTTTTTCTTCATTTAGATAGAAACGCAGTGACTTTTCATCTATTTCTGTTTACCATTTTTTCTTGCGGTCCAAATAAATCTCCAAAGATTGCTTCTCTTTTCTCCTCGCATTTCATCCTGACACATGAGAATGACAGTGACACTAGGCACACAGCCATTCTGAAGATATACTTCCACTGCACATTCTGATTTAGCAACAGTGTAGCATTCCTTTACACTGTTTTTGTATCATTATTTTCATAGGTCTCAATGGCTAAGGACCACAATACTCCATTTACCCCATCAATGAGGGGCAACAACCTCTTCAGGCAATTTGTCCCTATGGGAGAGGGTATTTAATTAATCAATGTGATCAACACTTCCTGTCTCATCCGAAGTTTCCCTATATTTATGTCAACCTCAGTGACACCTTCAATAGGTATTTCTTCCCCATTGAAATTGTGCCTTTGTTTTGCCACACCTTTATATAATTTTGTAGGGATCGCCCTTCATTGATACTTTTTACTAGTTATTTTGACATTATTGTTGCTTGGGTACCTGTACCAATCATTGCAAATGCATTACATTTTTTCTTCAATAGTAATAGGAGCATAGTACCTATCTTCAACCTCTTCTAGTACACATAAAAAGTGTGATTTCTTGCTGATTTCAGGACTTACTTTTCTAAGCTCTTTTTTAACTCTTTGCTAGGCAACTGGGCATATGAAATGACATCTTTCCCTCCTTTTTGTCCACTTCATTTTGAATTTCTTTGTCTATTCTCAGAACTAATTTGGTATGAAGCCACTGACTGCCCCTCTGACTTGGGACCACTAGTGTTCAGACCCCACTTTCTTATTGTACTTTTCTCATTGTCTTGGTCCTCGCCAGTTATTACTACACTGCAACCTTTTGACTGAGTATTTTGACAAGTTTCGCGTGACAGCCTGTCAACTTCTGGTGCATGACTCTAATCTGTGTTTTGCATGGAGCCTGTCATTTTTGTCCCTTGGAATATCTGTGGTTCACATTACTCCTCAGGTGACTGACCGGCACCCTCCTTTTGGGCTACTGTTTCCACTGTATGGGTATCAACAGTATCAATTAAGGATAGTCTTTTTGTTAATCCTAATTCTTCATCTTGTGTTTTATTTTCACATGCTCTTTTTAAGTCTGCTTCTCTATTCTTTGGGTTTTTCTTGTTTATGTTCCCCTTTTGATCTTCATTTTCACACACCTGAATAGTCTGGTTCAACTCTAAATTGAACCACACTCCTTTTTTGTGTGCGTTGAAATTCTCTGTCTCACTTTCATTCATTTGTTTTCTTATTTTTAAATCATTAAACAATTCAGATTCATTATTCAAAGGTGATTCATAGGCCTTTGTGTTTTCATCATTGCAGAGATTATGAACTAGTCACTTATTATCAAAACACACAAGATCACTCCTATGACATTCTGCACCTTCACTTGGCTGCTGCTTTTGCACTGCACATGCATTTCCTATCTGTTCAAACAACATTTTGACTTGGGCCTCTAAGCATTGAAACCTGACCATGTCTCTGAATTCCTCCCTTTGTGGCCTGGGCCTGTAATGATTAAACTCACCCTGCCTCTCAGGAGATTGATTTCTATTTGTGTTACCTCTGCATTCATGTGACACAGGAGGTGAAGAATGCAGAGTGACCATCCTTCGAGCCTGGTCGACTGGTGGTGGTGATTGGTTATATTGCCCAGGGACATAATCCATATTTTGTCTTTTGTTTGCTGTAAATTCTCTGCTATGCTGGTTTCCATTTTCAATTAATCTATCCACATATCTTGGTCTTTTTTGGTGGCCATATACCATTGTATTAGGGTCCAATCTACTCTGAGCCCCTAGTGTCTGGTATGGGCCATTGTACCTTTGATTCTGATTTTTATTTAGGCCTGCCATATCATGACAAAATCCCACTCTGGAAGAATTACCCAGATATCTAGGGCTAATGTAAGACTCCCTATTGCTGGGATCAATTGATTGGCACATAGGAGTTTGGGGGATGTTCTCTGTGGAAGCATGCCCCTTTGGCTAGATGTCATGTTGTTTATTGCCTGAGGTTGGGCTGATTCTAGCAGCATTTTACAGATTTTACCGCCAAAATCTCTAGTGTGGGTTCTTTAGACTTTGGTTATGTCTCCTTATTCTTAGGCCCCTCCTCTCCCTGGCCAAATATCACTTCATATCGTTTGGTCCCCTGTTCTATTATCCATTCTAGTGGTTTTTCCCTGTCAATTAACTGGGATACAATTTCTTTTTGGAGTCCATAAAAGTATGCAGTCTTAAATTCTACTGAGTTTAAAGGCCACATCAAAGCATGAAAATGCTCTTTTCAAATTGTGAAGGAATTAGCGAGGGGACATATCTGGCATTGCCGTAATAGTATAAGCTGCTTTTTGGCATCCTGTATAGACTGGTAAGATGAGAATTTATGTCTAACCTCTTGCTCAAAGTCCACCCATGAAAAATGTTCCTGTTTATTGAGACCACGAATGACACTAGCAGCTGCTGAATCTAGGGTTAGGTGAAAGTACTGTCTATATTGTTCCCTAGGTATCTGGAGGGCTTTAAATATATATTGGGAATGGTTTCTAAATGGTCTTCCATGCAACATCTGCCTCCCTTTTTGAATGGTTTAATCAAAGTCTTGATAGATTTCATAATTTGTATAGAACTACATGGTGCATTCTGGTGTGTGTCATTTTGTCGTTCATTCATGTTCTCTTGTTTGTCAGCAATACATGTGAATATCTGCCGGCGATTCAGACCCTTCCATTGGTTTATAACCAGATCTTGCCACAGGAACAGCTGTTGGTACATTGTTTTCTTGGTCATAGCTGTGATTCAGCTCAGTTCCATTGAATTTATTGCCTTGTCGCCTTTCCTGAGACTTGAGACTAAATATTTGCTGTTCTAAGTTCTTGCACTGTCCATGAAGCTGTTCTGCCTCATGACAGAGATCAGAATTCTCATCCCTGACCTTATTGATTATTGCTTGCAATTCATTGATTTGTGTCTGATACTGATTAAGCACTTTGGCCTTTCTGTCATTTTCTTTCAGTAATTTAAATATCTCCTGTTCCTCAGAATGGAATTCTTGAACTTTCCCCCTGTTATCTTCTCTAAGGGTTTTTATTTCTGAAATAGCAGCATCTTTGACTTGTCTTATTTCATCTAAAATTGCTTTTAAGTGGGTTCATTCTTGCTCACTCTCATTAAATTGTTTCTCTCTGAAGCAATTGAGTAGCCATATTACTGCATTTAGTTTGCAATTCGTGTCTAACTCCCTCTGTTTTAATTCCACTTTTAACTGCTGCGCATGATCACATTCATTGTCCAAACTGCATTGTAACTTGCTAATAACTTCCCTGTCATTCCCTTACATCTTTATGGACCTGTGTAGCAGGAACCACAATTTTGCACACAGCCTGATTATACAGTTTTTCTCCTCCTTATATGCTGGTGCTCGGAGTAGTCTAAGGAGGCACACCTGCACAAGGCTTCCTTCATCAAAAAATGTTTCAAATGCCTCCTGTTCTACCTCCTGTTTCTTGTAGTAAGGCCACATCAGTACCCATAGGATGTGTTCTCTTTACCGGGTTGTTAATGCCATCAACATTCCATGAACTAAACTTTAAATGTTTTTTTACCCCTACACTTTGTTTTGCCTGGGTAAAACCTGTACATACTGGCAAAGAGTTGGAAAATAGGGAGTCCTCTGTGAAGCCATTTTCTATAAACTATAACACTGATAACAACTAAAAATGATAAAATGTACACAAAAAAAGCGGTGGGTGGGCACAGCTTCTGCTCACGTCTTTAGATCATTCAGTTATTGTAAGTAATCATAACTTATATTTAAGAGTGGGGTGCAAACCCAGTGTTTTAGTGCCTCTGTGTCGGCACACACATTTATTGAGGAGAAAATGACCAAGGCTCTCTAGCCTTCTATGTGGGCCGCACACCCTATCATCCACTATGTGGTTTGGATATTATATCTTCTTTCTGTCATCGTCTTGTTCAGAACTTCGTAAGCGTTCCATGCAAAACACTCTCCTTATATCTTCTGTTTGCCAACAACTGCCTTAAATTTTATTAATTCAATAATATATGCAGATGCACCAATCGCTGATGCATTTTGGACTATAAAGTCCTTCCTCTGGGCATACACAGGTCATCTTCGTCATAGGTCAAACAATAGTTAATATATCAGGTGATATTACGATTGCAATAACCCAGATATCAAGGCAACTTGTGCGCAATCCGCTCCACATTCATTAATCATGTTGCGAATCAGTGTCAGCCGGCATTGCCAAGATCACAATTATCCATATCCATGTATATGATGTATTTCAAAAAAGGTAGCAGGCGCTCCTCTCCAGAAAGAACATGGCATGATAACCTGTTCTGAGATGAGAGTTTGCAGCACATGCTTTTTGCTCACTGTACCTTTCACAGATGGGAAATATCCATTTGCATATCAGTCTTTGTCCCGCCCACATGGGCAGTCCAGCACCGAAATGCTATGGCAATTCCTCTCTGAACAAGAGTACCAACAGCAACCCCATACACGTGTTTCAGCCTTGTTGGACCTCATCAGTGAGGTGAAGCTGTGCCTCTCTGAGCACAGTGAGCAGGGAGTCCACGTCTGGTTGCCCCCAGGTAACTCAGGGTGTATATGATGTATTCATAATACAGACATCATATGAAAATAAAGCAATGCTAAAATAAAAACCAAAACAAAAATTGTGCCTTTGGCCACAGTACATACAAAACAATTAACACATATAGACAACGTAAAGAAAACACAGAGAAATAAACAGTATATACGTCAGAACAGCATATTACAGTTACGTTTCTTCAATCTCCACACAAGGTCATATCTAGTATTTTGGCCAGTTCGTATCGTAAGAGAAAAAGGGAGGGGGCGAAGGGAGGAGAGAGAGAGAAAAGAAAAGAAAAGAAAAGAAAAGAAAACAAAAGAAAAGAAAAGAAAAGAAGAGTGCAGTCTATCCACATGTTTGCCAGGGCTAAGGGGACCCTCTGGTGCCATCATGCTAATGTCCATCTTGGTGTCTATCCTAGGTGGCTAATGAGTGCCTCTTAATCATATCAGTGCATAACTCTCTAAAGCAGGTGCTTCCCAATTCACCCTGTCATGCTCGTTGTACTGTAATCTAACCTACAAGACTCGTGTTCAGTCCAATCTGTTCCCGACCAGTATGCAGGGACGTCATTTGGGGGTCGCCAGAGGTCGCAACTGCGACCTCTGGTGATTTCCTTGCGACCTCTGTGATCTTTTTGCGACCTCTGATTAAGCCTTGCTGCATAATTCTTTTTAAAATAATCAGGGGTCGCGAAAAGATTGCAGAGGTCATGGAGCTTGCCTTGCGGGCTACCGTGCGTGCGAGTCAGCCTGCCAGTGCCTTCAACCTCTGATTATTTTAAAAAGAATTACAAGGCAAGTCACTGGCGGGCTGAATCGCGTGCACAGCGACTTGCAGGGCAGGCTCCATGATGCCTGCTTGGGGGCGGGCGCGGCTCCACTAGGTCTGGAGGCTGGCACGCGAGGTCATGGTTGCCTGGCAACCATGAACTTTGTCCGACCTCGCCTCCGCTATGTTTCCTGCATCGCAGAGGTCATGGAGTTTGCCATGCGGGTTGCCGTGCGCGCGAGTCAACCTGCCAGTGCCTTTCGAACTCCGATTATTTTAAAAAGAATTATGAGGCAAGTTACTGGCGGGCTGAATCGCGCGCGCAGCGACTTGCAGGGCAGGCTCCATGATGCCTGCCTGGAGGCGTGCGCGGCTCCACTAGGTCTGGAGGCTGGCACTCGAGGTCATGGTTGCCTGGCAACCATGAACTTTGTCGGGTCTGACCTAGCCTCCGCTATGTTTGTTTCCTGCATTGCCCGGCTTTGATGTCATAGCTAGACACACAGACAGAATACCGGCTGCCGCGCGCACGCAGACCGCCAGCACACCTATTCTCCCTCTCAAACACCCCCCAAAGTATGTGTCCCCACTGCTGGCTGCTGATGGTGCTGCTGCTGGAGTCCAGGGCGTGGGGGCGAGGGGATGCCCCGGCTGCACCGGCGGAGATCTGGATGCACGGAGGAGCAGACTATGCGCCCCGAGGAAGATTACTCGAGCGACCCCTGCAGAAACCCTTCCTGCCACAGAGCCCGGAGGAGCACTGCGACCAATCCTGCTACAGAGTGGCTCCTGGGGAGCCCTGCAACCCAGCCTGCTACAGAGCCCTGGGGGAGCCATGTGGGGTCTACACTCCCAGCTGCGTGTGGGGCTGCGCTGCATCGGCCGGGCCAAGGGGAACTTACCGCTGCAAGCACTGATGCACGGCAAGGGGGTCTGCCGGAACCACACTGCATCCGAGCAAGGTGAGGGCTGCATGCAGTGCGCACTGTTGGTGAACATTATTCTCTGCCTTGTGCTTTACCCTTCGTTTAGGAAGCAAGGCAGCAGGGGGAGAATGTGTAGGAATTCTAAAAGTGCTGGGCAGCTTCGCAGTATTTCCTCAGGCACCTTCTCTCCCCAATCCTGTAATTTGTCACTCCTGACAGGCACAAATATCGCTTTCACATCTGCAGGCTTGAGTGTATAGCAAAGACGTCCCTCTGCTTCTGTCCAGGTGGCAATAGGATTTTAGTGGTTTCCATTTAGCAAGAGTCAAAGGCGCTGTTTTTGTCCCTGGATCTTTGATATGCACATGTTTTGTTTCAAAGTTACTGCAAAGTTACTGCAAGTGCAAGTGCTTTTCACTTCCACGTGCCTTTTGTCTTGTCTTCTGTGGAGCCAGGAAACGGTGTCCTGCAGGCATGAGGCATGAGGCACAAGCAGTGCTTAAGTGCTATATATTAAAGCATCATTATCGTTTGGCCTTGGACATCTGCTTGCAATCACTGTGATTTGGTAATATGGGCCAATACGCACTGATATTAACGATACATATGGTGATCCATTCTTGTATGAAATGTACATCAATTCACAGGGTTATCGTGACCATATTGTTCGTAGTGTACTTAGAAACAATGCTATGTGAGGCCACTTCCTGTGATGGCACGTGGGGGCGTGGTCAAATGGCATCACTTCATGTGATGTCACGTGGGGAGTGGTCAAATGACATCACTTCCTGTGATGTCACTCTTGGGGGCGTGACATTGTGATGTCACTTCCGCGACCCCTGGCATTTTGGTGAAATGACGTCCCTGCCAGTATGGCCGTCTAATTCACAATTTGTAAGATAATGTTCATGATGAAAGAACAACAGTAAACCCTGTCAATTATAAATATACCCACATGGTTGCCTGGTCCCTACTGTTGCGTGTGTTTGTCTGTATTTCTTGAATATGGAATTCCTCACCGCAATGCTCCAATGCACGCGTTCTGAATGTCAGCTATGGGAACGTTACCACCAGTGCACGTCAAGCAGTACGCTGCAGACGTCTGGCATGGTTCACATCAATGTCAATACTGTCGGCCAATCTACTTTGTCTGTTACATGTTCACGCATAGATTGGTTGCATGCTTTACTCTTCCATATTAATACTTGTGTGCCGCTGACGTCATGAATTCACATTTATGCCAGACCAACATTTTGCAGTAAATAAAGCACAATCTCCATGGGGGACTATCTGCATACTACTCACGGTAACCTGTTAAATATAAATAGCTTCAGCATAGTCACATTTTTCATTAGTGATAAAAACAGCAATCCATTAACAGGGTAATTCATAGAATTTCGCACAAAAGTGGCGCAGGCGGCTGGCGCACAGTGTGCACGTGCGAATGTCTGCGCCAGCCGCGTGCGCTAAAATCGATATCCATGCACAGCGTATTCATGGATTTCAGCCTCCAAAACCAGCCGTGGCGCAGAGTGGCGCAGCGACCCTGCAGCTGCGCCAGTTACGCCCCCAAGAACGCCCTTGCGCAAGGAAAAGCCATCAAAATACCCAATTCATCGCAAAGGGCTGCGCTAACCCTGGACCAGTATACAGGGCTGCCAAACAGCAAACGGCGAGCGGGGAACGTGTATTACTGGGGTGCACGGGAAGTTCCACACGCGATTTCAGCAGGGTACGTGTATTTCTGGGGTGCGGGGAAGTTCAACACGCGATTACAGCAGGGTACATGTATTACAGGGGTGGGCAGGAAGTTCCACACGCGATTCCAGCAGGGTACGTGTATTTCTGGGGTGCGGGGAAGTTTTACACGCGATTTCAGCAGGGTACCAGTATTACTGGGGTGCGCAGGAAGTTCCACACACGTTTTCAGCAGGGTACGTGTATTTCTGGGGTGCGGGGAACTTTTACACGCGATTTCAGCAGGGTACCTGTATAACTGGGGTGCGCGGGAAGTTACACACGCGATTTCAGCAGGGTACGTGTATTTCTGGGGTGCGGAGAAGTTCAACACGCGATTACGGCAGGGTACCTGTATTACTGGGGTGCGCGGGAAGTTACACACGCGATTTCAGCAGGGTACGTGTATTTCTGGGGTGCGGGGAAGTTTAACACGCGATTTCAGCAGGGTAGGTGTCTTACTGGAGTGTGCGGGAAGTTACACACACGATTTCAGCAGGGTACGTGCATTTCTGGGGTGCGGGGAAGTTTGACATGCAATTTCAGCAGGGCACGTGTATTACAGGGGTGTGCGGGAAGTTACACACGCGATTTCAGCAGGGTACGTGTATTTCTGGGGTGCGGGGAAGTTCAACACGTGATTACAGCAGGGTACATGTATTACAGGGGTGCGCGGGAAGTCCCACACGTGATTCCAGCAGGGTACGTGTATTTCTGGGGTGCGGGGAAGTTTTACACGCGATTTCAGCAGGGTACCTGTATTACTGGGGTGCGCGGGAATTTCCACACGCGATTTCAGCAGGGTGCGTGTATTTCTGGGGTGCGTGGAAGTGTAACACACGATCACAGCAGGGTACCTGTATTACTGGGGTGCGCGGGAAGTACCACACGCGATTTCAGCAGGGTACGTGTATTATTGGGGTGCGGGCAAGTTTCACACGCAATAGGCCCTGTGCGAGTGGGGTACGTGTATTTCAGGGGTACAGGGGAGTCCTACACGTGAATTGGCAGTGTGGGTCCTCCCAGGTGTTCCCTCTAAACCCTCCATGGCCCCTGCAGGCAGACCACACCACAGGGGACTACCCTGCACCCCTGGTCATGTCCCGCAGGCAGCCCATCCACCATGGGCATGCCGCCCCAGCCAAGCCACATGTCACCTTGCACTAGTGATCTCCAACGCATTACCTCCTTGCACCCCTACCCCACAGTAGCGCAGGGCACCTGCCAGCAGGCACACACTCATGTCCCCCAGCACCCCCACCCCCAGCAGTGCAGGGCACCTGCCAGCAGGCCCCCACTCATGTCCCCTTGCACCCCCACCCCCAGCACTGGCGGTCCCCTGCCAGCAGGCCCCCACTCATGTCCCCTTGCACACCCACCCCCCAGCAGTGTGGGGCACCTGCCAGCAGGCCCCCACTTATGTACCACTCATGTCCCCTTACACCCCCACCCCCCAGCAGTCAGGGGCACCTGGCAACAGGCCCCCACTCATGTCCCCTTGCAGCACCACCCCCAAGCAGTGCAGGGCACCTGCCAGCAGGCCCCCACTCATGTCCCACTAATGTCCCCCTGCACCCCCACCCCCCAGCAGTGCAGGGCACCTGCCAGCAGGCCCCCACTCATGTTCCCTTGCACACCCACACCCCAGCAGTGTGGGGCACCTGCCAACAGGCCCCCACTCATGTCCCCTTGCACCCCCAGCACTGAGGGGCACCTGCCAGCAGGCCCCCACTCATGTCCCCTTGCAACCCCACCACCCAGCACTGAGGGGCACCTGCCAGCAGGCCCCCACTCATGTCCCCTTGCACACCCACCCCCCAGCAGTGCGGGGCACCTGCCAGCAGGCCCCCACTCATGTCCCACTCATGTCCCCTTGCACCCGCACCCCCCATCAGTGTGGGGCACCTGCCAGCAGGCCCCCACTCATGTCCCCTTGCACCCCCACTCCCCAGCAGTGCAGGGCACCTGCCAGCAGGCCCCCACTCATGTCCCACTCATGTCCCCCAGCACCCCCACCCCCCAGCAGTGCAGGGCACCTGCCAGCAGGCCCCGACACATGTCCCCCAGCCAACACGTCATCACAATCTAGATCCCTGGCCCTTATGGCCAGCCTCCACATGCCAAAGACCCACCCAAGTATTGCATCCACCCACATAGAAATGCCAATTTCATGATACAACCCCAATGGCAAGTATGTAAATGAACACATGTCCGTCACACACACACAATGGGTGCAAGTGAATGTCAAAACCCATATCATGACACGCATGAAACCAATGAGATAATACCACACATCGAAGTATGAAGAAAATAATGTATTAAAAGCAACATGAATGGAACTAAAAACAAAAAACGACAATGGGAATTAAAAACGAAAAGCTGCATGTCCGTAAAATAATGAAAAACAACAAATCATAATCCAAAGGAAAGGTGTCCAAAGTCACAGTTCAAAAAATCAAATCCATTGCTCCATGGGTAAATAAAATAATTAAAAAAATGAATCCAATAGTGAACTATATACAGAAGAACAATCCAGGGTCCATGATCCCAACTGAAGAAATGTAACCTATCAAAAATACTACCTAATGAAAAACTATATACAGAAAGGTGGTGCATTGTCCTAGCGCAACCAAAATAAAGAAAAAACCAAAGGAAACCTAACACTATCTAACTTTTTACACGGGCAGCGGGCAAGTCCAACGGCTCACATGTTGATGTTCCGGGCCAGGGCATCATCGAACTCCGGCTCAATCTCCCGGAGGCGGTCCTCTTCCATGGCCCCGGGGGTTCGCAGGGACGATGACATCTGGAACTCCAGGTCCCTGCGAAAGGCCTCGAGGCACTCGGCCCGCCTCAGGGCCCTACGCATGGAGTTCTCTGCCCTGACCATCGTGAGCCGTGCCTCTTCTTCCCACTGCCGCTCCGCATCTATCGCAGGGCCCAACCGCTGCCACACGGAAGACAATTTCCGTCCAGGGTCCTCCTGCCCTCCGGCCGATGCCTGCCCCATCATGGCTCCCACCTTGTTGCTGCTGCTGCTGTGCCGCTGCCTGTGCCCTGGCTCCTGCTGCCTGCACATCCGCCTCCAGCTGGGGTGCAGTTGTTGAGGTGCCCACCCCTGCTGGACGTCTGACTACCGACTGTGGCAGGGATGTGTCCTCCACCAGCCTGGCCGCAGGGTCAGAGTCAGCTCCACAGGGCACCCAGGTGACACATGGGTGGGAAGATGGCACGGAGGATGACTGGCGCATAGGGGGTTCAGTTGAGGAGGGGGTCGGAACAAGGTCCACAAAACGGAGGAATCCGGCCATGGTGAGCTGTCCCAGTGGGTCAACGCGGTCAACGAGCCATGCGAGAAGACGTGCAGTCTCCTCATGAAAAGACTGCAGGTCAGCTCGCATTGGCACGTTGACGCAACGCCACCCCACCCAGGACAGGCTCAACCCGGTGCCGGATAGCCACATCCGCAGGGAGAGGAAGGCCAGTTGGTGTAAGCCAATCCCCTCCCTGAGAACGGGTCTGGACGTAGGTATCCCTGCTGGTGCAAGATGATGCAGTCACAGGATCAGGGACAGGATTACATATAGGCACCTCCGCGGCGGCCTGTGCTGCCTCCTGTCCCTGCCCCTGCACTGCACCACTAGCACCAGTGGAATCCCCACCTCCAGACCCTGTCTCTGTCACTTGCACGGCCTCCTCCTCCGCCAAACCCCCCACCAACCTGGATGACTCCGTGCCATCTTCCTCCGTTGGGCCCTGTGGGGTCTCAGCTGCCCCTTCGGCTGCCGAGGAGTCCAACTCCAACCTCTGCCTCTTGGACCTCCCCTCGGCAGCTGCGACCTGGGACGCGGCACCGGACTCCTCACTCCCCGACGAGATGACAACCTGGGAGGGGAGCCGGGCCTTGCTTCTCCGGCTGGCGGTGCGATCCCTGCCGCTGTGCTCCACAGCACCTTCTCCGCCCTCTTCATCAGTTGACGCTGCAGACAGGGAGAGATAGGAGACAGGCATCAGGGTACTGTAAATTGGACTCATGCACACATGACAGTTGTACATGAGTGGCATTGTCATATTTCAGACATGGCATCACAATCCCCAACACACATGTCATTGCAACTCACACACATGAGCTATTCCACAGCCATATTGCAACAGCCAGCACCATCCATACACATACAAACAGCATGAGCAGCCAAAGGTGAGCCAGACATCACATGAAACACAGGGAGTGCACTAGACATGCACACACGCCACCACAATTACATGCATGTGTACACCTCCGCCAACTGTCGCAGTGATGAGATTGGCATCCATGTCACATCTGGCAATCAGTCTTCTACATATCAGTCTCAGATGCATCCATGTTGCATCACTGTTGCACCCATGTCAAATACACACACATGCACATGTACACGGTGCAGATACATGTAGCTGGAACCAACATCCATGTGTGACACCACAACCATGCCAACTTACATACACAGTAATCAAAACATGTGTGCTCACATATCTACATTTGGCCTGCATGCTTACCCACACATACACCATCCATGTGTCTCACACATGAAAGGACTTGCATGTGTCAGCCTCACAGCCCTGTACATACACATCCATACATGGCCCTACAAAACCACATGTACAACCTGCACACTACTGGCACACCACCACACGCACAGCTTCCAATCAGTATGCATGTACACTTACCGCTCGACTTCAGACGGGTCTGCCTCTCAAGGACCTGGACGTGGAGCGCTGGGCGTATGCGTTCCAGGACCCTAATCTGATGTTCCGACAGGTGGCCACGGTGCCCCTTAGCATCCGCTGCCTTCAAGAGGCGCCGGGCCATGTTGAGGGTCCTGGACCTGAAGTCCTCCCAGCGCTTCTTGACATCTTGGAAGTCGTGGACTGCCACCCCCTCCGCGTTGATGGCAGTCACGATGTCCGTCCAGATCTGAGTCCGTCCTTCCTTGTCGCCGGCCGACCTTCCGAAGAGAGCATCATACTGCCCCAGGACTTGCTCCACCAGGACACCAACTTCGGTGGCAGTGAAGCTGGTAGCCCTCTGCCTCTCTGGCTGGGGGTTGCCAGTGGTGCCAGATGGTGTAGTGCCCGACATGGCAACCCCAGAGGCAGGTGTGGGTGGGCAACTGGGTCCTGGGGCTGGGGTTTGGAGCGATGGAATAGCAGTCGGGAGTCTTCGGTTCCAGCAGGAGTGGTTACAGCAACAGCACCCCGGGCTGACGTGCAGGCATCAAATGGCAGGGTACGTGGGCAGCAGGAAATCAGGCAGCAGCAGATGGCAGGTGGGAGCGTGCTCGGGGATCTGGGGGGCAGTAATTTGGCCTTCTGGGCAGGAGCGTGGTCTTCCGTGTGCGAACGCGTGGCCAGCTTGATACGGAGTGATTTGGCACGTGAAAATCAAGCACGTCAGCGTGTAATTTGAGGAAAGGCCCTTAGCGCTTAAGCGCATCAGCACGCGTACGTGATTTCATTGGACGAAAGGCCCTTAGCGCGTAAGCGCGTCTGTGACATGCGCGCGCGGGCGTTTCCCTGAACCCGGGTGCATGTTACACGTCCAAGAACTGCACGTCCGAGTGTCAGCTCGTGTAATTGGGGGATAGGGCCTTAGCGCGTATACGCGGAAGTGACATTGGACGTGTGGGCCGGTTCAAAAGGTACGTGTAGGACGTCATTTCCTTGTACGTGCTTTTCGTGGAGAGCGAGTGGGTGAATTCTGTACTTCTTGTCGGTTCACACGCGATTTACTTCACAGCGTTTCTAGTTCGAACTCCCTGTTACCTCTGACAGCTTTTTTCTGATTTTCTGTTGGGCCTGTTTCCTCAAACAGCGTTCACTTCTTCTTTTGTCCTGTCTCCTCAGACAGTGTACAATTCTTCTTTTGGTGGGGGTGTTGCCAACGTGCACACGTGTGTATTTTTCACGCTCATTTTCCAGGCAGACGGTGAGTCGCGCATGTATTTACCAACTGTGCTTGCCCCGTGTGTCGCGTACCCCTTCAGAGGTCATTGTAGGCTGTGTGTAACACACGTACGTTCATTTTTGTGTTTCTGGGTGCCACAGCATAGTGCGGGTTCATTTTTCCACGCACGTGGTCTACGAGGGGTTGCGTGCACGTTATTTTCTGTTTTTGGGGTGCCTGTGCATTGCGTGACCCGTCATCTTTCCCCAGGGGTCACATACAGCCTTGCTAGAGCACTAGGGTACGAATTCCATCTAGTACCCTACCCCTTTGACCCCCAATTGCCCAGGACAATAGTTTACTGCAAATCCCATACGCACAACAACATCAGTGCCATGGTTGGGAGGCGACCAAGCGGTAAGGGTGGCAAAGGTGGCCGAACCTCAAGAGGTGGGCGTGGTGGGCGCGGTAGGGGACGTGGCCGGGATTTGCAGGGTACCCATACCCCCTCCCCCCCATAGTTGAGGGAAACGTGGCTGACACCATCTCTGCTCAGCCCTTGTTGGACCGGCCCATTGTGGCACCTGACCTGGCAGAGGGTGACTCCTAGGCTGACTTCCAGGTCGCCAAGTATAGGCCACGTGTGGCAGTGCAAGTTGGTGTCAGCAGGCCACGTGGATCAGGGGCAGCTATGTCATCTGCTGCCCCGAGTAGGTAGGGTGGGGAGGCTGCAGGGGAAGCCGCAGCTCCATCCACCACAGCTCTGACTCTCCCAGCCAGGGCAGTGCTGGTCCCAGTCCATCTTGCTAACGTTCTCCCTGACTACGTAACACTTCAGCCAATGCCTGCACCAAGTCCCATGCTCAGTGTGCATTCCCACACTCCAACTACCCAGTCCACTGGTGCTCCTGCCCCTAGTGGCCAGAGCAGCATAGGCGACTCATGATCCCCACCACCTTCCAAAAAAAAGAGGAAGAGTGCTCGTCCACTACAGGCTGATACCCCAGACACAGCTACGCAGTCCGGCACGCAAAGGAAGCCTAGCTTCAATGATGCCAAACGTGATGCACTTGTGCAGTATGTGTCCGCACATGACAGCGAAATGTTGATCACTTCAGGGTGCAAGACCACACCTGCTCAACGTCAGGCACACTGGCAGACCGTCGCGGACATCATAAGTGCCCTTGGATTAGTGAGGCGCACAGCTGGTGAGTGCTACAAGCGCTGGAATGACCTTAAGCGCAGGGCAAAGAAAAAGCTGGCCTCAAGTCATGCCGCTACTCTGGTGACTGGAGGTGGGTCTCCACAAGAGGACATTGAACTCACTGTACATTAGTCTGTTGCTGGAACCTATGTCACAGAGGAACAGATCCAAGGTGTGGGAGAACTGCCAGATTACGAGGCATTGTCCGGTGAGTGCACATGCATGTGTGTGTGATCCATGTGTATGTTGTGTGTGTGAGGGGTTCTGATTGAGTGCCAGGTGAGGGTGTGAGTGCCTGAGTGGTTTGGGTCACCCATGTGCTTCATCCAAAACATTCTGCCCCCCTGGATTTGGGTATTACAGTATCCCTTCTGCCCACAGTAGACATTTTGTGCAACATCACACCAGTTGCCCTTGAAGTGGCATCTTGCAACAACATTGTTCCGTATTTCTCATAGTTCATTCAGGCTGATTGTTTCGATCCCCCCACTTTCACTACGCATTTCTCAGCCCTATTGTCAAACGATATGTGACATGCCTATGGTACATGCCATTTGTGTAATGGCATGTGTCATGTATGTGGATTGGACATGCCACTCACAGGCCAATGTTTGATATCTCTGCTAGCCAGCATGCAGCTAATGTGTTGCTCTTCCATCTTGGTGTCATCAGTGTCTGACATTTTCCTCCCCTTCAAACTCAGTGACAGTGCATGCATGGGAGGGTTATAGTCATGTGGGACATGTGTCAATCAAGTACTGGTTCTGTATCTTGTGAGGCCTAATTGTGTGCCATGGTGCTAATGCCTGTTTACATTTTTTGTCTTTCATGTTTTTGCAGGAGATGACGCACTTGATGCTGTTGAGGGTGAGGAGATGGTGTAGACCCAGGAGGGATCTCAGGCACGACCGGGCACCAGTGGGGGACGGGGTGTGGTGGTGGGTGAGAACCCACTCTTGCTGCAGACTGTTCTCTCCAGGGGTGTCTCTGGGTGCACCTCCCCAGACCTCTATTCAAGTGTTGATTCGGATGATGAGACCTATGTGGCTTCGCAGGTAGGTGTTTCTGGAAGGAATTCTGTTCTGTCCGACCCACCTGCACCAGGGGTACAGCCCACTATGGGGATGTCAGTGTTGGTAGGTCCACCTTTGGTGGTTACGGATGCAGGGCCACACTCCGCAACATCTGATCCTGTTCCTGGGCCAGCAGATCAGAGGGGTAATGCAGTCCTGCAGCCTCAGGCAGTGCCGACACAGCAAGGCACAGTTCGCCTTGCCCCAGACAGGTGTGGTGCCCACCAACACGGTGGCTGTACGCCACCAGGCAATACCGCATGGGAGAAATCCATATACGGTATGGCAAACCAACAGGCAGCAGCATCTGAGATGATGGCTCAAGCTATGGAGAGGGTTCCCACTTCCATTGTCTCCCCCCAGAAAGGCAGATGGAGCAACTACAGCAGGCAACAGACTCCATTTGCCGATCACTCAGGGAGGACATGTTGACGTCCAACAGGGACAGACGGGCGGCCCTGGACACTCTGCGGGAAGCCATTTCTTTAGAGTCCCAGGGCCAGAGGGAAGCCCTGAGGGTAGAAGTCCATCACCTCAGGCAGACTCTTGTGGACCTTGAGGCTTCCACTGTCATGAGGACAGAACAGCTGCTGGAGCGGGTCACACATACGCTCTCAGCAGAGATGCAGGCAACTCGGGAGGAGGTCCGGGCATCACGTCAGGTGGTGCATGGGGATCTCCGCACCATATTCCTCCAGAACGAGACCTTCCACACCCGCATGCTTGCTGCCATGGAGGACCAGACTAGGGTTATGCGTGGGCTGCCTCCCATAGCACCACCACTTCCTGTGGCAGCAGCAGCACAGAGTGATGAGAGCGATCACAGCGATTCTGAATCTCTTACGATAGCGTAGCCGTGCAGGCCATGAGCCCACGGAGGTGTTTTTTTTTTGCAACATCCACACAGGTGGCTGTTGGTGTGCACCCTGTCCTTGGACCTCCTGGGTGGCCTCCCCGACCCCCTAGCCCCCACATGGCCATTTTTGATTTTTGATTTTTGATTTTTGATTTTTGGTTTTTGATTTTTGAGTTTTTGTTACAGTGTGTTGCCTTGTGTGGCTCCCGTGGGCATCCACTGTATTCCGGCTGGGCACATGCAGGCTTGTCCTGAGTTTGGTTAGATGCTTGGGTTTGTGAGACACACACCCCTCCTGCTTCCCGTTTCCATGTGCTTGCAAAGGGTGTGCCCAAGTGACAGTGACTTACACAGTGACGTTGGACTCCCATGACATGTGTGGGCAGTCTGTAGTCAATACTGTGTATACATTCCTAGTGCATATTGTTGTAGTATTGTACACTGCATGGTGTATTGATGTGTGCGTGTGCATCCATGTCTCCCTCCTAATTTGCAGGTTCATTCCTCATGTCTTCACAAGGCCGTCTACTTTGGAGATGGAGTTCATGTTGTAAGCAGTGCACTTCCAGATTTGTGTGGCACCAGCACTGTACAGTTGGAAGTGGTCGATGTGCTAGCATCACCAGGTTGTAAGACTACGTAGCCTTTAACTTAGTACTGTCATGTGAATGCTATGTTTGGGGTTGGCTAGCTGCATTGTATTGTGGTAAGTCTTTGGTCATGCATGTTGTCAGTTCTACATTAATGGGAGCATATTGTGTGTGGCCATTTTCCATTCGAGACACTGTACTTTGTGACACTTGTGTCATGTTTTGGGGATTCCTTTGTTTGCTCTCACATAGCATGACATCCCATGGTGTGTTGGGTGGCGGTGCTGGGGAGGTGTTGGGTGACATGGCACTGTTGTCATGTTGTATCTTGCAAGGGCATAATGATTTTAGCAGCATAGAAGTGTGTCTTTTGATGACACAGCATTGGTGGTGTTTGTGTAGGTAGGGATGCACACAATGGAACACTTCCAGGTGAACAATCTCAGGCTGGTATGGTTGTGACAGTTGACTGTCACTTGACTCATCATCATTGATAGTCAGCTGGTATGTGCCAGGGCTGTGTGCACTCCACAGGGGTGTGATTTTAGGTGAAGTAATTAGCCACCAGCTGCGTACGGGCTGTCTCACCCCGTGCCCTTTCCCCTCCCATGCGCAGCGGGCGTGCATGTGGTTGGGGATGTGGGGGCATCACCATGTCCATGGGCAGGCCCCGGCGTGTTGCAACATTGTGCATGACACATGCTGCCACTATGATCCTGCACACTACTGGGGGAGCGTATAACAGCTGCCCGCCAGAACGGTCAAGGGAGCGAAAGCGTGACTTGAGCACTCCGAATGTGCGCTCCACTATGCCACGGGTTGCAATATGGGCTGTGTTGTATCTTTCCTCGGGTGGCGTGGTGGGGTTCTGAATTAGCGTCATCATGTGGGTGCTCAGAGGGTAGGCACTGTCCCCTGGGGAGGTGGTGATGGGTATCATTAGTGGGGTTGTGACATTACTCAGTATCTGACATGCATGCATGTGCTGTTGCATTTATACTCACCGATCAGCCATGTATCGCCATGCCGCCCAGCTTCTAGGTCCCGGTTTAGGGTTGACATTCTGTAAATGAAACTGTTGTGGGTGGACCCTGGATAGTTGGCATATACTGAGGTGATGATTCCGTTTGCATCACATACTACCTGGACGTTGATGGAATGCCAGTGCTTGCGGTTACTATAGATGTGCTCAGATGCCCTGGGGGGACGTAGAGCCACATGGGTGCAGTCAATGGCAACTAGGTGGGAAGTGTGCCACCCCGTAAAAATCCTGGACGACAGCCTGCCTTTCTGCAGGTGTTCTGGGCAGGTATATGTGCCTGCGTACTGATGGGCGTGCAGTCATGATGGCCAAGACCTGGTGTAGGCAGCATGACTGCGTGGCCTGTGACACCCCCCCCCACTATGGCACTTGTCCGCTGAAATGATCCAGTGGCCAAGAAGTGCAGTACATTAAGGACCTTCTCCAGGGGGCTGAGTGCTTGGGAGCAGAGGGTGCGTGATGTGAGGTCATCCTCCCACTCACTGACCAGGTCGAGTATTATGTGAGGTGGAAACCTGTACCTCCCATACACGTGGTCATCAGGAATCCCATAAAGGCTGGTTCTAGGTGTAAACATTCTGGGCCTGACTATCCTCCTCCTCCTCCTGCAGTATCCCACGGCCACTGCTGTTAGGATCGGTATATTCATCATGGCGTCTGAGCTTGTTTGTTGTTTGCGCACACTTTTATGCTGCGCAGGTCGACGTACGCCTGCTTCCTGCTGGCTAACGTGATTCTGGATTAGCGCGTCTTTTTTGGCGTGTGTGCGTGGGGGCGTTCCGCTCATTTGCCTCCTGTACTTCCACGCCCACCACAGTAATACACGTACCCCGCTCACCCAGCCCCAATCGCGTGTAAAACTTCCCGCGAGCCTCTGAAGTACAAGTACCCCGCTCGCCCAGGCACAATCGCGTGTAAAACTTCCCGCGAGCCCCTGAAGTACACGTACCCCGCTCGCCCAGGCACAATCGCGTGTGAAACTTCCTGTGCACCCCCGAAATACATGCTATTTTTGACACAGAGGGTGTCTGTGTTTGTCGCGTACCCCTTTGCACGTCATTTGTCCTAGAGGGCCACAGTGTGGGACATTCATCAGAGCTGTGTATACGGCTTTTGTTAGCGCACATTTTTTTAATGCGCAGGGACGCTACCACCTGCCTTTGTGTGGCGGACATGTGTTGATGTACATAGTTGACTTTTGGTTTGTGTCATGGGATCGCCATTACACTGCTGGGGAGTGGGGGTGCAAGGGGACATGAGTGGGGGCATGCTGGTAGGTACCCTGCACTGCTGCGGGGTGGCGGTGCAAGGGAACATGAGTGGGACATGAGTAGGGGCCTGCTGGCAGGTGCCCTGCACTGCTGGGGGGTGGGGGAGCAAGGGGACATGAGTGGGACATGAGTGGGGGCCTGCTGGCAGGTGCCCCTCAGTGCTGGGGGGTGGGTGTGCAAGGGGACATGAGTGGGGGCCTGTTGGCAGGTGCCCCTCAGTGCTGGGGGGTGGGGGTGCTGGGGGACAAGAGTGGGGGCCTGCTGGCAGGTGCCCTGCACTGCTGGGGGGTGGGGGTGCAAGGGGGCATGAGTGGGGGCCTGCTGGCAGGTGCCCTTCAGTGCTGGGGGGTGGGTGTGCAAGGGGACATGAGTGGGGGCCTGCTGGCAGGTGCCCCTCAGTGCTGGGGGGTGGGTGTGCAAGGGGACATGAGTGGGGGCCTGCTGGCAGGTGCCCTGCACTGCTGGGGGGTGAGGGTGCAAGGGGACATGAGTGGGGGCCTGCTGGCAGGTGCCCTGCACTGCTGGGGGGTGCGGGTGCAAGGGGACATGAGTGGGACATGAGTGGGGGCCTGCTGGCAGGTGCCCCTCAGTGCTGGGGGGTGGGGGTACTGGGGGACATGAGTGGGGGCCTGCTGGCAGGTGCCCTGCAGTGCTGGGGGGTGGGGGTGCAAGGGGACATGAGTAGGGGCATGCTGGCAGGTGCCCTGCACTGCTGGGGGTGGGGTGCAAGGGGACATGAGTGGGGGCCTGCTGGCAGGTGCCCCTCAGTGGTGGGGGCCGGGGGTGCTGGGGCACATGAGTGGGGGCCTGCTGGCAGGTTCCCCCCAGTGCAGGGGGCTGGGGCTGCTGGGGGACATGAGTGGGGGCCTGCTGGCAGGTGCCCTTCAGTACTGGGGGGTGGGTGTGCAGGGTACATGAGTGGGGGCCTGCTGGCAGGTGCCCCTCAGTGCTGGGGGTGGAGGTACTGGGGGACATGAGTGGGGGCCTGCTGGCAGGTGCCCTGCACTGCTGGGGGGTGTGGGTGCAAGGGGACATGAGTGGGGGCCTGCTGGCAGGTGCCCTGCACTGCTGGGGGGTGGGGTGCAAGGGGACATGAGTAGGGGCCTGCTGGCAGGTGCCCCTCAGTGCTGGGGGGTGGGTGTGCAAGGGGACATGAGTGGGGGCCTGCTGGCAGGTGCCCCTCAGTGCTGGGGGTGGGTGTGCAAGGGGACACGAGTGGGGGCCTGCTGGCAGGTGCCCTGCACTGCTGGGGTGTGGGGGTGCAAGGGGACATGAGTGGGACATGAGTGGGGGCCTGCTGGCAGGTGCCCTGCACTGCTGGGGGGTGGGGGTGCAAGGGGACATGAGTGGGACATGAGTGGGGGCCTGCTGGCAGGTGCCCTGCACTGCTGGGGGGTGGGGGTGCAAGGGGAGATGAGTGGGACATGAGTGGGGGCCTGCTGGCAGGTGCCCTGCACTGCTGGGGGGTGGGTGTGCAAGGGGACATGAGTGGGACATGAGTGGGGGCCTGCTGGCAGGTGTCCTGCACTGCTGGGGGTGGGGGTGCAAGGGGACATGAGCGGGGCCTGCTGGCAGGTGCCCTGCACTGCTGGGGGTGGGGGTGCAAGAGGACATGAGTGGGACATGAGTGGGGGCCTGCTGGCAGGTGCCCCTCGGTGCTGGGGGGTGGGTGTGTAGGGGACATGAGTGGGGGCCTGCTGGCAGGTGCCCCTCAGTGCTGGGGGGCGGGTGTGCAAGGGGACACGAGTGGGGGCCTGCTGGCAGGTGCCCTGCACTGCTGGGGGGTGGGGGTGCAAGGGGACATGAGTGGGGGCCTGCTGGCAGGTGCCCTGCACTGCTGGGTGTGGGGGTGCAAGGGGACATGAGTGGGGGCCTGCTGGCAGGTGCCCCTCAGTGCTGGGGGGTGGGTGTGCAAGGGGACATGGGTGGGGGCCTGCTGACAGGTGCCCTGCACTGCTGGGGGGTGGGGGTGCAAGGGGACATGCGTGGCACATGAGTGGGGGCCTGATGGCAGGTGCCCTGCACTGCTGGGGGGTGTGGGTGCAAGGGGACATGAGTGGGGGCCTGCTGGCAGGTGCCCCTCAGTGCTGGGGGGTGGGTGTGCAAGGGGACATGAGTGGGGGCCTGCTGGCAGGTGCCCCTCAGTGCTGGGGGGTGGGTGTGCAAGGGGACACGAGTGGGGACCTGCTGGCAGGTGCCCTGCACTGCTGGGGGGTTGGGGTGCAAGGGGACATGAGTGGGACATGAGTGGGGGCTTGCTGGCAGGTGCCCTGCATTGCTGGGGGGTGGGGGTGCAAGGGGACATGAGTGGGACATGAGTGGAGGCTTGCTGGCAGGTGCCCTGCACTGCTGGGGGGTGGGGGTGCAAGGGGACATGAGTGGGACATGAGTGGTGGCCTGCTGGCAGGTGCCCCTTAGTGCTGGGGGCGGGGGTGTGCAAGGGGACATGAGTGGGGGCCTGCTGGCAGGTGCCCCTCAGTGCTGGGGGGTGGGTGTGCAAGGGGACACAAGTGGGGACCTGCTGGCAGGTGCCCTGCACTGCTGGGGGGTGGGTGTGCAAGGGGACATGAGTGGGGGCCTGCTGGCAGGTGCCCCTCAGTGCTGGGGGGTGGGTGTGCCAGGGGACACGAGTGGGGGCCTGCTGGCAGGTGCCCTGCACTGCTGGGGGGTGAGGGTACAAGGAGACATGAATGGGGCATGAGTGGGGGCCTGCTGGCAGGTGCCCTGCACTGCTGGGGGGTGGGGGTGCAAGGGGACATGAGTGGAACATGAGTGGGGGCCTGCTGGCAAGTGCCCCTCAGTGCTGGGGGGTGGGTGTGCAAGGGGACATGAGTGGGGGCCTGCTGGCAGGTGCCCTGCACTGCTGGGGGGTGGGGTGGAGGGGGTCATGTGTTGGTGATCAGTAGTGCAAGATGACATGTGGCTTGCCTGGGGGGCATGCCCATGGTGGATGGGCTGCCTGCGGACATGGCCAGGGGTGCAGGGTAGTCCCCTGTGGTGTGGGCTGCCTGCAGGGGCCGTGGAGGGTGTAGAGGGAACACCTGGGAGGACCCACACTGCGAATTCACGTGTAGGACTCCCCTGCACCCCAGATATACACGTACCCCACTCGCACAGGGCCTGTCGCGTGTGAAACTTCCAGCGCAACCCCGAAATACACGTACCCCGCTTGCCCAAGGCCAATCACGTGTGAAACTTCACGCGAGCCCCAGGAATACACGCACCCCACTCGCACAGCGCCTATCATGTGTGAGACTTCCCGCAAACCCGAGATTTACACATACCCAGGCCAATTGCGTGTGCAACTTCACGCGAACCCCAGGAATACACGCACCCCACTCGCACAGGGCCTATCGCATGTGAAACTTACTGCGAACCCCAAATTTACAAGCACCCCGCTCGCCCAAGGCCAATCGCGTGTGAAACTTCCCGCGCACCCCTGGAATACACGTATCCTGCTCCCCCAGGCATGATCGCGTGTAGAACTTCACACGCACCCCTGAAATACACGTACCCCGCTACCCCAGGCCCGATCGCGTGTAAAACTTCCCGCGCACACCCGAAATACACGCACAAGCGAATTTTTCACACAGCGGGTGTCGCTGTTTGTCACGTACCCCTTTGCACATCATTTGTCCTAGGGGCCACAGTATGGGACATTCATCAGAGCTGTATATTCGTGCTTTTTGTTAGCGCACATTTTGGCGCACATTTTTTTCCAGCGCAGGGACACTACCGCCTGCCTTCGTGTGGCGGACAAGTTTGGGTCTGTGCGTGTCTTTGCCTGTGCGCTGGTTTGCCCTATTCGATTCCATGAATACGTGTTGTAGATGAGCGTGTGGGCATTCCACGCACTTGCCTCCTGTACTTCCCCCGTGACGCCTACATTTTCACGAGTTGTTCCCCATTCCGAGTGTTACACCCCTTGTCCTGCCTACTTTTGTTATGTGCGCCGCGCTATGTGCGCTTTCGCTGTGGCCTTAGCGCACGCCGTTATATGACCTGTGCGCCGGCGTGCGCCACGCACTTTTTCAGCGCACATCCCTGATTTTACTCGCGCACGGACTTCCATGAATAGATGTGCGCTGGTTTCCCTGCGATATTTGCACTTGCACTGCGATTTTCGCTCTTTCACTGCGAATCGCACGTTTTCGCACGCTTGCGCCGAAATTTTCGCCGCACATTAATTCCATGAATCGGCCTGTAAGAGTTATTATACATTGCCTAAACCAAACTATGATGGTGCAATAACGCAACATCTATACAAAACAATTATGTCTACCTGACCATATCCAATTATGTGTGTGAGCATTTAGTTAAATGTGTGTTAGGGGCAAGATACTGATGAAAGACCTCTCCCACCCAACCTCTGCAAAGCCTATTAGATTCTCCCTGAGACAAATGAGTTTCTTGTAGGCCACATCAGTACCCACGGGATGTTTTCTCTTTATCGGGTTAAAGCCATCAACATTCCATAAACTAAACTTTAAATGTTTTTTACCCCTATACTTTTTTGACTGGGTAAAACCTGTACATACTGGTGAAGAGTCGGAAAATAGGGAGTCCTCTGTTAAGCCATCTTCTATAAACTATAACACTGGAAACAACTAAAAAGGATAAAAAGTACACACAACAAACAAAGACTGTAGGGTGCTCCTTTTGGACTTTTTATTTCAGTGCTTGTGAGATTGCTCCCAGCCTTCTCTTCCACCCTGTACGTGGCTCCATGCCCCCCTTTGTTACTGCTTCCCTCATCTGACCAGCACCAGCAAACAGCTGACAGACAGAAGTGCTCCAACCAGTACACCACCTGTTTGCTCCTGTTGGGTCTTGGAAAGGGGCAAGTGCCACAACCCCTGCACAACACACCCCAGAAAACCATACCACCATGGGTAACTCCCAATGTACACCTCGGACTATCCCCACCCTAATTCTCACATGCAAACAATCAGCATGCACAAGTAACATCACAACTCCAACCCATACAAACTCACCATGCGGCAGACATTGCTCATATCATCACCACACAATACATTGATACATTCTTCATAACAGAATAATGGCTTACACACAACTCGCCCCATATCTTTGACATCATTGTACCTGCTCATGATAGTGTTCAGCATGTCAAATGTATAGAGAAGTCTGACATGGGCCTCACATACTTTCAAAAGACTTCATGGACATGAACAGTCCAGGATCCCTTGCTCCTCAAATCCATGGCTCACCTGACATGTCACTTTCTACTCTCTCACACTGAAACTGCTACTTTTAACCAGATCTACCACCCACAGCGGTGTAACAAAGCCTTCCTGGGTGAAATTGCCAACCTTATCACTGCATGAACTGTCAACCTTTCAATCAATGTAATCCTACAAGACCTCAATCTGCCAGGACACAAGCAACTAAGAAAACCCAAGAAACTATCCTCAATATCCTTGGTACCCTTGACATCACATAGCAAATCAATGATCCCACTCACACCAAAGGCAACACTCATGACCTAGTATTCACTGCAACACTAGACATCAACTGCCACCCAACTATACAACTTGACTGGACTGACCAAACAGCCATACCTATCATGTTTCAGCAATCAAAGCCATCCCATTGAGTGCAACTGAATCCAATACAGACTATCAACACTCCTTTAAAATGTTCCCCTGGAATCATTAGAACAAAACATCACCAATGTAGCTTCCACACTCTCTACCAGTTTAACTGCACTTGAACTAACTCTGCCGACATGCATGCACCATTGAATCTATGAACCCACAATACTAAGCCAAGCACCCTAGTACAGACCAAAACTCACCAACAGTACAAATGACATCCAGAAACAAGAAATGATCTGGAGAAAAACACAGCTACAAGAAGACTGCATCGCTTTGAATAGCTTCTCCTCAGCCGGCAAGATACTCATCACCTCAGCCAAAGCACATTACTACAAACCATTCAAGCATCCATCGAAGAAGCCTACAACAATTGCAGAGCCACCTACAAGGCCAACAAACACTGCATCATCCCCCAACAAGCCCCCTCATCAGCCAGGTCCATGGAGAGATGCAATGCAATCAATATGTTCTTCAAATTGATCACACCCTACCGTTCATTGACACCTCTGCCATACCACCGCATCATGTCCTAAGGTGGTCCGAATTCAAGATCCTATCACTGGAAGAATTTACAAACATCCTTGCATCATTCAAAGCCACCTCCTATGAGGACAACCCAGCGTCTGCCCTGAAGAACATCTCAGGAAAGGCTCTGACTCCTCTCCTCTGCACTATCAACACTTCACTCATGCAATGACTGTTCCCTGATGCATTGAAAACTAGCAAGATCCTACCTCTACTAAAGAAGCCCACACTTGGCCCTGTCATTCTATAAAACTATCGCCCCATCAACCATCTACCCTTCATTAGCAAGATTATCAAAAGAGACGGGCACTTTTCAACTGCATGAAAAAATTGATCAACAAAACCTACTTCTAGAACAACAGCCCAGCCTCCAACCAAGATGCAGCACCAAGACTGCCACCATGCAAATAACCGATGACGCACTCCACGCCATGGACAAGGGACACCCATTCCTCTTGGTCCTGTTCAACACAAAGTGATACTGAACACCCTGTCCTCCTACATGGGATTCAAAGCCACAGTCCTTTGATTGTTTGACTCTTACCTCACCAACAGATACCAGTTCATCCAGATCGGCAACTGGATATATTTCAATCATGTCCATTAACCTATAGAGTCCCACAAGATTTCATCCTCTCCCCTATCATCTTCAACCACTACATTGAGACACTGGGGGCATTCCTGTCCAATTTCAACATTGAAACATACCATTATGCTAATTTCACACCTCGAGGTCACCAATTGAAACACTGCATCTCCCCCATTCATGCCTGGATTTCAGGTGCCTACCTGAATCTCAACCCTACCATCCACCAAAGTGGCTCCACCAAACTCACCCAATTTCAAAACTGTCCTACACATATGTATACGGACAGTTTCTCCCCACAACTCACCCCAGTGCATACGCCCTCACCTTCACCATTGATTTTTACCTCTTCTTCAAAGCACACATTACAAAACTATATGATCAGCAAGGTACTAGGTGTCACTCCTGCGCCAAATGAAATCATTCAGCCCCATCTCAGACTTCAGATCCATCATCCAGGCCCTGATGAACTCCTACCAGGATATCTGCAACCCCACCGCCGCCCATCTTGCATGCAGAGTGTGCACACAAGTGGAAAAGGCAACCTAGTGTGCATCACTTATTCTAAGAAAGATGTCCTCAAGGATATCTACAGGTCTTTTCCTTCTAACTGGCTGGTCTACCCTGTCACATTGCAGGCACATAGGAAAGGAAAATATTGTCTAACCCCTGTCTGCAGTGAATTGCCCATAAAGACAATGCTCATGGTAAGCATGAGCATTTCTTTGTATACCTGTCCTCCTCTAAAATCCGTTTAGAAATGTAAAATATGAATTACTAGTGATAGTTCCTTTAAAGCCTTCCACTGGCAATACACCCTCAGCTACCACTTGGATGCTAATGTTAGATGCATAGCCAGGTGTCTGTACTGCTACTGATGCTCATGTATGCAAATAGGTACAGACAATAAGCTCCTTATGCTAGACGGCCTGTCACCTTTCTTTGAGCATCAAGGGACATGAGTGTAGCACATGCTGTATCCAGGTTGAGACAAGCACTTTGCTTATTGCTTTCTGGGTTAATAATTTTTGTGAATAAGACTCTCATTTGCTTCTCCAACCATCATTCCGAAAAACATGTTTTACAAAAACATTAGGATGCTTACCAGCCACTACTACAACAAACCAAGTCTCCACACAAACACAGTGGCTCCCTAATGCATTGCACGACCTCAGTCCATAATCTAATACTCCCCACACAAGATTGCTACAACTCCCTTGGCCTATCTCGTAGGGAATTTGTCATAAACACACTGCAACTTGCTCAAAATACTCATGAGCCATGCTAGTTGCAGGTCTTAAAAGATGAGACATCTAGAAACAATAGCAGACACATATATTGAGTTCATATTACAGTCCCAAGGATTGCAAAAGCAAAGTGTAAAACAAAAGTGTAAGCCATTTACGCCTTGCTTGTACTGGCGGATATTAGCTGTGGAGGGTGGGCACTGAATCAGGGATGTCATTTCACCAAAATGCCAAGGGGTAGCGCAAGTCACATCACATGACACTTGACCTCTGATGACATCACAGTGAGTGATGTCATTTGACCTCACCCCAAAGTGATCACGGGAAGTGAAGGAACATGACCTTTCACCCCTTGACAAAACAGGAAGTGGCATCACATAGCATGTTTCCTAAGTACATACGAAAAATATGGTTACCAGATCACTTTAATGTGATATAAATGTCATACAAGAATGGATCACCATATGTATTGTTAACAGCAGTGTGTATAGGCCAATATTACCAAATTACTGTGAATGCAAGCAGACGTCCAAGGCCAAATGATAATGATGTGTTATTATATAGCACTTATGCTTAAACACATTATAAAGAACAAATGTGCATGCACTATCACCAAACCTGAGTTGGTCCACATTTATCAATCTCAGAAGGGTGAAAGGCTGAGTTGGTATTGCCGGGTTTGAACCTGCAACAGGTAGTTCACACACACATTGCAGCAGTGAGCACTCGACCCACTGAGCTATCTTACCGGCTAGAGCTATCTTACTGGCTATAGAAAAATGTGCAATTACATGTCTGAATGTTCTCAAAGTCAGAAAGCAAATTACACTCTGTAGTGGATTCCATTAAACTTGTAACCGTATTTAACAGCAGGCCATTTCATCTGCAGGTCTGGTGCAAAGTTGAACACATTTCAAGCCTGCGTGGATCTAGTTTCCAGGCTTCAGAGGTTGGCAAAATACATACCATTGGGTGGGTTCATAACGGTGTATTAAAGTATTTAGAGTAGTGCAGGGAAGGCAGCGCACTCACAGAGCATACCGTACTCTGGGCACTCTTTACCTCATACATGGAAACGAGCACCCTGAACACCATGCCATGGAGACAGACACATTACAACAACGCATTAATTGTGACACAATGAAACCAAGGGCCTCTTCATGTGCTATAGCCAAACATTTCTGCTCTTTATACAAGTTTTAGGCACAAGGATTTTTTTCAAGTGACCGAGGACACAGAGATGGAATGTTTTGTGATGATCGTAACAGAGACACCGGCAGAAAAAAAACATGCTATAACTGCAACTTGCAAAAAGCAAAATACATAGTCCAAAATGGATGCTTATTCTCCTCTAAATGCTTTTTGGAAGTTTTTGTCTGCATTGTGAATTTGAGGTGCTTAAGAACAGACTAACTCAGTGACTCGCCCCATGAAGTGTGCCTGAAATAAACCTTTAATGAGTCTAGTTTGCTCTAGCACATTGAACCGTCTCTTGTTCTAGATGGGATTACAAATAAAGATCTCAGGCAAAATAACCAAACAGACTCAAAGAATATGGCAAAGTACTACTTTATTCTCAATTTAATAAAGTATGGTCAACTGGCATACATCGGACTGATGCATGCACACTCACACACAAACTTGATTACACAAAGGTGTTATAACCTAATATGCATGATCTATGGCATCATCCTATGTGGCAAACTGTAAAACCTATTAACAGGAGGGATTGGGTTAGGAGAAGATAGCTACTTATAGATTACATATCGATTAGTACTTAGTTGGCTGTCTCTTATAATATTTAAGACACGCCTCAAACTGCTTCTAAATACGTAGAATACTGATTATAGCAGACAAAATGGCAGCGATTGGTCGATGCAACTTTGTATAGCAGGTTGCTCCATAGTCCCACTGATTGGTTGGCATTCCCACCCAACGTTGGACTTTTTGCTCGGCTAGCAGCATCTAAGCAACACGAAAACCCAGTTGCTTGTGTCACATCAGATTACTCTCCACTTTCCCATTTAGTGCATCATTTCTCATCAGTCTGTCCATGAGCCAAAGTTTCCTGTTTTTAGTTGACCTTGTAGCCTGCTCTTTGTTCTGGGACATTCAAGGGAGTATAAGCGCATCACTATCTTCATCCACAGCTTAATGGATAGCCCTTGTTTTCGACTTCTGGATCACATGTGAGCAGACTGCAAAAGTGTCCATTTCGACCCCGTTTTTACTGCTATTTGATTGAATTATGCTGGGTGTCATTGTTCCTCTTGGCCTCTAGAGGCTTGGTCACACCATCTTGTAGGAGCCTTATTAATTGTTAATTGTCCAATACTTTGGCTCCTGCAAATGTTTTCTTCTTCTTTAATCTAAGCGAAATATGTCTCACATCCATGACTTATCTGTTTGCCTCCCTTTGTGCTTTGCAGCTATGCCTTGAAATAACATCCTTGATCCCAGGTAACATAGACTCCTATTAGTTTTGCACACAAAGCTAGTTCTCCAACATCTCCTGACCTGGTCTGTTTCTGAGCCGGCATCCATTTTCCTATCATGGCAGTCCTTGCCATGTTATATTTTCCTCTATAGCAAGCTTCTATGTGTCTCATGTACCTTGCGTTGATGCAAATTTACACTTATTTGTCAACAAGTTACTTCATGCTTCTTTGTATATATGATTACTGCATTGCATACATGTATCTCTTATCACTTCAGTTACCTTGTTACTCTTCAGTATTTTCATATCGTTTCAGTATGTCCTCATATAGCTTCTTTATGACATCACTTTGCCCACGTCAGATTTCACTCAGAACTATATGATATCCAGTGCTGCGTGCTGACATCCCTCCACACGACATCCCACCACTCATTCAGAGTGAGGATGCATTCGATACGGTTGTCTGAGTGCATATTGTGCCTCAAACACTCAATGTGGTGTAAGCATTGGACATGGAGTCCCATCTAGGGCCCTTCTCCTGCTGTTCCAGTTCTACAGTAGCAATTATTGTGTAGAATTCCAGAAAGACAACTAATTTGTTATTCCTATTCTTTCTTATTTAGGGTCACTGCTCAAAGTGTTACACTTGTGGAAACCCTTGTTTTTTTAAGCAGCCTGAACAAGAAAGCCAGCCACTCCAGAAACAAAGAGCCACATGGCACTGGCCACAACCCAGGAGCTTCAATTTTTTTTAAAGAAAGAAAATGTCTTCTTTTTTAGGGGTAGCAAGGGAGACACATGGGCAGCAAGGGGGAAATCAGGGGTCGCAAATGTGACCCCTGGCTACCCCCAAATGACATCCCTGCAGTGAGTGGGATAAACATTTCAGTGTTGCTCTCTTGCTCCAAATATCACCATAGTTTTCCACCAGAATGAATTTTTATGCAAGTGCAAAACCAAAGTGCAAAGTGCAAAACCAAAGTGCAAGTGCAATTTTGCATAGGGAATCTGCCTGACTTCTCCGCCTGAGAAAACCAGGCAGCATTCTCCCAAAAATGGATTGGTTAAGTGAACACTAAAGGCAATTTTGCCAATGACTCTTTACATTTCCACTCCGTTTTGGACATGCCAAAAAATTGAACAGGCGGGGACCAAATGCAAATTAGGTGGTTTATAAAATTACCCTATTTGTCTCCCAATAAATATCAAATCCATTTAAAACAACATTGAATCACTCATAAGGTACACCCACCAGATCTACTACTACCACCCTCCAGATTGTCCTTAAACAACAGCTCACCAGCAGCAAATTCTTCACATTCATAGTCACAAACCCTCACTTTCTGCACATTGATATGGCAGAAAGCACACAAACTTTACCCCACTTTAAAAGTTCTTCCCTTCTGAAAGAACATTCACCTCTTCTCTCAATGTATCTACCTCACCGGATGACCAAAATGTACTCCCACCATAGGCACTCAACACATGACAGACGTTAAAACTCATCTCACCTCCCACTGGATCATTGTACCTAGTTTCTACATATCATGTCTTTGTCCTAATGCTTTTTCAGGACCAAGACTCGATTACTAAAAGGAGTCCTAGCTCTGCCTGCCTAAACGACATGACTAGGCTGCAGAAAGTATTTGCTCTTAAATGTAAAGAGGCTTAAGTACATCCCTCTTGTTGCCAGTGGAGAACTGCATCATCTTTTAGAGTTTAAGTATAGCTTTTAAATGTTTTTATCATATGTGTACTCTATTGTTGACTTCAAAAGGGCAGCATTACACACACTTGAGGACCCTCTGGCTCCCTTGACAATTAAGGTCGATGGTATGTGCCTGTGTTGCCATTTTCTTGTACAGCTGGCCTGGATGCAGAGCTATTCCTTCAGAAATGCAAGAGTTAGAGAATTACCTGCTTTGTAATTTCTCAACGTTCTGCCCCTTCTTTGGGACCTTCACAATATCTTAGGTGAAATTGCACACTCAAAGAAAATTAAACAATTATCTATAATTGTTCAAAAAAGGCATCACAGACTAATTTATGTTGACCTTTAAAATCTGAGTGATTTTAAATGGGAAGCCTAGATGGGTCTTGTTAGGTGCAAAGATTAAATTAAGGTCATTAAGTCCCTTTCTTTACCTTGATTGTAGAATTATTCACAACATGAAGTACATTGAAAGAAGGTGCTTTCCAGGTACTGATTCATTTGCAGCAATATTTTTGATTTCTCTTATCGCAACCAAAATTAAGTCGATAATTGAGAGACTATTGGTTATATTGCAGTGTTTGAACCTTTGGTCTTGATGAAAATGAGGCATCTATTGGTCTGCATCAAAAGTAGGATCTCACCACAAGAATGCTTTTAGGTAAGATTGGTTATGTCATCAGTGATGTGGGAGTGTGTGTCTCTAGAGTTTCACCTTTGGTTAAATTAATGTTTATATGAATTTCACTCTAGAGATACTAGCCTAGTATTTTATGTCTTTACTGACGTGCCATGCTTGTGATGCACGCCATATTAGTAATTCATAGAACTTTAGTATGTATTTTGCAGAGCACTTACGCACTTTATACTAGAGACACCTTTTTTAAGCATTACTGCACTTTACATTGTATGTATGTATCGTATCTATTTGACCAACAGTTTACATTATTCGCACTTTATGCAGTCCATGTGTTGACAATGCTATCCATATGGCTATACCTGTGTATTTTAATCTGTTTATGTAAGGTCTATATGTGTTGATAGGAACAAGAGGGTTGGGCAAAAAAGCCAAGTGGAACACTGCGCTTGCAATATTAATTTGGTGTTAGATGGAGGGCAGCAGGTGACTGGGTTGTGTGGGTATATTGCCCATATACACCACTGTGAGGTCAAGTTCAAGGAGGAGTGTTTCCAGTCTCACTGCGCCAACACATACAAAATTGAGACACTGCTTAGTTTGCAGTTTTATTAGGTGAGTATGGTACAGCCTTACACGTGTTTCGAGCAACACTGCTCTTCCTCTGAGGCTTGGGTTGATTGTTGAACATACGTGATTACGTGTTGTAGATGTACTGAAAAGTACAAACCTTTTTATATTCCTCGCAATTGCGGAAAGCTACCCAATTAGTATATCCGACCTGGTGGTCCGAACTGAACGTGTCTAAGACACAATCAACCCAAGCCTCAGAGGAAGAGCAGTGTTGCTCGAAACACGTGTAAGGCTGTACCATACTCACCTAATAAAACTGCAAACTAAGCAGTGTCTCAATTTTGTATGTGTTGGCGCAGTGAGACTGGAAACACTCCTCCTTGTATATGTGTTGATATACTCAAAAACAAAAATGTAAATAACATGTATGGTTGCTATATAAGGAAATCTATTTCCATAGATGTAGGAGGTTTGTTCCCCAGTGTGTATTGATTAGTTTACTGAATAGGTCTAGGTGATGATTTCATAAGTCATCTGGCTTAAATGACAAAAAGATTTTGTATTTCTTAAATGGATGGGCCTTGTGAGTTTACCATTTTCGGGCGAGGATGATGATCAGCAATCCATCCCATCTATTCTGTGTGATTCTGCAGAGCTAGATCAGTCCCAATATCAGGCTAGTAATTGGAAGAAAACATTATAAGCTCATTTCTTCTCACCTTTTTTTTCAAGTAGGAATGGTGAAATATCATTATAACTATGTTTATTTATTTAATAATTGTATTATTTACTACATTGTTTATAATTGTTAGAGGACACCACGTGAAACATATTTCAGTATTAGAATACAGAAACATTATGTAACCCCATGATGAATTTCCAAAGTGAAGTGGAAAGAAACATGTTGGATCCATTGGTGTAAGCTGTGATCCAGTATGTGTATCAATGTAACACTTTATAGATTGTGTTATGCTTCGGCAGAAAATGGTTCCCCTACGAAGAACATCACATTCGCAGACTTCCTTGTGGAACCGCAACAGGTTGCCATGGCGCCTGTACAAGCTCTGGCACAGTCCGTGGCAGCTGACACACCTTGCACGTAGGAAACGTGTGTGCAAGCAATGCCCCCTTGCGGGATAAAACTGCCGGCTTCCGTGGGCTCATTGCTGCTAATTGAGCTTTGCTCGCCGCCACGGTTATGTCCGTTTGTGTTCATGAAGTATTACTCACATCTCCTGATTAATTACCTGGTTTCGACCCTCGTCTGACTCCTGGATTGTTTTCTCTCCTGATTCGGCATTGTTTCCTCGACTGCTACGATACTGACCCAGACCGCCCCTGGACTGCCTTCACTCTCTTCCTGATTACGCTCATCTCTCCTGCGATCAACACGGTCCGTGTCTGGATTGTTCACCCAGCTCCTACCTCCTTCCTGCAATTACTCGTAAAAGAGTATCCCGGGATGCTTCGCTGAACATTTGGAATCTTAAAGATTATCATTCTTCTGAACTGTTTTCTAAGTGCATATTGTGACGCTTTCCAGAGATTGCACCAACCCGGCTCTAGTGCGACCCTCGTGCCGCCCGGGGTATTACCCTGAACTAACTTACCTGTTTCTTATTTTATCCCGCCGTTTTTCTACATCTGGACTACATTTATCCTTGAGATTCCTACCATTCAGGTCTATTGTTTTAGGGTTAATTATCCTATAGATAGAATCCACTCATATCATATATCTCCTTATAATTGGGCTCATTTCCTTTGTAGCACAGTCATGTGAATCTCCATTCCTTATCTAGGTATATTTTTCCCCACTACTGGTGTATGAATACATTACTACCTCTACTCAACACTGCTAATCCTCTTTGTATTCCTTTTCAGCATTGGTTTGGCGCTGTGTGTTCTCCCCCCTCTTTTATTCAATTGACACTTCTGCCTGTTCAGATTGAAATAGCAGAGAGGTACATTGTGAAAAAGAGCCCCTCTTTGAGGAAGCCTGAATCATTGTATTCAGTGGGCTTGGAACATTGGAGGCTGACATCAATTCCTGTATTACCATCGTCTCCAAGGTCTTCTAATCCTGAATACCCGACCTACTTGCGGAGTGGTGAGTAACAGATTGTCAGAATCTCCTTCATGGAGCATTATGATTATAATAAACTTTGCTGACTGATCTCTCATGACAGGTGTCTGATTAAGTGTAACTTTCTATTAGGAACCACTGTCGTACACAGGCTTGGGGGAAGATTCCCACAAAACACAGATTACCAGTTCTGAAAACACCCAAAGAGAAATTGCCTCCTCCTCGAAAAGCAAGGTTAATACCATCCAATATACTACAACTGAGAGCTCAGTTTCTGGCTTGTTACCAGTTACCATGGCGACGAGGGAAGCTCTATACACATAGACATGCCGCCGGAAGACCGGCACGTGATACCAGCACACATGACATCAGGGGAATAAAGCCGGCCCCCAGAGCGGCGTTCAGCGCTTCTGATTGAAGTGTTTTGGTTTTGCGTTCTGTTTCTTTGCTACCTTGAACCTTGTTGTTTCGACCTCTGCTTTGCTCCCGGATTGCCTCATTTCAGCCCTCCTGCTTTGTATCCACTGTCTGCTCCTTGTAAGCTGCCTTGTTCTTGTGGCCCGTCTGCTCGTTATCAGGAGCCATTTCTGTAACCCGGCCTTCTTTGCCTCATATTTAAATTCCTGTTGCTGCCCACGAGTGCCTCAATCCTTTTTCTGCCATACAGACTGCCTTTGGCTAACTGCTCTATACTTGCAACCACCCGCGCGCTGCCGAACCTGCTTCTGCCCCCCTCCCCGGACTGTCTTGTCTCCCGTTAGATTACCTGTTGTTGCCCGCACGCCGCCAGACCCATTTCTGTTTAAAGGACTGCTTTTTGCCTAGCGTTATTTTACCTGCTGCGGCATGCACGTTGCTTGTTCCATTATCTCCATCATGAGTTCCAAAGGCCTCAGATGTAGATTTCTGCTGTTATCGCCACTTGGCCATCCCATCTGGGCACCTGGATTATCATCACTCATCTACCAAGAGGATATTTTCAAAGCAACTCCACTTTGAAACAATAAAGAGACTAGAGACGCTTGCTGTGTGTTACCTAAGTGTCTTCGTGCCATCAGGGTAGGTTTTCTGGATCCTGGGAATTGTGTCTCAAGGAACTGTCAGGCGGCCTTGTGCTGTCGGGTCAGGACTTTGGATTGTTTGAACTAGGACTTCAGAAACGGTTGTGAACACCTACTGGTAAAACCACTTGCTGTGAATATCTGTGCTTATTGTCTAGATCTGGTTCTTCTTATCCTTCACTGGGTTTTTCTTGTACTTGATTGATTAGGTGGACATTCCTTCGACCCCATTGAGGATCTATACCATCTACACCACACCTTTGCCACCCCTGCTGACTACCACCTTTCAAGTTGGTGTAAAATCCCTAACTATTACATTAAGCATTCTCAAGCAATCAGTGGTATTGATTAAGCTTTCTTTTGTTGTTTCTCTAGTTGGTGTCTCGCGGGTGTGTGTCTCCTCTTCCGACTATTGGACCTTTCTGTCTGTTGCATTTACACAGCAGAAAGTTACAATTGTAGCAAGAATTCTTCAGCAACTTCCAGGGTTCTATGTTCAGCGCTCCTGCCACGTTAATAGATATTGGCGGTGAGTCCTAACATTTTCTTTTTTCCTGTCACAAAATAAAAATTATGAACATGGAAAATTAACGCTTCCTCATGCAGAATGTCCGAATGTTTTAACAAGCCAGTGTTGATGATTATCACAGGAACTTCCTACAGTATTAAATATCCTTTGACACTTATCCACATGTTCTGTTAGGTGTTTCGGAATACATACCATTGTTTGTTAAAAGTAAGTGTCCCCTTTGTGTAACAGGTTCCACTGATTCCTTACGCACTCCTTACTAAGCCCTCACAAGAATAGTGCAGATCTCCCAGTGAGCTCCCTTCATAATTATGTTGCATCATTTGGATAGGTAAGTTGTGAGGGTTATTTATCTTGGATAGAACAGTTGTACAAATCATGCATATTCTCAACTCTATTTTTCAAGAACATTTGCAAGGTGACAGGCAGACGGTGAGAGTCTAGAAGACCTGGCAGAAGACCGGTAGATGGGATAAAGAGGTGCATATGTTGATGAACAATTTCCTACTGACTCCATTTAATCAGAATCTGGGATTTCTCAGAAAGGACATAGCAACCTGGACAAAAATATCAACATTAAAAAGAAAATAGTGAGGAAAGGTGAGCAAAGAACTTCATAGAATCGTGGTGCTACAGAACCTTATGGGAAAGATTCTCCTTCTAGGATTCCTTTTTATAAACCAGCCTCACCTTTTCCTGGATCACAAGGAGTTCAAGATTAAATGGAGCTATAGAGCGAACAAGTGAAGTACGAAATAGGTTATTATCTTTATGAATACAAGTAACGATGTTGCAAAGAAACTGACTCAGGATTTACACAAGTTGGAAGGGGACATCCACAAATTAGTAAAGGGTCAGAAAATGAAGGAAAGTTCTAAATAACTTTAAACATCATTGGCATTCCAAAACATAAATGATGACTACATTTGGGAAGAATAGCTAAATGATATGATATGATATCATATCATAGGTTATTTGTAATGCGCTTAATACCCAGAGGTTTCTAAGCGCGGGCCTGGGGATCGAACCCTGTGTTGCTACGTGTCGTCTTGCTTCCAAAGCGGGCGCGCTTCCCCTGAGCTATCCTCCCGAGAATACCTGCTCTTGTTACCTCTATAGAAGAGATAGTTTTAGAAGGGAACTTTACTGCATAGTAGCAGTAGCAGAGGTGAAAGGAAATCAAATGGCAGCACAAACAGATGTTCGAACCGACAATATAAGAGAACCAGAGGAAGATCAGGATTATAATGCAATGCTACAATGTCGCATTCTTTTGTTAAATCGGAAAGTGTGGAAGTTTTGACCTGAATTGGGTCACCAGTCACCAAAATACAAAAAATGACCAGGAGCAGCTGTCATTGGTAGATAACCTCTCATCATACTGTCAGAAAATGAAGAAGCATTATTGGAAAAATGATTGGAGTATATTACCATCAAGTACATGAAGCCTTTGACTTCTGAATAAGATTGCAGAGGTTGATCTGAAAAGAATATGCACTAATCGACGTTAACAACACTGTAGATTTAAAATTCCCATATAGCTTTAACCCTCTGGTGTCCTCTTCAGAGTTTCCCACCTTTGAACAATGGATACTTAGTGCTATGGAGGAAATGGAGAAAGAAACAAAAGGAATACTTCACCAACTTCAAAAATAAGAACGATAAGCACTCAGGGGATAAAGAGGGGGCCATGATCATTTCAGATGCCACACCCTATGTCAATGACTGCTCAACACTCCTCTTTGAATAAGTTATATCTCCATCACTGAAGATCCAATGACCGAGCTACAGAAACTATTCATGGTACAGTGGAACAAGCCTTAGAAGGCCCTTCGTGGGGAAACTGCTTGAGAAGTTGGCCCTCCCCCAACTTAACTCCCACACTGAATTTGTTGACAGTCTTCACGACCATCAGTGTGGATTCTGAGCATTCAGAGGCATGGAAACGGCTCTTCTGAGCACCCGTGAAGAACTGCTTGCATTCCTTGACTCCAGCTCCCCTGCTGTCCTCATCCTCCTTGATCTCTCTTCTGCATTTGACAAAGTGGACTACTCCATCCTCATAAAAAGGCTCCATGACACCCTTGGTATCTCAGAGCGGCACTGGACTGGCTTAACTCCTTCCTAACCGATCACTCTTCCAAAGTCATACTGGGCTCCTTCTGCTCCCCTACTTCCTCCTCCACCTGTGTCATCCCCCAGGGCTCCATTCTTCCACCTTAGCTCTTTAACATCTACCTTACTCTGCTTGCACACCTCATTTTCTCCTTCTCACCTAACTTCCAGTGCTATGCTGATGACACACAGCTCTTCTTCAAACTTCTTACAGACGCCCTTGCACCCTCCCTCATCCCTGACTGCCACTCTTCCATCCAGGCCTGGTGCAATAATGATCTCTGCCTCAATGCCAACACAACTGAGATCCTCCCTATTGGGTCCCTAGCAACCTACTTCTTCCCTTCTCTCTGGCCTTCTTCCATGGGTCCTCCCCCTGCTCCTTCCTTGGAAGCCAGCAATCTCTGAGACACCTTTGACTCCTCTCTCTCCTTCCTCCCTCATACTCAGGACATTGTGAATAAGTCCTACTTTCCGCTCTTCCTTCTGAAAGTAATTCTACCTTTCCTCACCTTCCCTCAGAGACTCAATGTTACCCGGGCTCTGGTTCTCTCTGGGTTTGACTACTGCAACAGCCTCCTCCTTATTCTACCTTTGTCCACTCTGCAAACCCTCCAGCTAATCCAGAATCGAACATCGAGACTGATCCTTGGCCTCAAGCCCACGGACTGCATCTCTCCTGCCTTACCAAGTCTCCACTGGCTCTCAATCGCAACGCGGCTTAAATTCGAATCCATCTGCATCATCCACAAGGCTGTCTGGTGCTGGGGACAACTCTATCTGCAACTCTTGCTGACCAAATACTCCCCCTCTAGACAACTGCATTCCTCTGGCCCCAACTCCTTGCATGTGAAGCGGTTTGCTAAACAGAGAGCAGGTGGTCGATTGCTTTCCTCAGTGGGTTCCCTTCTTTGGAATAGTCTCCCCCTCCCTCTTCATCTTGAGCAGGACCTCCTTAAGTTTAGGGAAAGCCGCAAGACCTTCCGCTTCACCTCTTCCTTCACTCCCTCTCTCCCCTGCTAATCGCACAGTACCTTGACTGAAGTGCTTAGCCCTTATGCATCCTCGGGCCCTGAACTCCCACTTCTTATCATCCCAGTTGCTGTCCATCCCCTGCACTTGCTTCGGCATATCTTTCCCTTGGAGGTTGCACTGACCTTTTCTTTATCGCACTTCATCTGCTGCTCACCATGAGCACCACAGCACCTATCCCATAACACTCTCCCCTCCCCTCTGCACTTGCACGTTCTGAACACTCACAAGACATAGTAGGTTTGTCTTCCCCTCCCCATTTACCTTCTTTTGGTTTATTTAATTAAATGAATTATTTATTATTGTTGTAATTACATTTTCTATCATCCTATGTCCCCTCCCTGCTGCCCTGTGGGTGCTTTGAAACAGTATTTGCTTTCTGTATAGGCGCTAAAAAGTGAACAATAAATAAACAAATGGTGCTGCCTGCCTAGTCAAGAGGAAGAATTCTTGCCCCAATATCCTATGGTTACCTATACTCTACTGAGTCTTCAAAATGCATAATATATTGCGGAATCCATCTGGTCATAGTGTCCAGGATGCCGTTAGTCTTTGGACTTTCTTTTCAGATCAAAGGTCCCCAAAGTGAATTCATGCATCAAAGACAGCAAGGATGAAATAGCAATGGTGGAAGGCAAACACTACGACCCAGAAAGAAATGTAATGTTCATTCCAGACATAGACCACTGCTCTTCAACATGCAGCTCTCGAGATGTTTTGGACTACGGCTCTAATCCTCCTTCACCTTTGCCTTTGTTGGGTCAGCCCGAGGGGGGTTGTAGTCCGAAACATCTGGAGATCAAAAGGTTGCATATGCCTGATACAGAGGTCCCTATACAGTTACACAGAGAGAACCCCTTGGAATTATAGCAGATCTATTAAAAACTAAAAAGCCGCCTTCTGAAGTCACTAAACATGGTGTACAGAGATGCAGCCACATAGACACATTTCAAATGCAACAATCACTTACATAGACACATTGAAAAGTACTCATGTAGTGTACAAGGGCCCCCAATGTTATAAGCCTCTATGTGGAGTTCTTGGAGAAGCACGTCATATTTAGAGTTAAAATCCCTATTGAAAATGTCTTCCCCGATGGAAAAGATGCGCTGATGACATCATGGTTGTCTGGGAAGCCCCAAACAATGAAGCCAAAGAAGGTTTGGAATAGATAAACACATGTACAAGCAAAGCATCTACAGATTTCAGGCAACATACATGAAGAACACATTTTTAAGACATGTCACTTTTTCCTAAGGATATACAGTTAGGCACAAATTCTAGACATGGGGACAGAAATTCAGTATTTAGATATGAATCATTGCACTCAAAATCGCAGAGGACCTATCTCCCCTTCCCTCAATGTTTGCGGTTAAAAAGATACAGCATCTTTCGCAAGATTTATGAAAAATAAGTACAGCTAATTGGTAAACAATAATAGAGATGTGTGCTATCCAGCCCACATTGTGTGAAAATCTGAAAGAGGGCCTTTAACAATAGTAAAGACCACCTTCTAGAACCTTCCTCATGGCAATGCAGCTAAGATAATACGATGTTCAGTGAAACATGCTCAACTGCATCTCATCATTTTAGAAAAACAAAAACCCTTCTTAATTCCTGAATAGCATCACTTCTTCCTTTATCGCCCTCATGCATGCACACTAAAGTACATATATCCATTAATTGTGACAGCAAGATTGCATTTCACAAAAGAAACCATTACTGAAAAAAAGGGGGATGCCACTAATCATGGGACACCTCTCGAGTGGGAAATGTGCAGCATGTCAATACACCTGTTAAACAGTCACAGCAGATATTAGACTTAGAAATTAATTCATGGGCAACAGATGTTTTCGGCAATTGCCAAGTGGAAACACGTTGGTCCAGCAAGCAGGTCCTGGCAAGAGGGCAAGAGGCAGGGATTGTCCATCAACAAGTGCAATACAACCAAGCACCATGACGGTGTGCTCCACAAAAGGGTAACCTTCGCTGTGCAAGCCTGCCATCTCCAAATCTGAAAAACAGACCTACGGATCACCCCGAATGGAGGAAAAGCAGAACCTCAGGATGGCCAACCAATCCTGAAGGTATGCATCCTTGGCTGCTGGACACAATCTGCAAACAATCCTTTCTCCTCCCCTCCAAGGAACCTAAAGGTGGATTTGACATAAAGGGAACAGCCGGCTATGCTTCAGAGATAACGTGCTGTGTACATCCTGACAGAGGCTTGCATGTGTCACCTCTTCTGACTGGTAAATTAATCCTCTCTCTGACTGGAATTCCTAGAAAGACATCCTCCTTCTCTCTGACTGGGATGACTCAGGAAGTAGCAGGCCAAGAATCTAGAATACCTGGGACACTTCCAAAGAACAGAAAAAAACAGATGCATAGAAGATATCCGTCTCCAAAGAGGAGCCCATGGGGATCGGCATTTGGCTTCCGTATTGACATGTCAAACAGTGCAGGAATTACTTCGGCTGAAATATTCCTTCTGTTGTCCACAAGCAGTAATACATTTTTATTTAGCTAGGCAGAAATTCTAACTCCACAACGACAGCTTTATCTGAAGCTTCCTTAGCAATATCCAAAACATGAGCCAAAGAGCTGATTGTAACCAAAATTGTATCATGGAATTTCTTCAACGCATATTGTTTCTAATCGCAAGCGGTACACAAACTTCACATGTAAGCAAACATACAGCTGAAATCAAATGTTTCTCATCTTTGTCCTCAAGGTTAAATAAATATAACCAGAATGAATTGGGGGCGATGGGGGTGACTGACATCTGGGTGAAACTTGGAAATCCCCTCACCCTGGACACATTTACTTTCACTCTTTCTAAGTGAAATGTTGCATAAGCTCGGCTTTGATGAAGAGAATACAGTGCTGTCTGTCCACTCATTTGTACAGACGTGCACGTATAAGTAGGCTTATTCACTTTCAAGCAATACCCACTTCCGACACGGTCTGGGTGACAAACACCAAGCTGCTATCCGCAGTGTATTTCTTATGCATAGATATTTAGTCAACCGGCACTGAGATGGGGCATTTGCAAATGAACGACCCCACACAGCCACCTTCATATACCCATACATCCTTTGTCTTCTTCAAGGACGGTTCAATTGAGTGGAGAAATAAAGCTCACTTTTTAAGATTAGTTCATATCCACAATGTCTTTTAGCTTCACATGCAAAAAAAGTTTGCTCTTATATCAATTATCAAATGTTCTCTATATCATGCAGAAAAATTAGCTAGAAGTGTGTAAACCTCTATACCCAAGTGACATTATTACACATCTTCTTTTAGTGTGTATCTTTTTTTGTTGATAATTTCTATTGACGTATATAGTATACAATAGTAAAGTCATTGTATCCAAAACATAATACAGTAAACCATTAGATGAACTAAAGATAAACGATAGTAAGATAAAATAGATTCAGGAGAGCAAGTAATAGAGTGCACTGTATACATTTTGAGCTTAAGCATTTCTAGAAAAAATTACCATTATACTTAAGAAATAAACGAAAAAGAATATAGTCATATGTTATGCACAACTTAGTGTAGAAAGATTTCTGCATTACAAATAGATTAAGTAGGGGGAGGACAAACACTGGACAGACATAGGACAAACACAAAATAAAAGGGGAGGGGGAAATCAAGGGGAGGTAAGTAAAGAAGTGAGGCACTTTAGCATATAATAAAAATATTCAATAAGGTATCAGGATTAAAATTCATACGTACAAGTCCGGGAGCATCAAAGGAGTGTGAGATATTAAAAGAAGTCACATTCCGTGCATGGTTACATTAAAGTGATCCAGATAGCGAATGAAAAATGACCATTTAGCATTGAATTTAGGTATAGAATTAAGATTATTTGCCATAAACAGTTAAAACCTTTGCATGAGACAACTGTTATTGCACCAGCTTCTTATGCACAAGGAACAAGAGTCTTTCCAATTGGCAGTTATACTCTTCATGGCCAAACAGATAAAGAGATCATAGAGTTTGGAAGCTCCGGATGGTATGTGGGTGGTTATAGCAAGGCTTCCCAAAACAATATTCAGGAAGGAAAGTGGGATATCTGTGAAAAAAATTGAATTAAGTTATTTCCACACTTGTTGCCAAAACCTGAAAGTATAGGGACACAAAAAGAACATATGCTCATATGATGCAGAGGTGGCTCCGCATGTCCAACAATTATCATTGTTATTAATATTAGATAAAAATAGTTCAGCTGGTGTATTGAATGCTCTGTGTGTAAAGAAGAAGAAATGCTGGGAGATATTTGCAGAGGCATATGCTTAATTCTAGAGAAAAGCATAGACCATGTATGATCATCTAAAATGTAGCCAACGTTGTCTTCCCATTTGTGGCGTATCGTACATATCTTTAGGGATGATATAAGAATGTCGTAGAATTTTGAAGCCTTAGTGTCTGAAGGCATTCTAAGGTGTAGCAGTCTAGAGACATCAGGAGTTAGAATATCATTGGAGGAGCTATGGAGTGCATCAAAGCAAGAATTAACTAATTTATTGTAAGAAATTGTATTCTGTATTGGGAATAGAGAATTGATTTTTGAGCTGTTGAAAAGAAAGGATAGAGAACCTATTTAAGATTTGCTGTATAAATCTAATACCCTTTTTCAACCAGGATTTTCTGTTTAGGGTTCTATTATTAATCATGATCTTACTGTTATGCCATAAGAAAAGTGAAAGGCATTTTTTTGGAAAGCTTGTGTCTGGGAATAAAAAGAATTGGAGAGCAGATACTGTGGCTCTAATAGGGTCTGATATGGCTGACGAGGAATGATTACATACATAAATAAGGTTGGGAATTTCTACAGGGAACACTAACTGCTTCTCTATGGTACACCTTGTGGGAATATCTGATATTATGGGACAGGCAAACCAACATCTAGCTTGTTTCAAGAGAAAGGCAGTGTGGTATGCTTTAAAATCAGGAAACCTAACTCCTCCTTTATCATAGGGTGCCTTCAACTTAATTAGAGCTATTCTTTTGCTTTTGCCCTCCCCCCAAAGGAGATTTAGTAGAATAGAGTAAATAGATTTGTAAATGGAGGGAGATATCAGAACACATAGGAGTAGTAGATAGTATAAAATTATTGGTGATAGCATCATCTTGATCGTATCAAGTCGTCCCCACCATGAAATATATAAGGGGGACCATCTGGATGTTAATTCTTTTAGTCTATCTAATAAAGATTGTGTATTAAGCTTTATGGTGTCCTGGATAGTAGGAGAAAATCATAGACCTAGATATTTAATAGAGGAACTGCACCATTTAAAACCGAAGGGGTCAATGTCATGTTTAAGGCAGTGGGGATTGAGGGGCATGATTTCTGATTTATCTTTATTAAGTTTGTAACCTGATACCGAGCTGAATTGCGATAGTATGTTGAGTAAATGTGGGAGGTGTGTTTTAGGGTTTTTAATGAGAATGAGGGTGTCATCTTCATAAGCAGCTGTTTTTATATAGGATGAACCGCTTGCTATACCTGGGATATTTTTGCTAGATCTGATTAGTTCTAATAATGGTTCTAAGGAGAGGATGTATGAAATAGGTGAGAAGGGGCAACCCTGTCTGGTGCCTCTGCTGAGGGAAAAAAATGGGGAGGTAAGACTGTTTATACAGATTGAAGATTTTGGGTAAAGTAACCTGACTAGAGAGATGAACTTGTTGCTACAACCGTGCCAGCGGAGGGACTGAAACATGAAGTCCAAATTGACTCGATCAAAGGCCTTTTCTGCATCTAGTGCTATGACAGAAAAGCCCTGCTTATCTTTTTTATTTTTAGGTGGATAGCATTCAGGAGTAGTTTGGCATTGGAAGAGATGCTACGTCCTTTAACATAGCCAACTTGATCAAGTTTATCTAGGGAAGGAAGAGAAGATTCAATCTTATTGGCTAAGATGTTTGCAAAGATTTTGCTTTCAACGTTATTAAGAGAGATAGGCCAATAATTTCCGGGTAAAGAAGGATCCTTATCAGGTTTGGGGAAGAGAATAAGTAAGGCTTCTGAGAAGGATCCAGAGGAGGCTTTTTGGGAATTAAAATAAGAGAATAGATTTTGAAGCTTGGGAATGAGGGATTGAGATAAGCTATCAAAGAATTCCGTGGAAAGGCCATCAGGGCCAGGAGCTTTGCCTTTACCTAATCCTTTAATTTCTTTGGAAATTTCTGGAAGAGTAATTACGTTGTCTAAGTAAGATAAATCCAATTGGGAGTAAGAGGATCTGTTTATATTATCAAAAAACGATGTGATGTTGTTATTGGGAATAGTATTCTCGGGGGTGCATAGTTTGGAATAGAAATCTCAGAAGCAATTTAGTATATCGTTGGGAAGGTGGTCAACGGTGCCGATGAGTCTTTAATGTGGGAAATGAAAATTTCGCTTTTTTTTGTTTTTAAGTAAGAGGCCACTGCTTTCCCTGCTTTATTGGATGTTTGATAGATTTTCATTTTGTATTTAAGAATTATCCTTGCAGCAAGATCTGTGATCTCCTTACTGATTAGGAAGCGTATGGTCAGTTCTTTATGGAGATTGGTAGGGTTGGATACGCTATAATAATGCTGTTCAGCTATAGTAAGCTGAGAGTAAAGGTCATCCAAGTGCTTTTTGCATAGAGCTTTCATTTTACCTGAGCAAGCCATAATGTGACCTCACTGGCTTTCATTTTACCTGAGTAAGCCATAATGTGACCTCTCAAGGCTGCGTTAAAAACATCCCAGTTATTCACAGCCGATGTGTCAAAGTCTAGATTATCCGCATAGAATTGTTGAGCAAAAGACTCAACGGATAGAATGAATTGGGGGTCTTGTAAGAGAAAATTGTTAAGCTTCCAACGAGATGACGGTTTATGTACATCAGAAAGACTAAAAGAGGTACAAACAGGGGCATGATTGGAAAAATAATGATGTTATCTATTTTAGAATCAATAATGGTACCTGTAAGGTTTTCAGTAGAGAAAATATAGTCTAGACGGGAGAGAGTGTTATGTGGAGAAAAGTGGAAAGTGTAGTCAAGTTGGGTAGGGTGGGATATTCTCCATGTATCAATGAGGCCGGTTTCGGCTAAGCATCCTAAAAAGAATTTGTGTGATTTGTTGTTTTTGAACAAGCAACTAGATTTTCTATCAAGAAAAGGATCAAGGACTTGATTCATATCGCCGCACATAATTAAATTGGTACAGTCTTTTTGAAGTATTAGTTGTTTTATGGAGATCCAAAACTTGAGGTCTGGATTAGTGGGACCATAAATGTTCAAAATGGTAACATAAGTAGATTTTATTTTTAGTTTGACCCAAACCCATCTTCCATCCATATCAGTACCTTGATCGAGAACTTTGTAGGGTAATTCCTTACTAATTAAAATAGCTACACCATTTTTCTTAGTGACAGCAGGACTGGAAATTATTTCTTTAATCCAACGGGATTTCAGTATCAATGTTTCTTTGATAGATAGATGTGTTTCTGGTATGTATGCTATGGAAGGGTTGAGTTTGTTAAGATGAGAGATGCCCTTACATCTCTTGATGGGATTATTGCAACCTTTGATGTTCCATGTAACACATTTAAAGAACATAGTAACAAGTCAAAAATTACGATAACATAGCCATTACATGAGACCATATAAATGAGAATAATAGGTGCCAAAGAGCAATATCTTAAATAACAATTAATGAGAGTAAGACACAGAAGGAAGACACATAGGGTAATGAGGAAAGGGTTGGGGAGTCTAAGCATAGACAATTTCCTAAGGGTTGAGGTGTATGAAATAGGACACAGATTAGACAGGAAAAGGGAAGGGTAGGGGAGAGTAAAATTGTAGGGAGGGGTGACACCCGCTGAGTCGTCAAAAAGGAGAAGAAAAAAGAGCGACTCAGGATGGAAGATGGACTTTGCGAGGCTACCCATCCCACAGTTTATAAATAAGGTATAATCATGGCATTATATTTGAGATAGTGAGGAGAATAAGAAGGTAAAGCATTCATGTAACAAAGGAAGTGGAGGTACTAGCAGAAGAGGAAGTGCCCATGCCATCAGATTTGATGGACCGTATAAATGCTCTTAGGTCTGCAGGTTCTTCAAACATTATGGTACGGCCTTCATGTGTTATTTTAAAATAACCTGAATGGTATAGGCCGTAGCATATGTTTAGCTGTTTCAAGGCTGGACGGAAGAATAAAAATATATTCCTGCGCTGGGCCGTACGTTTGGCAACATCTTGTGAAATGTAAATCTTAATGCAATTCCATATGAGAGATTTGCGTTCCTTTGCAGCAGATATGATGAGCTGAAGTTGTGAATATTCTAGAAGATATAAAATCAGTGTTCTGGACGCAGGTCGAGGAGTGGTGGAGGTAGACAATTGGCCAATTCTATGAGCTTGTTGAATGTTAAGTATTAAATCTGAAGGTAGGTGAAGCAGAGCTGTTAGACATTTTTGTAAAAAGACAATGGTATCAGTTCCTTCTGAGCCCTCTGGCAGACCTGAAATTCGGAGGTTTTTACGTCTGCTGCGATTTTCCAAATCTTCGTTATGTTTTTTAATATCCTTTATTGATTTTTTAAGTTGTGCTACTTTAGGGGTAACATCTTCTATTAGACCAACTATTTTCTCAACCTCATCAATTCTGTTCTCAAAACCTTTCCATCTATCATCCAACTGTTGTAATTTTAGGTTTGTAGTCTCCATAAAAGGTTTCAGTGATCTAATTTCCGATAATATGGCATCAATAACTGGGTCGGAGATGCTTAACGGAGGAGGTGAGTCACTTTTGGGTCTCTTGAGGTTGGAAGCGGGGGTATTAGATTCTTTAGTATTAGAGGCATTGTTTTTTTTTGTTAGCAGCCATGTTATTAGCTGAGATATATGGATATGTATAAAATTGCGTAATGCTTTGCCAGATATATTGATGATGGAAGGCAGAGAGATGTTGAAGATTGCAATGGGTAACGCAATAATAGGTTCTTCTTCAGATGGAAACTGTTTTGAAGAAGGCTTATGGTAGTAGGCACAGATCCATAAAGACACTTAGCGACTAATATGTGAGGCTCTATGACCCAGAGTTTACAATTATTATATCCATATTGTACATGTAGTGCTACTCCTAATAGAGGATGTCAACAGAAGCACTATTGAATAATAAGGCGTAAATTTAGGCATAAATAGGAAGTGGTACCAGCTTTATAACAGTTAAATACATCCAACTAATATGGGTATCCAGTAGCAGGAAGGTTCGGCTAAGAATTATTGTAATACATGGTCCCAAGCGTATTCCAACGAGTTGAATTTGTAGTTCACATATAGTTAAGGATATGAAGTGATCAAATATTTACCAGCCGTACCAAAAAAAGAAGAACAGAAATAGAAAGGGTTGTGCCACACTGATAGCAATATTCAGCAAATATCCTTTGGGATAATACTGTGTTCCTTTCTATGTTTTATTAACCTAAAATAGTCTTGAAAATTGTGGAAGGGAAATGTTCAAGGCAGCAGTTGTGAGGAGGGATATTCTAGAGGAGTTATTTGAAGATATATTAGGATTTCACTGTCTGTGGTGTTAAATGAAGTAACACCACTCTTTCCTCCTGTTTTATTTTGGTATACAATTGCGCGCCTGCACCAGAGGTGGCGATATTAAAGGAGGGCCGACCAGGCCACAGCCGGCACGTCACTGTAGGCGTGACGCCGACACTTCAGTGAAGGCGGATAGCAGATGGCGGCTGCAGTGGTCACCGAGGCAGGAATTCCGGAGCTCGCAACTCTGCAAGGAAGAACGAGGAACACCTCTGAATTTTAATCAGCAGTACCAGGAAGCAGTCCGGTCCACGGCGCTGTGAGAAGAAGGTAAGTAAAATGACAGGAAATGCGAGAAATGCAAATTTAATTAGTAGTCGGACGGAGCTACCAGGCTACGCGGCCATCTTCTTTGGCGTCAAGCCATGCCCCCCTTTTAGTGTGTTTCTTAAAGTGCTGAAAGCACGCGGGTGACAACCAGGAGATTTTTCCGGCTTACAATCTCATGCATTTTGCGACTTCTAGTTTTCCATTCAGGTTGTGGAAACTAAAGCTGCATCAGCAAGAACAGGTTGTGGGCATACCACTCTGAAGCTGATGCCAGTCTTATGGCCACAATGATTGGCTCTGCCTTCACCAGACAAGACAAGGTATGGCAACCTGGCCTATCACTAATTGTGGAAATACAGGGCCCGGATGTCAGCAGCAGAAAACCCTCCACAGACCATGTAGTGTTACTACTAATCTTATTTAGATTCGTAATTGCATTTCAATTAAATGTGTCATGTATTTACAAATTGAATCACTTTTAGGGATTTCCAATTTTGGCAGTGAAGATGATGATATCCGATGATTTGTCCAGGATCCCACATTTTGGTTAAGGGGTGAACCCGACATTAGAGCCTTCCCAGCAGTAGGTCTGGTTTCTACAAATATGTGTATGCTTTGCAAAATATTCTATCCCATGTTTTATGTGAGTGCTCCCTTGGCTCGGCTCGTGTTGGGCCCTTAAAACTAGGTCAGAGCGCCTGGATTGGCCACCGGCTCAGCCCTATCTTTGGATATGTTTCTTCCCAGCACTAGATGATCAATAAATTGCACCCCTTTATCTACAACTTGTTATCCATTTTGCCTTACAGTGGCACATTGTCAACATATGATTGCCATCTCCTTACTGGCAGGCACATTTTCAATGCAAAAATACTTGCACATCCCATTTTCTGCCATAATTTTTTAAGTAGAGGGGCATAAATATTTCCGACAAATATGCGGGTGTGACTGAACATAGCGAGGGAGTCCAAACCAACCCACAGGAATTCAAGGATATTCTCCCGAGAACATTTTTAAAATAATGGGTTAAAATACTGCATTTTAATATACACCTTTTAAAAAAATTGATAAGCAAACCACACAGTTTGCAATCAGTTTTGTAGGGCAACTCAAGAAAAAAATCCAATAGTTGCAAGACCCCAACAGCGCACAGGAGCATTTGCCACCAGATATTCATTATGCCTTTTCCCACAGTATTTGCAAATACGCCAGTATAAAAACATTTTCATGCTGGATGTGCCTTTATATTTCCATTCTGGCTGCAGCAATATCTGCCAGTATTCCCCCATCAGAACATACTTATGCTTGCTTTGCACATAAGGTCAGTAATGATACTATAAGAAAATATGTCAATGCTGGTTCTGCCAATATATGCCAGTATCCCCATGTCAGGTAAGAACACACACCTGCTTGCTTTGCCAGTAAAACATTTTTGTGCCACAATACAAAAATATCAAAAACCATATGTTTTTCACAATACAAAAATATGTCATGACTGGCTGCACCAATATAGGCCAGTCTAGCCGCATAAGAACAGAACATTAAACTATCTTCACCCTTAATGCCAGTAACAAAATGCAATTCCACATCAGAAGCGGCTGTGTGCAGTGAGGCGCTTTCTCCCAATACGCAGTGCGGCTTGACTCAGCTAGTGTGGTCCCTTCCTCTAATCATCTAATTCCCCAGAAAGCTCATCGGAGGGGATTTGACGTCTACGGAACTACGGTGGACTTCGGTGGACGCTGCGTGGATGCTGATACAGGGAGCTCGGCATCTACTGTGCTGATCACAAACTGTGCTGACCACCACACCGAGTTCTCACCGGATCGTGAGCATGCAGTGTACAGAGGGGGCCGTGCTGCCATGTGTTGCTGGGTGTTGCTGCATGCCGTGTGCTGTGTGCGGAGCTCTGGTCCTGGTCACCCTCTCTGTTTGGGGAGCGGGGAGGGGTGAGCAGTGGCTATATGAAAGGTCTATGTGAAAAGACCTATGTGATAAGCCTCTGCCTTCTTGAGAGACGGTAAGCGGCAAGCAGAGTTAATGGAGCAACTAAGTGCTAATGTGATATGTGCTAAGGATGCCAAGTGTGCCACGGCCCCCTTTTGATACGGACTGCAGAACCCTTACCCTTATCCTTAGCCTGACAGGAGACTGCAGGGTGAATTCCTCTTGAACCTGCCTGGCTAGTTAGACACACTGTATATGCTGTATATGCTACGCTGAGACAAACAAAGCCCCCGGTATTACCTGCTCTATCTGAGAGGTAGTGAGATTGTTGGGACTACTGCTTGGTCTTCTGCACCAGTATAAAATAGTGCAGTCAAGTGACAAGACAAGTGACAATCTGTTAAAATTTTCAGGGGGCTATAATAACCGCAATTTAAATCTAAACATCTGTTTGCTGAAGTAATGCTGACATCTAAGAGCCCTCCCGTGGATGCGAATTTGTTAGCAGAACAGGCTGACTTGAAGTAAGCTAATTACTCAATGACAGACGTCATTGGAGGATAAAAGATGCTCAGAGGTTAACAAAGATAAAGGGCAAGACGAAGTCTGCCCTAAAGGACAAGAGCATAAAAGTCAAGATGGTAATTATAAGGAGAGTGGGATTGAAGCACGGTGGTGTCCAGTAACTGGACAGAACACAGACTAAGCAGCCCATTCAGCTAAAGAGCTAACTTAGCTTACTATTAAAATCACCCATCAGGAAAGGCTTAGCCTGTCAACAGTAAAAGATTGGTTGATGATCCTAGATAAATCTTTAAAACAGTCATATGTCGAAGTGTGGATTTTGTCGGCTTTCCCAGACAGAGTGAGGTGTCCAACACAGTGGAGATCTGTGCAACATCAAACTGATGAGAAAACTGAGATGCTGATGGAGGAAGTGGTCAAACCTCGGGAGATGGAAGGAGCAGATGGACCAAGCATGGACAGGGAGGAAGGTCAACGGAATAATCGACCCATAAGTGATGTCCTTGCTAATGAGAGTGCTGATGACCAAGTGATCATGGATGGAGAAGATCCTTCTTCTACCATCTCATTGGCATCCACTACTCGGCAATCTTATCAGCACTCTGGTTGTAATGGGAGAGCAGATGGAATACAGAAGCCCTCTTTCAAACTGAAGATAGGGCCTTCCTTCAACAGATTATGATGGCCTCTATAACAACATCCTTATTGTCTTTTACAAACCAGCTTGCAGGATCAGACCTCCCTTATTGCAGTTATGTCGAATAAATTGGTACGTTTGGAGACCGTGGCTAATAAGGTTTGGAGACCCTGGCTAATAAGATAGATTCCTGTTTGGAAAAGGTGGCAGAAGTACCTGCTAAGTGGCAAGATTGTTTATGTGACTTGGCAAGGAGGGAAACCTTAGACAAATCCTTAATGATGGAGGCTCTGTTGTCTGACTGCGAATGGATGAGGGCACACTTTAAGGACTCTCAACTGATGGAAAGATTTGCCCCTTGAGAAAATGTAGCAATAAATGAACATGGCAAGTCAGCCGAGGTGTGTCGGCAGCTCCCGGATAAGCCCAATCTTCAGAAATCAACCATAGAAGAAAATGTCTTCTCAAGTCATGTACGCCTCCAGAAGTCATTACAGTTACAGTTAATGACTCAAAGAAAAAACACAACCTATGAAAAAATATAAAAACATGACGAGGTCTACCAAAAGAAAGTCAAATGGCTCTCAAGCTTTTCTAGAACTAACTTGTCCATTAGCAGAGTTAACCAATAAAGCAGGGAATCCTTCGGAAACTGCGGAAGTGGAGACTGGGTTGAGTGATCTCAATGACATAATTGAGAAAGATCAAGATGAGGAAAACTGGAAAGACATGAGTATCTCTGAGTGGGCCAAGATTGACAACCAAGTGGACATGACTACAAATCTGAAAACTTCAACAGGGCAAAGACAAAGTCCAAAACAAAAACAACTACCAATACAAAAGGATATGAGGAGTTTTAGAACAATGAAGTAAAAAAAGAATGGGAAGCATACAACAAGAAAAATCTAGAAACTCCCCTCTCGTGGAGGTGAAAAATGCCAGAGAGAAGACCAAACCACAGGAGAAACCCCAGAGACGGGAGAATTGTAGTCAAATTTCAAGTAAGAAGCTCAGCCCGAGAGCGAGTGCTGAGATCTATTTGGAACGACTAGTGGCAGGGCTGAATGTGCCAGTACTAAACAGGAGGAATGTCCTAAGATTGTTGCACTGCATTCTTCCTGCTCATCGAATTTCGTCAAGGGATATAAAGATTGTGGAATTTGTCATAGAAATAAGGACTGATTTGGTCATACTGCACTAGAATTCACAAGAAAAGAAGAATCTACTGCTCTCATCAAAAGAGAAGTTTCTCTAGTTGGGTTATGTTATAAGTGACTACGACACAAGAATTAAGCAAATTGGAGGGAGGCGACGATCCCTAAGAATGGAAGGAAAAATTACTTGGTGCTGAAGGCTGTGAAAACGGCTGACCAAAAGTAATCTACCATCTACTGTTCTTAAAAAGGACTTGACCATACTGAAGTTTACAGTGGCTAATCAACAACAAAAACTAACTGCACAGACAAAAAGTCTAGAAGATGCGAAATTGGAGAATCGATCCTGGGGCTCGTTAGCAGGGGCGCTTGGAAAGTCAAAGGGGGAATAGACTTATGGAGGCACTGGACTAGAGCCTGTTAGATTGGCCACATGTAACACAAAGGTTTTAAGGCTCTATTTGTGGAAAAATCCCCTGGTTTGGATACATTTGATATACTCTGCTTTCAAGAGACATGGTTAAGAATTCTGCCCCTTCGTGAAGGATATGCTGCCTACTTGAATCCAGCTCCTAAATGTAGGACTGCTAACCCTGATCAAAGCAGGGACAGGTTTTAATGTAGTAAGCTTTGAATGTCCAAACCCATACGTTCAGACCTTGACCCTGACAAGATCGGGGGAGGATCAAATTGCTTCTCTTCTCCTTATTAATGTTTACTGGAGAGTGAACATGTCCAAAGAAGTAAAATTCTTAGAATCAATCAAGAGGACAATGGATGATGTAATGAGAGAGGGGGAGACACCCAGAATTATCATTTGTGGAGATTTAAATATGAAACTCCTAAGTGAAGCAGTTAGTCCATTGAAAAAGGGCAAATTAGACGGGAGAGCTGGGAAGTGGATGCAGTGAGAGAGATATGTAAATGCTTGACTCTCAGATGGAGGGCGATATTCCAGGGAGATGCATGTGGAAATGTGGGGAATTGAAAACATTTATCGATTACTGTTTTGTGTCAGCAAATTTAAGAGAGATGGTCAACAGTTTTGAGATTGTGTCACAGAAATGTTGTGATCACGACCTGCTGTCAACCTCTATATTTGGGTGGATATTAAGAGATTGCCATAAGAAACTCGGAGAGGTTGAATTGGAATGGGGAAAAAACCTTGTAAGATTAAAACCGAAGGAGGTGATGCAGATAGCTGATCGATACAGGGTTTCAATCCAGGAAAATCCAAATGAGGTGGATTACCTGGGAATTCTGAAAGAATTAAAAACTGGTAAAGATGAGAAGGCAGATGCAAAGTTCCATCAGAAAAATTTGGAGAGAAAGGGAAAATCTAAAGGAGAGAATATTTAAAGCCAGGCAAGAATATTGTAATTGGCTAGTTGCTACTAAAATGGTGAGGACACAGAATGATAAAGAGTGCATGCTTTTGGCAGTTTGTGCTAAAAACACTAGAAATATGTGGGAGTTGATTAATAATGGAGGAGTTTTTCAGCCAGTGAAGTCGATTAGTATGGTAACGGAGACAACCTGGGTGATTTATTATACTGCCCTATTCTCGGACCCGGGTTGGGTAGAGGATAAGAAAGTGGTTCCCCGAGTCAGAAGTTGGAATTTTGCTTTTGATGAAGTTGATGCTACAATCATGATAGAAAATCTAAGAGCATCCAGGGTTGCAGGACCCAATGGCCTCTCCAATCAGGAATTGAAGAAGAATAATGCTGAATGGGTAACATTTCTGGCGATAACGTTTTTGCAGATTATGCTGAAAAAGGAAATACCAGCAACCTGGAGAGAAGCTAACCTCGTCCCCATTTTTAAAAAAGGGGAGAGGGCGGAACACAAGAACTACTGGCCCATATTGCTATTAGAATCGGTGGCAATGTTATTTGCTACTCTCCTATTGAGGGATCTAAAGGCCTGGGCGGATAGAAGCAGTATCCTAGATCCGAGACAAACAGGGTTTGTTAAGGACTTGGGGATATCTCGCAATCTCTTTATTACTAAAATGCTTAAAGAGAGGGCATTAGAATCAAAAACCTGCCTGTACCTGGCATTTATGGACCTCAAACAGGCGTTCTATGAGGTCCAAGCTCAGAGCCTGGAACTGCCCCGTCGACCTGGTAGAGGCCATTCAGGCCCTATACACGAACACCTCTTTGCAAATAAGGCTCTCAGGAAAAGGGCATCTGTCAAAGAAAATCCCAATCCATCAAGGCTTAAAGCAAGGTTGTGCTTTAGCTCCATTTTTATTCTGTCTCTACATTGCTGACTTGGCTACGTCACAAAAGGATGTGAATGCCTTCCCGCCTAAAATCAATCACTGTAGTACCATGGATACTCTTTGCAGATGACCTAGAGGGTCATTCCGAGTATGGCGGTAGGGGGTTAATGGCACCGGAAAGGATGCCGGTGCCGTTAACCCCCTACCGCCACATTCCAAGGTCCCTTAGCGGGTGCCACCAGGACCGGCTGGTTTGACCAGAATAATATATGGCCCACTGTGAATCTTTCTGCAAAGTTTGGTGAGGTGTGGTCCAGGGGGGGCGAAGTTATAGGGGGGGTCCCAAAATGTATTTTTTTCCCATAGACTGAATGGGGAAAAAACTTTGCTCACGCCTACAGCCAAAACCGCTGGAGGAATTTTTATCAGATTTGCAGCAGGAGCAGCGGCTTGGTCCCGAAAGTGTGTTTTTGTAAATTTGGTGAAAATCCGTTCAGTAGTTTTTTTAAAAATGACCAAAAAGTAGGTCACAAAAAATTAGTGATATCTATTTTCGGTCCGTGGACACACTTCCCTATTTGCTCCGCGGACAGTGTCCTGATTGGCTAGTCAGTGTCCTGATTGGCTAGTCAGTGTGCGTCATGTCCACGGACATGCAGCGTGTCCACCGATTGGATGGTGAAGAGCGTGGCGTGCGTCAGATTTTTGGAAACGCCCACCATCTTGTACCCGCAGACAGCGTGATGACAAATGGTGGGGAAATACAATTTTGGCAAGTGTGTTGGCCTGTAAGACTGTTTGGGGAGGGTGGGGGAGTAAGAGATGGTTCAAATATTGTATCTATTTAGGTGATAGGCACTGCTGTTGTGTTTGTTGTGTCTGCAGAAAGCCACACTGTTCTTGATATTCCGCAATCGACCCAGATGGGGATGTCCTAAGGACACTATACCTGTCCGTACTGTTCGCAGGCAAGTTGAAACTGTTCTATGAACACACACAGTGTCGGGGATGTCTGTAATTAAATGAAAATGGAGGTGTTCTAAGGACACTATACCTGTCCGTACTGTTCGCAGGTAAGGTGAAACTGTTCTAAGAACACACACGGTGTCGGGGATGTCTGCAAAAAAACAAACATTGAGGTGTCCTAAGGACACTGTACCTGTCCGCGCTGTTCGCAGGCAAGTTGAAACTGTTCCAAGAACACGCATGGTGTCCGCGGACATAAAAAAGGCCACATGGCATAGCTTAAATGTTTGATTCTATGGGTGTGATCTATGGGTGTGATATGCTGCGGTGGTTGTGGCCAGGGCCTAGAGTCTTGGGTGCATGGCTGAAGGCCATAGGCGGTAGGCCCTGCACCCAAGATCAAAGTTCAAGACCAAAGTTATAAGTACCGAAGAAGTTATAAGTACCGAAATTATAAGCTAGCATGGGTGTGATATGCTGTGGTGTTGTGGCCAGGGTCTACCCAAGACCGAAGTTATAAGTACCGAAGTTATAAGCTAGCATGGGTGTGATATGTTGGGATGGTTGGGGCCAGGTCCTAGAGTCTTGGGTGCATGGGCCATGCATTCAAGACTGAAGTTATATGCACTGTTTGTTTCAGTTGTTGTGTTATGGAGCAGTATTTATGAGTTGTACTTATTGTAATATACTTACTGTTTGGTTTGGTAACTGCAGTACATATATTCTTTGTCAATTTCTGTGATAAAAGAAAAGATCATGTTAGTATTGGTAGTTTGTAAGGACTTATAGCATTGAATAATAGACATTGTTTATTCATTTTGACCCTCCCATTTAGTAGATTACAAACCCGTGTACTGTGCTATTTGCTCAGTTTCTGTGTTTGTTTTTCAAATCATTGGGTCTGTGGGGAAAAAAATCCATGTTGGATTAAAAAAAACCTTTTTTATGCTACAGTCTATTTGTTTGTTTGTTTTCAGAGTTCACTTGTTGTTTCTGGCTAATGTTCTATCTGTTGGTTTATTACATATTTTTGGAGCAGTTAGATACCTGTTGGCGTATTCTAACTGTTTGTTTCTTGTTATAATTTAGTGGTACTTATTTATCTGTTTGGTTGTTATAGAATCTTTGGGCAGTTAGATACCTGTTGGCGTATTCTAACAGTTTATAGTTTTTTTTAATTGAAGTTTTGTTAATGTTTAAGGACAGATTAGTTATAAAATGTTGGTTTTAAGAAGATTAAAGAAGTGTTTGTAAGATTTTCAGGTAATCTCTGCTTTAGAATAATGGTACTATTATTACATTCAAACCATCCACATTTCTTTTTAATTTATGCAGTGTAGTGACCTGCATCGTTTGTGCCTCCTGTATGGTAGATAAAAAACATTTTTTTTGTTATGCTACAGTGTATTTGTTTGTTTGTTTTTACTGTTCACTTGTTATTTTTGACTAATGTTCTATCTGTTGGCTTGGTGCACATTTTTGGAGCAGTTAGATACCTGTTGGCGTATTCTAACTGTTTATTTTTTGTTATAATTTAGTGGTATTGTTTTATTTGTTTGGTTGTTAAAACAAAGAGGTGATGGCTGGAAGGTTTAGAATGAATCTTAACCACTGGCATTGCTCTGGGCAACCCTCCAGACCATTGTTCTTCGCCTGCCAAGCCATTACAGAAGGGGAAAGACATTATGCAAATCAGACTTGGTCCCACCCGAAAAGGGGCAGTCCAGCCCGAACTGCTAGGTCACATCCCTTCTGCACGAGACCACAAGCATCCCCAAACATGTTTCGCCCTTGTTGGGCCTAATCAGTGAGGAGTAGCTTGGGTCTGTAGGCCCAGCAGGCACGGGACCCACGTCTGGGCATACCCGTCGCACTCGGGGTGACAAAGCAAAAACAAAGAGGTGATGGCTGGAAGGTTTAGAATGAATCTTAACCACTGGCATTGCTCTGGGCAACCGTCCAGACCATCGTTCTTCGCCTGCCAAGCCATTACAGAAGGGGAAAGACCATATGCAAATCAGACTTGGTCCCACCCCAAAAGGGGCAGTCGAGCCCGAACTTCTAGGTCACATCCCTTCTGCATGAGAGCACATGCATCCCCAAACATGTTTCGGCCTTGTTGAGCCTCATCAGTGAGGAGTAGCTTGGGTCTCTAGGCCCAGCAGGCACGGGACCCACGTCTGGGTATACCCATCCCACTCGGGGTGACAAAGCAAAAGCAAAGAGGTGATGGCTGGAAGGTTTAGAATGAATCTTAACCACTGGCATTGTTCTGGGCAACCCTCCAGACCATCGTTCTTCGCCTGCCAAGCCATTACAGAAGGGGAAAGACCATATGCAAATCAGACTTAGTACCACCCCAAAAGAGGCAGTCGAGCCCGAACTGCTAGGTCACATCCCTTCTGCACGAGACCACAAGCATCCCCAAACATGTTTTGGCCTTGTTGGGCCTAATCAGTGAGGAGTAGCTTGGGTCTCTAGGCCCAGCAGGCACGGGACCCACGTCTGGGTATACCCGTCCCACTCGGGGTGACAAAGCAAAAGCAAAGAGGTGATGGCTGGAAGGTTTAGAATGAATCTTAACCACTGTCATTGCTCTGGGCAACCCTCCAGACCGTCGTTCTTTGCCTGCCAAGCCATTACAGAAGGGGAAAGACCATATGCAAAACAGACTATCAGACTTAGTCCCACCCCAAAAGGGGCAGTCCAGCCCGAACTGCTAGGTCACATCCCTTCTGCACGAGACCACAAGCATCCCCAAACATGTTTCGGCCTTGTTGGGCCTCATCAGTGAGGAGTAGCTTGGGTCTCTAGGCCCAGCAGGCATGGGACCCATGTCTGGGTATACCCGTCCCACTCGGGGTGACAAAGCAAAAGCAAAGAGGTAATGGCTGGAAGGTTTAGAATGAATCTTAACCACTGACATTGCTCTGGGCAACCCTCCAGACCATCGTTCTTCGCCTGCCAAGCCAATACAGAAGGGGAAAGACCATATGCAAATCAGACTTGGTCCCATCCCAAAAGGGGCAGTCCAGCCCGAACTGCTAGGTCACATCCCTTCTGCACGAGACCACAAGCATCCCCAAACATGTTTCGGCCTTGTTGGGCCTCATCAGTGAGGAGTAGCTTGGGTCTCTAGGCCCGGCAGGCACGGGACCCACGTCTGGGCATACCCGTCCCACTCGGGGTGACAAAGCAAAAACAAAGAGGTGATGGCTGGAAGGTTTAGAATGAATCTTAACCACTGTCATTGTTCTGGGCAACCCTCCAGACCATCGTTTTTCGCCTGCCAAGCCATTACAGAAGGGGAAAGACCATATGCAAATCAGACTTGGTCCCACCCCAAAAGGGGCAGTCCAGCCCAAACTGCTAGGTCACATCCCTTCTGCACGAGACCACAAGCATCCCCAAACATGTTTCGGCCTTGTTGGGCCTCATCAGTGAGGAGTAGCTTGGGTCTCTAGGCCCAGCAGGCACGGGACCCACGCCTGGGCATACCCGTCCCACTCAGAGTGACAAAGCAAAAACAAAGAGGTGATGGCTGGAAGGTTTAGAATGAATCTTAACCACTGGCATTGCTCTGGGCAACCCTCCAGACCATCGTTCTTCGCCTGCCAAGCCATTACAGAAGGGGAAAGACCATATGCAAATCAGACTTGGTCCCACCGCAAAAGGGGCAGTCCAGCCCGAACTGCTAGGTCACATCCCTTCTGCACGAGACCCCAAGCATCCCCAAACATGTTTCGGCCTTGTTGGGCCTCATCAGTGAGGAGTAGCTTGGGTCTCTAGGCCCAGCAGGCACAGGACCCACGTCTGGGCATACCCGTCCCACTCGGGGTGACAAAGCAAAAACAAAGAGGTGATGGCTGGAAGGTTTAGAATGAATCTTAACCACTGGCATTGCTCTGGGCAACCCTCCATACCATCGTTCTTCGCCTGCCAAGCTATTACAGAAGGGGAAAGACCATATGCAAATCAGACTTGGTCCCACCCCAAAAGGGGCAGTCCAGCCCGAACTGCTAGGTCACATCCCTTCTGCACGAGACCACAAGCATCCCCAAACATGTTTCGGCCTTGTTGGGCCTCATCAGTGAGGAGTAGCTTGGGTCTCTAGGCCCAGCAGGCACGGGACCCACGTCTGGGCATACCCGTCCCACTCGGGGTGACAAAGCAAAAACAAAGAGGTGATGGCTGGAAGTTTTAGAATGAATCTTAACCACTGGCATTGCTCTGGGCAACCCTCCATACCATCGTTCTTCGCCTGCCAAGCCATTACAGAAGGGGAAAGACCATATGCAAATCAGACTTGGTCCCACCCCAAAAGGGGCAGTCCAGCCCGAACTGCTAGGTCACATCCTTTCTGCACGAGACCACAAGCATCCCCAAACATGTTTCGGCCTTGTTGGGCCTCATCAGTGAGGAGTAGCTTGGGTCTCTAGGCCCAGCAGGGACGGGACCCACGTCTGGGCAAACCCGTCCCACTCGGGGTGACAAAGCAAAAACTTAGAGGTGATGGCTGGAAGGTTTAGAATTAATCTTAACCACTGGCATTGCTCTGGACTCAGAGAGTCTCCCAGGGCCCCCCTTGTTGTTTGCATATTTCAAGTAGCTTTGGGTCTCACCCTAAGTTACTAGGGGAATCCAGACGTGGACCCCTTGCTCACTATTTTTAGAGAGGCACAGCTACACCCTACTGATGAGGTTTAACCAGACAGAAACACGTGTCTAGGGTTGCTGTTGGTACTCTTGTTCCGAGGAGAATTGCCTAGCATTTTGGTGCTGGACTGCCTCAGAGCCGGACAAAGACTGATATGTTTAGGATATTTCTCCTCTGTGAAAGATAGTGAGCTAAAGACTCTGGGTAAGGCTCTTGAAACCAGGACTCATGTCTGGTAGAGAGTCTCCCAGGACCCCCCTTGTTATTTGTTTCGTTGTTGCAAAATATTGGGGCAGTTAGATACATGTTGGCGTTTTTTACTTGTTTATTTCATGTTATAATTTAGTGGTATTCCTTTATCTGTTTGGTTGTTGTAGAATATTGGGGCAGTTAAATACCTTTTGACGTATTGAAACAGTTTATAGTTATGTAATTGAAGTTTTGTTAATGTCTAAGTACAGATTAGTTATTAAATATTGGTTTCATGAATGTTAAATAAGCGTTTGTAAGATTTGCTGGTAATCTTTGCTTTAGAGTAATGGTACTATCATTACATTCAAACCATCCACATTTCATTTTAATATATGCAGTGTAGTGACCTGCATTGGTTGTGGCTCCTGCGTGATAGATTATACCTATTGTTGGGAAGATTTTCTTACCAAGTGATACTTGACCATGTGTGAATCCAGTCAGTTTGCAGTTGTTTTTGGTACCACCTGCATTGTAACGGAGAAGCATTAGTATTATGTATTTACTATGTGTTTGTATTAGTATGGTGGAGCGATTATCAGAATTGCAGGTAGTACATAATCTACCATGGTTTGCATTTTATACAAGTTGCTGAAATGGAACGGATTCACAATTAGGTATGGATACATACACAAAGCGCTCATTAGGGATTTCTTCCTGTGTCACATTGTTGCAGAGAGTGCATGTATGTTTCCACATGTATGAAATCTGGAAGATTTCATTTATAGGTATGTTTTTGTTTTCCAGTACTTGTAGTAAGTACATTAGAAATTCTTGTGGATCTTCTTGTGAGTTTATAGTGAATTTCACCATTCCAGCACAGTATTCCAATTCTTTTCTTATTCCATGAACACTATACGTGTTGTCAGGATTATTTGTTGTGTTTCTAAGAAGTACTAACATTTGCAAACACAATTGGTCTGTACTGTGTAAGTAAATGTTCTCAACAATTGGTGGTAATTGAAATAGAATATTCATTGCTACATTTGCGTAGCAACTTACACCAGTTATATTTAAAAATATAAATGGACCAGATAGGTCTGTGTCCAAGTCATTTTTCGGAGTATTTGTTGCTTCTTTGAAGAAGTACCTGAGTTACTTTGAGTAATAGGTTCTTCTTTGGTTGTGGTAACTGATTAAGTATTAGTTTATTTTTGTCTCTTTGGAGGATTTGCAGTGAGATCCTGTTGCATTTCTGTTTGAATTATTTTTCTTTTACAACGTTTTCATTTTTGTGGAACAGGATATGTTTTTAGATGGGGGTGTATAGATGAACATAGTCTATTGTATTCTAAAATGCAAGGAATATCAGCGTTTACTTTATTTGCATCAAAGTTGATGAGAAATAGACCGTCAAGTGTACCAAAGCATGACAGTGCTACTTAGCTCATGCCTTCTTTAAAGACACTGTTACCAATATCTATCAATGCTCTGTCTAGGGTAAGACCTTGGGATTTATGAATGGTGACTGTGTATGCTAGAATTAGAGAAAATTGTTCTCTGCGTACAAATATGTCTTTGAAGAGAAGGAATTGAGCAGTTGAGCGGCCTATCCTTTTTATTTCTGAAAGTTTGTCAAAGAGAATATTGACAAACTGAATGTTATTGTCACTTGGGTATGTTTGAAAGCCAACAACTGTACCCAGTGCTCCATTAACTAGTCCTTGCTCCATGTCAAGGTTACGTTTCAGCATTACTCTATAGTTTAAGGATAATTTTAATATTTTTTCCAAACCAGCTGTGTTGGAGATAGAATTTTCTAAGGTATTTAGTCTTGTTGTGGCTTGTTCACACATGGGTAGTGTCATACCATGTGTGACCAATTTGTCTGTTGCCGAAATTTTAATTATTGTTTGCATTTCTTTTTTCAACATTGTTTCATTGAATTTGGAACAGCTTGCAAGAGTTGGCATTAAGGACATACAATTGATATTATTGTCTGCTAATTGTTCCATAACATCAGTAGCACATGAGTTATGCCCATAAAGTGCATGAATGTGCCAGGTTTTTAATATTGCTTGTGCTTCTTGAGATAGTACACCAACTCTAATACTTTTTAAAATGTTGGCGTAGGTGAGGTCTGCAGACTGTCGAATGTTTTCTGTTAATTCTCTGTATTGGAAATGTTGCCACAGGTTGACATTTCCTATGCTACCAACAGTTTTCCGGCAGAGTTTGTGTCCTAAGGTTTTAAGAATTGGTTCATCTTTCACTGGTGTCAATTGAAGAAGATCTCCGAAAACAATAATGTGTTTTCCTCCAAAGAGCTCTTCATAGTTTGTTTTAAGTACTTCTTGTAATCTGAGGTGAATCAAAGCCAAAATTAGGTTGGAGACCATGCTCACTTCATCTATTAGTAGCATTTTCATTTGTTTTAGCGCTCTGCGTAGTTCCATTGCAGCTTCTGTAGAAAGTTTGTAATATTCTAATGTATTTTGGTGTTCTACTGGTAGGAGTAGTAATCGGTGTAAGGTGACACCACCTATGTTATAGGCAGCTAAACCTGTTGGGGCAGTTACAACAGCTGACAGTTTGTTGTTTATCAATTGTTGAAGGAACTTGCTGATGATTTTGATTAAGAAGATGTTGCCTGAACCAGCTTCACCACTGATGTATAATAATATAGGTTTGTAAATTTGGCAGGTACATTTTTATTATCATGTTGTAGACCATGTGAAATTTCTTTAGTTACTTCTTGAAAAATGCTACGCTGTTCATTGTTTAGTTTTGATTGTAGTCTACTTCAGTCTTCTGTATCTTCATACTGACACATGGCGTTTTCTACTTCTGTCATAGCTAATTCTGCCTCATTTGCTATTAGTGGCTGTCCCAGTGGTTCTTGGCTTCCTGTTACAGCAGGTTGACTACTGTCAGGAGTGTCCTCATCTAGTTGAGCCTGGAGTATTTCTTTGTGTTGCTGTTCATTGTGAAACATTGTTTTGTACTGTGTAAAGTTTACATCAGTGATAGTGCTTTCATTTGCTTTGAAAGTGTCTTCATAGGAGTCATAGTTATCTAGTATTTCTTCTTCTTTTCTCCATGGTTTAAAGAGTTGTAGCAGGGACATGTAACATAGTTCTTTATGTTGAGGAGTTTTAATGACAATTTGATATGATTAATTAAACTTGGTTTGGTAAGTTTTACTAAGCTGCCTTGACAATTTGTCACTCTGTATCTAACTTTTTTTTCATCAGGTTTTATATTATTTTTGTATGTGAAGTTTTGGGCTATGTGGTATAGACTCATGGTTTCCAAAGTGGTACTTCTGTTTGGGTAGTATGTGTCTGGGAAATTGTTTTTCAAAATGTCTTGGCTGTTTGGATAATTTTTGGCTATTGTTTCTATGTCGTGGTATGATTTGAGAACTCTTTTTCTAGATTTAGCAGGACCAAGACTTAGCAATACTATATTTTCAGATTTTCCTTACAAAGCAGTACTGGTTAAACGATCGGCAGCTTCATAGCAGCCACATTCTCTATGGGAGAGCATTTTTATGCCCAAGCTGTACAATTTCTGAGACAGTGGGCCTCATTACACGGTAGGTGCTAAACCATGGTGCTATTAGCACCATGGTTCATGCCGGTAATTTACCGATTCCGCCATGGCGGAATGGGGAATTACCACCCCATTCCGAGGTTGGCGGGCGGTAATTCCCCATGCCGCCATGGCCCTTCCCCATTCCCATTTTTGCCCCATAGGGCATAATGGGAATGGGGAAGGCGCTAATTACGGTACCGCAAATTGCGGTACCGTAATTAGCACCATGGTCCCTTTGCGGGTCCCTACTTTAACGGCTGGTCTACACCAGCCGTTAAGGTGGGGTCCCACAAAGGGGCCTCGTAGTAAGGCAGTAAGGGTTAACGGTCACCGGTAGCATTACCGGTGACCGTTAACCCTTACCGCCTGTGTAATGAGGCCCAGTGTTTTGTCTGATGACAGGTCATTCCAGAGGTCTTGAAGCTCTGTTTTTTCTGCTTTAGTTAAGTAGGCTGTAACATATCATGCAACTGCAGTGGAATTGTCTGCAAGGTACTGCACATCTACGTTTGCATTCCACAATAGGGCAATTATTGCATTGTAATCATTGATATATTTTGCTTCTTCTGTTCTTTTTATGTGATATGTATTTTTAGGTGATTTACCTTTAACACTTTGTCTGACTGAAGGCATGAAGTTGTTCACTTCACCTGTTTCTGTAACTGGTCTAGGGAAACCAAAACAGCATTTGGTGTAGTATTTCCCTTTGTTTTTGTATTTTCAACGACAATATTTGCCACATTTGTGTCTTTTAAATTGTACAATCTGTGCATGAAGATCACAATTTGTTGCTTCTGATGGAATTTCACAAGTGACATATTTTTCGATAAACTAACACAGTGGAATCACTGTCTTGACCAAATTTAGGAGCATCTTTAATCCATAAAAGCATGTAGATATTTGATGCTCCTCTGGCTTGGTATTCTTTTCTCCAAAAGAAGTGTTGCACTTCTCCGAGGGGAGGAACAGTTTTATTACAAATAAAGTGTAGCATAGCAATAAAGCGGTGATGGAAATATCTTGAAACACTAACAGGATCTAGAGAGCAAAGTTCTCCAGGTGTTAGTATATCTATGTTTGTTTTGTTTTTGTTTGATATGTGTAGGAAATCATGTAGATCTTCCCATTCATATTTTGCACAACTTAATGTAACAAACCAAGTGGGTGGACTAAGGTTTCCTATCATGCAACGTATATTTCTGTGACATCGGAACCAGTACTCTTTCGTACCATGCATGTTTGCTAACAGATTTGTAATGCTTGTTTGTAAAACTTCTTCTTTTTCTTGCACTTTTTGTAGTAATTGCATAGCTGACATATTATGAAAGTGGGTTCCTGATTTTAATGTGTGTGCAACTCCGTAACATAGAGTTTCTAGTTCACTTTCAAAGAGTAGGTAGAATATTTATTCCACATTTTGTCTAAATCTGGGATCTTCCGAATACATTCGTAATGAGCGGTATTCTGATGATGTTATCTGAGTGGGTCTATCATCGTACCTTCCTCCTTTGCCAGTAGGAAAGAGCAAAGGAAAAGCACGTGCTTCTATACTTTTTTTCCCATATGCTGATTGGTGATCCTTTTGTTTGTCGCATTTGGTACGTTTCTAGTGCATCATCTATGGTGTCTTTAGAGTATAATGGATGAATTATATAATGGTCTAAAATATTGGATACTGTATCAGGATCTAGAAGTTCACATTTTCCAGTTTCTGGTGACTTTTGTATTATTTGAGTTGTTTCTCAAGTTTTCTTCAATATTTATTTCTTTGTAGTATTCATTATTGTCTTTTAGATATTGCAAGGCTTGTCTAACTTTATGTAAATCTACCATTTGTTGCCAAATTTTTTTTTTGTCTTTTGTAGGTAGACCATTTATTAAGACAATTAAAGATTGTTCTATTGGACCTTGCACTCTCAGAGTGTGCACATTTTCTTTTAGATCTAATGGTAAATATACTACTTTGCCGTGAATGCCTTTCACCAATTCAGAGGGAGGTAATTTTGCTGTTTTTGGTTGAAGGCGTATTATTGCTTTGAATGGGTGTACTGTTTAAATTATGATACTCTCATATAAATTGAGTTGTTGCAGGGGATTTGGTAGAGGGAATAATTCCAAATTATTTGTGATAGCACGTGAAGGAATTTGATTGTACTCAGGTTTTGTAGTGCAGTAATTGCAAAGTGTTAAGGGGTCAGTTATTTCATATTTGTTTTCTGCTATAAGGTAGAGAGCTAATTCAAACCATTGTTAGTGGTTTTATTCTGTTTAACACTAAAATAAATAACTTTCTTTTGAGAAGGATTGCACTGTCCATCAAAGCTTCTAAGATTAATTTTCTATGGTAGTTTTTAAGGGTTGTGCATGATTTGTCTCCTGATTTTATAAAATTCTGAAGGACTCTGTGGCGGAACATTTTTGTTAATATACTTTTTTTGGTATGGGTACTTCCTGCTATATCAAGATTTATTGGAGCAGTTTTAGCAGTAGTGGTACCTGCATTTCTGTTAATAATTTTCTGTTTTCTTTTACATTTTGATAGAGGAGGCAACGTTTTTGTACTGGAAGATTGTTTAGTTTTGCTAAATGACTGTATTTGCTGTGTTGTTTGAACTTTTTGTACAAACCCTGCTAGAGATGGATGCTTATTTTGGACATTTTTATTTTCATTTGCTCTATTTCTGCGTTGCTTTCTACAGACTTGCTTTCTGGTAGGCATTCTGTGGGGTCTGTTGAAACAGAAAAATCGAAGGTATGGGTTTTCCTGTTGTGCAATGTATGTGTGCTGTATGCATGAGTGTTTGAGTATGATTGTAAAGATGTATCTGGTGGTGTGTGATTGTGCATTGGGCAGCTAAAATTAGTTGAGAAGGCTATTCTTCTATTTGTGTGTTACTATACTGTGGTTCAGATGACAGTAGAAAGTGAGCTAGTGGTGAGGAGAAGCACTAATAGTAAATCAAATGGTATAAAATTAAAACTATTCTTTGTTTTGTAATACTGATATTCTAGGGACTGAGTTATGTTATTTGTGCTCTGAAAAACGGGGATTTGTGTGCCATTTGCGTGCTAATCCCTGTTTAATAAATGGCGATTTGTGGGTAGAATGGTACACAAATCTTCGTTTTTTTGGTGCACAAATTACATGAATCACCCGCACAGTGTGTTTGAGTAATATATTTTAATAACAAGATGATAATTATAGCAAGTAAAATTATAACAGTAACAGTGGAAGAAATTTAAAATTGAGAATCAGACTAAGAAAATAGTAAGCAGACCAATTAAACTGAAGGGAAGAAGGTGGGTAATGCAGTAGAAGTGAGAGGGAAGGGTGGGGAAGAGGAGGAGGAGGGAAACGGATGGGGTTAAAGGTGAGAATGGGGGGAGAGGGAAGGGGGGAGTGATTAAGGAGATAAGGCAAGGGGGAGGGGGCAAGAAGGTAGGAGTGGTTTCATGTTGGGGAATGGAGAAGGAGAGATTTGAGGAAAGTGTAGAATGAGGAAAAGGTAGAAATGGAGTGGAGTGAGAGAGGTAATGAGTGAAAGGAGCAGAAATGGGGTGTGGCACAAGGGGAAGGAGGAACAGTGAGAAGAAAGTGGTCAGCAGAGTGAAGGGAGTGGGAGGGAGTGTAGAAAGAGAGGAGAGAGGAGAGATAAGCGGGAGCAAGATTGTGGGGAGATTTAAAGGCTAGGCAGAGCAAGTAAGGTAGTATTGTACTTACTCTTTTTTTGTGGAATGAGCAGGTTTCTTTGTAGTTGGTGTTTTCTAGTTCAGATGTTGCTGTTTTCCAGGAGAGTGGTCTTCACTGCAATTGTAACAGTAAGAAGTTAGTAATTGTGTGTGTTTATAGCAGTGATGTTAATTGAGAGATTCATTTTTATGTCTTTGTAGTAGTATTCTTGTTCGATTTTTGAACATAGTGTATGCATGCAGTTTCATTTGACTATGTACAGCCTTTATATTTTATTTACAACATTTTAGTTCAACATGCTTTGAAAATGAGTAGAATATTAACTGTATGAAACTCACTTGGTTTGTTAAAGCTGTTTTATAGGATGTTAGGAGCAAGAAGAAATAATTATATATTTATTTTGCAATTTTTATAAGGTAAATGGCAGAAACTGTATCGAAAAGCATGGAATGTATGCATTTGTGAAGGTGTGGGTAATAAAGCAGAAGGATTTGATTTAAAGGTATTGGTGTTATTGCAGCTGGGAGCTTTTCAATTATAGTGTCTATGTGTGTGAGTGTATGAAGATGCATGACCTTTTACTGGCTGTGTATAATTTTATAATACACTACGAAGTGTTTTTCCACAATTATATTGTTATTTCTCCCATCTCCTAATATAATAATTTTATAGATAGGTGTGCAGATAGGTTTGGAAGTGACAGTTGATTATATCAGATGGGAGAAATGACAGTAAGTTCATTTTATAGGTTATACAGTTTTAGTGGCAGTTACTCTGTTTATATGCATTTATAAGAGTTGTACATGTACTGTGCAGAAAATATGCATACCTGTAGTTTGTATTCATGCATGTGGATATGCATGCAGCTGCAAGTAGAAATCTTGGAGACTTGTAGAGCAGTTTCTGTAGTAGGTGCTTTCCAATGATATGATACTTGTACTCAGAGTGATCAACAGTACATTTGAAGTGCTGAACTCTGATGATGGAGTTAGATGTAGAGGTCTTGGATGTGATTGGTGGATGGTTGTGTGACTGGTTAGCTGTATCCAATGAGGGAATGCACAGAGAGTGAAGTGGAAATGGTAGAAGGGCTGTCCAAGTCACGATATGTCCGCGGACATGGCGGTAGTCTGCAGACATTGCGTATTACATACGGGGATTCTGGGGTGGAGAGGCATGTAAATGAGAGTGAGCAGAGCAATTGATTGGTCAGTAAAGTTTAGTGGGTGTGTTGTGCAAGGAGAGAGTTTGTCAGAAAGTCTTTTTCCTGAGAGAAGAACAGTTAGCTATGGCTGTGTGTTTCAGAAAACAGTTTGTGTGGATTTTGGGAGACTTATGGAAACATTGGTTGGAGGTGTATGCACAACGCAGAATATTAGATTGGGTCGCTGACTCCAACTGTACAGCTGCCATCTCTTCCATCTCACCATTACCCTGGACCAACCCCTCACTGGTGTCCTTTAACCTTCTATCCTCCCGACCATCTTCCACAGCCTTACCCACTGTACCACCCTGCCCTACCAGAAATAAAAAAATATGACAGTGGACAACATCATTCCTGCTATCCTCCCAACTCTATGCACTGCCGGATAACCTAGACCCTAGTGCACTAGTTCATGAATACAATAAAATCATGGTTGACACTATGGACAAAATTGCCCCAGTTAAAATGCGAACAAGCAAACCTAAGGCCCATTTAAATAAATGGTTGATGCCCGAACTCAAGGCTTTATGCCTTACAAAGAGAAAAAGTGAATCGACCTGGAAACTATGCCCAACTGATCAGAATAACGTAACCTCTATTTCCCGCCACTATAAACAAGAATTCTGCCTGGCAAAGCAAAACTCTTAAAATGATCGCATTGCCAATTCTAATTCGAGTATGAAGGAAGTTTTTTCCATACTGAAAGAACTAGAGTCACCTATTGCCACACCAGACACCTGAACCAAGGATCAGACCTGGTGTGCAGATATCCAACATGCATTAGCAAATAAAATAAACACCCTCCAAAAATAAAATTCAACTAAAAAAAGACTCGCTAAACCTTCCCAATCAGCCTCAGTCACCGCCCAATGTTATCCTCAACGACCAAACTAACAAATTCTCCTTCACTAAAATTACCACAATAGAGATAGAGAAAATCATCCTATCCCTTAAGCCCTCTAATTGTAAAGGTGATATCTGCCCAGCACAGATAATAAAAACGCTGTCAGAGATTTATCACCTTTCATTTCCAAACTCAACAATGCCTCCTTCTCTACAGGTAATATCCCTGCCAATGTAAAACAATCCTGGGTGCTCACACTTCTCAGGAAGCAGACACTAGGCCATCTCATCCCTACCAATTACCGTCCTATTACCACAGTACCATTTCTATTGAAGATACTGGACAAAGTGGCCTACACACAAATTAAAAACACCTTGAACTACATAAGTTACTGGGAGCTAGACAATCTGGCTTCCGTCCATTACATGGAACCGAAACAGCCCTCATTGACTTAAAGACCCAAATAGATGAACTGAGAGAGCAAGGTAAGACAGCACTCCTACTCTTACTTGATCTCTCAGCTGCGTTCGATCTTGTGGACCACAAGGTCCTCTGTAGACATTTGGACTCTGCTGCTCACTTCTCTACCCAGGCCATCAGATGGATAGAATCCTTTCTGAGCGAGAGAACTATGCAAGTTTTTTCCCCTTCGGCTGCAGCAGACCCCATACCGATCACATGCGGAGTCCCCCAGGGCTCTTGTGTCTCCTCAACCTTTTGCAATATATTCACCAAACCCCTTTTCGATGATTTGGACTATCTAGGTATCACCTACACTAACTATGCAGATGATACACAGATTCTCCTCCCGCTTTCTGGGGATCATGGTAAGGACAGGAGTTGGTGAATAGAGTGTATCTCATCATTCAGGTGTGGATGGCATCTCATGGTCTATGCCTGAATGATGATAAGACAGAGCTGATCATTCTGGGCACACAGGCCAATATCAACAAATAAGGCCCTGACTACTGCGAGTTTAGTATAAATGGCAATGTCATTAAGCTCTCTAGGGAAGTAAAAACGCTTGGTTTTTACCTTGATTCTACTATGTCACTTACTAAACAGGTCAACTCTTTAGCATCAACCACAGCCTATACCTGTAAATTAATAAGAGCAGGTAAACCCTTCCTATCCAATGATAGTTGTATTATCCTAGCGAGAGCCTTAATACTCTCCTGACTCGACTACTGCAATGCCCTCTACAGTGGTGCCAACAAAGCCACTACCCAAAGGCTTCAAACTCTACAAACAATGCCCTTAGAGCTGCACTTGGCATAAATAAAAGGGAGCATATCTCCTCTATCAGACATCAACATAAATGGCTTTCTACCATTGACAAAATCCATCTAAAAATGATCTCCCTGATACACAAAGCTCTCAATAACGCGTCTCCTAGCTCCTTGACCGATAAAATTAGAAAAATATCTAGCAGACCGACAAGAACCGTCAACTCCAACTGTCTGGAAGTACCAAGATTTAAACTTGCCAAGATTGGAAGCATAAGTTTCCCTGTGACAGCTGCCAAACTGTGGAATGCTTTACCACATAACCTGAGAGTAGACCAACCATTCTCACAATTTAGAAAGAACTATATCAAACACATCAGCACTAAAAACTCGTAGTCACCCCTTAGATCCGTCTGTACCCTTAGACTAACTGTATATATGTTTTATTAGAATTTGATCAATATTTGTATATAACCGAAACATAGATTGTAAACCTCTCTGCATCCTGTATATTAATTGCTCTTAACCTTTTGCCTATACCGTATCAGTGTAAATATGTAAACTGGACATCTCTGCATTATTTTAAATTTGTAACACTGTAATGTCCAGATTCATGTAACATTGTAAGCTTCGCATATTCTATTTCTGCTGCGCCCGGTTACTTTTGGGTCTGGTGCGCATTATAAATAAATAAACAAACAAACAAACAACGCAGTGGAGTAGCTGCAGATCTTGGATTCCCTCATGTGGAAGTGCACTGGCATGGAGTGCGTGGAATGAAGTGGCTAGACTTGCTACCTCTCTGTGCTAGTTTGGAGACAGAGATTCATCCAGACATAATTATAATTAATTGTGGAGGGAACAGTTTGGGACATGTGTCAGGAATTTCTTTGCAATTTGCGATGAAAGAAGGACTTGGGAAGGTCATGGACATGTTTCCAAATTCCCAAGTGATATTTTCTCGTATTGCGCAGAGACAAATGTGGCTGCATTCTTCTTCATTTGGTCCACAAATGGAGAAAGCAAGGCGGAATGTTAATAAGGCTGTTTGTGCCTTTCTGGGAGATGTTGGCATGTCCTCTTTTCACAATGAAAATATTATGTTTCGTAGCACATACATTTTTCGTAGAGATGGAGTTCATCTTACTTATGCTGGTAATCAGATTTTTCTGAGAAATGTACAAAATTATTGCATCCTTTTGTGGAATTACAGCCATCTTTTTTGCAGTAGGTGTTGACTATTTCAAGTTTTTCAAATACAAACAAAACCCACCAAAAGGCTCTTTTCAGAGCCGCCACTTCCTCCCAGAGAAAAGTGCAATGATTTTGATAGGGCAGCACCCCAAAATTTTTGATGTTCGCGAACTGTCTGCGGACTTCAAAAAAATGCACAGGGCCCTGCTCCATTTATTAGTCACTTCTATTTTTAGACTGTGAAGGGCGGCTCTGAAAAGAGCCTTTTTATTTTTTATTTTTGTTGTTTTATATATTTTTTGGTTTTTTACACACAACACACTAGGAGAGGAGGGGAAAGGAGGGTAAGGGGGGGACACCAACCATGGGGATAAGAAAAGGCAGGTGGAGAGAGGAAGATGCAGGGTAGGCCTTACTTAGGTAGGTAGCAGGTCTTCTCGTGCTCTGAGACCGCAGTCTCAAAAGCACTTCGAAGTCTCTCCACCCTGCAGACTACTGCGTCGCAGTACATACACAAAACTGTGACCCTCGAAAAGTAAGGGTCATCAGCATTGGGAATGGCCTGTGAGGCAGCTGGAGGGATGCGCTCTCCCACAGGAGCGTCCCTTGTGGTGAGAGGAGCAGAAACAGAGGATGAAGTAGAGGAACTCATCCTACTACGCTCCTCACAAGGTACAACCTTGCGAACGGCCCCACCGTGGAACGACCTTAAGTGTCGCTTCATAGTAGTCGTACCAACGCTGTACGAACCAAGCCTCCCGCGAATCAGCACCATTTTGCACTGGTTGCAGGTGACTTTGCACGCGCCTTGGGTACGTTACCATGAATGGTAAATGAACGCCACACCCAAGACTCACGGCGAGTGCTGGTAGTAGGGACTTCCACTACCTCATCCTCGTCATCCTCTTCATCCCCCTCTACATTCTCACACCTGTTCCCCTCTTCAGGCCCTTGGGGAGGTGGTGGTGGTGGAGGGGGTGGGTGTTGGGCTGAGGCAGATGTAGCACCAGGTGGCAGTAGAGGAGCCATGGATGCCATCAGGTTTCATAAAAATCTGGAAGATTGGCAGCCAAACTACACCGTGTTCTGTAAGATAGCCAGAAACACAATGAGGTTGAGCTCTGGGGTGTGGCCTTTTATAGGGGTGCGGGTGCGCGGTTCGCGGACACCCGCCCTGTCCGCGGACATATCAAACATCCCAAAAAGGCTCAAAAAGTTCCATAATGTATGTAGAGAGTCAGGGTGATTGTCTGGGACATGTGCTATGGTGAATGTTTACTATACAATACTGTGGATAGCCTGAAAATGCACTTTTAAAATGTTCGGGGACCCGGACAGTGTCCGCAATTCAGAACACACGTTCAGCGTGGATGCGGTCACATGATGGCGTTGCGAACATGTCCGCGAAGGGAATGGGTGTCTGCAGGGCATCAAATGCACGGGAACGGTGGTGCGCATGTGTAGAGGTGTTCTACGGACATTGTTCAGGTCCTGAAATTAATTAAAAGTGTGACACAAGTGACGCGAACAGTTACGGACTGGCGATGTTCGGAAAACTTACGGGTGTGGTGCGCATGTGCGTAGATGTTCTTTATTCGGTACGGACAGGTATAGTGTCCTTAGAAGACCCCCATTTTGCATATATGCAGACAACCCGGACAATGAGTGTGTTCTTAAAACAGTTCCCATTTGCCTACGAACAATACAGACAGGTATAGTGTCCTTAGGACACCTCCATTTTCATTTATTACGGACATCCCGGACACCATGTGTGTTCTTAGAACAGTTTCAACTTGCCTGCAAACAGTACGGGCAGGTATAGTGTCCTTAGGACACCTCCATTTTGGTTAATTGCAGACATCCCGGACACCGAGTGTGTTCTAAGAACGGTTCCATTTTGCTTGCGAACAGTACGGACAGGTATAGTGTCCTTAGGACACCTCCATTTTGGTTAATTGCGGACATCCCGGACACCGAGTGTGTTCTAAGAACGGTTCAATTTTGCTTGCAAACAGTATGGACAGGTATAGTGTCCTTAGGACACCTCCATTTTGGTTTTTACGGACATCCCGGACACCGAGGGTGTTCTTAGAAAAGTTTCAACTTGTCTGCGAACAGTACGGACAGGTATAGTGTCCTTAGGACACCCTCATTTTGGTTAATTACGGACATTCCGGACACCAAGTGTGTTCTTAGAAAAGTTTCAACTTGTCTGCGAACAGTACGGACAGGTATAGTGTCCTTAGGCCACCCCCATTTTGGTTAATTACGGACATTCCGGACACATGCACTGTCCGCGGACACCCTAAATGCCTTTTTTTTTAAAAAAACACAAAAAAGAACTGAATTAAGACACATAATATTTTTTTTTTATTATATATAGATGTACAATTTATGAAAGAGAAGGGGAAGCAGAAACTGCCACAAACACAGGGGAATTGGGTGTTTCAAGAGGATGGATAGGATGAGATGAAGGGATGGAAGTCTCATTAAAATGTTTTTCTTCGTGAAGAGGGTTTGGAGATAATTGACTGGGATATGGAGAGGGGGGACAGGTACATGTGGGACAATGGTATTTAATGTTTCCTTTTATGTGGTCCTCCACAAATTTCTTCAAATGGTTGAAATTTGCCATGAGCATGTCCATTTTTTCTTCCATGCGCTGGAGAGTCTTATCCAATGTATATTTTGCTGTACTATTTTCAATGTTTGTATGGTCTGTTAAAAATATATATATATAGGTTAAGTGTACATAAAGTAATGCATTGATTCATACATCCCAAGTGGGTTTTTTGCGGAACAGATTTGGATATGATAATGTTAGAACTTTGATTGATGTAATGAGTTTGAAACAGCTTGATCTGTCAGATGCAGCATTGATTTTTATGGATGCGGAGAAAGCGTTTGATAGAGTGAGTTGGAGATTTTTGCGGTTTACGATGAAGCAGATGTGATTTGGGAATGGGTTTCTAGGGATAATCTGTTGTCTTCAGAGTGGTGCCAAGGAAATGTAGGAAAGTTGGTGACTACCTTGAGTAAGGATATTTGGCAATGGGGTAGATTGCCAATGGGGATTAGGGCTAAAGTCAACGCTATTAAGATGACACTTTTGCCAAAGGTACTTTATGTTATGCAATCTTTACCTTTAAAATTTTCGAAAAAGTTCCTGGCTAGTATAGATCGTGTTTTTCATAACTTTCTGTGGGGTGATAAAAAGAGAGCTAAGATTCCAAAGTTTATTTTGGTGCGTAGTACTAAAAACGGAGGTTTTGGATACCCAGATTTGGAATGCTACTATAAAGTGTTTATTTTGAAAAAGGCAGCATATTATTTTTCACTAGGGAATGGGCCAGAGCCCTTGTGGGTGCTAATTGAAAGGTATACATTGAATGGTTTTCCGTTGCATGACATTACCTAAATGGGACGTCTACCTGGGAGAGGTAGTAGGCTTCCGACTATTATGGTGACAAAAGAGGTTTTGGTGTGGTGGTTGAATCTCTTCCAGGGGAACTTGTACTTACACTATGGAGCATCTATTTGGCTTAATCCGAGCTTGCAATTTGATAATAAACCCTTTTCCTGGAGAAGTTGGGTCTCAAAAGGAATTTTATATATCAGGGATGTAGTGCGTGATGGCCGTGTATTGTCATTCGAGGAGTTGCAGAGGACGTTTTGTTTGGCAGGGAGGGAATTGAATAGGTTTGTGAAGTTGAAAGCTCTATTGTGTGAGAGGTTGGAAATGTTGACAGGACCGTTGGAGGTGATATCGACGGGTGGTCAGTTTCTTATGTCATCACCGCAAATGGTATGCACTTATACTAGCTTGATGCCAGTCTGTTCTAAGGATGTTGATGCTGGCAGGAGAACATTGGAGAGGTGGAAACAGGAGTTGGGTTGTGATATTGCCGAAAAGGAGTGGGAATCTATGTGGGGTGTAGGATATAGAAGTAGGTTGGATCTCAGGTTGAGATTGATTCATTTGAAAGTGCTAGGACATCTACATTGGACTCCATTGCGTATGTATAAGTTAGGATTGACTGATGATGACTTGTGTTGGGGGTGTGGGAAGAAGAAGGGAGCGTTGCTTCATATGTTATGGTATTGTTCTCGGGTGTTAGAATTCTGGGTGGGAATGTTAGATAGGCTGGATGCAATCTTGTCTATACGTTTTCCCAGGATGCCTATGCAGGTGCTGCTTTTGTCGGGAAAGGAGCATTGTGCGATTGCTCGTCGATATGGACAATGGATAGATAAAGCACTTGTGGTTGCAGTGAAACAAATACTGATGGTCTGGAAGACGAGGAAGAAGCCCAGAGTGGAAAATTGGATTAATGATTTGTTAGTATTGTCAAACTTTGAGCGGGTGATGTTTGTGAGGCAAGGAAGGGCAGTTAAGTATCAAGCTCTCTGGAAACCGTTTGTGGATTTATATGGTGACTGTGTATTTGAGGATTAGATACTCCTATTGGATCTGACTACCTGATAATGTATGTGTGCATTAGTTGAGGATTCCCCTATTCTGTTTTTGTTTTGTTTTATGTAGTCTGTGTGATGTCTTTATGTTTTTGTACTGTTTTGTGTTACAATTTTCGATATGTTAATTTGTGATTAGGCGTTTTCTTTTGAGACAAGTGCAAGATTTGTTTTGATTCATCTGAGATGTTTCATTGTTTATTCATGCTTTGGATTGCTTTTGTTTCCATACCTATGTAATGCTGAGTATTATGTTTTATACTCTGTTGAACTTTTAGTGATGTATATTTTGATTGTTAAAATCTTGAAAATAAAGTTAATTTAAAAAAAGAAAAGTGAGAAAAAAAGAAGAAAAAAAAGAATGAAACCACTAACAAAACTAATTACTAAATTACAAAAAAGACTTCTCAATAAACGAAATATCAACAAAAATAACTTTTTAAATATCTGTGTAGGTGAATGGAGTCACACCACAGACACAGAACCATATTTTAATGAAGAAGCATACAAACAAAAGCAAACAAATACAATTGCTATACATAGCAGTGGACCAGGTTATGAAAAAATTAATAATACCATAACGGAACAAGAAATACTGCTTACAAAAATATCCCTTGAAAACTCTGAATTACCTCTCCACTCGACTGGACCAAAACACCCAGTATACAAATGGTCATGCACGTCTATGTGTAACATTCCCAAAAAATCTTTCAAATCTTTATGCCAATTCCGCAATCAGTATGTGAAAGGCAAAGACAAAATCAAAATGAAACTGCTGCAAAATATGGATACCTGTCCAGTGCGTAAATACGGAGGGCTACAAGGACATTTGTTAGCCTGCATTTCAGGACCTATTTGCAAAAGCACCTTCCATCATATCAAAATGATATCAACACATCATCCAACTATAAGAAATCTAGGCTATAAACTGTACTATACTAAAAGTCTTGCATAACACTAGCCAATTTAAGTAACAATCTTCTACATGGTACAGCCATAGAACTACTTGAAGAAATTGACCATATCCAGAAAAAATATTTTGGAAGTGAAGGCCACTTAGAAAATGCAATACCTTTACAAAAAACTAACAACAATTGTACACATGGCAACCTTCTACTACACACATACAAAAAAGAAATACTAAAATTCATAAGTACATCCGCTGAAATACCAAACCATGTGTGTGTGTTGCTGCAGAGCTTTTTATAAAACTAACAGAAAAACTATAGACATAACATACAAAATAGACGACAGTGAAGATTCTAAATGGTTTGAATTAGCTCTCTACCTTATAGCAGAAAACAAATAAGAAATAACTAACCCTTTAATACTTTGCAGTTAATGCACTGCAAAACTTGACAACAACCAAACTCCTTCACGTGCTATCACAAATAACTTAGAATTATTCCCACTACCAAAACCCCTACAACAACTCAATTTATATGAGAGCATAATAATTCAAACAGTACACCCATTTCAAGCAATAATACGCCTTCAGCCAAAAACAGCAACATTACCTCCTTCTGAATTGGCGAAAGGCATTCATGGGAAAGTAGTTTATTTACCATTAGATCTGACAGAAAATCTGCATACTCTAGGAGTGCAACGTCCAATAGAACAATCTTTAATTATCTTAGTAAAAGGTGTACCAACAAAAGACAAAATAATTTGGCAACAACTAGTCGACTTAGATAAAGTTAGACAAGCCTTGCAATATCTAAAAGACAATAATGAGTACTACAAAGAAATAAATATTGAAGAAAACTTAAGGGGAACAACTGAAATAATTCAAGAGTCACGAGTAACTGGTCAATTTGAACTTCTGGATCCAGCTGCAGTATCCAATATTTTAGACCATTATACAATTCATCCATTGCACTCTAAAGACAGCATAGATGATGCACCAGAAATGTACCAAATGCGACAAACCAAAGGATCACCAATGAGCATATGGGAAAAAAGTATAGAAGCACGTGCTTTTCCTCTACTATTTCCTACTGGCAAAGGAGAAAGATACAATGATAGACCCACTCAAATAATAGCATCAGAATACCGCTCTTTACGAATGTATTCTGAAGATCCCAGATTTAGACAAAATGTGGAATACATATTCCACCTACTCTTTGAAAGTGAACTAGCAACTCTATGTTACGGAGTTGCACACATATTGAAATCGGGAACACAGTTTCAAAATATGTCAGCTACGCAATTAATATAAAAAGTGCAAGAAAAAGATGAGGTTTTACAATCAAGTGTTACAAATCTGTTTACAAACATGCGTGGTACAAAAGAAAACTGGTTTTGACGTCACAGAGATGTACGTTGTATGATCAGAAATCTTGGACCACCCACTTGGTTTGTTACATTAAGTTGTGCAGAATATGCATCGGATGATTTACATGATTTCCTACGCATATCAAATGAAAACAAAACAAACATGGATATACTAACACCTGGAGAACTTTGCTCTCTAGATCCTGTTAATGTTTCAAGATATTTCCACCATCGTTTCATTGCTATGCTACACTTTATTTGTAATAAAACTGTTCCTCCACTCAGAGAAGTGCAACACTTCTTTTGGAGAAAATAATATCAAGCCAGAGGAGCACCACATATCCACATGCTTTTATGGATTAAAGATGCTCCTAAATTCGGTCAGGACAGTGATGCCACTGTTTTGCAGTTCATCCAAAAAATATGTCACTTGTGAAATCCCTTCACAAATGACAAATAGTGACTTTCATGCACAAATTGTACAATTTCAAAGACACAAATGTGGCCAATATTGTCGTCGCAAATACAAAAAGAAAGGGAAATACTACACCAAATGCCGGTTTGGCTTCCCTAGACCAGTTACAGAAACAGGTGAAGTAAACAACTTCATGTCTTCAGTTAGATATAGTGTTAAAGTTAAATCACCTAAGAACACATGTTACATAAAAAGAACAGAAGAATCAAAATATATCAATGATTACAATCAAATCATTGCCCACTTATGGAATGCAAACATAGATGCAATTGTACATTGCAGACAATTCCACTGAAGTTGCACGATATGTTACAGCATACTTAACAAAAGCAGAAAAAACAGAGCTTCAAGACCTCTGGAATGACCTATCATCAGACAAAACACTATCTCAGAAATTGTACACCTTAGGCATAAAAATGCTCTCTCATAGAGAATGTGGCGCCTAAGAAGCTGCAGATCGTTTAACCTGTAAAGCTTTGTATGGAAAATCTGAAAATATAGTATGGCTAAGTCTTGGTCCTGCTAAATCTAGAAAAAGAGTTCTTAAATCATATGACAACATAGAAACAATAGCCAAAAATGATCCAAACAGCCAATACATTTTGAAAAACGATTTACTAGACACACACTACCTGAACAGGAGTACCACTTTGGAAAACATGTGTCTATACCACATAGCCCAAAGCTTTGCATACAAAAATAATATAAAACCCGATGAAAACAAAGGTAGATATAGAGCGACAGATTGTGAAGGCAGCTTAGTAAAACTTACCAAACGAAGCTTAATTAATCATATCAAATTGTCATTAAAAACTCCTCAACAGAAAGAACTATATTACATGTCCCTGCTACAACTTTTTAAACCATGGAGAAAAGAAGAAGAGTTACTATATAACTATGACTGCTACGAAGACGCTTTTAAAGCAAATGAATGCACTATCACCGATGTGAACTTTATGCAGTACAAAACAGTGTTGCAAAATGAACAGCAACATGAAGAAGAACTCCAGGCCCAACTAGATAAGGACACTCCCGACAGTAGTCAACCTTCTGTAACAGGAAGCCAAGAACCACTGGGACAGCCACTAATAGCAAATGAGGCAGAATTAGCTATGACAGAAGTAGAAAACACCATGTGTCACTATGAGGGAGATACAGAAGACTTAACTGCACTACAATCAAAACTAAACAAAGTGCAGCGCACCATTTTTGAAGAAGTAACAAAAGAAATTGCACATGGTGTACAACATGAAAATAAAGAATGTACCTGCCAAAATTACAAACCTATACTACTATATGGCAGTGGTGAAGCTGGTTCAGGCAAAACATTCTTAATCAAAATCATCATCAAAGTCCTTCAACAATTGCCAAACAACAAACTGTCAGCTGTTGTAACTGCCCCCGCAGGTTTAGCTGCCTACCACATAGGCGGTGTCACTTTACACCGATTACTACTCCTTCCAGTAGAACACCAAAACAAATTAGATTATTACAAACTTTCTACAGAAGCTGCAATGGAACTATGCAGAGTTTTGAAACAAATGAAAATGCTACTAATAGATGAAATGAGCATGGTCTCCAACCTAATGTTGGCTTTGATTCATCTCAGATTGCAAGAAGTACTTAAAACAAACTACGAAGAACTCTTTGGATGAAAACACATTATTGTTTTCGGAGATCTTCTTCAATTGACAACAGTGAAAAGTGAACCTATTTTTAAAACCTTAGGTCACAAACTCTGCCGTAAAACTATTGGCAGCATAGGAAATGTCAACCTTTGGCAACATTTCCAATACAAATAATTAACAGAAAACATGCGGCAATCTACAGACCTCACCTACGCCAACATTTTAAAAAGTATTAGAGTTGGTGTACTATCTCAAGAAGCACAAACAATATTAAAAACCCGGCACATCCATGCACTTTATGGCGATAACTCTTGTGCTACTGATGTTATGGAACAATTAGCGCATAAAAATGTCAATTGTATGGCCTTAATGCCAACTCTTGCAAGCTGTTCCAAATTCAATGAAACAATGTTAAAAAAAGAAATGAAACCAATAATTGAAATTTGCTCCACAGACAAACTGAATGTGCATGGTATTACACTACCAAGTTGTCAACAAGCCACAACAAGACTAAGTACCTTAGAAAATTCTATCTCCAACACAGCTGGCTTGGAGAAAATATTAAAATGATCTTTAAATTGTAGAGTAATGCTTAAACGTAACCTTGACATGGAGCAAGGACTAGTTAATGGGGCACTGGGTACTGTTGTTGGCTTTCAAACATACCCACGTGACAACAACATTCAGTTTGTCAATATACTCTTCGACAAATTTTCAGAAGTAAAAAGGATAGCGCGCTCAACAGCTTGATTCCTTCTCTTCAAAGACATGTATGTACACAGAGAACACTTTTCTCTAACTCTTGCATATGCAGTCACCATTCATAAATCCCAAGGTCTTACCCTAGACAAAGCATTGATAGATATTGGTAACACAGACTTTAAAGAAGGCATGAGCTAAGTAGCACTGTCATGCTTAGGTACACTTGACGGTCTATTTCTCATCAACTTTGATGCAAATAAAGTAAACGCTGATATTCCTTGCATTTTAGAATACAATAGACTATGTTCTCTATACACCCCCATCTAAAAACATATTCTGTCCACAAAAAAGAAAACGTTGTAAAAGAAAAATAATTCAAACAGAAATGCAACAGGATCTCACTGCAAATCCTCCAAAGAGACAAAAACTAACTAATACTTCATCAGTTACCACAACCAAAGAAGAACCTATTACTCAAAGTAACTCAGGTACTTCTTCAAAGAAGCAACAAATACTCCGAAAAATGACTTGGACACAGACCTATCTGGTTCATTCAAATTTTCAAATATAACTGGTGTAAGTTGCTACGCAAATGTAGCAATGAATATTCTATTTCAATTACCACCAATTGTTGAGAACATTTACTTACACAGTACAGACCAATTGTGTTTGCAAATGTTAGTACTTCATAGAAACGCAACAAACAATCCTGACAACACGTATAGTGTTCATGGAATAAGACATGAATTGGACTACTCTGCTGGAATGGTGAAATTCACTATAAACTCACAAGAAGATCCACAAGAATTTCTAATGTACTTACTACAAGTACTGGAAAACAAAAGCATACCTATAAATGAAATCTTCCAGATTTCATACATGTGGAAACATACATGCACTCTCTGCAACAATGTAACACAGGTAGAAATCCCTAATGAGCGATGTGTGTATGTATCCATACCTAATTGTGAATCCGTTCCATTTCAGCAACTTGTACAAAATGCAAACTATGGTAGATTATGTACTACCTGCAATTCTGATAATCGCTCCACCTTAGTAATACAAACACATAGTAAATACTTAATACTAATGCTTCTACGTTACAATGCAGATGGTACCAAAAACAACTGCAAGTTGACTGGATTCACACATGGTCAAGTATCACTTGGTAAAAAAACATTCACAACAATAGGTATAATCTACCACGCAGGAACCACAACCAATGCACGTCACTACACTGCATATATAAAAAAGAAATGTGGATGGTTTGAATGTAATGATAGTACCATTACTCTAAAACAGAGATTACCAGTAAATCTTACAAACGCTCTTTTAATCTTCTTAAAACCTAAATGTAATAACTAATCTGTACTTAAACATTAACAAAACTTCAATTAGAAAACTATAAACTGTTAGATTACGCCAACAGGTATCCTACTGCCCCAAGATTCTATAACAACCAAACAGATAAATGAATACCACTAAATTATAACAAGAAAAAAACTGTTAGAATACATATACAGGTATCCAACTGCCCCAAGATTTTGCAACAACCAAATAGATAAATCAATACCACTAAATTATAACAAGAAATAGACAGTTAGAATACGCCAACAGGTATCTAACTGCCCCAAGATTTTGCAACAACCAAACAGATAAATCAATACCACTAAATTATAACAAAAAATAGACAGAATTCCCTAACAGATATCTTACTGCTTCAAAGAATCTGCAACAAGATCTATGGGTGTGATATGCTCCGGTGGTTGCGGCCAGGCCCTAGAGTCTTGGGTGCATGGCCTATAACAACCAAACAGATAAATGAATATCACTAAATTAAAAAAAAAATAATTGCAGTTAGAATACGCCAACAGGTATCTAACTGCTTCAGAAATCTGCCACAAAAATGTGGATGGTTCGAATGTAATGATACTACCATTACTCTAAAGCAGAGATTACCAGCAAATCTTACAAACACTTTTTTAATCTTTTTAAAACCAAAAATTAATAATTAATCTGTACTTCAACATTTAAAACAATTCAATTAAAAAACGATAGACAGTTAGAATACGCCAACAGGTATCTAACTAGCATAAGATTGCATAACAACCGAAGAGATAAATGAATATCAATAAATTGTAACAAAAAATAGACTGTTAGAATACGCCAACAGGTATCTAACTGCTTCAGAAATCTTCAACAATCCAACAGATAGAACATTAACCAGAAACAAGAAGTAAACACTGAAAGGAAACAAACAAATAGACTGTAGCATAACAAAAAAAGGGTTTTCTAATCCAACGAGGATTTTTTTTCCCCACAGACCCAATGATTTGAAAAACAAACACAGAAACTGAGCAAAATGCACAGTACACTGGTTTGTGAACCAAATATGAGGGTAAAAAAAAAAGCTGAAATATCTATTATGAAATGTAATAAGTCTTTATAGAATACATACGCTAACATGCTCTTTTCTTTTATCACAGAACTTGAAAAAGAATGCTTCCTCCAGGTACCAAACTCATGTAAAAAATGTATCGAATCACAACAAATCATGCAGTAAGTATAATTGAAACTATTTGAAAAATAATCAAATCTATAGGTGTGATCTATGGGTGTGATATGGTGCAGTGGTTGTGGTCAGGACCTAGAGTCTTGGGTGTATAGCCTACAGCCTACAGCCTTCACCCATGCACCCTGCCACAACCACCACAACATATCACACCCATAGTAACTTATAACTTCAGTACTTATAATTTCGGTCTTGGGTACACTCTGGCCACAACTCTAAAACATATCACACCCATACATCACACCCATGTTTGATTCTATGGGTGTGATCTATGGGTGTGATATGCTGCAGTGGTTGCAGCCAGGGCCTAGAGTCTTGGGTGCATGGCCTATGGTTTACGGACTTCGGCCATGCACCCAAGACTCTAGGCCCTGGCTGCAACCCTTGCAACATATCACACCCATAGATCACACCCATAGAATCAAACATTTTTAACTATGATCACACCCATAGAATCAAACATTTTTAACTAGGCCTCATGGCATTGTATATGTCCGCGGACACCTTTGGTGTCCTTTGAACAGTTTCAACTTGCCTACAAACAATACGGACAGGTATAATGTCCTTAGGACACCTCCATTTTCATTTATTTGTGGACATTCCGGACACCGCGTGTGTTCCTAGAACAGTTTCAACTTGCCTACAAACAATACGGACAGGTATAGTGTCCTCAGGACACCTCCTTTTTCATTTATTTGCTGACATCCCGGACACGACATGTATTCTTAGAACAGTTTCAACTTGCCTGCGAACAGTACGGACAGGTATAGTGTCCTTAGAACGTCCCCATATGGGACGATTGCGGACATCAAGGACCGCGCTACTGTCCGCGGACACACTGAACACAACAGCGGTGCCTACCACCTAAATAGATACAATATTTGAACCATCTCTTACCCCCACCATCCCCAAACAGTCTCACAGACCAACACAGTTGCCAAAATTCTATTTCACCACCATTTGACACCGCGGATACAAGATGGCGGGAGTTTCCAAAAATCGGACGCACTTCACGCTCTTCACCATCCAATCAGCGGACACGTCACATGTCCGCGGACATGACGCAAGCCGTTTGACCAATCAGGACACTGTCCACGGAGCGAACAGGGAAAAGTGTCCACGGACCGAACATAGATATCACTATTTAATTTTACCTACTTTTTGGTCATTTTTAAAAAAACTACTGGACAGATTTTCACCAAATTTACAAAAGCACACTTTCGGGACCATGCCGCTGCTCCTGCCGCAAATTTGGTGAAAATCCGGCCAGCGGTTTGTTCTGTAGGCGTGAGCAAAGTTTTCCCCCATTCAGTCTATGGGAAAAAACGTATCACTTTGCCCCCACCTGCACCAAACCTCATCAAACTTTGCAAAATAAGTATATGGGCCACTCTGAATTATTTTGCAAAGTTTGGAGATGTTTGGTCCAGGGGGGCCAAAGTTATAGGGGGTCCCAAAATGTATTTTTTTCCCATAGACTGAATGGGGGGAATCTTTGCGCACGGCTACAGGCCAAACCGCTGGACGGATTTCAACCAAATTTGCGGCAGTGACAGGGGCTTAGTCGCGAAAGCGTGCTTTCGTAAATTTTGTGACAATCCATCCAGTAGTTCCCTTAAAAACGATCAAAAAGTATGTCTCTACAAATTAGTGATATCTATGTCTGCTCCGCGGTCACACTTCCCTGTTTGCTCCGTGGAGAAGATTGCAATTGGCTATTCCGTGCTGGTCGTGACCATGTTGCGCTTTCACAGATTGGTTGTGGCACAGCGTGAAGTGCGCCTTAATCTTTCAATACGTCCGCCATGTTTACTTTGTTTTCTGTTGAACGTGGACATCGCAGCTAATATACCTAAACGAAGAAGACACCAATGCACTTGTTACACTTATGGAACACTGTTTCGAAGGGTGAGCGTTAATGAGACTTGGTAGTAGAAAGTGAAACATTGAAGTATTCTTGTTAGCACTGTCGTACGGTACAGTGAAACTTGCTACTCATTGTATGAAATGAACTTACTGTGTACATTTTACAATACATAAACAACATTACTGCGGTCAGACTGGCGGGAATCGGGGGCAGCCTCCTGCTCTATTTCGTACACACAGCAGTTCCGCATGTGTATGGGAGTAGCGGTTCTCATGAATAGCCGCTGATATGTTGTTGCAAAATGAGAATATATTTGCATTCGCAGTGAAGGCCACTTCATTTTCTGTTTGAAATACGAGCTCAGTACGGCCGCATATTTGTCGACAGCCATAAGGGTCAGTTGTTTTTTAACCTTGAGGTCCAGGGAAAGAGCAGAAAGAATGTAGGGAGTAACAGTTAGAAAAACATATTGTTTGATAAGGTTATGCTTCAAAAACATTTGCACCAACCATGAAATATTAGTTACACTACTGTCTGACTGCAGCTAACGCAATGGAGCTGGTCCACATCATGTAAGTGTATTTTCCCGCCTATATACCCAATTGACATTACATTTTTACTTTGGGGGAAAATAAAATATTTTTTCCTACTGCATTACAAGGTTTACGTGCCGTTGAATTTTTTTTCCCCCATTATGGACATTGCACATTGTTGCTGTTTGCAGGGTGCCAGTACATTTCCCCAAATTATATTATTATTTAGTAGCAAAAGTATGTGTTACAACTGTTTTGTGCAGAGGTTGCATATTGATATACATTTCATTTACGCTTTTCTCCTGAGATACTTCCTTTCCTATTGTGATTGTCACAGATTACAGCTGCCGAGAGACGCCTTTTTTCACCGTCAAATGCAACTGTTAATTACTGGTTGTCTGTGCATCATATTGCACATTGTCGCCGTTTTAGGGTGCCAGTACATTTCCCCAAATTAAATTATTCTTTACTAATAAAAGTATGTGTTACAACTTTGTTTTGTGCAGAGGTTGCGTATTGATATACGTTTTATTTACGTTTTTCCCCTCAGATACTTCATTCCCTATTGTGATTGTCACGGATTACAGCTGCCGAGTGATGGCTTTTTTAACCGTCAAATGCAACTGTTCATTACCGGTTGTCTGTGCGTTATAATTCAGTGGGATGATCGTGTTGGACCTCTATGTCCGTACGCTGCTGTTGCAATAAGAAGTAACATTCCATCCTTTCGGGTGGTGTAGATCACAGCGGTTGACCTCGTCTTGCACATCAATGTGAGAGGAAAATGACTACTGTGCCGGCAACGCTCACTTTCTGTGTGTGAAAGAAACCAACGTGCCCACTACCATTTTCATTGTCAACGAAAGACAGAAACATACTACTTGTATGGAAATGTGCATAGGGCAATCGTTTCGCACAGTTCATTGTGAAACACAACTACTTTACTAATTGCTTAGGGCAATGATTTCGCTCAGTTTATTGCGAAATAAAACTACTGTACTCATTTTGAAATGTCAGTGCTTTTTTTACAAATTTACTCTCTGCTTTCACAATGTGGCATGCTATGTTGTATGTTGTAATGTGTTCTTTTGTATGTGCTACATCACGGCACGTACGTCAATATGGATGCGTTTGTTTAAGATGCCGAGGAACGTTATGGAGAAAGGTACTGCATACCCCACTTGCTTTGGCTACGGGAGGGACAGACCCATATCATATGCTTTAGTGCCGTCAGGCCAATTTCTGTCACCGTCAGGCCAATTTCTGTCACCGTCAGACCAATTTCTGTCACCCAGATGCCCTATTACCCAACATTAGTTCAGAATACGTACTATCTTCTTAAAAGCGGGAAAATGAGGTAAGGTGCACTGAAAGTGTTTGGTGCACAGAAATGTTTGTAAAATAATACATGGTTACACCCTCCCAATACACATATCTTCACACCTTTCGACCTGTGCCACTAACGAAATTACGTGTCGAACGGTGAGTGGTAATGGTGTTTCTTCCAGTATTTCTAACGCCATTTGCTTGCCATCACAGAGTTTGTTTCAGATGTTATGTAAATGTAAGTAGACTACTCCCTTGCGTTTTGTAAGCACCTTTTTACAGAAAAAAATTACTACATTTACAACACGTGTAAGTAAAGGTCATTGCCAACATCCGAAAAGGTTTATGTTGTGTATGTGATAGTGTTTTGATATTTAACAAGTGCACTCATGTACATAACAAATCAACGGTACAGCTTCCGTCTCTGAGGGGTAACATCTATGTATGGTTAGTGGCCACAATGTCAGGGATGTGGCTACTGGCCATTACTGGAAGGGACAAAACATTGCATTGAGGTCGCCATGTCCACCAGGGGCTGCCTTTCTGGTAAAGGTGTTGCTTATAACCATGCATTTCTCAAGGAACACAGTTTCATTTTTGCTTTCTGTAGCCTGCAATGGAAAGCGAAGAAGAGTTTCTATGCAACACCCGTCTTCCCTTTCTATGGTGGCCATCTTGAAAAAGGATTTGTGTTCTTCAGCCGGGAACGCCGGAGGCGTTCCAGTTGAAGACAAAAAATCCTCTTTCTTGGTAGCACGGGTTACTGCTGTAAAATCTCGATTGCTTATGGCATTCATCCCTCACTCTTTGGGGAGGAATGGGGGTTAATGATCCAGATACGTCAGTATGCACTCTTGCTTATATTGTGTTGCACGCTTGCCTTGTGGAGTTCTGTGCCGGAAATTTTCCATTTTCAAGTTCGTACAAGAATATACAATGTACTTCTCCACTATCACCCAGTTACACATGTCACTGTGAAGTGCCTATGACTTTTATAACACGCCCCCATGTTGTGCGCCAGCATATGATAATGTGGAATTCTTCAGAAGGTGGGCAGTTACTTCAAATGTTCCTTTACAGTAGTATGCTTATGTGTGACTATTAGAACCCTGATAAATATACTACAACATTTTTGTTAACGTACTGTTATGATGTATTTACACTACTTAAAACCTATGGCATTCAGTTAAAAAAACTTTGTTAAAGGGACGTTATGGTTACGTTGCGCTCCCAAAAACCTGTAAAATTCACTACAAAAAAAACTTTGTTGAGGGGACGTTATGGTTAAGTTGCCCTACGAAAAACTTGTGCACTTCACTAAAGAAAAAATGTTCGCCTACCCCATTATGGTTCAAATTAAAACCGAAAAATCCCAGAAATTAGCCAGTTATGGCAGACTGAGCCCCCATACTTGCCATCACCACTGTGCACTGCTAACAGCCACACCAGAATATGAAAGATGTATCTCAAATGTAACTGATGACATCCCTGACCACATCACATGTTTAGCCCCTTTGTTTTCTTTCCCTGCTCTATATATATATGTAAATTCAACGTTCTTAAAGGGATGTTATACTTTACAGTGAAACCAAAAGACACTGTACATTCCCCCATTATGGTAAGCTCAGCAACCATAACTCGCAGCATCTACGTGCATTGCTAACACTAACACCCAGGACATCAAAGATGACATCACAAATATTATTGTGATTTACCATGTCAAAAACTTGTCATTCATTTCTACAATGATGTTTTCTTTGGTGCTAATTAACCAAAAATAAACAAATTAATGACTAAGACCTGACTGGACCATATAATTGATTAAATCGCTCAACAGCGACCATTGGACCATCATACCCTACCAGTGCCCAACTGATCCAGAGTTTGTCATCCCCACACTTCTTCCAAACAAATGGGAACCCCGGAGTTGGTTCCTCGACAAACCAGGATCCAGGCTGCTGGTTAGATTCAGAAACAAGAAAAGAGGAGGTGCGCAGGAGAAAGGGAGTCCCGCCACGAATAACTCCACCTTTGCTAAAACATGGACCTTCTACAAATGTTACTTTTGCCTCTTACTTGGGAGTAAAAATTGGAGTATTTCAAGGAAGAATTCCACCCTGTAATCAGATAGTTATTACCGCTAGATGTATTGCCTTGAATAAGAGCTTATTATCTGCATTGTGTCCTTGCTGGTGTGTTTTGGGGTGGGTGATGAGGACAGGGTTGTATTTGGATCTGGTCTGGATTGGGTCATGTTGGTGGTTGATTGGAAGAGTCAAGGGCAGCGGGCCAGCTTGGCCCGAACATGCCCAATGAGATGATGTTGTGGCATTGTAGTGCCCTTTCAGAAGAGCCCTTACACGCATGGCCTAGTTGGTGAAGTTTGAAAGATCTGTTTGCAACTGGGAAAGGGGACTCAACCAATCTGGACACTGGAAATTCGGGTGGAGACTGCCTGTGTCCGCACGCATTTTGCCGGCCACCAGTGCCCCGTCCCATGTGCCACTAATCGTTTTGGCACCTTGGACCCTGGGCCCATCAGCCAATCCCTATGAACACGCCCCCTGCCCCACGTTATCCCCAACCCCTAATCCCCACTAATGGACATGCATGCCCAGAGTACCCGGCTTCTGCCATAGAAATAGAAAATGGACTTAGTCTATTTTCTATTTGCTATGGCAGCTACCATCATAGTTTTTCTTTTCGGTGATGGGAGATCTGCCTCAGACAGTACTCACAGATCCTGCTCCCATCACAAAAAAAACATTGCCAATGTTTACACAAGCTCCTATTTTCATTTAGAGGTGATACATTTTTTTTGCCCACTTTGGTTATTTGATATTCCACTGCGCACTTGACGTCTGTTTCCCTCCCTGCTTCCCCTCGTTGGTGCTTTCCTCCCCCTGCACACCCTCTGCCCGCCGATTGGTCTGTGGGCTTCCCCAACACCGTATGCTACACCAAGGCACAATGCATGCAGCAGTGCCCCTGGGGACTCATTCGTGTGTGGACTCAGGGTGAGTTTTGTCTAAAAGCTCCAGTGCTCCCATTTTCATTTTGTTTAGCAGTGGTTCCGTTTTTTTGCCACTTTGGTTGATTTGATATTCCCCTGCGCTCTCGACACCTGTTTCCCTCCCTGTTCCACCTCCTTGGTGCTTCCCTCTCCCTGTACACTGATTGGCCCATGGGCCTCCCCCGTGACCCGGAACACCTCATCTACAACACTCCCAGGGCAGCCTCCTACCCGGGAAGCCCTCGGCTAAGGGCCCAAGGAAAAAGATAGCTCCCAAGGAAGCAGCTCCAGTCCGTGTTCGCCAGTGAAGCCAGCCGTCAACCAACAGTGACTGTTAAAGTAAGTGTGGTCTTGGTGAGGAGTACAGTAATTACTCTATTACACAAAAACCCAACCACTCTTCTTACCTACATAACACATCACAGTCAAAGTTATCCAACAAGCATGTAGCTTCCAATTACTGCTGCATACCAGTCTGGATTGTGTTGCATTTACTGTTGTGCCCCCAATTTAGGCTTTTCTCCCACTTATCAGGTCTGTGAAATCTAGGTGTGTTGCATTTATTGTTGTGTCCACAATGTAGGCTTTCCTCCCACTTCCAAGGTCTCTCAGATCTAGGTGTTTTTCATTCACTGCTTTGTCTCCAATTTAGGCTTTTCTCTCACTTACCTTTCTATCAAATGTAGGTGTTTTTCATTTACTGTTGTGTCTCAAATGTAGGCTTTTCTCCCACTTCCTAGGTCTCTCAGATCTAGGTATTATGCCAACATTTGTGTATCTCCAACATAGACGTATTTTCCCACAGCTGATCCCTCCTTCTCCAGCGAACCACCAGTAGTACTGTGTTCCATTTCTAGGTGTTCACCCACTACTGCTTTGTCTCCAATCCACCGGTCTGCCCACCCTCCTTTGTCCCAATCCTAGGTGGTGTCCCACCATTGCCATATTCGATCCATATGTGCACTACCACTACAACGGATAGCTAGCCACTTAGCCCATTCCCTTCCTGCCCGCAACCAACGAGTGTCCTCTCAATCAATAAGCATTGAACGGAATTACGCCCCATATCCAACCATAAAAACTCACCACCCTAGCTAGCCCCATTCAGAGGTGTTAAACAGTGTTCAGCTTAAACAACACACAACCCAACCACCCAAAGGTAGCGAAAATAGCACAGGGCGACCCACCAATTTGAAAGCCTCAGAACAAGACATAGGTGGTCCCTACAACAACAACATAAGGTCCACACAACCTGACCACATTGATCTCCCAAAAAGGACATCAAAATCCATACAGAGCCACAAAGGAAAACCGGTAAATGACCGAACCACGAGGGTTAATAGCCCCTGGTTTCACAAACACAACCTCATCAACTACAGGCAACAACTAACCACAAACAGTGAAGATTTAACTCCAGGGACCGGCAAAGATACCAGGCCAAAGAAGACTACAGCTCAAAGGAATCCAAATCACAACTCAAAAACTCCATGCCTCACCACAAGAAAGACAAAGAAGCTAGAATGGAGAAATGGAAAGTAAACCTCAGCCACACAGGAAGGTGACGTTCACTAAGATTTCACAACTCTGAAAAACATAGTGGAAAAAAAGGCCAAACGGTCTGAGGACACATACAAAGAACAGTGCAAAGACAGACAACATTGCTCACTACCTCTCCACATACGACTGCTTGGTAAGTGAAGACGGACTACCAGCAACAAACCCATGGGCAAGAAGTGAAAAAAATACAGACCCCATTAGAACACCAAACGCAGTGAGACAAATAATGTACCAGCCCAACCCGGAGAACACCATGGACAATACCCCACCAATAATCAGGGACAAACTTTAATCCATTACCTTCAACACACCCTACATCACTAAAGACTGAAGCAAAGTACAGCAACAACACATCTCACCAACCGGAATGAACCAACACCAAACAAGCCCGCAATCAATCTAATCAGACTACTCAACAAAGAGACTGACCACCAAAGAACTCCTCTGCCAAACAGGCATAACCGGTAGAGATCCACCAGCAATGGAAACCCAACCGACAACACCGAAACAAACTGACTATAGAACAAGCAACAACCCACGGGTGAAATTAAACAAACTACACTGCAGCCTGCTCAACATTAGATCCGTGGCAAAACAATTAACAGAAATCCATGACCTACTAAGCAAAGGAGGAACAGACGTGCTCTTTCTTCGAGAAACCTGGTAATCTGACAATTACAAAGCCATCGTGTACTAAGCCATACCGAACAATTTCAAATTAATGCACACCAACAGAGAAAACCGAAGAGGAATCAGACTTGCAATCATACACAAAGAGCAAATCCGAGCTGCTCCACTCACCCCAAACAACATGGAAGACTGTAGATCCATCCCCATCAAGATCAAACTCAATGACCAAACCAACATAGTGTTCCTCCTGATTTACAGACCACCATCCTCCAACCCGAACTTCACCACAAAGCAAACAGACTCCATTGCCATTTTATCAACCTACCATGACAACCTAGTCATACTGGGAGACTTCAACATTTTGTTCGAAAAAGCAAACAAAACCTCTGTGAACTCACTCGGCGCACTCCTGGAGACACTGCACTTCATGCAAATAGTAAATGGACCCACCCACATTGCCAGACACACCCTGGATGCACTCTTCTGCAGAGAATGATTATGGGCGCCTGTGCCACCTACACCGATGGTATAGAGTGACCATTACCTGATACCATTCTATATCACACTCCATAAATGCCTAATGGCCAGAAAGGAAGTACTCCATGCCAGCAAGAAAAGAAACTGGAAGAACCTAGACCTGGAGTGCTTAACAAACTTACTAGACTCAACCCAATCAGCTGACAATCCTCAGAAAGAACTCTTCAGAATCATCAAAGAGATTAAAAAAATTCATCCTGCAAGAAATCTGTCATCCCAACACAAGCACTATGCCACCAACAACCTAAGATCAAAAATAGAAACAATCAAACAGAGCATCTACACAGCACATGCTAATACAACCACAACCGCTGAACCACAGACAAGGGATGAAACACAAACTAGTACAAAACTCACCTGCCTAGAACAATCATAGAAGAAACCTTTTTATTTTATTTATTTTTGTATTCAGTTCATTACAATCTTTAAAAAATATATATATTCTTCCTTAAATCACCTTACACTTCATTAGACAAAGAGTCCTGAAATATCATTGTTAGTCTCTTGTCTTGAGGATGTTATTCCTCATTAACATAGTCAATAGTTTTAATTACTTCATGTTCCATCAGTCTCTTTTCTACGGCCTCCAAGAAGAACACCAACGCATATAGGAGTTTATAATCAGTTCCCTCAGACATCACCTCCACCAATTTTCGTCACTCAAACAGGGTCTTTCGGACAGTACTTTTCCCAACAATGTAGATCTTAGCACGGTTAATTTAGTGCAGTATAATACAAGGTGTTTCAAGTTCTCATTCGCTAGTTCGCAGAATCTGCACAAGGGGTCCAACACTGGAGTTACGTGTCGCAAGTTCAGGATATCCTTTGTTTGGAATATGTTCACGCGAAATTTCATAAATGTTCTTCTCTTGGTGGCATAAGGAAAAATCTCAAAGTATTTCGGTATCGTGTTGTGCGGTCTTGCTTTTGGGACAGCCAAATATGTACAACGATGAGAATTCCTAGTTTTGCAAGTTTCGCACCAGTCCAGTTCCCACAATATTTTTTTTACTTTGTTTGGGTTCTGTATCAGTGTTTCTTTGTCAAGATTTAGTTTTGCCAGTAGCTTAGCGCACCTCCTCTCCCATTCTTCCTGAATCGAATCAGGTTTTAGTTTTTTTTGTTTTGTTTCAGGATGTTTAATTGGGGTAGGTCATCTGCTCCAATTATCTTCCTATAAAAGTATCAAGGTATTCCATGTTACTCTAGCGTTAATTGATGTCAGTCCTAGCTCGTATCATGTACAGGCATCGGGAGATGCAAAATTCTATTCCAATATGTGTTTTCGCACCAGGACCATGTCACACACGTACACCCCAGCATGGCTTCAGCTCCGAAAATTAGCGATGGTATGACCTTGGCTTTATAGTACTCTAGCACTGGTTCTACTGAAAATTAGCAATATTTTTTATTTATGATCGCACCTTGAGTGGTCAGTAGTTTGCATTTTCTTTTGATCTTTTTGACCATTGGCTCATCGTTTATTTGAGAGCTGATTAGAGCGCCCAAATATGGTACCTGACTGGCGCAGTTCATTATTTTGCCACCAATGGCCCATTTGAATTTCTTCTTTTTTGAGGATTTTGATCCAGTTAGGTTTTGGAGGACAAGAATCTCGGTTTTTGCTGCGTTTATAACCAAACCGTTTTTTACTGTGTATGCTTCTAATGCTGTCAATTTGCGCTGTATTTTTTTCTTTTTTATTTTTTTCTTTTTATTTTATTGTGTTAACTGATTTAACAGTTTTTACAAAAGATCTTGTTATTTGATTGAGATGAGAATGATGATTCATCATTTTCTTTGGTAAATGTTCCAATTTACTAGAGCTAAGACCTTTAAAGTTTTCTTTGTTTAAGAAAAAGAATCCAACTTGAGGCTGTGCAGAAAATTTCCCATGGCAATCACTGACCTTCGATTTAGCCCATCCATTAGAGATGACCACCAGTACCCTTCATCCATCTCTGTGAATTATGAGTGTAAATGACCAAGGTGTATTTCTCTATTTACAGTGGTACCTGGGCAAACCAGGATCAAGTGTTTTAAAGTTTCCATTGTATCCGGACTCTTGCAGAAACAAGAATCAGTCTCTACTTTCCCTTGAATTCTTAACACCTGATTTGTCTTCAAGAGGTTCAGCCTTGCTCTCAAGAAAGTAGAACGGTACTTCTTACTAGGAAATTATGTTAGGTAATTGATAGGCTCATTCATTTTTTGAGCGAAGAGAGGTAAGTGAGCTACCGACTTGTAAGTTAGAGCTTTCGATTGGGTTTCGCACCAGTCCATTTCTTTAAGTTTTTTGCCGTCTTTGTCGGGTTTATCCATAGTTCTTCTTCTGTACTCCCTATTGCTTTGAGAAGCGACTGATTTTTAGTTAGCCATGCTTTGAGCATTTTATTGGACCCTTTCTCAATTTCTTCCTGAATTAAGGTATAGATTTTTTCCTTGGAAGATCTCACTATTCTGTAAAACATCAAACCATTAAGAGAAACCGTACCTTGGAGAGAAATTAGGCCAAGCTCTCTCCTGATCAGAACAACCGGCGTGGCATCGATCAGGACAATGTCATCAGCATACAATATATGGCTTAAGTGGGTTCAGTTTATCGTTGGTGGAAGAGACCTTACTTCTCCTAGCTCTTTCCCTGCGTCTGAAATGTAGAAACTAAATAGGGTTGCTCCCATCGGGCAGCCCTGCTTCACACCCCTTGATGTCTTTATTTCAGAGGACAAAGATCCCATGTAGTCCAACCTGATTTTAATTTCCCTTTCCGAATACAGCTCTTGAATTGCTTTAAGGAGGCTCGGTGGGCATTTTCGATCTGTCATTCTTGTCCAGAGTAGTTCCCGATCAACACTGTCAAAAGCGTGTGCCAAGTCGACAAAAGACAAATATATACTTGTTTTTTTCTTTATTGCCTCCATTTTCAACAGGTATATTAGGAGCAAGTTAAGGGAACAACCCACTCCCTTTCTGAATCCCGTTTGTCGAATGTCCATAGCCTCTACTTCTTGGATCCATGTTGTTAAATGTTTCAGTAACTGTGTTGCAAAGATTTTACCACCAACACCCAGTAGGGCTATAGGTCTAAATTTTTTCGGGTCGGATCTGAGTCCTGTTTTAAAAATGGGCACAATCAGGGCACTTTTCCAAGATTTTGGCACCCTTCCTTCTCTTATGATGTTACAAGAGAGGTTATATGCTCTGGGTTCTGCTCATAACTGGATGCTCTGGGTTCTGCTTGAGCATCCAGTTTGTCAAGCCATTAGGGCCTGGTGCTGTTGATGAACTTAATCTTTTGATGTTGGCCAAGATGTCATCTTTATAGATCTCGAAGTTCCAAGGACTATGATTTTCTGTGCCCACATATGTTACTTTTTCTTGTTCCTTAAAGAAATCTGTATAATGCACAATCCATTGGCTCTCGGTAACCGTGGAAGCCTGTAAAGCTCCCTGAGAGGCATCCATGTTAATTATGATAGACCAGAAGGATCTAGTGTTCTTGTTGGTCAAGGTCTTCAACATCTCCTCCAGTGGAGGACGTGGGGTGGTGGTGCAGGAAAATACATTAGTCCTACAGACCATCCTCTCCACGGGTGTCTCTGGGTACACCTCTGATGACCTCTATGGCTCAGGTGCTGAATCAAACACCCCTCAATGGGCCATTCAGTGTTGGATTGTCCGCCTGTGGCGGTTACGGATGCAGGGTCACACTCCACTATATTTGCTCCTGTTCCTGGGCCAGGAGATCAAAGGAGGAATGCAGTCCTGCAGCCTCAGGCCCTGCCAGCAAAACAAGGTGCACATCACCTTGGGCCTAACAGGTGTGGTGTCCATCAACGCGGTGGCCGTGCACCACCATGCAATACTGTGTGGGAGAACTCCATGTATACTATTGCAGCACAACAGAGGGCATTGTGAGAGATGATGGCTCAGGCCGTGGATAGGGTGGCCACTTCCATTCTCCCCCCCCCCAGAAAGGCAGGTGGAGCTCCAGCAGCAGGCAGCGGAGTCCATGTGCCTCTCACACAGGGAGGACATGTTGGCGTCCAACAGGGACCGACGGGCTGAACTGGAGACTCTGCGCAAAGCCATATCTGCAGAGTCACAGGCCCACAGGGATTTTGATTTTGATTTGATTCATTTCTTACGTGCACCAAGCAAGCAATTGCATTCGGGCACAGATGTTAACTATATGTTATATATTTAGCTGTGGGATGTGGGTTCACCATAGATACTTAAGTTCATTTGAATAGGAATGTTTTTAATTCTTTTCTAAAGGTTGCCAGTGTAGTGCATGAGCGAATTCCCAGAGGCAGCTGATTCCACAACTTGGGGCCGAACACAGAGAACCTCCTGTCTCCTTTAGAGGTGTATTTTGTCCGGGGGACACATAGCAGGAGTTTATCTCCTGAACGAAGGTCTCTGGTAGGGTAATATTGGTGGATTCTCGTGTTCAGGTATCTGGGTGCGAGTTTATGGTAGCATTTATAAACTAAACACGCCACCTTGAATTTAATACAGTCCTCCACCATCAGCCAGCGGAATGCTTTCCGAGATGCTAGATAATTTTGTGGTTGATTGTGTCGAATGCTGCTGACAGATCGAGCATCAGCAGTATTATGTTGCTTCCTCTGTCCGCGGCTTCTAGTATGTCATCCTGGTCTGCCAGTAAGGCAGTCTCTGTCCCATGATTAGGGTGAAATCCTGATTGATGTTCGTCCAAAATGTCTCTATTATGGACGAACTGCTGAAATTGGTTACAAAAATGTTTTCAAGAATTTTAGTGGGCCAGCATAGATTAGCCACAGGGCGTTAATGTTTTTTTATTTTTTTTTATTTTCAAATGCACCCAGAGTATCTCTGAGGGACCTGTGTTCTAACCTCAGGGATGCCCTGAGGGATGCCCTGAGGTTAGAACACAGGTCCCTCAGAGATACTCCGGGTGCATTTGAGTTGTCTCAGAGTAAAAGGTCAGTACAGCAGCTGGAGCAGCTAACACGCACAATCTCAGCTGAGCTCCAGGCAACCCGTGAGGAGATCAGGGCATCACATAAGGCCTTGCAGGCAGAAGTCTGTGCTACCTGTGAGGTGCTGCATGGGGATCTCGGGATCATCATCCTGCAGAACCAAACCTTTCAGACCTGCATGCTTGCTGCCATGGAGGAGCATGCCAGGGCTTTGCGTGGTCTGCCTCCCATTCCATGCACACCTTCTAATGTACCACCAGAGGGTAACGACAGTGACGGCAGTTCCCCCACTATCGGGTAGCCGTGCAGGCCATGAGTCCATGGAGGTTTTTTTTTCTCAACATCCACGCATGTGGCTGTTGGGGTGCACCCTGTACCTCCTCCCTCCTCCCTCCTGGGTGCCCCCCGCCCCTTGGTCAACCCATGATAATTTCTTTGATTTTATCTTTTTCATTTTTCTTTTTCTTTTTCATTTTTGATTTTTGTCTTTTTCATATTTGATTTTGATTTTTCATTTCATTTTTATTTTGCTTTAGAATTTTTGATTTTATTTTTTTCTTTTCAATTTTTGAGGTTCTTTTTTCATTTTCATTTTCATTTCATTTTCTTTTTTCATTTTAATTTTTTATTTTTGTTTTCCTTTTTTGTTGATAACTTTTTTTTCAGATTGTACATTCATGTTACAGTGTGTTGCTTTGTATGGCACCCGTAGACATCCACTGTGTGTTCCAGCTGGGCCCATGCAGGCTTGTCCTTTGTTTGTGTTTGAAATTTGGGGTCCTGACACATATGCCACTCCTGCTTCCCCTTTCCATGGGCTCGCAAGGGTGTCACCGTGTGACAGTAACTTACACAGAGGCATTGGGCTTCCATAAGTTGTGTGGGCAGTCTGTAGTCCAAACTGTTTATACACCCCTAGTGGGGATTGCTGATGGTTTCTCCACTGCATGGTTGATTTGTATATTGTATTACATACTGCCCATTATGCATATTTGCATGTAGCTTTTGCAGATGCACTTCATGTTTTATGCAGTACACTGCCACATTTACCTACTAGCAACACATTGGAGATAGAAGGGGTTGATTTGCTGCCTTTGTCAGGTTGTGACACTTGCACTATTGTGATTGCTTACTGTCATACGTTGCCACTGTTGTGTCATGTATTAATGTTTTGACTTGCTGGTAAGTATTTGTTCATATGTGCTGTTTCTTTTTCATTGGTGAGAGGGAATTGCCTCTGGCCTGTTTCCATTTGGGACGGAGCACTTTGTGACCCTTGTGTCATGTGTTGTGCATTAATTTGGTTGCTTTGACATTGCATGCCATACCATGGTGTCTTGGGCAGCTGAGATGGGGTTTGGGAGGGGTTGGGTGACATACCAGTATTTGGGTGTACTGTTTTGCAAGGGGCTAGTCCTTCATGCTGCATGAATGTGTGCCTTTTACTGACACAGCATTGGGTCTGTTTAAGTAGGTAGGGATGCACACAATGTAGCACTTCCAGGAAAACAATCTCAGGGTGGTATGGTTGTGACAGTTGACTGTCCCTTTTGTCATCATCATCAATTGTCAGCTGGTATGTGCCAGGTCTGTGTGCACTTCGCAGGGGTGGGATTTTAGGTGAAAAGATTTGTCACAAGCAGGGTACGGGCTGCCTCACCACATGCCCTTTCCCCTCCCATGCGCAGCGGGCGTGCATGTGGTTAGGGATGTGGGGGCACCACCATTTCCACCGGCAAGTCCCACCGGGTTGCAATGTTGTGCAGGACACATGCTGCCACTATGATCCTGCACACTACTGGGGCTGCATATAGCAGCTGGCCACCAGATCGGTCAAGGGAGCGAAAACGTGACTTCATCACTCCGAATGTGCACTCCACTATGCCCCGGGTTGCAATATGGGCTGTGTTGTATCTTACCTGTGGTGGAGTGGTGGGGTTCCGTATTGGCGTCATCATGTAGGTGCTCAAAGGGTAGGCACTGTCCCCTGGGGAGGTGATAATGGTTGTCATTAGTTGGGTTTTGCCATTTGTCAATGTCTAACATGCATGCATGTGCAGAGGCATTTATACTCACCAATGAGCCATGTGTCACCATGCCTCTGAGTTTTCAGGTCCCGGTTTAGGGGTGACATTCTGAATATAAAACTATCATGACTGGACCCCGGATAGTTGGCATATACAGAGGTGATGATTCCCTTGGCATCACATGCAACCTGCACGTTGATGGAATGCCAGTGCTTGAGGTTTCGGTAGATATGCTCAGTTGCCATAGGAGGACGTAGAGCCACGTGGGTGCAATCAATGGCACCTAGCACTTTGGGGAAGTATGCCAGCCCGTAAAAGTCCTGGACCACGGCCTGCCTTTCTGCTGGTGTTCTGGGCATGTATATGTGCCTGCGGACTGAGGGGCATGCAGTCATGATCGCCAACACCTGGTGTAGGCAGCATGACTGCGTGGCCTGTGAGACGCCCCCAACTATGGCATTTGTCCGCTGAAATGACCCAGTAGCCAAGAAATGCAGTACATTGAGAACCTTTTCAAAAGGGCTCAGTGCTTGGGAGCACATTGTGGGTGATGTGAGGTCATGCTCCCACTCAGCAACGAGTTATAGGATGATTTGGGATGGAAACCTGTACCTCCCATAGACCTGGTCATCAGGCATCCCAAAAAGGCTGGCCCTGGGTAAAAAAATGCGGGGCCTGGCTATCCTCCTCCTCCTGCGGTGTCCCACGACCACTGCTGTTAGGAACAGTATATTCATCATAGCGTATGAGCTTGTTTGTTGTTTGCGTGCACTTTTAAGCTGCGCGGGGCCGCTTATGCGTGCTTCCTGCTGGCGTACGTGTTTCCGGATTAGCGTGTCTTTTGTGGCTCGTGGGTTTCCCCTGTTCGATTCCATGAATACGTGTTGTTAGCGCGTGTGTGGGCATTGCTAGGATATAGCAGCGGTACTTCCCCCCGTAATGCCCACATTTACACGTGTTGTTCCCCATTCCGCGTGTTCTACCCCCTTTTTAGGTTTGTGCGCTGCCCTGTGTGCACCTTCACTGGCCATCTCACACACAGCCTTCGGGATGTCACAATGACATGTGCACCATACGCAGATTCAGCTCACATCTCAGGTAAAAACATGGAGGATCCATACTGCTGAAAATGCAATTAGAAAAGTACTTAAATAATTTCAAAGTGTATCAGCAAGGTATCACTAAATTTTAAGTTACTGTAGACTCCAGAAGCAATCGAGGTAGTCTCCTGGTTGAAAAGCATGTTTATTTGCCAGAAAATATTATGAACACAAGGTGCATAAAAAAATTGGGAAATATTTTTATATAAATATGAAATAACAGTGTGTTCAAAAATGAGAAATATACAAGAAAGGAGTACTCATAAAAAGGTTACACAAAGAGAAACATAAAAGCAATTGTCATAAATTGTCATGATTCAAAGTTTGTGAGAAACAAACAAAAGAATTAACAAAAAGTTACAAAAACTGAGTGGTGACCACAACTTGAGCCAACACTCATCAATTCGACTTAAATTCAGCCATGACATTTTTAGTTAACAGATTCATTCAACTGACAGGTCTGCCATCAATTTGACTTAAATTCAGCCATGAAATTTTTAGTTAACAGATTCATTCAACTGACAGGTCTCAGGTAAGCCATGCGCAGCGCTATTCCATGAATCGGCAAACGCCTGTGTGCGCGGCTTTTACACGCGTGCGCTGCGATTTTCACGCTTGCGCTCCCATTTTCAGTGCACATTAATTCCATGAATTACCCTGTGAAACATCAGAAAGTTCCAAACAACATCTGTCAGATCCCTCCCCAACAGTCCCTGTCCTTTGTTCTTGGCTCAGCCACAAGACAAATGTCTAATGAAGTCTATTGTGCTCCATATGTGAAAACCTCTAGCAGCCATTAGCCTTTCTGTAGCAAGGGGTTGCCAAACTGAAGTGTCAAACTTTCCCAGGCTGGCCACTGTCCAATCAGAATTAAGCAGTTACTTAACTCCACTACTGGGTTGCTTTAAAATTCACAATAAAGTTTTTTCTTTAACACATATAAAAATAAGCACAGTTCATAAGGGATTTGGACATTTAAAAGAATTAAGCCCTTCACAAACATGCTTTAAATAGGCGAATTTTGCACTCTTCTGAGAAAAAGCAGTTTAAACTGGGTTTGACATCTAATTTTCTTATGCAGCTGTCAGGCAGTGAGGCCTGGATTCCTCTGACTGTACTGGATGATCTGTGGTTTCAGCACACCTTCATTTGAATAGTTCACTTGGAAAATGCCTGAAATGTGCGCCAAACAGCACTTTGAAGGTTGCAATTTATTAAGAGAACTATATTTAAAGTCATTTTCGGATTTTAACCCACTTCTGTGGCCTTGATTCATGTGACAGGTAACAGCACCCACTGGCATTCTCCTGCAGGGAGTTCTTGTTTTGACATCAACTTTGCCTGTGTTTGGCAGGGTGATGCAGCCTTCTTGTGATTTATGAACCATGCGCAGTTTTGCAGATTTGGCGCGCACAGGGGTTAGCGCCCCCATTTTTGGCAGTTTTCTTTCCCCCATTGTCAAAGGGATGTAGTAGGGCGCATTGGCATGGGTTGAAATATCCCACACTTCAGAGAAATCCTCAACAACAGAACCACAGCGACACACTTCCGGAACCTAATAAACCTATCACTCAAAACAGGATTCGTACCAACCACCTTGAAATCAGCTTACATCAAATCACTGGTAAAAAGGAATCAGAATGTGTAAAAGACCCAAGCAACTAAAAACCAATATCTAACTTGCCCTACCCATTAAAGGTCCCGGCAAACCATGTATGCAAGGTCCTGATTAAATATGTCGGAAGAAACAGAATTCTCGACCGGTCACAAGTTGGATTCATACTGATGAGAAGAATAGAATCAGCGCTCCTATCGAGATGGGATGACCTGAAAATAAATGCAGACAACGACGCCCAATCGGCCCTCATACTATTGGACATATCTGCGGCTTTCCACACAATTAGCCATGCAACACTAATAAAAAGGCTGATGGAATGTGGCATAGAGGAATCCGCTCTAAGGTGGCTTACCTCATTCCTCACAAACCGAACCGAAAGAACCTACTCACCACCGTTTTCTCAAACACCAAATATATCTCCAGCGGACTTCCATGGGGATCCAGCCTCTCTCCCTGCTTTTCAGAAGCTACATGTGCCCCCTGATGAAAATCATTCAGACCCACGGACTAACCACCTACAAAACCGCAAATGACACACAACTGATTTTGAAGACGACTATGACCCAGGAAGAAAATAACTGCCTCAAAAACTGCCACACAGACATCTACAACTTGATGACAACGAACAACCTCAAACTGAACCCGGCAAAAATTGAAATAATGCTCTCACACACACAAAACAACACAACCAGTCCACAACTGGTCTGGCCAGCCGGCATGGGAACACAACTGGAGACTTTCAAAGTAGTAAATAACTTTGTCCCTGGAAGTACAAGTCAACTCAATCACCAAATATGTTTCTACCGCCTAAGACTACTCTGAGGATTGCTCCCATACCTCTCTGAACCCTTGCATATCCCTGATACTTACATGAATTGACCAAACAAACAGCCTATACTTACGAATGCCAGAAAGACTCACCAAGAAACTCCAAAGGATGCAGAACACTGAGCCAGGATTCTACTAAAATTAAACAGAATAGACCATATCACTCCAGCTCTGAAAAGTCCACACTGCCTAACAGTAAAACAAATGCATTAAATTCAAAGCACTCTGTATCGCCCACAAAGCCTTACACAGAGAAAGAGCAGAATTCCTCCAAGCCAAGATCAGCCGCTACCAGGGAAGAAGGGACCTAAGATCAAGGACGACCTACAAATAGAGACAAACAGTACGAAAAAAAGAAATTCGGGGGAACAGCATTCTCATGTCTAATTGATAACCTTTGCAACACCATGCCCAAAGAAATTAGAACCAGAGAATACCACATCACCTTCGGGAAATGACTAAAAATCTGGTTATTCTACAGACAATGACAACCGCAAAAGGACAATGCCACCAATAATATTGCAGACCAAAAGAAACACAGCAAGGGACACAATCACAGATAACAGCAGCAACAGCATAGAGGACCAGAACAGCGCACCACCCCCCTCCGCCACTCCGAGTCATGCCAACAACTTGAATGATCAATTAAGAGAAAACCACCCAACCAACTGACCGATTTAGGGATACCACTCACATGCAATTATGCACCGAGTAACTCAGACAGGTAAAGCATTAAAACCTAGGCATCACCCTAACTTGCCCACCCACACAACTAGGGCCTCCCGGCTGAGCACAACCTCCTCAACCTTTATAACTCCAGCTTGGCACCCACTCAGCAGCTAACCGGACAATAGTCCCACACCCAACGACCATGACTTACCTGGTCAAGTAACAAGGAATACACTTCATCCATCTATCTACCATCAAACTTGCAGGGGAAGTCAGCCTCCTGACCTGGAGAGGAGGTGAGATGGGCCAGCCAACCACAACCAAGAACTTTGGTTGATACCATTGAGGGGCAACGAAGGACTCGCACCACAGGCTTCACAAAACCGATTTACTAACCCATTACCCCCTTTCTGCTCCTCCAACATAATGAACGCCACTGCACATGACTAGGGGCTAGCCACCGTAGACATAAACATACCTGGAGTTGAACTGATGTTCGCACCCTACCATCTCTCTGGGAATCTGGAAACAACAGTAGAGGGAACTCCCTGGCACATAGTCCATAAATCCATCAATACTAAACGAAATACACACCAACAAAATAGATAGTAATACACCTAACAGCCATCTGCGACTCTGAAACCCTTATGGATACAACTAACCAGTGCGCATGACCACAACCCTCCCTAACATCACACGACACACACACAAATACAATCACTAGCACACACCGAGTCACGGAGTCCTACCCACACGGTCACAACAAACGGGGCCTCACGAACCATCTCCCACATGCAAAACAATACTCACAGACGCCAATTCCCCCTGGTTCTGAACCTATCCTATCCCCACTAACACACCTAGTCTTCCTCTTTTGCAGCAACACATGAGCACCTGGAGATTGCCCTTGGCTGGTAGCAGTGCGCAGTATAAATGAACATAACATAACACCACCCAGCCCCAGGTTATCCCCAGCCCCTCCACCCCATCAATTTACCAGTATGCCAACGTACCCTGCATCTGCCATAGAAATACAAACGGGACTTGGTCCATTTTCTATTTACTATGGCAGTTATCATCATTGTTTTTCTTTTCTTGTCACAAATCCCTCACCCATCAAAATAAAAGAAACATTGACATTATTCACACACCAGAGTGACCCACTCGCCGCAAATAGCTATCACACCCTTGTCCGGAAGAGTACAAGGCCAGCAACAGCTCTGAGCTCTTACCGGGAGCCTCGCTTTCATTGGCCTTACATTGGTTTGGGTTGCAGGCCATTAGAGGCCCTATAAGGCCCTGGGCATGGGGGTTATTGCTATATTTGCACCGCAATGTGGTTGATACATAATTGTCTATGTGTCCTTTAGAATACCACCGGTGGTAAATGTCATCAACCCTCAACTATAGCTGGTGAAAAAACAGGAGGATTTTTCCAAATTCAGCCTGTTTGTACCTCTATAGCTGCAAAAAATGTGTATACTATGTATAATAGTGTCCCAGAGCTAGGCAAAAAAGTATCCCTGATAGATGGTTTTTGGCTCCATTAAAATTGGCTACTAAACCTCCCCTCACTAGATTTCTCTTATGCTGTCCTGGGAACGGCAGTTCCATCCACGAAGCCAAAGGTTGTGCCAACAAGGTCCAATTTATTATTACTTGAGTGTGCATCAAATCAAATATAAATATAATAGCAAAGATCCATTATGCAAATGCGAATTGCATACAATGTCATCTGGATCATTGACCAATAACAAAACACAAATAACCCTTCAGCACAAGATCAAGTTTTGTGTGAAAAAAAATCAGTCCGTCCCCAGTCAAGCCTGTTTACGGCCCCAATGTCCCTATGGTCTGCAGTGTATCCTAATTAAACAAAGTTATACTTGAATCCCAGCAAATCACATCTTGACTGTTAACTCAAACCACCTTTCATTATTGTAGGTACATGTGCTGGGAGGCATTGCAGGGAAACTCAACACAGGGATGGATGTAACAATTAACTGTTGAAATATAGATTTAATTAGAAAGTAGTTTAACCCATTTTGACACATTTTCTAATGTTTCCTGGGGCAAGCAATGGCAATTTTTCAGCTCACTGGTCCTGATTGCTGCGAGGATGTTCTATGCTGCAAAAGAGCAAGTTCTCAAGTGTGCGCCAAGGAAGCGCAGGAAAGGATTCTGCTCAGGAGACGGCAACTTTCACACACTTTCAGGTAATTTACAGAATAATAGTCACTTGCCCCACGAAGGATGTCATTTCACTTTGGGGGAATTCATTATAAGGCTTGCAGAATGACGATGATGCACAAAAAAAGTGTTTAATAATAAATTGGAAGGAAGAAGAGAAAGCCTACAATGCGTTGACAAGATGTCAGGAAGAGTGGGGCCCAACAACGAGAATCTGGAAGGAGTGCTGTGCCAAAGACATATGTGAAGAGTTTGTAACCATCTTTGTAAAAAACGTGGATGTTAGCAGATGTTGGCCTCCAGCATTAGGATTTTGATATACAAACATCAGAAGTGTGTGTATTAGGTGTGTATTAGGTGAACAAAATGGGACTTGCAGATGTCTAATACTGCAAATATATGAGCATAATTGGAAGAGTCATTTATAAAAAAGAAAAGTTAATTTGACCTTTGCTTTCACTTTACCTGTATGCCTCCAGAAGAAGGTCCAAGAATACCCATAAGGAATGAAACATGTCAAGCTTGAAGGAAACAGGCATATAACGACCATACAACAAAAAAGAAGGTAAAGTAATAGGGGTCTTACTGTACTCTAAGAGCTAATATTATTATTTGACTTCTCTAGTAAAGACTGTATTGGATTTAAACCAGTTCTTGAGTTTAGACTATCAGGAGTGTTCGGTATATATTTGATAACATGCACAAATCATTATCTGATTGTTTCATTTTTTCTAATGTTTCAATAAATTACATATGTATTTAATTGTAGAATTGGGAGTTTTCTTGAAAAACGTGGGGAAATCTAATATGCTAAAAGTCCACAAGTGAAACATTATTGTTGTGTTTAATAAAAGGAGTATACATTGAGTTGGTTTTTTATTGCTTCTTCTTGTCACATAAAATGTGCATATGAAATCAGCTTTATTCCAAGACCGCCTTAGAAAGTAATCATTAACTAACAAGGAAACATTTCAAAAACTCCAGTAGTGTTTTTCACTTGAACCCAATGGGTCCAGGTTTTTGGAACCATTGGCCCCTCCTTCAGTCTCCCCGAGCAGCCGAAACGCACACAGCATGAACAATTACCGCAGACTAGTACACGGGCTGTGATCAATAACGACTCGTGGAACCCAGCAACCCCAGGAGTACAGCACAACATTTTCAGCTACACCATGCCCCAGCGAGCTAACTGCCACTCACGGAGTGCGTGTTCAGGCAGAAAGCAGCTACAGGGCTGCATTACAGCACAGACAGCCTGTCAGTGGAGGCTCCAGAACAGCAGCATTTGCCTATCATCATTGAAGCTTATGTGAGAAACTCATTGTGACAACAGGTAAGACAGACACAAGTGATCACAGTTCAAAGGTGTTTATTGAACAATGAATTCAGTATGTGGGTTGGAAAAACACCTATTCTAAACTTAATTCTAGGATGGGAGCAAGTGTCAACCATCAAATGAAAAATAAGACGGTCCTAGTGCCATCGGGTCAAATAAAAGGGCCTAAACTAAGAAACCTATTGCTAAACCTTACAACTAATACAAAAAAGGGTGTGGGATGATTCTCAAAAAAGAAAGAAGTGTTCTCAAATAATGTGTCAGGCTCTCTATGTGCAGCACTCTCTCTGTGTAGCAAAAAGCGCACTTGGACTCTGCCCTCTCGGAGACTGAGGTGGCTGAAGCACTAGCTCAATTACAGACCGGGAAAACACCAGGCCCGAACGGGTTCCCAGCCGAAACTTAGTAGAAGGTGGGGGGTATCAACATAGCATCTTCCCTCCGTAAAATGCTACTTACGGCCCGGGAACAAGGCGCTCTCCCGCAGGACCTGTGTAAGGCTACCATCTTTGTCATCCCTAAACCTGATAAACCCCAGGAGCAGTGTGCCTCCTACAGGCCAATCTCGCTAATCAATGGCGAGGCTAAAGTCCTCGCCAAGGTCCTGGCCAACAGGTTACAACCGGTGGCGGATAGACTAATACACCCGGACCAATGTGGCTTTATGCCACACAAATCGACCAGGATGAACTTGCGCCGACTTCACTTAGCATTAGAGAGGGCCCCTATAGTTGATAATCCGCTTGCTCTTCTAGCAATCGACTTCGAGAAGGCCTTCGACTCGGTGCGATGGGATGGCCTCTGGGAGATCATGGCACGGATGGGCTTTGGGGAGGGGTTCCTTGGATGGGTGAAGCTGCTATACACAAACATCTGGGCGGAAGTCAAGGTGAACGGGTGGACATCTCGCCCCTTCCGACTGGGCAGGGGCACACGGCAGGGATGCCCCCTCTCCCCCCTTCTTTTCGCTCTGGCGATAGAGCCATTGGCCATATGGCTTCGCCAGAGCACATCCTGGGTGGGATTCAAATCGCCAGAGGGTCACGAAGATCGGATATCCCTATACGCTGACGACCTCCTGATATACTTGGGAGACCCCACCCAAACCTGCCCCATAGTGACCCAGCTTCTTGTCCAGTATGGGGAATTTAGCGGTCTAAGGATCAACTGGAAGAAATCTGTTTTCTTCCCGGTGAAGGGAGGGGGACAGCCCGACCCGAGGTAATGCCCCTACCAAATAGAACAACTTGGCTTCCGATATCTCGGGATCTGGATAACGACGGACTTAACTGGTTATAGCAAGCATAATCTCCAACCAATCTTGGACCGATTCTCTAATGACGTACAACATTGGAAGCTTCTCCCCCTGACCCTTATGGGCAGAGCCGCTCTCTTCAAAATGTTGGCCCTCCAGCGATTCCTCTACGTCCTTCAAAACGCCCCTTTGCAGATCCCGGGGGCTGAATTTGACCGGGTGGAAACCCTCCTTAGGCAGCTCTTGTGGGGTGGAGGACAGGCGCGCATAGCACTGGCCACACTTCAAAGGTCGGTATGGGAGGGTGGGATCGGTGTGCCCCGCCTTCAAACCTACTATTGGGCCTCACAACTTGCGGTGATCAATGACCTACTACACGGGGACCGGGAACTACCCCATATCAAAGCCGATGTGGCTGCACTGCACGACACCGACCCAATACAGCTACTGTACCAAGCCCCCCCTAGACCATCCCCACCAACAACAAGAGCACAGATCACCACCATTTGGAAGAACGTACACAAGTTTGTGGGATGGGGACACAGGATATCAGCGGTGCAGCCTTTATGGCGAAACGCCAAACTGAGAGAAATTGCGAGGTTTGAACCTTGGCCATCCTGGGTGAGAGCCGGGATTCAGAAAGTGGGGGATGTCCTGAAAGACGGGAATCTTGCCCCGTTTGCAGACCTAGAACACAGATTTCGGCTCCCGGACACTGAAAGATACCATCACATGCAAATGTCCCACGCCCTAAGAGTCCACATAGCGACAGAAGATAACACCCCGGAGTACTCACCTATAGAACGCAACATTTTTCCCGAATATATCCCCTCCAAATGCACATCCATCCTTTATAATGCCATGACATCCTTCGCGCCCCTGAATTGACCAGTCTAAAAGCCAAGTGGGAAACAGATGTAGGGGATATCGACCCTGAGGACTGGATACGGGTATTAATGCACCCACGGGAAACTGCCATCTCCTCGAGACTCAGACTGGTGCAACTCAAAATACTGCACAGAGTGTACTACCCTAGAACTGCACTGTTTGGGTGGAAGAAAGCAACAAACCCGAACTGTCTCAGGTGTGGGGGCGAGGAGGGGACCTTTTTCCATATTCTGTGGTCCTGCCCCCGCATCCAAACTTTCTGTCGGGAATTGGCCCGGATACTCTCCAAAACAATTGAACTTGACCCAAAGGTCCTGCTCCTGGGAGTGCCAGGGGAGCACGAACTGAATAAATGGGAAGAACTGTTACTGCACACGGCGGTCGCCCTAATGAAGCGAAATATTGCACAGAAATGGGGTGTACCGGAGTCTTCGACAATGGAGCAGTGGGCGCTGGACATGGACACATGTGCTATGCTCGAAAGACGGATCTATAACGCAAGGGGCTGTCCTAACAAGGCCTCTAAAATATGGGCGGCATGGGAGGAGGGAGGGCCCTGAAAGACACTGAAAGATACTGGAAGATGTTGACCTGGGGACGCTAATTTGAACATCTACACTGTGAATTGTAGTTCTGTTCTGTAAGAATGGTGATCTAAGACTTACTATTACTACTGTTTAACGGGCTGTGTCGGCCTCTTTTTGATGTTGTTGCCTCTTCTTTCTTTGTTCCTCTCCCTTGGGGTTGGTTGTCTTGACTATGTTATGACTAATTGATAAATAAAAAATGTCTTATCAAAAAAAATAATGTGTCAGGATGTGGTAGCCTGGGTCTCCCTTCCCCACGTTTTGGACACAGGGTAAGATGGGAGCTTGGAGCACAGTACAGTCTTGGGCTTCTTCAGCAAGAGACGACAGTTCCAATGGAAGTTATCAGGATAGTCGATGGCCAAGTCTCGTTTCCTGTGAAAGTCTCTTGCCTTCGAGGCCTGATGTGGTCAAATAACAAAAACAAAAGTTCCTTTAACCAAATAAAAGTTTGTTTCAATGTTCGTTGGGTGATGGGCTCACGCCTGGGTCCCCCTCTTCTGTGTGCTGACCCTTCTCAATTGTTTATCACAGTTTCACATTGGGTGATGGCTTCACCCCTGTTCCCCTTCTGTCCGGCCCGAACCCCTCTTGACTGTCAGTACTTGGTTGAGGGCTTCACCACTGGATCTCCCTCTGCCAGACATGGACCTCTCTTGACTGCTAGTACTTGGGTGATAGCTTCATCCTTCTCAAATCCCTCCTTTGGGTTCACTCTTGTTGCCACTTAACTTTTACATCCACTTTTCTCAATCTTGGGGTGACAACTTTTCACCCTTGGATCACCCTCTGCCGGGCTCGACCCCTCTCGATTCTTATCCTCCCTTCACCGGGTTTACCGTGACTCTCGATCAGGGTGATAGTGGCTCACCCCGTGTCCCCCTCTTCTGGGCGCTAACCCCTGTTTACTCTCAATGTTCTCTTTTTACATAGTTCATTGTTTCCTTCATAGTGCTTGTAGATCTAAATCTTTTGATTGTACCGGGATTTTGCTCGACCCTCTGTATGACAACTTTGGCCTATTCCATTGGCCCTCCTATGGCCTGCTGGTATCTGTAGTTTTCCTCATATGGGACTCGATCGGAGTCTCTCGAGTTAGCACCAACATGGTGCCGGTTTTCCTCTGCAACTGGTCTCCCCTTAACACTTCTAACAGTTCATTCAAAGTTCATCAGGTTTGGTTAAAAATGTGCCACTTTGCGATTGTCACTGAACACAGTCCGGTTCTTATCGATTCCCCCCCTCGATTCAACGGCTGTGATGAACCGCTTGGCTGTTGCCTCTCTGGAATCAAGGGCGGTACCACAGGCACGGAAGCTTCCCTCACGCCTGCTTATCGGCATAGGTCTGCCCTGTGCACAGTTGGCATCTACTGCAGGACACTTGTGCTATTGTTCGCAGTCTTAGGCTCTCTTCCACATAGGCTCTGCAGGTTTAGGACGAAAAGGACCAGGTCACTTCTCTCCTCGCCACCCTGTCGGTTCCTGCCACCTTTCTCCTTCTCTTGAACTGCCGTGTGGTAGCTGTCTCATCGTGCTGTCTGCCGTGCTCGCCTTGCTCGTACTGTACTCTATCGCCCCGCCTTTTATCCCTGTGGGGAAAACGAAGGGCCATCAGGTGTGTGTGATTTAAGTCCTGACTGTGCCGGACCCTTGTGTCGGGACATGTCAGGTAATTAGGTTTTACATCAGTCCATTGTCTTCGGTGTGAATAATTATTGGTGTCGCAAAGGGAGGGGGGGTTGGAGTGGGAAGAGATAAGGAAGGTTTGTGTAATGGACGAGAATGACTGGGATGAAGAACAGAACATAGAGGATGGTGGGAATGGTAGTGTTCTGTCCTAGTAAATTGGGATTTTGGAAGATGACAATCAGAGGGACGGGATTGGTAGCGTTTGCGAGGTAAGCGGAAATAGCTGGGGTCGTGACATGAACAAAGGGGGTTGTGGGTATCGTAGTGATTTGTCTGATCAGGTTGGGAATATGGAAAATGATATTCAGAGGAACGAGAAGAAGAAGGATGGGGAGTATTCGAATGGAGACCGGTGAACCAAGGATTCTAGGAGTTATGCTTCATGGGTGTAACCGGGTTTGGGACCTTAGAGGGTTGATTACTTACGGAGGGGTTGTTGGATCTGGGATGGAGAGATCTAATAGGAGGAAGGGAGTCAGATGCAATACAGCCCATGAAAGCCTCAGATATCTCGCCCTTCTCCCCTTCTCTGGCACAATACTGCATCTCACCTGGGGTATTCCCTCGAGCATAAACCCAGGTTCCCCTACTCAGGTGATCCTCCCCCACTGGTCCACCCCCAGGAACTGGATCCAACAGCGATGGCCATGTCCTGACCACCTGAATAAGGGATTCTCAAGGTCTTACAGTGAAAATACCTTCAGATGTCTCACACTGAGCAGAACTAAAGCAGGCCCAACATAAAGCTGAGTAGAACTGAAGCAGGCTCAAATTAGACCTGCATGGTGAGCTCCAGAAAGAGAGCACTAATCAGCCAACTGAAGAAAGTAGGCTGTAAACAGTAAAAGGTTACAGAGCCCCATACTCCACCAACTTTCCTAGTCCCAGAGGACGTGTCCTTCAGCCTGTTCAGTCCAGGTAGCCAAGCACCGGTATAACAGACTCACATGATGGAGTCAGATGACAGGAGTATGGAGTGTCAAGAGCAGGTGTTTTCTGAGGAGGATACAGACCTAACCCTCACTTTTAAAGAGTATTGGAAAACTCACTGGTCAATGTGGTGTCCGAAGGGGTGTGCCCAATCCAGGATAGGCTAGAAGTACTTAATTGGGTATGGCCTTAAGAAAAAAGTTCTTGCTATTGACAACAGCATGTCTTATGAATAGCCTATCAGTGAGGCAACAAATAAGGGAAGAGACCTGACCCGCAAGAAAAAGTGCTCTTTGACTCCTCCGGGTCCTAAAAGGATGAAAAAAGAAAGCCTCCTGTGGCTGTCGACACATTCTAAATGCTGAAAGGCGCCTTCATGAAGCATTTGACAGTGCCGAGCCTCCTAACCCCTTCCCCAGGGGCACAAAATATAAGGTATGGAGACTCCTCGCCAGAGTCCATTGTGTCAGACTCTAGAGCCTTCAAAAAGTCAAAGAGTGGGAAAAGGGAAGTACAAAGAGAAGCATTTGGAGGGTCCCAAAGACAAATTACCAGACATGTTTGACCCGAGTCAATTGTGCACCCGAGATCGAATAACTGGCTGCCATCACCAAGAGTTGTGACATATATGACCCAAAGGCTACGCAAGCCGATCGAAGAGAAAGTGAGACTACGGATGCGCTCAGAGTGCACGTGGCTGGAGTTACCCAGGAAGGTAGCGGAGACACCGAAACTAGACCCGAAAATGATTACATTGTTATCCAAAGCCTCCAGATATCTTAAAAAGGGCATGAACAGGGCCTGGAAGAGTTGTGAAGAGAAGGTCTTAGACATGGCATGCCTCATAGCTAAGATCATGGACCTTGCAGAAAGGGTCAGGGACACAGGGGAGCCTATGACCCCGACACCCTAGCCAACCGGGCTCAAAGGGCAGTGTGCCCTCTGGGGAACGCGATTTGTGCCCTGTCGTCTGAAAGAAGGAGAGACCTACTAATGAAAATAGATTTGAAACTGGGGGATCTAACATCCGACGAGGCAGGAGAGCCGGCTCAAGGGCTGTTATTTGGAGAGGATGTCGCAAAAGAAATGGGAAGACTTGTGGGCACGTATACGGCCCATGAGAAGGTACAAACATCAATTAAAGAGACGTTCCCCTCAAGAGTTTTCATGTGGGGACCAGTCGCTGCAAAGTTCATGCATCATTGCTTAAAGGGTGCCGCGAGGAAAAGGGTTTATAGATAGCTGGTAACTGGCTGAATCTGAAAGGTGAAAAGACGGAGGTTCTGGTGTTTGGCACCTCCACCCTTCTGTCTTATTGGACCCCTGACTTCTGGTCTGCTATTCTTGGCCCGTTCCCTTCCCCTGCTTCCTCTGTGAAGGATCTGGGGGTTAATATCTCCTCCTCTCTATCTATGTGAGACCAGGTCGCCTGTGTCTATAAATCCTGCCATTTCAAACTTAAAATCTTACGGAAAGTCTTGCCTTTTATTCCACTGACATTTCAGGCACCTGTGGTAGCTGCTCTCGTGCTTAGCAATATTGATTATTGCAACGCGCTCAACCTGGCTCAGCCTGCTTATCTTGTGTGCCACCTGCAGCTTCTTCAGAAGCCGAAAAGCCAAGACGCTGAATGAGACCCTCGGAGCCTTGCTGGAGTGAAAGTGCAGGACAGAGATCCCACAGAGGGGAAGGCGGGCAGCAGAAGCTCTCAGCAGGCAAAGACAGACATGCGCACGAAAGCCGAAGTGAGCAGGGAGAGGCACCCAGTGAACAGGCTTTCCCGAAAGGAGAGAGAAGCTGTGTGAAGAAGATGCTGAGGCCAGGTAAGTGTTAGGGACAATTTAATCACCAGGGTGCTCCACGAGAACATGAATGCAGTAGCAGTCAATTGAAATCAGTGAAGTGACATCGTTCTGAATACCTAAATGAGTGAGATGTCGTTATTGAATACCAAACTGAGTAAAAAATGCAAAGTTGACTTTATTGAAAACCAAACTGAGTAAAACTTGCAAAGATATCTTTAAAGAATCAACCTTTAATGAATACCAAATTGAATGTTCACAAGTAAAGCTACCTTTATAACCGAATTGGGAGAAAGAAATAAAGGTGCATTTATTTAAGTGAAACATGAAAAACAAACTGAAAACTAATGAACAGCTGAGTTGACTGAACAACTATAAGTACAAAGTATAACCAAGATTGAGAAACCACTCATATGTTAAAGTTGTGAATCTGCCTGTGAGAAACTACTTTGGCTGAATATTGAACTTTTCAAGGAAACCTGGAAGTTCCTTGTTGTGTGACCTGTAATGGGTGGACCCTTGATCTGAAACTGCGCCAAAACCAGGGAACCCTTAAAAGTTGACTACGAAGTTTTCTTGAGTGAAAGACGGAAAAGAACAAATGGCGAATATCAGGTTTGTGGAAGGGAGCCCTGAGTTGTAAAGTCTTGTGGAAATCCAATTTTCAGACAAAGCTTCAAGATACTTCTTTTTGTGTTATATTTGAACATTGAACTTGGGGAAGGAAACCCTACAACATATTGCCCTGAACTTTATGGAATTTGGGGAAGGGCACCTTAACATTTGCCAGACGTGTGGAACTGTGTTTCTTCAAGTTTCAAACGAAGGTATATTGAACATTGTGATGAACTTATTGACTTTTGGGTGGAAAGAAGCTGAAGAGTCAGCCTGAGCTGGAAATAGCTCAGAACGTTATGTTTAAATCACTGTTTAGTTTATGGGTGACATCGCTACACATTTTATTTTTTATAAGTTGTGAGGGCAAACATGGGTTTTGGACACAGACAGACTTTTCTGTTAAATATTCTGACACAGACTTTCCTTAGTTTCTTTAGGTAGGGAAATCATTTAGCTTAGGGCAAGATAGGCCTTACTCCATCCTGACATTTTCTTAATAAAACATTGTTGTTAAACTTTGAATCTGTTGTCTGTGTCAAAAGCACCAAATTGCCTCTCTGTAAATTGCGTGTTCACCTGACAAAGTTCTTGTGGCTGAAGCTCAGAAAGAGTTACATGAAGCCAACTGTGCCCGCTCGTGGCAACAGCCTTATTTTAAGATCACAGTGAAATCTCAAGTAGTTTTTATGATTCTGATCAGAGAGTTCTACGTGGAAGAAGCCAGAGTAGAAAATGTTCTCCCACCCACTACCCTGGTCTAACCTATGGGACAAAAAGTAATCATTCCTCAGAAGAGTGCCCTTGAAGAGGAGTGAGGAAAATGTGTGACATTCGAAAAAAGGTGCCTACTCTGTAGATAGCTTTATAGATCAGCCAGAATATTTAAAGCAGACTCTCCTTTCACCAGAAAGCCAGATCACGGCACACAGGGCAGGAAAGATTCAGTGAAGTCTCCCAGATTTGAGAGAATTATAGCTGCCATGTTCTGTAACCACTGAAAGCATCTAATAGCAGATTCATGCAGGACCAATAAACACAATTACTGAAGTATAGTATGGCTAAAATAAAGTAATTGACCAGAGTAACCCAACTATTCCCTGATGAGCCCTCATCTTAGGTCTCCTAGCTGATGCAAAACCTCTATATACCACTGTGAGACCATTGGCCCCTCAGAATTAAAGTGCTGCAAAGGTGTCCCATTCCTTATATGTGCCTCCTCTCAGAGTGGGTAATGTGGGTTTGGCTGGGTGATGGCAGACTGCCTCGTTTTTTGTTCTAATGTGGTTCTCCTCTCGTGCCCTGGGGTTGTCCCTATCATGAAACTCAGTGCTGAGCCATGAAGCCTAATTGGGTGCCCTGAGACATGAATGGGGTCTGCATGTTGTCATATATGTTAATGTCTTCTGCCAGTCTCAGATGATCAAGGGGTGTAGAGCCAGGACTACATCTGGACATATGTTTGAATGATGTCTAGATTCTCTGCTTGATCCACATCTGGATGAAAGCTCAGAAGATACCTGGGAACATTTACATTTCAATAACTCCCACTGATGGTCACCAAAGGTTTGAATGAACCCAGCCCTGTGTTTGGGAACTAAGTTAGCGCTCATATCTCAAGATTTAAATTTAACCAAGGGTCACATCCGTACCTTATCTAGCAATGGAAGATAAACCTAGGGAAAAGTCCTGTGAGAGGAGAAGAATCTAAACCGAGGTAAATTGTGAAGAAGGTGTGCCGGATAGCATCCTTCCAGAGGGTGAGCTTTGCTAGTGCATACAAACCTTTCAGAAATCATACGACGGTCAGCATGGTGCTCTCATCCCTTGTCCAGAGGGGCCACAAAGGTGCAAGCTCCTAGGAGCATCTGCCCAAAGATGCCCGGCTGTAAACCCGGGCAAAGATCCTGCCCCAAGAAGGCAAGAAAATTGGAACCCCGAGAGCAGTTTCTGTGGCAAGCTTCCTGGGAAATATTGTCAAGCTCATATGTGCCCTGGAACCTTGTTGGGAAATCTGAGAAAACCCCAGCTATAAGTGGAGTGTTGGGTGGAATCAAGAGGACTGTTGAAATCTAGTATTGTGCATTGCTGAAGAACTGGCCCACCTTCTGGCCTGTCGAATACTGCATTCATCGTGACAAAGCACAGCTACATTATAAACAAAGGCACAGTCTGAAACCAGAGAAGAACGTGAACCGTGAGTTTAACTGAGTGGCATTGGGCTGTTCACAGTCTGTTTGCAGTAATGTTCAGCTGGTGGCCCGCTGAACTTTACTGCAAACAGACTGTGAACATAGGACTGACACTATAATAGTTTCCTAAGGTAAAAAACAATTTACCAACACACAAAGGCCACCAGTTATGCCGCCTGTAAAATTAGCTATCAGTAAACGCCTGTAATGGTTGTTTCTAATTTGTGAACACTGCGAGAAAACAGATGGTGTTGGTGAAACGCAAAACTAATGTGAGGTGTGCTTTGATTTAAACACTGTAAAGTAAAGCCTGAAGAGAAGTGTGTTCTTTGCTGCTTAACTGCCCCTGTATTGATGGTTCACCTGGGTTTACCCATTTTGTTCTGAAGATGATTTCGCCATAGTCCTCTTTATTATTAGACGTGAATTACTTCTCCGCTCTTGTACTTATCAACATCCAGATAAAGAGTTCTATTTTTGGTCAGCCGGCATGGGCATTCATGTAGGTAAAATTATACAGTGTTACACTGTGTCCCTGATGCTCGGCATAACCTGTCCAGGCTCGAGTCCAGCTACACTAGGTGAGGGGAGGACATTCAAGGGTGATCAAAGACACTTTGTTAGTGAGGACTTTTCCCATGCACTGAGCACAATGCCTGGAGAGATTCTTCACAACAAGTGCCTAGTAGTTCTCCGTGGTATTAGGAAAATGGGGAATGTGGGTGTAAGAACGAAAGAATGGGTCTCAGAAAGATAAAATCAAGGTTAGGTTAGCAAAGAAGAAGGCAGAGAACATCAATACTGGGGAGACTCCACATGCACAGGGACACGGGTCTTCACCAACCGATGGATGGAGTGTTTGGTAGGTGGTGGTCTTAATGCACTTACTGCAGCACCTCCCAAAAATACCTGTGACCTATTATAGCCAAGAGACGAGGTACTGTGTACACCCTGTCGCCATTTAGACCTGCTCATCCCAGCTTTTCCCCTCAAAGCTCTCCGATACATCACCCATCCGTTGTCCCGAAGGAAGGTTGCAAGCATGAACGGTTGGGGGGGTGCTGTTTGGCTTGGCAAGATGGGCGTCGCCAGGTGGTCTCTCGAACCAAGCTAGTTGAAGGGATTGGGATGACAAAAGGAGGCCAGTTGAAGAGAGGGAGAGAAGGGAACGAAGAGGAGATCACCAGGAGTAATGAGAGGTCCGAAGGGAAATGGGCAGGTTATCCCAATGATCTGTTCCACCCAATCCATTCCGTCAACCCTTGTTTCTAGTTTCAACCTCCCGAATAATGTCAACACACTGAAATCAACCTTCAGAGTTCTTTTCATATACCATCAAATAAATAATACCATTGCACTCACTTCAACCTGCCAAGCATTTAAACACACCCCATGCCACTTTCATTGTATTTCAAAATGGATGCACACAAAATTACAAATATATATTTCATGAATGAAATACAATAAGGAAAAAAATGTGAACATAATGGAATCTTCTTTGAAGTTTAGTTCGTCTATACCAGCAGTATTCAATATGTGGGAAGCGACCCCTTGGGAGGGCGCAGCCTCATGTCCAGGGGGAAATGCACCCACAGTCTGGAGAAAAACATTTTTTTTTTTTTTAAATCTAGATGCTATCCACTGCCAGTATTCTCATTCCAAATTTGACAAGCTAATTTATGTTGCAAATCTGCGTGCATGGCAAGGATTGGCAACGATTGGTAACATGCTCAAAGTCACATGAAGAAAAGGAGGTGGAGTGTTGTTACGTTTCTCTGATGGGAAGTGGAAAATAAACCTGATGGCATGGCTGGTAAGGGCTGTATTGTGAGGTCATGCCCCGTGCTGCTACGCCAAGATCGAGAGAAAAGCGTTTACGACGGTTTCATCACAACGAAGGTATGTAACTTTGAAGTGCAATTGTTACATAGAAACTTGGGGTACAGTCAAAAAAAGTTTGCAGAACTAATATAGTTTGGATGGCACATGTTGATCAATAGCTCTATGCAAACTGGTTTCCTAGAGTGACTGTTATGAAGACCACGTGGGGTCGTATGCACCATGAGCCCACGACCCTACAGACTACACACAAGCTGCTCGCTGTCCAGTCTCCATGCATGCTCTGCAGCACCACGTGACGTGCCCCATTTATTAACTGGCACACGTGACGCAGTTACGTCACTCTGCCACGTGTGTTCCTTAAAGGCACACCTCACTCCTCCTTTTTCATAACAACAAAACATTTAACAACATTGGATAGGCAACCCACCAATAACGAACAATTATAACTCACTCTCTTGGACCAGCGTCCAGTGTCCACTTCAGGTGTCCAGCACATAGACCTTCAGGTGAGCAGGTCTTCCTCGTCCTGCCTGTTGTGGATTACGCTGGCCCCCTTCCCAACTCTGTATAACATTGTATAATTGGTTCTATCTGCTGTGTGAAGTTTAGCATGTATGCTTAGATATATGCCCAATCGGGCAGTTCTTTTCTTGCCCTCCTGATGGTGAGGCTGGACACGTGATGCCGTGAGACTATACTGAGGACCAATTTTTCTGTTTTGTTTCTTTAGGTGTTCCTAAAATTAGGGGGTGCTTTGGTCCTCAGTTTAATCCCCCTACCTCCCCTGTGTATTTTGCCCCTTCCCAACTCGGCCTCTCCACACCTGTGCCCAGTCTGTCCAGGGGATCTGGAGAATGATCAGTCCCTCCACCTTCATCATACTTCTCAGCACATCGGGAGACACTTTTGACAGGCCGCTCTCTCAATGCCTCTTGATGAAGCTGGCATTTTTCGTGACAGTAGCAATTCCATCAGAGGCAGTTACCATGGACCCTTTTACTGTAATCACGCCCATGGGGTTGGTTTTGTATGGCAGGGAGAGCTTACCTTGTACATGTCGATTCCTCACAAGCACCTCAGCCCGTGGCAACAGTTGATATGACCTGAGCCCCCACATAACGTTCTCACACTCATTCCGGGACCTCCTTTCCTCCTCCACTCGCTCATCTTCGATTATCCGCGGTTCTCTGTCTCCTGCGTCTGGCAGAAAACATCTCAGACATCTATTGAACAATGCCTCTGCCGGTGCTACTCCTGCGGAGGAGTGGGGTGTCACCTGATATTCCCACAGGAACTGAAAAAGAGCCCTCTTGAGACACTGACCCTAGCCGTGGGCAATGCGGAACACCTTGATCAGTGTCCTCATGGATTGCTCCGCCTCTCCATTGGCTCTTGGCCACAGTGTGTTATCTTCCGATGCCGTATTCCATACTCCATCATGAGTTGACTGAAACCTTCCCCTTGCAATGGCGGCCTGTTGCCAGTGCACCGCCAAACAACACTGAATCGAAGATCTCGACTTCTGGGTACCTCTACCACTGGTCCACCACCACAAGAAAATGTGTGTCGTGCTCCATGGACCAGTAGTTGCATGCACCATCTCCCATGGATGTGTGCCCAGAGGCATGGAGTAAATTGTGGGCTCCTTCTGTACCGGGCCGTCTCATGACACCACACACAGACTGCCACCCACTCTTCAACCTTCCTCTCCAGGCTGGGAAACCAAACCTTCTGCCTCAGGTGGGCCTTCATGTTTACCACCCCTTGATGTCCCTGGTGAGTGAGCTCGTCACAGACTTTTCACAGCTGTTCCAACATCGTGTGGCCCTCTTGAGTGTGTCTGCCAAGGCCTTGCATAACAGTCTTTCATTCCCCTTTTTGAAGGGCCCCTCGGGGGAGGCTAAAAAATTCATCTTCTCCTGACACCTTCTCCAACTCCTGGATTGGCATGGCATTCAGCGTGGCCGCCTCGATGATATCTTGCACATGTTCATCAGCATCCTCCACTGTGCATGTCCCACCATCCACTCCAATCTGGGGGTGCCTTGACATATAAACAGCTGCATTATTTGCACCTGGTTGGTATACCAGTGACACTACATACTCCAACAGAGCCAACATCCACCACTCAATTCTGGTCGGGGCCTTGGAGGTCGAATCTTCCATGATTGGCAACAAAGGTTTATGGTCCGTTACCACCATCACTGGTCAGCCCACCAGATACAGGTGAAAATGCTTACAACCCCAGAGCACTGCAAGAGCCTCCTGCTCGATCTAATTATACCTTTGCTCTGCATCCTAGAGGGCACGGCGGGCAAATGTAATCAGTCTCACTTCGCCTTTGGTGTCCATCTGAGTTAGGACCGCTCCCAGTCCAAACAGGCTTGCATCAACCATGATTTTAGAAGGCAAAGATGGGTCAAAAGATGCCATTGTGTCCTCGGCCGTGAGGGCCAACTTCACATCCTCGAATGAGGCTGTGGCCGGAGTGCCAGGTGTCCCCTCGCCTCTACCGACCTGTTCTGCACATCTTCCGGCTGCCTCTCTGCATTCTTCTCTAGTTCCTGGCCTGAAGGTATGTGTTGCTTCTAGGCACCTCCGTCCTTCCCTGTGTTAGCGGTACTGTACCTGACTCCATTACAGAAGCCGTGGCGCTCATGCACACTCCATCCCCTAATTTCAGCGTGCAGCTCATATGCCGGGATCTGCCTTTCATCTTTCTACCCCTGTTCATACAGCGAGGCCTTTGCGACTATTGTCTCTCGATGCCTGCATAGTGCTCTGTATTGCCTTTTATCGTTTGCAAGCTTTGAGCCTCCTTGTTATCCCTCCCCACTGCTGCCTCGTGTCTCATGGATCCTCCATATTGTACCTGCTTCCCACCTCACCGAATACCTGACTTTCAAGACTTTTTCAAACTAATGTGTTACTGTGTGTGAATTTGTTTCACTCTGCCTTCAAATTTGCCTGCATTGAACCCAAAGCAATTTGGTTCTGCTTCCTGATTACTTCATACATTGTTAATCTTGTAGCCTTATCCATTCTCACAAAGCAATTTTTGTGCATTCTGAACCCTTCGATCATGTTCAGAAGCTAGGCCTTCTTTTCACCTATATTTAAAATTCGAATTTGGGCATTTTGAATCTTGTCTGTGTTTAAACTTAGGCCTCTTCACCTGTATTTTTGAAACTCGAATTGGGGCATTTCTTGATTCCTGTGTCACTGTCGAAGATGTAGGCCTTTTCACCTGTTACTTTTATCTAATTTCATTATTGTGTGCTTCTACTGCTTGCTGTAATTTAGGCAATTGTTCCCTTTGGACACCTGACTTACTGTTCATCTGTTTCATCTTCTCTGTTCTGGCTGCCAGGCCGCCTGGTGAGTTTCTTGTGTACAGTGCAGTCTCTCTTCCTGTTCCACACCGTGGCCCCATATCCACACTCCTCTCTGTCTCCCCTATCTACTCTAACTGTTATTCTATCACCTATCCTTCCTCTCTGTCCAAGCCTGGAAGGAAAACGTTTAAGAAAGCGGTCCTGGCCTCCAACCCAGGCCTGATCATTGCCAATACCTACGTCAATGCTTCCTTCAGGCAGACTATCACTGGCATCCTCTTTGTCACCTCTTCCCCAGACCTATGGACTCCCCATATGGTCTCTATCCTCTCCCCCTTTTCTTCCTCACCCATTACTGGTGGAACCAGATGGGACCTTCTCTTGGCATACTTTGTGATGCTGGAAATGCATTTGAGGGACAGCGTCTCCCTGTCCTTGTCCTGTAGTTGTTTTCCATTTGTGTTCCGTATTGTTTTCTGGCCAGGAGTCCTTGTGGGACTCCTGGCAGTGCAGCTCTTCCTGTTTTTGGTTTGGTGTACAGACCCATGGGATACCCTTATGGCACCCATGGGTGGGGGTGCAACCCTGTGCCCCTAGTGTATGTTTTTGGGCACCTGTGTGTGGCCCAGAGAGCAGGGCATGGGCTGGTGGCAGCTCCATGCTGAATTTGACAGGTGCTCTGAGTATCCTCCATTTTGGGATACCCAGGCCCTGTCATTGGAATCAGTTGATACCTGATAGGAAACAAGATGGTCCCTGTGGCCTCTTGATTTATATTGCCTGTTACCTTGTTTTCCCAAAGTCCTGGGAAGCCCTGACTCTGTCCCTTCCTCATAAATGGCTGTTTGGTGGAGGTTCCATATATGGTGTTGTTGGGAAGTCCAGGCCAGACTGACTCGAGCCTTCCCTGTGACTGTATGTTGTGGGTACACCCTGTGGGTGGGACATGGGTGAATGGAGTGTGTGACCAATATGCATGTCTTGTTGTGGGTGTCTGGTTTCTGGTATGAGAGACAAAGACTGAGACAGCCCTGCCCAAACCTGGAATGAATGCAGTGTGTAGTGTTGAATGGCTGGGTGCAATACGCATCCCTTGTTGTGAGTGTCTAAGAGGGAGGAGTATGGCCTGCAATCACTGTATGCCTGATTGGCTGACTGACTGCATCAATGCCGTTCTGTATGATTGGCTGCTGAGTGTGACCCAGTAGTGTGGATGAGAGACAGAATAGTATATCTGGGGACCTCTCACCACTGGAAATTGTTCAGAAGCTGAGTCAACACTTGAAGAGCAACTGGAACTGCTTATCCTCGACGCCCAGCTGGAAGAAGAAGAACTGCTGCTGCATTTGCTTTGACACGGTTCGAAAGCTGTCTAGTTCATTGAGGTCTGATCTGAGAGAGGACCTGGCTAGGCGCCCTCTTCCCTTGCTCTGAGGGACCATCGAGCACCGCAAACCTTTGCCGAAGCTCCCTGGAAGTTAGTCCCTTGAAAGGCTGCCGACTGGAGACGGGGACTGCCGAGGAGAATGAAGTGCAGCACCCAGACATCGACGCCGTCGAAGTCCATTGCCGTCGACCAGGGTTCAGAGTATCACGTAACCGCTGGAGGCCCGTCGAAGCCGTGTTGCCCAGAAGAGGGGACCGCTCAACGCCATGCCGCCGACGACCGGAGTCAGCTGCTCCTTTGCCTAAGACTGTTGAATCGAAGGACTCCCTTGTCTGCACCGTCGACCGCTTTATCCCGCCAGAGAAAGTCGAGGATGCTGACGTGCCAAGGAGAATCCGCTGTTGGGTTTCCCGACACCCAAAGACCACAAAGACTTCAACGACTCGACGCCCTTGTCGGGCCACAGTTCTTTAGAAACTCTTTGCAGTCCTGAACTATCCAATGCTGAGGTGCCCCGCACACCTCATCCTCGCAGGACCTCTTCGACGAGCACTGCCAGGATCGACGCCGTGGTCTCGGCACCCTCAAACTTTTCACTGACGCCGTTGATGCCAAGTTCACCTTCTTCAACGCCTCTCGACGATCTGTGGCTCCTGCTTTAAAGGGAGTCACTCCAGAAGGATCAATCGACGCCTCTTCAAAGAACTCTGCTCCACCAGGTACATTGGGGGGTTAGAAACATTATAGAAGGAAATTAAGACGTGTAGAACAATTTATGGACGGGCTTGTTATATCTCTTTATTTGACAGGTTGCCCAGGTGGGGGGATCTCCACACAGAACTGTGTCGAGGGGTAGGAGCCAGTATTCTGCCAATTGTTCTAACCAACTGCTTTCCTCCTATGTCTATTGTTGGTTGCCTTTATTAAGTGATCTGTGTGACATTTGACCAAGAGTATAGTTGATGCACTTTAATGAGATCTGATAATAATGGTGGTACCACTTTAGAACTGTATATATTTACCATTGTTGATTTTCTCAGCACAAAGTGAGTTATTGTGATAGTGTACATAACCTTGAATATTTATTATATAAAGACTGTGTTTTAACTAATAAAGTGGATGGACATTCCTTTGCGGGAATTTCCTTCTCACCTCCTGAGAAGCTAGGCCTTGATTGCTCGACCAGCGTTACCCTATAGAGAATCTTGGCTGGGGTCCTCTGTGCCTTTCCTCTGCCATATAGAGAGCAGGAGTACAGACACCCCCCTCCAGTCTTTACACACGTTTCATCATCTAAGTGAATCATTAATGTCTACCAGAATGGCACTATCATGGCCCAGGGCTCTCAGCCCAACCTCCTCCTCCTTGAAAGGCATCTTCCATTTCTCATTAACTTCCTCCCTTCTCCTGCCACTCCTCCCTCTGCCACCCCTCTGGCATCACCACCGCCTCCGATGGTGTGTAGATCGTCCCTGTACCCCACCCAGAAGACCATTAAACATAGCAACCAGCTTCTCTTAGGTACCCTCAACTCTCACTCAGCCGTTAAACACTCCCCTGACCTCTGTCACCTAGTTGAAGACTTTGACCTTGACATCCTCGCTCTCACTGAGTTGTGGTTCAATGTCGGCTCTTTCACTGCTTTTGACACTCTCCTTCCTTGTGGCTACAATATCCTCTCCAAACATAGGCCTAACTGGCCTGGAGGCGGAGTGACCTTTGTCTTCCCTGAATGGGTCCCTGCTTCCACCATACCCAGACAGTCCTACTCTTCCTTTGAATATCTTGTTTCCAAGCGTGGCGTCTCTCCTACCCTCTCGCTACCATCTACTGGACCCCTGGGCCGATCTCCCTCTTCCTTCCTTAGGGGGCCGACCTTGCCTCTTCTCTTCCGACCTCTACCTCTAAGCTCCTCCTCCTCAGAGACTTCAATATTTATCTTGACTCTTCTGATGCAGCCAATTTACTCTTCCGCAACCTCTGCGACTCTCTTTCCCTCCCCATTCTTCCCTTGGGCCAACTCACTCAGCCAGGCACACCCCGGGTGTGCTTATTTCAGCAGATATCTCCTTCTCTAAACCTCTCACTACTCCTCTCTCCTGGTCTGACCATGCTCTCCTCTCCGCCCTTCTGGAGCTCCTTGGCTCCCTGGCTAAACCTCTGCCGGCACTGCCAGTCTCCTTCTCCATCATTAGACAGATGAATCGAGTGTCAGTAGCTGCTTTTGCCGCCTCCTTCATTCTCCCCCAATCCTGCTGCTATTGACTCTCACACTGACTCAGCCCTTGCTAACATTTACTTCTCTAACTCCAACACCCTTGGCATCCTAGCCCCTACCATGAGGATTCTCTTGAAGCCTGCTTCCACGTGCAATAGTTGGTATGATTCTGACCTAGACATGCTGAAAAGCAAGTGTAAAGTTGTGGAACAGAAGTGGTTGGCTTCTAGCACATCCTCTGACAAACTGGCCTGTTGCCTGTTCCAAATAAAATGATATTTTATTGATATCACGGTCGTACACAAGTGTTTCAGAGCGTGACAGTACAGACTGAACCAGACCCATATTCAAGCACGCAACTCTGGGGGCCACTAATAACACAGCAGAACCTTTCAAAATCTGTAAAGAGCTTGCCAATCCTACTGCAGTCTCAAATTCACCTCTTCCTTCCTAGGCCCTCTGCTCAGCTTTGGCCTCCCATTTCACAACCATAACATCATATCCTCTCTCTCCTCTACTCCCCTCCCTCCTACCCCTGCACACAGCCCTACCTTGGCCCTCCTCTCTCCCTCCTCCCTACTCTCCTCCTTCTCACACGTATCACCTGATGAAGTCAGCAAGACAGTTTGCTCTAGGAAAGTCTCCTCCAAACAGGTGCTTCCCTACTTCTCTAGAACTATCAAGGACAATATTGCCTCTCTTGCTCCCTCCTTGGCTGAGTTCTGTAACCACTTTGGCTCCTTCCCATCTCCCCTCAAGCACTCTCTTGCGCACCCCCTCCTAAAAGAGCCATCTGCTGACCCTTCCTGCCTGGATAACTACCACCCAATCTTCACTACCCCCTTCATGGGCAAACTGTTTGAATAGTTGCTCATCTCTCAACTAATCCATCAAATTGGATCTGTTGGCTGTCTACACGACCACCAGTCTAGCTTCAGAGCAGCCAGAGGCACGGAACCTGCTCTCCTGAACTCCCATGGTGACTTGCTTTCAAACCTAAACTCCAACTCACCTTCGCTTCCCATCCTCCTCAATCTGTCCTCTTCCTTTGACACAGTAAATTACTCCACCCTCATAAATTGCCTCTGAGATACCCTGGGCATCACAGACCAGGCAGTGGATTATATGACCTGTTTCCTCTCGAATCAGCCCTCCCAAGTTCAATTGGCCCCTTTTCTCTCCTCTACCTCACTCTCTACTTGTGGCATCCCTCAGGGCTCTATCCTCTAGACATGGCTTTTCAACATTTACCTTGCCCCTCTTGCCCACTTGATCTCCACCTTCTCTCCTTATTTCCAGTGTTATGCTGACAATTCACATCTTTCCTTTAAGCTTCCCTCCTCTTCCTCCTCTCCTTCCCAACTGTCTGACTGCTATTCAGGCATGGTGTTCTGATAACGATCTCTGCCTTAACGCCAGTAAGACTGATATCCTTCTCATTGGGACTCCTGTCCCCTCAGCCCCTCCCGGCCTTCTTGAGCCCCATCCCTTCACCCTCGTGTGAGGCTAAATACCTGGGTGTCATCTTTGACTCCTCTCTCTCCTTCTCTACCTCATATCACTGACCTCTGACCTTGCCAAGAAGGCCCACTTTTAGCTTCACCTCCTCAGAGGGATTCTCCCTTTCCTCAACTTCCCCCAGAAATGCATTGTCTCCAGAGCTCTGGTTCTCTCCATGCTGGATTACTGCAACAGCCTCTTCACTAACCTTCCTTTTTCCTCCCTCCACCCTCTTCAACTGATCATAATGGGACTGCAAGACTTGTCCTTGGACTGAAGCCCAGGGACCTCATCTCTTCAGCCCTAAAATGTTTCCACTGGCTCTCAGTGGTTGCAAAGATCAAATTCAAGACCCTCTGCATCATCCACAATTTTTTCTGGGACCTGGGACCTCCCTATATCCAACTCTCTCTCCCTAAATACCTTCCTGCTAGAGTCCTTCGTTCCTATAGCTCCAACTCTCTGCAGATCAGTTCTGGAAGCTTCTCAATACCTTCCTTTTTCCCTCCTCCTTCCCTCTCCCCCTCCCTTGCTATCCTCCTCCTGCCGCTGCGATTGATTGTCTGTGCTCCCTATGAGTCTTACGGGGGCAGGCTTCCTTCGACCAGTCTTCACCCGCTCCCCTTTACCAGCATTTGTCTTCAGGCTCCCTTCCCTGACTTGCCTTCTGAGTCTGGTCCATCGCGATCTGGCACTATTTGACTGCGACCCCTGATTCCCCTGGCATTTGCCCTCTTGGGCTCTCCCTAGCACTTGCCCAGCCCCTGGGACCCTGTCCCTCCTGCACTTTTCCATGTTCCCTGTCTCCCTATACCATCCCTTAACCCTGACCTGCCCCCACCCCTGCACTTCTTGGTACTGCACTTCCATGGTCCAAATGTCACAAGGCCTAGTAGGACTGTTATTGTTGTTTTCTCCACTGTCCCTTCCCGCCCCACCCTATTTTTGTCTTGTGGTGCCTGAAACACTTTTGCTGTATAGGCACCATACTAATGTTCAATAAATGAAAAATAAATAAATAAAGCAGCACCATCTAGTAGGAATGAATGCTCACAGTGCAGAATGAGTCCCTAGTAGCAAAGCCTCACCTCAGCAGTTCTCATTCTGACTGACTAGGGTTGTTGAGTAAAACCACTTCCACCAACCCAGCAACTGCAATAATTGAAACATTCAAAGCTCTCTTGTGAACAGCCTATTAGAACACCCCAGAAAAAGTGCCAGAAATAGATCCTAGAATATTTCTGTTTTGGAATGTGGTGTCTTGTCACTTGGGCATCCCCTTTCTCTAAGCTCCTGACATACCTCTATGGCTTTAGATGCTGAGATGGTTCCCATGATATCTGTGCAAGGTACTACATCCCCTTTCTCCAGGCTCTACCTCCTTCCTATCCAGTGGTAAATGTTGTTGCTATAACATGCACACTCCGCACACGAGTACATGCACATCTCCAACCCATGCAATGTTGCTCTTTCTGCCACACTTTTGTGCTTTTCGTGCTATCCGTGTCATGTTTTTGGGGATCTGTTTTCAATCCATATTTGGGTCCAATGTTGCAGCACATGTCCAAGGAGGGCCCCAACACTAGAGCTGGTGTTAAATCATTGGATATCCACTTGGCAGGTCACTCACCCTGACATGTAGGAGACTATGGGCTAAGTCTTGGCCAATGTGCTGTATATTTCATTAGTTTGTAATTCTGTTATATTTTTGTATTTGTTTGGAAGTGGGGGTGTCATTTTTCACAGTAGTGCTGTACTATCATGCAGCAGAAGCAGAGCTATTTCTGCATGCCTTTGCAAAGTAACAATGGTTATACAGGCGGTCATAAATGGGATTGTGAGGGATGCAGGCTGTGTATTCAAGGAGTGCGGAAACATACTAACGCAATTACATACAGAAGTATCCTGTATAATCAACGAAAAAACATTAGATGCAGGGATGATAAGGCGAGGACAATACTAAACAAAACCCCTGAAATTCAGCTAAAGCCACCTTATCTTTGCAACCCTTGTTGAGCAGCCTATGACCACAAAGATGACATCACAGATCACATCACTGATGATATCACTGGTGACAACACTTATTACATTGTATACAACTGATTACATCATTAATGGAATTAGACATAGCATTATTTATAAGTTAGCTCATGAAAACTTTGATTACCTTAATAACAATTTAGACTCTGGACTTGGCCATGACAAAGACAACAGTCACTGGCCAGCACAAAAGGTCACAGCTAGTGGTCAGTTAGTGTTCAAAAATACCAATGTGCATGGTTAAAAGCCATGCCTAGTAGCCCATCACTGTTGTTTTAAAATATACAGTGGGCAACATTGAAAGCTGTAATCAGTGCCCATTACAATGTTAGAATATACAGTCGGCACAGCCGAAGGCTGTGACCACTAGCTAGTATTGTGTAGAAGACCATGGCTAGTGTCTGGTTAGTGTATATAATATACAGCGAGCACAGTTGAATGCCATAGCTAGGGGCTGGTTAGTGTTGTATAATACACTCTGGGCACAACCGAAGGTCATCACTTATGGCATTTTACTATTTTAAAATATACAGTGCACATGGCCCAAAGATGGACAAACTGCTCAAGGTCAAAGTATATGGCTAGCAGCCCATTTATATGTTGGAATATATAGTGGGCACAGCCAAAGATTGTGGCCACTGACCAGTATTGGGCTAAAGTCCAGGGCTAGTGCCTGATCAGTGTATATAATATACAGTGTACACAGTTGTAAGCTGTATCTACTGGCAAAGACCAAAATCTAGCCTGTTAGTGTTATGAAATATTCAGTGCACATAGGAGAAGGTTGTGACCACTGTCCATAACTGAAGTCCATGACTAGTACCCATTCATGTGTTCAAATATATTTGGCCATTCACACTGACCATGGCTGACGGCCATGCTTAATGCCAGTTACTGTTGTAATGTAATTAGTGATGTATTCAGTGATGTGATCTGTGATTTCATCATTTTGGTCATAGGCTAAGGCAACAGGGGGCGCAAAGTCAAGGTGGATTTATCTGAATTTCAGGGGTTCTGTTGCGTTAAGTAGTCACCTCAACGTCCCTGCAACTAAAGATTTTTCCTTGAATTTCAAAGGTTTTGTTATTTCATACATTTTTAAAATGCTTCCAGACCACTAGCATGGTCTTCAACCGTGGTCAGTGGGTACAGCCTTCGGCCGTGCCTACTGTCCATTTTAAAATGCTACCAGACCACTAGCCGGTAGGAACAGCCGACCACTACCAAACCATTACCACGGCCTTCAGCCATGACTGGTGGGCGAACCACTCAATATTTTAAAACACTTCCAACCCATCACTCAAAGATATTCATTAATCACAAACTCATTTTGACCTGTTTTCACAGTACTATTGTTATATATAAAATATTGCATGCATTGGGAAATCACAATGCTTTTAGGCAATACATCCTGAGAATCTCCCACTTTGGTTAAACATCGTCCTACAAACCCCTTGTTTTATGGATGGCTCTTGGTGACTGCTGTGCTACACTGTACAGCCCAATTTATTCTAATTTAAGCAGCACTGAAAAAGTTAATAAATGGCCAACTGCAAGAAAAGCATATGCCCAGGCACTTTTGCCCCCCATAGTGAAAATCAAAAGCTGACACTGATCATTGTATGCACAGATAAGGAAAAAATAGGTAAGAACTGGGAAGGGAAAAACACTAGGATTAATACATATAACAAAAGGTTAAAAAAGGAACATATATTTGTTTTCGTATTTTATCATTTGTAAATGTTTTGAATTTTTTTTCTAAAAAATGCAGTAAAAGAATGGACACTTAAAAAAAATCCTAGTGTTCGCAATTTACTGTATGTTCTAAAAGAGTCTTGCCCAAAGCGTCGAGGATACCACCTCGCACCTCTATCAAGCTGTGACTAGTTTTGCACATCTCCACAAAGTTTGAATGATCCGGTACAGGCAAAACGGACTGAGCTTTGGTGTTAGTAGAAAAAAACTAGTAATCATATTGGAACTCTATGGCACAGATGATAAATACTGCTGTACTAATGTTGCTCCATACACTTTCACCTTATGTTTCACATAAGTCTACCTATACAATTCATCCACTTCGTCCCAATGTAGGATAATGGGCAAAAGCCCTAATAGGAATAAGCCCAGAGTCAGGGGAGCATTACTGAATCAGGTAATGCCCCAGGGTCTTTGTTAAGGTCCTCACATTGGTCGGACCTTAACTATGGGTATGCTAAATATTCGCCTTAACTCCATAGAAGAAACAGTGTGCCCAGTAAAGTGCCATTGGCAGCTGCCAGTATTTCTGTATCAAGTAGCAGTAGATTAACAACAACATCAACAAAATCAGTGTGTTTCCTATTTTTAATTGTTTCACATGGAAACTTCCAATAAACCATCCCAAAATGTAAACAACCTCTAATTTGTGGACCCATACTGCGCCTGAATTCATTGAGGCAATTTCCACTGGAAAAACCATATAATTTCTTTTTGACCTAATAGGAGTTTACACAACTAATACCATTCATATATTCTTTATGAATGTATATTTAAAAATAAAACCAATCAAATATATTTTTCATGAAATTAAACGCTAGGTTTCACAAAACAGCAAACACATGAAGACAATGGGCCTTATTATGAGTATGCCAGTCCCGTAACAGTGCCGGTAAGCTACCGGGACCGTTGTTACCGGACCGGCATACTCCGAGTTCTGCGAGCGGGTGCCTTTCCGTCCACCAGGTCTGACCTGGCGGGTGGAAAGGCACCCGCTCACAGACTTTGACGGTAGCACCGGCACCATCATCATTGGTGCCGGTGCTTCCGTCCTCCCCATTCCCATTGAGTCCTATGGGACTCGAATGGGAGTGGGGAGTCATTTTTCCCGGCGCCTGGCTATGGGGAATTACCGGTACCATTGGGGCTGTAATGCCCCGGTAATTCCCCATTGCCAGGCGCAGGGAAAAAATGACTCCGGCGGCAGTCGTGCCATTTTTACTGGCACGGCTACCGCCAGGGTCGTAATGAGACCCAATGTATTTTCTCATATAGATAACAACACAGTAAGACACTTCAGCAAAAACATCTTTTTAAAGCATGCAAATTTCCAGATCACCTCAAAAAGCACTATAATTTACCCCATAAGTGATTATAAAAGCATTGTAAATAAAATCACATCTCTACTGCTCTATCATCATTCTTTTATTTTGAGTGCAGGTAGACTACTTTATGATTCTATATCATGCATCTCACTAAAATACATTTCCTTCCTAATAAACAATGTACAACAATTCTTCCAACCCATTTTCTATATATAAAGCAGGACAACTTAATTGTAAAAAAAATACAGTAAGATACAAAATAAACCCGAAAGCCCTGTTATAAACATATTAACAAATACATGTTTCAAGAAACCAATGGCAAACAACTCATTAATGCCAATTATATTTTGTCACAGGTAACATGAACCAGTGTGAGTTCTGCAGTAAAAATGAGAAAAGTAGGCAAAATGGTGGGTTGCATCGGACAAGATGCTGAATAAACGTTAAAGATCCCAAACTTTATGACGGCTTCTTTGAAGGTCCCCTCCACAAAACCTTAAAACACAATTTGCACATTACCTCCACCTATTTTAAATGGCAACCATCGAAAGGTTTAACAGACTTTTGTTCCCATTCGATGGCAGACAACCTTTTCAGTTCCAAAATGCTGCTGCGTCTTGCAACCGAATTAAAACACTATTGGTACCTTAGTCTAATGGGCCAGAGTCCTAATAGAGATAAGCCTGGGGGCTACAGGAGCATTACCGCATCAGATAATTCCCCAGAGTCTTTGTTAAGGCCCTCACTTTTGGGCGGGCCTGTAACTATAGGCCCCAGGGCATTACCTGGCACGTAATGCCCCCCTCGCTCAGGGTATAATGGAAAATAATAATTTTCTGCAACACAGAAGTGCAATATATTACACACTTAGGGCCTTATTAGGAGTTTGGAGGTAACCATGGTGCAATTAGCACCATGGATGCCCCCAAATTCTTACAGACTCCGCCCTGGTGAATGGAGCTATTACCGCCCCATTCCAAGGTTGGTGGGGCGGTAATTCCCCATTCACCAGGGCCCTTCCCCATTCCCATTTGAGCCCCCATAGGGCTCAATGGGAACGGGGAAGGCACTAATAACGGTACCACAAATTGCAGTACCGTTATTAGCACCAAAGTCCCTTTGCGGGTCCCGTCCTTAACGCCTGGTAAAAGCAGGCGTTAAGGGAGGACCCGCAAAGGGAACTCGTAATAGGGTGGTAAGGGATTACCGGTACCGGTGCCCATACCGGTACCGGTAATCCCTTACCGCCCACCTCGTAATGAGGCCCTTAGACTGAAAAGACACTATTTTCCCAAACCCATGTGTACATTTATTTCTTGACATGTTTTTCTTTTTTTTAAGTGATACGCATACAAAAAAGAATATAGATGTTTGTAAATCCGCAAATAGAAATCTTTAAGAAGGTAAACAATACTTTATCATAAAGCAAGCTCTAAATAATACAACAATGCACTCTCTCAGAATTTCCACTGCAAATAAAGCTGTATATGTTTGCTGGCACTTACTATTTGCATTTCCAAAAGATCCACATATGTTTACATCAACAACACAGTAAGCATATGCACAGTGTGACTTCTGCAAACATATCTACATTGTTATTAAACAATTAGAAATGTGTACAACCAAACATATAAATAACATTATGTCTAATTTCATAAGTGGTTCATCTATGTACACATCATCTTTTCGAATGTTTAAGGAAGATGAAAAAAAAGACGACTTATAAAAAAAAAAGGGTGATAATGAATCTGGTACATCAGATATTAACTTATCCCAATTCTTAGTTCCACCACCTCCCACAACTACCCATTAGTGGCATAGATCACAGATAACTCTCATAATGTAGACATTGGCAACCTACAACATGTAGAGTTGACACAGCTGCCAAAGTTGAGGGTACATTAAATGTTGGTGACATCGCACTGACAGAATCAACTGCTGGATGTGGTGCCAATTTCCATGCACGTAATACAGGAGCAACAAGCATTTTTATTTTGTGGTGCTCGTGCAATTTCCAATACGCATCATCCACACCATTGCAGTAGACTCACACCAGATGATTTATCATGATTGATGTTCCCAAGCACTGTGACGGGACATAAGAAGGGCCAAAACTTAGTGTTTTATTGCACAACGTGCACTGAACATCCCCCCGTCACTTTTAAAGCACTATTCATTCACCTTAAATATCTCCAACTGTCTACACAAATTTTGATTCGTGTGGCTTTCTTCCTGGGTGGTGATGGATTGTGGACCCAGATGGTAACATCATCGCTGCTGCTCATTACATGATTACACCTGTTAAAATGTCCAACTTGTAAGGAAAATGTAAAATTACAAAAATGACAACAAAAAAGAAGCCACCTCTCTAGCATTTCTGATGACTCTTCACATGGAATGTTCCAGTTTTAGAGTTTTTTTAAGACTCTGGCTGTTGTTGGCAGCACCTTCAATGGGTGTAGGTTGATTCTGCACAAAATAAAAATGCTCACATCTACAATGAACAGGTAACACCACAGGAAAGCCAAAAAAGTATGCAGCCCAGTATGGCCCAGACCAGTCAGAAAGCATCAGGTGCTAGTTTGAGACATAGTTCACAGCATCTATCCCTCATTCGGAATTAGATAACATTCTCCCAAGTCATGGACAAGATCAGAAATACAGGCAACCATAGAAGAGAAAAAGGAGGAATAATAAAGCCCAGAGGGCACATGATGGCCACACACCTGCAACTACACCACAAAAAGAGAAACATTGCAAAAGAAAAGCACTGAGATATAGATCAAAGAATTGTGCAAAATATCCACACCCAGCTCGGTTGAGAAAAAAGAAAGCTGGTATGAGCAATCCATTAAAGAAAAGGCAGAAATGCTCTCCTCTTCCAGCGAAGATAAAGACAAAAAACTCTAAAAAAAACACAAAGACTGAGTAAAATCAGTACTGAGGTATTAACGTGTCCCAATACTTAACTATACCACCTCCCACAGCTACCCATGGGTGGAATAGATCACAGATAACTCTCATAATTTAGACATTGGCAGATAGTATAACTGAAACATGTGGGGTTGACACTGCTGCCAAAGTCGAGGGTTAATTAACTGTTGGTGGTGTTGCTCTGGTGGAATCACTGACTGGATGTGGTGCCAATTTCTATGCATGTAACACATGAGCCCCAATGATTTTTATTTTGTGGTGCTCAAATGTCCAACATGCATCATCTACATAATCTCAGGAGACTTGCACCAGATGATTTTCATAATTCATATTCACAATATTTCTGATGGATTAGAAGGCCTTGGTAGTGTTTTCTTGCACAATGTGCACTGAATATCCTCTGCCTCCCTTTTAAAGCCTGGCCTATGATCTGCACACCGGAATCTACTGTATAAAGGCAGTACTACTGCTGCTGTTCTCATGGTCAGACATGTTCAAATGGCCAACTGGTGAGGAAAACAAATGACAACTCAAAAAGACAATGCCACAAAAAAAAATCCTCCTCTCCGAACCTCTCTAGCATTTCTAATTACTCTTCTAATGGAGTGTTACAGTGCTGCAGGTGTTTGAAGACTCTGGCTGTTGCTGGCAGCACCTTTAATGGGTGGAGGTTAATTCTGCACAACAACCACTCACAACTACAGTGAAGATATAAGACCACATATAAGTAAAAAAAAGGCTGCAGCCCAGTATGGGTCAGACAATCCAGTAGACGTTAGGTGCTAGTATGACACATAGCTCACAGCATCTATCCCTCATACAGAATTGGTTATTAAAGTTCTTGCAAGGCATGGGCAAGATCAGAAATATTGCCTAAAAACATTCTGAGTTCTCAAAGTATGCACATGACCTCCTCCTGTATTAAATAGCAACAATTGAAAGGGTGAATAAACTTTGTATCCCATTTTATGGCTGACATCTTTTTTAGTTGCAAAATGCTGGTGTGTCTTCCAACCAAACAAAGACACTATTACTACTCCTGTCTAATGGGCCACAGTCCTAATAGCAATAGGTCCAAAGACAGGGGGTATTGCTTCATCAGGTAATGCTCAAGTCTCTTTATTAAAGCCCTCACATTAGTCTGATCTGTAACTATAGGCATGCTACATATTGACCTTAACTCCATGGAAGAACCAATGCACCCAGTAAACTGCCATTGACAGCTGCCAGTATTTCTGTGTGAAGTAGCAATAGAGTAACAAGAACATTACATCAAATCAGTGTGTTTCCTATTTTAAACGCATATGGAAACTTCCAATACACCATCCAAAAACTTTACAACCTGTAGTTTGTGTACCAAAATTGCATTGTTCAACCCATACTGCGCCTGAATTTATTGGGGAAATTTGCACAGAAAGTACAATCCATTTCTTTTTTACATAATAGGAGTTTGCACAACTAATACCATATCTATATTCTTTAAAACAAATCAAACATATTTTTCATGAAATTAAACACGTTTTCACAAAACAACAAATAAATGAAGATCATTTATTTTTTCTTATAGATAACCACATATCTTTTTAAACCACACACATTTTCAGATCACCCCACTCCAGCAAAACAAATCTTTTTAAAACACACAAATGTTCAGATCACCCCAAAAAGAACTTTAATGCACGCAATAAGTGGTTATAAAAGCATTGTAAATAAAATCACATTGCTACTGCTCTGTGATAATTCTTTTATTTTGAGTGCAGGAAGGATACTTAATGATTCTCTATCATGCACTGCACTGAAATTCATCGTCTTTCCTAATAAACAACATCCAACAGTTGTTCCCACCCATTTTCTGCATATAAAGCAGGACAAGTTGAGTGTTAACAAATAAAGTAAGATGCAAAAAAAAAATCACAAAGCCCCATTATCAACATATTATCAAATAAAACTTTCAACAAACCAATGACAAACAACTGATTAATGCCAGTCATATTTTGTCACAGGTAACATGAACTGCACAGTGTGAGTTCTGTAGTCAAAATGAGATAAGTAGTCAAAATGGTGGGGTTCATACTTTCCAAAATCAAAAGCAGAAAAAGAGGACTATTTTGTAAGAAAACTAATAGAATGGCTGACACATACTCACTGCAACCTATCACAAAGAAGTACACATTTACTACATTAACACCAGCCAATTAGAAACACCAAAACACATACAAAACCCTGGCCAGCATCTTTAGCAGCCATGGCTATTCAACGCAGCTACAAAACTTTCTTGTAGCTGAAGCTAAAAGTTAAATTTCAACAAACTGAAAACCAAACTAAACCAACCTTCAAAACATCAAATAAGACAAAAGAAGACTTAAGCATGCACAACAACGCATATCGATACATTTCTGACCATTAGCATCCAAATAAATATATGATTATTGCACAGAAACGGCTAAGACATGTCCATAAACACACAATGTCCCATTTGCTGGAATATAACCGGGCTGCAGAGGCTACCCTTTCAACAATGGGTAGCAACACTGCGCAACGGGTGGGTTTTGGGTAGCTGCAGTTATTCGATGAAAAAAAAAACATTTCTGAATATCAAATATGAATGACAAAAGAGACAGTAATGATACAATGATAGTTAAAATGAGTTATGTAGGATACATGATAATAAAGAAAGCATGGCAAATGTGCTAAAATACTACACTCTGTGTACTACAAAACAGTCATTTTAAAGACTACTTATCACATATTAATATACAACTACAATGAAGTAATGTCCATCACATACAAATACACAAATACAATCAAATTACATGCAAATTGAGGCCTATAATAACCAAAAACATGTATTATATTATACTTGCGGCTACTGTTCATTGTTTTTAATTATAACCACGTTTACTAATGGTTAGTTAAAGGGACGGGACTCACTGAAGGGTTTATAATACAATAGAACTTAAAAGATCAATACAATATAACACTGCTCATGTAGTTATGTAAAGTAGCTGAATATAATGAAAGCAGAGAATAATATATGACAGTAAACTAGGTAGGGAAACATTTTATAGGCACAAGATATAATAGCATGAGTGACAATACACAGAATAAAACTAGAGCATGGTGGCTCTTTTTTTAATTAATTTTTTTAAACTTTTTTCTTCTGTTTTTCTCCACACTCTCACATGTACGAAAGTTTGAAAACACACAGCAAAAATAGATAAGACTCCAAATACCTACTGTGTCACAGATCTTTTCACCCTCAACATCACTACCAATAAAAATGAGTTTCAAAAAGAAATAAAACACTGACACCCCAAAATATACAAACACGGGCACGGAACTATTCTTAACCGCAGGTACCTGTAGTCCTACATAGCCTCGGCTATAGCCACAAATATCGGCAAACTGGCAAAAGAAAAATGCGTTTCTGCCCCCCCAGGCCCTCAACAAGTGCCCCCCTCATCTGTGCCATGTCCCTACACTCCACAGATGACCTCCTCACCTCCCCTGCCCTCTCTCTTTCCCCCCACAACAAACGCTGTTTCTGTGATGCAGTTTGCTTTGAGATGTCGGCTATTAGAGGCTATAGCCGAGGCTACAGAAAGCTTTGTGTTGCAAACTCAGTTCCTAGACCACCTCCAACTCCCAAATTGCACTTGGTGCCCTCTAGCCACCCCTCTACCCCCACCTCTAGCCTGATGGCCTTTGCATGTTTTTTTACCTACAAATAGCTTTTTTACTGTGTTTCATTTACCCATATCCTCGGCTATCACCACGGATATCTCGTACATCGAGATAAACAAGATGGTGGTCGTTTCACTTCTAAAAAAATGAAGCATCATGGAAATCCCTGAGATATAGCTATCTACCCATAAAATATTTAAAAACCTACTGCACGGAATGACCCCAAAACACGCATGCATCGCGAATCAGTGCTTCGCACCCCAGTGGTTTTGGACCTGGTCAAAATCTGTCCAGCAGTTTGGGCTGTGCGCTTTGGCAAAACATTTTAAGGATTCTTTATGAAACTTTGCAGTCTGGGGGGCCCACAGGTTTTTAATAACTTTAGAAATTTCAGACAAACCATTACTCGAATCATAAGTTAATAACAATAAAATGTTGAGGGGTTCCTATGGGAGTCTGACTCAAATTAACTATAGCGCGGCTATCGCCACCTCTATAATTTAAGCATCAAACCAGGGGTTAGTTGCTTTATCTTTACACATTTACGCTAGGATTGTGATGCCGTGGAGAGAAGGTTGCAGGCTAGGTAGTTGATTGGATGATTCACCTTTACTACCTAGCAGGTGGGGATTCAGGTTCATCTTGAATAAGACCACTAACTGGACTGCTTTCTTATCAGTTGGAAGAACATTTTTACTGGAAAGGGCCAAGGGAGGGAAGGAGCAAAAAAGGGAGGCAGCACCAGAGGGGTAAAGGCAGAGAGGTTTTTGAGGGTTTAGGACAGCAAGCTTTAGAAGAAGGCTGGAGAAAGAGAGATGTTCAGCCAGGGGGTGGGGATGAGGTCCTGAATTGATGCAAAGACAAGGAGCAGAAAGTTGAAGAGAGCAATTTTTCATGGAAAGTCATTGGCGTGGTGATGACATGTTGATGCAGGAGAAGTTCTAGGTAGGTTGAGGAGGTTGAATGTGGCAAATATGAGTATTTTATTGAGAGGAGGAAATTAACAGAGAGGTAAACCCATGATTAGTCCACTCTACTGTGAACCAGAATGGAGAGAAGGGTTTTATCAGAATGGTGGGTTAATTTGGAAGAATTATTCTTGATATTTAGGGTATTCATCCTTGACTTGTTTGAAATAGTTGTTTTATTGATTTGATTCTGTATTCCTTTATAAAGTGCACTAAACCCGAAGGTATCAAGGCGTTTTTACATAAACCAGTTGCTCAACATGATATATTTAAGACAATACTACAGGCAGAGACACATTGGGCCTCATTACACGGATGGCGGTGGACCAAGGTGCTATTAGCACCTTGGTCCATGCCGGTAAAATACCGGCACCGCCTTGGTGGAAAGGGGAATTACCGCCCTATTCAAAGGTTGGTGGGGCGGTAATTCGCCCTTCCCCACTGCCCTTCCCCATTCCCATTTTTGCCCCATAGGACATAATGGGAATGGGGAAGGTGCTAATTACGGCACCGCAAATTGTGGTACCGTAATTAGCTCCCTGGTCCCTTTGCGGGTTGGATTTTAATGCCTGCAAAAAGCAGGCGTTAAATTCCCCAACCCGCAAAGGGACCTCGTAGTAAGGCGGTAAGGGTTTACCGGTACCGGTAAAATACCGGTACTGGTGAACCCTTACCGCCTACCGTGTAGTGAGGGCCATTTAGTCTATTTAGGCAGACAGCCATGTTTTCAGTGACATACGGAAGGCCCAATATGAGTGTTTAGCTCGCAGGGATGGTGGGAGATGGTTCCACTGTTTAGCTGCAATAGGCGGAAAGCTCGAGCCACCTGCTTTCACTCGTTTGAACTTAGGTTGGGTGAGGCGGTGAGCATACTATGCTCTAGCGGGTCTAGCCGACTTTGCTGTAGACATTTTCTAAGATAGATAGATAGATAGATAGATAGATAGATAGATAGATAGATAGATAGGAGCTGCCTTTGCAAGACATCTGTGAGTGATCGATAAAAGGATCCGTTCACAGATATGTAGCCAGTGGGCCATTATTCTAACAGTGGTGACATATTCAAGCTTAGCAATGGTAAGTGCTGCTCGCAGGGCATTGTTCTGGATCACCTGCATCTTCCCAATGTTGTGCTCTGAGGTTCCTGCAAAGAGAGCATTGCAATAGTCGAGCCTCGATCCGATGGTGGCCCGGGCAACTGTAAAGAAACTGTCAGGGGACAGAAATGGTTGGGAGGCGTTGATCAACTTTGTGGTGTAATGCCGCAGAGGAGGCAATGGAGTTCACCTGATGGGTGGACGAGAAGGGTGGAATCTAGGTAGACTCCCTCTCCACTCATGCCCAAGTACCCTAATGAGGTACCCTACTGGAGGGTACAGACATATTATATCAACTGATGCTGTCACAAATTGTATTACACTGTTTTGGCTGCTGATACTGCCACACCAGGGAGCAGTTGTCACAGTATTGATGCAGTCACATTGAGGGTTCCGGAATGAGGGACTCTGTTACTAGTCAACATTTGACTATTCTGTTTAGGCGCTGTGCATAATTACACAGCCCCCAAACTGTCAATGTTGTAATGATGTTCTCTGCCAAGCCCTCTAGTGATCCTCATATGAAGAGCCCGACCAGCATTTAAGCCACTTTTTAATCAAGACAAAACATCTTCAGTGTGTCGTAACAAAATATTCCTCCAGTGTCATTTTTCCATAAATCGGGGATCTTCTTGCATTTCAATTTGTTTCAATCCCATGCTATCCTTCCCCATGAGACTGCATATTTAAGGAAGTGCACAACACTCCCAAACATTGATAGTCCAGTAGTTGGGGTGTTTGTCCTGATATGGGGAAGATCTGGGTTCATGCCCTGGTTAATATTACATTTACACAGATATAGATCAAGCGCTCAGTGCAGAGCGAAACGCGTTATGTCGTAGGATTTGCCCCACAGCGTCCTGCCTCTGTTGCTCTCTTTGTTGCTATCTTTTTTTCTTTTTATTACATGAATAAACTCGTATCTGTTATGATGTGAGTTGCCTATTTCTTTCAGGCTTTGCCTTGGAGATGTCCGCTGGCCCGCGGGGAGTGTGGTTTTCTTTCCTCTTTTTTTGTAGATATTTATTTATGTTCACTTCCATTGTAGTGCGCAACTGCATTTATTCATTGATTTGCATTTCACCCATCAACAAGCAAACGTCTGGGGTTTCACTTTGTGTCTTACAATTACTTTGCCTGCAAAGGTACATTTCCCGAAAAAGCAAACTGTTTTCAGTTATCCAATAAAGAACTAATAAGTCCTTCTGGAGGTAACCTTTATGAAGGTGACCACATTTATGTATGTGAAATGTATATTCAGTAAAAAATAAATAAACTATGTTTCTTTGACCAGCTTAACCCCCAGCCCCCGGCACACCCTGGCATCTATGCCTAGAGGCCTGCCACGCCTTTCTTTTTTCACTGCCAACACCGCACTCCGCTAGGAGTTCACTATGCCTTTCTTGGCCACTACCACCAATGCCCTCTGCAGAACAAAACGGGCTCAGGTGTACTCACAGCATCTGTTCTCATGCCTCTACACCTGGCCATGAGCATGCTGGTGCAGAAGATGCACTGCAAGGCTCTGTTGAACCATATCCAGGAGACTGACAGCATGCATGTGAAAGACTTCACCACCTTCTGCGGCAACATACGTTCCTCCATCATATTCACCACATTGTGTTGTGAAGCGTGTAATACAGTTAATTGAAACTCGAACAGGGCTATTCTTCAGACTTGTGTTTAGTTCTTATGGGGTACACACCGTAATCTAAATTATATCTTGGTGCATCCAGCATAGTCTTTTAAGCTTTGTGCTGTGGCGACTTTATCAAGTGTTACCATTTCTTCAAAGTATTGCCAGATGGCCTGTATTTCTATGTGAATGTTTAGGAGCACTCACCTCCTTTTGATTGATGTATTCTGTTTCTGTGTGTTGATGAGTCTGGTGGATTAACTAACATGCATTCTGTGCATAACCACTACCCCCAACCTACCTCTTATTCCTTTGATGCCCTCAGCCGTCAGTACTTTCCATACCTGCCCCAGCACATCCAGAAATGACTTTTTGCTCAATTGTTCACCATCCTCAAATCCCCTCATCCAAGCCAACACAAAACCTTCTGCCATGCCCTCCAACCAACGTCCACCAATCAAATCCGATACCCTCCAGATTCCACCACAAATCAGCATGCCTCACCCTCTAGCACCCACATTTTGCATCACTAGCCTTTTTGCATGTTTCACCTACCTACCCCTGGAGAATGTGGCATGGGCTCAAATAAACCATGCTGGCCAGTAGATAACCTAAAGATACTGTCCACTGAAGATGCTGTTTGCATCTAAAATGGTCCGTGCCGATTCACCAATAAAATAATTTTGGGGAAGAAATGGTGCATGGGTGTGTGTGCATATCAGAGAGAACAGTGTTTTGGGGGAAGGTGATGTCTATGTGTGTCAACATAGTATAGCTTGGCCAGCGTAAGAAGAATGTTCTTTATTTATTGATTTTTTTTTACATTTGTAAAGCGCCCAAACCCTGGGTCACCAGGGGGCTGTTGCAACCAGTTACATGAAACAAGCTTCAGTAACGCAATACATAGAATACTGTGGACATGAAATAATAACAGAGGTGACATTAACACAGACCAACAGTCAAGTGTTCCTGCAAAGTGGACAGTGTCTTAGTCGAAGAGGACAGTGTCATTTGGGAAGGCATTCCCAGTTTAACAGAACTAGATCACAATGCTATGGAATGTGATTGTTGATCAGCCCAGTTCCCGAAAGAGCAATCTGCACACATGCCTAAAGCCTGAACAGAGAGGCCAATGAATGGTATGGCGTGGCTGCGGGAAAACTGTCTGCACACTTAATAACAGTGAAAACAAGTTGGAACATGCTACATGAGTGATTGGTGGCTCTGTCTATTGAATCTACTCAAAACATGTGTTGGTCTCTGTGACAGATTTTTAACATTTTGAATGAGAATGCTGTAAGAGTCTTTATCTTGCAGAAGCAGGTGTACTTGCATTTTGGATTCTAGATGGCTATTGACTAATGGCTTCTGGGTTAGTTCTGAGTGGTCCAAAACTGACTCATGAGTTTATTGTTATGGCCAACTTAGTCTTATTAGATTGGATTGTCCGGGTGGATAGGTCATGAGTTAAGCACTACCTTCTATGAAATATGGCTGTTCTGCACTTCACGTTCCAGAGCCGTGGTATTCCTTTTCTTTCCAAGGTTGATGACTTGAGCAGCATTAAACTGGGACATACCAACCAGAATTGATGTGTTGAGTACCATAACATTGGGCAATAATAACAGCTATCATTTCAGTGTTTAAAACTGTGAAGAGTCCCACATGAAGCACAATATACCTGATGCACTCAGTTGAATATGTTGTTTGATGCCCACGTGATTATCCTGGAGTGCAGGGCTCTGCTCGTTTAGGAAAGAAGATATGTGTTACTATTGGATGTCACATAGGGGTCTGGATGGCAACATCAAGTTCAAGATGGTCAAAACAGATTGCTGTGGATGGTCTATTTGCACTGATACAAGGAATATTGTGTTTGGTAATAACTAGTTTACTGAGAGTTTAAAACAAAATAACTCTGTCATAAGGCACACCGACGGCATGTAAAGACTAATGGAAAGATGAAGGTGCCCCACCCAAATTATGTAAACACTCTATACTACCTTTCTCTGTAAACATATATGAGCTTATTCCATCCCACCTAGCCAAACTACAAGGTATTTTAAGACTTTCCTAAACATGTAAATGTGTCAGACTCACACCTGGAGCATGGCACCACTGATTAGATTAAGTCTCACATCTGGGAGCAGAGCTCAGGTTTAGGGGTTGAGTCTGGCACCTGGGAGTACATTCTCACTCCCTGAGTTTAAGTCTCAAACCATGAGGCAGGACCCACTCACTGGTGGTGGGTTTCCTTGCTTAGAGCACCGTCTCACTCACTGGATCTGAGCCTCCAGTCACAGAGTGTGCTTTCAATCTTTGTTTCTGAGCCGCACGCCTTGCAGCTCAGTCTCACTCATTGCATTTGTGTCTCCCACCGAAAACACCAGGTTCACAGTTGGAGTTGATCTAAGATCAACTCCAACTATGAACCTGGTGTTTTTGGTGGGAATGTGTAATCTTACACATTAAAGCACAAGGTTTTTCATTGCGAGTGTGTCTCACGCGTTGGGTGTGATATCATACCTTTCAAGACAATCTTATTCTTCAGCTGTGAAGCTCACAGACCTCAAACCACAGTCTCACTCACTTCAAACCTTGAAGCAGACCCTCACTCACTGGTAGTGGGTTTCGCTGCTTGTCGAATAACCTTGCTTACTGCATGTGAGTCTCAAACCACAGGTGTGCTTTCGATCATTGTGTCTGTGTCTCAACACCTTGCAGCATAGTATCACTCATTGAATCTGTGTCTCCCACTTAAAAACTTGTTCTTGCAGTTAGTGTTGATCTTACACCTTGAAGCACAGCGCTCTTCGCTGGTGTGAGCCTCACAACACAGATCACAGTCTCACTTGTGTTGGTGTGATCGTATAGCTTCCTGGACTATCTTGTTCATTCGTTTTTGAGTCTCACACTCCTGGCTTGGTGAAAGTCACTCACATTGGAGAACATTATTACTCAGTGGACATTAGTCTCACACCTCACAGAAAAGAGGGGCAGTCCTTAAGCATGTGCCACGTCCTTATTAGCACAATGTCATCCAATGTGCATCTCCTACCTTAGGGAACAGCTTTTCTACTGCTACTGTTAATTAAATGCATAGCGGTCCTGCTGAGAAATGGTGTACTGCTCAACTGGTTTATGATAGTATTGGTGCTGTCCCTATACAAGCATAGCAGCCTGTAAGGATTCATGTTTGGGATCCTGTTTGTTTATGTTTGCTTTTCGTTCCAGTTTCACAAGCCGTGCTCAATGTTCCATAGGGCTTGTGAAACTGGAACGTGGCCATAAACGGTTCACTGTTGGGCGTGTTGGTGCTGGTGGGCCAGCTTCGCATAAACTCGAATAAATTTACTTTAAAAGGAACCTGGGGCCCGGTCATCCTTTCATTGGCGACGAGGCCAGGCGGGCCCTCCGCACATCAGTAACTGCTGCAGAGTACATTGACTACACCCTGGATCAGTTGAGAGCCGGCATAGGAGGAAGACAAAGGAGAGGCCGCTCCACCTTCCCTCGGGGTGTCACAGTGGCCAGCTGACCGGAGCCTATCTGTGTCAGCTTCTGCTGACAGAAAGGTGTTGCTGTGCGTTGCGCTGAGACGGCGAAGCAACGCAGTAAAGGACCGTGTTAAGTGAGGTTGGTTCACAGTGTGAACACATTAGCCGCTCTGCCCTTCCCCTGGGTATTGCAGCGGCCAACGGACATTTGGTGAAAGGGTGCCAATCATCTTCCTGCTGTCTGTGGGCTGGCCCAGTCACGCCCACTGGTTTCATTGCTCGCCTCTACCACATTAACTAGTATAGAGGGGCACTGCCAGAAACAAGTACAGTTGCATGTAGGAAATTAGCAACTGCTTACTTTAAAGAGCATTCTAATAAGCCTGGCCTAAGTGTGTATTTAAGTTGAAGCAAGGGAGGATCTGGATAATTTGAAACTAGTCTAAAAGGACTGTGAGAGTAGCAGAAAGACCAAAAAGGGAGACCAAGTGTAATTTACAGCCAAATTACATAAATGCAGCAATAGCTTGTATTGCCATCGGTTCAGTCAAGCAGTTCTACGAGCTCATATATTTTGTGCGATCAACTTAGCAACAATGGCAGCTGCCAGCATGTCTCCTCCCCCACCCTTCCTGTCAAAACCTGTTACTCCTGTCATCAGATGGGACAGATGGATGAAGTTATTTGGCACTTATTTAATTGCCATAGGGGGAGATAAGTTTGCTCCAGCTAGGAAGGAGGCTGTATTATTGCACACTTTGGGAACTGAAGGGCGCAGTGTCTTTGATGGTTTGTCAGAACCTACAGAGGTAGGACAAGGAGATGAAGATCAGTTTTCAGTAGCAGTCAGGAAACTACAATTGCACTTTGAACCGAGGAAGAACGTCACTGTTGAAAGACATAAGTTCTTTTCAAGGGGCCAAGAACTTCAGGAACCAGTTGAAACCTTTATTGCTGCACTACGGACCCTGAGCCATTCATGTGAGTTTGGACCTTTGACCGATTCACTCATTCGTGATGAGCTAGTACGCTGCACAAACAACAGCAGGGTACAGGAAAAGCTACCATCAAGGGACCTATCTCTCGAACAAGCAGTAGAAGTGGCGAGAGCAATAGAGGAGACATCCAAGTATATGGCGAGTATGAAGTCAGAGAAGCAAGTCAATGAAGTTTCAGCAATCAAAAGGTGGAAATAAATTCAATACTGGAAAAAACTTAAAGTGTTTTAAGGGTGGCAGTAGTCGACATGTCTCTTCTAATCCGTTTTGTCCTGCTCGAAATCCCAATTGTCTCAAGTGCAAGAAGAAAGGGAATTTTTCCAGAGTTTGCAGGGAGAATTCGTCAGTAGAAAGTATAGAGACAGGAAGAAAATGTTGTAGGATGCCAACATATGCAAGTTAAACATGTGCTCTAAATTGGAGATGTGTCAAGTGGGGAGAAAGGACCTATTGATGTCTTAATGGTAATGGCAGAGTAGTCACCATGAAAGTGGACAGTTGTTCCCCGTGGACAATAATGTCTAGACAGACATTCGAGATCTGTGTTAATGGCTAGATGAAGCATCTGAAGCAACCTGGCATTGAGCCCTATGCATATGGCAACGTCAAAATAAATGTACTAGGGAAGTGTCCTGCTACTATCAGGTTTAAAGGGAGGAGTTGTGAAGCTGACATTTTTGTAACCAGAGAAGGATCATCACTATTCGGATGGAGTGAGCAGAAGAAGCTAGGGATACCAATACAAGCCAATCCTGAGTTCCCGGCCACAATTGCTGAAGTGAAGGATCATTGGGAAAAGGAGTTCCCAAATGTGTTCACAGAGGACCTTGGAAGATTGAGAGGTTATGAGCATGAAATCAAGATGAAGAAAGGTGCTGTCACAAAAGTACATAAAGTCAGGCTTGTTCCGCAGAATCTTAAAGACAAAGTAAATGCAGAGATTGAAGCTTTACTCCAGAGAGGCATCATAGAAAGAGTGGAAGGATCAGAGTGGTTGTCGCCAGTTGCCGGGGTATGAGGGCCCACTGACCTGGCCCTGTGTTGCAGGTGTTCTGTTCGTACCACCTCACTTGTATTTCGCAAGGGGCAATACTAGACTAACCATATGAATTATTTTCTGATAGAAGGTTATCATTCCAAGATGGACAGTCTGGTACACTCTTATTGTACTCTTTCAAAATACCTCTCTGAGAGAGGGAAAGGGAACAAATAGCACCAATGAGGATACCTGTATACTTTGCATTACATCACAGAGCATTTCAGGACTATAACAGTGATCAAGGATCTCTACATTTGATCAACAAATGTGTGATAAAAGAATTGTATGTGTGAATCTCTAAATGCATAACTGATGCATGGCTTGGTGTTCACATCACGGTTCACAAAACTCACTTAACATTAAAATATTTGTAACCATGAATCATACATAGTCCCTCATTACGAGGTTGGTGGAATGGGTTTATGGGCACCAGTAATGGTGCCGGTGCCGGTAAACCCATTCCGCCCTATTACGAGGTCTCCTCGCGGGACCCGCAATGGGCGCCTGGTAAAACCAGGCGTCCTTACCGGGTCCCGCGAGGAGACCAGGGAGCTAACAACAGGCCCGTTATAAACAGGCCCGTTGTTAGCTCCTTCCCCATTCCCATTGAGCCCTATGGGGGCTCGAATGGGAATGGGGATGAACTGGGTCCGGGTTCCTCGGCTGTGGAATTACCGGGTCTGCCAAGGTTGGGATGGCCCGGTAAATCCTCATTTGAGGAACCCGGGCCCGGTATGCGGTAAGGAGGCAACCATGCCGCTAGATGCAGCATGGTTACTTCCAACCTTGTAATGAGGGCCATAGTCATTTGGAGAGCTTACGTTTTTGGATGAGGGTATAAAATGGCTGCAAAATCAGCCACTCAAATGGGGTACAAGGGCTCTTTTGCTTCTTGTTTCTGCAGAGTTTTTTAGGAGGAAGGACTGCGTCTCAGGGTGGGCATGCCCAACCCCAATACAGAAACATCTTTGGGAATTATATCTAGACAGGGCAGGATACCGCACAAGAGAGACCCAATAAACAATGCACAGAAAGGCTACACAGAAAGGATTGTACCTCCTTCAAACTTTTGCCTGACCAGTAATAAGCTGATGAAGCGTTTTAAACAAAACCAGCTTCTGATGCATGGTAAAGGGCCCACAGTTCCTCAGCCACTACCTCCTCACCATTGCACAGGCCTCAGGGGTTAATTCAGAAAACAAGAGCAGGCCCATGCATTATCTAGCTGAGCTGGCATTAGCATCTCTTATTAGTGCTGGCCTGCAGCTAGTGAAAATCATGGTGTGGCAGTGGCCCCATGGATTTACAATTTGAGGCAATTTCTTTGATTGATGAATTTGTTTAACTGTGAGCACAGTGTGGCATGCGTGTCAGAGTCACATACACAAATAGTCCAATGTGCTCTTGTATGGATATTGGGCACATCCAGGAAAAACAGGTATATGTGCTGTTACATAAGGGAGAACCACATGGACACCATTAACCAACAGGGTGGTGACTTGTACAGCGCACAAATCGTTGCTGCACACATCACTGCATTGATTCGCCATGGACTACTGTCTGCATGGTGACACACAATGAACTCCACTTTCCTAATCAAGGTACCAAGTGACATTGAGTTGCCATCTGGTGTGCTCGATACGCAGTGGCTGGCTTGTTTAGACAATTAAAACACCTTTGATACTGAGAGGAAGCCTTTAGTCCATGTCCCAAAGCAGCCACTAGAATACTTAAGCAAGAAAATTACAGTTAACCTTTCTAGAGAAGCGCCATATGTAACTAAAAAGTAAATTTTTTTAAATAAAAAGTTTTAGTGTGTCAAATAAAGAGACACGAAAATACTGAAAAGATTTTTAAACTTTTCTGTGTGGCACGTTAATTCTCTTTTGCATAGGTTTGGTCAGTTAACTGATACTTGTGCTTGCCTGGTGAATACAAATGACCCATGTTTAGTTCTTAACACTGAAATGTTAAGCATATTCTGTATAAAACAATGGCTTCTTAAATGAGCCATCACTTATACATTTTCCCACTTGAAAGGTTGTCAACACAAAGAATGAGGGGCACAGGTTGTGTGACTCCAGAGAATCTCACATGTTGTGTTCGGCATATGCATTCCTTTGTTTGCATATTCCGAACGCATCGTGGCCAGCCACACATCGCAGAACAGCTGTCACCGGCACAGCAGGCTGCTTAATCTGTTGTCCGGCAGCTTTTCAGGCTGTGGATGCATGCCCCCTTTGTCATGAGGCTGCAGCCCACCAGAGCGGTGCGCCCCACTGTTTGAATACAGCTGGCCTAGAGGGCTAGCAGGGTGGCCACCATCTGCAGCTCTGTCTCCTCTGCTGACCTGCAAGTAGCCTCCTGGATGGCAGCCCACCTTCTTGCCCGCCTCAGCACCACCTCAGCCCTGGCCACCATCACAGCTGCTTCCCTTGCCCGTTGCCTCTCTGCCATCAGCTGCCTCTAGTATCTGCGAAACATTGAGCCCATAGCTTGCATGGCCCCCCTATGTTCTTCCTGCCTCACTGGTGCCAATTGCCTCCTCAGGGTAGAACCTCCTTTTACATTCTGCCTCCTCATGCTCGCCACCTGCTGCAGCCATGTAGAGTCCAAGCTATGGAGGTACACCCTCAACCTGGTGACTGTCGTCAGGAGCATACATCACCTGCAATGAGGTGCCTGCTGACCTTCCACTGCCTGTTTTGGTGTCTGGGTAGGCACAGTGAGCACCTCATCTTCCTTCTCAGGGACTCCCACCTTGGGCAGGGATGAAAGCTCAACAAGACTGGGTGGAGGCAGTGGGACTGGTGCACAGGGGGCTGTGCTGGAATGTGGCCCTGAAGGCACCCTGGAGTATGACTGGTGTACAGAGGAGGGGGTCAATACATGGAACAGCCCACAGAGCCCACCCGAGAGCAGTACTGTTGCCAGCATGGCCATGAGTTAGCACAGCTCATTGTGATGATATAATAATTAATTATAATTGTGTTTTTATAACACACTTAACACCAACGAGTGGTTTATAAGGGTGGGATCGCGATTCAGACCAGTGTTGCGCTGCATTGTCTTGAGCTGCTCCTTGAGATATTCTTCCTCCCCAAGCTGACTGCGAGTAGCCTGCACAGCATCACAAATGACTGTGATCTGCCTCGTGAGACCAGCCAGCAGGGGTAGCACATGATCCTGGATCCTGGAAGGACGCGCTGGAATCGGGATGCTAGTCTGGGTGGATGCATCCTGAAGGTTGTCTCTGCTGCAGCAGATGAGCCCGGGACTGGATTTTGCGCAGAAACCTCCACGATGCCCTGCACATCCTCATGGCCCTGGGATAGGTTTGCAGCATGAGCACCCCCCTCGAGGCCCCCACCTGACCCCATGGGCTGGTCTACAATGGCCACCACCTCCACCACAATCAACCTGGATGGCTCCAGGGTATCTTCCGCCCTGGACAGCCCCTGTGTGCCATCACCGTCTCACTGCTGCTTAGGTGTCCCCTACCTCCGTCACCTCCTGAGACTTACTCCCAGCAGCCACGCCTGAATGTCCAGGTGCAACCTCAGCCACATCACTTTCTGAAGAGAAGGTGTCAGCGGGGCATGGCTGGGGTCCGCGCCTTGGTCTGGAAGCCCGGTCCCTGTATCCTTGCTCCACAGCATGTCTTCTGCTCCTTTTGCCAGCTGCAGCAAATGTGTGAAAGCAGACAAAGAACATCGGCATTAGTCAACAGTTTCAAAGCATGTGTGGCATTTGAACAGTAACATCAAGTCACCATGGAACAAACAGTCCCACACACACACACACATACACACATGCCCATGCAATTTCCATGAAAACTGAAACATGAATTAAGGATTAATGATGAGTCACATTCATGACACATTCACATGTCAACACAGCACATAGATGGCGGTCCACAACCACATTCCAGGAAACATGGCACAATAGCAATGCCAAAGATACCTAACTGTAACCTGCTGAGTTGCCCTGGGATTCAGGGCACAGAGGGGCAGGGGTGGGCAGGGAGTCACTTAGTAGGGAGGCCAACCACGGAATGCATGGATTCATAGATGGTCTGGGGTACTGCTGGTAACACATTGGCGGCAAGACAGCCAGTTTTATTCTGGATTCCACAAGACAGTCATGATTGTACTGCAGACTGCATGGCCACGCAAACACCTGCTTGGGCATCTGTCCACCGAATTACATGAAGCAAAATGCCTCCCTGACAGTCTGACCAGTGAGTGTGCAACACATACATGCTCAAAGTGCAGAGGCACAAGCGTGTATGCTGTTGCTTCCAGCACATGCAAATGGCATGATCACACGTCAACCTTGATTTCATATGTAGTAGGATGACAGATCATATCACCATCCCAAGAGGTCAATGCCCCAACATGACATTCACGGACATTCATACACCTGTGTCACCTACAGAGGGGCAGGGGTGGGCAGGAAGTCACTTAGTAGGGAGGCCAACCACGGAATGCATGGATTCATAGATGGTCTGGGGTACTGCTGGTAACACATTGGTGGCAAGACAGCCAGTTTTATTCTGGATTCCACAAGACAGTCATGATTGTACTGCAGACTGCATGGCCACGCAAACACCTGCTTGGGCATCTGTCCACCGAATTACATGAAGCAACATGCCTCCCTGACAGTCTGACCAGTGAGTGTGCAACACATACATGCTCAAAGTGCAGAGGCACAAGCGTGTATGCTGTTGCTTCCAGCACATGCAAATGGCATGATCACACGTCAACCTTGATTTCATATGTAGTAGGATGACAGATCATATCACCATCCCAAGAGGTCAATGCCCCAACATGACATTCACGGACATTCATACACCTGTGTCACCTCCAGATGTTGAGTGTGGATGGCTCCACTTGAAAATGTACTACACACGACTTTGACCTGCATGCATGTCCCTCACATGGCCACAACATCGTAATCTGGCATCCTTACCTTCTGAGCATGTGTTGCCACCAACTGACATTGCATATGCACGAGTGGCCCAAGTCACCAACAAACAACAGTGCACATACCACTGCATGTCCAATCAACAGATGTCTGACAAAGCACTGTCAGGAAGCTGCATGCCGCTGATGATCACTGCAACACACATTCTGCATACATAAGGGAGTACCTGCAATCATGCATGCTTATGCACAAAACATATACACTGTAAAGTAGTGCACCACATGGCTACTCAACAGCAGCTTGCAAACATTGTTCCCACTCATAGATCTGGGCATGGAGCTCAGGGTAGAACCTCTCAAGGACCCGCATATTGGCAGATGTCATCTTGTACCAGCCTGCACGGTGCACCCCCACAGGGGCACCTGTCTCAAGGGCTGCTACAGCCTTGGCATGGGTCTGGGTCTTCTGGTCCTCCGATCGCTTCCGCACCATCTTTGGGCAATGGTCTGCCACCCCCTCCACGTTGATGGCATCTGTGATATGCACCCATATCTTTTTCTGTCCTTCAGATATCAGCTGCATTGCTGGGTTAAAGAGGGCATCATCATTTCCCAGAACCTTATCCACCAGGATACCAACTTTGCTGGAGGTGAAGTTGGCAGATCTCTGCCTCGCTGTCATTGGGGTGCCGCTGGGTGGTGAGGAGGATAGAGAAGACATGGCTACCCCTGAGGCAGGTGTGGGTGGGCTATGGAGCAATGGTGCTGGAATGGAGAGGTGTGATTCCAAGACAGCAGATGAGGTGGTCACAGGGCTTTACAGGAGCACAGGCTTAGCAGGCACTCCAACGGAGTGCATGTGGGAAGCAGGCACTCACTCTAGGCAAGCAGCAGCAGATGGTGAGGTGGAAGGCAGTAAAGGGATGGGAATTATGAAAAGTAAACATGCTCATGTGCAAGCCCTGATTGATTTATTTTCTAAGCACTGCATATGGAGCCACTTATATAGGCACCACAAAGTCTGCACCAGGGGTATCAAAGGGAAAATGCTGGTACCAAAGGCAACCCACAAAGTACGACACTGGTTGAGAAACCAAAAGTTGCAAAAACTGAAGGACTTGAATTTCTGGTAGGAACCCCCAATTTGTGTTTGACCCATCGCTTACACTGTTTGCTTTATACCAATCATTATTATTTGTAGAAATACCCATAGTGCTTAATGGTGTTTACCCAACCCTTTTCCTTGACATACCAAAGGTCAGCATCACGTTTGTCATTGCTCAGCTGTCACACAATACCCTAATGATATCAATTATTTTGTTTTAGTTTACCACACACCCTCTACCATATGTGTGAGAAATGTATGCAAAATAAAAGGGTGCAATGATAAAAATTCACATTGAAAAATAAATATATGAACTGCTTCCTGAGCACAGCATTTAAAAGAAATAAATGCAAGTAAATGTTGTGAAGTCAGCAGCCCCTCTGCAGAAATAGGGTATTTGTTCACAATGTCCAAAGCCAAGTCTTTTCAGTTATATGAAAGCATCCAACAACCTTTAATAAAGGAAGAATGGTCAAATCTGTGATGAAAAAACACAGCATGCTATAGAAAAGTAAAAGTAAATGAATTGGGGCCTGCATTAAGTCTTTTTACTTCTTTACAGGACTGAGAATCAGGTTTGTAATAAAGAAACATAGAGAGACTTGGTTTTTAAATCTTTACCAACAGGAGCCTGATGGCAAACATGTTTTAATAATGCCCCTGTTTAAAGAACCATTTATAATATTGCAACTTGAGAAAAAATGATTGTATAAGTATACATTTCTGACAGCAACATTGAAATTTCTCTGGCCACAGTAGCAGTGCTCAGGGATGTTCTCTCAAAGGAAGTGTAAACTCTGGCCTGTGACGCTGGGCAATAAACTTTATGACAGTAAAATGCCCTCTTTGTTGTGGCAACAGGCATTTGGAGGAAAACAGATGCTACTCATTGACAAATCCTATTTGTCATTGTGCCTGCCAATGATTGCTACAAGGAATATATTTTGAGAAGTAGGCTCGCAGTAGACTTCCCCCAAATAATCAGCAGCTTTCACCAAACAGGTCCTCTAGTGGGGGGTACAATTCATGCCTGAAGAGACCTGAAGTTTGACATGTGGCAGCAAGTAGCTATAATCCTTCAAGGGACAGGATGCTGGGTCAACAAATGGCTCGGAGTAACTGAACTTCAAAGAACTTTTGCCAACTAGACCTCACAGGGGTCAGAAAGGGCAAGCTCTAAGCTTCAAGTGGATGGCCTGCTGCCCTGCCAGGAAAGGAAACCACTATTTAATATTTTGTTAAATAAGACTAAAAATGCATCTTTAAATTTTAAATGTGCAATCACATTTTCTAGAAAGCTTTCTGGGCGGAATGTCAAAGAAACTGACTTTTTTTTAAAAGTGTTCAGAGTAAGATACTCTCGGCTGAATTTTAAAACAATATTTTTTTATATTTGTTTAATTATGCAAATTGGATGCATGCAGATATTTCGACGCAGAATTCATATATCCTGGCATCTGTGCTGATTAAGCCATTATTCTAAAATGGGAATAGGATTTTTGAGAAAAAGGAAAATTCAGAGAAGGAAAAGTAAAAACCGGTCACAGATCTGGGCTCCTGGATCCAAACAGAGAATGCCCAGTACTTGGCTGGAGTGAATCCCAGAAGTGCAAGCAGCCAAGTTCTCCCTGCTTTCCTGGAACAAACTTGGCCACTGTTCATTCTTGGCCAACTCCTCAGGCTTCATGGAACTACTCTCTTCCCACATATTCTGCCTCCAGGAAACCTGGCTTACTTCGGCATTCTTATTGGATGGGTACTCAATGTTTTTTCGTCTCTCTTCCCCTCCCATTGCTGGCCAACCTAGGGGTGGGCTCTGCATCAGGGGCCAGATGTGCGTATTCTCCTATCCCCCTTGGGGGGATGAAAGAGGACGAATGCTTATTGACAGCCGACCTTTCAGACCTGTTGAAGAAGAATGAGGGCACCTTAGTGTTAACTCTATATGCCATTCCCATTCGTGGAGAGTTTCAATATTGGTGCATGTTTTCAGACAGGGTTTAAGAACAGATCCGGCTTCTTACCAACTATCTACAATGCTGGACTGTAGTTCCACACTTTTTGCTGGAATACTTTTGCAGCTGCTATCAGATTGGGTTGAAAAGGTACACCTATTACACTCACACCAATCATGATTTCGAAAAGGGATTTAATACCTCCCATTCTATCTGAATTCTCCAGACTCATATCTGATGTGTATTGCTATTCGAAGGCTCTGCTGTACCTGTGTTTTGTGGACTACAGTGCAGCCTTCGACAGTGTGATTCGCTCTTGACTTTGGGGAAAACTTACAGCATGGGGTATTGACTGCCCTTTGTTATATTTTATGAAACTATTATATGGTGACACCAATGTTAGAATTAAACTCTCTCAAGAAGGAACACTTACTGGGCAATATCGCACAAATGTGGGGCTAAAGCAGGGATATGTGTTGGCACACCTGCTATATAACCTTCATGTGTCTGACCTTGATTTGGCTTTAAAATCTGCTTCTAATTTCCCTCCCCATTTTCGTAAAACCAAAACGGTGTTTGCTGTATGTCGATGATATGGTTATTATGGATGGGACCGCTACTGGATTGCAGTGATCACTAAAAGCACTACTATCCTATTCAAATATCAACGGTCTAAAAATTAACATCAGCAAGACAAAAATCATGACTTGTGGTAGGAAGATAAAGGGGAGGGCACCTTTATATGGACTTTATACAGTGTGTGCCTGGAATTAGTCCAAACGTATAAGTACCTTGGTGTCTATTTACAGGCATGTCAGTCCTTAGCCCACCTAGAGGAACGGATAGTGCATAGAGTTTGGGGAAGGTGGTTGGCCATAAGGAGGGTTACACAAAGAAAATGTGGCCGATCCATCGTAGCCCTCATAATGATATATAAGGTGTCCATAATTCCAACTATCCTACATGCCCTGGACGTTTTCCCCCTGAAGGCGGTATTATGGCTGCCAAAGTCAGAGGTGAAAAGTTTACACTGACTCCTGAATATCCCGTGGGTCTTGATCTGTTGAGGCTTTAAGATTAGAACTAGGCTCCCAGTCTCGTCTGACCATGTGGAAAACGGCCACCTGTAAGCTCTGGGCTGATATAAAATGTAATTGTAGCTCAACAGCTTCATTATTATACAGTACTCAAGCTCATAGTGACCGCCTATCCAAAAGTGTTTGGTTTCGGGACCTTGAGTTCATGGTGGGAACTCACTGTCAGGAAACCAATCTATTCTGCACTGGGTTATCTGATATTCCCCTGTTTCTGAACAGCATTAAAATGGAAACACGAACATTCGGTCGAATCTTGTCTTTGAACAGGCTGGCGGAGCTGTGTAAATAGGAGACCTATACACATCAAGGTTTGTTTGGGAACCCCCCATGGATATATTTGTCTACACTCCACCTGCCTGCCCTTATAAGCTTTATATTGTATTTGCGCTTTGATCTCCTGCGGTCCTAGCAAATACTGGTGCCTGGAGAGAGATTAACAGAGAGGAGCGCACCTGTCGTGTCGGTACCCTACAAGGTGAAGCAACACAGCACATTCAGACTAACTGTGCAACCCTTCAGGATCTCTACATGAAGGGACACTCTATTTTTTGCAGCTATGACTCCGACCAGTGTTGGAGTTGATATTCAGTGCTGAATCATATGTAACTGTGGCCTCAGCTTTTCATGTTTGGCTCAAAATGTATTCTGTGCATGCATTTTTTAAGTGACTCTGGTTTGAGGGAATTTTAAAATGAAATGTTAGTGAAATGTTAATCTTTTATGTTTACGATTTTAATGTATGTGTTTTGAAAAATGTTATATTTTGTGTGAAAGTATGCTAAGTGCCTCCTAAATGAACCAAACAAATAATAAAATACAAAATCTATCACACACACATCATATCTTGTTTCAAGATGAACATTTTATATTTCTAAGTCACACAAGTGAGAGCACTTTGGCAAACTAATTAGTAACTTGAACACTTGTGGAACATAATATTTTAGAAAATCACAATTGTTTAATGTAGAAACCTATAATATGGCAGGCATAACATCAAATGTGAGGGGAACTAGGTGTAGAGGTTACTCCAATTAGACTGCCCTCTTCATTAATATGGTCACTGAATTTGATGGGGACACTTTAGTTTGATGTCACCATTGGAACACTGTCTACACTGCCTAAACAATCATAATAGAGAAATGATACACACCTCTAAAGGGTGTGACTTCTAATCTATAAAAGTCCAAACCCAGAGATTGAATGTGCCTCACTGACATACTCAATGATGGGGAAGGACTGACTGACAGACTGACTGTAAGGAGGAGATAGACAGAAGAATTGATAACAACACGAAGGAGAATATAATAGCATGTCTTCCCTGGTACTCATTTTGAATTACTGGCTGACCTCTCTAATTTAACCTAAGGCCTTTCTCAGTGGAAAAGGGGAAGCAGACAGGCCAAATGCCAAATGAGAGAAACCAGAATGTGGATGGAAGCGGACCCACCTTGCTAATGGATGCCTAACTGTTACTCAAAGGGGAGAATTAAATGAGTCCTTGAGGGGATGTCTACCTGTCTGTGGGACAAACAAAAGAAATTCCTGTGTAAGTATAATGCCAAGGGGAAATATAGTTCTATGGAGAGGTACATTCAAAAGAGGAATAGATTAAATCCCAGCCTCTCTTAGTTGTAAAAGTACTGAGGGGTATATCAATTGACTGTACATCCTGCGAAATGTGTAAATATTTCAGAAGGGTATGTGCTGCTGGAAACTATAGACTTGATCAAATATAGACCCATGTGGTGTGCATAGTGGTAGATCTCTGACTCCTTTTCTGAATAATGGTCAAGTACAGAATCAGAGCCATATAATGTCTCACTTGCACATGCCTAGAAAAATAATGTAATTTAAGTCATTCCCTGGCTATATCTATCAATGAGCAAAGTCTTGTTACTAGCTCTGAACAACTCAAGAAAATAAAGAGAGGGCTTTTAACTGCTATCTGTTTTTTCCACTTTAAATTGCAAATTGAAAATTGACAAATGTGCATGTCTGCATATTAATGCAATAGAAACACCATTGAAGGAAAATTAGCAAACATACACATTAATATACATATGATGGGGGCACATACGGAAGCCCAGAGGTTCATCTCCAGAAAGCAGGAGGCGACCGTTGATACATTTGGGGTTTATTGGATAACGCACTGGGAAAGTTTGTGGATACTGGAGCACACGTTTCTTTTTAGTAACTTGGGGTAGAGGTAAGTGTCTGTCGGGCCTGTATTGATTTAATGTTTTATCTTTTCATTGTGGCCCATTTTCTATTGGGATTAGGATTAGTTCCTGTTTTGGGTGTCAGGTGTATTGAGGCTGTTGTTTGATTTCCTGTGGTGTGTCCATGTCATGGCCTCGTTTCCCGGGTTTTCTTAATTTCCTTCATTAAGGTTAGGAGTTTGCAGGTGGGGTTGAACTTGTAGTGCAGAGCAGTTAAAAGCTGTGTTATTTTTGGTTTTTCCTGCTAGTGTCATTTTGACATTTTTAGCTGTATGGTGACAAGCCGGTTCTGGCGTGCATCTAGTGGAGTTCCCATTTTCTCTTGAACATGAGGGTGGGGTTTGTTAGGGGCAAGAGATTGAACTGTCCATGGAATGGAGAGGATGGACAAGAGTTTTAACTGTCCATGAAGTGGAGAGGAACCTATTTATGAGTTCCACATCTGTGCGTTTTCATTTTTTGGAAAATGTCTGGATTTGACTTGTTGAACCATGTATTTAACAGGCCGGGGGTCAGGCATACATCGAGCGAAGTGCCCTTTTTCTCAGTTTGGATCTGAGGGTGGTTGGTGTTTTCCGAAATATATTGAACTGTGAACAATGAGCATTTATTTGTGTGTCTAATCATACAGGAATTGCGCATGTATCCATGGTTACATGTGTCTTTGCATGTGTGTGTATATGTGTGTGCCCCTTTTTGTTCTGTTGGACAAGGGGATTTTGGCTGGTAAAGAACTAGTTAAGTTAGCCTAATGTTCGTTGGTTATGTGTGTGGTTGTGTTGGTTGTCTGTGTTGGGGTTGTGCGAAGTTATGCATGCAGATAAGGGAAGACATTAACTGTACTGGGCAATTCGGGTTTTTGCTGTGTGGGTTATGGTGATGCGTGTGGGCAAGAGACTACATTTAGCTGTGTGGTTGGGTGCCTTTGGTTTGGAAATGCAATGTCTGGTGGGTGTAGAAGCATTGCAGTGTTGTTTACCTTTTGTGCAGGTTCAGTTGTATACTAGTTGCGGAGCTGTTGTTGGTGGAGGAGTGTGTGATGTGGGGTTAGCAATTTTGCCATTGTTGTGAAGTGTTGTGCGCAATTCGGACATGATTTATGGTTTACCACTATTGGATCATTGTGGTCAAGTCGTCCTTCCAGGTTTGTTCTGGTGTATTCAAGTTTTTATTCTGGTATGAGTGATACCGGCATGGCGGTGCTGGGGTCAGCGGGTGCAGCGAATTGGGCAGCTAAGGTCAGTTAGTAATTGTGCCATTGTTATGGTTGGCAAGGTGTTTTTGCGTTATGGTAGGTTTGCTTTGTGCAGTGAAGTACCAGTTTTTCTTTATGATATGATATGATATGGCATTTATAACGCGCCTATAAGTGTTTCAAGGTGCGAAAATGAGTGTAAGGAAGACAGGGTAGCCGTTTGTTGTATTTGTGATGTTCGAGTTGGTTTTATTTATTTATTCGCATTTGTTTAGCGCACAGGCAGCCCAATGGGCACCGTGGCGCTTGTTACAGAAATGAAAATGACTTGTTTTACACACATTGAAGTCATTACTTAGTTGCAAGAGAAGAAAACAGAAGATATGCAGATGACTAGTTGTACATACATTGAAATAATTTCTTAGTTGCAAGAGAAGAGAAATATCTACAGGAGAGGAAGAGGAGAGAGGAGAGGAGGAGGAGAGAGTAAACAACATGAGGTGAGGGAATTAGTTAAACAAGGTGGTTTTCAGCTTTTTTCGGAAGGGAGAGAGAGAGAGGTTTCTGCTCCAAGTGTGCTAGGTAGTGCGTTCCATAGCTTAGGGGCAATGTAGAGGAAACTTATTCCACCTGCTCTAGCTCGATTGATGCGTGGGACCTTAAATTGGTTGGAGTGGCATTGCCTAGTTGGTCTGGAGGAGAGAGACTTGGTTAGCGTATCAGACAGGTATGATGGTGTGGACAGGTTGATACATTTGTGTGCGGTGGTAAGTATTTTGAATGTAATGCGCTCTTTGACCGGAAGCCAGTGAGCTGCCTTTCTGGCTTGCGCGATGTGGTCTCTTTTAGGTATATTGAGGGCTGCTCTTAGAGCATTATTCTGTGTGGTTTGGAGTTTATTGAGATTGGAGTTGGAGGTGCCAGCCAATAGCGCATTACAATAATCTAGTTTGGCTCCAATGGTGGCTCTGACGATAGAAAGGCAATTATCTTTGGTTAGGAAAGGTTTGATGGCATTAATATGTTTGGTGCTCAAGGCGGAGGCTGAAACAATGGAGTTGACTTGTTTGTCCATAGATAGAGAGGCGTCGATGTGGACTCTTAATGTTTTTACTGAAGGTAGAACTGGGATGACACAATTGTTTGTGCTGCAAATGGCCAGGAAGCGTTGAGGGGTCTGGTTGTGTGGGACATTTTTCTCTGTCAGATGGTGAGATTTAAGGTTGGGCCGATGAGTAGTTTGTGCTATGTGTTTGCTCACAGTAGAGCGGGTTTGTGCTCGGGCGTGGCTGGCCTGAGGCTGTGGGGGCAATCCAGGGTGGAAGGTGTTTGTGCATCGCTGGTCATGTTCGTTAGTTAAGTGTTCCTCTCTTCATTGGGTAATGGTACACTTGAGTGTGGCAGGCCTGATGTCTGGGGGCAGGTCGGGACTGGTGGTTGTGCATTTATTTTGTTTTTGTCCTTGAGGGTTGCTTGTTGGTCCTAGTTTTGTTGAAGTGAGAAGGGATGCCCTTTGTCCACATCGCTGGGTGTTCTTCCCAAAGTTTTAAATGGTGAGGACGGAGTGGTGTGGAGCACAGGGGTGGTGCATATTGTTAGCTTTGTGCATAGTAGTGGAGCAGAGTAGAGTGGTGCAGTGTTGTAGGGGTGAGTGCGTCCTGGCATTTTTCATAGGGTCAAACTTAATGCCTCCTACAAATCCTTCATCATCGATGGGAACATCATCACTGTTGCTAAAGAGGTGAAAAGCTTAGGAGCATACTTGGAGTCTGCTCTATCCCTAACCAGACAGGTAGGTAAACTCTATCACATCAGTGGCAGCATACATCTCTAAACTGATCAATGCCTGCAGGCGCTTCCTGACCGCCGATAGTTGCATCACATTTGCTAGAGCCCTTGTACTAGCCAGGATCGACTATTGTAGCTCCCTCTTCACAGGATCCAACACCAGCAATGTAAAAAAATTACAGCTCATCCAGAATAACACTGTATGAGCCACTCTAGACATCCCTAAAAAAGACCACATCTACACAGCTAGAGGAAACATCCATTGGCTCCCTGTCCAAGAACGTATCATGTTCACAACGTTCTTTCTGACCCGCAAAAGTCTATCAAACACTGCCCTGACTTACCTGTCCAGAAAATACTCCAAAGCCCAATCCATCATACCTACACAGGTTGCCTACTCACACTTACTCAACATTCCCAGATACAGGTGTCAGAATGCCAGAGGCAGCAGCTTCCCTCTGATCACTGCCAAACACTGGAACACCGTGCCCCTAACTCTAAGATCAGATGCTTCCTTCTGGTCCTTCTGCAAGGGCCCCAAAATATGGCACGTCTCCCAAGTCCTCCGAAAGTGACTGAATTTGCATAAGCAGATGGCAATTGCCACCTCCACATAGACCAGAAACTTAGACCTATGCACCTCATTGTACCACCTATTTTTGTAACCATTTGTAACCACTACTTTCATGTAAACCAGTGCCCAGATGGCCCCGGGTTCGGTACGCTTTATAAATGTCAAAATAAATACATAAAAAAAGGAAGGATTCCCAGAGGAAGGAGGCTTTAAAGTTACCAATGTTTTTGCTGGGTTGGCGGCAAAGGCAATATGATACTGCGATATGGTGCAGTTGTCCAATAGCCAACAACTCTGGTCCAGTAGCCAAGTGGTGTAGATGTTGGATCAACGATTGAGATGAGGAAGGCCTACGGTTCGTCTGAGCATCATGGATCTTTAAGCAAGTTCTTTTGGTTGCAGGTTGCAGTTTTTACTCTTAGTATACAAGCACTAATAGTAGCTCATCCACGTAATCCGGTGCTCCCACCACTTCACGTGGCATGATCAGCAAGCACAAGGCTTCTTCCGGAAGCTGAGGGTCTTGGAGGCGTTCAACCCAACTCGTCCTACCAGATCAAAGGATGGAACCGCTGCTCATGGTTTCCTCTGCTCGGTAAAAAAGGCTGGAATCTACAGATACCAAGCAGCACTCTGCCTTCAGGTTGATCTTGGGAAGATTTCTGCAGTAGAGCTGTGATGGGTCATCTTTGGGTTCAGTTTGTTTTTCATGCTTTGGAACTCATCCGACCAATAAACAAGGGATTAGGTGGAGACCTTCTATGATATGGAAATACTGGACTCTTCGCAAACACAGCCTCCAATCAAAATCCTGCATCATTTCAAATACTTGGAAGTTATCCAATCAGTGAGGGTCATTACATTAAAACTTCCAAATCTTATTCCTTAACAAACACATAGGATGTGAATTCAGCCTTGAATGGCAGGCATCCTGAAACCAGGTCCAGTCCTGGCTGGCCTGGCCTCAGGCTTCCAGAACTCAGTAACAAACACCACAAGAAAAACAGGTTTATCTGTTGCTAATTTAAGGGTGTTACCAATGGGTTCTATGTCAAGGGTCAGCATGCATCTTAATTACTAATGACTGGAAGAGCATGCAAGATTTGTTACGGTTGCTTGCTGCCACCTTATTGCAGGCTTAAACAGCTAACCAGTAGAGGTAAACGGTCAAGGAAAACACATGGTACCTTTTCTGCCCCTTTTATATGGTCCTGGCACCTCCCACTCTCAAAGGGAGAACACCTGTAGACCTGTATTGACACTGGTCCAGGATCAAAACACCTGCTCCAGAACACTGTCATCTCCTGTCTATGATACCCTTTACCATAGGCATGTAGCGCAGCAGTCCAGGTGTAAAGGAGGCTCAGTTTCCATGTTGGATTTCGTACGTGCGATTGGGGTACTGGTGAGCAGACCGCCCTTGCGCACTTGCATGCCCTCTGACAGCCACTCCCCTCCCTTTGCTCCTGTTTTATCAGGCATGCCAACATGGTAATGGCTAGTCTTTATTACATTACCTAATGACTGTGTCCCTCACAGTGGCAATTAAGTGGAACCAGGTCTGTGAGAGCTAGCAAGACAGTGGGCCTCATTATAGGTTTGCCTGTATTCCCCCGGTAATTACGGCAGGATACCGGCAAACCTGCCTTACCGCCTCCGCCACCTGATATCCCAGTATTATCGGAATGTTACGGGCCGTGGAGAGCCAGTAAATTCCCATTCTCATGGGATTTCCTGAATCACTGCCACTGCTAGTAACGGTACCGGTGATTCCAGCATTTATTTGCAGGTAGGGGCCTGAACTCCCGGTAAGTCAGACATGCCAGGAGATCCCTGGCCCCCCGAGGGCAAACTTGAAGTGTACCGGTCTGGAAAAAATGCTGGGACCGGAATTACCAGAATTCCTTCCAGACAGGAACACTTGCAATGAGGCTCAGTGATAGGCCCACCTATCTGGGGCACGGTGGGATGGTCTGGGGGAATACCTTGTGTACCTCCTTCATGACCAGCGGCATATAGTGAGAGGAGACACACAGCCACTTTCACCCTCACATCACCAACTCCAAGGTAGAGGCAGGGACTTTGTCATGCTTGTCAACTAGAATTTCCGTTAGGGAAACTAGAAATGACATTTGTCTATACATAAAAACCATACATGATACAATCTCAGTTATCTTTTACATGACTGCCGCACTGCCACTGTCGCTGCTATAGTGAGAATTAGAAGACGACATTTTTTTTTCCGAACAGAAGCCTCTTTCTGGTTCAGATAAGTTACCCAGTGAAGGTTATCTGGTGCTCGCAGTATGAAGCGTGCGCAGATCCTGCACGGCAGATCTGCCTTGTGAACAGAGAGAGCCGCTGCACTTTTGTTATAAAATATTTAGACGGCAGATAGCGAAGAGGTCTTGGCAGGCCCTTTTTAATATTCCACTGCTCTCCCAAGCAAAATACACAGAAATACAGCTTGCGACAGTGCTGCAGCTCTCGGCGTGGTTATTATGACTATCGGGCCCAAACTCTCCTTCTCATCTTCGCGCATTGGGCGAAGCCTATTCAATGAGGGTACCGCAAACAGAAAGTGCAGAAGGACCCAGTCCCAACAGTAGACTCTTAGAGCCTCATTACAAGTTTGATGGAATTCCAGTGGTAAATCCAACAAAATACCCCCAAATAGAATTAATGTTACTGCCACTTGGACCAGCGGAATAACTGCTGGATTAAAAGTGGTGTTAGGGCAGGGTTGGTGCCCATTTATGGAATCCACAAGACTCCATGGGTATTTCAGTGAATTACCACTTGCGGTAACTCTGCCGATATTGCCAATTTTTGGGGTAAAGGCAGCAGAATTTCCTCCAGCAATTTGCTGTAGGTTTTTCCTTTGCCTCACCACCAACGTTATAGTACGGAGGCGTGGTAATGCAGCGGTAATACAGTGGTAACAAAATTACCACTGCATTACTGCTGATTTGAAATTTATCGAATATAATAATGTACACTTTTGTGAAAATTGATCTATTCCTGCTTCTCAAAGACCTACAACTTCCAGACACACTACCTGGGAACATCCACTTTTGGGTGTCTATTGTCAAATTCATGTGTGTAGAATGTGCACATGTGTATAACCCAGCACCAAACATGCACACTTTTTTCGGTTCCTAAGTACGTACTTTCTGAATAGTTACAATCCTTTTCCTATCATATGTCTTGTTTCTGGAAAACCTTTGTTGAATTGGTCCCAGAGCAATGATAAAGAACCATGTGTAGTATACTATATAGTAAACTTTCACACACCATAAATTACACAAGTCAAATACACAAATAAATTGACCATCTGGGTGAAAATATGAATGTTTACAGGCACACAGCAGGCAAATGTGTAAGTGTAAAAAAGCAACTTAGAATTCCTTTTTCCACTTGGCTGCAAATAATTTACCAGGACCTATATCGCTTCCTGCCAACATGTTTCCAATCTGAAAGCAATTGGTGAACTTTTCCACTCTTCGTGCACTCTTACCCACGGATCACTAAGGTGTTCCTTGTGTAGATAACAGTATCATCACAGCTGGAATCAAGAGAAGACTTCCTCCAAATTATGGATGACAGGCAACGGATATTGATCCTCCTCCTGGACCTTTCGGCTGCATTCAGAGCCGGGAATCATGATATTCCCGTCTACAGGCTGGAGTCCCACATAGGCATCGGAGTAACTGCTTGGAAATGGCTAGAATCCTTTCTCAAAAACGGTTCAGCGGGTGCCAAGGTCAGCCACTGAGCTGCAGGGTCCCCCAAGGATTTTCCTTATCCCCCTGGCACTTCAATGTGTATAGTCTACCCTTAGTGGAAATCCTTGGCCACATTAGAATACATTTTAATAATGGTGATAACACACAACTAAGCAAACACTTGGATGCAAACCACCAACAGGGCAGCCCACTTAGTCTGTGCCATTAATACCAAGACCAGGAGCTTCGAAAGCTCTTCATTGGCTTTCTATCCCATAAAGGAATAGAGTTCCGAACGCTCTGCTTCACCAGAGAAGCAGGATGGGACCTCTCCCCTAAATACATCATTAACCAGTTCGATAGATACACCCCAAAGAGGACTCTTTGATCAAGCACCACCAATACCCTGCTGCCTGATCAGTGCAAATGCTCCAAATTTGGAAAAAGACTAACAGTGGGTTGCCAATGTGGATTCATCTCCCACTTGAACTAAAAATAGAACAAGACCACCTGCAATTCAGTGGATCTTTAAAAACACTCTAGTTCAAAACAACATTTCGAGGAATACAGCACTTTGGTGAAAGTGCTTTATAAATACAAATAAGTAAATAAATAAGTTCAATGAAAAAATCTCCCTTTGGAAGTAATTTCAAATCATGAACATAATGTAGTGATTCATAAATAAATCATTCGGAAAAGAAAATCCAAGAAATAGACAGCATTCCACCATGCTCTATTGTATGCCACCCTTCCCATTGAATGAATTCTTATAACATTTTTCTAACTACAAATAGCCCAATGTATCATCTCATTCAATCCTTAAAGTTGAAAGTATGTGCAGGTTGTCTATCCAAAAGGAATCTTGTTTCCAGTGCAGTAATCCATCCCCAGTCTTGGTACTTCTTTCATCACCGCCAAAGGTCTGAGCAACCCTTGATTTTTATTGTTAATGCTAATGTGGGATTTATGTTCAGTCCGTCATCCTCGTGCTTTTGAGTTCTTTCACCTGTACACAACAGATTGCAGACACATGTTAGCCTATTAACTACACATGAGGTTAACTAAGGGGCCCTGGGCATCGTTCCAAGCTTTGCAGAGCAGTGTATATCTGGTGGCAATTCTGTTTCTGCCACTTTTTTTTTCCGCAGTAACAGAATTACTGCCAATGTTATCACATCCCTGAATTATGGGTTTGGTCTTGAAGTGGAAGATTCAAGTCCAACAAGATGCTAGAGGTGCATCCAAAAGAGTACATCCAACAAGGCCAAATGTTGCCAGATTTACTACTGGCGGAATGAGCGATCACAGTACATCTTCCAAATCTTCCACAGAGTCCTATGATATCATATGATTGGTTATTTACAACACTCTTAATACCCAGCGGTTTCTAAGCGTGGACTCAGGGATCGTACCTGTGTCGTTCGTGTCGTCTTGCTTCCAAGGGAAGCACCTTGCCCCTGAGCTATCCTCCCGAGACTATGGACAACCAAAATATGGAATCGAACTGGCATTACCGGCTTGTCAACCTGCAATACATTTTTAAGACTGAATGGTGGTATAGATATTTGGGCTTGGTGGTAATTATGTGGAAATGCCATAAAATGACCACCTAACTCCTGATAAAGCCCATGAGTTTGGTCTTAAAAGTGGAGGGTTTACTTACAGTTAAAAGCTGGGGGTAACCCTCCAGGGTGCGGCCTAAACGGAAGGAAGTATCACAATCAGAATTAGCACCCAGAGAAATGGCTCCAAATCCGCAAGGAGTCCAATAGACTCCATGATTGGGGATAGCACCGGCATACAACCATTTGTAATACGGTGGTAATTTTACCAGACTGAGTGGCGGTATCAGTAATTGAGTTTGCCAGTAATTTCGACAGAATGACCACCAAACGCTTAATGAGGCTGACTGAGTTTTAAGAAATGTTCTTTCCAGTATAAGGGTGGTGAAAAAATGTTCATTGTGTAGGGTGAGTGCCAAGGACGAGTATGCTCGTCCTTTTTGCACAGACCTGTATTATAACCTGGCAGTTAAGGGGTAACAAGGGAATGTACACATATCCTGCCTGATAACACCAATCGCTTGTCCGTCAATGCCAACACATCGATGACAACCAACACGTGCTTGATATTTGGAAACTGCTTACAAAAGAAAATTCATGTGGGCTACTGAGCAAAGTCCCCAGGTTCCACAACTATTTTCAGTATTTGTCCATCTTTTAAAATCGTTTGCTACAATTTCCTAGAGACAATATCACGTTTGTAGACATCCTGCTTTGTATGTTTTTGTATTCTGTTGCAATAGTTCTTCATGTGTGATATGTAACATTATTTGTCCAGCTGATTACACAGTTACACTTTAAAGGCGTTGTCACGTATTTGATTTAGACACAAAAAAAAGGTTGTATTGATGGTATGCGCCTCACGTATCTGATGTTCATGGAAAGCTCACCTGAAAAAGAAATTCGTGAAATAGCACGAAACATACTCTGGAAAGAGTGATTATTTTTTGTTAAAAATTGCTTTTAGTCAAATACAAGTTTAAATTAACCATACTAAAATAGATAGCAACCAGTGATTATCATTATTTGTAAACACTTTTGGGAAAAAAATGGTTAATGGAGAATAGGTGTTTATTTTTATTTTTTGTACATAAATGAGGGCCTAATTCTGAACTCCATGTTAAATAAGAAATGTGTCATTCTGTGATAAAGCAACACTTTTCTTATTTCCCTCATAGTCTATGTCTATATTTATATAGACGCAGAACATGATGCAAACAAGAAAAGTGCCATTCCATGACGGCATTACACTTTTCTTATTTTACATGGAGCTCATAAGCTTTACACGGAGCTCATAGTCAGCCCCTGGGTGTGTAATGGCAAAGTGTACGCTTCCTTTGAGTGCGTCAGAAAGTGCTTACACCCGAGAATAGACACTAATGCAAAGGTGCAAAGGTGCCAATACGTTGGCTGGATGGGGAAAAGGCATTTGTACATAGGAAGAATTGCTATATTTCAGATTTACCTTTTGTGAACCGGTGTAATTTTCACCTGCGTAAATGGTGACTTTTATAAGAGTAAATCACCTTTATGTCCGGGGGAAAAAACTTCCCATGATTACTGCATTAACGGTGTGCATGTCCTAGTCACACAATACAGGATTCCCGCTTAAAAGAGGAAGCAAAGAACACGGAAAAGACAGACAGGTGATGAGGGGGAGCACAGAGAAACACGGAGAATGGATTTCAGTGAGGAGGGGGCAGATATAAAAAAAAGAGAAAACATGAGGAGGAAGGGTAAGACACTGGGCGCGGAAAACGGGGAGAGGGGTGAAAGATGAAAGAATGTCTTGGAGAAAGTGAAAGCGAGAAGGGCGTGAAGTGAAAGGAGAAGAGAGGTGGGTTATGAAATCCAAGTGAAGCAGAGTAGAGATGCGGCCATAAAAGCCGGCCTGCAAGTAGGCCGGAAATAAAGCGCATGCGTATTTCGATTAATGCAAGATAACAACAAAAATCAAATGGCCATTTCCAAGGGAGACACGTGATTACCTAGGAGCCAGCTGTGCTCGTGTTCGCAGCTCGGGCACAGCTGCTGCACTTGACAGCCGCGCGCAGGCCCCGCCCCATTGCCCTAGCCGCCTCTATATTAAGTAGCTCGCTGCAAAGGCTGCGTAGCGTTTGGCAGACCAAGGCCCGCTAACGCCTCGGTGTTAATAAAAGCAGAATGTGTTCTCACAGTCGTGCATATGGTCAGCCTATCACATCCAACATGCTCATCTGCACCGGGGTTACATGAGATTACTTATGTAAATAAATATTTTCAACTAAATGTGAGCGCAGCGTCTCCAGGGCTTCCCATGGCAACCAAAAACACATGGAGGCCGGTGCGCGTTTAGCAGGACGTTGCAGGGGCAGCAGAAAAGAAAGGCTGAAAAAAAACCGAACACAATGAGGGCACAATAGGTATATCTCTTTCGCTTTCGTCCGTTTTATGGAGTTTACGGTATGTCAACCCTAGGTTAGCATTCGACACCCACCTGCTGCTTTGCAAGGTTACCTTTAGAATGCACCACGAAGACGCCAGCGTCATAAAATACAGACGGCGCAATCTATAAACAGGGTCTGACATATTTCACATCTCGTTCCGCCCACCCACCCATAGCCGAGGCTGACTCAGTTTCCAAAGCCTGTACCTGTCAGTCCCAAAAATATCCAAATATTACCTCAGTGAAAGGTCATCGTCGACAAAATAAGGCAAGCGGGCAGATGATGGGACATGAGTTCCTAACAGGGGTGCCTCTTTCGCAAGGTTGCCATGCTAGTGACTGCCAGGAAGCAGATAATCCCAGAGTTGTTTGGCAGGAGGAGCTGACATTCAGTGTTTGTACTTGAGTCTGTCCTCTTTTTATTACTCAGACTGGCCTATAGGGTAATAGGACAATGCTCGAACCAAACACAAAAAATGCTAGTGTGGGACACCTTTTTTGGTCAAAGTGGGCCACTTTTTTGGCCCATGTGGACCAGTTTCATAAGTTACTTCACCACGCGGATAGTCGTTTTGCCAATTGTTACTGAATATTTTCTTTAAAATGCACAATTTGCATCACATTTAATCAAAAACCTCCCCCTTGCGTACTACTCCAACAGTCTGTTACAAAAGGAATGAATTGCCATTTGCAACGGTGGCACACTTTTTCATTGGTGCCCAAGACAATGTTATGCCCCAGTCCTACCCTGAAGTCAAGAGCAAGGCCAGTCTTACACCAGATTGCACCCCAGGCGGGAAGCATTTTGGCACGCCACCCCCAAGCCCGACTGGCTCACGTCACTCCCAAACTACACCTCTGTCATGCGAGAAACCCACTCCTCAATATGGATAAATAATTGCTATATAAATGAAGCTAGTTTCATTACATTGTAATTCAAGTACTTTACAGAAGAATTCTAAGGTGAAAACAAAGCCGTTGCTGCCCACGTAAATGGTTTTTATGTCACCTGCTCTTAGGGAATGCCCTGTCTGAATGCAGTTTCACACTATCTGTACTGGCACACTGCGGTGTGACCAGCCTGCCGGGGTCTGAGGGCCCACTGGCCCTGTGTTGCAGGTGTTCTGTTCGTACCACCTCACATGTATTTCACAAGGGGCAATACTACACTAACCATATGAATAATTTTCTGACAGTAGGTTATCATTCCAAGATGGACAGACTTGGACACTCTTATTGTACTCTTTCAAAATGCCTCTCTCTTATAGTGGGAAAGGAGACAAATAGCACCAACGAGGATTCCTGTATTCTTTGCATTAAAACACAGAGCATTCCAGGACTATACAGTGAACAAAGATCTCTACATTTCTTAAACAAGTCTGTGATAAAAGGATTGTATGTGTAAATCTCTAAATTCATAACCAATGCATGGCTTGGTGCTCACAACACGGTTCACAATACTCACCCTAACATTAAAATGTTTGTAAGCATGAACCATACATGCTCATTTGGACAGCTTAAATTGTTGGATGTGAGTATTAAATGGCTGCAACATCAGCCACTCAAATGGGGTGCAAGGGCTCTTTTGCTTCTTTTTTTCTGAAGAATTTTAGATGAGGAAGGGCTGGGTTTCACTGTGGGCATGCCCAGCCGAATACAGAAACATATTTTGGGAATTATATCTACAGACAGGACAGGATACCACACAAGAGAGACCCAATAAACAATGCAAAGAAAGGCTACACAGAAAGGATTGGACCTCTTACAAAATTTTGCCTGACCAGTAATAAGATGAGGAAGCATTTTAAACAGAACTGATTTCTAATGCATGGTAAAGGGTCCACAGTTCCTCAGCCACTACCTCTTCACTATTACGCAGGCCTCAGGGGTTATTTTGGCAAAAAAGAGCAGGCCCATGCTTTATCTAACAGAGCTGACATTAGCATCTCTTATTAGTGCTGACATTCAGCAAGTGAAAAAACTAAGCACTTGAGGCTCAGGCACGGGGCTAACCTTCACATTGCAAGTTTAAATCCCATGGTGCCACGTGGCACAACCAGTGTTTGCGTGTGTCATAAAAAGGTACGGACGGTTAACAGTAAATTTACTTTTAACTTCTTTTTTTTAATGACATGCGGACTGCTGGCACAGCGCTCCCTAGAGGCTGACTGACGTCAGGCAGCCGCCTGACCTGCCTGACACAAAGACCGGCCCTGGTCAAGAGTGAATACAAGGGAGGAGACGTTCACAGGTTTGGTTGCAGGCAACAGAATACATTGAGTGGCTGTAACTGAGTGTGTCCTCTTCTTTGGGGACTCCTAGAGATGACAGAATTTCAGTGATCACGCTGCATGTCGTGCACGTGTGCAGGGGCTCTCCTCACCACGTGATCCAAGAAAAATATCAAAAGTATTCAAAAATGATTGCTCCCAAGTGCAAGAAAGAGCACAGCTTTATTGATCAATGAGCTGGGATTAAAAACAAACAGCTCTGTATGAACTGAACTGGAAAAGCATTTCTCCACCCACCGCGAGCGGACACTGCATTTTACAGAGAGAAAACACACATTTGCATAAATCACATTTGTTACATTTTGGGGCAGTTCTAACACAGTGATTGGGTACTCGCCATCAGGCCCTATAAAACCCTATACATTAATCACTGGGATTGGACGCCCCATTTCTTGGAACACAAAGCATAACATCCCTTCATTTTATTTATTTATTGGTTGTTTATAATGCTCCTATACAGCAAAAGGTATTTCAAGGCACAACAAGAAAAAAGAGGGAGGGGGGGCAGAGGTGAAGAAAAATAAAAACTGTCCTACTAGGCCTTGTGTCATTCGGATCATGCAAGTGCAGTAACAAGAAATGCAGGGGAGATGGGAGGGGGGAAATGCCGGTCAGGGTGGAAAACGGTCCATGGGTTAGGCGAGTGTAAGGGGAGGCCAGGAGGCCAAGTGCCAGGGGAATTCAGAGAGTGCAAGGGCAGAAGGTCCAGTGCAAGTCCGATGAACGCCGCTGTATGGGCTCAAAGGGGTGCAGGCCCAGCGAGGCTGTTGCAGGGAAAGGGACCTCGGAAGGGCAAGTGCAGGTTGGTGTGGTGGGGTCAGAGGAGACCAAGTGCAGGGGTAGACTGGTCGAGGGGAGCCTGGTGTCCTGTAAGAATCAGAAGGAGCAAGGCAGCCATTCAAAAAGAGTCATGACGTTATGACGCTAAACAACCTGCCTCTCAATGACCTAAACATGTGCTGACTGACAAAAACTCTACATTCTCATTGGCTGGCACCCTTCAATATGCGCGGGGATAACCAGCTTGAGGCTAATTGGTCCTTCATGTTGGAGACAGCACGATTGAGGGCATCTCATCTAGCCCGACCAATAAGGTGCCTTGTGGACATCAGCAAGATCAAGAACATTGTGGCACACCCAGTCCTGTCTCTCTGATTGGATCCCTCTGTCCCTCGCCCCTCCCCACCCCCTCTGCACTTGCTCGGCTACGCTATCTCCCTAACCCCCCTCTCACGACACATTGCCAACTGTGGTTGAAAAAACTCACAAGACACCATTGCTGGATTTTAATTTGCTGGATTTAATTCGTTTTTACACTAGTAATCAATCATGCCTGGGCTTCTACATACATGGCACTGTGGCCTTCACGTTGTCAGCTCGGAACGCTCCGGTTTGTAGGCTACTATCCCTCCTGTGAGAGAGAACTCCTCTTGCAACAATTAGTTTGATACTGTCTGGCATCCTCTGCCATTTTGACCTTTGCTACTCTAGGATTCTGCTCACTGCAACCTTTAGTATGGCTGTTTGAAATTGCATCTTCTATCATTGGCCTACAAAAAAGATGGATTCCCTATTCCTCACATATTGCTCATAAAAAGACTGACAGCTCTACCTAGCAAATCCCAATCTAGATAACAACAAAACACACATTTTTGTGCCCTCCAAACTACCCCTACATGGGTGCTGCAGCACTTGTCTTGTGACAACAATTCTCTTGCAAGTGTGTTTCTCTGCATAGCGTCAGGTATCTGATGTGTACCACACTGTGTGTACCATAAATGCACTGTGACGTCAACGACGTCACTCTCATCATTTGTTTGTGCACCCCCCTTCTGGACATTGGACATGCATGTGACTTTTGCTGTTAATGGTTACTAGGAGGAGAGTATCCCAGAGTTGGCTGGAGGCAGGTGATTACATTCTGTTAGTTGTATCGACCCACGTTCAAGTTATTATGCTGCAACATTTGGTGCTGTGGGCTTAGAAAATCCAAGATGGCCGAAAAGCCCACATTGGCGCCAGAATCCAGGAAAACTGTGCAGTTTTTGCGCACACCAAAATGGTCGCTTGACCTGCCACCCACCAGTGCGAGCGTGATGGGCCAGAAGCGCCATGAGTCAAACGTGGTGCCAAAGGAAAAACAGCAGTGCCTGTTAGCTCAAAAAGCGCTTTAAAATCACCTTTGTTTCTCTGAATGCAAGCTCAAAATGCCTATTTCAAACATTGCAAGACATTCAAAAATCTTACTGAACACCAGCAGACGTCTGGTAGAATGAAGTCTTGTGTGCATACCAAATCTGGAAAGATGAAGAGCCTAAAATAATGTTCATAACAAAACTGGCTGAGCTGTGGATGTCAGCTTAAGTGAAATTGGACTTAAAGCCACTAAAATCGAAATGTTTAAAATAAATGAGTGATTTACTTTGGAGTGTCACATAGGTTGCAACTGTTTAAATGTCATAGTTTTGAACTTAGAATCAGCGTTCTAGCTGCATGTGTCAAATTTTTAAGTTTGATTAGAATGAAGAAAATGGGAACAAAAGTGACATTTGGCTGAAGCCTGGCTTAAAGAGATTTAATTCTACCCGGCAACTACCCCCGACAGGAGTTGAAACTTGCCCAGCAACTGCATTCACAGCCCTGGCCTGTCTACTCCTGCCCCCACCAAAAGGAGATTACACCTCTCTGATTGAATTAGGGGAGGGGCACCTGAGACTGCAGGAAACAGAACAATGAACTTTCCTTGGCTCAGGCAAATGCTAAATCAGAGGGTCGTAAATTGTTTCCTCTCGGAAGGAAATGCGAGGGGCACTGCCTCTGTGAGCCAGCTGAGCTTGGAGGCCGGGACAGACAGAAATCCCCCCATGTGCTTTGGAACCTAAACCACACCCATCTGGGCCAGAGAATAATTTTAAAAAGATGGTTAATTTATAGTACATAATTGTCAAAATTATATCAATAATATCATGATTCCTGTGATTTTTCTGTGCACATTTTAAGAGGTGTTAGGACTCTGTGGTATTTTCTGGGGGGTAGTAGCGGAAAATAGGGTATTACTCCAAATGTATGTATGTTAAAAATCTGACACTTCATCTTCTGATGCCCATATTCCTTGCGCACATTTGTGTAAATTCTGGAAAAGTTTAGAGGTTGTGTTATGGATGAAAAGGGCAGAATTCTGTCAGAAGTGAACACAACATCTTACAAAGACAGGGATCGAATGGTTTGGTGCTACAGAAAATATGTTAACTTGACATATAATATCAGAAACATTGTACATAGATAAATATGCATTTAAGTCAAAAATAGATTTGTGTGCAAAGTGACAAGGGGAGTGTTCTTTCTGTATGCCATAAAAAGGATGCCGGATGACTCACAACTCTGTTCCCCAGTCAGGCGACAGGAGAATTTTCTAGCCTATCAGGATCCTCAGAGGGTTGGGCATGGAAAGTCAGCCTTCCCACCCACTTTCAAAAGATATAAAAAGAGCCACTGAGACCCAAGGAGACATTCACTTTCCACTTTCTTGCGAAGCACTTTGCCGGACCAGACAATATCCAGAAGGAACATAGACTCCAGATTCCAGAACTTGTTAGCAGAAAGGCCTAGTCCACAAGCTGAATCCTTTCCAGAGGCCTCAGAATCCAGCAACCTAACCAAACTATTCAACAGCCGGGCGAGCTGTGTGATTCCGGCTTGAACCCTGTGCCAAGAACTTTTGCCAAAACCAGAGACCAGACCAGACTGCTGTGCAGTGCCAGAACATTTGCCAGAACCAGAGATCCAGACCACCAGAGCAGAGAGAACTGCAGCTAAACCTGTTGACCGGATCTGTGACGAGGCCCATTCCTTCCAAAATTAGGAGTGAGTATCCAGCCAGAGCTGTGCAAACCAATCTCTTAGTTTAAAATAATCAAATTCAAACCATTTCCACCTATTTAGAACTGCATAGAAATCATGTGTCCATTCTATGATTTCAAACCTGTGAAAGTGTCATTTGCCATTTGAATCTTACTTTGTTTCTGAAAATCTACCTCCACAAACTCGTCCGTATCTTTTGAACCGCGTGTGTTAGGAACGAGATTTAACTTTCATTTTAAAGCTAAGATCCTCAGCTTTCCAACAAGCCTAAAACTTTCTACTGCTTATAGTTTTTCCATAATCGCGCTTGACGCACTCGGAAAAAGTGCAGCGAATTGCAATTTGAATCAAATTTCTCCACCTGTCAAAATCGCTGTCTTTTGCTTGGAACTGCTGAAATCCGTTTTCAACCTGATAATCCCTCATGAATCACTGATAGTGTTGACCTGAACCAATCGTAAGTACCTATCACCTACCCTGAATCTCCTATAGGGAATTAAAATCATTTTTAGCATATTTTCACTTCTTTGCAAATCACATTTAAAGTATTTTGCCTGTGTTTAAAAACATCTCTGTTGCTCTAAGCTTGCTAGGGGGGAACTGAATTGGTATTGCATTCGATTGTATTCCTGAAAATTGTGTGCTCCCCTTCCATCTCCTTATATTGCATAGGGGGGGAGTGAATTGTCGAAAGAAAAGTGATCACATTATCTCTTGTGGAAACCATCTCAGTTATTTCTGTGCTGCATTCTTTTCCATCATTGCATTTCCTTGAACCCATAAAAGCATTCTCAGCTACTTTATCCTCTCTATACCAACTCATAAGTAATTAAAAAGTGTGCTAGTGTAATATTATCCATTGTTGATCACTGTCTTATTCATAAGTGTGCTATAAAATATTAATTTATTTATAAAAGTGTGATATATATCTTGTTTAATTTTTCAAACAAATCTTTTAATTTGCAAAACAAACCTACTTCTTGGCTCAGTGAGGTCAGGGGGATAAAAAGAGAGGGGCGTTATACAAGGGTTTATCATCCAGATCTATGAACTTGTCATAAAAATATATAATTAAGGGCTTCCCTTGGGCATCCCAGACTCGGCATTGACTTAGTTGGAGTGCTGAATTGAGGTCACTTAACAGAGTTGGGGCTGGAGCCGGGACGTCTGGATTAGATCTACCACTTGTGCAGCTTAATACAGTGTGCTAACTGACAGGATACATAAATCCTGTTGGATCACCACGCGGTGTTACACTGTAAAATCACCCCTCAAAAGAAGGACGCTCTAAGGAGATGGTCTGTTTTGCAAAATAAAATACAAACTTCTGTAAGTCAGGAAGGAAATCAATTTCCAGAATGACGACATTGGTAGATATGAAGATAGCTAGAGAGCACCTCTTACATAAACTGTTCGTGAGAGGTGAATGGTCTGAACAGGACCAGAATGTGTGGCTGCAGGCGATCACACAACAGGTCAATGCGACTGGGTTAGACAGCTGGAAAGATCAGGGTCCCTTACATGTGGCCCTGAGCGAACTATACATGGCCCATAAGGCCAAAGATGAGCACAACAAGATTGTTAGGATAGTGGCATATTTGAATTTATATATGGGAGCCATACAGGACAAATGTGCTGAAGGCCAAGATCTGGCAAATAGGCAACAGATGGCATTCGAGAAGGCCCGATCTGACCTGGTCTCTTCTGAGCAGAGGCTGCACAGGAGCCAGGAGTCAGAAAATGATAGTAGGCAGTATATCATTAAAATAAAAGAGGATATGAGTATCCTGCAACAGGAAAAGTCTGGCAAGGATACCAGATTTCTGGCCTTGCAGAAGGAGTACCAAGAAGGTTTGGACGCCCTACTGCAGAGCCAGAAAAAGCTGGAGCAACAACTGGACTTCAATAGGGCATGCGCAGAGCAGGTAGTCACCCTGCAAAGCCACCTAGATAGGGAGAAGGCAGAGAGCAACAAACTGATTCTGAAAGACCTGGATACCCAGACAGAATTTGAGGGAAAAAGGCAGAGGGGCGACCTGGCGGCACAGATGCAGGCTCTTAGTCAGGAAAGGGACACCTTAGGCCAGGAAGTCTGCCAATTAAAAGAAAAGGAGGAGACCAGGAGGGTGGAAGATGCTCTGGCAAGAAAGGAACAGGCCAGTAGGGATGGGACTCAGGAGGTAACCCTCCTGCAGCTAAGACTGGCCCAGTACTCCAGGACCAACCAGGAAGCACAGAGAGAGAATGAGGCTCTCTGCCAGGACAATGATAGGCTGCAGCAACAGGTAGCCATGCAGGAGAGACTGATAGAGTCTAGTAAGGCCTTGACTGAGGAACTGAAAGCACAGGCTTTTGCATGGCAACAGGGAGCAGGGGTTGATAGAGATGAGGTTCACTGGGAAAGGGAAACACCTGAGCATAGCCTCAGGAGCCCTAGTACCAGAGGCTTCACCACGCCCAGTCCCTGGACTCTGCCACCCCCATGTCCCTAGCGCAAGTGAGCACAGGGCCACAGGGATGGCAGATTACTATCCAGCCAAAAGTATGGGGCTCATAGGCCAGTACCACCCAGGAATGGATGGGCGGGCATCCGGGTATGGGCACCTAAGTACAGTGCAATTTAGTGGGGAACCCCAAGAGAGTAGGCCCACTAAGGGCATCCTGAAAACCTCTGCCCAGTTAGGTCAGTGGGGGGGGTACCCATCAAATCCTGGCAGCAAGGAGGGATCTGAAGACTCCTCTGAGCATCACAGGACACAGGAGACAGGTCCCCACATTCTGCCAGCCATTCCCAGGCTTGCAGAATCTGGGAAAACCTGGAAGATCAGACGGGCACCTCCGGGAGCAGTGCTTCTGAGTCAGATGATGAATGTACCAGGGTTACCCGAACCAAAAAGGCCAATAAGGCAAAAAGGACCTTGCTTAAGGACCCCTTAAAACAGATTAAGGCAATAAGGAGTGTCATCACCCCTTATCACAAGAATGCCAAGTATTCTGTTTGGGAACATTTGGAGCTTTAAGAGCAAATGATGGAGACTTTCCATTTGAAGGACAGCAGTAGCTGCATCCAGTATGTAAAATGGACATTTTCCCCAGAATGCTCCAGTTTCTTTGCAGGGTTGGAGGACCAAAACCATTCAAGATGGTCCACATATAGGGTGGCTTTCTTGAAACATTTTTCTGTTCACCGGAATCCCCAAGAGGCTGGCAAGGCAGCCTACAATTTGCAATGTGGGGAGGATCAGGCCCCACAAGAATTTGTGCAGGAATTGAAGCGTGCCTTTGCGCAGACTAACAAAAGGGTGTGCACGGACAGTAAAGAGTTTGTAAATAGGTTATTCCATGCCTTACCCAAATACATAATGACCCAGCTAGTGAGAGATTTTCATGAGAAAAGGTCACTAGACTGGGTCATTGAACAGGCTACCCGGATCTATGAGGTGCAGAAGCCCATAGAAAATAAAAATAACGCCCAAACCAACCAGCACCCCTGCTGCTGCCAAGGTGGCAGAGGTAAAGGTTGCCCCCATTTTAGATTTGGAGATGGGGGGGCCTAAAAACCTGCCTGCACCGAATAATTCTCAGCCCAGAAGGCCCTCAGGCCAGTCACAGACAAGGAGTCAAGGAGGTAGTCCCACAAATGGGGTCCCTCGCTCCCCTGACTATGTAAGTCCCCGCTACAAGGAAAACGGACCCACCCTGGGTTATGTGTGGACTCCTCCAGCTCAAGGGGGGGATCCAACCAGGCACCCAACCCAGGCAACTCCCTCCTAACTTCCCCCAGGAGGGCAGATATTCACCAAACCCTGGCCAGAACTTTTTTCCCAGGTATCCACCCAATTTCCAGCCCCAAAATCATCCATCCTCCTTTCTCAAATTCCCGAGCCCAGACCACCTAATCCGGGAGAGGGGAGGCCAAGGGTGGAGGGGTACCTGAATCTTCCCAACCCGGGGTACTACCAGAGAAGGGATAGCTACCCTTCCCGGGATCAGCCCAGGGGAGAAAATAGAACCCTGTATCAGCCTGAGCGGGTTTCACACTTAGAACGCCAGGTCCAAAGTATGGCACGGGATCTGGGTCACATGCTGAGGGTGCAACAGAACCCTCAAATGAGCATGCCAGTGCAGAATGCCCCAAACTCTGGACCTGGTGCTCCAGAACAATGACAAGGGCAGCACCCCGATAACCCACCGGTTCCCAGGGAGGAGGCACAAGGGGAAGGGGGGTGTAAAGCCTTGGAGGAAGCTTGCTTCCCCACTTGTAAACAGCCCCTGGAAACCCAGGAACCGGAAACAAAATCTCCTACCCCTGAAAATCTGCCACCCAAGGAGCAGAGAGGAGGTAGGAGAAACAAAGGACCCAAACAAACCCATTTTGTGGAGGAGGTACAGATCTTCCAATTTGAGGGAGAGGGATCCTCAGAGGATCCTGGGAAAAGGATCTTCTCCTTCAGAGATGGGGGAACTCCTTCCAAAGAAAAATGGGTCCCAAGGGATCCAAATCCAGACTGGGTCGATGTGGGGACTGAGCTAGCGCCGCCCATCATCTCAGCCCAGAACCAACAGCATCAAAATCCCCTGGTTCAAACCCATCCTGGTGACTGCCTCCAAAAAGGGGGGGTGACCCAGAACCAGAACCAGGGGAACCCACAATGGCTCTGATTTCCAGTTGCCAACTTCTTTTTGCAGATTCCCATGACTCTCCACAGAATTCTGCCCAGATCTCTTCTCTCCCAATGTCTAAAACTAAAAAATGAGCCCACCAGTTGTCCGAAAATGCGCATTATCTGTGCCCCCTTGAGGAGAAGGAGGGAAGATACTATCCCCCGGTACAAGTGCAGGGGCAAGGTACAATTTTGGCACTGGTGGACACTGGATCCCAGGCTACTCTTCTGTCCAGGAGGGCCTTTGATGAACTAAATGCAGGAAGGGGGGAGAATTACCGTATTCCTCTCACCTCTCTTCCTGGACAACTTCAGAACTTTGACGGGAAGGAAATTCCCGTCGAGGGGACTGCAGATTTGGACATCAAAATTGGGCGACACAAGGTGAAACACCCGGTCATAGTAGTGACTCCAGAGGGCACCACTTGTTTACTAGGGAATGACTTCCTGAGAAGGTTGTCACCCCTAATAGATTGCGTAAACAAGGTCCTCTGGACCCAGACTAGCCGACCAATAAAATTAAAACAGAGCGTCAACCATGTTAGTTTAAACGGCACCTGCCACATGGTTGAACAAAAATCTGACCAAGTAGAATTTCACTTCCAGAACAACCAAATTCCAGACGTGACAGTAATAGCAGTAGGACAACAGACTGGTGATGGGGGGGTCCTCTCTATTTCTGAAAATCAACCTTCCTTCCAGTTTAAGGTGGTATTCCACACTGGAAGGAAACACTCTGAAATTATTTACTAATCCACAATCAGACATTCCCACTCCAATAGTCCAGAAAGATGTGAAATCAGCTCAGAGCCTGGCTGATATTCAGCAAATTGGAAAACAATTGTTCATCCCTGTTCAGTTAAATGATGAGAAGGACTCTGTTCTGGCCCGAGTGTGTGTGAACAACGGCAAGAGCTTCATCAGCGAAGCCATGTTCCGCCAACTCCCAAAAGATCCAGCCATTCCCACATACAAACTGATAGACAAATGGGAAATGGATCTGGAAACACCCAATTCCAAACATCTCCTGCCAAGCAGGTGTATGCTCAAATTCTCCATTGGCAACAAGAGCATAGTCCATAATTGTTGGGTCGTGCGAGACGTCAATGCCGCCTTTTACTTAGGCAGTGACATTCTCAATCGCTTTGCCATTAGTTTGGACCTAATAAACTTCAAAGCATGGTCCCGATTAGCGGATAATCCCATGGGCTTTGATGATCCAGGAAAAGCATTTAGGTCAGCTCAATTGCTACCTTATTCAGTTGAAATTCCGATTAAAGAGGAAGTCACCATTCTAGAAAGGACCCGACAATTCTCCCTGGAAGTGGAAGTTAAAAGAGGACAAAAATTGCAAAACCCTGATGCTTATATTCATCTAAATGCTTCTCTCCAACAGCAAGGGTTGGGGGTAAACCCAACACCATTAGTCAATATAGAACATGACACCATTCCAATAGAGGTGGATAACAGCGACTTAAAGAGTATTACTCTAGCCGCAGGCACCATTATTGGAATGGCGGTTGATGACCGACATTTTTCCATTGATTTAGGAAATTAACTGTTAGGACCAATCCCCAAGGACTGTTTTGACAGTGACCGTGATGACAACACAACACCAGACAGGATCTTTACCCGACATGGGGGGAACTTCCTGGTGTACACTTCCTGCCCTTATGGTAAGGAAGATGTGACTTGTGACTTCAGGAGGGATGAGGTGATCTTCCAGGTCCATGAGGGCTGCCTTTCCCACCTGAAGCATCCAGTCCAAATCAGCACTCTGACCAGGGACTTCTCCACCCAGCTGGAGGAGGCCGCTGAGATAGCAAAACCAGAAGTCTTTCCAGGCTTCAGGCAGATGGTTGAAGAGAGAGTCAACCTAGCTGATGCCTGTGTGACTCTGGAGCAGAGGCAAAAGTTGAAACAAGTTTTCTTGGATTTCCAAGATCTCTTTGCGGTGGACTCATATATGACTGTCATCGACATCCACACAACAACAATACCCACGGACCCTGGCATGACTCCAGTGTTTGTGAAAGAATATCGCTTGCCTCTCGCATCCATGGAGTCCCTTACTGAAATAATTAAGAACCTTGAGTCCTGGGGAATAATCCGTCCAGTACACAGCACCTTCAATAATCCGGTGCTGGGAATATTGAAGCCAAACGGCCAGTGGAGACTCTGCGCCGACCTTAGGGAGCTCAACAAACGGGTCCATACTTCCCTATGGCCTCTTCCCTACATTGACCAAGGGCTGGCCCAGATCCAGGGGTCACAGGTATTCACTGCAATAGACCTGACCAATGGATACTGGACCGTGCCTGTCAGTAGGGAGGACCAATACAAACTGGCTTTTACCTTTGGGGGCCAGCAGTACACATGGACCCGGACTCCCTTCGGATACCTCAACTCCAGCAATGAATTCAACATTTACCTACATAAGGCCATGCCCGACCTGGGTGCGAGGGGTAACCTGGCTTATGTAGATGATGTCCCCATCAAAAGTTCATCTGTGTAGGAACACATAGCGGAGATCCGTTATGTTCTGACACAGTTGAGGGCCGCTGGAGAAAAACTTTCCTTTCAGAAAGCACAGTGGTGTAAAACCCGTGTTAATTTCTTGGGGCATGAGATTACTCCTCAGGGTCTCTGTCCCCAGGAAAAGAAAGTGGAAGCACTCCAGAAACTGAAAGACCCACAACTCTGCGGGAACTAAGGAGGCTCCTTGGACTGACTAATTACAGCAGAAAGTTAATTGAGGGCTACGCAGAGATCACTAGACCCCTGATTCATCTCTTGAAGGGGGGGTCAAGTGGGAATGGGGTCCATAACAATCCGAGGCAGTAAAACAGCTCAAAAGAAGCCTCTCACAAGCGCCCTGCCTAGCTTACCCTGTCAGAAACAAGGAGATTTTCTTGGAGACAGGGTTCTCTAATACATGCTTGACTGCAGTATTATATCAAAAGCATGACAAGGTCAATAAAGTAATCTCCAATGTGAGCAAAACTTTATCCTCTGTGGAGTAAAAATTCAACGATTGTGAGAGGGCACTCCTGGCAACGGTGTGGGCATTGAAGAATTACCGCCCGTTTATCCAGGGGGAACACATCATAGTGGAGACTCCACACCAGCCTCTGCAATATCTCCAAAGTGACAGAATCCGGGCCGGAAATGTGAGTAATTCCTGAATTACTTCCTGGATTCTGTCAATGCAAGGCTTTCCTGTGGAGGTCAGATATGGCCAAAACAAGAAGAGTCCGCTCGCGCAAGTTCTGGCTGACTTGCATGATTGTGCCAGAGAAAACTGTCTCAAGGACGAAAGTCTTAAAATCAAGGACAACATGGAGGCATACCTACATTCCCCACACAAAGTCTTTGAAGAAGACAAGTGTGAGGGAATGCCCACTGTCTATGTGGACGGATGCTCTTACCATGTTGACAACAACGGGGAAAAAGAACTGGTGGCCGGCCTAGGGAATGCATGGGTGAATGAGTCCCCAGAACCCTTCGCTGGGTACAAAATTGGTCACCGAAGTAGTCAGGTGGCAGAGTTGATGGCTGTGCATCAGGCCATCCTCACTGCTGTCCAACATCAACTCCACGAACTGGTCATAATCACAGACTCGGATTATGTACGGAACGGGTTCGTGGAGCACCTGGTTAATTGGAAAACCAGAGGCATGTTATGTGCTAATAACAAACCCTTGAAACATGGGAAGTTAATCCAAAATATTGATGATCTGGTCACCTCGAATGGGATGACCGTCTACTGGAAAAAGATCAAGGGTCATTCCAAAGTAGAGGGACCAGACAAAACTGGAAATGACTTAGCTGATCAGCTGGCCAAAACTGGGGCCATCCAAGGGAATCTAATAGAGATTGAATCCCTGCTGGGGAAAATCCAGGTCACTGCTATCACTAGGTCCCAGACAAATGCTCACAATGGTCTTTCAACTGCACCATGGAGTAAGAAGAACCCAGATGCTGATTTGATTACGGCTCAGAAGGGGGATCCAATAATTGGTAAGTTTTACCAACACATTGAGGACCCTGAGAACTTTCCCCTGACGGAAACCGATTACATTGGGAAAGAGGACCTCAGAGTGTTGATGAAATGTCCAAAAAATGTCCGAATCCAAGATGGTTTGTTGGTAAGGAAATCCCAAGCTGGCCATGATCAGTGGGTGGTTCCTACCTCATTCCGAAGCCTGATGTTAAGTCACGGCCATGATGCGGCCACCGCCCGTCATAGGGGGTTTCATACAACACTTGAGATCTTAAGAGAGGTTGCATACTGGCCACACATGGGGCAGGACCTCGGCCAATACTTGAAGGGGTGTCTTGTGTGTGCACAATTTCAGCCAACATCCCTCACACACCGTGCGCCTCTCCAAAAGAGGAAGATGACACTGCCATGGTCAGATTTGCAAGTCGACTACATAGGGCCCGTGATTCACTCCTCTAGGGGGAATAAGTACATGTTGACGGTGACATGCTTATTTACTAAATGGGTGGAATGTCTCCCGGCCCCAAACTGCAAGGCAGAAACAGCAGGTGCCCTGATGATCAACCACATCTTTTCGCGTTTTGGTCTACCCCAAAGGATTGAGTCGGACAGAGATAGCCATTTTACCAGCGAAGTAATGACTAAGATGTGGGAGATACTGGGGGTTAAAAGGAAGCTACACATTGCTTACCGGCCAGCCTCTTCTGGTGCAGTAGAACGTTACAACAAAACCATTGTGAGCATCTTAAAAAAGTTTGTGGCAGATTCTGGGCCAAGTTGGGATATCCGATTACCTCTGGTCCTAATGGCCATCAGATGTACCCCTTCATCTGCAACTAAAATGTCACCGTTTGAGCTAATGACTGGACGCAGGATGATGCTTCCCCAACATTTGCTCTACAGGACCCAAGAGCAAACCTTGATCAATGCCTCCACAACGCATGAGTATGTTGAAAATTTAAGGAAACACCTTCAACATGCTTTTGCCTATGCTCAGCGAAACCTAGAAAGATCAGCCGATAGCATGAAGACTCACTATGATTTGAAGACTACTAGGAAAGAATACAATGTAGGGGACCGGGTTTATCTATACAATTTCCAAAGGAACCAGGCCAAACAACGGAAATTTCTGCCCACATGGAAGGAACCTTTTGAAATTGTAGACAAGATCTCCCCAGTCGCCTACAAGATCCACATCCCCAAGGGTAGTTTGGCGGAAGGGGAAGACAAGTGGGTCCATATAAATCAGCTAAAGTGTTGCCATCCCAGGCACACTCTGCAGCAACTGGAGAAGTCCTCTGCAATCCCAGAGGGGGCCACTCCAGAGTAATACAAGTCCAACCCTAAAATATTCCACATATAGCCTATAAAATCCTATGATTCTTGAATGCAAATGTCTCCTGATGTATAAAATGTATATGTTCGCCCCACCATTAATAGTGGTGGGGCAATGTCTACGTTCTGCTGCTTTTGCTTTGTCATCCTAGGAGAGAGGAAACCATGGAGACTAACCAAGGAGGACGACCCGGGGACCGAGAGCAAAGATCCGAGGGGCCCGGGGTACCGCCCAATACTCCCATCAGGACCGGCAAGGAGAACCGATCGATCCACCCTGATGGAGGAAAAGATGCTGAACTTGGCCATCTGCGGAATTGGAAGAAGATGATGCGGACATCCCAGCGCGTGTATCAAAACATCCTTTGCACCCGACTCCCCCTCGACTCGAAATCAAAGTGCAGTCGGGTGGGGGGGCTTGTTAGGTGTATCGACCCACGTTCAAGTTATTATGCTGCAACATTTGGTGCTGTGGGCTTAGAAAATCCAAGATGGCCGAAAATCCCACATTGGCGCCAGAATCCAGGAAAACCGTGCAGTTTTTGCGCACACCAAAATGGTCGCCTGACCTGCCACCCACCATTGCGAGCGTGATGGGCCAGAAGCGCCATGAGTGAAACGTGGTGCCAAAGGAAAAACAGCAGTGCCTGTTAGCTCAAAAAGCACTTTAAAATCACCTATGTTTCTCTGAATGCAAGCTCAAAATTCCTATTTCAAGCATTGCAAGATATTCAAAAATCTTACTGAACACCAGTAGACGTCTGGTAGAATGAAGTCTTGTGTGCATACCAAATCTTGAAAGATGAAGAGCCTAAAATAATGTTCATAACAAAACTGGCTGAACTGTGGATGTCAGCAGCTTAAGTGAAATTGGACTTAAAGCCACTAAAATTGAAATGTTTAAAATAAATGAGTGATTTACTTTGGAGTGTCACATAGGTTGCAACTGTTTAAATGTCATAGTTTTGAACTTAGAATCAGCGTTCTAGCTGCATGTGTCAAAATTGTAAGTTTGATTTGAATGAAGAAAAATGGGAACAAAAGTGACATTTGGCTGAAGCCTGGCTTAAAGAGATTGAATTCTGCCCGGCAACTACCCCCGACAGGAGTTGAAACTTGCCCAGCAACTGCATTCACAGCCCTGGCCTGTCTACTCCTGCCCCCACCAAAAGGAGATTACACCTCTCTGATTGAATTAGGGGCGGGGCACCTGAGACTGCAGGAAACAGGACAATGAACTTTCCTTGGCTCAGGCAAATGCTAAATCAGGGGGTCGTAAATGGCTTCCTCCCGGAAGGAAATGGGAGGGGCACTGCCTCTGTGAGCCAGCTGAGCTTGGAGGCGGGGACTGACAGAAATCCCCCCATGTGCTTTGGAACCTAAACCACACCCATCTGGACCAGAGCATAATTTTAAAAAGATGGTTAATTCATAGTACATAATTGTCAAAATTATATCAATATAATCATGATTCCTGTGATTTTTCTGTGCACATTTTAAGAGGTGTTAGGACTCTGTGGTATGTTTCGGGGGGTAATAGTGGAAAATAGGGTATTACTCCAAATGTATGTATGTTAAAAATCTGACACTTCATCATCTGATGCCCATATTCCTTGCGCTCATTTGTTTAAATTCTGGAAAAGTTTAGAGGTTGTGTTATGGATGAAAAGGGCAGAATTCTGTCAGAAGTGAACACAACATCTTACAAAGACAGGGATCAGATGGTTTGGTGCTACAGAAAATATTTTAACTGGACATATAATATCAGAAAAATTGTACATAGCTAAATATGCATTTAAGTCAAAAATAGATTTGTGTGCAAAGTGACAAGGGGAGTGTTCTTTCTGTATGCCATATAAAGGATGCCGGATGACTCACAACTCTGTTCCCCAGTCAGGCGACAAAGAATTTTCTAGCCTATCAGGATCCTTAGAGGGTTGGGCATAGAAAGTCAGCTTTCCCACCCACTTTCAAAAGACATAAAAAAGCCACTGAGACCCAAGGAGACATTCACTTTCTACTTTCTTGCGAAGCACTTTGCCGGACCAGACAATATCCAGAAGGAACATAGATTCTAGATTCCAGAACTTTTTAGCAGAAAGGCCTAGTCCACAAGCTGAATCCTTTCCAGAGGCCTCAGAATCCAGCAACCTAACCAAACTATTCAACAGCTGGGCGAGCTGTGTGATTCTGGCTAGAACCATGTGCCAAAATCAGAGACCAGACCAGACTGCTGTGCAGTGCCAGAACTTTTGCCAGAACCAGAGATCCAGACCAGCAGAGCGGAGAGAACTGCAGCTAAACCTGTTGACCAGATCTGTGACGAGGCCCATTCCTTCCAAAATTAGGAGTGAGTATCCAACCAGAGTTGTGCAAACCAATCTCTTAGTTTAAAATAATTTAATTCAAACCATTTCCACCTATTTAGAACTGCATAGAAATCGTGTGTCCATTCTATGATTTCAAACCTGTGAAAGTGTCATTTGCCATTTGAATCTTACTTTATTTCTGAAAATCTACCTCCACAAACTCGTCCGTATCTTTTGAACCGCGAGTGCTAGGAACGAGATGTAACTTTCATTTTAAAGCTAAGATCCTCAGCTTTCCAACAAACCTAAACCTTTCTACTGCTTATAGTTTTTCCATAATCGCGCTTGACGCACTCAGAAAAAGTGCTGCGAATTGCAATTTGAATCAAATTCCTCCACCTGTCAAAATCGCTGTCTTTTGCTTGCAACTGCTGAAATCCGTTTTCAACCTGATAATCCCTCATGAATCACTGATAGTGTTGACCTGAACCAATTGTAAGTACCTATCACCTACCCTGAATCTCCTATAGGGAATTAAAATCATTTTTAGCGTATTTTCACTTCTTTGCAAATCACATTTAAAGTATGTTGCCTGTGTTTAAAATCATCCCTGTTGCTCTAAGCTTGCTAGGGGGGAACTGAATTGGTATTGCATTCAATTGTATTCCTGAAAATTGTGTGCTCCCCTTCCATCTCCTTATATTGCATAGGGGGGGAGTGAATTGTCAAAAGAAAAAGTGATCCTATTATCTCTTGTGGAAACCATCTCAGTTATTTCTGTGCTGCATTCTTTTCCATCATTGCATTTCCTTGAACCCATAAAAGCATTCTCAGCTACTTTATCCTCTCTATACCAACTCATAAGTAATTAAAAAGTGTGCTAGTGTAATATTATCCATTGTTGATCACTGTCATATTCATAAGTGTGCTATCAAATATTAATTTATTTATAAAAGTGTGATGTATCTTGTTTATTTTTCAAATAAATCTTTTAATTTGCAAAACAAACCTACTTCTTGGCTCAGTGAGGTCAGGGAGATTCAAAGAGAGGGGCATTATACAAGGGTTTATCATCCAGATCTATGAACTTGTCATAAAAATATATAATTAAGGGCTTCCCTTGGGCATCCCAGACTCGGCATTGACTTAGTTGGAGTGCTGAATTGAGGTCACTTAACAATTCAGTTGCTTAGAGTGCCACCTATTTGTGACTGTAAGGAAGAATAGAATCCCATTGACCACCTTTTATGATATATATTGTTTTCAGTGACGGATGACAACACCCCGGAGTTGAATGGAGGCAGGATGTTACTATCTGTGTATGTAAAGGATCTATGTGATTTAATGGATTTTTTATCGAGGACGATTTGATCAAGTTTTTTTATTTAGAAATATTTCACCAAAAAAATATGTGGGGGGAGACCCCTCGCAGCCCCCCATGATCCCCATTTAGTAATTACCCTAACGTAACCCTCTGCATATACTTGCGATGAAATTCGGTAAAAAAATGTGTTCAAATCGTCCTCGATAAAATCTACTACAATGTGATCAATGTATGCCGTTGTAGATGAGTTTGCAACTCGCAAGCCATCTTGTTGCGTTGAGGGATGAAAAGTGACCATCTTGAAAGGCAGCATGTCCAGCGCACCCAAATGTGCCAGGGGAAGGGGAGGTTGCAGCTAGAAGTTGTTTAGAAACAACAATAGCCACTGAAGTGTGCACTGGGTGTGTACGAATTGTGTGGTAAATGGAAGTCATCAATTTCACAATCAGTACCACCTGCCAGGAATCACTAATGTGTGCAAGATCAAGCAAAATATGTTTAGATATTGCTGCCTGATTAGGTAGCTGTGGATAGTCCACTGTCCCTGGGGGATACGTGAGAGAGGTGCAGATTGCCTCTACTCGAGACTCAGCGGAAGCAACCCAATATAGAGGAGGATGGAATGGGAAGTGCCAACACCAACATCCACTGATGTGTCTGCAAATACTGATGATTTTGATGATGATTGTGATGCTGGAAATGTCTTATGGAGGTACAGGGCCCTCTAGTCCTTGTCCTACCAATACTATGTGTGTGTTTTCTCTATATTTTCTGCCACAGAGGTCCAGCCTGGACCTCTAGCAGTGCAGATCTTCATTTGATCTTTTGGTAAACAACACACATGCAATACCCTTATGACACCCATGAGTGGGGGTACACCCATGTACCCCTTATGTGTATTTTTGGGCACCTGTTTGTTGACCACAGAGCAGGGTATGTGCTGATGGCAGCTACATGCTGACTTGGCAGCGACTCAGACTGTCCTCCATTTTTTGGACACCCAGGCCCTGCCATAGGAATCAATGGATTCCTGATAGAAGGCAAGATGGCCACTGTGGCCTCTTGATTTAAATTGCCCTTTACCTTGTTTTCCAAAGTTCTTGGAAGCCCAGACTCTGTCCATTCCTCCTGAGTGGCTGTTGGGTGGAAACACCATATATATCTTTGTTCCCTTTCCCCCTGACTGGGTGTTGGGTGGGAATACAATACACAGCTCTGGAGTCGGCTTCTGTCAGACTGACTGGAGCTTTCCCAGGTGTTGTGTGCTGTGGGTACACCCTAGGGGTGGGACCTTTGTGAATGAAGTTGGGAGTCAACCTGTCCTGACTCACCTTCCCTAAGTGAGGCTTCAGACCACACCTCCACCTAGTGTTTGACTGCAGCAATGGTGCATTCCATGGCGCCTCACACAGAAGTGGCAACTTACTGTGCAACAGAATTCTCAACAAACAATGGGCTGCAGGACTACAACTCCTATGATGCAAGGTCTAGGGCACATCATGTGACAACGTGCTTGCCTCACACTGATACCCGGGAGCCTTTCGGACTCCGCAGGAGTTTGTATTTATTCAGCCATTGAGAACCGTGCAGTTCTCCTTAACTGTGTTTTTCCTGCAGTGAGCGTTTTTCCTATGTCCTGTTCTGCATTTCCGATCCTGTGTTTTAACCCACTTTCATTTTTTGGATTTTTCCTTGCTTCTCCTTGCCTATTGTGACGCTTCGTGTACTGCTGGACTGATTAGCAGGCTATTCCGACTTCCTTCATTGTAACCTGGATTGTCTTGCTTCTCCTTGCCAGCCATGACCTTTGAGTACTGCTGGATTGATTACCTGGCTATTCTGACTTCCATGTAAACTAGATTGTCTTGCTTCTCCTTGCCTGCCGTGATGCTTTGTGTGCTTCTGGATTGATTATTTGTTCTTCTACTCCTGCTTTCAGAACTTTCTCCTTTTGGATTTCCTGTCTTTACTTTTGCACTTTGATGAATTTATTGTTACTGATTATTTGTGGTTTTTGCATACTGGATTTTTACGGGACCTTTCTGGATTGAACTATAGTATGGTGGACATTGTGTTCTCCTTCAAGAACTGGATACCTTTTATCCCAACGTGTGGCCTATTAGATTGCGCCCTTGTACCATTTAAGTCAGGGGTACCCTTCAAGAACATCTGCATTTTGGACCAGCAATTCTTGTGACGAAGCTGCCAGTAGAACTACCCCATTGTATTGTACAGTGGTAGGAGCAGTCTGTACCCTATTAGGTTTGTCAGCGTTTATCATCAAAAATCATGCAGGAGTTGGGTACAAAGGAGTGGGTGGTGGTGCTTCTTGGTATACAGTACTGATTCTGATTATGCTTATTTTTTGTTTCTCTAGCACTGCTTGTTTCTCCTGCCTTTCCACCTGAGCCCCTAACCTGTCAGGTTGTTTACTGTTCTGCAGGCTGCGCTCTTGGGGGGAAAGTCTCCCTGTGAAAGGAGACCCTAGTCATTGTATTTCTGGGGACTAGAGTTATCTGCATCCAGGTGTATACTGGACACAACCTCACATTCTCTGTTGTGGCTGCCTGGTTTTTGCGTGTTTGACACAATGAATGAGACAGCCCTGACTGAAACTGACATGGATGCAGTGTAGTGTGCTGAAAGGCTGGGTACTTGCCCCAATCCACATTCTTTGTTATGGCTGGCTAGGTGGAGTGAATGGCCTGAATGCCTGTGAGCCTTATTGGCCATCTGTCTGCATGAATGTCCTTCTGGGTGATTGGCTGACTGAGCCTGGCTAAGCCAGAGTGAATGATGGACAGATGTGTATATCTGGGGACCTCTCACTTACCAATGTGTTTAAAAGCTGAAGTCGGAGCTGAGCAAAGTAGAAGCTGTTCCTTGAAGCCCAGCTGGAACAGAAGTCTGCTGCTGGATTTCTTCAATATAATCTGAAAGCTGTTGTGTCTCCCAAGCACTGATCCAGAGAGGACCTGCTAAGGAGACCTCTCCCTGAGCTTCAAGGGACCATCGTGCAAACTGCGCTCTTCATCGAAGTATCCTGGAAGCCAGTCATGTGTGCCTGCCATCCGGACAAGGGGTCTTCAAAGTCCTGAAGAGGAGGGCCTGGACATCTCAAGTCACAGAAGTCCATTGGTGTTGCCCATGGTCCGGAGGTGCATTTTGTGATCGCTGGAAGCCGTTGCTGTCTACCGTCCAGAAGAAGAGGTGCCCTGGCATAGTGCTGCTGGACACCCAGAGCTGTGAAAGTTCCAAACTGCCTAAGAACATTTGAAAGGACATCCATGCCATCACCACTGACCACTTCTGTCCAGCTGGATAGAGTCCAGAGTCGCAGGGTACAGTGGAAGGTCCACTGGTGAGTTTCCCACCACCAGAAGCTAACGAAAACATCAAGAGGGGCCAGACTTGGTGACGGTGCAAGTTCTACCCCAGTGGTCGAATCCCGGTCACCAGAAGCCATCCAGATATCCATGCTGAGGCTGCAGCACTGAAGAACCAAAAGTCGGAAAAAACTTTATATTCATGGCCCTTACTCTCATCTGCCGAGCCTTTAAGGAGCCAGCAGCAATTTTCATCTTCACAGGACTTTTGCAGCCGTAGAAATCGTCTAGCAAAGGAGAGCACCGCGAAGAGCCAAACTGCTTTGCTTCAGAAAGACTTTGGTTCCATTTTTCTTCTTGGTATCACACCCCAGTGGCTCCTTCTCCCAGAAGGGGTCAATCCTTGAAGGGAATCATCAAGTGAAACCGACCGCACCGTGATGAGTAAGAGCATCTTCTAGCCTCAGGAATCGTCTAGGAGTGCCAGAGTCATCTTGGATCCTGTTCTCCTGTGGCCTCTCAAGTACTTTCTGGGTGGTAGAACCTTTTAAAGAAAGCAAAGTTTATTGAACATTATTGGACTGGGCTGTAAAAGACAAGATAAGTTACTCCCTAACCTTTCGCTTTCAGATTGCCCAGGTGGGGGGATCCTTATCTATCTAGCCAAAAGAAATTATTCTGCCACTGTTCACCACTAACCTGCCTTTCTTCCCTATTCTATGCTGTTACACCTCACTTAAGAGTCCACATGACTAAACCTGCCTGCAGTTAGTGCATCAATTAATTTGAGTATTGTGTGGTACCATATAGAGTGTGTATATTTACCATTCTTTGAATAAGTATTTCAAGTACAAAGTGTTATTATGTATGTGTATAAATATATATATATATATATTCCTGATCCCTTATTTTAAATAAAGAAGCTGTGTTATCACCTAACATAGTGCGTGGACATTTCTTTGTGGGGACTTTGAGGAAACACTGTTAAGAACCAGCCTGCAGCCTCCTGAAAGCTTAAGGCTGGTTGCTCGTCGATAGTACCAAATTGAGAGCCTTACTGGGGTGTTCTGTGCCTTTACCCTACCATGTAGGGGGCCGATTTACAGATATCCCATCCAGTCTTTACAATGATGATGATGATGATGAGCAAGATAAAGATTGTGACCCATCAAAGTCCAGGCTGCCACACATGATTTTGGAAACCACTGATAATGAGGAGGAGGGCGGGAATGGAACAGATACAGAGATGGGAGCTGTTAAGAAATACATTGCTCAACCTATGTGCAGTGTCTTTCTAACAGAGCCTTGAAGATCTGAAAGTGCAAAATATCACCATGTGGCAGCTGCATCAGCAGCACCCCACCCATGACAACCTTAAGAGGACAGGTGAGCAAAGGACCCATCTTAGCCCACCATAAAAAAAGATCTTGTCATCAGAGGTAGTGGTAAGACCGTCAAGGTCAACCATCTTTAGGGTCCTTTATGATGCTGCACTATGCATGGTACTAGGATAAACTCACAGGGCCTCAACTGCAGACCTCCCAATAACAGCATTAGACCAGCATCCACCACAAGCCCATCCCATCACACCAGAAAACCTAACTGCTATGCCATTGTATTGGGTGCCAAGCCCCAGGCACGCTTTCCAAGCAGAATATAGTTCATGTAGGCTTTGCAGTGAATCCTCAGAGCATGAACAAAAATAAAACAGGTCACATGACAGACTGGGACGTTTTAACAATAGCATCCTTGGAATAGGTCATGAATGAGGTATAGAAAGGTTTATGGGCTTAGCTGCCAAGTGTCCCAAATGGCCAGCTGACGTCGACAATAGGCCACAAGGGGATTAATGCAGAGGCCAATCTCAAACCAGTGAAGTATTGTGTCAAACCTTAGCACAGAAAATGATTCTAAGTACTTAATGATCATTTCATCAGAATAATAATGAAGGAATAATGAGTATTCAAAAATTGATCTGCAGAATATGCTAATTAAAATGTTCTTGATTAGCAGAAAATGTGTTTGATTAGCAATGTTGTTCCAATATTTTTAATATCACCAGAAGCTATTTGTTCCCAAGATATAAAATGAGCAGCAATGCAGCATTTATGTGTACTGCTGAAGTCAGACAATTGTGAGATGGGTCTAAAATATAAATACACAAAGAAATAGATATGATAAAAAGGGCTCTGAAAACAATGTTCACTGCAAGGCTCTGTGCTGACCCATCATTTGCTGTGTAATAAGAAGTTCATAGGTTTCATAAATCAAAAAGTTCACAAGGTTAGAGGCAAGTCATAACTGGAGACTAAATAAGTAATATGGTGTCAGCTTCAGGTGGACAAGATTGTCCATACCGGTCATTGATATCAACTTGTTTCAAAATAGTGTTAAATACCACTTTTGGGCAAGGCTAGGGCCTCTAAAGGTCCTCAAGCCTGAGCCAAGTATGTCCAAGTACAGCATCGCATCCGGCGTACCTATGAAAGTGATATTTATCTCTATTATCACTCAGAGCCCCATTTGGGGTGCTGATACACGTATTTGCTTGTTTATAGGCAAACCAGGCTTTGTATAATTCATGCTTCCCTTAAAAAGAAATTACACATATTGGCCCTCATTCTGAGTTTGGAGGTAAGTACCGTCCATTACCGGCATGGCACAAATAGCGTGTCTGAGCTGGCAATAGACCGCTAAAAGCGCACTATGCCGGTAATGGACGTAGCGGCATGCCGTTATTTACGGTCACCATTAAATTGCAGCACCGGAAATGGCGTCATCGCACAGGAACGGGAAGGAGCACAGTGGCCATCTTTAAAAACACAATCCATTGCCATTCTCACCAGACAGGACCCCTGGCACACTGGTGACTTACCGGAAACTAACTGCAACCACCAGGGAATGCCCAAAGCACCAAAGAAGGGAGCTGCCCGCCTCCGAAAGGAGCGGTTTAGCCCAGATGAGCTGCAAATGCTTGTAGATACCGTCCACGAGCATGCTGGGACTGTTTTTTAGCAGCAACATGCGGAGGGAGGCGGTGCTGGAAAAAAAAGAAATCTGGGCACTAGTATGCCAAAAGGTGAGCACAGTGGGCAACACCCCCCGCACCATAAAGGATTGCCGCAAAAGGTGGGATGACCTGCGGCTGAGGGTGCGGAGCATCCTCTCTGCAAACAGAAACCAGGCCTTGGAGACTGGAAGAGGCCCATGTTCACCAATAAAACTCATGCCGTGGGAGGAGACACGTGTGGCCATGATAGGGGCCGAATCCATTGAAGGGGTCGGAGAAATGGAGTGTGGCGCGACGTCATCCGCTGATGGAGGTGAGTGTCCAAAGTAAATACTGCAAACGCAAATGTTCTGAAAGTCACTGCTAACGTCTGGCCAAAGAGTTACGGCATGGTCGGCCACAAACCCTCCCCTGTAAATCATGCCGAAGCAAGTGAGACCCAAGCCAGTGCCAGGTGCAAGTCTGTAACGTACATGCCACATACCACACAAAGTTGCCCATCCCATGAGGCACACAGGGTGGTTGATGTAAACAGTGTGCGTGTTAGACAGCACAGTACCTGGCCAACATGAGTGACACCGACACATGCATGCATTGACCACCCAAGTATGGAATGACGTGCCGTTCCCTACACAAATGTTGATTACCCACAATTGTCTGAATGTGCTATCGTAGCCATGTATGAATGCTGGCTATCCAAACATCACTCATGCCGTCCCTCTCTTCCACCCCCACAGGCAGTGAGCATGACAGTGAGGAGCAGGAGAGCAACCGTCCCAGCACTTCCAGGGGCCAAGGCAGGGGCCGCCGTCTCCCAGCAACAAAGACAACACTGGGACATACACCACCAGCACTAGCAAGGCCCGTGGAGGGTGCACCACCCCCACCCCCGCCACCACCACTCCCAGCTCTGGCTGCAGACACCTGCCCAATGCCACGGTCCGAGGAGTCCAGTGTGGCTGGGGAGGTGCCATGGACCCCTCGAAGTTGAGGACAGCCCCAGTGACATCTGGGGAGCGGCTGAGGACGACACAGTGGAAGTCGTGCACACCCCAGAAGACTACTCAAACCCCAGGTATCCTTCGGTGACCCTGGTTAGAACGACACACTGGAGCAGTCTGGCCAAGGACAGACAAAGGGACATGGCAGTCCTGTGTACAGTTCCCTTGAGGAAGCACCGGCAGGACATGTCAGCCCGATCCCCAGCAGGGCCACTGCTTCATACGCCGATGCACAGCGGGCTGACCAGCTCACAGCCCTGATAACAGAATTTGTGCAGGACAATCGGCAGGCCAGGGAGGAGTGGCGTGATGAATTGAGGGCACTGGGCCAATCCATAACGGAAAGCACCAACCGCCTCTGCGAGGTGCTCGGCCGCATAGCCGATGCTCTGGAGGCTGCTCATCCTGGCCAACAGCCTCAGCATGAGGACACACCTTCAATGAGCAACTCCACCCAGACCAGTCCACTCCGTTGGTCACTCCGTGCACCTTGCACCACCGGGACATGCCTCCCCCTGGCTCCGGGAGCGCAGAGTGACTTTACTGACTTTACGTGGACCCTATGGGACTAGTGTGGGGTTGTTGTGGTTGGAGTGGGAGGGGGGTGAGGGTGTGTTGGGGAGTTGTGGGGGAGGGGGAGGTGGGTGAGGGTGTGTTGGGGAGTTGTGGGGGAGGGGGAGGAGGTGAGGGTGGTGGAGGGTTTGTTTTTCACATTGATATTTTCACTTTCAATACACCAGTTGTTCATCAAAAAAATTACCAGAGTGGACATTCATCATTGTGCATGTGTCATTTATTCTTCCACAGTGCATAGTGTACATGTATCCCCACACCCAGTGCCCTATGTCCTAACATTATGTCACCCTCTGCTGACTTGTGTGTCAGAAATATTGTGCAATCAATGACTGCGACACGGCACGTCCCTCCTGTGCATCGGCACCGTAGTGATTTCCTGCCACATCTTCCTCCTCCCCTTCATCATCATCAGGTGGTAGCAGTTCCATGTCACGGGGCAGGGGCACCTTCCGACGGATGCACATATTGTGCAGCATTACACATGCCATGGTGATCTTGGCCACCTTCTCATGGCTGTAGAGGAGAGCCCCACCCGACCGGCTGAGGCAGCGAAATCGTGCCTTCAACAGGCCAAAGGTCTGCTCTATCACCACACGTGTACGGGTTTGGGAACGATTGTAGTCCTCCTCGTGCCTGGTCTGTGGGTTTCGGACAGGGGTCATGAGCCATGGCTTCAAGGGATAGCCACAATCACCTGCATGAGAGTGGAATAAAGGTAAGTGATTGCACATTCATGTAGGACAACTGTACTAGTCTCACATGGAAGAAGGTAATTTGTGCCCCCACGCACATGTCCCTGGATGCATTGACCCCATTTCTGGCCCCGCTATGTGCCCTGTGCAATGAACTAATGGTGTGGGTTGCATCTTCAAGATGGGTCATGGTTTGCACTGACATCTTGTTGCACGTGCATTGTATATGCATACAGCAGTGTTGGTGTAAAATGAGTGATGAGTAGTGTTCTGTGGAATTTGGTAGTAGGGAGCTTTGGCTGTAGTCAGTTCTATATTGGGGATTCTGCACTGATCAGTTCCATGGTGACATGCAGTACTTCTATGGGTGTGCCGAACCAGTGACACACTGTGGTATCCCAGGTCGACTCAGTTCAATGCACGGCCAGGGATAACTGTCCTGTGTGGTGAAATGCGGCAGTCAGCAACATAGCGCATATGCAGTGCAGAGTGCTGGATGACCTTACGGTGTGTGAGGGCCGATGATGAGTTGTGCATGTGTTGTGGGATGTGGGCTGGTTACCTATTAGTCATGTAGTGATGGGTGTCGGCCTTACTTCATCACTATGGGATTTGGTTGTCATTTACCATTTCAGTTGCTTTGGGGCACAGTGTTCGGTGATGTGCACATCGTGCTCTGACGTCAACATTCCCACCCAGGTGGAGTATGCATCCCCCCCCATTCCCACCCAGATGGCGTATGCATCCCCCCATTCCCACCCAGGTGGAGTATGCACCCCCCATTCCCACCCAGGTGGAGTATGCATCCCCCCATTCCCACCCAGGTGGAGTATGCAGCCACCCACCTCACAACCCCAATGCACTGCCATGGCCCAGTCAGGCAACTCACCAAGCAGCCAGGCACGTCGTCCAGCATGTCGCTCCATGTAGCGTGGTAGCATGGAGTTCCGCAGTACCAAAGTGTCATGAGCTGATCCTGGATATCGGGCACAGCAATGTGTGATGATCTTGCTGGCGTCGCATACCATCTGCACATTGATGGAGTGGTATTGCTTGCGGTTGCGATACACCACCTCCATGGCATGCGGGACCAACAACTCCATGTGGGTGCAGTCGAGGGCACCTACACAATTTGGCATGCCTGCCAGTGCATGGAAGGCAACTTTTGTATTGAATATCTCCTGGGGAGTCCGGGGTAGGGATATGTAGTCCCTTGTGTGCTTGAGGAGGGCATCCAGCACTTGGTTCATTATCCGGAAAAAGAAGGGTTTTGATATGCCATGCATGTGCCCCACTGTGTGCTGTTAGGTGCCTGTGGCAAGGAAGTGGAGCACAGACACTACCTTCAGTAGAGGGGGGATGGCGGTGGGTATTTCTATGAGGCTCACTATGTCGTTGTGTATCAGGTCCACTATGGTGGTGATGGTGTCACGGTGAAGCAGGTACAGGGTGTGGATCTGCTCAGGTGTTAGGTTGAAGGGGGTGGCTGTGATGCGAGGGATTGGGGGCTGCCGGCGTGGTAACGCTGGCTGCACTGGTGGGGCATGCTGGGCCTGTCTCACCCTCCTTCTCCTCTTGCGTCTCCTCTGTGGTGGCGGTTGTTGTTGTTGTTGCTGTTGAGGCATTGCAAGCAGGGCAATGCTACTAATATTGGTATCATCTTGGTGTGGTAGGGGGTGTGGTGTGTGGGTGTGCTCCTTTTGTACTGGCCCTGACTCCATTGTCTCCACCTGTGTTGATTGTGTGCGCTTGTGGCACTTGGAAACACTGCTCAGACTTATTAATGCCTGGTCGGCGATGCCGTATTTACACCATGCCGGTAAGCATTTTTCCGGCCTTCAGGAGGCTGTTATTTGCATGTCTGCATCACTTATGATCATCTCCGGTTTACGGCATGCCGCTAATGCCGGCATGGTGTGTTGCATGCGCATGCCCAGACCGCTATTTACGGCATTGTAAAGTATGATTCCGTAAATGGCGGTCTGGTTGGTTAGAATAGCCAGTAGCGGTAAGCGATGCCAGTAATCCTTTACCGGCATCGTTATTCCCTTACCTCCAAAATCGGAATGACTCCCATTGTCTTGATTGGAAATAACTATTTCCAGTATCTGGATGTGAGCTTAGAGGTGTGGAGGTCAGTGGAAAGGGGGGGTCAAGGAGTGGCATTCCAGGGGAAACTTGGCTAGGGCACTGCTACCAAGGACACCGTGAAGGCTTGGTAGAGGTGCAGCAGCCCAGCATGAAATGTGGAAGGCTACTTGCAGATTCCGCGTTCGTTCACAGCCACTCCTGCAGATTGTAATATATAATGCAATCATAATGGTAGAGCAAAGTGAGCTCTGGAGGCTAAATAGAGTGCATGGAATTGCAGTAGATCTGTAGATGTGCGGACTGGATGAAACTATTCATCACCACTATGCGTAAACATAGTTAGCTTTGTGTATTCATTACGTAAGAGGAAAGAAAGTAACAGACAAAGCATAGTGGACAGCGTAGCAGGCAGAGTACTGGGAAAGGAAAATTAAGTGGAATATTGTATTTTGCAGCCATATTCCTTTAAGAGTAACTGGTACAATGCAACAGGGTGATAAGATAGAATGTTAAGGATCTTAGGGCATCAGGTCATGGGTTCAGCACCTGTTTCACAGAAGAATGCAACCAGCACATAACAGAAGTAGGTTTGCCATCAAAAGCATTTGGCCCTGTGATCATGTACATTTTCGTGTTCGTTTGTCAATATGATGCACCTTCCCCAACAAAATGAAACATGGTTGACAGTATGAGATTCAGATACACTAAGCTAAACTTTACTGAAACAAAGAGACAATGCAGTGGTTTACAGTAGCAATACTGTAATTAAGCATTATGTATCAACTTACATTTTTAGGAATGGAATTGCAGGACTCACTTTTAAAACAATTAAGTATGTACATACTGGTATCTGCCAAGCAGGATATAGTTTGCTTTGGAAATTGCAAGTGGCATTGGAAAGTGGCTGTTGGGCTGGAAGGACTCTGCTCAGCCCTCCCCTGTTCGGTGAAAAACGCTGCCGCTGCCGTCGCCATCGACGAGAGGAAGCCCTTTTGAGTGCTTACAAGCCGTAACACTACTACAACCACAATTCAACACTTGGCCATGCCCCCATACTTGTCTGCATTTGCTTGGTTTCTTTATTTACTGGGGCTCTCGCGCATTGCACGCGCGCATTGCAAGTGGCATTGGAAAGTGGCTGTTGGGCTGGAAGGACTCTGCTCAGCCCTCCCCTGTTCGGTGAAAAACACTGCCGCTGCCGTCGCCGTCGGCGAGAGGAAGCCCTTTTGAGTGTTTACAAGCCGTAACACTACTACAACCACAATTCAAGTAAAGGACTCATTTTTTGGACTGACTCTTTGGGTTATTGTGCCCATTCTGTGCATTCTGTGCTAGATACCGTGGACTGCGGTGAGCTTCTTACTTACCTTGATTCTTATTGGAGCTTTCTCTTCTCTCTTTGCAGTGCTTGGCCACGGCCCCATACTTGTCTGCATTTGCTTGGTTTCTTTATTTACTGGGGCTCTCGCGCATTGCGCGCGCGCATTTCAAGTGGCATTGGAAAGTGGCTGTTGGGCTGTTAGGCTGAGTAGGTGAGCAGGGATGTGGGTGATGTGGGGTGCACTTACGATTGTATTTTGAAGTCATTCTATAAGCATAAGACGTACACATGAATGTATTGTAATGATTGCAAAAATACCCCAAGCGAGAAATGGGTTAACATATACTTAGTAAATGTTCTATTTCCGGGGTGAATATTAACAACAAAGTGAAGTTGAATAAAAGATGGTAGTGCGTCTACGTAGTGGACACAGAGAGGGGCACCCTCCAATTAAGAAGCGGCAAAGCATGCCCCATGGTTCAAATCAATTAACAAATTCTAAAAGTACTCTCGCTGTAATGGCAAACTGTGATTATACCAATACAAATATTGGGGGTAGCGATCCGCGAGATACAAATCAAAAAACGATAGAAGAATCTATGATTTGCCATAAGGTGGCCTTTGCTTATATGAAAGCATCAATGAACCTTCCACCTCTACCTAGTAGCCTCAATTCGATCAAGGAGGTTGAGAAGAGGTCTATCTCAAAGGTACCAAAAAGCTTCTTAAGTATGAGAGACTGTGAACTAACCGTTTCTCCAGTAAATGATGAGCAAAATGATCCAGCTGATGTATCTATGCTAGCACCGGAGATTCTTAATGTGCTTGAAAAAAGAATAGAGCTATCAGAGGGTCCTTCAACCCCAGTGACTGCACCAGTAGGGAGAGTTGCCAAAGTACATTTTCACAGAGCCATTCAGAGTCAGGCTTCTCTGCCCACGGATTACACCATGGGTGAGGAAGAATATGCAGTCGAATTGGGAGAGGGATCCTCTGATATCCCTAACAAAATCCTGGCATATGAAGAGGCATCTGTAGCAGAGGAACCAGAGAGGCCTCCTAGAATAGCTTCACAGAACACCTCATCTCCCCCTCCACTCATATCCCCAGTAGAAGAAATGCAAACCTTGGAAGCGAACTATCCAGTGATATCTAGAATTTTAAATCTTCTAGATAAAGGACACGAATATACTCACTACGAGCTAAGGGACATTAAAACGGCTCTAGCTCTTATCCTGGAAAAGTTCAATAAGCTAGAGGGGTTTATATTTGCGGAAACCTATAAACAAAATGGGGGACTAATTTCTCCAAAATCAACCGGGACGCTTAAAAAAGCATCTGCGACCCAAACGGACCCTGATGCCATGAAGAAGGATCAGCACGTTGAAATTCCTCCAAACCAAATAGAGCCTCAGTCAAAAGGTCTATCAATCTATACATTCCCTCAATCCTTCGCAAAAATCGTGAATACGAAAAACACTGGGGAGGTGATCCAAATTTTCTCACATGCACAATTATGTCAGATGATAACAGCTCATGCAGAGAAAATTGACCAACTGATGTTCTTTAATCAGATTAATGCAGAGGATAAAGGAGTGGAGCTTACTTCGGATGGGTTACCAAATCATACAGGGAATGAACCGATACTGGATAGTCCGTCAGTACTCAGAAAACTGATGGATGAGGAAAATAAACAGAAGGAGGAGGTTGATGAAGTCGACTCCACAGAAGATGCTTCCCTAAATATTCCACAAGGTAAATACTTTACTTCCGGAAAAGAAAAAAAATCTTACCTTTGTGCTTTGAAAAGAGCTCAACTTCGAAAGGCTTGTGATGGTGAAATCAACAAAAAACTGCCCACAGGCAACAATAATAACAAAGAAAAAAAAAAGAAAAAAAAATGTGAAAAAACCGAAGGAAGCAGAAAAGAAAAAATGAAAAGCCCTATTCCCCAGGAATCATCTGACTTGGGAATAAATGTGGAGGAACTTACCATGGAGAGTAGGCTAGCACTCCAGTTAAATGCAAAAGGTGAGCCTACCATCACTGATAAAGTAAACGTGAAAATTAGGGAGATTCCAGATGATGTTGTAGCTAAGCAAAGTGCTGAACTGACTGTCCAAAAACAAAATGAATTTGCATCATCCCTCACGGTCTCTCAACAGACACTGCTCTCTATGTTTTATAAACCCATCCCCAATAAAAAATCTAATATGGGGAAATATTCTGGGGACATTGAGGAGGACAAAGTGTCCGAGGTAGCTGAACTTGAAACAGAAGCTGCCTCAAAAGGTTGTATTGAAAAAAATGTAAAGGTATTGGATGAACAGAACAAGAAAAAAATCGATCAGACAACACTTATGGAATATCCCAAAAAGATCACAACAAATACGAACTTAATAGGCGAACAGCCTGTACTCTCACCAAATGAAGTAATCCATGAACAGGAACAGGGTGGCTCCCAGGAACACGAACATCGAGTGTACTACGAAAACTCAAATTATATCGAAGACAAATATGAAGGAGCTAAAGAGGAGGAGTATGCAGAATCTATCCCGCTGAAGACCTGTATCATTGGATGGATCAGTTCCCCCGAAATCAACCAACAAAAAAGCTTAAATCGGTCATTTATGCTACAAGCCTTTCAAAAAATTCCTGCCCTGAGAACACTATCCTCCAATGATAATGAATGGATCACGCTTCCACCGATTAAAAATAATAGGATGGTGTTCCAGGTTCAATCTACTATTATTACCGAGTTGCTTTGGAAGTACAAAAGACAACTAAATATGATAGGTTTGGAATTGCATCTTTTACAATCAATTGATGATGCAATTGAATTCAATGAGAAACCTTTACCAACTATAACTACGCAAGTAAGTCCAAGGGTAGTAAACCCAGACAATCACTCTTCTGAATTTGCGGTATTAGCACATTTAGCAGCAATGTCGGATACCAGCAAGGATTGGTCTTGGCTATCCGCATTGTTAGCATCTTCAAGAGAATCTAAAAATACATCAAATATCTAACCATTAAATACACCACTACGTGTCGTCTCATGGAATTCCTGTGGTACTAAACATTTACTATGTTGGGCAAGCACAAATAACATTCAGGAGCAGGTTGATATCATTCTTTCACAGGAAACCATGAGTGTGTCAACCATTCAGATTAATGGTTTTAAGGCTGTTCAAATAGCTGCAGCAAAGGGCTCTCACGGAAGGCCTGCAGGGGGAATTGCTATTTTCATTAATAATGAATTAGGATATGTGATTCACAAAACATGCAAGGATCAATCGTTTGTGGCAATTGCAATGCAAATAGGGATTGAGGATAAAGAATGGTATTTGGTAATCTCCCTATATCACAATCCTATAAATGTTAAATTAGAACAGATTACGAAGAAACTAGCAGCCCTCTTTGATGATGTCTTTTTACAGTGGTCACAAATTAATGTGATTCTGGGGGGGGGACTTTAATGCAGATTGCCTTGGTATCACACAGCCTAATTCAATGAAGTGTGCTAGTTACAAAAATACTCCAGCCAATGTACGTGGGGATGTGTGGTATGCATTTCTAACGTCTTGGGAGTTGTACTTTGTGCCATTTGAATCTGAAAAAGTGATGGCTACTTGGTCCAGAAATTACAACTACTCTGTGATTGATTATTTTGTTGGTTCTACGGGAATATGTGGAATGTGTAATGATATAGCAATCACGGATCCAGGCGTCAGTGATCACAAGATGTTGCATTTAATGTTGAAACAAAAAATAGTAAGATTAATATGTGACCCCTCACATGTTCTAATAACAAACGATAGGCTAGGAGCCTCTCTAAGATGGAGCGCGTATACTTGTGATTCCCTAAATGCGTTAATTGAAGAGAATATACAAATACATACACTAGCCCACTGTTTACCCACAAATGTTCAACTTAGAATGAAACTATATTTGAAAGTTATTAAGGGGGCAATTGCAATACTTATTTCAAGACAAAAAACAAACAAAACTAAGAATTGTTGCTTACAGAACTTTAGTAGAAAGATGCAACTTGCTAAAAGGCAGAAAAACTCAGAATTGAAAAAATTGAACTATTTAAAATTGAACGAGGAAGAATTCCAACGATATAAAAGACGGATATGTAACCTGTATAAAAATAGATGCAAAAACTATAAAATCTATCAATATAATCTTACTAATCAGGCGATGATTTCCAGTCTGTGTCGCAACGATAGGCGCTCCACCTGGTCTATTTTGCGCGATGATAAAGCCAAAAAGCGAGGACTACAAACATCTAATATTTCAGAGGATGAATGGTATAACTTCTATAAACAAAAATTTGCTCTACCTGAACGCTATGAAAGAACCTACTCTAACAAGCAAATCATCATTGTGGGAGGTTGTTCATATTGGGATCGGTCAGAAATCAAAAATGCCATACTTAAACTTAACAACTCAAAAGCACCTGGACCGGACTGTATCCCGCCTTGTGCGATCAAAAGAGATCCCATGTTATGGGCTAATATAATATACTATCAAATCCAACAAATTATGTGCAACCAAGTAATTTCCCAATCATGGGTAAAGGCTATAATCGTACCTATCCATAAAAAGGGTACGTTAACAGACCCATTAAATTATAGGCCGATTGCACTAATTAACGCAAGTTCTAAAGTATTTGCAATCTTAATTTTGCAAGAGCTTCACACAATTATTAGTGAAGCGCAAATATTTTCACGCTTCCAAATTGGTTTTAGAGCCCACATGGGCACCGCTCTGAAGGCATAATTGTTAGCTCATTTACTGGCACAATCTAAAATTCCCAATTCAGGCCCACTATACATGGCTTCAGTGGACCTGTCATCAGCGTTTGACTGTGTGATTAGAGCACTTCTTTGGGAAAAAATGGCCAGGAAGGGTATTCCAGATCATTTGATATCTCTTATTGTGGGACTCCACTATAACACATCTTACTCGGTAAGAACCAGTGCTACAGGAGCAACCACACATCCAATACCGACGGAGGTGGGGGTTAAGCAGGGCTGCAATTTGGCAGCGACCCTGTTTAACCTCTACCTCTGTGATATTGATGAAATTTGGACAAGGGAGATAACATACCCCGCTAGGCTTGGACACCTAAAAATTCAGTGGCTGGCCTTTGCGATGATAATATCATTTTTGATAGAACACCATATGGCCGACAATTGAAGTTAAACATCTTTACTGAATTTCTCTACAAACACAATCTACAATGTAATGTAAACAAATCTAAAATAATGATATTTAGGAACCTCAAAAGGAACTTAAAGTTAACGAAATGGACAATCGACTCCATGATTATACCAGTAGAAATTTCCCTAAAATATCTAGGCTATAATGTGACAGATACCAACTCTAAGACTAACTGGAAGGAAGGGCTTAATGGAAAACTCTCTACTTTAATAACACAAATGAAGATGATCTATGGGAGATATTGCAAGTATTCGATGTGTCCGCTCTTTGAATTTGACATGCTCAAAGTAGAACCAGTCCTGCTTTATGGGCTCGACTTGTGTTTAATGGATATTTATGACATTTTAGATCAGTTACAAGGAAAAGCTTGGAAATGTACCCTGTGGTTAGCCAAATCCATGCCTAACTGTGTGCTACGGCAGGAATTGGGCCTAACTGCATTATCCGCGGGATTTCAATGGCGGCAATTGTCGAATTTAGCAAAGATGTTGTACCCGCCAAAAAACTCAATATATGAAGAATTTAGGGTGATGATCATTGAGGAGAAACCTCCTTCTGTTATGAATTTTTACAAAGACATGGGAACTTTACTTAAGGAAATGGCATTGACAACTGAGGACTTGGAATGTAGGGTGTTGCATTTTAAGAAACGACTATTTGAATTGGATTGGACTAAAACACTAAATATGATGAACAACAAAATGTACTATTACGAGGCCAATTTATTTGCAACTGCAAGAACTCCGAGAAAAATGTACCTAATACAATTTCCTTGCAATAAATACAGAGATTTAAATATGAGATTTAGGTTGAATCAACTCCACACCTTAGAAAATACTTCAAGATGGCATAAAACCTTTGAAAACATTAGTGTAACCATCTGTTGATTCTGTAAAGTTACGTCACAAACTGAATCTTTGAAACATTTGGTTATCTACTGTAGTTATTTTGAATCAGTACGACAAAATATGATAGGACCTGAAAAAATCGGGAATTCACTAAATGCAAGGGAATGGTGTTGGAAAAATATGATGTGGGGTAATTCGACTAAAACTATAATCTTGACTTACGAGATTTCTTATACTTTTGGTACATGAGTTAGAATATAAAGAGGTGATCAATGCATAAGAATTGCATAACAGTTAAGGTTTAACCCGAACTGCAAATTTAAAAACAGAATCAAGATAGAAAAATGTAAGTCTGCTCATTTTCTTAATAATGAATAATTTGTGTCATTAATTCATTAATTATTTACAATGTCTGTGAACAGTTACTCTTATCCTCCTCACTTGAAATTATCTATATTAATAATTTGTGTTTTAATTGTAAACTATTTAAAAAAGAGTTATAGTAGTGAATGTTTGATTGAAAGGAATGTATGAGATATTTAATGTTTTTTTTATGTGACGATATGTTAGAGTAATAAGTACTGTAGGAAAGAAATTTATGAGATATTTAATGTTTTTCTTTTTGTGATCATATGTTAAAAGTAAAAAGTATTCTATGATAAGAATATAACATATGAGATTATGTTGTGAAAGTTTGTTAATTAAACTAATAAACAACTTTTTATTAAAAAAAAATAGTTTGCTGAAAGTATCATCCTGATTACTTCTTGTTTGCAATTATTTGAAAAATAAAGCACTTTTCTTGTCTAGCACTCCAACGCAGACCTTTGGCACATGTAAGAGTGGAGGAGGTGGATACTTCTGCACTCTCTCCATTAGCTCCTTTAAACTACACAAGTGTACATTTAATTAGCAAACTTACAGAACTTCATAGCAAATTGTTATGCGACACTGCATATTTTATGCCTTGATAATCAATGAATAATAAAGCCTTTTTTTATTTGGCAGGCCCTTAATATTAGGACAAGGATGTGTGGTTTGGTGGCTATCTGACATTTACTTTTCTGATTTATAGAAATATTAAGGTTTCGTTTTTGGTGAATTTGTGTTTTTATACAAGAATGGTTACTGTTTTTTATTGTTTAGTTGATGCATTTTAACTATAATTAATTAGTGCCCATTGCTGTTCACTAGCTGTCTATGAATACTAAAATTGTTGTACTATTTGCCTATTTTTATACTGTATTATGCACTTGTCACTTTATACTTGTAGTATGGTTTGTGATATTCTGTGATGATTTTTTATAATAGTGAAGATTTTGTTTCTGTAATTTTCCTCTAAATCGATCATATTATGTTTTAAATAAAGATCTATGCCAAATATCAGCATGTGGCAGCCACATCATCATCCCACCCCCACAACAACGTTTGCGGAGAGATGAGCTTAGGGCACATTTTAGCCTATTACAAAAACAAAAATAATGACATCTCGTAGCCTGCAATCTGTGCAAGAAAACTCTTTGGGCGGGTAGGACTGCAATCAGCTAGGGCACCACATCTTTGCAGCAATATATGGTGCAGCACCACACACAGGAAAGGGATTAACTCGCATTTTCTCAACTGCAACCCTCCCAATACCAGCAGCCAATCAGTATACCAGCACCAGCCCATATCTTCACTCCAGAAAACATTACTGCTGTCCCATCATAGAGGGTGCCCGACCCAGGCCAACGTCCCATGCAAAGTACAGTTCAGACAAACTTTGCAATTATTCCATTTTGCATCAGTTCTATACTGGTACACTTGGTGTATGCAGGGATTTAATGGCAGGGGCCAACAGGGAGTTTCCATCTGGAAGATGGTAAAGGAGGTGGTAGCCCAGTGGGCAAGCCCCTGACAGCTACAGGCTGGCTTTGTTGGAGGTAACAATTATTTAATATCCAAGCAAGTCATTTCCTATACACACATCTTTCATGTTATGGTGACACATTTAATTAGCAAATAACAATTTGTGAAGAAAATGATTGCTGTGGCTCTGAAGTTAGGCCTACAGTGCTTACAATGAACTGTGCCAACAGCATGTGCACCACAAATTGACACAGCACAACTGGAAGATCACAGTTATCATTCATTGGAATTGGGCTTTCCACTTGATGGACAGGCTGAGTGTGCAATAAAATGCCTTAATTGATTACAATGACAGTCACAGCCAAGAATTAAATTGGGAATTCTTTACTCCAAGACAGTGGCAATTGCTATCTGATGCCTGCACAGTTGAGGTCCGTTTGCAGAGGCCATCAAGCATATTACGTGGGACACTTCGGGACTGCCAATGGTGTTCCTGCTAGAACTGAACCTGTGCAACATGATAAGGGCCATGTGTTGGCTGACAAGTGGAATGCAGTGCAAATGGTGAGGTATGTTCTCTCATCATTGTGAAGGGATGCATGCCTTAACCCAATTCAAAATAATATTGACTATCCCAGCAACATTTATTGGCCCATGCTGCAAGTTTAAATTGCCTGTTTTTTAGCCACGTGTGGCATGTTAGAACTCAAAGAAGACAGATTCAGCAGCTCAGGATACGATTAAAATGTACAGTGGTTCACCCATCAAATACTTGGAAAATGCATTTCGTGAAACACAGATGCATGAAGAGCATGCAATCTACCCCCCACTGCTCAGAACAACACCGAGCCATCATATTTGATCACTGCTGATTGTTCCACTTCAGACAGGCTTGAGAGTCAATGGACCACACTCATCATTGACCCTCTACTGGGCTGGTTCTACGTGGACATACAGAGGGCCTTCAGCAGCTCCGATGGTGCATACTTGTCTACTGCACACATCTCACATGGGTAGGGTTGATGATTCAACTCAGTAGCTAGATACAGGCATGGGAAGCAGCCCATCCGGCCAGAAGCACCGGCGAGTAGCCACAGTATTCCTAAGAGGCCCTCCTGCCAGTGTAGAGTCTGATGGAGCCTTTACTGCTGCAGAGGCTATGGTGTCCGACCAAAGGAAAAGCCCCTGATTACCTCATGTCAAGCAATTGAACTTCATTAACTTGAACCAGACGATGGCGAGCCATAAAGCCATAGCCAACACATCAGCTCTGATAGGGAAGGCTTGTTGTCCACTTAAAGTCACACACTCAGAAGTGGAGTGTGGTTGTTTGTTGGTATTTGTGGCTGTGAAGCTCTACTTACTGACTGTGGATGATTATAATAATGAGACGTCACATGCGTTTGGTCGACTGCTGTTCTTGAATTCTGCTCCTGGTATTTTAGAACTAATGAAATACACAGAGGAGAGCCACCTTCACACAGAGCAGAGAACACTCTTTAATGTTTTTCTGGTACTTCCTAATACATAACAAAGTGGCACATTCTTGAGGTTCTCCTTGCCACAAGCGCAAGCCTGAGAAATGACGAGCTTCTTCGTACTATGAGTGCTGCAATCTTCAGAATATTCATGTTCTTCCTACTAAATGAAGCTGCAATTTTTAGAATTCTTTAGTCCTTTCTACTACACGAGAGCCAAAAGCACAAGATTTTGCAGGTTCTTTCTGCTGCATGAGGCCTGTAAACATGAGAACATTTAAGGTTCTCCTGCTACATGAGACCCATAACCTTATGAATGTGTTCAGTTTCTCCCTACTACACAAGAGTCACAAACTTGTGCATTTTTAACAGCAGGTACAGAGACTAGAATGTGTCCGGCCTGTAGCATTTGAGGAGCAGTTACTTGACCCATGAGGATTTTAATTTGGGGGTAGAGGGGATAAGAGCTGATCCTCCATCCCTTCAGAGGAGACACTCTCTCGACGTAGCAAAAGATCCAGAGAACACAGAGTTCATGTGGGAGTAGGTAAGAGGCCCATTAAAGATCCTGTAGGACTCCTGCTTAATGACAACCCATGCTTCATCTCTTCCATAACAGAGATGGGTCCCATACAATATGTTTCCAAAAAACACATCTGCTGCGTGAGAGAGACATGCAGAGTATAGACCAATGTGAGTCTGTGGAGGAATCAGGGTACTCAAAGGTCTCATAAAAAGAACACTGGACAGATTAAGGAAGGTGAAGAAGGATAAAACGAGTGCAAAATGTGTTTATTTACCTGGCAAGTCTGCTATCGTACCTCTACAGGGATACTGAAGCAGCCATGTCTTATTTTGAACTAACAAGGTCCTGTATGTTTAGATCAGGGATCCCCAACGTGTAGCTCGGGAGCAACATGTTGCTCGCAGCACCCTAAATTGTTGCTCGCCAGTTGCTCTGGGGCATGGTGTGGAGGCCTAGAAGGAGGTGCTGAATGGATGAGACCTCAGTAGCACTATAGTCAGGACAGAGTCCTGGACTGTGCAAGAATGTTGGCCAATGAGCCGCTGTGTTTCCAGCTGGCTTATTTTTATACATGCAAGATTTGTGTTTGGTGCCACCATGCACATAATTTTTCAGTAAATGTCCTTACGTGTTATGGTAGTGTCATTGCTAAAACCCTGTCATCTACAGTTACTTTGCCCAGCTGACAAATGTATTAATGAGTACAATATTTGAACCATGTTTGTGTCATGGAGAAAATTGGCATATTCTGTTCCTTGGTACAGCTATTATGAGCATAATGGACAAGGAGGTGGTATGCATAACCAACTTTCCTTTATTAAATAATGTGCATGCACACTTTCTGTACTAGTGAGGTTTGTGTTTGATGCCACCATGCATATTTATCGACAATATTCATGCTGGTGTCACCGGTATTTATTAATACATAGGGTCCTGGCACATGGTTAACGGGCAGATACGGCAAATGCATGCCACATTTTTCATAATTCATTTGCCCTGTATTCCAATCCAATTAAGTTATTGTTAATATGTTTCAACTAACAAGCCAATTAATTGATTCAAATACTTAGTTAAAACCACCACACCCCTCTACGTAGTGGTCATCAAATGCTCAAAGGTTTGATCAATGTTTGCCACTAAGCCTTGTGTAAAGTCCCTTTTGGGCAGAGAAAATAGGCACCAAATAATTGAGAAAGGTATTATTTTTATTCCTAACCACTTTTTCACCAATGCAACAGCCTTCTGGAGCTTTAAAACACATTCTCAGGAGGTAACCCCCAAAGGCCCAATGAAGTGATCTTTAAAGCCTACCATGTAATAACCTGAAGTACTAATTAATATTTAATCATATTTCTCCATTAAGCCAGCAACATTTAAAAACATGTTTCATATTTTTCATACAATTCACACAGAACAAGCCCAAAATAAAAAAGCAACTTTAACATATTAACATATTCAAACTTGCTATATATAAAAATCTGATCATTACAATTAATTATATACAACATAGCTCCCATGCATTCCACGCTTATGCAAAACAGAGAAACAACAGCAAATTAACAGAAAATGAACAGAATCTTTGACTTATGTTTTGCAAGCGCACTTTGTGCTTCCTCCTGCACACTTTCTTTTATTGAGAAGTGGGTACATTTAAATGTACCATTACCACCAGCCTCCTGCATTCTGGGGATCTTATTTCACAGATTTCTCCTTGCTATCTTATTTGTGTACGTAAGTCTGCATATAAGGCTAAAGTGGGCAGCCTATGTATATTTTGGACATCTGACTCTTTTTTCCAACAGACAAGCTCTTGCTTTGGGAGCTATTTTGAGGTGGCTTAATGCACCAAATTTAGTTATATCCCATCCCTATCCAAATGGACAGTGCCGTACAACCGCCCATAACCACAAGTATTTCTCTTCACCAGGGGAGGCTACAATCGCACTTGCACTGAAATTCACTTTATGATTAGCAGAAAATCCCAGATGTGCTTTTAAAAAATAAGGAACATTCTTAACTGGCCTGACACTTTCAAATTGAACACCCCAATACAGCTCACAAGGCGCTAGCAGGTATTTCTGCAGGAAGACCTGCCATTTGGCACAGGAATTTATTTAGCAACCTCTCCAGGAAATGACAGTTCTAACCACCCTAGATTTTACAGCCTTAAAATCATGGAGCAGACCTTTTTCTTATATACCGCCAGACACTTCTCCAAACAGAATTCAGCAAACTTGAAAAACCAATGTAAAAAGCCATTTAATCATTAATGATGCCTTTTCAGCTATCTTCTTAAAATGACTGACACAAGCACTGCTCTTTCAGAAGAGTAGGCTCAAATTAAGATGAGACTGCCCCTCATCTCTAAATTCATTTAAAAACTAGCTACAAGGTTTCACCCTTTGCCTGAACACCATCATTTTTGTTTTTATTATATTTTCAAACTAATACCCAAAATAGTTACTTGTGTTTAGCAGGCACTTTTGGAGACCTGCTGGGGGCAAGTCCAAAATAGCTGGGTCTTCTGCATAAGGAAGCATGCTATAAAATGAACCCTTCAGGTGGAGGGTGGATTAACTTTCCTAAGAGAAGTACTAGAATCAACATCCAAAAGGAATACATTGGGACCAACTGGCATCCCTGCTTGTCACCTTTATTGGTGTTGGAAAACAATGTATAATTCCACAATCTTGTATATTGGACAAATGCTGCGTATCCCGTTGGATAAGACTTAAAAAATCATTAGTAACCTGTAAGAATGTAGAAGTAGGACTCGGACACAGTGGGCTCATGTTGATTGACATATACTTTTATTGAAAGTAAAAGGGTGGGGGAATCGGGAAACTCCTGCCTTTCCCTAAAGCTAAGAGGGGTTTCCCTTCCTCAACCAAAACTAAGTACTGTCAGGATGTCTTGTCTAAAGTAAATAGTCCACTGTCACAAGTCTGAAGCTTATTTCCATCCCTCACACTTGACTAACCTATAAAAAACAAAAGGTCTTCTTAATTCTGAAGAATAGATTGTAGATTCAATCAAAGAGTTCCAAGTAACAAAGGTTCCAAACCCAAAGTTCTTAAATGTAAAACAAAGTTCCATAAAGTTTTTAGATATTTCTCTGTTGCACAAACTTCGCAACAACCAGGGGCAACAATTCCCTTGTCCTGGTTCCTTCTCTTGGCAACTCTATATTTATTGGACCACAACCAGGGGCAATGACTCCTTTGCCCTGGTTCCTTCTCTTGTAGGTCCCAGATCTCTGCTTCTCTCTCTTTCCGTTTGGGCCAACTTGGTTCACCTCCCTGCCAAGTATGGTCCTTAGTAAATTTCTCTGTGTTTTCCCTTCTTCTCATGGGATTGGGCCCCAGAACCCTCTTTATGTTCGGGAACTGGGAGCCCTCTTCTCCCAATAACCACCACAAGGAAAATGACTTGTGTGGTTCTCGTGTAGTGGGTCCCAAACACCCCTTCTTTGCGTGAGGGTACTTGGAGCTCTCTTCTCCCATGTACCACCACAAGGAAGATGACGTGTGTGGTTCTTGTGTAGTGGGTCCCAGACACCTCTTCTTTGGGTGTGGGTGCTTGGAGCCCTTTCCTCCCAAGTACCGCCACAAGGAAGAGGACCCATGTTGCTTTCGTTTGGTGGGTCCCAGACCTTTAAGTTTTTCTTGTTGGGGGACAGACATGGTTCACATGCCTGCCAGGTACTGTGACTATTAAGATGCTGACTGCACTGTCTTAGTTTCCCACCAGCCAGCCTTAGTGCTCCCCCTTTGTAGTGGGCTCTGGTCTGCCCAAGAACAATGCAGTGTCAATCTTTCCCAGGGCAGCGTGGTCTTCCTTTCACACGCTTCCCTGTCTGCAGGAACACCGGCAGCTTCTCTCTGCGAGCTCGCTTTTCGGTCCTTCCACTGTGGACTGGCCCTTGTCCTTCCAGCTCCCCTCTTGGCATCCTGGTGTGCTTCCTTGCACTTACCTGCACCGTGCTGGCTCCTGTAGCTCCTTCAAGGAGGACTAGACAACTTCTTCCTGAGTCCCTCTTCCTTTTCTACTCTGCATTGGCCAATGAGCAGCCAGCAACAACTAGACTGCTCATTTTGGTTCTTAGGTGAACTCTTCATGCCTCCGCTCCTCCTCTTCATCCCAGTACTTATTCCAAGTTGTCTAGAATGCTCATGTTGGTTATGCGGAACACTCTACATTCCTCCATGCATCTTCTTTGTCTCAGTGGTAGCCAATATCATATCTTTCAACTCTTCCCTATTCTTCCTCATCTCAGTATTTCTACCCTTGATCTCCCTTGGGTCGGTTGTGCTCTTCATAGTCGCAGTACTTATCTAGGGAAATGGCAGGGCGACTATAGCTCATGAGCCTATTAGGGAAGGGGTTGTTCTTTGAGTTGTAGGAAGGGGGGGGGTCTAGGGTCTGGTGATTGGCAAGGATATTGCGTTCTCAGGGTAGGGTCGTTCCTAGTCCCATGAGGGGTTTCCTCTCCCATGTGATCCTCTCCTTGTGCACCACCCTCAGGGGAACTATTGTACCAAGGACATACCGCCCTGGCCCCATGGGAATGGTCTCCCCCATAGTGCAGAAGGGACAGCATCCACAGATTTGTCACCGACTCCAATAAAATGTAAATTACACCACATTATGTTTCTATCAATCAAATACCGACGAAATCCACCCTGGAGTGCTACGGACTCCATAATTGGGGACTAACACCGCCAAACCACCACTTGGAATCTGGCAGTGATACCGCTGGGCCAAGTGGGAGTGACAGTACCGTTGAGATGCCACCAAACTCGTAATGAGCCCCAATGTCCAGTAAGGGAATTGGCCTATAACTGTGAGGGGCTGGTGGTCCAAGACATACTTGTCTAAGGGTATGGCATAATGCCTGTCTTGACAACAGCAATAAACATAAAACAATTTGGTGTCCTTCAAAAAACCTCCCATTGTTTCTCAAATTCTTTTTTCTGTCTTAAGGCAATTTTTTATGCCATTTTGAAACTATAAATTTGACCAGCAGTGTACACACCCCTCATTAAATCATGGTTCAGTTTTCTTTTCGAGATTCTACATTCTGCATCGAACCATGGTGCATCCCTTTCTATAACCTGGAACTCCTTAACTTGGGGGCACGGTTTGCCAATAGCTCTGTCCTGGATAGTTTCTCCTAAAGACTCACAATTTGACGCTTTTCCTTTGTGGCCTCTGAACTGTTCAACAGTTTTAAGAGAATATCTTAATTTCTTGTGAATTAGTAATTCTTTCCAATGCCTCCTTTTCGAGCGTAGGCATCGCCAACCAGCCTCTCTGGCTGTCCGATATCGTCTTCGTGGTGCCTACCCTGGCCATTGGAAAATGAACTCAAGAGGATTGTGTTCAATCTTTGATCAATAATAAAAGTAACATTTCATAATATTCCAGAAGAAAAAAAACCTCCACAATACATTCATCAATGACTGTGGAACAGTATTGCCGATCTTGCATGCTTAGGAGTGCACCATTTGCCATTAAAGATCCCATAAAATCCTAGGCAGAATCTCAGTAGACCTGAAAGCTCAGTTTGTGGCCATTTTTACTGTCCATACATTTGCACTAATAGGGGAACCTGTAACCCCTGGTAATGTTTATTTACTCCTACTCTATTTTTGAACAGCTGGACCGGTCCTATATGTCTAAAAATTTACTACTGACCACTCATTTCCTCCACATCTCTTGTAAACAACCACTTAATGTCAAATGAAGTTAAAGCGTTGCACATATCCTTGACTAGAATAACATGTGGTCTAGATAACTATTAAGTACTGCAAATGAAATGTTACATTTCTAATTTGTGTTGCAAACGATTTGTCCGACAACTGTGCGCCGATATGTTCTGTCGAAAAATTGATGTTGCTCACCATTTAATTTGATATGCCAACTTTGCTCATTGTGCGCAAAAGGTTGGGGACCCCTGGTTTAGATATTAAACAAAGATCCTGATCCGGTGGAGGACCTAATTCAAAAGCTATTCTTATGGAGAGTAAGCCCCTGCTTGAATATAAGTACCTGTGCTTGCCTGCACCCGCCCTTAGACAAATACCAGTTGAGCATTATCGCCCAGCCTGAGGTTAGCAAAGCAACTCTTAGTTTCCTCCATAGTGATTAAAGACACTTCATATCAAGGTAGGACATAGCCCAGAAAGTTGAAAAGCCAGTCTTGCATGAGTGTGTGTCTTGTTTGAAATAAGTCTCATACAGAGGTTCCCAGGAGTTCTTTGCAAGTTATATGGCAATTTAAGAAATAGTAGGTCAACCTTTCCCTCAAGATCCTTAACAGGTGCAACATCGAAAATGAATGATAACTAGGCTAGCCATGCTCCATTATTTAAAATCAGACTTCAAAGTAAAATACTACTGAATTACATTTTGAATTTACAACAATGATAAATTATGCCAACATTAGAGGCAGAAATGATATGCTCCCAGGCAGGGGATGCCCTGGTTAAGCCCATCTTTGTATGATCTCTAAGAACTAGTCATATTGAGTATATAATGGTCAATTTAGCGACCTGATGCAGACTTGATAGGTTGGAGGTAGTAACTTGTGTACGAATGACTTTTAGTACACTTTACAGAACTCACAACTAAAAGTATATTTTTATTGATTAGTATAGTTTTATTGATTTCTTTATTTTTATTTGTTTACCAGACATTCATTGTTTATTCTGATGAATATTTTTCTTACAAAATTGATTTAAATGTCCTTGAAATTCTTATTGTTCGATACAAGAGGCTGAAATGATAAAACATTGTACTTTATAGTTGAGCATTGATGGTCCCGCAGAAGGTTCTGGGGGCCTTCCAATTCTTATATAATAATATCCACACTCGGTTATAAACAGATTTCTGCAAAAGTAACAGGACCATTAACCAAACCTTCTAAGTCTGCCTTTGGTTTTTCAAACCTAACGACTGAGCTCTATAAATGTCCACCTGAGGGCCTTTGGTACACCCTTGACACATTAATGGTCCCATTTCTGCTGCTTGAAGAGTTTGAGGAGAGTTTGAGAAAAGACAATACTATTACACATAATGGTGGGTTTGACTCACGGGGTGAATGTTGGCACCATTGCTCTTTTCTAGTTACATATAAGTAAGGTAGCTCTCAGCATAGCAGATTTAGAGGCAGATGCCCTGCACTGCTTAAAGAGAAGATGGGTATTCTTCTATTTGCTGATGACGCTGTCCTGATTTCGAAAAAAAACAGTAGAGAGGCAGTATCTTCTAAACAAGTTTAGCGAGATCTGCACAGGAAAAGGGAAAAACCAGTGGACAGCTTTGATAACTTGGGGACAAGCATAAGTGAGAATGCTAATTGGAAAGAGCTCCAGAAGAGCGCCCTGATTCAGTCCAAAAGAGGTGGGGCGGTGACATGTTCATCAAGCAATAGAGTAGAAAGGCTACCGCCGCAGCAAATGGGGTTTATAGAGCACAGGCAATGCCGGAAACCACAAGCAAGGTCCCAGTGATGTGGTGATACTTGATTATAAGGAGAGGCAGTTTATATGGGAGCTCCTGGGTCTTCCATATAGCATCACTTCTCCTCCACTATATCTACAACCTGTTCATCTAGGTGTCGCCTAGTACTTCGAATTAAGAGCTCTTTTTTACTGGACCAGAATGTGGAGTCTAAAAGGAGAAGTATAGACGGGCACTGGTGCATATTCTTGCCATTGCAAAAGCTGCAACTCTTCCATGTCTTTCCATGGTGACAAAGCTATTTGCAGCTTTGAATTTGTTCCATCTCTAGGAGGGCCCAGTAGTAATTGACGAGGACTCAAACAGGACAATTAAAAATGCACTAAAGGGGTGGTACATGAGTGCCAGATCTCTGAATAGTTGACATTGTATGCTTTCTCCATACCTTGACGTAAAATTATGTTCAGGATATCAAGGGCATTTAGACCAAACTGAACCCTTCTTTGCAAGTTTTACCTTGGCTCTTTGCCTCAATCTTCCTTTACTCCAAGATGGTTAGTTAGTACAGCAGAATGTTGCCCTCCATGCTTGGATGTGAAGGACAATATCATACACTTTTTTATTTTCCCAAAATGTCTTAGGGTGAGGAGATATTATCTGAGACCAACTTCAAGGAACTTTAACATTTGCTCTGTGGCAGAAGCGTTGTCAACTACATGCCTATATGTGATTTCTGGTGTGGTAAAATACCTGCGATGGACATGGGTGAAGAGGTACAAGAGGAAAGGAAGCTCTGTGGGGAAGTGCTGCTAAAACATGTACACAATTCTTTTTATATCTGATAATGTAGGTGTGTTTTTTATGTATCTTGTAGATGATATTGGAACCTTTTTTGCAACTAATGATTGACTTTGTGTAGTTTAATTGCATGTTTTATGATGTTTGATAACTAGTTATAGTTAAGAATGAATTTTCATGAATTGTCTAATGAGTTTTTTCCCTGGATAAACAATAAATGTATGAATGAATAAGGACTGTAATTATGAATTAAAATTGTAACTTTACATAAAGACAGTACTAATAATTGAGAGAAATTTAATATACATAAAACCTTTTGGTGATCAGTTATGGTGTAGTCAGAGTGCTTAATGTAGATTTGAAAATAGAGTTAATACAATATGGATATATGTTGATATATGTACTACGCACTACACACTGTTGATATATTAAGCCCTAAAGGCAATATACAATATAACCTGCACGCTTGACGCACATGAAATAGAGGCAATGCTAACTGGCAGGTGCCAGGTTTAGGTGCAGCAACTCAGGACAATATACCCGCAATCTGTCTCCTGTTGAACGATACAGGGAGTGTGTTAAAAACACCAAAACCAGGATTGCACACAGCTTTGAGGCTGTTTCAGGTTCTCCTTACTATGCAATAGATTCAACTGCAAATGTTTACCTGGCCATCATTGCTATGCAATAGCGGGCACCATGCATATTTATAAGGGTTTCCCTGCCACCCAATAGCTGCAAATGGAAACCGTTCTCTGGGACTTCCTAATACATGAAAGATACTTCCATTCCAATTTCCTGAAATGCAGCTGCCTTTCTTTCAGCCCCCGGCCTACTATACTAAAAGGATATTGTAACACTCCCGTTGCTATGAACAACTACAGCTAGTTTAGGTGAGTGCATGAAGTGTTTATTGAAGCATGGAAAGAAAGCTTTTCTCCATCCTGGGAATCTGGTCCAACTGATGTGCTGGGCGGCAGCGCGGTCAACCTTCCAAACAGAACATGGCCTAATGTGAGGGTATAGCAGGGAGTAACACCTAGTAACATAAGCACATACTTTCAAAAGGGACAAAGGATACAACACCACCCTTATCTACAGGCAAGCTCAATCATGGAACGTAGAGCAACAGAGATGATACTTTTGTTATTCTTCACCCTTGAACCCACAGGCTCCTTATAGGACACAGGCCTGTTCTCACTGTACCTACTGTTCTCACTGTACAGCTGATGCCTGCCTGGTGTGCCTGCAAATTCACTCAAACCAATGGCATTTCTGATTTCTCTGGCAACCATGCTGCACTAGAAATATGTGCTGGTGTTTGGCCGACACGCTGGAAAGTGTGCCCTTACCGTTGCACCTGCTTTGCTATAGAGATCCATGGTCCTGGGAAGAGAGATGGAGTGCCAGAGGGTTGCCACGGGACAGCATCATACAAGGCCAAGGTGCTGGGTGACTATTCAGAGATCCCTCGGTGCTGGTGAAACTGGAGCTGGGATTCTCACACTACTTGTTGTAATACTCTAGCTGATATGAATGACACTGGCTTGAACAGGTGAGTGCATGAATATTTTAATGGAGTACTGAAAGAAAGCCACTCCCCCCACAGGGACTCCTGTCCAACTGACGTGCTAGGAACCCAGCATGGTCGGACCTCCAAGCTGAGCATGGCCACTGTGAGATACTGTGAGCAGGGAGTAATATCTTGCATCATAAACACATACATTCACAAGGGAAGGATATAACAGAGAGGTTGGGGCGGTGGCCATAGCCTCTTATACTGCATTGTCCTCCAACTCCACCTGGTTGACCACTATCCCACAGTGCAGGCAATATGTGCCTGTCTGCAGGAACAGGTGATCACACTAGTTACCTCCATATGGAGGCATGGTTACCATTTCCACCACAGAGCATGGGGTGCCAACAGTGTCATTGTATTTGCAGCAAGTGACATTGCAGCCAGAAGAACTCCCTGCGATTTGTACTGCTTCCCACTGCACCGTGCATTGGGGACAAGGTAGGAAAGAACCAGCATCCCCAGATCTTCTGTCAAATGCATCCTCCATACCACTAGAGTGTACTTTGTAGGCATTGGTGGTGGATGCCACATGAGTCTTATAGGTGATGGCACATTGCAGTAATGCCCAGTACTTTATGTTCAATCCCTTGCCCTGTCTGACAATCTTGTCACAGGGCTTGCACATAGCCATGCCTTTCCTTGCCTGAGCCTTCCATTTGGGCACGTAGAAGCACCAGTGGTCGAAGTGAGCCGGAGCGGATGGGTGCGGTGCTCCTCTACTTTTTTTAATTAGGTTTTACAGCTCCTATACTTTTATTTTAAAAAGAAACCGTTCCGGAACGGCTTCCTTTTAAAATAACAGTGTAGGAAGAGGTTGAAACTTGTACTTTCAGTGCGCTGCACTAAACATTCCCTTAAACAGCAGGCCAATGTGGTTGGGGGCTTGTATTGTGTGTGGGAGGGGGCGGGGCGATGGGGATTGTGAGGAGCGGGGGGGGGGGGGCAGGCCAGCATGGAACATAGTTGCACTACTTCTTTTCTTACACTTCGGCCACTGAGAAGCACTGCCATACCCAGGGAGAGCACATTGTAGACATTGATGGGGTGATTCCGTATCTTTCTGTCCTGTCCTTTGGCCTTCATTAACCCCTCCATAAGAAAGGAGATAAAGCAGCAAAATCAGTCTCGTGCTCCTCTTCCTCATCTCCATCTGGCTGCTCCTCCTCCCCCCGTTCCCCTCTTCCACATGCCCCACAGCTGTCTCCTTGTCCTCTTCCAACTGCCCCACATCTGCCCATTTCCCTACTACTCCTGCCCTGCATCAATTTCCTCATCTTCAACCTGCTGTCACGCCTTCTCCCATCCTTTATCCACCCTCTTGAATGACATGCCCTGCCGCCTTTCCTCTACTTGCCCGTGTCCGCCTCTGCGTGTTCCACCTCCTGGCACGTCTCCTCTCCCTACTCTGCATCTGCTGATCCATGTTACACTTGGTATCGCCCCTACTGCCCTGCCATTTTCATCTTCTCTTGCCAGTCTCCACTTCCTGGTCTTCCTTCTCATGTTGCCACTCACCCACGGCCTTCCACCACAACAGCTATTCAATTTCCTCTGCCACCTCATCCTGCTCCACAGCCAATGTCACCTCCATCTGCTGCTACCACCTCTTCCCACGTGAATGGCTCGAGCTCTACATATTACATCAGGTTTCTGTGAGCTGCCACCTTTTCCGCCTCTGCATCATGCTGTTGCTGTCCATTGCTTGGTGCGTCTCTCTCCCATGTCCCAAAATAACAAACCAAAGATGGTCCACTGCCTATCACATGTACATCCTGCCCCTCAGACGAGGTGTCACATTCAATCTCGATGTGTAGCTCATACACCCCCCTCCTCTACCTCCGCCCTCCCCAACGCCCACCTCTTCGTCTGAAGATGGTATGCTTGCAGAAGGTTCTGGTATGATCACTTTTACTGCACCTTTGAGGAGCGGGTCTGGCCATGTGTTTGATGTCTGTGCATGGCTAGCTTGGCATTTCCCTGGTGAAATCTAATCCAGGAATGCTGACCTGTAAAGATATGCCTCTGAGAGACACTTGACCTCTCAGAGAGGGTGCACAGTGTACCCTCTTTTGTCAACTATGACTAGTGTCACACTATCGTTGGTGGCTGTTAGCACATTTATACCAGATTTATAGTTTGATGGCTCCACTGTGTATCCCACTAAACTCTAGTGCAGTCCACCTGGCCTTCGGGACTGCCAATGGTGTTCCTGCTAGAACTGAGCCTGTGCAACATGATAAGGGCCATGTGTTGGCTGACAAGTGGAATGCAGTGCAAATGGTGAGGTATGTGCTCTCATCATTGTGAAGGGGTGCATGCCTTAACCCAATTCAAAATAATATTGACTATCCCAGCACCATTTATTGGCCCATGCTGCAAGTTTAAATTGCCTGTTTTTTAGCCACGTGTGACATGTTAGAACTCAAAGAAGACAGATTCAGCAGCTCAGGATACGATTAAAATGTACAGTGGTTCACCCATCAAGTACTTGGAAAATGCATTTCATGAAACACAGATGCATGAAGAGCATGCAATCTACCCCCCACTGCTCAGAACAACACCGAGCCATCATATTTGATCACTGCTGATTGTTCCACTTCAGACAGGCTTGTGAGTCAATGGACCACACTCATCATTGACCCTCTACTGGGCTGGTTCTACGCGGACATACAGAGGGCCTTCAGCAGCTCCGATGGTGCATGCTTGTCTACTGCACACATCTCACATGGGTATGGTTGATGATTCAACTCAGTAGCTAGATACAGGCATGGGAAGCAGCCCATCCGGCCAGAAGCACCGGCGAGTAGCCACAGTATTCTTAAGAGGCCCTCCTGCCAGTGTAGAGTCTGATGGAGCCTTTACTGCTGCAGAGGCTATGGTGTCCGACCAAAGGAAAAGCCCCTGATTACCTCATGTCAAGCAATTGAACTTCATTAACTTGAACCAGACGATGGCGAGCCATAAAGCCATAGCCAACACATCAGCTCTGATAGGGAAGGCTTGTTGTCCACTTAAAGTCACACACTCAGAAGTGGAGTGTGGTTGTTTGTTGGTATTTGTGGCTGTGAAGCTCTACTTACTGACTGTGGATGATTATAATAATGAGAAGTCACATGCGTTTGGTCGACTGCTGTTCTTGAATTCTGCTCCTGGTATTTTAGAACTAATGAAATACACAGAGGAGAGCCACCTTCACATAGAGCAGAGAACACCCTTTTATGTTTTTCTGGTACTTCCTAATACATAACAAAGTGGCACATTCTTGAGGTTCTCCTTGCCACAAGCGCAAGCCTGAGAAATGACGAGCTTCTTCGTACTATGAGTGCTGCAGTCTTCAGAATATTCATGTTCTTCCTACTAAATGAAGCTGCAATTTTTAGAATTCTTTAGTCCTTTCTACTGCACGAGAGCCAGAAGCACAAGATTTTGCAGGTTCTTTCTGCTGCATGAGGCCTGTAAACATGAGAACATTTAAGGTTCTCCTGCTACATGAGACCCATAACCTTATGAATGTGTTCAGTTTCTCCCTACTACACAAGAGTCACAAACTTGTGCATTTTTAACAGCAGGTACAGAGACTAGAATGTGTCCGGCCTGTAGCATTTGAGGAGCAGTTACTTGACCCATGAGGATTTTAATTTGGGGGGAGAGGGGATAAGAGCTGATCCTCCATCCCTTCAGAGGAGACACTCTCTCGACGTAGCAAAAGATCCAGAGAACACAGAGTTCATGTGGGAGTAGGTAAGAGGCCCATTAAAGATCCTGTAGGACTCCTGTTTAATGACAACCCATGCTTCATCTCTTCCATAACAGAGATGGGTCCCATACAATATGTTTCCAAAAAACACATGTCCTGCGTGAGAGAGACATGCAGAGTATAGACCAATGTGAGTCTGTGGAGGAATCAGGGTACTCAAAGGTCTCATAAAAAGAACACTGGACAGATTAAGGAAGGTGAAGAAGGATAAAACGAGTGCAAAATGTGTTTATTTACCTGGCAAGTCTGCTATCGTACCTCTGCAGGGATACTGAAGCAGCCATGTCTTATTTTAAACTAACAAGGTCCTGTATGTTTAGATATTAAACAAAGATCCTGATCCGGTGGAGGACCTAATTCAAAAGCTATTCTTATGGAGAGTAAGCCCCTGCTTGAAAATAAGTACCTGTGCTTGCCTGCACCCGCCCTTAAACAAATACCAGTTGAGCATTATCGCCCAGCCTGAGGTTAGCAAAGCAACTCTTAGTTTCCTCCATAGTGATTAAAGACACATCATATCAAGGTAGGACGTAGCCCAGATAGTTGAAAAGCCAGTCTTGAATGAGTGTGTGTCTTGTTTGAAATAAGTCTCATACAGAGGTTCCCAGGAGTTCTTTGCAAGTTATATGGCAATTTAAGAAATAGTAGGTCAACCTTTCCCTCAAGATCCTTAACAGGTGCAACATCGAAAATGAATGATAACTAGGCTAGCCATGCTCCATTATTTAAAATCAGACTTCAAAGTAAAATACTACTGAATTACATTTTGAATTTACAACAATGATAAATTATGCCAACATTAGAGGCAGAAATGATATGCTCCCAGGCAGGGGATGCCCTGGTTAAGCCCATCTTTGTATGATCTCTAAGAACTAGTCATATTGAGTATATAATGGTCAATTTAGCGACCTGATGCAGACTTGATAGGTTGGAGGTAGTAACTTGTGTACGAATGACTTTTAGTACACTTTACAGAACTCACAACTAAAAGTATATTTTTATTGATTAGTATAGTTTTATTGATTTCTTTATTTTTATTTGTTTACCAGACATTCATTGTTTATTCTGATGAATATTTTTCTTACAAAATTGATTTAAATGTCCTTGAAATTCTTATTGTTCGATACAAGAGGCTGAAATGATAAAACATTGTACTTTATAGTTGAGCATTGATGGTCCCGCAGAAGGTTCTGGGGGCCTTCCAATTCTTATATAATAATATCCACACTCGGTTATAAACAGATTTCTGCAAAAGTAACAGGACCATTAACCAAACCTTCTAAGTCTGCCTTTGGTTTTTCAAACCTAACGACTGAGCTCTATAAATGTCCACCTGAGGGCCTTTGGTACACCCTTGACACATTAATGGTCCCATTTCTGCTGCTTGAAGAGTTTGAGGAGAGTTTGAGAAAAGACAATACTATTACACATAATGGTGGGTTTGACTCACGGGGTGAATGTTGGCACCATTGCTCTTTTCTAGTTACATATAAGTAAGGTAGCTCTCAGCATAGCAGATTTAGAGGCAGATGCCCTGCACTGCTTAAAGAGAAGATGGGTATTCTTCTATTTGCTGATGACGCTGTCCTGATTTCGAAAAAAAACAGTAGAGAGGCAGTATCTTCTAAACAAGTTTAGCGAGATCTGCACAGGAAAAGGGAAAAACCAGTGGACAGCTTTGATAACTTGGGGACAAGCATAAGTGAGAATGCTAATTGGAAAGAGCTCCAGAAGAGCGCCCTGATTCAGTCCAAAAGAGGTGGGGCGGTGACATGTTCATCAAGCAATAGAGTAGAAAGGCTACCGCCGCAGCAAATGGGGTTTATAGAGCACAGGCAATGCCGGAAACCACAAGCAAGGTCCCAGTGATGTGGTGATACTTGATTATAAGGAGAGGCAGTTTATATGGGAGCTCCTGGGTCTTCCATATAGCATCACTTCTCCTCCACTATATCTACAACCTGTTCATCTAGGTGTCGCCTAGTACTTCGAATTAAGAGCTCTTTTTTACTGGACCAGAATGTGGATTCTAAAAGGAGAAGTATAGACGGGCACTGGTGCATATTCTTGCCATTGCAAAAGCTGCAACTCTTCCATGTCTTTCCATGGTGACAAAGCTATTTGCAGCTTTGAATTTGTTCCATCTCTAGGAGGGCACAGTAGTAATTGACGAGGACTCAAACAGGACAATTAAAAATGCACTAAAGGGGTGGTACATGAGTGCCAGATCTCTGAATAGTTGACATTGTATGCTTTCTCCATACCTTGACGTAAAATTATGTTCAGGATATCAAGGGCATTAGACCAAACTGAACCCTTCTTTGCAAGTTTTACCTTGGCTCTTTGCCTCAATCTTCCTTTACTCCAAGACGGTTAGTTAGTACAGCAGAATGTTGCCCTCCATGCTTGGATGTGAAGGACAATATCATACACTTTTTTATTTTCCCAAAATGTCTTAGGGTGAGGAGATATTATCTGAGACCAACTTCAAGGAACTTTAACATTTGCTCTGTGGCAGAAGCGTTGTCATTGCGTAGCACAACTACATGCCTATATGTGATTTCTGGTGTGGTAAAATACCTGCGATGGACATGGGTGAAGAGGTACAAGAGGAAAGGAAGCTCTGTGGGGAAGTGCTGCTAAAACGTGTACACAATTCTTTTTATATCTGATAATGTAGGTGTGTTTTTTATGTATTTTGTAGATGATATTGGAACCTTTTTTGCAACTAATGATTGACTTTGTGTAGTTTAATTTCATGTTTTATGATGTTTGATAACTAGTTATAGTTAAGAATGAATTTTCATGAATTGTCTAATGAGTTTTTTCCCTGGATAAACAATAAATGTATGAATGAATAAGGACTGTAATTATGAATTAAAATTGTAACTTTACATAAAGACAGTACTAATACTTGAGAGAAATGTAATATACATAAAACCTTTTGGTGATCAGTTATGGTGTAGTCAGAGTGCTTAATGTAGATTTGAAAATAGAGTTAATACAATATGGATATATGTTGATATATGTACTACGCACTACACACTGTTGATATATTAAGCCCTGTCCACCCTAAAGGCAATATACAATATAACCTGCACGCTTGACGCACATGAAATAGAGGCAATCCTAACTGGCAGGTGCCAGGTTTAGGTGCAGCAACTCAGGACAATATACCCGCAATCTGTCTCCTGTTGAACGATACAGGGAGTGTGTTAAAAACACCAAAACCAGGATTGCACACAGCTTTGAGGCTGTTTCAGGTTCTCCTTACTATGCAATAGATTCAACTGCAAATGTTTACCTGCCCATCATTGCTAGGCAATAGCGGGTACCATGCATATTTATAAGGGTTTCCCTGCCACCCAATAGCTGCAAATGGAAACCGTTCTCTGGGACTTCCTAATACATGAAAGATACTTCCATTCCAATTTCCTGAAATGCAGCTGCCTTTCTTTCAGCCCCCGGCCTACTATACTGAAAGGATATTTTAACACTCCCGTTGCTATGAACAACTACAGCTAGTTTAGGTGAGTGCATGAAGTGTTTATTGAAGCATGGAAAGAAAGCTTTTCTCCATCCTGGAAATCCGGTCCAACTGGTGTGCTGGGACGGCAGCGCGGTCAACCTTCCAAACAGAACATGGCCTAATGTGAGGGTATAGCAGGGAGTAACACCTAGTAACATAAGCACATACTTTCAAAAGGGACAAAGGATACAACACCACCCTTATCTACAGGCAAGCTCAATCATGGAACGTAGAGAAACAGAGATGATACTTTTGTTATTCTTCACCCTTGAACCCACAGGCTCCTTATAAGACATAGGCCTGTTCTCACTGTACAGCTGATGCCTGCCTGGTGTGCCTGCAAATTCTCTCAAACCAATGGCATTCCTGGTTTCTCTGGCAACCATGCTGCACTAGAAATATGTGCTGGTGTTTGGCCGACACGCTGGAAAGTGTGCCCTTACTGTTGCACCTGCTTTGCTATAGAGATCCATGGTCCTGGGAAGAGAGATGGAGTGCCAGAGGGTTGCCACGGGACAGCATCATACAAGGCCAAGGTGGTGGGTGACTATTCAGAGATCCCTCGGTGCTGGTGAAACTGGAGCTGGGATTCTCACACTACTTGTTGTAATACTCTAGCTGATATGAATGACACTGGCTTGAACAGGTGAGTGCATGAATATGTTAATGGAGTAATGAAAGAAAGACACTCCCCCCACAGGGACTCCTGTCCAACTGAAGTGCTAGGAACCCAGCAGGGTCGGACCTCCAAGCTGAGCATGGCCACTGTGAGATACTGTGAGCAGGGAGTAATATCTTGCATCATAAACACATACATTCACCAGGGAAGGATACAACAGAGAGGTTGGGGCGGTGGCCATAGCCTCTTACACTGCATTGTCCTCCAACTCCACCTGGTTGACCACTATCCCACAGTGCAGGCAATATGTGCCTGTCTGCAGGAACAGGTGATCACACTAGTTACCTCCATATGGAGGCATGGTTACCATTTCCACCACAGAGCATGGGGTGCCAACAGTGTCATTGTATTTGCAGCAAGTGACATTGCAGCCAGAAGAACTCCCTGCGATTTGTACTGCTTCCCACTGCACCGTGCATTGGGGACAAGGTAGGAAAGAACCAGCATCCCCAGATCTTCTGTCAAATGCATCCTCCATACCACTAGAGTGTACTTTGTAGGCATTGGTGGTGGATGCCACATGAGTCTTATAGGTGATGGCACATTGCAGTAATGTCCAGTACTTTATGTTCAATCCCTTGCCCTGTCTGACAATCTTGTCACAGGGCTTGCACATAGCCATGCCTTTCCTTGCCTGAGCCTTCCATTTGGGCACGTAGAAGCACCAGTGGTCGAAGTGAGCGGGAGCGGATGGGTGCGGTGCTCCTCTACTTTTTTAAATTAGGTTTTACAGCTCCTATAATTTTATTTTAAAAAGAAACCGTTCCGGAACGGCTTCCTTTTAAAATAACAGTGTAGGAAGAGGTTGAAAGTTGTACTTTCAGTGCACTGCACTAAACATTCCCTTAAACAGCAGGCCAATGTGGTTGGGGGCTTGTATTGTGTGTGGGAGGGGGCAGGGCGATGGGGATTGTGAGGAGCGGGGGCAGGCCAGCATGGAACATAGTTGCACTACTTCTTTTCTTACACTTCGGCCACTGAGAAGCACTGCCATACCCAGGGAGAGCACATTGTAGACATTGATGGGGTGATTCCGTATCTTTCTGTCCTGTCCTTTGGCCTTCATTAACCCCTCCATAAGAAAGGAGATAAAGCAGCAAAATCAGTCTCTTGCTCCTCTTCCTCATCTCCATCTGGCTGCTCCTCCTCCCCCCATTCCCCTCTTCCACATGCCCCACAGCTGTCTCCTTGTCCTCCTCCAACTGCCCCACATCTGCCTCCTTGTGTTCCACCTCTTGATTTCCCTACTACTCCTGCCCTGCATCAATTTCCTCATCTTCAACCTGCTGTCACGCCTTCTCCCATCCTGTATCCACCCTCTTGAATTACATGCCCTGCCGCCTTTCCTCTACCTGCCCATGTCCGCCTCTGCATGTTCAACCTCCTGGCACGTCTCCTCTCCCTACTCTGCATTGCTGATCCATGTTACACTTGGAATCGCCCCTACTGCCCTGCCATTTTCATCTTCTCTTGCCAGTCTCCATTTCCTGGTCTTCCTTCTCATGTTGCCACTCACCCACGGCCTTCCACCACAACAGCTATTCAATTTCCTCTGCCACCTCATCCTGCTCCACAGCCAATGTCACCTCCATCTGCTACTACCACCTCTTCCCACGTGAATGGCTCGAGCTCTACATATTACATCAGGTTTCTGTGAGCTGCCACCTTTTCCGCCTCTGCATCATGCTGCTGCTGTCCATTGCTTGGTGCGTCTCTCTCCCATGTCCCAAAATAACAAACCAAAGATGGTCCACTGCCTGTCACATGTACATCCTGCCCCTCAGACGAGGTGTCACATTCAATCTCGATGTGCAGCTCATACACCCCCCTCCTCTACCTCCGCCCTCCCCAACGCCCACCTCTTCGTCTGAAGATGGTATGCTTGCAGAAGGTTCTGGTATGATCACTTTTACTGCACCTTTGAGGAGCGGGTCTGGTCATGTGTTTGATGTCTGTGCATGGCTAGCTTGGCATTTCCCTGGTGAAATCTAATCCAGCAATGCTGACCTGTAAAGATATGCCTCTGAGAGACACTTGACCTCTCAGAGAGGGTGCACAGTGTACCCGCTTTTGTCAAGTATGACTAGTGTCACACTATTGTTGGTGGCTGTTAGCACATTTATACCAGATTTATAGTTTGATGGCTCCACTGTGTATCCCGTTAAACTCTAGTGCAGTCCACCTGGCCCGTCCTTTGTCTGCCACACATGTGCCTGAGTGAGAAAAGGGCTAACGGAAGAGACAGCTCTCTCTGGGTTCCGCAGTTCGCTAAAGGGTCGTTATGGCGAACAGCCCTGCTTGCATCAAATGGTGCATTTTCTGGCCAAATATTTTTTTTAAACCACCAGTGTATGGTATTTGTCACAATGGTAAGAGTTGTTATGTCACCAACTATGTACCTACAATTTGGATGTTAAAATATTGAGAAAGAGCAGAAGAAATGCAACAACATGGAGTTAGACACTTGATGATGGTGTGTGCGTGTGTATTCCTGCTTAGCAGCTGGAAGTACACCAGAAAGCCAGTTTCATGCAATTCAATGCAGAGCAGTCTGAAGCAGGCTAGTGTATACAGGGCCTCATTCATAGAACGTTTTCCAATGTGGTTTTACCATTATAAAAAGGTTCTGTGAATTAGGCTCACCATGTTTAGATTCTAAATAATGTGGCACTGCTAAGACAAACCATTAAAACAATTCATAGAAGGTGACAATCCCACAAACCCTTGGCAAAAAAGTGAATGTTATTGAATTCAAAACAACCTTTCACATTCTCGTTGTTGTTAATTGCTTCCCTTGTTCACTATAACCACATACTTCGTTGCCTCTACTTTGAAAGTTGCGCGTATTTCGTGAGGAGTCACTTATCGAACGGGCACGCCTCTGTGGGTCGAGGAAAAACCACCTTGAACAACATATTCCATGTTGTCAAGTCGCAGGGGTGTTGCTAGGGGGGGGCTAAGGGGGCTATAGCCCCTGATCTTTTGGTTGTAGCCCCGGATAGAATCTCAGGAGCTACAGCCAAAAGACTAGCTAGCCCCCAACCCCAACCGTTCCGACATCAGCTTAGCCCCGGGTCTTTTCCAGACCTAGCAACTCCCCTGTCATGTCGTATTCCTTCTGCTGCAGGGCACGTAAGGTTGAGAATGTTTTGAGAGACTCAAAGTCGAGTTCTGCTCTGCAGTGCCGATGCCAGGGTGGTGGCAGGGGATGGGGGTGCGGCCGACCCCTCTGATGTGATAAGTCATTTATAACGCTCCTGTACACAAGTGTTTCTGGGTCCCCCCTGGTGCCCAGTGCGCACCCCAGGCTCCCGCTGGCACCCTGGTATGCACCACACCCCCACCAAAAGCTGGCCTGCGCTACTGCTGCCGGGTGAAGGCAGATATTTGGTTGCCCAATGAGAACAGTTCTCTTTGTATGTGCAACCGCAACCTTCAGTGGAGTCCCAAAGTCCTCAGTAAGTCTCTCCATAGCTTCGCCTGCTTCTTATGTCTTTGTCTCAGCAGTATAGTCCTTGCTCAATGGCGCGGTATCAGGATACTTTTTCAGACCTTTGCTCTGATCTTGCCAAGTGTTCAAGAATTGACATTGTTCCTTTTGCACATCAATTGAGCACTGCCAGTGTTCATGGGGGCTTCATTCGCCTTCAACTTGGCGCCATGTATTTCTTTGGCACTGGTGCTGACATCTGACATGATCATGGAAAGCGTTCGCTTTGAGAGTACTTCCCACCATTATCCACCGCTCCCACAATCACACATTCTCAGCGTCAGGTTGTATGACTGCTTGTGCCAGTATGTTGTCATCTGACACATCACTGCCAAGGACATCATCCAGGATTGGAAAATGCTTGGCAGCTGCGGTATGGATTTGCTTCACCTCTTTCCCTTGGGTTGAGCGTTTTCCTTTAGTTTTTGTTGGTTCTGAGGAAAATAATTGTGATATATCATAGATCATCTCTTGTGTACTCAGCAAAGCAAAAACAATGGGGCTCATGTTCATCAGAGCGTAAAAGCTTTGAGTAAGGCTAATACCACCTACCAATCACGTCAAGGCTAATTTTCAAGCATTTCCATGGTGGAGAGGAGGGCGGAACCCAACTTGCGTTTCGCCCACCTCCTTTATCTGCGACATACAAATGCTCCAGCATCTGCGCCGGCATGGATTTTTTTTTTATCCCGGAGCAAATGTTGGAAATCCCTATGGGTTCTGCCAGCTTTATGCACCAGCATGTCCGAAGGGTTTAATTTCCTTTGGGAACACTGCTTACCAAGCACTGTTCCGATTTGAAATGAAATCCTCCCTGGCGTGCTAGCATGTCAGGAAGGCTTTCATTTCATTTGTGAGAGCCGATTGCCATGCAAGCATGGCAAGCAGCGCTCACAGACAAAAGTAAGCGCTGCCTGGCATACCGGCATGCCAGGCAGCGCTTATGCACTTTGCACAGCGGAGTGTAAATGTGAAGGGTAGAAAGTGGCGTACACGCTTGTACGCCGCCTTTTGCCCTTTACATTTCATAATGCTTCATTTCGACAGTAATGTCAAAAAGCCAACAAGCACATTATACAAAACATAAACAAAACAACAGTCATTAACAAATATAACAGAATAAATCAAGCTCACAGAACTAAAACAATCTGCTAACATATCACAATATGATTATCAATGCATTGGTGCCATTTCTGAACGAGTCCTCCATGCACGTACAAGATATTTACAGGTAGCAAAAACTGCTAAACCGTCGCTAGTGTTAGTGCAAATCTGCAAGGCTTCAGTAATGGTCCGGCAGGCTCATGGCAAAAAATAAAACGGCCTTAAAAAGCATTTCCGCAAAGGCAATGTGGCCGGGCATATCAATAAACAAATCATCCCAGTTTTGTTCGTCTAACTACATAGCAGACACACAGAAGGCACGTTGATATTCCACTTGTGGCGCAGACATGCAATCAGTAGGATCCCTGTGCATAGCTTGATAATCAGCGCTCTTTCCTGTTTCGGATTCACATAATCTAAATAATATTCATAGCCCTCATTCGCTTTCAGGCTACAATAGCGTGTTAGGACTGATGAACCTGCTATCTTAGAGCAGTTATCACAGTCAGTCTTTGCCAATGCTGCATCCTTGATCGTGGCATTGGCGGAGTTGATTAGAACAATATTATCCAAGGCCCGGCGCATTTAGTGATTCCTTTCTGTGGGAAACCCAGGGTAGGGTCGGGCCCCCTACCTGAGCAATAACATCCATCACGGCTTCTTTGTATTTAAGGAGGGAGTCATTCGACCATAACCGAGCCCAATATTAAACAGTCCTCAATCGGCAAATGGGTCAATACATTTCATCCCTGTCTCTAGGAATACCATTAAATTAGGTGTGGCCAATGGCAATCCCAAGATGTTCTTTAGGTGCTTGTTTTCTACATTGGATAACTTACTAATGTTTGCCTGCCCCCATCATTCTGCCCCATAGATTGCAGCCTGCCTAGATTGGGCTCTGTAGGTCTTGAGAGAGACGCAAACTGCACCATCTCCCTGCTTAGTGTTAAACCTTGAAAGGGCACCAATGTACCTTGCTAATGTGACGTTGTCCTTAACCAGATGCCCGCTCCAGCTACAGCACGTCATTACCCTTACCCCCAGGTAATCATAAAAAACAACCTGCTTAATCAGGCCCTAATCCAGTTCTAGCCTCAGCACGTTGGGCTTCCTCCTGATTTTGGCACTAAATATCAGTAACCTTGTCTTGGAGACATTTAGGGCCAAGCCGTTGAGCTTGCAGAAGTTCACAAATACACTTAACTGCTTGCGTGTGACCAATGGTGTTAACGAAAGTAAAAAAGCATCATCCCCGAACAGGAGGGCCAGAATCAGTTCTATGTGAAAAGACCTCATTATTAAGGTCTCATGACAAAAAGCCAGATTTTTATGGCACGTTTTTCTTTTGATCGTACATCATGAGACCTTAATAATGAGGTCTTTTCGCATAGTTCCGCCTTTTTTTCTTTTACATTTCATCCCTTGATCTTCCCTTTGATCCTCTGGCCCTTTCAACCCCTCAACCTCCACCACCTACCTTCCTTCACTATTACCTCCAAATCCCGTTTTTGTCCCCAGAACCTCCCTCTCTCAGCCATCACCCCATCCCTCCCCACCCAAGACTCCCCTAATCCAAAACACATACACACACTCTTACCCGTTCTCCTCATCCTGCGCTTCCGGTTCCCACTGATCCTGTCAGTCCCTGCACGCACTCGTGATCTGCAGGGGCATGACAGTTTTAGAAAGACTGCGCTGTGCGGTCACGTAGCATTATTTCTAAATCGATTTGTTTGGGGAAAAGATCTTTATAAAAAGATCTTTTCACCTAGTACCCCGGAATCTTCTCTCCTGCTAGTGTGGGGCATCTAACTGGGATCTCAAAAGCTCATTAACCACCCCATTGATGAAAATGCAGAATAACCTGGGTGCCAGGATGCAACCCTGTCAGGCCCCCTTCAAATCTTGATAGTTCATGAAGTGCTGCCATTAATTCCCCATCGGACAACAGCTGTGTTGCCCGAGTACAAATTCTTGATGGCATCTAAAAGATGGAGTGGCACATCTAATCCCTGGAGGACCTCCAAGAGATGAACTCTTGGGACTGTGTCAAATGCTGTCTGCAGGTCCCTGAATAAAGCGTAGTCAGGCATTTTTCTGAGGACAGCATACTTGTCACATATCTGTCTGAGCCGAAAACTTTGGTCAACTGTACTCAACCCGCCACAAAACCTTGCTTGTCGATGAGTAATTACATGATTATCAATGATCCAGCCTTCGAGGTGAGCGAGAATTGCTTTGGCATATATTTTCCCTCCTGCATCCAGTAACGAAATTGGATGATAATTTATGGCAGGTCTCTGTCTCCATTTTTGTGATTTGGGACTATCTCTGCAAGGGTCCATGGTATCGGGGTGCATCATATTTTATGACTGCATTAAAGTGCTTGGTCAGATAGGGATTCCAGATGCCTAACTCTGTGGCATATAGATCTACTGGCCCTACCTGGCCCTGGGGCATTCCCCATCTTTTGTCTACACAGGGCTCTACCTACTTCTTCGGGAGTGAGAACAAGTGCTGGATAATCATGCACACTCTTCCTTGGTCCACAGTCACCATCCCCGTTGTTGCCCTGATAGTGGGTTCTATCTCCTCTATAGAGCCATGTAAAATGTTCAAGCCAGGTCAATTTGGTAATGCAACCCTGCTGTATGTCACGCCCATTTCTGCACCCGGCAACGATTATGCTCCAGAAACCCCTAAAATTACCCTTTTCTAATGCAATCAGCATTTTGCCCCAGATAGTCCTGCACCAAGCCTTTTTCTTCATCTTCAGAAGCTTGCTATACTTGCTTCTAGCTTCACTCAGATCTGTGAGGCCCTGTGTACACTTGGATCTAGCCTCACTCGCCAACAGGTCTTTGGCCAGCCTACACTTGGCGTCATACCAAGGAGTTCTAGACTCTGTGAATTTGCGCACCGATTTCATGGGCTTCGAAAAGATAGGCCCCATCTTCCCGTTCAAATTCTCATGGAGCTTAAGTAACACTTCACTATCCTGCTGGTCTGTGGTATCAAATTCCTCCAAGAACGGGATTATATCATGATAGGAGAATTTTGTCCAAGTTGACTTTACCCCACTTTATATTACATCTAGCTTGGTCAGTTATAACTAAAGGGAAATTAGTCCGTAGTGCCTCCATGGCTCCTACCTCACACAATCCCATGAATGACACATTCACATCTATCACCAAGAGGTTGTGGAGTCCAAGTTCCAAATTATCCTCAGAAAAAGCATGGGGATGTCTTTAACCAGGCTAATCATGTCTTGTTACTTGCTCAAAGCCTAAGTCTAAGTATGGGAAAACGTTATATGTAGCTAGTATGGACCTCTACAGTATGTTTGATAGGGGTAATAGAGACTTCCTGTGGTATAAACATCTGCAGTAGTCTTTCCTGGAAGGTTTATGGAAACTGATTATGTTGCTTTATGCTGATAAAAAAAATCCAGGTTAGAATAACTACGGAAGTGGATATGGCCAAACCTACCAATGCGTTTGTTGGATTGAGACAACGGTGCATAGTGGCACCTTTTCTTCTCCATCTGTATCTCTTCAACTTCAATGATGTATAGACTAACCTCAACTATTTTGCGGTTAAAATAAACTCTTTGACTTTACATTAGGTAGCGTTTGCCGATGACCTCTTTGATTTGACCGTGGTCGGTCTGCAAAGAAAGCTTGATGTATTTTCCAATTATGCTGGAATAAACAATCTGGAGGTTAATGCTATTAAGTCAAAAATGTTGACTTTTACAAAGCCCAATTTCTATGGGCTGGACAGTTTCTAGGAAAAGATTGGAGATGGGGCACAATCAGGTATATCTAGGATTTACTCTATCACATTCTATTTGTGAAAGAAGGATAATGACGGCTCTTAAAATTCAAGCCAATAGGTTGTCGGTCCAGTTGAAGATAGTCCACAAGTTATCCAGATGTTCCCTTATTCCATGTTTAAACTATTACAGAATGAAAATTGTTCTGATTCTTCATTATGACCTTGAATTCAACTTATTTGATTGCGGCTTTATCTCAATACTCTGGAAGGTTTTATTCGGAAGTATACTCTTCAACTACCCTCTTGTCTGCCCACAGAATCATTCTATACAAACTGCAGCTTACTTCGTCTGGAACCATTTCAATTCAAACTTTATGTGAAAAAGAATGAGAAGGAGGACACGAAAGCACTCGGACTGGCAAGGGAGGTTGAGGAAAGAGATACATGGATGTTTTAGGTACGGGAGCACCCACCATTTTTCCCATGTGGAAAAGTGCACTGGTTTGGGTGCTGATTGCAGGAAGTGCAGCAGTAAGGGGCATTACACCAGATATGCAGTAACTTTTCCTCCAAAGGTGTTCAAGACATTTCTCAGTGTGAAGAGGATGAATATGAGGGGTGCAGGGTAATTGAAGATGCATAGGGCATGCCTTTCTAAGTCTGATAGGTCGGTGCGATACCTTGAAGTCTCACAGCTCTGGGAAATGTTTCAATGACCTTTACTGGATCAGAAATGTCAATATCCCTTTTCTGATCCAACCCCATTTTTTAATCCTAACCATGTCACTCATATCAATATCTCGATGCCTCCTGTTGGGAACCTGCTTGTCAAAATCATATTTATAATTAGCCTGAGCTCTAGCTTTCGGTTTCCTTACGTTGCACTCATCAAGTACTTTGGGCAGTACTACATCATTAGAACCAAGCAGGATTAGGAAGAGAATGCATTTCTTGCCCCCTCATGTGCTGCCAAGGAGAAATCCCAGTGACGCTGTTAGGAGAAGAGCTCACGTTTCAGAACACAGCAACCAAAGCTTTAGAGACCTCCGATGTCTCGGGTAACTAGCGCTGCCTTTCGGCATGATTATGTGTGTTTGATAGGGGCATGTGGAATAATAAATCAGCAATTTTATTTTGCACAAAAGGGACATTTTCTACTCAGTATCTGTACTCCAAGAGCCATAATGAAGGTCAAGCAGTCCATAGAAATCCTGATCAGTCAGTACTCCCACTGACAGCTTATGGCCTGTTCAAATAACTGTAGGTTTTACCAAAATATATTTCCAAGAGTACTCCCCACATTCATGCTAACAATTCTCTCTCAGTCACAGAATACTGTGACACGACTTCATCAATGCCCTTGAAACATGACATTTCATTTTGTCTTCCCTATTTATAAATGTGAAATTGACAGCTCCCACGTCCTTGTACTCATATCTACTGTTGAGCACCCTGCAAATGCCTTCCTTTATTGTTCTAACTACTGCTTTGCACTCTTCACTCCACTTAAATAGTAGTCCCATTCTAGTCTTAATGTGAACAATAAGAACTGAAGACAGAAAAGGCTATTTGACTTGAAAAAGATACATGGAGATTCTGTCATTCTTGGGAACCAAGCGAAAGGTTCAGCCAGTGATCCATCTGAGATGAAGAGTATTGTGTGGCAAGAAAAAAAACGGCTTTTCATTTTTGTAATACAAATTAAACGTTGCCATTTTAAATATGGCGAAGAGTATATGAGGCTACAACAGGTTTAAAATGCGAGTATGAGAATGTTTCATTAGTGGTTCAGTGAATGTACCATTTAATTGATGGTTCAATGGATCTGCCCTTACCAAAGTCGAATACTATGTATTTGAAGACTATAGCAAATCTTTTTTAGTATTCCATAGTATTTGTTTAAAGCAGCATACTTTATGAAGACTATTTAGTGTGCTGAATACTAGTCGATTTAGTAATCCAATCATGAGAAGACAAAAAAATCTGAAAATAAGATCTTCCATTTCGGTGAGGGTGGTGTCTGCAAAGTATTGTGTGGAGCAAGGAGCACAGGTCCCACAGCTCTGAAATATCTTTGCTGCCAGGGCCCAACTCATCAGAGTCTGGGGCAGTTGGCAAAGCTATGGGGCTGGAATGGTTGTAAATATGTTCCACTGGTGCTGCTTCAGAGTGCTCCAGTCTAATGAAGTGGATTGTTTGATGTGTACTCATGTGGTGGGTATCTCCACGTACTAATGGAGAGTGGTACATGTAGTCCTGTGGAGGCCTCTGCACTGACTGAAAAAAGTGTATTTTTAAAACACATTTAGGGGCGATTCTCAGAAATATACGGCGCAAGTGACGAGCTGTGCTAGTGCATCTCATCACTTGCGCCAAAAAAGGTGCACCCTATTCTCCCAGAGCATCTAAATGTGAACGTCTCAGATGCACACAATCAGATGCCCTTTCCCATACTCTTTGCGTATTTGTGCAAATAATGGCATGTTGCAGCGCATTTCAATGTACAACCCCAATTCAGAAAAGGGTTTATTTTGAAATACACCGAAAATGAGACACAGCACCTTGCTCTTGTTGGGAATAGGCACAGGGGTGTCTTCAATGCATGCCAGGGCAATGTATGACTCTGTGATGTATTTTGTTACATTACTTTTCTATCCCTCAAACATGGGTACAAATAGTTTAATTGTTTTGTTGACAGGACCTTTAAGCTGCCATCACTGTCGGAAGTCTGTCATGCACTGGTGTCCGGAGCGCACTCCTGAAAGGAGTGTATGCAAGGTGGCTGGCCAGCGCAACGTATCTTTTGTGCTTCTGCACCCAACAAATACGCGTCATCTTTGTGAATGGGGTAACCTGAACATTTCTTAAGGTGGCGCACGGATTAAAGCGCATCATCTGCAATGTTTTACTTGTGACACTTTATGAGACTCATGAGTCAGAGTTCATTTTGGGATACCCAATCGTTTGGAAGCATTTATATTGAGTGAGGACGAGAACCTTCTCGGACAATTAGACCAGTGAAGGGATATGTTAGAGGGCATTGGCTCTTTAAGACAGAGACAGATCCACGAAGGGTTAGCCACGTGGGTCATGATGTGGGAGAAAGGGGAGGACAAAGGGAAAGTGAAAGTAAAGATTCATTAGTTTGTATTAGTTCACGGAATAAAGAACACAATCTTCATCCTCCCTGGTGTGCGTCCTTTTTATTACATAAGCCGTGAGGGCCTTAACAATTGGTGACAAGGCTATCCGCACTTTACACCACGATTCTCCTCCATATCCTCACCAGACACGTGAGCGATCCCGCTACGCTGTGTCTGCTGCTGAAGCCGCCTGAAGCCGCATCCACGGCTGTATACTGAAGCCGCTCCTGACAACGAGCGGGCCCGATCCCGGCCCCGCCCTCCTCCTCGACTCACTGCCTCCTCATCAGTCCTTCCACGAAGATGCACGAAGTGCAGCGCCGTCTCCAGCCGCGCACAAGTCCGCCAGCAGCCGGGGTACCCCGCCCCTCCGGTGCACCCAGAGGTCCACCGGGTCTACAGCTACCCCATCCTGCTGCACCTGCGATGCCCAGGCCCACGGAACAGCGCCAGAACCGCCCTCTGCCCTCCTGAGCAATTCTATGGCCATAACTGGGCCTGGCCTGCCCCCCCTCACAGAGGACCATTGTGGATGTGAGTGCACGTGGTTGACTTTCCACTCGCCAGCTGCCACCAGAGGGCAGTGCTGCCTCCCCTAGCGGGGTAAGAAGAAAAAAAAAAGAAAAAAAAGGGAACATTAATACACAAACAAGCCAGTGAAAAAGAAAGTGGCACAACAGAGAGGACATCCACTGCCATAACCCCAGTGCCACAAGCAGTTTCTTCCACTGCCTACCACCATGAGCTCTCCACCAGGCCCTGCCGTACAACCCCAGGCAATTCCAGTGCCTCACATGCAGTCCATGCCCCCCCCCCATTTTTGATGACCCCACAAGTGGACAAAGGCCTGCGGTGGGTTGAATGGCTAGAGGACTTTAACACCTTTATAGGGGCAGCAGGTGAAGAGACCTCCCCGAAATTACACAGAATGTTTGTTAACATAGCTGCCAATGAAGTAAAGACTCTCATAAAAACCATCACTGTGGCTGAACAACATGATTTTGCGGCACTAATCACAGCTCTCAACAAGCAACTCATAATTGAGCTCAACAGAGATTATGAGAGGTACTCGTTTAATCAGTGTACCCAGAGAGTGGAAGAGATACTAGACAAGTTCATCACCCGCCTGAGAGCACTACCAGTTCTATGCCTTCTCGTTGGATGAGCCATCCACTTGCGAGTGATTGAAAGGTGTATATTGCAGACGCTCAAGAAACAATTACTCAAGAAACCACTCACCATCGATAAGGTCAGCAAAATGGCCAGGATCTTCGAGAGGGTAGATGTGCAAGCTAACCAGATGTCAGGCAACACCATGTCCAAGCAAGATAAAAGTGAACTAATAGTGGCGGTCCAACCCAGCGTTTCCAGATCCAGAGACTAAAGCACTGGAGGGGACTGCCAAGCAGCCCCCAGGATGCAGAGACAGTGCTACCACTGTGGCATGGTATTTCCCCACTCAGGAGCATGCCCCACACTCACCCAGAGGTGTAGGAACTGTGGAAGAGAGGGCCACTTCCAGTCTGTCTGCTGAGAGGGCAGACTCTTCCCCACATCACAGATGCTGCCAACACAACATTACCGGACATGCAATCAGATCCCTCAGAACCAGACATACCAAGCGCACCCATACCAGCAGGGGCCGAGGCGGTATATGAGGGTTGTGGAAGACCACTACCCTGATGACGACAATCAAGAGCTCAGAACATATGACCAGAACCCACAGTTTTGAGGTGGATATGATAGACCGCCAATGCAACGCCAAAGCTATTACGTATCAACACCCCAAGGAACAGAGCAAGAAAGTGACCAGTATGACCAATATGTCCAAGATGAATACGTAAATCTCATCATGGATGAAGAAGAAGCAAGAGAGGCACCCAGGATACGAGTAGAATTATGCAGAAAACAGATCTGCTGCCTTGTCGACTCGGGTGCCACCGTAAACATCATGGGTGAGACAGAGTTTAACCAAATTCTTGACAAACCGACGTTGGACCAGACAGGGTCCAAGATCTTGCAATGGGGCGCTGACATCCCCCTACACTTAATCGTATCCTTTGGACGCCAGCTCATCCACTGTGATCGATCCACCACCACAACCATCCATGTTATTCAAAGCCCAACCAAGGGCAGATGCCTACTCAGTTACTGCACGGCGTCCAACCTGGCCCTCATTGACATTCACATCCAGAAAGGGACACCATCCGCTCGACCGCCCCTCAGAGGGAAGCAACAAACCAAGTCTGTACCTTGGGGAACAATGGACTGCCTGTAAATACTGTTACGAAAGACATGATTGTAAATTAGTTCCCACTCCTGTGCAAAGGACTAGGCAAGATGAAAGGTTCCCCCGTCAAACTGCACATAGACCCGTCAGATCGGCCTGTCCCCAACATCCAAGGAGGTGGGGTTCCATCTACAAGCCGCTGTGTCAAACAAACTCAACCAACTCCTGAACAACAACATTATCGAACCAGCCAAGGGCCTGACCCCATGGGTCTCTCCACTTGTAATTGTGCCAAAGGAAGGGGGTGGCTTGAGACTCTGCATGGACATGAGAGTGGCCAATACCGCCATCCAGAGAGAACGACACCTTGGGCCGTGCATAGAAGACATGATAGTCCAACTTAACAAGGCTGTTCTTGTTGCCAAACTTGACCTCAACCAGGGATATCATCAGATGGAGCTATATCACGTATCAAGGGGTATCGCCACCTTCTCAACCCATGACGCCCTTTTTCGTTACAAACACCTAAACTTTGGCATCTCATCCACGGCCGAGATCTTCCTTGAAGCCATCAGACAGGTCATCAGGCCGATGAGAGGAGCACTAAATTACAGTGACAACATCCTTGTGTTCGGGAAAGTCGAAGGAGAAACACAACACTGCATTGTGGGCAACCTGTGCTGCCGTCCAAGGAGCGGGACTAACCCTCAACATTGTATTGTATTGTATTATATTGTATTTATTGTGTTTATTTAGCGCTTTAATCCAAAACGCTTTACATTTTAACAACAGAATACATATAACATTATAATAGTGGAAGCAATTTACAATTATGAATCAAACCAACAAAACAGTAAGTAGAGCAATTAAAACTGTGAGAGAAGAGGAAAGGGTAAGGAAGGGACGGAGGAGGGAAACAGAAGGGGTATAAGGGTGAGAAAGAGGGAGGGTAGGGGAAGGGGAAGGTAGAGGATCATAGAGAAGATTCGAGGGAAGGAGAGGGAATGAGGGGAGGGTTTCATCGCGGGGAATGGAGAAGGAGAGATTTCAGGGATGTGCGGAACGAGGAGAAGGTAGGTAAAGAGCGGATTGAGAGAGGTAAGCAGTTCCAGTGCAGGGGGGCTAGGAGCTAAAAGGAGCAGAAATGGGAGGAGGCACACAGGGAAGGAGGAACAGTGAGAAGGAAGTGGTCAGCTGAGTGAAGGGAGTGGGAAGGAGTGTAGAAAGAGAGGAGAGAGGAGAGAGGAGAGATAAGGGGGAGCAAGGTCATGGAGAGATTTAAAGACTAGGCAGAGGAAATGAAATTTAAGTTGGGAGTGGAAGGGAAGCCAGCCAAGGGAGGAAAGCGAAGTAGAAATGAAGTCATGGGAGGCAAGGAGACAGAGGGTACGGACGGCAGAATGGTAGATAGATTTGAGGGGGTGAGGTGAGAAGCAGGTAGACCAAAGAGTAAAGAGGAGCAGTAGAAGAGGTGAGAGAAAATAAGGGGGGAGATTAAAAGTTTAGTAGCGTGGAAGGTGAGAGATGAGCGGACTTTGCGAATATTAAAGAGGTGGTAGCAACAGGCGCAAAAGGTAAGAGAAATATGGTGGGAAAAGGAGAGGGAGGAGTCAAAGTGAATGCCCAGATTGCAAGCGTGGGCAGAGATGGGAAGTTTAGATGGGGGAAGTGAATGAAAGGTGGAGAAGAGGGAGGGGAAACATTGACAAGTGCAGATTAAGCAAAACCAAGCGGAAATTCTTTAGAAATATTTTCTCTGCAGAGGGTATGACGCCTGACCCTGACAATGTCTCCACCATATTCAATCTTCAAGAGCCAGGTCAGGTGGCTGACACAAGATCGTTCTTAGGGATGACAGGCTACTGCACCAAGTATATTCCACACTACACCACCATCACCAAGCCGTTAAGGCGCCTACTACAGAACGGTGTCGCATTTGCTTGGTCTGCTGAGTGCCAAGCAGCCTTTGACACCATCAAACAAGCTTTGGCTAAAGCCCAGAGGGTTGCCTATTTCGACCTGGACTGGCACACCGAAATTGTCGTCAACGCAAGCCCAGAGGGACTAGGAGCCATACTGGCTCTGACAAATGGGATTGATGTCCACCCCAGGCACAACATGGCCTATGCTAGTAGGACACTAACCCTGCTGGAGTCTGCTTACTCTCAAGCCGACAAGGAGAGCCTAGCAGCCGTATGGGCGTGCAACCATTTCCACAATTTCGTGATAGGGAAAAAGTTCACCCACATCACAGAACATCAGGCCCTGCTGTCTCTATTAGGGAATCCCAGGACCAAAATGCTGCCCAGGATTGAACGCTGGGTCATCAGGCTCCAAGAGTATGATTTTGAAATAATCCACAGACCTGGGGTTGAGAATAATCGGGCTGACTGCCTGTCGCAACATCCAACAGGCAAGCCGGTGCCCAGAGCTGGTGACACAGAGTACATTAGTTATGTTACCCTAAACGCACTGCCACCGGCTGTCTCGCTTGGGGCCGTCGCATCTGCCTCAGCTGCAGACCCCTCCCTGGCTCTGCCGATCAGCCTCACTGAAAACAACAAATGAAGGGATTACCGCTGTGTTGTGCTTTATAGACGAACATTCAAGATTTCCAATTGTAAAGAAATCTAGGTCCACAGCGTTTGCTCAGGTAGCAGCGATCTTTGATGAGGTCGTAAGTGAGTGGGGAATCCCAGACACCATCAAGTCAGACAATGGTCCACCGTTCAGCGGCTAGGCGTTCACAGCGTTTGCGAAATATATGGGTTTTACCCATCAGAAGATCACTCCTCGTTGGCCACAAGCAAATGGGATGGCAGAGAGGTTCATGGCTTCTATCAAGAAAACCAGCAAAGGGCCCACATTGAAGTGGCTGACCCCCACCAAGCGCTCTGTCGCCTGTTACGGGACTACTGCAATATGCCCCATGAAGCCGCAAACAAGACTCCAGCAGAACTAATGATAAAATATCAGGTGCGCACCCGCTGAGCCAACCGAACGCCGATCAAGAGGTCATATGAAGAGACTCCAAATGGAAAGGAAGAACTCGTGTCGAGACTGATGAAAGGCGAGAAGCCCGACCGAAGAATTTCATGTAAGGGATGATGTGCTAGTGCAGTAAACTCCAACCAGAAAGACGGATTCACGGTTTGCTCCGAATCCCCTGCAGGTGGTGTGCAGTCATAATGTCCAAAATAAAAAGTCGAATGACAAAAATGTCGAAAAAAAAAAGTCGAAAAAAAAAAAGTCGAATCTATAATTTTTTGATTTATATGTATTTTTTGGGTTTGGTAAGTATAAAAAATGGGTAAAATAAAAAAAATAAAAAGGGGGTGTGGGGGGAAACCCCCCATTTCGAAAAAAAAACTGCATTGAAACAAAAATTCGACTTTTTTTTTCGACATTTTGACGTTCGACATTTTTGTTTTCGACATTATGACTATAAACCCCTGCAGGTCACTGCTATAAAAGGGATGATGGTGACCGCTGTGAACTCTGAGAAAGGGGTAACTCGGCACAGCTCGCTGTTTAAACATGTTGTGAAAAGAGACGATGAGAGACCTCCACCCCCTGATCCAGACCCTGAGCCCCGAGAGTCTCGGAACGACCTCTGGATTCGTCTGAAAGTGCTCCAGCACCAGATGGCCGAGTCGGCCGACAGCTATGAAGCAAGTCCAAGTGATGGCCCCAGTGAGCGTCTGCAATGAACCATCAAGAAACCGCTGCGTCTTGTCGAAGAGTATTGATGAGAGGAAAGGACGTTTGTCCGGGGGTGTTGTTAGAGGGCATTATCTCTTTAAGACAGAGACAGAGCCACGGAGGGTTAGCCACGTGGGTCATGACGTGGGAGAAAGGGGAGGACAAAGCAAAAAGGAAAGATTCATTAGTATGTATTAGTTCACGGAATAGAGAACACATCCTTCATCCTCCCTGGTGTGCGTCCTTTTTATTCCATAAGGCTCGAGGGCCTTAACAGTATAGGTACTGAGTTAGACAAGTTTAATTTAAAGACGTACTGCCACCGTGGCATAGCCATGGTTGTCTAACAAGTGGGGCCTGACGCTGATGTAGTTGGGCCAACCGCAGTGACATTAACATCTGTAAATGCCCACACAGCACCTGAAATGAAATGAAGCTTTTATTTTGCTCTACATACTGGAGATCATCCTCCTGAAAGAACAAACAAATATTGAGGCTGACTGCCACAAATGAAATACACCAATCACAGGCTGAAAAGATACAAGTATCTTTTATTACTGTGCAGTTTACAAAGCAAAAAAGATAGCTATTTGGTCCCAACACCTCGCCCTGTGTGCCAGCCGACAAAGTGAGGAGAGTGACATACTAGACATCTAAACACTGGCATTTTTATACATTTCCCACAATATTGTACAGCCTCTCTTCACGTTAATAATTCGTGTCTAGAGTTTGTGCCTAGTTCATATGACAGATTTTACAATATTATGCAAAGGATTACATGAATTTACATTTCCATGAAAATACAATGGTGGTATAGGTTCTCAGATCTGCGGTAAGCCTTGTTTCAAGAATCTCTTACAATGTAGTTCAGCTAAAACATACGATTGTCGTTTACTCTTCATTGTTTCAGTGTTTATACAAGGATGAGGCTTGTGAGTGCAGACAACACTCGAATACTCGCTTAAACAGTAGGCTCGCAGGCAACCTAAACATTAACAGAACTCAAAGGTCGGTCGACTCGACTTGCAAGACGAAAACACAGACCACCATTTTAGAATATGGAACACAAGTGAAAATCAAAATGGCGGACAAATCTTAAAATGGCAGCGAAGTAAAAACTCAAACATCTGAGCTTTTGCAACACGGTTTTCTGTGTAACGTGATTGGGCTTAGGCCAATATTAAATATAAGGAGGCACTATATAATTACGGTTTAACACTCCAAGCGCAGAACTCAGATCTGAAGCCATGTCACTCTGTGTTGCCTTGCTTCAAAGACCCCTTTGTCACCCCTGAACTATCTTCCTTGGCAGTCAATTATATCTCATGGCTGCATGCTGAGGAAACACCTCCTCATTACCGGTTGTACAACCATGCTCAATTTCAACCCCCCACAGTGTCCTCGGCCCATGTACCCGTAGGGATCAACACTGAGGCATGAAATATACGACGCTTACGAAGAGACATGTATCATATCTGGCTAAAATCACCAAGAAATGGGGAAATGGGTATTAAGAGGGTCCTAGGCATTAGAAATTGCCAGGATCTGGGGTCTAGCTAGCACCTGGTGATTATGGCCAAGGCGAAACCTAACAGTTAGACGAGAGGGGACACCCAGATATGACATATGGAACTCTTGATCAGCATTCAATTGTTCTAGCACTGACCAATACCCCCAATTCTCTGGAACTGGGAACTAGTTAGCACCAGGTCATTACTGTCAAGGCGAGTCCGTCCCTCTTGTAAGCAACCAGTGCCCTAAAGCCTATCGGCATGTTGATATTTTGTAAGTCCAAGCATGTGCTCCACGGGGAAAGAATCAATTAATCTTTCATAACACGCTGAATACCGGGCCCAGTCTCTCTCAGCGCGGGACCAGAACTTGGACCTGTGTTTCTACCAAAACACCCAATCTGCCACTGTGCCCCTGGGCATGCACGTAACGAAACTCACCAATATATTCACCTCCACAAATGTTAAAATCCTACCTCCTCGTAGATGTCACCAGGTGCAAAAGGTTCCTGCAGGCCCTATACCACGGACATGTAGCAAGCTTCAAAGACAAATCATGGCAACACAGGGCTAGTGCCTAACAGTTGACTGTAGTTTGAAAAGAAATGCCCTTATTTGGAAGACAATGCTGGCCCATCTGGGGCAAAAGACTGTTCTTATTTAATAAACTTTTAAGACTTTTATTTCTGCAACTGGAAAATGCAGGAATGTGGCATTAAAACAAGATATTGTGGCTTTCCCAAGCATGTATGGGACGCGAACGGCAGGAAATGTAATTCATGGGAAAAGTGTACATGGTATAACTTTGAAATGTAATGCAAAAAATAAAATAGAATTTTAAGCGAAATATTTCCCACCAGAAATTGGGAAAGATTATTAGAAGGGCTCCACTGTATAAACTTGGGAGTTGACATGCCATGCTCTGTGTGAAATATGTAATCTGCCGATGTGATTTTCAAAAGTGCCATAACTGTAAAAAATGTGCAATTTATGTCATAACTGATTTTGGCAAAATTGACTGTGGGATGGCTCTGTACCTCATAAACACACACCCCATAAAACTGAGTCCCCTCCTTCAGTCCAATCTGCTTCTAGGGAGGAGGCGATACACATAGGCTGACCTATCCAGTTGTTAGAGGCATGTCCAGCCAAAGCCTGCCCCCATAGTATAATCCTGTGATGTCATCTGCCTTATATAAGGTAGAGTCTTACAGAGACAAAGGACACACTCTCTTCTGAATTTTCCAGCTCCTGTGTATCCAGATATTCCATATTCATCCTGCAAGATTCCAGATTCCACTGGCAGGCCAGTGCATAGCTGACGCTACCCAGTTAGGCCCACTGATCCAGAAAAGCCCCACTAAAAATCCCAATAACTGAGGGAGAAAAGGGAAAGGTGGCTGAATCCTCATTGGGATAATACAGTACTACCTGGTTGCCCTGCTACCCGCATTATCCAGCTGAGGCCCGTGACCAGACCTTTGCCCAGCTATTTTCTTCTAGGAGAGCACGCCGCTCTGACCAGTGACCAGGTATTGCCTCGCTGTCCAGAAACTCAGTCCACTGTCTAAAATATCCCATTCAAGTGCTTGTTATGAGTATTTCCCTTCCCCAATAACCACAAAATGCATCCTTTTATCTGCTACCCTATATTAGGCCAATCTCATAGAAATCCCTTAACTGCCTTAGCAGAAATCCTTAAAACTGTCAGAATCCTCTGTGCATCCTGTCCTTGGTCTCCAAGTGTTAGCGCCATTCATTCAACTAATTTCTGTCCTTGTGTAAGTCCTTAGTACTATTTTGATTAAATAAATGAATTCTCTCTAAAAGAGGCACACAGCGTGAAGGGGTTACAACTGCAGCTTGACCTTCTTTTTCACGGGTGGCGTTTCTCTTTTCTAGCCACTAAAATCAAGTTTGAGTGAAACTTGTCCTTTCATTTATAAACAGATTTTTCCCTGTCCACTGCTTTCACTTTTAAAACCGAATTTCCTTTCCTGTTAAGAATCGTATCCAGTCATTCATTTAGAGTTCCCTTTTCACTTTCATGTTATCCTTGTGGTGTGCATTTGTCCCTCAGCATAAAAACTGCATTCCGATTTTGTCTGTTCCACCCGTTTTTAAAGCTGTGTTTGACATTTAAACCCGTGAAAATTAGCAGATGCAATTTCTATGCGTGTGATCTGGCTGCACTGTGTTTTTCACTTTCAATTTGATTTTCTGAATTGTATGCCCATTGTTAGGACAATGTCTGTAGTTTGTTAGTGTTCTTACATCCCTGATACTGCTATAACTCATATTTACCTCAATCATTCAACTGCACTTGGTTATAGTTTGAGGGAGTATTGCAGGGGGGAAATCTTAACTGGAGTGCTATCTACCCAAAAAGCAATCTTGCTCTCAGTCCCTTGTGCTTCATGTATGTTATATTAGAAGGTTAAACTAAGTGTATTCTATAATTTTACAGTGTTATTATCACCTCACTGGTGATTGTGGCCCAATATTAAATTTGTGAGATTTCATTTGGATGTAAAAAATAAATAAATATTGTATTACCACCCACCGGCCTGGTTCATGGTCCATTGTGGCCAGGGGTATTTGTAAAAGGGGGTGTGAGATGGGTTGAGTGCCATCTCAATCGGAATTCTTAGAAAATAAAGTAAAAGTGTTTTAATTGTGCGCTGCAACCTAGGCCAGTATCAAGAGTCCTGGTCTGGTGTGTGACGCCCCATTAGAATCCTTAAAAATGCTTGACCTTCGCCACAAACAATCTGGCCAATGAAATGGGCTGCTAACCACCAAACGTGAAGATCCACGCTCTCGGCTTCTGCAATGTGGGGGACACCAACATGGCATCGTAATGCACCCTTGCCATCATGTCTGATTATGTCCTTGTGTCTACCAGCACAGGTACCATTGACACAGGTCTACCATGCAACGTGGTTGCCTTCTGGTGGTTGTGCGCAGCGCCCTGATGCTGGATATGAAGAAGATATTCTCTTCTTCGTTCTCTTCCTCCACTTCCTGAGTCGGACCGTGTTACCCTTGGTCCACCTGAAAGACGTTCGGCGGGAGCTGTTGTTGAAAGAAGCCTGCCCATATCGGCCCCCTCTGCACCACCACTGGTACCGGTTCCCTGCACATACAGGCATAGTGATGAAATGTCCCACAGCGTCCACACGCCTTTCCTTGCGCCGGGCATTCTGCCAGGTTCGGGAGAACATAACCGCACGTGAAGCATGATTCCAGAGGCCTGCCCCCTCAGCCACGCTGGCCACCACTCGGTCGTCAGGCACCTCTCCATCCTTGCCCATGGCACACACCTCCACCATCTTCCCTGGCAGAATGGCTGTGTCCATTTTCGACGCCCTCACTTCGAACACCTCATGGGACTGTCCCAGCTCCAGTATGTGGGGCAAAGTGAGTCCATGTTACCGCAGCACCTCCCTTCTCAGTTTGCCAGGTGAGCAGCCCTGAATGAGCTGGTTCCTGATCCTGGTCTGTGTGTTCTCCCAGGCACACGAAATCGACATCCAGCACAGATGGTATAGAACGTGTCCAAAAACTCATCATCTTTCTGTTTGGCGCTACACCTGATTAAATGCTCATAGTCCGCGTTGGCTAGTGGCATGAAGTGTTCGTGCAACGCGTTCGTGACTGCTGAATGTGATGCATCCACTGGCTGCAAAGACTGAAAGATTTTGTGCACTGCCGAGTACAGAAGCATGGTCACTTTACTGTCCTCATCCATCTCACATGTGGCCTGGAATACATGTCCAGACGGTCTATCCAGAGTTTCCACCTCAGTCCAAGGCCCAATGGGGCCCCAGAAACATCAAATTCAGGCATCAGGTAAGGGCCCCTTGCCGTCTTGGAACACATGCACCGACTGGGGCCGCAGGCCCTGCTGGTGCCTGGGCTCCTGCATCATCTTCTGGATCACCCATGATGGTGAGCGCACGAGCACCCCACGTGTAGTCTGGGTCCGCAACTCACAATGGCCCTCCTCGAGGCAGAAATGCACCCAAGAATTTGAGTGTGCAACCATAGCCAACACTCCACCCTCGGGCTTGCTGGAAATATTGACCCTCCACTAGTTTCCAAACAGCCAGGAATATTCTCCCAAGTGTCCAGGCCAAAGTCTCCAAAAATTGAGCTGGATGGGACAAAGGAAAAAAGAAAAAAAAACCTCCCCTGGGTCTCACCCCTCTCCACACCTCAATACTGAAAAGAGAATGTCCAAAAACACCCTGAATCCAGTTTACTAGCAACAGAATGTAACCCCCTGCGTAAGGGGAGTCAAAATATGTACGTGGGAGGTGCACAAGCACACCCAACAGGAGCCTCAACCTTTTCCACCACACGAAGGCATAATGACGGCCGACCTCTTTGAACTCGCCGACTCCGCAGCATGGATATCCTGAGAAAACCCCCTCAAGAAAATCTCACTGCCTCAACTCTGTGGGTGTGTGTGTTGGATTGATCATGCGACCTCGTCGCCAATGTGGATAGTTATGGTGTGCCCCTCTGGCCATGTGAGCACCTTCAGCATATGGAACACACGCGACAGTGTTCTCTGTCCGGGCTCCCCAGTCGCTCTGGTGATCCCGGGACCGCAACTTTTATTACGCACACATCCGGCGGAGTTGCGTCATTCCACCGAAAAGGTACAGGCACCACACTCACTGATACAGTTAAGGTTACCCCGCATCGCAGCGCCCCACCCCATTTCTCCCCCTGGAAGTCCACAATAGAGCTGAGGCCTCCACCATGGCCCATGAGGCAGCCCCTAATTGCACAACTCCTGCAGGGCCATGGCGGTGCCTCCATAGAAGACTGCATAGGAATAATATATCCTTCCCCTTAAAAGAACAGATTTAGCTCAATAAAAAACTAGGGGAACAATGTTTTAGATGTGGAAGGGCAGGTGGTGGTTGAAAATTGTCATAGGATTTAACACGGCCATAGGTAGTCAATGGGTGAATACAAATCCAAACAATACCCACTGCATGTGTGTCCCCTTCACATTCCATCTCTCTTCTAGCGCCACTTCCCATGCCATTAGTTGCGGGTAATATGCAGTGCCTAAAGCACCACCTAATTGCCAAAACTTCAAATGTTTGGAGAATCACACCGTAAGTCCTTAATCTCATTATTGTGCTACTTAGTTTAAAGTGGCTATGCATGAAAAGGCCACCCAGTGCTGTTTTTTCCCTTTCGATCTTGGGACTTGTGGTTTTTTATTTCCCTTTTGATATTTTGGAAAACAGCAAGTCCCAGAATTCCAAGCAATAACCAAACTGAAGGGCATTCTCACGCATGACCACAGAAAACTTGACATCTCCCTGATTCCTGCTTCTCAGCCATGTCAGGAGAGTTAAAAGTGTGAGCTCGCATGGTTATATTTTCAATAAGCTCAAACGCACTTCAAGAAAGCATTTTGATTTGCCTGTGTCTGCAAACCAATCGTTACAGTGGCATTTTGTGATTAGCCCTCAGCCACTCTTCTCCTCCAGCCCCCCACTCCAGTTTCTAAAGCAGGGCAAACTGGAAATGAAAGAATTCACTATAAATAATTCAGAAAAGGTTATGGAAAAATCAAGGATATGATAAGATGCCACTCAAAAATCAGTTAAGGAGAAAGGTGTGCGTAGGCTTTGACAACACGCAGAAAACACATTTGTATTGCACTAGGAAATGATCAAGGATGTGGAAGTATTTACATTTTGAAAGCTGCTGCTGTGCATGTGTTCCAGTTCGCATAGTAGCAAACCCTGGTTACAAATGAAGAAGTCTCCTTCGAAAATTAATATTGTGGGTTTTCTTACTAATTGTCCTCAAATAGCTTGGAGCGATAATTACCAAATATATTCATATAACGAAGGTCATGCTTGGATAAGACATTTTGGTGTTTCATTAGAGACAGCTTATTTTTTGAGAAGGAAGATGACTGCATACTAATAAATGGTTAGATAAAAAGAATACATTAATTCAATAAAATGCAATGATGGTCTGCCACGTGCGTTTCAAGCTACTCATAAGCAATCACAAATCAGAACATGTTCTTGTACCTGTTAGACATGCCTTGATCAGCACTTTCTAAGGTGGGGAATCTGCCTTCTATAACAGACAAAGGAAATCACATGACTATACAGCCCTCATACCGCCCCATGTCAGGCGTGATTAGTCTGAGAAAGTCAGACAAAACTGTTGGCTTTATCAATGCTTGTATTTAAGAGGCCATCAGTGCAGGGAAGAGATATAAATCAAGTGGCTGAAGAAACACTTGGCCAAGACATTTTTATTACATCAGTAATGCATTTCACAGCTGTAATTAAGCCATTAACTCTCAGCAGACAGTCTAGAAATGGTACTCGCAAGCCAACGTATTATGTTAATGATTAATAAAGATAGCTCAAAGGTATTTTCCATTGGCCAGATTATCAAAGATTTTCTCTTGTGCAAAAAAGTGGCGAAAATTAATTTAGCACCAATTTTGCTGCTTTGTTAATAGAGAATGGTGCAAGAAGGTTTAGCCTCAATCAGTATTATTTAAAATGTTTTCTCCTGGGGAAAATTAGAGCAGGCTGTTTTATTCATGATGTGTGCTGCATAACATAACAAGCAATTTAGTAGACACCTTTTGTTGTATGTTATGTAGCAAACATAGTACAAAAAAAGCCAGATTCATTTTTGCTCGCGTGGAAAGATTTTTAGATAATATGGATTGTGACCAAATTGTTTAGGTCCATTTTTATCAAAGAATTTGCTCACTTTTCAGCACCAGTGAAAATCTTTGATAATCTGGCCCCTGCGGGATTTGTTTTGTGCAGGTAGTGGACAGAATTAGCATACAGCAATTATTATGGTCAGGGCAGTCAATGGGTGGGTAAATAACCAAACAACACTTTCAAGCTGGGTGTCCCTCCTCGCTTGCCATCTTCTTTGTAGTTGTACACTCATACAATATTATTTGCTCATAGCTGGCGCTTTAACTGAAAAGACAAGGTTCTCAAAAGGTAGTCTTGTTAGTGCAGTCAGTGCTGAATTGCATTCCATCCTCAGTATGGTGAGTTCAATCACCAGATGAGGCTCATACACATGCATAGTGTAGCTAATTTGCACACTGCAAGATTTTAGCTATAATTCAACTTCTTAATGCTTTGTACTATTAAAAAAATGAGCGGTGTGCTTAATTCATTACCGGTGACTGCAGATGGTGCCATATTCATTACACCTTTGACAATCATGATCAACTTTGGCCTGTTGAAGGGATTTTCCTGATTTTATTTATTATGTTAATAGAGTGTGTTCACAGGATGAAGGAATGTGGTAATAATCGTATTTATTTTTCTAGAGACCAGAACTTGTTTGTCCCACATATATGTACAAATCAGTTATTTATTAAATCAAATGTTTGAACTAAGAGACCTGTTTAGCTACTTGATTTGACATAATTGGCTATTGTGAGTTAATTTCTGAGTTTATAAGATGTCTATGCACTGTGGTTGTGTGTGTTTATGTTCTTGCATGGCAGAATTGCAACGACTAGTGGGTGCTGCAGAGCCTGACACACAGGTGGTATGGGGCTTGGTTCTGTGTGGTTCTCTGCTCCCACATTTCTGAGTACAGGTTGGCTTGGTGGTAGACCATACTGGTGTGTTATCAGATGAGGCCCAACATCTTAAAATATCATATGCTGCCAAAGACAGAGGCGCCTGATTAAAACTGCAGCGATGCTGGTAAAAATGGTGGTAATGTAGCAGTAATTCTGTTAACCTTGCATTAATGCTGCATTTCCACACTGTCATTCTACAAGTTTGGCGGTATTGCAGAAGATTTATCTCCAGCAAAAAGCTGGAAGTGCATCTTCCACATTACTGCCAAAAATCTGAAAAAAGAGGCAGAATTTCCATGGCAGATTTTCCTGCAGTGGTAATTCCAGCAAAAGCCCTAGAGAGTGCCTGCCCTGGTGATCTGTCATCTTCCTAGGTCCCTGGCAGCCTTGTTGAAGCCACTTAGTGTCCCTCTGTTGTAACCATAGGACAGTACCATGCTTGGTCTTCTGCTGGGCAGTAGTCAGTGGGGTATTCTCGGATAGGGGTTTTCTCTGGAAAACTCTTCTTGATCATCTAGCTCTGAGAAGCAAGTTGATGTGTTTACCTTTTTTTGCCGCTGGAATGCTGGGCACTGGCCTTTGTTGGTTATTTTTCAGGCTCCCTGTGCTAGGAGTTTGGCCTGTGTTTGCATTATTATCTTTGCCTAGAACTACTGTGATACGTTGGTGGTTCCTTGGGTTGCACTGTTCAGGGCTGGGATCCTTGGTTTACCTAAGGTAGGCCTGTTGATGGGTCTGGTTATGCGTCTATCCATGGCAACTAGTGTTTTAACACTCCCATGTGGTCGCTGTGAGGGACGTCCTTCACCTCCCCCCCATTTCCTTAGAGGGGATTGCTTGTGACTCTCCATGGAATAGCCAATTCACTCACTGTGCAGGGGGGGGTGTCTTTCCTTTAAGGCCCAATTATTTTACAATCCGAACTTTGGATCTTTGGTGTACTTCATAGAGAATGTGCTATGATAAGGAAGAGAGGATGTGGAGGCAATGCCTTGATTACTTACCAGTAATCTTTATTACATCTAGTTCTACTCTTCCTCATCACAGTACTGATGCAGCCACTCCCTCACCAGTGGTCAGTCACTACCGTCACCGGCCTGCCAAGCACGTAGATTCGAAAGTGCTGACACCCTCGCAAGACCGACAGTGCCTCTCACTCAATCTGTGAATAGCGCTGCTCTGTTTCAGACAGTGCCCTGCTCGCATAGGCAATTGGTCTGATCTCTCCTTGTGAGTCCATCTGGGTCACGACAGCACCCAGATCAAAAGGGCTGGCATCTACCACCATCTCCAATGACAATGATGGATCGAAAAATGCCATGGTGTCTTCCGCTGTTAGTGCCCCTTCACATCCTCAAACGCAGCTTGTTCAAGCGGGCCCCACTGCCATGTCGCATCCTTCCTAGTGAGGCTTTTCAGGGGCTCAGACCTGGAGGCCAGGTTCAGGATGAAACAGCCACAGTAGGTGACCATCCCCAGAAAGCATCGGACTTCAGTTACATTCTCTGGGGTCCTTGCCACCACGATGTCCTTGACCTTCCAGTGGTCGGTTGACACACCCCCTTCCTTGAAGACGAACCTGAAAAATGTAATCTTTCTTTTCAGGAATTTGCACTTCTCTTTGTGCAACATCAACCTCAGCGCCTGCAGCCGCTTCAGAATCTTTACCAACCATTCCATGTGTTCAGCCTCCGTCTTCGTGAACACCAGAATATCATTGCTGATATTGAGAACACCATACAGATCCGCAAGAGCCCCTCAGATGATGTTCTGGAACACCTCCGCCGCTGATGACACACCGAAGCTTAGGCGTTTATAACGGTACAGACCTCTCAGTGTGTGGTGAAAGTGGTGATATATCTCGAGTCGTAATGTAACACCACCTGATGATAACCAGCACACAGGTCGATTTTAGAAAAGATCCAAGCTTCTTGCAGCTCCGTGATGATGTCATCAATCATGGCCGTGAGGTGTCTCTTTCGCTTTATGGCCTTGTTCAGGAGCCTCATATCAACACAGATCCTCACGAGTCGGGCTGTTTCAGCTTACGTGCAATTACTATAGGCGACCCCGATGTGCAAGGTCCATCCACTTTCTCCATAATGTCCAGCGACACCAGATTATCCAATTCCTCATCCACCAGGTCCCTCAGATGGAATGGGACTCAGCGGTGCTTGAGTGCAATTGGCTGCATGGACTCATCGATATGAAGCCTCACAGGTTCACCAGCCATGTGGCCTATCCCCTCAAACAGCTGGCTGTAATTCGTGATCAGTCCCTGTACATCCTCCACGTACACTGCATATGCAAAGCTTACAATGCCTAATGCTTCAGGCGCTGCACAACTAAGGAGAGTGTTGCTGCTAACACTCGTCACGTAGAACTGAGCTTTGATGGATGTTCCTCAATGCTCGACGTTTGCCACAAATGCTCCAGCCAATAAAATGCACTGCTCACCGCCAAACGTGAAGATCAGTGCTCTTGGCTCTGCAACATGGGTACACCAACAAGGCATCGTAATGCACCCTTGCCATCTCGTTCTATCATACCCCTGTGTCCACCAGCACAGGTACCGTTGACTCATTGACCTGTACCATGCACCGTGGTTGCCTTCTGGGGGTGGCGCGCAGCGCCTTGATGCTGGATATGAAGAAGATATTCTCTTCTTTGTTCTCTTCCTCCACTTCCTTAGTCAGACCGTCTTCCCTGTGGTCCACCTGAGAGACGCCGGCCGGGCCCTGTTGTCGAAAGAAGCCTGCCCGTACAGGCCCCCTCTGCACCACCACTGGTACCAGAGCCCTGCACATACAAGCATAGCGATGAAATATCCCACAGCGTCCACACGCCTTCCATTACGCCGGGCATTCTGCCAGGTGCGGGAGAACATAACCACACTTGAGGCATGATTCCAAAGACCTGCCCCCTCTGCCACGCTGGCCTCCACTCGGTCGTCAGGCACCTCTCTCTCCTTCATCTGGGCCCACGGCACACACCTCTTCCATCTTCCCAGGCAGAATTGCTGTGTCCATTTTCAATGCCCTCACTTCGAACACCTCAGGGGACCGGCCCAGCTCCAGTAGAAGGTCAGAGTCTTCACCTCGGTCCAAGGCTCGATGGGGCCCCAGAAACTTCAAATACAGGCATCAGTGTAAGCACCCTTGCTGTCTTGGTGCATGCGCACCCACTGGGGCTGCAGGCCCTGCTGGTTCCTGGGCTCCTGCACCATCTTCCGGATCACCCATGATGGTGAGCGCACGAGCACCCCACATGGTGTCTGGGGCCGCAACTAACAATGGCCCTCCTCCAGGCATAAAATCATCCAAAAATGTGAACGTGCAACCGTAGCCAACACTCCACCCTCGGGCTTGCTGTAAAGATTTCCCCTCCACTAGTGTCCAACCAGCAAGGAATATTCTCCTGAGCGCACACATGCCAAAATATGCAAAAATTGAGCTGGATGGTGCAAAGGAAAAAAGAAAATAAAACTTCCCGGACCTCACCCCTCTCCACACCTCGATACTGAAGAGAAAATGTCCAAAAAAAACCTAAATCCGGTTTCCCAGCAACAGAATGTAACCCCTTGTATAAGGGAATCAAAATATGAACGTGGGAGGTGCACAAGCACACTGCAACCTTCTCCATCACATGCAGACATAATGGCGGCCAACTGCTTTGAACTCGTCGACTCCGCAGGATTCATATGCTGAGAAAACACCCTCAAGAAAATCTCACTGCCTCAGCCCTGCGGGTCTGTGCGTTAGATCGATGATGCAACCTCGTCCCCAATGTGGAGAGTTGCTGGTGTGCCCCTCCAGCCCCGTGAGCCCCCAGCATATGGAACACATGCGACACAGTGTTCTCTGTCCGGGCTCCACGGTCGTTCTGGTGATCCCGGGACTACCCCATTTATTACAGAGACATGCAGCGGAGTTGCGTCACGCCGCCGCGTGTGTGCCCTTAAAGGTACAGGCACCACACCCACTGGATACAGGTAAGGTAACCAAGCGTTGCGGCGCCCCCACCCCATTTATCCCCCCTAGAAGTCCCCAAGAGAGCTGAGGCCTTCACCATGGCCTACGAGGCCGCCCGTAATGGTGCCACTCCTGCAGGGCCATGGCGGTGCCTCCATAATAGACTTCCTAGTAATAATATATCCTTCCCCTTAAAAGAACAGATTTAGCTCAATAGAAAACTAGGGGAACAATGTTTTAGATGTGGAAGGGCAGGTGGTGGTTGAAAAGTGTCATAGGATTTAGCCGGGCCATAGGTAGTCAATGGGTGAATAAAAATCCAAACAATACCCACTCCATGTGTGTCCCCTTCAAATCCCATCTCTCTTCTACCGTCACTTTCCATGACAGTAGTTGCAGGTAATATGCAGTACTTAAAGCACCACCTAATTGCCAAAACTTCAAATGTTTGGAGAATCATATCCTAAATCCTATATCTCATTTTTGTGCTACTTATTAAACTTGTAATTCCACAGCTCTCAAGTTTAAAGAGGCTATACATGAGAAGGCCACCCAGTCCTGTTTTTTCCCTTTCGATCTTGGGACTTATGGTTTATTCTTTCCCCTGTGATATTTTGGAAAACAGCGAGTCCTAGAATTCCAAGCAAAAACAAAACTGAAGGGCCTTTTCACACATGACCACAGAAAACTTGACATCTCTCTGATTCCTGCTTCTCTGCCATGTCAGGAGAGTTAAAAATGTGTGCTCAGATGATTATGTTTTCAATGAGCTCAAACGCACTTTGAGAAAGCATTTTGATTTGCCTCTGTCTGCAAACCAATCGTTACAGTGGCATTTTGTGATTAGCCCTCAGCCACTCTTCTCCTGCAGCCCACCACTCCAGTTTCTAAAGCAGGGCAAACTGGAAATAAAAGAATTCACTATAAATAATTCAGAAAATGTTATGGAAAAATCAAGGATATGATATGTTGCCACTCAAAAATCAGTTAAGGAGAAAGGTGTGCGTAGGCTTTGACAAACAAGGAATGGAGTGCACAACACGCAGGAAACACATTTGTATTGCACTAGGAAATGATCAAGGATGTGGAAGTATTTACATTTTGAAAGCTGCTGCTGTGCATGTGTTCCAGTTCGCATAGTAGCAAACCCTGGTTACAAATGAAGAAGTCTCCTTTGAAAATTAATATTGTGGGTTTTCTTACTAATTGTCCTCAAATAGCTTGGAGCGATAATTACCAAATATATTCATATAACGAAGGTAATGCTTGGATAAGACATTTTGGTGTTTCATTAGAGACAGCTTATTTTTTGAGAAGGAAGATGACTGCATACTAATAAATGGTTAGATATAAAGAATACATTAATTCAATAAAATGCAATGATGGTCTGCCACGTGCGTTTCAAGCTACTCATAAGCAATCACAAATCAGAACATGTTCTTGTACCTGTTAGACATGCCTTGATCAGCACTTTCTAAGGTGGGGAATCTGCCTTCTATAACAGACAAAGGAAATCACATGACTATACAGCCCTCATACCGCCCCATGTCAGGCGTGATTAGTCTGACAAAACTGTTGGCTTTATCAATGCTTGTATTTAAGAGGCCATCAGCACAGGGAAGAGATATAAATCAAGTGGCTGAAGAGAAGAAACACTTGGCCAAGACATTTTTATTACATCAGTAATGCATTTCACAGCTGTAATTAAGCCATTAACTCTCAGCAGACAGTCTAGAAATAGTACTCACAGGCCAACGTTGTATGTTACTGATTGATAAAGATAGCTCAAAGGAATTTTCCGTTGGCCAGATTATCAAAGATTTGCTCTTGTGCAAAAAAGCAGAGAAAAATTATTTAGCACAATTTTGCTGCTTTGTTAATAGAGAATTGTGCAAGAAGGTTTAGCTCCAATTAGTATTGTCTAAAATGTTTTCTCCTGGGGAAAATTGGAGCAGGCTGTTTTATTCATGATGTGTGCTGCATAACATAAAAAGCATTTTAGTAGACACCTTTGTTGTATGTTATGTAGCAAACATAGACCAAAAAAAAGCCTGATTCATTTTTGATCGCGTGGAAAGGTTTTTAGATAATAGGGATTGGGACCAAATCGGTTGGGTACATTTTTATCAAAGAATTTGCTCACTTTTTAGCACTAGTGAAAATCTTTGATAATCTGGCCCCTGGAGGATTTGTTTTGTGCAGGTAGTGGACAGAATTAGCATACAGCAATTATTATGGTCAGGGCAGTCAATGGGTGGGTAAATAACCAAACAACACCTTCAAGCTGGGTGTCCCTCCTCGCTTGCCGTCTTCTTTGTAGTTGTACACTGATACAATATTTTTGGCTCATAGCTGGCGCTTTAACTGAAAAGATAAGGTTCTCAAAAGGTAGTCTTGTTAGTGCAGTCAGTGCTGCATTGCATTCCCTCCCCAGTATGGTGAGTTCAATCACCAGATGAGGCTCATACACATGCATAGTGTAGTTAATTTGCACACTGCAAGATATTAGCTATAATTCAACTTCTTAATGCTTTGTACTATTCACAAAATGAGCGGTGTTCTTAATTCATTACCGGTGACTGCAGATGGTGCCATATTCATTACACCTTTGACAATCATGATCAACTTTGGCCTGTTGAAGGGATTTGCCTGATTTATTTATTATGTTAATAGAGTGTATTCACAGGATGAGGAATGTGGTAATAATCATATTTATTATTCTAGAGACCAGAACTTGTTTGTCCCACATATATTTACAAATCAGTTCTTTATTAAATCAAATGTTTGAACTATAAGACCTGTTTAGCTGCTTGATTTGACATAATTGGCTGTTGTGTGTTAATTTCTGAGTTTATAAGATGTCTATGCACTGTGGTTGTGTGTGTTTATGTTCTTGCATGACAGAATTGCAACGACTAGTGGCTGCTGCAGAGCCTGACACACTGTTGGTGTGGGGCTTGGTTCTGTGTGGCTTTCTGCTCCCACATTTCTGAGTACAGGTTGGCTTGGTGGTAGACCATACTGGTGTGTTATCAGATGAGGTCCAACATCTTAAAATATCATATGCTGCCAAAGGCAGAGGAACCTAATTACAACTTCAGCGATGCTGGTAAAATGGTGGTATTGCAGCAGTAATTCTGTTAACCTTGCATTAACGCTGCATTTCCACACTGTCATTCTACAAGTTTGTCGGTATTTCAGAAGATTTATCTCTAGCAAAAAGCTGGAAGTACATCTCCCACCTTACTGCCAAAATTCAGAAAAAGGAGGCAGAATTTCCATGGCAGATTTTCCAGCAGTGGTAATTCCAACAAAAGCCATCTAGAGTGCCTGCCCTGGTGCTCTGTCATCTTCCTAGGTCCCTGGCAGCCTTGTTGAAGCCACTTGGTGCCCCTCTGTTCCAACCATAAGGCAGTACCATGCATGGACCTCTGCTAGGCAGTAGTCAGTGAGGTGTTCTCGGGTAGGGGTTTTCTCTGAAAAATTCTTCTTGATCATCTAGCTATGAGAAGCAAGTTGACGTGTTTACCCTTTTTTGCCGCTGGAATGCTGGGCACTGGTCTTTGTTGGTTATTTTTCAGGCTCCTTGTGCTAGGAGTTTGGCCTGTGGTTGCATTATTATCTTTGCCTGGAACTACTGTGATACTCTGGCGTTTCCTTGGGTTGCACTCTTCTGGGCTGGGACCCTTGGTTTAGCTGAAGTGGGCCTGTTAATGGGTCTGGTTATGCCTCAATACATGGAAACTAGTGTTTTACCACTCACATGTGGTCGCTGTGAGGGACGTCAGTCACCTCCCGCTCATTTCCTTAGAGGGGGTTGCTTGTGACTCTCCATGGAATAGCCAATTCACTCCCTATGTGGGGGCGGGGGATGTCTTTCCTTTAAGGCCCAATTATTTTCCAGTCCGAACTTTGGATCTTTGCTATACTTCATAGAGAATGTACTGTGATGAGGAAGAGAGGACGTGTAGGTAATGCCTTGATTACTTACCAGTAATCTTTATTACACCTAGTTCTACCCTTCCTCATCACAGTACTGATGCAGCCGCTCCCTCACTAGTGCTAAATCATCCCGTTTCCTGAGGTATATTCAGAAGATTATGGGACAGGTTAGGTGCTTTACCAGCCTAACTGTGTGACTGTGACAGACTTATAAAAAGCTTGACACCCCAAGACAAATATTTGAGTGTGCATAATGAAAAGGCATCCCTGGATGAAAGAAAGAAGGACTTTGGGCCTCATTACTCGTTTAGCAGTAATTCATTGGTAAATCTTCTGAAATACCACATAACTTGATTACCGTTACCGCCACTTTACAGCAGGATTACAAGTGATGAAGAGTGGTGTAATTCCCCGTTTTCGCAGTCCATAGGGATGTGTCTGACTAAATAAGGCAGGCTCTCACTATAAACTTTTGTGTGCTGTAGGGTTCTGGCAGCTTGCAGCAACAGTGCTAAGCCTTATATTATAGATTTAGAAAATGTCTCATGTTTTATAGTGCACACACCAGAAAATAACCAGGGCATATTTAAAGGACTGCGCACAAAATTGATACCATTTTTAAAATTACACTTTTAAACTCAAAATGATTTAATCTTTTTTTTAAATGCTAATCCAGGCCACAGCCTGTGAAAGCAGATGTGTACACAAGATACATGGGAATTGTGGACTGGCTGATGGAACATGTTTGTAGAGGCCTTTTTTGTGGAAAAACTGCATACAATTCATTTTGGTGTCACACAACCAAACCGAAATGTTGTTTTAAACAATGTTATAAATGCATTCAGGGTTTGACCATGTATGAATACATTTTAGAAGAAAAAAGACATTGACAAATCTAATAGCCTATCCTTTATATAGGCATAGTGAAGCAGAAATGGAGAATGTTAGACCCAAGACTTTATTTTTATAACAGCATTAGTGTTTTTGAAATATATTCTGTCGCATATGAGCAACTTGAATTTGAATAGAGGGCTGCAGAAAATATATATAGGGCTGGCGTACTGCCAGAATTCTATGCTGATGTATTAATTACATTATGTTAATTTAGACTTTGGGCCTGGTTGGAGAGCACATTTAATAAATGGGCCATAGCTGCTTTAATGACCCAGTTGTCCGATGCTTTGTAATAAGTACATTATATTAATTTAAACTTCAGGCTCTTGGGATTCATGTGAAGTGTGCTCTCTTAATTGTGTGCCCTGAATTTCAAATATATATTTGCAACTGTTATAAAATATTGACACTTTACCAATGTGTCACAGATTAGACTGGTGGTTCACATTTTGAAAGCTGCCAACAATCAGTGTGTTATATTTGGGCTCACAGTGTGCTTGGTTGTTATAAGGGTTTAAGATGTTCAATATTGAGATACGCTATTAAAATGTGGACAATATGTTTTATACTGATTGTATATTTTTTATGTTTTTTAAATGTCTCTCAACAATTGTATGTTGCCACAACATCAAGACGCTATGGATCTGGATTTTAGAGCACAGCAGGAGGCACACAATGCAATTAGGAATATTTCTGCAAGTGATTCATCAACACTTTGATGTCTCCAGGGTACATGGATGGGTCAGCCTATTTCTCTAGGATCAACAAATTCAGAATGTTTTAACAACCCAAGGATGGTATCTATCTTTATGTTACAGCAGCAAGGCCAGCTAGATCTGGGGGGTCCGAGTTCTTTTGTAGATTCAGCACTGGGCCCTGTTGGTTCTGGAGTCGTTGCAACACCTGGTGAAACGTCCAGAGGCCCAATCAGTGATACAAAAGTCTCCAAGGGAAAACCTCTTTCTCTTTGATCAACAAATTTGTAATGTCTTAACGACCCAAGGATGGTGTCTGTGTTTTTGTCTCATCAGCAAAGCCCACTGGATCTGGGCGGTCCGACGACACAGAGTTCTTTTGTAGCTGTATCACCGGGCCCAGTTGGTTCTGGAGGCTTTGCAAAGCATGTTGGAATGCCTGGGGACCTAATGAGTGATACAAAAGTCTCTAAGGCCCTGTTGGACTATTTTGATTTATGTGCTATCCCCGCTTTGAGCCATGACATCGCATATCTTGGAAACGGAGTGTCGATTGATCCTTTAACAGGGGATCAGAACCTGCAAGCGCTCCCCGACCCCCAAGTTCTATCAAATCAACACGTAGTTTAACATGGTGCCAACCCTCGAGAAAAATAGAGGAGTGCTCTGGTTTTAAACTCTGATTATGAAGTTATTCCCACACCACCGGGGTGGCTCGAGGGCTCTGGCGGATATCTCAGGACATTTAAATGTCCAAACATCTCTTGCCAATGCAGGGTTGAGAGTTCCTACATCATTATCATCTTTAAACCTATCTCTCGCTGTCACTAGGCTGGAATCCTCCTTAAAAAGTGTACAGCCACAAGACAGTCGGGGGCTAGGGGATGATAATATAAATTCAGAACTCGGTGCATATTGTTAAGAATGATTTAAGTGTCACAAGACAATAACAGGCCGTGGCTCTCGACTCTAGCTAAAAATAATGGGACCATGGGGGTTGACAGTACAAACAGATGTGCACATTTGGGGGCTAGCACCAGCGATATGAATGTGCTTTATGACAATGAAACCAATGCATCAATATATGATCTGGAAAATGTATCTGTTGTTAATTTTAAAGACAATAATAACACTGCCAGCAATGCCATTCTCAAAATGTTAGATAACCTACCGAATGCAACAGTACACCCTTTCAGAAGTTTATCTATGCATTCAGGTGAGCCTGTAATGCCTTTGCAGGAAGACATTTGGGCGGTGGTAAATGAGGTAGGTGTGTATTATGTACAGCTGGGTGGCGCAGATGTTATTCATAATGACCTGACAAATAAGCTGGAAACACTAATGAGTGCTCTGCAGGGAAATGAGTTACATTTTGCTAACATCCCAGCACATCCAGAGATTTCAGACACTATGGGCCTCATTATAGGTTTGCCGGTCCGGGAACTACTGTACCAATAAGCTTGCCGGTACCGTAGTACCGTGGTTCCCGGACCGGCAAACTAAGAGTTGTGCTTGCGAGTGCCTTTCTGCCCACCAGGTCTGACCTGGCGGCAGAGCGGCATCCACGAGCACAGCATTTCGGGTGCACCTGCACCGTTTATAACAGTGCCAGTGCATCCGACTTCCCCATTCCCAGTGAGCTTTCTGAGGCTCAATGGGAATGGAGAAGAATATTTTACGGCGCCCAGGAATGGCCGTAATGACCCGGTTATTGCCTATTCCTAATGAGGCCCTATGTCTACTAGCAACCATTCACTCCTTGAGGTGATTCTCAAGAATGCAGATATTGAGCCTCATTATAAGTATGCCAGTCCGGTAACAATGGTGACGGTAAACTACCAGCACCGTTGTTACTGGACCATCATACTCCAAGTTCTGGGAGCGGGTGCCTTCCAGCCTGCCAGGTCTGACCTGGCGGCAGAGCGGCATCCACGAGCACAGCATTTCGGGTGCACCTGCACCGTTTATAACAGTGCCAGTGCATCCGACTTCCCCATTCCCATTGAGCCTTCTGAGGCTCAATGGGAATGGAGAAGAATATTTTACGGTGCTCAGGAATGGCCGTAATGACCCGGTTATTGCCCATTCCTAATGAGGCCCTATGTCTACTAGCAACCATTCACTCCTTGAGGTGATTCTCAAGAATGCAGACATTGAGCCTCATTATAAGTATGCCAGTCCGGTAACAATGGTGACGGTAAACTACCAGCACCGTTGTTACCGGACCATCATACTCCAAGTTCTGGGAGCGGGTGCCTTCCAGCCTGCCAGGTCTGACCTGGCGGATGGAATGGCACCCGCTCGCAGACCTTTACGGAAGGCACGGCACTGTTGCACACAGTGCTGATGCATCCGTCCTCCCCATTCCCAGTCCAATGGGACTCAGGAATGGGGATTCATTTTTCCCTGCACCCGGCAATGGGGAATTACCAGGACCACTGGGGCTGTAATGCCCCGGTAAGTCCCCATTGCCGGGCACCGGAAAAAAATTGACTCCGGCGGCAGCCGTGCCGTTTTTACCGGCAGGGCTACCGCTGGGGTCATAATGAGGCCCATTGTTAATAACACTGATGAAACAGCTGCATCTATCAATAGTGTTGAGAGTCAAGATGCTGGTGCCCCTAGTACTGCTGCTGTGGATGTTCAAGAGGAGGGTGGGCACAATGATGGGGAGGTGTATACTGCAGTTGTTATTAATATTCCTGTTGCTATTTGAGAGGAGGTTATAGATACCGCTAGAGAGACGCTCAATGCTGGTGTTTCTAATACTGTTTTAGCTGATGTTCAAGAGGCGGCTGTGTACAACGAAAGGGAGATGTTCAATGATGATGTTTTTAATACTGTTTTACATGATGCTCAAGAGGGGTGTGTGTACAACGATAAGGAGACGTACAATACTGATGTTATTAATATTACAAAATACCAACCATTAAGTATTCAACCACAGGTCCATGTTCCCCAAGAGTTTGCATCAACATCACACAGTAACAGTGATACAGCTGTTGAAACACGTCCTAATAACCCCCATCCGAATTTTCTGGATAGTGATAGTGATACAGACACACAAAATGGAGCTGGTCATAATGTGGGTTCAGGGCACAGTGGTGACATCATTAACACTTCAAATAACTGCAGCGCTAGCGTTATTAGCGTAGACAATACTGAGGGTTCATGTGGATATACCAGTGTTATTCAAAAGAACAAAAAGAGAAATGACCTCAAGAGATTGGGAAAAAGTTGTAAAAATCAGACAGGGGAGCCCACTATGAAATAAAATTCTAAGGCTTTGCTTAGCAATACTGCAAAAAGAAGAAGATTGTACAATGTATGGTTCAGAGCACTTTTAAAAATGTGGAAGGGGCTGTTCTGACGTACTAAAACATTTGAGGAGTGATAATAACACCTTAGTGACTGAAGATTGTGATTTAGCCATAGGGTTGCAGTCTAATATTATGGTGGCCAACGGGGCGGTTGTTTAACATAACACCATCGCTTTAGGAGGGTCTAGTCTCACCTGGTATCCACGGGGACGTCACTCAGCCTGTTCTGACCTCTTACGACCTCAAACCCTTCCCTGGAGTCTACTCAACTGGAGACTGGGCCTGGAACACAGGATTGGTAGAGTTTAACTCCCTATTGTCTCTGTGTGCTTGAACCCCTTCTTCCCTGGGGTCCAAACCTTCCCTTTGATGCACAGCTCACCATGTTTTCTTGGAAAGTGTGCTCTCCGTCCTACTTTCAGCGCAGGGGCGCATTGATTGATGCAGGCTCGTTGCTGCCTAGTTACTTCACTGGCAAGAATCTGACAGGTAAGTATAATGAGTCTTTTGAACAGTTCTCTAACTTCGTTCCTTTCCTTCCTTAGATGATGGCCGGCGTCCAGGGATGGCGACGTGCTGCTGAGATGAGTAGCACTGAAGGTGAGTGAGAGCGCGATGCGCGATGTGACCCTTTCGTATTTGTATTTAACTGAGTTCTTTTTCTGTGTCTTTTAGGTGCCACAACGTTTTCAGCGTGGATGCCGGTTATGAAGAAGAAATGCGGTGAGTAAGCGCGGTATGCAGCGCCTCTAGATGTTTCCACGCTAACCTGGAGTGTCTTTTTCCTCTTGCAGATGGATGAGAAGTTCCGGAGACAGAGTTCCCCCAGAGCGGCTGGGATTCAAGTAAACGTTTGAAGCGCGTACAGTCTTTAAAAATAAGCTGAAATTTGCTGAATGCTTACTAATGACTTTTTTTCGGTTCTTTTTCCTTTTCCTTAGGAAGCGGCGTGCCGGGATGGGAATGACACCGGCGAAGATGCCCGCAGAACAGAAGAAGTGATGATTCATGGGCAGAAGCGCCGCAAGGTAAGGCTGTTCCTAACGGTGTTCTTGTTCTTGCAGGAGCTGAGCGCAGAAGAAAGATGCAGGCCTACTGGAGACCAATCCGAACACGGTGAGTATCAAGCTGCAGGTGCAGAAAACACAAAGCATGTTTCTCAGCCTGGGTGTGGCTTAAATAGTCGCTGGGTATCCCAGGTGTCTCTGGGCTGAACCACACCCAAAAGACTAGACTGCATATGCATTTCTGGGAACCGAAATATGTGGGGGCATCCATCTTGTCCCCATCAATGCACTACAAGTCCAATCCCCAATGTTATCCAATGGGAGTGAGTGATTCTGGTGCCACAAGCGCCAAGTCTGACTCCAAGTGAGTCTTTGGAGGGATGGAGAGGACCTTGAGGGCCATGTAGGTGATCGTGGCCTGGCTCCAGCCTGACATCTTGGAGGGCTGGGGACATGAGGTCCAGGAATCATGACAGTCTAGTGATACATTTTACACAGTATTCACAGAGGCGCAGCCCTCTACAGCACTAGACATGGTTTCAGTCATTAAACACATCACACTAGCCAACAATGATTTTTTCGGGCAACTGTCGATATTCCACAAACATGTGCAGGGCCTAGTATATCCAGATCTTCGTCAACACCCACTCCTGAAACACCCCAGATATCAGACATATCAGGTACCCACAAAAGGTTATGTCTAGCAACTCATGACTCAGTTCAAACCACCCCTATTAGAAAACAAAAAACTGCTCAAGAACAAGCCCACACAGCCCACTGCTCCAGAAGATTGAGTACAATTAAAAACGCAGCCACTGTCAGGCCCATTGTTACAGATGGGCTAATTGTTCAAAGCTGAGGTGGATATTCATTTCGACAGAGCTAAAAAAACAGGAGGCAAAACTTAAAATGGGCCAGATCTCGAACTCAGAGGTTCCACCTATTTAAAATCTTATAAAATGCCTGATTGGTTATATCTAAACGTGATCTGCCTAGCACAACATATGCACCAACCCCCAGGCACCAGATTCATCGGTTTATTTGGAAAGGATGTGAACTTATCAAAGAAGTTATAAAACATTCTCGGCCATGCAGCATCACGAGGTGTTAGATCCGTGAACCTGAACCAGTAGCGCTCCCTGGGACACGGGCTAACAGTTATAACAGATGCTGTGGAAACACTGGTCCGTCAGATATTGGAAACTGTTGGGCGCAATGATTTTGTTCAAATAAGAATAGAGTCTGATCGTTTAAGCAGACCATTGTTTCCAAGGTGATCCCCTCGTGGTACTTTCTGCGTTATACAGTTTTTGGAGAATTTGTGGAGGCTTCTGCAGAGTAAGAATGGGATTTTGCGTTTTCCGCTGCTAAGGATTGTGGCTCTGGTTGTCATGCCACGCTCCAGCTTTGCATATAAACTTTTGACCAAAATTCTGCACAGCCACATCGTAAAATTCAAAGGCAGATGGTTGTTAAATTTTGATGACTGGCCCTTAAATCTCTGCCTGGCATCTAGTCACATAGGTTTAATCAAACCGCGGAGCATAACAGACTCTGATATATGTGCAAAAGCTCTGCAAATACCTGCAGAGCTGGGGCTCCCTACAGACACTCCGGTAGGTTTTGGCCAGCTGAATCTCTTTGAGAAGTAATTTGATAGGGTGTCTAGTCAAAGGATCGAATATAAAGGGTTGACAGGTCAAAGGATCGACACCAAAGGGTCAACAGGTCAAAGGATCGAATTTTTTTTTTTTTCACATTTATTTTTTTCTTTTGTGAAAAAAGTGGTTTTTAGCAAGAAAATGGGGATTGGGGGGGGGAACCCCCCAAAAAAAAAATGTGAAAAATAAAAATAAAAAAATTGATCTTTTGACCTGTCGACCCTTTGGTGTCGTTCCTTTGACCTCTTGACCCTTTTACTGTCGATCCTTTGACCTAGAACCGTTTGATAGACCCATCAAGATACTCTATTTTAAAGACTAAAGACTAAAACAACCAGAAACACTTTGTATGTTTTACACCATAAACACCATTTCTATGGTATACTCAATCTAAAAGGTTTCCTGGGGGTTAAACATCTCTGTCAGCACTGCCACCACATTTCCAAAAACTGTTTAAGAGAGGAGTATCAAACACTAAGGAAAAACCTGCAAAATGTCCTAAGTGTCACGTGTTCGTGAGGTCTCAGCGCTGTCTAGACACACACATACAGAAACCGGCATTGGGGGCAGTCATGTGCGAACTGATCGTTGACTGTCCCACCTGCAAAAAATGTCTTCACGAGAGTCACAGCTGTAGTGGAATAATCTGTAGTGTGTTCAAAGTTTCTATTATTAACACGGCTGAACACATGTGTTACATGACGGATGGTAAACCTCACAATAAAACAGAGAACTGCATAGTATATGACACAGAGGCACGTCAAGAGAATATAATCTACCAACCAAACTATATCTATGCCAGACATCTAACAGGAGACAGCTATTGGGAATTTACAAAAACTCCCATGTGGCTGCTTTTGTAAGCTCTTTTGTAACAAGCAAATTCATGGGCTACACCTTTCTAGCACCTAATTCCAAATCCTATGATGGGTACTTTGTGCTGCACAAAAAATTAAAGTGAAACTTATCACCCAGGGTGCCACGTTTATGCCGATGCTTGTGGTAGCTCTACAGATACGCTTTATTGACTCCTTGAACTTTTGCCCATGAAACTCAGAAAGCTTCCAAAAGCTTTTAGTTTTCCCGGTTCAAAGGGCTTCTTCCCCATTTTCTCCACACAACTGCTAATCAAAACTACATAGACTTGATTCCAACCCCGGATCAATATGACGTTCAAATGCCTAGCGAGAAAGACCTGTTTATGGCATGGTATAAGGCGAATAGAAATTGCGTGTTTGACTTTCGCCAAGAGTTAAGGGCCTACTGTCAAGAAGATGTCAACATTTTAAGACAAGCTTGTAATTGGTTCAGGGACAGGATCATTCAAATGATGCATCCTGAAACACCCATGAAGGGTGGGATACACATATCATACATCGACCCTTTTCAAAATATCATGCTGGCTAGTTGTTGTATGCAGATATACAGACAGCTATATCTAAATGCTGAAACAATCACTCTGCTGCCCCATTATTTACATCACGGCCGGCAAAAACATTATTCTACGCCATCTATTCAGTGGCTCCTATGCATCTCACAAACAGACAACATCTCTATACAGCACGCCCTAACTGGCGCGGGTGAAAAAAACTCTACATACATTATTGGTTGGACGGCTAAGAGGTGGTTCATGGAGTGGGAACAGCCTCTGAATTTAATGGCTATTTTTATCGCAGATGTCCCGATTGTAACCCCGGCGGGGGCTTCAACACTTTGACGGGCACTACTTATGCCCAGTTATATGGACACACTCTGTTAAAAAAGACTTTTCTTGCCAGTCAGGGTATTCACATTGTCACTATCTGGGAACACAAATGGTGTATTTTCTTAACAAGATGAATCTGCCCAACCCCCTAAACCCTTGGGATGTGCTATATGGTGGGCGCATAAATTATTTAAAGTTAAACTATCACATCTCAGAGGGTGAGCAAGTACACTAGCTAGATTTTACCAGTCTATATCCCTCTGTGAATAATGACAAACCCTCTCCCTGTGGGACACGCCAAGATCATCTGTAACAATTTTGGCTATATAGACCAATATTTTCGGTCTAATCAGATGGGAGATCTATCCACTCAGAGGTCTTTACATACCCATCTTACCCTATAGATGCAACATTAAACTAATGTTTCCACTTTGCCGCACATGCGTTTAGACAAAACAGGCCAATTGCAAGCACACGGATGAGGAGCGACGCGTGACCAGTACATAGTGTACAGTCAAGCTCTGAAACAGGGCTTTCGTCTGTGCACATACATGAAATTTGGCATTTTAACAATAACCTTCAAACTCTTCTTTGATTATGTTTCATGTTCCTACAACAAAAACAGGAAACATCTGGATTTCCTTCCGACTGTGTGGACGATGCCACTAAACAGGGTTATATTATTGATTATTATAAACAACAGGGCATACGCTCATCACAGGCCCTGATGTGCTTCTTGCCTATCTATTTGATAATACTTATGACGTGAGCAGCCGCTTGTCCATAGATGATGAAACGTCTTGTCTGTAGTGGTGCTACACCATGGAATATCCAACAACTTCAGACAACACAAACATATTCATAGCAGCGTTCACAGCTACTCACACCCACTTAAAACTGTTTTCTGTGATGGTTCAATTACAAGAACGAGTTCTATATCAGGATACCAAAAGCATTATTTGTCGGCCGCCATGGGGTTGTCAACCCACCCACCGGAAATTATCTAGGCGAGCCAACATCTGAGTTAGCTACTGAAGGATACATTGTGGAGTTTGTATCCGCTGAGCCCATCCCTGCTTTTTAAAAATATTGTGTTTGAATTGAATTGCACTACGTATTTTCACTTGTGATTTGGAAATTTTAAAAAATTGTTTCTAGATTTGAAATTGTTTGCTTCTAGTGAAATGTTCATCTAGAAAACAACTATTTTATCTAATTGTTTATACTGAAACGTTTATCTGGCTCTTCTGTTATATTGGACCTTGAACTCTTTGTACTCTCTTGCAGTGCCATCATGTCCCTCCTGGCCCGCTCTCACTCCCAGCTAAGACGAGTTGCCATTGTTCAAAAATGTTTATCCTTGGGACTTACCCCTAATAGGACCTGTAAGATGGGGGTTGACTGCAACTCCTATGAAAATAGCACTTTAACTATTGATAGTCTGCAGGTGCCAATTCTGCACACTCTGTTGGTGGACACACTGTACATACACCACTAGTATAGAACTTGTTGAGCCCATCCAAGCTATAGAGATGCTTGGATCATCTGCACTCAGCTTAATTAACATTCTTGACTCCCCTTTCCCTATAGAATTGTCGCAATATGGTCAATCCTCATGTCGGACCATTTCAACTAAAGTTAAACAGGCACCTCCTATTCGGCCTGATAGCCTATTACCATATCTCTTCTTAAAACTCGTTCTTTGTGTGCTCCTGATACTGAAATTGACAATTATATTCTTCAACACAAGCCTGATATGCTTGCTGTGACTGAAACATGGTTGCACGATCTGGCCCAAATATGGTCATGGTACGCCACTCCAGCTAGTTATAAAATTGTTAGAACAGATTGTATTGCGAAATGAGGAGAGGGGGTTGCATTCATTTATAAAGAGCACCTGGATTGCTGCTCCACCCCTATACCTTATTTATAAGTTTGTGAAAGCCTTATTTTTAAAATAAAAAGGAATCACAATGTCTCTCTTACCTTTGTTCTTTATCGTGCCCCCATACATCTCCTTTGTTTGAGGAACAACTGATAGCATTTTTAAACAGCACAGTATAAATTAATTCCCCATTAATTAATTATTTTGGGGGACTTTAATCTATGGGTTGATGACCCAAACGGCCACATTCTCTTCTCTCGAGGCAGTAGGCCTGTCTCAGCTTGTTAATGAACAAACTCACTGTGATGGACATATCTTACATTGGATTGCAGCTCAAAATATACCTTATCCATGTCTTTACTATCAGACTTGTTCGTGGTCCGACTACTTCTTGATCTTGCTAAAAAAAAAGGGTTACCTGCAGCACCATCCAAACTTAGTTCTTACCATTGAACTGAAATTAAACACAGAAAAACTAAGGATATCACACTGTTGGACTTCTCGGTTGCTCTTGCCTCCACCCTGGGCACTCTCACATCGTTGAATGACCCTTACAGTCCATTATCAACACATTAGCCCCTGAGAAAACTATGATAAAAAACTGAAACCTTTAAGAAATTGTGGTTTAATGATACCATTAATTATTTGAGGAAAGTAAAAAGAGCATCGGAACGCGATTGACATAAAAAACCCTGCTCTCTCACTTTGGACACTTATACGAGGGTGGCTCATCATTTTGAAGCTAAGGCAAGTAATTTCAACTCTTCTGTTGATAAAACTAAATCATCTTCTAGCGAATGATTCAAACTTCTAGAAGAATTTGAAAATAAAGTTTCTCCCTTTCCTCCTGTCATTAAAGACTCTGCCTGGTGCCAATTGGTAAAAGATGAATTTCTTGATAAAATTGCTGGCCAAGATTGCTACTCAGTTATCCCATGTCGCTCCTAAAGTGGATCCCAATTCCAATAATACTTCATCCAAAGAGACGCTCACCGCCTCTTTACCTAAATTTGACTTTCATCAATGTACTGAGCAAGAAGTCCTGGATATTGTTATGAACCTTAAATCCACCACATGTGCCGGTGACCCATGCCGTATAACCCTCTCAAAGGGCTCACTCGATGTGCTCATTCCTTGGATCACCAAAATCATTAATACATCCTTTGCAGCAAAAATCAGCGGGAAAATAAATGCAGCAAAGAAAAGACAGGTGATGGAATGACATATAACCCTATGTGTAAGGCGGAAGCATCTCCAGTCAGCTCATCTTGTGAAGTACCGCAGGGCTCTTGCCTGTCACCAACACTCTTTAATATTTACATAAAACATTTCTAGATCTGTTGGATATCTTGGGTGTCGTCTACACGAAATACGCGGAAGATATCCAGGTGCTCCTTGATGTGACTGGCTGTTATAATATTGTCGCCAGGACCATCGACTATATTTATAGAGAAATTCAAACTTGGACGGCTTACAACTCAGCCTTGAACAACAATGAAACCAAGTTGTTTTTAATTGTCTCTAGCCCTCTTTTGAAGTCTATTGATTCCAACTACTTTCACTTTACTATTTCGGGTAATGTGATCCCTGTCACTTCTAAAGTTGCAACCCTGTGCGTCGTTCTTGACTCAGAATTGTCAAGTTAACGTCATGTTTCAAGCATCCAATCCTCTTGTGCCTATACAATCAGGCTTCTCTATCAGATTAGGCCTTTTCTTGACCTAAAAAACAGATATCTCCTGAATACTGCTCTAATTAATTCTCAATTGGACTACTGTAGTAGCCTGCTGACCGGCACAGCCCAACGCAACCTGGACCGCCTGCACACCACTCAAAATGGTGCAGTTAGGGCAATTTATGGCCTGTCCAGAATGGACCATGTGTCCATATTTCAGAAGGAACTTCATTGGTTGCCTGTAAAACAAAGAATCAAACACAAGATCCTTGCCTTGATTTTTAAATGTTTAAACTCTGCTGTTCCACAGTATCGTTCTGAAAGAATCTCCCTTGAACACTCAACTCGAGTACTTTGGTCTAATAACACCAATGCTCTTCATCACCCTTGGTTTACACTTAAGAAGTTTAGGGGTTTGAGATTTGAGCTGCAGGCCCAACAAGATTGGAATGGTATTCCTGTTGCCCTCAGATCTTCCACCTGCTTAGTTAAAGGACATTAAAACTTTATTGTTTAATCTTTCCGACTGATCTCTTGGCCTTTCCACCGCTGTTTGTAGACTTTGGGCCTCATTACGAGAATCCCGCTAAAAACAGAGTCATTACCCGCATAGAGGTAGTAGCGCGTCCGTGCTCCCTTGACGCCGCTAATAGCGGCTGATTACGAGTGCGCGAGAATGCGCGAACCCCCATGCAGGTAATGGCTGCACCGCCATGCTGCAAAAGGCCCTCCAACCCCCCGATAGTGCCATCACGGGACCCACTGATACCGCCTCCACCAAGGAGCAACCCCTTAATAACGACCCGGTAATAACATCATGCTAATACCGGGCTCGTAATACCGGACCCGGAAGTAACGTCATCGCGTCGGAACTGGAAATGCGCCAGCGGCCATCATTAAAACCACAATCCATTGCAAGCCTCTCAATCCAGCAGTGATACAGAGGAGAGAGCAGGGCCATACCACCCAGCATGTCGAAGGCTACCCGCAAGACAACCCACCACCTGCGCAAGAATCGCTTCTCCTATGAGGAGCTAAACATGCTGGCTGATATCCTTGCAGCCCATGCAGATGAGGCTTTTGAAAACAACCTCAAAAGGCAAGTTCAGTTAAGAAAGAAAGAAATCTGGGAGGAGGTTGCGTGCAAGGTGTCAGCGGTTGGCACCACCCCCCGCACAGTCAAAGACTGTAAAAAACGATGGGACGACCTATGTCTCCAGAACATCCTGGCCTCTAATCGCAGGGGGGCCATGGCCACAGGCGGGGGTGCCCACTCACCAGTCAAACTGATGCGCTGATGCGCTGGGAAGAGACCTGCAGCACGATCATCCAAATGGAGTCCATAGAGGGCTTTGGCGAAATGGAGACGGGTGCCGCAACATCAGGAGATGGAGGTGAGTGACCTTGCAAACCCCAGTAGGCCAAACCATGACGTAGTACAACTGATGTGAAAGTGAGCCAAGCCAATGCATGGCCCATCATACACACATATACAGATCCATGTCCAGATGGAGGCCCAAACCCTGGCACAGTGAAATGCATGCTGCATGCCAATCACATTACCAACAGACACCCAACACACAGTGACCATTTGCATGTCATACATCACACAAACCTCAATACAATGGCATGCCACCTGGTACGCATCAGTGCCAAATGGAGATGCCACGGCTTATGCCAATATGCTCCCCCCTTGAAAGTACCCTGTGTGACACACCTATAAGAATGCTATGCATGCAAAATGAAATACTGTACAGCACCAACTCATGCATCTTACATGTAACACCATCACTGCATCTCTTGTTCCCCCACAGGCACTGATGCAGAAGGTGAAGGACAGGACCCTGCCCTAAGGCCATCAACATCCAGAGCCAGACCACAGGTAGCGCCGCGATGCCTGTGGGCTGTTGTGCGCTCTACAAATTTAAATAAATAAATAAAAATAAAACAGGGCACTGGGTATTCCACCTCTGGGGCAGCACCGCGGCCAAGAGTACAACCCAGGGCACCTGTACAGGCCAGGCAGGCTGCTGAGGAGACAACAGCAGCAGACGAGACTGTGAATACTGTGCTGGTAACAACAGCTGAAGGCGAGACTGATGTCACGCAATCCGCTGCCACCAGTTCAATGGGTGAGGCAGCAGCCACAGCCCCACTCAGTGATGTGGATGTTCAAGCGGAGGAGTACAAGGACTTAGGCGGCACAATACATGTCGAATGTCCCCACACCCCAAGCCCCCTATGCCCCCCAAATACACCACTCAGGGCACACTGTCCAGCCCCATGCAGGACCCAGCGGTCCAACTGCACAGTCCGCAATTTACAAGCACCCGAGAGGCTAGCCCTGGAATGACCCACCCAGCCGCAGCACCCTCAACCTCCACTGCCCCCACTGACATCGAGGCACGGCTGTCAAGGGTAGAGGCCCGCCAGGACTCGATGATCGAGCTGGTGCGCCAGTATGTGGCCGAGGGCGAGGAAACACGTGTGAGATCCGGGAGGGGAATGCAGGAACCATTGCGGCCATCAATGAGTGCCATTATGATACTTGACAGTTTGGGTGCCATCACACAGGTCCTAAACAGGATGCTCGAACACCTGCAGCACCAACAACCGGTATCGGCATTGCAAAACCTATCCGCATCCACCCCATCATCCACACCTGCAAGTTCCACTCCATCGAGCCCTGTGCGGATGACGAGGCGCAGTGCAAGGCAGACAGAAATGCTTCCCCCGACCTAAAAAAAGTCCGGAAATAGCCGGTCAAAACACATCGTGTGTGAGATGACAATGGGTGAGCGGGGAGATGGTGTTGGTGGTGTTGAGGGGATTAAGGGGGTGTTTATGGGGGGTATGGGTTGGTTGGGGGATATGGGGTGTTTGGGGGGTATGGGGTGTTTGAGTGTTTTGGGGGGAGGGGGGAGGGTGTGGGAGTGGTGGAGGGAGGAATCACTATGTTGTAATTTTTCTTAATACACCCGTTGTGCTCAAAATCATTTAATGCCTGGATATTGTTCATTTCGTGTGTGTTCATTCTATTCATTACAGTGCACAGTGCCCAACTCCCCACACACCCTGTGTCCATGTCCAGTGTAGTACTGACACACAACCATCAACGTCCCTGTGGTTCAGAAGTAATCGTCAATCAGTGATTGGCGTACAGCACGGCCATCTTGCACATCACGTGCTGCCAGGGGTGCTGCTCCTCCTCCATCATCATCATCCTCATCATCCTCACCCGGTGCATGCATGTCAATGTCAAGTGGCAATGGAACGTTTCTCCGGATGAACATGTCGTGCAGCATGACACAGACCATGGTGATCTTTGCCACCTTCACAGGGCTATAAAGGAGTGCTCCACTAGACCTGCTTAGGCAGCGGAACCGTGCCTTCAATAGGCCAAAGGTCTGCTCAATCACAACATGCGTAAGGGTATAAACCCGATTGTGCTCCTCTTCGTGCCTGTTATGCGGGTTCCGCACAGGGGTAAGTAGCCACGGCTTCAAGGGATAGCCTCTATCACCTGCATGGGAGCACAAAGAGGTATGTGTGAGTGAAACTGAGCTGACACCTTTAGGATTAACGGCCATGTCTGCAGCTATTTGGTGTTGACAAGCACATGACCCTGTGTGTATGCACACAGGTTCATTTGATGCATTGTGTACTGCACAATGGTCTACTAGTGTGGATTGCATTGTACAGATGATGCAGAGTGTTCACTTGCATGCCGATGCGGATGTACTGTGGAGGCGGAACAATGTCTTGCCACCCATTATTGCAGTGTATGCTTCTCTGTACCTAACCACACTAGCGGCATTGCCACAGTTGTAATCATGATTAGTAATGCATCGCTTGACATACCCATGGTGGCCTGCTTGTGCATCTGGCATGTTGTCATTGATGTGCAGCATTGGTCTTATGTATGGCATTGAGGTGTCATGTTCAGGTTGGGATGTTCAGGACAACAGTGTTTAGCTCTGAGTGTATTGTCCACTCACCGCCCAATCCCACCCAGGTTGAGTATGCATACCCACCTAATCCCACCCAGGTGGAGTATGCATCCCCCACCCCCAATCCCACCCAGGTGGAGTATGCAAGTATGCATCCCCCCCAATCCCACCCAGGTGGAGTATGCAAGTATGCATCCCCCCCAATCCCACCCAGGTGTAATATGCATCCCCCCACCTCACAACCCCAATGCACTGCATGGCCCAGTCAGGCAACTTACCGAGCAGCTAGGCATGTCGTCCAGCATGTCGCTCCATGTAGCAGGGTAGCGTGGAGTTACGCAGCACCATGGCATCATGTATAGATCCGGGATATCGGGCGCAGCAATGTGTGATGATCTTGCTGGAGTCACATGCCATCTGCACATTGATGGAGTGGTATTGCTTGTGATTGCGGTACACCGCCTCTATGGCATGAGGGACCACCAATTCTACATGGGTGCAGTCAAGGGCACTGACACAACTTGGCATGCCTGCCAATGCATAGAAGCCTACTTTGGTGTCAGCGAGCTCCTGGCCAGTCCGTAGTAGGGAAATGTGGATGCTTGCATGCTTCAGGAGGGCAGCAAGCACTTGGGTCAGCATGCGGAAAAAGAGTGGTTGTGATATGCCATTCAGCTGCCCCACTGTGTGAGGTGCCTGTGGCCAGGAAGTGGAGCACAGACACCTCCTTTAGTAGCGGGTGGATGGCAGTGCGTATTTCTATGAGGCTGACAATGTCGTTGTGTATCATGTCCACCATGGTAGTGATAGTGTCCCGGTCCAATCGGTACAGGGTGTGGATCTGCTCAGGGGTTAGATAGAATGGACTGGGTCTGATGCGAGGGATTGGTGGCTGCCTACGTGGTACCACTGGCTGCACTGGTGGAACTTGCTGGGCCTGTCTCACCCTCCTTCTCCTCCTGCGTCTCCTTTGTGCTGCCTGTTGTTGTAGCTGTAGTTGTTGTTGTTGCTGTTGTTGCTGTTGTTGTAGCAGTACAGGCATGTCCTCCAGCCCCATGATTGCAACAGCTAGTGGTATCATTTTGGTGTAGGAAGAGGTGTGGTGTGTGGTTGTACTCCTTTTTTACTGGGACAGGCTCCATTGACTCTACCTGTGGTGATTGTGTGCACCTGCGGCAGTTGCCTGCACTGCAGGTTGCTATTTGCGAGTGGTCCGCGATGCCTGTATTGCTGCCATCGTGCAGGCCCTAATTACCACCTTCGGGATGCCAGTAAATGCATGCCTGCGTAACTTGTGATGTCCTCCTGTTAGCGGTATCCCGGTATTGGCGCCGCGAAGGGGCGCGTGTACGCGCACATGCCGGTAAGAAGGAGCACGGTATGGGCGTTGGCGGTATTGGCGGGTTGTCAGCTCGTAATGGCCGTTAACCCGTTAACAATGCCGGTAATGCCATTCAGCCTTCCTTTTTTCATTACCTCAATACTTGTAATGAAGCCATTTGTGTTTATTTGTCCGTTCTGTCTATCTGTGCGCTCTGAGGCCTAAGGGCATGTAGCGTGTCACAAAAACTCCAAATAAATAAATAAAATAAATAAAACAAACACCTATCACACATCTCTAGGAGCCCACAGCATGAAACTAAAAGGTATAACGTCAAATGTTAACAAAACGGCTACAAGACTTTTTCACAGTTTAAAAGAGCTGGTACAATCGTGTGTACAAAATGATGCGTGCAACACCCCACAGTCCATCATCGTTACTCATCCAGGCATAGTTTGTAAAAAACATTGGGATATTATTATTGTCACTCTTCAAAAGATGCTCAGTGTTGTGTTTGATAAAAGAAGGTTGGTACCAGGCGGGCTGAAGCAACCCAATGTCTATTAAATACTTTAATGTTAATCTTTACCAGCTCCTTCACTATTCCACAATGCACCTGGCATATCTCGACCTCTAAAGCATCTACACTGCATAAATGCCATGTCCTTCTGCCTGTTTGTCTGTGCATTGGGTATTTGAATCTACATGTTTATTTTTTCTATTGCATTAAATGTTTGCCTTTTCTGTATTAAACTGTTCATGCATAACTTTTTTTCTATATAAAGAAATAGTTTTACAAATCATAAAATGGTCTGACTCTTTCTTATGCAGTCATTTGTATCATGCATAATAACACACATCACTTTTAAAGTTTATTTCTCTCATACGTATAAAGCTGTGCTGTGACGGGGCAACACTTCTTAGAGAAACAGTTTTTAATCCCACAGTGTAAATTAAGTACTCTTTCCATGTTTCAACAGGTTGGCTTTTTTAGTTTCACAGGTGATGCTACAAGCCCTTAACACCCCTTTGTCATAATATACGTATGGCAGATGTATGCAGTACATGTTCGCTACAGCTCAACATAAAGTCATACCCAGGTTTTATAAAACACAATTTTCACTTGACATTTTAAAAGAAAATTCAGATTTTATTCACATTAAATAGCTTGAGATGTCAAATGTTGCAGAATGTTCTTCTCGGATACAAATTTTGATGTATAAACAATTACTTCATACACAGATTGTCTTTTTCTGTGTCGATAAGCAGGCTTACATTATAAAGAAATGGTTGAGAAAAATTCATAAAGCTCCCTGTCAAACAACCACCGGCCTTTAAAGCAACAAAAACTCTGTTGCAGGTTGGCCACCTTCACTCACAACGAGGACACCACTGGCGACCATAAATCAACAAAACCCCCTTTATGATGCTTTTCCTATTAGTTGTCCATTAGCGGGTAGCTGGAATTGACGCATATGTTTGCGATACATAAATAATAGTTACATTTTCTTCTGTATAACTCTGGTGGTTACTCCAGATAACATAACAGACTTGGGCATATAGTATCCAGATGTTCTTTAAGTAAACCCAGCAATAATCTTTGTACACATCCAATGGCGGGTTTCACATTAAATTGATTGCTTTCCAGCAGATGTTCATTTTTTATATCCTGCAAAAAAGCACAAATACATATAAAATCCTCTACAGATTCAATCCTCATAGGTCTGTTTACTAGGATTCCATGCACATTTCTCTACGATACTGTCTTTGATATACTTTATCCCCCCACTTGCAAACTGTTTTCTCAATGATACTTCTAACACACATCGGACACCCCCGTCTAAATTACTTCATTTTCAAAAGGGGAGTATTTGCCGTTTGTATACCCCACAACGCTTGAGACACGCATCCTTTCCTTTCTAGACTGACCCATAGCTGTGTCAGCAACTGTATCAAATGCATCATTTCTACAATGCGTTTAGGGCTCAGCATGTGACATATTTTACACAGTGAATTATCTGTGTAAGGTTTTTCCAAACAATCATGAGCATTCTTTTGGGGGTCGTCAATTTTGTGTCCCGAGCACCATCTGTGAAAGTGTTGTTTTAAACACGTTTTCACAACAATGGTCGTAAAACCTTTGATGGGCAAAATATTCATCCAGGTGACAGACGGTGTATCCGCATAATTTGTAAGGCTATCCATTTCCACTAGCAAAACACAGGCCATACACAAGATATTTTCAGCATCCCCCAAGGTTTCAAGTTGGTTTGAACAGCAACAGAGTAAATATTGATAGTCTCTGCTACAGACTGGTTCTCCTCAGCACCTTCCACATTATCGGTCAGAGGCTGTAGACAAAACAAGTATGCATAGTTTTAAATATATCTACTTCTTATGCCCTACCAAATACACACGCTCGCATTGAAATATACTCACTGGATAACAGGCCATACGATAGCCGGGGCGATTGGCGCAATGGAGCAAAAGCAGTCTCAGGTTTCATGGCTGCATCCGCCTGCAAAACCGCAAATTCATATCCACTGTCCTCAGACTCCCCATCGGTTGTAGGTGGGTGCTTCAAAATCACATCATTGCTATTCCAGGTCACCATTTCCAGATTGGCAAGTGTTATGGGCACATGCTCCTTAATGTTTTGAACGCAATCTCGAACAGACTTCCCCATAACCGTAAAAGTCAGCGCAGGTTCTCTCCCGATGGAGAGCGGGGACATGTTCTTGCAGAGCTCACCGGTCTCGCAATCCACCAACAATTCCTGGACATTCTCCATTAAACAATAAGGGGTATAACTATCCTCGGAGCCCCCTTGGTTTCCTGGGAGTGTTTTCCCTTTGTCAGAACTGTAGCTGTTCATAATAACTGTTTCCTGAAAGCTAAAGAAAACCGCTGTGTTTTCTAACCCGCCGCAAAAGCTATAAAGCCCACCCACTAAACCATCACAGCCTTAAACTGGCCTTTTCTATCAAAATTGATATCAAACATTCTTGAAATTCTTAAACTATATCCATTTAATATAAAATGTATGAAAGGTCGTATCGAATACATCCCGTATTTATATAAAAAAATAATATAAAGTTTACATAAACATTATTTAAATGTCCACCAACTTGATATACAAATAGTACAAAATGATTAAAATCCATAAAATGTATATCAAATCTTATCAATAACATATACAAAGCCAAATCCACTCCCGCATCATCAATGCGTCAGCACAACAAAACCCTAACATCCGCAGTCCTCACAACTCACTTTGATCTCCAACAGGCACCAGCGCACACGAGCGCTCCCAGTCCACATCTTTATATTAAGTTTATATTCACTTCATATCAAATTATTTCAACATCATATAAAACTATAAAACGCTTTGGGCCTCATCACGAGTTTGGCGGTAACCCTTAAATGCGGCAGTAACGCTATTATTGCCCCATTTAAGGGTCCAACAAATCATGGCCAACTCTGAGCTGGGGGGAAATCTGGAAATCCGCCAAAATGTGCCGATTTTCGGTTCTATTACAGCCGGCAAGAAATCCACCGGCAGTAATAGCACGAAAATTCCCCATTGGACCCAATGGGGAATGAGGAATTCCCGAATGGGCCCAATGGGGAATGGGCACTAACCATTCCGCTAAACCCGTGATCCGGCGCTAATAGCGTCGGGGGTTTGGCAGTAGGGCACTTAGCACCGTATTACCACCGACGTTACCACCCAACTCGTGATGAGGCCCTTTATATCAAAAAATATACATTTGGTATAAAATAGATATCATCTTTGAAATCAATTTGATATTAAATTTATATCAACTTGATATCAAATCATATCATAAGGGGGCCAGACTAAGGACACCCAGGGGGCGTTCCCACCTGTCAAAAATGTAACATTGCAAAAAAGGGGACCCCATTAACTATTCACAGTTTAAACTCCCATTCAGGCAGAAAAATGTGCACCAATGAGTTGAGTTGAACAGCTGGCAAAAATACCAACAAAAATACGTCGAGTGTGTACTTGGTATTCCTTTCCATTATTAGAAATTATTAGTTCATGTTTATTTGCATTACAAGTGATTTGTTTTTACAAGATCATTACATCGTCATAGAAGAAACCGTGCTCGGCAAGGATATCTGCGATAAATGAGGCATGCTGTACCCTGCAAGTCCTCTGTTGTCATCTTCACTAATTAAGGCAGAGTGCATTCTATTACAGGAAGTCTTGTCACAGCAGAGTGAATCAGAGTATATTCTGGGATACAGAGTTACGAGTTAGGTGGTAATTTGGTGGTAAATCCACTGAATTGCCCCCAAACTCGATTATGCTACTGCCACTTGGCACTGTGGGGTTACCACAGGATTACAAGTGGTGGTAAATCCCCATTTCTGAAGTCCATAGGACTCCATGGGGATTTATGGGGATGTATGGCTGATTTACCGCCAGCATAATTACTCTGTGGTAAATCTGCTGATTTTTGGCAGCAAGGAGGAAAATGTAACTCCAACATTTTGCTTGAGGTAAATCCTCCTCCCTACCACCTAACTCGTAGGACCACAGTGCGGTAATTTGGCACAGAGTGGCAGTAACAGAATTACCACCACTTTCCCACAGTTTTTACTTGCACCGACATACTCGTAATGAGTGAGTGAGGAATAAACCATTCCTAGAAATGGAAAAGAGTACCCCCTATGCTGGATGAAGCATATATTTCAGCATATGATGAGAGGACCTGGACATACGATTCAAAAACTTGGCAGGAGAGGCTGCACACCATGGAAACGCGAGTGCAGGCAATAAATGGAACGTATACCTAACCCCACATTCATTGCAGTATTTAGTCCAGCCCAATAGCACCGCGCAGAGCACCATGTGCAGCAAGGATCTACAATTTACATGTGAGTCTGAACCTCAGTAACTAGCATGTGAGCTGTACCTTGGCATACGATGGCTACCCTCTCCACGTGAGACTCGTCCTGAGCACGAGTGCTTACAACTAAATAAAATGGCTCAAGTCGAGGGTACACGGGTGTGGATGGAATCCACCCACTTTTTTCAGAGGGTGGGCTCAGTCCCCCTGGGTATTTTGGAGGTTGTATGTAAAATGAGAACATTTGACTTTCTTCTTTGAATTTATGCCAACCTGGAGATTCAAACCTACAGTCGCAAGATTTGCAGGCCAGGCACTTTTCCACTGCACCATGTAAACTAATGAAAAAATACCATACAACTAAAATTTAAATGACATATTTCGACACTGCATGTTCCAGGTCAAACATTGATGTTGAAATTTAAAACATACACACCTTTTTACATTGTCAAGCACTTTAAGAAGAAAATGGGCCTCATTACAAGTTTGGTGGTAGCCTTGCCGGTAAAACCGGCAGGCTGTTGGCAAACTTGCAAATTTTTCCGGCCCCTGGCAATGGGGAAATACAGGGCCATTACAACCCTGGCAGACCCTGTATTTCCCCATTCCCAGGGGCCGGAAATCTTTACTCCCCATTCCCATTTGAGCCCAGTAGGGCTCAATGGGAATGGGGAGATCGGATGCACCGGCACCATTCAGAATGGTTCCGGTGCATCTGACATTCTCTGCTCGCAGGTGCCGTTCCACCCGCCAGGTTTGACCGGGCGGGTGAAAAGGCACCCGCGAGCAGAACTCGTAGTTTGCCGGTCCGGTAATTATGGTACCGGCAAGCTTACCTTTACTGTAGTTACCGGACCGGAAAACTTGTAATGAGGCCCATTAATGCCCTCTCTTTATTTGTGGTGGGTGTTGATTTTAAGAAAGGCCAATGACATTCATCCTGTGCAATTTGTATGCTTTTGGTCAGCCAATTGAATGAAATTTGCATATGTCACCTTGATAAGCTAATTTCTAGTGAGGTCACACCCCACTGCGTATGTTCAAGAGTCCCCCCACTTTTTTCTTAAGGACTTGACCCCTGATAATATCAAGGGTTTTTATAGTGCTTTATGCTGGAGTCCACCCATTTGTAGGCACTGTAATGTTTTGTGGTTAACATTCCCCTACCATAAGGTACTCCTTTTATCAAATTCGCAAGGTTGAGGGGATCAGACGGGAAATCGTGGGCCGGGCACATTATTTGTCAGTACACCAGGCAGCAGTGGTTGCTGTTTTCAGCTGCAGCCATTTTATGCTACAGTACTACGACTTGGTGCACTTCTGTGATGCCCCAGCAGTGAAAAAACTTTTTCCAAATACCGCCGCTGGCTTCAGCACTGTGAGAGTGTGTACACGCTAAGAGGTCTCTAACAATTAAGCCGATAAGAGAGACGTGCAATAGCAGAGGGAAATAAACAAAAGCAAATTTATCAGGCACTTAATTGATTGCGAGTTCGACATAAATGCCAATTGGAAACACTTCAGAAGCTAAGCAACAAATAGCACAGGTGAACGGGCCATTAAACAGAGAGAGAAGCAGAATAATGTGAGTGTCATTAAATGGGGCAATCGTAACTGCTATTAACAACACAGAGAAACTTTAGAAGCTGCGCTACCAGGCACTGTATAAATAGAAGTTACGCCTACCCTGGGAGTATGAGTTTGTCAGGAAAAGTAAAACTTGACGGTATTCCGTAACACTGCGTGTTTTAACGCTCCAACCGACTTCTGAATTTGAAACCTGGAACTGTTCAATTGCATCTGTTTTTGTCTGGAGGTAATTACCATGCTGTAATGTAGCATCGCCCAGCAACTGTCCCCACGTGACAGCCTTCTCATGACCAGAGGACTCACACAAGAGTGAGAAAACAGCAACACAGGTCCCTTAAGAAATAACTCGTTACACCCATAGAGGTACCGTGCAACACCTTTACTCAGTGAAAAAGTAATCCAAGTTCATCCCAAAAGTCCCCATATTCCTGCCATGAGTTCATGCAATCTTGAGTCTGTGATGTTGAGCAAAGGTGGAAGGAGAGTCTTCAAAAATATCTACCAAGGAGCATTTTCTCAGCCCAGGCAGCCATGCTCCAATGTCAAACTACTCTGTGTTATCGAAGGGAGCACCATGCCTTCCAATTCATATCTATTTGATATCACAATCAATATCCAATGGGTATGGGGTGAAGCAGCTGGTTTAGGGATTTTCCTGTGGCCGCCAAACATGGCAAACACGCTGTTGCATTCCCAAAATGGCTTGCTCTTCTTGGATTTGGCAGAAGCAATATTACCTGGTAGGTCCCGGCCAGTAGGTCCCGGCCATTAGAGAACTTAGAGAACAATGAAAAAACAATACTTACTGACTGTAACAACCGAGTAGCCGACCTTATTTGTAATCCAATAAAGGCCAAAAAGACAAAGAAGCTGTTAAATTATGATTGGACGTGCGCAATAGGAGAAGGGGGACAGTTGCACTTGATCTAAAAAGGTTCCCTTACTCCTATTGGAGGTCCCAATTTCTAAAATTTCGACTAAATATATTGCATACAGGTGAGGTACTGCAAAACGTGTTCATGATAATGCCACTATTGGGGATTGTAGGTGATGTAACAAGGTTGGAGTTCTCCAAACAAGGTTTCACATAGTGATCAAATGTGAGACTCTGCAAGCACTTAGAGAGAAACTCTGGACGAAGTATCTTCAGGATTTTCAATATATTAGTGTGACTGTGTTTTACGGTAGATTAACTAATGGTATAGAGACAGGGATGACTTGCAGCGTAGTAAAACCTGTTAAGGCAGGGGTCCCCAACCTTTTGTGTGCAATGAGCAAAATTGGCATATCAAATTAAATGGTGAGCAACATCAATTTTTCGACGGAACATATCGGCGCACAGTTGGCGGACAAATTGTTTGCAACACAAATTAGAAATGTAACAAAGTTAAAACTGTGTATAGAACATTTAATTTGCAGTACTTAATAGTTATCTAGACCACGTGTTATTCTAGTCAAGGAAATGTGGAAGGCCATTAACTTAATTTGACGTTTAGTGATTTCCAAGAAATTTTGAGGAGATTGAGTGGTCAGTAGTACATTTTTAGACATATAGGAGCAGTTCAGCTGTTCAGTAGAGTAGGAGTAAGTAAACATTACCAGGGGTTTCATGTTCCTGAGCAAAATATTAGTGCAAATGTATGGACAGTAAAAAGTGCCACAAACGGGGCACTGATTTTTCAGATCTACTGAGATTTTGCCTAAGAATTTATGGGATCTTTAATGGCAAATGGTGCATTCCTAAGCATACGAGATCAGCAATACTGTTCCACAGTCATTGATGACTGTATTGTGGATGTTTTTTTTCTTCAGGAATGTTATGAAATGTTACATTTCTTATTGAACAAAGAGTAAACACAATCCTCTGGAGTTCATTTTCCAATGGCCAGAGTAGGCACCATGAAGAAGATATCTGACAGCCAGAATGGCTGGTTGGCGATGCCTACGCTCGAAAAGGAGGCATTGGAAAGAATTACTAATTCACAAGAAATAAAGATATTCTCTTAAAACTGTTGAACAGTTCAGAGGCCACAAAGGAAAGCGAGAGTTTGTTTGAGTCTTTAGGAGAAACTATCCAGGACAGAGCTATTGGCAAACCATGCCCCCAAGTTTAGGAGCTCCAGGTTATAGAAAGGGATGCACCATGGTTCGATGCAGAATGTAGAATCTCAAAAAGAAAACTGAACCATGATTTAATGAGGGGTGTGTACACTGCTGGTCAGATTTATAGTTTCAAAATGGCATAAAAAATTGCCTTAAGTTAAAAATAACTTAATTGGATTGGAATACAGGGAAAATTGATTATGAAAAATGTGGGAATGCATTTACCGTATCTGCCCATTAACCATGTGCCAGATGGGCACAGTATCAAACTATTACCATTTTTCCACTAGGACACTATGTAATATAAATACAGGTGACACCAAAATGAATGTTGTCGATAAATATGGTGGCATCAAACACAAACCTCACTTGTACAGAAAGTGTGCATGCACATTATTTAATAAATGAAAGTTGGGTATGCATACCACTTCCTTGTTCACTATGCTCATACTAGCTGTACCAAGGAACGGAATAGGCCAATTTTCTCCATGACACAAACATGGTTCAAATAATGTACTCATTAATACATTTATCAGCTGGGCAAAGTAACTGGGGATGACAGGGTTTTAGCAATGAGACTACCATAACTAGTAAGGACATTTACTGTAAAATTATGTGCATGGTGGCACCAAACACAAATCTTGCATGTACAAAAATAAGCCAGCTGGAAACACAGCGGCTCATTGGCCAACATTCTTGCACAGTCCGGGACTCTGTACTGACTACAGTGCTACGGAGGTCTCATCCATTCAGCACCTCCTTCTAGGCCTCCACACAATGGCCCAGAGCAACTGGCGAGCAACAATTTAGGGTGCCGCGAGCAACATGTTGCTCCCGAGATACACGTTGGGGATCCCTGTGTTAAGGCATTCAGGTTCATTGAGTTGAGAAGGTGAAGGAGATGGGGGGGTGGTCGTACTGGGATTACCCTGTATTGTCTCCTGCCTCTGCCTTGCACTGTATTAGGGAAGTTGAATTGAATTGAATTGCTCTTTCATTCACCAGACTTTGGACAGTAAACATTAGGCCCTTGAATATGTACTTTTTAGTAGTGTGATTTTAAGTAGTATGATCTTAAAATGTATTGCTCCTAGGTACGTGTGATTTTGATCTTTGTATTTAAAAAATGTATTTGAACAGTGTTTGGTTTTATTAATTTAAGCACGTAGAAAGTGTGGGTGTTTTTTTACAATATGTGATCATTTGTGTTTTGTATAAGGTTGTTTTATACAACCATTATTACAATAAAAAAAAAGCCTTGGTCTTCTCCAAGTAAGTCAACATTGCAAATCTGATATATAATAGAGCCAATCTACAGTCCTAGACCTGCTACATGCCAAATGATATTGCCTCATGACACTTCTACTGCCCTATAATTCCCCCATGCCACAACCCATTGCCACATGTTACTAGACTTTCTCCTGAACATTCCTATGCCATTCACTTGCTTTGCCTCAGAATAGCCCCATGCCGCATCCTATTGACTGGTGACTTGCCTCATGTAACTCTATTTGCACCAGAACTCCATCACGCCCCTTGAATTGATCCATGTCACTGTCATTTCCCTCAAAGTTCCCCAGACCACGACTAATTGGCATTTGATGCCCCATGCTGTCACATGGTTCCAGAAAAGCTCCATGTCACTTCCTAGTCTCCATATGTTGTCCCATGTCCCTCTGATTTCTTTCGGTTCTGCCCTAAGCCAATCACCTTGCTACTTTATTATCACATGACACTAACTTTTCCCAGACTTGCACCATTCCAAATTGTCTTTCCTCATGACACTCACATTGCCATAGAACTACTCTAAGCAACATCCCATTCGCCCATGTCACTTTCATTTCCACAGAACAGTCCTGCACACAACGCACCAGAGTGACGTCACCTTGGCGCACACCTTATTGCACACTGATTCACCCATGTTCACACTCATAGACCTACAACTCACAACGCTATGTCCAAATTCCCACAGAATTGCCCCTATCTCTCACATTGCTTCCAGAACAGCACCATGTCACATCCTATTCCCCATGAATTGTTTGATGTCAGCTCAATGCCATGGAACTAGCCTGTACCACAATGTATTGTTCCATGAATTGCTCCTTGGTACTGGCTGCACACCCAGACTGAACATCCAGGCCTCATTTCACTCAAAGTTCCCCAAGATCTGTCACATGCCACATGCCGTTTCCTGATGTCATGCATCTTCGCCCAAAAGAACCCTGGTCCATGTCCGATTGTGCTCTGAATTGCTGATGTCACTCGCATTTCCCCAGAACAGTCCCACAAATCACCATATTACCTACTGAATTGGCACATTTCAAATTCATTAAGCCATGACTCCACACCCTAGGTCCAAATGACCCCAGAATGGCCCCATGGCACTCACATTGTCCAAAAACAGCAGCATGTCAATTTATATTCCACTTCAATTTTTTTATGTCACCTCAATGTCATGGAACTACCCAAAACCACCACATCTCATTGTCCCATGAATTGTCTCATGGTGCTGACTGCAACCTTAGACCGACTCCATGGCACATTTGATTGCCTCATGTCACTCATACTGCCCCCTACCACATCTGGTTGCTCCATGTCTCTCTTATTGGCTCAAAACAGACATGGACCATGTCATGTTGCTCATTACATTGCCATATGTCACTCACATTTTGCTTACACCGGATCGGCCCCATGGCACATCTTATTCCGCCCTGAAGTGCCTGTGCCACTCTTATTACCCCAGAACTGTTATGTGCAATTTGCCATTTGTTTGTGTCCCTTCCAATGCCAAATTAGGTCCATATGACAATGCCATTGCACCCTGACACTTGAAATGACACCATGGCTTCCGCCAAGTCTCCTACTTTGCCCAGAACAACCCCCTATTAAGTCACATTCCTCCTAGATAGTCCAATGTCACATTCATTAATCTAGAATTGCCAGTTGCCATGTCATGGATACACCCATAGTAATGCGTTAAGATTGGCAAGTTGTGGGGAGTGCGTGCAGTCCAAGAACAAAGTTATAAGTATTAGACTTGGAAGCCATTGCACACCCATCCCATGTAATATCTATGGACAAACAGCTAGGAGTGAAGCCTCTGGCCAGAGGCACTGAAGGATACCACACCTATGGAAAAACCCCCACTACCACACATCACTGAGGTGGTTGTGGAGAGACCCTGCACACATCACTGAGGTGGTTGTGGAGAGACCCTACACTCTTGGGTGCATGGCGAAGGCCATGCACCCAATAACACAGTTATAATCTCTTCATGATGTATTTCCTATGCCCACCTTGTACGCACAGAAAATGAGGGGTCCAATAAGGGCAGTATTTCAGTCCATGCAGTGGACAGGAAACTTCTAACTGTTGAAAGCACACGCGTAGTGGTAGCCAACATTGAAATTGACAACATGCCGTGATTGCATTACTTTTCCCGATGGCTATTATTATGTTCATTAGTACGCCGCCATGGGTGTCACATGCTACAGTGGTTGTGGCCAGGGCCTAGAGTCTTGGATGCATGGCCGTCGGCCGAAGGCCAAAGGCCTTACTTCCAAGACTGTAGGCCCTGGCCACAACCACTGCAGCATGTCACACCCATGGATACACCCGTAGTATTGCGTTTCGATTGGCAAGTTGTGGGGAGTGCGTGCAGTCTTGGGTGCATGGCCAAAGGCCATGCACCCAAGAACAAAGTTATTAGTACTAGAAGTGGAAGCCACTGCACACCCATCCCATGTAAGATCTATGGACATACAGCTAGGAGTGAAGCCTCTGGCCAGAAGCACTGGAGGATACCACACCTATAGAAAAACCCCCACTACCACACATCACTGAGGTGGTTGTGGGGAGACTATGTAGTCTTGGGTGCATGGCCGAAGGCCATACGCCCAATAACACACTTATACCTTCTTGATGATGTATTTTCTATGGTCTCCTTGCACGCACAGAAAATGAGGGGTCCAATAAGGGCAGTATTTCTGTCCGTGCAGTGCACAGGGAACTTGTAACAGTTGTAAGGACACGTGTGGTGTTAGGGAACATTGAAATTGACACCATGCCATAGTTGCAATACTTTTCCCTGTGGTTATTGTATTCATCAGTACGCTGCCATGGGTGGCGCATGCTATGGTGGTTGTGGCCAGGGCCTAGAGTCTTGGATGCATGGCCGTCGGCCGAAGGCCAAAGGCCTTACTTCCAAAATTATAGGCCCTGGCCACCAACACTTCAGCATGTCACACCAATGGATACCCCCTTACTAATGCGTACCGATTGCCTGGTTGTGGGGAGTGTGTGTACTCTTGGGGGCAAGGCTGAAGGCCATGCCCCCAACAACAAAGCTATAACCTCTTCACATACAAGCCCACATGGGTTTCATGTAGTGCAGTGGTTCTGGACAAGATGTGTACTTTTGGGTGCATGCTTACAGGCTGTATGCTATACACCCAAGCATGCACCCAACAGGAAACTTGTAAGCACTGGAGTTATAAGACACTTCACAACCATAAATTGAAATGTATGGCCATACACCTAAAATGTTAGGCCCTGTGCACAAACAGTGCAGCATTTCAGAGCTACAGAGACACCCGTGGTATTGAACATCAGTCAGGTGGCTGTGGTGAGAGTCTGCAGTCATGAGTGCTTGGCACAGGCCATGTACCCAACAGCACAGTTATATGTTGTGTACTTACAAGGCACAATGGGTATGATATGGTGTGGTAGTGCATCACTCTGGCGGCTGTGGGGAGGGGCTGCAATCATGGGTACATGGCCAAAGGCCATACCCCAAAAAGTACATTTGTTCATAGTGTACTTATATGCCACAATGGATGTCATATGGTGTGATAGTAGTGGCCAGGATGCAGAGTATTTGAACAAAGTAATAAGCACTGCAGTTGTAAGTAACTATGCATTTTAAATACTGTATACCCATACATTCATAATGCTATGGCCTCAAACTCACCTCTGTAGCCTGTGGCTTCAAACTACTGCACCATATCACAGCTATTGGTACACTTGTACTATGCAACATCATTAAGATGGTTGTGGGGAGGACGTAGCGTTTTGGGAGCATGGCCAAAGGCCATGCTCCCAAAACCAAGTTTGTACATAGTAAAATGAGAAGGCACAATGGTTCCAATATGCTGTGGTGTTTCTAGCCAGGACCCAGACTCTTGACTGCATGCTCAAAGGCCATGCACCCAAAACTGAAGTCATAAGCAGTGGAGTTACAAGTGAATATGGGTGTGGTGCAATATACTTATTCCTCACTTTGTTCAGAATCCACATACAATTTGTAAATGGTTATCGTACTTGGCAGAAGTATCCCTTTTTCCATTTCTGTGATAAAAGAAACAGGTATGTTCGTCTTTTCATTTTTTGAAAATGTACTACATTGCTTAATAGACAGTTTACCTTTTTTTTACCCTCATATTTAGTTTACAAACCAGTGTACTGTGCATTGCGCTCCGTTTCTGTGTTTGCTTTTCTAATCCTTGGGTCTGGGGAAAAAAATCCTTGTCGTATTAAAAAAAACCTTCATTTACTATGGTACTAACTACTTCCTTGTATCCTTTCAGTGTTTCCTTCATCTTTCTGATTAATGTTATGTTTGTTGCCTTCCTGCCATTTTTTGCCAACAGTTACATACCTGGAGACGTATTCTAACAGTGCATTTGTTCCTACAGCTTTGTGATATTCATTCATTTGTGTCGTTGTTATATCCTGTTTCCTTCATCTTTCCCATTAATGTTATGTTTGTTGCCTTCCTGCCAATTTTTAACAACAGTTAGATACCTGTAGGCGTATTCTACCTGTGCATTTCTTCCCAACGATCTGTGATATTCATTTATTTGTGTCATTCTTACATCTTCTTGGGTAGTTAGAAAACATTTTTTGAAAAAATCTTGAAGTACACATTATTTTGTAAATTTTGGCTTTAAGAACATTAAATAAACATTTGCAAGATTAGCTGTCAATCTCTGCTTCAGAGTAATGGTGCTATCATTACTATCATTACATTCGAACCATCCACAATTCTTTTTAATGTATGCAGTGTAGTGACCTGCATTGGTTGTAGCTCCTGCATGGTAGATTATACCTACTGTTGTAAAGGTTCTCTTTCCAAGTGACATGTGACCGTGTGTGAATCCAGTCAGTTTGCAGTTGTTTTTGGTGCCATCTGCATTATAAAGTAGAAGCATAAGTATTATGTAGGCACTATGTGATTGTATCAGTAAGGTGGAGCGATTGTCTGAATTGCAAATAGTACATAATCTGCCATGGTTTGCATTTTGTACAAGTTGCTGAAATGGAATGCTCTCACAATTTGGTATGGACACATACACAAATCGCTCATTTGGGATTTCTTCCTGTATCACTTTGCTACAGAGAGTGCATGTATGTTTCCACATGTACGAAATCTGGAATATTTCATTTAGAGGTATGCTTTTGTTTCCCAATACTAATAGTATGTACATTAGAAATTCTTGTGGATCTTCTTGTGAGTTCATAGTGAATCTCACCATTCCAGCACAGTCGTCCAATTGTTGCCTAACTCCATGAACACTGTATGTGTTGTCAGGATTGTTTGTTGCATTTCTATGCAGCACTAACATTTATAAACACAATCGGTCTGTACTATGCAGGTAAATGCTGTTAACAATTGGTGGCAATTGAAATAGAATATTCATTGCTACATTTGCATAGCAACTTACCCCACTTTCATTTGCAAATTTGAATGGTCCAGCAAGTTCTGTATCTGAGTGCATTTTTCGGAATTTCTGTTGCTTCTTTGCCGACTTCCCTGGTTTGCATTCCCTAATAGGTTCTTCTATGTCTGCGGTAATGATGAAACTTTAGCTTCTTTTCTTTTCTTTCCGGAATTTGCAGTCAGATGAGGGGTGTACAGTGAACACAATGTATTGTATTCTGGAATGCAAGGAATATCAGCTTTGACTTTACTTGCATCAAAGTTCATTAGCAATAGACCGTCAAGTGTACATAAGCGTGATAATGCTACGTAGCTCATGCCTTCCTTAAAGACTGTCAGGGTAATTCATAGAATTTCGCAGAAAAGTGTCGCAAGCAGCTGGCGCAGAGTGTCCGCGTGCGATTGACTGCGCCAGGCACGTGCGCTAAAACCGATTTCCGCGCACAGCGTATTCATGGATTTCAGGCTTCCAAACCAGCCGTGGCGCAGAGAATCGCAGCGACCCTGCAGCAGCGCCAGTAACGCCCCCAAGAACGCCCTCGCGCAAGGAAAAGCCATCAAAATCGCTAAATAATCGCAAAGGGCTGCGCTAACCCTGGACCAGTTCACCGGGCTGGCAAACAGCAAACGCCAAGCGGGGAACGTGTATTGCAGGGGTGCGCGGGAAGTTCCACACGCGACTGGCCCCGTGCAAGCAGGGTACGTGAATTTCAGGGGTGCGCGGGAAGTTCCACACGCGATTTCAGCAGGGTACGTGTATTTCAGGGGTGCGCGGCAAGTTCCACACGCGATTTCTGCAGGGTACGTGCATTTCAGGGGTGCGCGGAAAGTTCCACACGCGAATGGGCCAGTGCGAGCAGGGTACGTGTATTACATGGGTGCGCGGGAAGTTCCACACGCGATTCCATCAGGGTACGTGTATTTCAGGGGTGCGCGGGAAGTTACACACGCAAATGGGCCAGTGCGAGCAGGGTACGTGTATTCCATGGGTGCGCGGGAAATTCCACACGCGATTTCATCAGGGTACGTGTATTGCAGGGGTGCGCGGGAAGTTCCACACGCGATTGGCCCAGTGCGAGCAGGGTACGTGTATTTCAGGGGTGCGCGGGAAGTTCCACACGCGATAGTCCCAGTGCGAGCAGGGTACGTGTATTTCAGGGGTGCGCGGGAAGTTCCACACGCGATTGTCCCAGTGCGAGCAGGGTACGTGTATTTCAGGGGTGCGCGGGAAGTTGCACACGCGATACCAGCAGGGAATGTGTATTTCAGGGGTTCAGGGGAGTACTACACGTGAATTGGCCGTGTGGGTCCTCCCAGGTGTACGCTCCACAACCTCCACGGCCCCTGCAGGCAGCCCACACCACGGGGGACTACCCTGCACCCCTGCTCATGTCCCGCAGGCAGCCCATCCACCATGGGCATGCCCCCCAGCCAACCCACATGTCACCTTGCACTACTGATCAACAATGCATGTCTCCCACCACCCCCACCCCCAGCACTGTGGGGCACCTGCCAGCAGGCCCCCACCCATGTCTCCCACCACCCCCACCCCCCAGCCACCAGGGGCAGCCTCCACCAGGCCCCCACTCATGTCTCCCACCACCCCAACCCCCAGCAGTGCAGGGGCATCCTCCACCAGGCCCCCACCCACGCCTCTCACCACCGCCACCCCCCAGCCACCAGGGGCAGCCTCCACCAGGCCCCCACTCATGTCTCCCACCACCCCCACCCCCCTGCCACCATGGGCATCCTCCACCAGGCCCCCACTCATGTCTCCCACCACCCCCACCCCCCAGCAGTGCAGGGGCAGCCTCCACCAGGCCCCCACTCATGTCTCCCACCACCCCCACCCCTCAGCCAACAGGGGCAGCCTCCACCAGGCCCCCACCCATGTCTCCCACCACCCCCAGCCCCCAGCAGTGCAGGGGCAGCCTCCACCAGGCCCCCACTCATGTCCCCCTGCACCCCCACACCCCAGCATCCAGGGTCACCCTCCACCAGGCCCCCACTCATGTCCCCCTGCACCCCCACCCCCCAGCATCCAGGGTCACCCTCCACCAGGCCCCCACTCATGTCTCCCACCACCCCCACCCCCCATCCACCAGGGGCAGCCTCCAGCAGGCCCCCACTCATGTCTCCCACCACCCCCACCCCCCAGCAGTGCAGGGGCACCCTCCACCAGGCCCCCACTCATGTCTCCCACCACCCCCACCCCCCAGCAGTGCAGGGGCAGCCTCCACCAGGCCCCAACTCATGTCTACCACCACCCCCACCCTCCTGCCACCATGGGCAGCCTCCACCAGGCCCCCACTCATGTCTCCCACCACCCCCACCCCCCAGCCACCAGGGGCAGCCTCCACCAGGCCCCCACCCATGTCGCCCACCACCCCCACCACCCCCACCCCTCTGCCACCATGGGCAGCCCCCACCAGGCCCCCACCCACGTCTCCCACCACCCCCACCCCCCAGCCACCAGAGGCAGCCTGCACCAGGCCCCCACCCATGTCTCCCACCACCCCCACCCCCCAGCAGTGCAGGGGCAGCCTCCACCAGGCCCCCACTCATGTCTCCCACCAACCCCACCCCCCAGCCACCAGGGGAAGCCTCCACCAGGCCCCCACCCATGTCTCCCACCACCCCCACCCCCCAGCAGTGCAGGGGCAGCCTCCACCAGGCACCCACTCATGTCTCCCACCACCCCCACCCCCCAGCATCAAGGGTCACCCTCCACCAGGCCCCCACTCATGTCTCCCACCACCCCCACCCCCCTGCCACCATGGGCAGCCCCCACCAGGCCCCCACTCATGTCTCCCACCACCCCCACCCCCCTGCCACCATGGGCAGCCCCCACCAGGCCCCCACCCATGTCTCCCACCACCCCACCCCCCTGCCACCATGGGCAGCCCCCACCAGGCACCCACTCATGTCTCCCACCACCCCCACCCCCCAGCAGTGCAGGGGCAGCCTCCACCAGGCCCCCACTCATGTCTCCCACAACCCCCACCCCCCAGCAGTGCAGGGGCAGCCTCCACCAGGCCCCAACTCATGTCTCCCACCACCCCCCCCAGCCACCAGGGGCAGCCCCCACCAGGCCCCCACCCATGTCTCCCGCCACCCCCACCCCCCAGCAGTGCAGGGGCAGCCTCCACCAGGCCCCCACTCATGTCTACCACCACCCTCACCCCCCTGCCACCATGGGCAGCCTCCACCAGGCCCCCACTCATGTCTCCCACCACCCCCACCCCCCAGCAGTGCAGGGGCAGCCTCCACCAGGCCCCCACTCATGTCTTCCACCACCCCCACCCCCAGCAGTTCAGGGGCAGCCTCCACCAGGCCCCCACTCATGTCTCCCACCACCCCCACCCCCCAGCCACCAGGGGCAGCCTCCACCAGGCCCCCACCCATGTCTCCCACCACCCCCACCCCCCTGCCACCATGGGCAGCCCCCACCAGGCCCCCACTCATGTCTCCCACCACCCCCACCCCCCTGCCACCATGGGCAGCCCCCACCAGGCCCCCACTCATGTCTCCCACCACCCCCACCCCCCAGCAGTGCAGGGGCAGCCTCCACCAGGCCCCAACAATTGTCTCCCACCACCCCCACCCCCCAGCAGTGCAGGGGCAGCCTCCACCAGGCCCCCACTCATGTCTCCCACCACCCCCACCCCCCAGCAGTGCAGGGGCAGCCTCCACCAGGCCCCCACTCATGTCTCCCACCACCCCCACCCCCCAGCAGTGCAGGGGCAGCCTCCACCAGGCCCCAACACATGTCTCCCACCACCCCCACCCCCCAGCCACCAGGGGCAGCCCCCACCAGGCCCCCACCCATGTCTCCCACCACCCCCACCCCCCAGCAGTGCAGGGGCAGCCTCCACCAGGCCCCCACTCATGTCTCCCACCAACCCCACCCCCCAGCCACCAGGGGAAGCCTCCACCAGGCCCCCACCCATGTCTCCCACCACCCCCACCCCCCAGCAGTGCAGGGGCAGCCTCCACCAGGCACCCACTCATGTCTCCCACCACCCCCACCCCCCAGCATCAAGGGTCACCCTCCACCAGGCCCCCACTCATGTCTCCCACCACCCCCACCCCCCTGCCACCATGGGCAGCCCCCACCAGGCCCCCACTCATGTCTCCCACCACCCCCACCCCCCTGCCACCATGGGCAGCCCCCACCAGGCCCCCACCCATGTCTCCCACCACCCCACCCCCCTGCCACCATGGGCAGCCCCCACCAGGCACCCACTCATGTCTCCCACCACCCCCACCCCCCAGCAGTGCAGGGGCAGCCTCCACCAGGCCCCCACTCATGTCTCCCACCACCCCCACCCCCCAGCAGTGCAGGGGCAGCCTCCACCAGGCCCCAACTCATGTCTCCCACCACCCCCCCCCAGCCACCAGGGGCAGCCCCCACCAGGCCCCCACCCATGTCTCCCGCCACCCCCACCCCCCAGCAGTGCAGGGGCAGCCTCCACCAAGCCCCCACTCATGTCTACCACCACCCCCACCCCCCTGCCACCATGGGCAGCCTCCACCAGGCCCCCACTCATGTCTCCCACCACCCCCACCCCCCAGCAGTGCAGGGGCAGCCTCCACCAGGCCCCCACTCATGTCTTCCACCACCCCCACCCCCAGCAGTTCAGGGGCAGCCTCCACCAGGCCCCCACTCATGTCTCCCACCACCCCCACCCCCCAGCCACCAGGGGCAGCCTCCACCAGGCCCCCACCCATGTCTCCCACCACCCCCACCCCCCTGCAGTGCAGGGGCAGCCTCCACCAGGCACCCACTCATGTCTCCCACCACCCCCACCCCCCAGCATCAAGGGTCACCCTCCACCAGGCCCCCACTCATGTCTCCCACCACCCCCACCCCCCTGCCACCATGGGCAGCCCCCACCAGGCCCCCACTCATGTCTCCCACCACCCCCACCCCCCTGTCACCATGGGCAGCCCCCACCAGGCCCCCACCCATGTCTCCCACCACCCCACCCCCCTGCCACCATGGGCAGCCCCCACCAGGCACCCACTCATGTCTCCCACCACCCCCACCCCCCAGCAGTGCAGGGGCAGCCTCCACCAGGCCCCCACTCATGTCTCCCACCACCCCCACCCCCCAGCAGTGCAGGGGCAGCCTCCACCAGGCCCCAACTCATGTCTCCCACCACCCCCCCCAGCCACCAGGGGCAGCCCCCACCAGGCCCCCACCCATGTCTCCCGCCACCCCCACCCCCCAGCAGTGCAGGGGCAGCCTCCACCAGGCCCCCACTCATGTCTACCACCACCCCCACCCCTCTGCCACCATGGGCAGCCTCCACCAGGCCCCCACTCATGTCTCCCACCACCCCCACCCCCCAGCAGTGCAGGGGCAGCCTCCACCAGGCCCCCACTCATGTCTTCCACCACCCCCACCCCCAGCAGTTCAGGGGCAGCCTCCACCAGGCCCCCACTCATGTCTCCCACCACCCCCACCCCCCAGCCACCAGGGGCAGCCTCCACCAGGCCCCCACCCATGTCTCCCACCACCCCCACCCCCCTGCCACCATGGGCAGCCCCCACCAGGCCCTCACTCATGTCTCCCACCACCCCCACCCCCCTGCCACCATGGGCAGCCCCCACCAGGCCCCCACTCATGTCTCCCACCACCCCCACCCCCCAGCAGTGCAGGGGCAGCCTCCACCAGGCCCCAACAATTGTCTCCCACCACCCCCACCCCCCAGCAGTGCAGGGGCAGCCTCCACCAGGCCCCCACTCATGTCTCCCACCACCCCCACCCCCCAGCAGTGCAGGGGCAGCCTCCACCAGGCCCCCACTCATGTCTCCCACCACCCCCACCCCCCAGCAGTGCAGGGGCAGCCTCCACCAGGCCCCAACACATGTCTCCCACCACCCCCACCCCCCAGCCACCAGGGGCAGCCCCCACCAGGCCCCCACCCATGTCTCCCACCACCCCCACCCCCCAGCAGTGCAGGGGCAGCCTCCACCAAGCCCCCACTCATGTCTACCACCACCCCCACCCCCCTGCCACCATGGGCAGCCTCCACCAGGCCCCCACTCATGTCTACCACCACCCCCACCCCCCTGCCACCATGGGCAGCCTCCACCAGGCCCCCACTCATCTCTCCCACCACCCCCACCCCCAGCCACCAGGGGCAGCCCCCACCAGGCCCCCACCCATGTCTCCCACCACCCCCACCCCCCAGCAGTGCAGGGGCAGCCTCCACCAGGCCCCCACTCATGTCTCCCACCACCCCCACCCCCCAGCAGTGCAGGGGCAGCCTCCACCAGGCCCCCACCCATGTCTCCCACCACCCCCACCCCCCTGCCACCATGGCCACCCTCCACCAGGCCACCACTCATGTCTCCCACCACCCCCACCCCCCTGCCGCCATGGGCAGCCCCCACCAGGCTAACACTCATGTCTCCCACCACCCCCACCCCCCAGCAGTGCAGGGGCAGCCTCCACCAGGCCCCCACTCATGTCCCCCTGCACCCCCACCCCCCAGCATCCAGGGTCACCCTCCACCAGGCCCCCACTCATGTCCCCCTGCACTCCCACCCCCCAGCATCCAGGGTCACCCTCCACCAGGCCCCCACTCATGTCTCCCACCACCCCCACCCCCCAGCCACCAGGGGCAGACTCCAGCAGGCCCCCACTCATGTCTCCCACCACCCCCACCCCCCAGCCACCAGGGGCAGCCTCCAGCAGGCCCCCACTCATGTCTCCCACCACCCCCACCCCCCAGCAGTGCAGGGGCAGCCTCCACCAGGCCCCCACCCATGTCTCCCACCACCCCCACCCCCCTGCCACCATGGCCACCCTCCACCAGGCCACCACTCATGTCTCCCACCACCCCCACCCCCCTGCCACCATGGGCAGCCCCCACCAGGCCCCCACTCATGTCTCCCACCACCCCCACCCCCCAGCAGTGCAGGGGCAGCCTCCACCAGGCCCCCACTCATGTCTCCCACCACCCCCACCCCCCAGCAGTGCAGGGGCAGCCTCCACCAGGCCCCAACTCATGTCTCCCACCACCCCCACCCCCCAGCCACCAGGGGCAGCCTCCAGCAGGCCCCCACTCATGTCTCCCACCACCCCCACCCCCCAGCAGTGCAGGGGCAGCTTCCACCAGGCCCCCACCCATGTCTCCCACCACCCCCACCCCCCTGCCACCATGGCCACCCTCCACCAGGCCACCACTCATATCTCCCACCACCCCCACCCCCCTGCCACCATGGGCAGCCCCCACCAGGCCCCCACTCATGTCTCCCACCACCCCCACCCCCCAGCAGTGCAGGGGCAGCCTCCACCAGGCCCCCAATCATGTCTCCCACCACCCCCACCCCCCAGCAGTGCAGGGGCAGCCTCCACCAGGCCCCAACTCATGTCTCCCACCACCCCCACCCCCCTGCCACCATGGGCAGCCCCCACCAAGCCCCCACTCATGTCTCCCACCACCCCCTCCCCCCTGCCACCAGGGGAAGCCTCCAGCAGGCCCCCACTCATGTCTCCCACCACCCCCACCCCCTGCAGTGCAGGGGCACCCTCCACCAGGCCCCCACTCATGTCTCCCACTACCCCCACCCCCAGCAGGGCAGGGGCAGCCTCCACCAGGCCCCAACTCATGTCTACCACCACCCCCACCCCCCTGCCACCATGGGCAGCCTCCACCAGGCCCCCACTCATGTCTCCCACCACCCCCACCCCCCTGCCACCATGGGCAGCCCCCACCAGGCCCCCACCCATGTCTCCCACCACCCCCACCCCCCTGCCACCATGGGCAGCCCCCACCAGGCCCCCACTCATGTCTCCCACCACCCCCACCCTCTAGCAGTGCAGGGGCAGCCTCCACCAGGCCCCCACTCATGTCTCCCACCACCCCCACCCCCCAGCAGTGCAGGGGCAGCCTCCACCAGGCCCCAACTCATGTCTCCCACCACCCCCACCCCCCAGCCACCAGGGGCAGCCCCCACCAGGCCCCCACCCATGTCTCCCACCACCCCCACCCCCCAGCAGTGCAGGGGCAGCCTCCACCAGGCCCCCACTCATGTCTCCCACCACGGCTGGGGTGCAGTTGTTGATGTGGCCACCCCTGCTGCACCTCCGACTCCCGACTGTGGCAGGGATGCCTCCTCCACCAGCCTGGCCGCACCGTCAGAGGCAGCTCCACAGGGCACCCAGGTGATTGATGGGTGGGAAGATGGCACAGAGGACGACTGGCGAGTAGGGGGTCCAGTTGAAGAGGGGGTCGGAGCAAGCCCCATCAGACGAAGGAATCCGGCCTGGGTGACCTGTCCCAGCAGGCTGACGTGGTCAACGAGCCATTCGAGATGACGTGCAGTCTCTCCATGAAAAGACTGCAGGTCACCTCGCATGGCCCGTTGACGCAACGCCACACCAGCCAGGACAGGCTCAACCCGGACCTGGATGGCCACGTCTGCAGGCAGAGGAAGGCCAGTTGACGTCAGCTCATCCCCTGCCTGAAAACGGGTCTGGACGTAGGCATCCCTGCTGGTGCAAGATGATGCAGGGACAGGATCGGGGACAGGATTGCACACAGGCACCTCCGCGGCCGCCTGTGCTGCCTCCTGTCCCTGGTCCTGCACTGCACCACTAGCACCAGTGGGATCCCCACCTCCAGACCCCGTCTCTGGTGCTTGCACGGCCCCCTCCTCCACAAAACCCCCCACCAACCTGGATGACTCCGTGCCATCTTCCCCTGTTGGGCCCTGTGGGGTCCCAGCTGCCCCTTCTGCTGCCGAATAGTCCAACTGCAACCTCCGCCTCTTGGACCTCCTCCCGACAGCTGCGGCCTGGGACGCGGCACCGACTCCTCACTCCCCGACGAGATGACAACACGGGAGGGGAGCCGGGCCTTGCGTCTCCGGCTGGTGGTCGGATCCCCGCCGCTGTGCTCCACAGCACCTTCTCCGCCCTCTTCATCAGTTGACGCTGCAGACAGGGAGAAACAAAACACAGGCATCAGGGCACTGTACAATGGACACATACACGCATGACAGTTGCACATGAGTGGCATTGGCAAACCTCAGACATGTCATCACAATCCCCAACACACATGCCATTGCAACTCGCAGACATGAGCCATACCACAGCCATATCGCAACTGCCACCACCATCCCTACACATACAACAGCATCAGCAGCCAAAGGGGAGCCCCACATCACATGCAACACAGGAAGTGCACCACACATGTACACACACCACCACACTTGCATGCATGTCTACACCTCTGCCAAGTGTCGCACTGTTCAGACCGGCATCCATGTCACATCTGCCAATCAGGCTTCCACATACCGCTGTCACATGCATCCATGTTGCATCACTGTTGCACCCTTGACAAATACACACACATGCACATGTACACAGTGCTCCTACATGCAGCCGAAAACAACATACATGCCTGACATCACGGACATGTCTGCTTACATACACATTCATCCAAACATGTGTGCACGCACAACTGCATTTGCCATGCAAGCCCACACACACAAGCACCATCCATGTCTCACACATTACAGCCCTCGCATGTGTCAGCCCCACGGCCCTGTACACCCCCACCCATACTCGACCTCATACAAACAGATGTGCAACCGGCACAATACCGAATAATCACCACACGCACTGCTCACAATCAGGATGCATGTACACTCACCGCTCGACTCCAGACGGGTCTGCTTCTCTAGGACCTGGACGTGGAGCACTGGGGATATGCGTTCCAGGACCCCCATCTGTTCTTCCGACAAGTGGCCCCGGCGCCCCTTGGCATCCGCTGCCTTCAAGAGGTTCCGGGCCTTGTTCAGGGTCCTGGACCTGAAGTCCTCCCAGCGCTTCCTGACATGTTGTAAATCCCGGACTGCCACCCCCTCCGCTTTGATGGCAGTCACGATGTCAGTCCAGATCCGAGTCCGTCCTTCCTTGTCGGCGCGGGAACTTCCGAAGAGGGCATCATACTACCCCAGGACTTGCTCCACCAGGACACCAACTTCGGTGGCACTGAAGCTGGTGCCCCTCTGCCTCTCTGGCCGGGGGTTGTCAGTGGTCACAGATAGTGTTTGCCTCGACATGACAACCCCAGAGGCAGGAGTGGGTGGGCAACTGGGTCCTGGGGCTGGGCTGTGGAGCGATGGAATTCCAGTCGGGAGTCTTCGGTTCCAGCAGGGGTGGTCACAGCAACAGCACCCCTGGCTGATGTGCAGGCAGCAAATGGCAGTGCACGTGGGCAGCAGGCAGTCAGGCAGCAGCAGATGGCAGGTGGGAGCGTGCTCGGGGCCCTGGGGGGCAGTAGTTCGGCCTTCTGGGCAGGAGCGTGGTCTTCCGTGTGCTTACGCGTGGCCAGCTTGGTACGGAGTGATTTGGCACGTGAAAATCCTGCACGTCAGCGTGAAAACCGAGGAAAGGCCCTTAGCGCGTAAGCGCGTCAGCACGCATACGCGAATCTATTGGACCAAAGGCCCTCAGCGCGTAAGCGCGTCTGTGACGTGATCCGCACGGGTGTTTCCCACACAGCACGTGATGACAGAGCACACGCGGAAAGACTGCACGTCAGAGTGTCATCGCGTGTAATTGGACAGCACGTCAGAGTCTCATCGTGTGTAAGTGGACAGCACGGCAGAGTCTCATCTCGTGTAATTGGACAGCATGTCAGGGTGTCATCGCGTGTAATTGGACAAAAGTGCGCATACACGCGATTGGCCTATGTACGTGTATATCAGGTGTGCGCGGACACTTACACACGCAAGTACGTCAGCGCACCTGTATCCCGGTGTGCGCGGGTATTTCCACACGCTATTGGACTGGATACTGGATTTCAGGGGTGCGCGGGTAACACGCTCGCCTACAACACGCGCAACGCATTAATTTGCGCGCTAACAAAATAACAAGCTCAGACCCAGGATGAACATACCGTTTCTAGCATCAGTGGGCGTGGCCTACCAAAGGAGGAGGAGGAGGAGGATAGTCGGGGCCAGAATATTCACACCCAGAACCAGCCTTTTCGGGATGCCTGATGACCAGGTGCATGGGAGGTACAGGTTTCCACCACACATCATACTGGACCTGGTGAGTGAGTGGGAGGATGACCTCACATCACCCACCCTGTGCTCCCAAGCACTCTGACCCTGGAGAAGGTCCTCAATGTACTGCACTTCTTAGCCACTGGATCATTTCAGCGGACAAGTGCCATTGTGGGTGGTGTATCACAGGCCACTCAGTCACGCTGCCTACACCAGGTCTTGAACATCATCACTGCACACCCATCAGTCCGCAGGCACATATACCTGCCCAGAACCCCTGCAGAAAGGCATGCTGCCGCCCTGGATTTTTACGCTGTGGCACGATTCCCCAAAGTGCTAGGTGCCATCGACTGCACCCATGTGGCTCTACGTCCCCCCAGGGCATCTGAGCACATCTATAGGAACCGCAACCACTAGCATTCCATCAACGTGCAGGTAGTATGTAATGCCAAGGGAATCATCACCTCAGTATATGCCAACTATCCCGGGTCAACCCACGACAGCTTCATTTACCGAATGTCCACCCTAAGCCGGGACCTAGAAGCTGGGCGGCATGGCGATACATGGCTGCTTGGTGAGTATGAATGCCACTGCACATGCATGCATGTCAGATACTGAGCAAGGTCACAACCCCACCAATGATACCAATCACCACCTCCACAGGGGACAGCCCCCACATGATGACGCCAATTCGGAACCCCACCACGCCACCCCAGGTAAGATATAACGCAGCCCACATTACAACCCGGGGCATAGTGGAGCGCACATTCGGAGTGCTGAAGTCACGCTTTCGCTCCCTTGACCGTTCTGGCGGGCAGCTGTTGTACGCTCCCCCAGTAGTGTGCAGGATCATAGTGGCAGCATGTGTCCTGCACAACGTTGCAACACGCCGGGGCCTGGCCGTGGACATGGTGGTGCCCCCCCATCCCCAACCACATGCACAGCCGCTGCACATGGAAGGGGAAAGGGCACGGGGGGAGGCAGCCCGTACACAGCTAGTAGCTAATTACTTCACATAGAAATCACACCCCTGTGGAGTGCACACTGCCCTGGCACATTCCATCTGACAATCATTGATGACTCAACCTGACACTGATCCTGAATGTCTGGAGAAAGAACCGTGAAAACCATATCAGCCTGAGATTGTTCACCTGGAAGTGTCACAATGTGTGCATCCCTACCCACACAGACACCACCAATGCAGTTTTGTGAAGTTACACATTCAAGCAGCTAAAATGAATACCCACTTGCAAAATGCAACAAGAGGACAGTGCCATGTCAGCCAAACCAACCCCAGCACTGCCACACGACACACCGTGCCATGTCATGCTATTTGCAGGTAAACAAAGTAATCCCCACAACATGACACTAGTGTCACAATGTACAGTGTCCCTATTAGAAACTTGCAACACCTGAAATGCTCACAGAAATGCCGGACCAACAACAAACTTGAGCACGTACTACCATTAACATGACATCACTAATGTTAAATATTAGTAGTCTCACCACCTGGAAATGCCTGCACTCCCACCACTACCAACTGTGCAGTGTTGGCGCCATGTAGAGTTGTAGGTGCACTGCTGCCAACATGGACCACATCTCCAGACTAGAGGTCCTTGTGTAGACATGAGGAAGGGACCTGCAAATTGGGAGGTAGACACAGAAGATGAGTTACACATCAATGCAACATGCAGTGTACAACACAACAGCAATATGCACTAGGAATGTATACACAGTATTGACTACAGACTGCCCACCAGCTCATGGGAGTCCAACGTCACTGTGTAATTCACTGTCACTTGGGCACACCCTTTGCAAGCCCATGGAAACGGGAAGCAGGAGGGGTGTGTGACTCAAACCCAAGCACCTGAACCAAATACATTACAAGCCTGCATGTGCCCAGCCACAATGCAGCGTATGCCCACAGGAACCACGGAAGCCAACAAATCGTCCCAAAAAAATAGGGAATAAAATAAATAAAAATAAAAATAAAAATAAGAAACAATCAAAAATGGACATTGATGGGCCCGGGGGGGTTGGGGAGGCCACCCAGGAGGTCCGAGGACAGGATGCACACCAGAACCCACCTGCGTGGATCCTGGGAAAATAAAACACCTCCATGGGCTCATGGCCCACACGGCTACCCTATTGTGGGAGTATCACTGCTGTCGCTATTATCACCCTGTGCAGCTGCATCCGGAGGTGGTTGCACTATGGGAGGCAGCCCACGCAAGGCCCTAGTCTGCTCCTCCATGGCTGCAAGCATGCGGGTGTGGTAGGTCTGGTTCTGGAGGATGAGTGTGCGGAGGTCCCCATGCAACAACTCACGGGATGCCCGGACCTCCGCCCTCGTTGCCTGCATCTCAGCTGAGAGCGTACAGGTGAGACGCTCCAGCTGCTGTTCTGTCCTTTGGTGTGTTGAAGCCTCAAGCTCAACAAGAGTCGTCCTGAGGTGAAGGAGCTCCTGCCTCAGGGCTTCCCTGTGTCCCTGGGACTCAATGGAGATGGCCTCCTGCAGAGTCGCCAGTGCCGCCCGCCTGTCCCTGTTGGACCCCAACATGTCCTCCCTGTGTGACTGGCAGATGGAGTCGGTTGCCTGCTCTAATCGCTCCATCAGCCTTTCAGGGGGGACAATGGAAGTGGCCACCCTATCCATGGCCTGAGCCATCATCTCGGATGATGCTGCCTGTTGGGTTGCCATACCGTAAATGGATTGCTCCCATGCGGTATTGCCAGGTGGCGTACGGCCACCACGTCGGCGGGCACCACACCTGTCTGGGGCAAGGCGAACTGCGCCTTGCTGTGCCGGCACTGCCTGAGGCTGCAGGACTGCATTCCCCCTCTGATCTGCTGGCCCAGGAACAGGATCAGATGTCGCGGAGTGTGACCCTGCATCCGTAACCACCAAAGGCGTAGCTGCCAACACTGACATCCCCATTGAGGGTTCTGACCCTGTTGCAGGTGGGTGAGACAGAACAGAATCCCTCCCTGGAACACTCACCTGCGACGGCACGTAGGTCTCATCCGAATAAACACCTGAGTACAGCTCGGGGGAGGTGCAGCCAGAGACACCCCTTGAGAGCACGACCTGCAGCACTTGTGGGTTCTCACCCACCACCACACCACGTCCCTCACTGGTGGTTGGTCGGCCCTCGGACCCCTCCTGGGTCTGCACCATCTCCACAACCCCAGCAGTATCAGGTGCGTCTTCCCCTGCAAAGACATAAAAACAAAGAAATGGAAACAGGCATTAGCACCATGGCACACAATGAGGGCTGAGAAGCAAGAGAACCAGTACTTGTTTGACACATGTCCCACATGACTAAAACCCTCCCATGCATGCACCCTCACTGCGTATGAAGGGCAGGCAAATGGCACACACTGATGACACCAAGATGGAAGATGAACACATTTTCTGCATGCTGCCTGGCAGTGGCATCACACATTGGCCTGTGATTGGCAGGTGAAACACACATGCCATCACACAGATGGCATTTACCATTGCTATTGAGTGAAGATGGAGAGGAGGGCAGCACTTATTCATTCAGTCCAGTTCCCGCATGTAATAGCTTTTCTAATTCAAACAGGTCAGATTCTTCACCTGGAGCTGCCAGTCCGAAATGGTGCAATTGCACAGGGACATGTTTGAACAAATGATATCCAGGTAACAAAGTCACTCCACTTTGCCATAGCCATGTCAGACATGTGACTAGAGGACTGCGACATGCCTAGTAAAAGTGGTGGAATGCAAACAATCTGACTAAATGAACAGTGAAAAATTAAGCAACAATGTTGTGGCAAGGTGACACTTCAAGGGCAACTGGCATGCAGTTGGGCTAGATGTCTACTGTTGGCAGAAGGGATACTGCTATGGCTAAATGCAGCTGCGCAGGATGTATTGCATGAAGCACATGGCTGACCCATACGACTCAGGCGCACACACTCTCACCTGCACACAAACAGAAGCCCTCACACACACCATGCACATGGATGACACACACATCCATGTGCACTCACCGGACAATGCCTCATAATCAGCCAAATCTCCCACGCCTTGGATCTGTTCCTCCGTGACGTAGGTCCCAGCGACTGACTCATGTGGAGTGAGTTCCATGTCTACTACTGGAGACCCACCTCCAGTCACTAGAGTTGCGGCATGACTTGAGGCCAGCTTACTCTTTGCCCTGCGCTTTAGGTCATTCCAGCGCTTATAGCAATCATTGGCTGTGCGCCTCACGATTCCAAGGGCACTTACGATGTCCGCAACGGTCTGCCAGTGTGCCTGGCGTTGTGCAGGTGTGGTCTTGGATCCTGCAACAATGACCATCTCGTTGTCATGTGCGGACACATACTCGACAAGTGCATTCAGTTCGTCATCCGTGAAGCTGGGCTTCCTGGATGGGCCGGACTGTGTAGCCGTGTCTGGGGCATCAGCCTGTGCCGGACGAGCACTCTTCCTCTTCCGCTTGGAAGGTGGTGGTGATCCTGAGTGTCCTGCGCGGCTCTGGACACGAGGGGCAGTAGCCCTGGTGGACTCTGTATCAGGAGTGTGGGATTGCACACTCAGCATGGGAGTTGGTGCAGGCATTGGGTCTAGTGTGATGGTGTCAGGGGGAATGTCAGCAGCATGGACTAGGACCGACACTGTCCTGGCTGGGTGTGTGAGGGCTGGGGTGGATGGAGCCGCAGCTGCCCCTGCAGCCTCTCCGCCCTGCCTACTTGGTGCTGCAGATGACCTTGCTGCCCCAGATGCACGTGGCATGGTGACATCAACGTGCACCAGTGCACGTGTCATAGGCCTGCTGACCTGGAAGTCAGCCATGGAGTCAGCCAGGTCTGGTGCCACAATGGGCTGGTCCAACAAGGGCTGAGCATGGATGGTGTCAGCCACATCAGCCTCAACGGGAGGGGAGGGGGGATTATGGGTGCCCTTGACTGGTCCTCCACACATGGGGGGACATGCTCACCCTGCAAGTAACAACCACGTCCCCTACCGGATCCACCACGGCCACCACTTGTGGCTCTTCCACCTTTGCCACCCTTACGGAATCCTCGCCTCCCAGCCATGGCACTGATGTTAATGTGCGTATGGGAGTGGCTGTAAAATATTGCCCTGGGCAATTGGGGGTCAAAGGGGTTGGGTACCAGATCGTAATTGTACCCTAGTGCTCTTGCAAGGCTGATTGTAACCCCTGGGGAAAGATGGCGGGTCACGCTACGCACAGGAGCCCCAAAAAAGGGAGATGACGTGCTTGCAACCCCTCCTAGACCACGTGTGCAGAAAGAAAAACCTGCACTACGCTGTGGCACCCAGTAACACAAGAATGAACGTATGCGTGTCACACGCAGCCTAGAATGACCTCTGAAGGGGTAGGCTACACACGGGGCAAGCACAGATGTTAGATACGTGCGTGACTAACCGTCTGCCAGGTAAAAGAGCGTGAAAAAGGAGCGCGTATGGTTGGCAACACCCCCGCCAAAAGAAGATTTGTACGCTGTCTGAGGAGACAGGACAACAGTAGAAGGGAACACTGTTTGAGGGAACAGGCCCAGGTAAACCAGTAAAAGAGAAAAAAGAGAAAAAGCTGTCAGAGGTAACAGGGAATACGAACTTGAAACGCCGTGAAGTAAATCGCGTGTGAAACGACAAGAAGTACAGAATTCACCCACTCGCTCTCCACGAAAAGCACGTACAAGGAAATGGTGTTCTACGCGTACCTTTTATACAGGCCCACACGTCCAGCGTCACTTACGCGGCGTGTACGCGCTAGGGCCATTTCCACCAATTACACGCTTTGTCACTTATGCGTGTAGGGCCATTTCCACCAATTACACGCTTTGTCACTTATGCGTGTAGGGCCATTTCCACCAATTACACGCTTTGTCACTTCTGCGTGTAGGGCCATTTCCACCAATCACACGCGATGACACTCTGACGTGCAGTCTTTCCACGTGTGCTCTGTCATCACGTGCTGTGTGGGAAACACCTTGCGGGTCACGTCACAGACGCGCTTACGCGCTGAGGGCCTTTGGTCCAATAGAATCGCGTATGCATGCTGACGCGCTTACGCGCTAAGGGCCTTTCCTCGGTTTTCACGCTGACGTGCAGGATTTTTACGTGCCAAATCACTCCGTACCAAGCTGGCCACGCGTAAGCACACGGAAGACCACGCTCCTGCCCAGAAGGCCGAACTACTGCCCCCCAGAGCCCCGAGCACGCTCCCACCTGCCATCTGCTGCTGCCTGACTGCCTGCTGCCCACGTGCACTGCCATTTGCTGCCTGCACATCAGCCAGGGGTGCTGTTGCTGTGACCACCCCTGCTGGAACTGAAGACTCCCGACTGGAATTCCATCGCTCCACAGCCCAGCCCCAGGACCCAGTTGCCCACCCACTCCTGCCTCTGGGGTTGTCATGTCGGGGCAAACACCATCTGTGACCACTGACAACCCCCGGCCAGAGAGGCAGAGGGGCACCAGCTTCAGTGCCACCGAAGTTGGTGTCCTGGTGGAGCAAGTCCTGGGGCAGTATGATGCCCTCTTCGGAAGTTCCCGCGCCGACAAGAAAGGACGGACTCGGATCTGGACTGACATCGTGACTGCCATCAACGCGGAGGGGGTGGCAGTCCGGGACTTACAACATGTCAGGAAGCGCTGGGAGGACTTCAGGTCCAGGACCCTGAACAAGGCCCGGCGCCTCTTGAAGGCAGCGGATGCCAAAGGGCGCCGGGGCCACTTGTCGGAAGAACAGATGGGGGTCCTGGAAACATATCCCCAGCGCTCCACGTCCAGGTCCTAGAGAAGCAGACCCGTCTGGAGTCGAGCGGTGAGTGTACATGCATCCTGATTGTGAGCAGTGCGTGTGGTGATTATTCGGTATTGTGCAGGTTGCACATCTGTTTGTATGGGGTCGAGTATGGGTGGGGGTGTACAGGGCCGTGGGGCTGACACATGCGAGGGCTGTAATGTGTGAGACATGGATGGTGCTTGTGTGTGTGGGCCTGCATGGCAAATGCAGTTGTGCGTGCACACATGTTTGGATGAATGTGTATGTAAGTAGACATGTCCGTGATGTCAGGCATGTATGTTGTTTTCGGCTGTATGTATGAGCACTGTGTACATGTGCATGTGTGTGTATTTGACAAGGGTGCAACAGTGATGCAACATGGATGCATGTGACAGCGGTATGTGGAAGCCTGATTGGCAGATGTGACATGGATGCCCGTCTAAACAGTGCGACACTTGGCAGAGGTGTAGACATGCATGCAAGTGTGGTGGTGTGTGTACATGTGTGGTGCACTTCGTGTTGCATGTGATGTCTGGCTCCCGTTTGGCTGCTCATGCTGTTGTATGTGTATGGATGGTGGTGGCAGTTGCGATATGGCTGTGGTATGGCTCATGTGTGCGAGTTGCAATGACATGTGTGTTGGGGATTGTGATGACATGTCTGAGGTTTGCCAATGCCACTCATGTGCAACTGTCATGCGTGTATGTGTCCATTGTACAGTGCCCTGATGCCTGTGTTTTGTTTCTCCCTGTCTGCAGCGTCAACTGATGAAGAGGGCGGAGAAGGTGCTGTGGAGCACAGCGGCGAGGATCCGACCGCCAGCCGGAGACGCAAGGCCCGGCTCCCCTCCCGTGTTGTCATCTCGTCGGGGAGTGAGGAGTCCAGTGCCGCGTCCCAGGCCGCAGCTGCCGGGGGGAGGTCCAAGAGGCGGAGGTTGCAGTTGGACTCCTCGGCAGCAGAAGGGGCAGCTGGGACCCCACAGGGCCCAACAGGGGAAGATGGCACGGAGTCATCCAGGTTGGTGGGGGGTTTTGTGGAGGAGGGGGCCGTGCAAGCACCAGAGACGGGATCTGGAGGTGGGGATCCCACTGGTGCTAGTGGTGCAGTGCAGGACCAGGGACAGGAGGCAGCACAGGCGGCCGCGGAGGTGCCTGTGTGCAATCCTGTCCCCGATCCTGTCCCTGCATCATCTTGCACCAGCAGGGATGCCTACGTCCAGACCCGTTTTCAGGCAGGGGATGAGCTGACGTCAACTGGCCTTCCTCTGCCTGCGGACGTGGCCATCCAGGTCTGGGTTGAGCCTGTCCTGGCTGGTGTGGCGTTGCGTCAATGGGCCATGCGAGGTGACCTGCAGTCTTTTCATGGAGAGACTGCACGTCATCTCGAATGGCTCGTTGACCACGTCAGCCTGCTGGGACAGGTAACCCAGGCCGGATTCCGCTGTCTGATGGGGCTTGCTTCGACCCCCTCCTCAACTGGACCCCCTACGCGCCAGTCGTCCTCTGTGCCATCTTCCCACCCATCAGTCACCTGGGTGCCCTGTGGAGCTGCCTCTGACGGTGCGGCCAGGCTGGTGGATGAGGCATCCCTGCCACAGTCGGGAGTCGGAGGTCCAGCAGGGGTGGCCACATCAACAACTGCACCCCAGCCGGCGGAGGATGTGCAGGAAGCAGGAGGCAGTGCACGGGCAGAGGCAGAGCAGCAGCAGCAGCAACATGGTGGGAGACATGAAGGCTCGGGGCTTTCGACATCGGAGGGGCAGGCAACGGCCGGAGGACAGGGGGACCCAGGACAGAGAGTGTCTTCCGTGTGGCAGCGGTTGGGCCACGCCATAGGTGCGGAGCAGCGGCGGGCGGAAGAGGCGTGGCTCACAATGGTCAGGGCGGAGAACTCCATGCTGAGGGCCCTGAGGTGGGCCGAGTGCCTCGAGGCAATCCGCAAGGGGTTGGAGGAGGACACGGCGTCATCCCTGCGGACCCTCGGGGCCATGGAACTGGACCGCCTCCGGGACATCGAACAGGAGTTCGATGATGCCCTGGCCCGGGACACCACGGAGTGAGCCGCTGGACTTGCCCGCCGCCTTTGTATATAGTTCTTTAGTTTTAGGTTTCCTTTCTTTCTTATTATGATTTGGAGTCGACGGACACTGCTCCACTTTTTGTATATAGTTGATTTTTAGGTAGGTTTTTTAGTAGGTTTCCTTTGTTCAGTTGGGCTCATGGACCCTTGGTAGTTTTGTACATAGTTCTTTATTGCATGGAGATTTTTTTACATTTGACTTTGGACAACATTTTTTTGGATTCGGATTTCCAGTTTTGTGTTTTTATACGGACATGCAGCTTTTTTTTTCTCATTCACATTGTAGTTTGTTTTCGTTCTTTAGCATTCTTTATTTTTTTCAATACAATTTTGTTTCCACACTTCACTGTGTGGTATCATCTCATTGGTTTCATGCATGTCATGTTGTGTGTTTTCCCATTCAATTGCAACCATTGTGTGTGACGGACATGGGTTCATTAGCTTCATGAACATTGGGGGTGTAACATGTGATTTCCATTTCCATGTAGGTGAATGGGTTACTTGGTTGGGCTTTTTGGCTGTGGAGGCTGACCATTACGCACATGATTGGGGATTGTGAGGACCTGGTGGGGGCTGCCCATGGTGGCAGGGGGGTGGGGTGGTGGGAGACATGAGTTGGGGCCTGGTGGAGGCTGCCCCTGCACTGCTGGGGGTGGGGGTGGTGGGAGACATCAGTGGGGGCCTGGTGGAGGCTGCCCCTGCACTGCTGGGGGTTGGGGGTGGTGGGAGACATGGGTGGGGGCTGCCCCTGGTGGCTGGGGGGTGGGGGTGGTGGTAGACATGAGTGGGGGCCTGGTGGAGGCTGCCCCTGCACTGCTGGGGGGGTGGGGGTGGTGGGAGACATGAGTGGGGGCCTGGTGGAGGCTGCCCCTGGTGGCTGGGGGGTGAGGGTGGTGGGAGACATGAGTGGGGGCCTGGTGGAGGATGGCCATGGTGGCAGGGGGGTGGGGGTGGTGGTAGACATGAGTTGTGGCCTGGTGGAGGGTGACCCTGGATGCTGGGGGGTGGGGGTGCAGGGGGACATGAGTGGGGGCCTGGTGGAGGCTGCCCCTGGTGGCTGGGGGGGTGGGGGGGGTGGGAGACATGAGTGGGGGCCTGGTGGAGGCTGCCCATGGTGGCAGGGGGGTGGGGGTGGTGGGAGACATGAGTGGGGGCCTGGTGGAGGCTGCCCCTGCACTGCTGGGGGGTGGGGGTGGTGGGAGACATGGGTGGGGGCCTGGTGGGGGCTGCCCCTGGTGGCTGGGGTGTGGGGGTGGTGGGAGACATGAGTTGGGGCCTGGTGGAGGCTGCCCCTGCACTGCTGGGGTGTGTGGGTGGTGGGAGACATGAGTGGGGGCCTGGTGGAGGCTGCCCCTGCACTGCTGGGGGGTGGGGTGGTGGGAGACATGGGTGGGGGCCTGGTGGGGGCTGCCCCTGGTGGCTGGGGGGTGGGGGTGGTGGGAGACATGAGTTGGGGCCTGGTGGAGGTTGCCCCTGCACTGCTGGGGGGTGGGGGTGGTGGGAGACATGAGTGGGGGGCTGGTGGAGGCTGCCCCTGCACTGCTGGGGGGTGGGGGTGGTGGGAGACATGAGTGGGGGCCTGGTGGGGGCTGCCCATGGTGGCAGGGGGGTGGGGGTGGTGGGAGACATGGGTGGGGGCCTGGTGGGGGCTGCCCATGGAGGCAGGGGGGTGGGGGTGGTGGGAGACATGAGTGGGGGCCTGGTGGAGGCTGCCCATGGTGGCAGGGGGGTGGGGGTGATGGGAGACATGAGTGGGGGCCTGGTGGAGGCTGCCCCTGCACTGCTGGGGGGTGGGGGTGGTGGGAGACATGAGTGGGGGCCTGGTGGAGGGTGCCCATGGTGGCAGGGGGGTGGGGGTGGTGGTAGACATGAGTTGGGGCCTGGTGGGGGCTGTCCCTGGTGGCTGGGGGGTGGGGGTGGTGGGAGACATGAGTGGGGGCCTGGTGGAGGCTGCCCATAGTGGCAGGGGGGTGGGGGTGGTGGTAGACATGAGTGGGGGCCTGGTGGAGGCTGCCCCTGCACTGCTGGGGGGTGGGGGTGGTGGGAGACATGAGTGGGGGCCTGGTGGAGGCTGCCCCTGGTGGCTGGTGGGTGGGGGTGGTGGGAGACATGAGTGGGGGCCTGGTGGAGGGTGACCCTGGATGCTGGGGGGTGGGGGTGCAGGGGGACATGAGTGGGGGCCTGGTGGAGGGTGGCCATGGTGGCAGGGGGTGGGGGTGGTGGTAGACATGAGTGGGGGCCTGGTGGAGGCTGCCCCTGCACTGCTGGTGGGTGGGGGTGGTGGGAGACATGAGTGGGGGCCTGGTGGAGGCTGCCCCTGGTGGCTGGGGGGTGGGGGCGGTGGGAGACATGAGTGGGGGCCTGGTGGAGGGTGACCCTGGATGCTGGGGGGTGGGGGTGCAGGGGGACATGAGTGGTGGCCTGGTGGAGGGTGGCCATGGTGGCAGGGGGGTGGGGGTGGTGGGAGACATGGGTGGGGGCCTGGTGGAGGGTGACCCTGGATGCTGTGGGGTGGGGGTGCAGGGGGACATGAGTGGGGGCCTGGTGGAGGGTGGCCATGGTGGTAGGGGGGTGGGGGTGGTGGTAGACATGAGTGGGGGCCTGGTGGAGGCTGCCCCTGCACTGCCGGGGGGTGGGGGTGGTGGGAGACATGAGTGGGGGCCTGGTGGAGGCTGCCCCTGGTGGCTGGGGTGTGGGGGTGGTGGGAGACATGAGTGGGGGCCTGGTGGAGGGTGACCCTGGATGCTGGGGGGTGGGGGTGCAGGGGGACATGAGTGGGGGGCTGGTGGAGGGTGACCATGGTGGCAGGGGGGTGGGGGTGGTGGGAGACATGAGTGGGGGCCTGGTGGAGGGTGACCCTGGATGCTGGGGGTGGGGGTGCAGGGGGACATGAGTGGGGGCCTGGTGGAGGGTGGCCATGGTGGCAGGGGGGTGGGGGTGGTGGTAGACATGAGTGGGGCCTGGTGGAGGCTGCCCATGCACTGCTGGGGGGTGGGGGTGGTGGGAGACATGAGTGGGGGCCTGGTGGAGGCTGCCCCTGGTGGCTGGGGGGTGGGGGTGGTGGGAGACATGAGTGGGGGCCTGGTGGAGGCTGCCCATGGTGGCAGGGGGGTGGGGGTGGTGGGAGACATGAGTGGGGGCCTGGTGGAGGATGCCCATGGTGGCTGGGGGGTGGGGGTGGTGGTAGACATGAGTGGGGGCCTGGTGGAGGCTGCCCCTGCACTGCTGGGGGGTGGGGGTGGTGAGAGACATGAGTGGGGGCCTGGTGGAGGCTGCCCCTGGTGGCTGGGGGGTGGGGGTGGTGGGAGACATGAGTGGGGGCCTGGTGGAGGATGGCCATGGTGGCAGGGGGGTGAGGGTGGTGGTAGACATGAGTTGTGGCCTGGTGGAGGGTGACCCTGGATGCTGCGGGGTGGGGATGCAGGGGGACATGAGTGGGGGCCTGGTGGAGGCTGCCCCTGGTGGCTGGGGGGTGGGGGTGGTGGGAGACATGAGTGGGGGCCTGGTGGAGGCTGCCCATGGTGGCAGGGGGGTGGGGGTGGTGGGAGACATGAGTGGGGGCCTGGTGGAGGCTGCCCCTGCACTGCTGGGGGGTGGGAGTGGTGGGAGACATGGGTGGGGGCCTGGTGGGGGCTGCCCCTGATGGCTGGGGGGTGGGGGTGGTGGGAGACATGAGTTGGGGCCTGGTGGAGGCTGCCCCTGCACTGCTGGGGGGTGGGGGTGGTGGGAGACATGAGTGGGGGCCTGGTGGAGGGTGCCCATGGTGGCAGGGGGGTGGGGGTGGTGGTAGACATGAGTTGGGGCCTGGTGGGGGCTGCCCCTGGTGGCTGGGGGGTGGGGGTGGTGGGAGACATGAGTGGGGGCCTGGTGGAGGCTGCCCATGGTGGCAGGGGGGTGGGGGTGATGGTAGACATGAGTGGGGGCCTGGTGGAGGATGACCCTGGATGCTGGGGGGCGGGGGTGCAGGGCGACATGAGTGGGGACCTGGTGGAGGGTGGCCATGGTGGCAGGGGGGTGGGGGTGGTGGTAGACATGAGTGGGGGCCTGGTGGAGGCTGCCCCTGCACTGCTGGGGGGTGGGGGTGGTGGGAGACATGAGTGGGGGCCTGGTGGAGGCTGCCCCTGGTGGCTGGGGAGTGGGGGTGGTGGGAGACATGAGTGGGGGCCTGGTGGAGGGTGACCCTGGATGCTGGGGGGTGGGGGTGCAGGGGGACATGAGTGGGGGCCTGGTGGAGGGTGGCCATGGTGGCAGGGGGATGGGGGTGGTGGGAGACATGATTGGGGGCCTGGTGGAGGGTGACCCTGGATGCTGGGGGGTGGGGGTGCAGGGGGACATGAGTGGGGGCCTGGTGGAGGGTGGCCATGGTGGCAGGGGGGTGGGGGTGGTGGTAGACATGAGTGGGGGCCTGGTGGAGGCTGCCCCTGCACTGCTGGGGGGTGGGGGTGGTGGGAGACATGAGTGGGGGCCTGGTGGAGGCTGCCCCTGGTGGCTGGGGGGTGGGGGTGGTGGGAGACATGAGTGGGGGCCTGGTGGAGGGTGACCCTGGATGCTGGGGGGTGGGGGTGCAGGGGGACATGAGTGGGGGCCTGGTGGAGGGTGGCCATGGTGGCAGGCGGGTGGGGGTGGTGGGAGACATGAGTGGGGGCCTGGTGGAGGGTGACCCTGGATGCTGGAGGGTGGGGGTGCAGGGGGACATGAGTGGGGGCCTGGTGGAGGGTGGCCATGGTGGCAGGGGGTGGGGGTGGTGATAGACATGAGTGGGGGCCTGGTGGAGGCTGCCCCTGCACTGCTCGGGGGTGGGGGTGGTGGGAGACATGAGTGGGGGCCTGGTGGAGGCTGCCCCTGGTGGCTGGGGGGTGGGGGTGGTGGGAGACATGAGTGCGGGCCTGGTGGAGGGTGCCCATGGTGGCAGGGGGGTGGGGGTGGTGGTAGACATGAGTTGGGGCCTGGTGGGGGCTGTCCCTGGTGGCTGGGGGGTGGGGGTGGTGGGAGACATGAGTGGGGGCCTGGTGGAGGCTGCCCATAGTGGCAGGGGGGTGGGGGTGGTGGTAGACATGAGTGGGGGCCTGGTGGAGGCTGCCCCTGCACTGCTGGGGGGTGGGGGTGGTGGGAGACATGAGTGGGGGCCTGGTGGAGGCTGCCCCTGGTGGCTGGGGGGTGGGGGTGGTGGGAGACATGAGTGGGGGCCTGGTGGAGGGTGACCCTGGATGCTGGGGGGTGGGGGTGCAGGGGGACATGAGTGGGGGCCTGGTGGAGGGTGGCCATGGTGGCAGGCGGGTGGGGGTGGTGGGAGACATGAGTGGGGGCCTGGTGGAGGGTGACCCTGGATGCTGGAGGGTGGGGGTGCAGGGGGACATGAGTGGGGGCCTGGTGGAGGGTGGCCATGGTGGCAGGGGGTGGGGGTGGTGATAGACATGAGTGGGGGCCTGGTGGAGGCTGCCCCTGCACTGCTCGGGGGTGGGGGTGGTGGGAGACATGAGTGGGGGCCTGGTGGAGGCTGCCCCTGGTGGCTGGGGGGTGGGGGTGGTGGGAGACATGAGTGGGGGCCTGGTGGAGGGTGCCCATGGTGGCAGGGGGGTGGGGGTGGTGGTAGACATGAGTTGGGGCCTGGTGGGGGCTGTCCCTGGTGGCTGGGGGGTGGGGGTGGTGGGAGACATGAGTGGGGGCCTGGTGGAGGCTGCCCATAGTGGCAGGGGGGTGGGGGTGGTGGTAGACATGAGTGGGGGCCTGGTGGAGGCTGCCCCTGCACTGCTGGGGGGTGGGGGTGGTGGGAGACATGAGTGGGGGCCTGGTGGAGGCTGCCCCTGGTGGCTGGGGGGTGGGGGTGGTGGGAGACATGAGTGGGGGCCTGGTGGAGGGTGACCCTGGATGCTGGGGGGTGGGGGTGCAGGGGGACATGAGTGGGGGCCTGGTGGAGGGTGGCCATGGTGGCAGGGGGTGGGGGTGGTGGTAGACTTGAGTGGGGGCCTGGTGGAGGCTGCCCCTGCACTGCTGGTGGGTGGGGGTGGTGGGAGACATGAGTGGGGGCCTGGTGGAGGCTGCCCCTGGTGGCTGGGGGGTGGGGGCGGTGGGAGACATGAGTGGGGGCCTGGTGGAGGGTGACCCTGGATGCTGGGGGGTGGGGGTGCAGGGGGACATGAGTGGTGGCCTGGTGGAGGGTGGCCATGGTGGCAGGGGGGTGGGGGTGGTGGGAGACATGGGTGGGGGCCTGGTGGAGGGTGACCCTGGATGCTGTGGGGTGGGGGTGCAGGGGGACATGAGTGGGGGCCTGGTGGAGGGTGGCCATGGTGGTAGGGGGGTGGGGGTGGTGGTAGACATGAGTGGGGGCCTGGTGGAGGCTGCCCCTGCACTGCCGGGGGGTGGGGGTGGTGGGAGACATGAGTGGGGGCCTGGTGGAGGCTGCCCCTGGTGGCTGGGGTGTGGGGGTGGTGGGAGACATGAGTGGGGGCCTGGTGGAGGGTGACCCTGGATGCTGGGGGGTGGGGGTGCAGGGGGACATGAGTGGGGGGCTGGTGGAGGGTGACCATGGTGGCAGGGGGGTGGGGGTGGTGGGAGACATGAGTGGGGGCCTGGTGGAGGGTGACCCTGGATGCTGGGGGTGGGGGTGCAGGGGGACATGAGTGGGGGCCTGGTGGAGGGTGGCCATGGTGGCAGGGGGGTGGGGGTGGTGGTAGACATGAGTGGGGCCTGGTGGAGGCTGCCCATGCACTGCTGGGGGGTGGGGGTGGTGGGAGACATGAGTGGGGGCCTGGTGGAGGCTGCCCCTGGTGGCTGGGGGGTGGGGGTGGTGGGAGACATGAGTGGGGGCCTGGTGGAGGCTGCCCATGGTGGCAGGGGGGTGGGGGTGGTGGGAGACATGAGTGGGGGCCTGGTGGAGGATGCCCATGGTGGCTGGGGGGTGGGGGTGGTGGTAGACATGAGTGGGGGCCTGGTGGAGGCTGCCCCTGCACTGCTGGGGGGTGGGGGTGGTGAGAGACATGAGTGGGGGCCTGGTGGAGGCTGCCCCTGGTGGCTGGGGGGTGGGGGTGGTGGGAGACATGAGTGGGGGCCTGGTGGAGGATGGCCATGGTGGCAGGGGGGTGAGGGTGGTGGTAGACATGAGTTGTGGCCTGGTGGAGGGTGACCCTGGATGCTGCGGGGTGGGGATGCAGGGGGACATGAGTGGGGGCCTGGTGGAGGCTGCCCCTGGTGGCTGGGGGGTGGGGGTGGTGGGAGACATGAGTGGGGGCCTGGTGGAGGCTGCCCATGGTGGCAGGGGGGTGGGGGTGGGGGTGGTGGGAGACATGAGTGGGGGCCTGGTGGAGGCTGCCCCTGCACTGCTGGGGGGTGGGAGTGGTGGGAGACATGGGTGGGGGCCTGGTGGGGGCTGCCCCTGATGGCTGGGGGGTGGGGGTGGTGGGAGACATGAGTTGGGGCCTGGTGGAAGCTGCCCCTGCACTGCTGGGGGGTGGGGGTGGTGGGAGACATGAGTGGGGGCCTGGTGGAGGGTGCCCATGGTGGCAGGGGGGTGGGGGTGGTGGTAGACATGAGTTGGGGCCTGGTGGGGGCTGCCCCTGGTGGCTGGGGGGTGGGGGTGGTGGGAGACATGAGTGGGGGCCTGGTGGAGGCTGCCCATGGTGGCAGGGGGGTGGGGGTGATGGTAGACATGAGTGGGGGCCTGGTGGAGGCTGCCCCTGCACTGCTGGGGGGTGGGGGTGGTGGGAGACATGAGTGGGGGCCTGGTGGAGGCTGCCCCTGGTTGCTGGGGGGTGGGGGTGGTGGGAGACATGAGTGGGGGCCTGGTGGAGGATGACCCTGGATGCTGGGGGGCGGGGGTGCAGGGCGACATGAGTGGGGACCTGGTGGAGGGTGGCCATGGTGGCAGGGGGGTGGGGGTGGTGGTAGACATGAGTGGGGGCCTGGTGGAGGCTGCCCCTGCACTGCTGGGGGGTGGGGGTGGTGGGAGACATGAGTGGGGGCCTGGTGGAGGCTGCCCCTGGTGGCTGGGGAGTGGGGGTGGTGGGAGACATGAGTGGGGGCCTGGTGGAGGGTGACCCTGGATGCTGGGGGGTGGGGGTGCAGGGGGACATGAGTGGGGGCCTGGTGGAGGGTGGCCATGGTGGCAGGGGGATGGGGGTGGTGGGAGACATGATTGGGGGCCTGGTGGAGGGTGACCCTGGATGCTGGGGGGTGGGGGTGCAGGGGGACATGAGTGGGGGCCTGGTGGAGGGTGGCCATGGTGGCAGGGGGGTGGGGGTGGTGGTAGACATGAGTGGGGGCCTGGTGGAGGCTGCCCCTGCACTGCTGGGGGGTGGGGGTGGTGGGAGACATGAGTGGGGGCCTGGTGGAGGCTGCCCCTGGTGGCTGGGGGGTGGGGGTGGTGGGAGACATGAGTGGGGGCCTGGTGGAGGGTGACCCTGGATGCTGGGGGGTGGGGGTGCAGGGGGACATGAGTGGGGGCCTGGTGGAGGGTGGCCATGGTGGCAGGCGGGTGGGGGTGGTGGGAGACATGAGTGGGGGCCTGGTGGAGGGTGACCCTGGATGCTGGAGGGTGGGGGTGCAGGGGGACATGAGTGGGGGCCTGGTGGAGGGTGGCCATGGTGGCAGGGGGTGGGGGTGGTGATAGACATGAGTGGGGGCCTGGTGGAGGCTGCCCCTGCACTGCTCGGGGGTGGGGGTGGTGGGAGACATGAGTGGGGGCCTGGTGGAGGCTGCCCCTGGTGGCTGGGGGGTGGGGGTGGTGGGAGACATGAGTGGGGGCCTGGTGGAGGCTGCCCATGGTGGCAGGGGGGTGGGGGTGGTGGGAGACATGAATGGGGGCCTGGTGGAGGATGCCCATGGTGGCAGGGGGGTGGGGGTGGTGGTAGACATGCATTGTTGATCAGTAGTGCAAGGTGACATGTGGGTTGGCTGGGGGGCATGCCCATGGTGGATGGGCTGCCTGCGGGACATGAGCATGGGTGCAGGGTAGTCCCCCGTGGTGTGGGCTGCCTGCAGGGTCCGTGGAGGTTGTGGAGCGTACACCTGGGAGGGCCCACACGGCCAATTCACGTGTGGTACTCCCCAGAACCCCTGAAATACACATACCCTGCTGAAATCGTGTGTGGAACTTCCCGCGCACCCCTGAAATACACATACCTTGCTGAAATCGCATGTGGAACTTCCTGCGCACCCCTGAAATACACGTACCCTGCTCGCACTGGGTCAATTGCGTGTGGAACTTCCCGCGCACCACTGAAATACACATACCCTGATGAAATCGCGTGTGGAACTTCCTGCGCACCCCTGAAATACACATACCTTGCTGAAATCGCGTGTGGAACTTCCCGCGCACCCCTGAAATACACGTACCCTGCTCGCACTGGGCCAATCGTGTGTGGAACTTCCCGCGCACCCCTGAAATACACGTACCCTGATGAAATCGCGTGTGGAACTTCCCGCGCACCCCTGAAATACACATACCTTGCTGAAATCGCGTGTGGAACTTCCCGCGCACCCCTGAAATACACGTACCCTGCTCGCACTGGGCCAATCGCGTGTGGAACTTCCCGCGCACCCCTGCAATACACGTACCCTGATGAAATTGCGTGTGGAACTTCCCGCGCACACCTGAAATACACATGCCTTGCTGAAATCGTGTGTGGAAATTCCCGCGCACCCCTGTAATACACGTACCCTGCTCGCACTGGGCCAATCGCGTGTGGAACTTCCCGCGCACCCCTGAAATACACGTACCCTCCTGAAATCGCGTGTGGAACTTCCCGCGCACCCCTGAAATACACGTACCCTGCTGAAATCGCGTGTGGAAATTCCCGCGCACCCCTGAAATACACGTACCCTGATGAAATTGCGTGTGGAACTTCCCGCGCACCCCTGAAATACACGTACCCTGCTGAAATCGCGTGTGGAACTTCCCGCGCACCCCTGAAATACACATACCTTGCTGAAATCGCATGTGGAAATTCCTGCGCACCCCTGAAATACACGTACCCTGCTCGTACTGGGCCAATCGCGTGTGGAACTTCCCGCGCACCCCTGAAATACACGTACCCTCATGAAATCGCGTGTGGAACTTCCCGCGCACCCCTGAAATACACGTACCCTGCTGAAATCGCATGTGGAAATTCCCGCGCACCCCTGAAATACACGTACCCTGATGAAATTGCGTGTGGAACTTCCCGCGCACCCCTGAAATACACGTACCCTGCTGAAATCGCGTGTGGAACTTCCCGTGCACCCTTGAAATACACGTACCCGGCAAAATCGCGTGTGAGACTTCCCGCGCACCCCGGTATACACGCACACGTATTTTTTGTTAGCGGGTGTCCGTGTTTGTGGGTACCCCTTTGCACGTCATTTGTCCTGGAGGGCCACAGTATAGGACATTCATCATGGCAGTATATAGGTGCTATTTGTTGGCGCACCTTTTGGCGCACATTTCTTACAGCCGCAGAGACGCTACCGCCTGCTTTCTTGTGGCGGTCGTGTTTGTGCCTGTGCGCTGGTTTGAGCGTGCGCTTTTTTGCCCTATTCTATTCCATGAATACGTGTTGTAGGCGAGCGTGTGGGCTTCCGCGCACTTGTGCCCTGTACTTCCCCCGTGACGCCCACGTTTTGGCAAGTTGTTCCCCATTCCGAGTGTTACGCCCGTGTTCCGCCTACTTTTGTTGCGTGCGCCGCACTATGTGCGATTTTCGCTGTGGCCTGTGCGATTTTCGCTGTGACCTGGCGCACGCTGTTAGATGGCCTGTGCGCCAACGTGCGCCGCGTACTTTTTTATCGCACATCCGCTGGTTTTCTCGCACACGGACTTCCATGAATCGATGTGCGCTGCTTTTCATGCGATTTTCGCACTTGCACTGCGATTTTCGCTATTCCACTGCGATTCGCACGTTTTTGCCCACTTGCGCCGTGCTAATTATTCCATGAATCGGTGTTTCCTATATCTATCAATGCTTTGTCTAGGGTAAGACCTTGGGATTTATGAATGGTAACTGAATATGCAAGCGTTAGAGACATTTGCTCTCTACGTACATACATGTCTTTGAAGAGAAGGAATTGAGCAATTGAGCGCCCTATCCTTTTCACTTCTGAAACTTTATCAAAGCGAATATTGACAAACTGAATGTTGCTTTCACGTGGGTATGATTGAAAGCCAACAACTGTGCCCAGTGCTCCATTAACTAGCCCTTGCTCTATGTCAAGGTTACGTTTAAGCATTACTCTACAACTTAAGGATAATTTAAATATTTTTTCCATCCCAGCTGTGTTGGAGATTGAATTTTCTAAACTATTTAGTCTTGTTGTGGCTTGCTCACACATGGGTACTGTCATACCATGTACGTCTCGTTTGTCTGTGGCGCTAATTTCCAGTATTGGTTGCATTTCTTTATTTAACATTGTTTCATGAATTTGAAACAGCTTGCAAGAGTTGGCATTAAGGCCATACAATTGACAATTTTGTGCGCTATTTGTTCCATAACATCAGATGCACATGCATTGTCACCATAAAGTGCATGTATGTGCCTGTTTTTCAATACAACTTGTGCTTCTTGCGATAATACACCAACTCTAATACTTTTTAAGATGTTGGCATAAGTGAGATGTGCAGATTGCTGCATGTTCTCAGTTAATTCTCTATATCGGAAATGTTGCCAAAGGTTAACATTACCTATGCTACCAACAGTTTTCCGGCAGAGTTTGTGGCCTAAGGATTTAAAAATCAGTTCAACTTTCACTGGTGTCAATTTTAGAAGATCTCCGAAAACGATAATGTGTTTCTCTGCAAAGAGTTCTTCATTGTTACTTTTAAGTACTTCTTGCAATCTGAGATGAATCAAAGCCAACATTAGGTTGGAGACCATGCTCACTTCATCTAATAGTAGCATTTTCATTTGTTTCAATACTCTGCGTAATTCCATTGCAGCTTCTGCAGAAAGTTTGCAGTAGTCTAATTTATTTTGATGCTCTACTGGAAGCAGTAGTAATCGGTGTAAAGTGACACCGCCTATGTTGTTGGCAGCTAAACCTGTGGAGGCCGTTACAACAGCTGACAGTTTGTTGTTTGTCAGTTGTTGAAGGAACTTGCTGATGATTTTGATTAAGAATGTTTTCCCTGATCCAGCTTCACCACTGACGTACAGCAGTATAAGTTTGTAATTTTGACAGGTACATTCTTTATTTTCATGTTGTACACCATGTACAATTTGTTTTGTTACGTCTTCAAAAATAGTGTGCTGATCGTTGTTAAGTTTTGCTTGTTGTACAGTTAACTCCTCTGTATCTTCTTGATACTGATACATGGTGTTTTCTACCTCTAGCATAGCTACTTCAGCCTCATTTGCTATTAGTGGTTGTCCTAGTGGTTCTTGACTTCCTGTTACAGACGGTTGACTACTGTCGGAAGAGTCCTTATCTAGTTGGGCCTGAAGTTCTTCTTCCTGTTGCTGCTCATTGTGTAACATTGTTTTGTACTGCGCAAAGTTCACATCGGTGATAGCGCTTTCATTTGCTTTGAAAGAATCTTCATAGCAGTCTTTTCTCCATGGTTTGAAAAGTTGTAACAGAGACATGTAATATAGTTATTTCTGTTGAGGAGTTTTTAATGACAATTTTACATGATTAATTAAGCTTCGTTTGGTAAGTTTCACTAAGCTCCCTTCACATCGGTCACTCTATATCTATGTTTGCTTTCATTGGGTTTTACATTATTTTTGTATGCAAAGTTTTGAGCTATGTGGTATAGACACATGCTTTCCAGAATGCTACTTCTGTTCGGATAGTATGTGTCCAGTAAATTGTTTTTTAGAATGTCTTGGCTGTTGGGATCATTTCTGGCAATTGTTACTATGCCCTCAAATGATTTTAGCACTCCTTTTCTAGATTTTGCAGGACCAAGACCGAGCCATACTATGTTGTCTGATTTTCCATACAAAGCAGTACCGGTTAAACGATCTGCTGCTTCATAGGCGCCACATTCTCTATAAGAGAGCATTTTTATGCCTAGGCTGTACAATTTCTGTGATAGTGTTTTGTCTGATGCTAGGTCATCCCAGAGGTCTCGAAGTTCTGTTTTTTCTGCTTTTGTTAAGTAGGCTGTAACATATCGTGCAACTGCAGTGGAATTGTCTGCAATGTACTGCATATCTATGTTTGCATTCCACAATAGGGCAATGATTGCATTGTAATCATTGATATATTTTGCTTCTACTGTTCTTTTTATGTAATATGTATTTTTAGGTTATTTACCTTTAACACTATGTCTAACTGAAGACATGAAGTTGTTCACTTCAGCTGTTTCTGTAACTGGTCTAGGGAAACCAAAGCAGCATTTGGTGTAGTATTTCCCTTTGTTTTTGTATTTGCAACGACAATATTTGCCACATTTGTGTATTTGAAATTGTAGAATTTGTGCATGAAGATCACTATTTGTTGCTTCTGATGGAATTTCACAAGTGACATGTGTTTTGATAATCTGTAATACAGTGGCATCACTATCTTTACCAAATTTAGGAGCATATTTCACCCATAAAAGCATGTGGATATGTGGTGCTCCTCTGGCTTGGTATTCTTTTCTCCAAAAGAAGTGTTGCACTTCTCCAGGGGAGGAACAGTTTCATTACAAATAAAGTGTAGCATAGCAATGAAGCGATGATCTAAATATCTTGAAACATTAACAGCATCTAGAGAGCAAAGTTCTCCAGGTGTTAGTATATCTATGTTTGTTTTGGTTTTGTTTAATATGCGTAGGAAATCATGTGGATCTTCCCATGCATATTTTAACAGCTTAATGTAACAAACCAAGTGGGAGGGCCAAGGTTTCTTATCATACAATGTACATCTCCGTGACATCAGAACCAGTACTCTTTCATACCACGCATGTTTGCTAACAGATTTGTAATGTTTGATTGTAAAACCTCATCTTTTTCTTGCACTTTTTGTAGTAATTGCGCAGCTGACATATTTTGAATGTGGGTTCCTGATTTTAATGTGTGTGCAACTCTGCAACATAGAGTTGCTAGTTCACTTTCAAAGAGTAGGTGGAATATGTATTCCACATTTTGTCTAAATATGGGGTCTTCAGAATACATCCGTAACGAGCAGTATTCTGATGCTGTTATTTGAATAGGTCTATTATCGTACATTCCTCCTTTGCCAGAAGGAAAGATTAGAGGAAAAGCACGTGCTTCTATACTTTTTTCCCATATGCTGATTGGTGATCCTTTCGCTTGTCGCATTTGGTACGTTTCTAGTGCATCTTCTATGATGTCATTAGAGTGTAATGGAAGAATTGTATAATGGTATAAAATGTTGGATACTCTAGCAAGTTCTAGAAGTTCAAATTGACCAGTTTCTGGTGACTCTTGAATTATTTCAGTTGTTTCCCTTAAGTTTTCTTCAATATTTATTTTTTTGTAGTATTCATTATTATCTTTTAGATATTGCAAGGCTTGTCTACCTTTATGTAAGTCTACCAGTTGTTGCCAAATTTGTTTGTCTTTTGTAGGTACACCATTTACTAAGACAATTAAAGATTGCTCTATTAGACGTTGCACTCCCAGAGTGTGCACTTTTTCTTTTAGATCCAATGGTAAATATACTACTTTGCCACGAATGCCTTTCACCAATTCAGAGGGAGGTCATTTTGCTGTTTTTGGTTGAAGGCGTATTATAGCTTGAAATGGGTGGATTGTTTGAATTATGATGCTCTCATATAAATTGAGTTGTTGCAGGGGTTTTGGTAGTGTGAACAATTCCAAATTATTTGTGGTAGCACGTGAAGGAGTTTGATTGTTGTCAAGTTTTGTAGTGCAGTAACTTCAAAGTGTTAAGGGGTCAGTTATTTCGTATTTGTTTTCTGCTGTATGTTATGTCTATAGTTTTTGTGTTACTTTTATAAAACGTTCTGCGGCAACACACACATACATGGTTTGGTACTTCAGCGGATGTACTTTTGAATTTTAGTATTTCTTTTTTGTATGTGTGTAGTAGAAGTTTGCCATGTGCAGAATTGTTGCTAGTCTGTTGTAAAGCTATTGCATTTTGTAAGTGGTTTTCACTTCCAAAATAAATATTTCCTCTGGATATGGTTGATTTCTTCGAGTAGGTCTTTGGCTGTACCATGTAGAAGATTGTTATTTAAATTGGCTAGTGCTAAAGCAGGACTTTTAGCATAGTACAGTTTATGGACTAGATTTCTTATAGTTGAATGGTGTGTTGATATCATTTTGATATGATGGAAGCTGCTTTTGCAAATAGGTCCTGAAATACAGGCCAATGAATGTCGTTGCAGTCCTGGTATTTTGTGCACTGGACAGGTATCCATATTTTGCAGCAGTTTTATTTTGATTATGTCTTTGCCTTTCACATATTGATTGAGGAACTGGCGTAAAGATTTGAAAGATTTTTTGGCAATGTTACACATTGACGTGCATGTCCATTTGTATAGTAGACGTTCTGGTTCAGTCGAATGGAGAATTGATACTGAGTTTTCTGGGGATATTTTTGTAAGCAGTATTTCTTGTTCCAGTATGGTATTATTACCTTTTTCATAACCTCGTCCACTGCTATCGATGGTAATTGTGTTTGTTTGATTTTGTTTGTATGCTTCTTCATTGAAATATGGTTCTGTGCTTGTGGTGTGACTCCATTCACCTCCACAGATATTTAAGAAGTTATTTTTATTGACATTCCGTTTATTGAGAAGCCTTTTTGTAATTTAGTACTTAGTTTTGTTAGTGGTTTCATTCTGTTTAACACTAAAATAAATAACTTTCTTTTGAAAATGATTGCACTTTCTATAAAAGCTTGTAAGATTAATTTTCTACATTAGTTTTTAAGGCTATGCATGATTTGTCTCCTGTTTTTATAAGATTCTGAAGGACTCTGTGGCGGAACATTTTTGCTAATATACTTTTTTTGGTATGATTACTTCCTACTATATCAAGATTTATAGGAGCAGTTTTAGCAGTAGTGGTAGCTGCATTTCTGTTAATCTTTTTCTGTTGTCTTTTACTTTTTGATAGAGGAGGCAACATTTCTGTACTGAAAGATTGTTTTGGTTTGCTAAATGACTGTATTAGCTGTTTTGTTTGAACTTTTTGTACAAACTCTGCTAGAGGTGGATGCTTATTTTGGAAATTTTTATTTTCATTTTCATTTTCTCTATTTCTACGTTGCTTTCTACGGACTTGTTTTCTGGTAGGCATTCTGTGGTGTCTGTTGAAACAAATAAATAGAAGGTATGGGTTGGGCTGTTGTGCAATGCATGTGTGCTGTATGCATGAGTGTCTGTGTATGATGGTAAAGATGTATCTGGTGGTGTGTTATTGTGCATTAGGCAGCTACAATTAGTTGGGAAGGTTATTCTTCTGGTTGTGTTTTACTATACTGCGGTTCAGATGACAGTAGAAAGTGACCTAGTGGTGAGGATAAGCACTAATAGTAAATCAAATGGTTTAAAATTAAAACAATTCTTTGTTTTGTAATACTAATAATCTAGGGGCTGAGTTATGTTATTTGTGCTCCAAAAAACGGGGATTTTTGTGCCATTCTGCATGCTAATCCCTCTTTAATAAATGGTGATTTGTGGGCAGAATGGTGCACACATCTTAGTTTTTTTGGTGCACACATTACATGAATCACCCGCAGTGTGTTTGAGTAACACATTTTAACAACAAGAGGATACATATAACAACATTATAACAGTAACAGTGGAAGCAATTTAAAATTGAGAATCAGACCAAGAAAACAGTAAGTAGAGCAATTAAACTGAAGGGGAGAAGGAGAGTAGTGCAGTATAAGTGAGAGAGAGGTAGGGGTGGGGAAGAGGAGGAGGAGGGAAACAGATGGGGTTAAGGGTGAGAATGGGGGTAGTGGGGAGGGGAGGGAGATGATTAATGAGATAAGGCAAGGGGGAGGGGGCAAGAAGGTGGGAGGGGTTTCATGGTCGGGAATGGAGAAGGAGAGATTTGAGGAAAGTACAGAATGAGGAAAAGTAGAAATAGAGCAGAGTGAGAGAGGTAAGGAGTCCCAGTGCAGGGGGGCTTGGAGATGGAAGGAGCAGAAACGGGATGTGGCACAAGGGGAAGGAGGAACAGTGAGAAGAAAGTGGTCAGCAGAGTGAATGGAGTGGGAGGGAGTGTAGAAAGAGAGGCGAAAGGATAGATAAGGGGAGCAAAATTGTGGAGAGATTTAAAGACTAGGCAGAGAAACTAAGGTAGTATTGTACTTACTCTTTTTTTGTGGAATGAGCAGGTTTCTTTGTAGTTGGTGTTTGTAGTTCAGATGTTGCTGTTTTCCAGGAGAGTGGTCTTCACTGCAATTGTAAAAGAAAGAATTTAGTAATTTTGTGTGTTTATAGCAGTGATGTTAATTGAGAGGTTCATTTTTATGTCTTTGTAGTAGTATTCTTGTTTGATTTCTGAACATAGTGTATGCATGCAGTTTCATTTGACTATGTGCAGCCTTTATATTCTATTTATATTATGTTAGTTCAACATGCTTTGTAAATGAGTAGAATAGTAAGTGTATGAAATTCACTTGGTTTTTTAAAGCTGTGTTATAGAATGTTAGGAGAAAGAAGAAATAATGTTATATTTATTTTGCATTTTTTATTAGGTAAATGGCAGAAATCGTATAGAAAAGCATGGAATATATCTATTTGTGAAGCAGTGGGTAATAAAGTAGAAGGATGTGATTTACATGTGGTGGTGTTATTGCAGCTGGGGGCATTTCAATGAAAGTGTCTATGTGTGTGAGCATATGAAGATGCATGACATTTTACTGGCTGTGTGTAATTTTATGATACACTACTAAGTGTTTTTCCACAATTATATTGCCATTTCTTCCATCTTCTAATATTATAATTTTGTAGGTAGGCGTGTGTGTAAAAACAAAAATTAGATACCAGACAGGTTTGGAAGTGACAGTTGATTATAGCAGATGGAAAACATGACAATAAGTTCATTTTATAGGTTATACAGGTTAAGTGGCAGTTACTCTGTTTATATGCATTCTTAAGAGTTGTACATGTACTGTGCAGATAATATGCATACCTGTAGTTTGTATTCATGCATGTGGATATGCATGCAGCTGCAAGTAGAAATCTTGGAGACTTGTAGAGTAGTTTTTGTAGTAGGTGCTTTCCAATGATATGAGACTTGTACTCAGAGTGATCAACAGTACATTTGAAGTGCTGAACTCTGATGATGGAGTTAGATGTAGAGGTCTTGGATGTGATTGGTGGATGGTTGTGTGACTGCTTAGCTGTATCCAATGAGGGAATGGCACAGAAAGTGATGTGGAAAGGGTAGAAGGGCTGCCCAAGAGTTACGTGGTCCGCGGACACCGCGGCAGTCCGAGAACAGGGCGTGCCACATCCGGGGTTTCCCAGCAAATGCAGCATGGAAAGGGGACTGTAGGGATCAGCCACTCAGATGTTGAAGTTGTGGATTTGTGTTGCAAGAGACTGAGTGATGTGAAGCTGGCAGAGGTGGAGAAAGTCACGGTGTAAGTGCTTGGAGATATGTTTGTGCATGGTTTACAGCAGTATGCTAAATGCAGGCATGTGGCAAATCATTTTGATGTTAAAGGAGTGGAGGTGGTGTGGAGCACTGTGCCTGATTGCAATGTACAGGGAGTTGTACAAGTTTGTAAAGATATGAGCAAGATGAACAGACCCCATGTGGTAGTTTTGCATTATGGAGTTTTCCATTTTGGCTATGTCAGTGCCCCTACTTTGTTGGAAGATTTGGAACACTTGGTTCAAGCAGTAATGAACATCCTTCCAAATTGCAAAGTAATTTTTTCTGTATTAGTAGCTAGGACAATATGGGACAATTGTTCTGTTTTTTGTCCTCAGCAAAACATTGCTAGGTGTGCAATCAACCAAGGCATGTGTGCTTTCATGCTTAGAGCTGGTATGTTCTTCTATAATAATGAGAACATTGATTCCAGTAATGCTGTTAATTTTGAAGAAGATGGTATTTCCTTATCTTATTTTGAAAATGAAATTCTGTTTTGGAATGTAAGGGTTTCTTTGGAGAAGGTTATGTGAATATTTTAGGAGTAAAGTAAGGACAAAAAATACAAAATAGCAGGTGTTTGTCAAGCATCTGCAAAAAAACAAAGAAAATGGCTCTTTTCAGAGCCACCCTGAAAGGGGAAATGGTGCACACTATTTAAATTTACATTCAGCATGCTCAGATTTTCGATATGTCCGCCGACATGGCGGTAGTCCACAGACACCGTGTATTACATACAGGGATTTTGGGGTGGAGAGGCATGCAAATGAGAATGAGCAGAGCAACTGATTGTTCAGTAAAGTGTAGTGGGTGTGTTGTGTAAGGAGAGAGTTTTTCAGAAAGTTTTTTTCCTGAGAGAAGAACAGTTAGCTATGGCTGTGTGTTTCAAAGAACATATTGTCTGTATTTTGGGAGACTCATTGATACATTGGTTGGAGGTGCATGCAGAACGCTGTGGAGTAGCTGCAGATCTTGGATTCCCTCATGTGGAAGTGCACTGGCATGGAGTGTGTGCAATGAAGTGGCTGGACTTGGTACCTCTCTGTGCTAGTTTGGAGACAGAGATTCATCCAGATATAATTATAATTCATTGTGGAGGGAACAGTTTAGGACATGTGTCTGGAATTTCTTTGCAATTTGTGATGAAAGAAGTACTTAGGAAGGTCATGGACATGTTTCCAAATTCCCAAGTAATATTTTCTCGTATTGCACAGAGACGAATGTGGCTGCATTCTTCTTCATTTGGTCCACAAAAGGAGAAAGCAAGGCGGAATGTTAATAAGGCTGTTTGTGCCTTTCTAAGCGATGTTGTCATGTCCTCTTTCCACAATGAAAACATTATGTTTCGTAGCACATCCATTTTTCGCAGAGATGGAGTTCATCTTACTTATGCTGGTAATCAGATTTTTCTGAGAAATGTACAAAATGCATTGCAACCTTTTGTGGAATTACAGCCATCCATTTTGCAGTAGGTGTTGACTATTTCAAGTTTTTGAAACACAACAAAATCACGACCAAAAGGCTCTTTTCAGAGCCACCACTTCCTCCCAGAGAAAAGTGCAATGGTTTTGATAGGGCAGCACCCGAAATTTTAGATGTCCGCGGACTGTCCGCAGACTTCTAAAGAATGCACAGGGCCCTGCTCCATTTATTTGTCACTTCTATTTTTAGACTGTGAAAGGCGGCTCTGAAAAGAGCCTTTTTTTGGGGATTTTTGTTGTTTTATATTTTTTGGTTTTTTACACATGACACACTAGGAGAGGAGGGGAAAGGAGGGTAAGAGGCGACACCAACCACAGGGATAAGAAAGGGAAGGTGGAGAGAGCAGTCTCAAAAGCACTTCGAAGTCTCTCCCCCGTGCAAAGTACTGTGTCGCAGTACATACACAAAACTGTGACCCTCGAAAGGTAAGGGTCATCAGCATTGTGAATGGCCTGCGAGGCAGGTGGAGGGATGCACTCTCCCACAGGAGTGTCTCTTGTGGTGAGAGGAGTGGAAACAGAGTATGTAGTAAAGGAACTCAACCTACTACGTTCCTCACAAGGTACAACCTTGAGAACTGCCCCACTGTGGAATGACCTTGGGTGTCGCTTCATAGTTGTTATACCAAAGCTGTACGAACCAGGCCTCCCGCGACTCAGAACCATATTGCACTGGTTGCAGGTGACATTGTTTGCATGCGCCTTGGGTACGTTACCATGAATGGTAAATAACCGTCACACCCAAGACTCATGGCGAGTGCTGGTGGTAGGGACTTCCACTACCTCATCCTCGTCTTCCTCTTCATCCTCCTCCTCTACATCCTCACGCCTGTTCCCCTCTTCAGGCCCTTGGGGAGGTGGTGGTGGTGGTGGAGGGGGTGGGGGTGGTCCTGAGACAGATGTAGCACAAGCTGGAGCAGCAAGCATTGATACCATCAGATGTGATGGAAAGCAGCAGAAAGAGCAGCAAAATACCAGCCAAAGTAGACAATGCTTTGTCAAATAGCCAAAAGCACAATGAGGATGAGCTCTGGAGTGTGGCCTTTTATAGGGGTGCGGGTGCGCGCTTCACGGACACTCGCGCTGTCCGCGGACAGATCGAACACCCAAAAAAAGGCTCAAAAAGTTCCAAAAAGTATGCAGAAAGTCAGGGCCATTGTCTGAGACATGTGCTATGGTGAATTTTTACTATAAATTACTGTGGATTGCCTGAAAAGGTACTTTTAAAATGTTCTGGGACCCGAACAGTGTCCGCAATTCAGGACACACGCTCAGCATGGGTGCGGTCACATGCGAATATGTCCGGGAAGGGAACGGGTCTCCTCAGGACACAAAATGCATGGGAACGGCCGTGCACATGCACGCGCGTCTTCTATGGACAGTGTTCGGGTCCTAAAACGAATTAAAAGTGCGACACAAGTGAGACGAACAGTTACGACAGGTGCGATGTTCATAGAACTTATGGGTGCAGTGCGCATGTGCGTAGATGTTCGTCAGGCAGTACGGACAGGTATAGTGTCCTCAGGACAACCCAATTTTCTTTATTTATGGACATCCCGGACACCGCGTGTGTTCTTAGAACAGTTTCAACTTGACTGCGGACATTACGGACAGGTATAGTGTCCTTAGGACACCCCCATTTTGTTTATTTACGGACATCCCGGACACCGAGTGTGTTCTTAGAACAGTTTCAACTTGACTGCGGACATTACAGACAGGCATAGTGTCCTTAGGACACCCTCATTTTGTTTATTTACAGACATCCCGTACACCGAGTGTGTTCTTAGAACAGTTTCAACTTGACTGCAGACATTACGGATAGGCATAGTGTCCTTAGGACACCCCCATTTTGTTTATTAACGGACATCCCGGACACTGCGTGTGTTCTTAGAACAGTTTCAACTTGACTGCGGACATTATGGACAGGTATAGTGTCCTTAGGACACCCACATTTTGTTTATTTACAGACATCCCGGACACCGTGTGTGTTCTTAGAACAGTTTCAACTTGACTGCGGACATTATGGACAGGCATAGTATCCTTAGGACGCCCCCATTTTGTTTATTTACAGACATCCCGGACACCGCGTGTGTTTATAGAACAGTTTCAACTTGACTGCGGACATTACGGACAGGCATAGTATCCTTAGGATGCCCCCATTTTGTTTACTTACAGACCTCCCGGATACTGAGTGTGTTCTTGGAACACTTTCAACTTGACTGCGGACATTACGAACAGACATAGTGTCCTTAGGACACCCCCATTTTGTTTATTAACGGACATCCCGGACACTGCGTGTGTTCTTAGAACAGTTTCAACTTGACTGCGGACATTATGGACAGGTATAGTGTCCTTAGGACACCCACATTTTGTTTATTTACGGACATCCCGGACACCCGCACTGTCCGTGGTAATCCCAACTGCCTTTTTTTTTTAAAAAAAGGACTGAATTCAAACACACATAGAATTTTTATTTTATTATATATAGATGTACAATTTATGAAAGAGAAGGGGAAGCAGAAACTGACACAAACACAGGGGATTTGGGGGTTTCAAGAGGATGGATAGGAGGAGATGAAGGGATGGAAGTCTCATCAACCAAACGTTTTTCTTCGTGGAGAGGGTTTGGGGATAATTGACTGGGATATGGAGAGGGGGGACAGGTACATGTGGGACAATGGTATTTATTTTTTTCTTTCATGTGGTCCTCCACAAAAATGTTCAAATGGTTGAAATTTGCCATGAGCATGTCCATTTTTTCTTCCATGCGTTGGGGAGTCTTTTCCAATGTATCTTTTTGTGCACTATTTTCAATGTTTGTATGGTCTGTTAAAAATATATATATATATGTTAAGTGTACATAAAGTAATGCTTATTAATTTGGTTATATAGAGAAGTGTCTACCATTAGTATCACTATCTTCAGACATTTCCTCACATGGGAAATTCTCCTCAAGCCATTCAAAAGTACTGGACTTTTCTGTGAAAATATATATATATTACTTTTATTGTATCTAATACAGACATTTTAGAAATATATAAGAAAAATTAAGTTTACTTACTAGCTTCTGGTAAGTTGTGTTCTGACTGGTCTGTAGATCTGCTGTTGCTCCTAGTTGTGCAGTTTCTGTGAGGTAATTATGTCAGAAGCATAGCTTTGTTGTTTTGGTATATTCCATTTTAGTACATATGGTATTTAAATGGATGGTTGATGTGTTAGATATATAGGTTACATTTCTTATTTATTACTACATATAATGTGTTTGTGTGCTGGTTTTTGAACTTGTGCAGTGTTCATATGGCATGATATAACAATTTAAGATACCCCTGAGTTTTTGGGTAGTGTTGCTGTTGTCTGTGTCCATCCGCGGACATACGCACAGTTGCGGACATCAAAATCACTAGCTGGGGGTTCAGCATGCTCTATGTTACATGTATATAAAGTCAGGGACATCATGGTTAAGTTGCGCTACTAAAAACCTATGAAATTCAGTAAAAAACATTGTTAAAGGGACGTTATGGTTAAGTTGCGCTACTAAAAACCTATATAATTAAGCAAAAAAACTTTGTTAAAGGGACGTTATGGTTCCAAGTAAAACCAAAACAAAAACCTGAAATTCGCTAGTAATGGTAAGCTAAGCCACCATAACTCACACCACCACCGTGCACTGCTAAGACTAACACCCAGGACATCAAATAGTGACTCTGGTGGGGGCATATCAATTTACAGTATAGCCTTAATTTCACACCATTCACGTACGCATTCCAAGAAATCATATCAAGTTCATACCTTAACGTCCTCAGAGAAACTTTCCTCGGAAATCCAAATAATATTTTCCAAAATGCCCCTTCCAATCTCTCGAGAGCCTTCTAATCTATTGTCGTCAACTCTAGACTATAATGAGCAGCTGGCCCTTATGGAACGTAATAATTGGTATTAGAGTATGTTTAAAATATGCCCTGTCATAGTTTTTTCTATTTTGTAGGATATTTAGTTTGTTTGAGTCTTAATGAGGGCTGTTAGCATGAAACGTATATTGGCTCACATTTCTAATAAACATTCTCACACAGCCGTTCATGTTACTGCCAAGCACTTGTGTATCTTTTTCACTATTTATCAAGACAGGGGGTACACTTTATTATATAGGTAGAGCTAGAATGATGGCCAGTGTGTATTCAAATGAAATGGGATCTTAACAAGATCCCAGGATATTTCCAAACTTCAGGAACACTGCTTAGAAATCACAGCAGGCATGCGTAATGTGGGCTGGATGTACTGAAAAGTATAACTCGGGGGTAAGGGGTCTGAATGCTTGAATGTTTGTTATAAACTGAGCATATTCTTAGATGGTATATTCAATATCCCAGAAACCGATAGTAAGGTGACAGATTTCAGAATGCAGGAAGAGTCTGTGAGGGATTGTCATCTGGCAAGGGTGTAGAAGCACTATTGTTTTTGATTTTTTATAAATCAATAAAATGATGGAAGTAATTCCATCTCAGAAGGGTGCCCTGATAATCAGATCCCACAATCATAAGCTCCATGCCAAAATCATAATATACACCTGTACCATATTATATCAGTGTCCTGATCTGCAACTCCTGCTCTCAAGTAGCACAGAGCCGGTTCAGAACTCACGTGTGCCCTGTTTGACAGCCGAAGTGACAGCCAAATCACTGCAGAGCAGAGGTTGAACTTAGGTTTGCACCTCTGTTTCTAAATTCTATATTATTATAAGAAACTCCTCACCTAATGGAAGGGTAGGCCGAAAATATAAGTCATGCCCCCTGTGGTATGGCGGTGGAAGGTTTACATAATTATCACAAGCTGCATCTGATTGAAAAATACACATGTCAGCGCTGTGAGCTCAGGCAAGCTGTGGAAGGGTTTTGTGTATTCTAGTCAGACAGCCTGTTCCTGTCAGCCAGCAGAACACAGGACTGAAAGACTATGCCTCTCTTTTGGTCCTTTGTGAGATTAGGTAACACATCTCTGCGGCAAGACAGATCTGCAGCGGGAGCTGTCCAGGGAAATAGGAATAAAAAGGCATACCCTATACAAAACAACTACCCTCACACCAGACTGCTACATACCAAAAGGCCTTTGATGCTATGGGTCTGGGAAGGGGCAGGGTTAGTGTAGTTCGATGAAGCTTAGCACAGTTCGGGAAAGATTCCATCTTTTTTTCTCCCTGTACTTCTCCCTTCTTCCTGTTCTTTACACTTCCTTTGGTACAAAGCACTTTGGGTATGATGCAAGAAGGGAAAGACCACTTGTCACAAGGACAAGGATTGAACCCCTTAAAGCACGCTTGCTTTTGTCCAATCACCTGTGGACATTTTCCTGCAAACAAGGGGGTCTTCCATATCTTCTTGTATCCACATTTGGACCATCCCCACTTTTGGGATAGTTGACATTTCCAAAGCCATCTGCCTGTGAAGCGTTGAGCGTCCAAGTCAGAGGCAAGCTCTGCTCTCTAATCACTCTGAGGACACATTGGACGTTACCTGCTGTGTGAGCAAGACCTGCCTCTCTGTCACCTATACAAGTACAAAGGACCTCCCTGGAGGTGAAGGAACCCTCCGGTGTTTCCCAGCCTCCACCATGTTGGGAAAATGGGAACAAGGACTTATCTTTTCCCTGAACCTCTGGATTGGGACTCCGGTGGGGGCATAGAATAGCAAGGATCCCTGTTTTTCGCTGTCTGACTACTTTGAGGCGGCTTCGAACCATGGGGACTGCTGATGCTGCTTTGGCCCTCTCTCAACTTCAACCCGCTGTTCCTTGCATCTCCAAACCAAACCAGCTCGATTCCTCATTATTTCAAGCTGAGCCTGTCACCTGTTTGACTCCAACCAATCGCTTATCGCCAGACTTCCCCTCAAAGCACTGGAAGCATTGTGTCATGAATAAACACAAACCACTGTTTCCCAACAACTTGAACCAGCTTGACATCTAATTGCCTCCTCGTTGAACCGCACATTGAAGCATCAGGATCACAGCTTTCGGAACTTGAATTGAAACAATGAAGCATCACTAGCCGATCGGAACAGCTTTTACCATATCTCAAACCGGTCCAATCTTCTAACTGATCCTGGTGAGCATTCAAGCTGCTTTGAACCACCGCTTGAAACCAACTCAATGCCCGCTCACAGCTTGGATCTACTGGACACGCAGCACCAGAACCTGATTCGATCTGCTTGTGCAATGTGAAAAACCACAAAGAACTGAAAAGGTATTATCTGTGGGTAGGTCACACACACACACACACCCCCGCTGACTACCAGTTAATTTGTTGGCACCCTCAAGACTGAGCAATACTCTTTTTGAATATTGTGGTACTTCATTGCCTCTTTCCTCCCTGCTAAATATCCTGAGTGCTTGGATCAATGATGTTTTGTATTTCTCTGTCTTTCTTTGTAGGGATGGGTTTTAGATAGTGTTTTTATAGCTATTTGTACATTGATGTGTTTAATTAAAGTATATATTTGCGTACAATGTTGATTCAACATTCCTTTTATGTTGGGCTGTTGTACTTTGCTGTTTGGGTCACTACTGGATCACATTCATACCCCTTCTGAGAATATAGCCTTCCCTCAGCCCGTATTGCCACATACGGCGAAGGAGGTATATCTCGTAGAGCTGCCTGTTTTTACTTTATGATTGGATCACTGTTGGCTTGTAGACGTGTGGAGGCTGAGTAGGCGTTTTAGCCACTACTCATCGTTATACTCCTATAGTCATTTTGTCAGAGAGGTAGATTAAGATATATGACAGGAACCAGTGTGACGTTGTCACAAGCCAGAGACTAACGACAGAGATGAAAGCATAATCAAAGGGGCCTGAGATATTGGGTGAGAACCCTGACTAAGACTCTCACCTGACACCAACCTTGTTTTCTTATTTCTGGATAATCATACCTCTACTGGAATGAAAGAAAAGTATTTTGAGGGAGCCGGTAAGGGCTTAGGGAAGCAATACCTGTGGGGTGTTGAGACGGCTGCAGGAAGGAACCACGTGTTCAGTACTGAAATACCAAGGTCTGCAAAGCAGACAACCAACCAATGACCAAGAGAAAGGAGGTGAAGAGAGGCTTGTCCATGTACTCCTACAGCCCAAGTTGTGGTACCATGAAAGAGGCAAGCAGCCACTATGACAAGATCACCTGATAGTAAAATGGCCAGACTCTGTTTTTATTCCTCGGTCCGTGGAATCATAGACTGATCCAAAGTGCCAATAGCTTCACCAGTTGATGGGATGGAGCCGATGACAGGAAAACCATTCAGTGGACAGAGACTATGCCTAACACAGGTGTTTCAAGTCAGAGCAGAACAGCATGAGTGGCAAAGAGGAAGGAGTACAAAAGAGAAAGAAACTAGCAGCTGGGGATGAAGGCTGAGAGGTAGTGAGACCAAATATGTGAAAAGCACAAAGACAGAGTATGAGCCAGGGAAGGAACAAGCTATGGGAAGGGCAGGTGGGGAAGGAAAGCAATAGGGAGTTATTGAGTCAATGGGGAATTGGCAGGCAAAAAGAGGGAAAACAGTGGAAAAGAGGAAAAAGCTTTAAAAGCAAACAACTTGGAAGAAGGAAGGTGGCTGGGAATGAGAGAAAGGAAGGGGAAACTGGAGTTAAGAAAAGAATAACTGGGACAGGAACATAACTAGGCGTGGGAAAGGAATGTATGTTGAGAGCAAAGAAGCAGCATAAAAGAAAGTATCATCAACCATACTGAAAGGAGGGAGGAAAGAAAGTGCAGAGAAAGAAAGGTATGCAAGGAGGGAGACAAGAGAAAGAAAAAGGAGATACTAGAGAGAGGGAGAGAGTGGAATGGGGAGGGAGAGCGAGGGAGGGAGATCGACAGAGAGAGAGAGAGAGAGAGAGAGAAATAAATCTACAGAGGAAAGGAAATCATTTTCCAGAGAAGGATGTGGGAAGTTCTCGGTAGGAAAAAAAAAGTACTTGGAGGAGGCAAAGCATGGGGTTTTGGAAAAAGAGGAGAGTGAGCACACCTGGAGAAGAGAGTAGGTGAGAACGGAAGAGAAGCTTGCCAAAAGGGGGACATAGAAGCCATCAGAGGAGATAAAGTACTACACAGAGAAGGTTAGTACTGTGGGTTAATCAGCAAAGTAGGATTCTGACAGGATAGTTGAACAGTCTTTCAGAGGTCATCGAGAAACTGACAAGATAGCCCACCTGAAGGAGTGGAGCACCAGAACATCAACTGAGTTACAAAGTCTGTTGCTACTTGACATATATTCCTTCTCGGTCATCCTACGCAACCCAGGCTGATAGTCTGTGGTACTAAAGAAAGACTGCAGAAACAAGGTTGTATACAGTTACTGAGGTGGATGTTCCATGAATCAGTACACCAGGAAGACAAGCGCATTTGAGTTTCTGGAACTCAAAATAAATTCCTGGCAGTCAACAGGCTGGCAGTCACTTCATCACCAACCCAAAGGTTCCACTCATTCGAACACCCAGGAGGGTTAGTTCAATTGGGACCTGAGAAAGCCTAAAATATTTTCATCCAAGGGCCAATGCTTTTTCATGCCCTGTATGGCAATTGTGTTTAGAACCATTAGCCAAGATCCAAGCAACTGTCCACCTGGAGTGTTAGAGGTGATTTCCAAACAAATGAGCTGCATTCTGTCAGAATAATTAAGAGACATGGAGACAGCCTCAATTTAAAGTGTAGAGATGAAAGAGAAATGCATAGCTTCATTTTTTTCTGTCCTTGTTTTACTTGATCTTAGTGCTGCTTTCGACACAGTGGACATAACTGGGTTTTTGTCAAAAAGTGGCAAAGAGAACAAAGAAGGGTAATACAATGCCAATAGACAGATGGTGCTCTCTTCCCTTGGACCAATCATGCCAGGGGACAGAGAGATGAAGGGTAAACTGTCCTATCCGAGGGGAAGGAGTAATTATAGAGTACTCCTCCTAGATTGTAAAGTGAGTGGTGTCATTTGGGATATATAAGGGGGACTGTACTAAATCTGGGATACACACAAATTCGGGGAAGACAAGAGAAGGAGGAAGGAGAGGGGGCAGCTTAACCATACCAAGGAGAGTGCAGTGACCAGACCCTTGCCTAGCTGTCCAGAGTGTCCTGAGATCCAGCTGACTTTCCAGAATCCCAAATCAAGGCTTACTGTGTAAGTAGCCAATAACCCTAGCCCTAAATTGCATAAGCCCTTCCTTTTTGTAGCATTGAAACCCCATAGAAAACCCCATTGAAGACAAATTGGAACCCCCTTGGAAACCCAATTGAAAACCTTACATTGCTAGTGTAATTCAGCCACCTTCCCATAGAAGAATCTGTGTTTAGCCTGTGTATGTTAGCATATTCCTGTTGGTAAACCTCTTAGCGTCTGTAAATATTCTTAGTAAAATCAATTAATTCCCCATTGAAATTCACGGTACAAGTTGGTTAAAATTCGAAATTAACCCCCTTGTCCCTAGTGTCTTTCTTTAATAATCATAGTCATTAAAGTATTGCCTTAAAAGAATTAGTCTCCTTGTATGTGAAAACCGAATTTGCCCGTGTAATGTGTGCACTACCCCATAAATTCCTATTTGCATCTGTCCTATAAAAACCCAAAACTGTAGTCCCATTGAGAGCAATCCCTTTTGCCTACAAGTCTGTCATGTGTCTCTGTCCATGTCAATGAAAACCGATTTGCCTATTCTGAGCTGCCAGTCATTGTAAATCCAGTGTAAAACGAATTTCCATTTGCCGTTTGTATTTTTCCTTTTGCGTATGCTTTCTCCCCAAAATCGATTTTCCTACTTTATTTCACCATTGCCCTGGTGTGCTAATTAGTAGTCTCTAAGATTCCCTATCTCCTCGAGTGTAGCAACACAAATTTCTTTTTATTCTGTCCTGTAGCCATGTGAGTAATCAAAATCTGATTCTGCCGTTTTGTTCCAAAAACAGGTTTTCACTTTCTTTGCTGGCCTCCCATTCTATGGTGGTGGGCTTTACTCAAAATCTGATTTTCTCTCTCTATCCCTACTCTTTACCACTTCCTTCCATTCAAAGGAATCGAGTTAGCTACTGTTTGGGGGTGAGTGTTGCAGGGTGAGTGCCAAACCATTAGGGTTATCTCTTTCTAAAAATTGCTCTTTTTCTGTGTTGCCATTATAGATTGTGCAAATTGTAACAGTACATCTTCACTGAATTGTGTTGCAGAGATTAGTGCAATTGTGTACCACAACAGTAGTGGCTGTAAAATTGTTTGATTTTCCTTTTCCATTAAATAATAAATTAATAAATATGTTATTGATACACATAGGCCCGATTCTTGGTCCATTGTGACACAGTGTGTTTGTGGAGGTTGGGTGCAATACGATTTGGAGGCCTACTCAAATAAAAGAACCTGTGGTTTGTTAAAAATAAAAAGCTCTTTATTTTACGCCACATTCATTGTCAGGGAAGGAGTCCCTGGCTGGAGTGTGCCGTGTAATAAAACTGTGACAAGAGGTGTCCTCGGGGAACCACACACAAAAAAAGTACAAACTACAACAGTTTACTAAAACATGGTTGATGTGAATGTGGTCGATGATGAGTTCACTGATGCATTTAAGGTATGAATGTGTGCTCTCCACACTTACCTAGATTGGATTTTTTTTTAATCCATCTGTTGGTTTCACTCTTATTTTTCTAACAGCTTTCCTCTTTCTAACTAGCCTATCTTTTGTGCTGCAATGAATTGTGAATCATAATCTTCTCCATAAGCATGTTCCTCTTCCCTTGTTTGCTCTTTTTAATTACACCACTCATTAACTTATGTATCTTCTTTAGTTTGCGCCTATGATGGTCTGGTCTTCTTCCATTCTCTTCAAATTTCCCAAAATCTACGTTTGGAGGACAACTGCTTTTAGTTGATTCCCTCTCATCAACGCCGGACTCATCAGCCTCTCCTTGTTCAATCATTTTGTCATGGGCTGGCGAGTCTGAGTCAACACTCAATATCTCTTGATCAGAGTGAACCGTCAGATCAAGCAGGGCCCCTTCTCTTAGCAGATCCTCAACCCCTAGATCTTCACCTGTTACAGTTACATTCATAGCTTCTTCTGTCGAATACACCACCTCATCACCTATTATGCGTCTTTCCTCCATATAAATACAGGCCCTTCTGTCAAAGAACCCTTCATCCCATGTAATCTTTTGGACATTCTCTTTCAGCGGGGTCGACAAGTTTTGCAGAAAGGCCCTTGAGCCAAATGCCATAGATCTTTTTAAGTGGCCTTTAGTTTTTGGGTTTCTTAGCAAGTTGTAAGGGTTTCAACCTTCCCTCCACCCTTTCTTTATATTGAATATTCAGAAAGTGGGTTCCTGTGTGGTTTGGGTTATGGATGCTTGAGAATTGACTGAGGAGAGGGGAAGAGGATGGTGGGAAAGGATGAAGATGCGGAGGGCAAAGTGAAGGAGGGGAGAGAATAGGAATGGAAGGAGATAAGGGTTCAGTAGGGGAAAATAAGATGTGTTGCTAACTGGAGGCAATACAGTAGTCTGAGGGTGTGGGTGCTGGTTGGCTGTTTGAACCCTACCACTCTCTTGAGAGGGAGGAACAGGTAAGGATCACAACTGAGCGTGTGCCAACACCGTGTCTGGAGCCTCCTCCCCAGGGTAATGCCCTGTAGTACGAAGATCTCCCGTGTCATCCCCTGGGGAGATGGTACAAACATTTTTGTCTTTCATTTGTAAGGGGTGGAGATGTTGGTAGTCACTTTCCTCCCTTCTGCACTCGTGGATACACACAACCTCCCCCTTTTTTACCTCAATTACTTTCATTAGTAAATACTCCAGATTTTGTGTACGATTTTCCCAAGCTAGACTTTAACCAGTATTTCATTTGCAATTTCTAATTGTTGGTGCATATTTTTATCCATCCCCTCATACAATTTAGTCAAAGCCAACAGGGCTGTATTCATGGATGGTAGCATTAAATCAGTTGCCAACTTTTGACCTTGTAGTTGTCCAAGGATCTTCTAGGTGTAGGATTAGCAAATGATACAGAGAATTCAGAAGGGGAGGAGCCAGACGAGTCTGGGTACAGGATTGGGGATTGTGAGAGATTCAATTGGGAAAGTGCGCAAGGACCCAGATTCTCCGGTCCCTCCTCCCCATCAACTACACCCATCTCCCTATTGGAGTTGGTTTCCACTGGGGCTGGAGTTCTATCCAGTTTCACCAAGTTCATTCCCAAAGGTCTGTTTTACTCCACATTTTATTCCCCCTCTGAATGCAACCCGTTTTGCAAATCTGCTGTTACTTTGGGTGTTAGTTCCCTCACATGTGGGGGAGTAATCAATCCCTCCACCTCATCTCCCCAAAGTGAATCTGGGCTTTAAATACTTGGGGAACCCCAATTTTTATCACAGGGACCCCAGCAAGGGCCTCCACAATAATCAGCATCTTCCGGGGTGTCAAATACCCTGTTAGCTCTGAGTAAACGTTCTCATCAACTTGTCATAATACCGCTATGATACACGTATCCATACAATCTGTTATTAAATTCCCATCTTTGTCAGTAGACTTTACTGGGCTGATACCCACTGCAATAGGGTCCCTAGGTTTATCCCGCTGCCTCTGTACATTCTTTCCCACCAAAACAGGCAGCAGCCCCATACTTAGATGTATTTCAATTTGCGGTTTGCCCTTCAAATCTTTTCCACAGTGCAGGTCCACTCTCCGGAGCATTGCCATTTTGAAAGTGTAAATGTGTGTCATGAAGTCACTTGAGAGGTCAGACACAACCTCAATAGTCCAGTTCAGAAGAAAATAAATAAACGGCTATACTCCCGCAATCCCAACTCCTGTTTACTTTATGTAAATGGTTTGAGGGATTCACCCTTAAACATGTCCCTCAATTTCTCACAACCTGCCCGTTTCCATTTTATAAATGCCCTGGGGTCTAGTCCTGGGGTAAATTGTGGATTGTGGAATAAGGGTGTCAAGGCGGATGGAAACGTTGTCAGTTGGTGCCTCTTTATTACAGTATCCCAGACTTCCTCCACTGTACTAGTAATTAAACGTGTGTGTATATTAGCGGGTCTATCCATTTTTGGCAGCCACTAAGTCTCCCTAAAACGGGAGCCCCCACTGCTTGTTCCATCTGTAACCATCTTTTCTCCTGCCCCCCTAATGACCAATCCTTGATGACCTTTATCTGAGCTGCCTGACAATATTTCAGAAAGTGTGGGAGACCGAACCCACCCTTCTCAGTGGGGACCGTCAATGTGTCAAAAGCTGACATTGGGGTTTTATTTTTCCAGATAAATGCAGAAATCAATCTCTGTAGTTTCCCAAAAAATGCTCTTGGTAACCATATCGGTAATGCTTGAAACAGGTATAAGGTTTTGGGAAGCAGGACCATTTTTATTGAGTTTATCCTGCCTAGCAATGAGATAGTAAGGGGGGGCCCATTTCTGTAGTTGTGTTTAAATTTGTTTTAATAAAGATGGGTAGTTTGCTGCGTTTAGCCCTGCTGTTGTGGGAGTAATATTTACCACTAATAATTTAATCGACTCCTGTGCCCAGCTCAATCGTACCCATGATTTTACTGCCTGGATTTCTGTGGGGGACGATAGGTTCAATATTTCGTTTTTTGTGTCATTTATTTTTAAGCCCGCCACTTAGCCAAATTCGATAAATTATGTATTGAGTAGGTGTAGAGTGTCAATAGGATCTGTTACCATGATTAACAAACATACTGTCGGCATACAGCATAATTTTATGCGGAATAGCCCCAAATTCTATCCCCTAAGTTTGTCTTACCTTCGCTAATCGAGGTTCTAAGTCTAATGCAACAGTAGAGGTGCAAGAGAACTGCTTTGCTTAGTCCCACGTTTAAGGGAAATGGAGAGAGATAGTTCACCATTTATTAATATTCTAGCTCTCAGGTTTTTATAATTGGCCTGAACCATGTGTATACATTTGGGGCCAAACCCCTATTTTGTCATTAGTATGAAAAGAAATGACCATTCGACCCGGTCGAATGCTTTTTCTGCATCCATAGAAACTAGGATTGCCGGCATATGTTTCTTCTCTACCTTCTCTACGATGTGGCATGGATATTGTCATGTGTTTGCCTTTGCTTTATAAACCCTGTTTGAACTGGGTGTATCAATATGGGCAATAGCCTTTCTAACCTACTAGTAAGCACTTTAGTTTAAATCTGGGCATCTGTGTTAATTAAAGCAAAAGAGCGATATGAGCCACAATTAGTTCAGTCTTTTCCTGGTTTTGGGAAGATCACAATTTTTGCTTCTTCCATTGTGGGAGTGATAGTGCCTGGAACATTCAAATTAGTTGTATAGTAGGGTTAATATGGGAGCTAAAATAGTACTATATGTTTTATAAAATTTCACAAGGTATGCGCCAGGACCTGGTGCTTTATTTAACGCAAGATTCCGAATCTCCTGAAGTACTTCCTCTTGTGTAATCTCAATTTCAAGTTCTTTGATCTCATGTTGTGTGAGCTGCGGCAAGGTAACGGTCTCTAGATATACTTATTGAGGATGTACCTCTGGGTTTTGAAACTTATATAGTTACAAAGAAAAATATGAAATTCTGTGATGATATGCGTGGTCCCTGAGACTATATTCCCAGTGGGAGTCTTGATTTGTGATATTATCCTAGATGCCGCCTTCTGGCGGAGCTGGGAGGCCAAAAGGGGGTCTGTTTTGCTTGCCTTCACATAGTCTCTCTGTTTGAGAAAGAGAAGGGATTTCTCTGTCTTTTTAGTATGGAAGAGATTAAGCCTATCAGCTACAGATGCAAATGCCTTCTGTATCTGCGAGCCCCTATTTGTTTCCGTTTTTGTCAATATCTGTGTGAGATCTTCCTCTAGCTCTTTTTCTAATGCCAATTTCTGTTTGCGTCTATTTGCTGCTGCCGCTATGAGAAAGCCCCCATTGTTGCCTTGAATGCATCCCATGTAATATTCATCCTGACTGCACCCATCGGGTTGAAAGCAAAGCATTCCTTCATTTGTGCAGCAATATTCCCCCTTTCAATCTGATCATGCAACAACTCTGCCAGAAAATGCCAAGTCCACAATCTTTGCTTCCCTCAGGGAATTTTCAGATCCAGCATAAATGGAGCATGATCAGATATAGTAATGGCCAGGGTCATTATATGTCTAATCTTTCCCAATAGTGAGGCGGATATCCAAGCATAATCAATGCGGGAGAACAATTGATGCACATGTGAATAAAATGTGAATCCCTTATCATTTCCCCGCTTAGTTAACCATACATCAACTAAGGTAACTTTAGCAAATTTCTGTTGTAGAGCTAGCGAGGGGGAGGCTTGAACACTACTTGTCCTCCTGCTTATGTCCCTGTGAGCGTCCCATGCTATATTAAAATCACCTAGCAATAGTATTTCTCCTTCAGCAAAAGTTTCCAATTGAGCCAATGTATTTTTTTTAAAACCTTTTTGACCTGTGTTCGGAGCATATATTGATGCAACAGTCAGCTTAATAGAGGCCAGCTTCAATACAATAAATACATATATGCCTTCTTTCTGAATGTTGGTACATGTTACTTTTGTCTATAATCCCAGATCTTATTGCTATCAAGACTCCTGCTACCTTTCCATCCGCCTTGACCTGAATGATTGTTGAATATCGACTGATGCAGAGATTAACCATGTCAATTTTCCAAATATGAGTTTCCTGGAGCGCCACCAAATCGGGTTGGTGATGCCTCAGAAGTCCAACTTTCGGCGTTTCAATGGAGAATTAGGCCCACCTATATTTTAAGATAGACATTTGAATTTAAGGGATTAATATTGTTCAGATTTACATTTTTGCTCCTCAAAGTCATCTCTCTGATACTGCACAATAAACTGTCATTTACACAGTGGATAAGCCTACCCATATACCCCCTAGCTCCCCCTCATCCCAACCCCCAACTTGCCCTCTCCTTCCCCTAACCTTCCCACCAAAGGTCCCCTTTTGTGAGACACAGAACCTACTGTTCCCCTGGATGAATAAATCCGGCAGTGAATCACCTGCTATCCCGGGGATAGGTGCGGGGTTGACTAACACCTCCATCTGTTACCAGAACAGATGTGTCCCAAGATGTCACACTCTGTCAACCTTTTGTTATAATGTACCTGAATTTTCTACTGTGTAGTTCCAATTGGACCGTCATTTCATTGCTCTGGTGTAAGGACCCTGAAGACGGATCCTCCAATCCTCCACTTCTGCCCTTTTACGTCTTCCTCTACGAAGTTCTAGTGGAGATCCATCTCCCACTAGAGCATTCTCTGTGGAGGTGGCTCCTCCTTTGTTGGCTCTGTAGTAGGTCTTCCTCTATTTGAAGCAAAAACATCCCTGATTGCTAGTTAACATTTAAAAGACCGCTTTGAAGGAGGGTCAACGAGCAATGCTGTTTACTTTTATTATTATTATTATTATTATTATTATTATTATTATTATTATTATTATTATTATTATGGCATTTATTGAGCACGGACCTAGCTTCAAGAAGCAACGGAATGCTTTACAGAGGTATACATCAATAAAGATAACATAATGGAGTGTTTCACAGAGGTATACAACATTGCAGATGCACAACAGAGCACTTTTCGGAGGTAACAACAGAAGATATATACAGCAGGGTTACGATACAGAGGGGCACAGAGGAGGGATGCAACTGTACCGGGTGGCGGGGAGGAGAGTGTTAGGGAGAATTCCACTCATGGCTAATTTCCCTTACCTATAGAGTCCCCCAGCAGCTTTGCAGGATTTGAAGGGTTTATTTCTTTTTGCCAGCTAAGAGTGAGACTCTTTTTCCCACTCTTAGGCATCTTTGCTATGTGTGTTCTAAGCTATTTTTGTGTTTAATGCCTATGGGATCTTTTCTCTCACCCATAGGAGCCATCTTTATGCACATGTGTTGCACAGCACCCTCCGTGCAGTGACACAGGGGTGTCGTAGCGACCCCCAAATATAGACTCCATTCCCTGACTACTGTCTCCCAGGGCATGTAAAGTCCCCATTGACTTTACTAGTCAATCTCTATGAACTAAACCAGTACAACCCATCTTAATATGGAAGTACTGGAAGGGGTTAATAGTTTTTCCCCTATGTTCATTTTCGAGAGGGTACCTTAAAGTCCCCCTTTACAAGGTTTCTGGCTGGTGGCAGTGGTTACTACCTTTTATATTCGACCGCAAATATTTCCCTATGGAATTTTCCCATTGTTCGAGGCTAACACTTTTACTGACAGCCTCTAACATACCGCCGGTTCATTTTATTATTAACTTTACTCCGGTAGGTTTTATTTGCCAGAACCCTGATATAATTTCTTTCTCGTGTCTTACTCTAAACTCCTAACCCAGTCGGGGATCCTTTGTTCGCTCTTTTGGTGGGCTTCTGCCAAGAAGCTCTCCTTTCGGTGCCTCTGAGTCTGGGGTGGGTCTGTTCTTTGGGAGGGGGAGTAGAACCCCTGGAGAGAGTTGCCGCAGCAACTCAGGTCGCACTCTAACCTGATCGGCTGGAGGGTCTCCCACCAAGAAGACCACTCCACTGTGTGAGTGACAGCTAGGCTGTATGAATGGGTCTCCTTCTGCATAAAAGCAGGGTCCTGAGGACTGGAAAAGCAAGACGTCGCCACTGGAACTACAGAACCGAAGGGGAGAGAAGCCACAGACATCTTCACCATCTACACGAGCGGTGAAGCTCTGCCGGATCGTCTCACCACTTTTCTTCCACCGGACGAGAGGAGCTCTTCAGCGAAAGAGCCTCCTTCCTTTAAGCTGGTGGGGTCAACCAGTTCACCTGTTACTCCCTCGGACCTGCCTTGGTCGAATCGACAGTGCCCAGCACTTGGAGACCGGATAGCCAGGCAGCTATCGAACCGGACCACGATTAAAAGGAGCGTACCTTTTAAACTTTGTTTGGCAGCACCGCAGCTGGTTTCATCCCTGGGTAGTGCAGCGACTCGAACCTTCCTCCACAACGAGAGCCTCTCTTCCTCTGTTGGACCCCTCCACCTGCAAGAACTACCAGGCACAACCGCCACTGCAGGAGCCACTTCTTCACGTTTAAGGTACATTGTTCCGCCAGGCCGCCCTTTCTCCGTAGTAGCCCTAAAGGTGTTTTAAATCCTTTAACTTGTAGAGGAGGTCCCAGATATGACCTGCACCCCTGCCCCCCATTGCAAGTTGCCAGTAAGGTACTCGCCATGGTATGTGACGTATGAGGAGCAAATTAACCAACAGAGAGCCGCACTGGGACTCTGCCCCTTGTACGTAAGGAGATCAATACTGGTTGAAGCAGCCATAATGTGACAACCCTGGGCAGCACGATACCCTATCAGACAGCCATATCAGCCACTAATACGAAATGAGCAATACCTGCACACGGTCCACGAGGACACCCCTAAAGCCTTATTGGAAGGCCAATGAAAATAAACCAAGGGCCCGAGCAGCCCCGAGAACAAACAGACTTGGCTACTGAAAGCACGAATGCCAGTACTAGTAACTGCAAGGATAATGATAATGGATGCAGGGGAGAGTCACTGTTAAAACGTAAGAGAATGGTGCCATAAGACAAGATAGAAGCAACCGCCCTGCTGAATGTGTGTAAATAAGCTTGAAATGCAAGAGGCTAAGAAATCGATACTGCTTGCAACGCCTAGTAGAAGAGTAGAGCGGCAAGCGCCAACCATATATCTACCTCAATACTGCACAATGTACACGTGCAACTCCATTTTGTGAAAGCAGAAATGTACCCAGGCAGCCAAAGGCATGATAGGCCGAGTTTAGAAACCCAGCAAAGACCAGAGAAGGAGCGGAATCGAAACTCAACAAAGAGGGGCTTATGCCGGGGAGATCGAGGTCAACCAGAGAAGGGGAGGTGAGCATGAGCTCACGAGACTCCAACTACAGAGAATACCAGCCCGCCCGTGAAGTTCAAGATAAGAGAGGCCCATGCAGGTGGCCAAGCGCACACAGAATTAAATGCATAAATGGTTGGAAACTGAAGCAGATTCACGGTGAACCAACACGTGAATAGACAGGCGCAAAGATGTACCACCGCCTGATGTCATCCAGAACCAGAGGCTGCCATAACTTTTCCTGATAAGAGACTACAGATCCGAGGCCATACCCAGCCAACTAATTGACACATAGCCCTAAAAAACTGATTGATGGAAGGGAGGAAGGATGAATCTTGGGACACTAGGCACCTGGGTGTCTACTCTGCATGCTGCTAATTAAAATGGAGATTTATGTTTAGGGGTGTAACTTGCCCAATCACAAGAGACCATGTAATCTAGGGTCCTATAGACACTCTAACCAATGAGACGTCGTACTTGTAGTGACGTCAATCACGTGTGTTGTAGAGGGAAGGGCCACCCGATAAGAGTTATCCAATCCACTTGCGTTATTTCCATATACAGATATAGCACCTATACTGAAGTTACCTTTTCCAACAAATTGTATTGCATGATGATTTTTTGTAGAATTAGACATCAATGGTGGCGGATTTTGCCCATAAAAGAGGCTGGTTGACTAATGTTCGAGGAAGTCGGGGTAAGGCAGGTGTTCGGGATGCTGCTGATTTCCATAAACTGATGTATGTCTCATTAAATGGACTTCCCTTTGCCAATTTACTGAGTCCTGATTATTGAACCTTGCTGGAGTATGTGAATCTTGCACTCTGTCCTCGCATGGTGCAGCTATCTTGTATTACTAGTTTTCGAGGGTGAGTACTGACCAATGGGCCAGTCAGTAATTTCCTCTCCTCGTCAACATTTGGTAGCAGAAGTTGGTTTCGGCCATCGATTATAGATCATCGATCGATAAAGTATAAGACACATTTAGACCGACGGCACGAAGTAACTCTGGGCCTTCGGTTACATCACGAGTCCTTTCGCTAATCCGGCTGAGTAGGCTGATAAGCTCCCCGTGGACAATGATAGTTTAATCATTCCCAAAAAGTCTGCAGTGGGTCTGAAGGAACCCACCTTTCCAAGCATAACCCTTCTCATTCCCACGGGCAGCGGATCAGACTAAAGCCATAAAAGCAGGAAGAGGAAGGGGTGGTGATCCTGATGTTCCAGAGAGAAAAAGAGGCGATCGGTGAGTCAAAACAACAAAACTTGTTACCTTGGCAAATGTCTTATAGGCCTTAGAGTAAGAAGGGGAAAGGTAACAGAGGGTGGTGGAGAAGATTAATACAGTTAAAAGTAGGAAAGACTGTAGAGATATAGAGGGTAATAACCCGGGCACCTGAAGTAATTGGGAAAAATACCGGAGGGGCACCCGAGAAAAAAACTGTAAGGAATACCGGGGGGGGGGGGGCACCCGAGAGAAAACTGTAAAATTCGCCTTGTTCCTGCGCTTTAAAGAGTGGTCAGAAGGAACTTGAACCCAGAGCCCACAGAGGGGGGACTTTAGGCTACGATGATGTTTAACAATGTCATAAAGGGGTTCGTTCAAATCCCATGACGGGGTAACAATTAGAAGGCAGGTATACGTATGACCAGCTGGCGTCTGTCTAGTCTGTCAAGCGTCTGTCCTATATGTCCTCTTATGTCCTTTATTTGTCAAATGTGAAATTGTTGTACTGTTGATTAATTATAATGCATTTTGGTTTTATGTGATTCCGTAATTGAGAGGGAATCGCCACTGAATTGAGAAGTGTTGAGCGAAACTGTTGGTGTAGAGCTTGGCGGAAAAGTTGGATTGGAGCTTGCGTATGTGGTGCTCGCTCATAGTAGTAAAAAGTTAAAAACTGTGTGAATATTGTTGGAGACGAAACTAAGAATGGAGGAAGTTACCCCGCTTGCACACTTATGCAAGCAGTTGCCAAAGCACACAACAAAATTGAAGAAATATAGCCAGGAATGGGTTAAGGGCACCGCAAATAAAATATTTATGCCGTGGCCCCAAAATGGGTCATTGTCAAAGGCTGTTTTACAGCACATGACCACCTTCCTACATGCCACATATAGCGGGAAGAAGCTTGATAAACACCTTGCTGTTCTCGAGCTTTGGAAAATGTTTGAACAAGCAAAAGAAGAAGAACCCCCATGCAGACTGGATATTAAATCTATGTACGGAGGGGGGTGAGACGCCTACCGCGCCACCTGCCCCGCCGGAACCAGTTGTTGAGGGAAGTAAGTCGGAGGGTCTTTACCCACTAAGAGAGCTTAAGGCAGCCATAGGTTATAGCAACCCTGCATATGTCACCTGCGTGTAGCAGTAACGAGACAAAAGAGAAGGAACAGGAAATTGACTCGGCCTCCACAATCCCATGGGGAAAAGAGAGGCGATGTGAGGAAAGGAAGGACCAGGCACAAACGAGTGCACCTCTAGATAGAGAGAGAGAGGGAAAGAAGCGGAAAAGAACCAATGAGTTAACATGTACAAAGGACGAATGGATGGGAGGGCAGATACTGTTGAAGTTAGATGGAAAAGGAAATGATGGTGCAAGGCCGAGTGAACAGTCTGATGAGGCGCAAAGAAAGGAAAGGGAAAAAGAAGTGGACATAAGAAACGAAAGGGCAAGAAAGAAGGATAGGTTGAGGCAGGAACAACTATATCGCGAAGAGCAAGGTATACCGCCACTCAGTCGCACACAATATGCAGCCTATGAAAAGTACAGGCAGAACATGCTTAGGTTAAAGGAAGAGAAGAGAGTGCACGAAAGAAAGGTAAAAAAGCGAGAAGACAAGGAAAGTAGAAGGACAAAGGAATGTAGAGATGAACGGATGAGGGAAGTTGATAAGGCTAGAAAGGAAGCGAAGAAGCGAAGAGAAATGGATGAGGAAGCGAGATTTAGAATATTTTCAACGGGAAGTGAAAAAACCCAATCCTGTTGTAGACTGGGAAGACATAGAAGAGTTCTTCCCTGCAAGAGATGCAGTACCAGGTACAAGCGGGACAATTATTGATGATGACTTCGACACCAGAAGCATCGGGGAAGCGATTGATAAAATATATGATGAGATGGGACTGGAACGTTTCTCCCAAGAGGGAAGGGAAGATGAGTGCTTAGAGAGCAGTCAGCTATATGACACTGAGGATGTCACCCAAAGTAGTGGGAGTAGGGGACGTTCCCTAGATAGACTAGAAGTTGGGCAGAATGAAGTTGATGCAAGAAGCTGTATAAACTGGGAGTTTTCAGAGTCAGACTCCGATGGAGAAGCGGAGGAAGTGGCATATGACGAAGGGAGGCGGTGTGAAAAGCAGCACCCAGGGAGCCGAGAGATATGATGGTCAGATGCAAGCGGGTCAATAGATAGGACACCGAAGTCCGCTGGACGGTCCAGCCGACATGAAGAGACATCCCACGAACGGAGGGGGGGCGTCGGTACCTGCTTATACAGATAGGCTAAGGGCATTGACAGGTAGAAGGCAAGGCGGGAACGCCGCCCAGGCAAGAGACCGAGGAGGGATAGAGAAGGAAAAGGAGGATTGCGCATTCCAATTCCCACTGTTAGAAAAGGGGGGAGCAAGACCGCAATATATTCCATGGCCACACATGGACCAAGAGAATCTTAAAAATAAGCTTCCAATGCTGACCTCGGGAGCCAGAAAGTGGATACATGAGCTAGAGAAAATGACGGGGGGCGTCACTCTAGACATAGGGGACATTAAGGGTCTGCTAATTGCTATACTTGGTGAAAGATCAGACGACGTGTGGAAAAGGGCAGGATACCCCAGGGTAACCATAACTAACACCTCTCATGACGCTGCGCCATTTAACAACTGAAAAACAGCAGTGTGGAAAGCGCTGTGTACGCTATATCCAGACACATCTGATATGGGAGCTACAATGACTCGAAAAATGAAGGAGTCAGAGGATCCTTTGCTTTATATCCAGAATTTTCAAGACGCGTGGGTCCTCGGAACACATGAGTCTTGGACAAAATCTATCCCTGTATTCTACCATATATTGTGCCAAGGGTTACCAGAACCGGTGCAAAAACAGCTAAAAAAAATTGGTAGGAGTAGAAGCTAAACCATGGGCCGAAATCCAGTTGACGATTGCCCATTCCTGTAGATTGTTGCAAGAAAAGAATCGGAAGAAAGAGGCAACACGTAAGGGAGAGGAGGCGAAGCTAGTGCATAGGAAGCTCTCAAAGTATGCTCTCGAGGGAGCCATGCTAACAAGCCCAGCTGAATCAAGTGCACAACGTGCAACTAACCCGCTGCAGACCAATCAGGGTAACGTGGGATATTACCAGAGAGGAAGGGGATTCGGAGGAAGAGGATGGCAGAGCAATCAGGGAGGCTTTAGAGGTAACCAAGGAGGTTTTCAAAATGTTCAAGGGGGTATCCAGAGAGCACCAATGGGCAGTCCAACTATGCCATATGGACAGATGGCCCGACCAGCGTCAGTGTGTTGGCTGTGTGGAGTGACAGGACATGTGGCGCGCATGCGCAGGGGCCAAAGCATGTGGCAAAACAACCAAGGGATGGAGGCAGGCATGGTGAGTCAACCTGCTACCCCACAACAGGGCAATGCACCAAAACTATACCGTGCAGCAGCAGGCGGTTGGCTTGCAGCAAGGTGCACAGCAAATGGTCCAACCACTGAACATGGGGAATGTACCACAAGGGCAACCCCAGCAGACACCGCTGCAAGTGTCTCAGGGCACTAATTCCGGTGGGGGAAACCCATAGGTATACAGTGGACCAAACCTATATATGAAATAGGACGGCTCACAGGGGACTCTGATGTGTTCTATTTTATCAGTGACACCAGACCTAACAGGGAACCTAGGGTAAATGTCACCATAGGGGGGAAAGAATATTCCTTCTTAGTTGACACGGGTGCAAGGCGCTCGTGCATATGAGAAGGCAAGTTCTCCTTGTCCGGCGAGGCAATAGATACCCAGAGTTTTACTGGAGCTCATTGCAGAGTTCCCTTTACTGATGCACTCCCAGTCTCCGTGGGAGAGTGCAACATGAATGTACCTTTATTGTTTTCTCATCAGTCCCCAGTAAATATCATGGGTGGGGACTTGATGACAAAGTTGAATATGACCATCTCATTCACTGAGGATGGCATAGTGTGCTCCACCCCAGGAATGCATTATTCAAATGTGTGCGAAATTATTAGAGCATACTCCGGACGTGCAGCCATGAGAGCCATACCACTGGAACCAGAAGTGTTCTCATATGGCGTACGAGTGCTTATGGTGGGGTTGCCAGGTCTCGCAGACAAAACTATGAGAACTCCAGATGAGTTTCTATTCAGGCCAAGAATACCCATGCACGAAGAGAAGGGACAAGTATTTCCCTTAATGATACACTCTGCCACAGTGCGAGGAAAAGTGGTATTGGTTGAGGGATGTGACGATGAGGGCAGACCTTGGTGTGTGATTGTCGCCATCGAAGAAGGGTATCGAGTGACTGAAGTCACTGATGACGATCTGTTCGGAGAACACCATGAACTAGAAGAGACGCAGGTGGAAGTGAGTCTCATATTTTGGGTCAAAATGATCAGGCAGAGGTACTGCAGAGGATGATGTTAGCATTAGTACGTCCAGAATACTTTGATAATGACATGGCCCTGGTGCTGGCCAAGGTATGGACTGCAGGGCCCTATGACGTAGGTCTCCTGAAAGGGGCCGGCGAAGTAAAAATTAAATTGAAACCAGGAGCAATTCTGCCGCGGGCACGGCAATATCCCATGTCCAGAGAAGTGGATGAAGGGATCGCAAAGACAATCTCTGCCATGATGGAGCAGGGCATCTTAGTGACGTCAGAATCACCTTGCAACACAGTGATTTATCCTGTCAAGAAATCAAAGGAAGGATCCTGGCGTTTAATCCAGGATTTACGAGCCCTAAATGACAAGTCGAAGCCGAGTTCCCTCTAGTCCGGAATCCATCCACAATTTTGTGCAACATACCCACTGAGGCAAAATACTTCACGGTGATCGATTTGAAAAATGCATTTTTCTCGATCCCACTACACCGTGACTCGCAAGACCTGACGTCATTTACCTTCAGGCAAATGCACCTGAAAAGTATGAGGTTGCCACAGGGGTATTGCGAGTCTCCATCTATTTTCAACAGAGTCCTGCAAATGGACCTAAGCAATATTGTAGTGGACAGTGTTGTTTTGCAGTCTGTAGATGACATTCTAATCTGCAGCATCACTGAAGAGCAATGCTGACACGACTCTGTCCAGCTATTGACTATATTGGCTGAGAAGGGGTACAAAGTGGACAAGGACAAGTTGCAATACTGCCAACAGGAGGTGCTGTACATAGGGCAACTGATCTCACATGAGGGGAAAAAGGTAACCCCAGAAAGGGCTGAGGCTATCATGAACACGGGCAAGCCACGCACAGTAAAGCAAATGCAAAGCTTCCTAGGCCTGTGGAACTACGTCAGAGCATGGATCTTTGACTACAGCTCGTATAACAAGCCCTTGTTGCTGGCCCTTAAAAAGGCCCAGGTGACAAGAAAAGAAATTGAATGGAATGACGAGATGGAGAAAGGGTTTACAGAACTCAAGGGGGCAATTTGTAAGGCCCCAGTCCTCGGGATTCCTAACTATGCTGAAGAATTCTATCTGTTTTCTCATACTGATGGCAATTTTATGACGGCAGTGCTAGCGCAGCGAACCTCACTGGCTATAAACCCCTAGACTCTTACAGCGGGAGTCTGGACCAGGTTATGAAGTGCCACTTCCCATGTGAACAAAATCTAGCTGCCGCTGCGTTCGCCATTGAGAAGGCATCATCCATTGTGATGGGGTGTTGCATGACATTATACGTTGAACACTCGCTATTCTCCATACTAGAGAAGCCAAAGGGCACGCTGACTTCTCAGAGAGCATCTGCCTACGAGGTGATTATCTCCAATCCATCGATCAAAATAGTGCAATGCAAAGCGGTGAATTCTGCTATGTATATTGCTGAGCCAATCACAGAGGGAGAACCTGTGCATGACTGTGCGAACTATGAAGAATACTATGATGAGATCCCCAGGGTCAAGGAAAATGCCCTGCCAAGTGGAGAGATCGTCTTTATTGACGGGTCTTCTAGAATCGACCAAGAAGACGGACAAAGGTATACAGGCGTCGCCGTAGTGAAACACATGGCGAATGGAGAGTTCCAAGTACTTGTCAGTGCACGAATAACATCTCATTATTCGGCACAGGCTGCAGAGCTACTGGCACTGATACTCGCCATTGAGAACCATGCAGACGAGGAAGTAACAGTGCACAGCGACTCCGCCTATGTGACGTCAACAGTACAGGCAGGATTAGCACACTGGAAACGGAGGGGCTACCTCCGAGCAGACGGCACGCCAGTGCAACACGCAGCCTTGTTGGACAGTCTGATAAAAGCACTACAGCTCCCAGTGGGCATAGCGGTCGTAAAATGCGCCGCTCATACCAAAGGGACAGATTTTGTGTCACGTGGAAATCCTGAAGAAGACATGGAAGCCAAACGTATGGCATCCAAAACTGAAACAATCATGGACATGGAGGTGGCACCTACCCATGAACGAATGCTGGTAGCACGAGCCACTCCAGAATCCTATAGCAATATGGGGCAGTCTCAATTAATGGAGCTCCTGGGGGAGGTACCTCAGGAGGAGGAACATTTATGGAAGGGTCGAGGGGGTGTTCTTTAAACCCCTCTGACGGATTGTGGAGGCAAGACAGCACTGGTAAACCAGTTATGCCTGTCGCCCTTCTAAAAGTAGCACTAGAACAGCTTCACTACCCAATTCATATGTCAAAAGAAAATCTTGCTGCAACGCTCACGGAAGACTGGTTTATACCGAATTTAGCCGAGCATGTTGCATTCTTTGTGGTAAACTGCATTGTCTGCCAGCAATTCACTTCTGGGCACACATTAAAAGTAGTGAGAGGAGTCATCCCCAGACCAAATGGACCTTTCCAGCATCTAGATATTGATTATGTCGATTTGATTCAGGTGTGTAATGGGTACAGATATTTACTTGTGGTGGTGTGTCCCTTTTCCAGATGGGTAGAAGCAGGCCCCTGTACACACCCTGACGCTGCTTGTGCTGCCAAATTCCTGGTGAGGGAGGTTTTCCCTAGGTGGGGGGGTGTGAGGTTATGAAATCAGACAATGGGCCTCATTTTGTAAACGCAGTGTTCGAACAGATTAGCTTGTTGCTTGGTATGAAGCACAAATTCTCGTCGGTGTATCACCCAGAGGGAAACGGGATATGTGAACAGATCAACGGCTTGCTTAAGGAAAGGATAGCCAAGTTGAAGCTCACATTAAGAAAGGGATGGATGCACTGCCTACCACTGGCATTGTATGCGCTTCAGAACCGACCAGGCTCTGACCATCATTTTACGCCGCACTAAATAATTACTGGGAGAAGAATGAGAACTCCCCTTACGCCCCGAGACAGAGCTATATGTGATGCCCAGTCAACTAGGGAGGTTCTAGGAGAGGAGATGAAAGCCTATCTGGATTGTCTCACAACAAGTGCCACTGTCATTGCAGGCCAGCTACAGCGATGGCGGAAAGGGGACAGCCCAGCACGAACCACTGCAGATAGTGCTGATGCAGGCGCAGCTCTCAGCCTTGGCGCACCCCTTGTCTTCCCTGGAGACAGAGTTCTGGTAAAGAAATTTGCAAGAAAGAGATGGAACGAGCCGAGGTTTAATGGCCCGTTCATCATAGAGGACTGCACCCTGTCTGCTGTCAAGCTCAAAGGTAGAAGAGCCTGGACCTTCCTGAACTATATAAAACCCTTTATAGGAGAGAGCACTCCCACTACATCTACTGCCGAGGAATCCACAGACAACGGGGAAGGACCACAGCATGTGCAGACAAGGTCTATGGCAAGGAAGAAAGACGCACGAGCAGAAAACACAAACTAGGGAGCTTGCTGTGAAAATTGTGGCTCTACACTGAACTCTCCTGCAGGCACTGAATGAGGTACAAGACCTTCAAATGAATGTAAACTGCAGCTGAACTCGCAGGGTAAAGGAAAAAGTCACACACTCTGAACATGCAGTGACACTGATAGCTTTATCACGTTGAGCCGCAAAGCATTGAACACAAACTCTCAGACTCTGATAAACTGTAAAAACAGGACACTCTTGTAAACTAAAACTGGTATCCTGAAGCATCCAGTATCAAGACTCTGTTCACGGACATATGGTTCACCCCAGCAGAAGTCTCAAGTGAGATGTGCTCCCCTATTTTCAGCTAGTAGTACTGTCCTATCCGTCACTCTGTGAAGGGTTTTGACCCATGCTGAATCAATAGACTGGGGAGATGTGGGGATGAGCTGCCGCCGCCCATCATTCCATCCCAGAGTCCAGGAGAACTGCGCAGTTGGCACAAGACCACTCCAAAGATACAACCTTCTTGTGGGGGGTTCCACATCACCACTCTACTGTAAGGATGCCATCACAACAATGTTAAGCAAGGGTCCTATTCTATCAAGCAAAAGACCACTCTATTGAAATGCAGTAATTCAAGACAGATCCCAAAAATGGATGCAGTACCGACAAGTTCCACAAGGCGGCGCTAGCGGTCTAAACTCTGACAGGAGAACTGGCTGACAAAGGGACCTGAGTCAACTGGTCTTCAAAGGCCTGTTGGTTAATTAAAAAATCCTAGCCACCTGCTGTTCCCAGAGGCCAAGAGGCTGAGAACTCTTAACACCCCAGAGACTCTCAACAGGAGGCAGGATCTCACATGGCCCTTCTGAGTGAGAGGGAGGGGGTTTCCCCTTCAGCCTGGAGGAGAGAGACAATAGCCCCTTTCAGTTGAATGGGGTATGTTAATTTTGAGTGTTTCCTGTCAACAGCCCTCTGCCAGCAAGGAGAGACATGTGATCACTGACCCACCCAGACTTCTGGAGGTGGACCCAAACACTTTGGGGAGTTGAATTGCAACAAATATATATTTTATAGAAACAGTGATAACTTATTGTAACCAAATGACAGGAATGTACAACTTTGAGAGTCTTAGTATGGAAAATGCCCTCATTATTTGAGTCCAAACTCCAATTTGTACCATGTTCTGAGGCAAAACCCTGCTAATTATGAATATTGTAGACACTGTATTTAAGCTAGAGACATGGAAAGTTACTGGGATATATGTGGAAGGGAAATGTACCTTTGTATAATTTTTGATGAAAATCCCATATTGCAAAACCCACTAAAATCGAAAATAAGTTGCCATTTTTGAATGCAAGCTCCTAGAAACGCCAGAGGCGGAACAGAGACTACCTTAAGCAAGGTGTAATATGTACATGTAATGTCAACCACTTGTGTACCTGGGAAATATGTATTTGGATCAGAAATAGATTTGTGTGTAAAGATGACAGGGGAGTGTTCTTTCTGGAGGCCATAAAAATGACATCACTCTGACACACTATCCATTCCCAAATCAGGGACCAAAGAATCTATTGACCTATCAAATCAAGAGACGGGCAGGCTCAGTTATGCCACGCACACACCCACTTCCAAAACACATAAAAAGAGACTGCTGGGAAAGGTAGAGAGACATTCATTTTCCATTTCTGCGGAGCATTTTGACGGCCGACATCCCATAGAGACAGAGACCAGAACCAGGGACTCATAGACTACAGAACTTTGAACCTAGAAGGCCCACTGCAAGCCATATCAGTTTATTTTCTGTACTGCATTTATCCCACCTTGCATTTCCTCGAAACCATAAAGCATTTCAGCTACCTCATCCTCTATACTACTTCTAAGTAACCAAATCAGTTTACCAGTAGAACATTATCCATTGTTGATCACTGTCATATTTTAAGTGTGATATCCAATATTAATTTATTATAAAAGTGTGATAGATATATACTGTTATATTTCTCAAATAAACCTTTTAAATTTGCAAAACAGACCTACTTCTTGGCTCAGTGGGGTCAGGGGGATTCTAGGAGAGGGGTGTTATATAAGGGTTGTCATCCAGAGTACATGAACTGGACCTAAAAATATATCAATAAGGGTTTCCCTCAGCATCCCAGACTAGGCATTGACTTAGCTGTAGTGTTGAAGTGAAGCCACTTAACAACTCATAGGGAGAGAAACAAGTGTCACAGAATATATTCAGGATCCAGAAAATAAGAAGATAATCAAGCAACTACTGACTGTCATCGCATAGGTCTTCGCCGAGTTGTCCGAGCACAGTGAACAAAAGACTGATGCTCCCACCTCAAGCAGTTATTGACGAAGTTACCAACATCTTATTCTTTCGAATCGTTAAGGAGTGCCCAGAACTTGTTGGGAGAACCACAGATACCTTGACTTTCATCAGAGATCCCCAAAATAATCACATCCTGAATCAAATATGGAGTAAACTGAACAATGTGGTAGCAGACCGCGCAGCAGGAAAGTGCAAGACCTGTTTGCGACAACAAAAAGACTTGTGATCGGGGCCCAGCAAAACAAAGCAAATGTCCCTGTGCCCTGCAGACACGCAGCTAGCCCACAACGTCCTGATTAGGCTAGTGACAGACTATCCAGAAATGGTGGGAAGGCCTGCTGATGTCGATGTTGCTACCTTCCTTAGAGATCCAGTCAATTTCCCACACAAGAAGTCTCTTCTCCATGGCATTATGCTCCAAGTGGAACTGTCCAACTTCCAGCGAGAATTCCTAAGGAGATTCCTATGAGACTATTCGGCGAGGGACAGATTGAGGAGGCAAAGACTGATCACACTGCATGAAAGGCCTGTGACCTAAGAGCCAAAGCATCAGAGCAAATGTCATTAGCACCCGAAGACAGTCGGTCTGCGTTTCGTGTTTTCTTTCATCTCATTGAAAACTTTCCAGAACTAGTGGGCAGACCCACAGCATTGATGTACCCACTTTTCTTAATGATCCAGCAAAAAATGCCCAATTGAATCGGCTCCTGAGGGCTATTGCATCACAACTAAGAAGCAATTATGGACATCCATTGCTAAGAAGAGCCTTAGAAGGGGGAGATCCAAGATAAAACTTTCCATCATCCCCCAGCTGGGGACAGAGCAAGGAAACAAAGCCACAGTTCTGTATGCTACCAACGTAGAATGGACCGAAAAGGCGGAAACAAGGACAACGACATCTTGAACTTCTTTTCCTATTTTTCTTATTTTTTCAATTTTTTGCATCATCTTTCGTTAGTGGAGTAAATGGGGGAGAGAGATACTGTTCACCAACTCGACCTCGAAAGACCAAGTGAAAGGAACAGAGACACGAACTTCACCGCCGTTTTTACTTTTTTCAACCTTTTACTTATTTTTTCCTACCTTCTCAAATGTTCACTTCTATTTTTATTTTTATTTTTTCAAAATGTATCTTGCGTGATTTGGAGCGAATCCATCCTTTCATGGTGTCACAGCAAACAAGGTCCTGTATGTCCCCAGGGCCTAGGCGAGTTGGAAGAGTGCCCTGGGTATACGCTGGCCATACAAATACAGGATAATTATGATGCGTTGAAAACGATAGTCTAACCTTTTTCCATAGTCTAGTAAAGGAACTGTACTCTATACTCAGAGACTATCATCATCAGCACCCATAAGAGGGGGGGGGACATTGAACTGCACTTGTCCCTTTAATGTTTATTGAACTTTGAACGACGAAAACAGAATAAGAAGAAAAATAAACTATTGACTGTGGACATATTTGAAATGGGGGCCCAAAACAGTAACTTGGTCGTGCCACCAGTGGAAGGGCGCCCACGGTTCCCTGGAAAGAGATGCAGCAAGCTGTCTTTCAAGGCCGTCATATGTATATGCATTGTGATTATTGTAGTATTTTTATTGTTAACTATTAGAACTGCATTTTTTATTGGTGCACGAAGCGTCCCAATGTTTGTGCATCCACCAGGTAATGAACGTCTGGGGACCACAAAAGCACCCAGACCTTATATTGTCATCCCTGTTCCAAGAAAAACTGATGATAAAGCAAACGATTTACAGTTGAATGTAATTAGCAGTAACACGTATACACTTGAAATAATGAATGGTGAGAAAGGCTGGAGACAGGGTCAGCACGGAATGAATGATAGCATAGCATTGTCCACGGCGCGCACCCATACACTGAGTGCACACGAACAAGGGCAAGTGTCAATGGCTACGAAACCGCAGGCCAAACCAACGGAAAGAGAGAAATCACCTGTGGAACAAGCAGCTCCAGAAAGCAGGGAGCAACCACCATAACTGTGATAGCGAGAATGCCAGTTCCAATGCCAGAAGTAACTACCGAGCCTACGACACAGCCACGTGTTGGAAGGATGATAAATCACATGCGGTGGCAGGAGATCTACAAAAGAACGCAGGAGGGAAGGAAAAGAAGTGCAAAACCTCCCCCTATTACTGCAGGGCAGGAAATGAAACCTGCCCCTCCTAGGATAACGCCCGAGAGTCTGCCTGAACGAAAGAGCGGTACAGACGCATTCAGAGACATAGTGCTAGCCAACCACAGAAAAACGCGAAGGATCAAGAGAAGTCCATATGAAACCGATAACGAGTTAAACGATTACTTGGACAGCACGGCCCATCTTGGAAACAACATATGGTACCAGCACATGAAGGAAGTTGGGCGAAGACAATCAGAAGGAGAATGTTTCGTCTGTGCACTCCCTCCGTACAGCATGGGCAAGTCCAAAATCTTTGTGGCTGTAGAAATAGATGTCCGCATAGCACACTGCATGTCACATGTGGCAATGTGTAACACCAGAGGACAATTCATGGGGAGAGACACCTCGATGATATGGGCCAACGCAAATGACTACCCTGACGAAGACGAATATGTCCAGGACATCAAAACAAGAAACAGGGCACACACCAAGAAGCATGTGATTAGATATTAGAACCCTGACGTCGAAGGATCAGGAATAAGGTGGGAAATAAATTCAATACTGAACGTCCAAGGGAAAACGGCAGAAGAAGCGCAAATATGGAAGAACCGAGGCCAAATGCAGATTTGGGCATCAGTTGTTTCCCCCGACGGTTGGGAAGAAGGAGTTGTAATCTGCCGAGCTTGGATGGTCCTTGAAGCCTGCCAAGAAGCCATAGAAAACTCTCAAAGACTATGTAAACCACTCTGGCCAAAATTGGTAAAGCGGTTAACGTGGGTCGAAGACAGAGGAGGCCCCCTGCAAATAGTACCGAAACTGCTTTAGAAGTAATGGCACAAGGAAAATGGAGGAGAATCAAAACTGCGGGCGAATATACGAAGCCCCAGGGATGTCGCAAGGGACTGCAGTCCTGATGGACCACTATTGGGCATATGGATCCAAGGCTTACATAAGACTACCGAGGAACTGGGGAGGCATATGCACACTGGTAAACGTCCGTGTTCCTGCACTAGTGATCCCAAAAAAGGAACTAAATTTGGACAGTTTCCCGAAAGCAGACGCTCACCTGAGGAAAAGGAGGTCTGTGGAAATAATGTCAAGGATGAAGACAGAGAATTACTTCTCTGCCAAATCAGAGGAAGCATTTTATGCCATTCCCTACGAACACAGGGTGTTTAGCCTGACTTCATCCGTATTTACAACAATACTTTTGCCGCACATCCAGGTTGGTGCAAATACCCAGTGGTTGCAGATAACGAGATGGGAGTTACTGCAGACCATCAATACCACCATAAAAGGGTTCAACGCAATCAAGGAAGAACTGAGGGCAGTCAGGTTGATGACCCTCCAGAACAGATATGTGCTTGACATGATCACCACAATGGATGGAGGTGTTGGTGCAAACATTGGAGAATCATGGTGCACATTTATACCATCACACGACGAAGAAAATGGAACCCTCACAGAGGCTATAGACATGTTAACAACCCTGAAAAACCAGATGAGCGATGAGACAGATGAAGTGGATTACGACAGCTGGTTTGGGAACCTATTCTCATGGGTCCCGCAATGGATGGCAGATATATTCAAGTTCCTGGGAGCTTTGCTAGCAATGGTGCTGCTAGGAGTCTGTGTTATCAAGATAATCATCACACAGTGCCAGAAAACAGCAAAGAAGGCCATTGGGATGAAAATTAAGGTTGATGTCGAGCCAGGCTGGAAGCCCAGAGACCTGACAGATGAGGAGATAAAGGACTTTGTGAAGGCCAGTGAATTTGCACCAGAAGGAACAAAATTCACTTATAACAAGAAACGAAGAAGGTACGAAGGCAAATGGATTTACTGCAGTCCAAATGGACAATGCCAGTTGATGACCTGGAACAAAGATGACCATGTGAGAACAGCAGGAAGCTTGAAAGGGGTGATAAAGATATGGACACCAAAATTGCATACTTTCACGCCTTCTTGTGTAAACCCAGGAGACGATGAGCAAGAAGCAGAGGAATCAAAGAAACTGAACATAAAGGAGGAAGAAGGAGTGGTCGATGAACCGTCCAGAGGGGGGAGTGTAGAGGAGGTCTCAGATATGAACTGCACCCCGGCCCCCAATTGCGAGTTGCCAGTAAGGTCCTTGCCATGGTACATGACGTATGAGGAGCAAATGAACCAACAGAGAGCCGCACTGGGACTCTGCCCCTTGTACATAAGGAGATCAATACCGGTTGAAGCAGCCATAATGCGACAACCCTGGGCAGCACGATACCCTATCAGACAGCCATACCAGCCACTGATACAAAATGAGGAATACCAGCACACGGTCCACGAGGAGACCCCTAAAGCCTTAATGGAAGGCCAATGAAAATAAACCAAGGGACCAAGCAGCCCCGAGAACAAACAGACTTGGCTACTGAAAGCACGAATGCCAGTACTAGTAACTGCAAGGATAACGATAATGGATGCAGGGGAGAGTCACTGTTAAAAAGTAAGAGAATGGTGCCATAAGACAAGATGGAAGCAACCGCCCTGCTGAATGTGTGTAAATAAGCTTGAAATGCAAGAGGCTAAGAAATTGATACTGCTTGCAATGCCCAGTAGAAGAGTAGAGCGGCAAGCGCCAACCATATATCTACCTCAATACTGCACAATGTACACGTGCGACTCCATTTTGTGAAAGCAGAAGTGTACCCAGGCGGCCAAAGGCCTGACAGGCCGAGTTTAGAAACCCAGCAAAGAACAGCGAAGGAGCGGAATCGAAACTCAACAAAGAGAGGCTTATGCCGGGGAGATCGAGGTCAACCAGAGAAGGAGAGGTGAGCATGAGCTCACGAGACTCCAACTACAGAGAATACCAGCCCGCCAGTGAAGGTCAAGATAAGAGAGGCCCATGCAGGTGGCCAAGCACACACAGAATTAAATGCACAAAAGGTTGGAAACTGAAGCAGATTTACGGTGAACCAACACGTGACCAGACAGGCGTGAATATGTACCAGCGCCTGATGTCATCCAGAACCAGAGGGTGCCATAACTTTTCCTGATAAGAGACTACAGATCCGAGGCCATACCCAGCCAACTAATTGACACATAGCCCTAAAACACTGATTGATGGAAGGGAGGAAGGGTGAATCTTGGAACACCAGGCACCTGGGTGTCTACTCTGCATGCTGCTAATTAAAATGGAGATTTCTGTTTAGGGGTGTAACTTACCCAATCACAAGAGACCATGTAATCTATGGTCCTATAGACACTGTAACCAATGAGACGTCGTACTTGTAGTGACGTCAATCACGTGTGTTGTAGAGGGAAGGGCGTAGACGCCCACCCGATAAGAGTTATCCAATCCACTTGCGTTATTTCCATATACAGATATAGCACCTATACTTAAGTTACCTTTCCCAACCAATTGTATTGCATGATGACTTTTTGTAGAATTAGACGTCAATGATGACAGATTTTGCCCATAAAAGAGGCTGTTTGACTAATGTTCGAGGAAGTCGGAGTAAGGCAGGTGTTCGGGATGCTGCTGATTTCCATAAGATGATGTATGTATCATTAAATGGACTTCCCTTCGCCAATTTACTAGGTCCTGATTATTGAACCTTGCTGGAGTATGTGAACCCTGCACTCTGTCCTCGCATGGTGCAGCTAACTTGTATTACTAGTTTTCGAGGGTGAGTACTGACCAATGGGCCCGTCAGCAATTTCCTCTCCTCGCCAACAAACTACTTGTGGGGTCGGCCGCCCTCTCTTTAACATTGTCTTTCGCCTCACATCTACCACTTCAATATTTTTCTACTAAAGACTTGACTGCAGCTACATTAACATTTTTGCTCCTAAGCTCTTGGTCCTGTACCACTGACTCTGGCTCAGGACTATTGACGCTGGCTGATTTGTTAGATCTGCTCTCACTAGATTGGTTTTCAATGGGAAATGTGTTGATGCACCTAAATCTTCTAAACCCCTCTTCCTTCCTACTGTTTTAATTTGTGGAGTGCCATTTTGCTCAGTTTTCATTCACTTATCTTTTGGCTAAAGTGTTACTGTGCATTACTCGTTCACAAAACTTCAGGGAAGGGTTGCTAGCGGGTGTCTGAAGATATTTCGGTTTAACTTGTGCTTTCCCTCCCTTTCGTTGAATTGCTAGAGTGCCATTTGTAGTTGGTTTTCACTGTACCGTTTTGCTCAGTTTTCACTCTTCCACAAACTTGTCTACAATTGAATAGGGAGTTGTATTTACTTTTCCTTGACTGAATGTTTACTTACTTTACCAATTGTGATTATGTGTTGACTTAGAAGTGTATAAAATACATATATATTCCCTTTTTGATACAAAGCTTTGGTCAGTGTTTCCTTGCTCCATAGTACTGTACTACCTATTGTGTAAACCCTGAATACTGCTCATCTCCCTCTTGAGATGAATCTGACTGCTCAGCCACAGCTACCAACTAAATCTTTGTGGTACAGACTGATTCCAAAGCGGATGTATTGCTCTCACCTGTAGTCCTAATCTGGTGTAGTGCTCCCTAAGGGAACTGCACTTGATTCTGCCTAACACTGGTGTAAAGCGGTGAGGATAAAAGTATTGGATTTACATTTCAGTGTACTACTCGTAACTTGGTGCAACTAACCACAAGGTTAAGAATCACAAAAAGTTATTTTAACAAAGTCAAGTATGGAAAGTTATAGTCAGGAGACCCTCCTTGCAAAAACTGCTGATTATCTTAAAGATTTGTGCAGACAGAAAGATCTTCCTGTCAAAGGCAAGAAAACAGAAATGATTGATAGACTGTTAGAGAAACAAAGTCTGAATAGTGGTGCTGTAGGCCCTACTACTCCAGCAACTGTGGCAAACAGTAATGAGGATAATGTTGAAAATGTTATTGTTGAGTCAGATGAGGAAGAGGGGGATAACAATGTCAGCCCCTCTGGTCCTCTGCCTGCTCAAGGACCTCAACCTGTAGCTACTGGACCCTTACCAGGTCCCTCATTAAGTCCTGAATTTATATCACTAGAAAAAAATGAGACTTGAACTTGAATTCAAAAGAATTAGTGCCCAAACTGAACATAGACATCAAGAACTAAGGCTCAAAGAAATGGGGCTCAACCATGAGCTAGAGATGAAGAAATTGTCTTTGGAAAATGCTTCTCTCCCTGAATCTCCTAGATCTTCCAGTCCAAAAAGACCTCGGATGCCTAAAGAGATTGTGGGTATGTATGAACCTAAGTTGGATGTATTAGATTGGCTTGCTATGTTTGAAAACAATCATGGGCTCCAGGATATCAAAGGGAATCAGTTGATCCCCTGGTTATTCTCTAGGCTCTCTCCTGTTGCATCTGATGTGGTAATGGAGTTGGGGAGGTGGATAGAATGGATTATGAATGTGTAAAGCTAGCCTTAATAGCTAGATTTGGGAAGACTCCTTCCCAGTACCTTAAGAGGTTTAGGACCCTCAAAAAGCATGATAGTACCCCTTGGGCTACTTGGGTGAATGAATGTTTGAAGAACTTAGAGGGATGGATTAAGGGTTATAGAGTTAACACTTATGAAGGGATGAGAAATCTTGTTATGATGGAGTCTATCTATGATGCCTGCTCTCCTGAGCTCTGACAGCACTTGGCTGATTCAAAGGAATTAGATTCCAAGAAACTAGCTAAGGCTGCTGACTTGTGGGTTGCCAACAGGGCCACTCACAGGATTCAGGGGTAACTCAGAAAAATGATGAGGGAAAGCAGCCTAAGAAAGACACCAAAGAGAATTCAAATAATTCCAATTCCAAAGAGGGCCACAAACAGAATCCTAAGGGTAAGCCACAAGGTAATCCAAATCAGGCAACTGTACCTTCCGGTCCCAGACCAGAAGGAGGTCAGAACAAGCCACCATTCATAAAGACATTTGGGAAATGTTATGTTTGTGGCTCTACTGATCATGTGAAAGGGGATCCCAGATGTAAGGGTAAACCTTCAGGGGTCCACACTGTCTCCTTAGCCTTTGCTCCAGAGGAGGAAGTACATATGGTCAGCGGAAACTTTCAATTGCTGGCTGATGACCCCACTGGAGTCTCTGCTAGTGTATCTTTAGTATCTCTTGGGTTGTGGGAACAACAGAATTTAGATGTGTATAATTCTATCCCTCCTAATACTAAAGAGTATTATAAAGACAGTGTCCTAGTCCATGGTCAGGAGACCCCTGCCATTAGAGACACTGGGGCCAGCATAACTGTGGTGGACAAATCTTTTTTCAAGGTGGAGGATGTTGCTAAGGCACCCAAACACCTCACCAAGTTAGCTGGAGGGCCTGTGCAGATGCTTCCCCAATTAAAAGCTCTCATCCAGTGCAATGAAATGACTGTCAGGATACCTGTGAGTGTGCAATCTGAAGTACCAGGAAGGGTGCTGTTGGGCAATGATCTGAAAGATCTGGGAGTAGTGTCAAGTACCCCCAGACCTCCTAGTAAGAGATTACAGGAGCTGACCAGACCTGCAAGGGAGAGGACCTTAAGAGGCTCTCCAGAGGAGATGATGGAAATCACTCCTACCACACTGGAGTTACTAACTGCTATTTCCAAGCAACCAGAAGCAAAGGAGAAACCTAAGACTTCAAAGAAAAAGACAGCAGAACGCACTCCAGTACTGCCAACCAGGAAATCTCCTAGGTTAGCAAAAATCACACCTGTGATTCCTTCTCCAGCTGAGGCTGAGAGAGAGATACAACCCTGTGTGCTTGAACTAGAGCCTGAGGACTCAGATCTAGTAGGAGGCCAGGAACTCATTGGAGATCTTGACCCTGTGGACTATCCTGAGCTGCAGTCTTTACAGGCAGAAGGGGGACCCCAAAGGGCAGACTTCAGTAAGGGACAAAGAGAATGTCCAACTCTGGAAGGTCTTCGCCACCAGGCAGCTTCTCAGCTTGAAGGGCAAGAACCTGGGAAGTATAGGTTACACTGGGAAGATGGCCTCTTGTATAGTGAACCGACAGAATCATCCCCTGGAGACTACAAGAGGTTTGTAGAACCCCAAGCAAACAGACTCCAATTCTTGCAACTAGCCCATGAGATAGCTTTGGCTGGTCACTTGAGCTTCAATAAGACCAAGGAAAGGCTCTCTCTCTACTTTTATTGGCCTAAAATGGCGGCTGAGGTAGATAAGTATTGCAAGAGTTGCCACACTTGCCAAACCTCTGGTAACAGTGGCTCCAAGAACGTGGCAACTCTAGTGCCTCTCCCTGTGGTGGGAGTACCATTTGAGAGGGTAGGAATCGACATTGTTGGTCCCCTTGATCCTCCAACTTCTTCAGGCAACAGGTTTATAGTTGTTGTAGTAGATCATGCTACTAGGTTCCCTGAAGCAATTCCTATGAGGACTGTTAAAGCTCCGGCTGTGGCTAAGGCCCTCCTTGGTATTTTTACCAGGGTTGGGTTTCCTAAGGAGGTAATATCCGACAGGGGTCAAATTTTATGTCCCACTACATGAAGGCCATGTGGAAAAACTGTGGAGTTACCTACAAGTTCTCAACCGCATACCACCCTCAGACAAATGGATTCGTAGAAAGGTTTAACAGAACCATGAAGAGCATGATAGGAGCTTTAGAAGACCCCCTTAAGAAAAAGTGGGATCTTTTACTGCCATGCCTTCTCTTTGCATATAGAGAAGTCCCTCAGGAGGGAGTGGGTTACAGTCCCTTTGAACTTTTCTATGGCCATCCGGTTAGAGGTCCATTGGCCTGATCAAGGAGGGGTTGGAGAGTGTTCCTTCCCCCACCCCAGTCAGATTCACTGACTATGTGATAGGACTCCGGAGGAGAATGTCACACATGATGGCTGAGGCAAGTGATAAATTGAAAGCAGGTCAGGCTCTGGTCAAACATTGGCATGACCAGAAGGCCAACATGGTTGAGTTCGCTCAAGACCAGCTATTTCTTGTTATGGTCCCCCCTCAAGGCAGAGGGCCCTGCAGGACAAATGGATGGGACCCTTCAAGGTTGTTGGAAAACTTGGAGAGGTAAACTATCTGGTGGACTTAGGCAATCCTAAGGAGGCTCCTAGAGTCTTTCACATCAACCGTCTAAAAGCTTATGTCTCGAGACCAGAACTGGGAGCATTGCTTCTAGCTTCAGCTCAAGAGGAGGAGGAGAGTGCACCTCTGCCTGGCCTCCTCAGATGCAAACCTTTAGATGAAAAAATAGAAGGAGTCAATCTCTCTTCTAGTCTGACACCTGAGCAACAGGAGGCATGCAAACTTGTGTTAAATCAATTTGCCCCCCTGTTCTCTCTGACACCAGGTTTGACCCCTTGGGGCCAACATGACATCCAAACTGGTGACGGTTTACCAGTCAAAAGCAGGGACTACAGGATGTCAGAAAATGTAAGAACCCACATCAAAGGAGAGGCCAACAAGATGCTTGATCTCGGGGTAATAGAGCCCTCTACTAGTCCATGGCCTAGCCCAGTTGTGTTAGTACCAAAAGCAGGATCCAAAGAGTTGAGATTCTGTGTGGACTATAGAGCTCTAAATGCAGTCACTAAGACTGATGCCCATCCTTTGCCAAGGACGGACGAGCTGGTGGATAAGATTGGTTTGGCCAAGTTCCTCAGCACATTTGATCTCACGTCAGGCTATTGGCAAATAGCCCTGACTGACCATGCCAAGGAGAAAACTGCATTCTCCACCACATTTGGCTTATACCAGTTTAAGGTTATGCCTTTTGGATTAAAGAATGCACCTGCTGCATTCCAACAGATGGTTAATCAGGTTCTGAATGGAATGGAGGAATTCTGCATGGCATACTTGGATGGCATTGCAGTGTTCAGCCCTACTTGGAAAGAACATGTTGACCACCTAGGATATGTTTTGCAGGCTCTGGAACAGGCCCACCTGACCATAAAGGCAAGCAAATTTCAAATTGGTCAGAGTAAAGTGCTCTACCTTGGGCCTGAGGTAGGAGGTGGTGAAATAAGGCCTTTGCTCAGCAAGATTGAAGCTGTACAAAAATTGACAACCCCTTCTACTCAAACCCAGGTGAGAGCCTTCCTAGGCCTCACTGGGTATTACAGGAATTTTATTGAGAACTATGCGTCCATAGCTTCTCCACTGAATGTAATCTCCTCTCCTAAGTTCCCTAAAAAGATCAAATGGAACGAGGAGTGCAATCAAGCCTTTGAAAGCCTGAAGAAAGCCCTTTGTCAAGATCCACTTCTCAGAGCTCCTGAATACCACCAACCCTTCATTGTACAGACAGATGCTTCCAATATAGGTATAGGTGCAGTACTCAGTCAACTGGATGAGAAAGGTAGGTAGCACCCCATTTGCTTCATCAGTAGGAAACTGAAGGAACCTGAGACAAGGTGGGCAACTATTAAGAGAGAATGCTTTGCCATTGTGTGGGCTTTGAAGAAGTTTAGACCATACATATATGGATCTACTTTCACCATTCAAACAGACCACCAACCCTTCAGATGGTTGAGGCAAATGAAAGGGAAAAACCCAAAACTGCTAAGATGGTCAATCTGCCTCCAAGGGTTTGATTTTACCATTGAGTACAGTTCAGGATGTCACCACCAAAATGCTGATGGTCTCTCTAGGATGTTTATAATCGACTAGAGGTATGAGACTCATCCAGGAGTGGATTAGATCCTCCTGTCCCTTAGTCTGGGGAGGGCGGGGGGGGCAGTGTTAGGGAGAATTCTCACTTATGGCTAATTTCTCTTACCTATAGAGTCCCCCAGCAGCTTTGCTGGATTTGAAGGGTTTATTTATTTTTGCCTGCTAAGAGTGAGACTCTTTTTCCCACTCTTAGGCATCTTTGCTATGTGTGTTCTAGGCTATTGTTGTGTTTAATGCCTATAGGATCTTTTCCCTCACCCATAGGAACCATCTTTATGCACATGTGTTGCACAGCACCCTCCGTGCAGTGACACAGGGGTGTCGTAGTGACCCCCAAATTTAGACTCCATACCCTGGGACTGACTACTGTCTCCCAGGGCATGTAAAGTCCCCATTGACTTTACTAGTCAATCTCTATGAACTAAACCAGTACAGCCCATCTTAATATGGAAGTACTGGAAGGGGTTAATAGTTTTTCCCCTATGTTCATTTTCGAGAGGGTACATTAAAGTCCCCCTCTACAAAGTTTCTGGCTGGTGGCAGTGGTTACTACCTTTTATATTTGACCGCAAATATTTCCCTATGGGATTTTCCCATTGTTCGAGGCTAATACTTTTACTGGCAGCCTCTAACATACCGCTGGTTTATTTTATTATTATCTTTACTCCGGTAGGTTTTATTTAGCAGAACTTTGATATAATTTCTTTCTCGTGTCTTACTCTAAACTCCTAACCCAGGTCGGGGATCCTTTGTTCTCTCTTTTGGTAGGCTTCTGCCAAGAAGCCCTCCTTTCGGTGCCTCTGAGTCTGGGGTGGGTCTGTTGTTTGGGAGGGGGAGTAGAACCCCTGGACAGAGTTGCCGCAGCAACTCAGGTCGCACTCTAACCTGATAGGCTGGAGGGTCTCCCACCAAGAAGACCACTCCACTGTGTGAGTGACAGCTATGCTGTATGAATGGGTCCCTTTCTGCATAAAAGCAGGGTCCTGAGGACTGGAAAAGCAAGACGTCGCCACTGGAACTACGGAACCGAAGGGGAGAGAAGCCACAGACATCTTCAGCATCTACACCACCGGTGAAGCCCTGCCGGATCGTCTCACCACTTTTCTTCCACCCGACGAGATGAGATCTTCAGCGAAAGAGCCTCCTTCCCTTGAGCTGGTGGGGTCAACCAGTTCACCTATGGCTCCCTCGGACCTGCCTTGGTCGAATCGACAGTGCCCAGCACTTGGAGACCGGATAGTAAGGCAGCTATCGACCCGGACCGCAATTAAAAGGAGCGTACCTTTTAAACTTCGTTTGGCAGCACCGCGGCTGGTTTCATCCCTGGGTAGTGCAGCGACTCGAACCTTCCTCCACGACAAGAGCCTCTGTTCCTCTGTTGGGCCACTTGACCTGCAGGAACTACCAGGAATAACCGCCACCGCAGGAGCCACTTCTTCACGTTTAAGGTACATTGTTCCGCCAGGCTGCCCTTTCTCCGTAGTAGCGCTAAAAGTGTTTTAAATCCTTTAACTACTTATGGGGTCGGCCGCCCTCTCTTTAACATTGTCTTTCGCCTCGCATCTACCTCTTCAATATTTTTCTACTAACGACTTGACTGCAGCTACAAGAACATTTTTGCTCCTAAGCTCTTGGTCCTATACCACTGACTCTGGCTCAGGCCTATTGACTCTGGCTGATTTGTTAGATCTGCTCTCACTAGATTGGTTTTCAATGAGAAATGTGTTGATGCACCTAATTCTTCTAAACCCCTCTTCCTTCCTACTGTTTTAACTTGTGGAGTGCCATTTTGCTCAGTTTTCATTTACTTATCTTTTGGCTAAAGTGTTACTGTTTATTACTTGTTCACAAAACTTCAGGGAAGTGTTGCTAGCGGGTGTCTGAAGATATTTCGGTTTAACTTGTGCTTTCCCTCCCTTTCGTTGAATTGCTAGAGTGCCATTTGTAGTTGGTTTTCACTGTACCGTTTTGCTCAGTTTTCACTCTACCACAAACTTGTCTACAATTGAATAGGGAGTTGTATTTACTTTTCCTTGACTGAATTTTTACTTACTTTACCAATTGTGATTATGTGTTGACTTAGAAGTGTATAAAATAAATATATATTCCCTTTTTGATACAAAGCTTTGGTCAGTGTTTCCTTGCTCCATAGTACTGTACTACCTATTGTGTAAACCCTGAATACTGCTCATCTCCCTCTTGAGACAAGTCTGACTGCTCAGCCACAGCTACCAACTAAATCTTTGTGGTACGGACTGATACCAAAGGGGATTTATTGCTCTCACCTGTAGTCCTAATCTGGTGTAGTGCCCCCTAAGGAACTGCACTGGATTCTGCCTAAAAGAGAAGTCTGGGTAGCATCTAGCAAGTCAGGTGGTGCGTGGGGCGACGTGATCGCCTAGGTGTTGAAGAGGAGAGACTCCTCGAAGACATGGGTCTTCAGTACTTTTCTTAAATGTAGGAGCAAGTCTGATGCTGATGGAGAGGAGGTACCATAGTCTTGGGGCGTAGGCAGAGAAGGCTTGTTTTCTGGTCTTTTCCTTTTTGCAGCGGCAGATTTCTAGTCTGTACGTGTCCTGGCTTCTGGTGGTGCGCTGTCCACCAGAGATGCTGAGTTTCTCTGTTAGGTAGCTGGGTGACTTCAGGGTGACTGCCTTATAGATGAAGCAGTAAGACTTGAAGGTGATGTGTGCGTGCAGTGGGAGCCAGTGAAGGTCAATGAGGGCCAGGGTGATGTGGTCATATCTATGTAGACCCTAAATGAGGCGTTTGGCCACGTGTAGGACACTTCTCAGGGGAACATGGGAGGACGACTGGAGGCCTTTGAGGAGTACATTACCCCATCTGGGTGGGATAGGAACAATGCTTGAATGGTGGATCTAAAGCTGTCTGGAGGGAGGAAGGGAATGACTTTCTGGAGGAGGGCTGAAACCAAGGTGCCTGCATTTTCTTAGCTATGTGTGTCTTGAAGGAGGGGGGTTTGTTGATGTGGAACCAGAGGGACTTGGCGCAGGAGGTGAGTTTGGGTGTGAAGCCCTCAGAGTTCATGGTTGCTAGCCAGGTCTGTATGTCTGGTTGTTCAGTGTTGTTGGTGAGAAGTAGGAATTTGGCCTTGGAGGGGTTGAGCTTCAAGTGTGCACTGGACATCCAAGAATGGATCAGCGAGAGGCAGGTTTTGAGCCTGTGGATGTGCTTGATGGAGTCGATCTTGAGGTCTAGCTGTGTGTCGTCACCATATTGGTGGATGTGGAAGGTGTGCGTGGCTAGGAGGGCTCCCAGCAGTTCCAAGTATAGATTGAATATCACTGGGGAGAGGATTGAGCCCTGCAGCACTCCACAGGTGACAGGTAGCATTGATGATCTAGAGGAGTCCATATGAACAAACTGCTGGCGGTTGGCGAGGTAGGACTTCAACCAGCATAGGACAAGGTTGCTGATCCCCATGCTTTGATGTAGGGTGTCCGTAAGTGGCTGGTGGTCTACTGTGTTGAAAGCGGCCGAGAGGTCGAGTACAACCAGGAGGCAGGAGTCAAGGATGTTGAGGGCATCATCGACCACCTGTATGGTTGCTGTCTCCATGCTGCATCTGGGTCTGAACCCGACTGGTAGGTTTGGAGGAGATTGTGGGTGTCAATATGTTGCTGCAGTTGTGCAGCTACCGCTTTCTCTATGATCTTACCTAGGATGGGAAGATGGGTGATGGGGCAATAGATACCTAGGTTGTCGGGATCCAGAATGGGTTTCTTCAGTAGAGGGAGGATTTGTTCCTGTTTTTATGGTTGATAGGAAGGTGCCTTGAGTTAGGAAGTTGGGAAGGAGAGCTTCTGTGGGCAGAGTATTGAGGATGGATGCTGGGAGGATGTTGTATATATATGATGTGGCTATGAGGCTGGCGAGGGTTTCTACCAGGTCCTCTGTCGAGAGTGTCTTGAATGTTGTCCAGGGTGTGGAGAATTCGCGAGGAAGGACTTGAGGAGGGGCTGTGGATGCAGAGCTGGTGTCTGTGTGCTAGTGTCAGGACGAAACCTGCCCTCCCCAACCAACTCCTCACCTTGTCCTTCAGGATCACTGTCCTTGGTGTTGGATGACAAATTCTTCAGGGGTCTTTGGGTTTCTCTTATTGGCTTTTCTTTGGATCTTCTATCGTGCAAATAAGGCCTGGCTCCCTCGGAGACCACCTTGACAGGGATTGGGACTTGTCTTGGGGGACTCCGAGGAGCCAAACCCCAATACCCATGGAAAAAGCTGATTGGCACCAAAAAACCCTGGTATTCAGTCCTTCTGCTGTTGTACCGGGATCGTGAAGGAGATGCACCCAACAGAGGGAATATGTCCAAAGAAGAGTATTGTGTAGACTGTATACCCTTAAGCGGGTTTCTGGCGTGGATTAGGTGAGTGACACGGAGGTGAAGGTCTTGCAAGATTGAGTAGATGAAGAATCAGGTCAACAGATTGGACGAAGGAGATTACTGCAGCCGTGTAGTCTGAATAGTAAGGTCTTTAGGGCAGAAGGACTGCCGTACGCCAGCACAGAAGACAGAGATAAGGAACTGAAGGAAAGAAAGACTAGGAAGCAAAATAGTATAGCTACCACTTACCAGAAAAGGTAGATACCACGAAGGAAACAAGGAGGAGCACGGTAGACCGTGAAGGGGAACCGGTCCGGAAGAGCGGAACCAGAAAGTCAGAACGGCAGAGGACGCCGACAGGGTAAGCAAAAACGATAGAAAGAGTAGCGGCAGTACGCCAAAAGGAACGAGGAAGTACTGGAACTCAGAAGGAGAAGCTGCAGAGTGATGCCGACCGGGAGGGAGAGAGGAAGCGGAAAAGAATTCTCAGATTCACAAGAAAGAAGCTGCTCAGCGAGGTAAGCAGCAGAGCATAGAGTATCAAAGGAACAGATACAACGCGCCGAACACTGTGCGGGGCTTGGTTATAAACACACGGCGGCCATGTTATGTGAGGACTAGACCGTGTCACATGATATCTAGCCAGCGTTACGTTTCCAGTAATGCCATAACTTCCACGGCCGTATCCTGACAGCTAGAGAATCTTGCTGATTTTGTCGATGAAGAAGGTGTTAATGGCAGTAGATTTTTTGATGGAGTGTGGTATGGCCGGGTTGGGTAGTGGGTTGATGCAGTGTTTGAGCGCTTTGAAGTAAGCTCTGCTGTTGTTGTCGGTTTCTGCTTTGGTATTCTGATAGTAGGAGGCCTTTGCTGTGTTAATCAGTTGTCAGCGGCTTGCTCGGAGTTCCTTGAGGAGAGCCAGGTCAGATGCGGTCCTGGAATTGCACCAGGTTTTCTCTTGTTTCATGATGACTCTTTTTCTGATGTTGTGTTCTTGCGTGTACCAGGGTGCTGACAGTTTCGGTTTGCAGGTGCGTTGTTTCAGAGGTGCGTGCCGGTAGATTGAGGCTGAGTGGGTTTTGTTGAGTGCTTCCAGTAGAGAGTCGCAGTTCGGTTGGAGGTGTTCAGTCCATGTAAGGTGGAGGTTGGCATGGTCTTCCATGATCACAGTTCATATTTAATTTCTCACCACACGCTCACAAACATCAACGGGCCCCACGTTATACACAACACGTTGTTTGCTTGGACGTGTAGGTCCAGAATCCAGAATGCAGTTTAAAATCCAGGTGTGGGTCAAGATATAATGAACGCAGTGAGTTTATTGGATTTAGGGATGAGTGTGAAGGGTAAATGGAGAAGGGAGAAATTAAAGAGGAACTTGAGGGAAATAAGGGAGATCATGAGTAAATGGGGTAGATTTCTACCCTAAGGATTAGCAAGATCTCTAGAGTCAAAGCTGCCAAAGTCATGTGAGCCTACAGTCAAGCAGCCACACAAAACCTCTTCAGTGACCTTGGCCAGCACTGAGTGACCATAGCTGATAAACAATACCAGAAGATCGAACACGAACTGTGCTGAGAACCATCAATCTGAGCATACACAGTGAGTAGGTCCCACCATTTGCCCTTAGTTCAAGCCATGCATGTGGTCATTTACTGGTTATTTAGGCCGGCTACTATGGGATGGAGTCCCCTGCTGCATCCTAGCTGTGATATCACTGCACACAGAGACAGTTCTGCAATAAAGTAAACTGAGATGCCAGACTAAGTAGTAAAGTTTTTGCACCAGGACATTGTGTTTAGGCCCCAAAAACCTTTAAATATGATCCCATTGGAGAAGAGGGCATGGGAGCGAAAATTGCATTTTATCTCAGGCTACAGAAATCCAAGCCCTGTCCACTATTTGGGGTACAATAGTCTGAAAGCAACCAAACTCTAGGCAGTGCAAGGTTGTTGGCATGATCATGTCTAAGTTTGCTGTCGGGTTGGTGTCTCTGATTACCCCAAGGATGGAAGGGTCCTTGTGAAGGGAAGGCAAAACACTTGTACGGTGTGCTCAGGGGCCAGTCTCTTTCCATCATACGGATTTTACCCAGGGCTGCCTTTGGCTGCTTAAAGCAAGCATATGCACCCTTTCCTAGAGGAAGCAGAAGTGACAGGCTACACACCATATTCCACACCACCTACTGGAATCCCAGAATTCCACTCAGTTTCAATGCTGTGCAATACAGGGGCCGAGGTGAGAGGGGATTTGCCAGAATTCAATGCAGTTCAGCCAATCAGAGTAACTGATAAGTTCAATCAACCTAATTGGTGCGAGAGTGGGACAAACTAGGTACTTCGAGTTTCCCGGTGTCCTGGTTTCCTGGAAGGTTGCATGTGATCTGACTGCAGCCTCTTTGACTGAGCAGCAATTTGGCCCAATCAGAGAGCCTGTGTCCCACTAAGCTGAGCAGAATTATGTTGGGGCAGAATGTGCCCCTAACTCTGCCATTCTGCTCCACAACACGCTGGGTGTTAATGTGCACACCCCTAAACCCTACATATCACACATTGGCTCCTTTAGGGTTAGACGTCTGTATAGCAAAGTTGTGGTATGTTCAGTTACGTTTTCGTAGCACACAACCGCAAACATGTGGTATCTTATAAAGTGAATAGGTGAATTTTACATGTGTATAGTAGGAAATGTTAGGGTGCAGGTTTAGCTGAAGGCTTATCCACCAAACTTACTTATTTTGCATTTAGTTGTTTTAAAAAGAAAATGACCATAAGTTGTCTGGGTGTAATATACGGCGTCATCTTTTTCCTGAAGAAAAAAGGTCCTCTACCACAAAGAGTTCAAAATGCAAGATGAAGAGTCTTAGAGCCTTAAGTTCATAATATGGTCTCTTGACTTAAGCAGCAAGGTGTGCCTGTCTGCAGCGTTCCGGAGACAATCGAGTCTGATAAGATGATACAAGAAAGTCGAAGATATAATGAGTGCCACAACAGCTGATGTTTCATTTTGCTGATCCAGAAAGGGAAACGAGTTATTAAATGAAAGAAACCAGTCACAGCGACAGATTCCGTTTGAGGAGACGGGGACAATGTGTCACCCAAAAGGACACTGCGAGTGCCTTGAACAGGCTCAGGACACTTGCCCAAATCTACAGGCCACAAAGTTTCCTGCCAAAGTTCTGGTTGAGACACTTTTATCAAAATGTCTATCTTAGATGGATCGAATTTGAGTAGCTTTAAATGCACGCGTTGAATAGGGAAAGACCGGGGCAGTGGCTTGAGGGCTTGAGAATTTAAATAATAGCTGCAGAGTGTCAGCATAATAAAAAAAAAACTCTTTGTCATTATAACCATTCGTAACAAGCTGAGCCGTACCCGAGGTTTCAATTTCTGTATCTTGCCATTTTATACCGCCCATCTCAAGCGCTCTTTTTAGTTTCAGGTTCCCTAGATGGATGCTGTTGCTTGAACGTCTGAAATCCTTCTAGGTTTGTGCCAAGGCACCACTCTGGGGAGAGTCACTGGGCCTCATTACGACTGAGGCGGAACGGGTTAACGGGCTCCGCTAAAGGAGGCGGACCCATTAAACCTGTTCCGCCTCCTTACGAGCTCCCCTCGCGGGAACCGGTAACTAACGCTTGGTCAAACCAGGCATCCTTACCAGGTCCCGCGAGGGGAAGAGGGAGCAAACAAGGGGCCGCTCGTAATCGGCCCGTTGTTTCCACCCTCTCCCATTCCCATTGAGCCCTATGGGGGCTCAGATGGGAATGGGGAAGGTCCGGGCCTGGGTTCCTGGAGGGACGAATTACCGGGCCATCGGGACTCGGAATGGCCCGGTAATTCCCCATTCTGGGAACCCGGACCCGATTTCGGCAGCAGCCATGGCACCAATAGCGGCATGGCTACCACCGAAGTTGTAATGAGGCCCACTGACTCCCTAATCTTTGGGAGAGCATCCAAAAGATACCTATTTCCATGAACCCTGTGCCCTTTCCCGCTCATAGGATCCAGCATTTTTGCTCCTAGAAACAATATAGTTTGCAGTGTGTTCGTATAAACATATTTTATATCAATTGAAAAAAATCCAATTATAAGCAGCCATTTCCACTTGGCAGTGTATGCTGCACAAAACAAAACCAAGTTGTTTTTTTTGTGTTGTTTTTTTTTTCTTTTTTGCCGTGACAACAATGTCTTGGAGTGGATGTCTGTTGACTTTGGCCGTCCCAGTGTTAAATTGTGTAAAGGTATTCTTGGTATTTCTGCAGCCTCCGTAATCTAACCTTTGTGGCTGTGAAAAATTAGAAGACAGTGAACCAGTTTTAACGGTGAGCCAAAGGTCATGCAGCCATGTGTCGAAAAGGATCAACAGTGTAGACAATGGAGTCCCTGTGCGGTGGCAAACACGGCCGCGCAGAATTTTCCCCTTCCAGCCTGGCGTAATGCGTAGTCCCGTTTCTGTGGTGAAATCAACCTGTCTGTGGGACAGTGCTGCCTGCAGGGCTGATGGCAGCAGTCCGCGAATCCAAGGAAACGTTTTAGATCCAAAATACATGGGGTTTTGCAGTGTGCGTACAGTAGCTCTCAGGGGATTTATTTATGTTTAAATAGCGCAGAAATATAAAACAATGAAAAATCGCTGCTCTGACTGTCCTCACTGCCCATTGGCAGTGCGTTGAATGCCGTACCTTTTATCCAGTTCTGCATACCAGGAAAATGGGCATAATACATGGGGCAGGAGGAGGACAGGGACCAGCTACAAGTGTGGGCCCCTGCCAACACAGAGTGTCACTGAACAGCTTTGCATTCAAGATTTCTATTCCATCCTCCTCTGGTTATTGAGGATGCCTCCTTGGGCGGGTGCTTGTGCCTGTGATGAGCAGCTGTCCACAATGATTCCTATTAAGGGACTGCAGCTTTATTTATAACCTGCTACCCTCGCGACATTCCCAGGAGTGTGTGTGGGAGCAGGAATGCTGGAGATCACAGTGGGAGCTGCGGCTTCAGCCCACTTAACAGGCAATTTGGCATTTGCAGGTTGTAATCTCATTAGGGCAAAGAGTGACACTACAGTAGTCTAATTTGCGGTCATTCTTTTGGCCCATTGGACCTCCTCAAAGCAGACCCTCCCAGACTCTTCGGTCAATGATAGCGTATCCTTCCAGAAAGTGTTTACTCTTTAAACTTGAGCATTGCCCCTCCCTGATACAGTGTGGCTCTGCTCTGTCGGATGCAGTAAGAGGTAAGGAATGAGGCAATGTGTTTGATGAATTGTATACCAGTGTCTGATACCAAATGTCAGAGTATCAATCCCATTTCAATATCTCCAAATTGAAGGAAGTGTGGTGGACGTGGTGACATGATCTCATGAAGAAAATGGCCTTCAATCCACTTGGATATGCCATCTGTGTGGAAAACAATACACCTTTGTCCTGCAGCATATATTCAAGGGGTCTTATGAAATCAATGCCCACATTTTCCCAGACTGCCCAGTCCATTCAACACTTGTCATGAGATGAGTGCGGGTGATGAGCCATTTGATGGCTTCACTGCAGGTAACGAAGGAACTGATACTCGTTTCCATATTCGTATCCATCGCTGAACAACTGAATTGGCCTCTCATTCATGGTTTAGTGAGGGTAATGCCCAAATGTCCCTCCTGTGACCAGAAGCGTCAACAGGGTAGGACCTGAGCGGGCAAGTCCCACCCAAAATCTGTAAATGCCCACTCAACAGCACTGTGTGAGTATTTACAGATGTTAATGCCACTGCTGTGGGCCCAACTACATTACCTCCAGGCCTCACTTGTTAGACAAGGGACCAAATTCTTCTGACAATTCTTTCTGCGCATTCAGTTATGATTGACGACCTGGTGGTAAATTCTCTTGAATGACCATCCTTGCTCCTTGATGGCAGTCAGCATGGAATCTTCTTTGATCTGGTTGTGGCACAAAGCTTTGCTTCTGAAATTAGAATAGGTGGGCACCGCCTTTCATTCGATCAAGTAGTTATCTGTTAATTACATTATTTTGCACAAAACTATGAGGAAGCACCCTCTAAACCCCTTAGCACTATGGCACCAAAAACACGAAACAAATTCTAGCACTGCCGTTCTAGAAAACCCAGTGCTGACCCATAGCTGCTCATCGAGATAGTGGATTATTTTCACAAACGATATGACTGGTGTGTAAATATCACATATATCTCGCAATATGTTGTTACTACAACATGACTGATAGGTTATAGTGAACAGAATTTTAAATCAAAATAGAGGAGCACAATGCCCTTAAAACAAAGTCTGCTATGCATTTCGGACGCAGTCCGTCCTCCGGGGGACCTTATTACAATTACAAAATAAAATTATGTAGCAAAGCATCATCCAGAAAAACACAGCAACATGTGTTTAAACAATGTCACCAAAAAGAGAGAAGAAAACAATGTCACAGTGAAGAAAAAATAAAAAGTTACACAAGTTTAAAAAACACGGTAAAAATACTAAATCTACAATCATTTCTACCATAACCTCAATGACTCCATGTGTCCACAAATTCGTACAGGCAAAATTTAATATTAATGTATTATTCCTGGAATTTTGTATGCGCTGGAAACAGTTGAAAGCAAATATCTGAGCAAACTGCACCTACTTGAAGGGAAGATTTGGAGACCAGCCCTAGGACTCCCCAATTCAGTACCAATACAAGCAATAAGATGCGAATTGGGGCTTATATCACTCTCGACCCTGTGGAAAATTGAATGTTGCAAACTTTATTTTAGAATAATTTTGGGGGTTGGGGATGAAGGAAACTTGCTCAACCTTATAGGGCTAAATAAAAGTGAATACAGTTCTAAGAATTCCTATTTTTTAAACTTACAAAAAATAGTACTATCATTTTTAGAAGTCTTGGGATATAATGTAAATATGGGAAAAGATAATTTAATGTATATTAAGAAGAACCTTAAAGATAAGGCTTTTATTTGGGATCTGTGCGAAAATCAATCCTATTTACATACAAAGTCTAGATATTCCATTTATGCTCTTCAAGGCCTCAAGCCTGCCACACCAAGACAGTACCGGCTTAACACGGGAAATAAAGCTATGAGAAGATTCATTCTACAATTACGTTTGAATACTCTCCCTTGTAATGAAATTATCGGGGCAAGAACAAAAATCCCCCGTGCAGAAAGACTGTGTAGACACTGTAATATAGAGGTGGAGACAACAAGACATATTTTAACCCTATGCCCTAATCTAAAGGAATACTATAATAAAGGGTATTCAAATTTTGTAGGGGATATGCGAAGAATTGAATCGGACCAATTTTGGTCAGCTATTTATGACGGAGAAATTAAGGTCTTTATTGGGGCAGCCTTTTATATTTGGAAGCGAGTAATGTGATGTATTTAGTAACGTGTTTTAGATTGTAAATAAGATTTGATTATAAACTAGTTGGTTAATGCTTCTCTTTTTTATGTGTTTTTTTTATGTGTAATATGTAATCATGTATGGTTGATGTAATAATTTTGTAGTGTATAAGGTTTTAATTAACCAAAAACACTTTAATTCAATAAAAAAAAAAAAAATGTAATAACAAAACAGATGTGGCATTTTTACGATAATGTTTTGCAAGAAAAAGTTTCAGAAAGGGATTTACCTGTACCACTGCTAATCCATTATCAAAACGGAGCAAATACAGCCTCTTCGAGCTAAACTGCTGAACTGCTATTACTACGTTAGAGTCACTCTAAATGTAAGTAGACAGTGAGTACTCACTTATCCTCGTGTGTACACACCAGGGTGTGTGCCAGTGAGCTGTAAGAGGCGCTCTAACTTATCCGTACTATATAAATGGTTTAGCAGCACAACCGCGCTGCTTTTGGCCAACGTAGCAACAGGGCAGGGGTGATGACGTCGCGCCTGTGCCTGCATAAACGCAGAACCAAATTCCTGATAAGTCAGAGTTCAAGTTAAAGTACCCGTCGTATATGAAGAATACCATATTGGATGACATCCAAAAATAAACGACAACAAAACCAAAATTATTGATGTACATGTTGGAAGCATGGACTGTGCCCTTAACATCCAGGGTCGATAAATCATTCTCCTTGTGATAATTACTAATGCACGTATTGGGAGCATCTAAAATCCATTTTACCTTTGATATACAATATGGATAAATGGTTGTCCTTTGACCATAAATGTACAATAAATAAAATAAAATAATTCTAAATCGAAATGGAGATGGTCCTTGTGGGGCTCAGGTACCTGATTCCCATACACATTATATTTACAAACTTTATGTAAAGCAGTTTGTGCCTTATGTGGGTCAACCTCGGATTCATTCTTATAAAATCTCCTTGTGCCATATATAATCACAGGAACCTATATTAACATTAAAGGGCAAGTTCGCTCAAAAATGTTATTGTCCCGATCGTTTGGGCATGTATTTTTAATCATACTGTAATCGATCTTAAAATGTTTTCCTCTGCATCTTAACTTAGTTTTCCTCACTTTTACACATGTCAAAACAACAGGTTGAGCGTAGCCATCTTGTGCTAATCTTATCAGTTGATGCATCACCCTAAAATCTTGTGCCCTCGCGGCAAGAATACGATCGCCAGCCCCTCGAATTGACATCGCTAGAAGCCTAAAATCAAGTGCCCTCGCGGCAAGAATACTGATCGCCAGCCCCTCGAATTGACATCGCTAGAAGCTTACGCCCCTTTTCACAGTGCCAATGCACGTCTAGTGTCAACGTTCTCTGTGCGCAAGCTATTGACGTGTCTCCATGGAAATGCCAGGACGCCACTTTCCTCAACAAGTATAAACAGACCCTTTCTGAGCAGACAACATTGCAGTTGCTTTTTCAATTGTCTCACTGTATTTAGTTTTGATCACCCGCAACTGGTTTCTGCTCTGTTCAGCTATCTTCCTAGTATGTCGCCCCGCAAACTGGTACTTACACTAGCACAACTGATTTAACTGGGTACTTGTGCTTTATTTAAATATTTGTCATATAATGTATCAATGTCTTCACCAAAACGTATTCAATTTCAAAATGTCATAGCTTGTGCCAATTGTGCATTTATTTGCTCTATGGGTATTTTTAACATGGCAATGTATTTCCGTCTCCTTCTTTACCAGTAGTTGCTACATACAAACAAAAACGTTTTTATTTTTCTAACTGTGGATAGTGTACTTATTCAATTTTCAGGAACTATGGCAACAATACAGCCCTACCAGTACAATCCTGAATTTTCCAAAGAAGAAATAATTGAAAGAAAAAGACAAAGAAGCGGAAACGAAGGGAATTCAGATGATAGTTGGGAAGATAAATCACCGGAGCCTGAGCCTAGTCGCATGTAGGATGTTTCCACCTGTTGTACCTGCAAACGTTGCAAGGTCATGCCAACCGAGTTGGAGAATTGCTGAAGCCAAGAAAACTCTGATGCTTAGCCTACGTAGCCGAAGAAGGCACACCACCGCAATGTGTTACCGAGCTGCATGACTTCAGGGCAACGTGCCTCCCAAGGTCTTTGTTGAGGATTATGATGCTGCTTATGCACCATCTTCACACAACAGTCCGCCCTCACAATCCAAGTAATGTGTATGTATACTCTAGATGTGATGTAATTTTGACCACTGAGATGACTGACATTTCATGTTGTTCTCCTACATTTTCGTGACTTTGAGCGATCACTGATGGATGAATTTAGTCTGTAAATTGAATACATTTTAAACATATTTTTTATTTTTTTATTTTAATTCTGAGTAATGCGCCACCTCGCCCGTAGGCCTCAAGCCGCACTTAATGCAAATCAGAATGCTCATCGCTCACATGTCTTTCACTTTTGACTAAAAACAATATTTTTCTATGGCCCAAACTGTTCTGGCTTGAATGGGTGTTCACTTTTGTAATGCATCAATGCTTCAAATCACAAGTACATTTTTTCAGAAAGTAACATTTCTAAGGGCAATTATGCCATCAAATTTAGGATGCATTTTCAATTAAGGTGGTACACTTATCTGGTGCATTCAATTAAAATATTTATGTTTCTCTTTGACAGGTGGTACAGGCTGGTGGCCTACCATTCGTTTACCTGGTGGCTTCATGGGAGGCTTGGATTCCGCGTTTGACAAATAATACCCACCTGTGTTGTTCATGCCATTCGTGCCAAATTCCCCTGTGACAGCGGACAGTACAAGGGATTTTCAAACACTGTTCCGCAACCCCAAGTATACAATTTGTAGTTTGTTTGTGCCATCAACATCACCAAACTAAATAAAATACAAATGTGCATATATACGAATAGCTGTTTAAATTTTTCAGTGAGTCAAGAAAACGCCTAATCGTCTATGAGGGTCATGAAAGAATGGTTGGTGCCCCATTGCGCTCACCTCATCCCCATCCGTCCCCTCCCCAGTATCCCCCCTCCAGTAGTGGGTGGGTGGGAATGCTCAAGGTGCCAAACACCATGTACAACTCAAAGGAATCCTCCATACTCCCCTCTTCAAGACCCCGCCCCAGCAATCAACATACATTTGTGTCCCTTCAGCACGGTTCCGGGCCTTTTGCACTTGCCTCAAACCCATCCATCTCCCTCCAGTATCAATGGCAGCATGCACCTGTGGAAGTGCACTCGCAAGGGGGCTGGTTGGGTGGGAACACTCAAGTTGCCTAAACTTCAAAGGGATCTTCCAGACTGTGACCATTGTTCACATGGCCTACCCAGACCTGGTGTCTCCAGACTCCCCTTGCAAAGGGACCTCGTAATTAGGCGCTAATAGGTTAACGCGCCGCAGCCTTTTACGGCGCTGTTAACCCATTAGCGCCTGGGTCGTAATGAGGCCCTGTGGCTTTTAATATACATAACAATAATAAACAAAACATGTTTACTGTATTTATTTCACAAATCAACAGGTGTGCAGCGTGATCATAGTTCTCTACTTTTTTGGGCACTTGGACTCGGAAACAGGAACTGGCCCTCCTTATCTCACTGAGTGCCCCCATTGTGAGCTCTCAGGTCTGTGTGTTGGGGACCTAAATCTTGTCTGGTGAGCACTCTTGCGCTTGCTGGAAGTTTCCTTCCAGGCCCATGCCGCCACACTGTGGGGTGAAACATAGCCCCGGAATGCTAGAAATCAAGAGGATAGAGTGATGCAAATGCCCATTGCATAAGGCCAGCACAGAAATGGTGATGTCAGACATAAGGCCTATTGAACCAAAAGAAAACAGGCCTAAAATCTAAAGGAAAGAAAGTGGGCCTAAATCAAAAGTGTGAAGATATATGCGAAAAGCATTTCAGCAAGGAAAAGAAAGACATGGGGCTGATAATGCCATGTTATTCAATCCATGGAGAGCTGCACTTATACATAAAGAAACCACAGTGCCTACATTATCTTCAATGGAATACCATATTGCGCTCCAGTCATTGAAATTAAAATCAAGCTCCTTGCAATTACAAGAAATAAAATATTTTCCGGTTTGTTTTACCCTCATCCAAATGACAATATGCAGAGAAAATGCTCATTAGACTGTCAAAATTTGAACAAGGTTTTCTCATATAACTGCCTTATACATATGGACAATCCAGAAGTGATACTCATGTCTTTTGAAACTGTGAAAGCCTTATAAGATGTCATGGAAAATGCATTATATGTGAGTTTAAAGGGCCATAGCTTGCAGGGTACACAAGCCGGTCATTTCTTAACATCCAAATCCTTTCTGCTACTGCCCTAAAGACACAGGCCTGGTTGGCATCATCAATCAGGGCCATTACTTAAAAATATAGAGCAAATACACTGTTTAGATATAAACCACAGTAAGGACTGATAAGCCCATGTCTGTTCTTGCAGCAGAAGTGACCTTGAGTTCACAATTACCATAAAAGGTTCCATTAAGAGTTGCTATCAGGGCCTCACAGGCCTTGAAGAGGGAAACAAATGAAACATGAGCCAGGCTCTGGCTAGTCACATGTGTAAGGATAAATGAAACTTAGAGGAACAGGGGTAGGGGCTAGAGTGAGTGAGGCCTGTGAAGGCTGCAGTTGAATTAATACGCAAATACATATTCTTGCATAAAAAGGGCAGCGTAGATGCCACCACGGTCATTCCAGACTTTTATTAAATGTGACAGTCACCCCCTTTGAACCACGCTAAAACCGATTTTGGTGTGATAAACATGACTAAAGTTATTAATGAAAATTTGATTCGAGCCTTCCCTTTATTCCGAGAGATTTGAAAGTTGGTGTGAGCGTGCTGGTAATAATGAACATGGGAATTATAAAAGGGCGTATTTTTCACAGCTACAGCTCCTGAGTAAATGAAGGCAACCTGTATCTCTGCATAGCAAGGGTGTGCCGACTTCAGATTAGCATCATCTGATTTGCCTTAAACAGTAGTTCTCAAAAATATATTTATACAGGTAAAGATCTGAAAATGTATGGTAATTGCCATGTTGAGAGATTTTGTGAGTTTTAAAACATGCCACGCCCACTGTCAAATTGGGATGATGAAGCTTTCTCCTCCCACAGCTGTCATGATTCACTACTCCCATCCCCATGTCCTATTAGCACTCAGGTGGGAGGTGGGTAGAGAAAATCAACCTATCCCTTTTGCTGGAATCATAACAAGTTGGTGATGTCATTTGCCCTATAAGTCGATCAGTTTGCATAAGAACTGGGCTTTTTCAACTGATTCCGAGAGGCAACCTGCTGCTGAAATCTGGCGAGAAACATCCAGCAGAGAGGCACAATTCTTGCACTGGACAAAGGAAACAGGAGACATAGAAGCTGACTGGAACCCATTGGAGGATTCTGAGGAGATCATTGACTGACCCCCTTGCTGCCCAAGCAGTGTCCTGCTGTTCCCTGATGCCCATTCCAAGGTCTCTCTTGTAAGTAGAACTATGCCCGAAGCCATAGATTGTGTAGGGCGTCCATTTTTGAAGCATTGTTTAAGTAATTTCCGTATAGCAATATATCCTGTTGTCTGTGTAGATCCTAAGCATGTTTAATTAAAGTAAATCAATTAATTCTCCTATAGAAACCACAGGTTGTGTTTTGCTGGCATTCGAAACCAAAAAGCTCTTCCCAGTGTGTTTTGAGCCGGTATAGAAATAAAGATTTGCCAAAAGAATAAATCCCAAAACCCTGTTTCCACGTGATTGGGCAGGGTGCAAAAACGAAATTCCCCATTGATCCCCTTCATTTTAAATCAAAAGTATGAAGCCTGGTAGTGCCTTTGCATGTGAAGGGTACAAAACGAAATTGTCCCCTTGTTCCCATTGTGCTCTGACCAAAACCACAAAGCCCTGGCTGTTCCTTTAGGAGTGGCAAAACAGATTTTCCCATTTGCACTTCTTTCCCCTATTGCATCTGTGATTAGAATCCCAAAACCAATTTTCCCATTGTGTTCCCACTCTCAGTCACTGGCTTTCCATTCAGAGGGGTCAAGTTCAATTGATTTTTGGAGGGTGAGGGTTTTTGGGAGAATAGTATCATAACCAAAGCAGCAATCACTGTGTGTCTTGAATAGTTCTTTTTGTGTATTGGTGGGTGATTTGAAATTACATTGTGACTGCATATCTCAGTATCATCTCTGTGTTGGTGCCTTTTTGTTCTTGTGTTGCCACTGAACATTTTGTTTAAATATATATATATATATATATATATATTCTTAATACACACCAGCCTGGTTCCTAGTCCATTGTAGCACCGGGTACTTGTTTGGGTTGGGTTATGTGATCGTGTTTTTAAATGGTAGTTTGCTTATTGTCTCTTCGGTCCACTTTCCTGTCCTATCCACAAATGCTGATTTGTAGGGTTTCTCTTATCTGTTAAAATATATTACTTATGTTAGCTCTGGTTTTATATCTTGTGAAACAATATGATGTCCAACCTCCTATCTTGTTGACTACTTGTGTCCCCATGCCTCCACGTCATGCAGATGTGGCTGCGACTATCCTAAAAAAATGTGTCACATATTCTGTTATATCCATTATCCACCCGGTCCCTGCAATCAACATATGTTTTTGTCTGTTGAGCAGTGTTCTGTGACTTTTGCGCTCACCTTGTCCCCATCCATCCTCATCCTTAGTATCAATGGCAGTTGACACCTATGAACAGGGTCATACTGGGCCATACGATTGTCTCTGGCACCAATGAAAACGTGTTCCACAGTTCGAAGTTGCTATTCATTCCTTTTCGGACACTATTTGAATATTACCCAAAGGCGAGTATTTTGATGAAAAGGTGATGCAAAATGTGCATTTTAAAAATATATATTCACCAACAGTGTTCACTATTACTAGCCGCATATTGAAGTAACTCATCAAACTGGCCCACATTACCCCAAAAAGTTGGGCACTTTCATACATTTTTTTCCCACACAGCATTTTGCAATTGTGGTTCAACCCTGGCCCTATTGCCCGATAGGCAGTACGAGCAAGCCTATGCCTGTGCGCTCGCAAGGGGGCTAGGTGTGTGGCTATGGCAGATGTGAAACCTTGGCATCGAGGCTTAGTCGTTGTCAGCGGACATGTCACACATTCGCATACACACCCACTTTTCTAAGCCTTTATAAACAACTTTACATTTATCAGGAGAACATCTCAGCAATCCACAAGGTATATCTTCATCGAGATACCTGTTTCCCGGATACCTGTTCCCCGGCCCGCTGTATAGGCTCATTTGTTTGTCCGAGTAAGCATAGGTCACCTATTTAGATCTGTATGTTGATCGATTGCTGCTCTGAAAGTTTCTATCGATTTCCACCTAATGTACACAGTATTCTAATTTTCATTTATCTCAAAGACTTCACCATTATCGAATGTTTGATGTATTTTGATCTCGGTAAACAGCACACTGCATCACTGTGCATTGTAACAGAATGGAATGTTTCATAGTCAATGTTTGAAAGCATGTTTTCTTTTGGTGCTTGAAAGTTCATTGAATAGATGAGTAATATTTATTATATTTTATTTTTGTATTTGTAGAGCGCACTACAGCCCTCAGGCATCGAGGCGCTATGAAAGGCTTAGGAAGGCTTCGTTCAGGGTTAGATTAATGCGGTGCATTAATGCGGCCGCAGCAGAAATACTTGATACAGAAGATAGTTGCAGTTATCAGTGCACATTATCATGATCAGGTAAAATAGCAGTGAACATTATCAATACAGGTTACACAACACATGGGACAGTACATTGTTAGACAAAGAGTCTAGTTTTGATGGCCTTCTTGAAAGTCGCATGGGAGTCAATTCCCCTAATGGAAGGGGGAAGGGAGCAAGTGGCCTCCATGTTGGGGAATCTTGTACCACCCGCTTGCAGTCTGCGGGTGGTGGGTAGAATGATTCTGTTAGTATAGGCTGCTCTGGCGGGCCTGGAAGGAGTGTGAAGGCTGATTCCTTGAGCTAGGTAAGGTGGAGCACGACCGTGCAGGCACTTGTGCACCAGGGCAAGTGTTTTGAAGGAAATTCTCTCCTTGACAAGGAGCCAGTGGACATTCCTCCTGATCGGAAATGTGGTCACGTCTTGAGATGCCATTTGCAGCCATTTGTGCTAGTTGAAGTTTGGGCAGATATTTTTGGGGAGGTGCCTATAAGGAGGGCATTGCAGTAGTCCAACCTTGACCCAATTATCGCCCTGGCAATGGTGAGGCAGTTTGGATGGGAAAGAAAGGGTCTGGCTGCATTCAGGAGTTTAGAGTGGTACGCTGAGGAGGAGGCTATTGCATTAACCTGTCTATTCATGGATAGGTCAGGTTCAATGTAAACGCCCAGCGTCTTAATGACTTTGGAGACAGCAATAGGGATGTTATCAACTGTAAAGGAGCAGTATTGTTCATCTAGTTTACCCAAGGTGGACGGGGCCCAAATTAGCAGGAGTTCAGTTTTCTCACTGTTGAGGCATAACCAGTTTTCTGCCATCCAAGATTGGATTGTGGAATAAATGGAGTTGAGGGTGTTCAGGTCAGATAGACAGTAACCAGAAAGGGGGATAAGCACCTGGGTGTCATCAGCATAATTAGTGTATGAGATGCCCAGTGCCTCAATAATATTGAGCAGGGGCCTAGTGAATAGCTTATAGAGGGTAGGAGCTATGCATGATCCCTGTGGGACCCCCGACTTGATGAGGCTGGGGTTAGCGCATGAGAAACCTTCATCATTCTTTCCTGTAGGAAGGAAGTTAATCATGCACAGGCCCTCTGGGAGAAGTTAGCTGCAGTGGAGCGGTGATGGCAGAGGGTTTTGTGATCCACCAGATCAAGAGCAGCAGAGAGGCCGAGGAGCAGAAGAAGTGCAGGTTTGCCTGCATCGCTTAAGTCGTCCATTTGATTTTTTAAGTCAAGCAGAGCTGTTTCCGTGCCGTGCCTGGGCCGGAAGCCAGACTGCCGGAGACCTAGAAGGTGGTTGTCCTCGATACATTTTTGGACTTGCAGGTAAGCGGCTTTGTCCATAATTTTTAGAAGGAAGGGCACAGTGGTGATGGGCCTGTAATTCCCTGGGATCGATTGATCGAGAGAGGGTTTTTTCAGGAGCGGTCTAACCCAAGCTTCCTTAAGTCCAGTTGGAACATGTCCAGCTTGGAAGGAGTTAATGAATGCAGTGATGAGTGGGGCCAAGGAGGAGGAATATGTTACAATTTGCGGTATAACAATCAAGTGAGGATCTGCTCTTAAACCTCGACTCCACCACTCCGTGTGTTCTCATTCTGCTCGATCTCTCTTCTGCCTTTGACACTGTCAACCATGCCATCCTGCTCAACTGTCTCCGTGATAACCTGGGTATCACTGGTCAGGCTCTGGCGTGGCTGACCTCTTTCCTTTCCAATCGACCCTCCCAGGTCCAACTTGGGTCCTTCCTCTCTGACATCTTTTTCTCCACCTGTGGCGTTCTCCAGGGATCTAATCTCTCTCCCTGGCTGTTCAACCAGTATCTGGCACTCCTTGCCCACCGCATCGCCGCCCTCTGCCCCAACTTTCAGTGCTATGCGGATGATACCCAGCTCATTTTCAGGCTACCCTCGGCCTCCTCCTCTCCCTCCCTCATCTTTGACTGTCTGTCTGCTATCCAGGATTGGTGTGCTGCCAATGACCTCTGCCTTAATGCTAGTAAGACTGAGATCCTACTCATCGGCACACCCACTCCCTCCTTCCCTGCAGCTCTCTGGCCGGCCTCTCTTGGCCCTCTTCCTGCTCCTACCTGCAAGGCAAAAAACCTCGGGGTCATCTTCGACTCCACACTCTCCTTCTCTCCTCATATATCTGACGTCTCTAAGAAGTCACATTACCAGCTGCACCTCCTCAGAGGTATTCTTCCCTTCCTCTCCTTCCCCCAGAAGCTCACTGTCTCCCGAGCCCTGGTTCTCTCGAAGCTGGACTACTGTAACAGCCTCTATCTTAATCTGCCTGCCTCCACTCTCCGCTCTCTGCAACTCATCCAGAACAGAACTGCGAGACTTATCCTTGGCCTCAAGCCCAGGGACCGTATCTCTCCAGGACTGAAATCTCTACACTGGCTCCCAGTGGCTGCGAGGATTAAGTTCAAAACCCTCTGCATTGTCCACAAGGCCTTCTGGGGCCTGGGGCCTAAATACCTTCAACTCTCTCTTCCTAAATATCTTCCTTCCCGAGCCCTACGCTCATCCGTCTCCAACTCCCTCAGGGTCAGCCGCTTCTCGAAGCAACGAGCTGGGGGTAGATCTCTCTTCGTGGCAGGTGCCTCCCTCTGGAACAGCCTTCCTGCCTCCCTGAAACTTGAGGAGAACCATCTACGGTTCCAGAAGCACCTCAAAACCTTCCTCTTCGCTTCTGCTTTCTCTCTCCCTCTCCCCTGCTAAATTCTTCACCAAAACTGCACTGATCCTGCAACTGGGCCACTCTCACCAACCTTGGTCCTGGACCCAGTCACTCTTCACTTGCACTGCCTCCCTGGCAACCCCTGCACTGCGGGACTGTCTCTGTATCACTACAGCCCCCCCACCCCCTCCCCAGCACTTGTCTGCACTTACCTTGCACTTGCCACCAGCTGGCCCTATTTATTTATTATTTTATTTCTATTCTACTATTTGTATTGCACTCCCCCCCCTTCCCCTTGCATTTTTCCCTTCCCCCTACCCCTGCACTTGCGCGGTCTGAATGACACCTGGCCTAGTAGGATCGTTGTCTGTCTTCCCTTGGTTCCCCCCTCCCTGCCTCGTCGCGCCTAGAAACACTTGTGTATAGGCGCGTTACAAATGCCATATCATATCAATTCTGTCAGAAATTGATTGCCTTGTTAATTCGACTAGATTACACAGGTTTTCTTTCTTTCTTTAAAACAAACTTTACAGACAAAGCTATGTAATACGTCCTTTATTCACATTCATACATTATTATTTGTAATAATGAAGTCTATTTTTTTATACAGATCTTACAGACTTTTCAAGAATGCCTTCATGTATCGTTTTCGGTTGCCCTTCTGTGAGCCACGTCAAAACACTGGGCACAGTCCTGCATATATTCCCAAAGGATATTTATTTAATAAGAAGATGGATTACAAATTGCGGTTTTCCAGTGGACGAGATTGAAACTAGAGCCCAGGTTGTCTTGGGAGGCATGAGGGGCAATTGATTCCGCGTCTGCAGCCTGCACTTTACCGACGATATGTATGAACAATCATAGTACACAAAAAAGCGTCGACCTGGAATTCTTTGTAAATTGCTTCCAAATGCAATCCTGACTCAATTACAGCACATGCTGGCTAAGGTGAATAGTGGATGATCAATATGGTATGTTTGTTGGTATGTAAGTCAGGGGTGTATATAAATATGTCTCTCAATGATCTCTCGATTTATTTAAAATAGTGCATTGAAAAGGTAACTTCATGAATGGTTTAGAGTTTTTGGTGTTTATTTCCATCAATGTTGTATTACTCAAGATTCCCTAGTTACCAGAATCAACAATATTTTAAAATGTTTCACTTTAGACTACTTTCTCCATCCCTGCTTTTAGGACACTCTAATAAATCAGTGAAATGTGACCCTTAGTAAAAACTTCCATAGTGCCCTTTAAAAGTCACCTGTGGGATATATTTACCCATTGAACACATTGCCCCACATCACTGAGATGTATTACGCTAGAAACAGCAACCTGGCTGTGCTGGCTCCTGTGCACACCAGGACCTCAAAAACTGTGTTTTGGCAGCAACAGAAAAATGGCTGCACCATCTTGCCTCATACACTTCAGGCAAAATGGAACAAGGGAACACTGAAAGCATATGCCAGTGCGTTCTGAGACATATGTATGGAATCAATTGAAGCGGCAGCACTGCATTGCTGCAAAAGCCCAAAATTCTCCTTCAGAATTAAATCTTTTTTTTCACCCTTTCAAAATGCTGTGTTATGCTATTTCCATATATACATTCTGAAACCACTGTGATGGACACGGCCATGCCAGGCCCAGGATAAGTCATTCTGCCTCAGAAAAACCAGGCATAATTCCTGAATGACAGGTCCTGTCAAAGTAGATTTGAAAGAAATTAACAAACAACTTTCTTTTCACCCGCACGGGAAGCACGCGTTTATTTTTTTCCGAAATGTATCCAGGCGCAGGAGATCAAAGAGACATTTTACTATCTGAGCCAGGTCAAGGATAAATGTATCTATACTTAAGATAAGAGTCCTGCAGCAAGGAAAATGATTAGAGCTGCAAAGGCAATGGCAATCTGAAGGGCTGCAAACCAAATTAAAGAAAGAAATGATAGCAGTTTTTAACACATGTGGAAAAATGCGCTGTGCTGACTGAAGAGAAAAAAATGGCCTGTTTAAAACTCAATTTTTAATGAAAGCCTGCTTACTTAGCAATGTAAAGGAATTATGTTAGTGGTGGCAATACACACATACGATATCTTCTGTCATAGGTTTGTTTAATTCAAAACCCAAAGTGAGACATTAAACAGTTTAAAGCACATAGGCTGAAGTTGTAAGCTCTCAGGAAAACATGTTATCTCAGTTGCCAGCTATGAAACTCCTCCAAAGAAGGGAGATACACCCTAAATCCAGGACACGTAGGTGCGAAGTGCCAGCTTGAAAAACTTTGTATGGGACACGACAATGAAAGTTCCTATGCTCATCAGACAATCGTCTGTGCTTCACGCTGGGACAATAGCAGTCCTGGGACACTCAACTGTCAAGTGTGAAGGGGCAATAAAACCTTCAATTAAGAATGGAAACCCCTTGCCTGGAAGGAAATGAAAGCTGCTTGCAGTTGAAGGAAGAAAAAAAAAAAACAGGATCAAGAAACAAAGTGACTGCCTTTTGGTGCCAGAGACTAAGTTACAAAGAAAATATAAAGTATTTTATTTCTGTAGCAAGAATTAAAGTTCGCAGTTTTTAAATCTAATTTTGTGGGCTATCTTTTAAAACTTGGTAGAACTTATTGCTGCATGGGGAACAGAAGTTACAAAATATGACTGATTCCAAGGAAATTATTAATGTGGCAAACATAAGATGTTGTACATACATCCCTGGGGACAAATCGCATTTGTGTAAAAAATGGTAGAATTTTAGGCCAAATCTTTAATGTGTAAAATTACCAAAATGTGTCAGAAAGGCGAAACAAGGTTGCACAGACCTGGGGATTGGACTGAAATGTGAAGCACAGAATATGTGAACTGTGTGTATAATTTTCCAAGATATTGCAAGTGAAGAAATGTATGTTTTTGGCAAAATCGGGTTTTAAGTCAAGTAAATGTGGGAGTGTTGGGACATTGTAAACCTCACCTCATAAACCTGACATCATCCCCTTAGAAATCCAACCAACTGAGAGCGAGGCGGAGACTAGCTTCCCTGCCCAATCCAAGTAGCTTAGCGGTGGTTGTAGTTAACCCTGCCAGCCTCTACCTTGGTGATGTCCTTTTGCATTATAAATAAGGGTCCCTGACAAGACCCTGGACACACACTGATTCCTGATTTCCTACGCCGGCGTTCTGTTCTTGTCTGTTGCTGTCTTCATCTTGCATTTATCCATCTGAACTCCAGATCCTAACCACAAGGCCAAGAAATTGCTGATTCTGCATCAGCTAGGCCTCCATTATAAAATAATCCCAGTAACCAAGGGAAACGCTCTGGTGTTTTGGGAAGCATCCTGAATTAACTTGGCTTGCCACTCACTGCATGCTGCTGCCATCCTGCTACCCTGATGACCTATAGTATCCAGTAACCAGAACTGCCAGTCCAGAAGAACTATCCTTTGGTATCCAGTCCATGCCCAGCTGCCCATGCCCGCTGATTTTGTCCGGCTGTCCTGTGTTAGACCAGATCCGTGTGGTGATCCAGAGCGCTGGCTGTCCAAAATTCAAAAACTAAGAAGTGGACTATGAGTATCAAAAGGAACCATAGAAAACCATAGCCTACCTTGCCTTGCCTTGTCCTTAGTTCCAAACTCTAAGCTATTTTATACTTATCCTAATAACTTTTAATATTGTCAAAATCATTCTTGCCACCCTGTATTTGATTCCTTGTGCTAGCACCATCATCTTTAATAATTTTGTCTTGTAAAATCCTAAGCTATTAATCTTGTTTGAGTGATCGGACTGGGTCCTCCAGGGCCCAGAGGTGCTAGGGTTGAACTCGCGAGTCTACCACAGAGCTTACTCTGTCTCAATCTGGTAGCCTAGTCTGAATGTTCTAGTGTAGAGTAAAACTGTCCTTATCAAAATTGATTTCTTTTCCTTTTTCGTGCCTTCATTTTCTCAAAAATGCACCTCACTAGATCTTGCATAACTCACTCAATTTAACATAATATTTACAATATTTCACCCGTTTTTATTAAAAACCGTTTTGGTAAATTCAGGTAGGAATTGCAAAAGTGTGTTGATAATACAACATGTCATTTTGATTATAAACTGTTTTCAATCTTCCATTCCATTTTGAATTGTATGCTTTTTCTCAATCCATTGCTTGTGATTGCTAGTATCTTTCCAGTGTTGCTTTAGTAAAGAATTGTTTTGTTTCAAGAGTTTTAAACACATTCATTCATTTATTCATCCATTTCCAAGTGTCATTTAGCATTGCCAGGGTTTAAAATCCGTTTATCGGGCGCATCCGGGAAGTGCACGGAAGTGCCGTGCTGTTGTGCTGGGGACACTCTCTTGCTCCTGTGTCTGTTGTGCTTCGACTGGCGTCAGTGCATCTTTGGTGCCTTCAAAGCTTCAAAGCTTTGTTTGCCTGTATGCTGGAGAGGAAGCACAGGTGTTTGAAGTCGCAGCGAAACGCAACTTTAGGAATGGAACTTCAGTAACAAGTAAATATTCTACCACATGGGACTCTTTGCGGGACTCTTGCCATACGTTCTATGCTTGTTACACACTTTATGTTGGTCATTGGTGGGAAGTGCTGCTGGTAGTTGTGCAAGACTTAACTCAAGTCGCTCTTTTTTTTGTTGCAGCAACGCTCTGCACCCATGGCCCTGCCCCCTATTCACAGGCATGCTACTTTACCTGCATGCACGCGCATCCGCACGTGCATCCGGGAAGTGCACGGAAGTGCCGTGCTGTTGTGCTGTTCGTCTGGTGAGCGGGTGCAATTTAGAGCTTAATCTTTTGGCACAGGTAACTTTATGGAAATCCAAAGGGTAACTTAACCCTTCGAAGCATATCTTTACTGAGAGTTGTACTTATACCCTTTCTTGTTACTTTGCTTTGCATAGTGCACACAAGAGCGAATGTAAGGTATTACTTGGTACGTGTCACGTTAAGTGAGGAGTGTAATGGCTGCACATTTACATAGCGGCCACATTGAAACTCAATCTACAATTAAAGCTCGTAAGACTAATCATCAAAGTAAAACGCCTTGTTTGGACGCTTGGAATATTGCACTAATTATTAACAAGCATAACGACAATGAATCCCCATTAATGCTGAGTAGAAACAAGTCTTTATCTAACCACAACCTTTTTGACGAAGTCACTCCCCAAGACGTGTTATCTGTACAAGAACATAGGTCACTTAGAGGGCAGGGCAAAGCCGGAATGGCATCCGTAGGAAAGGTAGAAGGAAGCACCGTTGAAGTTAATCTAAGGAAAAGCTTCCTAAGTATGCCTGAGATTGATGACATTACTACTCTTGGTGCCATAGAGGACACACCAGTGGGTCCTCCATCTGATGTGTAAATTCTGGCCCCTGCAGTATTGATCAAATTGGAAAAAACGGTATTACTTTCTGCCGGACCTTCAACGCCGGTCACAGTTCGACCAGGCCGCAAACACAAAGTGCATTTGCACTGCGAACCACAACTTTCAGCTTCCTTTGCAACATATCCATCCAACTATGATGCCGAAATTTCTGTTAACAATCCACTACCGATTAGCGCAGACCAAAAGGAGATGCTGACGAATAACGTTGCGCATTCATGTTCTTCCCATGAGGTACAAACCTTTACACATTCTATTCCCTCTGATGAAGAACATTCTGCAGCACCAAAGCCCAATTCTAATACTTTTCCAGAAGATTTACAAATAGTAATATCGAGAATACTTAATCTGCTAGATCGTCGACATGATTACACCCATTATGAGCTTTGTGACATCAAGGCCGCACCGTCAGTGATGCTCTCTAAATTAAACAAGTTGAAGGGATTCATCTTTGCGGAGAACTATAGGAAGGAAGGTGGTTGTATTTCTCCTTCCTCCGCTAAGATTGATAGGCTTTCAATGGCCATGCAAACTGAAATACCCACTTTACTAACTGAGTCAGTTCACAATTTTGTAGAACGACCACAAGTATTTCAGTTCTCCCAATCTTTTGCACAAACACTCAATGCACCTAAAACCAGTGAGGCAATACACATTTTCACGCATGCCCAACTCTGCCAGATTGTATCCAATCGTGCAGAAAAAATCGATCAGTTGATATTCTTTAATCAAGCCAATGAAGGAGACCCAAGTTCTCCAAATGTGCAACAGGACCTTTGAACCCAGGAACCAATCTTGAGTACCCTGACAGTCCATCAGCACTAACAGCTATTTTGGGTGATGAAATTATCAATAATAAATCTTTGGTAGCCGCTGAATTGCCGGTGGATGATCCAAAAGAAACTATCCACCAAAAACATTTTGCTTCACGTTAAGAAAAAAGCTTATTTACTGGTGCAATGAATAGACTTAAATTGTGCAAGGCTGAACAAGCTGAAATAGAAAATAACCATAAAAAGACAAAAAAGGAACCCAGAAGCTAAATATTCCTGATATGATCAAAGATAATTTAAACATGAATAATCATGTGCCTGAGAGGAATGCTGCTTCAACCAATCCCTCACTTTTGCCTTACACTGATCTGGGGATTAATGTTGAGGAACTGACTCCTGAAAGTAGACAAACCTTACAAATACAGTCTCATGTAGGCAAAACCAGGGGAAAACAGCAAAAACCTGTAACCGGTCCGACAAATTTAGATAAACAAACTGCATTTGCATCCTCTCTTACCACCTCGCAGCAATCCTTGTTATCTACATTCTATAAACCTATTCTTAACAAAAGAACTAATGTTGTGAATAAGTCAGGTGCTGAAGGACTGAGTTGCACGGTTGGGGAATGTTTGATTCCTCCAGATAGCAAACATCATATGCAAAAACGGGGTGATAATACCATTCTAACTACCAGCTCCCAAGAAATCTTGTTAGAACCTCTGCTTAATCAAAACCATCAACTATGCAATGAGGTTCCTGTTGGGAAAGAGTGTACAAATAAATCTAACTTTGACTCTCTCCACACTTTCAGTAAGGCGCATTCACCTGAGGGTCTTCCATTGTCAGGTGACAAAGATGAAACATTACATCATGCTGTCGAAAAGAACATCTCCTCCAAAGATGAATCCGTTGTATCCATACAGATTTCGTCCATTTTAGGTTGGATTAGTACCCCTGAAATTAATGGAGGGAAGAGTCTAAATAGATAATTTATGTTACAGGCCTTTCAGAAAATTCCTGCACTTAGAACTTTAGTCTCTAGTGACATTGTGTGGATCACCCTTCCTCCTATCAATAATTACAGGATGGTATTTCAAGTGCAATCAACAATAATTTCCGAATTAATTTGGGCACACAAAAGAGAACTGAAAATGCTAGGATTATCCGTGTTTTTTTTACATTCAATTGAAGAAGCAAAGTAATTCAACGAGACTCCCCTTCCAACACCACAGACTACCAATACATTACCCTTGGGGATGACCTCTTTTCAATCCTCGGAGGCCAAAGTAATTGCCCAACTAGCCGCCATTTCCTCCAACACTAACGACTGGTCTTGGTTATCAGTCGTGCTGAATACAAAGGCGGAGCAAAAATCAATCTCCACATAGCAAAAGTTGGCTTAGGGTGATGTCCTGGAACTCGTGCGGAAATAAGAACCTTCTAAATTGGGCAACTAGATATTTGTCCCAGCAACAGATGGACATCATCCTATGCCAGGAAACAATGGGGGTCATCCTGAGCTTGGTGCTAAAGGAACAGCGATGCCGGTAAAGGAATACCGGCATCGATTACCGCTGCAGGATATTCTGATCAGCCCGACCGCTATTAGCGGCATCGTAAAGTACGATGCCGTTAATATCGGTCTGGGCGCGCGCATGCGACCCACCATGCCAGCATTAGCAGCATGCCGTAAACTGGAGTAGATCACAAGTGAAGCGGAAATGCAAATAACGGCCTCATGAAGGTGGAAAAAGTGCTTACCGGCATGCCGTAAATACCGGCATCGCCGACCTACCATAAAATGCCCTGAGCAATGTTCACAACTGCCACAGGTGCACACAATCAGCACAGGTGGAGGCAATGGAGTCAGGCCCAGAACAAAAGGAGCACACCACACCCCGTCCCACACCGAAGATGATTCCAATAGTAGTAGCATTACTAGAACTGGAGGACATGCTTGCATTGCCACAACATCAACAACAACAGCCGCCACCACAGAGGAGACACAGGAGGAGAAGGAGGGTGAGACAGGCCCACCATGCCCCACCTGTGCAGCCACCATTACCACGCCGGCAGCCCCCAATCCCTTGCATCAGAGCCAGTCCTTTCAACCTAACCCCTGAGCAGATCCACACCGTCTGGACCGGGACACCATCACCACCATAGTGGACCTGATACACGACGACATAGTGAGCCTCATTGAAATGCGCACCGCCATCCCCCCTCTACTGAAGGTAGTGTCTGTGCTCCACTTCCTTGCCACAGGCACCTATCAGCACACAGTGGGGCACATGCACGGCATAACACAACCCTTTTTTTCCCGGATTCCGAACCAAGTGCTGGATGCCCTCCTCAAGCACACAAGGGACTACATATCCCTACCACGGACTCCCCAGGAGATATTTGATACAAAAGTTGAAGTTGCCTTCCATGCACTGGCAGGCATGCCAAATTGTGTAGGTGCCCTCGACTGCACCCACATGGAGTTGGTGGTCCTGCATGCCATGGAGCTGGTGTACCGCAACCGCAAGCAATACCACTCCATCAATGTGCAGATGGTATGCGACGCCATCAATATCATTACACATTGTTGTGCCCGATATCCAGGATCAACTCATGACTCTTTGGTCCTGCGGAACTCCACGCTACCATGCTTCATGGAGCGACATGCCTGGCTGCTTGGTAAGTTGCAGGACTGGCACATGGCATTGAAATGGGGGGAGAGATGCACACACCATCAGGCTGCCAATGTTGACATGACTGCACGATGTGCACATCACCGCGAGCACTGTGCCCCAAATCATCACAAACCGTACTTAACACCCAAATCCCATAGGAATGAAGTAAGGTCGACACCTATCACTACATGACTAACAGGAATCCACCCCACATCCCACAAGTGCACCACTCATCAGCAACCCTCACCCTCCGTAACGCCATCCTGCACCATGCAGTGCATATGCACCAGGTTGCTATCTCCAGCATATCACCACACAGGACAAGCATCCCTGGGAGTGCATCAAACTGAACCTACTAGGGAATCCACTGTCTGGCACAGGGCCGTTACACTCACAGGAGTGCTGCATGTCACCATAGGAATGATCAGTGCTGATTGCCCAATATTGCACAGACTACTGCCAATGCTCCCTCTAAGTAAATCTCACAGAACCCAACACCTCACTAATTTGACACTGACACAGCTGTATGCATACACGATGCATGTGCAACAAGACATCAGTGCACACCATGTATCATCTTGAAGATGCAACCCACACCATTAGTCCATGGCACAGGACACATTGAGGGACTGCAAATGTTGTCAATGCATCCAGGGACATGTGCATGTGGGCAACGATAACCTGAAGGCATGTGTGACTAGTACAGCTGTCCATCATGAATCGCCTAACATTTACCTTTATTTCCCTCTCATGCAGGTGATAGTGGCTATCCCTTGAAGCCATGGCTCCTCACTCCTGTCCGAAACCCACAGAACAGGCATGAGGAGGACTACAATCGTTCCCATACTGGTACCTGTGTGGTCATCGAGCAGACCTTTGGCCTGTTGAAGGCACGATTTTGCTGCCTGAGCCGTTCGGGTGGGGCACTCCTCTACAGGCATGAGAAGGTGGCCAAGATCATCATGGCATGTGTAATGCTGCACAATATGGGCATCCGCCGGAACGTGCCCCTGCCCCCTGACATTGAACTGCCATCACCTGATGATGATGAAGGGGAAGAAGAAGATGTGGTTGGACATCATCGGGGTGCCGATGCACAGGAGGGATGTGCTGTGCGCCAGTCTGTGATTGCACAATATTTCTGACACACAAGGCAGCAGAGGGTGACATTATGGTTGGACAGAGGGCACTGGGTGTGGGGTTACATTTACACTATGCACTGTAAATTAATAATTGACACATGCGCAATGATGAATGTCCACTCAGGTCTTGTTTTTCCCACAACCGGTGTATTGAATGTAATAATATGAACGTAAGTGACGAAACCCTCTACCACCCTCGCCCCCCTCCCTGTCCCACCACAACTCCCCCACACACCCTCACCCCCTCCCCTTCCCCCCGCAACTCCCCCACACACCCTCACACCCCTCCCCCTCCCCCCACAACTCCCCCACACAAGTCCCATTGAGTCCCCGAAGCCTACATGAGGCTGCCATAACTATTACTCGGCACTCCCTGACCCAGGGGGTGGCATGTCTTGTTGGCACTGTGTACGGGCCGACCTCCGGAGCGGGCTCGTTTGTGTGGAACTGCAGGACGATGGTGTGGCCGCCTGCTAAGGTTGTGTGGCGGCATGCCCTACCTCCATGGCAACCGTGATGCGCCCTAACACATGCCAGAGGGCCGAGACCTCCTCGTAGAGGCGACTGGTGTTGTCCGAGAAAGATCTCACCAGGGAGGCAGTGTTGTCGGTAATGGACCGGCCTAGTGCAGCTAACTCCGTACGCCACTCCTCTCTGGCCTGCCTGTTGTTCTGTACGAACTCACGCATGAGTATAGTTGGCAGGTCAGCCTGCTGAGGCCCTGCGGGTGCACCCATGGATGTATTCGGCCCCTGGCTGTCATGGCCAGCCTGCTCAGCCTCCCCAACACTGGAAACTGGATTTAAGTGTCCCTCTGTGCGGTCATGGCCGGACTGCTCTCGGGTGCTGGCGTTCCCGGTATCGAACTATGATACTTGGGGGGATGCAAGTTGAGGACCACATCCATTATATCGTCCTCCATGGTGCCCCAGATGTCCTCCTCTGTGTCATCCACAGTGAGGGGTGCTGTGGCTATCACCTCCCCAGCCACACTCGACTCCTCTGAATGTGGTGGCTTGCAGGTGTCATCAGGCTGGCCAGTGGGTGGAGGTGGTGGTGCTGCTGTGCCCTCCACGGGCCTCGGTGGCAGAGGTGCAATGGTTACCTGCGGTGGCTTGGATGATGGTACACGGCGCTCCCTGGTTTGTTCACTCGAGGTTGACGGCCGGTTGCTGTCCTCCTGGGACCTCTTCCGGGGTGTGGCCTATACAGGGGTGCCTTTCTGCCCATTGCTGTCATGGTCAGTGCCTGTGGGGGTGGAAGAGAGGGACGGCATGAGTGATGTTTTGATAGGCATCATACATACATTAGGACTACTGCTCATCCACACAATTGGGGGTTATTTGCATTTGTGTTTGGAAGGGCACGTCATTTGATACATGGGTGGTAAATGTAGGCATATGTCGGCGTCAGTCATGTTGGCCAGGCACAGTGCTGTCTGACTTGCAACTATTTTACACATGCACGCTGCGTGCCTCGTGGAATTTTCTACTTTGTGTGGTATGTGTCATGTACGATTTTGCCTTACAACAGGCATCTGCATGTGTCTGTCATGCATCAGCCTACTTTACGGGGAGTCTGTGTGTGTGGGCGACCATAGTGTGACTCTTCGGACTGACATTGAGGATGACTTTCATCAGATTTGGCATAGCAGTGTTTACTTTGGACACTCACCTCCATCACCTGATGTTGTGGTGCCACACTCCATCTCGCCCACGCCTTCGATGGATTCCATCCCAATCATGCTTGCTCATATGTCCTCCCATGGGGTGAGTTTCATAGGGAAACTGGGACCTCCTCCTGTTCCCACGGCCTGGCTGCGATTGACCGAGAGGATGTTGCGCACCCTTAGGCGCAGGTCGTCCCATCGCTTACGGCAATCTTTTACTGTGCGTGGTGTGTTGCCCACAGCACTAACCTTCTGGGCAACAAGTGCCCAGATCTCTTTTTTTCTTAGCACTGCCTCTCTCCTCATGTTGCTTGAGAAGACTGTGGCAGCATGCTCGTGCAGGGTGTCCACAATCATCTGGAGCTCATTCTCGTTAAATCGTTCCTTTCTCAGGTGGGCAGCTCCCTTCTTCAGGGCCTTAGGCATTGTGGTCTTGGAGGTGGTTGTTTTCTGACAATCAGCAGTGTCCCAGGGGTCCTGTGTGGTGAGGATGGCAATGGATTGTGTTTTTAAAGATGGCCGCTGTGCTCCTTTCCGTTCCTGTGCGATGACGCAACTTCCAGTTCCGCTTATTAGTGGTGACCGTAGATAGCGGTGACCACTAATTACGGTCACCGCTATTTACGGTCACCGCTAATGACGCATTGGACAATGTCGGTAGTGTTATCTGCGCTATGCTTGATGCCGGTTAGGGCTTTTTGGGAGCCTTTTGCGGCATGGTGCTAGTTACCTTACCGGCATGGCGTAAAGCTTGTGCCCGCGAAGTCATACAAGTCCTCTATTAGCGGACTGGTGCCAGCACGGACACGCTATTTGTGCCATGCCGGTAAGGGACATTACTTACCTCCAAACTCAGAATGAGGGCCAATGTCTAGTAGACAAATTCAGCTTAAAGGCTTTGCTGCCTACCAGATGGAGGCAAAACATGGCCCTAAGGGGAGGCTCTCTTGGGGGTGGCAGTCTTCGTTAACAATAGACTTCCATTTTCTCTACTAATGATTCAAAGAATTCATCCTTTGTGGCCATAGCTATCGACATAGGAATATGTGATTGGGACTGTTTTTTAAATATTTCGTTATACTACAACCCACTTCACATGCCCATGGTAACCTTATTAGAAAATCTGCAAAAACAGTTTGATGAGGTATTTTCTCAGTGGTTTTACAATCAATCATCTAAATTTGTGCTTGGGCCTGCGGAAGGTTTCAAGGGTTGGTCCCTTGAGGACATATTATGGGGAATTGGAAAAATAAACAACACAAAGGCTCCGGGACATGATTGTATTCCGCCATGTGCCCTAAAACACAACCCAGAACTGGGGGGGGCCACTGTTAAAAATCCAACTTGATGAGATTTGTAATTCTTCGAAAATGCCTTCTTCATGGTTGAAATCAATCATTGTACCCATCCACAAAAAGGGGAGGAAGAATGATCCTGATAGTTTCTGTCTTATTGCACTTAATGATGCAGGGGCTAAAGTATTTGCCATCTTACTACTTCAACAGCTACATGCTTATCTACAGCAACATGCTACACTCTCGCGTTTCCAGATTGGTTTTCGAGCCCGAATGGGCACAGCATTAAACGCGACAGTTCTAGTACATTTGCTCCGTCAAACCAAAATACCCAATGCAGGTGCCTTGTATATGGCATCGATTGACCTCTCAACTGCCTTTGATTGTGTGGTTCGAACCATTTTGTGGGAGAAACTCGAATGTAAGGGTGTTCCTAACCATCTAATTTCACTGATTGCGAAATTACATCATGGCAGGTGCTACTACACAACCGATTTCTACAGAGGTGCGGGTTAAACAGGGATGTAACTTGGCGGCCACCTTGTTTAACCTCTACCTCTGCGATATCGAGCAAATATGGCAAAACAAAATCTGTTATCCTGCTAAGCTTGGGCATTTGAAATTACAATGGATGGCATTTGCAGATGATGTGTCGATATTTGATCGGACTCCATATGGTCTCCAAAAAAGCTTGACATATTTTCAGACTATCTGTCTAATCACAATCTGCAATGTAATGTGAACAAATCAAAAATTTAAATTATTACAAATCTGAAAAAGAAAAAGTACTCTGTGAAATGGGCCATAAAAAGTCTGTAGCCACAAATTTAAAATATTTGGGTTTTGATGTGACTAATTCTTACCAAAATAAAATGTGGAGAATAAATTTAAATGCAAAAAATACTGTATTACGCTCTCAAATAAAGATAGTCTGCGCTAAATTTTGTAAATTCTCAATGGGGCCATTGTTGGAATTCTATCTTCTAAAAGTTGAGGCCATTTTATTATATGGTTTAGACTTATGTCTTGTAGATATTGATTCCATACTCGATCAGAGTCAGGGTCACTTATGGAAAACCACTCTTAGAATGCCTAATTCACTCCCGAATTGTGTATTGAGACAAGAGCTTGGTCTAACTGCTCTATCAGCCAGATATCATTGGAGACAACTATCTAATCTGGCAAAAATGCTCTTTCCACCATCAAACTCACTTTATGAAGAATTCTGTGTTATGCTTCAAATGGGAAATCCACTATCTGTGGTAACCTTTCTGAAGCATATGAAGTCTACTTAATAAAATTGCATTAAAACCCACTGATCTTGAATTTCGTTACGCAGACGTAAAAAAACGACTCTTTGAGTATGATTGGGCAAAAACTTTGAATGAAACGCGCACCAAAAAACTGTATTCAGAAGCAGCTATATTTGTGGCGGCAAGGACTCCGCGTAGAGCATATTTGCTTAAATTTCTGTCTAGTAAACTACGAGACATATATTTATGATTTAAGCTTAATCAAATACACACCCTAGAGAAAACAGTTGAGTGGAACGGGGGAGTCGCTAGAATAGCACTGCGCTATGCCACTTTTGTGGTGATGATACACAGAACGAAACCCTAAAGCATTTAACATTAGATTGTAATCACTTGAAACGTGTTGTTCCTTAACAATTGCAACTGAACTTGTTGGTATAACACAGAATTCTAGAGAATGGTGCTGGAAGATGTTCATGTGGGGTTATTCATTTAAATCGAATCTGGCACTTACACAATTCCTTGTTATCCTTCCATGAAAATTAGACTCTAAGTATGTAATCAATGAAAAATAAGGAAGTTGTAACTTGGTGATCATTTGTTACATTTATGAATCTTGCAAACTTTCTTGGAATCTAACAATGTACCAATAGAATTCTTCATCTACATTGTATTAAGACATTGGCTTCTCTTTAATTAAGTATAAAAATTCAGAAAAATAGTATTCTATTTTGTTATTCTGCTGAGATTTCTGGATCAAAGAAGATGATGAGTAAATCTGTTGTGAATTTAATTTGTATACTAAATGAAATTTCTATGATATGATGACCTTTTAACTTTTGTAACAATGACGATGTTTACGTTGTAACAGTTTGTTTATCAAACTAATAAACAACTATTAATTAAAAAAATAAAAAATAATTGAAAAAAATCTGTTTTTCTCTCTTTGTTGGGGAGGGAAAGTCGGATTTACATTCTGTTTCTTGTCTGTCATTCCTTATTACCTGCTGATTCTGTTTATCCACTTAAAATTGATTATTTGTGGGTTGAGGGAACCTTGCAGGGGGGAATTCTAACTCAAGTGCTATCTTAGCTAAAACCAAAAAGTGATCCTATTAGCTAGTGTTTAGTAGTTGTGTCAATAGAAGGTTAAACAAAGTGCCTTGCTTACATTCATATAGTTCTTATCACCCCATTGGTGATTGCTAAATTTGGTAAAATGGGACTGACAGATCAGCGCCCCCCAGAAATTGATGGATGGGCGTCCCTGTACAGAGACCCAAATGTTAGGGCTGATCTCTCAGACAAGGAAGACTCCTATGAGGGGAGGGTCAGGGAATCAGATCCACTGAAATACTGCCTTCCAAAGGACCAGTTGGTTAAATTTGATGGGGAACTAAATGAAATAAGGCCCAACAAGAGCATCCTAAAGACCTCTACGCAGTCAGGGCAGTGGGGGGATACTCCGCCAACCCTGGGAGCAGGGAAGGGTCAGAAGACTCTTCTGAGCAACACAGGAGTAGAGAAACTAGGCCCCAACATTCTGCAAGCTCTTCTCAAGCTCACAGAATCCTGGGAGTGCCTAGAGGATCAAGAAGGGACCTCCAGTAGCAGCGCCTCTGAATCTGAGGGTGAGTGGACTCGGGTAACTAAAACAAAGAAGGCAAACAAACTTAAGAGAGCCATGAACAAAGGTCCCATTAGGCAGATTAAAGCCATTAGGAGTGACATATCTCCATATCATAAAAATGCGAAGTATTCTGTTTAGGAACACTTAGAACTATATGAGCAAATGATGGATACTTTTCATATGAAGGACAGCCAGAATTGCATAGAGTATGTAAAATGGTCCTTCTCCCCTGAATACTCCAGTTTCTTTGTGGGACTGGAGGACCAGAACCACTCCAGCTGGTCCACCTACAGGGCGGCCATCTTAAAAAAAAATCTGTTACAGAAACCCCCAAGAGGCCGCCAAGGCGGCCTACAATCTGCAGTGTGGGGAAGATCAGGCCCCCAAGAATTTGTGCAGAAGCTCAAACGCGCCTTTGCACAGACCACCAGGAGGGTGCGCACAGCTAGTTGGGAGTTCATCACCACCTTTTTTCATGCACTCCCAAAATATATAATGGCCCAGCTGGTGAGGGACTTTCATGAGAAAAGATTGCTGGACTGGGTCATAGAGCAGGTGTCTCCATTTATGAGGTCCAAAAACCTGCAGATAACAAAATCCAAACAAAAACCCCAAACCAGCCGACACTGTTGCTAAGGTGGCAGAGGTAAAGGTTGCCCCCATTTGAGATCTGGAGATGGGGGGGGGCCTAAACATATACCTGTACCAAATCGACCCAAGGCCCTCGGGCCAATCCCAGACCGGTGGTAGTCAGGGAGGTAATCCCACAAATGGGACCCCTAACTCCCCTGATTACATCAGCCCCCGGTACAAGGGTAACAGACCAATCCTGGGATATGTATGGACTCCACCAGCCCAGGGTATGGTCCAACCAGGTAAATGCTGCCCCAGGAAACTTCCCTCCTAACTTGCCCCGTGAGGGCAGTAATCATCCATATGACGGGTTGAGTTTATTTCCCCAGAGCCCACAAAGGACAACCCTCCTTTCCTTCCCCGCTTTCAGGAGCCCAGACAGCCCAATCCGGGAGAGAGGAGGCCAAGGGTGGACGGTTACCAAAATTCTCAATACCCAGGGTACTATGGGAGAAGGGATACCCTTCCCGTGACTCACCTAGGGTTGACCAGAGACCCCCATACCAGCCGGAACAGGTGTCACAACTGGAACGCCAGGTCCAGAACCTATCCCAGGTCGCATGTTGAGGACTCATCAGAACCCTCAGATGAACATGGCGGCTCAGAACCCCACCAACCAAGGGTCTGGGACTTCAGAACAATGACGGGGAGAGCACCCTGACAACTCACCAGTTCTAGAGGAGGGGGAATGGGGGAGGGAGGTGTGAAGGCCTAAAGCAGCGGTGCACAACTGATTTTGACAGAGGGCCGAAAGTACCTTACATGAGGGCTGTAGTGGGCCAAAAAGTAAATGTGGGCGGGGCGGTAGGCGGGACATGTCAGGAGGCTTTTTCAACCCCCAATTTGTATTAAACACATGGAAAAAGAATATGTTTTTAAGGGGTAACGATTTTTATTGCATATCAAACTTACATTTTGTACTACACATTTTCCATTGTTATCATTTACTTCAATGTAGTTATTGTATATCGTCTGTTTAAATTATATATATTTTATTGACCCTTGATTGGACATTCCGTTATTTTGGACTGCTATAGTTTGCTGTTTGGGTTGCCCAAGAGGAGTATGGCCTTCGTTGAGTCAGGTTTCCTCAAAAATGTAAAGGATGTACATCCCCTAACTGTGCCTGTTTTAGCTTTATTATAGAGTTCACTCTTGGAGTGCAACACTATGCCCCATGGCTCCCACCCCAACCAAACATTATGCCCCATGGCCCCTACCCCTCAAGCAAACACTATGCCTCATGTCCCTCATCCCAACCAAACACTATGCCCCATGGCTCCCACCCCCAACCAAACACTATGCCCCATAGCTCCCACCCCCAACCAAACACTATGCCCCCTGTCCCTCACCCCCCAAGCAAACACTATGCCCCCTGTCCCTCACCCCCAACCAAACACTATGCCCCATGGTTCCCCTCAACCCTAGCCAAACACTATACCACAAACACACTCAAGCATGCACCCATACAGACGCGAACCCCCCAAATCAGCACACTCTCAAACATGCACACATACAGACCCGAACCCCCCACCCCCAACTCAGCACACACACTCTCAAACATGCACCCATACAGACCCAAACCCCCCACCCCCCAAATCAGCACACTCTCAAACATGCATCCATACAGACCCGAACCCCCCACCCCCCAACTCAGCACACACACTCTCAAACATGCACCCATACAGACCCAAACCCCCCACCCCCCAAATCAGCACACTCTCAAACATGCACCCATACAGACCCGAACCCCCCACCCCCCAACTCAGCACACACACTCTCAAACATGCACCCATACAGACCCGAACCCCCCACCCCCCCCAACTCAGCACACACACACTCTCAAACATGCACCCGTACAGACCCGAACCCCCCACCCCCCAACTCAGCACACACACTCTCAAACATGCACCCATACAGACCCGAACCCCCCACCCCCCAACTCAGCACACACTCTCAAGCATACACCATGAACCCATACAGACCCGAACCCCCCACCCGCAACTCAGCACACACACTCTCAAGCATGCACCCATACAGACCCAAACCCCCCAACTCAGCACACAAACTCTGAAGCATGCACCCATACATGCATCTCAACATACACAACACGAACATTCAAAAACAAACATTCATGCACATCCGACACCTCCCCACCCCCCATCTCAACATACACAACACAAACACTCAAAAACAACCATTCATACACATCCGACACACACCCCCACCCCCCATCTCAACATACACAACACAAACACTCAAAAACAAACATTCATACACATCCGACACACACCCCCACCCCTCCATCTCAACATACACAACACAAACACTCAAAAACATTCATACACATCCAACACGCCCACCTACCCCCATCTCAACATACACAACACAAACATTCCAAAACACACATTCATACACATCCAACACGCCCCCCACCCCCCATCTCAACATACACAACACAAACACTTAAAAACAAACATTCATACACATCCGACACGCCCCCCACCCCCCATCTCAACATACACAACACAAACAATCAAAAACAAACATTCATACACATCCAACACACCCCCCCTCACCCCCCATCTCAACATACACAACACAAACACTCAAAAACAAACATTCATACACATCCGAAACGCCCCCAGCCCCCCATCTCAACATACACAACACAAACACTCAAAAACAAACATTCATACACATCCAACACGCCCCCCCACCCCCATCTCAAAATACACAACACAAACACTCAAAAACAAACATTCATACACATCCGACACACACCCCCACCCCCCATCTCAACATACACAACACAAACACTCAAAAACAAACATTCATACACATCCGACACACCCCCCCACCCCTCCATCTCAACATACACAACACAAACATACAGCAGAACAGACCCAACACGCAAACACAAACACACAGACCACTTACCGGAGACGTGCTGGAAGGCAGGTGAGCTGGAACGCTGGCAAGGTAAGTGGAATCGTACTACGGCTGGCGTGTCCAGCAAGGCTGAAATGCCTTCCGGCATCAAGCCTTACTGGCCAAGCCAGCCGTAGTGCTGGCACTCCATTGGTGCAGCACACACTCACTACGTGGCTCAGAGGAGTGACGTGTGCGTGTGTGCTGAGCCAATGAGGGCCAGTGTTTTGTCCGGCTCAGAAGACAACAAAGACTTTCCTAATGGAGGGCGGCGATGCTGCTTGCGAGCCGCCCTCCATTAGGAAAGTCTTTGTGCCTCGCGGGCCGGAAAAAACTGCATAGCGGGCCGCAACTGGCCCGCGGGCGGTATGTTATGCACCCATGCCCTAGAGGAAGCTTCTTTCCTCACCCGTGAAAAGCCTTTGGACACCCAGGAACCAGAAACAAAATCTCCTGCCCCCGAAAACCTGCCACCCAAGGAACAGAGGGTGGGTAGGAGAAGTAAAGAACCCAAAACAACCCATTTTGTGGAGGAGGCTAGTGTCCTTCAATTTGAAAGAGAGGAATCCTCAGAGGATTCTGGGAAAAAAACTTCTCCTTCAGGGACGGCGGAACTCCTCCCAAAGAAAAATGGGTCCCAAGAGATCCAAATGAAGGCTGGGTGAATATGGGAACGGAGTCAGAATCGCCCATCATTGAACTCCAGAATGAGCATCAAGGAAACCACACTGTCCCAACCAAGTCTGGTGACTGCCTCCAAATTGGGGGGGCGGCCCAGAATCAGAAGAAGGGGAGCCCAAAACTCCCCACATATCCCAATGTCAAATTCTTCTTTCAGATCCTCAAACTCCAACACCAAATCATGACCAAACTACTCCTGTGTCGGAATCAAAAATAAGGAAACTTGCCCAGAATGCCCATTACCTTTGCTGATTGGAGGAGAAGGAGGGTATATTTTATCCCCAATCCAAGTGCAAGGGCAATGTACATTTTCGGCACTAGTGGACACTGGATCCCAAGCCACTCTTCTGTCAAAGAGGGCCTTTGTTCAGCTGAATTCAGGAAGGGGCAGAGATACCAGATCCCTCTCACCCCTCTTCCTGGACAACTTCGGAACTTCGATGGGAATTAAATTTATGTCGAGGGGTCTGCGGATCTGGAAATAAAAATTGGGCGACATAAGGTGAAACACTCTGTCATAGTCGTGACTCCAGAGGGCACACCCTGTCTACTAGGGAATGACATCCTGAGAAGGTTGTCCCCCTTATAGATTGTGTGAACAAGGTCCTCTAGACCCAGACTAACAGGCCAATAAAATTAAAACATAGTGTCAACCATGTTAGTTTAAATGGCACATGCCACATGGTAGAACAAAAACTTGATCATATTGAGTTCCGTTTTCAGAACAACCAAATACCTGACGTGAGAGTAATTGCTGTAGGACAACAAACTGGTGATGGGAACTCCTCTCCATTTCTGACAATCAACCTTCCTTCCAGTTTCAAGTGTCATTCCACACTGGAAGGAAATACTTTGGAATTTTATACCAATTCACAATCTGAAAATCCCAATTCCATAGTCAAGAGTGATGAGAACCCAGCTCAAAGTTTAGCCGACATTCAGAAAATTAGAGAAGAGTTATTCATCCCTATTCAGTTAAATGAGGGGAAGGAATCTGTTCTCGCCCGAGTGTGCATGAACAACAGTAAGAGCTTCATCAGCGAAGCCATGTTCCGACAGCTCCCAAAAGATCCAGCCATTCTGACATTTAAATTGATTAAACGGGAAACGGGCCTGGAAACTTCCAATTCCAACCATCTCCTGCCTAGCAGGTGTATGCTCAAAATTTCTATAGGCAACAAAAGCATCGTACATAATTGTTGGGTCGTGCGAGATGTCCCTGCTGATTTCTATTTAGGTGGTGACATTCTCAATCAGTTTGCCATTCATTTGGACCTGATCAAAGTCTGGTCCCGACTAGGTGGCAATCCCATGGATTTTGATGATTCAGAGAAAGCATTTCGGTCAGCTCAATTGCTGCCATATGCAGTTGAAGTTCAAATTGGAGATGTGGTCATCATCCCAGGATGGACACGATTATTCCCACTTGAATTAAAAATTAAAAGAGGACAGAAACTGCGAAATCCTGACGCACAATGTTCACCTGAACGCCCACCTTCAACAGCAAGGGTTGGCGTTAAACCCAACACCATTAGTCAATGTAGAACACAACACCATTCTAATATTCATGGATAACAGCGTCCTTAGGAGTATCACTCTGGGCGCAGGCACCATTATTGGAATGGCAGTTGATGACCGACATTTTTCCGTAGATCTAGGTAATAAACTTATAGGACCAATCCCCAATGACTGTTTTGACAGTGATAGTGACAATGACACAACACCAGACCTGATTATCACACGGCAAGGGGGGAATTTCCTGGTGCACTCTTCCTGCCCTTACGGTGAGGAAGAGGTAACCTGTGACATCAGGCGGGATGAAATAGCTAAACCGGAAGTCTTTCCATGGTTCAAGCAAATGGTTGAAGAGCGAGTCAACCTAGCTGATGCCTGTGAGACTCTGGAGCAAAAGCAAAAGTTGAAACAAGTTTTCTTAGATTTTCAAGATCTCTTTGCGGTGGACTCGGATGATTGTGGTCGCACCGAAATCCATACACCAATTCCCATGGACCCTGTATGCCTCCAGTGTTTGTGAAGCACTACCGCTTGCCTCTCGCATCCATGGATTCCCTCACAGAAAGAAATCAAAAACCTTGAGTCCCATGCGATATTTCGTCCAGTCCACAGCACCTTTGGTAATCCGGTGCTTGGGATTTTAAAAGCCAACGGCCAGTGGAGACTCTGTGCTGACCTGAGGGAGCTGAACAAACCGGTCCATATGTCCCTATGGCCTCTCCCCTACATTGACCAGGGGCTGACCCAGATCCAGGGGTCAAAGGTATACACTGCTATTGGCCTGACTAATGAGTACTGGACCGTGCCTGTCAGTAGGGAGGACCAATACAAGCTGGCCTTTACCTTCGGGGGGCAGCAGTACACATGGGCACGGAATCCCTTCAGATACATCAACTCCGGCAACAAATTTAACATCTTCTTACATAAGGCCATGCCCAACTTGGGTGAAAGGGGTAACCTGGCCTATGTAGATGATGTCCTGATCAAAAGCTCAACTGTGGAGCAACACATAGCGGAAATCCGTCATGTTCTGATACAGTTGAGGGTTGCCAGAGCAAAACTCTCCTTTCTAAAGGAACGCCGAACCCGTGTCAGTTTCCTGCGGCATGAGATAACCCCTGAGGGTCTCTGTCCCCAGGAAGAGAAAGTGGAAGCACTTCTGAAACTCAAAGACCCCAAAACTATGCGTGAGCTAAGAAGCCTCCTTGGACTGACTAATTACAGAAGGAAGTTCATTGAGGACTATGCAGAGATCACAAGACCCTTGATCCATCTGTTGAAGGGGGGGATCAAGTGGGAGTGGGGTCCAGAACAAGCCGAGGCAGTAAAGCAACACAAAAGAAGCCACTCACAAGCGCCTTGTCTAGCTTACCCTGTCAAAAACAGGGAGTTCTTCTTGGAGACAGAGTTCTTGAATACATGTTTGACAGCAGTATTATATCAAAAGCATGACAAGGTCAATAAAGTCATCTCCTATGCAAGCAAGACTTTATCCTCTGTGGAGGAAAAATTCAACGATTGTGAGAAGGCATTCCTGGCAACGGTGTGGGCACTGAAGAATTACCGCCCATTCATCCAGGGGCAACACATCATAGTGGAGACACCACACCAGCCTTTGCAATACCTCCAAAGTGACAGAATCTGGGCAGGAAATGTGACTAATTCCAGAATTACTTCCTGGATTCTGTCAGTGCTATCACTAGGTCCCAGACAAATGCTCACAATGAACTCTCAACTGCCCAATGGAGTAAGGAGACCCCAGATGCTGATTTAAATACGGCACAAAAAGTTGATCTAATTATTGATAAGTTTAATCAACACATTGAGGACCCTGAGAACTTTTCCCTGATGGATACAGATTACATTGGGAAAGAGGACCTCAGGGTGATGATGAAATGTCCAAAAATGATCCGAATCCAAGACAGTTTGTTGGTAAGGAGATCCATATCTGACTGTGTCAGTCCAGAAAAAGTAAACACCCCTCAATCATAAGGCAATGTACTCTGTTGGCCGAAGAACAACCGCCTCATGTGTTCAGTATTAGAAATACATAGCCATAAGCTTGACTAAAGTGCGGCCATTTTAATGTGACTGAAATCGACATTTTGTTTTCTCTAACGTTTGCCTTTAGCTTACTGTTAAAACTGCTCTGCTGAAAACGTATTCTGCTCCACTAATGCATAACGCAAGGCCACGAGAGACACGTTGAAACATAACGCAGCAACCCAGACAGAAATGCCCGGTCTCTTCCCTCACAAATCCTTGGAAGTAAGCAGCAAGGCATTCTAATCAGTATGCAGATGCCAGCTAGTCTCGTTAATACAGTAGAAATGTTAGAAGCGAACATTAAAAAGCTTGAATTATGCTCTTCTTTGCGGCCCCCCTTTCCTGAGCCCTGTAGAGCCCTGGAGAGCAATTTGACCCCCAGTACACGAATAGAAACTAGGAGATAGCAAGGCCTGGAATGTGTCTCTCCCCTGCATGCAGCTTGCTTGCAAAAACAGAAGCATTGTGTTCTTTAAAACAAACACCAGAACAGAAAAAAACGTTTTCACTACAGCTACCAGAATTCTTTGAGTCTAATTAGACACACCTGCTCAACAGCCTCCCTGATGATTATTTGAGATAAGAAAGCGCTAGGAGGAGAACAACTACAGACCATAGAACTGCAGCTGAGGGATCTAACCCTGTTATTACTGAGTACCTGATTTGCAGCAAGGGATCTAACCCTGTTAATACTGAGTACCTGATTTGCAGCAGAAGGGATCTAACCCTGTGAATATTTGTCCATTTTGGGATGTGACCCAGCTACTTATTTTTTGCAACAGGTTCAATTGACCAGGACCGGGAGTGCGCGCCTCACCCACCTTCTTTTTTGTACTGAATGCTATGGGAGTCCCGGGCTCCAGAGGCAGCGCCACGGGGTGACTGTGCCCCACTTTGGAGAATCATAAAGATGGTTCTCTCCCCTCCCCCAAATTTGGGAAGGACTTGTGCTTTGGAGGGGTGTCGGTTGCTGGTCACCAGAACAGAAAAAAACGTTTTCACTACAGCTACCAGAATTCTTTGAGTCTAATTAGACACACCTGCTCAACAGCCTCCCTGATGATTATTTGAGATAAGAAAGCGCTAGGAGGAGAACAACTACAGACCATAGAACTGCAGCTGAGGGATCTAACCCTGTTATTACTGAGTACCTGATTTGCAGCAAGGGATCTAACCCTGTTAATACTGAGTACCTGATTTGCAGCAGAAGGGATCTAACCCTGTGAATATTTGTCCATTTTGGGATGTGACCCAGCTACTTATTTTTTGCAACAGGTTCAATTGACCAGGACCGGGAGTGCGCGCCTCACCCACCTTCTTTTTTGTACTGAATGCTATGGGAGTCCCGGGCTCCAGAGGCAGCGCCACGGGGTGACTGTGCCCCACTTTGGAGAATCATAAAGATGGTTCTCTCCCCTCCCCCAAATTTGGGAAGGACTTGTGCTTTGGAGGGGTGTTGGTTGCTGGTCACCAGAACAGAAAAAAACGTTTTCACTACAGCTACCAGAATTCTTTGAGTCTAATTAGACACACCTGCTCAACAGCCTCCCTGATGATTATTTGAGATAAGAAAGCGCTAGGAGGAGAACAACTACAGACCATAGAACTGCAGCTGAGGGATCTAACCCTGTTATTACTGAGTACCTGATTTGCAGCAAGGGATCTAACCCTGTTAATACTGAGTACCTGATTTGCAGCAGAAGGGATCTAACCCTGTGAATATTTGTCCATTTTGGGATATGACCCAGCTACTTATTTTTTGCAACAGGTTCAATTGACCAGGACCGGGAGTGCGCGCCTCACCCACCTTCTTTTCTGTACTGAATGCTATGGGAGTCCCGGGCTCCAGAGGCAGCGCCACGGGGTGACTGTGCCCCACTTTGGAGAATCATAAAGATGGTTCTCTCCCCTCCCCCAAATTTGGGAAGGACTTGTGCTTTGGAGGGGTGTCGGTTGCTGGTCACCAGAACAGAAAAAAACGTTTTCACTACAGCTACCAGAATTCTTTGAGTCTAATTAGACACACCTGCTCAACAGCCTCCCTGATGATTATTTGAGATAAGAAAGCGCTAGGAGGAGAACAACTACAGACCATAGAACTGCAGCTGAGGGATCTAACCCTGTTATTACTGAGTACCTGATTTGCAGCAAGGGATCTATCCCTGTTAATACTGAGTACCTGATTTGCAGCAGAAGGGATCTAACCCTGTGAATATTTGTCCATTTTGGGATGTGACCCAGCTACTTATTTTTTGCAACAGGTTCAATTGATCAGGACCGGGAGTGCGCGCCTCACCCACCTTCTTTTTTGTACTGAATGCTATGGGAGTCCCGGGCTCCAGAGGCAGCGCCACGGGGTGACTGTGCCCCACTTTGGAGAATCATAAAGATGGTTCTCTCCCCTCCCCCAAACTTGGGAAGGGCTTGTGCTTTGGAGGGGTGTCGGTTGCTGGTCACCAGAACAGAAAAAAACGTTTTCACTACAGCTACCAGAATTCTTTGAGTCTAATTAGACACACCTGCTCAACAGCCTCCCTGATGATTATTTGAGATAAGAAAGCGCTAGGAGGAGAACAACTACAGACCATAGAACTGCAGCTGAGGGATCTAACCCTGTTATTACTGAGTACCTGATTTGCAGCAAGGGATCTAACCCTGTTAACACTGAGTACCTGATTTGCAGCAGAAGGGATCTAACCCTGTGAATATTTGTCCATTTTGGGATGTGACCCAGCTACTTATTTTTTGCAACAGGTTCAATTGACCAGGACCGGGAGTGCGCGCCTCACCCACCTTCTTTTTTGTACTGAATGCTATGGGAGTCCCGGGCTCCAGAGGCAGCGCCACGGGGTGACTGTGCCCCACTTTGGAGAATCATAAAGATGGTTCTCTCCCCTCCCCCAAATTTGGGAAGGACTTGTGCTTTGGAGGGGTGTCGGTTGCTGGTCACCAGAACAGAAAAAAACGTTTTCACTACAGCTACCAGAATTCTTTGAGTCTAATTAGACACACCTGCTCAACAGCCTCCCTGATGATTATTTGAGATAAGAAAGTGCTAGGAGGAGAACAACTACAGACCATAGAACTGCAGCTGAGGGATCTAACCCTGTTATTACTGAGTACCTGATTTGCAGCAAGGGATCTAACCCTGTTAATACTGAGTACCTGATTTGCAGCAGAAGGGATCTAACCCTGTGAATATTTGTCCATTTTGGGATGTGACCCAGCTACTTATTTTTTGCAACAGGTTCAATTGACCAGGACCGGGAGTGCGCGCCTCACCCACCTTCTTTTTTGTACTGAATGCTATGGGAGTCCCGGGCTCCAGAGGCAGCGCCACGGGGTGACTGTGCCCCACTTTGGAGAATCATAAAGATGGTTCTCTCCCCTCCCCCAAATTTGGGAAGGACTTGTGCTTTGGAAGGGTGTCGGTTGCTGGTCACCAGAACAGAAAAAAACGTTTTCACTATAGCTACCAGAATTCTTTGAGTCTAATTAGACACACCTGCTCAACAGCCTCCTCTGATGATTATTTGAGATAAGAAAGCGCTAGGAGGAGAACAACTACAGACCATAGAACTGCAGCTGAGGGATCTAACCCTGTTATTACTGAGTACCTGATTTGCAGCAAGGGATCTAACCCTGTTAATACTGAGTACCTGATTTGCAGCAGAAGGGATCTAACCCTGTGAATATTTGTCCATTTTGGGATGTGACCCAGCTACTTATTTTTTGCAACAGGTTCAATTGACCAGGACCGGGAGTGCGCGCCTCACCCACCTTCTTTTTTGTTCTTTAAAACAAAGACTTGTGTCTGTAGGCCCCCGAAATTGCAAACTGTTGCAAAATGAATGTTTGAAGGTGTCATACTCGTCACCATTGTCAATCATCGTACCCAATTCAAAGGAAATGTATTAGGGGTGCTATTGGATGTGTCACTACTGATTGTAAGATGCTTGCTTTGTATATATGTAACTGTTGTACGATTCTCTCTCTCTTGCGTCCCCTGAGGTCTGGTAACACACGTCACGGGGCCTGGGACCCAGTTGGCCAAATGAGACTATTTGCTTTGCAATAAACCCTAGCTTTTGGGAATACAACCTCGTGTCTGGCGTATCAGTTCGTGTGTGGTGATTGTGCCTTGTTTCCATACGCGAGGGTCCCTCAGGGGCCCCTTCAAGATGGCACCTGAATAGGGACCCTCCCCCACTTGTTCCATCATGTACGTTATAAAATAAGGAAGGCGGAGAGAACGGCGAGGACAGGACGATCAAGCCAGGATCAAGAGGTGTTCGGGGCGCCCCTGTGAAAGCGATGAGAGACTCCTTTGCAGATCTGCACACAACTGATCCCTGATAAACGTGCCCGGCCAGAGAACAAGGAGGCGAGGGTCCGGAAATGAGGCAGAGTGAGCCAAGATACGCAGACACAGCGTCATTGGTTGCGTCAGTATATGGACGAATTGCGTCTTGAGAGACGACTTGACAGATCAGGTGAGTCGTGCCCCGATTCAAAGTAATCCTGATATTGGTTGAGAGTTGATTTTGCAAAATCAAACACCCAGTGTAAGGTTGATTAGCCAAGGGTAAGGTTAAAACATGCCTGGGGTATTGTCCACTTTAGCTGGATTTTTCCGCTGCGGTAGTCAATCTTTGGAAACTGGCCAGGTCGCACCACCCGTGGGGTCGCCGGTGTATGAGATGTATGTGAAATATGGTGTAGGAGCGATAATGTTTTGTGAGACATGGCAAAGGCAAACCAGAAAAGAGGAAGATCTTCAGTGGCCAAATCATGGGAGTTTTGAGATTACAAGAATAGACAACTTGGAGAAGGTGTTGATGAAAAAGAAAAACACGCCCTGCAGCATTTGATATCCTTAGGGACTGGAGGAGGGAAGCTATGCTTCGTTGGAGAAGTACAGAGAAACATGCGCGCAGGCATAAGTCGAAACCAGAGAGAGTGAAAGAAAAAGAGGAGGAGGAGTGGAATTATAGCTTAAGAAAGTCAAATAGACGCGATCAGTTGAGTATAGGAAAAATATACCCACAACGAGAGTTGCATTCATCAGATGAATTGATAAATAAAATATTGACTGATACAAAGCGAGGCCCAAGGGAAGAGACTAAAAAGACTGTGTCAGTGACTATTGCTCAGCCCCCTCCAGTTGCTCAGCCCCTCCCTACTGATCAAACCCCAGCACAGCCACAGACTGCACAAGCAGCGCCTCCCATTAGCCAGCCAGTGCCGCAACAGTCACTTCCCGTTCCTGTTGTCCCATCCGCACCTCCTTCCCAAGAGATTGTTTCTGCCCCATCTGCCCCTCCTGTAATTGAACTTGAACTCATTGAAACGAGGGAAGGGACAGGACAAGGTGGATATGCGAGAGTGACCCGTAGTGCGATCAGCAAGGAGAGAAAACGAGAGTTGCAAGAACAGGCAGAGATGTATAGAAACGGGAATGATGAAACGTCAATGCTATCTTCGATGTATGATTTCAGGAGGAGCCATGAAAGACAGGTATTGTTGGAATGCATGGGGGAATATTTAACAACGAGATGGAAACAGTTAATTGGAAGACTACCACCACAACCATTGTTGGATTTGAATGCATTAGCACGTTATAGAGAGAGAGATGAAGAAATAAGGGAGCATGTAGACAGACTTTTTGAATTTAAGAATTAACTTGATGATGAATATGCTGAAATGTTTTCCATACCGGCGTATAGGAGTAAAGATATTAGGAGAGATAGGAAGGAAGCGGCGGTGCCATATATACAGCGGCGATTTTTGCCATCGTCAAGACAGACAGGCGATAAACTAAAAGTATGTATACGAGAGGCGTTGAAATGGATTTCAGATCATAGTATCCCCACAATGTAAATACATGAGATATTTGATGAGTACCCCTTGCCAATGAAAAGAAAAGCACTGCAGACAATGGTTGAATATTTGATAAACAAAGATATAGATGAGAAGAAAGCCAGCCCCCCTGAAATTATGGCAGTATATAAGAGAGCATTAGAACGTGGAACAGGAGAAACAGCCTTATCACTTGATTTGGGAATATTATTGCATATGATTGAAGGGGGAGGAACAGTGAGTGCGGTATTTCCTATGAGAGAAGTCCCACCTACTTTTGTACCAAAAGTAAAGATTCCTGCAACAGGTACCACACCAGCGCGGGTAACGGAAGCACATTATACAGCACAATATGGGCACGTCCCCTTCTCCAGACAAGAAGTAAATAACATAAAACAGACGACTCCCGATATAAGAAAGAATCCGGCGGGATTCTATAAGGAAATAGAGTCCTATTTGAGTTCGTCCATGTTCACTATGAGTGATATAGATCTAATATTCCCAGTAGTTCTGCCAGCAGACACATGGAAGCAAATAAGAAAAGTAGATGACGAAACGGCCTATGGCGCCACTTGGGCGAATTTAGTAGTGGAGGAGAAGGAGCGAGAAGCGGGAGGAAAACCGGGGAAAATATGGCGGCGTTCCAGCACGGATTATACAAAAATTGAAAGAAATTGTTCCAAAAAAAATAATTCAATGGGACAAATTGACTGCATGCGTTCAGGGGAAGGATGAATTAGCTACAGATTATTTTAATAGATTCGAGGAAGTATTTACAGACTTTAGTGGACAGGATGTAAGCACAGAAGCAGGAAAAAGACTATTTGTCGATAAGTATGTGAGAGGGTTAATACTTCCAATTCAAAACTTAATAATGACATCGGAAAGTGCATGGCAAGCAAAAACGTTGAGCAAAGTATTACACGTGGCCCAATATTATGAGAACAGAGTGAACACGGAGAAAGAGAAAGAGGTGAAGGATAGGGCGAATTTGACAAGGGTGCTACTTCAGCAAGTAGCGGGACACAATAGAGGAAGAGGAAATGCACAAGGCAGAGGTAATTTGAACATGCATGGAGGGCCATTGGAACTAAATCAGTGTGCGTATTGCAGAGAGGAAGGTCACTGGCGAGCGCAATGTCCACATCTGCAAAACAGAAATGGGTATGGCCAGAGAAGACAGCATAGGGGGCATCCAGGAACAAATGGGCAGAATACAAACAACATGCAGCAGCACCAAAATAGCCAAGGAAATAGTACCCAAAATCAGAAACAAGCTCATAATCAAACTGCTCTAACCCAGAATCAGAGCCATCAAAACATGCAAAATGGGAATAGAGGAAGGGGCGGGAACATTTTTGACACCCAATAGAATACGTACTACAGCAATAGTAGTGATTACACATCGGATGATGTGTTGTTTCCTCAATAGGACAGCCCAAGACAGGGGTCGGAACCAGTGCCTATTCCCGTGAATCAAAAAGGACCCTAAGTAGAAATGAAAGTCGGGAATAGAGAGCATAGCTTTCTCGTAGATATGGGGGCACAAAAGTGCTCGATAGATCATCACTTGGTTCCAGAAATACCACTGTCAGGGCAAAGAAATATTTCAGTAGAGTTTGCAGGTACCCCAGTAATAAATCCAGTGTCCCAACCAGTAGCAGTGATGTTAGGCCCATTCACTGAATATTGTCCATTTCTCTCAACAGAAAACTGTGGGGAAAATCTTTTAGGGTTAAATCTATTGAAAAAACTGAGTGCAGTTATTCATTGCACACCAGATGGAGTGTTCTTGACAATTTCGCCACAGAATGTACCGGTATCTGAATTTCTGTCCAAGCCTTTGCCAGGAGAATTGAGTGAAGTGCCCACTTGTATATGGGCAATTAATGATAATGATGTGGGATGCTTGAAGATAGAGCCAGTAAAAATTGTTCTAAAAGAAGGAGTAACGCTACCGCGTATTCCACAGTACAAAATTTCAGGAGAAGGAGAGAAAGGATTGAAAAGCATTGTTTCGGATGTAACAGTCCAATTCTTCCGGTGTATAAGAAAGGAGGTAATGGGGTACCAAATCGTTTCATAATTGATCTGCGTGCATTAAACAAAGTAGTAGATCCACAATTCCCATTGGTTCCAGACGTCACCACAATTTTGACAATGATTCCTACCTCGGCAGAGTACTTTAGTGTGATTGATACTGAAAAATGCCTTCTTCAGTATTCCAGTACACAAGCAAAGCAGATATCTGTTCGTCTTCACGTTAGGAGGACGATCATTCACATTCACACGCATTCCACAGGGCTACACAGAGAGTCCGAGTATTTACAGCAGAGCATTGAAAGAACAGCTAGATATGCGAGAATTACTGGCAGGTTGTGAATTGTTACAGTATATAGATGACCTATTGATCGCTGCTGACACAGAAGAGATTTGTAAAAAGAGTACTGTTCTATTATTGACACATTTAGCAGCACATGGCCATAAAGCAAGCTTAAAGAAATTCCAATATTCTCGAAAGGAGGTGGCTTATTTGGACTACCTACTTTCGAGAGAAGGGAGAAGACTGACCCCGGAAAGAATAGATGGTATGCCTATTCCAAAAACACAAAAAGGAGTCAGAGCCATAATAGGCATGGCTTCCTATTGCCGGCAGTGGATTGTAAATTTTGCATTGATTGTGAAGCCAATGGTGGAATTGACAAAAAAGTATGTTGTGATGCCTTTGCAGTGGAATGAAGAATGTTAGAGAGCATTTGATCTGCTTAAAACTGCATTGTGTTCCGCTCCAGTTTTGGGCGCACCAAATTATGAGAACATTTTCAGATTGTTTGTACATGAGAGTGAAGGCGTTGGCCGTTTTGACACAGGAACAAGGTGGAAGAAATAGGCCATGCAGCTATTTTTCTTCCGCGCTGGACCCTGTAGCGCACACACTACCACGTTGTTTGCGAGCTGTTGCAGCGGCTGCTGCATCAGTGAAACAAACGAAGGGATGGTATTGGGGAACACCTTAATTTTGATGGTGCCACATGCCATAGACGTTCTATTAAATAGAACACATACGCAACACCTCACTTCTGCTAGATTGTCTAGATACAAAATTGTCCTTTTTGCGCCACACATCCAAATTATGAGGTGTAGCGCTTTGAATCCTGCAGAATTAATGCCACTGCCCACGGAAGAACTAGGTGAAAATGAATCACCTCCCCATGATTGCTTAATGGTTACTGAGGAAGAAACAAAAGGAAGAATTGATTTAAGAGATACCCCACAAAAAGAGCCAGATGGAGAATTGTTTTATGATGGCTCCTGTTTTAAACTACCTGATGGCACATCAACTGCTGCCTATGCTATCACCACGTTAAAGAGTATTGTAGAAAGTAAAAGAATCCCCTACAACTCTGCACAAGCCGCAGAAATAATAGCTTCGACAAGAGCCTGTGAGATTTCTGAAAATTTGAGTGTAAACATATATACTGACAGCCAATACGCCTTTGGCGTGGTTCATAATTTTGGCCGACTCTGGGCTGAACGGGGTTTCTTGACATCACATGGGGCCAGGATTCAACATGACCCTTTGATTGTACGATTACTGTCTGCACTTACATGTCCGAAGCACCTAGCAATAGTGAAATGCGAGGCGCATAAAAAGGTAACATGTAAAGTGGGAGAAGGAAACGCATTTGCAGACAGGATTGCGAAGCAAACTGCCATTGATTTGAATACTAAAATGATGTCAGTACAGTCTGAGGAAGTACCCTGCATGATAGAAAATGGAATTGCTACTGTCAAAGAGATGCAAGCAGAAGCCACTGCTGACGAAATTAAGGGTGGGCTGAGGGCTTTGCTGAATTAGATGTAGAAGGTTGCTGGGTGCACAAGAGAAGTAAAAACTGGATGCTGCCCAACTCCTATGTAACTGCAATGGTCACGATGGCCCACAGCCCTACTCATATCTGTGCCAAAAAGATAGTCCAGCATCTAGCCACAGTATGGGAGAACACACACATAAAGAAGAATGCCGAGAGGATGGTCCAGAATTGTATCATGTGCCTACAGCACAATGTGGGCAAGGGAACGGTGACTCCAACAGGCAGTTTTGGCCCTCCCTCTATGCCAGATAATCCATTTTGATTTCATAGAGATGGAGGGATGCCAAAACTTGAAGTATGTCCTAGTGGTTATATGTGCATTCAGTAAATGGGTGGAAGCATATCCATTAAAAGACTGTACCGCCATGAGCATGGCAAAAGTAATGTTGAAGGAGTACTTCTCCCGTTTTGGTCTGCCCCGTGCATATGGTCAGATAATGGTCCGCATTTTGTGGGTGCAGTGATATTACAGATTTGCGCAGGTCTCCAGATTGACAAGAGATTCCATTGTTCTAGACACCCCATGAGTGCCGGTCTTATTGAACGCCACAATGGCATTTTGAAGGCCAAAATAAGTAAAATTTGTGCAGGAAACAAGTTGAGCTGGGTAGACGCATTACAACTAGCGTTACTGTGCATGCGCACATCTGTGCAGGCAAGAACTGGGCTCTCCCCATATGAAATAGTGATGGGGAGGCCTGCGAATGTTTGGTGTGCACCGTAGCCGAAACGGTTAAGGGAGCTTGAATACCCTTTGATCAGCATTTATTGTAATCTGTTCATCCAAAAATTGCGTTTGATTCATCAGCACGTGCAGGAGGCATTACCGATCAGGTACACTGATCCGGGGCATGCACTGGAACCCAGCGATTGGGTGCTGATCAAGAACTTTGAGAGGAAAACATCGCTTGCACCAAGGTGGCGTGGACCCTATCAGATCCTCTTAACCACACAGACCGCAATCCGCATGGACGGAAGGAAAGCGTGGATTCATGCAATGCACGCTAAAAAGGTCCCATCGCCTTCTGAAAAACTGCCTGATCGAGACGACCCAAAAGAGACAGCGGTCCCAGAAATGAAAGAAACGGTTGCCAGTTCTTTGCCACGAAATCTGCCTGATCCTGAAATAAAGCCTGAAAAGATTGCTGTAAAAGAGGAAGGGCAAAGAGTGCCCCAAAGTTGTCCAGCAGAACCTGCATCACTGTTGGCTGACACAAAACGTGTACCGCTTTGGCACCCACCCTCTTACATTGCGCCGCAGCCTGAAACGAAATCTGCATCATCACTTTGGCACCCACCATCATCTTCCATTGAGCCACAGGCTGACTCCGAGCTTGAGCCTGGAAGTGCGTCCGCACTATTCATTGATCACACGATACCAGGAGCAAGGTGGTATAATTGACGGAACCGGAAGAAGGAGTGATGAAATCATCATTTCTTTTGATCTTTGTTGCCTCTGTTTCCTATCACAGATGCAATAGGAACCGGAGGCCTAGAGGAGAGCGGCGTGAGGATTGTGCAAATCGGACAGCCCAAAAGCGAGGCTCCTCAGTGCTAAAAAATTCCATGTGCAGACCACCCCCCCCCCGGACAAGAGGGGCTCACATGGTACAAAGGCAATTGATAACTACTCTGGAGTTCTTTGAGCAATGTGCAGATGCACAGAGATCTTGCCGAACGTATAGCAATCCAGGCTGCTAAGAACTGGCAGAATAGACTGTTGACAATTACCAAACCTATTGACATTCGAACGAGTGTAACAACAAGAGATATTCACAGCGAACATTGTTGGAGAAGAAGAAAAGCGGGAGAAAAATGCCGGAACCAGCTTTTGCCCCCTCCTACACCACTGCTGATAATGAGTTAAACATAGAGATTGGAAGGTTACACAAAAAGAATTGCCAAAAAAATTGTATGCCGATTTTAACAATAGTCATGTGTGTGATGAGTATAATAGCCCCAATAATGACCGTACTGGTATTATGGTATTTGGAAGAAATACACCCCTTAGAAGTACTTTTGCCTGTAGAAACATCTCCACTACTGAAAGCCTGATTCATGTAATTACTTATACTTTCTCCCAAATGGAAGAAAGACACAAGGAAGGTTATGGAAATAACACATTATTGCTAATAAAGAATATGATTCACCCAATATTAAGAAAGAATAATTGCAGCATGGTGGTCAGGGAATTGGTTGGTATGTACAGCCCCTGCCATTGAGTTCTGCATGTTACGCATCACTGAGTGCATTATATTATGGGAAATGGAACAAAAATGAAACTGGTCAATTAGATAGAACAAATATGAATGAATTTGAAGAGATCATTATGAAACCTGTAGGTTGTTCTATATTTTACAAAGCACGACCGATCACACCAGTAGTGATGCAACAAGACAGACTATTTGTGCCCTATAAATCATCTGTAATCACGTTTCAAATGAACCCAGAAGGAAATAAAGATACAGTGCCCCCATCCTAGCCAGTAAATTACAGTCCACGCTCTGTCCCCTTTTGCCTGAGAAAGAAGGGTTCCTATTTGGTGGGGACATTCACTAGATGTATGAATATAGCATTCCTTGATAAGGAGGTAGAGCCAGGTTATATAGGAGATCCTGTTTATTTCATATGTGGAGAAAATGTGTATCCCTGGTTACCTAGAAACTGGGGAGGTACTTGTTACTTAGGATTCCTGTTCCCTGGGGTATTCCTTTCAAAAACAGCAGACATAGCCAAATTGGCCAGGTCAAGACCACGGCGGAATGAGGAAGGAGGTTTAATCGCAGAGGACATAGCAAAATCATTCATACCATTTTGGGGCCAAGCAATAAATTTGTATAATAAAAGACAACTGTCCAGAATACTAGAGAAAACGATAAATGGGACAACAGATATATGATACAATATGACACTAGAGGAAAAAGGAATTAGATTAATGACACTCCAAAATAGAATGGCTCTTGATGTAATCCTGGTTGCAAAATCGTGGGATCAGTGTGTTGTGTATTTGTAAGAGAGTCCTCACCTACAATTTTCGAAGCGATAAGAAAGTTGCACGTTTTAAGCTCTGACCTTCATCCCCCTGAAGGGAGCTGGGAATTAAACATAAGCTCCTGGTTCTGGGAAGTATTACGCTCATGGGGATGGAAATTATTTGCGATCCTAGTAGCAGTATTAGGAATATTCATGACATGTTGTTGTTGCATACACTGCTTACCCATACTATGTATCGAAATAAGCGAGGAGTGTGTACAGGTGGTAGAAAAAAAGAGCACTACTAAATCAAGTACTCACGGTAATGATGAATTAAAGACAGTAAAAGAATTCATGTCAATCAATATTGATGACAATGAAGAGGAGACAAGTAGTATACAAGATTTAGAATCAGATACTTGGTCGGAAGAGGATGCAGTGTACAGATGAGACGTTTGGCATATGGCCAAAAGGAGGGTTTGTCAGTCCAGAAAAAGTAGACACCCCTCAATCATAAGGCAATGTACTCTGTTGGCCGAAGACCAACCGCCTCATGTGTTCAGTATTAGAAATATATAGCCATAAGCTTGACTAAAGTGCGGCCATGTTAAGGTGACTGAAATCGCCATTTTGTTTTCTCTAACGTTTGCCTTTTGCTTTCTGTTAAAACTGCTTTGCTGAAAACTTACTCTGCTCCACTAGTGCATAACGCAAGGCCACGAGAGACATGTTGAAACATAACGCAGCAACCCAGACAGAAATGCCGGTCTCTTCCCTCACAAATGGTTGGAAGTAAGCAGCGAGGCATTCTAATCAGCACGCAGGTGCCAGCTAGTCTCGTTAATACAGTAGAAATGTTAGAAGCGAACATTAAATGGCTTGGATTATGCTCTTCTTTGTGGCCCCCCTTTCCTGAGCCCTGTAGAGCCTTGGAGAGCAAGTTGACCCCCAGTACACAAATAGAAACTAGGAGATAGCAAGGCCTGGAATGTGTCTCTCCCCTGCACGCAGCTTGCTTGCAAAAACAGAAGCATTGTGTTCTTTAAAGCAAAGACTTGTGCTGTAGGCCCCCGAAAATGCAAACTGTTGCTAAATGAATGTTTGAAGGTGTCAAATTCTTCACCATTGTCAATCATCATACCCAATTCAAAGGAAATGTATTAGGGGCGGTATTGGATGTGTCACTATTGATTGTAAGATGCTTTCTTTGTATATATGTAACTGTTGTACGATTCTCTCTCTCTTGCATCCCCGAGGTCTGGTAACACACGTCGCGGGGCGTGGGACCCAGTTGGCCAACTGAGACTATTTGCTTTGCAATAAACCCTAGCTTTTGGGAATACAACCTTGTGTCTGGCGTATCAGTTCGTGTGTGGTGATTGTGCCTTGTTTCCAAACGCGAGGGTCCCTCAGGAGCCCCTGCAACTGTGACCAGTAGGTGGTCCCTACCTCATTCCGAACCCTAATGCTAAGTCATGCCCATGATGCGGTCACAGCCGGTCATCAGGGGTTTCACACTACTTTAGAAATCTTGCGATAGGTTGCACACTGGCCACACGTGGAGCAGGACCTCGACCAATACTTGAAGGGGTGTCTTGTGTGTGCACAATTTCAGCCAACTTTACTCACAAACCGAGCTCCCCTCCAGAAGAGGGGGATGACACTGCCTTGGTCAGATTTACAAGTAGATTTCATTGGGCCCGTGATTTGCTCCTCTAGGGGAAACAAGTACATGTTAACTGTAACATACTTGTTTACTAAATGGGTGGAATGTCTCCCGGCCCCAAGGCAGAAACAGCAGCTGCCCTGATGATCAACCACATCTTCTTGCGTTTTGGCCTACCCCAAAGATTGAGTCAGAACGAGGTAGTCACTTCACCAGCGAAGTGATGACAAAGATGTGGGAGATACTTGCGGTAAAAAGGAAACTTCACATTGCCTACCGGCCTCCTCTAGTGGTGGAGGTGAGAGGTACAATAAAACCATTGTGAGCATTTTAAAAAAGTTTGTGCAGATTCTGGGCCAAGTTGGGACACCCGATTACCACTTGTCCTGATGGCCATCAGTCTACACCTTCTTCTGCAACTAAGATGATTCCATTTGAGCTGATGACTGGACGATGACTGGACGAATGATGGTGCTACCTTAGCATCTGCTCTACAGAACACAGAAGCAGACACTAATTAATGCCTTCACAAATCATGAGTATGTTGAGAACATAAGAAAACACCTTCAACATGCTTTTGCGTATGCTCAGCGGAATGTAGAAAGATCGGCAGAGGGTATGAAGACTCAGTATGATCTAAAAACCACCAAAAAGGAATACCAAGTAGGAGACATGATCTACTTGTACAATTTCCAAAGGAACCAGACCAAAGAGCACACATTTTTGCCTAGCTGGCGGGGACCTTTAGAAATTGTAGACAAAATCTCACCTGTCCCCTACAGAATCCTCATCCCCAAAGGCAAATTGACAGAAGAGAAATGGGTCCATATTAATCAACTAAAGAGCTACCACCCTAGGCACACTTTGCAACGAATTGAAGAGCCCAAAGAGAATCAAACAGAGGAGACATCGGAAACATGAGAATGAGAAAAAGAAGAACCAGAAGGGAGCCGATAGGATTTATATATCTGATTATGTAACAGGGAGTATTTTCTCCATTATCAATTGTGATTATTAAATGCCTGTGTATCCCACTACTGTCAACCCAATTGCTGGGCAGTTAGTGGGAAATTGTTGTAACCAGTGTGTGTTCTCTGTCATAGATTCATACTTGTTGTGCCTATCTAACAACCAAGGAGGATTGCCCCGGCAGCCTGGAAGGGAGAAACCAAGGGAGATCCAGGAGTGTCACTCCACACCATGAAAGGAAGATCCCAGGGATAGCGGGGAGTGTCGTTCCACGTTCAATCCAGAGACAACAAGAGGAGCTGGATGCACCATTCTCTGATAGAACAGGGACTCATACCTTCCCGGACCCTGTTGTGACCTGTGGAGAAATCCCACTTGCCCAACTCCCTCTCAACTTGGAAAGCTCAGAAGAAGTCGGGGGGGGGATATGTGGGATATATTGACCCACTCAACGCATTGCCCCACATCACTAAGCTGCATCGCGCAAGAAACAGCAACCTGGCTGTGCTGGCTCCTGTGTGCACCAGGACCTCAAAAACTGCATTTTGGCAGCAACAGAAAAATGGCTGCACCATCTTGCCTCAAAAACTTCAAGCAAAATGGAACAAGGGGACACACTGAAAGAGTATGCCAGTGTGTTCTGAGACATATCTATGGAATCAAGTGAACCGACAGCACTGCATTGCTGCAAAAGCCAACAATTCTATTTCAGAATGAAACCTTTTGTTTCACCCTTTCAAAATGCTGTGTTATGCTATTTCCATCTGTACATTCTGGAACCACTGTGGTGGAAACGGCCCTGCCAGGCCCAGGATAAGTCATTGTGCCTCAGAAAAACCGGGCATAATTCCTGAATGACAGGTCCTATCAAAGTAGATTTGAAAGAAATTAACAAGCAACTTTCTTTTCACCCGCACGGGAAGCATGCGTTTATTTCTTGCCAAAATGTATCCAGGCGCAGCAGTTCAAAGCGACTTTTTACTATCTGAGCCAGGTCAAGGATAAATGTATCTATACTTTAGATAAGAGTCATGCGGCAAGGAAAATGATTACAGCTGCAAAGACAGTGGAAATGTAAGGAGCTGCAAGATAAACTGAAGAAAGAAATTATAGCAGTTTTTAACACATGTGGAAAAATGGGCTGTGCTGACTGAAGAGAAAAAAATGACCTGTTTAAAACTCAAGTTTTTTTATGAAAGTCTGCTTACTTAGCAATGTAAAGGAATTATGGTAGTGGTGACAATACATACATAGGATATCGTATATCAAAGGTTTGTTTAAATCAAGACCCAAAGTAAAAAATGAAACAGTTTAAAACACATAGGACCTCATTACAATAGTAGCAGCCATGATATGAATGGTGCCGGTAAGCGACCGGCACCATTCATACTGGGCCGCCACATTACAAGTTCTGCTCACGGTTCCTGACAGCCCGCCAGGTCTTGCATATATTCTGTATGTGTGCTATAGAGGCCCAGAAGGAAGAGCAGTATAAAAACTCACGAACAACTGAAACCAAAGATGTTGCTTGCCAAGCGTATTTCACAATGGAGCAACTACTATTTGAGGCACTGCGTGGTCCTGTCAATATTCAGACTCGTGATGCATATGTTCAGTGGCTGGCAAATGAATGGAATCTCACCTGTGAACCATACAAAGTTACCATGGACCATTGCTACTTTGTGGAACATCGCCCGGATGAAACTGAAGAAAATGAAGATGCATTGCAATTGCTTGCAGACCATTTGACACAATCTACAGACTCTAAAAATGTTCCACCCACCAAACATTCAATACTACCTGTTTCTCCAATTCTTGCAGAAATATCACAGCCTGAACTAACAGAGGCTGAAGCTTCAACGCTATTGACTGACGAATTTGCTCAATATATGGACTTCAGTTTGCCTACTTTGGGGAAATTGTCCACCACCGTTGAGTCGCAAAAAACACAGTAGTGCAGGACGGTTGGCTATCAAAGGAGCAAAAGTACATTTTATTCGACTGCTGCCTGCTTGAGATTGTACAAATGATTACATGTGATAATAAATTAAGAGGGAGCATATGCAGGGAGCCATTGGTGAATTTCTCTTGTGTATTACAAGATACAAGCCTGAAAATCCAGGCCAGCTGTGTCCTCCTCCATAACACATTTTCATGGTCTGTTCAACCGATGCTCAGTAAAGTGCCTGCTGGAAATTTAGTTTGTTCAGCAGCTTTACTGTTCAGTGGATTGACTTTCAGAAAGATTATCAGTTTCTGTCAATTTGTGGGACTTGAGTTCCTTGCTAAAACCCAGTACTACAAATATCAGACGGAATTCTTATTCTCCGCTATTAGTCATGCCTGTAAAGTCGAACAGATGTCAATGGACAGTACATACTCTGGCAAATGTGTCAGGCTAGCTGGCGACGGACAGTGTGACAGTCCAGGATTTTCCACTAAGTACTGCACTTACCACTTTCAAGACATGGAAAGTAAAACATTGTGAGTTTGGTCATTTTGCAGGTGTCTGAATGTACATCATCTGTGATCATGGAGAAACATGATTTCATTAAATCTATTGAACATCTGGAATCCAGGGGAATTCAAATACACCTGATAGCCACTGAAAGGCACGTTTCAATAGCCAAGGCCATGCGAGAGCAGTTTCAACGCATTCTGTATCAATTTAATGTATAGCACGTTGCCAAATCAATCAATACAAAAATGACAGCTGCTGGTAAAAAAAAGGGTTCAGAAAACCTTTTAAAGTGGTCTCTGTCTATCAGCAACCTTCTTTAGTGGAGCTCCACAATTTGTGATGGATCTCTAGAAATTCTACTTGAAAAATGGCGTTCATTGATGCACCATTGTTCCAACATACACCCATGGAGAGAAAACCAACATTTCCCCGAATGTGCACATGGACCTTTATTGAAGGAGCAGGAATGCAAATAAGTGGTCAGTGCCATGTTCCCCTCTGCACAAAGCACTTGAGAAGATTGTGTACGATAAAACACCCCAGATGGCTACAGTACCTTCTGTCAGAACCACCGTTCTGGCCCGAGGGAAAGCTATCATAGCAAAAAATCACCTTAATCTCTTTCAATCACCTTGCTCCTTAAAGGATTGTGAGATTCTGCATCTCAAATTGACACCGTCAATGAATAGTTGCATTAATTTTGTCCTAATCTATCGTCATCCAGCTGCTTAATATTGATGAAGTTCTGTTCCACCTTCTCATTAAATTACAAGGTCCTAACTGTTCCGCCTTGCTAGTTATGGACTTCAATCGTTGGCATGGTGACGTCACCGAACAGCAAGCAACTATTGTAGAGAATGCATTAAATAACCTTGATTTCCGCGTCCTTAATAGTGCGCCCACTCATATCAGGGGTCACACCCTTGATTTGGTTGTAGCAAATAATCTCAAAACCAATGCAATGGACACCCTCCCTTGCATCTGGTCCAACCACTATCATATCTCCTTTACAATTCTTACTCCTGGCCCATGCCCTAAACCACTAAACCCTCCAAAAATCATTATAAACCGGAACTTTAAGAAGATTACACAGCTGGACTTGAAAGCATCCTGTCGGCCACATCTGATCAGGACCCTCCTTCTATCCTTACTGACACCTTTAATAACTTGATGCTCTCCATGCTGAATCGTGTTGTGCCGGTTAGGAGTAACCTGGTTAGGAGTAACCTGGTTAGAGATAATTCTTCTCACCAGAATTTGTTCACACATGATCTGTGCCAAATGAAATTCAGAAACGTCAGGTGAAGACTAAATGGCTTAAATGCCCTTCAGTAGATAATAAAACCCAGTGGAAAATCTTAGATAAAGACTTAGACTGTAGATAAAGACTACAGAATAGCTATTAATGGATCTAAAATAAATGTCTATAACAAACAAATAGAGAAAGCAAACATCAGTTCTAAAACATTTTTTGAGATTGTAAAGTCCTTAGAGAAACCCAGCACTCTTTCCATCGCTATAGCTCTCACGGACCAAGTCTGTGCTGATATACAGATAGCCTTCGAAGCCAAGGTGGTCAAGGCGCAGTATAAACCCAGAGCTAAACCTTTGGCTGATAAACATCTACCTCTCTGTCCTCCTCCTGATCCATAAATCAGAGCAGATGTTTAGCTTTGCTCCTGTCCCTCTTGCCGACATGATGGCTACCCTCTCTACCATGCGCCGCTCTCAGTGCACAGAGTACACCATTCCCCCTGACTTTTTCTTAGACTACAAAGATATCTTTGCACCCTTTTTGATAAAATGTGTCAACTTCTATTTTGCCAATAATCAAGTCCCAGATTCCATAAAGAAAGCCACTATCACCCCTCTGGTTAAAAAACAGAACCGGATCCAAGCGACTCTGGTAACCTGCACCCCATCTCCAACTGTAGTTTTCTCCTCAAGGTGCCCGATAGATGTGCCACTAACCAACTACAAGCCTTTGTTGAGAAGACTAACATCCTGCATCCAAGACAGTCTGGTTTTAGACCCCTTCACGGTACCGAGACAGCTCTTTTAGATCTACAGACGCACAGGTTGAGAATCCTGGATGGAGGTAGCTCCGGCATGCAGGTTTAGCTCGATTTGTCAGCGGCTTTTGATCTTCTTGAGCATGACCAAGTCCTGCTTGTTTTAAAGAAATGTGGTCGCTGCACTCCTGACTCAATTCTATGAGATCATTTCTCCAGAATCCTACTTCTCAAGTATGTTGGGGTGATGCCACTTCTCCATCTTCCCCCATTTCTTGTGGGATCCCTCAGGAAGCATGCATGTCCCCACTACTTTTCAACCTTTATATTCAACCGTTCTGTTACCTGTTGGATGAGCTTGGAGTGTACTTCTCGAACTATTCGAATGACGCCCAGCTAGTTCTTGAGTTATCAGGTGACTATGCCAAAGATGCTGTCTTTCTGAAGACCATCTATTTTCGTGTTGAGACCTGGGATGTTTCTGGATGGAGATAAATTGAGCTTCTGGTTTTTGGCACCAAGCATGGTCGAGCAAAATTAGACCCTAGCTACCAATCATTCTCCATCCATGGCTGTACAATCCTGGTCTCAAAGAGTGTAAAAACTCTGCGCATCCATCTCGACCCTCTGCTTAGTGCAGACGCTCATATTAACCAGAGAGTAAAAAATGGCTCTTATTACCTTAGGCTGCTGAGAAACCTGTGTCCCTTTCTGTCGGCATTTAGCTGCTCCTCAGTTGCCCGTGCGGTTGTGATGTCCAGATTGGACTATGGGAATGCATTATTAATTGCAGCTAACAAGAAAAACATCCATGCCCTCCAGACTCTTCAAAATGATGCAGTTTGCATTATCACAAAGAAAGTTAGATGAGATCATAGCTCTGATAGCCGGCAAGATCTTCATTGGCTGCCTGTGGCCTCCTAGCTGGAATGTAAGGCTGCCTCTCTAGTCCATAGAGCTTTATATGGTACTGTCACAGTCTATATTAAAGAACTGGTGTCCTTTTATGAGTCACTGAGGAATCTGCACTCCTCTGCTTTGGTGCTGGTCAACCTCCCTAAATTCGCTCTCTCCAGTTGTCTAGACAGATCCTTCCCCATCAAAGCCGTTGGTAAAGGAATACAATTCCTTTCGACAGAGATTGAAAACTATTCTCTTCAACTAATGCTTTGCTTTCTGAAATAGAACCTGCTCCACTTCTGTTCCTCATGCCCACGCTGGTCACCTGTCCCGTCTTTTTGTTGCTGTTTCCTGTGTTTGTGGTTGTGTGCCCTGATGCCTGCGGGCTTTGGCACCCTACAAATAAATAAATAAACTTCAAGAGACTTTCTTGTCATACTAGAGTTTTGGAGGTGTTCCATAATATGTGCCTAAAGTACAGGCCCAAAAGATTGCATTTCGGCATAGATGGTATGGAGGGCCGAACAAGACTAGCTGTATTTGTGCACAACAAGATTGTTGGGAGGGAACAAGTGAACACTGTAGGAACTTTCGGGATGCATCATTACCTCATAGCCTTTACAAAACAAAGCAAACAATGGGTGGCCATGCCATCTATCAGGAAATGGATTTTGAATTTGTTAAAGATATGACATTGACTATGCTGGCCATGCATACTCACGGAATGGCTCTTGATTTTGTCCTCAGGAGACACACAATGCCAGAAAACATTGCAAACGAGCATTGTCCTCCAAAATTGGAACTTGTTAAAAGGTTGACTTCCTGATTTAAATGATTTGTAGCTGTCTTCTAAATCTGCTCACAATCACATTTTTTATATGTTCCCCAATGTTTGGACATTATACAGAAACAATCTAATGGTATTGCACTTGCAATTTCAATGCTAGATAATGTTTTAAAAAGGTATTTATTTACACATATATAATTGGGTTTATGATGCATTCATGTATTTCTTTTACCTTTCCTTCATATATATATATATATATATTTCTTATCCTCTGTCTATGAGACAGGTGTTTGGGGTTGCTGTTGGTACTCTTGTTCAGAAGAGAATTGCCCTAGCATTTTGGTGCTGGACTGCCCATGTTGGTGGGAGAAAGATTGATATGCACATGGATATTTCCCATCTGTGAAAGGTACACTGAGGCTTGGTGTCTGTCAAACCCTCTGCTATACCCAATCCCTGTGCATACATGCAATCCATGGCACTTGCGCTGATGGCCTCCATTAGGCAGACGCAATAAGTTGTTCCAATAAGGGATATGTTTTTTATATGGACAAAGTGGAGGTGCATCACATCAACACCATAGGTTTGCTGAAAGGGCAATGGAAAGGGCTAAGAATTATGACATAAAATCTATGCTATGGTTCCAGTTGGCTGCATGGATCACATTTTGGACCCACAGCAACAATCACAAACCATTCTTCGTCCTGAGACCACGCAATATCCTACTTTCCTTCCCTAAATAGTACCCTCATACAGCTGTATGCTCCTCTAATTGCAACTCCATTACAGTCAAATACTTCTGCAATCTGAGAGTGCGTGGCAGGTCTCTCTCCCCTGCAGGTGCCTGCCTTCCCAAAAAGATCCATGCCACTGTCAGACTTCTGGAGCACCCTCTACAATTCTGAAAACTGGTAAAAACGGTACCCTTCTACACTCCTTTCCCTTCACTGGAAATGACCCAACTGCTGCAGTTACCGCTGGTCTGATCCTCATGATTCTCCCAGGTTCCCTGGCTCATCCTCTGAGTCAATAATACTCAAACCTACTGTCGACCTCGACTAAACTGGCAAAGTTTGGTCCGGACTGTGCCGAGGGTCGATGAGTACTTGCATCACTTGCCGCTTTCCCCATGGCACAACTGCTCCCTTTTACGCACAAATATCCCCAAAAGGTATTCAATCTTGGCTGGGTTAGCATGCGCTCCCTAGCTATTCTCGCGTTTTGAAAACTGTTCTGCCACCAAGGGCACATCCTACTCGATTAGTGAGAGCCAATTCTGCATTACCTGAAGCCCCTTCCTGACTTGCTAAAGTCTTCCCAAGAAGACTGCCTTTGCTTCACCTGCGGAATCGTGCCCTTTTACGCACAACTGTACTGTCGCGCACAAGGCGACCCACTTTTAGGGCTGGAATAGAAAGTCAGAGAAGGACTCTAACTAATTGTTTAATGATCCTGGTGTGTTACCCAACCCTTCTCTTTACAGGTTGTGGCTGTGTTTTCCTCATTTGTCCCATTAGGAAACGTATTGTATATATGCTGTATAGTAGAGTATTGTGTGTGGTACCTGTTTTCACATAACTAAAGTTAACTTGTGTCTATTGGTCCAGACGACAATACATTTATAGATATCTTTCATATACACTTGTCTAAGAGTAATTTGTGTTTTTTTGCTGTGTGTACTGTGGGCTTCTGATCACTCTCACCATCCTGAGACTTAGTCTTGACTGCCTACCAAGCTATGTAGATTGGTCTGGCTTGTCCAGAAAGTTCCCCTGTTTCACTAAACCAAGGGTGTGATGTTCATTTCAATGTAATTTGCACGGTCGTCCTGATTGGCCCACATAATACTTTCCACATGCACAACGTATTGCGTATATTATTCTGGCAGTGTCACAGGTAGCATAATGTAACAATATTTTCTCACCAGAAGGAGGGTGATACACAATATTTCCCTTAGTTACAAAGCTGCAGTTAGTGCAGTGCATGCAGGGGAAGGTGCCAGTAGATTTATTCCTCTTTGTTGTGGCTTTGAAAGAATCCATACAGATCAGTCTGTCTCTCAAATGTATATACAAAGGGTAGAACCTTTTCATTAAGGTGACGTACCACTGCCCTATACTGTGACCACGACTGGCATCCTGGCACTTTGGTGGAAGGGCCCGCTGGGCTCCCCAAGCATTAGTGCCTCCTGGCATCCCTGAGGTGAGGGAGACTAGCCTGTGCCGCAACACCATGGGCCCCCATCCTCACCTCGAGTTGGCAAAGGGCCACGCTGTGCCGACCAGAGTGGAGGGTTGAGAGTACACACCACGTTCAGTCACAAAAAGCAGACAGCTGCAGGAGAACCTGATAATGGGGAGACCGAGCCTTGACAACTTCAGCGGCAAGGGAAGCAGTATTCCAGACTTAGATCTCTGTAGAAGCTGGGATGACACACATAAATGTTCCAAAACAAATATGTGAGATCAGGAGATGGTAGGTATCCATTAAAGAGGGCTATGTTTCCCGTGCTGTCTATAAGACTAGTAGCACTAACTGCTATTCCTTTGTTTTATGTGTTGGTATCCCACAGCGTGAAAAATCCGGAGTTTGACAAGACATAAGTTTCACCTTTATGAAAATGAATGGGGGTTGTCAACTTAGAAACCCTATAATAGTTTGTAATCCACATCACCAGCTTGTGAGGAAGGTTCACTGATTGAAAGGATTTAAGAACTGAAACATGTCGAGCATTAACCATTGCAATACCTCATTGGCATATGTATAAACCTTTTGGACATAACATTTCAAAAACCTCTTTTTGGTTATTTGATATTTGTTTACATACCCTATCTAATCCACCTGTCAGTCTGCATTTAACTAGACAGGAGTCACTACAGCACTCTATTTACATTATCGTCTACAATTGTTGAATTTTGAATATTTATTGATTAAAATTTACTGTATTCATACATCTGTTCTTCATATTTTGTTAATTGTTTCTCCATGTGATTAGAGATATACACCACTGTTTAACTTTGGATTTTCATCTCTGTGGATACCTACCATCTCCTGATCTCACATATGTTTTTTGGCTAGTATTTTCATTTTTTTTATAGAGTTTTCTGTTTTCTACTCCTACTCACATTCTTACAGTAAACTTTTCAATGCCTCCTGTAGATGGGCATACAAAACAGCATCAACAATGCTGGATAAAGAAATGCCATTTGCATGGAAAAACTCTGCATTTCGAGAATTAATGATGTCATTGTTGCAGAAGAACATCCCACAAGTGGACAAAAAATCACACATGCTTCTGTTTGTGAGAACCCTTCTAGCCTCTGTCTAGGAACAACATGCATTAGGATAGTACCATACTCTTCTTGGTGGTATGGCTGAGAAAACCAACTCGGCAGTGGGAAAAAGCCTCTTCACTGCATTCATCAACCTCTTCAGTTTATGGAACAAACGTGAATAAACCATGTAACCCAAATGCATGCCGCCATAAACCACGATGATAACATGAACAGTAACGAAACTGGCCACTTGTCTGCAAAGTGCAAGCATAACGCCGAAACTGCAGACATGGAGAGCGCACCACAATGAGTCCACTACTTCCAAACCAAAATCACCATCAAAGTGTTTTTCCTGGAGATACTTTTGCAGATCTATCACAAAGGCATCACCCAAATTCAACACAATGCGTTTCTCCATGTCAGCCTGCCTCACTATGTAGATTAATGGAAAAGAGTATTACCGCCCCTTCCTGTGAACAACACCCTCAGTACTTGATTGGCTAATCCGCACAGTCCCATTTCCATTGGCCAGCATGGTGAGAAGCGCAGAATGTGGCACGTGCACTTCTCCTAGTACAACAAAGGCCGCGTCCCAGTAAAGCAGGAGCAGTCATTCTTCCCTTTCCACTATTTGTTGTCCAGCACGACATCATTGGGTACTGTTAAATAGTTACACACGCATCCACCAATCACATCCAAGACGTCAGCATCTAACACTGTCAGTTCTGTACAACACGTCACATATACTGTTACACATTCAGACTGCAAGTGTTGTGTGATTCGAAAGCGCGTCCAGTAGAGATTTCAGTAAAACTATGCAAGATTTCTGCATCCACATTCATCCACATGAGCACCCACCACCCACCACGCATCCACCAATCGCATCCAAGACGTCAGCATCTAACACTGTCAGTTCTGTACAACACGTCACATATACTGTTACACATTCAGACTGCAAGTGTTGTGTGATTCGAAAGCGCGTCCAGTAGAGATTTCAGTAAAACTATGCAAGATTTCTGCATCCACATTCATCCACATGAGCACCCACCACCACAAAGCAGAGTTATGAATACGTTTATGCAGTATGTTCAGAACTCTGTTGTAGGTGCCTCTGAGCACGGTATCGGCCACTGAACGTCCATTACATACTTAAAAAACATACTGTTTTTTTCTCCCATCACCTACCATCAAGTGGCACTTCAATGGTATATGCTTTCAATGTTTTCATTTACCCATATCAGCCAGTGTAATATCCAAACATGAACTCTCTTCTTTCCTTCAGACAATGCTACACATTTTTTTCTGCACTAACCCATCTCTATGGGATGTATTAACCCACTTATGCTCTGCCCTGTGGCATCCCTGTGTGCTAATGGTGCCAGAATTATCAAAATGGCCGCAAAACCCCTCAGCGCGCCAAAACCTATGGAAATCGTGCTTTGCAGCAAAAAAAGATGTCTGCCAAATCTGCCATGCATGTTGTCAGTGGTGGAACAGAGACCTCACGGCTGAAACATGTCACTGGGTTTCACAATAAGTAAACATGGAGACGGCATAAAAAGCAGTGTTGCTGAAAGGAATACAGAATCTTGTTTTCAAATCTTTTTCTTGGTTGCTGAAACTACAGAATGCCGGTACAAAACACCATCAAATATCCAATATTCTTGCTGGGTTTCACAATTCACTGAGTTCAAGAAATCCTTGTGAAATTGTAGTATCCTGAACAGCTGAATTTGTCATAAAAACATCGACAGCCAGAGTGCCTGCCTGTGGGATCTGTCAAAATCTGGGCGCAGTACCCTCAGCCACCTGAATTACAGCTCTCAGTAGCTTGCCTCATAAGATTTAAACTTGTACACTGAAATCTAATGTCTGAAAACTAAGTGACCTATTATTGAGAGTAACCTAGGTTATAACTATTTATCCCATGGTTTAGGATCTGGAATAAGTGTTCTAGCTGCTTGTTTGAAAATTGCAAGTGTATTTTAAACAAAGAAAAATGTAACAAAATGACATTGAATTTAATCCTGACTCACAAAGCCAAACCTGAATAACAACTTCCCCCAAAAGGCCAGGCCTCTCTCTCCACCAGGAACTTGCACCCATGTGATGATTAAGGGGTGGGAGGAGAACTTGGGCTGCTGTGGGAAGAAGACAATGGACTTCCTCCAGCTCAAGGATATGCTAATTAGGAAGGATCGTAACTGGCCTCTGCTTGAAAGAAGGGGGCGGAAATTGCTTCTGAGCTGCCAGAAGGCGAAGGAGGCGGGGACAGACAACTATTTGTGGATTTACAAGGACAAAAAGCACATTTTTAAAAAGACTGATAAATGACTGTGTAAAAATGTAAAAATTATAACAGCATTGTTAATGTGATTTCTGGATGCACGGTTTAAGAGATGCCAGAACTATGCTATGCTCTGGGAAGTAGTAGTGGAAATTATGGATTTTTACCAAATGTATTTATGTCAAAAGCATGAAACTTCACACGCTTAGGCCCATATACAATGTGCACCTTTGTGGAAATTTGCTCCGAGATTGGACCATGTGTTCTGGACAAAAAGTGCGAAATTCTGTCAAATCCAGACCCAAGATCCTACAGCGACACGGCTTGGAAGAGTATATGCTCCACAAAATATGTGATCTATATATGTTATTGTTACAAAAGTTGCACATTTGTAAATTTGTATTGTACTAAAAGTAGATTTTATGTTCAAGGGGCCAAGGGAAGGATTCTCTGACTCATAAAACCACATCATCATGGTGACACCCTGTTTTCTCCTCCAATCAAGGGAGACTCTAGCCAATAGCCTACCTAGGGGGTGTGCTTAGGATAAGACAGCATACACACCCCCTTATCAAATGCATAGAAAGAGACAGCTGAGGACTTAGAAAGACACACAGATTCACCCGCTAACCGATTGCTGGCAGAGCACCCTTGAGAGGACCAGACAACTTCCTTGCTCCAGACTCCAGAAACTTGGCAAGCAGAAAGGCCCATTCTATAGCTGAACCATTCTCAGCTTGCCCTTAAAATTACAGAAACCAGAATTTACCCCAGACAAGGGGAACAAAAGAAACAGCCAGGCTGTGCTGTAACTGCTTTCCTGCTAAAGAATTATCACCAGAATCAAAAGACCCAATCCAGTTGTGCCGTGCTGTGCCGTGCTGTGACCAGATAGCTATGACCAGAGCCATTGTAGACCCAGTCCGGTGTGCCCAGCAGCCTGTCCAGTCCGGTGTGCCCAACAGAATTTCCGAGCAGAAGCCCTGATCTTGATGGACCAGAATTCCTGATGGTTCTGTTCAAACATATATAGTGAGTATCCATAATATAGGACTATGTCACTAGCATATGTACTATCCTTAATCCAAATCCATCCTTGTCTTTAGAACCTGCATTGTTAGAAATCTTTTTGAATTGCCTGAGCTCTCTATTTTATCCCTACTATCTCCTTCTGTTATAGTATTGTTAAACATATATTTGCGCTGATATATTTCATCTGAAGAAGGCAAGCTCCTCGGTAGGCAGTCGCCCTGATCCAGTGGCGCCCTTGTCTAGTGGTGTCTTGATATTGGGCAAAATCTTCCTCGGGGCCAGCCCTTTGAGAGCAAAAATACCCAATTCAGCCCAAAATACAGGTTCTATTGTGCTGAGCAGTGATCTCATGCTAGTGACAAATGACACCCTCAAAGATAAAGCATATTTATTCTAAGCAGTGAATTTCATATACATTTGGGATTCAAGTTAGAGAGTATTACAAAGCATAAAACAAAGAGCAATGCCAAATATAGTGAAACATGGAACTTAAATAAACATAGAGAAACATAGAGAAATATAGAGAAACATAGAGAAACACAGTCTTACGTCCCTTAATCTCAGCCCTGGGAGACCTGGGTTTCTCATAAGCTAGCTGTAAACAAGCCCCGCTCATAGAAAAACAAGGCTGGAGGACACCGTGAGAGCCAATTCCGGGCACCTGACTGTACACGAATCAAGTCCACAGGCGATCTCCCCCTGATCCCATGTGTGCATGGATGTTTTATAATCTCTTGCTGTCAGTCACCATGACGCATAGTTCCAGAACTTTCTCTGTGAGGCTGGTTCATGGAAAAAACCCAGCTCTCTCTGAGATGCTCCCTGCTCGCTCCTACCCCCTCCCTTGTTCCCATCTGCGCTGGCTGAGGAATGTCTTATCAGTACCTTCCCAGAGAAAAGGAAGATTAGCTTGGAGCCAGGGCTAACGTTAGTGAGGCTGAATATTCTAAGGGAAGCAGGGATGTATTAACCCCATCTGCAAGCTCTAAAAGGCATGCACTCATAGCTTAGTGTTTATAGCGCTTAAGACTGGCTATCTAAGCGCTATATAGGTGCCATGATGTTCCAAACACTCCAAAAATACCTATTAGCTACATAGCTAGGGGCCCTCCCTGCCTGTCTATCAACAATGCTTAATTTGACCTATCTCATACTAGGCCTGCATATTCCTTGTAGCTCACTACTGCATAATGGAAGTGCTACAACAGACTACTGTCAGCATTTTTAGCACATACTTTGAATACACTATTGGCTTTCAGCGGCTAATGCTGTCATCTAAAGCCCTGATTGGCAAGGTTGCAATTTCGTGTATCACTACATTCCACCCCTATTCAACGTTTGTGCGACAAATGCTGACTAATACCTATCAATATAGTATTTAGTGCAGTGATAAAGACCTTGGGGCTTTGCAAGAGGTTTAAGCAAACTATCTTATAGCGGTTAGTTAGCGTGGCATGCAAGGTAAAACACTACCTAAACAAAAATGTACACAAAGTGAACAGTGACATATACCCTTGCCAAAACCTGGCCTACACAAAAAATACCTACGCCAAGTGAACATGGACATTTACTCTAGCCAAAACATGGCCTACACAAAAATACCTAAATCAATTTTGTATAACTGATTGTCAGTTAAAAAGCAGCATGCAGTTAAAATGTCAAGGCAATCCAGTGTAGTCTAATCTACAATGCACTATTGCATTTATGTATGGTTACCAATTCTAAAACCTGGCAGCCTTTCACCCTAAGGGCCTACCCTCCCCCTGATCCCAGGGCATTCAAGCGTGACTATGGGCTGTGTGACTAGACACTTCCCCCAGGTAGGTGGAACCCAACCAGAAACCATCTAATTTCGTGAACAAGGTGAACCCATGGGCACCAGGTTGTCTAAATAAAAACAATTCTACTAATTTACATCAAAGCATGGCATGTGTTATTCATGCAATCAAAAAGCAAGCAATTCAATCCATATGTATGCTGGTAACTGTAGCTCTGCGTGCCAGTGTGTGGAGGATGGTTGCCCCCACCCAGTAAAAAGCCAACACCTGCTGATTTAACAATGTTTGCCATACAATGCATCGTGTGTATTTAGCAGTCTTGTTGACCTGCCCTATGGCAGACAAAAATGTCTTCATGTCTAAAATTCTGTTATCTTCAATTGGCTGTCAATACTTGTAGCAGTGCTGGGCATATCAATGGGCCCCACTAGGCCAGAAGTTCTATAGCAGAGCTGGCATCAGAACCCATAGTGGCTAGCTTATTGTGCACAGTTTCTATGTCACAAGCATATAAAGCTCCTGCAATTAATGAATCTAGCTCCCTAGCTACGCGCACTCTAGTGATGGGCCATAGAAATGGACTCCATTTGTAGCAGCTTGGTAGTACTAAGGAAACATTGCCTCATGATAAATCTATGTCTAAGTGTAGCACTGTAATAATGAAGGTGTGCATTACCAGTCTACAATTTACATGTTGTCTTACCACTGGAAAATCTAACAGGTTCACAGTGTCTACCTTCTGTGACTTGGAGAATACCCTTCTTCAAGTGGGATATCTACCATATACAATATTAACTTTAGCCACAAACACCATACTACTATCCGGCAGTGGCTGTTTCATCACACCATGGAAAAAATTCATTTAGTCAAGTTATAGTTCATTAAATCTTGGCGAGAACACTCGCTGCAGTTCTTGGTCAGAAAAACATCACATTAGACAAATTAAACAAATGGTATCCATTCAGTGACAAAAGATGCCTGACAATGTGCCAGGCCAGTACTCTAGCAATTCCATGTGGATACTCATTTGCAGCGCTTTTCCAAAGAATTATTCCAAATGTTTACAATCAAAAGGTGACTCTTTGCATTAGTGTGCTGGAGACAGCTGTCCCCACAAAAACATGAAACTGGTTGGTTTAACAAAAAACCGTGTCACACTCTGTGTCATAAAATCAAACATCAAGTCAGTCATGGTTTCATTTACCTGCCTTAAGCTGGCTGTAAAAGTATCCAGTGTTTCAAAGATTACCATTTCAAATTATAGCTCATACACTTGGCAGCATTACTTCAATTAAGAATCTTAACCTACGCACAGGTGACTTTGATGTGCGCACTCATCTTATCTCAAAATAAATTACGCTCCTGCTTGCATAATTCTGCTGCCCCAACAGTTCATAAATCATTCTCCTGCCTACGTGCAATGTAGAATATTTTTTTTTTTCAAAAACAAAACATCTCTGGTTAAAGCCATTCAGTTGGAAGAGTAAAACCATTTGGTTTTTTCAGATTCATCTCAACAGTGCATTTAAAAACCATTTTTTCAATGTGTTAGCATTCAATTGCTGTGTCACACAGCTGTATGTGGTGCCTGATGTTACAGTCCACAATTCATTGTCCATAGTCCTTTAAACAAGAAAGGGCAAAACATGTCATTTAAATGTGTAGCATCAAATACTTGATAATTAGCCAAGTCTGCATCGTGCCAGTTCAGCAAAAGTTATTACTCTGTTGGACACTATTCGCAGGTTACAGCATTGAGTGCGGTGCAGGGCACGTTAAAGTTGAAATAGCATGTCGCAGTGGCTCGCTTTCTCTGAGAATGCGTCTGACCCTTCTTTGATCAGTGTCACCCACAAACTGCATATTAACTTCTGATATTATGAAATGTCTTGTTGTGCTTTGCCTAGGCAAAATACAAACAGAAATGTTAGGATGTCATCAAAACTTCAATATCAGCGTTATCCACCCCTTCCCATAATACCACCCCCATCTTCAAAAAGTCTCATCAGGTAACTACACACTTTGTCATTGCTACTGCAATTATTTATCACCTTTCTGCATGTTTCTGGGGGCTTATTTACACTCAACCATACGGGGTGTAACTGCTTAATCACAAACTCATTTGTGCAATGCAATCATAGCTGGTCAATGGTACCTCAGACTGATCTGTGCTTTTACAAAGCCATATAGTAAGTACCCAGGTCGCACAATGCTTTTCTTTTTCACCAAAGCGATCACCAATGCCAGGCGCCAACTTGCTTCCAGTGTCCCATGATCTTGGTTTAGGTTGCCCTGCTGGCATCACTCCATTTTTCAAAGGTAAAGTCTTTCAGTCCAATACCGCTTACAGTTGTACAAGCAGCTTTGTTTATTTATCTTTCTTTTCTTAGCAGTGTCTTTTCAAGCCTCTGGTTTTTTCACTTGTCATTTTTTCAAAGGGCGTTTGCTGTTTTTGAACCACCCCTTTGAGTGCGATAGTCTAAGCCAGTTTCTTTTGTTGCTTCAACAAATCATTCATTCTTGCACTAAGCCGTGTGGCTTCTGGATCATGGCTAATGTGCAGTGTTCATGTTGTACTTCAAAGCCCCGCTCTGCATGTTGTCTCTTGCAAAACGGCTAAGCACTTTTTGTCAGTTTTGCTTCCATCTGGAAGGCCATAATGTCTTTGTCAGTTACTCCATCCCCTGGCAATGTAGCTTGCAGTTTGCCAGATGTGTATTTTCTCTTCTCAAAGCGCCTAGAGGTTTCTTCTCCAGTGCACAGCGCTTTACTTCAGTTCACATCACATGGAGCATTGGAATGCAGCTTGCACAGCAATAGCGCTTTACTTCACTTCACATCACATCACATGGGAATGCGGTTTGCACAGTAATGTCTGTTGGAATGGGCAGCTGTCTTTTCTTGGCCCATTCACAGATGCATAGGTAAATGTTCAGATGTGATGTGCCCGTCTGCCATCCTGCATGAAGCCTTTGCTCCGTACCACAGTTTACTGGGCAAATTCTTTACTTTTTGAACAGCTCTCTGTTTTTGCTCCCCCTTCCTCAGGAATGCAGGCATGTTTATCTTTCGTGTGCACCTGGCAGCGCCACGCAGCTTATCTCTTTTGCCTATAACTCTTATACTGTGGCGGCTTCACTCGTTTCAGACAGTTCATCCAAATTAACTCTTTCTTGTATTGTTTCTGCTTTTGTTTGCCTTCACGCACCTCGCCCAAGACAGCTTCAAGGCACAAGCTCTGCACACACAGCAAGACTCTTGTTTTCAAAAGCGGCACTTTTCTTGTCATTTTTCTACTCCATGTAATTTTGCAAAATGTCAAAGCGTCTTTTTTCTTGTAATGTGCGATCTTTCAAGAGAACTCACAACCCATTAAATCTTTGTGCTATCTTATCACACACAGATGTTTCATTCTGTTGTACCATTGCCAAACTATAACCACTCAGTTCAGTGCATTTAAAAAAATAAAAATGCCATATTTAGTGCAGCTCCCTGCACGTTTTTTTTTTCTGCAAGAACAACCCACACTCTATTGCTTGTGGGCTGTTTAATGTGTCAACAACATTTTTCCCCATGTATCACAGTCAACAGGTCACTATTTCCAAAGCATACATCACTTATAAGGCAACAGCACAAATCCATGGCATAGCATGGGGACAGTCAAAAATACTCCAGGGGCAATTTAGAAAAATATAAATTGTTTTTCCCCCCAACCATTGCAAACTGATTCTGCAATTTCAAATCAGTACACAAAAATCGAAAATCCAAATAACATTCACTCACTTTCCTTTTAAGTGAGTCTCTCACCCAATATAAGCATGGCACAGCCTAAAATGCAATATAACCATTTTAGTGTGTTTCCTTTAAACAGAATTTGCCACCATTAGCACATGGAATTTTACAGTTGCCAAAAGAAAGAAAAAACTCTTTAGGCTCTCAGCACAGATGTTACTCATTCTCCTAAGCATGGCTCATTCCCCTTCCTCATTATTCAGGAATGCCATCCCTTCAAAAGCATATATCAAAAAAGACGAACCTTCGCCTCCGAACATTACAGCCCCCACTCGCTAGCACACTGGGGCTGAGTCAATGGTTAAATCACTATTCACAATTTGCATGTCAAATTCTTGCAATTATTTTTCCTGCCCTCATGACAGAATAGAGATGAGAACTCCGTCTCATTATGCATTCCAAATTACAACTTTAAACTTGGGAAACCACATGATAAAATTCTTTTTCTAATTGAGCATACATCTTTCTTAACCATTCATCGGAGTGCTTTAAACAAAGCCATTTCCCGCTCGTTTATTGCCTTGTACTCCCTGGCACCAATCCCATGCAATAAGTCAGTCACGACTGATTTACTGAAGGGAGTCTTAACCACACAAGCTATCGGCCACGGCAAACCGACACAACATTGCTGCCTTTTGAAGTCTCAGAGCTGCAGTGAGACCATCAAGGAAATGCGACAGCCTGCTCCCCACTCTACACTGTGTTCTCTCACACCATTTGTCATGTCATGGCACTGCTCTTCACAAATCCCACAAAGCTGCCACCAAATGTCTTGATATTGGGCAAAATCTTCCTCGGGGCCAGCCCTTTGAGAGCAAAAATACCCAATTCAGCCCAAAATACAGGTTCTATTGTGCTGAGCAGTGATCTCATGCTAGTGACAAATGACACCCTCAAAGATAAAGCATATTTATTCTAAGCAGTGAATTTCATATACATTTGGGATTCAAGTTAGAGAGTATTACAAAGCATAAAACAAAGAGCAATGCCAAATATAGTGAAACATGGAACTTAAATAAACATAGAGAAACATAGAGAAATATAGAGAAACATAGAGAAACACAGTCTTACGTCCCTTAATCTCAGCCCTGGGAGACCTGGGTTTCTCATAAGCTAGCTGTAAACAAGCCCCGCTCATAGAAAAACAAGGCTGGAGGACACCGTGAGAGCCAATTCCGGGCACCTGACTGTACACGAATCAAGTCCACAGGCGATCTCCCCCTGATCCCATGTGTGCATGGATGTTTTATAATCTCTTGCTGTCAGTCACCATGACGCATAGTTCCAGAACTTTCTCTGTGAGGCTGGTTCATGGAAAAAACCCAGCTCTCTCTGAGATGCTCCCTGCTCGCTCCTACCCCCTCCCTTGTTCCCATCTGCGCTGGCTGAGGAATGTCTTATCAGTACCTTCCCAGAGAAAAGGAAGATTAGCTTGGAGCCAGGGCTAACGTTAGTGAGGCTGAATATTCTAAGGGAAGCAGGGATGTATTAACCCCATCTGCAAGCTCTAAAAGGCATGCACTCATAGCTTAGTGTTTATAGCGCTTAAGACTGGCTATCTAAGCGCTATATAGGTGCCATGATGTTCCAAACACTCCAAAAATACCTATTAGCTACATAGCTAGGGGCCCTCCCTGCCTGTCTATCAACAATGCTTAATTTGACCTATCTCATACTAGGCCTGCATATTCCTTGTAGCTCACTACTGCATAATGGAAGTGCTACAACAGACTACTGTCAGCATTTTTAGCACATACTTTGAATACACTATTGGCTTTCAGCGGCTAATGCTGTCATCTAAAGCCCTGATTGGCAAGGTTGCAATTTCGTGTATCACTACAAGTGGCTGTGCTTCCGTGTGGTATTTGCTTCTTCATAGTCATTCCCTAATGTAAAGAAATCCTGTTTGTCTTTTGAAAGTGCATCCCTGTTGTCTCATTCTTGCGCCTATCTAAAAAAAAAAACGACCTCCACGAAAACGTCCATAACTTCTTCAATTATTATGCTAGAAATAAAATGTAAACGTCTGCTTGTAGATAACAGCTTTCCATAGAACCAAAAACCACATCTCTGCAACCGCAAATCCATATAGTTTTCCCTCAATTGTGATTACCACGCACTGAAAAGTTTGCCGCAAATTTTGTTTAGGTAAAATTCTATCTCGTGTAAAACAGCTTTCAATTGCACCCGATCTCAGTTTTCAGTTTTCACATTGCTTCTTACTATCAAATCATTGTTAGAGTTTGTCTGCAACTATATAAAGCGGCTCCCATTAGAATTTAAACAATTTCAGTGATTCAAACCATATTTAGTGTTTTACCCAATCCATTTCTCAGATAACTTTAAAACCATTTTGACAGTTTGCCAATCCATTCTGTTTCTCTCTCGTGCTTGCTGGGGGGAAATTGGGATTGATATATTTGTTTGAGTTCTGCATTCCTGAAACCTGTTCTCTCTCCTCCTATATCTCTACATTGCATATTGGGGGGTTGAGGGGTGTGCAAGGGGAAAGAGTAACCACATTGCTATTTGATTTGAACACACACCCACAAAAGTATTATTGCTGTGCTGCATTGTTTTTGCTCATTATTACTCCTTGTGATTAAAGAGATTGCTTAGTGTAACATCACCCCTTTGGTGATTATTGTATCCCCATTAAACATAGTGTGATGATATTTTGAATACATAAATAAATATTTCAACTTTGCAAACCAGTCTGATTCCTGGTTCAGTGTGACCGGGGGGTTCCAAGAGAGGGGTGTGATATAAGTGGTACATCGTTCAGAATAAAAGAACTTTTAGACACAAATAAATAAATAAGCATTTCAGTTGTGCATTACATGCTAGGCGTTGACTTAGGTGAAGTGCCGGATTGAAATCACTGAGATCTCCTACATAAATCGTAAAAATATCGCACAAAAGCAGCACTGAATGTATCTTAGCAACCTAACTACTTATAAGGAGAGGAAACCCGGTATACTACTGGCTAAAAGAAGTTAGCAGTGTATACTCTGCCTATATCCGGGAGGATAATAATCAGTATAAAAGAAGACAAATCTATAGTGCAGATGCTAGAGATACAGAACATAAATACGCAAAGTGATTCCAATGGGGGACCAATCAAGATAAAAAGTGCATCTCAAATTTTAATAATGAAGCATAATGATTAAAACATAAAAGGGGTCCACAGTACAAAACTTAACATCCAATATGTAAAACAGCAACAAGGAATATGTATCAAGCTTGAATAGCAAGTTAAAACGGTGTCACAGAAAAAACAACAAACACATAGGGTACTTATAAAGCGAATAGTATGGTACCCAATTCTGTTAGAATAAATGTGTAAAAGATTTAGATCTCTGTTTATAGTCCAGAGAGATGTCTCGACATGTTTCTGTTCATCAAGGCTTTAGTGTGGAACATTCATCAGGAGGGAGAATTTTAACAACGTAGCCTAGTTACAATTGGAGCAATCATAGCAACAACAAAAGTTTCATAGCATCTGAAAAGTAAAAACATAACAAACAAAGAGTCAGCTTATGAATAGCTAAATGCTTTGAAGAGTTCTAGTGCATGAACTATAGCACCATATGAAGGGGAATATTTACATAAAATGGTGCTGGTGGGAGCTCTTTACTATGAATAGTAGGTTGTAGTAGACGACTATGTCGGTCCTACGGAGGATGGAAATTTCCATTAAGCATCATAGATTGCTTAAAAAGAAGCATAAATGTGCTCACAGCGATAAAGCAGAATTGAAAGACCAATCCGAAAGGATTCGCCTAAGTTTAAGAGGAGCCCAAAGGCGGAACACGCCATAAATGGAGCCCGAAAACTGGGAGTTCAGGGAAAATAGCAATGATGACCTATAACAACATGTGCACCCATATAAACAAGGAGGTACGTAGGGTCTTAATCAGAACCAGTTGAAAAGAGGCACCGTGTAGCAGTACAGTTGAAAGGATGGAGCCCTGGGGAGTGAAAAATGAAAAATGAGACAAAGTGAAAAATGCAAAGGCCAGTGGTGTTCACGAGCATATATTTTGTTTTTTCGTGTTTTTTTACATGCTTGCAAACAACCTTTTTTTGTTTTTTATCTTTATATGACTTTCTGTTTGCTTCTCCTCCTTACATTTTTACCGATTTCTGGTCAACGCTTCTTGCACAGTGTAAAAGAAAATAGCATTGCCAATGGCGGTCAAACAAATGCCATTTGCATGGAAACAGTGCATATTTTGCAACTTCATGATCTCACAGTGGGTGGAGAACATCCCATCAGTGAATATAAATTCACACATGCTTCTGTTTATAAGACACTTTCCGAACTATGGCTGGGGACAAATTACACCGGCAAGGTCCCATACTCCTCTTGGTGGTATGCATGAGAAAACGACCTTGGCAGTGGGAAAAATCTGCATCACTGCCTTCATAAACTTCTTGAGGTGACGCAGAAAACGTCCATACGACATGTAACCCAAATGTAGACTTCCATAATGCACCACAACAACATTGACAGTAGTGACAGAGGCCACATATCTGTAAAGGTGAGCCATCCCGCTGAAACTGCACTCATAGAGACTACCCCACAAAGCCTCCACCCCTTCCAACTGGAAATTAGCAGCAACGCCTCTTTGCACAGCATACCTGTGCCAATCTTGCACAAAGGTATCACCCACGATCAGCACTGTGCGTCTCTCCATCTCTACCAACCTCACTACACAGAGTATTGGGAGAAAATAGCACTGCCCCTTCCTGTGAACCACACCCTGAACACCTGATTGGATAATACCCACAGTTCCATTTCCATGCCCACCATGCTCAGAATGGCAGGATGTGGCACGTGGGCTTTCCCAGCTAGAGCGAGGGCCGTGCCCCAGTAAATAAGGGACAGTCCCTCTTCCCGTTCCACTATTGTTTTTGCAGCACTCCCTCATTAGGTACTACTTTGCTTTCTTTTTTTTTATTTATTATTGATATCGTTGAGATAAATCAACTTTTCAATACAAAACATTACATACAATTGATCTTAAAAAGTACATAAGATTGAGAAAGAATTCATTATGATTGATTGAAGCATTAAAATTGATACATAAGCATAATATACAATTCTCATTAACAATAAAAGAGAAAAGGAAGTTATTCAGTTCATATAAAACACGTCTAACCAGAAATACTGAGAACAAGAAGATTCAACATGCCATTCCCGGATAAATGACAGAGAACTCAAGTAAACAGCAACAATTGTTTAACAGGTTAAGTTCACTCCATAGAGAAAATTGATAATGGCAATTTGAAGGGAGACATTGGTTGTCAGTGTCACGCTTACCGGGAGACCGGGGTTCGCTGCTCGCGCTCTTCCTCCCTGGCGCCTCTATTCGCGCTTTCGCGCTTGGGGAGGCGCCGGGAGGAGAGTTCCGGGGACAGGGGCTGCAGCTCCTCGGCGTGTGCGTCGGAGACCGCGGTCACGGTCCCGCGCATGCGCCGTGGGGTGGTTGCCCAGGTTCGGAGCGGCTTGCTGCTCAAGCCTCGTTCTTAGTCCGCCGGCGCCTAGCAACGATCAGGCTTGCGCTCCGGGCCTCGCGGGCGCCGGCGGCCCATAAAGGGGGAGGCGCGGTCGGGAGCAGATCGCGACTCAACGCGTTCTGTTCCGGATCGTGTCCTCGCTCTCCTTTGCTTCGCCCTGTGCGGCCCAGCCCTAGTCTTCTGCCTCAGCTCTCCTTCCCCTCCTGCCTGCTGCCATTTTGGTTTTTCCCAGGACCAGTTCTGGTCCCCTTCCAGGTCTTCTCCCCAGGTCCTAGCTAGTTCTCCCTCTATTCCTGGTTCCTCTCCCTTGCCAGCCTTAGTTTACCTGCCTGCCTTCCCCTCCCTCTCCTACCTGGCCAGACCCCTTCTCAGTGGTTCTCCAGTGACTCCCTTGGGACTGTTTCCACGCCTTTGGTCTCTCATCTCTACTGCCTCCAGTGTCAGCCACGGGAGTACTGCTCCCACACCTTGGACTCTCTTCTTCACGGCCTCTGGTACCAGCTAGAAAAGCACGGATTCCACGCCTTTGGCCTTTAATCACCACAGCCTCCAGTGTCAGCTACGGGAGTACTGCTCCCACACCTTTGGACTCTCATCACCACCGCATCAGTGTGAGTTACGGGAGTAGGCTCCCACATCTTGGGACTCTCGTCACCAGAACATCCATTGCCAGCTACGGGAGTACGACTCCCACTCTTTGGGACTCTCGTCACCAGAACATCCATTGCCAGCTACGGGAGTACGACTCCCACTCTTTGGGACTCTCAACTTCTCTAACATCCAGTGCTAGCTTCTGGAGTCCTGCTCTCACATCTTTGAACTCCGGAGCCTCGCCTCATCAAGGATTATCTCCTTCAACTTCTCCGGTCTGTGCTTGCACAGCTCAGACGTCACTGAAACCAGCTTGTGGCGTTGGGAGTCGGCCCATCTTCTACCCAGTATCCATTCTGGGTGGTGGAGAGGCTGGTTGCTTGTGTCACATGATCTTCTCGTCAGTCTGGCTGCCCCGTCGAGATCAACCAGGAATTCAGGTACGCAACTCTCCCGTGATTCTCACCTTAACAGATTGAGACGCCTACCTTCCGATCTTGAAATGGAAGACACACAGGATCTGAGGAATGAGTTGCAAGCCCTCAGAGCAGAGATGACTGCCTTACACCAAGAAAACCAAGTTTTACGTCAGATGGTTACTCAGGGGACAGGAAGCGCTCCACAGGCTGAAAGTTCTTTGGCCCATACCGCCCCAATCAGGTTCGATGGAGACCCACGTCGAGTGGCGGAATTCTGCAACCACTGTCGTATCCATTTTCTTTTCAGATCTACCTATTTCAATAACGATAAGGCCAAGATCGGATATATCTTGGGAAACCTGACTGGGAATGCTCTAGCCTGGGCGACACCTTTTGTGGCTACAAATAGCCCCATTTTGAATGATTTTGCTGCTTTCGAGAAGGCATTCCTGGAGGTCTTTCAGACACCCAATCTGGCAGGCGCGGCGCAGAACCAGTTAATGGACATCAAGCAGGGTAGTTCAGACATAATAACGTACATCAGTCGCTTCCGCCTGCTGGCTACGGATTCACAATGGCCGGAAGTCACACAAAAGACCCTGTTTCGCCGGGGGTTGAGGGAGGAATACAAAGATGAACTACTTCACATCCCCGAACCTGAGAGTCTCCAACTCCTAATCAATCAGGTGCTTCGTATTGACCAGAGACTAGCCGAACGAAAGGCTGAGAGACGTCGGCTGGAGAGAGTCAGTCCCAGAACAGCCAGTCTTCCCGCCGGGGCTTTTGGTTCGACAGAATCAGGACCTGAACCTATGCAGTTGGGAGAGGTGAGAGGGCCGTTATCTGATGAGGAAAGAAGGCGAATAAGAACTTTACGCCTATGTCTTTACTGTGGTGCTGCCGGACACTACTTGGGAACGTGTCCTTTATGGCCACAGAAGAAGAAATCGGGAAACTAGAGGACCTGTCGTGTGGAGGAAAGGCAACGACAGGTCTCACCCCTTTTTCAGACCTTTCCACCTTTTGCTCGATTCTTCTTCCCATGCAACCTGCTATCCTTCTAACCTTGAAGGTTCAGATTCAACTGCCCGGCCGGACGCTTGAAGTTTTTGGGCTATTGGATAGTGGAGCGTCTGGTAATTACATCGACGAGGATTTTGCTAGCAGCCACAAGATTCCTCTTTTGCCCAGACACTCAGCCCTTCCTGTGGAGGTTATCGATGGTACTCCTTTGTCTTCCGGACCGGTTCGTTTGCACACTATAGGATTGAGTCTCCGGATCGCCGATCACGTGGAGAAGCTTGCTCTGGACGTGATCAGGTCACCTACCTACAAGTTGGTCTTGGGGTTACCTTGGCTCCAGCATCACAATCCGGTTATTAACTGGAGGACGTACACCTTGACCTTTTCCTCCACTTCTTGTACCCCGAAATGCAGTTTGCCAGTCCAGACTCTGGTTTCTTCGACTACTTTGGAACTACGTGACAAGGGGACCAGCCTTTGTACCGCATTACTGATTCCCCCAGAGTATGCCGACTTTGAACAAGTTTTTGCCGAACCAAGTAACATACCACTGCCACCTCATCGGTCGTTCGATTGTGCCATAGAACTGACTCCTGGTGTTGAGATTCCCCATGGCAGACTGTACGCCTTGTCTCGGGAGGAGAGACGAGTATTGCAGGATTACTTATCGGACTGTTTGAGTAAGGGGTACATAGTACCATTCAAATCTCCCGCTGGATTTCCTTTGTTTTTTGTAAAGAAAAAGGAAGGCACTTTAAGACCCTGTGTAGATTACCGGCAATTAAACGATATCACCATCAAAGACCGGTACCTGCTACCTTTGATTCGAAGTATCCTTGAGGCCCTACATCGGGCTCAGATTTTTACTAAGCTTGATCTTCGAGGGGCTTATCATCTGGTCCGCATCAAGAGTGGAGATGAATGGAAGACAGCATTTAAGACAACGTTTGGGCACTTCGAATACAGGGTGATGCCTTTTGGCCTGTGCAATGCCCCTGCGGTTTTCCAACGTCTCATGGATCATATCTTTGGGGACGTAATTGGAATCTCTGTCTGGATTTATCTGGATGACATTTTAATCTTTTCCAGATCAAGGGAGGAACACATAAGTCATGTACGAGAGGTCCTCGATCGGCTTTTCCACAATCATCTGTTTGTTAAGGCGGAGAAGTGTTCCTTTCATCAATCAAGGATAGAATTCCTAGGATTCGTAATAAGTCAGGCTGGTATTGAGATGGATTCCAAGTAAGTCCAGGCAATTCAAGAGTGGCAACAGCCTCATGATGTAAGGTCCTTGCAACGCTTTTTGGGATTCGCTAACTTTTACAGGCAATTTATTCCTCGCTTCTCTGAGATCTCTGCACCTCTCACGAGCAGCAAGATTGCTTTCCTGTGGGACTCTACCGCCACACAAGCTTTTGACGTCTTGAAGTCAGCCTTTATGGCCGCTCCGATCCTACGTCACCCACAGGATGACTTGCCCTTCATCGTTGAAGCGGACGCTTCGGACTTTGCTGTTGGGGCTGTGCTTTTACAGAAGGATCCCGCTACATCGGTTGAACATCCCGTGACTTACTTCTCTCGCAAGCTGAATCCTAGTGAAAGGAACTATGCAGTTATTGAAAAGGAACTGTTGGCTATCAAGACGGCGTTTGAGGCATGGAGACATCACCTGTTGGGAGCCCGCTTCTCTGTTGAAGTCCGTACTGATCACCGTAACCTGCAGTACTTGCGCTCCTTGCAATGTCGGACACCAAGGCATGCTCGGTGGGCCTTCTTCTTTTCTCCGTTTGTGTTTCATATCACTTACATCCCCGGATCTTCGAATTTAAGAGCAGATGCCTTGTCTCGGTCCTTGGAGATTGAGAAGAAAGAGAACAACTCCAGTCAGATTCAACCACTGATCTCTTCTCATCATTTCCTATCGACTTTATCATCACTCCTACAGTCAATATCAGATGCCACCCGGTCTGATTCTCGGAGGTCAGTTTTGCTTCAACGGCCCTCAATATCTGAAAATCATGGCCTCCTATTCTTTCGGAAAAGACTGTACATCCCTGAAGGGGAGATTCGTGATGGCATTTTGCAAGGTGTCCATGATTCCCCTATTGGAGGCCATCGAGGGATTCTAGCAACACAAGAGTTACTATCACGACAATTTTGGTGGCCTGGCTGGGCTGGGGAGGTTCGGAAATATGTACAGGCCTGTCCAATCTGTGCTCAATCCAAGGTTCCCAGACAACATCCTTTGGGGTTGCTTTCTCCTACTGAATTGCCGCCATACCCTTGGCACACAATTGCCACTGACTTTATTGTCGACCTTCCTCCCTCTGGAGGGCACACTTGTATTATGGTCGTTGTGGACAGTTTTACGAAGTATGCCCATTTTATCCCTTTCAAGAAGATACCTACTGCGGTCCAGATGGCCACCGCTTTTCTCCACGAAATCTATCGTTTACATGGTCTTCCTGAAAAGATCATCTCTGACCGAGGGGCTCAGTTTCTCTCTTCCTTTTGGAGTAAGGTTTGTGGTCATCTTGGTATTCATAGAGCCTTAAGCTCAGGTTATCATCCACAATCCAATGGTCTCACTGAGAGAACGAACCAGACACTGGAAACATATCTCCGTAGTTTTGCAAATGCCACGCAAACCAATTGGAGTGCCTGTCTAGATCTAGCTGAGGTGTCCTACAATAATTCATTTCATTCTTCCATCGGGACAGCCCCTTTTATTGCTCTATGGGTCAACATCCCAAGTTAATACCTTTACGCCCTGTACCGACCAGTACGGTTCCTTCCGCTGATGCCTTGGTTCAACTATCCAACGGCAGCATGAACTGGCACGTAACTCCTTGAAGGCCGCTCGTGACCATATGAAGGCTCAGGCTGACCGTAGGAGGCGGGTGGAACCTGATTTCCAGGTTGGAGATAGGGTGTGGCTGTCCTCTAAGAATTTGCCTCTTCGCAACTTACCTGTTAAATTGGCTCCTCGGTACTTTGGCCCATTTAGGATTATAAAACGCCTGTCCTCTGTAGCTTTTCGTCTCCAGCTGCCCCATTCGTGGCATGTTCATCCTGTCTTTCATGTTTCCCTTCTGAAGCCCTATGTGGTGGACCCTTATGGTCGTGCCAGTACTTGTCCAGCCCCTGTTCTGGTACAGGGGGTTCCGGAATTCGAAGTTCAGGAGATCTGTGATGCCCGCTATCGCAGGGGGGTGCTCCATTTCCTGGTGGATTGGAAGGGGTACCCAGCCTGTGATCACACTTGGGAACCCTCTCGGCAGGTGCACGCTCCGCGTCTTGTGCGCGAGTTCTATCACCGGTTTCCTTGGAAACCCGGGGCTCCGGGCCTTCCTGGGAGGGAGTTTAGTGTCACGCTTACCGGGAGACCGGGGTTCGCTGCTCGCGCTCTTCCTCCCTGGCGCCTCTATTCGCGCTTTCGCGCTTGGGGAGGCGCCAGGAGGAGAGTTCCGGGGACAGGGGCTGCAGCTCCTCGGCGTGTGCGTCGGAGACCGCGGTCACGGTCCCGCGCATGCGCCGTGGGGTGGTTGCCCAGGTTCGGAGCGGCTTGCTGCTCAAGCCTCGTTCTGGGTCCGCCGGCGCCTAGCAACGATCAGGCTTGCGCTCCGGGCCTCGCGGGCGCCGGCGGCCCATAAAGGGGGAGGTGCGGTCGGGAGCAGATCGCGTCTCAACGCGTTCTGTTCCGGATCGTGTCCTCGCTCTCCTTTGCTTCGCACTGTGCGGCCCAGCCCTAGTCTTCTGCCTCAGCTCTCCTTCCCCTCCTGTCTGCTGCCATTTTGGTTTTTCCCAGGACCAGTTCTGGTCCCCTTCCAGGTCTTCTCCCCAGGTCCTAGCTAGTTCTCCCTCTATTCCTGGTTCCTCTCCCTTGCCAGCCTTAGTTTACCTGCCTGCCTTCCCCTTCCTCTCCTCCCTGGCCAGACCCCTTCTCAGTGGTTCTCCAGTGACTCCCTTGGGACTGTTTCCACGCCTTTGGTCTCTCATCTCTACTGCCTCCAGTGTCAGCCACGGGAGTACTGCTCCCACACCTTGGACTCTCTTCTTCACGGCCTCTGGTACCAGCTAGAAAAGCACGGATTCCAAACCTTTGGCCTTTAATCACCACAGCCTCCAGTGTCAGCTACGGGAGTACTGCTCCCACACCTTTGGACTCTCATCACCACCGCATCAGTGTGAGTTACGGGAGTAGGCTCCCACATCTTGGGACTCTCGTCACCAGAACATCCATTGCCAGCTACGGGAGTACGACTCCCACTCTTTGGGACTCTCGTCACCAGAACATCCATTGCCAGCTACGGGAGTACGACTCCCACTCTTTGGGACTCTCAACTTCTCTAACATCCAGTGCTAGCTTCTGGAGTCCTGCTCTCACATCTTTGAACTCCGGAGCCTCGCCTCATCAAGGATTATCTCCTTCAACTTCTCCGGTCTGTGCTTGCACAGCTCAGACGTCACTGAAACCAGCTTGTGGCGTTGGGAGTCGGCCCATCTTCTACCCAGTATCCATTCTGGGTGGTGGAGAGGCTGGTTGCTTGTGTCACATGATCTTCTCGTCAGTCTGGCTGCCCCGTGGAGATCAACCAGGAATTCAGGTACGCAACTCTCCCGTGATTCTCACCTTAACAGTCAGCAGTAATGTGGACCATCTTTCTACTGATTCTAAGTTCCCTAAGTAGCTACAATGCCATGAGAAAAATTTCAAGCGCTCTTGAACTAGCGCGGGGCATAATGAAAGTATATGCTCTAAGGTTTCTATGGCTTTAGTATCACCACAAAATCTACAGAAAGAGACCACCTCTTCACTGCCCTTCCGTTTGGCCAAAAGTTCACGAGTGTGCCATAAGTTCAGGCGCATTCTGAGGATGGCTGAGCGTATTCTCTTACAAGGAAATTTTAAGAGATAAGGTTCAATACATCCCAACCTCTTATGTCGAAATTTTTCAGGGATTGCAGACTTATATTGTAAGCATTTGTTTCGAGTATTAATCCAATCATTGCGGTAAATTAATTGTTTTACTTTGTTTGGATTGGTCAAAAGCAATTTAAGCAACGCATCTGCCTCTACCAGAGTGCGATAAATTGCCCGCAACCACTGTTTGACAAAAGAGTGTTCAGTATGGAAAATGTAATTCGACAAAAATTGTAAAATATTGTGCTCACAGTGAGGTAGAAGAATTTTCCGCAATAAGGCACATGTTCTTCCCTGATACTGAGCATTGAGAGAAGTGAGATCTAATTCATACTGTATCCAGACTATCGGGATACATTGGGGCAGCTGAAGAGTGGCTTTCCAGAATTTGCTTTCGAGCTTATCAAAGACTTTTGGTAGCCATGGTGATTGAGACTCCAAACCATATAGGATGCATGGGGTGGCTTTTTGTTTCCAAAAGAGGACTGCTGGTTGCATCGAAAAAGCACCATATCGATGCATTATAATTTTTGTTTGGGAGATAGCCGAATTAAGCTTACACTTAATAGCATCGAGGTGAGCATTAGTCGAGACACTAACATCAAAAACCATACCAAGATAAACATAGCTGGATACTATCGCCAGATTTATGTGATTGATGGACCAAGATGAAAGAGATACATTGGGGCAGCTGAAGAGTGGCTTTCCAGAATTTGCCTTCGAGCTTATCAAAGACTTTTGGTAGCCATGGTGATTGACACTCCAAACCATGTAGGATGCATGGGGTGGCTTTTTGTTTCCAAAAGAGGACTGCTGGTTGCATCGAAAAAGCACCATATCGATGCATTATAATTTTTGTTTGGGAGATAGCCGAATTAAGCTTACACTTAATAGCATCAAGGTGAGCATTAGTCGAGACACTAACATCAAAAACCATACCAAGATAAACATAGCTGGATACTATCACCAGATTTATGTGATTGATGGACCAAGATGAAAGAGATCTCATTGTGTTACGTGGTCTGTAGACGACAAACTGGGTTTTGGTTGTATTCACACGTAAATCATTGGCCAATATATAGCTATTAAAGCCATCAAGAAGTGTTTGTAGTCCAACTGGAGTTTTGGAAACTAACACCAAGTCGTCGGCATACATTAAAGTTTGAATCTGGCAATTGTTTATCTTGGGGGAGTCCGATGTTATTTCCTCAAAAACCTTTCGCACGTCATACATAAAGTAGATGAAAATTGCTGATGCAAGAAGGCTGCCTTGTTTAAGGCCACGAGCAGTTGGAATGTCTCTGGATAGAAGACCTTCTATATTCAGTCTAATGCGCACTGAGGTTTCCCCATGCAACAACTGAATGATTTGTTGTTGAGTGAACGGACACTTATCTCTGGCAAGGTTTGCAAAAAAAATCGGTCGAGAGATGGCATCAAATGCCGTCTGGAGATCCACAAAGGCAAAATAGAGTACTTGTTTGGTATTTTGCGCTTGAGATTTAAGAGCGTTAAGACAGAACAAGTTAATGTTAGTGCCTAGACCCGCAAGAAAACCCATTTGAAACAGGTCTCTTGCATGAACTAATTTGGTCCAGATGTTAAAGTCCCTCAAAATAAGTTTGGAAAAAAGCTTTCCGGGGGCATCAAGAAGGGCAATGGGTCTATAATTGCACGGTAAAGTGCGGTCGCCCTTTTTGTGAATAGGAACTATAATAGATGTTTTCCATGAGTTGGGAATCTCGCGAGTCCTGATGATAGATTGGAAGAGATTATTTTAATATTCCAGCCCACTTTGTAGGGTTCAATTTAAACATATGATTACTAAGGCCATCAGGGCCTTTAGCCCGAGAAGAGCTAATATGTCTGATGTATTCTTCAAGTATAAGTGGGGAACAAGCAAGAGACCAACGCTCGGAATCACTAGGTAGCTTGACCAAAGGCACAAACGACGAGTCTGCATATAGGCTACAATAGTGTTTGATCCATTGGGTCTCAGTAACACTGGAGGCCTGTAAAGTACCTTGAATTTATTAGCACATTGGTTGAAAATTGCCCAAGTTTCGGCCGTATTCTTGTTTGTTATTAATTTAAGCATATGTTCACCATCTACTTGCAAAATGTGGGCACGATGTTGTTTCATCCAATTGTGGAATTTGGTTTTAACGATTTGCAACTGTTGAATGATATTAGGCAAATTCATTTTGACAATCATTCTTTTTTCACAATGATATTCAGTCTTTTTAGCCTTGATTAGTGGATTGAAGGTATGTTTGTGTGGATGAAGCTCTTTTTGTTGATATGGTTTCATACGGGAATCAAAAGTAAGGAGAATGTTAGTATACTGTTTTGGATTAATAGAGCTATCATTTCAGATGACTAGACGAGCTAGAGATGACAAGTTACTATTTGACCAACTAAGGCGCGTTTTAGCATTATTGACTATTAGGTCGTTCGTATAGTATGACCTTTTGATAGTTAAATAATTCCACTTAATTGTAAGCACTAGTAGATGGTGATCACTATGTACTTGTGGAAATATTTTAAAAGTGCTTATTTGTCCAATTAAGTTGGTTTGTGTATACATATAGTCTATTTTAGTAGATATGGAAGCCCTATGCCATGTGGGCTGAGCCGAAATATCGCCTTGAATTTCGCCATTGGTCATGTGAAAATGGCGATTTGACATAAAGGAGGTCCATCGCTTAACCTTCTCCATTGTGATTTTTCCTTTAGGATTAATACAGTCCAAGTTAAGATCATCTACAATAAGGGTATCCGTAATACCAAATCTAAAAGTCTGGACAAACCTGCATAAAAAGCAGTATCAGTCAACCCTAAAGGATTGCGATAAATATTAATCAATGCAATAGTATGTGCTGGACATGTAATCTTGACAAGTTGGATAAAAGCAGAAACAGAATCCCAGGCTTCAATGGCAAAACCACTGGATATGTTCACTCCTGTCAATAATCCTGATGATGGTCGACCACTTTGACTCCCAATAGCTGGAAGGAGAACAGTCTCGTAATTGTTCCATACAGGTGTTTGCAGGAGCCAAGTTTCCTGTAATGCTATTATGTCCATAACAACTGGAAATTTGGCAATAGAGGTTTGTAGATGTGTATAACCTCTAGTGTTCCAACTAGCAACATTAATTAGATGGTCTTTAGATGTTTCTAATGGTTATGACATATACGACTCGGCACAACCAATATTCTGCATCAAAGGGAAGCTTGCACTAGATTGATTAGATGGTTGCTTTACATTAGAGTCCCCATTCATAAATGCTGGGTCTTGTGCTAATAAAAACCCCATCGAAAATAATTGCATTTTCGATTTCCAGATGGTATTTAGAACGATACCCGAAGGTATCCACAAACACACCACTGAACAAGTATTCTCAGAAATAAATTCAATCTGCTCAATATCACTCGAACTTATGTCTTCGAGCTCCACCACTTCAGAGAAGATGTTGAGCACACTACGACGGTTCAAATCGTAGGTGCCAAAATTTCCTCCTCGACACTTCAAAATTAAAGAATGACATTTGCGCCGTGCCAAGGGATGAGAAGTGGGTACCGCTGGGGTGTTATTTCGGGAATTGTGGCTATCAGAATAAAAAGGATTGTTTAGATTAGGTTTAGATAGAACTGAAGGGTGAGATGGGATAGCATGAGGGCGATTGTCAGTACGCAGAGAAGATTGTTGAGTTACTATGGATGTTGGCATAGAACTCGGTAAGAGCCACTGGCTCAGAGACAAAATTGGACCGCTTGGTTTTTGATGATGCTTAGAAGGGATAGGCTGAGAGCAGGATGCCAAATATGCATCTACAGCCTCACGTATTTGTTCCGCTGAGATTGTGGTGGAAGAGTCGATGCTCTTTTTGGTGGCTGAAGACACAAGTTTGTCACTAACAACTGGATTTGTTTGGCCCTTACATTTGTTTGGAAGTGGGCAAGTGGAGGCTAACTCAAGTTCACGAATCAAAGCATCTAAGGGAGGATGGCTAGAGGCCATGGTAGTAATAGGCACTGGAGGCAACACTGGGATAGTGAACCCAATATTGGACTGTAAAGGGCTCTGACACAGAGGTGGGGCAATTAAAATCAGGTTTGAAGGTGGCACTACAGTATTAGCCAAAATGGGATTATGATTCTGCAAACCAGAAGTAGGAGGCACTAAAGAAGTGGATATTGATATCGGACGTGTAGAATCGAGAGTTGGCACTGGCTTGCTCGCCAAGGAAGCAGTTGGGGCTTGGGTCAGAGGGCAATAATTTACACTACTAATAGTAGAAGCTGAATCGGGAGCCAGCGTAAGTGAAAGTTGTTTAGACACAGGCGTTTGTATTGAATCTTGAGAGGCTTGTGTAGCTACCAAAGACTCAGGTACCGGGATCAAAGTTTGAAAAAAAGTTTTCATGGTTTGCTTCTGTAATGTCAGAGTAAACAGGTTAGAGTTATTCTTGTTTTTTTTCTGGGTATTGTGAGAAATTTTAGAGGTCTTTTTTTGTTTCTTCTTGCTGGTAAGGACGGAATATAATTTCCTTTCTCAACAGTAATCGCAGAAGACAAAGGGACTGGGGGGTAAGAGCTCTAGGGTAGAAGGATCAGTTGGGAGAATAGTGTGTGTATCATTCACAGGATCACGAGTGGCGGAAGGATTCAGCCGGCCTTCAGAAGTAATAATATCTGCAAATGCAGGTATAATCTGCGGAGGTGGAAAATTAAGGGACAGGGGACTTGTTGATCCGATGGTCACGATTGAAATATCGTCATCATGAGCATTGTTAGTTGGACAAGGATCGTGGGGATTTGATGACAGATTATCAGCCAAAGTCTTGAGTAGTACTAAGGTTTTGTGTGCTTCTACTGAATGAGCAGTAACTTTGGCATCTAAACATTCAAATAGTTTAAACAGACTTTGTAGATTTAGCTGCATAGCAGCCAAAGTAATGTCGGATGTTGATAAAGCAACCCTGGCCTCTATTGGGAGGATAGCTGGAGGGAGATGTGAGTCAACTGGTAATACAGTCCGCACTGGTGATGTTACTGCAACAGGGGATACGCTCTTAGACAGCACGTTTGTTTTGTCCACCAGATTAGATAATGAAGTATTAAATGGATGCTGAGAAGTGAATTTTCCCACAGCACTTTGAGAAGAAAGTTCCTGTAGGACTTGTGTTTGAACTCTGCGAGGAGTTGGATAGACAAATGAAAGTGAAGGGGAACTTGGTGAACACTCCGAACGTAAACTGGCTGAAATAAGATTAATTACCCTCTGAGAATCCTGCAGTATCGAATTGTTCGAATCAGAGTGTCTAGCATGTAGTGAGAGTTCAGGTTCAAAACATGGAGAGGACGTTAAAGGTCTATCTATGTGCTTAGCGCCTCTTCTTTTAGTAGTCAAACATGGCAAGGGTGTATGCAACATTGTGTTGTCTGAGAGTGGAAGTGCCGCTCTCATAGCGTCACTTTTAGTGGGTTCCTCCGTTATGGGCTCATAAAGAGACAGAGTGTCAAAAACTGGAAGAACTTCACTAGTGTGCTCAAGGGTTGATGGAATCTTTGTGCAATGGGAGCTGGCTAACATAGTAACAGAAGGAAGATTTACAATCCTACGAGAGAGACAATGGACTCGTGCTGCAGGTATTGTCAATCCCTTCTGACGTAAATTTTGAGGCATACCAGAAGTTAATAAATAAGCCATGTGAAACAAATTAGAAATGCCCAACAATTCAAATTTGAAAATTAAATGAAATACAAAACTGAGTTTTTCTCAATAGTACCACAACAATAGACACACAGTGATTGAATTAGGTGCCTTCAAAGTTCGAATAAAACGCTAGTCAATAGAATACAACAGACACTTGGTTCTCTTAATTCAAACAAAATTTCACAACTTATCCAGCCACAGGGTAAGGAACGCCCGACAGCTTAAGGAGCTGCCAGAGTCCGTCTCTCCCCCCTAACCCTTGCGACAGTTGGGTGATTGTGCAGCTGTTGGAACAAATTACCCCCAAACTGGGTACTCACCGCACAAGGACACGGACACAGCCAAACAGCAAAACAGCGTCTCCAGCCCTTACTGCCTCCAGGGCTTAACGCCGCAAGGGTGGTTGAGCCGGCACTAAATGCGGGCTGTGAGTCACGTGATTCATCACGTGACCGCAACGAAGTCCGCCTCCTCCAGGAAGCGTGTCTGTGTCCAGCAAGAGCAGCGCTCGCAGTGCTGGAAGAGCAAAAAGTGCAGCAGGCAGGCAGGTATGGAGTCAGCAGGGCACTCCTTGCAGAATAAATAACACACGCCGCTTGGGCGCTTGAGCCGGCACTAAATGCGGGCTGTGAGTCACGTGATTCGTCACGTGACCGCAACGAAGTCCGCCTCCTCCAGGAAGCGTGTCCGTGTCCAGCAAGAGCAGCGCTCGCAGTGCTGGAAGAGCAAAAAGTGCAGCAGGCAGGCAGGTATGGAGTCAGCAGGGCACTCCTTGCAGAATAAATAACACACGCCGCTCGGGCGCTTGAGCCGGCGCTAAATGCAGGCTGTGAGTCACGTGATTCGTCACGTGACCGCAACGAAGTCCGCCTCCTCCAGGAAGCGTGTCCGTGTCCAGCAAGAGCAGCGCTCGCAGTGCTGGAAGAGCAAAAAGTGCAGCAGGCAGGCAGGTATGGAGTCAGCAGGGCACTCCTTGCAGAATAAATAACACACATTAGGTACTATCAAATAGTCATGCAGGCATGCAGCAATCACATCCAAGACCTCTGCATCGAACACTATCATTTCTGTACAGCACTCCATATGTACCGTTCCACAATCAGAGTACACGTCTCGTGTGATTTGAAAGCACCTCCAGTTAAAAGTTCTCCAAAAGTATCCACGCTTTCAGCATCCAGATTCACCCAGAGCGGCACCCATCACCACTAAGCAGAGGTAGCAATATTTATTTTCCTCCCAGCACTCCAGTAAGTGCAAAGAAACAATACTTCAAAGTGCAGTACAGTAGTCAGTAATCTGTCCAATGCACACTACCCAGGCACATAAAATATCCAGTGCAACCCTATCCTTTTCTCTACACACAGTATTTCAATACAGCACTCAGTGGACACACTGCAGGAGTGTTCACACCATAACCTCCAGCCATGGACTAAAAACTGTAGAATGTGCTAACAATCACCACACCCATGGAACCAACAATGTATGCAATGCTCACAAGGCGGTGGCAGTGGCGCGATAAGTGGACTGCTGTGGTGATCGAGCACAGAGGATTTATACTATCTTTATTCAGGATAGTCGGCTTACTACACCTGTGGTAATTCAAGGAGGTTTAAAATCCTCATTCCCGCACGGAGCGCGGCAAATGGTATGAAAAGTGGTCCGCTGTGGTCAGCTGGGACTGACTAAGGAAGGCACTGTGGCAGCTCTTTAACTGAAGAAGGCTCCTTTGGAGAAGGAACTGCTCCTGAAGATTTATTATAACCCGCCGGCGCGTTCCAAATGGTTTGTGCTGGTTAGCATCTGGATTCTTTAGATATCCCTGTGGAATTCTGGCCCAGACACAAGATGGATGGGATTAGAGCATAGGAGTGTTCATCAAGAAGCCCATATATAATATGCAAGAAGACCATAATGGCTAATACATAACAAACTGTTATAGTACAAAAAAAACCCTGAAGAATTTCCTTAATTTATGATAAACAACAAAAGGAAAGAAACATGTTGGGTAGTGTTGATTACTGAATGACTGTGTGTATGAGTGACAGGAGTACTGATGAACAGAAAGCCTTGGGAATATTTGATTCCCCTGTTTAGATAGACAATCTTTTACAATAGATCCTTAATGAAAAACTTGTCTTGATGATGAATTGAAAAACAGAGAACCAATGTACTTGGTAACTGTCATGATCACCGCCAAAACTCCCAATTGCCATTCCAAGAAAACCTGGTTCAGAGCATATCATTCCTGGATTAAGGGCAGTCTCAATAATGATTAAGCAAGCGAGGAGTAACTTCCTGTCTTCCTAACATGGCCACCTCCTAATTCCCAGAGGTTACAGTGTAGGTCTAGTCATCTCCACTCTTTCCCTATTTAAGCCCCACCCCTCGAGTGCTCCGCGCTTCGCATCTTTTCTGCCTCGGCAGTTAACGCTTATTGTGATCCGCTCTGTCAGGAGATTCGCAGCTATATTCTTTCCACAGTTCCACAGTATCCAAGTCCTTGTGTTTTTCCCGTTCTTGTTAGTTTAATTCAGGTGTCCTAGTGAAATTTCAGTTCCCAGTGTTTTAGTCAGGAGTTCTGTCAGTCAGCTGTTTCCTGTCATCGTTCCCACAGCATTTCTCCAGGTGGTCGGTGAAGTGCGTAGAAGCATACGGTGCTAATTTCAGTCACGGCACTTATTTTCACAGCAAGTATATTCCCAGCAAAACTGTTTACGCTCTGAGGGGGTTATGTAACAGTCTGGTGGAATGTTAATACATGTGCGCAAACATTGCAGAGTAGTCTTTTAGCTTCGTTTGTTGAACTCTGTTACATGCATTAAGCGCTTTCAACCAGATTCCTGAAACTTCTCTCAGAAGAATTTGTAGCATTCCTCCACATTATCCTCTGTATTAGAATTCATTCAGGAACATTGGGTAGAGAGAAATAAGGTTCTGCTTTCTAACCTTTTTTATATTGTCAAGTGGCATTTACCTAAAATTGGGCATTTTCTTCAGAGTATTGTTTGTGACCTGTGTAGCGCTTCATTATTGTTGGGGTTCCTATTTTTGGTGTCCTCAGGGTAGATTACCATCTTATCTATTTACCCTCCACACCTCTCCACAGTAGTTTCAGTATTCCTTGTGCCCGTTCCTTATTCACCATCTACCACACACAAACCCTTAGTTTCTTCATTGCTCATTCTTCAGAACAAGCGCCCCTGCACAGATGCAGGATGGAGAGCTCACCATAAAAAAGCAGAAGGTAACTAGGAAGAACGTTTATCATATATTCTCACATTGAGTCAGTGCCCATTGTTTTCCCCTGAAAAAATATGAATCCTTGTTCTAAGAGGAGCCTTCTGTGTTTTAACAGGAATTCTGTTGCATTAGGGAGGCCTCTAATGAGAAGCAACATCGCTCTCTAAGAAGAGTCCTTGTGGTGTTCCCGCAGAGTTCAGGTAAGCGTTACAGTAACAGTGTTGTGTATGTATATATTTTTTTGGGATAATATTGTTTAAACTTCTAGCAAAGAGTTTGCGAATTGACCCTAGAAATGATGGTAAATGTATTTTATTGAAATATTGTTTTTTTTAAAGAAAATGATAATAAATTGATATTTTTGATATATAAATTTGAATTAGTATGGTGGAATTTGAACATAGGTGATTGTGCCAGAAGAAAGAGGTACTGGAGAAGCAAGCGACCCTTTAGACAAAATTGTGGTAGTTTTAGTCTTTTGACTCAAAGAGGGTTGTCTCAAAGTGGTCCATAAATATTCCCTCAAGTCTCTCTAAGGTTTATGTGCAAAGCTCACAAACCACACACAAAATGCAACAATGGCAAACCTACTTGTTGGCGGTGCAAGGGCTGCAGACATGCATCCAAGATGCTAGGGCCTCACCACACACAACACACAGTAGTACACCCTATGTTGAAATGCTCATATCATGTGCAATGCATTCCCCATCTGCAATTGAGCCTGCCAACTTTCACCCTGGCTATATGTTTACATGCATGGCTACATGACGTTGCGTTGGGTGTGGTGAACGTTATGTGGGTGGCTGTGTACATTTTCCATATTTTAAATGTGTGATGCTGAGGACTTCCTTTCATCGCACAATATTGTAAAGCACTTCCTACAGCAAGGGTCTTAAAACCATAGCAAACGCAAATGCTTACATGTGACTTCTTAATGTGCAACACGTGCAATGACCTACACCATATGGTAATGTACGCATTTCAACTCACTTTGGGTGTTCTACCAAGTCTAAAATGTCCTTCACAACCATTCTTCAAAGGTCACCAGCATCACAGAGATGCAGAGTTAATCCTGCATGGCTGCATTATGTTGTGGTGGCTATCATCAAGGCCTAGGCTGTTGGGTGCATGGCCTATGGCCAACGGCCTTTGGCCATGCACCCAAGAGTGTAGACCTTGCCCACATCCACCACAACATAATAGAGCCAAGAATTTGAACATGTGGCCACGTACCACAATCCACAAATGTGACATAGGCAGCGAAACTTCTCCCCAACCCCCGCACCATAATACAGCGATGCATGCACACATGTAACAGCTACCAGAATCCACAAACATCCCACAGTGTCCGGCACCCTACCCACTTCTATTCACATAGCATTGTATTACTGCCAACCCAACCACAACATCTTCATAACAGTGGCCCTGCTCCCAGCACTCTATTAAGTGCACAAACCCAATATTTCATGGTGCAGTACAGTAGTCAGCACTCCGGGCAATGGACAGTACCCAAGCTGATAGAATATGCAGCTCAACCCTATTCACTTCTATGCGCAGAGTACTTCAACAATGCACTCAGTGGACACACTGCAGGACTGTTCACTCCATCAGGTCCAGCATGGACTACACACTGTAGGATGTGCTATCCCCACACCCATGGAACTAACAGTGTATGCAATGTTGACAAACCACACACACAAGGCTACAATGTGAAACCTACTTGCAACCAGGGCAAATAGTTGTCAGTGCAAGGACTCCACCCGTGCATCAAAGGGGCTACGGCCTTACCACACGCAACTCACCATAGTACACTGTATGTTAAACTGTTCATCTCATGTGCAATGCACTCCCCTTCTGCCATTGATCTGCCATCAGTGACCATGGAAAGAGGTCACCGGACCAGCTATTGTGACATAACGAAGGCTGCCTGCATTCAACACACAAGGTAGTCGCCTTTGGAGGTACCAGAGAATTGGCGCAATACGCACGGATACTGAAGCACACCACCATCTTCCTCCGCCTAATGAGAAACATCAGATGGCTCACTTGTCTCTCCCCCCCTTTCCCTCCCTTCTTGCCACCAACACATGGCATACAGTACATTTTCCAGACCCTTCCGCCGCTGCACTGTCCTCCGATATACCATGGTGGCGTTTCCCAAAAACTTTGACGCACACACGCTTGCCTCCAGCCAACCACCGGCTGCATCCAACGTTCGCCGACATCACGACGTACCGCAGGCCAATGACACTTCGGTCCACGGAGCGAACAAGGAAATGGGTCCGCGGAGCAGACCCATATATCAAACATTTTTTGGGACGTACATTTCAGTCATTTGCAACAAAAGTACTGGTTGGATTTCCACCAAACACACAGAAGCAGGCTTTCTGACCCAAGCCCCCGCTTCTGCCGCAAATTCTGTAGCCATGCGCGAAGTTTTTCCCCATTCAGTATACCCAACTTGGCGAAATAATTCAACGCCACCCATATACTTTTTTACAAGGTTTGGTGAGGATTCCTCGAGGGGGAGCAAAGTTATAAGCCGCCATAAAAGTGCTCTTCCTATGAGTTTAGCAACTTAACCATAACTACACAGCTGCTGCCACGGGCTCTGTAACATTCGCTTGGATGATCAATTCACATAATACTTAAACAGGGGGTCACAGCTGTGGTGGGAAGACCATGGCCCTCATTAGGACCCTGGCGGAAAGGGGTTTACGCCGGCGTAATGCATGGCGTACCTTTCCGCCAGACTACGAGTTCCCGTAGCGCCATGGTGATTTTTTCGCCTGCTTTTCGCAGGCGGAAAAATCCATGGCGCTACGGGACTTGTTGTTAATTACGCCACCGTAATTTACGGTGGCGTAATTAACACCTTCCCCACTCCCATTATACCCTATGGGGCAAAAATGGGAATGGGGAAGGGTAAATGGGGATTGGGGACTTACCGCCCCGCCAAGGTCGGAATGGGGCGGTAAGTCCGCCAACCCCCATGGCGGAGTTGGCTGCTTTGCGCCATGGACCATGGTGCAAATTGCACCATGGTCCTCCGCCAGGGTCGTAATGAAGGCCCATGTCTTTCATAGTAGCCTGGCCAAGCATGTGGTTGTTTTGGTGGAAATGGGTCTATATGGGCATGAGAATGCAAATGGTGTACAATGGCTGTAGCTGAGCATATAAAACTACCATTCATATGAAAATACCAAACCTATGATGCACTAGCCAATATAAGGTATTACTTGGTTATTTGAACCTGCACTTGCCGTATAATGGTAACACCTGGTCATGCCAACCTTTACCCTGCATATAATGACTGTATCTGGATTATGAGGATTTATCTGGCATAGCTATCGGGATAAGCACATTCCTCTAACATGGGCATGCCCATGCCTTGCAGGAAAACCTGCAAGATGCAGGCATGCCTGTCTTTCTGAGGTTGATAAGTGGAGTTTTATTAGGTTGGAGAATAGTGCTCAAAAACAGAAAGACTGACTGACTATCTGGCTATTGAGGCTGCGCTTTGCATACAGTGGAGACACCTGGGCATATAAAGCTGTACCTGGCATGTGAGGCTATAACGGGTAAACTTTACTTTGCCAAAAGGGGCTGCACTTAGACTATGGTCACAATACCTTGGCAAGTGAGGCAATTAATTTAATACAATTATTTTTGCTGGCGTACAATGGCATTTGAAGCGCACTTATCATATGGTAACAGTACTTGAGCATATGCACAAATACCTTGACTATAATGGCTATCTGGTCTCTGGCTTATGATGACTCAGTTTGGTGTGCCTCTTTGTAATAATGGCTGCACCGTGGCACATCACAGCAAGACTATTTGCTTAAGGAATTGTTTATTATTGTATCTATCTTACACAAATTGTATATTGTATTTACATCAGTGATGTCACTTCGTATAATGTCAATGGAGTCAAAAGGTCATGTGATGCATCCTCGTGTAATGTCACCAGGTGTGTGATGTCACTTCCTCTACCCCTGGCATTTATTTTAAATGACGTCCTTGCACCTCCCTCTCCTTCCGCCCTCACGTCCAACTTTCAGCTGTTCCTTCTCAAAAGAATTCTCCCGTTTCTCACTTTCCCCCAGAAGCTCATTGTTACCAGAGCTCTGGTTCTCTATAGCCTTTTCTTGAATCTTCCTTCCTCCTCTCTACGACCCCTCCAGCTAATTCCAGAATAGGGCAGCAAGACTTATCCTTGGCCTCAAGCTCAGGGACCGCATCTCTCCTGCCCTTAAAACTCTTCACTGGCTCCCGGGTTGTTACACGGATTAAATTCAAATCCCTCTGCATCATCCACAAGGCTGTCTGGGGCTGGGGGCCACGCTATCTTTCAACTTGATTTTACTAAATATTCTCCCTCCACTCCTCTACGATCCTCTGGAACCAACTCTCTGTGTGTGAAGCGTTTCGCTAAACAGAGGGCCACAGGTCGATCTATTGCTTCAGCTGGCCTCCCCCTTCCTCTGCGTCTTGAGCCGGACCTCCTAAAATTACAGAAGCTCCTCAAGATCTTCCTTTTCACTTTCTCCTTTCCTTCTTCCCTGCTAATCTCACAGTCACTATGATTGGTGACCAGGGCCCTTATGTGTCCTCTGGGTCCTGGCCTCCCAGACCCAATCGCCACAGCTTCTGCCTACACACAGCATTTGCCTCGCCACCCACTTGCCTACACCTTTGTAGGCCTGCATTTTACCCACTATTTCACTAACCCACTACTGCCGCTCAACACTCCTAGCACTTACTATACTTTGACACTTACATCTGCTGCTCAGTCACGAGCACGGACCCCCCAGCAGTTTCCCCCACTCCCTCATCCTCTCTCTTTCTCTGCACTTGCACGTTCTATATGCTCACAAGGCATAGTAGCTTTGTCTTTTCCTCACTCTCCAGTGTATATATTGTTTTCTTTTTTCCATCCCATGTTTCCCTCCCTGTTGCCATGTGGGCGCTTTGAAATACAATGTACTTGTTGTATAAGCGCCCAACGAATGCAGAATTATATAAAATAAAATTAAATAAACTTGCACTGGATTTCCTCTCATGTGGCTGGGAGGCCATTGTCAACATACACACCACCCCCATTCAAATTGACATGTGTAGTACCCCAGGCATCCTGCCTTTTACTGCTAATCTTTAAAATCTACATGACACTTTTTTAGGAACTTATCAGCGACTCATGCCACATATGACTCAACCACATATAGGACACTGAAATAATTTACAAGATCACAACCAACTCCACAACTATCATGCCAGACCTTTAACCTGTATTACACACTTGGAATCTTGGATGACTGCAAACAGACTGAAAATCAACTAACTCAAAGCAAAACTAATGACCAGCTGCATAATGATACCAGCAAACCCCACATAAAGTTTGTGGCCAGGTGCAATGGGCTCCTGCCCCTTGGCAACAACAATCAGAAACCTGGCTATTATGATGAACAGCGATCTTACACTGTAACCTAAGGTTCAAGCCATCATAAGAAAATGTCACTTTCAGCTCTGCAACATTTGACGCATCATGCCCTATCTTATATTCACATATAGGACCATGACGGTTTTTGCATTTATACCCACAAGATATGTTTACGCCAAGAGCCTCTATCTGGAAGTCCTGGAACACCTACTCAACAGACTTACAGAACACAGAATGTAGAATTCTGATTATTCCATAGTCTAAAAAGACACAAACACATTACTACAACCCTCTGAGCACTCGGTTGACTTCCGTTCAATTATTACTTTCAGAATACTGTGCATTACCCAGATTGCCCTGCACGGCAGGAGCCAAGAATCGATGAAGAGGAAATGTACCCACTACCAGCCATCAAAAACATTTCAATTCAGCAATGATTTCTTAGTAACGGTGCCTACCATCAACCACCAATGACATGAAGGATCTGGCTTGTACTTCCTCTCAGCCAAACTCTGGAACTCTTTGCCCTAACAGCTCAGCACAGGTGATTACCTCAACTTCAGAACACAGTTTAAAACCTGGCTATCACACTAACACCAGTACAAAACCATCATCCTGAATCTACCTTCTTCCACTCTGCGACCCCTCCAGCTAATCCAGAATAGGGCAGCACGATTTATCCTTGGCCTTAAGCCCAGGGACCGCATCTCTCCTGCCCTAGAAAGTCATCACTGATTCCCGGTTGCTTCACTGATTAAATTCAAATTCCTCTGGATCATCCATAAGGCTGTCTGCGCCTGGGACCTCACTATCTTAAACATGATCTTACTAAATACTCTCCTGCTAGACCACTACGTTACACTGGCACCAACTCTTTGTGTGTAAAGAGTTTCGCTAAACAAAAGGTAGGTGGTTAATTTCTTTCCTCAGCTGGCTCCCTCCTATGGAACAGCCTCCTCCCCCCTCTGCGCCTTGAGCAGGACCTCCTTAAATTCTGGAAGCTCCTCAAGACTTTCCTCTTTACTTCCTCCTTCCCTTCTCCGCTCATCCACCTCCAACTCTCTGAGGGTCAGAAACTTCTCCAAGCAGAGAGATGTGGGCAGATCAATCTCCTTGCTTGGGACTCCCTCTGGAACAGCCTTCCTGCCTCTCTCAAACTTGAGCAGAACCACCTCCGTTTCTGGAAGCAACTCAAGACCTTCCTTTTTGCTTCTGCTTTCTCGCTTCCTTTCCCCTGCTGATGCATCTCACTGCTCCGCGTACTAGTCACCCTCTGAACTTGGGCCCAGGCTCCTGCATGTCCAGTTGCCCTTGCACTGCCTCCAGGCTCCCCAGCACTAAAGGTCTGTATCTGCAACCCTAAAGTCCCTTCCATCTGCACTTATGAGCCATCTGCTGGCTGCACTTGTGAGTTAACTGCACTTCCACCTTTCCCACCCCCCTGGCACTTTTCCCCTTCCCTCTTCCCCGCACTTGCATGATCTGAATGAAACATGGCCTAGTAAGATCGTTATTTTGTCCTCCCTTTGTTTCCCCCTCCTTGTCTTGTCGTGCCTAGAAACACTTGTGTACAGGCGTGTTATAAATGCCACATCATATCATATCATTCTTCCCTTCTCTGCTACTCTCACAGTTACTGTGGTTGGTGTCCCGGGCCCTTATGCATCCTCAGGTCCCCTGACCTCTCACACCCAATTGCCCATCTCCTGTCTTCCCTCAGCACTTGCCTTGGCACACCCTCCACCCTGGAGGTTCGCACTTACACCTAACATGGCTCCAGGCCATGTAGCACTCAACGTTCAAGCACTTCATCTCTGGCTCTCCTATGAGCTTGGACTCCCCAGCACTAACCTCCTCTACCATCTTTCTCGCTGCACTTCCACATTCTGAATACTCACAAGGCATAGGGCCTCATTACGATTTTGCGGTAGCCATGCCCTTAATAAAGGGCATGGCTACCCCAAACTCGGGTCCGGGTTCCCTGAATGGGGAAATACCGGGCCATTCTGATCTTGGAGGGCCCGGTATTTCCCCATTCAGGGAACCCAGAGCCGGTCCATCCCCATTCCCATTTGAGCCCCGATAGGGCTCAATGGGAATGGGGAGCATGCTAACAACAGGCCCGTTAATGACAGGCCTGTTGTTAGCATGCTGGGCCGCTCGCGGGACCCGAAAAGGACGTCTGGTAAAACCAGGTGTCCTGAGCGGGTCCCGCGATCAGACCTCGTAATAGGGGGGTAAGGGATTAATGGCTCTGACACCTTTACCAGGGCTGTTAACCCCTTACTGCCCTCCTCGTTATGAGGCCCATAGTAAGTTTGTTCTTTTTTTCCCTCACTGCTTTCAATATTGTGTTTGTAATGTGTTTCACTCCCTTGTTCCCTCCCTCGCCCTGTGGCTGCTTTGAAACAATATTTTACTTGCTGTATAAGCGTGTAACAAGCTAACAAAAAATAAAAAATTCTAGTGAAAAACCTAGAGGACGTTGCAGTGAAGTGACTCACCTGGCACTGAATAGCTTGTTTGCTGACTGAGAGGACAGAAGAAACACACACGGGTCACTCCCTCGTGAACTGGCACGGAGTGTACCACAAGGATCCACCCTTTCCATGCTACTCTTTAACATCTACTTGAAGCTGCTTCTGGAACTTTTCCACGACCCATGTCTCATATGCTTCAGCTATGCATATGGCACTCAAATCATGTACAGGCTCACAAACAACTCCAAAATAATCACGCCAGACCTCAACTCCTGCTTTGCACTTGTGGACCCTTGGATGACTACACGCATACTCACCCAAACAAACTTAATCCACCCCAAACAGAACCTATGATCTGCAAAATAACAATGCCATCAAACCCCACACAAATACCATGGCCAGACACAATCTGTTCATGCCCCTTGTCCACGACAACCATGAGTATCATGAAAGACAGCGATCTCACAACAAACCCTGTCATTAAATACATCATAAAACACTGCTTCTTTCATCTCAGCACCATCCATCACATCATGCCCTATTAGGCCTTCACACATAGGACCATGATTATGCTTGCACTTGTACTCCCAATATTAGGTTATGCCAACATCCTCTAAAGTGGGAATCATGGCATACGTACTAAACATACTTCAAAGAGTAAAAAAACACAGAGCCAGACTATTCCTTAGATCTGAAAGATATGACTACATTACTCAGGACCCCCTTTCCTCCATTGGCTTCCAATCAAATGATGAATTCATTTCAAAATCACATGCATCACCCACCGAGTATTTCAAGGCAGGAACCCGGCATCAAGCACAAGGAAATTTGCTCACTAGCAATCTTCAACAACACTTCAATCCAGCAACGATTCCTGAGTAACATTAGTTACCTTCAACTGTAAAAAAGAGATGATCTGCTTTCTCCGTCCTATCATCCGAAGTCTGAAAGTCCTTGTGTAAAATTCTTTGCAAACAGGACCAACTCACCTTCAGAAATCAACTTAAAACCTGGCTATTCAACTAGCACCTGCACACAAACATCTCCTCTTGACAACTTTTATCAAATAAAGTGTTCTCACAACTACATGGACTTAACAGAAACACATATGCAATTCTCCCCCAAAGAATATTTGGATAATCTACTTATTTGAGTAATAATTCAAACACCTGGAATAAGATCAAACAAGCCCCACCACATGAGGGTAGAAACCTCAGAGTGCACCAGATGATGAAATCTGTCAACCCACACCCTTGGATGATGCCCAATATTTCCCTCACTGTGAGAAAGCTCAGGGCGTCCTCACCTCTTTCCCCGAAATATCCTCCCCGCAGGTGGCCAGGGAAAGGCTGTCACTTTAGGATCCTGACCCTGGGGTTGGATATGCAAGGGAGGGTCACCTGGAAGTAGAAGACTTTGGGAGTGGGGATGAGGCACCCTTGGATGAGACACGGTATCCCCATTTCCCTTTCATCAGGAATCAAATATCCCCCAGACTTTTATGGGATATTTCCAATCCCTTCCTCTTGTGTTAGAAAACCATCATCCAATGTATACCACTCTGGTACTGAGACGAGGAAGAGACCATATAGGACTTTACATTCATCCTTTATTAACTCAGACATACACAAACACTACTCTGTAGTGGGACCATGAAGAGGGATGTTGAGTACCAAGACTTTTGTGAAATCAATGTGAATGACTGCACCTGAAGCAAACAGGGCAGTTAAAATGGGCCGCTCAGGTGAGACTAATGACGAGATCGAGAACACCTGTGGAATGCTTGCTGACGTAGAAGTTGGAGGTGAAGGGAGGGACACGCATGTCCAAAGCACTGAGGTGCCGCAGAGTTATTGCAGCAGAAGAAGACTGTGGCTGGCGATGGCGGAAGGTCTCCGGTGGCACGGCAAGGCTGCCAACCCACTGGAATCAAGAGGACTCCCTCTCCAGGAGCCCGAGGTGTCGGGGACCCTGGAGGAGGGGCTTGCTGAGATGGGAGCAGAGACAGCCACAATGTGGATCGACCATAGAAGAGAAGGGCACACGTAGACAATCTACCCGGTGAGTGAAGTGAGGCTGAATGACTCTGGGATTCTGTGGAGCGGGCCGTGTTGTGAAGGAAGGTCAGAGCACTCGCAAGTGAGCAAGTGTAAAACACAGATGTTTGATGACTTCGATAAGTTGAAAGTTTGATGAATGGAGCGGTTTGTGAATACCGAACTATATGGAAATTGAGAAGGCAGCGGAAAGGCAAGAAATGCAGCAAACTTTATATTGAATAAGAAGTCTATGAGCTGGGTGCAAATTCCCAGTAGGAGAGTCAACAGAGAATTTGCAGTCACATTGTTTTGATGTGAATGAACTTAAGTTTGAACACTGAACTAAAGCAAAGTAATAATGAGTGAATGCCACTGAACAGGAAATGAAGAAAAGCGCTCCATGTTACAAAGCAACTTGGAATTATGAAAACTAAAGAAAGCAAGCATTGGTAATGGATATAAAGAACTGTGAATTATAGAAGCTGAGAAAAGTAAGCATTGGCAAGAGCCATAAGGAAAAGAGGAACTGTACTAGTTTAAATTAGAAACTGTGGCCAACCTATGAGCAGGTTCATAATCCGGGAAGTGAATGTGACAAACAAGTTATGACAAGGACTTCAGGAATATACCACTGTTGAACTGAAGCAGGGTGGTGTAACTGTGGGAAAGCAGCCAATCAGGTGTGTCAGTTGCATGACCTCTAATGGGTGGACCATGTGGCCCATCAACTGTGCCTTGGCCGACTACACCCCACTAAAGAAAAGCCACTTGGTTCATCTATGATTTTATGGTTAAATGTTAAGAGAAGCTGGTATGTTGTGAGCTCAAGGAGTTGAACTTTATGATATTGATGAAAGAGCCAAAAAGCGTGAAAGCTGGGAAGAATCCCCAGGAATTGTGTTGTTGTGAAAACAGTGAGAGACTGGAAAGCTCGAGAAAGTGAACTAATTGGATTGAAAGTGAACGATTTGGAATCCTTGGGAATGGAGAATTCTTTTCCAACCACGAGCCGGAAGAAACTTAGAACTTTTATTTGAACACTTTTTCATTTGATGCTGACATCCCTAGACAGTTTGAACTAATAGATATGAGGGCTCGTATGGGTTTTGGACCGAGGCAGACATTTACTTTGGACTTTCTGACACAGACTATCATTAGTTTCAGTTAGGTAGGGAAATCCCACCTTAGAATAGGGCAAGATCGGCCTTATCCATAACTCTTTGTGATTTTAAATAAAAGTTTGTAGCCCAAAGTTTCCTCATTTATCTGTGTCTACTTCCTGATGCCTTCACAAATGGTGTGAGATGTGGGATGCATCTCAACCGATCCTGAAGTTTGAAAAATTGAGTCCCAAAGCATCAGATCCCTCCGCAGCCACAGAAGGCTCTATTGGGTCTGACATTTGTAGTAGTACGGAAGAAGTCATTCTCCCAGGTGAAAGAAGATGTAACGCTCACCTGGTATCCACGGGGACGTCACTCAGCCTATTCTGACCTCTTACGACCTCAAACCCGTCCCTGGAGTCTACTCGACTGGAGACTGGGCCTTGTTTTCTTGGAAAGTGTGCTCTCCATCCTGCTTTCAGCACAGGGGCGCGTTGGTTGATGCGGGCTCGTTGCTGCCTAGTTACTTCACTGGCAAGAGTCTGACAGGTAAGTATAATGAGTCTTTTGAACAGTTCTCTACCTTCGTTCCTTTCCTTACTTAAATGATGGCCGGTGTCCGGGGATGGCGACGTGCTGCTGAGATGAGTAGCGCTGAAAGTAAGTGAGAGCGCGATGCGCGATGCGTCCCTTTCGTATTTGTATTGAACTGAGTTCTTTTTCTGTGTCTTTTAGGTGCCACAACGTTTTCAGGGAGGATGCCGGTTAGGAAGAAGAAATGCGGTGAGTAAGTGCGGTATGCGGCGCCTCTAGATGTTTCCACGCTAACCTGGAGTGTCTTTTCCCTCTTGCAGATGGATGAGAAGTTCCGGAGACAGAGTTCCCCCAGAGCGGCTGGGATTCAGGTAAGCGTTTGAAGCTCGTACAGTCTTTAAAAAATAAGCGAAGATTTGCTGAATGCTTACTAATGCCTTTTTTCTGTTCTTTTCTCTTTTCCTTAGGAAGCGGCGTGCCGGGATCGGAATGACACCGCCAAAGATGCCTGCAGAACAGAAGGAGCGATGAATGATGGGCAGAAGCGCTGCAAGGTAAGGCTGTTCCTAATGGTGTTCTTGTTCTTGCACGAGCTGAGCGCAGAAGAAAGATGCAGGCCTACTGGAGACCGATCCGAACACGATGAGTGTCACGCTGCAGGTGCAGAAAACACAAAGCATGTTTCTCAGCCTGGGCGTGGCTTAAATAGTCTCTGGGTATCCCAGGTATCTCTGGGCTGAACCACACCCGAAAGACTAGACTGCACATGCAGTTCTGGGAACCGAAATATGTTGGGGCATCCATCTTGTCCCCAAAAATGCACTACAAGTCCAATCCCCAATGTTATCCTATGGGAGTGAGTGAGTCTGGTGCCACAAGCACCAAGTCTGACTCCAAGTGGGTCTTTGGAGGGATGGAGAGGCCCTTGAGGGCCATGTAGGTGATCATGGCCTGGCTCCAGCCTGACATCTTGGGAGGGCTGGGGACATGAGGGGCAGGAATCATGACAGCATTCCCCCCCAAGGCCCCTCTGAAGGTGGCTCTTCTGTCTGGTCCTGGTTTGTTTGGATGGTTTTGATGAAATCGTCTAAGCAAGCAAGGTACATTGATGTACTCACAAGGCTCCCATGTCCTGTCTTGTGGACCATACCTCTTCCAGTCTACTAGGTAGTATAATTTGGATCTGACGTACTTTGAATCCAGGATGTCCTTGACTTCGAATTCTGGCTCCCCGGCGACTGCTACTGGCTGCGGTGGCGTTGCTACCCGGGTCCCAGGTTGAACAGGTTTAAGGAGAGACACGTGGAACACAGGATGAATCTGCATGTTTGACGGCAAATCTAGTCTGACCGCCACAGGATTTATCACGGAGGTGAAGGTGAATGGACCCAGGTATCTTGGACAGAAAGTTCGGGTTCCTTTAATGGACACGTGTTTAGACGCCAGCCAGATTTTTTCTCCCACTTGGTAGTTGGTGGCCTTTGCTCAGTGTTGATCAGCAAACTTCTTTTGGTGATTCTTAGCTTGAAGTAGGTGTTCAGCTGCCCTTTTAAAGGTTTGAGAACTGGTCGTGTGCAAGGTTTAGACTGCTGGCATTTCCAGGGTTGTAGGAACGTCCAACTCAGAAGTACGTGGGTGCCTGCCATACATGGTATAAAAGGGTGTCTGCCCAGTGCTGGTTTGTTGGGAATTATTATAAGCATATTCAGCTATCCATAATAGGTCGAACCAGCTTCCTTCAGCTTGGCGTAACATGCAACACAGGTACTGCTCGAGCGTCTGATTTGTCCTCTCAGTTTGACCATCCAATTGGGGATGGTACTGGTGGATAGCCGGATGTCGATCTGGGCCATAGAGCAGCATTTTCTCCAGAAGTTAGATACGAATTGAGTACCTCAGTCTGAGACCAAAACTGAAGGAAACCGATGGAGCCGTATGATGCCTTCAAGAAATACCTTCGCCAGAGTGGAAGCATTTGGGAGCCCCTTAAGAGGAATGAAATGTGCCATTTTTGAAAATAGGTCCACGACCACAAGAATAGTGTTAAACCCTTGACTGCGTGGTAAGTCAGTAATAAAATCGAGGGACAACGTGTGCCAGGGTGCTGGTGGGATTTCCAATGGTTGTAATAGCCCAGCCGGTTTCTGCTTGGATGACTTGTTTTGAGCACACACTCCACAAGATAGGATGAATTGGATAATGTCTTTATGCCACGTGGGTCACCAATAATTTTGTTTTACCGTGGCTAGGGTTTTAGCGATTCTGGGGTGACCCTCGATCAAGGAATCATAATAACCGGACATGAATTGTTCTCCTAGTTCTTGGTTTGGTAAAAATAAACAATTCCTGAAGTAGGGCAAATGATCTTTTATCATGTAATGTTCTCCTTGTGCACTCCACGCTTGTAATTGCTCCGGACTCATCAGGTTTTGGATTTCTTCATGTAATTCTTTCTGAGCTATAGTTGCTTTGGTTCCTAGGAGCATGTCACTAGGGATGATTGCTATTGAGTCAGGGGTATGATACCCTTGCTCTTTCACCCCCATATGGGAAAGGGCATCGGCCTTCCCGTTTTTCACCCATGGTCGAAATGTATTCACGTAGTCATATTCAGCAAAAAAAAGAGCCCAATGTAGTTGTCGTGAGGATTGGGCCTTTGCCGTTTTTAGGTACTGGAGGTTCCGGTGGTCAGTTATTACAGTCATATACTTCTGGCGCCCAAGAGGTAGTGGCGCAATGCCTTAAAGGCTGACTTAATGGCCAGGAGTTCTTTGTCTGTGATAGCGTAATTGAGTTCAGGGGGTGTGAATTTACACGACCAGAAGGCAACAGGGTCTAACTGGCCCGTTTCGGGGTCCTTTTGTGAGAGGACGGCTCCCATAGCCATGCTTGAGGCGTCAATTTCCACCAGGTATGGGAGATCAGGGCGAGGGTGGCGTAAGATTGGGGCAAATGTGAATCTTGCTTTGAGTTCCTGGAAAGCCTCCTCAGCTTCTGTTGTCCACTGGAACTTTTTGCTGCTTTTCCTTAGCAATGACGTGATGGGATGCATGATTTGCGAAAATCCTGGGATGAACCGGCGGTAGAAGTTTGCAAAACCCAGCATACTTTGAACCCCCTTGAATGAATTTGGGGATGGCCATTTCAGGATAGCATCTACCTTATGTACATCCATTCGGATTCCATTCAGGCTGAGAATAAAGCCCAGGAATTCCACCTCGGAGACATGGAATGAGCACTTTTCGAGCTTGGCGTAGAGCTGGTGTTGAAGGAGTTTCTCCAATACGGACCAGACGTGTTTAACGTGGTCCTGCTTTGATGCGGAATATACTAGAATATCGTCGATGTACACTAGAGCACAGACATCAATCAATTCCGGTAGGACATCGTTCATGAAGTATTGAAATGCTGTAGGTGCGTTGCAAAGGCCAAAGGGCATTACTTGATATTCGTACAAGCCATATTTGGTGCGAAAAGCGGTTTTCCATTCATCCCCCTGTTTTACGCGAACAAGGTGATATGCCCCCCTCCGGTCTAGTTTTGTGTAGATTTGGGCATCTTTGACTTGATCAAGCAATTCAGGGATCAGTGGTAGGGGGTAGCGTTTTTTCACGGTAATCTGGTTCAGTGCGCGATAGTCGATGCACGTTCTCAAGTCCCCCTCCTTTTTCAGTACGAAGAATAGAGGAATGACTGCTGGAGACTTCGAGGGACGGATGAACCTGTTGGCCAGGTATTGGTCAAGATAGGCCTTCAGGTGCTGGTTTTCTGGTTCCGTGAGTGCGTAAAGTCACCCACAAGGGATTTGTGCACCGGGTATCAGGTCGATTTCGCAATCGTATGGTCTATGCGGTGGCAGGGTCTTAGCCTGTTCTTTCTGAAAGACATCTTGAAAGTCCTGGTATTCACTTGGGAGGTTGGCGATTGCCACAGTCGCAAGCGTAGAGGTTCTGGTGTCTATTGGTTGTTTCTCTTGGCAATAACATGTGTGGGCGCAAGTCTCGGGAAAGGCCAATTCTTTTGCTCGCCAATTGATTCGAGGATTGTGAGCTACCAACCATGGCATTCCCAAAATCAACCGGAACTGTGGTGCCTTAATGAGGTTGAAAACGATAGATTCTTGGTGTCCATCCTGGCACAGAAGTGTTAAAGCTGCAGTGCATTGGGGTACTGGACCAGAAGCTATTTCTGTGCCGTCGACAGTGGTAACAGTGTCGATGGTTGATTTAGGGTGTAACAGAAGCCCCAGCTTTGTCGCAGGATCCTGGTCGATGTAATTCCCAACGGCTCCAGTGTCAATGTATGCTCTTACTGCATGCATCCGAGATGGTTATTGGTGATTGATCAAGACCACAGATAGTGCAAAATGGGAGGTCTGTAGTTCACTTTCTTCGCTCGACAAGTGGACCCCTACACTTGCCAGGCTGGGGAATTTTACAATTCCTTGATGGTATCTTCCTTGTCTGTGGCCCCTACCATCCTCCTCGGTGGTTTCACAGGGCACTCTTTAAGGAAATGACCTGACCTTCCACAGTACAGACATAACTGCTTCTGTCTCCTTTTATCCCTTTCCGCTTTAGTCAAGGGGGATCTAACCCCCCCGATTTGCATTGGTTCTCCTGAACCTTCCGTTGTGCGGGCAATATTGTCCTTTGAACGCACATGCATAGGGCGAGGGTCCGGTCTGGTTCGATCTGCTCTTCGGTCCTGCAACCTATGATCTAGTTGAACAACAAGGTCAATGAATTTTGAGCAGTCTTTCGGGGGGTTCACTACTTGTGCGAGAACATCTTTGAGCTCCCCCTGCAACTCCTGATGAAATAACGTGGTTCTCTTCTCCTCTGAACATTCTGCTTCAACTACAAGTCTATTGAACATGGCTATGTATGTTAATAGGTCTTGATTCCCTTGGCGTAGGGACAGAAGTTCGTTGTCTAATGCCTGCCCATGAGTACGACGGGCGAACAGCTTTAACATCTCCTGCTGAAAGCCCCTGAAGTCATGCAGCAAAGGATTGTCTTGGGCCACAAAGGGTACAGACCAGTCCGCGGCACTACCACTCAGGGAGGATAGCACAAAAGCGACCTGTGATTGGTCATTCGGAAAGGCCCCTGGTCTACAAAGGAAGTGCAGGTGGCACTGGTTCATGAACGTTGCAAACCTCTTGGAATCCCCCGTAAATTGATCGGGCGGGGCCAAGGGAACTGCCCCAGGAAGGGTTATCTGAACGGGATTAGCTGATGGTGCTGGCATCGAGGGCACGCTTCCCGGCAATGGTGCATGCCCTGCTTGTGACTGGAGAAGTTTCCTGCTTAAATCATCAGTGCATTCTTTGGCTACTAGCAGCTCTCTCCTCAGGGTGTTGGTCTCCTGCTTGGCTGCATGTACTTCGGAAAGTAGCTGCCCCAACATGTGGGCTAACTGGTCAGTTTCTGACATTTCCATGATGCCCAGATGGATTTTGATGTGAGGTTTTGCGTTCTGTAACGCTCACCTGGTATCCACGGGGACGTCACTCAGCCTGTTCTGACCTCTTACGACCTCGAACCCTTCCCTGGAGTCTACTCGACTGGAGACTGGGCCTTGTTTTCTTGGAAAGTGTGCTCTCCGTCCTGCTTTCAGCGCAGGTGCGCGTTGATTGATGCGGGCTCGTTGCTGCTTAGTTACTTCACTGGCAAGAATCCGACAGGTAAGTATAATGAGTCTTTTGAACAGTTCTCTAACTTTGTTCCTTTCCTTCCTTAGATGATGGCCGGCATCTGGGGATGGCGACGTGCTGCTGAGATAAGTAGCGCTGAAAGTCAGTGAGAGTGCGATGCGCGATGCAACCCTTTCTTATTTGTATTGAACTGAGTTCTTTTTCTGTGTCTTTTAAGTGGCGTAAAGTTTTCAGCGTGGATGCCGGTTATGAAGAAGAAATGCGGTGAGTAAGCGCGATATGTGGCACCTCTAGATGTTCCACGCTAACCTGGAGTGTCATTTCCCTCTTGCAGATGGATGAGAAGGTCCAGAGACAGAGTTCCTCCAGAGCAGCTGGGATTCAGGTAAGCGTTTGAAGCTCATACAGTCTTCAAAAAATAAGCAAAGATTTTCTGAATGCTTACTAATGCCTTTTTTCTGTTCTTTTCCCTTTTCCTTAGGAAGCGGCGTGCCGGGATGGGAATGACACCGCCGAAGATGCCCGCAGAACAGAAGGAGCGATGAATGATGGGCAGAAGCGCTGCAAGGTAAGGCTGCTCCTAACAGTGTTCTTGTACTTGCAGGAGCTGAGCGCAGAAGAAAGATGCAGGCCTACTGGAGACCGATCCGAACACAGTGAGTGTCACGCTGCAGGTGCAGAAAACACAAAGCATGTTTCTCAGCCTGGGCGTGGCTTAAATAGTCTCTGGGTATCCCAGGTGTCTCTGGGCTGAACCACACCCAAAAGACTAGACTGCACATGCAGTTCTGGGAACCGAAATATGTGGGGGCATCCATCTTGTCCCCATCAATGCACTACAAGTCCAATCCCCAATGTTATCCTATGGGAGTGAGTGAGTCTGGTGCCACAAGCACCAAGTCTGACTCCAAGTGGGTCTTTGGAGGGATGGAGAGGCCCTTGAGGTCATGTAGGTGAACGTGTCCTGGCTCCAGCCTTACATCTTGGAGGGCTAGGGACATGAGGGGCAGGAATCATGACAGAACATTGATACCCAAAGATCTAGTTTTGATTCCACCACCACACACATACAGCAAATGGGCACCCAAGTCAGGGTTAGCATGGAGATTTGTGATTGATGTATCAGCCGGGGCAATAGATCCATACTTCAGGGGAGACATAAAGGTGTTACTTCAGAATCACAGGAAGGATCCCTTTCAGATCCATCAAAGAGACAAAATTGCACAAGAAGTGATTGAGAAGCTATTGTTTCCCTGGGTAAAGGAAGAGGCTGGAAGAGAGGTGACAGAGCGGGGTGCCCATGGTTTTGGGGAAGCTGACAAACACCATGCCACCGCACAAAAATCTGAGACCTGAAAAGTCATGGGGGAAAAACTCTTCCCGAACTAGGCTTTGACCAAAGAAACAGCCCACTGTTAGCAGAAGCTTTCCTACAAATCATTGTAGAAAGAGAGGGCCGTGAGAGAGAAGGACCTTTTTTTCTTTTTGAATCACAGATTGTAGTATAAATAAGACAACACTGAGAAGGCCTGGCTAAAACGCAGCTAGTTATACCCAAAAGCCAAAAGCAGGTCATACTAGAGATAGCTCATTCTCCCCTGTCGGGTGGTTATTTAGGTCAAATGAAGACGCAGGCATACATTTTGAATACATTTTATTGGCCCAGTGTTCATGTCGATATTAAGATCTTTATACAATCCTGTGAGATATGCCAAAAGACCAGTGCCCACATGCCACCTCCAGTACCATTACAACCTCTCCCAGTAATTAAAGGCCCATTTTCCTGATTTGGGATGGATATCCTGGGTCCCTTGAAAACATAAAAGTCAGGGAATGGGTACATCCTGGTCATAGCAGACTATGCCAAACGATATCCCGAAGCCTTCCCCCTCAGAGCCAACACCAGCCCGCAGATCCTGAAACACTTACTTCCTTTTTTCTCAAGAGTAGGGTTTCCTAAAGAAATCTTAATGGATCAAGGATCTACATTATGAGCAAGCTTATGGGGGAAGTGAAGCAGCTATTTCACATTACCACCCTCAGGACTCCAGTGTACCATCCTCAAACCGATGGCCTTGTGGAAAGATTTAATAAGACACTAAAAACAATGTTGTGGAAGTTAGTAGAACAGAAAGGAAGGAATTAGGATAAAATGGTTCTGTGGGCATCATTAGCTATTAGGAAAACCCCTCAGGTCTCTACAGGCATTTCCCTGTTTGACTTACTTCATGGACGGGAACACCCGAGACATTCTAGACATGTTAAGGGAAACCTGGGAGGAAAGCGAGGACGGCCCCATCCTACTTTCCCAAACCGCACTTAGGCGTAAAGAACATATAACTGCAGTAAGATCTTTAGTTCAAACCCACATGGCCAAAGCACAAGAACAACAGAAAACATTATATAATCAAAAGGCCACAACAGAAAACATTATATAATCAAAAGGCCACTATATATTCTTTTTCTGTAGGACAAAAAGTCCTAGTCTTACTGCCAACCTGTGAGAATAAACTAATAGCGAAATGGCATGGACCCTATGATGTGCTCAAACAAACATGTCAGTGTAATTATATCATTTCCCAACCTGACCGCTGATTGGAAATTCAGGTATACCATATAAATCTTAAGAGTGGAAAGAAAACCCCACAGAATCAACTAAAAGCATATTAACATGTTTATTGCCTAATGACTCTGATAGGAAAGAATGTATCCCTTCTGACATTAGTAACAATCAAAAACAAGACCTGTATGATTTGCCAGGAAGGGTGAATGGATTTTATCATCATATCTGCATGCCTGAAGGCAAAGTGGTATATCTGAAACCTTATAGAGTACCCGAGGCAAGGAAAGCGACCATCATCCAAAAAGTCAAGCAAATGTTGGTCAAATATTATTGAACCCTCCACCAGTCCCTGGTCTTCCCCCATCGTATTAGTAGCAAAATCTGATAGAAGCTGGAGATTCTGTATTGACTTCAGAAAAGTTAATGCAATTTTGCCCTTTGATGCTTATCCTATGCCTCACAACGATGATGTTATTGACTGCCTTGAAAAAGCTATCTATCTCTCCACCATAGACCTTACAAAAGGCTATTGGCAGTTTCCATTGTACGATCCTGATTTAAAAAACAGTTGCTACACCTTTAGGTTTGTTCCACTTGAAAGTCCTCCCCTTTGAGCTACACAGGGCTTGTGCAACATTTCAAAGGTTGATGGATAAAATCTTGCAACCTTATTCTAACTTTTGTGAGGCTTACATAGACGACATTGTTATCCATAGTAAGACCTGGGAGGATCATGTCTATCATTTATACACCATCATCAGAGTCCTAAAAGCCACCGTATTAACAGTCAATCCCAAGAAATGTAAATTGGCTCAATCTGCTATAAAATACTTGGGCTTTTTTGTGGGAGAAGGTACAGCTACAACAAGAAAAGGTTAGAGCCATTCTAGACACCCCCACACCCAAAACAAAAAAAGATCTTAGGGTGTTTCTAGGATTAATTGGCTATTACCATAGATTTATACCAAGCTTTCAAGTAAAACAGCCAGACTCACAGATCAACGCTAGATCCCTAGTGGCCCATGCCACAGAAATAGCAGACACCTCATCCGCTAACAACCTCGACCTACTAGCAATCATAGAAACTTGGCTGAATGAGGCAGCAGGCCCAGCACTCTCAATAGCCATGCCCGAAAACTATCAAATAATCAGAATGGACAGACCCAATAACAGAGGAGGCGGTCTGGCCATCATAGCAAAGACCAACCTCGAGCTAAGATTATTCAATCAATCACCTCTCAAATCCTGTGAGCTCCTCACTGCAAAATGACCCATCTCTAACTGCCGCACCTTAACAATCTACTTCGTATATAGGCATCCCGGCCCCATTGGCTCATTAGAGGCAGACCTATTCAGCCTCATAGCTAACAATACAAAAGACACCTCTCAAATATTATTACTAGGCGACCTAAATCTTGGCCTGAACGGCCCAGATGACAAATCAGCACAAGCCATAGCTAACATGCTAGCCGAACACAGCCTAATCCAAAAAGTACTTACCCCTACCCATAATAATGGCAGGACCTTGGACTGGATCGCCACCTTGAACTGCGATACCACCATCACCAAAACCACTCCTCAACACTGGACAGACCACTACCTCATTGACTTCACATTATCACTCAATAAAGAAGTCAGTAAAGAAAAGGCCATGGCACCACCACTGCCCCCCAGATCAAAAAAATATATAACTCCTGACAATCTCCTACCACTTCTACTGCCAACCCTCAATGCTCTCCCCGACAACCTAAATCCAGAATGCCTAGTAGAAAGCTACAACCAGGCTATGAAAAAAGGACTAGACATCATTGCCCCTCAAAAAATGCAAAAAAGCAAACAACAAGCTCACCTGAATACTTGGTTCACCCCCCCATCTGAAAGAACTAAGAATGCGCAAAAGGAAACTAGAAACCCAATGGCGCAATACCCCCCACAGAAAAGAACAAACTACAGCTTAAACTCTTCGCTAATAATTACAAAAAAGAAATCCTTCTCACTAAAAAGAACATATTTAACGAAAGAATCGAAAAAAAATCCAACTCCAATACCAGAGAACTATTTGCTATACTAAGGGAACTAGAATCCCCTATACCCCCACCAGACAACATAACTAAAGACAAACAATGGTGCACCAGTGTACAAAACACTCTATCTGACAAAACCAAAACTCTCCAAACTAAAATCGCACTGAAAAAAGACTCCATAACCCCTAACGTATCATCGCCTAGTAACCATGCCATAACTACCAACCCATCAAGCCCGAATCTTTTCAGGTTCACTAAAATATCAATCCTAGAAACAGAAAGGGTTATAGCCTCACTTAAACCATCCAACTGCAAAGGCGACAACTGCCCACCCGAAATAATCAAGGATGCTGCCAGGGACCTAGCTCCCTTTATAACCAAACTGATCAACGCATCCTTCTGCTCTAACACCATACCTAATAATCTCAAAGAATCCTGGTTTCTGCCTCTCCTCAAGAAGCAAACCCTAGACCCCGCTATTCCCACCAATTACAGGCCCATCACCACAGTAACGTTCCTGTTAAAGATAATAGACAGAGTAGCATACCTACAAATCCAGCAATATCTAGAAACCCACAAACTTTTAGGCACCCGCCAATCTGGTTTCAGACCACAGCATGGTGCTGAGACAGCCCTAATCGATCTTAAAACCAAGATCAATGAGATTAACGAGAAAGGAAACACTGCCATGTTACTCCTCCTCGACCTGTCGGCGGCCTTCGACCTGATGGATCACACAGTCCTGTGCGAACACCTGGCCTCGGCAGCCCACTTCTCGAAAGAGGCCATAGACTGGATACAATCATTCTTGGACAATCGAACTATGAGAGTCTTCTCCTCACTATCCTCAGCAGACCCCATCAGCATAACCTGCGGTGTTCCCCAGGGCTCCTGAACCTCCCCAACCCTCTACAACATCTTTTCCAAGCCCTTATTTGACAAGTTGGACAGACTGCGTGTCACATACACTAATTATGCAGACAACACCCAGATCCTCATACCCCTTTCGGGCAACTTCGACTCAGATACGGCCTTGGTAAACAAAATATATCTCATCATTCAGGCATGGACGGCCACACACGGCCTATGCCTGAATGATGAGAAAACCGAAATCCTGCTCCTCGGCTCCAACGCCAATCTAAAAAAACTCAGCCTCAACTACAAAGCTTTCAACATCGATGGCAATACCATTACAGTTGCCAAAACAGTGAAAACTTTAGGCTTTCACCTAGACTCAGCCTTGTCACTAAAAAAACAAGTAAACTAACTAGCATCCTCTACCGCCTACAGGTGCAAGCTAATCAGAGCAAGTAGAGCATTCCTCTCCCAAGCCAGCTGCATCATCATCGCTAATGCCCTAATACTCTCCAGACTTGATTATTGTAATGCTATGTAACTAGGAGCCAACAAATATATAACCAACAAACTCCAAACACTGCAAAACAATGCACTCAGAACAGCCCTCAATTTTCCATCCAAGGAACACATCTCTAACAAAAGAAGAGAACACAAATGGCTCAAAATCTGCGACCGCATCTCACTCAAAACAGCATCACTTACTTTCAAATGCTTAATCAACGCAGCACCCCCCTGTCTCGCAGCCAGAATTGTAAAAAAGACTTCCACCCGCCCCACCAGAATGATTAACTCTTACTGCCTTCAGATACCCAAATTTAGACAAAAGAAAATGGCCGGCAGTAATTTCCCTGTCATGGCAGCCCAACATTGGAACACCCCCCCCCCACTCAACATCAGAGCAGACCAATCCTACCACAGCTTCAGGCGAAACATTCTCACCTGGTTACGATCCAATGATCCATACGACTGATCTGCGCACTTTCATAGTAACAAACTATAGCCAACTTGACTGTATATATGTACATCCCTTAAACTGACCTGCCGAAATGTAATTAACTGTATGTATATATGTAAATGTGTGCCTATCTTGCAACTAAGCTTTTATGTAACCTTATCTTCCTGTTCTCTGTTGCACCCTGTTACCTCTGGGTTTTGTGCGCCATACTAAATAAATAAACAAACAAACAAACAAACAAACAAACAAACACGGATAAGTTGAAGAACGCAGAACCCCAAAAGATCAGGAGGAATGAGGAAGATCAGAAATTTTATACGTCTTTGAAAGAGAGCCTCTGTCAGAGCCCTATCCTAAAAGTGTCTGACTTCTATAAGGGGTTTATCCTACACACTGATGCTTCCCTAGGATCCTACACACTGATGCTTCCCTAGGGGGATCAGAAGCCATTCTTTCACAAGACCATGATGGCCTGGAACATCCCATACTTTACATAAGTAGAAATCTCTTTCTCCGGGAGAAACACTACTCTGTCATTGAGCTGGAGGCCCTTGCCATAAAATGGGCTATCATACATTTAAAATACTACCTGTGGGAAGGAAATTCAGGCTAGTAACATTCACCCTTGGTGTGGATTAGCCAGATAAAAGAACCCAATCCACAGATGATGCAGTGGTTTCTATATCTGCAACCCTACTGTTTCACAGTGGAATACAGGAAGGGTCGAGATCAAGTAAATGTCAACTTCCCGTCTCCATTCCCCTGTGAAACAGTCAGATCCACCTCACATAGGAGAAGGGTATGTGCGGACTCTGAAGGCATCCTCACTTCATCCCCCAATATATCCTCCTGCACATGGCCAGGGAAAGGTCATCACTTTCGGATCCGGACCCTGGGAGGATCACCTGGAGGAGGAGACTTGGGGAGTGGGGATGAGGCACCCTTGTATGAGACATGGTATCCCCCATTTCCCTTTCATCAGGAATCAAATATCCCCCCGGCATTTATGTGCTATTTTCAACTACTTCCCTGTTGTGTTAGAAAACCATCTCCCAATGTATACCACTCTGGTGCTGAGACCAGGAAGAGAACACATAGGAACTTACATTCATCCTTTATTAACTCAGACATACACAAACATCACTCTGGTACTGGGACGAGGAAGAGGGATGATGAGTACCAAGACTGTTGGGAAATCAATCTGAATGGCCTGTACCTGAAGCAAATGGGGGCGAATAAATGGCCTGCTAATGTGAGGCTACTGAGGAGATCGAGAAATCCCAATGGAATGCTTGCAGACAGAAGAGTCGGAGGTGAAGGGAGGGAGACGCGTGTCAGAAGCTCTGAGGTGCTGCAGTGTCATTGCAGCAGAAGCAGACTGTGGATGGTGTTGTCAGAAGGTCTCTGGTGGCAGGGCCAGGCTACTGACCTCCTGGAGTCAATAGGACCCCCTCTCCAGTAGCCCGAGGTGTCAGAGACCATGGAGCAGGGGCTTCCCGAGTGGGGAACAGAGGCAGCCACGAAGGACCGACTGATGCAGAGAAGGGCACAAGAAGACAGCGTACCCGGTGAGTCAAGTGAGGCTGAATGACTCTGGGATGTTGTGGTGCAAGCAGCTTTGTGAAGGAAGGTCGGAGCGCTCATGAATGAATAAGAGGCAATGGGATTGCCGGTCCAAGTGTAAAACACAGATGTTTGATGACTACGATAAGGTGAAAGCTTGATGAATGGAGCAGTTTGTGAATACCGAACTGTATGGAAATTATGAAGGCCGCGGAAAGGCCAGAAAAGCACCAAACATTGTATTGAATAAGAAGCATGTGAGCGGGTGCAAATTCCCAGCAGGAGAGTGAACTGGGAATTCGCAGTTACATTGTTTTGATGTGCATTAACTGAGGTTTTGAATACCAAACCCAAGGAAAGTAATATTGAGTGAATGCCACATGAATGGGAAGTGAAGAAAAACGTTCCCTGTAACAAAGAAACTGTGAATGACGGAAACTAAAGAAAGCAAGCATTGATAATAGGTACAAAGAACTGTGAATTATAGAAGCTGAGAAAAGCAAGCATTGGCAAGAGCCATAAGGAAAAGGAACTGTACAAATTTTAAGTTGAAACTGTGGCCCAGCTATGGGAAGGTTGATAATCCAGCAAGTGAATGGTGGCAAACAAGTGTTGACAAGGACTGCAGGAATATAAGTCCAATACCACTGTTGAGCTGAAGCAGGAGTGGTGTAACTGTGGAAACAAAGTCAATCAGGTGTGTTGGTTGTGTGACCTGTAATGGTTGGGCCCTGTGGTCCATCAACTGTGCCTAGACCGACTACACCTCACTAAAGTAAAGCCACTTGACTCATCTATAGGTTTTTGGTTGAATGTCAAGAGAAGCTAGAACATTGTGATCTCAAAGAGTTGAACTTGATGCTATTGATGAAAGAGCCAAAAAGCCTGAAAGTTGGGAAGACTCCACAGGAATTATGTTTTCATTGAAAACAGTGAGAGACTTTAAAGCTTGGGGATGGGAACCCCATGTGATTGAAAGTGATCCATTTGGATTTTTATTGAACTATTTGGAGTCCTGGGGAAGGGAGAAACCCTTTCCAACCAAGAGCTGGAAGAAGCTTCAAACTTTTGTTTGAGCACTTATTCCAATGATGCTGACATCGCTACACAGTTTGAACAAATAGATGTGAAGGCAAGTATAGGTTTCGGACACAGACAGCTATTTACTTTGGACTTCCTGACACAGACTATCATTAGTTTCAGTTAGGTAGGGAAATCCCAGCTTAGCATAGGGCAAGAAATGTCTTATCCCAACCTCTTTGTGATTTTGAATAAATGTTTGTAGCCCAAACGTTCCTAGGTCGTCTGTGTCCACTTCATGATGCCTTCACACCACCCTTATCACTCCATCCTTGCCAATACTAACCCACCCACTCTAACACTCCTACACCTTGCACTACCCATATACCTCCACCCATCCTCATCGGGCCTTTCAGTTTCCACATCAACACGCCCCATATCAATGACTAACCCAGATTGAGTGCATTCTAAATTATTGGCTTTTGGGCTTCTTACTACAGGAAAACATAGTCCCAAGTGTCACAGCCAAGCACATAGAATTCAAGAAAGATCTCAAGAAGCAGATACTTCCAGTCTGCACTCATCAACACCACTGGATTTTGCATCTGCCTCTCCCTCTATCCCAATAAGTCCTCACATCTCTCCTGCAAGGCCATACACAGCAAGGCCCCCAAAGTGGCAGAAAGGTTCTATGCAAGACCACTATATATTGCATAACATCCCAAAGCTAGCGATTGAATGGGTCTATGAAAAATCCACACAGACCACCAAGTATGCTGCTGCATGCCCCGACATCATAATCATCCCAAAGCACACCACCCACTACACACTGTGAGAGCTTGTACAAAGGATATTTGCGTCAAACTAGCTGAAATATCGATTGGGAACAATGCAACAAACCTGACATATATTGTACACATGTCCACCAAATATGTTACATTGTATATTTCTCAGTGTAGCACACCCTTGGCATTAGTCTTGTAGAATCCCGCTCGAAGAACTGGCTACACTACTGTAGTCATAGAGATGCAGGCTGATGTTCAAACCAGGGAATGGGGATCATAACCAAGCGCAAATGGATTTCCCTAATATGATAGTTCCTGCCTACAGTATCTCAGAAGGTAACAACAAGCCATCAGATATCTTGATTTTCAATGTGCTTCCCTATAATAAAAATAACGGACCTCCCCACCTCTAGGCACCTCCACCCCACTTCCTGTGTGAGGCCAGTGGAAAAAACAAAGGCTGTAAACATGTAGAGTTTGGCTATGCACATATGAAACCCATGCAGAAACAGGGACCAAAACTCGCAAGGAGGAAGGGCTTGAAATGGAGTGGATTAACAGAGCAGAACCACATCACTACCCAGTATGAATGCAAATGCAACAGCACCAGAAATATAGATGTATGGCTCAGGAACATATATCATTGGCGTTAATAGTGCCAACATTAAGCCATGAAGAGCTTTGAGCACCAGGGAAGATACGAAGTGCAATGTCACAGACCCCAACAGCCGTACTACAGCCTATAGAGCCCCGAGAGAAGACACCATCAACACCATTGTTACCAATCCTTCCGGAACTGAAGCATAAGTTAAAAACCCAATTGGAAGACTTGGGTATTGCACCATGAATGTCCTGTGACTAAGAGAAGCCAGTGCCAGGTGGAGCACTCAGGTATGCCAGTCTACTGGTGTACTGGAGGGACAATGAACCAAGAATACACTGCCTAAGGTCCTGAATGACCTTCGGCAGAAATAGCCTAACTGTCCTCCCCTGAGACACACTGCATTGCAAAGGGCATCACGAGGAACCTTACTAGGGTCACATATAGCTTCTGCAGTCTGTGAGACCTATGAACATCTAGGCAATAGGAGAACCCATGAGAACACTGCTGCCATGTATTTCCTGATCCTCATCACCACCTCCTAGAGTTAACTAGAAGACTCAAAATGTCAATGTGTCTTCTTCCCATGCACTCAGGCACCTGTTGAAAACCAAGAGAAAGGTATACCCCTATAAGGGGTTAATACATGACATCTGTGGACATGACTCGAGGGGGAAATAACGCTGTGCTGTCAATCTTGACCTGATATACCCCGCGATTACCTGAATCCTAGCTTTGCATGCTAGATGGAACTTGAATTACATAGGCAGGTTACATTAATTCAAGAAGAGATCTGCTTCCTATAATACCTGAGTGGCAAAACAACTTGATTTAGGCTAGAAAGCCGACAGGGATGGCTGCACTCCCTTAGTCTAGCGTAAACGGCTAGAAGACATTAATCAAATGTTCATGCACTCTTAATCTGTGCTATACAATAAGAAATAGCTGCATCAAGAGTTTCTTTTAATAACCAGAACGTATTTTGTTAAATAAAACAGTATTTAGGGCCATTGCCAGTGTGCCAATGCATTTCAGACTATTACGTCCTTCATCAGGGCAAATAAGATAACTGTGTGTCATATACAGAAGTCAATCGAAAGGGCTCTTGGCACGGAATCATAAAAATGAAAAAATTAATCCATAACCCCCAACCGGGCCATAGTGATTAATAAAAATGTAGGATCGTCATGAGAATAGCACACCAAAACAGTCAGTTAAGAAATCAGTGTAATTGGTGCAGGCCATCAAACCCATCACCAGCGTCTGACATGTCAAGGCATTGAAAAGTACATACAATTGAGGTGATGTACCATGTTCGCACAATCAATTAATTTCAATCAAGGGTCATGATGCAAAACAACATATGCAAGTGCGTGATTGCTGATGATAGTACCGAAGGAGGTAAAGTGGAGACAAAAGAAGAAAGAAAAAAATATGGTCAATAGGTGCTTGTTACAGTTGATATTCACATTAACATCTGCTGCGCCTAGATCCTAGATGGCTGTACTGGAACCGGCTGGTCCTAGACCCATATTACTTAAGTGATGATCAATTGCAGTAAGCTTTACTGCACCAAAGTATGGACAAACATCACAAACCTTACTGAAGGTGAACTGAACCTCCACATCCTGCATAGTAACCAAAACCTACTAGTGAGTAATTACGAACAACACATGGTAAAAGGTAAAGTCTGACATAGCAATCTAGTGTACTGTGTACAACCGTCCAACTCACTAATGCACTTAGTGAAATGGTCTCCTCTCATTCTGTAGCGTGGTCAAAGCTGAAAAGTACATGTACTTTTAAACCTATTGCTGAATAAAGCAGCCAACGCCAAAAACACTGTTGGGTTCACTTACCTGTCCAACCATGTCCAGTGTTTCCTTTACAATAGCGTGCAAACGCCAACCCTCTGGCAGACCGCAAAACTGCATTCAAAGAAGAGAAAAGGAGAAAAAAGGAAAGAAACGTCGAGTCGTTCAATACCTTACTAACAAAAGCTAGCACGTATCTGTGCACACATGCAACGACCGATTTACCTCCAAAAGCATACAACTGCACCATAGGCTTCATTACGAGTCCAGCGGTAACCCTGCCGGTGCTACCGACGGGTTGCCACCAGACTCGTAATTTTTTAATGGTGCCTATCTTCCCGATACCACCTGGCTATTACAAGTCCAGCGACCCGAGAAGTTAGGCACTCGTAAAATGTAAGTACCCATTGCCATAGAGTCCCATAGGACCGATTGGGGACTCGGAAGCACCGGCACCCTTGCTAACATCTACTGCAACACTTTCCAATAACTTGAAATGACGATATTGTCCAACTCTCCAATGCATCCCTTTTAATTCTGAAATACCATATTGACAAAAGGCGTGGGCAGCAACTGCTGATGTTAGCAATTGATAACGGCATGTAGGCAATACTCAGTCCACCAGCCTCATTATCAGTACAGGTGATGAGCGCTACAAGTGTAAAAGCACTTAAGAGTCTATAAGAATGTCTGCAGCATGCACAAATGATCAGTGATCCTATTAGTCAACCTAATACCACAAATGTATTCCTGCCCATTCAAGTACGGGTGTTGCTGTCCTAAACCATCAATCACAGTCACTAAGAGGACATTTGCTATGCAATGTAGTCGATGAACATGCACCTCCTGTGGAAAGTGACCATAAAAAGTTTGTAAAATGTAAAGCTCCTGGAGGATGCTGATCCTCCTACATTATCTAAGGTTGACATAAACTAAATGTCCAACACCCGTCTAACCATAGTGTGGTAATCAAGAGACACCAACCACACAGAAGGTAAAAGATACACATTTATTCAGATACAAGACCCGGTGCGGGTCTAGTCATCAAGGGAGCAGTGCAAGAATGTCCGTTATCCAACTGCCAACTGTCATTTCAGAGCGGAACGTGGGGATACCATTGCGTGCCGATACAACATGTGCTTCCTCTTACACATTGCAGGTGAAACCTAAGAGAAAAACACAATATGGTAACATATATAAAGTGAAACATTAGCATGTTGCAACACATGAGTGCACCAGAGGTATGGTGTAGGTGTAAGATAACACAAACCAATAAAAGCAGAGGGAGGTAAACTAGGTTACAGAGTCATCAAATTTGACTGGTCCCCTTCTCAACCGACCAGTGATACCCTCACAACACATTCCCATGCGCTGGATCTCCAACCCCTCCTCACGGCCCCCTTGTGGCCCTTCCTGAGAATCCTCACAAATCCAGTCTGAAACACTGATGCGTAGCAAAGAATGCACCTCACCACTGGACCTCACATCATTACCCTTGGAATTATCACCTCTGTACCAATCGTCTTCACACTCACCGTAAACATCATCGCATCCATCAGCAGAAACACACTCCCTCGCAATAGAATAGCCTACTATGGCAACACAGTCTTTACTCCATCTTCTTCCATCACTAGTCACAACATGTCTTTTTCCAACTCTCACCACCTCAACGGGATCAAAATAACGGGAGCACTCTTTGGGTAAAATAAAAGCCTGCTTTACTCTTGCCAGATCACCCACACACACCCTGCTCCTTCCGGGTACATTTGCACATTGGCACATTGATTGTCCATCACCAGTCAATGAGGAAATAATTCTGAGTGCATTTTCATGCCTGTCATCTTCTCGAAGGGTGATATCCCAGTCAACATGTGTGGTGTGTCTCTGAAAGTCCTAATCACTTCCTGAACACTTTGGGCCTCATTACGACCCAGGCGTTAAGGGTTAATGCCGTCGTTAACCCTTAACGCCTATTCTGATTTTAACGGCTGCTTTTAGCAGCCATTACAATCCATGGCGCTAACCTGCCATGATGCTAATTACGCCACCGTAATTTACGGTGGCTTAATTAGCGCCTTCCCCACTCCCATTATGCCCTATGGGGCAAAAATGGGAATGGGGAAGGGAAAATGGGAAATGGGGATTTACCGCCCCACTCACCTTGGAATGGGGCGGTAAATCCGCCATCCACCATGGTGTAAACATAGTTTACACCATGGTGGTAAAGTTGGCGCAATTAGCGCCTGGGTTGTAATGACCCCCTTTATCTCCAATCAAGGCCATTGGCAAATGCCAATTGAATAGTGTCCTTGATGATGCCATCGGTACATTCAACTAGCCCATTGGCCTTGGGATTGTATAAGGCAGTGTAGTGACTTTGGATGTCATAGCCTTGCAAGAATTCCTGCATCTCCCATGACACCAAATGAACTCCATTGTCAGAAATTACAACCTTAAAATATCCTTCTCTAGTGCACAGCCTTTCCATAAAAGCAATCACACATCTGTTTTCAACAAACTCCACTTCGAACCACCTTGATGAATAATTGACCATTACAATGCAATATCTGTTTTCCTGTCCCAACATGCTTATAGACCCCGTGAACTTAATGCCCACTTTCTCCCATGCTTGTTCGGGGACATCCACCTTCCTAATCTCCATCTTTTGTGTTTTCAGACGAATAACTCTCTCCCCAAATGGAAGGCAAGCACCCACCTGTTCATCTACCATGTCGTCCAAACCAGGCCACCAGAATTTCTCCCTCAACCTATGTTTCATCAAGATCTGACCCAGATGCCGTCTATGTCCTCACTTGACCAATTCGCTCCAAAGTGCAGTAGGGGGAACAAATCTGTCTCCTCTATCCAGACCCCATATGGAACTGCTTAACTCATCCCTGAGCTTATAGAAGGGTGAACTGACCTCCTTCCCATGACGCCACCCTTGCTCAGTCCTGCACATAGCCTCCTTCAATTCCCTATCATTGTCAATCCCCTCCAACCAGGTCTCTTTGGAAAAAGCACTTTCCGCCATGTTGTTCACCGGCGCAATCCATTTATCGCTTACCACCTCCTCTTCACCTGAACTCATTTTTGGAGACCTTGATTAGCAGTCAGCTACAAGATTGCAACATCCCAGAACAAATCTGACCACAGAGTTAAAACCCTGCAAAGCAGACACCATTCTTGGAGTGGCTAAACCTGAGACCCTTGTGATAAACAAATTCACCAAGCATTTGTGATCACTTTTAACGACATACGGAATTCCCCAAACATATGTTTTGAAGTAGTTTGAAGCCCAGTAGCACGCAACTCTCCCGCTCAATGGAAGAGTACCTAGACTCTGTTGCTATGACAGCATGGGATGTGAACGCTAACGGTACCTCCATGCCCTTTCTATACTGAGTTAAGACTGCCCCTAGACTGCGGGTACAAGCATCCACAGTAATGGTTGTTTCTGCCAAAGGATCAAACCTATGTAATGTGGGTGAATTGTCCAACTCTTCATTCATTTTTCTGAATACCCTCTCTTCCTTTTATCCCCACACACATTCTTCCATTCATTTCAACAAATCTCTCAATATTGAACATTTAGCAGAAAAGTTTTTTTACGAACTTGGCATAAAAATAAGTTCAACTCATCTTTATTAACAGGAGTTCTAATCTCCAAAATGGCATCAACCAACTCTGGACGAGTCTCCAAACCTCTTCCAGACAGATTGTGACACAAGAATGATGCTTGATGTACTTTAAACTGGCATTTATCTTTCTTCACAGTCATTCCAGCTAACGCAAGCCTTTGCAGAACCGCACTTGGCCTCGCATCATGTCCCAACTCTCTTTTGCCTCCCACCACAATATTATCTTGGAAACATCTCTCACCAGGAATATCTCTCAACAGATTCTCCATGATTTTCTGAAACAGAGCAGATGCTGAAGCCAATCCCAAATGTAGTCTCTTAAACTGTTAAACACCCATCGGTATGATAAAGGCTGTAAGCGCTCTTGACGTATTGTGCAATTCCACCTGGTGGTAGGCCGCTGACAGGTCCAGAGTAGAAAACCATTCTGCCTCCTCCATAGTTGATAACATTTCATTAACTCTGGGTTGTGGGGTATATTTACCAGCCCCAAAATAATTCCCCTGCATCTCAAAACTGCATTTTTGCAAGTAATGGCTGTGCTTTTGTCTGCTAAGCACATATGGGGTGAGATTAAACATAGCCACCCCATGAATGGCTGCATTTTGTTTTCTTCATGTGAACCCAAAGAAAATATCTTAAATGCAGAATGGCTCTGCGCTGCTGATCTGTCATCTCAAAAAGCTCAAAGTTGCACAAGAAAATGTCCTGTATTTAAAAGGACCTTGCACTGGTGCTATTTTCATTTTTAAACTTCACACATTTTTGTTCTAGTGAAACACAGCCATGTCCATCTATTTCATGTTGAACACCATCAAATAAGGCCATCCCTCCCAGAACGGAATTGTTTTATCAGATAAAGTCTGTGAAGAGCAGGGAATTTAATTTCAGTCCACACGGCAAGGATTCACTTTGGAAACAAATTAACCCATGCAAAGTACTTCAAAAGAAAGCTCTCTCTCTCTCTCTCTCTCTCTTGCTATATGTCAATTACCAAAAAAACATTTTTCAAGCATATTCCTGTGTACAGAAACTGACCAGAGCTATAAAAAGCCTTCAGAAAGCAAATGTGAGGAAACCCGCATCTTGTAAAATCAACATGTAGAAAATGAACATGTGTAAATCCGTTTTTGCAAAAAGCAAGAAAACTGCTCTGTTGAAAGCTAAATGTGAAATAACACCATTGCTCACACAGGAACAGTATTATATGTGTGAGGATGGGGTTTGTTTTAAATGTATATTATACTATTCCCAAAAAGACTTGGTTTCTGTGAAAGAAAGCGAGAAAAAGAAAAAAAAATATTTGAAAACAGAAGAACCAGTTTGGCAAAGCAGGCACTTCAAAGGTACCAGCCCCCATGGGAAAGAAAGCCCCTTTACAAATATGGAAGGTCCAAGGTGTGGAAATTTGCGACGTCGTCAGACTGGCTGGCAGTTCTACAGCAAGGGACAATGGACCAAGGGAAACTACCACTATCACAAAGAAGTGTGAATTCCTTTGACACCCATCCTCAGCTTCAACTGCCTAGGATCAAAGGGTGCTATGGTAACCCTGTTGGTCAGACTGACACAGAGAGGGCAAGCTGGCTGTGGAGATTTGAAGGACTCTCCATACAGTGACAAATGCCATCCAGAGAACTGAAATAACTTTTTAAATTAAGACATTTATTTCAATAATCTGAATAAGCAGTAATGTGAGATTATGACAGTTTTAATGTACATTTTGGACAAGCAAAATAAGACTATGTGTGTCTTCCTGGCATGTGGTGGACATGAATGCCAGTAAAAAGGCATTTCTGGGGAAAGTGTAATTGGCACAGATATTAAATTTGGAGAACATATGCCAGACACTATTATGCATATATAGAACCATTTGTAGCATTTTATCTAAAATGCTACAAATGGTTCTATATATGCATAATAGTGTCTGGCATATGTTCTCCAAATTTAATATCTGATAAACTGAGACATGGTGCCGAAAGGGTGAAGCAGCATCGCACAGACTTGGTGTTTGAACCAGCATATTCCTTGTGAAATATGGGATCTGCCTATCTAATTTGTATAATGGTGACAATTGTAAATATAAAGTTGTATTCCATAATTCCTCTTTGTGACAAATTATTCTTCTGTGACAAAAGGAGTCATAGATGCATACACATAAGGGAAGGTCACCTCCTTCAATCCATTCAGCTCAGAGGGAGGTGGCAATATGAATAGCCTGACCTATCCTAATCAAGACGTAGGTCCAGATGTTTTCCGGCCACATTGTAAATTCTCTGATGTCATTCTGCCTATATAAGAGCTAGGCAGGGAGGCAGAGCGGGATTCAACATTAAAAATTCACCCTGCAAGACTCCAGAATCAGGTCCAGAGGTAGCTGATCCAGGACCAGGCAGAACCACCTATCCAGAACCACTTATCCAGAACCTCAAATCCAGAACCACATATCCAGAACCAGATCCATCCCAATAATTTAAGGAGAAAGGAGGAAAAGCTGCTGATCCCTTGGGGAGAATCCAGCAACTAGACCCCTTTGCTCAGCTGATGCATCCCGCTGTCCACAGTGACCAGACCCCTGTTTCCCAGCTATTCCCATAAAGGAGAGCCCAGCCACTGTCCAGAGACCTGGTTAGCTGTCCAAACTACCAACTCAAGTGCATTTTGTAAGTATCACCCTCCCCAGTATCAAAAAGCTACATACACCGCTCTGTTACCTTGCATTCTGTCAAAATCCTATAAAAACCCCATAAGAACCCTAGTAATCTCCCAAATTGTCAGTATCCTATGTTTATCTGGTCCTTAGAAGAATCTGTACAGTATATATCTGTTAGTGTAATTTGTTCCTAATCATTTCAGTCCTTTGTATAAGTCCTTAGTATCATTTTTTAAATAAATTAAGTAATTCCCCTATAAGGATGAACGTGGCACAAATTGGTTAAAATGGCAAATTAACCTCCTTGCATGCAGTGTCTTTCTTTAATAATCTAGCCACTAAAATACAGTCTCAGTAGAACAAATCATTTTGTTAAAAAAAAACGATTTTTGCCTGTGTGATTGCTTTCATTATAAAATACGATTTTCATTTCCTATAAAGAAACCCATACTGTCACCCCATAAGAGTCATCCCTTCACTTCAGTATCCTATCTGTTGTGGGTCTTTGTAACCCATCAGAAAAACCGATTTCCGATGTTGACTCTTTAGCCTATTTTCTTAGCTGGTTGCTTGTTTGAAGTCAGTGTAGAAAAAGAAATTGCAATTTTGCCACATGTGATTTTTTTCTGCATTGCTTTGCTTCCCAAAGTCGATTTTCTCACCTGTATTCATGTTGCTTAGTACCTTACTCAGTAGTTTGTAAGCTTCCTTGCCTCTTTAGTACAGCCACACGAATTCCCGTCCTATCTTTTCTACCGCACATGTAAACTGACCTCTAATTATCCAGTGAACTTGCTCCTTTTTCAAGGTTTTCATTTCGTTTTGGCCTCCCATTCTGGGTTTTAGGTCAAATTTACAATCCGATTTTTCCTTCTTATTTGTGACTCCTTGCCACTCCTTTCCACCCACACAGAATTTAGTCACCAGGGGTTTGGGGAAGTGTTGAGGGGGAGTAGCAAATATAAGTGTTATCTATGAGTGTGACAAAAATTGATCTTGCTTCCATTCATATTTACAATGATGTATCTGATGTCAAAGATTAAATTAAGTGTATTATAACATTTTGCTGTATAATCATCACCACACTGGTGATTACTGCCCTACATTTGATTTGTTTGATTTTGCATTTGAATTTAAAAATAAATAAATATTTCACTATCACACACAGGCCTGGTTCATGGTCCATTGAGACACGGGGTGTTTGTCAAGGGGAGTGTGAGACGGGTTGGGTGCCTTCTCAAACCAGAATCTGAAATCAATCAAATTAAAAACATTTTTATTGTGCGCCACATCCCTTGCCAGTGGAAAGAGTCCTTGTCTGGAGGGTGCTGCATCGTAAATTCTGTTAACGCGTAAAGGGTATCTATTGACCAATATATTGCAATTAAGGTCACTTAAATCCACTCAAGCCTAATCCTTCTGTCCGGGCACTGGGTTGAAACAATGGGAGACAACCACTCACTACATTCAATAGTTTCAATGACCCTCTGTTCACAAAGAACTTGCAATTCCAACCTCATCTTTTCCCAGACCCCAAATGGCACATTTCTCACCTTATGTACACAGGGTCGGGCACCCTCCACCAACTGAATCTTGTGGCAGTATCCGTGCAGTCTACCAATCCCTTTGCAGAACACACTACTAAACTTCTTACCCACCTCCTCCATGAATGTGTCTGACTTATCTTTGCCAATACGTTTAACTTGTATTTCTTTTCCAGTGAGTAGTTCCGAACCCAGCTTTCACAGGTGCTTCCACCCCAATAAGCAATCCCCTTTTTGTGACATGTACACCTTACCATGAATGTGTTTGTTAGCATATGCCACATTGCACCAAACAAAACCTTGTATGTTCATTTCCCCTCAACATATCCAATCAGGACAGATGTGTTCTGAAAACAAGATACACCTATAATTCCTCAATGCATACAAGTGACCCCAAAGGCTGAAGGAGCCAATATGCCTAGTAGATTCCAAAGTTGTGAGATGCCACATTTCGCTTCGCCAAAAATGGGTTCTCTAGTAACAAGCTGGCTATCATATGCAGATGATCGCATTTTTTTTGATAGAACTCAAAAAGGTCTCCAATGATTGATCAACGCCACTGTGGACTATACATTTGCGAATGATTTGCTTATTAATTAAAAAAAACACGTAGTAGACGCCTATGTAAGCTTTTTGCTTATACATGGTTGTTAGGTAGTGTCCCAATTACATCAATAAATTAGATTAAATATCTAGGCCTCTTTATTGAGGTCCATCCAACTAAACAAGCTTTGACTAACTGCTCGCTTCAAATATAAAGCAACCCAGAGTATGGAACAAATGAGATGGCTAAAAAATAGATATTGTAGATTCACCATTAAGCCTTTAGTTTACTAATATAGGTTGAAGGTTGTTCCTGCCCTTATGTATGGCCAAGAGGGGACCTCTTTGGCTCGTGAACAAGATTGGTGTACCTTTGAGTCTATTACATGGAGAAAAAAAAACTCTAGGCTTACCAAATTGTATTCCAACGGCAGCATTGCGTTACAAACTTGGTCTAACATCCTTGGTTGGATGGTATAATTGGAAGATTCCAACTATGTACAGAACTGTTTTATTTCCTGCAACTGGCTCGCCACTTGCTGATTTGGTGGCTGTTGTTAGTACCAAATCCAGTGGTAATCCCATTGGCCGATTCTCCGTTTATGTAGAATCTGTACTGGCAGCTAATAATCTGAGTGTTGAAATCCTGACTTTGTAAGACTTTGTACCCAGCCAAGGCTAAACAGATTTTGTTTGAATCTGATTGGGTTAACACAAATGAGAAGATAAAAACCTATGTAATTTATAAAAACCTGAGTGAAGGGGATAAAGTATTGGGAAGGTTGACTTATTATTTGTCCACATTTCCAACCCCATGTTGGAGGTCACAATTCCTCAGGTTTAGAATGAATGTGATTTAGAAGGGTGAAATTGATAATATACGAGAGGATACACGTTTGACTGCCAAATGTTGCTCTTTGTGCAAGGCTGATGGTTTGATACTGTCTAGAGAACACCTAATCCTGGAATGTGCTGCTTTACACAGTTGCAGCATTAGGTTGTTTTCTCACTATGTACATGATGAAACATGGCTGGTGACTAAAGAATTCTGGCACAGGGCAGTGAGTGGGAATGAAGTCTCATGTACGATTGCTGTTTTAAAACGTTTAGGAACTACGAGCTTGATCAAAATTAAGGAAATATAACCTCTTCTTTTAATTATTGTGCAAGGTCATTTTTAAAGATTGTCGATAGATACAATTTAATTATTTGATGTTTATGAATAATTGAATCGGTTTTATGGAGTCATGTGATATCTTTCGCTTTATGTAATTTTATCTTAACTATTTTGGAAATGTTTTATGATGGATTGTTTTTATTATGTAACGTTAACATTGTTTAACCAATTCATATAAATATTTTTTTTAAAAAAAGATGCCATAATGCCCTACACAGGAAACATGTGCCATGCCCAAGATTCCTACTTCTGAAGAAGAAAGTGCAGGAGAGTCTAGATGCACAGTATCCTTTGGGGGATTCACCTTCCCTTGGCTTGCATTGAATTGTGTGCCAGAAATAGATACATGTCTAGTAGAGAGAATTCCAATCCAAGTGGCCCCATCCAGACTTAGTATTCTACCAGATAGTCCATTTGTTTAATCGAGGAAACAGTTGTCCAATAGGGAACACCCCGGATTCCATCCAGTATCGGTGAGGCTATTAGTAGAGTGAGGCCTTTCTCAATTCGTTGAGGCAATTCACAGGCCAAATGGTGAAATCACTTACAAGAATAGTTTTCTCCTACTGTGATTATAGGATTTCAAAAATAGACTTTCTGGTGAATATGTGGAAGATATGTGATCAGAATCTCTTCAGCAACTACCTGCTATACCTGAAAGAAATGGAATCCATCAAAGAAAGCCTCCAACAGTCCAGATGTGTTGCAATGTACTCTAGAGAGTACTATAGGACCCAAACCCAACTGAACAGGCCATATCAATTAAGGAACAAGAACTACAGTCCCCAAAATCCATGTTGCACTGGATCCGCGAGTGCCAACAACAACGTTTGCATGTGCAGATTTGAAAATAGTGCACGTCTCATGACCAAGTCATCCGTCCCAGAGTAAAGCCAGACCATGGGCCTCATTACGACCCTGGCGGAGTGGGTTTACGCCAGCGGTATTCGCGGCGGACCCGTCCGCCCTACTACGAGTTCCCGTAGCGCCATGGAGCGTTTTCCGCCTGGTTTTTCCGGGCGGAGAAATCCGTGGTGCTACGGGACCTTGTTGTTAATTACGCCACCGTATTTTACGGTGGCGTAATTAACGCCTTCCCCACTCCCATTATACCCTATGGGGCAAAAATGGGAATGGGGAAGGGTAAAATGGGGAATGGGGATTTACCGCCCCGCCAAGGTCAGAATGGGGCGGTAAATCCGCCAACCCCCATGGCGGTATCGGCAGCTTTCCGCCGTGCTCCATGGTGCATATTGCACCACAGTTTCCGCCAGGGTCGTAATGAGGCCCCATGTATTTAATTATGTTGTAGAGAATCCCTCCAACCATGGATAGAGGTTCACTCTCAAAAGGGGTACCTTTGTATGGCCCTCTGCCTGAAACTATAGTAGCATGTCAGGTAAACTTTGGTAGTACAATACCACCTAACCCCACAATGTTGTTGTTCCAGGACCATATGGCAAAACCCCCAGAAGGATATCTGGACCATAGTCCCCAGTCTGATTCCAATAAATCCACCTGTAGATCAATTGATGCACTACCCTGTGCACTACTTTATGAATACCAACCCAGGTGCATAGAGATTGGCGGCAATAGCGCCTAGCTCTTGTGCTAAGGCCTATGTATTACACTATGACAAACCATTGGACAAGAATAAATAGTCGGGTTAGTAGTATGCCGAACAGCCCAAGGGCAACGCATTTGTCTTGGAAGCAAAACAAAGCAGCACAACACAGGCCCGAATCCCAATCCCAAGCTTAGAAACATATCTCTAGTATTAAGCGCATTATAAAAGAACAATTATAATTATAATCAGCATCTCCTCTTAGTCTCCCACAAGCTGTCAACAGTGAAATCCACACCTCAACCTGAGTGTCCTGCCCTGCAGGGAAGTGCTTGTCCCACCTTCCATCACTGACCCCTTTACAAGCAGGACATGATAGGAAGTGAGCCATGAACTGTTTGCTCCCCGAAAAGTCAATAGCAAGGAGTACTAGGAAGTATGCATCCGAGTCCCAGCCCGTTTATTGGGGTATTAGGGTATTTATTGAGCGCTTACCTAGCTTCAGGAAGCAACGAAACACTTTACAATCATAGGGGGAAGAACAAGGTTAGGGAGCAGAGAAACAAGGGAGTGGGGATCTAACAACAGGGGAGCAAGGGCAATTGTCCGGAGGAACGGAATAATTTTAATTGAGGAATTGTGGGATACAGTGGACTTCCTACCCCCAATAACAAACAGAGTGGGAAGGAAAATATTTGTAAAATTGTTTTTTTATGTGAAATTTGCTCCCTTGCACTGGGACTAGAAAGATGGACACAGAAAACAATGCTTGTTAACGGTGAGGTGAAATGCACCGTTGGGGCAGGTAGCTCTTCCTTTTCTGTGACAAATACCCGGAGCCGAAAATTTCGATTTCCCTCATTCCTTCTCGCAAAATTCACATGGAAGGTTGAAAGTACCATTGCCCCGAGTGTTGTACATTGCAGCAAACATGCCCGAGATTAGAGGTGTTCTTTTAAACAAAAGTACTACAGCGTTCTTCATGCCGGGCTTTTCTTTTGGAAAATGTTTTTTTTACAAATGTTCGAAAATTCATTCATATTTAATATGTTTGTTGCAGACGTGCAATGGAAATGTAAGTGATGCGTGTGTGTGTACAGGCCCAGATGGGGTTTTCATTCCATGCCTCAGTGCTGTGCATCTGGTGAGTGCAGGGGAGACTGGGCCAAGGGGACAGGGTGGGTCCCTCTATAATCGGAGCTGCATTCTTCTGTCGTAATGCGGACCATCATTATTGCACAGTTGTTACCAGTTTCTTTCACTCTTTTCTATTCAAAACAATTCTTCACCATAGCAACGGCTGCTTGGCGTGCCCCACATACAAGCGCCTTGGGAGCTCTGGACACATGACATAGTTGAGGTGGCCGCACTGTACCCGAGCCAGAGGGAGAGGCCGCTCGCTCTTATAAACTCCGCGGTAAAGTTGCAGGCCGGGCCCTTTTTCAGTGAACTCCCAACGCGCACATTCTTTTGCTAACTAGCGAACAGCGGCCCACTCAGCCAAAAGCGGTGCAGAAACTTTAGAAGTCCCCCCGGGGAGTAGCTCCTCCCTGTGACATCTAATTTATGATAGGAAGGGAAAAGGTACCAAAAGCTAACAAACACTCAGAGAAAACAAGTAAAAGAAAATGGGAGGAGGGGCAAGAAAAGCAGAGAGCGTTCATTTCAAGACAAGTACACGCAGGGCTGGCGAATGTAGGTGCCAGGCGTCCTTCAGCCGCAGTTTGGTTCTAACAATGCATGGGCCAAGGCCAGCTTGGAACGGTTTCAGCCATCAGATATTTTCTGGGGCGAGGGGGCGGGCGGGTGTGTGAGCATGAAGGCATGCTATGTGGAGTCACCTGATGAGACCTTTTCCATCAATGTTCCCTTGTTCACAGGTCATAATGCTCACCCTGTATTTTGTGCTGTGGTCGCCTCAAGCCTATACTTTTCTGCTTAATTTGCTGCATGAAACATATGCTTTTGGAAAGGGCAAAACAGAAATTAAAATGTTTTGGAGCAGATACTTAGGTGAGTGTCATGTGACTTTTCCTCTTCACAGTTTTCAAAATAGCAGAAAATTAACATATCGAAATACAAACCCAAATGTGCCCTTTCAGAAACTCAGCTCTAGAATATTCTGCGTGCATTTTTTACTTTTCAGAAATCATGCTTCAAATTGCATAATGCGATGAAGCAAAACGTTCCCTTCAAGTGCAGGGACATCATTTGTAGGTCGCCAGAGGTCGCAACTGCGACCCCTGAGGTCTCCCTTTCTACCCCTGTGGTCTCCCTTGCTACCGCTAAAAAATAAAATATTTTTTTTTCTTTTCTTCTTTTTTAAATGTACGCTCCTGGGTGGCTCTTAGTTTGTGGAGTGTCTTGCTCAGGCCTCCTAAAAAACATGGGGTTCCAAAAGTGTAACACTTCAAGCAGTGACCCTAAATAAGAAAGAATAGGGATAACAAATAATGTGTCTTTCTGGAATTCTATACAATAATTGCTAGTCTCATTAAAGGTTTGTTTCAGGCACATTTCATGGGGTGAGTCACTGATTTACAGGGTAATTCATAGAATTTCGCAGAAAAGTGTCGCAAGCGGCTGGCGCAGAGTGTCTGCGTGCGATTGTCTGCGCCAGGCACGTGCGCTAAAACCGATTTCCGCGCACAGCGTATTCATGGATTTTAGGCTCCCAAACCAGCCGTGGCGCAGAGTATCGCAGCGACCCTGCAGCAGCGCCAGTAACGCCCCCAAGAACGCCCTCGCGCAAGGAAAAGCCATCAAAATCGCTAAATCATCGCAAAGGGCTGCGCTAACCCTGGACCAGTTTACAGGGCTGCCAAACAAGGAACGCAAAGCGGGTAACGTGCATATCAGGGGTACGCGTGAAGTTATACACGCGATTAGCCAGGCTGCCAGGGTACGTGTATTTCAGGGGTGCGCGGGAAGTTCAACACGCGATTGTCCAGGGAACGTGTATTACAGGGGTACGCGGTAAGTTCAACACGCGATTGTCCAGGGAACGTCTATTACAGGGGTACGCGGGAAGTCTTACATGCGATTAGCCAGGGCACGTGTAATACAGGGGTACGCGTGAAGTTATACACGCGATTAGCCAGGGTACGTGTATTACAGGGGTACGTGGGAATTATCACACGCGATTTGGCTGGGTACGTGTATTACAGGGGTACACGGGAAGTTCTACACGCGAATCGGCTGGGTACGTGTATTACAGGGGTGCGCGGGAATGATCACACGCGATTTGGCTTGGTACGTGTATTACAGGGGTGCGTGGTAATGATCAGACGCGATTTGGCTTGGTACGTGTATTACAGGGGTGCGTGGGAAGTTCTACACGCGATTGGCCAGGGTACGTGTATTACAGGGGTACGTGGGAATTATCACACGCGATTTGGCTGGGTACGTGTATTACAGGGGTACACGGGAAGTTCTACACGCGATTCGGCTGGGTACGTGTATTACAGGGGTGCGCGGGAATTCTCACATGCGATTTGGCCAGGTACGTGTATTACAGGGGTGTGCGGGAATTATCACACGCAATTAGGCTAGGTGGGTCCTCACAGGTGTTCCCTGTACACCCTCCACGGCCCCAGCAGGCAGCCCACAAAACAGGGGACTACCCTGCACACCTGCTCATGTCCCCCTGCACCCCCAGCCCCCAGCACTGCAGGGTCACCCTCCACCAGGCCCCCACTCATGTCTCCCACCACCCCCACCCCCCAGCAGTGCAGGGGCACCCTCCACCAGGCCCCCACTCATGTCTCCCACCACCCCCACTCCCCTGCCACCATGGGCAGACCCCACCAGGCCCCCACTCATGTCTCCCACCACCCCCACCCCCCTACCACCATGGGCAGCCCCCACCAGGCCCCCACTCATGTCTCCCACCACCCCCCAGCAGTGCAGGGTCAACCTCCACCAGACCCCCACTCATGTCCCCCTACACCCCCACCCCCCAGCAGTGCAGGGTCACCCTCCACCAGGCCCCCACTCATGTCCCCCTGCACCCCCACCACCCAGCAGTGCAGGGTCACCCTCCACCAGGCCCCCACTCATGTCTCCCACCACCCCCACCCCCCAGCAGTGCAGGGTCACCCTCCACCAGGCCCCCACTCATGTCTCCCACCACCCCCACCCCCCAGCAGTGCAGGGTCACCCTCCACCAGGCCCCCACTCATGTCTCCCACCACCCCCACACCCCTGCCACCATGGGCAGCCCCCACCAGGCCCCCACTCATGTCTCCCACCACCCCCACCCCCCAGCAGTGCAGGGTCACCCTCCACCAGGCCCCCACTCATGTCTCCCACCACCCCCACCCCCCAGCAGTGCAGGGGCACCCTCCACCAGGCACCCACCCATGTCTCCCACCACCCCCACCACCCAGCAGTGCAGGGTCACCCTCCACCAGGCCCCCACTCATGTCTCCCACCACCCCCACCCCCCAGCAGTGCAGGGGCACCCTCCACCAGGCACCCACCCATGTCTCCCACCACCCCCACCCCCCAGCAGTGCAGGGGCACCCTCCACCAGGCCCCCACTCATGTCTCCCACCACCCCCACCCCCCTGCCACCATGGGCAGCCCCCACCAGGCCCCCACTCATGTCTCCCACCACCCCCACCCCCCAGCAGTGCAGGGTCAACCACCACCAGGCCCCCACTCATGTCTCCCTGCACCCCCACCCCCCAGCAGTGCAGGGTCACCCTCCACCAGGCCCCCACTCATGTCTCCCACCACCCCCACCCCCCAGCAGTGCAGGGTCAACCTCCACCAGGCCCCCACTCATGTCCCCCTGCACCCCCACCCCCCAGCAGTGCAGGGTCACCCTACACCAGGCCCCCACTCATGTCCCCCTGCACCCCCACCCCCCAGCAGTGCAGGGTCACCCTCCACCAGGCCCCCACTCATGTCTCCCACCACCCCCACCCCCCAGCAGTGCAGGGTCACCCTCCACCAGGCCCCCACTCATGTCTCCCACCACCCCCACCCCCCAGCAGTGCAGGGTCACCCTCCACCAGGCCCCCACTCATGTCTCCCACCACCCCCACCCCCCAGCAGTGCAGGGTCACCCTCCACCAGGCCCCCACTCATGTCTCCCACCACCCCCACCCCCCAGCAGTGCAGGGTCACCCTCCACCAGGCCCCCACTCATGTCCCCCTGCACCCCCACCCCCCAGCAGTGCAGGGTCTCCCTCCACCAGGCCCCCACTCATGTCTCCCACCACCCCCACCCCCCAGCAGTGCAGGGTCACCCTCCACCAGGCCCCCACTCATGTCTCCCACCACCCCCACCCCCCTGCCACCATGGGCAGCCCCCACCAGGCCCCCACTCATGTCTCCCACCACCCCCACCCCCCAGCAGTGCAGGGTCACCCTCCACCAGGCCCCCACTCATGTCTCCCACCACCCCACCCCCCAGCAGTGCAGGGGCACCCTCCACCAGGCCCCCACTCATGTCTCCCACCACCCCCACCCGCCAGCAGTGCAGGGTCACCCTCCACCAGGCCCCCACTCATGTCCCCCTGCACCCCCACCCCCCAGCAGTGCAGGGTCACCCTCCACCAGGCCCCCACTCATGTCTCCCACCACCCCCACCCCCCAGCAGTGCAGGGTCACCCTCCACCAGGCCCCCACTCATGTCTCCCACCACCCCCACCCCCCAGCAGTGCAGGATCACCCTCCACCAGGCCCCCCCTCATGTCTCCCACCACCCCCACCCCCCCAGCAGTGCAGGGTCACCCTCCACCAGGCCCCCACTCATGTCTCCCACCACCCCCACCCCCCAGCAGTGCAGGGTCACCCTCCACCAGGCCCCCACTCATGTCCCCCTGCACCCCCACCCCCCAGCAGTGCAGGGTCACCCTCCACCAGGCCCCCACTCATGTCTCCCACCACCCCCCAGCAGTGCAGGGTCACCCTCCACCAGGCCCCCACTCATGTCTCCCACCACCCCCACCCCCCAGCAGTGCAGGGTCACCCTCCACCAGGCCCCCACTCATGTCTCCCACCACCCCCACCCCCCTGCCACCATAGGCAGCCCCCACTCATGTCTCCCACCACCCCCACCCCCCAGCAGTGCAGGGTCACCCTCCACCAGGCCCCCATTCATGTCCCCCTGCACCCCCACCCCCCAGCAGTGCAGGGTCACCCTCCACCAGGCCCCCACTCATGTCCCCCTGCACCCCCACCCCCCAGCAGTGCAGGGTCACCCTCCACCAGGCCCCCACTCATGTCTCCCACCACCCCCACCCCCCAGCAGTGCAGGGTCACCCTCCACCAGGCCCCCACTCATGTCTCCCACCACCCCCACCCCCCAGCAGTGCAGGGTCACCCTCCACCAGGCCCCCACTCATGTCCCCCTGCACCCCCACCCCCCAGCAGTGCAGGGTCACCCTCCACCAGGCCCCCACTCATGTCTCCCACCACCCCCACCCCCCAGCAGTGCAGGGTCACCCTCCACCAGGCCCCCACTCATGTCCCCCTGCACCCCCACCCCCCAGCAGTGCAGGGTCACCCTCCACCAGGCCCCCACTCATGTCTCCCACCACCCCCACCCCCCAGCAGTGCAGGGTCACCCTCCACCAGGCCCCCACTCATGTCTCCCACCACCCCCACCCCCCAGCAGTGCAGGGTCACCCTCCACCAGGCCCCCACTCATGTCCCCCTGCACCCCCACCCCCCAGCAGTGCAGGGTCACCCTCCACCAGGCCCCCACTCATGTCTCCCATCACCCCCACCCCCCAGCAGTGCAGGGTCACCCTCCACCAGGCCCCCACTCATGTCTCCCACCACCCCCACCCCCCTGCCACCATGGGCAGCCCCCACTCATGGCTCCCATCACCCCCACCCCCCAGCAGTGCAGGGTCACCCTCCACCAGGCCCCCACTCATGTCTCCCACCACCCCCACCCCCCTGCCACCATGGCCAGCCCCCACCAGGCCCCCACTCATGTCTCCCACCACCCCCACCCCCCTGCCACCATGTGCAGCCCCCACCAGGTCCTCACAATCCCCAATCATGTGCGTAATGGTCAGCCTCCACAGCCAAAAAGCCCTACCAAGTAACCCATTCACCCACATGGAAATGAAAACACATGTTACACCCCCAATGTTCATGAAGCAAATGAACCCATGTCCGTCACACACAGATTTTCAAATTGAATGGGAAAACACACAACATGACATGCATGAAACCAATGAGATGAAACCACACAGTGAACAATGGAAAAAAAAATGTATTGGACAAAAATACGAATGGTAAAGAAAGAAAAATAACTACAATGTAAATGTGAAAAAATAAGCTGCATGTCCGCATGAAAACACAAAAGTAGAAAATCAAATCCATAAAATTTTGTCCAAAGTGAAATGTAAAAACTCTCCATGCAACAAAGAACTATGTACAAAAATAACAAGGGTCCATCATCACAACTGAACTAAGGAAACATCCTAAAAAACCTACCTAAATATCAACTATATACAAAAAGTGGAGCAGTGTCCGTCGACTCCAAATCATAAGAAAAAACAAAGGAAACCTAAAACTAAAGAACTATATACAAAGGCGGCGGGCAAGTCCAGCGGCTCACTCCATGGTGTCCAGGGCCAGGGCATCATCGAACTCCTGTTCGATGTCCCGGAGGCGGTCCAGTTCCATGGCCCCGAGGGTCCGCAGGGACGACGCCGTGTCCTCTTCCAACCCCCTGCGGATTGCCTCGAGGCACTCGGCCCGCCTCAGGGCCCTCCGCATGGAGTTCTCCGCCCTGACCATTGTGAGCCGCGCCTCTTCCGCCCGCCGCCGCTCCGCACCTATGGCGTGGCCCAACCGCTGCCACACGGAAGACACTCTCTGTCCTGGGTCCTCCTGCCCTCCGGCCGATGCCTGCCCCTCCGATGTCGAAGGCCCCGAGCCTTCATGGCTCCCACCATGTTGCTGCTGCTGCTCTGCCTCTGCCCGTGCACTGCCTCCTGCTGCCTGCACATCCTCCGCCGGCTGGGGTGCAGTTGTTGATGTGGCCACCCCTGCTGGACGTCCGACTCCTGACTGTGGCAGGGATGCCTCCTCCACCAGCCTGGCCGCACTGTCAGAGGCAGCTCCACAGGGCACCCAGGTGACTGATGGGTGGGAAGATGGCACAGAGGACGACTGGCGCGTAGGGGGTCCAGTTGAGGAGGGGGTCGGAACAAGCCCCATCAGACGGAGGAATCCGGTCTGGGTGACCTGTCCCAGCAGGCTGACGTGGTCAACGAGCCATTCGAGATGACGTGCAGTCTCTCCATGAAAAGACTGCAGGTCACCTCGCATGGCCCGTTGACGCAACGCCACACCAGCCAGGACAGGCTCAACCCGGACCTGGATAGCCACGTCCGCAGGCAGAGGAAGGCCAGTTGACGTCAGCTCATCCCCTGCCTGGAAACGGGTCTGGACGTAGGCATCCCTGCTGGTGCAAGATGATGCAGGGACAGGATCGGGGGCAGGATTGCACACAGGCACCTCCGCAGCGGCCTGTGCTGCCTCCTGTCCCTGGTCCTGGACTGCACCACTAGCACCAGTGGAATCCCCACCTCCAGACCCCGTCTCTGGTGCTTGCACAGCCTCCTCCTCCACCAGACCCCCCACCAACCTGGATGACTCCGTGCCATCTTCCCCTGTTGGGCCCTGTGGGGTCCCAGCTGCCCCTTCTGCTGCCGAGGAGTCCAACCCCAACCTCCGCCTCTTGGACCTCCCCCCGGCAGCTGCGGCCTGGGACGCGGCACCGGACTCCTCACTCCCCGACGAGATGACAACACGGGAGGGGAGCCAGGCCTTGCGTCTCCGGCTGGCGGTCGGATCCCCGCTGCTGTGCTCCACAGCACCTTCTCCGCCCTCTTCATCAGTTGACGCTGCAGACAGGGAGAAACAAAACACAGGCATCAGGGCACTGTACAATGGACACATACACACATGACAGTTGCACATGAGTGGCATTGGCAAACCTCAGACATGTCATCACAATCCCCAACACACATGTCATTGCAACTCGCACACATGAGCCATACCACAGCCATATCGCAACTGCCACCACCATCCATACACATACAACAGCATGAGCAGCCAAAGGTGACCCAGACATCACATGCAACACAGGAAGTGCACCACACATGTACACACACCACCACACTTGCATGCATGTGTACACCTCTGCCAAGTGTCGCACTGTTCAGACGGGCATCCATGTCACATCTGCCAATCAGGCTTACACATACCGCAGTCACATGCATCCATGTTGCATCACTGTTGCACCCTTGTCAAATACACACACATGCACATGTACACAGTGCTCATACATGCAGCCCAATACAACATACATGCGTGACATCACGGACATGTCTACTTACATACACATACATACAAACATGTGTGCACGCACAACTGCATTTGCCATGCAAGCCTACACACACAAGCACCATCCATGTCTCACACATTACAGCCCTCGCATGTGTCAGCCCCACGGCCATGTACACCCCCACCCATACTCGACCCCATACAAACAGATGTGCAACCTGCACAATACCGAATAATCACCACACGCACTGCTCACAATCAGGATGCATGTACACTCACCGCTCGACTCCAGACGGGTCTGCTTCTCCAGGACCTGGACGTGGAGCGCTGGGGATATGCGTTCCAGGACCCCCATCTGTTCTTCCGACAAGTGGCCCCGGCGCCCCTTGGCATCCGCTGCCTTCAAGAGGCGCCGGGCCTTGTTCAGGGTCCTGGACCTGAAGTCCTCCCAGCGCTTCCTGACATGTTGTAAGTCCCGGACTGCCACCCCCTCCGCGTTGATGGCAGTCACGATGTCAGTTCAGATCCGAGTCCGTCCTTCCTTGTCGGCGCGGGAACTTCCGAAGAGGGCATCATACTGCCCCAGGACTTGCTCCACCAGGACACCAACTTCGGTGGCACTGAAGCTGGTGCCCCTCTGCCTCTCTGGCCGGGGGTTGTCAGTGGTCACAGATGGTGTTTGCCCCGACATGACAACCCCAGAGGCAGGAGTGGGTGGTCAACTGGGTCCTGGGGCTGGACTGTGGAGCGATGGAATTCCAGTCGGGAGTCTTCGGTACCAGCAGGGGTGGTCACAGCAACAGCACCCCTGGCTGATGTGCAGGCAGCAAATGGCAGTGCACGTGGGCAGCAGGCAGTCAGGCAGCAGCAGATGGTAGATGGGAGCGTGCTCGGGGCTCTGGGGGGCAGTAGTTCGGCCTTCTGGGCAGGAGCGTGGTCTTCCGTGTGCTTACGCGTGGCCAGCTTGGTACGGAGTGATTTGGCACGTGAAAATCCTGCACGTCAGCGTGAAAATCGAGGAAAGGCCCTTAGCGCGTAAGCGCGTCAGCACGCATACGCGATTCTATTGGACCAAAGGCCCTCAGCGCGTAAGCGCGTCTGTGACGTGACCCGCACGGGTGTTTCCCACACAGCACGTGATGACAGAACACACGTGGAAAGACTGCACGTCAGTGTCTCATCGCTTGTGATTGGTGGAAATGGCCCTACACGCAGAAGTGACAAAGCGTGTAATTGGTGGAAATGGCCCTACACGCAGAAGTGACAAAGCGTGTAATTGGAGGAAATGGCCCTACACGCAGAAGTGACAAAGCGTGTAATTGGAGGAAATGTCCCTACACGCAGAAGTGACAAAGCGTGTAATTGGTGGAAATGGCCCTAGCGCGTACACGCCGCGTAAGTGACGCTGGACGTGTGTGCCTGTATAAAAGGTACGCGTAGAACACCACTTCCTTGTACGTGCTTTTCGTGGAGAGCGAGTGGGTGAATTCTGTACTTCTTGTCGTTTCACACGCGATTTACTTCACGGCGTTTCAAGTTCGTATTCCCTGTTACCTCTGACAGCTTTTTCTCTTCTTTCGCTTTTACTGGTTTACCTGGGCCTGTTCCCTCAAACAGTGTTCCCTTCTACTGTTGTCCTGTCTCCTCAGACAGCGTACAAATCTTCTTTTGGCGGGGGTATTGCCAACCAAACGTGCTCCTTTTACACGCTCGTTTACCAGGCAGACGGTGAGTCACGCACGTATCTAACATCTGTGCTTGCCCCGCGTGTAGCCTACCCCTTCAGAGGTCATTCTAGGCTGCGTGTGACACGCATACGTTCATTCTTGTGTTTCTGGGTGCCACAGCGTAGTGCAGGTTTTTCTTTCTGCACACGTGGTCTAGGAGGGGTTGCGTGCACGTCATCTCCCTTTTTTGGGCCTCCTGTGCGTTGCGTGACCCGTCATCTTTCCCCAGGGGTTACATTCAGCCTTGCTAGAGCACTAGGGTACAATTACCATCTGGTACCCAACCCCTTTGACCCCCAATTGCCCAGGACAATAGTCTACATCCACTCCCATACGCACATTAACATCAGTGCCATGGCTGGGAGGCGAGGATTCCGTAAGGGTGGCAAAGGTGGAAGAGCCACAAGTGGTGGCCGTGGTGGATCCGGTAGGGGACGTGGTCGTAACTTGCAGGGTGAGCCTGTCCCCCCATGTGTGGAGGACCAGTCAAGGGCACCCATAATCCCCCCCCTCCCCCCCTCCCATTGAGGCTGATGTGGCTGACACCATCCATGCTCAGCCCTTGTTGGACCAGCCCATTGTGGCACCAGACCTGGCTGACTCCATGGCTGACTTCCAGGTCAGCAGGGCTACGACACGTGTGCTGGTGCACATTGATGCCATCATGCCACGTGGATCTGGGGCAGCAAGGTCATCTGCTGCACCAAGGAGGCAGGGCGGAGAGGCTGCAGGGGCAGCTGCGGCTCCATCCACCCCAGCCCTCACACACCCAGCCAGGACAGTGTCGGTCCTAGTCCATGCTGCTGACATTCCCCCTGACACCATCACACTAGAGCCAATGCCTGCACCAACTCCCATGCTGAGTGTGCAATCCCACACTCCTGATACAGAGTCCACCAGGGCTCCTGCCCCTAGTGTCCAGAGCGGCGCAGGACACTCAGGATCACCACCACCTTCCAAGCGGAAGAGGAAGAGTGCTCGTCCGGCACAGGCTGATGCCCCAGACACGGCTACACAGTCCGGCCCGTCCAGGAAGCCCAGCTTCACGGATGACGAACTGAATGCACTTGTCGAGTATGTGTCCGGACATGACAACGAGATGGTCATTGTTGCAGGATCCAAGACCACACCTGCACAACGCCAGGCACACTGGCAGACCGTTGCGGACATCGTAAGTGCCCTTGGAATCGTGAGGCGCACAGCCAATGATTGCTATAAGCGCTGGAATGACCTAAAGCGCAGGGCAAAGAGTAAGCTGGCCTCAAGTCATGCCGCAACTCTAGTGACTGGAGGTGGGTCTCCAGTAGTAGACATGGAACTCACTCCACATGAGTCAGTCGCTGGGACCTACGTCACGGAGGAACAGATCCAAGGCGTGGGAGATCTGGCTGATTACGAGGCATTGTCCGGTGAGTGCACATGCATGTGTGTGTCATACATGTGCATGGTGTGTGTGTGAGGGCTTCTGTTTGTGTGCCAGGTGAGAGTGTGTGCGCCTGAGTCGTATGGGTCAGCCATGTGCTTCATGCAATACTTCCTGCGCAGCTGCATTTGGCCATAGCAGTATCCCTTCTGCCAACAGTAGACATCTAGCCCAACTGCACGCCAGTTGCCCTTGAAGTGTCACCTTACCACAACATATTTGCTTATTTTTCACTGTTCATTCAGTCAGTTTGTTTGCATTCCACCACTTTCACTAGGCATGTCGCTGTCCACTAGTCACATGTCTGACATGGGTATGGTAAAGTGGAGTGACTTTGTTACCTGGATATCATTTGTACACACATGTCCCTGTGCAATTGGACCATTTCAGACTGGCAGTTTCAGGTGAAAAATCTGACCTGTTAGAATTAGAAAAGCAATTACATGCGGGAACTGGACTGAATGAATAGGTGCTGCCCTCCTCTCCATCTTCACTCAATAGCAATGGTACATGCCATCTGTGTGATGGCATGTGTGTTTCACCTGGCAATCACAGGCCAATGTGTGATGCCACTGCCAGGCAGCATGCAGAAAATGTGTTCATCTTCCATCTTGGTGTCATCAGTGTGTGCCATTTGCCTGCACTTCATACGCAGTGAGGGTGCATGCATGGGAGGGTTTTAGTCATGTGGGACATGTGTCAATCAAGTACTGGTTCTCTTGCTTCTCAGCCCTCATTGTGTGCCATGGTGCTAATGCCTGTTTCCATTTCTTTGTTTTCATGTCTTTGCAGGGGAAGACGCACCTGATACTGCTGGGGTTGTGGAGATGGTGCAGACCCAGGAGGGGTCCGAGGGCCGACCAACCACCAGTGAGGGACGTGGTGTGGTGGTGGGGGAGAACCCACAAGTGCTGCAGGTCGTGCTCTCAAGGGGTGTCTCTGGCTGCACCTCCCCCGAGCTGTACTCAGGTGTTGATTCGGATGAGACCTACGTGCCGTCGCAGGTGAGTGTTCCAGGGAGGGATTCTGTTCTGTCTCACCCACCTGCACCAGGGTCAGAACCCTCCATGGGGATGTCAGTGTTGGCAGCTACGCCTTCGGTGGTTACGGATGCAGGGTCACACTCCGCGACATCTGATCCTGTTCCTGGGCCAGCAGATCAGAGGGGGAATGCAGTCCTGCAGCCTCAGGCAGTGCCGGCACAGCAAGGCGCAGTTTGCCTTGCCCCAGACAGGTGTGGTGCCCGCCGACGTGGTGGCCGTACGCCACCCGGCAATACCGCATGGGAGCAATCCATTTACGGTATGGCAACCCAACAGGCTGCATCATCCGAGATGATGGCTCAGGCCATGGATAGGGTGGCCACTTCCATTGTCCCCCCAGAAAGGCTGATGGAGCGACTAGAGCAGGCAACCGACTCCATCTGCCAGTCACACAGGGAGGACATGTTGGGGTCCAACAGGGACAGGCGGGCGGCAATGGCGACTCTGCAGGAGGCCATCTCCATTGAGTCCCAGGGCCACAGGGAAGCCCTGAGGCAGGAGCTCCTTCACCTCAGGACGACTCTTGTTGAGCTTGAGGCTTCAACACACCAAAGGACAGAACAGCAGCTGGAGCGTCTCACCCGTACGCTCTCAGCTGAGATGCAGGCAACGAGGGCGGAGGTCCGGGCATCCCGTGAGTTGTTGCATGGGGACCTCCGCACACTCATCCTCCAGAACCAGACCTACCACACCCGCATGCTTGCAGCCATGGAGGAGCAGACTAGGGCCTTGCGTGGGCTGCCTCCCATAGTGCAACCACCTCCGGATGCAGCTGCACAGGGTGATAATAGCGACAGCAGTGATACTCCCACAATAGGGTAGCCGTGTGGGCCATGAGCCCATGGAGGTGTTTTATCTTCCCAGGATCCACGCAGGTGGGTTCTGTTGTGCATCCTGTCCTCGGACCTCCTGGGTGGCCTCCCCAACCCCCCCGGGCCCATCAATGGCCATTTTTGATTGTTTCTTATTTTTATTTTTATTTTGATTTCTTTTATTCCCAATTTTTTTGGGACGATCTGTTGGCTTCCGTGGTTCCTGTGGGCATACGCTGCATTGTGGCTGGGCACATGCAGGCTTGTAATGTATTTGGTTCAGATGCTTGGGTTTGAGTCACACACACCCCTCCTGCTTCCCGTTTCCATGGGCTTGCAAAGGGTGTGCCCAAGTGACAGTGAATTACACAGTGACGTTGGACTCCCATGAGCTGTGTGGGCAGTCTGTAGTCAATACTGTGTATACATTCCTAGTGCATATTGCTGTTGTGTTGTACACTGCATGTTGCATTGATGTGTAACTCTTCTTCTGTGTCTACCTCCCAATTTGCAGGTCCCTTCCTCATGTCCACACAAGGACCTCTAGTCTGGAGATGGGGTCCATGTTGGCAGCAGTGCACCTACAACTCTACATGGCGACAACACTGCACAGTTGGTAGTGGTGGGAGTGCAGGCATTTCCAGGTGGTGAGACTACTAATATGTAACATTTGTAATGTCATGTTAATGGTAGTACGTGCTCAAGTATGTTGTTGATCCGGCATTGCTGTGAGCATTTCAGGTGTTGCAGGTTTCTAATAGTGCCACTGTACATAGTGAGACTGATGTCATGTTGTGGGGATTACTTTGTTTACCTGCAATTAGCATGACATGGCACGGTGTGTCATGTGGCGGTGCTGGGGTTGGGTTGGCAGACATGGCACTGTCCTCTTGTTGCATTTTGCAAGTGGGTATTCATTTTAGCTGCTTCAATGTGTAACTTCACAAAACTGCATTGGTGGTGTCTGTGTGGGTAGGGATGCACACATTGTGACACTTCCAGGTGAACAATCTCAGGCTGACATGGTATTCCCGGTTCATTCTCCAGACATTCAGGATCAGTGTCAGGTTGAGTCATCATTGATTGTCAGATGGAATGTGCCAGGGCAGTGTGCACTCCACCGGGGTGTGATTTCTATGTGAAGTAATTAGCCACTAGCTGTGTATGGGCTGCCTCCCCCCGTGCCCTTTCACCTCCCATGCGCAGCGGCTGTGCATGTGGTTGGGGATGTGGGGCCACCACCATGTCCACGGCCAGGCCCCGGCGTGTTGCAACGTTGTGCAGGACACATGCTGCCACTATGATCCTGCACACTACTGGGGGAGCGTATAACAGCTGCCCGCCAGAACGGTCAAGGGAGCGAAAGCGTGACTTTAGCACTCCGAATGTGCGCTCCACTATGCCCCTGGTTGTAATGTGGGCTGTGTTATATCTTACCTGGGGTGGCGTGGTGGGGTTCCGAATTGGCGTCATCATGTGTGGGCTGAGAGGGTAGGCACTGTCCCCTGTGGAGGTGGTGATTGGTATCATTGGTGGGGTTGTGACCTTGCTCAGTATCCAACATGCATGCATGTGCAGTGGCATACATACTCACCAAGCAGCCATGTATCGCCATGCCGCCCAGCTTCTAGGTCCCGGCTTAGGGTGGACATTCGGTAAATGAAGCTGTCGTGGGTGGAGCCGGGATAGTTGGCATATACTGAGGTGATGATTCCCTTGGCATTACATGCTACCTGCACGTTGATGGAATGCCAGTGCTTGCGGTTCCTATAGATGTGCTCAGATGCCCTGGGGGGACGTAGAGCCACATGGGTGCAGTCGATGGCACCTAGCACTTTGGGGAATCGTGCCACAGCGTAAAAATCCAGGGCGGCAGCATGCCTTTCTGCAGGTGTTCTGGGCAGGTATATGTGCCTGCGGACTGATGGGCGTGCAGTGATGATGTTCAAGACCTGGTGTAGGCAGCGTGACTGGGTGGCCTGTGACACCCCACCCACTATGGCACTTGTCCGCTGAAATGATCCAGTGGCTAAGAAGTGCAGTACATTGAGGACCTTCTCCAGGGGGCTGAGTGCTTGGGAGCACAGGGTGGGTGATGTGAGGTCATCCTCCCACTCACTCACCAGGTCCAGTATAATGTGTGGTGGAAACCTGTACCTCCCATACACCTGGTCATCAGGCATCCTGAAAAGGCTGGTTCTGGGTGTGAATATTCTGGCCCTGACTATCCTCCTCCTCCTCCTTTGGTAGCCCACTGCCACTGCTGCTAGGAACGGTATGTTCATCCTGGCGTCTGAGCTTGTTATTGTTAAAGTCCGCAAATTTATGCTTTGCGCGTGTTCTAGGCGAGCGTGTGACCCGCGCACCCCTGGAATCCAGTTCCCAGTCCAATAGCGTGTGGAAATTCACACGCACCAGGGGATACAGCGTGTGACCCGCGCACCCCTGGAATCCAGTTCCCAGTCCAATAGCGTGTGGAAATTCACACGCACCACGGGATACAGGTTCGCTGACGTACTTGCGTGTGTAAGTGCCCGCGCACCCATTAAATACACGTACATAGGCCAATCGCGTGTACGCGCACTTTTGTCCAATTACACGCGATGACACTCTGACGTGCAGTATTTCCACGTGTGCCCCGTCATCACGTGCTGAGTGGGGAACACCCGTGCGGGTCACGTCACAGACGCGCTTACGCGCTGAGGGACTCTGGTCCAATAGAATCGCGTATGCGTGCTGACGCGCTTACGCGCTAAGGGCCTTTCCTCGGATTTCACGCTGACGTGCAGGATTTTCACGTGCCAAATCACTCCGTATCAAGCTGGCCACGCGAAAACACACGGAAGACCACGCTCCTGCCCAGAAGGCCGAGTTACTGCCCCCCAGAACCCCGAGCAGCCTCCCACGTGCCATCTGCTGCTGCCTGCCTGCCTGCTGCCACCGTGCCCTGCCATTTGGTGCCTGCACATCAGCCATCTGCAGGGGTCCAGTTGCTGTGTCCACCCCTGCTGGAACTGAAGACTCCCGACTGGGATTACATCGCTCCACAGCCCAGCCCCAGGACCCAGTTGCCCACCCACACCTGCCTCTGGGGTTGCCATGTCGGGCACTTCCACATCTGGCACCAGTGGCAACCCCAGGCCAGAGGGGCAGAGGGGAACCAGCTTCACTGTCACTGAAGTTGGTGTCCTGGTGGAGCATGTCCTGGGGCAGTATGATGCCCTCTTTGGATCGTCCCGCGCCAGCAAGGAAGGACGGCAGAGGATCTGGGCCGACTGTGTGGTTGCCATCAACGCGGAGGGGGTGGCAACCCGCGACGTCCTGAAGATCAAGAAGCGCTGGGAGGACTTGAGGTCCAGGACCCTTGTGAAGGCCCGGCGCCTCGTGGAGGGGGGCCGGGGCCGCATGAGTTCCATCCAGATGAGGGTCCTGGAACGCGTACGCCCAGCGCTCCACGCCCAGATCCTTGAGAGGGAGGCCCGTCTGGAGTTGAGCGGTAAGTGTCCAAGCATTACTGTGTGAGGCAGGGCATGTTGCGGTGTGCGGGTTCTATGATACTTGCCTGTATGTGTGCCATAGGCCATGTATGCATGTATGTGTGCAGGGACATCATGGTAATGCATGTGCGACCAGTGATGTGTGATCCACATGGTTGTTGCATGTGTTGAAATGCCGCATGGGGAGCCCTATGCAGATTTTGAACATGAGAGCATGCCAGTCTCTGTACCTGGACATGGGTGGGGGTGAGGGATGGGTGCTGATGCCAGGTACATATATGGTAGCCATGTCTGTGTGCCTGACCTGCGTGTCTGTGACTTGTGCATGCCATGGATGCATGACACATGTGTGTGACAATGCACAGATTCAGTGAAGCAGCCAAATTACCCTTGTATCCGCTGTGTTTGGTGTGTTTGGGGCCAGATGGATGTGACTGAGGTGAAGTGTGTGCATGTGATAGGCATGAGCCATGATGCATGTGAGTTACATATCATTGAATGTTTCAAGAGTCCATTGGACATGCATGGAAATGTCCATGGCATGCACCATGCCTGTTACTGTGTGTGTTTTGCCTGGACTGACCCATGTGTTGTGGAGGGACATGATGGAAGTGTACTTTGACAGTGGTGCTCATCTGCTATTGCTTCCTGTCTAGGGGACCATTGTACAGTGCCCTGATGCTTGTGTTCTTTGTCTCCCTCTACGCAGCGGCTAGTGAAGAAGAGGGCGGAGACGGCGCTGTGGAGCAAGGCGGCGGGGATGCCCCCACGGCTGCAGCGGAAGGGGTGGGTGAGCCCCCACAGGGGCCTGCTATGGTGGGAGACGGTGAGGAGCCATCCAGGTTGGTGGTTTGCACAGAGGAGGAGGAGGCCGCCACTGGGGCACACATGGGGCCTGGTGGGGGCATCCCTGCTGGTGCAAGTGGTGCAGTCCAGGGCCAGGGGCAGGAGGCAGCACAGGTCACCGTGGAGGGGCCTGTGCATGTCGCTGTCCCTGACCCTGTGAGTGCACCACCATGCACCAGCAGGGATGCCCCGTCCCAGGCCTGTCCGCAGGTAGAGGGGATGTCCATGTCACCTGACTCCCCTCCACCTGCGGACGTGGGAACCCCTGGCCGTGCGGAGAAGGTCCTGATTGGGGTCGCGATGCGCACAGCTGTGATTCGTGATGCCGTGCATGCTTCCCGGGAGGAGCACGCACGTCATCACGAAGTGCACCGTGCCGACGTGGCCCAATTGGGATCGGCCATGTTCGGGGGTTTCCTGCATGTGTTGGCCAATGTGGCGGCCCTCTCCTCCTCTGTGCAGGCTATCCACCAGTCGTTCCCCTTGCCGTCTTCCAGCCCAGATGCCACCAGGGCCCCCTGTGGACCTGCCCCGACCAATGCAGCCAGCTCGGTGGGGATCCCATCCCTGCCACAGTTGGGAGTCGGAGGTCCAGCAGGGGTGGACAACACAGCAACTGGACCCCAGCAGATGGGAGATGTGACAGCATCATCGGGCAGGGCACGTGCACGACGGCGTCGGTGGTTTCCATCAGCCTGGATGCCGTCGTGCTGGCAGAGGCAGTGGCGTCGGAGGCAGCAGCGGGCTCGACGTGGGAGGCATCATGGCTCGGGGCCATCAAGATCAGAGGGGCAGGCATCGGCCGGAGGGCAGGGCAACCCTGGGATGGTGGTGTCTTCCGTGTGGGAGCAGTTGGTCCAGCGGATAGGTGCGGAGCGGCAGCGGGCGGAAGAGGAGCGGCTCGCCATGGTCAGGGCGGAGTTCTCCATGCGTCGGGCGTTGAGGCGGGCTGAGTGCCTCGAGGAAGCTCGCAGGGAGTTTGAGCTGAACATGGGGTTATCCCTGCGAGACCTCGGGGCCAGGACAGAGTCCCGCCTCCAGGACATCGACATGGAGTTCGATGATGCCCTGGCCAGCAACATCAACAAGTGAGCCGCAGGACTTGCCCGCTGCCTTTGTATATAGTTATATAGTTAGTTAGTGTTAGGTTTCCTTTATTTGTTTTTATTATTTTGGACTGCTCGGACAATGGCCACTTTTTTGTATATATTTTTTTCATTAGGTAGTAGTAGGTTTCCTTTATGGTCATGGACCCTGGTACATTCCTGTATTTAGTTTGTTTTTTGAAGGAACATTTTCTTTTTTTCATTATTGTGTTCACCATGTGGAAATGGTTTTTCATTCTTTTGCTTCTACTTGATATTGCTTTGGTCAACATTTGTTTTTGTATTCCTTTTTCGTTTTTTGATTTTTACTTTTGTTCTCCAACATGGACCATTTATTTTATTATCCACATAGTTGTATGTTTGATTTGTTTACTTATTTTTAATCTTTAATACATTTTTTATTTTTACTTCCACTTGTCTTATTTTGTCTTTGGTTTCATACATGTCATGATATGGGTTTTGACATTCACTTGCAGCCATTGTGTATGTGTGTGTGACGGACATGTGTTCATTTACATACTTGCCATTGGGGTTGTGTCATGTAATTGCATTCACTATGTGGGTGGATGCAATCCTTGCCTGGGTGTTTGTGCTGGGTATGCTGCCCATCACTGCCATGATTGTGTATCGTCAGGACCTGGGGGCAGGGGGACAAGGGTGGGGGCCTGGTGGAGGGTGACCCTGCACTGCTGGGGTGTGGGGGTGGTGGGTGACATGAGTGGGGGCCTGGTGGAGGCTGCCCCTGCACTGCTGGGGTGTGGGGGTGGTGGGAGACATGAGTAGGGGCCTGGTGGAGGGTGCCCCTGGTGGCTGGGGGGTGGGGGTGGTGGGTGACATGAGTGGGGGCCTGGTGGAGGGTGCCCCTGCACTGCTGGGGTGTGGGGGTGGTGGGAGACATGAGTGGGGGCCTGGTGGAGGGTGCCCCTGGTGGCTGGGGTGTGGGGGTGGTGGGAGACATGAGTTGGACATGGGTGGGGGCCTGCTGGCAGGTGCCCCACAGTGCTGGGGGGTGGGGGTGGTGGGTGACATGAGTGGGGGCCTGGTGGAGGCTGCCCCTGCACTGCTGGGGTGTGGGGGTGGTGGGAGACATGAGTTGGACATGGGTGGGGGGCCTGCTGGCAGGTGCCCCACAGTGCTGGGGGGTGGGGGTGGTCGGTGACATGAGTGGGGGCCTGGTGGAGGCTGCTCCTGCACTGCTGGGGTGTGGGGGTGGTGGGAGACATGAGTTGGACATGGGTGGGGGCCTGCTGGCAGGTGTCCCACAGTGCTGGGGGGTGGGGGTGGTGGGTGACATGAGTGGGGGCCTGGTGGAGGCTGCCCCTGCACTGCTGGGGTGTGGGGGTGGTGGGAGACATGAGTGGGGGCCTGGTGGAGGGTGACCCTGCACTGCTGGGGTGTGGGGGTGGTGGGAGACATGAGTGGGGGCCTGGTGGACGGTGCCCCTGCACTGCTGGGGTGTGGGGGTGGTGGGAGACATGAGTGGGGGCCTGGTGGAGGGTGCCCCTGGTGGCTGGGGTGTGGGGGTGGTGGGAGACATGAGTGGGGGCCTGGTGGAGGGTGACCCTGCACTGCTGGGGTGTGGGGGTGGTGGGAGACATGAGTGGGGGCCTGGTGGACGGTGCCCCTGCACTGCTGGGGTGTGGGGGTGGTGGGAGACATGAGTGGGGGCCTGGTGGACGGTGCCCCTGCACTGCTGGGGTGTGGGGGTGGTGGGAGACATGAGTGGGGGCCTGGTGGAGGCTGCCCCTGCACTGCTGGGGTGTGGGGGTGGTGGGAGACATGAGTGGGGGCCTGGTGGAGGGTGCCCCTGGTGGCTGGGGGGTGGGGGTGGTGGGTGACATGAGTGGGGACCTGGTGGAGGGTGCCCCTGCACTGCTGGGGTGTGGGGGTGGTGGGAGACATGAGTGGGGGCCTGGTGGAGGGTGCCCCTGGTGGCTGGGGTGTGGGGGTGGTGGGAGACATGAGTTGGACATGGGTGGGGGCCTGCTGGCAGGTGCCCCACAGTGCTGGGGGGTGGGGGTGCAAGGGGACATGAGTTGGTGTTCATTAGTTCAAGGAGACATGTGCCTTTGCTGGGGGGCATGCCCATGTTGGGTGGGCTGCCTGCGGGACATGACCAGGGATGCAGGGTAGTCCCCTGTGGTGTGGGCTGCCTGCAGGGGCCGTGGAGGGTGTACAGGGTACACCTGGGAGGACCCACACTGTGGAACTTCCCGCGCACCCCTGAAATACACGCGCCCAGGCTATTCGCGTGTGGAACTTCCCGCGCACCCCTGAAATACACGCGCCCAGGCTATTCGCGTGTGGAACCTCCCGCGCACCCCTGAAATACACGCACCCAGGCTATTCGCGTGTGGAACTCCCCGCGCACCCCTGAAATACACGCGCACCCAGGCTATTCGCGTGTGGAACTTCCCGCGCACCCCTGAAATAAACGCGCACAGGCTATTCGCGTGTGGAACTTCCCGCGCACCCCTGAAATACACGCACCCAGGCTATTCGCGTGTGGAACTCCCCGCGCACCCCTGAAATACACGCGCACCCAGGCTATTCGCGTGTGGAACTTCCCGCGCACCCCTGAAATACACGCGCCCAGGCTATTCGCGTGTGGAACTTCCCGCGCACCCCTGAAATACACGCACCCAGGCTATTCGCGTGTGGAACTCCCCGCGCACCCCTGAAATACACGCGCCCCCAGGCTATTCGCGTGTGGAACTTCCCGCGCACCCCTGAAATACACGCGCCCAGGCTATTCGCGTGTGGAACTTCCCGCGCACCCCTGAAATACACGCGCCCAGGCTATTCGCGTGTGGAACTTCCCGCGCACCCCTGAAATACACGCGCCCAGGCTATTCGCGTGTGGAACTTCCCGCGCACCCCTCAAATACACGCGCCCAGGCTATTCGCGTGTGGAACTTCCCGAGCACCCCTGGAATACACGTAGCCCGCTCCCCCAGGCCCGATCGCGTGAGGAACTTCACGCGAACCCCTGTAATACACGTAGCCCGCTCCCCCAGGCCCGATCGCGTGTGAAACTTCACGCGAACCCCTGAAATACACGTAGCACGCTCCCCCAGGCCCGATCGCGTGAGTGACTTCACGCGAACCCCTGTAATACACGTAGCCCGCTCCCCCAGGCCCGATCGCGTGAGAAACTTCACGCGAACCCCTGAAATACACGTAGCCCGCTCCCCCAGGCCCGATCGCGTGAATAACTTCACACGAACCCCTGTGATGCACGTACTCTGCTGAAATCGCGTGTTAGACTTCCCGCGCACCCCGGTATACATGCACAGGTATTTTTTGTCAGCGGGTGTCCGTGTTTGTGGGTACCCCTTTGCACGTCATTTTTCCTGGAGGGCCACAGAATGGGACATTCATCATGGCAGTATATAGGTGCTATTTGTTGGCGCACCTTTTGGCGCACATTTCTTACAGCCGCAGAGACGCTACCGCCTGCTTTCTTGTGGCGGTCGTGTTTGTGCCTGTGCGCTGGTTTGAGCGTGCGCTTTTTTCCCCTATTCTATTCCATGAATACGTGTTGTAGGCGAGCGTGTGGGCGTTCCGCGCACTTGTGCCCTGTACTTCCCCCGTGACGGCCACGTTTTGGCAAGTTGTTCCCCATTCCGAGTGTTACGCCCGTGTTCCGCCTACTTTTGTTGCGTGCGCCGCGCTATGTGCGAATTTCGCAGTGGCCTGTGCGATTTTCGCTGTGACCTGGCGCACGCTGTTAGATGGCCTGTGCGCCAACGTGCGCCGCGCACTTTTTTATAGCACATTGCTGGTTTTCTCGCGCACGGCCTTCCATGAATCGACGTGCGCTGCTTTTCGTGCGATTTTCGCAATTGCACTGCGATTTTCGCTATTCCACTGCGATTCGCACGTTTTTGCCCACTTGCGCCGCGCTAATTATTCCATGAATCGGCACCTTGGTCTGTTCTTAAACACCTCAACTCAGCCTTTTAACCTTCTGAGTTTGATAAATGAGTATCAACACAGGTTGGGTGATATTGATGTATATTTTTTTGTTTATAAAGCGTTTAAGCATAAGTGCTATATAATAACACATCATTATCATTTGGCCTTGGACGTCTGCTTGAATTCACAGGGCCTCATTACGACCCAGGCGGTAAGGGGTTTACGGCGCCGTAAACAACGCCGACCCTTACCGCCTGAGTACGAGGTCCCTTAGCGCCATGGCGGATTTAACACCTGCTTTTAGCAGGTGTTAAAATCCATGGCGCTAAGGGACCATGGAGTTAATTACGCCACCGTAATTTACGGTGGCGTAATTAACGCCTTCCCCACTCCCATTATGCCCTATGGGGCAAAAATGGGAATGGGGAAGGGTAAATGGGGATTGGGGACTTACCGCCCCGCCAACCTCGGAATGGGGCGCTAAGTCCGCCAACCACCATGGCGTAAACATAGTTTACGCCATGGTGGTAAAGTCACGGCCCAGGCGGTAACTTACCGCCTGGGTCGTAATGAGGCCCACAGTCATTTGGTAATATTGGCCCATACACACTTATATTAACGATACATATGGTGATCCAATCTTGTATGAAATGTATATCACATTATAGTGATATCTTAACCATATTTTTCGTTGTGTACTTAGGAAAAATGCTATGTGATACCACTTCCTGTTTTGTCAAGGGGTGAAAGGTCATGTTCCATCACTTACCGTGATGTCACTTCAGGGTCGCGTCAAATGACATCACTTCCTGGGATGCCATCAGAGGTCAAGGGTTGTGTGATGTCACTTTCGCTACCCCTAGCATTTTGGTGAAATGACGTCCCTGTTCAAGTGCCAACATAAATACAAACCACAATTCAGAATCATCGTAAATCGTGTAAAAGGAAAGTAGGCAAATTTAAAGAGGCACGTGCAGACAGCACACGCTGGGTTATGGGTCAATTGGATATTTCATAGGCAAAGCACTTTTTTGAAATGCTAATAACTTTGGCAACGTTCTGAGTGGAGCTAAGCCCCAGCGTGATGAAATGCAGTACCTGATAGTGTTGTTTGTACATATCTCTTTTTGTTATCAGGCAAACTGAACATATCATCCAGAGATCTCGACACTGGTTTGGCCCCAGCGTATCTTGGATAACGGTCGCACGCAGCCTTTCCAGACACTGTGTTTCATTTCGCCACGAGGTGGCTCCTTGACATTCAACAGGGGAGGAAGCATTCACAGCTTCATGTATTGGTCCCGGCCAGAAGCATATTGAGAGTGTGAGGATGGGTAACCTAGGCCCCCTTTGAAGCGCAGAGGCATTCAGATACACATTGCTCCCTGTGCCCACAATGGCTGAAGGGTAGAACTCCTACCTGCTGTACCTGTGAGAGGCTGGAAACCAGGGTTCAAACCTGCTATGAGCCTCATTAACTGGGTCCTATGATTCGATCTGCCCGCCTTCACTACCTCTAACGCGTTCAGTAAATCAAACATTTTACAACTGTGGCATTTATTATTTTGATTTTGATTTGTCTCCTGCTTTTTGCCAGTGTTTTTTATGTTCTATTTTTTCTGGTGCTGGAAATAAGTGCAGGCGAACACGTGCAGTGTCAGTTGTTATTTTCATTTATGCCCTACTGGTTTTATAGGACATGCTTTATTGGTATGTACTACATGCAACACAAACAGAAACAATCTACAGTACAGATCTTGATGAAGTGAGAAGAAGGGGTATCCTATGTGAGCCGATGCGCATTCAATTTAGTATTCTTCACAAGTTCCCAATCCTATAGTGAGCGTGAGGTACACACTTGTTGGTATTTATACAATGCTATGTTTTAATTCAAATAATTCCACATTCATCATAGAAAAGAGATAAACTTCACTTAGTGTCATTCATTATTGAGCTTGTCCCCTTAGGAACTTTTTTGGGTGAATTTGTGTCATTCTTACATAAACTTGTGCCAACATTTCTCAGCACGTGCTATTGTTTCGCCCTTTCTTGGGCTTTATCAAGGCACTTAATACATTGTTTTGTGTGTCAAATTGATTCAAATTTACAATTCATGCATGCATTACTTTGGTATAACACACATATAGGTTTTGTTGGTTTCAGAAATTAGGGGATTCTGTTTCTTGTAGTCCCTGAAAGAACAGACTTCCGTGTTTTTTTCTATGTGTTGCAGTGCGTTTTGAAGAGTTTATGTGTGCAACACCCACTACAAAATTCTTCCTGTACGTCCAAGAAGGGCAGCAAGGCATTTTGGATAGGGCATGCAGAAATCGGAACGGCAGGAATAGTAAGATGAGCGCTATTTGTGGAAAAAACTGTTCGTGCTGCGAAACGTCATAGTCCTATTTTTGATGCACGACATTGGCACATGTTGTAAAAATGCACAAATACACTTTTTCACAATGTACCGCGCTTTCTCCATTTCCGGACCAAATGAAAAATAACACAGCCACATCCGTGCCTGCGTAATAAGATAAAAAATTATGCAGGAGATCAGAAACAGATGCATGACCTGGGCAAGTGCCTCCTTCATTGCAAACGGCACTGAAACTCGTGTAACATGTTGTGACATTTTCCTTTCACAATGAAGAACAGTAATGTCGGCATGATCGCGTGTGACCAAAGTCTCACAAAGACAAACCAAAATCAGTCACTTCATTATAGGTACTCCATAGCAGTACAAATCCACATGATAGAATCCAAAATAAGCAGCCACTGCACAGTGTTTTCCATTCATTTTCAATCAATGTATTCAGAACTTGCCCAAAAACCGTACGCTCTGGCTCGTGAAACACACAGCCATAACCGCACCATCTGCATTTCTGTTGACAAGTACACCAGTGGTCTTCCTATGGGTTTAGCAACTTAACCATAACTACACAGCCGCTACTGCGGGCCGTGTAATAATACTGTTTTATCATTTTTCTTAACATATGCCCCCAAGAAGCAGATAAGAAGGTGCAGGACTGCACCATAAAGTAGTAGGGACACCATCCGCAGGATAGTTCCAGCCTTCCTAATGGCCAAGAACTTCTTAGAGGACCAACGCTGAACCTTTGCCGCCCCTGCCCCCGACGTGCAGCACCCAATATGTGGCGGGTGATCTCTGGTTGTTGAAACTAACAATATTTTATTTCTAATGAGCCGTGGATATACATAAATCACAGAGATTGCAGAACCACAGCCATTACTGGGCAGTGATGCCGAAACCGTATCAATGTTTATGTGGTGCCACGGTGAGAGATTTGACTGGTTGCCATGCACAAGGGAGCCCATAGAACCATGCAAGAATGATTTAAGCTTCTAACTGGGGTGCAGATATGTCCTGCAACATGCATCATATCATCACATGAAGGTGTAATTAGCTGCCTGAGTCACATGGGTATCAAATATATGGTATGTGTAATGGAATAATATGCAAGAGGCAGTGATTTGTATTACATGGCTAAGCATATCGGAATTGTTTGGGAATAGATCCTGTTGTCTGAAGTTGCATATTCAATTGTACAGTGATAGATTTGGGTTGCTACAATTTGGTGTCATTAAGACCTCAGATTTACCGGTTGTATACAAATTCTTTGTTTTACAACTGTTTGAATTACAATTGACCTTTTCACAATTGACTGAATTTTGAAGGTCAATTGTAACATATATGCGGAGGGAAACCCCCGCATACCCCACCCAATGCAAAACCCCCCAAAACCCCTTATATATATATATTTATATTACCAGACCGATATTTGTATATATATAGATATATATATATATCAGTAAAAAAACTTTGTTAAAGGGACGTTATGGTTTCAAGTAAAACTGAAAAAACCCTGAAATTCGACAGTTATGGTAAGCTAAGCAACCATAACTCGCGCCACCACCGTGCACTGCTAAGATTAACACCCAGGAGATCAAAGATGACATCACAAATGTCATTGATGACATCACTGATAACATCACAGGTCTGACTCGCTGTTTTTTCCTTTAGTGATATATCTTAGACAGTAATAGTTAGGCACAAAAAAATCAAAAAGTACTATATTTGTAGACATACTTTAAATATGTTCTTACAATAATTCTCTTAGGGTCCATTCACACCATATAAAACATATACATAGGAAAAATACACAATCTGTAAGGTTATCAACACTTTCTTATGCTTTTGCTGTTTTTTTATTACTGTACTTTCTCTGGATGTGCTCATATTTGCATTTGCATTAGTTTCTTTAGGGTGCAGTCACATCAAGTGATATTTGTACATAGGAAAGTAGTAGATTTGAAGCAGCACAATCCTTTATGTGCATAAAGATAATCAGTTAGGTTGTGAACACTTTCTGCTTCTACTGCTGCTTTTTTGCATACTTCTCTTTCTCTATATATACTTATATTTGTATGTGTTCTTGTGGCTTTGTGTTTTGTGTTTAATAATGAAATTATGTAGCAAATGGTTTTATTAGCTACATGTTGCACAGTACGCAAAACTCTAATAAAAAAGCATTTATCATTTCACTATTCAACATGGTAAGATTATGGATATTGCACCTCCATCATGTATACTGAACACAATGCTTATATTTGTACTTGAGTCGCTTAATATAGTGTAAAGAACTTCATATTGGAATGCTATTTATATCAATGCGTTGCCTAATCCACTTCATAGCTCAAGACATCTATTCCAATTATCCTTCACACTTTTTCTGTCAACATTATAATAAGAATCCCTTGTACAGAGTTTTCATGAAAAGTAAATGCCCATGTGATGTTATCAGTGATGTCATCAATGACATTTGTGATGTCATCTTTGATGTCCTGGGTGTTAGTCTTAGCAGTGCACGATGGTGGCACGAGTCATGGTTGCTTAGCTTACCATAACTGTCGAATTTCAGGGGTTTTTCTGTTTTACTTGGAACCATAACGTCCCTTTAACAATGTTTTTTACTGAATTTCATAGGTTTTTAGTAGCGCAACTTAACCATAACGTCCCTTTAACAAAGTTGTTTTACTGAATTTCATAGGTTTTTAGTAGAGCAACTTAACCATAGCGTCCCTTTAACAAAGTTTTTTTACTGAATTTCATAGGTTTTTAGTAGCACAACTTAACCATAATGTCCCTTTAACAATGGTTTTTTAGTGAATTTCATAGGTTTTTAGTAGAGCAACTTAACCATAATGTCCCTTTAACAAATGTTTTTTACTGAATTTCATAGGTTTTTAGTAGAGCAACTTAACCATAGCGTCCCTTTAACAAAGTTTTTTTACTGAATTTCATAGGTTTTTATTAGTGCAACTTAACCATAACGTCCTTTTAAATGGATGAAGTCCATTAGCACCCTAGGTTCCCAGAGCGGGTACCTGGGGTGCTAAAAAAAGATTTTTCTTCCAACACCCGGGGTTCCATACAGGGCCCCTCTTCACTTCACAACACGTGTGCACGGTTTTCACAGCTACATGTTTTCCACAACGCATGTGTGTGGTCTTCGCAGCTACGTGTTTTCCACAGCACGTGTGCGCAGTTTTCACTGCTACGTGTTTTCCGTTAATGCCTGTGCTTTCTGCGTGTTTTTCTTCAATGTGTGTGCGTGTTCGGATGAGGCACGTGTGAGCTCGGATTCATCTGTTTAGAGCGCGTGTACGTGTTTGAAAAAGATACACTAATACGTGCTTCATTCAACGTGTGTGCACAGTCTTCTCAGCTATGTGTAATCTACAGCGCGTGTGCGTGCTCTTCGCAGCTACGTATTATCTACAGCGCGTGTGTGCAGTCTTTGCAGCTATGTGTTTTCTACAAAGCGTGTGCGTGGTCTTCGCAGCTACGTGTTGTCTACAGCGCGCGTGTGCGGTCTTCGCAGCTATGTGTTTTCTACAGCGCGTGTGCGTGTTCGGATGAAGCGCATGTGAGCTCGGATTCATCTAATTTCTGCATGTTTTTCTTCAACACATGTGCGTGTTCGGATAAGGCACGTGTGAGGTCAGAATCATCTGTTAAGAGCGTGCGTGCGAGTTTGAAAAAGATACACTGCTACATGCTTCCTTCAATGCATGTGCGTGCTTCATTCAACGCGTGTGCGTGGTCTTCTCAGCTACGTGTTATCTACAGCGCGTGTGCGTGGTCTTCGCAGCTAGGTGTTATCTACATCGCGTGTGTGCAGTCTTTGCAGCTATGTGTTTTCTACAGCGCGTGTGCGCGGTCTTCACTGCTACGTGTTTTCCGTTAACTCCTGTGCACGGTCATAATTTCTGCGTGTTTTCTTCAACGTGTGTCCCTGTTCGGATGAGGCGTGCTTGCGAGTTTGAAAAAGAAAGTGTCTGCGTGTTTTGACTGGTGCAGTATATGTCAAAAGCGGTTGAAGTAGTTGTGCACGTGCGCTTTACTGCGTGAGCGTGGTCTACACCACTACCTGCTTTCTTTGTGTTCGGATGTTTTTTAGTTAACACGTTTTTTTGCTTCTTGCAACCATATTCCATCCCATCCTCATTACCGCTCACCTTCCCAAACATTATTTGACAAGTTTGACGAGTGCAATGTTGTGTTTTTTAATATGTTTCACCGCGATGTCCGCGGACACCGGACGAGAATCCAAGAAGGCGGGTGTCTCCAAAAATCTGACGCACTTCACGCTTCACCCCAGCCAATCGGAGAGCACGTCACATGTCACGGACATGACGCACGCCGTTTGGCCAATCCGTGTTCTGTCCGTGGAACGAACAGGGAAGTGTGTCTGCGTAGCGGACATAGATATCACTCATTTTTTTGCCTTACGTTTTGGTCATTTAAAAAAAAAACTACTGGATGGATTTACACCAAATTAACAAAGGCATGTTTTCGGGACCACGCCGCTGCTCCTGCTGCAAATTTGGTGAAAATCCGTCCAGCGGTTTGGGCTGTAGGCGTGAGCAAAGTTTTTTCCCATTATGTCTATACATATATATATACTTTTATTGCAAAGTTTGGTGAGGATTCATCCAGGGGGAGTGGAGTTATAAGCTGCCCAAAAAGTGCTCTTCCTACGGAAACAGCAACTTAACCATAACTATACGGCCACTACTGTGGCCGTGTAATATATGCGGTCAATTGTGAAAAGGTTAATTGTGACCCTTTAAAATCGGTCAACGAACAATTTGGTTAATACCGATTTACCATGCACAGGGAAGATGGTGACAGAAGTTGCAGGTCACTTCCCCTCAAAATCCTGCGTGCACACAAAGGATAGGTGAGTGGCCTAAGTGAAACCTTCCCTAGGGGTTTTGAAGGTTTTGAAGGAGTGCTGTCCATGAAGGTTGGTGTTTTTTCATGGACTGCACAAAACCCTGCCTTATTTAATTTAAGGGCAGCACAGGTAGACTTGGGAAGGTTAGGATACATTAAATTGAGTTGAATACAGTTCAGGGGGTTCACAGAGAAAAACGCAGAAATAACAATATGATTTGGGATTGTAGGTTAGTAGGGAAGTAAATAGAAGGGCGCTGTGGTAGATCCGGAGTTGAAATGATGTGTGTGGGAGCCTTTAGGAATAATTAAATCTCTTTTTATTAAGATATATTTTACTACGACAGAAAAAAGCAAGCAAGTTAGATATTAGAAGCTAGAGGCTGATAAAAGGGGAAACACAGAATTATGTGAAAAGTTGGCATCATTTGGGATAAAGATTGGGGAAGGGAGAATCAAAGAAGCCTAGGGCCCCAGATAGGGTTACAACAAATTAAGTGGGACTGATACTTAACACAGAGCCAGTGCTTATTCAGGTTGATACCATCAAGCCCCTACCAAGAAAACCATGATATCCATTAATTCCAGAGGCAAAATCAGGAATATCAGTGGTAATCCAAGCATTATTAGAGCAAGGAATAATCCTCCTTGCAACCAATCAAAACTCCTATTTTACACATAAAGAAAACAGGAAGGGATGATTTGCGAGCAGTAAATACAGTGGTTTTAACACATTCCCAATACTCTTCAATCCAGCAACCAGCGGATAATATACTTAATAAGGAAACATGTGACTTTTAAGAAATAACAGGAATACAAATAATAGGAACAATGTGTTGGCTTACAAATCAGAAAAAAGAAACAGTTGGAGAATTTCACTTTAGCGCATGTCACCACACCCCAGTTGGACAAATATTCCAACTCGGTTTCACTACCCCTTCCTGAACCCAAAGGAACCTGGATCCTATGTACAGACAAACACCAGTAATTACCAAAATATAAATGTCAGACTAAACCCAGCACCCCAGTTAACAACATAGAAACAACTATAGATTTTGTAAATAAGAATTGCACCACTGTAAAGCCATCTGTCTGTGATATAAATGCAAAAACAAGCTAGAAAAAAGGAATAGTATCCCCAAATCTAACTCTACACTGAAATGTGCACTATTAAACATATCATCCCTACCCTCTCAAGCCAATTCATTCATAAGCATCAATCAGATTAATTTGCTCTTACAGAACTGTCTCCAACACCATTCCAGCCCTTCAATCTCTATAGCTATCCTTGACGGGCACCCAGTGTTGAATACAAATGGAAGAAGAGGAAGAGGAGTCACCATTATATACAATTTCTCACTGCTGGTAAATATAGCATCAAGTCAGAATATTCAAGATTGCAAAACTCTGTGTATCAAAGTCTACTTAACAAAATCTACCTTCCTACACCACCTCATTATGTATGGCCCACCAGCATTAGAGCTAGACTTTACACAAAAACTACTTGAAGTGATTCTCTCAATAGTATGCCCTAATGGCCACCTGCTCATTTTGGGCCATTTCAGCCTTGGTGTGAAGGATCCTACAGACATAACTGCATAACAATTATGGTGAACGCTGGCAGCAGTGGAGTTCGATCAAGACATTTGCAACCCGACCCATTCAAAAGTTCACATTTTAAATTTGATTTATTCATAGAAATATTAAAATATAGAACATCACATTCTCTCACAACAATGGTCTGACCACACTCTGATTTGCTTTGATATTCTGCCATCCTACCCTGCCATCAGAATCTTCACAAAAGAAATCCTGTGCAGAAATACTAAGTACGATGTGACCATTCCTCTACAACAGGGCCTTAAAACAATCCATCAAAACTTACGATTAGACGAAATAGCTATAAAAAAATATTTTTATTGTATATGGTTATAAAAACCTTTACAAAAAATATATTTCATTCTTTAAAATTAAGATTTTTAAGCATGTCATGAATTTACAGATACATATTTCATTCTTTTAAATTAACATTTTGTAAACATAACAAAGGTTTGCAAAGACATACAAAACATACAAAAACATAAGAGAACATAGTATTGGTTAACAGGCATTTCTCACCAAAACAGCGCCAAGGGTTGGCAGGACAGCTCTATCCAACTTTAATCTATTTTACAGACCCTTTTTAAAAATGAAAGCACCCTTATCTTTAGAGACATTGAGTCCCCATGCATAATAGTTAACCAAAACAGATAACATGGTATCCATTCTAAATTTACAAAACCGCTAAAGTACTGTACACGCAAACTATGCAGAGCAGGGCATAATAACAAAAAATGTAGTACAGATTCCACCTCTGAATCAATATTGCAATACCTACAGCAGCCCTTTGTTACATCTAGTGGATGGTTTGTTTTCATTACATTATATCGAAATCTCATAATACTGTTCCTTACACTTCTGCACTTCATATACTTTGTCAGGTAGCTCTACATTGATCTGGGCCGTTTTTGTGGCAAAACTACTTAGCAGTAAAGCTGAAAGCCCAGAGCTTCTTGCCTATTTTCTGCCCTGTCCATGCTATTGATAATTTCTTCACCTTTATAGGATTTGTCCTGAGAGTATTGACAGATAACCCCAATTTAACAAGGGCTCTCTCACAATCCTCACGGAGATCTTTCATGAACCCCACAGTGTCATTGACTCTAAGCAAGTTATAAAGATTCCACTCAGGGCTAATTTCACATTTCCTTAACAAAGACAGTTTTTTCCATGATACGATGCTCGAGATTGACTGAAGGCCCAGGTCAGACCTAATAATCTGCAAAGGGACACATTTTGGCAGATGGTATAAAACAGATCTCCAAATCATACTTTCCACTATCTTCAATTCGGGCAGAAACCACCATGGGATAAATTCAAATCCATAACATATTCGAGGCAACGCTTTAAGTTTATCAAATTCACGAAAAGGAATTATGGAGAATTTTGCATATTTGCTATCAATGTGTCGCATTTGCCTGATCAACCCCACCGATTTTGGTTTTAAGTACTTTCTAAAAAAGAATTTTGCATGATTTGCGATGATAGGATATCCCAAATACTGCATATTATCTTTGAGTGCAAGCTCATTCTTTTCCCAATACCATTGAAACTTCAATGATTTTGGTTGGCGCCCTTTAGATATTTTCATTATAACAGTTTTTGCAGGGTTAATTTTAAGATCAATAGAGCTCATATACTCCCAAAAGCAGTAATCAGCCTTTGAAATCCTATGGGTATAGAATCAACCAAAATGAAATCATCTGTGTACGCTGCCCAATTACCTTTCAAAGACCGAGTTTTAGGAGAAACACGAAACCTGTGATCCAAGGCTCCTCCTACAGCATGTTGGACCCAAGATACATCCCTGATGTCTTCAATTAAGTGTAGAGAAAGTACGAGACAACAAACCTTCCGAATTCAGTCTTACTTTCATTTGGGAATCCCTTTGCAGATGAATTAAGATTCTCAGGAGCCCCTTCGGCACGCCATAACACTCTAGCTTTCTCCACAAAATCTGTCTGTTCACAGTGTCAAACGCCATGCTAAGATCCATTGATGCAATAAACACAGAGGTGGTCAACGAGCGCCAAGCAAGTCCTTGTAGACAACTGAGCAGTAGGCCCCCACAGTCTGTTCCCATTTCCCTACGGAACTAGTATCGGATTCTCTGCACACCAGTCCTCTATGTGGTGAAGCACAATTGCAGCGAAAAGTTTTGAGTCCACATCCATGATTGCGATGGGTCTATAATTCAATGGTAGAAGTCTTGAGCCCTTCTTAAATATAGTTATCATATAGGAGACTTTCCAAGACTCAGCGATATCTTGCAATTCTACAATATCATTAAATTGGATGTGTAAGATTTTAGACCAAAGTCCCAAGTTTTGCTTAGGTGTTATATTTGTTACATTTTTCAGACCCCCCGCTCTCGATGGATTGGACTTCATTATTGTTGCTGCAATATTGCCAACTGAGGTATCATTCTTCCACTCATAGATCAGATGGTTTCTAGAGGTCCCTTCCAAATTCGGAAGTACGATGTGACCATTCCTCTACAACAGGGGCCTTGAAACAATCAATCAAACCTTACCATTAGACGAAATAGCTAAAAAATATTTTTTCAAAAATGAATATCATAATCGGCCCCAAACAGAATAAATGGGACAATGCTCACTTCAGAGAGATTAAAACCAATATCAGATCTCTAGAAGGCAAGTGGAGGAAAGATCTCTCACCAATTGTTAACTTTACACTGAATTACACCTTAACACAGAATCATACCAGCATGTATAATCAGATACAAATCAATGCTTTTCCTGAATTCAACTGTGCCCCTATTGCCATAGGAAAACAACTAATATAATATTATCAACCAATAATACCACATGTCCGTGGAATCCTTGCTCCTCCATTTTGATTAAGGGGCAAGGATTCCACCTTAGCCCCCACTATTATGAATTTTACAAACAGGTCATTTGCTGAAGGACACATTCCTGCAAATAGTAAAAGAACCTGGAACCGCCGCCTCCAGCTAAAGAAGGGACAATTGATCTGCACAATACACGAAATTATCGTCCTATCTCAAACAGCCAATTCCTTTAAAACATCTTGCATAAAGTTGCCAGTAAACAACTTTAAGGTTATCTGGAACAAACTCAATTACTAGGTGACATCCAATCAGGATTTCATCCTGGGAGGAGCACTGAGTCAGCTCTTATTGGTGTAAAGACCAGTGTCGACCAATTGCTTAGTATGGTATAGAATTAGATACTTTGGCTGCAGTCCGGAGCCACTGTCACACTAGCAGTGCAAAGTTCAGAGAACATATTGGCAGGATAATCCCTTATCATGGCAGTGCCTCATGCAGTGACTGCACTGTTGCTGAAAACAAAAAGGAGTAGAGAGGAAGGCCAAGGAGAAGGCTTGAGCAGTAGTCTATTTTGCTGAGCACAAGAGTGGAGATTAGAGTTCATGTCAGCTAGGAAACTGAACATTAATGTGAGTAAGTCATCCATTCTGATATTCATTCTGATAGAGTATTTATGATTAATGGGTATGCCCTAGGGAGAGTACATTATTTTGACTATCTGAGAATATGCCTTCCTTCATGTTGTCTGGGTGGAGTAAACAATAATAAACAAGCCACCAGGAAGACCCAGGCTGTAGCGGGAATATTATGCTTCTCTAGGAAACTTAGAATTCAACCCATTGCAATGATGGTTAAGGAAAGCAAAGACATGTGCCATTGGGCTTTGCAGAGCAGAACAATTGGGAGTTGAATCTTGGGCACATTTACAATGTGTAGAGAATGCATTTTGTCGTAGGATATTGCCTCTCCCCCACAGAGTGCCCTGATATGTTATTCATTCTGAATTAGGATTGAGATATATCAAGGATCGGTGTATTATTGTTCCTACCATGCAGTGGCTTGCTACTTGGGCAAGCTAAAAGGCCACCTGTTCAAGAGAAATTATTACAAATATAACATCACATTTACAATCAAATAAAATCAGATTAATAAATCAGGTGAAATCACCCCATTCTTAAAATTGTGAGCCAGTGGTTTGACAATCCTAATTTCAAAATAGAGTACAGATAAATGATTGTTAATTGAGATGTTGTCAGCCAGAAGAGAAACCATAGAGCTTGAGAAATCTTCCAATAAAGCACACTCATTAATTGTATGCCCATGAATATTGGAGTCTTACTTTAAAAGTGTTTATTTTCTTGTCTGGTAGGATTCAGATTCCATGTTCTTTCCCTGAATACAGCCTTAGAAAAGTGGTTGGGATGTCGGATTGAAACAAGTGTCTTTGTACATCTGTATTGTAACTATTACTCCATTTCCTCTTCTTTTGCCCATCTTATACCCATATATGTAAGGGAATGTTAACAGTGGTATTAAAAAGTAGAGGACTTTATCGATTCAAACCTGCCCTGCTTCATTGTCTCTTGATGCAGGACCAGGGCATTGAATTATTTTATTAATCAGGTACTCTGCAATAGAAGAGATCATTCAATTGACCCTTTTGCAGATTCTCTCTGATTTCTGAAGTAGAGGATTTAGTTACCAATGTTTCATTTGTCCTGAGTCGTTTGTAGCATTTCTTTAGTTTCATCAATGTTTTCTTTAGTGTTCTGCCTCTTCATGATTTTCCTTTTATTGTTCCCAATCTTTTTTTTTCTTTTTTTCGCTGCTTCGTCAGCTTCATAATAACATGTTATTACAAATAATGCAAGGAAACTGAAAACTGTGTTTATTAAGAGCTGCAAGCAACATGGAATGCCATGAGCCTGCACGTGTGTTTTATAAGTAGAACTGTGTGATCGTAACATCACGTATTGCCCAGCAGCACCTGACAATGGCCCTCATTACGACCCTGGCGGAAAGCGACTGACCGGAGCGCCACAGCGTAAATAGCGTTTCCGCCATTGCACGAAGGAGCAAAGTGCGGCCCATTCCGACCCATCGGGCACGAGCACCACGGCATGGCGGAAGTGCAAAGTCCGCGATGGCGGAAATGACCCCAAAACGGCCCACACCGCCGCCGTACGGCGCCCTAGGTGCAATACCGCCACCCCTCTTAGCGGTCACCGCAGTGTGCGCCTACCGGAAAGTACGGTGGCCGGAAATATACGGAAACGGAAGTTAAAACATGGGCCCGGAACGGGAAACATCCCGGCGTACACCTATAAATACACTAAAACCACACAACCACTAAAATCACTACCCTGAAACACACCCCAACCCGTCAACCACCCTAGCGAAACCAAGAAAAATGGGAAAAGTAGCGAAGAAAGCGTGCGACCGCAAGCGGCAGGTCCACTTCTCCCGTGAGGAACTCACCGTGCTAACAGAGACCCTCCAGGAGAATGCTGCCGTCGTCTTCTGCACGCAAATGACCAGGACGGCACTTGCAAACAAGAAGGCCATATGGGCTCTGGTGGCACAGCGGGTAAGTGCGGTGGGGACCGCACCCCGCACCCCACAGCAATGCCGCAAGCGATGGGACGACCTGCGGATACGCGTCCGCAGCATACTCTCTGCCAACCGCAACATTGCCACAGCCACCGGGGGAGGTCCTGAATCACCCATCAAGTTGACCCCCTGGGAAGAAATCTGTGCCTCCACCATCGGAATGGAGAGCATAGAGGGAGTCGGAGGGATGGAGAAAGGAGTGCAGACATCCGAAGATTCAGGTAGGTGGGCCAGATAAAACAATGCCAAATCCACACAGTCCATCCATGTGAAGTACCATGCGTCCACATAGTGCAACAGAAACACATGTCCAGGAGAACGTCCACACACATCGGCCTGATAGCGCACGTTAAAACCCAGAATAAATACATAAATAATTAAAAACCCCTAATACACGCACTACACGTGCAGCAGGCACACCCTAACTGCAGGCTGCCAAACAACTGCACCCTCACTCCACACACAAATCAAAGCACCTCCAAGGCCCCGACCCAAATCACCCTCAGGTACCACCCCAATGCATGTGATACAATGCCATTCCAATTCCCACAGACCCATCAATAACCCTCGCCCTCCTTTACTCCACCACAGGGTCCGATCCAAACGACGAGCTACAGGACACCCCTACCAGCACACCTGCAAAGAGGGCCAAGACCAACGGCCAGAGACCCTCCACCTCAGCTGCACGCATCAAGACACGGCAGCAGCACAAATCAGGTGGCAGCACAGAGGAGGGAACATCAACAGGCACCCCAGCAGCCAGCATGCCCACAACACCACCACCACAGGTCCCCCCAATGGATGCCACAGAAGGCACTGCCTCTGGTGGCAGCAGCACCATAGGTGACACCCCATTGATGGCAGCATGCTCGGACACAGAAAACGGGGATGCCGAAGTCAGATCCATCCATGACCTGTCCCAATCCCCCTGTCTGTCCCATCCCGTACAACATGAGGATACCACGCAGGGGCACCCACAAGACGACGACTGGCCATCCCCCACAAGCCCTGTGGCAAGGCAACATGAGGACAACAGCCCCTCTGTGACACCCCCGCAAATGGCCATGGCCCAGCAGAGGCAACAGTCCCTCGACCAGTTGATCGAACAACAGCAGCAACTGGCCACGCTCCTCAAGGACCATGCTGATGAATGTGGGGGCACTAAGGCAGACATAGAAACATCAACTGAGACACTTAGGGCACAAATCGAGAGTAGCACCGAGACCCTGAGAGTCCAAATGGAGAGTAGCACTGAGAGCCTGAGAGTCCAAATGGAGAGAAGCACCGAGAGCCTCAGGGGGGAACTGCATGCGACGGCCAAGGACGTATGTGCCGAAATTGCCGCAGTGCGCCGTGTGCTCACTGAGCTCTCGCAAACCCTTAGGGACATGCATGGACGTGAGCAGGCAGACACATCATCCGTTGCAAGTTCCGTCCAGGGCAGCCCCCAACGTAGATCTGGAAGGAACCTGCGCTCCACAGGCAGGGGTGCCCCTGATACCCGCAGAGGGGGCATGCAATAGCGACAGCCCACTGACAATGAGCATCTTTGGACACTGGTGTTCGGGGGGGAGGTAGGAGGGTGGAGGGGGTGTGTTGGGCTCACTTGGGTGGCGGGTCGATAGGGTGTTCAACATGACATCACATATGCCATAAAAAGTGCACGATCAACCAATGAGATGTGTGGACATTGATCTTTGTGTACTAGGCCATCATAGGCGTACAGACCATATTGTGCATGTCCCAGACACACGCAGTGCCACGAGTCCCGTGTCCATGTATCAGCCACCAGGCGTGAGTGCTAGAAGCATACATCAATGAGATGCTGACGAATGTCACGGGCCTCCGGTGCCTCGCAGACTCCATGAGGTGCTGCCACATCCCCACCCTCATCATGACCATCTTCAGGTGCTTGCAGTTCTGCGTCAGGGGGCATGGGCACATTTCTACGTACGCACATGTTGTGGAGCATGACACATGCCATCACCATCTTTGCAACCTTCTCATGGCGGTACAGGAGTGCCCCGCCAGACCTGCTGAGGCAGCGGAAACGGCCCTTCAGTAGGCCGAATGCCTGTTCTATGACTACACGGGTACGTGAGTGGGCATGGTTGTAGTCCTCCTCATGCTGGTCCCGTGGGTTCCGGACTGGTGTGAGGAGCCATCTCTTCAGTGGATATCCAGCATCACCTGTATGTGGACGAGAAACGTATGATGTGGAATGCCATTGATACGTACGCACACCCCCCCCCTTCCTGCCAGGTCATTGCCAATTCACATACCCCACATCATCATGCATGTAATGAGACTCACCGAGTAGCCAGGATCTGTTCCCTGCGTGTCGCTCCATGTAGCGTGGTATTGTAGAGTTCCTCAAGACCATAGAATCATGGGTTGATCCAGGGAATCGGGCACAACAATGTGTAATGATCCTGTTGGAGTCACACACCATTTGTACATTCAGGGAATGAAATTGTTTTCGGTTGCGGTACTGGGCCTCCATGGCATGTGGGACGACCAATTCAACATGGGTGCAGTCGATGGCACCAATGCAACCCGGTATGCCGGCAAGTGCATGGAATCCCACTTTCGTGTTTGTAATTTCCTGCTCCGAGCGTGGTAGGGAGATGTAGTCGTCTGCGTGCTGCAGGAGGGCATCGAGCACTTGCAATAGTGTCCGTGAGAACAGTGGCTGAGAAATGCCATGCAACTGTCCGACTGTGTGCTGGTAGGTGCCTGTGGCCAGGAAGTGGAGTACAGACACCACCTTCAGTAGGGGTGGGATGGCGGTTGGGCTATCTATCATGCTGACAAGGTCAGCCTGTGTCATGTCCACAATGGCGGCTATGGTGTCCCGGTCCAGACGGTAGAGGGTGTGGATCTGCTCATCAGTGAGGTTGAACGTATGTGCTCGGAGGCGTGGTATTGCGGGCTGCCTGCGTGGTGGTAGTGGCTGTGCTGGTGGGCCTTGCTGGCCCTGCCCCGCACTCGATGGAATAATTAGTGATTTCAAACGGCCACAGATGCCTTTCCGACGTGGTGTTGCAAATGAGGAATTCGAAGGGCGGCGCTTTCGGTTTCCAGCTAGCGGCGAGGAGATGCCCACAGGTCTGACTGCAAATATAACGTTCTATTGTTCAATGTCCTTGAGACAGGGCCCATGGCGAGGGAGCAATGATTGATATGAATAGTTTGGGATGCGCAATAGCTACGTGGGCGATGAGGCCGGCCGTTCCCAAATACATGTTACTTCACAACACTGGAATTACGGGCTGGGGCACTGTGGATTTTGCAGGCTGCATAACGCACAGACTCAATGGATGTTTCTAATGTTATGTGAGTAATTATTCAGGCGTTTTGATCCCGGGATGAGGGAATGATGAATGGATGCATGGGCAGGTGATTTGATACAGAGTTTGCCATGTACAGGGCTTCTTGGGATCTATCCGCCTCCCCTACGCTATGTGATGCAGGGCTGCCATAGTGGGACCATCGTCTATCTGGCCTTGTTGAGCCCTCCCTGTCTCGAGGCGCCCTCAGACACTTGTGTCCATGCACGTTAACATTCCCATCTGATGGATTCTGTTTTGACAGACGCATGCACAGGTACACTCGTTTGTGATGGTGTTTGCACCTCGATATAGATGGTTATGAGTCGCAAGTGGTTTTGGGGTGGTGATGATCCTTTTGAGTGGGCTAGCATGCATATGGCTGTGGATTTCGTGTGATCATTGAAGTGAGTTGTTGGAATGTAGTTCTGATGGCCATTCTGTTCTTTTTCTTTTCTTTTGGTTGACAGGTATCTCCTCCCCTTTTGCCACTGCCATCTGTATGCCACTCCTGCAGATGGATTTTACTCCCAACACCTGCTGCTTCGTGTTAATCAGTGGAGCAGCATTACGATCTTATGGGACGATCGCCAATGGCCCACATGCCCTTACGCAGTACTGGTGGCTCGGAGCAACATTTCGGCCTTTCAGGTGGACTAGTGCCTCCCCATTGGGACGGCCCTGCGGTTCTGTGCGCTTCCATGTTGCCTTTTCGTACGTGAATGTGGCTCTGTGTGCCATGGGGGAACAGGGCGACACACAAGTAGTGGCTGGTCATTTCTTGCGGATGCAGCCCACAATGGTGATTAGTGTTTTGGAGTTCATGGCCTGATGGCTGTATGGGCTTGGTGACTTTGATGTGCATAAATTTCTATTCTGATTTGGCCCGTGTAGCGTTTTTCTTTGCAAGTGATGTGGCATATGCCTATTTGGGGGGCGATGTATTGTGAGGAGATCTGCATTGGGTTCCAGCTTCGGGGTTTAGTTGCGTGGTACTGTACTGGGCGCGTTTGCCTACTAAGCCCGTGAGGTCAGGGATGGGGGCTGCCTATATGACAGTTTGAATGTTGTCATGCTCAGGGGCGGGGGATTGGGTTTTGTGTAACAGATGCCGGTCAGCCAGGTGGACTGGTGGAATGATGTGATTTTCGGAATATTGCTGGTCACAGGTGCCTGTGTTTGCGTGCGTTTCTTGGTGGGGGACTGTGGTCATGTCCATTGGGATGGCTTCTGTATTCGTGCCATCTGTGCCCTGCAGCTCCCATTGGCCCCTCTTGTGTTTCTTTTGTTCGTTGGCATGCATGGGTGACTTGTACATTTCAATGGTTGCATTGTGACTTCATTGCACCTACGGGGAGTTGTACTTTGTGGGCAGGGAGCGGTGTACAGGCACTCAGTGGGGCCGTTTACGGTTGATTCGCGATGCCGTACTTCTCGCCATGGCGGAATGGTACATTACGCCATGCCTGATGGCGTTAGGTACATGTCCGCTAGGGTCGGAATTGGCGTACCCTTGCGCCATGGTGGTGTTTGCGGTTTGGCATGGCGCGCGCGCGCGTGCTTGGTGCAGTTAGCGTTGGCGTTCACTACGGTGTCGCTAATGGCTTCGTACTTTGCGGTGACGGGTCATAGTCGCACCGAGCGCTATTCGATGGCGGTATTGCATTTCCGCCATCGTTTTTCGATTTCCGCCAGGGTCGTAATGAGGGCCAATATAGTTACTAGCACCAAGCCACCTTGTCCGGTGCTTTCGCCAGGTCCAAAATGGTGGGTGTACGGAAAGAAAAAGAAAGAAAACGAATTGAGTAATGCCTGAAGAGCAAGATATGCTCAGAGGCCTTAAGTGCCATTTTTCTATCTATTTTTAAGGTCAACCGCGGGTGTGAGACAGGAAGGAGACATCTGCAACAGATTCCAAGAGGAAGTGAGGTGCTGACTAGGAGGGAGATGGCAGGGGGGAGGAGAGACAAAGGAGAGCAGCAGAGGGAGATGAAGGGATGATTGGGGCGGAAAGAGCATCACCAAAGTAGAAATTGATTTCGGTGGGCAAAGGGGAAGGTTACAATGCTGTTGATTATTGTCTGGAAGTCTGCAATCCTGATTGGCCCATAGCAAGTCCACATTTCACTTAGGGTCCTAATTTGTTATGTAATACAGGTGGGCTGTTGCACAGAAATCTTAGCATGTAAGTTCCTTTACATATCTCTCTTTGGTTAATCTGTATTTAGTGTAATGCAATAAATAACATACCTAAGTTCTCTTTTGATTAATTGTCAGGTTTAGTGCACCTGAATGTAATTACTACGTTCTTCAATAGTGTTAGCAGTAGACAACGTAATCTTAAACATTTAGTAGTGTTCATGTGCTTTTAATTTTGCAATAAACAATATGGGCCTCATTACGAGTCACCCGGTATGGAAATAACGGTGGCGGTAAACCCGCCGCCACCGTTGTTTCCGTACCGGTTGATACCGAGTCCTGCAGGCGGGAGGTAATCTTCCTGCCAGGTCTGACCTGGTGGGTTGAACACCTCCCGCCTGCAGGCGGACGTGGAAACACCGGTGTCAATCTGGGAAAATGAATACCCTACATTTGAATGATAAGACGTAACTTGATGGCCGTGGGCCAACCGTCTTATGCACCAAATTATAGAAATATAAAATGCTATGCTTGACCGACGAGCGGCCATTTTAAAGGTAGCAAGAATCGCCATTTTGCTTGTTAACCATTGCTCATTGCTTTCTGTCTAAAAACTGCTTTACAGCTTGCTTTTCTTGCGAATTCTGCTTACTCTGCTCAACTGTTAACATTGTTGTCTGAATATGAAAGGACAAGGTCGCGGGACTGAAGAGTTTGCTGAAAGTAGCCCAGAGAGGAATGCCCACGCTCCCTCTCTGTAGCCTTGGGAGGAAGCTGCAGGGCATTTAATCACTTCACAGCTGCCAGCCAGTCTCGTACGATGGTAGAATATGTTAGAATAATACAGTTAAAGGCTTGAATTATGCTTCTCTTACGGCCCCCCTTCGCAAAACCCTTTAGAACGTGTCGGCTCCCAGGACACGAATAGTACCTCATAGATAGAAACGCTTGGAATGTGGCTCTTCCCCCGTGTACAGATTGCTTCCAAGAACAGAACCACCGTGTTCTAAAAGATGCCTCCGCACTTTCTAAATTGCATATTGTTGCTAGAATAGACATCGAAAGCATTATAATCGTCATACTCGTCGGATATGTCCATCGTCATCCCGAGTTCAAAGAAACTTAATACATAGGGGTGTTGAACATGACTTTGCTGATTGTATGATATGCATTTTGTATATATGTAACTGATGTACGTAATTCGGTCTCTTGCGTCCCTCGAGGTCTAGGAAACTCACATCGCGGGGCGTGAGATCAGAATTGGCCAATTGATACTATCTTTTGCTTGCAATAAACTCTAGCATTGGGAATTTGAAACCTCGTGTCTGGCGCATCTTTTCGTGTATGGTCATTGCCTTGTTTCCATAGCACGAGGGACCCTAGGGGCCCCTTTCAAGATGGTACCCGAACAGGGACCCTCCCCCACTTGCCCCATCGTATACGTTGTAACGGAGTAAAGGCGGAAGAACGGCGAGGACGGGACGGTCAAGCCAGGAACAAGAAGTATACGGGGCGCCCTGTAGAAGAGAGGAGAGATTCCTTCCGCAGATCTGCACACATCTGATCCCTGATCGACGTACCGGGCCAGAGGACAAAGAAGGCGAGGGTCCCGAGACGAGGCAGAAGCCAGAGAAGTGCAGACACGACGTGGGGAGAGGTTGCGTTAGAACAGGCGACTTGTTTTATCAGGTGAGTCATTCCCCGATTCAAAGAGAAACCTGATTTTTGGTAGTGTTGATTTTGCAAACTCAAACATCCAGGAAAAAGTGGCTAACCAAAGGGGAAGGTTAAAGAAACATGCCTGGAGTACTGTCCACTTTAGCGGGGCTTTTCAGCTGCGGTAGACAGTCCTTGGAATATGGCCAAAGTGCACCGCCTGGGGGAACGCCGGCTTATGATATGTATGCGAAATATGGTGTGGGTGCGATAATATTTTGTGAAATTTGGCATAGGCAAACTAGAAAGCAACCCGACCATCAGTGGCCGATTAATGGTAGTTTTGAGATGGGGAGGATAGATAACCTAGAGAGGGTGCTGATTAGAAAGAAAGCGCGACCTGCAGCTTTTGAGACCGTCAAAGATTGGAGGAGGGAAGCGATGCTCCGACTAAGGAGTAGAGAGAAGCATGCACGTAGGCATAAAACGAAGCTTGAGATAGCAGAAGAGAAGGAAGAGGAGGAGTGGACTGAGAGTCTAAGACGGGAAGGGAGCCGGGACCAGATGAACATAGACAGAATGTATCCGCAGCAGGAACTACACATAGCAGATGAATTAATGGAACATTTGTTAACTAACATGGGTCGAGGCCCAAAACCAGAATCAAAACCAAACACGCCAGCAGTGACTGCGCGGGCCCAACCAGTAGCTCTCATACCCCCTCCCGCAGTCCGAGCACTTCCCCTCACGCAAGCGTTAACCCAAGCCCCGCCCACAGCACGAGCACCCCCACAAGCGCAGACCGCGGACACACAATTTCCCAGCACCCAGGAAGGCCCTTCACAGATGCCACCTGTGTCATTTGTCCCATCTGCACCTCCCGCTCTAGAGACAGATTCAGCACCATCCGCCCCTCCCGAAGTCTAGATTGAGACTGGGGAGGTGAGAGGCGGGGCTGAAGGAATAGGATTTGGACGGGTAACTCGAAGCGCAATCAGCAAAGAGAGAAAGATTGAATTACAACAAGAGGCAGACATGTACATAGTGTTGTGTTGGAATGCATGGGGGAAATTCTGGTGGGAGAATGGAAAAAGATACTTGGGAATTTACCGCCACAGTGGTTGTTAGATTTGAATAAATTAGCACGCAGTGAGCAAAGAGATGAGGATGTAAGAAAACATGTGCACAAACTGATTGAAGTAAAAAATGAAATGGAAGACAGATATGCTGAAATGTGTGCTACACCTGAGTATAGTAGAGAGTTTATTAAGAGAGGTAGGAAGGAGGCGTCAAGGTTGAGTATAAAAAAATCATGGGCGAGAGTTTTTCCAGGTGGTACAAAGCATTTGCCGGTACCGGGACAGAGAGGCGATAAACAAAGATTGCAGGTATGGGTAGGGGAAACAATGCGATGGATGTCGAACAAAAGAACGTCAGTAAAAGAAGTAAGTGAGATATGTAATGGGTACCCATTGGAGATGAGAAAGGAAGCGATGCAAACGATAGTAGGGGTGTTACTGCAGCAGGTCATTGGATACAATAGAGGTAGAGGTAATGCACAAGGCCGGGGAAATTTGAATAATATGCATGTGGTGTCATTGGATTAAATCAATGTGTGTACTGTAAGGAGGAAGGACACTGGCGAGCGCAATGCCCGCACCTACAGAATAGAGGTGGGTTTGGTCAGAGAAGGCCTCATAGAGGACATTAGGGGTCGAACGGCCCAAGCAGAAGTAACATGCAGCAGCAGCAGGGATATACCAATGGAGGTACTCAAACCCAATCATATGGCCAAAACCAAGCACAACAGAACCAGACATTGAAGCAAAGTGTTTCGAACCAAAATCAAGGCGGGCAGGGCCAACAGAGAAATGATCAGAGTGGAGGACATAGAGGGGGAAATGGGAATATTTTTGATACACAACCAAACACGTATTATAGCAGTAGCGGTGACTACACATCGGACGATGTGTTATTTTCGCGATAGGACAGCCCACAACAGGGGTCGGAACCAGTGTCTATTCCTGTGAATCAGAGAGGACCCTACGTAGAAATGAGAGTCGGGAATAAGGAGCACCATTTCCTTGTAGATACAGGGGCACAGAAGTGTTCGATAGACCACCACCTGGTTCCGGAGATACCACTGTCGGGGCAGAAGAATGTTTCTGTAGGGTTCGCAGGTACACCAGTAATTATCCCCATGTCCGAAGCTGTCCCAATTACAACAGGACCATTAATGGAGCAGTGTCCATTTCTTTTGACAGAGAATTGTGGAGAGAACTTGCTAGGATTAAATTTGTTGAGAAAATTGGGGGCAGTCATACATTGCACGGCAGACGGGGTGTTCCTCACGATGTGGCCTCACGATGCAACGGTGACGGAATTCATGTCAAAAGAGTTGCCAGAAGAGTTAAGTGGAGTACTAACCTCTCTGTGGGCAATGCATGATAATGATGTAGGATGCTTGAAAATAGAGCCAGCAAAAATAACTTTGAAAGAAGGTGTAACACTACCACGAATTCCCCAGTATAAAATTTCTGTTGAAGGTGAGAAGGGATTGAAAAGCATTGTAACTGACCTGGTGAGATTGGGGGTGGTTGAGGAAATTGCAGGGAGCACGTGCAACAGCCCGATTCTTCCAGTTTACAAGAAAGGAGGCAATGAAGTACCCTATTGTTTCATAATTGATCTGCGCGCATTAAACAAAGTGGTAGACCCACAATTCCCTTTGGTCCCAGATTTCACAACAATACTGACAATGATACCGGCCATTGCAGAATACTTTAGTGTATTTGATTTGAAGAACACATTCTTTAGCATCCCAGTGGATAAAAGCAGTAGATATCTGTTCGCATTCACTCTAGGAGGTAGATCATTCACATTCACAAACATTCCACAAGGATATACAGGAAGCCCGAGCATTTACAGCAGAGCGCTAAAAGAGCAGCTAGACATGCTAGAACTACCCGAGGGTTGCGTACTCTTGCAGTACATAGATGACTTGTTATTAGCTGCTGACACGAAAGAGATCTGCAAAGAAAGTACTGTATTACTCTTGACACATTTAGCGACTCATGGTCACAAGGCAAGTTTGAAGAAATTCCAGTATAATCAAAATGAGGTGTCTTATTTGGGATACCTACTTTCAAAAAAGTATTTCTAGTATGCCTATTCCAAAAACTCAAAAAGGAGTGAGAGCTGTAATAGGCATGGCCTCTTATTGTCGGCAGTGGATCAGTAATTTTGCGTTGATTGTGAAGCTGATGATAAAATTGACTAAAAAGGATGCAGAGATGCCTTTGCAGTGGGATGAGGAATGTCAGAAAGCGTTTGAGCAATTGAAAGTTGCATTGTGTGCTGCGCCAGTTTTAGGCACTCCTAACTATAAAAAGATCTTCAGACTATTTGTGAGTGAGAGTGAAGGATGTGCATTGGCGGTTTCGACACAGGAACAAGGTGGAAGAAATAGGCCGTGCGGCTATTATTTCTTGCACGTTGGACCCTGTAGCGCGCGCACTACCACGATGTTTGCGATCCGTTGCAGCGGCTGCTGCGTCAGTGAAACAAATGGAAGGAATGGTATTGGGGCACACTTTAATTCTGATGGTGCCACATGCTATAGACGTTCTATTAAATAGGACGCAGACGCAACACCTCACCTCAGCAGACTGACAAGATATGAGCTCATCTTGTTTGCACCCGAAATCAAAAATTATGAGGTGTAGCGCATTGAATCCTGCAGAATTAATGCCACTGCCCATAGCAGAAATTGGTGACAACGAATCACCACCCCATGTTTGTTTAATGATCACTGAAGAAGAAACAAAGGGAAGGATTGATTTGAGCGATATCCCACAAAAAGAGCCAGATGGGGAGTTATTTTGCGATGGCTCTTGTTTTAAATTACCTGATGGCACATCAACGGCTGCATATGCAATTACTACCCTAAAGAGAGTTGTAGAGAGCAGAAGGATCCCCTACAATTTGGCACAAGCCGCAGAAATAATAGCACTGACCCGAGCCTGTAAACTCTCTGAGAATCTGAACGTAAATATTTATACTGACAGACAGTACGCCTTTGGCGTGGTTCACAATTCTGTCCGACTTTGGGCTGAGAGGGGTTTCTTGACATCACATGGAGCCAGGATTCAGCATGGCCCTTTGATTGTGCGATTGTTGTCTGCGCTCACGTTTCCAAAGCGCCTAGCTATAGTAAAGTGCGAGGCGCATAAGAAAGTAACATGCAGAGTGGGAGAGGGAAACGCGTTTGCAGACAGGATTGCGAAGCAAACAGCCACAGATTTGGGGAATAAAATGATGATAGTACAGACTGAGGAAGTACCTTTTATGATAGAGAATGGAGTTGCCACAGTGAAAGAAATGCAGGCTGAGGCCACGACCGAAGAGATTCAGGGGTGGGCTAAGGGCTCTGCTGAGTTAGATTTGAAAGGATGTTGGGTGGACAAGGAAACAAAGAACTGGATGTTGCCAAATTGTTACGTAACTGCAATGGTTATAATGGCTCATAGCCCTTCCCACATTTGCGCAAAGAAAATGGTACAGCATTTATCCACGATATGGAGGAATGAGCACATAAAAAAAGAATGCAGAAAGGCTAGTGCAGAATTGTATCACGTGCCTGCAACACAATGTAGGAAAGGGAACCATGACTCCAGCAGGTAGTTTCGGCCCACCCTCTATGCCGTTTGAGGTGGTCCATTTTGATTTCATAGAAATGGAAAGGTGCCAGAATTACAAGTACGTGTTAGTGGTAATCTGTGCATTCAGCAAATGGGTGTAGGCATATCCTTTAAAAGACTGTACTGCCATGTCCACAGCAAAAGTAATGCTGAAGGAGTATTTCTCCCGGTTTGGGTTGCCTCGTGTCCTGTCGTCAGTGGACGCAGTAGTGCTACAGATCTGAGCAGGTCTGCAAATAGAGAAGCGATTCCACAGTTCCAGGCATCCCAGTTCTGCCGGGCTTGTGGAGAGACACAACGGAATCCTGAAGTCAAAGATATCGAAAATTTGCGCTGGGAGCAAGTTGAGTTGGGTGGATGCATTACCCCTAGCGCTGTTGTGTATGCGCACGTCTGTGCAGGCTAAGACTGGGCTCTCCCCTTTTGAGATTATAATGGGGAGACCAGCAAATGTATGGTGCGCACCGCAGCCCAGAAAATTATGTGAGGTCGAGCATCCTATGTTAAGCACTTACTGTGGACTTTTAATACAAAAGTTCTGTTTGATTCATCAGCAGGTGCAGGAGGCATTGCTGATGCGATATACAGGACCGGGGCACTCACTGGAGCCTGGGAGTAGGGTGCTAATCAGAAACTTTGAACGGAAGACAGCATTAGTGCCCAGGTGGAGCGGCCCCTATCAAGTACTTTTGGCAACACAGACGGCCATCCGAGTGGACGGACGCAAGGCATAGATCCATGCTACCCATGCCAAAAGGTTCCCAGCGTCACTGAAAACTTTGCCTGATCCAGACGATGAGAAAAAGACAACGGTTTCGGAAACTAAAGAAACTGTTGCTAGTCCAGTGCCACAGCATCAGCCTGAGCGAGAAGTGAAAGTTGAAACAAAGCGCAAACGAGAAGTGAAACTTGAAACAGAGCCTGAGGAGGCTGCCAGTAAGGGGGAAGGGCGAAAAGTGCCCCAACGTTGCTCAGCGGAAACAACATCACTGCCGAACGACACAAACCCTGCATTGCAAACACGAGCAGAAACAACGCGTGCACCCCTTTGGCGCCCACCAGTTCTCGCGAGTGCACCAAAGCCAGAGAAAGAAACTACATCATTGCCGCGACGCCCATCGCTGCCCATCATTGTGCCACAGGCTGACACTGAGCCTGATACTGGAAATGCAAGGGCACTATTCACGGATCATACAATAGCAGGAGTGAATCGATATAATCTGCGGCCTCGACAGGCAAAGTGATCCACAGATCTTTGGTGCTTTTCTTTTTGGCCTTTGGTTCTACTCACGGACGGAGTAGGAACCAGGGGCGTAGAGGAGAGAAGTGTGAGAATTGTGCAAGTCAGACAATTCAAAACTCACGGCTCCTCGGTGCGCTTATAAAGTACATGTTTCAGAAGCCAGAGCAGGACAAGCTGGACGCACATAAGTACTAAGGCTGATAGAGTACATGTGTCCTAAGCCAGAGCGGGACAAGCTGGATGCACATGGTACTCTATCAATAAATAACTGTTCAGAAATCGTCTGAGCAGTGGGAGAAAGAACAACTAATCTTGCTCGGGAGTGGATAAATGATCCAGGCTGTGAAAAGGCTGGCAGAATATATTTCGGATGAGGGATGAATGGAACAAAGATGCTGTGCCCCCTGCCTATGCAGTGGATCACAGCCCCAAAACTGCTCCCCTATGTCTACAGAAAAAGGGTTCCTATAAAGTAGGAACGTTTAGCAACTGCCTGAACATAGTGGTTTTAAAACATGAAATAGAACCCGTGTATGTGGGAGACCCTGTTTATTTTATATGTGGAGAAAAAGCATATCCATGGTTACCTAGGAACTGGGGAGGTACATGCTACCTAGGTCTACTGTTTCCAGGAGTGTTCCTCTTGGAGACAGCAGAAGTAGCCAGACGAACAAAAGGTAGAACTCAAAGGAGTAGTGAGGATGGAATGATAGCAATGGATATAGCCAAATCATTTATACCGTTCTTGTCCCAAATAGAAAACTCTTACAATATAAGAAAACTGTCTGAAATATTACAAAAAACAATAGATTCCACAACGGATATTTTATTGAATATGACGTTAGAAGAAAAAGGAATAAGACTGATGGCACTTCAAAACAGGATGGCTCTCGATATAATATTAGTTGATCGTGGGGGAGTTTGCAAGCTCGTAAAAACTGCATGCTGTGTGTATATAGATGACTACTCCCCTACGATATTTAAAGCGATCCGGAAATTACATGTCATAAGTTCCACACTTTCTACTGAAGCAGGGGGTTGGGGGATAGAATCCTGGTTATGGGGATTATTGCGGTCTTGGGGATGGAAGTTAATTTCGATACTAATGATGCTACTCGGGATATTCATAACATGCTGCTGTTGCATACAATGCTTACCAATAATATGCACTGAAATAACTGATGGATGTACTAAGGGATGTATGCACATGGTGTTGAGAGGGAAACAAACGCATGGCCGGAATAACAGAGACACTGAGGAAACAAAAATAGTAAAACAATTCATGGCGATAGACATTAATGATGGAGATGATTCAGATGCAGATACCCCAGACTCCTCCTCAGAAGAGGAGGATACAATGAATAAATAAGACGTTTGGCACAAGGCCAAAAGGAGGGTTTGTCAATCTGGGAAAATGAATACCCTTCCTTTGAATGATAAGACGTAACTTGATGGCCGTGGGCCAACCGTCTTATGCACCAAATTATAGAAATATAAATTGCTATGCTTGACCGACGAGCGGCCATTTTAAATGTAGCAAGAATCGCCATTTTGCTTGTTAACCATTGCTCATTGCTTTCTGTCTAAAAACTGCTTTGCAGCTTGCAATTCTTGCGAATTCTGCTTACTCTGCTCAACTGTTAACATTGTTGTCTGAATATGAAAGGACAAGGTCGCGGGACTGAAGAGTTTGCTGAAACTCCCCATGAGTAGCCTAGAGAGGAATGCCCACGCTCCCTCTCTGTAGCCTTGGGAGGAAGGTGCAGGGCATTTAATCACTTCACAGCTGCCAGCCAGTCTCGTACGATGGTAGAATATGTTAGAATAATACAGTTAAAGGCTTGAATTATGCTTCTCTTATGGCCCCCCTTCGCAAAACCCTTTAGAACGTGTCGGCTCCCAGGACACGAATAGTACCTCATAGATAGCAAAGCTTGGAATGTGGCTCTTCCCCCGTGTACAGATTGCTTCCAAGAACAGAACCACCGTGTTCTAAAAGATGCCTCCGCACTTTCTAAATTGCACATTGTTACTAGAATAGACATCGAAAGCATTATAATCGTCATACACGTCGGACATGTCCATCGTCATCCCGAGTTCAAAGGAACTTAATACAGAGGGGTGTTGAACATGACTTTGCTGATTGTATGATATGCATTTTGTATATATGTAACTGATGTACGTAATTCGCTCTCTTGCGTCCCTCGAGGTCTAGGAAACTCACGTCGCGGGGCGTGAGATCAGAATTGGCCAATTGATACTATCTTTTGCTTGCAATAAACCCTAGCATTGGGAATTTGAAACCTTGTGTCTGGCGCATCTTTTCGTGTATGGTCATTGCCTTGTTTCCATAGCATGAGGGACCCCTAGGGGCCCCTTTCACCGGCACCATCACGAGATGGTGCCGATGTTTCCACTTTCACATTCCCATTGAGTCCTATCGGACTATCGGACTTAATGGGAATGAGGAATTACCGAATTCCGCCTCCGGAATTCCCGGGTCACCGGGGTCGTAATGCCCCGGTAATTCAGGGAATCACGGAGGCGGAATGGTAATATGAGTCCGGTGGTAACCTGCTGGAATTTCAGGCACGGTTACTGCCGGACTCGTAATGAGGCTCTATGTTTCTAAATCGGGGGCCTTTAAATCGGATGGCAGGTGCTGCTGGTTGTGTCAAGCCTGTAATTCACATTTGAGTAATAGTTTCTCTGAAGGTTTTCTTCAATTACTGGCCCCTTTTCAAGCTTACTAAATGACCAGAATTTGATGGAATCCAATGAGCCAAAAGCCCCCCAATAATGAATGTGTTCCCCGTGCCATCTGTCACTCCTAATCATGACCGACGTCACGTCTTCCAAACATTTATCCTGCCATGGGATAACACCCCAATCAGGTTGGGAGCAGGATTATTTGAGACACTGGGGGAATGCAAAAAGAATATCCCATATATAATATATAACAAAGAACCTCTCTTTTCCGGGAAAAGAATTATGCCACAATAGAATTGGATAACCTTGCTGTCAAATGGGCAATTGAGGCCCCCTAAATTACCCTTCAGGCCAACAGTTCTAGTTTATGAATGGCCATGCTCTGCTTAATTGACAAGCTCGAAACAAAAGAATTTACACTTTACATTTTGAGGTGGTTCTTACTTTATATCTGTAATTGTAATTGGTTATTTATAACGCGCTTAATACCCAGAAGTTTCTAAGCGCAGCCCCAGGGATCGCACCTGTGTTGCTCCGTGTCCCTGTACATTTCTACAATGACCTCTGGAGCAGGCCGGTTGCAAGGTAAAGTACAGCCTTTAAGTAGACATATTATCAATTCCCGAGGTGGGGGTTTGGTATGGGGTTTGGTAGGGGTGATATCGAGTGATGCCCTACGTCTTAGTTTACAACCCTCATAACCCTTTCCTTACTTTACAGCAATGCATATTCATGTGACCCCTTGACTAGGGCCGTTACATGATAATGTAGAGTTTTTAAGTAGACAACCTATCAGTTCCTGCCGTGAAGGTTTATCAGAACTGGAGCTGGTATGTGATGATGTCCTGTGTCTTAGTGGGGAGATGAACTTAGTGAGTCCATGGGGACCGGATGCATGCCCCCACACACTATATGGTGTAAGGCGTGGAGTACAAATAGGGAAGATCCCTTAGGTTTCCAAGCACATCTGTAACCTGGGTTGATAATGCCAGCATTTCAACTTTCTCCATAAAACATATCATCCGCCAGGCATGTAAACATATATGTCTACTGCACAATGGAGTAAGTGGCAAAATAAAAGAAAGCGACAAATGTAATCAATGGGAGGAAAAGGCAGGACCCAGCAAGGTGGATGTGAAGCCATAGTCACTAGACTAAAAGCAGTGAGAAGTGGTAAAGGGCAGGCTGTGAGTATTATCGGGGTGCATACAGTTGTGGGGGGCCCATGGTTTTGTGCACACCAATTGTGATGCAGCGCCCTGGTGCTAATAATAATTTGTTATTGCAATTGAACTCTTTTGATTCAATATGACAATTAGAATGTTCTAAAAAGGGATGTAATTGGCGAGAATTTTATAGAAACTGCCTACATGAGAAATCTGAACTTCCTTCCTGGGCAACATTTTTGATGTATAAAGTGCAGCACTTGCAGCACATCACAGTGCTTTACACACAGTGGATGTGTGCGCCTTTGAAAATGCTATTTTAGACATATAGGTTAAGTTATTACTAACAAACGTTGTCAGTATCAAAAGATGAGTGCAGGCGTACAGTAAAATATACCAATGGTGACATGTTGCTTTCTTATGAAAGGGGGATTGCTCTGGAAATCATAGCTATTTTTGGGGTCTGGACCTAAACTTTATCTGTACCCTTTCCTCTCCCCCTGACTGCTCGTCTCTTCCAGTCTCCCTCTGTCCTTGCCCCTTCACCCCTCATCAGGCAGCAGTCTCCTTTCCTTCCTTGGTTGCCCCTCGCAGTGGAATCTTAGACAAAATGGATTCCAATTGTCAGTTGCTGCAGAGGACGTTGGGGCTTGGTTGCTCCAAAGGGGTTGTTCCTTCTTTGAAGTAGCTCAACCTCGACACCACTCTAGATAGGTTTTCAGGGTAGGTCGCACCACGCCACCTGCACAGCGCTTCTGTGGGGATCAGCACAAATGGGGGGATCCGGGTTCTGGTGATGTCACGCGGCCAGATCGAATGTATTGCCAGTCTAATTCACTTCCTGTAGTTTTTCTTTCCAAGTTTCTCAGGCTCCTCTGGCTCGGAGGAGCCTGAGAAACTCGGAAAGAAAAACCGCAGCGTTTTCCAAAACAACCGCGTTGTTTCTGCCTGAATCTGCTTTCCCATTTGGGGCTCTCGGGAGCCCGAGAGCCCCAAATGGGAAAGCAGATTCAGGCAGAAACAACGCGGCATTGCGGAAAACAACCGCGTTGTTTCTGACTGAATCTGCTTTCCCATTTGGGGCTCTCGGGCTCCCCTCAGGGGAGCCCGACAGCCCCAAATGGGAAATCAGCTGTAGGCAGAAACACCGCAGTATGTAAACACAAACGTGTTGTGTTTCTGCCTGCGTTGGCTTTCACTTTGGGTCTCCGGTGCTCCCCCAGGGGAGCACCGGAGACCCAAAGTGATAGCCACAGCAGGCAGAAACACAACGCGGTTGTGTTGGAAAACGCTGCGGTTTTTTTTTCCGAGTTTCTCAGGCTCCTCCGAGCGGAGCAGCCTGAGAAACTTGGAAAGAAAAACCGCAGCGTTTTCCAACACAATAATGTTGTATTTATGTTTGCGGTCGCTTCAAAAGCGACCGCAAACATAAATACAACGTTTTTAAAGCTGCGGTTTTATTTCTAAGTTTTCTGGGCTCCTCCAGCCCGGAAAACTTAGAAAAAAATCTGCAGCTAGTGCTTATTTTTTAAAAAAAATAAATAGCACTTACCGAGATTCAGCTGCAGCTTTCCTGCTCTGGTCTCCGGTCCCCGTCCTCCGCGTACAGCCCTAATGAAGGGAAAGCTACCCAGCGGTAGCTTTTGTTTACTACAGCTGGCTGGCTTTTCCTTCATTAGTGCTGCAAAAGCAAAAGCCAGCACAGGAGGGCATCCATTTCACAAAATGGATGAGCCCATGTGCTTGCTTTTGCGAATTTTGAGCTTGAATAGCTCAAAATTTTACAAAGGAAGTTTTAAAAAAGAGAATGCTAGTATTTTTTTTATGTTGCCTATCTATTTTTTAAATAAAATTTTTTACTAGAACATGCCTTTAAGACAAAACTTGCCCGCCAGTGACAGAAAGAACACCCCGTGCAGTCATAAAACAGTCACGTTTTTGCCAAAATAATAAACAAAGCAAAAAAAGAATGGATTGTAAATAAAGGTGCACAACAAAGGTTTACACATTGAAAAAATGAAGTACCTTACCTGAAGGCCACTAGATAGCGACAGGCAATCCACATATACAATAAAACAAGCAATGGCAATGCCAACAGGCTTGGCTTTTGTGTAGGCATGGGAAAGGCACTGACATAAAGGTATTACCTGGCCATCGATGATAGTAGCTGCAAAATAGTGTGAGTACCTGAGCATATAATAGCAGTGCCTGGCAAATGCCTAATGCATCTACACAAACCAAAACTAATGGCTTTGCCAATGCTTGCATTTAACAGGACTTCATTCAAGGGCACGCATAGTGCTTATAAATCGATTAGCTGAAGGCAGACCTGGCTGCCATTTTTGTTACACCAGTAGCCTATATACAGCTCCAATGTAGTCATTAACTCTCAGAAGACTGCTTTTAAAAAACACTGGCAGGCACTTTAAGCCCAAATTTTGATGGTTAAAGTTAGCTCAAAAAGATCGCAGGAGGATGTGTTTTGGACAGGGAGGGGCAGGAAGTGGGTGGGGATGGCCATAGCGATTAGCGTGGCCACAGGCACTCAATGAGTGGGTAAATAACAAACAGCACCTACAAGCTTTGTGTCTCTCCTCGTATGCCATTTCTCCCTAGCTGTACTCTAATGCAATAGTTTCTGCTAATAGGTGGTGCTTTAGCGCAATCTAACAGCCAAAACTAAAAAGTGAAACACTCTTCCCACTAATATATACAGTGCCTGTCACACTATTTACTCGGACACCCAAGGAATATCAAACATACCTGGTCCTGCATTATTTTTACCCTCTCCTGGAGAGTCCTCAGTACAGTGGAACGACCGGAAGAAGGGCTTATCAAAATATGTCCTTATTGTTAACACACTAACCTATATTAGCACCCCACTGGGGTGTGGAGAAGACAAAGGGCATCCCGGCCAAACAGGGTGCTCGTTGTGTGGGCTTTACCTAATGGTAAACATCCTTAGCAGCAGGAGGCAGCCATTTTCCTTACAGGGCAGCAGGTAAGTGAGCATGTGTGTCCTTCCCTGTGCCTTCTCCTCCGAATTCCATCTCCTCCACCCACTCTTACCTCCACCCAAACCCCTGCTCCACTCAGTGTTCTGGTGCTTCCCTGCCACATGTAGTTCCCTTCTCCCCAGACCAGGACAGCCATCTTGTTTTTTATTATTTTTTAAGTTGAGAATAAACTCCTCCAGGTGGCAGCCTTACCAGTTCTGGTAATGCCTGTGGCTCACGTTATTGATTAAGTATAGGCAGATTAGGATGCACTTTTATTCCACTGTCTTGGACATGAAGGGCAACGAATTTACAGGAGATTTCAAGAACATACAGAAGTCGAGGTCTAAGCTACTCCAAAAAACATTGTACATGGTCTTAAAACACTGGGAAAACATTACACCCCCAAGATTTTACTGTTTTATTGTATTGCCATGGTACAGCAGACAAGGGGGTAACAATTGTAGTCTTCATAATAGCACTTCAAGGAATATCGGTAAAGTTCGTTTTTGGTGCTGGTCATGATGATTATTCAAGGGATCAACTATTGATAACATGACCTGATCACAAAAAAGGGAATATTTGATCCAACATTGGAGGAAAGTATCGACATTCCAAAAGAAGTTCAACACACTCAAACGTCTATCAAAGAACTTGAAGTTGAAGCGACTCAAGACAAATTGTTCAAGAAGCACAGACAACTGGATGCAGTACAGAAAACTGGATGCATTTATAAGGAGGGCAAAATGAAATCTTTAACCACACCAGAAGGCAGCGAGGACAATGCAAGACCAAGAACTCAAAGAAAGACTCCAAAGCATATGTGCCCGGACACTGAGCCTGCTTAGGCAATGTAGGACATCCGGCTATTGATAAAGACTGCTATACATCCAATTTCATTTGCAGACAGTGTGGAAAAGGACATGTAGGCAGGTGCTACATTCGGGAAGCAGAAAAGGAAACCTTATGCCTATCAATGGAATAAGCACTGACCCTGGAGAGCAGACTATGTACCCATTAACCAGGATGTTTGGGAAAAGAAGTACCACTCCTGCACATTCAATGAAACTGGCATTCAAGGAAATCCTGATATACATCTTTGGAAAATTCACGACTGTATTGCCATTTTACAAACGCAAGCCAGAAGGTCTCATGCAAGGGTATAACGTCCTTTCATCGCGGGGTATAAATTCGCGGGGGTTTTCTCCACGGATATCTTAATGAAAAAACTCATCCAATATTTTAGGGGGTTAGAAAAATATATATATGGGGTGTGGGTGTTCGGGAATAGCTAAAGAATAAAAGGGAATGGGAGTTTGGGGGTGGGGAGGACCCCCCAAAAATAAAAAATAAAAGAATGTAAGTTTTTTCCATTATTTCCACAGAGAAAACCCCTGCGAAATGTCATCCTGCGATGAAATGACATCGAACCCATGCAAGTTACTTGGAGAGGAGGGAACTTCTTTAAGCTGGGTATTTAGAGGGAAATTGAGGACCATATTCGAACCTAACAACAAAGAGCAGCGTCTTGCAGTAGACACCAGATCCGCTGCTACCTTGTTCATTCTGAAGAAATAAAACATTGGTTTCCAGAATTCTTTACCAACACCGTAGTTTGCCTTAAAGACTTTTCGGACATGATACATCTCAAAAACAATGCCCTTCCCATTGAGGCAAAAGTCGGGAAGTTGCCACAGATTCGGAGAAGGGGCACTATGATGGAATTGGAAAGGCTAGTGAAAGAAGCCATAAAATAGCACATTTACATTTCTGAATGGGTCAGTCCATTGCTAGTGGAGCCCAAAATGAATGGACTGGTGAGGCTGTGCATAGATCTCTACGGTTTCAACATAAATTGGGGTCACAGAACAGTTCCTGCTACCAAACATTGTGGAGAAGGAAACAGCAGTTATGATTTACAATGATTTAGAGTCAGTGAATCACCAGATGAAACTCCATCCCTCATCAATAAATGTGACAGCCTTGATTACCTCTATTGGCATGTCTCGCTTTAATCTCACATGGTTTGGATTCATTTCAGCAGACATCATATTTAAATAAAATAATGTACAGACTGTTTGGAAAGATAAGTAGGGTAGAGTGCTGTCAAGATGATATTGTGTCGTGCAGGAGTTTTGACAAACATGAGGAAAGACTAAGAAGAGTGTTGAATACACTAAAGGAGGTGAGTTAAGGATCATCATCTAGAAATTCAAATTCCAAAGGGACAAGATAGACATGGGAGACGAGCTGTCTGAATCTGGTGGTATACCCAAGAATGACATGATCAAGGTCATCAAAGCTGTGCCAGGACCATCCTACAAGGGTGAAGTGTATTAATTCCTGAATCTTGTCAGGTTTTACTCCAAGTTTGTTGAAAGGTTTGCTGACAAAACAAAGGAAATGAGGTCATTTTCTCCAAAAAGTTCTCGTCAAATGGCCAGCAGAATGTAAAGATGAAGCAGGTGGAGAAAAACAGTGTCAACGCTCCAGGAATATCTTTTGAGGAAGAAAAGTACCAGTAAAATCAAGGTGTTACTGATGCAGGAAGCCTGACCTATGGAGAATATGGTCACCTTCACTTCAAGAGTACTCAAAGGAGCAAAGAAAAGAGGGAATAAGCTTGGCAACCACATCCTTGTATCAGTAAGAAGGAAATGCATGTGTGGAACATTTTAATCAAACATTGATGTATGTTATAATCATTACAGTGAGCTCGGGAGGTGATTGGGTCACTGCTGTAACAGAACAGGTATTCTAGTATCAGATAGCGCTCCACTCGATTGCACAAGGCTTGCATTGAGACACTGAGAAGGAAGTCTGGTACCAAACTTTACCCAGGTTAGATGGGAATGGCCACTCTGGCAGCTCATAATGATAGGGAAATTAAGCAATAGAATAATATAACAAAAGATTAAGTCCAAGGTTATATACTATTCTAGGTACTAGGTGCATGAAACACATTTGGCATCTGGAAGTGAGGTGAACATTAAAATAGCCAGTTATGTGTAAAAAGGTACCTTGAAATTCTCAGAGTGACTGTTGTGGAAGATCTGGGCAGGGTAGTAGGTTTGGAAAACGGTGGTGTATGGTACAGAGAGGGAGTAGAAGCCTCTCTAAATTGGGATGGGGTTGATCCTTCAGCGGGTCCTTTATATATACCACATCTCCAACCACATGTACATTAACCGTACAATCTTTCCCATGCCACTCCCTTCACTCCCTTTCGGTGTGTGGGCTGGTATTTGAAAGGGGTGAGGTATTTCTAGATCTTGACCAAACTGTACTCTGTATGCTTCACCCCACCCCCAATTGTCTGTTATCCTCTTTCAATCTCCTTTAGTCCTGGTCCCTCATCAGGGAATTCTGCCCTTCCCTTCCCTTCTTTGGTTGACTCTCGCAATGGAATCTTGGGCAAAGGCATTCTTAGTGACAGTTGCTGAAGAGCCCGGTGGTGAATTCCTACACCTTTGGAAAAGCTGCTTCTTTGAACGCTGTAATTAACAAAGCACATGCAGCCTCTGAACTCGGGGAGAGGGGGGGAATTAATTGGGTCCTCACAATATTATGTTTACTGTTCTTTCATTTGTAGCACATTGAGATATGTTGACAGTCAAAGGTTGGTCTTCTTCATTCGGGTACATAGGGCCTAGCCCCTCCCCTGGGGTCTTCTCCCCAGCCGTCCTTGCTTCTACCCAAGCTTTGAGGCTGGTCAGCAACTCCGGTTTATTAACCTTAGTGTCGTGGGGAAGTGCCCTCTCTTGACATTGGGCAATATGAGGCGTCAGTAATGTGAGGCTCATAACTGAAGTTAGGTTTTTTTCAAAGTTTTACATTTTATTTGAAAAGGAAACTTCCTAGCATACACAAAGCTAATCCTCACAATAAACAATCAATCAAAATAAAGCAACAATAAAATAAATAAAAGATAACCAAACAATTAAGGTCTTGGTTGACTTCTGCTTGTTTTGGCCAGATTCTGCTCCGTCCAGAAATGTCCAAAGTGACTTTTTCCCCAATGACAACAAAGTCTCCAATAAGTTCTTGAAAAATTCCAAATAAAATAAAAAGTCACTTAAGCAAGAAATCTACAGGTAACAGTTTCTTCTTCTCTGGACGAAAAGCTCCCTTTTCAAAATTCCATAAAGAAAACAGCACCAATGGTAATCCTGGATAAAGTTCAAATAAAAATACCAGTTCCACTCAATAACAACTTTACTTTCTGCAGAGTCTTGTATGCAATTTGTTTAGATGGTTCTTTTAAGGAAATTGATCTCTCTGTGATAACTTCCTTTTATTAGTATTACTGTGAGAGCAGATGTCTCTGTCTCTGAGACTGCTTCTACTTCTACTTCAACTTCTTCAACATGTAACAGTTCTGACACAATTCTAGACAACAACAAATCAACATCTGCTGCTACAACTTGATATCGTTATTGGGCAACTCAAACAAGAATCGTTGACCTCTAATGGTTCGAAAGGCACTCTTCTTTCAACTTCTATCAGAAAGGGCAGCCTCTTTGCCTTTCTTCTAAGTCTACTTCAGTTTCTGACTGCTACAATCTCAGCTTCACTGATGTGTAATTGTTTCTTGTTACAAGCACCCAGCTCTCTTCCCCAGCTTATTATGCTTCTCTGTGTCTCCAGGTTTTACCCCAAAGCTGTAAGGCCACTCTCCCAGTTTCATAAGACTTTGTCACCCTTGTATCAGAGGACCCTGGGTTAGTATCAGCTTCAACAACTTCAATATAACAAACGTTAGTTCTTATTTTAGCTGGTTTCCTCTTGGGAAGGTTCTGCCTATTGGCTTGGGCAAAGCTTGTTCTGCTTCTAAATTTAACAACTTCAGCAAATTCTGTAATACTTCAAAGTAGGATTTTACAGGAGACTTCTCAATTGATTTTAGGCACACGCGATAACTTCGTGATGGTGAATTTCGACTTGCTACTTGTGTTCCCTTTTACAAGGACAGCTTTCGTCTTGAGCAATGATCGAGAAACATCTTGTATACGCAGCCTCTCCGAATTGATGTTTCCTCGTAGCACAGTGGAGAAAGTCTGCTACTGATTATGTGATCATTACCACTACTGTTCTCCCTGTTAATAGGAGATGCGCGACTTCGCCGGTCAATGATTTGCAGGTAACAATGGGAAAAAAAGGACTTTCTCCAAACGCAAGCACTTTGGTTTCTTCTGGATAAGCATGTGATACATTTCCCTTTGTCTGCCAGTACTTCCCACAACTACGAAGACTTTCACTCGCTATACCTTCAGTGCAAGTGAAGTTCAGCTGGTTACAGTTACCCGCAAGAGTTTCTGCTGCTCTGGAGTTCGGTCCTTCTTTACCAGCTCCAATAGTACAGCAGCTGCGGGTTGCCTCGACTTCCTGACTGTTTTTCCTCTTCTACTGCTACCAAAGGCACTCTCAGGATCCACACCTTTCCTCTGCATGGGTGTTTTGAATCGGGCCTCAATAATGGAGAGTCTTCCTCTCTCCAGTTTCCCTCGGCTTGCTTCTGCACACGGGCCTCAAATTGTCTGCATTCACAACAATTAGGCACATCTGGAAAGACTGCCAGCTTTTTCCAGTCTCTCCCAATGCAGTCACAGCCGAAATGGTTTGTGAGCACAGCACCAACTGGGAGCCTGCAGGTGAAATCTGCTTGTTATTTGCCCCGGCGGCCCTTCGCTGGTTACACTTCCTTGTGAAATGCCAGCCTCCAGTTCTGTTTCTTTTCCTAGTGCTGCTGCCGACCTTCCAGCTCCTGCTCCAGCTTCTTTCTGTGACACCCTCCTGCGGCAGCCTTTTTTCCCCTCAGGTGGGTTAGTTGGCTTTTGGTGCAGACTCTCAGTCTTAATTGCCTAACCTTGCCATAGGGTTTTAGACTTGCCTGCCTGTTCCCTATCTCTTAATGCCTCTTTAGCCCTCTTCTTCATCACTGTCCCTGAGGGATTCTGGGACATGTAGTCCCTTTTCTGGAAAATTAGTTTTTCTACTGCGTTGATGGTTTTTGCAATGGTTCCACTTCTCTTACCATTTTTAGAAGAGGAACAGTAAGAGTTAGCCTTCTTAGAGATAGTTGGAATAAGAATGGCCACATGTCCATCATCCCTGCTTGTATACCTTTGGTCTCAGAGCTGATATATATTTTTTGGGAGACAAAAGAATGATTCTGGGGATAGGACAGTTTTAGACCTGTTATGCCTAGGTTTTGTTACCTTAGTTTTGCCTATAGGTGGAAATTCATCAGAATGGAAACAAGCTACAATCTCTCTCAGAAATGTCTTTGGAATTATCTAGAGAACCTTACCATGTCGCACCCGGTTAACTCCCCCACTACCCTAGGTCCTATCTCCACCCAGGTGATCCTCCCGCAGTACACCATCCCAGGATTGGGATCAGGAAGTGTCTGCCTTCTCCTGGCCACCGGGGAGGAGGCTCTAGGTGGGGTTTTATTGGGGGATCGACTGCATTCTCCACAACATGCCAGACATCCTTGGTCATGCCTTTCACAGTCTCTACGTCAAGATCCATGATTATTACAAATACCCAGCAGTGTTCTAAACGTTGCCTACAACAGTCTTTTTATTGTTGGGTGACTAAGCTGTGTGCAAGTCTCCAACTAGATCTGATCGTCTACCACCAATGTGATGAATCAACTTCCGGGGCACCAGTGGTCCAGGGATGAATATCGGTTTCTAAACCGTCAATCAGCCCCAAACCTCTAGTACACCAGAAGGGATCTGAACAGATTGGAAACAGAAGCAAATTATGAACGTCCTTGTCCAATTTTGGTAATACGGATGGAACGGCAAGCTTATCTCTGAAAAGTTGTCGATCGTTGGTTAGTTGCAGCACAGTGAAAATAGAATTATTACCCAATGATAAAATGGACTGTCCAGTCAAGGTTGTATCTACTTTATTATTATCACAACAGACAGTTCTAGCAACAATATGAAATACAACTCACCCTGTAAAATAATGCAGAGGACAGTTTTAAAGAAGGGTAAGGGATGCACTCTGGATACTGACAGAAGGGTAGTCAGTATGGTAAATAATTGTAACAGTTTAAGATTGTTTGGCTTCAGCATAAAGTGAGCAGTGGGCCTTAAAATGCATTTAGGGGCCGTCCAGGAAGGACCAGGGGGATAGAACCACAATGCACCCACTTCAGCGGACTTTGCAGGCTTCTGTGACAGAGCTCAAGATGGGGGTCAGCTGCGGGTATCAGGCGGCGAGACAGTTTGGCACGGCACGGCAGCTCATGGTCAGAAATCATTGTCTGTGTGCTGTAAGTGGTTCTGTAGCACTGGTCGAGACATTTCAGATGTCTTTAAATGACTGCAGCATAACAATGGTCAGCATCACAGTCAGTTGCAGCTCGAGGAACTTGACAGGCTCGAAAATTTCCTTTCAGGCTGATGTTGATAGATGCTTGTCTAGGCACTTCTCCCAGTTTCTTCACTGGGCTTGCGTCATACTTTCAGGCAGACAACCCAAAGCTGAGGAGTATTTTACAGGCAGCTACCTTGTCCTTGTTGTAGGTCCAGATACCTTCTGGTGCTTCCTACCTAGGAAGCGTGTTGCAGAGCCTAATAGGGCACGCTTTGTGCTGGCTGGATACTGGTTCTGGAGCTGCCAGAGGATCCTCTGAGGTCTTTATCTCCCTCTGTTCCCTGCTAGATGTTTAGGGGAGGGATTTTGCTTGCCACTTTGGAGGTTCTGGCCTTCCTTCACTGGAGGAAGATGTAAGCCATACTGTACCTTCAGCCAGGGTGCAATGATGAGTTCTTCTTGCTGCTTCTTGCAAAGTGTTCAGATGATCTGCCAAAAGAGGGGCTCAGCCCTCTTTTAAAGCCAAATGGGGCACATTGATTGGTGCAAGCTATGCCTCCCTTAATGAACCAAACCTGTGGTCCCCACCAGCAATCTCCTGTAGGTGTGAGGTCATAACCAGAGTGCTTTGCAACAGGAAAGATAAAAGGGTGAACACATGTGATACTAAGTCCACCCATCTTGCTGTCTGTTGTGGATCAAAGAGTCTCTACGGTTCATGGATCTCTCTGTATTTCCTGATAAAAGCAACAGGTCCCCCTTGAAGCTGCGGCAAGACCAGACTCTCTGGCTCCTTCAAACCACGTCATTGTACCTTATGAATGGGGCCCCGCTGCGGGGTGGACTTTTCTAAACACAAAGTCCCAGACATTACTGTCATCGATGCTGAGGGTCAGAGCTGGATTCAGGTTGACACAGTTGCATTTGAAAGATTGTTGGGGTTTCCTGCCTCCTTTGTTAACCTATGCAGCCAGGCCCATGTGGACCGGTTTAAATTATCCTGTAATTGGTATGTGAATCGCTGCCACCAGCTGCAGGGCCCAACAAAAGAGCAGGTCTGATCCATGGATCCTTTGTTAGTTAATCCGGATGGCCATGGCAGGTGGAAGATGTGGTCCTCCCCCTTCTGGAGATGCATGGTTTACCCCTGGCAGTCATATCCCAACTAAATATGACAGGGGGGCACTGTGCCTGTAGGCTGTGTCCACCCTGAGTACACAGGTCTATGCGTCTGTTGTGCTGTGAGCATAGGAAAATGTGTGTGGATTAGCCCCACACATTTTTCTGAGGTTGCTCTACCATCATTCCAGGTAATTAAACATTTCAAAAAGCCCAGACGGGCGCACACCCACTGTGCGGATGGTCAAATTCCTCACAATAGCACAGTAATTACACTTGGTAATGCAACAGTTCATCAAGAAAGGTGATAGAATTACCATGTTCTTTCCAGCACACTTTTTTACCACAGCCACAGTACTTCAAATCATATTCTTCTTTACTGGTACACTCGCCTGCCAGGACTAACTACTATTGGTCCCTTTACTGGTGCACTCGCCTGCCAGGATGAAAACTCCTACAACTACAATTGTGTTCAGTGGTAATGCTTGCTCCAAGATTCTCCACACCAGTATCCTATGTGAGGGGGTTTGAACAATAACTGATTCTCTTAATAGTTTCTTGACTCTTGACAATATAGGTTATAGCTCTCCCCAGATTGGCATTCAATAAAAGGGAAGTTACGCCCTTGTTGTCTTTATATTATTCTTCTATAGCCTTTTGGATGTTGGCAATGAATATTAAAAGTTTCTCCCCATTGGTGTCTCACATAAGGAGCATTGTGCCCTAGCTGCCCTTGTATCACTCTTCTGCAGCCTCTTGGATTCTTGCAATGCAGGTTACAATTATTCCCCAATTGTTATCCCTTATCACAGAAGTTGCGACCTGGCTGCCTTATTTCATTTGTTTGGTATTCAAAATCATTCGTTTCTACTAAAAGTATTTTTCAGAGCACCCTATGGTCACCTGACATCTCAGGCCAACTCACTGGTCTTCCTTTATGTCTCCTTTGACTCGCGGGTACTGCAGCGGATCTCTTAGGGACTGTCTCCACTGCTAACAGGTCCGATATGACTGTAGCGGTAAACGCAGTCCTTCAAGGTAGCTCTGACAGCTCTGTGAGTCTCCGGTTATGCTTATTTACCAGAGCAGTTTGCGGTGTGTTGGAAGCTTGTCTCCCACACGGCATAGCTTTCTTCATTGCCACATCCAGCTGCTGCTTTTCTGCACGGCCACGCGTCTTCAGCTGGTGCTTCTTCTGCCTCCGCAGTGTCTCCCGCATTCAGTCCTGCTGCCACCTCTGCTACTCCATCAGCATTTCCTTCCTTCACCTGAAACTCATTCCCGCATTTAAATGTCCCACTCAGGTGCTTCACACTACAACAACTACAATGTTCATTATGTTTCATAGTACTTTTAATCTTCATTAACTCTGAGCTCCTCTTCCTCGTCCCAGTACCTCAGGCATTTTGGGTTCTGAAGTCCATAGAGGTTTATATAGCAGACACATCAATTTGTTTACAGTAAACCATCAAAGATTTAGGAACATTAGGGGAATCATGAGTTAAAGAGGTCACCAACTCCCCCTGGTATTAATCCCTTCCCATGTGATCCTCCTGCACAATAGACCCCCACAGTCAAGATCAGGTAGTGGCTGCCTTTCCCTGGCCACATGAGAGGAGGCCCATACTGAGGTCTTATCGATGATCTCACTGTATTCATCAGAGTATATTTCCCTGTTCTCTACTCTGTATTCTTTTGCCAGTTATTAATTGTGAAGGCTTCTTGGATCTTCTGCTTTTTGTGTTCTGTCATTCTTATATTCCACTCATTCCCTTCACACACAGTGTTAATCTTCCCTTCTTTCCAGGATAATACTGTACTTCCTTTTAAGCTATATATCCTAAATGCTTCCCAGCCTTTCTCCCTTTCTTTGAAGTGTGTTTCAAACTCTCTTAAAGTTCTCTCGCTCCCTTTTTGTATTAGTTATTGTTCTCTCGCTTTCATTTACGCAGTCCACGTTTTGCAACAATTCCTTTTCTCTTTCAGCTCTATTGGTTTCCCTTTTTAGTGTTGGTTATGTCTCGTTCCTTCACACAAGCAGTTCAAGTTTGTCAGATTTACTTTTTCACGTTTCTTGTTTGTACTGTGATGAGTTTCAGCATTCGTATAACGATTCCCGTTCATCCCCAGTTCCCCATTGCCTTCTCATTCAGGTGGGAGCATCCTGGAGTTCTGTTCTTCTTCTTTTGTTTCCCAATGTGGCTTGTCATCTCTCCCATCTTTGGTATTTATCACTGGGGAACCATCTCAGCTGTAACGGTCTCCCCTTGGCAGTCTCATCATCGTTGTACGGGCAGCCTACCCACAACTGTACTCTCATGGTCATGCCACAACCACTAGTCCGGCTCCACTCAGGTCGTAGTCTTGTCTCCTTCGGTCTCCCCACAACTTGTTTCTCTGTTGCCGGCTTGCAGCAACTTTGGATTTCGCAGGTTCTATGCTCGTTCACGGCCTCACCTCCAGACAGTGTAATGTAACCAGGGGACCTCCCCTGCTTCACCATGTGATCCTCTCTCTTAGCTCGCTGTTTCCCCTGTGAAGCTAACAAACACTTCTTTTTAAATCCACTCGTCTCATTGGATTCAGACATTTTATTTAAAGAGCCAGATGCTCTTTTCTCTTGTTCTTTCTTCAAGTCTTGATATTTAGAAGTATTGGATATGAGAGACAGGCCCGTATATGAGATTATATGGCTTTGCTTTGGTAGTTCCTCATAGGAGCGGGCGTCCTTATCTCCAAAGGGGGAGTCTCTCCTGGTGAGGTCCCACTTGCCTCGACTGCTAGGGAGGGTGTTGTGGAGCAAGCTCACCTCCCTAGCCTCACAGGTAGGGGTTCCCCCTTGGGGAGAAGTGACGAGTTCCCTCGATTCATCACACTTTACATCAACTACTCCTCCTCCCAGTAGAACCCCAAAACAAGTTAGGATATTACAAATTGTCAGCAGAAGCTGTGACTGAAGTATGCAGAATTCTACGACAAATCAAAGTCTTCCTTGTAGATTAAGTAAGCATGGTTTCCAACCTATTGCTTGCTTTAATTCATCTCAGAATGCAGGAAGTTCTAAAAATTGAATATGAAGAACTGTTTGGAGGAAAACATGTTATTGTTTTTGGAGACCTCGTACATTTAAGATCAGTGAAAGGGTAACCCATATTTAAAACATTAGGCTACAAAGAATGCCGTAATATGCTCAGCAGCAACGGCAATGTCAATCTGTGGCATCATTGTCACTACAGGCAGTGAGTTTTATATCGATCATCTGACACAAGACTGCGGGAAAGCAAGTATTTCGAGCAGGAGCCAGTTAGTGACAGGCAAGAGAGGGTGGCCCGCTGACCTGCACTCTCTCAATAGTGGAGATGAGGAGAGGAAATTCCTCAATAATACCAAATTCACAGAAGAGTCTGCTGTTGCATGTAATGAACAGAAGTGAGCATAAATTTAACAGATGGAAGTGTATAATTGTCGTAGCCATGAGGTATGGCATGTAACAACAAGGATATGAAAAACACAGTTGGTGTTTTTGCAAAGTTGGCTTCTACATGGAAATCTGAAGATAGGGTGGCCATTAACTATGGGTATTCTTGGTTTATAGGTGACTAGGTGACATAGACACTCCATTTTCTGAAGATGGTAAATTCTTCATCTTTGTGTTGCTAGAAGAACTTAAGGTCAGTGCAAACCTGTGTAGAAAATCAACAATTCAAATAAAATAAAAAGCAGTGTGATAAGAGTGACAGAGTTCAATATGATTGTTTCAGACCCCTACACTATACATATGACGCGGCAGCAAGAAATAGAATGTCCTCCCCTGAATGACGACAAAAAGAGGTCAGTCGCAAGGTTGTGAATACAAATGTTGGCAGACTTAGGAAGCCAAGAAGGCTTCTCTGACTTATTTTATTTTGTATATGTGTCTTTGTAGAATGAATATCACCAAGACAGGTCATCAAAGTGATTGGATATTTGTGAATAAACAATGACTTTCCGTCCAGTATACGGCAAAGAAATGGAATGATAAGAGATTGCAATGGATGGGCGGATCTCGAGGGAAAAGGCAAAAATGCTATATGTTGACATATTTTTTAACTACATCCTGTGTTAGATGAAGTAGAGATCGCAATATTAAAAAATAGCAATCCTGAGGGAAATTGTGAGGACATTGTTTTCTCTAGTGTCTGAAAAGTAGTGAGAATCTCCGAATTATATCAATGTGTACCTAATTATTTGAACCCAGCTGGCTCATAGACACCTCACTGAAAATTTAAGAACAAAGAATCGAATATCTCTGACGAGTCCACCTAACTCCTATTGTTATCATGTGTGAACATGAATTGAAAACTGTTGAAATTGTGCTGTATTTGCACATGTAGCACTTTAACTAACCCCAATCACAGTATTGCACTTTAAAAACATTGAATGTATGTCTTGTGAGGTATTTTATTAGATGAGTGGCAATGGGGTGAGACATGGTTGTGTCGGCTAAAATGAATACATTTACAATTTTATATTTTCATAAAAAGTTGGAGACTCACAGTTATTGAAGTATTTGGTTGTAGATTCATTCAGAAACTGCATAATTGGAAATGAAGAGGAAGGGGTAGCTTGTGGCGTTTGTAGTGTTACGATATGTTAAATGCCTGTTGTGTAATCAGTTCCCGTAAACAAAAAATGAAGGGATTGATTGACCTGTTGTTGGAACCAAATCACAGACACAATTATTAGGTCCTTTTAAATTCAGCAGCACAACTGGAGTAAATTGCTATGCAAATGTAGCAATCAATCTTGTATTCCAATTGCGACCAATTGTGGACAATATTTACTTAAATGGCTCAGAGCAGCTATGTTTACAAATGCCACTCCTGCACAGTAATGCCACTAACAACCCTGACACTATCTATAGTATCTCAAGAAGAAGACAGAAATTAGACTGATGTGCAGGAATTGTTAAATTTACCATAAGCACACAAGAAGATCCAGAATATTTCCCTTGGTGAGGAAAGATAGCTCAGGCGCAACGGGTTTTGTCTTGGAAGCAAGACAACACAGGTTCAAATCCCGATCCCACACTTGGAAGCCACTTGCTGGTATTAAGCTGTTTTTAAAAAATGTACTTACTACAATACTATAGACACAGCACATCCCGATAAATGAAACCTTATACATTTCATACACCTGGAAACATACATGCATTCTCTGCAACCATGTTACACAAGAGCATATCCCTAATGAACAATGTGTGTATGTATCTATGCCCAATTGTAATTCAATTGCATCCATTTCAACAACTTCTCCAAAATGTAAATCATGGCATAATATGCTCATTTTGCAATTCAGACAATGGGCCTCATTACGAGTTTGGAGGTAGCCATGCTGTTTTTAGCAGAATGGCCACCTCCAAACTCGGGTCCGGGTCCCGCAAAAGGGGACTTACAGGGCCATTTCGACATTGGAGGGCCGGGTAACTCCCTTTCACGGGACCCGGACCCGGTACGTCCCCATTCCCATTTGAGCGCCCATAGGGCTCAATGGGAATGGGGAGAATGCTAACAACGGGCCTGTTAATGACGGGCCCATTGTTAGCATCCTGGTCTGCTAGCGGGTCCCGCTGTACACGTCTGGTCTGACCAGGCGGGAAGAGTGGGACCCGCTGCAGAACTCGTAATGGAGCGGCCCGGTATGAACGGTGCCGGTCCCTTACCGGCACCGTTCATACCGCGGCCGCCCTCGTTGTAATGAGGCCCACTATCTCCAACATGCAAATAGATTCAAATGTGTAATATGTACTATTAATGCCTTTAAGATACAATGCAGATTGCACTAAAAATAACTGTAAACTCACTAACTTCACACATGCCCAAGTATCTCTTGGCAAGAAAACATTCACTATAGCCATAATATACCACACTGGTGCCACAGCCACTTCAGACCACTATAATGCATATGTGAACAAATAAGTGGGTGGTTTGAATGTAACAATACTTCCATTACTCAAAAATATATGTTAATAGCAAATCTAAGAAATGTCTCTTAATATTCCCTAAACCCAAATTCTGTCATTAAATTACACTTTAAATTCACATTTAGAATACTATACAGTTAAAATACACCAGTAGGTATTTAACTACTCTGAATATAAGCAAACACACAAAAAAAATATTGCTTGATTACAATACACTTAAAACACGCCTTCACTGATATAATTATTTAATACATTCATACTACCACAATACTACTTTTACACTACTATACAGTTAGAATACGCCAATGGGTATTTAACTACTTCAAACATAAACAAACACACAAAACAACTATTCTTTTATTACATTACCCTTCAAGCACAACATCACCTATGTAATTGGTTAATACACCTAGCTACCACTGTACTATTTCTCCCCCTAAAGAAATGAAGACAAAGTTGAAGAAAATGTAAATTGCATTAACAGTAAATGTAGAAAATTGTTTTTTTCAATCCGCCTTGCATTTTTCAGCAGTACCCAATGATTACAACATGTTAATACAACAACAGTGTATCATAACTGTAGACAAACTAATACATACAATGTACTGTTTATGAGGGTAAAAAAAGTAAATGTATGTTTAAAACCTTAAATATGTACATCTTTCATGCTATGTTTTAAAACTAACTATATTTTCTTTTCTTTACAGACAAAGAAACATAGATATTCCCTTCTTACCATGTCCAACTAAGCACACTACTTTAGCCATGGCCAGTAGCCACATTGTTTCCCCCATTCAACCCAAACAAAACATCTTGTTCTGCTCATAGCCAGTACCTACATTCTTCCAGGCATTCAACCCATTGTGGCAAGCATTCAAAGTACTTTAGTGACCATGGCCATTAGCCACATTGTTCCACACATTCAACCAAAAATAAACATATTGTGATAATGGCCACAGCCATTGTTTTCAAAGTAAACAATCTGGCCATGTCCACAACAATATGCTTCAGCTATGCCCAGAGCAATCTAACCACTATCCATGGCCACAACAATATATGTTAATAATATTACTAACACCCAAAGTAAATATGCTAATACACCCATAGCCAGTAAACATATTCTTTCACATATTCAACACATCATTGCAAGTATCCAACCTAAGTAAACATAATATTATAAACATTGCCAGTAGCCACATTGTTCCACACATGCAACCCAAACTAAATCGATGTCTGCGGACACTTGCTGATGTCTGTAGTGGCTGCAGACCTGAAAAATAACTGTTAAATCGGTGACAACTCCACACTCACTTCTACACACAATAACACATACATGTTTCCATTTCTTCTCTCTCCTCTACCCTCCCCGGAGGGGACTAGGGATGCGGTTTGTGGATCCGACATGGAGTTAGTCTTAAATGTTTTGATGCACCTCACATTTTTAATTGACCAGTCATTGGCTGCATCGGATGTCTGCGAACATCACGCGGCTCCCTGATTGGACTTGAGTTGACCGCGGACCCCAAATCAGGAAGTGACTCTGTGGACCAGCTAGAGATATCACCAATTGTTTGGGACCTACTTTTTATTTTTTTTAAATTAATTGGATGGATTAACACCAAATTTGCAAAAGCACGCTTTTGGGACCAGGTCATTGCTCCTTGCGCACGTTTGGTATAAATCTGTCCAGTGGTTTGGGCTGTAGCCGCAAGCAAAATTTGCTTCCATTCATGTCTACCCAAATTGTAAATGTTTTGGGACTCCCCCTACAACTTCCACCGCTTGGTGAAATCGCACCAAACTTCACAAAATAATTCAGATTTGGCTGTATACTTTTTTGCAAAATTTCGAGTTCTGTGAGGATTCATCTTGCAGCGCCAAAAATATAAGCCACCCAAAAACTGCTCTTGCTAAGGGGTGAGCAACTTAACCATAACTAATATATCACACGGCCTGCAGTTGCAGGCGTGTAGTTATGGTTAAGCTGCTCAACCAATAGGAAGAGCACTTTTTGGGAGGTGTAAACATCCGCCCCTCAGGACAAATACTCACCAAACTGTGCAAATAAAGTATATGCCCCCCTCTGATCGATTCTGCAAAGTTTGGTGAGGTTTCGTGCAGAGCGGTGAAGTTGTAGAGGGGTCCCAAAATGTGTGGTGTTCCTCATAGGCGCAATGGAAAAAAATCTGCTCACACCTACAGCCCAAACCGCTGGACGGATTTTCATTAGATTTGGGCCAGGAGTGGTGGCTTGGTCCTGAAGCGTGCTTTTGCAAATTTGGTGTTAAACTGTCCAGTAGTTTTTTTTAAAATGGCCAAAAAGTAGCTAAGAAAAAATGTGTGATATCTGGGTTCATTCCGCAGACTGAATTCACTGTTTGCTCCGCAGACAGGCCTCTGATTGGTCCAGGGGCCGGTGTGATGTCCAGGGACATCATACGGGCCGCTGATTAGATGGTGATAAATGTGAGGTGCGTCATATTTTCAGAAATTACTGCCATTTTGTATCTGCGGACAGTCATGACTGACCGCAGACATTGCAGTGGGGGAAAAGTCTGGAAACCACATTTGGGGTTATTTGGTGGTGGAAAGAGGGGCTGGGAAAGGAGTGGAGTGAAGAAAAGATGATATGGGGCTATTTTATAAGTGGAAAAAGGTTGGGCAGGTGTTGTAGTAGTCTGCCGACACCGCAGTAGTTTTCAGACTTCGCCATTGACAGACGGCTTGGGAAACACATTTAGAGTTATTTGTTGGGTAAAAGAGGGTTTGGAAAGGGTAGTGCAGTGGAATAAAGATGATATGGAGCTGATTCCATAGGTGGAAAAAAGGGTTGCAGATGCTGCTGAGTCCACTGTCAATTTTGGTGCGTCGTGGACATGATTTCTATTACAGGGGTCCAGGGTGAGTTTTATTAGGAGACTGTTAATTGTATTGTAGTGGTTGTGGCCAGATTCTGGTAGGCATGGCCATAGGCCATGGCCCCAAGAATCTGTCCACTGGCCACAACCACCACAGTAGTAATATGTGTTTAGGAATTCCACTGGCCGCAACCACCACAGTAGTACTATGTGTGTAGTAATTATAGGTAATGTAGTAGGTGTATGGCCAGAATCACCACAGTAGTAATATGGGTATAGTAATTATAAGTAATGTAGTGGGAATATAAAGTGTTTGTAATATGGTGGAATGATATAATTGAACTGTATCTGGTCCTTATGATTGTAGTACAATTGAGGATAGTGCTTATAGAATATGTATTTGATTATACTTGGTTACTTAGTTCCATAGCGTTATGAAGCTGGAATCTCTGGTTCATTGTCTGTGAAAAAAAAGTATAATGTTTTAAGAAGGATAGTTTAAAAGCTTTAATTATGTACAATTTTACATATATCTTTACATTTTTAGACCCTCATAAAAAGTACATTCTAAGTACTTCGTTTGGGAAAACATTAGTATAGGACATACTGCTGTTGTATTTATATTAAATATTCACTGGCAAAAGAAATCCATACTGGATTTTAAAAAACAATTACAATTATGTGAGTGTAAGTGTGATAGTATGTTTGTTTGAAGTATGTTGTGATTAAGAGAATGCTTAAAAAGATACCTGTTGGCGTGTTCTAACTACATTAGAGTTTAGAAGATGTTTTCTTCTATAAGAATTGTGATGGCGTATTTGAAGTGTTTTGCAATGAGGGGTATGTTTTAAGTATTTAGATACCTGTTGGCATATTCTAACTATTTTAATGTTTTAAAGTACTATTGTAGTATTTTGGAGGTAGTTAGATACCTCTTGGCATATTCTAACTGTTAAGTGTGACTACATTTGGGTTGAAGGAATATTAAGTAGGCATTTGTTAGCTTTGCTGGTAACCTATGTTTTGGAGTAACTGAGGTGTTGTTAAATTCAAACCAACCACTTCTATTTTTGACATATGCAGTATAGAGTCCTGAAGTGGTCGTAGCACCAGTGTGGTATATTATACCTACTGTTGTTAAGTTTTTAAGAGGTTTTCTTAAGAAATACTTAGCCATGTGTCAAGCCTTTTTTATTTGTGTTCTGGGACTTGCAGTTCCACTTTTTCCATTATAAAAGTTGCAGTACAAGTCCCAGATTTTAGAGAAAAAAGTATGACTGCATAAGCAGCTAGAGATTGGAATGGGTTATGTTAGGAAGTATACATGTACTGTCAATATACTAAACTGGCACACAATGAGTGCCAATTAAAAATCTTCTATAAATCTATTTTATCTGCTTTTACTTTCTTTTATAAAAAAGTGACACAGTGCTGCTATAAATGGACATATGCATTTATGAACTTTCATCAAAATGTTTCCAAAAAGAAATATTTTGAAATGTCGTGCATTTTATATGTACATTTGATATGCATGTCACAGTATCGAATCTTCAAGTCAAGTTTTTTCTTTGTATTCTGGGACTTGTAGTTTGACTTTTATAATGGGAAAAGTGGAATTGGAAGTGACAGAATGCAAAGGAAAAAATGAAGGCTTAATAAGCACCTATTGATTGGAATGGGTGATGTTGGGATATATGCATGTTCTATTAACATATTAAACTGGCACACACTAAGTGACACTTAATAATGGTCTACAAATATATTTTATCTGTTTTTACTTTATTTTATGAAAAGTTGACACAGTGCTGCTATAAATCCACATATGCATTTTTTACATTTCATTAAAATGCAGACCATTCTAATTGTTTGCTGCTTCATGTGAGCAGGTGACAAATGCTGCAATGCATGGCATTTGCTAGAGTGGGTAAAAAGAGAATATGCTTATTGAGAAGCTTATTACAGGGTAAATAGCAGATCCTGTTTTATATATATATATATATAAATATATATATTTATATATACATATATATATATGTTTTTTTTTACATAAAAGCATACCTGAACTATGTCTTGTTAGATGGAGATATTGTTGAAGCATGGACAGTTTCAGAGTAGTTTTTGATGCAGATGCCTTTCATTAAAACAAGATGTGTACTCTCAGAGTCCAAGTGTACATCTGAAGTGTTGTACTGAGATGACAGGGTTAGGTGTAGAGGTTTTGGGTGTGATTGGCGGATGGATGTGTGCCTCTTTGAAAGCAGCAAATGAGGGAGTGCTGATAACATGAAAGTGGAAATGGTAGAAGTGCTGTGCCTGTGTTACGAGGTCCGCGGAGACCCCGGCGGACCGCGGAGACCCCAGCAATCCGCGGATTGCACGTTCCACATGCTGTCCATCTAACTGATGTGGGTAATCAGATTTTTCTGGAAAACATTCAAAATCTGTTTTTGTGAAAGTGAGAAGAAATAAGCTCAGTATAACGTTTCTTAGTTCAGTTTATAAAACCAAAAATAAATAAATATAAAAGCCAAACGCAAAATGCAAAAAAAGGTTATATTAAGAGCCATCATTTTTTAAAGCAAAACTATTAAAGTGATTTTAATTCTCCAACCCCACACCTGCATTTTTTTCTGATGTCTGTCCACGGACTATTCAGGCTTCATCGGGCCTGTGACTTTTTTTCTTCTCTTCTTTTTCACTTCTATTTTTTAACTGTGAAAGGTGGCTCCTAAAGAAAACTTTTTTGTATTTTTTTTTTTGGTTTTATATTTTGTGGGGGAATTTTTAGGGTTTTTTGCTCGAGAAGCAAAGTAAGGCAGGGAAGGGAGGGGACGGAGGGAACGGAGGGGAGGGAGGGAAGGAGCACGAACCACAGAGATGGAGAGGCAGGTGGACAGGGGAAGATGTTGGGTGTGCCTTAAATTTAAGGTAGGGGCAGTGTTTCTTGTGCTCCTTGACAACTGCCTCAAAAGCATGTTGATACTGCTCCCCCTGCAGAGCGGTGTGTCGTAGTACACGCAGAACACTGTGACCCTCATAAGGTAAGGAGCTACAGAACCCTGTATGGCATGTGAGGTGGCTGTTGGGATCCTCTGCCCCAAAGGAGTACCCTGTGTGCTGGCAGGAGCAGTTGAGGAAGATGGCGCAGAGAAAGATATCCTGCTTCTCCCTGAGAAAGGAACAGCCTTTCTCAGTGCAAACGGGTGGTTAGAACGGACGTGCAGGCGCATTGATGTGGTCCAGAAGGAGCAGTGCCCTTGTTGTCTATGACTGAGTTTCACCCCACACTCAATGCATTCAACACAGGCAGCCTTCGCCTTCGGGACTCCACCCACTGTCTTAAAGAACCGCCACACCGAGGGCTCACTCCAGGTGCTGGAGGTAGGCAGTTCCTCTACCTCATCCTCATCTTCCTCTTGATCCGCCTCTACATCAATGCGCTTGGTCCCCTTTCAGGCCCTCCACATGGTGATGGTGGTGGTGGTTGTGGTTGTGGAGGAGGAATGGACATAGCATATAATGCACATGGTTTTCATAACAGATAAATTGGGTGCGGATAGAATGGTAGCAAGTGGATGTGAGATCTTCGGAGGTGAAGATGTGGCTTCAATACAAGGTGGCGGTATTGCGATTGTCAATGCATGTGCTGATGGAGGAGGTGCTTGCCAACATAATGAACGTGATTCATACATCCGGATCTTGTGATGCTAATGAGCCTTCTTGTAAGCATCATCAACATCATCTTGGTGGACCTGTACTAGATGGTTGATAAGCACTGATGTCCCCGAGTTCTGTGAAGGAACATTCAAAGGGCCCGTCGTGGCGCCTTCTGGCCTAAGGTGCATTGCACCTCCTCAGCCTCTTTTCTGCAACAGTGTGCCTTTACACAAAATTACCTGCAACTGTCTGATGTAGCCTTCATTCCTGTTGCCCTCTTATGTGATGGGCAGGGATTCAGAACCCAGACTACATCGACCTCCCTGCTGCCAGTTGGGTCAGACATGCTATTAAATCCGCCCGACAAGGCAGCCTCACCGTCATGCCCAATACTGTTTTGCAACATCCCACAGTCGGCACCAACCTAGCAGAGGTATGACCTACACCCTTTCACCCACACCTGCTTCTACAGCCCAAACTCCCCTAAGCACCACCTCACTGTACCTGAAAATTCCCATTCAGAATGCCCTGCAACATCATCCTCCCACAACCAGCACCTACTTAGCAGAGGTATGCCCAACACCCTTCCTCCCGCACCTTCATCTGCAGCCCCAACTCCCCTGAGTACCTCACAGTGCCTGAAAGCGCCCACTCTGGATGCCTTGCAACAATATCCCCCATCAGCCAGCACTTATCTTACAGAGGTATGCTCAACACCCTTCCTCCTGCACCTGCTTCCGCAGTCCCAGCCCCTGGCCACGGCCTCATGGAGCCTCAACATGGCCTTAACTGAGAACACAACTGCTGCTCTTTGGCAACACTCAGTTCAACCATTAGGGATCATTGCCCATATGACACCTAAAAGCGCACCCCCTGACATCCTCCCAGCATCCCGGAGCCACACTCTTCACCTACAAATCCACGTACCCTTGTACTCCCCCCCTATGCATTTCCTTCCTGATGGTGCCAGATGGTTAGGCCCTAGGAAGGCCGACACTCATCCCCATGACACACTACCTAACCACCATGCTCCTGCACAAGCACTACCGGATGATAAACACACCCTTTCAACCACTTACTCCCTCGCCCCAGTGAACTGCTGGCTTGTGCATCAGGGAATTAATTCCAAAGCTCCCACCCATTTGCTCAGAGAACCTACCACTGATCTTACTATCAACACATGTCTCAACACAACATAGAAACCACATTCACCACATCACGCACATGCAAAAAACGATTTTCTCAAGTCGGACCTATCGCCCTGTCGCCACTCACCTAGCCTACCCAAGGGACCTTCAGACCTGCAACTCTTCCTCCGTTATTGCACCCCAACTCAATGCCACCTTCCCGATTTCACACCATCACATATCATGCAAAATGCCACCAACCTCAATCCATCCACTGCCTACACACCTTCCTTGACACTCTCTTGCATCTGTATCAACGCTAGGTCCATTGTCGCCAATGCTGTGGCCATCCATGACCTCATCACATTAAACAACACTGACATCATTGCCATCATCTGAAACCTGGCTCACTACTACATCTGGCCCAGCATTATTCATCACAGTACCATCCGGATATACTATTATCTGAGAAGATAGACACACAGGCACAGGAAGAGGAGTCACCTTCATTCACAAAACCGCATTGGGCCCACTGACCTATAACCCCCCTTCTATACCACACTGCGAAATCATCTCAGCGAAACTAACCTGTTCACCTAATGCCATCATCGCACTTCACCTTGTCTACCAGGCACCAGGCCCTCTAGCCTCATTTGAAGACCTTACCCAACTCCTCTCGGCCAACATAAAACCATACACCCAGCTGACCATCCTAGGTGATCTCAATCTAGGTTACAATGACCCCACGGACTTAGAAGCGGCACCCTTACCAAAACCATTAATGCCTTGGATGCGCCAAACTTGTCCAAGATCGTTTCCACATACAATGCCGAACACTTGATTGGATTCTCTACCATAATTGTAACATCTACATCCTCTCTAACACATTTTGCCTTTGGGCTGACTACCATTGCATTAGCTTCTCTAACCCTATCCCCACCAGCTGCCCATAAAGGCCTAGCCCGCTGCCCCCGACCATAGCCTACAGCTCCCACAATCTGACAAAAGAGTGCCTACACCAAAGGCTTTCCCCCCACATACCCACAAACCTAGACATCAAAGCACTTGTTGCTCACTACAACACAATGCTCACAAAAGTTGTTGAGACCCTCGCCCCACACAAGCAATGGAAATCCAAGAACCCTAAGCATAGGAACTCCTGGTTCACAGCCAAACTAGAATCTCTATGCGCATAAAAATGGGCCACGGAAGCCGCCTGGCAGAAACTCCCCACCACGAAGCAAAACAAAGCACAGCTCACAGAGGCAGTAGAAGTTTACAACAACAAAAATCTACATATCTAAAGCAACTACCTACAACACAAGAATTACTGAGGCCGCTTGAAACACTGAGAATTGTTCTCCATCCTAAAAGAATTAGGGTCTTCTCATGAGTTGGGTGGGATCCCTGCAAATAGCACTACCGCCAACCGATCTGGCAGTATTACTGTAGGATCCACGGTTCGGCAGTATCGATAACTCTGGCAATATCAGCGCAATTACTGTGCGTTTATACCGCTGGTGATAATTGTGCCAGAAATGTGAATTTTTGGGGCGTATTTACCCCAAGCTCAGGGCTCGGGTTAATGCTGCCAGATTTGTGATAGGGCCACCCCTTAAATGCAGCGGTAATACCAATACTGCCACTTTAAGGGATACCACCCAACTAATGAAGATACCCTTACAATCCCCCATCACACCTCTCTCTAACATCACTAAAGACACTACTGTGTGCAACTAAATTCAAGAAACCCTAACAAAGCCACACACCTTCAGGTTAAAATGAAAGCCAAACTTGTCAACTTCTCCCCAAATGGGTCAGGTCATCCCCAGAACAAACCAACCGCTATCACCCAACCATTGTTCCATTCATTGCTGGCTCCCATATTGTTTCTGAAATCCCCACTTAAAATCCTATTTTAACCTGGTGTTCCCATTCCTTGCCCCTGCCTTCCATTCAAAACTGACAAGCCTAATGGAGGTCTAGGGAGGGTGAGGTTTGCTGGGGCTCAAGAATCCTTTGTGTGCGCATGCACTTTCCTGTGAGTGCATTAATTTTCATGGTGTTTTGAACTGTTGTTAGTAGTGATGAAATCAGTAAATTAAATCCTTGTGCCCTACATGTTTGAGTTGTCTTAGTGTGCCAATTGACTAAAACATACTCTAAATTTGTGTTGCCACACCTTGGTGGCTATTATAACTGTTTATTAACATTTTCTATCAAATCATAAATTAATAAAATATTCATTGATAACACACAGCCCTGGTTCCTGGTCTACTATGACACAGGGTGTTTATGGAGGTTTGGTGAGAGGTGGGTTGGAGGCCTCCTTAAAAGAATCTAGATTGTAAAAATAAAAAGTGGTTTTATTGTGCGCCACATTCATTGCAGGGGAAATAGATCCCTGACTTTCTTGTGCTGCATAATATATCATGACAAACATGGAGGCTCATCCGGGATTAGGGTAGTGTTTTCATCTGTGACAGTGTAGCACAGCAGACTAGTCCATTGAAGGTATTGTTACAGTTAGTAGATAGTAACCTGTGTTACATTGTGGAGGCGCCAGCCAAATTTGTACCCTGGGTGTCAGGGCTCTGTGTGTCTAAAATAGAATATTGTGAGTATAAACTAGGCGGGAGCATGGTGGAGATTTTGCCCTTACATAGACGACCCATCAGGTACAGAACACTTTCACAATGAGCATCGTAAAAATTAACATGGCTAGAAAGCACCTTCTATCCAAATTGTTCATTAAAGGGGAATGGGCAGAACAGGCACATGATGTCTAGTAATCTACAATGATGCAACAGGTGACCTCTATAAATATGTATGTATAGCAAGACAGTGGCCTGTTACATCAAGCCCTGACAGATTTTTACATGACACAGACCACCAAAGATGAGCAAATTAAAATGGTCCAGCTCACTGCCTATATGCACTTCCACATGATGATCATGGAAGAAAGGTACCAGGAGAGTGTAGCCTCTGTGCAAAATTAATCTGAGCTTTTGGATCAAGCACAGAGAGAGTTAAGGCAGGTAGAGGAGAAAGTCTGTAGAGAAGGAGCTAAGTACCCCCACCTCAATCAACTCTCCCATCTTGCCTACATGTTGGGAGCCAGAGAGTGAGACACGTGTGTAACGCTCACCTGACTCCCACGGAGGCGCTGGCCTGGTTCGCGCTGCTGTGACCTCTTCTAAGGTGATGCGCAGGGTTCGGAAGACGGACTGGACTGGGCCCCCAAATCTGGCTTGTCTGGCTCGTAGAAGTATCCTTCTGTAGGCGAAAATAGGGGATTAACTGTCTGCGGGGTAATGCAATCGGCCTCCCACTTTCCCCTCTCACCCTCCTCGAAACCCTTCTGTGATTCCTCGTAGCGTCTCACCTTAGGGTCTGGAAGGACGAGCTCTCCATCCTGCTTCTGATGCAGGGGCGCGATGGTATCCAGTTACTTCACTGGATTTTCGGATTGGTGAGAACCAAACTTGCTTGGCTTCCAGGTAAGTTTTTTGATAAGAGGTTCCCCTTGTGTCCATGCATTAATGTACTAATGCTAGTGTCTTTTTCCCCTTTCGGGCCGGGGTACGGAATGCCGGGGAACAGGCACCAACCCGAGATGAGAGGTGAAATCCTTGTAGAAATCAGGTAAGTCTTTAATGAGTGTTTTTGGTAATGTCTTTTCATTCGCTCATTAACGCTGATGTCTCTTTTTCCCCTTAGGGGCCGGGGTCCGGAAATGCCAGGATGCGGCGCGGACCCGAAATGAAGAGGGAATGAATCAACTGGTAAGTCTTAACATGGAGATTTAGCTTTCCTTATTCCCTTCTCTCTCTCACCTTTTGTTCTGGTCTTTTTCTCCCTAGGCGCTGGGGCGTGACTGCGAATCCGGATGATCGCTGCTGAACATGGAGGCGCCCTGAAAAGGTGAGTGGTATGCGGCGCTGCAGCGATTGACGCGATGAGCTTTTAAATAAAAGTCTTCCTTTTCAGGATTGTCGGCGAGATGTCTCCGGGATGCGGATTTAGCAGGTAAGGACTTTTCCTTCTTCTGTTCTCTTCTTCTCTTCCTTTGCAGCTGATCCAGGATGCTGGCAGGCGTGGCAGAAGTCAGGATGCAGGAGCAGACACGGTGAGCGTCCAGCTGCTAGATGCAGAACAACGTGAAGCACATGTCGCTGTTCGGGGGGGGTTTAAATAGCCTTGAAAGAAGTTCCAGGTATGTATCCTTCCTCCAATCAGGTATGTATCCTTCCCCGACCACGCCCGGATGGTAAATTAGTCCCACAGGTAAAGTAGTTCCTTTCAGGCCTCAAGGAGGCCGGGATCCTGCAGCATGGTCTGCATCAGGTAAGTGCACCCAAGCACTCCCATAATGAGCCTGGCGCCTATGGCGCCAGGACTGATGTCTTTTATGAGCCTGGCGCCATAGGCGCCAGGACACTGCCCAAAGGGCCCCTATATGGGGTTGCTGGGTCCTTCCTTGGGGACTGGATGTCCGCTTTCGGGGACGCAGGGCTTGAACCGGCTCCCCGGGAGCGGGCCTCATGACAGCACTCCCCCCCAAGGCCCCTCCCAAGGTTGTTCCCTCCGGGGGTTTTGGTTTGTCTGGGAAGAGTCGGTGGAATTTCCTGACTAATCGAGGTGCATGCACATGGTCGCTGGGTTCCCACGACCTCTCCTGAGGTCCGTACCCCTTGCAATCAATTAGGTAGAACAGTTTTGACCTAAACTTTTTTGAGTCTAAAATGTTCTTCACTTCGAATTCGGGCTCCCCATCTATTAGAATAGGTTCTGGAGGTTTGAGTAGTCGGGTTCCGGGTACCACTGGTTTCAGAAGTGACACATGAAAAACAGGGTGAATTCGCATACTAGCTGGTAAATCAAGTTTAACAGCCACTGGGTTAATTATTGCCGTAATGGAATAAGGTCCCAGATATTTTGGGTTAAAAGTTCGAGGCCCTTTGAGTGGTAAATGTCTGGTAGCTAACCACACTTGATCCCCAATCTGATACGGAGGTGCTTCACTCCGATGTAGATCAGCATTCTCCTTGTATTTTCTCTTGGCTTGTTGTAAATGCGTAGTTGCCTCTTTGAAGGCTTGGGTAATTGTAGAATGCAGATGTTCTACTGCAGGCATTCCGAGGTTCTGAGGTGAGTCAAAGTTTGAGGTTCGAGGGTGATGCCCAAACAAAGTATAAAAAGGACTGTGGCCAGTTCCAGAGTGTACCGAATTATTATATGCGTATTCGGCTATCCAAATAATGTCTTTCCAGTTGCTTTCAGATTGCTGTAACATACACCGTAAGTACTGCTCAAGGGTCTGATTTGTCCTCTCGGTCTGACCATCGGTCTGAGGGTGGTGACTGGTCGATAATCTTACGTCGATCTGCGCCATTTGACAACATTTGCGCCAGAAGTGGGAAATGAATTGGCTTCCCCGGTCAGAGATTAGTATAGATGGGAATCCATGTAGCCGAACAATATTTTCGAGGAATTCTTTGGCTAGGACAGAAGCTGAAGGTAAACCTTTCAAAGGAATAAAGTGGGCTATTTTGGAAAACAAATCCACAATTACCAGAATAGTATTGTACCCCGAACAAGGAGGCAGGTCCGTAATAAAATCCATTGATAGGGTGTGCCAGGGTGCTGGGGGTATGTCTAGAGGTTGAAGGAGACCGGCTGGTCTTTTCTTTTGACTTTTATTTTGGGCGCAAACACCACCGGACATCACAAAAGATTTAACATCTTTTCGCCAAGAAGGCCACCAAAATTGTCATTTCACCTTTTCCTCTGTCTTGGCAATACCGGGGTGTCCCTCTATTAATGTATCATGATAACCGGAAATAACTAGTTCGTGTAATTCCTTATGTGGCAGGAATAAGCGTCCTTGGAAATAAGGTAAACCATTATCTATGGTAAATTCTGATCCCTTTTGTATCCAATCCTGTAAGGTTGTAGGGTCCAGGAGTTGTTTCACTCTGGCTTGAATGTCTTCAAGCGTCTGTAACGAAGTCATACCTAGAATCCTCTGTTCGGGAATTATCGGTACTGGTTCTGAGTTTGTATCAGATTCTCCCATTCCAATTCGGGATAAGGCGTCTGCTTTGCCATTCTTGCAGCCAGGTCGATAGGTAATCACGAAATCAAATTCAGCGAAAAACAAAGCCCATCGGAGCTGCCGTGATGACTGAGCCTTGCCGGTTTTCAAATACTGTAAATTTCGGTGATCAGTGATCACTGTGATGGAATGTCGAGCTCCAAGCAGATAATGCCGCCAGGCTTTAAAAGCGGACTTAATGGCTAACAGTTCTTTGTCCGTGATTGCATAATTAACCTCGGGTGCCGAGAATTTTCTGGACCAAAATGCTACGGGATGCAGTTGGTTGGTTTCGGGATCTCTTTGGGACAGGACAGCTCCCATGGCTAGGCTGGATGCGTCAGTCTCGACGACATAAGGGAGATCTGGACGCGGGTGTTTCAATATAGGTGCGGAGGTAAACTTAGCTTTTAAATCCTGAAAGGCCTGCTCGGCTTCTTCAGACCATTCAAAACGTTTATTTTTCCTCAAGAGTGCATTAATGGGTTGTACCACGCGTGAAAATTCCGGGATAAACCTGCGATAGAAATTGGCAAAGCCGAGCATTCTTTGAACCCCTTTTACAGAGCTAGGTGAAGGCCATTTGAGGATGGCACCCACTTTTCTTGAGTCCATTCGGACTCCTTTGGGTGTCAGGATGAAACCTAGAAACTCGACTTCTGTGGTATGGAAAACACATTTCTCCAATTTAGCAAATAGTTTGTGTTGGCGCAGTTTTTCAAGTACTGCCCTGACGTGTTTTCTGTGATCAGATTCCGAAGAGAAGTTCACCAGAATGTCATCGATATATACGACAACACAAACATCGATGAGTTCCGGAAGGACATCATTCATGAAGTATTGGAAGGCAGCCGACGCGTTACACAATCCGAAAGGCATCACCTGGTACTCGAATAATCCGTATTTAGTACGGAAGGCAGTTTTCCATTCGTCGCCTTCTTTAACTCGTACCAGATGATAAGCCCCCCGGAGATCTAACTTGGTGTATATGCAAGCGTCCTTCACCTGGTCAAGGAGTTCAGGGATCAGAGGCAGAGGATAACGGTTTTTAACCGTTATCTGGTTCAATGCGCGGTAATCGATACAAGTTTTAAGGTCGCCTTCTTTTTTGGGCACGAAGAACAAAGCCGAGGATGCCGGGGACTTTGACGGGCGAATAAAACCATTAGCTAGGTATTGATCCAAATATTGTCTCAAATGCAGATTCTCAGGTTCGGTAAGGGCATAAATCCTGCTACAAGGGGGTTGTGCACCGGGCACCAGATCGATTTAGCAATCGTACGATCTGTGAGGAGGTAACGTGTTGGCCTGTTCCTTTTGGAAGACGTCCTGAAAGTCTTGGTATTCCGGAGGTAGTTGCATGGAGGCAGAGGTTACAGATGCTAGATTAATCTTCAGGTTTTCTGGGTAGCAGGTTTGTGTACAATCCGGGAAGGTTATTCTCTTAGCTCGCCAATCAATTCGAGGATTATGTGTCTCTAACCAAGGGATTCCAAGAGTAACCTGAAACTGTGGAGCCTTGATTACATCAAACACAACACCCTCCCGATGGCCGTCGGGACCAATAAGAGTCACCTCAGTAGTGGAATGTGTTACCGGTCCAGAGGCAATTTCAGTTCCATCGACTGTGGTGATGACATCTTTGCTGGTTTTAGGACGGAGAGGGAGGTTAATCCTAGAGACCAATTCACGATCCACATAGTTTCCAATAGCCCCACTATCGATGTATGCCTTTATTGCATGCAACCGCTTAGGCTGTTCTGGATCTACGAGAACCATTGGCACAATGAAATGCGAGGTCTGAGAGTTAGTTTTCAAGCTTGGCAAGCGGACCCCTACACTTGTCGGGCGGAGTCGTTTCCCGAAACAGAGTCTTCATGGTTTTTATCAGCAGCTCCTACCGCCTTTCGGGGCGGTTTTGCTGGGCAATCTCGTAGAAAGTGTCCAGAATTCCCACAATAAAGACATAATTTTAACTGCCGCCTCCTTTCACGTTCCTTTTGAGTTAAGTGTCCTTTAACCCCTCCAATTTGCATAGGCTCAGAGACATCAACTCCCTTGGGATTAGCATGGGTCTTGACCAACACCCGGGTCTCAAACCTGGACCGATCTGCTTTTCTGTTTTGAAGTCTGTGATCCAATTGGACCACTAAGTCTATATACTCTGTGCATTCTTGGGGCGGATTTACAACTTGGGCCAAGACATCTTTAAGTTCTCCGCGTAGCCCTCGATAAAACAACGTGACTCTTTTATCCTCTGGCCATCCCGTTTCCACAATTAGTCTATTAAAGGTTGCAATATAGGATAGGAGGTCCTGATTGCCCTGTCGCAGGGATAGAAGTTCGTCATCCAGAGCCTGCCCCTGAGAGTGTCGAGCAAATAACCTTTCCATGCTTGCTTGAAACCTTTGAAAATCACGGAGAATCGGGTCATCTTGAGTAACCAGTGGAACTGACCAATCGGCAGCGCAGCCGCTGAGATATGACAATACAAAGGCTACCTTGGTCTGATCATTAGGGAAGGCCCCAGGTCTGCATAGGAAGTGCAAACGACACTGATTCATGAATACGGCGAATCGTTTGGGGTCCCCAGCAAAGCGTTCGGGTGGGGCCAGCGGCATGTTTCCAGGTAGATTAATCTGCACAGGGTTACTGGAAACCACAGGAGCGGGGTTCCCTCCGGAACCGGGTAGAGGAGTTTGCCCAGCTTGACCTTGCAAAAGCTGTCTGGCCAGGTCATCAGTTCTTTCCTTTGATATTATTAATTCCCTCCTGAGGGCATTAGTCTCTTGACGAGCGGCATGTACTTCGGCCCGTAATTCCCCCAGTAATTGGGCCAACTGATCAGTCTCAGAACTTTCCATAGCGCCTGGGTGGGAATTTGTAGGAAGGCTTTGCATTCTGTAACGCTCACCTGACTCCCACGGAGGCGCTGGCCTGGTTCGCACTGCTGTGACCTCTTCTAAGGTGATGCGCAGGGTTCGGAAGACGGACTGGACCGGGCCCCCAAATCTGGCTTGTCTGGCTCGTAGAAGTATCCTTCTGTAGGCGAAAATAGGGGATTAACTGTCTGCGGGGTAATGCAATCGGCCTCCCACTTTCCCCTCTCACCCTCCTCGAAACCCTTCTGTGATTCCTCGTAGCGTCTCACCTTAGGGTCTGGAAGGTCGAGCGCTCCATCCTGCTTCTGATGCAGGGGCGCGTTGGTATCCAGTTACTTCACTGGATTTTCGGATTGGTGAGAACCAAACTTGCTTGGCTTCCAGGTAAGTTTTTTGATAAGAGGTTCCCCTTGTGTCCATGCATTAATGTACTAATGCTAGTGTCTTTTTCCCCATAGGGGCCGGGGTACGGAATGCCGGGGAACAGGCACCGACCCGAGATGAGAGGTGAAATCCTTGTATAAATCAGGTAAGTCTTTAATGAGCGTTTTTGGTAATGTCTTTTCATTCGCTCATTAACGCTGATGTCTCTTTTTCCCCTTAGGGGCCGGGGTCTGGAAATGCCAGGATGCGGCGCGGACCCGAAATGAAGAGGGAATGAATCAACTGGTAAGTCTTAACATGGAGATTTAGCTTTCCTTATTCCCTTCTCTCTCTCACCTTTTGTTCTGGTCTTTTTCTCCGTAGGCGCTGGGGCGTGACTGCGAATCCGGATGATCGCTGCTGAACATGGAGGCACCCTGAAAAGATGAGTGGAATGCGGCGCTGCAGCGATCGACGCGATGAGCTTTTAAATAAAAGTCTTCCTTTTCAGGATTGTCGGCGAGATGTCTCCGGGATGCGGATTTAGCAGGTAAGGACTTTTCCTTCTTCTGTTCTCTTCTTCTCTTCCTTTGCAGGTGATCCAGGATGCTGGCAGGCGTGGCAGAAGTCAGGATGCAGGAGCAGACACGGTGAGCGTCCAGCTGCTAGATGCAGAACAACGCGAAGCACGTGTGGCTGTTCGGGTGGGGTTTAAATAGCCTTGGAAGAAGTTCCAGGTATGTATCCTTCCTCCAATCAGGTATGTATCCTTCCCCGACCATGCCCGGATGGTAAATTAGTCCCACAGGTAAAGTAGTTCCTTTCAGGCCTCAAGGAGGCCGGGATCCTGCAGCATGGTCTGCATCAGGTAAGTGCACCCAAGCACTCCCATAATGAGCCTGGCGCCTATGGCGCCAGGACTGATGTCTTTTATGAGCCTGGCGCCATAGGCGCCAGGACACTGTCCAAAGGGCCCCTATATGGGGTTGCTGGGTCTTTCCTTGGGGACTGGATGTCTGCTTTCGGGGACGCAGGGCCTGAACCGGCTCCCCGGGAGCGGGCCTCATGACAACGTGCGGTACCAGTGAAAATACTGATGCCGAGGAAAATTCTGGAGGCAAGGTTCCCTTTGAGAAAACCATACCTGCATACAAGAGAGTATGATGGCCATTTGAAGGAAATCCCGGAAGAAGTAGAGCAAATGAATGACGAAGACGAATGGTGACATCATACAGAGTCGAGCTGACATGCATAGAAGAAATGTAGAGACTACAGAATGCGGATATTCTATAAGGCATCAAGAAAGTATTGAAGATAAGTGGCATCTCGGGATCAAGATAAGGAAACTTATGATACAGAAATGATGAAGATGTCAAGCTGTTTTACATGTGTACAGATGCAAAGAAACGCAAGCAGACAAAGCATTCTTGAGTCTAGCTAAGTAGTGAATAGATTGCGGCATGCACTAACATATACATATACAGAAGCAAGTAAAGAATGGATGTTTCCACTACGTGTTACAGCAGAGTTGGGTTAAAGAAGGAAGGCCTCGTTTCCAGTGTGTTACAGTTAGAAAACAAGTGAATTACAAAGTGAATCTCAGAAAGGCGAAACTGGATGAGCCAAGAAGCCACGGTCTTATCAGGCTGGAGTGAGCAGACATTGGATACAAATCGTGTGAAAGAAAGAAGCTCCTATTCAGGAGGCATGAACAAAATAAGGAAGACATCAAAGGTCTATTAGAAAATAGTATTTTTAATACACGAGAGGCTTAATTTGGTGGTCTACAGTCACGTGGAGGGATGAAGTTGGACGAACATGATGGTCACACCTATCCATGAGGGCAGAGTGTGCCTGCACTCCCCTGAATTCTCCAGAACCAAGAACACTCCCAAGGACAAGTTCAAAGCCCTAATTGAAAGCAGACCACTGAGATAATAATGGATGAATATGCTAATTGGTGGGAAGCTATGGTCAAAGGCGAGCTCACCAGCAGCTGGAAGCCTAGTCTGCGTGCTGCTAGACGTAGGTGGAAAAGTGCTGACGGAGGTTAGAGTGCCAACCAATGGTAGATGACAGCATAATGAAGGGTCCTATGGTTTGTGTAGCTAATGGGACGTTGTGTATTTAGTGACGTTCATAGGGACCTGTTTTAGGGGAGGGCTTAGTTGTCTCTAACTTGATGTTAAGAGACAAATCACTTTCTTTCACTGCCTTAGACGAGTATGGATCGTATAATTAGATATTCCCTTATACTCTATCACACTTGCCATTACGTTTTTGTAGTTTGCCACATAGGATGACGTTAGTAATACGTAGGTTGATGTCACCTATGATGATTTTTTGCTATAAAAGAATGCTTTTTTCAAGATACATTGAGAGTCCTAACGCTGAGACGTCCGTTGATGTCCGTTCTACTCCCTGTTTTAGATAATTGATATTAAAACAGTTATCCATTTGCCAACTACCTGAGTCATTTTGATTATTGATGTTTGAGTCATTTCTGCATCGTCATCTATCTCAAGGGTATTGCTACCTCATCTTAAAGGGCTGGGCGACCCCAGTACAGTGCTAAAGAGCCAACATTCTGAGTTAGAATTAGGACATATCATTCAGCAACTAAAGGAGGAGTTCATTAGGTTTAAAAATATTTTGTCAAACACATCTGACCAGGAGGACTCCTATGATGAGAAGATCAGGGAGTTAGACTGGCAGAGACACAGGTTACAAAGGGACCATCTGGTCCACTTTCCAGCGAAAAATGAATCAGAGATTAGGCCTCAAAAGAGCATCCTGAAAACCTCCATCCATTCAGGGAGGTGGGGGGAGTTCTCCAACACCCCCGGAAGAAAGGAGGAGTCAGATGAATACTCACCTGTGCAAAAAAAGGAGCCCAACACGAAGTTACCCAGCGAACCACAATACAGCAGGGGAGAAGAGATTAGACCCCACCATTCTGGGAGAGACTCCCAGTCTCAAAGAATCAATGAGAGCCTAGAGGATAGGGACAGGACCACAAATAGCAGCGGCTCTGAGTCTGAGGGCGAATGGACTCAGGTGCAGCGCAAAAAGAAGGCTGCCAAACAAAAGGGAACTCTGGTAAAAGACCCCATTCGACAAATAAAAGCCATCAGAAGCTTCATGACTCTTTACCACAAAAATGCCAAGTACTCAGTCTCGGAGCATCTGGAGCTGTATGACCAGATGATGACATAATTTGACAACAGAAATGACCATAATTCCATGGAGTTTGCCAAGTGGAAGTTCTCCCCGGAATACTACAGCTTCTTTGCTGGACTGGGGGTTCAACATCATTCAAGATGGTCTACCTACAAAGCAGCCATCTTGAAACACTTTTCCATGCACAGGAACCCCAAGGAGGCTCGCAAGGTGGCCTACAACCTGCAGTGCAGAGAGGATTAGGCACTGAGAGAGTTTGTGCACGAATTGAGCAGGCATTTGCTCAAACCTCTAGACGGGTGTGCACAAATAGTGGAGAGTTTATCAATACCTATTTGCATGCCCTCTCTAAGTACATCACGACACAACTGGTTAGGGACTTCCACGATGAAAGGACCCTGGATTATGTAATAGAACAGGCTACCCGGATCAATGAAGTCCAAAAGCCAGTGGAAAACAAGAATTCTCCCAAAAATCCCAAACCAGTCGACACCTCCGCTTCTGCCAAGGTGGCGGATGTGAAGAAAACCCCCATATTGGACCTAGAAATTAGGAGGCCCAAAAAATAATCCTCCCTCTAACAAACCAAATGAGAGGCAGAGAAGACCCTCTGACCAGTCCCAAGCGGGTGGTAGCCAGGCAGGGTATCCCACCTATACGTCACCTGACTCTGCCACCTACATTAGACCAAGGTACAAGGGGAACAGACCCATCTTGGGGTACGTATGGACTCCCCTGGCACAAGGGGAATCCAATCAGGTAAGTATGGCCCCAGGAAGCGTTCCTCCAAACTTCCCTCCAAACTTCCCACAAAACGTCCCTCAGGAGGGCAGTAATATTCCACCCTCCAATTTATGTTTCTTCCCCAGGTACCCTCAAAACCCCAACCTTCAGAACAATCCTCCTTTCTCTCCCCGCTTTCAGGATTCTAGACCCTCAAATCAGGGAGAAGGGAGACCAAGGATGGAGGGCTACCAGGGAAACCCTCAATACCCATGGTACTCTGGAAGAAGGGAAAGCTACCCTTCCAGAGAGCAGCAAAGGTTTGATCCTAGACCCATATATCAACCAGAGAGGATGTTGTAACTGGAGCGCCAGGTCCAAAGCTTGACCCACGACCTGAGTCGCATGTTGAGGGCTCAGTAGAGCCCTCAAATGAACATGGCTGCCCAGAACAGCTCAAACACAGGGTCTGGCACCCCAGAGCAATGACGGGGAGAAAACCCAGACAACCAACAGGTTCCAGAAGAGGAGGCCCGGGGGTAGGGGGGATGCAAAGCCCTAGAGGAAACTTCCTTCTTTACCCGTGAAAAGTCCTTAGAAACCTCTGAACCTGAACCCAAATCTCCTACCCCTGAAAAGCTGAACCCTAGGGAACAGAGGGTAAGTAGGAGAAACCAAGGGACAAAGAAAACCCATTTTGTGGAGGAAGTCTGCATCCTCCAATTTGAAGGGGAAGAATCCCTGGAGGATTCAGGGAAGAAAGTCTTCTCTTTCAAGGACGGGGGGATTCCTCCGGAAGAAAAATGAGTCCCAAAAGGCCTAGACTGGATAAGTATGGGGACTGAACCAGAACCACCAATTCCTGAACCCCAAAAATGTCACACCGATGACTCAGAAATCAATGGGGTATCCTCTCCCCAAACCGGTTCAAGTGACTGTCTCCAGGAAAAGGGGAACAGCACAGAATCAGGAGAAAAAGGGGATTCCCAAATCCCCCAAATCTAAGGATGACAAATTTTCTTTACAGATTCCCGGGCTCCGACTCAGAAAACTGCCCAAGATCACACTGCGTTGGAGTTCAAATAGAGAAATTAACTGACCAGCTGGCCCAAAATATACATTTTCTTTGCCCCCTTGAGGAGAGGGAAGGCAGGTTCTATGCCCCCATCAAGGTACAAGGCCAGTGTGCATTTTCAGCGCTGGTAGATACAGGATCCCAAGCCACCCTTCTCTCCAAAAAGGCATTTGATCAAATCATTTCAGGAAGTGGGGAGGGTCACCAAATTCCCCTCACAACTCTTCATGGACAACTCCAGAACTTAAATGTAAATTACATTCCCGTTGAGGGCACTGCGGATCTAGAGTTCAAAATTGGGTGACATAGGGTGAGACACCCGGTCATAGTCGTCACTCCAGAGGGCACACCTTGTCTCCTAGGTAATTACATCCTTTGGAGGTTGTCACCCCTAATAGACTGTGTGAACAAGGTCCTCTGGACCCAGACTAACCAGCCAATAAAACTAAAACAGAGCACCAACTATGTAAGTTTAAATGGCACATGCCACATGGTTGAGCAGCGGTCTGACCAAATTGAATTCCACTTTAGGAACAATCAAGTCCCCGCCATAACTGTAATCTCTGTAGGAGAACAAACTGATTATGGGAACCCTTCCCCATTTTTGAAAATCAACCTTCCTCCCAGTTTTAAGTGGCATTCCACACTGGAAGGAAATACCCAGAAATTGTATACTGATCCACAATTTGAAGAAAATCCAAATCTCATGATAAAAGGTTAGGATTAACCAGCCCACAGTTTGGCTGATATTCAGAAAAAGGGTGAACAGCTGTTCCTCCCCATTCAGGTAAATGGGGTGGGGGAGCCTGTTCTCGCCAGAGTATGCCTGAATAATGGAAAAAGCTTCATCAGCGAAGTGTTATTCAGGAAACTCCCAAACGGTCAGACCATTCCCACATTTAAGATGACTGATAAGTGGGAAGTGGGCCTGGAAACTCCAGTTCCAAACATCTTCTGCCTAATTTACATTGGTGATAAAAGCATAGATCCTAATTGTTAGGTTGTGCGAGATGTCCCCTCTGCCTTCGACTTAGGCTGTGACATTCTCAATCGATTTGCAATTAATTTGGACCTAATTAATTACAAAGTCTTGTCCCGACAGGGGGGTAACCCCATGGGCTTTGACAATCCTGAAAAAGCATTTCGGTCAGCTCAATTGCTGCCATATGCAGTTGAAATTCTAACTGGAGAAGAGGTCACCATCCCAGGACTGGTCTGACAATTCACCATCCCCCTACAAATTAAGCAAGGACAGAACCTCCAAAACCCGGACGCTTATGTCAGTTTCAATTATCACCAACAGCAGGGGCTGTATTTGAACCTGATACTACTAGTTGACTTAGAAAATGACACCATTCGAATATTGGTGGCTAACCGCAACCCTAGGAGTATCCCTCCGGGCGCAGACACCTTCATTGGAATGGCGGTTGATGCCCAACATTTTTCCATTGACTTAGGGAGTTAAATTATGAGACAGATCTCCAATGACTACTACGATTGTAATGATAACTTACCTCCAGAAAAGATTTTCACCTGACAAGGGGAGAATTTCTTGGTGTACTCTTCCTGCCCTTATGGGCAGGGTGAGGTGACCTGCGACATCAGGAAGGATGAGGTGGTATTTCAGATCAACAGTGACTACCTCTCCTACTTCAAACCTCCTGTTCAGGCCAACACCATAACAAGAGATCTCTCCACGAAACTGAAGGATACTGCGGAAATTGCAAAACCTGAGGTATTTACGGGCTTCAGGCAGATGGTTGAGGAACAAATCAATCTCGCTGATGCCTGTGAGACTGAGGAGCAAAAGCAGAAGCTGAAACAGGTGTTTCTGGATTTTTAAGAAATCTTTGCCGTGGACTTGTACGACTGTGGTCACACCAGATACATTCTACATCCATACCCGCAGACCCTGGGATGGGTCCCGTATTCGTGAGGCAATATGGGTTGCCTCTCACATCTATGGAGTCACTCACAGAGATCATAAAGAACTTAGAGTCCCGTGGGACAATTCATCCAGTCCACAGTACCTTTAATAATCCGGTACTTGGTATACTAAAACCCAATGGCCAATGAAGACTTTGTGCAAAACTTAGGGAGTTAAACATATAGGTTCACATGTGCTGATGGCCCCTTCCCTACATTGATCAGGGACTAGCCCAGATACAAGGGTCAAAGGTGTATACCCCCATTGACCTGACCAATGGTTACTAAACAGTACCTGTGAGTAGGGAAGACCAGTACAAGCTGGCCTTTACCTTCAGGGGGCAGCAGTACACGGGGACCCGAACCCCCTTTGGCTATATAAACTCCAGCAATGAATTAAAACATTTTCTGCATAAGGCCATGCCCAACTTGGGTGAAAGGGGAAACCTGGTCTATGTAGATAATGTTCTAATTAAAGACGCAAGCGTGGATGAACATATAGCGGATATCCGCTATGTTCTGACCCAGTTAAAGGAAGCCAGAGCAAAACTGTCCTTCCAGATGGCGCAGTGGAGTAAGACCCGCGTGAACTTCCTAGGGCATGAAATCAACCCTGAGGGTCTCGGTCCCCAGGTGAAAAAGGTGGAAGCCTTATTAAAATTGAAAGACCCCGCGACTCTGCATGAGCTAAGAAGCCTTCTTGGACAGACTAATTATAGTAGAAAGTTCATAAAAGACTATGCATAGGTCATGACACCCTTGGTTAATTTACTAAAGGCTAGAGTCAAGTGGGAGTGGGGTCCAGACCAAGTCGAGGCAGTGAAACAACTGAAGAGAAGCCTTTCACAAGCGCCTTGTTTAGCTTACCCTGTCAAAAACAAGGAGTTCTTCTTGGGGACTGAGTTCTCAAATACTTGCTTAACAGCAGTATTATACCAGAAGCACAACAAGGTCAAACAAGTCATCTCCTATGCGAGTAAGACTTTAGGCCTCATTATGAGTGTGCCGGTCCAGAAACAATGGTGCCGGTAAGCCTACCGGTACCGTTGTTTCTGGACCGGCACACTATGACTCTGCGGACGGGTGCCATCTCGCCCACCGGGGTCAGATCTGGCAGGCAGAACGGTGTTATAATGTCTCTTGGGTGGAATTATACCTCGTAAAATTCCACCCAAGCTATGATGTCATGTTTGTTTATGTTGTGGTTCTACATTCCGAAAGGACGGTTAGCAGTTATTCCTGAAAGCTGAATGTAGGCTCAGCACTGCTGGGCTTAGGCTGGTTGCCAATAAAGAAGTTCCACTTACCTGCAGTGTTTCTTCCTTACTACACTGGCGACGAGGGCAACCAGCCTCCCAACCCACGCAGCCGACTTCGGCCCAGCAATTGCCTACGTTTCTCCCGGGCTGCCGGTCCATGGCAGTCTCCGAGCTCTTCAAGAGAAGAGCTGCCCAGCTGACGCCGTCCGCGTCGAGCAACTCGTTAAAGAAGGGGAAGGAACCCCTCTCTGCGCCGCTTCCACATCACAAGCCCGTGTGCCAGGCCGGCGCTCCCCAGCCGGGGTCGAGCGTGGTGCCCCTGGCACAGTGAGCGTTCGTGCTGAGCAAGGACAGGGCCAACAGACGCCGGCAAGAGAGGCAGGCGTGTCTGGTCTGCACTCCCCATCCTGGGTTGAGTGCGGTGCACCTGCCCACTGCAGCGACTCTTCATGTGCCCATGGACAAGTGTGCCTGATGGACAGGTGAGCGATTTTCCCCACGCCGCCGCAGTGCTTACGGAGACCGCTCCTGCCCCATCCTTCAGGTCGACGCCGCGCAGTTCAGGGACAGCGGGCAGAGGGAGAACAGCCAGCGGGGAAAGCAACGAGCCAGGAACAGAAGCCACGCCCCCCAAAGGCCTCAGCCCCGGCGTAGTGCAGCGTAGCATTGCGCGGAGCTCCCGCATAGAGTCGGCGCCTGGGGGGGAGAGCGGGAGAGGGGAGAGTGAGCCCTCTCGCTAGGAGAGTCCTCGCCCACTATCGGAGTGCTGTCAGAAACCAAGAGAGGAACATAGGGGCGTTCCTCTACACGATCGCGAAGGAATTAACCCTGCTCGCACCGAGCGCAAATCTTGGGTTTCTCTCTGTCCAAAGCCAGAGAGCCTGACAACACGAAGAATTAACCCTGCGCTTACAGTGTGGGATATTTTGGACTTTACCTCTGTCTATTGCCAAAGGCCTTGGATAGCGCAGACAAGGAGGTGAGAAGTTGACTGTGATTCTGCTTGGTGTAGCCAAGTAACCTTACCAGCATGCAGCACAACAATGCGCGTCCCCCTCCAGCGTTCCTGGCTAGTCCGGGTGAACCAGCAATTGTGTGAGATCTATGGGTTGACACGTTTAAAGTCTACCTAAAAGCAGCAGGTTGCGCCAAATTTACGGATGACGAAAAAGAAGCCACATTACTCAACTGTTTGGGGACTGAAGGACTCAGGCAGTTCAGGCATCTTCCTGGTCCCAATGTGCATGCCGCCCCAGCTGCCCCTGCGGAAGGGAGTGAAGGGGGAGATGCTCTACCTGGAGTAATACTGGCTTATGAAATGGCTTTGGGCAAGTTGGAGGCGAGGTTTGGCAAGAGGGCCAATGTGGTACTTGAGTGGTATCACTTCTTCTCGAGAGCTCAAGGTTCCAGTGAAGGGATTGATGCTTATGTGACTGCTTTACGTACATTAATAGCGACGTGCAAATTCACAGGCACCATTGATGAATACATCCGTGATCAAGTGATGATGCGGACGTGTGATGTGCGCGTCAGGGAGAGGCTATGGATAGAGAAAGACCCGCCTCTGGAAAAAGTCATAGAGATAGCCCGTGCAATTGAGGAATCCAGGAAAAGTGTGAGGGAAATGGCCGACAAAAGGGAAACTGTGCATGCCATCATTCCCCACAAGTCCACGGAAGTCAAAGGGAAGAACAGGGACAACAGGGCTGTGTCTTCCTCGAGGGATTTCTGCAGGAATTGTGGGTGGCGTGGCCATACAGCGGGTGCAAAGGGATGTCCTGCTAACAATGTGGTTTGTAGGAAATGCAAAGCCAAGGGACATTATGCCCGCATGTGCAAGACTGTTGTCTCCACAAAGGACTCGGTGAACACGGTTGACACCAATGATGATGTTGATGATGATGTGACTATAGTGGGCTACATGGGTTGTTCAGATGGGAGCGAAAGGAGTGTGCTTGAAGGTTCATTACTAAGTGTTGGGAGTTGCAAGAAAAGAGCTTCGGCGACCCTTATGGTCAACGGTGTTCCTCTGGAGATGATGGTGGACACGGGGTCTCCGTACACTATGATATCCCCTGAGCTATACGAATCCAAGTTCCACAAGAGGGTTCTGATTTATTCTCCCCTGACATAAAACCTTACGCCTATGGGCGGCTACCCATTAAAGTTCTGGGTTTTGAATGGGCTGACATAGAGTTTCAAGGTAGAATGGCTAGGGGTAAGTTGTATGTGGCCCACGATGGTGACCCCGTTGTGGGGTGGGAGGAACAAGCTGCCCTGGAGCTGTTGATTAGACCGGGAAAACCTGTTCCGGTCATGAGTGTGACTGAAGGGGACAATGGTGCTGTGTGCTCTGGGGGGATCACGGCAGACATTTTGGAGAGTAAATTTCCCTCAGTATTTACCTCTAAGTTGGGCAAATTGAAGGGTTTTGCACACAAGATAGTTCTCAAGAGAGGGTCTGTGCCTGTTGTTCACAAGGTCAGAAGGGTCCCCATCATGGCTCGTGATGCCTTGAAGGAGGAACTGCACAAACTCAAGGAATCTGGGGTCATAGAAGAGGTAGAGTGTTCGGAATGGTTGGCCCCGGTGGTCTTGGCAAGGAAGGGTGATGGAGGAATGAGGATGTGTGTTGACCTCAGAGACCTCAATTCATGTATTTGGGTTGACAGACACCCTCTGCCAAATATCAATGAGATGCTTTCATTGGTGTCTGGGGCTTCATGTTTTTCGACTTTTGACCTCTCGTCTGCCTACCATCAAATAGATTTGCACAGAGAATCTCGCCCACTTACTTCGTTTGTAACCCCTTTTGGCGCATTCCGTTTTTGCAGGATGCCTTTTGGGTTGGCCTCCGCTGCCGCGGTTTTTCAGAGGATTATGCAAAATCTCTTTGGGGCCATTAAAGGTGTGGAATGTTTCCAGGATGACATCCTTGTGTGGGGTAGATCACAAGCTGAGCATGATTGCAGGGTCCTTGAGGTCATGGGTGTCTTGAAAGATTGTGGTCTCACTGTCAAACTTAGTAAATTCAAAGTAGGTGTCCCCAGTGTGACGTATTTGGGACATTCTTTGAATGCTGAAGGTATTCATCCCAAGGCAGAGTTGGTGAAGACATTGAGTGATGCACCGGCACCGACTAATAAGGACCAGTTGAGATCCTTCATGGGTCTTGCGGAGTATTACAGCAGGTTTCTACCCTTGTATGCTGACAAGACAGTTAGTATGAGGTCGTTACTGAGGAAGGGTGTACATTTTGCATGGTCAGATCAGTGTCAGGCGGAATTTGTCAAGTTGAAGCAGGTGATTGAACAAGCCCCGTCCTTAGGGTCCCTCTCTCCGGCTAGGAAAACATTTCTCACGGTGGATGCGAGTGAGTATGGTATAGGTGTTGTTTTGGAGCAAAGGGTGGATGGTGAACTGCGACCTATTGTTTTTGCATCCAGAGTGCTCAAGGAGGCTGAAGGCAGGTATGCTGTCATAGAGAGGGAAGCTTTGGCTGCCGTGTGGGCGTCCAAATATTTCAGGACCTTTCTGTGGGGAATTGAATACACCCTGCGTACTGACCACAAACCTTTGGTGCATGTGCTGACGACTAAAGGTTTGTCTCACGCATCTTCACGGATCATGAGGTGGATGGCAGATATGACAGAGTTTAATTTCAAAGTTGAATATGTTCCAGGAACTAGGAATGCGGTAGCGGATTGTCTGTCGCGCTTTCCTAAGTCTGTTGATGAGGTTGAGCTTCATGAGGTCGCAGGGGACGACTGTACCCTGGTGGCCAGTGTGGTCCCCACGGTGTCAGAGTCTGAATGGGGTGCAGAATGTACAGCTGATCCTGAGTTGATGGAGGTGAGGACGGCGCTCACCAGTGGAGTTATAGGACCTGAGTTGTTTAAATCCTATGGGCATGTGTGGGAGGAATTGTCTGTGGGTCCATGGGGTGTGGCTAGAGCCCTGAGGTTAGTTCCTCCTCGTTCCCTTGGAGGGAAGCTTGTTGATTTGGCCCATGAGGGGCACATAGGGAGGTCCATGACCAAGAGAAGGCTCAGAGAAGACTATTGGTGGCGCCAAATGGATGCTGATGTGGAGGATGTAGTGAAGGATTGTGCAGCTTGTTCCACCAGTAACAAAAGCAAGGTTCCCGCTCCCCAACCTGTTTATCCGGTGGAACCATCCTGTCAAGTGTGGTCCAAGGTGGCGCTTGACATAATGGGACCCATTGATTCATTGGGGGGAGATTTGAGGTTTATTGTCGTTATGGTGGATTATACATCTCGATGGGTGGAGGCCACAGCCTTGTCTACGGTTACCGCTGAGAAAGTGGTAGAGTTCCTCTCTGCTGTGTTTGACAGGGAGGGTGTGCCTGCTGGTTTAGTTACTGACAATGGCTCTCAGTTTGTGTCAGAGTGTATGCAGACATTTTTTAATGAACTTAGGATACGCCATCATAGAGTTGCGCTATACAACCCACAAGCCAACGGTCTGGTAGAACGCATGAATCGTTTTATCAAGGGGGCCATCCAGTTGGCTCTTGCCAATGGTCTTCCGTGGAGGAGACTGGTGTCCGAATCACTTAAGGCTTACAGGCTTACCCCTTCTATTGTTACTGGTCATTCTCCTTTTGAGCTGATGCGAGGGAGGAAACCTGGCTCCAAGTTGAGAGTGCCAGCCCTGGGTGGCAGTGTTCAGAGACAGGTGGACATGCAGGAAGTTTTGGATTGAGTTAGGAACAGGCAAGAATGGTTTTTGAGTAAGCAAATGGCCCATAGGAAACCCCTTCCTCTGAAGATTGGTGATTGGGTTCAGATTAGGAATCCTAGGTTTGTGGCCAAAGGTCTCAGCAAATACTTAAATCCTCGCAAAGTAGTCAAGCATGGTCGTGGCTATGTAAAACTTGATGATGGGTCCACCTGGCATCTCAGGCGTGTAGTAGTGGTGGACAAAGAGAAAGTGGTTTCTGTGGGGGGTGAGTCTAGTGTGCCCGGCAACGAATCAGGAGATGCTGGGGTGGGTTGTGATGTCCCCTTAAAGGGCTCAACTATCCGGGAGGAGAATGAGGGACTAGTTAACTTGCAGCCCATGATCAGTGGAGCGGCTCTTGATCCCCAGGGTATTGAGGAACATTCCATTCCCATCTCTGTGCCTGATTCTGGTGTTAGGGATGTTCTGGTGGATGAATGTGAAGTGTCCGCTGCTGGGGTGGCCGACTCTATTCCTACGCATACTCGGTCTGGCAGGGAGAGGAAGGTTCCCTCCAAGTACAAAGAATTTGTTTTGGGTGCTGTTGTTCAGTAGCACCTCTTAGTTTTTGGTATTTCTTCATTGCTCTTGTGAGGGTTATGATTGGGCTTAAATTTGAGAGTATGTCAGTCTGGTGATGTGTGTGTGTGTCTGTTGTGTGTGATTGCTGGTGCGAGGGTGTGTGTGTGTGTGTGTGTGTGTGTGTGTGTGTGTGTGTGTGTGTAGGTGGATCTGGGGTGGATGTTCTCTTATTGAATAAAGGGGGGAGAAGTGTTATAATGTCTCTTGGGTGGAATTCTACCTCGTAGAATTCCACCCATGCTATGATGTCATGTTTGTTTCTGTTGTGGTTCTACATTCCGAAAGGACGGTTAGCAGTTGTTCCTGAAAGCTGAATGTAGGCTCAGCACTGCTGGGCTTAGGCTGCTTGCCAATAAAGAAGTTCCACTTACCTGCAGTGTTTCTTCCTTACTACAAACGGCACCCACCCGTGGAGTTTCATGGAAGCACCAACACCGTTATTAACAGTGCTGGTGCGTCTGTGTTCCTCATTCCCATTGAGTCGTATGGGACTCAATGGAAATGGGGAATTACAAAATTACCCGCGCCTGACTTGACTTCCCGGCCGTCAGAATCAGATAGCCTGGTGGCACTGGGAAGTCAGGTGCCAGTAATTCATTACGGGTCCAGTGGCAACCTGCCCGTTTAACCGCCATGGTTACCGCCAGACCCATAATGAGGCCCTTTGTCCTCTGTGGAGGAAAAATTCAATGATTGTGAGACGGCACTCCTGGCCATGGTGTGGGCATTGAAAAATGACCGCCCGTTCATCCAGGAGGAGCACATCATTGTCAAGATTCCTCACCAGCCTTTTCAATACCTCCAAAGTGACAGGATCTGGGCAGGGAATGTGAGTAATTCCAGAATTACTGGATTCTGTCCATGCAAGGATTTGCTGTGGAGGTCAGATATTGCCAAAACAAGAAGAGTCCCCTCACGCAAGTTTTGTCTGACTTGCATGATTGTACACAAGAAGACTGTCTTGAAGACGAAAGTCTAAAAACCTAAGACAACATGGAGGCATATCTGACTTGCCTGCACAAAGTCTAGGAGCAAGACACGTGCCAGGGGATGACCACAGTTTATGTGGATGGGTGCTCCTACCATGTTGATAACAACGGGGAAAAGGAACCGGCGGCTGGCATTGGGAATGCCTGGGTGAATGATGCCCCAGAGCCTTCTGCTGGGTACAAGATCAGTGCCCGAAGTAGTCAGGTGGCAGAGTTGATGGCAGTTCATCAGGCCAACCTCACTGCCATGCAACACCAACTCCACAAACTTGTCATAATTACTGATTCAGATTATGTCAGGAATGGGTTTGTGGAGCACCTGATGAATTGGAAAACCCAAGGCATTGTGTGTGCAAACAACAAACCACTCAAGCATGGGAAACTAATACAATCCATTGACGATCTGGTCTTCTCTAATGAGATGACCATCTACTGGAAAAAGATCAAGGGTCACTCCAGAATATAGGGACCAGACAAAACCAGAAATGACTTGGCTGGCCAGTTGGCCAAAGCCAGAGCCATCCACAGGGATCTCATAGAGATTGAGTCCGTGTTGGGGGAAATCCAGGTTGCTGCCATCACCAGGTCCCAAACACTTGCCCAAAATGAACTCTCAACTGCCCAATGGGGTAAAGAGACCCCAGATGCTGATTTGATTAAGGCACAAAAAAGGGGATCTGATTATTGATAATGTTATCAACACTTTGAAGTCGCTGTGTATTTTCCTCTGACCAAAACTGATTACATCGGGAAAGAGGATCTCTGGGTGTTGATGAAGTTTCCCAAAATGTTCAGAATCCAAGACGGTTTGTAGTTACAGTGTTGCATCTTTGGATGTGACCAGTGGGTGGTACCTTCCTCATTCCAAAGCCTGATGGTAAGTCACGCCCATGACGCGGCAACAGCCGGTCATCAGGGGTTTCAGACAACTTTGGAAATCTTTCGAGGGGTTGCATACTGGCCACACATAGGTCAGGACCTCGACCAATGCATGAAGTGGTGTCTGGTATGTTCGCAATTTCAGCCAAGTACCCTCACACACCGAGCTCCCCTAAAGAAACAGGGGATGACACTGCCTTGGTCAGATTTACAAGTAGATTTCTTCGGGCCTGTGATTCGCTCCTCTAGAGGAATGTACATGTTAACTGTAACATGCTTGTTTACCAAATGGGTGGAATGTCTGCAGGCCCCACATTGCAGCGCAGAAACAGTGGTTGCCCTGATGATCAACCAGATCTTCCTACGTTTTGACCTTCCCCAAAGGATTGAGTCACACTGAGGAAGCCACTTCACCAGTGAGGTGATGAACAGGATATGGTAGATACTTGGGGTAAAGAGAAAGCTCAACATTGCTTACCGCCAACCTCTAGTGGGGGAGTTGAAAGGTACAATAAAATGATTGTCGGCATCCTAAAGAAGTTTGTGGCAGACTCTGGGCCTAGTTGGGACATCTGACTACTGCTTTTCTTCATGGCCATCAGGACCACACCATCTTCTGCGACAAAAATGTCTCAATTCGAACTAATGACTGGACAGAAAATGGTGCTACCTCAGAATCTGCTCTACAGAACCCAAGAACAGACCCTGATTAACGCGTCCACAACACACGAATATATTGAGAGTTTGAGGAAACACCTTCAGCATGCTTTTGCATACGCTCAACGAAAACTGGAAAAATTGACAGAGGGGATGAAAACCCACTGCGATTTAAAGACCATTAAAAAAGGCTATCAAGTAGGAGACAGGGTCTACTTGTACAAATTTCAAAGGAACCGTAGCAAGGAGCGGAAGTTCCTTCCCTCCTGGCGTGGCCCTTTTGAAATTGTAGATCAAATCTCACCCGACGCCTATAAGATCTGCATCCCTAAAGGAGAACAAACTGAAGAGAAATGGGTACACATCAATCAGTTTGAAGAGCTGTCGCCCCAGGCAGAACTTGCAACTGATTGAAGGACCCAGTGAGGGTAGAGCCCAGGAATCCTCTGAAGAGTAAAGGAAAGGAATTCTGCACCCCACTCAGACTCTGACACCGCGGGGACCACACTGGCCACCAGGGTACAGTCGTCCCCTGCGACCTCATGAAGCTCAACCTCATCAACAGACTTAGGAAAGCGTGACAGACAATCCGCTACCGCATTCCTAGTTCCTGCAACATATTCAACTTTGAAATTAAACTCTGTCATATCTGCCATCCACCTCATGATCCATGAAGATGCGTGAGACAAACCTTTAGTCGTCAGCACATGCACCAAAGTTTTGTGGTCAGTACGCAGGGTGTATTCAATTCCCCACAGAAAGGTCCTGAAATATTTGGACGCCCACACGGCAGCCAAAGCTTCCCTCTCTATGACAGCATACCTGTCTTCAGCCTCCTTGAGCACTCTGGATGCAAAAACAATAGGTCGCAGTTCACCATCCACCCTTTGCTCCAAAACAGCACCTATACCATACTCACTCGCATCCACCGTGAGAAATGTTTTCCTAGCCGGAGAGAAGGACCCTAAGGACAGGGCTTGTTCAATCACCTGCTTCAACTTGACAAATTCCGCCTGACACTGATCTGACCATGCAAAATGTACACCCTTCCTCAGTAACGACCTCATAGTAACCGTCTTGTCAGCATACAACGGTATAAACCTGCTGTAATACTCCGCAAGACCCATGAAGGATCTCAACTGGTCTTTATTAGTCGGTGCCGGTGCATCACTCAATGTCTTCACCAACTCTGCCTTGGGATGAATACCTTCAGCATCCAAAGAATGTCCCAAATACGTCACACTGGGGACACCTACTTTGCATTTGCTAAGTTTGACAGTGAGACCACAATCTTTCAAGACACCCATGACCTCAAGGACCCTGCAATCATGCTCAGCTTGTGATCTACCCCACACAAGGATGTCATCCTGGAAACATTCCACACCCTTAATGGCCCCAAAGAGTTTTTGCATAATCCTCTGAAAAACCGCGGCAGCGGAGGCCAACCCAAAAGGCATTCTGCAAAAACGGAATGCGCCAAAAGGGGTTACAAACGAAGTAAGTGGGCGAGATTCTCTGTGCAAATCTATTTGATGGTAGGCAGACGAGAGGTCAAAAGTCGAAAAACATGAAGCCCCAGACACCAATGAAAGCATCTCATTGATATTTGGCAGAGGGTGTCTGTCAACCCAAATACATGAATTGAGGTCTCTGAGGTCAACACACATCCTCATTCCTCCATCACCCTTCCTTGCCAAGACCACCGGGGCTAACCATTCCGAACACTCTACCTCTTCTATGACCCCAGATTCCTTGAGTTTGTGCAGTTCCTCCTTCAAGGCATCACGAGCCATGATGGGGACCCTTCTGACCTTGTGAACAACAGGCACGGACCCTCTCTTGAGAACTATCTTGTGTGCAAAACCCTTCAATTTGCCCAACTTAGAGGTAAATACTGAGGGAAATTTACTCTCCAAAATGTCTGCCGTGATCCCCCCAGAGCACACAGCACTATTGTCCCCTTCAGTCACACTCATGACCGGAACAGGTTTTCCCGGTCTAATCAACAGCTCCAGGGCAGCTTGTTCCTCCCACCCCACAACGGGGTCACCATCGTGGGCCACATACAACTTACCCCTAGCCATTCTACCTTGAAACTCTATGTCAGCCCATTCAAAACCCCGAACTTTAATGGGTAGCCGCCCATAGGCGTAAGGTTTTATGTCAGGGGAGGATAAATCAGAAACCCTCTTGTGGAACTTGGATTCGTATAGCTCAGGGGATATCATAGTGTACGGAGACCCCGTGTCCACCATCATCTCTAGCGGAACACCGTTGACCATAAGGGTCGCCCAAGTTCTTTTCTTGCAACTCCCAACACTTAGTAATGAACCTTCAAGCACACTCCTTTCGCTCCCATCTGAACAACCCATGTAGCCCACTATAGTCACATCATCATCAACATCATCATTGGTGTCAACCGTGTTCACCGAGTCCTTTGTGGAGACAACAGTCTTGCACATGCGGGCATAATGTCCCTTGGCTTTGCACTTCCTACAAACCACATTGTTAGCAGGACATCCCTTTGCACCCGCTGTATGGCCACGCCACCCACAATTCCTGCAGAAATCCCTCGAGGAAGACACAGCCCTGTTGTCCCTGTTCTTCCCTTTGACTTCCGTGGACTTGTGGGGAATGATGGCATGCACAGTTTCCCTTTTGTCGGCCATTTCCCTCACACTTTTCCTGGATTCCTCAATTGCATGGGATATCTCTATGACTTTTTCCAGAGGCGGGTCTTTCTCTATCCATAGCCTCTCCCTGACGCGCACATCACACGTCCGCATCATCACTTGATCACGGATGTATTCATCAATGGTGCCTGTGAATTTGCACGTCGCTATTAATGTACGTAAAGCAGTCACATAAGCATCAATCCCTTCACTGGAACCTTGAGCTCTCGAGAAGAAGTGATACCTCTCAAGTACCACATTGGCCCTCTTGCCAAACCTCGCCTCCAACTTGCCCAAAGCCGTTTCATAAGCCAGTATTACTCCAGGTAGAGCATCTCCCCCTTTACTCCCTTCCGCGGGGGCAGCTGGGGCGGCATGCACATTGGGACCAGGAAGATGCCTGAACAGCCTGAGTCCTTCAGTCCCCAAACAGTTGAGTAATGTGGCTTCTTTTTCGTCATCCGTAAATTTGGCGCCACCTGCTGCTCTTAGGTAGACTTTAAACGTGTCAACCCATAGATCCCACACAATTGCTGGTTCACCCGGACTAGCCAGGAAGGCTAGAGGGGGACGCGCATTGTTGTGCTGCATGCTGGTAAGGTTACTTGGCTACACCAAGCAGAATCACAGTCAACTTCTCCCCTCCTTGTCTGTGCTATCCAAGGCCTTTGGCAATAGACAGAGGTAAAGTCCAAAATATCCCACACGCTAAGCGCAGGGTTAATTCTTCGTGTTGTCAGGCTCTCTGGCTTTGGACAGAGAGAAACCCAAGATTTGCGCTCGGTGCGAGCAGGGTCAATTCCTTCGCGATCGTGTAGAGGAACGCCCCTATGTTCCTCTCTTGGTTTCTGACAGCACTCCGATAGTGGGCGAGGACTCTCCCAGCGAGAGGGCTCACTCTCCGCTCTCCCGCTCTCCCCCTCTCCCCCCCAGGCACCGACTCTATGCGGGAGCTCCGCGCAATGCTGCGCTGCACTACGCCGGGGCTGAGGCCTTTGGGGCGCGTGGCTTCTGTTCCTGGCTCGTTGCTTTCCCCGCTGGCTGTTCTCCCTCTGCCCGCTGTCCCTTAACTGCGCGGCGCCGAGCTGAAGGATGGGGCAGGAGCGGTCTCCGTAAGCGCTGCGGCGGCGCGGGGAAAATCGCTCACCTGTACATCAGGCACACTTGTCCATGGGCACACGAAGAGTCGCTGCAGTGGGCAGGGGCACCGCACTCAACCCAGGATGGGGAGTGCAGACCAGACATGCCTGTCTCTCTTGCCGGCATCCGTTGGCCGTGTCCTTGCTCAGCCCGAATGCTCACTGCGCCAGGGGCACCGCGCTCGACCCCGGCTGGGGAATGCCGGCAAGGCACACGGGCTTGGGATGTGGAAGCAGCGCAGAGAGGGGTTCCTTCCCCTTCTTCAACGAGTTGCTCGACGCGGACGGCGTCAGCTGGGCAGCTCTTCCCTTGAAGAGCTCGGAGACAGCCACGGACAGGCAGCCCGGGAGAAACGTAGGCAACTGCTGGGCCAAAGTCGGCTGCGTGGGTTGGGAGGCTGGTTGCCCTCGTCGCAAGTGTAGTAAGGAAGAAACACTGCAGGTAAGTGGAGCTTCTTTATTGGCAACCAGCCTAAGCCCAGCAGTGCTGAGCCTACATTCAGCTTTCAGGAACAACTGCTAACCGTCCTTTCGGAATGTAGAACCACAACATAAACAAACATGATATCATAGCATGGGTGGAATTCTACGAGGTATAATTCCACCCAAGAGACATTATAACACCGTTCTGCCTGCCAGATCTGACCCCGGTGGGCGAGATGGCACCCGTCCGCCTTCTCCACACTAAATACAAATAAAAATAATTTAAATATCTCTACTCGCTAATTAATAGTCACTATTTCACTGGGATGTACTTAAATTCCGTTTCACTCACAACTGTATCCAGCAGGGCTGGCAACCCCTAAATTGGCACCTTTATTCGCTTTTTGCCAGCCTCATAGGATATTGCCTGGACTCTATTTCCACACACACTCAAGATGGCGGCCCTAATTTGACAAATGCACGGTCGCGCATGCTTACGAGCATCGGTCCTGTGCATATTATCCGTAGCAGGAGCCGCGCACGGCTGGCTCCTGCTCCCATTTGCAGCGGAGACGCTGGTAAGCATAGGACTTGCGTGTAGACCCCTACAGCTCGGAGGGTCTACGTGCATTGTAATCGCCAGGCTAGACTCGCAGGTTCAACTAATTGGATCGTCTGTTATTTCTTCTTTCCCCCTTAATTGCTGGGCTGGCTATACATGATCATCCCTGCACTTCCTTCTGCTCCTTCAGCATCAACGCAGAAATGCTTTGTTAATTTGTTGTTGCAACTGCAAAAGACAGGTACGCACGTAAAAATCATGTCCTTTAAAATCTTAACCTTCTATATAATTGTATGCTTTTAATACGTCACATGGCTTTAATTTTCAGTGGAGCCCACGATACTCTTACCACATCTGCTTACCATACTCATGGGTAAGTGTATAGCCAAGCTATCTTATATGGTGATCTCAGTTACTAGAACTCATAATCAGTTATTGACAAATATAATGTCCCTCGTAATTTTCCTCCTCAGTGTTCAAACCTAAGAAAACTTCATTGCAGGTACACGAATATAGTTGTTCTATAACGAAATCTAATTGTATGGCCAATCTTGATCACAAAATCTAATGTAATCTTGTTTTATCTTTTTTTATTTCTCCCCCCTATCCTTGTGTTTGTCTGATACACGTTCGGTATTGACCCACTTGCACTTATGTTTACCATGAATGATTAATTTCTCCACCCTCTTTTAACGCTTAAAAATGCTGTTTCTTGGCACCTTAAACTTTAAATGTTACAACTTGGTTTATAAATTGTGCCATGAATGTTTCTCTCAACATTGGAATGTTGACCATCCAATTGTTTTTGCCTTGTTGTGTGGGTCTCTTAAATGTTTTTTGTTGATATTTCCTGTACTGCATTACCTTGTACGTACATATACTTGTAGCCTCAGTTGAAGAGCAAGTGCTCGAAACATGTGTCAGGCTACTACAGTGCTGAATAAAATCAATATACCAACGGGGTCTTTTTTACGTGTTTGTGCGCAGAGTGTTTGCAAAAAACTGTTTCCTGATTTCACAACTACTATCAACAGTTCACAACACCATGAAAATGAATGCAACTCACAGGACAGTGCATGCGCACACAAAGGATTCTTGAGCCTCAGCAACCCTCACCCCGGCCTAGCCCTCACTAGGCTTGTCAGCTTCGAATGGAAGGCAGTTGCAAGTAATGGGAACACAAGGTTAAAATAGGATTTTAAGTGGGGTTTTCAGAAACAATAGGGGAGCCATCAAGAGACATCACATGTCCATGCCCCTTAGGTCCAACAACAATGGACGTCCCATGTCTGGTGTGAACTCAGTTCTAGTCTATTTCCCCCAGACTTTCAGGAACTTCCCTGTGCAAACCCTGGCATTATATGTGTTTCACCAGGGACGCACATCAGTCCATTTCATTAGTCCAGCAGCTAAGGCTCAGCCCCTCTGAGGAGCCCCTTGTGGAAGCTATGAACCTCTTACCAAGCCCCATGCCACTGAGAGGAATATAATTTCATATTTAGTATACTCCACTTCTCCCCAGATCCGCAGTATTACCATATTTGGATCATGCTGGAACTGGTGTCCCCAGAAGCCCAGTAATCTTGCGGAGGCATCTGTGCCAGAAATCTAGCATAATGTCACATTCCGACAACATATGGAAGAAGGTTTGTTCTGACCTTCGGTATCGCAGACAGTCTCTGTTGTCCACCAACCCCCACCTCATCATTGATGCCCGGGAGTAGTAAGCCTGGTGCAATATCTTATATTGTATTAAGTGAAGTTTAGTGTCTATGCCAATCTCTCGTCGGAACATTAGTGCTTCAATCCATTCCTCCGACTTTGTAGAACACCATTTAAACACACACATTTGTTTTCAGCTCACAATGAATTATATTCTTTGGGGGAATACTTGATAACTATGACAACACACAAGACACTGCGAAGAGATAGTTTGAATTTTAACAATCTCAATCTGTGAAATAATGTGCAAATTAATTGATTTACTGCGAAATATACTATACTAGGGATCTACACAAGCAACTGGAGATTCTTCAAGGGGAAATTACTGAAATGCACAGGCAAACAAAGGATTTTTCAAATAAGAAAACTGCTACAATGCACAGACAAGTGAAATCTTTTTCAATAGTAAAATTACTAAATTACACAAACAGTTAAGATAGCGGATTTTTCCATGGGGGAATCTCTATGGCAATGCTGAAGAAGATAGGGCTTATTTAAACTATGGCTGGGGATGTATATACTTACAGGAGAGGGCTTGATGGACATAAAAGGGGCACCAGGGCATCACTGCAGGGACAATCAAGGGGTCAGTCAAGGCTTCTATCTGTCCTCCAAAAGGATCCCGCTCCAGATACTACAGCTCCTGGCTTCACTCCAAGATATAGGACCCAGTCTGCAAGTATGGTTCCAGATTTGGTCAGCTGCACACCTCAAGATTTGGTAGGGAGAGCTTTGATTTGAGGCAGTTGACTTATTTATAAGGCAAAGTATATCAGTGATTTGTCATAGTTCTTGCAAAATGGATTGGGCAGTGTTCAAGGTTTCCCTCCCATCTGTGTGTTTTGGGAAGCCAAGGGAGGATACCCCATCCATCATCTAACTGGGACAGATGGCTGGATTTGGTTTTTGCACATGGAAATCTCACTGTATGACAAATACCTTTTCTCATCATATTATGACACATATGCCCGCATTTTTTTAATACTATATTTTTTAGTGAATCGCATAAACCTTGTTTGATGTCTGTGTGACCTACTGGTCTGAAGCTACAGTATTTTCTCATTTACGCCAGAACTATATTAATGAAAAATATGGCACACAGTGAGCTGAATATGGATAGCATTTTACATATTTCCTCAAGTTTTAATGGTTCTCACATTTATACAAAGATCACAATCAAGTTTCTCCTCATAACATTTGGTATGTTGGTGTCCCAGAAATTGATGGCCTAAGTGGTTTTATTCATAAAACCTGGGGAGCAGGAGAATTCCTCATCTCGTCCCCCTGACAACAGAGCTTTGAAATCTAGTTTTCTACCCGGGGAACCCAGAGCAGAGAAATGAAACCAGGATTTCGGCCTGTCCCTCAGTGCAAGCATTGTACTTTTAAATCAACTCTTAGAATTGCACAATTTCAACATGTAAAACCCTCACACAGTGGTTACAGAAGGGCAGCATAATCATATATATTTTAAATACTTTGGCTGTACATCTGAATGCTCAAAGTATCCCTTCAAAAGCACAATGAAAAGTTGTTTGTCAATTCCAGCCGTGAATGGCTTTCACTCTGCTGCAATTCAACCTCTCCTTGTAGATTCTGTGAATTACTTCTTCCTTTTGTGATGGGCTCATGATGGACAAATCTTCCATTTCCTTTATTACACATCTTGTACACATTTTCACGAGCATGTCTTTAATATAAAGGGAAACACAGATTTACACATTTCCTTTAATATATCTGCCGAAATGCACTCTGCTTTACAGTAACTGTAGCTCACAATGCTGCCATCCCATTTAGGGTTCTGTGGACTGTAGTTCTGAAGAATATTATTTAAGCTTTCTCATACTTTGGCAAATTATGCCATTTGTCTTTCCCTTATGCCGGGCAATGAAAATGTGTCCAGGTTTTGAGGCCCCAATTCACTCCTTTTTGTTTGGCAAGGGCCTCATTTTGCACATTACTCCTGCGCAGGCCTTTTACTGAGGGGCATGACCCCCTACTGACTTTGGCCTTTAGTGATGACATTCAGGGCTATTACATCCCACAAAAGCCCCCCTCCTAGCTCTTTGGTAACTTTGTTCAGAGAGAAGGGCTAGGATAGAGTGGGTTGTTTATTTTATGAGGGCTTGGGTTCAGATTAGGAATCCTAGGTTTGTGGCCAAGGGTCTCAGCAAATACTTATATCCTCGCAAAGTAGTCAAGCACGGTCGTGGCTATGTAAAACTTGATGATGGGTCCACCTGGAGTCTCAGGCGTGTAGTAGTGGTGGACAAAGAGAAAGTGGTTTCTGTGGGGGGTGAGTCTAGTGTGCCCGGCAACGAATCAGGAGATGCTGGGGTGGGTTGTGATGTCCCCTTAAAGGGCTCAACTATCCGGGAGGAGAATGAGGGACTAGTTAACTTGCAGCCCATGATCAGTGGAGCGGCTCTTGATCCCCAGGGTATTGAGGAACATTCCATTCCCATCACTGTGCCTGATTCTGGTGTTAGGGATGTTCTGGTGGATGAATGTGAAGTGTCCGCTGCTGGGGTGGCCGTCTCTATTCCTACGCATACTCGGTCTGGCAGGGGAAGGAAGGTTCCCTCCAAGTACAAAGCATTTGTTTTGGGTGCTGTTGTTCAGTAGCACCTCTTAGTTTTTGGTATTTCTTCATTGCTCTTGTGAGCGATCCATGTTATGGTTGGGCTTAAATTTGAGAGTATGTCAGTCTGGTGCTGTGTGTGTGTGTGTCTGTTGTGTGTGATTGCTGGTGCGAGTGTGGAGGGTGTGTGTGTGTGTGTGTGTGTAGGTGGAGCTGGGGTGGATGTTCCCTTATTGAATAAAGTGGGGAGAAGTGTTATATTGTCTCTTGGGTGGAATTCTACCTCGTAGAATTCCACCCATGCTATGATGTCATGTTTGTTCATGTTGTGGTTCTACATTCCCGAAAGCTGAATGTAGGCTCAGCACTGCTGGGCTTAGGCTGGTTGCCAATAAAGAAGTTCCACTTACCTGCAGTGTTTCTTCCTTACTACAAACGGCACCCACCCGTGGAGTTTCATGGAAGCACCGGCACCGTTATTAACAGTGCTGGTGCATCTGTGTTCCTCATTCCCATTGAGTCCTATGGGACTCAATGGAAATGGGGAATTACAAAATTACCCGCGCCTGACTTCCCGGCCGTCAGAATCAGATAGCCTGGTGGCACTGGGAAGTCAGGTGCCAGTAATTCATTACGGGTCCAGTGGCAACCTGCCCGTTTAACCGCCATGGTTACCGCCAGACCCGTAATGAGGCCCTTTGTCCTCTGTGGAGGAAAAATTCAATGATTGTGAGACGGCACTCCTGGCCATGGTGTGGGCATTGAAAAATGACCGCCCGTTCATCCAGGAGGAGCACATCATTGTCAAGACTCCTCATCAGCCTTTTCAATACCTCCAAAGTGACAGGATCTGGGCAGGGAATGTGAGTAATTCTAGAATTACTGGATTCTGTCCATGCAAGGCTTTACTGTGGAGGTCAGATATGGCCAAAACAAGAAGAGTCCCCTCACGCAAGGTTTGTCTGACTTGCATGATTGTACACAAGAAGACTGTCTTGAAGACGAAAGTCTAAAAACCTAAGACAACATGGAGGCGTATCTGACTTGCCTGCACAAAGTCTAGGAGCAAGACTCGTGCCAGGGGATGACCACAGTTTATGTGGATGGGTGCTCCTACCATGTTGATAACAACGGGGAAAAGGAACCGGCGGCTGGCATTGGGAATGCCTGGGTGAATGATGCCCCAGAGCCTTCTGCTGGGTACAAGATCAGTCCCCGAAGTAGTCAGGTGGCGGAGTTGATGGCAGTTCATCAGTCCAACCTCACTGCCGTGCAACACCAACTCCACAAACTTGTCATAATTACCGATTCAGATTATGTCATGAATGGGTTTGTGGAGCACCTGATGAATTGGAAAACCCAAGGCATTGTGTGTGCAAACAACAAACCACTCAAGCATGGAAAACTAATACAATCCATTGACGATCTGGTCTTCTCTAATGAGATGACCATCTACTGGAAAAAGATCAAGGATCAAGGGTCACTCCAGAATATAGGGACCAGACAAAACCAGAAATGACTTGGCTGGCCAGTTGGCCAAAGCCAGAGCCATCCACAGGGATCTCATAGAGGTTAACAGTAATTACACATTATTCACAAAAATACAGATAATTCATTGTCTGTGTTGAGGCCTTGTGTGACAGTGCGGTATTGGCAGATGAGGCGAGCTTCCAGTTGCCTCAATTTAAGGACTAAATTCCCACCACGTTGTGGTAGAGTCACCTTGGCCATCCCAGCAAATTTAATTTGTGCTTTGTTGTCCATCTGGTGAACTTGTTGCCAATGTACTGATAATGGATATTTAGAATCTACCTAGGAAATGGATGCCAAATGCTCCCGATTCTGATTTTTAACGGACGGATCGTACTGCCAATGTAACACTGTCCACAGACGCAAAGAATACAATATACACAAAATTTGGTGTTGCAGTTGATAAAAGAATTGATTGTATGTGTGCCCAATTGACCAAATTCAGTCCTGCAGGTTTCATATGCAAAGGGACACATTGAACATCCCCCACACTTACGAACGCCATTGTTGCCTGCTTGATGCAGCCAAGTTGGTTTATGTTGGGGGTTTGACATAAAAGAGGGTGAGAGGATGTTCTTAAGATTATTTGCCTTAGTGTAGATAAAATTTGGCGAAGCCTCTACCCAGGGGGTGATGTCTCTGTCCAGTTGGAGAATGTGCTAATGTCTCTTGACTATGTTGTACAGACTAGAACTATCTGCATTATATTGAGTAATACATTTCAGTTTATTACTGTGAGTACTGTGAGGCTGTACTTTAGGAGTAAGCAAGTCCTCTCTCTTCACTGATTTTACCTCCCGTAGCGCTTTTTCAAGGAGGCGACTGTCATATCCTCTTGCCAGGAAACGGTTGCGAATAAATGTGCACTCCGTAAGGAAGTCCTTATTTAGGGAGCAATTCCATCTAACACGTATAAATTCCCCTTTGCGGATGTTTCGTGAAACAGATTTCTTATGACAGCTGGTCGCATGTAGTAATGAGTTAACTGAAGTAGGTTTCCGGTAAGTCTTGGTTACCAATTGGTGCTCAGAAATAATGATGGTTAGGTCCAAAAAGTTGATACTGCTGGGACTAGAGGTATGGGTGAATTGAATACCCCCTGTATTGAGGTTAAGATACTGCACACATTCATTTAGTAAGTCACAAGAGCCCGTCCATATCAGAATCACATCATCTATGTATCTCTTCCATGTGTGAATATACGGTATGAACATAGCATTAGAGAAGACAAACAATTGTTCATAATGATGCATGAATATATTTGCGAGGGCAGGAGCATAGCTGGCTCCCATTGCTATACCTATCAATTGTCTGTAATAGGTATTGTTAAAGAAAAACACATTGTTAGAAAGTGCACATAGTAAAAGTTCTTTGACCAATTCAAAATGTTCAAAAAATGAAGCCGAATATTCACGAAAGATATAATCAACACTTGCTACTGCCCTGTCATGATCTATGGAGGTGTATAGTGCTTTCACATCAAGCGTCCCTAATAGCATGTTAGGTAGTACAGGTAATTGTTCTAAGATATGTAAAATGTGCATGGTGTCACGAATGAAGGTAGGAATGGAAGTTACCAAGGGGGCAAGACATACATTGATATAAATGGATATTGGCTCGAAAATGCCACCACCCCCACTCAAGATGGGTCTCCCTTCTGGTATTTTAGTGAAAGCTTTATGGATGTTGGGTAGGATGTAGGCTGTGGGCATGACTGGGCCATCCACAATAAGAAACTGTTTTTCAACATCAGTTAACAGACCTCTATTGTGCCATCTAGACACTAGTGTGTTTAGTGTTGCCCGGAGATGGTCAGTTGGACTGGATGCCAGGACCTCATAGCACCCGGGCGAGTTCAGATGTTCAAGTCCCATGGTGATGTAATCATTCTTGTTCATTATCGTCCCCCCCCTGCCAATCTCAGTTGTTCTAGTTGTGAAATCAGTAAAGTAAATCCTTGTGCCCTACATGTTTGAGTTGTCTTAGTGCGCCAATTGACTAAAAAGGACTCTAAATTTGTATTGCCACACCTTGGTGGCTATTGTAACGGTTTATAAAAATGTTCCATTAAATCATAAATTAATAAAATATTCATTGATAACACACCGGTTTGGTTCCTGGTCTACTGTGACACGGGGTGCTTGTGGAGGTTGGGTGCAAGACGGGTTAGGGGCCTCCTTAAAAGAATCTAGATTGTAAAAATAAAAAGTGATTTTATTCTGCGCCACATTCATTGCAGGAGAAAGAGATCCCTGACTTGCTTGTCCTGCATGATATATTGTGACAATATAAATTGTAAACTCGGTTTTTTCATTGTTTTCGCATGGTTACACATATCCCGTGACCATCGAGGGGTGAAACTGAAACATTGTGACAGACTGAACTATAGCAAATAAAATTCGGAGACACCAGAGAGTGAAAGGTAGAGAAAAAAGGTTGGCCTTACTGTGTGCAATGTCCCCGTCTCATGAAAAGCCATAGCGGTTGCAGTAAGAGATTTATAACACAGCATTAACTTTCAGGACTTAATGAAAGCTGTCATTGCTTTTAAAGCTTGTGCTGCTAACAAGCCTAACTTATTGAAAATGTGCTAGAATAGGGCAGAGCAAGTCGTTCAGGGTGGATCTTGCTCACTCTGTCATCACCCAGTTCCTGTCATTCTCTGCTCAGCGAACTACCGCATGGGATGAACTTTAAGTGGGGGCCATGGTAGGCAAGGTGGAAGCCATGTAGTGTGCAGCTGGGCTGGAGCGTGACAGAGTCTTCATGTTCTTATTGTTGCACTGTCAGAGTAGAGGATTAAAGAAAATGGTCAATGTATTCTGTTCTTCGGAAAAGATGATTAAGCTTGTTTGCCGACACATCGTACAGGTTTCACTTTTGTGCCGCACGCACTTTGGCAGTTATAATCTGCACACATCAAAATTCATCGGGTAATCTTTGGCTGTAACTCGTCTAAGTGCTTGAAATACTTGTCATAAACAAAACACTCCAATTAATCTTTTGGTAATCAAGTTCTGTTAACAGTTTTCCTTTGCTTGATTGGCTTTCAGAGACCAGGTTGTATCTTGGCAAAGGAGTGCGGAAATGCCACTTCGCTCCTTTTCCCTGTTCTATGGCAGTAGTCCCTGGCGTGCCTTAAGGCTCCAGTCAATAAACACACGGTGGGGTGTGAACGCAACATGGCGCCCAGGTTTGGAGGTACTGGTAATGTCTAGCACCCATTGACCGTCTGGTGTGTCCCCCTTCTTGTAGGTCCCTCCACCAGTGTTTTTCTCCATCCCTGCATAGAAGGGATGGAAGCTGAGTACACAGAGAAGCAGTGTTCGACTGTGCCTCTATGTGTGAGAGGGCAGAGAGGCACACACTCCTCTACTTGACGAACGTCCTAAATGTAAGAGATGAGATGGTGAAATGGGAGATTTTGTGGTATATGTACCTGGTGTTTCATTCACCTACTTCATCCACTCTAATCTTGGCTCCTTCATGATTTGAGCCCCTACCCTCGCATGCCACCATGTGGGGGTTTCCTGTGTGGAATGTTTGCAACGAGAGACACACATCTCCCTGCACATGTGCCTCGTACCATCTTTTTCTCAATTCACCTTATCAGGTACCCACTATTGGCAGTGTGCTTACACGTGGAGGCACTACAATGGGGCTTTTTTGCAAGCAGCCTCACAAGAACAATTGTTGCAGGCGTCTCCCACACAAATGTTTTTTTGTAGAAACAGTAGTCCTCACATCGATATTTTTCTTCTTTTGTTCTTGTTTCCTCTGTACCATCTCCATAAGACCCATGCTATTACATGTTACACCTCTTTTCCTGAATGTCTGGGAGGTCACAGGTTTCTAGTTTCCTCCCTCGCAAAACGAATTAAAATGGAACCCATGCTGTTAAGTTGTGTGGTGAAAACACCATAGCTGTCATTCTTTCCATCAGTGCTTTGGTGCACGCCACATCGGTCACTACGTACACTTAGCATATACTTTCTGTTCACTGTATACGTGGCACCTTTAGTTTTAGGATGGAAGACTGAGATTATTGTATGATTAAAGTGACTCCTTCACAAATAGCTCTAAATGTATTTAACAGTAATCAGAGTCTCATTATCCATCAATATGTTTGACAGATATTCTTCCGTCTGAAGGATGCTCTCTAAAAGCTTCATGCTCACACTGGTGGTCACATCCCTCACAACGTCCGGCCCATTTAGAAAAGAAGTGACTCACTACGATTACAAATTTAGTAGTGCCCTGTCCCAGATTTAAATGCAATAAAATGTCCATGCTCGGTTACTGCCATTGCATATCGGAAAGTTTAAGAGGTGACAGTGGTTATTTTCTGGACCTACTTCCTTTGACTGTACATAAATGTGCCTGTCACCCATACAACTGTTTCTCCACAGCTCTTTCAAATCCCAGGAACCTATAATATTATATAAGTCCTAATTTGATTATTGCCACATCGATATGGCCTTCATGTGCCACATTGATTCGTTTTTGCCTAACACTCTGTGGGGCTACCACTTTACCACTGTGTTATAAACTACCATTGGCTACACTTAATTCATCTCTGATTGTCTAATACTCCTAAACACCACCTCCTCAATGTATTGTTCCTAGCCAACCAGATAGGGCGTATGCTGTGATCAACTGTAGGTTCCACTCCTTTTTGCATTCCTTTTGTGGATGCAAAGGTGACCACGGTGAAGCAACTGGACAATGTTGTCGGTTATGCTTTTTGCAAATCTCTCTTTGATACAGGGGCCTTGCTATGAGTTTGCGGGTATTAGCAGGGCTAGCAGAGACATTAGCACTGATAACTGTCGGATGTTCACCTGATTATGAGTTGTGGTTAGTCCCAACTTGAAGTCCTGTGTAACTTCATAGGGAATTGGAGGAGTATTGTCTGGGGGTAATTCCACGGAAGGCAATTTCTCTATATTTGTGGAGGTAATACCTCCATGCATATTCGGGAGGTCAACCTCCTCTTGGGTTTAACACTCATAATCAGAAGTACTGAAAAAAGTAGAGGTAAATAATGGCCAGTTCTTTTAGTTACTTTTCATGTCATAATGAGGCCCAATTCAGCATCCATAAAAGCCTTGGTCAAAGTGGACCAGGATACAGAAGGTTCCGAACACCGATGCCCAGTTAATGATCAGTGTGATACCCTATGACAATACTCTGCCAGTTCTAATAAAATAATAATTTGGTGAATCATGTAGTGCTATATGGTGCTTCATACCAACTTACAGTACAATAATAATCAGAGTCACCATTATTACCTTATGGTGTTACTCAATTTAGGGATAGGCCAGCGCAACCGAAGGATCTAAGCCATGTCGCACAGCATCATCCTGTTTACAGTGTGAGCTCTTTGCACTTGAGCTGTTCACTGCAACAGTTCTAAAAGCTCTGCTTTAAATTTGTTCATGAGGCAATTATGCATCACAGGGTCTGTGACGACAAACGAGGTTTCCTACCAAGGATCAGCACCGGAATGCAGTTTGGTAGTCCATTTGATCTCGCTCCCGAATGGTTCAAGTAGTCCCTATATTATGCAAAGTTACTCAAGAAGAAAGGCTGTTTCCAATAACCGTTCTGGGGTTTGGAACTCTATTCTGGTACATCTGTGCAGACCTATGAACTATAATATCGGCTCGTACATAGTTTTGGCTATTGGGCGGCACGTAAGTATTGCCTATGAGCTGAAACTATTGCATCGAAGTACAGCTAGGAGGGAGATGATATGTGAGGAGTGACACAACCGTGGGTGTTACTTGGTTATTTATCCATGCATGACCTGGCTGGGTAAATACATTCTCTGCCCATGGGTATGCTAAAGCCCATGGCCATTCAGACCCACTACCTGCCCTGCTACATGCAAAACACATCCTCTTGGGATCGCTTTGTGCGATCTGTACTGAGCAGTAACATAAACATTGGCCTGCCAGTGTCGTTTCTAAGCAGTCCGCTGGGAGTTAATGGCTAAAGTGAAGTGCTAAATCTACTACTGACATAATAAAAATGCCTTAACCAAGTCTGCCTCCAGTTACTTGATGTACGGCTGTTCGTTGCACTAAGGTCCTCTTAACAACAAGCTGTGACAATGCCAAAGTTGTAGGTATTTGCCAGGTGCTGCTTTCATATGCCAAGGTTATCACATTATGTCCCGGATGTTGCCATCTTGTGGCCAGGTAGTACCATTATGACAATGCCGAGCAAATGCATATCCCATACCTGCACAAAATCCAAAACTATTGGCTTTGAAAATGCTTGCTTAACAAGCATATATATTTCCTTTATTCCGTTTCACACACCCTGACTCCACTTGCATACGCTTTTGTACCTGTTTGTAAGATCACCAAGGCCTACTTTGAAGCATATTCGAAGAAACATGCAGAAATGTGTGCCCATAGCTTTCTTTTCTGGAGATTTACAGTATTTGTATAATGCAAAATTCACTTAAATGTGCCCAAATTAGCTAGGGACGAGATTGCAGAAATTTGCACCGGTGCAAGTGCAAAGTTTTCCCAGTTGCCAAAATGCATTGAATGTACATGTTTTTCTCACTAGGGACATTTTTCCCCAGTGCAAATACCATGGGACCGTCACAGTCACAGTGCAAATATTTTTTTTTTAATATAGCCCCAATGTTTTTTGCAGTAGGACAAATTTTGCCGTACTGCTAATACGGTGCAACTTTCCACTTGCACGATGCAAAGTTTCTGTAATCTAGCCCTTACTAGCAATTGCTAAGGAGGCAAAGGTGTTGTTTTTTTCTTATTGACGTTGGCCATGCAAGAAAGACTTTGACCTCTGAGGAACTTGTGTGATCAGTGAAACTAGATGGCACTCCTAAAGCTTCTTCAGCAGTACGTTTTATTGATGCCCGCCAAATATGGGGTTATAAAAAAAACAACGTTCGTTTTTAAGTGCACCTACAATTTCTCCAGCCGAAGATAATTGCACCTGAGAACATTAGGAGTCAGCCTACGTGCGTCCGGAATCGTAGTTGGCCATGGTGGATGTGTTAACCCTTTCATTCATGTTTAGATGACATACAGCTGTTGTGATTGCACGTTGCCTGTTAGTCATGGCCGTGCTAGTTTTGCATAGAAATCTGTGAGGATTCAGGTGGATTAATGTGATTCATGCTGAAAAAATGTTGTGTATGTAAGAATGTGGAGGGCACCAGGAAGGTAATGTCTTCAATGTATTATCGATGGTATTGCCCAATATTCCACTGATTCAGATTGATATCAGGATCTCCCATGGACACATCAGGTGCCCCCTGTTCCACGACCCCTTGCCGTCTCACTTACCTTCCTCATCTTGCCTGCTGCTGGTGCCATTTTCTCTATGCCTTCCACACATCCCGCACTCTTACTGGATTAAACAAAAGTGGAAAGAGAACTCAACTGTGCAACAGTCGCAGCTAAGCCTTACTTGCTCAGCAGACATTTTAGATGTGTTTCTTCTTTCACTTTCATTTTTCTCAGCGTTCTGAACGATGTGTGATGAACACTGGTCCCATGGTCCATGCAGCTGGATGCTAACAGCTTCAAAGCCCGATGCTGTGGAAAAGAAGGGGTGCTATGAGTTAAATAGAGTTTCTGTGTCCATACCCGCTGGTGTTGCCTGCAACACATGGCTAATGCTTAAATATGGAAATATTGAATATGTCAAAGGAATGCCCAATTACCTATGCCAATCTTCATTACTGTGAGTCCTACTCTTAATGCCCACATTCAGAACTTTTTGAAGGATGACCAATCTTTACAGCAAGCATGTTCCCTGTAGCCAGTATCCCTAAAATACTTTTAGTTTAAAGCACCGCCTCCTCAGACCTCGCTCGCATTCCCCGGGGCCTTAAGAGGCTGTCTCACTCTAGGCACTTCCTGTTTTTTTGTCTGTCCTCTGGACAGCAGAACCTGAAGTTCGGCCCTGCTTTCTCTTCTTTCCCTCAAATTTCTCTTTCTAATGGTGGTCTACCAATATGGCGGGGCTGTGCCGGTAGCAGATTTTTTTCAGGAAGGTGTCTGCATGCCATGTTTTGCTGTGGTTCCTGCCTGCCAGTGCCAGTAGAGAGTTCAGGCATCGCAGCAGGGTCGCAAATAGCCCCCCAAAGAAATACACACATAAGGGCACACTCCGAGGTTCGGGCCCCACAGACCTTTAGGGGTGCAAGTGTGGCCCGAGGACAGCAGCAGTTCCTTTCTGGAAGAGTCAGTACAGAGTTCATGCACAAGGAATCTCAGGTCTCATGGCTCCAGGAGGTTGAACGGCTCCCCTGTTCCCATCCTCCAGCAAATGCTGCTGCTTAGCTCTGAAGGTGGCACGATCAACATGGGCAACACCATTAAGGAATCAGCTGGCGCACACACCTGGAGATCAAGTGGGTGCTGCTGCATTTCCACCAAACAAGTTATGGCAATGGCAAGAAAGGGTTGATGAGTGGTCTTGACTTTGTAGCTATTGGTGAATGAGGGTTGTCTGATTTGGACCTCAATGTCCATTTCCTTCACTTCTTTGACACTCTTCTGTCTCCAACATCTTGCTGTCTCTGAGGTACTTCACTTCTCTTCTCCAACCTCCTCCCGTTTCAACTCGCTTTCTCCTTTCTCCTTTCCTGTCCTTCCTCCAACGCTGCCCTTCCCCTTGCAATTTTTCCTTCCTTCTCTCTGATGTTGCCCTTCTCCAACTCTGTTCTCCTCCTGGTACTTCCTCCTCACTCCTTGTGACAAGTGGATGGGGACATAGAGATGAGTCAAGACCATTTATAAGTTTCTAAACAAAACTGAAGGGTAATGATGGGAAGGTTTTGAATCAACAAAAACCGTGGGCATTGCTCTATGCAATCCTCCAGACCATTGCTTTTCAGCCTGCCAAGCCATTACAGAAGGGGAAAGACCAAATGCAATCAGGTCAAGTCCAAATGCAACACCAAACGGGGCAGTGACCATTGTCACTCCATCCACACGGGGGTGTATAAGGGCCTGATTCATCACCTGCATCTTAAACAAGACAAAGTAGCAAAGTTAGTAATGTCAGTTACTACGAGCTTGTGATGGAGAGTTCAGGATTCTATTAATGGCACAGAGGTCAGTATTAGGCATTCAACTCTTTATTATTTGTCCCATAGCGGTGTAATAAAAATGCAACCCCAGCATGGTATGAAGGAACGCACTAATCAGCTGCGAGAGTACGACTATAAAAGCGGAGGGCGCTCTTTTCGATATCTGCAAAATTAACAGCTTAATAAAACTAATCCATAAATCCTGGGGCACAGGTAAGTATAGTCAAACTTGGTGGTAGAATGAAGCGCGGTAAATAGGCCCCAAAAGCTTGCTTCTGCTTTAAACATGTGCAAGAATTTTGTTTACGTCAAAGGCCACTGCAGCCGGTTCAATAGTACAGCGCATGTAATCTTAGGCCAAGCATTAAGAGAAGCGCACAGAGGGTGCTATTTTTCAAAGTCAACTGATTAGAGCTTACAGGGTTTGCCAGTGAAAGATGAATATATGACCATTTAATAATTCAAAATCATTTATGAAATAGGATTTTCTAGTGAATCCGGCAAGACCTACAGCAGTTTCAAATTGCCCGCAAAACATTTTCCCTGGGAAGAGGGTTAGAATGTTCCCAATATGCAACAATTATTCTGTAGTATGTCCGTGGATCAAGGCTCTGATGGGGTCATGTTGAGTAGCCGGTCCCATGAGAGTCAGGGAGAGGCGGCCAGGGCAGAATAATAAAGTTCTGCTGGTCATCTCAAATGTTTAAATCACATAGTTTTGTATTGTGGGAATTGGGGGTGGATTGTGATGACACACATTTGGGGACATTCGGGAAAGGAGGTCATGGAAATCCCTTTTGAACCAGTCTTAGTGCTGCAGTTAATATGGAAGTGAACCCCTTCTGCACAGAACCCACCTCAATGTCCAACCCCCTGACATCCCCAACCCTTATGAAGCACACCAGATACTTAAGCATGACCAATGTGTCCAAGAGTGCTTGTAAAGACAAATCAGAATGAGTAGCCCAGTCTCTAAACATAGCCATCACCATACTTACATCCAATTGACAAGAGTATTTTAAGGGATCAAGAGTTACACTTGAACACAGTAATCAGTGTTGATATACATTTGTTGTTATATTGGTAAGATAAAAATAGGAAGGGTTGGGGGAACCTATCTATCCCTAATCCTAATAGGGGTTCCAGCCTCAACAAAACTAAGGAGCGTCTGTGTCAGGATATCAAACAAAAGAGTGTCCTCTGTCTTGTGTCCAAAAATCCTAAACTGACCCTTACACTCTGAACTCAGTATAATGTGCAAAAGGGGATTCTAGTAAGCTATGTACTTGTAGCTTCCTTTCAACATTCTTAAGGTGCAGAAAATACATTTTCATTTTATTTATTTAATGTATTTATTTTTATTTAATGTATTTATTTATTTATATACTGGAGGAACAATGCTCTTTTAATCACAAAAGAACGTATGATAGAAAAGAAATCAGATTTGATGGGAAGCTTCTTACAATGGGGTGAGCTTGAGGAACATTCGGACAAGGTTGTGGAGGGGAGTAAATGGAACATTCACCGGGGACAATACATAAGTGGGCATACATGGATTAAGGACAACCAACATTTGACATTTATTCAGTGCAGGTAGGCAGTATGGCCAGTTGTGCTCGGGATGTGACCATGATGGCTGAAGTGCATGAATGGAGGCAGAGGAAGTGAGGTACAGAGGCAGGTTAGAGGCAAGGGAAACATGATGGCTAGCAGGCAGATGAGGTAGGTTAAGAGGCTAACTAAGAGGCAAAGAGGTAGGCTTTTTGTTTTGGTTTTCAACAAATCCGTTGTCAAGAGGCAGATTAATGTGTCACTTTTGGCGTCTGCCCCACTCAGCCTCTATATCGTAAATGCGAGTGAAGTATGCTGTGCATGGCAATGGCTCCCTCCTCTGCCTCTCCATCACAAGTGTGAGAAATGCTACTCACTAAGGCAACCCTACCAACCTTATGATGGAACAATAGAAGAAGAAATAAATCTGCAAACTCAAGATGAACTGAAAAGCTGTAACCAAAGACGAGAGCAGGTGACCTCACTGCCAAACTGATGCATGAGAAGACAATAGGCATGAAGCAGATATGCACTCACCATGAAAAACCACAGACACTAGGTCTGATGTGCATTTAGACATGAAGAATATGGAATTGGCCGAAATGACCGAATCCAATTTACCTTTAACTACCCCACCAAAATACTTAAAATACATACCACCAAAAGTTTGAACTACAAAAGGTTTCAACCTTTTGTGATATGTATGTTTTGGTGGGGTAGGTAAAAAAAAAAGAAGAAAAACAAAGGCTTCAGGGGCTGCAAGGGTGTCCCCCGCAACACTGCGCTCACCATACTGTACAGTATAGTGAGCAGAGGGTGCGGGGGACAACCCCACAGCTGACCCAAAAAATGCAAAGGCTGCAGGGGCTGCAAGGGGGTCCCCCGCAACACCTGCTCACCATACTTTACTGCATAGTGAGCAGGGTTTCAGGGGACGCCCCCACAGCTGCCTAAATAAAAAAGGCCCCTGCAGCGCCGTTTCCCGATCACGGAAGTGAAAGGGAACCAGCGTCGCAGGGACACTGCGCTTTGAGGTGAAAGGGAAGTATGGGATGGGGTGTGCTGAGGGTGTGGGTGGGTTGAGGGTGTGGGCAGGGGTTAGGTTTTGGGGTTGTTTTACAACGAATGTCCGCATGAGAAATGTGCGAACATTTATGTATATTGTACATATCTCATGCAGTCATTTCCGTCGCGGACCTTTCTGCCACGGTAAAACAACCTCAATCAAAGAATATTACCTGCACCCTATAGACATGAAGAACATAACATAGTCAATGTATACGCTGAAACACTTGACCGATATACATAAATATTAGCTTGCTAAACATAGAAATGCAACATTAACGAGTGGCCATTTTGAATGGATGCTGAAGGTACGTTAAAGTGAATGTGAAACCTTGAAGCTGCTGGGAGATTTTACTTGCTAAATTAGCTGAACAAACAGATCCATGCAGGCCAGATAGGGACTGTGCAGGTTACTAGAGAAAAGAGAGGTCTGCATGGCTCCGAAGAGAACAGAACATAATAATTCCCAAGCGCAAGACATATTTCTCTTAGATTAAATAGTGAATAAACAGCCTTTGAATGGCAGTTGCACACTAATTAGAAGCTTAAATACTGCATAAGGAGTGAATCAACCAAGTCTCTAGTGGCCGAAGAGTGTAATAACACCCATAATAATAGGAGCTAAGATCCTAGTAAAAGCTGAGCAGAATAATTATAATTGGAAGACAGTGGGCCTCATTAGGACCCTGGCGGAGAGGGTATTACGCCAGCGTAGTGCATGGCGTACCTCTCCGCCATACTACGAGTTCCCGTAGCGCCATGGAGGTTTTCTCCGCCTGGTTTTACCAGCCGGAGAAAACCATGGCGCTACGGGACCTCGTTGTTAATTACGCCACCGTATTTTACGGTGGCGTAATTAACTCCTTCCCCACTCCCATTATACCCTATGGGGCGAAAATGGGAATGGGGAAGGGCAGAATGGGGATTGGGGATTTACCGCTCCGCCGAGGTCGGAATGGGGCGGTAAATCCGCCAACCCCCATGGCGCTATCGGCGGCTTTCCGCCATGCTTCGCGGTGCATTTAGCACCGCGAAGTCCGCCTGGGTCGTAATGAGGCCCAGTGTCTATTCATTAACTCCAGACAAATAGGCACCTGCCTTCACTCCCCACAAATTCTCAGGGCAAGAGATGCCGGACAAGTGAAGTTCAAAGCGAGAGGCCATCGCCTGTGACCCAGGAAAGAATGAATGGTGTCTTATTTAACTGGAAGAAGAGGTTCCTTGTTGTCACGCAATCTGACACTATTACTTTCTCATGTGCTTATGACCTGCCAAGTGTCCAAGGTTGGTAAGACCACTACCAACCAATCACAACTCTCAAGATGATGCCACCCTGCAACTGTTGCATTAGCCAATTACCTGCACTGAAAATTATATCTTTCTTACCTTTATCAATTTTGGGGTGGTCCAAGGTGGGGCCATCAGTTGTTGTAGCCAATGAAAGGACTAACCTCTATATAAACTACATGTAGACAATTGCCCTAACCAATCCCTCGATCCCATAGGTTTTTTCAACTAAGATTGTAATGTGATGTTAATTATGACGAAATTTCTGGTTTAATGTGATGCTTCATATTAAGGAATTAGAGAGCTTTGGAGACTTGTACGCCCATTGATGTCCCTGCTTTGTATGAATTGTTAATAAAGCAGAACTTTGCCATTTACCTTGACTATTTCCGTTATTGGTCAAAGGATTTCTCAGACTGTCTCTTCTGCTTGCGCTAGAGTCTATTGGCGACCCCATTACACCATGAGGACTGTTTCTCGGATGTACAGGGGAAGAGAATTCCATGCAAGTGGAGCAAGAAGAGAGAAAGCGCATCAGTTAGAGGAAGCACAGGGAGGGTGAGGAGCCACAAGGGTAGTTGAAGAGTGAAAGTGGAGATTACGAGAAGGCTTATTGTGTTGGCTAGAGGAGGATAGATACAGTGGTGCCTTACCAGGGACAGATTTGTGAACCAGCAGAATACATTTAAATCAAGCCCTGTTCTGCCTTATAAGCCATTCAGTCTGGTGAGGGTATGAGGAAGTAGGTGTGAAGTGATAGAGTTCAAAGATAGCCCTGCTAGTGAAGTTAATTATCTTGTTGGCATAGTCGGGCAGACCAAAGAGGATGCTGGCACAGTAGTCCAGTTTAGAGAAGAAAAGTGTGGTTAAAATGTAAAAGTTCTAACAGAGAAAGGGGGCCTCCCTTTCTCCTATGGTTTCTCTTACTCTCCACCGTTTATCCAGCACTTCCGGATAAAAGTCAATAGTGTCTCTCTGCTTCACCAAAACGGATGGAGTTGCTCCCCTATGTTTCGTTCTTCTACGAATATTTTACTCCGCATTTTTAAGGGGAACAGCTTCTCCCATGAGGTGCTTCAGTTCATATACTGCCACAGTTTTGAGGAAAATACTTCTTTCCCTTAACTTCTTCTGTTTTCCACATTCATTACTTTAACATCTTTCCACTTCACACGAGGGGAATGAGTCTTCCCTTTTGAATTCCTCCACTGGGTACACTTATTTCCACAATTCAAATTTAGTCAAGGGTCATGGCTTTTCCCTTGAGTTTCCCTTAAACGCACAGTTCTTTACATTATTAAATTTCTCATAATCTGTCCTCTTTATATCCCTAGTATACTCTCCTGCCAGGGTATCTGTGACTTTCTTTTTGATCCTTAAAAGGGGTATGGATCCTCCCTCTTGTAGTCACAATTTCAGGTTCACTTCTCAGCTCACTCCTGGTGTACTCTCCTGCCTAGATACCACTTCACTTCCTTTTCTCACTCCTGGTTTACTCACCTGCCAGGATATTGCTGCACTTCCTTTTGTCTTCCTCTCTTGGGTCTGAGTCCCAGACTCACTGTCTGCCTGGTTCACTATCCTGTCAGGGTTTTGCTTTCTCTATTCACTCTTTCTTTCATCCACTGACCCTCTTTTGACAAACTTTGTTTCTGTTTTAATTTCTCTTTTCATAAATTGGGTTTCTGACCCACTCTCAACACTAATCCCTTCTTTGAAATACTGTGTCACTGCCCCTTTCTTAACAATGTTTTCATACGTGTAACTTTCTTTAATATATTAAATTGGTCTCTCCCGCATTATCACTGCGATGCAGCATTTGCCTTCTTGCGCCCGGTAACCCATTCGTTCTCCCTGGGCTTACCAGGTGACTTTGGCGGTTCTCGGGTCTCTTCTTCTGCTTCTCTCCCAATCCACTGACCAGGCATGCGTCACATCAGCCGGTCAACTCCAACTTTGCTTTCCTTCGCTTCAGGCGGCTCCAGCTGCCCACAGTCATCAATCAGTAAGCACAATCTCCCTGCACAAGGTTCATATCAGCCTCCATGCTGCTTCTTACAATTGGCTCATCTCTGGAATCCCAACCGGTGTCCGAACAAGTTACTAACAGCTTCTAACTCTCTCTCAGATCCCTGTCAGCTGTGGCAGTTTTAACTTACCAGCATATTTTCCGAAGCCCAGAATGCAGCGTTGGCCTACCTGCTTCTGGTCATTGCTCCATCCCTCTTCCTCATCTCAGTACTAAAATGCAGGAGGTAAGGTAAATTGGGTGATTGGTTGGGAAAACCTGGGGAATTAGTATCTATGTCACAATAGATCGTACAGGTATGTTGTAAAGATACATGGGTGCCATGTGGACCCATGGCAGCATGGTTGTTTTGGTTCAGTGTTTACCTACCTGGTCATCCCCTACATGGTCCTCCCACAGATAGCCACCCCAAGGCCAGATTCAGGCAGCTTTTGCTGTTCCCTATCCACGTAAGAGAAGCTTACCTCCAGAGAATTTGTGACAATATTCTTAGATTCGTCACAGCATCTAAAAGAAGGATGGGGACAGGAGACCTGAATACCCTTAAGCAGCTAGCAATCCTGGCTCTCTCCAGTTGGAAAGCCTCCTCAAAAGTGTGCTTAGCAGGGATAGCTGACATGTAAGTATTAATGGTGCAATATGGGTATTCAGTGATTATAACTATCACAGTTAGTGGTGGTCTTCTAGATTGAATCTTGTAAATTGACTTTTCATTTTGTTTTATTTGTGTGTGTTGGGTGTCTGTGCATGTGTGTGTGTGTTGGTATATGTGTAGGGGTAGTATGGGGAGGGTATCAGGTAGGGTCAGGGGTAAAGTAGGCATGGGGATCCCTGATTTAGTGTCAAACTAGAGGACACAGACTAACTGTGGTCGTTGTAATCACATCAAAGCTGTAGTAAAACAGTGAGGGAGACATATGTGCAATACAAATTACCACCTACACAAGACCTCTAAATGAATTACACATCCTGTCTGAAATGCATTGGACACCCGTGAGGCCTGACACCAACCATACCACCAACTGCAGAAACCCTTATAGTACTAAAGGGTGAGGCTGATGGAAGGGGTACAGTCAAATGTCTGAAAATACCAGAAGGAGTAGCAGTGGGGTCGACGCCATCTGAAGGGTCATGTTGGCCCCTCCAAAATGATGTGACCAGAACTAGAGAAGTGCTTTCAATTGAGCTTGAAGGAGAGTCTAGGCGGCAATTATGGAAAAGGGAAGGAATGCATAATGTCTACCCGGGCTCCACCACTGAAAAAAATAATCTGTTGTCCTTGCGAGGGTATTTGGACACCAACTGAAATAAGACAGCATCAGCGTGTTCAGATAGGATGTAAACTGTTATGACTTCGGAGTCTGAGGCAAGGAAAGATTGTCTGCCAGATTGAGGAAGACTGGGAGATATTCTGCCTGCACCTTTATATGGTATGTGAGAAAAGAATTCCAGAGTGTGAGGGCCAGGTCTTACAATCACAGGGAGTTGGTTACCTTGTAGCTAGTTGACATAATGCACTGGCATTGCTTTGTCCATGAGCAGTCTTACAATGCAGTGCGGAAATCTGTCCTCAAAGCATCTGATAGCAAAAGAACCTGCAAACATCTCTAAACAATTGATATGCCATACTGACTCCAGCAGAGACCATAGCCCCTCCCCCCCCAGTCAAGGTCTGACCACACCTGGGAGCCCCAACTTCTTTGGCTTGTATCTCATTCTAACTGCAGACAGGGGGAAGTAGCGAATATAGCCCTGCCATTCCAGGCCTATAGGTGTCTTGCCCACCAAAGCAATTATCCTCTTGCATTGAAGGAAACGTTTGCAGAGAGCATGCATTTTTAGCTTTTAGAGGGCTCTGCAATATAAGGTGCTGGAAATATTGTTTGCATGGAAGAGAAGAAAAGGCTGGTAAGATTAGCCAACAATCTGATTGGTACCACAGTTTCCCCCAAAGCCCTCCTGACTTCTCTCCTGATGAGGACCAGCCATCTGCTTTGAAAGCTGAAGTTGGAGTTCTGGGAAACATTCAGAAACCCCAATAGTTGCATCTTCTGAGCTGGAATCAGATCTGAGTATGGGAAGTGTGTGACAAACCCCATGAAGTGGTGTAACTGAACTGTCATATTCTCATGGAGACAGAACACTGACTATGGTTCGCTCGTAATCAAGATATCGTCTAAATAGATTATAAGCTGGATTTCACTGGCATGAAGCTATTCTGCCACAGGCTGCAGAAGTTTGGTGAAACACCAAAGAGTGAATAGAGTCCAAACAGCAGGACTGAAAACTGATAATGCTGACTTTACCACAAAAATTGAAGCAATTTCCTGTGACGATGAAAATTGGGCACTATGAGATAGGCATCTTTGAGATGTGGATCTAGACAATAAACCAATCTTTCAGTCAAAGGACATCCTTCAAGATGAGGATGATCTTCATCTTAAAATGGCAGAAGATAACAAACTGATTCAACTCTTGTACCCTGTGTCCTTTTTCTCCACAAATACAATTTTGCTGAGGGATCCACACTGATGCCCCATGCCTTTTCTATAGCCCTTGTCATAAGCAAATCTCAGATTTAGTTGTGAATGAGAGCCTGGTCTTTCTGTAAGAAGAAGGCAACCTTCTTGCAGCGGAATTGATGTGGTGGAGCCGTAAACTCCAGCCTTACTGCTCGTGTTGTTTGCAACACCCATATGTCATAGGAAATAAGAAACCAATTTCTGGTAAAGAATTGTAGACATCCCTCTACAGGAAGACTGATTCCCGGGCTGCTTACCTTGGGTAACATTGGCTCTCCCACAGCCACCTCCGAAACTATAACCTAGGATCTTTGAGGGGAAAAATCTGTGTCTCCCTGTAGATGCGATGCATTGGACTTCTGGATATCAGGCGAAAGACGGGCTTGATATGCCCTGTTATTGGCCTTCTGAATGGTGCCTGTCACAAGTGACCCGAGTAGAGAACGAAGTGAACAAATATCTTTTAGGAAACATTTGACCTTTTCTAGAGAGGTCAAATTACTAATGAATTTACCCAATTCTTTCACAAACTAGTTTCCAAAGAGTAATTGACCAGAAACATCGGGACCCCTAACATCTCAAACCCCCCAAATGGGGGGTTTTCCTGAACAATAGATGCATTGACATGCCCGGGAAAAAGAAAGCCATCTGCGCCTAACAACTAATCTTTCCTGGAGCAAATGACAAGCCTGAAGCTTTGGCTTCGTCCGCTAATTCCAAGATATGTTAGACATGGCCTGAGATATTAAGTGGTCTATTTTGGCAGGCCTGCCTGACCCTGTCCACCCCCTTAGACACATGCCGGCCATACCTGGAAAAAAGTTATAATTTTAGGATCAACATAATAGGTGAAAGCCATGCCTAATGGTAAGGATGGGATAGGGCCTATGGCCATCAATTTGATCCTGGCTGCCGATTACATGTTATCCTTTAAAAAGGCCCATGCAAACTCCTCAGCTACCTTTCTGGGTCCAGTGGATCTTCTTTTTTTTATTTTGATTTGGTTTAAAATAAACTTTACACACAAAAGATAAAAACATAATACAAATATACATATTATCTTCATAAAAAGAAAGCAAAGAGCAAATAGTAATTGCAGAGTTTTAAATATTAGATCATGCACTATGTCATCAGGCCAAATGACCGAAAACATAATTTAGGAATTGACATAGAGAAAGCATCAAGGATATATTTTCTCCCCACATAAACCTAGACCATAGTAATTCCCTTGAAACTACAGTAGCAAATCATTGTGGGTGTTTAAAGTACCTAACTCTCTGTGGAACAAGAGCCGGGCACTCCATCACCCAATATTTCAAAGTTTCAATAGGGTCACATCCAAAACAGAAACAACATTTTAGGGTTTTGTCTGGTATTTCATTCAACCCCCCCACCCCCCCAATGTTTAGTCCGTTTATTGGTAGGTAATTGAGTGAGTTTAAAGAGCATGCAGAGAGAACGCATTTTTCGTGGATGGAAAGCATGTTAAGTAAGTTGAGAAGTTTTCCCTTTTTCTCAGGAATTTTGCATACTCCATGTATGAATAATACAATTTGATAGAGTCAAGTGTACGCAACCAATCTTGCCTAAAAAGTTTTAATTTTGCTCCACCTGGGTGATTAAGTAGTTATTCCTCTGTTGACCCAATCGTAACAAGCAGATCTATCATCCTTCCCACGTACTTATTAATAGAAGGTATATTTTTTTCCTTCATGAGACCTTTGAGTAATTCTGCAATTGTCTCCATAAGTATCTTTCTTGTAGTGAAGTTAGGGCCAAATCATGCCGAATAACCGAGTTAGCGATGGATATTGCCAGTGACAACACCTCTTCCAAAGGTGAGCCTGTAATGAATTCAAATAATCCCTGAGGTCCAGAAGTGACAGATCCAGACCATACAGAAGCACATGTTCAATTTCCATAAGATAATAATGAAGGGCAGGGAGAATAGAGAATCTGCACACTTTGTCCAGTATCTGTTTCATATGTGAAACAAGTGGCGTAATATTATGCCTCAGCGACTGTTGCCACATGGTAATAGAGGGTGAATTTGAGAGGTTATATCCAAGATATCTAACAGATGGAACCTGCTTTTCCCCTCGCAAGACCCACCTCATAAGCTTAGGCTGCCTTTGAGTTGTAAAAATGAAAATCTTTGATTTTAAGCCATTGGCCTTGAGGTTATTTAGCGCACATTGAAAAAAGATATCCAATTTGCGCTGTAGGCCAATCGGCGTACAGTCAAAAAAAATTAGATTGTCTACAAATGCGAGCCAGTGAAGTCTAAGTTTACCTAGCCTAGTCGGATAAATGTCATTCCTACACCACAGACTCTCGCTGTCACTCAAATAGAGGTTGGAAAGAGTGGGAGCAAGGAAACACCCTTGCTTTAGACTCACTTGAGTAGAAATTGATCTAGAAAGAGCACCTTCCCTGGTTAGACAGATTCTGATGTAAGTATTTCTGTGGAAAAGGGCAATGAGCTGGACTAGTTTTAGCAGGACTCCAAAATGGATCAGCATGGACCATAGATTTTCTCGCAGTACACAATCAAAGGCAGAGGACATATCCAGTGATGCCATTTAGACATGGATCCTACTTGGAACTTTGACAGAACAGGGGTCTGAACAATAACCAGATTTAAATCTCTAAGGAGAAGAATCGAATAGACCTTGCTAGCAGAGTCTGTGAGTGCAATTGGTGTAAAATTCTCTAGTAGAGTTGGATCACACTTCTTATAGACTGGAATGATTATAGATTGGGTCCATGACAAAGGAATGGTGTGGGTTACAAATATGTGGTCAAAATGGGCCTTGAGGTAGGGCACCCAGGGCTGAGAGGCCTCTTTCAAAACACAGGGTGGAATACCGTCACGCCCAGGGGCTCTGGACGGTTTCAGTCTAGTGAGAGCCCATTCAATATCTTCCTCATTCCATTTACATGGACCAGCTATAAGTGGTCCCATAGTAGGATATTGGATTTTTGACAGAGGCCAAAAAAGAGTAAACCTAGCTGTACAAAATTCAACCCATCTGTCTTCCACAATTGAACACTCTCTCCCATAGGTGTCTGCTCCAACAGTATTATTAATAACGGTATTGGATGGACGAAGTGGAAGAAGCGAGGGGCACAAAGGAGCTAACTAATTCAAACTAAATCAAACTTGTAAAAACAGGTAAAATACAGTTAAATCAAGGGGGAAAAATGTATTAATAATACCCCAAAATTGTCTGGTATTTGCATATGATATGTGATGTAACATATATTGATTGTCTTTAATCTGTAGATCAATTCTACATGATTTAAATGCCACTGACAGATTAATTGTTTAACTTGCTGGAATTCAACCATACTCAGTGCTTTAGTAACCAATTGTTTCAAGGTCCTACTTTTTATCCACTTAGAGTTGGCAATTTTAGATTGAAATTGCTTAGTAACATTTTTTTAATGTAGACTTCTGAGAAAAAGTCAAATGTTTCAGGCAAATACAAGCAATTTGGTTGAATCTGGCAATCATCTCATCATTGATAATGACTGTGTCTTTACGCAGTCCTACACCTTCCACCAACTCAGCAATCGAATGAACAAACCTTGGATAGAGTTTGTGATCCCACCTAAGTCTCCATCCTCCTCCCTCCAGAGAGATACAAGATGCAGGCAAAAAGGAATCACAAGCCCTATGTGGGAGATCGAAGGAAAAGATGAATGCCAAATGATATCCCCATCTTGAAATCCATACATTGACATGGACCAGAGTTTTCTTTTATCTTGGAGGACATATTGATATAGTAAATCTGTGTACGATGGGAACCTCTATGCCATGTGTATGTGGGTAGGTCATCCAATGGTAGACACTGTAACAAGAACAATTCCCATTTTGACAAAAAGGAATCCCAATCCTTTCCTCTTTTTAGACGTACATTAGAGGAATAGGTAACCCCTTTAGCCAGATTCCACCTTCCACTATCTGCACAATTAGATTTGAAGTCACCTCCAAAAATAATTGAATGAGAAAAACCTTCTACAAGCCACCCTTTCATCAATGATGTTATAGTCATGTGTATGGACTTCATTGGCTGTCTATCAGGATTCCAATCTATATTGATCAAAAAGGAAATTAACATTCAAGCAGCTAGTTTAAATAGCAACCACCAGAAGGGATTCTTTTGAAAGGATCAACTCTGACTTGAGTTGAAGAGAATTGTGAATGGCAATGGCTAATCCCCCACTCGGACTACCCCTATTTGCACGAACAGACAAACTAGTTTACGTATGGTAACCATGAAGTTCAAAATGTGTCGTCATCATAGTCTCCTGTAGCATTAGAACACTGCAGTCCCTCAGAACAGCTGAAGTGCAAAATATTCTATGAAAATGCACCCAGCCACAAACATTCCATGATAGAGCCTTAATCAGGTGAGGGTTAGGGTTGAGTCGACCCCTGTCACAGCCCTATCAAGGATTTTAGCGCCATCTCCACCCAAGCGCAGTCCTGCTATATTACATTGGAATCCATGGGATATTGCACAGGGTTCTTAGACATAGTATCAGCTGGCTGGGATCCCCCCACCCCTGGTGAGGAATGGACAGAAAAAACATTGCTTCGTCTTCAGCTTTTATGTCAGATATTTCATAACCTAAAGAGAACACAATATTTTGTTGCTCCCATGCCATTTTAGATGCTGTTACCGAGTGGAAATGGCAAATCATTCCATTATTGTTTACCAAGGGTAAAGAGATCAAGTCAATACCATCCAAATGTAAAGATCTCAAAAATTGAATCTGCTGAAATGTTCCCAGAATCCTGATTCAATTCATACGTATCTGACCGTTTCGTACAATGTGGCTCTCCCATCCCAATGTTTTGGCTGTAAAACATTCTGAATCTGAGAGATAGCCATCCCTTTAGTGCTGTAGGAAGATAGTTGAGAAGTAAAATCCTCACAATTCTAAACATTGGTTGCCAGCATAGCAGTCGGTTGAGCCACAACTTGGGACCCACTAGAAATATTCTGGCCCTCATTGCGACCCAGGCGTTGGAACGTGGTGCTAATAGCACCATGGTCCATGCCAGTAACTTACCGACTCCGCCATGGCGGAATGGGGAATTACCGCCCCATTCCGAGGTTGGCGGGTGGTAATTCCCCATGCTGCCATGGCCCTTCCCCATTCCCATTTTTGCCCCATAGGGCTCAATGGGACTGGGGAAGGCGCTAATTACGGCACCGTAAATTACGGTGCCGTAATTAGCTCCTAGGCCGCTTTGCGGGTTGGTTTTTTAACGCCTGCTAAAAGCAGACGTTAAAATGCCACCCGCAAAGGGACCTCGTAATCAGGCGTTAAAGGCTTAACGGCGCTGCCACCTTTTACGGTGCCGTTAACCCCTTAACGCCTGGGTTGTAATGAGGGCCAGAGTGTTCCCAAGTCAATGATATTGTCGGTCACTAGCAGTTGGTGTAGAAAGTTTAAAGAGGAACTCCTATTCTTTGCTGCTGGCATATTTTTGGATTGTCTTCCTCTTTTTGCTGTTTTTTTTTGGTTGATTTATTCTTATATGCCACTTGGGGTAGACAACCCAAAACATAATTTGTCAAAGTACTCGCAATTCCCACAGGAACATTTGTTGACACAGGCTCTGGGGAGTCAAAAAGGACAGGATGCAAGCTCAACCAGAACAGACGTACTGTTAGGTGTTTGGGTGATGGGGATGGGATTCTCACCCGACAAAGTATCCAGTCCGACTGGTAATAAATTCTCTTCATTATCCAAAAAGACTGGTTGGTCAATTCTGTCCTTAACAGCCAAATCATTGAGTTTAGAAATATTTGCCTCCACTGCTGTCAGTTTTACCACATTCATTGTTACAATATCCTTGTCATACAGTCTTAGCTTCGATTCCAAAACTAGAAAAAGTACCGAGATGGATGCAGGTTTTAGCATATCAACACTTGGCAGGATATTTGACTGTCTACGCATCTCGATATTTTTGGGTGCAAAATGATTGAAATCGATACAATTATGGGTGAAGTTTCCCTCCTGACCAATAATAACTTCCAAAGGCGCTTTAACTACTGGTCTGACATGGTTTCTGAAAATATGTTCCTCATTTAGAATGTTTGAAACCTCCATATCATGACACAGCCGCAGAAAGGATTCATCAAGAATAGGGGATTTCTGGTGTTGATGGTCTGGAAGACACGGAAGAAGCCGATGGTGGAGGACTGGATTTTAGATGTTAGAATTGTATCCAGACTTGAGAAAACGATGTATTGTAAACTAAACAAGGAAACCCTTTATGAGGAAATGTGGGGGAGCTTTATTGACCTTTATGGATGATGCTAGATTAGGTTCTGGAGTGGAGTGCATTGGTCTATTAGCATTAATATATGGGGAGGGGGTTTGTGTTGTCTATGTGGTTGTTTTGTGTGGTCTTACTTGTGTGTTGTCATTTGTTTGATACATCTGGCTTTGTTTTAGGTTAGTTAGTTTCATATGTTGAAATACAGAGTTATGGTTTGGAATTGTGTTTTATTTTGTTTTCCACTGTTATGTATTTTTCAATTCAATGACCTAGGATGTTAATTCTGTTGTTTATTGTAACTTGTTGAAAATGAGAAATAAAGAGTTAAAAAAAAAAAAATAAAAAAAAAAGAATAGGGGATTTCTCTTTATTTCCAGGATTGTTTGGCTCAAATTGTACCACCTATCCTTGATCAGGGTTTGTTTTTACAGGGGTAGGGCCCGTAGGGTTACACAATCCAATGTGTCATTTGGTACAGTGTGAGTCTCTGATACCAAAACTTGGGCATAAGTAATTACTTCAGTATTTACCACATTGGGGGACTGACCCTCCGTTTCTCCCAAGCTGTCCACCTGTAACATAGAACCTGGCGTCTTAAGCGGCAGTATAGCACTGTCTTTGATACAGTCAGTATATTCATTAATTTATTTATTTGGGTAATATACATGTAATTAAGTTGTTTTTTGTATATACAATATAAAACTATACAATTTGATAAGAAACATTAACACAACAAATACAATACGACAATTATACAATATTACAATCGAAAAACAACGTGTGTATAATAAATATATCAGTTTCTAATTCTAGATGAATAATACTACAAGTAAAAAGCGCATCGCAAACAAACATGAATATTAAAAAACACCTTCTAGCAATTGATTTAAAATATCATTCATTAATAGCAGCGGGCAGAATGGATCTCATCCCATTCACACAAGACTTACGGTGTAGTACTGTAGCCATACTCAGCTAGCGTTCAACTTCGAGCAGCCAGCCGCTGGTGCCACGGGAGCCACGAGAGCATGGAACACTCTCCTCACTCCGCTCTCTCTGCTATACAAGCGGTAGATGTAGAAGCAGCCTCTGTAGTGCAGCGCCTCCCCCTACAATGGAACAGGTATAGCGACTCTGCTGGGCCAGTAGATTCAGGTAGAGTGATTGCAGAACACAGAACACTCCATTCCAGTGGATCTGGTTCAACACCCACGTGGTCATCATCCCCCAACACATCTACTTACAAAATAGGGGTAGGGTGCAAGCCAGGAAACCTTAGCAATGGTACTAGATCCAACCTGGCTCTTTTGCCTGATTCTGATCCTCCTCCAGGTAAGACGGTCTACTGAGAGTCTGAATTATCTCTACCCTGGGTGAACCCAGTCACGTCCTTGCTCTGGAGTCCCCAGCTAAGGTAAATCATGCCAGGAGGTTGGCTGCTCATTGTATTTCCTCTTTGTATATGTGTTGCCAAACCTTGTCCCCAAATCGCATTTCCCAACCCCTAAGATCTGACTATCCTGAGGAGAGTTGGGTAACCGGGAAGTCAAAGCCTGAGAAAGGAAAGCTTCAATATTTTGGGGAAAAGAGGATCATTTTTTGCAAGGGCTTTATCCACCTGGATAAAGGGCAATGAACAAATTACACAAAATTGTCCAACCAAATGTCCTTGCCTCCCTGGTGCTTCTCTGGCCCCACCGGCTCAGAAATGAGGTCTTCTATGAGGTCCCACTCCTCAAAGCACATTATTACATACAGAAAACCAAAATCACACCAAGATCAAAGAATCCCTACTGCTCAGCCAACTCAGATTACTGTGCCCAAGAACCATTAAATCAATCCTTACGTGTGGATACCGGACATGCTCATGTTTACAGGTCCGTTCCTCCTCTGGTCATTTTAACATAGGTGCCGAATCCTCCTGGGGACAGAGGACCACAATCCTGCGGTCATCAGGTCTGCATGAACAAGCAAGTAATCATAATCACAGAATTCCACAGCCCATGGATAACACACCTTTATATAACAGAAGGCATATAGACCCATATAGGCCAGCAGATGCTTATAAACTGAAGGAAATACCTCCAAACACATAGCATGGCCCGGAGTGCACCATCTTCTGTTATACAAAGCCTAAAGTCCTAACAAAGTCAAAAGCAGAACCCTCATGCCACAACACTCACCAAACACACCCCAAAATGTTTAAAAAATAATACATATCTTTTTTGCATGGAGCAGTAAAAAAGGGCAAAGGCTTGGGGATGGTGACTCATAGTAGGATGAGGTGGCTTATTGGCCAATACTGTCAGAATTGGAAACTACCACCCCCGAAAGCACCTCACCTGACTCCTTAAAGGAATCCTCCTGGGTAGATGTCTTTGGTCTTCTCCTCCCCTCCTTCTTGATCTCCTGCGGGTCTTCGTCCGTCTTGGTGCTCTTCCTTCCCTTTTTGTCCTTCTTGCGCTCGTAGAGATAGGGGCGAGCTCTGCTTGAGGCCACCCTGACAGTGGTAGGAACAAGCTGCCAGGTGGACCCAGGGGAGCCAGTCCCGTAACGCCAGGGAAAAAGCCAGTGACGGCAGAAAAAACCCTGTAAGATGGCGAGTCCTTGCTGGCAGGGAGTGTGTCGGAAGTGGAGGAGGCCGGTGAATGGTATACAGTAACAGTACTTGAATCCAAGTATTACCGGACGAGGTAGACTGATGTCGAAAAGGATTGGAAGAGAGTCCACTGCGATCCAAGGAAAGCAAAAGCGGAGGCTGCACACGAGTAGTCAGGAGAGAAGGTAAGGCTATAATGCAGGTAAGAGTGAGAGAGGGAGAGAGAGAGAGCTGGTACAGGAGAGCGAGAGAGAGTGGAGAATGAGAGAGCGAACAGAAGCGGGAGCGAGCAAGGAAGGGAGAGAGAGAGAAATAGTAAGGAGAGCGAGCGGGAGCAAAAGCGGGTGAACAAGAGTAAAGAATCTAGCGAAAGAGAGAGAGAGAGCAAGCGGGAGCGAAAGCGGATGAACAAGAGTAAGGAATCAAGCGCCAGGGAGAGAGAGAGAGCAAGCCGGAGAGAAAGAGCGAAGGGGCGCGAAGGATAGCTTTACAGTACGGAACCCCGTACAAAAGGAAAGAGCCGAGAAACAGGGAAAGCCGAAGCGGGCTGAGTACTAGGTAGAAAAGTATCAAAGGACCAAGCTCAAGGAGCGGCACTGCAGGCGAAGTTAGCGAAAGGCTGACAATGCGAGTTGCAACGCACAGCGTTGTGGGCGTGGCTACCTTTTAAAGGAAAAGGACCAAAAAGACTAGAACGCTAAGGACCGCAAGGTGCCTAAGTAAGCCTCCATCTTTTCCACAGTGTCCAGGGTCGCGTTGTGACAGTATGCCCCCTTCTCATCTGGGATCCCCCGGGATTACCCGGATGAAGGCGGTGAAAAAGACGTAACAAGCGAGGGGCATGGATGTGGCTTCTAGGTTCCCAGGTACGCTGTGCAGTGGAGTACCCCTTCCAATGTACCAGGTACTGAACTGTACCATGTCTGTAGCGAGAATCCACCAGCCTCTCCACCTCGTATTCCTCAGGTTCTGGATTATCGGGAATTGATGAGCGTGGCACTGTCCGACCATGCGGATCTGATAGATAGGCCTTGAGAAGGACGAGTGGAACACAGGATGGATGCGCTTCATACTGTGAGGAAGTTTCAGGCGAAAGGCCACCGGATTGATCTGTGCGGAAATGGGGAAAGGCCCAATGAATCTGGCAGAAAACTTCCCTGGGTTTAACCAGCGTGGCAAGAATTTAGTGGACAACCAAACTTTAGTGCCAACAGTCCATTTGGGGTTTTGAGATCTCTTCCTGTCAGCGTACTTCTTTTGGAGCTTCCTGCTAGTCTCCAAGTTCTTCTTAGCCTCCCCTTGTATACGTCTTAGTTCACTAAGCCTTTGGTCAACCGCAGGGACAGCAGTCGATGGTATTCCGACCAAGGGGATATGCATGGGATGAAAGCCATAGGAGAAAAAGAATGGACTGGTTCCTAGGGAAGAGTGCACTGTATTATTGTAGGCGAATTCCGCCGTGGAGAGAAAAGACTTCCAACTCTCCTGTTCTTGACCACAGAAACAACGAAGGTACTGTTCTAAAGTGGAGTTCAGACGCTCAGTTTGTCCGTTGCTTTGGGGGTGATAACCAGAAGAGAGAGCTCTACTGATTCCCAGAGTCTTGCACAGTGTAGACCAGAAACGAGAAGTGAATTGAGAGCCTCTGTCGGAAACGATAGTTTGGGGTAGACCGTGAAGCCTAACCACATCTCTCAGAAAAACCTCAGCTAATTCTGGAGCCGATGGTAGGCCAGGTTGAGGAGAAAAGTGTGCCATCTTACTCAGGGAATCTACGGTAACCATGATGGCGGTAGAACCCATAGAGAGAGGAAGATCCACAATAAAATCAGTAGAAATATGTTCCCAAGGACGTGCTGGCAAAGGTCCTTGTTGAAGGAGACCCAAAGGGCGATGCGTAGAGGGTTTACTGGAGGCGCAAATAGGACATGCGGCTACATAAGCCTTTACATCCTTGACTAAAGTGGGCCACCAGAAATACCTTGATACCAAATTGGTCGTGGCTCCTTGCACCTTGTGGCCAGCAGAAGGTAGATTGTCACACCAAGACATTGCTTGAATTTGAAGCTCTTTAGACGGAAGGAACAGGGTGTCCTTGTAGAAATACACTGTCCCTCTTTTCTCCAATGAAGACAGACGGTCGTTGGGTATCTGGGTATAACTAGTTGTACGTTCAACCTCTTGTAGAAATGAATTGACCGCCCCTAATATCCTTTTCCCCGAAAGAATCTCTTCAGGTTTGTGTCCGTCTACTGGGCATTCTTCTCCTAGGCTCTGGGATAAGGCATCAGCCAACACGTTCTCCTTCCCTGGAAGATACGTGATGTCAAAGTCAAATTGGGAGAAGAAATAGGCCCACCGGGCATGTCTGGAATTGCGACACTCCATTTGTTGGAGTACCTTAAGGTTCCTATGATCCGTTCTCACCAGAAATGGATGGGCAGCCCCCTGTAACAGATGTCTCCACTCGACACAAGCCTGGCGGATGGCCAACAATTCCCGTTCCAATACCGAGTAGTTTCTTTCACTCGGGGTGAGTGTCCGGGAGTAGTACCCCACCGGGTGTTCGATACCATCCTTACCAGACTGTAATAAGGCTGCTCCTAGGCTACCTCCAGAGGCGTCCGTTTCAACCACAAAAGGAAGGGACTGATTCGGTTGAATGAGGATGGGCGCAGTGGTGAAGGCTTCTTTGAGTACCTGGAAAGCTTGTTCTGCCTTCGAGTCCCATACAAATTCTTGACCCTTCTTTAGTAGATTGGTAATGGGTAGCACGATCTCCGAAAAATTTGGGATAAAGCGTCTGTAAAAATTCGAGAGACCCAAGAACCTCTGTATATCCTTAGGGCTGCTGGGAGTGGGCCATAGAAGTACCGCCTTCACCTTCTTGGGATCCATCTGAACTCCTTCTTTGGAGAGAATAAAGCCTAGGTAGGGAACAGACGAGGATTCAAAGATGCACTTTTCTGGCTTTAAAAATAGATGATTCTCTTGTAGTCTTCTTAACGCCTGCTCAACGTGTCTGTGGTGTTCGGCCGGAGAAGAAGAGAAGACAAGAATGTCGTCAAGATAGACTACTACAAAAGAGTATAGCAGGTCTGAGAATATCTTGTCCACAAACCGTTGGAAAACCGCTGGGGCGTTTACCAGTCCGAAGGGCATCACTCGATATTCAAAGTGTCCCAGAGGAGTTCTGAAGGTGGTTTTCCACTCATCTCCCTTCTTGATTCTCAACAAATGATAGGCACCTCGAAGGTCGAGTTTGGTGAAAATGTTAGCCCCTTCAACTGCTTCCAGTACTTACTTTATAAGAGGCATGGGATATCTGTCTCTTATAGTCATACAGTTCAAACCTCGATAATCAATACACGGTCTCAATTTGGAGGTCCCTTTCTTGGGTACAAAGAACATAGATGCTCCGGCAGAGGAGCGTGACTCTCTGATGAGACCGTTCTGAAGGTTTGCGTCCAGATATTCCTTAAGGGCCCTTCTTTCTGGGAGAGACATGGGATACATTCGGCCGAAAGGAACGGAAGCACCTGGTTTTAACTCAATGGAGCAGTCTTCAGGCCGATGAGGAGGTAAAGAGCGTGGTAATTCGTCTTCAAAAAGTTCGGCGTATTGTTGGTAGCAGAGCGGCACCATCTGCACCACTGAGGCGGATTTAGGAGTAGGGATTCCCTTACCAGGAACCGGATTGGTCTGGAGAAGGCAGGAAGAAGTACAGAAAGAAGATGAAAGCATATAGTGTTGGCTGACCAGTCTATAGTAGGATTATGCTTACGTAGCCATGGTATACCCAGTATTATTGGGAAGTGTGCGGCTCTTATCACATCGAAGACAATCTGTTCTTGGTGTTGAAAAAGAAGCATGGTAGCGGGTATGGTTTCTTGTACAATGGGCCTGGAGGAGAGTGGAGTTCCATCCACTCCTTCTACGGGTAAGGAACAGCTCTTTTGTAGAAAAGGCACCCCCGGATCTTGAGCCCACTGGACATCGATGAAATTACCCGCAGCACCACAGTCCAACATAGCCAAGACCTCAACGGTGGGATTGGGCTCGAAAGTGAGATGAATGGTGAACACCAACAATCTGTTATCATCTTCTATAGCCTTCTGACAAGTAAGGTTGCAGGGATTGATCGTCTCTGCCCGGTTCTTATCCCTGCTCAAGACCGAGGAGAAGCATTTCCCGAACGTCTTGGAGGTACTTCGGGGCAGTTCAGGAGCAAATGCTTAGAAGATCCACAGTACATGCAGAGACCCAGATCTCTACGTCTCTTTCTCTCCTCTGGAGTCAGGGGGCCTCTAGTTGTTCCGATCTGCATCGGTTCTTCAGTCTGGCTCCGATTAGGAAGAGGAACTGGAGTAGTACTGGCAGAAGGAAGGTTTCGGAACCTCCTCCTTTCTTGTCTTCGCTCTTGAAGTCGGTATTCCAGCTGAAGAGTCAGAGTCACTAGTTCTTGGAAGGAGGTTGGACGAGCCACTCTGGCTAGCTCGTCTTTGAGATCGCCATGGAGTCCCCGGCGAAAGAGGGTTTGTTGAGCAGAGTCAGGCCATCCTGCATCCTTTGCCAGTCTGATGAAAGCAGAAGCAAAAGTTTGAACATCTTGATTCCCTTGACGAATGTCCAAGAGGGCTTCATAAGAGGAAAACTGAACCTCAGGTCTGTCGAATCTGGCTCTCATCTGTTGGGTAAACAGGGAATAATCGTTGACTGCTGGATCGGATTGGGATATCAACGGGGTGGCCCAAGCCAAGGCGTTTCCGACGAGATTAGCAACAAGGAAACCAACCTTGGACCTGTCTAGTTCGTAGGCCTTCGGTCTAAAAGTGAAATAGACCATGCAAGCATCCAGGAATTCCTTCAAATGCTTTGGATTGCCATCATATTTTCCAAAAGAGAATGACTGTGGAGGCAAGTCGCCCCGAGTAGCATCTCGTACTGCGATCTGTTGTCGTAGACTGACATTTTCGGTTCGGAGATTCTGTACTTCAGTCTGAAGGCCTTGGATAGCAGCTACCATCTCCTGGATCTGTTCTAGGGAGGCCATGTTGACTTGCGGGCATTGCAAACTGTCAGAATCAGAAACTACCACCCCGAAAGCACCTCACCTGACTCCTTAGAGGAATCCTCCTGGGTAGATGTCTTTGGTCTTCTCCTCCCCTCCTTCTTGATCTCCTGCGGGTCTTCGTCCGTCTTGGTGCTCTTCCTTCCCTTTTTGTCCTTCTTGCGCTCGTAGAGATAGGGACGAGCTCCACTTGAGGCCACCCTGACAGTGGTAGGAACAAGATGTCAGGTTGACCCAGGGGAGCCAGTCCCGTAACGCCAGGGAAAAAGCCAGTGATGGCAGAAAAAACCCTGTAAAATGGCAAGTCCTTGCTGGCAGGGAGTGTGTCGGAAGTGGAGGAGGCCGGTGAATGGTATACAGTAACAGTACTTGAATCCAAGTATTACCGGACGAGGTAGACTGATGTCGAAAAGTATTGGAAGATAGTCCACTGCGATCCAAGGAAAGCAAAAGCGGAGGCTGCACACGAGCAGTCAGGAAGGAAGGTAAGGCTATAATGCAGGTAAGAGTGAGAGAGGGAGAGAGAGAGAGCTGGTACAGGAGAGCGAGAGAGAGTGGAGAATGAGAGAGCAAACAGAAGCGGGAGCGAGCAAGGAAGGGAGAGAGAGAGAAATAGTAAGGGAGAGCGAGCGGGAGCAAAAGCGGGTGAACAAGAGTAAATAATCTAGCGAAAGAGAGAGAGAGAGCAAGCGGGAGCGAAAGCGGATGAACAAGAGTAAGGAATCAAGCACCAGGGAGAGAGAGAGAGCAAGCCGGAGAGAAAGAGCGAAGGGGTGCGAAGGATAGCTTTACAGTACGGAACCCCGTACAAAAGGAAAGAGCCGAGAAACAGGGAAAGCCGAAGCGGGCTGAGTACTAGGTAGAAAAGTATCAAAGGACCAAGCTCAAGGAGCGGCACTGCAGGCGAAGTTAGCGAAAGGCTGACAATGCGAGTTGCAACGCACAGCGGTGTGGGCGTGGCTACCTTTTAAAGGAAAAGGACCAAAAAGACTAGAACGGTAAGGACCGCAAGGTGCCTAAGTAAGCCTCCATCTTTTCCACAGTGTCGAGGGTCGCGTTGTGACAAATACTAGGGTCTATGGAAGGAATGCTTGGGGTTGTAGTTCTTTTGTAAAAATTCTTTCTACTACGGGGCATAAAACAAAGAGATACATGCATAATAGGAAGCCTCTGTGATGCCTTATAATTACATTCACACCATCTGAGTCTCTCAATCAATGAGGGCCAGGTTTGTCTCGGTATGGAACAAAGAACCTTCCTGAAAACACTCTACACTGTAACCAGAGCCTAACAAACAAAGGTCCCAACTACCTCTCTGCCAGCATCAGAAAACATCCCCCGAACAGTGTGAGGAATTTAATCATCCGCACAGTGGGTTTGCGCTCACCTGGGCATTTTAACATTTTTAAAAGAAATTGAATCATGGTAGATCAACCTCCAGAAAATGTGTGGGGCTAATCCGCACACATTTTCCTATGCTCACCTCACGACATACGGATAGACCTGTGCACTGTGGGTGGACACAGCCTACAGGCTCAGTCCCTCCTGTCATATTTAGTTGTGATATGACAAGAGGAGTACACAATGCATCTCCAGAAGGGGGAGGGCCAAGCCTTCCCCCTGCCATGGCCATTCTAATTAACAAACAAAGGCTCCATGGATCTACCCTATTCTCTTGTTGGGACATGCAGGTGGTGCCAGCAATTAACATATGAATGAAATGTACTTCAAACAGGCTCACATTGGGTCTGGCTGCAGAGGTTAACAAAGGAGACAGGAAAACCGATCAACCTTTCATATGCAACTCTGTCAACCTGAAGTCAGCTCCCACCCTCAGTATCAATTGACAGTGAGTTGTCATGTCTGGGACTGCGTGTTTACATTAGTTCACACCACAGGGGGAGCCCATTCATAGGGTATGAGGATGTGGTGTGCAGGACCCAGAAAGTCTGGTCTCGTTGCAGTTTTGAGGGATACCGTTCACTTTAATCAGCAAGCACAGAGAGCTCCATTACCCAGAGAGACCTGTTGATCCACAACAGGCAGGAAAATGGGTGGGACTTAGTATTTAATGTTTTCACCCCTTTACCTTTTCTGTTGCAAAACACTATGGTTATGATCTCACAGTTACAGGAGATGGCTGGTGGGGACCCAGGATTGGTTTATTAAGGTAGGCCTAGCTTACACCAACCCATGTGGTTCATTTGGTTTTAAAAGAGGGCTGAGCCCCTCTTTTGGCAGGTCATCTGAAGGCTTCACCAGAAGCAGAAGGAAGAACTTATCATTGGGCCCTGGCTGAAGTTACGGTCTACCGTATATATCTTCTGCCAGTGAAGGAAGGCCAGTTCCAAGAGGGAAGCAAGATCCCTCCCCTAAACATCTCCCAGGGAACAGAGGGAGATACCGGACTCAGGGGACCCTTCCAGCAGCTCGAGAACCAGTATTCAGCCAACACACAGCATGCCCTGCTAGGTTCTGACAGCAAGCTTCCTAGGTGGGTTGTGCCAGAGAGTCTCTGGACAAAGGACAAGGCAGTTGCCTGCTAACACCCTCCTGTGCTTTGCCCCATCTGCCTTGAAAGGACAGGAGCCCTGCGAAGAAGCTAAGAGGAGTGCCACTCAAACATCATCCAGCGTCCATATTTTTAGGGACAATTTTGAGGCAATCGAGTCCTGGAACCGCATTCCGCTGCACCGCTGACTGTTGTCACGCTGCACGTGCCAGAGCCGTCTGAGATGCCTCGACCAGCATTTCAGATCCGCCAACTAGCACAGAGACAATGATTCTTGGCCCTGAGCTGCCGCGCCGGACAGCCTCCAGACATCCGTCCTGCCCCGCTTGACGAACTGCCTGCCGTTTAGTACCCACAGCTGTCTCCCGCCACTAACTCTGTCTCACGTGCTGTGAAATGCCTTGGTCATACAGTTATGACCATTTGCCCCTTTGGTGCTGGAACCAAATAATCTTGAACTATGAAACTGATTACTTTACCAACTACCCTCCTGTCAGTATCCAGAGTACATCCCTTTCCTTTGTGAAACTGTCTGTCCTCTGTGTTCCTTTACAGTGTGGGTTGTAATTGTAGTGTGCTAGAACTGTCTGTTGTAGTAATAATAAAGTAGAAATTTGTATACAACTTTGACTGGACAGTCCCTTTTATCATTGGGTATTCATTGTATTTTTCCCTGTGTTGCAACTAACCAACAAACCACGACCTTGCAGAGATAAGCCTGCCGTTCCGTCCAGGTTACCAAAATTGGAGAAGGAGGTTTATAATTGGCTTGTGTTCCAATCTGTTTGGATCCCTTCTGGTCTACTAGAGGTGTGGGGTTCATTGATGGTTTAGAAACCAACATTCATCCCTGGACGGCTGGTGCCCCAGAAGTTGATTTGTCACAGACCCCTTGCTCTCTGTGCCTAGAGAGAAACAGCACCCCAGATGCACCTCACTAACGATGAACAACAAGGCAGAAACACCTGTGTGGGGTTGCTGGTGGTTTCCTTTTTCTGAAAAGAAGTGTGTGGCATTTTGGTTCTGGACTGTTCCTGTGTCAGAGAATGATAATTATTTGCATACTCGTGAACAGGAACAGTCTGATATGCAACATGCTATTTTGCATTTGTCTACTTCTCGTTTGTGATCTATATAGTACTTTGTGGTTGTAGATCCTTTTAAATGAGAGCTATCAATGAGAACATGTTGTTTGGTCATGTATATTCTTGGTAGAGGTGGTGCCACAAATTTGGCTAGCCAAATCCACTTACAGAGAGGCCTGGTTTGAGCCTATGTGCCCACTAAAGAGACAGTTAGTATAACGGACATGCATTTTTATCCAGCAATGATTTACACAGAGCTCTACGAAAAAATTGCATTATAACAAAGCTCACATTGGCCCTCGTTACGATTTGGCCGGTCCAGAAATAAGGTGCTGCTAACAGCGTATACTGGCACCTTTCTGGGACGGTCAACTCCAAGTCTGCTGGTAGATCAGGCCCCTACTGGAAGATAAATGCTTGAATCACTGGTACCATTGCTAACGGTGCTGGTTATTCGGGCAACCCCATCCCATGGAATCCTATCGGACTCCATCGAATGGGGAGTTACCAGCATCTCCACTGCCCGTAACATCCCGGATAGCGGGGAACACATAATGAGCCCAATTGACTTTTAGAAAATGTTTAAGCTTGTGTTTATCCTGTTTCCTCGTTTTATCTTTTACTGGTACTCACTTAATACAATTGGGTGGTGGGTGACCATTTTGTCTGCAGTCCCTTTCCCCCACCGCTGCATGGGTTCCCTTAGCAAGGTTGTCGTTTAGTCTTGCTTGAAGGAAAGTGCAGGGTGAAAAGCATAACACACAGAGACACCCGCCTGCACATCCAAATCTCCACAGCTTCCAGCAGCATTCCTGAGACCCTCCCCCACATCATTCGCTCAGCATTCCACTCACAGCACACACGCGGCGTGCAGCAGCACCCATGCTAAAAAAACAAGACGTGTCACAATTAGTGTGGACATTTTCAGTATACAATCAGGGGTGGGGATCAGTAACTCTTATGTTTTCTCTTGTGAAAGTTTAATAAAATCGCTTGAGGTCAAGTAAAAAACATATTGGAATGTAAGTGGTATTCCCTGCAGAAGCTGTAGTGTTTTTTTAAGATTCTGATTTATGAAAAAGATTCAACATCTAAAAAAAGTAAGAGCAATTTCACAAGCTGTTCCTAAAAGTGTAATTGAAAACGCATTTTTTTAAAATAACTGTTTTTGCATAAATGAAAGAATGAACAATTGCATGGGCAATTTACAATTTTGTGTGCGATAAGCAATACGCTGCCACAGTATTCAAACGCTTAGTGTGTCCCATTCTTATTTCTCGATTTATTTATGTATTTGTTTCTGGTTTAAAAAATAAACCTTTATTAAAAAAACGTAGTTTATTTTCTCAGTGCATAATTTTAAAATCCTTTTGAATAAAGAACAATTGTCTAGATAAAATGTAGCGTTAGGCCTGTAAATAGCTGATGCTATAACAAAATACATAATATATACATAATAAAATTCAAAATACTGAGTAGTATAAATTAAAGGTCCAAAGTTAATCATACAAATTGCATACATTCTTTAAACATCTTTATACAGCAAGTTTCAAAGATACAGATTTCCCATACAGTATATTCAACCAAAAATACTCCAGTTTTACCCATTCAATATTTGACACAAATTTTACAAAGTGCAACGTGATGTCTGCCGGGAGTGCCGGGCATATTATCAACAAATGGTGAAGGGTTTCCTTTTGGCAGTTATCACAATGCCTACAGGTGGAAGTTTCCCTGGGATCACGGCTTTTAATAGAAATAATTTCTTTTGTAGGCAGCACATTCATAAGAAAGCGCATAAAGTTATTTCTAGGTTTTTTCGAAGAGAACATTCTTAAATACAGTCCCATGCTACCCACACCTTTAGGATGAAGGCCGAGATCCTTATACAATGTAGATTTAGCCCCAGACTCTCTGGTTGTAATCCAATCCGTTTTTTGTAATTTTTACTTCACCTTATTAGGGTTAACAATTAAGGTTTCCAAACCTAAATCTAGAGGAAGTAACAGGTGAGCACAATGGGAAAAGAAAACCTTCATGGCATGGTCATTTCACTCCTCTGTGTTCCTAAATGTGGCATACATTTGTTGGTTGGGAGCAATATGAATTTGTCTATACAGCGCTAATTGTCTCCACCATGCAAGGCCTTCTAAAGACAGGATACCCAATTCAAAGCGAATCGCTAAAATAGAAGTACTCTAAGGTAGAAAATAGAAAACCTTCCGCCATAGCATTCTTATGTCTTACTAAGGGTTAACTGCATTTATTGCCAACAGAATAAAGAGGTTAATTCTGTCTGAGTTCATAGCTCACCAAATGTTCCAGCACATACAGTGTTTTCAGGGAAGCTGAGCCTTTGTGAATGTCAATGACACCTTTCATTGTAAGTCAAGGCGTGCCTCGTGAAGGGAATCTTAAATTGAATAGCAGAATTCATCGCTTCCTGCGTTCCATGCACTGCGTCTCGTCCTAATTCTATTGCAGATAAACAAAACGGAGCAGAAGGGTCCTTCTCATTGTGTGTGGCACTTTACTAAAATATAGACTATGCATGTTAGTTCAAGCTGAAAGTTGGCCAAGGAGGTGCAGCTTGTTATGTTTCAATGATTGCAGCAGTGTACTCTCTTCTGCCCATGCGCGACTGAACCCTTAGCATCAAGTTTAAGAAGTGATCCCTGACATAAGGAGAGCATGTCCCTGATAGGTATATGTGAATGGAGTTCCAGCCACCCTTGAAGTCTCTAGGGACAGTGTTCTCATTGCGTCGAGTAAGGCATGTGCTGCCCAGTACTGTCTCACTGGCAGGAGGTTCCTTATATCTCATTGGCGACGCATCTATTGGCCCCATTCCCATGCAAAAGAGCTGCAAAAGGAGACATGGCTGCAAATCCAAGCATTGACATCCAAGCATTGACACCGCGCGGACATGAATGTTTTAAGAGGTCCTATTGAACGAGATCTTCTAGGTCATTTCGGTTTTCAATTGAAGACGAAAATCATTATGCAGATGTTTCTGCTGCTACACACGAAAGGCAGGCGATAATAGCTTTTTGATCGCCGTACATTTACAATTAATTGAAGCTACATAACCTATTTCTGAATAGATGATCTAACATCCACCCTGGGATTCCAGCAATTCGTCTCTATTATATTTAATGTATCCTGCATATTTAGGAGCCAACATTGTATAGCTTTATAGACTAAGGGAAGGGTCATTATCACAGGTAATGACCTGCCACCAAGTTATGGCCTGAGGTGAAGCTTCTGAAGAGAGACTGTTCAGAATGCAGTCAATACCAGTAGTTATTGACTGCACTCTAAACATTTTGATTGGCTGAGTAGTCAATAGCGATCTGTATGTGCTAATAAAGCATGAACAACTCAAGGAGTGCCTCTATGAGTACTGTTGGCTGTCGGACCCCCTGCCTGTGAGTCCATCTGTGAGGAGTATTACACTTTTCCTGCTCTTTCGTTTCTCCTGTGGGAAGGAAAACAACACATTAACACTGAGGAACGATCTTTATTCATTCCATTGGTAGGACACAGCAAGCCCTGCCTCACTCAACAGGAAGTGGATATAAGCTACAGAACGCATGCTCTTGGCGCACGTGCACTCAAGGATCGCCTCTATGCGTGCTGTCGGCTGTCTGCGCATCAGCGCGAGCAGCGGAATGGTTGCAGAATAACGATTTACGGTGAGCGAGGGGGATATTAAGATAACAGCTCTATCCACAACCTCCCAAATTAGCTAACTAGGGCCGGGTAGCTGGCTACTTTGACATTGCCAGTAAAAGCAATGCCTTTACAGTGCCAGTGCAGACCCCTACTACTAAAGTTAGTTTTGTCTGGCCAAACATTTCTATCGGCACAACTTTGATGCCAGAGGCAGAACTGTGTTCTCATTTCAGCTCTGATGACGTTATGGTTTCGGCCGAAGATTAGGACAAGCACATTTTAAGCCCTATCTCATCAAACGATAATAATGTCTCGCTGTTTAGTATGTGCTGTACTCTAAAACACAATTCACTCAGGACCAATCCTGTGAGCCATGAAAATATGCTTGGGGCAAATCTATCTTGCAGTCCAAATCGGGATGGTTTGGTCTCTAAAGACGAGCCAAAAGAAGAGGTTAGCCTTTATGTTGAAGCTTGGACTCCCCTGCAGAGAATGACTATGAAGCTGGGACTACATCTGTGCACCTCTGGATCAATACCATCCTTTCGAAACTTGAAGGCCTATTCACGCTTTGTTCAGACATGGCAGCCGACCAACCTCAACTCAAAACAATCACCGCTAAAGTGATGGATATTATTTTGGACAATTACTCTGAGACTTCTGCTGAGACAGGGCGAAATGAAAGGGAAAATGACACCGGACGGGGTGGAATAGCACACACTCCGCTATAAGAAAGCAAATAGTGGCGGCATGCCCTATTGCCATATCTGACTCCTCGGGTGAGAGTTCCCCTCCCTTTGGTTCTTTGCTCAGTATCCAAGACTCATTGAATATAGCTGCGTGCCATGAAGATGATGTGCTGAAAGCGCTGAGCAATGAGCTGTCTATGATGAAAACCCTAAAATAAGGAACCCCCAGGGAGTGACTACTGGCGATGTAGACAAATCTTTAAAACAAGTAGCGTTTTTCGAATTACTCTACTACTCCAATGACTACTCGGCGACCAGGGAAAAGAGTACTACCCTCTTTGCCATCCCAGAAAACATTCAGCAAAGCCCTGGGTGATGGAACTGTGAGACAAGTAGCCCGGAGAGGTCCCTTGGATAAATGGAAACATCCAAAGGCCAAGACTGTGCTACCGTTGGGCACAGTTCCCCTTATAACTGGGCAAAAGCGGTTGGAAGCCAATGACTGGCAAGGTGGCCCAACGCGAAGCCGTGTAAACACCAGAGTCAAGGGTAAAAAACCAGCAGCACGGCCTGTTATCCAGCAGATGATGGGGCCCTAAATAGTGAGGATTACCGCCCATTAAGAGTAAGTCTATCTGAATGGCTTGACTGTGAAGAGGGTCAAGTAGCTTCTGTTGGAGAATGGCACTTGGCATGACCAGTAGAGCAAACTTCTTCTAACTGCTTTTCTGATTGTATGGTTGGGGAGGTCAAAAATAGGCACTTTAGTGAAGATAGAAGACCAACGGCATCCTGTCCTTTTCTCAATCACTCATTTTTAATGCAGATTTGGATGTCTACTCCCGGTTTGTCCATGATCAGCCGCAGAGACATGCAACAAATTGAACTCCCCAAATGGGACACTGCATCAAATTGGGCATTGATAAAATGTGCATCCGCAGTGATGGTATGATTATTATGTATGTGCCCAGACACCGTGCAGAGCATGGGTTTTAAAGTGACAGTGTGTGGTGAAGAACTTATGCTGAAGAACAATGTTGGGTTTGGTTCTTGTGAAACTCTGACAGAAAGGTCCCCTAGCCTGTCTAATATGTACCCCGTGCTAAAACCCAGGGGACCCCTTACTCTGGTTCTTGTTATGATGACCCTAGGGCTGATAACCTTAAGAGATATGGGGCACTAGTGCCCGGGGATAGGGGCTACCTGCCTGATAAGATGAGTATGGTGAAATGAAGCTATGATATAGGGGCTACGGTCACCTTATTAATAAGGAAGGTTCTGCGGCCTTTGCAGGAAACGTGGCTGCTGGAATTCAATATGTATTTGGATGGGTACCACCTATATCAAGTTAAGGGCAAAAAGGGCCCTTGGGATAAACCATATGGGGGATAATAATTGGTCGTAAACCAAGAATCAAATCACACCAAATTGATCTCATGGTTGACTGTAGTTCAGTCCAGGCTGTAGAATTGAGGTTGGGAGATACAGCATATAGGTGGCATGTGTTGATAGTTAATCATTAATCCCCGCCTGATACTGCTTGCCTGGATTAACTACATAAACTTCTTGTAAAGATCTTCTCTGACTGGGGTATATTTACTGAGAACCAGATGATCCTTTTGGGTGGGGACCGTAATACACGGTGGACACATGACCAAGAATGCACCTTTTTATAGTAATGTTGCAACTAGATGTGAAATGCCTCAGAAGAGGGGCAATAGTAAGGCCACACATTGGGTAAATTTCCTTGGAAGTCGGGGCCTTATGCTAATGAATGGTAGGACTAGGGGCGATAGACCGGGACAATACACTTGGGGAATGGGCAATAGTAGAGCTACTCTGGACTATTTTTTGGCGAATAATGAATGTCTGGCGAAACCTTGGAATTAAGGATAGAGTATAACTGTTTCAGTGATCATTTCATATTAGCACTGACCATTAAAAGCCCAAAGGTAATTACTAAGCCTCAACTTGGTGGCGTGGTTTGCCCTAACCATGCGGGTAATCGTATTTGTTGGACTGCAAGACACGTGTATAATACTAACCTACTCCTTTAACAGATAACAGACCACTATGACACCATTGACCACCCCACCCTGGTTGCCCAGCTCACCTCTGCTTGCCTATCTGGCACAGTGCTCAAGTGGTTCACCATCTTCCTCTCGGGACAATCCCAATCGGTCTCCGTGTCCCCTTTCAAACCCAAACCAACCCTTCTGTCATGCGGAGTCCCTCAATGCTCTGTAGTATCCCCTATTCTCTTGAATGTCTATATTCAGCCTCTTCTTGGTATTATCCAGTCTCACAGCTTCCTATGCTACTCCTATGCCAACAACACACAGATCCTCCTTCGGCTCAATCTTTCGTGCTCCGACACTGCCGTTTGGCTTAGGGGGTGCTTGGAGGCTGTGGGCGAATGGATGTCCAGGAATTGACTGAAGTTAAATGCTGATAAAACTGAGATAATGGTTACGGGTACACTGGACCTCTGAGATTTGGCCATCTAGTTTGGGCCCTTTTCCTTCTCATGTCACCTCGGTGAAGGATTTAGGAATAAAAATCTCTAACAATCTATCAATATCTAATCAGATATCAGATCATTTAAAGCTGAAGGTCCTACATAGGGTTCTTCCTTATATCCCTGCATATTGTCATGCTCCTCTAGTCTCCTCTTTGGTAATGAGCGGCATTGACTATTGCAATGTGCTTCATTTGGCACAACCTGCTTATCTGTCATGCCGACTTCAGTTACAACAAAACATGGCTGCTAGAGCTGTTACCCACACTCCATATGGTGCTCACATCTCTCCTATTCTTCGTCAATGGCACTGGCTTCCGGTGGAGAAGAAGGTGCTGTTCAAGTCTCTCTGTATTGTGCATAAAGCCTTCTACAAACAGGAGGCTGAATATCTTCAAGCTACTTTTCTCCCCTATATTCCATCTATAGCACTCCGCTCTCAAACTTCTCTGACCATCCAAATCCCCTGGAACCAACCTCTCCCGGGTTGGCGGACGCGCCTTCTCTGTGGCTGCATCAAAAGCCTGGAACGCCCTACCCTATGTTTCGTGAGAAAGGGAGGGTCATTTATCTTTCGCTGTGCTCTAAAAACGTACCTTTTCTAACTCTTCTGCTACCAGTTTTCTCTCTTTTGGTTCGCCTTTCTCGTCAGCAGCAAGATGCCCTCGGGTGAACGCTGTGCTCTACAAATTCCTATAACATAACATAACATAACAGCTAACAGACAAAGATGTGTGGTCATTGGCCTCATTGAATGGCAATGAATTTGAAGAATGGATAAAATATATGGCTACCAAAACTGGAACTGACCCTAAGGGCCACGAGGTGGTAATAGATAGACATACTAACAGATGTGACATTGCCATTCATGATGGCAAATGAGAGATGAGGAGGAAACTGAGAATTCTGTGCTCTTGCGATGGACGAATAAATGTGACGAGTAGACTGATAACGGTGATTAAGGACAAATATAAACACTGGCTGAAATGTTGGTAATATCCGGCTAAAAATAGCCAGTGGCCATCAATGATTGGCATACTTAGAAGTGGAGAAATATTTGGCAGAGTCTGTCTAATGCAAAGGGCGGACGACTGAAGAAATTCTTAAACGCCATTAAGGAAAATGAATGGTTATCATATAAGGGATAAAGACTGTGGAAATATAAAAGAAGTCAGGCCACATTGTGGAAATATAAAAGAAGTCAGGCCAAATTATTGTCTTTGTGGTTGGCCATTGTTGATAACCCTGGAAAAAATTTAAGCAACGATCCTGAAACTTAAAAATTCCAGAGCCCTGGGACCAAACGATCTTGCCAGTATTGTTTTAAAACAGGATCCTGGATATTAAAAATCCTCTTTGACAGGGTTTGCCAAACACAGGAGATCCCTGAATCCTGGCAGCAATCTATCCTTCTACCAATAAATAAGAGGGGTGAATGATTGATGCTGGCTAATGAGAGTATTGTCCCTCCTGGACGTTATGGGGAAGATCTTCTTGTCTATTGTTTTGAGGTTTTTGCAGAAATGGGTAGATGAAAACCACCTATTCCATTTTACACAAACCAGATTTTGCCCTGGAAGCTGAACCACACACAACATTAGGGCTTTGGACATACTGTTTCGAAGGGCAGTGAGCAAGGGAGGGCAGGCTCTATATGCTATCTTTGTAGATTTTTGGGCAGCGTTTAATTGCATTTCATGCCAAAGTTATGGTGCGAAATAGAGGGTTGGGGCTACCCAAATTGGTTGATGAGTATCCTTAAGGGACTGCATCAGAACACGGGTGGACGTGTGAGTCTGGAGGACTCGGGTACTATGACCGTGCGGGTCAGGATCAGCAGGGGTGTCAAGCAAGGTTGTGTTTTGGCCCCCCTGCTGTATAACCTATATTTGGCTGATCGTCCCAGTGTTTTTCTGACGTTGCTGGCAGCTGCCCCAAAACCAGAGTTGTATCTATCCCTTGCATGCTATATGCAGATGTTTTAGTTATACTGAATCATACCTATAGCGGTGCAAAGAGGATGTTTGAAGCACTTTCCTCATATGCTATGAAAAACAAATTGGTTGCCAATTTGGATAAAACAGAGGTAATGTTGATTTTAGCCCAGAAGGTCAACCAGCCTATTTTTTCAGGAAGTCTGGGAACCCTTGAATATGTGGACATATATCCCTATTTGGGCCTAAAGATGAGCTCCAGTAAGACCTATACCCATATAATAGAGTCTAAAATTAATAAGGCCTGACGTTTGACAAACCTGATAGATACATTTGCCAGACAGACAGCTGGTTACTCTATAGAGGGGATAATTATCCTCTATAGACAAAGTTATTGCCATATGGTCCTTTATGGCCTTGATGCAGTTGCAATGAGAGATCTGAAATGGTTGGATAAGCTAGCAGGCTACTTCTGGAGAAGGGTGCTTAAATTGTCACCCTCGGTTCCAATAGAATATCTCAGGCTTGAGTTGGGGCTGGTTTGCCTGAGTGGCTTATTGCACCTTAAGCAAGGAGGGCTCCATATGAAGGCTAACTCCAATCCAAAATGTCAACTACTAACTGTAGCAGAGAGGGACGGAATGAATTGGAGCTTGGGGGAGGTGAATTTACGCTTACGAATAATAAACTATATGAGACCTGTGAGAAACTTGGAGGTGTCTAACTGCTGCTCCCCAGGGATCTGCCAGGTGGCCAAGACACGCCCATCGCTTTCGGATCCAGTTCCTGTGGGTGGACTAGAGCGAGAGGATCATCTGGGTTAGGGGTCTTCGGGCAGTCGGAGTGGGACACCCCTTCCCTATGGCACATTTGCCCCATCCTACTAGGTGGGATATTTAGGAACTCAACCCCCCGAACACACAACACAAACACTTTCTCACAAACAAATCACTATGAGAGAAAACACCCGAGCCGTATACCTGACATGTCCCAATACAATAAAAAAACAGCAGAAGTCCACAACTTTGTGTAACTCTCCCGTCCTCTGCACACCCAATTGGTATTATCATATCAATCAATTATACATCATTGTTAGTCTGTCATGTTTCCATCTTTCATCATTGCAATTTTAGATACGGACAAACCTTTTTTCTAAAGGGTAGAGGTTATAATATAGTTTTTTATAGGTGACTTTTTGATTTAGATTTGTTAGGAAGAACCATGCAACAATTAATGTGAAACAGATAGGAGGAAGATTCCTAAAGAGCACATACAAAAAGGGAAATCATCCAGGTGATTATGAAAGATTTGATTATCTATTATAAACATGAATAAGAAAATGAAGAATTGAGTAAACAGCTTCTGAAGAAGGGGAATAGTTTCCCAAAACACGTAGAGTAATACACAAGGATTCTCACATCACATAGTTTGAAGATCTACCCATAAGTGAAGTCTGTTCAAATTTGTTGTTGAATATCTGTCTAATGATAGCTTGAAATATAGTTGATATTTAAAAGTGGATGATTGAATTTAAAATTGTACTTTGTTCATTTGGTTAATTGGCAAAAAATAACCTATAGATTGGTAAATTGATGTTGATTTTCATTCAATATTAATGAGTGAGAATTAACTAACAGGATTAAGTAAGTACCAAATAATTGAGTACTGATGGCATTATTGAACATGATTTACTAAAAATGGAATATTTGTTAGTTTATACAATACTAATTGGGTGTACAGGGGATGGGAGAGTTCCACAAAGTTGTGGACTTCTGCTGTTTTTTCATTTGCTAGTACAATCTTGTGTCAGGGTTGATTTTTCTCCCCGACACCCCACTACCTAGCAGAAGTATATAAGGATTATTAAGAACACTAGGTGCGCACTAGTCCAGGTAGAGTATAGGCTATGTTCCAATACAATGGTCAGACAGAGTCATGCAAATACTAACCATCACACTCTGAGCAAAGCAAGGCGCACGAGGAAGTAGCAGTTCCAAGATGGCATTTTAACACGAGGAGAAAGATGAAAAAACAGAAGGGGATTGCAAGGAGGGAAGTGCCCATGGCCTTTTTGATGAGGAACCGTTACTTTCACAACCCTCAAAAATAGAAAGCGTAAGACCAGGAAACAAAGCTAAAGAATCCTGTATGTGTGTCGGAGGTAGCCGGGGCTCACCCGCGTCAATAGTCAAGGTGGGGAGAATCGCTTGCTGCCGTGGTACTGTCCTTGGCTCCTACAACAAAGCAGAGCCAGTGAAATCAATGCAGCCGGCGAGTTGGGGAGACTGATACCAGAGCGATCGGTGTTGAAGCCAAGGTTGCAAGCAGCAACATTGTATGGTGAACGATGAAGCGAACAGTGTATGAAATGCATGTGATAACCAACGCGAGTAACAAGTGAACAACAGATGACTGATTGAACTTTGAAACCGAGATACAATGCCCTTGACAGAGTGATCCGGCACTGCGTGGGTGCTCATTCGAAAATCTCTGTAGGGTGTCAACTGAGAATTAAGCAAGTTGAAAGATTGGTAAAAGAACGGTACATCGAAGTGGTCCTGCGATGGGCCAAGCAAAATCTTGTGCACAATCGAAAGTCTTCGATGTTGATTATGCCAAGCAAATTGATGACAAAATAGATAAAGTCAGTAGAGGGAGACTGATTGAAATGACAAAGTAGAGAAAGTTGGTCCGAGCCCAAAGGAAGGAGATCAATTGAAAGTTTGTGGATAAAGCAAGTTTGTGTTAAAACAAATTAAAGTTCGTCTGAGCCCGGCGGAGTGAGAATGATTGAACATTGTGTTGAAACGGATCTGAGCCCAGCTGAGGGGGGTCGGGGGTGAATCATGAATCACCTGAGAAATTGGATACATGAACATCTGACAAGCATTGTATAAAAGGGGATTGGAGCCCAGCTGAGGAGGATCTCAAGGTGGATAGTGAATCATCCGAGAAATTGAGTATGTGTGAAAACCTAAGAGGAAAGGGACTCATTGTTTGTTTGTCGCATCAGGCCCTCTGAAAGAAGAGACTTTGAAAGGCAAATAGACTTGGGCACAGAAGGCCCTGATGCTAATGTTTGAACTGCACCCTTGTGCTAGAGAAGCCAGAGAATGTGCTAAGCTTGTGTGTACTGCATTGTCCAGTGCTGAAAACGTGGGAAAGGGAGGCCAACGGCCTGAACATCCTGACATATTATTTCTAGAAAACTTCTTTCTTTTATATAACATTGTTTCCCACACTATTTGTATTTAGAGGGTAAGGATTGGCAACAGGTTTATTAGTATAGGCCCTTTTATTTTGACAAGACACCACTTTGTTATTATCATTTAATGGTCGTAGCTTGCTCCCATCTGTTGATTTAGGATTGGATAAGCGGTTTTCAAACGCTTTTTGAAGTTCAATAAACACCCTTGAAATGTGGTCACTTGTGTCTGTCTTACTGTTGATACCATGCATTCCTTACAGACCATAACGTTTATCGAATTTGCGACCGTACAGATATGTTTCAAATGTCACCCACAGTTACCTAAAAACTCAGTCCTACCTTCAACAGTGTCCTATCCCGGCTGTGCGCAGCCTTATAGTTAAATTGCACTACACTGTGTTGCGCTGTGTTGAGACGATTTCCTTAAGCTTAAGCACCTTAGTGCTGAAATAAGTGTTTACTCATTTGAACATGGACAATTTCTAACATTCAATTTTTTGCTTTTAAATTTGTTTTAAATTGTCTTAAACTGCTATAATTTGGTTTCTTAAACTGTTTTATTAGTTTAAAAACTGAAGTAGTCTTCTTAACCTTAACACCTACCCTGATGTTCGCATTGGAAATATGTTTCATATGTGCTGTATAACCACTGTTAGATAGGTAAGAGGACGAATCGCATCTTTTAATAGTACTTTATAGAAAGTATAAACTTGAATTAAATATTTTGTAAATGTTCTTTCAGAATCAAAAACAAATACATAAATAATAATAATAAACAACTGATGGCACTACTTTTGCATTATAAGTGTATCACCAATCCACCATCATGTCATTGCCTTATTGTGTGACCTGGATTTGCCAACCACGTTTAGTTCGTTGTTGGTGTCAGTGGCCAGTGACATGCCAGGTCGGCACAGGAGTGCCTCCAGGAAGATGTGTGAAGATGGTAGGGGCAGAGGCAAGCAGGTAGGTCAAGTAGCCAGTGCGGGGGTTGCGGAGGCAGGGGAGTAGATGAAGGGCACTCTGACTCATTCTGTCACAGAAGGAAGTGGACAATGAGTGGAGGGGTGGTGCGGCTTCCATATTGAAAAGACAGAAGAGTGGGGCTGAGTGGGGGCAAAATGGTTGAACAAAACGGGGATAGACGATCCCTGATGAATTAACAATGCACTTTCAAACTCTGAACATAGAACAGCCAAGTATGCAAGAAATACCCACTAGAATAACCTCAACCTTTTGACCGAAATGTTTTCTTTGAAATTATTTGTAGGTTATGCTATGTTAACTGGTATTTATATGGTGCCTAGTTGCCATAGGTGGGGCCTAGTCGCACTGTTTGTTGGCTTGTTGTGAGATGCGAGGTCGTTCGCTAGCAGCATGGATGAAAAGGTGCATGGTTGAATCTCAGGGTCCCCTGCTGGATGGTGTGTGTGAGTGCCAGAGAAATACTGTGACAATGGCCCTGCATTACCTTTACTCTATATCTCTAAGGGCCTGATGTACCAAAGCCTTTTTGAATGGGTAAGTCCCATTGAAAAATGCTTTGTAAATCAGGCCCTAAGAGCTAACATGCTAAGCACATGTTAGAAATGTGCCACGTAAATCTGGGCAGATGGATCCTGTGTGGAAGCCATGACGTACGGCATGGAGCCGCTTAGTCTGCCCTATGTGGCATAGCGGGCGTTGTGCATACTAGCCAGAGATGTGGTCTGATCGTGGGGGTGCAAGCAAATCATCGAGGCTGTGCATGCAAAGCCACCGGATGCATTCCGTCTCTGACTCTTGGACATATAGAAGTTGTTCATGAGTTCTAGTAGCTGTGCGTCGTCGCTCTTGCAGTGGTTGCATATGATATGTACTGGTAGGTCCCAAGCCGAGCTGTTGCCATGCATCAGTGTTCATACCGTCCAACACTATATTACGTGCTGCACAATGACTCCCACAGTAAACATAACAGTAAAGATGGCAGCAGGGAAAGAATGTATTTTTCCTCATTCTCTTGACCGAACACCTTGCCATTGACCACCAACATGATTAGTACATATGGCCTTACGTTGATTTAAATTGTGACTGCTCTGGTTTTGAGTATGTTGCCCTCGAGAGAATTCTGCACACTTGAGCTTTCTTAGTAAAAATGCGTATTAAATGACACTTCCAGATATTCAAATGAATTCAACTCATCAATACCGGCAGATTCAGCTCACAGGACAGCACTGGACAGCAAGTTCGACTTATATCTATGCAGTACTATAATACTGTGGCAATAAGACCCGAGGCGGCGGGCCAATACCGCCCCAGGTAATGGGTCTTATTGCCATTAGTACCCCGGCCATTAGACCGGGGTACTAATGGCATTTTTTTCTGTTTGGAAATGCTTCAGCGTTTCAAAACAGAAAAAAAAAGTGAAAAAAATGGCCGCAGGGAAAGGAAAAACGTAGTCCGTTTTCCCTTTCCATGGCGGCCATCGGGAGCGGATGTGCAGGGAACAAAAGTGTTTCCAGCGTGTTCGCTCCCAAGAAAAGAAGAAAAAAGAAGTTAAGTGGGGTTGGGAGGTGGGAAGGAAAAAAAGAAAGAAAAAAGTACCACAGCACCGGCGGGGGACGATGGAAGCCTCCAGCCGTGTGGAGGCTTGGAGCGGGGATGGCCCCGCTCCGAATCTCCACACGCCTGGAGGCTTCCATCGTCCTCCGCCGGAGACCAAGGGATAGAAGGTAAGTGGGGTGGGGTGGGGAGGACAGGGAGGTGGGAGGAGGGAAGGGAACAAAAAAAAAGTCTTACCTGAGTCCCCGGCGGGGGACAAAGGCAGCCTCCAGCCATGGGGAGACTCAGAGCGGGGATTGCCCCGTTTCGAGCCTCCTCATTGGCTGAGGGGCTGCCACGCCCCTCGCCGGGAACAGAGTACCCGGCACGCACGGCGTACATGGGAATACTGTGTGGTATGGCTCAGAAAAGAGTCAATCAAAACGTTGGATTCCCGGGGCGCCGCGCTTGCCGGGTACTAACGGTTGTTAACAGTTGTCGAAGCCGATGCGTGTGGTGTCGAGAAGAGCTGAAATGCCTGAGGTATTAATAGTAGCCAGTTTACACGGAAAAAACTCCATCTTCCCTGACTCATTAGCAAGATCAGCAATGAACAACTCGAATAATAACAGGACAAGAATGTGAGTTTCTTGTAGACCATTATATGTATGGTTATTCCTATGCAATACCCTCTTGGTCTGCTACTTTACCACTATCTAGGCCTGTGAATGACACTGTGTCAGTCATTTTGAGTAACACCCGCTATAAATCCCAATCCACTGCTTCCCTGCTCGCACACTTATCTGAAAGCCATGGAAACTGTATGAAGCATCAGCACTTGGCTAAACCTTTCGTGTTTACATAATTCTCTATCATTTGCACCAATCTATACAATTGTGAATAGTGGATGCACATTTCTAGAAACTACTTTCTAGAGACTACTAAAGATTTTCAAGGAAAGAATGGAGGAAGCGTGGATGGATGTAGTCACTTTTCATCCTCTCAAGTATTTTTATTATCCAAGGGGGATTGTCATTAAGCATGAAATTACCTTCCTTGAACTCATTTTCTCCATCCCCAAAAGCGAAGTGCATCCCAAAGAAGTTAGTGGAATCCTCCTATAAGCAAATCTTTAATAAGGTACACAATTTAGAGCGTGCTACCAGTTCAAAGTCAGTTCAGACTACCACTGTCCCATTTCTGGTGGCCCTGACGGGAGACTGCCCCGCACGACAAGCTATCTCCAACACTCCCATAGGGGAGCCCCATCAGCGGAGCATGTGAGGAACGGCCCCTGCATCTGTAATGACGAGAGCCTCCAGAACATCTTAGTAGTGAAAGAGGCGGAAGAGGTTCACGGTAGTGTGGACGTTCCAATTGTTCTTCAGCCAAGGCCGTCGCACCCTGTATAAGAGGCAAAACCACCATTGAACCGTGCATAGAGGCACAAACTGAAACCCAAAAACCGAACATATGCAATCAATCGGGAGTTCCGAATCCCACACCACGAAGATTCTCTCCAAATTCTGGATTGCAGGCCCTCCAGGTTTGAAGAAATTATCTAAAGAAGGGGACCGCCGCTTTCTTCGGCCCACTCATTGACTGAGCCCTTGAGCCCAACCTCGCTAGCCCTACTTGACCTTTCCACTTGCTCACGGGTTACCTCCACGAGCAGCCAGCCACCTGTGAAGATGGTAACGTCTGTGGGGCCTTTGAGAGAAGTAAAAACTAATCAAGATGGGACGCAGGAGTTCAGCTTGCCTTTGCCGGTCTTTCTGACGATGGATGAGAAGAGAAAACGATCCAAATCGAATGTTCGGTTCATCACCCATAATGATCGCAAGCCCGAATCAGTAACATCTTTCAAGAGCAAAGTCCAGCAGGTCGCCAAAGAAGGCCGGGGATGCTTGGCGGACCTTGGATCTAACGAGGCGGAAGGGAGAACCAGTGGTCACCTCCTGGAAAGGCCTGGGCATAAAATAGCCCATACTCACATGATCAAACTGGAAAGACTCCTTGATCGAAAAAAACATAATCATCCTTAACCGGCAAACCATCCGGAACCTCTTTCATTATATCCCATATTGAGACAGTTACATTCCTCAGATCTGATGCTGATTGAATTTTGCGATGAAAGGCACTTAGACACTGTATTCCTTCATATCAAAATCACCTGTGGTCAAAACATGTTGTTGGAGGTGACAGAGAGTTTGCTAATGTTGGAGTTTGACCTAACAGCGGTAACCCCTCGGGAGGCGAATCGCCCAACCCACAGGAATCCTACTGAAAGGGACAAGGACAACTTCCACATAGCAACACATCGACCTTCAACAGAGGCCCTGCTAGCTTGCCAGTCATCATCACCACCCTATGGAAACATGGAGAAAAGGGATGGAGGTATGATGGGCATCTCTCCTGACGAGGTAAGCATAGAGGGCCCGACCCCTACAAGGGACAGAAAAGAGAACATCAATGCTCAAACCCCCCAAATTTCAATAGGGGTAAGTTCAGCTCACCCGACTCTTACACCAAACTACAAGGACACTTTGGGAGTGGGTAGAGCCCCATCGGGCCCGGCTCTAAAAATAAGCTTGTCTTTCAAAACAGAATCTTCAAACTGCCAGGTGGAATGTGTCAATCCGAAACTCAATCTCAAAAAGCCCAGTTTGGCTCTCGCAGATTTGTCTTGGCTTTCCTGTGCACTATTGGCCCAAAAAAGCCTGTATTAGCTCGACGGAGCCATCGAGGCCCAACTTCGCGACTTACCTACTGCCATTCCAACTCCTCTACAGAAAAATCTAAAATTGATTTCATGGAACACACAGGGAGTCACCCATTTGACAACCCCAAGCAATTTAAACCTAGGAGACTACAATTTGATCTGCCTTCAGGAGACCTGGCGGAGGTGGCCCCCTGGCATGGACTGTTTTGAAACAAACATAAATCCAGCCACAAAAGAGACCAAGGTACGCCCCTACGCCGGTCTCCTTACCGCTGTCAGGCCAGGCAGTCCCTTCAAACTTCAAAACTCTACAAACTCGAATCTGCTCACTCAAGTCTCGATGATCGAATGGGAGACATAGGCAATCCAGCCGGGCCTCAACATTTTTGCTACACTAACATTAATCAACGTTTATTGGAATCCAGCCCTGATCACAAACAAAGTGTTCATAGACCAGATTGCCGATTACTGGACGATGTGCACATCCATTCTGACCCATTTTATGTCATCCTATACGGGGAGCTTAACACTTCAGACTTGGCTAACACAACGCAAGACCTAGGCTGGAAGTTGGACGAGCACCGCTACGCTAGACAGAACTTATGGAGTGGCCTTATGGACTCACGAGACATGCACCTACTTATCGGCAACTGTGCAGGTGACATTCTGCCTCAACCAACATGGGAAAACAAACCGGGGCAGTACCTCAATCATAGACTACGTTTACGTAGCTAAATGTTTTCTACCCTTGGTCGAGAAATTCCAAGTTATAAAAACCATGCACAGCGACCACCATCTCCTCTTGCTCGAATTGGCGTCCTTTGGTGCTTGGTCTCGTGAGCAATTCCATTTGATTTCGACACATGTAATGGGGGATTGCGCCTGAAACTTTCATCTATAAAAATTCAAGCCCTGACAATGGAACAGGGATGAACTAGAGCCATGGTTAATTACTCTTCCCTACTGGAGCAATTTCGACTTCGCCCAAAGAAGGGCAGCTTGGCTCGTAACTATAAGCACATCTTCGACCCCGAACTGGTGGCCAGAAGAAAAACACGAGAAAACTCGTACGCACAGGGAGAAAGTCAGGCTTACCCGAAGACCACCTCATTGCCCAATCAGGAAAGTCCTGCTACAAAAACTAGCTCCATGCATCGAAACTCCTAAAATACCAGCATGATGCAGAGGCCATGTTAAAAGCTTTGGAAGGCAAAGACCCAAACAGATTTTGGTCATTAATTAAGGCTGACGAATCGGCGCTGAGGGTAGACCAAAACAAACCCAATAAGCGAAGACACCTGGTCAGCACACTTCTAAAAATTGTATGCGCCAGTCTGTGAAAACATCCAGCCCATTTTTGTCATTAAATGCCCTGATCCTTGGGTTACCTCTAATAGCCCAAAAGACATCCTTAAAAGAATCAAGAAGTTGAAAGGCTCAAGAGCACCCGGGCCGGACGGGCTGTCGAATTGTATCCTAAAAGAGTTCCCAGATGCTTGGGCCACGTTTATATCGATTTTGTTTGGGCAAATAGCCACGTCTCACCAACTACCAACTTCGTGGCTAAGAGCAATAGTGGTACCAATCCACAAGAAGGGGGACTGGAGTAATCCCAAGAACTTTCGCCCCATAGCCCTGCTCGACATCATCAGCAAGCTCAATAGCTCAATCGTCCTGGAAAAGTTCAACTTGTGGTGCAGAGAGACCGGCTGTTTTGACAAATTTCAAACCGGTTTTGTTAAGGGTCTGGGTGCATAAATAAATATCCTCCTACTCCAACTTCTGAAGAGGAATTTAGGACCGTGCAAACCGAAGATCTAATTGGTGTTTGTACATTTAGTTCAAGCCTTTGACCAAATTGATAGATGCAAGCTATGGTCAAAATTGGCAATAAAAAACTGTCCAGCGCCAATACTCCATCCAATTCTAGCAATGCACTCTGACACGTCTCTACAAATTAGGCTGAACAAAGCCGGAATCCTCTCGAACAAAATAAGGACTTTTTGAGGAGTAAAACAGGGGTGCCCTATGACCCCAGCGCTCTTCACCTTTTTCCTGGAGGACATGCCACAAGCTTTCCTGACCACCAGGTCTTTCTCTCCCAAGGTTGGTGGAATCCAACTACCGCGTATGCTATATGCGGACGATGTTGTGTTAATCGACCAAACTCTGGTCGGTATGCAGAGACAGCTCGACGCCTTACAGTGTTACATCGAAAAGAACGACCTGGAGATCAATAAAGGGAAACCAAAATGGTGACCCTGGGTCCGGGCAAGAGGGGAATAAACTGCCATTCATGGTATATTGATGGGGAAAAAATCAATCAGGTGAAATCTTTCAAATACCTAGGGGTTTGGCTGAGTAATTCAACTATAGAGGCGCCAATCTCAACGTACTTTCTTGTGAAGACGAAAACCCTCACCAGTCAAGCATGCGCACTCAACAGGAAGTTTGGCTGTTTCTCAATCTTACCAGTATTGAAGTGCTACAAAGCCAATGTGGTACCCATTCTAACGTATGGGGCTGAAGCCATGTTCAAGTTCCCAGATCCCCTCTGGAATCGTCTCGAGGGAGGGTTTTGGAAGAAGGTTTTGTGTGTCCCTTTGTCCACTCCGATTGCCATCATCTGCAGAGAGCTGGGCCTGAGTTCTGTGAAATCTACAGTTGTTTAAACAGGCTGGCATTGTTCAGGAAGTGCCTGCTGAAAGAGCAGCGCTCAAAACACTTTAGACCTCTGTTTTCGAAGTTTGTACTTGCAGAAGCTAAAAGTTGGTGGTCATGTTTGATGGCCGGACAAAAAACCCTACATGTAATCGCAGTGGTGGAGTTCTTGCTAGAGGTCCTCCGGAGCGCGGAATTTCTAAAACTTTTTAAATTTTAAATTCTAATTTGTATACTGCATAAATTGTCCTTGTGTGTATGAAAAAAACAGAGAGATCAAGTGCTTCTTTGCTATAAAGAATTTTTAATTCAATTTTAATGCAAATAAAATAAATACATTTTTTAAAAAAATAAGGTACTAAAAGTAGCTTAATCGCTTATGATTTCACTCCCTTTAATGATTTCACACCCTCTGCTAACATGTGGCTTAGCTTCTTGGAGAGTGAACCGGTTACAAAGTTTGGGTAAAAGAGGGGAGTGCCCTGATGTATTAAGAGAGCATCCATCTTACCATTTATAGTTAGAATGTGTGTCTTTTAGAATTACAATATCAGTGTAGGTTGATATAACCACATATAAGAACAGCTTCACCATTCCAAGATGGCTCACCATGGGTATAGCCAAAGGATTTAAAAAATAAAGGATAAAGGACTTAGATTCTTTGCTAGGAAAATTCTCAGTTGCTATCAACATTTTCCTTCTCTCTCTCTCTCTCTCTCTCTCTCTCTCTCTCTCTCTCTGTCCCCCTTGCTCAGTTTACAGGTTACTTCTCTTCGGCCCCATTACTTGCTGTTCTCCTGGTTTTCTCTCCCCTTAACCAAGAACCCAGTCTTCCTTCTTAAAGGGTCACCTAAATCTTGGCTCTGGACAGAGCTGATCTTCCCACTGGAAGCCCAATGGTCTTTCAGCCCTTCCCTTGATGTCCTTCAAGGGAAAGAGGAGGATTGATCTGGCTTGGATGGGAAAGGAGCTTGTGTGTTCAGAGCTATAATGTTCTCTATTTGTTCTGGTCTTCTGCAGGGATGCCGCAGCCTGCAACGGCTGTCTTTGTTTACCTCATTCCCTTGTGTTGCGATACAGAGGGGCATTTGTTACATGCCTCTGCAAGGAAGTTAAACAATACAGAGTGTGCCCATCTGAATTCATTGCTCCCACAAGACACAACAGAGACTTGAGAGCTAGGAGAAAAAAAGTTTATTACTTTCCTTTGTCAGTAGCTAGTGCTGTGGCTAAGATTTATAACAACATACACAGTTGGATCGTTAAGAAATGTGCTGAGGCACTTACTCTAGGTTGACTGCACTCGAATGTGTTAATATCCTGTATATAAGGTACGATTATTTTAATTGCCTAAATCATACACAGCTGTACAAATTGTAAATAAGCATTATTTAACCAGAAAGGAAGTATTGTTGTAGTAAAAATGCTAAGCAAAAAGCAGGAAAAACAGACCAAAAACCAAAATTCCAAAGATATGCAAATATACTAAAAACAAAAATGCACAAACATATGAATGGGTCTATAGAATGTTTGTTGGATACAGATCAACAACATATTGAATTCATCTCTAACGTTTTTTTCAGGAATCTTCAGAAAAATTACGTTTAAAACTAAACCTATCCAAAAACTCAAAATGCCAAAAACTAGCACAAGAACAAAGTAAAGACAGAACAAAACATTCAGATTTAGAAAAATAAAATAAGCTTATAATGAGGGTCAACAGGGGGCCAAAAACACTGTGGCAACAGACATAAGAGCATGGAAGAAAAACACTTTTTCAGAAAATTTGGTAAAAGAGTTCTAGAGAGCATAATGCAATCAGTGTAGGAGACAACACAAGACAACAACATATAAAAATAGTAGTTAACAGTGCATTCCGGTTTTAATAAATTGTTCATACTTATGTTAAATCTTAACCAGGATGAAGAGTTTGAACAAAATAATGAAAGGGCTGGTAAAGAAATGCAAATAGAATAAGAAGTTAAACATGTCTCCATAAGTACTGTAGTTCAGGTAGGTACATGTGTATAATGAATCAAATATGTTAATGAGGAATCTAGCACAAACCAGAACAGAATCAATGCGAGTAGGACACAGAAGGTTATAAATGTAACAAAGGCACGAATATTGGAAATGTGTGCAAGGGCTTGTGTCAGCTAAAGTAAAAGCAACATCATTACATGAGGGTTTCTCTATAACTTCCAACACAGCACAGTCTCGGCCTCAAAATAACAGTTCTGGTGCAACACAAAGTCTCTCAATCTGGGGACTCATCTCTGAAGTAATTGTCAATTCATATTCACTCACAGTGTGGAGGTTTGTGTGTCTCTGCATTTTTTCCTTAAGGTGTCTGCAGTTTGGGTCTTCTACTTCTCTTTCATCTTTCTCAGTTTTTCGTGCGACTCTTCGCCTGAGTGCACTTACAGCTTAGAACTAGGCAGCAACATGACAGAGGGCTAATTGCCATCAAGCCCCAGAGATTTGCAAGGGACCAGGCCACTTAGGCTGGTCTGCAGGTTGGATTCTGTTCTATTCTTCTTCGTGTCTACGGAACTGGTTTTGGTCCCCCACCTGCCCACCTTCCTCGCCCTCTTCATGAAGTCAAGAGGATCTTGTAGCTAAAGGAATCTTCTGTTCTTCCCATCCCGATTCACTGCGCTCCACTCTAACTTCTCTACCAGTTTTTTGATGCTCTGCCACATGTGTGTACCCCCATGCCTCCTCAATTCTCTTCTCTCATCCTTCTAGCAGGCCTTCTCTCTGTATAGTTCAGCTCCTTCCATGGGAATATAAATCTCCACCTCTCTGAAGACCTCACGCAACCTCCCCCACTATTCTTTGACTATTTCTCAGCTTTTGACTCCCATTCACCTCCAAGTTTCTCCCCTCTTCCTCCTAACACTCTTCCTTCTTGGATATCACTGACTCTTCCCTCTTCGTCCTTCTTACTCTTCTGCTCCTCCTTCATTGTCCTTAAATTCCAATTTATAACCTTAAATGTAGTTATAACCGCTCCCCTGCTCTCACCCTCCTCCTAACTGGATTTCTCTCTCCAGTCTCCTTATCTCATCTCCAGCTCATCTCTTCCTTTTGCGTTTGCCTCAAACAGGCTTCTGTACCACACTCCACTGTCTTCAGGCTTCCACAGAACCCAGAAGCAATGTGTATGTACCTTATGTAGGGGCCTAGCCTCCCCTCCAGAGACTGCCCTTGCTTAACCTCCCTCTGTAGGACTTTGTGTTCTGAAAAGGGATTGATAACAATCTACAAGCTGTGTTGTTATTTGAATACATGCAATATTTTGCATGAAACAAGGTGTACTTTACATTACTTTTCATCCCTTTCAATGTAACAGGACAAGGTGTTTCTTTGCCTTGCAAAACACTTGGTCAAACAGATTTGCTTGTGCAGCCCTGTTACATGAAAGATCCTCAAAGTTCTATAAATTACATTGCATTGTTCTGCATGAAGTTGACAGGTCAACATACAGAATAAGTTATACAGATTGAGTTAAACTTGTTGACAAGGTATACACTTATTAAATTGTCATCAGCAGTAGAATTACACAGAACATTTTGTTTTCTGCATGCAACTTTAAAATGGTAAGTGCTGCCAGAATCTTGTAAACCTGGCCCGTGTTTGTCCAAATCTCTGCTGTCAAGGCAAGAGGTGTCAAGGCCTGCCTTCCATTGAACAGACCCACCATTAGTCAGTAACTAATCAGCAGAGATGAATAGACACAGCTGTGGGTTTTCACAACAAAGGTTTTTATTTAAAAAGAATACAAGACGAAGAAGTCAATTGCATTCCAAATTCTGAATTTTCTTGGAACTTCACAGTTTACAATTGTAATTGTAATTGTATATTTGAAGACCGTTTATACACAAGTGAAGTGCTTCAAAGTGCTTCAAAGCAGGAAGGGAACAAGGGAATACAGTAGGCATTCTTAGGGCTTGAAGATTCTGAATGAACTAACAACAATACCTAGCATACTAGGCTAGAGGCATATATACTAGTGAAGTGCTTGACAAAGAGTAAGGGGAAAAGGGGCTGGGGGAGAGGGGAGAGGAGCATACAGATCACTAAACTACAGTACTGGCGACATTTCAGGTTGCTTGGTAGTTGGTCATCCAATGCTCCTATGCATGAGCGTGTCAAGAACGACCAAGCTAGGGACGGGAGACGAGTGAGGACAGGACAGACAAACAGACTTGCAAGACCTAGAAGGCTTAGAACATTCATGGTCAAAGCCATGCAAGTGCGCATAACAGGAACTGCCAGGGAGCAGAAGAGGACAAGTGCGCTCAGTCCAGCAGGGGCCTGGGTTAAGTGCAGAGTGGTTGACCCTCTCATGGGGTATATTGCATTAGTGCCAGGCAGAGTGCAGAGGCCCGCAGGCAAGTGCAGGACTGGCGGGGGAGCCTGGGACCTGTGAGGCTCTGGGGGTGCACCATGTGATCAGTCAGCTAACTGAGCAGGTTGGGGAAGAGAAGGAGGGAGGGAAAAAAGCAAGGAGAAAGTAGGTTAGCAGTGGAGAGGGAGAGAGAAGGAGGAAGAGAAGAGGTAGGTCTTGGGGAGTTTCCGGAACTTAAGGAGGTCTGGCTCAAGACAGAGAGAGGTAGGTAGGTCTTTGCAGAGGATAAGCACTACCCCCAAATCTCTGTTTAGAGAAACAGCTCATCCACAGAGAGTTGGAGGACGCTGAGCGGAGGGCTCTCGAAGGAGAGCATTTGGGAAGAGATTGTTGTAGATAGTAAGGGCCACTGCCCCAGAAAGCCTTGTGGACTATGCAGAGGGACTTGAACTGGATCCTTGCAGCAACGGAGAACCAGTGGAGTGATTTCAGCACCAGAGAGATGCAGTACCTGTGCTTGAGACCAAGGATAAGTCTCACGGTTCGGTTCTGGATAAGTTGCAGAGGACGGAGAGTAGAAGTAGGTAGAATGAGAAAGAGACTGTTGCAGTAGTCCAGTCTGGAGAGAACCATGGCTCTGGAGACAGTGAGCTTCTGAGAGAAGGTAAGAATATTGCCTTTTATGGGCTTGTTTGGCCTTTTATTGCTGACATTATGTTAATTTCTTTATTTTGGGGTATCAGTATATTTTCTTTAGATGTATCTGACTCGTTTTTTTATTGCTGTAAATTGTGGGGAAAGGTTTTTAGAAATGTATCAGCAACAATGCTCTTTGAGGGTGGAAATCCTGGCACCATTGGCACCATTGCAACATAATCCAGTTTGCAAACATAATGAGTCGAAGATACTTCAGAAAGAACATTTATCACAGTTTTAATGACAGGATATGAGAGATAAACACTTTTAAGGCTTACAGGGGTGAAATACATTGGTGCCTTTAATAACCATAGTTTAATAGTGCTCCAAATGAGTAACCAGATTTTACAAATTCCTAAACTGAATAACACTTAAATAGAGAATTGATGCACTAGATACAATTAATTAAAACTAAAGACAATACCTAAAGTAACCTTTCCCCATCATCTTCCTTAATCTCCAAAGAGACAGAAAAAGCAAAGCTATCACCGTCTGTCGTCTGTGGTGGCAAGCAAGTCATATTTTTGGCTGATCATATGAAGGCTATAGCAAAATTGTAAAGTATCCGGCTGACAGCTTCTTGGATCTCGCACCGGAAGACATGGATTCTGAACAGTTCTGAATTGTAATGGCTTTCAGTAAAAGCAAAACAGTCCCTCTCTGGAGTACCATCATGCCACCTGACACAGAATAGGATTTTGTAGATTGGATATCTTGCAATTTCCGTATTTGTTTGTGGATCTAAAAGTCTCACAGTCCCTTCATACACATTAAGAGCTGAAAAAGTAACATCAAGAGAAGTTTAACACTGGCTCCGAAGTATAGCCATCATCCTTAGAGCTTCCGATTCACTTCTTGGGGCATTTACTGATGAACACCCTAAATAGGTAAACTTACTGAAAACAACACAATGAAAGCCAAGTCAGAGTTTAGAGGTGTAGTTATCCATAAAAGGCAACTTCAACAGAACCATGTCCACATACACCCTGACCTTTACTATAAGTCGAAAAATAATGCATTATTTGTTATATGCCTGCTTCCTGAGAAGCTCCCAATTGAATTAATAATTTGTCAGTAAATATTTTGTTTAATGACAAACTCCAATCAACATGTAAGATAGTTTGAAATACAAAGTGAATTTTAAGTCAACAAATAATGGAAACACATTATTGTCTGTAATCTTTTAACCCTTTGCTTGATTGCAAACCCCCTTGCCCTCCCAAACATTGAATTGAGCACAGAGGCATCTATCACATGCCTCTAAACATGATAGATTGATATGTGTGCATTATTAGTACATTTACATATTTCAATGACTCTATGATGCTTGCAGCTATAAATATCTGAATACATATGCCTTCAGGTCCATACAAGAACATTTAAAGGAAACACATATTTCATTTCAATATGATCATAATTCCTGAGGGAAGGAGGAGCTAACTACGCTTCTAATAACATGGGAATATACACTCAGCAACCTTAAGCAAAGGGAAAGATTTTAGTGGGTGCCAGTATCTACAGAGAATGTATCACAGGCCCCTCCAATCTAAAATTACTGCATCAAATAAAGCTGCAAGAGTGGGGTTCATCAAGTGTTTAAGGTCAAACACATAGGAATTTGGTAGAGTTCTTGGGACAACTGCAAAGGGACCCTGTCTGACAGGAGAAGTGCTGATTTGGGTTCCACCCGGTTGCAGCTGATGGAAGTCCTCCTTAAGCAGCCCTTATTTTAGAAGGAACCACATTTAGAATCCTTTCCAAAGACATGATCAGTTTGCATGAGGTGGACTTTGGTAGCAGAGGACAGACAGAAAGGACGAGTTCACCAAGCACAGTGGCCTGGGGGTGTTGACATCCCTTTCTGTTGTGGGCCATTATAAGACAAACAAAAAGGGAATATAACAGCCCAGTGTGTTTAAATATATGTCCCACAAATAAGTTAAATCCAATATATCAATTGAAAGTTTTTTGGGGAACCCTGTTTACAAGCTATGTAACTAAATGTGAAATGGGCCTGTATCGGAATCTTTGTGGAAGCATATTTAAAATAGAATACCCATGAATCTATAATTGTGAAGAGCATTTCATTCTCTGAAAGTAATCAATTATTATGTAATTCCATGCATTTCTACAGGGGCAAATTCTATCTGGGTTTGGGAGCATGGTGTACAACAAAACTCACCGATTTACAGGGATTGATAAACATCTTAGCCTGTAAAACCCATAGTTTATATAAAACAAAACTCTTGAACAGAACATTCTACCGCTTAAAATGGAATAGGAAGGATGTTATTTTTTTACCCTTCCTTCACTAGAAAATGTCAATTTAAATAACCAATGTCATTCTTCCTAATGACATTGCACAGACAAGAAAGGACACTGCCTTAACTGGATTCCTAATGCCAATTAAAATGAAGTGCTGATTATTTTTCAGTTGTATCCTGTCATGCTTGGGTATCCCCTTAAGTGAATCTAGATATTTTCTTGTCCAAAAACAACTTCCACCCTAAACCCAAGCCTGTAGGTAAAGTAACCAAATTAATATTACCAAACATACTTCTATTTCCAAGCTACAAACCAAAAGTGTCCAACAGTTTATTGTATAAGTTATATGCAAGCCCGATGATTTTCTCCATTGACAACACTTGTCGGTGGTGTCACAGAAAATGAACTGTGCTGTTTCAAACAAAAATGTTCAGAATTGTTTTGCGCTTTCCTTGAATTCAATGTCAAGTGTTAATTTGAATGTTCATAATGGATAAGATTGTATATTTTTGTCTAGAAAAGCTATACAAATGTATGTTTATACAAATGGATGTTGCTATATATTGTGAACATAGATATTAGCAATATGATAGCAGGCAGGTTGCATCTTTTTAATGTATATAAGCAGCCTGTATTTTTGTGGAACATTGTGGTTGACTTCCCCAGAATCCAGAGTTAGGGGATCACCTTTAATTCCCTAATTTATTATTTTAAGTAGAACAAAATATTCATATTAAAAACAGCCTGTTTCCTATCACAAATGTTGGCGGTGGGGGTGTCATGGTGGGGGTGTTTGATATATGGCAAATGTCTCTGTAAAAATAATAAGACAATTAAAATTGAGTTACATTTCCTAGATTAATGTCATTACATAGCCAAAGGCTTTTATGCAGCTGCACAGGCCACATACCCCTTCATTCAGAGCTGCAGACCAAACATTCTATGCAGCTGGATGGCATGTTGGAATCTCACTCCCTGGATGCATGAAAAGGAGGAGGCGCAGCAGAGCTGTGCACTTATCGTTGTCATCTCGCCTTCTCCGCTCTCAGAATGAGGTCAGTAAATTGTCTTCCTACTTACTACTTTTGGACGTTTTTGATCCCTGCATCTCTGGAAATAGAATCATTCATGCTAGCAAGACCCTGTACCCCTCTGGGGTCTTGGTGAGGGATGGGGGATTTCACAACTTCAAACAACAGAGGACTTGAGGGCAGAATACCCAGGGAGGGTTGCACGTTCTAAGGGCATCCTCATACAATGAATGCCGCTTGACCAGCCCATGCCATACAAAAATTGGTCTGGTGGGATAAGCCAGGGCTTACTTCCTGCAATGCCTACATGCCCAGCATCATTTATAGGCCAGCAGCTCCATGCATAGCCAGCACTTCACCCCAAAGGGCGGGTAGGAGGCATAGGGCCTGATTTACAAAAATGTTTTAACATTTTGCTGATTTATCTTATTGGTAAAGTATATGAAGTGGTTCATGAAAATGCTATTGAAAAATAAACAAACCTTAAATTGATGTTCCTAAGGCCCCAAAGGAAGATCCACAAATGCCATGGTTTTAATAAAAACACAGTTCACATTCAATATAATGGTGGATTCTATAAAATGCCCTTGACAATGTAGTAACGAAAATTTCAAAAGCAACGAAAACAGATGCTTCAAATAAATGGAGCCTTGTTAAGTACATTACGACATAGGTGTGTGTGGTCCCTCGTCAGTTTGCCTTTCAAAAAATTGTTGCAAAAGTACATTCTGCCGCATTTCAAGGTTGGCAACCCACACACAGCAATAAAACGTCTTGTGAGCGCAATACAAAGCAACATCTCCAGCACTTCAATTGGAACTTTCAATCATTTCTTAATGTCAAGTACTGTTTAAGAGCTAATTTTAAACACTAACAACATTCAAAGTCTATGATTTGGATAATACTATAAAATTAATTAAATACTTGCTTTATAGAAAATGGCAAACAACTTTGTTACTTTTAAACTACTTAGAAAAAAGACACAAATTACATTGGTGGATTGCAAAAACATTTTAAGCTGAAATATCTGACATGGTTCTTGTTTGTTGTCTTAGATATTTCAACAATAAATGGTTCTAATGGTCTGACATCAACCATAACATCGAAAAACATAAATAATTGTGGATGTGATCGGCATTGTAATCAGTAGTTGATGAGAAATACGAAGTCTTAGAACTGATACCATTCTGTACTTGCTGTTATCACAAGTTGGACAATGGAAATATAATGGACCTCATGGTTTGACTGATTTATCTCCAGCTAAGAGCTGGAGGTAAATCAGGCCCCCACTGGCAAAAAACAGCCAGTATTACCGGCAGCGGTAATACCGGTGTCAGTAATACCCGCCATTCACTCCATGGAGTCCTATGAGACTCCATGGAGTGGGGAATTAGCGTTGTTGCCAGCAACTTCAATATCCCAGAACATCCAGGATATCAGGCGCCGGTAACGGTAGGACCGTTTGCTGGTATCCCGCCAGAATTACCAGCGGGATACCGGCAAACTCCTTATGACCTCCAATGTTTAGCTATGTTCTAATATGAAGGAATACCATTCCTACCCCCTTTCCAACAGTCTGTATCAATGCATCATTATAAAAATAATACATTATTTTTACATCGCTGTATGATGGAAACCCAAACGCATAAAATTGTCAACTTTGTAAACCTTAAAAGTCATGAACGAAAAAGTTGTAAATCTTCCAGTGTCAGGACCCTAAGCCTAAACAAATGATCCCTATGGAATTTTATTCCAAGAAAAAGAAATTATAATACAAGGAAAACATACTGAAAGGAAAACAAGCCTAAAGAGATACATAACAAAATTAGAAGTCAAGGTTTGAATTTCATTCTACAAAAAATGTAAGTTTTACTGTTTATAATTTAAATCCTGCCCATAAAATGAGAGGACTGCTGCAACATTGCAGACATGTGTTATCCTTTTAAAGGACAGAGCTCCAACATTTCCAACTAATTTAACAATTAACAATCATGTTCAGGGTGAAAAACAACTATTTTAGGATTTAAAAAAAATATGTAGTACTATTTGAGATGGTAGGAAAAAGGGATCCCTCAAATTCCTATTCACAATTACAACAATAGCTAAAATGTAACATGTAATGTATTAGAAAATCAATTGGGGCGGGGGGGGGGGAACACCCACAAGACGGCATGTGTGTTTTACAGCAGCATGGTAGATTTGGAAAATGAAAGGGTCAAAGCTGAAAAATATGAGGTAAGAAATGGAAAGACAGGGGGTTTGGAGGAAGAAATATGAGTTCAGAGGCGGCAAGGATGATGGGGAAAGAGATCTAAAAAGTGCATAAAGGTGGTGAAGAAAAATACCTGCAGTGAGGTCGCAACATAAGGAACGGGTTTTTTCTATAAGAACACATAGAACTGCATCTTCCATTAGATGTAACAGAACATTTTGTTGCTAAGGCTGCAGGTACACTATTTGAACATTCTATGATTGTTCTGGTTAATGGAGTCCAAACAAAGTATAGGACAACATGGCGAAAACACCCTACAAGCAGCAGAGAGCTGGGGGGGTGATACCATTCTGTGTGTTCTAGACTACAACCGAAAAGTCAAAAGCCAGTGTGTAGAATTTGATACCCATTTGCTTCCACTCTGTGTATCAATAAAACAGAATGACAACGACAAAGACGTAAAGTGGGTGAACCCTGAAAGTTCACACCCGAAGAAGCATTGTTGGAGCAGCTTCTAACCAGTGGGATGTAACAGTGCTGGTCTGGAGTACTTTCAAGGCTGGTGGGTTTAGGGAGAGTGAAAATGTCGAGAAGAATCATTTTTGCATAATGCCCATCAGAAGAGGGGAGTCTTCAGCTCATCCCACAAGTGTGCTGGGAGAGTATTCCACCTGGAAATAAATGAGGAGTCGCCAGAGGTACCAGCTGTGACCTCTAGGAATTGGCTTTGTACCCCTGGCTAATCCCTTGCGATCCCTGGCATCCTTCAATCAAATCTCTGTGTTGAAGTGTGGACAAATCTAGAATTAGGTTAGGCTGCACATTTTGGACTCCATTTTGTTTTGTAAATATGCCAAAGCTGTGTCCCGAAGGAAAAGCTCTTTCAAAAAAGGTAAGTACAGTTGTCTGTGTTTTTTTTTAGTTACGTAAGGGGTTTCTCTCCTTGTTCTTTATATAATATTTTGAAGGTGGACTGAGGTGATTGGCAGAGAGCATCCAGCTTGGCTTGCTGAGTTTATGACACTAACTTGGGTAACCAAGCTCACCTGGACCCTGCCTGCCTGACCACACCATGGCACACTAGCTGACTTGCCTGGATGCTGGCGGTGAGCCGTTAAAAGTTAATTAGGAACTGCCTGCTGACAATCAATTTTTGTATTATAGTGACCAGCACCACACACAAATGCAAACATGGAACATTGGAACATGTGCTTGTGGCAGTCCTTGGCTTATTGTCCTGGCTTGGGCTGCATGTGTCCAAGAGCAAAGAGGGAAGAAATAAGGGAGGCTCTCTCTACGTGCGCTCAATACGTGTGAACTGCTTTACGAATAAAAAAATTGCTCCGAAGACTTACTTAAGTCGTCGGCTCTCACTTTGTACTGACCTGTTCCGGAAGGGTTAGCCAGTACAATATCCCCAAAATTACCTATACATCTCTGTCATGTTTTCATGCAACAACAAGCAAGCCCTTGGTCAGTATAAAGCATGGACCCCGTATTACAAGTAAACAAGGTTACAAAGTGACCCATGCAAACTTGAGACTTAAATAGATGGATCACCTCAACAGTAAGTACATATTCAATTTATTATTATCATACTTAAAAACATATACATAAACCACAAGACTTGATGACAAGTTTTTCAAAAAAACTGAATTAAAACGGTATCAACATATCAAAGTGCAACCGTGCTGGTGCAAATGAGTATACACATCTAATTACCTCAAGTGCATCGTACCCCACAAAATGCAACCATACATTGAAAACAACTTATTTCAAAATTGATCTGGGTGCAAAGATTATCAATCTCGAACTGGCTCTAATGTAAAACCCAGCCCTATGGCACATCCCTACATGTTTCAATCCTATTGAAGAGTTAAGGGGATTGTCTTCAGGGGCCAAAGCATTAGAGTAGCGTAGGGTACCTCACAAATGCCCTCTTAGTCCTGCATAATTAATGTAACTTAGTATGACCAAGATGCTTTAGTAGTGGTCAAATAAATGGAGCCCACCAATATATACTCAAAGTAGACGAGGATACCTTCCTTGGAGTAACGTTGAGAAATCAACATGGAGGATTGTTGTTCACTGTGGTCACACAGAGGAGCAGGAGGCTGTGCACAGACATCAGGACGGCATACGAGCAAGAGCCGACCCAGAAGTGTTTTCATGCCAGGTCCCCTTTTCTAAGTCTGCTAATCCTGTCTTCTCTTAGTGTGTACTCAGTTCCTAGTGACGGAGCATTGAGCTCTGTTAAAACGAATGAGTTCACAACTTAATCACCTTGAAAAGCAGTGGCACTGCTGCCATGTTGGGATTCAAACCTCCGAACTCCATGTTGCACAATTTAAGCTGCAATCGCTTAACCCTCTGAGCTATCACATGAAATACACGCATTCAATCCAGCAGTGAACCCTTTTGTCCCCCCATAACAGTGCATTCTGTGTTTTGTATCTGTATTTAAATATTTGATTAAGTTTACATTCTTTTCTGCATCCCTTTCTTAGTGATGTATTTATTCTTAAGTAAAGCGCTTTAAAAGTGCTTCACAAATATTTCATTGAATAACATTCCCTTGTAGGTACCAGCGTGTCCAGTTTATGTGCTTCTGCTTTAATCTGATGCCAACAAAAGAAGTTATGGAAGTAAGAAAGGAAAAAGAACAGCGAGACTTTCAATGCAGACTGTAAATCCAAAAGAGTGTCTCTATACCACTAATATGCCCTAGTCTGAGAGACTTAAAGTCAGAGTGGCTGTTTTTTATCCCTTAACAACTCTTTCGGCAGAAGACTGGTGGACCTGGTTAATGCTAGGACGACGAGTCTCCTTAACATTGGCATTATTAACCTTTTTGAAGGAAGCATTTGCCGATATGCTCAACTAGCGGAAAGTTGAATCTGAGTTTAAGAGATTCCCAGATGTGGATCTGTAATAGCCTATTCGAAACATTATCACTTGTGAGACGTGGGGGTTGCCCCCTGATAAATTGACTTGCAAAACGTGAATTGTTGTTTTTTATTTTATTTTTTAGTAAACAGTTTTGCAGCAAAAAGGTTTTTTTTTTAAACCATGCATAACATTAATACACGGTGCACGCTTGTCCATGGGTCCTACACGCTTGATGTAAAGATAGCGATCGGGAGAGCAGGGGACTCGAATGCTGTAGGACACAGCTACATTTTTCGAAATCTGATTAAATGAAAAGGTGCAGTGTGTGTTCCCATTTAAAACGCTTAGCAAATAAAGCGCAGAAAAGGATTTCAAAAAGAGGTTAAGGGGATAAAGACCTAAGAAAACGTAAATGTTATGACTGTTAAGACCGATCAGAAAATAGTGTTGGAGAGTGGCATGAAGTCTATTGCAGTTATCCCAATTACCAGCAGAGAGACACTCGGACCCATCAAAAACTCCTCACCGCAAGTCTGGAAGACTCAGCCATGGGGCAAAGTTTACTGTCTTTATTATCTAATGAACGACAGGGATCACACTAAAAAAACATGAATTCTCCAGGGTTCTCGTCTTCTGAGCGTGTGTCACTCTGTTTCATCCAGGTGTGACGTCACAAAACCAACCTCTGTCCCCGAAACCTATTGGGCATTTACATTGGTCCATTTATGCAAACTATGTAGGTGTCCTAATTCTATTATTGGATAGCCATATCTTGTGGCTCCTCTTGGAACAACCTCTACATGTTTCAATGTACAATGTTGCTGAGTCGCAGGAAGACCACTGGCTCCTGCAACATATTATATCTTCACATGAAAGGTGACTCTGGATTGGATAGAGTGGGTCCTCCCAACCCTGGGACCCTGGACGATTACCAGACTGAGTGTACATTCTCAAGGAAATGAGAATGAACATGAAGGGGCTGTGTGTTCCCTAATGTTGCCATCTCTGATCACCTGAGTCTGGGAGAGTGCACTTATTTGGTAGTTTGTGAGCAACACTTGTATCTTTCCACCTCTGATTTGGTGGGAACAGCTTCTCTATGTCCACCTCGACTGAATGGGCTTTATCTTGTTCTGCTGGGTCACGTGTGTTGAGATCACGAAATGGAGTTCTTTTGCCTGTAATTATGAGGATTTTAGTCTGAATTTCTGACATATGGCTTATCATCTTGGTAGCCAGGAACTTTTCTTCTCCACTCGTGCTTGGCTGGGTGCATCATTTCTGCTTGCCTCTGTCTGCAGTGATCATGCAAGCCCTTCCATGTACTCAAAGCAAATCTCCCCTTCCTCCTTCATTCCAGTGGGCCTGTGGCTTCCATATTTGTCCTTATAGCTTTTCCATGTTAGTGGCAGTCAAGCATGTGCAAGCTTTGTATATTTATACTTCAGCATCTTGTGATTCAGCTTTGGCGAAGAGTGTGACTATATATAGCGATGTATGTGTGCCTGTCATCTACCTGTGTGAGTCATAAGCATGTGTTTCGTGCCTGTATGCAATAAACTAATGTATGTTTGTATAACTTTGTAAATGGATGGCTGTATACTTCATGTCTAAGTGTGGCTATGTTGTGATGTCAGTGATGATGTCATTGATTTCTTGATTTGCGGCCAGTCCACTTGATTGATGGCATTTCCATCTCCTCCAGATCATCGACTGGGTATCGCCTGAATGACTGTCTGAGAGACTAACGTTTCTCACATCTGCGATACATCGACAAAGACAGTGAAGGACCTAAGAGTGAGGTGCATCTGTCATGTCTCAGTCTTTGGGCTGAGAGCCATGTGGGGGTCATGAGGGCCATACTTGGACCTCCTCGTCAGTCCCCCTTCTGGAGTAACGAGCAAACCACATTACCTACATGGCTCTTTCTGTTCACATATACATTTGGGGAGCCAAACCTTTGTTATCCCTCCGAAACGTCCATGGTACTTTGCATGGTAATCCAAACTCCATGTCAGGTTACTGCAGTCTCCACCAGGGTTACACGAAACCTATTTCCCCCCAATAGTCACAAGTGTTGAATGGGAACTCAAAAACCATTCCTGCTGGGAACAGAGGAGGACACTGCGTCAGTTGTGATTTCAGCATATTCTGTAACTTTGTCTCTTTATCTTCTTCATTCTCTAAGTCTACCAATACTTTCATCCCTATGGTCATTTCAGTGGTCTTTTTGGTTTGCGTGATGGCTATTCTGATGATACAAAAGGTGAACAACGCTGGTACCAGGGCTGCCACCAGTACCTTCAGTCCGTTGGCCATCCATGTTGGTATCCATGAAAATATATATCACAGCCAGCCTTCGTCCTTTCCTACAGTATTCGTTTCTGCCTCCATCTTAGCATGCAGCTCTGATAAAAGGGATTTGGCCTCTGTCTTGTTGTCTTCATTATGGGCATGAATGAGTGTAAAGAAAGAAGACCCGATCTTGGCGCAAATACCTCTCTCCATGACTGTTCGGAGGTCTGGAAGATATCTGTTTGGAGAGTCATTAACCTCACTACTCGCAGCTCTTCCATGATGGCATTGAACCCTTTGACCGTTGAATTTATCGTCTGCATCAGCTTCCAGCGTGTTAATTGGAGCCATTTGGCATTTGTGCTAGTTTGGATTGCTGGAACAATGAGCGCTGTAATGAAGGCATGGTATCGGTCCCCTCTCCTCAAGATTTATAATTCCCAGAGAAGACTTCCCTCTGCCAGACTCAAGCCTCCACTCAAAATTCACATGTTTTTTCAATATATCGTTTATGGACTCCCAGTCCCGGAATGCACTGTGATCATTTCGTTCCCACTTCACAGCTCCCCAAAACGGCATTCCATGATTCTGGGAGCTGCAGGAGCCAAAGGGGGATGCTAATATGAGGTCAGGGTCTCATCTCCTGCCCCTCAGAGACCTGGGTTCACCTGCCTGGCCCAGGGGAAGAGTGTTGCTGTGGATACCGCCAGGCAATCCCAGCTGCCCCAGGTCTTGCCTTATGGAGGTACAGTTCCCTCTCCACACTGCAGTCTCTTCTCAAGTAACAGGGCCAGTGTTTGGGCGGTCCTCCTCCAGGTCTCCCAGGGTCTCTGCAGCTCGCTAGGTCTTTCTCCTTCTTCCCAGCACCTTCCAGCATCCCCTACTCACTCAAAATGTGCTTTCCTGCTCTGCCTTTTATGCTGCCTGGGAGAGCCAAGTGAAGTCAGGTGTGAGTAATTAAAGAGGGAGGCCTGCCTTAGCCTGGCCTCATTAATGGAACAGCCTGCCGTATGAAGGGGAGATTCTGTTGTTGGTGTCTGAGTGTGTTCCCTGTTAGTAATCTTCATCCTCTCAATCTCTTTCCTCCTCATCTCAGTGTTTAATGTGTATAGTAAGTTGCGGAAGAGGTCAAAAAGGGAAGGGGATATCATGTTTCATCATGGGGTGCCACTACCCTGCTCGCCGAGGTTCTTTACAGTGAAAATCGCTTGGGTTTTTCACATACCATTCCCCAACAGCCAGTGTCATTCTTATAGGATGCACAGATCTGTATATGGTCTTCCTTGAGAATTTCTTCCCCTAAACCTATCTAGGAGTTCCTCTTGGGTCTGGGACTGACGTTTTTAACTTTCTCTCTCCTTTTTCCCTGGTGTCTCATGGGGTTGTATAGATGGTATACTGGTACACTGGTGAATGATGATTCTGCAGATCACGTCCGTCCTTTCTGGTGTCACTTTTCACCCTTCCTGCGATATCAGTTGCCCGATATATAGTACTTCCTTCTGGCAATATTGTAATTTTGCCTTGTCTACCTTGCAACCCTTTTCTGCCAATACTGTCAACAAGTATACTGAGTCATTTTGACACTGTTCCTCTGACTTGCTACAAAACAAAATGTCATCCATATACTGTATGACAGTGGTCCCCAACTGTATGTTGCCAAATTTCACCTGGAGGACCTTATTGAAGATAAAAGGTGACTCACAGTACCCCTGTGGGAGTCTTGTGTGTTTCCACTTTTGGTATGTATATAGAAATGAGGTCAAGTCCTGTGACTCTTCATGGAGCAGTGTAGAGAAGAAGGTGTTCTTCAAGTCTATTACCGTGAAGTGGGTAGCTTCTGTCGAGATGCTACACAGAATTGTTGCTGGATTGGGAACTAATGGGAATTCTGATTCAACTATTTCGTTCAAGGGACGCAAGTCCTGAAAAAATTGCCACAACTCCCCAGTTGCCTTTTTTTACAGGATACACCGCAGTGTTACACTTCGATTTTGTGGGTAACAAAATGCCTTGCTTCACTAGTGGGGCGATCATTTCATAAATATCTCTGTCTGCTTCCTTTGATAGGGAATACAGTCTTGCCCTTGGTAAAGTAGTCCCCTGGTTTGATATTTATCTTTACTGACCCTATCCCATTTAGTAGACCCACGCTGGGTACTCGTCCTGAGTCTTCCTTGAGACATGGTGGCGGTGCTTTTCATAACATGGCCATTCTCTGTGGCACTTCCCTGTAATGTATGCTCACCCAGCATGTAATGCTTATGCCAAATACAACCTCATGATCTGATCGATCATCCTGAAATAGTTCCTCATATGTCACGTCAATAAACTTGTATCCCTCCCCCACTGCAATTCACCATTCTCCATGATCGCCCTATGTTGTCAGTATCACAATTCAGATAAAACACGAGTAAATGGAATGGGTCTGGGTACTCTTCCAGAAGGACCCTCTGGGACACTGCGACAAGGATACGTCTTGGACCAGAATCCGTTCTGACCCACTTTACCACACCAAGAGGAAGACCTTCCCTATGATACACCCTACTGCCCTATAGTATATATGGGACAGATGAGTAAATCACATGAAAGGGCAAGAATGAATAAACACCAGACAAGGACACCAGGCTGAAACAAGGAAAGGGTGAAAATCAGAAGCATGTTCCACTAACAGACAAAAACATATGCACTGAGCAGAACATACAAGAGCTCACTAACCTGATCAAAAAGCCCCCGAAACCCTTGAAGAGGAATCGAGGAAGGTCCCTGTCTTGAAAGCTGCCACTGAAAAGTAAAGAGATACCCACTCCTAAGACTAGACAAAGAGTGTATAGGAACCCTATCTAGCACAAAAAGAGTTGGAATGGGTCATACCATTGATGTGGTGGGAATGGCGTCTAAGAAGTCTGTGGATCAAGGGGAGTGGTTGGAGAAGGAGGTAAGGAAAATGAGGGAAGTAAGGTTAGTAAAGGTAACTAGCCCGGGCAGCACGAGGTCGCGCTAGTGTCGGGTTGCAGCACTTGATAACAGTGTAATGTCCACAGTCTTAGTGCCGAGGATCCCAGGAGGAGTACTAGTAGAGATCAGGTAAGGGAAAACCAAAAAGGGGGGGTTATGAGGGAGGAGTACCAGGATGAAGGTGTCAGAGTCAGACCAGAACATAGAGTGATGAACAAATCAGGCCGAGGTCGGCACGGAGCAGGCAGCATGAAATGACAAAATCAGCAAGCGGGAGAATGGTCAGGAGAGGCCGAGGTTGTCACAGAGCGGGCAGCATAAAGGTACAAAATCAGGTGGCAGAATAGAAGTCAAGACAGGCTGAGGTCATAACGGAGTGGGCAGCGTAGTACACAATCAGGAAGCAGGAGAATTGTCAATAGTCTTGCGGAGGTCATAACCACGAAGGAATACCAAATTGAAACACAGAACCAAGAGCGGAGTCCAATGGGGCATAAGGAAGGTTGACAACAGGAAATCCAAAAACCTGGATAGCCTTGCGGCATAACAAGGAGGTTTGCAGCAAGCTTCAATCACACAAAATAAGATTGGAAGTGCCATATCCATAGCTGCTTCCGATATTATGCCGTTCTTGACAGCAGCGTTGCTTGGATACGGCTTTGATGTAGAATTGCTAGTTTCAAGATCACGTGACTGTGGAGGATCGCGGAGCGTGAAGGGTTTGCTCCAAGCCTCCAGGAAGCCCAACGTGACCATGGCAAATGCCAGGTCATTTCCCAGGATCCGAACAGTGGACGTCTCCAGTGCCCAGATCTAGATGAACTAGGACCCAGGCAGGCAGTTGATGGTAACCGATAGCATGATGGTAAACCTGCAGCGGGTGTCATGACAGTCAGTCCCATGCAATGCTATTCTCTCGTCTCTCAGTATAACTGCCTCAAGTACTATTGGGATCACCTTTCCTTCCTGTTCATCTAAGGGAATCTCTGGTATAAATAAGAACTTGTTGGGTATGCGTACCAGCCTGCCCAGTATCCCTGAGAGCCAGGCTATTAATACTTACACTCCATATTGAAACAGCTCAATGTCTACTGGCACCCCACTCTGCCTGCAATATGCCTGAATGAGTTCCCTTCACGTTCATATAATGAATTCCTGGTGTCGAGCACACTGTCCCCAGGTGTGTGACTGAAATGGCCATGTCTCTACCCATTATATTCACTAGTGTCTGTCGGGACTATAACAGTGACATGGTCAGGTCATGTTCTTCTATGAAAAGTGGAAGCTCCTCTGTAAAAGGAACTGTTAGGACTGATTTTCTATACTCTGGCCTGGTGGACAGATGTATAGAAGGCCAACCTAAATTGTGACAGGAACAACTCTGGGAAGCTGTGGCCAAAACTGTTTAGGTAGCAGTGACAGGCGGTATAGGCTAAGTTCTTCAGAAGGGGTGAGCTTGTAAAGGGTCAACAATGAGGTCACACAATGGGAGTCTCAGATTACACTTAGACAGGATGTATAAAAGTAGTTATTTATTTATGGCCAAAACACACTATAGAAAAATTACTACAAGTAGGAAGACCTATCACACAACATGATCAAATGAAATACATATACACATTCACTTTGGTATAGGGCATAATACACATCAGAAACTCCTGCAAAGGAAAGGTAAGACAAGTATTATGTACTTATGGTCCACAAAGATGATCCCTAAGTATAATTGTCCAGCCCTAAATTGCCTGGGGCCTTTTGCCCAATAGTTCAGGTTACATTTCCACGGAGGTTAGGATGCAGGAATAAATGCAGGTAGGGTCTCTGGGTCCAGTGTAGGGTTCTTAGGGTTAGGGTTCAAGTTAGACTAATGCCCAAAAGTAGTCCCAACAGTCAGATGTCTTTTCCGCAAGCAAGCATGGTAAAGCCAATATTGTTATAAATAAGCTTTATTATAAGCCCTAAGACTTATAATGGCAGTGTAAGGGTAGCTTAGAAACTCTGTAACTTACCCCCTTACTCCAATTCTTCCCCAGACTTGGCAGAACAAAGGAAGAGTGTCTGACATTGCTTTTCCTGTTGAAAGTCGCAGTCCTTGATTCCCAGGTGTTTCAGGTTCCAGCTGATCTCCAGTTGGTGTCTTTTACTGTTGCAAGGACTCTCAATTGAAGAATGCAGACAATCTCAAAGTAGCACCACCCTCAGGACTGGACTTGGGTCTGGTAAGCAATTTTTGGATGGTCGTCACTGAATACGGCGACGCAAAAGGACTCAGCAGACGCGGTTGGACTTTTCCTCCTATCTCGGGTCCCCTTGATGCTAGAATGTCGACATTTTGCAGGAGGTAGTCTTGTGGGGCCCACTGAGGATCTCCCAAGTTTCAGGCCAAAACTCTGTACAGTGATAGCGGCAGCATGGTAGCCCAAAAACAAAGTTGGTCAGCCAAGGCACTTTCGAAGGTTTCCTTTGGCAGGGCACCGAGCAGACATCGGGAATGGATGGTCCCTCCACTCCAAGAGTCATAGCTCCTTCGCACGACTACTAAAGATCAAAAAGAAAGACAGGGCTCCTCCAGGACAGCAGCAGAGGTTTGTTGCCAGGCCTCCTTCAGTCAGGTCTCAGGTTTCTTTGCGGGTCTCACAGCTGGACAAGATACTTGGCTCCTTCAGGTTTCTCCAGGATCTCTGATGAATGGGTGCAGAGGTCCTCTTCTTATCCTAACCGCCATGTAAGAGCTGAAACCCCCAATAACCAATAGAAGGACTAGCCCCCACACACACCCCAGCAGTGGTCCAGTCAGGACCACTGGTGGGAATTCTCATGCATACCACTCAAACACACTGAAGCCAGTTTGTGGGTTGTGGTCAGACGGACTCAGCCCACATCCTGTCAGAAAACACACACAGCCCTCAAGTAGCCTGCCAAAAACTCCTGCTTTCCTGGCCACTGAAAGTCCTTATAAGGATTTTCCTGGCCTCACAGGCCAGGAAGAAGGCTAAAGAACAAGATGGCAAAATAACAGGCGAAAGATCTCGTGGCACGGCCATGTTTGACCAGTTAGTTAGTAGCCGAACACGGTAAACGAGGTAAAGCTAAAATGAAAATCCCCAAAAAGTGGGGAAAAGTCACTGCTTCCACCAGCCTATCCTTTTAGCACACATAGAGTAATCAAAAACCATCTTAGTGTTAGTCTAGGGCAAAACAAAAATGCACCCCATTGTACTGCAGTGTAAGCTGCATTGTACAATGATAAAAAGTTACCACAAGTGATACAAAAGTAACCAAAAGCAGTAACATAATAACACAACTAATGGAAACATGGTTTCCCAGTGCTGAAAGACATATCAGCTTCCCCATAACATATGAGCAAAGGACGGTGTAGTGAAGCGTAAGGATTCACTGTACTGCAAAAAGTACCGGTCAGATTCAAAAATAAAAGCAACAAGTTTGGGGGTTCCATGAAGATGGAAGGAAAGATGCAGTAAGGAGAAATCTTTCCTAACAGGAAACAAATCTGTAGCCTCAGAAAACCCCTGCACATTCATGGCGATGCCTGACATTGGGTATCTTCCTTCCCTAATACAGTCGCCCCCATATCCACGAGAAAGGAAAAAAGTCTTGTCACCTATTATCACCCCTATGCGAGGTTCCTCAACCAGATTGGGTGTGATGGACAGACTGAACACATCAGGCATATCTGTGGGCTGTCCTATTGTGGGTATAATGACATTCCCGTCCCTGTGAATGGATTGCTCCCTACAATCGTTGCTCCCCCCATCTTTCGCATTGGAGACGGCATTGTGGAGTATGTATCTGACATGGTTATGATGTTGTGCTGTGGTTGTGATGGCTGTATGTGTCCCTCTGTCTGTGATGCATGTGTCATGGGCTGATATGGCTGCCTTTACATGTCCTGTGTGTGCGTCTCTCATGGTGTGTATGTCTGCACTTGAGTGTGATCCTGGGCATAATAGTCAGTCTGCTCTGTCTGATATGTGGGTTAGTGCTGCATTGCCCCATTCTGGTGCATCCCACCCCTGTTCGCACACACTCGAGATATGTGGCCCATTTGCCCACACACCTAACATTGTACGGGACCCCCATTGGTCTTTGCTGTCCCCATGAAACCCCTCTGCATCCTGTTTCATTTGAAAATAATCCCCCCCGAGGTGCCCCTCCTCATCCCTGTGACCACTGATTCATATGCACACATCCTGCGAAGCATCCCCATGCTACTTGCGGTCTATTCTGCACATGCTGAGTAACTACTGCTTCCTCACTCATTAGCAATGCCCCTTCGATTGTGTACTTGGATAATTTCTGCTGCGCTAACTTCACTTCTTCCTGTTTTCTTTCCTCACGCTTCTTCCTCACATTCTCTTGTATTAGTCTACAATAGTGCGCTATGGTTAGCTGAAGTTCTTACCACGGCTTAGCCTCCATCCCCACTAGCTATTAAAGCTGTTTTTGCACCTGCTTGGGCAACCCTTGACATAATATGCAGTAAAATAACCCCACTGTTTTGTCCCATGGCTCCCTAGTCTTCAGGTGCCATCGCTCTTGAATCTGTTGAAGATATTAAAGTGGGTCTTCATCCTCAAGCATTTTGCGTGCCATTATTGCACTTATATCTGAGGTGTCAGGGAATTGCACCCTCAGAGCTTGCCATAAGGCTACTTTGCAGTTGTTGAACGACATGCCATCATGTGCCATGTTCTGTGCATTTACTCCAGGATACCCTGCCCTTTTTCATACATTGTCGGCTACATCCCCAAGAGTGGTTGAAAGTAAACTCTTCATGTCATCCCTGCTGTCAGTCTTTCGAGCTTGCAAATCCATTTCCCAGCCCAGCAGTCAACGAAGGTAATTTGCATCTTAAAATGTCCTTGTCTACTTGCTGCCATGGAATACGCTGAGGCCATCCACCACCCTTCTCCAATAATGGGAACAGTGTCAGTCTCGTCCCTCTGTCCTGTCTCCCTCTGTCATTAGTGGCAGAGAACGCCCTTGACATCTCTGTCCATTTCCGTCATGGCAGGACCCTGAGCCTCTGTGCATACAGCGTGATATTGTCAGCACTGTGCGATCCACCCTTAGGACATGGCAGTTGCCCTTTGATGTCCTCCTCTCCTCTGTCCATGTCTTCTTCACCTCCCCATACCGGGTCTCTATCGGGGCTTCCCATGAGGGGGGAGAGGGTCTTCCCGCTTCGTTGTCCTCACTCCCCTGTGGATCCTTGTCTGACCCCATAGTCCTAATACTACTGACCCTGTTCCCTTCTCTCTCGTCCTCAAAGCTAAGCCTCCTTAACATTGGGTGTTCCTGCTGCTTTCCTTTTGCTCAATCTGTAATCCTGCATCCACCCCCCCCCCCATTGAGGGTCCGGTAGAACTCCTATCTGCCCAAATGGCAGCTGTGCTGTTTCTCCTACTTCTGTAGAGTTCCCCCAACCTTCTTGGTATCCCTTCCCCATCCTCATCATCTAAACGTGCCAAGTCTGTCTTAATCTCTACCGCCTTCAGTGAGCGTCTCTCTCTGCTGTCGTCTCTGTCCCGCTCGCATCTCTGCTCCTCTTCTTCCCTGCGTCAGTGTTCTCTAATGAGCCGCTCCTTTTATCTTTCGTTATTTGCAATTGCTTTTCTTCTGCTTTCCCACTTACTATGTCTTCTAGCTCTCTCTAATTTGTTCTCCTTTTCTTCTCTTTTGCGTGCTTCTGCTCACTCCCTCTCTTTCTGCATCCATTCGCTTACATCCTTCTCATTCCTTTCCCTTCTATGCTTTTCCATTATCTCTGCCCATTCTTTAGCTTTTTCCTCTGTGTCTTTACTACTTTGTAGCTCCTTCCCCACATGCCCTGTCTCACTTGCGGCTTTCCCGTCCACTTTGAGCAATATCTGTCCGCCTACCCATTCATTTGGGACTATCAATTCTTGGCCCTCACTAAGCCCTGTATTACCCAAGCCATTCTCCTTGCACTTCACTTGCAGCTCACTGCACTCCTTACATTCACTGCTGATAACTTGCTTCACTTTACTTGCTTGCTTGCATTGCACCATTAAGTGCATCTCTGCCACTATATGCTGGAGGTGCCAAAGTGTGATTGGTGTATGCCGCCGCTGCTTTTAACTCCTTTACGGGCTAAAATCCCTTAATTTCTGTTACTGCATCTACGTCCGCAGTTTGAAGAGGAGGGTGAGCCGAGGGCCATTCGCCTTCCATATCATGTTGACCCAGCATCCAATGACTCTGGATCTAGTCCCCTTCCTCGTCCAGAAACATTTTCCATAACTCTAATAAGGCCAGTCACTTGCTTAATTTGTTCCCCTTACAGGCTGTATGTAAATAAGTGGTAAATTGTTGCTGCACACATTTGGAAAAGCTCCCGTCTTTGTGCCATGGCTTTGCCAATTTGCCCTCAATGCCACAAGTCCATTGTGTGCTATATTTGCATATTTTGTCTCGATACAGCGGGAGGAACTTGCAGAAGTGTTGGAGAGGTGTATCCCACATTTTGGCACCGTATGTAACACTTGTCAATACTTACTTGACCTCAAATCGGGATTTCGACACATCCAATTTTACCCTGCAATTTTGCAACTCACAATTGCAATTATGTCTCCCAAATACCATGTATCCAAATCATAATAGCGCAATTAAATCATTTAATTAGCCTCTCCGGCTCACCACAATCACTGCTGGTGTGCTCCGTGCACCGCCCCACTGCAGCCCTTCGCCCTGAGGGCTTAAATCACAACTCCACGTGTGCTTCTCAAGCTCCGCCCCAATGGCCCAACACTAGTTCTCAAACTCAATCGACAGTCTGACCACTGAAATCCACCACTTCCAGTGCACCTTACATCTTATTAAACAACCTTGCAAGTGATGTCATCAATACCTTAGAGGAAGAATTCTTGATGCTTGACCCTTCAACATATATGTCTGCATATTAACTACACAAACACAACGACAAACATGACGTAACACATACACAGCTATCTTCCTGCCTCACTAACAGGGTAAACCATTAAGTCACGTGGTGCCTCTTCTATAGGGTCGCAATATAGGAATAAATCTTGGAGAGATACATTAGGAAACCACCTTCCGGGATGTAAGCTAGCTTCTCCCGCTAACACCTATACACAGGTAAACCATACATAATCATCCATGAACCAAGCTAAATTGCCTAACTCACAGGGAAAATATTACCATTATTTTTTTCTTCTTCAAAGTTTTTTCATCTGCAAGCTAAGCTGACCATCTAAGCTGGCCGCGCAAACTGACCACCTAAAGAGTGGGTAATCATTACACAGAACAGAAACTGCAACACAAAACATCAAGCGGAACATTTCCTTCCCCCCACCTTGGCCATATAGCTGAATCTATACTTACAATCCGTAGTTTGTTGAAACCCCTCAACTCCAACTCTCCCACAACCTGCCACTCTGCCGTCCAGTCTCCTAGGTGTCCCACGGGAAGTGGGCAGAAAATTCCTCCAAAGGTGCTCCTGTCAACCTCTTCTCATTTTGGCCACTCATGGTTTTAGGCATCAGGTTCCACGGGTCGCCATGCAGACCCATGGGCATGCAGAGGGATGAGGCGGCTCCCTGCCGAAAGATCTTAGTGACCATCCCTCTGCTACTATTTGTTGGAGAGTGGCATGGGCCCTATAGCAGTTTCCCCAATTACCAGCACAGAGACATTCAGGCCCATCAAAAACTCTCCACCACAAGAACAGAAGACTCAGCCATGGGGCAAACTTTACTGTCTTTATTATCTAATAAACTATAGGGATCACACTAGAAAAACATGAATTCTCCAAGGATCTCATCTTCTGAGCGGTTTTTATCCAGGTGTGACTTCACAAAACCAAGCTGCATCCTCGAAACCTATCAGGCATTCACATTGGTCAGTTTAGGAAAACTATGTATGTGTCCTATAGGGGTTAATTCTACTATTAGATAGCCATATCTGGTGGCTCCTCCTCCTGGAACCACCTCTACATGTTTCAATCTACAATGTTGCAGAGTCACAGGAAGACCATTGGCTCCTGCAACATATTATATCTTCAAGTGAAAGGTTGCTCTGGATTGGGTAGAGTGGGTCCTCCCAGCCATGTGACCCTGGACGATTACCAGGCTGAGTGTACCTTCTCAAGGCAATGAGAATGAACATGGTGGGACTGTGTGTTCCCTAATGTTGCCATCTCTGATAACCTAAGCCTGGTAGAGTGCATTCAGTTGGCAGTTTGTGAGCAACAAATGTATCGTTCACCTCTGATTTTGTGGGAACAGCTACTCTCCATCCACCTCGATTGAATGGGTGTTTCCATGTTAGTGCCAGTCAAGCATATGCAAGCTTGGTATACATATACTTTGGCGTCTTGCGTTCAGCTTTGGCGAAGAATGTGACTATATATAGAGATATGTATGTGTGTCTGTCATCTACCTGCGTGAGTCATAAGCACGTGTTTTTGAATGGATGGATATGTACTTCATGTCTAAGTGTGGCTACGTTGTGATGTCAGTGATGACATCATTGATTTCTTGATTTGCGGTCAGTTGACTTGTTCGATTGATGGCATTTCCGTATCCTCTAGATCATCAATTGGGTATGGCCTGAATGGCTGCTTGAGAGAGTTATTTTTCTCCCATCTATGATACATCGACAATGGCGTTGAAGTACCTAAGAGTGAGATGCATCTGTCGTGTCCCAGTCATCAGGCTGCGAGTCGTGTGGGGGTCATGAGGGCCATACTTGCACCTCTGTCTTCAATAGTTTCCAGCAGCCATTGCAAAGTAAGGGTATCTCCCACTCTCCTTGAGGCAAATTCATGCTGCCTCAGAGAGATTTCTTGTGCTATTTCCATATAACATTCTTTTTTTATCCTCAAAAGTTTTGAAGAGAAAGATATTCAATTGCTTAGATCATAGGGAAAGAGAAGTCATTTTACAATATCATCAAATGTAATTGATGCAATCTAAGATATAGAATTACAAGGGAATGATCAAGGAAAAACATGTAGAACCATCGTTGTCTGTTCAGCTGCAGTTGCTTCCTTCCTTCCCTTGTTTTTCCACTTCTCCTGGACAGATCACACAATTCCGAGCTTATCTTCCCTCCTTAGAACTTGGCATCTACTGCCATATACTCTAGACATCCTATTTTGTCTTAACTTCTTTCTACCCTATGTGCGAAACCTGAAGGTGTCTCCCTAGCGAGTCCCTGGGGATCTGTCATCCAGGTGGCCAGGACATGGCCATCAGGACACGGCCATTGCTATTGAATCCAGCTCCTGGGTTGGACCAGTGAGGGAGGATTACCTGGATGGGTGGTATTTGGGGGGTAGGAGTGGGACACCGATGGACGAGACGCAGTATCCCCATTCTTTCAACACCTTTTCCACCATCCTACCATGTAGGATATTACAAAACTGCCCCTCCCTTTTCTGACACAAACACTTTCGCACAACACGAAAGACAACAGACTAACACCAGAGCTGTTTACCTGGCATGTCCCAATACAAGGGTCAAGAAAATTCAGGCAATTGACCAGAATCACACACACCTAATGGCCCTTTTCCTTACCGACAGGGATAAAAGGTGGCGCATGAGAGCACAGGACGAGCAAGGCAGACCGCATGACGCGAGAGCTAACTCAGCACAGCAGTTCAAAAGGAGACGAAAGACGGTGCATACCAAGGGGGTGACAAGGAGAGAAGCGACCTTGCCCTTTCTGACCAAGGCCTGTGAAACCTCAGCAGATGGAAACCTAAGTCTGCAACCAATACCAACCTGTATTGCAACAGATGTTAGCAGTACACAAGACCCTCCTCCGCTGATCACCAAGCCGGGGAGAGAAGCTTGTCTCGGAGGTACCAACCTTGTCTCGAAGGAGAAGAAAGCCAACTGGTTCATCACAGCCGGTGAGTCGAGGGGAGAGTCAATAGGAAACAGAACTGTGTTGAATGAAAAGTAGCAAGCAGCTAATTTTGAAATATGAAAGGTTTAAAGGAACTATTGAAAAAAGAGGGGGAAAACCAGAAACAGAGTCTTCCGGCACCATGTCGGTGTTCATGCAGGAAACTCTGGACGATTACCTGGTGGTAGAGACTATTGTAACTAGAATGTCTGGGGAAGAGTGGTCAAAGTGGTTATACAGGGGTCTTGTGAAATCCTCTGTACTGTCGAAAGACTTTGACTGACAGATGATTGTGAAGCTAAGGGAAATTAATAATGCATGGTAAAATCAGTATCGTAAAAGTTGGCAAGAGTGAACCCAGCAGAGAGATGCTAACGAGAAGGGACGAAGTCTAAAGTCCCATAGTGAATTGTATAGTAAAAGTTGGCAAGAGTGAGTCCCGCGGAGGAATGCTAGCAAGAAGGGAGGAAGACTAAAACCCCATAGTGAACTGTTGGGTAAACGTTGGCAGGAGTGAACCAAGCAGAGGGAAGCCGACAATCAGGGGCAAAGCCCAAAAAACTGTTTAAAAAGACATTCTGATATATGAATGCAAGAATAATTGGAAGACCAGGGGAATTGAATTGCCCCCTTTTCAGTCGGTTCTGAGCCCGATCGAGGGAGATCCAGGGGTGAAAAGTTATCACCCAAAGTTCATTGAGAAAATAACTGTTTATTTGTTTTGTTGAATACGATTCGTGAGGAGCCTGCGCCCGGAAGAGGGGGACCCAGGGGTGAAGCCATCACCCAATGTAAATGACTAGAAAATAACTTTTTGTTTGTGTGTTGAATGCAAAAGACTTTTATTGTAAAGAGACTTAACCGTCGAAGAGCCTGATAACTGGAATGGAACTGTCGTCTCATGCTGAGAAAGCTCAAGCGTGTGCTGTGCTCCAAGGTCCCACCTTGTCCCGTGCTGAAAACATAGGGAGGGAAGATCCCTGGCAATCACATCCTGACTTATTATTTGTAAACACTTCCTTCTTTATTAAGAACATTACCCCACACATCTTTTTGTATTTAGAGTAAGGATTGGCAATAGGTTTCCTTAGTATAGGCCCTTTTATTTTGACACAAAGCCACAAGGACTGCCTTATTTTTATTTGATGATCGAAGCTTGCTCCCATCTTAGATTTAGGTTTCGGTTAGGCATTGTTCCACTCTGCATTTACAGTTTAATAAACACCCTTGAACTGTGATCACTTGTGTCTGTCTTTACTGTTGCCCCCATGAGTTCCTTACAGCTATCACAAAATAAGTCTTCACAAGACTCCTTTAACACCTTTGTAAGAGTCTTATACAAGCAAGTTTTTCAACCCTGCCTTCACCTGGACTACTTACCTGCCTCTGTAAATATGTTTAACATCCTGCCGTCTGTTTGTTGTTTTTGTCATATATCTGCAGGGATGGTTGCAGATTTGCTTAGTTCTGGCCAAGTTTCTAGGCTCTAGGGGATTAACTCACTTGCACATATTCTTGTTTTGCATTCAACCCACACAGGTATCTTCTTTGTTGTCCATGGCGTCACGTGGCTTTGGTTGTCTTCTAACATTCACAGTTGTGAGCACAAGTACAATTGCTCCTGCAAGAGCTTCCTGCTCTGTGGGAACTCAGCAAGGCAGTGAATAAAGTGCATAGTTTACCATTTTCACAACCGTTTGGATGCACTGAGCTCTAGACTTGCGCCATACTGATACTGTATCAGGTTTTATAACTAGCAATTTCTGGTACAGGAACGTTGTGTTGTAGCATAGTAAGTGTTACTATCACCAAAGTTGTTTGTACCTACGTCGATCAAACTCAGAGAAAAGTCTTTGTCTGCCTTGCTGGAATTTGGTACTGTGATCCAGAATGACAGCACATATCTCTGCAACTGTAGGTATTGCAATTAATTATTATTATTGTTTTTATTATAACTATTATTATTATTATTATTTAACTTGTATATTGCGCTACTTGCCCATGGGCCTCAGAGCGCACACAAAACACAAATTCAGTGTTCATCAGGGGAGGGCCAGAAGAAGAGGGAGGGATCACTTAATCTACTGAATTGAAGAGGCAGGCTTTAATGACTTTTTTGTAGGCAGCCAGTGATGGGGATTTTCTTATGGGAAGGGGAATAGCATTCCTTTTCCGAGACGCATGTATTTCAAAACTTGTTCCGCCTTTTTTTCAATTTAAAATGTGCTTGAGTCGGGCCTCATTACAAGTATGCCGGTCCAGCAATAGTGGTGCCGGTCACACCATACCGGCATCTTTTTCTGGTCAGTCACACTTTGACTTGCTATGCCGCTAACACTGTCATCGCAAGTGACCTACCGTATCCGGCAACACCGTGATTGGAATTTGCAGCAAGACGCGTCAGCCGTGTCTGAGACACAAGCATGGCATTAGTACATGCACATTCCCAGCTCCACGCACATGGAAACACTGGCATGGACATGCTGGTAGCACCGTGAATTCCGCACGGTAAACACTGGCATCGCAGACCAGGCATTAACTAGAGTCAGGTGTGCAGAAACAGCCAACAGGTGCCCAAAATCAGCCCAGGTGGCCCCAATAAGCACAGCAACACCACAAAAGGACCACTCCCATATCCCACACCCCTCTCACACTACCATGCTAGCAGTAGCAGTACTGGGGCTTGAGGCCCTGCATGCAGGCCGACTACTTGAGGAGGCATGGAGGCAGAGGGTGCGGCGGAGGTGCTTGAGAAGAAGGATGTCCATCATGGGCCTGCAAAAGAACAATGGCCAGCAGGTTGCAGCCCGCAGGCGGCCACCTATACCATGCATGAAGGCCACGCCCTTCTGCCTTAGCCAAGGCCAGATCCACACCATGTACCGACTAGACAGGGAGACCATCACTTCCATAGTGGACCTAGTGGACCTGATCCATGATGACCTTGTCAGCCTCATTCAGATCCATACAGTCGCCCCCCCTTGCTCGAGGTAGTGTCCGTGCTACACCTCGTATTCACAGGCACCTACCAACACACTGTGGTTGAACTGCATGGGCTATCACAACCCTGTTTCTTGCATGTGCTGTTTCAGCTCATCGATGCACTCCTGCATCATGTTGCAGATCACATTGGCATACCCAGAACAGCTGACCTGTGGGGTGAAATGGACCCTGGAGGCGAGAAATAAAGAGGCCAGAGTCAGGTATGAGGACACACCAAATTCCCAGGCCTGTACGTAGATGATGTCCAACATAAGGCCTATGGAACCAAAATAATTAGGAGCTAAATTGGGCCTAAAAACTTCTGGATGCTAAAAGTTGCGAACTGCCGTCCAAGAAGGAAGCAAAACACATGTGGGCCCAAAGTGTTAATAAATCTATGGAGAGCTGCACTGACATACTCAGAAACAGCAGCGCCCAGCATCTTAAGTGAAATGCCAGAATTGTGTTTCAAGCCGCTGTAGTGAAACGAAGCATTTTGCATGGCAAATAAATAAAATGTCATTTGGTTTTTCCCCCCAAGTGACAATCTGCAAAAGCAAAATGTTCACCAAAGCCACTAAAAGTGTAATGATGATGCTCTTATTTAACAGCTGTATGCAAGGGACAACTTTGTAGTAACACTTATATATGCTGAAACTGTGTGCCTTCTAAGATTTTATTTAAAAGTTAAATGTGAGTTAAAAGGCAATTTGTGGCTGAGTTTGAAAGGCCTTGTGCTTCTTGCCATTTCTTCAAGATATGAAACTGCATTCCAGGGTCCCCACTGTCCTGGAGATCTAGGCCTGCAACTTCAAACCGCAATGCCTACCCTTAAAAATACTACCTTAGATACTTTTGAGATGGGATACACACAGTGGACCAGATAAGAGCGGTTCTGTTCTCCGGCCTTTGCGACCCCAGGTGAAATATCTCAATAAAAAAAATGCATTAGCTTAGTCATTAGTCCTTGGAATGGTTAGGTTGATCTAAACACAGACCCTCTGCTGACGTCATGCGGCGCTCCAGGAGTGTAGGGGCCTAGCCAGATGAGGAGTGAGAGTGCACATTGACTAGAATGGGACAAATGTATTTTATCGCATAAAATTGACAATATACATCGCACAATAGTCATTGTAGGATTTTTGGAAAGATGACAGTAAACTCCTTCTGATCATTCCAAGACGATATTTGTGAGTTAAACACAACTGAAATTATTAATGGAAATTTGATTAAAAAATGCCAATCATAATTCCTATGACACCTGTGAATGCCATGTTTTTCAATGATATGCCTCCGGAGTAAATGAAGAAAAACTGTAGCTTGACACAGGAATGACATACAGACTTCTGATTTGTGTAATTAGACTTGCAGTAAAATATAGTTGTCAAAAATGTATTCATAAATGTAAAGCTTTGGAAGTTAAGGGTACTTGCAAGGTTGTGAGATTTTAAGTGCAAAAACATGACCAAGCCCACCTGTCGAAGTAAGATGATGAAGTGCTCTCCTCCCCTAGGGTCCCTAAGCACTCCCACATTCCCTTGTACTATCAGCACAATGGGGGAGTGGAGTAGTGGAGGCTAGCCAATCCCTTTCACAAGAATAATGACAAGTGTGATGTCATCTGCCCTATAACTAAGCCAACTTTCCTCAGAGCAGGACTTGTGCCACTAATCCCATGAGATGACCTGCTGTTGAGATATGGTGTGAACATCCCAGCAGAGAGAGGCCTAGCTTTCAGTGGAGCCAGGAGACATAGACGTTGACCTGGGACCCCTTGGATGACTCAGCAGAGACCTTGACTGCCCCCTTTTGCTGTCCCAGCAGCGCCCTGACGCTCCCTTATGTCCAGCCCAAACCTCTCCTGTAAGTAGTACTAAACCTCAAAGGTCATGGAGTGTGTAGGCCCTGTATTCTTTCAGAATTGTCTTAGTAATTTCCCCATTGAAAATCCCCTGTTTGCCTGTGTATTTATTTATTTTTGTATTTATTTTATTTTTATTTGTGTTGGTTTTACAAAACCTTTACAAAATGAACACAAGAAATGGAAGCATACAATTTCAAATCGTAACAATCAAACAATTTGTAACAGTAAAATAATTATGCTAACCTATGCACCAACAGCAAAGCAAAACAAATCTGTAGTCAATTTTTCCATAGACATTTTTGGAGACCTTGATCATACCTTAGGCTTTTTTTGGTTGCTAAGTATCCTGTCTTTCCAGTACTTGCTCACTGTCTTATTTCAAGGTCCTTTAACATGGAGATTGAAAAGCCTAATGTATGAATCCAAAATGTTTTAGAAATTCAACTACAGAAAATGTAAGGAGACTCTCATGTCCGGAGATGATTCTGTTCCAGTAGAAATCGGAGACTAACCCTTCATCATTTCTTACATATTTCCTGAATAGCAAGTATCTCAGGTTCCAGGTGCCTTCGCATTCCATTAACAAGTGTCTCAGAGATGGATTTGAGGGATTCTCACACACTTTACATAGTTTCTATGAGTCTTCCTCTTGTCTTCTCTGTACCAGCACTTCCCCATCTGTTAAATGGTTTAGCCTTACCCTAAGAAACTTATTTCTCGTCTGCCTATCTGGACATTTTATCAGGTATTTCGCTAGGAACCCCAACTTTTGTACACAGATTGGAAGACATTTGTTCTATTTGCATTTCTGAACTTTGGAATTGTTTTAGTCCAATCACCTCTTTCACCAACAGCTTTCACTTTCTGGGGTGTGTTAATCAAGGTCTCGAGTTTTAAGTCACATTCTGACAGAAAGTCATTGACCCTTTTTTCCAGATGGATTAGATGTTCAGATCTCGAGCATTCCAAAGCCATGAGCTTTGACATCCCCATACAATGAGTTACGATCTGCTGTAATTATCTGACGATAAAGTGATGCTAACTTCCAGCTTGCCAAGAAATCTAAGGAGTTCAGGCTAAGTTCAAACCTCAAATTCCCGGATGCTGCACTAGATGGCAGACACAAAACTGTCTTCCAGATGAGTGATTCCCATGTATTCCATTTTGTATTCCAAAGTAATGGCTTGGCCTCTAAGCCATAAAGAATGATTGGAGTCACCTTTGCCCTGAAGTATTCAACTGCGGGAAAAATTGAAAACCTACAGTAGCCCGTGTATTTAGTTATTTCCCCATTGAAAAATCCCCTGTTGGCCCATGTAGATCCTTAGCATATTTATCAAAGTAAATCAATTAATCCCCCGATCTATTTCACGGGATCAGTATTGTTGGCATTCAAAACCAACCATCTTTTCCCAGTGTATTGTAAGCCGGTATAGTCATAAAGAGTTGCCCAAAAGAATTAATCCCATTGTGTTCTGCAAAACAATTTGACCCTGTGTTTCAATTGTGCTCAGCAAAACGAATTTCCATTTGCATTTCCTTTTCCCATTACATCTGTCATCCCAACCCAAAACCGATTTTTCCCATTCTGTTCTGACCATCATCCGAAAGCCTTGTGTGTTATGGTCAGGCGTAGCAAAATAAAATTTCCCCGTACCTTTCTTACTGTTATATTGTTTCTGTGAATCACAACCCAAAAAACGATTTTCCCATTGTGTGCTGACTAATATTCCCCAAAGCCATGCCTGTCCTTTTGGTAGAACAAAGCAAATTTCCCATTTCTTTCTATGCTTTGCAATTACAACTGTGTTAGGTAACTGAAAACCGATTTTCCCATTCTGTTCTGACCATAATCTGAAAGCCCTTTGTGTTACTATCAGGTGTTATTATCAGGTGTAGTGAAAAAATGTGTCCCATTGCCTTTCTGTCTTCCCTATTGATTCTGTGACCCACAAGTCCAAAATCCGATTTTTCCCATTTGTTCCCCACTCCCTGCCACTGCCTTCCATTCAAATAACTCAAGTCAAATTGATATTTGGGGGTGAGGGTTGCTGGGAAAAAAGTATCACATTCCTGTTTGTTTGCATTAATTTTCCTGGTGTGCTTTGGACTGTTCTCTGCTTGTATTAGGGGGGAAGGGCCGTAAAAGGTAGCTATTGTAACTGCATGGTCTGGTGTCAGCTCTGTGGTGGTACTCTACTAAAAAGGATATTTTGCCTTTGTGTTGCCACATCATTGGTGGCTGCTGTAATCTGGTGGTTCTAATTTGTTTAAATAAATTAATTAATAAATATCTATTAATAAACACCGGCCTGGTTCCTAGTCCATTGTGGCATTGGGTGTTTGTTGAGGTTGTGTGCAAGAAAGGTTGGAGGCCTGACCACAGTGGACCAAATAAAAACTCATAGTGATTTGTTGTGCACACATTCATTGTAGGCGAAGGAGCTCCCTGACTTCATTATGATTGTACAATAAACCACGACAAAACTGGTGGCTCGTGCCGTGATTGGTAGAGAGTTTTCACACGTGGCAGTGCAGCAGAACAGACTATTCATTGAAGGTATTGGTACATTTAGTGAATAGAAAGTTGTGTTGCATTGTGAAGGCACTATCCAAACCTTTACCCTGGGTGTAGATAAACGTAATTGTTAAATCATCATTGTGTGTACAAACTAAGCAGGGGCAGGGTTCAGATTTGTCCCTTGCATAGAGAGCATTGTAGGAACAGAACACATTTCATAATGAGCAGCGTAGAAATCAATATGGCTTGGAAGCACCTTCTATCCAAATTGTTTATTGAATGTGAATGAGCATAACAGGAGCATGAAGTGTGGCAATCTAGAATGATGCAGGAGGTTGCCTCTGTAAATATGGATACGTGGCAAGATAATGGCCTGTTACACCAGGCCATGACAGACTTTTATATGACACAGACCACCAGAGATGAGCAGACTAAAACGGCTCAGCTCACAGCATATATGTACTTCCATATGATGATCATGGAAGAAAGATACCAGGTTAGTGTAGCCTCTGTACAAAACCAATCTGAGCTTTTAGATCAAGCACAGAGAGAATTAAAACAATTAGAGAAAAAGTGCAACATAGCCAAAATTCTGAGGTAAAATTTGAAAACATTATTCAGCAGCTGAAAGATGAGTTAGTGGCACGCACTGCAGCAAAATAATTTAGAGAGAGAGTCCTAATTTTCTGCACTGAGAGAGGAACATCAAGAAAACCTGAGAGAGAGTCAACAGAAATTAAGTGAGCAGGTAGTGCATAATAGAGCCTGCTTAGTGAACATTTGTGCACTTCAAATGCAAGTTAAACAACTAAAAGATGAGAATAGCCCCAGGATCATAAAGGACGTTGATTCCTAGTCGGAATTTGATCAGGAGCACCAGAATCAGAATGCTCTGAAACGAGAGATCACGTCAGTGAGGAGAATAGTAAATTGTGTCAGGAGAAAAGTGCCCTGTGTCAGGAAGTGTACCAGTTAAGGAAGGATATGGAGAAAAGCGAGTCATGTTCTCAGGAACTGACTGACATGAGGGTAGAAAATGAAAAAATAATGGGACATGTGAGGTAAGCAGAATTTGATCTAGAGCAGGCAACACAAGCCCAAAATGCACACAGTGAGGAGATTAGTCTCCTGCAAAAGAAGAGGTCTGAGTATGCCCAGATAATACAGGCCTCACAGAAGGGGAATGAGTCCCTTGGTGAGGAGAACAAGGGACTCAGTGGCCAAGTGGTGGCACAAAACAAAGTGATGGAAGTTACTCGAGCTCTGATAGCAGAGCTCAAAACTCAGGTCTCTATATATCAACAAGAGATAGGGGCTGAGAAAGATAAATCTGAGAGATTGGAGAAGGAAATGGCTAGATACAGGCTTTGAGACACCCCGAACAGTTAGAGTATGGAGGGTTACCCTATTAACACGGTGTGATGACCTCCTTACCAGGGACCTTAAGTCAACTCACCCAATTATATGCACAGGGTACTGCTAACTTCATGCCTACCAGTTTGCAAGCACAGGGAAACATGAGGTAGCTGGACTCAATAAGGCCTAATATAACTGAGCCGGAAGGCCAGTCCCTATCAGATATTGACAGACATGAGTCTTTATCCATATTTTAAAACACCCTAGCAGATACTTCTGACCAGGAGGGCTCCTATGATGAGAGGATCAGGGAGTTACAATGGCAGAAACACAAGTTACAAAGGGACCACTTGGTCAGCTTTGTAGACAGAGTAGAATCAGAGTCCAGGCCTCAGAAGAGCATCTTGAAAACCTTGACACCTTCAGGGAGGTGGGGGGAGTTCTCCACAATACCCAGAAGGGATGAGGAAGATAAGTGTTCCCCTGTGCGAAAGAGGGGCCCCAAGGGAAGTGACCCAGAGAGCCCACAGTACCACAGGGGAGAAGAGAACAGACACAGTCATTCTGAGAGGGATTCTCAGTCTCAGGGAGGCAGGGAGCGCCTAGAGGATAGGGAGTGGACGACAAATAGTGGCATCTCTGAGTCAGAGGGTGAGTGTACTCAGGTGTAGCAGAAAAAGAAGGTGGCCAAACAAAAGAGAGCTCTTGTAAAAGACCCAATTCGGCAAATAAAAGCCATCAGAAGCTTTATTACACCCAAACACAAAAATGCCAAATACTCAGAATGGGAGCATCTGGAGCTGCATGACCAGATGATGATGTCATTTGGCATTAAAAATGATCACAATTGCATGGAGTTTGTCAAACGGACATTCTCACCAGAATGCTCCAGCTTCTTTTCTGGGATGGAGGATCAAGACCACCAAAGATGGTCGACCTACAAAGCAGCCATCTTAAAGCACTTCTCTGTGCACAGGAACCCTCAGGAGGCCCGCAAGGCAGTCTACAAACTGCAGTGCAGAGAAGACCAGGTACCTAGAGAGTTTTTGCAAGAACTGAAGTGGGCATTTTCCCAGACCTCTAGATGAGTGCGCACAAACAGCCGGGAGTTCATCAATACTTATATCCATGCACTCCCAAAATATATAATGACAAATTGGTTAGGGACTTCCATGAGCGTAGGACCATGGATTGGGAAATAGAACAGGCTACTCAAATTTATGAAGTCCAAAAGCCAGTGGAAAACAAAAATAACCCCAAAAATTCCAAACCCTCTAACACACCCGCTGCTGCGAAGGTAGTGGAGGTGAAGATGCCCCCATTTTGGACTTGGAAATGGGGGGCCTAAAAAAACTCCTCCCTCTAATATGCAGAATGAGAGGCAGAAGAGACCCTCTGGTCAATCCCAATAAGGTGGTAGCCAGGCAAGGTATCCAACCAACTCTTCACCTGACCCTGCCACCTATATTAGCCCAATGTACAAGGGTAACAGACACATATTGGGGTATGTATGGACTCCCCCGGCACAAGAGGGGCGGCCAATCAGGTAAGTACCACCCCTGGAAACCTCCCTCAAAATCTCCCTCAAAATATCCCTCAAAACATCCCTCAAAACTTCCCACAGAACTTCCCTCAGAACTTCCATCAGGAGGGAAGAAATACTCCTCCCTCCAATTTAAGCTTCTTTCCCAGATACCCTCCAAATCCCAACTTCCAGAACAATCCTCCTCTCTGTCCCCACTTTCAGGACAATAGAACAGCAAATCAGGGAAAAGGGAGAACAAGGATGGAGGGTTATCAGGCAAAGCCTCAATACCAGAGCTACTCTGGGAGAAGTTACAGCTACCCTTCCTAAGAGCAGCAAAGACATGACTCTAGACCCCCATACCAACCAGAAAGGATGTCGCAACTGGAGCAAAAGGTCTAAAGTATGACACAAGAGATGGGTCACATGTTAAGGTCTCAGCTGAGCCCTCAAATCAACATGGCTGCCCAGAACAGCACAACATCCAGGTCTGGTGCCCCGGAGCAATGATGGGGAAAAAACCCTGCTAAACAACAGGTTCCAGAGGAGGAGGCCCGTGGGGAAGGAAGATGCAAAGCCCTAGAGCAAACGTCCTTTCTCACCTGTGGAAAACCCCTAAAAACCTATGAACCTGAACCCAAATCTCCTACTCCCGAAAATCTGCAACCTAGGGAACAGAGGGTAAGTAGGGGAAATCAAGGGCAGAAGAAAACTCACTTTGTGGAGGAGGTCTGCGCCATCCCGTTTGAAGGGATAGAATCCCTGGAGAATTCAGGGAAGAAAATCTTCTCTTTCAGGGATGGAGGGATCCCTCCCAAGGAAAAATGGGTCCCAAAAGACCCTAACTTAGACTGGGTAAGCATGGAGACTGACTCAGAACCACCAATTCCTGAACGCCAACAATGTCACCCAGAGAACTCTGAAAGAAACAAGGGATCTTCCCCCTAAATAGGTTTGGAAAACTGTCTCCTGGAAAAGGGTGCCATCAAAGAATTACGGGAAAAAGGGGATTTCAAAATCCCACAGATATCTGGGTGCCAAATTTTCTTTACAGATTCCCGGACTCTGACACAGAAAACTGCCCAAGATCACACATTGTCGGAGTTCAAAATAAAGAAATTAACTGCCAAGCTGGCTCAAAATGCACATTTTCTCTGCCCCCTTGAGGAGAGAGAAGGCAGATGTTATGCCTCCGTCAAGGTACAGGGTCAATGTGCATTTTCAGTGCTGGTGGATACTGGATCCTAAACCAACCTTCTGTCCAAAAAGGCCTTTGACCAAATTAATTCAGGAAGGGGGAGGGTCACCAAATCCCCCTCACACCTCTTCCTGGATAACTCCAAAACTTCAATGGAAATTACATTTCCGTCGAGGGGACTGCGGATCTGGAGATCAAATTTGGGCAACATAGGGTGAAACACCCGGTAATAGTCGTCACTCTTGGGGGTGCATCTTGTCTCTTGGGGAATTACCTCCTTTGGAGGTTATCACACCTTATTGACTGTGTGCACAAAGTCCTCTGGACACAGACTAACCGGCCAATAAAATTGAAACAAAGCACAAAAGATGTGAGTTTAAATGGCACATGCCACATGATTGATCGACGGTCAGACCAAATCGAATTTCACTTTATGAACAATCAAGTCCCAGACATCACTGTAATCTCTGTAGGAGAGCAAACTGGTGATGGGAACCCTTCTCCATTTTTGAAAATCAACCTTCCTCCCAGTTTTAAGTGACATTCTACACTAGAAGGAAATACCCTAAAATGTTATACCGACCCACAACCTGAAGAAAACCCAAATCCAATGACAAAAGATGATGAAAAACCAGCTCAAAGCTTGGCTGACATCCAGAAAAAGGGTGAACAGCTATTTATCCCCATTCAGGTAAATGAGGGGGGAGCCTGTTCTTGCCAGAGCATGCCTGAATAATGGAAGAAGCTTCATCAGCGAAACATTGTTCAGAAAACTCCCAAAAGATCAGACCATTCCCACATTTAAGTTGATTGATAAGTGGGAAATGGGCCTGGAAACCCTAAATTCCAAACATCTCCTGCCTAGCAGGTGCATGCTAAAAATGTCCATTGGCTACAAAAGCATAGATCATAATTGCTGGGTTGTGAGAGATGTCCCCTGAGCCTTTTACTTAGGCAGTGACATTCTCAATCTATTTGCAATTAATTTGGACCTAATTAATTACAAAGCTTGGTCCGACTGGGAGGTAACCCCATGGGCATTGACAACACTGAGAAAGCATTTTGGTCAGCCCAATTGCTGCCATATGCAGTTGAATGTCAAACGGGAGAAGTGGTCACCTTTCCAGGACAGGTACGGCCATTCACAATTCCCCTAAAAATTAAGCGAGGACAGAACCTAAAAAATCAGGATGCATATATAAATTTAAATGATCACCTCCAACCGCAAGAGTTGTATTTGAATCTGACATCACTAGTTGACCTAGAACATGACACCATTTGAATATTGGTGGATAACAGCAACCCTTCAAGTATCACTTTGGGTGCAGACACCTTTATTGGACTGAAGGTTAATGCCCAACATTTTTCCATTGACTTAGGGAATGAGAGCATGGGACCAATTCCAAATGACCATTACCACTGTGACAACGATATACCTCCGGGAAAGATTTTCACTCGGCAAGTGGGAATTTCTTGGTGTACTCTTCCTGCCGTTCTGGTGAGGAAGAGGTAGCCTGTGATATCAGGAAGGATGAGTTGGTATTTCAAGTCAACAGTGACTGCCTCCCCTCCTTGAAACCTTATGTCCAGGCCAACACCATAACAAGAGATCTCACCAATCAACTGGAGGATACCGCAGAAATTGCAAAACCCGAGGTGTTTCCAGGCTTCAGGCAGATGGTTGAGGAACAAATCAACCTCGCTGATGCCTGTGAGACCAAGGAGCAAAAGCAAACGCTGAAACAGGTGTTTTGGGATTTTCAGGAGATCTTTGCCGTGGACTTGTACGACTGTGGTCGCACCGAGATACATTAAACCTCCATACCGGCGGACCCTGGGATGGCTCCCATATTTGTAAAGCAATACTGGTTGCCTGTCGCATCTATGGAATCACTCACAGAGATTATAAAAAACATAGAATCCTGTGGTAGAATTTGTCCAGTTCACAGTACCTTTAATAACCCGGTACTGGGGATGCTCAAACCAAATGGCCAATGAAGACTTTGCGCAGACCTTAGGGAGTTAAATAAATGGGTCTACATGTCAAGATGGCCCCTTCCCTACATCAATCAGGGACTGGCCCAGATCCAAGGGTCAAAGGTGTTTACCGCCATTGACCTGACCAACTGTTACTGCACAGTACCCGTGAGTAGGGAAGACCAGTACAAGCTTGCCTTTACCTTTGGGGGCAGCAATACATGTGGATCCAAACCCCCCTTGGATACATAAATTCTGGCAACAAATTTAACATCTTTCTCCATAAGGCCACGCCCGACTTGGGCGAGAGGGGAAACCTGGCCTATGTAGATGATGTTCTAATCAAAGCTCAACTGTGGAGGAACCTATAGCTGAAATACCATATGTTCTAACACAGTTGCAGAAAGCCGGAGCAAAACTGTCCTTTCAGAAGGCATAGTGGTGTGGGACTCGCATTAACTTCTTAGGGCATGAAATCACCCCTGAGGGTCTCAGTCCCCAGGCGAAAAAGGTAGAAGCCTTACTGAAATTAAAAGACCCTACGACTCTGCATGAACTAAGAAGCTTTCTTGGACTTACTAATTATAGTAGGAAGTTCATCGAGGACTACTCAGAGGTCACACGACTCTTGGTTCATTTACTAAAGGACGGGGTCAAGTGGGAGTGGGGTCCAGAGCAAGCAGAGGCAGTGAAACAACCTAAGAGAAGCCTTTCCCAAGCGCCTTGTTTGGGTTACCCCATAAAAAACAAGGAGTTCTTCTTGGAGATGGGGTTCCCAAATACTTGCTTAACAGCAGTATTATACCAAAAGCATAACAAGGTCAACAAAGTAATCTCGTATGCGACAAGACAGTGTCCTCTGTAGAGGAAAAATTCAACTATTGTGAATGGCAACGGTGTCGGCATTGAAGAATTACTGTCCGTTCATCCATGGGGAGCACATCATTGTCAAGACTCCTCACCAGCCCTTGCAATATCTCCAAAGTGACCGAACCCAACAGGGAACATGAGTAATTCTAGAATTACTTCCTGGATTCTGTGCATGCGGGGTTTCCTGTGGAGGACAGATATAGCCAAAACAAGAAAAGTCCCCTCCCCTTGTGCAAGAACTAAAGTCTAAAAACCAAAGACAACATGGAGGTGTACCTTACTTTCCCACACAAAGTCTATGAGGAAGACAAGTGCCAGGGGATACCTACAGTTTATGTGGATGGGTGCTCTTACCATATGTCAAAGGGGCTTGCAGGTAGAGATGAGCCCACAAAGCCAAAGGGAGAAAAGTATACAAGAAGCAGGAGTACAGCGAGTCCTGCAAACAAGAAAGGATGGGCAACAGAGGCAGTAAACAGAAGGGGTCAGGGAGTACAAGTAAAACAAACACAAACCCCCTCTTAAGGTGTATGCAGAACGGCGGAAGAGTTTCCCACAGAAACAGGAAAACTCCAGCCTTCTGAACAGGTTACTATTCCAGGACCCCATTCTGAATGCACAGGGAAAGGAGCAACAGCAGAGGGTGTGTGTGTCTGGACCCTAAGGCACGAACAAGGTAACAGTACTCACAAGACTGAAGCCTGTACAGGTTCAGCAGGAATGGAACAATGACTACCTCCTGAAACAGGAACCAGCACACCGTTAACAATGACACAAGGTACAATACTGAAACGCGACAAAGGAAAAAGGCAGTGATTGCCTGCTAGAAACACAGCAGGCAAACTCTGAACAAAGGAATTACACAAGACACAAGTGAAGACAAGAATTGTAAGAGAAATATCCAGGGGAAAAAGGAAGTCAAAGTGAGCAAACATCAGGACAGAGAACCGGAAGGAAGAAGAAAAGCAAGAAAACTAGAATCTAAGTGCAGGGGTAAGGAGACAGGAAACTGTAGACTGGTAACAAGGAATAGAAATATATGAGGGGAAAGGGACCATCATTTTTTTGTAGGGGGGCCTGACTCTGGAGGGTGAGTGGGGACTATTAGAACAATATGTAGAGTCAACAGCTACCCCTTTCATAGACGCACAGGAGATGCACCTAGACTACAGTGAGGCTAGATTTGCATGTGCTAGCACAGAGATCACAGAGAGGTACTCTCTTCTCCCAGGGTCGTGAAATTCGGTCTAAGTCTTAAAAATTGTCCATAGGGCAAACTTTCTTTAAGTCCTGCGGGGTGAAAACTGTTGTACTCCAAGAGAGTGTTCTTTGACGTAGGTTTCTGTATAGGGTAGTGCCCAAGTTGTTGTTACTGGTTTTGTAGATTTCTAAAATTAAAAATGGTATGCAGATGCAGTATTGTAAATTTGATGCGCATATTTCATGTGTTCAGCCATTCTAGGAAATCTAGTAGCAATGTCTCTGTGCCCTTCTATATCATGAAAACATTGTCTATGTAATTATACCAGCAACATACATTGGTACTGAAAGTATTAGTGTTGTGATAGATGGAGTTTTTTTCAAAAGAGTCCATGAACAGGTTTGCGACATTGGGAGCGAAGGTTGCCCCCATACTCATACCTTGGCATTGCTGGTAAAAGGTTTTCTCATAAATTAAGTAGTTCTCCATCAGGGCAAGTCTGGTGCATTCCAGTAGGAGTGCTGTTGGTGGTTCAGGATTGGATCTTTGGTCAAAGTAGGCGGCTAATACCTGGATGCACTCTAGTTGGGGGAGGCTGGTATAAAGCGACTCCACGTTGAGTGTCACTAGAAGGTCTTCTTGGTTGACTGTCAAAGTACTGAGTTTCTTTATCATGGAAGTGGTATCCTGTATGTATGAGGGCATTTTGCTGATGAATGGGAGCAGGAAATGGTCAATATAGACTGATAGGGGTTCTAGTATAGAACCTATCCTGGCAACTTTCATCAGTTGTCTACCTTCATAAAATTACCAGTGCCCTGACGACAGTTCGGTATCCTCAGAAAACCTGCATTTACATTACAATACCTGTTGGGTTCCATTCCTATCCGAACCAGAAACACCTATTATACGTGTCGACAATGATTACGTATCGCTACCTATGCAACAATACATGAAATTGCACCTTTTTGTTACTAACCCACAAATGTATTTCTTGGTTTCACTTGTATTCTATACTATTTGTGTTATATAGGCTCCTGCCTAATTTTTTTAATTTTCATTTAGTCAACAATTAAATGTTGTTTTGTGACACATCTACCTCTCTGTGATCTCTGTGCTAGCACATGCAAATCTAGCTTCACTGTAGACTAGGTCCACCTCCTGTGCATCTATGAAAGGGCTAGCTGTTGACTCTACATATTGTTCTGACTGGTAACCAGGAACATTAACTATGGACTGGAATAACAAGAGTAGGACTGCAGAGGGAAAACAAGGAAACTGTGGCTCTGAAGTGGGAAAACAAGGGCAGGACTGAAGACTAATAACAAGGAAACTGTAGCTCTGAAGTGGGATAACATGGGCAGGACGGAAGACTGATAACAAGGAAATTATAGCTGTGAAGTGGGATAACAAGGGCACAACTGAAGACTGATAACAAGGAAACTGTAGCTCTGAAGTGGGATAACAAGGGCAGGACTGAAGACTCAAGGAAGCTAAAGACAGGTAACACAGGCAATGGGCACTGCACAAGGAACTGCAGGTAGGGAACAAGATAATTGGTGGTAGACAGCAAGGGGCTGTAGACAGGGAACAGAGGACTGCAAGCACGGGAGCAGGACTGCAGTATGGGGAGGCATAGGTGCAGGGCTGTAATTTAGGGAGCACAGGGCTCTGGAACAGGAGCAGGTTCCGGAAACAACAGAAATCCAAGGATCAAGGCAACAAAGGGCTGGAATCCAGCTCAATGCAAGAGACCTGTGCTCCTGCAGGCAGCTGCTTAAATAATGGCATGCTCTGTGATGAAACAGGCTAATTAGCAGCAACTGGAGCAGCACACCTGAAGGTAACTGGCCTCCTCCCTCTCTGGTCCTGGGAAAGTGAAAGCTGCACTGATCTCTAAGGCTTCTGGGGATTGCAGTTCTAAGACTGACTGCTGCATAGGAAAAGCCAAGGAATGGGAAGAGCCACAAGGACATACAGTTTGTGAAATTAAAGAAGAAAGTTCCTTGCAAACGGAAAGTTAAGACAAAAATATGAATAGGTATTGCCCGTGGAGTATTATCGAGATGAATAAGTCCCAAATAGTCAACCATGGGTACCAATTGGTGCGACAGTGGCACAGTCGTGACACCATGTTTATTACCACGGGGAAAAAGAACTGGTGGCTGGTGTTGGGAATGCCTGGGTGAATTATGCCCCAGAGCCTACTGCTGGGTATAAGATCAGCCCCGAAGTAGTCGGGTGGCAGTGTTGATGGTAGTACATCAAGCCATCTTCAATGCCATGCAACACCAACTCCAAGAACTGATCATAATCACTGGTTCAGATTATGTCAGAAATGGGTTAGTGGAACACCTGATTAATTGGAAAAATCTAGGCATGCTGTGTGCAAATAACAAACCGCTCAAGCATGGGAAATGAATACAATCCATTGATGATCTGGTCCCCTCTAATGAGATGACCATTGGAAAAAGATCAAAGGTCACTCCAAAATAGAGGGACCAGACAAAACTGGAAATGACTTGCCTGACCAGTTGACCAAAACCAGAGCCATCCACGGGGATCTAATAGAAACCGAATCCCTGTTGGGGGAAATCTAGGTTGCTGCTGTCACCAAGTCCCAAACACATGCCCAAAATTATCTCTCAACTACGGCACAAAAAGGGGATCTGATTATTGGGAAATGTTATGAACACATTGAAGACCCGCAAATTTTCCTCTGACCGAATCTGATTACATTGGGAAAGAGGATATCCAGGTGTTGATGAAGTTTTCCAAAATATTCTGAATCCAAGAACGTTTGTTGGTACAGAGATCCATCTCTGGATGTGACCAGTGGGTGTTACCTACCTCATTCAAAAGCCTAATGTTAAGGCACGCCCATGGCACAGCCGGTCACAGGGATTTCATACAACTTTGGAAATCTTGCGAGAGGTCGTATACTGGCCACACATGAGTCAGGACCTCAACCAATACTTGAAGAGGTGTCTTGTGTATGCTCAATTTCAGCCAAGTTCCCTCACACATAGAGCTCCCCTACAGAAAAGGGGAATGTCAATGCTTTGTTCAGATTTGTAAGTAGATTTCATTGGGCCTGTGATTCGCTCCTCTAGGGCAAACAAGTACATGATAACCGTGACATGCTTGTTTACCAAGTGAGTGGAATGTCTCCCGGCCCCAAATTGCAAGGGAGAAACAGCATCTGTCCTGATGATCAATCACATCTTCTCGCATTTCAGCCTTCCCCAAAGGATTGAGTCAGACATAGGAAGTCATTTTACCAGTGAGGTGATGACAAAGATGTGGGAGCTACTTGGGGTAAAGAGAAAACTCCACATTGCCTAACGCCAACTTTGAGTGGGGGAGTTGAGAGGTACAATAAAACAATTGTGGGCATCCTAAAGAAGCCTATGGTGGACACTGGGCCTAGTTGGGACATCCCACTACCGCTTGTTCTGATGGCCATCAGGTCTACACCATCTTCTGCGACAGAAATGTCACCATTCGAGCTTATGACTGGATAAAAAATGATGCTACCTCAGCATCTGCTCTACAGAACTCAAGAGCAGAACCTGATCAACGTGTCCACGACCCATGAGTACATTGAGAATTTGCAAAAACATCTTCAGCATGCTTTTCTTACGCTCAGCGAAGTCTAGAAAAGTCAGCAGAGGGGATAAAAAAACCACTATGACTTAAAGACCACCAAGAAAGAGTACCAAGTAGGAGAAAGGGTCTACCTGTAAAATTTTCAAAGGAACCACACCAAAGAGCGGAAGTCCCTCCCCTCCTGGCATGGCGGCTTTGAAATTGTTGATAAATTCTCACCTGTTGCCTATATGATCCGCATCCCTAAAGGAGAACAAATGGATGAGAAATGGGTTCACATCAATCAATTGAAGAGCTGTCATCCCAGGCAGAACTTGCGACTGATTGAAGAACCCAGGGAGTGTAGAGCCCAGGAACCATCTGACAAGTAAAGGTACAGAATGGCAACCCGGATGAAGAAAATCATACATTTACAGGGAGTAGAACAACTTGTATTTATTTTGAAACCATTACGAATAGTTGTCATGTAAAAAAAAAATTGTGATGCATAAACTATGGGGTGTCTCTTGTAGTTTTTTAATCAATTTTCATGTCCCGACCTAGGAAAATAGTATTGTATAAAATACATAATCTCTCCTTTCTTATTGGCAGATTAAATAACTCCTTGCCTCTACAGGGCAGAGGTGGAGCCACCGGAAAGGGAGGGTTCCAGAACCAAAATATAAGAATCCGAAAAGAGTGGAGGGCAGACCACATCACCACTCCATCAGGACCAGGAAAAGAGCAGATGCGATCTAAAGGAGATTCCTGGGACAAACCCAGGCGAGAGTAAAATGGACACACACACTCTCCTGGCTCTTGTCTCTGCATAATAAATCAAAGATTTGGGGGGATGAAATTGATCCTGGACGTGAGAAATAAAGAGGCTAGAGTCAAGTATGAAGACTCACCAAATTCCCAGGTCTCTACCGAGATGATGTCCAACATAAGGCCTATGGAACCAAAGTAATAAGGAGAGAAATTGGGCCTAAAACCTTCCAGATGCTAAAATGTTGCGAACTGCCGTGCATGAAGGAAGCAAAACACACGTGGGCCCAACGTGTTAATAAATCTATGGAGAACTGCACTGACATTCTCAGAAACAGCAGTGCCCAGCATTTTAAGTGAAATGCCAGAATTGTGTTTTAAGCCGCCATACTGAAACAATGCATTTTGCATGGTAAATAAATAAAATGTAATTTTGTTTTTCCTCCCAAGTGACAATATGCAAAAGCAAAATGTTCACCTAAGCCACTTAAATTGTGATGATGATGCTCTTATTTAACAGCTGTATGCAAGGGACAACTTTGTAGTGACACTTATATATGCTGAAACTGTGTGCCTTCTAAGAGTTTATTTAAAAGTGAAATGTGAGTTAAAAGGCAATTTGAGGTTGAGTTTGAAAGGCATTGTGCTGCTTGCCATTTCTTCAAGATGTTATACTGCATTCCAAGGTCCCTGTTGTCCTGGAGATCTAACAAACTAAGAGTGCACAGCTTATGGACACTCCCATCCCATGCACACCTATATATACTGAAGATGACTTCTGTCAATATTGAAGTCTGGCTTATATAACTTACTAGACAATAGTAGTTTAAAAGAATACACTTGTTTGTTTGTTTGTTTGTTTTATTATTTATAATGTGTGATCATACCCTCAGGTAACAGGGCGCAGCAGTTACATGTATATGCAAAACTTAGTTACAACAGCGAGATTATATACATACATACAGATATTGCGAGATTATATACATACATACAAATATAGGTACAATATATGTAAAAATGGAATACTGGAACAAGCAGACCGTTTACTGGCATTGGAAGTATAAACAAGTAAGAGTTAGATAAAGTATGTACAAATAAACAGTAGGGTGGAGGAGCGGTGCTCCTCACGTTAAGACCTGGCAACATGTTGCGTTTAGTGATCCTACGCTTTCAACCATAGGACAACGTTAGTTCGGAAGTTATGGTAGGAAAGGTCCATTCTCAGAGTGGGAGGTAGGGAGTTCCACAGTTTGGCTGCTTTCACCGGGAAGCTGTTGCCCCCTATTGTGGAGCGATTGAAGTTAGGAATAGAAAGGCAATCTTTGTAAGCTGTTCTTGTGGGTCCCAGGGAAGTCTGTCTGTGGAATCTGTCGACCAAGTAGGTGGGAGCAGCGTTCTTAAGAGATTTATGAGTAAGTGAATGTAGCTTTATATATCTAGTGATTGCTTTACTAATAGTCACATGTGTACCTTGAACAACTCAGTAATACATCATGTTATTAATTCCTTCACCATATTTGTTGCAGTTCAATTCACAGTTCTATATGCAGTTGTAAGAATAACAAAAAATATTCAATTGTAAGAATAACAAAACTATTCTAAAACAAGAGCTCTATGCGTTTAAGACAAATTCATCTTCAATTTTCAACTTAATTTCTAAAAATAAATTCAGAAAAATATACATCAGTCGCTCTAGCCTCATTATTGTGAGTTATTTGAAACCTAAAGAACCTTTTATTTCTCCATACTTCACATAATGTGTCTAAAAACTGTTGTAGATTGATGTGCTTCCTTTCAGTTTCCAAGTATTGAAGAAATATTAGAAGCTATAGCACTTCGAGGGAATATATAAGTAGTGCATTAGGAATCCTACAACAGATGTGTTAGGGTTACCTTAGGGTGTGCTTTCACAGCATACGGTAGCATGATTTTTATCCGGAAGAGATTTAGTGACTATCATCTTCTATCGCTGTTGATTTATTTTCCTCCGATTCTCCCTGTAAAGGGGATTCATTTTAGTTTGGTGTCTAAATTAGATATATCTCTCGTTAAACCAAAGATGTTAAGATTACCTTGAAAGGTGCTAATTCAGCATCCAGTGGTGTAATTTCTATCCAGGTACCGTTTAGCTTGTCGCGCCTGCAAAGAAATGCCTGTCTGATAGCTAGTGTCATGCGCCACCTGCCATGGACCCTTTGGACCCGATTGCGGCTTTTACGCCGCCATTGAGGATTCCGCCTTGTTTCCCAGTGTTTTGTGAGCAGCGGTCTAGTGTTGAGGCAGCAGTGAAAAGGGAGGCTTTTTAGCCACGCCCTCCCTGCTCACTGTGCGTTGCAACCCGCTTCGGACAGCCTCGCTGTTGTGGCTGTGCTTTTTCTCCGGTTGCTACAACGCTGTGTTTTTCCTCTCTTACCTTCCTTCCCCTCTCCGGAATTGTTCCGTGTGGTTGCCTTCACGGGGCTCCGCACTCTCTGTCATCTCCTCTGCGGGGCCTCGTCTCCGCCTGCTTACTCTTACCTGCTCTCTCTCTCCTCGCGATCTGTTGTCTACCTTATTGCCATTATCTTACTGCCTTACCCTTTATTTGGTGTGCTGCAGTGTTCCTTAACGCAGCCCATAATCTATTTCTTACTCTGTGCAGGGATTTGTCTTATTGGGCTATCTTGTATTAACATCCTCCGGAAGCTGTTGGAGCCCAAATTCCACTCTGCACTTACGCGGTCTGACACATGAGACTGCTCATCTGCTGTTGGGGTTTTTTGTGCCTTTTGGGCTTTTTCCCCATTCCGTCCCTCTCGGGAGAGGGGCCGCAAGTAGTGCTTGTTCATAGCATAACACGGTGGCTTCCTTCCGGGAGAGAGACATTTGCTCAGAAAAAAAAGAAAAGAAGAAGAAGGACTACCGAGCCCAAAGACCCCGGATATCTTCAATTTTAGACTCCTGTTTGTCAGGTGAGGAGGAAGAGGAGGAGGGAAAGTCGGAGCTTTGCGAGATTCAGCCTCAGAAGGCTGACAGTTTGCAACGCCCAGTTCCCAGCATGGCTACTGCTGAGCAATGACAGGAGATGGTGACAGCTGTCCAAAATCTCTCAGTTTAGGTACGAAATCTATCTGTTGAGGTACAGATATTAAGGACTGAAAATAATGTATTAAAACCAATGGTGACTGCAAGAGAACCCAGACCGGTAGATTTGCCAACAATGGCAATGCCCTCAGGGAAGCATGACGGAACACCTAAGAGGTTAAAAGAATTTTTGGAGGCTTGCAGTATCCATTTCACATTTCGACCAAACATCTTTCCAACCGGTCACGCTCGGGTGGGATTCATGATCTCCAACATGTCCAGAAATGCCTTAGCCTGGTCTACTCCGTTAGTAACTGGAGCGGATACCATACTTCAAGACTACGAGGCTTTTGTCGCAAGACTAAAACAGCATTTTGAGAGGCCTGAAATAACTTTTGCAGCTGGTGAAGACCTTCTGGATGTGCGCCAAGGCCAGACAGACGTTCTCAATTATATCTCCGCTTTCAAGCGTTTATCCACAGAAGCTGGGTGGCAAGAGCAAGCACAATTTGTCATTTTCAAGAGAGGGCTCGGGGAAGACATAAAAGACGAGTTGGCCAGGTCTCCCAGACCAGCATCTTTTTCCAAATTGTTGGCAGCTGCTTTACAGATCGAACAGAGGCTCCATGAATGAAGACTAGAAAGACGAAAAATCTGCATCCGAATCTTCCTATCCATTTCCCTCCTTCCTCATCCTCTGCTTCTATGCGCTCCGAAGAACCCATGCAAATCGGTACCACTCGTCCTTCCTTAACCCCGAAGAAAGAAAGCGACAGAGAGATCTGGGATTATGCGCGTATTGTGGCTCCGACCAATATCAGATATGGAATTGCACAGAGATTCCCTCCCGGAAATCGGGAAACGAGAACCCTAGGTCCTAGGAGGGGCGGGAATCTGAGGGAGTACAGCCAGTCCCTATGTGTCATTATCTGTTGGTCCAGCTAACCCACTGGAGGATTCTCGATTTATGGTACTCAAGGTACTACTGATTATTGATCAACGAAAAATTGATGCTTTGGCCCAATTGGACTGTGGGGCAGCCGGCAATTTCATAGATACTATATGGGCAGACAAGGTGGGCCTACGCAGAATCGACCGGAAAGAGGATCAGAAGGTGGAAGGGGTCGATGGTAGTCCACTTAGTTCTGGACCCATTACACAGACTACAGAATACTTGAAGATGTCCATACAGCAACATTCGGAAGAGATTCAGTTTGATATCATTCGTGCAGCACACTTTCCACTCATCTTAGGCATCACTTGGTTATGCAAGCACAACCCACAGAATAACTGGTCCACGAACAGTATCAATTTTGATTCAGGTTTTTGTCAAAAGACTTGTTTGAAAGATCTGCTTTACATGGAAGCAAAGGCACATATTGTTCCGCCAGTTAGTACCATTGGGGTACATTCCCTTCCCATGGACATCTCGTCTTTTGAAATGGTCTTTGCTGAAAGGAACCCCCTGGAGCTACCCCCACACAGGCCGGAGGATTGCTCGATTGACCTCCTTCCTAACGCTTTAGTTCCCTTTGGTCGAATGTTCTCCTTATCGCAATCTGAAAAGAAGGCTCTCAGGTCTTATTTGGATGAAAACTTACAAAACGGACTGATCCGTCCATCAAAATCTCTGGCTGGGGCACCCTTGTTCTTTATTCCGAAAAAAGATTCCCTTGATCTTCTACCATGCATTGACTATCGCGGATTAAACAAAGTTACTATCACGGATCGTTATCCCATGCCCCTCATAATAGACATCCTGGAGACAGTACAAGGAGCTATGATTTTCCAAAAAATTTACCTGCGAAGTGCTTACCACCTCTTATGGATCCATTCTGGTGACGAATGGAAGACGGCATTCCGTACTCCGTTTGGATTATTTGAGTATCACGTAATACCATTTGGGCTGGTCAATGCACCAGCCGTGTTTCAGAGATTTATGGACCAGGTATTTTCAGATCTCATGTTTGTGTCAGTAATTTTATACCTGGATGATATCCTGATATTTTCCAAAGACCCAGAGCAACATCAGGTTCATCTCACTGAAGTCCTAAATCGTCTTAAAAAACACAGGCTCTTGGTCAAAAGGGAGAAATGTCAGTTTGGGGTCAGCTCAGTACCCTATTTGGGGTACATTCTATCACATCAAGGCATCCAGATGGATAAGAGTAAAATGGAGGCAATCCTGAGATGGCGCTCCCCCACATCTGTGAAGGAGTGGCAGAAATTCCTAGGAGTGGCCAATTTCTACCGACGTTTTATACCCTCCTTTTCAGAGGTAATATTGCCAATTACTCGTCTGTTGAAAAAGACCTCTGTTCCTTTTTGTTGGGATGACAAGGCTGAAGAGAATTTCATTCAATTAAAGGAACTATTCTGTAAGGCTCCCATTTTGTGCCATCCAAACCAAAGTAAACTGTTTATACTTAAAACAGACGCCTCAGCAGCCGCTGTTGGAGCGGTGTTGCTGCAAGAACAAGATCGGGAAGAACATCCCATTGCTTATTTGTCACGGACCCTTACTCCAAGTCAACAGAATTATTCAGTCATAGAGCGGGAGCTTCTGGCCATGAAACTGGCATGTGAGGAATGGAGGTGCTTTTTACAAGGGAGTAGTTGTCCATTCACCATCCGGACAGACCATAAGAATCTGCAGGTGCTCCAAACTATGGACTGTGTTAATTCACGCCAAGCACGATGGGCACACTTCTTTCCCCAGTATGACTTTCGGATCACATATATTCCTGCCAGTCAGAATCAACTAGCCGACGCATTATCACAGAAGGGAGTGTCGGGAGGATCACGTCTACAGACCCCAGAAAGATTCTTTGCCAGGAATCTGGTGTTAATCCAGGCTGCCAGCTTCCTCCAACAAGTTAAGGAGGCTACTATTATGTCAGAGCAAGGAGAAGAAAGAGATAAACTCACAGAAAAAAATGGTCTCTTGTTCTATGATCACCGACTATACATACCCTCAACTTCCCTCCGACAGCAAGTCGTGATATGGTGTCATGATCACAAAACGGCCAGACATAGGGGTCAATCAGGTACTGTGGACCTGATTAAGAGATATTTCTATTGGCCAGGGCTTAGGTCAGCGGTCAGGAATTATATACAGTCCTGTAGAGTCTGTTACAGCAGTAAATACCACACCAGCAAGCCTTTGGGTTTGCTGGAACAGAGTTCCCTGCCATTACGTCCGTGGAGTCATATCTCCACTGATTTCATTGTGGACCTTACGGTTTCTCAAGGCTGTACTTGCATCATGGTAACCATTGATACCATGTCAAAATAGGCACATTTCTCTCCTCTTCCCGGATTACCCACAGCTGCTGAAATGGCAGCCAATATATCTCTAAATTCTGGTCAGCCTTGTGCCGTCATTTGGGTATCGAAAGAGCTCTGTCTTCTTGGGTTTTCACCCTCAGACCAATGGACAGACTGAGCGATTAAATGGCACTCTCAAACAGTACTTACACTGTTATATCAATCAGGAACAAGACAATTGGGTGTCACTTCTTTCAACGGCAGAATTTGCGTATAACAATTCTCGACATTTTGCATCTAATCTCACGCCGTTCTTCTGTACTTATCGGTTTCATCCTCGCACCATTTTTCCCATTGTCTCAGCTACCTCTAATCTGCCGGCAGTGGAAGAGACTCTGTCAAAGATTCAGGAGGCTCACAGGACGGCCAAACGTAGTCTTATGGAAAGTCGAGTGGTTTACAAGACTCAAGCAGATCGTCACCGGCCGGACGTGCCAGAGTGCAAGGTGGGCACCAGGGTATGGCTCTCCATCAAATTTCTGCCTCTGTGAACCCACCTGTCCAAACTTTCCCCCTGCTTCATCGGTCCTTATCCGATTGTGGCTAAGGTTAACCTGGTTGCTTTCCATTTAAGATTGCCCCCTAGCTTGCAATGGGTTCACCCGGTTTTTCATTCCTCCTTACTTTGAGAAGCAGTTCAGGGCTCTTCTGCCAGGTCTATTCCTCTACGTCCCCCGCCTCAGGTTGATGCTGAATATGAGGTGTCCCAAATTTGTGATTCCCGCTATAGGCGGGGCCGTCTGGATATTCTAGAGCGGAAGATTCGTGGGAACCTCCTTCTCATCTCAGAGCCCCTGTTTTACTTAGGAAATTCCAAAGAGCGCACCCAGGCAAACCAGGGGGTGTGGGGTTGGCGGGGGGCATACTGTCATGCGCCGCCTGCCATGGACCCTGTGGACCCAATCGCGGCTTGTACACCGCCATTGAGGATTCTGCCACGTTTCCCAGTGTTTTGTGAGCAGCGGTCTAGTGTTGAGCCAGCAGTGAACAGCGAGGCTTTTTAGCCACGCCCTCCCTGCTCACTCTGCATTGCAACCCGCTTCGGTCAGCCTCGCTGTTGTGGCTGTTCTTTTTCTCTGGTTGCTACAACGCTGTGTTTTTCCTCTCTTACCTTCGTTCCCCTCTCCGGAATATTTCCGTGTGGTTGCCTTCACGGGCTCTGCGCTCTCTGTCATCTCCTCTGCGGGGCCTCGTCTCCGCCTGCTTACTCATACCTGCTCTCTCTCTCCTCGCATTCTGTTGTCTTTCCTCGCCCAGGATTTCCTCTCGTAGTTTCTTACCTTTGCTGCATTCTACCTTACGTTCTACCTTATTGCCATTATCCTACTGCCTTACCCTTTGTTTGATGCGCTGCAGTGTTCCTTAACGCAGCCCACCATCTATTTCTTACTCTGTGTGGAGATTTGTCCTATTGGGCTATCTTGTATTAACATCCTCCAGAAGCCGTTGGAGCCCAAATTCCACTGTGCACCTACATGGTCTGACGCCTGAGACTGCTCATCTGCTGTTGGGGTTTTTTGTGCCTTTTGGGCTTTTTCCCCATTCTGTCTCTCTCGGGAGAGGGGCTGCAGGTAGTGCTTGTTCATAGCATAACACTGTGGCTTCCTTCCGGGAGAGAGACAATTGCTCAGAAAAAAAAGAAAAGAAGAAGAAGAAGGACTACCGAGCCAAAAGACCCGGGTTATCTTCAATTCTAGACTCCTGTTTGTCAGGTGAGGAGGAAGAGGAGGAGGGAAAGTCAGAGCTTTGGCAGATTCAGCCTCAGAAGGCTGACAGCTAGGCTGTGCAAGTCTCCCTGTAAGGAGGATTTGCATTAGTTGTGTATCTAGAGATTATATAAGTACTTCTATTTCATTACATTCTGCCAGTACTTGCACTTGCTGTGACTGGACAGGAGATGATGTCCCTCCGATTGCGCGTTCATCGTCTTACTGTAACGAGACGAACAAAGCGTTCAGTTAGGATTCTAGGTTTAATTTCTATCTGGTTATCTAACAATGCATCTTAATGAGTACAAAGTTTGTGTTGACACTTACATTGTAATGATCATGTCTCTGGTCTCCAACAGAGATTATCTATCTTAAAGAGATAACTTCACAACATCTTATAAACACACCACCATTGCTTAGCAACGGCTAACCCTGTGGCTGATTCATGCAGTTGGGATACAGACAGTTGAGATAGATAGAAATTAAACCTAAAATTCAAACTGAACGCTTTGTTCGTCTCGTTACAGTAAGACGAGTAAGGCCCAATGGCCCTTGCAGGCAGACTTGTTCTGGAAGCATTGCTACCATCAGTGATGGTGCCTATGCTTCTGAGTACCCATTCCCGTAGAGTCATATGGGACTCCACAGGAATGGGGACTTGCAAAATCTGCTGCCTGACTTCCCGCTGCTCCGGGACTTGTAATGTCCCGGTGTCACCGGGAACTCAGGTGGTGGATTCGGTGTTGAAGGGGTTACTGCCAACCTCGTAATGAGGCCCAATGTCTTTGTTAGGATAGTTTTTCCATGAATCATCAACCATAGTAATGGCCTTTTCCACTTTCTTTCCTTCGCAACCTTCAACCACAATATCTTTATCCTGGTCCACTAACCTGCCAGCACTACCACTAGTATTCCATTTCCTGGTAAACTCACCTGCCAGGACAAAAACACCTAACACTATTCCAGTACTTTGTGGTTTTGTTTTCTTCGCAACTTTTGACTTTCAACAACTTCCTTCTGAAAAGTCACAATATACAATGGTGTTTCTCATCCCATTGATTTTTTTGCCTCAGGCAATGCAGGTTATGTAGCAGGTTATGTATCTCTCTTCTGTGATACTTCTTACAAGAAAGGTGTCATGATTCTTGCCCCTCATGCCCCCTGCCCTCCAAGATGTCAGGTTGGAGCCAGGCCACGATCACCTACATGGCCCTCAAAGACCTCTCCATCCCTCCAAAGACCCACTTGGAGTCAGACTTGGCACTTGTGGCACCAGACTCACTCCCTCCCATAGGATAACATTGGGGATTGGACTTGTAGTGCTTTGATGGGGACAAGATGGATGCCCCCACATATTTCGGTTCCCAGAACTGCATGTGCAGTCTAGTCTTTTGGGTGTGGTTCAGCCCAGAGACACTTGGGATACCCAGAGACTATTTAAGCCACGCCCAGGCTGAGAAACATGCTTTGTGTTTTCTGCACCTGCAGCGTGACACTCACCGTGTTCGGATCAGTCTCCAGTAGGCCTGCATCTTTCTTCTGCGCTCAGCTCCTGCAAGAACAAGAACACTGTTAGGAACAACCTTACCTTGCGGCGGTTCTGCCCATCATTCATCGCTTCTTCTGTTCTCCGGGCATCTTCGGCGGTGTCATTCCCACGCCGATTCCTAAGGAAAAGGGAAAAGAACAGAAAAAAGTCATTAGTAAGCATTCAGCAAATCTTTGCTTATTTTTAAAGACTGTACAAGCTTCAAACGCTTACCTGACTCCCAGCCGCTCTGGGGTAACTCTGTCTCCGGAACTTCTCATCCATCTGCAAGAGGGAAACGACACTCCAGGTTAGCGTGGAAACATCAAGAGGCGCCGCATACCGCGCTTACTCACTGCATTTCTTCTTCATAACCGGCATCCACGCTGAAAACGTCACGGAACCGAAAAGACACAGAAAAAGAACTCAGTTCAATACAAATACAAAAGGGTCGCATCGCGCATCTTGCTCTCACTCTTCTTCAGCGCTACTCATCTCAGCAGCACGTCGCCACCCCTGGACGCCGAACATCATCTAAGGAAGGAAAGGAACGAAGTTAGTGAACTGTTCAAAAGACTCATCATACTTACCTGTCGGACTCTTGCCAGTGAAGTAACTAGGCAGCAGCGAGCCTGCATCAATCAACGCGCCCCTGCGCTGAAAGCAGGACGGAGAGCACACTTTCCAAGAAAACAAGGTGAGCTGTGGATCAAAGGGAAGGTTTGGACCCCGGGGAAGAAGGGGTTCAAGCACACTGAGACAATAGGGAGTTAAACTCTACCAATCCTGTGTTTCAGGCCCAGTCTCCAGTCGAGTAGACTCCAGGGAAGGGTTCGAGGTTATAAGAAGTCAGAACAGGTTGAGTGACGTCCCTGTGGATACCAGGTGAGCGTTATAGAACACAAAGCCTCACATAAAAATCCACCTGGGCATCGTGGAAACATCAGAAACTGACCAGTTAGCCCACATGTTGGGGCAGCTACGTTCCGAAGTACATGCAGCCAGGCAGGAGACCAACACCCTGAGGAGAGAGCTGATAGTAGCAAAAGAACGCACTAATGATTTAAGCCGGCAACTTCTCCAGTCAAAAGCAGGGCATACACCATTGCCGGGAAGCGTGCCCTCGATGCCAGCACCATCAGCCAATCCCGTTCAGATAACCCTTCCTGGGGCATTCCCTTGGCCCCGCCCGAACAATTTACGGGGGATCCCAAGAGGTTTGCAACGTTCATGAACCAGTGCCGTCTGCACTTCCTTTGTAGATCAGGGGCCTTTCCGAATGACCAATCACGGGTCGCTTTGTGCTATCCTACCTGAGTGGTAGCGCCGCGGACTGGTCTGTACCCTTTGTGGCCAAAGACGATCCTTTGCTGCATGACTTCAGGGGCTTTCAGCAGGAGATGAAAAAGCTGTTCGCCCAACGTACTCATGGGCAGGCATTGGACAACGAACTTCTGTCCCTACGCCAAGGGAATCAAGACCTATTAACATACATAGCCACGTTCAATAGACTCGTAGTTGAAGCAGGGTGACCAGTGGAGAAGAGAACCACGTTATTTCATCGGGGTTTGCGGGGGGAGCTCAAGGATGTTCTCGCACAAGTAGTGAACCCCCCGAAAGACTGCTCAGAATTCATTGACCTTGTTGTTCAACTGGATCATAGGTTGCAGGACCGAAGAGCAGATCGAACCAGACCGGATCCTCGCCCTATGTATGTGCGTTCAAAGGACAATATTGCCCGCACAACGGAAGGTTCAGGAGAACCAATGCAAATCGGGGGGGTCAGATCCGCCTTGACTAAAGTGGAAAGGGATAAAAGGAGATAGCAGCAGTTATGTCTGTACTGTGGAAGGTCAGGTCATTTCCTTAAAGAGTGCCCTGTGAAGCCAACGAGGAGGACGGTAGGGGCCATGGACAAGGAAGATACCATCAAGGAATCGGAAAACTCTGCTGCCCGGCAAGTATTGGGGTCCACTTGTCGAGCGAAGAAAGTGAACTACAGACCTCCCATTTTGCACTATCTGTGGTCTTGATCAATCACCAACAACCATCTCGGATGCACGCAGTAAGAGCGTACATTGACAGTGGAGCCATTGGGAATTACATCGACCAGGATCTTGCGGCAAAGATGGGGCTTCTGTTACGCCCTAAATCAACCACCGACACTGTTACCACTGTCGACGGCACGGAAATAGCTTCTGGTCCAGTATCCCAATGCACTGCAGCTTTAACCCTTCTGTGCCAGGATGGACACCAAGAGTCTATCGTTTTCAAACTCATTAAGGCACCACAGTTCCGGTTGATTTTGGGAATGCCATGGTTGGTAGCTCACAATCCTCGAATCGGTTAGCGGGCAAAAGAATTGGCCTTTCCCGAGACTTGCACCCACACATGTTATCGCCAAGAGAAACAACCAATAGACACCAGAACCTCCACGCTTGCGAATGTGGCAATCGGCACCCTACCAAGTGAATACCAGGACTTTCAAGATGTCTTTCAGAAAGAACAGGCTAATACCCTGCTACCGCCTAGACCATACAATTGCCAAATCGACCTGATATCCAGCGCATAAATCCCTTGTGGGTGAATTTATGCACTCACGGAACCAGAAAACCAGCACCTGAAGGCCTATCTTGACCAATACCTGGCCAACGGGTTCATCCATCCCTCGAAGTTTCCAGCAGCCAGTCCTCTATTCTTCGTACCGAAAAAGGAGGGGGACTTGAGAATGTGCATCGACTATCGCGCACTGAACCAGATTACTGTAAAAATCTGCTACCCCCTGCCACTGATCCCTGAATTGCTTGATCTAGTCAAAGATGCCCAAATCTACACAAAACTAGACCTGAGGGGGGCATATCACCTTGTTCGAGTAAGACAGGGGGACGAATGGAAAACCGCTTTTCGCACCAAATACGGCTTGTACGAATATCAAGTAATGCCCTTTGGCCTTTGCAACGCGCCTGCAGCATTTCAATACTTCATGAACGATGTCCTACATGAATTGATTGATGTCTGTGCTCTAGAGTACATCGATGATATTCTAGTATATTCTGCATCAAAGCAGGACCACGCTAAACACGTCCGATCCGTATTGGAGAAACTCTGTCAACACCAGCTTTACGCCAAGCTCGAAAAGTGCTCATTCCATGTCTCCGAGGTGGAATTCCTGGCCTTTATTCGCAGCCCGAATGGAATCCGAATGGATGTACACAAGGTAGATGCTATCATGAACTGGCCATCCCCAAATTCATTCAAGGTGGTTCAAAGTATGCTGGGTTTTGCAAACTTCTACCACCAGTTCATCCCAGGATTTTCGCAAATCGTGCATCCCATCACGTCATTGCTAAGGAAAAGCAACAAAAGGTTCCAGTGGACAACAGAAGCCGAGGAAGCTCTCCAGGAACTCAAAGCAAGATTCACATCTGCCCCAATCTTACGCCACCCTCGCCCTGATCTCCCATACCTGGTGGAAACAGATGCCTCAAACATGGCTGTGGGATTCGTCCTCTCACAAAAGGACCCCGAAACAGGCCAGTTACACTCTGTTGCCCTCTGGTCGCGTACATTCACACCCCCTGAACTCAATTACGCTATCACAGACAAAGAACTCCTGGCCATTAAGTCAGCCTTTAAGGCATGGTGGCACTACCTCTTGGGCACCAGACACACAATCTCCGTAATAACTGACCACCAGAACCTCCAGTACCTAAAAACGGCAAAGGCCCAATCCTCACGACAACTACCTTGGGCTATTTTCTTTGCTGAATATGACTATGTGATTACATTTCGACCAGGGGTGAAAAACGGGAAGGCCGATGCCCTTTGCCGTATGGGGGTGGAAGAGCAAGGGGTCAGACCCCTGACCCAATAGCAATCATCCCGAGTGACAAGCTCCTAGGAATCACAGCAACCATAACTCAGAAAGAATTACATGAAGAAATCCAAAACCTGATGAGTCCGGAGCAATTACAAGCGAGGAGTGCACAAGGAGAACATTACATGATAAAAGATCAGTTAGGAATCGTTTATTCTTACCAAACCAAGAACTACGAGAACAAGCCATGTCCGGTTAGCCTGATTCTTTGATCGAGGGCCACCCCAGAATCGCTAAAACCCTAGCCAAGGTAAAACGAAATTATTGGTGGCCCACGTGGTGTAAAGACATTATCCATTTCATCCTATCTTGTGGAGTGTGTGCTCAAAACAAGTCATCCAAGCAGAAACCGGCTGGGCTATTACAACCATTGGAAATCCCACCAGCACCCTGGCACACGTTGTCCCTCGATTTTATTACTGACTTACCACCCAGTTAAGGGTTTAACACGATTCTTGTGGTCGTGGACCTATTTTCAAAAATGGCACATTTCATTCCTCTTAAAGGGGCTCCCAAATGCTTCCACTCTGGCAAAGGTATTTCTTGAAGGCATCGTACAGCTCCATGGGTTTCCTTCAGTTTTAGTCTCAGACCGAGGTACTCAATTCGTATCTAACTTCTGGAGAAAATGCTGCTCTATGGCCCAGATCGACATCCGGCTATCCACCAGTCACCATCCCCAAACGGATGGTCAAATTGAGAGGACAAATCAGACCTCAATCAGTATCTGCGTTGCATGCTACACCAAGCTGAAGGAAGCTGGTTCGACCTATTATGGATAGCTGAATATGCTTATAATAATTCCCTACACACCAGCACTGGGCAGACACCCTTTTATACCATGTATGACAGGCACCCACATACTTCTGAGTTGGACGTTCCTACAGCCCTGGAAATGCCAGCAGCCAAAACCTTGCACACAACGATTTCTCAAACCTTTAAAAGGGCAGCTGAACACCTACTTCAAGCTAAGAATCGCCAACTACCAAGTGGGAGACAAAGTCTGGCTGGCGTCTAAACACGTGTCCATTAAAGGAACCCGAAATTTCCATCCAAGATACCTGGGTCCATTCACCGTCACCTCCGTGATAAATCCTGTGGCGGTCAGACTAGCTATGCCATCAAACATACAGATTCATCCTGTGTTCCACTCGTCTCTCCTTAAACCTGTTCAACCTGGGACCCGGGTAGCAACGCCACCGCAGCCAGTAGTAGTCGCCGGGAGCCAGAATTCGAAGTCAAGGACATCCTGGATTCAAAGTACGTCAAATCCAAATTATACTACTTAGTAGACTGGAAGGGGTATGGTCCACAAGACAGGACATTGGAGCCTTGTGAGTACATCCATCCACCTCGCTTGCTTAGACGATTTCATCAAAACCATCCAAACAAACCAGGACCAGACAGAAGAGCCACCTTGAGAGGGACCTTGGGGGGGAATTGCTGTCATGATTCCTGCCCCTCATGTCCCCAGCCCTCCAAGATGTCAGGCTGGAGCCAGGCCATGATCACCTACATGGACCTCAAGGGCCTCTCCATCCCTCCAAAGACCCACTTGGAGTCAGACTTGGCGCTTGTGGCACCAGACTCACTCAATCCCATAGGATAACATTGGGGATTGGACTTGTAATGCTTTGATGGGGACAAGATGGATGCCCCCACATATTTCCGTTCCCAGAACTGCATGTGCAGTCTAGTCTTTTGGGTGTGGTTCAGCCCAGAGACACTTGGGATACCCAGAGACTATTTAAGCCACCCCCAGGCTGAGAAACATGCTTTGTGTTTTCTGCACCTGCAGCGCGACACTCATCGTGTTTGGATCGGTCTCCAGTAGGCCTGCATCTTTCTTCTGCGCTCAGCTCCTGCAAGAACACCGTTGGGAACAGCCTTACCTTGCAGCGCTTCTGCCCATCATTCATCGCTTCTTCTGTTCTGCGGGCATCTTCGGCGGTGTCATTCCCATCCCTGCACGCCGCTTCCAAGGGAAAAAGGAAAAGAACAGAAAAAAGGCATTAGTAAGCATTCAGCAAATCTTTGCTTATTTGTAAAGACTGTACAAGCTTCAAACGCTTACCTGAATCCCAGCCACTCTGGGGGAACTCTGTCTCCGGAACTTCTCATCCATCTGCAAGAGGGAAAAGACACTCCAGGTTAGCGTGGAAACATCTAGAGGCACCGCATACCGCGCTTACTTGCCGGATTTCTTCTTCATAACCAGCATCCACGCTGAAAACGTTGCGGCACCTAAAAGACACAGAAAAAGAACTCAGTTCAATACAAATACGAAAGGGTCGCATCACGCATCGCGCTCTCACTCAACTTCAGCGCTACTCATCTCAGCAGCACGTCGCCATCCCCGGACGCCGGCCATCATCTAAGGAAGGAAAGGAACAAAGTTAGAGAACTGTTCAAAAGACTCATTATACTTACCTGTCGGACTATTGCCAGTGAAGTAACTAGGCAGCAGCGAGCCCGCATCAATCAACACGCCCCTGCGCAGAAAGCAGGACGGAGAGCACACTTGCCAAGAAAACAAGGTGAGCTGTGGATCAAAGGGAAGGGTTGGACCCCGGGGAAGAAGGGGTTTAAGCACACAGAGACAATAGGGAGTTAAAATCTACCAATCCTGTGTTTCAGGCCCAGTCTCCAGTCAAGTAGACTCCAGGGAAGGGTTCGAGGTCGTAAGAGGTCAGAACAGGCTGAGTGACGTCCCCGTGGATACCAGGTGAGCGTTACAAAAGGTTTCTCTCCTGCAACTTCTTAGCTTCTACTTCCACATCCAACAACTGCTTAGAATGTTTCTTTATGACCGTTGCCTGTCTTTGGCTTAGGCAAGGATTGTTTGGTGGGTGGCATATCTATTGCCCCTTCCTCACTTTGGGAAAAATATTTACCATTCCTGTACAATAACATTCTCTGGTTATATTACCAATGTGGGCTATCTCTTTTCCAAAGTATTGCGTCCTCTTTACTTTGGCAATAGTTGTTTTGGGTTTTCTTCAACGTTGCCCCCTCATTACATTGGCCATTCAGGATTTTATCTTGTTGCAATATTATTCTCTTTTCTTTATTACAATTATGTTTGTAATCTTGCTTTCCTTTAAAGTGAGTATATTGCCCACATAACTTTCTTTCATTAGTTTGGCATTCAAAATTGCCATTAGCATTCAGCGTTTGCTTATGGAGCGTTCCGGGCTTTCTGTCATGATCTCTGCTTCCAAAAGTTCAGGGTTTTCCCAACTCCCTTGGAAGCAGATCCATAACCCAGGTTCCGAGTGCCAACCAGTCCCAATTGGGACCTTTTGGACCCAGTCCTGGCGCCAGTGGCACCAGGCTCATAAATATGCCCAGTCCCAGCGCTGGAAGCGCCGGGCTCATAATGCTTGGGTGGACTTACCTGCAGCAGACCATGCTGCTTACTTGCCTGCCAGTTGAGCCTCTGATCCTCTTCTGTTTGGAACTACTTTTCCTGTTGGGTGGGGCTGGAGCCACTCCCTAGATTTAGAACACTGGAACTCTTCTGGAAGGCAGGAACTCTTATCTTACCAGGAACTCTTTTCTTACTTAGGCGTGGCTGTGGAAGGAGACACCTAAGCACTACAGGAGGCTATTTAAACCACACCCGGTGGATGAATCTTGCTTTGCGTTATTCTGCACCCTCTGCAGCAGGACGCTCATCGTGTCTTCTGCATCCAGTCCTGGGCCTAAGGAAAAAGGCTTACCATCCTGAATCCAGTCTTCAGCAACACCTATAAAGACAAGAAAGAACAGGTTAGCATTCCGGCATCTGAAAGGCAAAGGCTTACCATCCTGAATCCAGTCTTCAGCAACACCTATAAAGACAAGAAAGAACAGGTTAGCATTCCGGCATCGGAAAGGCAAAGGCTTACCTACTCTTCGTGCGCTCCGGAGGTCTTCATACTGCATTCCGGCATCTGAAAGACAAAAGCTTACCAACTCTTCGCACGCTCCGGAGGCCTTCGGCGCTGCATCCGCATCTGAAAGACAAAACAAGGTGCGTTTAAAGACATTGGGGAACTTTAATACTCACGTGCCATTACTCCTTTCCACATCTAATCCAGTGGGTATTCCGGCACCCTGCAGCCGCTCCGAACTCGTACATGCAAAATAAAAAGACAGTTAGAGCGCATCGTGAAGCAGGCAACAAGCGCTTACTCACGTGCTTCCAGGCGCTTCTATTCATCACACGGGCTCCATCTTCAACTCACTTCAGCCCGTCATCCGCCATCGCCGGAACCCTGCAAAACAAGAGACATCATTACTAAAGACTTTAAAAAGACATTTGAATGACTCGAAACTTACCGTTCGTGCAGTAGACGACGGACAGCAGTCCTCTGAAGTCAAGAGGCCTGCGCTACCTATCCAGTGAAGAAACTGGCTACAGCACCCTGCCCCGAGGCAGATGGAGAGCTCGGCATTCACTTACCTAAGGTGAGAGCGTTAACCTTTGGGGTCTACAGGAGAGGAGAAGAGGAAAGAGATAGGGACACCCCAATAACCCCAGTTCATTAACCCCATATTTTCTATCTGCAGACATCTTACTCTACACGTCAGGCATACAGTGCACAGAGGTCCAGCCCAAAGAGCCAACCGGGTACTACACATCACCTTTGAAGATACAGTAGTCGCCCAGTCAAGACCGGCGCCTCTGCGAGAATCAGGTGAGCGTTACAGAACGCAAAGCCTACCGCAAAACTCTCGCCCAGGCGCTATGGAAACCTCGGATACTGACCCCCTAGCCCGGTTACTTGGGGAACTAAGGGCAGAAGTGCATGCAACTCGTCAGGAAACAAATGCTCTAAGAAGGGAACTAATTATTTCCAAGGAGAGATCGGACAATCTTGCTAGACAAGTGCTACAGTCACAAGCCGGACAGACCCCGTTACCCGCATCAGGGGCAAATCTTCCTTCAACATCCTCTATGAATCCTGTGCAGATCAACCTGCCTGGGAATGTACCTCTGGCTCCGCCCGAGCGATTTTCTGGTGACCCAAAGAGGTTTGCAGTATTTATCAATCAGTGCCGGTTGCACTTCTTATGCCGGCCAGCAGCCTTTCCAACTGATCAAGCTAAAGTAGCTTTTGTACTTTCGTACCTTAGTGGCAATGCGGCAGACTGGTCGATCCCTCTAGTTCATCAAGATGATCCGGTTCTCCATGATTTTCAAGCCTTTCAGTTTAGTATGGAAAAACTGTTCGCAAGACATTCACAGGGACAGGCCTTGGACAATGAGCTTCTTTCGTTGCGACAGGGTAATCAAGACCTTTTGGCTTATATTGCATCTTTCAATAAACTAATAGTGGAAACTCAATGGCCTGAGGACAAAAGGATTACGCTGTTTTATAGAGGTCTACGTGGAGAGCTCAAAGACGTTTTAGCCCAAGTAGTGAATCCCCCACAAGACTGTTCGGATTACATAGACTTGGTTGTTCAAATAGATCACAGGCTGCAGAACAGGAAGGCTGATCGTTCCAAGTTTGATGCTCGAGTATTTTCCAAACCGCCAACTCCTTCCAAAGGAGTAGACTCCGGGGAATCCATGCAAATAGGTGGTCTGAAAGGTCCTCTAACACAACGGGAGCGGGAAAGGAGGAAACAGTTGCAATTATGCCTATATTGCGGAAACTCAGGGCACTTTCTTCGAGACTGTCCGGTGAAACCTGCCAAGAAGGCAGTAGGAGCTGCAGTTACCAAAGTTACAAACTCTGAGCAGGGAAACGACCTCGCCCGACAAGAATAGAGGTCCTCTTGCCGAGCGTAAAAACCAGTTCCGTGACCTCGCATTTCGTGATACCTATGGTCCTCATTAGCCCTGATAATCCGGATCGATTACATGCAATTGAAGCTTACGTCGACAGCGGTGCCATCGGCAATTATGTGGATCATGAAATGGTTTTGAGGATGAATCTAACTCTTTGTCCCAAGGCTGTAAAGGACGTCATTACTACGGTGGATGGTACGGAGATAGCCTCCGGGCCAGTAACGCATACCACTCAAGAAGTGACGCTAGTAAGTCAAGATGGACACCATGAGAAGATCGTGTTCGATGTGATCAAGGCCCCTCAGTTTCAGATTATTCTAGGAATACCTTGGTTAGAGAAACACAATCCTCTGATCGATTGGCGAGCAAGAACGGTCCAGTTTCCAGAATGTGTCTCTACTTGTCACCCTCCACCTGGTGTTGCACTGGCCGCAATTTCTTCAGAGACTCCCCAGTTACCTCCCGAATACCTAGAATACCAAGATGTTTTCCGGAAGGATCAGGCTAACTCTCTACCTCCTCATAGGTCTTATGAATGCCAGATAGACCTGATACCTGGATCTACTCCTCCTTGTAGTAGAATTTATGCCCTCACCGAGCCTGAGAACCTTCACCTTCGACAATACCTGGATCAATACCTGGCAAATGGGTTTATTCGTCCTTCCAAGTCCCCTGCTTCTTCAGCTTTGTTCTTCGTTCCAAAAAAGGAAGGGGACCTTAGAACTTGTATCGATTATCGCTCCCTGAACCAGATCACCGTTAAGAATAGATATCCGTTACCTTTGATCCCTGAACTCCTGGACCAAGTCAGAAAAGCATGCATATATACAAAGCTGGATCTTAGAGGAGCTTACCACTTGGTACGAGTAAAAGAGGGCGATGAATGGAAGACGGCCTTCCGCACCAAGTATGGGCTATTTGAATATCAGGTCATGCCCTTCGGACTTTGCAATGCCCCGGCCGCCTTTCAATATTTTATGAACGATGTCCTCAGAGAGCTCATAGATGTATGTGTTGTTGTTTACATTGACGACATCCTCGTTTATTCTTCATCGGAATCTGAACATCGGAAACACGTGAAAATGGTCCTCGAAAGATTGCGTCAACACAAACTTTTCGCTAAATTGGAAAAATGTGTTTTCAACGTGACTGAAGTTGAATTCTTGGGATTTATATTATCACCTGGCGGGGTGCGTATGGATTCAAAGAAGGTCGATGCAGTTCTCAAATGGCCATCACCATCCTCCGTAAAAGGTGTGCAAAGCATGTTAGGCTTCGCTAACTTTTACCGCAGGTTTATCCCCGAGTTCTCTCGAATAGTCCAGCCCATCACTGCCTTGTTAAAGAAAAACAAATGTTTTGAATGGTCTACCGAGGCGGAACAAGCTTTCCAGGATTTGAAGACTAAATTTATCTCTGCACCAATCTTAAAACACCCTCGCCCCGAACTCCCCTACATCATGGAAACTGATGCTTCAAGCCTTGCCATGGGGGCAGTTCTATCACAAAAGGACCCGGTAACCAATCAGTTGCATCCCGTGGCATTTTGGTCCCGCAAATTCTCGCCTCCTGAAGTCAATTACACGATTACTGACAAGGAACTTCTGGCTATCAAGTCTGCCTTTAAGGCTTGGCGGCATTATCTGCTGGGGGCCCGACACACCGTTACTGTGATTACGGATCACTGAAACCTGCAATATTTGAAAACCGCAAAAGCCCAATCCTCTAGACAACTCCGTTGGGCATTATTCTTTGCCGAGTTTGACTTCATAATTACCTATCGACCAGGTACAAAGAACGGTAAAGCCGATGCCCTTTCTCGGATGGGAGTTGAAGAACACTTGATCAACCCTAAACCTGTACCAATCATTCCCGAACAAAGAATTCTGGGTGTAATCGCCACAGAATCCATAGAGGAAGTTAAGGATAAAGCCAGGCAACTGGTAACTCCAGCAGATATACAGAATTGGCATCTGCAGGGAAAGGACTTTGCAGTAAAGGACAACTTATTGTATTTCCAAGAACGATTATACCTACCCAGCACAGATTTACAGAAAAAAGTAATTTCTTGTTATCACGACTCTTTAATGGAAGGTCATCCCGGTATAGCCAAGACCTCAGAAAAGATCAAGCGCTACTTCTGGTGGCCGTCTTGGAAAAAAGATATCAGAGACTTTATAATGTCCTGTGGAGTATGCGCCCAAAACAAGAGTCAAAAGGAAAGACCAGCAGGCCTCTTACGCCCTATTGACATCCCACCTCGCCCTTGGCATACGCTTTCTATGGACTTCATCACCGATCTACCTCCATGCTCCGGATACAATACGATTCTAGTAATCGTGGACTTATTCTCCAAGATGGCGCATTTCATTCCGCTCAAAGGCTTGCCAACAGCAGCAACTCTGGCCCGAGAATTTCTCGAAAACATCGTCCGACTGCACGGTTTTCCTTCGGTTCTAATTTCGGATCGAGGTAGTCAATTTATTTCTCATTTTTGGCGAAGTTGCTGTCGGTCGGCTCAAATTGATGTGAGCCTATCGACCAGTCACCACCCTCAGACCGACGGACAAACCGAGAGGACCAATCAAACTCTGGAACAGTATTTACGCTGCATGCTGCAACAAACTGAAAAAACTTGGAAAGATATCCTTTGGATAGCCGAGTATGCCTACAATAACTCTGTCCACTCGGGAACTGGGAAAACCCCGTTTTTTCTTTTGTACGGCAGTCACCCTCGAACCTCGGAGTTGGATCCCCTCCAAGATCTTGAAACACCAGCAGTAGACTACCTGCATTCTACAATCACCCAAGCCTTTAAGGAAGCTGTTTCTCACCTTCAAAGGGCTAAAGAACAATACAAGAAAGGAGCAGTTCAACATCGGAAGGAAGCCCCTCACTATCAAGTAGGGGATCAAGTCTGGTTATCCACCAAATATCTATCTCTAAAAGGGCCACGCACATTCAACCCAAGATACCTCGGTCCCTATTCTATCACTACCATAGTAAACCCAGTAGCGGTCAAGTTGGACTTGCCCCTGCACATGAAGATACATCCGGTCTTCCACGTCTCTCTATTAAAACCCGTGCAACCTCAAACCCGACTAACCAAATCTCCAAAACCTATCCTAGTGGATGGAGAACTCGAGTTTGAAGTCAAAAGCATCCTGGACTCCAAGATCTCCAAATCTAAACTATTCTACCTAATTGACTGGAAAGGCTACAGCCCCCAAGAGAGATCCTGGGAACCTGCTGAATATGTCCACGCTCCTCGCCTAATCAAAAGATTTCACCGAACATTTCCTGACAAGCCAAAACCCCCGGAGAAGCCCGGTTTGGGAGGGGCCTTGAGGGGGGGTACTGTCATGATCTCTGCTTCCAAAAGGTCAGGGTTTTCCCAACTCCCTTGGAAGCAGATCCATAACCCAGGTTCCGAGTGCCAACCAGTCCCAATTGGGACCTTTTGGACCCAGTCCTGGCGCCAGTGGCACCAGGCTCATAAATATGCTCAGTCCCAGCGCTGGAAGCGCCGGGCTCATAATGCTTGGGTGGACTTACCTGCAGCAGACCATGCTGCTTACTTGCCTGCCAGTTGAGCCTCTGATCCTCTTCTGTTTGGAACTACTTTTCCTGTTGGGTGGGGCTGGAGCCACTCCCTAGATTTAGAACACTGGAACTCTTCTGGAAGGCAGGAACTCTTTTCTTACCAGGAACTCTTTTCTTACTTAGGCGTGGCTGTGGAAGGAGACACCTAAGCACTACAGGAGGCTATTTAAACCACACCCGGTGGATGAATCTTGCTTTGCGTTATTCTGCACCCTCTGCAGCAGGACGCTCATCGTGTCTTCTGCATCCAGTCCTGGGCCTAAGGAAAAAGGCTTACCATCCTGAATCCAGTCTTCAGCAACACCTATAAAGACAAGAAAGAACAGGTTAGCATTCCGGCATCTGAAAGGCAAAGGCTTACCATCCTGAATCCAGTCTTCAGCAACACCTATAAAGACAAGAAAGAACAGGTTAGCATTCCGGCATCGGAAAGGCAAAGGCTTACCTACTCTTCGTGCGCTCCGGAGGTCTTCATACTGCATTCCGGCATCTGAAAGACAAAAGCTTACCAACTCTTCGCACGCTCCGGAGGCCTTCGGCGCTGCATCCGCATCTGAAAGACAAAACAAGGTGCGTTTAAAGACATTGGGGAACTTTAATACTCACGTGCCATTACTCCTTTCCACATCTAATCCAGTGGGTATTCCGGCACCCTGCAGCCGCTCCGAAATCGTACCTGCAAAATAAAAAGACAGTTAGAGCGCATCGTGAAGCAGGCAACAAGCGCTTACTCACGTGCTTCCAGGCGCTTCTATTCATCACACGGGCTCCATCTTCAACTCACTTCAGCCCGTCATCCGCCATCGCCGGAACCCTGCAAAACAAGAGACATCATTACTAAAGACTTTAAAAAGACATTTGAATGACTCGAAACTTACCGTTCGTGCAGTAGACGACGGACAGCAGTCCTCTGAAGTCAAGAGGCCTGCGCTACCTATCCAGTGAAGAAACTGGCTACAGCACCCTGCCCCGAGGCAGATGGAGAACTCGGCATTCACTTACCTAAGGTGAGAGCGTTAACCTTTGGGGTCTACAGGAGAGGAGAAGAGGAAAGAGATAGGGACACCCCAATAACCCCAGTTCATTAACCCCATATTTTCTATCTGCAGACATCTTACTCTACACGTCAGGCATACAGTGCACAGAGGTCCAGCCCAAAGAGCCAACCGGGTACTACACATCACCTTTGAAGATACAGTAGTCGCCCAGTCAAGACCGGCGCCTCTGCGAGAATCAGGTGAGCGTTACACTTTCCTAACCCAGGCACACTCTCAGGCTTCTTTACACGCGTCAATGCCAAATGCTGCCTCTGCTTCTTTTCAATACTTCTAAACTCCTGCCAGCCTCGGTCACCTTCCTGCGGCCTGCACCGCTTGGGAAAGGAGCCTTCCTTACTCTTTCTACTTTCCAGCGCTCGCCAGCCATCGGAAACAGGCAACTGAAGAGAGTCTCTCTCTCACAGAATGGTTGTTCAATCTACCGCTTCCTGCTGTGTGATCTCTGCTATTTAGAGTCTCTGCCCTGAATACCCTCTCAGGACTGAATTGTGCCTGCACAATAGCGGCGGTCCCAGCGTCTTCAGTTTTCTGCAACTGCTGCTCACAACTCCCACTGCTAATCCGCCTTCATCTACTTCTTGTGGCCTGCACCTGAGGGGGTCTTAAATACCTAAAAGCTCAGGTGTGAGTGATAAATGTCAATTAACTGCATACTGCAGTTTCGTGCCTCTGAGTCCCTCTTACTTGTCCTAGTACTTTAGGCATTGTGGGACTTGAAGTCCCGAATATTTTGCTTTTTAATTACTTCATTCCTTTAAGTAAACACACCTTTAGTGAGGGATTTAGGATAGATGAAAGATTGGTCTATATTTAAGGAAGAATTACTTTTATTGGAAGCCAAGATGTCGATGCCTTGCTTTCCATATTTTTTCTTCTCATGCCAATCACAACAATTTTCATTACCAACAACAAGGGTAGATCTAAGAAGAGAAGCCTTACTTTAACAGCAAGCCATTAAACATTCAGACATCATATAAATCTCCCCTTCTGCAGAAGACAAATACTGTGTCCCTCCCAATCGAGTCATCTCACTCCACTGGGGCCCTTCTTCTCCGAGGTGATCCTCCCAGCTAACACAACCCAAAGGGTTAAGATCAGTTAGCAATGCCTTCAAATGGCCACCTGGGAGAAGACTTTGGGCAGGGATTTTGTGAGGATTTTGCAGGATTCATCACATAACTCTGCTGCCTTTTTCCTTCTACCGTCATCATCTTTGGGTACCCTACACACATGAAGTAACCCCTCCCCCTCTTGGGCATATTCTTCCAGAGTGCCCATCATAAAGCAACACCCCCATCTCCTGCTAAGTGAAACCAGTGCTGTAGATAGTTCTCTGGGTCAGGTGGGGGTATGACCAAGGTTCCCGGGGGCCCAAAATCATGCTCTATTTTCACCATGCTTGTTCTTACAACCTCATCCCATCTATCAGTCTGGGTGTACTTGTGTTTTGTGAGAAGAGAAGCTATATCTGTTGTTATTGACACCATCCTAGTCGTGCTCTTTGTCAGGGTCTTCGTGCAACACCTCAGGATCATTTGACATGAACAAAAAAGCATTATCAGAAAAACCACAATAGGAACAAATAGCTTTCCTGACATTTCCAAGCACAACGGGCCCACAGCGAATTGAACCAGCCATCAGCATTTACTCCTGCTTCTTTCTCCATGGCAATCCTCAAATTATGAAGGTCCCCTTTCGCATGGGTCATGGACCCATTGTCTGCATCATTTTAGGGGTTTTATGTGCAACAAGACAAACCAAGTTTCCTGCACACATCCCTTTCCATAGCAGGGAGACAAATCAGAATGTATCTGTTCCGCAGGGTCATGAGCCTGATTGGCCATAATTCAGTCTTTATGGATTCAAGACGCTGCTGTGTTTGGTTTGCCAACTGAAGCATCTCCCACCTGGTAATCTGCAGCCACTCTGACATTTGTTGCAGTCTGCATACCTGACACCAGGAGGGAGGTAAAAAAACATTTCCATGTTGGTAATACATTTGAACTGGTCTGGGATTACCTTCAATTCATCAAATGAGTCTTTCAACAAGTAATTGGATCTTTTCTGGTGACAAAGCCTTAGTGAGCGATGAGCACGCTTGTCGAGTGGGGGATTAGTTGTTTCTGGGTGCAGCACATTTATGGCCATCAGATGAGCATCAGGAACAGCAAGAACCGCTGAGTGCAAGGTGGTCAGTGAACATACGCCCCTCCATGATGACGGGAGATTTAGGTATGTGTATTGTCCACACAACCAGTAGACATCCATTAACGCTGCTGCACCTTCAGTCAGGTCAGGGATGAAAAGTATCTTGTTGCAATGAATTTTCATACATACAGGTGTGGTACCATTTCCTCTAAAGCAAAAGGAATAATCCACTGGCATCAGAACTTTTTCTGGCTTCTCACTTAACTCGATCCTCATCAATTTTGGCACACCATTTCCCCATGTCCTGCTACATTTCTGATTGACGCGTGCCACTACATCCCCCGAGAACCCCAGTTAGCCCCCCGCTGCACAGTTCACTACTCCTGCCAGCCATCTGTCATTTGAAAACAGTGCTTGCTCCATTTTGAACAATGGTCTTATTTAGCAACAGGTTTGTTGCTTGGAATGCGTGTCCCTGGAAAAGCCTTTGTACTTTGCAGAGGATCAGGTGTACTAAACATTGCGCTATAAGAGGAAGCATTTCTTGAGGTATAAACAACTTGGGTCTACCCATCACATGAGGTATCAAAGAGCACACATAGCAGCTCTCGTTTGACCTCTTCCTCCCCACGTCATGTATGTTACTATCCTACATGATGTTCATCTCAGGGTGGTGCACATCCGCCTCAGTATCTAGTATTATGCCCTTGTACTGAATATATTCTATCTCTATCTCAGTTTCCCTCCTTAATCATGTCATCGCCAACAGTTCATCTGTGTCATTTCCATACCCCCTTTTATATGAAGGCAACCAAGTCTCAGCACTATTTCGGAAAGGCATACTCCTAGCACCTTGTGCTTCTCGGCAGTTGTTTAGAATCATGAGGGAACTCTCTCCCCCCCCCCATTTCCGGCCCATTCAGTCCAATTCTTCCCACTCCCAAGAAACATGTAACCCTATCAGTCTATTCTTTGTAGACAAGATTGTTAAGATCAAGAAGTCAATAATGCTTTCATGGATGGGGACAATGACTGCCACTGTACAGGGTTGTCCTAGAGTAGGCAACCCTGTGGCTCTTTCTAATTTTGAACCAGTTTCAATTTACATTGTCTCAACTTCTTTTTGTAAGCTTGAATCGGCATCACCTTTTGATCTGATTCCGCGGTCTCTTCTCCAATCTCTTCCAACCGAGTCTATTGCACTCTTCACCGCTGCTCTTCACCATTCTTTCACGAGTGGCTTGATTTCAGCCTCGCTGAAACATGCGATGGTGATGCCACTCTTGAAGAAGCCGCAATTGGATCCCTTGTCTCCGGCCAGTTATCGTACCATTTCTCTCCTGCCTGCTATGATGAAACTGATGGAAACTATTGTTATTCCCCAACTCTCAAGGTTTCTCGAAGAAAACAGGTGCCTGCACCCACTTCAAGCTTTGTCCAGACCACTGATGGGGACCGAATCAGTAATGATATCAATTCTGGATGATTTGGACTTACTCCAGGACCATGGGGAGGTCGGAGTTCTGATTCTCCTGGGCCTCTCTGCAGCGTTAGATACCATTGATCACAAAATTCTTTTACTGCGATTAGGATAAGTGGGTTTGTCAGGCCCAGATTTGGCTAGGTTTTCTTCCTTCTTGTCGGATCATATGCAGAGCGTTTCAATGCTGTTATTTTTTGCTTCTTCTACTTCTTCTGTGTATGGGGTTCAAAAGTAGTCATCCTTGTCCTTGTTACTTTTTAACCTATATTTACAGGTGTTAGCTCACTTGATTGCTTCATCTGGCGTTTGTTTTCATACATACGCTGATGACACACAGTTAATTTTTAGGCTTAACTCTCCAGCATCAGACCCTGCCCTGAAGCTTAAATCCTGTCTGTCAAAGATTGGCTGGTGCATGACCTAAAATCTGTTATGGCTCGATGGTCAGAAAAACAAGATTTTGGTAGTCGGTCCACTGAATGCTCATTCTCTCTGACAATATGAGCCCCTTTGTTAAAAGCCTGGGGTTTAGCTGCTCCCCTTGGGCTCTAGGTCAGGGCAGATCTCAGTAATCGGCAACGCAGGTTTTTTTAAACTGAGACTTCTGAAGAAAGTGCTTCCATTCGTCCCCATGAAGACCTGAGCAACAGTAGTCTCAGCCTCCATAATGGAAGCACTAGACTACCGTGATGGGTTCTATTTGGGCCAACCATAAACTCGGATCCATCGGCTCCAGATATTACAAAACTCAGCAGCACGTGTGGCTTTGAATGCCCCAAGATGGTCATCTGCAGCACCTTTATTGGCTAGGATGCATTGGCTTCCGGTGAGAAGCTGTATAAAGTTCAAGGTATTGTGTATTGCAAATCAATCTTTTTCTCTCACCGGACCGACTTTTATTCAGGTGAAACTGATTCGCTATACACCTGCGTGCCCCCTGCAGCCTGCCTCCACTAATGTGTTGCAAGTTCCTCGCTTCAGGAAATCTCGAGCAGGTGGATGCTCTTTTTCGGTTTTGGCCCCTACATTATGGAACTCTCTGTCTGCGCACCTGTGGGAGATCTCGGATCATCTATGCTATCGGAAGGCCCTTAAGACCTTCCTGTTTTGAGGAGGTTTGTTTTTCCATTTTATCCCCCTTTCTGCAACTGGCTGTTTCAGCGCCCAGAGGCCTTTTGGCCTTAGTCTTGCACTCAACCCATTTCTTTACATTACTTTACATTACATTACATTACATATATGCCCCAACCATATAAAATAACCACCAAGGCACAATAGAAAAACCACAATAATAAAACAACATATGCAACAAGACATATATGTTACACAATGCTTCTGGTGTTGAACCTAAAGAGGGGTAGAAAAAAAAAGAAAACACGCCTAAAGAAACAAACTTTTCATCAAAGTATAAGGATTGATCAAGTGTAAAATCATAAGGAAACTTGCAGCAAAGTATACTTTTATGTTAGTCAGTAACTGCATCCTTCTCATGAGAAGGTGGAGCCATACCAGGTGCTTTCCAAACATCAGATAGGTGGGCCCAGTACAACAACTCCTTTAAACAAACCGCAAATGCGGTGGCGAAGACCACTGTATACTAGCACTGAAAACATTGATTGTTCCAGTAGTGGATAAAGTTCCATACAAAAATCTGGTCCCCTGGATAGAGTTGCGGCGCTGGTAAATTCAGTGTATTTGCCGACGATGCTTCCGCTATGCCGTCTCTTCTAGGAGCAATCTGTTGAAGTAAAATCTTAATGCTCTTGGTTAGCTCCCCCAAGTTCACCTGAAACTCCTCCCCAATACTCCTGCTGCCCTGTGAGCATCTGATGTTGTGCATGTAGGTGTGAGAGGTGTATCCATTCTTCGAGTTGTCACTATCTTGTGCAGAGACAAATGGTGATCTTTGCTTTGCTGCGTTCTCAGGCTAAACAAAGCCAGAGGGAGACATTGCAGCCAATTCCTCCCTAATGTAGTACAAACCTTGGATAATTCAGCTTTCAACAATCCATTCAATTTTTCAACACTACCCTTGGCCTGAGGGTTGTAAATCAAGCACAGTTTTTGCCTTAACCCTAATAGGGATCCCATTTCTTAAAACAACTCATTAAAAAAGTGAATACCTTATCAGGCTTTAGGACCTCACATATCCCATGTGAGGAACAACCTTGCATACTAGAAATGCAGCACCTGATTTAGTATCTGGTTGTGCGCAAGGACCAGCCCCAATGGGGAAATGGAGAAAACTTAAAAATAGGCTAACAGTAATTACTACACCTGTTTAACATGCCCACGTAATCAATGTGGAGTTCCCGGGATGGTCCAGTTAGACAAGGCAATGTGCTGCGCGCTGTCCTGAGAGTTTTTCCTATATTGTAAAGATGACAATTAGTACAATTTTCCATAAACTCAGTAACATATTCTTGTAGATTGGGGACAACCCAGTCCTCCTGAGTGTCAGCTGCAATGTGCTGTTTCAAAATATGCACTGGGTATTGCAATTGCTCAAGAGTCACCATGAGCAATTCCTGTGGCATTACTATATTACCTGTAACATTTTGTCTCCATATCAAATCAGTCAGTGGCAGTGAGCACCCCCTTTTAACCCACAGCTCTTTCTCTTCCTGAGGTCGCCTGGCCTGTAGCTCAATTATGTGCGTGAACAGCACTGTAGTGTATGGGATTGCTAACTGCAACTGTTGATTAGCAACCTCAGGATATGCACTGACGTCTGGGTCCCCCGGATACGCTCCTTGTTTGACAGCCTTTTACTGCTGCATCATTGCCAAGTGAGGCAGGTCTGTATTTTGGATGTGGGTGGTGCATTTAACCACAGCCAATAGTGTTGGGCGGGACAAGGCATACATTTATCTCTCCAACAAGTCCGGGCCCATAATCACTGCTTCTTCTATCCTCAGCTTTGCTAATTTCCTTTGCGCTAACTTTGCTTAAGCATTCTGCATGTTATCCACCACTTCCTTTTCTTTATCCTGCCTTTGCCTACTACGGTGCACAATATTTGAATGAATCCCTGCCCATCCCTTAGCTTCAATCTCCACGACTTTGTCCAAATAATTCTGTACCTCCTTTTGGAGTCTGTTCTTTAACATATGATAAAATATTGCTATATTCTTGTCCCATGGTTCCCCTCTCTCCGCTTTCTGCATTTTCTGAATTTGAATTATATGTTGTGCTGGTTCTGTTTTTCAAGTGCATATATCCACTTGCCTTCTCCTGCTGTGAGCAATGGCAGTGCCTTCATCACATTGTTTCTATCAATGTGTGGCCAGGGTGTGTACTGTGCCCTTCCAGTACCTTTATGTAAAAATGGAAGTTCCCACCTGTTTAGCTGATGGCTTCCTCCCCATGTTCTTCTCTATCACCAAAGCCATGCGGCCTGGTCACACTCTATTTGACCCCACAAACACTCTACTCTTGGTGCCAGGCAGGGCGGCATCTTCTCTCCCTGTTTCTCATCTATTCTCCATTCCTCCCTTGCTACTCCTGTTTCTATATCTTATCTAATTGACTTGTAATCTATACTGCCACACGTTGTAATACCTCTCAATCCCTCTCACTGTTGCAGCCATCATCATTTGTTTCAACATGCACGTCCTTAATCACGGTACTGTCAATTCGAAATAAAATATCACCTGCTTTCCATTCATTAGTACCTATTGGTGCTCGTTGCCCTTCTCCCCATTCTAGTGTTACTTGAGCAACATCTGCCTCTATCCTTCGAAGCGCTGTATCTAATTTTCTCTGTGCCCTGTTCTCAGTCTCTATCACTAATGGGTCACATGTAGCATTCGCTGCTGAGTACTGTGGGACCTTTTCATAGGTGACAGGTGCTCTCTGGGGCTGCATGGGGCACATAATTGCAATTAATATAACCTGCAGCTGCTTGCATAGGATAACACCCCTGTGGGAGTGGTTGGGTTGTGGGGGTAGTAGGTCTATCACAGGATGCAGGGATTACACATACCACGGTGGTGACACAGGCCACTAGTATTACACTTTCGCTCCCGGTAGGGTCTTCAGGGACATCGTCCAAATCCTCAACCATTCTTCAAACTTCAAGAATGCCCTGCCTATTCTTCAACTTCTTCCCCTTATATTTTGAAGCTAAATAAGTATACATATGGTCCAGCGCATCCCTAATTTGTGTTCCTTCTTTCGGCCAGGGTTTGTGCATCCCTCCTTTCATGTCAGTGACCCACTCACGATGGTACTTCATTATCTTTTCCCAGTACAGCGGAAGTGCTGCACATATATATTTAGGTGGGTTAAGGGTATTAAGTTACTTCTTATTCGGCACTCGTTCTAATTTTTTATTTTCTAGACACCAATCCAGTGGCGCCGATCTACCCCACCCTCCCAACACTTCCCGCTCTCCCTATTCCCCCTCCCCATTCTTCTCACCACCCCATACACTTATTACACCACACTTCTCTCCACACAACTCAACACTCACTATACCAATTCCATAAACACCTTTAATCACAAATAAAAAAAACACTATTATATACCCACTGGTTTAGACCCTTCTTCAGCCTCCTCTTTGAGGTGAGGGAATTTACCTGCTTATGCCCCCTTATGCCGGGAGAAGGGATCCAAGGCCCGCCATAAAATGGGCCTACACAACAACATTACACTTATTTACACAATGGTATAGACCCTTCCTCTGTCCCCTTGCCTCAGGACTGGGGAATTGCCCCTCTTCCCACTCCCTTTTGCCAAATGGAGGGATCCCAGGTCCTTCATATACTGGACCTCTACATTACTTGTGCTGCCTTTCCTCCGCAATGGAGAAGATCATATTTCCTCTCTCTTCTCTTTTCCTCACACTATATGCTGTGATGTCACCTTTGCTCTTGATGGAGGAAATTCCTCTGGCCACACTATATACTGCCACGTCATCTTTTACAATCCACAAACTCCCAAGCAACTCACATCACTCACACTCTGCTCTTGTTATTTTCTCCTGCAAAGGTTCACTTACATCTATGTGTTTTCCCCCGAGCTCCTCCGATACGGGGTCCCGTCAATGGCCTGCACAACTGGGAGCAGCACCCCACACCACGAAGCAGGCAGGCCACAAGGCACCTGTGAACCTCTTCAAGTCATGCCCAGGGGACTGGTCACTGAAAATGGGCGCTGCACCCCAGGAGGTGCAGCTGGGACACTGCCGGCTTCACAGAGAGCCGGGGATCACGTTGGGGTCACCAATTTGTAAAGACAATATTAAACTAAAACCTGTGCAATAAAAATAATCCAAGAGACCATATTATCACAGCACTGTTTTGCAAAGGAAAACGAGGTTTATTACATGCAAAAAGGTCTCAGGCAGTCCCGTAGAACCGAACTGACAAAGAGCTTGTCACGCCCCAAGAAGTTCCAGGTTATATAGTGGAAAACCACAAATTAGCATACATAGGTTACAATGTTACCCCACCACTCCCATTGCCTACCACCTATAGAACATGCTAATATCCCCCTATATTTCCTGAACTAATTAGCCAGACTTATCTAAACCCATTCCCCTATTCATGTGGCCCACTAAGTCATCATCATTAAATCCAGAGACAGGATTGGCTAATAAGTACATTGTTAGAATAATAAACTGCGACCTTTACGTGATGTGCACTCCCTGATCCAGACATGTTCAAAGTAAAACTGGCAAGGCCAACTCTTCTTTGATAAGACAATGGGTGTTCTCATTAACCCAGACTCTGCGGTGCACATAAGCTGCACTCCCAACCTTGTACTGAATTTATTGGCATTACCTCTGCTCTTCCAATCCCAAATCACAGAACGTTCCAGACATGGCTCCCCCTTATCTCGTTCAGATCCCAGGTGCCCAGTAATGACATGACCAGGGCACCACTCTTGAGTCTGAATTTCAGAGATCTATTTGCTTTGGTTATGCGTCGACGTTTAATTCACATGGGATGACCGCCTCTTGGGTGAGGACAGTCTGACCTCGGCTTCTCTCCTGGGGAATGGAAAAGGGATTTGTCGTGGGACTAAGCTAAACAGAATGGCAGCTCTACATCAAGGCCTGCGTTCTATTTGGTTCATTGTGTACTAGGCCTTAAAATCCAATATGGTGGCACTCCTGCCATGTTAACACGCTGACCTTGCTCCTGCAACAGTACCTTTCCAACTCCATCTTCCACCTGCTTCAGCACTTTCCACACATCTCACTGAAAAGCATAGCTTTGTATACAACTCCTAAACACGAATCCTATAACACTGCCCTGTACATAACCTCTGCAACCGCAACATGAATATATTTGTTGCTCCTTCTGTATTGCTATATTTGAGTATCTAATATGTGTCAAAGCTAACTAATAGTGAGACATGCTCTTCGGCCGTGCAAAGCTCGCCCTGCTCACACTGTGGTATGTGCTAAAACGTTTTTCTCAGCCTGAACCGTTTTACCTGGCTGGGATGCCGTAAGTACATCCCAACATCAGTTATAGGTAAACCCATACAACCTTTATTCAGTTATGCACATCCCCCTTTCTGATCAGAATAGTAGCACTGAGAAGATTACTGGGTGCAATTCCTCTCGCAGCAAGTGGAACCCTTGTATCCCATGAGAGATTTGTGATCCCAATAGCCTACAAACCCTGACACTTCATAGTTTGACCATTCTTGACACGTTTTGCTGAAACATTTACAAGACAGGAATTCTCTTCTTAATAGATAAAACCCCAGCACCCATATGTGTCCATCCCAACCTGAACCTGTGAAGGAGTAAAGTGTTGAATGCGTATCTTCTGAGTCATGCATCTTGTCGATCCACTACATATGTCTCCCACAATGCAACTCATGGGTTTTCTTTACATCTGAATGTTTTTAGATGCTTTGGTACTGTGTAAGGGTTGTCTCAACCTCACAATGTCATGTAACACTCCATACATTTCCCAGAATCCACCCTCAGGGTTCCTTTTGTCCCACAATATCCTTTAGATGCTTTGCTAGTTTCACTACATTTCCCAGCAAAGAGCCCTAATTCACTCTGTCTCATGTCTTGTAGCCCCGTCAATGCATTTCTCTTAATCCACCTTCAGGATTCCATTTATACAACAATGGGGGTCATTACGAGGTTGGAGGTAATGGAAAAACGATGCCGGTAAAGCATTACTGGCATCGCATACCGCTCTGGGCTATTCTGACCTAAGAACACGGTATTAACAGCACCGTTAATAACGGTGCCGCTAATAGCGACAAGTGCGCGGGCACGCGGCCCATCATACCGGCAATACCGGCATGCCGCAAATGGGTGGACATCACAAGTCAGGCAGACATGCAAATACCGGCATCATGAAGGCACTAATTGGGGATACCGGCATGCTGGTAATACCGGCATTGCGAACCAACCGTTAAATGCTATGTGCAGTGTTCCCAACTGCCACAGGTGCACACAATCAGCACAGGTGGAGGCAATGGAGTCTGAGCACACCCAAACAACACACCCTTTCCCACACCAAAATAATTCCACTAGTAGTAGCAATACTTGGGCTGGAGGACATGCTTGCATTGGAACACCAGCTACACAACAACAACAGCAGGCACCAAGGAGGAGACGCAGGAGGAGAAGGAGGGTTAGACAGGCCCAGCATGCCCCACCAGTGCAGCCAGTGGTACCACACAGGCAGCCCCCAATCCCTCACATCAGAGCCAGTCCATTCAACCTAACCCCTGAGCAGATCCACACCCTGTACCATCTTGACCGGGACACCATCACCACCATCGTGGACATGATACACAACGTCATTGTCAGCCTCATCGAAATACGCACCGCCATCCTCCCTCTACTCAAGGTAGTGTCGGTGCTCCACTTCCTTGCCACAGGCACCCACCATCACACAGTGGGGCACATGCATGGCATATCACAACCCTTATTTTCTCACATCCTTAACCAAGTGCTGGATGCCCTCCTCAAGCACACAAGGGACTACATATCCCTACCACAGACTCCCCAGGAGATCTCTGACACAAAGGTTGCCTTCCATGTACTGGCAGGCATGCCAAATTGCATAGGTGCCCTCGACTGCACCCACGTGGAGTTGGTGCTCCCGCACACCATGGAGGTGGTGTACCGCAACCGCAAGCAATACCACTCCATCAATGTGCAGATGGTATGTGACACCAGCCAGATCATCACACATTGTTGTGCCCGATATCCCGGTTCAACTCATGACTCAATGGTCCTGCGCAACTCCATGCTAACACGCTACATGGAGTGACATGCAGGGCGACATGCCTGGCTGCTTGGTAAGTAGCATGACAGGAACATGGCAGTGAAACGGGGTGTGAGATGCAGACACCACCATGGTGTCAATGTTGGTGTGACAGCACAATGTGCACATCTGTAAACACTGTGCCCCAAAGCATCCCAAACAGAACATGATAATCTAAACCCATAGGACTGCAGTAAGTTCAACACCTATCACAACATGCCAAACAGTAATCCACCCCACATCCCACAACACGTGCACTACTCATCAGCGGACCTCACCCTCCGTAACACCATCCAGCAACATGCATGGAATATGCACTATGTTGCAGTCTCCAACGAATCACCACACCGGACAAGCATCCATGGGAGTGCATTGAACAAAACCACCAAGGGAATCCATTGTCTGTCACAGGGCCACCACAACCAAAGGAGTGCAGCACGTCACCAGGTGAAATATCAGCGCTGAATGCCCAATATTGCAGAGCCTACTGCCAACGCTACCAGTCAGTTAAACTCACAGAACACAACGCATCACTTATTTGACACAAACAAACCTGTATGAGTCCACAATGCGTGAGGAACATCAAGGCAGTGCACACGATGTATCATCTTGAAGATGCAACCCACACCATTATTCCATGGCACAGGACACATTGAGGGCATAAAAATGGCGTGCATACAACCAGGGACATGTGCATGTGACCAACGATAATCTGCAGGCATGTGTGACTAGTACAGGTGTCCATCATGGATCGACTGACATATACCTTTTTTTGCCTCCCATGCAGGTGATAGTGGCTATCCCTTGAAGCCGTGGGTCCTCACCCCTGTCCGAAACCAACAGAACAGGCACATGGAGGACTACAATCGTTCCCACACCCGTACCCGTGTGGTCATTGAGCAGACCTTTGGCCTGTTGAAAGCATGGTTTTGCTGCCTTAGCCGGTCGGGTGGGGCACTCCTCTACAGGCATGAGAAGGTGGCCAAGATCATCATGGCATGTGTCATGCTGCACAACATGTGTATCTGATGGAACGTGCCCCTGCCCACTGACATTGAACTGCTAACACCTGGTGATGATGAAGGGGATGAAGAAGATGTGGCTGCACATCATCGCGGTGCCGATGCACAGGAGGGACATGCTGTGCATCAGTCAGTGAAAGCACAATATTTCTGGCACACATGGCTGCAGAGGCTGTCATGATGGTTGGACAGAGGGCACTGGGTGTGGGACTACATGTACACTATGCACTGTATATGAATAAATGACACATGCGCAATGAGGAATGTCCACTCAAGATATTTTTTTAACGCAACAGGTGTATTCAACTGTACAACAAAGATGAAAGTGCACTAACCCTCCACCACACACACACACACCCCTCCCCCTCCCACCACAACTCCCCCACACACACTCCCCCTTCCCCTCCTCCCACAACGCCGCCACAAACCCTCACCCCCTTCCCCCACAACTCCTCCACACAGGGTGTCCAAACAATTGTCTTGTCACTTCATCAGGCTGGCCAGTCTACATTCTGCCACTCCCTGCACCTGGTGGTGGCATGTCTGGCCGATGCAGGGTATGCGCTGACCTGTGTAGTAGGCTGGTCTGTGTGGAGCTCGAGGATGATGGGGTGGCCGCTTGCTCCATATGAGGGGCCAGACATTCAGCCTCCATTACATCAGCAATGCGGCTGAGGACCTGCCGCAGGAATGATACCTCCTCGCACAGTCTACTGGTGCAATTGGCGATGATTTTAACAAGAGAGGAGGTATTATCGCGCCACTCTTGCCTTGCTTGGGCATTATCAGAAACAAATTGTCGCACCAGGGCAGTCAGCTCCTCCTGCTGCTGCGAAGCGTGCCCTGCCTGCTGCTCCCCCGCCGGTACACCAGTGAAGGTGGAGGGTGCTTGCGTGTCTTCCTCAATTTCAATTGGGCCCCCTATGGGACTCATGGCCCATTGTATGTACTCCCCCTCAGACTGCTCCGGGGTGGTGCCGTGGTCGGAGTTGACCAATGTGAGCTGGGGGAAGATGCCGGACTTTGTTGTGCCAGGCAGGTCAGAGGAGTCATCCTCCACGGGCACCCACACCTCTGCCCGCACCTAGTCATCAGTCAGGGGTGCGGTAGCTGCCGCCTCCCCAACAGAACTGTTCTCTGCAGAGAGTGCACCTTCTACTGACTCCTGTGCCAGTGTCACTGGAGTTGTAGGTATGATGTTGACGGGCGTTGGCAGCACCAGGGCCATGGCATCCTGAGGCCGTTTGCTCTTTGGAGACGGCCGTGGATTTTGTGGGGCTTTGGAGGTGGAAGGCCTGTTGCCCGCATCCCGGGCCCTCTTCCGGGGTGTGGTCGGCTGTGGGGGTGAGTCCCGGGCCTCGCTGTCAGGATCTGAGCCTGTGGGGGTCGAAGAGAGGGACGGCATGAGTGATGGTTTGAGAAGCATCATGAATTCATTTGTATAATTGATCATCTACACATTGGAGGGGAATAGGCAGTGGAGTTTGGATGATCACGTTGCTTGCTATATGGGTGGGTAATGCAGGCATCTGTCTGGGTCACTAAAGTTGGAGCGGACGTTTGCTATGTGACATGCATATCTGTTGTGGCCTGCATGAAGTGTGACTCTTGCCATTGGCATCTTAGTGTGGTTTGTGTTAGGTATAGCATTGCCTTGCTGCAGGCATCTGCATGTGTCTGTGCATGTGTCTGTGCTGCGGACAACAAGTAGGCTTGGAATGTGTGTGTGTCAAGGCATGGCTTGCCTCTTCAGACAGACACATTGGTGGACTATCATCAGACTATGCATCACAGTGTTTTCTTAGGACACTCACCTCCTTCCGCCGATGATTTTGCACCACGCTCCATATCACCCACGCCTTCAATGGCCTCTACGCCGATCATGCTGGCACATAACTCCTCCCACCGGGACAGCTTTATTGGAGAACTTGCTCCTCACTAGTTGCCATGGCCTGGCTCCTGTTTGCGGCCAGGATATTCCTGACGCGCAGGCGCGGGTCATCCCACCTCTTCCTCACATCCTTAGTTGCGCGTGGGCGCTGACCCTTTGTGCAACTAGTGCCCAGATCTCCTTCTTACGGATGACTGCCTCCCTCTTGAGGCTCTGAGCATAAACAACGTCCGCATTCTCGGCCAGGGTCTCAGCCAGCATGGTGAGATCTTCTTCGTTGAAGCGCTCCTTGCGCAGGTGGGAGGCACCTTTCTTAACTGCCTTGGGCATTATATACCTGTAGAGGATTGATGTGGGTAGACAACAGTAAACTCCTGCTCCTGGGTGCTGAGGGTGGCAATGGATTGTATTTTTAAAGATGGGCGCCGTGCTCTTTCCCGTTCCTGTGCGATGACGCTACTTCCAGTTCCGCTTATTAGCGATCACCGCTAATAGCGGTGACCGCTAATTCCATTTTGATTCATGCCGGTAGTGCTATCTGCGGTTTGGATGATGCCGCTAAGGTCCATTTTCGGGAAAGTCATCATAGCCCTCTATTAGCAGACTCCTACCTACACGGACACAGTATTTGCTCCATGCCGGTAAGGACAGTTACTTAACTCCAAATTCGTAATGACCCCCAATATCTTTGACATTCCCCAGAAAACACCTCTGGTTCTCTCTATCTCAGGTCTTGCAATATCGTGTCTACTTTTCCCAAAATCCAACTTGTGCACCTTTTTGACACATTGGTACTTCCACTATGTTTTCTCGGATGCAGCATCACTCTTCTCTGTATCCCCCCACATAGTTTACATTCTTTGGTACTTTGCTACGGTTGTCAGGAAGCAGCATAAGGCCACCTGCGTCCACTGATAACTCCAGGCTCCTTCCTTCCGATTACTTGCTCATCATCTTTCTTCTTGTTGTGCTTCGGGCTCTCCCATGTACCACAAACGTTGGGTCCTCTCTGTCCTCTCATAACACACAGCTCCACTCTCCAGACTGCCACACAATATCGACACCTGTTACAGGACGTTGCATTGTTCTCGTGTTCATTATTTCCAAATAAAGAAAGAGTAAATTAGATGCTTTATACAAATAACATATAGACATCGTTCGTATTTTTCTGTCCATCCGTTCTAAGTAGCATGGTTAGGCATGTGCCACCTATTCCATATATCATCACACAGATCATCACACAGGTACTTATAATGAATACTCAAAAGCCAACTTCTTCTGTTAGTGTCCATAAGAGTGATGATCTCAGGGTTTTGCGAAGGGCCATTCCCTTTAGCACAGTATCACTATACAAGAATGTGCATCTTGCTGTATTGGTATTATATTAGGCAGTGTTACAAGGGTTTGCGCCTCAATACCAGTTTAGAGGTAACTGAAAAACAGGTGAGTACAGTATTTCCCACCCATTTTTCAATTCTTTAGATTATGAGTTGTAGATCATTAAACTGTTAATCTACCAACATGCATATGGCTGCATTGATGATAATAAAAAGTAGTCCACTGCTCTACTGCAAATGGTTTTAGAACGTTGAGAACTGGCTAAGAATAACCCAACTTTGTCTGGCCTCGGGCCTGTCACTGCAGCGGCCCACGGAAACCTACCTGGCGGTGCTTTGCACGATGGCGTCTGGGTCACAGAAGGACGGAGAGACATCTTGGCCCGGCATTCGACATTCTCCCAGCGTCCTTGTACAGGGCGGTGCCGTGATGGTTCCAGTAGGCATGTAGGAGGACTCCGCACTGGTCTCTTGCTAATGCACAGTTGTAACAGCGTCTTGTGGCACTTCTTGTGACCTTTACTATTTGCAGATCTGTCTGCCTTCCTGTGCTCCTCCTCTGGCTGTGTTTGATTGTAGCTTATTCTTTCTGAATCTGCTTCCGGCTCTGCCTTGTCTCTCCTTGCTGGATACCTTATTCCTGGTTCTCCTTTTTTCTGCCTGCATTTGTTGCCAGATTCTCTCTGCTCCTCAGTATTTGTGCCTACCAGCTGTGCCAGCCTTCAGTGCTTACCTTTGGAGCCTGTGCTGATGTCACCTGTTACCAGCACTCTTGCAACCTTGTAGCTCCCCTGGCCAGCTTTCCAGCGCTGTGTACATCTGGGGGAGCTGTCCTGTGGGGAGTTGCTCTCCTTCTCTCCCCTTGTGTTTCTCACGCCACACTTTCTTCCAGCAACACTCTGGACAAGTGAACGAAGACCAAGGTTGGGGATACTGCTTCACTATCTCATCTGCGACAAGACCAGGTACTTGATAGTTTCAGGCAACCACTATTTCCAGATACCATGGAAGCAATTCAGGAGCTGAGAGAGGAACTACAAGCTTTAAGACTCGAGGATGCAACTTTGAAACAAGAGAATGAAGTGTTACGTGGTTCTTTCAACTGAGATTCAGCAGCAGTATTGGCTGAGAGTGTGGTGGCGCAAAAGTCCTCCCTGAAATATGACAGGGTTTCCAGTAGACTCATGGAGTTTTGTCATCATTGTAAGATCCAGTTTTGTTTCGGCTGCAACATTTTCAGCAGGATAAAACCAAAATTGGGTTTATAGTAAGTAACCTCATTGGGAGTGCTTTGGCTTGGGCAGCTCTGTATATATCAGCCAACAGCCCCATAATAGAAGATTTTGGTGAATTTGAGAAGGCTTTTCTGGCTGTCTTCCAGTCACCTAATAGAGCCGCGACAGACCAGAATCAGCTTTTGGATTTAAAACAGGGGCACATGGTTTTAATCACCTACTTAAGTTGTTTTCGACAACCTGCTGCAGATTCCCAATGGCCAGAGGTCACGCAACATACACTTTTCCACAGAGGTCTACATGACGAGTACAAAGATGAGTTGGCCCATGCTGCAGAGCCTGAGTCATTACATGGATTAATCAACCATGTCCTTCGGATTGATCATCATCTTGCAGAACGTCGGGGACAACAAAGGAAAAGGGTTGAGCAAGCAGCATGACCAGTACCTCCTCTCCCCAGTCCTGTTCATTCAGGAGGCGATACTCTGGAGGAACCTATGCAACTAGGTGCTTTGCAGGGAACCCTTTGAGGGGAACAATGAACAAAGCAGAACAGAACAGAGAAGATGATGACTCAATCAACTGTGTTTGTATTGCGGAGGAAGTAGACACCATTTCGGTTCCTATCCCTTGAGGCCTTCCAAGACTGCTGGAAACTAAAGGGCGGGTTGCAGGAATTGGAGAGAGCAACAAGCCCATGTGCCATTGAGAAAAGCCTTCTAACCACCCTCGTATCTCCCATGCCTCTGGTTCATCTTTTGTCCTTGACAGTTAGTCTTTACTGGTGCCATGATCTTTCACCTATTTCTGCCCTTGCTCTATTGGATTATGAGGACTCAGGTAACTACATCCATGCATCATTTGTGCATCGGTCTGGGATACCCCTCATGAACAAACCGGTTTCTTGTTTGATTGAAGTGATTGATGGTTCTCCATTGACATTCAGACCAGTGGGTCAACATACTGTACCACTTCAGATAGCAGGGCACAAAGAACATAATGCCTTTGATGATCTCAAACTCCATCATACTTGTAGTGGGGCTACCCTGACTATGTCAACATAGCCCGATTATTGATTGGTCAGCAAGAACTTTACATTTTCCAGCTACTCAAGATCCTCCTGTGTTATTGAGTGAGACCAGGGTGAGAACCACTACTGAGTCCTCCACAACTGTATTAGGTTGTACCGTGTCAATTGCACCAGAAGAGTACTGTTGTTTTTCTCATGTATTCACCAGACCAGAGTCGATTCCTTTACCACCTCATCATGAAAATGACATAGAAATAGAACTACAGCCAGGAAAACCCATATCACATGGAACAGTCTATTCCTTGACCGTACAAGAGAAAGAAGAAATACAACGCTTTCTGAGTGTTTGCAAAAAGGGTATATTGTTCCATCCAAATCCCCAGCAGGGGTGCCTCTGTTTTTCGTCCTGAAGAAGGAGGGCACACTACGGGGCCCTGTATAGATTACCATCTTTTGAACAAAATAACAGTGAAGGATTGGTATCCTTTATCACGGATACAAGACATATCGGAGACTCTAAAAACGTCTTCAGTATTTATTGAACTGGACTTATGTGGTGCCTATCATTTGGTACGTATAAAGGAGGCGGACAAGTGGAAGATTTCTTTCAAAACACCTTTAGGGCATTTTGGTCTATGCAACAGCCCTTCCGTCTTCCAGCGTTTCATGGATTCAGTGTTTTCCAACCTGATTGGGGTATCAGTCTGGGTATACCGGGATGACATCCTCATCTATTCCCCCTCTTTGACAGAACATATTGACTATGTTTCTTAAGTCCTAGCTCAAATGTCTGCCAACCATCTTTATGCCAGAGCTGAGAAATGCTCTTTCCAACAGGACAGTATGGAGTTTCTGGGATATGTAATTAATTCTTCTTGCATTCATATGGATCCCAGAAAGGTGAAAGCTGTTTTAGATTGGCTGGCCCCTCAAGATGGAAAGGCTACACAACGCTTCCTTGGATTTCCCAACATATACCCCCACTTTGTTGCTGGTTATTCCACTTTGACGGCTGACATCACATGTCTTCTTAGTTCCCAAAAATCATTCCAGTCGAATGACACCACTAATACCTCCTTTTTGGCCCTCAAAACTGCCTTTACAAGGGCTCCTGTTTTACAACATCCAGATGAAACACACCCATTTATTGTCAAGGCTGTTACCTCAGATCGGGCCATTGGGGCAGTACTTCTACAACTCAATCCCAAGACCTCCATTGTGCATCCCATCGCATACCATTCCCGGAAACGAACATCATGTGAAAGGAACTACTCGGTTATCGAGAAGGAAATCTTAGCCATCCCAGAAGCATTCCAAGAATGGAGACATTGGGCCTTATTACGAGTCTGCCGGTAAGCCTGCCCATGCTGCCAGCGGGTTGCTGCCGGGCTCGTAATATTTTACCAGCGCCTGACTTCCCAGTGCCACCGGGAGATTACAACTCTGGCGGCTCAGGAAATCAGGCACCGGTAAATTGTAAATCCCCATTCCCAGGACTCTATGGGAGTGGGGACACTGAAGCACCAGCACCATTGCTAACATTTCCAGTACTTCCGTGACCGCTCTGCCTACCATGGTCGCTGTGTGCGGTAGGGTCAGGTTTGTCAGGCATAGCGGCTCCGGCAGGCAGACTCAGAGTTGGCTGATCCGATCTGGAAACAAGGGTGTCGGTGAGCTTACCGGCACCCTTGTTTCCAGACCGGCAAACTTATAGTGAGGCCCACCATCTTATTGGAGGAGTCCATAAAGTGGAGGTGCGGATGGATCATCGAAATTTACAGTATCTAAAGACCATCTGTTGCACCAACAGTCATCAGGCACGTTGGGCCTTTTTCTTCACGCAATTTGATTTCTTTATCTCCTACATACCTACAGACAACTGATGCACTGTCTCGACTACACAATCAAACGTCTACCTATGTAGTATCCAATGACACATTGTTGCCTGTCAAGCATTTTCTGAATGCTATTGTGCCATAATTGCAGCAAGTTAAAGAAGCAACTTAACGTGACCCTACAATTGCAGTTCTTCATAATGATCATTCAACGCATTTTTTTTACAAATGGTCTCCTGTTTTGCCATAATCGCCTGTGCATATCCATCGGCGCTCTTCATTCTATGCTACTGTCCTGTTTTCTTGATTGTTGAGTCTCTGGTCATCGAGGAAATAAAATGATTTTGGAGTTGGTTTGGCGACAATTCTGGTAGCCCAAACTGTGTCAACACGTCGAAGAGTATGTCTCTGAGTGTCATATCTGTGCACAAAACAAGACTATTAGGAGGCTGCCCGTTGGTCTGTTAAATCCATTAGAGATACCACCCTACCATTGGCATACCATTGCCACAGATTTCATTGTGGACTTGTTGGAAACTCATGAGCATACCTGTATCATGGTTGTGATGGACTGCTTTTCAAAGATGGCCCATTTCATTCCATTCGCCTCTGTACCATCGGCAGCTCATATGGCCCAGGGCTGTTTTCATGATATCCACAGGCTACATGGCCTTCCATGGAAGGTCATTTTCGAGAGGTGGACTCAGTTCACCTCCAGGTTCTGGAAGGCGCTGTGCAACCTTTTGGAGATACATCGTGCCCTATGTTCTGGATATCATCCACAGAGCAATGGCCAGACCGAACGCACCAATCAGACCTTGGAGCAATATCATCGCTGCTACACTAATGCCTTACAGTTTGCATGGTTTGAACATTTGGTTACGGCTGAAGTGGCCGATAATAATGAATGCCATTCTTCTATCAGAACTAGTCCCTTTTTCTGTACTTATAGGCAACATCCGAAAACCTTGCCTTTCACCTTGCCAGGGCACAGCACTGTGCATTCAGTTGGCGATTGGCTGCAACATCTCGGTCAAGTCCATCAGACGGTATTACTGATACTAGAAATGACCAGTGATCTGCAGAATTTGGCTATGGACCGCAAACAGTCCCATGCCCCTGCCTATGCCGTGTGTGACATGGTATGGTTGTCCAGGAGGGATCTGCCTGTTCGGAATCTGCCTACTAAATTGGCTCCCTGATTTCTGGGGCCTTTTTGTATTGTTGCCTGCGTCTAACCAGTGGCTCATCTTCTGCAACTGCTGGCTGGGTGGCATGTGCATCCGGTATCCATGTTTCCTTGTTGAAGCTTTTTTCATGGAAGACACTTTGGGTCAAGCCCCTCCCAGGCCTCTTCCTATGGATTTTGATGGACAGCCTGAATACGAAGTCCAGGAGGTTTGTGACTCTAAATTCAACAGAGGTAGCCTTCATTTCTTGATTGACTGGAAAGAGTATGCAGAGTGTGACCATTTTTTGGAGCTGGCCCGCAATGCCAATGCTCCTCGCCTGGTCAGGTGATTATTTTCACAATTTTTCATGGAAACCTAGGGCTCCCGGAGGGAGGAAGGGTGTCAGGCCTGGCATCCGACATTCTCCTGGCATCCTTGTACAGGGCACTGCCTTGCTGGTTGCGCGAGGACTTGGCACTGGTCTCTCACGCATGTGCAGTTGTAGCAGCATCTTGTGGCACCATTGTAATGCCACCCATGACACAATGTATTTAAACCCTGCCTTTGCACCGGACAGATGCGTCTGAATGCGCTCTGTATCTGCGAGTTTCCTTGCCTTGCCCTTACCGTTCTTGTGACCTTTACTATTTGCTGATCGGTCTGCCTTCCTTTAGCTTGCCTGTCCTGTGCTCCTCCTCTGGCTGTGTCTGATTCTAGCTTCTTCTTTCTGTATCTGCTGCTGGCTCTGCCTTGTCTCTCGTTGATGACTACCTTATTCCTGGTTCTCCTTTTTCTGCCAGCATCCGTTGACAGAATCTCTCTGCACTTCAGTATCTGTGACTGCCACCGGTGGCAGCCTTCAGTGCTTACTTTTGTACTCTCTGCTGACATCACCTGTTACCAGCACTCTTGCAAACTTGTAGCTCCCCTGGCCAGTATCTCGTCGCTGTCCCTGCACGACGTAAATCCGGGGGAGCTGTCCCATGGTGTGGGGAGTTGCTCTCATTCCTCTCCCTTCGAGTTCCAGCAAGCGGTGGGTCGAGAGATGGTTTCTCACCCCACTCTTTATTCCAGCAACATTCTGGGCATGTCAACAAAGACCAAAGCTGGGGAGACTTCTTCACAATCTCCTCTGCAACGAGACCAGATACTTCACAAACTGCCTTTGATTTTTATAAAAGGTGTAGTTCTATATTTGTACAGAAACAATTGCTTATATTCTACAGAATGCTTATGATTCGATGGCTCGTTTATTTTGTTTTTTTTATAATAGAACTGGAAAGAGTTCTTGATTTAGGGCATAGCTATATTAAAGTGAAAGAAAGGTTCATATGATAATAGAACTTTTTCTGTGACCGCTTTACTAAGTTTCAAGGAAATTGTAAGAATGTTACTAATGGAAATATTGGTTTCACTCAGGTACAGGTGAAAATAATCTATTTAAGTTCTATGCAACATGTGATTCATCTAATGTAATATCAAACACTTGCTGTACCTGAAGGATATATTATGTAGGCCAAGCACCTAGTAAGGCAGAATTGAGATCAAAAGTAACATACATTTTATGTATAACAGTTCAATCTTAAATCATCAGTGACTAGACACTTTCAGATGCAACATCACGAAGTGAGCCAAATGAAATTTCGAGCGTTAGACGTGCGCAGAGTCAATAAAAGACGAGAAACCCTGTCATTGGGAGCTTTTTGGACAGATAAACTAGATGCCATCTTTTCTGATGCCATGAATGAGGAATGCGAATTGTTTTGTTACCTGTGAGCTGTATCCTTTGTATGTTGCCCTATTACTGCATGGTAGTCAATAATTACATCTACAGATTTCTATGTTGATGACATATTCTAGAACATGCAAGTGCTTAAACAAATCGTACTGGATGCCAACATATGTATTAATGGTCATTTTGGTTTAAGTCTTATGAATTTGTATATGAATTTGTATTTTTTGCAGTATTTTCTTATTTTTACAAATTAGGTTTTTGGTATATGTAACCTGATGTGTGCACATACTACTCTTGACAATTATTTTGTTATTCTTACTTGTGAATTAGTTGTCGCACACAGTTTTGGTATGGAATGATATATTGATCTCAGAGTTTTAAAGAAATAAAAAAAGAGGCTGTACAATGTGGCTAACTAAGTAGCTTTTGTAAATGACTACAAACTCGTACATAAGTGATCTTATTTGAGCACCAAGTCATATTATACAAACTAACAGAGTATATTGGGCCTCATTATGACCCTGGCGGAATGGGTTTAACGGCACCGGTAAAGGTGCCGGCACCGTTAAACCCATTCCACCCAATTACGAGCTTCCCTCGCGGGACCCACTCTGGACGTCTGGTCAGACCAGATGTCCTTTGCGGGTCCCGCGAGGGGACCAACATGCTAACAACGGGCCTGTCATTAACGGTCCCGTTGTTAGCATCATCCCCATTCCCATTGAACCCTATGGGGATCAAATGGGAATGGGGATTAATTTTTAGCAGGTTCATGGAATGGGCAATTACAGGGTCCGCCAAGGTCGGCATGACCCGGTAATTGCCCATTCCATGGACCCGGTAAAATTTCATTACCGGCGGCAGCCGTGCCCTTAACAAGGGCACGGCTACTGCCAGGGTCCTAATGAGGCCCATTGTCTTTTATTTATAATATTCATGACATTAGCCTCATGGTTTGTTATTGTTAGGATTTTGCTTATTTTCATGAAATGCAGAACACAGATTTGAACTATTTAGTTGTCACATTCAAAATGAGATAATAGACAAGACAGAAAGATCAGTGTGTTCACGATAATACAAGCATATTGCTCTTTGCATTCATGATGTGTGCGTAATAAGGATGATATTCACGATTAGGAAGGGGGAAGGAATGGTGAATTTCAACTGAGGTATTATGTATTATTATGTTATTATGTTCAAACAGACGTTTGTTTTCTGGTACAAAATACATAGGCATGTGCTGTGGGTGCAACAAGGACAATATACACTATTCCAAATTTCATTTGAAGAAGTATTATGTTAGAAACAGATGTATGTTTTCTGGTACAAAATAAATTGCCACTGGCATTGTTTGCTGTTAGAATGTGTTTACTTAATACACTTTTTATTTTTGTATTCATGTTTTCAGAGGACCTTGTAAATGAATACAACCTCCATTATATTTCATGATGATTACTCTGTGGCAGCCATGTGATGTGTCCCAATGTTTTTAAAGTTAGGTAATGTGGTGTTTTTTGTTGGTTTACTTGACTTGGTAATTTATATATCGTGGTCGTGTTTTAGAGGAGAATCAAATTTCTCATATTTCCTAGTCCAGTTCTCTTGTGTTAGCAAGGTAATTTCTAGGTATTTTTCTGTTCACTAAGGGGCTGATTCATGGAATTAAGTGCACAGAAAATAGGGACTTTGTGTGCCAAACTGCGTGCAAACTCCTGTTTGTCGATTCATGGAATCGACTGTGCAGCATTTTTTCGCACTTTGCGGGGACTTCGTGCAGGCTCCGCACATCTCTGCGAGCGGCCCAGTCCCTTGCACAAGACACCACGCATAGCATGGGCGTGGCTTGTGCAGAGGTCAGGGAAGGAGTCAGAAGTCAGAAAAGGAGGAAGAACAAGGGAAAATGTGGGCATTACAAGGGACGGGCTGCAGGCAGTCCATCGCATGCCCACTATTGCGTGGAACGATACATATTCATGGATCCCACTGCACAACCTCTCAGCAGGGAAATGGCCACACAAAGCCCTCATTCTATCTGCCACCCAAAGGCAGGCATACAGACACTTGAGCATAGGATTTACTGTGCAGAGGAAAGATCGGGCATCGGATTTAGCGGTGCGTGTACACAGCCAGGGTTCCTATCTAAATTGGGTGTGTGCATACACAGTATAGTGGAGTGTAGGAACAGTTTATGGGGGTTTGCACGCAGATTTTCTGAGTTTTACCCGAGTTAGGATAAATCGTATGCATTTTGTTTTGGTGTCGGTAACAGTTACGGAGTTTCCCTGCGTAGGGTCCACGAGATGCAGGCCTGCTTACGTGGAACCCCATGCACTGTTCAAAGGGTGCATGTATTTGCACCCAGGGAACACCTGGAGATAGCTGTTTGTTTGTGTGGGAGGTAACAGGGGCATTCCTGACGCGACTTGCGTATCGGGTTACTTTGAGCAAACAATTCCATGAATACGTGAAGCAAACCGTAGAAAAACTTCTGCGTGCAGACTCGCTTAGAGTCATTCTCGGCACCCGGGCTTTGCAGGATCTCTTTGCACTATTCCATGAATCGGGCCCTTAATGTTAATATTTTTATAGTCTCTAAATCAGATATATACATTACATTTTTCATAGTTTATTTTTCCAGAATAATGCCCTGATAAAGACACAGCCGTGAAGTTACCGGCCTTTGCGTTAAAAACGGTTGCCCTATCCTTTTAGTGTTTTTATCTTACATTGGTGCATGCAATTGTTTTGTTTTGTTTCTTTTATGTTTATGCCGATTTGTTACATTGTTGTAGACTCTAAATAATCTAAATGTTTTTTGTTAGCTTCTTTTTGTTTTTTTCTTTTATTTTATTCAAATTGAGCATCAAATAGGTCTTCTTTATAAGTGTCTAAAGAAAAACTATTTTTATACAAGTGTATTGGAGTTTATGAACTTGTTTAATTGTATATTAAATTATTGAAACAATACTTTTTGTTGATATTATTTGAGAGATATTTTTGTGGAGACACATAAAATTGTATTCATTGCCATTTCGATTCTATTTCATTTGGTTCGTTAGATTTTTTCCAAGATTTTACATTCATTGTTGATTTATATTGATTTTATTGAACTGATCAAGACTATTTCAGAACTATATTCAGTGTTTTAAGTGAAATAACTAAACGTTTATGGGAGAAAAAATATTTCCAATGTATAATCTTAATGCACATTGTAATGTGGGTCACTGCTGTATATTTGAATTTATCAATTTCTGCCTTCCCATGTGAAATCACTTATTGGTTCCCAAACTTCTGTTCTTAAAAGGTCATTTAGATGGGAAGATCACTGAATAATGATTTATTCCATATGCATTAGTAAGCTAAAGAGTGCCTTAAGCATGATGAGGACAGCATATTCGTTTAATGTAATGTTCAACGTCAAAGGCTAATGGATCTTGCTCACAATCTGTTCAGGAAAAAACACTTATCTTGACAGTGAATTGTTATTAGTTGAAGTGATGGTGGTATGTAAATGATCTTACAAATTCAAGACCATCCTTGAATTGGGATTTAAGCCACAAAACATGCATTTCATGCACTTTTTAGCATTTTAGAACCAGACATCACACATTTGCAAACATATCTGTTCAACGTATATTTCAGACTCTATTATGAGATACACATGAACAGGGCCCTGGCAATTCTTTTGTTTCATGTCACTGGCAGGTCATTGCTACCGTTTGTTTCATAGAACTAAGAGCAGCCACATATATTCTGTTTTCATATTTAAAACACTAAATATGTAGCCTGAGGTTACATTTCTGAATGAACCATTTTCAGCTATAACGATTATTTAAAAAACTGCAATGCTCTCAAAACATCAAGAGTGAACCCTTGTACACCTTGGCGATAGCACTGGAGCCCAATTGTCACACACAGTTCTTTAATTTGATCCTCAAACAGGGGACAACATATGCAAATGTATCCAAATTATATCTTTACTTAAAAAAAATCCCCACAGTTCCCCCAGTGGAATTTTTGTCAATGATGGTAGCTATCATCAGCTGTAATTCCATGCTGCCAGCAGGAATATGGAAAACCAAGACCACCATCATTAACGCCTGGCAGATCAGGAATGGTGTCAGAATAGTAATTATTCAGCAGCTGTGTGTCTTTTGGAATGCAATCTGCAGTATTATAGTCAAAGGTAGCTATTTAATGTGTGCCTACTGTTTACCCTCTACATTAACAATCTTATTGGTCATCTAACTGCAGTTGAGGATGTGTTGAGGATGTGCTGAGGATAGGGCGAGTGTAACTGCTGTACTCCTCTTTGCCAAGCATCTGCAATGATCTGCTGGTAAGAACTTCAAAAACCATGCTAAGTGTTTCGAAGCTTTTGGGTAACTTTGCCATGACCGGCAGCTGGTCAGAAACGTCCAGAAGATCAGGTTCATGAGGAGGGAAGGAAGGAGAAATCCAGTGTTACTTGGTTCTAGTGGACTAGCCCCTTCAGCTGTTTCCTTTAATAATTCCCAAAGGGTATGATTTTCTTATGTTTAGAATCCATTTTCTGATTTATTTGTCTGATTTATGTATTGGCTTACTGTTCCACCTGCGCCAGGATTTGATTAAGTTCATTATGTGTGCATTACAAATAATTCAAAATCAAAATCAAAAATCCCTAGCCCTGCAAATGTACTAGAATGAAATGAATGTTCCAAGGGGTCAGTTAGGAGTGCTCTGTCCTCGAAGCTGGAAGTCTGGAATGAACTGCAGGAGTTTCTCAAAAATACTTTGGCTAAATCGACCTCGGAGTGTCATGATTACTGCATATATTTTGGTGATGAGAGCACAGCACCTTGTGCAGACACCTGCGGGGACCTGCTAAAGAAATGGGAGACTACCTATTCTGATGCCATACCTGTACAGAAACCGACCACACTATCTCTGGTGAGGGACATGAAACAAAGTCAAGGAAGCATTTGAACTGATTACTGGCACTTACCTTTTGGGGAGTACTCCACCAGCGAAGGCGTGTGTCATGGGATAGCATGACACGCAGCTTGCACCACTGAAATCATTACAAGTGGAGGCATGCACCATGAGAGTGCAGGCTATTCTCAAATTGCCCCAAAGTAAAAGTGGTGCCTGGTGCACATCTTTTCTTCCCCAAGAAAAACCACTGGGACAATTTCAATTATTATTGGTTCAAACACTCTTAGAAAATGTAGTTCCCATGCTATTGTCTAGTGAATGGTGATGTAATATAATAATAAGAACCCCGTTGGGCCATTTGAACATTGGAACATCAACATGGAGATGTTACACAAACATACACATCAAAGAAATAAGATTATTATAGTGTTAGGACAATATACCAGAATCCTTGCTTTGAGAAAGATACCTCTTGTTAATACAGAACCTATTGTGAGACAACATATCTGGTAAGGATTACAATAATGGAAAAAATGTTACTCCTCTGGACAAAATCCAAGATGAGAAATTAATTGAACAAAGAACCCTTGCACTTCCCACCAGGTTCTCCACACCAGGGAACAAATCAACAACAAATGCAGAATATAGCCTCCCCACATTTCTGCCACATCCGGGGGAACAATTACAGTTTGGCAACAATGGCAAGATGCCTTTCAGATATACATTTATGCAGCACAGGGGGCAAAATGACATGACAACCAGCAGCATGCACAGCTTTGGAACAGAGGGAAGCTCCTTTTTCCACAGCTTTCATGAACCCACATTAGTGAGATTGAAAGAGTCAAGTAGAGGCACCAGCACAGGTACTCGAAATATGAAAAAGCCACAGCAAAGTTACAGTAATAATCCAAAGGCAATACCAATGTGGTGTTGGAAAGGTACCATTTGTTGTCCCGGAAACAAACAAAAGGAGAATCACTAGACACCTACCAGGCTGCAGTGAGTAAACTCATAGCTCTGCGCAAGTTCACAGAGAACTGCTAATTAATAGCTCCAAGTTCAACTGAAGTGATATACAGATCAGACCATAGCATCCAATGGAAGCTAGAGCGGGTGAAAAAGACACAAGTAATAAATAATTGCGAAAGACATTGCCAGATCTATCAAAATGGCAATGAAAAGACTGACACTGAAGTTCAAATAGTAGTAATGGACCACCAAGAGTGAGAGAGAGCTTCATGCAGTGAATCAGAAGACCAAGAAGTCACATTGGTGGAAAAACATACCTTGGAGACTAGATAACCACTGCAGGCAAGGATACTAGAACATGCCCAAGAAATATTATTGGGAGAATCAATAAAGCAAACCTAGAGGTCAGGCAAGTGCGGACATTGTGGTTAGGAAAAGAACACAAACAACAAGAGTGAGTGTCTGGCGTATAAACTGGACATTTTGCACAAATGTGTCAGAGAGGCAAATATTCCAAAATCAGGACAACAAGGGAGCACAGCAAATCTAATGAGGACTTCATCCTGACAGTCATCGGCAGAAAGGAGTGGGTGCCATGGGATTGTGAGGAAATTGTTGGAGTTATCTAGCAAATGAGAAGGTTTAAGGAAAACTCATATCAGGCCCCTATAAGAGGAGGGCACTAAAACCTAAAATTCAAGGGGTGTGCAGCCATGTACGGATAGTACATTGTGAGGAAAGGAGCACCTGTGCTTGGGTGGCATGAGCAAGCACTGCATTCTGGGGGAGCATGTCCTATTCTCGCAGTGTTACCAGGATACCCACAAGAACTGGAACAACTCAAATAGGAATTTCCAGATTTTTTCAGGTGTGATATAAGACAGCTGAAGGGATTCAAATACAGGATCATCATTAAAAGGGGTACCAAGGCTGTAATGTGTACAATGAGTCCAGTCGCAATTGATTTCAGGGATGAACTGAGAAATTAACTTGAAAAACTCTGCAAGGATGAGATGATAGAATCTATCAAAATATCAGCGTGTCTTCCCCCAGTGGTTGTAGAATGGAAATCTAACAATACCATCAGGATGTACATTGATGTAAGGCATTTAAAAGGCTGCATTTGGATAGACAGACATCCTTTCCCGAACATAAATTAAATGTTAGCCACCATGATTTGAGCAACACAAATTTCCATGTTTGACTTGTCTCTGCTCTATCAGAAGATAGAATGAGTGAAGACTTCAGGCATCTGACCTCCACTTTCCTCCAGTTTGGTGCCTACTTTGCATGCTTTTCTGCTTGGCATCGATTGCTGCCATGTTCCAACTTCTTATGCACAAACTGGTTGGGGGCATGGATGGTGTCTATTCTTTTCAAGGCAATGGGCCTCATTACGAGGTTGGCTGTATCCTGCCGGTGCGAACAGGAGAAGGATCTGAGAAAATATATTGTGGCCAAGCATGTACTCAGATATTAAGTGTTTGGTCACAGAGTTTGGCCCCATAGCTTGAGTCATAAATACCGAACAGACCATGTGTCAACCACTCCAAATAGAAGTGCCATAATAGTACTAATGACTTCTGAGCAGGAGAAATGGGGCACAGTGATGCGAATTGTCGTCACCCATAATGTCATCAAATTTCTCAATGCCGTTTTGAGCGAGAGATAATCCCAGACACCTTGATGACCAAAACAGTGTCCAATTGAGGTCTGCAGAAATGCAAGGATTTTTAAAGGATAAAAACATAACACATGTTTGCACCTCGTTATATCAACCATATGCAAATAATCTTGTTGGAAGCATGAACTCATTCCTTTAAAAGCAACATAGAGCTGCCATTGACTTTCTTGTGAAACTGGAAGGAAGTGCTCCTGGAAACGACATGCACATTTAGACTCACAGCTCACTTTGAATGATGAGAGGTTCGAGGGCAATCAGCAGACTGAACCTGCTCCGGATATCTAACAACAAGGGAATACAAATTGGCATAGATGTTGTCCTGAACGGAAAAAAGACAACGCAAGCCTCATTTAAATTGTCTTATGACATGAATAAACAAGTCAAATAACTCCAGGTTGAACGAGGAGAGTATGTACAAATCAAACAAGGCAAGCATGCAGCTAAGCGCATTTCAAAATTCAGGCTTGTGTTTGGCAGGGGAAGGAGCATAGTGACAATCAAAGGTGCAAAGCAGTGGCCCTTCAGTGATATTTGAAGGTGCTAATTGAAACTGGAGTCATTGGGAAAGGTGGGCAATTATGATGACCCCCAAGAGCCTACTGTACCACAGAGAAATGCCAGATGGATGCCACTCTTGATACTTGGATTTTGTTGATTATTGAGGTTGGTCATGCCTCTGCTCTTCTCTTTGAGCCCCTTATCACAGCCGCATCCTGCAACCCCAGTTCTGCCCTTAGATGCTAATGAGAATGGGGAGATGTTATGATTAGAATACCTGTCCATGTAAAACCATCAAACCTTGGCCACACCAAGACACAAAAATGGAAGAAAATCAGCTAAAGATAGTGTCAGTTGGGAGGGTTCTGTCCTACGAGCTGGAAGTGTGGCCTGAACCGCAAGGTTTTATCGATAATACTTGAGTTGAATGAGCCTTGGTGTGGTATGATTGCTACAGATTCCCACTCTCCTAAGCTAAGCAAAAAGGACAAAGAATCACCACCCTAGGTTAGCCAGCATTATGTTCCTCTGTTTTAATGTCATCAGGAAAGCCCTACAGGCTTAGGAGATGAAAGCCATGACATGATTGATCTATGCAGACAATATTTGGAAGCATGAGGGGAACAAGCCATTTGTAGGAGTAGAGAATACATTTCTGTGCTGGCTGCTTTGGCTCCCACCTATCACTTTGAGAGGGAAGCTGGGGTCACCGCAAATGAAGAGTAAATTGTAGGCATACCCCTTCTTTTCAATCCACAACCATAACTGTGTAGAAAGGCACTAGCAAATGTGGTAGCATATCCACTGCTGGCTTGTGATGAATTTGTTAAACTGCAGCCATATAAACGAGTCCATCGTGGGAGATATAATGGGGTCACTATGTAATCGTGAGACCACCATTCTGGAGGCTAGTGGAGCCAATAGCTCCCAGGTTATGACTTAACTGCAGAGCAGAATTGCCCCTGAATTATAGCACTATCTGCTGGGATTGATCACTGAGATAAGTAACATTATATATAAGGGAGCAAGTGGACCAGCTCTCCTTCACAGTGAAGGAAGGCAAATAGTTGGAAAAAGATGTTGCCATTTGTTATTGTCCATGTGGCAGGGGTGGGCCACTGGATCCCACTTTGCATTCCTTTCATTGTTGTCAACGAGGGCCATCACCAGGGGCATGGCAGGGGGGGGCAAACTGCCCAGGGTCTCGCGCTCAGGGGGGCCTTGCGCGGGTCACGGTGTCATGAGAATAGATTCAAGCCCAGGTGTGAATGTACTGCAGCCTGCCATTGATTGTGATCAGAGATGCACAACAAAACAAAAGTTGCGCGCATTCAAGACCTGTCAATTTCTTAAGGTGTGAATCACACCATTAACAATGGGCTGGCCTGGCCTCACTGCCGCCTGACTTGGCAGGGATGTGTGAGCTCGCTCAGCCCGGGCCCAGCCAGGCCCAGCAGCCAATCAGTGACAGTTTACTGCCAGAGTGTCCCGCCCATGCGCATTGGGTCTGGCAGCTGGACGAGTTGGTCAGGTGCGGTGCAACACCACACTTGAGCACATCACATGCTACCTGGCTGGGAGACTGGCTTGGCTGGGAGTCTGGACCTGGCTGGTAGTAGTCGACTGCAGAGTGGAGGACTGGACGAGAGAGACAGGCGATGAGCTGCGCTGCGGTGCCTGCCCTGCTGCTGCTGACTGCTTGCTTCTCATTGGATTTATTTTGTGCCTTGCAAAAAGTGCAAAGTAAGTCAATTAACTAAAATGCTGCCACCTGCCGCTATTGTTTAAAAATTTATATTTCAATTGTGCTGCCTCTGTGTGTCCTGCCAGCCGGTGACGCTGACATCACAACTAGAAGATTATAATATTGGTTCATGGTGAGGTCACACCTCAATACAACTATCATACATTATAAGGTTACTGCAAGTCACAAAATATGTTCATGTCCAAACAGAGAAAGGAGACAGAACACCAAGATCTTTTATAAGGTCACATAACTCCAAGGTGACTAAGTTGCAAACGCATTATAACTCGTGGAAGTGCGTATTTTACTCCGTATAATACATGGTGCCACCACTAAACTGATCAATACTGGGTCTCTTGCTCGCTCTGGTGCAAGGGGTCTTTATATTATAGAAATCTGCCTGTAATGCAGAGTTTGTGGCGTCGGAAAGCACAGGACACTAAGCAACTTGTAATCTGCTGCTAACAAATGGTTGGACCAGTGTAATAAATTGCACTTAAAGGCCGGGTTTGCGGCTTTAATAAGTAGTAGTACATAGTATGTATCTATTATTCTGCTCTCCTGTGGGACACTCCAGAGTGCACTAAGCAAACACACTAGCACCATCTCAGCAAATAATGATGGTAGATTGTCACGGAAAATGGCTTCAGAAGCAACTCATTCCAACAGCTAATCACACCTTTAAATGCTCCAGTGGCAGCTGCAGTTAAGCTTTGTTGGCTCAAGCAGCAAGTATTGTCATGTAACGCCCCACGTGTAGTAAGTCATTACAGGCGAAGAGTGATGTATAAATGTCTTACGAATGAGCAGTGATGTCACAACTAGCCCGCAATTCAATGATGGGCCTTGTGCAGAGATGGGCGTTGGGTTGCCGATAGATCTGTAGGTGGGGATGGGCATTGGGGTGGACATGGGCCTCAGGGGGAGGGGGCATTAGGGCAGGGATAGGACTGTGGGCAGGGAGAGGACTCGGAGCAGGAAGAGGCCTTGGATTGGGAATGGACCTTGGTGAGGGGATGGGTCTCTGGTCAGTGATGGGCCTCTGGTGGATATGGGCCTAGGGTCGGGGATGGGGCTCAGCTGGGGTCAATCCAGGTCGGGAAAGGCTCTGGTGCAGTATGGCATCCGAGTGCAGATGGACTTCAAAGTGGGGATGGTACTCGAGGCAATGGTGGGCATCAGAGCAGCAGATGTGTCACAGGGCTGGAATAGGCTTTGGGTCAGGAATGGGCCTCATGGCAGGAATGAACCTCAGGATGACGGTGAGTCATGGGCTAGAGAGGGCTTTGGGGCAGAAATGAGCTTCAAAGTGGGGGTGGACCTGGAAGCTGAGAATAGCCATGAGACAACTATCTGACTCATGGTGGGGATGTGCCGCATGGTGGGCATGGGCCTCGTGGTGGGAATGGGCCTCATGGTGGGTATGGGCCTCGTGGTGGGAAAGGGCCTCATAGTGGGGATGGGCCTCATGGTGGGGATGGGCCTTGTGGTGGGAATGGGCCTCATAGTGGGGATGGGCCTCATGTTGGGGATGGGCCTCCAGCAGAAAGAGGAGATGGCCCCTAGCTGCAGTGTGGGGACAAGCCTACCAAGAATACCTGCTAAAGTTAACTGACTGCAGAGAGCAGTGAAATAGTATCTCTCAAGTACAATGAGATAATGTCACAACTACCCACTGACGTTATAAATAGCTGGTTAACAGAACATTCTAAATTGTAAATTATGTCCATTATGTTACATCTGAGTTGAACTGCTTGAGTGCAAGAATAAATAAGCTTAGCAAAGGCCTGCACATTTTGTAAAAATGTGACCGCCGGCCACGAAGTGGGAATGTGCACAATGCAACAGTGCAGCACATACGGTGCAGCCGGTAGAACACCCAGAAGGGGAGGACAGTAGTCACAGCCATGCATGCTTTTATATAAACCCAGCGATGTGCAGCATGTAAGGTTTTGTTAAGGCGCTGTCAGTCCTTCAGCCCCTGAGCCCACAATATATAAGAACGTGGTATTCACCACGACATGCGCGGCAATGGCTGTGTAGATGGGTTAAACATACATGTAGATGGGTTAAACATACTGAAATGCAATGTGCAATCATGTGCTATTTATAGAGGCCGTCGTCCTCGGGTGTCTATGTTCTCTGCAAATGGAATATTCAGAAGTTGTTTGTGTGTGTGCCTCGCCCAACCCTTCAGAGGGCGTGGGCAGCCGCAGCTCTCTAAGAAGAGGGAGAGGGCACAGTCTATCCTCAATCAGGTGTTGACTCCTTGGTGGTACCCTTGATCGGGTACCAACCGTTCCTTGGCATCCTCTAACCATCATTAGGTGCTGGGCCCTCAGTGCCACCGTCTGTCCTCCACGAGGTAGGGCTTGACCCTCGGTGGCACCCTGTGCACTGGGTCACACAACAAATATAAGACAAAAAAATGTATTTTATTCAACAAAGCAAATTCTCCTACACATTCATATCTAAATACATTATTCCACACTTCTGACTGTGAAAATTAGCAAACATATTAATTCCATGGAGCAGCTTTTCAATTTCCATCCAGAGTTTAATAATAGCGATAGTTAATGCTATTTGTGTGCCTGAGAGACATTGAGCCGAAAATAGCTCTGTTTTAATAGCATGCAGATTATGTACAAGTTTCCTTAGGAACTTTAAGTGCATATCTTTCAGACCCTTACAGATGGGTAAAACATGTCAGGCCCAGAGACCCCAGCTACACCTCAATGTTTGCACCCAAGGAGGGCTAAAAAATGTCTAGTGGCTGCGTTGGGGGCCTAGCAGTTTGGGCTGAACTGTGCCTTTTGATGTAGCACTAGGTCTATTTTGCATTTGTGTTTTATCTTCGATGGAATGGAAGATTTTCTGGTGCAGTTGTCAGTGGTTATGATTAATTGAATTCAGCCTTCAGTATTGCAGCGACAGTGTGTATGATACTATTTCAGTACTTCGGCTAACATGAATGCTTCACTCGGGTGACACAACAAGGAGTTTCTTATGGCCGGTGGAGGGTGTAAGCAAGGGATTTAACTGGCAGCTGCAGCGGTACACTCCCCCATCGGCCATCTCTTCAGTCTTGCGCTACTAACCACTCCGATGCAACACTAGCTAGACTAAACAACCAGCAGGGACAACATCCCTGACCCATTCCTCCCTGCCTACCCGTGTGTACCTCCCCGGCTCTGATCAAACATGACGCAAAGGAACTCATGTTGCACCTCCCCAGCTGTGGGCAGAGTCTGGCGGACATCTCTGCATGGAATAGGCTCATATGTAGCTCTCCACCTGTGGTCAACTCTCTAACGAAGAGACTCACGTGTAACTTCCCAGCTGTGGACAGAGACGCGTGGGCATCTGGGAAGAGTTGTATGTAGCTCCTTAGCTGTTGCGGACCCTTCAGGGAGGAAACTTGTGTGTAGCTCTTCAGCTGTGGTCAGCCTTCCTGTTTAGAGACTTGTGGTCCTCTTTCCAGGGATGAGAATGGTGTGCAGCTCCCCAGGCTAGAGGCTGTGGTCATTCTTCCAGGGAGCAAGGGAGGTGACTAGTGTGTCCCTTCCCAGCTGGGGTCCTACCTATAAGGAGGAAGCTCATGGGCAGCTCTGTAGTGAAGATAGTCATGTGTAGCTCCAAAGGTCAGAGGCTTGGTCTTCTGGAACTTTTAGGCGAGTATGACAATTTATTAGGAGACCATTTAAAAAAATGCAGCCGTCTCAGGCAGCTGGAAAAAAGACAGTACAATATCTTTCAGGCACTTCTCAAAATTAATTTTTATCACTGCAGTGAACAAGTCCATGGTACTCCAGACATAAGCCATATGGAGCGAACAACCATAATTTTGAGATACACAGAATTTGACATGCCCTCAAAAAGTTGGACAATTGAATAAAGATTCATTGGGTCTCATTACAAACCTGGCGGTAGCCGTGCCAGTAAAAACGGCAAAGCTGCCGCCCAAGTTGTTTTTTCCAGCGCCTGGCAATGGCTCCGGCAGTCCCGGTAATTCCCCATAGCCAGGCTCCGGGATAAATTACTCCCCATTCCCATTTGAGTCCCATAGGACTCAATGGGAAAGACGGAAGCACCGGGACTGTGTGCAACAGTGCCGGTGCAACCATCAAAGTCTGAGGGTGGGTACCATTCCACCTGCCAGGTCCGACCTGGCAGGTGGGACAGCACCCGCCCGCAGAACTTGGAGTATGCCGGTCCGGTAACAACGGTGCCGGTAGCTTACCACACCGTTGTTACCGGACCGGCATACTCATAATGAGGCCCATTGAGTTTCTAGAGAATGAAAAGAAGACCAGTGTTGAGATTGCCTCATTCTTGTGCTCTGTTTTAGAGAAACACAAAGTTAGTCTTGCAGACTGTAGAGCACAGGGGTATGACTATGGGTATGCCAATGGGTCAAACATGGCTGGAATTTACAAAGGCATTCAGGCTGAAATTCTTTGTAAAAACAAATGTGCACTTTTCAATCCTTGTGTAGCGCATTGTCTCAACCTCTGTGGAGTCCATGCTGCCGTTCTCAATGTGTGACAGATTTTGGAAGCATGTACACTTTTCAGCTGTACTCCAGCAAGATGGAAAATTGTTAATGAAGAAATGAAGATTACCTTCAAGTCACAGTCTTAAACTAGGTGGAGTGAAATACTTGATGCTGTAAAACCAGTCGCCAAACACTTGCCATCTGTTATTAAAGCACTTGAGAGAGTTCAGGCAGAAATCAATTTAACACAAGATGCAAAGGCTGAAGCAAAATCGCTGCAGCTTTACTTTTCTTCATTTCCTTCAATCAAGATGTCCTGCATATGGTTTAAAATTCTTCGGGCTATAGATCATGTGAACAGATGTGAACATGTGAACATGTTACAGCAAAAGAAGCTCTCCCTTTCCAAGTCAGTGCAGCTAGGTAAGCAACTTGTGTCTGATCTTAGAAATCTTTGTGATTCATGGCCGAAAACACTGCATGAAGCCACAGTAATTGCAACACATTTAAACGTCCCACCAGAATGTCCAGCTCGACGGATAAAGAAACGGACAACAATGTTTGATGAAACACCAGAAGAGCCATTACCGCTTTGAGACAGACTTGAAACACTCGAAGAAACCACTTTCGACAGGAATGTGTTCTACAGAGTGGTTGATAATTTGGTTGAAGAAATGAGCAAGCGCTCAAAGTCAGCAGAACAGATTTATAACACATTTTGTGTATTGTGGAACTTTGAACAAATGGATCCAGAATCCATTCACAGCAACCCACCTATTTGCTAGAATTTTATAAGGCAGACTTTTCTGAAAAGCTCATAGATGAACTTAACCATCTGTGCAGTGAGTGGAAAACACTTCTCAACCTCAAAGATTGTGCAGAACCTGATCCTCTACATTTATTGAACACAATATACAAGGAAAATATGGAAAATGGGTGTTCATAGGCCTTCAGATTTTTCTCACAATCCCAGTTAGTGTTCCTTCAGGGGAACGTTCCTTTAGCAAACTGTCATTAATCAAGAACTACCTACGGTCAACAATGGGCCGAGAGAGATTAAATAGTCTATCTATTTTGTCAATTGAAAATGCACTGGCTTCCAAAATTGACTACAAAATAATTATTTCTTCATTTGCAGAGAATAAAGTTTGAAAGTGGAAGTTGCGGTGGAAGCTGGGTGGCATGTGTTCATATATTCAAATTTTGTCAGATATATTGAGTTGTAATTCAAGTTACTTCAGAAAGTCCCTTTTAAAACTAAAACGCATGCAAATCTATATTTAATGTGTATGATACAATACCAAGTCTGGAATAAAACTTTCTTCAGCTTAGAAACATGGCTTTGCTTTAGTTGATTTGCAGTCATAAAAATAAACCATATTCAAGTTCTTCCATAAATAAACTCAAGTAGAGATTTCTCACTTTACTTATTTACGGGGCCACTGGCCAAGTGCAAAAAATGAAGGGGCCTCACCAAATGTTTTGCCCCGGGCCTCACCTCACCCTGTGACAGCCCTGTTGTCAACAAGACATCTATGCTCAGAAAAGCCTGGCTTAGGCCACTCTTCAGATTGAGGGGCCTAAGACTTGTACGACTACTGGGACTAAAATGTCCATGGCTGAGCATTAAAAGGGCATAGAAGCAGACGGTTTGCTGCTAAAGGAAATTGGGGGTTTTCTTGAGATCATTTAACATTTTTGTATTGAACTTCTTTATTTCCTAAAACGGCGGCCATAGACCAAAGATTGTTATACATCTTTTTAGACAGTAGTTTTATCACTTTAATTACTTGCAATACATATGTGTTCAGTGTTCAGGACTGAATTCTTATAGTGTTTTGTTATTGTTCTCCCAGAAAAAGTGTGCTTACTGGGCCCATTGTTATTGCTTTTACTGCCACTTTAAAGAAAGAGAGAAAGTATAACTGCTGAGACCTGGCACGGAGCGCCAGCACGGAGTCCAGAGATGAGCCCAGTCACTCGTAAAAAAGCTGCAGGAAAGTCGTGCTGTATTTCTCTCCCAGAACAAGTGTGCTTACTGGGCCCATCGATATTGCTGTTACTGCCACTTTAAAGAAAGAGAGAAAGTAAAACTGCTGAGACCTGGCGCAGAACATCAGCACAGAGTCCAGAGACGAGCCCAGTCACTCGTAAAAAAGCTGCAGGAAAGTCGTGCTGTATTTCTCTCCCAGAAAAGTGTGCTTACTGGGCTCATCGTTATTGTTGTTACTGCCACTTTAAAGAAAGAGAGAAGGTAAAACTGCTGAGACCCGATGCGGAGCATCAGCGTGGAGTCTGGAGGCGAGTCCTGTCCCTCGTAAAAAGGCTGCAGGAAAGTTGTGCTGTATTTCTCTCCCAGAAAAAGTGTGCTTACTGGGCCCATCGTTATTGCTGTTTCTGTCACTTTGAAGAAAGAGAGAAAGTATAACTGCTGAGATCCAGCGCGGAGCGCCGGCGCAGTGTCCGGAGACGAGTCCAGTCACTCCCAAGTCAATTGACTGTTCCAAATGGCTGGAACATCTGTGACGCCACTATGACCAGGAAAACGGGGGGAGGATATCGGATTGACTCCAGACGGCTGCCTGACCAAACTTGTATGCAGAGACTATGGAATGGAAATGCTTGCATTCTGCCCGATGAAGGTCCTGCGAAGATCCTACTGGACTCCGAGACCAACGCAGCTTCCACCTCACCATGCCAAATGGCAGGTGAGCCAGCCGGAGAGCTATGACATACTCCTTCCTTATTATCAGAGTCATTGGTGCCAGAGAGGCAGGAAGGTCACTCTACCCCTGTATCAGGTCATAGACTGGGGTGGATGGCGAAGCGAGCCCTAGTAAATGCTTGGCTCCTTCAACCCCTGTCTCCACCCCAGATCATTCCCGATCAACACTGACAACAGATATCTCGATAGAAAGGGGAATTACTTCGCCATGAACGAAAGGGGCGATGAACGGCTAAGAAGTCCAACACCTAAACTCCTTAAAACAGGTTCAAAACCAAATCAAATGCAAGATCCACAACCTGCTTTTTCCGATCTAAGGGCTGTCTCACTGGTGGGCGGGGAGGTGGCTGACTCTGAGATAGCTCTCCTGCCAGACCTGGACATTGGGGCCAATTGCTTTACACGACAGTGTCATCCTATGCTACAATGAGTAAAATAAAGTCACAGCCATTGGAAATCATTTCGGAGTCAAAGGCTCTGCAGTTTATGCTAATGACATCCTAGCAGAAGGGACTAACGGCATGCCTATCGATCCATACCAGATCGAAGTTGATCAAAACAGGAGAGAGGAACTCATTGAGATATGCTATCCAATACCAGAGGCTTCTTTCTCTCTGGGCCCTAAAGACTCCAAATCCAATCATTCTGCCAATAAAACGCAAAATTGGGATAATGTGGCAATGGCCTCCCCTTTTCTAAAATGAAAGTGGCCTGGCCCAGTTAAACAGAAAGACCATGCAAAAATCGTTGATGCCTGCCGTATTTGGAACTATTAGAGGTTCTAGCGGAAGATGACAGCCAACCTGTATACTCAGTCCTATCTCCACAACAATATACTCCCCATGTCGAGGAAGAAAGGCAAATCGAGTCTAGCCACCCGGCTCAAAAAAGGCCTAGACTAACCTCGAACACCTCACAGGGGGAAGCTCTAGAAGAAGTGAACAACATCATCATAAACATCACAAGAGTCTTGGGGGGGAAAAGACCCTAACAGCCTCAGCCAAAGAAGTCAAAACATTGTATCAGCTAAGGCCCCATAGCTGATAATTCTGCAGGACCATTGTCATCCATCCAATGAGATGTTGGAAACACTGGATGCCAAGCAACCTGTGTCTGGTAATGCGGAATGTAAAAAACGGAGTCCAACTGAGCACTTACCTGGAGTGAATGCAGAACTACCTATTGAGGTGCCTACGGCTTGCACTCTAACCACAGATAAAGCAGACCAGTACCTGATGAGAGGCCCAGTGACAACAGGGCAATCAGCTTCTGGTCAAGATGATAAGATAACTGTTTCTCCAGCAAAATTAGATCACTCAAGCTCTCTACAAGAGCCATCTTTGGTGGAGGGTAAAGAAAGCAACAAGGGAAGACTTTCATCAGTCGGCCTATCGGACCCCAAACACATTAGGGCTTCAAAGCAAGACTCATTGACACAGATGTCAATGATCACCATCGCAATGACGCCATTTATGAAATGATATGAATCGATTCATATACTTTAGCCAACCATACCACCTCATTAGCAATGCTGCACTCCAAATCGATCTTTGTTGAAGGATACCTTGCTGTAAAAACTCAATTTGATGGGCTAGATAGACCGGTAGCCCTCCAGGATAAAGTTAGAAACTGCAACGAAAGCTCACCTCAAGTACATCTTCCGCCTGTGAGAATCTATCATACTGAAGATCAATTCGAAAGAAATCAAACCCGTCTAAAGTCTACTCAAATGACCACCAGCTCGCCTGAAGATGGAGACAGCAGGGGGGGCAGAAGGAAGAGGGAGATCGATTGATCATTCAGGAAACAGTTTTTGATGAATCCGGCCCAAGAAATATCCAGGACACCTACGACACAGGCACTTAAGTCCACTAATGGAGAGAAGAAGAATGGAGAAAAAACATATCGTCTCTTTGGGAGTAAAGGAAAAAAAAGAACAGAAATGGCTAAGACTGTGACTTAGCGAAGAACCCTCCTCTGCCGAAGAGGGAATTGTGATGCTGGAAATGCATCAGAGGGACAGGGCCTCTGTATCCTTGTCCTTTATTGCTTTTTATCATGTGTTCTGTCTTGTTTTCCACGCAGGAGTTCATGTGGGACTCCTGGCGGTGCGGCTCTTCCTGTATTTGGTTTGGTGACTAGACACTCTGAATACCCTTATGGCACCCATGGGTAGGAGTACGACCCTGTACTCCTAGTGTATGTTTTTGGGCACCTGTGTGTGGGCCCACAGAGCAGGGAACGGGCTTGTGGCAGCTCCATGCTGTAATTGACAGGTGCACTGTGCATCCTCCATTTTGGGATGCCCAGGCCCTGTCATTGGAATCAGTGGATTCCTGATAGGAAACAAGATGGCCCCTGTGGCCTCTTTGCTTTCTATTACCTGTTACCTTACTTTTCCCGAAGTCCCGGGAAGCCCTGACTCTGTCCCTTCCCCCTGACTGGCTGTTGGGTGGAAGTTCCATATGTGGTATTGTGGCGAAGTCCAGGCCACACTGGCTGGAGCCTTCCAAATGACTGTATGTTGTGGGTACGCCCTTGGAGTGGGACCTGGGTGAATGGAGTGTGTGACGAATACGCATTCTGTGTTATGGTTGTCTAGTATCTGGTGTTTGACACAATGACTAATACAGCCCTGCCGGAAACTGGTATGAATGCAGTGTGTAGTGCTGAATGGCAAAGTGCTTGTCCGAATCCACATTCTGTTTTGTGAGTGTCTGGATGAAGAAGAATGGCCTGAATGCACTGTGCGCCTGATTGGCTGCCTGACTGCCAGAATGCCCTTCTGAGTGATTGGTTGCCTGAGTGTGACCCAGCAGAGTGAATGGGAGACCAGCAGTATATCTGTGGGCCTCTTCCTGCTAGAAATCGTTCAGAAGCTGAAGTTGAAACTGATGCTTAACTTTGAAGCCCACTGGAAGAAGAACTGCTTCTGCTGTCCTTCACTAATCTGAAAGCTGCTGTGACTTCAAGGAACTGATTCAAGAGAGGACCTGGCTAGGAGACCTCTTCCCGAGCTACGAGGAACCATCGTGCACCAGCTGATCTTTGCCAAAGCTCCCTGGTAGACAGATGTATGAAAGGCTGCCGACCGGAGAAGGGGACCGCCGAAGAGAACGAAGAGAAGCGCCCGGACATTGAAGTCCATCACCATAAACGACCACCGTCGCCGACAGGAGCCGCAGTCCTGCCTTTGCCTAAGAACATTTTCATCCAAGGACACCCTTGTTCATCATCGTCGACCGCTTTCGTCCTGCCGGAGAAAGTCAAGTCATCCGCCTGACTCCCACCACCTGAAGACCGTAGAGACGCCAGACAACTTGACACATTTGCTGGGCCAAAGTTCTTCATTAACTCTTTGCGGCAACGAACATTCGCCGTCGAGGGGCACCGCATGCCTCAGCTTGCAGGAAATTATTTCAACCAATCGTCAACAAGCACAGCAAGAACCGAAGCTGCTGCCGCGACAACAGTGTTCATCCTTTTTTCCTCCTGGGATCTCGCCAATCTGTGGCTCCTGCCTTAAAGGGAGCCGCTCAAGAAGGATACGTCGATGACCCGACGTCGAAATCTACAAAACCAGGGACTTTGGGGCAGTAGAACTTTTATAGAAGGAGATAAGACTCTAATAGACAATAATTTGACTGGGCTTGTAGTGCATCTTCCTTTACAGGTTGCCCAGGTGGGGGCTCCTCATACAGAACTATGTCTAGGCATCGGGCCAGTATTCTCCCAATTGTTTAACCAACTTGTCTTCCTCCTAACTCTATGGTTCATATTGTTTTGCTGTGTTGATTCGTATGCTGTTTGAACTGAGTACAGTGGATGCATTTTAATGGAATCAGAGTAATAGTGGTACCACCTAGAACTGTATATATTTACCATTTTAGAATTGTCAGGGCACAAAGTGTATTATCGTGATTGTGTATATAATCTTGAACCTTATTTATATAAAGACTGTGTTTTAACTAACATAGTGTGTGGGCATTCCTTTGTGGGTGCTTGGGGACTACAGTGTACTTAAGAACCAGCCTGCATCACCTCCTGAGAAGATAGGCCTTTATTGCTCGACCCTAGCTACCGTAATAGAGAATCTTGGCTGGGGTCCTCTGTGCCTCTCTTCTACCATATAGAGATCAGGAGTACAGAGACCCATCTCCAATCTTTACAGGATTGAAGCAAGAAAGTTCCTGAAAAAAATATCTCTCCCAGCAAAGGAAAACAAACTTCACGGGAAAGGCAAAGCTGTCAGAGTAAAGAAGCCAGGTAAGCAAAAGAAGTTGGAGGAACGCCAAAAGGAAGATGAGGTCCAAATTATCCAAGACGTCACAAAACCCACAACTTCATCTTTCAGTCTACTCATTTGAGTATGTTGAAAAAGTTATGCCCCCAACTGGAGATGAAGAAAACAAAAAGGTGATAACAACACCCGTAGATGAACTTCTTGCTCCGCTTGACGATCCCTGCAAAAGTCAAGCTCTAAAACCCAATGTCGATTTTGAGGGGCTTTCGTCATTCCTCACGCTAGCAGAAAAACGTGATCGGTCAGTCGTTAAACTGATGACCCAGGAAGGACGTCCCAATCCCAGGTCTGATTTATCATGGTCCAGGGAAGGGGGCCACCAGTAACAAAGGAGTTTAGACACTAGATATAATACCAGGCTCTGCATGGCTATCAGTGAGGAAAAGGCAGCCAATTCCAGAACAACCACTTCTCCCAAACTCGTCCATCAGTCACAAAAGCCAAGTCTGCAAATCACGAGAAAGATGCAAGAAAGGAATATTGATACCAAAATCCGATTATGGGACCAAGGATGAGAAATCAAAAGGCAGACATCAACTCCACAAAAAAGACTATACACGATGCCTCAGGCTAGAAAGAGTGGTAGATGAGGGCAACAACTGAGGAAATAAGGGCGCCAGGCAGCAGTGATGAAGAAACAGTAATTTATTTCATTACAGCAACAGCGTCCTATGAGAGCCGAGTGCCAACATGGCTCTCTCCCTGCAGTCTGAACTGTAACCCATCAACATAAGTGCCTTCAGGTGTGATAAAGGCAGTGAGATGTTGCAATTCTCAGGAAAGGGGAACTTGGTGATAGGCAGCAGAGAGATCAATGACAGAGAACAATTTGGGTTCGCCAAGAGTGGAGAGTGTCTCGGAAATGTTGGGTAGGGGATGTCTCTTCACCAGAATATTGTGATTAAGACTGCGCAAATCTACACAGAGTCTTAATTTACCATTATTTTTGGCCACTAAGACAATGGGGGACAACCACTCTGTGGCCTCAACAGGTTCAATGACACCCTTATCTACTAAATTATCGAGTTCACTGCGTAGTTGCGCTCTCATGTTTAACGGCACATGTCTCACTTTATGAACAATAGGCTGAGATTCTTTCTTTAGTCTAATATGATGTTCAAAGTTCTTGAGTCTGCCCAGACCTTCGGTGAAGACCTCTGGGAACTCTCTTGACCACATATCATCAATCTCGGCAATGGTGACAGACTCAATGGCACTAGCTTGCACCCTGACTCTCAACTTCCTTTGTTCCTCCCAACCTAAAAGGGAGGCTCCCTTTCTTGCTACCAAAATGTCAGCTATGCATTCTCCACCTCTGTATTGCACACTTGCAGTAAACTGTCCCAGCATCTCAATAGGGGATTCCGCATAGCCACAGGGCCGAATTCTTGGTGGATCCAGCATTGATTCATCCTTTTTTAGAACATCTTTAAATGTCTCTTTAGAAATGATGGTCCATGGGGAACATGTGTCAACTTTCATGAGTATTTCTTGACCATCAATTACAAAAACATCTGTTGGACCTTTGCTGTCTCCTGCTCCAATGGTCGAAATCTCGAAGACATGTCTGGGGTTGTCTTGCGAGGAGTATACCTCCTGTATGTTGTAAGCTGAGTGAGCACCTTCTTCTTGGTTGTCTCTGGTTTCTAAGAGATTTATTGATGACCTCTTGCATACATTAGCGAAATGTCCTCTGGTCCTACACTTGAAACATTCAGCATTCCTTGCTGGGCACGAAGGGTAATTCGGACCATGCTTGACACTGCCACATCTGGTACACTTCGCCCCCCATGTTCCTTTCCTGCTTGTATTGACATTAAGTCTCTTCCTGTGATCAACTGTGCACACAGCTTGGGTACTCTGTTTGTCAGACTTCAGTTCTTTGACATATTGTGAGGTTTGTTCTATGCTTCTTGCTAGGTCCACTGCTTCATCCAACTTCATGTCTTTTGCCAACAATTTCTCCTGTATCCTAATATTATTTGTGCACCTCACTAACTGATCTCTAATTAACGAGTCAGATAGATGTTCGAATTCACAGGAGTGGCTTAATGTTCTTAATGAGGCTATGTACGATTCCACTGATTCTGAGGACTCCTGCGTACGCTGAAAGAACTTGTGCCTCTCGAATGTAACATTTTTTTTAGGCTCAAAATGATCCTTGAGTTGTTTAATCGCAAGGGCATATTTATCTGTGTCCTCCGCTTCACCAGCTTGTGCACTGCCTAACCCATCAAACACTGCATGGCCTTCCACACCAAGATTGTGAAGTAATAATGCCTTTTTGTGAGTTGAGCTGAATCTCTCTCCTCCCATTGCCACCAGGTAGTTTTCAAACATGTCTTTCCACCTGTCCCACCTAACTTTGGGGTGTCCAGGTTCATTCAAAAATGACATTGGCGGAGGTATTGAAGCTGCCATGTCTTAAGCGGTAAAAAAATAAATGGTAAAGAGTGGGCTTGCTAGATGCAAACAATAGACTCTGGATCAGTTCAAGTATGCCCAGTGGATGCACAGACTGAGCAGTGACAGTGCTGTGCTATGCAGACAAAGGGATCAGTCTTGTATGAGTACAATCCCTTGTGTATGATGTCACAATCCTCCTTGCATCAGTCTGAATTGGAACGTGATGGCTGCTCATCCACAGAATGGATACATGTCATAATGGCTGGCTCCTGAAACTTGCCAGAACTGCATGGGCAGGTTGCTCATCAACAATAATGTCAATGCTAGGGAGGCCACGCCCACTTCCTTGCTCAGTGACTAGTGCTCGAGACGGGGATCCTTGAAAGTAAACACTGTTGTTTTGAGACAGAGTCAATACAATAATGGGGAAGGCAAGATTACACCCCCAGGGGACGCGCCTGCTGACCTGTTGTTACGCTCCTCCTGACCTTCCTGCAGCGTCCGCTGTCGCACGGGAGTGTGGAATAATGCAGGCCGCGCTATGACGAGACTTCAAAGGAGTAGGGAGACACTGCTGAAAGCCATCCTCGTCGCCAATGAGGAAATAAGGGCTCCAGGCAGTGATGAAGAAACAGTAATTTATTTCAGCGACAGCGGCCTATGAGAGCCGAGTGCCAACATGGCTCTCTCCCTGCAGTCTGAACTGTAACCCATCAACATTCTTAGAATAACATTCTTAGAACTTAATGAGCTCATAGTGCAGCTCAATGCTTAACTAGGATCTGGTAATACATTTTTATGAACTTGTTTTAACTTACACTTACATAATAACAACAACCTCATTCTAAATAGACGCAACATGGTCAGACGATGCCACTGCATTCCCTAACTCAAGTTAACAAGAAAGATTTTGCCATTGCAGAATTCAGAATAAATGATAGATCAGACCTGGTACATCTTCATCTAAAATCCATTGTGGTAAAAAAATCTACTACTGATAGCAGTGACCAGCTTTCTCATGCTGGGGTTTGATCTAACATACCTTAATCTAGGGACTGAAGAGATAAGTGACCCAATAAAGGGACGGAAACCTATGAAAGGTCTACAAATTCTCGAAGATCTCAAAATCCCTCCTCACTCTACTAGAACCATCAAAACCCTTCTACATGAAGGAATGGACTGTCCCATATTGGAAAAGGCCTCTGCTCCTGCAATGAAAGATGTACGATCTGCACACACTACTCACAGTCTGTAATACTGGAAAATGTCCAACGCTGACAGCTCCCCTTTCTCTTTGAGCTGCTCCACCGTTATGAATGCACCTTCGGGAAACAGCTGGCCGAATTTTGTTATCCATAGTCTTTTCATTAGTGCCACATATCTCGCCTCACTGGACAGAGGAACATCTGGGATGTGTGTGGAGGGAAGTTCGGGTAAGTAGAGTATATCCCCCTTGCCTTTCTGCTCCAGTAGGGGTCATGCCTTACATGTTAAATCTACCATATGTTCGGGTCGGCGTGGCCGACTAGTGGCCGTAAGGATTATGGATCTCAGCAGCGCTGGGGCCGCCAACGCCCTTTCCACCTCCACATGCCTCCTATCCCTGTCCGCTCCATACCAGTAAAGCAGGAATCCAGCCTGTGCTACCCAGTAATATAATTCAAATTCCGGCAGCCCTAGACCGCCCTTTTGTACAGGTGCCGTGAGCTTATCCCAGGATATCCTTGCTTGTTTGCCCGCCCATACATATTGTGTTACAGCCGATCTGAGTTCTCGGAAGTAGCTCTTAGGTACCCCCACAGGTGCATTCAGGAATATATACAGAAATCTGGGGAGTATGGTCATCTTAACCACCGATATCCTTCCATAGAGGTTGAGTGGGAGGGTGCACCACCGAGACATGGCTGACTTGCAGCAATACACTCTTTCCTCATCCTTGGTAAAAGTCACCCCTAGGTAGTTTGTTTAGTGTAGGTCCCTCTGAAAACCCCAATTATCTTGAAACTGTCCCACTGCCTTCATCAGGGGGAATATGACAGACTTACTAACATTCACCTTCAGAACTGACATGACACCGTATTGTTGAACCTCATGCATAATAGGATCTAGATTAATTATAGGATACCGTATGAACAGAACCATGTCATCTGCATACAATGATATTACCACCCTATGATTGTACAACTGGACTCCCCTATGTAGGAGTAACTCCGGAATCCTCTCCGCTAGTGGCTCTATTGCCAAAGCGAACAAAAGGGGGGACAGCGGACAGCCCTGGTGCGTTCCCCTCTCAAGAGTCATCGGATTGGTCGCCTGCCCGTTCACCCTCACTCTCCCCACCGGATCGGTATATAATAGCGATATCAAGGACATGAACAGCTCTCCCAGACTCATGCAGCGTAAAACCAAGAATAAATATGGCCACTCAACCAAATCAAACGCCTTAGTGTCATCCAGCAGTGCCGCCACCACTGGTTCATCTTTGGGGAGTGCCACAATCAAGCCGACATTCTTCTCAAGCCATAGGAGGTCGATTGGCCTGGGATGAAGCCGGCTTGGTCCGCTCAGACCATCATTGGCATCAACGGTGACAATCTGGTCGCCAGGACTTTGGCTAATATCTTTTTATCAAGGTTAATAAGTGATATAGGCCAGTATGATGAGCACTCATTGCTAGGTTTCCCCGGGCTTCAGTAGTACCACCACTATTGCCTCTCGAAGAGAGTCAGGGAGCCGCTCCATCTCTACGGCCTGCTGGTAAGAAGCCATTTCCTCGGCATAGTGTTTGTAGAACTCGGTCGTATAGCCTTCTGGCCTAGGGGATTTGCCCGGTGGCAAGGCTTTGATAGCTTCTGTGACCTCCAACAGTGTCACCGGTCGATTCAATCATTCTCTCTGTTCGTCCGTGCACCAGTGAAGTCCTATCTGGTCCAGATATGAGTCAACGCCCGCTTGGGAAGAGTGGGATTGAGAGGAGTACAGATTTGTATAGAATCTATGGAACTCACAAGTTATTTTCTGGTCCACAAATTGGTCAACCCCATTATTATCAGTAATTGCCACTATCCTGCCCTCCTGGCTGTCCAGCCTGGTGGTCCTGGGCAAAGAGTGACCCGGTGCCTGGCCCTCTCCATACTGTCGTGGCGCTATTCTATCCCATAGGAACTTTATTTCCCCCTGCGCCAGGGTATGGAATTCCTGAATATGCTGCATTATGACCGCCTGTTGGGCAGGTGTGGGGTTAGGAGTAGCCTCCTGTAAAGCATGGATGATTGCCTCCTTAGCGGTTAGCTCTTTTCTATTCTGCCTCATAATCCCAGATTCCCTCACTATGCACTCCCCGCGAATCACGCACTTGAATCCCTCCCACAGGGTTCCCACCGAATCCACAGATCCCTCCTTAATCTCAAAGTATTAATTAATGGCTGATGTCAACGCTTCTTGGAAGACAGCGTCTATGAGCCCCTCACTTTTAAACCTCCAGGGGGGACTGTCTCCCCCAGCCCCCATGTCCTCCAGACATCCCCCACCCCCCAGACAATGAGCATTCCGCAAAGTTTGCTAGAGCCCTTTGTATCCGGGCGTAAATTCCCCTTTGTGCTATCTTTAACTGAGTCTATTACTACGTTGAATTCTCCTGCCCATATTATTTCCCCCTCTGGGATGTCTCCCAGTTGTCGTTCAATCCACTCTAGGGACTCGATTGTGTCTTGATTAGGGCCATAGTAGCTGATCAGTGTGTATAATCGCCCTTGGATAACCCCTTGAACCACAAGTGCACAAGTACTCTGCCTTCCAATCTTTTAAAACCTTGGTCAATCGGAAGCCCACAGACCTGTGTGTCAGGATGCCCACACCTCTCACGTATGAGGAGTATGTGTGTCAAGTGTGTCTCCTGGGGACTCCGGTGGTGATAGTGCACAGTACAAATGTCCTTTAACATTAACATTAACATTGCAGGACTTTCCGTCTCTTAGAGGGGCAGTTAAGCCCCTGTACGTTCCAAGTTCTAAGTGTCACCATGATGGGTCTGTGCCATCTGCTCCCACCATAGTGGACCCCACAGCCACGGCGCAGCCAACATGTTGTGTAATTGTGTGTGTTGGGCCATCCGACCTCATAGTTGTCTGCTGTTTTGACTGTACCAGTGTTTCCCCCTCCACTTACTGACAACCCCAACTCGTCAGTGATGCTAACTCTCCCCCCCATTCCAACCTAGCCTGATTCAAAATATCTAACCCTCCCCGCTGAATACCCCAACTTTCCAGCCCCATAGGTTATGCTTCCGCTCGTGGGGTGGCTAGAGGACCGACCCTCTTGTACACCCCAGGATTGTGTATGTCCCTAGATTCAAAATGAAAACTGGCATGCTACCTCATTAAGTGCGGCATATTTTGGCAACCTCGTCTTTTTCTCGTTGGCAATGGGTTCCTGGTAATGTTTCAAGGAAGGAGGAGGCCTCCTCCGGCGAGTGGAAGAGTGGACTCTTCCCTCATGTTCGACCCTTAGTTTAGCATGGTACATCATAGCATATTTCAGGCCTCTATCCTGCATCCTTTTCTTAACGGTAACTAATGTCCTCCTGGACGCCTGTAATTTGTCCAAGAAATCTGGGAATAGCCTGATTGTGTCCCCCTTGTAGCTGACTGAACCCTTCTCACGAGCCTTCCGTAGAGCTGTGTCTCTATCCCAGAAATTTAGCAGATGAGTGATTAACGGGCGAGGGGGAGCCCCAGGGAATGGTTTCCTCCCGCTGGGGATCCTGTGTGCCCTCTCAACAATGCAGAGCAGAGAGAACCCCTCTGAGCCCAGAGCCTCTCGCAGAATCTCTTCTACCTGTACCTCCATGTTCCTCTGTTCAATTGCTTCCAATAGCCCCACAATCCTAATATTGTTACGCTTCTTGGTCTTGTTTCTCCGAGAGTTCTTTAAGGGCCCTCTTCACTTCATTCATGTCTCTGGAGGTGGATGCTGCTTCATCCTCCACCCTTGAAGTTCTGCCCTCCACCTCATCCAGCCTCTCACCGTGTTTGTCCAGTCGGACTTGCATGTAATCCACTTTACAAATCAGTGTATCTAGTTTGCCATCCAGTGCCTGTATGCCAGACTGGAGCTGTGTGAGCATTGTTTTGATGTCTTAGAGTGGATTTGCTGGGTATGAGGCGAGCGCAGAGGATGGGGACTCAATTCTTCTATGACTTTAGCATTCCTTGACTGTGATGTTGTATCAAATTGCAGTTTCATTTGTTGTTTGCCCCCTTGCAAGTTTTGGGCATATTGAAGGATACAGTCCATGCTCAGTCAGATTTATTAGGGATTTGGCCAGACTTTCCGAGTTCCTTCCCCCTTTCCTCCTTGTGCCCACAGTTTCTGACACCGGGGCAGGGATGTCAGGCCCAGCGCAGTTTTAACCTCCGGCCCTTTGGTTGGCTTAACACTCCACTCCTGGACGGGATCCTCTCCGGTGTTCCCTGGGGGTGCAGGTTCCCTCCTACCCCACTGCCTGGACCGTCCTTACTTCAAGTATAGGGGTCTTCTGTTCCCAGAGCCCCTGTAGGGTGCACCAGTGCGGATTACCGGTGTGTTGTATACCACATATGTGCGGAGGGGAGACTCATAGTCAAGTTTCTCACTTTGTGTGGCTACTCCGCAGTTCGTCTCAGGTTGTGGTTGATGCCGCGCTGCCTCTGGGATCGGTATTCACGTGTCTGCGACAGCCCTTGTCGTGCCCAGGTCCCAGTCTCCTCTACTGTTCTCTGACCCTGTTACATCGTAGGCTGTGCAGCTTCTCCGCGATAGTATCTCTTTGTTACGAATCCGTTGCAATGCTTCGGAAGTGCATGGGACCCCCGGGCTTTGGCTTGTTTCCCCCTGCTTCTCGTTGTATTCTTGATGAAGGCACAGTGCTGTGTGCCCAGTTAGTAATTCCAAATGTTAGTAATTCCAAAAGTGTCTTGGCGCCCTCACCCAGCAGTATGGCCGAAGAGCGCAGGTATCATCGCCCGCTGGGGTCCAGACCTCCACAGACGGCCCCCCGTGGCCTACCTCTATCTGCGTTGAGGAGCTGCCACGCACCCACGGCTTTGCCGGTCCACCATCCTCCGCACTAGCTAGGGTGGTCAGCAGTTCCGATTTCACTTGCGGCCCATCCAAGCCTCAGGGTCGGGCACTTCACCGCCCCCACTGTGTGGCCAGCTGCCAGCGTGTCCTCTCCCCGGGCACCGCACTGGATCCACTGCAGCTGGGTGGGCGGCAGCGCTCCGGGTCGCACAGGCGGCAGCGGCCACCACCTCACCATGTATCCTCACTGGACGTTGAGAAACACGGGGCCCGCCTGGCGCACCGTTGGGGTGCAGTTCCGTGCTTCCACCCTCCTCTCTTGTGGTGTTCTCGTGTGTCTCTGCTTCAGAGCGCTCTCGTCTGGTGCGGCCTCTGTCCAGGCCTCGGCCCATTCCGGGTGTATTCGCAGAGTTTCAATGTTCCGTCGCCAGGGCAGCTGTGCGCCCTCCTACCAGGAGGCACCCGGTAGATGTTCAGGAGTAGGTGATTCCAGGGCACCTCTCCAGCAAGAGGGGTCACTTACCGGCCCGGTCCTCGGCCAGGGGCCGGCAGCTCTCAGTGTGCCCTATCAGGATGAACGGTTTTGTGGCTTGCGTCCGCGCCTGCCCCTCCTCTCGTCCGCAGTACTCGCCGGGCCTCTGCTAGACACCGGTTTAGTAGACTCTTCTGCACCGATTCCTCTCACGATTGTCTCTGTCGATGCACGCCACCTGTATGCCTCATATCCCGCTATCAAGCTTAAAATAGTAATCGGGAACCTCTGGAGATAGGACCAGATTTATTGGGTGTTAGAGAGCTTCATGGACCAGCGGCCATCTTGGTCGGGCTCTCTAGCGCGCCTCCAGGGAGTATATTTTCAGAATATAAGGGATCCTTGTCCATGCAAGCTCTGGAGCAAGGAGACTGTGGGATATTATCAGAACAGCTTGAGGAAGCTTCACAGAAACCGCGAAAGCAGGATCTCGGCTTTAAACTGTGAGTGCGGGTGTGAGCGCTGTCGCTAGGGATTGTGCCAAATTTTTTTTTCAAAGAGTATGGTTTGGGTCCTTACATGGTGAGTTGTTGAGTTTGTTCACTTAAACGTAATTCCCCCTTTGGTGTGTCATGTCCTTGTTACGTGGCTGTGAGTGCAGCCCCTAAATTAAAATGTCTGATCTCCTTAAACCTATAAGGATTGAGGTCTGTGTGGACATTAGTAGAATAACAAGGAGACCCTGTGGAACAATAAAAAAGGGACATCTCCCAAATGCCCATGGTTGGCGCGGTATATAGTGGTGGTGTTGGGCACATGACAGAGATCACTTAACAGCACATACAGATAGATACATTAATTGATGATAAGGGCCTTTTGTGCTTGAAATTCAGTGTATGATTGAGCTGTAAATAGTAGCGTGGTTCATCAGACACATGACAATGTTTTTATAAAATAAGGGCCCTTTATATAGAAATAAAGAGTGCCACACAGACTATATAGTATGACAAACAATAAATAAACGCTTGGTATGCCAGAATTCACAATAACATGCAGCCGCTAATTGGACTGAAAACAGAATATAACCTTCACTAATATTGCACAGCTGGCATAAATGAAAGGTCAAGTAATGAACATTTCAAAGTGACTGCCAATGTAATGATGCATACATAAATCTCTTCATCACATAAGCCTTTCACTGCTGTAAGGCGATATGACACACACACATTAGAATTTCTGTACCAATTACTGCAGAGTGTGGTATTTGAAATAGATGTATATTTGCAAGATGAATGCATTCTAAACACCAGGTGTAATTTTAACTAAGTGTACGGGAGTGTCACTTGGCTGATGCAATAACGAAGGTTGCTCATCTGTTTTCTGTGTTGTTTACATCATTTTATAAGGTGTATATATAGTACAGCAGTCATAGAATCCGGACATGAAGACACATCTTTTGTTTCTAATTGTACCGTCCTCTGTGTCATAGTCTTCCCCGACTCCTCCAGGTTGTAACATATGTGATCCAGATATTGAGCCCTTCCTTTAAACACTGGGTTCCCTGTTACCGATTGAGATGGGATTGTTGGGGTTGTGGAGGAAAAAGAGCAAAATGGGGTCTGATAAAGACACTCCCTAAGAGGTACTCTTATATTCTGATGTCGCATGGCCAAAAACGACTCTCCTACTCCAACAATAGCACAGACTATCAAAAAGTGATGCGTGAACTTCCTCAAAAATCACCCACACCCTAGGAAAGAAATCTTTGCAATCTGTAAAGTATAAATCACAAAAATGTATAACAGCAACACACTGAAATCAAGGGGATTCATTGTGTTGGGTGCAGTCTTCAGTCAGACGGGTGATGGTTCGGGCAGTGCACAAGAAATCTTTTATCAGTAATGAGTTTGTTTGTCTCACCTGAGAATGGGTGTGCCCGAGGAGGCGTCTTTGTTTTGAGGTAACCTAACTCAGAAAGATTTCCATTGTTACTTTAAAAGCAGTAAGGGTTTTCCTTGTGCTGTCGGAACCATGGCCATTTTTGTATGCCTACCACAACGGTGTGGGAGAGCCTTTAGGGTGGATAGTGTGATGTGGGGCTTACAGGACAAGACTGGAGATGAGAGACCCCAACCTGTGTGGTATAATTCTCAGAGGGGAGGATGGGTTGGGTAGGAGGTTGAGCAACACGTCTCACTGGGATAACACATCTACCTAGCCCTGAATATTATTTAGTTTTTTAATGTATTTATCTATTATTTATATAGAACCAGAACTAGCTCGTAGGCATCAGGGTGCTAACAAAAATAACACAAATTATACAAACAATAAATAACTCAGCACAAAAGAAAACACGGGAAAAAGTACAGAAAAACATACAGCATTGAGTACAGCATACCTAACTAATGGTCCTTTCATAAGAATCCAAACCCTAAATAGACAAGAAGGCACAACAGGCACAGTAATAGATATAAAACACAAGGATTAACGAGTAAGTGGGCAACAAGAAACAGCTTCCATCAGCAAAGCTGAACAATAAAAGGAAATTCTCCAGAAAAAAGGAATGATGCAATAGGAGGACTAGTGTGAATCAATTAAGTGCAATCCTTATGTTGGAGGCCGGATGACCTACTGCTCAGATTCTTACACTGACTCATGAACCAGACTCGTCCTCCATCATGAATTTAAGTTGCAATTAATTGGTCATAAGTAGGGAGAGGTGGTACCTAGGGGGAGAGATATGGACAGCAAAATGTGTCTCCCATAAGAGAGGGTGCGTTGGCCTCAAATGAAGAGGCAGAATACACTGTGCAACTTCTTCTTGGGAATTTCCGGAGCATTTTCCCATCACAACGTTGCCACGTACATTCCTATTGGAGCCTAGATGTTGATGATGAGAAAAAATATCCCCATGATAAGGCTGTCTTTAAGAGTTTTTAGGCCTTATCTGAAGTGGATGAGGGATAAGGCACAGCGTAATTCAGTCGGAAGGTTTTGGTTTACATTCAGAGAATGATGAACTTAGCTTTTGTTGTCTTCTTAGGGTTGGACTTTCAAGGCATACCCACTCCTTGCTGCACAGTTCACAAGATCCTGCAGAGGTAGTGATGTTCATGTGTGTTTGTGCACAGCATTGTAAGCTGGAGACGCCATGCAGAATGCGCATTCTGCTTCTTAGGGTTGCCAGCTGCAATTAGCTTAGGAACATTTTTGCCTCTGTTCTATGCTCCGTTGTTTTTGGTACCCTTGTGAAGAGTAAATGTAGTGTCCACAAGAGGGGGCGCACGTACCAGCTATGAAAATTATGCAGGGACATAAGAGTGACGTGTAGGATGATGTCATGATGCATATATATTACACCTAGAGTGCCACATGTTAGGGAGCAGGGCGCTACACAGAGAAATATAAATGCATGGACATATACATTATATGAAGTCGGGGTATTTGGCTAGGTAGAAGATCTTAACTGCAGGGGGTAAAACCACACATGTAGCAAAAGCTATACATATATGCTTTCCTTCTGTTTGTTTCTATTTTTTACAGAGCACCAATGCGCACTTATGGTGCAAGCGCAAACATGGCCTTTGCTATCTGCTTTCCCTCAGTACTGGTGGGACATGATTGGTGCTTTTAGACTTTATATTGTCTTTCAAAGCACATGATGGTGCTGCATGTTTAATTTCTCCTTGTTTTTACAAACTGAGCAGTGAAGGTTAGGATAACCTGTGATGCTAAATTTATGTTGTCTGGGTAGATTGTATTAGGAAGAATATGTTGAAGGCCTCTATGCTAGGCACCTGGAAGCTCAAGCAAGATTAGGAGGTGTGGGATGTACTGACCCGCTAGGCTCTGCCCTGCGACATCACTGTGTGCTGGTGGCACCAGAACCAGCAAAATGGCCGCAAAAAGCCCTATGCGCGCTAAACCTATGAAAATTGCGCAGTGAAACCGGAAAAGATGGCTGCCAATCTACTTTGCCTGTGTTAGTGGTGGAACAAGAGACCACACTGCTGAAACCTGTCACTGGGCTGCCCACAGAGTGAAAATGGAAACTACAGGAAAGGCAGAGCTTTATTGCGAGGAAACCCAGAAGTGCTCTGAAATCCTTTTTTTCCCTTGGTTGCTAAGATTATAAAATAATGGTTCAGAACATCAGAAAATATCCAACATCCTTGTTGGGTGTTAGCCATCACTTCAATTAAAGAATCCACATAAGCACACAATGTCAGGAAAAGCAGAATCCATCATAAGAAGATCCACATTAAAAAGTGTGCTTGTCTGTGAAAATCTGTCAAATATGGGTGCAGTACCACCGGCAGCCTGTGTGACAGCTGTCATTTAATTACATTGGAAGTTAATCTTGTGCAGTTAAAATCAAATGGTTGGAATTAAGTGACTTGCTATCAAAATTAATATAGGTTGCAACTATTTAATCTCTATGTTTTAAGAGACTGGAATTAGAGCTCTGTTTGCCTGTTTTGAAATTGTACGTTTATTTTAATCAAAGAAAAATTTAAACAAATTGAGTTTTAAAGTAACCGATGCCTGCCAAAGAACTACAAAGCAAATTCCACAGCTTGCCCCAACAAAAGCCACCTCCCTTCTGCTGTCTGGCCCAGGAACTCACATTCAGATGTTAATGAAGAGGGGAGGGGATTTGAGCTGCTGCTCCTGGGAGAGACAAAGGACTTCCTTGATTGAAAAGATATGCAGATGCCAGTGTCAACAGAAGCCCCTGCCAGAGGAAAGAAGCTGGATTGATCTTGAGCCACTAGGAACTTTGAGGGTGGGAACAGCCAGTTTTGTTTATACTTAAAGCACAGAAAAGTATATTTTTGAAAAGGACTGACAAAGGACTGTGCGAATTTGTAAACATTGGAAAATGACAGTATTGTTAATGTGAAATCTTTGGTCACGTTTTAAAAGTACTCAGGACTGCAGAAATTGTAGTTTTGAAGCAATTGTGGTGATTCCAGAAACATGAAACTTCATATGATTATGCCCAGATACCATGCGCACATATGTGTAAAATTGTGGACAAATCTGACATTGGGTACCAGACCAAAAGTGTGAAAAATTGCCAAATCTAGACCCAAGCTCTCACCGCAACGGGGCTCGGATGACTACTTGCTCCACAAAATATGGGATAGAGATAGGCTATTGCTATCAAGTTTGTACAATTGTAAATATTTCTTGTATGAAAAGTAGATTTCATGTGCAAAAACAGAGAGGAGGTTTTCCCTGGATCATAAAACACATTGTCATGATGACACTCTGTTTTCTTCTCAAATTAAGGGAGAGGAAAGACCCTAACCAGTAGAATACCAGGGGGTGTGCTTAGGATAAATCAGCATACCCACCCCTTTAGGAAAAACATAAATACAGACAGCTTAGGACCTAAAGACACACACACATTCACCCACCAACCGATTGCTGGCAGAGCACTTTGCAAGAGAAATCCATATCCTCAGACTCCAGAAATTTGAAAGCAGAAAGGCCCATTTCCAAAGCTGAACCATTCTCAGCTTGGTCTTTAAAAAATCGAGAAACCAGATTCTACCCCAGACCTCTAAGGTGAACCAAAGAACAGCCTGGCTGTGCTGTGCTGCTTTCTTGCTAAAATTTCTTGCCAGAATCCAGAGATCCAACCCAGTAGAACCGTGCTGTGACCAGATAGCTGCGAACCAGAACCACAGCCCGTCAGATCCAGTCCAGTCCCACCGTGCGGTGTCCAGAGTGCCTTGCTGATTGCAGAACCAGAGCACCTTGAGTCCAGTCTGGTATGCTAGCAGAATTCCTGTCCAGAAAGATCCCTGACCAGATCCCTGACGGGTCCATTCCAAACATTGGTAGTGAGTATCCATAGCATAGGATTGTCACTAGCAAATGTATTATCCATTAATAATCCTATCCAAACCCATTCTCTTACATCCAGAACTGCATTGCTAAAACTCCTTTTGTCTGAACTCTTTTACCCTATAGTCCTTTGTAATAGTAGTGTTAAAATCATCCTTCGCTGATATATTTTCTGAAGAAAGGCGAGCGTCTCGGCAGGCCAAACCAACCAGTGATATCCTGGGCTGGTGGCTGCGCTGTCGTGTAGTTTGCATCTTCATAGCCTACCCCTAGTGCAAAAAAACCTTGTTTGTTAATTTTAAAAAGCGCATGCTTATTTTGCTATTTTGACTCTCTCTGAAAAATCGACCTCCACAAAAACCTTCATAACTTCTTCACCATTTAGCCTAGAAACGAAATTTAAGTGTCTAATTGAAGCTAACATCCTCAGCTTTCCAACAAACCCAACTCTTTATAGTTACTCCACAATCGCGCTTACCGCACGCAGAAAGTTTGCCACAAGTTTTTCGTTTGGCTCAAATCTATCATGTGTGAAATAGCTGTTCATTGCATCCAACCTCAGAATTAAGTTTTCAGCTTGCTAGCTATTCAATAATCATTGCTAGTGTTTGTCTGAAACAATACAAAGCAGCTCCCACTAGTATTAAAACCATTTTAGTGAATTAAAATCATTTTCAGTGTTTTTACCATTCATGCAAAGCCAACTTTAAACCATTTTTGACAAGTTTGCAATCATTCCTGTTTCTTTCTCTGTGTTTGCTGGGGGGGGGGGAATTGGGATTGATACTCCTTTGTTGAAGTCTGTATTCCTGAAACCTGTTTTCTCTCCTTCCATCTCTTTATATTGCATATTAGGGGGATTGAGTAGTGTGCAGGGGGAAAGGGAAATCACATTGCATTTTGATTGTACCCACACAAAAGTATTATTTCTATGCTGCATTATATTTCCTATCATTACTCCGTGTGATTAAAGAGATTTATTGTGACATCACCCCCATTGGTGATCATTGTATAACCATTACAGTAGTGTGATATATATATATTGTGCAAATACATAAAATAAACATTTTTAACTTTGCAAAACAGCCTGCTTCCTGATTCAGTGTGACTGGGGGGATTCAAAGAGAGGGGCGTGATATAAGGGTACATCATTAAGAAATAAAAGAACCTATAGACATAAATAAATAAGTAAGGGTTTCAATTGTGCATCCCATGCTAGGCATTGATTTAGGTGAAGTGCTGGGTTGAAATCACTTACAGAGGCCAGAATGAATATAATACAGTTAATTCACTGTCCAGTATAGAGTACCGGAAGAGGTGGGGTGGGGAGTTTAGAGCAAAGTTGGCACAATGCAAGGGAAAAGATGGGGGCGGCTGGCAGGGATGGGGGAGGAGGACAGCCAGTCAGGAGGATAGGACTGCAAAGACTCAGGGCCTTGCTGCCCTCGCATTATCTTCGACCAAAACACAACGTCCAATTAATTGGAACTGTGTATCTATTTCTATGTTGGACTGTGCAAGCCAACCAGAGCAAAGGGTTTTTCTGCTGGTCAGCTTAAATTATGTAATTTAGAGCTGTTGGGGGATGGGATTATGACATTATAATGGCGTGTTGTGGGTTGTAAGTGATTTAAATCCGGCACACACCCAAGTCAATGCCTAGGATGTAATGCACAACTGAAATCCTTATTTATTGTTGTCTAAAAGTTCTTTTATTCTGAACGATGTACCACTCATATCACGCCCCTCTCCTGGAACCCCCCTGGTCACACTGAACCAGGAATCAGGCTGGTTTACAAAGTTAAAATATTTATTTATGAATTTGCAATTTAATCACACTATGTTTAATGGGTACACAATGATCACCAATGGGGTGATGTAACACTAAATAAACACAAGCAGTAATAGTGAGCAAAACGATTCAGCACAGAAATAATACTTTTGTGTGTGTTCAGATCAAATAGCAAAGTGGTTACTAGTCCCCCCTGCAAACCCCTCAAACCCCCAATATACAATGTAAAGAGATAGGAGGAGAGAGCAGGTATTCAGGAATGGCAGAATTCAAACAAAATATCAATCCCAATTTCCCCCCAGCAACACAAGAGAAAAACGGAATTGATTGGAAAGCGATCAGAATGGTTTTACAGTTATCTTGAGAATGGATTAGGTAAAAACACTAAATTTGGTTTAAATTGCTGAAATTGTTTAAATTCTTATAGGAGCCACTTTGGATAGCTGTTCACAAACACTAGCAATGATTTGATACTAAGAAACAATGTGAAATCTTAAAATTGAGGTCGGAAGCAATCAAAAGCTGTTTTACACGTGTCAGAATTTCCCTAAAACGAAATTTGCGGAAAACTTTTCAGTGCGCGGTAATCGCGATCCTGGGAGAACCGCATGGATTTGGGATGCGATTTTAGATTGACATTTTGTTTCTAGCAAATTGAGGAAGTTATGGACGTTTTAGTGGAGGTCTTTTTTCGAGACAGGCGCAAGAATGGGAAACAGGAATGCACTTTTAAAAGACAAATGGGATTTTTTACACTAGATTATGACTATAGAAAAAGAGAATGCAACACATAAATCTCCACAGTTCCTGGCCAGGGAACCCTTCACGTGGTGGATACTCAATTTCTTTCTAGGGTTCACTTTAGTTACTCACAACACTAATGACTTATGATTTTAGAATACAAATAAGAGAATCTCAGCGCAAGAAAAGTTCTGACAATTCAAAAACACTCCTAACAATATCAGGTTCTGAAGACAAGATAGGATGGGTTTAAGATAGAGATTAACTATGGACAGCACCTATGCTAGTGACACAGTTCTATCTATAGATACTCACTAGATATGTTTTTAAACAGAACTGTCAAGATTCTGGTCCTTCAAGATTTCTGGTCAGGGAAGGGAATCTGGTTCCGCGATAGACAGCTGGGCACATCGGATTGGACTGGGTCTGTTCACAGCACGGCACAGGACTGGATCAGATCTTTTGGTTCTGATGATAATTATTTCAGCAGGCAAGCAATACAGCACAGCCCAGCTGTATGTTTGATGTTACTGGGGTTGGTTCTGGAAATTTAAGGCCTTGCTGAAAATAGCTCAGCTATGCAATGGGCCTTTCTGCTTTGCCAAGTTTCTGGCGTCTGGAGCAAGTAAGATGGATAGTTCTGCAGCAGGGTGGTCCGCCAGCATTCGGATAATGGGTGAATCTGTCTCTCCCTTTTCTGCCCTCTGCTGTCTCTATGTATGCTTATGATACAGGGGTGTGTTTGCTGGATTATCCTAAGCACGCCCCTTTGACTGGGATTGGTCAGGGTCTCCTCTCTTCTATGATAGGAGGAGAAAAACAGGGTGTCACCTTTATGGTGTGGGTTTATGAGGCTTAGAGGCAACCCTTGGCCTCTTGAACACAAAATCTACTTTTGGTATAATACATATTTCCACATGTGCAACCTCTATAACAATCATATATACAGATTACATATTTTGTGTAGCAGATACTCCTCCAAGCCCCGTTGCTGTGGGATCTTGTGTCTGCTTTTCACAAAATGTTGCCCTTTTAATCCAGAACACAATGTCCAATTTAGGAGCAAATTTCTACAAATGTGCGTGTTGAACATGGGCATACGTATATAAAGTTTCATACTTCTGTAAGAAATACATTTTGTGTAATATCACATTTTTCGCCGTTTCTTCCTAGAACATGTCACAGAGTTCTGACGCCTTTTCACCTGTGCATCCAGAAATTAAATTAACAATGCCGTTATTTCTATATTTTGCACAATTTTACATAGTAAGTTATCAGTCTTTTTAAAATGTGTCTTTTGTCCTTATTAAGCAACAAATTGTTGTTTAGCTCCACCCCTTTGGTCTCTCCCTGGGACCCAGGACATCTCCTCCCTGTTTTTTCCTTGGCAAAGGCCATTTATGACCCTTCACACCTTGCATTTCCTTTAGCTGGAGGATGTCCATTGTCTCCTTCCCCACTGCAGACCAAATTCTTCTTCCACTCTAGAATCATCACTTAGGTGTGATTTCCTGCTGGAGAGAGCTGGAGGGAGAGGCCTTGCCTCTGTGAAGAAAGCTGTTATTACAGTTTGGGTGGCTTTTAGCCAGGCTTAAATTTAAATGTTAATTCTGTTGCATTTTTCCTTAACTTAAAAACAAACTTGTGATTTCAAACTAGCAGCTAAAACACTTATTTCAGATTTTAAACCATGGGCTCAAACAATTACAACATAGGTTACTCTCAGGAATAGGCCACTTTGAATGCAACCATTTGATTTCAGTTTATACAGGTTTAAAGTTTCTCATGCAGGCTTCTGACAGCTGTCATTCAGGCGGCCGAGGGTACTGTGCCCAGATTTTGACAGATTCCACAGGCAGGCAACTTTTCCTGTGGATGTTTCTTTGATACTTTCAGCTTTTCAGGACATTGTAAGTTCACAATGATTTCTTATACTAAGTGAAATGTAGCACCCAGCAAGAATTCTGAATGTTTGAGGGTTTTTGTACCGACATTCTGCAGTTTCAGCAACCAAGAATAAGGATTTAAGGCAAGATTTTGGGGTTTCCCTTAGCAGAGCACTGATTTTCCCTTCTGTACTCCATTTTCACTTATTGTGGAACCCAGTGACATGTTTCAGGAGTGAGATCTCTGTTCCACCACTGACAACATGCGTGGTAGTTTGGGCAGCCATCTTTTTGTGCTTTGCAGAGCGCGATTTTCAGAGGTTTTGGCGCGCACAACGGTTTTGCAGCAATTTTGATGTTTCTGGCACCATCAGAACACAGTGATGCCGCACGGCAGAGCAACAAGTGGGTTGAATCATCCCACAGAGCCTTCCTCACGACTTGAGTTTGACCGCCCGTCAAGGGGAAGTCGGGAGATTGGACTGTTCTTTCTTTCTTTGGTCCAGGTGGAAAAAGTTGTCTGCTTCTCCCATCAGTGCTGGATCGACCTGTTCTCCTCGCTGGTTCTGGATGGGAGTATGGCACGAACCTCTGGGCCCCTTGGGTCTTTCCTCCCGGTCCCCGAGTGGTCCTCCTTGGTACTTAGAATCCTTGGTTTCAGTGCTATGAGACAGAACAGAGCATGTTTATGGAATTTTTCCCAGTACTATTCATGTAGTGGGGCAGATGCATACATTTGACATATCAATTACAATATTCCCTGCCTGTAATTCCTATGATTTTAACCGGTGGAATGGTTTTAACAGTTGGAATTCTTTAGGGATCCGGAATATCCCCCTCTGGGTTTCCGGTTGCCTCCTCTATTTGCCGCAAAGTATGTCTGAGATGGCAACTCTTAAGCTGGTTGATGTGGACCCACTTGTCTTCCCCTTCTGCCAAACTGCCCTTGGGGATGCGGATTTTGTAGGCGACTGGTGAGATTCTGTCTACAATTTCAAAAGAAGAAAATAATCAGTATGAAAAGATCCTACAAGCCATAAAGTTGTTCTGTGTGTGTAAGTTTATTTCACAATGACACAGAGCATTTTGTGTTGATTTTACAGTTTACTTTACAGTACTTTCGATAAGCACGAATGTTTTGAGAAAACAAACGGACAAGAGTGATTGTGAACGATGGTAACACGGGTAAGTGTAGACCTCAGAGATATTGAGGTCAAAACTCAACAGGAAGGCACATTCCAAAGACAGATGAGGTAGAAAAAACCTACTATGCAAGGGAAGTGCGCCTGAAACTTAAGATGGTCCCAGGATTGGTTCACACAAGGTGTACACAACAGTCTTTACAAAACATACACGAGAGGGGGATGGTACAGTTGTGTCACGGGGATCGACACAGGTGTGTTTCGGCCAAAGTAGGGCTTGATTGAAGCCTGTCTATATGCTGGCCTTCGTCAGAAGGGACACCAATTGTGGTTCTGTCCGTAGAATCTGTAGGTTTAAAAGAAGCTGTCAGGATATCAGAGAATAATTGACTGGTTCATAATAGTATTCAATACTGGCTGAGTGGTGCCGTGATGATACATCACGTGGTGTATCAAAAAACAGCTTACCTGCTGCTGCAATAGCAGTAGGATGCTGTGGACAATCCTCATATAATTGCTGGATTGCTAGTGCAAAGTTGCACTTTCAGAGTAGGCCAAAGTGTCCTGAAGGCCGACGTCTCTCAGGGTCCCGCAGACTGGAATGGGCCAGGGCGGGTCCCAAATCTGAGAGGAGAATAAGGGAGGATCATGACCAAATGATCCTCAAAGAGGTCTACTAGTAGTGGATTCGGTAGTGGTAAGGGAATCCTGCCAGGGGTCTGTAACCCCTATTTGCTGTGGTGGTAGTCCATACGTGCCCATAGAATGAAGAAGTATTCTATGTGGAACTCGGTGAATAGTTCCGATTGGCCTTGAAGTATCCATGGAGGTAAGTGGAGTAACGTGCTTCCACAAGTGGATATGGCTCCAGGTGTAGTGTATCCTCTCTGGTGCGTGGATCGTAACTTGAGATGTGCAACAGTGATGCAGGCCTGTACAGAATGCCTGGTAGACCACCAGGTGTAAATGGTAACGCAGGAGTGAAACAGAGTGGTCCATATTAAAATATCTGGTTCTGAAAGCGTCCGGTTCTATGCTTGGTGCAACATGAAAACTGTGCGTTCTGGTCTATGGAACAAAATGCATGCTGCATGTGCACAATTTTGGTACTGGAGGCGGGGTCTACAAACAACTTTAGAGGTGCCTTGGAGTAGGAGTGCCATAAAATGCTAATCGAAGCTAGTAGATAGTGCCTGATTGCAGTTCTAAGTGGGCGAAAGCACGTGGTTAATTATAAAAAGACAGTACGTGAAAGTCACTCCTAAATGCAGGCATTGCGACGTAGAATAGAGTAACACAGTTTAAGGACCCTATCAACTTACCGCAGTGCGTCTGGTGCTTCTGTGCTCGCGGGGTCCTCAGCTCACAGTGGTGCTGTGAGAGGGAGACAGGCTTCTGTATCTATAAACGTTCCTAGAGACTGACGTTCAGCCAATGGGGATGCGTGGTTGGTGTGGGAGGCGGCCGAGCAAACCAATCACATCATGGTCACTGTCTTACCCAATCACGCGTCACTTAGAATGCGGGACGGTGGAGGGGAGTAGTGTACTCAGAGGTATGGACTACTGGTGTGGCAGGGCATCATGGGAGACGTAGTCCCCTAAGGGTGAAAAGCTATGAACCATGCCGGATGATTTAAAAAGCATGGTTAACGTTTTTTAAAAAGCGCGTGGGGGTGCGCTGTATGTCAGGTGCCTGGGTCGATTGGCCATTGTGGGCCTAGGCGCCTAGTGTCTGTCAAAAGTGGCAGAGATATCAATGGTGGACGTTTATCAACCATACCCGGTGACAGTCAGTGTGGCATCGTTGACAATCAATATTTAAAAACATTGGCATAAACATGACAGCTGGTGTCAGCACTAGCATGGTACTGATATAAAAAGGACAAAGTATCACTGCATTTTCATCCACAAGTTGTTGAAGCAAAAGAGTTTTTGACGTAGGAGCTATTGGGCCATGCATTTTTACATTGAAATAGCAGTGTCAACACACAATTTTAGTCCCCTGGTTTCAAAAGTGGAACAATTGAGTTTTGGCATGTTACGGTCAACATGTAGTTGTTCACCCTCGAGGAGCGAATCACGAGCCCGATGAAATCTGCTTGTAAATCTGACCATGGCAGTGCCATCCCCCTCTTTTGGAGGGGAGCATGGTGTGTGAGTGATGTTGGCTGAAATCGTGCACACACAAGACACCCCTTCAAGTATTGGTCGAGGTCCTGCCCCATGTGTGGCCAGTATGCAACCTCTCGCAAGATTTCTAGTGTCGTATGAAACCCCCAATGACCGGCTGTGGCTGCATCATGGGCGTGACTTAGCGTCATGCTTCAGAATGAGGTAGGGACCTCCCACTGGTCAGGGCCAGCTATGGATCTCCTTACCCACAAACCGTCTTGGATTCGGAACATTTTTGGACATTTCATCAACACTCTGAGGTCCTCTTTCCCTATGTAATCAGTATCTGTCAGGGGAAAGTTCTCAGGGACCTCAATGTGTTGATATAACTTCAATTATTGGATCCCCTTTTTGAGCCGTAATCAAATCAGCAGCTGAGGTCTCCTTACTCCATTCTGCAGTGCAGAGTTCATTGTGAGCATTTGTCTGGGACCTAGTAATAGCAGTGACCTGGATTTCCCCCAACAGGGTCTCGATCTCAAGTAGATACCCTTGGATGGCTCTGGTTTTGGCCAGCTGATCAGCTAGGTCATTTCCAGTTTTGTCTGGTCCCTCTACTTTAGAATGACCCTTGATCTTTTTCAGTAGATGGTCATCCCATTCGAGGTGACCAGATCATCAATATTTTGTATTAATTTCCCATGTTTCAATGGTTTACTAGCACAGTGCATGCCTCTGGTTTTCCAGTTAACCAGGTGCTCCATGAACCCGCTCCGTACATAATCCGAATCAGTGATTATGCCCAGTTTGGGGAGTTGCTGTTGGACAGCAGTGAGGATGGCTTGATGCACAGCCATCAGCTCTGCCACTTGACTACTTCGGGGACTGATTTTGTACCCAGCGGAGGGTTCTGGGGCATCATTCACCCATGCATTCCCTACGCCGGCCACAAATTCCTTTTCCCTATTGTTGTCAACATGATAGGAGCACCCATCCACATAGACAGTGGGCATTCCCTCACACTGGTCTTCTTTATAGACTTTGTGTGGGGAATGATGGTATGCCTCCATGTTGTTCTTGATTTTGAGACTTTCGTCCTCAAGAAAGTTTTCTCTGGCACAATCAAGCAAGTCAGCCAGACGTTGCGCTAGGGGACTCTTCTTGTTTTGGCCATATTTGACCTCCACAGAAAAGCCTTGCATCCGGCCCGCATTCTGTCACTCTGAAGATATTGCAAAGGTTGGTGTGGAGTCTCCACTATGATGTGTTCCCCCTGGATGAACGGGCTGTAATTCTTCAATGCCCACACCGTTGCCAGGAGTGCCTTCTCACAATCGTTGAATTTTTCCTCCACAGAGGATAAAGTCTTACTCACATAGGAGATTACTTTATTGACCTTGTCATGCTTTTGATATAATACTGCAGTCAAGCATGTATTTGAGAACTATGTCTCCAAGAAGAACTCCTTGTTTTTGACAGGGTAAGCAAGGCAAGGCGCTTGTGAGAGGCTTCTTTTGAGTTGTCTTACTGCCTCGGCTTGTTCTGGACCCCACTTGGCCCCTCCTTCAAAAGATGGATCAGGGGTCTTGTGATCTCTGCATAGTCCTCAATGAACTTTCTGCTGTAATTAGTTAGTCCAAGGAGGCTCCTTAGTTCCCGCAGATTTGTGGGGTCTTTTAATTTCTGGAGTGCTTCCACTTTCTTTTCCTGGGGACAGAGACCCTGAGGAGTTATCTCATGCCCCAAGAAATTGACATGGGTTCTGCACCACTGTGCCTTTTGAAAGGAGAGTTTTATTCCGGCAGCCCTCAACTGTGTCAGGACATAACGAATCTCTGCTATGTGTTCCTCCACAGTTGAGCTTTTGACTAGAACATCGTCTACATAGGCCAGGCTACCCCTTTCACCCAAGTCGGGCATGGCCTTGTGTAGAAAGATGTTAAATTCATTACCGGAGTTGATGTATCCAAAGGGAGTCCGGGTCCAAGTGTACTACTGCCCCGAAGGTAAAGGCCAGCTTGAATTGGTCCTCCCTACTGACAGGTACAGTCCAGAACCCATTGGTCAGGTCAATTGCAGTGAATACCTGTGACCCCTGGATCTGGGCCAGCCCTTAGTCAATGTAGGGAAGAGGCCATCGGGAAGTATGGACCCATTTGTTGAACTCCCTTAGGTCAGCACAGAGTCTTCACTGGCCGTTTGGTTTCAAAATCCCCAGCACCGGATTATTGGAGGTACTGTGGACTAGATGAATTATCCCACGGGACTCAAGGTTCTTAATTATTTCAGTAAGGGACTCCATTGATGCGAGAGGCAAGCGATATTGCCTCACAAACACTGGAGTCATGCCAGGGTCCATGGGAATTGTTGTTTTGTGGATGTCGGTGCCACTACAGACATATGAGTCCACCGCAAAGAGATATTGAAAATCTAAGAAAACTTGTTTCAATTTTTGCTTTTGCTCCAGAGTCTCACATGCATCAGCTAAGTTGACTCTCTCTTCAACCATCTGCCTTAAACCTGGAAAGACTTCCAGTTTGGCTATTTCAGCGGCCTCCTCCAGCTGGGTGGAGAAGTCCCTGGTCAAAGTGCTGATTCGGACCGATGGCTTCAGGTGGGGGAGGCAGTCCTCGTGGACTTGAAAGATCACCTCATCCCTCCTGAAGTCACAGGTCACATCTCCCTTACCATGAGGGCAGGAAGAGTACACCAGGAAATTCCCCCCAGCCCGGGTGAAGATCCTGTCTGGTGTTGTGTCATCATCACAATCACTGTCAAAACAGTCCTTGGGGATTGGTCCTAACAGTTCATTACCTAAATCTAAGGAAAAATGTCATCATCATCCGCCATTCCAATAATGATGCCTGCGCCCAGAGTGATACTCTTTAGGTAGCTGTTATCCACCTCTGTTGGAATGGTGTTGTGTTCTATGTTGACTAGTGGTGTTGGGTTTACCCCCAACCCTTGCTGTTGGAAGTGAGCATTGAGATGGACATAGGTGTCTGGGTTTTTCAGTTTCTGTCCTCTTTTAATTTTTACTTCCAGTGAGAATTGTCGGGTTCGTTCTGGGATGGTGACTTCCTCTCCAACCTGAATTTCAACTGCATATGGCAGCAGTTGAGCTGACCGAAATGCTTTCTCTGGGTCATCAAAGTCCATGGGATTACCCGCTAATCGGGACCAAGCTTTGAAGTTTATTAGGTCCAAACTAATGGCAAAGCGATTGAGAATATCACTGCCTAAATAAAATGCAGCAAGGACATCTCGCACAACAATTATGGACTATGCTCTTGTTGCCTATGGACATTTTGAGCATACACCTGCTAGGCAGGAGATGTTTGGAATTGGGTGTTTCCACGTCCATTTCCCATTTGTCTAACAGTTTAAATGTGGGAATGGCTGGATCTTTTGGGAGTTTGCAGAACATGGCCTCGCTGATGAAGCTCTTACCATTGTTCACACATACTCGGCCAAGAACAGAGTCCTTCATCTCATTTAACTGAATGGGGATGAACAACTGCTCTCCAATTTTCTGAATATCAGCCAAGCTTTGAGCTGATTTCTCATCTTTTTGGACTATAGGAATGGGATTTTCTGGTTGTGAATTTATATGGAATTCGGAGAGTTTCCTTCCAGTGTGGAATGCCACCTTAGAATGGAAGGAAGGTTGATTTTCAGAAATAGAGAGGACTCGCCATCACCAGTTTGTTGTCCTACTGCAATTACTGTCACGTCAGGGATTTGATTATTCTGGAATTGAAATTCTAATTGGTCAGGTTTTTGTTCAACCATGTGGCATGTGTCATTTAAACTAACATGGTTGACACTCTGTTTTAATTTTATTGTTCGGCTAGTCTGGGTCCACAGGACCTTTTTACACAATCTATGAGGGGAGACAACCTACGCAGGATGTCATTCCCTAGTAAACAAGGTGTGCCCTATGGAGTCACAACAATGACCGGGTACTTCACTTTGTGTCGCCCAATTTTAATGTCCAAATCCGCAGTCCCCTCGACGGGAATTTCCTTTTGGGTGTGGCAGGGAGATACCTGGGATACCTTCAGGCTATACAAACCGCGCCCAGACTCCAGCAAACGCTTCGCGCTGCTCTGCCAGTGGCAGCGTGACATTCACCGCGGTCAGCTAGCATCTTTATCCGCACGCCGGCCCCGATCACCTACAAGAACAAAAGGAGACATCATTAGAGTTCGCTCACCTCCTGGGAGCAGCCTCAGCATTCCGCTCCAGGATCCTGAACAGACAACATCTCTGCGGACTTCGTCCATCATCTTGAAAGGAAAAGACAGAGAAAAGCAATTTAGTAAGCGTTTACTTTGAAATTCTGAAAACATATCTTAACTGCATTGAGTGGAAGGCCCGGGTCGAATCCAGAGTATCAGCGAGTGGTCCACTCTTCTCTACTTACCGCTCTTCATCAGCTCAGAGCACGCATTCCGGACAGCATTTCTACCTGCAGAAAGACAAAAGGTTAGCACAAACAAGCACATAGCGCTGCGCTTCGCGCTAACTTACCATCTGTGCACAAACCTGTGCGACATCATATGAACAGCATCCACACCAACAAGGAAGAGAGAGAAGGGAACAATTACAAAACAAGAACAGCATTCACACCTACCATAAGGAAAGGAGAGAAGAGACAATTACAAGAACAAGAAAGCATTCAAACAGACTTACCTGAAGAAGCAGAGTCACAGCTGGCCTGGACCCGTAATGTTGCCCCAGTGAAGTAACTGGGCGGCAACAACTAACCCAATGCACCTCTGCTCGGAGAGGCAGGACGGAGAGCGCTCCAAATCAAGAAGCAAGGTGAGAGAAGCGCCATGGGGTTCTAGGGTCAGGAAGGGAGCCTGGTCCTGGGCCACCAGAGACAATTAAGCTAATTTTACTCCTGTATTTCAGACCTGGTCATCAACCCCACGAGGGTCAAACGAGGGTCAAAGGGGAAAGGTTCAAGAGTGCAGCAGTCCAGACCGGGTGACGCCCCCGTGGATACCAGGTGAGCGTTACACCTACTCACCCTCTGTTCCTTGGGTTGCACACTTTGGGGGGCAGGAGATTTTGGTTCTGGTTCCTGGGTTTCCAGGGGCTTTTCACAAGTGGGGAAGGAAGCTTATTATACGGCTTTGCACCCCCCCTTCCCCTTGTGCCTCTTCCCTGGGAACCGGTGGGTTTTCGGGGTTCTTCCCCCGTCATTGTTCTGGAGCACAAGACCCTGGATTCGAGGAATTCTGAGCCCTGATTAGGAAAGTTTGGGTACCCCTCCACCCTTGGCCTCCCCTCTCCCGGATTGGGCTGTCTGGGTTTAGGAAAGTGGGGAAAGAAGGATGGGTTGTTTTGGGGGTTAAAGTCTGGCGGGTATCAGGGAAAGAAATTTGGTCTGGCATTTGGGGAATTACTGCCCTCCTGGAGAAAGTGAGGAGGGAAGTTTCCTGGGTTTCCTGCTGTCCAGTTGTAGTTAGGGGTCCCATTTGTGGGGTTACCTCCCTGGCTCCCTGTTTGGGTTTGGCCCGAGGGCCTTCTGGGTTTGGAGTTGGTTGGATTCTGCGCGGGAAGGTTCTTAGGCCCCCCCATCTCCAGATCTAAAATGGGGGCAACCTTCACCTCCGCCACCTTAGCAGCAGCAGGGGTTTTGGTTGTTTTGGGGTTTTTGCTACTATTTTTATTTTCCAACGGCTTCTGTACTTCATAGATGCGCGTGGGTTGTTCAATGACCCAGTCTAGTGATCTTTTCTTATGAAAGTCCCTCACTAGCTGGGTCATAATATACTTAGGGAGAGCATGAAGGAAGGTGTTCACAAATGCCTTACTGGTGGTCTGCGCAAGGCGCGTTTCAATTCCTGAACAAATTCTTGTGGGGCCTGGTCTTCCCCAGATTGTAAGTTGTAGGCTGCCTTGCAAGCCTCTTGAGGGTTCCTATGAATGGAAAAATGTTTCAGGATGACCGCCCTATAGTGGTTCTGATCCTCCAGCCCCGCAAAGAAGCTGGAGTACTCAGGAGAAAATGTCAACTTTACATACTGAATACAGCTTTGGCTGTCCTTCAGATGGAAAGTCTCCATCATCTGTTCAAATAATTCAAGGTGCTCCCAAACCGAATATTTTGCATTTTTGTGGTAGGGCGTGATGACGCTCCTAATAGCCTTTATTTGTTTCAAGGGATCCTTGAGTAAAGCCCTCTTAACTTTGTTAGACTTTTTAGTCCTTGTCACCCTGGTCCACTCATCCTCTGACTCAGAGGCACTGCTACCAGAGGTGGCTGTCTGGTCTTCTAGGCTCTCCCGGATTCTGCGAGATTGGGAATGGCTGGCAGAATGTGGGGGCCTAGTTCCTTGGGTCCTGTGGCACTCAGAAGAGTCTTCTGACTTGCTCCCCGGATTGGTTGAGTACCCCCCCCCACTGTCCTAGCTGGGAAGAGGTTTTTAGTATGCTCTTAGTGGGCCTAATCTCATGGAATTCCCCACCACATTTCACTGCCTGATCTCTTGATGATTTATATTTCTGAGGATCCATTTCTCTGATTATCCCCTCACTGGAGGATCCCTGATCAGAGAAGATAGCCCTAGCACTTGGAAACCTGTACATAGATGCCCGCCCCTCCATTTCTGGGAGGGCCTGACCTATTTGCCCCATATTCCCCATTGGGTTGAAGTCTACCATCTCTATGGCCCTTGGTTCATGTGAGCCAGTGGACATGCGGGTGGAAGAGTCCATGGAATTGAATAGATTAAAGTCTCTGGTGCCAGGGTTCCTGAGGTTATGCTCAGGGGTTTCCCTCTCACATCTGACCTCATCTCTCTCAGCCCCTACTCCCTGATGGCATGCACAAATCTGACCCTTTTGTTCTTCTATTAAGGCCCTACTGGCCTCTAAAGTTGTTCCTGCACGCCTATTTGTCTATGGAGCCTGTCATTTTTCTCACAGAGAGCCTCATTGTCTCTCTATGCTTCCTGTCTGATTTGGGAGTATTGGGCCACCTTTTGCTGCCGGAGGGTCACCTCCTGAGTTCTGTCCTTACTGGCCTGGCCTTTCTTTGCCAGAGCATCTTCCACCCTCCTGGTCTGCTCTAACAGCTTTTCATAGTCCATTTTGAGTTCACCCAGTCCCTGAAGGGCCAGGTGATTTTCTTCCACCTTGGTTTTTAAATGGCTGACTTCCTGCCCTAAGGCATCCCTTTCCTGAATTAGATTACCCCTCTGTGCAGCCAGGTCGTCCCTCTGTTTTTTTTAATGCACCAGCTTTCTTGCGCTCTTCATCGAACTCTGTTTGGGATTCAAGGTCTTTAAGAATTAATTTATTATTTTCTTCTTTTAATTGGTCTATCTGGTCTTGTAAGACGACCATCTGTTCTGCGTAGACTCTATTCAAAGTTAATTGTTGTGCCAGTTTTTGGTGGCTCTGTTTTAAAGAGTCCAACCTTTCTTGACACTCTTTTTGCAGTGTCAGTAATTTGGTGTCTTGCTCTACGCTCTCTTGCTGCAGGAGATCCAGATCTTCTTTTACTTTTGTCAGGTACTGTACGGTTTCACTCTCTGAATCTTAGCTCTTTTGTAGCCTTTGCTCTGCAGAGTCCAGATCAGTCTGGGTCTTCTCTAGGGATTGTACTTAACGTTTTGCCAGGTCTAGGTTTTCGGCATATTTTTCCTGTATTTCTCAAATGTAGAGGTACAGGTACGCCGCTATTTTGGCAATTTTACATTGCTCTTCTTTTACCCTTGGGGCCATATACAGTTCACTAAGTGCCTGAGGTAATGGACCGTGGTCCTGCCATATATCTATTTCTGTGGCAGTGGCTTGTTGTTTGATTTCCTGCAGCCAAACATTCTCATCCTACTCAATCCATTCACCCCTGACAAACAATTTGTGCAGTAGGTGTTCTTTTGCATATTAATTTCCACTGGAGTCGCCATTCCGGAAATATTAATTTCCTCCTGACTTATCTCAGGGTTACTTTTACTTTTGCAAAACAGGCCAAACTCCTTTGAGTATTTCTATTGAAGGGTGTTTTTACAGTGTAGCACAGTGTGGTAGCCCAACAAGGGATATGTACACCGTCAGTTAGCACGCTGCGTTAGACTGTCACAAGTGGTATGTCTAATTCAGGATCTCGTGACGAGCCCCCAATCTGTACGTGATTTCAATTCAGCACACACCCAAGTCAACGCCTAGCATGTAATGCACAACTGAAATCCTTATTTATTGTTGTCTAAAAGTTATTTTATTCTGAACGATGTACCACTCATATCACACCCCTCTCCTGGAACCCCCCCGGTCACACTTAACCAGGAATCAGGTTGGTTTTCAAAGTTAAAATATTTATTTATGTATTTACAATTTAATCACACTATGTTTAATAGGTAAAAAATGATCACCAATGGGGTGATGTAACACAAAATAATCTCTTTAATACACAAGGTGTAATAGTGAGCAAAATGATTCAGCACAGAAATAATACTTTTGTGTGTGTTCAGATCAAATAGCAATGTGGTTTCTAGTTCCCCCTGCACACCCCTCAACCCCCAATATACAATGTAAAGAGATAGGAGGAGAGAGCAGGAATTCAAGAATGGCAGAATTCAAACAAAATATCAATCCCAATTTCCCCCAAGCAACACAAGAGAAAAACATAATTGATTGGCCAGCGGTCAGAATGGTTTTAAAGTTATCTTGCGAATGGATTGGGTAAAAACACTAAATATGGTTTAAATTGCTGAAATTGTTTCGATTCTTATGGGAGCCACTTTGGATAGTTGCACACAAACACTAGCAATGATTTGATACTAAGAGACAATGTGAAATCTTAAAATTGAGGTCAGAAGCAATCAAAAGCTGTTTTACACATGTCAGAATTTCCCTAAAACGAAATTTGCGGCAAACTTATCAGTGCGTGGTAATCGTGATTACGGGAGAACCGTATAGATTTGGGATGCAGTTTTAGATGCAAATTAAAGCTGTGGATGTTAGCTACAAGCAGATGTTGTTTCTAGCACAAAGATTGGTGAAGTTATGGACGTTTTAGTGGAGGTCTTTTTTCGAGACAGACGCAAGAATAGGAAACAGGAATGCACTTTTAAAAGACAAATGGGATTTCTTACACTAGATTATGACTATAGAAAAAAAATTCACGTGGTGGATACTCAATTTCTTTCTGGGGTTCACTTTAGTTACTCACAACACTAATGACTTATGATTTTAGAATACAAATAAGAGAAACTCAGCGCAAGAAAAGTTCTCTGACAATTCTGACAATTCGAATACACTCCTCACAATATCAGGTTCTGAAGACAAGATAGGATGGATTTAAGATAAGGATTAACTATGGACAGTACCTATGCTAGCGACACAGTTCTATCTATAGATGCTCACTAGATATGTTTTTAAACGGAACTGTCAGGATTCTGGTCCATTAAGATTTCTGGTCAGGGAAGGGAATCTGGTTCTGGGATAGACAGCTGGGCACATCGGGTTGGACTGGGTCTGGTCACAGCACGGCACAGGACTGGATCGGGTCTTTTGGTTCTGATGATAATTATTTCAGCAGGAAAGCAGTACAGCACAGTCTGGCTGTATGTTTGATGTTCCCCTTAAGTTTCTGGAGTTGGTTCTGGTTCTGAAAATTTAAGGCCTAGCTGAAAATGGCTCAGCTATGCAATGGGCCTTTCTGCTTTGCCAAGTTTCTGGAGTCTGGAACAAGTAAAATGGATAGTTCTGCAGCAGGATGCTCCGCCAGCATTCGGATAGTGGATGAATCTGTCTCTCCCTTTTCTGCCCTCTGCTGTCTCTATTTATGCTTATTATACAGAGGTGCATTTGCTGGATTATCCTAAGCTCACTCCTTTGATAGGGATTGGTCAAGGTCTCCTCTCTTCCTTGATAGGAGGAGAAAAACAGGGTGTCACCTTTATGGTGTGGGTTTATGAGGCTTATAGTCCACCCCTTGCCTCTTGAACACAAAATCTACTTTTGGTACAATACATATTTCCACACGTGCAACCTCTATAACAATCATATATACAGATCACATATTTTGTGTAGCAGATACTCCTCCAAGCCCTGTCCCTGTGGGATCTTGTGTCTGCTTTTCACAGAATTTTGCCCTTTTCATCTGGAACACAATGTCCAATTTAGGAGCAAATTTCTACAAATGTGCGTGTTGAACATGGGCATACGTATATAAAGTTTCATACTTCTATCAGAAATACATTTTGTGTAATATCACATTTTCCATCGTTTCTTCCCAGAACATGTCACAGAGTTCTGGCACCTTTTCACCCGCGCATCCAAAAATTACATTAACAATGCTGTTATTTCTATATTTTGCACAATTTTACATAGTAAGTTATCAGTCTTTTTAAAATGTGTCTTTTGTCCTTGTTAAGCAACAAATGGTTGTTTAGCTCCACCCCTTTGGTCTCTCCCTGGGACCCAGGAGCATCTCCTCCCTGTTTGTTCCTTGGCAAAGGCCATTTACGACCCTTCACACCTCGCATTTCCTTTAGCTGGAGGATGTCCATTGTCTCCTTCCCCACTGCAGATCAAATTCTTCCCCCACCCTATAATCATCACTTAGGTGTGATTTCCTGCTGGAGAGAGCTGGAGGGAGAGGCCTTGCCTCTGTGAGGAAAGCTGTTATTCCAGTTTGGGTGGCTTTTAGCCAGGCTTAAATTTAGATGTTAATTCTATTGCATTTTTCCTTAACTTAAAAACAAACTTGTGATTTCAAACTAGCAGCTAAAACACTTATTTCAGATTTTAAACCATGGGCTCAAACAATTACAACATAGGTTACTCTCAGGAACAGGCCACTATGATTGCAACCATTTGATTTCAGTTTATACAGGTTTAAAGTTTCTCATGCAGGCTTCTGACAGTTGTCATTCGGGTGGCCAAGGTAACTGCGCCCAGATTTTGACAGATTCCACAGGCAGGCAACTTTTGCTGTGGGTGTTTCTTTGATAATTTCAGCTTTTCAGGACATTGTAAGTTCACAATGATTTCTTGTACTAAGTGAATTGTAGCACCCAGCAAGAATTCTGGATGTTTGAGGGTGTTTTGTACTGACATTCTGCAGTTTCAGCAACCAAGAATAAGGATTTAAAGCAAGATTTTGGGGTTTCCCTTAGCAGACCACTGCTTTTCCCTTCTGTACTCCATTTTCACTTGTTGTGGAGCCCAGTGACATGTTTCAGGAGTGAAATCTCTGTTCCACCACTGACAACATGCATGGTAGATTGGGCAGCCATCTTTTTGTGCTTTGCAGAGCACGACTTTCAGAGGATTTGGCGCACACAAGGGTTTTGCGGCCATTTTGATGTTTCTGGCACCATCAGAACACAGTGATGCTGCATGGCAGAGCAACAAGTGGGTTGAATCATCCCACACGGTTTTGGTTTCAGGAAATGTGTTTGCTCAATCAAAGCGGGCCAATGTATTTGAGCTATAAGGGCCAGATTATGTTCCACCAATCCCTACTTTGACCTGCCCCAAAATCTAACAAATGTGTTTTTTGTTAATCCTGTGGTTTATATTTATAAAAGTTGCTCCAATTGGAGGCAGGGTTGAGATCTTTTCAACCAATTCAGCTTGCAGGGCTGTCTAAATTGATTTCTCCCAGCTGTGGAGGTTTAATAAATTTGTGTTTATTACTGTATGGTGTCTACTCTTCTGTGGAGTGATTTTGTCAGATTACTCATGTAATCTAGTCCCTCTCTACACTTGATTTTTACCAGGAATGCCAGTGCCTCCTCCTCCTTTATGATGAAGAAAAATGTGCCCTTAAATGTTCTTTTCTGAACAACAGTCAACAAAACATGTCCTTGCCTCTCCATCACCCTAAGTTGCTATATTATTTTCTGCAGTTGATTCTTTCCTTCTTGCGTGGGTTTAAAAATGTGGATCCTATATTAATAATTAAATTCTAGTCCTGTGTCCAATTTCTAGACTCCACATTTAGATTCTCATTTCGGTATCCTTGATTGGTCAACTGTCAACTGTTCTACCAGTGCCCAGCAAATTGCCTGGTTATCTTTGTAGGCAATATGAAGGCTTTAATATTGGATGGAATGCTCTCAAGTTAAGCAAACACCTCTCATGGACGTCAATTAGTGGTAGCTGGGATACCAGCTGTCATTCCTGGCAATCTTGGTCCACTGGCACTGCCTATGAGATCCATGGCCTGCTTAACTGACAGTCAGAGTGATTTATTGTTCACTGATAAAAACACTGTTGGCCTGAAATAAACCGCTTTGGTCTTGGCACTCTAAGTGTGTTTGGTGTACTGGCATAAGGAAATGAAACATTTTCTACAATGACACTTGCCATGGCATCCTCAGAATTAACATTATGTCAGGGGCCATATTCCTCTGCTTATACATTTTGTGTCTGTATGGCCACGGGCAACATCTTTGTGTTTTCAATTGGCGCAAGTTTTATGTTCTTTGTTGTTTGTGTGAGACCTCATTGTAAACCATGCAAAACACTTCTCTTCTATATTTAGAAAATAACCTTTTTATACAGCATGTAGAAACAGATGGTGGTAGCTCAGTGAATTAGGTGTTTGCTGCTAGTAACTGGTCATGCTGTATCCCATCAAATAAATCATACTTGTTTCACCCAAAATGTTTTGATAGAGACGTCCATCATAATTTCATATTACACCCTTAATTTAAAATCAGAAAGTGACATTCAAATAAACAATTGCTAATTCAAAGCAATTACAAGTTATCATAAAAGGTAATGCCCTAATGTTCTCTTAATGTCAGTGTCAAGGATCTCAACCCCTGTTACTTGGCGGCCAAGGGTAAGCAGCTGTTTGGAGCTGCAGTTCCCTGCTCCACTAACTTTCCTGGCTGGTCACTGGGCTTAGCCACGCCCCAATGCATAAAATTGGCTTGTTTCACCCTTGCCGGCAAAGCCCACGTGGCCAAGGGTAAGCGGCTGTTTGGAGTAGCAGTTTCCTGCTCCACTAACCTTCCTGGCTGGTCACGGGGCTTAGCCATGCCCCAATGGATACAATTGACTTGTTTCACCCTTGCCAACGAAGCCTGCACGGCTAATGGTAAGTGGCTGTTTGGAGTCACAGTTTCCAGCTCCACTATTTCCTTGCTGGTCACAGGGCTTATCCATGCCCCCAATGCATAAAATTCACTTGTTTCACCCTTATCAGCGAAGCCCGCATGGCCAAGGGTTAGGAACTGTTTGTAGCCGCATGCTGTTCGTAGACCGTGGACAGATTACCTGTAATAGCGAGAGAGTGCTTCTTATGGCATACATGAGTACCTTTCACTATTGTGGGTGATCCTATTGATATTGACTATCCGTTGAAATCTGTAACCTGAACTCTTTTCCTCTGTATCATCTGCCCTGTTAGCAATCATTGCAACTGGTCTTGAACAGTTGGGATACAAACTGTGGCTTGGTCAGCCAGTACCTCTTTGACTTCCTTTGGGAATTGACTCCTTTTGCTGTAATCGGACCAACAACACATAGCCCACCTGCATTCACTGTTTGACGCAGGAGCGATGGGGGGCAGACTAAGGCAGCCCCTTAATCTGCCAGGTGTTCCTCTTGCCTATTACAGAAAAAGGGTCTGGCGATTTGAACACACAGCATGCTGGCTGGCAAACGAGTGGTTGTGCACTCCCACTGTATGTCCTTGGACTGATTTGATCAATTCACTTTTAGCCTGTTATTTCTCTTTTTATATGTTTATCTTTGTGCTTCTGTGTTAATTTTTACATAACTTTTATATAATGGCGAAAAGAAGAGCTGAGCTTACAATCTCCCCAGACAATAGGCAGTGAAATATTTTTCACTTGCTCCAACCAATTAAGGATGTGAATAGCCTTATTTCATAGATAATGGGGTTATTGTCTGATATAGACAACATAGATCACTCAGCTGACCATCTAACTGCGGAGACTCAGGTGAGACCGATTAATTATTTACTGTGCCCTATGTCCCGATCCCACCAAAGGTTAAAAAACGTGGCATGGCCACTGATCACGCCATCCTCCAAAAGGACCCCTGGCCTCATATCAAGTGCGTTTGAATCCAGGCCAAGAGGTGGCAGAATTTTGTACCGTCTGTTAAAGACGTGGGCGGGAGTAGTGGGGCGAGAGGAAGCTGGCTCTAGACCAGTTACAGAGATTTAGTCTCATGAAGTCAAAACAGCTGTAGGTGGGATGTCCACTGAAATGGGGGGTCTATCACTCCCTGAACCAACTGTATCCACAGCAGAGGAGAGAGGGGGTGGGGCGGTAGGCACCCAAAAACAAGCAGTGTGAACCTACTTCTGCTCGGGTATTACTGAGGAGTCTATTAACAGCCATTGTGGTAAGGAGGCAAATGTTTCATGTAGGGGCTCAAGTGGGGGCAGGAGCCGGAACACAATCCCAGGAAAAAAAACTCAAGGAAGAACACTCATGCCAAACCTAACACCCAAAAAGATAATCCCACTAAAAGGAAAGATTGATGTACACAGACTTGCCTGCAAGATTATATGCCTATCACCATAACAGATGTGGGTAACATGAACTTAAAAATCAAAGGGCTATTTTTAGTTACCAAGAAGGCAATTATTAACAGCATGGAGAGACGATTTTTGCCGCTGGCTGCTGATTTGAAGGCCCTAAAGGAGAAGGTTGTATCAGTGACCCCTGGAATCAAATACCCCCCCAAAACCGACAATAACCCTATGAATGTAAGAAATAATGTAAACAGCATCAGGAGGAAAGGGCAAGGATGCAAGCGCACCTCAAGATCAAATGATCCCGCCAAGTACGTAAATGGCAGGAACTAACAGTCAATATGGACAAAGAAGATACCAGGATTACTACCCGGGTTCATGTGATCCACCACTCACTGGCCCCAATCATATTCCGATCGGGAGACTGCACCGGCCCCCATGCCTTAGATTAGGATCTAGAAGTTCCCTGCATACAGAATTCAAAAGGGGGTGCCCCTTGATAATTATGACCAATGTGCCTGACTAACCCCAAACTCGCATGAATACAAGATGCCTGGCTCAATAAAACCATACACTGGTTCAGACACACTAGAGGATGTTTGCTCCCTGATCAAACAAGATCTAGATCAGTGTGCAAGGGCTCCTATCCCGCACTCTAGATTTGATTACATCCAGGTGTTCATGAAATCGTGGAAATTGGTCGATGGGCTTTTGGGATTAGATATTAGATCTTACCCCCCAAAGAATGTCAATATCACACTCAAAGCCTCGGGCCCATTTTATCTCGGATCCGAGGAGCAGGGATTGAGTGCCTTGAGCGCAACCAAAGAACTCAAACAAGGGGGATTATAAGAGGGAGGTTGTGACGGGGGGCTGAACGACAAGGGCATGTCATCTCTGTAGACCTAGGTGAAGTAGATTAACTAACGCCTGACAAGCGTAATAAGGGGGACCTTGAGGCACATCACTTTTTATCATGGAACATAGCTCGTCTCGTTAAGTGCCTCAAAGACCCAGAATGGATTGCTTTCATAAGGAACTTCCATGTAGTTCTTATGCAAGAAATCAGGGCTTTAGCACCAATTGAGCTACAGGGCGTCCAATCTACCTTACTGTGTAGCAGCCAAAAAAGGATCCAAGGAAAGGCTGTATGGTGGTCTCCTGATCTGGATAGATACCACTTTGTACTGTGAGGTGTTAGTAATCGAAACAAGCTTGTCCAATCTGCAACATCTGAAAATCTGAATTAATGCAGATGAGGAACTTTCACTATTCAATGTATATAACAGACCAGCAGGAAGTGGAGGTATGGAAATAATGGAAAGATTGCACACCCAAGGAAAGGAGAGGTGCCATTATAAAGGCAGCAACGCTGTTACTCTGGTTGTTGGCAATCGGACCATCCCACCCGTTCTCCTTGCAGACGGATTTTCCTTAAACTAGGACTATCCCAGACTTAAACAGAGATGTTTGTGCATTATTTGCAAGAATCCAGCAAAGAGAATTACAAAGATCTTTTCAAATTTGTGATATGTACACATCATCTTAAATCAGACTATCATCATGAGGTTTGACTCATGTATGCTAATTTGAAGGGATGCATTCAATAACATACCAAACATAAGGAATATTTTACTGTGACTCATTCTCAGTATTGTGGATAATTAACCTCCTGAGGAACCGTTTGCAACAAAGAGTGGGGAAACACATGTCGAGGGCACAAACTGCAAGAGGGCACAAACTGCAAAATTTAAAACAATTGAGGATAAAAAAATGACAACTTTGCACAAACTGCAAAATTCAAAACTATTGAGGATATAAAAATAACTTTTGAGGACACAAATTGCAAAAATCAAAATAATTGAGGAAAATTGCAAACTTTGGAAATCTAAAACAATTGAGGACACAAATACGATAACTTCTGACAGTTCAAGAGTTGATAATCAGTGAATCCAAACCAGAGTGTGAAAGCAAGAGGAGTTAAGTGATGTTTCTTCAATGAAATTAAAGTGAATTGAAAACTATGAACTATGATTATTGACAACGAGTGGCTTGCAACTAGATTGTCTAAATCACCTAAGACTAATGTATTTCAACTGACCTTTTCATTTTCACAATGTTTTCACTTCTAGCATATGAGAATAATAAATCATTCTAAAGAACTACACAACAACATATTCTATTGCATTTTTTCAAGAAAGAGCGCAACCTAGGATTTCCTATTTTTCTCATGTATCATGGCTCAAGTCAGCCTCTGAGAAAACCTGAGCTGAAGCCTTTTCTTTTCACTCTCATTTAATCACTCAAATCCATTTTTGGAGTGTGCCATCACTGTCCAAAAGACTGGCAATATTTCCTCATTGTTGGCAATCTTAACTTACAGCTCGAACCCATAAAACAGTTAGAAGGGATCTGGGAAGACCAGGACTTGGCATGGGACATCCCAATGTGGAAGCCAACCCCACAAATAGAGTTCATCATCGTGTGCTGGAAATAACCAGACTTTTATTTGATCTGAACCTTAGAGCCTGTAAAGGCAGACTTAGTAAAGAGGAACCTGCCCAATATACTTTCAAGTGCTGTAATGGACAGTCAATAATTGATCACATTTTAATTACAGGGAAAGACTGGGGCAAGGTCTCAGACTTTGAAATTATTAGTAGACCAGGCAGTGACCATAGGCCTCTCAGCCGTAAGGTCTCTTTAAATAGCCTAATGGGGGAGGTAGCATCCCAGAGACTAGGTCACTGGAAAATGTCCTCTCAGGACATGCCCGGAAGGCTGTGAAATGGGTGAAGATAATAGAAGCAGATGTTAAAGCAACCATGTATGGGGTAATACAGCACAGTCTAGGTTTTATCTGTAATGAATCACACTCGGATATGGAAATTATGTCTGATGTTGAGGGTCTTAAAGGTAAATCAGAGCCCTTTGTTTCCCATCCCAGCCATTACATAAAAAAGAGAGCAATCACTAAATGTGCCTGGTATGATACTGACTGTTGCCAAGATTGTTGACAATGTTAAAGGGGGCCCAAAAGTGAATAAATCCAAACTTACTCTGTTGAGACTGGAATGCAAGAGATTGGCAACCAAGAAAAAGAAAGACTATGCTACTAACCAGTGGAGTAAGTTGCAAAAAGCCAGCCTTGAGAGAGAATGTTCTTTTCTGGAAGTTAGTCTCTGGAAAGGTTTAAATTTGTAGCATTACGGGTGGGGTTTGATGGTTCAATTTCAAGGGTTTGTATAAAGATCAGGGCCAAGATCAGTATGTGGCTACCCAGCATACAGAACCCTCCTCATTGGGCTTAGCAGAACCCTCTACATTGGGCTTAGCAGAATTTTGTGTCAATATGAGGGATGTAGCTATATCATCACAAAAAGCAGCAAGGCAGCATGCCCAGACTTTGTTCCACCTGATTTATACAAAGATGAAATCAAGATCTGAGCGTCTGTCCTGAGTATACTCTTCAATGCTATCATCATGCTAGGAAAGGTTCCTTGTTCGCGGCAACAGGCTTTGCTGGTCCCAATATATAAAAAGGTGAATTACCGGCCAATTTCTTTACCGGCCAATATCTTTACTTGGCCGCTCAGGAAAAATATTTGGAAACATTATTCTAAACTCATTGCAGGAGTGGGTAGACAACAATCATAATCTAACCAAACTTCGGATCTACGTGATCTGACCGCTGCTGATTTGCCCATGGCCAGAAAGTTCACATAAGAAAGGTCTGGACCACCAAAAGTTTGCACCGTTCTCATGCGAACACATGTATATACTCACTTCCCCACCCACAGCCACAACAGACCCATGACACACCCCCCACCGACACCCCCAACACAAACAAACCCCACTTACCTTTTTCTTCACGCTGAGTCCCTGCAGCGCCAGTTCCCTTTCACTTCCTTTTTTTTCTTTTATTTTTTTCGGGGGCTGCAGGGGTTTCCCCCACAATCCCCGCTCACAATACTCTGAAGTATATTGAGCGGGATGTTGCGGGGGACACCCCCGCAGCCCCCATTTTTATTTCATTTTTTGTGCCTTTTGTTGCGGGTGTGCTGTGGGTGTGTCCCCCACAACAGCCCGCTCACTATACTGTGTGGTATAGTGAGCGGGGTGTTGCGGGGAACACCACCGCAGCCCCCTTTTTTTATTTTATTTTATTTTTTTATTTTTATTTTTTTCAGCAGGTGGGCTGCAGGGGGGGCCACAACACCCCGCTCACTGTACCACACAGTATAGTGAGCCGGGTGTTGCCCCCTGTTTTTTTTGTTCATTGGTGGGCTACAGGGGTGTCCCCCGCAAAACCCCGCTCACTATACCACACAGTATAGTGAGCCAGCTGTTGCGGGGGACGCCCCCGCAGCCCCTGCAGCCCCCGCAATTTTTATTTTTTTTTACTTACCTGCAATGCTACCAATCAAGGTTCAACCTTTTGGCGTTCGAACCTTTGGTGGTAGCATTTTTAGACCTTTTTGTACATGTAACCATTTAGATACGGTCAACACGTACAATACCCAAACTTGAGGCAGGGTTCCAGAGGATCAATGCTTCATATTGTTTCTCATAATACAGAAATACACATTGTTATTGAAGGTTAAACTTTACGCTGTCTTTTTAGATTTAAGAACTGAGTTTGACAGTGGGGGTCATTCCGAGTTGGGCGGTAAGGGTTTACGGGCACCTGTAAGGATGCCGGTGCCGGTAAACCCTTACCGCCCTATTCCGAGGTCCCTTAGCGGGTCCCAGCAGGAACGGCTGGTCTGACCAGCTGTTTTTTGCGCAACCCCTTAAGGGACCTTGGAGCTAATAACGGGCCCGCAATTTGAGGGCCCGTTATTAGCGCTTTCACCATTCCCATTGAGCCCTATGGGGGCTCAAATGGGAATGGAGAATGGTTTACTGAATGGGGGATTTACCAGGTTCTCCAAGGTCGGAATGACCGGCTAAGTCCCCATTCAGTCAGACCGGACCCAGACCCGGGTTTGGAGGCAGCCATGGTGCTAATAGCTCCAATGACCCCCAGTGTATCTAAAAGGCATTGATGGCAAATCCTGCACGAAAGAAAAGCCCCGACCGAAGAGGTAATCGACGCATTAACAGAGAGTTGTTTGGATAGCCCAAAGGGCAAGGAAAGGATTCCAACCTTTTTTTATGCTGATGACGGCGTGATCCTGGCGACCTCACCTCAAGGCCTGAGAACCTCCCTTAATGTCTTCAAAATTAAATGTAAAGAATTTGACTTGGTGGTAAATACAGAGAAGGCTAAGGGGATGGTTTTCAGACTTAAACACTCAAAGCTCTGCTCTCTGCAACTGGGAATAGAAGGTATCACACTTGCGCAAGTGAGGTTCTTTGGCCATCTAGGAATCCGTTTTCAGGAAACCGGGGAATGGGCAGCACAGATAGAGAAGTTTAATTTAAACTTAAGTAAGTATAGCAGTGCAGCCAAGTCTTATTTTTACAAACTTGTGAGTGGCACAGTTTCCCCAGCATTAGTTTTGCATTACAAACAGGCCATACCAGTCTTAACATATGGGAGTGGACATCTGGGGCTGTGGAAACATAAGGGCACTGGATGTCACAGAATCTAAAACTTTAAAACAATTGTTGATGCTCCCTACGAGTGTTCCCTCAGCGTGTGTGCGCATGGAGCTAGATGTCATGGCAGTGCGTACTTTACCTCGCTGACACGGGAATTGTACTGGTTATGGTTGTGGCATACAGAGGGCCTCGATTTGCAAAGGGAATCCCTAGTTGACTTGATGTCACTGGAGCGGGGCAAGAGGCTTAATTGGGTCAGACACATAAAGGAAACCCTATTGACCTATGGCGAACACAGTCTATGGGAGACACCCATAAGTATGAACAATCCGGTTTAGCACTAGAATAAAACAAACTATGTATGTGACATCCAGGAGTCACCTAGCAGAAGCAGCGAATAGATTACAGCTGGCCTCGGGGTACCTTTTTTAATTCAAAGCATTTGTTGGTTTTGGAAGCTATCTAGAAAGGATGAGCATTCAGTTTGAAAGGGCAATGTATATCCGGTTCAGGTCAGGCATACTTCCTTTGGAACCGCTCACTCAACTGTGGTAACTTAACAATAGCGAAGAATGTCCGCTCTTTGCGGCTGTTTATGAGTCAGTTACCCATTGCCGATTTTCTTAACAGCAGGGATTCATCACACTGGTGATGCACAGAGACTCTGTAAATTGTCTACCTGTTCCCATGTGGTATTTGCCACTACGCACAATATTCACAGAAGCTTGAAGCTCAGACCCAGAAAATATCAATGATAGACTCGAAGAAGTCTACATTTTTCTGTATGCACTGAGAAGTTTTTATATCTGCTATTAATCTTAAATATGCACTCGTTTTTAGCATAATATTAGCTGAGGCATTTTAAGCAGGTGTTTTAAACAGAATTGTATTTTTTAAATGTTGGTATCTTCATGTTTTGCTGCTAGCTGGTGCTTTTAAAATGACTGCAGGTGAAATTACTAATTTTAAGACTCTAAGGTCCCGATTCATGGAATAATCTGTGCTGAAAAAACAGGATTTGCACGCGAAATCATGTGCAAGTCCCTGTTCGTCGATTCATGGAATACAATACGCAGGGCTTGCCCAGGACTTGTCAGGAATCTGCGCCGGTCCAACACGTCACTGCGAGCCGACGAACGCCTTGCACGAGACTCCAAGGGAAGGGCCGGCCGGGCCAGCACAGCCACCTAAAAAGGGGGCGGACATGTGGAATGAGGAAGAACAAGCGAAAATGTGGGCGTTACTAGGGACATTCCACCGTCAAACAATCGTACCGCCGATATGCGCACAAAACAACTGTTTGCATGGAATTGAACAGGGAACGCCGGCGCACGAAAAATCACGTGCAAATCCAGAGACACCTACGCCACGCGATAGCAGGAGTAAACATCAACGCGCACACTTACAAATGCATAAAAAGCAAGCACGATCAACAAACACACATATACAGCCACGATGAATGCACCATTTGTTGCAGCAGTCATCTTGGAACACCGCAGGTGAAGGAGGATGATTGCCAGGGCCCGGATTTTCCACCCAAGGACCAGCCTTTTTGGGATGCCTGATGACCAGGTCTATGGCAGGTATAGGTTCCCCAAGACTCGAACAACAGTTATCCATTCATCTGAATGCCATTGGTTAATTCAAAAAGTACAAATTTTAATGGAGATAGCAAAATAGTCTAAAATACATGATTAAACCCTCTAAAAAGATACAAGTGTATCGTGTTGACAAAGACAAACATTAAGAACATACAATTCTAAAAGATCTTAGAGATAATGACTTTCTAATCTCTAATTCTTCTATTCTAATTCTATTCAATAATTAGGATTAGATTGTCCCTTCATTGGAATTTTCAATTCACTCAAAACAGTTTAACTAATTAGACTGACAAAAAATTCTCAACATGTTTCAGTCCTCTGTGTAGGTCTTGGGACTTTCTTCAGGAGTAGTCAATAAGAGGGGTTTAGAATAGGCTTCAGCTAAGTATGAACTCTTCTGGCCTCTTCTTTAAGATGATAATAACTGTTGATAAAGAAACATTAAAAAAGAATCAATTTATGTTTCTTTAGACACATTTAGAGGTGTCAAAAAAGACTACAGGGTCCATTTGGTTACCTGGTCTTCTTAGTGTGGGGGCTTTCTTGATTAGCAGGCGAAAAAATGTCCACATGTGTTGGGCATAATTTTCTTGGGAGGAAGGATATTCCTACCGAATCTGCAAACAACAAATTATTTTATTTACAAGAAAGTCTACTCCAGCCTTCAGCTTAGAAAACACAAAGCATTCTGGTAATTGCAGTTCCTCTGCGAGGTCGTTTAATTTGGAGAGGAGTGGTGTCCTTTCTTTAGTAATTGGTTATGGTTTCTATATATTTTAAACGTATTTTAAACATAATGGCGAGATCATAATAGCTTATCCCTTATGCATGGGTTCTTAAAAAGGTCGCATTTTAGTCATCTTACCAGTAGTTTAGTCAGAAAACTCTCTCTTTTCTTTTCCTTGCAGCGATGTTGTGCAGATGTGTTAATGCAGTTTTAGCTTCTGTGTAGAGGCTTCTACAATTGGTTTCTGAAATAAACCACACGGGTTGTATCCGTTAGTTCTAAATGGATTCCTGTTTCCCATTGCTGAAAACAGTTCGAAAAAAGACTTCAGTAAAACTGTTCTCCAGCTATTCTTAAAGCTAGAAAAGTGCTAAAAAAATGCTAAAAGGATGTTAAAAAATGCAAGTCAAATGCTGAGTTTAAATCTAAGTGCTATCTTACTTCTCTGTATTTCAATACTTTGCACAGGCTACCGTGTGTATCATGATTTACCTGTTTATTGATCTCTAGTCATTCCCAATGGTGCCACTACAGGGTGGAGTGGTATCCCTGTGGGCTGGTGTCTTCTATGGGCTGATTTTAGCTCCTTCTGTGAGATCCTCCTTCATGAGTGCCTGCGCCTGTTCTGGTTAGTATCTATGTTTGGGCCGCCATTTTGAGACGTCTATGTATAGCTCTCTTAGTAGTCCTTTTTTAATGTTCATGTCATTAAAGGGCCTCTACTTCAATTGTGTTCTCTGGCTCTGCTATTAACAGTCAAAAAGAAGGTTGTGCCGATGATTATAAATTATACATTAGGGCGATCAGATTTTTAACCAATCTATAGACTCGTTGAGTCCTATTTTGTCACTTTTAGTTAAAAAAATTAATCTCTGTTCTTTTTCAAGTAGGATTCTATTTTTTTGTATTGTGATCTCTCCCTTGTACCATTAGTAAAACGGTCCAGCTGAAGTTTTCATAACCATGTTGTGCTTCCCCAAAATGTTTTACTAGAGGTGCGTTAGTGACTTTATTTTTCAAACAGCTTTTATGTTCAAGCATCCTGGTTTTTACCTTCCGGTTTGTTTTCCCTATGTAGTGTTTATTACACGGACATGTGATCATGTATACTACATATTCAGAATTGCAATTAGTCATTAGTTTTTGTTTCCAAGGGGTGAGTAACCCTATGTCTATTTCTTTGGTTTTTTGGGTTAATTTACACATTGCACAATTAGTGCATGGGTAATGTCCAATTATAGGTTTAAGTCCCCAGGATTCAGTCAGGCTCAGGGTTTTTGTTGGTTTTTCTTTGAGTTTGTTACTACTCACTCTGTTCCCAATCGTCTTGGATTTTTTGTATGCAAAAAGAGGAACAGGAATAGGTTCCCCCCATAACATCCTAGACCTGGTCACAGAGTGGGGAGATGACCTCACATCAGCCACCATGTGCTCCCAAGCACTAAGCCCCTGGCAAAAGGTGCTCACTGTTCTGCATTTTTTGGCCACTAGTTCATTCCAGCGTACCACCGCCATAGTTGGTGTATCTCCCAGGCCACGCAGTCACGCTGCTTACACCAAGTATTGGCTATCATAACAGCACATCCTTCTGGCCGCCGGCATATCTATTTGCCCAGAATACCAGCAGAAAGGCAAGCAGTGATCCTCGATATTAATGGGTTGGCGCACTTCCCAAAAGTGCTAGGTGCCATTGATTGCACACATGTTGCTCTACGTCTACGTCCACCTTGAGCAACATAGTACATCTACCGCAACCATAAACATTGGCACTCAATGTTCAGGTTGTGTGTGATGCCAATGGCATCATTACTAAAGTATATGCCAACTATCCTGGCAGCACCCATGATAGCTACATCTTCAGGATGTCCCCGCTGCACAGGGCCATGGAAGCTAGGAAGCATGGCAACACATGGCTCATTGGTGAGTATGAATGGTTGCACAGAGACCAATAGATACTGTCAACAAATGACAAGGACAACCATTCTCACCTCTACAGGGGACAGTGTCTACCCTCTAAGCACATACATGATGGCACCAATACGCAACCCCAACTCACCTGCCCAGGTAAGGTACAACACTGCCCATATTGCAACTCAGGGCATAGTGGAATGCTCATTCGGAGTGCTCAAGTCACGTTTCCGCTCCCTTGACCAATATGGTGGTGTGTTGCTATATGCACCACCAGTAGTCTAAAGGATCATTGTGGCAGCATGTGTCCTGCACAATGTTGCAACACGACTTGGCATCCCGGTGAACATGGTGGTGGCACCCCATCTACACCCACAGGCACACGGCTTGCAAATGGCTGGCCAAAGGGCATGTGGAGAGGTTGCACTTACCCAGCTTGTGCAATCTTATTTCACATAAAATCCTTCCCCTGTGGAGTGCACACAATCCTGCCAAATCGCGGGTGCCATTCAATGATGACATTGTGCCCACAAAACCACCCTGAGAAAGTGCCTTTGGAAGTGAAAATGTGTGTGCTTCCCTTAGAACTAAAAAAACATTTCTATTAGTGTTTCGAAAAGAAACACGTAGAAGCGGGAGGACACCACTACCACCATGCCAACCATTTAATTAAATCACCTCTTTTGCACCCAAACCATCCCATGTGTAAAGATAAAGGATATTGATATTGCACACTATGCCACTGTAGTGATCCCCTGGCACTTGAAACATACCTGTCAAATGTGTAAGCATCGATAAATCCTGAATCATCATGTCTGAGCTGCAAGCCATACATATCCTCAACAATTTACATAACTGTACACATGTCCTAAAATGTGCATGATGTGCACAAACAACTCCCTATTGTGGAGTGCAGAAAAGCAGTGCAGTATTGACACACAAGTTACTGAACATGTTAACATGACCACAATAAACACCATCCACAAAAGAAACATTAACAATAGTTAATAGACAATTGTGACAAAGAGTGAAACTCACCAGAATTACCACATGCAAACATGCAGCAACAAAAGTAGCCATTCCATAATGAGCAAGATAAATGCACATCTTACCTGTCCCCTTGGCATGCAGTCACCATTAAAGTTTCATCCCATGAAATAGCCATCATTCGCTGATGGCAAGATCTGAAGAAAATGAACAAACTGAAAGTGAGTGCAGCTAACACATCCATGCACCCAAAAATTCAAGAGCCATTTATTTATTTATGCCATGTGCACTCCTCAGTGACATACAAGACATGCAAACACCAACTCACAAGATAACCATCAACATGTGTCCCAGCACACATGCAGCAACACCTGCACACTGCATGAAAATCAAACACAAGAAAACACCCACAATAGGGAGACTGTAGGTTTTGCTGGCGTAAAAGCAGATGTAATTTGCAGTGCACCATGCCTGGATGGCGGAGAGGCAGTCAGGGATGAAGGAAGGTGCAATGGCATCAGTAGGAACTTTGAAGAAGAGTTGTGTCTTGTCAGCATAGCATTGGAATCTGGGGAAGAAGGAGGCAGACCAGTGGTAGAAGTGTACGGAAAGAAGTAGTGGAACTATGTTCCCTACTGGCGTGCACCGCTCCCCACAAACCCCATCGCCACTCACCCTCCCACGCACAGTACAAACCCCTAAACATATGCGCCTGCTGTTTAGGGGGAACGTTCAGTGCATTGCACTGAAAGTGCAAGTTTCAACTACTTCCTACACTTTTGTTTTAAAACAAAATAATTCCGGAACGGTTTCTTTTTAAAATAAAAGTATAGGAACAGTAAAACTTCATTTAAAGAAGTAGAGGAGCACCGCTCCTGACCGCTCCCGCCCACTTCGACCACTGGCAATGAAGCATTCCAGCAGGGAAATGTATATGTTAAAGAGGCAGCGCAATAGAATAGAGCCCCGGTGTATGCCACAGGTGGAGGTGAAAGTAGGGGAGGTGAAAGTGCCAACAATGGTTTTGGAGGAATGGTCGGTTAGGAATGAGCTAAGCCAGTTCAGTGCCGCTCCGAGATAACAAGGGTATCATGCAGCATTTTTATGATGATGGAATGGTTCACTGTGTCAAATGCAGAAGAGAGAATAAGGAGGATGAGGACAGCAGGGGATTTTGAATTGAGGGATGCAAGCAGTTCGTCACGGGTGTTCAGGAGAGCAGTGTCTGTGGCTCAGGAAGCTTGGAATCCACACTGGTGATCATGTAGACCACCAACAAGTGCGGTATGGGCGTTGAGTTGGGTGAGGTCCAAATTCTCGAGCAGTTTTCCCAGGAAGTGGGTGATGGAAGTGGGGTGCTAGTTGGCTGGGCTGCAAGGGTCTGCATATGGCATTGTAAGGATGTGCTGCACAAGGGGAGTGCTTGAGGGAGGATGGAAAAGAACCAGTAGCAAAGGAGTGGTTGGCGAGATCAGCAAGAGCAGGGTCGAGAGAGGAAATATTGTCCTTGATTGTTCACAATGAGCATGGGAAACCCTGTTTGGAAGAGACCTTCATGGATTTTCCAACTCTGATGACTTCCTCAGGGGAGACAAGAGCAAAGGAGGAGAAGGCAGAAGGAGGAGGGTGAGTGGTAGTGGTGTCAGAGGGTGAGGGTTTGGTTTGAAGAGTGCATGACAAGGATGTTCAGTATGTCCATTGTTTTTTAAAAGAAGGGAGACGAACGTGCATTACAAAGGGACTGTGAAGGAGTAGGGGCAGAAGATAAAGCGGATGTGTTTGCAGGTTACCTGCACATTCTGCAGAGTTCAGCCATGATGCAAAGCACAAGAATACAAGTAGAGAAATACTCACCTCTTGCACTCCTGGCAGGATCATGTTTCAAGCATCAATTCACAGAGGCTGATGTCAGAATGGAAGGCTAGCCACCAATGAAACTGCCATGGAAGACATAAGCAGACAACAAAAAGCAATCTGAGACAGCAAGCAAGGATAAATGCATGCTAAATGTAGGATGCAAACAAAAAGTGCATGGTCAATGCAGACTTCATTGTGACAGCATACAATTGGTCAAATACTGCATTCAATTTAATGCAGCAGTACCATGCACCCAGCTCTGGTCAACTTGAAGCTGCAAACACCATGGTGCAGCATGCATGGTACATGCATATGAATACTCCAACACCACTAAACGTAATGTGCTGGTATACAACATAGCATCCCAAAAATGTGCATCAATGTGCACATGGTTGTGGCTTGTAACTGGTGCTGCACACCATAATTGGAGAACCCTAAGCAAGAGAGGCTGAATGTGCCGTCGATCCATAACCCCACAAACAGCCGGCCCTGCAACACACACCCAAACACCCAAGGAAGGCACACACAGTTGGAACTCCCACAATTTAGAATATGAAACCAGTGGCCACACCAATCCATAGAAACAACACCATGGCCAGACCTATCACCAGAACCACACCTTGTGAAACATGCACCCATTAAGAAGTACTGGTGACCCACAAGACAAGTCAATCCCAAGTGATCACACACAGTGCAAGACTCCCTTAAAACACCACACAAGCATGTGCAAATGCCCTTTTCTTACCTGCACATGGTATCCACCTGCCTTTCATTCAATGTACACCATCGGGAGACGCTTCCCCTAAATCCAATGACATGCATAGTAATCACAGGAAAAACATGCCCATCCATGCAACACATGAATCAATACTGAAAATATGCAGAGAGCACCCACTGCAGAAGCACCACAGGGAGCAAGAGGGTGACAGGACATAGACTGTGATCTGACCATGAGTGCAGCATACCACAACAGAGAGAGGGAGAGAGAGTGACACTGAGAGGAAAGACCAAGCAAATGCTGCATCAAGTAGTATACTGTCTGGATTGGAGATGGCAAATTACATGCACTACACCACAGTAGTTGCAGTCAAAGATGAATTGACCAAGGTAGGTAACACAGTGACATGAGTACCACTTAAAGAACCATACTGGCATGTTTGCTTGCAAAGCACATATAGTTTAAGTTACACATGCAGCAAACATGGTGACCAATGATGCATGCTCAACATGCAAGACAGTGCTAATGCTTACCCGCTGACTGTGTCAGCATGGTGTGAATCCTGCATCACCTTCACCTGGAACTGTGTCTCCAAATTAGGTACAGGAGGGACAGTGCATGGTGGTGGGCATGGTGAGCATGGATGTCAAAGGCTGCGCAGTGTCTCCCCCGGTACAGCAGTCACCGCCAGATCATGGATTACTGAAACAACATGCAAGAAGACATTACAACAGGCATTGTGAAGTACCATTCACACAGCACACATGTGCAAGGGAACTCTGAACCCATAGTTACCTCCTTATGCCATCCTGTACACAAGCATGCAAACATGCAAGTTGACCTTACTATGCATGCCTGCATGTCCAGCACTTCAAACGTCATGGTCTTGAGAGGTATTAACATCACAGCTCAGGGAAAAAATAAGTAAAATAACAAAATTAAATCCTGGAAAGGGCAACTCAAAAATGAAATACCAACATCCAGGCATGGGGTTAACTAAAGAAAAATCAAAAATTTCCATCATGGACGGGGAGTGGGGAGAGCCAGGGCTCATGTCAATTTACACATGGGTGGAAAATAAAAAAATTAGAAAAATCCCCTCCGTGGGCTCACGGATGGCACGGCTATGGTCGACCGGGAGGCATGTCTCTGCTGCCACCACCATCCTGCATTGAATCATAATGTGGAACAGGTGCTGGAGGCTCACCACGCAGTGCAATGGTCCTCAGTGTCAGTGGCCATGCGTGACACTGATGACTGCGCCACTATACGGTTCAGTCTGTTCAGAGCGCATTATAAACAATTCAAAATCAAAATCAAATTCAAATGAATGCACCAGCAGACTGAGGGCTTGGAGGTCACCATGCACAACCTCACGGGGTTGCATGGAGATCTGTCATTATAGTCTCCCTCAGTGATAGCTTCTCCTGGTGGAACAGTCTCCTGGTAGCTGCCTCTTCCTCACGGATTACAGCTCTTTGGGCCAACAACTCACGCCTCGGGGTTTCCCTGTGTGTCCGACCCTCTGCAAGCAGGGATGCCTGCAGAGACTTCAGATCTACCCCTTGGCTCCTGATGTTGGCCACCATGCGCAGCCTGTAAGAGCGACGTGTGGACCACATTACCTGCAGCTGTTACTCCACCTGTGTTGCTGGGGGGATCATGGAACTTGCCACCCTATCCATGCCCTCAGCAAAACTCTCATAGGCAGCACCTTGTCGGTGTGTGGAATGCAACATCTGCTGCTCCCATTCTGTCTGCCCAGACTGCATATGTCCCCCACGTGTGCAGGCCCCACACCTGCCTAACCCAAGGGAGCATGGCCCTTGCTGTGATGCCACTGTCTCTGGATGCAGGACTGCAAAACTCCCTTGGACATCTGCCCCAGGACCAGAAACCACTACATGGGAGTATGGCCTTGCAGCCGTAACCACCACAGATGGGCGTGACACCACTGACTGGCCTTGTGAAGGCACCTGACCCCATCCAGACTCACGGGGCCCAACTGCCCTACCCATTGGTGCACTCACCTCTGCCAGCATTGAGGACTGCACATCCAATTCAGCATCAGAGCTACTGCAGTCCAGAGTCAGAAGTGTTTGCAGCAAGGCTCAGGATGGTCTGTAGCACCAGTGGATTCTCACGGCCTGCCACGCCATGTCCTCCACTGGTGGTCTGAAGTGCCACAGAAACTTCTTCCTCCTCTTCCTTCTCCTCCTCTGAATCTGGTGCCTCCTCACCTGCACATGGACGGAAAAAGACATGTGGAGTCATATGCAACGTGTTTACAGTAAACATGTGTATCACATTGCTGTCATGCAGCTGAATGCAGGGCATGTCACCATGAGAGAAACAGCATCCACACAATATGTACAAAAGGTTGGAGGAGAAGGTGGAAAGCCGTTGTGTAGCTTTTTGATTTTTTCAATCCCATAAAATTTCATGTTGTTCTTGGGTTCTCCTTTATGTTCGGTTTAATGGTGGTATCCTAGAGGGTACTTGATATCTTCTTCAGACATGGCTCAGAAATGTTCTTGGATTCTTGTTTTAACCATTCTTGTGGTGCTACCAACATATAGTTTGGCACATAAACATTCAACTGCATATACTACTAATTTTGAGTTGCAATTATTTAAATTGTTTATTTTCTGTACTGTCCCATTCGGTAACTTTATGTCTTGTTTTCCATTTGCTGAAACGGTACAGCTCTTGCAGCTTCCACACGTGTAGTTGCCTTTTAGAGGCTTGGAGTCCCACCATAGTTGTGGTAAACCAGTTCTGTGCTTTTTATTGGTAAAATGTGAATGACTCAGGATATCCTGTAAGCTTTTGGCTCTGCAAAAAGTGATATTCGCCTGTTCATCAAGCTATCCTGAAATGTCTATGTCAAGTTTAAGAATATGGCAGTTTTTCTTCAGAATTTGTCTGATTTCTTTAGTATTGGAAGAATAGGTGGTAATGAATCTTATCTTGTTCAAATGATCTGTTGGAGATTTGGTGATTTTGTTAACTAGAAGTTCCACATTTGATCTTTTGATTGTTTTGTCACATGTTTTGTAGAGATGTCTGTGGTTATATCCTCTTGCTTCAAATTTTTCCATTGATGCTTTTACATGTTTTTCATATTCGTGTTGTTCTGTACAGTTTCTTTTGATCCTCAGCATCTCGCCATAGGGTATGTTTCTGATGACATGTTGCGGATGGTTGCTGTCTGCATGAAGTATTGTATTCCCAGCTGTAGGTTTGTCATAGAGAGTCATGTATATTTTTTCATTTTTAACATAGAGTTATAGATCCAGGAAGTGGATTGATGTTGTACTCTCATTGATAGTGAATTTTAGGGTGTATGGATTACAGTTGAGGTAGTCATAATACTTTTTTAAGGCTTGAGTGTCTCCATTCCATATTATCAGGACATCGTCAATGTATCTTCCCCAGTAGATGATATTGTGTGTAGTATAAGCTGCGTGTTGACAGGCATGTTCGAGCTCGAAATGTCCCACATAGAGGTTCGCGTATGTAGGTGAAAATTCTGCACCCATGAAAGTTCCTTGTCTCTGCCTGTGAATTTGGTCGTTTAACAGAAAGATGTTGTTGGTGAGAGTGAAGTCTAACATTTCCAGTATCATATCATTTTGGCTGTAGTAAGAGACTGACCTCGTCTTCAGGAAATAATTCATTGTTTCAAACCCTTTAGAGTGTGGTATACTGGTGTATAAAGATGAGACGTCCAAGGTGATGAGTCTGCAATCTTGTTCCCAATTTATTGCTTCCAACTGTTGAATTACATGCTTCATATCTTTGATGAAGGACGCGAGACTCAATGCAAGTGGCTGAAGATGTTTATCTATATATATGGAGATGGGCTCAGTGATTGAGCCTATGTGCAAGAAGCTATCTGATCATGTCATATGCAGACTGGCAACAACATTCCCTGCTCAGGGCCATGCCGCAGTGCACACTATGGCACATGGCACAGCTAACTGTTGAATAATGCCAGTGAAATGGGCATGGTGATGTGGCTCTGTGACATGCAATTACAAGCCATGTCAACAGGCAGACACACATATTTACATCCAAGTCTGCATCCATCATATGCCACACCAGTCTTGACCTGGCACAGGGACTGTACAAAATGGGAACATGCCGTAAGTATGGGGAAAAGGAAACAGCCCCATTTGATGTATGACTGTAAGAATTCCACCTAGCCAAGGTCTGTGAAGTGGAGAGAGTAAGTAAATGGAGTTGGAGATAGGAACAAGGTACAGTGACCCACAAGAAGGACAGGGGCATGGACCTATGGAGTGTGAGCTGAGTATCGGAGGGTAACAGCGATCAGGCCTCACATCCATTTGACTCAGGAGTCATTGCCATAGCGGCAGTAGGGATGTGCACAGTCTAGACATATGCACAGTCTAGACATATGCACACTCACTCAGGGCATGCCGTAAGGCATGTTGGTTGTCATCTTGGATGTTCTATGTAGCACTGAAGCACCTACGTACATGTGTGAATAGAGAATCTATACCCTGCGGGCATGAAGTGCAACTCGTTTTTCAGACACAAGCACATGTCTAGCAGAGCAGAGTCACAGTCATCAAGGATGCAACTAACAAGAGGGCACATTGTGGTATCTTGTTGCAGATGTTGCGTGGGTATGCTAGTGGGGGATGAGTAGTATCACATGACCATGTTCAACTGATGTACAACACATGGCTTGTGTCCACTCTTGAGTACACTGGACAGGAGTCAGTACACCATGACATGTTTCACCCGGGGCAGTCATTGAAATGCAGCCAGACCTGTACGACAATCATACATCTTGGTGCTTCACTACACATACTCAGGATGCACAATCTTGGTCACTCACCGGACGTGCCTCGTAATTTGGCAGGTCACCCATGCTTTGCACCTGCTCCAGTAGAATTAATTGGCTCATAGCCTCTTCTTGCTCTTTCAGGTCCTCCTCCTCCGGTGACCCCCCTCCAGTTGCCAGAGCAGAGGCTAGATTGGCACCCAGCTTGGACCTGGTACGATGGGTGAGGTCATTCCAGCGCTTCACTACCTGAGCAGCAGTGCGCTTCTCAAACCCTAAGGCGCTGATCTCATCTGTGACATGTTGCCAATGCACCATACAATGAGCAGGTGTATGTATGCTCCCCGGTTGCTGGCACATGTCACGGTGGTGCATGGTCACGTAGTCCATGAGGATCTGGAGTTCTTCATCATGGAAGTTCCTCTTCCTCAACGTGCCAGTGTCCTGTGGTGTGCCATGGGGTTGAGCCTGTTCCTGCTGTGCAGGCTTTGCCTTCTTGTCACCTGGTGTTGGTGTTGCCCCTGTGTGGCTCGGACCACTCTGGGCTTCAGATGCTGGACCACTAGTGGCCCGGGCATGGCATTACCCCCGGGGGCGACTGCTTCCGCTGCACGTCCCTTACCCTTCTGGGCTGGGACAGCTGCTTCACCTGCACGTCCATTACCCTTCTGGGCTGGGACAGCTGCTTCATCTGTATGTCCCTGGACACTTGGTACTGAGACAGCTGCTTCCGCAGGAGGTCCCTGGACCCTTGGGGCCGAGACAGCTGCTTCCACAGAAGGTCCCCGAACCCCTTGGGCTGGGACAACTGCTTCCGCAGGGTGTCCCTGACCCCGGCCACCTCGGCCCCTTTCCCTCTTAGGGCCTTTCCACTCATGTTCCTGGTGTAAGTGAAAAATGGAAGGCACACCAAGAAATTGTCCTGGGCAATTAGAGTGTGGGGCAGTGTACATGATGGAAGACTTACTTATATGGTCCAGCAAGGCTCAAAAGTACCCCAGGTGAAACAGTATACCTAATGCACAGGCACCCCAAAAAAAGAAAACAATGCGTACACGAGACCAGGAAGCTTCCGTAAAAAGAAAAAAGTGGTACGCGATACACAGTGGCACCTATCAACACAATAAATGTGTGTGCGAACCCAGGAAAGCTAGCCGAAAGGTAAGAATATAGTTATGTGATACACAGGGCCACTCAGAGTTGGAAAAATGTGTACACGACTCACTATTACCCTTTCAAAAAACAAAAGTAGATACATGTATGCAGAGGCAAATCCCCCACCAAAATAAGAAGTTTGTATGGTCCCTGAACTGAACGGATTGTGTGGTACCCCAAAATATGCAGTACTACACTCATCCGTCTCCTCCCCTTTGCACGCACGTTCAGAGTTGTTTCTACACGTACTTATGTATCCCTGAGTATGGCGTGCTCAACACCAGCGCGCAGCGCGTGTCACGTAAATTACGTGCTGAGGGCCTTTCCTCGGATTTCACGTGTCCACGCAAATTTTTTATGTGCAAAGTCCCCTGCCTCTGTGCCTTTTTACCTGCCTCCTACAGCCCTGTGCTGCCTTCTACTAAGCCATCTGCTGCTCCCTGTCCAGTGTGTGTGCCTGCTACCCACCTGCACTGCGTTTGGAGTGCCTGCTGTCCAGTCATTGCCAGTGCTCCTGTCTTTGGCCCTGTGACCACCTCAGGTGCTTCATCAGACTCCCACAGTACCATACCACCACCACCGCTCCACAGCCCAGCTCCAGGACCACCTTGCCCACCCACAACTGCCTTGGGGGTTGCCATGTCTGCACTGTCATATTCAGACCAGAGCGGCAATTCCACGGCAGCGAGGCAGAGGACTGTCAACTTCACTGCCAGGGAAGTTGACATCCTGGCGGAGAAGGTCCTGGAGCATTATGATGCCCTCTTCAACCCAGTGATGCAACATGGCAAGGAAGGACGTCAGCAGATCTGGGACGGGTTAATGGATGCCATCAATGTGGAGGGGGCGACATCCTGCACCTTCAAGAACGTGCACGAGCGCTGGGAGGACCTGAAATCCAGGACGCAAAGCAAGGCCCTGCACTTCGTCCAAGCCGGTGTCACCGCAGAGGTGCACCATGCGCGCAGGTGCCGGATGTCAAATACCAACATGCGGGTCCTGGAGAAGTTTTACCCGGTGCTGCACACCCAGGACTGCGAGTTAAGTGAACGTCTGAAGTCGACTGGTGAGGATCCATGTGGTGCAATGCTCTACGGTGCATCTGCATATCGCTGTATGTTGGCAGTGAGCCCCTTAGGCTTGCAGCAAGTATGCCTCTGAAACAGATGTCTGCGTGCTTGCCCCAGACATTGCTCTCCATGTGTGCATTCAGGTGATATGTATTTTGAATGAGATATCACTTGCATTGTGTGCTGCCTTTCAGACCGTGCACATGCAATGTTACTTGTGTCTGAGATGTGCCAGTGTGACAGTTGAGGTATTGTTGCCCGCGTCATGTGCATGCAAGATGTTCATGTGTATGTGCCAAAGATGGGTATGTGTGACTGGCCATCATGCACGCCTGGATGCAACACATGCATTTGGATGTCTGGCTTAGTCACGTAGAGGGAATACAGTTCACGGACTCTGATGTGAGTGGTTATTACACTGCTTGGGGCCTCTCAGTTGATGTGTGTGCATGACATGTGTATGTGCTTGTTGCTGTGGCATGCTGACATGTGCATGTGCAAATGATGCATGTGTGTGGAGCATACACCATTGATTCGTTGTGACAGTGGCAAGTAGCCTGATGTGAATGTCTGGAGTGATGGCCAGGAATGTGTATGCATGGATGTGGATTGCATGTCCCTGTGTGTGGGTGTGGAGTTTGATGGTTGTTCCCTTGACTAGTCATGTTCATGTGAATGTTGGTATTACCACACACAAATTGGTGCAGTAGACTGATGTTTCTGTTCTGTGTCTCCTTTTCCACAGTTGCATCTGATGAAGAGGGTGGAACCAGTGCAGTGGAGCATGGCAGCAGGGATGCCTCCACCAGGCAGAGGCGCAGGGCCAAGCCACGCCCCATGATTGCACATCTTCAGGGAGCGATGTGGCAGTGGCAGCACCGGTGACATCGGCCATGGCTACTGGGGGTAAGTTCAAGAAGGTGAAGTTGGGAGTGGACTCCTCAGCACCGGTGGGGACAGGTGATTCCACACAGGGGCCATCCATGGTGGAAGACGCCCCAGAGTCATCCAGGTTGGCGGAGGGGGAGGAGGTGGCCATTGCAGGCCAGCCCATGGGGTCAGGTGGGGGTGTTGAGGTAGGCATACCTATTGCAGTCCTGTCCCATGTGCATGAGGCTGTGCAGGCTACCGTGGAGGTGCCTGTGCAATGTCTAGTCCCTGGGCCATTGGATGCAGCTGTATGCGCCTACTGGGATGTTTCCACCCAGACCAACACCCCCTAACCATCTGGTGTTGCCATCAGGGACTATGTGCTACCCCTGCAGCTGGGGTGGCGAGGCGTACAGCTGTCATGCGTGATGATGTGCAGGTTACACATAGTCTACTTGCACATCATCACAGTGACATATGCCACCTCATCAGCTGGCTTGCAACATGCCTGTTCCGTGTTGTGCTCCATGAGATGTTTACTGCTGAGACCCCCTCCTCGTCTTCCTCCTCAGTGCGCCAGTCATCCTCCAGGGTGCCTTCTGGCCCAGATACCACCAAGGCCAACTCTGCACCAGTCCCACCCACATTACCCAGTCTGGTGGAGCCAACATCCCTGCCCGAGTTGGGAGTCCAAGGCAATCAGCTGAGGGGATCATCGTGCCTACCCAGACACTGACAGTATCACAGGCAATCGAGGGACAGCAAGCACCCAGAAGCAGTGCACATGTCATACGCCCCATGGTAGTGTCATCAGCTCGGAGGGCGTACACACATAGCAGACATCAGGCACTGTGGCAGCAGGTGGCAACAAGGAGGAGGCTATCTTCTTCAGGACAGAACATGCAAAGGAGGCAGGTGCGCAGTGTGAGGCGGAAGGCACACGTGGATCTGAGGGAGAAGATGTCTTCCATGTTCAGAGGATATGGGCAGCAGATCGGAGCAGAGAGGCAGCGGGCTCGGGTTCCAAGAGTTGTGTTGGCTAGGGCTGTGATTGTGCTGCGTCTGGCGAGGAGGCGGGCTGCCATCCTGGAGGCCACTTGCAGGGAGGCCGAGGTGATAGAGACACAAATGTTGTAGACCCTGCAAGCCCTTCAGGCAAGAACGGAGGCCCGCATGAGGTGTGAGGACGTGGCGCTGGACTCAGCTCTGGTGGAAAGGCTAAGTGAAATTGGCGAGGAGGAGTTGGACTAGCCCGGTGCCTGTGTGCATAGTTCTTTAGGTGTAGGTTTCAATTCTTTATTTATTATTTTCCCCAAACTATCAAGACATTCCTTCCCCGTTTTTATTGTATATATTTGTTTAGGCATAAAATAATCATTTTTGTACATATTTACCATGGACTACTTTTTGCTTCATTCCAAGTTTATTATTTTTTACATATTTCTTTAAAATACATTGTTCTGTTTGTTACATTCACCGCTTTGTACAGTTCATTTGTGTGTCGGTCTCTTTGATAGTTCTATTTTCAGCCAGTGCATCTCTCCATTGCAAGTCATATGTCTTGTGGCATGCATGCCTGTGTGTTGTTTTGCTGGGATGGTTGCGGATGCAGAATGCACATGTACCTGACATGTGGTGGTGGGTCCATCAGACGACTGGGTCTGCACTGTATTTTTCCATTACCATTTACCTGTGCTGCATCACTGTGTGTTTTGCATCAGTGTGGGTGGGGTGGAGGGAGGTTGGCTCACTGTGGGAGTGTTCCATGGTCACATACATAGCACATTAATTTATCACTGCTTTGTAAAACCCATGTCGTGCAGACACGTTCACCAGCATGTGCAGTCACACAATGCCTTCTCTCATGCGTTTGCTCAACCTCTACCACTGGAATGCAGTAGTGGGCCATATTTACTCTTCCAGAGTGGCAGTACAATTCCTCAGTCTCTGTGAGTCATTCTCTCCCTGACTGTCCTACCATCCCCCATGCATGGCCCTGTCATGTGAGTGTTCCCTGACAGGTTTTTTGCCACCCAGGTCACTCATGCTCAGGCTGTGACACGCCTGGCCATTGTTTGTGGATCTTGCAACAACTTTTGGTAGGTTTGCTTCTGTCACTTGTCACATGTGTATGGTGGGGGATGATTAAGGCCTGGAAGGGGGTGTGAGCAGATGCTCCACTCATGGATGGACCTCTGGTGATTCCAGTTGGTCGGATTTGTGGACTACATGTTGGTGCTGCAATACATGGTACTGTCAGACCACAGAAGTTCAGGTGAGCTGCAGACATGCATTGTACTGTTATTGTGTTAGTCTGTCAGGGTGCTGCCTGGGGGGTGTCACAGGTGAGGGGGCTGGGGGTGGTGTTCAGTCTGGAGGGGGCTGCCTGTTTGTGGTATCACAGATGAGGGTGGCTGGGGGTGGTGTCCAGTCTGGAGGGTGCTGCCTGTGCGGGGTGTCCAATCTGGAGCGGGAGCCTGTGGGGGATGTCCAGTCTGGAAAGGGGCTAGGGGGTGGTTTCCAGTCTTGGGGGGCTGTCTGTGGGGGGTGTCCAGTCTGGAGAGGGCTGCATGTGGGGGGGGTGTTCAGCCTGGAGGGGGTGCCTGTGGGTGGTGTCACAGGTGAGGGGGCTGGGGGTGTGGTGTCCAGTCTGGAGGGGGGCTGGGGGTGGTGTCCAGTCTGGAGGGGGCTACCTGTGGGTGGTGTCACAGATGAGGGGGGCTGGGTGATGGTGTCCAGTCTGGAGGGGACTGCCCGGGGGTGGTGTCACAGGTGAGAGGGGCTGGGCAGTGGTGGCCAGTCTGGAGGGGGTGCCTGTGGGGGGTGTCCAGTCTGTAGGGTGCTGCCTGTGGGTGGCATCACAGGTGAGGGAGGGGATGGGGCTGGTGTCCAGTAAGGAGGGGGCTGCCTGTAGGTGGTGTCACAGGTGAGGGGGTTGGGGGTGGTGCCCAGTCTAGAGGGGGCTGCCTGTGAGTGGGGTCACAGGTGAGGGGGGCTAGGGGGCAGTGTGCAGTCTGGAAGGGGCTGCCTGTGGGTGGTGTCACAGGTGAGGGGGAGCTGGTCGTGGTGTCCAATCTGGAGGGGGCTGCCTGTGGGGCTTGTCCACACGGTCGGGGCCTGCCTGTGGGCGGTGTGCAGTCTGGAGGGGGCTGCCTGTGGGTGGAGTCACAGGTGAGGGGGTGGAAGTGGTGTTCAGTCTGGAGGCGGCTGCCTGTGGGGCTTGTCCACACGGTCGGGGCCTGCCTGTGGGTGGTGTCCAGTCTGGAGGGGGCTGCCTGTGGGTGGTGCAGTCTGGAGGGGGCTGCCTGTGGGGGGTGTCCAATCTGGAGTGGGGCTGGTGTCCAGACTGGAGGGGGCTGCCTGTGGGTGGTGTCCAGCCTGGAGGGGGCTGCCTGTGAGGGATGACCAGTCTGGAGGGGGCTGCCTGTGGGTGGTGTCACAGGTGAGGGGGGCTGTGTGGTGGTTTCCAGTCTGGAGCGGGCTGCCTGTGGGTGGTGTTACAGCTGGGGGGAGCTAGGGGGTGGTGTCCAGTCTGGAGGGGCTGTCTGTGGGTGGTGTCCAGTCTGGAGGGGACTGTCTGTGGGGGGTTTCCAATCTGGAGGGGCTGCCTGTGGGTGGTGTCACAGGTGAGGGGGGTTGGGGAGTGGTGTCCAGTCTGGAAGTGGGCTGCCTGTGGGTGATGTCACAGGTGAGGGCGGCTGAGGGGTGGTGTCCATGCTGGAGGGGGCTGCCTGTGGGTGGTGTCACAGGTGAGGGGCGCTAGGGGGTGGTGTCCAGTCTGGAGAGGGCAGCCTGTGGGGGGTGTCCAGTCTGGAGGGGGCTGCCTGTGGGTGGTGCCACAGGTGAGGAGGTCCGGGGGGCAGTGTCCAGTCTGGAGGGGGCTGCCTGTGCGTGGTGTCACAGCTGAGGGGAGCTAGGGGGTAGGGTCCAGTCTGGAGGGGCTGCCTGTGGGTGGTGTCCAGTCTGGAAAGGACTGTCTGTGGGGGGTTTCCAATCTGGAGGGGCTGCCTGCGGGTGGTGTCACAGGTGGGCGCCTGGGTGGTGGTGTTTGGACTACAGTGGTTGATGTGCAGTAGGGGGGTATGTGGACAGGATGGGTGCCGAGGGTGTAGGATGCCACATTTTTGTAAGGGGTGTAGCCTCCACTTACGAGGGGGGCCTGCCTTATTGCTGGGGTGCAGCCTGGGCTTGCAAGGGAGGGCACGCATTTTCTCTGGGTTGTGGCCTGGGATTGCGAGGTGAGGCGCATGATTTCTCTGGGGTTTGGCCTGGCCTTGCGAAGGAGGGCATGCATTTTCTCGTGGGTACGGCCTGGGATTGTGAGGTGAGGTGTGCTATTTCACTGTGGTGCGGCCTGAGCTTGCGAGGGAGGGCACGAGTTTTCTCTGGGGTACGGCCTGGGATTGCGAGGTGAGGCATGCGATCTTGCTGGGGTACTGGATGCTGGGCCAGGAGTGGCGCGGAGGCATGCACCGTGTTAGTCCTTTAGCTTGCTTTTTGGTGTGCGTGGGGCGTGTTGTGGGCGTTCCTCAAGCAGCTTGTTGTTACTTGCGCAACGGCCAGTAATGCGTCTTGAAATCCATGAATATGTGTGGTGCACAATATTTTTCTGCGCCACAGCTCGCAGCAGGTTCCTTCTCGGCGCACGGCCCTTGCGCCATTTATGCGCCAGATTCCATGAATCGGGCCCATGTATTTTGGTTTTGATTTTAAAATGTGTTATGAATTGTATGTTTGTATGGCCTTGCGCCGCAATAAAGCTTGATTGATTTGACTTGTTTTGTGAGATTCCAGTATGCCTATCCCCGATTCCACTGTTCACTTGGCAGTATTAAGCACAATACATTTTCCCTGTGCATGCACCACCTTCACAAGTGTTCGAATATAAAATTAAATCAATAACAAAACTAATACTTCAACTCCATCCTGACCAGGGAAAACATTGTTGATTGGCACACTCCCTCCATTTGCCTATTGTCCTTTTTTAGATTTGACTATTAGGTGGTGCTTAACGTCCACCTATAATTCAAAACAATTGCATTCAAGTAGTGCTACAAGTTAGATGACATGTGAGGATGGACACACAGTTTATGAGTGTTGGTTGGTCATTTACCCACCCATTGACTGTGCATTGCCATTCTAATCCCTATGGCCATTCATACCCACGAGCTGCCCTTCCTCACCCAAAACACTTCTTTCTAGGACCTCTTTGAACTGCTGTGGCTTTGTCAAGCAGTTACATCAATGTTTTGACTCACACGGCCTCATCACGATTCGGGCAGTAGCGCCGGCGGTATTACCGCCGGCGCTATTAACCCTACCGCCAAACCCCCTGGCGCTATTAGCGCCAGATCACGGGTTTGTCGCAACGGTTAGTGCCCCTTCCCCATTGGGCCCATTCGGGAATTTCTCATTCCCCATTGGGCCCAAAGGGGAAAATGCACGCGATTACCGCCGGCGGATTTCCCGCTGGCGGTAATAGCACCGAAAATCGGCAATTTTGCTGCAGAGCTGGGGAAAATCCGCCAAGGCCATGATCTGGCGGACCCTTAAATGCGGCGGTAATAGCGCTACCACCACATTTAAGGGTTACCGCCAAACTTGTGATGAGGGCCACAGTGTTATTTCTAAGCAGTCTGCTGAGAGTTAATGGCTTAATTGCAGATGTAAATGTACAACTGGTGTAATAGCAATATCTTAAGGGAGTGTGCCTTCAGCCACATGATTTATATCTATTCCATGCAGGGAAATCATGTTAAAACCAACAAGCATTGACAAAGCCAATAGTTTTGGCTTGCCTTTCGGTATCAGGCATTTGGCAGCCACTGCTATCATCTACAGGTCGTCACACCATTTTGCAGCTCTTGCTTTCTTATAAGCAGGTAATGGCACTATGGCAGGTCCTGGAAAATGCCTATCCCATGCAGCAATTATCAATTGCGGAACATGTGTGATATTTAAAAAGGATAGGATACAGCCATCTCTTCCTCATTTGGCATATCCCAGACAGGTCAACAGAAGATGTATATCAGACTCTACTTCTATAATGCAGAAGGAACATCCTTTTGAAGAATCGCACAACCATTTGTGGATAGCTGTGCTACAGGCAGGACATTCAATCTAAATGTTATATATAATGAGCTGTTGATGCTTGGGAACAAGTTGTTCAGATAGAATTCAGGGACCATGTTGATTTTGGGCCGAGTACGTGTCCAACATGGTAAGGGAGAGCCGACAACTAGTTAGGGAGTTTGGTGCGCCAATTGCACCAGAGCGTCTTTCAAGAATGGGTTCACTTCTGGCTAACTGGGGGGAAGATTTTACATTATCCTGGGACCTGACTCCCGAATAGTGATAAAAGCATACCTGCGTTAGCAGAGCCACTGCAATAGTGATGTTTGTTTTAATTCTGCAGATAGAGATGCAGACCATTGCTACCATTTTAGAGGGATTAATGGAGAGTCCTCTTTCCTTAGAAAAGTCTGTTAACTGTCACCTTTTATACAGATGGGTACGATCTTGGTCTGCTTCCAATTAGAGGGGACATAGCCACTACTGTTCAAGCAAATGAAAAACCGGGCAAAGGCCGGTGCCCACATCTTTATGTCTTCCTTAAAGAGATCAATATGGACCCTATCCACGCCAGGGGCTTTACCTTTTTTTTTTAGCTCTACGTGCCCTACCTATTTCCTCAACACCGAATTTTAGTGGAACCCCGGTAACACTTTCTGCTGTAGAAGGGGTGGTGCCTCTCTCTGGAAAAGTAGCGTAAATATTACAATAATGTTGGATCCAGGCATCCTTAGTGATGGATGAGTCCACTTCACGGTTTGATGGAGAACCAGATAGCATGTCAGAGACGAGGTTCCATGCGTGGGTTATTGTTTTGGGTGGTGTTTTTTTAGCAATTCCCACTAAACCTCTTCTGCTGTTTTTTATTGACCAAGTCCTTGTAAATTGCTCTCAGGACGGGTATCCATTTGGAAGATCTATTTTTTTTATATGCCTTAAAATATCCCTCTTGGTTGATTGGCATTTAGAGTCATACAAGGGGTTTTGGAGCGAGATTGAATCTTAATTACAGCAATAGGTTTGGTGAAAATAGGGTTTAACTCTACTACCAATGCACAATAAAAAGCTTCTATAGTCTCTGTGTCAACGCTCTCCAGTGTTAGAACTGAATCAAGTATAGGGAGGACTGTCCCAAAGATCAGGGGTTATTACTGTCATAATCAGAATCTGGCCATCGTATTTTCTTTCTATTACCCGTAAGTGTGATGTCAGAGCTACACGGTTCTGTAGCAGTCACCAAGTTGATGATAAATTCTCCAAATAATCTCAGACATATGTGGTCGTGGTCACTCTCAGAGTAGGGTATTTCCTCGAGAGTTTTCCCAGTGTTCCAATTGCCCAATTCCGTGGTAATATAATCAATATGACTTGTTTATGATCCTCTTCTAAAGGTTAGCATCGCTGGGCAGTCGCCAGAAAGGCCTCCATTACAGCTGCATGTTCCCAGGTGGCTATTTCCTTTGATTAGTAGTAGTTGTGCTTAGGGGATGGACAATCTAATGATGCTATGCCCCAATTATCATCTTCTTCATTAAGCAAGCTTTTGATGCTCGAAAGAGGCTCTATTTGTGTATTAAAACCGCCAGACACAATTTTCGAGGTACAGATTTTCTTGATGTCCATAGCGTCATAGCGGCTATTCAGAATCTCTAGTTCCCCCAAGACGGAAGTTACATAACCTGAATTGACAGTACGCAGATATAAATTAAATAGTAGCAACGTCATCCAGAAAGCTTAGCTTTAAACAGAGCAAATCTTTCAAAATGGGCTCTACCATTTCAGAGTGATGACATTGAATGTTGTGTTCACCAATCCCAACAATCCTCATTTTACTCTATCTCCATGAGCAGGGGCAGCCGGCTCGAAAAAAAATTAGCAGATCTTGCCTTTGATGGATTTTCAGCTGACTATTTTTCTTGCCGGTATGCCAACTGATATTGAAAGCATGTGACTCTAAATCGTGGGTTTTGGTTTATAGCCGTGCTATGTTGCAAGTTAAGATTGTAAAGTTATGGCAGGTCTCAAAGATGGGCAGTGGACTCTGTAAGGTTGAGTACAAGTTAGCTGGGGTTTCAATCTGTCAATCTACATCATTTGTGGAAGACTCCATTTTCCCTGATGGACACTCATTATTGTCAAAAAATGTTTTCAATTGAGGTGGGTAAGTGCTAAGGATTGTGGGTCTATGGCTTCCAATTTGGTTTAAGTCGTGGTCTTCCTCAGAAAAACGTCATCCTATTGGAAGTCTTTCTGGGGGGAGCGACCTCATCTCAATAGAGAGTAAGCATTCAACCAGCTGTTTATTTTTAAGCGTTACCTTAATTTTATCCATCCCTGGGATCCTTTGCTCTTTTAATCTCTGTAGCTCATTAATATCTTCCCTAATGACTGATAGACACCCTTTCTTATGTCATAACCTATGTGTGACCTTGTTGACTAGGGAGTTCCAACGTTCCTTGGTGCCATTCTTAAACCTGGACACATTTGTCATGAAGAAGCAATTACCTAAGGCCAGGTTGCAATCAACACCCTGACTTTTTCGGGAGGAATTGAGGGATTGTTTCAAATTATTGCTGTGGGGCAAGGCCCCAGAACTATTGTTGCCTATGCGGTTCCCCTGGGGGTTTCGTTTGGGCCTGTGTTTGTTTCCCCTCCTACCCGCAGGGTACAGATTATTATTAGATTTAGTTAAATTGTGCCTGTCAATTACTTTTAATAAGGGAAGAAGAGATGGCTCTAGGTTCCTATTATGAGGTGAGTGATTCGGGATAACCCGAAGAGGACGTAACAAGCTGAGCTGGATTTGTTCCGGCTTACCGGGTTAGAATTATCCACATTCCTTATTGGGTGGGGAACCTGAGTGATTGTTCAAACAAGAGAGAGAGGGGACTTGAACATACTAATGTCATGTGATCCAGGTGAAATGAGGTCAGCTAATTTTCATACTTTTTTAGATCAGCTATTTTCCAAGTTCATTCTTGAGTGTTGTTGGTATATCAGAATGAATGCACCCACATCTAATCTCAGACACTTTGGCTGAATATACAAGGCTGGTTTGCATGCACTGGTCCGTGGTGGGGGTTTCCCATGGTATCTATGGCTACCTTCTATATTAACAGAATCAGATTGCTGAATAAAGTCAGTGTTGATGTGTAAACCGCAATGCTTGGGCCTGCACTCTCACAGGGCTCAATGACATTTTTTTTTTTTTTTTTAATTTATTTTATTGGTTTTTTTCAAACCTTTAAAATGACAACATATATACATACAACATAAAAACATACAATCATCAGTTATGAACATTCGGACGGAGTCCTCCTACCCTATTGTCCAGCATGTCTTGCAGTTCCTGGTTTTACAGACATATTCACTCTGTTGGAATCCTCATCAGGCAATTTTCAATTGACTTCAAGAGACGTGTTAGCGGGAGTATCAATTTGAAATCTGTTCCTTGGTGCATCTGTTTCCACCAGTCATCTGCGCATAAGGATGGGTGATTTACACTCCATGGACCCAAATTAAACGTTCTTTCGGATCCGAGCTTAGTGCAGAATAGCACCAAGTGTTTGAGAGATTCATTAGCTTGCAGGCAAAGTCTGCATTCAGGTTTTAGGTGCTCATTGCTCTTCCATAAACTGAGGTGATCGATGGTTTTAAACAAGTTTAGTCTAAACCAACAGAAACATCCTTTGTGCTTGCGGATCTGGAAACAGTTTAATATAGCGCTGCTGAGTGTTGTAGGCACGTATCTCTAGTGGCGCATCACGCATTAATTTGGCCGCAGATCTCTCAGTACATGTTTGTTCCCAGTCAGCGCGCCAGATTTTAAGTTTTGCCGCATCCGGATTTTCATGGAGCATATCAACTTTAATATCGTAATTCTGTAATAATACTTCACATCTGTTCAACCACATTGAAATAACGTTAGAATTACTAGTTGAAACGTCGTAGAAGATGTCAAATTGTGGGATTTGCGCCCGAGTACATGTTTTACGATATAAATTTAGCAAGCTCCAACTAATCCTGGCATGGATCAATATTAACGATAATTCATATCTTATGCATGCGGTCTTCACGCCCTTCGGGAGGGCTACTACTTTCGACCAAAAACTGTTTTCTAGTGAGTCCCAAGTTTCGTAGGAGCATCCAAGGGCATTTTCTGCCCCATATGTCAACACAGGGATTATCTTTTGATGGTAAAAGGCCAAGACAGGTTTTATCGAGAATTTACCGTATCTTTTGTGGATAATGAATGCCTGGCTTGCAAGTTGTTTGCATTTCCTTCTTATATCCGCCTGCCAAGGTCCATCGTTTATTGATGAACTTATAAGCATTCCCAGATATTTGACACTAGTAGATATTTGCAGAGATTCCTGGCCTAGAGTCCAGTTTAAGCTGCGTCTATGCGCCACCCATCTGCCGTTTAAGTTTCGTAGCACAAGTATTTCACATTTTTTTGTGTTGATCGATAAATGATTGGATGTAACGTACTGTTGAACAGCGTTTAATTTTCTTTGTAACCCAATGGGCGTTACATCCAAAACGATCAAATCGTCAGCATAAAGAAGCCAACTTAAATGTGATTTGGCCACTTTCGGCGGGAATGATTTTATTGCAGCTATTGATTCGCCTATATCTGATATAAAAAGGCTGAATAGTGCTGCGGCTAACGGGCACCCCTGTTCCACTCCTTTAGAGGTGTTAATCGTTTTGGATAGTAGCCCAGTTTGATCCAATCTGACTCGAATTGAGGTGTTTGTGTGGAGTTCTTTTATTGCAGCCAATAGATCTAACGGGCATCCCCAATGCTCCAATTTTTCCCACAGGATCGTTCTGTCGATAGTGTCAAATGCATATGAGAAGTCTATGAAAGCTAAATAGACCTTTGTATTCGATTTTATCGCTTCCATTTTGATGATATTTAACAAAAGTAAATTCAGCGAACATCCCACCTGCTTTACAAAACCTGACTGGCGATTGTCCACATGGTTCGATGTTAAGGACCAAGCTAACAGTTTTTGTTGCAACATAGTGGCGTAGATCTTGCCTAGGACGTTCAACAGAGCGATTGGTCGATAGTTTTTCGGATTTGCTCTATCGCCTTTTTTAAATACAGGTACAATGATCGCGGTCTTCCAGGATTTCGGAGTCTGGCCAATTATATTTATTCGCTTAAACAACGTTTCACAGATCTCTGCCCATAACTCTGGATGTAGTTTAATAGTAAAGTTTGTCAGGCCATCTGGGCCAGGTGCACGCAAGTTTTTTGCTTTCTTAATAATGCACACTATATCATCTTTCGAGTAGGACAGGGCCCACGGTTTAGACATTTTTTTGACAGGGCCGTCAATTGACTCAGTTGCTTTATATAAACCTTCAAAATGGGTTATCCAATCCAGTTCTGACAACATACAGGCTTGTATGGCTTTTTGTGGAGCCATACAAGGCATTTAGCTTCCAAAAGTCTCTTGTGTTTTTTTTTTTGAGAACCATCAACATCTGTTCTGCATCGTTTTGAGACATCACATGCTTGTGAGCTTTTAACCAATTTTTGTATCTTTGCTTGACCGCCTTTATGTCGCGCTTACATGATAGAGCATTTCAATTTTTCAGCCTTCTGATTTCTCAGCGCATCCAGCGCTTGTGATTCAACAGTTCAAGGTCAAAGCAATGTTGGCGATCAAAGGCTGTGTGCTTCAGCCCCGTTTCCTTAATTTTAAATCGTGTCAGGAGATGGTCATATTCAACAGTTGGGGTAAGATTACAGTATTGATTTACCAGATGTTCCAAGTCATGTGTGTCCAGTTTTAACCTCACTCTGTTGGAATCCACTTGTATTTTATAGGACCATAATTCCAGATCTTGCTTCGACGTGGTTATGAATTTGGTTACTAACATGTTATGGTCGCTTTCAGTTTTTTTAACAATTTTCAACAATGTTATCCGTGGATGTAAGGCTTCGGACACAAACATGTAGTCAATAGTTGACGACAAACCATCACGATGCCACGTACAGGCCGGAGGCATGTCATCGCAGGTGTTTCCATTTAATAATTGTACATTACGTATGGCCATCTCTTCGGACCATGAATTGGCCAAAGCTGTTTTTTCCGTGGCAGATGGTTTGAACAGATCAATATTCAGATCACCACAGATGATTATGTTCAGCCAACCAGACGTTTCCAACAGTTGATCAAGTATTTCCATAGTTTGGTCAATAAAATCCTGTTTACCAGCACCTCTATGGTGCCAGTACAGGTTTGTTACACCTAACTGTTCAATAGGCTTATTTACTTGATCTTGCTTTCTCATAGAGGTTACCTGGATGAATGGGGAGTAGTTGATTGAACTCACAATCCTCCAACCCGAAGCTTTTCTAACCATGGTGGCCATGCCCGACATTGGCGGTCCTTTCAATGATTTTAACGCAGGGTTTAAGGCCACCCCAAATTCATTCACGACTGGGATTTCACTTAACCAAGTCTCTTGGAGACATGCAATATCTAACGAGACAAGCCTGTTTGCTCTGAACAAATGTGAAAAACCTCGGGTATTCCAGGAAGCCAATCTACACACATTTTGGAATGCGTCAGCCTGGCATTATTGATGATTTTTGCTGCACAAGGCTGCAGGCAGCCATTGCCACTCATGCTGTCCTCTGCTTGAACATTGAGATTTGTTACTAGCTACACTAGTGGCATCTGGACCAACATTACCATGTATGGTAATTTGTATGGTGTCTTTTTGTTGCATCGTCTCCGAGACATTCGATGGCAACTCATAGCAGGATTTTTCCAGTTGTTGTTGAGTGTTTTCCACTAGTGTTCTGTTTGATTTGGTAGACAAGGGACCATTTTTGAGTCTAGTTCTACCGGTTCCTTGGGCCTTATCGTACTCACAGCAGATTCCCTAGGTGGTGCTTTAACACTGCGTGACTCATCGTTTCCATGGAGAACTTTATAAAATGTTTCAGTAAATTTCAAGACGTCAAATCCTAAGGAGAACAGAGCGACATTAGCATCCAATATTGTTGATGCAATTATGGGTGATGAGACGTGAAGCACCACCTTGTCATTCCGTTTTTCATCATAAAACTCCACAATCTTCAAGTCATTTGAGCTTATAGCACGTAAGGCTGGCACAAGGTGTAAAAGCCTAATCGTGTTGCTTCGATTCAATATTAAGTTATCAGAGCATTCTAATCTTTCAATGACAAGTTTGTAGGTGGAAGGCATCAAGCTCGAACTACGCGACATTGTAGATTGAGGTATCCGATGGTCATTCAAAAAAGTCTTTACATTTTGTTAAGGTCCCTCACAAATGCCTGTCCTTCCACCGGTTGGGGTTCTTATGGACCCATTATGCGACATCGCTGCCTCGGGCTTGTCGGGCACCTTTGAGTTACGCCAAGTGTTTTCAAGGGAGACGATCCGTGACTCCATAGTACAGTGCATCCTTTTTTCCTGTAGAGTCATAAACATCGGACTGTCCAACGGTTTCGATTGCGCTTGATTGCCACCCTTTTCGACAATAATTTGGCAGGTTCTTCTAGGTGTGGACAATTTATTTTGAGTCATTTGTGTAGGGAACTTTATGCCAATACTTGCGTTTGAGGTCAATGTAGCTGTTTTTTCTATGTGGGGCTCAATTCTGGAACACTTTTCCATTACATCAATATTAATTTGAGTGTCTTTCACCGCATCCCTCAGAGTAGGGTCAACCTCCACATCAGGATGTACGTCTGCCACTTCGTCAGAAGTAGATAAGTTCAGCAGCTCACTAGGTAGTTCATACTCCAGATCTACCACAGTCGCTACATCAGGCGTTAAGGAAGTTTCTTTAGTGGGCATTGCTTTGTGCATTTTGAAGTTTGTTGAGGAGGCTGCCTTTAAACATTTGTTAATGTTGCTTGCCACATTCTGGACCACATTTATATTATGGAGAAATTTCCTGGCCCCCTGTAGTGTCTTATTTTTCAATCCCTTTTGATTTTTTGATTTCTTCGTTTGTTTTAATGAACATTTAGGTGCGGGCTTAGATATCTGTGCATTCGTTTGTGTCACCCCATTAAAGATTGGATAAATGGTTACTGGATCCACTACAGGTCATGTAGGCAAAGTAACATTGGTATCTTCTGGACACAGGTTTCCCTGTGAGGAAGATGGTATCTGGTAATCATGTAATGCTTGATTCGCGTCCCCCCTCGCCTGTTCAAATGCAGTATGAAATGAAATGTCTACCATAGGATCTTCCGAGGGTGTAATCAATGTTGACATAATTTCTGGAACGTGCATAGGCACATTCCCAATTGTGGATGTCGAGCTTGGTGTAATTGCTGCACTTAAAGTAAAAGGTGTCGTGACGATTTTTGGAGGAGGACCATTCGGGCCAGACAGTCCGGTGTGCCCAACATCATCAGCTTTGGTCGCTTCTTGAGGCTCTTGAGGATTTTGCTCTTTTTCACTTGAACCATAATCATTTATGGGCTTGTAACACTGATTAGAAGAAGAATCTTCTATATTGAGGGTGTTTTGATGTTTTTGAAGATTTGGCATAGACCCATTCTGTTTAAAAAACGCGAGAGCCTCTCTCGCTACCTCCTCCAAAAGTTATTTATCAGTTGTGTAATTTTTCCTTTGCTCGTTTATCAAGCTAAAGGATCCATCCAGTCTTTTGATTCCTTCATGTTGTTCATTGTAGGACCGCTCACATACTTGTTCAATCTGAATCAGTTTCGAATGCATTAGCGCCACGACTGCTGTGAGATCTTTAGTTGCTTCGTGTATAGATTCATACAGTTTCATAAACGGAGCCATAGAGATCGCCATCGATGAGATTATAAGAGTTTGTAGCTCAGCAGATGGCATAAGAGGGATCCCTGCGGCGCTAGACACTTGGGCTTGAGAATGATATGTTGTTGTGGAATTTTCTCTAATGTGACGTATTTTAGGGAATGGACGTTCCATCATTGAGGAGTCTTGAGAGTCATCAGACGAACATCCGTTGTTGATGGACAACTGTGAGGTGTGAGTAAGAGGCATACGAACGTTGTTAGAATACTGTTGTAGGGGTGTCAACCTTTTCTGAGAGGTAAGCACAGAGTCGAGTACGTCATGTTTATATTGTCTATCTGGAGTTTGATTGTTTGTTTTAGGACGTTTATAACACACGTTTGCCCATATATTAGAACCACTTAATTGAGAGACTTGCCTTTTCATAGGGTGTTTGTCTAATTTCATCGGGGACGAAGAGGAACATTTATTGACTCTCTCAAGACATTCTTTATTCATTGACACTAAGTTTTCCAAAACCTTGTTCACAACACTCAGGGAATTTCTCCTATTATCAGTAGGTAGTGCACTTGTGTCTGGTTGCGATGTAAACACAGGTCTATCAAGTTGAGTATTCTGTTGGCGTGGAGCAAGCGCCTGACCAGTACTCAGAGCTAAAGGAATCGAGTGGGCAGGCACGTCATCGAGAGGAGACGCACAGTGCACACTGCTTGTCGTGTAAACAGGAGAGCTGGCACTTATGGGTTCGAGCTGGTCGGGGCTATTGGTGACTTGCAGCGGACCAGGCAAGTTGGCGGACATCAGGGGTGCCCCGTCTCCCCAGCCGTCCCTTTCCCATGCACTCGTGCCGTCATGCGCACAGCAGGACCCATCGGGAGCGCGCGCACTCCTAGGCGCCGCGTCCGGACCATCCTCTAAAATGGAACCGGCAATGTCCTCGGCAGCGTCCTCACGGGCACCACCTGAGTCACAACTCGGAGCCCTCCCCAAGGCGGCGACCCCACCCTCGCCTATCGTCACGCTCGACAGCAAATTCGTCCACAGATCAGCGTCAGGTGAGTCAGTTAGTTTAACACTGGCGTTTTTAACGGATTTAACGGATCTGCGTACCTTTCCCTCATAACCATTGATGGCAATAGACGGCAGTTCAACTTGAGGAGCGGCTTGTAGTGTAGCGTTAATATTCGCACATTCAACAAGCATATCAGCATGTGGGCGTGGGCATGCCGTACCGTGAGTTTCGAAAACAGGCATCACAACGTCAGAAATGGGTACACAGTTTTTAAGTATGCGTGTAGAGTCCGCAAAGTTAGAAAGTTCAGCAGAAACAATAACGTGCTCGTCAGTGGCTGAGTCTGGGTTTGATGTGCACGAGAAGTAACGACTTACTTTGTTAGCAGAAGGGGGCATTGATCTAATGCACCAGAGGCAGCTCCACTTACACCCTCGCGTCGTTTTTGCGCCCTGGTTCTTAATGCAGATGGAACAGAGTCCGACATCGTTGAGAGGCCCCTGCTCCCCAACGCGCCAAACAGCCAAACAGCAGGTGTCCCAGCCCTTCTCGCCTCAGGGCTTAACACCGCAAGGGCGGTAGAGGCGGCCACTTATAGTCAGCTGCTCGGGTATCAGGTATCAGCTGAGACTGTTAAAGGCACAAGCACCTCCTCACTTGTAGCAGCGTAGATGCTGCAGCAGGTAGAAAGTAAAAAAAAAGCGCGACAGCCAGCCCAATAATCGCCACAGCCAAACAGCAGGAGTCTCATCCCTTCTCTCCTCAGGGCTTAATGCCACAAGGGCGGTGGATGCGGCCACTTATAGTCAGCTGCTCAGGTATCAGGTATCAGCTGAGACTGTTAAAGGCACATGCACCTCCTCACTTGTAGTAGCGTAGATGCTGCAGCAGTTAGAAAGTAAAAAAAAAAGTGAGTCAGCCAGCCCAATACTCGCCACAGCCAAACAGCTGGAGTCTCAGCCCTTCTCTCCTCAGGGCTTAACGCCGCAAGGGCGGCAGAGGCGGCCACTTATGGTCAGCTGCTCAGGTATCAGGTATCAGCTGAGACTGTTAAAGGCACACGCACCTCCTCACTTGTAGTAGCGTAGATGCTGCAGCAGGTAGAAAGTAAAAAAAAAAGCGAGTCAGCCAGCCCAATACTCGCCACAGCCAAACAGCAGGAGTCTCAGCCCTTCTCTCCTCAGGGCTTAATGCCGCAAGGGCGGTGGAGGCGGCCCCTTATAGTCAGCTGCTCAGGTATCAGGTATCAGCTGAGACTGTTAAAGGCAAACGCACCTCCTCACTTGTAGTAGCGTAGATGCTGCAGCAGGTAGAAAGTAAAAAAAAAGCGAGTCAGCCAGCCCAATTCTCGCCACAGCCAAACAGCAGGAGTCTCAGCCCTTCTCTCCTCAGGGCTTAACGCCGCAAGGGCGGTGGAGGCGGCCACTTATAGTCAGCTGCTCAGGTATCAGGTATCAGCTGAGACTGTTAAAGGCACACGCACCTCCTCACTTGTAGTAGTGTAGATGCTGCAGCAGGTAGAAAGTAAAAAGAAAGCGAGTCAGCCAGCCCAATTCTCGCCACAGCCAAACAGCAGGAGTCTCAGCCATTCTCTCCCCAGGGCTTAACGCCGCAAGGGCGGTGGAGGCGGCCACTTATAGTCAGCTGCTCAGGTATCAGGTATCAGCTGAGACTGTTAAAGGCACACGCACCTCCTCACTTGTAGTAGCGTAGATGCTGCAGCAGGTAGAAAGTTAAAAAAAAGCGAGTCAGCCAGCCCAATACTCGCCACAGCCAAACAGCAGGAGTCTCAGCCCTTCTCTCCTCAGAGCTTAATGACATTTGGTTGAGTTAAACGTCCATCCAGCGGTCTGAATCTATTGAAAAGAGGGATGTCCGGGGTGACAATATCTCCTTGGTTTCCCTTTAATACAGGGGTCGCACTCGGTGATGTTGTATTTGGTACTATACCGACGATATTATGTATCACCACCTTCTTGCTCTATCCCCATGGCGATTTCGTAGCGCTGTAAGTTTTTAGGATCTATTATTAAACAATAAGCCCCCTCTGACTAAACTCTGTGTCCATTCTGGATCTTACCAAAAAGAAGTTGTTGCTTTGCAAAGCTTAGCTTTACCAGATTTAGGAGGGGAACAATTCCTCACTTTCCTCGTGCTGGGTTTTTTCCCCTGGGGCTTTGTATTTGGGTGCCTTTATAAGGACAAATGAGTAGGACAGTCGATCATTGACATTCGAAGAGACCAGAGCTGCATAGGCTTGTTGTTCGGATGGAATTTGTAGGATAGTTTAATTAGAGTACAATAGGGCATAAGTAGAGTTACGGAATTAGGTTGGAATTTGTTTGAGGAGGTTGTGAGCACATGATTTGTGGGTGGGTGGGGTTTGTGAACTGCGGGTGCAGGGACAGTACAACTCTCATGCATTTTTTAGATGGAAACCCCATGTATACGTATTTGGAGTAGGAGAAGGCCTAAACACTGAGATCCCTGTGTCGATTCTGTAGGCCGAGAAGAACGCCAAAGACCTGAGAGCCCCATGTGCATTTACTAGTCATAGCACAAGGCCAAAGCACTGAGAACCTTACAGGCATTTATTGAAGCATATTGATCTTTAAATGAACATGTTTGAATCTCCTGCAAGACCAAAACTTGGAAGGGGTCCAGGTAAGGATCAGAGGAGGAACGTATACGTTGGGTATTTTTTTACCTGAAACAGTAGCAGCTGTTTGCACCAGAGAAGCCCAGATAGAATGTGGGTCTCTGCGCTGGCCACACCCATCAATCGGTAGCCACACGCCACCTGTTTTAAATGAATGTAAATTGTGCACGCAATGCCTTTGCACATGCGTTAGGTTCCAGAGGATGGAGTTCGGGAGGAGGAGGAAGAAGGGCAAGGAAGTTGATCCGCCACCACCTGAGGTGCGAGAGGGTGAAGATATGACATCAGCTGATCAACAAAGATAGGAGATTTTGCTTAGAAACAGATGATATTGGAGAACATGATACAGGTTATGCTATATCCCCTGAATCAAAATCGAGACTCAGATGCCTATACTTTGTCAATACTACAGACAGCGAGGGAGACCAAGAGACAAAAGAGGCTGCAGAACACATGCAATTGTCAAGTGCAAGCACTGTACACAGGGAGCAGGTATCGACACTCTGTGTGCGCCAGTTAACAGTATTTTCCAGAAACGGTCTACAGAAACACGTGCTAGTTGCAGAACAACTTTGCAGTCAGTCTTATTCAATCAACAGCATCTACACAGCATAGACTGCAAAGTACACCAAGCAGACCCCAAAAAGGTGGAGAGTTTAGGACCAATCTCAGCCCTCCCAAAGAACTCAAAAGTGTGGAGGTATTACATGGCTAAAAAGCAACAATCATATTTTGCTACCTACAATATTTGAGAAAGAATGTCTAACGAGGGGTGCCGGGTACCAAATGGGGCGCCTCTTCCCTGAATGCCCAGATCAAAATACATAATTTGGCGCGCTGCATATGGCAAGGCGATGGGCAGCTTCCAACCCCTCAGCTAAGGCAATGGGCACGTTTGCACCACCATCCAGAGAATCCCAGGTTTTCGCAAGCTCTATCGGAACACGATCTTTAGCGGGAGGAAACAAAAAGCCCATCTCTTGGAAGACACTGAAACAGATTCCTGTGGTGATGAATATTTGGTTTTTATGGTGTGTGTTTTCATGGCATTTGGCCAAAAATAAAGTATTGTTGATGATGATGATGAATATTTGTGTACACGCCTGCTACAGTCATGCCCATTCATCTAGAATAAGACAGGGTAGCGCAGGAGCATGTGCTTCTCCATGCCACTCTGCACTAGCTCATCAACCAGCTCACTCCGATTAAAAGGCAATCCACACAGTTTGTGCCTGCATTCTTCATCACTGTCTCGCCTGTTTTGTCAAAATGGCAACACACCCTGAATTCTACCACCACCAACAGTAGGCTGTGCTGCAATTGATTGTTTGTTTGTTTGTTTGTTTGTTTGTTTATTCACTTTTATTGCGCTCCAGACCCGTAAGTAACAGGGCGCAGTAAGAAAATGCAAAGCTTACATAGTTACAAGAGATACAATATATACAATAAAGGCTTACATAGTATCCGTAGTTATAAAATATACACAATATACAATAAAGACTTATGTGGTTACAAAAATATGCAATGTACAAATATACAGGTTACAGAGAGGCACAAAGTTTAAATGAGAGTATAAAGGCAAGTGAGACTCAATTGATCAAGGTATGAAATAGACCTAAAGGTAGGAGACTAGGGGTCGGTGGAGATGAGGTATTTGATGACATTTTTTCGGAAAAGTGGGAAAGGTTGGTCTACTCTTAGATCTGGTGGCAGTAGGTTCCAAGATTTAGCAGCCTTCACTGGGAAGCTATTACCACCAATAGTGGTGAGTCTGTATCTAGGTATGGCCAAGCAATTGGCATTGCCAGCTCTAGTAGGTCTGAGAGAGGTTTTTCTATGAAGTTTATCTGTGAGGTAGCTAGGGGCAGTGTTATTTAGAGCTTTGTGAGTCAGTGATAGCGTCTTAAGCTGTATTTTGTTACCAGTAGACAGCCATTTATGCTGGTGTCTAATGGAGGAGATATGGGTTCTTATGTTTATGCCAAGTGCTGCTCTCAAGGCATTATTTTGTAATATTTGGAGCCGCTTGATGGTATTTATATTAGCCCCACTCTGTAGGGCATTACAGTAGTCAGTTCTGGATAGTATTAAGGCTCTGGCCAGGATCAAGCAGCTGTCATTAGAGAGGAATGGCTTGCCAGCTCTGATCAGCTTGCAGGTGTAGGCTGTGGTGGAGGCCAGGGATTTTACCTGTTTATCAAAGGACAGGGTGGAGTCCAGGTAGAAGCCAAGGGTTTTTACTTCCTTGGAGACTTTGATGGTATTTCCATCGATGTTGAATGAGGAAAATTCCTGACCTAGTTTTTTGATGTTGGCATGTGTTCACATGATTATCAACTCGGTCTTATCATGGTTCAGGCATAGGCCATGAGAGGCCATCCATGCCTGGATGATAAGATATACCCTGTTCACCAACTCCGTGTCCTTGATATAATCCCCAGAAAGCGGGAGGAGAATCTGTGTATCATCTGCGTAATTGGTGTAGATGATACCCAGATGGTCCAAATCATTGAACAGGGGCTTGGTGAAGATGTTGTATAGAGTTGGAGAGACGCAAGAACCCTGAGGAACACCGCACAGGATAGGGGTAGGGTCTTCAGCTGCCAAAGGAGAGAAAACTCTCATGGTTCTCTCACTCAGGAATGATTCAATCCATCTGATAGCCTCGGGGGAGAAGTGAGCAGCAGAATCTAGGTGTCTACAGAGGATCTTATGGTCCACAAGATCAAATGCAGCTGAGAGATCAAGTAGGAGCAAAAGTACTGACTTCCCTTTGTCTCTCAGCTCATCCATTTGGGATTTTAAATCGATAAGGGCAGTTTCTGTTCCGTATAGAGGGCGGAAACCAGATTCTCTGTCTCCTAGGAGTTTGTGCCGTTCTAAGTGTTTCTGAATTTGGTTATAGGCAGCTTTGTCCAATATTTTGAGTAAAAATGGTACAGTGGTAATGGGGCGGTAGTTGGTGGGGATAAGGGGATCTAATGTCTGTTTTTTTAGGAGAGGGAGCACCCAAGACTGTTTTAGGTTGGCAGGGATGGAGCCTGAAGTAAAGGAGGCATTAATCAATTTAGCAATGAACGGAGATAGTTCCCTGGCAGCATCTTTTATTAGTTGCGCAGGGCAGATGTCGCCTTTACAATTAGAAGGCTTCAATGAAAGGATGATTTTTTCTACTTCCAGAGTAGACATTTTGGTGAAATGGAAGATATTATCGCGTGCCTTCAGTGGGTCGCTAGGCAGAGGGTTTTTAGGTGAATGCTGTAGATTCAGGGTTTCTTTTTTGTGCTGGATTTTGTTTTGGAGCATGTTAATTTTGTTTGATAATGCCTGTTGGATGTCTGTACACCAGGATTTATCCTTAGTACAGATATCGGGTGTGGCTATAGGTGACTCTAATTCTTTTAGTATACAGAAGAGTTCCTTCATGCTAAAGTTGGATTTGGCGATGCGCTCATCATAAGAATTATGTTTAGCCAGGCAGACTTCATTCTTATAGCGTGAAGAGAGCAAGGTTAATTTGGCTTTATTATCGGTGGACGGGCAGAGTCTCCAGTTGGTTTCGCTTTTTCTTTTCAAAAGGCGTAGGTCTCTAAGTTGTGGCGTGAACCATTTATTTAAGTGGGCTTTGGGTTTGCTAGATCTAAGTTTAAGAGGGGCAATTTTGTCCAATGTAGTGAGCATGATATTGTTGAATTCATGGACTAGGATGCTAGGATCTAGATTTTCTGGTAAAGCATTTAGAGTGGAAAGGATGGCAGGGATTATTTTATCAACTGTAATACTCTTTTTATTTCTTGTAAGACATGGTGGCGCTAGTAGAGGGGCAGTGGGAGTGGGTCTAGTCGTAGATAAGTGAAAAGACACCAGTGAGTGGTCTGTCCAGGAAAGAGGAGTGATGGATGAGATAGTAACTGCACAGTTATAATCCGCTATCCAATCCAATGTTCTCCCCTTCAAATGGGTGGGTTTATTGACTTTTTGAGACAAGCCTAATGCCTTGATTGAGTTAGCTATGTCTGTAGCATTTTTGTCCATCAGGTCATTAAAGCCTATGTTGAGATCCCCTAATAGGAGTAATTGAGAGGTTGGTTTGAGGTTATTAGAAAGTATATTATGCAGGTCCTCCTCGAAAGTGCCAAGAGGACCCGGCGGTCTGTATATTAGATGGATGGTGAGTGATTGAGAATTATTTATCTGGAATTTAGCAGATAGAATTTCACAGGATTGTGACAATTGGGTAGGGGCTAGTCTGAGGGATAGGCACATTCTGGAGATGATAGCGATACCGCCGATACCGCCGATTGTAAAGTGGTCTTGCTAGTCGACCATGCCACTGCATAAGGCTGTGCTGAGCTGAGACCCGGGGAGTTAGAGAAATGGTTGGGCTGGTCCATAGTCGGTGGGTGGAGGTTGCTTGCCCGGGGAAAAGCTGGTGTGTCACTGGACAATCTCTTGTGGGCACTGTCACAGCTATACGAGTGGTCTACAATAGCTGTGTATGTGGCACGTGATGTGTGCACCTTGAAAACACAATTGTGCCACAGCCCAAAGTGCTTGCACATCGAGCAGGTGCCCAAGGCACTCTTACTTGGGTTACCCCAATGAACTGTCTTCTGGTAGAGGTTGCATATTACACTGAATGTGCCACTCACACCATTCAGCAAGCTGAATGTATCCCACACCAATGACCAGATGTACAGTGATGTCATGAGTGGAGATGTCTTCTGACCTGACTTTGCCCTCTTGAGGAAACCCTCAGCCTTCCTTGCCACCTCCCTATGGGCAGTCTATGGTGCCGTGGTCCCAGTCTCCAGCTTCTTAGACACCTATTTTGGGATCATCTCTGCCTCCTCTGCTTGGTGCTCACCGGTCTCCTGCAGCACCACCATCTAACCATACTTTACCCTCTGCCATTCATCCCCTTGAACCTCCAAGGCTACTGCACTCTGCTGCTGCCTCTGGAGTACCTCCTCGTACCTGTCAACTGAAAGGTCAAGGTACACACAGACCTTCTCCAGGTAATCTTTCAGTGACTCTTCCCAGAAAACACAAACTACCCAAAATTGCTAACCACATCTTCCTCCTCACCCACCATTGCTCGTCAACTAGCATCTTCCCTACCCCTACTTCCATTGTCCCGATCCTCAAGCACTGTTTCCCTCCTCGTGCTGTACCTCAACCTCTGACACTGAGGTAGAGTAGTAATGCAGCACCCCATCGTCTCCCTCTTGCCCCCACCACTCTTTCCAAATAAAAGAACTTGATGCTTAAGGTCTCAAAGGACAAAACCCAAATGTGCCTACTGTGCCTAAGGAATCAATGTGCAAAACGCAAACAAAGTGACAAAGACAATCAAAGGGATTCTGGGAGGGCTCACGGGACGTGTAAGGGTTCTCAAAACACACAAACAATATGGAAGGTGACTAGGCACAGAACAGGAAGACTTTTCGGTTAACACACAAAGATTTCTGTAGAGACTCAGGAAAGGAAAGGTGTTATGAAATGTTTTTTTTTTAAAATTGGGCTGGCACAAGGGGAACGGACAAGTACAAGAGGGTTTTTTTTTTAAAAATCTTTCTGAAAAGGAGTAAAGTTAAAAAGGAACGATTAGAGAGGTAGCCTAAAGAGCACACAAAAACAGATGAAAAGTGATAAAACAGCTATCAAGAAACAACAACAAAACTACTAACAACATACTCCTCCAAACACTCTTAACTCTTCTGAACTCAGGGAAAGCACTCTGAAAGTCTTCTAAAACCAACAATTTTGGAGCCTCTCCTGTCCTCTCCTAATCCAATAGCCAAACAAAATTCAGAAAGGACGTAGTAAGCCAAATGCGACTTTTAAAGTCCCCAATCCTGTTTAAAATGTTTCAGGGTCTCTGATTGGCTGGTCACACACACCTCCCAAGTCCTGGACCTTGCAACTAGATGCGGGGTGGGTCTGAAACCCCATATTTGCAGAGCAGGTGGCCCCCATCCATATCAGCTCTAATTTCCAGTGGGGCACATTTTGGAGAGTTCTAGAACACTTACACTAAAGCTCATGATTGGTGTATACAGCTGCTGGAATAGGGCGATTCGGAGTAGGATGAATTGCGGTAACAGTCCTTTCTATTGCAGCATGTAGATGTAATGTTTTTTCTCCATGTGGGACATTGTCACACTCAGCCCCCGGTCTTACCTGTTTGCCCTTTGTCGTTTTCTTCTTTGAAGGTCTTTCTGTATTCCGGGACGTCCGGGACTTATACAGTTAAGTCCGGTGATCCTCCGTATCCAATGTGGAGCGCGAGCAGACTCGGAGGAAGACAAGAGTTCAGGATTCCAGGAAGGTAAGAAATGAGCAGTCAATATCCGGGATTAAGTGCGGAACCAAGAGGGAAAAGCACTACTCGCAGAGTACAGGGATGTGGCTGTGAGCGCCGAAAGAGCGGATAGGGGTCCACGAGGGAATGAAATGAATGGCCTCAGGCGAAGGCGACAAGCCGCTCCTAGTACTCCAGGAAGGAAGAGGAAATGGAAAAAGTATCAGAGAACTGGCACAAGGGAAAGGAAGGAAACAATGAGCACACTTGCTGCAAACTCGAAAGGGAGCGCTGAGACGTGCAGCGCCGCAGGGGCATGCCCATTTTCTAGAAAGCCAGGGCTCCTGCGTAAACGCTAGACTGCAACGTGTCGGAGGCTCCAGCCATAATGGGAGGAGAACGGCTCCAACATTGTGGTATGCCATGGACCAGGAAGCCCAAAAGTGGTGTAAATGGAGAATCATGACAGCATGCCCCCTCCCAAACCCTGATCCACCGGGTTTACCTGGATGAGCTAGATGGAATCTCCGCACTAAGCGAGGGGCATTCATGTTGGAGAATGGTTCCCATGTTCGTTCGCTGGGGGGATATCCTTTCCATTCCACTAAGTAGTGTTGCTGACCTCTTCTATATCTAGAATCACAAATCCTGGAAACCTCAAATTCAATCTGATCGTTGACAAGCACAGGGTTAGGTTGATGAGCTGATCTGGTGGATTTAATATAAGGTTTGAGCAAGGAAGTGTGAAAAACGGTATGAATCTTCTTCCAGGAGTCTGGAAAGTGAAGTCAATATGCCACTTGGTTGATGGCCTCCTTGATAGAAAAAGGCCCATAGAATTTGGGGGCCAGTTTATTAGGATGCAGATGTCGAGGCAAGAGTTTAGAAGACAGCCAGACCTTGTCACCAATTCTATACACGGGAGAAGGTCTCCGTTTAGCATCAGCATGTCTTTTTACATCCATTCTGGCCTTTTCTAAATGTTCTTTAGCATCCTTATGTATCGTGACCAGTCTTTCAATCCAGGAATCGACCAATGGAACCAGGTTGTAATGAGGCAGGATTGTTGGCAGGACAGATGGATGGAAACCTTGACTGCAGAAGAAGGGACTTGTCTTGATAGCAGAGTGATCAGAATTGTTATAGGCGAATTCAGCTACTGGAATTAAAATCGACCAATCATCCTGGACCTTGGCTGAAAAGCACTGCAAATATTGTTCTAGGATCTGATTTACTTGCTCTGTTATCCCATTGGTCTGGGGGTGGTATCCAGAAGACAAGGCATGTTGGATGCCTAGCATGTGGCATAGGTGTTTCCAGAATTGGGAAAGTATTGAGGACCACGGTCTGAAATGATCTTGGAAGGAAGGCCATGTAGTCTAAAGATGCGCTTCAAAAATATTCCTGCCATTTCTTGTGCTGAAGGCAACTTGTACAAACGGGTGAAGTGAGCCATGTGGGTGAATAGATCAATGGTAACCATAATGTTAGTAAACCCTTTAGAAGGGGGCAATTCCACAATGAAGTCGGTAGCGATTATTTCCCAAGTACACTCTGGCAATGTGGGTTGATGGAGAAGACCTGCAGGTTTTCTATTATCAGACTACTTATTCTGACTGCATACAGGGCAGGCTTGCACATACGCCCTTACTCCGTCGATCATGTTAGGCCACCAAAATTGTCTCTGAATGTGGCGAAGAGTAGCAGTAATGCCTCGATGCCCGGAATGGAAGGTATCATGACAGAGGTTTATAATCTTGGTTCTCAATTTTTGCGTGGGTACTGCCAGTCTCTTATCTTTGAAGAGGTAGCCATCTTTAGCGACTAAGGTCCATTGGTTTGTCTTGATGTAATCCTTCCAGAGATCAGAAGGTGGTGTTTCAGCATGGATATTTTCCATTAAGGAGTTGGCTTGAGCCACGAAAACCGTGTCAGGAAACATCTTCGGAAAGGCGCGGGCCTCAACTGCCTTGTAATCAGGACGCTTGGATAATGCATCAGCGATTACTATGTTAGTTCCTGGGACATGGTGTATGCGAAACTGATACTGGGCAAAAAAAAAGGCCCAACGAGCTTTACGACTGTTCCTGCACTCTAGAGATTGCAGGATCTGCAGGTTTCTGTGACCGGTTGACACTTGAATAGGATATTTGGCACCCAGGAGTAAATGACGCCACTCAGTAAAGGCTTGCCGAATGGCGAGCAATTCTTTCTCCTGGACTGAATAGTGGGTCTCGCTGGGAGTTAATTTTCAAGATAGATAAGCGATTGGATGTCCCGCCTTATCCTCGGATTCTTGTTTTAGCACAGCCCCTATTGCATGATCTGAGGCATCCGTTTCTACCAGGAAGGGTTTATTGATATCCGGTTGAGCCAGGATGGGACCTTGAGTAAATCTTCGTTTTAGCTCCTGGAAGGATGTCTCTTGAGCATCAGACCAAATGAAGGGAATGTATTTCTTCAACAATGCAACAATCGGCTGTACAATGTCAGAGAAAGTGGGAATGAATTTTCTGTAAAAATTGGCAAGTCCCAGGAAGGATTGAATCTATTTTACTGTTGTAGGGGCTGGCCCTGAAAGGATAGATTCAACCTTGGCGGGGTCCATTTCTATTCCCTTGGAACTCCGGACGAACCCTAGGTAATGAACTGTGTGGACATGAAATATGCATATTTCTAGTTTAACCAGGAGTTTGTTCTCTCGTAGACGTTGTAAAACTGATGTCACATGTTCCTGATGTAACTGGGAATCATTGGAATAGATCAATATGTCATCCAAGTACACTATGACAAAGAGAAACAACATATCCGAAAAGACTCTGTCCATGAATCTCTGAAACACTGCAGGTGCGTTGGCAAGACCAAATGGCATTACCAGGTATTCAAAATGTCCAAAGGGGGTCCTGAAGGCGGACTTCCACTCATCGCCTTCCCTTATTCGGGTGAGATGGTAGGCGCCCCGTAAGTCGAGTTTAGTAAAGATTACAGCACCCAGAACAGCTTCCAATATGTCGGAAATGAGCGGCAGAGGGTAACAATCCTTAAGGGTGCATTGGTTAAGGCCCCGATAGTCCAGGCAGGGTCGAAGTTCCTTAGTGTCCTTCATGGGCACAAAGAACAAGGAGGCACCGGCTGAAGATTTAGAAGGTCAAATGGTTCCATTGGCAAGATTGGTGTCCAGACATTACCGTAATGCCCTTTTCTCCGGTTCGGAAAGAATAAACATTCTTCCAAATGGTATCACTGCAGAGTCTTCAGTATCGATTGCACAATCTTCTGGTCAATGGCGTGGTAGTGATTGGAAAATGGCTGTTGAAAATAGATCAGAGTATTGTTGGTAGTTCTCAGGTACTTGGGAAATGTGGGCGACACAGATGGATGATTGTTCGAGGATCTGGGGTTCCATAGATATGGTCTGTACCATGTTTTGGGATAAACAACAGGACAAGCAGAATTCAGAGCCTAGAAATAAGTATCCGGCCACCCAATTGATGTATGGGCTGTGTTTTTGTAGCCAGGGCATCCCCAGAACCATGGGGTAGTGTGCTGCCTTGATGATATCAAAACGAAGCATCTCCTGATGGTTGTTTATTGAGAGCGTCAACTCTGTGGTTTGCTGGGTCATAGGTCCCGAAGACAGTGGTTTCCCGTCAATTCCTTTGACAGCTTGGATTGTTTCCTTGGATTCTCGAGGAATATTGTGCTTCAAGGCCCATTTGTGGTCCAAGAACATTCCCATGGCACCACAGTCTACTAGGGCCAGGATGGAATGAGTCTCCTTATTGGCGGTAGACAAGGATGTTTGCAGGACCACCAAAGTATTCAATCAGGGCAATTCAAGGAAGGAGCAGAAGCGGAGCAAGTGTTTTTCTCCCAAAGCTGGGCTCCACTCAAGGTCGGGAGCTGGCGTTTCCCGAATGCCTGGGTGGAGCTATAGGACAATTCTTTACGAGATGTTTATCAGAGGCACAATACATACAGAGTCCAGTATTGATCCTACACATCCTTTCTTGTGAAGATATTGGACCCTGGATGGAGCCCAATTGCATAGGCTCGGGATCAGGAAAGTACAGTGTGGTCGTTTCCTTTAGGCTAGGATACTCCATGGAAACTTTTGGAGAAACAGTTCTTGTCTTTCTCTTCTCTGCCTTTCTTTCCTGGATTCGGAAGTCGATTTGGAGGGACAAATCTATCAAAGCCTGGAAATAACTTGGACGCGCTACTCTGGCAAGTTCGTCCTTGATTTTGTCATTTAAGCCTCTGCGAAACAAGGTAAAACTTGCCTCCTGGGACCAATCGGCCTCTTTAGCCAACTGCTTAAAGCAGGTTACATAAGATAGCATGTCTTGGTTCCCTTGTTGGAACTCCAGGAGCTTTTCCTGAGTGCTGTAAACTTGTTCAGGGCGGTCAAACATGGTTTGTTAGGCTTCTACAAATCCGTCATAATTGTCCAGGAGTGGATCTCCCGCATTCACCAAGGGAGTTGCCCAGGCTAAAGCATTACCAGAGAGATGTAATATAAATCCCACCTTGGCCCGGGGCATGGAAAAATAGTAGGGTTTAAATGTGAAATGCACAAAACAGGAATCAAGGAAGGATGGCAGTGTTTTGGAGGAACCATCATAGTTGTCCACTATGCCCCCTACCAGAGCACTTTCCTGGAACACCGAGTCTTGGGAAAGCATGAGTTGTTTTAACGCTGCATTTTCGGCTTTGAGGTTTTGAACCTCTGTTGTTAATTCTTGTATTCCTCTCATTAGGTCCTGGACAGCAACCTCCATATTGAACTCAGTATCAAGTCCTTGGCGTCTCAAACTGTCACACTCAGCCCCCGGCCTTACCTGTTTGCCCTTTGTCGTCTTCTTCTTTGAAGGTCTTTCTGTATTCTGGGACGTCCGGGACTTATACAGGTAAGGCCGGTGATCCTCCGTATCCATTGTGGAGCGCGAGCAGACTCGGAGGAAGACAAGAGTTCTGGATTCCAGGAAGGTAAAAATGAGCAGTCAATATCTGGGATTAAGTGCGGAACCAGGAAGGGAAAAGCACTACTCGCAGAGTACAGGGATGTGGCTGCGAGCGCAGAAGAGCGGATAGGAGTCCAGGAGGGAATGAAATGAATGGCCTCAGGCGAAGGCGACAGGCCGCTCCTAGTACTCCAGGAAGGAAGAGGAAATGGAAAAAGCATTGGAGAATTGGCACAAGGGAAAGGAAGGAAACAATGAGCACACTAGCTGCAAACTCGAAAGGGAGTGATGAGGTGCGCAGTGCCGCGGGGGCGTGCCCGTTTTCTAGTAAGCCAGGGCTCCTGCGTAAACGCTAGACCGCAACGTGTCTGAGGCGCAGGCCATGCTGGGAGGAGAACGGCTCCAACGTTGCGGTGCACCAGGGACCAGGAAGTCCAAAAGGGGCGTAAACGGCGAATCATGACAGAAATACCATTGCTGCAATGGTATCACTAAAGTCATACTCTAGTGGAGAAATATGGAATTCACCATGAGATAACGGTCATTAGAACATGTGGATATTGTCTGCCAAACTCATAATGAGAGCCATAGAATTTTTTCCAGTTTTCAGAAGCTTTTGTTCCATACGTCCTCAGAGGGGTGCAATATTATCAAGTTTAATAGACCATGTTTGGTGAGCTGTGTCTTTTAGAGTCTCCATACCCTAGTATGTGAGGCACTATCTCGGAGCACTAGACAGGAGAGGTGCTTAATTATTAATGCAATTAACACCTGGTTTGTTCAGAGAAACATTCCATTTCATATTACCTGCACATTAAAACGACAGCAACATCCTAGGATCTTCCATCAGGTTGGAATTGTCTTGACACCACTCAACAAGAGACAGACACCGAAGGAGGTTGAGACAAGGACCAATGGATAGACGTGTCCAGAGTGCATACTAAGCTATAATCCCAGGGGTTAGATTGACATTGTTTATATTCTGTTTTCTTCCCTTTATTGGTGAACATGGTCTATCATGCTTGGTTAATTTCACTTGTGCAAGGTCATCTGTGTTCATTTCTTGATTTTGGGGTTTAAAGGTGGGAGAAATATACATCATGTATGTATATTATCATTAGCACTGACACGTTTGTGGGACCTTGCCCTGAAGGAATATTTATTATCATTCAGGGGTGTTTCTAGGTCTGGAAAAGATCTGGGGCTCAGCTAATGTGGGGACTGTCAGGAGTCGGGACTGTCGGGGCTAGCTAGCGTTTTGGTTGTAGCCCCTGAACTTATATGCAGGGCTACAACCAAAAGACCCGGGGCTATAGCCCCCTTACCCCCCTAGCCCCCCACATAGCAACACCTCTGCTATCAGTGGCTTTTATTTCGTTTTCTTGCTTGACAAGTTTGGTAGCAAAGTTCAGTTCAAAATAAGGGGGGCTTTCTAAATAGAGGCTGCTTTCAAATAGTTGCTAGGATTAATAAACAAGTGTTACTTTGTTATGATCTCTTTCATATGAATGAATTACTTTTTTGTAAACCAGCCAGCTAGTTGGCTTGGATGTAGGTCTAATCTTTTTTTATTTGGTCACATTTATTTCGTGTGACTTTTATACTCGATTTTTTTTTTAACTTACTTGTTGATTGACATTTTTAGGAAATACAATTCACAAAATTGAGGCACATAAACTTGTCAAACTTCCTTGAACAAATCCCCCCATGCCTCCCCCTCCCCCTTCTGTTGAGTTACTCACAGCAACCTTTCTAGCAGAAGGAACAGTAGACCAGTTACAAGAGGCAGTAAGCCACACTCAATGGCTGACCGGACCATTGATTGGCTCGTTATGTCCCCTTCTGGCATTGGCATGGTCAGTGGCCAGCGTGATCTTTCCGTAGCGGTCAGAGTTTAGGTTTATCAATACCCTGTTTTAACATAAAAGTCCCCCATTCAATATGAAATGATTCCAAACAGTCATTCACCACAGCATACAGTTTCTCATACGTAAATATGTCCCATAGTTTGTTCAACCCATCGTTTTAAAAGGTAGGGAGGCACACTTCCAATTCTGGGCTAAAGCCACTCTCCCCGCTCTCAGCATAGCTTCAACAGGTTTTGGGAATCGTGGCTCATTTCTATCCTGGTCTGGGACACCCAGGAGCAGTTGGAGAGGTTCCAGATCAGGGGTTATTCCCACTTTGTCTTCGATCCAACTGAAGACTTCAGACCAGTAAACCTTTACCTCTGGACAGGACCACCACATGTGGAACCACAAGCCACCCTGGTCACAGAGTATGAGGCAGCAGGGGGGAGGATCCCGGGGACTTCCTGAAAAGTCTAAGGGGGGTAGGTGCCAACAGTGTACTATTTTGAAGTTGTGCTCCATTGCTGAGGTGTAAAGATTTCCAGGAAACATTAGCTTGTACATTTTACCCCAGGATTCTTCTGGAATTTCCAAGTCGGACGTAATCATTACTTACCATTGAGATGAAGGTGCTCAAAATGCTCAGAGAAACTGCCCCCAGAGACTCACACAAAGGAGTGAATTCAATAAATTGGCCTTCCAGGAATAGTCGACCAGCTCTCTCTAGACCGTTGTTGGACCATTTTTGTAAGTGGCGAAAGCACCTCCATCCAATCTCCAGCGGGGACCCCCTCACTGAACTCAACAGGGATGGCCAGGAAGAGAGGAGGTTATGACTTCCACCCTTTTCCCATAAACTGCACAAGACTGCCAGAGTGGGATTCTTCCTAATGTGGTCGGGGATAGCTTTTGTTGGGGACCATAGTAGGTCCCTGACTTTCTTTGGGTGAGTGCATAGGTCTTTGATGTAAGTCCAGTATGTGCCTAAGGCGTCTCTAAGGTGTTCTAACATGACTCGAAGTTGGGCCAAAGCCACCGAAATCTCTAGGCAGGGTTAGTGTCGTCCTTTTAATTCTAAGCCTCTTCCCATTCCATATCAATATGTTTATCATTGACTTTAGTTTGGCAAAAAAAGGGTTAAGGGAGAGGCATCGGGAGGACAGTAAATAGGTACAGCATCCGGGGAAGTACATTCATCGTAACTGTTACCATTCTCCCAAACCAAGACAGTGTTAGTGGGGTCCAGCAAGTTAAATCTGATTTGATCTTTACCAAAATTAGGGAAAAGTTGTGGTCTACCAGTGTCGCGAGGTCCCTGGGGATTTTAATTCCCAAGTATGGGGTAGCTATGTTCTCAATTCTCATCCCACCTATGGTTCTATTGTCTCTAGTCGGGGAGTCTTCGGTTTGAATGGACATTATGCTAGACTTGGGGATATTTATTTTCAGGCCTGAGAACTGACCAAACAGGTTTATTTCAACGTCTGTCAAATAGCATAGGATATCATCTGCAAACAGGGATAGTTTAAAGTCTAAGATACCACAGCGGATTTCTTCAATTTTTGGGTTTTCCCAAATTGCAATGGCCACAGGCTCCATTGTAAGGGCATATAACAAGGGGGAGATGGGGCAGCCTTGTCTAGTTCCTCTAGCAAGGTGGAAGAGGACTGAGTTAGTGCCATTAACTGCCTGTCAGATATCCTTAAGCACGGCTCCTTGTTGACCCGTCGTGAAGAAAATATTTCTTCCTATCAATGTGTCTCTCAGGGGTACAAAAGGACAGACTGAGAGACTAATTGATCGGAAGATGATGATGTAGAGTCGTTGGTATCGGGAGAGTTGTGCGAACCTCAAGCTTCACGACAGATGAGACATCCAGTTACCTTCCAACAACTGCAGAATATTACAACTGATTAACAACCAAATATGCCCTCTCTCGGTTAAGGATAACAATTATCAACAGACTAACCTGCATGATACGGGTTTGACCCAGAAGTGTTTCATACAAGAATATCCTCTAGACTGTTGGATTCTGGAGACCATAAGAAAGAGAAAATGCAATAAGTACCAGATAGCAAGATACAGAGAATGGTAAGGAAGGTAAGGTATCTTACCCTGGTTCTCTAGAGGTTGTCGCTTCCGATGAATCCCCTTCCAGTCTTCCGCTGCAACCGTGTGAAGTCTCTCCGCCACCGGTCCAGACGGCACAAAGAAGCCCAAGGTGCAGAGGCAGTCTTTAGTCCAGCACCCAGCCTATTCCCGCCGGCACGAGGACGCCTAAGGGGTGCTCAGGAAGTCTCTAGTCCAGCACCAAGCCTATTCCCGCCGGCACGAGGACGCTTAAAACTACCCAGGGAGGAAGGACAGGATAACAGAGGAAAGGGAAGAGGAAGGAACAATAGGAAAAAGGCAAGAGGTCTCCCAACCTCCCAGATCCAAACTCTACTCAACCAGAATCACTAGGCAAGAATATCCAAAAAACGATCCGAGGCCAATATTCCAAGACAAAGTAAGGGCAATCCGAGAGCGTATCCAAAGACGTAATCCAAGGTCAAAAAACACCAAAATCCAAGCAAGAGGTAAGCCACTGTCAAGAAGCGATCAGAAGCAGCGAGTAAATGGCGCCGGATAGTTAAGTACCCAAACTACCGGCAACAAGACGGTCACGTGACCCAGTACGTGCACTATCAGGTGGGAGACAACGCACCCACTGACGTAACCTCCAAGGCATCTTCCACACAAAGCGTCGGAAACGCAGTTTCCGACGAACACGTCTGCACCGACCAACGCGTGGAGAACCCAACTCCGCCCCCTGTCCGTCATTCGATAGCGAGAAGCGCTTCTGTCTACGAGAGGACAGAGTAACTGGGGGGGTACCACAAGACCTGAAGCGTTTTCTGACAGTATCCTCCCCCAAAGGACCCCCATGCCCCCGAGAGACCAGAAACCGGGAGACCAACAACGGGGCATGCACATTTCTCTCTGGTTCCCATGTCCGATCTTCCGGACCGTAACCTTTCCAGTCCACCAGGAAATATCTGGTACCACGAGAAACTTTAGAATCAAGAATAGCATTGACTTCATATTCTTCCACCCCTTGAACCAATACCGGAGACGGAGGGGCAACTATCCTGGTACAATCAGCACAAGGTTTAATCATGGATACATGAAAAACAGGATGTATCTTCCAAGAACACGGTAAATCTAACCTGACAACCAATGGACTCAAGACATCCTTGACAATATAGGGACCGACAAAACGTGGTATTAGACACCGACGCCCTGGAATACGTAGATTCTTCGTGGAAAGCCATACCCGCGAACCTGGAACGTAAACGGGTGAAGGACGGCGATTCCGATCAGCATATTTTTTGGCCTGCTCTTGGGCTTGCACTAGATGTTCCGAAACCCTGGCATGGACCAGAGACAGATCTTTAATGCAAGATTGCACTGCCGGGCAATCTGCAGGAAGCTTCCAATCAAGAGGTAGAGTGCGTGGATGTTGCCCATATATGGCAAAAAATGGAGATGTTCCCGTAGACGAATGGCTGGAATTATTATATGCAAATTCCGCTAAGGGAAGAACAGCTAACCAGGATTCTTGATATTGAAGGATGAGACACCTGAGGTACTGCTCCATAGTAGCGTTAACACGCTCCGTCTGCGGATGGAACGCTGTGGAGCAACGTTCATCCACACCCAATGCGAACATGAGATGCCTCCAAAAACGTGACGTAAACTGGGACCCCCTGTCAGAAACCACGATCTCAGGCAACCCAAAAACCCGAAAGACGTGTCGTAAGAACAACTCAGCCAGCTTGGAAGCGGAAGGCAGACCTTGGCAAGGGACAAATAAAGACATTTTCGAAAAACTGTCCACCACCACCCATACGGTATCAAAACCATCGACCAAAGGTAACTCCACTACGAAATCCATCGTAATCATAGCCCATGGTCTCGCCGGTACTGGCAATGGCTGAAGCAACCCCATAGGTTTCACAGAATGGGATTTACATTGGGCACAAATAGCGCAGGTTGATATATATTGCGAGACATCCCTTCGCATAGAGGGCCACCAGCACCAACGTTTGAGGAGTTCGAGAGTTTTCTGTGAACCCGGATGAGCGGCAATAGCAGCATCATGACACAAGGCAATAGCTGCACACCGGGTCTCCTGATCAGGCATAAAGACACGACCCTGGACATAAGGTAGACCATGCACAACATCCATGTTATATTCTGCCAATTCCGCAGGACCTTTATCAACCCAGGTTTGGAGCGTCGACTTCAAAGGAGGCTGTAAAACACAACTACAAACCACTTGTGTTGGTAACAACAACGACCCATCCTGTGGACGTGAAACACAATCCCCAAAACTTCTGGACAGAGCGTCAGCTTTGGAATGTAGAACACCTGGGCGATAAGTCAACGTAAAGTTGTACATAGAAAAGAACTCATGCCAGCGGGCATGTCTCGCAGTAGTGCAAGTCAAGGACTGCAAGGCCAACAAGTTTCTGTGATCAGTATATACCTGGACTGGTACTTCTGTACCAAGAAGATGATGTCGCCAGACCGTAAATGCGTCCCTAACAGCCAACAATTCCCGTTCAGTGACGGTATAATTTCGCTCATAGGGCGTTAACTTGCGTGAATGATAAGCGACTGGATGTAGATCCCCAGTATCAGCACAAGACTGAGACAAAATAGCTCCTACCGCAACATCAGAGGCATCTGCTTCGACAAAGAAAGGATATTCGGCATTAGGATGCAACAAGACAGGAGCAATAGTGAACGCAGCCTTTAAGAAATCAAACGCAGTTTGAGCGCTATCATTCCACAAATACGGTTTCTTGCTGCTGGTCAATTCAGTGAGAGGTGCAGAAATAGAGGAGAACTGTCTAATGAAACGCCGGTAGAAGTTGGAAAACCCCAAAAACGACTGCAACTCCTTCCTGGTAGTAGGTATCGGCCAGTTCAAAACGGCTTTAACCTTACTACTACTCATCTGCACTCCCTTATTGGTGATGTCATATCCCAAGAACTCGACATGAGTTGCATGGAACACACACTTTTCTAACTTGACAAAGAGATGATGATCACGCAAGCGTTGTAAGACTTCCGAAACATGGCGCACATGGTATTCCATAGATGGGGAGTAGACGAGTATGTCGTCTAGGCAAACGATAACGAACCTGTCGATCATGTCTCGAAGAACATCATTGATGAAATTCTGAAAAGTGGCCGGAGCATTACATAGCCCGAATGGCATTACCAAATACTCGAATAAGCCATATCTGGTCTTGAAGGCGGTTTTCCATTCATCCCCACGACGAATCCTGACTAAGTTGTAAGCTCCCCTTAGGTCCAATTTGGTAAAGAATTCTGAAGACCCTAACTGATCTAGTAAGACCGATATTAAGGGAATCGGGTACTGATTTCGGATAGTACCTGCATTTAGCTCTCGGTAGTCAATACAAGGTCTTAATTCACCCTCCTTCTTGGGTACAAAGAACAATGGAGAAGCAAATGGAGAATGGGATGGTCGAATAAAACCCAACTCTAAGGCTTTATCCAGATATTCTTTAAGAACGACGTCTTCATTTTGGGTAAGGGAATAAATGCGTCCTGATGGTACCTTAGCATTTGGTTTGAGATCGATCGGACAATCGTATGGCCGATGTGGTGGCAAACTCTCAGCTTTCCCTTTATCAAAAACATCCTTATAACTTATGTACTCGACAGGCAATACGATGCTAGCAACTGCTCCAATAGTGACCACAGAATCCAACAAAGCCCGACTAGGAGCTGCAGACATAGACCCTGCTGGATTGCATGACTGAAGACATTGCTGAGAGCTGAAGGTAATAGCCCCGGTCCCCCAGTTAATGACCGGATTGTGGAGCTTAAGCCACGGTAAACCCAGAATCAGTTTGTATTGGGGTGCCATAATGACGTCAAACGTGATGGTTTCTGAATGCTCAACCCCAATAGTTAACTGCAACGGTATGGTATGTTCTGTAACAAGCCCAGACAGAAGGGTAGAACCATCAACGGCATTCACCACCTCTGGGACATTCTTTGGCAAAAGGGGAATACCCCACTTCAGAACATATTGGGCATCAATGTAGTTACCAGTAGCCCCTGAGTCTAGGACAGCTTCAGAACTCCATGGCGCGACCTGATCATAACTTAGAGAAATGTCTACATAAAAGGGCATAGACAACAAGGAACCCTGCATGGGAGAGCTCGGCGTAGGGGTTCCTTCTACTGCCGGGCTTTGGCGTTTCCCGACTTGCGGGGTCTTTTTGGACAAGCACTAAGTAGATGATTCGCGGAACCGCAATAAAAGCACAAATTGTTCCGTCTGCGATTTTCTCTTTCCTCAGTTGATAACGGGCCCCTAACTGCCCCAATTTGCATAGGTTCATCAACACCAGAAACAGGAACTGAGGAAACGGTAGGATTAACCGGGTTTACTCTCCTCTCCCCTTTTCTTTCGGCCCGTCGGGCATCAATCTGGAGTACTAAGTCCAAGAAATCGGGAAAGGACGTAGGAACCACCGGAACCGTGGCTATAGTATCCTTCAAAGAGTCAGACAACCCTTTATAGAATAAGGCTGCCTTCTTATCTTCCGGCCAACCGGTTTCAGCAACCAACTGGTTAAACTTAGCCAAGTAAGACAATAAAGAAGCATCCCCCTGACGGAGATTTAACAATTCCAGATCAGTGGCCTGAGTTTTATAACGAGTATCAAATACCCTTGTCATAGCACTAATCAATGCATCACAATCAAACAATAGCGGACTGCCCTGCTCCAACAAAGGGTTCGCCCAAACAGCGGCCATACCTCCAAGATTCGATAACACAAAGGCCGCTTTCGTAGTTGCATCGGGAAACGAGGTAGGCCGACACAAGAAATGTAATCTACATTGGTTAATAAAGGTCCGAAAGGATTTAGGATCTCCAGTAAACCTTTCAGGGGGAGCAAGCGGGAACTGAGCGGCCATATAAACATGCGTAGAATCTGGTCTGGCTGAAGACCCTGCCTGACCTGGAGCAGAAGCAGAGGCCAAAGACGGTGATCCTGTAACCACTTCCCTGATACCAGCCTGCATTTCGTCAATGCGTCGATGGGTATCAGCCTGAGCTGCCGTCATATCGGCACGTAGGTCGGCCACTAATTGCACCATAACGGCCAACGGGTCATTAGCAACATCCATGATAAGGGCTTCTGATTCTGTCAGATATCCTTAAGCACGGCTCCTTGTTGACCCGTCGTGAAGAAAATATTTCTTCCTATCAATGTGTCTCTCAGGGGTACAAAAGAACAGACTGAGAGACTAATTGATCGGAAGATGATGATGTAGAGTCGTTGGTATCGGGAGAGTTCTGCGAACCTCAAGCTTCACGACAGATGAGACATCCAGTTACCTTCCAACAACTGCAGAATATTACAACTGATTAACAACCAAATATTGTCATGCTTCCCCAATGGAAATTGTGGCATTCATGGAGACGCCATTGAATGGGTCGTTACGTTCTTGCAACGTTCCGCAGTGCGCGGTCTAGTGCTTTTTCAAGATGGCCGCCCACTCCTTATACTGGAGACAGTGCTGGCGTTCTTCGCGTTGCACCTTCGGTTCTTTCTCCGTGCTGCCAACGCTAGTGTATTTTCATTCTGTGAGCTAACGCTCCGCGTTATTTGCTTCTGACTTTCTCTCCCGCGACCGTCCCTTCGGTTGCTGCTCTGTCTTCGTTACTTTCAACTACCTTGTTCTTACCTGTTTTTCTCCTGTTCCGCTCTCCTTCGTCCGTACACCCCGTATATCGGAACTTCCTCTTCAGCTCCAGCTTCCTCGCTTCTTACCTTCTTGCATCTCCTGACTATTCCGTTGGTTATATCCCCCGGCTGCTACCTCGTTGTCGGCAAAGGAGTGCGTCTGATTCCTCGAGGCTTCTCGTCCGGAACCCAGGCACTACACAAGAGGGAAGTAGGTCTCCTTCCAAATCCCGCAATCCAGCAATCCCGCAAACCAGCAAGCCAGCAATCCGCAAACCAGCAAGCCAGCAATCCCGCAAACCAGCAAACCAGCAATCCTGAAATCTAGCAATTCAGCACAGGGTTTTTGCCGGGAGGCTTTTTTCCCTGTTGGAGGACGGTCTCCCTGCGGAGCCTCGCTCTCTGGGGGATTCTCTCCCCAACAGCGTGGCTTCCAGTGGAGACCGACCTTATTTACACGAGAAAAAGAAAACTAAAGAGCCTAAGGAAACACGCAGGAGAAGAAGGGCTACTCTACAGGAAGACGCCCACGAAGGCAAAGGTGAGGAGGACGGGAGGAAGGATTTGGGTAGTTTTGACAGCGTGCAACGCCAGGAAGTATCAATGGCTTCGCTTGAACAATATCAAGAGCTAGTAGGGGCTATACAAAGCTTGACTGCAGAAGTACAGACACTTAAGAACGAAAACCAGATCTTACGTCAGCAAGTTAATACTCGTGATGATCATAGGAGAGATCTGCCTCCTCTCCCTCTACCTTTTGGTAATTACGATGGAAATCCAAGATCCCTAAGGGAATTTCTAGACTCTTGCATGATCTATTTTGCCTTCCGCCCAAGAGCTTTTGACTCCGACAGAGCAAAAGTGGGATTTCTTGTTTCAAATCTAGCTGGGAATGCCTTAGCTTGGGCAACCCCTCTTATAACCCAGTCTGACCCTGCTATTAATGACTACGCAGCATTTACACAATTGTTCAAGACACGATTTGAACGACCTGAGGTCCAGTTCTCATCCTATGAACAAATAATAGATCTCAAACAGGGTAGTCTGGATGTGCAAACATACGTCTCGTCCTTCACGAGACTCGCCATAAACTCTGATTGGCCTGATTCTGCCAAACAAACCTTGTTTCGCCGAGGTTTAAATGACGAGATCAAGGACGAAATAGCCAGAACCGGAAGACCACCTTCTTTTCAGGATCTAGTGACTCTGGCTCTCCAAATCGAATTCCGGATAGGCGAAAGGAGGCAAGAACGCAGAAGAAATCCAGCAACACGGATGCCTATATTCCATCCACCTTCCCAGGATAGACCTGCAGGTTCCCCTCAGGGAGAGGAACCTATGCAAATAGGGACCACACGAGGTCCGTTAACCTCGGATGAAAGAAGGAGGAGAAGAGACCTGGGTCTCTGTATGTATTGCGGTTCTCAAAGACATCTCTTACGCAACTGTCCAGAAGTACCTCCTCGACGACAGGGAAACGCTCCCCCCCGAACCTGAACAGGGGAAGGTCCGGGGAAAGAAGATCGACTCCCTGCGTAAATCACTTACCGGCGCCTTCCAATGACGATACTCGTCTGATGGTTTTTCCCGTTCAACTCACAAGCAGACATTCAGAACCATGGGAAGTAATTGCAATGTTGGATTGCGGTGCCGCTGGAAATTTTGTTGATATACAATGGGCAGAGAAGAACGGGCTACCCCTTCGCAAAAAATTACAGCCAGTACCCGTGGAAGGTGTAGATGGCCTTCCCTTATCCTCCGGACCCATCCAGTTTGAAACAGAGCCAGTCAGCATCAAGATATTTCAACACCAGGAGATGATGGTGTTTGACCTCATTCGTGCAGCTCATTTCCCCATCATTCTGGGGATCCCTTGGTTACGCCGCCATAATCCTACCATCAACTGGACAGCCAATACCATTCATTTCAAGTCCTCTTTCTGTGCCGAGAGCTGTTTTCAAGGACTTATTTCTCCGCCTCGATTAAATTCTGCACAGTCCTTGTCAGCAGCCTCTATTCACCCGATTCCGTCTCATTACTTGGAGTTCAGGGAAGTGTTTTTAGATCATCAGCCACATCTCCTTCCTCCTCACAGAAATGGAGATTGTGCCATTGAGACTGTACCAGGAGCACAAATCCCTTTTGGGCGGATGTTTCCTCTATCTTTGCCGGAACGTCAGGCTCTCAAAGAATACTTAGACAGTAACCTTCATAATGGACTCATTCAGGAATCGAAATCCCCAGCTGGAGCTTCATTGTTTTTCATCTCCAAAAAAGGAACCTCCGAACTTAGACCGTGCATTGACTATCGTGGTCTTAACCACGTAACAATCAAAGACCGGTATCCGATGCCTCTTATTAAGGAGGTCTTACAGGCAGTACAAGGAGCCACCATTTTTACAAAGCTGGACCTGAGGGGAGCGTACCATTTACTCAGGATCCGGGCTGGTGACGAGTGGAAGACCGCTTTTCGGACACCCTTAGGTCATTTTGAGTATAAGGTAATGCCTTTTGGGTTAGTAAACGCTCCTGCCATTTTTCAGCGTTTTATTGACAAGTTATTTTCGGATCTTCTCTTCTCCACTGTAGTGGTGTACTTGGATGACATATTGGTGTATTCGAACTCGCCCAAAGAACATCACCATCATGTAAGGGAGGTGCTTCAAAGACTCCTGCAGAACCAATTATTTGTGAAACCAGAGAAGTGTATTTTTGACTCCTCTTCAGTGTCCTATCTTGGCTTTATCTTGACTAAGGAAGGAATACGTATGGATCCCGGGAAGATAAAAGCCATCTTACAATGGCCTACACCCAAGAACGTCAAGGACATTCAGCGGTTCTTGGGGTTAGCCAACTTTTACAGGCAATTCATTTCGAGATTTTCCAACATGGTATTTCCTATCACAGCCCTACTGAAGAAGGGAGTGGCATTCAACTGGTCTCCCGGAGCTGATCAGGCATTCTTGTCATTGAAACAAGCCTTTACGTCTGCTCCCATATTAATACAACCGAACCAAGCACATCCTTTCATAATAGAGGCTGACGCTTCTGACGGAGCGATAGGTGCAGTACTGCTACAAAGGCATACAGACGACAAAGAACATCCAGTGGCTTATCTATCACGCACTCTTACCCCCAGTGAACGGAACTACTCAGTGATAGAACGGGAACTGTTGGCTATCAAATTAGCCTGTGAAGAGTGGCGGCACCTGTTACAAGGAGCTGTTCATCCATTTACTGTTCGTACAGACCACAGAAACCTGAAGATACTCCAACAAATGGAATGCAGAAATGCTAGGCATGCCAGATGGGCATATTTTTTCTCCCAATTCGATTTCACTATTTCTTACATCCCGGGAAAAGAAAACGTTCTGGCTGATGCTTTATCCCGAAGCCAAGGTATGGAGGTTGAATCAACGAGGAGATCTGAAAGAATACTGTCGAACAAATCTTTTCGGATCATTGCCAATACCTTTCTCAATGCTACCAGAGACAGTCTCACCCACAATAAACCTTCCCAGGCATTAGGAGCGCAGTTACAAGAAAGATCTGGATTATACTTCAGAAAACAAGCTTTATATCTTCCCGACAAGGAACTGCAGACTCTTGTTTTGTCCTGGTGTCATGACACTCCTTTGGCAGGGCACAAGGGCCAGAAAGCTACCCAGGATCTGGTTTCGCGATATTTCTGGTGGCCCAATTGCAATAGCGATGTCAAGACGTATGTCGCTACTTGCCCTATTTGCGCCATCAGTAAACACCAAACGTCTCGCCCGCTTGGTCTACTTCAACAAGAACCAATACCATCTCAACCGTGGACTCATATTTCGATCGATTTTGTGGTCGATCTTCCGTCCTCCCAAGGGAAGACTGCCATCATGGTTACGGTGGATTCTCTCAGCAAATTGGCTCATTTCACATCCCTAAAAGGAATACCTTCGGCTCCGGAAACAGCCAGAGTCTTTTTTAGAGACATTGTAAAACTTCATGGCCTTCCTCAGACAGTGGTGTCCGACAGGGGCTCCCAGTTTACCTCGCTTTTCTGGACCTCGTTATGTAAACAGTTGGGTATTCAGAGGGCCCTTTCATCCGGCTTTCACCCCCAGAGCAATGGACAGACTGAGCGATTGGATCAAACTATGGAACAGTACCTACGTTGTTTCTGTAGCCAGCGACAGGAAGATTGGAATCTCTATCTCCCATCTGCAGAATTTGCATACAATAATACCCGCCACACGGCCATCAGAATGAGTCCGTTTTTTTGTACATATGGATATCACCCTCGCCATATGTCGGTAGGACTACCTGAACCTTCAAGATTGCCCTCTATTGAATTTTTAGTTCAGTCACTTAAGGAAACCCATCAGCTCGCCGGAAATACATTATCGGCTAGCCGCAAGGAGTACAAGAGATGGGCTGACAAGAAAAGACTTCCTAATCCACCCTGGAGAGAAGGGTCCAAAGTATGGTTGGCTACAAAGTTTCTACCCCGGTGGGTTCACTCTGGGAAATTCGCGCCGAAATATATCGGACCCTACAAGATCAAGAAAAGGATCAACCCAGTGGCTTTCCAGTTAGAACTTCCCACTCAACTACGTCGAGTTCATCCGGTGTTCCATTCCTCATTGCTCAAGGAATACCGTCCAGATCCTTACCGAAGAAGAACCACCCGACTCACATATAACAAGCCCAGTGAACCTGAGGAGTATGAGGTCTCTTATCTAGTGGATTCCCGTTACTTCAAGGGAGAGCTCCAATACTTGGTCCATTGGAAGGGTTACTCTATTGAAGAACGCACTTGGGAACCCCACCATCATATACATGCTCCCATGCTAGTTCGGAAGTTTCATCGTCTCCACCCAGGGAAACCGGGAGGCCCCCCGGTGAGAAGGAGGCATACTGTCATGCTTCCCCAATGGAAATTGTGGCATTCATGGAGACGCCATTGAATGGGTCGTTACGTTCTTGCAACGTTCCGCAGTGCGCGGTCTAGTGCTTTTTCAAGATGGCCGCCCACTCCTTATACTGGAGACAGTGCTGGCGTTCTTCGCGTTGCACCTTCGGTTCTTTCTCCGTGCTGCCAACGCTAGTGTATTTTCATTCTGTGAGCTAACGCTCCGCGTTATTTGCTTCTGACTTTCTCTCCCGCGACCGTCCCTTCGGTTGCTGCTCTGTCTTCGTTACTTTCAACTACCTTGTTCTTACCTGTTTTTCTCCTGTTCCGCTCTCCTTCGTCCGTACACCCCGTATATCGGAACTTCCTCTTCAGCTCCAGCTTCCTCGCTTCTTACCTTCTTGCATCTCCTGACTATTCCGTTGGTTATATCCCCCGGCTGCTACCTCGTTGTCGGCAAAGGAGTGCGTCTGATTCCTCGAGGCTTCTCGTCCGGAACCCAGGCACTACACAAGAGGGAAGTAGGTCTCCTTCCAAATCCCGCAATCCAGCAATCCCGCAAACCAGCAAGCCAGCAATCCGCAAACCAGCAAGCCAGCAATCCCGCAAACCAGCAAACCAGCAATCCTGAAATCCAGCAATTCAGCACAGGGTTTTTGCCGGGAGGCTTTTTTCCCTGTTGGAGGACGGTCTCCCTGCGGAGCCTCGCTCTCTGGGGGATTCTCTCCCCAACAGCGTGGCTTCCAGTGGAGACCGACCTTATTTACACGAGAAAAAGAAAACTAAAGAGCCTAAGGAAACACGCAGGAGAAGAAGGGCTACTCTACAGGAAGACGCCCACGAAGGCAAAGGTGAGGAGGACCGGAGGAAGGATTTGGGTAGTTTTGACAAATATGCCCTCTCTTGGTTAAGGATAACAATTATCAACAGACTAACCTGCATGATACGGGTTTGACCCAGAAGTGTTTCATACAAGAATATCCTCTAGACTGTTGGATTCTGGAGACCATAAGAAAGAGAAAATGCAATAAGTACCAGATAGCAAGATACAGAGAATGGTAAGGAAGGTAAGGTATCTTACCCTGGTTCTCTAGAGGTTGTCGCTTCCGATGAATCCCCTTCCAGTCTTCCGCTGCAACCGTGTGAAGTCTCTCCGCCACCGGTCCAGACGGCACAAAGAAGCCCAAGGTGCAGAGGCAGTCTTTAGTCCAGCACCCAGCCTATTCCCGCCGGCACGAGGACGCCTAAGGGGTGCTCAAGAAGTCTCTAGTCCAGCACCAAGCCTATTCCCGCCGGCACGAGGACGCTTAAAACTACCCAGGGAGGAAGGACAGGATAACAGAGGAAAGGGAAGAGGAAGGAACAATAGGAAAAAGGCAAGAGGTCTCCCAACCTCCCAGATCCAAACTCTACTCAACCAGAATCACTAGGCAAGAATATCCAAAAAACGATCCGAGGCCAATATTCCAAGACAAAGTAAGGGCAATCCGAGAGCGTATCCAAAGACGTAATCCAAGGTCAAAAAACACCAAAATCCAAGCAAGAGGTAAGCCACTGTCAAGAAGCGATCAGAAGCAGCGAGTAAATGGCGCCGGATAGTTAAGTACCCAAACTACCGGCAACAAGACGGTCACGTGACCCAGTACGTGCACTATCAGGTGGGAGACAACGCACCCACTGACGTAACCTCCAAGGCATCTTCCACACAAAGCGTCGGAAACACAGTTTCCGACGAACACGTCTGCACCGACCAACGCGTGGAGAACCCAACTCCGCCCCCTGTCCGTCATTCGATAGCGAGAAGCGCTTCTGTCTACGAGAGGACAGAGTAACTGGGGGGGTACCACAAGACCTGAAGCGTTTTCTGACACTGCCACCCTAGCCACCAGGTCATTATAAAGGGCCGAGATCCATTGCCTAAAGTTGTTACCAAACCTCATCTTTTGCAGGACCTTCCCCTTGTAACCCTGTTCTACTCGATCAAAGGCTTTCTCGGAATCTATTGAGACCAAGTAAGCACTCATATCCTTATTTTGCACCTCATACATTAAGTTGATTGATTTGCTTATATTATCTGAACCCTGGTGGCCAGGAATAAACCCTACTTTGTCCGCATGGAACAAGGAAGACATTGTGTGGTGAAGTCTATTGGCTATGACCTTTGCCATGATCTTTACGTCGGTATTGAACAAAGAAATGGGACGGTAGGATTGGCATTGTGATGGGTCTTTTATCGTCCTTTGGGAGAATGACTATGAGGGCTGAGAGCATGTATCTCGGGAGGGATCCAGATATGAGGGCGTTGTTAAACAGTTTGGTTATGAAGGGGGCCAGAGTAGAGCAGAACGTTTTAAAGAATCGAACTGTGAAGCTATCTTCCCCAGGCGCCGTGCCCCCTTCATTTGACCTATGGTATCAAGAACCTCCTCCTCGGTAAATGGGGCTGCCAAAACAGCTACTTTGTCTGGAAACAGACAAGCGATGGAGAGAGCGTTTAAAAATTGCTCGATGTGGGAACCTTCCTCATTATATTCAGCTGTATAGAGCATTTCATAATATTTATGACATGCCTCTGATATTTGAGCATCGTCTATACATTTTTCACCTCTCGCTGGTGTAGCTGCCCTTCTAGAGTTTCTCTGCTCCTGTAACGTCCAAGCCAATATTTTGTCAGCTCGCTCCACCGTTTCCATGTATTTTTGTTTTAGGAATTCCAATTTACGTCCTGTTTGATGGATCAGGGGAGCCTTCAGGCCGTTTGTTTTTGGAGTTTCTCCAGGTCTCCAGGAAGCATTTATGACCTCAGTTCCCCGCCCCGTTGGAGTTTTCCTATCGTGCCTCTAAGTGCTGACTCTTGTGCTGCTCTTTCTCTCTTCTTTTTGGCTCCCATTCCTATTAAGACGCCACAGATAATTGCCTTGAATGCCTTCCACACTCCCAGAACCCCCACCTCGCCATTGTCATTGAAGTGAAATAATTCATTGATGGATTTCAATAGTGTCTGGGCCATCTCCTTATCTTTTAACAACAAGTTGTTGCTTGACCATTTAGTACTGTGTTTAAGTGAGAACCATTCCCCTATTCTGACTCTGACCATGTTGTGGTCCGACCACGGTATGGATTCCGTGGTTGAATCAATCACTCTGTTTTTAAGTGGGATTTCGATTAGGAAGTAGTCTATCCTTGAGAATGCATCGTGCACTTTAGAGTAGTAAGTGAATGGAGGGTCCCACCCACTCACTTGGGGGAAAGAATCCACCACCCCCAATTCTTCATTGGTCTGTTGAAAGCAGAGAGAGTGTTTGTACTGCGCATGGGAGACCGCATATGTGGCTGCCCTTTTCCTGTCTATGTCAGGGTCCAGGACCATGTTAAAGTTACCCCCTATAATTAATGAACCTTCAATGAACGTTTGACTCTTACCCTTCAATGAATCCCAGAATGAGTCCTGTCCGTCATTCAGACAGTAAACTGAGACAAGAGTAACCACATTGCCTTTAATCTCCCCCTTGACCATTACGTGGTGACCACAGGGATCTTTTTCCTCTGCCTAACGGACAAAGTTTAGCTTGGTAGACAACACAATTGCAACCCCCTTCTTTTTAGACTGGTTGGATGTGCAAAAGACCTTACATATATCTTTGGCTCTAAGCACTGGCTCCTTTCCTTAGATCAGTGGAATTTGCATGTTTTTAGGGATCTCTTGTTCGGGGAGTTTAATCCTCTGACATTTAGTGAGCCCAGTGTCAAAGTACAGATCTCATTAGCCATTTAAATCTGAATTTCAGCCATATACCAACCTCTTATCGGGACAGCCTGACCTGTGAACTGGTGTCATAAACCAAAACATTGTTGCCTTTTGATAACCCAACCTTCTGTAGACTGGTCTGAACTGAATTACTGAACATGTTAAACCCTGTGTAAACAATCCCCCTCCCAAATTCCCCTATCCCCCACCCTTGGCGTCTGGACTCCTGACGACATCCTGGACATTGTCGATGGGGACCATCATTAGGAACCCCACCCATGGGCCTTCTGACACCACAATGCCACCACTGAGATCCCGTCAGTAAGCCCCCTTATTGTGTTATTAACGCATCATTCAGACTCATTGAACTTTGGTGAGTGAAAACAGAATAAAAGATTAACAGAAATCATCAGACCATTGCGGCTAGGGGAGCCTCCCAGTACTCAAGGCTAGGGGAGCCTCCCAGTACTCAACATGTTAATGAGGACATGAACATCTAACTAAGCTTGAGTAGATCACCAGTCTTCTCCCACGAGGCGCAGAGGTATACCTCATCCCCTCAGAATTGTGGGGGGATGCCAGCTTAATCTTCTTAAATTTGTGGAGCCCTTTGACCCTGCGCCTGTCTCCCAGGCCTTTGCTTTTTGGGGCCGAGTTCTGCAATTCCCTAGGCCCCCAAGGGCAGCCACCACAGCAGCTTCTTTGAGCAGCTCTTGCATCACTCTATTCATGTCGTCCTCTGTGACCAAGTTGTATTAGTACCCCTTTAACCCAAAGGCGAGAGAAAAGGGGAGTCCCCATCTATATCGCACACCCTTTGTTGTGAGCCATTTGGTTAGGGAAGTGCAGAGTCTTCTGGGGGACAGGGTGAAAGCTGAGGTCCTGGAATATAGAAATATGGGAGAATCCCCATGCCACCTGACCTTTTTTTCTCACCATGCCTGGTGTTTTTGCTTTTTCTGAGTAGTAATGGAATTTAGCCAACACTGATCACGGTCCCCGGGTGCCCCTCCTGCTCTTTATGCTCTGTCAATGGTGGGTTCTGTGGTGTTAGTATCATTAAAGATTTTCCTGACAACTTTGTTTATGGCTTTAATTATGTCCTCTTGCATTTCTCCATCCCTTTCTGGAAAGTCAAAAAACATCAGGTTGCACCGGCATGCTTGGTTTTTTAAATCGTCTGTTTTCAAGGCAGACTGCTCCTTCCTCCTTTCCAGTTCTGAGATTCTCATGTCAATCTGTGTCTCCAGGATGTCGATCGAGGATTGCTTGGCCTCAAGGCCCTGGATTCTGTTGTCCGTATTGTCCAACACCTTCTTGTTGAGCCCATCAAGCCTTTTGTCAATGTCCGATGTGAAGCCCCTTATTTCCCTGAGCAGTGGTGCCATGTCCTTCCTCAAGGACTGGGAGTCCTCAATGCTTGGTGACGGCAAGGGGGGACCTGCTTCGTAGTGGAATTTTTGGAGCGTGGAAGACCAACTCATGAGTGACGGGCCTCCCAGGGAAAACTGCAAGATCAGGGTGGTGGCTTATGCTGGGGATGATCAGGCTCCCACTCCAGTTGAGCAATCCAATGACAGTCGGTTAAATCTGCTGTGGGGTCAAAGGCCCCGATTTTCCAGGGAGGGACACCACCCTTTGTGTGTAGCCTGGGCACCGGTGGCACCAAGCCCTCCCGGCAGCAGAATCCATTCTGGGGCACTCAAGCTGATGTTGGGGGAGGGGGCCCGCAAGGGGGCAGTCCTCAAGTGGCACTGCTTCTTGTTCTGGGTTCCCTTAGGGCTCAGTGTTGGGCTATTGATAGGCTGCAATGCTGGGGAGGGTGGCCCAGCTTGCTTGGGTTCCTGGGATGTGAGCAGGGCCTCCAGCCTGCCTCAGGAGTGGATGTGGGTTGGGCTCCAGCGGGTCGAGATGGAAAAAGGTCACAACCAAGGTCTGCCCGGCTTCGGCTCCAGTACCCTCACATGTGGGTCCTGCGACAGGGCTGCCCTCCTCCTTCAGAGGGCAGCTGCATGGGAGTGGGGGTTGCAGGGTGATCTTGAGGCCTTTGTCTGGGGGACCTCCCCTCTACCGCACTTTCTCACTGGTCCAATGGCCCACAGTGAACCTCAAGGTATGAGTTCTCCCTTTCAGGGCCTGTGCAATTCAGAGACTCGTCTATGACCCCCGGCGGCGGTCCGGGGCCACTTCAATAACCACTCCTCCTGTGTCCGGGACTCCCTCCCCCACCAGATAACTTCAGCCCTATGGGGCGGCGGCCGCCTCACATTCCAGGTCGGGGGAGCTCAGATCAACCGTGGATGTCCCTCATGCCTCACCTTCTTCCTCCACCATCAGGGATCACCCCTCTCCAGACCCCACATGGGGGGCTTCTGGGCTGCTGGCCATGCGCCATACCTTCCCCCTCTCTGGGCCCTCTTCGAGGCCTGGACACTGCTGTGGAGCATGCGGCCAGATCGGGAGCTGGGCTCTCCCTCGGTCCTCCGCAGCGGGGTTTATCTCTGCATTCCTTGGTTCCCGGAGCTCAGGCAAAAGCCTCTGAGGGGTGGCCCGCTATGGCAAACACGGGGGTAGGCTGTTACTGTTGGTGGGGGCTGTCTGGGGGTCTCTAAACCCATAACAGACCCATGGTTGAGGAGCTACACAGATCAGTTAGCTCATCTCTGCGTCCCCTGTTGGTCAATCCTCTGCTCAATTTTTTATAGAAAATGGGGGGACACTCCTGCATTCCTCCCCCCCTACACCTATGTGCTCCCATTATCCCCCATCAATATTACCTAACACCAGCCAAAAATCAAGCAGAAAAAGCTGAACTAAAATAGTTTGACTAAAAAGAATTTGATCAATAGATCTACTAGCAGTGGCTTTGCTTTACTCAGGATGTAAATTGTGCTTAAAATGATTGGTACAGTGGACCCAGGTAGGTACAATTTTAGGTAGTGATAAATGTGTGGGGCTTAACCTTCCCATACGAACATGTGCAATCTTTGATAAGCTGTTTGGGTTGGGGCAAATATTGCTCTCCTTCAAGAGAACCAATTGTTTCGAGGGACCAACATAGACTGAGAGTAAGATCCTGCCCGAATCAATATTTTGCCTCCTCAATGATAAACAGGGTCTTCAAATTCTGTTATTGCTAACTTAATGTAAAAGCTAGCTTAAGTACCCGGCTTTTCCCGGTATGCCCATTCTCATATTTGTTTTCATATCCCACCGAAAAAGATGAAGAAATATTGTTGTTTGCCTCAATGGAAAAACGTGATACATGTTAATTTCACTAATTGATTGAACACAAAATGTTTATTTATGTCCGATTTAAATTCTCACATGAATATCATATTTGTATTTGTATTCTGATTATTTGCAATGTTGTTAGCAGTAGTGGGCAATTTCCCCTGTTAAACACACACTGCAAAAAATCAGAGTAAGCATACAAATATGATATTCATGTGAGAATTTAAATTGGATATAAATAATAATTTGGTGTTCAATTAATTAGTGAAATTAACATGTATCGAGTTTATTGCAAAACAAATCAATGAAAAGAAGGGTACACTCCCAAACAAACAAGACTTTTTTTATATATATAGATAACTTTCAAGGTCTAAAACTTTGATTAAAAGAACATTCTAGGGGCTGCACCCCGAAATGTGCCAATAAGGATTTATTAAGTAACCATCATAACAAGGCCACACCATGCATAATTCATTACCGCTCATGTTGTTCTCACTGGCATGGAAAATATTTCTTACTGTCCGATCAACCTTTGTTTTATACTGGGCCTCAAACTAAATTCAGAGTGGTCATATCTGGTCTGGGCTGCTACTGTATTTGCTTACCTCATTTTGTTCCACATGTCTTATAGGAACTGTGGGTGCATGATGAGACCCCTGGAGGTGTGCACCAGGTCTTCAATTGTGCCTCCTGGTCAATAGTGCAGACAATAAGGAGCAGAGTAAATGGTTGGAACTCTCCAATAGGTTCTCAAGGAGATTCCCATCACGTGACCCACTTCCAGCGAGAGCCGCTGAGAACCCTGCACCCATCTTAAAGTCTCTGACCTGGGAAAGAACTTCCCAAGAGCCATCAGGCTGCTGCAGGAAACAATGAATCCCCACAATCCCATCATTCATGCTGTTGCTTCAAATGGAGATCTACCTGCTCCAATACCAAGGGTGGGGTACACCAAACCAACAGATGGATGGAAGGAAAACACATCCTGACACTTCCCACACACACTGATAGTGTCTTCCCCTCACAAAGCCAGAGACGTGTAGTAGAAAACATGCCCCTCCCCTTCACCAACAGGGCTTGTAAATACAAAACACTTAGCTAGCCTTTAAAACACATTAGCTCCCTGGCAGGGGCAGCCAGCCAATTAGGTGGCTAGGAACGCGGGTTTGAACCGCCGGTGAAAGTTTGCGTTCCATCCTGCCTGACGGCCGGCTCCCTCCACCACCATCTTCCCCCCACTGTTCGTCCCTGTTTATTTTTTAAATGCTTTATTCTCCTCCCACTTTCCTTATTTCAGCTTCGGCGGCACTCGCTGCTGCAGCCGCACCTTCCGCTCTGCTCCCAACAGCCGTATGGAGCCCTGCCTTCCCTTTCCGAGGCGCCCCATTCACGGAACGAAAATACTGTAAATTAGCACCATCCCAGCCCAATGGGATGGTTGCTAATGGCCCTTTGTAGCCGTTCCACACATATCAACAGGGGTAATGGCCAAGGGCCACCCTGTAATGCCTGTGGAATGGGTATATAACACCAAATTAACACCCGGGTGGGGACAGCAAACAATCAGGTTGCTCGGAACACGGTCTAAAGCTACCGATCTAAGCCTGCGTTCCAAGCAACCTAATGGCTGCTTCCCCCACTCCGCCATCATCTCTCCACCCTCCTTCCCTTTTTCTTTTAACCGCCCCACCCGCTTACCTCATTTCTGCAGCTGCACCTTCCGCTCTGGTCCCAACAGCCATTATGGAAAGGGAAGCGGGGCTCCATACAAAGCCCTGCCTTCCTTTTCCATGGTGGCCATCTTGGAACAATATTTTAATTCCATGAACGGGATACCACGAGGCACCCCGTTCATGGAACTAAAATACTGTAAATTAGCCTTGTTCAAGCCCATGGGACGGGTACTAATGGCCTTATATACCCATTCCACGGGCATCATCGGAGGGTAATGGCCAGGGGCCCCACGGTGATGCCCATGGAACGGGTACATAATGCCCCATTAACACCCGGGGCGGGGGCAGCAAATAATCAGGTTGCTTGGATTCGCGAGCTGAAGCTACCAATCTAAGCCTACATTCCAAGCAACCGAATGGCTGCTTCCCCCACTCCGCCATCATCCTTCAACCCCCCTTCCCTTCTTCTTTTAATACCCCAGCCCCACTTAACTGATTTCTGCAGCAGCACCGGGTGGCGTGCTGCTGCTCCTGCCTCCTCCTGTTGTCAGCACTGGCCACCATAGAAATGGAAGAGGGGCTCTGTATGGAGTCCCGTCTTCCAGCTCTGTGGCGGCCATCTTGCCACTGTATTTTGTTTGAATGAATGGCATCCCATTCATTCAATCAAAATACAATGCTCTCAGCACCCAGGCTTACTGTATTAAGAACCTGGGGTGCTAATAGCATTAAGACCCTCTCCGGCATGCCGGATCGGTGTGTTATCTGGCCGGGGAGCCTCGTTAAACACCCTGGCTATGCTCAGGCCTTTAACTCGGGCCTCTGGCCTATAACAGCCAATCCGGCACACCAGATCGGGTCTTAATACTTAACTAGAAATACCAATTTGAAATTCCTAACGTAGATGGAAGCAAGCAGTCAACAAAAAAAGAAATTCACCAAACTCAAACCTCTTTATATGCAAAGAAAGGAGCAACTAGGTGTTGGGATGCACTTACAGCATCCCAGCCTGTTAAAAAGGTACAGGCTGAGAAAAACCTATTTGCATGTACCACAGCGTGAGCAGGGTGAATTTGGCGTGGCAAAAGGCACACGTATCATTTTTAGTTAGTTTTGACACATATTAGATACTCACATATAGCAACACAGGTGGAGCAACAAATGTATCAATGTTTTAGTTGCAGAGGTTATAGACAGGGCAGTGTTATAGGCCCTCCATTTAGTAGTTGCATATGGAGTTATGTTTTTTAGTAAGGTGGAAGATGGAGTCATACATGTATTGTGGTAGGAGCGAGGTCAGCGTGCTAACATTGCAGGAGTGCCACCATATTGGATTTCCAGGCCTAGTACACCATGAACCGAATAGAAGGTAGGCCCTGATGTGGAGCTGCAGCTCTGTTTAACTCAGTCCCAAGAAAGATCCCCTTTTCATCCCCCATGAGAGAAGCCGAGCTCAGATCAGTGCACAGAAAAACACTAATTGTATCCAGCTGCAAGATCGGAACGTGGTGGGAATGGAATGTTAGCTGCGGGGAGAGCAGGTAGCGATGTGCCATTTGAAGGATACATTCATGAGAATAGGGCATTAGGTTTTGTTTGTTTGTTTGTTTGTTTATTTATTTATTGTGCGCACCGGACCCTGGGGTAGCAGGGCGCAAAAGAACAAGGACCTTTACAGCTTAGTTACAGACGTTACAAGTTACAGGTTCCACGGCAGGCATGGTAGACATTTCTTACATTTACAAGGTAGGACAAGTGCAAGTGCAGATAGAGCGCACAATCAGCAGCTAAACAGTCAAATCTGTAGTGTCAGACAGTATAGCAAGTCAAAGCGGGCAATATGGCATGTCATTACGTATCAAGTGAGGTGCAATTGGACAAGCGAGGGGTGGAGAGACATTTATGTCGCATTTTCAGTGAGCCATTTTATAGTGTTCCTTCTGAAATTGCTGAAAGTTTGGTCAGATCTAAGTGCATGAGGTAGGGCGTTCCATAATTGCGCTGCCTTGACTGGGAAGCTGGTACCTCCAATAGTGACTAATTTAAATCTAGGCACTTGGAGGCAGTTAGGGCTGACTGTCCTTGTGAGTCTGGTGGGATATTTCCTGTTGAGGCGTTCTGACAGGTATCGGGGGGCTTTATTATTTAGGCATTTATGGATAAGGGAAGCAGCTTTGAGGTTGATTTTTTCATGGGTGGAGAGCCATTTGTGATTACGTCTTATTTCTGAAATGTGTGCACTTCTGGGGATACTTAGGGCCGCTCTGAGTGCGTTGTTTTGGAGCACTTGGATTCTATTGATGATTTGTTTGGTAGTCCCTATGTAAAGGGCGTTACAATAATCTAATTTTGATAAAATGAGGGCTCTAGCTAGGATAAGACAACTGTCATCTGAAAGGAATTGTTTCCCCGCTCGTAGTAGCTTGCATGTATAGGCTGTGGATGAGGCCAGTGAGTTCACCTGTTTGGTGAACGATAGTGTCGCATCAAGGTAAAAACCTAAGGTTTTTACTTCTCTGGCAACCTTGATCATGTTGTCATCAATGACAAAGGCTGAGTATTTTTGGTTAAGTTTGGAGATGCGAGCTGCCGTGCCCAGGATGATGAGCTCTGTTTTGTCATCGTTCAGGCATAGACCGTGGTTGGCCATCCATGCCTGAACGATGCTGTAGACTCTGTTCACCAAAGCCAGATCCTCAGCGTAATCCCCGGTAAGTGGTAAGAGAATCTGGGTATCATCTGCATAGTTGGTATAGGTGATACCCAGATTATCAAGATCGTCGAAGAGTGGCTTTGTGAAGATGTTATAGAGTGTCGGCGAGACACAGGATCCCTGGGGCACTCCACAAGTGATTGGAATAGGGTCTGCTGCTGCTGCGGGGGAGAACACCCTCATGGTCCTGTCACTGAGAAATGACTGGATCCAGGCTATAGCCTCCCCTGAGAAGTGGGCCGCCGAGTCCAAGTGATTACATAAGACTCTGTGGTCCACCAAATCAAAGGCGGCTGAGAGGTCCAGAAGGAGAAGGAGAGCTAATTTGCCCTCGTCTCTGAGTGAGTCTATTTGGGCCTTTAGGTCAATAAGGGCAGTCTCTGTGCCGTGATGCGGCCGGAAACCGGATTGGCGGGTGCCAAGGAGATGGTTCATCTCAAGGAAGTTCTGGATTTGAGTGTACGCTACCTTATCTAATATTTTTAGTAAGAAGGGAACTGTGGTGATGGGTCTGTAGTTTGTGGGAATATTGGGATCTAACGTTTGTTTTTTTAGAAGGGGGAGAACCCAAGATTCCTTTAGATTGCGAGGGATGGTGCCCGTAGTGAAGGAGGCATTAATAAGTTTTGTAATGAAGGGGGCTAGATCCCTAGCCGCGTCCTTGATCAGTTGTGCGGGGCATTGGTCACCTTTGCAGTTGGAAGGTTTAAGAGTCAGAATGGTCTTCTCTATCTGAATTACTGAAACCTTGGAGAAGCGGAATTGGGAAGATTCTGTGGGTTTAGGGGTGGAGGTTGCATTTAGCGGGGGTTGGGTAGGTAATGAGGCTTTCTTTAAGGCAATTTTGGTTTGGAGATTGGCCACTTTGTTGGTTAGTGCCAGTTGTATGTCTGTACACCAAGTTTTGTCTTTAATGGAATCATCTTGTACTGCGATGGGATTTTCCAATTCTTTTAGGATGGAGAATAGCTCCTTCATACTAGAGTTAGCTTGGGTGATCCTATTATTATAGGTTTCTTGTTTGGCCAGGATAATGTCTTTTTTGTATTGCGAAGAGATGTTTATTAGGTTAGTTTTGTTTTCAGCGGTAGGATGCCGGTTCCAAGCTGTTTCGCATTTTCTCTTCTGTAGTCTTAAGTTTTTTAGGTGGGGTGTAAACCAGGAGTTCAGATGCTTTTTTGGTTTGCTGTTCCTGAGTTTAAGCGGAGCAATTCTGTCAAGAGCAAGGGACATGGCCTTATTATATTCGTCCACTAGGGTGTCTGGGTCAGTGTGGTCCAGAAGGGAATTAAGTTTAGGTAGGATGTGGGGCAGAATATTATCTGCTGTAATATTTTTCTTCTTTCTGGTGAGGGTGGGTGTGGCTAGAGTAGGTGTTGAGACTATAGGTCTTTTAGTGTTAAGGGTAAAGGAGATAACGTGATGGTCTGACCATATTTGGGGGGTAATGGCTGTTATAACAGGGTTACAGTTGTGACTGGCAATCCAGTCGATAATTCTTCCCTTAGAGTGTGTAGGAGTATTCACGATTTGCGTGAAGCCTAGTACTGACAGAGTATTGGCTACAGTAGTAGCATGGTGGTCGTTGATATCGTTGAAGCCTAAATTGAAGTCTCCCAGCACTAGGGTTTGGGAGGAATTTTTTAGCTTCTCAGAGATAACAGTGGTGATATCTTCAGTGAAGGTGCTGATGGGGCCGGGGGGTCTATAAAGGAGGTAGATATTTAAGGTTTGAGAGTTAGCTGTAGGTAGTTTGATAGCGAGAATCTCACAGGATTTGGGGAAGGGTGTGGAAATGATTCTCATGGAGAGATCAGATTTGGCGATGATCGCTATTCCTCCACCACGCGCGTCTGGTCTGTCGGCTCTGAGAATGGTATAGTTATCTGGGACTGCCAGAGTGAGAGCCAGACCTGCTGCCTTGTGGAGCCAAGATTATGTAATGGCAATGAAGTCAAGGTCATTATCTCGTATGACATCTGCTATGTCAGTAGCATGGGCGACTAATGATCTGGCATTGATTAAAGCAGCTTTTAATTCAGGTTCTGGCTGCACTGTTAAGGGGAGGTTGGCCATAGGTGTATTGATTTTATAGATGGGTTGGTGTTTTAGAGGTGCGGTGGCTACTAAGGGTTGGAGAGGTTTGGGTCGGAGGTGTTCCAGGTTGATGTTATATTTGGTAATGGGTTTGAATATTTTGGGTAGTCTCGCCCGGAGTCTAAGGTTCCTCTGTGCTAGGAAGCAGGGTTTGGAAGTAGGTTGTATGTGGGCTCTTGAACCCTCAGTGGGCAGAGCTGTAGGCATGGTCATGTAGATATTGATAAGTGTAGCTGTCAGGTTGATGAGCGGTGCTAGGTGAGCTAGGTTAGGCGGGAAGGAGTACATACTGTTACTAGTGGTTGAGCTAGGGAGATACGATAGTCTCTACACGACCGTAAGACTCAGCACAATAGTACAAAGGTCTCTAGGGGGCCATAAGGCACAACGCAATAAAGCAGTGGTCTCTGGGCGACCATAAGGCACAACGCAAATAATGCAGTGGCGACCATAAGGCGCAATATGATAGTACAGCGGTCTCTAGGCGACCATAAGGCACAATATGATAGTACAGTGGTCACTGGGTGACCATAAGGTACAATGCAGTGGCACGATGGTACAAAGTATGCGGATTCAGTGTTGTCAGGGGATGGCTAGAGCACCGTATGTAGATGTATGGGCACTCTGGCATAGTACCTAGAGGGCAGATTAGGCTATAGTAGAACGTCCAAGTGAGCAAATGGCCTGAAATATATGTAAAGCACATGTAGATAGAGCAGCATTTCCATATGCTCTTGTTATTAGTCTTATGCAGGGCTATAGTGTGCAAGCACTGTGGAATAGTCCGATGATTGAGCGTAGCTGTCTGTGAGATGCACAATGCATAAGAGGGTAAAAGAGCAAGTACCTCTAATGGCGGTCTAGGCGGCCACCGGCGAACAACGGCAAACAAGGCCTTTTTCCCTCGCCTTTTCCGAATGGCCGGCTTCCTTCCGCCTGCCGCCGGAAGCGCGTCGAAGATGTGGTGAAAGGTTGCTCAGCAACCAATGCGAGCCTCGGTTTGAGGCCACGATGCGCCCGCCATATTGGAACCAGGCGCGGCGATCAGGCACGATTCACAGCTGATCGTGTGGATGCAGCAGCATCAGCTGTAGCCGGGAATGTGGGGCGGAACAAAATCTGCTCCAGGGCTTACCGCAGCGTTCCGAGGCAGATCCACTGGAGCGGGTCCTCAGTCCAGACGATCACGAGCCTCGTGTTGCAGAGGGGCCTCCCGGTCGGATGGACCCTGGGGGGCAGATGCAGGGTGAGAAGGGCTCCTGCCCTCTCTCTGTCTCCTGCAGGGGTGGAATGAATGTGATGCCAAGAGGCCAGGCAAAGATTTAGTGACCTACCGTCCCCACCCAAGGAGGGATCATCCCATTTGAATTACAAGTAGACGCACAGCCAAAGCAAATGCATCCCTGAAATTTAGACTCAAGAGCGGTTCCCCCATCACATCATCGCTAGACATCTGGGGTATGAAGGGGATACGGGGAACCGTCATGGATGTCATTTAGGGGTCACCAGGGGTTGCAACTGTGCCCCTGTGGTCTCCCTTGCTACCCCTGTGGTCTCTTTTGCTACCCCTAAAAAGAAAATACAAAAAAATATTATTTTTTTTACAAACAGAAGCTCCTGGGATGTGGCCACCATTTTATGTTGCTCTTTGCTTCTGGAGTGGCTGGCATTCTTGTTCAGGCCTCTTAAAAAAACAAGGGGTTCCACAAATTTAACAGTGACCCTAACTAAGAAAGAATAGGAATAGCAAATAATTTGTCTTTCTGGAATTCTATACAATAATTGGTAGACTCATTAAAGGTTTATTTTAGGCACACTTCAGGGGTTGAATCAATGATTTAGTTTGTTGTTAAACACCTCAAATTCACAATGCAGACAAAAACTTGCAAAAAGCATTTAAAATAGAATAAGCATCCATTTCGGACTATGTATGTTGCTTTTCGCAGGATGTAGTTATAGCCTGTTTTTTTCTGCCGTTGTCTCTGTTACAATCATCACAAGACATTCCATCTCGGTGTCCTCTGTCACTGGACAAAATCCTTGTAACTAAAAGCTTGTGTACAGTGTATAAATGTATGACCATAGCACATAAAGTGGCGCTTGATTTCACTGTGCCACAATAAATGCTTTGTTGCAATGTGTCTATCTTTCCAATTTCCATGGCATGCTGTTCAGGATGTTTGCTGCATGTATGAGGTAACAAGTGCCCAGATTATGAGATGCAGTGTGAGTACGCTGCTTTCCAAGGGCTACTCTGAATTCTTTTATACACAGTTATGAACCCTCCCAATGGTATGTATTTTGCCAACCTATGAAGCCTGAAAGGTAGATCCACACAAGCTTGACATGTGCCCAAATGTGCCCCAGACCTGGAGATGAACTGGCCTTCTGTTCACAGTTACCAGTTTAATGGTATCCATTACAGAGTGTAATTTGCTTTCTGACTTTGAGAACATTCAGGCATGTAATTGTTAATGTTACTATAGCCGTTAAGATGATATGATATGATATATGATATGATATGATATGATATGATAGGTTATTTATAACGTGCTTAATACCCAAAGGTTTCTTTTTTTAATTGTTTTATTATTGTGCTTTAGCCAAACTTTTTAACTTTTAGCACAGTATACAGAAAACATATAGAAAATATGCACATTCAATTTACATTTACAAATAATCAATAAAAAAAAACATAAAGCATGGCATGATATAAAACATACAAGAATACCATACAAGGTCTTACTATTTGATTCACCACATATTTCTCAATTTACAGCCAAGTTAAATTCCTTCAGAATTCTAACCACTTCGGCAGTCAGGAAGATCTCATTACCTGGTGATAATCTGTCCCAGAACTCATCAGTGTTCAACCAGCGGACATCATGGACAAACCTACAAAATCTTTCTACCCTCAAGTCCCAGGTACCAGGACAATTAGATAACAAGTGTTTAATTGACTGACGTTCTTCATCGTTGCATTTGTCACAGATGTCACTGGTAACACCTTTTTTTTATCTCTAATGGATAATATCTCGAGGGTTGGCATTACATTTTATCAAAATCTCAAAAAGGATGATCTCGTATATGGGTCAGATGATTTATTTAGATAGGCAGGCAGAACCGACAATCGTTTACCCATCACTGAGAATAAGGCTGATACCTTAGCCTTCCTCATATTGTCCATTGTGCCTATCCAATCCCATGGTTTCAACTGCTCCTTGACTTTGGATGGGTTTTGGGCAAGAAGATCAGCGGAACAATCAGATCTAGTCAGTATCTCACAACATTTTGTCTAAAATTTAAACAGAAACCCATTATCTGCACGCTGCATTGAGAGAGCCACATCCTCATAAAGAGAACTCTTTGGGGGATTTAAAATCAACCTATACAGGGAGATCCACTTCCACTCCATCCATGATCTAAGAGGGGACAGACCTAGTTCATATCTAAGGCATACTATTGGGACACAGTTGTGGAGGTTCCATAGTTTTGCCTCTATTACATCCCATTCCACATCCATAGATATTGGGTTTGAGTCCAACCAAACAGCATTATAGGGACCACCTTTCCTATGTAGAACCCTACCAGTGGCAGTATGGAAAATGTGCAAAATCTGGATTTAATTATTTTTATTTGAGCTCCCAGCTTCATGGCTTTTAAGTCAATAGCTAGGAGAAGATGGATTTTCATTGGAAAGGATTTAATTGAGGCTCCCAAGTAGGTCAGTTCAGATACAATTTCTATAGGGAGATGATCCAGTACCCCGATGTAGGACTTAACTACCTTTTTCCTCTGTTTGAATATTAGTACCTTAGACTTTGTTGGATTAATGGTTAAGTTGTTATTACGAGCATAGATCTCCAATGCAGACAAGAGACGTTGCAGCCCAACCTCAGAATGATCTAAAACTCCAACGTTGTCCGCGTATGCTAACCTATTGATTTTTGTATTTCCAATACAAGGTGCTATTAGGCCTTTCTCAAGCAGCCATCTAGACAAGTCAGCCATAAAAAGAATGAAGAGAAGAGGGGCTATCAGGCATCCCTGACGCACTCCTCTTTCAATCTTAATAGGGCATGACAGTAGTCCAGATCTGGATAATCTAACACGCATTGTTGTATTAAGATGCAATTCTCTCTAAGTTGATAATATTCACCAGGAGATTCCTGTTAATTGAGTCGAACACCTGGGAAAGGTCAATCCATGCCCCAAAGAGGGTGGAGCCACCTTTCAGAAGGGAATTCGCATTCAAGCAGCTCAAAACTAGGTCATTCAGTGACGTTGACAAACCCTTCCCGAAGCCTGTTTGCTGTCTAGGTATAATTCCCTTAGATTTTGCCCAAGTCTCCAGCTCCCCCAATATTAAGCCGACAAAGATTTTACTGTCAGCGTCTAGAAGGGCGGTGGGACGATAATTTGAAGCCAGTAGTCGATCCCCCTTCTTACAAATTGGTATCACAATGGACTGTTTCCACGTATCTGGCAATTTCTTTGAGGAGATTATGTTGTTAAATAGCTGTTTTAACACCCGCGCCCAAGTGGCTCTGTTCATTTTTAGAATCGAGTTACTGAGGCCATTTGGCCCCACCGCTGTGGAAGAGGAGGATTTCCATATTAGCATTTCAAGGTCCGTACTGGTAAAAGCTAGCGACCACTTAGAAGTCATTTTTATCTCAGTGGTCGATGTATCTAAAGATCCATAGACCTCCGATAAGTGATCGACCGACACCTGTTCTTGTATGATAGATTCCTGTTTATGACCAGTGGAATCATAGATGGATCCAACCATTGTCCAGAAATTTCTGGAATTCCTCAGGCATAGTGAGCGGAGCATTCTTTCTCCGTCTTGTTGGAATACAATATGCCTGTATGATCGGATCCAATTTCTATAATTGTTATTCAGGACTTTCACAGCTTCTTTGTAGGGGTTTACATCAATATGTGTTTTTCTTAACACCACCCTTTGTTGCCTTAAGCCTTTCTTCTGTTCCAGAATTTGAACATTGAAGGTGTGTTTATGCACCATATGCGGTTTCTGGAGCTGATCAACCATATCATTCAATTTATTATTTAGAGTTTCCCCCCCTGTCAAATTTCCTAATGTGGTTACCTGCCGAATTGGAAAACAATGTATGATTATAGAAAGAATCAACAGCGTCACAATCAAAGCACAGAGTCGCTTCTAGCATCGCATGATCATTGATATTTCCATCTCCTATCTGAAATTTTGAACAACTCTTAAACATTTTCTAGAAGCAAATAGGTAATCAATCGTTGAAAAGGAGGCTCCCCTTGCCAAGTTGGAACATTCGGAATATCCCCCCAAATGTTGCCATTAAACAGACATAGATCCCAGTCCCTCACAAAATTTACCCACGTTATGCCATTACTGGTTTTAGATTGGGTACTTCCTGTACAGTTAGCTTTTGTGGAAATACATTGTGAGTTCAAATCTCCTGTAAGACTTAGTTCATCTGCTGGATATTGGGAGGAGTACTCAACTAAGCAAACTGAGAGAATTTGCATGAACTCATTTAACGGATGTGCCCGGGGGTTCCAATACAGATTTACAACTATCCAGCTTGGACCAAGTTTGATGCCTCTTTTCACTACTCTTACTATTAAGATGCCCTGTCTTTCGCTGGATAATATATTTCAAGCACTAAAAGCATCATTATTACAGGCAATGAGCAGGCCCCGTGTTGGTCTACCACCTCCTGAACACTGTGCCAACTGTTGGAACGTAGAGAACCCATCAATCCCCATTACACAAGTCAGCCATGTTTCCTGAAACAGAATCAAATCAAAGGTCTTGAATATATGGGTTTTTCTGGGCTCTTTAGAGAAGGAGGCGTAGCCTCTGGTGTTATATGAAAGTGCATTAATCTGACTATTTACTAGAGTTTCTGCTGACTCATACCCATTTTCAAGAAAACTTGCGAGATTATATCAGGAACCATTTCCCACATGTTCATTGGGGGTGATGCCTCACCACTTTTACTTTGCTTAGCTAAAGATCATTTCTGACTCAGATGTTTTGTCGATTTTGCACTTGTCGGTACAGGGCAGACATATGAGATCCTCAGTCCCCTTTGGTCCCATGCCTCTGCCTCCCCTACAATTGAATCCAAACCAAATCTTGATTTTAACACTACTTCAGCAATGTTAGTGTATGAGCTAAAAGGGAAGTTTACAACCTCGATATCTGCAGTTGAAAAATTCTTCATGACTGGAATTGACTTAATTTCTGATAGAATCGTTGATCGATTTACGGGTAACCCACTTTGCGTGGTAGGGAATTTTCTTGATAAAAAGACTTTCAGTTGTGGTGATTGTTTGAAGGAGCTAGATTTTTTATACGGCTCCTCCAGAGGCTTTCTCATCGATGGAGGTATGATTGATGAATTGTTAGCACCCCTCCCATTCACTATTCGTGCCAATGCCTGTTGTACTTGTGGATTGCTTTCAGTCTTTGAACAGGGAGACCTTGACCACCAACCTTGTTGCGTTCCCCTGTACTTCGTTGATCCTCTTCACTGGTCACTATAGGAATTTTCCATGAAGTTTAAGGGTTTATACTTTTGGTGTGTTTCAGGAAAATGGGAGCGATGTTTACCATGGGATTCGACGGTTTGCCTCTTCGTTTGGCTAATATGAAAATTGGAGCAATTTTCTTTGATGGCTCAGTTGAGTCTGTTTGGCTTCCCACTGTGAGCTTCACTGTTTCATAATTTCCCATGGGATTATCATCTTTAAGTCCTTTAACTTTAGAGGTATTCTTCCCTTTTTTCCCTTTACCAATTATGGGTACCTTTTCTTTAGACATTCTTTCCTCCAGACTTAGCCCTCCCTTTAAATTTCGCAGAAAGTGATTGGAGTCTGTGCTCTGATGTTTCCTCTTTCGTTTGCCTTGATTACGGCTACGTTTGGGGCTTCATTTGTTACCTTCATCATTTTTTTCCATCTCTTTTTTGACTTGCCATTTAGTTTCTTTTTTTTTGGGCACTTCCAGATCCGCACATATAGATGAGACATTTATTACGACCCCTCCTCTGATTCTTTCTGGGGGGGGGGCTCTAGATCTGCCAGGTGCGCCAACCGTAAGAACTCCTCCATCACGGAAGCTGAGAGAGGAGTATCATTTAAAGTTGGATCCAGAGCGGCAGTTGAAGAGTCTGCTTTACTTCTTCCCTCTATAGTGTGACCTGGGCGATCTGATTTCTCCAATAGAATTCCTAGTTCTGCTTTTAGCTCCCCACACAGTTCTGCCAAGTGATCTATTTTTACTGTTTGCTCTTTGGGTGGTTATGCGGAATTCAATCAGGGATTCACCCACCACTTCATTAACTGCAGATTTTAAGGCCACCATGGTTATTTCATTTATCTCCAAGTCCTTCATGATCTCTAATAGTATGGCCGTATGCTGTTGGACCTCTGTTTTTAGATTTTCAAAAACTTTGACTAGTAAACTTAAGACAAAATTCAAGGCCTTTATTGTAGGTGGCACAAGTTCCTGAGATATATTCACAGGTTGCCGGTTACACATGGTTTGAGGGTTGAACGTGGACTTGTTGGGCTTCTGGGGGGTGAGCCCTCTTCCCTGTTCAGGACCCCACTCTCCTGATGTCATATTTGATTCATACTATAGATTGCCAGGAATAACTATTTCCATCTCAAGCAGATCTTCGTCTCTAGGCTCAATGAGACTTACAGTCGGTTGATCTAGGGAACCCATGAACTGGGTAGATACCGACCACTGAATGGGAAGATCACGTATAGTACAATCCATTGTTGACTCTGAAGCCGACGTAAAATGATTTGAGATAGCGTTCTTCATTGTGGTCGTTCTTAACGTGTAGTTAAGATTTCCTTGGAGTAAATCTCGAATGGGTTGACTCACAGGTGTTGGTTCTCCCATTTGCTGCCTGACAGCAACCAGCGTTTTCATGATCCCCGAACTAGTTGGAAATAAATTGTCTGAGGGGTAAACGCTAGGCACAGGGATAAACACCCCCCCCCCAATTTATAGCGCTTAAAGACACTTTTTCCACCAGTACCTGAACCCTGGTTCTTCATACAGACTTAATTAACAGGGTTCTGATTGTTGTAGATGCCTTCAACTCCCTGTGAGGCGCTTCAAAGGTTATACTTTCTTGGCAATAACGTGATGGCTCACCACCTAGCACTTGGGTCAGAGGCCGAAGGCCTGCAGTCCCCAAGGTAGGTGTACTTATGGGGTGAGAGTCTTGGAGTTAGCACACTTGTGTTACAAAAACAAGTACAGGGGTCAAAGGCAAGATGCCGACAGTCCCCGGATCTATGTGAACAAATGTAATAAGCAAAGCACTGACGGGTCATGTACACTGCCCAAGATGCCGGCTAGGACTAAACTTCGACAAAAGCCGTGGAGACAATACTTCTCCCGGTCTGAAGCCGGCTTTGTTGACACGAGAAAGAGTGCCTAGACCCTGCGCTCGAAGAGCGCGCCAATGCAGCTGGAAAAATCAAGTATTTGTTCAAGGACTCGAGCGGTATGCTGGTAGGACGCTGCCCGCTACCTGCTGCACTAAACACTGCAATGCCTTAAAAGACACCCCGATGCCTCGGGAAGGATGTAAAGGGTCATAGTCTTTAGCATTGGGTAGATAGAGTCACTGTCCTGTGAGTATCACATTTAATCATATGCGAGCTTGCCGCAATGAGCTAATTCGGCTCATTCACACTAGAGCCCTGCTGTTTGCAAGTGCGTAGGGGGTACATGGTCCAAATAAAAGGTTACCTTTACTTTCATATTGTAATTGCTGGCTGGCTGTTGTAGGTGGGCAGCCCGCAGTTCGGACATGCACAGACTGCACAGACTGCCCCCACTCGCCTCCACTCCACGTGAAAAGTCAGATTGTATGGATGCAGCTCCTCCTATCACAAAAAAAGACTGTAGAAAGACTGTGAGTTGCCGTGCAGCACCAGAATAGGATGACAGACTGCATAGACTGCGTCCACTCGCCTCCACTCTGCTCTGTAGAAAAAGTCAGATTATATGGATGCAGCTCCTCCTTTCACAAAAAGGAATGTAGAAAGACTGAGAGTTGCCGTACAGCACCACAATAGGATGACATACTGCCTCCACTCCGCTCCGCTCCGTGGAAAAAGTCAGATTATATGGACGCAGTGCCTCCTTTCACAAAAAAGACTGTAGAAAGACTGCAAGTTGCTGTACAGCACCAGAATAGGATGATAGACTTCACAGACTTCCTCCACTCGCCTCCACTCCACCCAGAGTTTTCTAAGCACAGACCCAGGGATTGAACCTGTGTTGTGTGGGATATATTGACTCACTCATCAGTATTTCCCCACATCACCAAGCTGCATGTGCGCAGAAACAGCAAAATGGCTGTGCTGGCTCCTGTGAGCGCTATGGCCTCAAAACTGCCTTTTTGCTGCAACAAAAAGATGGCTGCACCTTCTTGCCAATCACACAGGGGCAGAATGAAACAAGGGGACACACTAAGGGAGTGTGCCAGTGTGTTCTTACCTGTACAAAAGAAATGGAGTGAAAAGGCAGCACTGCTTTGGCAGAAAACCCCAAGATCTCCATTAAAAAGGAAACTTGTCACCTTTAAAATAATGCTGCTGATGTTATTTCCATCTGTTCTTCCTTAAATCACTGTGATTAATAAAGCCCTGCCATGCCCAGTATCTCATTGTGCCCCAGCAAAACCATGCATGATTTATGATGACAGGCCCTGTCAAACCAGCTCTGAGGGAAATCAACAAGGAACTTCACATTTACTCGCACAGGAAAACACACTCATTTCTTTACAAACGTATCAAAGCTCAGTAGTTCAAAAGAGACTCCAGCTATCTGAGCCATGTCAGTTTCAATGCATCTGTGCTTCAAATAAACTATTGCCTACAAGAAAATAATTCCGGCTGCAAGGCAATATTGGGAAGTCTGATGGCAAAATCGAATTTGAAAGGAAATGCTAGAAGTTTTCAACACATGTGTAAAAATGGGCTTTTGCAAAACCAAAGGAGAAAAATGTCAGTTTAAAAAGTAAACTGTTGAAGGAAAGCCTGCCATTACCTAGCAATGTGAAGGGGTTTGTGGATGGTGAAAATACATACATGGGCTATTTTATTCCAAAGGTTTGTTTTAATTCAGGACCAAATATAAAAAAATAAAGGTTTTAAACCGCCTTGGCTGGATTTGCAAGCTTTCAAAAACAGGTTATTCTGGTTGGCAGAGTTAAAGCTTCCCCCTAGGAAGGGAGCCACACCATAAACTCTCACTGATAATTACTAGGTTGGAAAGAATTTAGGCTGGGCTGAACCCACTGACAATGGAACTCCCAGGGCCAAGAAGTGTGAAGAGGGGAAGGGGGCAATAAACTTTAAATCAAGCTGTAACCCCCCCCCCCACTTTGCTCTGGAGGAAGCAACAGTTGGTGGCTACTGAAGAGAGAAAAAAAATGGTCAAGTGACAAAGGATTGCCATTTGCTTCCAGAGACCATTTTACAAATAAACTTTAAAGACTTTGTATCTCTGCAGCAAGAATTAGGAAAAATGTGAAAATGGTATAGTTTAAATATGATTTTATGGGCTTTCATTGAATTGATTTCATAGTAGAATTGACTGACATTTTGGGGACAGAAATGGCAAAGAATTGCAGATTACAAGAAAAGCATCCATGTTGCAAATGCAAATGTTTTTGTACATACATTCCTTATGATCATCCACACCCATGTATAAAGTTATGGAATTTTAGGCCGAATATTTCACACAGAAAATGACCAAAAATGTATAAAAGGACAAAACAATGTCTCACAAATTGCGGGATTGGACGGCTGTGCTCTACATAAAATATGTAACCTGATTATGTCATTTATTAAGGTGCCACAACAGTACATATGTGTACATTCTGGTATGACAGAGTTTTGGCAAAAGGGTCTGTGGGAAGTCTTTTACATCATAAAATGCAACCTCCTGAACTGAGTCAAATCCCAGGGGAGGCAACCAACATTGATTGTCCAATCCAGTTGTTTAAAGGCAGGCTTAGCTAAGCCGGCCCATCCATATAGTCTACAATGTCATTATGCATTATAAATAAGAGTCCCTGACAAGACTCTAGACACACACTCTTCCTGACATTCCTGCACTGCATTCCTGTTCCATCCATCCAGATTCCAGATCCCAACCACAAGGCCAAAGCATTGCTGACCCTATCCAGGGCCCATTGCAAAATCCAAGCAGTACTGATCCTCTTTCCAGCAAGGCCTCAATTCTGAAAGCCCACTAAAATTCCCAAATAACCAAAGGGGAAAGCTGTGGTGTTTTCGGAAGCATCCTGATACCATTAACTGCATGATTGCTGTAATCCTGCCATCCAGCTGATCTTTAGTATCCAGTGACCAGAAAGGCCAGTCCAGAAGTGCCATCCAGTGACCAGGACTGCCCAGCTGTTTGCCAGGCGCGCTGCCGTGTAGTGACCAGAACCTGTTGACGGTCCAAAAATCTCAAAACTAAAAAGTGGACTGTGAGTATAATCGCCACCCATAGAAACCCATTGCATTGTCTTGCCTTTGTCCTTATCTCACTCTCTAAGTCATCCTATCCTTACCCTGCTAACTTCTTAAAACTGTCAGAATCATTCTTGCAACCCTGTCCTTGATTTCTAGTGCTAGCGCCATCTCTTTAGTAGTTTTGTCTTGTGTAATCCCAAACCATTAGTCCTATTTCGAGTGATCTGGGTTCCGCCAGGGTTGGGCGTTGGGGTGGCGGGGTTGAAGTTGCGAATCAACCCTGGCACTTACTTTGTCCATCTTTGGTGGCCTAGCCTGAATACTCTAGTGTAAAGTAAAACTGTCCTTGTCACAACTGATTGCGCTTCCTATTTCACAGCTTCATTTTACTCAAATCGCACCTTTTTATATCTTGCATAACTCCTCCAATCCTCCAATATACCAGCTAGAGAACTAGTTTCCCTTCTAGATATACCCTGGGATATACCGCTATACCCCAACCAATAAACCACACTCCAAATCAGTGTATTTCACCCATTTTTATTAAAAACCATTTGGGTAATTTCAGGTGGGAATTTTAAAAAAATTGCAAAGTTTCCAACGTGTCACTTTGCTGCAATCTGTTTTAAACTGTCCACTCATTTTCAAAACTGTATGCTTTTGGTAATCCATTCTTTGTGATTATTAGTGTCTTTGCATTGTTGCTTTAGTGAGGCATTATATTTGCTTCAAGGTTTTTAACACACATTCATTATTTATTTGTCCATTTCTGAGCGTCATTTCATAACATTGCAAGGGGTTTAAAATACGTTTTTCACTCTTATTTGCGGAGGGAAGGTCAGATTTGAATTCTGCTTTCTGTTTCTTATTCCTGATTACCTGATGCTTCTGTTTATCCACTCGGGAATTGATTATTTGTGGGTTGAGGGAATATTGCAGGGGGAAATTCTAACTTGGGTGCTATCTTTCCTAAACCAAAAAGTGTTCCTATTCCGCTGTGCTGTGTACATGTTCCACTAGAAGGTTAAACCCAGTGCATTGCTCACACTCTCATTGTAATTATCACCCCAATGGTGACTGCTGCCCCATATTAAAAAGTGTATGATTTCTTTTGAATTTAAAATAAATAAATAAATATTGTATTTTACCAACCAGCCTGGTTCATGGTCTATTGTGACTCGGGGTATTTGAAAAGGGGGTGTGATATGAGTTGTGTACCATCTCAATATTGAACCTATATATAAAGAGATAAGCATTTTGGTCGTGAGCTGCATACTAGGCGGTGACCAAGGTGTGTGTCGCCTGATTGAAATCCTTAACAGTTGCTCTGTGTCGTCTTGCTTCCAAGGTGAGCACGTTGCCCCTGAGCTATCCTCCCTCTATCTCAGTGGGTTGAGTGCTCATTGCTGCAAAGTTTGTGGGATCTGCAGGTTCGAATCCTAGCAAGGCCAACTCAGCCTTTTATCCTTCTGAGGTCGATACATGAGTAGCAACACAGGTTGGGTGGTATTGTATGTACATTTATTCTATATAAAGTGCTTAAGCATAAGTGCTATACAATAACATATCATTACCATTCAACCTTGGACGTCTGCTTGTATTCAGAGTAATTTGGTAATATGGGCCTATACACACTGATATTAATGATACATATGGTGATCCATTCTTGTATGAAATGTATATCACATTACAGTGATATCCTAACCATATTTTTCGTAGTATACTTAGGAACAATGCTATGTGATGCCACTTCCTGTTTTGTCAAGGGGTGAAAGGTTGTGTGCCATCGCATTCCGTGATTTCACTTCGGGGTGGGTCAAATGACATCACTTCCTTTGATGTCATCAGAGGCCAAGGGTCGTATGACGTCACTTCTGCTAACCCTGGCATTTTGGTGAAATGACTTCCCTGGAGGCGGTGTCTGGAACGTTTCGTGATTTGGGATAGGAGGAGAAGAGGTGATGCCAATAAATGTAGTACATTGATTGATTGACTGATTGATTGTTTATTTATTATGCACTTATACCCAAGTGTTTCAAAGCGAAACCATGAATGGGAGGGGAAGACATGAGGAAGACAAGACAAACGATCTTACTAGGCGTGGTACATTCAGATCGTGCAGGTGCACAGAACAGGATGTGCGAGGGGGGCAATAGGGACCAAGTGCGCCCAGTCCCGTCAGAACATGGGTTATGTGCAGAGAGATACCACTCTCGTGGGTCGTAACCGAAGTGCAGTAGTGCTGCAGCAAGTGCAGGGCCCGGAGGCAAGTGCAGGAGACTGGCGATGAAACTTGGGAACTGTGAGGCTCTGAAGGTAAACCAGGCAGCGAATCAGAGCAGAAGTAGAGAAGAGATAGAGCAGAAAGAGGTGGAGAGCAGGGAAGAGGGAGAGTGAAGGAGGAGACGATGAGGAAAGTCTTGAGGAGTTTCCAGAACTTAAGGCACATGGTTGGGGGTGCTGCTGATGTGAGCAGTGGCATCTGGTATAATGAGAAGGCCTATTGTCTAATTAGAGCAGAGTTGGCATTGCCAGTTTACTTTGATCATGTCTGCATCAGAGGGGTGCACATCACGTGACGGTCACGATTTATTAATGTGACAATATCTTCATTAACTAATCCCATAGCTGGATTTAATAGTTTCGATATAGCAGGCCACATGTCTATGAGAATGGGTTTAGATAAGGTGTGGCAAATCAGTCCAGGTACTATAGTGGGATATCAGCATGCTCTATCGGTTGTAGCCAATGAGGGTGGTGGGATAACATTGCAACCTATGTGTTCAGATTTGTAGTTTTCTGCCAAATAACTTGTAATTTCTTGGGGCGTGATGAGCTCCATGTCATTTCTGTTCTACGGGACCGTCTGACGTCTTTTTGTATGTAATAAACCTTGTTTTCCCTTGCTAAGAGGTGCGGTAATTATTTGTTCTTTTGGATTATTTTTATCATTCGGGTTTTGGGTTAGTGCTCTCTTTACACGTGGAAACAATAAAAAGGTTGCTCACCAAACAAGCTCAAAAAGTACACAGCACAAATTCAAAATTGCCTCCAGTCTTCTTAAAGCCCACGCTTCTGAATGTTGAACTACAAAGCCCCACTACCAATATAATGACTGCAGAGAACTACCTGACCAAGCCAGCCAATGATAAAGTAGATACTTGGTACTATAAAACAGGGTTTACTTCTTCAGTCTGCAAGAAGAGAAACAGGGCTGCATAAATTCTTATTTGCCATTGCGAGTGGAGCCAGGTGGAAGGCCAGGAGTGCTGAAAAGAGACATCAGGGTCCCACACCTGGAGAGAATGCAGAGACCAAGCATCAAAACACCTATGGCACACTGCTCTTGCAGGGTGAGGGAACTGGGGAGGAGCCCGATCCCTTCAAAGTAATGTGATAGTCCTCTGAGGGTTATACCTCAGACCCTGGCAAAGGTCAGAGGACAAGGAAGATCATTTGTTAATACATTGCTGGGAGATTTGTCTCAGATCCAATTAAGAGCCAAAGATCAGAAAGGAGAAGACACATCGTGTTGAGGGCTGAATCCCAGCAGTGTGACTCCTGGCTGATGGGTGATAATAAGTTCAGCATGACAGCCTGGCAAGGGAGGAGAAATACTTGCATGTAAAGATAAGTATAATACCTTAGCATGGTGAGTGGCAGTATTTCTGCTGGCGATGGAGGTATTCGCTAAGAGAAAAGGGGATGTGGATAAAATGGTCTTGCAAATAGTCATGTGTGATACATGACCTGGAGGGATACTGAGGTAAGAAGCAGAGCCGAAGTAAACTTGATAACTTCTTTTGTCAGTGGGGTATATGGAGTCCCTTCACCACCTTGTCCAGCCGACGCTGCTCCTCTCTGACTCTCCCACTAATGATTCCCCTTGCCCTCATCCTTTCATTTTAATTCCACATTTCATTCCGCGCACATCCACTCATGTTCTATGACCACATACAACACATCCTCTCCCTTAAATAACATAGTACTAATACTAAAAGAAATCTACAAGAATCACATAGACAATGCTTTAAAAAATACTACAACATTTTAAATGACATGCAATATCTGCACTAGAACACTTTGGTTTTATTTTCCCCTTGCTTTATGTTTGTGCAGGCCCTCAAAGTTAATGATCAGATACTGAAATCCCTGTACCACATGGTAGTTTAATAACCCATTTGGGTCGCATGACTTCTGTTCACTCACTTCGGCATTACCACCACTTGCTATAGCAGTTGTGTCTGTACCTGACTAAGCTCTCAATTAATTTTCTCTCCAAATCTATCTACCCTATGCCAAGTGTTATTTGCTCATATCCTTTCCCCTTTTTACGCAAGGAGAGTGTTGCATTACCTCTCTTGCGGGACTCGCGCTGCTGATAGGTTCCCGCGTATCCTCTCTTGCGCAGCTTGCGTTACTGCCAGTGCTCACCAGATCAAGTGCTGTGCTCTCACCTGTCTCTTGGGCTTTCTCCAGGTCCTCCTATGCCAAGTGTTATTTCCTCATATCCTTTCCCCTTTTTATGTAAGGGAGCGTTGCATGACCTCTCTCACAGGACTCGCGCTGCTAATAGGTTCCCGCGTATCCTCTCTCGCGCAGCTTGCGTTACTGCCAGTGCTCACCAGATCAAGTGCTGTGCTCTCGCCTGTCTCTTGGGCTTTCTCCAGGTCCTCCTATGCCAAGTGTTATTTCCTCATATCCTTTCCCCTTTTTATGTAAGGGAGCGTTGCATGACCTGTCTCACAGGACTCGCGCTGCTAATAGGTTCCCGCGTATCCTCTCTCGCGCAGCTTGCGTTACTGCCAGTGCTCACCAGATCAAGTGCTGTGCTCTCACCTGTCTCTTGGGCTTTCTCCAGGTCCTCCTATGCCAAGTGTTATTTCCTCATATCCTTTCCCCTTTTTATGTAAGGGAGCATTGCATGACCTCTCTCACAGGACTCGCGCTGCTAATAGGTTCCCGCGTATCCTCTCTCGCGCAGCTTGCGTTACTGCAAGTGCTCACCAGATGAAGTGCTGTGCTTTCACCTGTCTCTTGGGCTTTCTCCAGGTCCTCCTATGCCAAGTGTTATTTCCTCATATCCTTTCCCCTTTTTATGTAAGGGAGCGTTGCATGACCTCTCTCACAGGACTCGCGCTGCTAATAGGTTCCCGCGTATCCTCTCTCGCGCAGCTTGCATTACTGCCAGTGCTCACCAGATCAAGTGCTGTGCTCTCACCTGTCTCTTGGGCTTTCTCCAGGTCCTCCTATGCCAAGTGTTATTTCCTCATATCCTTTCCCCTTTTTATGTAAGGGAGCGTTGCATGACCTGTCTCACAGGACTCGCGCTTCTAATAGGTTCCCGCGTATCCTCTCTCGCGCAGCTTGCGTTACTGCCAGTGCTCACCAGATCAAGTGCTGTGCTCTCACCTGTCTCTTGGGCTTTCTCCAGGTCCTCCTATGCCAACTGTTATTTCCTCATATCCTTTCCCCTTTTTATGTAAGGGAGCGTTGCATGACCTCTCTCACAGGACTCGCGCTGCTAATAGGTTCCCGCGTATCCTCTATCGCGCAGCTTGCGTTACTGCCAGTGCTCACCAGATCAAGTGCTGTGCTCTCACCTGTCTCTTGGGCTTTCTCCAGGTCCTCCTATGCCAAGTGTTATTTCCTCATATCCTTTCCCCTTTTTATGTAAGGGAGCGTTGCATGACCTGTCTCACAGGACTCGCGCTGCTAATAGGTTCCCGCGTATCCTCTCTCGCGCAGCTTGCGTTACTGCCAGTGCTCACCAGATCAAGTGCTGTGCTCTCACCTGTCTCTTGGGCTTTCTACAGGTCCTCCACGTGGCTGGTTAGTAATGCCCTTCTAGTCTCTATGCTTGCTTTACTGGGGTATCGTTCCGGCTTTTTTGTCTTTTCGTTTGGTGTCGGGCTGCTCATCTTCATCGCCAACATGAGGAAAGAACCAGACATGAAGTAAGCGTGATAACTTATTTTATTAGTGGGTTCCATGCAGAACCCTTTGCCTAGTGCCACGAAATGTGGGACGCGTGTAGCTAAAGGGCACAGGCTTTAAGCTAGGGAAGTGGATATAGGCATATGGGGGAAGGAGGGAAGCAGGTGACAGAAAGGCGCCCCTGCCTCCTCCACCTTCCTGTTTGGCAACCTCAGGCCAGGGTAAGTCACAAAGGGCTGGGGGGAAAATAAAGAGGTGCCAATGGAAGACAGCACCAGGCAGCAAAACCAGTGGCTACCTCTAGTCCCCACTTCAAAGGGGAAAGAGAACAAGACAAAGGATGCACTGAGCCACATAGGTGTGAAGTGGCAGCCGGTTTCGGCCGGCCGTTTGGTGACAGGAGCCAAAGCCAAATGAATGGCCCAGGTTATATTTGTACACTTTACAATAAATACAGGGAGCCTAGGCCAGCTCAGCAGAACTAACACACTGCGGACGGAGTGCAACACATTTGTCAGCACATGCTGAAAAAACGTTTCTTTTGATTTTTTTTGGAGCCGAAGCCAGGCAGCCTGCATCCTGCTTTTGGTATCCAATGAAATGCTCGCTCCCTTGGGACTGGTGGCTGTCCCAAAGATGTCTGAGGGGCAGGTGGTGAGACCCTGACCTTAACCCTGTGTATCCAGAGAGACTGCTCATCAACGCAACGCTGCCCAGGGAGTTTCATGTCAGTGAGAGAGAAACTCAGGAGTGTGCGGTGGATTCGAGCGGAGCGGGAGAAAGACAATTTGTAAAGTGGCACGGCAAGGAAAAGTGAGAGAAAGTGTATAAAGCGGCACAGAGCACAAAGCGAAAGGAAGATTAAGAAAGCCATTTTAGGAAAGCAGAAAGAAGTAAAAGGCACTGCGACGCAAAAGGAAAGTGAAGACATTTAAAGCACTTTCGGAAGAAGCAGCCCTGGGGGGCTAGGTCATATACCCACAGCACAAACTCAACAAAACGGCACTCCCCCAATGGGAACACAACAATTTGCTGGAAATTTGAGAAAGGTTTCTGCTCTTGGGGTAAGGACTGTAGATACAGGCACCAGTGTAGCAGATGTGTGGGGGCGGGGGGCGGCACAGCATCTCCAAATGCACAAGAAACTTCCCTAAGAAAGTCAAACATGAGAACCCCTAGAACACAAGTAGTCATTGGCAGATCTACTATAAATGTGCGGGCAATGGAGGTATGGCTGAAAATATACCCAGACAAGCAAATCAGATCATTCCTATTTGGGGATTTCACACAGGGCCTCACCATCCCATTTAAAGGGCACTGCTCATATAACATCCCACAAAACCTGAAATCAGCCAGGGAGAACCCATAATTAATGAGAGCAAAAATACAGAAGGAGCTGGATTTGGGAAGAATAAGTTGGCTCCGGGTAGTGCCACCATTCCGCAATTGTATCTGTTCACCCTTGGGGCTGGTTCCTAAAAAGGAACAGGTTAAATACAGGCTTATACATCACTTCTCATTTCCTCCAGGCGCTTCAGTGAATGATGGTATAATTGAATTAGAATCAGCTGTGTCATACAACAGCTTTCAAGAAGCAATCAGATTAATAAGAAAGGCAGGCAAAAAAGCACGTCTAGCCAAGGTGGACATCGAAACCGCCTTCAGATTACGACCAGTACATTCTAGATCACAACCATGGTTATGCTTTCAATTTGAAAAAAAAAAGATTTACGTTGACAAATGCCTTCAACGGGTTGTACAATTTCCTGCACCTTCTTTGAAAAATGCAGCTGGTTTTTGCAAGGCGCTTGCGGCTTATCAAAGACGCATGCCGGAGGCTTTGTGGTCCATTACTTGGATGATATCTTATTCATGGGGCCCAAGGACTCGGATACCTGCAAGCAGGTGCTAAAAAAATGTATTAAACTAACAGAAGAATGGGGCATCCCCCCTAGCCCATGAGAAGACAGCAGGCCCTGCCAATGTCATATCATTCTTAGGAATAGCAATAAACACCCACTTTGTGGAATGCAAGATTCCAAAGGACAAAATAGAAGGCAATCAAGTTGTTAAAACAGAAGGAAAACAGACAGTCAGAGAATTAGTCTCTGGCTGGCAGGCTCAACTTCACAGCAAGGGCGATACCTCAAGGAATGTTTTTTTTCTAGAAGCTTAAAGCTAAAGATCAAGGGTTTTAGAAATCCCCAGTTACACATACGATTAGGGGAAGAGGTCAGCAAGGATATAACTGCCTGAGAAACCTTTTTGAAGAATTTCAATGGGTCAGTCATATGGCACATGCCATTAAATACAGAGATGAAGAGAGTATTATTGACTGATGCCGCCGGGAGCAAGGACTCCGGGGGCAATTTTGGAGAAATGCTGTTGTGCTGGCCCTTGGCCGAAGGCATGGCACAGATACGGGTGGACTAGAAACATACCCTAGTGGAAATCTTCCCCATATGGATTGCGTGAAGGCTATGGGTCACAGAGTTGAACAAAAAAGAGCTGGTAGTCTGGTCGACAATTTGACAGTAGTTAGCATTATTAACAGAAGAACAACGTCATGCCAATGGGTCGTAAGGGCAATAACCAAAGTCTCATTGAGTAACAACACAGAAATAAAGGCAAAACATATTGCTGGAAGAGAGAATGATGTTGCAGATGCTTTGTCTCACCTACAGTGGGATGCATTCCGGCGCCTCAGATCAGACGCAGACCAGTGTGAGCAACCTGATGGTATTCTCCAACCTACTCCTTCAGAAACTTCCAGTCAGATGTCAAGGGAAGGACTATCACTTTCGGATCCCGGCCCTTGGGGTGGACAAGTGAGGGAGGATCACCTGAGTGAAGTGTCACAAGGATTGGGAGGAGGATACCCAAGGGAAAGACATTGTATTCCCCCATTCCCAATAATACCCCAACCCACTCTCCCTCAGCCTTCATGGGGTATTTTTAATCTTACCCCATCTCCCCCTCCCCATGTCCAGCAAATACTGAGACGAGGAGGATGCAACCTGGATCTGTGAAAAAGACCCATGGAAACAACATGGGGAAAGAAAGGGAAACCTGTCATAGAACGAACACAAGTTGTCCCACTAATAGAGTCAGGCAGGGTCAGGCATTTGATAATGACACCTGACTCCACTTGACTGTTTGTTCAACTATAAAATGTGTGGTTTTTCACAGAGGAGAGAGCGAGCTGCGGATATTGTCCGGACCTGAGAGTCCAAGGAGCAGAGGGCAGCAGGACCTGAAGCCAGGAGGAGAACGACTTGCCAAGACGCTGGCGTAGTGTTTCTGAGTGTTTGTGAGGGACTGCAGCATGGCTAGGGAGCTGTACCTCAAGGAGCTGGAGCAAGGCAGCCTGCATCCTGCTTTTGGTATCCGATGAAATGCTCTTTCCCTTGGGACTGGTGCCTGGTGCCTGTCCCAAAGGTGTCTGAGGGATATGTGGTGAGACCCTGACCTCAACCCTGTGTATCCAGAGAGATCGCTCATCAACACAACGCGGCCCAGTGAGTTTCATGTGTTTCATGTCAGTGAGAGAGAAACTCAGGAGTGTGCGGTTGATTGGAGCGGAACGGGAAAAAGACACAGTTTGTAAAGTGGCACAGCACAGTAATGCAAGAGAAAGTTTATAAAGCGGCACGGAGCGGAAAGCGAAAGGAAGTTAAATAAGCCATTTAAGGAAAGCAGAAAGAGGAAAAAGGCGTTACCCACGCAAAAGTAAAGCAAAGACATTTAAAGTGTGTGAAAGTGTGCAGAGACATGGCAAGAAACGAACAGGTGCAAGTGTGCATTTTAACCAGGTGCAAGTGTGCACGTAAAAGAAAGGAAAGTGTGCAAGAGGCAATACCGACAGAACAAAGCACAGTAAGGTGCAAGAGTGTACGAGAAAGTAAAAGAAACAAAGGAAAGCAAGAAAGGGGTGCAGGAAGCACCTGAAGGTGAGAGGTTGAACGGAAAGAGCAAGGAATAAAGAAAGGGGATACCGATCAGAGTGGTCATGCCTAGGAGAAGCAAAGAACCTGGCAGTTTCGAAAGTCTCTGATTCTAGCCCCCCACGTGAAATGTGTATGAAAGAACTCAATATAAAAGGAAAGGTACATCCTGACAAACTGAACTTGTGTTTGAATGCAAGAGGGGCCTAAGCTTGGGGAAGGGAAACCCTGAGAGGCCTAACAAGGTGAAATACCTATTATTTTGTGACAGATGAACTTGTGTTTGAAGTGGAATATTTGTTGGTTTTGATGCTACAGGATCTAAAGCTTGGGTAAGGGAACCCCCGAGGAGCTTTGAAAGGAACTGTGTATATTTCCTTTTGATTGTGTTTTGGAACGTCGAAGAGCTAAAAGTTGGGGAAGGGAATCCCAAGTAACTTAAGACATTTGAAAGTGTAAGATTGCGACAAGAACTATGGAGAAGGTCTGATGAACAGTCCTTTGTTGATTGAACTCATTTTTGTGAAGCTGACCACCCCACACCTGGTGAGAAAGTCAGCTGAAACCAACCGTGGTTTCCTATTTTGTGTTGAACAACTATTTTTCCTTTTTGAAGACTTCCTAACAAATGTTTATAAAGAGTGAGGGCGAGCATAGGTTTAAACACAGACAGACTATTGTTTTGGACTCTTAGACATTGACGGCTCTTAGAAACATCAGTTAAGGGAACCATCCCTTTAGACTTAGGGTCAGCTAGGCATTACACCAACCCATCTCTAAGTCTGTGTTTCTCTTGATACTATGCCTGTCTCGCACCAGTATATGACAAAGGTGCCAGAAGAGGTTGGGGAAATTCTGACAGGAAGCTAGCATCAGCTGATTGGTCAACGCCAAATGGCTGGGGCCAAAGGGAGAATTCAACAAGAAAACGCACGTCAGCCACGGGTGCCAGAAAAGTCTCCCTCCCTGTCGGACAGCCGGAGACCCCCTCAAGTGTCTTGATGAAGCTAGCCAACAAGTTGATAGCTACGGAAATGGCAAAACAATACAGTAAGTGCCTGGCTGCAGTAGAACAAGTAACAAATGTTGTACACACAAGAGATATAAATGAGAATGAAGTTAACAGATTTGTAGAATGGGCGTATGGCCAGAATAAGAGAAAAGCATGGGCAAGGATGCAACTGTCAGCTGTTGCATACTACATAAATTTGGCTGGTGGGAAGGATCCAACACACAGAGTGCTGGTAGACTATGCATTAAAGGATTGGGGGAAGCTCCAAGGGCCATCGAAAGACAAAAGGCACCCCCTGAATTTTTGAAAGTTAAACATATTAATGACAAAACTGGGTGAAATATGTTCGCACAAATATGAAACCAATATCTTCAGATCAGTTTTTGCTCTAGCCTACTTTGGGGCCCTCGTGGTCAGCGAATTAATAGCCTCAAACAAAGTCAAAAATGGGAAAAGGTAGGATGATCAACCTTCCGGGGTTAGGGATAATTGTCTGATATGTGTCACAATAAAAGTCCTCGCCACATTCTCCCACCTTGGGGGCCAGTTCATAATACACAGGGATGGCAAGGCCCTCCGCCGCTTTCAATTCCAGGCAGTCCTCAAGAATGACATCACCAAGGTTGGTTGGGACAACAGCGAATACGGAACCCATTCCTTTAGAATATGGACAGCAACATTTGCATGGAAAGGAGTCATGGGTCCACAGGGAGTTAAAAAACTAGGGGCTGGACATCGGGTTGTTACAAAAGATATATAAGGCCTGAGTTAATTTAACAACACTATTTTTCAACAGATGAAGAAGCACCTCCCACCTACTAGTCAGCCTGGATGTGGGGCACTCCTTTGTGTTTAAGGCAGAAAGATGGATGGAGGACACAAGAGAAAGATTTCCTTTTAGAAACACCATCACCTCTTGGTGGGGCACCTGGGGGTATGAGATGGGATGAGATACATGAAAAATTAGCAGACATAGTATGTTTTAGAGACCCCCCAGAGTACCTAGTAATACACCTGGGGGGCAATGACTTAGTATAATCAGGAAGAAAACAGTTAATATATGACCTTCGTTAATCCTTAATCGGGATATCTAAAAGTTGGAAGGAATTTGAGATTTTCATGTCAGAAATTTTGCCCAGGAGATACTGGAGAGGGGCCTCTTAAAAAAAAAGCTATTGAGATAGCAAGGAAGAAGCTTAAAAAAGGAATAGAAACGTTTTGCACAAGCATGGGCCTGAATTTCATTAGGCACTGGAGCATAACCTTAGCTGACCCTGACTTGTTTCACAAAGATGATATCCACTTATCAGTGAAGGGGATGGAGCTATTTCATACGGGAATCCTCAATGCCTTAGCTGGGAGAGGATGTAAATAAAACAAGAGTCCTTTTGGGGAACCTGAGTGGCCGTGGACCCACTCAGGTGTGGCACCATGGTCCAGGAAGGAAACTGCCATCAGGCACAGGAGTGCTGCACCATACAATTTCCACATCCCGATGACAAGGACCTGGGAGGGAAAAGGGTCTACAAGTCTAAAGTCACGCTGGTGGCATCCTGTGGGCAAGGACAATTTCCGTTTCCTGGCCCAAGTGCCCAAAAGTACAGAACAAAGTCAATGCATACCTGTTTGTGAATTTTCATAATACTGTGTATGTTTATTTAGTATTATGTCTAATAAAAACCAATGGCCTTTTTATTGCCCTCATAAATATGCCTTTGAGTGATGATTATGGTTACACTGTTCTTGATTGGTCTAAGTATAAGTTTGTGCCTTATGGGTCTCACGTCTCCTCAGTTTATAAGCCTCATCCTGGCAACCCTGCTCGTCTCTGACGCTCCCAATAACGACTCCCCCTGCCTGCATCCTTTCATTCTCATTCCACATTCCATCCTGTGCTCATCCACCCACATTCTATGGCCGCAAACAACAGAAACCATTTCTGGGCTAAGAAAAACCCAAGTGAACCAACAAGAGTGTTGTGCGCTATAGCCCTAAAACGGTGATTGAACCAAAGAAGTGAGTTCTGTGCTATAGCCCAGCGACTTTGTATTTCAGATTTGAGATCCGGGACTAGGATACTAGGTCATTTAGAATGGCCACTTGTTTTGGTTTTCCCATTATGACACTTTTAATATAGTTACTGCCATTTTAGTCTTAGCTGAAAGCTCTGGATCCTTCAGGGCTGCCATTTTTCATCCTAGAAGGACTTGAGAAACTCAGGATAACTAGTAACCTGCATGCCTTTCTAGTGACTCTCATCCCATACACTACTCAGCGAGTCACTAAGGTCGGTTCTGTTATTTTTGCTGGAATTCTGCCCAAGAAACTCACAGATTTTTTGTATTTTATTTGGGGTGTTCCCAGCCCCTCCCCACCTGTTATAACCCCTTCCCAACCGAACCCCCCATCATGGGCGTAGGACATGGGGGGGACAAGGGGGAACCCCCCCACAATTGTAAGTGGGGGGATGTAATGTCATTTATCCCCCCCAGAATATGTTTGGTGTGTCATACAGGGATCTATTTTTGAAGTGTAAGCAGCCCTCTCCCCCCCCGACCCCCAAAGCATGGGGTCAATACCCAGGGAAGGGGGCCAACAAAACATTTTTTTTAAATGTAATTTTGGGTGTGGATGGGGCCACTAGCCACCAGGGATTTTTGCAAGGGGGTGGCCCTCTCCCCCCACCCTAAGTGGATAGGGCACCTTATGTAGCCCTCCCTGGGGGCAGATTTCTGCCCCTAGGATGGGGTTCATGAGATGCCCCCCATCCATTTGGGGTGGGAGAGGCCACTGCAAATATTGGCAGAGCCAACCCCCAAGCCTGGGGAAGTACGTTTTGCCCCCCCTGGGGGCAGATGGACACCCACATGTGCCCATCTGCCCCTAGGCAAGGGGTTAAAAAAATATATTATATCTTGTTTTGGGTGGGGGGGTGGGGGGGACCCACTAGACCACCAGGATCTTTTGTGGTTGAAAGGGGGGTGGCTCTCTCCCCACACCCTGAGTGGATGGGGGCACCTTATGTAGGCCTCCCTGGGGGCAGATTTCTGCCCCTAGGAAGGGGTACATGAGATGCCCCCATCCATTTGGGGTTGGGGGGGAGGCCACTGCAAATATTGGCAGATCCGGCTCCCAAGCCTGGGGAAGTACGTTCTGCCCCCCCGGGGGCAGATGGCCACACACATGTGCCCATCTGCCCCTAGGAAAGGGGCAAAACAAAAATAAAAGAAATTATAACTTGTTTTGGGTGGGTGTGGGGGGCCACTGAACCACCATGGATGTCATTAGTGGAAATGGGGTTGCCCTCTTCCCCCACCCCAAATGGATGGGCATCCCATGTAGCCCTCCCTGTGGGCAGATTGCTAGATTGGGGTTATCAGTGGGTTAGCCTTTTACCTTTGCGCCCAGGTAGGTGCACCCACACATATGAGGTACTGTTTTCGTCGGCACACCTATGGCAACGCGGGAAGGTAATACATCTGTTGTTGGCGGCGTGTTTCGGTGGGTGGGCAGAGTGAAATGTCTCTGAAATTTGGTGGAAAAAAACAAAATTTTCAGATATTTCACTCTGGACACCCACTGAAACACGCCACCAACAACACAGGTCCTACCACGCTGCGTTCCCACAGGTGTCCCAACGAAAATGGTACCTCACATGTGTAGGTGCACCTACCTGGGCGCAAAGGGAAAAGACTAACCCACTGGTAACCCCAAGCCTTTCGGCAGAGCAGATTTTCCTCATGTGGACAACATACAGATTTGGGCCTATGGTGTCGAAGCCACCAAGGAAAACAGGGAACCTCATGCATTTCCGAAAGGAGGACACCCGTGGGAATCCACAGAGGTCTGACTTGCGCGAATCGCCCCAGAATTTATTACCCACAATCCCCGGCAAAGTCCAAAACGTTACGACCGCCTACATTTGGGGAAAAAAGGGGCCAAATTGGGCCGAGATATCTTATGTAACAAAAAAGTTACAAGGGATTGAATGGCGACATACCGAAATCACCAAAAAAGGCCTTGGCAGAAATACCCATGGCAGTTAAAGGGTTAAGACGGTAAAGCCCCATAAGAGATATAATTTGTAAGGTAGCTCAGTGAGTTAATGCTCCAAATACAGATTGTACACAGGAATATGTAACACCTGTGTTCAGCACCTGCCTTAATCTTCCGGTGGGATAATATGCAGAGTGAATGCATTCAGCTTCCGATGCAACACAGCATTTTCCAGGTCAATTGGTTCAGAAAAAGTGGTGGAAAACACTATTACTGTCGCTTTTTCTAATTGCCCGGATTTTCGTGCATTTTCTGGGTGGAGTTCGGGAGCAGAGTGGACACACCAGGACCCCTGTATTTCCCGCTCCACCAGACAAATGCAGCCTTACTGCCAGCATGGATTTTCATGCTGGAAATAAGGAAAGGGATTCCTCTGGTATCTGCTTAGAAATTAAACCTGGTAAAAGCGGGCGGAGTCCAGAGGAAGCCATTGTCAATTCCGCCAATAAACGTTAATTGTGCGAGGTATTTACACTCTTCCAGAGTGGAAAAGCAATGTGATTTCACCTGCCTTTTACACTAAAATCTTCAATTTTGTGGCGGAAAAGTAAAAACGTGCGCCAATTGAAGTGGTCCACTCCATGTACTTTACTTTGCGCCTTGATGCTTGTGGGTTTTGCGTGATGCTACACATGTAATAAATAAAGAAATACATTTAACCTGACCCCAGATAAATGGCAATTCGTGATCAGAATGAGAGCATGGCATGTCGCTGGTAAGAGGGTGTCCTGTGCTTCTTGAGTGTGTTGGCAAATGCCCTTAATTGCCATCTCACATTAAACAGGTGCTTAAACCCATCAGTGTGGATTGCGCAATAATAATTCGACAGAGGTATTTCAAATGGCCAATTTAGCTCTTTGGGTGACATTGTCAAAGTGGGAGAATGTTGCCCAGAATGTGCCACTTTCTCTGCGGAGTGAATTGTGCCGACCCCGAGGAAGAAGTGTGAAAAACCCACAAGGGCACCGTGCCCTACTCTTTCTGTGTGTGTCTTCCCCACAGGGCGCCAGATGCTGACTCAAACATGGGTAAGTCTAAGGTGGCAAGCCTTGTACCCTAGTTGATGTGGCAAAGGATTCCAGACTTCCGAGGCTGATAACATTAGTAGCATTGAGTTACATGCCATCAGACAGCTATGTGTGATAGAGTTGCAAAGCAGTGTTGTTAGTGGGCTAAAGCAGGAGGCAATGTCTGCCCTCCCTCAAAGGGTACGTATGACCAAAAGTAATAGGCTCCTCCCCCCATCATGACTGTAAGGGCCAGGCTCCAAACCAGGGCAAGAATGCCCTCCAATCATACATGCCCACGAGTAGGGTACCCCTTGTGCTCCAGGAACCTTGTTGAGCAACCTCTGTGCTTTCCAGGTGATACCAACATTATTTAAAGCCAGAAGTCTAAAAGGTAATCGCTTAATTGCAGCTGGAAATTAGCTCCTGCCTTGATCAAAATGCCTTAACCAAGTGTGACATCATCCCCTTCATTTATAAGCAATGTGTGTGTTCTTGCCTTTCTTCATCCACTGAATTACTGTTAGAAACAAAGGCAAGAGTTGTGTCTCTTGTGTAGGCATAAGGAAGGCAGTTGTCAGCCTCTGGCATAATATGCCCATGTTCTTCCAATATTGGCTAGCTGTTGCCCTCTTATGGCCAGGTAGAACCATTATGGCAGTGACTGGCAAATGCCTTTCCCCGGCAGCCATTAAAGCGGAAATAAGAGGCCAATTCAAGAGACGGAACACATAGCAGTTAAGACAGACTGCAGCTGCCATTGCTGTGTTAGGGAGAATATGTTGAGTGTTCAAGCAAGGAGGTATGTATTAAGCAAGCAAGCAGTGAGACAACGGAGAGGCAAAGAAAGGCCAGAGGGGCTCTTTGAATAGTGTAACAGGGCAGAGGACCCATGCTCTGCCGTCCTAGTAACATATGAGAGAATCAAATAGATCAGGCTTTGCAGCAAATGTTAAATGAGAAAGGAACAGAGTCCAGCTCTGCATTCAGAATAACAAAGGCAAAGAAAGACTAGGCTCTAAAGCCAGCATGAGATGGAATAAGAGGGACCAGACTCATCGTGAGAGGCTGGCCCGGCCCTAACAGGAGCACTAGAGGGGCAGCCCACATAGCGGGCTGCCCCTCTGCCACCCCCCTGGGTCCAAATACACTCCATTTACTAGGCATCCCACGGGTCTGACGCATCCGGCCGCAGACCTGGGGAGTGCTTATAAGGGGGTGGGCATGCGATCGCTCATCCTCCTTGTTTGATGTACCCTCAACCCCCCAGAGGACAGTCAAAGCAGCAACATCACACACCTGGTCCCTCTACTCCCATAACAGGGTTTACTCAGAGGTATAAGCAAGATTTCCTCTTTCTTTGAAACCCACATCTTTCCATTCCAAGAGACACACACGTCTCCTTGCCCCATACAAAAAAGGTAGCAACTTGCAGTTGGTAGAAAAGTCTGCAATTCCTTTATTTGCAGGAATCCACTTACAGGTGATCGGCCTCTTAACGAGCTGGCGTCCTAGCTGTGGCCCACTGGAAGTAATTGTTATTTCCTCTCTCGTACCATGAGCTCAGTCAGATGACAAATCCAGAAATGCAACACATAAAAGACATGTTCCTTGCTGCTGCATCCTTTAATTGTATTCTGTCTTCTTTTCTTCTTTTCTCTTGTTTTATACAGTGATGATATTTGTAATTTAATACGTACTGCTATTTTAATTTTCATGTTAAATTGAGTTGAGTTCTTTGACTAAAACACAATAAATAAATAAATAAATAAAGCAAAGTCCCCAAGGTGTCCCCTGTCCCCCACCAGATTTTATGTGTCTCCTACGCCCCTGCCCCCCATATAATTAGATGAGTTTTTTTCGGCAGAATTCCGGTCGAAATAATAGCTGGGTTCCCGATGTACACCACTGAACCCTAGGCATTACTAATGAAGGCGTTGAACTACATTTGAAGTGTCTTGGGTGTTCTACAGGCGCCTCTCTTCGTCACACAACTCACTATTTCTTAACCAATTGTGGTCTGACCTATTTAAATGTGTGTTCTGTGATTTGATCTGTAATTATACATTCTGGTTTTTACATAAAAACTGAAACCATCCTGCAAAAACTGAATTGTTATGTTTTGTGTGTTAACTGAAAACCTCAGATAAGTTTAACTTTGCTGCTGCACTGACACATGAAAGACTGTTAAAATATTTGATAGGCCCCAGCCCGCTGAGATGTTCACAAGCCCCAACAAAATCCCCTGTCTGGTAAGTGGGCCTTTCATAACACGTCTTTGTTTTCAGCGATGCAAAGATAATAGGCAGCAACTTTGTATCAAGTAAAAGATTCCACAACTGTGATGGGAACTGATGGTAAATTGACTGTATCCTGCGACTTTAACGTTCAAGCAGCTAACGAGTGTTAATGCTTGAGCCATCAGCATTGACACGGAGACATTTCCAGTTCAAAGCCACAACCTCACACAGTCCTCATTAATAAAAAAAAAAGCTGCATACCTTGTAAAACAATACTAGAAGAAGGTGGCCTGCTACTTAATTTAGTTGCGTGTTTTTGTATCTTGAAATTAACGTGGTAAAACCAAAGTTATTTTACAGTGCTACTAGGTTGGCCTGTGTCATATATCGGTGGTCATTATTCAGTCCTGGCGTTTTGGCTTACCTACCTTTGCAGTTTGGTACTTGTAATCCAGGATTATTACCTGTTAATGTTACCAGTGCAGGATAATCGACAGGAAGGAGGGAGCCAAGCTGAAGCGGAAGGCTTCCTGAGTAGGCAAGGAGGGGAATGTGGAGTGGGCAGCTCAGGCAGTGCAGCGGGACAGATAGTGGGCGAGGGCGGCGACAGACACCACAAAGGAGCCTGATTGGCTCCAAAGGTTCCATGATTCGATCCAGGTTTATAATGCAAATTAATTCATCCTTGGAGCCAGATATCAAATGTAGATATCTTGAAATCTGCAGCGATATGCTTTGATCTGGGTTTAACATGACCACCCCTGATGTTAGTCCAGTAGGGCTAACTCAATTGGCAATCCCTGGCAGGCAGAAAAATGAGTGTCATTTTATTGGATAATCGAAATAAGAGTGGGATAATAGTAACAACTCTTATTTACGGTGTATTTGGAGTTCCCTGCTGTCAGACCTGTTACTTTTTCTAAAAAAATGCGAACTTTTAATCAGAGAATTGTATCTAAGTAGTCAACTTCAGCTAATATTTAAGCCCTCAGAAATTGTCCGTTTTTTAGAGGATGAATTAATGTATTCATTAAATTCCATGTTGAATACTTCACCATTTTGCACGTAATGCAGTCCAGCAATTTTGATGCCCTTAATTCAACAAAATAACCTGTAGCCTCTGTGTGCTTCATCTGGGCTAACTTACATTTGACAGCAATCAAATGACACAGATCTTACATGATTAAATTGTCTCAAAAGTAATCAAAGAGTACAAAAGAAAAGCTGCTTATCAAAATAGCTCAGGGTGTCACAAGAGCAATACAGCGGTTGACATGCTGTAACCTGTAAGTATGTAAGAGATATCTAAACTTCCCTACATATAATAAACTCCCCACTGAGGATATTTGTGAAAATGAAAAGGTTCATATCAGAGCAATAGGGATGTTGGTTCCTGTGGTTCCTCAAGGATTGTGGACAACACCTTGATTTAATTTGAGGATATATATATATATTTATATTTCACTTGAATGTGATGCAGCAGTAATGTCATGATTGTTTGTGTGCATGGTTCCATACTAACTATTACTACTGTGTGATCAAAGAAGTAGTCAACCAAGGCAGTTTACAGGTCATGAACACATTATTGCGTGTTAAGCACCTTGTTGCGTGCTTGCAACATGCGACGAAGCCAGGGCTGCTACCATGTTATGCTTACAAGATAGAAATGGTCAGCAGTTATTTGGTACATGCTGAAATCATAAATATGTTGTTGTGTGCTGGCATCAGCTGATTAATGGATAGGATACGATTATTAGTAAGAGGCTAAAAGGTGTGTAAATTTATATTAAAGAAGAGCTGCCTTTGCTCGTGTTGCATGGACATAACCAGTCTCAGGTTCTTGGGAAAATGCAATATTAACTTGAAGTAATATTTGGATCACACCTTTGACTTAATATAGTTATTGCAAACAATGTCTACATATGTATGTGGCATATAATGCTACCAGTGTACAGAGTTATTATTCGAAGTTTTCAGTGTGTTATTGTAACCCTACAGAAGTAATGGTTTAGGTTAGAAAGGGTAAGGTCCTTTAGACAAAATATGGGTTGAACACAACTAAAGATTACTGCACTACAACTCTAAACAGGGGGCGAGTACTGGGCACTACTAAAAATGGCTTTACTTCTCACACCCGAGACTAGAACCTCTGCACCCCAGCAGTATGAAATAAAGGGGGGAGGGGAATATAGCACAGGAGTGTCCAATCCATCATGTCAAAGTGTCTTTAAAATCCTCTAGTCTTCAAGAAGTAATAGGTCAAATGTCCTAGCTTTGAGAAATTTAGTATCAGTCTTTCCAAAGACTAATCCTACACACTGACTCATTGATCCGCTTGCCATAGTGTCTGCCATGATCCAGTCTGGCCCACAAGAACGGTCCTACTCACAAGGGTAATGGGAGGAGCCTAGTCTCTGCCCTCCTTGTCAAATTAAAGGTAGTCACCTCCCCCTCTATCCTGTTGGTCTCTCCCAGTCTTCCCCTGGTGGTTGATTCTGAGTTGTCCTGTAGACCTTCTGCCCACAAACTCCCTTCTCAGATGGTAACCCTGCTCAAACCAAACACTCTCTTGTCAATCAATACTCTTCTCAAATAGCTGACCTCCTTTTCTTCCAAAGTAACCTCCTCCTCCAAACAAGTTCTTTTGGAATGATAAATCTCGTCCTCAAACACAGTCTTCTTACTACATGGTAGATCTCCTTATCCAAAATATTCTCTTCCATTCAATCTTCAACTACCTTCTCCATCCCTCTTTCTTCTCAATACACCTCTAGATCACCACTTTTCTCCAACTACCTTTCACTGCACCTGCTTTTATATTCTGGTTCCTGCTCCCCTTTGGTGTGCCATAGGGGAAGGTATTGCACCTATGAAAGGGTTGGCTGGCATTGTTTGGGATCGGTCCATGTGCCATCTGTGTCATCTCTTCATGTGATTTCTCCAGCAGTATTAAGGAAGAATTACATGCATCAGAACCTCTGCTTTCACATTTATATTTTTCTGTGGACGCTGCTGGAGAAAATAATGTAGCAATGGCATTGTCTGAATCTTTGATTTTACTAAGCACGGCTGCCAAAGTTAGCATTGAATCATTGAAGCTTCGGTTTACTTCTGAGCCCTGCAGCTGTTATCCCTTGCAGGGTCAGCATCCATTCTTATTTTAGGCAACAAGGTTTGATTACCAGGCAGGTACTGCTTCACCTGGCCCAGAGGAAGACAGGTAGAACTGTATTCAAAGGTCTGGTACTTGGGCATCTACCCACAAACTTCAAAGCAGTCCTGGCATGTTTTCATGTGGCAATTCTATGGCCCACCTTGGGTACTCACTGAGAATGGTCTGTAGATCCCGGATTTACGTCTGTCAGCCCCAGAACCCACTCGCTCAGGGTGCCACTCAGCTTCAAAGACCACCCTGCTGTCAGTTCTCAGGTCTATTCAGGACACACCATTACAATAAAAACCAATTGCTTAAATTCAATAAAATGGATTACTGAAAACTGATACCACCAATGATACACAAAGACACATGATTACACCAAACAATAAAATGATACAAACCGTGAAGCAAGAAAAAGAGCAACGTGAAAGAATAAGAGGATATCATCAAGAGAAAAATCAGGAGCAGTTTAGGATGCAATTGTTACTATCCATTACAAATAATGACAAAATGTTCTGGATCCATCTTTCACGGCACGTACTTGAGGTCTGCGTTTTGCTTCCTATTGCCTCCATTTAATTTTTAGTTGCCTCCTTTGAGTGCTGGTGCAAAGTGTGCAATTTTCACGAATCTTAATGCTTCAATATTCTCATTCAGGTGGAGTTTTTGCCGAAGGGCTGCAACCAGAGGTTTAATGTCATTGTTCTTGCTTATTTACATGCACTCCTGTATCGTATAATTCTGGTGGTACTCCCAACAAAGATTTTCCAATGATAGAGTCTAAGATGTAAATTGCAACGGTTGTGAGAAAGCTGATATATTGTTTAATGCGATCAATCCTGGGATTCCACATTTCCAACTGGGTGTTACATTTTGTGTCCGTTTACATATGTTGTGTGTTTCAAATTAAAATTAAACGTGTTTCTTCGAGTACCACATTGGCATAATTCCTTCTTGTCTCTAGAACGCTACGGAATAGATTATTAAGTAGATTTAAAGCTTTTTTAAAGCAATCTATGCTCAGTCTCCAAATTGCATTTTAAAATATTTCCCTAAAAGGAGTCTCAGCCAGTTCTTTTAAAAAACACTTTAGATTTTGTGACGTTGTTGTAAGGAGTCAAAAACCTGTGGCCCTCATTACGAGTTTGGCCGTATTCCAATCGTAAATCTGCCGGAATAGCGCCAAACGGAATTACCGTTACTTCCAATTGATCTGGTGTATTTACTGCCGGATTACAAGTGGTGGTAGGCAGAGTAAATCCCAATTTTTTGGAGTCTATAGAACTCCATGGGGATTTTGACAAAATTACCAGCAGCAGTAATTCCGTCAATATTGACGATTCTTTTAGCAGACAGTTGGAGGATTTACCTCCATCATCATGCTGGAGGTAAATCCTCCACTCCAAGGCCAAAATTGAATTATGGTGGAACGGTAAAAGTGGCGGTAATTCCGTTGCCACCACTTTTTGACCCCTCTGCTGTCACGACTCGCTCCCTTCGCTCCCGTTCCCACCACTTGGGGGCATGATTTGGGGTTTATTCCCTACTGGACTTTTCCTCCGAACATTATGCTACAGTGCTGTGATGAATTGGGAGCGCTAAATCCCTATTTTCCAAACTACTTCCCTTCCGGATCCATTCCAGGTTTTTGGCAGCCAGCATGCTTCTTTAACCAAATGACTATGCTTCCCAGAATGCCTGGCCCACTGCTCCACCTCCACCCTTGCAGGACAAGGTTGGGTGGAGGATAGGTAACAGCTGTGGCTGCAGGTGCAGCAATCAGCTGCACCCGAGGCGTGTGCTCGTTAAGCAGCTTTAAAAGCCTCAGTCTTACTTCAGTCCAGCGCTGGTCATCGTTTGCAGTGTTCCTGTTGTGACTAGTCCCTTGTTCCTTGTTCCTTGCCTTTGTACCTAGTTCCTAGTTCCTGTTTTCTTGTTCCTCCGCCCTGAATCTCGGATTCATCCGCTAATTGATTTCTGCTCCCTTGATTTCCCTTTTTGTCTTCCTCTGTTTGCAGGCAGCATTTCTCAGTGCTTTCCCCTTTTAGATGCAGCCCAGTTTGTCTGTGTTCTATATTTCTTTGACTCTGTCCTTTGCTGCTGTAAACCAGTTTGCCTTAGCCTTCCTCTTAGTTTAGCTTCCTGTCTTTTCCTTGGAGGGGTAGGGAGAAGTTTGCATTGGTTATTTCGTTTTTTCCCTGCTCCTGATCCTTACTTTCTAGTGGGATCCATTCCATGTTTTCCATTGCACTTCTGCATTTGTTTCCCCTTTGATTATTAGGTGTGGTGTGCGGTTGTAGCTAGCTCCTGTGTGAATGCTTATGTTTTCCTCACTATTTTGTAATCACTATTCCAACTTAGGTATTTAGTTTTCCTCCCATTGCTGTTCTAGCCTTTCGGGGTCCCAGTTTCATCTACAGGATTCGTGGGCTAGCTGACATTCAAGAGGTTTATCTCGTCCTCGTGAGTACAGTTCTTTAGTTCCCTTATTTAATACCATCAAGAGTGTTAGTACACAGATCCTGTCATTGCTTGCCCTCCACGTGGGTTTAGCGCTGTCAGTACCTGTAACAGCAATTGGGGGTAAGGCGCTTGCCGACTTCCCTCGCGGTCAGGTGCTTACCCCACATCCCTTTTCATATATTAGTTTTGATGTCACACTCTATTTGCACTCCTGGGTTCTAGCATACATGAGTCGTTGTTCCTGGGTGCACATTTCCCTTGCCATATTCGCTGCCTTTGTACTCGCCTGACTAATCCTGACAGAATGACCAGCCACAAAATTCCCATTGAATATGGCAAGTTTAAGAAAGAAAGGCAGCAAGGCCTCTAACAAGTTAGTACAGAAAGCTTCCCCTACATTTACCTGTGACAATCAAATCACTAGTCCTGACTTAAATGAACTCCTTGTCACGAATGGGCATTTACGTGCAAAGTATTTTTCCCATAGGATGGCACATCCTACATTGCCTGATCCTAGTTCTATCTTTTGTTTTGATCCCGATTCTGTGTCAGCGCAAGCCTTAGCCGCAGAAAACAACACACTGTTAGACTTATTATACAAGAGTACCTCTGTTGTTGAACCCCATGATTCCAGTTGTGCTTCACCTCAGATAGAACAGTTTCATGGTACAAACATAAAGAAAGGAGGGGTTCCTTGCATAACTTCTGTTTTCTACCCTCAGTCTAAAGCATACTCCTTTGCACAGGTACATACTGTAGTCCCTAATGCCAAGAGGTCTAATGTCAATAGTTTTCTTAAAGGAAACACAGACCAAGTTGGTAAGAGAAACTATAAATCACAGAACCTGCAAGCAGTAGAGGACAATGTACAATCGGTGCACATCCAGATTGCTAGTGCAGGATCCAGCCCTGATGCCACTATGCCTCCCCCTGTGCCTACTGATAGTGATGTACAGTTAATGCAGGGCATGCTAAGAGCTAAGCTTGAGGAGTTAAGACAAGAATTCATTTCTTTACAAGAGGAGAATAAAACCTTGCACTCTTTACTGAATACACCTCAGACTTTATCTGTTGATGTTGAGGAAGTGAACACTGTTCAGCCCCTGAGTGCAGAGACTTTGGTAAACCATGATATTTGTCAATATGTTAGATCTATTGGGAGTGAAGGTCTTTCGTCTAGCACAGCGCTTAATCTGGGCACAGTTTCTAACAATTGTTCTGCTGTTTGTCAGGGATTGCAGTTAGCTGAAGATTTACAAGCCACTCCTTTACCTAAAATTTCCTGTGTAGCAGTTTGTCATAATTCTGAGCTAGCACACATACAAGCTTCTGATTTCCAAACACAATCCACAATGGTGGCATACACAGATTCAGTCACTACAGTAGGTTTAGGCCCTGCTCTTGATACAGCTGCTGAGACTGAAGTAGATGTAAAGCTGATGTGGAAAACGATGTTACCTCTGGGTTCACTCTTCCTTCTGCCAATTCTAATCAATACGAACAGTCAGAGACAGTACAGATTTCATGTTCTGATGGACTCATTCCACAGTATACAGAACCAAAAAACTGGCAGGCGATTCCTGAACTGTTGATTGTTAATCTGCCTCTTTCAGAAGCTAAAACAGAGGAATGGACAATTGACGAAATCCTGATTAACAGAGACTTTACTATGGTGATTCCACTGGTTGATTTTGACTTCTACAAAGAAAGAGACTCTGTGTCACCCACTAACGAAAGGGACTGCAAGGGTACAGCTCAGTCTTTGGTTACTGGTGCCAAGGAGTCTACTGCCCTAAAGGTGCCCTCCATTCCTGAGCCACCAATGTGTCTGTCAACTTCTGAGACTTCTGTCTGTCCTCCTACAACCATTGACTCTTCTATGATCCAATCCACAGCCCTGCAGTCATCTTTGGCACACGTGTCTTCAACCAATGAACCGCTGTCATGTCTGCCATTTACTCAAGAGCCAGTCCCAAAGACCTGGACATGTTTGTATCCAGCAACCGAGATTGCTTCAGCTTGCATGCCTTCAGCCTCAAGGTTTCCCCTGGCCTGCCTGTCTTCAGCTACAGTGACTCATCCTGCAGATCATCCTTCAGCTTTAGAGCCTCCGGTAGTCCATCAAAAGTGCATGTCTTCAGTCCCGGAGTATACTGAGTATTTGCCTTCAGTTCATGAGACGCCTGTATCCTGCTTAGCCTCGCTGCCAATATCAGAGGTATACCTGTCTACACCATCAGATCCTGCTGTATTTTCTTCTGCTCCAGCGATTCCTCCTGAATCCCAACCATTTACTGTCGATGAACGTCTAGCTTGCCTTTCTTTTGCTTCAGGAGGAGCACCAGAATGCCTGCCTTTTCCACAAGACGATTCTCCCAACTGTTTCACTTTAGCATCAGAGCCTCCTAAAGATGCAGCATCAGAGTTTGAGACTTTTGCCAGCTCCCGCTTCAGAGTCATCAAACTGGACCAAGTGGTGAGTCAGAACCACTCACCTGGGTGTGCACAGGGGGTGGTGCAGACCGGCATATTACCTACAGGACTTGTGCAACAGAATTCCGACAAGAAGCACCAGTCGGGTGCTAGTAGCCAAAGGAAGGGAATGACTGCTGCAGTTCAAAATGTGTCTGTTATTGCTCCTTCTGCGAGTCTGCCTGAAATACCAAGTACTGCGTCTATCACTCCTATCAGTATGCCAAATGTCCCTGCTGTTGTATCCCACGTGCAACAAAGTGGCTACACGACTGTCACCAGGAGTACCAGCCTTGTACAACCCATTGAACTTCCAGGTCTCCAAGGCGTAGAGCATGTGCAGTCAAACCTTAGTCACTTTCAACCACAAGCCTTTTCCCAGATAGATGACAGAAGGAAATCTGAACCTCTACCTCAGCCGCCACCTTCTCTAATGGCTGAACATAAGCCTTTCCTGAAGCCAGCAATTTCCTCACCTCCCGCATGTCCACTCTCGGCAGAAAGGCTAACAGAGCTTCTACCATTGTCTAAGGCATGTTGCACCAGCCTGCCTCCCTCCTCAAAGACTTATAAGGGTCCACTCCCAGTGACTGAGTTTCCTGGACCTTCCAACTCTGCTTCTGGTCTCGCAAGTCCTTCATGCCTTTCTTCGAACCATGAGTCTCTTCCTCACCAGAAGCCACCGTTTCCATCAGTACCACCTCCAAAGACAAAGCACTCCTATCATGGAAGTCCATCTGCCTTTGCCCACAGGCCACCATTTCCATCAGTGCCACCTCCAAAGAAAAAGCACTCCCATCATGGAAAGAAGATGTCTCGTGCGGGTGGCGGACACCCGAAGACGGCCGTAGGAGGGGGTATACTGTCACGACTCGCTCCCTTCGCTCCCGTTCCCACCACTTGGGGGCATGATTTGGGGTTTATTCCCTACTGGACTTTTCCTCCGAACATTATGCTACAGTGCTGTGATGAATTGGGAGCGCTAAATCCCTATTTTCCAAACTACTTCCCTTCCGGATCCATTCCAGGTTTTTGGCAGCCAGCATGCTTCTTTAACCAAATGACTATGCTTCCCAGAATGCCTGGCCCACTGCTCCACCTCCACCCTTGCAGGACAAGGTTGGGTGGAGGATAGGTAACAGCTGTGGCTGCAGGTGCAGCAATCAGCACACCCGAGGCGTGTGCTCGTTAAGCAGCTTTAAAAGCCTCAGTCTTACTTCAGTCCAGCGCTGGTCATCGTTTGCAGTGTTCCTGTTGTGACTAGTCCCTTGTTCCTTGCCTTTGTACCTAGTTCCTAGTTCCTGTTTTCTTGTTCCTCCGCCCTAAATCTCGGATTCATCCGCTAATTGATTTCTGCTCCCTTGATTTCCCTTTTTGTCTTCCTCTGTTTGCAGGCAGCATTTCTCAGTGCTTTCCCCTTTTAGATGCAGCCCAGTTTGTCTGTGTTCTATATTTCTTTGACTCTGTCCTTTGCTGCTGTAAACCAGTTTGCCTTAGCCTTCCTCTTAGTTTAGCTTCCTGTCTTTTCCTTGGAGGGGTAGGGAGAAGTTTGCATTGGTTATTTCGTTTTTTCCCTGCTCCTGATCCTTACTTTCTAGTGGGATCCATTCCATGTTTTCCATTGCACTTCTGCATTTGTTTCCCCTTTGATTATTAGGTGTGGTGTGCGGTTGTAGCTAGCTCCTGTGTGAATGCTTATGTTTTCCTCACTATTTTGTAATCACTATTCCAACTTAGGTATTTAGTTTTCCTCCCATTGCTGTTCTAGCCTTTCGGGGTCCCAGTTTCATCTACAGGATTCGTGGGCTAGCTGACATTCAAGAGGTTTATCTCGTCCTCGTGAGTACAGTTCTTTAGTTCGGTTATTTAATACCATCAAGAGTGTTAGTACACAGATCCTGTCATTGCTTGCCCTCCACGTGGGTTTAGCGCTGTCAGTACCTGTAACAGCAATTGGGGGTAAGGCGCTTGCCGACTTCCCTCGCGGTCAGGTGCTTACCCCACATCCCTTTTCATATATTAGTTTTGATGTCACACTCTATTTGCACTCCTGGGTTCTAGCATACATGAGTCGTTGTTCCTGGGTGCACATTTCCCTTGCCATATTCGCTGCCTTTGTACTCGCCTGACTAATCCTGACATCTGCCATACTTGTAATGAGAGCTGTGTTTTTCATATTGTTTGATTTCCAAATATTGTTAATCTCAGTGTGGCTTCTTCTTTGTTTGGGATGTTATAAGGACATGAAGTGCAATTATCTTGCTTGTATTCATAAACTGTTTCTTCGCTACGGTTCCTCTTGAGCCTCAGCAGCTCACCACATCGATTACTGTTTTTAAATTATTTTGGATAAGCACTCATCACTTATAATGTAACATCCTTAACAGTATTTTTCCTAAATGTTTTCGTATGAACTTTGTCCCTCAATGTATAGAGTTCTATGTTCAAAAAATGAATATTGGTTTTGTGTTATTTCTGCTGAATTTCATATTATAACCATTATGTTTGGTCCCAAAGTCACCCATAAATATATGCACATTTGGGGAAAATGTAGCTCTCATTGCTGCATCCTGACGGTGTCTCTATAATGTCCGATTAAATGAAAAAGTAATGTTTTAGAACATATTCAAGAAGATCAACCTGCGTATGATCATGTTGAAAAAGTAAAAGAACATACATATAGCTTATTCTGTGTTCATATTTGATGCTGGTGCACAGTCCAACTACATCAAGGTGACAAGTTGACAATTATGTTGACACACAACATTAATGAGTTGGCAGATAACATCAATGCGCTCTTTAATATATGACAACAGACGTCTCACAAATGTATTAAGATGTACATCAATGTATTTTGAGATATGTTGTGTTAAACAGCCTTTTTAACACATTACTCGTCAAAATAGTGGCAAAGTGTAGTCAGTCCTATGGATCTGAGTAAGTTGATAAAAGGTAGCTTTCGTTTGAAAATGATTACAGAGATATTTGTGCTCACCATTTGATTCATTCAAATTCCTAGTTCTGTGCTTTATCCTGTAATTCAATACAATAAGAAGAGTTTTTGTAGTAATTGCATTAAGTATTTTGTCAAGTGTCGTTCAGTTAATCGGACGGCTTCAGACTATAATCATTTCAGTTTATTATAACAATACGACCTACTGTGTCTGTGCCCTTATCATTTTGCAAGTTGTCTTTCTCCTTTCGTTAGATTTTTCCATGCGTATAGTGGTATATAAATTGGCTTTAGTGCTATTTTTAAGCCTTCTGTCATTGTTTTATTGAACTCAGCAGTAAGTCTGTTTGGCGAGAAAGGTGGCATACATCTTGAAGCTGGTTTTATTCCACTATCTGTGGTTGCAAAAAATTCAATTTTGAAATACAATGTTAATACACTTATGGAAATGTCTTTGTCATCCAGATGCAATATCATAAGAGTATGGATATACTCAATGTTTGGTACTGCAAGTTGCAAAATAGTTTGATGATCCAATGGTAGTTGTTTAATATTTTGTTTCCCCGAAAATGTGTTCTTATATTTGAATTTTGTATTATATTTTTAGAAGTTAAACTCCAATTGTATAAAGTTACATTACTGTGCTAGGAACAAAAGTAAGGCCCTTATTCTAGAGTTGTGTTTCATCCGATTTGTTTGCTCTATCCGAAATGTTATTGATCAACATTCCCTCAGGACAGGTATTTTCACATTATCTTTTTTCCCACACAAGCTGGGCATATGTGGCTGCAGGTGGAATTAAATAATTACATTTTAAATACAATCAAACAACATGCGTATAAATGTTAGCAGGCATTGTATAGATATTACAAAGGAACTTTAGACCATTATTGGATTAATTAATGTTATAACGATAAAACATGTAATTCCATGAACAATTTGTTGGTACAATTCAGTGAACCTATTTGCAGTTGTATTTTCTGTTTTTGTTTAATTTGATTTATTTAGCATGATCTATTTGTTGCAAACACATTTCTAAAATAATGATTTGATAATTCCTTATTCATCATCTTTTAAATAACATTGATTTTTAAACATAGTACTGATTATTGCATTTCTAACTGCCCAAGTTAGGATAGTGTTCTCGAAAGCTGTAAGGTCACACACCAAACTGACATTAGTGATAGGAACATGTGTGTTTCATGCCCAAGTAAATTAGGCAATCCAAAAGTTATGTTCCAAAATGTCTTCTACACTCATTTCATTATGGCGAATGAGGTTGTGTAGTTTACCATCCAAATTAGCAGTGTTATGATCAATGTAATGTAAAGGTATACACTATGTATTTGTTTTACATTAGTAATGAGTAAATCTGACAGGTCATTGTTTTCAACAATTGAGACTTAACATCCCACAATAATGTAACCAGAAGAGTGTCTTTATTTGGGATTGGATGATTTGCTGTGATCTATCTTTTTATTCAGGCATGTTTAAGGGTCCGATACCCACAGTGATTTCTGAGAAAATTTCCTTTTGTCAGCACCCAAGTACGCTTTTAAATATTGTTGCAGATGACCTCAAGAACACACCAACTCTTGAAGATTTTTCACAGGTTTTATTAGAAGAATCATAAAGGTCCGTTCCCGTCTCTCTCGTCTAGTGTGGGACATTCTCCCCCTAGCCCATGCATTCCCTGAACCCCAGGATGGGCTCTAGACAGTGGTAATCCCGATTGTCTGCCTGTCTATCGGTGATGGCCGGAGGGCAAACACCCTTTCTACCTATCTCCGTCAGGGAACAATCTAGGTGGTCCATAACCTAGGGTCCCAACGCAGTGTAACAAAGAGGCAGGTGCCTTTCAGACTCTCAGGTAACACTTGATCTTTCCATTTTACGCCCTTGTACTGCTCACCCTAATGTTCTAACCTTCCTCTTTTCTTCATCTACTCTCCTCCCTTTCCACAGCCCACTCTCCATTGTCTCTCCCTCTCTATCGCGTCACTTCTGTCCCTCCAATGTTCTCTCTCTACTCCTCCTCTCCTCTGCTCTCTAACACTACTCTCGCAAATCTACTCACATTTTATTCACTCCTCTCCACACCACTACTACTCTTCCCTTTTCACACTACTACTCTCCCGTCTCCAACCACACTGCAACTCTCCCTTCTCTACACTACTTCTATTAGCCCATCCCCACACAAATATTACTCTCCCTTCTCCACACTACTACTGCAACACACTCTACACCAGTGCTACTCTCGCTTCTCTACACTATTGCTGCACTCCGCCCACACCTACTCAGTCACCCTCCTTCCCCCCTCAGTCACCTTCTCATTCACGACCTACTGTCCCTACTCCCTTATTAGCTCCACTCATACACCTTGCACACACACTCAAACCCAGGTACCATGTTCTCCCACCAATCAATACCTCACCTTGCACATTCTTTCAGTAATCCTCCTCCATTCTTGGCTGCACTGTCCTTTCTCCACTTGAACTCTAGGTCCTTTTTCTCCTCTCTTGACCTCACCTGGATACTGTGTCCCGCTTTATACTCCCTCTTCCATCTCAATTGGCTCTCTCACTCACTTGGTTCCTCAGGGTGCCCACTATCTCGCCTTTCCACAGGGGCAAAGTTACTGGTGATCAAACACATAAAAGGGTTCTTAAGCACTGCCCCTTCTCGTACATGGGACCACTCTGTGACCAAAATGTAGGTAACAGTATTGCAGTCAAGATTGCTGGAATGATGAGTGGCCTGCTCCATATATATGCTAACTCAAGTGTCCCATTTCCTGTGCTGGTCCATCACACAGATTGTGTTTTTTCTGCTCAGCTGCTGAACGGGTTGCTATGATCATGTCTCTCTCCTGGGTGTGTTGCTCACTTGTTCTTCCACCGCTAGGCATGCCGGATATTGTAATCCTACAGGATAGAAAAGAGACTGGCCAGCATCGTGCAGCACTGTTATGGGGCAAGAAAAGATGGTACTCATTTCATGCAAGCAAACACAAGTAGAAGGGGCATAGGTGACTCGCAAACTCCGCCTCTGGGCTAGGACTGATTCTGGTGACATTCCTGGTAGGCCGTCCAGCCCAGGATGAAAGGGGTCCCCATCCTCTCTCGACAGAGTCAGACCCTGTCACAATCTCCAGTTAGAATTCATACCATTTTGGATTGCAGTCCTTGATTATTGTACTTCTTAACTGAATAGCATAATGGGCGTTGTATCTGTATTGTGTCTTGGACGAGAGATCAGCAATCAACTTCTATCCCAGATGATATCATTCAGATAGGTTTATTCTAAAAGGTAAATATGCTAATATTATTGGGTAAACTGCAAGCAAGGATAATGTGCCACTCATAGAAACTATGCAATCAATTCCAGCTTGCCTAAGGACCAATAATAGTTAATTCCCTCCTTCTCTTCCCTTTGGCTCTGCCACTCGCAGTTGAGTAGGGCCACTCACAGTCCTTGGTATTTGAAGTACCTCAACAATTGTTTCTTGGGTTAGTCGTTCTTTCATTGAACTAGTCAATTTTCAATTTCAAGTTCAAATTTACTCAGATGACATTTCATCCATAAAACATACAAATCAATAAAGTACAGTAAAAATATAATATGTCACAAGTGCACTTTACCTGAGTAAAACCATTGGATTGCAATGTTAAAAAAGCCACATTTGCAAAACTAACAGTGCAACCTTTATAAATCTGTTCTTAATCAGGGAGATGAGGTGGTTTCTCGGGTAGACAGCCTTATCTCTTCAACACCTCAGCAAAGCAGACCTCAGAGCGAAGGTCAGTCGCTGATAGAGTCTTTCTGTAAACATCAATTGGAAAGAGTTTCTGGGTCTCTCCTGTTTGCCCACATAGTTCTTGGATTACTGCCCCGCATTTTCTCAGTGTTCTGTCTGAGATGGGTGTTTGCTGTCTCCTTTAGTTTACAGAAGAAAGTCCAGTCCATTTCCATTTTGGCACCAGACCTTTCCTTTGGCTTCAGACTGGGTTTTGTTAGTTGCACCCAGATGCATTCTGGTTGTGGGGATTCAGGTCTCCCTTCAGCTGCTATTTCTTCCCTGGACTCGTGAGTTTTGTTATGCTTCTAAAGGTTCAAGTGCTTGCTTCAGTTCATGTGCTCTGAAACATAAGAAAAGAGACCTGGCCAGGACAGAGGCTGATAGGTATTGAGACTGTGTCAATGGTAACACAGCCCTGTATATATTCAGGCCGACTAAGGTCCTCTTACCCCCCCTAACTGCCCTACCCCCCCCCAAGACCTTGACAGACCTTGACAGGGTCACAGCCATGACCATGTCACATGTGTTCACCTATGCTGGATTAAGCTTTGTGTTCATCTCTCTCTCTCTCTCTCTCTCTCTCTAGCCACTCTGAATGGATCAGCTTGCGGGACACCGTTGGGTGAAGTGCACATGTTTCATGAGAGAGCCCACCACTTGAGAATATTTAACCTAGCGCATGTCAGAATATGAAATTAGCAAAGTGTCGGAGATTAACACACCTGAAGAACTTCACTTTATCCATGTACCGAAGTGGTGGAGGCTTCTTCTTTCTAGCCTCCTTTGCTTCCCTTCCATCTTGATTCTCCTGCCTCTTCACACCACTAACAGTTGCTCCCATTCTGATTTGAGACACTTAGTTAGATTGTTCAGGATGATGTTATGCCTTATTTTACCCTGCCTGTTTCCCTTCCTTGCGCACCTTCTTTCTTTCAGTCTAAATAAATGGAAGCCTGAGGATGTACCAGGAAGTCAAAATCAGATAGACATGTTCCTGATTGGGTACAGAGGAGCACACACCAAGCAGCAGCAATTCAGTGTGGGATGTTTTTACCCATGCATTCAAGCCCTACCATAAAACTGTGCGTTACTGGCATTGAAAACATCATGATGGCCAGAACTTCCCAGAGAGTGCACAGGGTAAACATGAAAAATAGGCTGCCACCCATTTTTGCCAATGTTGTGTGCACAGGAGGGCACTGCCTAAAACCACCATTGGGCTACACACACAGTAGCCTGAAACCATTGGGAATGGCAATGCTGATTGCCAAAAGCAACCCAGAACTGTGGGGAATTCATTTTCTTAATGTCAAAAATGGATGCAATACCGGTGCTCACCACTATCAGAAAGCCGGCGTTTTAAAACCACCAGACTTTTGTGTAAAACTGAACAAATGAACCAAAACCAGGCCAAGGAAAGACTTGCTAAGAGGTGGATACAATGTAAAACTATATTCTGAAATGACTTGAAGGAAGTAATTATTTAATGTATATATAAAAAATAGCTGCATGTAAGTTGGATTTGAATGTAGAAAACTGGGAACTAAAGTGACATTTAGCTGAATTCTGCCTGACAACTACCCCCGACAGGAGAACCTGCTCAGCCACTCTTCCCAGGCCTAGCTGCATCCTGCTGCCCCTGCCAAAAGGAGATGACACCTCTCTGATTGGGTTAGGGGAGGAGCACCTGGGGACTGCAGGAAGTTGAACAAAGCCCTGTCCTGGACTCAGGCAAATGTTATATTGGGGGGGCCGTAAAGTGGCTTCCTCTTGGGAGAAACTGGGAGGGGCAGTGCCTCTGCTAGCAAACTGAGCTTGGGGGAAGTGGATAAACCAGTTATTCCACCACGTGATGTGGGAAGCCACACCCCTTTTTGACCAGGGCATAATTTTAAAAAGATAGATAACTCATAGTGCGGACTGGTCAAAATTAAAATAATATCATTATTCTTGGGATTTTTCTGTGCACATTTTAAGAGGTGTTAGGACCCTGTGGTGTATTCTGGGGGGTTGCTAGCACAAAATAGGGTCTTACTCCAAATGTCTGCATGTTAAAAATCTGACACTTCATCAATTATTGTCCATACTCCTTGCACACATTTGTGTAATTTTTGGTAAATGTCCGATATTGGTAAACCGACCAAAAAGCGCAAAATGTTGTCATTTCTGAATCCCAGCTCGCAGGAACATGGGGCTTGAACAGAGACCTGTCTTAATTCATCTGTAATATGTACATGTAATGTCAACCACTTGTGTATCTGGGAAATATGTATTTGAATCAAATATTGATTTGTGGGCAAATTGACCAGGGGAGGATCCTCTGACCCATAAACAGACCTCATCATGATGACAATCCATTTCCTTCCCCCAATCATGGGAGAGGGGAGAATTGGGCCAATGACAAGTAGAGAGGGGCAGGCTCAGTTATGCCACACACACACCCACTTTCTAAACACATAAAAGCAGACAGTGCAGGACAGGTAGGGACATTCACTTTCCACTTTCTTGCGGGACGCTTTGCCGGGAGACTTCAGACTTCACATCCAGAGATCCAGACTTCAAATCCATCAATCTCCAGAACCTGTAGCAGAAATTAACTCCAGAATTTGTAGCAGAGAGGCCTGAATCCACAAGCTGAATCCTCTTCAGCAGGCCTCAAAACCAACCAAACTATTCAACAGCCGGGCGAGCTGTTTGAATTTTTTGCCAAGAACTTTTGCGAGAACCTGTAGCAGTATCCAGAAAGCAGTGCTGTATCCGGAACCAGAGAGAACCACAAACCAGACCGTTGTGAGCAGAACCGGTGCTTGACAGACCCAGAGAGCAGAGCTGACCCAGATAGCCGGGACTTCAGAACCACCCGGCGGAAGTCCCGTCCAACCTGACCAGACCTTGACGGCTTATTTCAAAAATATATTGCGAGTACTCACTGTGCAAAACCAATCTCTTAGTTTAAAATAATCTAATCCAAACTATTTTAGCCTATTAGAACTGCCTCCTAGAATCGTGTCATTCTGTCATTTTTAAAGCTGAAAACTGTCACCTGTCATTTTGAACTTTTAAATTTCAAATCCGAAAAACGACCTTCACAAACTCGTCCGTATCTCCGGAACCGTTTGTGCTAGGAGCGAAATTTAACTTTTATCGTAAAGCTAAGATTCTAGGCTTTCCGAAGAACCTATAACTGACCTGCTCCTCCTTATAGGGTCTCTGTAATTACGCTCGACGCACACGATCAAATTTGCCACAATTTGACATTTTGCACAATTTCAGCCACGTGTAAAAATTAGCAGCTCCTTGCTTTCCTTTGCTAAAATTTGTTTTAACCTGCTAGTTACTCATAGAGCATTGCTAAAGTGAGCCTGAACTAATATAAACTAGATATCACCCACCCTGAACCTCTATAGGGAATTAAAAGCCTTTTTAGCATATTTTTCACTTCATTGCCCCCACATTCAAAGCATTTTGGGCCTGTGTTTTAAAATCATACCTGTTTTTCTCTAAGCTTGCTAGGGGGGAACTGCGTTTCGTATTGCATTTTGTTGGGATTCTTGACGACTGTGTGCTCTCCTTCCATTTCTTACATTGCATAGGAGGGGGGGGTGAATAGCCAGAGAAAAAGTGATTATATTATCTTTTGCTAAAATCATATCAAGTTATTTCCGTACTGCATTTTATTCCTCATTGCTTTTCCCTTGAAACCATAAAAGTATTTTCTCTGCCTTATCTATCCTATACCAACTCCTCATTGATTGTAAAGAAGTGTGCTAGTGTCAGATTACCCATTGTTGATCAACATTATATTCATAAGTGTGATATCAATTATTAATTTATTATAAAAGTGTGATATATATATATATTGTTTAATTTTTCAAATAAACCTTTTAAATTTGCAAAACAAGCCTACTTCTTGGCTCAGTGGGGTCAAGGGGGATTCTAAGAGAGGGGTGTTATACAAGGGTTCATCATCCAGATTATAACTTGCCATAAAAATATATAAATAAGGGCTTCCATTGGGCATCCCAGACAAGGCACTGACTTAGTGGGATTGCTTGATTGGAGTTACTTACAAAGTGGGGGCTCGGAGACGGGATATTCTGGGTTAGATTTACCACTTGTTTAGCTTAATACAGTGTGTCAACTGACCGGATACACATATCCGGTTAGATCACCACGCTGTTTTACACTGTGAAAGCACTCCTCAAAGGAGCGCTCTAAGGAAACGGTCTGTTTTGCAAAATAAAATACAAACTTCTGTAAGTCAGGAAGGAACTCAAATTCCAGAATGACGACCTTGGTAGATATGAAGATAGCGAGGGAGCACCTCTTACATAAACTGTTTGTGAGAGGTGAATGGGCTAAACAGGACCAAAATGTATGGGTGCAGGCGATCACACAACAGGTCACTACAACTGGGTCAGATATGTGGAGAGATCAGGGTCCCTTACATGTGGACCTGAGTGAACTATATATGGCCCCTAAGGCCAAGGATGAGCACAACAAGATTGCCAGGGTAGCGGCATATTTATATTTATATATGGGAGCCATGCAGGACAAATGTGCTGAAGGCCAAGAACTGGCAAATAGGCAACAGATGGCATTAGAAAAGGCCCAATCTGACCTGGTCTCTTCTGAGCAGAGTCTGCACAGAAGCCAGGAGTCAGAAAACGAGAGTAGACAATACATCAATAAAATAAAGACGATATGGATATCCTGCAACAGGAAAAGGCTGACCAGGATACCAGAATTCTGGCTTTGCAGAAGGAGCACCAAGACAGTTTGGACTCCTTACTGCAGAGCCAGAAAAAGCTGGAGCAACAGATAGATTTCAACAGGGCATGCACAAAGCATGCCCTGCAATGGTAGCCACCCTGCAAAGCCAATTGGATAGAGAAAAAGAGGAGAGCAATAAACTGATTCTGAAAGACCTGGACACTCAGACAGAATTTCAGGAAGAGCGCCAGAAAGCTGGTGTTTTCAAAGGCAGAGGGACGACCTGGCGGCACAGATGCAGGCTCTTAGTCAGGAAAGGGACACCTTAGGCCAGGAAGTCTGCCAATTAAAAGAAAAAATTGAAGAAAATCACCTGGCCCTCCAGGGGCTGGGTGACCTCCAAAAAGAGCATCACGACTTGCTAGAGCACACCAGGAGGGTGGAGGAGGCTCTGGCAAGAAAGGAGCAGGCCAGTAGGGATGGGACTCAGGAGGTAACCCTCCTGCAGCAAAGACTGGCCCAATACTCCAGGACCAATCAGGAGGCACAGAGAGAAAATGAGGCTCTCTGTCAGCACAATGATAGGCTCCAGCAACAGGTAGCCATGCAGGAGAGACTGATAGAGTCTAGTAAGGCCTTAACTGAGGAACTGAAAGCGCAGGCTCTTGCATTGCAACAGGGAGCAGGGGCTGACAGAGATGAAGTTCGCTGGGAAAGGGAAACACCTGAGCATAACCTCAGAAGCCCTAGTACCAGAGGCCTTCATCTCTCTCAGTCCCTGGACTCTGCCACCCCCATGTCCCCTGGCGCACATGAGCACAGGGCCACAGGGATGGCAGATTACTATCCAGCCAAAAGTATGGGGCTCATAGGCCAGTACCACCCAGGAATGGAGGGGCGGGCATCCAGGTATGGGCACCCAAGCACAGTGCAATTTAGTGGGGAACCCCAGGAGAGTAGGCCCATTAAGGGCATCCTGAAAACCTCTGCCCAGTTAGGTCAGTGGGGGGTACCCATCAAATCCTGGCAGCAAGGAGGGATCTGAAGACTCCTCTGAGCATTACAGGACACAGGAGACCAGGTCCCCACATTCTGCCAGCTATTCCCAGGCTCGCAGAATCCGGGAAAACCTGGAAGATCAGACGGGCACCTCTGGGAGCAGTGCTTCGGAGTCAGAGGATGAATGGACCAGGGTTACCCGAACCAAAAAGGCCAATAAGGCAAAAAGGGCCTTACTTAAGGACGCATTGAAACAAATAAAGGTAATAAGGAGTGTCATCACGCCTTATCATAAGAACGCCAAGTATTCTGTTTGGGAACACTTGGAGCTCTATGAGCAAATGATGGAGACTGTCCATTTGAAGGACAGCAGTAGCTGCATCCAGTACGTCAAATGGACATTCTCGCCAGAATACTCCAGTTTCTTTGCAGGGCTGGAGGACCAAAACCATTCAAGATGGTCTGCATATAGGGCAGCCATCTTGAAAAAAAATTCTGTTCATAGAAATCCTCAAGAGGCTCGCAAGGCAGCCTACAATTTGCAATGTGGGGAGGATCAGGCCCCACAAGAATTTGTGCAAGAATTGAAGCATGCCTTTGCGCAGACCACCAGAAGGGTGCGCACGGACAGCAGAGAATTTGTCAATACTTTTTTCCATGCCTTGCCCAAATACATCATGACCCAGCTAGTGAGAGATTTTCACGTGAAGAGGTCACTAGACTGGGTCATTGAACAGGCTACCCGGATCTATGAGGTGCAGAAGCCCATAGAAAATAAAAGTAATGCGCAGAACAACCCCAAAACCAACAGCACCCCTGCTGCTGCCAAGGTGGCGGAGGTAAAGGTTGCCCCCGTTTTAGATTTGGAGATGGGGGGGCCTAAAAACCTGCCTGCACCAAATAATTCACAGCCCAGAAGGCCCTCGGGCCAGTCACAGACAGGGAGTCGAGGAGGTAGTCCCACAAATGGGGTCCCCCGCTCCCCTGATTATGTAAGTCCCCGCTACAAGGGAAACCGACCCATCCTGGGTTATGTGTGGACTCCTCCAGCCCAAGGGGGGGGATCCAGCCAAGCACCTGACCCAGGGAACTTCCCTCCTAACTTCCCCCAGGAGGGCAGAAATTCACCAAATCCTGGGCAGAACTTTTTTCCCAGGTATCCACCCAATTTCCAGCCCCAAAATCAGCCATCCTTCTTTCCCCAATTCCCTGAGCCCAGACAACTTAATCCGGGAGAGTGGAGGCCAAGGGTGGAGGGGTACCCAAATCTTCCCAACCCAGGGTATTACCAGAGAAGGGATAGCTACCCTTCCCGGGATCAGCCCAGGGGAGAAAATAGAGCCCCGTATCAGCCTGAGCGGGTTTCACAACTTGAGCGCCAGGTCCAAAATATGGCACGGGATCTGGGTCACATACTGAGAGCTCAACAGAACCCTCAGACGAGCATGCCACTGCCGAATGTCCCAAACTCTGGGCCTGGTGCTCCAGAACAATGACGGGGGCAGCACCCCGATAACCCACCGGTTCCCAGGGAGGAGGCACAAAGGGAAGGGGGGTGTAAAGCCTTGGAGGAAGCTTCCTTCCCAACTTGTAAACAGCCCCTGGAAAACCAGGAACCGGAAACAAAATCTCCTGCCCCTGAAAGCCTGCCTCCCAACGAGCAGAGGGGGGTAGGAGAAACAAAGGACCCAAACAGACCCACTTTGTGGAGGAGGTACAGGTCTTCCGATTTGAGGGAGAGGGATCCTCAGAGGATCCTGGGAAAAGGATCTTCTCCTTCAGAGATGGGGGAACTCCTCCCAAGGAAAAATGGGTCACAGGAGATTCCAATCCAGACTGGGTAGATGTGGGAATTGAGCTGTCGCCGCCCATCATCCTATCCCAGAACCAACAAAACCAAAAACCCCTGGTTCAAACCCATCCTGGTGACTGCCTCCCAAAAGGCAGGGGCGGCCCAGAACCGGAACCAGGGGAACCTAAAACCGAATCAACAGACTAGGTAGATGTGGGGATTGAGCTTTCGCCGCCCATCATTCTATCCCAGAACCAACAATACCAAAATCCCATGGGTCCAACCCATCCTGATGACTGCCTCCAAAAAGGGGGGGGCGGCCCAGAACCCGAAACCATTTCCAGTTGCCAACTTTTTCTTTCAGATTCCCCAGGCTCTCCACAGAATTCTGCCCAAATCTCTTCGCTAGCAATGTCCAAAACCAGAAAGTTAGCCCACCAGTTGTCCAAAAATGTGCATTATCTGTGCCCCCTTGAGGAGAAGGAGGGAAGATATTATGCCCCAGTACAAGTACAGGGGCAGGGTACAATTTCGGCACTGGTGGACACTGGATCCCAAGCTACCCTTCTGTCCAAAAGGGCCTTTGATGAACTAAATGCAGGAAGGGGGGAGAATTACAGTATTCCTCTCACCTCTCTTCCTGGTCAACTCCAGAACTTTGACGGGAAGGAAATTCCCATCGAGGGGACTGCAGATTTGGACATCAAAACTGGGCGACACAAGGTGAAACACCCGGTCATAGTAGTGACTCCAGAGGGCACCCCTTGTTTACTAGGGAATGACCTCCTGAGAAGGTTGTCACCTCTAATAGATTGCGTAAACAAGGTCCTCTGGACCCAGACTAGCCGACCAATAAAATTAAAACAGAGTGTCAACCATGTTAGTTTAAATGGCACCTGCCACATGGTTGAACAAAAATCTGACCAAGTAGAATTTCACTTCCAGAACATCCAAACTCCAGACGTGACAGTAATAGCAGTAGGACAACAGACTGGTGATTGGGGGTCCTCTCTATTTCTGAAAATCAACCTTCCTTCCAGTTTAAGGTGGTATTCCACACTGGAAGGAAACACTCTGAAATTCTTTACCAATCCACATTCAGACACTTCCACTCCTATAGTCCAGAAAGATGTGAAATCAGCTCAGAGCCTGGCTGATATTCAGCAAATTGGAGATCAGTTGTTCATCCCTGTTCAGTTAAATGATGGGAAGGACTCTGTTCTTGCTCGAGTGTGTGTGAACAACGGTAAGAGCTTAATCAACGAAGCCATGTTCCGCCAACTCCCAAAAGATCCAGCCATTCCCACATTCAAACTGATAGACAAATGGGAAATGGACCTGGAAGCAACTTATTCCAAACATCTCCTGTATGCTCAAAATCTCCACTGGCAACAAGAGCATAGTCCATAATTGTTGGGTTGTGCGAGACGTCACTGCCGCCTTTTACTTAGGCAGTGACATTCTCAATCGCTTCGCCATTAGTTTGGACCTAATAAACTTCAAAGCTTGGTCCCGATTAGCGGATAATCCCATGGGCTTTGATGATTCAGAAAAAGCATTTAGGTCAGCTCAATTGCTACCTTATGCAGTTGAAATTCAGATTAAAGAGGAAGTCACCATCCCAGAAAGGACCCGACAATTCTCCCTGGAAGTGAAAGTTAAAAGAGGACAAAAATTGAAAAACCCTGATGCTTATATTCATCTAAATGCTTCTCTCCAACAGCAAGGGTTGGGGGTAAACCCAACACCATTAGTCAACATAGAACATGACACCATTCCAACAGAGGTGGATAACAGTGACTTAAAGAGTATTACTCTAGCCGCAGGCACCATTATTGGAATGGTGGTTGATGACCGACATTTCTCCATTGATTTAGGAAATGTACTGTTAGGATCGATTCTCAAGGACTGTTTTGACAGTGACAGTGAGGACAATACAACACCAGACAGGATTTTAACCCGGCATGGGGGGAACTTCCTGGTGTACACTTCTTGCCCTTATGGTAAGGAAGATGTGACTTGTGACTTCAGAGGGGACGAGGTGATTTTCCAGGTCCATGAGGGCTGCCTTTCCCACCTGAAGCCTCCGGTCCAAATCAGCACTCTGACCAGGGACTTCTCCACCCAGCTGGAGGAGGCCGCTGAGATAGCCAAACCAGAAGTCTTTCCAGGCTTCAGGCAGATGGTGGAAGAGAGAGTCAACCTAGCTGATGCCTGTGTGACTCTGGAACAGAAGCAAAAGTAGAAACAAGTTTTCTTGGATTTCCAAGATCTCTTTGCGGTAGAATCATATGACTGTGGTCGCACCGACATCCACACGACAACAATTCCCACGGACCCTGGCATGACTCCAGTGTTTGTGAAGCAATATCGCTTGCCTCTCGCATCCATGGAGTCCCTTACTGAAATAATTAAGAACCTTGAGTCCCGGGGAATAATCCGTCCAGTCCACAGCACTTTCAATAATCCGGTGCTGGGAATATTGAAGCCAAACGGCCAGTGGAGACTCTGCGCCGACCTTAGGGAGCTCAATAAACGGGTCCATACTTCCCGATGGCCTCTGCCCTACATTGACCAAGGGCTGGCCCAGATTCAGGGGTCACAGGTATTCACAGCAATAGACCTGACCAATGGATACTGGCCCGTGCCTGTCAGTATGGAGGACCAATACAAACTGGCTTTTACCTTTGGGGGCCAGCAGTACACATGGACCCGGACTCCCTTCGGATACCTCAACTCCGGCAATGAATTCAACATTTTCCTACATAAGGCCATGCCCGACCTGGGTGCGAGGGGTAACCTGGCTTATGTAGATGATGTCCTCATCAAAAGTTCATCTGTGGAGGAACACATAGCGGAGATCCGTTATGTTCTGACACAGTTGAGGGCCGCCAGAGCAAAACTTTCCTTTCAGAAAGCACAGTGGTGTAGAACCCGTGTTAATTTCTTGGGGCATGAGATTACTCCTCAGGGTCTCTGTCCCCAGGAAAAGAAAGTGGAAGCACTCCAGAAACTGAAGGATCCTACAACTCTGCGGGAACTAAGGAGCCTCCTTGGACTGACTAATTACAGCAGAAAGTTCATTGAGGGCTACGCAGAGATCACTAGACCCCTGATTCATCTCTTGAAGGGGGGGTCAAGTGGGAATGGGGTCCAGAACAATCCGAGGCAGTAAGACAACTCAAGAGAAGCCTCTCACAAGCGCCTTGCCTAGCTTACCCTGTCAGAAACAAGGAGTTCTTCCTGGAGACAGGGTTCTCTAATAGGTGCTTGACGGCAGTATTATACCAAAAGCATGACAAGGTCAATAAAATATTCTCCTATGCGAGCAAAACTTTATCCTCTGTGGAGGAAAAATTCAACGATTGTGAGAAGGCACTCCTGGCAACGTTGTGGGCATTGAAGAATTACCGCCCGTTTATCCAGGGGGAACACATCATAGTGGAGACTCCACACCAGCCTCTGCAATATCTCCAAAGTGACAGAATCCGGGCCGGAAATGTGAGTAATTCCCGAATTACTTCCTGGATTCTGTCAATGCAAGGCTTTCCTGTGGAGGTCAGATATGGCCAAAACAAGAAGAGTCCCCTCGCGCAAGGTCTTGCTGACTTGCATGATTGTGCCAGAGAAAACTGTCTCGAGGACGAAAGTCTAAAAATCAAGGACAACATGGAGGCATACCTTAATTCCCCACACAAAGTCTTTGAAGAAGACAAGTGTGAGGGAATGCCCACTGTCTATGTGGATGGATGCTCTTACCATGTTGACAACAACGGGGAGAAAGAACTGGTGGCCGGCGTAGGGAATGCATGGGTGAAGGAGTTTCCAGAACCCTCCGCTCAATACAAAATTGGTCCCCGAAGTAGTCAGGTGGCAGAATTGGTGGCTGTGCATCAGGCCATCCTCACTGCTGTCCAACATCAACTCCACGAACTGGTCATAATCACAGATTCGGATTATGTAAGGAACGGGTTCGTGGAGCATCTGGTCAATTGGAAAACCAGAGGCATGTTATGTGCTAATAACAAACCCCTGAAACATGGGAAGCTAATCCAAAATATTGATGATCTGGTCACATCGAATGGGATGACCATCTACTGGAAAAAGATCAAGGGTCATTCCAAAGTAGAGGGACCAGACAAAACTGGAAATGACTTAGCTGATCAGCTGGCCAAAACCGGGGCCATCCAAGGGGATCTAATAGAAATAGAGTCCGTGTTGGGGAAAATCCAGGTTACTGCTATCACTAGGTCCCAAACAAATGCTCACAATGATCTTTCAACTGCACAATGGAGTAGGGAGACCCCTGATGCTGATTTGATTACAGCTCAGAAAGGGGATCCAATAATTGGTAAATTTTACCAACACATTGAGGACCCTGAGAACTTTCCCCTGACGGATACCGATTACATTGGGAAAGAGGACCTAAGAGTGTTGATGAAATGTCCAAAAAGGTTCCGAATCCAAGACGGTTTGTTGGTAAGGAAATCCCAAGCTGGCCATGATCAGTGGGTGGTTCCTACCTCATTCCGAAGCCTGATGTTAAGTCACGCCCATGATGTGGCCACTGCCGGTCATAGGGGGTTTCACACAACACTTGAGATCTTAAGAGAGATTGCATACTGGCCACACATGGGGCAGGACCTCGACCAATACTTGAAGGGGTGTCTTGTGTGTGCACAGTTTCAGCCATCATCCCTCACACACCGTGCGCCTCTCCAAAAGAGGGGGATGACACTGCCATGGTCAGATTTGCATATCGACTTTGTAGGCCCTGTAATTCGCTCGTCTAGAGGAAACAAGTACATGTTGACCGTTACATGCATGTTTACCAAGTGGGTGGAATGTCTCCCGGCCCCAAACTGCAAGGCAGAAACAGCAGCTGCCCTGATGATTAACCATATCTTTTCCCGTTTTGGTCTACCTCAAAGGATTGAGTCGGACAGAGTTAGCCACTTCACCATTGAAGTAATGACAAAGATGTGGGAGATACTGGGGGTTAAAAGGAAGCTACATATTGCTTACCGGCCAGCTTCTTCTGGAGCAGTAGAGAGATACAACCGAACCATTGTGAGCATATTAAAAAAGTTTGTGGCAGATTCTGGGCCAAGTTGGGATATCCGATTACCTCTGGTCCTAATGGCCATCCGATCTACCCCTTCATCTGCAACTAAAATGTCACCATTTGAGTTGATGACTGGATGCAAGATGGTGCTTCCTCAGCATTTGCTCTACAGGACCCAAGAGCAGACACTGATAAATGCCTCCACAACTCATGAGTATGTGGAGAATTTAAGGAAACACCTCCAACATGCTTTTGCCTATGCTCAGCGGAATCTAGAACGATCAGCTGATAGCATGAAGACCCACTACGACCTGAAAACCACCAGGAAAGTATACGAGGTGGGGGACCGGGTCTATCTATACAATTTCCAAAGAAACCAGGCCTAACAGTGAATATTTTTGCCTACATGGAAGGGACCCTTTGAAATTACAGAGAAGATCTCCCCTGTTGCCTACAAAATCCGCATCCCCAAAGGTAATTTGGCGGAAGGGGAAGATAAGTGGGTCCATATTAATCATCTGAAGTGCTGCCATCCCAGGCACACTCTGCAACAACTGGAAGAATCCACTGGAATCCCAGAGGGGGCCGCTCCAGAGTAATTCAGTTCCAACCCTAAAATATTCCACATATAGCATTTAAAATTCTGTGATTCTTGAATATATATGTTCTTGTCTCCTAGTTTAAAAAAGAAAATGTATATGTTCATATCTTCTGATTTATAAAATGTATATGTTCGCCACACCATTAATAGTGGTGGAAACATGTCTAGGAATGTGTATTGCCGCTTTGCTTTATCATCCTAGGAGAGATGAAACCATAGAGACTGATAAAGGAGGACGACCGGGGACCGGGAGCGAAGATCCGAGGGGCCCGGGGTACCGCCCAATCCTCCCATCAGGACCAGCAAGGAGAACTGATTGATCGACTGGAGGGAGGAAAAGATGCTGAACTGTGCCATCTACGGAATTGGAAGAAGATGAGGCGAACATCCCAGATCTTGCGAGTTCCATCAGTGAAAGATCAGAATGGCCATCGCAAGAGGGGGGGGGCTTGTGGGATGTTTTTACCCATGCATCCAAGCACTACCATAAAACTGTGCGTTACTGGCAGTGAAAACATCATGATGGCCAGAACTCCCCAGAGAGTGCACAGGGAAAACATGTTGTGTGCACAGGAGGGCACTGCCTAAAACCACCATTGGGCTACACACACAGTAGTCTGAAACCATTGGGAATGGCAATGCTGATTGCCAAAAGCAACCCAGAACTGTGGGGAATTCATTTTCTTAATGTCAAAAATGGATGCAATACCGGTGCTCACCACTATCAGAAAGCTGGCGTTTTAAAACCACCAGGCTTTTGTGTAAAACTGAACAAACGAACCGAAACCAGGCCAAGGAAAGACTTGCTAAGAGGTGGATACAATGTAAAACTTTATTCTGAAATGACTTGAAGGAAGTAATTATTTAATGTATATATAAAAAATAGCTGCATGTAAGTTGGATTTGAATGTAGAAAACTGGGAACTAAAGTTACATTTAGCTGAATTCTGCCTGACAACTACCCCCGACAGGAGAAACCTGCTCAGCCACTCTTCCCAGGCCTAGCTGCATCCTGCTGCCCCTGCCAAAAGGAGATGACACCTCTCTGATTGGGTTAGGGGAGGAGCACCTGGGGACTGCAGGAAGTTGAACAAAGCCCTGTCCTGGACTCAGGCAAATGTTATATTGGGGGGGCGTAAAGTGGCTTCCTCTTGGGAGAAACTGGGAGGGCAGTGCCTCTGCTAGCAAACTGAGCTTGGGGGAAGTGGATAAACCAGTTATTCCACCATGTGATGTGGGAAGCCACACCCCTTTTTGACCAGGGCATAATTTTAAAAAGATAGATAACTCATAGTGCGGACTGGTCAAAATTAAAATAATATCATTATTCTTGGGATTTTTCCGTGCACATTTTAAGAGGTGTTAGGACCCTGTGGTGTATTCTGGGGGGTTGCTAGCAGAAAATAGGGTCTTACTCCAAATGTCTGCATGTTAAAAATCTGACACTTCATCAATTAATGTCCATACTCCTTGCGCACATTTGTGTAATTTTTGGTAAATGTCCAATATTGGTAAACCGACCAAAAAGCGCAAAATGTTGTCATTTCTGAATCCCAGCTCGCAGGAACATGGGGCTTGAACAGAGACCTGTCTTAATTCATCTGTAATATGTACATGTAATGTCAACCACTTGTGTATCTGGGAAATATGTATTTGAATCAAATATAGATTTGTGGGCAAATTGACCAGGGGAGGATCCTCTGACCCATAAACAGATCTCATCATGATGACAATCCATTTCCTTCCCCCAATCATGGGAGAGGGGAGAATTGGGCCAATGACAAGCAGAGAGGGGCAGGCTCAGTTATGCCACGCACACACCCACTTTCTAAACACATAAAAGCAGACAGTGCAGGACAGGTAGGGACATTCACTTTCCACTTTCTTGCGGGACGCTTTGCCGGGAGACTTCAGACTTCACATCCAGAGATCCAGACTTCAAATCCATCAATCTCCAGAACCTGTAGCAGAAATTAACTCCAGAATTTGTAGCAGAGAGGCCTGAATCCACAAGCTGAATCCTCTTCAGCAGGCCTCAAAACCAACCAAACTATTCAACAGCCGGGCGAGCTGTTTGAATTTTTTGCCAAGAACTTTTGCGAGAACCTGTAGCAGTATCCAGAAAGCAGTGCTGTATCTGGAACCAGAGAGAACTACAAACCAGACCGTTGTGAGCAGAACCGGTGCTTGACAGACCCAGAGAGCAGAGCTGACCCAGATAGCCGGGACTTCAGAACCACCCGGCGGAAGTCCCGTCCAACCTGACCAGACCTTGACGGCTTATTTCAAAAATATAGTGTGAGTACTCACTGTGCAAAACCAATCTCTTAGTTTAAAATAATCTAATCCAAACTATTTTAGCCTATTAGAACTGCCTCCTAGAATCGTGTCATTCTGTCATTTTTAAAGCTGAAAACTGTCACCTGTCATTTTGAACTTTTAAATTTCAAATCCGAAAAACTACCTTCACAAATTTGTCCGTATCTCCGGAACCGTTTGTGCTACTCCTTATAGGGCCTCTGTAATTATGCTTGACGCACGCGATTAAATTTGCCGCGATTTGACATTTTGCACAATTTCAGCCACGTGTAAAAATCAGCAGCTCCTTGCTTTCCTTTGCTAAAATTCGTTTTAACCTGCTAGTTACTCATAGAGCATTGCTAAAGTGAGCCTGAACTAATATAAACTAGATATCACCCACCCTGAACCTCTATAGGGAATTAAAAGCCTTTTTAGCATATTTTTCACTTCATTGCCACCACATTCAAAGCATTTTGGGCCTGTGTTTTAAAATCATACCTGTTTTTCTCTAAGCTTGCTAGGGGGGGAACTGCGTTTCGTATTGCATTTTGTTGGGATTCTTGACGACTGTGTGCTCTCCTTCCATTTCTTACATTGCATAGGAGGGGGGGTGAATTGCCAGAGAAAAAGTGATTATATTATCTTTTGCTAAAATCATATCAAGTTATTTCCGTACTGCATTTTATTCCTCATTGCTTTTCCCTTGAAACCATAAAAGTATTTTCTCTGCCTTATCTATCCTATACCAACTCCTCATTGATTGTAAAGAAGTGTGCTAGTGTCAGATTACCCATTGTTGATCAACATTATATTCATAAGTGTGATATCAATTATTAATGTATTATAAAATTGATATATATATATATATATATATATATATATTGTATATATTGTTTAATTTTTAAAATAAACCTTTTAAATGTGCAAAACAAGCCTACTTCTTGGCTCAGTATGCCCCCGTAATATCCCTTAAACCCTCTCCAGGGTTTAATCCTCCCCTCCCTTCTTTTGACAAAGTCAATATTTGTTATAGTCAGGTTAGTCATTCTACTATACATGATAAAGTTCAAAATCTAGAAAATGTAAACTCTATTAGATCTGACTCTCTGACATATAGTGGGAAGAAGAAGATGGTCAGGAGTCCAATGATTACTATCGGGAAACATAGTGAGCATTCTAGCCTCTCATGGACTGAGACGAAGAAGATGGTTTGGAGTCCAAGGACCATTATCGAAAAACAGAATGATCATTCTAGTTTTCCAATTAATATGATTGGCCTAAAGCAACTCCCTTTCCCAATACGGGAGTTCAAATTTCTGACAACTGAAATGTCAAGGGGAGACGATCGTCCAAGGAGGAAACCGGCAGGCCGAGCCGCGGCAAGCAGGATGAGAGAAAGCGTGAGGGAAGCTGAGAGCGGAGGAAGAGGGGAACACAAGCAAGGTCCCAGAAGCCAGGACTGCTTGTGTCATTGCCTTCTGGATCCTCTGAGCCTTCCGAGCTAAAGCAAAGCGCTCAGCAGAGGGGATGCACAACTGGGAAGAAGCTGACATGCGAGAAGCCGCTACCGCCTGCAATGCAGTCCCGAATATGACCGTAGCCTTCAGTGAAGCTATCGCCACTCGGGAAACGCCAGTACCTTCCAGTTGGAAGCAAACAGGTACACAGGTTACCCGAGTGGCACAGGAAATCCGGGGGCATGAAGGGGTGAAGGCAGAGGCCATAGAAAAGGTGTCTCGTACCCTGGGAATCAAGTGCAAGTCTGCGACCCGCACTCATTTGAAGTCCAAAGACAAAATCCATTCCAAACTTTGTGAGTCTGGGATTCACACCCATATGAGAATTTGAAACAGAACTGTACTGAATATTGCCAGTCTGGGACCCACACCCAAAGTGAGAAGGCATATGTTTGAACAGTTACTTGGCAGGAGAGTAAACCAAGTAACTGTGAATTTTACCAGTGATGGACTTGTACCCAAAGAGGTACAGTCCATCAAAGGACGAAAGGCCTGGTAGGAGAATATACCAAGTTGAGTTGAATGTTGCAAGTCTGGTACCCGCACCAAATAAGAAGTTTCACGAAAGGATAACCATTTGGCAAGAGAGTGTACCAAGCAGTTATTTTGCAAGTCTGAGACCCACACCCAAAATAGGAGAAGAAAACACAGTGCAAGAAATCCTATATTTGTCAAAGTGAATACACCAAGTCAATAGGATTAATAGAAGCACTACACAAAGGATCATGGGGAAAAGGACAACACCCTGAGATTGTAATGCTATCGTTTTGAACATTTCTTTGCCACTTTAATAGGAGAAACACAGGGAAGATATTCTTGTGAACTCCCTGTTGACATTTGCCAAAGCAAGTATAGGCCTGAGGGGCTTATTAGGAGAGAACCAGTACCAGAAGGATCCTAGGGAAAGGGCAAAGACCCTAACGTTGGAACCCTACAGTTTTTAACATTTCTTTAATTGTTGTTTGGAACCAGAAGGAACATTTTTACTTTAGGAAGACATCATCCTTGCACTGCCAGTTTATGATATTAGTGTTTGGGACAGACATAGGCTTTATTGGGACACAACAGGGTCAGATTTTATAATGTGGACATTTTGACAGTTTCAATAGTTTTCTTACAGGGAGGGAACCCCCTCTTAGTTTTAGGGTTAGTCGGGCATTTTTCCAACCCATTCACATTATAATAAAGGTTTATGTTCACAAAGATGTCACCACTGTGTCCGAGTCTTACTTGTGACCCCTCTCAGATTGTAATGGGAAGCCACACATTGTTTTTGCAACTAGGGGTTTCTGGGTCCTCAGGGAGTGTCAACGCTGAATAACCTTGCCTCACACCGAGGGATACAGCTAAAATCCTCAGGTCATTGAAATTCCAGTGCAAATGGAGTGCTTTTCTGCCAACCCCAGCTCAGTAAATACATGAAAAACAGCCAATACAAGTACACACATTCACAACACTTCAACAGCACCATGCTCACACAGAGATAGGGAAACTATGTTTCTGAGTGAGTGCATGTGTGGTCCTCAAATGCCCCACCAAAGCAGTAGACAAGTGTGGGTATGCATTAATTACGGTTGCATAATGTAATAGCAGAGCCTGGGCACAGAGGTCATGCTCTGAAAGAGAAAGCTTACAGTGAAGGTAAGAAAACTTCCTGCATAACTAAGGATATAGAGCTTACTAGCCTTCATGAGCATTTGAATAGCAGGGTGAATCAGACAAGCAGGGATCCTCCTAAGGTTAACTTGCACATAGAGCAGTGATCCCCAGCATGTAGCTCAGGAGCAACATGTTTCTCTCAGTACCTTAAAATGTTTCTCAACCAGTTGCTGTGGGCTACTGTGTGGAGGCCAGAAAAGAACAGGTGCTACAGTGATACAAGAAGAAAGGCTATATAGATTGAGGCAAGAAAGTGAGGGAAAGCTAGCTAACAAGGAAGCCTGCGTAGACAAATGACTGATAACTTTTTGTGCAGGGATCGTCATGGTTGGCTGAAGTACAAGGGTCTACAGAGCACAGGAGCTTAAAGGGAAGGCCTTGTTTTGAAAATGGATGTTATAAATGTTCCATACTGCAAAGATATGGTCTGGTGGTTTTATTATAATTGTCTTTTATACAGTGCAGTGTACACTTTACAAAGGCATCTTGGTGCTGTAAAAAAAAACTTAAACCGGATACATGGACCAACCCAGTGCTCAAAATGTTCACTTGCCACTAGCCATTGTCTAGTGATCATTGCCTCGTGGCATGTAATGGATGCACGAGGAACCAGCAACATCCCAACCAACTGGTATACAACTCTAACGGAACCATAAGTACCTAAATCAGGATATTGATCCCACTAACCCAACCCTCAATCTTATGCATACTTAAACCCACACAAAACCACACAACCAGCTCTCTCCCAGAAAACCACACGCACTTTAACACACGTCACCAACAACACATAAACTTCACCAACAGCAGTCGAGGCCTCCGCCCGATCCGATACTAGACCAAAGCCCAGCACTCGGTGTATACCGAGCTGAAGCTGCCAACAGCACACCACTTCTCCCACTCTCCTTCTCCCCTCTTCCCGACTAACCCTACCCACCCTTCCTGTTTACAGATCCGCCAGAGCACCTGGGGACCAATTCCGTTGGTGACGGTGCGCTATACAAGTACTGCTAACATAACATTACATAACATGTGCATGTGTAGAACTGAGGTGGCGAGTTACTTTTTATGGGTGGCTAGTTGGCTGAAACTTGACTTTTTGCCCTCTGGACCAACTTAATTATTGTTGAAGTGTTTTGATATTAAGCCAAAACTCTAGTTTGCGATATAGCAGATGTGAGTGGGTAGATGCTTCCACAGTTGGGCTGCTTGTACTGAAAAGGAGCGACCACCCCTTTTAACATATCTGGCCTTTGGTACAGTCAGCAAACATTCTGCTGATGAATAAAGGGTTGGGATCTGGATGGGCATAATAAGAGACCCACATGACCATGGTTGTGTCCTGATGAGTAATGGTCATCTTCTGTTTGTATGAACAGTTAACCTGTGGATTGTTGGCCAATATGTGGTATGCATGGACAGTTTTCCTTGAATCATTTGCATATGCCTGATTTGTACAGGCAAGACTTGACTTTGATGAAATCACGTATATTAAAATTTTTCATACTCATTGCCAATGGTCCTTCCTCGCTATAGGCAGGTGACACCGTCCGCTCTCTTGAGCGGCGAGCAGTACAGTCAGTCCACCTGTGTGCTTTATTTGCACAAGGCCATTTGATGCCTGCCTCTGAAAAGGGTGCTTTCTCCGCTACATCATTGTTTGTTTGTGTGTAATGCAGAGCGCATTGGGCTATGCAACAACTTTAGCTTGCAAGAATGAAAGGCTTATAGGGCATTGGAAATCTGGCGCTTCCGCCTCTCATTGTGCTTATCGCAAACACACGCTGGCTAAAAGGGAAGAGGAGTCCTCTACTGTCAGTAAGTGTATTCTTGCTATGTAGATGAGTGTTGGGCCATCTGGACCTCCATGGCAGTGCATGCTGCTAGTGCGAAAAGGTAAGTGAAGTGTTGTATATGTATGAAAAGTGTTAGTATTTATGTATGTGTTTTATGTATGCATGCATGCAAGGAGGAGTTTGAACGATGTATGAATGCGTGGGTGAATGAGAGAGTATGTTGTATGAATGCATGTGTAGGAGAGCATGTGTGTTGTCTGGGTGTATAAAGAGGGAACGGGCCACTAAATTTAGATGTGGGAGAAGCTGGGAGCATGGCATTCTTTTTTCCTTTACCCTTGATGCACAGTAAATATTATTTACTGTGCATCAAGGGTAAAGCAAACATAAGTGTTTATTACATGCCAGACTGGCCTACTTTGGTGGCGCAGTCTGTATATATGTTCTTACTGTCACATGGCATATTTACTGGGCATTAAGGGTAACGCAAACATGATACATGTTATCATGTGGCTTGACTGCCCTCCATTGGTGATGCCAGTTTGCATTTAGTTTCTTACTGCAGCAATGTAATGCTCAGCTGTCTAGGTCTTGCAGGGACGTCCTGGAACACTTCAAGGAAACACCCTCACCACTTCACACTCTGACCCCAATTTACACTGTAGGGGTGCACTAGCGTGGTCAGGGTGTAAGGGATGGGGAGGTTGCTTGAATGCTGAATTCCTGAAGGCTGCTCTCCTTGGACACTGTTCCTGATGTGTGGATCTGGCCCTATAAAAAAATGCATATGATCAGGGATGTGACATGACCATCCCACCCCGCCACTGGAACAACAGCCCAGTCCTGCTGTGGCCGGCTCCTTTCTGCCTTCTTCTATATTCTAAAAATAATGTCCAGGAAATGTCTCTTGTTTTCTCTCGAATGTGAAGTTGTCTCCTTTCAGCCAGAATAGCGCCAATGTCTCTTTAATGCCTTTACTTGTCTGTGCCTTGTATATTTTTCTGTGCAGCGACATCCTTACTACTATGATTCTAATGTATTGCTTTACTTTAACAGACGCCTGGGAGATGGCAAGAACCAGGTTGGTGTGGATGATGCAAAGCCCAAGGGGTCTGGACCACTTGGGATGAAGAATAACAAGGTAAGTGTACCGTGATCATGGAAAGCTGTTCACACGTGGCCTGTGCTTGGTAATCTTCCTCTCCCTGTTTGTAGATATCACCAGTGAAATCCAGATGCAGCAGATGCATGGGCAGGGTGAGAGCAATGGTATCTTTTAGGTAAGCGGTATGTTTTTTGATCTGGATGGAGCCCAGAGGCTCACAGGAGCTGGTGCAACATTGGTAGCAAAAACACTGAGCATGGGCTCGAGGATGGGCAGGGCTTATTTAGCCCTGCCTTCCAAAATGGAGCTTGTGACTTAGTGCTTCTCACGAGATTTCCTGCCTCCTGTAACTTGGTGTCTTTGGCGGTGGCCATCTTAGAAAGTTGCATCCATCGCCATCCACACACTGAGGTGGTCCATCTGCCCATATTGTGTGACTGTGGGATCCTACTATGAACCCTGGATATTATGTGTGGGGTATGGCTGTGTGCAGGATGTGCCTGGGGTCAATTGGGGACCCCAATTATGACAAGTATGGCATTTGTTTACTGGCAATCTAGGGTAATGCAACCATGATAAGCATTGTTATGTTAAGGCTAGACTGGCCTGCATTGGTGACATCAGTCTGGCCATATATTCTTAGTGTGGCATGGCATTTTTGTATTGGGTATCAAGTGTAAAAGCAAAGATAAGAGTGATTATGTGGGGCTAGAATGGCTTACATTGGTACTGCCAGTCTGGATAAACTTTCTTTCTGTGACAGGGCATTTTTGCAGGCTAAGAGTTCTTATATATCAATACTGGCATATACTAGTGCAGCCCGCATGGGTAATAGTAATATGGAATGCTTTTTATACTGACATATCTTGCGGGCAAAGGCATCATGAAAATGTGTTGGAGAATGCTCCTGTGCACTGTTCGTGACTTGTATCTATTGGGTTTCTTGATGTGCTACCATACAAGCCGATTGGAATCTGTGGGACTTTTGACCTATTTTTTTTACAGAAAATTTTGCTGTAAAATGCACCATTTTCGTCCACTATTTTAAAATATTTCTCAGGGGCAGAACCCCACTGAACCCTGCTTGGTAGGCTTGGGCTCCCTCACCATGCTTGGTCGTTCCCGCACATTCGGGGCAAAAATGTACACCCCTCCAATTAAACCATTCACCAGCTGCCACTACCCATTGCACTGTCCTGGTGAAAAAATGGTCATCATATGATACTTTGCCAATCTGTTATTTGCATCATGTTAAAAAAAGCAAGATGCTTACCAAATTATCTGATATTTATAATGTGCCCATCACTAATGTCGTGGTCTACCTAACCTTCCGAGATGAGGCATATTGCCCAATATTACTGGCCTAAGGTGCTTACAAATGCATCATTTGTCACTTTGTTTGCCAAATATTCCTTTGACAATCACCCAGTAAATTGTACTTAAAATCTTTATTTTTGATCGGTGTTAATGGTCTTGTTTGATTAGAAAAATGCCCATTTTTTGCCCCTTACATTCCTTGTAAACTCCAACTTAATATTACAAATTCACTTTGCCTAGATGTGCACCTCGACTGACTGTTAAAGTACTGGATCTTCACATGTTTTATTTGGCGAATGCAATGTACTGCCGTTATAATAGGCGCTGCAATCATGTTGACAATACCTCGAGGTACCGCTGTTCCTCACCATTTCATTTAATAAGAAACTGTGTTCATTGCCCACAACAGGTTGGGGACCCCTGACATTGAGGGTTGCTAAATTCCATTTCGTGTTACTGCCCTCTGCTGGATCGGTGTAGAAGGAACTAGGCGCAAAATGACAATTCGTCCTGTTTTTAACTTATTATGTTGCCTTCGGTTCCTTATTTTCCTTCTTTCGCTATGTTTTTTTTACCAAAGCAAAGGGTCAGCGAGCGAGCGTCACTACAATCACTAGTTTATAAGTACTGGTGGCAAATATTTCAGGACATTCCTTCGGGGAAACTCCTGTGAAATGGCAAATCTAAAGGACGACTTCCAAGATTTCTTGTTGTTAGTACATGAACCTTCAAATTCTATTGAAAGGAAAAAAGTGTTTTTTTTCCTTTCTTTCTTTCTTTCTTTCTTTCTTTCTTTCTTTCTTTCTTTCTTTCTTTCTTTCTTTCTTTCTTTCTTTCTTTCTTTCTTTCTTTCTTTCTTTCTTTCTTTCTCTTAGGATTTGAAGGAAGAATGATGCTAAAAGGTTTCCCGGAACCAAGGAACAAAGAGCAAAATGATGAGGAAAGTAAGGAAGCTGGTGCCAGCACTGGTTTAAATGCATAAGAGACAGTGATAAAAGGGCTAATATTATATTAGAGCGGTAGGTACTATTTAGGTGCCAGGGTGCAGCAGCCAGGAGAGTGTGTAGGCGAATGTGTGATGGGTATCAGAGAACATGCTAATATATGTCGTTTTGGGGCCTCATATGGTGAGCAGTTGAGAGACTAGATAATGCTTAAAATATCAGACCACAGAGCTAGAGATAGCTAAAAGGATGGAGCATATGCTGCAATGTGTCAAGGAGTTGAGAAAAGAGGGGGCAAAGGTCGCAAGGGAAAGACGAATGCAATTAGAAGGGTGAGCAAGTAAAAACCATGTAAAAGCAAGTGGGGAATACTGGATTTGAATGGGATAGGGGCTTCCAGAGCAGCGATTAGCACCAGGTGGTTAAGTGTGCAAATGAGTGATCGTGTCGGTGTGACTAGTGGGGACAATAGAATGGGTGGGGAGTGTGTGGATTGCCACCTCAGTAGATGCCTCGGGCGTGGCGTGCTTATCATTTCTACATATCCCGTAAAGGCCCTGGGTCGATGTTGGAATGTGCGCAGTGTGGACAGAAAGGACACGTTGTGAGGTATTGCTGGGACTTCACCAAAGGTGGGGTCTGCGAAGTGAAGGAAAAGGAAAAAGGCCAGTGCAGTAATGGCGATGGCACAGGGTTCCCTGTGAGTGAAGTTCACGTGTCCAAACAGAAAAGTCAGAATCCCCATGTGGGGATAGACGTCAATGGTGAGGTTGTGAGAGTGGTAATCGAGTCAGAGTCAGACTACACTATAGTGGACCGACTGTTTTGGGCAAACTACTTTGAGAAGCAAGGAGCAGTACTAGACCCTGTGGACATTGCCCATAGTGCCTAAGGGAGGTCTGCCATTGAGAGTGTAGGGGCTGGGGATTACAGCGAAGGTAGGCTTTGGTGGGAGATGCATGGAGATGAAGGTACATGTATCCCACAAGGGTGGAAAGTCTCCTGGGTGGTCCGAGAAAAGTGATTCATGAATAGTATTTAATCTGAGGGCCCCTGGAGCAATGGGTGTGCTGAACCTTACCTTGTCGAGGTTGGTGTCGAAGATAGATTTTCACTGATGCCATGGGTTGCCTAAAGGAGTTCCAACACAGGACAAGACTAAAGACTAGGTTAGTACCCATGGGAGCCAAGGTAAGGAACATACTCATCACTTTAAGAAAAGAGCTCACTAAGGAATTAAAGAAATACAAGAGCTTACAAATGCTGAGCCTGTGAGTGTTTGGAATGGGTAGCACCTGACCATAGAGGCAAGGGAATGGAGGTTATAGGGAGACCGATGGGCTGTGAACACGTCAGTTGTTGTTGACAGATTTCCCTTCCTAAAATCAGGGAATTAGTGAGCATGCCAGGGGAGGCTAAAGTTTTAACTCACTTGACCTTTGCTTTTGCCTACCATCAGGTTAAAATACACCCGCTTTCAAGAGACATCACTATGTTCATAACCTGGGGGAACATTTTGATACAAACGTATGACTTTCAGGCATGTTTCCACTGCTTCAGTGTTTCAGAGGATTATGCATATTATGTTGTTGGGGGGGGCAGAAGGTGTAGCTTGCTTTCAGGATGATATCCATGTGTTTGGGAAGACTTCCATTTATATTAAAAACTCTAAAGGATGTGGGGGGGTCACTCTGCAGAAGCATAAGTGCAAGTACAGACTGAGGAATATTGAATACTTGTGACATGAGTTGTGTGAAGGTGAGAAGAGACCCAAAGAAAGTCTGGTAAGGCCTATCACAAAATATGGAGGCATCTAACAAAGATGAAGTCCTGTCCTTTTTAGGATTGGCTGAATATTATTTGAACTTTGTCAATCGCTTTGCAGGTAAAACTAGGAATATGGGGAATTAGTGTAAAAAACACTTCATTAAAGTAGGTCTCCAACTACCAAGAGGAATTTGATGGCATCAAAACTGCCATTGCATAAGCGTCTGCTCTGTCACATTTTGTATGCCACGATAATGACAGATGCAAGTAACATAGCCGGTCAGATAGCACAACGAGTAGAGCACTTGCTTTGACATCCGTGCAGAGCCTGCTGACGCAGGTTCGAATCCCAGCAGTGCCAAACTCATCCTTTCGAGGTCGATAAATAGATAGCACACACTGTGGGAAATAGAGAGCACTCAGCTACCTGAGGGTTTGTAGTGCTTTATAAATAAACAAACTTGGGGCAGTGCCTCCCAGATCCTGCATGGGGCTAGATGCAGATATTCTGTGATTGAATGGGAAGTGCTCAGGTATTTGTGGGCCATGAACACGTTTCGTACTTTTTTGTGGGGAAGGCTCTTTGTTATCAAGATGGCTCACAAGCCTTAAGTGGGAGTGTGCAAGGTGAAGAGCTTACAAAGGGAGCCCAAGGGAATCATGGGGAATGTTACTTCACACCACGCACATGAATTTGTGGCCAGAGACATTCCAGAGAAAGAGAATATCATTGCCTACTTACTGTCCAGAAAGGCTATGAATGGTGTAGCAGATCAGACACAGGAGACGGACAACTAGACATGGTTGAAAGTGTTTCATTCTGCTAAAGAAAATGCCTCACCTAGCCCTATTCCCGTGATGAAAGTTCCCTATTCTGGAAAATAAACAAATGGTGCTTGTCAGGATGTCTTACACAAATCAAAACGTGTCCTCTGTCCAGACATATGCTATGATACTAACTGGCCCTGCCACTAATAAAAGAAAACAAAACTCAACCTAGAGAAGTGCTCTTTACTCCCGTCTTTGGTTTGTGCTGGTTGGCGCATGACCCCTTCCTAAAATGTTTCTTGAAATGTTCCTCGAGAGTTCCCAGGCTTTTGCCTGCTCGTACAGTTTACAACCAACAAGTTTCTTAGTTTTCAATGTATATAAAAAGGGTGGACTCCTGTGCCCTCTGTAAAGTATGGATTAAGTGCAACAGTTCAAAAACAAATTCCTTAGGTCAGCTATTTGGATGTGTAAGCTTTTCAAGAGTCCAAATGATCTCTATTCTTCACCCCCTCCATTCCAGGGTGTCTTATCCTCTTGCAGGTGACAGGTTATTGGAGTCCAGCATGTCCCAGCAGACTCTAGCTGAGGTTCAGGCTTGCTCTGGTTTTCCACCCTCTCTTAGTGGCCTTGGTTCGCAGCCTTGACTGGGCCCTTGGCTCTCAGGTGTTTTTTTCCCTTCTTTCCGAACCCTCCCGGCACTTTCCTTTTCCTTCAACTTTCTTGTAACCACTCTCAAGGCACCATGTTCAGATTCTCCCCATTGGGTGTTTCTTTTGTCTTCTGGATTCTGGTAACCCCTTTTAGAGTAGTTTTTTATTATCTCCCCTTCTTTTCGTATTTTCCTTAAGTTCAGCTTTCTCTTAACCCCTTGTCAGGTATTGCATTCTTCTCCACCCCTTTGGTCTTGTCTATTTGTCTCAGGTTTCTGATAACCCCACTGGGATATTTCGTTACTTCCCTTGACTTTATGTCAGTTTGATTCCCTTTTGGAATGGTCCAGAACTCAGCTGCCTCCTCCCTCTCCTCAGCATGAACTCTGTACCTGTGTCGCTGTTGTGTTCATCAGGGAAGGCAGCTGCTCACATCGCTTTGGAGCCATTCTTCTCGGGTAATCGGTTCACTGCTGTTCCTTCTCCAGTCAGGCGTTATGATTCAAACGCTCCCGGGGCCCACAGCGGTTCACTCCCCCTCCATTGGAGACCTCAGAGCTTGGGACTGACAGACCTTCTGGGCTCGGCTGCATTCCACGGGTTCTCCGCTCACCAGATATAGTATGTGGTCCTGCCTCCAGGCTCTACAGGCTCCATGCTGGAGCTTAGGCTCCAGCTGTGCGCAGCTTTGTTCGGACTGGTCCTTTTCCAGCCACGGCTTGGCTTTCCAGCAGCTCTTCCCCCCGAGCTAGGGGTCTTGGCCCTTTTAGGCTTCTTCATGAAATAAGGCTCTAGAATAAGGTGCTTTCTTTTGTTCCTAACACAGTAATGCAACTTTATACAATTGGAGATTGTCTTGTAAAAATATATTTAAAAATGGATGAACAAAATATTAGGCTACACACACTGGATCATCAAACTATTTTTCAACTTCAAGACATTGAGTATATCCATACTTTTATGACATTGCACCCGGACAACGAAGACATAGCCATACGTGCATTAACGTTGCATTTAGAAATGTAATATGATGCAACCACAGAACGAGGAATAAATCAGCTTCACTATTAAGGCCACAAGTACCTCCAAACTAGCTTACTAGCGTGTTCCAGAAGGCTTAAAGAAATAGCACTTAAGCCACTTCATATACCAATATAGACATGGACAAATCTAACCAAAGGAAAAAGACAATTACTACACAACTTACAAAATGATAATACTATAATAAAAAAGGAGGCAGACAAATGAATTCATATTGTAATACACTGAAATGATTATATTACAAAGGCATCCAATGTACTCAACAACACTGAACATTACAAAGAATGTGAATACTGGGATGCCACATCCTTCTATCCCCATTGTGAATTGCAATGTCCTGAATGCCACTGTAAAGAGCGTCAGGGGACCACTCCGGTGGTGATAGTGCGCGGTACAAATATCCTTTAACATTAACATCTGTGTCTGCCACTCCTGAAAATGGGCCCCCCAATGCTAATAATGTGATGCCACATTCTTCTACCCCCATTGTGAACTGCAATGCCTTGAATGCCACTGTATCTGTGCCTCCACCCGCCATAAATGGGACCACCAATACCTCCATGGCCATGACCACTGATGCGCCCACCGCCCCACTCAACACTTCCATCCCACCCACACCTCCCCACCCAGTCACTCCAGAATCACATCCCAAGTGCGCCATGATCAATGCCCGGTCCATTAACATACATGCCCTGGACATACACTACCTTATTACCAGCCACAACCTAGACCTTCTCATGATCACTGAATCATTGCTGCACAAAGCCTCATGCCCTGCAGTCTCTCTTGCCCTCCCGCCAGGCTATTCTATCACCAGGCAAGATTGCCTATCCAAAGGTGGAGGTGTAGCACACATTGCCAAAGATTGGCTATCAGTTAGAAAAATTGAGAAATCTATGAATAATAACAGCGACTACCTTAAAATGAAACTGAATCTCTCTCATCACTGTACCATTGCCATATTGCCATACACCTTGTCTACCGACCACCAGCCCCCCTAGGCGACTTCCAGGCTTCCCTCATTCACCTCCTGACGGATAACCTCAAGAGGTCTTCCAAAGTCATCCTACTCGGTGACATTAACCTATGCTTTAATGATACCAAGGACCCAGCAGCCAAATCGCTTAATTCTGCCCTTGAGACCATAGGGTTCAGGAACACTATTTCTGACCCTACCCACACCCTAGGCAGAACCCTGGATTGGGTTGCCCACTCCTCATCACAAGTAATACCCCCACACCATTGTCCGACAACCACATTATCACATTTAGCATCCCCACCACCAATACCCTCTACCCCCTTCCCCAGCCCCTTCCACCAGCCCTCGCAAAAAGTTCCCGTCAACTCACTAAGGAAAGGCATCTACCCTTCCTCCAGGGCCCAGCCTTTAGACCAGCCTTCTCCACTGACCCAGAGGCCCTCGCCCTATCTTATGATGTCGCAATCAAATCAGCAATCAACACCATAGCCCCACTTAAACCTTGCAAAACCAAACCCACCAGCCATTCCAATTCCTGGTTCACCCCTGACCTCCTCACATTCCGCATGGAAAAACGGGCTGCCCTTGCACGATGGCAAACATCCCACTCTGACAAAGACAAACTTGACTTCAACGCCCGCTCCAAAGAGTACAAGAAGGAAATTACTCATGCTAAAGCTAAATCCTTTGACTCCAGAATCTCCTAATCCAAATCCAATACGAAAGAAATCTTCTCCATCTTCAGAGAGTTAGAGACCCCAACCCCTGCCCCCCCGAACTTCACTAAGGATAAAACATGGTGTGACGAAATCCAAGCAGCCATGCTTAACAATCTGAGCTCACTCCAAACTAAAATAAAATCCACTAGAAAACTTGCTCCCCAACTCTCCTACCCCGACCCCTTCTCCCTCTCCGGACTCTTCCCCACTATTCTCATTCAAGTCCATACAAGAACAAGACATGATCAACCTCATGAGATCCATAAAGCTATCTAACTGTATGGCTGACTCCTCCCTTGCCACAATCATCAAGGACTGTGCCGATACCCTCGCACCATTACTAACAGCCTTCGTCAATGCCTCCTTTGCCATGGGGAAAGTCCCTTCCTGCCTCAAGGAAGCCTGGGTCCACCCCTCAAAAAAAAAAAACACGCTTGACCCCACCTCTCCAAACAACTACAGGCCCATCACCACCGTCCCATTCTTTCTCAAGATACTGGACAAATCAGCCTACCTGCAGATGCAACACTTCATTGAAGAAAACAAGAGACTAAGGTAAACCAGCCCTACTCTTACTCCTTGCCCACTCCGTGGCATTAGACCTCATAGACCACAATGTCCTGTGCCACCACCTCACCTCCGCGGCTAAATTCTCCCCTGATGCCACGACATGGATCACCTCCTTCCTGCAAGGCAGGACCATGCAAGTATTCTCTGACATGGCCAACGCCTCACCCACCATCATCCTTGACGCAATGGGTATCTCCTACACCAACTACACAGATGATACCCAGATCTTCCTCACCCTCAGAGGTAACTATGACACAGACTCCACCTCGCTCAACATATACAACACCATTCAGGCATGAATGGCAGCCAATGGTCTATGCCTCAACTCTGACAAGACTGAACTTGTACTAGTAGCATCCCCTGACACGCTAAAAAACCTTGACACACAAGTTTAGCCACTTCACCATTGACTCTAATAAAATCCCAATGTCTGATGCATTCAAAACCCTTGGAGTCTATCTGGATTCCAACCTATCCATGAATAGACAAGTCAATGGAATCGCCTCTTCAGCGGCGTACCATGCTAAGCTCATTAACGCAGCTAGACCATTTCTATCCAAAGAGAACTGCACCAACATAGCCAGAGCCATTATTGGCTCAAGACAAGACTATTGTAATGTACTTTTCTTGGGGACATCCACAAAAAACCTGGAAAAAAAACAAGTCATCCAGAACAATGCACTTCGTGCAGCCCAAGGCATCTCCAAAAGGGAGCACATTACGTCTGCCAGAAAATCAGCCCACTGGCTCCCAATAAAAGAAAGGATCATATTCAAGACATTGACACTGACCCACAAGTGCATCCACTTCTTATTGCAAAGGATCCACCTCTCCACTTCACAAGGCCAACAAGAACACCCTACGCTAACATGCTCTGCGTGTCCATAGTAAAGAGAGCAAGAGCAGGTGGCGCTAGCTTCCCTTACCTCGCACCCTCACACTGGAATGCCGTACCCCCCTCCATCGGGGCGAGGTATCCCTCATAGCATTCCGGAAATCCATGAAAACAGCGCTCTTCTCCTGATACACACCATAATCACCTGTTCAGTTGGATACGTTCAAATGTATTTATAAATCGATTATGTACTTCAATGTATCAATGTACAAAGGTATGTATAAATGCCTCTCCCAGTTGTACCTACCCTGTAACTAAGCTCCCCGCAAGTAACAGCGCCTCGATGCCCAAGGGCTGTTACGCCATACAAATGTAATAAATAAATAAATAAATAAAAGAACTTAATATAGATCCTACAAAAACTCTTTTTATTGAATTTCAAGGTAAATTACCGAACTATGAATTAGAAGGAATAATCAACAATGAGTACAAATATCTCTATAACATTTTCCAATGGCTTGGCAGGCGAAGAACAATGGTCGGAGGTTTGACCAGAGCAATGCCAGAGGTTAAGATTTATTCTAAACGTTCCAGCCATCACCTCTTTTGTTTTACAGAATATGGACATTGATTTTGTTTTCTCAGAAGCAAGAAGAATTCCTGACATTATGATCCCTTTGTTTGGCTGCTTATAATGCATACCATGGCATTATTTTTGGCAGAGAAATAACTGGAAACATGTCAAATTTATGAGGTTTGTGTTTTTATTCACATATGCATATGATTTTTGCATTCAAGGACTTATTAAAATGTAACATGGTTTGTCTATTTATTAGATTTTGGCTACGTGGAAGATTATCACCATTTATAGGATAGTGCAAACATAAAGTAAAGATGATATATATATATATATATTTGATATTTCTTGTTCAAGCTCTTAGAATTATCACATAGACTAAATCTATCCAGGTTTGACTATATAGATCCAGGGCTTCCTCAGAAGTAGCATCCTGAGCATGTCACAAGGTAGTGGGCCATAGGATTCTAAGACGAGCCATTGGTGGAGGTCCTAAACAGAGTTGCTGCTGTCTGGTGTGTGCTCCAGGGACCCATTCAAGACCCGATCTACCTGATCCTTTTGTCGAAGAATAAAACTCCTGACGCTGCTATGGTGGGTCAAGCCAATTTGAATATGCCATTTTAATGGGAGGCCATAATATCACACTTCTTTTCTTTAATGGCCTTGGCACAAAGTTCAGTGTGCTCTACTTTATTGGCAATGGTGATCATTCCTTCTAATGTTGGGTTACCACTAAGCCAGATGTGCTCTCTGGTCACTGGGTTATATGAATGCAATATTATTTGGTTTCATATCAGTTCTTCTGGGGGTATGGCTGAGCCAAACTGGCACAAAACCACCAGTTTTACAGACACAAAATCCTCCACTGTTTTTCCATCTCCTTTTTTGCAGGAGTAAAGGTCAGGCCTGTTTAACTCTACATACGCTAAAGGGGCATATCACCGATCCAGCTGTCTAAGAGCCACTTCAGAGTGATTGCGTTCCTCTGCCCAGAGGAGGTAATTCTCAGTAAAGACTCAGCCATTCGAGGCCAGGTGCATGTAGCAAACAAAACTTTTTCTTTGACATGGCCAAACTCTCAGAGTAAAACATTCCGGTGCTTGAACATTGACACTTGCCATGGTAGGTTCCAGTAGGGGCTAAAAGGTATCAAGTGTTCTAACATTTTCACTTACGTTTTATGTATTTATCTTGCAGCATTAATCAGCTGAATGTGGTCTTTATCAAGGGACTCCTAACTGTGCACTCCCCTGTGCACGTTTGTCCTTTGACATTTATTGTTAGTGTATATAGTCTCTCAGGACACCTACTGGTGTATACAAGGTGTGCTGATGTACACAACTGCACCGTGGCAGGTCTCTGTCATGAATCCAAGGGTGGTATGTGAGTGTAGGAGCATCCCAAGCCTTGAGAACCCTGGCAACAGGTGCTCCCTGGTGCTGCAGGTTCTTTTTTTCTGAATGCTCAGACAGCTCGCACGACTTCATGTGCACTATGCGATGGCTCAGCAAAAGTGAATTTTAATGTTAAGGGAAAGGCTACCGCTAAGAAAAGGCAGAGGAAAGGCAGGTACCAAAAGTGCTGAAGTGATGCATGAGTGTGCCGTAGCTTGATTTCCCAGTGGATAAGACGTTCCTTGTTGCCAAAATGATGTGTAGAGGCAATGGAAATGTAGAGAAGAAGAACTGGTTTATTGGCACAACCCTGAGGCCACCACCATAAAATTCATATTTTGCCAACCACCACCAACTTGCCAATCCCTCACAGTCCCAGCATTCTATGTAGCGGTGACTTCAACACATCCTAGATGATGAAGTTACAGGCCGAGGAGAGAGGGTAAGATACACCTTGGCTTCCTGTTCCTTTGTTGTGCCTTCTGTCCCGCATCCCTTTCTGGTTGCCAGATTGTATTGCTGTCTGGTATACTGGATTGCGATTGGCTTTGCATTTGGTTGGATTGTTTCTTTGTATTTCTTTGTGATTCTGCGGTTATTTCTTGGATTGTCTTCTGCGTTGTTGTAAACTGTTTCAGACTTCTTCTGACTACTCTCCCAGCAATAGGTTGCCCTTTGCCATTTGCCCCATATTCACTGAACCTTTCTCCATCTCTTTACAGGTATGATCCTTATTAGTATCATTGTTCTCCATTTCCCTTTGGTGATATATGTCATGTTCGTGGTTTAACCTTGTTTCCTTTTGTAGACTGTGGGTTGGGATCTTGGCCTGTGATTCCTCCCCATCAGCTCTCTATCTGTAACTGAGGTTGGGTGTATCATTTTTCTTTGCTCAACTCATCAGGAGCAAAGTGTGGTATATGAGGCTGAGCTTTGTGTACATTGCAATTCCATGACATCACAGGAAATGCGATCATTATAACTTTGGAAGTTTAGAAAATGCTCCTTATTCTTGGGAAAATTGTGATTTATGTTAGTGCATCTAGTTAAACACAGAAGGCTAGGGATAGTCTGAAGACGTGGTAGATCCCCTGTTCACCTCCTTATGGGCATACTTCATATAGCGCAGGGGTCTGCAAACCAGATGTTCCAACAACAACTACTACGATCACTTACCATTGAATATGCTGGAAAGGGTTGATGAGAGTTGTAGTCCATAACATCTCGAGAGCCAAAGGTTGCAGACCTCAGATATAGCGGATCGTTGATCCCTGACCCCCATTGCATCCCTACTCCCATCCACTAACCATAAACATGAGACTTTGTCAAAATTGTTAAAGCACTTCACCACAAGATTTCTATGTCATTATTTAATGATGTTATGCCTCTAGGGCCTGTGGCAAGCCAAAAGAACAACTCAGACAAGAGGACATGTTTGACTTTAATTTTTATTTAAATTAAAAGGAAAAGCCTTACTGACCCTACTACTAAAAGGGAGTTCGCTTCCTAACCAAACTAAAATAAGATGCTTGTTTATAGTCTAAAATTAAAATAGCCCTCGGTCCAAACCTATCTACTAAACTGGCCCTACCACTTAGCAAAAGCGTAAAAGAAATCGGTTGAGAGCCCTGCACCCTTGGTTCCTCACAAAGGTATCTCCATCTGTCCCAGAAATCCCTCCTGTGTCTGGATCCAATGGTTAGAAGTAAACAAAAATTCCTCTAAAAGAATTCTTGACAGCATATCAAATGTTTTTCAAAATTTCCCCAAAGTTCGAAAATGTTAAGTTCCTAAAAAACAAAATGTTCAAACTTCTCTCGGGAGGGGGATATTTCCTAACCCCTTTCCACAAACTAGGTCGATCTTAACCCACTTCAACCAACTTCTGGGTGCTCCCACGCTCCCATGGTATATGCTTTTGAACTGAAGGCCCTGGTCCTCCTCCTCCATCAAACACCAGGCATCCATGAGCATTCCTCAGAGACAGAGACAAGAGAAAATCAGGTGCTCAGGGGTTTTCTCAGCAGTCTTTATTAGCTGTAGTTACAAGACACACTCTGGAAAAAACTCAAACAATTTGCCTTCATCCTGTTTATATAGACTATTTGGATGATGCAACATCCTTATGCAAATGACTACCTTGGTCAGAGTATGCTACTGATAGGTCCTCTTAGTCAGAGACAAAACATCCCTTCACTATTATTGGATGGCTTATCTGGTGTACACCAGGTCCTCATTAACATAGCTAGCCTCCACACTTTTCTCTGATGCACAAAACTGATAAGCTTATTTTAGTCTTGGCTGGATACATTTATGACAGACCTCAACCTCTGCCAAAGGCACCTTCATCAAATCAATGTCTACTTTTGAATTGATTTTTGAGGTCCTGCCAAGTTAGTTAGTGCCTTATACTGTGGAGAAATAGATAAACTCTATCATATGGTGCCAAATAATACAGCTGGTCTCTCAAATGGTCTGCATGAAGCACATTGTGCCCTTCTCATTAACAACATGTCTGACACGGTATTCATTCTGCAGGGAGCTATTATTTATTTATTTAAGCATCTCTCACTTTGTATCCCTTATTCATGATATATCTTTATACACTTATGGTAAGTATGTGATATTTAAAACACCCTTCATTTCCTGAGTCATCCTAACCCAAATATGTGCAGTGCCATGTGCACTTTTTACGTTAAATAAAGGCACTATAATCCTGATTTCTGCAATAATAGAACAATTTGATCTCCCTATCATGTTATCTATACTCAGTTGAGGGGGGAGCTGTTGGCACCCCTATACACTTTTCATTCTGCTTATTCTACCCCTACTCCTTTAGGGTACCCTGACCCAATATATCACTTATTCCACTAAGGTTCCTGTGACCCCTTATCTACCTCTGGTTCTCTTCATTTTTTGGGGGTCCTTGTAACCCTTCTGGAGGTTTATGCTGCTCGGGTTTCTCATTCTCCCTTAACCCTTTTCCTTGTCTCATTCTCTCTCTTCTCTCAGGTCCCTGTGACTCTTGAATGGGTCTAGGGTAGTCCTTTACTCTTCCTGCTCATTCTCTCTTCTCTTCTCCTCCCTCCGACCCTGGCAACCTGTGTGCTTGCTGGGTTGCTTGCCCCAGTGAGGATCCATCCTGTAAGCGATGGCAGCATTCTCCACAGCTTGCCGCTCTCCGCTGCTGGATGCTAGTGGTCTCTGTATTTTGCTCATCTCAGCTCTCCCTCTCTTCCGCTGGCTCTCGGTCTGAGAGTGGAGAACCTTGTTCTCCCTTTGTCTCTTGACTAGGCATCTGTTTGCCGGCTATGGGCCCACCATGTCCTGCATTTTGTCGTGCCTCCCGGTCTAGTTCACTCTGCGTGGCCTCTGCTTCTACGACCTTGCACGCTTCATCATGTAGCTTGCGGCATCGCCCTCTGGCACCCCCCTCCTTCCGTGCTGCAGCTGGCTCTGCTGGTGTGCGCGGCTCCTTTCCTTGCGACCTTCTTATGTGTGAGACTCACCTTGGTGTTGGGTTTCTCCTCCTTCATTCAAGGGTTGTTGGCTCTTTGTTCTTGCTCCGCTATTCAAAATGGGCGTATTGTTCACCACAGGCTGCCAAGCATGTGAAAATATCAGCATTACCTTGAGCCAAACACATAGATGTATTGTCAGCATTAAATTGAGCCAAACACATTGATCTATTGTCAGCATTTCTTACGCCCGTGTAGGCAGATAATCCTGTGAGGGCTCAGAAATGAGAGGCGGATACAAAGTTATAATGTTTTCAGCATCATACTTCTTTATTAAATTAAATGGGTTCGATAAAGGCCTTTCTGTACCTATCCTAAAGAGAGTTTCCCTACCTAGCAAACTAAAACTAAATATCAGTCAATGGGCCTCATCACAAGTTGGGCGGTAGCCCTTAAATACGGCAGTAACGTTATTACCAGTGCATTTAAGGGTCCACCCAATCTCGAGTCTGGCATGTTTACCCCCAGCTCAGAGCTAGGGGTGAACACACCGGAAAAATGACAATTTTCAGCACAATCACTGTAAGCGGTATTCCCGCATGGTAATTGCGCTGATAATTCCCCATTGGGTCCTGGACCCAATGGGCAATGGGGACTAACAGTTAGCGCCCAACCCGTGATCCGGCGGTAATACTGCCAGACAGGTGTGCATTGACGCTAATAATGTTCCTGGGATACCACCCAACTCGTGATGAGGCCCTGTGTCTTTTCATCAAAATTGTGCTAACAGTCCTTGTATCCAAAACATATCTGACCCTCACACTTAAATAAACAATTAAAGGTGTAAGGTAAATGTTTTTGATTCTGGCTTAACAAGTATAGAAATGAAGTATGAAAATTCAACAAATAATCCTTGACTGCGGGAGGGGGTTCCCTTCCCCTGGATTATTTCAGGTAGGAAAACAAAAGTGTCTCTTTTAAAGCCTGAGTCTTTTAAGAGTAGCTGAAATGTCTCCTTCACAGTACACTTTCTTGGGAATGACAAAGAGTGTCTTTTCAAAGAAATTATAGTTTTTGTAAGGATGGAATGTCTTTTCAACTTTAAAGGTTAGCAAGAGTGTCTCTCCTTCTTGAATAACGTTTTAATATCCCCTGGTGTACTATTTTGCCAGGTATCTTTTCATCAAGTATTTTCCTTTCATAGGTTTTATGTGGATTACCTAGTATACTCCCTTGCCAGGAATCCTCCCTTCTGGGTCTTGCAGATCCCCTGGTATACTCTCCTGCCAGGTATCTTTCTCCAAAAGGGGCTTTTTCTACCTAATGTGCTTCTTTCACCAGGGCGTCCTACAATGTTCACTTTCTTTCCAAGTATAACACATTTGCACTTCTTCACTGTTTATAGTTCCCTAGCTTCCGGTACAACTTGTTCCAACTTCCCCATTTTGACATCTCATATGTGGACACTGGCTTTCTTCATTAGTACTGTTTTTCTTTAGCAATGCTTGTTCCAATTTCCCCCAAATTGACTTCTTATATAAAGGGACTTGTACACATTTTGCCTTTCAATTTCTTCATTAGCCACTTGACACGAGAAACTGGAAACTGTCTGCATATAAGCATTCACTACATGCACGGCAATGGTTCTCAACATTCCTGTTTACAGCGTTTTGTTTTGGTGCCTGCTTTCTTGTCGGAATTGTTTTTCTAGCATTTGTACCCTGTTCTTCCCATTGGATTGCTTGTGGATACCCTAAGGATTTGGTGAACCGATTTTGAACTTGGCTTTTTCCCTCTGAATTGCTGGGATATCCTAAGGATTTGGTGAACTTATTTTGAACTTGGTTTTTCCCTCTGGATTGCTTGGATACCCTAAGGATTTGGTGAACAGTGAGTACTTTGGACACTGAAGAACTGTATTTGTTTTTCTTTAGTTTCTTGTGACATTGGTTTTTGGTCTGTATTTCCTGCATTCATCATCTGAAACTGGATGACTTACTTCTCTGGGGGAACAGCTGTCATTTGCTCAGCATCCTGGTGGATGCACCCTTGTCTGGCACTGGTTTTTAACTGATCCTGGTTTGTCACCATGGTGCACTCGCCTTCTTCAGTACTAGGTAGGTGAGGTGTGCTGCTAACTCGTTGTTACCAAAGTATGCTTGGTCATACGTCCTGTTCTTTTCTTTACAGCTACCAAGGGCTTGGGGCTCCACGTTTCAAGTCCACTTTTGGCCCTAATGACTGGTGAGGGAGTACTTTAGTAATCTCCCTAGCTGGTACTTGGGAACACAGGTATAAGCTCGCCTGGGATTTTATGTCACAACAGATTGAGAAGCCTTTACTCTCCCACCTGAATGTATTGAAGCAGTCAGCAACCTGCTTTAGTGCTGGCTATAAGCATGCTCAGAACAGATAGGACCGCTACTACATCAGTGTCTAGACTTCATCCAAAGCAAACATCATGCTCTACCTCCGGATGAGGAGTGTGGGGAAGTCGCAGCTCCCCCACAATCATCTGCACAAGCCCCTACTTATGTACCCACTCCTTTTCCGTTGGCCTCACCAGAAAGATTTTGTGGTGATCCGTGTAAATTCCATACTTTTGTAGACCCCAAGCATTCCCCAATTCCACAACAAAAGTTGCTTTTATCCTGTCCCATCTGCGGGGAATGGCGTCTACTTGGGCAATTGCCCGGTTTTGTATGATTTTGATTTATTTATCACTGAAATGACCTGGGTTTTTTCAAAATTGAACTTCCTTGGCATTTTCAAACTATGCATTACAACCAGTGCACATCCCCACCTTGGGACACCACCAACTCACTCCCCCACAACACCTAAAAAAAAATACCACCCTTCCAACTCCCATCATGCCGTATATGCAACACAATCCCAATGAGTTCACACTTTAGGGGACATGCCTCCTCCATGCATAACAGTTTCAAGGTCTCGAGACTGGCCATGCAACCTCCTCCTCCTGCAATCTCTTTTCCAGATGGCGTCCCAAAGCATAATCAGCAGCATGTGTACTCTCCCATGTCAGATCCATATCACCCACATCCAACTGTGCCCACCCAACCTGTGTCACTGGCCATACTTCTCAAATGAGGGGACCTATTGTCCTTCGATATTAGTCCGGGATTCGTCCAAGAGATGTTTAAGGAATATCATAAATAGCTAGTTCCTTTGCCGCCCATTCCCTCTCCTTCGGTATGCACTGAATTTCCACAGCTGAGTTAGGCAACATCTAGCTGCCACTAACATGACCCTCACCATATGCCCCACACCCATCTCCCCCTCTAACCACACCCTAAAAAGGAGGAACTGTGGCAAAAGCTCCCTATGAACCTCATCAATCCCCTTTGTCCATGATAACACATCTCTCCAATAGGTTTGTACTTTAGGGTATCCCCACCACATGTGCAAGTAGTCCCCCTTTGCCCGCTTACATTTCCAACAATGCGGGTCATACCCCTTGCGCATCTTGGCTATCACTGCCAGTGGGTAGAGCCGTCTGTGGAGCAATTTCAGGGCTTGGTGTCTATATTTCAGGGATACAGTTGAACAGGAGACTTTCCTACACATTAAGGACCACAGTGGATCATCAGCTTCCTTGCCTAGGTCTTTTCCCCCCATCTGCTTCTGGCTGGGGGAGGCTCCCTGAGCTCTGCCAACAATATTGCCCTATAGAGCACACAACCAGTCCTTTCATTCAAACCTTCGTAAGTAGTAACTGCTCAAAGTTCATCAACCCCCTACTCAGATTATCACCCTAATGATCTTCCGTCAAGACTCCCTTCATCTGCAAGTAGCGGAATACTGACAGCTTCCTGACACCCAAGCACCCCTCCAGCCTATCCCACGAGATGAAGGCCCTTCCTTCCCACATTTGACCAGCTCTGCTCAACCCCGCCTCAGACCATAGCTGAAACACCAGCTGCTCCTCCACCCCATCCCACAGAGAGGGGCCCAGATACATATGAAGGGTGATGACCATGTAGACAGCACATTGTTTCCCCTCTTTCTTCCATAGGCACCATAGGAGCTCTAGGACTGGGTGGTATAGCACCCTCTTCGGGATGTGAGACATTGTCACCCATAACAATTCCCGAAGAGAGACCGGGGAGAGGATTGCATTGTCCAATAGCACCCATTGCTTGTCAAAGCGCGGGTGCATCCAGATGATCTGCCTACACATGAAGCTGAGCCGCAATGTAATAGGTCAAGAGTGAGAATTAAGCTTCGGGGGAGTGTTTTGCGCTCGAGGTCAGGCCTTTCAAAGTAAAAATTGTTTCAAACAAACGTAGTACATGTCCAAATCATGTGAGATGTTTATTTTCCAAAAGAAGCAACAGCCGACACATGTTTCGACCTTTGGTCGTTGTCAAGGCTGTGTATATCATGAAAGAGCAACATTAATGACAATATACATAACAGTGAAATTATCATTAGTTCATAGAATTGAACATGAAACCATAAATCCATAAAAAGAGGGAAATAAATCATACAATATTGTTTCATGTACCAGGTCAGGATTTGATGGTGGGAGTCAGAACAGGATAGGATTTCAATACCAAATGATAGAAAGAAAATATAAAGTTGCAATGAGCAAATTGGCAAAAGTTGTTCTTCCATTATATTCAATACACATTAAATGATGACCTTAAAAAAGTTATTCTTGATAAATAAACACCAAGCTCATACAGGGTTTGTGAGGTGTTCCATCTATCAGTACCCGATATGACCAAAATATAACGCGAATTTAAAGATCTAAAAAGTGTATCCTGTATATACTGAAATAATTCAAATGAAACCTACTCACCCTGAAGTTAGATCCAATGTCTTTAGCAACTAATGTTTATAATTATCTCATGAGACCAATGGGACATCAAACGGGTTTTCCGAAGAAATGATTGTTGGTAATTCTGCAGTGAATGAACATTTATATATCAATCTATGATAAACTATTTGATGACAGGGACTGTGTGTTAATACAAGCAATGATTGTTTTACCTTGTTAAGGAATAGCGAATGTACAGGCAAAATGGATTTCAATGGGCCATTTCTGGCGTACGTATCTTTATGTGGCCTGCAAAATTATATGAAGATTTTTTAATGATATGATATGGCCATTAAAATTTAATCAATACCCATAGAAAATGATATGATTTTTTACTAATGTGCGTGGGCACAATACTCCATTCAGCAAGAGTGATACCGTGTCCATTATGGTAGTGTCTTGTTAGTAAAAGTTGAATAAGTGAAAAATAATATTGAAAATGTGGCCCCATATATACATAAACTGTACTTTATTCCCCCAAGTAGTCCCCTTGAGATAAACAAACCCAATTTAAGTGATTAGCATCGCAAAAATTCCATACCTTCTAGTTGTGGGGACAAATCCCTGATCCTGATCTGTGAGGCAGTCCCTTTCGGTTCCCTCAGCAAGGCTTTTCAGCCGCGAATGCGGCTACCGCGCCACACTAAATGGCGTTCGTAACGTAATGACATCACGCGTGTACGTGATGCGTGAAGTCATCAATGTAAACATGAAAAAGGTTTGCTAAAGAGGGCGCAAACTTTTTTATGGCACAATTTGAGGAGGTTCATATATACAGCAACACTGAATACAAGAGCAATCTGATTGCTTGGAGACGCTTCATTAACGATATACTTATTGTTTGGAAAGGAGATTCTGGGTCTTTTGAAAATGTTGTACAACATGTTAATAAGAATGACTTTGGGCTAAATTTTGTCGGTACTGCAGACGCAGATGCAATTGACTTTTTAGATCTGCATATTTTCATTGAACAGGGCAGTATCCAAACTAAGACGTTTCGCAAATTAACAGAACTGAACTCTGTACTCCAGGCACAAAGCAGCCATCGACGCTCCACAATTGAAAATATTCCTTCTGGTGAATTCTACAGGGCCAGAAGGAATTGCAGTAGGGACTCTGATTATGAAGAAGAAACAAAAGTTTTGAGATCTAGGTTCTTGAGTAGAGGATATGAATCAACATGCATTAATAAAGCAGAGAACAAATACCTAAAATACAAACAGTCAGATTTACTCTCTGAGCGCTCTAGTGCGAAGCATGCATCGCAACACATTGCGATCATTACTCAGTTCTCAAAAGACTCATCTATTCTTTATCGCTTGGTTGATAAACACTGGAATATATTGAAATTGGATAATGATTTGACTCCCTATCTTTCTGATAAACCCAAGTTCACCTATACACGAGCTCAGACAATAAAACAAAAACTTAGTCCGTCTTTTCTAGAAACTAAAGTCAATGTTTCAGAAGAACATTGGTTGAAGAAAATCATTGGGTTTTTCAAATGTGGTAATGGCAATCAATGTCAGTACGCCCACAGCAATTGTCAATCTTTCACAGACATGAATGGGAATGTGGTTAAAATTAACCAATTTATCAATTGTCGCACTACGAATGTTGGGTATGCTATCATTTGTGTCTGTGGCAAGCTATATGTAGGGAGCACAATTAGACAATTGAGAGTTCGGATCAGGGAGCATTTGTCTAGTTTAAGAAACAATGACCCCAAATCACTGTTGGACATTCATTGGCGAGAATGCCATCAAATGCACAATAGCAATGATATTCGTTTCATTGGACTAATGAAGGCTAAGTTAGGCAAAAGAGGAGGCAATGTTATGCTCAAATTGAGGCAACAGGAGTGTAAACTAATTTGCTTTTTAAGATGTACCCAAGTGGGTTTGAATTGCGACCATGAAATGCATGTGTTTCTTTAACCATATACAGGCTAGTCATAAAACCACTCTTAGGTGGTTGTGCGGTGCCATTCTTCAGTAACCCGATATAAAACACACATGGGGAATTTTCCATAATATTAACGTAATTGTTTTACCCCAGTACATGTGAACAAGTCCTTTTTTCTCCTACAATATAATTCATCTATTATTACATTAGGAGTGGAAACCAACAAGGGAATTATGTTTACCCTTCACCAATAATGATATATATATACTTTGTTGCCAACAACAGATATAGTGCGCTGACAATGTGCGTCGTCATGTTTACATTGATGACGTCACGCGTCATGTACACGCGTGACATCATTACGTTACGAACGCCATTGCTGAGGGAACCAAAAGGGACTGCCTCACAAATCAGGATCAGGGATTTATCCCCACAACTAGAAGGTGCGGAATTTTGCGATGCTAATCACTTAAATTGGGTTTGTTTATCTCAATGGGACTACTTGGGGGAATAAAGTACAGTTTATGTATATATGGGGCCACATTTTCAATGTTATTTTTCACTTATTCAACTTTTAACAAGACACTACCATAATGGACACGGTATCACTCTTGCTGAATGGAGTATTGTGCCCACGCACATTAGTAAAAAATCATATCATTTTCTATGGGTATTGATTTAATTTTAATGGCCATATCATATCATTAAAAAATCTTCATATAATTTTGCAGGCCACATAAAGATATGTATGCCAGAAATGGCTCATTGAAATCCATTTTGCCTGTAAATTCGCTATTCCTTAACAAGGTAAGACAATCATTGCTTGTATTAACACACAGTCCCTGTCATCAAATAGTTTATCATAGATTGATATATAAATGTTCATTCACTGCAGAATTACCAACAATCATTTCTTCGGAAAACCCGTTTGATGTCCCATTGGTCTCATTAGATAATTATAAACAATAGTTGCTAAAGACATTGGATCTAACTTCAGGGTGAGTAGGTTTCATTTGAATTATTTCAGTATATACAGGATACACTTTTTAGATTTTTAAATTTGAGTTATATTTTTGTCATATCGGGTACTGATAGATGGAACACCTCACAAACCCTGCATGAGCTTGGTGTTTATTTATCAAGAATAACTTTTTTAAGGTCATAATTTAATGTGTATTGAATATAATGGAAGAACAACTTTTGCCAATTTGCTCATTGCAACTTTATATTTTCTTTCTATCATTTGGTATTGAAATCCTATCCTGTTCTGACTCCCACCATCAAATCCTGACCTGGTACATGAAACAATATGGTATGATTTATTTCCCTCTTTTTATGGATTTATGGTTTCATGTTCAATTCTATAAACTAATGATAATTTCACTGGTATGTATATTGTCACTAATGTTGCTATGTCATGATATACACAGCCTTGACAACGACCAGAGGTCGAAACACGTGTCGGCTGTTGCTTCTTTTGGAAAATAAACATCTCACATGATTCGGACATGTACTACGTTTGTTTGAAACAATTTTTACTTTGAAAGGACTGACCTCGGGCGCAAGACACTCCCCCGAAGCTTAATTCTCAATCTTCAATATTATTCACAAACTCTGTGGGAAGTTTGAGGGGGTAGTTTTTTGTTTTGCTGCCAGGTTAATTAGAACTAATTGTAAAGGCAGGTCCTGGAACCAATTGAGAGTGGTCACTAGCGCGCCAACAAGGACTGATCCCACATTATCAATAATTTTCTAATAGGTCAAGAGGTCTGGAAACCCCCACCTCCTCCTCCTGTAAGCGATCCTATGTTTGGCCCCTGCCCAGAGAAATTTCAACAGGGCCGCCTTTACTTCGTCCAGAAAAGACCTCAGAACTGTCACTGGGAGCATCTGGAATAAGAATAGGAATTTGGGCAGCACCACCATCTTGATACAGTTTAGGCACACCATCCACGTGAGCTTCAACCTCGCACACCCCTCCAAATCTTTCTGCACTCCCGACCACAATGAGGCATAGTTCTTAGGGAAGAGATCACCGTAATGACGCAACACCTGTACTCCCAGGTATTTGAATGTGTCCTCTTCCTCCTTGATTTGCAACCCCCTAACATACTCCCTCTCAGCTTCCAACAACACGCCTGCCGCATGTGCTACATACTTCTCCAGGTTGACTTTGAAGCCAGATAACTCCCCATATCTCCCTAAACTCTCCAGGACCCTTGGTATGGACTGCATCAGCTTAGTGATGTAAAGCAGAGCATTGTCTGCAAACCCACTCATTTGCTCACTAGCCCCCCTATTATGACCTCCCCTATTCCCTCGTCACTCCTCACCCCATTGGCCCACAGTTCCATAACTAATTCATAAAGCAGCGGAGATAGCGGGCACCCCTGTCTGGTACCCCGCCTGAGCGAGAAGGCCTGCAACGTGTACCCGTTCACCACCACTCATGCCGACGGCTCTGAGTATAGTGCCTACGCACAATGAAACCTGTCTGGTCCGTGTGAATCAACCGAGGGAGGCATGACTCCAGGCGTGACGCTTGCAGACAGGCAAAGATTTTGGCATCCGCAATTAGCAGAGAAATGGGCCTGTAGGAGGCACAGTTGGCTGGATTCACGGGTTTTGTGATCACTGCTATAAGGGCCTGGAGAAACGTCAGCGGTATGTTACCCTGCCCGACAATGAAGTTAAACAACTTAGCCAGGGGTGTCGCCAAGAGGGATTGATACTGTTTGTAAAAATCAGCAGTAAACCCATCCTACCTTGTGGCTTTACCTGCGTTCAACTTTTGTATTGCCCTCAGCACTTCCTCCCATGTTACCTCCTTCTCGAAAGCCTCCTTTTCAGCCATTGTGAGTTTGGGGAGCTGCATCCTTGCGAGGTAGGTTTGCATCTCCTCTGCCAATGCCTCTGTCTGCTTGGTCTACATGTCTCATTAATATGCAAACTAAGCCAAAATATTCTCTCCTCTCTCCACCATAACCCCATCAACCCCGCCCACCCTATCCACCCTTCTCTCCACCCTGCATCCCAGCACCCTGCTCGCCATGAAAGCCCCAACCGCGTCCCCGTTCATAATATTTTTGTCTCACAAATCTCACCCTCTTCACTACCTCACCAATTGACACTGAGTCGAGCTCCTGCCTCTTGTCCCCCATCTCTTCCAAGAGCCTCCCCCTTTCTGCTTCTTTTTGGACCAGCTGAGTTCTCATGACACTCAGTTCCACTCTGAGCCTGGCCTCGACCAGCCCCCTCTTCCTTTTCTTACGCGTCCCTTCCACAATGAGCAGTCCCCTGAACGTAGCCTTTGCTGCTTCCCATACTGTGGTCATGCTCACTTCCCCATTATCATTAGTTTCAAAATACACCCCTGTCTCCCTCCCCAGGAAGTCCCGGAATACTCAGTCTCTCACCAACATGTCATTGCACCTCCAGTGTGAGTGTCGCTGAAGTGGCTTTGCCAGACTCCACTCCGCAACCACCAGCTCATGGTCTGACCATGTCACAACCTCAACTTTTGGCCCTGTTAGATCTGCTGCCCGGTCCCTGTGGTACCAACAGCAAGTCTATCCTCGTATATGACTGATGTGCAGGGGAGAAGAATATATAGCTCCCGGGCCCCTGATGATGTCTTCGCCAGATGTCCACCCAGTAGTAGTCCTGAAGGAGTGCCTGAAAGTCAACGTTTTCCTTACTCAGTGCTCGTGGCCCCCCTTCATTTGCTGACCATCAGTTCAACCCTGGGTCAGCCACTAGATTAAAATCACCCTCCAGGATTGTGGCACCTTCTGCCCAGTCTTCGAACGATGCGAATTTCTGACTCAGGAATGTCACCTGCCCTGTGTTGGGTGCATATAGTGTGGCCAGCGTGACTCTTACTCCCTAATGAAGACCTTTTATCCCCAGAAACCGGCCCGAACCCCCTTCTTGATTTGAACTTCCGTCATCCTAAATGCTGTTCCTACCAAGATACACACAGCCTCCTTCTTGCGATCCCTATGAAAGGCCCAGTGGGACTTCCTTATGGTTTTTGCCTTTATCGCTGATTCCTCTCATCATTTGTAGTGAGTCTCTTGGAGGAAGAGGATCGCCGGCACTGCTTGCGGTACATTTTCCCTGTTAGTGATCTCTTATTTTGGGAGTTCAGCCCCTTTACGTTTAACATGGCCACCCTCAGCTCAACCATAGCCCTGTGGGTCTTTTCGCTGCTCATTCTCCCCTTCCCCCATTACACAACCTCTCCTTTCCTTCTGTAGTGACCACTGCATGGAATCACTCTCCCGCTTTTCGCCCGGCCCTACTCTTGCACCCTCAACTGAGGTGCCCGACTGCATGTCCCAAGCATCCCAGGCACACCTGCCGAATCACCAGGGATGTGTACCCATATCCTGGTCACTGTGTCTACTCCTTCACCCCCTTATATTTCCATAGCTCCCCGTGAAGCCCTTATTCCGCCCAGAGTGAATTCCCACTGCCCAACCTCCATTGTACCCCACTCCCAACTCCCCATCTGGTCCTACCACATCATCCACCACTTTCCTAAACCCAACACCCAGAGACAAATTCTAACTCACCCCACAAACAAGTGCCCCCCTCCCGTCCCAACCTCTTTTCCCAATGGGAACAAAGGAGATCCCTGGGTATAATGCCCAAGGCCCCTCAGGAAAAATGGATACAAACTTTAGCATCAATTCAGTCCTCTATGCCCCCTTCACGTGCCATCTCTCTGGGGTGATGGGGTGTTAAGTCTCTGACATGTCCTCGACCCGGAACTCTGTGCCTTCCCAAAGCTGTCTTCGGACCCATGAGCTCTCAGTGAGGATCAGCCCCCCTGCCACATACCTGTTGGGATGCTCCACAACGGGCCCCCACAAGCTCCTCCGTAGCGCACTTGATCTCCACCTCTGTAACCAAGTGATATCTTGCTGCCTCGCCCTCAAATACCAGCGCAAATGGGTAGCCCATCTGTACTTCACCCCCTTCTCCTGAAGCTATTTTGTGAAGGTTCTTTACTTCTCCGGGCTGACAAGTCCTGAAAAATGGCAACCCGGCAGTCCCTGTAATCAATGTCCCCCATATTTCGCACCTTGTTGAGTATTTTCACCTGCCTCTGTGGTAGTGCAGCTGCGCCAGGACCAAGCGCAGCTCTCTGCTCCCCCTTCCGGCATGACACACTCTGTCCATGGTTACCCGCTCACCCTCTTTGGAGCCCAGGACCATTCCTATTACCCCGTGGATATTCCGCTCCAGGCCTAGCGGGGATTCCCTCTCCACCTCCTGCAGCCCAAGGAACCGATGATCATTCCACCGCTCCTGGTTCTCGACATCATCCACCTTGAGGCGCAACTCCGCCTCTTGCCATTTCACTGCCAAGAAACAGACCTCCGTCTGCACCTCCAGTATCCCCAGTGAGCCCTGGTTAGCCTCAATCCCCTCCACTCTCTCCTCCAGGGTACCCATCTTTGCTGATAGGTTGACCACCTTCATCCCTATGTCCGTTTGCATCCCTCTGACCTCCATGCGTATGGCCTGAATGTCACTCTTGTTTGTACCAGTCTCTGCCGAGCAGGGGTGGGGTCCCCCTTCTCCCTTGGCCTTCACCATCTCCTCTCCGTCCTGGTATCAATATTGTGCAAGGGCTCCTTGACAGCTCATCCACTTATTTCCCCCTCTTTTCCAATCGGGGTCCTGGGACCCTGGACGGGCTAATACAGCCCTCCTTGCTCGCTCCCCACCTCAATGTCTCTGGACACACCCTGAGGGGGGCCAGGCCAAGGGGATCTGCCAGCCCTATCCTTTCAACGGGGCACTCAAGGTTTCTCCTTTGCCCCTGCCCCCCTCCTCAGTGCACTGTTATTGTTCCTGAAAAGTGTCAAGGACTGTTCAATCCACGGGCTCACCCCGCCCCACCTGCTCCCACCTTTTCGCTTGGGGTCAGGCTTTCTTTACATGTGAAGGGCCCCGGTCCCAGAGAAGGGGTCTGGGACTATTTTAGTGAATTTCATTGGTTTTTTCCAGTGCACTATAATTTGCTACAACTTACTAATATCATATTTACCCCAATATAGCAACATGTATCTCCAATTTAGAAAGTTTCACATTAAAACTTCCCCCACCTTCTAGCATCATTTTTAACACTTCTATACACGTTTTGCAACTTTTTCCACTGTTTTGTGTTCAGTGATGTTCGCGAACATCTGACATCATCGCAGACTCGGACAGTGTCACGTGACCACATGCCCGGCATGATGACGTGTCGGTGAATGCATCTGCACTTTTCAAATGGGTCTGTGCTTCGCAAACAGTTCAGGACTGCATTTTTCAGCTCAACCAGGAACTTTGAAGCTCAAAATGTACCCTTGCACAGCTCCTACACGTATTATTAGTCATTATAGATTAACAATCTAGCACACAGCACATACTTATACAGAATATTAGGAAAACTGCTATTTATCTTACAAATGGCATCAGCTATTGCCATCCTGTACAGGAGCTGTTAGACCCCCCCCAAACAGAATGTAGTGCAGATAAGGCCCCTCCGCCTCAAACCGAATGTTGATAACTTGTCGGGTTGATCAATGACTTTAAATATTGTCAAAATAAGAAATGTAGTGCTTTTCAGGAAAGCGCTTTGAAAAATGATCTATTTTATGGGGTTAGAATGTCTTGTGTGATAGAAGGTTTGTTAAGTAGTATTTGCTAGTATACATTATTGAAAAACTAGATTCGAATTGGAGCATGTATCAAATTTTGACCAGAAATTGGGTAATCCACCATTTTGTGATGTGCCAGGCATGGTCAGGCAATTTCTAAGATGGTAGCTTTTCTGCTAAGTCATTATGACATCAATGGAGAACTTTCTTTTATAAACGTTTATCTAGAGGACACTGATGGAAGATGAGCTGAACAAAACCTGTTAAGACTGGGTCTGAATGGCAGATAGGCCGACCAATCACAAGCAGGAAGAGAGGTTGTGCATTGATCATGCCATTATAGGCCAACGAATCACAGGCAGGAAGGGGGTGGTACTTTTGATCAGGCCATCACCTCACCTTCCTAGAATGTATATAAGACAGGGAGAGCCCAGAGATTTTAGGAGAGTTCCAGAGATGTCTTTGCTGCATGATGTGTCCTGTCTTCTGGAAGAAAATAAAAACTTGATGTCTTTGAAAATCCTGCTTCAGTTTCTTGATGTGCTTCAGAGTCCCATTCCTTATCCAGGAGTGCCAGGGCCCAGAGAGATGGTGTTGAGACAATCTTTACAATCCCCCCCCCCCGAACAGCCACCACCACCAACTGCATGACCTACACAACAAAAAAAGCACAGTACTTCTAAAGACAATGAAGAGGACCAAGAAGGTGAGGTAGAGGAAGTCCCTACCTTGAGCACTGACAGAGAATCATGGGTGCGGCAGTTATTTACCACTGTTGGAAATGTACCAAAGACTAAAGCTACCAAAGTGAAATGCACTGAGTGCAGCATTGTACTCAGCCACGGACAACCTGGACATTACTCCTACGGGACCACCTCCATGCACCGCCACACCCAATCCAACCACTGCAATGCTCTCAGAAAGGCTGTTCCCTTCTTAGCAAGTAGTAGGCTGTCTTCCTTCACCTCAGCTTCCTCAACCAGTACTGTAACCACACAGCCTACTTCTATGGGACACACAATCCCACCAGCTACCTTGCAAGCAATAAAAGAGGCTGTTGATCCATATCTTTCGAAGACAACAGTCCTCTGTATATACTGCAACACACCACACTGCAGGGGGAAGCAATTTCAAAGTGCTTTGATCAAGGAGCATAAGAAACTGCTGCCTATCTTAATTCTAACACATGTGCAACATCTTCCCCTGCCACCTGCCCCTTCATATTAGTGCTTGGTGCCTCTTCCCTCTTTTCCCTCCCCACCTTACTTTCTAACCTCTCCTGCAAAAAAAAGGTTGCACCTTTCACAGTTAAAAAATAGAACTAAAAAAAAAATCTTATAGACTCCATCTACTTTACATATCTCAGTAAAGTACATATATTCAATACGATTTTCCAACATTTCCATTGGTATTTTGTGTTATGCTAATGGGAATAATGTGGCGTTCATCCACCATAGGGGGATAACGGCCTGCAAGCCCAAGTTATCAGCCCAAGCGAAGCAAGGGCGGATAATGAGGGCTTCGGACCGTTATACCCCGTTCCAGCCCTTGCAATGATGGATGAAGGCCATTAGCACCCCGGGTTGCCAAAGCGGTAAACCGGGGTGCTAAAAAAAAGGATTTTTCTTCCTACACCGTAGCATGCGCGTCATCCCACTGTAGGAAGGAAAATCCTTGTGCATCCCACTGTAGGAAGGAAAATTATGATGTCCTCTTTGATGTCCTGGTCATTAGTCTTAGCAGTGCACGGTGGTGGCAGGAGTTATGGTTGCTTACCTTACCACAAGTGGAGAATTTCTGGGGTTTTTCGATTTTACTTATAACCATAACGTCCCTTTTACAACGTTTTTTCACTGAATTTGAAAGGTTTTTATTAGTGGAATTTAACCATAACGTCCCTTTAACAATATTTTGTTCACTGAATTTCATAGGTTTTATTAGTGCAACTTAACCATAACGTTCCTTTAACAATGTTTTGTTCACTGAATTTCAAGGGTTTTCCCAGGATACCCATAATTTTCTATATGTTACATACATCATATTGACTCCAACGTGATAGCCGCGGAGTTCGCAGTCCACCCAAAAGCACAGGGGTTATCTTACAATGTTGTGTCCTTCAATCGACAAAGACATATACATAAAACATCAATAGATATATTTACTACATCCACAAATAAATATTTATAGGAAATTTGTACTTCAAAAGCTACAACTCTGTTTTCATTTAGTGCACAATATAATGGAATGCACCAAACACAAAGCTTAACTGTACACCTCACAGTATCACGTCAGTACAACCCTGCTTACAGACTGACAAGCACCGGCCACTTATTTCGGAAAAAGCTCTTCGAAAATAAAGTACACTGTATTTCTTTCTCTATTATTACAATTTGTTATGCATACATAACTTATAAGAAATAGCACTATTGTTTTGTTTGAACAAAAATGGAAAGCGCACTGAAATGGTTAGAGGAATATTTCCCCAAAGACGAAATTACTGAAGAAAACAGCTCTAATGGTGTACAATACATTTTTTAAAACAAAAAAGTAATGTAATTTGATCAAATGTCACTATAATATGCTTTTCTTTTTAACAGTACATAGTGGTGATGAGGAAACCAGGGCCCAATTCCATTTGAGAGAACCTGAAGATTTAAACAGAGAGCCCCCAACCCCAAATGTACATAATTAACTAATCTAGTTTTCATCAAAAATGGACAAACTGAATAATAATTTCATGCAGTTGCTCACATTTGTGAAAACCTATGTCAAGGAAAATGTTTGCGATCACTGCCCTACTTGTACCTGTACCTGTTCACGTTGTCCCAACCAATCATGCCCATTAACTTCCCTTACTGTAAATGAAAGACGCTTTGATGACACCTCACTACCTTCCTCCCCTCATGAACATTGTATATAAAATCCAAATTCTGCCATTTATGTTTCCCATTCCGATTCCCCATCTCTTTGTTAATTGAATGTATGTGTTTTTCAATAAATATATGTGTGTATTGTCTTGTGCCATTTTTTTTTTTATAACTCAAATTATAGGTCCACGGACTACATGACTGTCCGGGATGTCTGTAATCTAAATGGAGGTGCCCCCGGACACCAGCAATGTCTGGACATGTCTGTTTTCTCATGACGCACTTTCATTTAGTCTGGGGACCCGGCGCCTGTCCTATGAACACTGACACGCATGCGTACCTTGTCTCCCAGTGGGCCCGGACACTGCCCCTGTCTGTACTTGTCCACTCTCGTGTGGCGCACTTTAAATTAGTTTGGGGACTCTGCCCCTGTCCTGCTGACACTGGCGCACATGCGCACCTCATCTCACTGTGCCCTGGGACACTGCGCCTGTCCGGACGGACTTTTAATTCGTTTGGGGACTCTATCTCTGTCCTGCAGACACTGGCACACATGTGCACATCGTCTCCCGATCCAATAGGTGTCCGCAGGATAGCTGCTGTGTCCGAGGATGTCCTCATGTGACCGCACCCATGCGGCGTGACAGAAGTCCGTACCCCCGGGCAGTTCAAAACTGCATTGATGGCCAATCTAGGGTGTTTCAAGCTGAAACGTTACCCTTGCAGAGATACTAGACTGTGTCTTAGTTGATCTGGCAACTTTTTATAACTTTTAAGCCCTATGTGTGGCTCTATAGTCCGCTGACAGTCGCGTGGTCCCCGGACAGCCCCTCTGAAGGGACCCACCCATCCATTACTGTACCTCATTCTCAATCTGACTGTCTAGGAGAGAGCACCTGTTGTTTTTATGTGCAGATCTTTGCAGAAAATGTATTGGAGACCAGCATGGCAACTGTTATGGCCACTTCAGCTCCCCAACCACCACCACCATCTGGAGGGCTTGGAGAGGGGAACAGGCGTGGAGATACAGAGGAGGATCCATAGGAAGATGAGGTACAAGAAGTCCCTCTCTCCGCTCCCGTCGTGAGTACTGGTTGTGGCAGCTGTTTACCGCCATGGGGGTGTTTCAAAGGCTCAGACAGACAAGGTTTGATGCACTGAGTGCACTCAGTCATGGAAAGCCGGGTCTGTTCTCCTGCGGGACCTCTTCCATGTGGCTCAACCTCAAGTCAAACCACAAGGAAGCAGTGAGAAAGGTGGTACCTTTCAGAGAGAAGAGTAGGCTGATGCCCTCTACCTCATCTTCATCATCTGCTCCTCTCACCACAAGGGGTACTCCGGTAGGGCAGAAGATCCCTCGGAAGCCTCACAGGCCATATATAACACTGTCGACACTAACCTTTCAAGTGTGTACTGTGACATACTTCTCTGTAGGGGGGAGCAGTTTCGGAGTGCTTTCGAGCCACGGTAAAGAAGCACGAGAAACACTGCCCCCTACCTGACTAAGGCCCACCCAACATCTTCCTCTCTCCACCTGCCCCTTCGTCCCTGTGGTTGGTGCTCCTCCCTGTAAGTGACTTCAATCCAGCACTCCAACTAAGTCAATGTTTAGTATGGGGTGCCCTTATTTATATATTTTTATGCCAAAGTTCTTTAAATCTGGATGATGAACCCTTATATAACTCCCCTCTCTTTGGCTCTCCCTGACCTCACTGAGCCAAGAAGTAGGTTTGTTTTGCAAATTAAAAGGTTTATTGGAAGAATTGAACAACATAGATATATCACACTTTTATGAATAAAATAATGTCTGAATAGCACACCTATGAATATGAACAGTAATCAGTAATGGGCAATATCACAATATCAACAATCCTTTAATCACTCAGGAGTAGGAATAGAAAGGATAAGGTAGCAGAGAATACTTTATATGATTCAAGGAAATGCAATAATAGGAAAGAATGCAACACAGAAATAAACGTGATATGATTTCAATCAAAAGATAATATGATCACTTTTTCCCCTTTGTCCAAATAAATAAATAAACAAGGCCATGGTTGAGGTATTTAACTGCCTCTGGCCATGGCATGCCACTTACACACCTGCAGAGAGGCAAAGCTGCCTACAATTCACGCCCACTCCCCACACCCCACTGCACCTCCCCTCCCATTACAACTCTGGCACAAAACCATTCAGTGACTAATGGCCCATCATTAGCAGTTTCCTGCCAGCATTGTGATGGGAGGGGCTGGTATTAGCTGCAGGGGGAACTGAAGAGCCCTTATTGTTGCGCTTATGAAGAAATAAGCGCAACAATAAGGGACTAATTGACAGAGAAAAAAAAGCAGTTTGCAAAAATGCGCTCAAATCACCATTCGGCCACAAGGTGGCAATGGTGCATAATCACTTAAGGCATTAAGGGGCCGATTCATGGAACAAACGTGCGCCGAAAATCTTTGCGCAAGCAGAAAAAAACAGGCGGACGCGCACGTGTGCGATTCATGGAAGTCCCTGCGCGTGTACACCTCGGGATGTGCGCCAAACCCGTGCATGGCGCACAAGTCACTGCAACATCCCGAAAGGCGTGCGCGACGTGCACAGTGAAAGCGCACAACCTCGGCGCATACACCAGAAAGTGGGCGGGACACGGGGCGTAACGCGTGGAATGGGGAACAACGCGCGAAAATAAGGGCGTAACTGGGGATGTACTGCAGGGAAGCAGACGGAACGCCCACACGCACTCGAACCACACGTATTCATGGAATCGAATAGGGCAAAGACACGCACAGCCAAAGACACGCACAAGCTGAAACACGTCCGCCACACGTAGGCAGGCGGTAGAGTCCCAGCGCATCACAAAAGTGGCAACATACAGCAATTGGGCCTGTGCGAGCGGGGTACGTGTATTTCGGGGGCGCGCAGGAAGTTACACACGCAATTGAGCGGGGAACGTGTATTTTGGGGGTGCGCGTGAAGTTACACACGCGATTGAGCGGGGTACGTGTATTTCGGGGGCGCGCGGGAAGTTACACACGGGATTGAGCGGGGTACGTGTATTTCAGGGGCGCGCGGGAAGTTACACACGCGATTGAGCGGGGTACGTGTATTTCGGGGGCGCGCGGGAAGTCACACATGCGATTGAGCGGGGTACGTGTATTTCGGGGCTGCGCGGGAAGTTACACACGCGATTGAGCGGGGAACGTGTATTTTGGGGGTGCGCGTGAAGTTACACACGCGATTGAGCGGGGTACATGTATTTCGGGGGCGCGCGGGAAGTTACACACGGGATTGAGCGGGGTACGTGTATTTCAGGGGCGCGCGGGAAGTTACACACGCGATTGAGCGGGGTACGTGTATTTCGGGGGCGCGCGGGAAGTCACACATGCGATTGAGCGGGGTACGTGTATTTCGGGGGCGCGCGGGAAGTTACACACGCGATTGAGCGGGGTACGTGTATTTTGGGGGTGCGCGGGAAGTTACACACGCGATTGAGCGGGGTACGTGTATTCCAGGGGTGTGCGGGAAGTTCCACACGCAATTGAGCGGGGTACGTGTATTTCGGGGGCGCGCGGGAAGTTACACACGGGATTGAGCGGGGTACGTGTATTTCAGGGGCGCGCGGGAAGTTACACACGCGATTGAGCGGGGTACGTGTATTTCGGGGGCGCGCGGGAAGTCACACATGCGATTGAGCGGGGTACGTGTATTTCGGGGGCGCGCGGGAAGTTACACACGCGATTGAGCGGGGTACGTGTATTTTGGGGGTGCGCGGGAAGTTACACACGCGATTGAGCGGGGTACGTGTATTCCAGGGGTGCGCGGGAAGTTCCACACGCGATTGAGCGGGGTACGTGTATTTCGGGGGCGCGCGGGAAGTTACACACGGGATTGAGCGGGGTACGTGTATTTCAGGGGCGCGCGGGAAGTTACACACGCGATTGAGCGGGGTACGTGTATTTCGGGGGCGCGCGGGAAGTCACACATGCGATTGAGCGGGGTACGTGTATTTCGGGGGTGCGCGGGAAGTCACACATGCGATTGAGTGGGGTACGTGTATTTTGGGGGTGCGCGTGAAGTTACACACGCGATTGAGCGGGGTACGTGTATTTCGGGGGCGCGCGGGAAGTTACACACGGGATTGAGCGGGGTACGTGTATTTCAGGGGCGCGCGGGAAGTTACACACGCGATTGAGCGGGGTACGTGTATTTCGGGGGCGCGCGGGAAGTCACACATGCGATTGAGCGGGGTACGTGTATTTCGGGGGTGCGCGGGAAGTTACACACGCGATTGAGCGGGGAACGTGTATTTTGGGGGTGCGCGTGAAGTTACACACGCGATTGAGCGGGGTACGTGTATTTCGGGGGCGCGCGGGAAGTTACACACGGGATTGAGCGGGGTACGTGTATTTCGGGGGCGCGCGGGAAGTCACACATGCGATTGAGCGGGGTACGTGTATTTCGGGGGCGCGCGGGAAGTTACACACGCGATTGAGCGGGGTACGTGTATTTTGGGGGTGCGCGGGAAGTTACACACGCGATTGAGCGGGGTACGTGTATTCCAGGGGTGCGCGGGAAGTTCCACACGCAATCTCATCAGGGTACGTGTATTACAGGGGTGCGCCGGGAGCAGCACACGTGAATTGCACGTGTGGGTCCTCCCAGGTGTTCCCTCTACACCCTCCACGGCCCCTGCAGGTGGCTCACACCACAGGGGCCTACCCAGCACATGTCCTGCAGGCACCCCATCCACCATGGCCATGCCCACCAGCCAACCCACATGTCAACTTGCACTACTGCCCACCAACGCATGTCCCCCTGGACCCCCAGCCACCAGGGGCACCCACCACCAGGCCCCCACCCATGTCTCCCACCACCCCCACCCCCCAGCAGTGCAGGGGCAGCCTCCACCAGGCCCCCACCCATGTCTCCCAGCACCTCCACCCCCCAGCACTGTGGGGCACCTGCCAGCAGGCCCCACACATGTCCAACTCATGTCTCCCACCATCCCCACCCCCCAGCACTGTGGGGCACCTGCCAGCAGGCCCCCACCCATGTCCAACTCATGTCTCCCACCACCCCCACCCCCCAGCACTGTGGGGCACCTGCCAGCAGGCCCCCAACCATGTCCAACTCATGTTCCCCACCACCCCCCACCCCCCAGCACTGTGGGGCACCTGCCAGCAGGCCCCCACCCTTGTCCAACGCATGTTCCCCACCACCCCCACCCCCCAGCAGTGCAGGGGCACCTGCCAGCAGGCCCCCACCCATGTCCAACACATGTTACCCACCACCCCCACCTCCCAGCACTGTGGGGCACCTGCCAGCAGGCCCCACCCATGTCTCCCACCACCCCCACCCCCCAGCAGTGCAGGGGCAGCCTCCACCAGGCCCCCACCCATGTCTCCCAGCACCTCCACCCCCCAGCACTGTGGGGCACCTGCCAGCAGGCCCCCACACATGTCCAACTCATGTCTCCCACCATCCCCACCCCCCAGCACTGTGGGGCACCTGCCAGCAGGCCCCCACCCATGTCCAACTCATGTCTCCCACCACCCCCACCCCCCAGCACTGTGGGGCACCTGCCAGCAGGCCCCCAACCATGTCCAACTCATGTTCCCCACCACCCCCCACCCCCCAGCACTGTGGGGCACCTGCCAGCAGGCCCCCACCCATGTCAAACGCATGTTCCCCACCACCCCCACCCCCCAGCAGTGCAGGGGCACCTGCCAGCAGGCCCCCACCCATGTCCAACTCATGTTACCCACCACCCCCACCTCCCAGCACTGTGGGGCACCTGCCAGCAGGCCCCACCCATGTCTCCCACCACCCCCACCCCCCCAGTCACCAGGGGCAGCCTCCACCAGGCCCCCACCCATGTCTCCCACCACCCCCACCCCTCCAGTCACCAGGGGCAGCCTCCACCAGGCCCCCACCCATGTCTCCCACCACCCCCACCCCCCCCAGTCACCAGGGGCAGCCTCCACCAGGCCCCCACCCATGTCTCCCACCACCCCCACCCCCCAGCACTGTGGGGCACCTGCCAGCAGGCCCCCACCCATGTCCAACTCATGTTCCCCACCACCCCCACCCCCAGCACTGTGGGGCACCTGCCAGCAGGCCCCCACCCATGTCTCCTACCACACCCACCCCCCAGCAGTGCAGGGGCAGCCTCCACCAGGCCCCCACCCATGTCTCCCAGCACCCCCACCCTCCAGCTACAAGGGGCAGCCTCCACCAGGCCCCCACACATGTCTCCCACCACCTCCACCCCCCCCCAGCACTGGGGGCACCCGCCACCAGGCCCCCACCCACGTCTCCCAGCACCCCCACCCCCCAGCAGTGCAGGGGCAGCCTCCACCAGGCCCCCACCCATGTCTCCCACCACCCCCACCCCCCAGCACTGTGGGGCTCCTGCCAGCAGGCCCCCACCCATGTCCAACTCATGTTCCCCACCACCCCCACCCCCCAGCACTGTGGGGCACCTGCCAGCAGGCCCCCACCCATGTCCAACTCATGTCTCCCACCACCCCCACCCCCCAGCACTGTGGGGCACCTGCCAGCAGGCCCCCACCCATGTCCAACTCATGTTCCCCACCACCCAGCACTGTGGGGCACCTGCCAGCAGGCCCCCACCCATGTCCAACGCATGTTCCCCACCACCCCCACCCCCCAGCAGTGCAGGGGCAGCCACCACCAGGCCCCCACCCATGTCTCCCAGCACCCCCACCCCCCAGCCACCAGGGGCAGCCTCCACCAGGCCCCCACCCATGTCTCCCAGCACCCCCACCCCCCCAGTCACTAGGGGCAGCCTCCACCAGGCCCCCACCCATGTCTCCCACCATCCCCACCCCCCCAGTCACCAGGGGCAGCCTCCACCAGGCCCCCACCCATGTCTCCCACCACCCACTCCCCCCAGTCACCAGGGGCAGCCTCCACCAGGCCCCCACCCATGTCTCCCACCACCCCCACCCCCCAGCCCTGTGGGGCACCTGCCAGCAGGCCACCACCCATGTCTCCCACCACCCCCACCCCCCCAGCACTGGGGGCACCCGCCACCAGGCCCCCACCCATGTCTCCCACCACCCCTACCCCCCAGCAGTGCAGGGGCAGCCTCCACCAGGCCCCCACCCATGTCTCCCACCACCCCCACCCCCCCAGTCACCAGGGGCAGCCTCCACCAGGCCCCACCCATGTCTCCCATCACCCCCACCCCCCAGCACTGTGGGGCACCTGCCAGCAGGCCCCCACCCATGTCCAACTCATGTTCCCCACCACCCCCACCCCCCAGCACTGTGGGGCACCTGCCAGCAGGCCCCCACCCATGTCCAACTCATGTCTCCCACCACCCCCACCCCCCAGCACTGTGAGGCACCTGCCAGCAGGCCCCCACCCATGTCCATCTCATGTTCCCCACCACCCCCACCCCCCAGCAGTGCAGGGGCACCCATCACCAGGCCCCCACCCATGTCTCCCACCACCCCTACTCCCCAGCAGTGCAGGGGCAGCCTCGACCAGGCCCCCACCCATGTCTCCCAGCACCCCCAACCCCCGAGCACTGGGGGCACCCACCACCAGGCCCCCACCCACGTCTCCCAGCACCCCCACCCCCCAGCAGTGCAGGGGCAGCCTCCACCAGGCCCCCACCCATGTCTCCCACCACCCCCACCCCCCAGAACTGTGGGGCACCTGCCAGCAGGCCCCCACCCATGTCCAACTCATGTTCCCCACCACCCCCACCCCCCAGCACTGTGGGGCACCTGCCAGCAGGCCCCCACCCATGTCCAACTCATGTTCCCCACCACCCCCACCCCCCAGCACTGTGGGGCACCTGCCAGCAGGCCCCCACCCATGTCCAACGCATGTTCCCCACCACCCCCACCCCCCAGCAGTGCAGGGGCAGCCACCACCAGGCCCCCACCCATGTCTCCCAGCACCCCACCCCCCAGCCACCAGGGGCAGCCTCCACCAGGCCCCCACCCATGTCTCCCAGCACCCCCACCCCCCAGTCACCAGGGGTAGCCTCCACCAGGTCCCCACCCATGTCTCCCAGCACCCCCACCCCCCAGTCACCAGGGGCAGCCTCCACCAAGCCCCCACCCATGTCTCCCACCACCCCCACACCCCCAGTCACCAGGGGCAGCCTCCACCAGGCCCCCACCCATGTCTCCCACCACCCCCACCCCCCCAGTCACCAGGGGCAGCCTCCACCAGGCCCCCACCCATGTCTCCCACCACCCCCACCCCCCAGCACTGTGGGGCACCTGCCAGCAGGCACCCACCCATGTCTCCCACCACCCCCACCCCCCCAGCACTGGGGGCACCCGCCACCAGGCCCCCACCCACGTCTCCCAGCACCCCCACCCCCCAGCAGTGCAGGGGCAGCCTCCACCAGGCCCCCACCCATGTCTCCCAGCAATCCCACCCCCAAGCACTGTGGGGCACCTGCCAGCAGGCCCCCACCCATGTCCAACTCATGTTCCCCACCACCCCCACCCCCCAGCACTGTGGGCACCTGCCAGCAGGCCCCCACCCATGTCCAACTCATGTCTCCCACCACCCCCACCCCCCAGCACTGTGGGGCACCTGCCAGCAGGCCCCCACCCATGTCCAACTCATGTTCCCCACCACCCCCACCCCCCAGCACTGTGGGGCACCTGCCAGCAGGCCCCAACCCATGTCCAACGCATGTTCCCCACCACCCCCACCCCCCCAGCAGTGCAGGGGCAGCCACCACCAGGCCCCCACCCATGTCTCCCAGCACCCCCACCCCCCAGCCACCAGGGGCAGTCTCCACCAGGCCCCCACCCATGTGTCCCAGCACCCCCACCCCCCCAGTCACCAGGGGCAGCCTCCACCAGGCCCCCACCCATGTCTCCCACCACCCCCACCCCCCAGTCACCAGGGGCAGCCTCCACCAGGCCCCCACCCATGACTCCCACCACCCCCACCCCCCAGCAGTGCAGGGGCAGCTTCCACCAGGCCCCCACCCATGTCTCACACCACCCCCACCCCCCAGCACTGTGGGGCACCTGCCAGCAGGCCCCCACCCATGTCCAACTCATGTTCCCCACCACCCCCACCCCCCAGCACTGTGGGGCACCTGCCAGCAGGCCCCCACCCATGTCCAACTCATGTTCCCCACCACCCCCACCCCCCAGCACTGTGGGGCACCTGCCAGCAGGCCCCCACCCATGTCCAACGCATGTTCCCCACCACCCCCACCCCCCAGCAGTGCAGGGGCAGCCACCACCAGGCCCCCACCCATGTCTCCCAGCACCCCCACCCCCCAGCCACCAGGGGCAGCCTCCACCAGGCCCCCACCCATGTCTCCCAGCACCCCCACCCCCCAGTCACCAGGGGCAGCCTCCACCAGGCCCCCACCCATGTCTCCCAGCACCCCCACCCCCCAGTCACCAGGGGCAGCCTCCACCAGGCCCCCACCCATGTCTCCCACCATCCCCACCCCCCCAGTCACCAGGGGCAGCCTCCACCAGGCCCCCACCCATGTCTCCCACCACCCCCACCCCCCCAGTCACCAGGGGCAGCCTCCACCAGGCCCCCACCGATGTCTCCCACCACCCCCACCCCCCAGCACTGTGGGGCACCTGCCAGCAGGCACCCACCCATGTCTCCCACCACCCCCACCCCCCCAGCACTGGGGGCACCCGCCACCAGGCCCCCACCCACGTCTCCCAGCACCCCCACCCCCCAGCAGTGCAGGGGCAGCCTCCACCAGGCCCCCACCCATGTCTCCCAGCACCCCCACCCCCAAGCACTGTGGGGCACCTGCCAGCAGGCCCCCACCCATGTCCAACTCATGTTCCCCACCACCCCCACCCCCCAGCACTGTGGGGCACCTGCCAGCAGGCCCCCACCCATGTCCAACTCATGTCTCCCACCACCCCCACCCCCCAGCACTGTGGGGCACCTGCCAGCAGGCCCCCACCCATGTCCAACTCATGTTCCCCACCACCCCCACCCCCCAGCACTGTGGGGCACCTGCCAGCAGGCCCCACCCCATGTCCAACGCATGTTCCCCACCACCCCCACCCCCAGCAGTGCAGGGGCAGCCACCACCAGGCCCCCACCCATGTCTCCCAGCACCCCCACCCCCCAGCCACCAGGGGCAGTCTCCACCAGGCCCCCACCCATGTCTCCCAGCACCCCCACCCCCCCAGTCACCAGGGGCAGCCTCCACCAGGCCCCCACCCATGTCTCCCACCACCCCCACCCCCCAGCAGTGCAGGGGCAGCTTCCACCAGGCCCGCACCCATGTCTCACTCCACCCCCACCCCCCAGCCACCAGGGGCAGCCTCCATCAGGCCCCCACCCATGTCTCCCACCACCCCCACCCCCCAGTCACCAGGGGCAGCCTCCACCAGGCCCCCACCCATGTCTCCCACCACCCCCACCCCCCAGCAGTGCAGGGGCACCCACCACCAGGCCCCCACCCATGTCTCACACCACCCCCACCCCCCAGCCACCAGGGGCAGCCTCCACCAGGCCCCCAACCATGTCTCCCAGCGCCCCACCCCCTCAGTCACCAGGGGCAGCCTCCATCAGGCCCCCACCCATGTCTCCCAGCACCCCCACCCCCCCAGTCACCAGGGGCAGCCTCCACCAGGCCCCCACCCATGTCTCCCACCACCCCCACCCCCCCAGTCACCAGGGGCAGCCTCCACCAGGCCCCCACCCATGTCTCCCACCACCCCCACCCCCCAGCAGTGCAGGGGCAGCCTCCACCAGGCCCCCACCCATGTCTCACACCACCCCCGCCCCCCAGCCACCAGGGGCAGCCTCCACCAGGCCCCCACCCATGTCCAACTCATGTTCCCCACCACCCCCACCCCCCAGCACTGTGGGGCACCTTCCAGCAGGCCCCCACCCATGTCCAACTCATGTCTCCCACCACCCCCACCCCCCAGCACTGTGGGGCACCTGCCAGCAGGCCCCCACCCATGTCCAACTCATGTTCCCCACCACCCCCACCCCCCAGCAGTGCAGGGGCACCCACCACCAGGCCCCCACCCATGTCTCCCACCACCTCCACCCCCCAGCAGTGCAGGGGCAGCCTCCACCAGGCCCCCACCCATGTCTCACAGCACCCCCACCCCCCAGCACTGTGGGGCACCTGCCAGCAGGCCCCCACCCATGTCCAACTCATGTTCCCCACCACCCCCACCCCCCAGCACTGTGGGGCACCTGCCAGCAGGCCCCCACCCATGTCCAACTCATGTTCCCCACCACCCCCAGCCCCAGCACTGTGGGGCACCTGCCAGCAGGCCCCCACCCATGTGCAACTCATGTCTCCCACCACCCCCACCCCCCAGCACTGTGGGGCACCTGCCAGCAGGCCCCCACCCATGTCCAACTCATGTTCCCCACCACCCCCCCCCCCCAGCACTGTGGGGCACCTGCCAGCAGGCCCCAACCCATGTCCAACGCATGTTCCCCACCACCCCCACCCCCCCAGCAGTGCAGGGGCAGCCACCACCAGGCCCCCACCCATGTCTCCCAGCACCCCCACCCCCCAGCCACCAGGGGCAGTCTCCACCAGGCCCCCACCCATGTGTCCCAGCACCCCCACCCCCCCAGTCACCAGGGGCAGCCTCCACCAGGCCCCCACCCATGTCTCCCACCACCCCCACCCCCCAGTCACCAGGGGCAGCCTCCACCAGGCCCCCACCCATGACTCCCACCACCCCCACCCCCCAGCAGTGCAGGGGCAGCTTCCACCAGGCCCCCACCCATGTCTCACACCACCCCCACCCCCCAGCACTGTGGGGCACCTGCCAGTAGGCCCCCACCCATGTCCAACTCATGTTCCCCACCACCCCCACCCCCCAGCACTGTGGGGCACCTGCCAGCAGGCCCCCACCCATGTCCAACTCATGTTCTCCACCACCCCCACCCCCCAGCACTGTGGGGCACCTGCCAGCAGGCCCCCACCCATGTCCAACGCATGTTCCCCACCACCCCCACCCCCCAGCAGTGCAGGGGCAGCCACCACCAGGCCCCCACCCATGTCTCCCAGCACCCCCACCCCCCAGCCACCAGGGGCAGCCTCCACCAGGCCCCCACCCATGTCTCCCAGCACCCCCACCCCCCGTCACCAGGGGCAGCCTCCACCAGGCCCCCACCCATGTCTCCCAGCACCCCCACCCCCCCAGTCACCAGGGGCAGCCTCCACCAGGCCCCCACCCATGTCTCCCACCATCCCCACCCCCCCAGTCACCAGGGGCAGCCTCCACCAGGCCCCCACCCATGTCTCCCACCACCCCCACCCCCCCAGTCACCAGGGGCAGCCTCCACCAGGCCCCCACCGATGTCTCCCACCACCCCCACCCCCCAGCACTGTGGGGCACCTGCCAGCAGGCACCCACCCATGTCTCCCACCACCCCCACCCCCCCAGCACTGGGGGCACCCGCCACCAGGCCCCCACCCACGTCTCCCAGCACCCCCACCCCCCAGCAGTGCAGGGGCAGCCTCCACCAGGCCCCCACCCATGTCTCCCAGCACCCCCACCCCCAAGCACTGTGGGGCACCTGCCAGCAGGCCCCCACCCATGTCCAGCTCATGTTCCCCACCACCCCCACCCCCCAGCACTGTGGGGCACCTGCCAGCAGGCCCCCACCCATGTCCAACTCATGTCTCCCACCACCCCCACCCCCCAGCACTGTGGGGCACCTGCCAGCAGGCCCCCACCCATGTCCAACTCATGTTCCCCACCACCCCCACCCCCCAGCACTGTGGGGCACCTGCCAGCAGGCCCCAACCCATGTCCAACGCATGTTCCCCACCACCCCCACCCCCAGCAGTGCAGGGGCAGCCACCACCAGGCCCCCACCCATGTCTCCCAGCACCCCCACCCCCCAGCCACCAGGGGCAGTCTCCACCAGGCCCCCACCCATGTCTCCCAGCACCCCCACCCCCCCAGTCACCAGGGGCAGCCTCCACCAGGCCCCCACCCATGTCTCCCACCACCCCCACCCCCCAGCAGTGCAGGGGCAGCTTCCACCAGGCCCCCACCCATGTCTCACACCACCCCCACCCCCCAGCCACCAGGGGCAGCCTCCATCAGGCCCCCACCCATGTCTCCCACCACCCCCACCCCCCAGTCACCAGGGGAGGCCTCCACCAGGCCCCCCTCCCATGTCTCCCACCACCCCCACCCCCCAGCAGTGCAGGGGCACCCACCACCAGGCCCCCACCCATGTCTCACACCACCCCCACCCCCCAGCCACCAGGGGCAGCCTCCACCAGGCCCCCAACCATGTCTCCCAGCGCCCCACCCCCCAGCCACCAGGGGCAGCCTCCACCAGGCCCCCAACCATGTCTCCCAGCGCCCCACCCCCTCAGTCACCAGGGGCAGCCTCCACCAGGCCCCCACCCATGTCTCCCACCACCCCCACCCCCCAGTCACCAGGGGCCGCCTCCACCAGGCCCCCACCCATGTCTCCCACCACCCCCACCCCCCAGCAGTACAGGGGCAGCCTCCACCAGGCCCCCACCCATGTCTCACACCGCCCCGCCCCCCAGCCACCAGGGGCAGCCTCCACCAGGCCCCCACCCATGTCCAACTCATGTTCCCCACCACCCCCACCCCCCAGCACTGTGGGGCACCTTCCAGCAGGCCCCCACCCATGTCCAACTCATGTCTCCCACCACCCCCACCCCCCAGCACTGTGGGGCAGCTGCCAGCAGGCCCCCACCCATGTCCAACTCATGTTCCCCACCACCCCCACCCCCCAGCAGTGCAGGGGCACCCACCACCAGGCCCCCACCCATGTCTCCCACCACCCCCACCCCCCAGCAGTGCAGGGGCAGCCTCCACCAGGCCCCCACCCATGTCTCGCAGCACCCCCACCCCCCAGCACTGTGGGGCACCTGCCAGCAGGCCCCCACCCATGTCCAACTCATGTTCCCCACCACCCCCACCCCCCAGCACTGTGGGGCACCTGCCAGCAGGCCCCCACCCATGTCCAACTCATGTTCCCCACCACCCCCACCCCCAGCTCTGTGGGGCACCTGCCAGCAGGCCCCCACCCATGTGCAACTCATGTCTCCCACCACCCCCACCCCCCAGCACTGTGGGGCACCTGCCAGCAGGCCCCCACCCATGTCCAACTCATGTTCCCCACCACCCCCCAGCACTGTGGGGCACCTGCCAGCAGGCCCCAACCCATGTCCAACGCATGTTCCCCACCACCCCCACCCCCTCAGCAGTGCAGGGGCAGCCACCACCAGGCCCCCACCCATGTCTCCCAGCACCCCCACCCCCCAGCCACCAGGGGCAGTCTCCACGAGGCCCCCACCCATGTGTCCCAGCACCCCCACCCCCCCAGTCACCAGGGGCAGCCTCCACCAGGCCCCCACCCATGACTCCCACCACCCCCACCCCCCAGCAGTGCAGGGGCAGCTTCCACCAGGCCCCCACCCATGTCTCACACCACCCCCACCCCCCAGCACTGTGGGGCACCTGCCAGCAGGCCCCCACCCATGTCCAACTCATGTTCCCCACCACCCCCACCCCCCAGCACTGTGGGGCACCTGCCAGCAGGCCCCCACCCATGTCCAACTCATGTTCCCCACCACCCCCACCCCCCAGCACTGTGGGGCACCTGCCAGCAGGCCCCCACCCATGTCCAACGCATGTTCCCCACCACCCCCACCCCCCAGCAGTGCAGGGGCAGCCACCACCAGGCCCCCACCCATGTCTCCCAGCACCCCCACCCCCCAGCCACCAGGGGCAGCCTCCACCAGGCCCCCACCCATGTCTCCCAGCACCCCCACCCCCCAGTCACCAGGGGCAGCCTCCACCAGGCCCCCACCCATGTCTCCCAGCACCCCCACCCCCCCAGTCACCAGGGGCAGCCTCCACCAGGCCCCCACCCATGTCTCCCACCATCCCCACCCCCCCAGTCACCAGGGGCAGCCTCCACCAGGCCCCCACCCATGTCTCCCACCACCCCCACCCCCCCAGTCACCAGGGGCAGCCTCCACCAGGCCCCCACCGATGTCTCCCACCACCCCCACCCCCCAGCACTGTGGGGCACCTGCCAGCAGGCACCCACCCATGTCTCCCACCACCCCCACCCCCCCAGCACTGGGGGCACCCGCCACCAGGCCCCCACCCACGTCTCCCAGCACCCCCACCCCCCAGCAGTGCAGGGGCAGCCTCCACCAGGCCCCCACCCATGTCTCCCAGCACCCCCACCCCCAAGCACTGTGGGGCACCTGCCAGCAGGCCCCCACCCATGTCCAACTCATGTTCCCCACCACCCCCACCCCCCAGCACTGTGGGGCACCTGCCAGCAGGCCCCCACCCATGTCCAACTCATGTCTCCCACCACCCCACCCCCCAGCACTGTGGGGCACCTGCCAGCAGGCCCCCACCCATGTCCAACTCATGTTCCCCACCACCCCCACCCCCCAGCACTGTGGAGCACCTGCCAGCAGGCCCCAACCCATGTCCAACGCATGTTCCCCACCACCCCCACCCCCAGCAGTGCAGGGGCAGCCACCACCAGGCCCCCACCCATGTCTCCCAGCACCCCCACCCCCCAGCCACCAGGGGCAGTCTCCACCAGGCCCCCACCCATGTCTCCCAGCACCCCCACCCCCCCAGTCACCAGGGGCAGCCTCCACCAGGCCCCCACCCATGTCTCCCACCACCCCCACCCCCCAGCAGTGCAGGGGCAGCTTCCACCAGGCCCCCACCCATGTCTCACACCACCCCCACCCCCCAGCCACCAGGGGCAGCCTCCATCAGGCCCCCACCCATGTCTCCCACCACCCCCACCCCCCAGTCACCAGGGGCAGCCTCCACCAGGCCCCCACCCATGTCTCCCACCACCCCCACCCCCCAGCAGTGCAGGGGCACCCACCACCAGGCCCCCACCCATGTCTCACACCACCCCCACCCCCCAGCCACCAGGGGCAGCCTCCACCAGGCCCCCAACCATGTCTCCCAGCACCCCACCCCCTCAGTCACCAGGGGCAGCCTCCACCAGGCCCCCACCCATGTCTCCCAGCACCCCCACCCCCCCAGTCACCAGGGGCAGCCTCCACCAGGCCCCCACCCATGTCTCCCACCACCCCCACCCCCCGGTCACCAGGGGCAGCCTCCACCAGGCCCCCACCCATGTCTCCCACCACCCCCACCCCCCAGCAGTGCAGGGGCAGCCTCCACCAGGCCCCCACCCATGTCTCACACCACCCCCGCCCCCCAGCCACCAGGGGCAGCCTCCACCAGGCCCCCACCCATGTCCAACTCATGTTCCCCACCACCCCCACCCTCCAGCACTGTGGGGCACCTTCCAGCAGGCCCCCACCCATGTCCAACTCATGTCTCCCACCACCCCCACCCCCCAGCACTGTGGGGCACCTGCCAGCAGGCCCCCACCCATGTCCAACTCATGTTCCCCACCACCCCCACCCCCCAGCAGTGCAGGGGCACCCACCACCAGGCCCCCACCCATGTCTCCCACCACCCCCACTCCCCAGCAGTGCAGGGGCAGCCTCCACCAGGCCCCCACCCATGTCTCGCAGCACCCCCACCCCCCAGCACTGTGGGGCACCTGCCAGCAGGCCCCCACCCATGTCCAACTCATGTTCCCCACCACCCCCACCCCCCAGCACTGTGGGGCAGCTGCCAGCAGGCCCCCACCCATGTCCAACTCATGTTCCCCACCACCCCCACCCCCAGCACTGTGGGGCACCTGCCAGCAGGCCCCCACCCATGTGCAACTCATGTTCCCCAGCCAACATGTCATCACAATCTAGATCCCTGGTCCCTATGGTCAGCCTCCAAATGCAAAACACCAACCCGAGTATTGCATCCACCCACTCATAATTTGCAATTACATCACAGAACACCAATTGCAAGTTCCGAAACAAACACATTTCCATCACATACACCCAATGGGTGTCAGTGAATCTCAAAACACATATCATGAAATGCATGAAACCAATGAGATACCACACATTGAAGTTCACCAAAAAAAAAATGTATTAAAGGAAACATAAATAGAATAAAAAATGAAGAAACAGAAATGTGAATGTACAAAAATGAAAAGAAGCATGTCCGTTAAAAAAAGCAAAACCAAAAATAAAATTCCAAAGTAATGTTGTCCAAAGTCAATGTCCACAAAACAAAATCCGATGGGAAATAAAAAAGAAAGCCATTGCTCCATGGTTAAAAAGTGAAAAAAAAATACAATCCAACTGTGAACTATGTACATGGGAACAAGCCAGGGTCCATTATCCCAACAAAATAAGGGAAACCTATCTAACTACACTAACTAATAAAATAAACTATATACAAAAATGTGGCCAATGTCCGAAAGGTCCAAATAAAATAAAAACAAAAATGAAACCTAACACTACCTACATAACTATGTACAAGGGCAGCGGGCTAGTTTCACGGCTCACTTGTGGATGTCCCGGGCCAGGGCATCATCGAACTCCTCCTCAATGTCCCGGAGGCGGTCCTCCTCCATGGCCCCGAGGGTCCGCAGGGCCGTCGCCGTCTCCACCTCCAAACCCCTGCGGATTGCCTCGAGGCACTTGGCCCGCCTCAGGGCCCTCCGCATGGAGTTCTCCGCCCTGACCATTGTGAGCCGTGCCTCTTCCGCCCGCTGCCGCTCCGCATCTATGGCGTGGCCCAACCGCTGCCACACGGAAGACACTCTCTGTCCTGGGTCCTCCTGCCCTCCGGCCGATGCCTGCCCCTCCGATGTTGAAGGCCCCGAGCCTTCATGGCTCCCACCACGTTGCTGCTGCTGCTGTGCCTCTGCCGGTGCACTGCCTCCTGCTGCCTGCACATCCTCCGCCGGCTGGGGTGCAGTCGTAGATGTGGCCACCCCTGCTGGACGTCCGACTCCCGACTGTGGCAGGGATGCCTCCTCCACCAGTCTGGCCGCACCATCAGAGGCAGCTCCACAGGGCACCCAGGTGACTGATGGGTGGGAAGATGGCACAGAGGACGACTGGCGCGTAGGGGGTCCAGTTGAGGAGGGGGTCGTAGCAAGCCCCATCAGACGGAGGAATCCGGCCTGGGTGACCTGTCCCAGCAGGCTGACGTGGTCAACGAGCCATTCGAGATGACGTGCAGTCTCTTCATGAAAAGACTGCAGGTCACCTCGCATGGCCCGTTGACGCAACACCACACCAGCCAGGACAGGCTCACCCCGGACCTGGATAGCCACGTCCGCAGGCAGAGGAAGGCCAGTTGATGTGAGCTCATCCCCTGCCTAAAAACGGGTCTGGACGTAGGCATCCCTGCTGGTGCAAGATGATGCAGGGACAGGATCAGGGACAGGATTGCACACAGGCACCTCAGCGGCGGCCTGTGCTGCCTCCTGTCCCTGGTCCTGCACTGCACCACTAGCACCAGTGGGATCCCCACCTCCAGACCCCGTCTCTGGTGCTTGCACGGCCTCCTCCTCCACCAAACCCCCTACCAACCTGGATGACTCCGTGCCATCTTCCCCTGTTGGGCCATGTGGGGTCCGAGCTGCCCCTTCTGCTGCCGAGAAGTCCAACTCCAACCTCCGCCTCTTGGACCTCCCCCCGGCAGCTGCGGCCTGGGCCTTGCGTCTCCGGCTGGCGGTGGGATCCCCGCCGCTGTGCTCCACAGCACCTTCTCCGCCCTCTTCATCAGTTGACGCTGCAGACAAGGAGAAACAAAACACAGGCATCAGGGCACTGTACAATTGACACATACACACATGACAGTTGCACATGAGTGGCATTGGCAAACCTCAGACATGTCATCACAATCCCCAACACACATGTCATTACAACTCGCACACATGAGCCATACCACAGCCATATCGCAACTGCCACCACCATCCATACACATACAACAGCATGAGCAGCCAAAGGTGAGCCAGACATCACATGCAACACAGGAAGTGCACCACACATGTACACACACCACCACACTTGCATGCATGTGTACACCTCTGCCAAGTGTCGCAGAGTTCAGACGGGCATCCATGTCACATCTGCCAATCAGGCTTCCACATACCGCTGTCACATGCATCCATGTTGCATCACTGTTGCACCCTTGTCAAATACACACACATGTACACAGTGCTGATACATGCAGCCAAAAGCAACATACATGCGTGACATCACGGACATGTCTACTTACATACACATTCATCCAAACATGTGTGCCCACACAACTGCATTTGGCATGCAAGCCTACACACACAAGCACCATCCATGTCTCACACATTACAGCCCTCGCATGTGTCAGCCCCACGGCCCTGTACACCCCCACCCATACTCAACCCCATACAAACAGATGTGCAACCTGCACACTACTGAATAATCACCACACGCACTGCTCACAATCAGGATGCATGTACACTCACCGCTCGACTCCAGACGGGTCTGCTTCTCAAGGACCTGGACGTGGAGCGCTGGGGATATGCGTTCCAGGACCCTCATCTGTTCTTCCGACAAGTGGCCCCGGCGCCCCTTGGCATCCGCTGCCTTCAAGAGGCGCCGGGCCTTGTTCAGGGTCCTGGACCTGAAGTCCTCCCAGCGCTTCTTGACATGTTGTAAGTCGCGGACTGCCACCCCCTCCGCGTTGATGGCAGTCACGATGTCTGTCCAGATCCGAGTCCGTCCTTCCTTGTTGGCGCGGGAACTTTCGAAGAGGGCATCATACTGCCCCAGGACTTGCTCCACCAGGACACCAACTTCGGTGGCACTGAAGCTGGTGCCCCTCTGCCTCTCTGGCCGGGGGTTGTCAGTGGTCCCAGATGGTGTTTGTCCCGACATGACAACCCCAGAGGCAGGAGTGGGTGGGCAACTGGGTCCTGGGGCTGGGCTGTGGAGCGATGGAATCCCAGTCGGGAGTCTTCGGTTCCAGCAGGGGTGGTCACAGCAACAGCACCCCTGGCTGATGTGCAGGCAGCAAATGGCAGGGCACGTGGGCAGCAGGCAGTCATGCAGCAGCAGATGGCAGGTGGGAGCGTGCTCAGGGCTCTGGGGGGCAGTAGTTCGGCCTTCTGGGCAGGAGCATGGTCTTCCGTGTGTTTACGCGTGGCCAGCTTGATGCGGAGTGATTTGGCACGTGAAAAATCTGCACGTCAGCGTATAATTCGAGGAAAGGCCCTTAGCGCATAGGCGCGTCTGCACGCATACGCATTTTCATTAGACAGAAGGCCCCTCAAGCGCAAGCGCCCCTGTGACGTGACGCGTACAGACGTGCATGGGCATTTCAGCGCGCGTGAAAAACTGCACGTCCGCGTGTAATACAAGGAAAGGGCCCATGCGCGTAAGCGCGCGTGGAAAACTGCACGTCCGCGTGTCATACGAGGAAAGGCCCTTAGCGTGTATGCACGGCAGCACGCATATGAGATTTCATTGGACCAAAGGCCCTTAGCGCGTGAGCGCGTCTGTGACCTGACGCGTGCAGGTGTTTCCCTCATTGCACGTGATGACAGAACACACGTGGATTTCCGCCAATCGCGTGTGAAAGTTCCCGGCACCCCGGAACACACGTACCCAGGCTAATCGCATGTGGAACTTCCCGCGCACCCCGAAACACACGTACCCAGACCAGTTGCGTGTACGCTCACTCCCCTCCGATCACACGCGATGACACTCGGACCGTATCCGAATACGGGAAACCCGCGCACGGCAAAAGACGTGCACAGGCGTCAACGCGTCCACCCACACAAAGGCAGGCGGAGCCGTCCCCGCGCACAGCATAAAAGTGCGCGCAAACAACAAATGCGTATATACAGCTACGATGAATGCCCGATTTGTCGCTGCACTGATCGTGGGACACCGCAGGAGGAGGAGAATAGCCAGGGCGCGCATTTTCGCACCACGGACAAGCCTTTTTGGGATGCCTGACGACCAGGTCTATGGCAGGTATAGGTTTCCACCCCATATCATCCTAGACCTGGTCAGGGAGTGGGAAGATGACCTCACATCCCCCACCCTTTGCTCCCAAGCATTGAGCCCCTTGGAGAAGCTGCTCAATGTCCTGCATTTTTTGGCCACTGGGTCATTTCAGCGGACCACTGCCATAGTGGGGGGGGTCTCACAGGCCAAGCAGTCACGCTGCCTACACCAGGTACTGGCAGTCATGACAGCACGCCCCTCAGTCCGCAGGCACATATACATGCCCAGAACACCCGCAGAAAGGCAGGCCGTTGTCCTGGATTTTTTCAGGGTGGCACACTTCCCCAAAGTGCTCGGTGCCATAGATTGCACCCATGTGGCCCTACGTCCACCTAGGGCCATTGAGCACATCTACCGAAACCGCAAGCACTGGCATTCCATCAATGTACAGGTGGTATGTGATGCAAAGGGAACCATCACCTCTGTCTATGCAAACTACCCTGGCTCCACCCATGACAGTTTCATATACAGAATGTCCGCCCTGAGCCGGGCTCTGGAAGCTGGGCAGCATGGCGACACATGGCTCCTAGGTCAGTATAAATGCCCTTGCACATGCATGCAAGTCACACACAGACAAATATCCAAACCCTAATAATCTCAACTATTATCACCTCCCCAGGGGACAGTGCCTACCCTCTGAGCAACCACATGATGACGCCAATCCGGAACCCCACCACACCACCCCAGGTAAGATACAACGCCGCCCATATTGCAACCAGGGGCATAGTGGAGCGCACATTCGGAGTGCTCAAGTCACGTTTCCGCTCCCTTGACTGCTCTGGTGGGCAACTACTCTATGCACCACCAGTAGTGTGCAGGATCATTGTGGCAGCATGTGTCCTGCACAATGTTGCAACACGGCAGGGCGTCCCGGTGGACATGGTGGTGCCCCCACATTCCCAACCACAGGCACAGGCGCTGCCCATGGGAGGGGACAGGGCACGTGGCAAGGAAGCCCGGACCCAGCTTGTGGCCACATTTTTCACCTAAACTCCCACCCCTGCGGAGTGCACACAGGCCTGGCACATACCAGGTGACAATCGATGATGACAAAGAGACAGTCAACTGTCACAACCCTACCACCCTGAGATAGTTGCCATGGAAGTGCCACATCGTCTGCATCCCTAGCTACTTAAACACAAGCTATCCTGTGTGACCAAAAGGCACACATATGACATATGACATCATATGGGCCATACACAAGTATTCCAAGGTGCAATGAGGCAGGGAGGGGGGAACAAGGGAACACAGAGAACGGTACTACTAGGCCAGGTGTCATTGAGATCGTGCAAGTGCAGGGGTAGGGGGAATGGGAAAAGTGCAAGGGGAAGGGTGGGGGGGAGTCCAGTACAGGGGAAGTAGCCCAAAAAAATAATACATAGGTCGCCTGGTGGCAACTACAAAGGTAAGTGCAGACAAGTGCTGGGAAGGGAGGGCTGTAGGGATAGAGAGACAGCACTGCAGTGCAGGGGTTGCCAGGGAGGCAGTGCAAGTGGAGAGTGGCTGGGCCAGGGACTGAGGTCGGTGAGAGTGGCCCAGTTGCAGCTCCTGTGCAGTTCCAGTGGAGAATTCTGCAAGGGAGAGGCAGAGAGTAAGCAGAAGCAAAGAGGAAGGTCTTGAGGTGCTTCCAGTACTGGAGATGGTTCCCCTCAAGTTCAAGTCAGGCCGGACGTCTGTTCCAGGGGGAGGGCCCTGCTGCGGAGAGAAATCTACCCCCAGCTAGTTGCTCTGAGAAGCGGATGACCCGGACATGCAAGGTGTGCATCACACACACCTGCAAAACAGGCCATGGCCATCACTGTCATGTCACTCAAACCCTCCCAAAAATCAACATGACATGGCAAGCAATACCCATACACCAATGCAGTAACGATAAGGTACACATTGCCATGTCCTAAATGTACAGTGGCATCGGACACTGCTGCGTGACCCCGAATCAGATGAAATGACAGACCAACAAAATCTCCCACCCAAAATAAGTCATTTCCAAATGCATTACAACAGTCGTAGACGTAACATCACAATGAATGCCTGTCTACATGCACATTATGCATTGCAAAATCAACACTGCAGCTCATGTGTGCAGTGTCCTACTCCTGCATCACACTGCTCAGCGCACAGCACAGTGAACAGCCATTGTGTGTGATGCACACCCTGAGCATCACATCTAAGTGACAGACCACGTCAAACATCAAATTAGGCATGTACTGGATCCATGATCGGTCACAGAACATGTGCTGCCGGGACACAGTGGGCACCAGAAGGCAAACAGTGTACACGTGGATATGCAAGGGTGGGAGTACATGTAGTGCATCAGAGTGCAAGTGTGTGGTTCTGCAAGGACATGCACTCCACATATGCATGTGCACTCAAGTGACCATCAGTGTTCCCTACACATCACATGTGAACATCCACCATGTGTACACCCCAGCATGTCAAACCACAACTATCCCCTCGCACCTGAAAGGAAAACACAACACATGAACAGGCATTGATCAGCAGAACACAACATGTACATAGGATACCACCATTACTATGTCAGAGTTCCCATCACACTGCAGGGCAAGGCAACTATCAACAACAACCCCCCCCCCTCCCTCACAAATGACCATGACCCACTGAACAACTGCACCTGGGTCATGGAGCCTCCAAACCTCAATTCCACCTGGCCACAGGATCACCTTTACCCTTCATCACCATCTCCCACCTTGTGTGTAAAAAGATGCCTGAACCCTCAGAATCCACACTCATTTCCAAAATCACAAAATCCAAGGCATAGAAACGAACCCGAACACCCTCCAGTAGATGACTTGACGTAGCAGTACCTCACAAAGGCCAAGTACTACCACAATGATGCAACAACCAAGGTAGCACAGCAAAACAATGTCACGACAGGATGTGAGACATGTGTGGTACATGACATAGGATGATGCACCATGAATGGATGTGTACTGTCACAGGTCCCCTGTACAGGCGCAGGAGTGTCACGAAACAACCACCCCCACCATGTCCCGGGTGCCTGCAAGGTCAAACTCACACAGGCCCCTGAGACCCTGGTGGGGAATGAGGTTCAGGGATATGCAGTCGGGACAGGTGTTGACACACTGGATGACTGGAATGAGTGGCAGGAGAGGGGAGGAGGAATGACACATGAAACTAGGGAATGCACGAAAATGTACAACCTGCATGAACACATACACAATCCAAACAAACTTGGACATCATTGTCATGGCCTTCTGTAGTCCAGGCTCAGGAGTGGTACGAACCAACCACCCCCTCTAGGGTTTTGGCGCCTGCAAGTTCAGGGCTTACACAGGCATCTGCAACCCCAGTGGACAAAGAGGGTCAGGGAACGTTGCTTGGATAGGCATTGGAAGCAGGAACACCGGGTAGAGGGTACAGGTTTCAAAATTGCATAGGATCACGGGTGATTAGGGAGAAAAAAACATACCAAATTGAACCACACATACATCCATGCATCAGTACACTCCCCAGCAAGCCTATGCAGAGCAGTTTGTAAGAAAAACAACAAGACACTTAGCTCTGGTTTTGAGTGCTGGCCTCCTGCCTGTGCACTCTCTGGTCCGGTTACAGGAGCACTGCAATGCTGCAAAGAGAGCCACAGTCAACAACCTGTACGTGCCAATTACACAAAAACACAACACCAAACATGCCCCATAGCAACAAACTACTCTACAAACAGACTATCTGTGGTTGATGCTTCGTACCCATATATAACATCACCCCTGTGACGGGTCATGCACAGTCAATGCAATAAGTCAGCCGCTGGTGGGTGCGTGGCAAATGGAACACCAATGTGTCACAATTCACACAACATGCAATGTTCCCTGGGTAAGCAGACAGACCCATATAGCAAGCCATGACTACAGAGCAAGTTGCGTACCACCATGACCGAAACAAAGTTGGCAGTGCATTTATCATGAAGTACGTGGAAAAGACATCCACTGCACCCGAGTATGTCCCTTGATGTATGTCCCTGTGAGCTGCCCCTTTCCATGTCTCGGAAGGCTACATGGTTGATACAAGTGCCTCAATGGACCTTGGTGTACCGGAGGGTATGTGCCACTGCCCCTGCATGTGTCCCAGACAACCCTACTATCAACAGCCATCAGACCACAAACACATCTGAGCTGCATTGTGTGCTTCAACACCAATATTCGTCTAAGCTCACCCTCAGTGCTGTGACTAAGCCTGCATGTGCAACTCGCCTGGTGCAAGCTTTGCTGTGTCGTGGCCCCCCTGTGATGCTCACCTTGCCTGGAGTTCCTTGGAACATGTCAGCAGTTCTAGGATGTGGGTCTGCAATCACTGTGCCTCTGCTTGTGCACACATGTGCATGTGGGCACCAACAAACGGGTCCAGAATTCCGTCGTCCAATGGGCCATGTCTGCTGGCAAAGGTGCTCTGGAGGCTCATCCCCCTGCAGAAAGGGCATGAAACACATGATTAATGCTTCAAAGTCAACTGTGTGTGTCTCATCAGGCATCTCATTACTTGACCATGTCAGAGAGTCACATCACAAATCACACCATCAGTCCGTCTTTCACCTCCAAAGTGTGGAACACTATCTACAGCATGAATTGCAACAAGCACATGTACAGGAAAGATATGAAACATAATACACAATGCATAGCAATCAATGTCCACATTAATCATGACACACCCCATCTAGCAAAAGCTGAACAGTGGACAATGACACCTAAATCATCCCCACTAGGGGTGTCAACACAAGTCACACAGCACCAGACATGCCACAGATATGACAGTCCAAAGCCCTTGTGTAAAATGCTGTAACACCGAACCATCCTTGCGAGCCCATGGATAAGGGAGGCAGGAGTGGCATATGTGAGTCAAGGACCCCAAGCAGCAAACACATACACAAGACAACCATGAAGGGCCCAGCTGGAACAGACAGTGGATGCCTTCAAAAGCCACAATGCACCGCACCGTCACATGAAAGCACAATAGACTAGCAATTTTAAACTAACTCAACTATTAACTAATTACACTAACTATGGAAAACCTACATTACCTATTTAAACTAACTATCAAACAGAAACTTAACTAACTAAACTAAAAGAAAAATCAAAAATGGCCACATACGACCCGGGGGGGAGGGGAGGCACCCAGGAGGGGGGAGGTACAGGGTGCTGCTCAACATCCACATGCGATGATGCTGAGCCAAAAAAGAATCCTCCATGGGCTCAAAGCCTGCACAGCACGACCTATGTGGGAGATAGATGGTCATCCGAGTCTGGCTCATCCTGGAAATGAGGACGTGGCACAGTAGCCTGGCCACGCCTAGCCGCAGCTTGCCCCTCATCGGCAGCAAGTCTGCCGGACGGGTGAGCCTGGTTCTGTGTGGCGATGTGACCTAGGTCTGCATGCAGAACCTCACGTGATACACGTGCTTCCTCTTGCAAGGTAGCATGTGTAACACGGAGTTCCTCCTTCAAGGCCTGGCTGGACAACCGCTGCACCTCCCGGCAAGCCTGTAGCTCAGCCGAGATGGTACGCCCAAGCTGTGCAAACCTCTCCTCTGCCTGCTGCCTCTGGGACATCATAAGGACACCCAGAGTGGATCTGAGGGAAGAATACTCCTCCCTCAGGGCATCCATGTGCGCCTCTGCGTGAGCAGCAATTGCTTGACGCAGAGACGACATTTCAGCCTGGCGTGCCCTGTCTGAGGCCGCCATGCCCAGCCTGAGCGAGCGGGCCGTGGACCGTGCCGCCTGCTGCTGGAGAAGCACCTGCCTAGCAGTGGGGAGCACAGATCGGGCCACACGCTCCATGCTCTCAGCGATGTTCTCCATTGCTGCCCCCTGCCGTTCGGAATTGGCAGTCATGTCTTGCTCCCACTCAGTATACAGCGGTTGCACGCGGCGACCGCGTTGCCGGGCTTGACCCCTGCGGGACCCAAGGACCGGGGGTCCTCGCTGTGTTGGCACCGCCTGCGGCTGCACGACTACATGCCCCCGTCGACGTGATGTCCCAGGCACATCAGTGACTGGTGTGGAGGGTGACCTGCGTCCCGATCCACCACGGGCGGAGGAACCAAGACTGTCTGGTCCCTCAGTGCAGGTGTCGCAGACAGAGGAGTGTCCACATCAGAATCCCTCACCCCTGACACATGGACTTGATGCTCATGCAACTCAACATGGACGTCAGAGTCGTCATCAAGGCTGGACTCATAGGCAGCCAGAGACAAGATGGACTGCAGCACTTGGGGGTTTTCGTGGCCTACCACCCCACGTCCCCCACTAGTGCCGGATTAATGTGGTGTTACCAACCCTGTGTCTGGCATGACAACACCATCCTCCGCCTCCATTGCGTCATCACCTGAAAAATAAAGAGAAAAAGGTCAATACACATGTCAGAAGCACACGACACACACACCGACAGCAAAGGCATCCGGCAGACATGTGACACACAACATATGACCTGGCATGCATGCTGGGTCTACTTTGAATAGCTTCTGTGATCAGACCTGTTGAAAGGTGGCAGTTTCCATGGAAGTGGGTCTATGCAGTGCAGAAAATGTGTACGCCACTCACTGCCTACATGTACAAGCACTACATGGTGTGTGCCAGGAAATGTGAAGGCAGTGCAATGTCAAATTCAGACATCACGTGCATTGTGCATTCAATGTGTACCATGTCTAGAAGTCAAGCACCCCTTCACCCCAGTACCAAAGCAGGGATGCCTAGCATGGTATCAAAAGGCTGACCATATACCTGTGTATTGACAGGCAGTGTTGACTGGCATCAACAGCTTAATGTGATTCAAATTACAACACTGCAAATGATGCTGGGACAGTGGGCAGGACACATGATGGAAACTCCGGAGGCCGCCCACGTGTGAAGAAGACACAACAAGAGTTGGACAGAGTCATTGGCCATTGAACAGGCTGAGGCCTGTGAGCCACACAGATTGTCAGAGCCTAAACATGTGTGCAACACAGGACTGAGCCACAGTTGACATGGGAAGGCTGATGAGATGGCAGGCAATGCATGTCACCCAGGACTTGTATTACAGTGATCATCCAGTCAAGGACACATAGGGGCATGCGTGCAATGCACAAGGAGCATGAATGGGCACTCATGTCCCTGCGGGACATCTGACCCATGCACAGTACAAGTGAGATACCCTGCATCGAGTACTAAGGCTGTACCACATGGCATATGTCTGGCAGATTCTACGCTGGAAGTTAGCATCTACACAGGACACATGAACAAGAAAGTACACATTGGCAAGATTGAAGCAGACCAGTGCAAAGGTGGAACTGGGGTGCAGAGTGGCGGAGGAGGGGCAAGGGAGCATGCCTACATGGAGTCCCGCATGCAGGCAGAGGAGACATGCATGACGGTAGCATTGCATTACTTACACATCAGAACCATGTACACGTCACATGTAGCAGCAATCATGCACAATACATCCCACAAGTGAAACACTCACGTCCTCAACAAACACGCATCAGCACTCACTGGACTGGGCATCAAAGTCCAGCATCTCTCTCACTCCTTCGACCAATTCAGGTGGTATGAACTCCGCAACGAGAGCCTCATGCGGAGTGAGTTCTTCCTCCTCTGGTGCAGGCCCACCGCCAGTCACCAGAGTCAAGTTGTAATTTGAGGCACGCTTGGCCTTAGTGCTGCGCTTGATGTCATTCCAACGCTTTTTGCACTCCTGCGCCGTGCGCACCTCATGGCCGAATGAACTGACATGTTCCGCAACATGCTTCCTGTGGGTGTCACGTTGGGCAGCCGTAGTCTGACTATTGGCACCCACTAGCATGTCACGGCTGTGGCCCCGCACGTAGTCCACGAGGAAGTCCAGTTCCTGCTTACAGAAAGGCTTCTTCCTCGACGTGCAGGAGGTCGTGGCTGTGTGTGGGGTCCCAGCCTGTGCTGCAGGTGCAACCTTCCTCCTCTTGGACTGTGGCGCAGACCCTGGCTGGCTAATGCCGCCCTGACCAGTATGGCCAGTGGGTTCGGTGGATTGAGCCAAGGGAGTGGCAGGTGGAGGGATGACCAAAGGCCTGACTTGTGTCAGTGGCAGCTGGGTGCCCACTAATGGACCCTGCGCAGCAACATCAGCTGTGGCAGGGTCATTGACCGCAACGGTCCTGGTTGGCAGACTCACAACCGGGGTGCTGTTGGGTGCATCTGTCCCTGCACTTGCCAACACCCGGCTGTTCAGGGCAGCAGATGACATGACTGCCCCAGGGACATGTGTCTTGGTCTGAGCAGCCCGGCCTGCCCCTATGGTTTCCCCCCTGGCCTGTTGGAGATCTACCAAGGGCTCTTCAAGTGCCAACGCAGCCTGCGCTGGCAGACCCTGAGCCTGGGTGGCGGTGTCCACAGCTGCACCTGCAGCTACCAATACCCTTGGGCCTGTGGCAGTCGATGGAACGGACTGCCGGGTCATATGGGTGCCAGTGCCAGATGCAGGAGCTGCATCCCCCGGAACCACAGGGGGTGGTGGCATGGCTGCACCGACACATGGCACAACATTGTGCTCAAGTGGCGCACCCCTGCCTCTTCCTGCTCTGTGGCTGCCCTGGACACCCTTGAGTCCCCCTACTCCCTGGTCACCACGGCCACGTCCCCGACCACGCCCGCCACGAGGAGTATGCCCAGCTGAGGCGCCCCTCACCTTTGGTGGCCTCCCAACCATGGCACAGATGTAGTAGTGCTGTCACAGATGGAGTGGTGCCAATGGGAGGTGTACACCACAATTGACCTGGGCAATTGGGGTGAAGGGGGTGGGAAGCAAGATGTTAACAGCCCCCCTGCACCTGCAAGGCTGTATGTGACCCCGGTGATGTGGTGATGGGTCACGCAACGCTCAGGCGCCCCAAAACTGCAGTAAAACCGTGCACGCAACCCTGCAGCCTACGTGCGTGGATTCAACCTCCCGCAGTACGCGGTGGCACCCAGTAACACGAATAACACGTACGCGTGGGACACGCAGGCTACTATGACATCGAAAATGGGTGCGATACACAGGGGCACCCGCAGTGGGAAAAAGAGCGTGTGCGACTCACCGTCTGACTAGCGCGATGCAGAAAAACACGCGTAGCCAATACCCCCGCCAAAAGAAGAGATACGTCCTTGATAGCTGTGAAGTTGTGATGGCGCGCGAAACAACAGGAAGCAGCAACACACGTCGGTCTCCACGAAAGGCACGTACAGCGAACTGCTGGGCCCGTTCACCTTTAACCCGTGCTGAGGGAAACGCACGCGCGCGTCACGTCACTTACGCGCATGGGCCCTTTCCTCGTATTACATGCGGACGTGCAGTTTCTCACGCGCGCTTACGCGCATGGGCCCTTTCCTTGTATTACACGCGGACGTGCAGTTTTCCACGCACGCTTACGCGCATGGGCCCTTTCCTCGTATTACACGCGGACGTGAAGTTTTCCACGCGCGCTTACGCGCATGGGCCCTTTCCTCGTAATACACGCGGACGTGCAGTTTTCCACGCGCGCTTACGCGCATGGGCCCTTTCCTCGTATTACACGCGGACGTGCAGTTTTTCACGTGCGCTGAAATGCCCATGCACGTCTGTATGCATCACGTCACAGGGGCGCTTGCGCTTGAGGGGCCTTCTGTCCAATGAAAATGCGTATGCGTGCAGACGCGCTTACGCGCTAAGGGCCTTTCCTCGAATTACACGCTGATGTGCAGATTTTTCACGTGCCAAATCACTCCGTATCAAGCTGGCCACGCGTAAACACACGGAAGACCACGCTCCTGCCCAGAAGGCCGAACTACTGCCCCCCAGATCCCCGAGCACGCTCCCACCTGCCATCTGCTGCTGCCTGACTGCCTGCTGCCCACGTGCCCTGCCATTTGCTGCCTGTACATCAGCCAGGGGTGCTGTTGCTGTGACCACCCCTGCTGGAACCGAAGACTCCCGACTGGGATTCCATCACTCCACAGCCCAGCCCCAGGACCCAGTTGCCCACCCACTCCTTCCTCTGGGGTTGTCATGTCGGGGCAAACACCATCTGGGACCACTGACAACCCCCGGCCAGAGAGGCAGAGGGGCACCAGCTTCAGTGCCACCGAAGTTGGTGTCCTGGTGGAGCAAGTCCTGGGGCAGTATGATGCCCTCTTCGGAAGTTCCCGCGCCGACAAGGAAGGACGGACTCGGATCTGGACTGACATCGTGACTGCCATCAACGCGGAGGGGGTGGCAGTCCGCGACTTACAATATGTCAAGAAGCGCTGGGAGGACTTCAGGTCCAGGACCCTGAACAAGGCCCGGCGCCTCTTGAAGGCAGCGGATGCCAAGGGGCGCCGGGGCCACTTGTCGGAAGAACAGATGAGGGTCCTGGAAAGCATATCCCCAGCGCTCCACGTCCAGGTCCTTGAGAAGAAGACCCGTCTGGAGTCGAGCGGTGAGTGTACATGCATCCTGATTGTGAGCAGTGCGTGTGGTGATTATTCAGTAGTGTGTTTAGGTTGCACATCTGTTTGTATGGGGTTGAGTATGGGTGGGGGTGTACAGGGCCGTGGGGCTGACGCATGCGAGGGCTGTAATGTGTGAGACATGGATGGTGCTTGTGTGTGTAGGCTTGCATGCCAAATGCAGTTGTGTGGGCACACATGTTTGGATGAATGTGTATGTAAGTAGACATGTCCGTGATGTCATGCATGTATGTTGTTTTTGGCTGCATGTATCAGCACTGTGTACAAGTGCATGTGTGTGTATTTGACAAGGGTGCAACAGTGATGCAACATGGATGCATGTGACAGCGGTATGTGGAAGCCTGATTGGCAGATGTGACATGGATGCCCGTCTGAACACTGCGACACTTGGCAGAGGTGTACATATGCATGCAAGTGTGGTGGTGTGTGTACATGTGTGGTGCACTTCCTGTGTTGCATGTGATGTCTGGCTCACCTTTGGCTGCTCATGCTGTTGTATGTGTATGGATGGTGGTGGCAGTTGCGATATGGGTGTGGTATGGCTCATGTGTGCGAGTTGTAATGACATGTGTGTTGGGGATTGTGATGACATGTCTGAGGTTTGCCAATGCCACTCATGTACAACTTTCATGTGTGTATGTGTCCATTGTACAGTGCCCTGATGCCCTTGTTTTGTTTCTCCTTGTCTGCAGCGTCAACTGATGAAGAGGGCGGAGAAGGTGCTGTGGAGCACAGCGGCAAGGATCGCACCGCCAGCCGGAGATGCAAGGCCCGGCTCCCCTCCCATGTTGTCATCTCGTCGGGGAGTGAGGAGTCCGGTGCCGCGTCCCAGGCCGCAGCTGCCGGGGGGAGGTCCAAGAGGCGGAGGTTGGAGTTGGACTCCTCGGCAGCAGAAGGGGCAGCTGGGACCCCAAAGGGCCCAACAGGGGAAGATGGCACAGAGTCATCCAGGTTGGTGGGGGGTTTGGTGGAGGAGGAGGCCGTGCAAGCACCAGAGACGGGGTCTGGAGGTGGGGATCCCACTGGTGCTAGTGGTGCAGTGCAGGACCAGGGACAGGAGGCAGCACAGGCCGCCGCGGAGGTGCCTGTGTGCAATCCTGTCCCTGATCCTGTCCCTGCATCATCTTGCACCAGCAGGGATGCCTACGTCCAGACCCGTTTTCAGGCAGGGGATGAGCTCACGTCAACTGGCCTTCCTCTGCCTGCACACGTGGCTATCCAGGTCCGGGTTGAGCCTGTCCTGGCTGGTGTGGCGTTGCGTCAACGGGCCATGCGAGGGGACCTGCAGTCTTTTCATGAAGAGACTGCACGTCATCTCGAATGGCTCTTTGACCACGTCAGCCTGCTGGGACAGGTCACCCAGGCCGGATTCCTCCGTCTGATGGGGCTTGCTATGACCCCCTCCTCAACTGGACCCCCTATGCGCCAGTCGTCCTCTGTGCCATCTTCCCACCCATCAGTCACCTGGGTGCCCTGTGGAGCTGCCTCTGACGGTGCGGCCAGGCTGGTGGAGGAGGCATCCCTGCCACAGTCAGGAGTCGGACGTCCAGCAGGGGTGGCCACATCTACGACTGCACCCAAGCCGGCAGAGGATGTGCAAGCTCTCAGGAGGCAGTGCACGGGCAGAGGCACAGCAGCAGCAGCAACGTGGTGGGAGACATGAAGGCTCGGGGCCTTCAACATCGGAGGGGCAGGCATCGGCCAGAGGGCAGGAGGACCCAGGACAGAGAGTGTCTTCCGTGTGGCAGCGGTTGGGCCACACCATAGATGCGGAGCGGCAGCGGGCGGAAGAGGCACGGCTCACAATGGTCAGGGCGGAGAACTCCATGCGGAGGGCCCTGAGGCGGGCCGAGTGCCTCGAGGCAATCCGCAGGGGTTTGGAGGTGGAGACATCGACGGCCCTGCGGACCCTCGGGGCCATGGAGGAGGACCACCTCCGGGACAATGAGGAGGAGTTTGATGATGCCCTGGCCCGGGACATCCACAAGTGAGCCGTGAAACTAGCCCGCTGCTCTTGTACATAGTTATGTAGGTAGTGTTAGGTTTCATTTTTGTTTTTATTTTATTTGGACCTTTCGGACATTGGCCACATTTTTGTATATAATTTATTTTATTAGTTAGTGTAGTTAGATAGGTTTCCTTTATTTTGTTGGGATAATGGACCCTGGCTTGTTCCCATGTACATAGTTCACAGTTGGATTGTATTTTTTTTTCACTTTTTAACCATGGAGCAATGGTTTTCTTTTTTATTTCCCATTGAATTTTGTTTTGTGGACATTGACTTTGGACAACATTACTTTGGAATTTTATTTTTGGTTTTGCTTTTTTTAACGGACATGCATTCTTTTCATTTTTGTACATTCACATTTCTGTTTCTTCATTTTTTATTCTATTTATGTTTCCTTTAATACATATTTTTTTTGGTGAACTTCAATGTGTGGTATCTCATTGGTTTCATGCATTTCATGATATGTGTTTTGAGATTCACTGACACCCATTCGGAACTTGCAATTGGTGTTCTGTGATGTAATTGCAAATTATGAGTGGGTGGATGCAATACTCGGGTGGGTGTTTTGCATTTGGAGGCTGACCATAGGGACCAGGGATCTAGATTGTGATGACATGTTGGCTGGGGAACATGAGTTGCACATGGGTGGGGGCCTGCTAGCAGGTGCCCCACAGTGCTGGGGGGTGGGGGTGGTGGGGAACATGAGTTGGACATGGGTGGGGGCCTGCTGGCAGGTGCCCCACAGTGCTGGGGGGTGGGGGTGGTGGGGAACATGAGTTGGACATGGGTGGGGGCCTGCTGGCAGGTGCCCCACAGTGCTGGGGGGTGGGGGTGCTGGGAGACATGGGTGGGAGCCTGGTGGAGGCTGCCCCTGCACTGCTGGGGGGTGGGGGTGGTGGGAGACATGGGTGGGGTCCTGGTGGTGGGTGCCCCTGCACTGCTGGGGGGTGGGGGTGGTGGAGAACATGAGTTGGACATGGGTGGGGGCCTGCTGGCAGGTGCCCCACAGTGCTGGGGGGTCGGGTGGTGGGAGACATGAGTTGGACATGGGTGGGGGCCTGCTGGCAGGTGCCCCACAGTGCTGGGGGGTGGGGGTGGTGGGTAACATGAGTTGGACATGGGTGGGGGCCTGGTGGAGGCTGCCCCTGGTGGCTGGGGGGTGGGGGTGGTGTGAGACATGGGTGGGGGCCTGGTGGAGGCTGCCCCTGCACTGCTGGGGGGTGGGGGTGGTGGGAGACATGGGTGGGGGGCTGGTGGAGGCTGCCCCTGGTGACTGGGGGGTGGGGGTGGTGGGAGACGGGTGGGGGCCTGGTGGAGGCTGCCCCTGGTGACTGGGGGGGTGGGGGTGGTGGGAGACATGGGTGGGGGCCTGGTGGAGGCTGCCCCTGGTGACTGGGGGGGTGGGGGTGCTGGGAGACATGGGTGGGGGCCTGGTGGAGGCTGCCCCTGGTGGCTGGGGGGTGGGGGTGCTGGGAGACATGGGTGGGGGCCTGGTGGTGGGTGCCCCTGCACTGCTGGGGGGTGGGGGTGGTGGGAGACATGAGTGGGGGCCTGGTGGAGGCTGCCCCTGGTGACTGGGGGGGTGGGGGTGGTGGGAGACATGGGTGGGGGCCTGGTGGAGGCTGCCCCTGGTGGCTGGGGGGTGGGGGTGGTGTGAGACAATGGTGGGGGCCTCGTGGATGCTGCCTCTGCACTGCTGGGGGGTGGGGGTGGTGGGAGACATGGGTGGGGGCCTGGTGGAGGCTGCCCCTGGTGACTGGGGGGGTGGGGGTGGTGGGAGACATGGGTGGGGGCCTGGTGGAGGCTGCCCCTGGTGACTGGGGGTGTGGGGGTGCTGAGAGACATGGGTGGGGGCCTGGTGGAGGCTGCCCCTGGTGGCTGGGGGGTGGGGGTGCTGGGCGACATGGGTGGGGGCCTGGTGGTGGCTGCCCCTGCACTGCTGGGGGGTGGGGGTGTTGGGGAACATGCGTTGGACATGGGTGGGGGCCTGCTGGCAGGTGCCCCACAGTGCTGGGGGGTGGGGGGGTGGGGAACATGAGTTGGACATGGGTGGGGGCCTGCTGGCAGGTGCCCCACAGTGCTGGGGGGTGGGGGTGGTGGGAGACATGAGTTGGACATGGGTGGGGGCCTGCTGGCAGGTGCCCCACAGTGCTGGGGGGTGGGGGTGTTGGGGAACATGCGTTGGACATGGGTGGGGGCCTGCTGGCAGGTGCCCCACAGTGCTGGGGGGTGGGGGTGCTGGGAGACATGGGTGGGGGCCTGGTGGAGGCTGCCCCTGGTGACTGGGGGGGTGGGGGTGTTGGGAGACATGGGTGGGGGCCTGGTGGCGGCTGCCCCTGGTGACTGGGGGGTGGGTGCTGGGAGACATGGGTGGGGGCCTGGTGGAGGCTGCCCCTGGTGGCTGGGGGGTGGGGGTGCTAGGAGACATGGATGGGGGCCTGGTGGTGGCAGCCCCTGCACTGCTGGGGGGTGGGGGTGGTGGGGAACATGCGTTGGACATGGGTGGGGCCTGCTGGCAGGTGCCCCACAGTGCTGGGGGGTGGGGGTGGTGGGGAACATTAGTTGGACATAGGTGGGGGCCTGCTGGCAGGTGCCCCACAGTGCTGGGGGGTGGGGGTGCTGGGAGAAATGGGTAGGGGCCTGGTGGAGGCTGCCCCTGCACTGCTGGGGGGTGGGGGTGGTGGGAGACATGGGTGGGGGCCTGGTGGTGGGTGCCCCTGCACTGTTGGGGGGTGGGGGTGGTGGGAGACATGGGTGGGGGCCTGGTGGAGGCTGCCCCTGGTGACTGGGGGGGGTGGGGGTGGTGGGAGACATGGGTGGGGGCCTGGTGGAGGCTCCCCCTGGTGGCTGGGGGGTGGGGGTGGTGTGAGACATGGGTGGGGGCCTGGTGGAGGCTGCCCCTGCACTGCTGGGGGGTGGGGGTGGTGGGAGACATGGGTGGGGGCCTGGTGGAGGCTGCCCCTGGTGACTGGGGGTGGGGGTGGTGGGAGACATGGGTGGGGGCCTGGTGGAGGCTGCCCCTGGTGACTGGGGGGGTGGGGTGCTGGGAGACATGGGTGGGGGCCTGGTGGAGGCTGCCCCTGGTGGCTGGGGGGTGGGGGTGGTGGGAGACATGGGTGGGGGCCTGGTGGTGGGTGCCCCTGCACTGCTGGGGGGTGGGGGTGGTGGGAGACATGGGTGGGGGCCTGGTGGAGGCTGCCCCTGGTGACTGGGGGGGTGGGGGTGGTGGGAGACATGGGTGGGGGCTGCCCCTGGTGACTGGGGGCGTGGGGGTACTGGGAGACATGGGTAGGGGCCTGGTGGAATCTGCCCCTGGTGGCTGGGGGTTGGAGGTGCTGGGAGACATGGGTGGGGGCCTGGTGGAGGCTGCCCCTGGTGACTGGGGGGTGTGGGGGTGGTGGGAGACATGGGTGGGGGCCTGGTGGAGGCTCCCCCTGGTGGCTGGGGGGTGGGGGTGGTGTGAGACATGGGTGGGGGCCTGGTGGAGGCTGCCCCTGCACTGCTGGGGGGTGGGGGTGGTGGGAGACATGGGTGGGGGCCTGGTGGAGGCTGCCCCTGGTGACTGGGGGTGGGGGTGGTGGGAGACATGGGTGGGGGCCTGGTGGAGGCTGCCCCTGGTGACTGGGGGGGTGGGGTGCTGGGAGACATGGGTGGGGGCCTGGTGGAGGCTGCCCCTGGTGGCTGGGGGGTGGGGGTGGTGGGAGACATGGGTGGGGGCCTGGTGGTGGGTGCCCCTGCACTGCTGGGGGGTGGGGGTGGTGGGAGACATGGGTGGGGGCCTGGTGGAGGCTGCCCCTGGTGACTGGGGGGGTGGGGGTGGTGGAAGACATGGGTGGGGGCTGCCCCTGGTGACTGGGGGCGTGGGGGTACTGGGAGACATGGGTAGGGGCCTGGTGGAATCTGCCCCTGGTGGCTGGGGGTTGGAGGTGCTGGGAGACATGGGTGGGGGCCTGGTGGTGGCTGCCCCTGCACTGCTGGGGGGCGGGGGTGGTGGGGAACATGCGTTGGACATGGGTGGGGGCCTGCTGGCAGGTGCCCCACAGTGCTGGCGGGTGGGGGTGGTGGGGGACATGAGTTGGACATGGGTGGGGGCCTGCTGGCAGGTGCCCCACAGTGCTGGGGGGTGGGGGTGGTGGGAGACATGAGTTGGACATGGGTGGGGACCTGCTGGCAGGAGCCCCACAGTGCTGGGGGGTGGGGGTGGTGGGGAACATGAGTTGGACATGGGTGGGGGCCTGCTGACAGGTACCCCACAGTGCTGGGGGGTGGGGGTGGTGGGGGACATGAGTTGGACATGGGTGGGGGCCTGCTGGCAGGTGCCCCACAGTGCTGGGGGGTGGAGGTGGTGGGAGACATGAGTTGGACATGGGTGGGGGCCTGCTGGCAGGTGCCTCACAGTGCTGGGGGGTGGGGGTGCTGGGAGACATGGGTGGGGGCCTGGTGGAGGCTGCCCCTGGTGACTGGGGGGGTGGGGGGTGGTGGGAGACATGGGTGGGGGCCTGGTGGAGGCTGCCCCTGGTGACTGGGGGGGGGTGGGGGTGCTGGGAGACATGGGTGGGGGCCTGGTGGAGGCTGCCCCTGGTGACTGGGGGGGTGGGGGGTGGTGGGAGACATGGGTGGGGGCCTGTTGGAGGCTGCTCCTGGTGGCTGGGGGGTGGGGGTGCTGGGAGACATGGGTGGGGGCCTGGTGGAGGCTGCCCCTGCACTGCTGGGGGTGGGGGTGCTGGGAGACATGGGTGGGGGCCTGGTGGTGGGTGCCCCTGCACTGCTGGGGGGTGGGGGTGGTGGGGAACATGAGTTGGACATGGGTGGGGGCCTGCTGGCAGGTGCCCCACAGTGCTGGGGGGTGGGGGTGGTGGGGAACATGAGTTTGACATGGATGGGGGCCTGCTGGCAGGTGCCCCACAGTGCTCGGGGGTGGTGGGAGACATGGGTGGGGGCCTGGTGGAGGCTGCCCCTGCACTGCTGGGGGGTGGGGGTGGTGGGAGACATGGGTGGTGGCCTGGTGGTGGGTGCCCCTGCACTGCTGGGGGGTGGGGGCCTGGTGGAGGCTGCCCCTGGTGACTCGGGGGGTGGGGGTGGTGGGAGACATGGGTGGGGGCCTGGTGGAGGCTGCCCCTGGTGGCTGGGGGGTGGGGGTGGTGTGAGACATGGGTGGGGGCCTGGTGGAGGCTGCCCCTGCACTGCTAGGGGGTGGGGGTGGTGGGGGTGGTGGGGGGCCTGGTGGAGGCTGCCCCTGGTGGCTGGGGGGTGGAGGTGCTGGGAGACATGGGTGCGGGCCTGGTGGAGGCTGCCCCTGGTGACTGGGGGGGTGGGGGTGCTGGGAGACATGGGTGGGGGCCTGGTGGAGGCTGTCCCTGGTGGCTGGGGGGTGGGGGTGGTGGGAGACATGGGTGGGGGCCTGGTGGAGGCTGCCCCTGGTGACTGGGGGGGTGGTGGTGCTGGGAGACATGGGTGGGGGCCTGGTGGAGGCTGCCCCTGGTGACTGGGGGGTGGGGGTGGTGGGAGACATGGGTGGGGGCCTGGTGGAGGCTGCCCCTGCACTGCTGGGGGGTGGGGGTGGTGGGAGACATGGGTGGGGGCCTGGTGGAGGCTGCCCCTGGTGACTGGGGGGGTGGGGGTGGTGGGAGGCATGGGTGGGGGCCTGGTGGAGGCTGCCCCTGGTGACTGGGGGGGTGGTGGTGCTGGGAGACATGGGTGGGGGCCTGGTGGAGGCTCCCCCTGGTGACTGGGGGGTGGGGGTGGTGGGAGACATGGGTGGGGGTCTGGTGGAGGCTGCCCCTGGTGGCTGGGGGGTGGGGGTGGTGTGAGACATGGGTGGGGGCCTGGTGGAGGCTGCCCCTGCACTGCTGGGGGGTGGGGGTGGTGGGAGACATGGGTGGGGGCCTGGTGGAGGCTGCCCCTGGTGACTGGGGGGTGGGGGTGGTGGGAGACATGGGTGGGGGCCTGGTGGAGGCTGCACCTGGTGACTGGGGGGGTGGGGGTGCTGGGAGACATGGGTGGGGGCCTGGTGGAGGCTGCCCCTGGCGGCTGGGGGGTGGAGGTGCTGGGAGACATGGGTGGGGGCCTGGTGGTGGCTGCCCCTGCACTGCTGGGGGGTGGTGGGGAACATGCGTTGGACATGGGTGGGGGCCGCTGGCAGGTGCCCCACAGTGCTGGGGGTGGGGGTGCTGGGAGACATGGGTGGGGGCCTGGTGGAGGCTGCCCCTGGTGACTGGGGGGTCTGGGTGGTGGGAGACATGGGTGGGGGCCTGGTGGAGGCTGCCCCTGGTGACTGGGGGGTGGGGTGCTGGGAGACATGGGTGGGGGCCTGGTGGAGGCTGCCCCTGGTGGCTGGGGGGTGGGGGTGGTGGGAGACATGGGTGGGGGCCTGGTGGTGGCTGCCCCTGCACTGCTGGGGGGTGGGGGTGGTGGGGAACATGCGTTGGACATGGGTGGGGTCTGCTGGCAGGTGCCCCACAGTGCTGGGCGGTGGGGGTGGTGGGGAACATGAGTTGGACATGGATGGGGGCCTGCTGGCAGGTGCCCCACAGTGCTGGGGGGTGGGGGTGGTGGGAGACATGGGTGGGGGCCTGGTGGAGGCTGCCGCTGCACTGCTGGGGGGTGGGGGTGGTGGGAGACATGGGTGGGGGCCTGGTGGTGGGTGTCCCTGCACTGCTGGGGGGTGGGGGTGGTGGAAGACATGGGTGGGGGCCTGGTGGAGGCTGCCCCTGGTGACTGGGGGGGTGGGGGTGGTGGGAGACATGGGTGGGGGCCTGGTGGAGGCTGCCCCTGGTGGCTGGGGGGTGGGGTGGTGTGAGACATGGGTGTGGGCCTGGTGGAGGCTGCCCCTGCACTGCTGGGGGGTGGGGGTGGTGGGAGACATGGGTGGGGGCCTGGTGGAGGCTGCCCCTGGTGACTGGGGGGGTGGGGGTGGTGGGAGACATGGGTGGGGGCATGGTGGAGGCTGCCCCTGGTGACTGGGGGGGTGGGGGTGCTGGGAGACATGGGTGGGGGCCTGGTGGAGGCTGCCCCTGGTGGCTGGGGGGTGGAGGTGCTGGGAGACATGGGTGGGGGCCTGGTGGTGGCTGCCCCTGCACTGCTGGGGGGTGGGGGTGGTGGGAGACATGAGTTGGACATGGGTGGGGGCCTGCTGGCAGGTGCCCCACAGTGCTGGGGGGAGGGGGTGGTGGGGAACATGTGTTGGACATGGGTGGGGGCCTGCTGGCAGGTGCCCCACAGTGCTGGGGGGTGGGGGTGCTGGGAGACATGGGTGGGGGCCTGGTGGAGGCTGCCCCTGCACTGCTGGGGGGTGGGGGTGGTGGGGGTGGTGGGAGACATGGGTGGGGGCCTGGTGGAGGCTGCCCCTGGTGACTGGGGGGGTGGGGGTGGTGGGAGACATGGGTGGGGGCATGGTGGAAGCTGCCCCTGGTGACTGGGGGGGTGGGGGTGCAGGGAGACATGGGTGGGGGCCTGGTGGAGGCTGCCCCTGGTGGCTGGGGGGTGGAGGTGCTGGGAGACATGGGTGGGGGCCTGGTGGTGGCTGCCCCTGCACTGCTGGGGGGTGGGGGTGGTGGGAGACATGAGTTGGACATGGGTGGGGGCCTGATTGCAGGTGCCCCACAGTGCTGGGGGGAGGGGGTGGTGGGGAACATGTGTTGGACATGGGTGGGGGCCTGCTGGCAGGTGCCCCACAGTGCTGGGGGGTGGGGGTGCTGGGAGACATGGGTGGGGGCCTGGTGGAGGCTGCCCCTGCACTGCTGGGGGGTGGGGGTGGTGGGAGACATGGGTGGGGGCCTGGTGGTGGGTGCCCCTGCACTGCTGGGGGGTGGGGGTGGTGGGAGACATGGGTGGGGGCCTGGTGGAGGCTGCCCCTGGTGACTGGGGGGGTGGGGGTTGTGGGAGACATGGGTGGGGGCCTGGTGGAAGCTGCCCCTGGTGGCTGGGGGGTGGGGGTGGTGTGAGACATGGGTGGGGGCCTGGTGGAGGCTGCCCCTGCACTGCTGGGGGTTGGGGGTTGTGGAAGACATGGGTGGGGGCCTGGTGGAGGCTGCCCCTGGTGACTAGGGGGGTGGGGGTGGTGGGAGACATGGGTGGGGGCCTGGTGGAGGCTGCCCCTGGTGACTGGGGGGGTGGGGGTGCTGGGAGACATGGGTGGGGGCCTGGTGGAGGCTGCCCCTGGTGGCTGGGGGGTGGGGGTGCTGGGAGACATGGGTGGGGGCCTGGTGGTGGGTGCCCCTGCACTGCTGGGGGGTGGGGGTGGTGGGAGACATGGGTGGGGGGCTGGTGGAGGCTGCCCCTGGTGACTGGGGGGTGGAGGTGCTGGGAGACATGGGTGGGGGCCTGGTGGTGGCTGCCCCTGCACTGCTGGGGTGTGGGGGTGGTTGGAGACATGAGTTGGACATGGGTGGGGGCCTGCTGGCAGGTGCCCCACAGTGCTGGGGGGAGGGGGTGGTGGGGAACATGTGTTGGACATGGGTGGGGGCCTGCTGGCAGGTGCCCCACAGTGCTGGGGGGTGGGGGTGCTGGGAGACATGGGTGGGGGCCTGGTGGAGGCTGCCCCTGCACTGCTGGGGGGTGGGGGTGTTGGGGGTGGTGGGAGACATGGGTGGGGGCCTGGTGGAGGCTGCCCCTGGTGACTGGGGGGGTGGGGGTGGTGGGAGACATGGGTGGGGGCATGGTGGAAGCTGCCCCTGGTGACTGGGGGGGTGGGGGTGCTGGGAGACATGGGTGGGGGCCTGGTGGAGGCTGCCCCTGGTGGCTGGGGGGTGGAGGTGCTGGGAGACATGGGTGGGGGCCTGGTGGTGGCTGCCCCTGCACTGCTGGGGGGTGGGGGTGGTGGGAGACATGAGTTGGACATGGGTGGGGGCCTGATGGCAGGTGCCCCACAGTGCTGGGGGGAGGGGGTGGTGGGGAACATGTGTTGGACATGGGTGGGGGCCTGCTGGCAGGTGCCCCACAGTGCTGGGGGGTGGGGGTGCTGGGAGACATGGGTGGGGGCCTGGTGGAGGCTGCCCCTGCACTGCTGGGGGGTGGGGGTGGTGGGAGACATGGGTGGGGGCCTGGTGGTGGGTGCCCCTGCACTGCTGGGGGGTGGGGGTGGTGGGAGACATGGGTGGGGGCCTGGTGGAGGCTGCCCCTGGTGACTGGGGGGGTGGGGGTTGTGGGAGACATGGGTGGGGGCCTGGTGGAAGCTGCCCCTGGTGGCTGGGGGGTGGGGGTGGTGTGAGACATGGGTGGGGGCCTGGTGGAGGCTGCCCCTGCACTGCTGGGGGTTGGGGGTGGTGGGAGACATGGGTGGGGGCCTGGTGGAGGCTGCCCCTGGTGACTAGGGGGGTGGGGGTGGTGGGAGACATGGGTGGGGGCCTGGTGGAGGCTGCCCCTGGTGACTGGGGGGGTGGGGGTGCTGGGAGACATGGGTGGGGGCCTGGTGGAGGCTGCCCCTGGTGGCTGGGGGGTGGGGGTGCTGGGAGACATGGGTGGGGGCCTGGTGGTGGGTGCCCCTGCACTGCTGGGGGGTGGGGGTGGTGGGAGACATGGGTGGGGGGCTGGTGGAGGCTGCCCCTGGTGACTGGGGGGGTGGGGGTGGTGGGAGACATGGGTGGGGGCCTGGTGGAGGCTGCCCCTGGTGGCTGGGGGGTGGGGGTGGTGTGAGACATGGGTGGGGGCCTGGTGGAGGCTGCCCCTGCACTGCTGGGGGGTGGGGGTGGTGGGAGACATGGGTGGGGGCCTGGTGGAGGCTGCCCCTGGTGACTGGGGGGGTGGGGGTGGTGGGAGACATGGGTGGGGGCCTGGTGGAGGCTGCCCCTGGTGACTGGGGGGGGTGGTGGTGTTGGGAGACATGGGTGGGGGCCTGGTGGAGGCTGTCCCTGGTGGCTGGGGGTGGGGGTGCTGGGAGACATGGGTGGGGGCCTGGTGGTGGCTGCCCTTGCACTGCTGGGGGGTGGGGGTGGTGGGGAACATGCGTTGGACATGGGTGGGGGCTGCTGGCAGGTGCCCCACAGTGCTGGGGGGTGGGGGTGGTGGGGAACATGAGTTGGACATGGGTGGGGGCCTGCTGGCAGGTGCCCCACAGTGCTGGGGGGTGGGGGTGGTGGGAGACATGAGTTGGACATGGGTGGGGGCCTGCTGGCAGGTGCCCCACAGTGCTGGGGGGTGGGGGTGGTGGGGAACATGAGTTGGACATGGGTGGGGGCCTGCTGGCAGGTGCCCCACAGTGCTGGGGGGTGGGGGTGGTGGGAGACATGAGTTGGACATGGGTGGGGGCCTGCTGGCAGGTGCCCCACAGTGCTGGGGGTGGGGGTGGTGGGAGACATGGGTGGGGGCCTGGTGGAGGCTGCCCCTGCACTGCTGGGGGGTGGGGGTGGTGGGAGACGTGGGTGGGGGCCTGGTGGCGGGTGCCCCCAGTGCTGGGGGGGTGGGGGTGGTGGGAGACATGGGTGGGGACCTGGTGGAGGCTGCCCCTGGTGGCTGGGGGGTGGGGGTGCTGGGAGACATGGGTGGGGGCCTGGTGGAGGCTGCCCCTGCACTGCTGGGGGGTGGGGGTCGTGGGAGACATGGGTGGGGGCCTGCTGGCAGGTGCCCCACAGTGCTGGGGGTGGGGGTGGTGGGGAACATGAGTTGGAAATGGGTGGGGGCCTGCTGGCAGGTGCCCCACAGTGCTGGGGGGTGGGGGTGGTGGGAGACATGGTTGGGGGCCTGGTGGAGGCTGCCCCTGGTGACTGGGGGGTGGGGGTGGTGGGAGACATGGGTGGGGGCCTGGTGGAGGCTGCCCCTGGTGACTGGGGGGGTGGGGGTGGTGGGAGACATGGGTGGGGGCCTGGTGGTGGGTGCCCCTGCACTGCTGGGGAGTGAGGGTGCTGGGAGACATGGGTGGGGCCTGGTGGAGGGTGCCCCTGGTGACTGGGGGTGCAGGGGGACATGCGTTGGTGGGCAGTAGTGCAAGTTGACATGTGGGTTGGCTGGGGGTCATGGCCATGGTGGATGGTGTGCCTGCAGGACATGTGCAGGGTAGGCCCCTGTGGTGTGAGCCACCTGCAGGGGCCGTGGAGGGTGTAGAGGGAACACCTGGGAGGACCCACACGTGCAATTCACGTGTGGTGCTCCCCGCGCACCCCTGTAATACACGTACCCTGATGGAATCGCGTGTGGAACTTCCCGCGCACCCCTGGAATACACGTACCCTGCTGAAATCGCGTGTGGCACTTCCTGCGCACCCCTGAGATACGCGTACCCTGCTCGCATGGGCCCAATCGCGTGTGGAAATTCCCGCGGACCCCTGAGATACACGTACCCTGCGGAAATCGCGTGTGGCACTTCCCGCGCACCCCTGAGATACACGTACCCCCAATCGCGTGTGGAAATTCCCGCGCACCCCTGAAATACACATACCCTGCTGAAATCGCGTGTGGCACTTCCTGCGCACCCCTGAGATACCCGTACCCCCAATCGCGTGTGGAAATTCCCGCACACCCCTGAAATACACGTACCCTGCTGAAATCGCGTGTGGCACTTCCTGCGCACCCCTGAGATACGCGTACACTGCTCGCACGGGCCCAATCGCGTGTGGAAATTCCCGCGCACCCCTGAGATACGCGTACCCTACGGAAATCGCGTGTGGAACTTCCCGCGCACCCCTGAAATACGCGTACCCTGCTCGCACGGGGCCAATCGCGTGAGGTACTTCCCGTGCACCCCAGTGATACACGTAGCCCGCTTGCCGTGCTGGTACAGGGTTAGCGCAGCCCTTTGCGCTGGATTGGGTATATTGATGGCTTTTCCCTGCGCGAGAGGCGTTCTTGGGGGCGTAACTGGCGCTGCTGCAGGGTCGCTACGCCACTGTGCGCCACGGCTGGTTTTGGTGGCTGGAATCCATGAATACGCTGTGCGCGGAAATGGATTTTAGCGCACGCGGCTGGCGCAGGGATTCGCACACGCACACTGTGCGCCAGCCGCGTGCGCCACTTGTGCGCTGAATTCTATGAATTACCCCCTAAATACAACTCTCTCGCAGAGCTGCTAGGTTAGCTCACTGGCAACGCTTGTGTCTTGAATACAAGACATCACTGCTTCGAATCCTGCTCCCTACACATAGGAAATAAATATCATTTAATGAATTACCGGGGTTTATCAGAGTCCCCCGAGTAATAAATAAATATTAACGGGTCTAGATATCAGGGAAAATCAGTAATCACTGAAAACCGGACTCCCTATACATAAGGAACCAAAGTTACGTTAAAATCTTAATTGTAGCAAAACTATCAATGCTGCAAGTCTAATATTGTATACCCATCCTCTAGAGATAATCGCCCAGATATGTATTGAATTAGAAATTGTTAGGCCAAACTGTTATGATTAAAATTGATAAAATTCCACAGAACAACAAAGACAGCTCTCACAGAGATGGGAATTGGACGTGAGGATAAATCACAAAATCTATAATGTATGTGTCTAATTTAATTAGGGGGCATAATTATAGAAATGTGCATTTGTGTAAAAGTTAAATTGTGGTTCAAATCAATGTGGGAGTTCCCAAAACACATCATAAAGATGACAGCTCTTTTCTGACTTCCAACCAGAACAAGGCAAGTGCCTTTGACCAATCACAGCCGGAGGGGTGTGGTTTGAAATTCTGCCCCTACCATAAACTTTGTGATGTCACTTGGAAGGATAAATATAGGAACTTCACCACACATAGACACCCTGATTCCTGACTTCATCCTGATTTCCGCGCACCGCTTTGTTCCTGACTTCTTCATCCTGTCAGAACTTTTCATCCTGTCCCTATTCCAGACTTCTTTGCAAAAACCAATGCCCAGCAATTGCTGAACTCTTTTCAGCTGGGCCCAAATCCAACTATCCCAAAATTAAGGTTAATTAATTCTGATCCAGTCTGGCTTGCTGCCCTTAAGGCTTGCCTGCTGAAACTCGCTACCCCGCTAATCTACTGTGTCCAGTGACCAGAAGGGCCAATCCAATCCAAATCCAGTCTGAGGTGCCAGCCACATTGACCAGAACCGCACAGCTGATCCAATCCCGCCAGAAGTGCCGTGCTGCCGGTAGACCTGATCTGATGACCAGAACCCTGACGGTCCAATTTTAATTTACAGTGGACTGTAAGTATCAACAGGAATCATAGTAATCCATACTATATTTGCATTGTCCTATCCCAATCTCAACCTATCTCATCTTTAACTTCAGAACCCTAATAGTGTCAGAACTATTGTTGTGCTGATTTTTCTCATTTGTTTCATTAAACCATAACTCATTAGTGATTTGGATTAAATAAAGTAATTCCCATACAGAACGGAAACCAGAGTATCACACGTAAAGAGTTACAAGCGGCCGTGCGTAACTGTGGAGATTCACGGGTGGCATTCTCTTTTTCATAGACATTAATATAGTTTTAATAAACCCAATCCGTCATTTTTAAAACTGAATTTCTGCTTTCCTCTGTTCTATTTTTTTTTCAAAAACGCCTCTCACTAAAACGTCCATAACTTCTTCAATTTATAGATAGAAACGTAATTTCAACTCTGTTAAACCTAATACCTGTAGCTACATTCAAAACCAAAAACTGCCTTGCGGAACAGTGTATTTGACCCATTTTTATTAAAAATCGCATAGTGAAATTCTGCCACGAATTCAGATTTTGCAAAGGTTTTACACGTGTCTTTCCCATTCAAAGTGTTTCTTAACCCCCAGTCTGATGTAAAGTGTGTACTGTTGCTTATATTTTAGCTTTTGTTTGTTAGAACCTGTTTAGTATTGCTCACATAGGAATTGTTATCAATTTAAACATTTTTGCACATTTTGCATTGTTCACAAGGCCATTTCCAACTGTCAGTTTTTAAAAGTGTCCTAGTTCCAAAAACCTTTTCTCTCTTGTTTGGGGACGGAAGATAATATCCCAACATTGTATTATGTTGTTCATTCCTGAATACCTGCTGCTCACTTACATCTGTGTAGAATTGCTCATGTGTGAATTAAGAACTTTGCGGGGGGAAATCTTAACCTAAACGCTATGTTTTCACAAGCCAAAACTGTCTTTTCCCTGTTTTTTATCTTCTGTGCTGCTACAAAGTGAATTCAAATGCTTTACTTATTTTCTGAATTGTATTGTCACCACTTGGTGATTGCTATATATATATATATATATATATATATATATATATATATAAATATAAATGTGTTTGATTTGAATATTAAATAAATAAATAAATATGTACCTTTATAAACCAGCCTGAGTCCTGGTCCACTGTGGCCTGGGGGTATTTTGAGATGGGTGTGATATGAGTGGTATATCACTCAGAATTTTGAACCTATAGACATAATAAATAAGTCATTTGTGCATTACATGCTAGGAGAGACCTGGGTGTGTGCCTAATTGAAATCCTTAACACATTGGTGGTAGTGATTGTGGTCGCAATAAGTGAACACAATGTACATCAAATGAGATGGATGAGACAATGCATGAAATTGCAAGTTGTTACAATATAATAGATGTTGGCATGATTGAATACATAGTTATAGCATACATTAAATAGTTTTGATGCCTCATGCATCAAAACGGTGCCTTTATATTCAAATGTCACACTGTCACCAATCCTCACACTTTTCACCTTCATCCAAATCACATTGGTTCCCCCCACTCTGGTGTTTGCTTATTACTACAAATGTACACTTTACCTTGTATTGTCACCAAAGCCTTGAAAAATACTGATGTTTGGTCGAAACACATGTCGGCTTAAGTGTGTTAATAAACCACCCCAGTGACGAGATTTCTCATTTATTCTTAAGAGTCCAATCTAAATTACACAGTCAACAATAAGAACTCTGATCCAGCGCCCGGGTGACTCAGTTCTTACCCAAACCCACTCTAACAAAAAGCAAGTATACACATCAGACTCCTCCTCCTTGGATCTGAAAGAACACTTAACATTGTTATATGTTGGCTCACATCCATGGGGAGGGGGCTTATGTGTGCATTTGATTTTTCTGAGCCAGAGAGGCAATGGAAGCCTTTCTTGAAACTAGCAGCTTTAATGTTTTGCTGCGTTTGTGTGAATACATTTTTCTGCTTGAACACAGTAAAACTTTAACACTGCCACTGTCAGGAAAGGTTTCCCTCGCTTCTATGCCTAAAAAAAGGTGCACACATCAGCCCCCTCCGCTCAAGTTGTGAAAGAACACATAACATTGTTATATGTTGGCTCGCATCCGTGGGAAGGGGGCTGGTGGGTGCATTTGATTTTTCTGATGCAGAGCAGTGATGGTAGCATTTCCTAAAACTAGCAGCTTTAAGGTTGTGCTGCATTTGAGTAAATACATTTTTGTGCAGAAACAGTAACATTTCAAAGCAGCCAGTTTCAGAAAAGGCTTCTCTGCCGTCTCTAACAAAAAGTAAAAATCTGTATGCTGAAGCCCAGCCCTGGAATCACATTTGGGAGGGCCTGTTTGCACCGGATCCTCATCGCACAACCTCCGTTCCTGGACGTTGGTTTGCAGGTAAGCCTTATTCTATTCCCCCTCGCCCATGTGCCTTGTGTTCTCATACTCAAATCTCCTGCCATGCTGGGTAATGCTCCCTCTCCTCTTTCGCCTTGGAGGCTGTCTCTTCACCCTCCATTCGGTGGTCTGTGTCCCCTTCACAGTTGTGTGAGATTCTCAGACTGCCTCTCCTCGCCGTAGCTTGATCGCACACCTCTGGACTGCCCTGAGCCACATGCTAGTCCACACTGATCTGCGTGATGCCCGCCAGGCTGTGCCTTTATCCAGATATGTGTTGATATTCTCTATCTAATCTTCTATAGCTAATCTTCAGCTTGTGCAAAGTACAGCTCTGATTCCTACATCTTGTTGACTTGTTACCTAAGTGCACTCTGACGCTGCCTTCTCATCCTCCGGATAATCGGCTTTCATCAACTATTCTGCATTCACCCTTATGTCCTGGATGTGACTGGCAACCTTGTTTATCTTCACCCATCGAATCATTCAAACGTTTTCATACGAAATGTTTTATGATCTGAATGTGAATGATTATCTTGCATTTCTAGTGTACTGTTGCAAATTTGAATCTAGGTGTAATTTACACTGCATTTTTACTGCCTTCGAATTAGGGTGCCTTGTATTCTAACCTTGGCCTCCTGCTGGATCCTTAAATTCTTGATTCTCGGAATTGTTTAATTCCTTTGCCTTGTTATAATTCCTTGTAATTCCTTGTTATAATCCAAGCTCTTTTCACCTGATCGCCCCCGCCCCATCTCATTCTGTTGTGCTACTACAGCCTGCTGTATATTTGGTCTTTTCATTGGACTGCTGATTTACTATATTTCTGTTTCATCTCCCCTGTATTGGATGCTGGACCGCCTGGTGAATTCCTCCTGCACAGTACAATCCCTCTTCTTGACCCTCCCATGGCCCTCAGCCCAACTTCCTCCTTCTGGATAGTCATCTCGTGTCTTTCTGTAACTTCCTCTCCTCTCCTCCCACTCCTCCAACTGCCACCTATCTGCCCCCACTGATGGGTGTACCAGGTCCCTGTACCCCACCTCGGATGACCTTTGAAGGTGGCAACCAGCGTCACTCAGCCACCCTCAGTTCTCGCTCTGCTGTCAAACACTCCTCCTTGAAGAATTTGACTCTGATGTCCTTGCTCTCACTGAGACGTGTTTCAATGCCAGCTCTGTCACTGCTTTTGACACTCTCCTTCCTGAAGGCTACAAGATCCTCTCCAAACCCAGGACTAACCGGTCTGGAGGTGAAGTCGCCCTTGTCTTTCATGAATGGATACCTGCTACTATCATTCCTACTCAATCTTACTCTTCCTTTGAACACTGTGTCTGTAGGCTGGGTGTCTCTCCTACCCTCTCGCCATTATCTATAGGCCCCCTGGACCTTCCACCCTTTTTCTCTCTGAATGGGCCGAGATCTCTCCCTCCATCCTGACCTCCTCCCCAAACCTCTCTTCCTTGGTGACTTTAATATTCACCTAGACTTTCCTGATGTGTCCACTGTTCTTTTCTGTGATCTCGGTGACTCTCTTTCCTCCACAATTCTTCCCTCCGGCCCGATCCACTCTGCTGATCACAGCATGGATGCGCTCACCTCAGCAGACATCACTTTTTCCAACCCTCCAACTACCCGTCTCGCCTGGTCTGACCACTCTCTCCTCTCCTCCCACCTGGAGCTCCCTGGCCATCTGGCGATGCCTTTGCCCGCACTGCCAGTCTTCTTCTCTGTTACTCGACCGATGAAAACATGTGTCAAGCACTGCATTTGCCGCCACCTTCATTCCACCTCCCACCCCTGCTATTGACACTCAGTTTGACTCTGCACTTGATAACCTCCATCTCTCCATCTCAAACATTCTGGACCTTCTTGCCCCAGTCATAAGGATCCGCATGCAACCTGCTTCCTAGCGCAACTCTTGGTATTTGCTATGAAGTTGCTGAGCAGAAGTGGCAGGCTTCAAGAACATCACCTGACAAACTGGCCTGCCAGCTGCTACAAAGGCAATATCAACTCTCCATCCGCTCCAAGAGGGCTCATGTCCAAGCCTGCATTTCGGGCGGCCACCAATAACACGGCTGAACGTTTCAAAATCTGCAAAGAACTTGCCATCCTACTACAGTCTCCTCTTCTCCCCTTCCCTCCCAGGCCCTCTGCACTGGCATCTCACTTCTCCACCAAAACCCAGGACATTCTGTCCTCACTCTCCTCTACTCCCTTTCCCCCTCCGCTCTTGCCTCCCTTGGCCCCCCTCCACCTTTCTCTCCCATTGCACCGGACGAGGTCCCTAGAGTAGTCCGCTCTATGAAAGTCTCCTCCAAACAGGTGCTCCCCTGCTCTTCCCGAACTATCAAGGACATCTCCTCTCTCGGCCCTGCTTTGGCAGACTTCTGTAATCATTCCTTTGCCACTGGCTCTTTCCCACAATCCCTCAAGCACTCCCCTGTACACCATCTCCTAAAAAAGCTGACTGCTGACCCTTCCTGTCTGACTATCACCCTATCTCAATCACCCCTTTCTTGGGCCAACTCCTGGAAAAATGGGTCATCCCCCAACTTATCCTTCACACCAAATCCACTGGCTTTCTCCATGACCACCAATCCTGCTTCAGAGCATCCCGAGGCACGGAAACTGCTCTCCTGAATACCTGTGAAGACCTGCTCTCAAATCTTGATTCCAACTCTGCCTTTGTTCTTATCCTTCTCAATCTTTCCTCTGCCTTGAACATGGTCAATCATGCCATCCTCATAAATCGCCTCTGTGATACCCATGGCATCACGGACCGGACAATGGCCTGGCTGACCTCCTTCCTTTCTAACCATCCTTCCCAAGTGCAACTGGGCCCTTTCCTCTTCTCCACCTCACTCTCTACCTGCAGCGTTCCTCTGGGCTCTATCCTTCGCTGTGGCCCTTTGGGCCACTTGATCCCCACCTTCTCTCCTCACTTCCAGTGTTATGCTGATGAAAAACAGCTCTTCTCTTCTTCCTCCCTCATACCTGACTGCTATTCAGGCATGGTGCTCTGCAAAGGATCTATGCCTTAATGCCAGTAAGACTGAGATCCTTCTCATTGGGACGCCTGCTCCCCGTTTCTTACCCATTCTCTGGCTGCCCTCCTTGGGCCCTCTCCCCTCATCCTCTTGTGAGGCAAAAAACCTTGGGGTCTTCCTCGACTCTTCTCTCTCCTTCTCTCCCCATATTACGGATCTTGCCAAGAAGTACAACTTTTGGCTCCACCTCCTCAGAGGCATTCTCCCTTTCCTCACCTTTCCCGAGAAGCTCCATGTCACCATAGGTCTTCCTCAATCTGCCTCTTTCCTCCCTTCACCCTCTTCAATTAATCCAGAATAGGGCGGCAAGATGTATCCTTGGCCTCAAGCCCAGGGACTGTATCTCTCCGGCCTTAAATTCTCTCCACTGGCTCCTGGTGGCAGCAAGGATCAAATTCAAGACCCTCTGCATCACCCACAAGGCTTTCTGGGGCTTTGGATCCGGCTACATCCAACTTTCTCTCCCTAAATACTTCCCTGTCAGAGCCCTTCGGTCCCCTGGCTCCAACTCTCTGCAGATCATACGCGTCTCTAAGCAGAGAGTGGGGGTAGATCTCTTTCTTCAGCAGGAGCCCCCCTCTGGAACGGCCTCCCCACCCCTCTCAGACTTGAGTGGGATCTCCTTAAGTTACGGAACCTGCTCAAGACTTTCCTTTTGTCCTCCTCTTTCCCGCTCCCCCTCCCTTGCTAATGTCCCCCTGCCACTGTTTTCCTGGTCCCTTACGTGCCTTACTGGGGCCAGGGCCTCCCCATCCAGTCTAATCCAGCACCCTTTACCAGCAGACCCTTACTTCTGGTTTCCCTTGGCACTTACCCAGTACCTGGGGACCATGCCTTCCTGCACTTCTTCCCCTTCCCTCATTTTAGCACCCTGCACTTGCACAGTCTGAATGTCACATGGCCTAGTATGACTGTTTTTACTTATTGTTTTTTCTCCCCCCCCCCCCCTACAGCCTCCCTCCCCACGTCCTCTTGTGACGCCTGGAAACACTTGTGTATAGGTGTCTTACAAATGTGCAATAAATAAATAACATTTTGGGGGGAGGTGTCTGGAGCCCGCTTAACTCAATTGCGTTGCACGCCTGATCCTCACCACACAACATTCTGACACTTTTAAAGCAAAAGCAGAGCACGAGACTGACTAGTTTCTGGGGTGTTAATGTCAGACTGAAGAGGACTTGCCCTCATTATCTACAACTGACAAAGTCTTGTACTGATGACACAAGCATCTGCTCTTTAGAGTACTGCGGGCAAAGTGAGCGTATCTTTGGGCAATACGCGGCACAGCGGGTGGGGAGTTGGGCTTATGAATGGCCCATTGCCCGACCTTCTTCTTCTGTGCTGTACACATTGGCGCGTGCACCCTTGTGGCCGAGGAATATATATATATATACTGACTACAATTAAGTGGTTGCTTTCAGAGAGCCATGCCATGCTGCGATCCCCGACAAAACAGAGTTTGCTGAATTCTCTGCACGCAGCAGCTGGATGGACGGGGACGTAGCTTGGATGTGATCACCAGGGGCTAAAGACTTGGTGAAGAATAGCATTCGCCTACCTCTGCTCATTTTAATTCCCCATCTCTATCATACCATGTAATCTCATAGCTAAATGGCCGACCACTGAGACAAAAGTATTCCAGCCTTGCTCGTTAACCATTTTACGTGATTCTGGGCACTGACTGGCGCTTCGGGTTCCTTCTCTGCCAACGTCCAGGTTGAGCGCTACATTAAATATGGACACCTCATTTCTCTCCCCACAGCTGATCTGTCTCCTGTCCAGCTCCGAGCAGCGGCAGTCGCTCCTGAAATCCAAAGCAATCCACCGACATCGAGGCGCGCCAGGCAGCCGGGCTGCATGCCTGGTGTTCCGCTGGGAATCAGTGGGCACACACGTTTGAAAGCACACATGTATGTATCTGCTATTGTAGAAGCTTGGCCAGGCGCGCGGCTTTCGAGACGGTGATTCAAAGGCGACGGGTTGAAAACACGCTCATTTTCAGATGTGTCCTGTCGGGGGCAGCAGAACCGCTTCCAATTAATGAAGGGAGAAAAGCCCACGGGGGACTCTGTGCATTAAGAGATATAGGGGGGTGAGGCTGTGCGCGAGTTACATCCAGGCTACAGCATCCGATACAGGCTTAGAGTGTACCCTGGGATTGTTGGCACGGGGTGATTAATCAGGAACAGAGCTGGCTCGCTGATGTGTGAATGCAGGTGCACTCACTGGCAGTACCGATGCAAGGTGGCACCCAGTGTCGAGACCGTGCACCCAACGGCTCACCGAGCAAATGAATAAACGTACTTCAATGAATCGTTGAAACGCCATTAGTGAGGTGCAGGGATGTGTCTTTTTGGAGTACATCGGGAATTGGGGTGCCCAACGCACATTTCACTTGATCGCAGAAAAATCATTGCGTCCGAGGCAGCAGGAAGCACGGCTTGACTGTACCACCGCCCCACAGCAGTGGAAGAGGAGGCGCTATGAACGGGGCGGTACCAGTGGCTGGAAACCACCAACTGCGAGTCTTTGGGGGCGAGCCCGGCATTGTGATGTCACGGCATGAGGGGGCGGGCACAGCCGGTAAGCAGAACGGGCCGTGTTCCTCCCCTGGATGAGCCACAGGAGTCTGGAGGGGAAAGTGAGGCTGACTCACAGAGTGCTCGGCGGGGCAGAGGTGGCTGCGGGAGCGTCAGGCGCAGCGCACTCTGCACACGGTGGAGCCTGTGGCAGTTCAGGGCGCAGTCTACAGCGGAGCTCTGCCCTCTCTGACGCTGCCTGCGAGGAGCGGGGTTCACAGGGAGTCCAAAATCTCCACATGCCTTAATCCGGAGACTGCAGACCCCCACCCCAAGCCCTGCGGGGTCAACATCACCCAGGAGTTCTGCGAGTAGTGGGCGGCACCTAGCCCCCAGGATCGTACGCATTGGATTTGCTTAAGGGTGGCCTTTTTCTTCAAGTGGAGGTTCTGGCTGTCTGTTGTCCATCCGAAGAAAACTTTCTCAGCCCGCGGGAGGCTGCGGGTGCCTGCGCGCTGAGCACCGCTCTCCGTGCGGAATTTCACGCAGTTGACAGCACCTGGAAAGTTGCGCAGGAAACTGCGGTGACGGGCAACCTGTCCGTGGAGTGCAGGCAGCAACCCCTGGATTCGCTCTTGTTTTTGTGCCCCTCTGGAAGGATGCCCCTGGTTAGGGGGACCCTGCTGGTTACCGGGCTCCTCCTGCTGTTGGGGGTGGGCCCCGGACGGACCCTGGTGTGCCTGCCTTGCGACGAGTCCAAGTGCGAAGAGGAGCCCCGCGGCTGCGCGGGCAGCGTGCTGCTTGGGGTGTGCGGTTGCTGCCTGCGCTGTGCTCGCCAGAGGAACGAAAGCTGTGGCGGCGTCTACGGGCTGCACGGCGCCTGCGACCGCGGGCTGCGCTGCGTGCTGCGGCCGCCGCTGCACGGAGCCTCCGTCACCGACTACCAAGTGGGCGTCTGCGAAGGTATGGGTGCTTTGAGTACCAAGTAACCCATACGTGTAGCCGCCCTCTTGTGCATGGGGGGGCGGCGGCAGTGGTACCCCTTTTAAATGTACACCCCAAGGGCTGCTGGGCAGATTTTATATGTACACCCCAAGGGCTGCTGGGCAGATAACGCTATTATGAAAGTGTTTGGGGCTACTCCCCCCCCCCCCTAGATTGATGGAGCCGGATGGAATTGAGGATAGGGTATCTGATCTTCGCATCTCCAGTGTATTGTGGGAAAAGTAATGCTGCCAGAAATGTGTTAGGAGAGGTCCTCGCTCGATCTCGGGGTTAATGTAAAGAGTAACATGGACAAGCAGGGCAACACGGTACCACCATTTGAAACGGTATCTCCCTAACAAAATGGGAGAACGGGTCTACCTCTAGATTGGGGGCGGGGCTGCAGGTTTATTTACTCCACCCGCGACCCACATACAATCATCCGCTTCTACCTGAGGACCCTATGAATAGCACTTTTTCCCCAAGAAAATGCAACTGCCTGTAACTTTCATCTAAAACCTATGCACTGTGTTTAAGCACCAGAACACTTAACGCGAACCATGCTTCATGTGTAGGGCGCTGTGGCTGTTCTGGCCCCTACCTTGTCCCCCAAACCCCCTTCCCCCAATTTGCCTGTCAGGCTCTGAAGAAACCGCGACTTCACCTAGTACAATGCACATGGATACCGTACAATCTGCGCTCCGGCGGCCGACTGGCTCGTGAAGCCTCCTCAGCGGTAGGTGCACACGGGCGGAGTAGGGAGGGGACTATGCGTCTGCAGCGCTTCCTTATGCATTCTCGCCGCACAGTCATTTAAGAGATGCTTAACTTGGAGGAGTATGTTCATCCCTCTCCTCAGCATTCTTCAAAATGCAACCGGCCTGGTTCCCATTATCCTGCACTGGTCTCTCTTCAACGTGTTAGCGGGTTATCTCTTGGGTATACGCTAGCGGTTTCCGACTCTGGAGCATCGGATAATTTTGAGGGACCGTCTTGCTATTATTTGAACTTGAACGCTTGGCATGACCCCGCCGTATTGGTGCGTCTGTTCTAGGTCGGCCAGTTCAGGCCCTAATTCAAGGTACAGCCCCCGCCCCCTCCTCTAGTGCTGGGTGTATTGTTGCTCTGTGAGGACCGAGGATTCTGCAGTGGGGAGGGCCCAGGGATGGAGCCTACCGTGTCGACAGTCACATTGCCTATCTAAGCCTTGGGTACCCGCACCCGTCACACAGTGGGGTCGAAAGCATCTCTTGGCTAGTTACCGTGGCCGTAAAACGCAGTCTGCTTTTGAACGGAGTTGGGGGTCCTCTATTATACACACCCCCCTAATCGGCTGTGTGAGAAATCGCCGTGCTTCCGCTCCTCGCGCAGACAGATGTGCCTTCGCGGCCCACACGAGAGTAGACTAAAGATAACAAAAACCTCAAGCCAAAAAGGCACAGCACCCCATGTGGGCGAACGGGAGTGCGGCAGCGTGCCGTATCCGTCGAATCACAAACGCTGAATTCTCCCTCCCCGCACCCCGCAATGGTTCCACCCCAGACACAGTGGCGGGGGCTGCTGTTTACTTTAATGCCGAGGGTCACTTGGACTAGACCCTCAAATAACCTTTCAGCACGGATATATGTAAAGCGGTGTTGTTTATATGTTAAATAAAAGGGGGTGAGGGGCTGCACTGCGGGAAATGTTTCTTGTTGCTTTTGAAAGGTTATAGACGCGCTCCCCGAAGTTCCGTTTGCTGTGCTTGTTTGTGGGGATGGGTTTGGGTGAGTGGGCCCACTTGACCGCCGCGGGGTTCTCGATTGAGGGGGAGTTGATCTCCCACGAAATCTGAGTGCCGACCCTTCCCTTCTCCGGCAGCTCGCCTCGACCGCCATTCACTTTCTCGGCGCGGAGGTGCCGGGCTCCGGGCCAGCCCCGTGTGGCGCAGCTCGTTTTAGCCGCCCTGGGAAGAGGAAGTCAAGTTTGTTTTCTTGAAGCCTGCCAGGAGTCGGCGTGGTAGCAGCGCCTCTGTTTATCTGTGCACATGTCCGCTACTTACAGTCAGTGTTTAGAGGGAATTACAGGATTTTAACACGTGTGGTTTACTTGGTACATACACGCTGGCTCGCAGTGCTTAAGGCTGTGTAAATACTAGCAGGTCACAAGTAAGGGGATTCTGTGGCGGACGCTTGGGTGTGACGACTGTCAGGCGTGGCATACTGTGTTTTAGGTTAACGGTGGAGATTACCATTAATATTTTTTGTGTTCTGCCAGCCTACCATTGGCATCGCAACGTTGAAGCAGGGAGGCGGTCTCACTGACCAACTCCAAACCCTCCTCGGAGCCCGAGCCGCAAACCGGACAAATCTGAACTAATTTAGGCCAGGTCAATGTCGAAGTCTCGCTTCAGCCACGGTGCGGAGACGAACGAGACGTGTGGTGTTCCCAATTCGAAAGAACTTCGGGGACAGTGGTCGAAGTGTATGACAAGAAGTGGTGAAAGGGGGACTGTTCCCGCTGGCCTGCCCCTGGTCCTCACAAACTCCCACCACCACGCCCCCTCCCATGCGCAATTCAAACCCCCCAAACAAACACCTGCTATTCAAGGTAATGTTCAGTTCACCCAACTTCTTCGTACACCTTTTTATTTTAAAACTAAACCATTATGGAACGGTTTATTTTTTTAAATTAAAGGAAATTTAAACATAAAAAAAGTAGTGGAGCACCGCTCCTGCCCGCTTAGACCACTGCCTGTGTGTGTGCGGCATGCAGGCGCTTGTGCTTTGAAAAGCATCCACTACCAGTGCTGGAAATGTACGTTTTTAACTTTAGGATCACACCAGCGGAGGCGGTGGGTCCCGGATCCGTGAAAATCCAGCCCACTGCTCAGCGGACCAGTATGAACTGCTATGAGAGCCTTCTGTCATTCCAGCTTGGAAGGTCTCAGACAACGTATAAGAACTAGGTGTGAGCAAGCCAGGTGCTGAAGACGCCATCCACGCAGCTTGCGTACCCACAGAAGGGAACCGCAGGAGAGCATTGTTGGCTTCACCCTGAAGCAAAATATTTCTTCACTTTTTTTTTATTTTTAACCCTTGTGTTTATGGATGAGTATGTTTATCCTGAATTCCCATAAGCAGTCATTGTAGGCTCCTACAACTTTCACAGCTAAGCTAACATCTAACTGCGTTTCGCACTCCAGTTATGTTTAATGAGGCCTGTATCGTGAAGGTCCTCCTTTATCCAGTACATCTCCCTCTTGAGGTTATTTTCAAATGTTAGGTTGCGAGTCATGCTGCAGCTGCATCCTTGTTACTCACATTTAGAGTGATTACCACTGCTTCCATTCATTTATGTAGTCGTTCAAACCATGTGAGGGGTAAATTCCTCCCCCTCGCCCCAATTATACGATACAGGAATGTGTTGTTGCACGCTAGTTGAGAGCGTTTGTTTTTTCTTGTGTATTGTCTTAAAAAACAGTGTGCACCTGAGGGGCTCTGGCAACGGCCCTGTTGGCAGAGGCTTGGGGTACTGGAGCGAGCTAGTTTTTTAAATCTCGGGCACCTAACTTGGGGAGTTTGAGAGACACTTGCTGGTGAGAAGGCACATGTTCACATTTCGAAGGGCTATGCTATGCAGCAACCCCTATCATGAAACTACCATTCTGTATCAGGGGGCCAAGCACTGTTTGTGATAGGTTGCTCGAAAATGTTTGCCTGGCGGTGGTGGAGGAATAAGGGGTTGAATTCCCATGGGGAGTTGGGGCGGCCTTGTCCCCACATGGGGGAGTGTTTGAAAGAACTATTTTGTTTCTGCTTTCTCTAAAGAGGAAAATGCACTCTAGCAGCATGTACGAGAAGAGCAGTGACCGATGTGTGGAACGTATTGCTAACGGATCTCCTAACATTCCCACAACCAGCTTCTGGTGACTGAGGGAAAAGGTCGGAAATGAAACCATCTCAAAACTCTAAAGTGTTGGATTCACTGAAAGATGGGTCTCCAGGTTACATTTCTGCGTTAAAGTGCCATTGGGGTGGCCTTGAGCCTTTTAATGAGTAATCAAAGCGTCACGGTAGGTCCCTCCAGAAAGAATTGTATTGGAAGAGAAGTGACCTGGAAGCCACAATGTAGGCAGCTTTTTTTTTTTTGGGCGCCAATTTTTCCAGCTCATTTGACTACTCGCCCTTTTCTTACAGATAACCATTTTGAAGAAATTGTCTGAGGAAGATACTCGCCCTTTTCCTCTCTCCGTCTAGCAAATGTCCTGGTAATGTTAGAACGAAAACGGCAATTTTGGGTGAACGTGGCTCTATGGCAGTCAGATTGACTGGGCTGTCCACTATCCTAATCCGCTTCATGAGTAATTCACATGGTCGCAACGTTGGGTCAAATGTGGAAAGATGTCATGGTGCATCTAACTTTGGTGTCATATCTGCCGGTTCCCACATTGCAGAGTACACTTCTTATTACTTTCATTCCTTGGGTATGGCCATGTTGGTTTATCCACAGTAACTCAGATTAATGTTGTCAGCACCTGCATTCGACTAGGATTATGAGTTTACAAGTATATTGGGAAAACTCTACAATAAACGGAGCACATGAAATTATCCAAAAATCAAACCTAATCCTACAAAATGTTGAATTCTAAAATTAAAAATAACCATGTCTTTTTAATGGTAATGCAACATATGCTAAATTGGGCAAATGTATTACTTTCAAAACTTGACAGGGTTTGAAATTCAGGGGAGAGGGGAGCTATTTAGCTCCTGCTTGTAACAAAGAAGATCCTGGTTAGCTTGGTGCCAACTCATGCCAACTTTAGTCTCGGGAGGATAGCTCGGGGGCAATGTGCTTGCCTTGGAAGCAAGACGGCACGGAGCACCACCGGGTCGATCTAAGGGTCCGCGCTTGGAAATCGCTGGGTATTCAGCACGTTATAAATTACCTATCATATATGCCGAACACACCTATGGGAATATAAATCATAAATCTGTGCTTTTGGGACAATCTATAAATAAGCAATTGGACATGTCTGTGATATTTAAGGCACAGCAGGGGTGTTTCTAAATAATAACATGTTAAGTTTGCGATTTTATGTTGAAGTTAGGTCGCTATCTACTAACTCCTGGTTCCCCCAGTGGTAAGTCATACTCGCCGGTTAATGCCGGATACCAAGGAGCTGCTGTTAGCTTCTGCTAACCTAATTTTAATTTCGATCCCTGATAGATTATTTTATAAATATTGTGCACATTTGGCTAGGTAGTAAGCCTTAAGCACGGAATTAAAACAACATCAACTATAATTCATATACAACAAATAATTTCTGTGTATCATTGACCTTTCCTTGACTGTCTTCCAGTATGATATTCCAATATTAAAGATAACTGATCCATAACCCAAAAATGCTAGGCCGCTGAAAAACTTGCTTGTTAATCTAATTTATTACAGTAAACCATTAGGTGGTTGGGAGTTTTGGATTTCACCAGTATCGTTACATATTTTCCAAGTTTTTGACTTTCCTGAGTACTCCCTTCTAGTGTTCATAACTTCGTGTTTCCAACCTATTAGATTTCAACAGCATGAAAGTTCTTCCATCTTGATTGGTGGAAATTGGCCTACATGACACTTTATTTTGTTTTCTTTTGTTGGCTTAGGTATACCAGAGGGACTGGGGGTCACACTACAAGCTCACCGTTCTGGCTCCAAGGGCCCATCAAACCCTCCCCCCCCCCCCCCCAGTGCACAGATGGAGGACTCTGCCAAGGGCAAAATTAGAACTGTCGTTTATTACACAAACCGACAGGGATCATACAGGACATTTGAAATCTCCTGGACTCTCGGCTCTTAAGCCTGTCAGGCCAGTTTGTTCGATTTCTGTGTCACAACATGGGGCTGTTCACCAAAAACTTACGAGAAGATAGGATTGGGTAGTTGGAGTGGTAGTGCCTTTGAATGGCACCTAATAGATACTGGTACTCTCATATCAGGTGGCTTGACTGCCCCTTCCCCAAGAAGCTATCCATTACATTGTTGCAGGATTACCATTGTCCCTTGCCCTCTGCCATCCACCCCTGGATTTTTGTTCCCTGATTGGCTGAAGCTCGTCTCCCAGGCCTGTGACCCAGCTCTGTTCTAAGCGCTCAAGTGCACCTTCTCAAGGTGATTAGCAAGAGTGTGTTCCCAATGTAAATGCCAGTGCCACCAGTTTGCCTGTGTGAGTGACCTCAGTGTTGCAACATTGTTAAAGAATCCTTTTTTCGCTTCATGTCTGTGTTGCTGAAAACCGTTAAGTCTTCCCACCGCGGCTGAATGACCATTGTCTGGCTCGGCTGCATCGCACGTTTGAGGACCTCAAAATCAATCTCTCTGCTCTGCAGTTTGAGGATTTTTTCTGCTCTTGGGCAGATGACTGCGTCTCTTAGCTTCGGAATGGGCTGTTTGTCTCTGACCTTGGCTGTGAGCCCTGGCCTGTTGTTCTGTGCAGCCTAGTTCTGCTTTTCTTTCTCTCGTCCTGTGGCTTGTGGCCTCATGTAACTTCATTATAGTTATACTATGATTTCTATATATCTATACAGTGCTATGTTTCCTATAGGTTAGTAGGATTCGGTTCTTCAAGGCTTCTTTATACGATCCTGTAGTTCCGTAGGGTTAGTTTAGTTAAGCGCCAGCAAGCTTACTCTGCATCTCTTCTTTCGCCTAGCATTCAGTGTTTTTGCACTTGGCTAATGAGAAAAATAATAAAAGCTTTTGACAGTACGTATACGTATCTGTCCTCTACAGAACTGTGTAAGCATGTTCTTCGTGTGAGCACATGTGTGGCTGTGTAACTTCATGGATGGCTGCTAGTTTGCTTCATGACTAATGTGGCTATGTTGTGGTGTCACAAATGATGTCGGCACAATGGTTTTCCGTTGTTTGTCAATTTGATCCATCGAGGCATTTGGATCCATGATAAGGGTAGCGGCACCTGGATCCATAAAGACATTGACCGGATAAGGTTTAAATCGCTGTCTAAGAGAATATCTGTTTGCATATGTGGATGTCTCTGGCCCTCCTGGGGGCTGTCCAATCAGTGAGTTGCTTTGTGCGTTGTTGACTATTCGGGCTGTCATGTTCATAGGGGTGAGATGGTGCATTCCAGGGACCCTCTCTTCAGTTAAACAGAAATGCCCAAATTACAGGAACGTCCCCGCCCAAGTACCACCATTAAGGAAATGGGCCTTAACCTTGAAGTGTTCCTGTTCCTGCAACTAAAGGCTACAGTGTTTTTGAAACATAGAAAGGGATTAGGTTATGAGTGACAGTCGTATCCCCGGCTCCATCTCCGGCCTGGTAGGGACACTACAGCCTAGGAAATCTGGCATGTTGGAGCAGTAATTCCAGACCTGTGAGCTACCTGGGGGGGGGGGTGGCATAAGGTGGTAGCTGTAGGCCCCTCCCTCTGTTCCTCCCTCATTCCCCCCCCCCCCCAAGTTCCTGTCCATGTCCTGTAGAGTGGGGGCGGGGGGCAGAGCTAAAGGGTTTAACGGTTAAGTTGGAACATTGCTCTTTTGCCAATATCTGTCCCCATTTGTACATATTTATAAAGGTTGTGCCTAACATCATAATGCAACGCTTGTATCATGGGACGTCTGAGGGTGGCCCCAGACCCAGGATTTATTTTGTGCCAATTCATATGAAGTCCTAGAGACTCATCAATATTTCTTAAGGTGATAAAACACAGTGAAGGAATATGGATTCCAGAGGGAATCCCTGCAGGGTGAGGACAGGGACATGGTGCAGCAATCTGGTTATAGTACAATGTAAGCCGTAACATGATACTGTTTCTCGGGAGCAGACATCCCAACAGACAATCCATCTTGATTGTTGGAATTCACACAAGTTCATCAATGCACAATGTGGAAGCACCACAGAAGTGGAAATACTGCAGGTAACGGAGAAAGAGCTTGGCACTGTATTCACATGGAGTAGGTTTGGAGGTGGGACTTATGCCTGATGCAAAGGTGCCCACCAGCCTTTATGCATGCTCTGGAACCCATGGGCCCACAAAGCTGGGGCAAAACAACGAATTGCCTTAACCAATCCCAAAGCCTCATACAATGGGGAAAATGAGTTCAACCTATCGGAAAGGATATTGGAGGGTAGGCACTGTAAAAGGCCAGGGAATGGGAAGGCTAACTATGTAAAAGTCCTTCGGGAGCAGGCAGCGGCACAGAGGGAGTGAGAGCCATATCCCATGGTCGCGTCGAGAAAAGCTTGACCCTGGACCATGCACAATAGACGTGTTGAACCTGTATTGGCCCTCTAAGATGAGGTGGTGCTCTTATAGGATGGATGGAGATGCAGAAGTTAGTCAAACATCAATAAAAAGATTTGACTCTGAAAGTTCAGAAAAGGTACTCTGTTTTATTAACAATTTCCTAAAACGGGGAATACAACGGACATCTCATGGCAAGGTCTCAACGATTGTAAGCTTTTTCATCACTGACGTCGCTCTACGTGGCAAACTGGATTGTGGTTGGATAACGGAAAACATCTACATATACTTTGTATGGGTGCGGGGTTGTGATAGGACCTGTATTGTCAGGTGGGCAACTAAGCCCTCCTAGTGTAAATAATCTTCATCGTAACAAAATACATGACTATTTATTGGTTCACAATCTATAGGGCTCTTTGATATGTGGCCCGCTATAATTGGTTGGCACCCTTGTACCCTTCTAGACTATTCCACTTACTAGCAGAACGCAAGCTGGTACCCCAGGTGTTGGTGGGTTGGGCTTGACCATGCCTCTCCACCCAAATAACCCAACATCTATCATCACTCTTACTGTCTGTCATCCAATTAGCCTTTGAACATGGCCTTGCAAGCCTCACAGCTCCTGGGAATAAAAGGGAGTATGAGCATGCTCGCCTCTTCTCGTCTCGGCGTCGTCTGCTCCAGTCTATTTCCATCTAGGTCACGTGACTGGAGACCACGTTTTGAGCTTCTTCTCTGTATTTAATGGTTTTAAAACGAATAAAACTTGGCACTCATTGTCCTTTTGCTGTACCTTGGCAGGACTTGGCCCGTCTATTGCATTCATTGTTTCTCTGAAAGCTAGACAACCAGTTCTCGGCTGCACTGGCCTTTTGACGCTTGGCCAGACAAGCCCTCTTGAATTCTTGCTCATCAGCTACTTTTATTAACTGAGCCACACTTTCAGCTTCCCTGTCCACGGGGTCCCAGTTTGCCAAAACATGATGTGGAACATCCAGATTTCCTATGCATATATACCTTGGAATTGCTGCAATCAATTGACTACGTATAGCCAGCCTTTGTGATTACTTAGTTCTACTTGCATTACAGCATCTGTACAATTCTAAAATTGTTTGCATTTTCTTCTGTGCTCTTCACACATGTAATCTACCTTCATTTTGCATGTGAACGTTTACTCAATTCTTTACTTCGTCACCAGATTCTATATGTTCTCTTTACTTTCTGTTCTGTCTCTCTTCTCGGTGTGTCACTTTGCATCATGTGACGTCCCCAGTCTGCTCTTTTATTCATCTTCTCTCGTTCTTCAGGGATCCTTCCCAAGAGACTGTGAGCTCTTCGTGGATACATAAAGAAAGGTTTTCACTTATTGGGTACTTTGCTTCAAAGGCTGCTTGTGTTATTGGCATCATTACAGGTATCTTGCTTGTCACCATTTCCGGTTCCCAACATATAGGCAAGTTAGGGGCGGGACTTCCGGTAGAGGCTTTTGCCTCCTTCTCTACAGTGTGGTGTGGAAGGTTGCAGAACACCTAGGCAGACGGGCCAAACTTCTGATGTTGAAACGGATGAAAGGTCCTAGGAGCTTGAAAATCCTGAAGGAAGTACGGTTGCTTTCCCGCAGAAGGGCGCTAACACCTTTATTGATCAGTCGTCCTAGATGTTTCTTTGTGAAAAGGGAATGAGAGCTTGTTGCAATTTGTATAGGCAAAATGAACTGTTCTAAAGGAGCAGCTGGGCACTCTATCCCAGACACACACTGAAGTGAGCAAAAAGTGATTAGGCGCTATATCCATGACACTTTCAAAATGAACTAAGAAAATTATCTATATGCTATATCCCCGAGTCTGTTGTGATTGAAGAACTGGGAGGGAGGAGGAGGGGTAGCCTCCCAACTAGAGACCTGGGTGGGAGGAGGAGGGGTAGCCTTCCAACTAGAGACCTATGTCTCTTTATGATTCTACTAATCCTGTCACTTTTTTTCTTGGAATAACTCTAGAGGTTAGTGGATTGCTTAGTAGAAGAAAGAAAATCCATAGGTCCCAGAGGCACTCTCCACATAGTCTTCCCTTTTTGCCCAGGTGAGCGGATTGAAGAACTCCGGATAAATCCCTTCTTGAGGAGAGAGCTATCCTTTATTCCTACAAAGGAAGAGTAGACCTACCTAGAGACCCCGAGGCTTTAGTTTGGCACATCATACTGCGTTTTTCTTTGGTACATTTTACTGCAGGAGCACTGCTTTGTTTGAGCTAATCCCCTAGCCTCTATAGGCATTTATCCAAACCACCTGCTTATGACGTGTCATGAAAAAAGGTCAAAACAGTACTTCTTGTATTTTATTAGTCCATTGCACATCGGTTTGTCCAAAGCATCTTGTTAGTGAATGTGGTTTCTTAGCAGTGATGGTGGTCTCTGTGGGTGCGTCAGCTATTTTGAGGTGATTTATCCTCATGGATGTTCCATGTAGGTAGTGGTATTGTCATTTCCACAGCCTTCAGAGATGATATTGAGATTGTGTAGTTGGCACAGGGTAGTCGGGCCCTGGGCCTTATGCGACTCCTGGGTGTCTATGTTGGTGCAAGTTTCTTCAGATGTGGTCCCAGCAGAAGGGCTGGTTCCTCCCTGCATGAGCCTCCCCCCATCTCCTCTTTGTTGGGGACTTCTTGATTTAAAAATAAGCGTTTGTAGAACTCCTTATTAGTGCTTTCAGGAGTTCTTGCTTGTGCACATGCCTGCGGAAGGCTGGGATCATCTGAAGTTTGTGTGCGGTCACAGTAGCGTGGTCTTCTTGATTGGACATGGTGTGGCTCTATTCATGTGTCTGGGTATAGCGGTGGGTCTCTGGACTGATGTAGACTGTGTCCCTTGGCTGAGAGAGCAACCAAGTTACAGCAACTTCATGGAATCTGTTTCACATACAGTGATGAAGGATGCCAAATATGGTGGCTAAGTGGGATAACGCCACTTTTTTGACGCTAGAACGATTGGTGCAGTGCCATATCAAAGTGGATCTGCCTCACTTCTCTGCAGTATTGAGGTCCAGTTTTCCTAAATCATGAGCACATGATCTCCAGAACTTCAGCAGTGCTACCGTACCTTGATGAAGAGCGAGTGCTTGGACCACCAGGCAGATACGCTTACCATGACATTTGGCATCTCTCTGAAAATCAACCTTTCTACCCTGGGACATGGAGGGCCTTTTATTCAAAGGTATACGTGGCTTCAGTGCATTTGGAAAGCGTGCTAGAGGCTGGCTTCTCCTTGGTAAAAACGAGAGGGGATGGAAGACTGCGTGTTTTCGTTTTTTGCATTTGTTCGTAAATGGTCATGCAAGGTGCCTGTCATGCGAGCAGTGCTCCTTGTGTGGTCCTCTTCTTCTTAGCACTGTAGGGAGCATTCTGGTTTCTACATGAAATTAATTAACCATTACTGGGACTTATTAACGTTTCTATCTTCTGTGGCTTTGGTGGGAGGCTTAGGTACCACAGCGCTTCTGTGTTGAGACCGCAACTCCGGCTATGGGACATTACCCTTGCAGGAATTGCACCACTTGTAAATTTACCACGGCAACACAACGCATGGTGGTACACAATAAAGAATGTCAATTTTAAATGCCACAGCACCTGTAAAAGCTGCATTGTCATATATGCAGTACAATGCCCTTGTGCCAAAATGTATGTGGGTAAAACCTCAAGGCAACCCTGTACCCGCATATATGAACACGGGTCCAAAATTCTAATGAATTCCCTATCCCACTTGGTCAAACACTTAATTGAAGACCAGATTAAATGGTGTCGCTGACAACTAAATGCTGCCGGCAACTACCTACTACAGGATTTGTTGGCACGTAGTGAACAACACTGGAGGTATGCACCGTGGACCTTTGAAGATGGTTTGAATCGCAGAGAAGAATGGCAACCCCTGGGGTGCATTTTGTCACCGTTTCTCTTTTTGAAGCAATGTACACCTTTCGGATGTCATCTATGCATTCAATCTTATTCCATCTTCCATGTCAAAGAATGGAACACGACTGGGAGTTTGCTGTGGATGTATGTTGTCCTCATTGGTCGGCTTTTCATCATCCATGCCTGACACGACTGTTGTGAGTGGTTTAATTGGATACCAACATCTTTACATTGCGGTAATTACACACGCGTTCCTACAATAGCTGCCATTATCGCGCTGGTTTGGAACACTGTACATAGCTCTGCTCGTTAGTGGAAAGTGTTGCTCGGAGTGCCTATGTCAACCCAGTGGTATTGGGTATTTCACACTTGGGATGCACCTATCGGGGCCTTTGTTATGATTTCCGCGACAAACCAGTGTTTTATTGCTCCTTTTCTGTTCTCCAGTTTTCGGGCACCTTGCATTCTATTCAGCTGGAATAAGTTACCAGCTAAACACACAATTCGAGTGCTGTTTCCCTTGTAGTTATTGGAGTAGAAGGCGGCCGTTATGCGTGTTTGGAAGTGGAGGCTATCGGGTGAGAATGATTTAGCTCCATTTACTTGCACGAACTAACATTTCATTTTTGTGCTTTCTTTTTACATTCTTTGTTACAATTTTATCTTTGTCTTGTTTCCAGAACGTTATACACGAGTTATCCTTTTCTCGAGTAGCACGAATTGCTGAATATGTTCAACCAACTATGGTGAATCATACAGGTACTTCTTGTACAAGGGACTTTATTACAATTTTGAGTTGGGTTTTAATTCGAGTCAATTTATCCCGTCTCTCTAGTGGGTTAATGCCTGAGAATTGAGGATTCCTACAGTTTCTGTAAGCCGCTGGTTACTCGTTTTCAAGTGAGTGTTTCGAAAGTGTTTTGAAATGTTCTTTTTCTGGCTGCGCTAATGGGCAAGGGGTAGATTTCTCTCACCCCTTTTGTCAATTTTTTTTTGTTCTTTTCAGTAGCTCCTAAATTGTTCGAGACCCATATGACCAAAACAAGCATAGCGGTAACCTTTAAATCTTTGGTGGCCAGGTCTCATTCCAGGTGGTCTGGTTACCAAAGACTCCGTTTAGGAAAGTGTTTGCTGTTTGTCGAGGCAGGAAGCAACTGGCTTAGTTATGTTAGAATAAACTGACCTTGTGCAAGGCTGCATATTGCAGCACATTGAAGCATGTCTGTGGGAATGTTTTATGGCCTGCCTCTTGCGTGTGTTGATTCTGGGTAGGTGCCTGTATTCATGTGGTTATTTATTAAATACATTGTTTACTGTGGGTAGGACCTGTATCATGTTACCTTTTGATATCGGGAACCATATTGGTTGATTGCTGCATAGCCGTCATGGGTCCTGTTTATGCTATAGTGATCTGACTGATCTTCCTAGAAAACATGACTGATCTTGGATTGTGTTGGGCTGCCGTCACTTCTTTCCACGGGAAACGTGGGGTTAACCAGTGCGCTAGAAAACTGATGTAGTTCGCCAGAATGAATTAAATGGTGCTCAATAGCAACCAAAAACTCGGTCGAAGTGAAATTAGTAGAGCTAAAATCAGTGGGGGCAGAGGATGGCGGTCTGCGGTAGCAGTGTCCACTGCAGTACCATAACGGACCACAAAACAGATTGATGGAACCACAACAGGTTCAATAATTGTACTCTAGCAATTGTTGTCGTTATTTTGAAGGAACTGTTTTCTGGTGCTTTTTTTTTTTTTTTTTTTTTTTTTTTTTTTTTTTTAGTTTCTATGTCCATTTTGCTTTTTTAGTTTTCTAATGTCCATTTTGGCTGTGTTCTGGCTCTAAAATGTGTAGTGGGGGTTTGGCTGGCATGTTTTTTGATTCCTCTTCTGGTTCTGCCTCTGTACAACTGCCCACCCCCTGTTTTCTCTGGCCCATACTGCATAGTTTCAGATCAAGAACACCGATTGCCTTTGGTAGGGTGAGGGGTTGAGGTTGGGGGGGGGGGAAACATACATGCATGCTAATTTTTAAGGATCAAGTAGTTCAGTGGAGGAGAAGGGGTCAATTTATTTATTTTGAGCAGACTCACCCATATTACGAATCCAACCTGTGCTAAATTCCAGACTCTCACTTCTGTGGGGAATTGGAACATGCTGAAAGTCGAGGGTGGGGCGAGAGACTAGACCTAAAACATTGATTGCAGCTGAAGGATCAGGAGATGGCGATCATAGGAAAGGCTTTGGACTCCATGTTCAATCTTTCTGCAAGAAACCAGGCACATTTGACAGGCCAGTAGGCCATGGAGATAAAGATCGCTTTTTAAGTGATGGTTGCCCTCACAGGCAGCAAAGTAGTACAGCTCCAAGCAGGGTTTTTATTCTTGTTCTTGATGCTTTATTTTCGGATTTGGATCTTTGTTTCACAAACATGTTTTTTTTTTTTTGTCACTTTTTAAAAAAAAAAAGGCCTTGCAATGGTAGATTTGCCCATTCGATCCCACTCCCCACTTTTTGAAACAAACCTAAAAAAAAAACCAAAACGCACTTTCACGATTAAGCTCCACTGTGTGTGTGTGTGTGTAATATATCATTTTGCGCACTTGCTACATCATTAGAATCCAACTTGAGTGAAGTGTGTGGTGTTGGGTAGGATCTTTTTGTTCGACAGTCAAAATTACAGCGGTGTGGTGCTGCTGGAATCTTCTCTGGCTCGGCATGATGCCAATTGAACACTTTTCCGCCCCGCAGCACTGCACTGTTCCCGCTCTTCTGCCTTCTGAATACAGGGGTCACGAGACCCGGTTTCCGAGCCGCGTTCAGTGCACCAGACCGATGAAAAGAAGTGCTTTCCACGTTCAGCTCGCCCATTGCTGTGCGAGCACTTAAACCATTATCTCTTTGTAGAGATGTGCTGTTTTGGCTCTTCAACGTAAAGTTTTCTCGCAGATCATATTTTGAACATAAATGGTGCCTGAAGGGACGAATTACTGTTTTAATCAAGCTGCAGCTTAATTTTCATTTTTGCATTTTAGCACCATCTTTTCACTAATAAGATACATGTTTTTGGTGTCCATTTCAATGCATCCAGTGTAGGCAGAAGATTATATTTTGGCCAGTTTCTGATAAAGCGCTCTTTGCCTCAAGTTCAAAGTTGTGATGAACACATGTTTGCTCTTGACTTATTTTGTTGGTGACGTGGCTATGCTTTCAAGGGAGTTTACTTGTTCGCATATTAATGACTCGACAAAGAGTATTGGATGGAATGAATGGCCCTTTTGGAACTGCTGAGGGTGGCTACGCAAATCTTCACATAGGATTGTGTGCTCTATGGCTTGCGTAACCCTTTCAGAATTGTTATCATTGCATGGCAAGCGTATTGCCTGCTCTTATGTCTGGTAACTTGTATCTAAATGCTGGCTGTCATGTGGTGGTCTAGAAATTGCCAGCAATCGGCAGGCTGGCATGACAGTGGTCTGGGGTGGCTTCTTTCAGGACCCTTTTACATTTTAAACCTCTTGACTCTTTCATCCTCCTTTGTCCGCCGTGGCATTCTGGTGTGCCGTTTTGGCGCTTCCTCTGTAATGGTGCAGATATTTCCGTGCGTTATTATTCGTATAGTTAGTTGTGTACATTTGCACAAGTAAATTCCGAGAACTAGTTTGCATACAAGAAGGTGAAACTGCAGTAGCACATTTTATATATACAGCTTCTCAAACAGGTTATTTGGTTGTTCTCTGCACGTTCCTTTGCAGACCTTTCAGACCTGCTTGCCATCCAGGTGGATATTGTCCATCTGCGAGCAGACCATTGAGTAATTGAGGCCTTACAGGCAGTTAGAAATCTGCACAGAGGCACTAATTGGACAGGTGAATATTAAGCAATGCTCCTACCCAAATTTCAGTATATCAATTTGTTTATTATTTTTGTTTATTAACCAACTTCAACTGCAGGCACCTAACAAGGTGTTAATTCACTAGAGCGTCTCATCCGAAAAATAATTTGTAGCATAGTTAATTAGGTAATCTGCGCTTGATCTTGTTTTAAGTGAACGAAATGGTCCAAACCAATCCATTCAGTTAAATACTATTTTGTTATAAGTTATATATAATGTTCACATGTACAGTGAGTATGAGTTATACCCATCACAAAATACCTTTTGTACCATGTGTGATTATCACATAGTGCCAACTTCAGCCTATTTTCTCGAGGTACAAAAATCCTAATGATCATCCAGTATATTCACATATGTGGATTTACAAGTATATCATCCGGATGTGTTAACTTTCAGTAAGCATTTTACACAGATGCATTTCCCCTATGTCATCAATATTCATCCAGTAATATCATATATATCATCAGACATGCTGTTTTAAGTTCCACTGAGCATTTCACATAGATGCATTTCCCTTATGCTATCAATACATAATTTTTTCCAAAATGAATCCCTGCCCATATTTATATCTATAGTGAGGAGAGGAAAAAACAAAGGGAGACCTAAAGGAGCAGATTACGAAAGATTCTATAATCATGGTTTTAGTCAAATAACCTTGGTATTGGAATAGATGAGGGCTGCCTTACCTATGAAGCTATTTTAATCCTCATCGTGATGAAAGATTTTAGAACTGCTGCATATTAACCCACACATCTTAGAACGTGTGTTCAGTTGCATCTGAAAAAGCTATATATATATATATATATATATATATATATATATATATATATATATATATATATATATATATTTATATTGTTATCTCCCCTAGATTGCTCTTAATGAGATTGCTTAGCCGTTGTAAGGAAATCTAAAAGTAGTACCCGTTTAGATTTTTATTCTTTACCAAATCGTGCTCACACTATTCCATTGTTTAAAATTTCTTTGGATAGTTATCCTATAAAATCGTGTGTGTATAAGTGGGGCTGTGAATAGTTAACATCTAGTTATTACATCTGGTTAAAGAATTCATCTTAGTATCCATACATTCGCATACTGAAGCAAAGTAATGTCAATTTAGCCATGATGTCCCATGTTTTTTGGCGTCATGACGTCATTGTAGACACAAGCCGCACTGGTTGCTTATATTCACTTGTTATTTCACAAAGTTCTGGATCAGATTTTTATTTCTTTTAGAGATGTGAACCTTTTTATGTAAAGGGTTATTCTTTAAAGAGTGCCTTTTTAAAATATAAATCCTTCCACCATTTTTAGGATTATCAGTCTTGTCTGACATAAAAGTCTGCAACTGGCAATTTATTCCAAAACCTAATGAAAAACGGTCTGTTACTCTAAAATACACAAATGCCTCTTGCCTAATAGAAGTGTGATTTGACATTCTTGCGTATTAGCAAATATATAGGTTGTGTATGTAGTAATATGTATCAATAAATACATATTCTTTATGAATGTATGATTTCAAGAAGGTGTATATGCATTATGTCATCCCAAGTAAATCCCTCTGCGGTTGAAATCATTCCATTAGTTATACCATCCTGTTGTAGGTTGCACAAAACAAATATGTCCGCATGTTTCTATGTATATATCAATATTGATGCTAAATCAGATTTGCTTTGCTCCAAGTACTTATAGTTATTGAGGAATAATTATCTTCATTTTCATGATACACTTGTTCAGTATTGGATATGGTTGTTTGCTTTTTTTGATGATGAAAATGCATCTCATGATCACAATTGAGTCCCTCTGTTGTGGGTCTTGGGTGGCAAATGATTTAAGCTTTTTCCTGTCGCGGAATCTTTTCTTATTCTAACAACCACAAATATATTTGGATGTGCTTGATGCCGAAGAATTTCAGAACCATATTCTTTAGCTTTTAATGTTCTTTGCACCGATGTTCATCAAGTGGTGTCTTCAGGTCTGAAGTAGTTATTTTGGTTTGTACTACCTTTTTCTTATTGTCATAAAGCTTGGACTGAATTTGGATTTTAGTGTGGGGGCCTTAATGTACACAAATGATGGATGTTCCAAAATATATTGTTCCAAATCAGGGTCTAGTGTAAGATGCCAATGTCGTCTGAAGATTTTCTAAATTACTTGATTGCCACTTGTGTGATCATTCTGACCTTGTTGGAGTCAATTACATGTTTATTCTCTGTCAGTAAGTATGTCTGTTTTTTTCTTACAAATTCTCCCTGGATTATATAATTGACTGCATAGGGTATCCTTGAGCTGACCATCTGTCTTGTATAAGCTTGCATTCTTGCATGAACATATAATCATTGCTGCAGTTTCTTCTTGCCATAGTGAATTCACCAGTTGGAATATTTATAATGGTACTCTTAAAATGACAACTTTCAGCATCTAAGGTAGCACTGACCTCCGTTTCTTTTGCAATATGTTTTTAGTATGTATAATTATATTCAATGCAAATACAAAGATCCTAAAAATGTATACATTCTTTGCTTTTTTTCAATCAAGCTATCATCAATGTAACATAGCCATTTCATTACTTTAATGGACAAATCGGGATGATTAGTAGCGTGTCGGTGCTCAAACTCTCCCACAAAAAGATTGGCCATTGAGGGTGCAAAACATGCCCCCATGGCTATGCCTCTAACTTGTTGGTACAACTTGCCATCAAAGAGTGTGGGATGTTTTTACCCATGCATCCGAGCCCTACCACAAAACCTGTGCATTACTGGCATTGAAAACATCATGATGGCCAGAGCTTCCCAGAAAATGCACAGGAAAATCCATGAAGAATAGGTGCCACCCATTTTTGCCTATGTTGTGAGCACAGGAGGGCACTGCCTAAAACCTCCATTGAGCTACACACAGTAGCCTGAAAACCATTGCAAAAAGGGCAATGCTGATTGCCAAAAGCAACCCATAACTATTGGGAATTCATTTTCTTCAGGTCAAACATGGCTAAATTATGGGCACAAAATTATTTTACTGCAGAACCACACCAGTGCCATGTGCTGAACCTGGATAATATACTTCCATGTAAAATCTCTTGTTTGGAATGCATTCATTCAAGACTGATCCAAAAAATGGACGCAGTACCGATAACTACCTCAAGGCGGCGCTAGCGGTCTAAACTCTGACAGGAGAACTGCTACTTCAGAAGCCAATCCGCCTTCTGTGACAACTGAGACATCAAAAGACTGCATTTCATTAAAAACTTAACCACTTGCTGTTCCCAGAGACAATCTAATTTTATTAACAGGCCAAAAGGCTGGGAAACCTCTCACCTCCAGAGATTCTCACCAGGAGTTAGAATCTCACATGACCTCTTGATTGATAGAAGGCAGACTGGCTGGCAGCCTCCTGGAGACCAAACAATAGGCTCTTGCACTTGAATAGAATATGTTGATTTTGACTGTTTCCTGTCAACAAAGACCTGCCGGCCAGGAGACGCATGTGATCACTGACCCACCCAAGTCTTGGAGGCGGACTCCAACACTCTGAGAACTTAATTGAAAGCAAAATATATATTTTCCAGAAACACTGATAACTCTTGGTAACCGGATGACAGAAATGTGAAATGTGGGGAACCTTAAAATGGAAACTTTGCCTACAATTCAAGCCCAAACTCCAATTTGTGTGATGTTCTGGGGCAAGACCCCACTATTTATTGATATTGTAGACACTGTATTTAAGCTAGCGACCTGGAAAGTTACTGAGATATGTGTAGTAGGAGGGTGTACATTTGTATAAATTTTAATGAAAAACCAATGTTGCATAACCCACTAAAAAGCGCAAAATGTTGCAATTTCTGGATGCAAGCTCCCAGGAAGAGCAGAGTTTGAACAGAGTATACCTCATGTGATATGTGATGGGTGCATGTAATTTTAAACAACTGTGTATCTGTGCAATATGTATTTGGGTCAAATATAGATTTATGTGCAATTTGACAGGGGAGTGTCCTTTCTGCAGGCCATAAAACAGCATCACCATGACTCACATTTCCTTTCCCCTATCAAGGAAGAGAGAAAAGCTTGACCAATGATCAGTTGAGAGAGGGGCTGGCTTAGTGATGCTGCGCACACACCCACTTTCAAAAGACATAAAAAGAGCCACTGGAAGCTAGAGAGGACATTCAAATACAGTTGCTGTGGAGCATTTTGCCGGACCACACAACATCCAGAAGATACCAGTTCCAGACTGACTTCAGCTACATACTCCAGAACCTAAAACTTATACTTTAGAACCTAAATCAGAGGCCTAAAACCACAAGCTGAGTTCTCTGCAGCAGGCCTCAAATCACTGCAAGCTACTCACAGCCGGGTGAGCTGCTTGAATCCCTTGCCAAGAATTTTTGCCAGGACCAGTGCAGAGATCCAGGAGCCGTGCAGAGACCGCTGTATCCGGACAGACCAGACCAGACCAGTGCCAGACCCGACCCGACCAGACCGTGCAGAACCGCAGACCCAGAGACCAGATCGCTGTGAAGTGCCGCTAGCCTGATTGATCAGATCCATGACGAGACCCAGTCCTTCCAAATATATTGTGAGTACAGCTAGGACGGGGGAAAACCAAATCTCTTAGGTTAAATAGATTGAATGATATTACTTTAAACTAAGTAGACCTGCCTCCTAACTGTCACCTGTCATTTGTAAAGCTGCACCACTGTCATTTGTCAATTCTGCAGCTGCAAACCTGTCACCTGTCATTTTGAGTTTACTTTAAATCTGAAAAACGACCTTTACAAAATCGTTCATATCTCTGGAACCGTTTGGGCTACGAACTTGGTTTAACTTTCCTCTGAAAGCTTAGGGTCTAAGCCTTCCAAGAAGCCTAGAGCCGACTTCCTACTCCTTTTAATTTTTTCGCAATCACGATTCACACACTCGCGAATTTTACCGCGATTTGCGATATTTGGTTAAAAATCCAGCCACGTGCAACCATCAGCAGTCATTTCTTTCCTTGCTAAAAATTCGTTTGCCTCTTAATCACCATCTCTGAATCATTGCTAAAGTGAGCCTGAATTCATCCCAAGTATCTCTCACTCACCCTGAACCTCCTAAAGGGAATTAAAAGCATTTTCAGCATATTTCTCACTTCATTGCCACCACATTCAAAGCACTTGAGCCGGTGTTTTAAAACTCACACCTGATTTCTCTAAGTTGCTGGGGGGGGGAAATTGAACTGAATTATATTTGATTGCATTTCTAAGAACTGTGTGCTCTCCTCTTCATCTCCTTACATTGCATAAAGGGGGGGTGAATTGTCAAAGAAAAGTGATTGCTTGTTTTGTTGAAGTCATATCAAGTTATTTCTGTACTGCATTTTATTCCTCATTGCTTTTCCCTTGAAATCATAAGTATTTTTGCTACTTTATCCATCCTATACTAACTCATCATTGATTATAAAGAAGTGTACTAGTGTCAGATTACCCATTGTTGATTAACATTATATTTATAAGGGCGATATCGATTATTAATTTATTATAAAAGCGTGGTATCTATATTTTGACTTATTTCTCAAATAAACCTTTTAAACTTGCAAAACAGAACTACTTCTTTGCTCAGTGGGGTCAGGGGGATTCTAAGAGAGGGGTGTTATATAGGGGTAGTCATCCAGAACTCATGAACTGGACATAAAGATATATCAATAAGGGTTTCCATTCAGTATCCCAGACTAGGCATTGACTTAGCTGTAGTGTTGAATTGAATCTTCTTACAAGAGAGACGCATTGTGTTGCAAGATGAATGCTAAAAATTCCTTCAACATTTCAGCATGTAAGTAAAAGGAAGCCGAGAAATTCTGATAAGTGTGATCAATAGCTTTAAGTGCTAGGTTATGTTTAATTGATGGGCATAAAGCTTTAACATCCACGTTTGCTAGTAGTCATTGTGTCACTCAATTTTGTTCACATTTTCTAGGACATGCATCGTATCCCAAATATGAGGGTGCAGTTTATAAACTTCTGGTCTTAAAATTGTGTCAATATATTTGGTCAGGTTTTCCGTGGCCCATTCAGTCCTGCTATTGGTCTAACTTCAGGCAGGTCCTGATGGTCCTTAACATCACACAAGGCAGTAGCCATCTTAAGGAGAAAAATGACAAGACCACACCCAGCGGTTCAGAAAAGGTAATCCCCTGCCTAAGCACCTAAAGGGAAAAACCCAAGCAGTACTGCTGACTAATGAAGAATATTGATAATATGGAAAGGTGGTAAATCATGGCAGCAGCAAGCATGATGCCACCTCCACCATTTGTAATGGAAAAGCTAGATTAATATATTTGAAACGTGTGTAATTGCCTTAAGTGGGGAAAGGTTCACAGCTGCAAGTAAACAGGCTATTGTCACATAATTTGTGCATGGAAGGCCACAGTATTAATGACAGGGTGCCTTTGGAAGCAGAAGGTGCTGCTGATATCAACGAATTCACAAGTGCATTAACAAAGCTTCCCAATCATTTTGGTCCAAAACCCAATATGCTCTTTGGAAGACATAAACGTTTTTCCAGGAGTTCAGGATCATAATGAGTCAGTAGAACATTAAATGTAGCCGCACTTAGGACTCTTTAACGCATTTGCACATATGACGAACGCCAGCTCTCATTAGGGATAAACTGGACAGATGTACTAATAGCCCAAAAGTTCAGGATAGACTATCAGCCAAAAATCCAACTCTGGAACAAGCGGTTAACATAGCACGAAGCATAGAACAAACCGCTATGTACATAAAACAAATGCAGTTGGGCAAAGGGGGACATTCAGATATGTTTGCAGTGAGGGCTTCTGGCAGCACAAGCAACAAACCAAGTGATTATACACAAGGTAGCACATGTTTTCTGTGTTGCAGCCCAAAATATTATGCCAATCAGTTTTGCACACCAAAAAGTGGAGTATGCCTTAAATGCTAAAAGAAAGGGCACTCTGCAAGGCAGTGCAAAGAAATAAGGAATTTATCCACGACTGATAAAAACATCACATTAATTGAGGAGTCACATCAAGAAAAGAATGTCTGCTGAAATGTTTTTGAGGTAACCGCCTCCAGGAGAGTAAAGGTCCTTCTGTTTAGTTTTTGATTGGAAACAAGTTATTATGAAGGTGGACAGTGGGTCAAGTAGTATCCTATTATCACAATCCACATACCAGGCTGTGCTACATCGAGCTGTAATAGAACTGCTCTTGCCTGATATTAATCACTTTGCATATTGTGAAGTGAAAATAGGTCTAAAGGAGAAATTCCAGGACCTTATATCCTTCAAAGCTAAAGTATGCCAGGCTTGGATATTATGTAGCCAGGAAAGGATGGTCCTTACTAGGATGGCAAGAGAAAAAGGCCTGTGCAACGCATCCATGTCAGTGTTGGAAGTAATGGACTGTTGGGCACAACTATACCCAAAAGTAATCTCAAATTATTTGAAAGATCTCAAGGATTTCGAGCACCATGTTGGACTGCAAGAAAGGAGTGCTACTAGTTGTTCACAAAATCCAGCCCATGCCACACAGCATGAGAAAGGGATTAAACAATAACTAGATAAGATGTTGCAACTAAGAGAGATACACATAGCTGAGAATGGTTGGCGCCGGGGTTTTTGGAATCCAAGACCAGTGACTGGGTGTGCATAGTCCTACGTGATATTAACAAACATCTGGATAGACATCCCTTGCCAAACATTGCAGAAACATTAACAACCTTAGCAAGGGAAAAGTGTTCAGTGTAATAGATTTATCGCCTGCATACGATGCAGTGAAATTATCTGAACAGTGCCAACATTTTGCGCCATTCATCACACCTCTGGGCGTGCTTGAATTCCGTCAGATGCCATTTGGTTTGGCTTCGGCAGCTGCGACATTTCAAAGAATTATGGATAAGATCTTACAAAGAATATGTGGCAAAGTGGTATTCCAATAGGACATTTTGGTGTATGTGGACACAGGAGATGAACACCATTCCACTCGCAAATCTGTATTGTGCATATTTAAAGAAACCGGGCTCACCATTCGAAGAAGCATATGTAAATTGGGAGTGTCTTAGGTAAACTATTTAAGGGATAGGTTAACAGCTGTGGGGTACAACCCAAAGAAGATCTAGTGGTAGCCATTAAAATGGCTCGAGTACCATAGCCTGAGATCAGTTGATCTTTCTTGGGTCTCGTGGAATACTACCACAAGTTTGAGAAGGATTTTGATATTAAGGCCACTCCGTTTGGGGCACTACTCCAAAAAGGAGAACAATTTGAGCAATCGTTTCAATGTGAGGAAGTCTTTGTCTGCATTAAAGCAGATATTGCCAGTGCTCCTACACTGGAGAATACGCGTGGGATGACACTATGCTTACAGTGGATGCCATCAGTCTAGGCCTTGGAGCAACATTAACACCGATATCAGAATCTCAGAGGGCCTATAGTGGTATTTGCAGCTCATCCTTTAAGGGGAGGAGAGGTAAACTACTTTGGAATCGGTATTGGCAGTATATTGGGACATTCTCCATTTCAAATGTTATCTGTGGGGTAGCAGGTTCATGGTGAGGTCAGACAATAAGCCGTTGGCACACATTTGTCATGTAATGGATGGAAAAATGCTTCACCACGCATATCAAGGTGGTTGTTGGGGTTGTTTTGAAGTCCTATTTTTGCCAGGTATCAAAAATGCAGACTGTTTATCAAGGCTGATAATCGAATGGTTTGAAGGTGATGTGATAGTGAGGACTATGAGCTGTTTCAGAAGAATCAAGGGCTCAGGCAGAGGAGTAGATGATCTGTTTGTGTATTAAGGAATGGACTCTCGGTGGCTGGGAATTTCCATACTTAAATGAGTCTGGGGACCCTGGCATGAAGTTAAGGAGGAGTTCTGCATCATTGGTTGCATACTGTGGAGAAACCATAAGGTTGTAGCCCATTTAAGTCCACTAAGCGCATCTGATGTTTCAGTCTTGCCAAGAGAAGGTTGAAGATTACCTGGTGGCATGGTATGGATTTAATTCCTGACTGAGTAGTAAGGGCATGTTTGAGATGTGGCGCTTGTGATAAATCTAAGGTCACCATTGCCAAGGTAGCTGTGTATATGTTTGGCCCCTTTGTGGAGAATCCTGCGTATCACCCACTAAAACCCTGCCTAACGTCCAGGAGAGGGTAGACTTTTCCTGTTCCCAATCCTGGGGGCAGTGTACTCCGGGAGGATCACCTTGGTGGAGACGATGCCCAGGGTAGTGGGGACATTTTGCTGGGGGATGCACAGTATTTCTCCTTGAAGAGGTATACTCTTACCACTCGGTTGAAGGGGGAATTGGCTTAGTCATTTTGATAGATCTCGACCTCCTATTAATGATGGAAGGATAAACTCCCAGGCTATAATACAACAAAGTGTTATCCAAAGAGCAGGTCTTTTGTACCCATAAAATCAAATATCCTCCACAAGGCTGAAAGTATGCCAAACCGAATGACTGAAATGCAGCCTTTTCTACTCTGGCTCTAAAAAGCTTAAACCTTACAATCCCTCTTCTAAAAACATAAATAGAAGTAAAAACACTGTTAAAAGTAGTAAAACCTAATTTTCTTAAAATAGAATTCATGCCCGAGAATCCATGGGGGACTGTGACGAAGAATTTGGCTGAAGGGGCATGTAGAGGTAAAGTACAGGCAAGCAGACCTAACAGCCTTTGGCAGGGTCAGGCAATTAACACTAAAGGTCTGCACCTGAAGCCAATTGCCACACCTGAGAAGCATAAAAGGTTGCAGCAGGAAGGAGCAGTAGAAAGAAGCTGGAAGGACGACAACAATAGCAGAAGAAGCGGAGCATGAGGCTGGAGGTTCACTGGGAAGTGTGACCACAAAAGGTTCACTGGGAAGTGTGACCACAAAAGGTTCACTGGGAAGTGTGACCACAAAAGGTTCACAGGGAAGTGTGACCACAAAAGGGATGCCGGGACGAGAAAGGAGCAGATTTCACCTGCAGGTTCTGAGTTGGTCCTGTTCACACAAACCCTATTTGGCTGTGGATGCATTGGAAGAGACTGGGAGAAGCTAACAGTCTTTCCACGTGTGCCTAATTGCTGTATTTGCAGAGCTGAAGTTGTGAATCCACCCGTGGCCTGTGTGCACTAACAAGCCGAGGGAAGCTGGAGAAAAGACACTGTTTTTGTGGAAGGATCTGAGACACCCATGCTGCATAGGGTTGTGCCTGTAGCAGAAGAAAGGAAGTTGGGAAGCAGAAGAAGCCTGCGACCACTGTGACTTTGGAGCCAGTATATGAAGCTCTGAACTCCAAATCATAAACTCCTTGTTGGTAACTGTAACCAGCTAAACTCTAATTTGTGTTGAAGTAGAAGCAAATAAAGTTATTTGTAGTAGTGGGTCTTCAGAACAAAGGCAATGGTATCACGTTTATTCTGCACACGTTAAAGTGCCTGCGCAGAAAGTAAACATTTATATTCCCATTGTTAAATATAAATCATTACTGAGTGGTCGCGTGTCTCCTATTAAGAGGGAGAATGTTTCCGTTAATCATTCAAAAAGTAGCAGCTGGCTTTCCCGAAGTGTTGCAAGACGGTTTAACATAAAAGAAAGGTTGCGTGTAAGAAACTTTCAAATGCACGTTAAAGCAGAACGTTGCACAAACAAAAGGGAATACAAGTCTTTATGGGGAAGTTCATTTTCCAAGAGGGATTACGTGTACCTGAATTTGTTTCTAAAGTGAAACCTGACTCTTGTAACATTCAGAACACTTATTTAACAGTTGTTGCTGAAGTGACCAGAAGAACAAGCATTGCTCAAGCCATTACAGACCCCCCCTGCATTGTCCTTATTTCCTCCCTACCCCCGCCAGTGTCTTGTGCCACCTTACACCACCGCCATTCATCATGGTCCCCCTTACCTCTGCCAGTGTGTCCATGCACCCCTCGACCCTCCCCCCTCATTGTCTTCCTGTCCTCCCTACCTCCCGTCAGTGTCCATATCCTCTCCCATCAGCCCTACCATTGTGTCCATGTTTACAGGTATCCCCTGACACCCAAGTGTGTCCACCTACCTCCCCCTGCCCCCTACTTTTTCCAGTTTCACCTCTCGGGATCCTCTCCTTCCCCCTCTCATCACTGCCTGCCTTACTCCTTGCCCGTCCTGTTCTCCTCTTTCTCCTTCACCCCTTCACCCTGCCTCCCTTCCCTCCTCTGTCAATTTCTGGCACTACCCCAATTGCAGTTAGGCATAGTAAGCCTTAGCCGCCTGTCTTTGCAGCCTTCTGCCCCCCTCCTTTTTTCTCCCAGCACTTACTTACTTAACGGCACTGAGACCGCCCTGATTGACCTTAAGATACAGATGGACAACATTAAAGACAATGGTAAACTAGCCATCCTTCTCCTTCTTGACTTATCGGCCGCCTTCGACCTGGTCAACCACGACATCCTCTGCAAACATCTATCCTCAGCAGCCAAATTTTCAGATAACGCCAACGCATGGATCCATTCCTTCCTTAACAACAGATCCATGAGAGTCTACGCACCCACAGCCTCTGCCATCCCAGCCCCAGCCCCAGTCACTTGCGGTGTCCCCCAGGGCTCCTGCGTCTCCCCCACTCTATATAATGTGTTCACAAAACCCCTCTTTGACATATTGGACCGCTTGGGTGTCATCTACAACAACTACGCAGATGACACCCAAATACTGATCCCTTTAACAGGCGACTACTCCACCGACCTCACTGCTCTCAACAACATTTATTCCATTATCCAAGAATGGATGGCCAAGCATGGCCTATGCCTCAATGACAACAAGACCGAACTTCTTCTCCTAGGTTCCCAACCCAGACTTAATAAACTCGACAAACTCTATCAAGCATTCACTATAGACGGCAATAACATCATCGTCTCTAACAGCGTCAAAACCCTAGGAATCTACCTAGACTCCTCCCTCACACTGACAAGACAGATCAATTCCATATCATCAGCCACTGCTTACACCTGTAAACTCATCAATGCCAGCAGACCTTACCTCTCACCATCCAACTGCATCACCTTAGCCAGAGCGCTAGTCCTTTCCAAAGTTGACTACTGCAATGCGTTATACTTGGGAACCAGTCAGAAAAACATCAACAAACTACAAGTCATACAAAACAACGCCTTGCGAGCAGCCCTGAACATACCCAAACATGAACACATTTCGGACGCCAGACGCACCTGCCATTGGCTATCCATACCACAAAGAATTGAATATAAAACCATCTCACTCACACACAAATGCCTAGCTAACCAAGCACCCAGATACCTATCCGACAATCTCAATCACCACACCCCAGCGCGCCCTACCAGATCAGCTCAAACACATTGCTTAAATATCCCAAGATTTAAGCTCCAAAAAGCAGGTGGCTCCAGCTTCCCCGTGCTTGCCTCCAAACTTTGGAATTCACTTCCACTCGAGCTGAGATCAGAACCTTCCTTTCACAAATTTAGACACAACACCAAAATTTGGCTTCTATCCAAAGAAACGTAAACTGCCTAGCCCTACCTTACTAGCATGCACCAAGACTGTAAATTTGTAAATATGTAATCGGTTTGTACATTTCTGTTGTATTATTCTTGTTGTATTCATCGCAAGCGCCTGGATGCCCTAGGGCCAGGCGGCGCTATACAAATAATAAACTAAACTAAACTAAACTTTTATCGCCTGTCCCTTTTGACCATTGATAATAGCTTGTCTGTCTCCCCTTTTCCCTTCTTGTTTTTATCCCTCCTATCCCCCCCCTGTACTATCTTAAACACTCTTCAACCTTTTCTAGATAGTCACTTGTTTGGCTCTAACCTTACCCCTTCCTCTCCTATATCCCCCTTCCCCCTTCCTCTCATCACTCTTGCGCTGCAACAATTGTCGTCAGGCATAGTAATGCTAATGCTAGTATTGTTCTTCTTTTTTCCTCATCTGCCTCTCCCTTATTGTTTCCATGCACTTGTACTATCTGTTATGATTGTTTGTTTTTTTTCTTCACATTCTGATCTGTTTCAAGGACTTGTTTATAATTTTTTTTTCTCCCATGTTCCCTCCCTCCTTGAAGCACTTTGAAACACATTGTGTATAGACGCTATACAAATAATCAATTCAATTATTTCTATGGTAAAACCAGCCCAATTAAGTTCTAAACGCCTATATTTTGAAGCTGTTTTAAACCCAGTCCTCTCATACACGGGTGACAATGTTATCCAAAGCTGGAAAAGAGGCAAAAAAGCTTTGGGGTAACTACTGGAAACAAGGTGTGCATAAAGCTGGGAAAGGGAGCTGGGTGCTTATTAAATTAACTGATAATCTGTGAAGCTGAGAGAGAGAAGCAGTTTAGAAGCCAAGACAGATTTCAGTGGTAGCTGTAAAACAGACCGAAGAAGCAATGAGGTTGCACTTTCTTATTGTATAAGACAGGAGAGGCCCTTGCCTGCCTGCAGAGGTCGAAGGGTCTTGTCTATGTTGCCTACTACATTTTCAAAGTATCAAGTTGCAGCAGAAGCAATAAAACTGTAGTTGTCTGAGTTTGTCAGAACTCTTCATATGGAATGTAGTTGAAGCAGTAGTAGTCTGTTAAGCAAAGGAGCCGGCTTTCACAGTATCATTTGTAGAAGTGAGTTGCCAAGGAGAAAGCACAACCCCCTTAGACAAAGCATCCTGACAAGTTATATTAAAGATGCGGCAGAGGTTACAAAAAATATTGTTAAAGCAGAAGTGGTACTTTTGTTTTGAACTTATCATCTCTATCCTGGAAAGAGGTTATCCAGGATTACTATTGGTGCGGTTTTCTTTGTGGAACTTGGAAAGGGAACTTTGCAACGAGCGAAGAAAGAACTGTTCCCAGTGGATTTTTGTTAGTGAACTTTTCTTTGCAAGACACTTTTTTGGTAAGCTTTGATTTATGTTTTGTTTTAACTGTTTGTTTAGTGTGAGGGACAGTTGTGTGTATGCTAGTAGATTTTCCCTTAGATCCTAAATTATGTAGGGAACACCCTGGTAGAGTGGGCTTAGGTTTTCTTTACATTTTTTTTATATTTAAAATCAAATGTCAAGTACTGAGAAAACTACAAGCAGTTGTCATCCTCGCATTATTGACCCTTCGCACCCAAACAAGGGTTGAGCTACAGAATCGGATTTATTTTCAGGTTCGTGGATTACCATACGAAGTGGTGTTTGGTGAGAGAAGCATCTACTAGTGCAATAAGGTTTTTTGGAAGACGTTATCTATAGAGCGATGTTTCCTAGTGAAATTGAAACGGGCATCAGTGTACAATAGAGCAAATTGCCTCATTGAGAGGAGCTGCAACTAGCCTTGAACTCTGGTATAGCATGGAAGGAAGTCATACAACAGATGGTCTGGGCTTATTGTCCCACACCACATTCGGTTACAGGTGTATCATGGTTTCTATCTCTTGAAGGAAGATAGCCTGGCACTTCACTATTTCCCAGCTGGAGGGGATTATCAAAATCCACATTAGTAGATTGTGGCATTACTAGAGCAATGGATGAGGCACCGCTGATTTACAATTTGATGAGCAGCGTAGAGTTGGAACACCAATGGGCATAAGTGAGTGGGTATGGGTAAGGAACGCATGCATTGGCATCAAATGCCAAGGATAAACCTTTTTAGGACTTAGGATGATGTGTGGCGAGAGATGGTGTGGTCATCATGGGGGAGGGCTTGTGGGGTGGGAGGAGACTCTGGGGTGAATCATGTTCACAGAATTGAAAGGTGAATGGTATGGGGGAATCACACAATGGAGATAGTGGGTACGACACCCCAGGGGGTGGGACTACTTCGCTGACAGAAGGGAATACTCCAGTGAAGAGCGGCACGAGGAAAAGAAAACGTCCATGATGGATGAAAGACCTTGTTTTAAATAAATATTTGGGTGCAGATAGAGTGTTTGTTTGAATCTGCCCATCCGCCCCACGGGTTGGTGCAGGCAGGTTAAAGTTATTGTACATTGTTGCTTGCAAGTCACTCGTCTCCCGTCATGCATATAGTTATAATCGCCTGCAGTTCAGGGGTGATCGAATGTTCAGTTGTGTATGAGGAGTATGTGTGAGTTTTGCCTTTGGGGGCTTGGGGGGGGGGGGTGAATGCGGAATGTGTGGGGGGTATGGAATGGTTGAAATAGGCGAGGCTACAGGCGGCTGGTGGATGTAATATTATATGCTGTGTGAAATAAAGCAAAATTAATATTGTAATTTAGGAGTGTTAGTAAATTTGTGAGCCCTGTGCACCTTTCTCCCTCCATTAGCTGATGCACCACCGCTGACCTATTAACAATAGGTTACAATACTTCACTGTGTAATGGCTTATTTCACTGTTTTGCTTTTGTGTCGTGTGTTGTCACCCTAGAAACCACTTAGCTGATTTCACAGACCAAAAGTTCTTGGACACAGGGAGGCAATAATATACACTTGGACCAATAGTTTTAGAGTATAATTGGCTCTTTACAGCCCCTTTATTCACACAGGATATAAACATGCACACAATTCTGTAAATTAATAGAGTTGGTTATACATAGACATGTACAGGAGTAAGGATGGACAAGTTGGATCACTGTTAGTGTAGTCAAAGGAGAAAACGTAATCTCGACCACCACGACACTACCCAGTCCCAAGGCAGGTAGGCAGAGAGATCGCACATGCCAACTGGGTCTGGAGCAGAGCATCCTTCCTCTCAGCGAGACTTCATCACCCAGGGTTCCAATTCTATTCTACTACCCGGATTTCTCTCCTCTTATGGGGAGCAAATGCCTGCCCACCTCAGGTTGCCAACTGTCCCCGGCCGAAGGACAGCCAGCAAGCATGGGGGGCACAGAGTGGAAAAATCCAGTTAATAGTGGAAAACCCCAGATTGTCTCCATCGCGCTCGTTCCCAGCACCACTTATCACTGCAACTGCACAACACCAATTCCCTTCTTGGTGCGTCATTGATTTAACAATATGCTAACTGTCCTCCATAATGAGCTCATCTGCTTCCAAATATACACATTGCAACCGTGGCAGAACTCATGTCTGCTAATGAGTTCACAGAAACCTAGACTTCCATTGTGGTTATAGAAGTGAATGTCCAAAATGGCCGCAACACAGCGCTATTTTTTTTTATTTTTCGTAGCTCATTTTTGCACATGCATCCATGTATGCCCGTAATGGTCGGTGGCTGAACTGCATATCCCCAAGAATAGCATGAAAGTCAGAGACCCCTAAGTGGTTGAAAAGAGGTTGCCATCTCAGACAGCTGGTTAGGAGGTATATAAATACTGCTGGTGAATTAAATGCCACGACATTGCAACGATCAACATCATGTTATGCCCCCACATGAAAAAAACACACAAGGGATTACTCGTAAATTTGGCTGGGGTGACCGCTTTGGAGCAATGTTGGAACAAGATGATTTTATGCAACATGGATTTGATCCCCTGTGCAGTGCTTTGGAGCTGGAGGAGTCTGGAAGTGGTGCGATATGTCACTAATAACAATGTTTTAAAAAAAAAAAACACCTTTCATGAAGATAAACCTAGCTTACACAACTGATTTGTTAAAGTGAACACCTGTGCAAGGGATCAGTGGAGAGGCAGGATGGAAGACACAAAAATAGGACTGCACATATGAGGCATCCCCAGTAAAGGGCGGATATAAATGGCATAGACCAAGAAAAGCTTGCGTTCACCCAGCCATGTTTAATAACAAGTTCATTTGGCTGGGTGAAAAAAAAAATGTAAAATCGCCCGCTAGAGGTTGAGGGAGCAGAAGAGCAACTTCGTCTCCTCGATGTAAAGTAACCAGAGGCATTTCATCCCTTTGAGCCTGTTTAAGGGAGTACTGTTTAGCTGGGTAATGCCACTTAAAATGGCCAAAAGCAACTTGATTTGCCGTGTGCCCTACATAAATGATGATTATGATGGCTTGCTGGGTGACCATCTTGGGCCTTTCATCACCGACTTGTGCAGAAGGGCGAGGTGTCTGGCTGTGTGATTCTAACAGTGCTTTAATGAATGTGTGCCCTGGCACACTGGTTCTAGAATTCCGAGTGCCGGATGTTCCCCCTCGCATGTTGTCCTATGCTATGCGAGTCTACCTCATGGCATGAAGGGTGGGGTAGAGGAGAAAGAGCCACTGTGATATAAGTGAGGGATAATCTCTGTAGCTTCAGCAACATTTGTCTAATTATATAGCAGTTTGGGCTAACGTTTTCTAACAGATGCACTACTTGAGGGACCTATAACCGACCTCATCAGCTTGGGGCTCAGTGTTTGATGCTGCTCTGAAATAATTACCATGCTTTATATTTTGGAAACATGAAATGCCCCCTTTAGGAAAATACAAACACCCCAACCCCTCTGCCCCCGCCCACCCTCCTTCGAGCTCCCATCAACCAAGAACTGCACACTTGCATCCCTTTGAGCTTTCCCACTGCACCACTCCCATCCTTCAGGGCTAGTGCATCTGCTGCTCGCAACATACCGCCTAATAAACTGCATTGCACATTTGCAATCTGATGTCTGCAGCGTGCCACCCTTCTCCGCCGAGCCCCACTGTAGGCCTTTTGGCTGAGAGTTGTCCCCGTTTTCATTTTTTTTCCTTGTTGTTTTTTTTATTCCCAATTATTTTAAGAGAAACTGATCTTTGTTTCTAAAGATGCTAGCCACAGCATCTATTTTTGAGTGCCCAGACCAGCTGGTGTCATCCATACAACCTAAGTATGTGACATTAACTGGTAGTGGATGTCTATAAAGAAGCATCAGGACATATATTGAAGTGATTAGAGAGACTATGGGCCCGATTCATGGATTTTTTTTAAAAATTTTATTTATTTTTTGGCACGGCTGAAATTGACTTTGCACTGCCGACACAAACTCTGGAACTGTGCGAAGTGTATTTTTGCAGTGCAACGTCAGTAAGTAGTAATTTTTGCAGTACAAAATTACCTTGCACTGCAAAAATACACTTTCATGAATCGGTTTGTGTTGGCAGTGCAAAGTCACTTTTAACGGTGCAAAAAATTCTGTGAAACGGGCCCTAAGGCGTCATATAGAATGAACCAACAGTTAGTTTGCTGATTGCTGTAGCTTGGAGGGAAAATACTGGAAACTTATATCCCTGTTTGCGTGGAATGGTGCAACATCGCTTTACATGCGTTGTGGACTGTGCATGGCTCTCTCAGTTGGCACAGCCTGTGGGAGTTCACGTAGGAGTATTGTGCCTGTGGTGGTGAAATTTGGACACCGGGACCAAAATTGAATGCAGGCTGGACTATGACATTTTAGTATATACAAACACCGGCTGCCAAGGCTTATCCACTTGGATGGGATTGGAGCTTGGCATGGACTTGAGATGTTTTTCATGAGTGTGGCATAGGAACTGTTTCTCGTTGCTTTTATGTTCTACAGCGGGCTTAAAACCAGCCCACAAAGTTCCTATTCTGTTTCTCTGAAGGCGGTCTTCTAGTGACCCAGGTGCAACCTCGGAATGGTCTTGCTGAAGGGGGCAGCAGGAGGTTGCCATTTTAGTACTGGGTGTGATGCAAGCATGGGCACAATCACTTTCACACAACACGGATATGAAGAGGGTGGGGCAGGGCTATGGGAAAAAGAACCTACGTGGGTCGTGCTTTCAGGAGATGAAAAGTCAAAATGAATGCATCGATTAACGTGATACGTGGCACCAGCCCCTCCTGTTTATGCGGGAAGAGTACAATGCAAAGGAACTGTTATCCTATGGCTGGTGGGCTAAATTTTATTTTTAATTTATTTTTTGTCATGGAGCATAATCATGACGGCATGTCCCAATGTCTGCCTGAGTGATCAGCCTAGATGTTAATCTAAGCACTGAGCTATTAGCTACTTTAAAAAAATATATATATTTGGGCTTTCAACTGTAATGGGAAATGGATCGCGCCCGCCTTTTCACAGTAGCCTTTTCCCTGCGTTTTTCCTCAGCATTTTATCACGGAAGGGGCAATCTCGCACTCTCCCACCCCCAACTACCACAACATTCAATGTTCTCTATACAGCACCCAGCCCCACCTAGGACAAAAAAAGTTGCATCCCCGCTTTCGTTTCTTGCGAGTTCAGCGGGGAATGGTGGATAGTCATCCGCCTGGGAGAAACCCTGGAGTCTAAAGAAAAACTAAGCACAGAGGCCCTCATTCTTGGCTACCTACATTCTTGGCTAGCGTAATCTAGCATTGCCCGCTCTTAGCGGTATGCTTTGGCCCATGTCTATCTGTAAATTCATGTGTGGCTGTGTCTTTACGAAATATATATTTACTAAAGAATATGCATGTTTACATGTCCGGTGAACCGGATTTCGACGTTGCAAGGTGCCGTTTTGGTACTTATGCAGTTTACAGGCATTCAAGGCAATTGACAAGTGGTTAAAAAGAAAATGTACTACTGTTCGTTATCCACAGAGAATACGAGTGAAAATATTTTGTTCAAAAGTGCATGTTTGCCAGCATCCGGGACTTGCCCCAAATATTCTAGGACTGGAGTTGGATTAGTAAAGCACCCACTGCTCTCTATGAAACATTATGCCACGAAATGGCAAAGAGGGTCAGAAACTAGGCCACAGTGTAAATCAAAAAACCCTCCATGGCCATGTGGGAATTGAAAAGTATAATTAGTCTGAATGAAAGTTATTTCTGGTGTGCACATTTCGGAAGACTGGGAAGCATGATGTAAACCGCCCCCCCCCCCCTGTGATACCATGCATTAAAAGAATGATGAAAATGAACATAGATGGTTCACTGCAATGGTATTGCTTGATGTCCTCATGTTGGCCAAAGCTATCGATTGTCATGGGATGATGCGTAGTTTGGTAGACCCCAGTTTGGCATGCTCCATTGCTCGAGCAATTCTCCATAAATACTGCCCCGTGTAAATGGCAATAATAGCATGCATGCAAATAGACGGAGGCACCTACACCTGTTGGCACAAGGGCTTTCCAAAGCCACCTTCTGTTCAGTGTGGAGCTCATGACGATTGTACAACATGCTGCAGGAGAAGGACCTGAGTGGGCCTGAAGCATAGGCGTGCTCTTTCAGATCTGTTTACAGCAACCCTGAAAAGCGCTTCAAAATCCGCAGAGGTTCCTGCAGTGGTGACTGAGATCCGTGGAGCGCCCATGCCGGGAGGCCTACAAGAGGAAATAAAAGCATTTCCTGCTGACACTGGGTGAGATGGCTGTGGCTTCCATATGGCGACCCCCGAAACGGATTGGCGTGCATTACCTTAAAGGATCGTTGGGTGACCATGCCCTTTATAATACATGCATGTGCTGCAAAGCTGGCTTGTGCAACTGCAAATTACGGGCTGATTCTTTTGTGTGTAAATTAAGAAAGTAGAAATTGTAGTGGCATGAGGCTCGGCATGTGCATTTTGGTGTTTCACCATAGAGGCGCTCTTTCCTCACTAAATGGTTACTAAAAAGAGATGGCAATGCTCTTTGCTTTCTCACCTTTAGCACTCCTGTGGCAAAAATATGTATTTTGATGTCAACACTTTGTCACCTTTTTTCTCAAAACGTTCCTTTGAGTAGATCTCTTGCATTTTGCTTGCTACAGTACTTTTCGTATTAAGTTGTTGTTAAGTGTTCCTTAAATCACTCGTTAGCTGGTAAGGCAATGGGCAGGAACAAGACAGAGCTGTGCTCAGACAAAAAATTGTTTTGCGAGGTCCGAACACCCCAAGTTGAGGAAGCTCTCTGCCTCTGACTGCAGCAAGTATACTGGATGCCGTGTGATTCGTCTCCATGCGTGAAGCGAGCGGCGAGATACGACGTCATAAACTGCATTCGAAAGTCGTCCTTTGCTCACCTGGAAAGCCAAAACTGAAGCCATGAAAGGGTCCAAAGCTGTATATATTTCTTTGCACCATACCCAGTGCGTAGTTCATGCTCGCAAGGAATGCACATTTGAATTACTATCGCAGACATGTATGATAAATTGGTCGTCATTCTTATGTTCCCAAAATGCAGTTTGTTTCATGCAAAACAGCCAGCATCCTATATTCGGGGCACTCGCATTATTCAATAACTAGCTCCACCCCTTAGTTCTGCCCACACCACTGACAATCTCCTCACCCCCCTTTTATACCCCTTCCCCTGGACACTACCCCCTGTGCAGAGTGGGTAGAGGGGGAGTCTTCCACACCCCATTACATTATTTCAATTTCTATCACTGGCAGTTAGTTAGGTGTGCTAACCTGTGTGGTTATGTACTGGGAGTATTTTTGACAAAGTTTTCCTTTTAAAACGTGCCCCCATTTGGAATGTGTGAAGTTTATTTTTGTTTTCTTTGAAAGTAAGGATGCCTAGCAATCTAAGGAAACATATCGATATTTGAATTGGCAAACCTCTATTTAGCTGAGACGTCCACACTTGCTCGTCCTGAATGTGTTGATCACTATGATGCTAACTCAATCGCCTCTGGTCTGTCTACCTTGAGGAAGTGGATGTGCAGAGATCGGGACCCATTGCCCCCTCAAGTCCCCAATGATGCTTGACTGTCAGCTCTTCTGGTTTATCGTCCCCATTGCGCTCCCTTTGTCCAGCAATGGTTCTGCACTGATTCCCTATGGCTATTTCATCTCAACCAAACTTTGGGAACGTGTCTAACTCTGTGCTCTGAAAGACAGTCTCGTGCCATTGCTGCACAGGCCCCTGTGTGCTCTGTTCACTTGGGAACTCTGTGGTCTGCCATAGTAGACCACATACTAGGCCCTCTGGAATCTGGTAGAGCATAGATTTAATCTTGGAACTTGTGTAAGGTACCACCATGCCCGCGTCCCACACTGATGCATGCACTATATAGTTTTCCCATGCATGAGTATTAAAGGGCAAGTTGTGAAAGGGCAGCGGGTCTGTATTTACTTCTCCAAAAATGAAGGCAGCTTTTTTATTGCAAAGGGCCGGTGCATAAAGGGCAGTAAAACAAAAGCCGGCTCCAGAGGTTTCATCCAAAAAAAAGAACCCACCCAATCAAATTCATCAGAACTCTTCCCTGCCTCCATGGTTCGGTAGCGTCCCTACTCCAATATAGGGCCCACTTCCCAGGTATGATATGCTGATGTCGCCTTCTTGATTCCCAGTCTCTTCCTGCCGGTTTTGCTCCATGAAACTGCCAAAATGGAGCCTTCCAGAGCATGCACGCTGGGTCTGCTTTCACAACCCCCTCCACCGCTTCTCCTTGGTTAAAGGCTTGCACGTAGCAAGTGCGCTATTGCAACTTTGGTCACAGACATTGCACCACCATGCTTCACTATGCAAGCAAATGTCCACCCGTGAGTTGAGTTCTGGCCATCCTATTGAAGCACAGCATGATATGTTCTACCAATTCCTTGGTGCCCCCCCCCCACCGATTCCCAGCTATAAGTCCCAGTTAAAACGCTACTTTCCTCTTAACCCTTTCACTACCAGGACCGCAATCATTTCCCGTGGGAATGAGCATGTCTGTAGCTCCATAGTCCACCCTGCACAATTTGTGGGTCCAAATGTCTCACCACAGCTCTGTTGTACTTCGGTGCACTATTTTGTATTGGTACTCGCAGCTCCCTGAATTGGGGGTGCGGCACACTCCATGCACTAGTAACCGAATTTGCCAAAGATCTCGTTACAAACATTTTGAGGGAGGGTGTGAATGCGAGGGATGGTTGCTAGATCTCAATATCTGCTTTCACCATGCTGTCCTGCATCTGAGCTTGCAGGATTTCACAAATGAATGGCAACACAGAGGGCCGGCCTTGGGGCAAGGCGGGCTAGGTGACTGCCTGGGGTGCCATGCCCCCCAGGACGCCATTAGCCCCTGCCACACCAACTCGGTGGAGTCATTCAAGGGCTCTCCCGAGCTGGCATAGTGGGAGAAGGCACGGCAGGCGCCCTTTTGTTGTTAAATGCACCTGCAGCGGCAGGGTGCTTTTCATAACAATAAGGTGCTGATGCAAAGCATCAGCACCCTATTTCGATGGTTCCCTCCCCGCACCGATGCGGGAGCGAGGCGGTTTGCATTGGAGTAGGGCCTTCATGCATAAGCATGAGCGCCCTATTCCAGTGATTAACTCCCTGCCAGGCGCCGGAGACGGGAGTTCAGAAAAAAGAAATGTGGCGCTCCTGCCCCCGCCCCCCTGGGCGACTAGGGGTGCACGCTTCTGGGGGGGGGGCAAATTTGCCCAGGGCGCTGCTGCCATTAATGCCAGCCCTGGCAACCCATTCAAATCCTAACCGTATTATCACTTTTTTTTCTGTAGTACTTACTGTCGTAATCCTGCTTCGAAGTGCTGTAGTGGTCTTACATAATGTAATAGTTTGTAATATTTCAACCTCGGAAGGATGTAAGGATGCGCTGGCTTTGGGATCTGAAGGTTGGCCACGTGTCTATCATGTAACTTGCTGAGGTATCGTGACTGGCCTTTGCTTTGGACTTTGGTGCTAGTTTGTTTTCTCCATTTTGTTCAGACTGGGAACATACAAGACTCTAATGAAAAGGTCTTGACACTAAATTTAAACACATCTCGAGAACACTCCACACCCTCATGCATGTTCCCAGTTATTTTCTGGAATATTTGGTTAAAAAATAAAAACTACGCTTTGTTGAAAGTGCGTTTTGCACATCTGTCCCGGTATACTGCAACATAGTAAACCTTGTTCTCTTTTGCCAGCGGTTCCTAGACTTGTTCCATCAGTCTTTAGCGTGGACTTGTAAGGCCGCTGGCGTTGAAACATTTACCCTGCAGACAGTTTGGGCCCATGGTGGCTGCTGAATTATCAAATTAAATTGTAAGAGCCGATTTACTCTGGTATATTATAATGCATCTACCTGTGGTTTTGTCAGCGTGCTTGGAGTGGGCCTTAGGGTCTCCGGCAGCAGACTGCACCTGTGATCGTTTCCCGCTGCGCCTGGATCTGTATGGGGTGGGATGCAGTCCTTTTAAAACCACGGCCTGCACAGCGTTTGGCAGTGTCTGAGATCGGTTCGTATGTAACTCGGTTCCAGATGTTAGGTTTTTTTCTCATGCTGGCCAGAGATTGGCGGATCATGTCCATTGCAGGGGTATCTAGACCTTGTTCTTTGAGAGGATAGGAAAGTGCTGCGGAGGGCGAAGGTGGGAAAAGGTTGGGTGCATATGAACGATTTACATGTAATAAAGGGAATGGGGTGGATTTTGTGATAGTTTGCATGCATGTTCAGTCAGCATACATGTGATCCAATGCAGAAATGACATGTGATCCAATGCAGAGATGACTATGGCTAAAGTATTTGCTGCCAATTTCTGTATTAATTACTTTTTATTTTACCATGCCATATGTTGTCAATGGGATACTCTGTATGTACATTATAGCTAGAGAGATGGGACTCAGTATTAGACAAACACATGTACAGGTACGAGCACATGACACTATATAAGCAGTACCTGATTATGTCACTGCTCAATGGAACGCTGTTAGCGATCATTCCAACTTTATTTAATCACGGCATGTTGTCAACACACTCTGGATGTATATTCTAGCTAGCAAGATGAAACCCAGTTAGACCAAAACATGATGGTACAGGTATGATCACATGACACACTTCCATTCGACTGTGTCTATTATTTATTAGCAAATATGCTTGGGTACATGTTGCAGTACAGTTGGTCTTTAGAGGATGGCGCATTTTCACACTTCCCCTTACTAGCAGAAACCCACGTAGAATATAAAGACAGAGTTTACTATCTCATGATGGCCGTCGCCATCTTTGCGGCACGGCCATCTTGTCAGGCAAGTTGCTGTAGCTATCTCCATGACAACAGTCGCTAAATTGGAGACGGGCACGAGAGCTTCGGTTTCTGCTGCTGCTGTCGTGCCCACATGCCGCTCGGATGAAACGCAACGGTAAGTGATGACCAATACAGCGAGACTAGTGTTTCGTTATTTATTTTTATATATATCGAAGCTCGTACTCGTGTCCTTTCCTAGATCTGATCGTGTTGCACGGAGCAGCGCACAGCAGATGGTTGCTACGATTTAGTACAGGTCAGCCCTTATTTACACCGGGTTTGAAATTCACCCACGATATATGAAAGTGCTTAAAGGGGCTTGCAAGAGATCACATATTTACTCTACACTGGTTTAATACACATCACGCTTTTGACTGTAAGCATGGCAGCATTGTTTTCATTAAAAACGTACTCCTCGGGCACGGGTGATCACGCCGCATTGCCGACATGTACTGAAGCGAAATTATGTCTTCCCGGTGTTGGTAGACACATCAATTTAGTAGCATGAATCTTGGATAGTACTAATTCATGTGATAATTTGAAGGACGTTTAGAAATATACAAGACGGGAAAGCTGTGATTACATGGTCTTACATGACCTTTGTTTAACACAATCAATGCAAGCAACCATGTATAGTGATGAATAGCGCAATATTCCGTTTTTTTCCTGTTATCTCTTGTCCTATATGTTCCATGTTAATGTGTCTTGTGCTACTTAGTGGGCGCCCTGTAAATGTATTATGAAAATGTAATTATGAACAACAACCATGTGTCGCTCTACGTGGTAATAGCATGATGTAATGCTATGATTGTATTGATTTCTCTGTTTGTACAACACAAGGATTATTTGTGACAAGCGAGGGTACAAGGCCCTGACAAAGGACCCAAGGTCCTAAATGCATAGGCCTATTCTTGGGTTTGCTACCAACTTGTATCCATTCATGGTTACCTTATTGAAGTAAATAATGTTTTGACTTACTATTGAATGGGCAAATATTTTTATCTGAAGAACTTTGAGTATCAAATTAATTTTCACTTTTTCCGAAACAAACCCCTCATGGGTATTGGGGTGTGCGGCCCACACCGATGGCTAAGGAGCCATGGTCTCTTCTTTCTGCCTAAACGTATAGCGCCCGGCATGGTGGCACTTGACAGTGGGCTGCACCCCACGCACAATCAATAAAAATAACACTACATCTAGAAGAATAACTACCATATCTAATATCATCGGTGCCCACTCATCCATCCAGATAAAATATTTGCTGTGCCACGTTAGGGGGTGCATAGCTCTTCATAATTGATACCGGTGGCAGTCCGGTTGGCAGTTCATTTAAGGAAGGCAGCCAAAGAATGGCAGACCTGGAAGACATTTCGAAGCCGCCAGTGTTTTTCTGATGGTGCATTGAGGGATATTGCGGGGGAGTCTGCGGCTTTGTGACAGTGCGTACACAGAGGATCTTAATTGCATTTGTTGTCGTCCTTAGCACAACACCCCCACCAATCAACCACCCTGAAAAACATGCTTATTAAACAGAGCGTTCACGTTGCTTCTACTCTTACCTGAACAGATAGGGTGGGGGGGGGGGGCGGAGAACAGGGCAGCTTGACCAAATGTACATGTGTAGTGCCTGGCCAGCAGTGCATCTTCAGTGAATTTAGGCTGAAGTGGGGAGGCATTGCTTTCACTTTATTGTGCTGTTCTCGAGCACACATTGCAGTACTGAAAGTGACGCGCATTCTGTGTTTGGTGCTATGAGAGAACTGTGTCCTGTAGTGTGGTCTGTAGAAATAGCATTGGCTTTTTTTACATTGTGGTTGATGCATATTGTGCAAGAACTTTATGAAATTTGGACCATTTTCCATTTATCATAGTGCAATCTCCCTAGTAGGTTTAGGAGGTGGATCAGGGGTTTATTGCATATGGCATTTTGCATGCTGTAATAGTACTGCAGGCGGAAATGCAGTGGTTTGAAGTGTTTCTCCAAGCAACTCCAGTAGTTATGATTGATGCAAATCCTTACACATTACCCTTTTTGTTTTGTTAATGTATACTTCAAAATGTGTATCTTGTCCCATGGGAATGTGTTCCACATTTATTTTTGTGTGCATTGTTTTGATTGGTGGCTGGAACCACCAGTAGCACGTGTCATTACATTACTAGAAGGCCTGATGAAATTGATTTCATTAGCCTATCTGATCTTCTGCATCCTCAAGAAGTGCAATTCTTCATTTGTGGTGTTTGTGCAGGGACATACCTCCATGTCGACACTGCTTTGAAGCTCCTTCGCATCCTGCACACTGTACGAACCCTGAACCACTTATGTACCAGCATGTTCTGAAGGCCTTGTTGCCTCTTTCATTTCAAATGGTTCTACCTCCTTGCCCAATCACTGTGTGTTCTGCACACAAATTGGTCCTTGTACCGCTTACTAGTTCCATGTTCCTCCGCCTTCTTTCACATTCTCCAGTTGCTACTGGGCCCTGCAAGAATTTCAGCTGGAAACAGAAAATGGATCCCCCCACATCAAAACCACTTGCATCTCTACAGCCCCTTGCTTACAAAGGGATCATTAAAGTTTCCTCTCCTGGTCACTGCACAATTTCTATGTCGACTTAACTGCCCACCCCCAATGTTCACAGCTCCTGTGCAATCAGGGGAAATGACCCAGTTTAGCTCACACAGCTGCTCCCAAGTCTCATCCAGTTCTGAGCTGACAAGTAAAACGAAATCTACTCCTGTGTCAACTCCCGCATTGACATGGTCTCAAATGGAAAGTATAACAAACAACGACTTCATCCCCTGTGCTCCACAATCCCATTTTGCAAATTCTACCCACCCTTTAAATTCACAAAAAGGTCTGGGAGCCCCTCTACTGAGAACAAACATGGCCAAATAACCAGTTCTATGGGAAGGTGCCCTGGGTAATCCAGACGTGGACCCCTTGCTTACTATGCTTAGAGAGGCACGACTAAGCTGAAACGCGTGTCTGGGTTGCAGTTGGTACTGTTGTTCAGAGAATTGCCAGGCACTTTGGTGCTGGACTGCCCTTTTAGTTGAGACAAAGACTGATCTGCAAATTGATATTTCTCCCCTGTGGAAGGTACAGCGATCTGAAACGTGGTTCTAGACCCTCCTGAGTGGGCACCTTCCCGTAGAACAGGTTATTTGGCGGTGTTCGTTCTCGGTATCTTTTTGTGCCTACCAACCCCTTTAATGTACTTCCAGTTCTCTGGATAAAGAACATACATTCTCGCCCCTGCACTTTGTCTCCAAGCACAATTAACCAAACCACAAAATGTGCTTCTTACATATGCAAATAAATGTTTGAAAAAATGGTAGTTGCCCAATTTCATAGATCGTCCAGCCTACTGCAAAGTCCCTTCTTGTGTGACCTTGGACCAAAATGCTTATTTCTGAATGTAGACCACGACAGTCGGAGGGTTTGGGGTGCTCCTGCAAATTTGTCTTTCTCGATCACTGTTCTGTGGTGAGCTGATAACCAAACCTCCCATGTTTTTGAGGGGGCGCTCATTAGCAGCCCAAGCAATGTTTTTTCCCCTGTGCGTATCCTCGGAGCAAAATATAGCTTCCAATGTTCACAATTTTCACAATTCACAGCAATGTTCCAAGAGTACTGCTCACTCTCGGGTCTGCACCCCCAATCAACTCCAAAGAAGTGATGGGGGGGCAGGGAAACTAAGACGGCCGATCTGCACCCAGAATTGCTGAGGTGTCTTGGGTGTTATGAAAACAGAGGGGAGCGCCACTTCGCTCCTCCTCTTGTAGCCCTGTGCGCTCCGAGACAAACTCCATCACTGGTTACTGTGTTGCTGGAGAGCAGCACTCTGATGGTGTCATCAGGCCTCCAGGCAGCGGACTGTCCCTGTAAGCCCCTTGGCTCCTCCTTTTGGCCAGCCACCATTCCTTTCAGTACTGCCGCCCCAGTATGCTGCTGAGGCCTAATAGGAATGCTCTTGCCCTCATTGTGACTCCATAAACTCAGGCACTCTTGTAGGTGCCCCCCACCCCCATCTGCTCTTCATTCTGGTTTTGAGACGATCAGTGCTGCTCGACCTGGGCTGAATAAACGTTGTCCATTTCCAGCACTGGACACAGTTAATAGAAAGTGGTTGCATAGGATGACGGTGGCCATGTACTCCACACACATTGATATTTCAAACCATTTAATGGAAGCCTGGTGGTGTTTCATTTGTATTGATTTTTATTTTTTGGGAGGGAGAGTAATTTGTTGATGTCAAATAGATGGGCCTGCTTAGCATTATTAGCATTATTAACTTATTAACTGCACTGCTGCAGGGCACATAATCTACTTTCAAAGCTTCCCCTTAATCCCCCAGTGGGACATAGTAAATTGTGCTGCCAACACATGCGTGCACTGTTCATTTGATTATTCGACCGATTAGTGAGCATCTTCAGTTCTGCTGAAATTGTTTCCTAGCACGGCCCAGCTTGCTGCCTAGATCTTCCAATGTTCTACTGAAGATGCAACAAACTGGATACGACGTCATGTCGTCTTTTACAAAATCTGGCATCGCTTGGGAGCACCTGAGCATGATGGAAACACCTGGCACTCGCTGGAATAGCGGCCGCATTATGGAGGTCTCTGACACATACTATGAGTGGCTGGGCATAAAGCGGCAATAGCTGACATGGTGCGACACTGAACACCTTGGCTGCTAGTGTTAATACATCTCAGAAAGCAGAACACGTTTTCACTATACAAAACTCGATACTACTGGCTCTGACAATGCTTGTTGAAATGGAGCTCCAAAAATGGGCGTGAGGTTCAACAGCCTCAGAGAGGTGCTCCAGTGAGCGCTTTGAGGGCCTCTGGCTGCGGACAGGCACTCATTTACCAGAGGTTGAATGGACCTTTTGTGTAAATGCTGGAGTATAATTCTGAACGCTGGTTTACATCTTGCGCGTTAGCGGCTTGCTCCTTAAAGGCCCCCAGGGAACTGGGCTTGATGAGTCTTGTCACTCTGTCCCTTCTGCTCTAATATGCATTATTGCTATTTGTATGGTGCCGCTCTGTTTTTGGCCTTGTAGCGTTATCGGCCGTCTGGCATGTGCATTCCTGGCATAGGGCCTGGGCTTCTTTCTGTTCAGACCAAGGTCTGGAATCTTGCGTTTTGCTGCGATTTCTGCCCCGAGTGCTTCAACAGTCCGCACTGTTGGGCAGTGAAGTCACACGGCGGTCTGTAATGTACAATATTTAAAGAATTTTCATTTTGAACCTCCACGTTCTCCTTTGGTACTTCTATCAAGAATGAATCTGGTGCATGCCATTTAGCTTATTCCATTTTGTAGTATGCCAGCTTTATGTAGGTCCATGTGTTTTGTTTTGGGCTTTTGAACTTTAATCAAGCCGAGACCTCTTTCTTTATCTTGCTGGTAGCATCTGGGTGACCGAGCCTCATTACTCCAGTTTCTCTAGTTAAATGCATAGTCCTGGCTTGGATGGCTTCTTGTTCTGCTGCTACCTTACCACAGTAGAGTTGGTTTCACAGCGTCCGCGTTGTGATGGGTCATGAGTAGCGGTCAAAAGGATTTGCAGAAATGGCAGCAGGTTTTTCAGTTGTTTTACGTTCCGATCCACTCCTTGGCAGAAACTCCTGTTTAGCTTCGCTAGATGTTCATCCAAATCCTTGTGCAGAGCTGGTGCGCTTGTGAAGAGTGGGGGCTCCACACGCTGTCTGTAGGGCTTTGTTTTGCACTTTCTGAAAGAGTCATCCGGTGCGTTTCCGTGCAGGTGCTCCATGCCAGGGAGGCGTATGGCAGTGAGGGTGAGGATTGGGGGGGGCCCTGATAATCGCATTGTAGGTGTTGATTTAACTCCAGATAGGCATGGACCTTGTCTTCAGGAATGTGTGTTAATCAAGGCCACCTTTTAAGAAGCAAGTGAGTTCAGAATTGTCTTCTTCTTACCAAGAAGCAAGCTGTGATAAATGCCTTTTTTCTTGATTCTCAAAGGCAACCAATCACTAATGGAAAATGGTTGAGTGCCCCGTTGTTTATTCCTCGAAGTCAATAGTGGCGATGTTAAAAAGTGAAATGCTGTCTGTCTGCCAGCCTTTGATTTTAGGCCACATCATTGTCAAGAAAGGAATATTTTCCTCTGGCATGCGAAATAGAGCGGAGGAAAGATAGCTCTGGGGCAAAGCGTTTGGATTGGAAGCAAGACAACGCAGCGCAACACAGGTTTGAATCCCGATCCTGCGCTCAGAATCCACTCCTTGGTATTAAGCGCGTTATAACTGAACAAGTAAAATAAAAAATAAAAATACTAACCACTAGAGATGCGAAGAAAAAGAAATCCAGTTTACATCTCCATTGCTTCCACTCTGGGCTAGCATTGTTCTTACTGCAGAGCTGGCCTGCCATCTGATGGTTTGTATGTTCTCGCCTGCTTGTATTTCTGTCTTCACATACATAATGAACTGTGTATTTAATTAATTTGTCAACGATTTGCTCACAACATATGTTTTTGTGTCAATACAAGAAAGTGATATTAATCTTTAAAAATGTTTTATCGTGCCGTTCCCAGCAGCTTGCATGCTGGCAGCGCAGTGTGAGGTTTAGACTTGTTTCCAACAGATCATAGTCTTCAGTGTGTAGCATATGCCAGTGGTTGTTAAGCGCAGCATCAGGAGTTTGCATTAGAGTTGTAAACCTAGAATTTGCTGGCTTCTAGAAACTGATACTTGGTGGCAGCCACCCTGATTTTTTTGTTTTGTTATTTAAATATATATTTTTTAAGGATTTCCATTGTTGGTGTGATCTAGGGTCTGACATGCATCAACTAATGCATTTTTGGTAGGGTGGCGGGGACTGGAAACCTTTTAGTCTTCCTGAACAAGGTGTGTGCTCCAAAACCAGTAAACGTGTACAATAACTGACTTGCCAGTCAGCCATTACTGTCATTAAATGTGCTAATGCAAAAATGTAACTTATTACCCCCTTCCCCGACCTCTAAAAGACCCAATGCCATCTTTACTGGACCCGGCGCCCCTCCCCACATTAGCCTTATTTCTATGTTTAGTAACCGCTGTCTGTTTTCTTGACGCTGCACATCCTCCCTGTAGAGGGCTTGGCCAGGCAGATCCGTGCCCATTCCTTCTGCACCTTCACAGATGATGTGCAATTCTCGTGATCTATTCTAATCCAGGGACCTTCCTCTGATGCTTTCCTGCTGAAATATCGCACGGAAGCCAGCAAGCACGTGCAGGAGTAAACCATGCCAGATGATCGCACCTCTTGCTCCACGTGCCCAGATGTCGTGGTTGGGTCCCGAGTGAAGTGACTGGACGCAGTCCAACCACCGAGCCCTAGGTATTGCAGGGAAGCTTTATTATACACTATAGACGATCTACTCCAGTTACTCTTGCTGTAATCTATAGGAGACGAGACTGGGGCTAGGGAGGGGACACAGCTGTAGCCACCACAGGGCAACCTCACACACCGGCTCAGCCCCAACTAACACCCTGGTACCTTCACTCACTCAAAGGCATACCAACATTCCAACAGGGATGACATTATCACAGAGAAGAAACATACACCATAATGCCAGATCATCACTGTACATTACAGGACAAAGGATGTCGATGGTGCCCAAAAGAGAGAGCGATCTCGAGGTCTTTCTACTGAATAACGCGCAAGTATTTAAATAATGACAAGATTCTGAGGAGAGCAAAGGGAAAGAAGGTTGAATTACTCTGTCGCTTTTAAGGCATTTAAGAGGCCACACGTCCAGAATGGTAGATTGATATGAGACCATGCATAGAATGAAATGGGGCACACAAATTGCTGAACAGGATTAATCGCCAGTCCTGTGGGGGAGGTCATCCTTTTTAACGTGGCTACACTAGAGGCAATTGCCGAAAGAGTGGGTGGGAAGGGTTGGGGGAATCATGATTAATAAGAAACATCTGGTGTAATAAAACGTCTTCAGCAAGTGCGCCTTCAGCAGTTTGATTTTTTTTCAAATCAGTAAAGTGTAATGGGTTCAAATATGGGCGTTTGCTCAGATATGACCTCAAGCTTCCCCAGGGCATGATGTCTTACTAGGTGCCAATCTGCTGCCCACTGAAGAGGCAAAACAAGAAGTGATGGCTTCAAGTTTTGGAATTATTCCTAACCTCTGACATTGCTCCAGAACATCGTTCTTCAGCCTGCCAAGCCTACAGAAGGGGAAAGACCATATGCAGGCTTGGTCCCACCCCAAAAAGGGTAGTTCAGCCCGAAATATACATATGGTCTTTCCCTTTTGTAATGGCTTTGCAGGTGAAAAACTATGGTCTGGAGCTTTGCCCACAGCAATGCCAGAGAAAATTAATTCCAAACTTTCCAGCCACCCCCCCTTTTTGTTTTGCAAAGAATGGGGCACTCGGACACCTGGGATCGATGTAGCTTGAAAGAATCTTTGCTGTAGCTTGAAAGAATCTTTGCTATCTGTCCAATCTATTGAACCAGTACTCTGGTCCGATTCCCCATTTGGGGAAGTGTAAACTTAATCTTGTGCAGTCACCGGCCAGGATGCCACAGCCATGTGTTTGGTCGCATGGTTGGCGATCGGTGGACCTGCCTGGACTGGTTACGTTAGTTAAAGCCAAGTTGTGAATGGCCTCAAACCACGTCTCTCTACTCTATCAGAAATGCTGCTTGAGGCTGCTGATGATTTTACTCCTCAGCGACTTATCCTGCCTCATCGTCTTCCATCTGAACCTTGGTCAATGAGCAGCTTAAAGCAGCACATCTTAAACTTAAAAAGATGGAGCGCAAATGGTGCAATGCATATGACCCCTTATCTGAGAGTTGTTTATAAAGTATGTCTGGCTGCTTACTTCTTGGCTATAAAAGAACCCAAGAAAATATTTTTTCGCCAGAAAATTGAGTCTTCCCTGTGCCAGCCCTAAGTCTTGTTTTCTGCTGTGAAATCACTATCCCAGGCAGACACATTTTCTCCCATGATTAGTCCTTCTCAGCCCCGCTGTGATTCTCTTGCCCAATTTGTCATATCTAAAATTGAGGTAATCGTAATAGTATCCTGGCCTCTGCTTCTGCCCCTGACAGGCGGACGCTAGACCCCAGCAGTTCGGCTACAGGGGATAAATGGTATTCCTTTCCACTTTTTTACGGAGGAGACGGTACTTGCCGCTTCTCAATGCATTCAATCTGGTTCTCACCAGGATGTGGTACCTCTTGTTGTCATGAAAGATCTTTGGTGATCTTTTCATGGAATTCACTTTGGCCATCAAGGAATCCTGTCGGACTGGGGTGATAACGCTGGCAATGAAGATTGCCACCATCACCCCCTTCTGAAAAACCCTACCTTGGATCCTTGTGTTCTTTCCAACTTTTGGCCCATCTCTCTGCTTCCCAACTCAATGAAGCTGCTAGAATCTTTAGTTGCTCCTCTTCTTTCTTCCTTAGTTGAAGCCTCTAAATTGCTTAACCCTGCTCAATCAGGTTTTAGGCCCTGTCGAGGTACCAAAAATGTTTTGGTGTCGGTGCTCGATCTGGTCCGATTGGCAGCTGCAGGTGGAGTGGGTGTCCTGATTTTATTAGATCTGTCAGCAGCATTTGACACCATAGACCACCCCACCCTGCCCACCTGTGGGATGTATTGACCCACTCTGCTATCTTATGCGGCATCACTCTGATAGTATGGTGCGAGAAACAGCAACAATGGCGGCAAAACTCTTGTGTGCACCAAAAACCTCAAACACGTGTTTAAACACACAAAAAGATGGATGCACAACCTGCCACCCATGATGCATGCGTGGTGGGATAGAGCACACACTGCAGAAAATGGTGCAGTGGGCTTGATGACCAACAAGCAAAGTGCAGAGAGAGAAGCAGCGCTTTGCAAATGAAACTCCAAAATGTGCCTATAAATGACATTTGCTTTGTTGCTAAAAACTCCAAAATGCCTATATACAACACTTCTCAACATTCAAAATCTTGCTTGGTGCTAAAATTTAATGTAATCTAATGAAGCATGGCGAATGTACAAAGTTTAAAGTATAAAGAGCAAAACAATTTCTCAAACTGGATTTTCTGTAAACTGACAGCTCCTGTCAAAATCTGTGTACAGTACACTAGGCTACCTGTAGATGGCAGCTGTCAGATGAGCACCTGATGAAACTTCAAAGTATCTTAACTAAAAGTCTGTCGGGTTAGCAAACGTAAAAGGATTGTTGCTAAAAGGAATACAGATCTCAGTTGTGTTTTTGATTCCCCCCAGACGTAAAGCTAAAAGTAATGTATTTATGCTTAATGCAACAAGTTTGGTTTCAGCTGGACTTTAAGGAATTAAGAATAAATGGGCCTGGCTGAGCTGCAAGAGTGCAAAAACAGGTCCCTCCCAAGGGGAGGGAAATTCCCTCAGCAGAAACTCACTGGTAGATGATAATTGTGGGTTAGGCCAGACTCTTGTCTACAGAAAGAGAAGGAACAATGGCAGATCCTTCAGCCCAGGAAACGGAGGTGTGAAAGCGTTGTAAACTGCTCCTGGAATGAAGTCCCCAAAAGGAGGGGGCTGTTCCTGGACTCCATGGAGAGACAAATGGGCGGACCATTTGCTCTTAAGTATGAACAATGAACATTTTTTTAGAGACTCATAACTTGTGATTCAAAGTGGTGAAAAATACACAAAGGACAGATCTGTAAGTCTAATTTTTGGCTGCACATTTTAAGAGGCGGTAGAATTGTGTAACATATTCTGGACAGGAATGGCAACATATGTGGTTTTATGTGAACTGTTAATGCTAGAATTGTACAACTTTACACACACATCCCTATGTTAAATGCACATATTTTTGGTAATTTACAGACCATTTGGAAAATGTGTTCATGGCGAAAAGGACAGAATTCTGTTGAAAGGTGAAATGAGCCCATTGCTGCGGGATTTTGATGAGCAGATGCTACATAAAATATGGAATCTTTGTGTGTGATTTATGTACAGGTGACCAATGTAGAAATATGCATTTAGGATAGAATTTGATTTTGGTACTAGTGGCTAAGGGGAGGTTTCTAAGGACTGTAAAGCTAAAACATAAATGTGACATCATCCGGCCTTGATCCAATCACTCAGATGCAAGGCAGAGATGAGGTCTTGATCCAATCCCAGCTCAAAGGGGCCAGCTTAGTTAAGCCGGCCCATACACTCATTTTGTGATGTCATTTGAAAGGATAAATGGAGACAGCTGACAACACATAGGGACTCACTGATTCACTCAATTTCCTGATTCCGGCGAAGCACTCTGATCCAGCATTCTACACCAAGCTTTAACATCCTTCCAGATCCAGATTCCAAGACTCTTGCAAAGCAGGAGACGACTATTGACTTTAATCAAGGCCTAAATCCTCAAACTTCTTCTCACAACACAGTGTAGCACTGTGGTGTGGGAAGGCCTTCTGAACTAGTATCCTGAATCTCTGGCTTGCTACCACAAGGCTTGCCTGAGGAACTCGCTATCCAGCTGATTTGAAATACCCACAAACAAGAAGGGCGTGACCAGCCTAGCTGATACAGTCCCACGCCTGATGTGCTGTCCTTCCTTGACCGATCCAATCCATGACCAGAACTGACAGTCCAATTTAATAACTTATGCTGCAAGTATTAACAGGAAGAACAGTGGTCCATAATATCTGCATTGTATAATCCAATCTCAAACTCATCCCATCTTTATTTCAGAACTCCATTATTGTTAGAATCTTTCTTGCGCTGATTGTCTCCCCTGTGTTAACTCCCTAGTGTTTTTGAATAACTAAAGTAAATCCCAGGAAGAAGTAGAGTATCCACAACAGGTGGGTTACGCTGCTCACGTGACTGTAAGATCCATATGTGGCATTCTTTTTCATAGTCAAAATATAGTGTAATCACACCTATCTGTCATTTTCAAAAGAGCATTGCTGTTTTCATTCTTGTGCATACATTGCAAAATTGACTCTTAATAAAATCTCTAGAACTCCCTCAGTTTTTATGATGGAAGCAAAATTGTAACTCCTACTTGTACCTAACATCCTTAGCTATCCATAGAAACGGTGTGATTGGCCCGTTAGAGCGTAAATCGCATAAAGGAAAGTTTGCCGCGATTTGACATTCTGAGAAATTTTACATGTGTGAAGTGGCTTTAAATTATTTCCCACTTGGACTTTGAGATTTCAAATGTTTTCTTCTGACTAAATCATTGCTGGTGATTGTTTGCATCTGTTCAAAGCGGCTCCCATAGAAATGTATAATAATTTAAGTATTTTTGACCGCATTTGGTGTCTTTGCTCAGCCAACTCCAAAGACAATTTCAAAGCCATTCTGAAAGTTGAAAAATCAATTCCGTTTTTCTCGTGTTTGAAGGGGGAAGGTGGGAGTGACATTCTGTTTGATTTGTGTTATTCCCGAATACCTGCTCTTTCCTCACCTCAATTTAAATTGCTTATTGGTGGGTTGAGGGGTGTTGCCAGGGGAACCCTTAACCACAGTGCCATCTGTTCTAAACCAATCCAAAAGTATTCTTTTCTGTGCTGCATTTGTTTTTTTTGTTTTTTTTTGTTCAGTACTTGATTCCTAGTGTATTAAAGACATTATTCAGTGCTCTGTCACCCCGTGGGTGACTGTTGTTTACCTATTAAAATTTATTGTGATTAAAATTCTAAATACCTAAAATAAATATTTACCTTTGCAAACCAGCCTGATACCTGGTTCAGTGTGACCAGGGGGTGGGGGGAGCTCAGGAGAAGGGTGTGCTATGAGTGGTATATCCTTCACAATATTGAACTTCTAGATAAAATAAATAAGGGTTTCATTTGTGCACTACATGCTGGGCGTGACTTGGGTGTGTGCCGGATTGAAGTCACTTACACACCTGCCTATCACAACTTGGCATATCGGCCCAGGTCTTGAATTGGTTTTCGTCTTTTCTGTCTGACCGCACTCGGGTGTTGACTCTAACTTCCATTCTCTCTGGCTCCTTCTGCCTCTCCTGCGGTGTCCCTGTCGCACATTTTATTTTTTTTACATTTACATCTGGCCACTGGTCTGTCTCATCCGCTCCCTTGGCGTCGGCTGCTATTCCCATGCAGACGACACCCAGTTCCTGATACAGTTGGATCTTAATCAGACTGAGGTGTCCTCATGTTTGCATCAGTGCCTGACTGCTTTAGGTGAGTGGATGAATCTGAATGGGGAAAAGACCGAGGTGCTGGTGGTCGGAACCCTCCCCCCCCCCCCCGATCCCACTCTCTGGGCCTCTTCCTTCTGGCCTGCTGCTCTGCGTACCCTCCTGGTGCCTGTGACCAAGGTGACAAATTTGGGATTGATTATTTCTTCCTCCTTCTCAATGAATGACCAAGTGTCCTCTGTCTGTAAAATGGGTAATTTTCATCTAAACAATTTAAGGAAGGTCCTCCCCATGCTTCCGGCTGTCCTTCATCCCACGTTAGTCGCTGCCCTTGTGCTTAGCAGACTTGATTACTGTAACTTCTTGTATCTGGCTGAGCCCAAGGGCATGATCCAAAGGCTGCAGCACTTACAAAATCTTGCCGCCAGGGTAGTGACGGGCTCTCTGCATGGGGCCCATATCTCCCCTTTGCTATGAGCCCTCCACTGGCTCCCTGTCATGCAGCAGATTAAATTTAAGGCTATGTATATAGTACACCGGGCGCTGCATGGTCGGGGGGGCTGAGTACCTCCAGGTGAAATTCCCTCGCTATGTCCCCACTCGTTCTCTTCACTCAGCTTCTGCTGGCTTGCTGTCGGTTCCCACGTTCCGTAGGTCACGCATTGGTGGACATGCTTTTTCTATTGCAGCTGCTCAAATGTGGAATGACCTTCCCTTACCAGTAACACAATTGTCTGACAATTTTGAGTTTCAGGAAAGCGTTAAACACCTGTTTGTTCTAACTCCCCAACGAACCCTCCTTTGACTCTCCTCCGTCTTCAGCGCCAAGCTACCTCCGGGTGAATGATGTGCTCCTACAAATTGCAATTAAAAAAAAAAAAGTGAAAAATATATATACAGACACACCCTCATGGTAGGTTGAAGCTTGGATTACAACCAATTCTTCAACTCCTCGTTATTAAGCGGAAGCTTCTTGGCGACCTACCAGTGTCACACATGTCTGTGTATGTAATTAAAACGCACGCATGCGGGCTGGTAGGTACCCCATGAGATTCCGCTCAATAACATACTTTACAGTGACTATAAATCCAAACACTGGGAAAAACTGAACTGCATACTGTATCCACATTCAATACATTTTTTACCTGTAAACAGGCAGGCTCTGAAATGTATAGTTCGAGCTAGGAGCTGTGCGCAAGGCCCTCTGCATTCCAGCACGGCTCCCTTTTTCCTTCTCCAGGGGCAGTTTTATCGTAGTCTTCGTCACTCTCCTACATCTATTTCCAAGATGTGCTAAGAGTACCTGCATTGCACAGTACAGAAAGCCTGCCAAGATGCACAGATGTCTATCTAAATTCATCAGAAGTACTTCAATGACAGACTAGATGACACTGGTATGATGGAAACCCCCCTGGGCTTCTGTTTGGTATATGTATATATGTATAGTGGCTCGTCTGAGTGCTGTGGTGCAAACAGATGACTAAGGGGCACCAGTTATCTAGCGGCACCTTTTTGGGCACATTTTATCAGATTCTGGGTTGCAGAGCGGGGGTAAACCACTTAAGCCCAGAAGATTGCCCAACATCCTGCATTGGGATATATTATGTAGCACAACCAAACTCAAGCCCTTGGTGCTTTAGTGTCTGCTGAAACCTACAATTCAGGTGACACTAGGTGATGTTAAGGAACTCTTAGGGGGGTCTGCCGAAACACAACTTCTGAGGACACTCACTCCAAATCAGGGTTATTCTACCATATGGAGGGACTTCAAAGCCATTGCACCTCAGCCTATGCTATTAACCTTCTCAACTGTCCTCTTTCAATCAGTCTGTCAGACATGCTCTCTTACAACTGAATGCATGAAGGTCGCCAGGGCCTACACCTGGGCTGTAACTCGAGGCATTTTCCCTCTTGAAAGACTCTTCTTCTAATAGAGAACCATACACGACAGCTTGTATTGATCTATATACTAGGTTGAGGGGGGGGACTCAAACAGGGGTAGGGAGCACCAGCTATTTACTAATGAAAGCTCCTAGTACTGGGTCATAGCTCCGCTCCCCCAGAAGCAAATAATCTCTTGAGGCTCCAGTTACCAATTCCTCTCTGATTATCGGTCAGTCCCGCCTATCAAAATTCCTGGCTGAATCGCCTTTTTCATAGGTTCCCTTTTCTGTCACTCATGGCTGGTTCCTCCCAAGCTAAGTAACTACCAGGTTCAACACTGTCTCCCGAAGAGAACCTTGTGCCTCAGAGGTGCAGGCAGACCAACCAGCTGAATCCAATGATGTCACAGCTCAGAAGAGTAAGAGAGGGAACTTGTAAACTTGCTGTGCAGACACAGCACCCAGGGAAACATGCAAACAAAAGGTGTTAAACAGGTAGTGGCTGAGCCCCAAACTGAGCAAAGGATTCCAACCGCACCCCAACAAGTATCCTTGAATGACTTGTATCTATCGGTGGGGGGGCGGGGTGAGGTTTCCTTTACTTTTGTGACCCTGCTTCCAAATGTCTGGTGGATAGGTCAGCATTTATAGCCCTTTGTGCTAAACACTGCATCGAATCTTATCCAATTAGGCTAGGCTTGTATGCGTCAGCGCTCGTTGTGCCCATGGTGTTCTAGCAAGGCAGTAGATTGGTAGGACAGGGACGACAAATCGCCCAAACAGCAAGTTACCTAGATGATCAAAGACCAGATTCCTGAATGGTTGCTTGTAAAATGTTGCTCTTTGTCATACAATCTTTGGGTGCAAAAACAGCGGTGCCTCTTGCAGTGAGTGAGTGAGCGAGAACTTGGGCCACTCCCAACCTCGCACCATAGGACGTGGTTAAAAAAAAAAGAATCTGATTGAAATGAGGCTATGCTTTCTCGTTCCTGTTCCTCCAATCCATCAACGTTCCACATTTTTCCAATTGATTTTGTCCCTGTTTTTTATATATTTGTTTCTCTTTGTGTGTATGGATTTACAGATGAAACGGATGCCCCCTGCCCACCCGACTTATAAAAGTAAAGCATGCGTTGGTAAAACAAGAGGAAATAACTATTACAAAATTAGCAGTGTAGCTCTTGCTACAGAATGTAACTGCCCGTGGCGCCCTTGTCCAGCAGTGATGGCGGCAGTTGCATGGGGGGGTCTATCAGCAAGTTTGTATTTCTTGGAAAGGCCCATCGGTCAAAACCCAGTCGTCAAAACGCTTTCTTTGCAGCTGTGCTTCTTGTTGAATGCTGTAGCCCGATGCCTCGGTAGCACGCACGTGACCTGTGTTGTGGGGACTTTCTTCCACACTCGCCGTGCTCTATTACTAGTGATCATCCGTTGTTTTGAATGAATCTGATGGTGTGCAAAGCAATGGCACAGAGGAGGGAAATGACACGTGGACAACATAGAGATAAGTGTGTGCCTTTTTTTTATTTATTTTTTTTGCATTTTAAATGTTGATCATAATTTTTGTGTGCCTTTTTTAGATGAGAACTGGGACGATGATCAACTGCTTGGATTTGAGCCTTGCAATGAAAATTTTGTAACCGGTTGCAACATAATCAATGGGAAATGTGAGTGCGACACCATCCGGACGTGCAATAATCCCTTTGAGTTTCCAAGCCAGGACACGTGCCTTACGGCCCTGAGGAAGATCGAAGGTAAGAACGGCTCTCCATTGGAAATTCCTTATGCTGTAGCGGGTTTGGCTACCTTGTGAGTTGGCGTCTTTGAAGTAGGATGTGGTTGAGTCATTCTATGTACATAGCTGTGCTTGTGGGGACTGCGAAAGGTAAAACTTTCCAGTTGCGTCTTATTTTTCAGGCGTAACGGCAAAAGAGGGGTACAATGGCAGCTCTGTGGGATGTGCACAGTCTTAGTTGTTGACTGAGGCCTAGCAAAATCAGTGGATGATTCTAATGTGGCCTGCTGCTGTAACAAGTTATATTTTCTGTTGACGGGAGACCACTGGTAGGCTAAATTGGGTATCAAGTTTGTGCTCTTGGAGGCAATAACCAGTGCTAGCCCCACTGGTTGTGTTGCAGTGGACGAGAAAGCATAATGTTCGTGTTGTGGAAAACGTTTGTACTTGCATCAAGATGGTTAATGGGATGCAGGCAGTTTTTGTAAAGCCACAGCCTCTATTACCTACATTAAAAAAAAAAACTTAATGAAGTGGTATGCTTTTTTGTGTCTGTTTAACTTCTTGTTGCTCAGACACAGCTTGGAGAATGTGGTTGGTACTCTTTCTCCTCTGACATGCAGAGCTTTGTTTGCTGTTTGGAGTGGGAAGCCCGTGAAATCCCTCTTTGCCTGACAGCATGACGTTGATGCATAAATCTGATATTTTGAGGATGCCCCCTGTAAGCCGGCAGCAAAGTAGTTGCCAGGCAGCCCCTCCCCCCCCCCCCCCGCATTAAAGGGATTGAAGGGTATTGATTTGAGAGGAATGATTTCACTAGTGCATCTGTAAAGGCCTCAACCTATGGGTCAGCTTTACGTTTAGATGGTAAGAACATGTGATTGCGGTGCAGATGCTCAAAGCTCCGGAGTGGTATGCATCCACCGTTGTTAGTGCCTAGGTCTGTTCTTGGGCCAGGGTAAAGATGTCCGTTGTCGCACATTGGATGTCCGTAAAGCGTACATTACATACAAAATGAGCCTACTACTGTTCAGTCTGGATTCTAAGTACTGAAACTGCTCCGTAGGAGGTTTTTCGGACAGTTCCACTGCTCCTTATTCTCCGAAAACTGTGGTTTGTTCTGTTTTTTTTTATTTATATATTTTGTGTGCACGTGTATGAATTTTATTTCCGAACCTTATAGTAGCATAAACTGTAGGTCTCCAAGACTGGTATGTGGCCATACTATCCTTAAACCGGGGAGAAAAAAAGCAGAACCGGAAAACATCAACCAGCAGATGCCATCAGTAAAATAATTAAAATGTTCTGCATTTTGATCAGAACAATGTTAAGGGAAGATAACTGGAGATTGCAGCCTGTGCATGCCTTGTTCTGGACTGTACTGTAATCTGTGTTTCTGATCTTTAAGAAAGGACAAGCCTTCATCCAGTGACCCGTTACTAGAATGCAGCCCGATCCAAGGCATGTACCTCTTGCATCTGCCTTTCAATAACTACAGGTCCCAATTGTAAGGTCCAATAGTCTCCTTTGCCAACTTCATAATGCATTAAGCAAAGTGTGTGCAGCACACCTATCAAGTGTTATGTCTGGTCAGACAGGTCATTACTCCAAAACAGGTTACCGACCAATGGCAATGACCACTAAAATTCAACCACTCTTCACCACCTGATTTCTTACTCACCACCCCTCCCCCACCCCACAACCGTCACTGTGCTCTCAAAGCCGGAATCCCTGCACAGCACTCTTTTGTACACTGCTGCTAGATTGGAGCACACTCAGTGATGGAGCTTCTGGTGCCAGGGAATACATGAACTTTGTACCATGAGAAAGTCACTCGGCCAATCAGGTGGCTGAAAACATGAACAGTCTGTGTACGGCTGCGTTTTTCCAGCCACCTGAGGACCTTCCCAGGGTGTCGCCATCTTGATTGTGGGGAGGCAACAGGGAGGCCCAACATGTTGCATCCCCGACTCCAAGGCTGCCAGCCCCCTTCCACCAACCCCCTACTGACTTACCTACTGAACCGGAGCTTTGTGCTCTGGTCCCGGTGCGGTGTCAGAGATTGGGTTTGTGCAGTATGCGTAACGCCCATATCCATTTGAAAAAAAACACTATTTGCATCTCAGGGCTCTATTCCATACGAATAGATATTGACCCCATGTCTGAGCAGAGGGCACACTGGCTGATAATGGCCCTGAACCCTCGCTGAGGCTCGGGCTGGTTGGCCGTCACTGACCCTGTATGCCCCATAACGCGTGGGTGATTGCTACATTAGCCTCCAGATCCTGATTTTCCAAGTATTCAACTAGTTTGTAATAGTGATGTTTGAAAATTAATATATAAATATACAAAGCGGCTAGCACCACCATGATTCTCTTGTTTCATAACTTGGTTGGTGATCTCTGCAAAGGGGTTGGCAGTACAGACCGTGTTACAGTACGACCCCAGGTTGTGTAACTTTTTCAGCCAGGTAACTAACAGCCTTTGATATGCTGGGGGCTGCGGGCCACTATTTACCAAGGTGGGGGAATCTAACCTTCGGCTGGCATACTGCCACTTGGCAAGGATGCAAAGCATTGGTTTGAGAAAGGTTGCTGGTCCGTCGAGACTGGCAGGGAGGTGCAGTAGCTAGGGGGGGGGGTAAGGCGGTTGTACAGCTACATCCAACCATTTCTGATTTGCAGCGTGACTAGGTAGTACTGCAAACTTTAGTAGTATTGATGAGTTTTACTATTACCCAGGTAGAGACTTGTACAATTTTAAACTTTTAAGTGGATCACATCCCATAAAATGAATCTTGGTACTTTCAAGCCTATTGCTTGTATTTATTCCAGCAGGTATTCTGGGTTGACCAGGTTTCCCATCTCACACAACTAATGGAACTGACTTTCATAGCGGGTGACCAGATACAAGGTATTAGTGGGAAGCAAAGCTTGTTAGGGCATTGTCGGCCCTGTAACAGCCAGTGCATCTGCTCATTTGCTGGGATTCCATTAATCTCTGGATGAGTCCCGGCCTTGCTGCTAGCAGTGATCCATGAGTAAAGAACATCCCATCTGCCCTGAAATAAACGCCACCACTCTATGCCTCTCCCTCCATCTTCATTGGGAATGGAGGCGAAGCCCTTCCACTACTATGGTATTAGCACCTGCAGTTAGGTTTAATGAACGCGATGAGCTAGGGAAGATTTCTCTCCATCAAGGTGGCATCTGAGGTTTTACAGATGTACTAACACTGATGCGAACACAGCAAATATGCTAGACAGTCCGTATTTGCCAACAAAACTCATATTTCAGCAGGACATTGACAAATATTATACTGACAAGACAGTAGTTTTTATTACAAGAAAAATGTTGGTCAGCAGCCATGGCCCTGCTGCGCGCCCTTCTAGAAAGGGGAGCAACATATTGGGGGAGAGTGGACCGACTATAAAAACCAACACTCACTCGCCGTTTCGGCCTCCCGTCGACCTACTGTATTTTCATTTTTACATTTTTTTTCATTTTTTTGTCTCCCTTCAGTAGGCTGAATGTTGCAAGAACTCTAGGTTCTGTGTTCATCATTTTGATCTTGGGAGCCTTAAAGTTCTTCTTCGGAATATTTCCACAATCCCAGGAGAGCAGGGCCGAGGAATGGTGTGCAGTGGAATCATCTTGCATTGCCACTGCAGAGCTGAACACTGCAGCATCTAAGTGATGGGGCATCAACCAACCAGAAACCTGCGCCCAAACATCCACCGAAAATTTATATTGAGGGAAGGGGGCTGCACGTTGCCCGAAACGAATTCTGTAGCTACGGTGTGACTTATGAAAATGTGTTTAATAAATGAAGACGTGGCTGGTTGAGTTGCACCGTTCTTCCCAGTTACTTCTTTCCTAGGATCTGATTGGTTCCACTGCATAACTGTTTTTCTTTAGGACGTGCATAACCACTGACTTTGGTGCTATGTACATTGAATATCTCGCATGCAGAGATGCAGTGGCTCCCTCACTCGGTTCATCAATGAGCACACTGTCCATTCATTTCATGCCACCTGAAAGACGTATAGAACATATGGTCGTTCGAGTGACGGGACCACAGTGTGCGCTGTAAACTTGGCTTGCTCTGAAACATTAGGAACTACCTCTCTAAATACCATGTAGCATGTACTGGTTTGTCGTATTGTGCATCGTACTTGTTCGTGTAAGCAGCTGCTTCGGAATCTAGTATGATTGCTAAGAAAGCAATGGGCCGTACATATTCAGGTGTAAGGCCTAGAGGTGCAAGCACCACCTACCATTAACATTCAGGGTATCTCTTCAGTAATGGTGCTGAACTCCAGTCCACTCCTCCTGGAACCCAACAAGTGATCCTGTGAGGTAAAAACATATGTTCTCTTGCGCTCTGTGGGAAAAATAGATCTGCCAAACATGTTTAGCTGCTGTCTAGTTCTAAATGCAAGTCTTAAAAAGCAGACCATCTTATATGCTTTTTAAAACATGATTTCTAAGCATTTAAATAGTAAAGTTGAAAGAGGTGCTAACGGAGCGAACGCTGTTCATCTACAGTCCAAGCCCTGTGTGACCTTGGAAAGCTGTTCGAATCAAATAAGCCATCAAATGTTCTAGCAACCTGCTGCATATACTTATTCACAATAAAGCGGGCATGTGGAGATTTTACCATTCATGCATGTTGAGATGATGCCAGTACTATTCCTCAGAGCAACATGGTCTAACCAGAAATGGCGATTGACCTACAGAGCCAGGCAGCCTGTTTGTAATGGCATTCTTCCAGCTTGAGGTTTATCCCTGGCCCAGTTTGCAGACTTAATTTGTTGTCTTTTAGCGTTTACGTTAAATTCTTCTGTGGCATCTTTGGTGCCCTTATTGGACAAAGCGCGTCAGCCATCTTTGCATATATGCAGCAATAGTTTGGCGGGTGAGGGGCAGGTTGTTATGTGGTTAGTTCCAGGTTTGGATTTTGACTTTTATAGTAACACTTTTGGTTTTCCTTTATAAACTCCTCTTTGGAATGTGTAAAGGAGGAATCCCACCTTCTATGAGAGCATCTCACCTGCATAGGAATTGATGTATTTCTGTAAGCCTAAGCGCAGGGAGTTGACCTTGGAAAGGGTTGCTTCAATTATATCTTAAATATACGGGCTTTTATTTTTATTTTTTTTATAAAACAGCTACCAATTCCAGTCAGGTTTTTCATGTGGATTAGGTCATTTTCAGTTCACTTCAAGGACCTCCCAAAGTTGTCCTTTTTTATTTCATGTGTGCCCATTCATTTCCTTACCATTCTTCCCCAAATCGTTCAAATCAAGAATAACTAACTTTGTATGCCATGGATGGCAAAGAGGAAAAATATTGCAAGCCGATGAGACAGTTTCCTTAGACATGTGATTCTGAATCAAGTGGAAGGGTTGGTGGTGCCTTTTGTTCTTCTTCTAATGCTACTTCTGCAACCGATAGGCTTTATTACGTACTTGATGGTTCTTCTACTGCACGTGCTGCAAGTGGGAAGGTTCCACAGTGGTACTTTTGGAAAATGGTGCCAACAACTGCAAAGGGGCACCAAGGTTCCCATGTAGAGATTTTCCAGAATTGATTTCATAAGTAGGTCAACGAGGTCTCTGCAACGTTGTGATCCTCCTTCCTTAGGTTGTCACTGCTTTATATACTATCTAACCGAATATGTGCGTTAATGGAACATCCAATCCTGCCTACAAAAAAATGTTACTGACTTGTCTTATTGTTGGTTCAGTGTGTGATTTCTTCCATAGTCGTGGGTGTCGTGCAATAGTGGTCATGAGTTTTCTTTGACACCACCTCTGCAAACAGATGCCATCTTGCTGTAATCTCTGAATCCTAATTTATCACCATCATAGTTGAGCTGGTAGGCTAAGCAGGTGTCTCCTAGCTCCCCTTTTGTTCTTAGGATGCCCCCTCCTACCTTCTGAAGCTTCATGCTCCGTTGCAGAGTACTTATTGCATCCTTTTCCTGACCAGAGATTAATAGACGACCAGAATCCTAAAAGCTGGTTGCTACTTGGCTCCTCCTGGTAGTGTTAGAAGAGCTTGGCCAGTTTGAATCCCAACATCTACCAGGTGCTACTTTTTACTCCAGAGATAGCTTGTTACTAATCTACCTGTATGCCAATAACTGTGTGCGCTTGGAAATACGTAAACGAGCATTATGTTATGACCCATCTACTAGGCCTCTGTAGCATAACTGGTCAAAATGTGCCAAAAGTTGTAGTTTGCATTGTTTGTGGATCTTAGTTTTGTGACATTCTTTGTATTTGCTTCTGTTTCCTCAGAGGTAGCTAACTACTGGTCTGATGCCCAGGACCCGATTTTAACTCCCTGCTTTTCAACTCTTTATTTTGATACTGGTAAAATTAAGCCTGGCACTGGGTTTTTGTAAACAATATGTCCTCTTAAGGGACAGTTGGACGTTTTAATCCCTAAGGATTGAGGCTATGAATGTGTAACTACTGAACCAGTCAGGAATTTAAGTGTGACAAGTCGGAGTTCTGTCAGACTCCAAAAACTGCTCAGAGCAGGGGCGGCGGCAGGTTTTTCTGTCGCCCATAGACCGTTATGTGATTTTGCTTGTTTACATGTCCTTAGTCTGAAAACGCAATTTGCGGTAAGTGAGAAGCCACCGAGTGGTTGATCTAGAAGCTCTGTGAAGCGTTTAGAGAAAGGAGAATTATTTTCATTGGCTCAAGTGGACAGCCCAAACCGTGCACGCATTAACTGAGTTTGAAAGTGTATATAGTTCTTGTGGTTTAGACCACCCTTTTGCAGTTAGGGTGAGTTGTTATGACTGAAACGAAATAACAAGCCCAGGTGTGCATTACATGCTCAGACAGGATCCATAATGGTGATTTACTCCCTGATTGAATTGTTTTTATCCTGAGTGAGCCGATGATTCATTTACCCAAACTGCAGAGAAATTAATTTACTGGAAGCAAACACTACCATGGTATGTGGTGACACTTTAGGCCTTGCGCATCACTATTTAGGCCACGCCCAACTTTCAGCTAACCATGATGCAGATCCCTCGACCCCCGTCCATGTATTTCGCATTCCACTCAGAAGCACCAGGACTAGTGGTCCATGCACCCTTCCCCCACCACACACACCACTTGCTGGTTAATGCCACCTATATTCTTCATCAGCCCTTTCAATTTATGGACCGCAACAAAACTGCTAGTCATTTCATTACTATTGTATTGGTTGCATGCGTTAGCAAAAAGAACTCTAGGCTTTCCAATTGAATAATTGCTACACCACCAATTATTCTGCATCTCCGCGCAAACATTTTTTTTTGAGGGGAGGGGGGCTTCCGGCAATAAGATCGAAGGTCACCTCCACTCAAAAGAGCCATGTTCTGTCGATTTAACTGTTTTAAGCTGCCGTTTAATTGTTTCGTTCAGTCACGAGCTGTGAAGACATCCTGTTGTGGATGTTTTTCTTTTGCCTCAGCGATGTAAAAGTGAATGCAGACAAGTTGCGTCTGACTCACATATAGGCGAAATCCGTGGAACGACTTGCAAAGGACCCGCTGATTGTGACGCTTTCCCCGGCTTGCTGTCCTCAAACTGTTGTGACGCACTATGCAGCCGCCCGGAAATAAATCAAATTGCGTGAAGACGTTCTGAAAGGACGGCGCGTGTTCGCGGGCTTCCGGTGCTACAGGACAGCGACCTGAAGAATTCAATTTTCTTTATTTCAGTTATTGGGGGAATCGTCTAAAACAGCTGTTCAACCGAAGTGGGGAGAGCGCGCAGGGCGACGAGTGTGCCTATTTGTATAGAGAGGTGGGATCCACGTGATCCGCATTGGTCGCTGTACAGCGAGTCATTGCTGGGGGCACTTTTTGGTGCACTTTCCTATTTCTGAGAACTTATATGAAACGGCATATGCGTGGTTTAAAAATAAATTCCTGCTAATTGCGAATATTGGCGACTACTTTTTGATGTGTAATTATGCATCTTACAAAAATAAGTTAAGGAAGTCGCCAACCTTGCATTAATGAGTGGCCCACTTTGAAACCCCATGCGTCCCATCATGGATGGACTCAGAATGTATTGATCACTGTACACCGCTCGATATTCAAAATGTATGTGCAGAATTTGTTGTAACAATTTTTGCCGCAAAAGGCAGGGGTACAAGTTTTGGTGTTGATAAGGCAATATGGGATTGGTTGAGGGTGAGAGGTGGGTTGGTGGGGGGACTGGACTTCTCTCCAGCCAGATTTTGCAGCAAACCAATCTGTCAAAGTGAGTAAAAAAAAAACACCTGGAACCTACCGGCTCTACAGGGGCCATTCACTACTATAGGTTTGGTCTTGCCTTGTTGCAGAAGTGAGAAGGATAATCGCCCATCAATAAGTTCAGCAAAGGGCATTATCCCTCTCAAGGCCTGTTGGCACGTAGTGGTGATAGTATTGGAGTTGTGGTGGTGAAGTGTAACCTTTTTAATAGTGAACACAATAAAGACAGAACTTTTTAGTTAATAGTTTCACTTTGTAAAATGGAAATAACAAGATTGTCTTTTTTAAGGTTAGCCTTTTTATTGTGAACTTGGCAGAATTGGAAGGGTAACGTCAGCATGCATTGGGTGCAACGTAAAAGTAAAGGTTTCACATTACAAAAGGGAAGGCATTGTTCAAAATGTTTATCTTTCAATTTGGTGCGTTCAATTGGATGTTGCCGCCTGACATGAAGGTGCAGTAAGAAAACCTAATCCTCCCAGATAGTGTTCTTTTTAAAGATCTCTTGCTGGTGAGTTGCATTCTTTCTTGAAGACAGGGGCGGCTTTCTGTCCCCCCTACGTGCTTTTAAATTTAGAATGTTTTCAATTCAGTCAATACCAGTAGTTACTGACTGCATTCCCAACCTTCTTGCTAGCTAAGGTCCGCAATGACCTCCAGGTGGCAATTATGGAAAAACATCCCATTGGTAATGGGTGTTGGGCTTGTATTGCAAAAAGCAGCTATAGGCTCATGTTTACGCTAGTTTTTTTTTATTTGCATTGGTTACATATATTATTCAACCTTTTACAAAACATACAAAAACGGATTCATTAGTGTAGAAGCATAAATAAGAAAATACAATATACAGATTAATAAAAAGTTAAAACAATTACATAAAATCATGTACATTATCACAATTCACATATGTTATAAGAGACGAAACCCCACTGCAGTGAACAAATGCCTATTTAAAATTACATTCAGGTTTCCAATTTCAAATATTTATTTTAAAAAACCTGCTATAGCTACAGATGTTGGCCTTCCTGACATAAATCGCTGTTAAAGATATCGGAATTCACAAAATTCAACCTAAAGGACATGTTTTTGAAAATGTACAGTATGGGGTGTCAGGTGCTTTTCAAAGTAGTACGAAGTGCTTCGTGTCTCCTCTTCCTGGCTAATCCTACAGTTTGTTTTTTTCATTGGACATTTGCCCTCTACGTACAAGAATCTGTCTAGTAGGATACAAATGCATTCAAAATCTTTTAAGTCATTTCTTTCACTCATACTGGGATACAAGTAGGGAACAAGGATACCCAACGTTTTAAATATTCCAGAGATGGTTATTTATGCAGTGTCAATGGTCAACAACCAATCATTCAGGTAACTTTGCTTTATTTTACCCAGATTATCCAGAAGGTCAATACCCCCAGACAGTATTTAGACAGGTCATTAACACACCTTTCTCTCTTGCTTTCTTTAAGTTGGTGGAAATCACCTACTGGAATCTTACGGCGACCCCAGGAATGCAATTAGGTAGCCGTAGCACCTGTCTCCATTTATAGGATTCAAGAAAAGGGAGGAAATCAAGAATCCATACATGCATGGTTTCCAATCCATACAATATTTTGGGTGCCGCCTTCCCCGCTCATAAAAATGTAGGAGTGTTTTCACTTCACAAATTTAGAGTCGATTTTTTTTCATTTGAACCAAGAGGGCTGTGGCCTTATTTCTTTACAAATTCCATTAAGTACTTTTTATTTGATATATTCAAAATTGGAAACACCAGGTAGATCATATTACAGCAGGTTTACAACATTGAATTATCCAAAAACCAGGTACATTTTGTAACCTTACGGGATACGCAAGACATCTTTAGCTGAGTTAATCACAAGATGATTTTCAAGGCAATATTTGGCTAATTAATCCGCCCCTGTAGGCCAATCGGCGTGCAGTCAAATAAAAGAAAATCATCCGCATTGGCGATGCACATTTTTCTGATCTGCTAGTTTAGGTGATATGAAACCAACCCTGCTTAAGCTCCTCTGCATCCGAGACCAAAATGAAATCGGCAGGGCGCAAGGATACATCCCTGCCATAATCCTAATATAGTTGCAACCAGTATCCTCTAGTGAGCCAGGGATCCCCCCAAAGCTGAAGCTTTGCCCTTGACAATGGCTTACCAAGTCGAATGCTGAGCTTAAGTCAATTGATGTCATGTTAACTGACTTGTATTTACCGGACCGTGCAAAGTACTGCACACACTTGATGACAGGACCATTTGCTTGCGGAAATCTGGGAACCCGTTTAGCCGTCCTGCCTGCTCCACCCAAGTATTTAATTGTAATAGGATGATGGATGGAAATACTCTGCTATCCGCATCCATCACCATTATGCAGCAGTAATTTTATGGGTCCGTTCTTAGTCCCCCCTCATCAATGGGAACCACTATAGAAGTCTCCCATGAGCAGGGGATGTGTACCAGTCTTCACATTATTAAAGAGAAAAAGACGAGTGGCGTTCCAAATCTCGAGATCTGATTTAAGGATTAAATTGGAGAGCCCATTCAGCTCTGTGGCGCTAGATCTACTGGACTTCGTAATGCTATTCACAATTTCCTCACTTTCAATTACACGAGCAGGATTGGAGGTAGGATTAGACCATTATCTAAATAGTTCATTAGGGACCCACCGGTCTCTCCGGCATAGATGGATTGCAAGTGTGCCACACATTCTGACTCTGGTATATGATTCATCTGTGATACCACCTAGGGGTTGACCACGGAGTTAAGTGACCAAAAGCTATACAAGTTCTTTTGTTTTAATGTATTGCTAACATTAGTTCACCCTCCCTCTGGGTGCCCGATGATTTCTGACTCAGTTCCTGTGGGCTTGCTTAGCCTTTTTAACTCCTGTGATTTTCTGCATTGGATACATACTTAATTTTGTAAGGGCCCCTGTGTCTTCTTTTCAATCGCTTTTTCTTATTGATGAGAACAGGATTGTGAATGTGAGGGTCAGCCCTCCCTTTTTTACAAGCATTTCTTGTGGTGATGTATACCAACTATGAGTTTATCGAAGAAAGAGTGGAAGTCACCCACTGTAATTGTGACACTTCATTCTTCAGTTATATTTTCCAGGACATTCATTGGTTCACTATTTATTTGCCCCATTTTCTTATAATTCTGCTTAAGTCTATTGGCCCTAGTATTCCAAATCAGTAGGCTAACATTCTTTCTCCATTTTACTTTGTTAGAAAACTAGCCAACAAGCGGTCATGGCTACTCGCCATAGAGTTTACAACCCTGAAATTTAAACACAACGAAAAGAGGATGGGATTAAGAAATACATAATCCAGTACTGCCTTTTTGCCTCCACTAGTCCAAGCTGCAAGCATTTTATCATCCCCCAATACATTGCCATTAAGCCTACAGAGGCCCTAAAACCTGAGAGTTGATAGCCATGTTTCCCCGTCCCTCCCCTTTCTAGAGGCTCCAAGAGAGGGTAGTGCAGATAGATCATTCTCGTTCTCACGGAACAGGAGGACTTAAGATCATTGCCTACACACGCTGATCTTTTACGGTTTTTCCATGCACCACTCTAGTATAAAATGTACCAAAACCTCTGAATAATTGCTCAGTAAAGCAACCCCCACTGGCATGTTTGCGCTAGTGCCAAAACAAATGGATCCTTGTAAGGCCATGTAATGGTGGCTTGATCTGCCACTTTAAAGGATGGGGAACCGGAAGACTCCCTGAGGGTGACCATCACAGAACGCATCAGACCTCGTCTGGGAGGCTAGGTCTTGTGAACGTATGCAAATCCCATTGCAAGCCCCTGGCTGTGCTGTTCTGCCTTGTATCCAGCCCCCTCTGGGCTGACTTTGGGAGATGTCCTATTCCCCCCCCCCACCTCCCCACTCAATGGTGGGACCGTGCAGTGTGTGCCCTCACCTTGCTTGCCCAGATGCAGAGAGTAGAACATGTCTGCCATCATATTCCTTCATATCATAGGCCTTGCAAATTCTTAAAAATCCCACGAGACCTGCAGGGTGAGTTACTTGGTTCACATGCTTAAGAGAAATGCACTTGCCCCAAGGTGACTGGTGACAAAATGTTTATCAGTGCTTTTTTGTAAAATGTTCCATATCGCCATAAGCATTCTTCATTTTTACTGCAATGCTGTCAAGCATGTACAGTGAAACCTGAATTTGTCATTTACTGCAAAGTGTGTTTTGCTCCAAAGAAAAATACATTTCTAACATTTCCATACCCGCCAGCAAGGGCAACTATTATGCAAATGGCGCTCACCCTTCATAAAAACTACTCGCCAATGCTAGTAGATTTTGGGAGCCCTGTGAAAGCCATTCATGGCCTTTCCAGGAGGCCCATTTGTAAATGTCTTCTTTGATGGGAGCATGCATAAACAAACAACCTCTCATTCCCCACTCACTGGCACGGAGAAACTCCCCTCTGGAAATGGAGGACCAATACTTTTCGAATGCACGGGTATACGCATTGCTTCTGCACTTTCAGTATTGGAGAAGGGGCACTCAATCCGATTTGATCTATTCTATTCTGTTTGACCATGGACTGCAAAATCCTTTTGTGCTTGTGCCGCAATTTGTGTAATGTGTCCTGGGTAGCTCTGAAAGGCAGTCCAAGAAAGGGTTGAACATTAACAGCAAGATTAGTCCGTTCTCCCAGTGGCTAGAATGATGCTGAAATTACTCAGACATGCTTGGCATGTTAATGGCCCGTGAATACTTAAATGACTGTAAAAAGGGTAGGAATATATGCCGACAGTGAGACTGCAAAACACAATAGCAGTTGTTGAAATGGAAAACCCGGCTAGCCACTGTCTCGCAAGAATAAAATGACAAGAGGTCTGTTGCCCAACACCATCCCTGCAAGACAGATTGCACCCTGGCTGCCTCGTGGTCTTATTGTTTTTGCAAATTGATCTCTTGAAGTTGCCTACATCAAGCCCAAGATTCTCCGGAAGCATCCATATTGACTTTGGCTATTTTTCTGACGCATAAGTATAGTGTATTAAAGAACACCCTTGCAGAAAAAACAAAATATCCCCTATATTTTACCAGAAAAAAACGAACTGGGTATGCATACTCACACACGCAATGTCAAATCTGCTGATCAAACTTCACTCAATTATGCCAGGTGGAAAATTCTTGAAACACAAGCAAACAAAGGCAGAGACCATACTAGCCAGAGTTTGACATGACGACCTTCTATCCCCAGAAGTAGATTGGCATTGGCTAAAGCGAATTGTGCTCTTGGGGAATTGTTTTCTGCAACATCGTCTGTGGGTCTGGTGTGCTCCTAGGTGAGGGCCTTGCTTCCCTGTTCTTGAGTTAGAAGCTAGGCCACGTTTCCTGTAGAAGACACGTGGTGGTTTTGTTTCTGGGATCCGCAATTGCTGCTTTCTAGCTTAGCTGCTGCAAAAACGTAACCTTCGTGTGTATAGCCAGAAGGTTTAAGAGGATTATTTTCCCCAGTATATCACTTTGTTTTGGTCAATGAGCAGTGCTGTGAAGCAAGTATCCGTGAAACTCCTGAGGCTTTACATGCACTGCTAGGACTTTATCCTTTATTTGAAAATCAAGCCTTGTGTCCTTTGCAAATTGGCTGTATGCTACAGCTGTAGACGTACACTGCTGCTTCAGTTCAGTGCTCTCCTCTTATAGGTATGACAGCCCCGCCCCTTCTTACTAGAATTCACCCTGAATATCTGGTCTGGTTTCTCAAAACGGAATACCCTGCAGTCTACCTTACTGCTGTCTATGGATCCATGCATAGAATTTGTTGGTTAGTGTAGAATCTGGATGGAGGATTTGCACGGGGTGGGGGAAAATTGGGGGATAAAGGAGTGGCAGTGCCTGTTTAATCTGTAATTTACCAAAATCCACCCATTCTTGCCCTGCAGCAGGATTGTTTGAATAGCAGAATGTAGTTTCATTGTGATGTTAGCTGGATTGCTAAATCCAGAAATTTCATGACACATTTTACAGCTCTATTCAAAAACATTTTTTATTTAATTGTGATGACAAAACATATATACATGTTTCAAATCAGGCTATGTTTTGGTTCCATGACCAGGCAGGGCTTCCAAAGAGGTTGGCCAAACGGAAGCACACTGCTAAGAAATGAGCCATCTGCTTTGAGTTATGCGGTAACCTGTAGCATGTTTCCGAATCACTGTTTCCTCAAATAGTGGTCACTGGCTTGGACTTTTCTCTTTCTTATTAACAAATGCAAACCACCAATCCCTTGAGAGAGGGGGGAGAGCTACTGCGAAGAATTGCTTGCACATTCTGCAGTGAACAATGTAAGCTTTAGTCATGAGGATGTTATTTAAGCAACTTTAAAAATGCATTGCGTTCGTTTTAGAGAACCTGTCCAGAGGCTATAAGAACTGCAAATCTTAAAAAAAAAAAACAATCTCCCGGGGGTCGGGGGCGGGGGGGAGAATTGTCTGTACACTATCTTAATGCAGCATGAGTGTTCTCTTGCAGAGCTTCCTTAGAACCTTCTGAATCTATATGCTGCTTACAAAATGAAGTCCATGCTGACCAGCATATGGCAGACTACTGTCTGGTTTTCATGTCGCAACTCAGCGCGTTGGGTCAACCCACTTTTGCGTCGGGGTGAGTTGAATAGCCCTCTTGTTTCATTAATGAAGCTTCATAGGTGGCAAATACCGGAACTGATCTGTGGTAGGGTCGCTCAGACTTGCGGGAAAGGGGTCTGAAGAACATCCATTTCCTGCTTTGATAAAGTGTTCGCTGCAGAAGACTAAGCTTGTTCATAATTCTTTCTCGCTTTGCAAAGCAAGCAACCCTTGAACAGGAAACTTACAGGAGTGTGCCCAAGATCACATAATGTTGTGGTATTAAAACTTTGGTCGGCAGGTCTTCTAGTCTTTCAGCTAGCAGCCTTCATATTGCTTGCTCCTGCCTTTGTGTAGAGACCCCTTTCCCTTGCTGCCTAAACTTTACTTTCAGATATAATCCTAAATGCATCGTGCCAAAGTTTCAGTATTGGTTGCTTGCATCTTACTCGCAAGGTTCAAATATGCTGCAAGCTATTTAACTCTTGCTTCTATCCTAGGAGAGCCAGGATAGATTTACACCAACAGCTATGAGGGGTTACTTCTGCCTCCCCAGGCCAACTGGTGCCGTGCAAGCATGGCTGTGATAATTTTGTATGGGAATATGTTCAAAAGATAATACATTGCATATTTGGAGGGCATTTAAAGAATTAATTATCACATATAATGAAGAAAAAATTCAACTTGGCATCTCCTGTGGAAGTTAGTTGCAGCACAGTATCTACTTGTTCCTGGATCACCGGCAGAAGCTCATGTCTGCTGGATGATGCCGAATACCCAGGAGCTGCTTTAAGCTCCTGTGCATCAAATCTTAATTTGGAGCCCTAGATGTACTCTACTGAAGCAAGGATAAAGGGCCAAGTCGCCGCATTCAGGATTCCAAATTCCGTTTTGCATGCTGAACACAGATGTCTGTGGTGAGCGCTTAGCTCCATGGCCTACCTCAACAGCATGTCTTGCTGTGTTGCACGTGAGACTGTTGGATCTCCACTCGGTGCCTTGTAATAAACTTCCTGTCCTGATTATCTAAAATGACTGAGACCTTGCCCACAAAAGTCTCTCAGACCTTTTGCAACTGCATGTCTTTTAAGAATATTAAACCCATGGACCCTGTCCTGGTTACGCAACGGGCATGGGCCAGGCTGGTCAGCCAACCCTAAGGCACTATAATGTATGATCCAGTCATGCTGCTGTGGGATGCGCTGTACCTGGCCCCATCACAAGATTCGGACTTGGTTACACACCGGCGAGGCAGGGGCATACTTCATTTTAGGGATCTGTTCCACAATAGTCTATTTGCAACCTGGGACGATATTAAGATATGTGTGGGCGACACTCCACTGCAGAAGCTACAATACCTCAGACTTTGCTCCGCTCTCGCATTACTATGGGACGAGTTCCCTGGAGAACCGCCATTTTACCCGATGCAAATTGACACTGTCTGCAAGGAAGGCACAGGCGCCAGATATTAAAGGGGAGTGGGAAAGGGATCTGGGAATTACTATCGCGGAAACGCACTGGAGACAGTTATGTAGATTGATAAAACAGATCTCTTGTAATTCCAGGTACAGGCTGATCCATTTTAAAATACTGACCAGGGTACACCTTACCACTACCCGCATTAAGAAAATGTATGCATTGGCTGAAGGGAGATTTCCAAGGTGTGGAAATGGGGATGCAGACCTGCTGCACATGTTATGGTCCTGCGTGGTGTTGACAAAATATTGGGAGGATGTATATGAAGCGCTGGAAGACATGATGGACCAGCTGGTGAGGTGGGATCCGGGGTCCTGCATACTGGGCTATGTATGCAAGATGAACCCAGTGCAGTGCAGACTCCTTAACCTAGGTTTGTTGTTGGCTAAGCACGCTATATTGATGCAATGGAGGAGCCGCCCCCCATCCCTCTATAAGTCTGGGTACATGATATGTCCTGGGCAAATGATAGTGAGTAAGTGGGCTCTCGCCTGAAAGACACATGGGTTGGATTCAGGCAATAGCTGCTCAATAAATGTGAAGAAGGGGGCAGCCAGGATGAAGTCATAACATCTGTATAATTATAGCCTGAAAATGCAGTTCACAATGATTTCCACTGTAAGATGTAAATCAAATGTATGAACAGTAATGTTGTAACTGTGCAAATGTTAAATAGAAATAATATTAAATCCACTATGCTGATTGAAATGTACCAGTCAACAGTATTTTCATAAAATGAAGCAATTTCCTTTCCTGAATGTGGCCTATTGACTGGTTAAGTATTTTAAATGTGCAGATAGTATTTTGAAAAGTAACCTTTTGTTTTGGGCCCTTTTTCCTCTGAGATAATTTGATTTTGTCACGGTTTCTTTACAAGGGTTGCATATTTGGCTACTCCGAGCAGCACTGATTTCTTATCCCCAAAATGTGTAAGAAATGTTTCTTATTTGTTCGCAAGGCCACCTATACACATGCATACAAGCAGCCCAAGACCTTGTGAAGCATCACTGGTGAGCTGCAGCTCATCTCGCAAGGTGCAGTGTGCACGGGCATGTACACCCGCTCACCTAGAGGGACTCGCAAGAGACCACAACCAGGATTAATGAAAACCTCAGATTTAATCTTCTCTGCTCTTGTAATGCTTGGCAGCTGGAAACCACGATTATTTGAATGGTTACCTAGAATGATGCCTGGGGTTATGATGCATTCAAAACCCTCCAGTTGCCGTCTTGCACGTGTACCGGAAATGATGGCAACCAATCCCATTGTAAGCAACACCTAATTCGAGTAAAAATAATTCGGGAAGCATAGGGCAACATGAATGAGATTTTTTCCTGCAAGGGCCTTGTTCACTGTGATGCGGACACTGCCCTGTCTCCTAGGTTCTGTTAAAAGTAGAACCCACATTTTAATTTTAATAAGTATTCCATGCTGGTGAAGATGTGGAGCACACTGATCAGATTTTACAATTGGTGAATGGGATTGAAGCAACACACAATGTTACTTTTTGGCAACGGGTTATTTCATCTAGTTTTGTTTTAGTTCTTCCCCCCTTTAAAATTGCAGTGTCGGGAAAGCAAAATGTATCGAGGCAAAGCAGGCCGGCACCATGGGAGTGGCTGTCCAAATATGATGGCGGGAATCTAGTAGCATGCAAGCTTTAGGTTGGCAGCACCATGTCCAAAGTAAACTTTGTAGACCGCAGGCCGGTGGCTTGGATAACTTGTGTACTTTCCTTTTGTTTATAAGGATGTAAAGAAAGGAGTTGCTGTGGTGACAAACCATATCATCATTAATCTTATTTGCTGGAATTTGAAGGCGCGTGGGGCGATAGCCAAAGCCAGGCTGGCTTTTGCCCCCTATTATTGCATTCATGTCAAATATTATTTAAACCGATTTGACACTGGCATGTTTATCCTTCTGGGAAAGCCAGGAAAATATTAGAAATATTGAACTTTATTTTTTTAACCCTCTCCGCCCCCCTTCTTGTGTATTTTTTTTCTTTTTTTTTTTTTTTCTTCATTTTATTCTGTTGACCTCCACAACGACCGCAGACGGTTCTAGCAAAGGAAATGCTTTGAATTCCAGAATCTGGGTTTGGGCCTTTTTCATGATTGTGTTGGCACTGATACAGCTTAAAACACAAACTACAGCACCAGGTCTTTTCTTTTACTCTTTCCCCCCCCCCCTTTTTTTTTAACGATTAAGTCAAAACTGAACTTCGTGCTCTTTATTAAAAGGAGCGCTGTGCAGAGTGCAGGGCTAAAAGCTACAGGTTTCAGTTCTTCGTCCATGGGTGGGGCACACATCGACAAATGATTGTGTATTGATTAGGGCAGCCTAATATTTAAAAGGAGAAAGAAAGGCAGGCATACAGCACTGTTTTTGCACGGACCCTTGGGGATTTCAGTTCAGTGCTGTTGCTCCATCCGAGTGAAAAGCTCTTGCAGCTTCCAGAGAATGATCATTGGCAAAGTCAATGGTTTGTTTTTGTATAGCGTCTACCATCACTTGCTGTGGTACTCGCATCCCAAGTCTAGATTTTCGGGGGGGGGGTGTGTGTGTGTGTGTGGGGGTGGGGTGGGGGTGGGGGTGGGTGAGTGGGTGGATGGGTGGGTGGTTACCATTTGGCAATTGGTGGCTGTGCCTCCAGTCGGGTGAATGTAAACTAAAGTTGCCACGTTCACTTTATTTCAACAAAGTGTCAGCACTTAGGTGGTGGATTACTTTACGTGCAAGGGGTGAAGATGGGCACGTGCTCCCACTGACGACTTGTATTGAAGAAAGGGTTGGAGACCATCCTGTTTACCTTCGCTCATGGACAGTCCTTTCCAGAAAGGAGAGGCTTTCTTTTGTGCCCTTTTCTGCAGCCGCGGATAAGTTGTGAGGCAATGCAGCACTAGCAGAAAAGAAATGTATTCTGTGAAAGTCGTTTGGCGACTAAATCGCAATAAATAAAAAAAGAAAACCAATATATGCTTTTAAACAGTTTGCAGGAGCAAAGTGGCGTTACCTCATTGTCCAGGTCAATTTTTAAGAAACATTTTATGGAGCATGATTATACCTAGAACTCCTATTGGCGGGGCAGCACCCTACACTATTGGTGCATACACCCTGCTGGGCAGGTCACTGCTGTATGTAAAGGGGTTTATACAGCAAGTCCTAATACCAGTTCGTATGGTCTATTTTCTCTAAAAATTACAGCTCCCGTCCCCAGTTAGTTTTGTTTTTTCAGTCACCATGGTTGGCATCCACAGAAGCCAACGTTGAGCTAAAATGAAACCCAGGTGTACCTCTGTGCCATTACTTCACGGGTATTAGGTGCAATTGAAAGACTCCTGGGGGCCCACTCTTTTACATATTGCTGAATATTGGGTTATACAGAAGGGTGCTAGGATGGGGCTTATTTCACTTGTTAAACCTTCCAACAGCCACAATGCACGGGAAATTAACCGTGAATAGCTATATCTGGCGTCTTCCCTCCATCTTTCTTTTCTTCTCTATCTCTATTGTTCTTTCATACACTTGTATCTGCTCGTTCGGTGTGCTCCCTTTTCTTTCTCCCCTTCTCTCAGTGCGCTTTCTCATTCTCTCTTGCTTTCTCCCTCTCTGCATGCCTTTGTGTTTCTTTGTCTGGTTCATGTTTGCAAAGGCCACCTCAGTCATTGCTGATAGCGGTGCTACCAGAGGAAAGGAAGGATATTTTGGTTTGTGTGTGGGCTGTGCTCTTTTGCACAAGAAACTATAAAAAAAAGGAAATGTAATTGTACTAACATTGTAAAATGTCTTTCAACATTTTACAGTTTTTATTCCTAATGATACCTTGCAGAACATGTCATAACGATGTGCATATTACTGAACAAAGCACATTATCAAAACATAGAATTACTATATATACTTTACTTTTAGATGGAAGGTATCATTCTAAAATGGATGGTCTGGTACACTCGTTTTGTACTCTTTAGAAATAGCTTGTGAGAAAACAGGAGTGGACAAATAGCACCAATGAGGGCTCATGGCTTTTTTTTGCATTCAATCCAAGTTCATTTTAGGAAGATGACGACTGAGGATCTTTGTTTGACAAATATGCCTGTAATAAAAGGGGTGTATGCTTGAATTGCTAAATGCATAATGCACAGTGAGCTTGGTGCTCATTTAATTTGTCGCAATACCCCCCCCCCCTAAAATGAGTGTTCATTATATTCAACCATATTTAAACCCGACATCCAGACAACCTGTAGATTTGGAGGTGAGGATAGAATGGTTGATATCAGTCAATCCTTTGGGGTCCAAGGACTGTCTGGCGGTTACATTTGCTTTTCTCGGGCAGAATTTTAGCAAGGTCAGAGGGTATGGATGGCTGTGCACATGCTCCGTTTCCAATGCACATGAATCCTAAAATAAAAAATATATCATTATGCCAGCATGCGCTATACTCTAATTTGGTGTTTGTGGAAGGTGCAAAGATTGTTTGTCCTCCTTATGGACATCCAAGGGAATTCAATGAGGATTTTATGCAGATTTCGTTCCGTCGCAGATTCATGTGTCTTGTACGAGACCTACTTTGCTCTGCAATACTGAATAAACTGCAGGGGTAGACTCTGGGGTCCCTTTTTTAATATTCTCTGGGGTATATGCCATCCTTGTAATTCATTGAACGCTCCAACCGTTTCCTGTAGCAAATATGTGTGCCCTTTGCATTTTTTGTTTGCAGGAAATTGTGAAAGATCTGTTTCAAGGCAGATTTGTGTGTGAATTTTTTTTTTTTAAAACCCTCAAAACTCCTCAGCAGAGCTTCTTAATGTACTTATTTTATTTGAGAACAGCTGGATATTATCTAGACCTTGATCTTTAAGTGAAGGCTGTACTTCCAGACCGTATTTAAAATCGGACCTTGTGCATGTTCTACCAGTAGGTTTGTGTTTGAATTCAAAGAGGAAAAATATTCAAGCAGCCTTCGAGGTGATAGATTGACCACTTCTTAGACACCTGTGATTATGTAATTGAGTGCCATGGGTAGGATAACGAGGTACTGCGGCTGGGCAGTATATCGAGTTTTGGAGATATATTTTCAAAATCGATATAAGATGAGACAATATTTTAACATTGCGATACATACATTATTACATAGCAAAAAAACAAAGAGCCTCCACTGGTCACTCTGCCTATAATGCAGCTGGTGCTCTCGACCTATGTGGGGAAATCCCCCACTGTAAATGGCAAAACACAACGCGCTATGCTTTGTAATACCATGGAATGACATGGTACTTGAAAATCGTAGACAAAAATGCTCGGACACTTGACTGGAATTGTTCAAATGTTCTTGTAGACTGATTCTGCTATCAAAACATGCTGTAAACACAGCTTGGCAAGGCTTGCATGCCACTATTAGCCACATCTTCCACCCTTAACACAGGGCTTCGTCAGGCAAGTGGTTGGTGGTAGTGAGTCTGCAAGGATAACAAACATTTCCACAATGCCATCGAGCACCCGAGCGTTTTTTGTCTATGGTTTGTATTCTATTCCATGATACTACAAGTGTAGCACGTTGTTTTTTCATACATTATTACAAATACTATTTTATTTTAATTTACATGTTTATATCTACACAGCTGTGCATTCTCAAACAGGAAGAGGAACCCTGTATTTGCACTTCATTTTGGTCAGCCTTATAAATAAAGGGGTTTGTGACCTCTCGCATGTAGTTTGCGACTTACAACTGAGCATTTAACCCACGTATGCAATATTGTGATGGCTATTGTATATCGCCATTCAGCCCAAAAATATTTAGATAATACTTTTGGTGGCTATCAGCCAGCCCTAATCCTACAGATACTATAATTTAAAATGGACAACAACTACTGTCTAGAACATTTTCAGGCGTGAGGTGTTACACTAATATAATACAATTCTTAAAACTGAGACTTGGAGAGCAGTTTTGTAGACTTCTTTTTATGGAGCCAGTCCTGGGCTGGACAAGCAGCTTTAGAGATGGGCACAATGAATGAATGTGGTTGATTCTATCATATGCCTGTCTAATCTTCATTGCCCTTAATCTATGTATGTCCACCCATGTATTGTACCTAGTGACTTCCATTTACTCCTCTCCACAACGTGGTCAGAATGTCCCTCAAACGCAGCCCATTGTAAGGTCACTGCATCCCATCAAATCAGATTCCTTATCTACTGTACATTCTATTGTGATCAAAAGAACATTGCTCCTCCTTGTATATAAATAAGAAAAGGACAGACTTGAGAACTAGAATGTGGAACGTCAGTGATGTTTTTGCACTTAAGGTGTATTTGCGGCTGTGTTTGTTGGACCACTTCTTCCCCTTTTCTTTTTTGGGGACTCTTTTCTGTCCCTCAGTCCAATGACCATGAGCCACCTTTCTGATCTTATTAATTTAGACCATTTCCTGACCACTTGAGAATTCTTGATGCTGGAGTTCCTGTCGCATTACGATACCATTTTCTTCCCATTCATTGGATATATTTCTGTCATGTTTGGCATCTTCACACCCCCTCCTGACCAGGGAATCTGCTTCGCCCTTTTTTTCAAATTGGGGTAGCTCTTCCTGTCCTGACGGCCAGCACAATTAACTGGCTCTCCCCTAAAACAGATGTCATTTTTGATCAGAGGATCATGCAACAGTGGTTTCAACTAATAAAAACAGCCCTCTCGCAGCTTAACAGAAGATCTCTGGAACATTCCATGGAAACTAATTTTATCCCGACATGATGACTGATTGCAATGATAAAGACTTACCATGCATTGCAGACTATTCAGAATATGGATCCGACCTGTAACCTAAACCAAAGCTTAGCGTGCTTGGTTACATCCAGGCCTTTTGACGCATGAAAATCTTGTAAATACAACAGTTTAATACATTTTCCTGTGTACATTTACACATGGGTTTAGAGCAGAGAGCAGTGTAAAGGTCTACATGGATGTAATTGCAAGCCACCTCTGAAACAGAATGTGTTTCTCTGAAGCCTTTTTTAAAAAAAAAAAACAACAAAAAAAACTCGACACACTGATAAAATGAATGGCTTCAGCTTCTGCTGTGTTGATGCTCATGAAGCTAACCGAAGCACTGTGCATATTTATTTTCCTAGAATTTTAGGATTGTATAATTGAGATGGAAAAGTAAGTTGCAATTGAGAATGGATATTTGGTAAAAATATTATGCTTTTTTTCCCCAGTGAAAGCAAACCAGTTCCGGTGCTGTGTGCATAATCATGCGGCGGCACATCATTTTTACACTTATAATTTAATTTACACTCTAATTATAAAAACCGTGTGTAAACTTGACTAGTTTACATCCATTCAACCTTGCAGTCAATGGGGTACATTACTATAAATGGTCACTGGCAGCAGAGTCATTGTTCAAGGGTGAGTGATTGTCATTTCACCAATCACAGGTATTCTAGCCTCTCAAATCCTGAACACAAACATCCAAAACCTGACTCTCCAGGAAGTGCAAGTGCTGTTCAAAATCAAACCAGTAATAGAAACTCAGCAAAACCTGTCCCTGTGATAATCCAGATAGGTATTTAACTTTATGTTGCACTTCATAACTGGTTTGTCGAACATCTAGATACTGTGATTATACCTCGTGGATACCCAATTAACCGACCTCTGAAGGATGTTAGCCAATAAGATAGCTTAGCTGGTTGAGCACTCATTTGCGATCTGTGCGTGACCTGTAGGTTGCAGGTCCGAATCCCAGCAAGGCCAACTAATCTTTCATCCTTTCGAGGTTGATAAAATAGTATCGACTTTGATTTAGTTATAATTGTGATAAATATGTACTATGTACAGTGCTTTGCCAAAAGCGCTATATAAATAACCATTTGACCGTGAGATTATATATAGAATTTAGCATGGAGTCCTTGCCTTATTGCACTGTTGTATCATAGCACTGGCATACCGTTTAGGTAATAGCTCCAGGAAATGAGGACTTTCATTAAAACATCAAAAGACAATTCTGCTATTGAACCTCAAAACACACAATATATATTTCATGTTTGCTTTACTATGTAATTGGCTAGGTTTCTGATATTTCAACATTTAAACATATACAGGAGAGATCAAATTGCCAGACCTTGGAGAAATAAGGAAAGGGGTATTCTGTCACAATGCAGAAAGCTGCTGCATAGTAATGATTTCCATACAGTTTTTGCACAGGTCGGCTGGATGTCGCATACATTTTACTCTCTTGCAAAAGAGAAAAGTCATTTTTACTCTCTTAAAATCACATTTACACTCAAAGTTTAAAAATGGGGAGTAAAATACTCCCACCTCAAATTCTTATATCGAGGGCTTTGAATGCATCTTTTCAAATTGCATCTTAAACGTTTATACTTACTATGGGATTGCTTAGTTGATTGTATTCACATGGTTGTGATTCGGGCCTTTACTCCCATGCCTTCACCCCTGCTCCCCAGCCATAAATGTGAATGCACGGTCCCATATCGTTCAATCCTCAGTCTCTGCACAATTTGGGGGCAGTGGTAAGCTTCGAGCTAAACTTATTTCAAGTGAATACAGAGTTATTTGCCTGGTAATACAATGTTGCAAATCCGTTTTGGAAAGAACAAACATTTTTTCGGTGCTGCTTGTAAGAATGGGCTGTTTGTAAGTGCTAGTAGCAGTCACTGAAATCTAAATGAGGGGGAAAATGCACCCCAGGTCTCCAAGTAAAATATGCTGGTGCTGAATATCGGTGGATGTATTACTCTATTTTAATTTCCCAATCATTAAAATGTTCAGGTAATGACTTGGGCTTGTTGTTCCTCGTTTTGTAACGTATTTAGATAATTTGGGAATAGAGTATTGCATGTTTTAGTGGCATTTGTTTAAAATTCAGCTTTGTTCCTGATGGTCTATTGTATTTTGGGTCCCTATAATCTGGATGATTTGGCCCTTCCTGCTTCTGTTTGTGGGGGGGGGGGCTTGCTAGGCTGCTCGTGGCATTTGTCCATGATAATGGGTGTCTGGAAACCACCATACCAAGCAACATTGACTCTCGCTTTGGGGCTTCCATGGGAATAGACTGTGTAGGGATCGAAAAACTGTAGCAGTGTTTTGATTGGTTGATTAACAGTACAATAAAAACTTTCATCCTGTTAAGTACAAAGCGCTATAGCACAATCTGTAATGAGCGTGTGGGCCGCCAGAGCAGCAAAGGTAATTTGGGAAGCCGTGTAGCAGCAGCAGTGAGAGATTACTACATGAAGTCAATACACGTGTAGCATTTTTCTTTTCTTTTATTTTTTTACGTCTACTGCAATGCTTCTGCGGGCCCGGTGCCCAATTGTAGAATGGCTTATTCTAATAAATATTACGTTCGGTTTCCGTTTACTGGATAAGAATGCAGGTTTAAACGCTGTTCGGGCCTTTTACGTTTAGATTCCATTATTTCGTCTTTGGAACGATTTGTCACGGGTTTTAAGAATTGCATTGTTTTGTTGAAGCACAGAAAGCACATCAATTGCTTTTACGTGGTCGCGTAGCAGAGACTGACTTTACTAATTTGTCTGACTCTGGCTGTGGTTCATGTAGGTCTCCCATACAGACCCCTTGCCATCCTGTGGCCCCTTAATACTTCTAATTAGGATGTTTATCAGTGTGCAGGTGAGGTAGTTTTTAGAAATGAAAATCACGCACGCACTCACTGCATGCATCCCCTATAATAAATGTCCACAAATATATGTCCAGGAAGTATTGTTGCTACCTCACCTTTGCGCATCGGCGGCCCAACCACCACCACTCCCTTTTTTCCCATCTGGTTGACTTTGCTGTTGAAAGGGGGTGGCTTTGCTCGCTCTATTCGCAGCCCACCTTCTCGCATGCGTTTGAAGGAATGGTTTCTCTGCTGAGCGTGTGGTCGGCACCCAATGGTAGAATGTGTCCCACTCTCTCAACCCCTAGGCATTGCTGCCAGTGTGGAGCAGCAGCAAATGGGCAAGCACACAGCACAACAATACTGATTTGTAGGTGGTACCGTTTGAGGAAAAGGTGGATCTTCTGAATCCAAGCGGTGGCGTCTGCAGCCCTCCACTTGAGCAAAGGTGATGCACACAACAGCCAAACACCCCCGGACCCAGCTGAACCTTGGTGGACTATGAAAGCAAAACATGTAACCAGCACGTACCTGCAACCTTTCTAGGTTTTTGAAACCAGGTTTTTTAAAACTAGGTTCTTTAAACTAAATGATTTTTAACGTACAAATAGTTAATACACACTGTACTTCTCTAGTAAATTTAGTGGCATGGGGACAGGCTTTCTCACAAACGTTGGCTCTTTGGATCATGCACCTAGCTGCCTTAACCTTCCTTTTGATGTTGCCTGACATGTTCCACAAAAAAATAATTGAAAATGAAGAAAGCAAATACGGTGGCCACAATGCTTTTAGTCTGTCTTGACTAAACTGTTGATACAGTGTTTTGCGGGTGGCTTCCATCAAGAGTGGAGACTCCTGATCTTTCCCCGGGGTTCTAAGCTTCCTGATCTTTCCCGGGGTTCTAAACTTCCTGTACCACAAGGTAAAATGGGCCACCTAATCTACCAAGAAACAAAATAAAGCAGCAAACCGCACCTATATAATGTTTGCTCATCCCTGCTTGTCCTATTTCTCTAGCCCTACCATCACAATCCAATCAAAGTTTCTTCTGTGTCAGGTCCCATGTCACTCCACTGGGGGCTGCTTGACTCCATGTCGGCCCAGGAGGATCATAAAGTCCAATCAATCAGTCCTTTTAATTTCATGTCAGGGTTTCCAACTTACCACCTCTTCTCTTCCTCCTTTAAATCCCACTTTGGTGTAAGTGAGGTCCTCCACTCTCTTGCACATGTTTGCGGAACTGCTGCAGATGGTAGCAATAGAAGTTGTTCCTCACCTGTACAAGGATTTGAGTTATTCATTCTATCTCCTTACTGTGGTCTGCTCACTAGTCTCAACCATTTGGGATTCAATCTGCACCTTCCCAAAGAATAATTTAAGACGATATTGCTGTCCCCAATCTGGTCTGCACTCCGGAGGGGAGGGGGTTGAATTAGTGCAGTGCAACTGAAGGATTCATACCTGCACATTTCCATATTGCCAGATCATCAATGGTTGCTTTTGTCATCTGTTGGCAACCATTGTTTTCAATAAAAGGTCCTACGTGTTGCTCCGAGCTTGACCCCACATGTCTTCACCAAAATGAGGACAGCAGGTGTGGGTCATCTTCACCTATGCAGAGTCCATGTCATACCCTTAACGGATGACTGGTTGGTTCAGGCACAGACAGTCAAGTAACCCATGCATCGTCTTCCGAATCTCCTGTTCGGCTTAGCCCTATCAGTGGATCTTTCAAATTCATCCTTGATGACCTCGGACCCAATTACTACTTTTTATTATTATTTGTAATTTTGATTAATCATTCTTCATTCGACAGATCAATTGAAAGTACACAATTAACAAAATAGGGTTTAACTCTCCCCGCCCCCTCCATCTCCCATTCCCCGATTCGAACTAACCAAAGCCCAGTTGGGCATTGGGGACTTTGATAACCAGTGTTGTGGGATCTTAAGCCTCAGGTTGGCTGACAATGTGATTCCTTCAATGTAGCATAATGTGAGTGTTGGAGAAGATTTCTCGGGCACAGCAGAGTGGGGCCTCCTCCGGGGGGAGTTCCTCAGAGTCTCATTGATTTTTAAAAAAAACCTGTTTAACAGGTTTCTGTTGAATACTACCATGGGCTGGTCCTTTACTATAACTGGCAGGATTACGGACCCATTTAACACCACTGAACTATTTCTAGCTCCGCCATCCATATCGGCATGCTGGTTTCACAGGGTTCTGGGACTCATGGTGGTGGCGTGTTTTGGTGATCCCCTTGGTTTGCCTTTTATGGCAGCCTTTTGGTCATAATCCCTAGTTGAAAATGTTGCACATCCCAGAATAAAACTAGTTGACCTCCCGCTGTGGTCTCGCATGAACAAAGTCACAGGAGGAGTCCTATTTTCGGAGCCTCCACCATCGGTCACCATCACCACCTACTCTTCCCTGTTGGGGGGCTGAAGTGTGAAAGAGGGCACTTGGGACACCTCGATATCCACAAATTCTGGTCTACTCCGGATCAAAGGCAATAAATAAATCTATTTTAGTTCTGAACATTCTTTGGCACTCAGAGCTTTTTTCCCCATAATCGGGAACAAGGTGGTTCGTATCTTAACGGACACCACCAAATCTGTTTATATTTGAACAAAACAGGCAGGTCCAAGTCTCATTCCCTCTTCTTGGCTGTGTAGATGTTGAAATGGGCCCCATCCCCCGTTCTCTCATTGCATGCTCTCCACATCCCAAGCATTCAAATGGTGAAAGACTTGCTCAGCCTCGGCCCCCGCCAAAACATGACTGCAACTTGACCCAGAGGTTGTGTCCGCCCTTTTCCATCTCTGGGGAAACCTTCGGGTCGACCTTTTTGTGTTGCATACCAGCAAATATGGTCCTTTTGAGGAATAGGGCTTGCTGTTCGATGCTCTGGAGATCTCAAGGGAGGGGATTTCTGCATATTCCTCTTTCCATTCTCCTTTTAATAGACTGGACAACTCAAAAACTTCAACAGACTTGGTCATGGTCTCTCATGGTTGCTATCCAGATTTTGATTTTCAGACCTAATGACTTTTAGTGACTCCCTTTTCAACTCCACTTCCTAGGCTGATCTCTTGTTGTAGGAGCAAGGAGAGTGTTCTGCACCCCCTCCCCTCAAACTGTGTCCTTAATTGCCTGGTTCCAGAGCAACTGGCCTTTAGGCATCTGGAATTATCTGCCAAACCAGGTTCTTCTGTTGGTGTCTTGATAAAGGGTAAAGACCTCTTTGCTGCTCATTGGATGATGTATTGTCTTTCATCTTTCATTTGGCTTCATCTGGTCTACAATTTGATATATATGATATGGCATTTATAATGCGCCTATACACAAGTGTTTCACAATTTGAATCTACTTCTCCAGCATAGGCGCTTACCTTTGTTCCAATGTTTTCTCATTTTCAGTTTCTAATCTTTTGGCGAGCTGGCATTTTGATGGATATTGTCATTTATTCCTGTCTAGAAAACACAGGACCCGCAGTGGGGCCTACATGTGATCCATTCTTTCTCTCATAAGCCCTTTGAGCCTTTGGCCCCAGTTAACACTTGATTGGTGACTTTGGAAGACTGCCTTCTCATTCGCTCTCGTGTCCCCTTGCATTATTGGTGAACTGCGGGCTGTCTCGACAGGTGATCCTTTTAACTTAATCTACAGATACATGGTCATTTTGCTGGCTCGCATATTTTCTTTGAAACTGGTCGGAGCATTTTGAAAGCGCTTCTGCTTGGACAGCAGCTCGAGAGTGGATGCTCCATTTGGCCAGGGCATGCTGAAGAATTTGTCAGTCTTGTCCATCCACCAAGGGGAGTTATTAGTGATAGGGAACCTCCTAACCGTAGGGAATACAGTATGGAGGGAAGTGGACGGGCCACGTAGGATGAAAGTTATTCACCTTCGCGTCTACTGTACTCTGTAGTCCCCGTTCCTCCATCTGCCTCTCATTCTTCGTCTTCGAAACATCAAAACATCTGTTGGATATGACCTAGGTGTATGGAAGAGGAATGGAGAGTGAAGCCGGAGGTGGGATTTGTGGAGGTGGGCGGTGGCCGCAGTGGGGCAGGCACTCAGTTTCACATTAAAATGAAATGAGGACCATGATTTTTTATTTTTTTTTGCCTGCCGAAGAAAACCTCTATTGATGACTGTCCCAAAGGTATAGAGGAATTGGGGTTATGGACTACAAACGGCGTAGTCAGTAATTACTCATTTTGAAGTGGACTATGTGTTTTTGGTGCCAGAATGCAGCTCCGCATTATTTTTCAAAACTTAAACAAATGACATATATTTTCTTTATGGAGGCGATTGTATGCTTTCAACATACATTGGTTTTTCTCTTTCTCCACTGTTAAAGCAAAGAAATTTAATAAGAAAAAGGAGTATAAAAAATATCCCTTGCAGACCCGTGTTTTTGTGTGGTAATTCCTAAAGCTGTAGTGCAATTAAAATTATTATATGCGTCCATGAGACATTAATCATCAATCGCATTTGATAATGACGTGCCTACTCATCTGCCCCACATGCACTACAATGACATCAGTTGTAGTTTTCTAGCGGAGATGAACTAATTAGGCTCTATTCAGTCGAGGTCGTATAACATAGTTTTTCCTTTAACTATTTCTAAATTCAATAATTGAGTTTATTCATTGTATTAACTGACATTAATTCACAGTGAAATGTATATATATCCTGATGGTTTTTGTAAATCATTACACTTATTTAATTGGAATGAGTATTGTAAATCTGTGGAAAGTATTTTTTTCATTGTTAGTTTCTCATAGGAATGAAGGCTTTTCATTGGACATTGATTTTGAGGCTCAATTTCTATGTTAAGTCTTGTTTTGATGTACTTTTTATTTTTTTTACAAGATTGCTGCTGATATGAAACACATTGTGGGGCCAGTGCTTTTGGGTGCTGTGGCACGTGTGAAGCCGCCACTCATGCTGTGGTGCCTCACACCATGACATTTTTAATACAAGGGGATGTAACATCCTCTGCTGGCACAAATGAGATCAGAGAATTGGGGGGGGGGGTGTCTGGGTGTTGAGTCGCTTCCATAGTCTCATGACCATGTGTTGTGTGGTTGGAGAGAATGGGCTAGTAAACCACTTGAGCAGTGTTTCTGCCTATTGACGAGACCTCCTCCACTGGTCTCAACTGTGAGCGGGGACATCCCAGAAATAGACTTTTACATCATAGAGGCAAATGCCATAATCTAGTATTTCTTCTGCCCTGCCCCCCCCTCTCAACTTTGGGGTGGATGCCCTATTATTTCATTGGCCAGCTCGACCACTTCATGCATTCTTCTAGTCCTGTTAATGAGGGTACTCCTAAAGCTAGATGGAGGGGGAGAAGTGAACATCATTTAGATCGCCTCAGTGTGGAAGCAGCATCTGCGATTCTGTATTCTGACTGTGACCCTGTGCTACCCCGTGGTTCTCCCTGTCCATCCATCCCACAAACTGTAAGCATCAGCCATATGGGATCTGTGTAGCGGGCTGGCGTTTGAGGGGCCCGGATTACATCAGAAAGGATGTTCTAGAGTAGTTGCTGAAATCAGCCTTATAGGACTTGCACGCTAGCAGTATGTCTAGACACTGCTCCCATTTTCTGAATTGTGAATGCTTTTGCTCATGCAAGCGTTCAGTTTTGGCTCTGTTTCTATTTCTCTCCTGCTGGGGCAATGGGTGGCTCGTAAAGCTTTCCGTGAAAGTTGGAATGATTTGGACCCAATTTCTAACCTGCTGTCCAGAATACTTCATGAGTTCAGAGGCACTCTACTCCTTCTGTCCCCTCATATCACTGATCAGTGGCGTTTCTGGTGATGCAATAGTTCCTTTAAAGCCCCTGGCTGAGGTTCCGTTGTCAGTGCAAGATTGTTTTGTGGTTGTGGTTCCTTCTGGTAAAACACTATTAGACTTCAGAGCCCTATATAGCCATAACCATTGTTTTGCTTTCTCCGTCATCCTTGGTAAGGCCATGGTTTAGGCCTACAATTCTGTCTACATTCAATTTGAATCGGGGATATTGTGTTGCCATCATATTTCCCAGCTCTGGCATAGCCCTATAGCAGGTAGCATTACATTCTCTAAACGATTGATAAGATCTAATAACAAATGTATAGTGCCCAGTTACAGCCGGGAAGTCGGGCTCACCATTTTTAAAATGTTTTCCTGGCCAAAAAGGTAGAAAACCTTCTATTGGCACAATGGGTGGGTGGGTTAGACCCCCCATTGCTACTGCTCACAAGCGAGTAAGTTTGCTTCTCCTGAGATTAGTGCAGTGCAGATCTACAAGGGACAAAACATAAAATAAGCTGAGCCGCGTAGCAATTTTGCTATGCAATTCTGTAGGTTTGCTAAATAAATGTGCACTTGTATAGCAAAGCTAGCTTTTTAAGTCGCCCTGTTCAGTGAAAGCACAGCTCGTCCTGCATTCCTCTTGCCTCTCTCCGCCTTCCTTTTTCTCTGTTAACTTAAGTTCAAAGGGGCGAATAGCGTGCAGCAGTAATTCGCTCCTCGCACTCTTATGTGCCAAAGGCCTGTGTGGGAGTGATCAACAAGAATTTTCTTTCTTTTTCAAATAGCAAACCACAAGTAATCGGGATAATACTTTTGTAAAGCGAACTGTATCCTCTCTGCCAAAGATTAGTATGTGGTGTTTTATTTATAGTCATGCCTTTCCATTTCTAAAAATGCCATTTGCTGCATAATTACAGAACTGCTACTGTAAAACACTGCATTTTACAGTAAAGTGTATGTTAGTGTATCTAAATGTCGGTGTCAACTGCATTTCATTTTGTTGGGGAAGATGCTTCATGTTGAAGAGAGGACACTTTTTTGAAAATGTACATGATCACACAGCCAGGTGATTGTGATGGCAAACTTAGCTCTGTAACCTGCTGGTTGCATATATCTTTCAACTGGTGCTCGTCCAACCAGCTGATCCCATACTCTTTGACATTCAAGCTTATCAGCATGTTGCTTTATACCAGCTACTCTGAAAGGGAGATGGCCGCAAACTGCAATATTCCGCCTAGTTTGCCATTAGTCTATTACTTTCATCTAACATAATGAACAAAGCTAACTAGAGGTTTACCCAAATCAGTGATCAATAGTTCTATCCATTCTCTACACCTGTACATCTGCTGCATTATCGTACACTATAGTTATTCTCTGGAACTCGCTTATTCCAGATACTTTCTGGTCAGAAATAAGCCAGGGGGCTGGCGGCCCATCATAGACCTCCAGCGTTTCAACAAATACTTCCCAAAAGTTCATGACTCTGACATTGCAAAGCGCGCTTGACCAGCTGCAGAAAGGAGACTTCTTGAGATCACTGGACCTGGAGGACGCTTATTTCCACGTGCCCATTCACAAGAAACATCAGAAGTTTCTGCGTTTCGTAGTGCAGGGTCAGCACTACCAGTTCAAGGCTTTGCCTTTCGAATTGATGTCAGCCCCCAGTGTGTTCACAAAATGCCTTGCACCAGTGACTGCCTATCTATGTCTACGGGGGCACACACCTATATCAGTACCTTGACGACTGACTCACTCAGGCCGGCTCGTGGGAGTTATGCGTGGGACACACAGACAACCGTCCAGCTGCTGGCGGATCTGGGATTCTCCATCTATACGAAGTCCTGCTTAACACCATCGCAGAATGCGCTGTTCCTAGGAGCCAGTGTCCTGCATGGCGTCACCCTCGGAGGAGAGGGTAGCAGCCATTCAAGGGAAGGTGCAGCTACTGTCTTTGGTGAAGACCGCCACGGTGTGGACTGTAAAGTCATTGCTCGGCAAGTCATCCTGCATCTAATTCACCAGGCTCTGCAGGTTGCAAATGCGACCTCTTCAGGAGTTTCTGTCCGCTTACTGGATACAGGTGTCCAGAAGCTTCGCGGACAAGATCCCGAAGTAAAACTAAGTAAGACGTTAGTGAGATGAGTCAGGCCTTGCAAATTCTTTCAAATTCCACTAGACCGGCAGGTCGAGTAAGGTTTAAGTTACTTGCATGTAACTATTGTTCTCCAGCATGGATTCAAATGTGATCCCTCCCTCCGACCACTCTGCGGCTCTTCTTGGTCATACTGCCACTTTACGTGCTTACCAAATCTGAAGATGGCTTCCAGAGGAGGGGCTTAGGGAGAGGACCGTCATTAGATGAGGGCAGTATGACCCAGAGGACAGTGATTGGTTTGAAGGAGAAATACAGTGCAAGTTTATATAGCGCGCCTAACCCTTGGGTATCTGGGCGCATTTACAAAGGTTACATGTATATTCCATTATACAATGACAATGAGACAGATGCAACAATTATTTACATTACATTGGTATGAGTACCAGCCAATTTATATTACAGGATTCCAAACGGACATTTATGCCAGAGAAGTATGGTGATGCAAGATTAAGCATCATGTTAGAAGAGGCATGTTTTTTTTCTGAAACTGGAAAGATGGTTCTGATCTTAGGGCAACAGGCAAGGTATTCCAAAGTTTGGCTGCCAGTACCGGAAAGCTACTACCCCTCCACCCCCCCACCCCCCTGCTTTCATAAGTTTATATCTGGGAACCTTGAGGCAATGAGAATGTAAGGTTCTGGTCGATCGATCCGATGTGTTTTTGGAGAATGTGTCCAAGTATTTGGGGGCTGAGTTGGTGAGGCATTTATGGGTGATGGTTTGTGATTTTAGGTTAATTGCATCCTTCACAGCCATTTATTCCTACGTCTGATATCAGAGATGTGTTGTGATCTAGGAATGTTTAGTGCCATTCTTTATGCATTATTTTGCAAAATTGCAATTTGTTGACATTATGTTTACTCAAGCCTAGGTATAAGGCGTTACAGTAGTCAATTTTGGACAAAATGATTGCCCTGGCCAAGGAAGTGCAACTAGATGCAGAGAGGAATGGTTTGCACTTGTTGATTAACTTGCAAGTGTATGCTGTGGAAGAGGATGTGGCATTGACTTGTCATTTATAAGTTTAAGGCTGAGTCAAGATAAAAACCCAAAGTTTTTACCTCCTTGGATACTTTAATATTGTTACCGTCAATATGGAATGAAGTGAATTGGTTGCTTAGTTTGTTTAGTCTTACTGTAGAGCCAATGAGCAGGACCTCTGTCTTTTCATCATTAAGACATGATTGGCCATTCATGCTTGGATAATGAGATACATTCCAGCATCACACAAGGTTGAGTCGGTGTCATGATAACCCGTGATAGGGATGCAAATCTGGGTGTCATCGGCATAATTGGTGTAAGACACCCAGATTGTCAAGGTCATCAAAAAGAGGCTTGGTAAAAATGTTGTACATTGTTTGAGAGAAACACGACCCCTGCAGCACTCCACAGGTGATGGGTGCAGGATCAGCTGACTGGGTAGGAGAGAAGACCCTTGTGGTACGATTATCCAGGAAGTATTGTATCCAGGCAGTGGCCTCAGCATAGAAGTGGGCCGCTAAATTTAGGTGATTACGTAGGACTTTGTGATCCACTAAATCAAATGCTGCAGAGAGATCTAGGAGGAGGAGGATGAGGAGGTTTCCTTTATCCCTTATGTCGTCCATTTGGTTTTTCAGGTCTATTAAAGCTGATTCTGTTCCATGTTTGGGTCTAAAACCTGATTGTCGCAGACAAGGAGGTTATTAGTTTCAAGGTAAGTTTGTATCTGTAGATATGCTGCCCCGTTTAGTATTTTCAGGAGAAATGGAACAGTCATTATTGGTCTGTAATTGGTTGGGATATTTGGGTCGAGGTTACGTTTTTTAGAAGTGGGAGGACCCATGCATCTTTTAGATTTGTTGGGACACTACAAGTATCAAAGAAAGAGTTAATGTCATAATGAATGGCGCTAGTTCCCTAGCTTTCTCTTTGATTATGGGTACGGGCAGGTGTCCGCCTGCCATCTAGATGGTTTGAGGTAGGCTATTATGTCCTCCACATCATGAGTGGAGACTGGGGTGAATTTGAAGCGGTTACATGGTTTTGTTGCCTTCGACTTTGGCAAGGGGATTTCCTGTGATAGATTACGTATTTTATTTTCAATTTTCTTTTGAAGGAGATCAATTTTACAAGAGAGCGCTTGTTGAATATTTGTACACCAGGATTTGTCCTTGCTACAGGTTCCCATTGGAGGTGTAGGGGACTCTAGTTCTCTTAATATGATGACGAGTTCTCTGGTATTTGAATTAGCTCTGATTCTGTTGTTACCGGTGTCTCTTTTAGCTTGAAGGATCTCAGATTTATATCTCATTGTGATTTTGATACGTTTTTCCATATTCTCCACCGTGGGGTTGATTTTCCATGAAGATTCTGCACTTTTTCATTGCGTAGTAATTTAAGATTAGGGGTGAGCCAGGAGTTTAGGCGTGCTCGAAGGCTTACCTTTGCACATTTTTAAAGGTGCAATTTTATCCAAGGCTTGTTTGATCGTGGGGTTATAGAGTTCTACCAGAACTGAGGGGTCTGAGCTAGTAGGTGTGATGTTGGTGATAGGTTGGAGTAGCAATAATACGTTCTCCACTGTTATATTCTGCTCATTTCTAGTGAAGGCCGGGGGAGCCAATGGGATTGTCGGATTAGGTTGTAGACTGTCAAGTAGGGTGAAGGCGATCAGGTGATCAGTCCAGTTACAAGGTTCATTAGATGTGATTTTGGTATCACAATTGAGGTCAGCTAACAAGTCTAATGTTCTGCCTTTTAGTACATGTAGGAGAATTGATACAGTGGGTGAAGCCTAGTTCACCAATAGTATTAGCGAGTGTTAAAGCATTGTCATCTTTCAAGTCGTTAAGGTCACCTAATAATGATTTGTGAGGTCTGTTTCGTATTTAAGGTATGTAGAGAAGTAATATCTTCTTCAAAAGATGAGATGGGGCCAGTCGGTCTGTAAATGAGGTGCTTGGTTATAGTGCGTGATGCTGTGAGCGGCAATTTGACTGTCAAAACCTATGCAAAGGCGAAGGGGAGGTGTGGGCAGATCCTTAGTCACAATTTAGTTTTGGCCATGAAGGCAATACCCCTCTACCATTTTGTCTTATCTTGTTTTAGTATAGTAAAGTTCTTTGGTATAGCAAGTGATAGTGTTGGGCCTGCAGCTGCGTGCAGCCAGGTTTCCGTTATGGTTAGGAAGTCAAGTTGGTTTGAGACTGAGGTGAGAAATGTTTAATGCATGGGCTACCATGGATCTGCTATTTATCATTGCACCTTTGATGTGTAGAGTATCGAAATCTGGTGTGTTAGGAGGATGGGCCGCCGTTTTCTGTTTTGGGTTGGGTTGTTGGAGGGAGAATGTGTGTTGGATTTTTGTTTTGAAAAGAACCAATGTGGGATTACAATATTAATGTTTAGTGTCATTAGTTAGTTTCTAAGGTTTTTGGAGCAAGGTTTGTTAGGTGTGGGCCTAGTGGCGTAAAGTTGGATCCATTGAGCGGGTGATAATGGGCAGGTGAGGCAAGTGATTTGACTTTCAGGGAGAGAGTGTTGATGGGCGGGTTGAAGGGGTGGCAAGAAATTATATGGTGTAATACTATCTGCCTGTGGTAATGGGGTAGTCATCGCAAGGCAGTCAGAGTTTGTGCGGTAGGGCTTTTGTTGTAGTCGCTGAAGCCAGGGTAATGTGTGTTTGGGGATTAGCCATAGTGGTAGGATTAAGTGGGGGTAGGGTAAGTACCGTGAGAAAACTGCTCAATGGCAGTCTATGTGTGATGTTGATGGTGAAGAGGTACATGACTCAGTGATCAGTATGGATAAATGTAGCAGGTGGAAATTCTGTTTGGGAATAAGGGAAAAGCGTTTGATCATAAGAGGATACTTTTTACGGTTGGTATGTTGATGTATGGATCAAAGTGAAAGTTATTGCACTACAAAGTTAAAATGTAATATAATGGAGTGACTGTGAGAGAATGGAGGAAGATCGTAGCACGATGGAACTGATGCCAGCTGTCTCCCTATGCACTTAAATACTGCCTCACTTGATGACATGAGCCAGTCCTGCTTAACAGTTAAACTCTAATGTATTTAACAGTCGGGTACTGACATTAAGGCCTATTACCGATGGGTACTGGTAATCACAAGACAGCTACGTGGTGAGGTATAAATGCAACAATGTATACTTCGGCTAGTAAAGTAAGTTGGTAATATACTAAGTAAACAACATGCATGGACTAGTAAACATTATGTGTAAATACAAGGCAGGTGGGCGGCCTCAGTAGTTAAGTGGAAGTCTAAGTAAAAATAAATTGAAACCTACTGCAATCCAATTAGCCAAAGCTATGCAATGGTTGTAGTCAGGATTACCGCTAGTACATTACATGCAACAGTGGTGGTAATTAGCAGGGGGCAAGGTAGGATCTGTGGGTAGCATATTTCATTTAGGCAGTTGTATCGCTGAGAGAAGCGAGATATTGAATACAATGTTCACAGTGGCAGGTGAATGTCGGCTTACCGCAGGAATCGGTGTTCTCCTTGTTTATGAAAGGCAATGTGGCTCACAGTAGTGTTTGTGAAGTAGGGTGTCGGATGGGATGAGTAGTTTGCACTGTTTAAAAGTCAAGTTCGGAAGGGCAGAGGTACGTGGCCTACTGCCCTGGTAGGCACAGACAGGTTTTGTCCTTGTACTACGTGGGGGCTGGCTTCCAGGGACCCTGCGGGCCTATGAAGGCGTTGGAGGGTTGCTAGGCAACCAAATGTAATCTATGAATGCACAACCGTGTGTTGGCCATTTTAGGGCAGCCTTTACGGTCTGTTAATGACCACAGGGTTCGGGTTGCACGAAGGTGTGCGTTGGCTGTGCTGGATGGGGCGGCGGGCTCACAGCACAATGTAGCCTGCTTCAGGAGGCGGCATACCTGTTGGAATCGGCTGTTTGCTGAATGCGGCGGCGATGAGGATGGAATTCTAGCTGCTCCTGCAGCTAGCACGTCTTGTCGCAGATGGTATACAGCTGCTCCTGCAGCTGCTGGGTGGTTGGGGCTCCAGCCATTGTGGAGGGGATCACGGAGTGAAATCGTTTTTCTTTTACCAGGGATTCCCAGCCTGACGGGAATATTCATGAGCATGTGAATCCATGACAGACCCATGCTGGAGAACAATAGTTAGAGGTAAGTAACTTAAACCTTACTTGACCTGCCGGTCTAGTGGAATTTTAAAGAATTTGGAAGGCCTGACTCATTTCCTTAATGTCGTTAGTGGTACTCAAAACTGCGGTATTGTTGCTAATGTTATACTTAGGGTGCAAATAACTTCTGGTGGCATAAAAATATTAGTACGTCATTGCTAATCAATTGGAGTTGTTTGCTAATCAAGAACACTTTATTAGCAAACTCTGCTAATTAATTTTTGAAAACGAATTTATCCCATGAGGGATATCTCTGACTCATGGGCGGAGCATGCAGGGGTGAATATGGCCGACATTTGCAATGTGGCTACCTGGCCTTTACAACATTCCAGCCTACAGATAGAAATGAGGGGGTTCTCGCTTAACCACCTTTGGAGCTACAGTGTTAAATTCCGTTAAAACAAAAATAAACCAACATTTACTTGTATGATTGCTTTATCAAAAATTACACAGGAGTGTAGTAACGTGGAACTTTGGTGTATATACCAAGCTCCAAGTGATGCAGGCGGGGGGGGGGCGTGGGGGTTCTAGAATAATATAGAATATATCCTGAATAAACTACTCTACTTACCTTGGTCTCACTGACATTTCAGTGGTGACGAACGGGAGGAGAATATGGAGTGGTGAAGCACTGACCGAACGCTGCGGGTGGTGAGAGACTGTGTATCATCCAGACTGCTTCCGTGTTCTGGATCCGTGATGATAACCCCATATTGAGGATCGCTGCAAGCCGCAGTGGAAGGAAGCAGTGCGGTTAGGGGCGTTGGAGGAAGAAAACTAGAGCGCGCATTTTCTCATTTGTACGCTGTGTTCGTGTAGGAGGAGCTGTGTTGCATGTTCTCAAGCACGCTATTGCAGCAACACATGTTGCTAAGCATGCAGAAGAGGGACACAATCCACACGGGAGAAGGACTTTGGTGGATTGTGCAGCCGAGTTAAGGTACGCAATGGAGAGAAGCAGACCTTTCGATGTGGCAGCAACAGGTGGATGTGCGACAGCATGTCGAATGGAGAAGCAGCCAATTCGTGGAGGCAATTGATGCCAGGTGGACGCAATTTATATATAATCTTTATGCCAAGTGCTTAAATATTTGTGGCATTGTGGAAGACTTACCTTGGTGGATTTCTGGGGTGGTGATCTGGTGAAATATTGCGAAAAACTGAGAAGAGATGAAAATATGGTGAGCCCAGCTAGAACTCCACTAGCAGGATTTTAGGAGAACCCCAGAGAACCTGCAAATGAATGAGAAGAATGGAAGGATTTATTCAAATTATATTTGTTGGTTATGGGTAGTGACAAGTGTTTCAGATAATGCAAGCATGCTACATTAATGCATTGTTTCGTTAAGGAGACAGTGAGGAAAGTAAAGCATGTACCTGACCAGAACCCAAGAGTGGCAATGGTGATACGTCCAGAGGAGAGATATGCAACCAGGCAGGAAGATGGACGAGCAATATGGTAACCAGACGAACATTGTTTTGGAGAGGTACACTTTTTTTTTTCCTCCAAGAAGCAGATGGTGGCAGAACATGTAGATCCTTACATTGCTGATCTTAGAATATTGATAGCCTAGTGTTATTTTCGCAGTATTGAAGAGGATTACATTAGAGACCAACTGGTTTTACAGTCTTCAGACTCTGATGTGCACGAGAAGCAGTGGCAGGCTAAGAATCCCACTGTGTTTAGAATGAAGTATAAAAAGTGCACAGTATGTAGGAATAAAGGAATCTATGAATGGCAATGGTGGTAAAGAAGTTTAGGTGATACATCGGGCAGAGGAAAGGGGGATAGTGGCAGCAGTGGTGCTTACGAGGGAGTACTCCGGTGTATGTGAAAATATATTTTGAGGGTGGTGGGTTTAAAGGCTCTTATTTCAGATGTGGAGTGGTCGGCCACATGGATTCGGATGGCAGTAATGGGAGAGGACATTTTGCTAAGACATGTTGAGCGAATGCCGCATGGAGGAAAGATACCAGATGGGTAAAGCCACATGCCAGTACTGTGCACTGGGAGGAAGGAAGTCATTTCTTTTCCATTGTAATAGTGCAGATTCAACCAATCAACCCCATGATAGTGAGGGATGAGGACAAAGAAGAGGAGGAAGGCCCATATAGACAACCGTTGGTGGACATTGCGGTAGACAAAATCCATTTATTCATTCTAGTGGACTCTGTGCAAGCCCTAGCCGTCAGATGTTTTTGGGCTCTGGCTTGCTGCGCTGCTCCAGAGGAAAGGTGCTATACATCCAACAGCCTTTTTTCCCCACAGTGCTGCTGAGCCCCGCAGCCCCTGCATTCTTTCGTGAGCCTCTTCGCAAGCTTGCAACTGCAGGGTTCAGTAGGCTCTGAACTTGACCCACACTGACTGGCAGGTGCAGAAGAGGTGAGCTGAGTGAACCTACTTGTTGGAAAGATTTAAGGTGCGTGTGTTGAGCAGGCAAATGGGGCCTTGATCACTTGATGTGACCGCTGTAGCGGACCTATAGTCTATCTCAATCCAAGATTTCCTTGCTGCCTTTTCGTGACTTTGCTTCTTACCTCTAGTTCCCACTACTGACACATCTGTGGACAGCCTCCCTCCCCTCACCTTTTTCCCTTCTCCTAAGTGTATGGTAGCTTGGGTCTAGGTGAGGTTCTGGGGGAGGTGGGGTGCCAGGGTTGACACTGAGCAGTTTGCTTTTGAGCCCACTTGTGCACCCAGTTCTCAGCTCGGCCTCTGCATCCCCCCACGCCCTGAAGCTAATGACTGGGGTGGTGTCTACAGCCGCTTTATCTATTTTTCTGAAACCCCTAGAACTGTCAACTTTTATGCCATCTTAGTTTCCATTGCTACTTGCTCTGCCCTCCCCTCGATCTTGATGACCATTACATATGGGCGTGGCCTGTAGTTCACAAGATCTCAGCGAAAGAGTGCTCTCTACCCATTATCCTCGGCTGCCTGTGCCTGGCCCTCTGCCTGGGACTTAGGAGTTACCGTCCTCCCCGGTCTCCATGTTACCATCTCCACAAGCTTTTCGACTTTCCTCCATCTCTCTGAACTGGTGTTGGGCCATATCAGGAATTGCCCTAGGAACAGTGTGATTACCCCTGTTACTTGCTGGCCATAGTGTGTATTCGTGCTGTCATCTGTTGCTGATGCTGTGACTCCGTCTGGGGACCTTCAAATTGACCTCCATCGTGGCCATTTCATCGCCACTGCAGCTGGCTCCTTAATCTTGTCCCGCTTCCCTAGCGCAGATGCTCGATTCCACGTGAATGCTACTTTGGACGTCTTTAGCCCTGGGCACACCATTCAAAGGGTGACCTTCTAAAAGGCTCTGAACTTCGTTATTCACTTCTGCTTATGGCAGATGATGCGCCAACTAGCCATTTACGCATTACTTCTCTGCTTACCATCCTCCTCTCTGTCTTCATGCCATGTTTTATCCAATTAAGGATAACTTACAACACTTCTCCCCTGCTGTCCTCTTCTTGCTTCTGTGATGCATCTAATTTTTCCTGTCCTAATTTTCACTTTCATTGTCTAATTGAAACCCGGATCACCCCTGATAACGCTGTTACCACTGCCTCCACTTCTTTCTCTCATACCCCCTGCCCACATAAGCGTGGGGGGGCAGGGCACAGGAATTCACTATAATTCCTTATGCACTCTTCCATCCCCTTTCCAATCTCTCAATCTTCTCTTCCTTTGAATATCACTTTTCTTCTTTCTCTAATCCTTTCCCTGTCTCTCTTCTTGTCTTTCGTCCCCCTGGTCCACTTACTGATTTTTCTCGAACATCTTGATCTTCTTTTATACTACCTTCTCCCGTTCCCCCCCCCTTTCTTTCTTCTTGGGGATTTAAATCTCCCTGCTGCTAAATCATCATTCCCCTTGCTGCTTTCACTCGCTGACTCTTACCATTTGCACTGCCTTGCTTCTCCCTCTTCTCATCAGTCTGGTTATTGCCTAGACTTAACTTTCTCTTCACTGCCTCCCCTGTCTCCGCCACCCCCTTTTTACGCTTCTGACACCTATTTTCCTTTTCCGTTTCCCTTCCTGCCCTTCTGGTCTCTTCCTCGACTACCTTTTACTTTTTGTAATCTTTCTTCCCTCGATCCTCCATATTTTCTCTCCTCTCTCCTCGTTGAACTCTTATCTTCCTTTAAAAATGCTCTTTTCCTTTTCTCCTGATTCAGCTGCTAGCACTCTACATTCTTCTGTGCTAGCTGTCCTTGACTCAGGTTTTCCTTTGCACCTGTTCTCTCCGACTCGCAAAACCTCACAGCCCTGGCTCTCTCCAGTCTGTGTAAAGCCGAGCGACTATGAGAAAAATATCACTCCCCTCTTCATCTCTCTACGCTCTGTTGTACTCTTCTTTTGATCTGCTTTACTTATTGCTAAGAAATCTTATTTCTCAAAACTCACTTTCATTCTCACACCCGCCCCTTGTCACCTCTATCAGCTCCTTTGCAATATTCTTTCTCCTAAAGCGCTTGATCCATCTGACTTCATGCCTCCCTTCCTGATTTTGCAAACTACTTTAAATCTAAAGTAGCAAATCTCTGCTCAGCTTTCACCCCTCCTGCTACTCCTTCCCTGTCTCCCTCTCCTGCTCCATCGCTACACTCCTTTTCATCATTCTCTCCACTTGCTGACTGACACATCTGCCCTCTTAACTCCTGCTCACCCTACTGCCTCTCCTTCCGACCCTCTTCTCTTATCCCTCCAGTATAGCCTTATCTTCTTCCTTAGCTTACCACTCTTATTAATTCCTCTTCGGTACATTCTTGCTTTCCTGCTGCCTTTTTTAAGCATGCGCTTATTCTTCTCATCTTGAAAAAACATTGTCGACTCATCTGTTCCTGCTCATTTCTTCCCCATTTCTCTTCTACTTTTCCATTCTAAAATTCTTTAATGGGCTGCTTATACCCAGGTAACACGTTATCTGAACCTTCCTTCTCCTCGCTACTCTGCAGTCTGGCTTTCGTTCTTCTCACTCTACAGAGACTGCTTTCCTACATGTCTCAAATTCTCTCCTCACAGTCCGCCAGCCAAACATTCTTCTATTCTTCTCGATCTGTCTGCAACGTTTGACACTGTGGATCACTCTTATTATTTCCCCTTTCCACCTTGGGTATCTCATGGTCTGCTCTCTAATGGTTCTGTTCTTACCTTTCGTTATGGACAAATTCCATAATCTGGGCTGGTCCTTCTTCTCCCTCATGCCCTCTTCTTTATGTTGTTCCTCAAAGCTCGGTACTCGGGTCTCTTTTCTTCCTTTACACTGCTCCCCTTTCTGCCCTGATCTCTTCCTTGCATCTCTATTCATCTGTATGCTGATGACACCCAGATCTTCCTCTCCTTTTCCTCCTTTGATTCTGCTGTTCACTCCACTGTTTCTAACTGTCTTTCTGCTGTTCAGAACTGGATGTCCTCTCATTTACTACATCTAAATCCCTCAAAAATGGAGGTTCTGTTCTTTCCTGCCTCTATTTCACCCACCCCACCCCTCACGCTCTCCTTTCCCCCCATTCTTTCATCCCTTTTCACCATCTGCTCTCAACATGGGTGTTTTCTTTGATCCTTCTCTCTCCTTTTCTCTTCATATTTCTTCTATTGGCCGCTCTTGTCGCTGTGCTCTTTAACATTTCTCGTGCTCGTCCCTATCTTTCCTTTCATGCTACGAAACTTATTTTCTCTTGTCATTTCCTGCATTGACTATTCATCTTTATTGCTTGGTCTCTCTGCTTCCCACCTTCTTCCTCTTTGTTCTATTTATAATTCCTCTATTTGTTTTTTTTTTTTTCTTTTTACCCTCTCGGTCTTCCATTACACCCTCCGTACGCTCAAATTCATTACTTCCTTTTGAATCTGGTCTTTTACCACTTTCTCTTGATTTCAAATGCACTGATGGTCTGGTCGCCCCTCTTATAATTCCACCTTACTCTCGTTCTATGTCCCCTTGCGCCCCTTACGATCACAGAATGTATTTCTTCTCACTGTTCATAAGCCTCCCTGTGCTTCATCTCATTTCCGGTCTTTTACTCTCCTGGCTCCCAAACAATGGAACCAAACGCACTCTTCCCCTTTCACTTCATTTCATCTCATCTTTGTATCTTTGAAACAAACCTCAAAATCCTCCCACGTTTCTTAAATACTCTGGCTTCTCTCCCTTCTCAAGTAACTTGTACATATGCTAATTTGTTATCATGATGAATTGTACTGTTTTCTGATATTATTTAATGCTTAGTGCCTTTGGCAAAAAGCGTTCCTTGAATTCAATGAAATTAAATTCTGGTCACCATTCACATAGATTTCCCGTTCTGAGTGTGAGGCTAAACATTTGACCGAAGGAGGATTGGAAAATGATGTAATAGATCCTTTGGGTGGAAGTTCGGGGGACAAAAGGAAAAGTGTATGTTACAGAGATAGTTTGCTGGGATGGAGACACCAAGGGCATCTCAAAATAGAATTGAAACCTGGGCAGAAAGAGCATATACAGGTGATTGTAGGACGAAATGAAACAGCATGTGTATGGGCCGGAGATGGTGAAGGAGTTTTCGGAGGTCTTTAAAGATGCCATTGGTATGCTAGCTTGTTTAGTCATAAAATAAAGTTAAAGTGGGGAGCTGTACATAAGGTCAGACAAGGTCCTCTGAGTGTGAAGGATGATCTGGAGTTGGAATTTACAAGAGTGTGCGAAGAAGGAATATTTTAACCTATAGAGACTAACGAGTGGCTGCCACCCATTGTGGTGATGTAAAGGTCTGATGGGGAAAATACGGGTATGTGTGGTTCTGAGGGATGTGAACATGGCAATATGGGTGGATCGATATCCATTGCCTAACATAAACAATATTTTGGCAACTGTGGGCAAAGTGAAGTGGTTTTCGACTATTAACTTATCAGCATAACATTAAGCAGATTTACATCCGGAGTCGAGGTACATCATGCACCTTTTATAATGTTGATGGGTGCATACTGGTAAAGACGCATACCATTCCGTTTGGTGTTGCCGAATACAGTGTTCCAAAGGGTCATGGAGAGTTTGTGTAAAGGCGTACACTTTTTTTTCATGATGATGTTTTGGTATGTGCATGGGAGGAGGAGAAGCGGGAGGAGTTACTAGTGAAGGTTCTTAAGACACTGTGGAAGGCAGGGTTGACCATGAAAAAGAAGTGCACGTTTAATATGGATTAGGTTACATATTCTGGACTTGTTGTAACTGGAAAGGGGCTGAATGAAGCCCAAACCAGAGTTCTTGGAAGCCGGTATGAAAGTGAAGAAACCAGGAGACAAAGAGCATTTCTACGACTTGTAGAATGCTATGCTAAGTTTGTTCCCGTTTTTTTCTGATGGGACAGCAGATTTGAGGGAAGTTTTGAAAAAAGGGAACAAGTTTGAGTGGTCAAGTTTCATGCGTAAAATGTTCCACGGCATTAAACGGGCTGTTGCGAAGGCTCTGATTATTGTATTGATTTGCAGTGGGGTAAGAATGTGCCTAACTGTGGATGCTAGCCAGTGGTTTAGGCGTGGTTTCAAGTCAACAGCAAGGAAGGAAGGACGTGCTGGTTGCATTTGCATCTAAAGCATTGAATGACTGTGAGAAGAAGTGTTCTGTGATTGAGAAAGTGGCATGGCTTCGCTTCATATAGCAAATTGGTTGGGCAAATATTCTAGAATTCAATTTGTCTGGAACATGTGCATGGAAGGTACACTGTGGTGGCAGATTGCCAAGATAACTTCCTGGGAAGTGTGGCAAAGGAGAACGAGAGGAACAGGATACGTGGGTAGCGAATATTCAGGATTTGGTGGGTGCTGTAGTATCGAAGAAGTGGTGGAAGAGGGTGATGTAGGAGGATGGAAAATTGGCCTGTGTGAAGTACACGTAGAAGGGTTGGCAGCCAAAACCGGAATGTGAAATGGTCTATAATATGGTCAAGTATGAGTTGGCACGTTTCAAGTGGGGTTTGTCGGAATGAGAGCCAATGTCTAATGCACACCAGGGACATTTAGGCCATAGTTCAACTAAAAGAAGGTTAAGAGGGAAGTATCGGTGACAAGAATGTAAGATATCGTGGAGGTGGTGGTTCAGAACTGTCGGGCTTGTGCTGAAACTGATTGGGTAATATTGAAGCCTGTGAGTATGCTGGTTGATGTTTGGGGAACACATTGCGATTGATGTGACTGGTCCTATAGAGAGTGTGAGAGAGGAATCTCGATATTTAATGGTGCTGGTGGATTACACATCAGTCATTTGAGATTAGGTTTGCAAATTCTGGCACTACAAGGGTCATGATAGATTTTCTATTGGACTTAGGAGCCCGGGAGGTTTTTCCAAAATGTTTTGTGAGCGACAATTGAGTGCTATTCACATCGGTTGAGATGGAAAGATTTTTAGTTGAGCACAGAATGAAGAATGTGAGGGCACCTTTGTGTATCACCCACAAGGGAATGGATTAGTGGAATGGGTGAATTGGATAATTAAAGAGAATTTGCAGTTGGCATTAGTGGCGGGATTACCCTGGGAGTAGGTGCTGTGGAAATGGCTGCTGCATACAGGGACACACCTCACACGGTTACAGGGTGCAAAGCTTTTTCCATGAAATTAAATTCAATATAGATGCAGTAGTTGAGGTTGTGTACATATCTAACTGGGTACAAGAGAAGGTATGATGGAAACAAGCATCAAAGGACAAGCCAGCAGGTGTGTGTTGGGGACTAAGTGAGGATTAAGCAACCATTTTATGGGAAGAAAGGGGTCTATTTTGATCCTAGAAGGTTGGTGCGAAGTGAGTCACATTTTGTAGTATTGGACGATGGCCGGAGGTGTAGTATGCAGAGTGGCCAGCTGCAATGGAGATATAAGCAGGGCTGATAATGGAAATGAGCCAGTTAATAGGGAAGCAAGAGACCGGAATGGTGTGCATATAGAGGAATTCAGCATTGGTGGAAAGAATGGGAGAGAAACAAATGGAAACAGACCTAGTGGAAGATAATAGAAAGTTGCTTGTCCTTAATCTATGCATGTCCACTTATACATTTTCCCTGGTGACTATTCCATTTATTCTCCTCCACAACCTGGTTAGAATGTCACTCAAATTCACCCCATTGTAAGAAGCTCGCTGCATCCTTTCAAATCTGATTTCTTATCTATGTTATGGTTTTTTGTGATCAAAAGGGCATATGTAGTAATGTTGAATGTGGCATGTACCAAGTTCAAAATGATGCAAGATGGAGGGCGGGGTTGTAGAAGTTGGAGAAAAGACAGTTGAGAAGCAAAGACAGTTGAGCAGCAATGTGAAGCTAAGCTTTCAAGGTGTCAGATTATCGTTTTACTTGGCATTTGGGAATTTGATAATTGTGCAGAGGGTGCTTGGCATATTGTAGAACAATGACTGCGACTTAACAGTAATATTCATTACTCCGAGGCCTAGCCTTCGTAGTCGCTGTTATGGATCTGCCTCTCCCTCGATCCTCTCCTGATATAAAGCCATATTTGAATCCTGGTCACAGCTTGATATAAAGCAGGCGGAGGTGCAGAAGGGTGTTTTTTCTTTTATAGTGAAAGGAGAGGAGTCTTTAAATGATGTATTGCCACTGTGAGTGGTGACGAATATCCCCTCATGTGGAGTTACTGACGAGGAAGACTAGAGATAGTTACAGAAGCATTTGTCGTGACTTAATTTTACAAAGCGAACCTGGCTGTTTAAATGTAAGATTTCTCATTATGGAAAGCTTACTCTGGCGAACAGTTACAAGAGTGCACGTCTATTAAGGCTTGCACGAAACAAAAAATGTTATCTTTTTTTGCTTGGGTTCTTTGGAATGTATTGGTCAACTGTTGGAAAATGAATGGTGGCTGGGCAGAATTTGGCTCAGTGGTAATAGGCATGCTGTGGGAATTTGTTTGTTCACATGTATCACTTGTCCTCTGCTCATGCATGAGCTCTGCTCTATTTTCCACTTTACATTTTTAAGTCAGCGACAGTTCTGCGGGAGTGGAAAGGTGCACGATCGCAGTGAATACTTGACACCCAATTTTATTTCTGTCTGACATGATGCCAGAAATCGGTGAAACGCTCTTTAGTCAAGCAGCGCCCCAGTGTTTACCCAGAGGAAGCAAGCGTTTAATGAATGGCCTATTAGTAGTGTAAAGGGCTAGACTTGTACAGGAAGAAAGGCCTTTTCGCAGTCATTGCTTTGAAAGCATGCCTGTATGAGGCGTGCAAAAGTTCCTAGGAGTAGCTGCTGAGACATCAATGCCCGGTGTGTTCTACCAGGATCCTTTGAGTGCAGCTTGGAGCAAACTGCTTAAATATGAACACCCCAAAAAAAAAAGAAAAATGAGAAGCGTTTCCTATAATGTTGCTGGGAAAGTATAAAACGTGCACAGGTTTTCTACTTGAAATACTTGGCCTCATTACGAGTCTGGCGGTAAGCCTGCTGCCGCCAGACATGTGACATTTTACCGGCACCTACCTTGCCGTGCCACCAGGACACTACAAGTCCCCTCGGACCAGCAAGCTAGGTGCCGGTAAATGTTCCCGATTTCCCATGGACTCCACGGAAATGGGTTCATGTAAGCGCCGGCTAACGGTGCCGGCGCTTCTGTGAAGTCTGCCTACCATGGCCGCTGTGCCTGGCAGGGCCAGACCTGTTGGGCACTGTGGATCTGGCAGGCAAACTTGTAATTTGCCGATCCCAAAACAATGGTGCTGGTGAGGTTACCGGCCCCCTGGTTTCCGGACCGGCAAAGTCGTAATGTGGCCCACTGTCTTTAAATATTACCTCTTGAGATATCATAAAGGCCTTGTCAGCAGACCTCCATGTGGCTTTGTGGGTGTCTCTGAAGCCTGGCTTTCTACACAGTTTGTAGCTGAACGAACACAATAAATTAATTGAATGGCACAAACAACTTTTTCTGTGGCTGAAACACTCAGGAGGAACACCTTCTGCCCTCTGATGAAAGTGGGCAGACACTGTTCATGTTCCTCCCTACTATTACCTGCATGAAATGCAAGTGTTCATCTCTGGAGAACTTGTGTTTTTTTTTAAAAAAATTTTTTTTTATTTTCTCCAATGAACAGTGGGCCTGTTCTGGCTCCACCCACTTGTTCCTTGCATGATGGAATACGATAAAGCATAAAGGCAAACTCAACAAATGCAGGTAAATTGGTTCATTTGTGTGGTAACCTTTTCCTTTTTTGGGGCCTGGTAGGAGGTTGAAGGGATTGAAGAAGCTCGTTATTTAGCTAGCAAGTTTAAACAGGGCCAAAATGACACCGGTAATAAATCTGGATCACCTAGCCAAAAGCAATAGATGTTTATATAGCTCCCCAGAGATGTTCAGTGTGCTTTATGAGCGGTGTTGAGGGGGGGTGGGCCTTTTTTGTTGTGTTTTTTGGGTCTAATTAACTAATAAACACAACAGTGTAATGTATGTTTCGAGGGGATTGGGTCCTCCGACTTTTCCATATCTATGACGGGTAATGTCCACAGCTGTGCTTCTTCGGAAAATCTTCGGCGTCTGTGTCCTGCGTCGATGACGTCGATGCGCCGTCCCCGAGGACATCCTCTGACGGCCGACGTCACCCGATGTGATAAGTAGGACGCACGACGCCCATAGCCTCAGTTCCGTTTTTTCCGTGAACGTGTTCGCTTCGTGAATCTCGGTACGCCTCGACTCTTTGGAGTTTGCTGTTTTCAATTCTCGGTTCATTGAACCTGTTCAGTTTTTTGTGAAGACCTGTTTGTGGCGATGTCTACTTCATCTTCAACCCCACGTCCGGGCTTTAAGAAATGCGGGGACTGTGGGTCCAAGATATCAGTCACGGACTCGCATGACACCTGCCTCAGGTGCCTTGGGGAGGCCCACGATACGGACGACTGTCGACTGCCAGTCGCTCACGGCAAAGGCCTTGCGGGAACGCAAGAAGAAGCTGTCGGTAGGTCGGGTGCATAAGCCACGGAAGTCGAGGTCTGTGGGGCTTTGGACGGATGACTCGAGGGGTGACTCTCCACGTCATTGTTGGAAGTCCAGTGGGTCTCCTTCCAGGAGTCGGTCTTGCCACTCCTCTGCCTCTTCGAGGCATTCCCGGAAGCGCCGGCATTGGTCGCCTTCCCCGTCCTCTTCCGAGGACTCCGCCCGTCGGCGGGTAGCTTATCCCTCCATGCAAGCGACACCGGAGGAATGGGCTTCTTTCGGGAAGCAGATGCTAGCGATTCTTGAATCGCAGGGCACCGGTCCGTCCACGCCTCCGAGTGGGGTCGGTCGGCACCAGTCGAGAGACACCACTCGTATGTCTTTGGGCTCGGGCGGTCGGCACGGCTCGCGGGAGAGGTCCCGCTCGGACAAAGGTAGCCGTTCTCGCCATGCCCATTCCAGGTCCCGGTCCTCGACGCTCTCGAGACCGCGTAATCCTGTGCCGTCTTTAAAGAAGACGTCGACACCTGTGGCGCCGAGGTCATCGACAATTTCTATCGAGGCTCTGCGTCCGAGGGGGTCGTCCTCACCTAGGTCATCGAGAGACGCGCCCCGGCTTCGAGGCCTGTGTCGACGCCGTCGATGCTGGCAGCGCTGCAGCTGACGTCGACGCCTTTTCTGGCGCCGCCGACTCGTTCGGCGCCCTCGACGCCTTTCGAGGCAGTGGTGTCAGAGGGGCCCCGTGGCACGGGGTTAGCCCCTAGAAAGGTTCTGGCTAAGGTCAGGCACTGCTTTGGTCCCCAGAGTTCTTCCTGGAGTACATTTCAGAGGGTGAAGAAGGCTCTGACGGCTTGGTATCCGGTTACGGTTCCAGATGAGCTTATCTTGGGCCATAGCCAGTTTGATGACCTGAGGCAGTCACTGCATGATGCCAGTGGACTGGACACCTCTCCGGAGGTGGAGTTTTGTAGGCCGGAGCCTGGCACTCATGCCGATTCTTCATATCGGCGCCTTATGTCTCGGGTCACCGAGTACTTGGGTTGGTCGGCTCCCCCAGGGGAGTTCGTTCAGGATGATCTCACGGACATCCTTGATCTTGGTCCCCCCACTGACCCGGTTTTGCCGTTTCATATGGCTCTGCAGAGAAGGGTGGCGGCTTGGACTGCTCCAGAGAGTCTTCCGGCAGTGGGCAAGTCTTTGTCGCGAAAATACCGTCCAGCCAGTAGCGACCCCTGCTACTTGTCCATACACCCCACTCCGGAGAGTTTGGTGGTGCAGGCAGCTACGGCCCCGGCAAAGCAGGCATCGTATCCTACCATCCCTCCGGATAGGGACGACAAACGTTTTGACGGCTGGGTGAAGAAAGTGTTTTCTTCAGGGGGTATGGCGCTTCAGGCAGCCAACTCCATATGTGCCTTGTCTCGTTTCACACACTATGTGGAACTGTGTTGCTTTAGCGGCTGAATGTATTCTCAAAGGGGACGAACGGGATGGTTTCCTTGCTATGGTTCAGGATGGCAACGATGCCATGTGTGAGGCCGTTCAGTCGGGTTTGGACATGGCAGATTGTGTCAGCCGGTCCATGGCGGCGAGCACTGTAATACGCAGGTTTGCGTGGTTGAGGAAGTATGGGTTCGCTCCTGATGTGCAGTCCTGGCTCCTCAACATGCCCTCTGACGCTGAACACCTTTTTGGCAGCAAGGCTGACGAGAGCCTTGAGAGGTTGCAGGCCTCCAAAGCTGCAGCGAAGTCGTTGGGCGCTGCAGTTCGCCAACCTCTGCCTTTTCGTCCTAGGGGACAGCAATGGAGGGGAGGTTCCTTTCGCTATTACTCGTCCTTCAGTAAAGCAAGAGGAGCTAGCAGTCAAAGAGGCCATCGTAAGAGTGCCAGAGGTGGAAACAAGGGTACTCGAGGTGCCAAGGCCGCTCGGGCAGTTGCCTCTTTGCCCTCGGACAACGCCGCAGCCGCTACCACTCAGTCATGAGGCCAGGTCCCATGGTTCGCCGGTTGGGGGAAGGCTGGCTCAGCATCTTGTAGAGTGGCAAGCCATTACTTCAGATGTGTGGGTTCTGGAGATCATAACCCACGGATACTGTCTTCCTTTTCGGCAGAGGCCTCACGACAATCCACCTGGGAACCTCTCTTTGAAGAGTCCGGATCCGCTCCTTGCGCAGGAAATTCAAGCCCTGCTGGAGAAAGGCGCCATAGAACTGGTGCCTGTAGCGGAGAGGAACAAGGGATGGTATTCCCCTTATTTTTTGATTTCGAAGAAAGACGGGGGGGATTGAGACCCATCATGGACTTGCGCAGTTTGAACAAACTCCTCAGGAAGGACAAGTTCAAGATGGTTACTCTCTCAAGTCCTCCAGGCCCTTCAACTTCAGGACTGGTTGGTGTCTCTCGACCTCAAGGATGCTCACTTCCATGTGCCGATCCATCCCAAGCACAAGAAGTACCTGAGGTTCGCGGTTGGCGACTCGCGCTTTCAGTTTCGGGTCCTGCCGTTCGGATTGACCTTCGCCCCGAGGGTTTTCAACAAGCTCATGGTCGTGGTGGCAGCGCATCTCAGGAAAGGGGGGATTCAAGTCTACCCCTACCTGGATGATTGGTTGATCAGGGGGAGCTCTCCCAAGCAAGTCCTGGATCATCTGTCCGTCACCTGCCACTCCCTTCACAAGCTGGGCTTCTCCCTCAATTTAAAGAAGTCCCATTTGACACCAACGCAGTGGCTCCAGTACATCGGAGCAGTGCTCGACACATCCCTGGGGCAGTGTTTTCCTCCCCAGGTGAGGGCTCTTCACATGCAGCAGATGGTGCACAAGTTTCAACTTGCCCAGAATCTCCCAGCGTCTGAGTTCTTGAGACTGTTCGGCCTCATGGCATCCTGCATTCTTCTGGTGCCAGAGGCTCGTCTGCGGATGAGATCTTTGCAGTGGGCACTCAAGCTGCAGTGGTCTCAGTCCTCCGGCAGGCTGTCAGACCCTGTTCAGGTGCCACCCTCGGTCGCCCAGGACCTTCTGTGGTGGGCCGTCAAAGGCAATCTGATGAAGGGGGCCCCATTTTGGCTGCCCTGGCCGGAGGTGACGATCGTGACAGACACATCCCTCATGGGATGGGGAGCTCATGCCAACGAGTTGACAGTCAGCGGTCGTTGGTCTCTGTCGGAGTGCAGACTCCATATCAATCTGTTGGAGCTGAGGACAATCAGGCTCTAGCCCTGAAGGCTTTACTGCCGACTGTGCGAGGAAAGAGTGTCCTGATTCTAACGGACAACACGGTGGCCGTGCACTACCTCAAAAGAAAAAGGGGGGGGGGTCAGCGTCACTTCCTCTGTGCAGGGAGGCGATGCAGCTCGAGTTCTGGGCCATCCAGCAGGAGGTTTCGATCTCGGCTGTTCATCTGGCCGGAGACGACAACGAGACGGCGGATGCTCTGAGCAGGCAGAGCACGGTCTGTCACGAGTGGGAGCTGGCTCAGGAGATTCTCCTGGAAATCTTCGCCCTTTTGGGGGACCCCTCAAGTAGATCGCTTCACCTCCAGTGTCAACCGGAAGTGCGAAAGGTTTTGCTTGCGGGAATTTCCTGCAAAAGGTGCCCTAGGAGACGCGTTCGTGGTGGAGTGGTCATTCCCACTGCTGTACGCGTTTCCTCCAGTCCCCGTCATCCCGCAAGTACTGCGGAGGTTACGGAGGTTTGGTTCCCGTATGATCCTCATTGCTCCGGCGTGGGCCCGGAGGACATGGTACCCGGACTTTCTCGACTTGTCCATCTGCCCTCCACGTCGTCTTCCCTACCGAGACGATCTGCTTTCACGGGAGGGGGGGTCAGGTTCTCCATCCAGAGGTCAGATCCCTCAACCTTCACGCTTGGCTTCTGAAAGGTTGAGGTATAAGGATTGGGACCTCCATGAAGACAAGATGGCGGTGTTGCTCTCGGCCAGGCGGCCAGCAACAAAGTCTCTGTACCGTTGCCGTTGGAGAAAGTTTTGCGACTGGTGCAGAGTTAAGAATGTGGATCCTTTTGAATGGGACATTCCCATGGTTCTGTCTCTTTTGCTTTGGCCCACAGGGGCTTGCAAGTGGGGTCCATTAAAGGTTACCTGGCGGCGCTGGCCATATTTAAGCACTCGCCTGAAGAGTGTTCCTATTTTAAGATTCCTTTAATTTCTCAGTTTTTGAAAGGGCACACTGTGTTCCCTCCGTCACCTTTTCTGGTGCCCGGTTGGGATTTGAACCGTGTTCTTAAGTTTCTTATGGGTGCGCCGTTTGAGCCTTTACATTCTTGCCCTTTGAGACTGCTAACTCTTAAAACTGTGTTTTTGGTTGCGGTTACTTCCGCTCGCAGAGTGAGTGAGTTGCAGGCACTTTCAGTTAAGCCACCCTTCACTGTGTTTTATAAGGACAGGGTTGTCCTTAGAGTTGGTCCGTCCTTCCTTTCTTCCGAAGGTGGTTTCGGAATTTCATTTGAGCCAGAAGGTTGTTCTTCCGGCGTTCTATCCTCCTCCACATCCTGGTAAGGAAGAGGAGAGGCTCCATAGGCTTGATCCTTGGAGAGCGTTGAGCTTTTATTTTCGCGCATGTCCCGGGTCACAGTGGACGATCAACTTTTCATTGGTTACGCTGGAAAGCGTTTGGGACAAGCTGTGACGAAACAGACTTTGTCTCGTTGATTTTAGCTATCTCCGAATGTTACCGCTTGGCGGGTAAGGACCCTCCGGCTGGCTTGTGGGCCCATTCTACCAGGGGAGTGGCTGCGTCTACTGCCCTGCAGAGGGTGTTGCTATTCGTCACATCTGTGATGCAGCCACCTGGGCTTCAGTACATACCTTTGTATGTCACTACTCCTTCGATTCCATCAGAGGGCAGGATCTGGCCTTTGGCAAGGCAGTGCTGTATTCCGCAATTTGATTGGGCATGCTAAATTTGTGTTCTAAATTCTTTTCCCACCTCCTTGCTTGGTACTGCGTTGGGAGTCTGTCATAGATATGGAATACGTCGGAGGACCCAATCCCCTCGAAGAACAAGTTACTTTCTTACCTGGTAACGTTCTTTCGATGGGATGGTCCGACGTATTCCATATCGCTCCCTCCCTACCTTCCCCACTGCAGAATTTCTTTTGCGATTGCAGCTTGCGTTCCGCGAGGCCTTGTGTATTTGACTGGCAGAATACTAGTGGCACATGTTCTGGGAAAAAACTACAACTAAGGCTATGGGCGTCGTGCGTCCTACTTATCACATCGGGTGACGTTGGCCGTCGGAGGATGTCCTTGGGGACGGTGCATCAACGTCATCGACGCAGACGCCGAAGATTTTCCGAAGCAGCACAGCTGTGGAAATTAGCTGTCATAGATATGGAATACGTCGTCAGACCATCCCATCGAAAGAACGTTACCAGGTAAGAAAGTAACTTGTTCATTTATTTGGTAGATGACCCATGGATAACATGTTGATTCACTGAACTTTGGATTGAAAGAGCCGGTTATTTCGTGTTGGTGCATAGACGAGGCTGAACGCAGAGTAGTAGCCAAAAAGACCCTCCCCTCCTTACCCACACATGGTGTTCACAGTAGACCGAGGAAGAGGCTGCACAGGCCCACCCTCAGCAGGTGCTGTTATAAGGGGAAGCTTAAATGGACTTGATCTAGGGAGCTAACTGACTGGCTGATGAGCAAAATGGGTGCAGTGGGCCCTGCAAAATTTAGCAAGGGCCCCACTGAAATTCCAGCCATCTAGCAAAATAGATTGAAAGGCGGTCTCCTACTCTGACCCGGACTGGGGAAGTATAATGCAAAACAAAGGAGTGTCCTGTCGGGAAAAGTTTTCTAAATGGAAGTAAATTCCGAGTAGTAATCAGTGTGGGTAATCCCAAAGTACTTGGAAGGTTATACTGTTCGCTGGCAGTTAAAATCAAATCCCTGGACATGGCAACCTTATGAGATTCAAGTAGGCAAATCATTATTTTCTGCATTGCACGTTACAAGTTATATATTTTGCAGACTTATTTAATCTCTTTCGATTATTAGAAAAATGCATATTTTTACATGTGATCCAGCGGAGATATTGTCCACAAATAATTTTACATGCACAGAAAATGAAATATGAATAGAGGGAGAATCTAACAATGTGTCCAAATAATACAAACAAAACAATTGCACCAATTGTCTGTCTGACTAGACATATAGTTTGACGAGTAAAACGGCCACATTGACCTAGTCATGGACTAAGGGGTCTATGCAAAGCTCCGTTCTGGTTATTAAGACTGTGCAGCCCAATTTTTGGCAGCATAGGAGTATTGTTCTGCCTTCCTCTATACCAAAGAACATGCGTTTGGGGGGCGGGGGGCCTGGGGACTCAAAAAATCAAATCAGATGGTAAGAGGATGTACTGGGCTAAACCTAATAAAAGCACTGTGACATGAAATTCTCGTGAGCCGTTTCTCTAAACACCATGTGAGTAGCCACCCACATACTAGACTCACCCTTAATTGCAAAGGGGAAGGTCCTCCAGGGCAGTCTAAGAATGTGTAGCTCCGATGTCTTCTCCAATTGTCCTAATTAACGGAGAGGGCAACCCAAGTCTGGGCAGGACAAAATTAAGTTCCTGCAAAGTAAGGAATGCATTCTGCATTGCACAAGCCTGTTAGATGACAAACTTGGAACAATATCTGCTGGTTTTCTTATTGGTGTGTAAGAGGATTCAATTCAACACTACAGCTAAGTCAATGCCTAGTCTGGGATACTGAATGGAAACCCTTATTGATATATCTTTATGTCCAGTTCATGCGTATGGATGACTACCCCTATATAACGCCCCTCTCTTGGAATCCTCCTGACCCCACTGAGCCAAGAAGTAGTTCTGTTTTGCAAGTTTAAAAGGTTTATTTGATAATTTAAACAATATATATATATATATATCACGCTTTATAATAAATTAATAATTGAATATCACACTTAATCTGATATGATAAAGATTAACAACGGAGAATCTGGCACTAGCACACTTGTGAATAGGAACGGAAGAAGGTGGTGGTAGAGAATGCTTTATATAAGTTCAGATGGATGTAATTTTGAATGAAAATGCAATACAGAAAATACTCAATATGATTTCAACAAAACAATGTAATCACTTTTCTCTGGCAATCCACCCCCCCTTTATGCAATGCAAGGAAATGGAAGGAAAGCACACAGTTCTCAGAAATGTAATCAAATGTAATTCAGTTCACCCCAGCAAGCTTAGACTACAGAAGTTTGAAACACAGGCCCAAAATGCTTTTATATGTGCTGGCAATGAAGTGAAACATATGCTAAAATGCTTTTAATTCCCTCTAGGAGGTTCAGGGTGAGTGAAATATACTTGGGATGAGTTCAGGCTCACTTTAGCAAGGATCTAGGAGTAACTAGCAGGTTAAACGAATTTTTGGCAACTGAAAGCAAGAAAACTGCTGTTTTCACACGTTGAGAAATTTGCATATCGCGGTAAATTCGCGATTGCGGCAAAACTATAGGGGGTAGGAATGCGGTTCTAGGTTCGTAGAAAAGCCACGATTCTCAGCTTTCAGAGGAAAGTTACTGCAAGTCTCTAGCACAAACGGTCACGGAGATATGAGCGATTAAATAAAGGTTGTTTTTCAGATTTGAAATTTTAAAGTTCAAAAAGACAAGTGACAGCAACTAGAAAAGGACAAGTGACAGTTAGGAGGCAGTTCTACTTAGATTAAAATAGCTTGGATTAGATTATTTTAACTAAGAGATTGGTTCTGCACAGTTCTGCTAGGTACTCACACTATATTCTTGAATTAAATGGGCCTCGCCACGGATCTGGTCAGGTTTTAGACTGGACTCTGGTCTGGTCTCTGCACTTCACAGTGATCTGGGTCAGCTCTCTCTGGTTCTGCTAACAGCGGTCTGGTCTGGGTCTGCTCTCTCTCTGGATTCTGGAGATTGATGGATTTAAAGTCTGGATCTTTCTGCACAGCTTTCTCTAGAGATTGATGGAGGTAAAGTATGGATTTTCCGGCAGAGCGTCCCGCAGCAAATGGATTTGAAGGTCCCTATCTGTCCTGACTGTCTGCTTTTATGTGTTTTGAAAATGGGTGTGTGAGCAGCATCACTAGCCAGCCCCTCTCTCAACTGCCCATTGGCCCAATTCTCCCCTCTCCCATGATTGGGGAAGGAACTGTGAGTCAGAGTGATGCTGTAGGTTTTATGGGTCAGAGGATCCTCCCCTGTCAAATTGCACACAATCTATATTTGATAAAAAAAAACATATTTGCACAGGTACACATTTGTTTAAAATTACACGCACCCATCACATATCACAGGAGGTATACCCTGTCCAAATCTGCTCTTCCTGAGAGCTTGCATTCAGAAATGGCAATATTTTGCACTTTTTAACTGGTTTGCAATACCGGACATTACCCCAAATTTACACACATGTGCGCAAGGAGTATGGACATTAATTGATGAAGTGTCAGATTTTTAACATGCATACATTTTGAGTAATATCCTCCTTTCCGCTAAAACCCCCCTGAACATACCACCGGGTCCTAACACGTCTTAAAATGTGGCCAGAAAAATCACAAGAATTATGGTATCATTTAAATAATTTTCACAAGTCCGCTCTATGAGTTATTCATCTTTTTCTAAAACCATATTCTGGCTGGCAGGGGTGTGTCTTTTCAGGTCACATGGTACAGAAACCAGTCTTTGCAGTTTCTGCCAAGCTCAGAGACCCTGCCCCTCCCAGCTTCTGCCAAGAGGAAGCTGTTTTACGACATCTGCAATAAACCATCTGCCTGGGTGAAGGGGGTTGCATTGTTCAGAGCTCCTGTATTCTGTGGGGGCTCCCCTTAATTCAATTATCAGAGAGATGGCATATCCTTAGTGTGGCCAGCAGGAAACAGCCAGGCCTGGGAAGTTACTTGTGAATCAAGTTTCACTCCTGATGGCAAAATTGGAATCTCTTTAAGCCAGTTTTTAGCCACATGTCATTTCTGTTCCCCAGTTTTCTGCATTCAAATAACTAACAATTTTTTACATATGCAGCTAGAATGCTGATTCTAAGTTTAAAACTATGACATTTAAACAATTGCAGCCTATGTGACACTCAAAAGTAGGTCACTCATTTCTTTTAAACATTTAGATTTTTAGTGTCTTTCAGTCCAAATTTACTTAAACTGCTGAAATCCACAGCTCAGCCAGTCTTGTTATAAACCTTCAAGTCACTTCAGAATATAACTTTTCATCCTCTTTCCAGATTTTGTATGCCCACAAGGCTTTATTCTGCCAGATGTCCGCTGGTGCTCAGTGAGATTTTTGGATGTGTTGCAAATAGGCATTTTGAGCTGGCATTCAGAGAAACAAAAGGTGATTTTAAAGTGCGGTTTTTCCTTTGGCACACATTTCACTCATGGCACCCCGGCCCATCCTGCTTGCATTGGTGGGTGGCAAGTTGGGCAACCATTTTAGTGTGCACAACTGCGCGGTTTTCATAGATTCTGGCGCACATGTGGGCTTTTTCGGCCATCTTGGATTTCCTAAGCCTACAGCACCAAATGTTGTAGCCTAATAGTCCAAACGTGGGTCAGGACACCCAACAAACGTTACAATTAGAAATAAAATCAATAATAAAATGGAGAGGGAACATGCCTATTGCCAGGGTGTTCCTAAAGTAGAATTTGGGGACAAGGTTGCCCCAATTCGAGCAGGAGACTTTTGCGGAATCCTAAATGTCCCTTGTGGCTTTGGAGAAATGGCCACAAAAGTAGCTCTGTAAGTGGGAGAAGAGCAAAAAAGAGAGCGGTGTATGTTGGTGAATATTGCATCCACTGGAAACTGTGGACGTGGTAGTGAAACCTCAACGAAAGCTGTCAAACACAAACTGGTGGTCGGCTTCAGCAAACAATGAGGACGTTTCCTGTGTGAACTGGTGCATAAGTGTCGGTGTGTCCTAATGACTGATGCATGCTGCGCATGTCAGGCTGCCTGCTAGCGCATAGGGGAACAAGAAGGGAAAGAGAGAAGAGTTTCTGTGAGCTCTGCATGATAATATTGATTATAACTTGCTTAGATCAGTAAAGCGCGGGTGCTTTGCAGTTCGCAGCGTATACCTGCTGACTCAGCGATTTCCCCCGATTTGCTCCGCAGCGCTATGGTTGCCTAGGAAACTGCTAGCGTTGTCCGGTCCGAAGAGTGCAAGATCTATAAAGTCGCATGCGATTGGATCACCAGTGTTAGCCTGTCCTACTGTAAGTCAGTCTCACGTGGCCTCTTATTTGAGTTTCTATTTCACCAGTAGATAATTAGATGAGGTGACGCTATACTCCATTATTCTAACATGGGTCCCATGTGAGACTTTGACTTACAGTATGACCGGCTAACACACTGGAGACCAAATCACTGAAGACTTTATAGATCTTGCACTCCTTGCGCCTGACAATCCTAGCGGTTTCTTAGGCAACCGTAGCACTGCGGAGCAAACTATCAGGAGAATCGCCTGACTCGGCAGGTATATGCCGCAAACTGCCATGCACCCGTGCTTTACAGATCTAAGCAAGTTATGATCGATATGATCACGCACAGTTCATAGACTTCTCTCTCCTACTTGCCAGCAGACAGCCTGACACGCAGCATACATCTGCCGCCAGGAGACCCTGATGTTTATGCAGCAAACATTTTCTGCCAAAGCCGACCTCCACCAGTTAGGCGAGTTTGACAGCACTCATTGAGGTTTTACTGTCACATTCACAGTTTTAAGTGAATGCAATATTCACCAACATCCACCTCTTATTTTATTTTTTTTAAAATGTATTTTTTGCATTTCTCTGGCTCACAGAGCTACTTTTGTGGACATATCGCCACAGCCACTAGGGACATTTTAATTGTGCAGAAACTCTACTTTAGGAACACCCTTAAGATAGGTATGTTGCTTCTCATTTTATTTCCAATTGTAACACCAATCAGGAAACCAGCAGATATTTTTCCTGCTCTGTCATCTAGCAGGCTTGTGCAATGTATTCCTTCCTTTGCAGGAACCGCCTGTTCTGCCCAGACTTGGGTTACCCTCTCCATATCATTGAATATTGGGAGAAGACATTTGAGCTACACATTCTGAGACTGCCTTGTAGGAACTTCCCCTTTACAATTAAGGGTGCGTCAAGTATTGATGGTGGCTGCTCACATGCTGTTAAACTGCTCATGAGAATGTCATTGAACTTTGGTTGTGGGATGTTTCAACCCACTGGTCTAGGCCCTGCAACAGTACTGTGCTTTGCTGGCAGCAGAAACATCAGAAATGGCCACTGGAAAGCATGCTGCTCGCTAAAAATCACCCACAATTGTGCAGTAAAAATCTGAAAAATAGGCCGCCATCCACATTTGCCTATCTCGGTGAACACAGGAGACAACTGCCAAAACCCACCATTGGGCTACCCACAGAGTAGCCTGAAACCACTTGAAAAAGCAATGCTGATTGCCAAAAGAAACACAGAGCTGTTCGGAAATCTGCTTTCTTGGTGGTCAAATTTGAAATAAATCATGGCTCACAAACCACCTAAAAGATCCAACTTCTTCCTTGTTGGGTGTTCCACATTATTCTACTGCAAGAATCCACATAAATACAATGTCGGCAAGAATCAGTTTATCAGAACAAAATCCACTTTTAAAGATACTTGATGGAAAGAAATCTGTCAAAAATGGGTGCAGTACCGTTACTCGCCTCTAACAGGCGCTGGCGATCTCTAAATCTGACAGGAGAAACGTGTGTCAGAAGCTAAAGATGCCAAACAAGGGATTTCCATCAAAATGCCCTATAGAGTGCCACACATTGATTTCATGTTGAAAAAGACTGGAATTAAAGTTGTTTGCTTATTTTAAATTTATAAATGTAATTATTTCACAAGGAATTATGTTACAATTGACCCTAAGGTAACCTGATTTAGCTAAAACTTCCAAGAGGCTTTCTTTCCCTGAGAACCTCCCACCTTGTTCATTCCCACCAAAAGGAGAGGATTTTGCATTGGCATGTTAATCGGAAGGGGAGGAGATTTCCTCTGCTGCCCTGAGCAAGAAACGATGGGTTCCTTGAACTGAATAGAAAATGCTAATTCGGGTGTGCCTGACGACAACTGCTCTGGCAGGAAGGCAAGCCATGTGACTCTGACTCAGCCCAGCTTTGGAGGCGGGCCAAACTGGAAATGTGGATTGAAGTTCAAGTAAATGTATGTTTTAGAAAAATTCTTATAGCAAATTGTACTGAACTGACAAAAATATGAAACTTAGATTGTTAAAATGAAAAATTTGCTCACAGTTTAACACTAATCTGGAATCTGTGTGATGTTCTGAGACTGAACCCCGGAAATTATCCATATTCTAGCCATGGTGGTTATTTTAGGAACATGAAAAATGACAGGAATATGCCCAGATGGGATGTGTATGCATGTATAAAAATTGGTGCAGAACTGACATTGAGAAACCCACCAAGTGCGAAAAAGTTGTCATTTATGAACTAAAGCTCGCAGGAAGATGAGTTGGACAGCAACGTACCTTAAGCGATCTGTCATGTAATTATGTGTTATTAACAAGTTGTGCATCTTGGAAATATGTTTTTTGGGGAAAATAGATTTCCGAAGTAAAAGCAAAGCAGAGGGATTTCCTTTGGACCATAAACACAGTGTCACTCTGAAACATAAGACACACTGCTCCTTTCTCAAATCAGGAGAGGGAAAATTCTCTGACCTATCAGATCCTTGGAGGGTTGGGCATAGATAATCAGCCTCCCCACCCACTTTAGGAATGGATAAATAGGGACTGTTGAGGACCCATGAAGGGACACACTTTCTCACTCATCAACTGATCCACTGGCGAAGCACCCTGCAGGAAGATCCAGAATCCAGACTCTAGAACTTTGAAGCAGAAAGGCCCAATCCAAAAAGCTGAACCCTTTTCAGCAGGCCTTTACAATCTAGCAACCTGATTTTAACCCCTAAACTTCCAAGGGGCACCACATAATCCAACAGCCTGGCTGAGCTGTTTAGCTGTTCTAGCTAAGAACCCCATGCTAGAACTAAGATCCAGACCCATAGAGCAGAGCTGTAACCCAGAACCCGTCAGATCCAGTCTAAGAGGCCGCGCAGACCAGAGTGCCTTGCTCAGAGCAGAATCCAGGTGCCTTGAATCCTGTCCGGTGGCGAGGGAAGTCCAAACCTTTGACCAGATCTTTGACCGGCCCATTCCATTCCAAAGCCATAGTTGTAAGTATTTAGTGTAGAACTGTCCATAGTCCTCTTAGTTTTAAGTAATCCTATTCAATCCATCTCAACCTATCCAGAACTGCATTACAGAATCTTGTGTCCATCCTGAACTCTTCTCATTATATAGTCTGTGTAGCAATAATCATCTGTGCGCTGATATTTTCTGAAGAAAGTCAAGTGTCCTGGCGCACAGCAATCGGAGCGAAAGGCGCCCTGTTCTGGTGATTGCCCCGTTGGGTATCTTGTACTTTCATAGCCCCTTAGTATAAGTCCATATTGGTTCTGAATCTTTAAAGCGCAATCTTTCATTTTGAAATCTTGACTGTTTAAGAAAAATCTACCTGCACAAAAACCTGTAACTTTTGAACTGTACGTCCTAGAAATAAAATATAAATGTCATTTTGAAGCTTACATCCTCAGCTTTCAAACAAACCCAACACAACATAGTTTTGCATGAATCGTGTTTCCTGCACGCAGAAAAGTTGCCGCGATTTGCAATTTGGCTAAATTTCACTCCATAGAAAAACACCTATTTCTTGCTTTCAACTTCTGAATTTCGTTTTCCATCTGCTAATCATTCTATAATAATTGCTAGTGTTGACCTGAACCAATCCAAAGCTACCCTCACTAGTTCTGAATCTTAGTTGGCGAATTAACTCATTTTTAGCATTTTTCCCATTCAATTCAAGCCTCATTTAAAAGCGATTGAACTTTTTTAAAATCATACCTGTTCTGTCTAAGCTTGCTGGGGGGAAGTGGGATTGAAACTGAAATTGTTGATTGTTATTCCTGATATCTGTGTGCCCTCATTCCATCTCTTCATATTGCATAGTGGGGGAGTGAGTAGTCACAGGGGAAAGAGTGATCATATTGTCTTTTGATTGAATTCATATCAAGTTTTATTTCGGTTTTGCATTCTTTCCTATCATTGCATTTTCTTGAACCCATACAAAGTATTCTCTGATATATTATTTTTCCTACTCCTAACTGATTAGAGATTGTTGATATTGTAATACTAGCCATTGCTGATCATTGTTCATATTCATAAGTGTGATATTCAGATATTATTCATAAAAGTGTAATTTATATATTGTTCAATTCTTCAAATAAATCTTTTAATTTGCAAAACAAACCTCCTTCTTGGCTCAGTGAGGCCGGGGGATTCAAAGAGGGGCATTATATAAGGGTACATCATCCAGAAATAAACAAACTTTTGACATAAAAATATATAAATAAGGGTTTCCATTGGACATCCCAGACTAGGCATTGACTTAGTTGCAGTGCTGGATTGAAATCACTTACATGGTGTACCTACTTCTTTCTTGGTGTAGGTGACACTATGGTGTATCATTGGTGTTTGACGCAGGTGCATGAACTAATGGATGTCAGTGCTTTTTTTTAAGTTTACCTCACTACATCCTCTTACCACCCGATTTGTGTTTGTTGGTCCTCGGGGGTCCCCCATGTTCATTGGTCCTGAGGAAGGCAGAACATTACTCCTATGCCGCATAACATATAGTGCCCTGTGAAGCACTAACATACACAGTGATGGGGCTGCACAGTCTTTATAACCAGAACTGAGCTTTACGTAGACCACCTGAGCCCATGACAATGTGGCCTGTTTTAGTTGACAAACTATGTCTTGTCAGATGGAGACAATAGGTGCAATTATATTGTTTGTATTATCTGGACGAATTGTTACATCCTCCCTCTGTTCTATTAGACATATTTTTATCTTTTTTTGTGTGTAGAAATTGTATGTTATTTGGACAATATCTCCACTGGATCACATGTAAAATAGCTTTTCTAATAATCGAAGAGATGATGTATCAAATAAGTCTGCAAAATAAATAATTTACGGCAGAAAGTAATGATTTGCCTACTTGAATCTCATAAGGTTGCCAAGTCCAGGGAACAGTATAACATCCCAAGTACTCTACGATTACCCACACCTATGAGTTACTAGGAATTTACTTCCATTTAGAAGTGTTTTCCTGATCAGACACTCCTTTTTGTTTTGTACCCAGCTAAATAGGCTGTGTGCCTACCTGGGACATCTAATAGCTTGGGCAGTGAGGGGTTGGGGGGGGGTTCCCTGGCAACACTGGCTATCATTAGGCCCCTGCCAGAAAGCATGACTCTGCCTACGGCTGCTTATAAGGGACTCCTTGTATCAAACAGTACAGAATATGGCACCTTGGAGTGCAGAACTGCACATTCCATCCATTATTCGAACTTCATGTGCCCTTCCCATAGGAGATGGGAAAGACGTTGCCAGGGCAACCCAATATTCAATTTGAAGCCTCCGCCATGTTTATTTTAATATTTTATGCTTCACTTAGAGAGGGCTGCTATATTGCACAATTTACCTTGTCAGGCATGCTCGAAACAGCACTTGTGAGCACAGAGCAGCCTGAATGTTGCTTTAATTCCCCGTTGCCATTGAGCAGTTTTCCTTGAGTTGATCCCTTTGCTGGAATGCTCAAAAACCCCAAGCATGATAGATATACTCTGCTGCTCGCGGAAAGTGGGCTTCCTTGTGCTGTCTGTTCTGGCTGCATGAAGCAATCAATTTCGCCTATCTGGTTCACGCCCTCATTCTGTTGTGTAATGCAAAGATGGTGGCATGACTTTTTTTCTTCTGTACTCCTTAAAATAAAAGCCCCATATTCGGAGTATGGTTAAAAAATAACGTATACATTTATTTTAACACAAGATTGGATGCTTGGTTACATTATTTCTTCCTCAAGCCTGGGCTGTTCATTTGGTCTTGAGGCTTTTCCTTCGGGATATGACACTGTGTTGTTTCAGCTCCTTTAGAGTTGAGCTAATGCTCTGAACCACGTTTACCATCTTAAAACATCAGACTGGTGACCTTTCCTTTACTCCCTAAATCATGCAACTTAACTGACTTGTTTACTGGAAAGCAGGACCCTATCTACCGTTTCTTTCGATTTGGTTGTGGATTAGCTGATATTTGGGATCAAATCTAGGAGCATGCTTCCAGAATGAATCCTCGTTGTCCTCGTCTGTGAATCTCTGCTTCTCAAGCCCTGTTGGGCTTTTGGCCCCCACTCCTTTCCTTTTCATTCTTCTTAGTCTTTCTCAGCGCCCTTACGTCTTGACACGGCTTCAGTGTCCGAAGCACTGTATGGATAACCTTCACAGGACCGGTTTCTTTTGATGGTTCTATGTCATTCCATAGCGGGATGTTTTTCGCAGGTTTTTTTACCATGGATTTTTCAATGACAAAACCTATTGAATTTTTTATTTTTGGGGGATCCACTTTTCTTTTTTTTTTTTTAAATATGATCCTGAACACCCACACCCCAAATATATTTCAACCCCCTAAAACATGTTTTTTTTCAGTTAAATTCGGTGTAAAAAAAAAACGCAAAAAAATCCCGCTATGAAATGACATAATAGCCTTTTGATGGCTACTCTTCCCTCTTCCGTTGGTGTTGGTCAGACTATCTGTGACTTGCCCGCACTGCACTTCTTACTTGCATGCACACATTTCAAGCTGCTCCTTCTGTGACGTCTGCCTCTAGGTCCCCAATTTTGTCAGCTGGCTTCTTTTTGGTGAACCCTTCTTGCTGAGGGAGTGCTCGTCTCAGTTGCATGTACCTAGCTCGCACAGTGCTAGACTTACAGGCTGGCATGGCTTGTCTCCAGTTTGCAGTTTCTCTCAGTGATTTATCTCTCTCCACAGTCTCTTACCTGGGTTGGGGTTCCTTTTAGGTAAGAGAGCGCTGATTGCTGATCTGCTTTTAAGAAGTGAACATTTAGATGGCTATGGTTGCATGGTGCCCTTTTTCGCCCAGGTGTTCTTTTGGTATTATAGCCGGTGATCGTGTTAAATCAATTCTGGATGTCATTCTTTATTTGGTTCAGTTTAAGTTAACCTGTTCACAAATTAATTTCAGGTTTATCCTCAGTAAATATCTACTGTAAAAATGGTGGCACTCCTTCCGTTAATTTTTTTTTTTTTTTAGACATTGTGATAAATTCATATTTATTGCTGATATTTTATTAACTGTTATTTTACAAGGACATGGATTATTACAATTTGGTTATGCTTGGGCCTTTTCTTACTTATGACAACAGATTTTGTTCTCACTCTTTAGGTTCCCTTTGGTTTAAGAGTCTATGCTTGTGGTTTTCACCCATTGATGATCTTGATATTTTATGTAGATTATGTGCGAATTCTCTGGCTTTTGTGCGCTTAGTTTTTTCACTTTACTTATTTTCATTTTTTTGCTGTATGATTTTTGGGGGATATATAATTTTTTTTTTTCTTTTCGAAGTCCAGTGTGTATTATATTGATGTTAATAACTATTCCATTTTGTGAAACCTTCATGAGTAAAGGAACACTTGAAGGATTTTCTTCTGATAAAAACCATCTTCTTGTGGTTCTGAGAATTGCTTCTTATTTTTAATAGGCCTTATGCAGAAGAGTGCAACGTTTGCTGAGATTAATTTATATTGCACACGTCGGCTTTTTAAATTTATTTGTACTACGTGGCTTGTGTTCTAAATTAATGCACGTTTAATTTGTGGTAATTATTCCATAAATTATTTTCTGAAGTGTTTACTTTAGTGTGCTTTGTCCACCCACTTTTTTTGCATGCCATCACTCCACAGCCAGTCTGGATTCCTGGCTTAATTCAGCTCACTCGTTTTCTTATGGATTCTGTGGAGTTCGTCGACTACTGCAGTCTCCTCGTATTTGAAGTGCCCGTGGATCAGTGGGTCTAGTCACATGGTCTCAGAAAGTTGAGATGCCTGTTTACCTATAACGGATGGTTAAATGGTGTTGCCGTGCCAAATGATGGTGCCACAGTTGCTTTTAAATTTGGTGGCAGAGGAACAGTTTGTTTGCAGTCCTAATTCTTTGGGATGCCGAGGAAGAACAGCGTTTGCGAATGGAGTGCACAATGGTGATGTTGATGTGACTCCTTTATTTTGAGGACTCCTGGAACTGCCCCACTCATATCAGTACTTTCGGCAGTTGTACACATGCCACATTAGCTATTCCCCTACTCGGAGTCGAAGTTCCAATTGCAACTATTATCAATTCTTTTTTTTTTCTCTCTCCTCTGGTTCTGTGCCGCGTTTTGAGCAGGTGCAAACGGTGATGTGTTGTACTGGTCTACCTGCTGGAGAATAGTCCTGGCCACAAAAGTGATGGGTGGAAGGTTTCGAATGAATCTTAACCACTGGCAATTGCTCTGGGCCAACCTTCCACACCACCGTTTTTTAGCCCATCTGCGCCATTGCAAAAGGGGACCAGCCATGTTGAAATCAGTCAGCAGCTGCTGCCACCGAAGGTCGCAGCCCAGCCCGAACTGCTAGGCCAGGTCCCCTCTGCACAGAAAACCAAGCAACCACTGACATGTTTCGGCCTTGTTGGACCTCCTCAGTGAGGTGCAGCCTGGTTCCCTGTGGCGCATTGTAGAAGATCAGAGGGGTCCGACACTAGGAGTATCAATGCTCCCCTGTGTCCTCTAATACGTGATGTAATCGTATGTCCCCTCCCCTTTCCTCTATCCTCGTGGGCATCCCATCAGGCCAACGCCTAGATCAACAAGAAGTTGGATAGCAGGTTTAGGCTGACGGATGGGGAGCCAATCCTCCTTGCCTCCCACCTGTAGCCTCATTCTTCAGTGGTGGCTGCTGCCTCCTTTTTTTTTTTTTAAACTATTGGCTTCATAATCTTCCTCCTTGGGAGCCACATCCAGTTGCTTCTCCAAGGAGGACAAAGTCCTCGAGTCTTTAGGAAAGCGCTGTTATTCCATCTCAGGACTGTATCTGCGGTAAGCCAACGCAGACTCCCTCTTGGCTGCGGCTAACCAGAAGCTGTGGTGGGAGCTCTGGGAATTTCTGCCCGCCCTCCCTTCGGACAAACAAGCGTCCTTCAAGACCGGTGTGGCAGATGCTCAGGCCATTGCGCAGGACCTCATGGAGTCTTTGGTCTCCCACATCGACACAGCTGTGCCTTGGGCCGAGATGAGGACGGTGTGAATGCATGCCACTGTTTTCAGCTGACATACAGGAACGGATTATGGATCTGCCCTTCGAGGGCATGGACCTTTTTCCTTTTGTTAACTGATGATGAGTTGACAAAGAAGAAAAGTTCCACTCAAACCGCCAAGTCTTTGACCAACCTGCCAAAACCAGGTCAGAAATCCTTCTCTCAGTCCCACTGTGCTTTCTCCAGCTTCAATGGGTCCCGGGACCGCGGTACACAGGCCTGACAGGTCGCCCAGCGACAACCGGTGGAAGCAGCAGAGGACAACGCTCAGGTTTTTCTACCCCTCCCACCCTACTCTGACACCAGGAAGCAGTGATGTCAAGGTCGAAGAACACAGCTCTCTGTGGTGGGGCATTTGGCTCTGTTCCAGGACATCTGGAACCATCTCTACAGCAACTGTGGATCTTCACTGGCTTCAGTCTTGCTCTTCATTTGTGTCTACCACCCTCGCCTCCTCTTTGGCAGATCGGGTCCCCGGCTCTTTAACGGGAGGTCTTTTTGCTCTTGGGGATGCAGGTGATGGAACCAGTTATTTTTGTTACCGGGGCTCCAGTTACTATTTCAGGATTTTTTGCAGTACCCAAAAGCAATCAGACTGGTCTGAGGGTTGTCCTGGACCTGTCATTTCTAAATCTGTCTTTACCGTTGGAACGCTTCAAGATCATTACTCCCGCACACATAGCCGAGTCTGTGTGCAGGGGACTGGATGTGTTCCCTGGACCTTAAGGATGCATACCTGCATGTTCCTATCTACCAGCTGCATCAGTCGTTTCTGTGGTTCACGACTGTCGTACCACTTTCACTACAGGGTGCTGTCCTTCGGCCTGAACTCGGCCTCCTCGTGTTTTCACAAAGTTGATGAACGCAGTAGCGGGCCTTCTCTACTTGGATGGCCATCATCTGTACCCTTACTTGGATGACTGGCCGGTGAGGGCGGGGTCACCTGAAGGGGTGGTGCCCTCCTGCCAAAGATTGATGGATATCCTTCATCAGCTGGGGTTCTCCCTCAAACAGAGGAAGCCACAGTTGTGCCCAGCTCAGGAACTGGTCTTCCTAGGGCTGCATTGGAACACCACCGTTGAGTGGGTTTTCCCTGCGTCCAGGGGGCCTCTGTCCCTCTGCAAGGCAGTGGGGCACTTTCTGGCCAACACAACCACCCTGGCATGGTAGTTGGATTCCTGTGTGCTCACTGTACAGCATGCTCGCCTCAAGATGAGGGTCCTCCAGCTCCACCTGGATCAGAAGATGGAGTCTCAGTTGGACAGGGTCCCAACACCACTGCTCCTACTGACCAATATTTTCTGGTGGCTGATGGAAGACAATATTTCAGTGGGCACTCCCTTCACCTGACCAGAGCCTTCCCTGGTGGTGATGGCAAATTCCTCCCTTTTGGGCTGGGCGGGGGGGTACTCTGGAGGACTAGGCGATTAATGGAGCATGATCCAGGATGGAAAGCCCTCCTGAATATAAATCTGCTCGAACTCTGGGCAATGTGCCTTGCCCTCAGGGTGTTTTTTGGCTCTCATCAAGGACAGGTCGGTTCTGGTCAGGATGGACAGTTCTACCACAGTGTTTAACCTGAACAAGCACGGTGGCACCTGCCCCCGCCACCACCCTCCCATCCTCTGCGTGGAGGCAATATCGGTCTGGGAATGGGTGTCTGACGGAGGGGATTTGGATTTCAGCAGTCCACCTCCCGAGGGACAGCAATGCATAAGCAGGCTAGCTGAGTTGCTAACAAATGGGAGTTGCACACTGACTCCTTGTTAACCCTGTTCCATTGTTGGGGTTTTGCAGGCGTGGATTTGTTTGCATCCCCTCTGAATTCCAAGTGCCCCCAGTTCGTTTCATGGACAGGACTGGGTCAGGGATCTCTGGGAGATGCCTTCCAGATCTGTAGGCACGGCCACAGGGGTTATACGTTCCCACCACTCTGCTCCAATGTACCCACAATTTTCAGGCTTTGTTGGGTTGTAGCCTCATTCTGATTGCCCCCCCCCCCTCCCTCCACTAGCCTTTGAGACCCTGATTTTTCGGATCTGCTGCAGTTGTGCTCCCAGGGTCCTGTCCACCTTCAGAACTCCAGCAGGGGATTCTTGTTGCAGCATGACTGGGCAGTGGAACATCTGGACCCGGCTGACAGTCTGGTTCCTGACCAGATGATGCTTCAACGTGCTCAATTTTCGGATGACAACTGGGACCTCATTCAGGAGGCCCTCAATTCGGCCCCAGTATAAGAGTAAATGGGCTTGTGATAAGGGTCTGGACCCTGTCACCTGTTCTCTGGATGACGTACTGGCTTTTTCAGTGCACCTGGCTCATTCTTGAGTGGGGGTGGATACTTGACGCACTTATTTGGTGGCCATTGGGGTTTACAAGAATTCCCCAGTGTGTGTGTTTTCTGAGGCGAACCTGGTTGCTAAGGCCCACCTTAAAGGGTTGTCTAGGCTTTTTCTGCTGGTGCATAGGCTGCACCCGGTTTGAGACCTCTATGTGGTTCTTGCAGCTTTGCAGGGCAAGCCTTTCGAGCCAATGGCCTCTGTGGACATCTGCTTGGTGACACTAAAGACAATTTTACTGGTTGCTCTCTCCTCGGCGTGCAGGGTTGGTGAGCTCTAGGCGTTGTCCCTTCACCACGTTTCACGAAAAGGCCTTCTTGTGCACTCACCCAAACTTCTTGCCCAAGGTGGCATCTCCATTTCATCTGAATCGAGATCTGCCTGCTGGTGTTCTTCCCGAACCCAGAGAGTGCCCTGCATTCCCTGGGCCTCAAGAGGGTCCTCAGGTTTTATCTCGGAGGAAATCCTTCATGAAGACTGAGGCATTGTTTGGCTTTTGGGGGCTTCTCCCCCGGCTCTTGGGCTTCTAAGGCTTCCATCGCCCGTTGGATGGTCCAGGCCATTTTAGAGGCATATACGGCCATCAGCAAACCTGTTCTTGAGGGGATTCATGCTCATGCGGTCAGAGCCAAGGCCATGGCCGGCGCGTTTCAGAGACATATGTCATGGGATGTCATCAGCAAGGCAGCTACTTCGGCCACTCCGTAGGCCTTCTGTAAGCACTACTTGCTGGACACCAGCTCCAGGCACGATGCAGAGTTTGGGAAAGCGTTTCTGAAGAACCTTTTTGCTTCGTCTTAGTAATGAGGCAGGTTATCATAGCTCCATCCTATGTGTCTTGTTCGGTAGAATCACCAACAAAGATGGAGGAAAGGGGACAGGACGTATGAGTAATTAAAGTTAGTCACCATAGTGACTAGAGCACTTATTGTCCCCTTTTCTCCATACGTCCCACCCACCTTCCCCCGCTAGTATGCCAAAGTGTTTAAAGGGGGCTGAGGTGAGATGCTGGAGGGTGGGGCCTTGGCAGGGCATTCCCCGTTAAATTTAGTATAGCGCGCAGGGGCGTGGGAAGTTCAATTTTTCTCTGCCAAAGTCTCCTTTACCGTCCCCATGTTGGGGGACTCCCCCACAAGGATGGAGGAAAGGGGAATATTGATTAGGAGTACTCTAGTTCCTACAGTGAGTAACTTTTTAATGGATCACTACCTGTGCTTGAGTGCTCAAAGAAGTTTTTTGTTACTAGTATTCAAACACAGAATGTTCTCCCCTCACTTGGCAAACAAAAGTAAGGGCGGAGGTGGACACCACTGAAGTATAAATAATTAGTTAATAGTCAAATTCAAGTTTGGTTTTAAACTTCAAGGTGTACTCCAGTAACTTGACATTACATCAAGAAAAATGCATAGAGCTAATAGTGCTTAGTGATACAGTCACTAGACCTGGAGACGCCTTCACTTAGCCCGAGGAATTGGGACACATTCATTCCTGCTTAAAAAGTGAAAACTCTGGTTCTGGAGTCCCGCTTTCTGCGACTGGTCCATGCTATCACCAGGAAAGTGACATACGTTTTGCAATTCAATAATTGGCAAACAAAGTATAATATATTGGGGTAGGGTTATTTCTTTGGGCATTGTAATATGCAGAATTCCACAGTGAAGACTTTGAAAGTATACAGGTCAATGTGATGCTGAGGTCCTGTATGAATATCTTTGCTAAATATTTACTGAACTGTGTGTAAGTCTCCCAGAAACTTAACTCCTTTATCAAGAAGTGACAAAGATGTGAGATCAGTTCAAGGGAATTTAAAATCTCATTGTCGGAATGGCTAATTCTTCTCTTCAATCTCTTGTGGTTTTAAGGGACTGGGAAATATTGGTGGTGGGACTGGGGAATATTGGTGGTAGGACTGTCTTTTACTCTCTCGACTTCCCCAGGCTTGGGACCCCACCTAAAACGTCCCTGACGGGTTGTTGGTAGTCTACTGATCGGGAACCCTTTATTGTCTCTTCTCACTAAGACTAAAGGTATTCTCCCTAGGTCAGTGGCTATCGGTTTCCCTAGGGAACTTCTAATTCGCCCTCTCCTACCAATGGGTTAGTTGCTGTGAAATAGGGAATGGTGTCTTTTCACACAGCGTCATGTACAATCCTTCCACAACCTCTCACTCCTGGCCCTTCGCTAATCTAACTTCGTAAATTATTCTCCTGCCACCACGTCACTGTCCCTCCCAATTTTACTCCACCTTGCCGCCACCACCACCCTTCATTCTTACCTACTTTCTCACTCCTGTTCTTAACGATTCTACTCCCAACTATGCTTCTACTTCAGTTATTCCATTTCCTGCCTTGTACTCTCTACTTCTTTACCCCCTACTATTCTTCTAATCCGAGCTCCTCTTCAATTCTGTACGGTTATAGGTCCAAGATTTGAATGAAAAGGATCGAATGACAAAAGGGTCGCGGCAAAAGGACCGAAAAAGGGTGGTTTTATTTTTTTTATTTTATTTTTTTTAGAATTTGTTTGGGGCGGGTCCACCCCCAAACCACTGTTTTTGGTGTAAAAAACACTTTTTTACCCATACGAAATCCCCCCAAAAAATATATATTAAAAAAATTAAAACCAACCCTTTGGTTTTCGGTCCTTTTGACTCGACCCTTTTGTCATTCGATCCTTTTCAGTCGATCCTTTGACCTATAACCGTACAGAATTGTATCTCCTTTTTTTTAATTTTTTTTTTATTTTTTGTGTAATTCAGGCATTGAAAATGGTAACAACCTTTTATTTGCCTCCTCAGTAATACCATAACTCAACTGTGGATTTATTCATATATTTTGCTCGTCATAATGTACTATAACACATCAGCCAACTCTAAAGCATGCTCTCATATTCAGTCGGTGAAAGAGTTTGATTTAAAGTCCTGTGCATGACTCGCAGCCTCTAGTGACATTCGCATGGCAATTTCAGGCTGAGGAGAAATTGCCTATCTGCAGCAACCAACATCATTATTTCACCATTCAAAGGCATTTACTTCATGGATGATGAGCGGCGGGGCAGAAAATGTTGTCTATTGCCCAGTTAGAAAGCTGGCTAGAACCCTGTTAGGTGGCTTTTCAGGTGAGCTAGGTTACTTGGTTTCAGGTGAGAATCTCTCTTCAATGCCATGTCATGTAATCGCCTTTGTTGATGATTGAATGAAAGCGGCCAGTGCACACTTTCTCAGCAACTTTTTACTGGATGTTCAGGTACCAAATTGCATAGTGGTACTAAATTGCATATCTTGCTGAAGAGCCGGCCAACTAAATGATCAGAGACCAAAAAATACTTCCATCACAAGTACATTTCCATAGTTGATCATACATTTATAAAAGGAAAACAAATCGGGCCAGTAGCTTTATTACCAAATGTCTTTTATTACTCCCCTTCGTGCACAGAAATGTGCAATTATAGACTTCCAGTCATGATTGAGCTCACAATGTTGTTGTTGAGAGCAGTCTGTAATAGCACAGTTTTGAACACATGTATATTGTTGTGGGACAATGCTATTTTCTCCCAAAAGGACTTTTAGTTGAGCACATATTACAAGTCGAATTCTGGACCCTATTATCTTGTAACCGGACGCAAGTTGGGTTGTCATAGGACCCGAGTGCAAATCTGCATGATGTAGAAAATCAGTCTCAAAACGATGCCCTCCACACTCCATTGTATGAGCCAGACTAACATTTGTTTCTTTGTTTAATTCATTAATCTTATCGGAAACGCTAGTAGGATAACTTACATTTACTGAAGAAAATGAGAATCCCCCTTCTAGTTTCAGGATTTCATTGTATTGTTTCACAATGTGAAGTTAATTCAAGGGGGAGGGTTCGAGCTCCATCGTTTCTCCAGGTGAAACGTTTTCAATGCTAGAGCATTGGGATTTTAAATGTATTCTAAAGGCACAGCCTTGCTGACGTAACTAGGCTAGGAACTTTTCTCGCATGTGTTGGAGTTGAACATAAATCAGATTGGCTTTAAATTCCCATCACGATGAAAAGCGCTGCATGCAGAATCTTCAGAAATGATGGCAACTAGTAAGATGGTTGGAATAAACCTACTTCTGAGCATGGCTATTTTCGAGGAACCACGCAATTGCTGTTTGTCATTTAGGACATCATGTGTTCAGAGATATTTGATTGGGTGGCTTGGAGCCTTTTTTTTAACATGGCTACACGTGATTGCAATCCGATGTGCATCCATGGTCCAATGTCTGGAAATGGTGCTTCAGAGAATTGTGAATGGGCAATGAAGAGCTTGTGCATAGCCTCTTGGAGGTGAGAAGCACTGATGGATGGCCAGTGGTAAGCACCACTGGTCTGGCCCACGTGCTTGCCTGTAATGCGTTCCCCTGCTACATGCGCCTCTTCTAATGATTCGCCCATGTGGCCTTGACACCCCATAGATGTGGATACTCTCTCGACTGTGACCCAAGCTGCTTTTGTCTGCTGCGTGTTGTAACGGGAAAGCAGAGTGACTTTTTCAGCTGATTTTCTTTTATTGTGGACTGAGATGATCCATGCAAGAAGCAAGGGTGCAGTTTCTCAGGTGGTCAGTCATTGATGTTCTTCCAGTGACCGTGACAGGATAAAATGTGAATAAAAGCTGGCAAGTGCCTGCGGATGTTGGGCATTGTTGGTCTCCATGTCTACCTGAGGGAAGTTAATGGATCATTTATTTGCAAGTAAATGATGTCTTACTTTATTTCAGTTGCCAGAATTTGTCGGAGTAATTTCTGTGCATTTTACAACTTGAACTTTATCTCAAAGCATGCTCTTTCTTAATATGTAACATTATTAAAATGATTTTAATTCACATATACAAGCTGCCACGCAGAGCAAGGGAGAGACTATCTGGGCTATTTCAGCATTCAATTCTTTGGGATGTCAGTACTAACAAGGCTCTAGTTTTACAATAGAAGGGTCGTTGGCTGTTGGCAGGGGGGGGGGGGGGTCTTGTTTAGGTAATATGCATGTGATTACAAGAACCCGTCAATGTGAGGCATGCACGTTGTGTGTATGCAATGCTCCCCAACTGCTGTTAGTAACAAGTGTGTGAATGGCTTAATGGTTAAGAATACTTTGGAACTGCTCAGGAAGATGGGTATATGGCTGTAGCTGGCAGACCGGGTGGCTTGGTCTAGTAGGCAAGTTGCTGGCTCTGGAGCCTATAGGACTGAATTCTAATACAACCCTTCCACATAAACCCTAAAGGCATGATCGTAGTTGAATCCTTTACTCTTCCAAGTGCATCCATTCCCTCATTGATTAGAAATCGTAAAGTGTAAATCTAAGGATCAAATTCTTTCACAGGGCAGTGAGCTTACATGGACTAATTTTGCATCTTTTGGCGAGGGGGGGGCGTTTGGATAACTAAAGGAAGATAGAATTGAGTTTGAACGTCCTCTTTGGTCTGGATGTCTTAAACGATTGTGTATTATACTGCATGTGCTGAAGTAGTTCCTCAGCTGGAGTATTTTGGAAGTGTGGTTTATGGCAGAAACTTGGGTATTTGGAAGTTTATTCTAATCCTGCATGCTGGTGGTAGGTGCCGTAAGCAAGGGGTTGACATATTTTGCTTTGTCTGCTATCGTGAAGCATCACCCACCCCTCCTTCATCCGAACACGATTGGGCACATGGACAGGTTTGTGAGGGGTAACGCTCGCGGCAATGCAAAACTACGGCCACCAGCACGTGTCCTGCAGCTCCAATAGACCATTAAGGCACTCCCTCCAAGCCCAGCCGCTCTTACTACTAGATTGGTGATCTGGCGCTGTAGTAAATCTTTGAAACCGAACTAGCTGCATTCCCCATCTTCTGCAGACATCTACAAACTTGCCCTTTATTCCTAGCATTCCATACATTTTTCACTTGCTACCAATACCTCCTGGTCCTATGCAACTTTTCAATGTTGGCACTATGCCCACCTTTTCCTCTACTATACATACATGCTTCTTTAAGGGGTTTAGTTGCCATTAATATGCAATGAAACGTAAAATGTATAAGGTGAATTTTAACACTGTGCTGCCGGTGTACACTGGGATTGCGGTCGGTGTACTCTCCTTGCAAAGACAAAATGTTATGCTATATAAAAACTCTCATTACGTGGGCACAGCTGTTTAAGGCTGATTAATTGTGTAAAGACTCTTGTCTTAATGGCCTTCCTGAATTTGAACTGGCCCACTATGACGGGTGACTGGTGCTGGTCAGAGTTCTAGAGCAGTGAGGCCTGAACTGAAAGCCATCTTCTGAGTGTAACCAGGCAATACCTGGAGACGGCGAGAAGGTGAGGACAAAGTTACGCAATTGGTGAATTTCTAGAGTGCATGAGTGAGTTTGCCATTCTAGGATCAGGAAAGAATATGTAGATATTTGACTCTTATTTTAATGTTTACAATCAGTGCAAGGAACACATTGCAGAAGAGGCATGGCTGTGGTTTTTAAGTAATGTTGGTGCTGTTTTGTACTGAAGGTGGCACAAATTTGCAGTGCAAAGATGGACTTTTTGCTGTTAGCGAAGAGTGACGAAACAATTTATTGAAATGGCTTGGTATAGAAAGCCAAGATGTTGGATGATGTTTGCTGAATGTTTTCAAATTAAATTAACATGACTTGGTGACCTGTTTGAGTTTGGCTTCTATTCGAAGTTGGGCATTGTGGAGAATCGGAAGGACACACACTCTTTAAGGACATTGATACTTTTATTAAATGATAAATGACAATGGGGAATTCATTAGTTAAAGGAATAACCTTTCTCATTGTCCTACATAATACGTCCACTGTGCCTTATCACTAATTCAACAAAAGGGTAGGAGAATTACTCCCTTCTGCTTTCCGTACTTCTCTTCTTGATAATGGGCGATCTTTCCAGATTCTTTGGTCACTCTTTTTATCCATTCATACCGTAATTTTCTCAAATTGGCCACTTGTTTCCCACTCTCTGGCTAAGTGTCCTTGATTCGGGTTGATTTTTCCTTTGAGCATTAAACTCATATTCTGGCTTTCTTACTTCGCATTTGTCTCCTTTTGCAACAATTAATTCTCTGATTGGCAAAGTAGAGATATATTCCCTTTATGACTCAATCCTTCAAGTATCTCTTTTATTCAGATCATTCACGTTCATGAATATCGACCTTCTGCTTTTTCTCACTTTGTTTCCTCTTTCTAGAATGTTATTGAATTTCCTTACATTTGTACAGTTTAGGCCTATCAAGGAATTCACCACCTTGACGGAATTTTATCGTTTCCTTTCTCAAACTGTTCAAAGTTCAATTTCAACATACTTCCTCTTATGGCTTATGTATCACTGAGACGAGTTAGCCAGTATAATGCTCGTTTGAGATCTTCCCGTGCCTCCCTGGTTTCCCATTACCTTTCTCTTCATCAGGAATCCTCTATGGACTTCTTGCAGGTTGCACATAGGCCTTGCTTCTCCACTGTATGGCCACTCCGCATTCCTCTGCATCTCGCATCCACTCTTTGCATGTCCATTCAGCAACTTGGTATGGCAATGGGGAGCCACGCAGCTTGCTGTGGCTGCCCAATGGTGGCATCGGCACTGGTAGGGGACTGCTGCCCACCAGGATTCTCCTGTGGTCATGCCACCATCTCGCATCAAGTCGTGCTTGGCTTGCACCTTCTCAGGCCCTCGACTTTGTCAACCCCACTCAGGTTGTTCCTTCTCAACCTCTTGGCTACTCTGGCTTCTCAGCATCCTCCTTGATACTTCTCAGCATGTTTGTCTCTCAAGGGGTCTGTGTCCCCTGGCGGATCCGCCTCCTCTCTGTGTCACGTAACCAGCGGACCTCCCCTGCTTGAAAACAACTTCTCTCGCTTCTAGTTGCTCATCTTGCTTCGTGTCTGGCAAGTCTCCATATTTCAATCCATTCATCTCAGCGGATTGGATACTCCGGCTTAAAGAGACTTTCCTTTTCTTCCAAACAATAGCATCTGTTAGCTTCTTACTTGTCCGAGTTTTGATAGATGTTATGGTTCGAGTTTTGATAGATGTTATGGTTCGATAGTACCCTATTTTCCATCTTGTTTGGTGTATGGAGTTCCTCACAGGAACAGGAGTCTGTGTTCCCAAATGGGGAGTCTCTCCCAGTGAGGTCACACTTGCCTCCACCCCTAGGGTGGATGTTGTGGAGCGGGCTCACTTCCTTAGCCTTACCGGGGGGAGAACTCCCACCCCCCTCCCCCTCTTTAGGGAAACCGGGAAGTTCCCACAATTTGCCTCAGCATTAAATAAGGATTCTATCGTCATGTTGAATTTGCGCATGAACCGGATATCTGGCCATGAAAAGGGGGCAGAAGCTCCTGACTGCAGGGAAGCTGAGGCTTTAGAAAAAGAAATTTCAGCAGCGGCTGGGATTTATTTCTCATTGACCATCCATTCATTGACAGAAAGGCTAACATTTTAGACTGGTGGCTGTGACACCCAGATCAAGCCTCGTTTTGAGGCATGTGTTGGTGCTCTGAAAAATAAATGAAAACAAGCCTTGACTAAGCCGTTTTAGATTTGATGTAGGCATTGCATAGGTGTTTGCTCGATCTTACCATCATTTGCCAGGTATTGCCATGATCTGCTATGATACAAACATCATAAGGCAGTATTTGTTAGCATAAACCAGGTACGGCCAAGCTATACCCAACTACACACCTTATCAGTGGGTTGTGGCACTGCTATCCAAGGTATTCACACAAGGAGATGGATCATGCCATTCAATGCCCCAGTCAGGTAGTCGCCCCATTAACAGAGATTACTCTCCAGTGCCCCTCTTGTGACTGGATCTTATATAATGCCCTTGCAACAGTGAGGTGTACAGCAAAGCTGATCTCTTCCTCCTCCGACCCCACTTAGGTCCTGGATGAGAAGTTAGGGAGCCACTCAGTGACAGAAAAAGCTGTGCTCATATACATGCCCTGATGGTGACATGCCACGTACAGAGAAGCGCAGCAACCCCGTGCCAGTTCCTCCCTGTGCTGCGTGTGCACAGTCCTGCAAAGTTCATCGGTGGGTAGGAGGTGGTGTGGGGATGGGGGGGGGGGCTGAGATGCCATGCCTCTTTTCCTTTGCTTCCAAAATGATGGAGGTGTGGAATCCCTACTTGCTCCCTGCCTTGCCTTTTGTATGGCTGCCGGTTCTACTAGGATCCTATGCCTCTGGCAGCGGCGCCAGGGAAGCAAGACAGGCAGGGCAAGCACTGTAGGAACAGGTAAGGCAGGTCCATCTCCTGCTGCCTTCAGAAATTATGTATGATGTGAAGTTTCTTGGTACAACCTAAATGCTGATCTCAAGGGTCATATGGGGCACAAATATTTTTGGGGGAACATGGAAGAGATTGCATTACATGGTCATTTCCAGCTACTTTACCAATTTCTTTGGAGAGTGGCTTTGAAGTGTTCCTGCAATGTTGTTTTTTTTTTTTTTCAGCCACTGGCAAATTTCTGTTACCTTGGAAAGGGGAATGGTCAGTGAGTGGACGGGGGCGAGTTCTGCGGATTTTGAGGATTGTCTGTGATTGGAGTATATTTACAGGTCCCAGTTGGATAGTGTATATATTGCATGTGAGAGGATTGAGGTAGATGGTATATAAGAAACTATAGATGAGCTTCTGTGATCTGGGCTGCAGATACGGTTTTAAAATGGGAGCATGTTACTCACTGTTTTTGAAGATGGGAGTAGAATTATTTTTTAGGGAGTAAAAGGCATTTCTATTCCCAATGTTTTTCTTCCTTTTTGTGTTGTAAGTATAAAAAAACCTTTTCCCTAATCTAGATGGCTTCCTTCTTTGCACCCTGCAATTCATTCAAATGAAAAGTTGCATTTTTACGAAAATATGCTCTTTCATGTTACACTGATTTGCTGTTATCGCTGATCTGAACATATCCATATAGCTGTTTGGTTGGAAGCAGGGGCGGGCTTTAATAGTTTATCATTAGTCATTGGGAGAATATTTCTCCCTTTCGTTTTTATTGGGAGCATTTGGCTTGTTTTGGAGAGTTAGTGTTTGGTTTGCTGCTTAGTTGTATAGCTTGTTTCCATTCATTCCAATAGGAACCCCAGCATCTTGGCAACGTACAAACCACAAAGGCATTAAGAAACATTGTAAAAGGCAGTGGGGGGTCGGGTGGGTTAGGTTTCCAAACCCAGAGCAAACTTGTCCATGAGTTATTGCTTCTAATGATGCATCCTGGGAACGTGCAAGTGTAAAAAAGGAACTGAGAAACTATTCACTTCTGGATACTTTTAGTGAACGTAGATGCTGCTCACTGTAAACACGGCATGCTGGGGGGGGAAAAGTCTAAGCACCCAGTGACACGATTCACTGTGCTTGAAAAACTTCTTCCTGGCATAGAGACTAAAAGCCCAGAATAAACCCAGAAACTTTTGAATCACTGTATCGTAGAAAACAGAATCGAAAAGCACATATAAAAACTGAACTTTGATCGCGCAAACCAGGTAAAGACTCGACCCAAAGACAAGGGTCGGTACTAATATCAGCAGGAAGTTTAAGAAATAACGATTGATAAACTTCTATAGGTCTAGTCCTTAATATTTTAGAGTGTTGCAGCATCCTTGAAAAGCAAGTAGTCCAAGAAAGCCAGCTAGGAATGCTTGCAAGAAGTTATTGGAATAGGTATTTGCAGGGAGGGGATGGGTGGTGTAAGAGCTTTATCTTTGTAGTGTAGTTTTTCCTCCACTCCCCCTTCGATTACGAACTTCGTTTGGCTTGTGGACTGGGCAGTCGGTCTTGGAAGAAACGTCCCTAAAAAAAAAAAAAAAAAAAATTGGAGCATATCATACTCCGATCTTCCAGAAGTTGACTCGTATAGTGCTTAATGCTGGCCTCCTAAAGCCAGTGGTCAAAGTGAACGCAAAGAAGTAGTGTAACTGTGTTCCCTACTGACCTGCGCCCACACCTCCCTACCGCCACTCCCCCTCCCATGTGAAATACAAACCCCCAAACAAACACACCTGCTCTTTATGGGGATGTTCAGTGCAGGTCACTGAAGTGCAAGTTTCAACTTCTTACTAATACTTTTATTTTAATACAGAACAGTTCCAGAACGGTTTCTTTTTTAAAATGAAAGTATCGGAAGTATAAAACGTTAAAAAATGTTTCCCAAAAAGTAGAGGAGCAACGCTCCAGCCCTCTTTGACCACTGCCTAAAGCTTCAAAAAACCAGACTGCACATTGAACCCATGTTGTTTTGTATTCATTTGTAGAGCGCACTGGCCGTTGGGCAACTGGGCGCTTGTGAAGTCTTAGGTTACAGTTACATAAATGTTACATTTACAGTCAAGGTATCAGTTAGAAGTGATGTTATATTTGTATTTACAAAAACAGCTTGAGGCAGCACTAAGCAGGAGTGTACAGAGTGGAGAGATGTGTATATGTGCACCACAGGTGAGGTTAATGATACATATATGACAAATATGAGGTTAACATCTACAGTTATCGGTAACAGTAAGGATTAGGAGAGGTATAGGAAGAGGAGAGTTAGCGTGGGAGTGTTGATTTCAACACAAGTGTCTACGTAGGTGGAAATCGGTCAGTCAAAGGTAAAGCGTCAGCAGTCGTTGGTGTGTAGCCAGAGTTTAACGTTGGTTTTGAACGAGTGGAAGGAAGGTGTGGCTCTTAGGGAATCCGGGATAGAGTTCCATAGACGAGCTGCCAGTACTGGGAAGCTTGAGCCTCCAGTTCTGTTCAGATTGAAGTTGGGGATTCTAATACTATTGGCTTGAGCCTTTCTGATGGGGCGGTCAGATGTATGCTTAGTGAATTCCTCTGTGAGGTATGGAGGTGCTTTGTTATTGACAGTTGTGTGTAATGTTCAGGGTTTTTAGTTTGATTCTGTCCTTGATGGCCAACCAATTGGCGGCTCTTCTTTGGTCAGAAATGTGTTGTCCTTTGGGAATGCCTGATGCTGTTCTGTTCTGCTAATGTTGCCCCTGAAAATGGCAAAGTAGACTTGTTTAAAGAAAAGGGTATTGCTGAAGGGTATTGCCTCAAGGTATTCGAGTTTTATGTAGATGTGCCTCCAGTGTTTAAGCGCTGTAGTAGCAGGAACATTTGTTACCGAATGTAAGGGCACTTCACTTATCGTTCTTTGAAGGATGCATGTCTGATGCGGCCCTTCCATGATCTAAACCTGCACCTTGCTGCTCGGCACGTTTTGTTAGTTCGTGTCTTGATATGATATCGCCAGTTTAATTTTCAAAATGAGATTTTGATCACACTCGTAGAGTTCCACATTATAACAACATAGGATGCTCTCGTGAGCGTTTAAAACAAAAACGCCCATTCAAAAGCTCTCATGGCTACCTTGTCTGCTGAGGCTTGTGCTTTGCGTGCCCAACCGGACCTGCCCTCTCGCCCATTTGCAGCGAGCACTGCAAAGCTCCTGGACTGCCAACCACCCGTGTGCAGCTTTGTTCCCCGTGCTGACCCGTTATAACAATATAATAAAATAACACAACAGCCCGTTCTTTGTCCTTAGCACTGTATGTTATTGCATGAAAGGGACGTCACAGTGCTTGCGGGTATTGATCTAAATTTGAAAGCACCAGAGCCAAGCTAGGTAACTGTTGAAAATCTCTACCCCCCCATCGCCCAGGGGCGCACACAGTGTGGAGACTGTCGGACCAAATCATGACATTTCAGCACACACCAGACAACGGGCTCCGCGGCTTTATTTTGACGCAGCCAACGTAAGCATTTTTAATTCCCGCCGCTGGGGGACACAGGGCAGGATTAGGCTGTGTCCGCCCGAGTAGCTCCATAAGAGTTTCATGGGAAATATGCACGCTGTTTGTGTGCTGGGCAACCAGTGGTACAGCGATTCGAGGGCCAACTCAAGCAGACGCAATACAAGCGGACTCCCTCCTAGCTAAACAAGCATTGGCAATGCCAACAGTTTTGGCTTCTATCAGTTTTGGGACAGGTATCTTACAGGGCTATGCCTGAAAATGAAAAAAGTCTGGAACATGGTGTGATTATTACCTGGGCATATGATGACAGTACCTGTAAAATGCCCATCTAATACCACTACAAAAGCCACAACGGTTGGTTTTGTCCATGCTTGTTTTTAACAGGACATTGGTGTAAGGAACTGCTATAAATCAAGAGGCTGAAGGAACGCTTGGTTAAGACCTTTTTTTGTGTGTATACCAGTAGCACATTAACGGCTGCAATTAAGCTTTCAACTCTCGGCAGGCTGCTTAGAAATGTCACTGGCAGGCCGAAGTTTGGTGTTACTGCTTGGTTGCGTTTGCTCACTGAGATCCCCAGAGGATATGTGTTTTGGGCCGGGTGGCTCAACTATTCTGTGGGCAGGGCCATAGAGATTGGCATGTCCATGGGCAGTTGATGTGTGGGTAAATAACCAAACTCCCAGTGTCCTTCATTGCGGTCAGCTATCTCTCAGCTGTACGCCAATGCAATAGTTGTGACTTAGAGATGGTGTTTAAGCACCGCCTTATAAGCACAAATAAAGTCACTTAACTTGGCCACTTCTGGCTGTTGGAGGGATTTGGGAAACCGTGAGGCAGGGCCCTGTGTGGTAATCTGTGCTACAGGAGTGATGCACGAGGGAGACTGGTTACAGGAGAGCGGGAAGAATCCAGGAGCCACAAGTGAAACTCTGGCGGCATAATAGCAGGCCAGAAGGTGAGAGGAAGGCAGGCTACAAAAGGAGGGAGAGAACATGTACTGGAGGTGGTCACGTGGTGCAGAAAGGGAACACAGCAGGTTGCTGTTGGGTAAAGACAGGCTGCGAAGGTGAGGGGCTGCAGGTAGAGGTAGATTACTGTCGGTGGTATTTTACCCGCTATTGGCTATGTGGGTTAGTGATGATCATGCTATAGGAACAATCCAGGTTTCTAGGGGCTCAAAGGGTCCTTCCCATGTGTCTGGCTTACCAAATTAAGGGCAATGGTGCTTTGTGTTGTGGATTACTCGTGTGGCAATGTTACTTAACATCCCGAGAGATTTGTCGTTTTCTAGCTTTTATTATATATTTTTTCTTTTCTTTTGTGCCTTACCCGATCTGCACTTGTTAAATGCAAACCTGCCTCACACATTGGTACAATGTATACAGACTGCTATACATACTGGTTTGAAGGTGGTCTTTGAGGGTAATGTGAATTAATGACATGATGATATGGGCTTTGTTCCTGGGCATTATAACGGCACTAGCTGGGACCAACTCTGATTTGCATATGGACATTTCTCTTCTGTCATAGCATAGCAGGCTGAAGGGGATTGTCCAGAGAGTTGCCTAGAGCAAAGTCTGGTGGAAAGTTTTGAATGAATCATAACCTCTATCACTCTTCTGGTTTTCAAAAGTTGCGCCAGTCAGACCAGTGGCATGCTCAGACATTGATCTGCCTTGAGCTTTCCATGCCTGTAGACCCAAGCAAAACCTCACTGATGCCCAGTGAGACAAACAGTCTGCGGTTGCTTGTGGATTTTCAGAAGGGATGTGACTAACAGTTTAGGGTTTGACTGCCTCTTTTGGGGGTGAGACCAAGACGGATTTGCATTTACCCTTCTCTTTAGTAATATGGAGGCTGAAAAACAATGAGGGTTTCTCAGAACAATGACCGAGATTATGATTCATTCCAAAGCCTCAGCCAACACTTCTGTTTATGTGAAGTATTTGATGATGGCTCCGTTTTCTGAGCTGGGGCAACTAGCAAGGCAAGTAACCTTTGGATAATAAATGGGTTATGCCAGGCCTAGTGCCTGGGCCTCGGTCTTTGAAACCTGTGAAACCCTGTGGCACAGTGAGGAACCTTAGTCGACTCTCTATTGAGTTACCTCTCACAGGTATGTACATTTAGGAGAGCTCCAGCATTGGCAGAACCTTAATACAATTAGACGCACACACGTTCTGTGTAATGCTATTCTATTCTTGAGTGATACCATTGGATCAGTTATAGTATATTATGATTTGAAAGATTTTGGCAGTAATGGATGGTTGAGGTTAGGTGCCCTGACAGAAAATAAGATGTGTTGGGGGCTGCAATTGGGAGCAAGTTATAGTCACCCTGCCAGTTGGCTACGTCAAGGGATTAAGAGTGGTTTTGCTACCATGAATTGCGCACACAACCAATATTGTTAAAGCTCATTGAGCAATATGTAAATCAACACAGCCGACAAGTGTTTGGGGCAACAACGCTCTTCTTCCCAAGGCTGCAAAATATATCACATAATTGTTGTACATATTTAACATGATCATATGTAGTAAACCAGAAATGGCAAACGGGCCCAAAAATCAAAAAGGGGGGTGGTGTAGTATTGCATTTCAGACCAAAATAGTTATTGCCCAACATAATGTTTTGGGCCTGAATGTTTGCTATTTCTGGTTTACTACATATGATCATGTTAAATATGTACACAAATTATGTGATCTTATTTTGCAGCCTTGGAAGAAGAGCGTCGTTGCTCAAAACGTGTCGGCTGTGTTGATTTACATTAAATATTGCTCAATGAGCTTTAACAATATTGGTTGTGTGCGCAATTCATGGTAGCAAACCCACTCTTTTAGCATATTATGTTCGGCTTCCAATTGTAATAATCCGTTACCTGGTCCAGAAACGTGCCATATGATGCAACATAGTATTTCAAATGGGTTTTCTTTGTTTTGGCATATAATAATCATTGGACATGTTTTTAATTGGGGGCACACAGTAACCCTATAGGCCCTGCCACCTGGTTTTGCATCCAGCAGTGCTTTGTATTCGAAAATAGTTCTGTAAAATGCTTTTTTTTTTTTTTTTTCTCAAATTGTTCCCAAGATTTTCTTGGTTCGGTCGGTGGGACCCAATATACAATGCCCAGTGGTAGCCTGGCTCTGTCGCACACTCGCAGTGGGTCTGGTATGAAATTATTTCGAGGGGATCCTCCAGTCCCCGTCATCCCGCAAGTGCTGCGGAGGTTACGGAAGTTCGGTTCCCGGATGATCCTCATTGCTCCGGCGTGGGCTCGGAGGACGTCTTCCCTACCGAGACGATCTGCTCTCACGGGAGGGGGGGGTCAGGTTCTCCATCCAGAGGTCGGATCCCTCAACCTTCACGCTTGGCTTCTGAAAGGTTGAGGTATATGGATTGGGACCTCCCTGAAGACGTGATGGAGGTGTTGCTTTCGGCCCGAAGGCCAGCAACAAAGTCTCTGTACCGTTGCCATTGGCGTAAGTTCTGCGACTGGTGCCGAGTTCAGAATGTGGATCCTTTTGCATGTGACATCCCCATGGTTCTGTCCTTTTTACTTTCTTTGGCCCACAGGGGCTTGCAAGTGGGTACCGTTAAAGGTTACCTGGCGGCGCTGTCCATCTTTAAGCGCTCGTCTGAAGAGTGTTCTTACTTTAAAATCCCTTTAATTTCACAGTTTCTGAAAGGGCTCACTAATGTGTTCCCTCCGTCACCTTTCCTGGTGCCCGGTTGGGATTTAAACCTTGTTCTTAAGTTTCTTATGGGTGCTCCGTTTGAGCCTTTACATTCTTGCCCTTTGAGGCTGTTAACTCTGAAAACTGTGTTTTTAGTTGCGGTTACTTCCGCTCGCAGAGTGAGTGAGTTACAGGCACTTTCAGTTAAGCCACCCTTCACTGTATTTCACAAGGACAGGGTTGTCCTTAGAGTTCGTCGTCCTTTTCTTCCGAAGGTAGTGACGGAATTTCATTTGGCCCAGAAGGTTGTTCTTCCGGCATTCTATCCTCCTCCGCATACTGGTAAGGAAGAGGAGAGGCTCCATAGGCTTGATCCTAGGAGAGCTTTAAGCTTTTATGTTTCACGCATGTCCCGGGTCAGAGTGGACGATCAACTCTTTATTGGTTACGCTGGAAAGCGTTTAGGGCAAGCTGTGACGAAACAGACTTTGTCTCGCTGGATTATTTTGGCCATCTCGGAATGCTACCGCTTGGCGGGTAAGGACCCACCGGCTGGCTTGCGGGCCCATTCTACCAGGGGTATGGCTGCATCTACTGCCCTGCAGAGGGGTGTTCCTATTCGCAACATCTGTGATGCAGCCACCTGGGCTTCAGTACATACATTTGTACGTCACTATTCCCTTGATTCCATCCGAGCACAGGATCTGGCCTTTGGCAAGGCGGTCCTTTGCTCTGCTATTTGATTGGCTATTCTAAATTTTGATTCTAAATTCTTTCCCTCCTCCTTGCTCTGGTACTGCTTTGGGAGTCTGTCATAGATATGGAATATGTCGGAGGACCCAATCCCCTCGAAGAACAAGTTACTTTCTTACCTGGTAACGTTCTTTCGATGGGATGGTCCGACGACGTATTCCATATCGCTCCCGCCCTGCCTTCCCCGCTGCAGAATTTCTTTTGCGATTGCAGCTTACGTTCCGCAAGGCTTTGTGTCTGACTGGCAGTTGACTAATGTCACACGTTCTGGGGGAAAAAACTACAACTGAGACTACGGGCGTCGTGTGTCCTACTTATCACATCGGATGACGTCGGAGGAGGTCCTCGACGACGGCGCATCGACGCAGACGCCGAAAAAAGGTTCCAAAGCAGCACAGCTGTGGTGATTACATGTCATAGATATGGAATACGTCGTCGGACCATCCCATCGAAAGAACGTTACCAGGTAAGAAAGTAACTTGTTCATTTCAGGGATGCTTTTAGATCCCAGTCTAGCCCAGCTCCGACCCTTTATCACTTCTGCCTCGTGGAAAAGTCCGCTTTAAATAGGAATGTCACCATCCTGAATGTGTTCAGATCACATTTACTCATGGAGTGCTCACACGACACATTACTTCCCCAGTTATTTAACAATACATTTTGAATTTCTGTTTTTATTTTTTTAGTAAAAATAAAAATAGGATTATACTGATGCGTCATGCGCAAGGGTGTTCATATTCCCTGGCACAGAAAAGATTAAGGGCAAGCATTCCAAAAGAGTGCAAACATAACTGTGCATGCTGTGTGGGGGATTTGGGGGCAGCGGTGATAAACTCCATTTTGCCCATCACGTATATAATTCTTAGGTAGTGCGTGCTTTGTGAACTGAGCACGTGCACACCCATCCAGACCCAGCCCAGATTCTGCATGTACTTGTGATTCAAGCACACATCCCTGTTATCACTGACCAGTTTGTCACATAAAATGAGTGTGGAGGTCAAACCTATTGTCTTGTCATTCGGCAAGGTGTGCTTTTTTTGATAAAGCAGGGACCAGGTGATAGCTAGCAGAAGTCATGTTCATGCAAACAGTAAATTAATTGTTCCGTCTCTAAATGACAGAACCCTTCAGATTGCCTTCTACTAGGGAGCCAGACACCCCTTTGAGGCTCAATCGGGGCCTCGTTTTCTGAGAAGTGTTGCCTAAAAGTTAGAGAAGCGCACAGTCACTCCCAATCTTGCACCCTCCAAGTTTTTATTATTGCCAGGGAGCCTTGCGAGGTAGTGTTCCAATAGGAAAACGCTGCTCAAGCTTGTCCGATGGAGAAGAGTTTGTGAGACACCAGTCCAGAGGTGTGCTTAAAGGGGGAACCGATCGCTAGATAATAGGAGATGCAAACATTTGGCTGGATGGGACTCTTTATTTTTCTGAAATTGTGGCTTAAAATCTTGAATATATTTACCATAGTATTAACTCAGTCGCATTTCAATACAGAAGGAGAGTATTCTGATTAATGAGCCTATTCTGAAAAGGTTGTGCTATCCAGGAATGGCACTGACCTCTCCTCTGAAAAGGTTGTGCTATCCAGGAATGGCACTGACCTCTCCTCTGAAAAGGTTATGCTATCCAGGAATGGCACTGACCTCTCCAGAACATAGTAAGAGCTTTAGGGAATACATATGACCAGTAAAGGAACCAGATCTGAGTGATTGCTTTTAATTAATTTGGGTCTCAGAATGAAGTCCCTTCCTTGGACAGTGGCGTGTATAACTTGATCTTAGGCAGTGAGATCATACGTCTGAGGGAATGCTCTAATGATGTTGCAGTTTCCCTCCTTAAGAAGCCATGCGATGCTTGAATCCAGGTTGAGCTAGAACGGATCACTGCTCACGAGCCAAAGACTGTGGAAAGTGCCAGCAAAATAACGGTTGCCGCTAGACTACACTAACCTACATACTGCATCTGGAATGTGCCACTCACCTGAACAAGTTCTTCAGTGGTCACCACCTGCTCACCATACATCCCTTTTGAGAAAAGTTTGCATTTTGCAGAACTGGCAAATGCTGATCAGATTAGTTTTCCCCAAAGACTTCATAAAGACAGTGTCATTATGACTTGGACCCATTCATTTTCAACTAAAGGGTTGCAAACTCCTGGCCGATAGTTAGCCTCGAGTTGTAGCCTATAAGTGCTTGGTTTGCTTGACATGACCTACGTTGTACTGAGTTTGGAGATGTGAGGGGGCATTAGGACACACGAGAAGGCATATAAATAAAAACGGGATTTGTACAATGAGCGTCCTGTGTAGAAGTTAGATTTGCAGTCAGCTATGTATTAGATCCTTCTTTCCCAGGTGTAGCTCCTGCGTACGGAGGGGGCACAGGGGGGCATGAAGGGGTGCAGGGGTTATCTACACAGAAGTGGATTTAAGTTCTTAGTTAACTAATGTTTCCTTCGATCCCTGAGCTTGCATGCATTCCTCATTTAAGACCTACAAAACAAAAGCAAAAAAAGGACTGGGCTGAGGGCTCCCAATGTCTGCCAATAGTCGGGGAAATGGCAGCCCTCTTGTGTGTGCAGAGAGTGGGAGCAAAAAGTGGTGTGCCTGCACTGTTTAACAGCGCATCGGTAGGGCGTGCGTGAGTGACTGTATTCCAGTCCTGGGTTTATCCGATGCGGCCGATGGTATCCAAACAAGATAGCAATATAGCATGTCAGGGAGACAGACAGACGGACGGATGGATGGATGGCATGGGCCAGTGGCAGCAGTGGAGCTCAGTGAGCCAGCATCCGGGTTCACCTTTCCCTTTCAGAGTTCTGAAATGGGCTCATGTGTCCTATGCCATGGTCTTGCCAGTTGGGCCATGGTTATGTTTTCAGAAGGCTTTCTCGCCTACTGAATCCATGTGAACAATCTTTTAACTGCAGGTGATTTTCTTGGACTACGATAAAACGCTGGGGACTGAAGAAGAGGTATTTGTACTAGTGATTAAATGCACAGGCATGCCTCTAAAGTTCCCTTTCAAAGCTGTGCTCAAACATTAGTTCTGCTCCTCTGGAAGCCATACCTGAGGTTCCAAGTTAAACACACACACTGTCAAAACCTTTAGTTCAGACATCCAGTAATGTAAATGTCAGCTTTTGCTGTCAGTGAAGATGACACAAAGTGCTTGGAGCTGCAAAGTCGACCACTGCCCTAGGCAGCGCCTTCTTTTAAGAATCCATTGTAAGTCTTCCTGGAATTCGCTTACCATAACCTCCACACTGGTACTGTGCAGCTGCTTTGCCTTAAATCGATTTCATATTAAATATGTATTTACCTGTACATACTTCCACGGCTAGCTATTGGAGGTTATTCCACCTGACGGAGTGGTCTCGGCGGCTAGTCTACTTCTACCCAGGCACATGAAGCAGCTCTTAATTTGCAACATGAAAGGTCTACCATTTCGTTGGTCTCATTTCTTCTTTTTTGTCCAGGTAATCTCTAAGGAACCAGTTCTGTATATTTTTCAAAATTGTTTCCATAAATACCCGTGCACTGGAACATCTGCGTCGTCAAGGTTGTATTCAGTGGAGGCAATGGAAATAAAATTACTCTCGGCACCCACCTCCTCAGGAGCGGGGGTCATGGGTGCAGAGTCGTGGTAGGCAAGTGGGCTTGTAAAAAGAACTGTGAAAATGCAGGACTAAAATGGCATTTATTTTATAGCAATGACTTGAAACATGCCCAAATTGCATAATAAATCAATCTGATAATAAACATATGAAGCAACAGGTTTGCTCTTAGCTTTATTTTCCCATTCCTGAATGGAGGCCCACAATTACCAGCATGCAAGGTAATGTGAGCCTAAAAAAAATCTTCTGAGTTTTAAACTGCAATATCAATAGTGAAAGAAGTGAGGGAATGCATGAAGCAATCATCTGCTTGTAAACCTTGTTCCGCTCATCACGTGACTTTAGCACCCCCCTCCCATTTCTAACGACCCACATTTGTAACCCTAAAGGGACATGCCAGACTAAAGCAACTGCCCATTACCCAATCTCTGCAGTGGCTGCAGCCGTTTAACATTAATCACACTTTAAGGTGCTTTTAAAGGACACATGAAACAAGCAAACACGGAGCAAAGCTTTTCTGAGCTTTGTAGTTAATACCAGAGTGATGGGGATGGCAAACCACTGTGGGTGTAATGTTCGGTGGCTCCGACATGGGCTTTTGGTTTTCTCTCATCCGGTGAAACCAATTTTTCTGATTTACATATCTGAGGAAATCTGGTCCAATCAAATCTATTGGCCTGGGTACATTTGATGGGGCAAGAGCCAAGCAGTGAAAGATCCGCTTGTACACGTGCTTAGGATTACAAGCTCTACGTTTTCAGGAAGGCAAGCGACTGTTTCTTTCAATCTTTTCCCTATGTTTCTGAAGATGGGGCTGTTGACTCTATCAGGCCACCGAGCACTGTTAATTTAAATGGATGATGTTCGCATACACTCGAAAGGGGCTGCAGGAAATCCCTGGGGATGTGCTTTTTACATTGCGTCCCTTGCTGTCTCTTCTGTCTTAACGATCAGTTTTTTGTATTTATCGTTCTGTCTTCTTACCTAGCAATTTAAAACTCTAATGTATTTTATAATGTAGAAATAAAACTAGTCATTTCCTGAATTATTAATAGACGTTTTATAATTGGCAATCCTGGAAGCAAGTTCCCTATGGCAATTTGTTTAGATATTGTCTACCTGTTTAGACATCTATGCAAACATTCTGCTCATCTAGTGATTGAGGTTATTTGACAGGGTCCTGGGCTCTCGGGTACAGGCAAGATATACAAGGAATTGGGGGCATTTTCCGCAAGTAATTCCAAGCTTGGCTTGATGGTCTGGGAGTAGTGTCTCTCTGCATGGCTTTTGGTAGGGACCCGTGTAGGGCCTAAAAATAAAACGAGGGGGACTGGCCAATTAACATAGACAATGTGAAGTGGTGTTTCGAGAAATTAACATATTTTACTGTAAAATATGCCCATTTCATTCAGTTGCCCATACCTTATCATAGAGAGTGCACAGAACAAATGGGCCATTTGCCCCTCAGAATATCAACACATGGCAAATTACCCCAGAGAGCATGCTTTCATATCCTGTTGCTGGCAAAGTATGAAAGGTACGCACCTTTTATGCCCAAATAATCTGTAGCAAAATCTTACCTACAGAGCAAAGTCAGTATATATATCGGATATTTTACCTATGGAGTGCTTAACCTTTCATGTGGTCTTTTGGGGAAACGTCGGTGCAGGGCCGGATGTAGATGGGTTGGGGGATGGTGGGGCGGCTGCCCATATCAACATGAGTTGTGGGGGCCCCCCCTTGCCTTCCAGTTGGGTAGCCCCTGTGGGGTGATTATTTACGCACCTGGGGAAGGGCCGTTGGCCAGTCAGAGGACTGGAACAGCGGGTGAAAATATACAGTCTCTGTCCGCTGTTCCAGCCATCCGAGGCCCTTCCCTGGGTAGCGCAATCTGTCGGGGCGTTCTTTTTTTAAAAAATGTTTTTTTTCTTCCCTCAGGAGATTGGCTGCGCAAGCAGTGGTGAAAAAAAATTGCTTCCCGGATGAACCCTGCAGTGTGAATGGCTTTCACTGGTTGGGGGAAGGGTGCAGGGGGACATGGCCAGTAACAACCCACAGCCCGAGCCGAGGCCCTCTCTTCGCTTGGACCTACAATGGCTGAGGCTGGCAGCCTGTTACTGGCCATGTCCACTGCCCCCCTCGCCCTTGCAAAGCCATATTTAAGTTATAAGAATACAGCAATTAGTTGATAGCTGCAGATTATCGTGGGACATTGTGAGGAATTTGACAATTCACACAGTGGATGTGCACGCTCCTGGGCTTTTTATGAAATTTTATATGAAATTGAATGATGGTAGATCAACCTCTTTAAAATGTGTGGGGCTAATCCACACACATTTTCCTATGATCACTGCATGAGATATGCATAGACCTTTGTTCGTTGGGTGGACACATCCTATGGGTGCACCCCCGCCATATTTACTTGGGATCTGACAGGTGGAGTACACAATGCATCTCCAGAAGGGGGATGGCCAAACCTTCCCCCTGCCATGCCCAGCCTAATTAGCAAAGGCTCCATGGATTCACCATGTCCTTTTGTTGAGCCATGTGGCAGCATTTGCATAATAATCAGTTAGATTCAAACGGCCCTACATGGCTCCCGCCCTCAGTATCAATTGACAGTAAAATGTAATGTCTGGGACTGTGTGTATTATAGTAGTCCTCCTCTGCAGGAGGACCCCATGCAAAATGTACGTGAATGTGGTCTATGGTAGCCAGAAAGTTTGGTCTCGCCACAGCTTCAAGGGAGACCTGCTGCTTTAATCGGGAACCACAGAAAGCTCCATTAACCAGAGAGATCCTTTGATCAACAACAGACAGGAAGGTGGATGGTACTTAGTATTACATGTTTTCACCCCATTACCTTTTTTGTTGCAAAGCACTCTGGTTATGACTTCACACATACAGGAGATTGCTGGTAGGGACCCAGGATTTGTTCACTAAGGTAGGCTTATCTTACACCAGTCCCTGTGGTCCATTTGGCTTTAAAGGAAGGCCAAGCCCCTCTTATGAGTAGATCTGAAGGCTTCACCAGAAACGGAAGGAAGAACTCCTCATTGGACCCTGGCTGAAGGTACAGTCTGTTTTATATCTTCCGCCAGTGAAGGAAGGTCAGGACCTCCAAGAGGAAAGCAAGATCCCTCCCCTAAACATCTCCCAGGGAACAGAGGACGATACTGAATTCAGAGCGACCTCCAGCAGCTCCAGAACCAGTACCCAGCCAGCACACAACGTGCCCTGCTAGGCTCTGCAGCAAGCTTCCTAGGTGCAAAATGCCAGAGAGTCTCTGAACCAAACCAAGGATGCTGCCTGCAACACTCCTCGGCTTTTGGCCATCCGCCTTAAAGGACGACATGTAAGTGACTTCAATCAAGCACTCCAACTAAGTCAATGCCTAGTCTGGGCTGCCCAATGGAAGCCCTTATTCATATATTTTTATGTCAAGTTCTTAAATCTGGATGATAAACCCTTATATAACGCCCCTCTCTTTGAATCCCCCTGACCTCACTGAGCAAAGTAGGTTTGTTTTGCAAATTAAAAGGTTTATTGATCACACTTTTATGAATAAATTAATATTTGATAGCACACTTATGAATATGAACAGTGATCAGTATTGGGTAATATTACAATAGCGACAATTCTTTAATCAGAAAGGAGTAGGAATAGGAAGGATAAAGTAGCAGAGAATACTTTTACGGATCAAGGAAATGCAAGATGGGAAAGAATGCAGGCACAGAAATAAAACTCAATATGGATACAACAAGAGGTAATATGATCACTTTTTCCCTTGTGACAACTAACCCTCCCTCCCCCCTGTGCAATATGAAGAGATGGAAATGAGGGCACACAGGTTTTCAGGAATACAATCAGAAGCAGTTCAGTTCCCATTCGCCCCAGCAAGCTTAGAGAAACTGGGATGATTTTAAAACACAGGCCAAATACTTTTAAATGTGATTGCAATGAAGTGAAAAATATGCTTAAAATGATTTTTAATTCCCTATAGGAGATTCAGGGTAGGCGATAGCTACTTTGAATTAGTTCAGGTCAACACTAGCAATGATTCAGGATGATTATCAGAGTGAAAACGAATTTCAGCAGTGGAAAGCAAGAAGCAGCTATTTTTACAAGTGGTGAAATTGAGCCAAATTGCAATTCGCGGCACTTTTTCCGAGTGCGTTAACCGCGATTATGGAAAAACTATAAGGAGTTGGAAGGTCGTTTTGGGTTTGTTGGAAAGCTTAGGTTCTTAGCTTTAAAATGACAGTTAAATCTCTAGGACATACGGTTCAAAAGATACGGACATTTTTGTGGAGGTAGATTTTCAGAAATGAAGTCAAAATTTCAGAATGACAGATGACACTTTTGCAGCTTTGAAATCACAGAATGGACACACTATTTCTATGCAGTTCTGGACAGGTTGAAATGGTTTGAATAAGATTACTTTAAACTAAGAGATGGGTTCTGGACAGTTCTAGATACTCTCTCCTAGTTTTGGAAGGGAATCGTCACAGATCTGGTCAGGTTTGGGCTGCGGTTCTCTCGCCACGGGATGGTCTCTGGCACTGGTTCTGCTCACAGCGGGGCCTCTGGTCTGCTATCGGCACTGCACAGCGGTCTGGTCTGGGTCTGCTGGGTTCTGGGTACAGCTCTGCTTTCTGAGTCTGGATATGGTTCTGGCACAGGGTTCTAGCCAGAATCAAACAGTTCACCCGGCTGTTGAATAGTTTGGTTAGGTTGCTGGATTCTGGGGCCCCTGAAAAGAGTTCAGCTTTTGGGTTTGGCCCATGCTTAAGGTTCTAGAGCCTGGATTCTAAGTTCTGGTCTCTGGATATTGTCTGGGTTTGAAGTCGTCCGGCCAAGTGCTGCGCAAGAAATCGATTCAAGAGTGGAAAATGAATGTCCCTATCTGGGTCTCAGCAGTCTTTTTTATGTCTTTCCAAAGGGGGTGTGGAGGCTGACTTTCTATGCCCAACCCACTAAGGATTTGATAGGTTAAAGGATTTACTGTCCTCTGACTGGAGAACGGAGTTGTGAGTCACAATGAGTCATCGGTTATCATCTTTATGGCTCAAGGAAAGGACACTCCCCTTTGTGTCCGTACAGCATATCTTCTTTTTCATAAAACACATATTTACAATATACCCCACGTGTTAATATTACCTAAATTGCATGAGGGATTGCTTAAGGTACAGTTCAGCTCAAGTCACATGTTTCTACGAGCTTGGGTTCAGAAATGACAACATTTTGTGCTTTTGATGGGTTTCGCAATATTAATTTTGCATCAAATCTTACACGGAGGTACACACCCTCTCTAAGCATATTACTGGAAGTTCTTAGGTTTCTAGCATAAACACTGCACCCACAATATTAATAATTATGGGGCTTGGCCTCAGAACATCCCACAGCGTCCAGCTTAGTCTCAAATTGTGAGTGATCTTGTCATATTAATCTCCAAATTGTACATTTTTGTCCGCTTGGTATAACTAGTTATCAGTATTCTCATAAACATATATTTGCTGGACTCTCTGAATCCAGTCGTTTGCCTCCGCCCCTAGAAACTTGGTTTGACTCAGATCAGATGTCTTGCCTTCCGCCAGAGCAGTGTTGTTCAGGCACACCCAAATCAGCATATCCTATTCAGCTGAAAGAATCCTTTGTCTTGTTTCTCCAGGCTGCAGGGAAATTCTCCTCCCTCTTAATCAACAGGACCATGTGGTTTCCTGTGCTGTTGCTGAGAAGGCTAGGTGTGAAGGCTTCCCATGAACAGCCAGCCTTTTGAAGTCTCAGCTAACTCAGGTTCCTTTTTAGCTTCAGAAATACAGGTCTCCTGTCAGAATTTAGATCGCTAGCGCCGGTCAGTGTCAAGCACCGGTTTTGTACCCATTTTTGACAGCTGCCTTACCAGTAAGCAATCCTCAAAATATACTTTGTTCAAATATGGATGCACTTCTGTGGACCTCAGATTCATGTAGATTCTTGCGGGAGAATGTTGACCCCCCCCTGCCCCCAACAAGGAGGTGGGATCTTTTTTATTGTTTTGTGAGCCATGATTTTAGCAATTTTTGACATCAAGAAAATGAATTCCCAACAACTCTAGGTTGCTTTTGGCAATCAGTATTGCTATTTCCAAGTGGTTCCAGGCTACTGTGTGTGTAGCCCAGTGGTGGTATTAGGCAGTGACCTCCTGTGCTCACTAATATAGGCAGACGTGGGTGGCAGCCTATTCCATTTTTTTACAGCGATTTTTGGCTGGTTTTGAGCGAGCAGTATGCTTTCCAGTGGCCATTCTGATGTTTCTGCGGCCAGCACTGCACAGTACTGTTGTAGGGCTTGGATGAGTGGGTTGAAACATCCCACAGACATGAGCCCAGTGAAGAAGCTAGAAGTGCATCAACAAGCATATATCGACGTCCGCCTCAAAGGACATTTTCGAGCAAGCCGAGCTGCAACCAACTGCACCGATGACTGTTATGCTGCGGTCGCTAGCGCCATCCGAGAAGCCTCAACCAGTGCTTCAGAACCGCCGACAAGCACTGAGACCACGATTACTGACCCTGAGCCCGAGGTTTTGGGCAACCTGCAGTCGTCCGTCCAGCCTCGCTCAGCAAGCTGGCTGCCACCTGATTCCCACAACTATCTCTGGTCTTGAACTCTGTCGCAGAAGCTGCAAAGCACCCTGAAACAGACTCGACCCTGTTGAGTACCAAGAGCTCTAGCAGTACAAGATGCATTGTGGTTCTGTCCTCCTGGTCCTTCTCCAAAGGCTCCTAGTGACATTTTACGACCCCATTGCTCCCTTTGTGCTGAAACCAAGTATCCTTGAACTATAGTGATTATTTACCATACAAGCTACCCTCTTGCCAGTATTCAGAGTGCATCCCTTTTGCTTTTTTGAAACTGTCTGTCCTCTGCATTCTTTTACAGGTTGGGCTGTATTTTGTAGTTCGCTGGAACTGGAATTACCTTGTCTGGACAGTCCCTTTTAATCTTTGGTTAATAATTGTATTTTCGCTGTGTTGTAAATAACCATCGATCCACGACCTTTCAGAAATGAACCTTGCGTTCTGTCCAGATTACCAAAATTGGACAAGGTTTATAATTTGCTTGGGTTTTAAATCTGTTTGTCTCCCTTGTGGTGTACTAGAGGTGTGGGGCGATTAATGGTTTAGAAACGGATATTCATCCCTGGACCACTGCTGCCTTGGAGGTTGATTCGTCACACAGCTAGCAGGAGCCGAAACACTTGAAAAGCTATTCATCACTGTTTGATAGAAGTGGGCTGTAACTGCAAGGGAGAGGTGATGGCCTGAGAGGGCCAGCAAAGGCAGCCAGTTTCATGTGCGCTGGGGCTGGGCATGTTTAATATCCCGCATTAAAGGATTAATTCTGTGTCAAAAGCAGCAGCTGCCCTGTCTTTCCCTGGGGCCCATTACAAAAGTGTGAAAGGCCCTGATGCTGTTCCTGAGTCTGCCCTAGAAACCTGACAAACTTGACTACTGCGGTTCCCATCCCCGCATCTGCACTATTCAAAAAACATAATTTAAATTCAGTTAAATGGAGCAAACTAATTTTATTTAGTCCAATTATTGCACAGAAACAGGTGTTGTGTAACCATCCCACTCTTTATTTCTTTGTGTGTATAATCTCCTGTGCCCAGTGCTTTCCTGGAGCTTTGATTCAGTTGCTGTAAAACCCCCTACCCACCCCCCCCCCACACACATGGTCCTCTTCCCTAACTTGGTCTATGCCCATGAAAAGGATGGGAGTACAGTTTGCAGAGCCAGCAGTGGGTGTGGGAAGCCACTCTCCAAGGGCCCCTAATTCATGTCCCGGTCTGCCCCTCCTGCCCACTCTTCCATGCCTGGTTTCAAAAATCAAAGTATGTGTTTTAAGAACTTATTTTTGAAAGTCTACACTTGGTGCACGTTCGGTCAAACACGACGTACCATATTGTGAAACCTAGGCCTCTCTCCCTCTATTCAGGATTCTCAAATCTTGGTGTGTCCTATTATATTGTGAAACCTAGACCTTTCTCGCACTATGCAGGAGTCTCAAATCTAGGTGTGGTCTCCCGTACCTGATCATTGGTTTGGGGAATCTGGGTGTAACTCGCCCATATCTGCCTAGAGTACTGTGAAACTTAGGCCTTTATAACAATATTCAAAAACTCAAGTCTAGGTGGGTGCTCCCAACGTACCTATATACCTTGGAACCTAGGCTTTCTCCCACTAGACAGGAATACAAAGCTGGGTTTACCTCGAATATCTGTCTATTGTATAGTGAGGCATAGCAACCGTTCCAATAGATAGGAACCACAAATATAGGTGTACTCCCCAGCACATGCCATTTGCCTAACCCCAGAACCTCACCACCTTCCAGGAACACACAGCTAGCCACATAAGGCAATTGCTTAGAGCCGTACTTTGCCCCAGTCAACTGCAAACCCATAGTCTAATTTCAGGAGCTAGTTAGTCCAACAGTGTGCACCCCCACTGAAAAACCCTAAGTAAACGGAGCGTGCCCTGCTTAAACACTCGGCCAGCGGATGATAGAGGTTGGGAACAATTGAATAAATCACTACCCGGCCAACCACAGTTGAAAGCCCTACAGGTGGGCTACAGCCCCTGTAACTAAAGTCCGAACTATCGCACCACCAAAGACGCTAAAATGCCCCATCAAAGAGCAGGACGCCACCAAAGAGAAACAGAAAATAAAACGAACCAACCAGATACGTGCCCGACTCCAGCAGAAACTGTCACAAATACAGAACACACGCCGGAAAACAACCCAGCAAACAAATAAGACAAGAAGAGATAAATCCCTATATCTAACACTGTATCTCGTAACCTCCTCACCTCCTCAACTCATCAGCACTAATACGTCCAAGCACTCCGAGAACCACCCAGAGCCCCGCAGGAAGAAAAGAGAACAGAAGACCCAAGATAGGGAAGGAATTAAACAAACACCCTCACCCCTTTCGTGAAGGCACGGCAAGCAACCACAGCAAAACATAAAGGATGAAGAAGCAGAAGAAATTATCAACCAACAGTCAACCTAACGGTTTGTTTCTGCAAGGAAGCAGAATACATGGAGCACCAACCAAACTGTGACCTAAACCAAGAAGAAGCCCAACAGAACAACCACAAGACGACAAAGCAAGGATTAAAAAACAATTCTAACCGCGTCACAAAGATCCACTGCAATCTCATCAACGCCAGATCAATGTCCAAACATGCCACTGAGATTGTCGACCTCCTATGCCACGGTGGTATCGACATCCTATTCATAACCGAAACATGGCTAGACGACAACTACAAAACCACATTGCATAACTTCATCCCGGACAACTTCAAGTGTTCACAAGTAAACCGGAAAAACAAGGCGAGAACAGGCAATGGCATACAAGGAAGACCTCAAAATTAAAACGGATGAACCACTAAACGTCAATAACTGCAAATCCATGATTCTTCACCTAACAGCAAATCTCAAAACAAACCTTAAATGGATTGCTGGAGCGATCGATCGATCTCAAAAGAAAAACCTTTCACCCCATCACGCAAAAGAGCAACAGAAAAATGGTTTACCTCACTACTCTGTGCCATGAAAAGGAAAATTGGGAAACTTTAATGAGAATGGAGGGGGAAAAAAAGGATCAGGTAAAGAAATTGCAACTCCAGCGACATCACTTATACAAGAAGGAAATCCTTAAGGCCAAAAAGAAATACTACAACAGAATCACGAAAGTCACCAACACCCAAAAGCAATTGTTTAAAATAATACACAAAATAAGAAACCCTCCTGGCTGCAACAATGCTCCGGTACCTTGACTGAAGCTATGCAATGACCTTGCAGACCACTTCAAAGATAAAATCACCATCCAAAGAATCATACAAAGCAGAACAATCGACAACATGCGACCCACCCATCCGAGGATCACCAGAACAAACTCTAAAGCTTCCACCAAATATCAGCGGAGACATTCGTTAAGCTGGTAAGCAACCACAACAAAGCAGGCCCCCCATGGATCCATGCCCTCCAGACATACACAAATTAATCCTCCCACAAGGAACGCTCATGGAATACTAGATAAATCTTTTCAATAATTCACTTTCAACAGGGAATATACTGCAATCATTCAAAGGGGCGTACATCAAGCCGCTCCTCAGGAACACAGCAGGAAATGTGGAAGACCTCCAACTACAGACCCATATCCAACATCCCCTACCCAGCTAAATTACTCAAGACATACGTCTACAGAATAACACAAGAATTCATAGAGGAGCACCAACTGTTGGACCAATCACAAGCAAGCTTTAGACCAATGAGTGGAACGGAAACGGCATTGCTCTCAATCTGTGACGATCTAAAAATGAATGCAGGCTCCGACAAAAGCACAGGTCTAATCCTTCTGGACCTCTCTGCAGTATTTGACAGTCAACCATGTAATCATCAGTATACTAGAGGAAATCGGAATCACTGACACAGCCCTGCTATGGATTAAATCCTTTTTAACAAACCAGACAAACCATCTGGATCAAACCTTTCAAATCTTCCACAAGGGAATCCAACTCTGGAGTACCACACGGATCATCCTTCTCCCCCACTGCTCTTCAATCTATACCTGACGCCACTAATCAAACGTGTCAAACACGGCCTCAAATGCTACAACTATGCATACGACACTCAGATCGTCTACAAAATACAAGATGCGCAGGAAGAAAAAATGCTAAACTGCTTACAAGAGCTCTACAGCTCCATGAGCACAAACGGCCTCAAACTTTACCCGGGCAAAACTGAAATAATAATCATAGCTAAAAGCGAGGAAAACCACCACTACATCCCATGGCCAACGGAACTTGGTACAGCACTGACTCCATCGGTAGTAAAAAAAACCTGGGAGTCTTGATGGACAATGAACTAACACTTGAACCACAAGTAAACACCATAATCAAGAAATGTTTCTTCCTGCTACACTCAGTAAAAAGGATCCTCCCATTCCTCTTTCACCCACAAAACAATCACCATCATCCTGTCCAGAGTAGACTATGCCAACAGCTTATACCTAGGAATGCCAGAACGACTGTTAAAAAAAACAAATAAAAAAAAGCGTATCCAGAATGCTGCTGCAAGACTCCTGCACTGGCTGCCAATAAAAGAGAATAATGTTCAAAACTATGTGCATAACGCACAGATCAGTCCACAGCCAGACAGCAGAGTTCCTAAAGAAAGAAATAACGGTCTACTACCCGACAAGATCACGTGTATCAAGCAATGACATTCGCCTAGTATCAAAACCTTGCAACAAAAATCTCGGAGGATCATCATTCTCTCACCTTGCAACCTTGACCTGTAATAACCTACCAAAAAACGTATGCAACACAAGGGGTCATTTGGAGTTCAGAAAACTACTCAAAACCTCTCTTTGGTCCACATTCAGGAGGAATCGCCTAGGAAGAAAGGTTCATGACGAAACCCTATGAATTCCCATTTAGGAAATGAAAAAACCTAACCTACCCCCTGCCCCCATTTTATAAAAGAGGGGCAGGCATGCACCGCCCACCCAGCCCCACATGCCACCAACCCTAAAGGATACCTGGATGGGTGGGCCAACCAACAGGATGGACAATAAGGGACAAGTGCTGTCACCAAAACTACACCTGCCGCAGGGCAGTGGAATTTGCAGTTACGAGCTAGATACTCAATCCACTGGGTCGACACAAAAGAAAGCTTGCACTACGCAGCATGTCTGCCAACTAGGCGGTCAAAGTAGAGTACCAAGCGCACAGGATAACCATAGAGGTTGAGTGCAGAAACGCAAAGACAAAGTGGTAAGAAATCAACAACTACTTGAAAACCAAACCACTATAACCGTACCTTTTTTTTAAATTTCAATTTTCTGCATACTCAACATACAGAAACTGACACAACCACCCCACTGCACAGCAATCCGCACACACTTTTCACCACATTGCAACAGACTAACAACTCATGACCCTCCACAACAGCACATGGGAATTCTGGCACTGATAGACAACTGCACTTAAGCTCAGCGAATGGTGCAAACCGAACTGTAGCGGCCAACAGCACATCACACTACACCCTACTAACCAGCACTGCCATGCAGGTGCCGCTCGCGGCAACTTATTGGTTGATATGCAACCAATTACAGATGCTGTCCAGCACGCACATGTGTTTAACTTCTGCCGCAAAGCCACCTGTGAAGTATTGCCCTCGACAGAAGCCATCATTTATTCAAAAAGGTGCTTGCATGTTTCAAAATGTCGGTATTGTTTGTGGACACATGCATCATACAAATATTGTAAAGTGTCTATCTACTGTTGGTGATCTTGCATGTTCATGTTACCCTTCTGAAACAATTGCTAATTGTATGGATTTTTTCTGCTGTAAATTGGACGATTCCAACACTTCCGATTAAAAAAATATTTGTGCTTATTTGCGCATACTCTGGGTAGGGAACATAAAAAATAAAAAAAAATGTGCCCGCCACCACTGTCCTTGACTAGAATTCCGTGCCACCGCTTGATTCCCCTGCATGCCGCAGCACCAAAAGTTGCCTCTGCCACCCTAATTGGGGTACAGCAGTGCCAAGTGCATACATAGTAGAACATGTGTGGTAATAAAAGGAACAGCTGAAGCACACCTGTCCCTCTCCCCACAAATTCAAACTGTGGAAACTGGGCTGACTTTAAAAGACCAACACACTCTTGTAGTGTCCCAGGCTTTAAATACGTTCATTCTGATACAAGTGCGCACTGTCATGCCTGCTCAAGCTTTCTGCCCACTATACAGGAAACAAGAGCGTCATGTGATGCATGCTTTCTCTTGTCTTCACATTTCAGCCCTCACGCTGACTGAGTCGTCATCCTCACATTCTCATTGTTTCCCCCAGCCTCACACTAATTGATCTATGCCTATACAGGGTTTGAAATTGCTGGGAGCCATTTCGCTTCTGCTTCTAGCCTGGGTGAGCCTGTTTAGCTTGAAATTAACGGTGCACCCCATTTCGACGCGGGGCCAGTTTGGCACGAGCAGTGTTGGTGCCAGCATGTTTCTGCGCGGCCGTACATTCTGCGGCGTATGGGTGTGATATTAAATTGGGCAATGATAAAAGCCATTGTTACAGTGCCTAAAAGCATGAATCCGGCTTGAAGCACTATTTTAAAAGCTGTTATCGTGTGGCAGCAGGAATCCCCATTTAACCCTGCGTGGGGGACATTCACAGGACTCGTGGGTCGCTGTTCTTGGCACTGCAGGAGCAAGCCGCGTGCACCGACTTCTGCACGGGCTGTGAACATCCTGGCATCCATGTGAAGCCTGCACACTCTGTGTGTGTGTGTCTGTGTTGCGTCTACTATATATTGAAGTGTGTTGTGGTGTGATTTTAATGTATACTTATGTATGTTGACGCTTTCTGAACCGGCTCCTGGTGTTTCCCGCCCCATTTCTGCACGGCCAGTTAGTCTCTGGCCGATTACACTGTCACCGTTTCAGTTTGAAATTGCGCTGAACATGCTGCGCCGAACCGGCTTCTGCGGCAAACTGGCCGTGTTAAATTGTCCCACGCCGAAATGTACTGCTCTGTGAAATTAACCGCAACCAGGAGCTACCTTTTGGCTCTACATGACACTGGGTGCCTTTTTATAAACGCGCATATGCAAAATTAACTTGGATAACATTCTCAAATACTCAAAGAAGAATTAGGACACATCTAATGCACATTTTAAACACAATGGATCATACATAGTGAGCAACAAATTAAAGTAGCATCTCCTGGTATCCCCTGGTTCCTCTGCTCTAGCGCCAGCCTACAGGGTGATGACTGCCCTCTCTACCACCCCGCACACCCCTCCGAACAGGCGTTGGTTTTCGCTCCTGCTCACGAAATCTTTTTTTTAAGCCGGCTGTTAATTTTTTAATTTATTCACCCTTCTTCCAAATACTTTTGATCTCTTAAGCACCATACCTTTAACCATTAATCTGTCCCCATAAGCATTCATTCACATGTCCTCCCTCACTTTTGTATCCATTAATCCACCCTTTCTGCACCCACCCTCGTATGTCTGCTTTGCCCTTGACATAGGCCCCAACTTCCTAAACTTGTTTGTGTGCATGGCTCAAAATATTTTCACTATACATAGCCCGAACTATTGACATTATCAATGATTGTTGATATTGCCGTTCTGTTTAAAAAAAAAAAATAAAATAAAAAAAAATCCCCCTACACATATTTAATATCTGCTATTTCAGTACAGTCCTGGCTACCAGGATCATTGAAAATAGAAAATAAAAAACACCCTTGTGTGCTAGTGGACATTTTTTTCTGATTCGGAAATATTAAACCATGGCACCCTCCTTTGACACAGAAAAACACTGCTGGTTGCTTCAGGGAAATTATTAACTGGTCAATGATTCCAAACCTTTACAATCTGCCTTACTTTGCGGAATCTGTGTGGATTTCCATAGTCACAAGCTGCTCAAAAAGTGGGTCACATGTGGAAGTATTGACTGGGTCTTGCCAATGCCCTGCTAAACGCCCCACTTGAAGGCACGCCCTGCCCCTTCACCTCTTTGTGGGATGCCCCAAAATAGTAACAAAATTATTTTTAATCACGTGCACCTTGCAGCATCAGGCTGGGTAATTCTTTGCCAAGTGAAATAAATTCGACTCCATAACAGGGACTAACTATTGTTCCATCTCACAAACTCAAAATGGCATGCGCGAGCGCCAGTTGCTAGGGGGTTCTCTAGAAGCACTGTGCATTCTGAGCACTTTAGAAGCACTGTACATTAATTGCTGGTGGTGTGGCCCTCCTTTATCACCAAAAAACGTGTTTTTGAAGTCCTGGATACAGACTACCACCTCTGGTCCAGCTATAAATTGTGAGAGAGGAATACCCCCACTCCATCCCACAGTAACCTGTTCCAAGAGCTGAAAAGTTCATCTTGATCAGGAGCAAAGTGGGAGTAGGTCAGATTAATTATGTGCACGACCAAACGCCCCTATTGAGTGACATACCATTGTTGACTGCAGATTTCCCAAAAATATTAAGCCTCTTTCAAATATGCTATTTGTGAAATTGTTCCCAGGTATTTGCTGCAGTCAGCCCTACAGATAAGGGGTATATCACCCACTTTTAAGAAATAGGCAAATACTCCCAAAAAAGAGAAACGGGAAGAAAAAATACTCCCAACAAAATATAGGAAATAGACACGTGGCTGCCTCATTTGTCACCCACATAGCTCCATGGTTGTGTATGGGCCAGTTGTACACATAGTGCCAGAGGAAATAACGGTTAAATGTGATTTTACCGACTTCAATTACAGAGTGGTACATTTCATCACAGCCATAATACCGAAAAACGCAATTTTATCATCTCTTTTTGTCCTTTTTTTCTTTTTTTTTCCCTTCAATTTAGGGACCCCCTATACCACTGGTTTTTCCACTCTTATATTGTGAGCCCATCCTGGTTCATTATAACCCCACTACCCCATATATATTAAATATTTTCAGTGTTTTCTGGTGTTATGTACCTCAGTGAAATGTACCACTGTTTTGTTTTTGGTAAAATGACTGGGTACCAGAAATGGCTACTATTACTTCCTGATCTAAAGCGTGAACATGTATCTTTTAATGTGCAAGAATAGCTGTGTGCAAAGAAATACTTATCACATTCTATTTTTATACCTTTATAAAGTACTCCTACTCGGTTTGGTGTTCTATTTTACTCCCTAAAAAATTTTTTTACTCCCAACTTTAAAAAAGAGGGAATTAAATACTTTAAATTCTTATCTGCGCACTGGCTGCATTATTGTTCTTAGGAATTCACAACAAAAGGGGTGCAAAGATGTGTGGATTAAAATTATTTTGAAAAGCAGTCTCATCGATTGTGTATAAAAAAAGAATATCGTTAGATAAATCCCCAATATCGGCTCAGCTCAGTGCTTTGTAGGAATCGATGAAATTCTTATACAAAGCAGCCTGCAAATGCCCGTATAAAAGCTTGTAAATCAGTTTCTATTACAACCTAGTTGAGACAGCACTACAGCCTTGTAGTAAGAAAAAGACATCGCCACCTCTCTGTAATCCATACTTTGAAATGAGTTGTGCCGTCAAAATGCCTTCTACCTGAGACAACAGGGAGCAGAATTCCAGCTATGACCGCAGCACTTCATTAAAAGTTGTGACAAGCTTTTCAAATTCCTTTCTTGAAAAAAAAGTGACTTTCCAAACATCAATTGATAAGGAACTGTTTGTTTGTGCACTGCAAGAGTTAAACATGAGTGAGAATCTGTTCATTTATGTAAAGCAGAAAACCTTTTAAATTCCTTTTTGTTAAACCACTTAAACCTGTGCATTGCAGAATAATTGAAGCTTATTTTGAATTTGAAAGGCAGATTTGTACCAGATGGAATTGAGAGGTATGTGTGATATAGGAACAGTATGTAAGTTCCATCGATTACATGGGACTCTATGATGTCTTTATAGACCCGTTATTGTCACCATTATTCCATTGCAGAGTCTTGGTGATGGCATAAGATTGCGTAGTAGCATAGCACTTACTTTTAGTTTTAACTTTTGAGGAGGCATTTGTCCTACAGCGTTTTGTTCTTTAGAGACTATACAGCATTGAGCCGCTAATTAACTTTGGGTGTGGAAAGAAGTAACTTGAAATTATTCCGAATGTTTGCGATGGTGGAAGGTGAATGTTACCGCGTAGTACCGTGCTCATTATGGGCCTAATTCACAGAAGCATTTTATAATGGCAAAACCCCATAGCAAAACCCTCTGTGAATAAGGGCCTTTGTTAAAATGATAGCTGTTGTTGAAGTGGACGGGCACACAGAGGTGCACTTTGCCATTTGGATAGCAGAGGAAAACCTAACGCTGATGAATTACATCTGCTGAGTAAGGAAATATACCTGAGCGATATATACATATCTCGGGAAGATCTTGCATTAGATTAAGCAAAAGACCATTTTAGATGGGAGGACAGTGTGGCTCTGTGCTAGAAAGCATACAATACGCCCTATAATGTGTACAAAGGATATTGCTCATCACTGTGGAATTCCACGACCCTGTAAATTAATGGAATTCTTATAACCCTGTATGTTTATATGATTTGGAGGTAAACCATGTTGTGGATGTTTAAGTAATTTGCGGTATGCAGCAATGTTTTTATTACTTAGTTTCCTCACACTGATGATTACTCTCCAAGTGTTGCAATGGAATTTAAATGTATTTATTTTCCCTTTAGTAGACAGGATTCAAACTACAGGGAATTGCCCAACTTTGTCAACATTTCACCAAAAAAGACTTTTTAAAAATGCTGCTGTCTGAGGAATTTGGTGTGTCTTAAAGGTTTACACCCTCACACTGTGTTTCATGGTCCCCTTCTGTAGTACTGTACTAGCTTCTGGTAATTAAAGTACACCGTTTGCAGGTTGCAGGGCAGCAGGGTGGCATTCTCTCAACCAGAGTTTACACTGCCCACCCAAGTTTTTTCTGATCAAGTTTAGTAGATTGTAAAGTGTATTAATGTAGTGCACCAGTGTATCGCCGCCCTCGGGCAGTAGGTTACATTGCTGCCTCTGATCTGATGCTATTAATGTAATCCAAAAAGATGCAAAATCCCCTACTCAAACCTAACGTGCACACCTATTGTTGTTGTCCCCTTTTAACAAGTTCTTTAACAAATGTACACACAATTTGCCTGCTCGCGATGAACATTTCATAAGAACAGCTCTTTGGATCTGAAATTTCCGACAACTATGTACAAACTTCGAAATGTTTAATTAAATTGCTGTTAATTTCATGCACTCGGCCTGATCCATCTCGTATTGCAAGCTTCTGCATGTCAGTTACCTGGACACTCCGTGATGCATACTCCATTACAAACCAAGGTGGTCTGAATCTTGCACCCATTGCTGGCTTCACATTAATCATACTGCACACTTTGAGGTTCCTGAAGTGTAGCCATATTTTCAACTGTCTCCATTCTTCAAGGAGCCTCAGGGTCTTACAATCCAATGCATCTAAATCGGAATGGCCACAAACACTTGATCTAGAGCTTTAAGAATATGCACCAAGTATTTGGGCTCTTCTGCATGCATGGGTGCTCCATTCACCAACTTTGTACCTCTTCCAAACCATTCTCTTGGGAGTGTCCCATTACACCAAGACCCACTCCTTTTAATTGATATTCTCTCCTCCAGCATCCATTCAGCAGATGTAGCCTGGCGTAGCAAATATGCTCATTCACTCATGATGGAGACCCGGTTTCCAGAGCAGTGTCGCAATTCCTCCCCTCATATTCCTTTTGAAGTAGTTCTATCCAGCAGCTTGGTTCTCAACTGTTGAAACAGGATCTCCACTCTGAAATCTGCATATTCGAATTGGGAAATTGTTTCAGCCTTTTCATGATTCTGGATTGGGAGGTGTGTGATGTGTCATTTCCGGGAGGATGGGGGGGTAGGAGTGCAGCCCCCTTGATAAGAAGTGTGTATAGTAAGTAGGGGTACAAAGACGGCTCCCAGCTGTGTTGTAGATTAAATTCTCCCAGCAACTGTTCCAGGAATTAAACTACAAAAGCAAACAATATAGCACACTTCCCGTAGGCAGCGCAAGTCTTGCACTGAAACTTCATCTGTCTCATCTCTCAGCCACTGAAATTATGCAATGTCGCACTTTCTTAAGCCTTCATGACTGCAACATTCTTGCACACCTGTTCTTTCTTCACACTGTTCTGTCTGCTAAACCCCAGTCGCGCCTGACATCTTACACCAGGTCACATTGCTGCCACCCCTTTTACACGCAGTCTGTTGTTGGACAGGCATGGGATCAAGAGAAGACGCAGACAACAGATTTCATCTTCAATTTCAGAATCTTTATTAAGTATCAGGATGGTGCAACGCCTAACTTGCCCTATAACTATGGTGGGAATTGCCCTATCTAAAGAAAACTAAGGGACGTTTGTCTTTATTCCGAAGTCTGTGTCAAAAACCTATGCTTGCCCTCAAATCTAGAAATAAACATGGTGTGGGGTTCTTCTTGGCCAACAAAATAGTGTTAAAAAGTAAAGTCTCCGCTGTTGTCAGCGTAAGTTCTTTCACAAGTTCAATATAGTTCCAATAGTTGCTTGTCTTACCAATGTTCTGTCAAGTCTTGAGGTTTCCTTCCCCAAGTTCAATCTAGCACAGTTCACACAAAAGGGAGGTCTTGAGGTTCGCTTCCCCAAGACCGTGTTTCTCCGTTCTTTCAGTTCTCAGGGTTCCCTTCCCCAAGATTGCACTATCACTTATACGGCTTGCACTTGCTTAATGTCAACTGTAGAAAAACAATAGGTTGACATGACCTGCCTTCTGGGTTGCTTTAGCATTCAATTCACACTTCTCTGTGGTTAATTCTCAAGATCGTTTGCTTGTCCCCACTTAGGGCTCTCTGTTCTAGGTGCAGTTGTCAGACCACACGGTCCACCCATCACAGGTCCCGCAATAAGGAGCTCTGCGCTTCACCTTGACTCTGCAATGTCTGTCATCTTCACATAGGGGAACTCCCTGGTATAGGTGCAGTTGTCAGACCACACGGTCCACCCATTTCAGGTTGCGCAACCATAGGTTCCCTTTGCCTTGTTTAACTCCTTCATAGCCTCTTCTGCCTCTTCACACTTGTATATCCTCTGGGTATTGTAACACTCTTATGCATCAGTTTTGGCTTTTCCATAAACTTAGTTCTTTCTCACATTGGTCGATTAACCTATTCAAGTGTTTGCTCAATGTTCAATATGCTTTTTTTTCTGCTCACAGTGCTGCTTGCACGCAGTCTGGTATTCGATATGTCAGTTTCACTTTAAATGTTTGTTTGGTATTCCAAATGTCTTGGTTTTAGTCAAACCGTATTTTCCATTTAGTTCATATTCAATATAGCATGTTTTTCATTCAAACTTCAATTTCTCTTCAGTCCGGGATTTAATCGAGCGTGGTTTCACTCAAACCATGACTTCCATTCATTTTGTGATTCAATATAGTTCACATATAACTACTTTCATGGACCGTTATTTGCATGCGGTGCTCTGGGAGCGCTTCTGTCTTCCTGTGTCCTGAAACTCCCGGCTCCTCGCGTCTCCATAGCGGCAGTTCCTGCTGCTCCTGCTCACCTATGTAGCTGGGAAGCAGACCGTTTTTACTTTGCTTCCTCGCCAGGCACTTATCTGCACATGCCAGCATTCTGCCCAGATGCTGATCGCACTATTGCTGTTCAGCTGTTTTGCAGCTCCTGCTTCCTGACTTCTGCTTCGAGGGCTCCTGGTCCTGCACCCACCATGCGACTTGTTCGCTCTGGGTCCTGCAGGTCTTTACCAGGATTGTTGCCAGCACTCAAACCTGTTGGTCTCGTTCTACCACAGTAGTTCTCTCCCCCTTGATGGCTTGTCTCCTCTCTTTTATACACCTGACACCTATTAACGGGTCTTGGGTTTGAGTTGTTGGCTGGTTTTGCCTGACCATGAATAACCCAATTACTGGGACATGCCTGACCTTCAGTAGTGGATGCCTGCATATTCCTCTTCTTCATTCCAGTACTAGTGGTGTTTAACATAGGAAGTGTGCATTACTCTTAGCCCCCTCTTCTTTGTCTCAGTACTAGGCTGGGGTGAATGGGGAAATATGGGTTTGGATTGGTAGAAACCCATAAAGGCTGAGGGATGGTAGGGTAGGTCAATGTTAGGAAAGGGGGTGGGGTGTACCATGTTTTGCTCTCTGGCCCTCTCTCCCAAATCCCCAGGTGATCCTCCCTTGCTCATCCACCCCCAGAGTTGGTATCCAAAAGCAATGGACCTTCCCTGGTCACCTGAGCAGAAAATCCCTGTGAGTGGTTGTGAGAGTACCATAAGGTATTTCACACTATCCATTCACTTTAGGACACTTAGGACTGTGTGTAAACCACTATCGTTTGTGCCAGTGTATGCAGTCCACGACACCTTCATTTTACCTTTTTTGTAGCCATGCAAATATGTATCTTTTATGTAATGCAGTGACAATCAATAATATTGTTGCACTAGGATTGCTACCAATCCCAAAATGGCGATATCATTTGAGGAAAAAATTCTCCAATACAAGTTTTGGTCAAGACACGCATTCAACACTCACTCCCTGAATATGGTGGGAGCAGAGTTGGAAAAAATCTCCGGCCTAGAATGTGTGGAGAGTTCTTTGGCTTTGATTAATGGCAGGTTTTGAGTGGGTAGATTTTTGTTTTGCTCCGGGGATGATATTCCCATAGTGATTAATATTTTGGGTGCTATTTTAAACTCAAACTGCATATGTATCTGTGTATAGATATATATTCGAACAAGGACACTATATTGATGTATACATTCGGGTCTCAAAACTTGCACTCGCCAATAGCCACTGGCGAATGATAATTGACTTTCTGAGTAAGAAATGATGTGCTTTTTACGGAGAACTGAGGGGACAAGTCACTTTTTATGCCTGGCTAGTAGCTTACAACTTAATGTTGTAAAGCGATACCTGCTGTGGGGAACGTGTCCAGAAAGTGGAACCTTTTTCTTTTATGATTAATGATTTCCTGCTCAATCCGTGTGCACTCAATGCATACTGAAACAGCCACTATATATTTAACAGATCCACTTCTTCTGAAACCCTGGTTAGCTTGGAAAGCTCTTTGGGATGGCCAACATGACACCCTGATCAAAGATTTGATACACAATCTAATCTCTCTTGGTGGTTATTATAAAGTTGGCTAGTTATTGCATATACGTTTTATTAAACCGCCTTTCTTTGATTTCCTCCTTACAAAATCCAGAAATGATGAGAGGATTGTGCAAAGTAGAGCTAAAGATCAGTTTTACAATACTTGGGAGGTGATTGGAGAGGATGCTATGCTTCTAAAACCTCGAGTGAGATATTAGATTCGAGTATATCCCCTACCTGCTTCTTATCTTTTGCATGTTTCCTGTAATCAACACAGGATTTTTCTCCCGAGAGCTACATCTTCTCCCAGTAAAGGACGTCACTTGTAAGTGGACAAAACTCCTCTGAGGTTTATTGTTGCTGCTTTTGTGGAGATGTATAGACTTGAACCCAGCTGGTTTTATGTTCTCCTCTGTACACCGATTTTGGGAAAAGGTTACTGGTGGGCATACTCGCTATCGACTGGCTATGCTTTTTTATCAGTATCAACGAATGTATTGCTCAACTATGCATTTGCACGTTTTTTGACGACGCTTTGGGCAAGAAGAGGAAAATGGATGGAGGGGGAAGGTTTGAATAACACTGTTTTCCTTCGACGATCTATCGAATTGTTCTTCATCATTGAAAGCACTTTGTTCTGCGATGTAAATCTTTGCTTCTATGAACTTGGGACTTTATTAATATATTTCTGTTTTTGTATGCTTTTATGGATCTCGGATGCAATTTGGGGTCATGACCTTTTTGTTCTGATGTGGTTTTTTTGTGTTTTATGGATACAAATCCGAAATAAACTTGAGTTACTTGACGTTTTGACTGTTGATATGTTTAGAATGGGCGTCTGGCTTATGCTGCCATATGTGGATTTGTAGGTATGTGAATAGGTGCGTGCCCTATATGGATCTACATGCATGATAATAGGTATAAATCTGTAGGTTTAGATCCTCTTTCGTGTTGCGCCTTAAATGCTAAAGTAATTGATTTGAGATGATTGTACTGGTGTAAAGAGAATTTGATATTCATTTTCTTCTCAAAGGTAGACTGAAGGCGCACGCGCCATTGTTAAAAGAAACAGTTTGAGCAGCCGTAAAATAATTGCCATTCCGTTTCCAATTAATAGCTTTTCAGCTCGCCAGTGATGTAAAAGGCCCTTCCCTTTGTTGCACATAAACACAGCTGGATACGAGGTATTCACTCAAGCCCGTTCGCTTTGTGACCCACTTCTTGTCGTCTCCACTGAATGGCATCGAAGGTTCGCGAGAAAAGGTGGGAAAAAAAATGATTGCACGAGCCGCAGTGGAGAAATAAGTTGAATAGCCGATTTGAGCAGCAGGGTTTTTCTTGTCCAGCTGCCAAGGTTGTGGAATGTTCGCAGTGTGTTCTGTGCTATTCTGCAGTGAATGGGGCGAATGTGCACGCTCGTTCAAAAGGGGCGCGCGCTGCCGGATCAAGCCTGGGCCCTTTACCTCGTGAAGGCTTATGCCGCTGTAAACTCGTAGCTTATTAGGCGCAGGGTTAGCAGTTAATAAATAGGGCTCCGCTCGCTACCAGATGGCTACACACCGCCCACAGTCTGTAAATGGTTTCCGTTGTCGTTTGTTTTCCTTTCAGCACAGGCCCAGCTTACAATTTGTACCCTCCGCGCCAGGTATGGAGGGGGTTATGAAGCGCGCGCACCCCTGGTCTGGAGAGGTAAAGGTACTTGCTCACCTAAGGGTAAGCGCGCGCAAATGAACACTTGAACGCCATCAATGATTAAGTATGTTTTTTTCTTTAATCTTCAGCATTACGTGTAGAATTTGTTTTGAACCTAAGTGCAAGAAGGGAGAAATCGTGACATTTTGTTTACAATGTCACAAATGTCATAGCCAAAGTTCAGACTGCGTGGCATCATGCTCTTTTCTTTCCAGTATACTCTAAAACTCTGTTTAATTGAACTGTGCAAAGTCGGTGCATAGTTTTTTATGCAGTACAAAATGACTTTACACTGACTTTGCACCGCAGAAAATACACTTTGCACAGTTCCATGAATCGGGGTTTGTGTCGGCAGTGCAAAGTCACTTTGAACTGTGCAAATAATTCCATGTATGAGGCCTGAAGTGTACTGTCTAACAAAGGTGCGATTTGCGTTGGGGGACTGTTGTCGCCCTGCAATTCATGAGCTGATTCAGTGTCCTAAATTGTGTAATAACTGCTAACACAGTGGTTGGAAATAGGGAGGACTGTATGCAACTGGATATTCATAAAATAAAGGGGTTTGCCTCACACTGTTTCTGGGTTCATAAAACTTCACCTGGGATAATCTAGCTCACTGTTGCATCTTGGATTACGGTGTTGCATTATCGACAGAGTTTAGCTCGCTAGCCTATCCCAACCAGAATTGATGCAGATGGAAGGGTTTCCATGTGAAGGTCATCAGGATTAGAACTATTTAAAGGTGATTGGGTGGTAGGGGCGTGGCAAGTCATGGAACAAAATAATTTTCAGAACAGGATCTTAAGATGCCCTTGTTAAGGCCTGGCTACACTTTAAGATTTTTCAAAAGATAATCACAACATACAACCAGCATAAATGAAAGCAAACTAGAATCATACTATCTAAGGAAAAAGTCCACAGCTCATATAAAGAACCAATTATGCAATGAAAAGAAACATACATGAAAGAAAAATAGAGGATAAGAAAAGAAAGACAAACCAAGAAGGAACAGAAAACCAGAGAACAGATGGTCACAAAAAGAATCGGCAGTGTAAACTCAATGGAAATTAAACCCACGGCACATTTCTTAGCCACAGAGGTAGCATATTGTGTACATTAAATACAGTTTTAAGCATAGACCTCCACGAATTTATTCCAAATGTTCCAGAATTTTTCAGTATCATCTGCATTCTTGTAAATTGCCCTCTCATAGGTTGAAACAGTCAGAAGTTCATCCACCCATTCATCAATGTTAAAGGAGGAATTCGACTTCCAAGATCGTAGTATCATCCTCTTGGCTATCGTACTGGCGCGAAGTAGCCAAGTCATGTTGCCAAAAGAGAGAGCCTCAATCATGGACACATCCCCTAGAATCGGCAGTGTGGCAGAGAGGGGACTGTACAAGTCAAAAAAAGACCTAACCGTTCACATATGCACTCCCAGAAGTACTTCGTTTTGGGGCAAGACCATATCGGATGACCTAGGGAGCCTCTGGCACCCTTGCACTTCCAACATAAGGCCTGGCTAGACACCTGAAGCAGGGGAGGGTATCTGACTGCTGCAACAAACAAGGAAAGCAATCCCTCCTTGCTCTCCTGCAATCTCTACTGACGGGTTCGAAAGGAACACAGACCTACTTGCGCCACCCTGGCCGTGAGGGGTGCAGAGTTCCAAAATTAATCTGGCCAACATGTGGAACACATGTATCTATCACAATAGCAACATCGATGATCCCAGAACAAGCACATAGTGCAGCAGGTCACTGGCATAGGGTGGCCATTTATTTGGAATGCAATGAAAATGGTAATAAGTAAATGAGGTGTGATATGTGTGCACCGTAGCACGAGTCAAGAATTAGGGGTCAGGTTCGCTGAATTAGCGAGCTAGGAGAACAGAAAATATAGCCCATGTGCATCCAAGAAGCAAACTCCTTGAAAGTGATGTTGTCTGAGGTGGGTCTTACAAAGATGCCTGTATTTATTTTTACCATCTGCCAATTTGATACATTTCTTCAACCTATTAGCAAACAAACAAGTCCTTACCTCAGGGATAGTACCTCTGTCATTACTCTATTCGAAGGGAAGGCCTTTGACCTTACTACTAATATACTGGTCACTATGGACATTCGGGCCCTGTATACTAGCATCCCCCAGGATGAACCCATTCAATGTATACAGGAATCACTTCTGCAAGTTGCTCAATCTTTTTTAAAGCTCCTGCAGAATGTATTATAGAATTCCTGTCTCTGGCCCTTCAGAGTTCTTCAAATACCTAGACCAATTTTTTTCAACAAATCCGGGGCACGGACATGGGAGCAGCATTTGCCCCTAGTCTAGCTATTATATTTGTGGCGGCTCTTGAAGACCACCTTATTTTGATTGATAGCAACCCATTTAGGCACCACATTGATATATGGCACTGATATATTGATGATGTCATTCTCATTTGGAATGGGTCGCCAGCGCTCCTTAATGAGTTCCTCTACAATCTCAATCAACAACATGCCAATATCGACTTTACTAGAACAGCTAGTCATCAAGTAATACATTTTCTTGATCTTGCAATCAAACACCACCAGAACAAACCCATCTGCTCTCTCTATAAAAAGCTACTGACAGGTATACCCTGTTGCACTTCACAAGTTTCCATCCACGCTGTCAGAGTGCTTACCATATGGCCAATTTCTCAGACTTTGTTGTAACCGCACGCTCTTGACAGATTACGACAAACACTGAACAGCTAGCGACCAGGCTTCGTGCTTGTGGCTACCCCAAAAAACTGGTCATCCGATCATGCAAAGAGCCATATTTACCCCAAGAGAGACTGTTACAAACTAGACCAAACAAGACTATTTGGTCTGTAAATTCTGGCCCCTAGTACAACTCAATTTACCAAAGGAACCCCCACTGATGTTTATTTGTATTTCAAATGCCAGAAAAACTTGAGACCAACTAGTACATGCGACCCACAAAGTTAACATGTCAACAACCAGGAGCTGGGACCTTGGACCACTTACAGGACACTTTCCATGTGGTCCATGCTCTATTTGCAAAATTTGTAAAAAGATTAAATCTTTTGAGCTAGCAGGCAAACCATGGGAACTCTGTCAGCACACCAACTGCAAGACACAATGGGCTATATACTGCATGGAATGCTCCTGTGGCCTCAAATATGTTGGTAAAGCAACACAACCAGTACACACAAGAATTATTGAACATCGTTCTCGCATTGGATGCAGAAATGCCACAGCTCCCATGGTATGTCATTTCATGGCGCTCGGCAACTCAGCCAATATCATTGTATGGTAGGTCCTTGATACTATGAAAATTTATTCAAACCCACATAATTTACTAGCTAACAAAGAGGCCAGACGGATATTCAGGCTTACAGCATAGAACATGCCTCAATGATGCCATGGCTGTGTGGTAATGTACTCTGCACTACCACCATTTCGGCCACTTCGATCTGTGTTCCTCCACTTGTGTACCTGATTCTCCAATACCTAGATGGAGCCCATGCCCTGGTTCGCATGCCTCACATGGCGCACTCATCTGCCTTTTCCTTGTTTGTGACACCCAACCCCTTGGCTCAAATCCAGTCAGTGATGGCCGCTATATTTTGCTTCTATTTTCAGAGCATCTGCAAATTCAGTCCTCTTTCGCTTACTAGCCTGTTTCTTTCAGCCGAATGGGGCAGTCCTTGCGTTATTTTCACCATCATTTATTACCGGGACACGCGTGCTCCTAACTACACTTGGATACTAGGTTAGTACCGTTGCATGCCCTACCCCTTATATGCATATCAGAGTACTCCACTTTGGGCTCCCCTTTCCCTGGCACACGCTTCGTTAGCCGACGCCTTTGGCGCACACACAGATTGCGTGCGAGCATGAGCGCATAGAGCAATCTCATTCTTGTTTTCCTCCAGGCCCTACTAATTGGGACGCCTCACGTACGGAGACACGAAGGATGCCCAACCAACCCCAGCGTGCCTCATACCTGCCTGCCTTACCTGCATCTGCTCGAGTGACTATGGGTGAGCAGCAACCACTTAAGGCAGAAATCTGAGGTAGGCTCCGAAACCTCGCTCTCTAGCCCATTGCACTTCTGATGGTTTCATTTCTATTAGTCGTTAATTTGCGTACCTTGGCACTGACAGATTGGGAACACGGTCAGACTCTGGCTGACGCTTTATCCCCTGTGCACTTGTCTACGCAGCCACTTGCTGTTGCGGACCGCCATTGAACAGTAATAGATTTGACCTTCTTGTAGTGGTAAGCGGCCCCCACTGCCTGACAACCCCTACTGCCAATAGTTTGTACTTGGGTGATCGCATAGTGTCTAGGGTTGGCAACCACAATAATCTTTGGCTTCTTCTTGCCCCCCTCCCCCAGCCCCTCTTTGGTGGCTCTGTAGAGTTCTGTACTCCCCCAGTATTTCCTACATGTCCTGGTGCATGGGCACAAACAGGATTGGTTGGCCCCTTTCGTTTCTCATCGCTCCCTGGTGATGTTTCCCCGCTGTAAACATGTGTTGTGCAACACTCTGGTTATTATTTATAATTTCTTGAACTCATGTTGATTAGACTGAGATTTTGCTTTGTTCATTTTCTACAGGGTCCAATATTGGCTTTTGGTCCTGAAGAAGGTGGTCTGAACCACTCAACTCTGCCGAAACGCCATCATGATATACACCCCTTGGACGTGTTTTATGTTTTAGTAATTTCTGTCTTTGGCATAGACCCTAGCCGCTTCTATTTATTTCTCATGTCTATATATGCTTTCATATTGATTTATGCCTATTATGACTAATTCAGTCCTACCTTGAAATGCATAACATCCTGGGAAAAAGGCAATCTGGCTTTTGCCCACAGCACGGCACAATCAGCTTTGCTAGACCTACAAAATCAGCTTTTAGAAAACATGGACAAAGGCAAGGCCTCACTCCTCCTGCTCCTCAACCTCTCTGCAGCATTTGACCTGGTCAACCACAAGATCCTAGCAAGACCTCTCAGACACTCTGCCCACTTCTCCCAAGAAGCCACCATCTGGATTACATCCTTTCTGGAAGGCCAGGCCATGAGGGTTTTCTCAGACTTGGCCTCAGCCAACCCATCCCCTATTGGGTGTGGAGTGCCACAAGGCTCATGCACCTCTCCGACACTCTACAACCTCTTCACTCTACCTCTATTCATGGACTTAGAAGAATTCAGCATAACTTTCACCAATTATGCCGACGAAACACAAATTCTTCTCCCTCTAACCAGTGACTGAGCAAGACTTTGAAACCCTACAGCATATCTACGCTATCATCCAGGCCTGGATGGCAGCTAACGGCCTTTGTTTCAATGGGGACAAAACTGAAATCTTACTTGTTGGCCCCAAGGAGACTTTAAAAAAACTAGACACCAAATACTGCAACTTCCATATTGAAAGTACTATAGTCCCTGCTTCAACTGCGGTAAAAACTCTAGGTGTCTTCCTGGACTCCACCCTCTCCATGGACAGACAAGTTAGCTATATCGCGTCCTCAACAGCATTCACAACTAAAATAATTAATGCCATCATACCTCACCTCTCATTCAAAAACCACCTCAATATTGCACGAGCCACCATAGGGGCAAAATTGGACTACTGTAATGTCCTCCTAGGTACTTCATCCAAAACATTAATAAACTGCAAATATTCCAAAACAATGCCCTCAGAGCCGCGCTCAGCATCCCTAAGAGAGCATATCTCTCAGGCTAGACAAGACGCCCACTGGTTCCCCATCAAAGAGCGCAATCTTTTCAAGGCTCACAATCACCCACAAATGTCTATCACAAGCTGCACCCCCTTATCTAACAGAACGAATACACCAAGCACCTTCCACCAGACGCAAACGTGACCTACACTCACGCCAACTCCTAATCCCCGCCTTTAACAGAGCCAAAGCAGGAGGCTCCAGTTTTGAAGTGCTCGCACCAAAATCATGGAATGAACTCCCTCTCAGACTTAGGAAAGAAACCTCTCTCATGGCCTTCAGAAAGGCCTTGAAGACCATTCTTTTTAAGTAGACCATACTCTCTCTGCTGCTGTGCCTTATAACCCCACCTTAGTGTATACTTACCTTACTGTGTACCGTACAACTACCATCTTACTGTATAACATGTATGACCAACAATGTACCCAACATGTAAACTGCCTGTATGTAACAACTGCACTGTATATTCAACCTAACACCAAGACGTTCTCCCAGGTAACCAGCACCTAAGCAAATATTCTTGTAACAGCGCCACGATGCCTGAGGGCCGTTTTGCGCTTTATAAATGGAAATAAATAAATGACCTACTTGAGTTGTAGGTAGATTGTTATGTAATTAGATTTATGCTTCCTGTGACTTATTGCTATGCAATTAACTTGATTAGGCAATCAATATACATGTCCTTTTTTTTTCTTTTTTCCCCCCTCCATGCTGTGCGTTTTCTATTTTTCTCAACTTGATTTATTGTTCAGGCAGACATACAGTACAAGATTTTCATATTAACATGTTGATACAGTACTTGTTATCAATGTTGGTGCTTATATGTTACATTTCTTGGTCTTTATTCTCCCTCTATATTTTGTATTTCCTCCAGATATCCCCGAAATGGATCCCATGTTTTTTAGTCGGCTGGTATCTGTCTTATCTATGTACCCATCTTCCCTTTCTTGCACATACATTAATTGCTTTAGCCATTCATGTATTGTCGGTGCAATATTGGATTTCCAATGTTATATGCATTCTTTCGCAATTATACATCCCATATTGAACAACATGCGTATTTTGATGTCTCCTAGTAGATATTTGAGGGGTATAGGGGCAGCAGGGACTCCTGTCATAGTGTGTAAAGCACCCACTACCTCTTTCCAAAAGTCAGCGGTGTGGGGACAGGTCCAAAATATGTGGATTGTGTCTGCATCCTCCGCACAGCATTGCATACCCCTGTACAATGTTTCTGGGGAGAATCTTGCTACCTTGGTAGGAGTTTAATGTAACCTGCTGAGTACTTTAAATTGGATAAGCCGTAACCGGGCATTGAGTGAGACGTTCTTGGTTAATGTGCAGTATCTGCGCCATTTCGTTTCATCTATTGCCGTGGAAGTATCCCTCTCCCACCGTTCTTTCAGTACATTGTTGAGTGCCTCACAGTTCTGTATTTTCCCATATAGCCTTGAGATCAGTCCCCTGCTCTCTGCTCTCTGCTCCTAGAACGTCTGAGCGTGCACATGTTCACGTGGATACATCGACCATCTATACTTGATCGCAGCACACATTCTATAGTATTACAGCATTTTAACCGTATTCTCTCCCAGTTTTGTTTAAAATTCTTCTATAGGTACAAATGTACCTCCTGGGTATAGATTTCCCAGTGTCGTTGTTTTCCCTGGGTCCCATGCCATTTGGAGATCTAAATCATGTCTGGTCGGAGGGGGTGGGGGGGGAGAGGGCTGGTGGGGGGAGAAGCCTGGGCAATTCCACAATAGGATTTTACTACTGTAGGAGCTATGAGCGTCCACTCTTTTAAATAGTCGTTGCCACGCTAATATGGTTGTTCGCAAAGGGTCAAATGGGCGGAGTCCCTGTAGTGATCATCTAAAATTACATTTTTTGAGGTCTGGGGCAGCACCATATTCTTCTAGCCTTCGGTATCCTGAGTTGACAGCTGTTTGGTACCATTGTCCCGCAAAATGCCCCTGTGTTACCAAGTAATACAATTCAAAATCTGGTGCTGCCAACCCCCCTTGATCGTATGGTTTTGCTAGACCTTCCCACTTCGTTTGGGCTACTCCCCCTTCCCAGATGATTGAGTAGCTAGTGATCGTAGTTCTGTGAAGAACTTTCGCCCTGGCCATATAGGAATGTTGTTAAAGTAGTATATTAGTTTGGGTGCCACGACCATCTTTAGCAGCGACACCCTACCATATAATGACATCAGGAACCTGGACCATATGTTTAATTTCACTTTCAGTGTTTGGTTGTACTTTTCGTGGTTTAATTCGTATAACTGTGTCTGTGTGCAGGCAACTAATATCCCCAAATCTTTTAAGGCGGACTGGGCCCATCTAAACCCACAGAGATTTGCTGGTTCATTAGTGCATTTGGTTAGTGGGAATAGTTCTGATTTTGCTGCATTTATCTTATATTTTGAATGGTTCGTGATTCTGGCCACTTCTTCCATAATTGGTTTTATGTTACACTCAGGATTACGTGTATATATAATAATGTATCATCTGCATACAGTGAGATGATATGCGGGGGACCAGCTATATGTCCCCTGTGTCCGTGGTATTCGCGCATCGGTTGTGCTAGTGTTTCTATTGTATGTGCAAACAAGAGGGGCGAGAATGGGCATCCCTGTTGTGTTGCTCTAGCTAAGTGGATTGACCCTGATAGCAACCCATTGGTGCAGACTCTAGCAGTCTGGTTGGTGTAAAGTAATCTTACGTATTTCAGGACATTGTTGCCCATGCCAAAGCGCTCAAGTACTCCAAATAGGAACTCCCAAGAGACGGAGTTGAATGTTTTCTCCGCGTCTAAAGCTGCCGCCACCGCGGAAGCTTGGTGGATCTATTTGTGAGATGATAGTGAATAGCTGCCATAAATTGGAGGCCATAGACCGCCTGGGAATAAAGCCTGCCTTATCAGGATATATCTGGGTCGGCATCTATGAGTGCAGTCTGTTTGCTAATAACTTGGCTACTATTTTGTGATTAGCATTTATCAATAATGAGCGGTATGAAGCCACTGCCCTAAATGGTCTCCCTGGTTTTGGCAGCACCATTATAACCACTTCTGTCATTGATGGGAGCCTACCCATTCCGTATGACTCTTCCCATGTCTTTGATAGCCGTGGAGCCAGGATGTCCTTATCCTCCTTGTATACTTCCATCCCTAGTCCGTCAGAACCGAGAGATTTGCCTGAGTCTATTGTGGTTATGGCCATTTCTTGTAGCGTCACTGGTTTATCCAGCTCTGTTCTGTCTTCATTACTCAGTGTAGGTGTGGTGATTTCACTCAAATACTGGGTTACTACTTTGGTTATACTGGCATATGCCCTGGCATATAGTTTCTTATTGTATTTGTCGAAGATTGTATTCATCTACTCTGTTTTAGTCACTAACCACCCCTCCTTGTCTTCTATGCCTACCATCAGTGACTCCCTCTCTCCCCTTATCACACCAGGTATCGCCCCGGTCTGTCGTCCTCCCCGTATCTGCGGGCCTGTGCTGGTTTGATTATAAGGTGCACTTCCCTGTTTGCCATGTCACCAAACTTTGTTAATTACCTTTGATAAGGTCTAATGGGGCTCTCGCCCCGGTTATACCATATTTGTTTTCTAGCTTACGTATATCCTTCTCCAGTTCGCCTAGCTCTTTCCTTGTATTTATTAGGGTTCCTGACGTGGTTGACATGGCAATACCCTGCATCCATACTTTGAAGGTTTCCCATATGACTGTGTATTGCGCTACTGACCCTTCATTGACCCTCAAAGAACCATGTTCTCTCTTCATGCAGTCCCTCCGCGGCAGTAGACTCCTTTAACACTGCCGGTGGCCTTTTCCACAGTGGCCTAGGTCTCTGTCCCATTTTTAGTGAGATACTTCGTAACAGTGGCAAATGGTCTGACAAGGTTCAGGGCAATATCTTAGTACCTCGAAATTATTTGTGCATCCATTTCGTAGAGACCAGCCACAAATCTATGCATGACAGTGCATCATGCACCGTTGAGTAGTAGGTGTATTCTTTCCCGTCTGGGTGTTCCTCCCGCCATGCATCAACTAGGTCATGGATGATCATTATCTCTTTTTTCATCTGCGCTGCTGCAGACACCCCCCCCCCTATGTTTATGGATTGGTCCGTCTTTGATATGTCCAATATTGTGTTGAAGTCTCCGCCCCATACCACAGGGATATCGGGCGTGGTAAACTTTAACGATGTGTATTAGTGTCAATACTCAACTAGCCTGTGAGGAATAAGTAGTGTAATATCTTTTTAAGCCCCCCCCCCATTTAGGTGATTGGAAGAGGGTGGTGTTCCAGCAGAAGAAGCACAACAGAGGATGGTTATCAGGATGGAGACAAAATAAAGGCAGACGAAAAGAGCACATTGGACATTAAATCTTGTACGTGGGTGTTCTACTTTTAGATGAGGGGTGACTGGAATATGTCGTGGCCTGCAGAAAGGAGTCAAAGGGAATGCACCAAGTTTTGATTGCTTAAATCCAGTATGTTGCAACAGGGGTGTATGTGATAAGGACATTTTTCAGCACAGAGATGGGGTTCTGTGGCTGATTAGTCCATTATTACTGATGGTTTATTGGCATCCTTCACAGTGTGGCAGGACCAAAAACACCTATGTTAAATGCACTGTCAACTGTGAGTGTCTGGCAGGAGTGAGGCGGGAAGAGAGCAAGCGTGGAGTGTACTATACTGAACACAAGAACCCTTTCCAGATCCTAATAGTTCTCCCAGAGGTATGGCTTCTGGTTAAATGGCTCGCTCAGGTACGGTCATGATGTTTAAAGTTGTAATGGTCGATTCAAGAGGTCGAAGTTCAATTGATCAGTTTGCCTTATACCCCTGCTCCGAGAACAGAATAAAATCCAGTCCTGCATCCAAGGAGCACACCTCGTGATGGTGGTCCTCATGGCTGCTCTTGCCTAGTTGCCTGTCTATTTTTTTTCTCGCAGAAAGGCATGTCCTTGCCCCAATGAGCCTGTATTCGCTCAAATAGCTGAAAGTTTAATCTGTCACGAGTGGCAGAGTTCACTGATGTCACTTGTGACTGTTGCAGTGGTAAAGGTTTCTGGAGCAGATGATGCACAGTAAGCATGAAAAGAGCAAGAAACTGAAGAATAACTGAGGAGGCCCAAGGAGAAGGCAGAAAACGGCAGCACTGGAAATTGAGTCTGCAATTGGACCGCTCAGTGCTGGAGATCTGCATGCCCACCACCCCCTCATGTTGTATCTAGAACGCAGTGGATTCCAACCTCCACCTTCAGGCCAATCCAGAACAAACCATGATCAAAAACATAGCCAGCTCTGCAGCATCCAAGGTATATATTGTGGAAGGGATGGGGCACGACGGGACCATTTATGTGATGGTGACTAGATATTCCCCACAACAGTATTTTACACAAACCAGGGAAAAGGAAAGGAGATCTGGGCGCCTAATGTGAAGGGGATTTTCCTTCAGGGGAGAGGACTGATTGGCAGATGGAGAGGAGTTGATACTGTATGTTTAAGAGTTACTCTGCAGGATGTTCCCAATGACTGCAATACTGGATGGGTCAACTTTGCAGCAGATTGCCAAAATCTCTGCGACCCATAGTATAGTGAACATGCGACCAACAAGGGCATTTCTTGGTTTCCCTCGTTTGCTAGGGTTCACATAATGTTTATAAATACATCGCAGATGTTAGTGGGTAGAATGGTTAATGACCACATCTTATTCACTGACCACGCACCAGACTTGAATGTAGCCTGACCACCAAGTGGAATGTGCTCTAATACGTTTTGGCTCAAACATGCCTTGGAGAGAACTAAATAGCGTACTTTAGTGCTAATAGCCCTTGGGACAGTGTTCTGACTAATAGGTGGGAGGCATTTGAGTAACCATGATGGGGGAATTGTAGAGCACAGGCTGCAAATATGAAAATAATTTAGGGTACAGAACAAAATAAATTAAGGAGATAAAGACCCTTGCAGAAGAACCTAGGGCGAGCGGTTTAAAGATATTGCTGGCAGTGGCGTGTGAGCCATTTAATTCCCATCTCACCCAGAGGGGAACAGTATGTAGTGCTGCAGGTGAAACATATATTACTGCAAATCGGAGAAAAATCCCAATTGCCCCTTTCCATACTAATTTTAGGCCCGAGAAAATAATTCTACATACAGATAATTGGAGCTGGCGATAAGGACTTGCAAATATAAAAGGAAAAGTAGGACACATTCAGGGAATAATATCAGGCTCTGTATTTCTTGGGATTTGTTAAAAGCTTGCAGTTCAATGAGTCTTTGAACCCAGTCCACAACACTCCTGTCTGATTTGTAAGAAAGAGGGATTGTTTGCATTTAAATCTTTGAAGAAAGATACCCCAGCTCTGATGGTTTCACTGCCTCCTTCTGTGGGATGTCCCGGGAGCACATGTCGGATCTACTTACAGATCTAGTTAATGTCTTCCTTTTTAAATTGAGTTTACATCTAATGAATGCAAGAGATCTGATCTGATCAGTGCTTCCAAGCAAGTAATGATCCCAGGCTATACCACTCTTATCATCACATTGCTGTGATCAACCCGGACACTAAAATGTATTCCAACATTTGGGCTAGTAGACTAGCTTCTCTACTGCCAGATAGAATAAAACAAGACCACACAGAGTTTGACTGGCAGTCTTTAGATAATGTCATGTGAACAATAAATGTGGTTGTTGTGGCACATAGAAGGAAAGTCCTGAAATTATGGATACTCAGCGATGCGACCTTATTCGCTCCTCTTAGAGGTGCAGTTTAGACATTTTTGTGGCTAAAATTGGATCCATAATAGCAGGATATGTCTTAACCCGGTTACCAGTCAATTGGTCGAAAACATTTGGTCGAATGCCAAATGGTCGAATTTTTTTTTTTTTTTTTTTACCCACACGAAAACCCACAAAACACATATATATATATATAAAAAAAAAAAAATTCGACCAAATGGTGTCGACCAAATTGCAGTCGACCAGTTTGCTGTCGACCAATTGACTGGACACCGTCTTAACCCATGGCCAGGGTATGATTGAGTGCTTTCCTTTCCAGTCCTGTGTTCCAGATGCTGTTTTAGTTGACATGTGTTTCGGTCTGCTATGCTGGGCTTTTAAATATGTAGCCCTGTATTGGTCCAACCTTCATCAGGATGGAAGCGATGTGCAAACTATGCCTGCATTCAGGGTAGATGGAGTGAAAGACATAATCTAAAAAATAAAACCATTAAAACCAATTGCCATATAACTAATTCAATGCCATCCTCAATTATTTAACAAACACAATAAATGTGTACGTGCAACTTTCTTCATTATTACACAGCATTGTACTCCCCTCCAATGGAAATCTTGGAGGTAGTACAACAATTCTGGACAAATGTCCTGAAACAGCTCAGCCGGTTCAATATTTTATGGGCTAATCCTAAAGAAGGGAGTGAAACCAGAGGATGCAAAAAACATTCCCCTAACTTCCCATTTTAAGTACCTCCTATCATAACCTAGTTTAGGGATGAAAAAAGCAAGTGTACTCACTACTAAATGTAGCCGCAGCCAACTCTGACACAATCTTCCTGTTAAATTGCTCAGCAGATTAACGCGGTTTAATCCTGTTCATCAGGTGAGTCATGGAGCCTCAGCTCCTATTAATACTCCTCCTAATATTAGTCAATGTCACCTACCAGATGATCACATCTTATTCTACTTCTTTGCCCAGTTTGGAAGTCAACCCGGCATGTATATTTGATAAGCGGGCTGTACTTGCATCTTCGCAACATATTGCGCCTCTTTTCAGGAATTTCTAGTGGAAGTCGGAAGACGTTCTAATCTCGTCTATCACATGTGATCCCAGTGTATAACTGTGGCACTGGGTAATCAATTCCCTTACACTTGAGGTGCTGCTATATGGAAAAAGGAAAATAAACGCACAGGTGTAACTGTTGCCTCTTCTGTGTATTCCAGGCGCCGTATGCATTTATAGACCAATCCCAGTTAACCCAGGTTGGTTTATTGCTTTAACATTCATAGCAGTGGACACCATCTATCGTACTTTTATCATCTCTCCAATGTCCTTGGTCCCAATGTTCGCCCAATCCTGCTTTCTCATGTTATATAGCAGAATGGCGTTCACCTCATAATAATTACTTTAGGATCCCTTCACAAGCGTATGCATAAAACGGGGGAGTAGTCGCTGGACTCTGTGTAGTTTACTTTCTCATATTCCAAAATGGCATTTGCCTCATGGTAATACCTTTCATATCCTGACACAAATGTGTGGAAAACGGGAGTAGCCACTTACTGCTATGTGATGTCCAGAGTTTAACATCCGAATGCGGAATATGTTCCTATTGCTAAGGGTTTAATTCCAACTTTTATCACATTATATACAATGGAGACAGTGTATTGTTTATAGCAATTCATACATTAAAAAATAATATGGCAACATAGAATTTTATGATTCTTATAAGCTATACGGTCAAAATTCATTAAGTTTTTGGTAACTTGTTATTACTTGTTTATCGAACGCTTCTATTCGTTATATTAAATTCAATAATACTATTGGACCAACACTTTTACAATAAATGAGAAATCTCATAACACCATTGGACCTAAACACTCACAATAAGTGGGACATTGAGTAGCTGAAACTTCAAAAACGTTAAAGATATTATATCATTATTATTTCCCCTATATTATAATGTAGGGGACAGAAAGTAAGGCTAGCAGAAGAGCAGTATCAAAGCTTAAATCGTCAAAACGATCTGGAAAAGATTCTGATAATTGGCATACATCTGGAAGTGAGCTGAGTGAAGGAGAGTTAGAAAAACGAAGGAGGACCCTGTTAGAACAACTCGACGGTGATCAATGAGAAATGTATAACCAAATAAAGTAATTACATCAGAAAAAAAAACAAAGATCTAGAAAGAGGTTTGTAACGAGTCTTATCAAGAAATGAATGCAATGAAATTAGTTTGCAGCTGTTAAAAGATTAGGCCCTGGAGAAGCTTGCGCATTGTTTCAGAATTTAGTATACAGTGTGAAACACATGTTGCCCTTTTCTGTTTACCTATAATTGGCTTTATAATTTGTCTGCGTACATTAAATATACTTTAATTGAGCAGGTTGATTTGCTCATTAATATTTTGTTATGTAATTAGTGTCTGTACACAGGAATGAATTATGAGCATGTAGCTTATAGGAATCATTTTTAATGCAATTCTATGTTGCCATACTATTACTGAATACATGAATTGCTATATACAATAGTTTTCTCCATTTTATATAATGTAATAAAAGTTGGAATTAAACTCTTAGCAATAGAAATACTGTATGCATTTTCATCCCTGTCGGCTAGGGAATGCTCTTGTTTTTTTTTTTTTTTATTTAGATCATTTTTATTATTGATAAAATTACATCATATGATAATGTAACTTAGTACAATGCAAAATGTTGAACATGTGTGATAATTATAGATAACTGAAGAAATGGGATCATGTTACAAATATAAATTGAATGAAATAAAATTTATGCTGTTGATTAAATTTTGATAAACAATATAGGGGGACAAACTAACAAAAAGACAAGAGAATGAGGGAGAGGAAGGGAAATAGATGGAGTCTTTTAAAATCATGAAATATGATTTAAATATTGTAGAAATGTATGCCAATTCTTATTGAAACTATATAAGGAATCATTAATTAACGCATTACATCTTTCTATTCGATGAACTGAACATATAGAATTCCACCAGAGGTTAAATGAAAGGTTGGACACATTTTTCCAGTTACTAGAAATATTATGAAAGGCAGTTAAAACGAACAGGTTAAACAAATACGTAGAATCTGACTGGCTAATCACAGGATTTACCATAGAGCCAATCATCAAGTTAGTTCATGATCAGGGTTCTATGAAGGAAAATATTGTTTGTAACTGTTTCCAAACCTTGGAGCACAATGAATACACTTGGGTGCAAGGATAAATCATATGGATAAAGTGAGCATTTGGATTGTTACAAGACCAACATCTATTCGACGCTCCAGCTAAGCTTTTAGCTATACGTTGTGGGGTAAGGAAAGCTTTGTGTAAGATTGGCAGCGGAAGAAGTGGAATAGTATATCCGCCAAATTTTAATCCACTGATCTGAAGAAGGCTGAAAATCCCAGTTATTTTCCCAACTTCTAATATTAATATTAGGTGAGCTAGTGAATTGGGAATCATTGAGATTTGTGCAGCTTTAATTGAAGGATTATTAATTAGGAGATCGGGAATGCGCTTGTTTTATGTATATTTTTTGTATCGTATGTAACAGACATTTTTATTTATTATTTGAAGTGCAAGATAGTATTACTGGTTTATCCGGATTTCCATACTGATCATTTCAAACATACTGGGAAATAATGATTAGGCATGTGTGTTGGGTGTACATGTAGTAGGCCTATGAGGAATATGGGAATTTGATGCATACTTGGCACATTTCACTGCGTTCTAAGCATGCTTTGAGTTAAAAAAAATATCCTTTATCCACTTCTAGAGACACCATGAACAAAACATTTGAGGGCCCCTTGTGAAAGTCTGATTTTGTGAAGTGATCTCCTTTGTTTTTATGTCAATTGGCTGGATGTGCAGTGTGTGATGCTGGGACTGAAAAAGAAATCCGCTTAAATCTGATCCCTGAAGCATGCGTCTAGCGGCCTATGCCTCTGATTGGCAGGTTATCGCAAGTTTCCTTGTTTGCGTAACCGCCTAATTCGGACTGCTGGGTCAGTAGTTGCTGCACTGTAGGGGGAAGTCTAGTTCTGTCCATGTGAACTGAGCACATTATGCAGACATGCTTGTCTGCTATTGGATACTTAGCTGAAATAGGTGAAGTCAACGACGGGTCAAGTTTTGGAAAGTGCTTGGTTTTCTGCCTGACGGATACTTTTTAGTGGGAAGTTTGCTGCCAAGACAAGGCACTGTTTGTGTTTCTTCTGTCAACGTTTCTGCCATTTGCACTTTGTAAACGGTGCAGAGTGGAAATGTCTTAACCCTTAGACCCACTGTGCATCCTTCTTTGTTATAACTGAAGCTCCGATCCTCTCTGGACTTGCTTCCCTGGATTCTAATGTAGAGTGTCACCAGCGTAGATAGATTATGTTTCATAATTTACCTGTTGTGTTATTGCACCCATGGATCCCGATCGTGCAGGTTCTTGAATATCCGTAGAGAACCTCAGAACAGCCACTTGCCCAAGCCCCGATTTCCGTTGACACCATCCCTCTGGATCAACGGGCATAATATGCACTTTTATTCTTCCTAATTAAAGCACCAGACTTTAAGGGTCTGTGGGCTATTCACCATAGCAGTGTTAACAACGTGTGTATCTTACTTTAGTGATCTAACCATACCCCAGACATTTATTGAGCCACCTGATTCGAGGATTGCAAATTTGTTCTGGAATGACAGCAAGGTAATAGAAGCAGCTAAAAGGGCATGGACCAATTGTGGCGCTTAGCTGTATATAATATCCCGTTTAAAAGTTGTTACAAAAAACCACAAATAAAAATAAGACCAAGAGTGGGTCTGGGCTATTTTTGGACCCATCCACTGCATTTGCCTAGTGGGTCCTATGTGGGCAAGTCATTCAAGAACCTGGGCTCTGCATTTCCTTGACAACTCTCAGGATTCCCATCTGCTGGACGATAGGACTCTGCAGCAGTAAAAGCTCCACCATCATATCTTCAAAAGATCGGCGCACATTGCACACAAAAGTTGAACTGCATTTGTTTTAATCGGTGCATGCATAGAGTTTCCGTCACCAAGTAAATTCTCTCTCCGGGGGAGGATCGAATAGTTGAACTCTCAGCCTGCAGCTTTATGGAACGGCTGTATATGTACAGTGCACGCGCCTGCGGGCGTTTCCCTGTTGGAATGAACCGAAATGAATCCTATATGCACTTCACATAAAACCTTAATCACAAACATAAAAATGCCTGCCATTCCTTTAGCCTCCCACAGATGCTTGAAACAAAGCCAGAACAGCGAGAAAACACATTTCCAACAAAATGTGGTCTTGAGTGCCTCGCTTCATTCGGGCAGTGCTGAGCAGTAGCGTACCAGAGCATAGAGGTGCACAAGGCACGGCTGAATTACTCGTTATTTTGGTGCGGCATTCCCCTATGGCCTGGGTTCTCTACCAAAAAAAAGACTTGGGTGGTGATCATCCGTATCTACCGCTGGGATATGCACATTTCTTTAGAAATGCATGGGTGTTGGGTAGTGCAGATGCGTTCTAAATGCCCGCCCGCCACCCTTCATGGATGCCGCTGGCAGTGCGCCCACAGTGTGCCTAGTGACTTTTGTTTGTCCATTATTTCCTCCAGGAAGTTTTCCATCTTGCAAACTGTGCACCGAAGGTTTTGGGCGCATTAAAGAGCAGGAGAAAAATAAACACTCAGGATTTGCCTTTTTTTTAAATAGGATTACAAAAAAAAGCCATGATTCCTGGCATTGGGGTTAGAATCTGCACGTGTTTGGCGTGAACGTGTATTTGAAAAGGTAAGGCTGCATTCTATAAGCCAGAGCAAGGCCACCTGATGCAGCTTTATTTATATTTTCCTTTGTTTGCCTCCAGTAGGTGCGAGGTGGCTATATAAGCCTGCCTGTCCAACTCCCCTCCACCCCCCCAGGACTAACACTGCCTAGACTACTACCTTATTTTCCCCATGCATAGGTGTCGGATGCTTAATTTGGAGTCCGCTAGAACTAGTACAACCTTTCCGTGAGGAAAGGGTGATGATCTGGACGCTGACGGTTTCCAAACCCCTTCGGCCCCTGAATTCTTCCCCTGCCCACCTAATCGACTCCCAGCAACTCCTGCCCCTGGTGAGCGAGATCGCCTTACCCACGCCATAACTTAAGCGAACACAGGGCAGCCGGTGAGGGGCTAAAGTGTGACGCCCGGTCCCTACTACGCTTGGCCCAACAGACTGATCATCTTTCAGCTATGGGATAACGACCCACTAATTTTGCACAGCTTGATTACTTGTTTCAGCAAGTTCCTTTTCATGCACAGTTCGAATATTAGTTGCAGCTTAAGTAGTTGTTGCTGGATTTGTTTTTCACAGACACATAGGATGTTGGATCCAAAACACATTGTAGAGCTACACTAAATGTTGTAGCCAGAGCAATTTTCAGACACTGAAAGATTGAGCATAGATCGATCAGATTAGTTTTCAAAAGCTAAATAAATTGTAGTAACTACTTTATTTCTCATGTACAGCTAGTTGGATATTTACACAGCTAGATTAATGTATGCGTAACCAGATTAATTTGTGCACAACAGTCAATCGCTCTAGGTAGTTTCATCATTACAGCTAGAGGAGTTTATTGCACCGTTACATTCGTTCATGCACAGCTACAATATTTGCACAACTAGGTTAATGGTGGCAGCTAGATTCATTGTTGAAGCTAAACTAATAGTTGGAGTAGATCGATGAACTATTACACAGCTAGGTATCTGTCACAGCCAGCAAGATTTGTTTTTTATGCACAACCAGATTTATTAACTTCAACAGTAATAATTGTAGCTAGTGTAATGGCCGCAACCAGATTGTTTATATCCGGATGAATTTTTACAGAGCAAGATTTGAATGTTGCAGCCATGTTAGCTTGTTTACAACTAGACCAATTGTTGCACATTGAGACTGAATGTTGCAGGCAGATGTGGTTTTCGTACAGCCACATCAATGTTGCAGCCAGACACATCCAGATTAGTTGTTTGTATCTACATCAGTTGCTTCAGCTAGTTTACATGATGTAAGTTAATAAATTGTTGCAGCCAGTTAAACCATTAGAGCTAGATGAACTGTTGCACAGTGAGTTTGAATGTTGCTGCTAGATTGATTTTGCACTGAGATTTGTTGAAGCTACGCTAGTTATAATTTATGAATTGTTGCACAGCAATATTGATTTGAAAGTTGCAGCAAATTCTCTCTATAGCTGCATTAATGGCTGCAGTCAGTGTAACTCTTGCTCTGCTATAGTAATCCATGCACAGCTAGAGTAACTATTGCAGCCAGATCATTTGAACACCAAATATGAATGTGTCCCAGACTGCTCTTTGTACGCATGATTGGTTGTCGCACAGCTAGATTGTGTGGAAGCTTGATTTAACCATCCTTCTCTAATGCTTCTACTACTGATGCAAATCCTTCCCATTACCTATTAACATTTGCGTTCAAACACACTAAATGCAAACTAACAAATCCACTCCCACATGGCTTCATAATACTCCTCTGAGCATGCTGCATGAGGAACACTAAACTTTATCAACTATCCTACATAATACAGCTCTGGCCAGGGGCTCCATTCTGGGCACATATGTCTTCATTTCAGGACAGAAATGCCTAGATGCTTCTGTATCAAAACATCTAGAAACTCACCGGTGCACAGTGCTTGGTGTGCTTTCGGTCTACATGCGTCAACAATGGCATTTCCCATCTACCCGCTGGCTCCACTACCAAAACCATTCTACTCTAAAAGACGTCTGAACGCCTGGAGACCATGCACATGGCAGCAGAGCACTTCTATGGCCAACATGTTGTGTTATGTTGACGTTTCATTGCTGCCCTTGACATGGTCTCGAGGCACTTTTAGATGTGTTTCGTCTATCACCCTATATGCTCCCTTGTCGTTTAGAGCAGGGATGATGTGGAAATCTATGCAACTAATGGATGGATCAAGGCATTGCTAAAAAAACGTTGTGTTCCAGCAATTTAGAGGCACGATATTCCCTTTTAAATGCAGTTTGCATTACAGATCTCGCAGGGCTCATTCTAGAGTATACAGGCGTGTTTTATTGTGCGGAAAAAAACTCCCAACTTTTCTTGTATGTACTGTTTATTTAAAATATTTCAAGACACTCCAGGATTCGGCTTTACATGCGTCAAACTAAAAGCGCTGCCTTGGTAGCACGGAACCAGAGATTAAAGTTGCAACATTTCACTCACTGTTTATTGGTCTTCAGAGTCAAATAATTTTTAATGGAGTAAAAATGGCATTCCCATTTTAAAAAAGTTGTATTTAAAACTAGCACCTTTTATTTGAATGCTCCAACATGTATATTTTGTAATGCTATTCCATACTTTTCTGCACCTAGTAATTCATGCAAATTCGTCATATCAGGCAGTGATGTTTGAGCTCCTTCCTGTGGACCTGCTTTGCTGGTACCACTGATCTGAATGTATCCTTGGGGGCCCGAGGGGACAGGGGGTGGACAGGCTCTGTGTCCATTGTTTTACTGTATTTGTTTCGTTTTTTAAATCCTTTTATTCCATAATTTTGTTTGGGGTAGTCCGTGTTTTATGGCTTAAAAGTGGCTGATGTGGCACTTATTTATGGGTCTGCCGGATGTATTCCGCCCAATGATTGTTAAGCCAGCGATGCTGCTCCGATGAAGTGAGTACACTTTCTGATAAGGCCAATGTTTTTGTGATTTGATTTTCTTTTTTTCTGCATTTTCCTCCACCCACCCTCGGATGTCCTCTGTTTATCAGGCTCTAAAACTAGATGGGCTAGATTAACTGATGTTGTTTTGTTGGTCGCTTCAGCAGGTCCTTTCTCTAGGCCATTTAGAAGTCAGCGCCTTATTGGGCGCTACATAAATAGAACGAGCACTACAATAGGCCATTGCCATCCCATACAAGAGTCCATTTAAACCGTGACTTTTACTTTCGAGAGTGCAAGTACTGAGAGCTAGCCTCTGCTCGCTGGATTACAGCGGAGTCCATTTACCAAATTTTGCACTTAAATGTTGGTGCTCGTCCATGCTTTAAAACCTGTATGGAGATGTGAGTGTGAGTATTCATGCGTCGATTTCTGGTAATTGAACACCACCTGCACCACTTCTGCTTTCCTTTTTGGAAGAAATGTCCAATATAATAGCTTGGCAGGCTCCATCTTTTGCAGAGATCGCTTTGTCATCTAAAGGACGTGATTTTGAATTGTGGTGTTCACTCAAGCTTCTCCTATAGATGTCAATATAATTGAGTATCTTTGACGTTGGTAATAACGTGTTATCCACACATGCAGACTATTCACATTATATGCTCTATATGTATATTCATTCCATTATATTCCTCCTCTCAACCAATCAGAATGTTTGGCATAAAGGATATAATCTCGGTTAAACACCTTCTTCCAAACATTCTGATTTCAGCAGCACCCTTAAAATCTGAGCAGAAATGTTCTTCAGGCGTGTAAAAGCAGAGCAAAGCATGTGTAGTTAAGTCCCCGATGTAACAAAACATGTTCATTGCAGTATTCATTTAATTGTTTGGACATTTCCGTACACACGATAGTTGAACATAATCATGTTCTAATAGCCCTATAGACTTTAGTAGGGGTCCTTATTTTTATTTATTTTTAATGGATTACTTTATTACAAACTTCATTATTTCATTTCTTATAGGCAAAAAGAAAAACAAAAAATCGGAGAAACACAATATTCCGTTTCGAAAGCTTAAGTCTTTTGAACTCGTAATTTCAATCTAGAACTGTAGGACTCTGAAAATTAGACACTTTTGTTCGCCAATTATCAGCGAAGTACACCTTTCCTCCACAGTTAAAGGCGTAGCATCTGGTGGTAGCAAGTCTCAATTCCTCTTACGGCGGCTAATGCATCACAAACCATTGAAAGATGGTATAAAGATTTTTGTTGCAAACTGTTTTGCGGGGCTCATGAAGAGTTCAGGTGTTTAATTTGGGTCAGTAACTCGTCTCTGTCCCACTTAATTTCCCAAGTAGTTGAACTGGGATCTTCAGGACGATCTTCCCAGTCCGGTCTCTTTTGCAAATAGTGATGTAAAATGAGTCACCCACGCTGTTTCTGAGACGTCGGAGATTAATAGAACAGCCTGTTTATTCTGGTCATTCAAAAGAGACCAAAGAGGTCTGGTATTGCGATTGGCTAGTGATTTGAGCATACATTCGGCATCCCATTGGATGCAGAGGGCTTTGGGCATAATAAGCCAGTTCTTGTACCTTGAGCTTGATTTCTTTTCGAATAGCATCAGACGCTTTTCCAGCGTGAGGGTTGTATTTTTTCTTAACTCAGCTCTGTAGCATTTCCTTTTCTCGACTAGCTCGAAATGGTAGGCATGATTGTTATTGGAAGATATTTTTGGTGTTTTTGAATCCGAAGTTCTATATGGCACTAAAAGCCACTCCTAGTCAAGTCTCTCATTGCCTCCTTTTGATCTGTTTAAAAATGTTCCTGTCAATACTGAGACATCTTCAGGTTTAATACACAACCTATTTTTCCAGTTGTTAAAGTATAGAATCGGAAGAATGATAAGAGTTCTACTTTCTTGAGGTTCTTTCCAGGTGAGTGTCAACATCCGGTGATGGCTCTTGATGGTGGGAATGATCTTCAAGGTGTCTAGCTCGGGCATCAATGGTAGTGAGGTGAAAATGTAATCCAAATATGCTAGTGACTTCCCCTTTTGCCAGGTCGGGATTGGTAGTATATCTTCCCTCAGCTGGCCATTGATTAGTAGAATGGACCTTGCCTGTAGGTCTTTCATCCATAGTTGGGCCCTCAGGGGATGTTTTCCTCTAGGGAAATCTCACTTGGGATAATGACCCTTCCCAATTTATAGCCTAGCATATAAACTGGGGGCAGTCATTATGATGTAGTAATCACTCCTCCATCAATCCATAAGGCTTACATATAGCAACCATTGTTGCAATAGACTGGTGGGATTATCAGCCCACAATGTTGAACTACTTGCCAGAGCACTGTGGTGTTTTTTGCATTGCCAGATGGCTTCAAATAGGGACATTTTGTTAGTTGGGTAATGTTTACTTGGATGTTCTTTTCTTAAACTGATTAAGATTATGTGTCTGCTGTTCCTGGTTGTAATTCTGTTTTTAAGAAATAAGGCATTGTAGCATGACCTGAACACTTTGCTGCCTTTAACTCATTGACCTGGTTTTTTTGGGAGGAAGTTGACGGGCACAATTTGCGTGGCTTTGGTACTGTGGCGGGTCAGAAGAATGACATGGACTCCGATTTTCCATCTCACTGATATTTTATTAACTCAAATGGGTGAAAACTCCTACCTTTCCCTAGGCTAAAGGAATTCCCTACCTAATGAAAACTAGGGTGCTAGTCAGTCAGTGAGGGTCCAAATCAAGTTCAGGCCACCGTCCGAAAAACGAATCTACGCTGAACATACCACTAATTATAATAACTAAGGAACAGGAGAAGGACTGCCTTCTCCTGTTAAGTGTTTTCCAAGCACGGTTCAACCAGGTATTTTCCATCAGTTGTTGGTAATTATTTTCATCAAAATGTACAGTTTTGATATATAGGGCTTTTCAACGTATTAACCGTTTCATTCATTCCTTTCCCTTTTTGTTTTCTCTTGTTTAATTCTACACAAAATGTTCCTTATTCATTCAATTAGTTTTCTTCTTTTTCTTTTCCTAAACTTATGGTTTGCTCTTTGCTGATTGTCCACTCTTTTATCCACTATTTATCTTCCCTAGAACAAATCTGAGCGTTCCAATATGGACTCTTGGTATCTTGTGTTCTTGTCACGTTTGTCGTCTTCTTCTGAAGAGATGACAAGTTCTCCCCCTTCCCTCAACTCCTCACCTTCCTCTTTCTGCTTAATCCTTCTGTCCTTGTGTTGTGGAGGCTTCTCTTTTTTCTTGTGAAGATAAGGACGCCCTCGATAGGATGCCACCGTGCCACTAGATAGGGGCAGCGGGGGCACTCCTACCGAGAACGCCTCACAGGGGGAAAAAAGCCGGAAGGCACAAAAAACCCCTGAACGTGGAGGATCCCAGGAGGTGAGTAGCTGAAGATGGCGCGATCCGATGTGCAGGCACCGAATCGGGAAATAGGCGGATCCAAACGGTAGACCAGGATATGGCAAAAGGTGGTTTCAATGCGGAGATACTAAGGAAATCACAGGCAGTCCGGTAGGCAGGCAAAGGGTCTGGCAACAGTTCAAATAGGATATAGGGATATTCACAGGCAGTCCGGTAGGCAGGCAAAGGGTCTGGCAACAGTTCAAATAGGATATAGGGATATTCACAGGCAGTCCGGTAGGCAGGCAAAGGGTCTGGCAACAGTTCAAATAGGATATAGGGGTATTCACAGGCAGTCCGATAGGCAGGCAAAGGGTCTGGCAACAGTTCAAATAGGATATAGGGATAGAAAAGGGGAAAAAACAACAAGGCAAGAAGGAAAGGAAGGAAAAGAGGGAGAAAAAAGAGGCAGGACGAGGACGAGACCACGCACTGGGCAGGGTGGAGAATTAACTGCGAGGGAAGGCTGGCAAAGGATTTGAAGAAGTCACGAATAATTCACCGGGAGATGGAGCGGCAGCAACACAGGAAGGAACCCGGAAACGTTGCAACGCGTATGCGACCCGGAAGTGAGGACTTAAATACTTCCGGGTCAAGGACGCGTGCAACAACTAGAGCGGTAAAACGGATGACGAGTAGCGGAATGCTAGGGCGGACAGAACCGCCAGCGATTCCACTTCCGCCAATCCTGCCGCGGCATGACAGTTCTCTTGACACTTTATCTTCACTAGGATAAGTAGAGCCATTCCAGTAGTGATTTCCACTCTTTTTTGGGATTTTTAATACCTTATCTGGACTGGGCCAGGATGAGCGTTCCAGTAGATTCTCACTTTCTTCATATATTCTCTGTGCTTTAACTTGACTGGGACGAGTATCGGCTTCCAGTAACGATTCTCACTTTATTCAAGTACTCGCAATATTTTATCTGTACTGAAACGAGTATGATTTTTTTAATTTTTTTTATTTTTTTTAAAGAGTTGACTTCACCGGGGCTCTCATGCGACTGGGACCTCTTCCTATCAGGCTGACTTCTCATTTCTCTTAGTATTTCAGGTCTGATCAGCTTGTAACTAATCAACTTCTGGGACACCAGTGGTCCAGGGATGAATATCCGTTTCTAAACCATCGATCAGACCCATACCTCTAGCACACCAGAAGGGATCCAAACAGATTGGAAACACAAGTAAATTATAAACCTCCGATTTTGGTAACATGGTCGCAACGGTAGGCTTATCCCAGAAAGGTGGTGGATAGTTGGTTAGTTGCAACACAGAAAAAATACAATTATTACCCAATGATACAAGGGACTGGCCAGTCAAAGTTGTATAAAAATATCTACTTTATTATTATCACAACAGACCGTTCTAGCACACTATATAACCCAACCCACCCGTAAAAGAGTGCAGAGGACAGACTGTTTCAAAGAAGGAAAAGGGATGCACTCTGGATACTGACAGGAGGGTAGTTGGTATAATTTATCACAATAGTTCAAGGGTACTTTGTTTCAACACAAAGGGAGCAATGAGTCGTAAAATGTCACTAGGGGCCTTTAGAGAAAGACCAGGGGGATAGAACCACAATGTACCTTGTACTGTAGATGTTCTTGGTGCTCAACAGGGTAGAGTCTGTTTCAGGGCACCTTTAGGCTTCTGCGGCAATGTTCAAGACAGGAGACAGCTGTGGGTGTCAGGCGGCAGGCAGTTTGTGAGCGAGGCTGGACGGACGGCTGCAGGCTTGCCTACACAGCGGCTCAGGGTCAGGAATGGTTGTCTCCGTGCTGGTCGGTGGGTCTGAAGCGCTGGTCGAGGCGCCTCGGACGGTATCTGCGCCATAACAGTGAGCGTTGCTGCTGGTTGCAGCTCGAGGGGCTCGGCAGGCTCAAAAATGTCCTTTAAGGAGGATGTTGGTAGATGCTGGTCAGTGCACCCCTCCTAGCTTCTTTACTGGGCTTGTGTCCTCCTTTAAGATGGACAGCCCAATGCTGAGGAGTGTTGCAGCCAGCTGCCTTGTCCTTGGTCTGGTTCAGAGACTCTCTGGTACGTTCCACCTAATAAGCTTGCTTCAGAGCATAGCAGGACATGTTGTGTGCGCTGTTTCTGTAGATGCTGGAGGGTGTTCTGAGTTCATTAGCTCCCTCTGTTCCCTGGGATATATTTAGGGCAGGGATCTTGCCTCTTCTAAAACCAAATGGCCGCAGTGATGGGTGTAGGCTAAGTGTACCTTAATGAACCAATCCTGTTTCCCCTCCCACAATCTCCTGTATGCATGAGGTCATAAGAAGCTTTGCAACAGAAAAGGTAAAGGGGTGAAACATATAATACTAAGTCCCACCCTTCGTGCTGTCTGTAGAAATTCAAAGGGTCTCTCTAGTTAATGAAGCTCTATGTGGTTCCTCATTAAAGCGCCAGGTCTCCCTTGAAGTTGCGGTGAGAACAGACTTTTTCTCCATCAAACCACATACTCGTACCTTCCGAATGGGGTCTCCTATGGGAATGGCAGTCCCGGAAATGACCTTTCACTGTCCATTGATGCCAAGGGCGGGAGCTGGCTTCAGATTGACACAGTGCATATGAAAAGTTGTTGGGGTGGGGTTTCTGTCTCCTTTGTCACCCTCTGCAGCCAGGCCCCATGTGGGCCTGTTTGAAGTATATTCCATTTCGTATGCAAAGTTGCCACCAGCAGCAGAGGTAACAAAAGGACAGGGCGGGTCCATGGAGCCTTTGTTAGTTAATTAGGCCGGCCATGGAAGGCGGAATGTTTTGCCCTCCCCTTCTGAGAGGACATGATGTAATTCTGGCTACCATATCCCAAACCCAGGGGGTGGCACCTGTAGGCTGCCCACCAGGATTACACTGCTCTGTGTATGTCGTGTGGTGCGCATAGAAAAATGTGTGCGGATTAGCCCCACAAATTTTCCAGAGGTTGATCTACCATCATTCAATATCTTTTAAGATGTCCAAAACCAAGGTAAGTGCACACACACCGTGTGGGTGTTCGGATTTCTCACACTGCTTCACAGGCGATGGTATTGCCGTTGTGAACGGACCTCCTGGTCCACCGTCTTGCATTAGCGGTCCCGCCACCCTTCCCTTTTAGCTCGGGACACCGTGTATTCTCATTGGTCTCTCTTGTCTTCCATTATGCTGAGCATTGGGCTCTGTACCCAAGCCCCGCTCCAGCATCGGAAGCTGTGCACCCAGTCTTTCCTTAGCAACTCTTGAGCAGCTGATTTGAATTTCCCGGCTTCTCCCCATGATGTCTCTGCCTCTTGGTTTTATGACGTTGGCGTCGGTTTTCCTTTGCAGGTATCATTAATGGACTTAAATGACAATAGAAGACTCTGAAAAATTCTCCATCCTTTTCTTCAGAAGATGTCAGTAAGAGATGGTTGTGTGTTTTTTTAGGGAGATTTTTACTGGGCACTGAGTCCTTGTCCCCAGACGGGGAGTTTCTCCCAATGAGGTCCCGCTTTCCTCTACCCCTAGGAAGATTATTGAATAGCGGGCTCACCTCTCTAGCCTCACAGGGAAAGGCTCTCCAAATGGGAAGAAGCGGCGAACTCCCATGATTCGTCAGTGCTCAAAATGAGTAGCCAGGAAGCAAACAATTGCAGGGCTTATTCATCTCTCCAGTAATGTTTTTTTATTCTGAGATGTATTCTGAGATGAACCCATTTTCAGAATAAAATGGATTTCATTGTTCAGACCTACAGTACATCATTGCATTGATTTTCCGAACGTTGTTTCAGGATGAGGAAACGATGTCCATGCCCTTCTGTCATGTTAGCAGATGCTGTGCCTAACTAAAATAAGTTCTTGCTGAGAGTTTGCTTTTCTAAATGCGAAAAAGGGGGTCTGGGTGGTCATTAAATTCCCACATCAGTAACTGGATTCTCATGTACACTGCTTGCATCGTAAGGGGGCTGGATAAAATGCTTAAAGATTTAACATCTATGCTGACATTTCATTTCACTGCATCTCATCACTGAGGGGAGGCTTTTCTGCTCACTGTCCTCCATAATCTCCCCGTTTCTTTTCAATGGCTATATGCAATGCCTGAACATATGCAAATGGCTGCACTGTGGAGATGTTTAGAGCATCTATGTTGGCCCACAGATATTCATCCGAATGAAGTACTAATTGTGCCCTAGATTTTTGTATGTATGTTTTTATTGTGACATTTTGCAAGAAATGTTAAATATCTGATCAGCACAGGCTTGCAGACTATGCAAGACTTGGACTTGGCTTTTTTCATTCTTTCTATACCTCTGGTATCATTGTCGCATCCCTTCAGAGTGTCAGATTTGTCAGCAGTGAGTCACTGTTTTTATGCACACTGCGGCGTCTGCAATAGGAAAACGTTTAGATCTGAAGTTGTGCGTTTATGCCTGTTCAGCCTTGACTGTAGCTCTGTGCCCCATCTCTGCTCGTACTGTCGTGTTGAGGAGTAACCGCAGCTAAAGCTGGGTTTGTCACCAATGTGACCGCAGAAGCTTTCCTTGCCGTAGAGTACCAGGTGGCAGGTACGGGAAAGGATGGAGGCTGTTTGCACTCTTCGTGGAGTGGCAGAGCTTCATGTCACACCCATTGCCGATGAGGATGAATCTACCGGGGTCTCATTTTACTAGTCCTTAGTGGCAAGAGGTCCTGAAGCCTCCACCACCTGTCTTGTTTTAGAGAAGGCCAAAACTTAGTTTATGCTCCCACGGAGACCAGAGATAACAAAGGGCTGAGCTCCTAGGATACTTCAGTGCGAAGGAGGGGACATCAGTGAGCGCCTTATCCCTTTTATGAAACCCGCACAAATATCATCCCACATCATTGCAGTGGCTTCTGCCTCGCCTGTTATAATTTTGGGTACCATTCGTTCGAAAGTATATTTATATGTATCAGTTTTTACGTTTGTTTTTAATCCTTGTTTCCTGTTTATATTCTGGCTGTTTATGATCCTCTTGAGTGTAACTAAGATCTTTTCAATTGGCACCAAAAGCTGATGTAATAATGGGTCTCTGTCAATAGATGATTCGGATAGTGGGCCATGGTATAGGCCAATCATTTGAACCCTCTGCTGGGTTAGTCACCCCCAATAGCTGGCTGCCATGAGCACTCGCTGACACCCAGAGCCCCCTACACACCTGCTGCGCCATACTTCCCTTGCCCCTTCCTCGGTGCTTAATTTCTCTCCTGGCTAGCCACCCAGTCTCTCCGCTCATGTCCGTCTATGGAAGTGTAGAAGGCCCTCCGGTGATTACGTTCCCTGTTTTTATCGTGGCCATATTTTTTTGATAATTATTTTTATTTGAGAAACTGCTGGTTCACTCTTCACATGCCATTTCTCAACCAAACAAGCATTGGCAAAGCCAACCGTTTTGGGATTCATGTAGGTTTGGAATATAGATGTGCCAGGCACTGCAATATTGGAATTACCTAGCCATAATGAGGCAAACACTGGAAAAAGTACCTGGGCATGAGATGTTGGAGCTGGGCAAATGCCTATCTAATACTTACACATAAGACAGAAATGTTGGTTTTGCAAATGGGACTTCGGCGCATGGAAAAGATTTGCAGAGACGCATTGCGTGTAAAATACAGTGACTGAAGGCGAACTTGGTTGTGACATTCATTACACCCGGTGCGAGTTTATAGTGGAAAGTAAGCCATTAATCGTTTGTGTACAGGACCCACCAGTCGAAGTAGGCAAAGTTTGATATTCCTGCATGATAGATCGATCAGAGTTCCTAGGAGGTTTTGTTTTTGGTGGGGAGAGGCAGGTAGTGGATGCGAAAGGCAATATGGGTTTGCATAGTCATCGGCGGCCGTGGGTCAGTAAATGACCAAACCATGTCCACGTACCATTTGTACTCCAATAGTTATGGTGCCACCTAATAGCCAAAACTAAAAAGGAGTTTCTCAGCACTCTGGCAATGTTCGGAGGTGTTTCTTAGCACCCTCCCAATTATGTGGGATGATACTTGTGCGGGTTTCATGAAAGGGATAAGGTGCTCACTGATGTCCCCTCCTTCGCACTGAAGTATCCTAGGAGTAGGTTCATCCTTCTCAGCAATGGGTGCGACATCAAGCTCTGCCACTCCACGAAGAGTGCAAACAGTCTCCATCCTTTCCCGTACCTGCCGCAGAATACTCTACGACGAGGAAAGCTTCTGCCGTCACATTGGTGACAAACCCAGGTTTAGTTGTCGTTACTCCTCAACACGACAGTAAGAGCAGAGATGGAGCACAGGGATAAAGCGACTAGCTAGAACACCAGCACAGGAAGGCTTCCCCTGCCTCTAATACCATCAGAGACCTCTGTCCTAATGTGACACTGAAAATTAGATCAATGTGAGAAATGTAACCATGGCACGTTTAAATATAGCACCTCCTGTCTGATTTCTCGTTTTGAAAGCAATGTAGTAGATGGTGGTGTTACCAAATGTACTGTTCTCCATTTATTGGGCTCACGAGTGATGAAGAGGCGAGCCAGCTGCTATAGGCTTTGACGCTGTGACTGGAGGTAGCACACAGTGGAGCAGGAGGGCACGTCTGGTTTTTGGTGCATTTGATGGCATCTCACCAAGTACCAGGACTGCTTAGATTCTCTGCTGGAATCCGTTTTAGTTTGGCACTTAGGCAGTGCTAAAAGCGCTGCCTATGAACTGAAACTATTTTCATGAGAATTGAAGATATGTGGGTAGTGGTTATTTACCCACCCATTGGCCCCTGTGGTCATTCCCACCCACTACCCTCCCCACTCAAAATGCATCCCTCTGGGATTTCTTTAAGCTAGCTGTATCGAACAGTAATGTCAAACTCTATTTATGAGCGGCATGTGTCCTTCCATGGGACGTCCTGTTAAAAACAAGCATTTGAAAATGCAACCGTTTTGTCTTGTGTAAGTGCATTTCCCAGGCACTACCATCATAAGCGCAGGTACTCTACGATTTGTCGTCCAAACCCTCTGGAGAGCCAAAGGTTGCAGACCCCTACTCTAGAAAGGCACGCAGAGAGCAGTGATGGAGCTGCAGCAGCAAATAGCATGAGGGAGTGTCTTGGGTGAGGCTACCGATGCGCTCCCTTGGCAATCCTTAGCAGTGGCGAAAGTAGCTGGGGATTTAATGGGAGTCCTTGGCAGTAGTGCAGCCTGGGCATATGCTGGCAGTTTTTACTGTGGGGCAAGATCCCGGACATTTGACGGCAATCCTTGTCTATGGGGCAAGTTCATGGTCTGCTATCGCCAATGTATTGCAATGGGGTTCGTTTCTGGGCATTTAATGGCAGTGCCTAGAATAATCAGCCACTGCATAAATGCTGCAACTGGGCATTTGATGTCAAATCTTGGCTTGGAGCAAGAAAGTAGGCCCATTGCTTCAGGTAAGACTTTGAAGTGGGAGTATTGTACTCCCTATTTTTTAAAGTTGGGAGTAAAATTTATTTTTTAGGGAGTAAAATCGTAAAATCCAATTCCCAATGGGAGTATTTAATAAGCCAGTAAAAAATGCTTTAACTGAAACATTGAATTCTTTGTGTAAAACTATTTCCTTTGCACCTAGTTATTTATACACATTAAAAGAGCTGTGTACTTCTTCACATAAGGCAGTAAGTTCTTCCTGCGGTAGTAGTCCAAACATAACCATGGAGTTGTGTGGGTGAAAGCAGGGGCTCAAGGTCCACTGTGTATGCTTTCTGTTTTGTTTGTAGTATTTTGACACACTATTTTTATGTTTTGAGTATTTGCCTGTGTTTAGGGAGTAAAAGTGGCACAAATCCCCAGAGAGATGTCCTCCTTCAGCCAAAGGTCACTATACAAAAGCCAGAACTGTTGCGTTTGCCAATAATGGATTATTTTCCATCAGGCCATGGAAAAACATCAAATCATAAGAGGAGCGTTCCGTGCAGCATAGTAAAGTGTAGCTTGGAAAGTCATCTGGTTTCTCTGCTGGGTACTGGACTACAAGGGGGCGGGGGGGTGTTTGTTATATTCTCCTAACTAATCTACCCAATGTTAAAGTTTCTACGGATGTGCTCATTGATTCTCCCTTCCCATGACACACCTGCGCCTGGCCTGGGGGGGGTTTGAAAGCCGAAACTAAACGGCTCTTCCGGGATTGCAGTTTAAAAAGAAAGCAAAGTTAAACGCGCCATTTGTCATCTAGCGTGGACGCGGAAAATCTAGTTGGGTGGAGCCCAACAACCCCTGTTGATCTATCTGGCTTTAACAGCCTTCAGGGGAACTAATTGGCTGGGCGCTTGGTGCTGTAAACCCGAGCTTGACCGCTGACCCGCCCCCTCCCCCCTTTCATATTTTTGAACCGCGGTCTATGGCTGCTGGCGCGCGCTCTGCACTTTACTGCCTCTGCCGCAGATTAAATACGAGGGCTGACTTCATGCTCTCAGTCCTTTTTAATTTGGCCCCCAGGGATGAGCTGCGGGCCTGTTGTGAGCTGGTTGCAGAGGCTACCAGCTTGTTAAAGCTCTCCCACGCAGTCCCAGGAGTGGCTGGCGCTGGAGTGTATGAAAAGGAGGAGCGAGGCTGTCCTGCTGCGCTTTGCATGCTTTTTTCGGTTCTATAGAGCAGCGCCTTTGCGCCTGCTCTCCCCTTCTCTGGCTCGCTGCAAACTCTGCCCCCTTCAACTCCTCAGAGCAGGTCAAGTTTCTCATTTGCGAGCCCAGTACTGGCAAAAGGTTAACGTTTAGTCCGCAAGACCGCAGTCTACAGTAGGTGCACTTGGCCACCAGAATGTTTAGCAGTACAGAATGTAGTTTGCCTACTGGATTGGTAACTTTGCTTTTTTTTTTTAGACGACTTTATTAACTCAAGATGGTCGTAGAGCACTTCGAGCGTTCCCTCGGAGAAGGACTGTCCCTTAGATGACGAAGCGCATTGCATTGCTCTATATAGAGCCCCATCGTGCCTCACATCTCTCGATAGCCCCAGGAATGCACACTGCTTTGCTCTCTAGATGTGCGCTACATTGGGTCTTGCTTCTAGTTACCCCTGGGAAAGCGCTCTGCATTGTGCTATAGTGTGCTCCTTTGTGTAACGCATCTAGGTGTCTCTGGGATAGCGCATTGCACTGTGCAATCGTTTTACTGGATCTCCTACTAAGCAACTATAGAAAAGCGCATTGTAGTCTTCCATGTTGCACCCTATATTTAATCTCTCATCCAGGGTCGGACTGGGACAAGAAATGGGCCCGGACAAGCCAAAAAAAGTGGCCCACCCCTCGCGACCCTTCACCTCTGACATCAACAGACGTGATGTCATTTGACCCCACCCCAAAGTTCAGGTCCCTGACTCGGCAACCAGTATGTGCTTCCATCTGCTCATGTTCCTGACTCTGCAACCAATGCATGCCACCATGCCCTCCAGCTGCTGACTTCATCAAATAGCATTGTTCCTAAGTACACTACGAAAAATATGGTTTAGCAAAAACCAAAAAAACAATGTCCACGTATTTCTTATTTTTTTTTTTCTTCAAAACCGACCCCCCACATCCCAGGGACGATTTCGGCCCGGCCACGGGCCGTAAGGCCGAGGGGCCAATCCGACACTGCTCTCACCCAGGTTGCCCCTGAAAAGCACCTCACATTGCTACTATATGCTGGCCTATTCTCTCCGATCAAGGTCAGATTTAGGTAGCGTATTGCATTGTCCCTTATTGTGCTAAATTGTGTTCTCGTATCAAGGTTTCACTGAGTGCATTGCTACATTTGTACTCTACACTGTTCACCTGGGTATCGCCAAGTAATCTCATTGTGTTCCATAATGTGCTCTATTTGTTTCTCAGCTAGGTATCGCTAAGAAATTGCATTGCTCTACTGTGATCACCTCCAGGTATCCCTAAAAAACATGCAAGTAACCTTTTAAAAAGTGGATTTTATTGTTTATATGTTATACTCTACTGCGTTTACTTGTAGGAATCCATAAGAAAGTGTCTCGTTCTTTGTTTTGCCCTATTATGTTTCACAGCAGGTATCCTACGACTACTCAATGACCCTCATCCGCCATGTGCTGACTAGTCATTCACACACATGGCTAGAAAAAAACTGTTCTTTGGCCTAAACTTTCAAAAAACTGCATTAAACCTCCCCACCAACCAAAGCACCTAGACAAGTCGAACATTTGAGGTCTCCCGCTAGGAAACAATACGTCTCGTATGCACAAAAATACCCACTTAGAAAACACATCTGTACAGGGGCCAGTTGCCCCTATTACTACACGCACACAGCCACGCACAACTCCTTTTGTTTTCTCTTCTGTCCCCTTGCCTGGGTTTAGTGCACTTTATAAATGGAAAAATAAATATTTCTTGGAAACCATGCAAATGGCAGTGGTGTAAATCCAAGTCACATATGACCAATTTGTATACAGGGAGCCTGTCAGCAGGCAATTACCCGGTTTCCGAGTGCTCCTGTTTTTAGAACATATGTGAACTGAGACACAAGCAGACCACAATTTGCTTCCATTGGGACTGTTAAGTCAGGCTTCTGAGCACCTATTGTCTGGACTTGGCACCTGCTTAAGGCTATATTGCTTAAATGTCATCCTTTTAACACTGCATCTGCTATATCTTGGATATTAAATATAGTAGTGCAGTTATTATTAATCGTCCGGTTTGATTTTACACAGGGTGTGCACCAAATAGCATCAGGCCTTCATCTGAATGCCAAGTAGCCAGAAAATTATTTGGCTGGTGCAGAACAGTTGTTTCGAATGGATTGTGTCCTCCAACGTGTTCCACATCTTTGACATGTAATGTCCACAGCTGTGTACTTGGGGAAACTTTCGGCAGAGGACGTCCTGCGTCAATGGCGTCGGGTCGATTTCCCTCAAAGGCCTCCATCGAGGATGACGTCACCGGATGTTATAAATAGGACGCACAGCACCCGCAGCCTCAGTTCTGTTTTTTCTGCAAACGTGTTTGCTTCGGAAACTCGGCACGCCTCGTGAATGTCTTCTTAAACCCCTCCGACTCCGCGGTCAGGCTTCAAGACTTGCCGGGACTGAAAATCGAAGATGTCCATTACCAACCTGCATCGCATTTGTTTGTGGTGCTTGGGCGAGCGTCAAGACACGGATGACTGTTCCAAATGCCAGTCGCTGACTGCTAAGGCCTTGCTGGAGTGTAAGGGAAAGCTTCAGATAGGTAGGGGTTCTAAACCCAATAAGTCCCGTAAATCGAAGTCCAAGGTGGTGTCCACCGACTATATCTAGGGGCTACTCTCCGCATCGGACGCAGTCCCGGGGATCTCGGTCCCGGAGTGGTTCCCATCATTCGTCGTCCTCGTCTCGGCATTCTAGGAAGCGCCGTCACCGGTCGCCTTCCCCATCCTCTTCGGAGGATGGAGCCACGACGAAAGTGGCTTGTTAAAGGTCGTCAACTGTGGAGGAATGGGCTGCCTTCAGGGAGCAGATGTTGGTGATTTTTCAATCGCTGGGCACAGTTCCGTCTGCACCTTCTGATGAAGCCGGCAAGGAATGGTCTTGATCCGTGGCTCGTGCGCCTTCGGGCTCTGGTCTTTGGCGCGATCCTCATAGGGATCCTTTGAGGTCCCGTTCGGACAAGGCTCAGGATGGTCGCAAGAGACGTGCTTCCAGGTCTCGGTCCTTGTACCTAGCGAGACCGCAGAAACCTGCTAAGGGCTCGAGGTCAGCGTTGACTCCATCAGCGCCGCGTCCGTCTGATACAGACTTCGAAGCTTTGCCTGCCCTCTGCACCGTTGTCGACGCCTTTGGGGCATTTTGGCCCGGATTTGCCGTCAGTGGTTTCTGGTACAGGGGATCCTCCAAGGAAGGCTGCTTCCAAATCTGTAAGGCCTCTTAAGGACTCCAGACCCTCGGCTGTCCCAAGACAGGACTTTTACCTCCCTCTGGATGACATCTATGAGGAGGAGCGGTCCGATTTGTATTTTGACCCTGTTGAGCCTGATGTAGCGCCTGCCCTTTCAGGGGATAGTCAATTGAAAGAGTTATCTTCATGATGCCAGTGGCCTAGACACTTTTCCTGAGGTGGAATTTGGCAGGCCTGAGCCTGGTGCTCATGCAGAGTCGTCCTACAGGAGACTGATGGCTAGGGTCATGGAATATCTTGCTTGGTCCACTCCTCCTGAAGCTTTTGTTCAGGATGACTTGACGAATATTTTAGATCAAGGCCCGTCCTCTGACCTGGTATTACCTTGTCATTTGACCTTGCAGAAAAGGGTGGCGGCTGCTTGGCAGACCCCGGAATCTCTTCCCGCAGTTAACAAATTGTTAACTAAAAAATACTGCCCTTACGGTAGCGATCCCAGCTACCTTTTCATCTCACCCCACACCCAAGAGTTTGGTAGTTCAGGCGGCTACGGCTGCCTCTAGGTAGGCGGCGTAACCTACCATCCCTCCGGATAGGGACGACAAACGCTTCTGTGCCTTGGCAAGATTTTCACACACTCTGTGGAACTGTTTCTATAGTGGCTGAGCATTATGGGTTCCTTGCTCTCGTGAAAGATGGCAAGGATGCCATGTATGAATCCCTTCAGTCGGGTTTGGACACGGCCGACAGTGTTAGCCGGTCCATGGCTGCGAGCACCGTTATACGCAGATTTGCGTGGTTGCGGAAGTCGGGTTTTGCTCTGGATGTGCAAGCCCGTCTTTTGAACATGCCCTTTAATGGCGCGCATTTGTTTGGCAGCAAGGCTGAAGAGTCTTGAGAGGTTGCAGACCTCAAAAGATGCGGCAAAATCTTCAAGCGCAGCTGTGCATCAACCTCTGCCTTTTCGTCCTAGGGGACAGCAGTGGCAGGGAGGTTCTTTTCGTTACTACTCCTCCTTTGTTCGAACAAGAGGAGCCGCCAGTCAAAGGGGTCCGCGTAAAAGTACCAGTGGTGGTCGGCGATATGGAGGTGCCAAAGCGGCTCAGGCAGCTGCCTCTTTGCCTTCAGGCACTGCCGCAGCCGCTCCAAAACAGTCATGAGGCCATGTCCCATGGTTCGCCAGTTGGGGGCAGACTGTCTCAGCATCTCAAACAAAGATAGGCGAGCGATTACTTCGGATGCGTGGGTTCCGGATACAATAGCCCGTGGCTGCTGCCTTCCCTTCCTACAGTGGCCTCACAATCCATCGGGGAATCTATCTTTGAAGCGTCCAGATCCGCTCCTTGTGCAGGAAATGTTGACCCTGCTAGAGAAAGGTGCTATAGAACTAGTGCCTGTAGCGGAGAGGAACAAGGGTTGGTATTCCCAATATTTATTTTATTTCGAAGAAAGACTGAGGATTGAGACCCATCCTGGATTTGCGTTGGTTGAACAAACTTCTCATGAAGGACAAGTTCAAGATGGTCGCTCTTTCGCAAGTCCACCAGGCCCTTCAACTTCAGGATTGGTTGGGGCCTCTGGACCTATAGGATGCTTACTTTCATGTGCCGATTCATCCCAAGCACAGGAAGTACCTGAGGTTTGCGGCTGGTGTCTCGCACTTTCAGTTTTGGGTTCTGCCATTCAGATTGACCTCCGCCCGAGGGTCTTCATCAAGCTAATGGTGGTGGTGGCGTATCTCAGGCGAGGGGGGGAGATTCACGTCTACACCTACCTGGATGACTGGCTGATCCATGCGCGTTCTCCCGAGCAAGCATTGGATCATCTCATTCTCACCTGCAGCTCCCTCCACAAGCTGGGCTTATCCCTCAATTTCAAGAAGTCGCGTCTGACACCTTCCCAACAGCTCCAGTATATCGGGGCTGTGTTGGACATGTCCTTCGGGAAGTGCTTGCCTCCTAAGGTAAGGGCTCATCACATTGTGCAGATGGTGGACAAGTTTCAACATGCCCAGTGTCTCCCGGCTTTCGAATTCTTAAGGTTGCTCGGCCTCATGGCATCCTGCATTTTTCTGGTGCCAGAGGCCAGGCTGACAATGAGATACCTGCAGTGGGTCCTCAAGATGCAGTGGTCACAGTTCTCTGGCAAGATGTTGTATCCTGTTCAGATTCCACTCTGTCTCCCAGGATCTTCTGTGGTGGGCCAACAAAGGGAACCTGATGAAGGGGCGCTGTTTTGGCAACCGGGACCGGAGGTAACTAGTGACAGATGCTTCCCTCACTGGATGGGGAGCTCATGCCGAAGACTTGACTGCGAGCGGTTGTTGGTCTCTGTCGAAGTCCAGACTCCACATCAACCTCTTAGAGCTGAGTGCCATCAGGCTGGCCCTGAAGGCTTTTCTGCCATATGTGCGGGGGAAGAGTGTCCTGATCATGACAGACAACACAGTGGCCATACATTACCTCAACAATAAAGAGGGGGTAGGGTCACTCCCGTTGTGTAGAGAGGCAATGCAGCTCTGGGCCATAGAGCAGGGTATTTCGCTCTCTGCAGTTCATTTGGCCGGAGCGAACAATGCGGCGGCGGCTGAAATGCTCTGAGCAGGCAGAGCACGATCTCTCATGAGTGGGAGATGGCTCAGGAAGTCCTTCTGGAGATCTTAGCCCTTTGGGCATCCCCACAGGTGGACCTCTTCACCACCAGTGTCAACCGGAAGTGCAAGAGATTCTGCTCAAGGGAATTTCCTCCGAGAGGAGCCTTGGGCGACGCATTCGTAGTGGTCATTCTCACTTCTGAACGCATTTCCTCCAGTCGCCATTATTCGTCAAGTGTTAACGAGGTTACGCAGGTTTGGATCCCACATGATCCTCATTGCTCTGGATTGGGCCAGGAGAGCGTGGCACCCGGACCTTCTAGAAATGTCCATCTGCCCTCCACGCCGGCTTCCCTACCGATAAGGTCTGCCCTCGCGTGGGGCTGGGGCTGAGGGTGGTGGTGGTGGTGGTGGTGGTGGGGGGGTTTTCAGGTTCTCCATCCAGAGGTCAGGACTCTCAACCTTCACGCCTGGTATCTGAAAGATTGAGGTATAAGGATTGGGACCTCCCGGATGACATGATGGAGGTGTTGCTTTCAGCCAGGAGGCCAGCAACTAAATTCCTATACCATTGGCGTAGGTTTTGCGACTGGTGCAGAGGACAATATGTTGATCCTTTGCAGTGTTCCATTCCCATGGTTTTGTCTTTCTTGCTTTCTTTGGCCCACAAGGGCCTTCAAGTGGGTACCATTAAGGGTTACCTGGCGGCGCTGTCTATCTTCAAGCGCTCGTTTGAAGAATGTTCTTACTTTAAGATTCCTTTTAATCTCCCAATTTCTTAAAGGCTCAATGTGTTCTCGCCGTCCCATTTCCAGGTGCCGGTTTGGGATCTGAATTTGGTTTTGAAATTCCTGATGGGTGCTCCGTTTGAACCTTTGCACTCTTGCCCTTTGAGATTGTTGTCTTTCAAGATGGTGTTCTTGGTTGTGGTTACTTCCGCTAGCAGAGTGAGTGAATTGCAGGCACTTTCAATTAAGCCGCCCTTTACTGTGATCCACAAGTATAGGGTTGTACTCAGGGTACATCCTTTCTACCTAAGGAAGTGTCTGAATTTCATTTGAGCCAGAAAGCGGTTCTTCCTTCTTTCAATCCTCCTCATCCTGATAAGGAAGAGGAGCGACTTCATAGGTTGGGCCCCAGGAGAGCTCTGTGCTTCTATATTTCTAGGATGTCCAGGGTCAGAGTGGACGATCAGCTATTTGTGGGATATGCTGGACTACGATTGGGCCAGGTTGTTACCAAACGGACCCTGTCCAGGTGGATTATCCTCACCATTACAGAATGTTACCGATTGGCGGGTAAGGACCCTCTGGAAGGGCTGCATGCTCATTCCATTACAGGAGTGGCTACTTCCACAGCCCTACAGCGGGGAGTTCCTATTAGGAATATTTGTGATGCAGCCACATGGGCTTCTATCCACACCTTTGTGAAACATTACTCCCTGGATATGCTCCATGGTCAAGATATGGCATTTGTTAAGGCAGTTCTTTATTCTGCCATTTGATTGTGTACTCTAAATTCTTTTCCCTCCATTTTCTGTTACTGCTTTGGGAATCCGTCAAAGATGTGGAATACGTTGGAGGACACAATCCATTCGAAGAATAAGTTTCTTACCAACTGGTAATGTTCTTTCGACTGGATGTTCCCCCAACGTATTCCACATCGACCTCCAAGCCTGCCCCTCTGGAGAATTTCCTATGCGATTGCAGCTTACGTTTCCGCAAGGCTATGTACAGTTAAGCAGCCATTGGATTTGTGCATGTTGCACGTTATGGAGGAAAAAACATAAACTGAGGCTATGGGCGCCGTGCGTCCTATTTATAACATTCTGTGACGTTGTCCTCGACGGAGGCGTTCGAGGGACATCGACCCGATGCAGGACGCCCTCTGCCGAAAAAGTTTCCGAAGTACAGAGCTGTGGAAATTACATGTCAAAGATGTGAAATAGATTGGAGGAACATCCAGTCGAAAGAACGTTACCAGTTGGTAAGTAACTTGTTCTTCCACAAAACAACTCCAAAACATAATATAAACACTTTTAATTTATATTTCTACTAACTTCTTTTAAACAAAATGCCATCTTTTTAAAATTCACCTTAAGATTACAAAGGTATGTGACCACATTTCAGCCAAAAACGTCTTTAAAATCGAAACTGCTTCATGCCATTAAATGTCCATTAATGTACAAGCTTCCTGATGGAAAATTAAAATTTGCCTCCCCTCCCCCCCCTCAATCCTCTGGCACTTCCTGCCTGTCCCTTAGTCCCATGAGTTTTGCAGTATTTCTGGGTCTGGCAGTTGAGAGATGACATGGCGGCCATAGTAGCTCCATCTTTAAAAGGACATGATTCCACTAAAGCAGCCGGCGAATCGAGAAGATGTTCTGCCTATGGCAGGCAAGCATTTCCCGTTTGCTCTTCTGCTGACACCAGTGCCTGAGCTAATGGACCCAGAAGCAGTAAGACTGCTGTGAATCTTCTTTTGTTATGCAGAACTGCAGGCCATGGGATGCTGGTCAGGCTTTGTGGTTGTGTGTTTTTTGGAGTGGGATTCTTCATTTCCCTTCGCAACTGTTTGACCACTTCCATTGGGCGACGCAGGCGGCAGGCCCAGCAAGGGACATAACACATTTTCATTTGGGAGCCAATCGGCCACATCACCAAAAATGTGACAAAGGCCATACATGAATTACATCATCCAATGGTTACGTCATAGTTATGCCATAAAACAGCATCATCGTTACATCATCAATGAGGTCATCATTAGGTACTCTACCATGGGGGGAGTGACCATGTCCAACACGCCCGAGGACGGGCCTGAGGGAAATGTGCCCCCCCCCCCCCAAACCACTGACCAGACCCGCTCTCCACTTGCACGGACTGGTGAGGAGCGCTCTTAAGAGCCCCTGGCCTGCCACCTCACCTTTCCATCCTGAACCAAGGACCCTAATGTAAATCAGCAATCAATCTCCCTTCCAGTCATCCAAATGGTTGAGACCTTTGCTCAAATCAAGGCAATGTGTTCCAAACTACCGCAACACACTCTCTACCTGCTGGTCTATAGGGTGGGTGGGAAAACGAAACCTGGGAACGTCCTACGCGATTGCGTACGCCGAACGGGGTTGCTGTGGCAACTAGAACACAACTTCAATCCGTGTCTCCTTTGCGGCGCATGCTCACGATCAGACTGTTTCCACGCCGAAATAATTGCAGCATACAAGGGCAAGCTCTGCGTGCCTGCTTACACAATGTAAGCTATTGAAGACTAGTTTACACGTATACTAAAATTAGGCTAAATGATTATTTTCCTACAGAGCGGCCATTTACAGAGCAACGACACAAGAGCAAATTCATATGGGTAAGCCTTGAATCTTTTTTTTAAGGTACACGGCAACTCGTACGAACTTAAAGTAATTAGCAGTATTTCACTGAGGGCACGTTATCTTTGTTCTTATCACTTACAGTTGAACCATTGAACACACAGGGTTCCCTGCCCTGTAATGGTGTTAGACACCACAAGAAATCGGGAAGGTAATTTAACTTTACGTCTGACATACAAAGTACTGTGAACAAAATGCTTATTAACATGACGTTTTTTAGTAACACATGTCTAACGAGGATGCCATGTTGTTTCTTTTCACCCTAAAATCATCTCTTCAAAAATTCACTTTTGGAATTGACTATTAATGGGTATGTACGCACACATTTGATTATTTTCTCATATACTGGATTATCATTACCACAATGGCCTATTATGGAATTAATGTATATGTATGTTTGTGAAACAATTTTATCCCATATATACTACATTGAATTTGTGATTTCTCAAACATGTGATTGATGTATCCTTTGATTTGTTTTCCAATTGATGTATTAGTTTTTGAATATATTCGTGTGGTTAACGCCCTGAAGAAGGAGATTCGCTCCGAAATGTGTTGGCATTAAAATAACTGCACAAGAAACCAAATAAATCTGCTTCTTGTCTGAATACCTAGCGGTTTACAATTTGTGAATCCATCGATTATTACTAAAGGACAATACTAAATACCCAACTAAACAATAAGGAAGCATGCAAAGAATTTTAATCAAGATTATACAAACTTTTACTAAGTTGAACAAGCTCCATGAGAGCCAACATAGAGAGCGCCAGACTTAGTTGGAGGAGTTCATTCAACTTTCTCTTGCACAGCATAACGAAACCTGCTCCCACAAGCAGCACACCGGTCTCAGGCAGCGAAGGGAGAGGGAGGGCACATTGTGCCCCCTCTTTATACCTGCCTGGACCCCTAGCCTCTACTTCGGGCAGTGACGACATCCTACTGCCCGGGGCTGAGGCGGTGCCCCCCCTTACGTGTTTCCCTACCCTTCTGGCCGCCTCCACGGCCTCCAAACCGGCTGTGCAGGCAAGGTTGCCTAGGGCGCATTTGTGAGTGATGCAGGCGGCAGGGCGAGTGAGGGACACACACATGTTCATTTGGAAGGCAATAGGCCGCATTTTATTACATGTCTTGCAATAACAAAAATGCGACAAAGGCCATACATGAATTACATCATCCAATTGTTATGTCATAGTTGCGCCATAAAAACACATCATATACATCATCAATTACGTCATTACGTACTCTAGTGTGAGGGGAGTGACCATGTCCAATGCCCCTCCTCCCCCCCCACGGGCCTGAGGGGACCCCTAAACCACCGACAAGACCCGCTCACCACTTGCATGGATGGTGAGGAGTGCTCTAAGAGCCCCTGGCCTGCCACATCACTGCACGCCGAACTTGGGACCCTAAAGTAAATCAGCAATTAGTCTCCCTTCCAGTGACCCAAAAGGTTGAGCCTCTTGCTCAATTCAATTCAATACAATGTGCACCAACCTACCGCCACAGGGCCAGTGGTCTACCGGCCAGGGGCACTCCCCGCTACTTCCTGCCATTATTTCTGCTTGGAACCTAGGACAAAATACAGCCAGCCGTTATCTCCTCTGCCGCCACCGGATCCTGGACACCTAATTTCTTCACGTTGATGCCCCCCGGCTCGGCCTCATTGTGGGTCCCCCTGCAAAGGATTCCTCACTTTGACGTGCAGCCCTTCAATCATACGTACATATAGAAAACATTTGTCCATGGCGTAAGCCATCCGGGCCATCCCAAAAGCGTCCAAGAATTTCCGAACTCTGCACTCTTCTCCGGCTGTAGCGAGGCCCTGCAGATGCTATTACCACCCTAAAAACAGTACTCATACTAGCACAGATGGCGCTTCAACAGCCAGCATGGCTGAAGTCATTATCCCAGTCATTGGGTGTCATCTAGAGATACGAAACTGGGCATGTTAGATACATATGAGATATGGGAAGTTGGACCTGCCACCTGTGCCACCATGGAACAGGTAGCCTATACCAGAAGTCCCCAGACGGAGGCCACTTCTCCCTACCCACGGGTTCTTCACAGAATCACCCACTAACTGGAACCGCATGGTCCCTCCGGCCCCCCACTGCCCGTGTCATGTCGACCACGTACCACAGGGGTCAAGCCCTCATGCTCTGGGTGCAACTATGGAGATGTCCCACTGACCCCATCTCACCTTGGCGAATGCCCCATCTGTCGAATGGCGACCCCACGACCACCTGGCCCAATCCCCACAATGATGACCACACTAGTCTCATAACTCCTGGTGTGCCAAGTCACCCCCATGGCAACACTGCCCGCTCCTGTGCACCTCCGAACCCCCAGATGGTTCATCCCAGAAACCCCTCTTCCTCTTACGGCCAAGCCACCTGTGTGCCATGCCCCGAGAAACGGTACACAGGTAGCCTCTCCCACTCCACCTCCCAGGCTTATCTGTCCCGCAGCCGCCCCGCCCCATCTAAAGTGGGACGACAGTGCCTACCGACGGCTCTGGGAACCAGGGTCGCCACCAGGGGACCAGCATCTATCTCGCCAACACCCAGAAAACCCAACTGATGACCTGTCATGCAATAAAGGCAATACCCCGACAAGAGGGTGAACCCTCACCCCATTCCTTTTTTTTAATTGATACCCGGTGAGCCCCTGGACCCTCCACCTGCATCCAGTGCCCCACTCCATGCCCCGATCTCCCAGACCATGCCTGCCCACAGCCTCTGGCCCCCTGCTACGACGACTTCACACGAACCATGACCATGACCAGGACAGCAGGACTATCACCAGATAGCAAACATCCAAACACAAGGTGTTACACTGACCAACCTGTCTCCCAGAAAGGCCACTCGCCCCCCACACTCTCGCCCCCCCCCCAGGAGTGTAGCTCCTTGTCCTTCCTCTGACTGACACCCAAGAGCGGTTTGGGGGGCCCACCTGCCCAGGCCCACCCAATTTCACTATGCTAGGGAACAAGCCTATATCGCACAAGCTCAGCAAGCTGTCCCCATCAACACACTTTCCTTTTGGTGTGAGCATAGCCAAGCTTAAGTGTGAGACCCCCGCAAAAACCACAACCTTTTGAGAAACGGTACCCTGAGAGCTGGGGACCTGCACACAAATAAGCTCTGGACACATGGTCTGCTACCAGGGAGCAAGCAACCATAGCCCAATACCTGTCACTTAACGAGGACCGATGCTCATCCCCCAAAAAGTGCGAACCCTCTGTAGACGCAACCCCTTGACACAGATACCTGGGGAGTCCACAAACCCTTGGTCTGCATCCAGCGCCCTCGATTACCGATCTCCCGGCCCCCACAGATCTTTTGTGCCCAAAACCCCACTCCAGTTGGGACCACCCTACACGATTGGCTCTGGACACTAGGCCTGTTGCCAGGGGGCAAGCCTCAACACCCACCACACCAAAACAAAATGCTACTGAAAAACCTGTCCCTCACAATGGCACTCGCCCAGCAGAAATAATGGCCCCTCACTCAGCCTCACCCACGCGAAATGATACCTGGGAAGCCCTCCCCTCAGCCTGCATCCCGTGTCCCTCCGGATCTCATCCCTCAAAGATCCTACTTGGCTCATGCCCGGCTTCCACTGGGAGCACCACACTCGGACCACCAAGGGCTGCCACCAGGGTGCCTGCATCTGTCACATGTCTGAAGGAACCAAAAAATCACAAACCATTCTCCTGCAAGGGGACAATGTCTTGCACGGCCGCCCAGCTCTGGATCGACATCGGCCAACGTCCCGAGAACAGAAGTCCTACCCGCAAGGGCCCTTCCCATGAAATGTCTACTCGCTTCCCCACATTCCAATCACTCCTCATTTTGAACTGAAGGTGACAAATACCAGAATGCGATTTAGCAGAAAACCCAACAACTGCCTTTCCTAAAACCTCACTCCACCCCAGCGCCCTCACACCCCACCACAGCTGCATGGCCTTCCTCCAAGCATATTCAAAACCCATCAACCCCAAAAAGCATTAGAGTGCCACGCTTTAAACCCATCCTATAACCGTGGGTCCTGCACCAAAAACTTGGGCCTGTGCAGGGTTTGAAATTCAGGGGAGCTGGGAGCTATTTAGCTCCTTCTTGCCTAGGAGAGCCTGGTTAACTTGAACCCAACAGTTACCAAGAGCTTCTTTTAGCTCCGGAGGCCAAGTGGTGCCTTTTAAAAATGCATATGACACATTAATTGTAAGCATTTTATAATGTTAATAAATAAGAATTAGAACACATCTAAACATAATGGATCATAGATAATGGGCAAAAAGTTAGTGTGCAACTTGTCTGGAAGTTAGTGTGGTGCACTGGATACTTGCTCCTGGTTCCCTAGCAGTAGCTCCTGCCTACGGCGTGATATCGGACACCCAGGAGCTGGTTTTAGCTCCTGCTCGTCAAATCTCAATTTCGAACCCTGGCCCGTGCATATGACTAAGAGATGGCATGGTCACCATATGATCATGTAACTTTAGGGCATCCTACCATATCGCCGACAGTAGTTTTTTTAATTTACGGATCCGTCTCCTTGCGCCTCAAGTTAACCAGGCTCCCCTAGTCACCTGCACATGGCGTCACCCTACTGCCCAGCGCTGAGGAGGTGCCGCCCCCTACGTTTGTCCCTTCCCTCTGTCACTGTGCAGCCCAACCCGCTGTCCAGGCAAGGTTGCCCGGGGCCTTTTCGTACACAACCTGTGTTGAGCAGCCGATTGCACCTTCTTCGGTTTCCCTTCGCAAGTGTTTGTCCACTTCCTTTGCAGCAGCAGGTAGAATCCACATTTCCGGGTCGCTCGGCTTTTAAAACCAGAAAAACTCACCAGGGCGCAATTCATCTAGCGCATGGCCGGCTCCTGTCCCTGCCCCGCAGAGAAGTCTGCTTCGTGGAGGTATCTGGTGCAACTACTGTCCAGCAAAAGACTGTGCTTACACCATCTTTAATGCTGTGATATGGTAAATGTTTGTTTTGTTTCCTTCTTCTGGGGAGACCGCTTTTTATTGTAGAGAAAGCAGCAGTTATCTGCAACCTACGTGCGAACTGCATGGATGGAAGTGTGCACCTGTTAGTACTGCTGTCGAAGCTTTAGCATAAGCTACAGTGGAAGAGCGCGCGCAGTTAGCGCCCGCTGAGATGATAGCTGCTTTGCACGTTCCTTCAACAAGCGTGCCTGTTGGCAAGGCAGATGAAGAATTCATCGTTCTCATGGATTCCCATTCCCGTGCAGGGCCGTCACGAGGGGGGTTACGGGGGGGCAAACTGCCCCGGGCCTCGCGCTTGCTGGGGGCCTCGCGGCCCCCTCCTAAGTGGAAGGCAGCACAGTTTCCCGTGTCCTTTATTCACACGGGGGACTGTGCTGCCCCTGCAATGATTTTGCTGTTTCTTGTGAAGCCGTTTGGCTCCGCAACAAACAGCAAAATAATGGGAGACAGCAGGGCTCAGAAGTGAGCTCTGCTGCCTCCCGTTATTCAGCTGAAAACGTGGACATGCTGAATGACAAGAGAGGACTCCTCTCCTGTCAGTCAGTGTGTTCACGTTGCTCAGCGTGACCACACTGACTGACAGGAGAGGAGTTCTCTCTTGTCAGTCAGTGTGTTCAGGTTGTCAGTGTGACCACGCTGACTGATGAGAGAGGAGTTCTCTCTTGTCAGTCAGTGTGTTCATGTTGTCAGTGTGACCACACTGACTGATGGGAGAGGACTCCTCTCCTGTCAGTCAGTGTGGTCATGTCAGCGTGATCATGCTGACTGACAGGAGAGGAGTTCTCTCTTGTCAGTCAGTGTGTTCATGTTATCAGTGTGACCACTCTGACTGATGGGAGAGGAGTTTTCTCTTGTCAGTCAGTCTGTTCACGTTGCTCAGCATAACCACGCTGACTGACAGGAGAGGAAACCTCTCCTGTCAGTCAGTGTGTTCATGTTGTCAGTGTGACCACGCTGATTGATGGGAGAGGAGTTCTCTCTTGTCAGTCAGTGTGTTCACGTTGCTCAGCATGACCACGCTGACGGATTGGAGAGGAGTTCTCTCTTGTCAGTCAGTGTGTTCACGTTGCTCAACATGACCACGCTGACTGACAGGAGAGGAGTTCTCTCTTGTCAGTCAGTGTGTTCATGTTGTCAGTGTGACCACGCGGACTGATGGGAGAGGAGTTCTCTCTTGTAGGTCAGTGTGTTCATGTTGTCAGTGTGACCACACTGACTGATGGGAGAGGACTCCTCTCCTGTCAGTCAGTGTGTTCATGTTAGCATGATCATGCTGACTGATTGGAGAGGAGTTCTCTCTTGTCAGGCAGCATGTCTACGTGTCGGCTGCATGGATGCTTTTTAAGGGTGCATGGAGGTAAGGTAAGTGTTTTCTATTTTAAATTAAAAGTGTATATGTGTACTTAAATTAAATTAGTATGTATATGTGTATGTATGAATGCATGCGTGCATGTTGAGGTGTGTGTCAATGCTGTGTTTGGTTTTATGTATACATGCATGTATGGAGTTGTGTAACTGGTGGTTGAATGCATGGGTGAAAGTGTTTTTTGTGAGTGTGTGTTCAGCACCACCCCTAAATGTAGCCGCCCTGGGGGCCACTTCATTAAGGGGTGGGTTCATGGCATCAGAGGTGCACCTAGGCTAAAATGTCAGGGGGCAAAGGGGACTAATACTTCAAATGTTGGGAGATGTGCTAAAGTCAGTAGCTGTGAGGAAGGGGCAAACTTCCTTGTGTGGGGGCACCTAAAATCTTTCCACTTTTCAAATGAGACTATTCTGGTGAAGCTTCAATGTTACAAGCAGCTACCTCTTGCCTTCATTTCTGAAACATCACACTTAAGGACTGCTGTGAGAATGAGATGTCTCATGTCACCACTTCCCTTCTAATCACTCCCTTAGCATGCAAGTGCTAACCCCACATCACGATTTCAATTACCTAAAAATGTATGGATAGGAATGCAGGTGCTAACAGTGAAGTGACTTCTCATGGCCATGCTAATCCCTATGGCAATTCTCACCCAGTTCCTGCCCTCCCCACCCAAAACACCTCCTCACTGGAACACAGCTAGTTTTAAACATGCCTTGCCATCAAACCTAGCCCTCAATGTGCCTGCAAGTGTTCCTCAAAGGAGTCCTCTGAGAGTTCCTGACTTCATTGGAGTTTTAAACACGTAACTGGTGTAATAAAAATGTCTTAATCAGGTCTGCCTTTAGCCACTCAATTTAAAAACACCCTGCATGTCTTTCGCTGAAATTCTTTTAAAAATAAGCATTGGCAATGCCAACAGTTTTGGCTTGTGTATAAGTATTAGGCATTTACGAGGCACTGCTATTAGCTGCTCAGGTACTCAAACCATTTTGCACTGGCACTATGAATGGCCAGCTAATACCAATACAGAAGTGCCTTTCCCATGCCTACACGAATGCCCAAACTGTTACCATTGCCAGTGCTCTTTTTGCTTTACCCTTGATGCACAGGACTATGCATCAAGGTTAAAACAAACATACTACCTGGCTAAATTGGCCCACTTTGAATGTAGGCCAATCTAGCCAGTAATAACACTTATGGTACACAGTCAGCCTGGATATACTTTCTGTGGCATGGCATTTTTACTGGTTGGGAATCCGTATATGGTAATAATGGCAAATATTGATGCAGCCTGCATCAACATAATTAGAACAGCCAGCATGAATATATGTTTATACTAGCATATCTCGCGTGGAAAGGCGGCATGAAATGTATTGGAAAATGTTCCTATGCACAATTTGTGATTTGCAACTATTGGGAATTTCCATGTGCTTCCATACAAAACCAATTGCAAACTGCGTGGATTTCTACCCAATTTTGCAAAGAAAGTGCTGTAAAATGCATACTTTTAACCCAATGTTTCAAACATTTTCTTGGGAGTGAGAACCCCCCCCCCCCCCCCCAAGCCACCCTTGTTTGGTTTGGGCTCCCTCACTGTGCTCTGTTGATCTTGACTAATTGGAACAAACATTTAAGCCTCTTAAGTTCAGAAATGTACCGGCCTCCACTGTACATCATTTGTCACTGTGTATGATGTGCTCCTTAATGATATGATATGGCATTTATAACGTGCCTGTACGCAAGTGTTTCTAGGCGCGACAAGGCAAGGAGGGAGAAACAAAAGAGTAGGACAAAACACAGATCTTACTAGGCCTTGTGTCATTCAGATCGTGCAAGAGCATGGAATGGGGGAGGGAAGAAGTGCCGAGGGTGGGGTAGGATGCAGAAGTGCAGGAACAAAGGAGAAACAAGAGTGCAGCCAACTGGTGGCAAGTGTGAGTACTCATAACTGCAGCCAACGGGTGGAGAATAAGAGCAATAGCAGGGACTGTAGGGGTTACAGATGCAGACCACAAGTGCAGGGGAGCCAAGAGGCAGTGCGGGATTGCAACAGGACAGGCAGGGACCTGGGCCCGAATTCAGAGCTTGACCAGGTGACCAGTGCATGGATCAGGCAGGTGATCAGCAACGGAGAGGAAGAGGGAAGGCAGAAGCAAAGAGACAAGTCTTGAGATGGTTCTCCTCAAGTTTCAGCGAGGCAGGGAGCTGTTTCCAGAGGGAGGCCCCAGCCGAAGAAAGAGATCTGCCCTCAACTCTTTGCTTGGAAAAGTGATTGACCCTCAGAGAATTGGAGGTGGCGCAGTGGAGAGCTCAAGCCATCTTATATATATTTATTCATATAATAAAAAAGTTAGTCTGGCATGAACCTTTCTTCAGTAGAGAAAGTAGTAATAAACCATATTTGGGATCCTGCACACAAACTCAAGGGTAGATTTCTCAAGTCTCCTGTGTGCGGATATGCCGCCGCTGGCCGAGTGCAAAAAATTGTAAGGGGGCCTCACCAAATGTTTTGCCCCGGGCCTCACCACATCTTCTGACAGCCCTGTTCCCGTGAATAGTGCTTTGTTTATTTCATTGACCTCCTTGCCCAGCATTGTAAATACGTGCAGCCCCAGCCTCCAATGTCTCGTATTTCTTGCACATTTCCATGTACAGCGCATGTTACATAACCTTCGAATCAGCTGTGCAGGGTGAGCAGGGTTATTTAGAATTTAGCCTAAACCACAGCCACACAAAAGAAACCCCTTTAGATGTCCGTTTAAGGCGATAGAAAAGCGTGTCAGACAGCACGCCGTCCCTGGGTTCTCTGTCGCATCATCAGTACTCTGTCGTTTACCCCAGCTAATATAAGCATCTCAACTCGCCCATGTGCCGCCTGGGAAAACCTTGTAACCAGAGGCAAAGCAGTCCTTTGTGGCTTTTCTTCAACTCCCTGCATATGTAGATGCTCGCACGATAACTCGGCGTGTCGCACTTGCCTCTCAGAATCTGTGTGAAATGACCAGGCAGAGGCCGAATGTGAGCAGTGCTGACCAAGCCCCATAATGTTTCCGAGGTTGATAAACGGAACCCCATTGCATTGCCTTGAGTAATAATGACACCTGTTATCACCGCCGAGGGGCAGTTCACTTGGTGGTGTGTATTATGGATGTTGTAAATATTCTTAGTGATCTTAGGCTTCCTCTTGGTCATCTTCCTCCCTCCCTCTCCCCCCCTCCCCCATTTCGCCCAACAAACATTCCTTAATGTGGACGTGAAAATGGAATTGCCAAACGTTGTGCCCAAGAGCAGCGAAATAAATGCAAAGATGTGTGTGGGACAGGTTGGGTAAGCTGCTAGAGGACTGATGACATCAGGTTGGGGATAGTCGAGAAGTCAAAAGAGTTGGGTGCAACAGAATGTGGTATGTGTTTGCATGAGGAAAGTGAGCACCTGCGTGGAGTGAACTGTCGGTGTTGTGAGCTTTCAAGCTTACAGAGGTTTTAGCCAAGAGATGTGGCAATGTAGGGGCCATGAGGTTTGGCAGAAAAGGAGCAATCGGGAAGGAGGCTCTTTAGTTGTGCAGTCAAACGAGTGTTTTGAGCGGGGCAGGAGCCTGGAGGAATGGCATTTCAGATACAGCAAGCATTCACACACTAGGCATGCATCAAGGTTACTGAATTTCTTGACACACAGCTGTCAAGTCACAGGAATACTTTGATGCTAAAAGACAGGATGTGGTTGATGGAAATCAATGGTTTGGTTGTATAAAAAAAAAATATAAGCTGAAGCCTGAGGAGGACATTGGAGAGAGCCAGTCTTCTATGGGTAGTGTGGCAGATGTTAAGAGGGCAAGGCTTTTATTTGGTTTCTAGTTGGTAGGAATATCTAAAAGTGGGAACTGTCCAGCTTTCAATGGTGTTTGATGCAGTTTGTTTGGCATTTGAGTCCTGAGCCTACCCTACTTTTATATTCAAGCATTGTTCAAATAGGTGGAAATGAGCACTTGCCAGAGCTCTCCTGGCAGCTTGTTGAGATTCCATAGGATCTCTCCCAGCTTCAATGAAGCATGAATGAATTTGGCTTCTTGGATGTCGTAATAGACAGTCATAGGCCAGAGTGCTGCCCAATCTGTATGACAGATGATTAGTTTAGGCCAAAATGTTTGGAAAAAGAATGTCTGAATGCATGATTTTGCCAATTTTCGAACGTCTGAAAAAGTTCCTCCAGATCTGGGAGCTGCAAGGGTGTCCCCCGCAGCCATCCCAACAAAACAAAAAACGCTGCGGGGGCTGCAGGGGTGTCCCCTGCAATGTCCCTCTCACTCTACTGCACAGTAGAGTGAGCGGGGGTTGCAGGGGACACCCCTGCAGCTGTCCCGAGAAGAGAAAAAAAAGGGCTGCGGGGGTGCCCCCCGAAACCCCCGCTCACTATACTGTGAGCAGGGGTTGCAGGGGTATCCTCTGCAGTCCTGGGGGCGTGGAGGAAAGGACCCTGCGGCACCCGTTCCCGATCATGAAAGTGAAAGGTAACGGGCGTCGTAGGGACACAGCATGTCCGGGTGAAAGGTAAGTAGGGGTGTGGGGATGTAGATGTGTTCGGGTGTGGGCGGGGGTTTGGCCAAGTGTGAAATTTTCAGGGGAGAAAAGACAAGGTTATTTTTCGAACAAATAACCTTCAGCCGTTTCTCCTTCGAACCTTTTTACCTTGGTCATTCAACCCCAAATCGGATGATTTACTCAAGCTCATCAAGATGAGCTATATTTAAGTCCTGTTCATGGTGGGCCAGTCAGCTCGCTTTGACATCCTTGGTCATGGTGGGTTGGTTTTTCTCCACAGCCTAAAACATGACTGTTGTGCAGAAGGGATGTGACCCAGCAGTTTGGACTAGACTGCCCCTTTTTTGGGTGGGACCAAGCCTGATTTTCATATGGTCTTTCCCCTTCTGTAATGGCTTGCTAGGCTGAAGAACAGTGGTCTGGCGAGTTGCCCAGAGCAATGCCAGAGGTTAGGATTCATTCCAAACCTTCCAACCATCACCTCTTTTATTTTGCAAGAGCTTTTACAGCAGCATGCAGGAAGGCGTTAACCAGCTGGTGCATGATGTATTGTGGTGCAGAACAAGTGTATCTTAGTGAAAACTTAGTGCCTGATTCATGGAACGTTTTCCTATGGGATTGCACCATTATAAAACACTTCCATGAATCGGGCCCATTGTATCGGCCGTTTTGTAGAAGCTAGTGAAACTTAATTTTGGAACAAGTTCCCAAATGTTGCTTTTAAGGGCTTCTTTTGGGTTTTGAGGGGTATTTTGTTTCAGTACAACTTATTACATTAATGTAGCACAACTGTGTAAAAAACATCAAAGTGTAGGCAAAGAACATAACCATCAGCATCTGGAACCAGAACAAGGCATCTGTCTGCTTCATGACAGAGTGCGATTTGTTGGGGAATCCCATCTTGAGTACAGCAAAATATTCAGAGGCCGTCGTAGAATTGTAGGTCATGCCTGACAATGTTATGGTTTACTTGTATGTTAGCTCCGTGATGATGTTTCTATTCCATGAGTTTTCCTCCTGGGAGAGACCTATTGGCGATTGAATCGCTCCTTTGTTATTGGTTATGTTACGACTTTGAGCTGCTTCATGCAGTGCAAGTTTACATTATAGTGAATAAATCGCTGCATTACACTTTAGTCTGTTACTGGGTTCTAAGGACGGGGAGAGAAATCCGTTCTTCTGGTCAGTATTAATTTATTAAAAAAAACGTAAATTCATGTCCTCGTGCTTGGCTCTCCTGCCTTGCAGAGCACACGAACAAACTGAAGAGACTATAAGGGGGATTGAGTTCCCTTTCAAGTTGTTTGAAATGCTGCAGAAACGTGGTAGAAATAAGCATCAATAACTAACCAGAGCAGTCCTGTTTTTTAAGGTGAGGGTGACGTAGGCTGCAAGAACTCGCATCTGTGACACACTGGATACCCAATCACACATGTATTTCTGCTCTTATGGATACATGTGGAACAATTGTAGGCCCTGCATTTGATTTTAAAGAGCAAAACAAACATTTTGATAAAATCACCCATAATGCATGTTTATAAACTGAGATGGAAATGTGAACAAACAAGTACCAAATGACAGACCCTTGGTGAAAGCATTGGAGAACATGTTCCCTTACAGAATGGTGTTTTTGCCAGATATTGTAATTTATTTTCGTTTTAATTTTACAAAGCCGCTGTGGGGTGGTGAGCTGCGGTGTACACTGCTATATAAAGCATTTAAAAAAAAGTTTACTGAATATAGATCGTGGTTTCTGAAAAATCTTATTTAGGATGACCATGTTTAGTTTCACACCACAGTCCAGCTGCTCCTATTTCTTCACTCATCCGTTTTTTATTCCACCCTGTGTGAAAAGATAAGACTTGCAAGAGAAAAGTGTTCTTGCCTGCATCAAACAGGGCTTCATGGCTATGCATACAAGACCTGGCAGACGTATCCTATCTGAGAGGTGTGCAGTTGAAGGAAATGAAAAGCCAAATAAGGTTGCACAGCAACCACCCAAGCTCGGCAGTCTGGCAGATATTCTAAAGCAGAAGCATTGTAAACTGTCTTCTATGGCAAAGCTTCAATAACCACTAGGAGTAAGTAAAGTCGGTCTGGCTTTGAACATGTAAAGAATGTCTTTATTTTTTGTTTAATTTTTCTTTGTGTGCCTTTTTGGCGCTTTCGACCGAATATTACCCTTCGCATTCACACAGCCAGGCGTTCTGGCTTTGTCGGCGCTTGTTTATATTTAGTCAATTACTGGAATTTGTTCTAAACCTTCACCTGTTTTCATTTTTTTTTTTTTAAAAGGTGTTTTATAGGTAAATTATTCCAAGGCCCATTGCCAATTAGAAACTAAAATGTGATCGATATGTATGTTTAATTTGACCCCATTGATTAATCCAAACGTGGTAAAACTGGTCTTGAAGGGACACTGTTCTAACATACAGCGATGTAGCCTAGTAGTTTGGACCACTGCCCTTTGGGGACGGAACTGAGACATATTGCATGAAGGTCGATTACTTCTGCAGTCGTACCAAAAAGGTATTGAAAAAATGATGTTGAGCTGGATTGGCTAGACTCAAAATTCCCTAGTTGCTGAATTGACATAAGCTTTTTTTACGCTCGTCACGTCACATCATTTATCAATTCGTATATACTAAGAAATTAATAAGGAATTGGGTTGTAATTCAAATTAAATTTAATTGGGCAACAAAGGCATGGTGGACGAGGAACTGGGGATTCAATCATTCAAAGCAAGGAGAATTCTTTTTTCCTGGGTTTATTAGGATGAAAAGGGGTCTAATCCGGATTGTACTCTGAGGTACATGACTTTACAGTTTTCATGGGTGTGCTCCACGAGGGAAAGCATTATGAACAGATCACACAAAGATCTGTAACTTTAGCAGATCAAAGTCCTTTTCTAAGGATCTTTTTAAAGATGTTTCTCTGCAGCTGCTGTGCTTGGGCAGATTGCGTGACCCACGCTTACATTGTGCATTGAAGACTTGCGCCTATGTCTTCCTTCCTCTTGTCTTTCTTAAACAGATTTCCGAATTCGGATTTGTTTTCTGCGGGGTGTGTCACCTTGATGTTCAACAACCAGACATCTTTAGGATGAATGTACAAGCAGGCAGTGATCATGAGCCCAGTTGGTGGAAGGCCAGCTCAAACACTGCTGCAGTGTTAAGTTTTGTTAATTTACACAGTCAACCGTGACCCCGAAAACCTCAGTAGCTTGATAAAAATTATTATTTTTGCCCAAGTTGCTGCATGCTGCATTGAAAGAGGTTGGACGATATCCCAAAGAGATTTCAGAGTGTGGCAACTCTTCCTCCCTCCCTGGGGAAACAGCTATATTTTCAATTCTAGGGTTTGTCGATGAACAATCCCAAGAACCAACTACTGCTATTTTTGCTTTGTTGACCACGTTCTGAACTTCTGGTTAAAGCTAACGATGGAAAATACTCTGATTCCTTGAATGGACCTTTGCGTATGTGTCGTCTTCTAGTGCCATGATGCTGATGGTTTGGTAGGGCTTAACGACCAGGGCTTTGGTATAGCTTCTACTTCTACTTATGTTGATATAAATGGTGACCTTAGCAGCCAAACACAAGAAGAATGAAGGGTTGCTTAAGATGCATGAGTTGGAGAGGATCTCTTATCCAGCATTGGATCTTTCATAGATTCACATGCTGTGAATATGCCTTCTCGTCAGGCTGGGAATCATCCGTTACTTTTTTAATCCTCTTGCCTTAGGCAAGAGGAGCCTAGATTTTGTAGCCTAACACCCTTGTTTTGGGTGTTTTCGGTCCCCACCAATGGGACCTCGAGTAGCCCTAAACTAGACCCTCCTCTTCCTCTTCCCCTCAAATTCTAACCGTGTTTTCAGTTGAGGGAGTCCTCTGGTTTTCCACAGTCAGAATGCTTAGGTTAAAATCTTAAAAACAACAATTTCAAAAGAAAAGCCCTTTCTCTACACAACACCAAGTACAGCTTTCAAGAAGAGGAATTCTTCTGGGGATGGAGGGCAAAAACAGACCCCCTTTTAACCCCTGTGCCACTTGTGGACTCAAATGTACATGAGGGAGACGAGCACTATGCCTGAATATACTGCCTTTACGCCCACCACACTGTTGAAAACTGCACTATCTGTTGAGGTCTTAGCTCCAAGACACTCAAAGATAGAAATAGGCTAGTCTGCTGGCTGAACGAGGGGAACTATCCCGAATACCCTTTAGATTTCGAGTCGACCAAGAGCATGGCCGTTTCCATGGGGAAACTGTCGATGGAAAGGGCCAGGTCGCAAGAACGGGTGGTGAAGACCAACCGCAGGTTAGCCCATGGCTACGAGCTGTTGTTGGAGGCTGAAAAACCAAAGGGTCCGGACGGGCCATCGTCCGCAAGAAGGCCAGTTATCACCAGGGCAGAAGCAGCAGCAGTCGGCGGCAAACCAATGGAAGGACGAAAGCACAAACATAAATAGAGGTCGCTGAGAGAGGACAAGGCCCCGTCAACGGAGGGAGGGCGTGAAGTTCACCAGAGGCAACTGGTTTATTTGTTGCCAGGGCACGGTTGTTTGGTTTCTAGTGGAGATGGGATGCAGGGCTGGACACCCTTCTGTGTGAGGGTGCAGGGCAGTTTGGCCCCAGGGGAGTTTCTTTGCAGGAGTGGGGAATGGAGGAGGTTCCCAGAACGGGATAATTACATGGCGTGTGACAAGTGGCTTTCCAGAGTTCGCCCCCCCCCCCCACTTATGATGGACACAGCAAGTGGACTGACTGGGTGTAAAAGGGCAGCCCACTGTCGCTGGGTAGCAGAGGAGGGTCTCTGGGAAGGGGAGTAAAGATTGAGCCCTAGGCAGTAGATTATAGTGGGGCTGGTTTCTTGCTCAAGGAGGCTGCTGAACAGGTTTTCCGACAGGGGAGTTGGTCAGGCCATGGGGAGGAATGTGTGATCCCTTTTTTACTGGCTGTAGGCTGGTTGCCTGGGAGAAGAGTCCCCAAGTGAGCAATGTCCAGTGTGCCGGAAACTAGCAACTATAGGTTTTATGAAGGTACAACATATAGTGATCAGGCAATGTTGAAACCAAGCACACTGAAGTCTTGTTAATGCAATAATTAAATACAGGACACAATACATGCAGCGGAACATGCAAGCACTTGACAGAAAAACAGCTAGCATAAAAGGTGCAGTGAATATACAGTCCTATGCAGTGCAAGGTGGAAAATAAATTTGGGAAACCTGAAAGTCACACCCAGCCATTTCCACACTCTGGGCTCATGAAGAAACAGTTTGAACCCATGGCCACTGCGCCACTGGGATACTTGTGTGGTAAGTCGCTTTCCTGGTGGCGATTACATCAGCTAGGCAGGTGCCCAAGCTGGAATGAACCAACCATAGTTGTGTTCCAAAAGTACAGGGTACTTCTCCTGACAAATCCATGATTCGTTCCTGTAATACCCATGGATTTTCACAAGAATTTCACGATAACCTTACTGGTTTTCTTTAGCAAGCGCTAATCACCAGCAGAGCTGGCATTGCACTCGCTTGACCTCAAGTGAGCGCTAAAATACTTCAACATAATGCAGTCCTCCAGAAAATCAATGCAACATTTCGTAGCACATTGCCCAATGAATAAAAGCAATGCTCTAGCCAAACAAAGTATAGCAAGGTTGATCTCTTCGGCCATTGTCTTCTGCCACAAGTCAGCAGGGAAGCCCTTCTAGGCTCCCCCGCATGCACATTCGACAAGAGCCTGGTGGTCTGGGGGCCGGGGCGGTGCCGATCGCAGACATCTACCAAGCGGCCACCTGGTCAGTGCTGCATACTTTCACAAGATACTCCTGCCTGGAGAAGCAGCATGTCGAAGAAGTGTAGACAGGGAGAGTAGTCCTACAGTGCATGTTGCAATTAGGTACGATCCAATGAATTTACGGAAGGTGTGCTGGGTGGCTTTAACCTGTATGCACCTCCAGTGTCTGCCTACTGCTACATAGTCTAGCCACAGCCTGTGAATCTATAAAAGATCCAATGCTGGAGAAGGAGAACATTTTTTACCTGTAACTCCTGTTCTCCAGCATTGGTATCTTTGATAGATTCCCATGTGCCCTCCTTCCACCCCATCAGGTACAACCACTTGCACCACAGGGTCAGTATCTGAGGGGAAGAGGAAGAGGAGGGACTAGTCTAGGGCTACTTGAGGTCCCATTGGTGGGGACCGAAAACACCCATAACAAGGGTGTTAGGCTACACAATGTAGGTTCTTCTTGCCTAGTGCCTGACGACAGAATATTTACTGCATGTGAATCTATGAAAGATACCGATGCTCGAACGGGAGTTGCAGGTAAGAAACGTTCTCCTCGATTTACTTTCCTTCTTAAGGCTGCACCGGACCTTCCCTCACTCTGAAATGTGAAAGACAAGTTGGTGACCAGTTAGACTGCAGAAGTGTAGTGTTGGCCCTTGGACTGTTGGCTGGCGCAGTCAAAGGTGCTGCTTCTTGCCTGTAGGCTGCTGAAAAGGTGCTATGGGATAGAGTGTTGAGCTCACAGCATGCCCAGTTGGTATGATTAATTGAAGTTGGAGGATGATGGGGATAATCCACAGGAGAGGAAGAGAATCTAATGGCCACTGGTGGTGATTTGAATTTTGTCGTGCCATGGGTTGGCAAACACCATGGAATGTCATGCCAAGGTGAAGGCCTTTACACCTAAGTCAGATATAACTGAATCAATCCTTGCTCCGGTTTTATTCCTCAAAACGTCAGTTAATGTGAGGCGTAATGAAAACCAGTCAGAAGGGCGGGTTGTGTTGCAGGTGGTATGTATTGAGCATTTGAGAGATTGCAACCCACTAGATCTACATCTTTTTTCTCCTTCCTACTCATGGTGTAACTAGGGAGCAGGTGATGTTTTTACTGTTTTGATGTTGTTGCATGGTGGCCAGTGGGGTTGGAAGCTGCAGGTTCCTACAAGTTCAGAGCTGAATATGCTTTGCTAGATCAAGCTTCAAAAGTAGAGCTGCCCAGACCAGAAAAGCACTGAGCACACTAGCTCTGTTGCAGTTGAAATATGTCTACAATTATCTTTAACCTCTTACTTGCTGAGGACATGGTCATCAACTTCTGTGCACAGTACGTGAAAGGTCCCATCCTTGTGCGACCAGCTTTAATAATTGGCTCCACAGTTAAGCTGGCTATGGACGCAGGCAACTGGTTAATAAAGTATAGCGTTCTGGGATTTGGTGTTGGGGGGAATTAGACCTCCTTCATGACTTTGGACTGTTACTTTATTATTTTTCTATTTTGTTTGTCATTTGTAGAGCGCTTTACACCAAAGCGCTGAACAAAGCACACTTAAAGTTAAATCAAATGTAAAATCCCAAGCTATGCAACATTTTCTTTAAGGCGGAAGAAGATAGTTCTTAAGACAAGTATGAAATGGAGATTAAGAAGTGATGGAATGAAGAGAAAGAGGGACAGAGTTCCAGTAACGCAGGGCAAGCAAAGAAAAATAACTACATCGGGATTGGGCCCAGAACTGAAAAGAATTGAGACTGAGGACGCAAAGCATGTGAGGGAACAGAAACTAACTAGAATAGCTATACAAAGGTGCAAGATCATAGAGATTTAAAAACAATACCAAGAAAATTAAATTTGATATTCGCATAAAAAGGTAACCATTCAGGAGAGCATAGTGACAGATATGGAATCACAAGAAGAAAGTAAATATAACAAAGGAATGGAAGCATTAAAATCCGACTTTAAAAGAGCCAGACAAGAAACATGGAGACCGTAGAGTAGGACAATACAATAGGCGTGTGAAAATAAGTGAGGAAAAAGACTTTGGTGGCATTTAAATGTGAGAAAGGTTGGGCTTTACGAATATTGAAAAGGTGATGACAGGATAGTGATATAGTTGAAATATAAGAGAAAGACAAAACAGTATCAAAATACAGACTAAGATTACAAGCATAGCTAGAAAAAGGGAGAGAAGAAAGCAGAATGGAAACAAAAGGGGGAGGAGATGGAGGAAGAATAGTATTAGCAGGGAAAAAAATAACTTACGTTTTAGCTGCGTTCAAAAGAAGGAAATGGTCAGACATCCACGTTTTGATCACTGAAAGATAGGAAGTAAGATTATCATGGATGGGAGGATGTGAAAGAAGAAAAGGACAAAGAGTTGAGGATCCTCCATGTAGAAGTGATGTGCGATTTGAGATATTAGCGGCTAGAGGAGATGTGTGAAGAAAAGATTCAAGAACAGAACCTTGGACAACACCATGTAGAAGAGTTAAGGTATTGGAGGTGTTACAATCACATGTTACCGAAATATGTGTGGTTAACTAGATAAGAAAGAAACCAAGATAAGACCGATCCAGGGAGAAGTCAAAAGTGAAGTATGATCCACTGTGTCAAAAGCAGCTGGCTGATCCAATAGAATAAGAGAAGTGTTTAGAGTAACGATCAGAAAGGAGTGAGTCGCAAACAGAAGAGCAGTTAACATAGAATGAAAAGGGCAAAAACCTGACTGAAAACAAGGAAGAGTCGAATTCTCGGTAACAAAAACAAACCTCAGAATAAACAGGAGGAGAGGATCTAAAGAAGGTTTCTTCAAGATGGGTAGAATAGAGGCATGCTTAAATGAAGTTGGAAGAGAAATAGTAAAAAGCGAAGATAAGAAACCAGCAATGGATAGACTTTTGGTATAAGTAATGGGATTGGTGGGGAGAGGCTGGGGGAATGGGCACAAGCTAAAATAGAAGTAGTATCTGAATTAGAGATGGACAAAAACGATGATTGTTGAGTTTGAAGAAGTGCAGAAAAGGAATAAGAGGACGACGACGGGACAATGGCAGGTGAGAGAGTGGCCACTTTTAAAGAAAAATAAAATCCATGATCTGAAGCAGTTAAAGTAGAATTAAGAGAATGGTCAGGTGACAGAGGAGAAAGCAGATGGCAAATATCACAGCTAAGATTTGTTATCTTTGAGAAGAATTGTCAACAAAATGTATTGAATATGCCTCACACCATTAAATACCAGCTGCCATATTTGGTAATATGCTTCGAGTGTGATGCATGAGTAGGCGTAGGTGATAGTGTCTGTCAATGGGGGGGCGGGGGGATCAGTCCTCGTTAGCACATTATGGGAATGCTTTTTTTTATTAGTAACTATTATTTTTTCATTAGTAACTGTGATGGTAACAATTACTGAGGTTCTAGAAATCATTAGAGGGTGATTGTGAACAATTAAGCAAAACATAAAGTTTAAATCTGTAGGAAATGAGATGTATACGATTTTCTATAGTATTTCCAATAACACGCTTCCCAGTGCCTGCAGAAAGGGAACTGTGGCTTGGAGTTCCAGGTGATTACCAAAGTGGCGCCCTCTTATGGTGAGCAGAAACTGCATTGCGGAAGCTCACATAGCAAAGGCTATCTTGAGCAAACCTTTTTCTTTTTCGCCAACATCTCAATGCCCCTCACAGGCAGTTGCATTGAAAGCCAGCTTGTTCCACAAACTGCCTGCCATAGATCTGAATGTTTATTTTTGTCTCCTTCACCTAAAAATGGGACTCTCATCCAGTGCCCAGATCCTTACCTTGCTTGAACAACGGTTTACATTCAGCACGGGCACAATGCCGGCATGTGCATTCTACCTGAAGCCTTCAAAGTTTGTGTGGTGGCCACAATCTCTGCATCCAGAGGAATGTGAGAAAGGAGAGGGTGGGGTTTTTTTTTTTTTTTTTGTGTGTGCAGATTTTCCTATTTTTCCCAACCAGGTTCAATGTCCTGGCAAAGTCAGAAACCCAAACTTTGACTGCTTGTTTTTTTCTTCACCGAGTCAGCCTCGTGGATATCGCCTGAGAATTCCTAAACTTAATTTGGGTACTTCAACTACTCCCTTTTAACCACTAGGTTAGTGATGGTGAAAGCTTGGTTGAGCAGCGTATCCTCTGGTTTAGGTGTCTACAACATTTGACTGTCTAGATGTTTTGAATGACATCAGCCTTAGTATAGCCAATGGTGAGGGGTCATGGGAGTCCTAGCTTGTAAGACCTCTGTAAAGCCACAGTTTGCACACCCTCACTCTCTAGAGACCACTTAGCTGTTCTGTCAGTCTGTCACTGGTATGTGGCCGCTCCTTTGTGCTCCTCAGTTCTGTTTCCCAGCTTCTATTTGCTCTGCCTTTTCCTCGTGGGAGCCACAGCCAGCAGTGTTCGTCGTCCTCTGTAGGACGCAGCTTCGCTCTTCCACTGCGGGTGCTGAGAGCCCCTCTCGTTCTTTGAAAACTTGGGCCTTTCCCTTTCGCTTTCCCTTTACCTTTCCCTATACACCAGGGGCTTGTTAAATGCCTGCAAGTGTGCGTCCTGCACTTTAATTGCCTGAACATGTTGAAGCCTATTATCTGGAAATGTCTGGCTACTGCAGTTCAACTCCTCCAAAGCCCTCTTTCTCATCTCTGTACCAAAGTGGTGTGAATGAATGGAAGTGTGGATAACTCTCGTTTTGGTACTGGGCTGATGTTTCTCGATATTAATAAGAGGAGGTTGATGTGTGTTTATCCTGCCCACATGAGGATTTGTCTTCCTAGTTGATCTCTTCCTCGTCCTAGTATAACAGTGGCATTTCCCAGGGCCGTTTTGAAAGGCATAAAAGGGAAAAGGTTGACCGTAACCTACAAACGGTTTATTTTTTTATTTTATATGGTTTATTACAAACCTTTAAAATATGATTCTCATGTATGTAAATGTTGCATCACGTGACTACATTACACTCCAGGAAAAGGTAGCACATTGTTATATGCTGGCTGTAGTCTCTATTGTCTTTGTGACTTAATTTTCACTATTACTGAGCCGCAGGTCTAGAGCATCTAAACAAAAAAAAATGTTAGAGCAACTGTTAGTTTTCTCTCTGTTTCATCAAACAATACTTGCCACCAGTCATCTGCGTTTAAGAAAGGTATTTTCAAAATGAATTTGTCAAGGCAGTTGGTTCTCTCTATGCATAGGTCTGTGCAGAACAGGGTGAGATTTTTCAAGGTCTCGTCATGCAACCCAGATAATCTGCAGGCCTTTAAGGTTGTCTTGTTTTTCTGCCACAGGCTTTCTCGCTCTTTTGACTTAAATAAGTTCAGATGAAATTTGAAATAGAGGTCTCGTGGACGTGCATCTGGAAATAACTTCAAATAATTTGGAATTTCACTAAATGCTGGTTTTTCACAGGGCACATCTTTCATGAGTTTATGGCTTCTTCTTTGCTCTCCTGATGCGATCCAATCACATTGCCACAGGCGTTTTTTCACTGCATTTGGGTTGGTTTGAAGAGTTCCAATGTCGATGTCAAGATCTTTTAGAATCATCTTGCAGCAATCAACCCATGTTGGCACGTTTTGTTCTGTGGAGCTCAAACTCTTTTGGGACAGAAGGTTCATTGCGAAAAGAGAATGGGGAATACCATGTCTCACCCAAGGAAGTCCTCTCCCTACTCCCCAAGTTCCCTCCACCCAGGTGATCCTCCCTCTCAAATACACCCCTTGGGTTGGGATCCAAAAGCGATTGCCTTTCCCTGGCCAACTGGGCAGAGGATGCCAGGGGAAAAGTAGTGAGGATGCCCTCCGGTTCTTCAGAGTAAGAGTATGTGGATTGATGGCGCCAGAAAGTCTGGTATCGCCGCAGCTTCAAGGGAGACCTGCCGATTTAATCGGGAACCATAGAGCTCCATTGACCAGAGAGACAGATTGATCCACAACAGACAGGAAGAGGATTGGGACTTAGTATTGCATGTTTTCACTCCTTTACTTTTTTTGTTGCAGAGCACTCTGGTTATGACCTCATGCATACAGGAGATTGTTGGTGGGGACCCACGATTGGTTCATTGAGGTAGGGTTGGCCTACACCAATCTCTGTGGTCCATTTGGCTTTACAATGAGGGTTGAACACCTCATTTGGGCAGATATGAAGACATTGCAAGAAGAACTCTGCATTGGACCTTGGCTGAAGGTACATCCTGCCTTACATCTTCCGCCAGTGAAGGAAGGCAACAACCTCCAAGAGGGAAACAAGAGCCCTTCCTTAAACATCTCCCCAGGAACAGGGAGAAATGCCAAATTCAGGAACTTCCAGCAGCTCCAGAACCAGTACCCAGCCAGCACACACATACCCTGCTAGGCTCTGCAGCAAGCTTCCTAGGTGGGAAGTGCCATAGAATATCTTAACCAAACCAAGGACAAGGCAGCTGCCTGCAACACTCTCTGCAGCTTTGAGCTGTATGCCTTAAAGGATGACACAAGCCCAATGAAGAAGCTAGGAGGAGTGCATCGACAAGCATCTACAGACGTCTGGCTCAAAAATGTCCTTTAAAGGCAGTCAAGCCCCTCCTCCCCGAGCTGCAACAGACTGCACTGCTGTTACGCCACAATCGCTAAAGCGGTCCGTGACGCTTCGACCAGTGCTCCAGACCCACCCACCAGCAGTTAGATGATTCCTGACCCCAAGCCGCCATGTAGGCAAGCCAGCAGCCGCCCATCCAGCTTCGCTCGCCGAGCTGCCTGATACCCGCAGCAGTCTCCCATTGTTGCAGAAGCTGCAAAGCACCCTGAAACCAACTCGATCCTGAGGAGCACCAAGAGCATCTACAGCACAAGGTGCATTGTGGTTCTATCCCCTTGGTCCTTCTCTGAACGCCCCAAGTGACACGGAAACCAAGTATCCTTGAACTATTGTGATTACTTGCAATACTGACTACCTACCCTCTTGTATCCAGAGTGCATCCCCTTTTTCCTTTGTGAAACTGTCGGGCAATAATTGTATTTTCACTATTTTGCAGCTAACCAACGATCCACGCCTGTCGTCCTTTCCACGTTACAAAAATTGGACAAGGAGGTTTGTAATTGACTTGTTTTGAATCTATTGGGATCCCTTCTCGTGTACTAGAGGTGTGGGATGATTGATGGTTTAAAAGCCGATATTCATCCCTAGACCACTGGTGCCCCGGAAGTTGATTCGTCACAGTGGCCCACCACTGGCGCTGGTAATGTTGCGAGCGATGGCTCTGGATACTGTGGGCATCGGCTTGGCTGTGTGGCCAGCCATGCTTTACGTTCTCGTGCGATGTGGTCTACTTAGCTCTCGGGCTGTATATTGGCTTGGGGAATAGCTCCAGAATGCTTCCCGTTTGGCATACTGAAAATGATCTACAGCACACCCGTGCTCGTTTAACACAGAACAGGCTCTTGTGGGCTCTGTCTGCCCCGGGCCCCTCCCTGGGTGCACGTGTTAACAGGTGCCTGTGGAGGGATTGATTACTTTGAGGAAGTGTGGCTTCGTATTGCGAGTGGCTTTGTTCTTAATGCAGCTCCTTCGATTCTAAAAGGTATTTCCCCGCGATTAGCCGTGTCTTTGAAGATTGCAGGTTGGGCCGGTCTGTATGGGTGCATACACTGTTGTTTTGCTGTATGCTAAGTGTAGGATAAAGAGCAGGTGTCCGCCTTGGCCGAAAGCTTAAAAACGGTCGTTTGCCACGCAGCCCGAGTCAGACTGCCAGGAGGAGGATACGAGACCTAGCTAATAAAATATAGACTTTCAAATCCGAGTGCAGGCACATGTCGTGAACAAAATTATTGGTGTCACACGGAGCCATTTGACAACGTAATTACCTGCTCTTTCTGCTCAGCATTATGTGTTTGAATAGTTGCTGACCCGCTGCGCGCCGAACATGAGGTTTCAGACTTTCAGCCATTGCTAATTTCAGGCCGGACGAAGTATGGGTTTGTTTAAAAAAAAAAGAGAAAAATCATTTAGCACGTCCCGCTGTGAAACGCATTTGATGTGTAGCTGCTTCCATTTTTGCCTTCACCTGGGCCTTGCATTGCTTGTTAGCTTGCAGTTGCTCTCCGCTGTCTGCGCGTGCGTGCAGTGAATGGTTTCAAAGCAGTGCTTTATTTCGTGTAGCCCAGATCCTGGCCAGCGGTACACCCCTTTTTGGCGCCGCCGTTTCGGCGCTGGCCGGTTTGGCGCAACCGTTTTGGCGCGGCGGCCAATTCGGCGCCGTCACTTTGGCGCAGAAGCCTTTATGGCGCCGTTGATTTGGCGCGAGGGACATTTGGACGTGGCTAACATTGCAGCCACGCCTAAACGCCCACACGCCAAACTATGCATTGGGAAAACTTAGAAGGGCAGGTGTGCTACAGGTCAGTGACCCTCTGCACTCCAGTATCCTGCAGTAACATTTCAGGGGCACGCACTGGCACATACAACCCCTTCCCCGCCTTTGCCCCGGATGACAAGCACACGCACTCTCGCATTTTGGGCAGATATACACACATTGCGGGGGACACGCTTTTGTGTTCAGCTCACACACAACCCACTCACACGGCCGCCATCAGACTGTATTATACAGTAGGTACATAGGCATACTGCAGGGACAAACGCTGTCTCACTACATGTGCCCGCATATTGTGCGTCCAATACCCACACTGCTGGCACACGCACACTCGCATTGTGGGATCAGCAGAGATTCGAACATTACACCACAGACATCCCATCGCGTTACAGAAAAAGGCAACAGCACACTGTCCGAAATGCACAATGGCAGACTATGGGAAACAGAGATGCAATACAGGGAGCACGAACCGTAGGGGAAAAAACGCTCACAGTGCAAGGATTCGCACTCTAACTGCACTACGGGGAAAAAAAGTACTCGGGTGCTGTGCTCCTGAAATTCCCACTGCAGCGACACAAACTCTCACACTGTGTGACGACAGATACGCACACATTTCACAGGCACACTGCACACATATAGACACTGCAGGGGCATAAACTATTGCACTGTTGTGTCACACTCGCGCCACTGCACGCCACAGGACACGTACTCTCACCTGGGTCCGATGCACACACTGCTTCAGTTACACGCACTCACATTGTGGCCCAAGACCCGCACCGCGCCGACATCGCACAGGACGTCGCGCATACTGTCACTGTGGGGACGCAGTGCCTTACACCACAGGGACAGGTATTCTTACATTGCGGGTCAGACACAAACAGGGGTCAAGCTCTCACACTGAGAAAACGAGGACAGAGCAGGGGCAGGCATTTCACACTGCAGACGGGCGTGTGCGTACATTGCTCGTCACACTGAACTCCTCTGGCTTGTTCCCCTGATCTCCCTTCACATGATCTCACCCCCCGCCCCCCACCACCACGCCCCCGCCCTGGGCCCCATCGATGAATTGGAAAATCCCATCTTGCATTGGAAAATGTATTTGCTCTGCTTCGAATATGTATCTGTTGATTGCTTTTGTGTCTGTTGTTTGCACCCAGCCAGCATTCCAGCTGGCATCCCTCACTCCAAAAGATCCCGGCGGCGAAAACGTTCCTGCGCCGAACTGAGCGCGCCAAAATGTCTGCTGCGCCAAAGTGGTCACGCCGAATCGGCCCGCGCCGAACTGGCTGCGCCAATACGTCCTGCTCCGCCTGGCCAGTGTTGTGGAGCTTGTTAGGAAAAAGTGCGTTCTCTGCGCATGGTTCAACTACGTTGTCTGACACCCACCACCCAGCTCACCCCCCCCCCCAATTGAAATCCACACTTGACCACCCCAGACTATGAAAACCTAAGGGTAGTGCCGAACTACCAAAAGGATGCCTGTTGAAAAGGTGGGACATTTCAAAGTTACCGTGAGGGTATCTGAACTACTGGCTGCACTTCAGCTTGCAAGTTTACATTGGCGGTATATTCTGATCACTCTTTCGCAAATGACTTGAGCCGCTGTACTTCCACATAGAAGAAGCGTTGGCAGTGCTTGGTGTAGGCATAGGAAATGCATTTGCCAGGAACTGCCATACTGGTTTTTAAGTGGCCATCTGTGGTAGCAGCTGTAAAATGGTGTAACTGGCAAATGGATAATGCTTATACCAAGCTGAAGTTGGCTTTGTCAATGCTTGGTTTTAACAGGACTTCAGTGAAGTAGAAAGTGATTATAAATCGAGAGGCTGAAGGCAGACCTTAAGACATTTTGTTACACCAGTCGCGCATTTACAGCTACAAGTAAGTCATTGGCTCTCAGGTGACTGATTTGAAAAAACACTGGCAGGCATGATTGAGCACAACGCTTGATGCTACGGCTTGATAAAGCTAGCGCAGATCCCAGGAGCATGTGTTTTGGGCAGAGAGGGGTGGGAATGGCCATAGAGATTAGCATGGCTACGGACTGTTAATGGTGGCTAAATAACCAAACACCTACACGCTTTGTGCCCCTCCTCGTGCCATATCTCGCTAGCTGTACTGTAAAGCAATAGTTTTGGCTCATAGCTGGCACTCAAGCACCATCTAATAGCTAAAACTAAACATGTAATTGGCTTCAGAAGATCTCTGCTTCGTTCAATTTCTTTCAAGTGTACTGTAATTGTCCTTAGACGTTTTTGGTTTATAAATATTTGCATCAGTTACCATTAGGGGTTCCTTGCTCCATATCGACGTTGCGGTTGACGAAGGATTTTTGAAAGTGCACGGCTGTGTGTTGGAATCTGCATTGGTCCGTCACTGATGACGATGTGGCGCCCCGGTTTCATGTTCATCCGGATATAGATATCATTAAAGCCTCTACCTTTCCTCTTGCTAACTCACCTTCTATCTCTTCTATAACCTAGCGCAAAGATGCTGCGAACATGTCCGAAGTAGCCCAATAGAAGACCACCTTTACACTACAAATCTCGGTGGTTCTGGCAGTGAACAATCGCTAGGGCTGGGAAGATGCTGGGCGTGGGAGTGGGTGGAGAGTTGTCCAGAAGTCGAGAGGTTGAAAGACAGGAGATATGGTGTGCAGGAATGGATGTGTAGTGGTGGGCAGCCCAAACCTGTAAGCTAGTGCAGTGGCCCTCTGCTGGTGGGAAGGGAATGAAGGCGTGCGAGTGGCGTTTTACCTGGGTGTTGCTTTAGGAGCTCGTTCAACAGAATCAAGGGCTAGGCCCAGCCTGTTCACTGAAAGGTATAAAATATACAAAGGTCAAATTTACTGAAAACGTCTAGGTTTTTGTTGGCGATTTAATGTGGTTAACGATGAAAATGGAAAAGATCACTGATAACTGTTTCAGTTTTGGTTATGCTTTTTTTAAATGTAATATATATTTGCCCAGCAAAAATATGAAGAATTGTGGATGTCATGTTTGTGAATTGTCTCCTCTTCTGCTCTCACTACCCCACTTATTTTTTTTTCTTTCTTACATCCACCCATTTTCTACCCTCTTTGCTCCCTTCCCCTCTCTCTGGTTCTCAACCCCTTATTTCCAGTTCCACCTCACTTTAAACCACCGTCCCTTCTCTTTGCGTGCAAATACTTGTATCTTGTACTATTTGTATCAAGCTATCAGAGTTCTGTGATATCCGTGTCCTTTATCACATAACAGTACTCTAAGAAAGTTTGTGGCCAGTTTTAGTATTTTTTGCCCTTTCATCCCACTCAACTTACCCATACATGCCCCGTGTCATTTTGGAGACTTAAAGGGGGGAGGGTGGGGGGGGATAGGGGGTGAACGTACAAGAGTGCAAAAAACAAAATCTCGCGACTCGGCTCCGCATCTCTAGTCACATTGACATGCATGCAACACAGAGTTTAGCTGGACGAAGTTGTAATGCATATCGGGAGTTATTGGCATTGCCTTTCTCCGGATGGGCACAGGTAACCAATCGCAAAGTGGCTTGTATACAGTCATTGGAACAGTGCTGTTACCTAAGCAGTGACTGCACGGTTTTGATGACATGGCTACTGTTTATTTTTGGCTATTGGTTGGCGCGAACGTGCCATCTATTAGCCACAGCTATTGCTTAGGAGTACAGCTAGAAAGGAGACTACATGTGAGGAAGGACACACAACTTGTGAATGTTAAAACAAAAAAAACTTTATATCGCACTTAATGCCGGAGTCCATTCTCTAAACGCAGGATTGGGTAGCAGACTTGTGCTGCTCAGTTTGGTGTTGTTTCCAAGACAAGTGCGCTGCCCCTGAGCGATCCTCCTGGCCCCATGTTTGGTTATTTACCCACCCGTTGACTGCCCATGGCCATACTAATCCATGTTGCCGTTTCCACCCACCTTCCATTCCCGGCCAAAACGCATCCTCTAGGAATCTCTTTTTATGCTACCTCTATAAAGTAGTAACATCAAGCTTTGGCCTTCCAGTTTTATTCCCGAACAGTCTGCTGAGAGTTAATGGCTTAATTGCAAATGTAAATGCCTTTTGAGATAATGGGAATGTTTAATGACGCGTGCTTTCGCCCATTTGATTTACGTCGGTTCCTTGCACACAAGTCCGGTTTAAAACACCCATTGACAAACAAAATCGTTTTGACTTTAGTGTAGGCATGTAATTGGCATTTGCCAGGCACTACTATCATGTCACCACTTTGCAACTGTTGCCCTGTTATGAGCTGGTAGCATCATCAGTGTCTGGCAAATGCCTATCCATGTCTACACACAAGTCAAAGCAGTTCGGCTGGAGAGATAGTGCCATTTCAGTCGTAAGCGGTGTTCTACAAGGTGTAGAGCACTCTCGGGTAGTTCTACACCGGATAGAGCTAGAAGGCTCTGAAAGTGAAGTCCTGGTCCTTGCGTCATGCTGGTGAATAACTTTCTGGGAATGCCTGCCCCCTGGATAATGTTTCACCTGCAAGCAAGATGCTTGGAACTCATTTATTGTGCCATGTCCCCTCTCCCCTAACACAAGGGAATAACCACATCCTACCAGTCGTTACCACTGCTGATGTTGCAACAATGAACACGTTTTCAGGGTTTTCTGCTTGCTTACCCAGTGGTCGAAGTGTACGAAAAGAAGTATTGGAACTATGTTCCCTGCTGGCATGCACCCACTCGCCACAAACCCCATCACTATGCCCCCCACACAATACAAACCCCTATACGCATGTACCTGCTGTTTGAGGAGATGTTCAGTGAAGGTGCCCTGAAAGTGCAAGTTTCAACTTTCCTACACTTTCATTTAGAAACGAAAGCATTCCGGAACGGATTCTTTTTAAAATAAATATCGGAACAATAAAACTTAATTTAAAAAGTAGTATCACTGCTCACTTCGACCACTGTGCTTACCGCTCTAATGGGCACACCTTCAAATCCCCCTTCATTAACCCCACAGCCACTCTGTGCCTCCCCTCTTCCTTTTTAAATTCCCCCCCATTTTGGGCCTACCAACGTACCATCCAACTATGTATATCCCTACTGACCCTCTCCTATTATCCTCTCCCTCAATGCTTTTTGTCCTCCTGTATTTTATTTTACACTAGCTGTCCCCGGCCACGCGTTGCTGTGGCTCAGTCTGGTTAAATGGAAAAGAGAGAAAATAGAGAGCACGTGTTTTCTAATATGTTTAATTTGACAATGCTTGTGGGTAGTTTTTAATGGCTCTGGCGGGTCTCCAAGTTGAGTCAGTTTAATTTTCCCAGTGGTGCAACACATTCCTTTTGTTTCTCCATTAAATTTCAGAGCCTTGCAATAAGGACACACTTGAGTCATGGTGCCGATGAGAACATGCCGGCTGAAACTATAATCGGCTGGGTTGTAACGGAATGCAAGGCGGTTATAATCGCGTGATTGCGGAGCACAGAGTCCTGTTCGACGGTGATCTGCTGTTTCTCTCTTTTAACTACTCTCAGCCTGTCTGGTTCATTCTGTTAAGAACGAAGCAGATCTGAAGCTGCAGAACGCGATCGCCGTGCTCGCAACCGTGCATCCTAAAGTCTGGCTGTATGTCGCTCTGGTGCTTCCTGCACACGTATTTGAGCCGGAATGTTCAGTATAGCGTGTGTTGCTTTTACATCCAACAGATGGCGCTGTTTTTCAGAAAAAGCATGTTATTGCCTGTCACAGGTGTGACATCTACGTATAGTAGGTATATAAAAACACGCGCCTATTCGAATGCAACGTGTCAAAATTTCAAAGCAATCGGTGAAGTACTTTCGGAGATTTGAGATTTTGAACAAACGAACATTTACATTTTTATTTATATAGATAGATTGGCGTCTTGCAATCTTCTTGTGGGATTCATGTGGTAACACCAAAATCATCTGACTCAAAATATGCTTTGCAGCCCTACACAAAGTTCCCACCTAACTACTTGGTCCTCTTTCACGCTCCCCTCTCCTGCCCTAATCTAAAACCATCATTTCCCTTCTCCAAATATCATTTTCAGCCCCTTTTATTCTTGCACAGGAGTCATTGCATTGAACACAAATGGTGGCTTTTCATTTTCGAAAATCGTCAGTGCTGCCCTGCACCATGGGGGATCTGTTTTGGGACAGGAGGCACCACCCCTCCCCCTTTCAATAAATAATTTGTAAAAACTACTAGACTGATGCCCATCAAACCAAATAAAAGAAACATTGCAGTGACACTTTGTGTCCAACTTGATTCTTATTTGCCGAAATCCTTCAAGTGATTTTTGCTGTTTGCATGTTCACTGGAAGAACCTTTTTCTCTGTGGGTAAAGGAAGGGAAGTAGGCCGAAAACAGCTTTTTTACATTTTCTTAATAACTTTGGGACAAAGTTGCCACAAAAGTTGCAGTTTGCGCGGTGGAGAGCTCATGCCAGACTATTTTCTTATTTTTGGCAGCGAGGGTGTGCGGGGGTGGGGGGGGTGAACATTTCAGCCAGATTCTAAGATTTTGATTAACATGCTTGAATCCAGTCTCACTAAAGGCTGTAATTCTCTCTGGTCTCACTCCCTCACCCACGCATCTAGAGCGCTGTAACTCCTACTATCTAGGATCTGGCAGGCAACCAGTGAGGACCTAAAGGAAATCACTGCACCTATCTGGCACCTTTTGGGATTCTAGGTGGTTCCTAACCTGTGGTCGCACAAAAAAATCAAATCTCAATCATTGGTGCCTTTTTGTCACCCAGGTCTCAGTCTTTACCTCTCACACCCATGTATTCCTCGCCCTTATGTTCTGCCTGCCTTCTACTCTCATCCCTACTCTTCCCCATGCTCTCCTTTCTCTCCCTCCATCTCTATTGCGCTGTCCCTCTGATGTTCTTCCATGCATTTCTACTCTCTCCTGCCTTCTACTACTATCCCTCTCCTACTCTACTTTCCACTCTCCTACTCTCCCCTCTACTAATCTCACTACTACTCTTTCATCTCCCCTCCACTCCCTACAAGCTCACACTCCACCTCTCGTTCTCTCACTTCTTTCACTCTCACTTGGTTCACTCACTCTCACCCCTCATCTCAGTCCCTCTCTTCACTCTATACACCCACTCGCACCCAAGTACAACTTTCTCTCGCCCCAACCAATACATCGACTTGTACTACATCTTTATGACCCTCCTCCTTGCTCCTCTGCACCATCCTTCCTCCACTTGGTCTTCCAGTCCACCGCCTCCTCCCCTTGACCTCACCTGAACAATTTACACTGCCCTGTTTACTGAGTTCCCTTTACTCCTACTCCCATTTCCAAACATCCTGGCAGCCCCCTGGGTTCGCTAAGACAATTGCTAGCCTGTTCATTCCCTGTGATCGTGTCCAGAGGCATTTTAAAACCTCATTCCTCCAGAAGCCCTGTCCCATCTCAAATGTGGTTGTGCTGGTGTTCTGCAGTGGAGGACTGTCAGATACACATTCAATCCTAAAGTTCCTATGAGCAGGTTTGTGAGATTCCTGGTTGCTGGTCTGCAGCATGTACCGCTCTGCAGTCTTTCCGGTCACTGCCAACTCTCTTGCCATTGGGCTTCTTGTTCCCTCCTCTGCTGAACCGACATCTGAGCTCCAGAGTCATGGCAGAGAGCAAGAATATTTACCGGACCAGGGTATGCATGCCAGGGATAGGGCGACGACAGCTGGTACTTGACAGTTGCAGCAATGCACAGTTAAAAGGGATAGGGGCAGGGACCCCGCTGACTCCCTGACTTTGCCTCTGGGGCAGGACTGTTTCTGGCAAACACCCTAGTAGACCTCCTGCTCTTTCCTCTCATTTATATAGGTTTCCTTTCTGCTGATGTATTTCCCACTACAGTAAGCAAGATAGCTGGTGTTCCCAATATATAAAAATGTACAAACGTAATTGTATTTACATACTGACATCCTCGAGATGTATCTTACTGTGCATAGCACTTCAGCAGACTTGCACTTCTGCAGTAGCAAAATTCAGCCCTGCATTCAAATTTCCAGATAAGATTTCGATGCGAGAGTAGTTCACTCTTTTTAAAATATTTTTTTTTATTTGATATGGATAATACAATCATCCTTTCAAATGTATAAAAAAATAAAAATAAAAAAATAATATAAGCAGGTCTAAAAACATTTACAAAATTTCAGCAATAACTTTAACAATGAAACAGTAAAAAGGAAAAGAAAAAAAAGAGAAGGGAAAGTAATAAAGAATAGAAAATAGCAATTAATACAACATAATACTAATTAATAAACATAGAATAAGTTTATGGTTATTATATATGTGACAAAAACGAACTCTTTCCTCGTTGAAGTTGCTGAAAACATTTTTTTCCTTTTTCCTTTTTTATTTTTTATTTTTAAAGAAAAAGCAAAAACGGATAAAGCCAGACACAATTATATGATTAAACATTGAATTGCACAGGATCAACATCAACACAACATTTGGGAAAGATGGCATCAAGAAAGTGGATAATCGCCACGCGTAGTTCACTCTCTATTTATGAAATTGATGCATGTTATTTTTAGAAGTAAAATTCCGAGTCCATTTGTTTTTTTTTTTTTTTTTGTGTTGGCAAGGGGGAGGGGGAACTCCATACTTTGCACATACTGAGTCATACAAACGCAGATCTCAGTTTCAAATGAATAATCCGACAGTGCTAATGGAGCCTCCTACTTGTACCACTGATCAGAACACATCCACAAAGCTGTTTGCATGGAAGCAAGGGGCGTGCTCCTATCTAGCTATTGCTGCTTGGGTTTTTAAGAGTATTTTAATTTTTTTGTCAGGAAAGAATATGCTCCTTTTTTTAGGGAGTAAAAGTTTATGGTATTTTCCTAATCTGTCGGGATGCTTGCTATTGGTATCGAAAGCAATCATTTTTCCTAGTCCATGCTTGAACAGATGAGTTGCGTCAAAGTTGCCAGCGGCTAGTCTTTAATAAAGTAACCGAACTTCAAAGTCACGTTTTGAAAAGGTGTTCAGAGTCCTGTTCATTGTCTTATGAAGAGCTGTATGGAAGTTGATCTGGGCATATTAATACACCAGTATGAATGGCGACGTGAAATTGACACTCTTGAAACCATTCACAAGACGTCCTAGATCAAAATGCTCTACGGGTTCCCAGGCCTCTGAAAGGCAGCGACTCCATCTTTATCCCAACGGTACGCAGCAGGTGCGATACTCTACTGGGGCAATGCTCAGTACGGTGGCAGTGACTTTATCAGTAAACGCATTGGAAGTGAATGGCGTTTTTAATGTTTGTGCATTTCCAGTTTGATCATCGACTTTAGAGAAGTTCACGGAATGCTTTGACTTCTGGGGAACACAGGAATTCTTTCCATTGACACATCTATTGACACAATTGTCATACCTTATGCAGATGACACTCGCTCTGATATATCCACACACATTATACACCGCTTGGTGATTAAATATTTGACCCACAAAACGTGAGAAGCTGCCACTTGGCCCTGTCAGGTGGTGGCATTATTTCCTCGGGAGAAATTGTTTTTAAACCTGTTTGTCTCATCCTTCAGTGTCGCACTTTACACCCCAATCTAGAAATATATAACTTTCCAAAATGTTGGTCTTATTGAGAGACGGGATAGCTTGGCGAAGTGCAGCCTCTGGCAAAACGCCTCCCTGTCCTACAATGTACAAAATTGCATCTGAGGTAAGGGATCGCTTAAAGCAATGTGGGGTAATGCAATACAGGAAGAACACCCGTTTTGTTATGGAAGGCTATTGTCCTCCCATCCCTACTGTATATGAAGAATTGGATGGCTACCACCAAAGAACATCTCACAGCGATATGGACCCAAAATATGTCTGATGTTGGTGACATTGTTTAGCAAATTCTCTCCCATTACATTGCTTTCTCTTTAATATCCGACCACATTGTTAATAAAAAAACACATTTGTATCATGAAATGTCTTATAAGTCACAACGTTTTAGGATTTAGTCATTTGCTTGACCTTCGGGTGAGGTGTATTGCCTGCTATACTTGAGACAGCACGTCTGGGTAGAAACATGTCCCTTTTGCATATGTTGATGCTCTAGGTCACTTTTCCTACACATTAAGCTTCTCTGTTTTTGCAGATGTTTTACGCATCTTAATGTTTTAAACTCTGGATTTCTTTGAGTGGCAAATATGCTGGGTGGCAATACCAAGCCGATGTCTAGTTTCCAGGATGTTCTGCTGAATGGAACAATTGAATATTTGTCTTCACACTTGGATTAAAAAATATGCGAGTTGATCCCTGGCTGTAACCTTAGCCGGACGGCCAACTATACTTGTAGATTTTTGGTTTGAGAGGACCAGCTGTTATCAAACCACGTTATTAAAAAAGACTGATAATGAGTTCTGAAACTCTTAAACGAGGTCAGGAACTTTTGACTTTTGTTTGGGTTCTGGAAGATGCACAAAATGATGAGCTGTTCTCTGCACTGAAATATGGTCGAACATGGAGTTTTGGTGGATGCTTATAGCACGCGCAACTCTCTCTGGCAATCGAAATTTTCACAAGGAAAGACCTTGAAAAGCGTGGAGGTTACCAAATGGAAAACAAGAGGTGATGGCTGGAAGGTTATGAATTAATCTTAACCTCTGGCATTGCTCTGGGCAATCCTCCAGTCCATCGTTCTTAACCTGCCAAGCCATTACAAAAGGGGAAAGACCCTATGCAATATTATTTTGCTATAGTAACTGCGAGTGGGATGGGTATGCCCGGACGTGGTCCCGTGCATGCTGGGCCTACAGACCCAAGCTACTCCTCACTGATGAGGCCCAACAAGGCCGAAACATGTTTGGGGATGCTTGTGGTCTCATTCAGAAGGAATGTGACAAAGCAGTTTGGGCTGGACTACCCCCTTTCGATTGACACCAAGCCAAATTTGCATAAGGTTTTTCCCTTTTTTGTAATGGCTTGGCAGGCAAAGAATGATGGTCTGGAGGGTTGCATAGAGCAATACCAGAAGTTAGGAGTCATTCCAAACCTTCCAGCCATCACCACTTTTGTGTTTTGCTATGGTTACCAAAAAATATCTTGCTTAACTTCTAGTCACCTCATCACTGGTAAGCGCTCTGGTGCGTGGAGATTATTGTAAAGAATTTTGCACTCCTAAACGGCAGGAAGAATGCATGCCTTTCGATAGCATGAACATGCTGTATAGAGCAGATCTAACCTTGAAAAACCTGTTGGATAGACAAAAACCTGCATATTTACAATCTATGGTGTGGCCATAAATAGCCTAGCATCATGCTGAGACTTGCAACAGAGTTGTCAGTGTAGAAAATGAACTGCTTAGACTGCGTCAGGGGAGTGGAGGGCAGAGGTCATCTGAATTAGTGGCCATTATGGTGAATCTAAAAGTCAATACATGGAGAATGTTTAATTGGAAATACTTTCATATTTCAGGCCATTGGTGCATGTGATAATGGGCAGATTCATGCTTGGGCTTCTTTGCCGTCATGTGGGCTGAGGTCCATTCTATCCAGGTCTACATTTTTAGGCAGCAGTGGGACTTTAAGGGCTGTGCTTCTAGTTGGAAAAATGTTACAACTTGCCTGAGATCGCTTATCTAGGGGGACCAGTCGTCTTGGCTTTGCTGAGACTGTACTGCAATCGGGCCCTCTTTCCCCCTCCCCCCCCCCCCGTACCTCGACTGGTTTTGGAGAAAGTGAGGGGGTGTAACTGGCAGAATCGTGGCTCTGACTATAAATTGTGGCATCACGCTTGTTCACTAGCAAACCTTAACCAAATAATGTTTTAAAAAATAATTTGGTAATATTACATTTGCAACATTACATTAAACCTCCTGGGGTGGCCTCGGGCATCCAACCTTCCAATTAAAAAGCCTGCATGAATTGCACGCGCTACGTAGACTGCTTGGGAAAGGACTTCATCCCAAGCCCTGAAATAACCACCTGAGCAAAGGTTGACCATGCTTGCTGTCACATCCACCTCTGCACACATTCTATCCAGTGGAATCGCTGGACTTCGCCTTACACCAATAAGACCCGTTTTCCTGCTACTTGAGTGTAATCCTGGTAGCCACGGTCAAGGTTCAGTGCTACATTTCTGTCGGTGGCCTGTTCCATTTTTTAAAACATTTTTTAAATCTGGTCACCCTAAACTTGACGGGGCGAGAGCCTGCACCGCGTTACCCGAACCAAAGCAATATCATGCGCACACCACCAGAACTAACATAGAAAAGTTACCAAAAACAAGATCTAAACTGGACCGCGTCACTGCACAGCAGGGGCGGCCTGTGTCCCCAGTATTCAGCACATTATCTCGGCTCTCGTCTAAGTCCCATGTTGTTCCATGGTGCACAGTGCGGTGGATCCATATAAATTGACGAATGATGAAGCACGCACCCACCTTACATTGTCTCTGTCCATTTAGACGGTCTCTATTCTCACCCTATAGTGCTGCATTTCGATCCCAAAAGTCTAAGCCTCCATGGCTGGGTTTCCCATTTAATGGCCTCCAGATTGCACATGGATCACTGCGGAAGACGCGCGAACGCCAGCCACTTGCGCTCACTGCATACATCTAACACAGCTAAGTTAGCCAAGGGATACCTGTGTTCGATTTCACTCTGACCCATCCTGGTTAGACTCTGATCAGACTTGTATTCGCCCGTGCCCCTCAAACATGCGCATTGAGTCCGAGAACAAATCAGTCTGTGGTTCCTCGCCTCGAATTCACGGCTTTTCTCCTTCACATTTCGTACAGGTGTCGGTGCATGGTGAGCGCTGCACGAACTAAGGAAGCCGGGGTTACCGATCTGCTGCGCCCAGTGCGTGTGGACGGGGGCATTGCGGGAAGGGCCAGTCTGCTTTGTCGAGCCGATGGGCCGGTGGAGCAGTGCGTGCGTCTAGGTGCATGCTGCAGGCTGCTCCCTGGCAGAGGAATGTGTGGAACTCGCACAAAGACGTACAGGTGCAGAAAACCGTGGAATACTTTGCAAGGGCTTTTCTGCTCTTTTGGGAGGAAAACATGTCTTGCTGAAGAAACCAGGAAAGATCGTCTATGAAATGTTGGTTATCTGTCTCCCACGACTCCACTGTTAGTGCTACTCCTGCCTTGCAGAGCTCATTGCTACTGCCTTTTTGGAACAGGCTATCCTGGTGAAGTTGTAGGGTGGACAGGGACGTAATTTCACCAAAATGCCAGGGGTAGTGGAAGTGACATCACATGACCCTTGACCGCCTGATGACATCACAGGAAGTGATGTCGTTTGACCCCCACGTGACAGCACGGGAACTTCAGATGGTCTAGCACTGTGTTTCTAGGTGCTCTTGTTTCAGCCAGATCTAAAAACCGAGGCACAGGGGGAGAGGCATGATTTGTCCACGATCAGAAATTTGGGGAATGTAATTTTCCAGATTGGACGTGGGGTCTATATGTAAAACATACATAATGCAGTATTTGTAAAAGGGTAACCAAAATCTCTAATGCAGGCTACTACAGCTAGTGTATGAAACCTCTCTAGATCAATGGACACAGAAGTGCGCATTATCTGTGGCGTTGCTGTGTTAAACAAGCCAAATAAGTACTGACATGGGAGGCGTGAGCTGCTGTTTACCCAGGGGAAAAATGCTGCACGAACAAGGCCTGAAAGTTAAATTATTGACCAGGATTTAGTATCAACAAAATTCCCTGGTTATAAAGTATTATATACAAAATGACTTTGCACTGCATAAATACACTTTGCACAGTTCCATGAGTCGGGGTTTGGGTCAGCAGTGCAAATTCACTTTTCAGCACTGCAAAGTCACTCTGAACCATGTAAACAATTCTGTGAATCAGGCCCATAGGTTGGTTCTTTTCTAAATCCTGCAAGGTCACTTGTGCAAAGAATAAGCATTCAGAAATGTACAAAACCTCCACCGAACATGGTTACCAGTTAAAGTGGAGAGTGGTTGAGGGTTAAATGGATTTATTGGTTAATTATAATGTGCCTATACACAAGTGTTTAACATGACAAGAGCGGGAACAGGGGAGACAAAAGGTAGCGTTGTAACTAGGCCTTGTGACATTCAGATTGTGCAAGTGCAGTAATGAGAAGTGAGGGGGGAGGGGGAGGCGGGGGGAATTGCAGGAACAGGGCAGAAGGGCCAGTAAGGAGTGTGCCAGGCGGACAGGGCCAGGGGAAGCAGATGGAGCAGGGGAAGTGGGGACCACAAGCTAAGTGTGAGGTAGGAGGCTGGAGTGCCTCTAAAGCCAGCCAGACAAGTGCAGGTGGGGGGGGGAATAAGGGTCGGTGGGAGTGGGTCAGGGGAGACCAAGTGCAGGGTAAGATTGGACAAGGGAGTGTGGGGAGCTGGTGCCCTGATCACTTCTGAAGGAATCAGGCCGCCAGTCTAGGTCAGAAGAGGACATTAGCACGAGAGGGGGAAGAGTGAAGGAAAAAGAGAAAAGGAAAGTCTTTAGGAGCTTCTGGAACTTGGAGATCAGACTCCAGTCTGGGAGATGGCCAGCTTCTCCAAGAGTTTGGCCAAGAAAGGCGTAATGGACATAAAGGGTCGGCAAAAGGCATTTTGAGGAGAGTGTGTACAAAGAAGCGCTTCAGGAGTGAGGGGAAGGATCCAGAAACGAAGGAGTGATTGCAGAAATCAGTCAAGGCTGGAGCAAAGGAGACAATGTTGTCCTTTATTTCTGGATGAGCAGGGGAGCACCTGTTTGAATGAGACTTTCAGAGTCGACTTGTCTAGAAAACTGATCAGGTATGGGAGAAAAAGAAAGAGGGAGTAGTTGGGGAGGGGGGGCATTGTGGGGGTGGCAAGGGATGCCTAAGAGAAGGTGGGGGAGAAGGGTGTGGAGTAGAGGAGAGTGAGGAGGGATGTCTTGAGTTTTGGACATGAAGTGAGAGGCAAGAGAAGTACAGAGGGCCCGGGAGGGCAGGGGAGAAGTGGAGACTGCAATAGGGTTGGCAAGTTCCTTGCAGATTTTGAAACATTCTGCAGTATTGGTGGCCGCAGAGATGTGGATATAGGCTCTCTAATTGGAACAGATGAATCTGTATTGCCTTTGAAGCAGGCGGCAGGCCAATTTGTCAGAGGTTGTGCTCGAAGCCTGCCACTTCTGCTCAGTTGTTCTGCACTTGTTTCAGAGTGGCCAGGTTTGGATGGATTTCACCAACAGAATTCTATTACCCTGCCACTCGGAGTAAGGATTTGGGAACTCCATGGATCTTGGCACCCGGCCCACAAGAAATATCAAATTTCATTGATTTTTTTCTGGTCCTGACCTACGAAATCCAGTAGGTGGGGGTGCTATTGGTGTTAACGCGAGGCAGGTTCATGCTCTCTTACATAGACCGTGACACTAGCGCTGCAGATCTGGTCCTGAACAGCCATCACAAGATGATGCTGCAGCATGCAGGTCTTCCCTTGATGTTAAATGGTAGTGTTGGGCAGCATGGACCAATGTTTACCACAGGAAAAAATGCAGTAGAGTGAAAAAGGTTGCCTTCTTGTGAAAGTTTGAACATCTGACATTGGCCTGCCTTGAATCCTGCCCCATCACTTTTACTAGGTAGCAACCCACTTGCTAATCCCCTCAGACATTCACTAAACAAATTCTCTAGACCACTTACTCCCTCTTATGGACAGTTGAAGGTTGAATTGTATTGGTAAGGACCAACATTTTAACTGTTTTGCCTATATTGTTGTACACAAGCTAGCCCGTCGCTATGAAACATGCATACCAAGATCTGCCCATCTTACCCAAAAGCAAGATCTCTAATACTAATAAGAAACTAACGGGGAGTATTGCCACCAATGTGACACATTGACTTGTGCCCTGCAGGAACACGAGGATCTGATGAGGCTAAAACTCCCACTCATCCCTGTGAGGAATTCGACCATCTGCACGGTGGGTATGTGCCCACCGGGGCTTTTTAAAACATTTTTTTTTTAATGAAATTGAATGATGATAGATCAACCTCTGGAAATGTGTGGGGCTAATCCTCACACATTTTCCTATGCTCACTGCACAACATTCACATGGATCCCCGTACTCTGGGTGGACACAGCCTACAGGCGCCACTCTGTGTCATATTTAGTTGGAAAATGACAACCAAGAGTACATCAATGCATCTCAGAAGGGGAGGTCAAAACATTCTTCCTGCCATGGCCAGCCTAATTAACAAAGGCTCCATGGATCTGCCTTGTTCTTCTGTTGGCTCTGCTGGTGGCAGCTTTGCATAATCAGATTTAATTCAAACAGACCCACAGGAGGCCTGGTCGCAGGACTAACAAGACAGGAACACCCCAACAACCTTTTGATGTGCACTGTCAACCTGAAGCCAGCTCCTGCCTCTCAGTATCAAGGGCAGTGACCTGTCATGTCTGGGACTACGTATGTACAGCAGTCCTCCCCACAGGGGGACCCCATTCAGAAGGTACGAGAGTATGGTTTGGCGGTGACCGAAAGTCTGGTCTCGCTGCAGGTTCGAGGCAGACCTGCTGCTTTAATCAGGAACCACAGAGTTCCATTAACTAGAGAGACACTTTGATCCACAACAGACAGGAAGATGGGTGGAACTTAGTGTTGCATGTTTTCACCCCTTTACCTTGTCTGTTGCAAAGCACTCTGGTTATGACCTCATGCATAAAGGAGATTGTTGGTGGGGACCCATGATTGATTCATTAAGGTAGGCTTAGCCTACACCAATCACTGTGGCCCATTTGGCTTTGAGGGCTGAGCCCCTCTCTTGGGCAGATCATCTGAAGAATTTTCAGGGAATAACAAGAACTCATTTGGACCCTGGTGGAGGTACAGTCTACCTTACAGCTTCCGCCAGTGAAGCAAGGCCAGGGTTTTCAAAGAGGGAAAAAAAGATCCCTCCCCTAAACATCTTGCAGGGAACATGAGGAGAACTGAATCCAGAGGACCCTCTAGCGGCTCCAGAACTGGTAGTCAGCCAGCACACAGCATGCCCTGTTAGGTTTGTGTAAGCAAGCTTCCTAGGTGGGAAGTGCAAGAGGAGTCTCTGAACCAAACCAAGGACAAGGCTGTTGCCTGCAACACTCAACTTTGGGCCGTCCACTTTAAAGGATGACACAAGCCCAGTGAAGAAGCTAGGAGGAGTGCATCAGCCGGCGTCTGCCTTAAAGGACATTTTCGAGCCCCTTGAGCTGCGACCGACTGCACCACTGACTGTTGTCACGCTGCAGTCGTGACTGTCATCCGTGACGCCTTGACCTGTGCTTCAGACCTGCTAACCAGCACTGAGAATGATTCCTGACCCCAAGCCGCCGTGTAGGCTGGCTTGCAGATGTCCGTCCAGTCTCGCTCGCCGAACTACCTGCCGCCCAATACCCGCAGCAGTCTCCCATCTTCAACTCTGTCAGAGGAGCTGCAAAACGCCCTGAAACCGACTCAACCCTGTCGAGCACCTAGAACTTCTACAAGCCCATGGTACATTGTGGTTCTCTACCCCTGGTCCTTCTATGAAGGCCCATAGTGACATTCCATGACCCATCGTTCCCTTTGTGTTGAAACCAAGTATCCTTGAACTATGGCGATTAATTACTTTACCAACTACCCTCCTGTCAGTATCCAGAGTGCATCCCTTTTCGTTCTTGAAACCGTCTGTCCTAAGCATTCCTTTACAGGATGGGTTGTATTTTGTAGTGTGCTAGAACTGTTTAATGAATAATAATGAAGTAGCTATTTTTATACAACCTTGACAGGACAGTCCCTTTTCATCATTGGATAATAATTGTATTTTCACAGTGTTGCAACTAACCAACGATCCACAACCTTGTGGAGACGGAGCCTACCGTTCTGCCCATGTTACCAAAATTGGACAAGGAGGTTTATAAGTTGCTTTTGTTTCCAATTTGTTCAGATCCCTTCTGGTGTACTAGAGGCGTGTGTCTGATTGAGGGTTTAGAAACCGACATTCATTCCTGGAGCACTGCTGCCCCTGAAGTTGTTTCATCACAATCTCTCACACTTGTACAAACCAAGAGCCAACACAATCCTAAAGGTAAAACAATCCAAGAGAAATACCTTCTTTGCCTTTTGTGTTAACATTGATCAAGGGAAGGCTGTACTCTGAAGAGGGGAATGATAGTGGTTCAGTAGCAACCCAAACCGTAAAGTATAACAGTTTAAAATAAAGTTAAGTTTTTACGAAATCCAAATTGTTTGTTGAGGAGACTATTCCTTTCAGAGGCAAAACTGATGAGGCGGGCGAGAAGGGCCCTTTCCAAAAGCTTAGTCAGTGCGGAGAGTAGGCTGATAAGGCGGTAGTTTGCAGGATCTGTCAGCGATTCAAAGAAGTGATGGGAGACGCCTTCTTTAATAGGCAAAGGTCCCCAGGTGATTCGACTAAAGCTTGCCTGCTTTAGGGGCCCAATTACTGATCTTGAAATGTGTAGACTTTGCTCTTATGATGTCACAACCAAAGTGCTTTGTCCCAGAGGAAGTGGAGGGGACAGGAAAGCAAAATCGAGGCAGAGGGAATCAAGATGGCAGAATCCTCCAAAAACTGTACAGAACCTCTGTCTATCCTAACTCTGCCCTCTCCCATGATTAATAGGATCAAAGGGCCTTTAGAAATTCAGCCCACTGGTGTGAGGCCTGGCTCTCTGTGAATGGTTGTACCTCTTGGTATTTGTTCCCAGGCCAGCATCCTGTGGAGTGGCCGTCCTGGGAGTAAGGGTGTTACCTGCCCTTTCCAAAGCAATGAGGAGAAGCAATCCCCGAAGGCTAGTCCTGTCAGTGGACAGGGGTGAGTCTGGTCTTGGGGGGGGGGGGGGGGGGGGGGGGAATACACAATCCTTCCACAGCTGAACTGGGTACAGAGGGCTGACACGTGTTGTAAATGTGGTAACGTACCTCGACTCAGGATGGAGTATGACCTGTTGAGATCCGGCCCCACACATTTCCAGAGGTTGACCTACAATCAAGCCAAGTTCAGAGAAATATTTGGCTCCTTGAAGTTATGCAACAATGTCATTGATGGTGGGCGTTTAGGTGGTTTCCCTTTTTGATGGCTTTGTTTGGCAAATGCATGTCTACACAAATCCGGACAGTCCGGCTGCTTGGGTTTGCCTGCCACCACAATTGGAGACACCCATGGTGTTGGGCCTTCCACCTTCTCAATGATGTACAGCTGAACCAACTGATCCAGCTCATTGTCCTCCTGTTCCCTTAGATGGAATGAGATCCTCTTATGTTTGGGGGCTACTGTGTGAATTGAGTGGTCAATGTGGAGCCTTATAGGTTCGCCCACCAATTTTCCAATAACAACGAAGACCTCAGCAAATCTCTCTAAGACTACCTGGACATATTCTGTGTAGATGCCATAGGCAAAACTGACCATTTTCTGCACCTGCACTGCAGCACAGCTTAGTAAAGTATTATCACTGACGTCTGTAACAGAAATTCTTGCCTTGATGGAGTTTGTTCCATGTCCAACTTGTGAGACTAACGCCCCCATCAGTAGGATGATCCTATCTCCACCAAATGTAAAGGTGCAAACCTTCACCAGGCTCAGAACAGAAGGATTTGGCAATGTCGCAAAGTGCTTCAGCGCCATGACATTCACGGATGCTCCAGTGTCGACCAGCACAGGGACCTCGGACCTGTTGACACGGACTACACCTCTCGGCTGCGTTCTTTCTTGTCTGCAGTTTGCATTGGTTGAGATAAAGAAAATGTCCTAATTGTTATCATAACCTTTCCGCCCACCCTAGTCCTCTTCCTGATCCATTTGAGCTACGCGTTGAGCGCGTCTCTGGACTGATGGACCCATTCTGACTGGTCCCCTATGCACCAACACCGGGACGGGTGCACGACACATGCGTGCAAAATGTTTGTGGTTGCCACACCTACCGCATGCCTGGCCCTCAGCTGGACACTGCATTTCATGTGGATGATCGTACCCACACTGTGGACATGGCGCAGACGGTTCCAGTCCTTTCTCCTTCAGTGGAGCCATACCCCTTTGCACCCCTCTAGTGCCTTTTGGAGGCCCTAAGGCACATACCTCATCAATTTTCAATGTTCGTATTGCTGCATCCATTTTAGACGCATATGTATCTGCCAATTAATGTGAGCAGCCCTTTTCCAGGATGCGTGCCAGGGTTAACCCTGGCGCTCTCAGCACACGCTGTCACATTTTTCAAGAGGCGCATCCCTGAATTAGCTGCCGGCGTACCATGCTCTCCTCATTGTCCCTTGCACATGTGGATGCCAGCTGTCTCAACCTGCCATGAAATGTGTACAATGCCTCATCCTTCTGTTTGGCGTTGCACATGACGAACCTCATATAGTCAAGATTGACATGCGGCCTTAAATTCTCCCTCAAAGCATTTTTTGCTGATACGTAGGAGTCATTAACTCGTTGCAAAGTCTTGAATATTTTATGAACTGTTGGTCCAGCCGCATAAATGAGTCGACATCTTTGACTCGTCATTCACCTCCCCGGTGGCTCTGAAATGCATCTCCAGACGTTCAATCCACAGGTTCCATCTCGGGCCCAGTCTTAAGGGTGCACCAGACGCATCCATTTCTAGCAACTGGGGCAGCTGCAGGGCCTTACCTTGACCTCCAACTATGATGATGAGTTATTTGGCAGAAACAAAAATCTTCCCTGAGCGCACAGGCCCCCCCTCCTCCCCCCAACCCCACGTAGAGGGCCGCAACCCAGTACTCGGTGCCATCACTTGTAGACTTCGGATGGCGGGCAAGCCACTATATATTGAGCCACCACGTACCTGGCAGACTCCAACGCGCCATGAAATCAGAAATTATGTACTCTGTTGTATGTAGGGGCAAGCGTAGATGGCAATATTCAACCAGGAGAAAAAAAACTCACTTCTTCCGAAACACCTACCAGAGAAATATTTTTTGAAATGTACGAAAATGAATGTACCCGTGGGTGCTCCAAAAATTGTGAGGAAGAGGCACACGTGCACTCCCAGGGGAGCTCTAACCTCAACTTGCCAGGGTGTGCCTCACAGTTGTGCGTGCGTCAGCTCCGCGGCCAGTGAGTAGCCAGAGATGCTGTTTTGCCTCTGTTAGCATCCGAAATCATCACCACCTTATGGCCCATGCACATCGTTTTTCACAGCGTCCTCCTCATCGCCATTATTATAAGGGCTGCAAGGCCTCTTGCAGAGGTAGCCCCGGACCTCCCACAGATGACACCGACACTTGTTGCTCGTCCAGGCTCTGCTGACGTACAGCTGCGGTTATGTCCCGTTTAGTGATGCAACTCTGTCGCGTCCGTCTTAAAGCAGCCGCACCACACTGGGCACCCAGGAGCTGCTTTTTGCCTCTGCTTATCCATCTTCGATCCTTGCTTCTTCACGGCTTGGGATGTCTAATTCACTTCTCACGGTTGGTTAGCACCAGGAAACCACTTGTGCTAATATAGCGCTCCATACATTGATATAACGGTGTGCTCCATTCCAAACTCCATTCCGTGTGTGTCACACCCAGAGAATTAAACTTAATAGTGGTTCAAATTGGTTTCACATGAGCTCGTCAATTTGAAAAAGAATTCTCCCAAGTTGGGATGACCGTGTCAAGTGATTTACGTAGATTTGCTTGTAGTACTTTACCAGGGCTATGGATTAATATTTGACAATTTTCACTCCGTAACCCTCAGTGTTTGGTGCTTTTCAGAACCTGCCTATTGATAACTTTAATGCATGAGTTGTAGATGAGTTTAACAACATCTGCATGTGATCACGTGTGCTGCAACAGCTTGTTCGGGGCTTCATCTGTTAAGCATTTATTGATGTCTTACATTCGTCGTTCTATAATAAGGCACTAAGGGCCCGATTCACAGAAGCAGTTTATAAGGGCACAATCCCATCGGAAAACGCTCTGTGAATCAGGCCCTAAAATGGCAACTGGATCTAAAAATCGCTCTCTGCGTAGTAATCATGTTTATTGGCGACGGCAACGTAAGAGTTTTTAGTTTTTTTTTTTTGTTGTTGCTTGGAGTGGTTCCAAAAGCCACTGTGTCTGTTTACGAAGTGTATAGTGTAGGTCTCCGGTCTGCTGAGCCTGAGAGGATTCCCATTGGAGTAGGCGTATGGTGGGTGAGGGTGAGGGCCGAGGTGGTGGTCTCCATGCAAGGACGCCACCTGCAAGCAGAACAACCCTGGTCACTTTAACTAGAAGGATATAGTGAAGAGCTCGCAGTGATGGTGACTCGGAAGTGATTGAAGCAAAGCAGAGGTTGATTTTACGTGACGGGCAGTGAAACCTGCCTGCTGTGCATGATTCATCCTGCTGACCCAAAGGCCCTGCCGCCCGCAGACATTCATGGCTCCAAGCATGTGGTAGATTTCTTTGGTGGTCCAGAAAGGGCTGGAAGTGGCAGTGCTGCAGCGTATGTGAAAACGAAATGGAATTAACCCAAAAGTATTGAGAAGAGAGCCAATGGCGGGGGTACTACCATTAATCGCTGTGCGGGGCTGTTGCTTTGGTATGCCTCTAGCGTTGTTAAATGCAGACCACCATTGCAAAAGAGACAACTGAACAATTCATGTTTTTGACGATCTACAGATGGCAAATAATGGGGAGCTACAGCTCTGATTGGGTCACCCAAATGCCTTCTAATACTAGATTCCATCCTTGTGACTTGCATGAGGGACGAAGCTCATGTAGAATGGAACAATTTTCGATTTGGTGCCAAGTAATCTGGAAAATGTGGCGAATATCAGTTTATGCATGTAGTGATTGTGCAGTGATTCTGATATGAGTTTGTATTCTATAATCCTAGTATATGGTTGGTTGACCAAAGGGCTAGGGTGACCAGATGCTGTCCCTAGAGTTTTTATTTTTTTATTTAACCCTGTCGCAGGTTTTTGGGAAAGGGAGGGTGACCGTACCGGTTTTTAAATAAATATTAGATGTCCTCAATTTTGTCACCAGAGGATGGGCTTGAACCCCCAACCTTCTAGGGACCATCAGTATGGATTAACTGCTTGCACCACAAAGACAAACCGAGCAACAGCTCCTTTTGTTAATTAAGTGCATTTTAAAAGAAGTGTTTTACACCTGAGATTGTGGGGCGGACCCCTTATTACTTTAACCCAAAGCGGGTCCACCACCTGAGGAACAAGTGCATGTTTTGTACATAAAGCAAGTTTGTCTAATTGTCGGGGGAGCAGTTAAATATTGATGTGGAGCCAAATGAACCACATACACTCACCACGCATGGGTGTAATTTTAGGGGTGTTTGTCTCCCCCAACTTTCATGGCACACAATTGTCCCCATTCATTTGGCTGGGGCACCTTTTTTTCAGATGTCACGTCTCCCCCAACATTTTCAGAAAAGTTACTCCACTGCTACCACGTGATTGGACAAAACCTCTTCAAAGAAATTCCATCTCTCCAATTCCTACATTCTAATTGGTAGCAGTTATCTTAACTTACATCTCCAGCTCATGTGTAAAACACACCTTTTAGGATTTGTCCGTGGTAGGTCATGACATTATTAAATAGTTAAACATTTGTGTGTAAATATAATTCATTACTAGTAACACATGGTCCGAATGGATACGTCCGCGATATAAGGAAAAGCTGAGCAAACAAGTTTTCTTTGAACGATCAATGGCTCTCTCATCCGCTCCGGTTTACTGGCCCCATTGACATTCTATTTTATACAACTATCACTTCATCACGTATGGCCTCTAGTTTCACCCTGAGAAAACAATTTATCAAACACCATGGCCTCGGGCGCTGCTTCACGCCGTATTTATCGCTGGTCAAACAGATGTCCAGAACCCTTTGTCAAGCTTCCATGCTTTAAGAGATTACATCTGCATTCTGCGATACTACCAGGTCATAAAACCCATGACTGGCTCCTTTAGCTGAGATGACCGTTGCTAAGTTACTTATTTACCCACCCTCTGGCCATGAAACTCTGCAAAACCAGTCTCTCAAAGTCACTTTAAAATGTACCTTGCAAAACCACTGACTGCCGTGTTTTAATCCATTTGAAAAAAGAAACCCACTACATTTAGATTTATGAATTCCCTGTGTATGTGTATCCGTGTGCATACATGTTTAATTACTGTCATTTTCTTTTCACTGTGGGCTCGCTATAACCAGTCCTCTTCTTTCCATGCACATTATGGAAAACTCCTTGTTGCCCAGTTTCTAGACAGTTCGTAGCGCACCATGTTTGAATCCTGTTTTTATATTTCATTTCAAAATGTTGGCATTTTATCTTTCTATGTGAGTGCAGATCCAATATGTATCAACTTAAACACAAAGTAACACTTGAGTACAAAAGTAACCTATCCCACCCCAAATTAACTATATTGAGTACATTTGAAATTGCAACATCTTGCTCAGTTCACCACATCCCCAATCATCAATATGGTGCAAAACACAAACCCATTATGCTTGTGGGGACCTGCCCTGACCACCCCAACATTCCCCCTTTAGTTAATACGTTCACTAACAAATCCTATTTCTCTTCTGGGGGAACAACCCTACAACCATCTCTCATAACGGTCCCAATATGGGCATACTCCTCCGCTGAAAAACACCAACTCGTCCGCCCACCATGTCTGCAATCTACCCACTACTCCACACAATCAGCACGACTCGGTGGAGGACACAGAACAACTTCAGTCTGAGTACCCATGTGAGATGTAATGGTAGTGGTCCTAGTTTGGTCAGGGTCACAGTCCTCATAACAGCTACTTTCGGTACCTGTACAGAACAACATCGGAGCATTTGACAGGAACAGAAAAGAATGAAAAAAAGATACCAATGATTCATGGATAGACTTTTCTCTTGGGGGACCAGATTTCTTCTGCCCATTTATAACTCTTGCCTCATTTTCCATGATTACTCTGAGTTTATGCAAGGCAGCGATAGTTTGCGTTAGGGTACCATTCTATGTGTTATAAGGAGGCAGAAATGTTCAGTAAGTTCTCACAATTCTTTGATAGACTCCTCCCTCCATTGCTTTCAGGTCGAGGCTGTAGCGATTCTGCAAAGTCTGCCTCGGTGCCCATAACTCTCCCTTAATGGCACTAAACGCTAACTCGGGACGTGTTAACAAATGGTAGAAGTTCATATCGGGTCACCTGGAGCCACTTGGTATTCGCTGTGGTTTGGAAGCCAGGTGCCAGAAGTTCAGCAAAGAAAGTTTTGGCATGGCTAAACAGCTGGTACTAGTCAGGAATGTCCATTAATGCTTTTGATGATGCCGCTAAATGTAATTTAACCATCTGATTTGTTGCAATAGTTTGATTCTCATTGTTGAACAAAGTAATTGGTTCATCCATAAAGGATGATGAAGGGGGGTACGCAAGGGGAACAGGGGATAAGGGGGCAGAGATGTAGCTTTGGGCATTGGACCAGCAAGGACTAGGTGCTCCTCAGGGATGATGATTGGCACGTGGAGTGTAGAGAAACTTCACACACCTCGCCAGGCCGTAGGCAACTGCCTATAATCATTCAATCCACAGGTCCAAAAATTGTCCAGAAGGGCTGCCGTACCTCCAGCCAGATCAGCGACATGAAGGGTGCTGCTGAAGTTCCCATGTGCGCCAATGGGCACTGTGCCATCGCCCTTAAAACACAGAGAAAAATGGGTATGTGTATCTGAACAGGTTTTTCTGGCTCTTTGAGCCATGTCAGATGCTGCAATAACTTTGCCACACTGTCCCACATACTTGGGTTTTTTCATGCCACCCCTTCTGAGAATCCCCTCATTCCTCCAGCTCTGCAATGCTTCACCTTTTGCTCCCATTGATTTTTAGAAAAAATATCCCCTTCTAGACTAAATTGGGGTCTTTGGATACACTGTGTGTTTGTTCTGTTCTTTTTGATCGGCAACTGAATAGTGTTCATTGATTGGTATGATTGATTCCGTAATCAACTGCCCTTTAAACTGTCCTCTGACCCTGCATAATTCTAGGTGCACCAGGCATGGTGCATCTGCTACCTCTACTTTGTTTGGGATCAAACACCCTAGGGACACATGAAGCATGGGGGAGGAGAGAGCAGATGTAGCAATATCCTACCAATCTCTTTCTCTCCTAACCTTCCTCATATGACTATCAGACATTTTCCACTGCAAAACCATATGCATTTGTTCTGGGATCTAGTTCATCAACCCCATCATTCAAAAATCAATATTACATTTTTTTCTCTTGATGCATCTTCGACTTCCATAAAACTAGATAAATTTGAACCTTCTGTATTTACACTTATTGTCATCTTCCAACATGATATAGAAGTCATTTATAACGCGCATGTACACAAGTGATTCTAGGCGTGACCTCCACTTTAAATATTTATTCATTTTCTAAATAAAGATTTTCAAGTTCCAGATTTTCATTTGCATCCCCCTTTTCCACTACAATGAACGGGGATTTCTTGGGGGCATACTTAACTTTGTGCCTGCTCCTGTGCCAGTGGAGAGACTCCAGTATCCCTTTGGGTATCACTAACGTGAATCCAATTCTTGTTGCCCTCCACCTTCACAGCAGACAGAGTTGGGTAAATTATGCTCTGCGACCCATGGAAACACTGCTCGTTCCAATGGCGCACAAAGGTCCGGATGAAGATCCGGTCTCTCGGGAGTAGCTGTGAGTTGCGTTGCTCGTAGATTTCCTTGCCGTTCTCTCCTGTAGTCTGTTGGTGCGAAGACACAACCTGGAAAGATATAATCCTAACACTCTTGGTTAAAGTCCTAAAATATTCCCTAAACTCCTCTCCTAGGACCTCTGCGGTTTTGTGTGCGTCTGATGCAGTGCATGCCAGTGAGAGGTTTGGTTATTTGTATAGTGTTCTTTCCCCACTTGTGTGGCCTCAATGCGCTTTTCTGGTAGGAATGCCCTCAGTGACCGTAGTCAATGTGGTGAAAAATTCGAGGAGCTTAAGTTTAGGAGATGCGTGTGTGCGTTTTTCCGGTCTAGGAATTAGGTGGCTGGCTAGGTTCGACTAAGCAGCCCACAGAGGGGCCAGGTACGTACGTACGTATGTACGTACGTACGTGGGTGGGTGCGGTTGGTGAAATTGCGATAGATTGCTATTGTATAGAGAGTCAATGTGTGGCCAGCTATACCGAGTTCCTTTCGGATGTTAGTCGCTGTATGCTAGTGGCAGAGGTGTTGAGGTAAGTTAGGTGTTTCAGTCTGGGCGGTTGGTTGTTGCTAGACCAGATGTGCTTGGCCATAGCCGTATCCTACGGTGCATTGTTGATTGGCCGTGCCTGCGGCCTGTGTCCACACTAGTGGTGTGTATACGTACCGAAGGCTTGAAAGTTTATTCATCTGGAGGTTTAACAACGTAATAGGCCGAGAGAGAGATTAAACCTAAATTTGGGCTTCCTGTATAGTTGGTGGGAGGCCCTGTTTACACGCTACAATAGGTTTCATAATATAATAGGCCGAGATGGGGGCTATACCCAAATTTGAGAATCATTATAGTGGGAGAGAGGCCCAAGTGTCACAATGTAATTTGAATACAAGACTACAATGGACAGTACTCCTAGGCTTGAGAGTCCTGTATAGTGGGAGAGAGGCCAAAGTTTCACAAAGCAGTTTTTACATATGGGAAAGAACACAGCTAGAAGGTGCAATAATCCTGTCTGTGTGGCACGAGCTGATATTCACCGTTTGAGCTACATGTTGCAATGTCTAACATTTACAGTAATGGCTGGTTATTAAGCTGGTTAGTTGGTGCTCTTTCCTAGCTGATTTCCCAAATAAGAGTGCCAGAGGAAGGCAGTAGAGAAGACAGCAGGTACGCATGCCCCAACATGCGTTTACTCCCTCTGTCCCCAGAGGCCATCTCCACCACCTCTGGCCCCCCCCTGTGATGTTCCCTTGTGTCCCCCTCCCTTCTCGCACACAGGTGTTGCCTGTTTTGCTTGATTCTTCTACCATGCTACGGAACCCCCACCCCATCCAGCCTACTTCTGCGGGAGTCTGTCCTGAAGCATTCTGCTTTCATCATCACCGGCTTGTGGCCAATGCTGGATTTGACTTTTATGGACTTCATTGATTCACAGTGCATCACCCTTTCTCATCTCTCATGCTGGACTTCCTTTGCATCTTGTTCTCATGGTGGCCCTGAATAATGCTGTTCCCATCTTGTATCCTGGCTTGCAACATTGTGTTATTACTGACTTCTGCAATTGTATTTGCTCTCCCTTCTTGCTTCTCCACTCTTTTTGACTGCTTACTCTCTGTCCTCTCCTCCTCTCCCTTTCTCCCTTTTCCTTTCTCCTCCCTTTTCTTCTATGCACTTTATCAGAATTGTCTCTGGGCCTAGTATGATAGCAACCTCATCTGTCTCCTCCCCCCTTCCCCTTACTTGTTCCCCTCCAGCATTATCTGAAATGTCAGGCCTAATACGATAGTCGCTTGTTTTGTTCCTCCCCTCCCTTTCTGCACCCCTCTGCCTCACCTTTTTGTTTTTCTCCGGCTCTACCAGAAATGTCGTCAGGCCTAGTACGGTAGTTGCCTGTCTGTTTCCATTTCCTTCCCACTCTTTCCCCCCCCCCCCTTCCTTCTCTGTCTTCGCTCTTGCACCATCTGAAATGTTGGCAGGCCAAGTACGATAGTTTCACATCCTTACTGTTCATGGCCTGTAAGAATGTCCTTGTATTTTCCCTTGTTCCCTCCCTTGTCTTGAAGCGCTTTGAAACACATTGTGTATAGGCGATACATAAACTATCATATCAGCAATCCCCGTTGCAGGGTCTGAGTAGCAGTCAGGAGGCGTCGTCCTACCCACACCAGTGTCAGAGGTGCTTGTTTCTACTGTTATTGTCCCCTGCCGTGCACCGTTTGCGCAGGTGCTTCCTTCATCTCTCTGTTGGTAGTTCCCAGCATCCTTTCGGTATTTCTGTCCTCCTTTGGTCTGCCTCTGGTCTCATTTGGTGAAATGTATCCCACTGAACGAGAGATAATGTGTCAGCAATGTTATTCTGTTCCGGCAATGTGTTTAGCGCTCAGCTCAATATTCTTATTCAGAGTTATGGTGGTCTTGGTCCTCTGTATTCGTAAAACCAAATGGCATGTAGTTGACCACGTGTTTATGATCCCTGCTACAGCAATATTGTCCGAGCATGCAATCGTTTCAGTATTTTCTAGCCGGTTGCCCCAGATACGCAACGCCAGTCAGATCGGTATAATTTCCTGTGATGTTGTGTTTTTGGCCAGCCTAGCCTGTGCCGTGCTTCTGGCCATGGCCCTGCGCACCATGCCTATCCCAGTATTGCTCCAAAGCCTTTGCTCTCGCCTGCATCTGTAAATGGTACCCATGCTGATGCTGTTAAATGGCATGCGCCATATTATTTTACCATTGAATTTAGCCAGACAATTCTCCCATATTATCAGATCTTTCTGTACTTCCCCCAAATTTAAGCGAAGGTGGGGTTTTGTGCAACCTTTAGTCTTAATTTCCAAACTCCTTGAAAATACTTTCCCTTGCGGGGATCACTCTGGCCGCAGAATTGAGACTTCCGGCTAATGATTGTATCTCCCTAACTGTACCCTTGTTTCTTACCCTCAGTGATCTGCTACTTTTTGAGTAACTCGTCCCTTTTTCCCGCCGGTATCCTACATTCACCTGCAGCCGTGTCTATCTCAATGACTAGATAAGTTATGCTTGTGGATGTACTGTTTTTTTTTTCTTTTGCCAGCGGGATGCCCCACTAAGCTGCCATTTCTATTTTTGTCAGTGCTTCCTTGTATTCCGAGGATCCTGGCTGCCCTATTACCAAGAAATATCCAAGCGATGCACCACCTGGGCCCCTGGCCTTTCCTTCAGGAAAGCCCATTGGAAAAAATGAACTAAATTGTTCAAATATTGTGCACCCAATGGGTAGGCATTTGTCTGCATAGAATTTATTCTCAAATGTAAAACCCAACCGGATTGTGACATTGGAATGAACCGGTAGTAGTCTAAATGCAGATTCTATATCTACCATAGCCATTCATGGATTTTTCCCACATCTTTTGACAAGTCTGAGCGCCTCCTGGAAGTGTGGTATTGACACTGCTGTTTCTGTATTTGGTATCCCATCATTTACTGTCTTGCCCTGTGGATAACACAGGTGGTGTATTAATCAATATTTCCATGTTTCCTTTTTTAGTGAGCATATGTATTCGCTGAAAGGCATTTTGTCCCAGGGACCCCCAATTCTCCCTAGTGCCAACTCTCTTTGTAATTTCTTCTTTAGTAGTGTTGGGTTTTCTTTTGCTGATTTTAAGTTTTGTGGTATTAATCTGGACCCTTGGCATTTGAACGGCATGATAAAGCCTTCCATAAAACTGTTTCTGTCCTATTTCCCAGGGGTTTTATTTCTTAGCATTTTCCAATGCTTGTATGGGTGTATTACCTGGTTCTACTAGGCGAGCATACGCGTAATTTTAGTGGGGGGACAGGTGTTTTGTTCCCCCCCCACCCCAACTTTTTGTTCCTCCTCTAATAATGAAAAAATGTCAACTTTCTTCCATATTTTTTCTTTTGCTACCTGGTCAATGTTCCATGCTAAGGATCTATTGAACCGGTTCTGTATCTCCTCTAATTCATGGCACACCATGTTGTACCCATTCATTTGGCTGGGGCACCTTTTCTTCAGATGTCACCAACATTTTCAGCAAAGTTACTCAACTCTAGGCGAGTCTCATGGTTAAGGTAATTTAGTACATCTGTTGCTGCTGTGATCGCCCCCGCATTTGGTGCATGCATGCTTATATCTGCACTCCTTCCCATACGAGCAGTACCCTTTCTCAACTTTCCAACATGCAATGCTGTTTTTGCTGGGATTATGCGCCTTGTTTGTGCTCTGGCTACGGGTATATGACCTAGCCAACCATGGCTGTTTTTTACGAAAGGGCTGCTTGCTCTTGTTTTTGGTGTGCTGGGTCTGTGCATTTCCCCAGTGCTAGTCTGCGGGGTTTTTGCGTGCGCTGTGCTCTTATCTGCACAGCATAGGGAGTTTGTATTTTAATACCTTGTGAATGTAGAGGCTTGCTTGCACCTCATCCCACTCTATTTCTGGGTGTGTGGCCACGGCCCCCCTGAACTGATCTTCATAGGTGAGCCAAGCTCTCCCCCAAAGGTTTCCTTGTCTGATTTTTATCCTGGTATGGAAACAGTCGCCCTGCCCTCATTTGGGAATTTCTCCAGTACTACTGTATCCATTATGCTGAAAGCTTTTGATAAGTTGTCAAAATGTTGTTCTACCTGTGACTTTCTAACTAGGACCTTCTCTTCTACCTTTTTTGGATCCCTGAATACATCATAGCCTTTTTGTTCCCCTCTAATAATGAAAAAATGTCAAAACTTGCTTCTATATTTTTTCTTTTGCTACCTGGTCAATGTTCCATGCTAAGGATCTATTGAACCGGTTCTGTATCTCCTTATCTAGTTCCCTGATTATGGCCGGTATTAGTGATATTGTGACCCCTTTGTTCCATTCCTGGGGTGAGCTCTTGCCTGGTCGTTTTTGGGGGTATTTGCTGATGGGCCTGTGTCCTCCAAGGTGGACGCTGCTATTATGGCCCTAGTTGTGGGTGCACATTCTGTAATGCCTTGGGTGTCACTGTGGGCCCCCACCCAAGCCCTTAAATGCCCGTTTTCATTTAGCACATTTTTCCTCATTTGCCCCTGTGCCCGTTACTTGCTTTCCCCCCCCAAGTCTGACGCCATTTTTTCCAGTCCATCAAGTTTAGCATTCACTATTAATTCTTGCTGTCCAATGTACTTGTTTGCAAAATTATCCATCAATTCTGTCATGCATACTTGTTTCTTTTTTACCTTTTTGTTTTTCTTACTCTTCTTTTGTCTGCTTCCACTTGTTCTTGTGTTGTAGTTAGTTTTCCTCTTTCTTTGGCCTTCTTTTTAGGTGGCTCGCCTTTGTCCAGTCCTATGTCATCTTCATCTGTGTCATCATCTAGCCTCTTGCGCAACCAGGCCCAGCTGTGTACGTTTTCTGCAGATGCTGCCCACTTCATTAGCCTGTTTCCTCTCTTCTCTGTGCTGGTCAGGCTTTTCCCAGCCATGCTTGCTGTTTCTCCTTCAGTCGCCTTGCCCTGTTTATTGATGCAGGAAAGGTGTCTGTGCTGTGTGTTTTTAAAGTTTGACAAGTGCTGACTTCTTATATTGAATTCCCCAGCTCTGAGAGGAAGGCTGTCCCCTCACGTCTCCGCAGTGTTGTGTGCTTGAAGCTTCTCCCTTTCAATATACCCGACCTTCAATGAAATGCCTTCATTTATTTGTAAGGCTGGTTCCTTCGTGCTCTGCAGGCTGGTTCTAGCAACTTGGATGCTTTGCACTGTCTTTGCCGGTGGCAGTGTTGCTGGTTGCTTAGCAACCTAGGCCGGGCACTCTTTTTCCCACTGTGTGTTGCGAGCGTTCGACTGCTCCTTCCCTTCCAATGGGCCAGGATTCTCTCTTGCTTACCCTGTGGTTTAAACCTATGGAATATTCGCGGCCCGGACTGGCAGCCTCTTACCTCGGGTCTTCCCGAAACTGCACTGCCGCTTCTTCAGGTAAGCTTTTTGTCTGCAGCGTGCTCTTCCTCCTCTGCGCAGAGTATTTTCGAGCTGTGCAGCTGAGGGTGCCCTTGGTTGCCTTGTGCAGCGACTGGCTGCTCAGAGCTCCTCCTAATTCCACAATGCCCCTGGCTGGCACTGCAAACCGGGCAGTAGTGTCCGGAACTTCCGAGCTGGCAATGTAGGACGATGCCTTGATTTCGAGCAAGAGAAAATGTTTGTAGCGGTCCCGGCTTCTCCCGCACAAACTGTAGAAGGCTTCCTCGAATGCCGCAAGCAAGTCTGCAAAGAATGAAGGCCCACTTGAGCAGGACAATGCCCAAAAGAAAAGTCTCCTGTGTTGCCGGGATGACTACTACTGCTCCGTTTGGCGTACCATGAACAACTGGATTCCCTCTTCCAGCTCCTTCCTTTTATTCCCCACACATAGCTTGGACTATGCATGGTTCTGTGGGCTTGTTGTCCCTCTGGCCGGCTTCACACCTTGTTGTGGCCTCCCTGCTCTCCCTTTTTGTTCTGTCCTCCTGCTCTTCCTGTCCTTGGGCGTGTCCCGCATCCTGGCTTGTTTTTCTCTTGGTGAGTGTTTGGGTGTAACAGACGGCTGGAAAAAGGGTGCCTGAACTTCCACCCCTTGTGTTCTACAGCTGCTTATGGCAGCCATAGATAGTTTGTGTGTCATGTCGCCCTGGGCCCCTGGATTATGCCCTGTGCCTTCTAGCTGCATGGGTGCCCCATTACACCGCACTGGCCATACTCGCCCTTCTCCCCTAAAGAGGCCTCTGCGGTGCTTAAGCTTAGGCAGTGCAGACTGGGGATCCTACAAACTTTGACTTCTATTCAGCAGTGTCTTGTGAATCTATGGCGGGCGCCCGGGGCAGGGTGGAGCCTGTGAGTGTTTTGGGGGTTTGGGAGGGAGGAATAAAGGGGGTGCGGGGTGTACGGTGGGGCGGAGCTGGTGTAAGGGGGTGAGGGGAGTCTGGTTTGAGAAGGATCTAATGACACTGGAGCGTGAAAAAGGGGGCGGGGCGGTCTGTATCGGCGAGTTCACGGCTTTCAGCTCACAGTAAACTCTCTTCCAAAGTGCGACGCGTTTCTTTGGCAGTATCACTGGGTCATAGTGGGTAGCCACTGCACCTGTTGACAGGTGAAGGAAACTGCAGTGGGTTTGTCTAGACACTGGAGAGCCCCTGCAGATGGCCTGTCGGTTGAGGAGCCCAGCAGCAACCCAAGTGTGTCTGCCTTGCCGTCGTGGGTCTTCGGAAGCACTTTCTCACGTCTGACAGGCCGGCTGTTGCCATCCAACGGCAGCCAGGCTCTGGTCAGAGGCCCCCTGTGTCGCTGCCGTGGGCCCCAGTGATGTTAACCACTTGCAGGCAGGGTCGCCGTGGGCCTTCTGACACGTTAACGAGAGCACCTGTCAACTTTGTCGGAACCAGGCCGTGAAAGGACACTTAATCGGTTTCTCGGAGCGGCAGTTTCTCCCCCCTGTTGGTTTGGAGTGCCGGATTAACTTTATCCAGTTAGTAGTAGCTAAATCCTATTGAGTTAATTTGCGGACGCCTTGGTACTTGTTTATTTTGCAAGCAGTTGAACCTGTGGTTTTGTTCCTCCCTCCCCCTCGAGTTTTACATGCGTAAACACTTGTAGGCAACGGCGCTAACGCGCTCCTTGGTTCATTTTTTGTGTGCTATTTGCAGCGTTGGTGAGTGTTGACGAAATTCTTCTCTCTTCTTGCAGCGTTTGGATGCGGCCCAACATTCCGGAGCGGTCTCGCTAAAGCGGAGTAGAATAACTTAACAGCTCTGCACATAGGCCCTGAAGCTAGTTTTGTTGGGGACATAGGGGGAGGGAGGGCTTTGGGGATGGCAGGTCCCAGGGGGGTAGTAAGAGTTGAAGTGCCGAACAGGTCTGTGGTCAAGATGCGTTGTGCACGTTGTCGGCCCCCACCCACATTTAAAGCAGCTTGAATGCAATCGTTTAATTGTGCTGTCGCTTGTATGTGTCGTTTTCAGCAGACTACCTGCAGCAGAGTACCTGTTCAAAGACTCACTGGGCCTGATTATGAGGTTGGTGTAAACTCATTTACTGTTACTTCATGCAGCCATTCCTGGCTACCTGGAAAGTTCTGCATGATCACAAGTCATGCATACTTTCCATTATTCCCCATTTTGGAGTGCCATAGGACTGCACAGGGTCCGGCAATTCCCGCATGCGGTAAATGCTGCATGAGGTACTGCTGTTGTGTAGTAGCAATTTCCACCTCACAAAAGTAGTTGGAAATAAGTTTGGAAAACAAAACTAAGAATTTGGTGGTGTGGTAAAAAACCTGGTACGTTACTGGCCGTGGGTGGTCGCAGTGCACAGTATAAATCAACATAACGTAACACTACCGCCAGACTGTCGATCGGACCCACAGTATTACATGAAAAACTGTGGAGCACTTGTGGCTATGTAAAATGGTGGCACCATGTAACATTTATTAAAGTTCTTAAGTGTATTGCAATATAGTCAGTCGGTGGACAGCTGCTTCAAAGCACTTGGGGGGGGGGGGGCGGGTGGTATTAACGTTGAAAAGGGGCATGTATATTTCTGTCAGAAAACAAACTCTTAAACTGTAGGGTGAGGGGCACCCCAATCAATGTTGACATTAGGAGCACGTTCCAAGATACGCATGGTGCACCGTACACGTGTCGCATTGTAATGTGTCCAGCGGTTTCTCTACGAGACCCTCTGTCTGACATTGCTGCACACGCCAATCAGCTTGTGTTTTCCCAAAGTAACAATGGTGGGTGCGTTTTGAGTCTCTTGTGCGTTCTCGAGAGACCAATTTGTAGCCGTACAAGTAGACGACATTGCCCCCGGTTGTTGCTACTCTCTGCGTGATACGCGCACATTTTATATTTTTAGAGGGGGGGTAGAGGGGTTGATGCATTCGCAAACCATTAGCGCTGCACAGCGGATGCGTGTGTTTTGCGCGCATGTCTGCCAACGTGGAGCGGCGTCCCTGCGCCTGTGTTTATCCGTGTGCTCTGTGCCCAGCGCCTGACCTCTGGCTGTTGTGCTCTCCGGATTTCTCAGCGCGCCGTCTGCTATTGTTTGCGCCTAATGAGTTGCTTCTTAAACGGAAGCCTGGGTATGTGGCGAGGAATGCGGCTTGGCCCACGGTACACTGCAGGATGCGCGGTAATGGAGAAAAACACTTGTGCTTGAATATGTTTCTTAAATTGGCGTAAATAATGATATACTTTAAGGGTGAAGGCAGCACAGTAGACTGTTCTTGGTTCCACTCAGTCCCTTCCCCCTGCTCTCCTGAGAAGGCGCCGAAGTGTCCCCATAAAAGTAGTGGAACTATGTATACCCCTGCCTACCGACCACATAGCACCTTAACTCACTCGCTCCCTCTCGTCAATGTAATCCCTATACGGGGTCCTGCTTTTTCCTCCACTCCAACACTGCACCGTTTTACGAGTGTACTTTGAAGCTTGAAATAAACTGCGTCTTAAAGACCCACCATTTCTTTCAGTCTTTATCTCCAGAGCCTGCAGCTTTGTATACCCTCCCCTTTCTAATCGTCCCCCATTCCCGCCTGTTCAGGGTCTTGCCCAACACCAGACCCACAAACCACTGTGCCTGCAGCAATTTCACGTTTCTACATTTAAGCACGGTTAGACGCACTCCGATCAATGTTGTGCAAGGGTATGTGGCGGGGCAGGAACGAGCTTTAGGTCCAAACAGGTTATTGACGTAAACGCAAGCAATCCAGTTTCTCCGAGATAGCGGAGGGGACAATGTGGTATTGGAGCAGTCCCCAAAGGGCTCTCGTTCGAAGAGGGCAGCAAAAAACAAATTGCATTTCGCTCGGAATGCCTGTTAGGGAGAATTCTCTGTTTAGGCTGAATTTCTTAACCTAGTGAGTCCCCCAGCAGCTTTGCTGGATTTCTGGAGTCTGTTTTTTCCATCCTGCCAAGAGTGAGACTCTTTTTCTCCCACTCTTGGACATGAATGTGTGTAATTCCTTGAATGTCAATGTGTTCTATGGGCTATGGGGTCTTTTACTTCATAGGGTCTCATATGTTTTTCTATGTGTGTTACACCGCACCCTACGTGCTGTAACACTGGGGCGTCCTAGCGGACCTCCACCATAGACTCCATACCCGGGGACTGACTACTGTCTCCCCGGGCATGTAAAGTCACAATTGGCTTTACTAGACCTAAATTTACTAACAGAACTAGTACAAACCATTTTATTGTGGACGTACTAGTAGGGGTAATTCGATTACTCCTGGATCTGTTACTCGAGGGGGCACTGTGCCGCCCCCCCTTCGTCGAGTTTTGGCTGGTGGCAGTGGAAACTACTTGCTATGTTCGACCCCGAACCTAACCCTATGGGATTCGTCCCATTGTTGGAGATTGATACTTTTTCTCGTTAATCTCTAACGTACCACCGGTCTACTTATCGTAAATAAGTTTATCGGATGGTATTTTCTGACAGAACTCTGTTTTTAAAATGGCGTCTGTGTTAGTCTCTGACTCCTAAACCAAAGGTTGAGCCCTTTGTTCCACTTTTGGCGGGCCTCTGTACAGAGACCCTCCAAAGTGGTGCCATTCTGTCTGGGTTACCACAGGGGTGTGGGAGGGGGTTTAGGCACCCTGGACCGAGTTGCCTTGCCAACTCCGGTCGCACTCTGGAGTGTTTGGCCCAAGTGGTGAGCCTTCCCGCTCACCACTTAGCATGTGTTGATTGACAGCTAGGCTGAATGAATGGGGGTTTTCTGCATAAAAGCAGGGCTTTTGGGACTGGATCTTCAGAAGTCGCCACAGGATCTAAGAATCCGACGAGGGTAACGCTGAGCCGACCTGCACGACGACACCTCCGGTGGAGCCCTGCGGAACCGACTCACCACTTCCCGACGACAGAGGAGATCTCCCTGCCGGAGAGTCTCTTCCCCTGACTGGTGGGAACAACCAGTCCCCTTTGCTTTTTATTCGCCTCAGGACGCAGTGGTCGAATTGCCCGTGCAGCGCACCTCGGCAACCGGATAGCCACTACCCCTGTACCGCGACCAAAAGGTGGTGCCTTGTGACGGAGCACTCCGCGGCTGGTCTCTTCCCTGGTGGTGCACTTGGACTTCACTTTTCTTCGACGACGAGAACATCTCTACTCTTGGCAAAGACCCGACGTGCATCCACCACCAGGAACAACTGCCCCCGCCGGAGCTGCCCTCCACAACAAGGTACCGTGTCTGCCTGGCTTCCCTTTCGATCGGTTCGAGTGAGGTGTCTTAATCCTCTCCTTTCCGTTGGGTCGCCTCCAAGCTTTTCACATTGTTCTAAACTGGTTCAATCTGCCGATAACAATTTGCTACAAAGACTTGAATGCATCTCCACTAGAGACTTTTTGGGACACGTCGCCTTGCCTCTCTCCGAGTGGGCCTGGCCTCTGAACTTTATGATCTATTGCCTTCTTACCGTACATTTTGCCAGTGAAGCATTGAACTGTGATTTCATGACCTGCCTATCTTTTTCTCTCCCGTCCTAACTAATATTAGAGTGCCATCTAGGTTGAGGCATACACCTCTGTCTGTAAATAAGTGGTGCCGGTAGAACCTAGACTTGTCGAAATATTGCTAGGGGGATTGATCGTTTCTTCTTCGTAGAGTAATTGTGTTTGATTTGTTTGCCGTGAAAGTGCCATAGTGTTTTTCATAGATGTCTCGTTCTAAATAAATACCTTAATATATTTACACTAAGCCTCGTTGCGTGTTTGCTTGTCTCGTTGTGAAGAATTGCCCTATTTTGTATACTCCACATACTGCTCAACTCTTCGTGAGGGAAGTCTGACTGCTCAGCCACAGCTACCAAGTGAATCTGTGTGGTACAGACTGCTACCAAGTGGGTTCACCGCCAAACGCCTGTAGTCCTAAATCTTTTGCAGTGGTCCCAGAGGGAACTGCACAGGTTTCCGCCTAACAATGCCGTTCAGGACGACAAAGACGTTTCAACATCTTAGAGCAACATCACAGCTTTAGTTCCTGCCCACTTCCACCTATGCTTCTGTCTGGACGTTCGGTGTGATGTTATAAGAAGAAAAAGGACTAAACATTGTGATGTGCAGGTATGCATCCAGTCGCTCAGCATGTGTCGAGGTTAGGCTCTGTCCCAGGGCATTTAGTAAACCTGAGCCAGGAAGTCCTTCCAGGCAGGGGCAGCTGAAGTTAAACGGGCCCATTTCAAAGGTCTGATTGGGGGCTTCCTGCCAAGACCCGGAATCCACAATGCCATCCGAGTACACCTGCGTGCTGTTCTTTGTATGCAACCTTGGTGTATTTCGTGGACTGGGCTAGTACTCTCTTGGATAAATCTGTCTTGGAATATCCCAACTAACATGAAATGTCAAGCTGGTAGTTTATACAAAAAAAGTAATATAGAAACGGGTTTTCAAAAACAAACTTTCATCTGAAAAAATGAAAGGCAGAGATATCTGCACAAAATTACAAAAAAAGCAGTGCCTTGCAGTTTAAACACAGATCCCAGCTACAGTCGCTCAACCTGCTGAGCTGTCCCCTATCATTTCTATTTTATACCCGATAAAAGCAATGTGGACACCTAACAGAAGGAAAAATGCAAGCACATTTTTTTAATTAAAAACGATGGGCACAGGGAAACTATGGGTTGGTGGGGAGGAGTCACAAAGCAGGAGGGGGAACACACACCAGGAAAGTGCAAACAGCCTTATAAACAGCAACACATCCAACGGTGCATGCTTTCTTTGTTTTTGCCCGCAGTGCAAACCCTGAATAAGGCATTCAGTCTGGGGCAGGGGGGGGGGGCGGCCCCATACAGTCCAACAGTGGTAAACCTTAGTGAGGCCAGGAAATCACGCACGTAGCGTGCGTTGTGGGAACGTTCAAGCTACAAAGTTCGTGCCACATTGCAGGGGAGACAGGAGCACAATAAAGCCTGTGAACTGGCTGCAGTTCTTTCGTAACTCAGTCCCAGACAGCATGCCACCATGATCTGAAGGGTAATCCACATCAATATAGCGAAAATGCTGGAAGGAGGTGCTAACAACCAGCTCTGCAAGGCACAGCCATGAGCTAACATGTTAGAATGACAAAGATGTGATAAGAACGCAAGCCACTGTGGCGTTAACCCGTCCCATGTGCTACACCTGGGGGGGTGGGGGGTGGGGAGGGCTGCGTGGGATTCAAGCAGGGGCGTTTAACGAGGGCTCTGGGACGTTACTCCCCCCAACCACTCTAGTCCATGGAACGGGTTAATAATGCCATTAGCACCCCAGGATTACCAGGGGCGTGGCCTGATGCCCAGGGCACTAGCCGCCTGCTTTTTTTATTACTTACCAGCCCCGCTCTGCTTCTTACCTGTATCCACGGACTGTCGCGTGGTCGAGGCGGCTCCCTGACAGAAGTTCGCTCTCCTTGAGTGTGTTCTTCTGGAGCACTCCGCCGACAATCTTAGCTGCGCACCCAGTGCTCCAAATAGGATTTTGAGGTGGGAGTATTTTACTTCCTATTTTTAAACTTTGAGAGTAAATGTGATTTTAATAGTTAAATGAATTTTCTCCTTTGCAAGAGTAAAATGTATGTGACATCCAGCGGACTTGTAAATAAACTGTATGGAAATCATTACTATGCGGCAGCTTTCTGCATTGTGACGTAATACACCTTTCATTATTTCTCTAAGATCTAGCCATTTCATCACTCCTGTATATATTTCAACCTAGCCAGTTACATAGTAAAGCAAACATGAATTGTATTGTGTGTTTTGAGGTTTGATAGCAGAATTGTCTTTTGATTAATGAAAGTCCTAATTTCCTGGAGCTATTACTACCTAATGGTGTGCCAGAGTTATGATATAACAGTAAAGGGAGGCAAGGATTCCACGCTAAATTCTATATCTAATTAATGGTCAAATGGTTATTTACATAGCACTTTAGGCGAAGCGCTGTACATAGACATTTTTTATCACACTTCTCACCAAAGTCGGTACTCCTTTATCAACCTCAAAAGGATGCATGGCTGAGTTGGTTTTGCTGGGATTCGAACCTGCAACCTACAGATCACACACAGATTGCAGCAAGTAGTGCTCAACCGGCTGAGCTATCTTATTGACTAACATCCTTCAGAGGTCGATTATCACTGAGTATCGACTGAGGTATAATAAATACAGTACCTAGATGTTGGACAAACCATTTGTGAAGCACTAAACAAAGTTACATACATTTCTGGATTATCCCAGGGACAGGTTTTGTTGAGTTCTATTTCAGTTACCAATGTAACTTTCTTTTGTTTGTTTTTGAACAGCGCTTGCACTTCCTGGAGAGTCCGTTTTTGGATGTTTTAATTGTAGTCTTGAATATTTGAGAGGCTAGAACACCTATGTTTGACTCTGCTGCCACTGACCATGTATAGTAATGTACCCCATTGACTGCAAGGTTGATGGATGTAAACTAGACTGTGCATGGTCATCATTTTACACCCTGTTTTTATAATTGGAGTGTACATTAAATTAGAAGTGTAAAAATGATCTGCCTCTGCATGATTATGCAAACAGCACCAGAACTCTGAAAAATACAACTGTGCAATACTGGTTTGCTTTCACTGGAAAAAAGGTAGAATTTGTTACAAAATATTCTCTATTGCAACTTAGTTTTCCATCTTATTAATGATACAATGCTGAAATTCTTGGAAAATAAATATGCACATAACTTTTGTTTGTTCCATGAGCATCAACACAGCAGAAGCTGAATGGAAATAAAGAATTCCTTAAAATCAGTGTGCAGTTTATTTTTTTGAAAGGCTTCAGGGAAACACATTCTGTTTCAGAGGTGGCTTGTAATTACATCCATATAGATAAAAATCAAAAGAAGCCTTCTGGGTTCTGTCAAGTAACCTGACCTTTGCACTGCCCTCTGCTCTAAACCTGTGTGTAAATGTACACAGGAAAATAATAAAGCTGTCGTATTTACAAGATATTCATGCATAAAAAGGCCTAGTATGCACCTTATCTGAAGGCCTGTGTGCACATGTTGCTCCCGACAACGGCCGCCTCTCGTGAGGTAATATCTGGCGTTGTTTGGGATGCGACGGGCTGGCTTGGGCCTTGTTGGTCCTTTCTCGACTCTGCAGCGCCACGGCTGGCGGCCTCACGAACATTGCATCTCCACAGAAAATTCAACGCAGCGAATCCTTTTAATTCTTCCTTTTTTCTCAAGTGTTTATGGACATCTCTGCTCTTCCACTCGATTTCTCTTCATTTCTAAATGCTGCTTGGTGCATCTTTGTGCCTTGGGCATTTTTTGCTGTGCAGATTCCCATAAGCATACCACTTTCTATATTTGGTCATTTTTTAAAAATATTTTGGATATTTTGGGAAGTGCTATTTGACACTGCTGTTATTTTAACACTGTCCTGTCCGTTGGCTGGTGCGCATATTTCTACAAGGATACCATTGACTTATTCTAAGTTGGCTCTGCCTCATTTTTATGGCTGCTATCGCTTACTATTGAAACTCAAGCTGTCCTGTGCATTTTTGACACCCTTTTCTTTTTAGCTGGGTCACTTACCGTATATTATCTGATACCATGACCACTGGCAAAGGCAATCAAAAAATGCCGACTATTAAAAGGAATCAACCGCTTCCTCTGCCAATCTTAAAAAGGCCAAAAAGTGACTCCCCTCCACTGTTCTCCCCTGCTGACCCTGCTATTGAGGCTATTCTACAGGAAACAAGAGCATTGCAACCATTCATTGAAACTACTAATCAGAAGCTACAGCAATTGGATGACATATGGGGAAGCGGTTTGAAGATAGAATGGCTGAAATGGAGAGGAGAGTTGGCTTTGTCAAGGATTTTTCTCGTAGGGTTGTGCTGCTAGAAAAAATGGTTAAAAGTCTCCAGAAACATAGCTAGGAGTTGGAAAATTGGAGCAGGCGCAATAATCTACACATTTCTGGCTTGCCAGAGGGGTGTGAAGGGTCTGACTCTTGCGTTTCTTCAGAATAGGCTACCTGCCCTGCTTCACCTACCACTGGATTCATCATTTAACATTCAGTGCACGCATTGCATCGGTCCGTTAGAAATACTGCATCCTTTCACAACTCTCCTCGTACGCTCATATTCTATTTACTTGAATATACTTGGCTTCAACTAATTTCTAAGGTCAAGGAGAAGAACTCTCTGTTGGCATGGAAGCCAACTTCATATCTCACAAGAAGTGGCAAAGATTACAGCCCAACGCAGAAAAGAATTCTTGTCTTTCCGTCCTAATTTGAAGCAGCTTAATGTGCAATATGGATTATTTACCTGTATCTTAAAGGTCACGAATGAGGGGCGAGCCGCTATTTTTGATCCTGACGATCTCAAGTCCTTTATTCGCTCCATTAAAAATGAAGGCATGGACACGTCGATTCCCTTGAATTCCTCCTCCTCTGGAACTTGATGATCTCTGCATTTGTCCATTCATTTACACACGTTTTATTTTATGCTGGTTCTAATTTTTGTGCTATAATATTGGTGGGTCGGGTGCAGTTTTGGCGTCCGTCTCTTATTGAGTCTTTTTCTTTTTTATGGCACTGTAGGTGTCACCTACTCCTGTTGCCTTTTTTCCTTTTCTTCTTTCCCCACATCCCAGCCTGAGCATTTTTGTTAGTGCTGTATATTGTTCATGCATTCATCTGCCATAGTCGGTGACCGTGTTCCTCATTTTGTTTTTCAAATATTGCAGTCTATGGTCAGACTTCCCCTTCCTATCCCGCATCCTCTTGTGTCTTCTTTGTTTGGTCCTTTTGCTTACTTGACTGTACATCATTAACTCAGTTTGTTAAAGTACTGCACATATTATTCTGGTTTGCTTTCTTCCCTTGTTGCTTACTGGTCCATATGCTGTTCTTACCTCCTCTAATGTGCCGCCATTGTTTAAATGTGTATCTTGGAACATCAAGGGATGTAATAATCCAATTAAGAGATATAAGATCATCTCCCACCTCAACAAACTCATGCCTTCTGTGGCTTGTATACAGGAGACTCAACTCTCAATTGTAGAAGCCATGAAGCTCGAATCCTTTTGGATCAAGGATGTTATTGCTAGCCCTGCAGTGGGCATGAAAAATGGCGTCGCTATACTTAGCAAAAATTGTCATTTAAAATCTTAGGTCAAGATGTGGACTTTGTTGGGAGATGGGCATGGGTCAAACCTTTGCTTGGTTCTGACTATGTTTCCACAATGACCATCTATGGTCCTACCCAACCTGACCCGAATTTCTGGGTTTTCATGAAGCAAATTATTCTCAATTCAGGTCTCACTAATCTTATGTTATGTGGCGATCTCAATCCGGTTCTGGATTCCTTTTTAGATAGGAAATCGAAGTGTAAGTTCAAAAGTTCAAAGTGTGTTTGGGTTTTAAATTTTGGATTTAAGTTTGGTTGTGTTCAGTCAATTGTTATTATAAGTATTATACAAACTGAATGCATGTCTCTGGTGTAATGGATATGTACATGTAACTTTTCTCTTGTATGTTTTATTCTCGAAATGATAAATATTATGATTTTAAAAAAAAGTTCCAAGACCCATGAATCATTTATGCGTTGTCTCGCTGAAACCGGCCTGGTTGATGCATGGACTCTCATCCGATTCAGTTTGATTATACCTTTCACTCACCTCTCCATGACACACTATCACTCCTGGATTATATCTTTTCATCTAAATCTCTCACTGGTACCATTATTGATTCTACTATCCTTTCTGACCATGCCCCAGTTAGCACCTCCTTTAATTTCGCAGATATGGAAAAAGTCTTTCAGATGGAGATTAAATAACTGTCTTCGACAGGACAGAATACATTTCTTATCCTACAGGTCATTTCAACAACAGTACTTTGCTGAAAATCTTCATTGTGACACTTCAGTGGTCAAAAACTGGGATCCCTTTAAGGCTCTGCTTATGGATCATGTCATATTGCCTACATTAGTAGGAAAATAAAAAGCAGCTTAAACATCTTGATGATTTAAATCTTCAACTATCCAACACTGAAAAATGGTTCTATCCGGCCTCCTCTGGAACATATCTTCGCTCAGTCCCAGCCTTACACTTTCAAATTAATAACGAGCTTAATGAAATGGCTTCTGGAACTCTATTAAAATATAAAGCCAAGATTTACCATACCTCAAAGCTGGCATATACCGCTGGCCTCTTACCTGAATACCAAGAAGGGGAAAAAAAATCAATTTCACACATTAAAGACAAATCTGTCGCCACCCACACCATGAGAACATTCCTAATTGTTTCAAGCAATTCTATTCTGACTTCCTACAGTATCTCCTGCTAGCATGACTCCTTTCTAAGCAATATCGGCAGACATTCATATTCCCAGACTGATGTTACTCATTTGAATGGTGATATCATGCCTCATGAAATCACTTGTCATGAAGGGGCTCGGTAAAGGGAATGCCCCCGGCCCGGATGGTTTTTCTATTGAATTTTTGGATAATGTTGCCTGCTCCCTCACCCCAGACTTAAATAGTTATACTCCTACTTTGCGTCCCAGAAATCCTCTTCTGGCTCCTCTTCCGAGGCATCACTCATCCTATTCCCCAAAGCTGACAAAGATCAGCTCTCCCCAATAATTACAGACCAATCTCCCTCATTAATGTTGATAGCAAGATATTTGCTAAGATTCTTACTAACAGATTCGAATCCTCTCAAACGGCTCTGGTCCAATCAAGTTGGCTATGTTAAGGGCAGGAACATATCTGCAAATGTAAGACTACTGCTTAATGCTCTGCATGTTGTTTCAAAGGATAATAAAAGATAAACCGGGTTATGCGGCTATTGCGCTTGATGCTGAGAGAGCCTTTGATCGGGTTAACTGGGATTTCACGTTCCAATTTTCCGATGGCATGGCTTTGGAAATTTTATCTCGCCTCTTAAACTTCTTTATTCATGCCCCAAATCATCCATTTGTATAAATTGCCAATCCTCATTCTTCTTTCCTTTACACAGAGGAACTAGACAAGGTTGTCCCTTGTCCCATATTCTTTACATTCTTTCTCTAGAGCCTTTGTTAGAACTCATTAGATCTGATAGGAACATCCTTGGGATTTCTTGTGGGAAATCTTATTTTAAAATCGATGTGTATGCGGATGACCTTCTTATCCTCGGAAAGAATCCCAAACTTCATCTCTCTTAATTGCTAAATAGACTTCACCAGTTTTCCTAAATTTCGGGCTATAAACTTAACAAAGACAAATCTGAGATTACCTGTTAACTCCTTCTGTATCAAACATGATTTGGATTTGTTTGGGTTTAAATGGTGCAGTAATTCAATTAAATGCTTAGGTCTTCGTTTTGCTTCCTCTGTGAGTGATACAGTTAAGCTCAACATGCAGTCACTGGTCAACAGACTTAAAGATCGAACTTCAATGTGGTCACCTTTCTACTTATCCTGGTGGGGTCGGCTTGATGCTATTAAAATGAGGCGGTCACCCATTGTTTTAGATCATCATTTGCAATTACTCTTGGTTCCTCTGCCTCCCTCATTTCTCAAATCTGTCAATTCAATCCGCCTCATTTTTTATGGAGACCAGGGAAAGTGTATAAGAATTGCAGTTACCAAGCTAAAAACCCCATATGATCAAGGAGGTATGGGGGGGGGTTAGTTACCTGGACTTCAAACTCTATTATTCTGCATTTCTTAAACAATCCCGCTGCTTGTTTGCCCCTCCCAAATCCTGATACTCGCTCGTGGTGCGAGTTGTACAAATAATTGGCACATGCGTGTGACGTCGCCGACCGTACCTATGTTTTTATCCACTTCTCTGTGGTTTTCTCGGACACCATCAAGGCCTCTCTCTTCTCTTAGACTATTTCTCTTCCCCTCCACAGCAAAATCCCATCCGCACACTTTTCTTCGTTTCTATGACACAACAAATCTATTACTATTAATAAAAGAGCTCTATATCGCAAATCCTGTTTAAATAAAGGCATCATATTTATTCATCAGATTGTTAATGGTCCCTCCATTATTTCCTTCCAACAGTTTACAGATGTATTTTCCATACCTATTTCGGATTTCAACTTTTATAATAATCTTGTCAATGCGTGCTTAAATGCACTCAAGTGGTCCGCTAACCTCATGCTCACACCTGATGCCTCCAGACTTCTGCATTTGACCATGGTTTCTGATATTAAAGCTTCCAAATTTTACAAGGTATTGACTAATGTGGACTCTAATTGGCTTATGTGCTCAAAACGGGAGCATGACCTTTGGTGCGCTAAGGAACCATACCTGGTCTCTTCTGTACACCAGAATCGGGGGCATTTCTGCAACATCTGTACTTCTTCACTCATAGAGCCTTCATTATTACTCTGAAATTATCCGAGTCTAAGGCCGGTGCAGATAGTAAGTGTTCATTGTGTGATGGTGCCCCTGTTTCCTACAAACATGTTTTTTTGAATCTCCTTTTGTATTTAAGTTCTGGCAAGAGGTATGGAGATTTCTTAAACTAATCTTTACTGTTAATGTCCCATTATAGTTTATGAATGTTTCCTTAGTAGACTATCAACGACATCAATTCACATGCTTCTGTCAAGCTGTATAATTTGTTAATTGCTCTCGCTCTTAAGCTCATCACTAACAACTGGAAACACTCTGACAAAATATGAATTAAAGTTTGGTGGAGCATCATCTGCCATGGGCAAAGAATAGAACTCTGTATGGCTACTTTCCTCGATGCGATTCCGAAGTATAATGAATGCCAAATAGGCTCATTTCATTTGTTATCTAGATTACTTCAATATGTCATTTCATGGTTCTTGAGCTGTTTATAATGTACATGTTATATGTTGTAGTGCCCAATCTTTACTTGATCATTAGATTGAACCAATGCTATGATCATCATATTGCTGTACGTCCCTTCCCTGTCGTCCTTCCCTCTGCTCTCTTGTTTGTCTCCGGTTTGTCCCCCTGTCCGTTCCCCCCTGTAAGTGCTCTTCTCATGAAGGCGTTTTGCTTGTAGACTTTGGTGCATATGAATTTCCTCACTAATTAGTGCTATGGCTTCACTCACTTATCAGTTCATTGACCATTTCACCTTGCGCCCTTTGCTTATATTTTGATTATCACCACTTTTCATTGTCTGCATTGGTATTACTATTCATTGTTTTTACCTCTTATAATCTTAAAGCTTAATAAACAAAAAACATCAATATTTTCATTCATTGAATGCGACGCTGTGTGCGTCCTGTTTAATGAATGAAAATATTTGCCAGAATGACGTACATGGTTGCAGAAGACTGGGCTCTGCCGCCACAATCAGGTAAGTGGGCTTGGGGAGTGGGATTGGGATATTTTTTTTTTTTTTTTATTTTTTTTTTTTTAAAGGAAAAGGGTGGGTGTCTAGAAGATAGCAGGGTGGGGAGGCAGCCAATGGGTTCCATGAAACGCGGGCTGAGCTCAGTACGATCAGCCCGCAAACCGAGGAACCTGATTGGCTGCGTTCCTGCCCGGGTGCTAATTGATCTAAATGCCGGCCTGCTGACTAGCACTAATGACATGCATGCAAATGCTTATGTACTTGCAAACCTGTGTGGAAATACCGCAAGTCTCAAGTTAGTGATGGTGGGAACAAAGACAGCCTGTCCCGTGCACACGTTAAATGAAGAAAACTACATAATACAAGAAGGTGGCAGCGGCTTAGGGGGGCCCCCTGAGGCTCGGGCCCCATTTTGACAGAAAGTGTTGAAAGGCCCTGGTGCCTCCACTGCATCCTGTTTTACTGCAGTTTTGAAATGCATTGAAGCTGTGTTTCTTTGCCACAACCAATCTTTTTATCCATTGAAAGACAAGTCTGTAAATCCTGTTTTCTGCTTAGGATTGTAGCGCTGCACAAGAGTTTATTTTATTTTCAGTCCATGCTTTTCCGACCAGGTTTTGTTTTTCTCGATACCATTCACAATTTCATTCATGTTCCAATCTTCAGTGTTTGCTGTATTTGGTTTAAACTTAGCAGCGCATGTAGGGGCCTAATGTGAGCCTAATGCGAGTATAGGCCAAAGGTTATGGGGTCTGCAGAGGGGTAAACAGGCGGGTGGGGGAGAAGGGGTGCCAGATCCAGATTGAACACACTTGACACACTTTTTTGGATGCCACTCTGGCCAAATTTTTATTAAACACATCAAACCTAATCCAACCAAAAATGTGACTTCCCCATAAACACCACAAAATACATTTTTATCACTGATGGCTGGTCCAGCCCGATGACTCCCGCCCACAGGGCGGCACATGGTGGTGAGGCCCCGTCCCCGCCACGCTGCCCCCTTCTTGGGGGAGATGGATGGCGATACCAGGAGGCAAACACTTTGTCACTTGCCCAAACTTCCCTCGGACCCTGCATCCCAAGCGTTCCCCCGACGGTGCCCCACCCATGGTTGTTCACCCATCATGATGGGGGCGGGCCTCCTCTGCTCTCCTCTCCACACTTTTCCACCTGTGGAGTCCCCCTGAAGGGGATCTGTGTCCACATGGTCCTCCCCCCACCTGCGACCCCCCCCCCCCCCCCTGAGCTCCGAAAATCAGGGTGGATGGGAATGGAAAAGGCACAAAGATGCCGGCAGTCAAGTTGGCGCGGGTCCGGATGGCAGGAGCACAGCGTTTGAGCCCCTCCCAGGGTGAGGCAGAGAACTGTGCCTACCTTGCACTGTTGCCGCCCTTTATTACAGGACTTCCGTGCCACAGCGCGCGCCCCACCGGCCCGAGCCTTCAAAGCTGGCCGCCCCCCACTGATGTAGCAGTTTGCTCTGGCTTCCTCTAGGCGCCCCTGGCCTCCCCGCCCAGCCCGGCATCCCTGCAAGGGGCGGGTCCTTTGTCTTTTGAAGGCAGTTCTGTGTAAGAGGTCCCATATTTCACATTTACCCTTAGTAAATGCTGCTTCATAAAAATGTGGGTTAAAATAAACTAATGTTGCTCTTTTCACCCCTTATTGGAATCCGGCCGATGCATGGTTTCATGGTGCAGGTGGATTGAATACCCGTCCTGTTTCTACTTCGGGGGCAGTCTTCGCCACCCGCCATTCAGCGTGTCGCTCGCAGTCACTGGCCAGTTTGTAATCCTTTGTTTACGCGTTCGATGCGTCGTAGCGCTCCAGGAGGGCAATGACGAGTTTGGTAGTGCAGCCCTCACATTCCCTAATCTCTGCAGCTTTTGCTGTCCTCGGGCATGTTACCCTAGCTTGTGTCACCGAAGCGCCAGAGCCATTTGTCATCATTCAAACCGCTTGACATCGGCGGACAGGTCCACAAAAGACCCTCTTTTGCTGATCTGCCAAATGTTTTTGTATCTAGGCACAACCTATGTAAATGGCAATTATACGCCTATGCATTGGCATGCAAAAGAGCAACCAGTTCGCTAGTGAGTACCTCATCTGGTATCAGAAGCGGTTTGACCAGGAGACTTCATGGTCACGAGCTAGCTCCTTGTGCCCAACTGATAAGTACGCCGCCTGCACAGTGATGGCCTAGCATAACAGCTACACAGCGTTACAATCTTCCCTGATTAGACATGAGCAAAAGCGCAGGCGACGCTCATCTTTAACCTTTATCCTACTCCATTAATATTTTTTTGCACTATGCCAGAGGTGCCACCAGCAGAGGACGCAGAAACCCTCCCTTCAGTTTATCAGTGGAAGAATTAAGTTATTGTTTTGGTATTAGGTTGATTCCCTAAACTAGGTCCGCAATCAAACACTTTACAAGTCATAAAGGGAAGTCCAGTGTGGGAAGCAGAGATGCAAGCGAGAGGAGCCAACAACCGGGGAAGGGGTGGGTGGGCAATTTAGCAGCAAGGTATTGCTTATTGCAAATCAATCAATGAAAACAAAGCAGTGTTCACGGGAGTAATTAGGAGAGCGCTACAAATGAAATTTGCAAAGAACTGTCAATCAGTGAACACCCTCAGGCGCCATTAATCACTAAAAATGTTTCTAGATGCAATTAGAATCAACGCTATCTCTATGGTAGTGCAGAAGATGAACCAAAAACTGCTACCAGAGGATCCAATATAATCCGTTTAACTGGAATTTCTCCCAAGTAAAATGGGGACTAGTTTCTCTAATAGAAGTTCACTTGAGAGCCATGGGTATAACATTATCCGGTGCCCGGTATGTCACCAGTGCCCTCAATGTCTGGAAGTAGTGCCATGCATGATTCAAAAGATCCTTATTTAGAGAGGGCAAACTCTACTCTGCCACATTAAGTGCCATTTTACCAGGCATTCTCGGGAGGATAGCTCAGGGGCTGTGTGCTCGCCTTGGAAGCAAGACAACACAGAGCAACACAGGTACGGTCCGCGCTTAGAAACCTCTGGGTATTATGCGCGTTATAAATAACCTATCATATCATTCGCATTTCCTTTTAACTTTACATACACTTCCAGTTAGGCAAGCATTGTGGTGTAGAGGATAATTGGGATTTACAGAGTCTTCTGTACTGCACACATCCCCAGCATTGAGCTCTTATTGTACAGAACATTGTCCGCGCCGGGATGAATTGTTACCCTGCCCACTGTAACAGCCAGACTGGTGTGTGGGGTGAAAACGGTATGGCAGGAAAGGCAAAAAAGTGAGGAGGGTGAGTGAGTGAAGGTACGAGACAAGACGGATGGATGTGAGCTCAAGCATAGAGGGAGGTTTGATAAACACTGCGATGCATGAAAAGTGTCTGGATATAAGCAAAATTTGGTCTCTGGAGGAAGGAAGGCTGCCCATTATTGTCAGAAACTTTCATGGAGCAGATACCGGTGCAATGCTGTAGGGCCACTGGTTTGTCAAGTTATGATATGTGATGCTCTTCATATGCTCTCAACAGTGCCTACACCCTGTGTAGGCTCCTATACTAGATAACTATAAAGAGCTCTCTTGAGTTGCAAACTGCTGAAGCCAGATGAAGGAGCAGCTGACAGGTGTTCTGGAGTCAAGAATTGGCCATTTGCAAAACGAATGCTGAAGTGTAAAACAAGTTAAGTTGAGGATCTCTCCCATCGCGAGCCACACCAGGTTGGCCGCTGAAAGAGCCGCGAGTGTGTCCCACCTCATGTTCATTCGGAGTGGTTGGGACCGAGTGATCTTTGTAGTGAAATTTTATCTTCTTCTTTGTTGCTTGCAGCAAAGAAATTACACCGAAACTGTGGCCCAAGTAGTCGTACACAGGAGTCCTGGTCAGTCTGCCCGGCAATGAGTGAGCATGGTGAGTCGATCTATCCATCGCATCATTTATTGGTGGTAGACCCTTTTATGCATACGTATTATGGTGCAAAAAAAAATGAAATTACGCAAAGGAAGGTTGTGATGTACCGAACAAGGCTAAGGTAATGAATATTACATGGACAGCCTGATTGGTCGGCGTGCTGTAAAAACGCGTTCAGCATATTCAGACCTTCTGGGATGCATCACTTTAATGGTGGGGGATGACAATACAAGCTACATGTTAGTGGAGATCTGCTGGTGCCTGCATTATGCCCAGAAATCGAATATATCCCGACCATCTGTGCATGGTCAACCACATGCATCCATCTGGTACGGGCAAACCAGATGTTGATGGGGCATATTAACTGCAATATGAGCTCACACTGACTACTCCCTAGTCTTGATGGCTTGCTTGTTGCCCGCTGACAAGTCAACTACACAGTGTAGGGTCAAATCGGAGTCCATCACACCTGAGACATGTTTGTGGAGAAAATGGGATTATGAATTAGTGTGGGCATGACATTGTTGAACCCTTTCAAGGTATTTTTCGGTAAAATATGCCTTTCATCCGAGAAGTGTCTTGTAAACGGGAGGAGACTAGACTGTGTAGGAAGTTTTGGGACGGTGAAGCCAACAATGACAGTATGCCTGATTGAGCAGTATTGAGTGAAATTAGTGCTCTCAAAGCTAGATTTGGTTCTGCGGCATCCAGAGAGGCTAAGTTCACAACACCCAATACATTGACTAGGAATTATGCACGAGAGAAACCAGGCAGGGCACTGTCATGGATATTAAAATCCGAGGTCGGTAGATCTTGCATATTGGGGTAGAGGGCACTACAAAGAACCATCATAAAATGGCAATGGTGTTTAGGGTTTACTGGGAACAGCCACATGCTGAAAATATTCCAATTGAAGTTGATAGATTTCACCTATGAAATTCACTTGACAGCTCATCGAAGAAGGCAAACTTTAGAGGAGAAGATCACACCAGCTGAAATGGACATAGAATCTCTCATCTGGGAAGGACACTGGTATAAAGGTTTTCAAAAAACGTAATGGGGGAAGTTAACCTAAACTGTGCATGGTAGGACTATGCATGGCAGAAAAAACCTCCTGGACAGCATGGAGGTGGCCAACCATGATCCATCAGCCAGGTTACTGGGGACCTAACCAGATGTGAGGGTTCATATTGGCCACTTTATAGTAGATGTCAGAGTCTAGTTTGGATAATTGCAAGCTGGTTGTGACCCTTAAGATCAAAATGATTCATCAGTTTTTTGTCCCAGGCTGGTCCACAACACTAAATATTTGTTGTATGGCTGGTGGAATGTCCAGCAGTGAACTTGGTTCCCATTCACTAGGAACTATGATTGGATGCACTCCTTTCTCTGTCGGTTGCATGGAACCTCCTGATAGGCTCTTGGTATCACTTGTCTCATTTACCTGAGTTGATTAATTACAGCAACGTTTAAAGTCTTCAAAAGATTATAGGACCAACTTTGATTTGTGCTGGTGTGCAGCCTTCCTTCCTTTTCCCAACTCTGATGGCTTGCTGTCCCTGTGGCATTCATGTTCAGCCTCACTGCTGTCTTTCCTACTGAATAAACCCAACTTCTGATGAATGCCCACGGGTATTGCCGCAGGCATGCAGAATCCTTCAGAGTTGTTTGGTACACTGCATTCCCAAGTACACCGGTTCCAAGTAGTTGTCTGTGCCTTTCTCCGTGAAGGCCCCTCTTTTTGCATGGCTGTGGCACCACTGTAAGATTCACGTGACTTCTACGCCTCTCGTCTGATTCTTTGGGTTGTAAGTTCTGCATGGGTCTACACTGACTAGTGCAACCTTGCAAGGAGGCATTCTCTGGTCCTACACAATTGAAAAATTGACCTTTTTGGCATACTGCACAAAAACCCAGACTCATTTAAAAGTGGAAAAGGTCGCTTTAATGTGACGGGCCCAAGCTTACAATTAACGCTTACCTGGCTCCATGGCCTTACAGACTAACGAAATATTTAAACCACCAATTAACTAATTACACATTTCCATTTCCCCCAACAATTAAATAATTAAATAAAGCCATTTCCTCCCTAACTGTCCCTTGGACCCTACCATCTCCTTACCCCTTTTCCAGGCGTCCCGCTTTCTCCCTGGGGCCATGCCCCTCCAGGCTCAATACCTGTTCCCCTGGGGTGGCCCGCTTGTGCAAACAGCACCGCCCCCCTCCTTTCCCGTGTCATTCCCCCATTGTGCTCCCCCCCCCACATCAAAAGGGGCCATGCCCCCGGAACCAGAAAAACCCTCCCCCGAGGTGTTCTTTCTGCCCCCCCAACCACCTTCTTTTACTTCCAACTCTTCAACCAATCTCCCAGCCAACAGCACAAGTCTGCCAAATAGTGATTGTTCCCATAAACCGAGAAATGCACCCCATCCTCCCTAAAAATCATAAAGCCCTCATACACTATTTCCCGATGTTCCATCACCTGTACTGCCACAGAGGCACAAAACTTCACCATTTCTCTGTTAATCCCCTTTCTAGCCCGCTCTATAGCACCCTCGCTCCTTGCTCCCCTCCATACTCTACGCGGCAACAACTTGGTCCACAACACCTCCGCTTGAGGCCACATTTCCTGAACCCAGACCAAATCCCTTTTCATTTTCCTTAGCAGGGCCACCCCAGTATCCCTCACCAAATCATTCTCCCCAGCGTGAACAACACCTCTGGCGCCCCGTAGCGCTCCCGGAACCCTGCCAGCATAGGCAGCAACTGGTCCCAGCGCAGGCCCCCTAACCCGTGCCATCTTACCACCACATCCTTATAGCTACACCCCAGTTACCTGCCCAGAACCCTTTTCTCCGCTTCTTTCCCAGCCCATTTAACAATTGAATGGCCGACAATCCACACTTGCGCCAACTCCCCCTCCTTACGCACAGCATCTGAAAAAGAAATTACAAAAATTACCACCACAATACAATACCAAAACCCCACGTTGTTGTCAGCCCACTTAAACCTCCATCCTTCAACAATCCCCCTTATGAAAATCCCTGACGTACCCCTTGTATCTTCCAGACTTCCACTGCCCCAAACTTTTCACCTTATCCTCCGTGAAACCCAACCTCTTTCCCTCCGATGCTGCGCCCATCCTGAATGAATGCGTACCAAAATCCTCACCCTTTTCTCCCAACATCCGCAGAGCCTTCCGCAGTACCCCCAAAACTTGTGCCGCTGAAACCGATGGCCCATCCTCCTGCTTGAACACCAAGCCTGTCTCCACCCCACACCTCTCCTTCCACAACCTTCCTGCCAGCACTGGGCATAAATCCTTACTCCCCCACCCCAACAAAACCCAGGAACCTTTTCCCTTCTAGTCCGTTTTAGACTTATTAATCCTTATGTCCAAACCCAATTCTGTAATGTGCACATTCTCCCATTGCAGACCCCCAGATCCCCCTTTTCTCCCCACCAACTCCGAAACCCGAAAGGCCCTGAAAAATAACCACGTAAAACATGTCGCAAACAGCTCCCCTTCCCATATCGACCAGCAAATTCCCCCTACTGCCTTAACCAACCTCTGCAGCAATTCCGCCGATATCAGCCTCCTCCTATCCTTGTCCCTCTTACTTTCCCTTGCCCATCCTTCCAGCATCCTACTCGCCATTTCCCCCCCATTCGTCTGAAAACCCCCAAACCACTTCCCGTAAAAAGCAATTCCTGCTAACTTCCCCGCTATAGTCGCTCTTGACCAGCCCCTGTCCATGCACCTCAGGATGAAATTCACGACATCGTCTCTCCTCCTCTCTTCCGCATCCCATCTGCCCTTCCAACTACGCGCTTCCCCCCCCCCCCAATAAAATCCTCCCATGCCCTCCTGTATGCTTCCTTAGACGCCCCGGCCAACGAACCCTCCACCAAAGCCAGCGCTCTCATCTTCCTATCTTCCACAGCTCTTCGGGAATCTGCTGCCCCTCCTGATCCGCCTCTGGAGCCAATCCATGGAATCTCTGCCATTGAAAACGAGATAATGCATCAGCGATGCCATTATCCTTCCCTGGCACATGTGTTGCCTTAAACACCACATTCAGTTCCATGCATCTCAGCACAAACTCCCTCATGAGTCTTGCCACCCTCTGATACTTTGCTGACTGCCTGTTTACCACGTGAAACACACATTCATTGTCCACATTGAAATTCACTTTCCTATCCCGCAACTCCTTTCCCCACAGCTCCAATGCCACCAATGGTGGGAAAAACTCCAGGAATGCTATGCTCCTTCCCTCCTTCAACCACAGTTCAGGCCATTTCTCCGCACACCATTTCCCCCCCCAAAACACTCCGAAACCCCCCGCTCCTGCTGCGTCCGAAAATATCTGTACCTCCCATGTCACCGGGTCCCCTTGCAACCACATTGACACCCCATTAAACTTCTCCAAAAAACGCAGCCAAATTCTGCAGTCCTCCCGCACTGACCCCGATACTCTTATCCAGTGATGTGGGCACTTTGCTCCCACCATAGCCCTAGCCATGTTCCTACAAAATGTCCTACCTGGGGCTACCACCTTACATGCAAAATTCAGATGCCCTACCAATCTCTGCATGTCTACCAGCGTCATTTTCTTGGCCCCCACTGCCTTTTCCAGCAGCACCACCAGTTTGCTCACCTAGTCGTGCAGCAAACGTGAGGTCATAGCCACTGAGTCCAATTCAATTCCCAAAAATGTCAATACCACTGCAGGCCCTTCTGTTTTGTCTTCCGCTAACGGCACACCCAACTCCTCCAGCTCCTGGAACAACTTAAGCATCCCTCTGCACTCACCCTCTCTATCTGCCCCGCTAATGAACAGAAAATCATCCAGATAGTGCAGCACACTCTCCCGACCCGAATTAAATGAAAAAACCCACTGTAGGAATGAGCTGAATCTCTCAAAGAGCGCACAGGAAATTGCACACCCTATTGGCAAGGCTTTGTCTATGTATATGCGATCCTCAAACTGCAAACCTAGCAACCAAAAACCCTCCGGGTGCACCGGCAGTAACCTGAACGCCGCTTTGATGTCACTCTTGGCCATGAAGGCCCCCCGCCCTTCTTTCCTCACCAGCTCCACTGCCTGGTCAACACTTGCATATGGAACCCCACAATCTTCCGGGGCAATGAAATCATTCACCGACATGCCCTCCGGCCAAGACAAATGGTGTATTAACCGAAACTCCCCCGGAGCTTTCTTGGGCACCACCCCCAATGGGGATATTACTAGGTCACCCGGCAGGTCATCAAATGGCCCCACGATCCTTCCGGCCGCTATTTCTTTGCTCAATTTTTGCCTTACCACTTCCACATTCTCTTTGGCTGACTTCAGGTTTTCAGCTCACCGGCGCACCCTTGGGCCCTGATACCCCAACCTGAAACCTTGACTGAACCCCGCACTCAAAATCCTCGCCCCTTCCCTGTCCGGATAAAATTGCAACCATTTTTGCAGAACCCCCACCTTAATTGGCGTAAAAGCCTTTCCCCGCAACCCCTCTGCCCGAACCTCTCCCCCCTCCCCCTGTCTCCCTGTTGGAAGCACTGCGTAAGCGGGTGTTTTCCACCACACTTGCTACACTCATGCCTAAACCTACACAGGGTCCTAGTGCAGCCGTCCTTGTTGAAAGCCCAACATGCCGCTGAGGACTGACCTCTGCCCCCTCCCCCTGCCCCTTCATGGGCGGGGCGACCAAGAAAGGGCCGGAAGGGCACCGGCAGCCCGCTTTCTGTGTGCAATGTTGTGGCAGGCCTCGTTGGAGCCATCTATTGCAGCCAAAGATCCAGGTCTATCTCCCCCCAGACCGCTTGACTGTCCTCCGCCATTCTCGCTCTGAATTCCTCGTCATACCTCACCCATGCAAAACCCCCAAAACTCGTGAAAGCCTTCCTAATTACGTCCATATATTTTAGTAGGGCCACACAACGCTCAGGAAATTTTTCACAATAAACACTGGCATAAATGATAAATGCCGACGTCCAATTCTCAATGGTCACCGGTACCCTTGGACGCACAGCCAGTTCCCTCTCCTTCTTTAGACCCCTCCTTAGCTCTCACTTCTCTATGGAGCAATTTAAAAACGTCTACAAATTCCCCCGCCTGAATCTTCTCCCTGGTCGCCGCCATCAAGTGCGCCCCCAACGGTTTTGTTATCCCCATGTATGGCAATTTTTTTCTCCTTTCCTTTCACTTCAACCTCCTTTTCTTTTCCCCCTTGCACCTCGACACCCAATGGCTCCACCCCTTGTCCGTCTGAATCTCCACTGAGCAAATGCTCTTCTCAACCCCCAAGGCTCAAATGGCCTGTACACCAACTTCTTACCTCAGCCCTTGCAAACCCGACCCTTCGTTTCCCGTCCCTCCCCCTGGGACCCCTCTCTGCCATGCAGATGACCATTCCCTTTCCCGCTCACCTCTTTCTGCACCCGCCGTCTGCTGCCGTGCGTCCACACCAATGCTCCTCACCTACTTCCTTATCGGGCTCCTACTGCGGGGACAAAACATGTCAGCAGACTCACCCAGCCAACCTTTCCCCCTCCCGCTTTCCCCCCCCGACACCCCTGCACCTGTCTTTCCATATCCCAAACCCAACTTCTTCCCCCCCTTTCCCCCGCCGACCTATAACCATCCACCTCCCACTGCCCCACATAATCCTCCAAACCCATTTCAACACCCATCAAATACCATTGTGCCTGCGAACTCGTGCCCCAGTCGAGTTGCTCATCCTCTTGCGAGCCCAGGGTGTCCACCCCGCCACTCCTTTGACGTCTTCTCGGAGGGGCCGTGGAAACCCCAGCCTGGTCCTCTTCTCTCGGGCGAGGCGCTCCGACCTCCACCCTTGGGGCCATGCTGCACCCTCTAGGCTCTCCGTACGCTGACCGAGCAGGGGCCGCTCTCAAGCCCTCTACTTCCATTTGACCAGCGGGGGCTGCGCAGCGCCCTCCGCCCTCACTCACCATACCTGGGGGGGCCGTTCTGCACCCCACCCTCTCCACCTCAATTGATGGGGACCTCACTCTCCTTCTCCCACCCGCACTCTTCCGTAGGTATTTCCCCCCTCTTCCCCGCTGCCCTTGCACCCCCTTCTGCACCTCCTCCATAACCCCACCGTGGTTCCTTTGAGCCACCTCCCTTTGCTCTCTCGCTGCTCCCTTAGTGCTATCCCTCATTCCCTCCCCACATGGCTGCCCAACCGAAATCCTTTTTTCCCCGGACGCCCTCCTGTCTATCTCCCGCCTCATCTTCCTGCCCCTGGATTCACAAACCTCCCCTCTCCCTGCTGCGGGGGCGCAAGCCACCACTGCCGCGAAAGCGCCATCAGCTGCCGCTCTCCGCTGTGGCCTAGCCCCACTTGTCTCCCCTTCACCCGTTACTTCCCCCACCGCCCCCTCCAGCTGGGCCTTAGATGCCCTGCTTATTATGGCCAGGGCCTCCCTCAGCGCCCTCGCATCCACCAACACCTCCCTGCTTGCACCTCGTCCCACCATCGTGCACCAACCTTTCTGGCACACTAACTATGCCCCTTGCCGCACCCTGCTACCTAAGCCCCGAGCCGGAACCTACCCGAGGCCAGAAAAACCCTTAGTCGCAGATAAACCCCCCACCAAAATAGCTCTGACCACTAAATAAAAAAGATCAAATAACCCCCACTTCACAAACAACCTTCTTATCTCAATTAAAAAAAAAAGATTTTTTTTAAATCCCCCCCACCTAGCCAACTCCCCCAATCCTGGATAGCCCCCCTCCTACCGGCTCTCTTGCCCAGCTACTTATAATAAACCCACACAGGCCCCCCCCAACCCACCACTGATGCTATAGAACCCCTATAAAAACCCCTTCCTTTCCCACCTTATGCGTTTTTTTTTCTTTATTTGGGCCCCTCTCCGTGCCATTCAAGCTCCACAGCCCGCCCCCTGGTGGCCCACCCGCCGCACCGCAGTGCCTTGCTGCCTCCTACACGGAAAAGGGAGTGGCCCCTTTAAGAGGACCGCTCTGCCCCCTCACTACAGCACGCCGGCACCGCACGCGAGGACCTAAGGAGCCGGGCACACGCGGGCTCACAACAACAGCCCCCCCCAGCCGACCCTCTGCACCCACACGCCAAGCTGGGCCGGCACCTGCACCTAAAAAACCCTCCGGGCCCACACTACACCCGACGAGGGATACCTTCTTCCCCGGCTCCCAGCGTCGCTCCAGCTCCCTCCCAGGAACCCGAACCGGCAAACAAACTGCGGCTAAAGCTGGCAGAACCCGCCCGCCCTACTAAATAACCCGCAGACGGCGGCTCTGGTAAGAGGGGGGGGTACCTTATCTATGATACCCCCAAATATGCGGGGTCCGCCGACACCACCCTTTTTTTTTTTATTTTTATATTTTATAAAGCGTTACCACCGTCGCACCTCCACCCTAGCCTTATAAACCTAGCCACCTGCCACTAAACCCCTGCTAGCCCCTACCTCCACTCCACACTCGCTCTAGGCCCAGCTATAGGGAAGGCTCGGGAGCAGGCGACAGGACTTCACAATCGCCAAGTCCATCCGTCGCCTGCCTCCCGAACCTTCCCTGCCCCCTTAAACACCCCAGCGAGGCCCTCTGCCCCCCACGGCCACTCGCTGGCCGTGTGCAGCGCCAAAAACTTCCCCGGGGGAGGGAACGCTTTGCGTACCCCTTGGGGAACCCCCCTTATAAGGAAGTTACAAAGACTTCTTCATTTTGTAGATCAATAGTCTGCAACATTCGTCTCCCCAGAAATCTCTAGAGACATATAGGTTGCAAACCCTTAGTCTAGATCTTCATAGAGTGTCGCACAGAGTGGGGAGGGAGCAGGGGGAGACCTGGATGAACACTCAGCAACTCCACGCTGTCCCCTACCTCCAAGTACCACTGAGTTCTATGGCATGGCCCTGGTAGGCAGACCTAGCTGGGCGGCAGAGAGCCTCTCCATTCCTTTGGATGCAGACAAACATTTGATTTTGTCACAGAGCCAGAAGGACAGTTGCGTGAGGCAGATGTGGGCAGGCAGGTTGCTTGATGTTGGGTGGCTGATGGGCAGAAGTTGGCAGGCAGATGGGCAAAGGGACAAACTGAGTAGATGGACTGACGGAGGGACAGGCAGTTGGTCAGATGGGCTTCCAGATGAATAGATGGACTGATGCAGGAGCCAGGCAAGCTCATGGATGGAATGGGATGGGTAGGATCGGATGGGATGGGACAAGCAGACTGATAGACCATCGAAAGAGCCCAAACCAAAGGACCAACTGGAGCACCAGTGGATCTGTTGGCAGTGGATAGCAATCGGGCTTTTTTGGAGAGGGGAGGCAGGTGGGTGAGGAAAATGGATTGGAACTCTGAAGGGACTGATGAAAAGGTGGAGGAGAAATAAACATAGTTGGAAAGACCAGAGGGTCGGGTAAAAACATTGAGAGTCCTTATGAATGATGAAAAAACATTTGAAATGGGACGCACTGAAGCAGGAGTGAAGGATACAATGCACCCAAAAAATGTGTTGCATACAAATCAACTTTAAGTGAAGTAAATAGACGAACATGCAAACATTCAAAAAGTGTGTTTGTTGTTGCAAGGTGTATGGCAGATAATTACACTATTCTGTACGTCTGTACGCCAATCAAAATCTGCTTCTTCCAGATAAACTCTGATACCAAATAATTTTAGCGTGTACTTTATAGCCAGTAGTTCTATCCAGTTACTTCTAGATTTTGGGAAACTGTTATGACTTTGACCCGACAAAGCCATTGATCAAACAAGTGACCTATTTCTCACCCTGCAGAAGGCAACAGTTAGGGGACCAAGCACAACGGTAGTTCTGAGCCCCCATTGTGGGTTCTACCATGCTGTGGCCTCCAGTTCAAGCAGTGGGCTGAATAAATATGGGGCTGTATAAAACCAACAACATAGCATGTAGTACGTCTGTAAGCTCAAGAAGTTGATGGAAGTCATTTGATGGAATTCAGGCATGCTGCACTAGACTATTGTTAGAAGTCCAAGCCCTGGGGCAGTTTTCTCTGTAAAGATTGTCTGCGGTCAGCGAGGTTCAAGTAATGGGTCATCGCGGCTTCTGCACGCCTTGCCTAATGCAATTTTCCCATTGCTCTTTACAGTGCAGCAGGATATGGCGGCACGCTGTTGGCAGGCGTTAAATCCCTCTTTTGTCCCCATGTGGCTTCCCACAGGCTGTATACCCGTGCACATTGTCTTGAGACTCCAGAAAGTCATGCAATGTGACAGCGTGTTTTTTGTGTTGGCATTGTGCTGGTGGCAGGAATTTTAGATGGGCTGTGGACTTTTTTTCTGTCGCTAATTTATCACTGTGGTTCTCCCACCAGAATGTCTTGCCCAAGAGTTAATTTCTTGTGGGGCGAGATGTTTTGCCCTTCTGTCGTATTAGGTGTCACAAACCTTATGTGGGATAGTCGAAAAAACAATTGCTTGAAAATATACACAGTGTTAAGAAGACCCACGCACAAACCTATCGCCCAAACGTGGATATTGGGTAGTGCGACTAGTACAGCTTCAGCGTGTGTATGGGCATGCAGTGACCATGGGAAAGGCAACTTGTGGGTGACGCAGGCCACAGGGCCAATGAGTGAAACCGGACACTCCTGTTCTTTGGAATGCATATGGCAGCATTTGTGACATTATTACATCACAGATGCGACAAGAAGCCGTATATGAATGACATCATAGAAACACATATTACCTCATTAGTTACCTACTTGAGTGTGGGGGAGTGGCCTTAGCCATCTCCACGTCCCAGAAATGGACCAGAGGGAAGGTGTACTCCATAGACCGACCAGACCCCCAGTCCAGTTCCCCCATGCACTTATCGGTGAGGACTGCTCCATGAGCACCTAGCATGACACTTCACTGTTGTGTGCCGAACCTGCAGGCCAAGTGCTGCATCTGCAGTTCCATGAGTCTTGGGCCAGGTCAAGGAGAGGTAGAGCACCTCTTTCTCCCTCTTTTTATATGCCACCCAAGGCGCTCAGTTCGTGCTTCTGGTGCGAAGGGTGGGAGCGTATGAGAATGTCACTGCGCAACTGCTAGAACGTAACACAAATACATTGGTCACTGGAAGCCTGACCTTGTTCTTGGAGGCTTCATCCCATATAAAGCAAACACATCATATCACCCCACTGCACCATATATAATATGATGGGTTATTAATAACTCGCTTAATACCCAGAGGTTTCTAAGCGCAGATCCGGGGATTGAACCTGTGGTGCTCCGTGTCGTCTTGCTTCCAAGGCGAGCACGTTGATTGTGTGTGCGTGCGTGCTCACTGCAATGATAAAATATGGCGGATTTATACATATTATGTTAAAAGGCATTTATACTATGCCATAGGATGGAGGGTTAGGGGATAGAAAAATAGGATTACAGAATGGTGGTCTTCCTTTCACCAAGGAGTAGCTGATGATTACTCTATTTTAACAGAAATTATGCACAATATCCCCACCTCTCGATCTCTGCTGCTAACATTTGTCTATCCCAATCCTTCTATCATATCCTGAAAACATTTTGTAACTTCTGTTTCACATCCCACCATTTCAACCTTTTGAACCTTGGAAAGCACCCGCAACACTCTAGTTGGGACCCACGCTGAACAAACATTCTAATAAATAAGAGGTTCCCAGTTGTGGTAGGGATTGTTTTGAGTCTCTGGGAGTAGAACTGATGGAGGAACTGATGAAAATAAGCGTTCCCTGCTGTTTCATGGAGATGCTTACATTGAGTTTTCATACCAATACAAAGGTTTTAAGTAGTGTATTTTTTTGTTTGTTGCTGGTGCAGTCACATGCGTCCATGTAGCTGTAGGATCGTAGGCTGTGGTTTAAAAAAGAAATCTAAGCATAGGGTGCACGTATTCATGAAATTGCTAACGACTTTACTAGACACAATGTATGTTAACAATTTATTTCCTTTTTGAAAATGTAAATGTCCTTTGCCATTTCATGAATGTCCTGTCCGAAGTAGAAGTGGGTTTTAATTTACTACTATTTAGACTTACCCTAGCAGATTAGCAAAGCTTTAAAACCCATTGTACATGTCCCAGGGCAATACCTTCAGTCCTTGTATCCGCTGTGGCCACTTTGGCTGGTGCATTATGTAAGGGTGCAGAAGGAGACCTACACACAGGTAGCAGGGTTTGGCATAAATCTTAGTAATGAAAAAGCCTAACTTTCCCTAACTCTAAGAGGGGTTTCCCTACCTCAACTAAAATACTACGGATTCGGATTCGGTCAGGATGTCTGTAAATCCAAGAGTCCCAGAGTCCTGTGTCAAAACCGTACTTCTGTCCCTTACACTTATAACTAAACTAAAGCTGTAGTGGATCTTCTTGGTCCAGAAAAATAGCTCCCTTCTTCTGGACAACCGATCACTGTTCCAAATGTTAGGTGGGATCTTTGCCTGAAGGAATAACTCCCTTCCCCAGGTCCCAATCCCTTTCCAAGACACACACCAAAGTTCCAGGTTGTAATGCAAAAGAGCAGTACTGTTCTCAATTCAAACTCAAAAAGGTAAAGCTCCAGTTCAAACATCAACTTTCCCTATTGCCCATAGTTGTTTATTCACTATTGGGTTCCTGGAGAATGTCTCCCTTCTCCGGGTAGCTTGACACAAAGCCAGGGAGAATGACTCCCTTCCCCTGACTCTTTTCACTGGGTTCCATGACTTCACAATGCCAGGGCAGTAACTCTTCCCCTGGCTGTCCTTGGCTTTAGCCCTCTCTTGGCTTTTACTTTCACAGTTGATGATACCAGGGGGAATGACTCCAATCGCATGGCCTTTATTGGCTTTAGTTTCAAAGTTTACTACACTAGGGGGAATGTCTCCCATCACCTGGCATTTCCCAGGCTTTTTATCACAGTTTACAATGCCTGGGGGGAATGTTTCACTTTCCCATGCCTTTCTCATATAGACTGGTCAATGTGCGTCCCAGACCCCTAACACAGCAGACCTGGTTAACGACCCTGGCAGGTACTGCTATGAAGAAGATGACTAGTGATGCTCTCCCTCTCAAGTTGTGGGTCCCAGGCTCTGCATTCTTCTCTCTATTTCACTCCTAATAGACTTACTCCACCCCTTTGGTTTAAGGTTTCTCTTGTCCCCTTTTCGGACCCCGACAACCCATGTACCTTCTGGGTCTGTCATTCCTCATTCGGCGGGCTGTGGCACTTTTAATGTCCTCGTTAGCTTATCTCGCGCTCCCGCTGTTTCCACTGGGCTTGTGCTGGCTCTGTAGCATTTCGTTCTAGGTGTGCTGCGCCGCTCTCCACGACCACACTATCCGGCTGCTTCCTGCATTAGGACTCCCATTTCCTCAGCTCTTCAGTCGGCCAGTGCATGGTGTACCGGCTGGGGATGCCTCTGTTTCCATTCTCACATCCTGGAGAGCACCTCTCCTCCTTTCTGTGCTGGGCGTCCTCCCAGCCCGCGGTTCCTCCTGGGAGGGTCTGACAAAAAGTTAGTCTTTCCGCTCTTTATGTTGAATGAACAATGAAAACTAGAATGCTCATTCAAGTTCTTAGGAGGACTTTTCATTGTTCTGCGCCTCCTCTGCTCCTCAGTACCTATCAAGGAGACCTTCGTTAAGTCATCCCTCCTCTTGGGCGTCTCGGTAACTAAATGGTATACAGTTACACATATATACATGAAAGTGTGTGGTATGAAAGTGAGGATAAGGTGGGTCTCATGGAGTGAGGGGAGGTAAAGGAAGTGAGTGGAAGGTGAGGGGTGTTGAACTGCATTCTCCTTAGATGGTCGTCCCTGTCCCTAGACGGGGGAGTCTCTCCCCATGATATCCTTCCGCTGAGTACCACCGCTGGGGGACTATCGGGTAGGGGCCTGGCCTCATGGGAAGGGGCTCCCCCTTGGGAAGAAGTGATGCCTTCTCAGGATTCGTCACAGTAGCCTTGGGATATGCCACACATCGCTCTGAGGTGGTCATTATACCCACTGTTTATAGCCTTTCGCATGGTCCCTGGTAGCCCTGATGAGTCTATGAGCAACTCTTGGCATCCTGGATCTGGTCAACCAGCTGAAGTGGCCACGAAGCATGGCCTGCAGCCGTGCCCAGTGGCAGGGCACCCTTATCGTCTTGTTGGGTCTGCAGGCTCCAAGATTGCAAGTGTATTCCATGCTCTGGCCAGGTCTGAGACCAGGCCCTGGCTGTAGCTAACCTTAAGACTCAACAGCCAGGGTTTGAGCCCATGATCTGGGTCCAAGAGCATCTGGTTAGCCTTTACTAAAATTTGTGGACACTTTGCCGGTCCAGCAAACACAAATTGTTCAGTCAGACCCTGAAAATGGCCCTTTAGGTCTGCATCAGTTTGGTTAACCGTGCTATTAGTAGCTGGATTTTTGCCACTTTTTACCCTGTTTAAAACAAACCCCTCCATGAATTTTCACCAAACCCTGAACGGATAGGGAGTCTGACTTTGCGAAGGTTTCACACAAATTAGTGCAGTGGTTTGTGTAGAGCGAGGAAAAAGTGGCCTATGGGAAATTAGTTTAGCATCTAAAATGTTGAATGGATTACCCCCCAACCCTCCCACCCTCTGACCCCCAACCCTCCCACCCTCTGACCCCCTTTCCTAGGTAACTCTGACCCTCATTGAAGGAACATTCAGACATTGTCTGAAGATTAGTTGAATGCCAGCAATGGTACCAATAAAAAGCATCTCAAAGTATATGTGTAGTAACCATGGTGAGTGCAACTGAACTCTTATTAGAGGGTCATGATCACCAGGCTTGTAAACATAAATGCCAAATTAGACTATGTTCTTAGTAAGTAATCATTTGTAGTGCACCAGTTGACACCATGGTGGCCTAGTACAGAGGCTTGTCCAGCTTGATTTGGGTCAATTCCTGGGAGAATCAGAGCTAGGTCTGTGTTAACAGCCCTACCTGTGTGTTAACCGGCCCTAGGTCTGTGGTAATAAACATGGGGATGTGGGGAATGTGCTGGTAGAACTGTGAGGAGACTGTTTGGTAGATGATACCGGAAGCATGGCTAGTTTTGGAAGCTATGTAACTGGCGAGCGAGGTGTTGGAGGCAGCTGGAATGGTGGACCAACACATCCTTCTTACACATTTAGGGACAATGTGCAAGAGTCTCTCTGACTTGCTAATATTTGATTAAGAAGGGGGAGCAGTGAAGCCTGTTATAATAATTTTGGCGAAAGGCTAAAGTGATCCTAAGGACACAGACGTGTTGGTAATTTGCAAACTTTTTTCGCACTGCCTTTCCTTCCCTTAAACACCACCTCCTCTTCAATCGCGTACCTTGATCTTACAGGGGCACACTGTGTCACTCCCTCGCAATACCTCCCCCATACATCTTCTTACGTCCATCTCCTATTTCTTCAATGAGTCTGCTGGGCCTTTTGATATTCTTCTTTGGTCGACCACTTCTTTCGGCTTGGGTCCCCATGTCTATTGTGTTACTTTTCGGTTTTCTCTCTCCTTCTCTTCCTGCGGTTCTCCTACTCCCTCGTGTTTTTGGGGGTCTCGTCCTCGCTGGCTGGTAAAAGGTGCTTGAAGAACAACACATTTCTTTTAGTTCCTTCCTGACGTTTGTAGCAGTGACCATCATCCCTTTTATGTCTGTCACCCACATCGGAGTGCTCTCATATCTCGAGTCAATCATTCTTTGCAGCCGTTGCTTCACTTGGACATCGTCTCCTTCCTTCAAGTCTTTCATTTTTGTCCTTCTCGCCCAGTCTGCTCGCACCTTGGTTATGCCTTGCTTCTGGCATCTTTCTCTCGTATCTCGGCTTTCGAGGATCTGTTTCTCCTGTCGGGGCTTTGTTTCCTCCTTCCCCTTGTGCTAGTCTTGTTTTTCCATGGTAAGCCATCATCAGATGACCAGGCCTTACCTCTGTTGCAGGGTATGGCGTAATGCAATAGGTCTGCAGCATTCGGCATAGCGCTTGTTGCATTGACATACCTTCTATCTTTGCTTTCTGTAATGTTCTCATTATGGACCCAAAAGCATTCCGCCACGCCATTCGCTTGGGGCCAGGGTGGTGGTATTTTCTGGTGCCTGAACCCTAGATGTCTCGTGAAGTTGGGGCATTCCTGTCCATTGAAGGGAGGTCCATTGTCTGTCTTCACAGTGTAAGGGACGCTCCATTCACTGAAAACCTCATCGATCACCCCAGCTACCTGGGCAATACTGTGGATATGGTCTTCTTCACAAACTGGAACTTCAAACTCAACCATGATCACTATTGGATAGTCCCTAGTCTCTCGTAGAAGTCCATTGCCACTTTGTACCACACCTTCTCGGGTATCACTGTTGCTTGGAGAGGGAGTGGTGGGTCGCTCTTTGTTTTGCTTTGACACAGGAAACACACTTCCTGACCTTCTACCATGGCATCCATAAACAGAAACCATACTTTTCGTCTAAGCATTTATTTGGTGGCCTCTACTCCTTGGTATCCATCATGAGCGAGCAACAATGGGCACCTTTGCAGGGTGGATGGTACTACAATCCGACATCCCCTCAGTAGTACTCGATGTTCCAACACAGCCACACTGTGTTCAGTCCACAATTTCGCTATCCTTTCAATAATCCACCTGTGACACGAGAACTGGCGTTGTTAATCCTTCGATTTGTTGGTGAGTTCCTTGATCATGCTGATAGATGGACCATCAGATGATGCTTACGATAATTCCTCTACCGTCAGGGTTGGTGGCATTGCATGCACAGTGATGTACCTGAGGTATTCGACATCGCCTTCTCTCGCTGACTGTCGGCGCACGTCTGGGTGTCGAGATATGTAGTCTTCAGGTTAGTTTTCACCTCCTGGTCTGTGGACAATGTTGGAAACTTATTCCTGGAGGCGTATGCCCCACCTCTCAATCCTCTGCAGCATCTTCGTTCTCAGATTACCGAACAGTAACAGGAGTGCTTGATGGTCCATTACGAGTGTAAATTATTTTCCAAAAACGCTGTGGCAGAAGTATCTGCATGCCCATACTGCCGCCATCTTTCCCTTTCTGCTTGTGAGTACGCACATTGTTTGTGGTCTAGTGGCATGGGCCACATCAAAACTAGCTGATGTCTCAGGCAGCTCGCGTTGTGCTAGTATGGCTGCCAATCCTACTGGACTGGCGTCTTCAACAATTTCTGAATGCCATGTCCGGTGTATATACGCTAGATGGGTTGCTCCCTCCAGCTCCCTTTTGTGTATCTCCTCGTGTACCGGGGGCCATAACCAGCCGTCCCGCAAAATGATTTCACTTCTGCCAGCTGGGTAGGTGTGGGGAGCTCAGATCGTGCAAACCTTTTCTGGGTAGGGTTGCATGCCTTGTCCTGAGAAAATGTCTGTAGAAGCGCAATTTGTCCTTGCTGACATTGCACTTCTCATAGTTGAAAGTGAGCCCAGCCTTGCTCACAATGTTGCACACCTCTGAGAGTCCGGTCATGTTACTCTTGTGATGTCCTATATACTACGATATTGTCCGAGTAGTTGAATGCTAACTTCTTTGGGATCAATAATGGTCTGATGGCCTCCTGAAAGATTTCCACAGCTGATGAAATATCGAAGTTTAGGCGCCAGAAGGGGAATAACCCTTGATGAGTGGCAAAGATTGTAATGGTCCCTGAATCGGGGAGAAAGTTCCAACTGTTGGTACCCTTGGTTGAGGTCTAGTTTTGAGACTTTTGTAAAGCAGTTTAGTCAGACAATCGGATCTTCCATATTTGGTCCTGGGTGTCCTTCCCTCTCTATAGCCGTGCTGGGGACTCCCATATCGATGCAGAGTCTGATCTTGTTTCCCTCTTTAGGTACTGCTAAAAGTGGTGACATCCATGGTGTGGGAACCAGTCACCCTTTCAATGTTCGCATTTTCCATTAGTTGATGAAAATCCTGATACACTGCCTCCTGTAGGTGAAAGCCTACTCTTCTGGGGTGCTGTGGAACAGGTCACATGTTTTTGTTAATGTGTAACCGGGCCAGTGTGGCTTTCAATTTTCCTAACCCTTGGAATAGCTCTGGGAATGCCTGTCTGATTGCTTCCTTCCCCATCGGCATGCTGGTCATGTGGGCGGTGGTTTGGGGTCTAGGTGGCTCTGCGCTGCACCAGGCTACTTTGTTGTCTTGGTAGTGAATCTCCATTAGTCCAAGGCCCTTCGCTGTGTGATGGCTGAGCAGGCACTGCCCGTTGACTGGGCTTCTGACTACATGATAACTGTCTCAGTTTTGTGCATGAGGGTCCTTCAGAATTGTCCTAGAGATGGCAGTGGGGTGCTGGCTCCCCACTGGAAGATGCGTACGTTTGACTGGGTTAGCTCCCTTCTGTCCCCCCCATTTGCAGGAATTCCTGCTCTCCCATTATGTTGACACTAGCACCAAAGTCTACGACGAAGCAATGTGTCGCTCCCCCCCCCATGTTGACCGTAACGTTCGGGGCCTGAGCGCCCTCTTGTTCACCATGCATCAAGTTAAAAAGTTTGTCGGTGTAGTCAGGGTATGGCTCTTGTGAGTAATCCTCATAATCATAGTATGAATCACATGGTTCCCCATATTGTCCAGGGTAGTAACCCTTCTGCGTCAGGAGCTCCTCGCTCTGCGGTTCCCTGTAGTCCTGGCCCTGTTTCATACCTCTAGTTGTCTCGACATCTGCGTGTAGCCCGGAGTCTGTTTCCACTGCTGCTCAGGGTTCAGCCACACTTGTGGGTGCCAACTCATGGGCATTGCTTGAGTTTGTCGTCCGGGCAGAAACAGACAACCCTCCCGACAGACGTGGAAATGGCCCATCTGCCACCTCTTGAACACCATTGGCTGACAGCCGGGCATGTGCCGGTGTGTGGGAATAGCTGGCCATAGCGGTAGTATAGCCCCAGGGAAATGGGGGGAGGGGGAGACTGCATGAATCTATTAGTCTGTTGCCCTCTCGAACTGGGTTGGTTGATACCTGACTGTCGCTCCGAGTTCTCGGGCGTCAAGAATGCTGCAACTGTCTTTTCCTTGTCAATTCTCTTCTTTGGCGCTTTCATGGCGTTCGCCTGAACCTCAATCCTTTTGTGCCCCCACTCCATTTCTATGACCATCTATGTTCACGGGCTTCTTCAGGAGCTGTTTCTTCCGCTTGGATGACACGCAACCCATAATGACGCGAAGGCGTACTGCCTTGTCATCTGAGTACTGCGAGAATTGGCGGTGGATCAGTTTTTGATGGAGGCATATGATAAACTCAATCGTCTCGTGCATGGACTGCCGACACTGATTGAACGCACATCTTTCATAGTCCCTGTTAGATTGCAAAACTAGTTTTTTGTTCAAAGCCCCCACAAGTTCGTCATAAGTGGTTCTTTCGCTAGCTGTGATAGTCTTGATGATGCCTTTAATTTCCTTGCTGGCAAGATTAATGAAAATGTCTTTCAGGACAGGTGAGTTCCCTTCGCCAGCAGCTCTGGTGAAATTGTCAAACTACTCTACGCATTTGGTCCATCGCGGACGCTGGTCTTGCTCTGGTTGCAGGTTGAATGGGCATGGTTTCCTTAGAAAAGCCATACTGGCGTTGTTCTGCTCTGGTGGTCCCTGGTAGTCTTCCTGGTTGACCATAGCGATGTAGCCGAGTTGTTTTTCTAGGGATTCGCCGTTATGTGGTTGAAACTCTGTTATTGTGCAATTTGTGGCAAGTAGCTCACTGCCATTAGTGATTGGGAAGACAAAAAAGGTTTTTCCCACAGTCAATGAGTCAGGATGCCGTAATTACTGATTCATATAGTTTTCTTTTTTTTCCTAGCAATGCAGAGAAAGTCACTATGGGCTGCCTTCCCTAAGCGGGCCGACGTTGGTGGGCGCTCCGGGCGATGTAGTTCAGCCCACTGGCTTGATGACATGCGCACTACTGTACACGTACTTCCTTCTACTGAGCCGTTGTATCATGCGAGAGCGGCTCGCTCCATCTCCTTCATGTTTGTGTCCCTGAGCCACGGCTTCACCTACCAGGCAATCGATCCAGCTGTCTGTGCCACAGCACCCACGTTCAAGCCTTTCAGTCTGACAATGACGCGTTGAAGCGTGGGAAGCCAGTTTCTCTCACCAGGATGCGTCCCAAGACAAGAAGACGTCTCTCTTCCGAGCAACGCCAGGACACAGCAGAATGCTGGGGCACGCAGCCACAGGTTTGTGCCCTTCGTCGCCAGTTGTTGGGATCACTCAGCCTTTCTCCAAAATAAGGACGACGAGACCTATTGCTCATTTGCTAACTTTATTCATATTGCTTTTCCTTCCCTAAACTCCCCCGCCTTCCTCAATCACGTGCTTTAGTCTTAAAGGGGCACGCTCTTACATTTGTCACTCCCTCACAACAAAAAGTCCACGCCTCTGGCGTTGTTGCAGAGCTCGCCTTCTCTCTTCATGCCTTTTAGAAAATGGGTTTGGGTGAGAGATCAGCTCAGTTAAGTGGTGAAGCAAACGACCTTAAAATCGATGATTTACGCCTCACTTTATTTGCACTGCTATGTTAGGGTGACCAGATATCCCAGTTTTGCTGGGACTGTCCTGGTATTTGGTGCTCTGTCCCCCTTTCTCAAGATTTTGTTTCCATTGGAAACTGCAGTGGTCCGGGTTTTGCTGACGGGCATGAATGCACAATCTCCCACAGAAGAAATGCTGCATTTCACAACTTAAGATAGTGTTAGTTTGTGATAAATTAATTATAATATGTGTTTATTTGACCAGTAACACTTTATCTCCCTTCTCCTCCAACCCCTAATGAAGTGTAGTGCCTTGGTAGCCACTTTCAAGAGTTAGTCCTACTTTTATGTTAGTTGCCCTGTCCCGGTTTTTGACTTTTTAAATCTGGTCACCCTATCTATGTGCCCATAAATTTAGCGTTTCAAATGTGGGTATTATTCCCCACACATGTCGTCTTGCCGTACAAGGCCGTGGGCTCGGGCAGGGTAACTCGGTTACTGACGGTCTCTTTGCCGAATACTTCAGGAGGTTGGACTTTTCAGGGTAACCAAATGCTGGCGCGGGATTCCGATATTTGAATGACCAGGTTTTACTGTAGCAAAGCGATGCTCCAAGCAGTCTGGCGATCACAACACTCGGGGCTCTAATGATTGTTATCCTGAAAGCCCTTCCCCTTTTTACAGGCATATGAGCACGTTCGGCTCCACAGAATTCTGTTACCGTTCAATAATTTCATGTTGGGCACGTGTTCCATTACAGTGAAATATCAAAAGTAAGAACAAATGAGTAAAGACGGGATTTTGAAATATGAAGCGCTCGTAAGGATGCAATTACAGAGGAACTAATATTGACTGCAGGCGACTAATTAAGCAAATTATACCTGGGAAAGCAAGCGTGGTGTTAATCTGTTGTCACAGCACAAGGTTTTCATGATGGGCCGGTTCTCCTCGGGAGGGTGGTGGGGGAGTGGGCCGTTTTACTTCTGCAAGCCCCAGACTCCAGTGGCTGTGACAGTGTTTTGAGTCCATTCGTAGGGCTAGACTGCCCTTTACCACTGCATTGCCGGCTCTATCAGATGGAGCAGAGCTTTGTACCTCGGTGGGGAGGGCTGATCTTCTTGTGTCCCACTTCAGCTCTACAGGCACCGGCTCTGTAAATTTTTCCAAGTATTCTGAGCATCTCTTGACTGGGAAGGTGGTAATGCCTGTTCTTCAACCTCTGGCTCTCCAGATGTTTTGTACTAGAACTCCATCAGCCCTACTGAGCATAGACAATGGTGAGAGATCATGGGAGTCGTAGTCCAAAGCACATAGCGCACTGAAGGCTGCAGACCCCCTTTGTTCTGACATGAATGGTTGAATTGCCATCTCTCTGTATCATTCTGCAGTAAACCTTACTGCTGAGGCTACAAAGAAAGATTGAGTGAACCTAGTTTTTTTCACTACAAGTTTTCAATTGTTTATAGTTTGTACTTCTGCAGGATTTGGGCAATCGAAGGGCTTGCATGAGCTTAATATCCTCCGCTTAGAAATTACGTTTTACTCACTAACATAGTAAGGCCTCAGTCATCTTCCTCAGTAATGTGGTGTTTATAAGAGAAGACAGGGAGCACAAAGGTATTGCGGACAAGCCTTTGCCCTTCGACACAGTAGATTCCATTGGCAGGCTAGTCTTCTGTATGCATGGATGGATGGATGGATGCATGCATGTATACAAGTACATTTTGGACCCCTAACCTAGCCAAAGGCCGTTGCATAACTACGCCAGATGGGCGGGTTATAATACCTTGGGGAGGGCAAGGACCGCGGAACATCCGACATAACAGCTTGTGGTCATCCTAATGGGATAGGACCACAATCTGTAGAAGTCTGTGGTTGGAATCTTGCAAAGAAGAGTGCACTGGTACCAGGCCTCCTGCATTTTTTGTAATTTTATTTTTTAAGTTTGCCTTTAAGGAGAGAGGCCTGTCATTGGTGAATGCAAGTGATTTTGAGGTGGGACTGAGTTGTGGTCTTCCCAGTTTGCCAATTTAGCAGCATGTGCGTACGAGCATTTCCTCGCAGCCATTTTTTTTAAAAAGAACTCGTGGACAAGACAAATTATTAGTGTCCTCCAAAGCATTACGCAAATTGGATGGATTAGATATTTGGCACTGATAAAAATCGGACTTGGTCCCCAATTTCCACTTCAGGCAGACATACGTGACTTGGGCCACAGTAAATGGGACATAGAAATACCCCAGGGCTGACTTGAAACCTCCATTTCAGAATGGGGAGGCATTGATAGTTGTATGTAACGAAGATTAAGTAAAAAGGCATTGTTATGACAAAGGTCCACTCTGTGGGTAACTAATGTTGTTGTTTTTTTCTTTCTCAGAACGAAATGGAAAGTGTAGTCCCTTTTCTACTTGGTGATGTTCAGATTGCCCGTGGATGATGTTTTTGCTAATTTTGTTTAATACATTCATGATATTGTTTTCTCGCTAAAATTGAGCCATTTTGCCTTGTTTGCTTTCCAATGTCTGTATGGTTCTGTGCTTGTGGAGAATAACAGGAGAGGATTGTGGGACCTGGGGAGCAGAGGTGCTATTCAGACACAGATGAGTTATGGGGTGAACATTCTGCCCTTTGCTTGTTTCTGCTAAGAATTTGAACTCTGCATCTAAACTAGAGATGGTTAGATTTATTTAGGTGAAAGACTCGGGAGCTAACCGCATCCTGCTCTCCAGTTAACACAGCCTTTTCCTTACAGTCAACGAAGCAGGTGCTCCAATCTGGACATCGGCCAGATCGTGTATGGAGAGAGGCTGGTTTATCCAATAATTGAACCATACAATGTGTCATGTGATGGGCCCACTGGCCTCTCTGAAACCAGAGGTTAGAAAGCTCCAGGCCCTGCTCCTGGTATTTCTACCACTTTCAATGTTCAGAGTGCATTCCGTTGGACCGTTCAACAGCACTGCCTGGTGTATCTCAGTATCGCCACCGAGAGGTGACATCTGCAGCTATTTCATCAGACGCTCCTGCGCATCGGCCTGCTCTCCCATTCTTGATGCTGGGTCGCTGTGCATTGTAGCATTTTGGTAAGTGCCGTCTGATATCACACTTTGGGCAATCACCTGGCTGAAGTCAAACGCCACACTTGGGAAACCATTTGATATGAAGTCTCTCCATGCTCTATAGCTGTTGGCTATGTGCATTAATTGAAACTTACCACAGAGCACTGCCGCCATGGTACCTGGTTTCCTAGCAACTAAGTTGCCCTTAACGTCAGCCTTGCATCATTGGGCCCTCGTTTCTGCAGAGAACAGTTAGTGCACACACCCCTTTCTACGGTCACTTAGTAATACTGTAGACCCTCCCACGCCCCAAAACACTGAGCTTTCTGGACTCTGATTTTAAAGTCGTTTCTAGGGTTCACTTGATCCTTTGGCAGCTCAGTACTCCAGCCCGCTTGGGAAGAAGTCTGCTTTTTAACTTGTAATATATGGAGAGCCCCAGTAGCTCATGCAGTAGAATCTTTTTCCATTGTAGAATACATTGCCTTCTGCCCCCGGCCTCGTGACAGTGTTACATTTCTTCTTGTAAATTTGAAAGCTTGCTCCCAGGACGAGATTGAAATACTGTCCAAGTTACATGTGACCTTGCAATTAAAGACTTTTATGTGTTTGTAGCAGAGGAGCATTTTAAAAACCAGCACCTCGGAATGTGAGATTGATGGCTCATGTATTTGTTTTTAAACCGTTTGTGGTGTCACAAAAGGTCACTACTAATAAGCACACATTTTCTCCAAAGGCCAAGAGCTAATGGCCTAGAGGGTAGCTGCCACGTGCCCAATTATCTCAGACAGAGGATTTAGGAAAGAGCGTGCATGTTATTTGGTGTCCGTCTGTACAATGAGCCCGGCAGTTCTGAGAAGACAATGAGCCAATGGAGGGAAGCGTTCCCTCGCTTTTTAAATAACTTTTTTTTTTAAAGGATTCAAGGTTTGTAGGTTCATGCATACGTTGTGTTGTCTACACAGTGATCCTGGACAGTTGCCTCTTGCCGTCATCTGACGGGGACTCTCAGCATGCAGTACTCATCTTCTGACATTGGAAGGAAACGGGAGCTCAATGTTGTAGCAAAAAGACTACTACTCTGCAAGAGTGCAGGGATGAGTAATAGCGAAACCAATTACTCTGCCCCTTTCTGACAAAACTAGCAGGGATGCCAGTCATAAACGCATAGCCCACAAGGTATACCTTGCCTCTTTTGCCAGTGCAGGCTAGATCTTCAGGTGCGCTGATATAATTGCAACACCAAAATTAGTATGTTGGTCCCAAAATAACGTCCAGCCGAAGTTTTATATACATATGAACTATAATGAAAACTAGCAATGCACACAATTAAAAACTGTACAGACCACTTCAGTAAAGGGGAAACTTAGAATGCAGACTAGGGGCATAAAGGGCACTTTGCGTTGATGTGCAGGGGTGTTCAGGCAAAGGATTTCAGCAGCAATGTCAGTTTTCAAAAATATGTCTACAAAGAGGTAGAGAAGGGGTCCTTAAGTGATGGGGCCTCTTCAAATACCCTTTTCTTTTCTTTGGGGCTCAACCGGGTGGAAATGGGGTTCTAGGTGCATTGATTGGCTGCCTGGTTCCTACTGATTCATACAGGGCACCAGGCCCTCCTCGCCCAGTCTACCCCAGCACCTTGGACTCCTCGTTTCCCCGCCCCCCAACGTGCACTTGCCCTACCGGGCTCCCTCCCCCTGTACTAGCCTGGCTGGGCCCGCACCCCTATTGAGCCCATCTAGCCCTGTCCTCGCACTTAACATGTGGCGCTTCATTCCCTGCACTCTGCATTCCCCTGGCACTTGTCCACCTGACCTCCACTTGCCTAGCCCAGGGGCCATCTCCCCCCCCCGCACTTGCACGCTCTCCACTCCGACCTGCACTTCCTTTCCCTCCTTAGCATTAGCAACATCTGCTTTCACCGGCACCACTCCCCCTCCCCAGTCCCCTGCACTTCTTGTTACTGCATTTGTACTATCCGAATGACACACAGCTTAGAACCGTTTTTGTTAATCTTCAACCCCGACCCCGTCCCCCCACCTTCCCCTCTTTTGTCTTGTTGCACCTTGGAATACCATTGATTGTATAGGCACATTATAAATGCACAATAAATAAAATATAGTAAATAAAATAAACTACTTCTGTTGAGCCAGTGTAGAGATGGTCGAGATATGCTTTCCCAAAGGTGAGTTGGCATAATCAGTTCGAGGTGCGGGCTCCCGGTTGATGAAGTCTGCCTGCAAGATGTTCGAGTTGATGACTTCCAGCAAGACAAATTGGTGTTCGATTTGGGTAGTTCCATAGGGTGGAGCTGGCTTTCGGGTTGAGACAAGGATGTGTGCTTCACTGGGTCAAGTCACCGTTTGGCAGCTCGAGGGGCTGGTGAACAGTTCGATGACCTTGGATTGTCAAAACCACAGCTGTGTGCGCTGTACCAGCTCCAAGTGAGACAAGCTGGTGTGGTGATGTCTCGATACAGTAAAAAAAGGTTCCAAACTGCTTTTGGACTTCTGAGTTGCTGGGAGGCCCAAGACAGGGTCTCCTGATACAAAGTGCATTCTTGTTCCTGCACTTTCTTTCCAGGATGCTCGCCTGGCAACTAGAGGAGGGTCCATCACCTCGAGTGAGCAGGATCCTGGTTCCAATGCACAGGCAATAGAGGGGCCTTGGTCCAACAGCACTGTTGCACCAGATGTGACCTTGAAATTTTCAGGGAGTAGAGCTTGCCTCTACCTTGGACCCATCAGTCGTCACCTGTTTTTCAAAAAATAAGGATACTGCATTTCACTGAACAAGGTGCATTGTGCATGGCTTTTCATCCCTATAATGTTAATGTCGAAAAAAGAAATTCTGCAGATGTGAACAGTTTTCATTTGTGCCTCCATGTTACATAAATGATCTATAAAGTACATTTTCACATTCTGTGGAAAATTTGCAATATATATACTATAAGTTATGCACATTACATTTGTTGATAAGACTTCCATTAGTAAGTTCTTATTGCATACAAATGACAACACACCTTTGTTTCTACTTGTTTTCCTTAAATGGCAAATGCAGCTGGTGTCTTGTGAATTTGGCCTGCTCCCAAGGCAGAAGGTCCAGAGGTCAGCTTTATGGTAGAACAGACACACCGGTAATCTGTAACCAATCCATTAGCAGGGCTGAATATGCACCTGTGGGTATTCAGAGCATATGTTCCACCTTAACAATACAAGACATTTGTTTTCATAGAACTTTTCACAATTTAATGAATGGATACTTTATATATTAAACAATTATATACAGCTAGACATCTTCATAAATAACCTACTAATATTAAAAATCACAGATTAATACATTCAAGATAATCACAATAATTATACAGCTACATATTAACAATTATTAAGGATTGTAATCAGTACACTTACACCTTTCACAAAAGGGTTTCAATTCTCATTCATAACTGTGTCATGTTTTGATGATTATTGCGGGCCCTTAAGCATTGCCTCCCTTGAAATGCCATTTGCTGTATAGGCCATTATAAATACCCAATATATAAATAAATCAATACAAATATAAACTTTTTATATCGTCTATGTTGTGGACGAATTCGTCCAGGTAATTTATATATAAACTTCCCAACTTTCTGCAACTCACATTATGTGTCCAATGGTCTCGGAGAGATACGGTAGTTTACATAACCTACATCCCGGTTCTTATGGGGGCTTGGCAATACATGGCCCTAAGACTCCTAAGGTTGGAAGTTGGTTTAATTGCAGTAGTAGAATTCATCTTTTTAATGCTGAGCTGAAGACTAGATCAGGGTTTTAAATAAGTAGTAGGATATCTACGAAATCCACATGTTTTCAAGCCAGACAAATGTATATATTTTAGTTCCCAATACGATGCTAAAAATGTGTCGGTAAATTCCTTTTTTAAAGCAAACTCCTTCTCCCATATTTATTTTGTTTGCTTGTTAGCCGCTTATACGATAAGAAAATATTCTTTTGAAGAGCCCACAGGGCAAGGGAGGGAGCAGGAGTGGGAAATACTTTGAAATACATAAACACAATATTTCAGAGCAGTGTGGGGGAAAAGGAAGAGGACAAACCTACTATAGAGGTGGGCCGATTGGGTGCGGGAGGTCAGAGCCCTGAGGATGTATAACGGCCCAGGACACCAATCGAAGCAACTGCGGGAGTAGCAGGGGAGAGAAGAAGGGAAGGAGGGAAAGAGGAGCTTCTGGAATTTAAGAAGATCCTTCTCAAGGCGCAGAGGGAGGGGGAGGCTGTTCCATAGGAGGGAGCCAGCTGAGGAAAGCGAACGACCACCTGCCCTCTGTTTTGCAAAACGCTTCGCACAGAGTTGGAGCCAGAGGAGCGTAGTGGTCAAGAGGGAGAGTATTTATTACTATCAAGTTGGAGATAGTGGCGGACCATCCAACAAGATCAAAAATGTTGCCACATTTACATTTAAATTCACATCAGACAGTCTGAAGCTCCTTACTAATAGGACATTTTGTCTTTTATTGCTTTGATATACAGGAGCCCTTGCTTCAATAAAAATCGCCAAGAACGGAAGTAAGCCCTAACCTTATTGCCTGCTTAGGAACACGTTGTGGTAATACCAATAATCGCCTTCATATACAGCCTTCAAGCATATGTATCCAATCCATAAGTCACGGCTAGAGTTATACATTGGTGATGCACTGTGTTACTCTTTATTCCCTTTAACCTGTTGCAATTCTTGATTTTTAAAGTCCCGGCAAAGGTAAATGCCTTTATTTGTACTCTGTAACCTTTCATCCAACCGAACATGTGCACACTTTTCTTGCTGGCATGCCCTTTACACATACATTTTGTCTTGTCACAGTTTATGATACATTTTTTCTGCCTATCTATGAAGCTCCTGTATGAAACGATTCACCCAACAGGTGTAGTACAAAAGGACCACATTGTCTGCATAGGAGATCCATGTAGCACACTGCAAGCCAAGCATCGGAGGGAGGGACGTTGTTAACTTTCTTCAGATACTCGGAGATCAGCTAGCTAAAGGTTGAATAACATGGGGGGGCCAGCACACAGACTTGTTTGAGGGCCCTATCTGTATGGATTTCTTTGGTGCTGGCGCCAATGTTATCCAACCTAACCTGTACACTAGTATCCATATGAAAGTCTCCAAGAATACACAATAGATAATCGGGTATTCCTCAGCTCTCTAATTTCTCCCACAGTGTATATTCGATTTACTGTATGAAAGGCTGATTTGAAATCAACGGAGAGCAAATGTAATGGACGTTTACCATGTGCCCATGCCAGATTCATCAAATTTAGTAGTATAATAACAGTAAGCGCAATATGTAGTTATGGGTAAAGGGCCTATGGTTGTCCGCTATGCCCACTCAATGGATTAAAGGAGGGGAGGGGTATGAGCTGCATTGCAAATGTCACAAGTTAGGCATACCTACTAACACCTAACGGTGAAGAATAATTGTTTGGAGTGTGACACGCTCGTTGCGCTCCAGCCCAAAGAAATAAAGTTTTAAGAATCTCAAAGTGCAAAATCATATATTGCTAAAGTCCATCATCAATGTCTTTATCGAGTTTGGCTTGAGTTACTTGGTGTGGAAATTCATTTCAATGAACAGTCATGCAGGGATCTAGTGTCATGATGCCTACCCCCGGGCATCAGGACCAAGCCCATCAGCTCCTGGAGCAGTCATCCAGATACTTATTAAAACCCCTGTTTGGGTTCAGTCCTGGTGCCATAGGCGCCAGGCTCATAGACTTTACTTACCTGATGCAGACCATGCTGCTAGTGAGTCCAAGCCAACATGAGGCCTGGATGGGACTATTTTATTACAGGGACTATTTTTTTTACTCGGGCGTGGTTCTAGGGAACTTCTTACCTGGAACTACTTTGGAGGATATTTAAACCACGCCTGAACAACAGCACACGCTTCGCGTTATTCTGCATCCAGCAGCGTAACGCTCACCATGCCTACAGTCTGCATCCAGTCTTCTGCCATGCCCGCCTCAAATCTAGAGCTCCTAAAACAAAGAGGAAAGAAAAGGACAAGGTTAGAAAACAAACTATTTTCGAATTCCTCACCTGATTCCGGATCCATCTCGTCTCCGGACCTGGAAAGAACACCATTTCTGTACGCGTCGCATCGCCAGCTGCAGCGCCGCGCCATACTTGCCAGTCCTCGCAGCATCTTTCGATTCGGCACTGCCTCCATCATTTCTTCGTCGAACTCCGGCACCTGGGGGACAAAAGAAAACAACAAGGTGAGCCGAGAAAACCAACAAATATAACTTTTATCACCATAGGCTTACCTAATTTACCACCGGAGGCATTATTCTATAACTCTCCACATCTTCATGTGCTGCACCTGCAAAGAGAAAACAACACATGAAACACGTGCAACGTTTACCAGACAGCGTCGGGTAATACAGACTCTTACCTGAGCGGCACCAGCTGCCACGAGAGCATCTTCTCATGATCTCAGCTGCAAGACAAGGAAGGAAAGGGGGACAAGAGTGAAACATCAGACATATTGAACTCTATGAACTTGATACTTACTGGACCTTACCAGGAACCTCAGTCAATACTCTCCAGAACTCTCCCACGCCTTCAAACCAGTCAAGTAACTGGAATCAACGCGCCCCTGCAATCCATGCAGGATGGAGAGCTCATCTTTCAAGAATCTAAGATGAGATTGCTGAGAGGGCACTTCGGAGGTGATTAGTTGGGAGGCCTCTGGGGGGTGCCATCACTTGAATCCACGGGTGGCTAAATCCATCCCTCCACTTGCAGGAAAATACTTCTACTGGTCAAGCAGACAAGATTAGGAGGGCCTGTCCAGTCATTCAGTCATCTCGGCACTACGCATCACGTTGGTGGAGACCGCAGCCGTCCGGATCCGACCGACGCCCCTGTGGGAGCCAGGTGAGCGTAACATCTAGCCCTCCTGATGAGGTTGTTGACTTTACAGACGTGCTTAACGGCATCATTCTAGCTGCCGCACATCTATAGATTTCAGCATCTCTCAGCCCATCAATTAGGCGCTATTCTTATTCAATGGATGACTGTTCCTTGAAATTAATTTCCACACCAAGTACCTCGAACCAAACGCTCATCTAGGGTTTGGCCCTAGAACCAGATGATGATTGCTTTGATAACCGATGAATGTCAAAACACGGCTGACACTTTGAATCAATAAAGACATGGATGATGGACCTTTGACTTTAGCAATATATGGTTTTGCACTTTCAGATCCTTAAAAATCGATTTCTTTTGGTTGGAGGGCGAAGAACGTGTCACACTCCAAACAGCAATATTAACAGTACTGGACCCATCTCTAAAGCCAGTCTGTAAAGTATCTTATCCGCTGACCACTGTTTTAATCACTCTAATACCAAAGTTCCAAATGGCTTTCCTGAGGTGTCCAACATAGACAATCTATAGTTGGACAGTATGCTACGTTTATTCTTTTTATACACTGGAATGAGGATTGCCTTTTGCCAACTGGCTGGTATTCGACCTTCTTCACAAACCTTTGTGAATAATAACCTCAGGATACATCAATACAAGAAATACAACTCCTATTCTAAAGCCTAATTTTTGGGGCACTTCAGTTTTAGGGACCCTGGCTCAAAAGTCATGGGCCAGGTTCTTGAACAAAATAATGCCTCAAAAGGACCATATTTCCATACAAACCAGACCCTTTTGACCTGAGGCCGAGCAATAAATCATTATGTAGTGTCTCTGCCTCAGAGGCATATGTTCAGCTTTTGCTTACTGATGACCTTCCATATAAATATGCAATGCACAGCTTTTATAAAACAAAGTAACTGGATTCAATTGGGAGGGTACCAAAATAAAATTATGTGGTCGGCTATAATTTTTTGAAGCTGTGCTTGATTTATTTATTTTTTTTTAAAAGGAAAAACTAGAATTCACCAAAGCTCTCTGTATCCCACTTATAAACACAATATATTAATATGTGCAAATTATTAAAATAAGTGTACATATTTCAGGAACTTAATCATATTGCCAGTTAAAGGATGTCTACAAATTCAGAATTTTCTTGCGATTCCAAATATATAAGCCTCGCCTATGATACTTCCCATAAAGGAAGGTTTGATGGAAAAATAGATTTCAGTCCAATTTGAGAATAAATCTGGATGTGAGGAGAGAAGAATCTACCCTTGATGCATGGCAAAATATATTGAACCAATCAAAATAAAGGGGCAGATAATTGGAACTGTCTGTATTCGACGAGAATTATAGGCCCCCCTCTAATGAGATAATGTTCTTTCAAAAGCCACTGCATGGGTGGACTTTATCACGTATTAATGCCAAGCACATGGGAAATAGACATAGTTCTTGGGAAATCTGTCGAACAAGCCCCCTTAATATGCAGAAGTGCTGATTGGGGTTCCACCTAGATGTACATGAATGAAATCCTCCTTAAGAAGACTTTCTCCAGGAGGAGCAAATGCAGAATGTTTCCCAAGGCATAGATCTAGATTACCTGAGAGGGATCTTAAAGCATGGTCAGACTGGGACTGGAGCTTACGTGGCTAAGCTGCCTGGAGCTGTTGATATTCCTTCCTGCTCTTGGCCTTTTGAATGATCAACCAAAAGTGAGTACAGTAGCCCCTTTGAATTTTGGTATGGCCCAAAGGTTACACTGCTGATGGCAATTGAGCGCTTTTAGAGGACTTCTTTACAAGCTATGCCACTAAATGGGAGCTTGGTCAGTAACAAACTTTGTGAAAGTATACTTAAAATAGAATGCCCTAGAATGTAAGACTAGTCAGGTATATTATTCTCTGGCAGTAGCCAAATCTGGTTAATTCCTGCATTTTCACTCGGGCAATGTATGTCTCTTTCTTCACACAAACAGTGTCAGGTCACTGATTATTTTCTTTACCTATTTGAAGTTACCCTTCGTGTAACTTCTTTCCCTCCATCATTCCATCTATACCCTAGTGTGGCGACTCACCCTAGATAGCGCTGGTGGGCCGCTTATCTAGGGTTAAGGGATACAAAAGCGACTTGCCCAACACCTATCTGGACACAATCACTGTTATTTTTTTATCACATCTTAAAGAGCACAACCTGTGGCAATATTGCCTGAGTATGTGCTTCAAGCCTGTCGGGTGAAATAAGCTCGTTTATTCTTTTTCCCTGCTTAGGCTACTAAAATAAGATTTTAAAAATGGGAAAATACCATTTTTATAACTGAAATCTGCTTTGTAATGTCCCAAATAAGGAATTGTATTGTGAAAATATTACCCAAGCAACAGACCTCTCACACAGTTGTTGTTCCATTCACTGGTGACAACCTCTGGAAAGCACACGTTGTATTTTGTTCTTAAGAGGTCTAAAAACAGGCCTACCAGTTTCAGTGGTGTGATAGATCTACCACTTTCTTCAGGGCCACAGCACTCACATGGTGCTGTCACAAAAAGACAAATTGAGTGTTGACTGTACACCGACCTGTACATGGGGAAAAGCAGGGTGGGGGGGGTGAAGGGAGTTGGCAAAACACAATGATTGTTCACTATCCTTTATCTTGTCCATCTACTTATGATTTGTTTACACATTGCTCCTTGGTGATTTAAAAAACCCCTTCTTACCCTCCTTGGGTATTCAGTCAAACAGAGAAGGACCACAAATATATTTTTTTCTTTTTTCTCAAAGCGTGTGGTATACTCTTAACGTCCCGGTAGGACCTACAAGAGTGCACAACGTTTCACTTTTAGGTTCATTATATGATGAAGGGCTACTTATTTTGTGCTTTCATATTCTTTTCACAGTAGTGTATACCTGAGAGGGCTAACTGAATGTCAAGCCACTTCTGTCTGGATTTCCCAGTATCTTGTAAGAGGATGTCCAGTCCTTTTATAACTCCAAAAATGCATAAATATAACGGCAGACTCGCCTAGGTGGCGTTATATTGCCAGACTTCTGTCTATAGCAGCTTCGCATGATTTCAACTGCGATCGTCGGCACTTCTGTTGTCGGGTGTTTATCTGTTGCTGCTTCCGCGATTGTCACAGCGTGATATTGCGCATGCGCGACTCGCGTTCCAGGACAAGTCAGTTGTAAGAGAACACCAGAACCGCCATCTGTGTGGCTGAATGTATATGCAAGACTTCTTCCAGCATTGCGGTACACTACGTTGAGTCCATACTACTTAGCTGTTTCTGTATCTCATATGGTGCCTCCTATTTTATTCTAATTAATATATTGGCGGTATTCACGTCAGCTGATCCTGCTCATAGTGGCCCTTGGTGCATGCTTTTATTGGCTGCAGTTTATGCGAGATTGAATTTTTACAGGCAAGGTATTCCGAGGCCTTGTGGTAAAGCAAGTCGTCCAACTGAGAGAGTTAGTGATTAGGTACACACAATTAAACAGCCACAGCAATTTGATATCCTAAGTTTCATCCCTCAAAGCAGGGCTTCAGTTATGCCGTCAGGCATAGGTGGCTCCACAACAACCTGGCTAGGAATCTGCCTCTATAGATATTGAAGGAACACCTTTCTCGAGGTCACAGGGAGCCTTCCCAAGGTCTTCAAAGGCAGCACTGACATAACAAATCCAGCCTCAGTCTAGGATGTTGACTACTGAAGTCCCATTGAAATATGCAGACATGGGAAGATGCCCAGTTAGAGTAGTGCGATGCAAGAAGAAAGCTGAGAGGGGTTCCACATCCTGCTTTTTGTTAGTTTTCTACAACTTCCTGTCCCACAATATCCTGTTGGACAAGGCACTCTGTTTATGATGTCAGAAGGCAAAGGGCAATGTCTGCAATATCCTGGACTGGGCTTCTTACATCAGTCTACCTTTGGCCCAATCCCCTGTGGCATTTTGCCTTGAGGAATCTTCTTTGATATTTGGACTCTGAAGACGAGAAGCATTCATTAGACATCTATTTGGGGTACAGCCTAGCCCAACGTGCTCTGCCACTGAGGTGAAGACAAAAGGCATCCAGGGCAGAGACCAGCTCTGGTTCCAACTCACCCATCCCCATCTTCCCTGCATTTCATGTTTTAGCACTTGCAGGATCCGAATGTCTCAAGGCCAAGTAGGACGTTTGTTTCTTCTTCTCTGTCTTGCCAATCTGCACTTCCCTTTCCCCCCTCTCCCCTGCATTTCATGCTGGAGCACTTGCAGGGTCCGAATATCTCGAGGCCCAGTAGGAATGTTTTTGTTGCGTTTTTCTTGATCCGTGTGATGGGGGCCGATTTCAGTCGTCTTCCAATTCAAAGACGGTGAGGTACCATTAAAAGGGGTAATGACGCCTATTATAACAGTGCTTTGAAGCTGGATGCATCTGGTGTTGAGCAGTATTAAAAAAAGATATGTAACATTATTATTACTGCTACTGTTCTGTTTTCACACTGCCTGACTCGAGATTGTGTATTTTGAAGCGAGATAACAATATGCCTTTGCTGTTTGTATGTTGTGGAACCACGGCTCTATTTTAATCACTATTGCAAACAGCAACTTGCTGTCTCGAAAGCTAATCCGCGAGCTGTGTTGCAGTGCAACATGAGAAAGCTCTTGTTGATTTAACCAGGCTACCGGCTTCGTGCCGTGCCTTATTCTGCAGCCCTGTGGTGTTCTCCTCTCGACGGCGGTGCTTGAAGTCTTGCAACCCAGAGATGCGCGGTCAGTGGGCTCCTGGCCCAATCACTGCCTGCGCACGGTGATTTATTGATTTCCATTTTAGGCCACCGGTTTCTGTGAGAATGTGTTGGCTTGTTTTCCTCGTGGGCTTGCCATATCCTGTTTTGCTGCCGGACATTCTTTAGGTGGTGTCTTGGGTGTTGAAATCGAAGGAAGTATGGACGGAAGAGCCCAATAAACAATGGCTCGTTTCCAGCGCACGTTCCTGGAAGCCTACAAGAGGCCGTCATTGGCCCGCCCGTCAGAATCGAGAACACAATGGTGTCAAGGACCTCAATAGCGTGTGCGTATTTGGTTATGTAAGCTGCAGCCAGAACAGGTTATGCGTGAACAAATAAAAGGCAGGCCCGATGAAGGAAATTGATGGGGAAAATACGTTTTTGACTTGCCAGGGATCATTACTTTTACTTGGTTTGTGTTCCACGTGAATGGTTGGACCTTGCCTCAAAAAGACAGTTTTAAAGAGGCGGCCACACGAGTGGGGCCACTAGTGAACACCCCAAACCATCTGCCCGCATGTCCACTATCAGTTGTGCCTTTGCTTAAAAACAAAAAAACGCACAGATGTGCATCAGTTTGTGCTCTCGAACAGTAGCAGAGGCAGCTTTTGGTGCCAGGGGGTGGGAGGCTGATAAGGCAGCAGCAGCAGCAGGAGGTTGGGGGCCAGGGGGTGCACTGGTCGGGATGGGGCGAGCGTCGCAGGGGGAAAGAGGGGAGACTCCCCCCTTACCCCACTGCTCTGGAATGGGCAGCCCTAATTCTCTATCTGCTGTCTCTGCTCACAAATGACCAGAGTAGACATTTGCACTGAGAATCACGCACAGCACATTCTCGAGGAGGGGTGAGGTGGGTACAGGACTAGATTAGCAAGCAAAGTGTTTTTTTATTATATTTTTTTTTATCTGGAACTCTCTCGCATCTGGAATCTCTGCAGGAGGTGCATTAAGAAGGTCCTGGGATGTCTTATCTGCATGGCACGAAATTTGCACTCGCCACTAGATATTAGTGAGTAATATTTAACTCTTCGTGAGTAAGAAATTACGTGCTCTGGGTGTGCATGGAAATGAGTTGCCGTGTGACTTTTTTATGGCTGGCTAGTAGCTTGCCACTTGAATGTTAGCCCCCTGTTAACAGGTTCCAAATCTGCAGGTGTTAGCAAATTATCGTCTTCCAATGAGGACAAGAGGCTGAATATGTTCTTGCCAATCATAGCTGTGTAGAACTGCTGCTAATGTAATGACTACCGGTGAACTTTGACGTAAGTGGGCCATAGCACAGGCCTGTCCGTGTAATGAGGAAACAAGCATTCGCCAATTTAGCCCAACCTTACCAGTCCCTCTCATGGAAACATTTGTTGTAACATTATTAATTAAGCACACTCGTTACTGGGAAAAAAGATTGATGGCACTGTAGAAAATACATGCTATCTGTTAGGCAGAATTATATGCAGTACCATTTGGGAACACCACACACAATTAAGACTACAAGTGACAGTACAAATTCACCTTTGGTACTAGTCTGTACTACACAGTAAAGTGGTAGCCATGGCTGAGCAGCCAGACTTATCTCAAGAGCAAGTGAGCAGTATCAATAGTTACACAAGGACAGCAATTACTATGATTCAAACCAACACTGACTCAAGGTTTCTGAATAAAAGAATATAGATTTATTTACACATCAGTTGTAAAACATTTCACTAAAGTAAATCAGTTTAAAAATCGCACTCTTAATACACCACACCACTCCCCAATAGATTCTGGACAAGTTGAGCTCAAAAATGAAGTGTGAGCAAAATGGCACTCCAATAATTTAAAAGGCAGGGAAAGACAAAGTTAGACAAAAATTGAGCAGCACCAACAGGTAAGTAAGCAGGATGATCTAGAAAAAGGAACTACAGTGAGGGAATCCAATCAAAAAGGCTTAGGGCCAAAGTCAATAGGACAAAAGTCTTTTGTTCAAGATCCCACAGTTCATGGTAGTTTGTGGTTAAGTCTTTGCCAAGAGTTCTGACGGGGATGGACGGCAGAAAGGTTAGTTTAAAGAGTAGATAAGGACAAACCCTTGGATTGGCGAAACATTTCACACACCTTCACCGTGGCTGGATGAAACGAACAACCGGATTCGAACAGTACCTTAAAATGGGGGTGCAGCTGTAGCTGAGCCGCACATTCCTGGCAGGTCCTGCAGGCTCGCGATCCCTGAAGCGACTGTTGGACTGACACAAAGTAGGAAGACAGGAGGGTCCTGCACTGCCCAGGGAAGAAACCAGCAGCAGAGCAAAGCAACAAATAAAAGGTGCACTCCTTAAAACCCAAGCAGGGTCAGACCTTCCTGGCTATCCGGTTCACTGTAGCTCTGCACAGCAAATTCGACCAGAGGGAGGGAGGCCTGACTTGGAGTTTGCGTTGTTCCCACCAGCTCAAGGGGAGAAGATTCCTTGAAGATCTTTCCTGTTGTTGGAGTATGAAGATTCGTACCTACAGCAGGGCATCACTGGGCGGTTCAGTCGTTGTAGGGGTCCTCTTCTGTACGTTCGTTCCAGTGGCTACTCTGCCTTTCCAGCCCCAGAGACCTGCTTTCATGCAGTTTTCCCCTTATTCACACAGCCTGGCTGTCAATCACAGCAGGGTGGCTGTCCCGCCGGGACATTCGCCACAACCAATCATTTCACAGTGCGACATGAGACCCTGTGCAGGGAGTCCTAAACCCCTCCCTCACATCCTGTCCCCCCCCCCCGACATACAGGTGCCTAAGGAGGGCTTCTGTGTAGAAGCCCGCAAAAGGACGGTGAACAAAGGAACCAAACCTGGTTTGGCTTGCAGAGTAAAACACGAGGGACTTTTTAAAAAAGAATGGTGAATAAACCTAGCCGGAACCATATAAAAACGTATATGGTGTGGCGGGTTTAAGTTCGGGACTACCAAGATAACCTAAAACAATACCAATGTTATTTAAGATAACCGCAGTAGGAAAAATAGGGTAGTTACCACTGCCATCAGCCAAGTCTTAATGAAAAGGGAGCGAAACAATGCTCCAAGAGAAACAGACAAAAAGTGATAAGTATTAACCCTTTACAGTACTCTATGTAAGATAGTTTGTACTGCGTCTGTGGATTTAAGGAGACTTGTAAAGTCAATGGCAACTTTACTTGTTCTGGGAGACAGTAGTCAGTCCCAGAAAATGGAGTCTGAGTTGCGAAGTCTAAAAGACAACCCTGTCACTGCACTGAAGGTGCTCTGTAACGCACAGTATAAAGATGTCTGTGGAGTATGTGAGGCTCCACAGTCTATGAACACAAGAAAATGTTAAACACACACATCAAAACACATGTAACAATGGGGAAAAAAAGGCTCACACTCTTGCCAGGTGAGAAAAATAAATCCTTGAAATCCAGCAAAGCTGCTGAGGGACGCAGTAGGTAAGGGAAATTAGCCATGCTGGAGAATTCTCCCTAACACTATCCAATACAATACATAACATACACAAATTAAGACCATGCATAAAACAAATGAACACAAATTAGATGAACATGGCTGTAATACACCACAGTTTATAATAACTAATGAACCCTATGGCTTGAGGACATTTCTTTACAAATTATGCTGTAAAGGGGAAACTCCAGAATATATCAAATGTATTAACATGCAGGAAAATAATTACGATTGCCTTTGCCCTGATCCCACTCCACATTACCTGTAACACACTTGGCGTGTCTGTTTTGAATAGCACTCTTATGCTGCCCAGCGAAGTTCACACTTGATCATTTCTGATCACACATGAAATAGCAGGTGCCACATGGTATGGGTACATGGGCATACAATCTCAAAATCTGGCATATGTTGAATGTCTTTGATCCAATATCCACAAAAAGGCAAGCGTAGATAGGTATATGATACAAATAGGTGTCTAGTGGTATAAGCACCTGGGTATAAGGTTAACACCTGGCAAGTGTTGATTATGCTTGTGATAAAATGCAACTGCATGAACAAATTATCAAATCACCAAACAATTTATGTGAGTTGCTTACGTCTTCTGGCAAACGCTGGCCCAGTATGTTAGAGGATGGATAGGATGGCAATATGTCATTTGGTGTGACCATGTGAGACATGGCAAGACCTGGCAATTCCTGCTTAGCCAGATATGCGAACACAACACCGGTCCAATTGTGTGGGTAACTAAGCATGCAATGTAAATACCGAGCAACCAAGAAAACGTTTTCCCTATACACAAGGCTAAACGGTGTATGTCACACAACGCTCGGTCTTCCAAACGTAATCTACTCTAAACACTTACCCTCACATTGTTCATCTTCTGGCTTCTTTGCCCAAAACGTGAAATGTAGCAGCAAACATGCTGGCTGCAAATATTGTTTTTTTTCTTTTCTTTTTTTTTTTTTTCTTGTTATTCCCTTACTGCCGTAGACAGTTTTTTTTTTTGTCTTTCTTCGGACTCCTACTTAACTTGGGTGGCAAGGTGACTCCCAGGGCACCTGCTTTCCAGTCATGGACTTTCATTTAACCATTGGATGCATGCTGAGAGTTGTGGTGTATATTGGTCTCCATTGGATTAATGTACCAACATTTTGTTTTCTGTAACACGAAGGTTGGGAGAAGGTGTGTCCCGATGATGTGGAATCATTTATCCAAATGTAGGTTTATTTGGAAAATAGAAAATGAGATTAGGTCTCTGCCACAAGACTATAATTGATTGCACATTCGTCCCTTCCTCATTGTATCCCTTCGTTTGGGCCATTTCTTGTATCTTCCACCCTGGCACAGCCCCATTCTCCTACATACAGTCTTATGACCCTCAGTTTAAGCTGGTAACCAACCACAAAAGGACACACATTTCGTCTTGTATGTTCAGAATATCGTCCTGCTTCCCCTACACGCGCCCCTTCCACAACCTACCACTGTGCTCTGGTTTCCTGCGTTCCCCCTCTTGTCTTCACTTCTGTAGTAATTAACTTTTTCCTGAATCTGCCCCTTTTCTCTTAAACCCACCCTAAACTGCCAACACTCCATTCTGTCACGCCAGTATGTCCATTTACAGATGTTCACACTTTGTCTGAGGTGGTTGCGCATATTTAGTTCGCAGAAATGCTGATTTTTTTTGGGAGCTGTTAACCATGTAAATATGCTGAGCTGAGCGATTAACACTTTCACTGTATAATTGGGAGTATATTGGTTTGGGCAGGGCAGGCTTCCGTTTCCTGTTTGTTGCTGCTGCCTGTTAATCATTATTCAAATGCCGATGTCTCCACCATTGTCTCAGTTGCAAGTCCTACCTGGGTTCTCCTTCCTTTTCAGTTGTGAGGGGCCTGCCAAAGGTTGGTGTTTTTTAGGGCCTACCTTCTTATCATGGGATTATTTCAGCAATGACGTGGTGACATCAAACTATGAGAGTGGTTTCAACCGGTAACAGAACAATTTGGGACCGTTCCAATAATGAGCAGATTAGGGTCTCTGGGGCTGAGCCCTAAAATATAGTAGAGCAGAATCGCACAGCCTGATGAGTAGATCAGGGATATCTTCATAGTAGCGAGGTTTCTGGAATGTTTAGCCTCTTTCGTGGTGATTGCAGTGTTAACGTAGCCGTTTCAAGAAGATTTGTACGTACTTTAAACCTATTCAAGTGTGTTTATGTGCAGTCTATGACGAAGCTCTTGGAACGCTAGCAGAGGTTGGGAAAGGCTGTGCATCCAGCACGTTCATGCCTTTCTCTCCTCTCATCCTTACCTTCATTTATTTCACCTTCTATTAGTTTATTTCTCTGTCGTACAGATGCCTCCCTTCTACTCGTCTCATCACTTTGCCTTAGTCTTCAACTCTTTTTATAACTTTGTGCACATGATTTTTAGCCATCCAGCCTTCTGTCAGCAGACAGAGATTCATCTGCCCTCGCTAGGCTTCCTTGCAACTATAGCCTGACCTGCTCACTCGTTCAGATAAGGGCTTTGATCAGCGTCTCGTTATAAAGCTTTTCCTCAATACCAGGCGCTTCATGTTTTGCTGCAGTTTGTGGGGACAGTGGGATAAGTTGTTTCACCGAAGTGAATTACTTGGATGCAGTAACTTTTTTCTTTTTTTATGTATTTTTAATGCCCCCCCCCCCCCCCCCCAACACATCCTGGGGATTCCTGAGCTGCTCTTCTAGGCTAACATCCTGATTCAGCGTAGCGCTTCATCTTTTAGTGTACGACTGTGACATGTTGCAGACCACCATCTGCTCACCCAGCCATTCGTCCATGGGAGGGGAGGGGAGGGGGGGAGAGGAGAGGAGAGGGGAGGGGCGGGGTGTGTGGATTGGAGGACGACTTCGGATCCTGGGAATTTCTAGCTTGCAATAGGAGATCCACTAGTAAAGTTTAATAGTTATTCGGACCTGAAAAATATGCCTTTCCTTCACTAGGCCAAGAAGCAAATGGCCCCAGGAATGCAGAGAGACACAGATTGGAGGCGACTAGAGTGCCTGCCCGCTTTTAAATCTTGCAATCGTGTTTTATTGTTGGAGGTACAGTCATTGCCTTTTTGCAGGTGTTGTAAGTTCACTCGTTTCTTATGACGTTTTTTTCAGATGTGGCAAATGAGGCGGCACATCAGAGTCGTTTTTTCCCCTTATTCTGTCCCTTTCTTATTCATGGTCTCCTGCGTCTTGATGGAAACTTGCTCCCTACGGCTGTGCCTATTGATCCATTAGAGATGAACTGGTCATAGTCCAAAAACAGCACTGCACAGGAAAAGAAAGCGAGAAATGCAGGCACGCATGCACGGCTGATAGTTCAAACCAGTCCGAGAATGGAGTCAACGGGTATTGCTGAGGTCTAGAATAGGCCGAGGGTGACCACTGTTGACATTGCAGCACTATGCTGGAATATTGAGGATCGTGCATCCCGGGTTTTTGGGACTCTCAAAGACTGAAGTCTCGACCAATGTGTAAAGCCTGCGGCATCCTCCTATTTTCTGAGTCCACCGTGCCTTCCAGTGTTTTTCTTGTGCAGTCAATAGGAATAATGTAATCTTGGCCCCTGTTAATTCCTTGTTAATGCAGAATGTTTAGCATGAACCCTATTAACCCTGCTGAGGGAGAACCCCCAAGTCCTGCCTACTCTGAGCTGTGTCTGTTGCAGGACGCATCCTGCCCAGATTTGACTCTGCAAAGGTCTTCCTCCAAGGAACGTCCACAATGGGAGTGTTAAGCTGAGAGGAGGCTTCTCTTGCTTTGAACCTACAGATGGCCATCTAATACACTGCAGAATACCTTGATTTCCCCCTATCCTGTGCCGGGTATTCAGTTGTGTGCTCCTTTGCACGTTAGGGATTCTTTGGCACCGTGCTGCTGGAACAAACAAAGCTTATATTTCCATGCTCCAAAATTCTCTGGCTTGTGTCTCCCAGTGACAGATGGCACAGATTATTTTTTTGTGATGGAATCACCAAGGCAAGCACATGCTAGGCTGTTCGTGGTGTAAGTGATATCCCATTGGAGGGAAAGGGTGGTGCGTGTTGCGTAACTCTACTAATTATTCCCGGCAAGATCAAAGGCGTGAATGCCGCTGTCCAAGGTGGACGCCACTGAGCTGTTCCAGTTCTGCCATCTGAGCAGTTTCCTATTGGTTCTGCCCAGGCCCACCAGCCCCGACTGTTGCGTTCCAAGTGGCTTTCTGCAGGGACGTCATTTCACCAAAATGTCAGGGATAGCAGAAGTGACATCACACGACCTTTGACCTCTGACATCACAGGAAGTGGTCATTTGACCCCACCCTCGAGGGACATCTCGGGAAGTGATGCACATGACCTTCCAGCCCTTGACAAAACGGAAGTGACATCACATCGCAATACATTGTTCCTCAGTACACTAAGAAAAATATGGTGAGAATATCACTGTAATATCCCGTAAGGGCTAAAAGAGTTCAACTGGACGAACCATTTTACTGATGAATCGGGTACCATTTGGCTTTGGTCCAATACTTGGGAAACGGTGATGTTCAATGAAGTGGCGGGTTTGGAGGGGGGCTTGAAATCTGTAAGGGGATCAAGTTGGCTACTAACATTAATCTCCTTGAACTATTCCCCATATTAGTAGCTTTTACCGTTTGTGGGGATCAGTTGACCAACAAAGAAATAGGAAGTAGCCCTTTATTTAGTCCCCTGAGCAGTAACTAATGAGAAAAAGCATGTGTGAACTTATTACTCAATTCTAAGCATTCGTTAACACAACAGGGGATTTTGGCCAGTGCCGCGGAATAGGGCACGTATGGAGCTGCAGACGAGGGAGAATAATCTGGTGGGCCAGGGCAATGGAATGCACGCTGCAAACAAGGCTGCTTGGGGCTGCTAATGCAAAAATGGAGAAGGCAGCTTGGTGCCTTCCTCTCAGACACGCCACACCTCCTAACACTTGCCACACAGTGTGATACCAACAGCAAATGGGCAAAACATGGGGACAGCCTTAGGACAGGAAGAGTAGGACCAAGGTGTGAATGGCCGTCGGCCAGATGGGCAGGAAGCCCCTGGTAAGAACATGCCTGCAGGCATGAGAAGTAGAATAAAAGGAGGGAATTGGAGGTAAGAAATAATTTGCCCTTGGTACTCTGGACGGAGCACCAGCTGTCATCCTGTGTACACAGCAGACTTCTTTTCTTTCCCATCCCCACCCACCCAGAAGGAAAGGAGGAGAAAGGAATAACAGGGCAATGAACGGGGTCTACAAAGTCGTGGGAAGAAGTTTGCGGCACGGGCCAGGTAGATGCCACTGTCCCGGTGACCAAAAGATAACATTTGTTTCTCATTGTGTTTTTGGACAAATTTACCAAAATGTGTTGTACGATTATACTTTTGCAATAAGAACCTTGGCCTTTTATTGCCAACCATAAGACAATGCCTCAGGTCATTTTACAACACTAAGGTAACCGGTCTGCCGGCTCTGGGCTCCAGATTATATAGAAGCACGGTCCAAAATTCACGTATCTGCCACCACCACTCGCTCTTCCTGTGTCACTCGCACAGCATTGGATCTTGATGCTGGCAAAAAAGTAACTGATTCCTATGGAATCAGTCAGCCTTTAGCACCAGCTACATGCTGTTGGATTCCCTAGCAATCCATACTAAATGCATCCCGCCATGCTTGCTTGACTGGAGGTCTTCCCACTTGTTTCCACTATGAAATTCAAATGGTGAAAGTAAACCCAGGTGCACTCAGATTTGTGTTTTAATTTATCGTACTACATAGTGCAACAAACAAAATTCAATGCAAGGGACTGCAGTGCATGCAAGTGCACATGTTGGTGGCCCCCTCCATGCAATCTAAAAAATAAGCCTGATAGTAATGTTGTCTGACACCTTGTCCACTGTATAGGTGCTGATTACACTGTCTGCAAGGTGCCTGCATACTTTGACTGTTAAGGGAATTGGTTTTGCAACGTCTAAAGAGCATCGACTTCCCTGAGGCGAGATTTGTAGACGGGTCCAAGAATGATAGTGCTGATGCTTTGTCTCATTTTAAGTGGGAAAGACTGCAGAGACTGGCACGAGAGGTGGATGATCAGACACTGACCCCATGTGACATTTGAAGTTTTGGACCCTGCCGTTGAATGCCCTGACAGTGAATGTACTGTCCCAAGCCACAAAAGCTAGATACGAGGCTGGTATCCTTGATGTCAGACGAGGGTATGCTGTACTTGGGGAATATTGCATTAGCAAGATGAAAACGCGGAGGTGGATTTCATCCCATGGACGTGGGTGTAGGGAAAATCTAGGTCCTGGGTAGCGGGCATGGTGTTCGATATGGCCTTTTATAAACCAGCACTGGCAATGCCAACGTTTCTGCTTGTGTGTGTAGCCACGGGAAAAGCACTTGCCAGGCACTGCTGTAGTGTGTTTAACTGGCCATTGATGGTAGCAGGTGCAAAATGATGCGAGTATCTGGGCATCGACTAGCAGTGTCTGACCCATGTCTAATACTTATACACAAACCACAACTGTTTGCTTTACCAATGCTAGTTTTAACAGGACGTCAGTGACGTGCACGCTTAGTGCTTATATATCGAGTGACTGCAGGCAGACCTGCATGACATTTTTATTCCATCAGTAGCCGGTTTACAGCTCCAACTAATATGTTAACTCTCGGAAGACTGCTTTGAAGAAAAACTGACTGGCACCTTGAGTACAACGTTTGATGGTAAGGCTTGAATAAAGTGAGCTCTGAGTTTCCACAAGAAAGTGTTTTGGGTTGGGAAGGGTAAGAACTGGGTGGGAATGGGCATAGGGATTGGCATGGCCGTGGGCAAGCAAATAACCAAACGGCACCTACAAGCTTTGTGCCACTCCTCGTATATACCATTTCTCCCTTTCTGTACTCAAATTCAATAGTTTCAGCTTAAAGGTGACCAACTAATAGCCCAAAGTAAAAAGGATGGAAGCTGGGAACTGCTTCTTAGCAGTATCCTGGGTAAAGGAATGACTGGATGGGCTGAGCTGGGAAGAGAAGGATGGGGGATCTCTTTGGTCATTCTGGAGGAGCTCTTGCACAGCTTGCATGTGTTGGTTTACATATACCAGAGGGACTGGGGTGGCACTACAACCTCACCGTTCCAGCTCCCAAGGCCCAACAAACCCTCCCGCCAGTGCACAGACAGAGGATTCAGCCAAGGGCAAGTTACAACTGTAGTTTATTACAAAAACGGACAGGGATCAAACAGGACATTTGAAATCTCCCGGACTCGCAGCTCCCAAGACAGGATCAGGCCATTTTGTTACATTTCTACGTCACATGGGGCTCTTCTCCCAAAAACCTATGAGAAGACATGATTGGGTAGTTAGGATGGTACTGCCTATGCACAGCACATGTAGGTGCCACTCTATTGGTCCTCACATAACAGGTGGCTGGCCTGCCCCCTCCCCAAGAAACTATCAATTACATTGTTGCAGGGTTGCTCAGTGCACGTTCTCAAGGTGATGAGAAAGACTAGGTGTCCCCAATGTAACTGTTAGTGATACCACTTTTGCCTGTGGGAGTGCCCTCAGTGTTGCAACGTTGTTAAAAAATCAATATTTAAGTTCATGTCTGTGTTGCTGAGAACCGTTTGTCTTCCCACTGCGGGTGGATAATCATTGTCTGGATCGGCTGCATCGTGTGGTTGAGGACCGCGTAATCGAGCTCTCGGGTCTGCAATTAATGAGGATTTGGTCTGCTCTTCTGTATATGGCTCTGAACCTTGGAATGTGATGTTTGTCTCTGAACCTGGCTGCAAGCCCTAGCCTGCTGTTCTATGCAGCCTAGTTCTGCTTTCCTTCGTCTCTCGTCCTGTGGATTGTGGCCTCATGTAACCTTCTTATAGTTGCACTATGAATTCTCTATATTTATACTGTGCTATGTTTCCTATGGGTTACTAGTACTCTGTTCTGCCAGGCGTCTTATACGATCTTGTAGTTCCATAGGGTTAGTTGCGATAAGCGTGTGCAAGCTTGCGCTGCATCTTCTCTTGCCTTGCGTTCAGCGTTTCTGCACTTAGCTAATATGAAAATAAGAAAAGCTTTTGACAGTATGTATCTGTCCTCTATCTACAGAACTGTGTAAACATGTTCTTCGTGTGAGCACCTGTATGTCTGTGTAACTCCGTGCATGGCTGCGAGTTTGCTTCATGCCTAAGGTTGCATGTCGTGGATTCACTAATGACGTTGGTACAATGGTTTTCCGTTAGTCAATATGATCCATCAAGGCATTTGGATCCATGTTCAGGGTAGCGGCACCTGTACCAATAAAGACATTGACTGGATAAGGTTTGAATGGCTGTCGAAGAGATGTGGATGTCACTGGCCCTCCTGGGAGCTGTCCAAACAGTGAGTTGCTTTGTGCGTTCTTGTCTCTTCGGGCTGGCCTGTTCAAGGCGGTGAGGAGGGGCATTCCAGGGAGCCTCTCTTCAGACTCCACTTTGGTAAATCAACCCACCATACCTAGTCACCTTTGCTTTTGGTAGCCATATCTTTGTTAATCCTCCAATATGTCTGTAGTAATTTGCATGGTCCTCGAAACTCCATGTCATGTAACTGCACTTTCCTTCCGTGTTGCACCATACCTATTTCGCGCCGTACTTGTTGTCAAAGGGATCGTTGAATGTTATCATCTCGGTCAGTAACAGAGGGCCCTCCTTTATGGATGCCATCAGGTTATTTCTTTTTTCCACTATCTTGCCCTTTTCTTCAACATTTATATCCACTAACACTTCCCTTCCTATCATTTTCTCAGTCGCTTTGCGACATTGTGTAATACATATCTTAATGACACGCACAGTCCTACTGGTACTAATATTAGTGTTCCTAGTAATACTTTTAGTCAGTCTGCCAACCACGTTGGCATACAGGCCCATATGTATATGACAGCCATCTTTTGTCTTTTCTTGTTCCTTTTGCTTCCTCCTCCATTTTGGTGTGCATTTTTATCATCTTATTACTGCTTTTGTCAGTGTGCCATTCTGTCATTTGCGGGCACGTACGTGCAACAGGAACTCCCGATTTCCATTGCTGTGAGAAGGTCTAGAACATATCTGTTTTGGAGAGCCATCAACCTTTCTGCTCGGAGATATATTCTTTATTGGATTGAAGCCATTTACTGTTGACTTTGTCTGCATCAGCTCCCATTTTATCTGCAACCATTTCTCGTTTGTGTACGTTTGCACAGGGGGCACATCGTCCAGTGATGCTTCTGATGCTGAAGAGAAATGGTAGTCTCTTTTTACCCTACTTGCATCCACTAACCTATCCTTTCTTTTCGTATTGTCCATCTTGGGGGAAATCCTCTATCTTAATGTCCCTCTGTGGTAATACTAGTGCTGGCATATTGATGCATACCAACGTACAAACTCCTCGCCAGTAGGGTGACAGCTTCTTGTACGCCTTAGATCCGCAAGTCCAAGAGTGATCCAGTAGTACTGCTTTTCCAGTATTCATTGATGGATGTTTTTCTGTGTACCTGCATTCTTTGTTTTCTCCAACCTTTACTGTTCCATCCTTCTGGAAACACAATGCTGGTTTCTTCAGTGGTATTATGGGCATTGGTCCAGATTCATTGCCCACCCAGGTCAGTAGCTTGGTGCTTGCATCCGAATCCTTCAGGCACTTGTAATTTGCTCCTTGTACTGTTTACCGGTGCTTGTACTAAGGTGTGTGCCTTGCTACTGACCACTCCCTCCTTCAATCCTTCAGCTGTGTACAAGCATGTGTGGTCTTTCCCAACATCCCGGTACTCCTCCCATTTCCTTGGGTCTTCTCTTAGGGCATGGTAATTCCTTGAGTGTTATCGTTTTGGTCTCTCCTTTCTGGGGCCGTCAGTTAGTATTGTATGGCCTGGTCTAGCTGTCAGTAATTGTTCATCATGTCAAGTGTCTTTATATAACTGTCTTCATAGGGAAATGTTGCCTTGGGCATACATCTGAATGTTGCTGTTTTCCCTTGGAATCTTCCTCGGGTTGGAACCATGGATAGGTACATAAGGCATTGTGCTTTTGTTGCTGGTATTTCAGTTGATGTAAACGTTCTAGAGGCACTCCTGGCGTAGGGGATCAGAATTTGAACAAAATAGAAAAAACTCCTATGAAATCCCTAGCGCGAAATGATAAAAAAAAGCGCATAAGGGTGGTGGTACTATCGTTCTGAACAGACTAGATTATATTAATGAATGCCATAGGCAATTGATGAATACAGTGTGTTATAGAATTTTGCTAGAAGATCCCACTCAACTGCTGTTAACCAGTATAGAACTTAGTGGGTAAAGCTGAACTACGTGGGTGGCTGAGCAAACAAGAAGCTGAATTTCTGATTAACACCATCTACCACGCCCACCTTCTATTGTCTGCCCAAGACTGGTAGACCAATAGTGGCAGGGATCAATTGCATTCTAGAAGTTCGTCGACCATTATTTGAAAGGCTTTGTTAGCCAAATGCAATTCTACCTAAAAGATATTACAGAAGCAATAAGAACATTTGAGAACTTAGAATTCAATCCTAATATTAACCTTTTAATAGGATTTGATATAGTTTCCTTGTATGCAAACCTACCTCAACACGCGACTCTAGCAGTTATAGAGGAAGTCTTATGGAACACACCTGATACAGACCCAGTGCCCAATTCCTTCATTATGTGGTGTGCCGAGATGGCTTTAACTCACAACTATTTTGAGTTTATGGGAACCTATTATGAACAAATAGAGGGTACAGCACCAGCCTAGTCAATGTCTATGTAGAGAGTTTTGAGAAATTGAAAATCTACTGATACCAATCCATTTAAAGAACAACTGAAACAGTGGACCCGATACATAGATGATATACTAGTAGTATGGGAAGGGTCACAGGAATCTGCCAATTTGTTGCTTAAATGACTGAATGTTCAAATCCCACATTTAAAGTTTACTATTACTATAAGTGACCAATTCTCTAATTTTTTGGACATCACAATCTTTCTTAGTGAAGAATATTTACTTCTGTGACCTTTCCATAAACCCATGGAGAGAAATGTGTTGCAAGACTATAATAGTGATCATATTAAACACCTGAGACAACTGCAATTCTTATGGCTTAAACGAAACGGTAGCCTTTGAAACAGAAGCCACAGTGCTTGTGTCTAAGCTGCACGATTGTGGGTACCCAAAGAAACTAGTGAGGAAGCCCACCAAAAGGGCCTTCAACAACAGACTCACTGCTGGATACTAAACCGACAAAGAGTGGAGATAATCGGCTAGAGTGTGTGTCTTCTTTTAGCAATCGCAGCCTGAGGATCCGCAACATAATGAGGAAACAATGAAAACTGTTTTAAAAATAGCAACACCCTTTCGGAACCACTTTTTTGCCTACAAAAAGTGTATCAATAGGTAATTGCGTCAGCCAGAGCAAACCGAGCGCAACTAAGCCTCAAACTTCTACTATTCTTTCCATGTGGGGCCTTAACCATATAGTGGGACATCTTGGTGTGCCTGTGAATTTTCTATAAAATCAGATTCGATTGATATTGGACTGAATAACCCATGGAAACAAAGGTTTTCCAACTGCAACTCGGATCACGTGATCGATCTGATCACTTGCCCATGTGGATTACAGTACATAGGAAAACCCAAACCGTAAAATGAAAACTAGAATTTTCTAACACAGAAGCTGGTTGAAGAACAAAATAGAAAAAGCACCCATGGTGAAATATCTTGTAACTAAGAATCCTTGTTTTGAGGATTGTAAATGGCCTGTACTTCAGACCATTAAAGGTCCCACTATAAAAATTCAAGAAGACCAACTCCTGCACCATGAACAAGAACTTATTGTTCTCACTAAAATTGATACAATACGGTTCAATGAACTATTGAATGGCACAAAATGAAATAAGGGGGCACCAATATTTGACCGTATTGACACTGCAGGCCGGTTATACAATCCATGGCTGGTTTTATCATTATATTGAGGCTGAGTAATTCCAATATAGGAATTACTCCCATCTGTATACATTTTATTCATATTTTTTTCAATTTAAATAATCGCCCCTAGTTAGCAGTGGTGAGCTTCACGCTATGGGCTGTAGTGTTCCAAACGGTTATGGATTGAGCAGCTTCATAATACTCATTTTAAGATGGCTGCCAAGTTTTACGTGAGCAGACCTTTCCTCGAGAAAGGTTGCAGGGCTTTCAGCGCCATTTTGTTTTACCTGTGTAATCTAATCTCACCCAACATGTGATGCTCATTTTGAACACCATCTCTTGATCTGATGTCCTTGAATAGGTATTTGTCTGTAACTGTGGTCAACCTGTATCCTTCTGCCATGGCGATTACTGCTCGCCATCGTTGTCTGTGACTCTAATTCTAATGGCACTATTGTCCCTTCATAATCATCTAATTGTATTTCTGGCCTGAATAAGTATTAATTTGGGAGGCACCACATTTCCCCCTGAATCCTTGACAGCCATGCTATTATTTCTGTCCCACACTGAAACGGTTCTTAGTCTAATGGCACCCTCTCTGTACCTTCTGTCCACAATAGGCTTGAATAATCTCCCTCACATTTAGGTGTATCCCAGGTGTGGAACACACTATCCCCTTGTCGGTGAATTAGATGGTCATGTTAAGTCTGCTCATGATATCTCCCCAGTATGTTTATGGGTTTCTATCGAGAATAAAGTGGGGGAAAAGCTAAGTCGTGTTGCCCTATGGAAAGTGCAGTACCTTCTGTGAAAGGAACCAATACAGTCGCCCCAGAGAACCTATGAGCATTTATGGTATCGCCTGACATACTATATTTCCCCTCCCCGGTTGTAGGATCTAGTCACGCCCGTGTCTACACGAAAGGAAAACGTCTTGTCACCCTTATACATGGTTGGGTTGTGTGTAATCGATGGGATGGAACACAGCAAGTCCATCTGTTGGCTGTCCTATTGAGGGTATAATGACATTCTGTTACCCAAGAATGGATTGCCCCCCACTACAGTGAACCCCCACCTTTAATTTCCTTATGGGAGTCGTTGTCATGGAGTCGGTGCGTGCCACTGTCATGCTGTTGGGTTGTGTGCTGTTCTGCATCTGCAATATCTGCTGTTCTGTGTATAATTGCTCTGTGTTGCCCTGCATCTGTGTTGCTTGCGAATACTGCTGCATGGGCACTTGCATTTGTGGTGTGTCATGGATTGGTGTCTGCGTGCATGCGTTCGGTGCCTGTCCTTGTTGCGTCTGGTCTTGGGCATAGAGCTCATTCTGTTCCTCTGGATATGCTTGCTGGTATTGCATTCCCTCATTCTGTTGCATCCCTCCTCTGCTCCTATATACTCTTGAGATGCCCTATCTGGGGTGGTTCTGTCACTTGCCTCTTATACCCTCCTTGGAAACATTCTGTATCCTCCTGGAAATCCCCCTTGGTTCTGTTGCATTTGTTGCCCATACCCGCGTACCTTTGGTGGTCCCCCTCTTCCTCAAAACCTCCCGCTCCATGAACCCACCTTGCGTGGGTGGTCGTGTGTACTGTCTGTGGCACACCTTGTCCTCCCGGGCTTGTTAATACTCCCCCTTTCACGTGGCGTATTCTTCATGAATTTCAACTCCTCCTGCGTTCTTTGCTCGCCCCTTTTCCTCAAGTTCTCTTGCATTAACCTACAGTAATGTACTATTTCAAGTTCTATTTCTGACCATGATTTTGCTTCCACCCCCACCAGCTTTTTCAGTTGCCTTTGCACCTGTTCTGGCAACCGTTGGCATAGTATATGATAGAATAATGCCACTGTTTTATCCCACGGTTCTCACATTTCAAGGTTCCCAGAGCTCTTGAATAGCCTGAATATACTGTAGTGGGTGGTCTTCTTTCCCCATTCTGCATGCCATAATCACACTTATGTCTGACGTGTCTGAGTACTGCGTCCGCAGAGCTTGCCATACAGCTGCTTGGGTGTTAGCAAACAGCGAACCATTGTGCGCTGTGTTCTGGGTTGTTACTCCTGGGTACCCCACCCTCTGCCTTACGTCATCGGTGGCCTCTCCGAGGGTTGCCACTAGTATGCCTTTTATGTCCCCTACTACTAATTTCTGTCCTTTCATCATTCTTTCCTTCTCGTATATCCATTTCCCTGCACCCGCGGTCAACGAGGGTAGCCTACACCAAGTTTTCCTTGTCTATATGTCCCCATGGTATGTACCGAGGTAGCCGCCTCCCTTTTCCAGTAAGGGCATCTGTGTGAACCCAATCTCCCTGTCAGGTCCTCTTGCAACTTGTATTTCCCCCTCTAATCTCCCGGTGTCTTTGGTGGCGGTGAACACCTTACCATTTCCCCCCTCCTTAATGCCGGGAGGTCCCTGAGCCTCTGTGCAGATGGAGGTACATTCTCCATGCTGCACGATTCATACCTGGACCATTGTGGTCTCTCGTCCTTGTCACCCTGCAATTCCCCTGTGTGTCTCTGCTCCCCATGTCGAGCTTCATTTGGTCTTATTCCCTGTCGACCAACAAACAGGTTGTCCCATCCCCTCGTGCTCACTCTCTGCCAAGGTATCTTCTGACTCAGTGTCTCCGGGCACTGTCAAAATTGTCATGCAAGCTTAGTCTCCTCAGTACCTTGCATTTCTGTGGTTCCCCTCCTAAGTCCATCAGGATCTTTCTGCCCCCCCCACCTCATGGAGGACCATGCATCAGTTGTGTGGCAGCATGGCTGCCCTTTCATGTCTTACTGCGATCCTGATCCGCTTGCCTATTCCTTCCCACGTTCTCATCAGACGCGGTTAAACCCCATCTCAGCCTTATTTCTCTCACTGCATGCTGCTCCTTGTTATTGTGCTGTTGCAAGCCGCTCTAGTTCCTACTTCCTTCTTTCCAAAACTTACTTTTCCTTGTCATCCTCTCTCTCGATCTCAGAGTTCCCTCTTTCGAATGGATTGTGCCCTCCCATGTATTCCTTCTGATATTTCCATATCCAACTTTCTGCTTCAGAATTTTTTTTTTAATGAAACATTTTATTGTTTTACATAACATGGTCAAGTCGACCGCAGAACAAGAAAACAAAAAGCCAACAAAACAAAAGCAAAAGCACTCCAGGACAGCATCCCCAGTCCAAAATCAACACATTATTAGTATCACTGACTACCAAGATCTTCTCCCCACGCCCTTTCCCCATCCGTTCCTTCAGTGAGTACCTTTGTCCCGGCCCTCAAGGTCCATTCTCCTCCCACATCCCCCATATCTTAGATGCTTTGGTTGGGCAGCCTCTCGTACCATAGATCTGACGTTCCAGCATGGCACACGAGTCCATATCCAATACCCATTGTTCCAGTGTCGAGAGATCCGGCACAAGCCATTTTTGTGCAATGTTACGCTTCATTAGGGCCGCCGCTGTATTTAAAAGCAGTTTCTCCCATTTGTTTGAGTCCGATTCGTCGGGTACCCCCAGGACTAGGACCCGTGGGTCCAGATCAATAGAGTGGGTGAGTGCCCTGGACAGTTTTGCACAGCAGGCGTTCCAGAGGGCGCGGATCCATGGGCATGACCACAGGATGTGGAAGAAGGTTCCTTCTTCCTCTCCACATCAGAGACAGTTTGCGTTTGTTGCCCTCTTCCAGCCATATAAAGTAGTCCTACGGTAGTAGACTCTGTGCAGGATTTTAAGTTGCACTAGCCTCAACCTAGAGGAAATGGCCACCTCACGCGGGTGCATTAGAACCTGGATCCAGTCCTCTGGGTCTATTTCCCCTACATCTCTTTCCCATTTAGTCTTTAGGCCCAATAGTTCCGGGGTAGCAAACGATGTGATAGCGTTGTAGAGGGTGGACGTGCATTTGGTGGGGATAAATGCTGGCAGTATATTGCGTTCTATCGGTGTATAGTCGGGAACCACGTCTTCCGAAGGTATGTGGGCCCTCAGGGCGTGGGTCAATTGTATAAAAGGGTATCATTCGATATTAGGCAGTTGGAATTTGTCCTGCACATCTTCGAATGAGATCAATTTCCCGTCCCTCAGGATATCTTCTACCTTCAAAATTCCCGCTCTCACCCAGCGTGGCCATGGTTCAAATTTCCCAATTTCCTTTAAGTTGCTATTTTGCCATAGGGGTTGCGCCGCAGTAATTTTATTCCCCCTCACCACAAACGCATGTGCCTGTCTCCAAACGGTGGTGGTATGAGTCTTAGTCGGCGACAGAAGGGGCCGCTGTGGAGACTGGTATAGTAGGTGTATTGGATCTGTACCGTGCATGGCTTCCACCTCGGCCTTAATGTGAGGTAGTGCCCGGTCCCCGTAAAGCAGGTCATTAACCACCACGAGTTGTGAAGCCCAGTGATAAGTTTGGAGGCGGGTACCCCTATCCCGCCCTCCCAAATAGACCTCTGCAAAGTACTCAAGGCTATACGTGACTGACCTTCCCCCCCGCACCCCTTGATGAGTTTCCTGAGGAGGGTTTCTATATGGTTGAAGTCAGAGGTGGGGATCGTGAGTGGGGCATTCTGCAGGACATAGAGAAATCTTGGAAGTGCCATCATTTTAAAGAGTGCAACTCTGCCCATGAGAGTCAGGGGGAGAAGTTTCCAATGATGGACGTCATTAACAAAGCGGACAATGATGAGCTGGAGATTGTGTATTGCATATTTAGTAAGATCACTCGTTATCCAGATCCCCAAGTACTTAAAGCCCTGTCTCTCCATCCGGTACGGGCAGTCCGGTGGGCTGGCCTGCTCTCCCCCTTTCACCGGGAAGAATACTGATTTCTTCCAATTAATTCTCAGTCCGCTGAACTCCCCGTAACTAACTAGCATCTGGGTCACTATAGGGCAGTTTCGTGTCCGATCGGCCATGTATAGCAGAAGGTCATCGGCGTATAGGGAGGTTCGGTCTTCATGTCCCTCGGGCCATCTGAATCTCGTCCAGGCCCCGCTCTGACAAAGCCAGAGGGCCAGTGGTTCAATCGCAAGGGCAGAGAGGAGGGGGGAAGAGGGGACACCCCTGTCGTGTACCCCTACCTAGAGGGAAGGATCGGGAAGTCCACCCGTTTACCCTGACCTCTGCCTGGATATTTGTATATAGCAGCTTTACCCATCCCAAAAAGTTTTCTCCAAACCCCATGCGTATCATGATTTCCCATAGGCTGTCCCATCGGATTGAATCGAATGCCTTTTCGAAATCAATTGCCAAGAGGGCCAGTGGAGTATCAAGAATAGGAGCCCGCTCCAGCGCAAGGTGGAGCCGGCGCAGATTCGGGTCGATTTGTGTAGCATGAAGCCACATTGGTCTGGGTTTATCCGAGTGTCCGCTACCAGTTTGAGCCGATTGGCTGAGAGCTTAGCCAAGACTTTGGCTTTGCCATTAATTAATGAGATTGGCCTGTACGAGGCACATTTCTCCGGGGGCTTGTCTGGTTTAGGGATAACTACGATTGTGGCCCTGCATAGGTCCTGTGGGAGGGAGCCCTGTTCTCGGGCGTTCAACAGCATCCGATGCAGGGGGGGGCGCTATGTTATTACTGCCAAGTTTCTGCCAGGTTTCAACCGGGAACCCGTTAGGTCCTGGAGTTTTCCCTGGTTGCAATTGTGCAAGGGCTTCTGTTATTTCAGCTTTTGAGAGATCGGAGTCGAGTACCTCCTTCTGCTGCTCAGACAGTGTAGGGAATACTATGTCGTCGAGAAGGGTTGGGTCAAACGACTCTGTTGGGGCCTGGTATAGTGCAGCATAGAATTGGGCAAAAGCTTCCGCTATCTCAGCGTCCGACCGGCATCTCTCTCCCAGTGGGGTGAGGATCTCCCGGACACATCGCTGTCCCTCATCTCTCTTTTCCAGCCAGGACAGCATTTTCCCGGCCTTGTCCCCAAGTTCATATATCCTTGCTTTGTATTCCCAGTGGGATTGTTTAGCGTTGTCCAACATAAGGTTCCGGAGCTGTTCAGTAGCCCGTTTAAGGAATATTTGGGCCTGAGGGGTTGGGTCAAGGGTATGTTCGTTCTCCCATTGGGTTACCTCCGTCTCTGCCTCACTTACCTTTCGAAGCCTTTCCCTCCTCTTATTCGCCATCCAGGAGATTATTTCTCCTCGCAGCACGTTTTTATAAGCCTCCAAATCACTGTTGGGTCATTTTCGCCCGTGTCATTAATCTCAAAGTATTCGGTCGAAGCTTCCGTGAGGCGGTCTACCAATTCCGGGCAGCCCAAATAAGTTATTCAGCCGCCACATCGTGGGGGGGGGTTGTACCTTGCAGCTGCATCTCCACCACCGGAGGTGAGTGATCCTAGATTCCCCGGGGAAGTAAGTCTGCCGAGAGTATTCTGAAAAGATCCATATGCGGGACAAAGAAATAGTCTAACCTAGAAAGGGAGCCGTGGGCTCCCGAGTGGAATGAGTAACCTCTGGTTCCCAGATGGAGTTCCCACCACACATCACAAAGACCCAAGGCAGATACAAAATTGGACAGCCTCGTTGGGGTATTTGGACTGCGTTGTCTGAGGTGGGAGCGGTCCATAGTGTTACACATCACATCATTAAAGTAGCCACCCAGAAACCACGTATCTGGCTGATACTTGCCCATCAGGGTTGTCAGCTCCTCCAGGAGTTCTTGCCCCAGTCCTGGTGGGGAATAGACTGAAATAAACCCAAACCTCTCCCCCCAGAGTGTCCCCAAAGCTAGCACATAACGGCCCCTAGGGTCCTGCTCCATTTCCTGCAGGTCAAATGGGACGCGCTTATGTATAAGAGTGAGGGTGCCCCTGGATCCCATGGTATATCCCGCATGAAAGGCCGCCCTATAGTTAGTCCGCTGGAAAAAATTAGTGTGAACCCGCTAGGTGTGTCTCGGTGAGCAGGGCCACGTCGGGTGAGTATCTACTGAGTAGTTGCTAATTAATCATCGTTTGATCGCGGAACCCATCCCATTCACATTCCAGGTGAGGACCCTGAGGGACTTGGGATGTGCCGTCAGTGGCAATTGAGATTGGTCGGGTATCATCTAGCAAGTTTATTAGAGGGGCAGGCAAATGATTTACGGTGGGTACAATCCCGGTGTGTGTCGTGTGTACCGTGAACCAGCAAGGATTGGTGACTGAGATGCCGTCCGAGCGTGCTGTGGTCCCAACTGACCAGGAACCTTGCCATCTCCCGAGACCTAGAGGAACAAACACTCCTCCCGACTAACCCCTCCCTCTCCCTCCCCATACTGAACCCCAATTTGAAGTACCTGTCGCCCAAACATTGTTGACACTCAAAAGGGGTGGGATGCCAGCTTGAACAGTCCCTACTGTATTCCTACTAAAAAAGTTGGGGGGTGGGGGTGTTTATGCCCCAAGTGCGAGGGTAACAACCTCTGCTTGCCGCGGTGTGGATGTGTAAGCACCCTGTGTAGGCCCTTTGTGGTATTGTTCATGAGATGGTTACCTGCAGACAGAGGGTTCAACTTTCGACGGGGATCAGGGTGGTGCCCCGTCTCCCTCAGCCCCCGGTATGGCAGGCGGTGGCCGCTGGTCCGGTTCCCGATGCTGCTCCGGCGATGGTCCAGGGTTTTTGTTCCTGATACTCCTGGGTTTCGACCAGTCCCCTTCAATGTGCTGCTCCGCCCACCGCCATGCCTCACCGGGGTCGTCAAAGTGGACTGTTGTGCCCTTATGGTAGATTTTCAACTGTGCAGGAAAGAGCAGGCCGTATTTGACTCCAAGTGACTGCAATTGTCTTTTGAGCTTTCCAAAGGATTGCCTTGCATTCTGTACTTCCCTTGTGTAGTCAGGGGTGGGGAGGCTAGGCGGGACCCGTTGAAGGTTGTCGTGCCCTTGGTACGTGCCATTTGTAAGAGTGCATCCTGGTCCCGGTAATTCAAGAACTTCGCTATTACAGTTCGCAAAGGAGTGCCGGGCAGCGGCCTACCTGTGGGCATTCGGTGTGCTCTTTCTATCGAGAAAAATTTTGAGGAGTGCAAGTCGAATAGGTCCGTAAGTAGTTGTTCCAGGAAAAGTTCCATGCATGGCCCCTCATCTTTCTCGGGAATGCTGAGTATGTGAACGTTATTACGCCTGGATCTTCCCTCACCTTCCTCCGCCCTTGCCTCCAGAGTCTGAATTTTGGCTGAGACCCCATGGAGTTGTTGTTGCACATTTTGTAGCACCTCCTCTGTATTTGAGATGCCCTGCTCCGCTTCACCAGTGCGCGTGGACAGTTTCTGTAGGTCATGTCTGAGGAGGGATACATCCAGACTTATTCGATCCATCTTCTGCTCCATAGATGAGCGAGAGTCCACTATGGCCGCCATAACGTCCTTTAGGGAGAGAGCATGCACGGATTCCGGAAAGCTGTGGCTGAGAATCGTCCGATTGCAATGAGGGAACGGTATATTATTCGATCCTGTTTTGCATAGTAGGTTTTTGTTTTTTCTTTACCCATGGTTGTCACCTGGTCGAGCGGATGTGTTCTTATGACAGAGAACCTGCCTTGTGATCTCACCAGGTCAGTCTCCCTTTCCCAGCACTGTGGCAAATCATCGGGTTCTTCCCCGCGCCGTGGGGGGTGGTTAATGCAGCTTACCACTTGCGGTCAGTACTTGGATGTTTGAGGGTTCGGGTCGAGCCGCAACTGCAACTATGCTGGGAGATGTTTCCTTTGTCACGGTTGTCCTCTAGGTATTGCTCGTGGGGGCCCCTTCGGTAGCGTTGTTAGCCAGGGCATCTTGAGGGGAGGTTCAGTGTGTTAGGTCTAGGCCCTCTGAGCCCGTCGTGATGCAGGTGGTGGTCTGAGTAGGTATCTCGGTAGATCTGTTCAGCGCCCCCTTTGTCCCCGCACCTCACTCCGTAAAGCAATGTCCCGGACGGTGCGTGAGGGGTGGTTGCCCTGATGTATGTAGGGCCGCCTTTCACCCCCCTTTGTGCCAGCTCCGGGTCAGCAACGGTGCCCCAACCTGAACCTCCGCTTTCCCCCCTCGCCCAGGAACCCAGGGGACAAGATTGTGCTGCTCCGTACCTCGTGGTTGATGGACCGCCTCGTCTCCCCTCTCCTCCAGGCACTGTTCGTTCTGCTCAGCAGGGCCCTTATCGGCCCACTTCGGGGAGGTCCTCTGTGTCCTGCTTGCAGGTGGTGGTCAGCTCGCCAGCTCCCCGGGCTGGGCCTGGACGTTGCGTGCGATTCTTGCGGATCCTCTGCCAGCCCGCATTGCCGCGAGCCCTCCAGGTAACGCCCATAGGAGCAGGGCGGGCACCGCTCCGCTCTCCCCCGGAGCTCCTCATCCGCCGCGGCTCACCGGACGCACCTGCAAGGTCACCAGGGCCCGTGGGCCGCTTACGCCACTAGTCTCGAGAGGTAGCCCGATCTCCCCATCACAGTCGCACGCGCGAAAGCCCACCAGCGGCCATCTTGCTTCGGAGGTCCGACTCGCGTCCCTGATTTTCGGACCGCCGATGTTCAGCACAGCAGGCGCCCACGGCGCTCTAATTTCGCAGCGTTGTGCCACAGGATATCCGCTTTCTGCAGGTCTCTTTTGACGCAACAAGCACTCACAAATCAGGCTATATTTGCAGGATGTATGAAGCGGCAGCAGGAGCCGAAGGGCCTCACGTCTGCATCGCCTCGCAGTTGGCCATGCCCCCCGGAATTCTTTTTCAGTAGAGGGCACTGCGTGTTGATGACTGTCAAGTCGATGTCCCTCTAAGGCCTCCGTCTCGATGTCGACATCATCAGTGGTATAAATGATTGTGCACAGTGTCCGTTGCTCAGTTATGTTTTTCCGCGCTTCATGAGCTTTGGGAACGTGACGCTCAGATCTGTGAAGAGAACTAATTCTTCGTGTTTTTGTCAAGAAAACCTTTGATTCCTCGATACGAGATGGCCTCTTCGTCGGCTCCATCTACGCCCTGATCCAGCTTTGAAAAAAGTGTCAAGATTGTGGGGCAAAGATGTCCTTGACGGACCCCCACAGGGTCTGTCTATGGGGCCTTGGGGCAGAGCATCCCTGTTCGGAGTGTGAAGAGTGCCTTTTAATGACAGCGAAAGCCTTAAGGGAGCGCAGAGGGAAGCTGGAGAGAGGTAGGCCTAAAAATCAATCACCCCTACTAAATGTACTTCGGACCAGTCTAGACTGCTATCTTCTCGACGAAATAAACACTCCCGATCTAGGTCTCGGAGCGGATCGCATCACTCATCCGCTTCAAAGCACAGCAAAAAACGGTGTCACAGAACGCCTTCTACATCATCCTCCAGTTCATTGGAGAGTAACATGCCCCACCAAAAATGGCTCCCCAGCTCAGTGGGAGGAATTTCGTAAAAAGAAATGGTGTTGGAGAACGCGGCCTTGCCCCTCCTCCCTCCTTCCCGGAGACGCCTAAAGGCAATACCCCAGGAGAAAAACCTGGTAAAGACAAAAGCCGCAAGTCATCTACCTCGGCAAATCATACTCCTCGAGCGTGTGACAAATCCTTGAGTCAAGTCAAAGCCTCTTCGACGCACAAGGCGTTGACACCGTCGACTCGCACATCGCCGCTGATAACTGCATCATTGACGCCTTTGGCCCCTGTGTTGAAAGAAAGATTTTCAACGCCTCGTACGTCGACCCTGTCGACGCCGATCACTTTGATCCCCTCGATCAACGTCATTCAGACCTATCACAAATCCATTGAGGCCACTGACGTCTATGTCGACTGTGACAAGTTTAACACCTCCTGTAATGACTGCCAAAGCTCCTTCCTCATTGGAAAAGGGCTACACACCACTATCACGCTCTGATTACCTCAGAGCTTTATCCTCCATTTATGAGGAGGGAGAGGATGCAGATACAGATGCAGAAAGACCCTTTGGTCTAGAATGTATTGGACCTCACATTTCAGAAGAACTGATTCCGGAATCGGTTCCGGAAGAGGTCAGATTGAAAGATCTGCAGGATTCCTTGCAGGAAGCAAGTGGAATAGATACCTCGCCAGAGATAGATTTTAGCAAGCCTGAACCAGGGGAACATACTATAGGTCACTCGTGAACAGGCTCATGGAATACATGGGGTGGTCTAGGCCTGCACCCGTAGATGAACAAGTGAACAAGATGACCTCATGGACATTCTTGATAGAGGACCACAAAAAGATCCTAAAGTACCCTTTCATAAGGCTTTGCAGAAAAGTGTCCATCAATTGGGAAACGCCAGAGGTTATTTCTGCAGTCGGTAAGAAAATGTCAACAAAATAAAGAGCTTCATCTGCAGACCCTCTATACTTGTCTAAATATCCATCCCCAGAAAGCTTGGTTGTTGAAGCTGCAACATCGTCGGGAAGACGAACTGCATATCCCACAATCCCGCAGGATTGTGACGATAAAAAGGTTGATGCCATGGCAAAGAAAGTTTTCTCGGCATACAGCATGGCGCTAAAGTCTGCAAACTCAACATGCACGCTGGGAAGATTCAGCCACACCCTTTAGGAGTGTGCTCCAATGGTGGCTGACCGTCTCTCAGAAGGGGAAGAACGAGACGTTTTCTTAAATATTATTAAGGACGGAAGGATGCGATGTGTGAATTCCCTCCAAACCGGTCTTGACTCTGTTGACGGCATCAGCAGAGCCATGACGGGTTGTACCACAATCTGCAGATTTGCATGGTTGCGGAAATCTGGATTTTCTCCTGATGTGCAATCCAGACTTCTGAATATGCCCTTTGACGGCATCCATCGATTTGGTATAAATGCTGATGACAGTTTGGAGAAGTTGCAAATTTCCAAAATGGCAGCCAAATCGCTTGGAGCTGCAATTAGACAAACTTCAAACCTCCCCACAGGTACGCCCTGGAGAGCTAGGTCCTTTCGCTATTACTCCGCGTTCAGAAAAGGCAGAGGACAGCCAGCTCAAATGGGCCAGAAACGATTCACCTGTGGTGGACGGGGCAAGGGTACTATGTCCGCATCTGCAGGTGCTGCTTTACCCTCAGCATCTGCTTCAGTCATCCACCGGGGAACAACTTTGTTTCCAGATCCGCTCCTTATGCAGGAAATTTTGAACCTGCTAGAGAAAGGTGCAATAGAACCGGTACCTGCGGCGGAGAGGAACAAGGGTTGGTACTCCCCACATTTTCTAATTCCAAAAAAGGACGGAGGAATGAGACCCATGTTGGACTTGTGGGAATTGAACAAGTTCCTAAGGAAAGACAAGTTAAAGATGGTTACACTTTCCCAGATCCTTCAGGCCCTCCAACTCCAGGATTGGTTGGCATCTGGACCTTCAGGATGCTTACTTTCATATGCCAATACATCCGAAGCAGAGAAAGTACCTGAGGTTTTCCATTGGCAGCTCTCACTATCGGTTTCGGGTTCTGCCATTTGGGCTGACCACCGCCCGAAGGTCTTCACCAAGCTAATGGCGGTTGTGGCAGCGAGTCTCAGGAGAGGGGGGGTTCACATCTACCCCTACCTGGACGATTGGTTGATCAGAGCAAGTTCCCCAGAACAAGCTCGGAATCATCTAGATATTGTTTGCCACTTGCTCCACAGGTTGGGCTTCTCCCTCATCTTTAAGAGGTCCCATATGATACCATCTCAGAAACACCAATTTATTGCAGCAATCCTGGACACATCCCTGGGAAAAGCCTTGCCACCAGAGTTGAGGGCTGAAGACATTTTACAGATGGTGACAAGTTCCAAAAAGCCCAATATCTTCCAGCCTTCGATTTTCTGAGGTTGTGCGGTCTGGTGGCATCCTGCATCTTTTTGGTGCCTCAAGCCCGCCTAAGGAGGAGATCCCTCCAGTGGGCTCTCAGGGCCCAGTGGTCACAATTCCCAGGAAAGATGTCAGATCTCCTTCAAATACCGAACAGATTTGCTCTGGACCTTCAATGGTGGGCTTCTCAAGAAAACATCCTGAAGGGAGAACCCTTTTGGCAACCATGGCCGGGGATAACGGTAGTGATGGACGCCTCACTTACGGGATGGGGAGCCCATACCAACGATTTGACCATCAGCGGTCGTTGGTCTCCATCGGAGTCCAAACTACATATCACCCTTTTCGAGCTGAGAGCAAACAGACTAGCGCTTCCTGCCATCTGTACGGGGAAAGAATGTCCTGATAATGACGGACAACATGGTGGCCATTTACTACCTCAACAAAAGAGGTGTAGGCTCATTACAACTGTGCAGAGAGGCAATGCAGCTCTGATTTTGGGCAATACAAGAAGGAATCTGTCGGCATTCCATCCAGCCGGAGAGATGAAAACAGCGGAGGACGCTCTGAGCAGGCAGAGCAAAGTATCACATGAGTGGCAACTAGCGCAGGAAGTCCTTCAAGAGATCTTCGCCCTTTGGGGAACTTCTCAAGTGGATCTGTTTGCAACGAATGCCAACAGGAAGTCCGAACTGTACTGCTACAGGGCCTTTCCCCCGAGAGGAGCTCTAGGGGATGTTTGTGGTGGTGGACTGTGAGTTTCCACTCCTGTACGCCTTTCCTCCAGTCCCCGCCATTCTTCACGTGATCAAGAGGTTGAGAAAGTTTAGGAAATCCATGGTCCTAATTGCCCCGGATTGGGCCAGGAGAACGTGGTACCCGGACCTTCTAGACATGTCCATCTGTCCTCAGATTAGTCTTCCACAAAGAGAGGATCTTCTCTCGTGAGAGGAGGGTGAGGTTCTCCATTCGGATACCAGGACTCTCAGAAACCATGCGTGAAGGCTGAAAGACTGAGGTACAATGATTGGGACCTCCCGGACGACATAATGGAGGTGTTGCTTTCAGCTGGAAGACCAGCAACCAAATCACTATACCGCTGCCGTTGGAACAAGTTCTGCAGCTGGTGTAGAGTTAAAAATGTTTACCGATTTTCATGCAATACACCGGCGGTGTTCTCTTTCCTTTTACACCTAGCAAATTTAGGACTCCAGATCGGCACAGTGAAGGGTTACCTAGCAACACTGTCCATTTTTAAATGCACTGCTGAGGAACCCTCATACTTCAAAATACCCTTGGTTATTCCATTTTTGAAAGGGTTGACCAATGTTTACCCCAACCCCTTTTCAGGTCCCCCTTGTGGGATCTAATGGGTACTCCTTTTGAACCCCTTCATTTGTACCCACTTAGATTCCTTACCTTCAAAACAGTTTTTCTAGTGGCAATAACTTCTGCACGGCGGGTGAGCGAGTTACAAGCTTTATCCTGCAAACCCCCCTTGCACTGTCTTTCATAAGGATAACGTTGTTCCTCCCAAAGGTTGTGTCAGAGTTTCATATTAAAATAACCTTAGCTTAATTTTACCCTCCTCATCCGGGGAAAGAGGAAGAAGGGCTATACAGACTTGACCCAAAGCATGCTTTGAGTTTCTATATCAACAAGAAAAGTTAAGACAAACTGACCAATTATTTGTGGGATACACAGGTCACAAGCTAGGCCTAGCCTTCACCAAGCAAACATTCTCAAGGTGGATCATTCTAAGTATTGCGGAATGTTACAAATTGGCAGGAAAAGGCCCTCCAGACCTGACGTCTCATTCAACCAGGGGTATCGGAACTTTGTCAGCTCTCCAAAGGGGAATGTAAGTAAAACACATTTGTGCAGCTGCCACATGGTCATCTGCACACACCTTTACGAGATTATACATTATGGATTCCTCCACTAGCCAGAGAACTATATTTGAAAAGGCAGTATTGCATTCTGTGCATACTTAAAAAATAGAAAATGTAACTCCCTTCTCCTTTATACTTTACTGTTTTGGGAGTTTATCAAAGATAAGGAATACGTGGGAGGACACAAGCCATTCGATGTGGCTAGAGCGCTGAAGTTCTACATGGAACGCACAAAGAGTTTTCGCAAGGAGTCACATCTGTTGGTGAACTTTGGCCCTGTGAGCTAAGGGAAGACCCTCTCCAAGGCTTCCATTTCCAGGTGGCTATCCGGCTGCATCACCCATTGTCGCCGTTTGGCGAACCGACCGCTGTCTGGCCTTCCGAGAGCCCATTCAACCATAATGATCGCTGCAAGTACGGCATTCCATCTGGTGTGCCCCTGCTGTACATCTGCAGGGCTGCTACGTGGAGGTCGACCCACATCTTCACAAGGTTCTACTGTGTCGACAGGGATTCCAGGGAGGAGTCCTAGTCTGCCAAGCACTGCTGCGCAACCTGTTCGCTTGAAGGTGAGCCTGGTGAGGATGTAAGAGATGCTTAATGTTGAGATGCTTAATGTTAAGCCTTGCCACTTCCTGTGCTTGTGCATGTGTGTACTGCTATGTATTCTTTATTAATGAGCATGTGAATCCATGCCAGACCCCATTCTGGAGAAGGAACAAGTTACTTACCTTTAACAGTTGTTCTCCAGCATTGCTCTAGCATGGATTTACATGCAAACCCTCCCGCCTACCCCTCTACGGCTCTTCTCTTGGTCCTAGTGCCGCTGTACGTGCTACCAAATCTGAAGATGGCTGCCAGAGGAGGGGCTTAGGTAAATGGCAGTCATTGGCTGGGGGCAGTATGACCCAGAGACCAGTGATTGGCTGTTAGGAGAAAGTTCAGAATTGAAACTGATTTTTTTCTTTACCGAGGATTCCCAGCCTGACCACGGGGAATATTCATGAGCATGTGAATCCATGCAAGACCCATGTTGGAGAACAGTTACGTAACTTGTTCCTTATGCAGCTCTCAAATAGACCGACAAAGGAGCCGGTATTGTTAGTGGAACAGGGCGTTGTTGGGTATTTGGACAGCCATCTCTGTCTGTGTGTAGAGATTACTAGAACATTAGGTTATCCGGAAATGAAGCGGACAAAATCTAGGAAAACGTTATAGTTTTGCAAAACAAACTATGGGCTACAGTCTAAAGGGACTGCTGATATTAGATAGTTTCTGGCCTATGATCTTTAATGGACTGGAAGCCCTGAAACTAAAGGACTTGTCTTGGTTAATTGTTATTTAAGGAAGATTCTGAAATATTGAAGGCTCGAGTTGGGTTTCATATGACTTCCAGCGATATTCTTAAAAAGGAGAGGCGTTTTTATTTTTAAAGCCAAAGTGCTTCCCTAAATGTCTTTGATTGTTGAGGCTGGGGGAACATTTTGCTACTGAGACAAAAAGCAAATCCGTTAATTATGAGCACCTAAACAAATGGCGATGTGCAAAATGGTTGGACAATGGGGATGAAGCTGCTGATTATCGATTTTAAAAATAAAAAATTATTTGATGAGCACTGATTTACAGGATTGGAACTTAAATGATCCCCATTTGTCCATGCTGAAAAACTATCGGGCAGTTTCCCGGGTGAATCACAAGTATAAATTAAATCGGCACTGGCATATTTACTAACCTCACCATCTCCTGCCGTCAGAAATCTGATGTTAATATTGTATACTAACCAACTCCCTGTTCTGGTGGTAACTGGCCCTAGATGGGGGCTGTAGACCAACAATAGATATTGTTGTACGTGCAAATTGAAAAAAATGTTTTGGATACCGCTAAACATGTTTTAACTGAATGTAAGCTTCTGGATTAGCTGTATATGTCCAACTTTGGCCCTTTGGTAACTGAATATATGATATGATCAAAAGTGAGTAACTATTGCCTGTACACAAGATTAACGTCATTGCACGTTGCACTTAACTGCGTTTCAGGTTTCCAGAATATTAACCATGAATGTTTTCTAAATATTTTAGATTGACATTTGGTATATTGAAATTTTATGAGATTCTATTGTCTCTAAAACGAAATAGGTGGAATGGTATGTTCATAGTTTGTTTGACATTTTTTATCTTGATTGATATGCGTTAATGTGACACGTTTAATGAACTAGTCCCACTAAAATAAATATTACATTCTTGTTTTAAAAACTGGGGGATAACCTAGTCATTAAGAACAGCAGCAGAGCATAGGGTTTGGGGGGAGCCTAGCTACACATTGCCAAGTTGACCGTCCGATAATTTATTTGGCTTTTGGCAAGCACAATGTACTTTCTTTATGTACACGGTGAACTTCACCTTTGATATGAGCCTTTACAAAGTAACACTAACACAATGGCAAAAAAAGAATTTAACACTAATTTTGATCATTTACTTTACCACTTTTACTGTGCACCGAGGGAGTCTGAGGCTTATGGGTGTACCATAAACACAAAAAAACAATACTGATGACTTAAGTCAAGCAATGCAATTTAGGGAGCAATGGGGTGGTGTTGAGCTGGCAGAGGGATGGGGGGGGCGATGAAAGGCCTGCTTTTGATCAGTTGTCCACATGCTGTTGAAGAGCAGCTTTGTTTGATGGATCTAAAGTCTGGTCAGCTTCCTGATTCTGGACAAAGCCAGCTTCGGTTCTGCCTGCCTCGGGAGGATAGCTCAGGGGAAACTTGCCCACCTTGGAAGCAAGACGATACAGAGCAACACCGGTTCGATCCCTGGGTCCGTGCTTAGAAACCTCTAGGTATTAGGTGCGTTATAAATAACATCTTATCAAGTGCCAGCAAGAGGTTGCCCAACCCTCTCCAGAAAGGTTTAAGAGTGGATTTGAGCAACAAGAAGACATGAAGTGCAGCGCCAATGGTGATTGTATCGTTTGGTTCCTGTGTCACAATTCCCCCAGGGGATTTTAACCCTCCTTTCGGGGTAGTCTAATGTGCTGGGGAGTTGCACTCTGCATACGCAAATGTGATGGACTTCAATTCTGCACTTTCTGACTAATTGGCTTGATTGCGTGGGGACGTTTTTATCCTTACCCCCCACCCCCACCCCCACTCTTGACAAAGACATGCCAATGCTACTTTGACTGGCACAAAACGTATAATGTGCATGAAGATAGCATACATTCAGGCACGTCTTTCCTTCTAGAAGCACACTATCTAAAGGTTGTGTGCCAAGCTCAACAATCTGCATCTTTATGCAATGATCTGCCCTAGATCAGAGGGTCAAGTCGCTTTGAGCAAAGTGATCATGCTAGCAGGACTAGAGTTCTTTGTCTTGAAAGTAAAGCGATGGTTTCACCTACAGATGAGACAAAACTATTGTTAAGACAAATTAAATATGATTTGAACAAATGACTCTCGTAGAAGGCAGAATGTGTGCTGTTCCGGATTTGGGGTTGTTTTAGCGCAACTGAAAAGTTCAACGGAAATGACTGCATGAGAAATGTACGTAATACAAAATTGTTTGTACAATTTCCCATTCAGTCATCCAAGGTAAAACCCCAAATCTATAGAAACCCTAACCCCATACAACACCCCAAACCCCTTCCACAACCTCGCCCTCCTACTTACCTTTTCTGCCATCTCGTTGGTCCCTGTGACGCCAGTTCCCTTTCACTTCCGTGATCGGGAACCAGCGCCGCACGGTCCTTTTTTTAAAAAAAAATATTCTTTTGGTTGGGTCAGCTGCAGGGGTGTCCCCCCACTTACTATACAGCCTACACCACCAAATAGATACTACAAAATGTCATATGAACATTTTGCCAGTAGAACATTTAGTAGTATCTATATTAGGTAATTTGATGGTGTAGATCATTTGGATTCAGTCATTTTGACAGAATCCCTGTTCTGGACTAAATGTTCTTATTATGAAAAGGGGGGGAAAATGGGACAGATGGTTGGCCCACTGCCTGCAGTTAATGATGAAAGTGAGAGAGAATGATCTTGGCGATTTGAAACTGAGTCTGCAGGCATATCTTTTAATCCCAAGGGCATCAATTAAGAGTTTGAGGTTTCATGCAAAATTGTATTCATCAGATGTCGGACCGGAAGATGTGCAGGAATTTCTACACGTCTCGAACTTTGCAGAGCTGACTGAACGTGGGATGACTGCCTTGGAGGCAGACTTAACTTGTGATGAATTGAAGCATACAGTGCATGCCGTCAATGCTGGGAAGTGTCCTGGTTTGGATGGTCTCCGTATGGAGGTATATAAAATAATGCCAAACAAGGTATTTTTGTTGATAGAGGAGTTAATTAATACATCCAAGGAGACAGGGCTTCTTCAGCAATCCACACGCCATGTGGTTATTTCAGTCCTCTTGAAAAAGTAGAAACCACTACATCTCCTGGGAATTATCGACCAATCAGCCTTATAAATACTGACAATACAATTTTTGCAAAGGCATTGGTTAAGCATTTGGAAGATGTCCTGCCTCGTTTGATTCATCTGCATGAGGCTGAATTTGTGACGGGTAGACATGAAGCGACGAAGATGAGAAGATTGTTTCAAACAATATGAGGCACAAAATTCGAAGGAAGGAGCTGTAATCTTCTCACTAGATGCAGAGAAAGCCTTCGATCGGATCGAATGGGAGTACTTGTTCGAGGTGCTGATGGAGATGGCTTTTGGTGAAGGTTTCTTACACCGAATTACATGTTATATACTAGGTCAATTGCAGCAGTCTCAACAAATGGGATACGTTCTCAAAATATTAGTTTGGAGAAAGGGACACGTCCAGGTTATCAATTATTCCCAATTGTTATTGCGATCGAACCATTGGCTGCTAGACTAAGGATGATGAACGTCTTGCTGGAGTTGATGTTGGGGGTGCTTGCCAAAAGGTTTGGTTAAATGCGGATGACTTGTTGATTCTTAAGAGTTGTATAGCTCCCTTCCAGCTTTGATGGTGCTTATTGACTAATTTTCAAAGGTCTCTGGCTATAAGGTTAACTGGTCCAACTCTGAGGCCTTGCCGGCTTCAAGTACCTGTCTATGGGTGGCCCTGCAGCAGTTTGAATTCCATTGGTGTCATTTGACGTATCTGGGCATCTGGCTCCTAAATCATGTGACATGGACATTTTGGCTTCTAAAATATACAAACGTATTATCTGGGCCAGAGAAGGGAATAAACATTTATTGTTGAGTGGGTCTAAGACTGTGTGAGGAGGTGACTGAGGAGTGGTGGAGGATTTGTGGAAATGTAGCACTCTTTGTTCAAATTGGCTAGGCAGATTAAAATCCTGCATAAGGTGTACTGGATGACGAACTGTATAAGTGTGGGTTCACCGATTCAGACTTCTGCTGTGGATGGACATATTTCACATATGGTATAGGAGTGTACTAGAGTGAGGCTCTTTTGGAGTGATTTATTTGCGATACTTAACCGAGTTTAGAGGATGTCTTTGGTTTTTGATTTGGGGGAAGATTCTCTGTTGGGGGATCTTTCCAGGTCACAATTGAGATGGTTGTCCCAAGCAGCCCAGGTGGCCAAGACGTTGATTCTCTTGAGTTGGAAGTCTTCAGCCTGTCCTTTGGTGGAAGCATGGATACAGGAGATACACAGGATGTCTTTAATGGAGAGGCTTCTCTATAGGACTCGGAAGAAGCCGAATCTGTTTAGACATTTGGGTAAGATTCTTAACACTTTGAGATTTGGATTAGCAGTTATGTTAGGTAGGGGAGGAGGTGGGGTGGGATGTGGTGGGGGCTGCTGGGAGTGTGGAGGGGTTCACTTGAAGATGTAATTACTAGTTCTTGTGGATTTGTTGTTGGAATATTCTTGTTACACTGTAAATTTAAAAAACATTTTTTTTTGTCTTGACACAAAAAGCCCAGAAAGGGGTGTGTCTGTGTCTGTGTCTGTGTGTGTGTGATTTGCCCTTTAAGTGTAAGGAGACATGTACTACCTCTCTTGGCAAAGAAGCGACACTCGTGCCAAGACCTAAGTAGTTCAGGGGAGTTCCCTCTGTCAAACTGTTCTGCTGCCAAGACAACATACTTTTTATTATTTTCTTGTGTCTTCATAACTTTCTATTACCTACATGTATCGAAGCACCTTAAACCAACTGAAAGAGGTTCTGAGCAGCAAGTAGCTTAACACAGGCTGGTGTGTAGATTTAGAGCATCTTAAAACAGGGTAACTAATTTTTTCTTTCGAAAATTGAATTACGAGGGGATTGTCCTCCGACGTATTCCACATCTGACAGTAGCTGCGGTCATTACCTGTCATAGATGTGGAATACGTCAGAGGAACATCCCATCGAAAGAACGTTACCAGATAAGGTAAGTAAATTGTTCTTCTTCTGGAAGAGAATTCCATTCCCTGGCCTACAAGACAAGAAAGGAACAACCCAAGGACCAGAAGTACATCTGACATGGAATCACTATGGTGTTGTGTTCCTGCCCTCTGGGGACTTGACGTAAGGCAGTCGGGTAAGAATCCATATATTGCCCCTCCACTGAATCTTCCTCCAGAATGACTCCCTATGTCATGAAAAGAGTAACAGGACTAGGAGGCCCCGTGCCTGGTGCCACAAGTCATGGGTATTGGGTGCGACATCTGACTATTTACATAAGTTCTTGCCAGTGGTCCACATGATGCATGTGGCAAGACCTAAGCGAGTCAGTAATGCAAACTCTTAATCCAGCTTACTATCAACTGGTGCAATATCCAGCAGCATGCCCACTTAATGATTTGTCTGACCATTGGCCACCCCAGTATAAAGCTGTGATAAGATTCTGAAATTATTAAGGAGAACCTTCCTTCCTAACCGGATTGCCACAGCGTTCACAAATATGTAAGTCTCTTCATTAACTAACAAAATAAGTCCTATGAAGATCAGCAGACTAAGCATGACTTTTCTTTCTATAATAGCACACGAATATTGACCGTTGATTGTCACCATCTTCAGTCTAGGATACTCTTGGATCCGCTACCTCCTGGCCTCAATTTGTATGGTTTTCAGGGGGTCCTCAGTTGGACTTCCATTCCCTCCCCATCCTCCGATAGATACAAACAGATGGTTGTTTCGTTTTTGCTTTAAGGCTGTTGGTCCAATATTGACCCATGTTCATGTGTCTGTGGCCATTGTGCCAATCTTCACAGTATCCACTACTTCCCAAAAATATGGTTTGCACCGAGGCAAAACTTTGCTTTAACACTTTGAGTTAAACCATTCAAATGCCCCCCCCCCACCCCAAACCCCCTGATCTTTATGAACCAGAACCTCAAAGGCCTTGGAACTATTCCCAGTTAATTCTGATAGATCCAATTATGGTGCAAAATCCATGTTTGCAACCATAGGTCATATTCTCGTTTTTATGCAACTTTCTGTGATGTAGGGCAAGTGCTTCAAGGATATCAGCCTAGTCATTGCACGCGTTATGCTCATCTCAGATGGCTTCAGTCTGACCTGCTGCCTTCAGGGGCCTTTTATTGTACTTTGTCATTTCCCGCCCCATGCCTTTTTTTTTTTCTTCATACAGAATTGTTTTCACAGTGGCCTATGTTTTAATAGCTCTAATCTGTTAGGGATTGTTTTGCATGCCAGCCGGATGTGCAGCGTTTCTCCTACATTCCGTGTTGTACCTTGCAAGACCTTCTTGGTGTGCTTTAGTTCTAGCTGCTGTAGTGTACTTCTGTCTACATGGCTGGCGCTTTCCGGTGAAGCTTTAATTTTCCACCTTTTAACAGGACCCGAATCATGAATATAGACGCAGGAACCCAGCTATTAACAGGAAAATGACTTCTTGCAGGTGGACCCATTCAAATGTCCCGGTCTGTTCCGTAGAGAGATTCTGAAATTTAGGTTCGGTCAAAACCAAACCATCCCCTCAGGGGGGAGGATACTAGTCCTGCATGATTCTAGAATCTCTGTAGATGCAAGCATTGTATCCATGAATAATATGCTCTGCAGAATAAAATCTATCATTTCTAGTTGATGTATACAGTGGCATTGGTGAAACAGTTTCTTTGTGTACAAACAGTCTTGTTTCATTCCTTTTTTAAAAATGTTTATTTTGAACAAGGCAGGAAACAAATTCAGTTATACATTACTGTGACCTTTCACACCACACGCAGTTTTCCGTTCAGAGCTGCTTCTTGGCAGCTGTAACCTTCATTCACGGTTTTCCAGAACGGTTTGTTAGAGTAAGGGATCCACGACAAAGTGGATATCGCCCACCATTGGTAGGTCCTATTAACAGTCAACCGGCTCTAATCTTAGTTCGACGTCCTAGTAGTATTATCTTCCTTTTTCTTTGATACACAACATATTGTCCCGGTTATCCTTGGCCAAACCAAGGGTATCGGTTCTCCTTTTACCTGCACCATCATTTTTGCTTTTCAGAATACGTATTGAGGTATTATATATTAAAATACCTACTCCTATATAATTCAGACTGGGTAGAGGCAGCAAAATACTGCTGTACCAATGGGTTTAGTAATTCATGATATTTTCGTGCTCTATGCATCTCCTCAAGCCAAACACCAAGGATCTATGGCTATACATTCATAATTTACTGTGTCAGTTCTTTGTGCTTACCAACTCACTAGTAGAGTAATCACTTTGACAAGACCGCAGGCCCTCTCCATAACAGTCTCCGGGATAAATGTTTGGTTTAGAAAGTCAATCCTCTATAACCCTTTGGCCTGATCTATGCCTACCACTGTTCTGTTGGTTGTCCAGTTTGCTGTTTTGTAATTGTATAGATTCGGTTAGATTATGACTGCACAGACTGGAACATTGATTCGTAATTTAGCTTTATAGGCCTAGTAAGAAAGCTGTACCAGTCACTGTGGGCCCTGAAAACTGAGCACCTCAGGGCTGGGTCCATAAAGCTATTTCCCCCCCCCCTCACTCTTTCCTTAAAAAGAAGAGTCAAAAGAGCCTAAATGTTGAATGCAAGTAATGCCTTCCTATGTCTATATAAATGGAGCGTTGGTGTTCTCTACTTCCTACATTTAATGCACACTACACTGTAGTGTAATGCGCACCGCCGATACAAATACTGTGGAGTGACCATCTCATCATCCCATTCGTAATCACTCTGCCTACTCAAGTCTACATCCAACCTCCCAAACTCACAGCCACCACAAATAGAAACTGAAAAGACGTCAAAAAAGACAACCTATTCGAACAACTGGAGTTAATCAAGCCCTCAACAACAGAACTAGACCTAGCTGACCTAGACGGAAAAGCGGAGATACTACACAAATGGATTGCAGATACAATCGACAAGATGGCCCCAGAAAAACCATTCACACCATCAAAAAAAAGAGCAATGGCAAAATGGTTTACCCCACTACTAAGCACCATGAAAAAAGAAAACAAAGATGGAAACGGAATGGAGGAAAAATTACAATCCAGACAAAAAAACAATGTTCCAGAAGCACATTCGCGCATACAAGAAGGAAATTCAAAAGGCAAAGAGAAGGCATTATGATGAAAGAATCACAAATGCCACCAACACACAAAAAGAAATGTTCCGTATCATTAAAGAAATAAGAAACCCACCAGGCTGTGACAACACCCCAACCCCCTCGGAGAAACTATGCAACAACCTTGCAGACCACTTCAAAAAGAAAATCAATGACATCCGACAAACCATCCAACAGAGGCCAACCAGCAGCGACTCACAACCAAACGAACCTAAATCAGAACCGCAGCACAAACTCAATAACTACCCTCAAATATCAGCAGAGGCATTCGCAATGCTGATAAAACACAGCAAGAAAGCGGGCTCACCGATGGATCCCTGCCCCCCGGACATTTACAAATCAATCCTCAGACAAGGAACACCAGCAGAATACTTCAGAAACCTTCTAAATCTATCACTGGCAACAGGAACAGTACCAAGGATCTTCAAATCGGCTTACATCAAACCACTTCTGAAAAACACAAGCGGGGACGTAGATGACCTACGTATACAAACTAACCCAAGAATATGTTGAAGAACACCACCTGCTAGACCAAGCTCAAGTCGGCTTCAGACCCACAAGAGGTACAGAAACAGCACTACTATCCATCTGGGATGACCTAAAAACAAACGCAGACTCCAACACAACATCTGCCCTTATCCTGCTCGACCTCTCTGCAGCCTTCGACACAGTTAGCCATGACACCCTAACCAAAAGACTAGAAGACATAGGCATAACAGACACAGCGCTACGCTGGACTTAATCATTCCTAGCAGACAGAACTGAAACCGTCTGGATCAAACCCTTCAAATCCACCCCACGAGTCAACGACTGTGGAGTACCACAAGGATCCTCACTATCTCCACTGTACTTCAACATCTACCAAACCCCAGTAATCAGAATCTTCAAGAAACACAACATCAAATGCTACAACTATGCAGACGACACTCAAATCATCTACAAGATCGAAGACACTCAAGCCGATCATTCAAACTTAACCGACTCTCTAAAAGAAGTCTTCAACTGGATGAATGCCAACAACCTGAAAATCAACCCAGGAAAAACCGAAATCATGATCATATCCAAAGACCAAGAGAAGGAAACCGCCATCCCATGGCAAACGGAAATGGGATCTACACCATCACCATCTAAGGTAGTAAAAAATCTGGGAGTCCTGATGGACAACACCCTAACCTTAGAACCGCAAATAAACGCAACAGTCAAGAAATGCTTCTTCCTCCTCCACACGGCAAGAAAAATACTACCTTTCCTCTCCTTCACACACAAAACACTCACCATCGTCGGCCTCATGTCAAGTATCGACTATGCAAACAGCCTCTACCTCGGTATACCGGAATACCTACTGAAGAAGCTACAACGGATCCAAAACACTGCAGCCAGACTACTCCTCAAACTATCCAGAAGAGACCACATCACCCCGGCCCTAAAAACACTACACTGGCTCCCAGTAAAACAGTGTATCATCTTCAAAACAATGTGCATAACGCACAGGGCAATCAGCGGACAAGGAGCAGAATTCCTACAAAAAAAATAACAATCTACAAGCCAACGAGACCGCTCAGGTCAACCAACGAAATCCGACTGGAACAAAAACCTTACATCAAGAAGAAACTCGGAGGCACCGCTTTCTACCACTTAGCCGCAAAAACCTGGAACAACATCCCAAAAGTAATAAGGAACACCAAAGATCACCTTAAATTCAGAAAATTACTAAAAACCTGCCTCTTCAACACCGGAGACTAAAACCAAAACAACAATAAGACAAACGACTCATCAAAAAAGGACATTGACAAACCCCTAGAACCGACAGAAGTACCCTGGGCACCAGTAGGGCTGACGCTGGACACAGGGGTCCACCCGCGAGACCCAGAGAAACGAATACAACTACTCCAGCCAACCCTTACCATCCCCCACCGCCCGTACAGCCACAACTAGGTTCCACGAGGCTGTGGAACGGACAAGATACCACCAATCACCACACAACCGGGTGTATAGACACTAGCAGCGGCACTAGTCGTGTGGAGAGGGTGAGGAGCATGCAAGGTTATTAAGGGAGCGGGCGGAGGGGACAGCTAGATCCTCAAACGGCCTCGAATGAAAAAACGGGCACGTACCTCCTGAGGCTCAGGGTGTACAAGCATCCCGTCTGGTAAGATTACACGAGCCCAACCGGCTCAGTCCAGGATAGAGATGACTAACGAATACCATTAACAATTTCCTTCTCTGCATACACCTCTCAAACTCCAAACCAAACACAACCACAAACCTCTAGCGCAGCAAACCGCACGAACTTCACTACACTGCAACAACAAAACAAAAACACACAGACTCGCACATCAGCACACAACGACTACCGGCCGCATACACCCCAGGCCCAGCCGACGGAACCACCGGGCTGAGGCTGCCAACAGCACATCACTGCAATCTTGCACTTTTCCAGCCTCCACCCACTAACCCACCCTCCCCCCCCTCTTTCAGAGCCGCCAGAGCGCCAGGGGACCACTCCGGTGGTGATAGTGCGCGGTACAAATGACCTTTAACATTAACATTAACTGTTGGTATTTACATCAACATGGGTATGCAGGGGCACATTGATTGTATTCAAATATACCTGTGCAGTCTTGGGGAGGTGGCTGCTGGTATGTATGTGCAGGCCTGTTATTGGTATAAAATGCTGCCTTGGTGGGCGGATGGAGCTGGCTGCGAGTATGTGCCACACTGCTGGTAGGCTTGGAATGTAGCCTTCTGAATAATGTGGGCGCTATACAGATTCATATAGTCTACAGATTCTCCAATTAGAATGCTTTGTGAACATGCCAAGGAGTACATCGTTCACATTCTATTGTGACGTATTGCTTTAGTTGAATGCGCTTGCTGTTTTTATGGGCTACCATATGACTCTGATGTAGTTGTGCTACTATCCTGTTGGTGTATTTTTTTTCTACAAAACGTGACGGGGTATTCGTGCGAGGGGAGGTCGCAAATACCCATTGGACCATCAACGCAAAACGTGCCTAAGCAGAGGCTCGTGCATGAGCGAACAGAAGAACAGGTCAGTTTGTTCGATTACCTCGGTACACGTTTAATGGAAACCGGAATCTGGACTCAACAAGTGGGAAAATCTAAAACTACGAGTACATAGATTTGTGCATGGTGACAGGACGCTTAGAACCGCCCTTAACATCTACAAGCTTCAATCCCGCCACAAGTGTGCTGAGATGTGCGGGCATGCCAGGGCTAAGTCTCTTGAGGTCACATACTCTTCTCAAGAGCATCCTGAACCTACCGGGTGGCACACCAACTACCCCGCTATACGAGAAGACAGGTATTGGATATATTGGACATATGGGGACTGCAAGGCCTTTGATGTACTGGGTACAGGATGCTGTAGAGGAAAAGGTTTGCCCTGGTGTAAACATGTGAAAATCCTAATGTGCTGTTAGTCGTGGTAACGTCTGATAGGAACCACATGATATAATCCCGCAGCAAAAGCTAATCTTATTTACTGAAATACATCGGGGGTCACTGGAAGACATTATTAGCAAGAGCCAGAGTTCCTCATTAGCCAAATAGTTGGACTGTAAACCATTTGTGGGGTACAAAGAGTATTTAGATCACCCCATACCCAGAATGGCACGTATACTTTTTGATAAGTTGGATGCAAAATATTGCTAGTAATCTGCACCAAACGCTGGGGTCTGACCTCCTCGAATCATTGTGATACTAGGGAAACCGATTGATTTTTTGCTGACCTGCCCCTACACATTGTCCCAGACCGTTCTTTGTCACTGCAAATGTACTCGGCATTCCTGAAGCACTTATAGCTTGTAGGCGAGCGGACAATGTGGCCATCACTTGTGCGGTGATGAAATATTTATATAGGTCCTGGCTAGTTGGAGCAAAAGTGGTATAATGACCCTCCGAATTGTCACCACACTTCAGCTGTCACCGTTCTTTACGTATCTCGCAAAGATTGATGTGCAAATGTGATGTTGTTTTATGCTTATTAAATGTTCACTTGAGTCATACAGCACTTTATTAATGTATGTATTTCAATGTTTCTGCTGAATATGTATCAACTTCATTTTTAGCCTTCAGAGACAGTATGTTTTTGCCATTGTCTCACGATATATTGGTTTACTTCAATATGTTATTAGGGTTTATGGGCACGTTATCATGCTATGGGAATTGTTTGGTTTTACGCGGTTGGACTGCGTGATATGAAAAATGTCTAACTGCCAATATTTGGCATAGAAATTAATTTTAAAATCATGATTGATCCTATTTCACCCCGCAATATGATCGTTTTATTGTGTTAACTTTATTTGGTGGTATGCCATTAAAGTAATCATGATCCGGCTGAACATAGTAAACATATCAATCACACTGGCAGTGCCCTACTTTCACTTTGTGTTGCAGGACCCTGCATGCCTCGATCTACCCTATGCTGTAGCTTTTCTGGTACCATCCTCCAGGATGCAAATTAACAAGGGGGGTCCTGGGAGTCCCTCTGCCAGACATTAGTCCTGGTTGCGAGAGACTTACCCAGAGTCTTTAGCTCACTATCTTTCACAGAGAAGAAATATCCCAAACATATCAGTCTTTGTCCTGTCCTGGGGCAGTCCAGCACCGAAATGCTAGGCAATTCTCCTCTGAACAAGAGTACCAACAGCATCCCCAGACACGTGTTTCGGTCTGGTTGGACCTCATCAGTAGGGAGGAGCTGTGCCTCTCTAAGAATAGTGAGCAAGGGGTCCACGTCTGGATTCCCCTAGTAACTTGGGGTGAGACCCAAAGTTACTCAAATATGCAAATTAACAAGGGGGGTCCTGGGAGTCCCTCTGCCAGACATTAGTCCTGGTTGCGAGAGACTTACCCAGGAGGCAGTAATCTCCACAAATTGAGACTTTAATAGGATTTAGACCAAGACCGCAGATGACAGTTGCTACAAAGAGGATCTGGTCAGTTTTACACCAATCTAACCTCCCAGTAGTTAGCCAATGCTTTGGGAGTTTACACTCACCCACTCACCCAACGGACCTCTTTATGGAACCTATGTAAAGCTATTAGTTCAAAGAGCATCCATAGAGGTAACTAAACCCTCATTTGAAAAGAAAATGGTTTTTCCATCTTAAATGAATTTATTGAATTGTTTGGATTGTTACTTATATTACAAAAAAGTCATGGCACTTAATTATCTCACTTGACTTTGTTAACGGGCTCCATTAAGTTTCACGTTTGTACTCATTATATTTGGGAAATATGCTGTAGCCCATGGAAGCGACTTTCATGGGAAGCATAATCGACCCATGCAACATGCTTTTGCGTCCTTTGTTCTCCATTTTGTAGGGTGGGTTGGCATGCCTTAGAACTCTAGAATAGATTACAGCATTTCACTGAACATATGTTCACCTCGTCCCGCTCTGTAATCCACTAGGATGGGCTGCTAATGAGCTCCGTATTTCAGCTAGAAAAGACAGTCTAGTTGTAGAACTGTTATTTCCATACCAAAAAAAGCTATAACCATGTTTTTTGTTCTCTGTGCGGCAGTCTGAATGGCGACTGCACTCTGCTCTTGCAAGGGATGTGATTTTCTTTAAAGGTAGTTTGTGTGATGATCTCTTAGAGCAGCTTTGCTCAGTAAACTGTCTGCTAGCGCATCTCGTATGTACGGGACTCATATGCACAAATGGAGCTGTGAAGCAAAGGAGCAGTGCACATTGGAGATGCCCCCAGGTGGTTAGAAGAAAGGGTTCAAGGATAGCGGAGGAGCTGGAGTGGATAGCGGAACAATGGTGAGACGGCACCACAGAATGGGAATTGGGGTCAACTCTAGTGTAGACCCCTTATTTTGGAGTCTTTCCTTTCTTTTTAACATGCTATTTTTCTTCAGAGCATGAAGGTATACAAGACCCCGTTTTTCTGAGGGCTTCCTGCCAAGTGTGCATTATGTTTTGGTAACCCCGATCCTCCTCGTACGTCATTGTATTGATGGGGTTCACTTACCAAGGTTACTAGATGACTCCATGGCATAAGGGATAGCCTACTCTAGTCCTGGACTTTGCTGTTTCTTCAGTCCATGTTTGTCAATTTAAGTGACTCAAGAAAGCAATTCCCAAAATAGATTTGATGGAGGCATGAGGTATGGGACATGGTGTCACTGCTGATCTGGAGTCATCTGTTAAACTTAACTGCATGGACCTCCGGCATGACCAGTTCCATGCATAGTTATTGCATTTGCAACCTTATGTGACTCTCTGTGCCAGAATGCCCCATTGTATAGATGAATTGCCTACACTAGGAACGTTCTTGCTTAATTATAACTGCTTTAACATTGTGCTCTTGATTAACAAACATTTCTAGTGAAATCTGCTAGAAGTCTATGCTTTCCTGCCCTTTAAATTGTACTATATGGGGGCCTCTTTGCTTCAAATTCTGCACTTTCTCTCTGTGAAAGTTGTCAGATTCTTCTGGGTTTTCTTTTTCCAATAATATTCCAAAGTTTGTCCCTGTGAAAGCTAGTACCCAACTACACTGCTTCCCCGAAAGACCTAACCATATCGCTTCCTTGCCAATCGTCTCCCTGGTGATTGGGCCTGAGGGCCGGCTATTCTACAGCCAAAGCACCAGGCTGCTGACGGATAGATTGGAGGCCAACCCTTTACAGTATGAAGAGGAACAGGAATCGCAAACTCTACAGGCCCTTGTAGTTTGAGGTGGTTCTGAGATGTCTTACTAGCTCCAGGTTTTCTGTCTTCTATTAAGGCTTTTATGCTGCAGCCCATCACCACCATAGTGGGTTCTTACTCCATTTTCTGGATAGTGGCACATTGCACCCCTACCCTGGATGAACCAGACTTCGGTCTGTAGTGGAATGGAGATAGGGCGGTGGTGGGGAACGGGGGAGGGGAAACGAGAAGCGGAGTAGGCTGACATTAGACAAACGATTGAATAGAAAGGGACAAATGGGTTTAGGAAGAAGGTATAGCCTTGTGATAGTAGGGCTGCGTCTAACCATTGGTTGTGAATGAAAGGATAATTGATCAGAAAGAAAGGGAGTGGGATAGTGAACTCCACCCATGAGGCTGAGCAGTTTTCTGTAAGGGGCAGTTTCATGTACCATTTTATTAGATGGCACATGGTTATGTAATGGATTACAGTTGTGCTCAAGCAAGTCATTATAGTGTGGAGGTGTGTTCACCACAACGTTTTTACGTGTCCCATGTAAACTGGGAGGACCATCTAGGAATGCCAAGCTACCTGGCAGGAGTGCTGAAGCCAACAGTTGGCCCTGTGTAAGAGGAACAGAAAAGGGGAAGAGGGTGGGGGGAAAAGTGGGAATCTCAAGCCTCCAAGGGCCTTACATTCTTGGCAAATTGAGGAATGGGATTGACTCATCAATGTGAGGTGAGGTGATGTGAGATGCATTACTTGGCTGTGGGCAATAGAATTATTGGGACACATACTCTACTGTACTGAAACCTATACCCTGGGGGTCCTATCCAGGATGTGTTGCACAGACTGTGTAAGAAGGTGAATGTGGATGCCTGGCAGAGGGTGGTTAGGAAGATATAGGGCCACACACTGGACGACACCAAGTACCCAACACCAGATCCCTTGTGTGCACTGCAGCAGTCACTTAACTCTGTTCAGGGCACAGCCTACTTCAGTGCAATTTAGCCAAGGAGACACCGGGCATTGCCAATTTTGAGCACCACTCCAATCCCACCTTTAAACCAGCAAGTCACCCCAGCAAGTCACCACATACAGGCAATCTTCATGCGAAACCCCATCCTTCATCGCATCTGAGCTGTTGCAGCGAATGCATCTCCGGACAAGGATATAGCGCTGCACAGTCCTAACAACAACTCTTACAGTACAGCCGAAAGCGCTTTATACATACCAATAAAAAAAGAAAAATGAAAAAATACCGTTCACGTTGACATTGACGGGCGCAGGCGCAGAATGGAAACTGCAGACCCATTGCCGTGGCAGCACGCATGCCAATCCGAATTTGATGATGTTGAAGTCCCAGTAACCCGTGTGGTGATGGTTTTGCCTTCCCGAGAGCCTGGCTAACAAACCTTTGTGTTTTTTTCGAGAGGAACGCGGTAGGTGCGTTCCCTGCACTCGCTGCCTTTTGACTGAACCTGTAACTTTATCTAAAAGTTTGCTGTAATTATTCATCCCACTTTAAAATATATGGTCGGTTTCTAAGCGGCATTTTTAATTTGCTAAAGTCTTGTGGCAAATGTGGGGTTTGTTTCCCTGCCTTTGTGGTCGATTCTATTGTGGCTGAAAAACTGCCTATTGATTTAATGTGGTTCATAGTAGCCCACAAAATTCTTCATTTTCTTTTCCAATAGTACCACCGGATGGTTGTGCTTCTAATAATCGTACTCGGGTGAATGCTTTTTGCACAGACACTGACGACTTAGTTAACTTAGTAATCCCTAGTGCTAAAGCACTTTGCTGTGTCACCCCTCAGTTTTCTTTTTTTTTTAGGGTGAGGGCATTCCGCACCCTGTATAGGAGAGTACCGCATTTGCAGAGTGCTTTTCTTGCACATGGGTTTGTTTGTCTCTTAGGGAAAGCTTGTGCTATATATGACGTACTCTAAAAATAACATGTCTGTGTTTGCATTAGATACCATGTCCTGGTAAACACATTAGTGGCGAGTAGAAACTGATACTCTATGCTCTGGCAAATAGGACGTGGGCGCTAAAGTGATAATATTACACTAGCGGGCCCACAGCAATCTCAGAGAGGTGTATTGGAAGGGCTAACCTAGGGTCTGCAGGTAGGGTTGTATGTAGTGTCCTACCGTTTTGGCATTCGCTCCCTCCACCTCCCAGCATCCTCGCACAGCTTCTATTTGTGTCCAACATCATCTCCTAGGCGACCCACTCAATCTTAAGGTAAACATATCAGATTCACCTTGGCCTTTTAAAATGCAAACCGAAATTTGGACTTTTGACTGTCGGCGATTAGGTTGCACCCAGCACATAAACCACAAGCGGCCGATGTGGTCAATCGGTAGCAGGCACCTGATCAGTGGGTGAGGGGCTGCACGGCCTAATGCCCACAGAATGGTATTGGGTGTGCTGTATACCAGTGTAGATTAGAAGTAAAGCACAGCCTGGGTAAATGCTTTAAGATCTTTGATAAGAACAGAAATATCCTGTTTCGTGACCAGGTCTTCATTCGTGGGGTGACTCGGGACCTTCGAAGGTGCACAGGTCTGGCCCTGCCCTGCCGCATTCTTTGAATGCATGTAATCCGGTGGGGTACCCAGGCAAGGACCCATGCATAGGGAAACGTGTTTACATCAATTAAATAGTCCTCCACTTAAGATGGACCTTCATAGTTGAGCAGAGTTGTTTTTTTTTTATCTGGTTTACACCAAACATTTTTGCTTTGACAAGGTACAAGAAAGCGGCATAGTGTTTAATAATTTAAACAGATCTGACAATGATTACCAAAACGACATTGTTTTCGAGAATAACCTTCAGAATCAATTTACTGCTTGAAATATTCAATATGAAGGAAAGTGACCTGTAACATAGCTTGATTTAGGAATTATTCTGGATGCCGCCTTCATCGCCACTTCAGAGGGAATGTTTAACGGTGGTAGCTCGATGAACATTGTCACATAAGCATCCACTTGGATGTGAGGTTTGACCACCTATCAACATTGACCCAAGCGCTGCCCTCTCTGTAGGCCTGTTGAGTGTCCTGAAACACAGGTGGCTGGCCCAGGACCTTGTACTAGGTTTAGTGCGTTCTACCTCTATGCATTGTTGTGTGAACACCCGTTGGCTGACTGTTTCCAAACTACTGCTCTACCAGAACACTAGTTTCTGTAGGTACGCTGTCCCTCTGCACTAATAGGTCTTGTGCACAGTATCTTGAATATAATTCTATACTCCACTGAGGGCAATGTCATGGCGTAATGATCCCAAGACAGGCTTCGCAGGGCCTCTTAAGGTAAAACACATTCGTGCTCCCTAGTTTTATGCTCTGTGCCTTTTCTCTAGTCCTCATTGCTAGATGCATTTTTTTACTGCCTCCCTTATTATTGCATTATTGAACTTTGCATCATTGAACACACTCAAATTGCAAGCTACAAGGTAAGTTTAAAGTCACTCACTCTCTCAGTTCTTGCACCGTACACAGATTCTTATTAGCCAAGAGTTAATTGTCACTACCCAATGGCTTGTGGACATTTTAAGGCATAATTAAGTGCGTTTACACTCAAATGTGTTCATCTTACTAATCCCACAAGGAGCAGAGAGCTAGGCATGTGTGGTTAATTGAACTCAGATTGTATTATGAGGGATATTGCTGTTCTCCTTTTTCAACTGCTGGGAAGTGACACCCCCCATTCTGATCAGCCAAGTTGTATTGGAAGAGGTTTAAAAATATCGATGTTCAGATAACAATGGTGTTACATTATTATTTTGGGCTCTGCAGGATTCCTCTTCTCCTTCAAACTGTAATGAGTGTTACTACTCCTACATCCCGTCACCATAATGTATGGGGCATCCCTCACTTGGGACGAGAGACAGAACTTTTTTACCAGAAAAATCATCTTCCCCATTTCATTTAGATGAGCGCAGGGACGGGTCCTTGGGAGCATGCAGTCCCCTAACTCCGCTCACCGGCGCTACTCCTCAGTACCCTTTGATTCGTCGACAATATTAACATTGGCAAATGACACTAGTTCTATTGGGGAGGAGGGGGGAGGACGGTGGGACGTATGGAGGAAAGGGGACTATGAACTATGTTTGTCACTACAGTGAGTAACTTATCATTCATTATTCCTGTATCTGTCCCCTTTCCTCCATACTGTATGGGCGATTAGAACTGAATGTAGCCCCAAGGTAGAGAGTTGCCCCTCTTAAGAAAACCTGTTCCTCAATACTGCCTGGCCAAATGCTGCGTCCAGCCTGGCGCGGGCATCCAAGCAGCAGTGCTTTCAGAAGGACGAGGGAGTAGCCCACATAGCCACTTTGCTGATAACCTGCCACGGAACGTGTCTTTGGAAAGTTACCGCTGTGGCATTAACTCTGATGGAGTGGGCATGCATGTTTGCTGGCAATGGCTTGTGCTGCCCCTCATACACCTCCTTGATGGCCATAACCATCCACCTTACTATGGAAGCATTGGAGGCCTGACAACCTGGTTTTGATCCCCCCCCAAAGGTGCAGAAGATGGCGTCTGCTTTACGGAAGCTCTTGGTTCTGTCCAGGTAAAATCTTGGCTCACATCTGACATCCAGACAGCGCAACACCCTCTGAGCCGCATCTTTCGGGTCCACAAAAAATGTCGGTAATACCATCTCCTCATTCAGGTAAAAGAGGAGACAACCTTGGATAAAAGCGCCGAGTGTGTTCAGAGCACCACCTTGTCCTTGTGAATTGTATACGTCTCTGAAGCCACCAGCACTTGGATTTCGTTGATTCAGAGTGCTGAGGTAAGGCCCACTATCAGGGCCGCCTTGGTGGAACTAGCCTGATGTCCGCGGACGCCACCGGTGCAAATGGTTAATGCGCCAGGGTGCCCAGGACCACATTAAGGTCCCAAACCGGGTATGGTTTCTTGATGGGAGGTTACAGACTAGTCAGACACGCCCTGAGTGGGCGAGGTTCGATGAGAAGCATGGAACGTCATACAACGAGCAAGTCAATGGATCGATTTCCTTTGATTCTGCCCAGTGACAGAATCTGGTCCACTTGCTTTGGTACTGGCTCCTGGTAGCATTGCTCTTAGCCTCTTATGATAGCCAGGTTAGCCTGTGACAAGTGCAGATGCTTCAGGGTGACCTATACAGGAACCATGCTGCAAGTGCTAACTTCTGCAGGGAGGAGGGTGAACCACTGTGTCCCTTTGTCAGGAGAGTAGGTGTGCTGGGCCCACCAGGAGCTGTATCAGGGCTGATCCAACAGACTGTGAAGTTCAGAGAACCAGGGTGTGAAGAAATGTGTGCTTTCAAGTATGTATATATTCCTATCTTGCCAGACACTTTGTTGGCCAATACGTGCATTTGCATAATGCGCTAAAACTCCACACACTATGTAACCACTATTTGGAAGAAGGAACTGCTGTTGCTATTATTACTATCGCTACTTTTATATATAGTGTACTGCCAGGGTCTTGTATCATTGTGACAGTAAATGGTGTTGATTTACCTATTCCAGTTTTACTAATTGCTTTGGAAAGATGAAAAGCTCAAGGTTTTCCTTTTGGTTCCTAACTCTGTGGGATGCCACACATGTCTCTGCCACATGTGCATTAGCCGTCTGAGTTTTTGACCAGCTTGAAGCGTTTTTATGTATAGTAACTGAGTGAACTACTTTTGATGGTAGGTCCTTGGTTGAAAAGGTATGAAAAACCAACTCTTTATTTTCCAACTCCATGTGTATGGCGATTCTAGAAATGTTTAGAACTGACATGGAGTAAGACATTTTTCAGTTTTGCATCAGAGGTTTCACAAATACAAAACTAGTGGTATATTGTGTATATAATAGGGTGTTTTGTACATGTTTAAGCAGCCTCTCATCTCAATCACCTGTCACAATACACCCAAAAAGGCTGTCCTATTAAATTGATTTGTGTTTCGGAGTAGATGAAGGGGAAGTTGTTTGAATTTGTTTTTCTTTGTATATATCACCTGGGCTGCTCCTTGTTCATCGCAAGTGCTTTTATTTATGGATGTTACCTTTGTTTGCTTATTGCTTAAACCAATAGGAAAACCATCATTGTACATTAACGGGGTGTTTATTCATTTTATGTTGTGCATTTCATGCCAATTTTTGTTTTGCCGTTTGGAAAATGCACTTAACCAGCTTACCCTTTTGGTTGTGTTTTTAATTTGTGTTAATTAGCCTAAATTAAATGTCATACTCTGTGACCTGGCTCATCATTAAGTATTTTTTTTGTTTTACTCGAAGGGATTTTCAGATGTTGACCGTTAATATTTTTTATTGGCAGTTTGTTTTAAAGAAAAACATCTACACATAGCTAAAATGTGGTCTGACGAAATGCATTTCATGCCACTACATCATGTAAATGGTAGCGACCTGCTGTACATATCCCACCCTTTTAAGGACAAGGGGATTTCCTATTTACGCCTGGGAAGTATAGGTGTATTGTGGTGGTCATTTTTGTGTGGCAGCACGTTTAGACATATGGCCTTGACCACCTATTCTGAGCTTAGTTTGCCAATAAAAACAAACCATCATGGGTTGCAAATTACACACCATTCATCTATGATTGCGCATAAAAGGTTGTCCGTTTCATTGGCATTTGCATAGGTTAACTACAGGTTATTTTGCACATCTCTTGAACAGCTTTGCAGTTCCAGTGGCGATTTAGTTGTATCAATTGCCATTTCATCTGTAGTCAACTGTCTCAAAATTAAACGACACAACTGTATTCTGCAGAAGCTGAACTGGATGGAGCCACTTCAAATATCCCACGCTTACTGTAATCCGCCTCTGTTGTCTCATGTTTTTCACCTGCACGCGGTGCCCCGGCAGGGCCGGACTGGGCCATAAAATTGTCTCGGTCACCAATGAAAAAGTGGCCACAGTTGTAAATGGTAATTCACTGTTTGAATCGCACACAATGGGTAGTTTTTGGAAAAAACGTGATGCAAATGGAGAATTTTAAAGAATGTGTTCAGCAACACTGGTCAAAACTATTAGCCGCTCAGTGAAGTAGCTCATCAAACTGGCCTACATTTCCCAAAAAGTGGCCCACTTTAACCAAAAAAACGGGGCCACACACACATTTTGCGTTTTTGGTTCGGCCATGGGCCGATTGCCCTATAGGTCAGTCTGAGCCTGTGCACTGTATCAAATATCAATTCATGATTTTCAAAATCTAGTCTACTGGATGCAGTTGCTCACACAGGAGTCTTTGGGCATTGAGTGAACTGGTATCGCAAAAGGTCCAAGGATTAAACAAAACAAAAAAACTATATATATCAGTGAAAAAACTTTGTTAAAGGGACGTTATGGTTCCAAGTAAAAGCGAATTTCAAGGGTTTTTCGGAAGTTATGGTAAGCTAAACAACCATAACTGGCGCCACCATCGTGCACTGCTAAGCCTAACACCCAGGACATCAAAGATGACATCACAAATGTCATCGATGACATCACTGATGACATCACATGTGCATTTACCTTTCATGAAAAGTCTGTCCAAGGGATTCTTAGTGTAATGTTAATTTAAAAAAAAGTGTGAAGGATTTTTGGAATAAATATCAAGTGCTAATTATCACATGTTTCACAATGTTTTTTCACTGAATTTCAAAGTTTTTTTTATTAGTGCAACGTAACCATAACGTCCTTCTCAAAGTGGGAACCCGGGGTGGTAAAAAAAAGATTTTTCTTCCCAAACCGGAACGCCTGCGGTGTCCTGGTGTAGGAAGGAAAATCTTTTACCGAGATGGACACCATGGAAAGGGAAGGCGGGGTGTATAAAGAGAACACAACAGGGCATCGACGGGGGGGACCAGGAGAGAGACACGGGGCATGAGCGGGGGTTGGGGGGTACAGGAGGGAGACACGGGGCATGAGTGGGGGGTGGGGGGAACAAGAGAGAAACACGGAGCATGAGCGGGGGCTGGGGGGGGTAACACGAGGGAGACATGGGGCATGAGTGGGGGGAACATGAGGGAGTCACGGGGCATGAACGGGTGGTGGGGGTAACATGGGGCATGAGCGGGGGTGGGGTGGTAAGCCGAGGGAGACACGGGGCATGAGCGGGGGTGTGGGGGGAACATGAGGGAGACACGGGGCATGAGCAGGGCGTGGGGGGCAACAGGAGAGAAACACGGGGCATGAGCGGGGAGTGGGGGGCAACAGGAGAGACACGAGGCATGAGCGGGGGCTAACACGACGAAGACACGGGGCGGGGGTGGGGCAGAACAGGGGAGACATGGGGCATGAGCGTCGGGTGGGGGGAAAGGAGGAGGACACAGCTTATTATGCAGCGCTCTGATGCAAACGATAAACAAAGATGGCGGGCATCTCTCACAATACGACGCACTGCACGCTTCACTGCAGCCAATAGGAAAGCACATCAGATGTCTGCGGACATCACGCAAGCCACTTGCCCAATCCCCGTCCTGTCCGCGGAGCGAACAAGGAGTTGTGTCTGCAAAGCAGACACAGATATCACTAATTTTTTTCACTTACATTTTTGTCATTTTAAAAAAACTAGTGGACGGATTTACACCAAATAAAAAAAAGCACGCTTTTGGGACCAAGCCGCCGCTCCTGCCGCAAATTTGGTGTAAAACCGTCCAGCGGTTTGGGCTGTAGGCGTGAGCAACGTTTTTTTCCGATTAGGTCTATGGGAAAAAAAGTTTTGGGACCCCCCCCTAGAGTCGGCCATATACTTTTTTTGCAAAGTTTGGTGACGATTCGTCCAGGGGGAGCGAAGTTATAAGCCGCCCAAAAAGTGCTCTTTTGGATACTTTTTCACTTATTTTCCTTCAGCATGACGTCAAAAATATGACGGCGCTGAAGAAAGCTATCTGTACACATAAATATGTGCAGAAGTCGCACAAAAAAACTGAAAGGTTTACAGGCTCCGCTGCACAGGTTTGGTTCTGGCGAAGGCCTGTTGTAATTAGTTAAGTCTATGTCTGAATCAAGAGTGCCCGTCTCTTAATACCTGCATTTGTTAAGGTGTTTCAAACACAACATTTCTAAGAGATTTAAGTGGCTTGCATTTCTTTTTTTTTTATAACTGTTTATTGAGTTTGAATAACACAACATAGAAAAAACCATGGATCACCGGCATACATAGGATGAAGGCAACATAGCAATAATAACAGTTAGAAGAAGCCCATAAGGCCGAGGGGCTTGCATTTCTTTAATTGATTTTGTAATCCATTTGTAGTCGAGCTCGGCATAGTTCAGGACAAGTCATAGGATGCACATGGTGTTTCGAGTTAAGTCCCTTTATCGGATAAGCTGTAACGCAACTTAAAATATACTACAGTCAGAAACTTAGCTCACAAAATTGTCAAACTCCTAGAACTCACCAATTCTATGAAATTTGATGCGTTTCACACTTTTTTTGTCTGTTCAGTTTCCGACTCAAAAATGTTATAAACTTAGTTACAGCGCATCGGATGAAGGGTATTTATGTAATGTAGATTACACAATGTTGTCTAACAAACTCAATCTTGGCAACAAGTAGATTACAAAAATTGATTACTAATGTAAATCTCTTTGAAATGTGTTTAATGCACTTGAATAACAAGTGCACGAATTCAGTGAAAGGCGCTTTCTCTTGTTTGATGCAGAAGTTACATTATCACACAGCTATGATAATGTTGATTCACTGAGCCTACACAGTACATCTATGACTGATGCTCCCCATCATCGAGGATATTGGTAACGGAGTGTGTATGTTGCAGTTTAGACACATCTCTGCAGCATATTCACAGTAGCTGCAAATGAGCTCCACAATTTTCTACTCTGCGTCCCCTCTTTTCCTATCGCTGCGCCCCCTCTTTTCCTATCGCTGCGTCCCCTCTTTTCCTCACGCTGCGTCCCCTCTTTTCCGCCCTCACTTCTCGTCCCCTCTTTTCCCTCCGCTCACTTCTCGTCCCCTCTTTTCCCTCCGCTCACTTCTCGTCCCCTCTTTTCCCTCCGCTCACTTCTCGTCCCCTCTTTTCCCTCCGCTCACTTCTCGTCCCCTCTTTTCCCTCCTCTCACTTCTTGTCCCCTCTTTTCCCTCCGCTCACATCTCGTCCCCTCTTTTCCCTCCGCTCACATCTCGTCCCCTCTTTTCCCTTCGCTCACATCTTGTCCCCCTCACTGACCCTCTTTCATTGCTAATACAAAAGCGAAAACTATTGGTTTAGCCAACGCTGTTTTTCTCTGTCATAAAGTTGCATGAACACCAGAAAATATGTCGACAACAGGTTCTGGTATTCAAAGCAACCATTACTGATGCTGTTAATTAGTAAAATTGCCTTAAATGTGTGTTCTGATGCTGAATTGCACTAGAAACGCAGATCAACAAAGGTTGCTTTCATAAGCGCGTAAAACTAGTATACATAGCATGCCAGTGGTCGCAGTTTGTGGGGGGAGTGAGGGGGCGCTGACCATCTTCTAGGAGAGTGGCCAGCAATGGGGTGGCCAGAGCAGCCACACACGGCTCACTTTGTCATAAGGGTCTGGGATTGGCATGTACTTTGAGTAATGACTGTCAGAGCAGAGTGTCACAACTGCAACACCCCCTCCTGACCCCCCACTATTGTGCTAAATGGAATGGCTATTTGCAGGACCTGCGGAAGGCAAGGGCTCCACTTGAAGGACGGTGTGACGAATTCGACCATCCGCACGCAAAAAGTGCACTCGCCAGGGGTTTTTTGTTTTAAAAAGAATTAATGATGGCGCCATTCCCATGCACATTTTCCATGCTCACTGCAAAGCAGAAAAATTGTAATGTACTCTAGGAGGACACAGTTTACCAGTGCTGCCCTCCCCTATCATTTGTAGCTGACACCTGACGGCTGTGGGTACATAAAAGGCCTTTGGCAGCCTGATTAGAATTCCAAGGCCCCATGGATTTGCCGCAAACATTGAAGCATGTTAATTAGCAGGCCTCGGGGAAGTCCAGGTTGCAGGGAGTGACAATGGCGACCAAGCGCCAGACCCCTCTTTGTAATGCAATGTGTCAACCTGGTACTAACACCCCTCATTGGTATGAAAGGGCAGTGAATGTCCTGTCTGGAACCACTCCTTTCAGAGCAGAGAAGTATGTGAATTGTAGGAGATGAAAGTCTGCCTGCAACCTCCTACTTCAAAGGAGGCCCATGTTGTGATCAAGTGCTGTATACGAATAAGTCTCAGTTAATTAGGGAGACACTTTAATATACAGCAGGCAGGAAGATGGGTGGCACTTGGAAGTATATGTTGTCATCCCTCCCCTGTCTGTTGCCAAGCGCCCTGGTTCTGACCTGAAGCATCACTGAAGATTGTTGGTGGTGACCCAGAATTGGTTCATTAAGGTGGGCTTAGCCTACACCAATCGCTGCGGCCCATTTGGCTTTAAAAGAGGGCTGAGCCCCTCACGGATCAGATCATCTGAAGACTTAAGAAGAAGTAAGGAGGACACATTTGGACCCGAGTTGAAAGTACAGTCTACCTTACATCTTCCGCCAGTGAAGTGTGGCCCAGAGTTCCAAGATTGTAGCAAGATCCCGCCCCTAAATATTTCCCAGTGAACAGAGGTAGATATGGGACTCTGGGGACCCGTCCAGCAGCTCCAGAACCGTTACCCAGCTAGCACACAGCGTGTCTTGCTAGGTTCTGAAAGCAAGCTTCCTAGGTGGCAAGTGCCAGAGAGTCTCTGAACAAAGGACATTGCTGTTGCCTGCTAACAGCCTCCTGAGCTTCGGGGGCATCTGCCTTGAAAGGAAACAAGCCCTGCAAAGAAGCTAAGCGCAGTGCCACCCAAGCATCATCCAACATCCATCTTTTTAAGGACACATTTGAGATGGGTGAGTCCTCGAACCGCATCCAGCTGCACCGCTGACTGTCATGCTGCAGTCGCCAAAGCCGTCCGAGACGCCTCGACCAGCATTACAGATCACCAACCAGCACGGAGTTGACTATTCTTGGCCCCCAGCCGCCGCCCCAGACAGCCTGCAGGTGTAGGTCCAGCCTCGCTTGCCGAACTGCCTGCCGCCTGGTACCCGCAGCTGTCTCCCACCACAAACGGTCTCTAGGGCTGCAAAGTGCCCTGTAACCACCTCAACGCTGTCGAGCACCAAGAACTTTGTCACCACCAGGTACATTGTGGTTCTGATCCTCCTCCTGCAGGCCCCTAGACACAGTTACGACCATTTGCCCCTTTGGTGTTGAAACAAAATAACCATGAACAATAAGGCTGATTGGATACCGACAGGAGGGTAGTTGGTAAATCGGAGTGCATCCCTTTCCTTTGTATAACTGTCTGTCCTCTGTGTTGCTTTACAGTGCGGGTTGTAATTGTAGTGTAATAGAACTGTCTGTTGTAGTAATAATGTAGATATTTTGTATACAACCTTGACTGGACAGTCCCTTTTTATCATTGGGTAATTGTATTTTTGGTGTGTTGCAACTAACCAATGATCCACAACCTTGCAGAGATAAGCCTGATGTTCCACTGGACAAGGAGGTCTTATAATTTACTTGTATTTCAATATGTTCAGATCCCTTCTGGTGTACTAGAGGTGTGGGGTTGATTGATTTAGACACCAATATTAATCCCTGGACCACTGGTGCTTCAGAAGTTGATTCGTCTGACGGTCCTGGGCCTCACTCTGCCGGAGGCCTCACAGCTCCCGAGAGGTATGCTATGTCCCCAACGCCACTTAATGTTTGGATGATCACATTTAATTGGGGATCTTATGTTTAAACAGGACCTTTTACGTCTAAAAAGCCCACACAGGTGTGCCTGCAATCTACATCTTCTCTCACGACACTTATTCACAAAATGACCCCTTTCTAAACTTCTGATTATTTCCATATGTCACACATAAAAAGAGTTGGCTTTTTTTCCTCTTTTAGGAATGTTACATTTTCTTTACATGAGCATTCATTTAAGCTCAAGTTGTTTCTTTTAAGGCTTGAAAGTAAGTTCCAGAAGCAAGAGAAGAATGACGAGGGTACATTATCTTGCATTCAGTTACTTTGTACACTTCTATTCTGAATGGGTAGTACAAATCTACACACACCCTTTTTGCTTAAATCTTTTCAAAAAGGATTAATATGTTTGCCAGGTAGTTTATTATGTTTACCATGCAGGCCTGTGGGGTGTAATCAAAGGCCCCATGCCAGCAGAACTAAAAGGCCCACTACAAAAATGACCTGCCGGCCTTCATAAAAAGGATAATATAGCCTTCACACTGAAAAACAGGCCTATTAAGGCAGACTGGGGTTTCAGCCAGTAGCACAAGGAAGGGCCATGCGAAGAAGGCCTAACTGTTATTTCAAAAGGAAAAGCAGCATTTTAATTCACAGTATCAGAAGAAATTCAAAGGTCCCTTTCACATGAAAAAGAGGATTTTCAAACACTGACATCAAAATGGTTTTGCATGTGTTCGCAAGTTAAAGCAAGACATGAGAAAAATGTTCCCCTGCCAACAAAAAGATGTCAGGAAAAGGACATGGTGCGTGTAAACAAGATCTAATGTATATTATGCTTCACATGCAAAATACTGGCAACAAGGAAAAATAAAAACGTTGTTCTATGGGTCACATGAAGATTTCATTCAGGCCCAAGGCAGACCCTTTTGGCTAGTTGGTGGGCAAACTTCACAAAGGACTCTCCCACTGAAAGACCGATTTGTGCATCCCAACAACTGTTTACAAGTGCAATAAAATGGGTCCTGCCAGAGAGTATCAAAACCAAGTTTCCCTAGCCCTGCTCTGTCTAAGGGCAGATCTGACCAGGCCAAATGCTTTGGCTGGTGCATGTCCGGAATATAGGTGGAGGTGTGAAAACAGGGGCTGCAATCAAGACGGAAATCTGAATTCAAACAACCAACTTCAAAGAGACTAATAAACTGTGGTCACAGGCTGGCCCAGAGAAGCAAATGGCGCTGTGGACAGGGTGCTCCAATTTGCATATCCCAAAGATTTGCTATTAATGTAAAATGACCTTTATAATTTAAGCCTTTTGCTCAGCAACCATAAGTCGTACTTTCTTGATTGACATGTCATTTCTTAGGTAATTTCCAGGAGATTTTGGGGATATAAAATGCATCCACCTGCGACTCTGGGAACTGTAATGTCCATCTAAAATGGTTTTCTAGCTGATGTAAAAATGTTCAAAATGTGAGAGCTGGCAAACGGGAGGAGGGTGAAATTAGGAATATGGATAATAAATTGTATGTTCCTAACAATTATGGTTTTTGTAAAAATGTCAGAAAATTGACACACACCCGTGCAATATGGTGCAGACCTGAATGCCGTCATATTAAATTCCCGAGGAGTAGCTGAATCAGAAAATATGGATATTGTGGCAGTTATTCGTATAATTATGAAGTTTTGCAACATAACTAGTTTTTGCCAAAAATTTGACATAAGAACAAATGGGGATTGCAAATGGAAGCAGCCATATGTCTGCTGCAGACTCCTATGCCAATCCTTAGAGATGGGATGGATTTGGAAGGAGAAGGGTAACTGTCCAATCCTATTTTTGAGAACTCTTGCAGGGTACTCCCCAAGATTGTAAATTTGGCAGTGTCATCACTGCTATATTAAGGGGATGCATTATGAGAAAGAGGGAGAGCTGCTAAAAATGACCATCTGACAGAGCTGCTGAAATTTACCATCTGACAGTTGTAAGGAACACCAAAGGAGATTGCATCTGGGTGGATCTGCCCATTACTGGGAAGGCTTGAAAAGCTGACTGGGGCCTATGGCTGAGAGCAGAGTGACCAGACCCCTGCCCTGTCCTTTCAGAGGGTCCCGACATGCAGCTGGCTTTTCTGTCTTTTAAACTGAGATTTTCAACGTAAGTAGACTTGAGCCCTTTTCAAATCAAATGTGGGGGAATCTGATGGCTTTGTGTTCCCTTTATGTTGGGCAAGGGGTGGGGCAAAATGGTGTAGATCCTTATCCTATTTAACTAAAAATATTAATTAAATTAATTCAACTTGACGGATCATCACAGGGTGATTTTTGTTAAAATTAGAAATTAAAGCTTATTCCTGGTGTGCGCTGAAAACTAGTCTGTAATTCAACTGGGCAATCTTTCTGTACAGCTTTGCCAACCCAGATCTAAGTGGAGGGTTCCGAAATCCAAAATTCTCAAATAATCCCAATGTTTACCATCCAACTTCCCCAACACAGACCAAAGTAGGGCGGGGGTCTGAAAAACAAACTGCTAAATCACTGTTTTTATTTACTGCTAGTAAATAAGCATGCAGGAAAAGCGAAATTGTAGAGCATCACAAATGTAAAGTGATGTTATTTAGGGACCAGTGTTGATGATCAGTTATTTTGAAATATGTATAAAGTTAAATATTGCGATTTAAGTTTCCATTACAAATTGTGTTATTTATGTAGAGAGAAGTTGCGGAACTCGCTATATTCAGCCATTATCTACAATGCAGTCCATGGCCGCCACGTTCTCTAAAAGCCTACTTCACTTTTTGGCCTGATCACATCCCACAGCCACGGATTGGCTGATCTTCACTACTCCCGTTCTCCACCCCCACCGATAGGCGGAAGCCAGAGTGCGGAAGTTCCTCGTCTAAGAGCCAAGTAAAAGGCCCTGTCCGTGACGGGCTGTCGGCCGGATTCGTTTTTATTTCTTCTAATAATTGTGAGTACTCGCCTGCAGCTTAATCTGCCTCCCCTCCCACAGTTCCTCGCAACACTGAACTTGCTTATGCTTAAATGTCGATCAACATATACGCACATGCATCTATTGCTATTGACACAACTCTCATCCCAGCATGTTGAAACCTGGGTAATCTTGTGCCCTGGTGAACGTCCGGCCTACCCTGCTATGTTCACATTAACTGATCCAGCTACTGCAGCCTTGTTCCTCTCCAAATACACAACTGATAAACTATATTACCCATGTGGACTACCATTGTGCTGCCCAAAACCAGCTAGTAACTGTACTGTACCTGTACGCTCTATGAACTGCATTGCCATGCCATAGTCGCCAACCGTGCTGCCTGCCTTAGTCTTGTATTGCAATGCCTTGTATTAGTCGCATACCGTTGTTGCCCCGCACAAGTGACTTATTGTGCTGCCCAACAAGTCATAGGTACCACTTGTGTTGCCTGATTCCAACCACCATTGTGTGTCCCAGGCTAACCACCATCAGTACTGTCCGGCACCCACATTGAGTCGCCCTACCACAGTCCCTAATACCACGCTCGGCTCTAGTCTCGATTGCCCATTTATTAATGGTGCTGCCTTGTGTTCTGTGCTCTAATCACTTAACCCATGACTGAACCTGCCCATAGTAATGCAACCAACTTGCCTAGGGCACTGTATTCAAAGTAGCTCAATGCATTTGTAGGCAGTCCTGCTCCCCTGGATTAGCCTGTCTCTTCTGCATGCATTAAAATTCACATTAACTATTTGATGTCACCTTATATGCACGCTGATCTTACTAGAACACTATCCTGTATGCATTGTAGCCTACTGAATTTATGTTAGCATATGCAAACCTACCCACACCGCTCTGCATGTACTTTAGGTCATCTGTACCTGGAATCCCTGTTTTGTATGCATCCCAGCTCACCTGGACTAGCCTATTCCACTGTATATGTATTTCAGTTGTATACTAGCCCCGGCTTTTGGGTAGAGCCAAGCAATGCAGCTGCGTCACGGGGACCTCACATATTGGACTGGTAGCCCTGACCTATTTTATCTTTTTTGCAACCTGAAGCTTTAACTTTTTACGGGTCATCGTGTACAAATTTGGAACTACATGGGGACAGGTAGGGGTTGAAGCGATTTACTTGTAGCGTGTGTGATAACTGGTTCTAAACTATCGGTTAATACAGGGCAAGGAAAGCTGTATGGCGATAATCGTATCAGGCTTGCTTTTTTGCACTGCATTCTGCGATTATTTTGACACCGCTTCTATTGTTTGGGATCTCACAAGGCTGGGTTCAAATCCTGCCTCCTTTTTTCTGTCTAGAGATTTGGTAACATATCGATATTAAGCTTTAGCCGCTGTGTCAATTTTCAGCCAGGACATGTGGTAATGGTGGTGACGCCTTTCGGCTCTACACCAATATCCTATAGAATCCTTTAAGGGATGCAGTTTTCTCCCCACGGTGAAGGCTCGGTCGGCTTGGATTGGCTGATGCCGCGTTATCGCGAGGTGATCCCTTTCTTATGGTGGAAAAACTCTCAGGCGCGTTGGCCAACCCTCCCCCACGAGATGGAACTAGTTATTGAATTGTACTATCGTTTTACGCATCTTGTTTATTCGGGAGGCTTAGTTACTCTGGGACACTAGACCCCATGAAAAGGCCTAGCAGAGCACCCGTTCCCTGTGTAGCAATAAAGCAGTAGTATTTTTTTTTTTACCTTTATCAATGATTTAATGAATGATTTGATTTCACTAGAGGGCCTGCAGAGACTGTGCAAAAGGAGGACCTTTCCCTTTGGCAGTCAGCTGCATGTGCAGTGCTGACTTAGTTCCTGGTAGTTGCACTGCATGCCAGTCCGTTGTACGATGAATTCAGAATGAGCTGGCGAAGGGACTGGCGTCTGACTCTAGCCTACATGTTTAAGAAGCCATGAATGACGCCTGCTCGTCAACAGTTGGATCCAAAATGAACCTGCGTGCGATTTGAGTGTGGCATTATTTTGGGACGTGATTAGGGAGGATGGTACAAGGGAATTAGTCGAAAAATAAAAGCTCTTCCTTTTTGTGGCTTACCTTTTAAAACTGGCAGTGCTTCATCACCACACCTAAAGACCACCACAGCTTGAACAGTAGTATTGGCCAGAGGCGGATTTGGCACCCGAACAAGGGACAAATTACTACAGCCCTCTGCCCCCAACACCCTCTTGCTCTTCTCACCACAAATTCAAACATCCCAGACTGCAGAGGGCCTTCAGCTCACATCTCATCCTTTTTAACAGGCTCAGCAAGCACACCATTTCCAATGCGAGGCGATTAGTGATGTTAACCAGTTACAACAATGCATGGAAGGTTTGTACCTCAAGTCGCCCTTGTGATGATCATTAACTCCTCCCACTCAGTCTACACAGAGCTCTGTCTTGGCTGCGTGGCCCGTTGCCTTAAATCGAACACTGCTATTGGCCCTCCTGCCTTCTAATGAGTACTCTACAAAAAAGGTGGCAGGCGCCCCCTTCTAGAAAGAACATGGCATGATAACCTGTTCTGTGGGTTTTTTTTTCCCACTTTGAGACTCCGCAGCCATTGCTTTTAGCTCGCTGTACCTTTCACAAAGGAGGAATATCAATTTGCATATCAGTCTTTGTCCAACCACAAGGGGAGTCCAGCACCGAAATGCCTGGCAAACCTCCTTTGAACAAGAGTGCCATCAGCACCCCCAGACACGTGTTTCAGCCTTGGCGATGGCTGTGGGCTCTCAAAGTGGGGACACAACCACAGAACAGGTTATCATGCCATGTTCTTTCTAGAGAGGGGTGCCTGCTACCTTTTTGTATAATGACTACTCTGAGCCTGTGTACCAGGGTGCCTTGCCTGCTCTGGTTAGTGTCTGTACTCCTACTTTTTGCTTCTCCCGTTCAGCACTTGCAGGTCTTACTTGCTCAGTCAAGATAACACTCTCCCTAGTCCCCTTTCCCTGCACACAGACTAGTCTGAGTGTAGCAAGACCTGCGGGTGATCAGCCCATTGGAACCCTACTTTGTCTTGCGTTAGCCCATCCCCCCCTCTGTCTTGCAGCACCACAGAATAACTCCGTGTTGCATTTGTTTATGTGCAAACCAACCGTCCATAAAGTTCTCGTCTGTGATTGGTTAAAGCTAGCCCAGTCCCTAGCTGTGGGTTCCTGGTCTAATTTAGCTAAATGTCCTTGATAGTTCCTGCTTGTTCCCTGATTTTTATGTACATGAGCAATTGTTTTTTCACGTCTTGGGTGGGGTTGTTTTTCGGCCTATACTTTTGCAAAATGTGCATTGTTGATGTCCATGAAATGTATCTTTTTGACACTGAAAAGCACTTGCCTCTTTGGGGCACAATGTTCTTTCTTAATCTTTTATCGGGCGCAGAGAAACTGGTTGCCGCTGAGCTATCCTCGATGTGTTCCCCTGATATTTTTGTTGACAAAATGGTTCTCTTTTACGCCCATTGTTGAACCAGATAAAGCCTGTATTGTAACACTGGACGATGAGATCACATACAATGCTGTGGTTTCCGCCAACAAGAGGGCCTGCGGTGTTCACATCGGTGTAAGTAACAGGCTAGAGGTTCACACGAGGGCAAAACGAACACAAAGTGACAGCCGGCAAATACGAACCGGCGCTGGGCCACTTCACCACGCCTGACCGATGCCGGTGGGCTCACCTCAGTGAACGACTTTGCCAATTTGTGAGCGTGTGTCGTTGCATGATCATTGGTGCTGTACTGTGACAAATCGCATTGCCCGAAAAATATCATTCGGCACGGACGCCCCTCTTCTGCCTTTTAAGCTCATGCGAACATGACGCGCGTGTGGGACACTTCCTTCCCCTGCATGAAACCTGGGATCTCCAGACTAAAGACCTACCCCCGACGCCAAACGGAGAACTGCTCTGATGAACGGGAATGAGGCCCCCATTGTGGCGCCGCACCGCCGCTGATACCGCGGCCCTTTCACCGCAGGCAGGTTTGGCGTATGGACCGAGAAGCACACTTAGGTTCCAGTTTTTCTAAATCGCAGCTGTAGAAAATTAAACCGCAGGGCAGTCCTGCCAGCTTTCCCCGAAGTCGCACGTGCGAATAAATAGCCTGGCCCGTTTTTAATAACTCCCCAAAGGCCCCCAAGATTTGTGGTTCTCCTTTCCCGGCAAGCGGAGAATGGGCTTGGTGTCCGATAATTCCTTGAGTAAAGGGCATTAAAAAGTCCAGCGTTGGCCCAAAGCAGACAGATGGCCTGCGGCAGATTTATTGATGTTGTCATTGTAATTAGCTATGGGGCCCTAAAATCCAGACCGGTTTCGACACAGCAACCATTGCTTCTCAGTGGCAAGAGTTTACCTTGCGTCATGGCACTTCCAGCTTCCACGGTGCTTGTTCTGAACAGAGCACACGTGTTAGACTGAGCGGGGAAAGCAGGCGAGCAAGTCGTTCTCTAGAAAGAGTCTCACAACCGAAAAGGATGGGGAATACTCCCCAGTCACCCTTTGCCGCTACCTTGTGCTTCCATGCCTTTTCGTGGCACTTGGGGTTCATGGGGGGGGCTAAAAGGGGGGGGGACGAAATCTGGTTGGAGTCAGTGCTTGGACGATGAAGGAAAACCAGCACCAGAGGGAGCGGGCCCTCTCGACCCAGGAAACTCTGGCTAGATGGACCTGCCTGCCTCACAGCCGAGTCTAGGCAGGCGCTTTTTATCATCCTGTCGGACAATGGATGTGGCCACTGGCAGTTTCCATAGAAACCAAGGCATGTTTCTATGTCAGTGTAAGGTCAAAGTGAACCAGCGACCATTCGTGTCCTAATGTTTCCATGGGGATGCTTAACCATTGTACAGCTGCTGTGTTTGGTTGTTTTTAGTTGACGATAAAATAGAAAGTGGAGACTCTCTTCTGTCACGTCTGTCAGTCTCGATAGGTCGCTTGTTCATTGCGAGATCTCTTTATCTCTATGGCATGGATGGAAGTAAATGGGTGATGAGGAGGAGCTAAAAACAGCTCCTCTCTAACGGGCATCATCCGCTAAAGCGGTGCTAGTGTATAGTGTGCCAGAACTCCATCTGCCACGTGACACAACCTATTACTTGTCAATTATAAAATACACATTATGCTTTGAATGTCTTCCAGAATTGTCGGGATGCTCCTTCACACACATTCCCAAAACACATTTAATACCTCTTATGTGTGTTTGTAAGGCACCAGTTGGTTTAGGCAGTCAAAAATAGCTCCGTGTAGCTGTTGGTGTCAAGATAACCAGGCTGTTCTGTGTTACAAGATGGAGCTAAATGGCTCCCAGACATTTCTATCCTTCCTTCTAGTGGGCCACAATACCAGACATTGTTTTGTAGTGTTACAAGCCAATTTTATTGGGCTTTGAAATCCATGGATTATGTAATGTGTGTGTGCTAAACTAGGTATAACCCGCTTAGATGCTGTTTTGCAGTTCAGTAGAGATGGGGTGTGGGCTGTCGAAAGAGATAAATTGGTCAAAGAAAAGGAGGCGGGACCAAGCTGTATCCTGCACGTGAGCATTGTTTTACAAAAATTCTAAAAATTTGTAAACTGCAACACTATTGCAACGGATTTGCCTGGCATGGATTTAGCACAAAATACTATGTTAAGAAATTAGTAAATCTGGGAATGTCCTAGGGGATTATGGTGACTTTAAATATCCGTTCTTTGTAAAGACAAAGCACATTTTGGTAGATCCTGCAGCATTTTGCGTAGGAAAAGAATACAAGGGCACGGGCACCGGCTTCGTTTACACGTCCAACGTCTGGGTTTGCCATGGTGTTGAAGCGCTTGGGTTGGGATGGAATGGGGCAGAGCTCCCTGTGTCTGGGTGAGAACCCTGAAAGCTGTGGTTGTAACGCTTTAAGGTGTAGCGAAGGCACCACAGTGACTATGCCTAGCTGTGCCAAATTCAAACTCTTCTGCTCAAATATCCCTCTCAGTAAAAAGGGAACATACTCTTCTCCCCCTAAACCTGTGCACGTTTCCCTTCTCAAACCGGTTTAAGTGCAGAAACCTTCTAGGCTTGCGTCCTACTTGCGGTTCTTAGACTGCTGCAAACAAGCAGTTCCGGTAGCCAATGGACCGTATGCGTCACTCATATGGACATTTTAGAATGAATACCCAGTGGCTTCGTGCCTGCTGAGGATTAAGTCATGCCATTCCAGTGATGAGCAGCACTCAATAAACTTGGGTGCCCTCTCGGCGGTTGATGGGGCACTATCCAAGCACTTCCCTTTCACTTGACTCTTGCAGCCGTTACTGGAGGGGACCGTGACGTACCATGCACTTTCTGTACAGTTCCTTAGCGTAGGAAGGACATATTAAAGGATTAGAGATGAACGAAGAGTGGGGGGGATTATCCAGAGGAATCTGCCTGCCAGACATTGACCCCTAATGGAATGCAAAGCAAGCCAACTCGCCCAAGAATGGGAACCGGCTAGAAGAGCAACCGACGTTTGGGAAATTGAGCACTTGAGCTTATCAACTAATAGCCCATTGCTCACATCACAATTCCAATGTTCACTTCCGAATCGCCCCTCCCAGCCCTTCCCCCCTCCTACCTCCCCAGCCACCAGCACACACCACACACGTGGCAAGCGCGTGCAGGCATGTAGATTCTGGTCTGCCTTCGCCCCTAATGCGTTCCTCGGCCAGCCTAATAGATCCCCGCTGAAATGAAAAATCCACAGCGGCCTCTCTCATTACCAACGGATTATTTGAAAGTATCTCGGCACGTGCAACACAAATAAAACAAATAAGGGGGCCATTTAGCAAAGTTCTTATGGGCTTTGACATTTATTTTTTTCTCTAAACAAAATCTACCCAGCAAGTCTCTTTTGCACAGCATGCTAAGCACCTTTTCCATTGCCTCCTTTTATGTCACTGAATATATTGTTTTAATGCTTGCTCCGGTTTCTTGTAATATGTTTACTTTCCTAATCGCAGTTGTAAGGAGAGAAGACTACATTTTAAGCAAATATTGACAACCTTGAATTAACATGACTCCTAATCAAAAAGCAATCCCACCACTCTGCCCTCCTGCCTCCCACCTAACCTTTGAGTCTCCAAGGCTGGTGAGAATAGATGCTCTTAGTGCGAGCCCATTTAAGTCTACGGACTGGTAAGGGGCTTCTCGGCTGAGTGACCTTTCTCTATAACTGGTGATAACCACCAAAAACATGTCAGTTGAGAAATATGCTCCCGTTGTCCTTCTCCAGTCTCCTTCCGTTTGTTTTTTCACATGTATGCCTGTGCTTTCTCCTTCCTTGCCCCTGCTCACAACCCCATCACCTTCTAATCCACTCTGTGTCTCGGATTGAACTGGTAACCAGAATTATGAGGAAGAGACAGTTTGCTCAAAGTGTTCTTGTCTGGGTTTTAGTAACCCGGCTGCCTGCGAAGAGGTGGGATTTAGAAATGGTACAACTGGCCGTCGGTGATGGATCTAGGTTTCAAATGAACAGTAGCAAAGGGCCTTCTCAACGCGGAGGCCTGGTAGTTTTATATCTGCAGGGGGCCCACCATGAGACGGTATGGATCTGCAATGGTTGGATGCTCATGGATTTAAGTTGTACTATGCTGAATTCCATGGCCCAAAAGGCATGCTTTTTAGGGGACTGAACAAGAAAATAAAATGGTTTGTAAATTATAATTTTCACCAATGTGCTATCTCTCTCATAGGTAGACTTTCTTCTTGCCCCCCTCTCGCTCCCGGCCCCTCTTTCTCTCATTGTTGGCGCATGTGTACGAGAGCCATTACCACCGTTCCTTATAGCAACATGACCAGAGAAAACGCACAAGTGTTGGTATTTTTATTGCAAAAGACGCTATTTAAAATACATAAATACTGTACTAACATTTTAAAGTGGCTCATTTGAAATTGTAGTGTTAATTTCTAATGATCACAACTAGCAGGGGGAAACCTTTCAAGTTGCAAGCTACTAATCGCCCACAAAGACACTCACCACATCAATTGTACACATCCACGCAGCACACCATTTCTTAATTGCCAAGAGTCAGTCATCACTAGCCATTGACTAATGTTCAGTGCACGTTTTTAGCCAAGGTACTATACTTGTCTTACTAAGCAAAGCACGTTATAAAAAGGCAAAATTGAGCATATACATTAATGCTGGGTTAGTGTTCCAAGATGACGACCTGGTACACTTACCACAGTCCTTCAGAGCACTCCTATGAGAAAGAGAAATGGGACAAATAATAGCAATGAGGGTTCCTGGTTGCATTGCACCACATCAAAGAGCATTTTGGAAACACAATACTGTCGAAAGATTTTTATTTAACACATTTGTTGGCGATTAAACGGCTGTTTGCTTCAATCTCTAAGTACTTGATGTACTCGGGACTTAGTGCATTGGACTTGGACATTTCCACAACGCTCATCTAACATTAAAATGCTTGTCATCATGACCCAAATATACTGATTTGGACCTCCAAATGATATGGTTGTGAGGATAAAATGGCTGAAAAATCTCACTCCATTGGGGGGGTCCCAAGGCTGCCATGCTACTTATTTCTGAAGCATTTTAGACGAGTCTGCGCCCCATGAGTATTCCCAGTCTCCAATGCACAAACATTATTAGAGAATATATAAAGAGATGTGTGTGTTTGTGTGTATGATATGTATGACCTATTTCATACTGTGTCCAATCACCACCAGAGTGGTTGCAAAGTGCTGAGGTTTGTCTGGAATGTAGGTAGGTGTGTTAACCACATAATTGTAATATTCTCTTACATTCTTATTGTAGGACAGAGGCATTGATGCCGGACTTACTATTTGTGTCATACTGTAATGCGGCCTTGTAGCATTGGTGAGACTGTGCCATAGCATGTCCCTCTACACTGTATCACAGTGTCTATATAATAACTGGCTATTGTCGCACAAAATCCAAGTTTTGATTGCTTTCATTGGACTAACTGAAAATATTTTACTGAGATGGTAAATTCCATTAGCTTACGAAGTCCCATAGACAACTTTATCACATGTGTTAACAGAATAACATGAATACTATTTGTCTTATAAAATAGTCCTGGACCTGCGCGGTCCGGTCTTTTGCTACTTCATGGCATGCTATCCATAATGGGGCCCTTCTGTGCATATATAAATCCCTCACCACCTCTCCATATTCCTTTGTTCTGCCCAACCTGGACCAAGTGCTTATGGGCGTTCTACTGATTAGTTCATTGTGTGATCTCTTCTCCATGATGAGCAGCAATGATAAAATAGGTTTTGTGGCCGTGGTTGCGAAATTATATCTTTGATCTATTTTTTGCACAATATTAAGCACTAATGTAGATGTGTTTTTTAAAATGCGCACGGGTCAGTTATTTTGTATAGAAGTCATTCCCACCATCAGTCAATGGTACATAAGAGAATTGGATTTCACCAGCTGATATACTTGGTCTTAGTAATGGCTCTGTCCGATACAGAAAGAGAATCGATTCTGAAATGTTGGGCAATTTGGAAAGTACCCTTTTCTTTAATTTTCACAAAACTAGCCTGATGAAGTCACAAAAGGGGGGATAAATGCATTCTCTCATGACTCCATGGTTGTTTCCCCTGCCACCTATAACCCAGCTTGAATTGGCTGGAATAATGGATTTTGCACTCTGATCTACCTTACCTAGTCTTTCTTTCACGCCCTGGTTGTATAGAGCAAGTTCTCTTTGCAACCCTACCCAACATGGTTGCCAGAATAGATCTCCCTGGGATGCCCCAACTTGCCTGATCATGATATCCTAAATTAAAAGCGCGAGGGATGGTACACGTTCCGGGAGCCTCTGCAAAATCGTTGTCCCATATCGTGTACCCAAATGTATTTTGCCGAATGTATAAACCTCTCCTAAATCTGTGTTGTCAGACATCAAAAGCCTTGCCAAGGCCAATAAAAAATGTACCTGTTTTGTCAATATTTGGGTGCTGTCAAAAGCTGCATTAAGGTAGTGCCAGTTAATAAGTGCATGTCAGGATTAAACCCAGCGCTCTTGCCCCAGACATTTAAGGAACGATTTTGTAACCCGCGGCCTTTATGGGCCCTATTAGCTAGGGAGGTTATACGTATATGAGGAGTACATACATGGATAAAGATCAGACTTATTAGGAGTTTGTCTAAAGCTTTTACTCTGTGTTTTACATAGACTGACGTATCTGGCTGCACCATGTTACCCACCATGGGGGACACATGGAACACTGAAGGCTGGAGGACAATAGCAGGTCTCCCCAGTCAACCATCAGAGACATGGGCTGAACACACCTAGGGGAAGGAAAAGAAACGTTGGGAGTGAGAGTTGAGAGGACAGCCAGGAAGGAGAAAGGCAGTGACAGCAAAGGATCGTGTAAAAAGGCAGAACGAGAGAAAGGGAAACAAGAGCTGTTCCCTTACAGGGGGTTCGAGGGGGGGGCGGTCGTAGCCTCGAGCAGCCCAGCAGGGCCCTTTGATGGGGTCGGGCTGCACCTACCGGCTGCGGCTGCTGCCGCTCAGTCTTCCTGCTGGCCGGCAAGGAAATGGAAGAGGGGCTACACTTGGAGCCACATCTTCCAGCTCCATAGCGGCCATCTTGCGTCAGTTTTTTGTATGAATGAACGATATGCCGCAGGGCGTCCCGTTCATACAAAAGACATGGCTGTCAGCACCCTGGGTTACCGGATTGGCAACTTGGAGTGCTAATAGCTATAACAACCCATTCCATGGGCTAGAATGGGTGGTAAATGCACCGGGGTTCCACGTTCAAGGCCTTTGCTATGCTCTGGCCTATTAACTCGGGCCTTGATCCATCAGATTATTGCTTAAATATACGTTTTTTTAATCAAACGGGATGTAGCTACCCTTTGTGAGGAACCTGAGGGTGTCCTCGCTTCTTTTCCCCCACGATCCTCCTCTCGGGTGGCCAGCGAAAGGCCACCGCTTTTGGATCCTGACTCTGGGGTTGGACATGCAAGGGAGGATCACCTGGGTTGAGGGAATTTGGGGAGTGGGTAGTGGACATCCTTAGATGAGACGTGGTTGCCTCCATTCTCTTTTCATAATGAACCCTCTAGCCCTCAAGCCTTTGTAGGCTGCTGTCCGCCACCCCCCCCCCCGAATGTCCCCCAGAAACCCCTCAAAACTGGGACGAGGAAGAGACCAACTAGGAAGAAGCATCCTCATTTTGGTGAGACAAACACTTATCTGCCCTTTTATTATTAATGTAGACCCCCATCAATCGGGTACCAAGATGAGGAAGAGACAACAGTTATACACACTTCCTTTATTAAAACTAACTTCCCCAAACACCATTTTCGTACTTGGACGAAGAAGAGGAGTGTGGAGTTAATGCAGACTACATGTGACTTGTTACAAGGTGAGCGGACCAGCTCTAATGATCCCAGGCCTCAGCGTGGGATATTTAAAGAGCTTAATTCAGATCAGCTGGGTAGCAGAAGAGGAAGGCTGAGAAGGCAAAGCAACTTCCTTGATCGGAGTGGAGGGAGAGCGCCATGGTAAGGGAATCGCTGGAGGGCCAATACCGGGTGCAGAGGGAAAGCCGGAAAGCGAGGCCACTGGAAGGCAGAGGGCCGGGGTGAACTATGAGGAAAGAGCAGTCACCACCTGGAGGACTCCCACCAGGAAGCGGAACCTGCGGACAGCACGCCGACTGCGGAAGCAAAGCCACGGAACACTGCTGCATTGCTACAGCGAGATGCCCAGATGGAAAGCAAGACTGTGGGTGTCTGGGACCTTGCAGAAGGGTAGCAAAAGGCATCCCGGTGAGTCCACGTGAGTAAGGAGTCCGGACACAGCAAGAATGTGGTTTTGTCCATAACGTGCTATGTATTCATGAAACCTTTGAGCGTGGGATGTAAAAAAGGCAAATATGAATACTAATGAGAACTATGTGAGGACTCAAACTATTAAGGACCGAGTGAGCGCTAGCATGGTTAAGTCTGATGAATACCAATGTCTTTAAAGAGAGAACATTTTAGCGAACGCTGATGAAATTGAAAGCCAGGGCTTATGAACACCAAACAAACTGAAAGCTATCGTGAGCCACTGTGATTGCGGAAACAAGTGCTTTTGAAACCCAACAAACAAAGACATTAAAAGCTCTTTTCAATGCCACCCAGAGTAAAAAGCAAGTTATCAGCACTTGTGAGTGGAGTGAAAGAAAGGTGGTACATGAGGCAGATACCACAGAATGTATTGTTTGAGACCCAAGCAGGGGAAAAAGGCAAGAGAATACCAATAAAGGTATGGGATGCAAAACCAAGCATTGGGCAAAGCTAAAAGACTTAAAGGAACTGCAGGGAACCTGTATTGGCAGGAGCCAGAGTAATCTAGAACAAGGGTAGCAAAGTACATGGTGGCCCAACACGCCACAGAACAGTGTTAGAAGAGTGTGACACTGATGAAAGAACCAAGTTTCACTGTCAAGGGAAGGTAGTGGCCAATTGTTGATGGAAAGCGGTCAAGAAGGGACATTGGTTGCATGACCTGTAATGGGTGGACCGTGTGGTTCAAGAACTGCGCCTATACTGAGTGCCCCCATGTATGGAGAAGCTAAGGAAAGTATCCATAAAGAAGCTTGTGTTTTGCAACAGCTGCTTATGCGATTTGAACATTAAGAAACAGAACTATCTATGTAAGCCAGTGAAAGTACCGATATCAAAAGAGTTGGGAAGTGTCTCGGAATTGTATTGTTTAGTTGAAATCTGGAAGACTTGAAGTCTTGGGGACGGAAACCCCTGTGTAGTATGAACTACTTTGTACTTGGGGAAGCTGATTACAAGCCAAGAGCTGAAAGAAGCTTGAACTTTATTTTGAACACTATTCATTTTGACGCTGACATCCCTACACATTTTATGCATTTAGTTTTGAGAGCAAGTATAGGTTTTGGACACAGACATTTTAGTTGGACTTCCTGATGCAGACTATCCTTAGTTTTCTTTAGGTAGGGAAATCCCACCTTAGAAAAGGGCCGGTAAGGCATTACTCCATCCTAAATTTTAAGATCATGTTTTTTGAGCATGAACTTGAACCTGTTGTCTGGGTCTTACTGAGGACTTCACACCTCCTTCCACCAAGGGCAAACATTTCCTTCCGAGTGATTTTTCTCCAGTGTGGTTCTGCACTGGCAGTGATTAGTAACCAGATGTCATTCTGTGTGTGCTATTACGTTATCTTTTTTTCATAATTCACACACTCCAAGAAACCTGTGCTCTCCTCTTAACATTATTCGCTTGCACTCTGGTCCACTTAAATTTCATGCAATAAACATGGTGAGCATTTTGTAAGCATCTCGGTGGGACAAAATCCTTTGTAATGTCCTGTAGCTTGCTTACCGTCCAAATATTTGTGCCCTGGACTTCAGTATTGGGTGAGGTCATCTGGAAAAAGTGACCACATCCTTCTAATGGAGAAAGAGACTACCCTCGTGTCCATGCAGCCTTGTTCTTGCCATGCTGTTCTTTCAGTGTACCGTTTGCTTCCTGTCGAAGTATTGCACGCTTTCTTGGCCGGATCATCTACGTTTGAGTGAAGGGTCTGGTAGTCGTCTCCAAGCTTTAACGCAGGAAAACCTGCGGACCTGTCCCAGTGGTGCGGTGGAGCAGAACGTTTCTGCTGCAGATGCAGTTCTTGGCATCTCTGCTTGTGGTCCTGCGGAAATCCAGTGCAGGACGGACTGTGGTGTCCCACCTTCCACTCTCATTTGCCCTTGCTGCTTAGTTACCGAACTTCCTTTCCTTCAAGTGCGTCTGCTTAACACGGGGAGCAGAGCAGCACGTTCACACTATTCCTAAATATCACGAAAGGCAGATTTGAGCTGCACGTCATCCCCGCGCCCCCTGCTTCCATTTCACCTAATGTGGCGAGGTTTGCAGACCCTTCAGACATGCAGGAGTCAGTGTGTCTGAATAATTTTAATTGGCTTGTAAAATACTCTATTCAGTCTGACCTCTGTATCTCCATCCTTAAACAGCAACTTTCCAACCAGCCTTTCTCTAACTCAAGAAGCTTCGTAAGCCTTTCTCTTGGTACACTGCCACTTTACAGCTTTTCTCGCCTGCCATCTGAAGCCCAGACACGGCAAACCTTATATTGTTTGTGAACGTGTTTAAGTTGGAGTCCTTCATAGGAGACTGGTGCTCCACAGCGGCACTCGTCCCCATGGGAATGTGAAATTGCGTGCGTCTTTTAAATCCATATTAAATTAAAAAGGGTTGTCAATTAGGCTTCTAACACGGGTAGGGTGACGCCGAATAGATTTGCACTTTCCCCGGTCATACTGTCGTCTCACAAATTAAGTGATTGCATCCGTTGTTTTGGCGTGATACACAGCTGAGGTCCAGGAGCAAGGGCACAATACACTGCCCGCAAATGGTTGTGCAAGTGCTGGAATCGTATGTGAAAACGGTTTCTGGAAATCGTAGTTCTCATTAACCTCATCTGATTTTTTTTTTTTGTTGTTGTTGGTTTTGTTTTAAAGGCCTTTTCACCCCCTTTGCCCATTAAAATGGGATACTACGTACCCTCCCATGGGCTGAGTTTACTATGTTTTTTTTTAACCCTTTACCCTTTGAAAGGTCACCTTAATTCATTGTCTTTTTTGGGTCGATATATATTTTTTTAAGATGTTGAGAGCTGTGTTTTTCAGCAGGCGTTTTCTCAGCATGCCAGCATAAGACACCACCACAATCGGCAGGGCGCAAGTCCGCTTTACAAGCTGACAACAGCAGTAACTAGGAAACGATTGCCATTACTAGTGCATTCAGTAGTTCCAGATGGCACCACTCACACCAGCTTCGTAGATTAGGAGGCTGGCTGGATTGACATCGAGTGGGGAGGGGGCAGTCTGGTTGTTAGTATGACCGTTGTAATTGACGTTGACACAGATTTTCAGTTAGACTCAAGTGCAACCCTTTGCTGTCCTCATATAGAGTATACGCTGCCATGTTGCGAGTTGTTAGTTCTCCGAGGACTATTGGCATACAGAGCCATCCAGTTAGAGCTGCAATGCCTAGCTCTCATGCTGGGAATACGTATGGTCATGTTACTTCCTAAAAGTGCAAGAAAATGCAGCATGCAAACAAGACCAACTGCTTAACTCTGTGTAGGTGTTCTTTCTTGGTTCACAATGGCAGAACTTGGTTCACAAGTGCTGGGGCCAGGACCTATCTGTTTGAAAGCAAGGTTTGAAATTGTTGGGAGCAATTTAGATCCTGAATCGGGCTTAAAAGAGCCTTGTGGCCTTGATACCAACAGCCACCAGTGGCTACTCCCCAAGCCAACTGGTGCAACACAAATATGCCCATCTATTATTAACTCTGTATCTTTGAACGTGCATAAAAAGGAACTTTAGTAAACGTCTAGAAGACCTGCAAAGAATGGTCAAATGTAGCGGACACAAAGTTTTATAGTTGCTTCTCATTTTGACGCTGGATTTGTTGCATGCTATGTTTTAGTGCCTCATTCTGCAGAAGCAAAGAGATTGATAGTCAGCAAGGTCACATCACAGGAAAAGGTGTTGGCAGTAAAGTGACCAAGGTTAATGCGGTAATCAATGTAGTGGCAGAGTTGTGATGTGGTAGCGAATACAGGTAAAGACCAAGACCAAGGATTCAACAAACGGTGAGCACTAGTGTACACGACGGATCGATACAGCAATGGAAAGAAAGGTTCAGATGTGCATTTTTAGGTGCATGGCACAGTTTTGAAAAAAAGCAAGTTCTACCATCTTCCTGTCCCTCCATTTGTGAGAGCTTCTGGGTCATGATTAGTAGCTTCTAGTTGGAGGAATATCCTAAAACACAGGTGCTACTTCCAGCTCCTGCTCCATGAATTTCAGTTTCAACTTCATTGCCCAAGATCATCCACTTTTGCTGGCTAAATGGTAACCTATTTTTGAGCCAGTGTCCTCCGGAGAGCTGCTTGTTGATCGCGAAGTACAAAGTGCTCTTCAACACCAATGAGGGAGGAGACCCAGACCAGGGTATGTAACCTTTGGCTTGCCAGATGTTTTGTACTATAACTCCCATCAGTCATAGCAAGTAAATGCAATGTTGAGGGATCATGGAGTCGGGCTAAAACATCAGCAGAGCTACATATTGTAGACCTCTGACATAGATTTTCAAGATATCCATGCAATCGCTGCTTCCGACACATTCCATGCCATGAACGCTTTGTCCCTGTACCCTGTCAGAGGGAAGCCAATGGTGACCAAACAAAGATGGATTCAGATTGCATTCTGACAATTTATAAGCTCCGGCATTTAAGTGATCAATCACCTAGCATTTGCGCGAGTCTAATTTACAGGGTCCACAAGCTCTTTTTCAAAAGCTGGCTTAAAGATGTAGCGTCTTCATTTCCATCCCAGGAAAAAGTTGACCTCTGGTTCAACCATTAATTTTGAAATGCTTCAACCAACTAGGCAAAATGGCTGTTTTTTGTCAGATAAGGATGTTTTTTGGCTTGTTTTATGTTTCTTACATAGGTCCGTAGACAGTATGGCAGTGCAGAAACCAGCAGTTTGTCCTCGTGATCCAGAAAGAAAAAGGAGGACCTATATGATTGGAAGTAGCATGGCTAATGGAAGTTTGGGGGGCGGGGAACCAACTGTCATTGACCAAAACGGGGATGGAAGCAGACAAGACTACCTGTTCTGTCCATTTCATACACTTCATTCTAGAATTCTGCAAGTAGTCTGTGGTTGAGTGTGAGGCGCATTACCTTTAGCGGCCTGTCCTAGTCTGCTTTCTCTTTTGTCTAGAGGTATGTCAGGTTGGAGGATGTACAGAGGGGATGGCGGCGGTGCTGCGGCAGCACCGAAACCTAGGCAGTTTTCTCTCTTCTCTCACAGTCTGCAACTTGTTAACACAACTTGTTTCACTCCCACAGGTTCCTCATCTGCAAATTTAGTTTCACACGTAGCAGTGAATCATTAATCAAGCCCTTTGTATCTGGGGCAGTCTAAATTCATATCAGAATAGAGTAGTAATTTGATGAGGGGCACCGAGGAAAAGCTATACTCCCCAGTCGTGTCTGGCATGCCCAGTTTAATCTGACAAGCTGAGCAGCCTTCGGGTTATGCCTTTAAAAATGAAAGCTCCATTATAAGGACCATTATTTCTCGGTTCTAATTAGTTTTGATTGTGTGCAATTTACAAGACTTGAAACGTCGTACATGCCATTTTCCCTCTCCGAGGACGGCCCTCTGCGGTGGGAAAACTTGTTAGCTCTAACTGGTGCAATAAAATAGGGAAGCTTGCAAATTGCTTCCCATTACTCTTCTGTTTACAGGTTTAACTTGGAAAGGTCCATATTAAAACCGACTGCTAACTAGCTCCCGTCTGCAAAATTGCATGCCTGTTGGACAGTCCGCGCAAAGGTCCTCGTTTATTAATGAAAGCCCGCTATGTTGTCTTGCTAAAGCGCTTGCGATTTGCGTGTCTGTCTGAACATGTTTTCCTCCTGTGTTGCTACACAACTACTCCCCAGTGACAGCAGCCTGTCCTTCCAGAAACAAATAGCCAAAAAGGCCCACACACATCCTGGGTCCGAATCTCCACCCTTTGCAAGATCAAACCTTCATACCGGCATAGGACTGCCGGACCGTAGAGCTTGCCCTTTTGGTCTTGCACCTAGATGGGGGTGGGGAGGGGGAATCTTGACTGGGCTACCAGCTGCTCACTTGAATCCCCTAAGAGCAGTCCATCACGCTGCATCATGTCTTCTTAGGGGTGCAGACATATTTGGTGGAACTCCCCTATAGGAACTACATTGGCTTCCACTCTTGCCAGGATACTACTATTCAAGACTGCATGAATCATCTACGAAGCAGTCATGAGTAGCACACCAGTGTACCTGGTGGCCATGCTTAACGTATCCAGTGGCACACGCTCCTCGCCCAGCAAATTAACCACCTGGCTTCAATGACAACTCATCCACAAAGAGAGGACCCGTTCTCTTGTAACGCACCTGCCCTCTGGAACTCGACCCCTCCCTGCTCCACCCCTGCTGGTATCTGCTTGGAAGGCCCCCGCAATTCTAAAATTATGCACATTTCTGAAAACATGGCTTTTTCAACAACACCTTACGTAGGACTAATTGCAATAGAAACACATTACAATGAACAGACCCCAACTCACAGTACTGCACTACTATTAAAAGATGCCAGCTCAAATGCTGGCTACCCAAACTGTAAAGCGCCATGTTGCTCTCGAGCTAGGTACCCCCTTTAAACAATACAATTAAATAAAACAATGAAAATGTGTTGTGCAAAAGGAGACGGACTGGCAATAGTGGCTATCTGGCTCATGGAAGTCTGCTTACTTTATGGGCAGACTGACCCACTTTCTACTGGGAAAATGGCAAGTGCTGCAGTTCCTGTGCAAGACTAGTAGAGCTTGGGCTACCTTTTCTATGCTCTACCTGCCCCATAGGCTCTTAGGAAGTACTCCTGCAATTTCCTATTACACCCATCTATCACAGACGCATGATGCCCCATCTGGAATGACAAAATGGCTGTTCACCAGAGTAAATACGGGCGAGGTAGGTGCTTAAAAAAAACTGTTTTAAGACTGAGCAGGTATGTCATGTTTGGCATCAAGTATTGTCCTTTTGTGTGATCGCATTGTCACTCCTTGGCAGCAGGTTGTGAATCGTGGTACAGACCCCCAAATGTGGTGCCGAACATTCTTTTTCGGTCTACATTTTTTGAATTCATGTGGAATACATCTTTTGGAAGCTGTTTCCTTAGTACTTTATTGGGTTGCTCAGTCTTCAATGTCGGTACTTCGGTTTCTTTTAATATATTTAGTGCTGTCAGGCGTTTCGATCCGTCTTTGATCTTTTTCAAAGCTTCCTTTGTTGTTACATTGGAATTCTTCAATTATCATTTCTGTATTTTTATGTTTGAAATCGTATACATATGTATTTTTCCTAAGACCATGTAGAAAATACGTTTTCTTTTTTTTTTCTTCCTGAAAGGCTTAGCAACATTTATATGGTGCCTGCAGAGCCGAAAAGCGACCTTTAAAAACAAGAGTGTAATTGAATGAAAATGCAATTAAAGCACATGACATAACATCTAATTATTGGAAGTTAATGACAGACATACTGAGTACAGGGTTCTCAGGAGTTGAATAATAATAAACATGCAAACTAATTTCAAACATCAACATTCAAAAATGATTTTTTTAAAAACTTAGATATAACAACTAAGGAAGCCTCGAAAAAGATCAGAGAGGGATCGGAGCACCTGTCGGCACTAAATGTATTAAAATTGCATTGAAGGTTTTGATAAACCAAATGAAGTACCAATGATAAAGCCTGCAACATATGTATTACATATGAATTCAACCAAGTATTTTAGGAATAAATGTATTTCATATAAAAATGAAAAGTTGGACTTTTTCTTTCTTCCGATGGTTACTGTATTGGTAATTGAAATACTATGTAACTGGAAATTGTTAACATTGAGGCACTCTTACAAAAGAGGTATATACGGTTAGAATTAGTTGAGCGATAGCTGCAGATAAGCGGGAGGTGGGGGTTAGGAGCAGTCTTACTGAGCTCTGTTATGTTAAAAACCATGTCACGTGTGTGTCCGGCAAGATAAGCGGGCCTGGAGACCATCTGAGAGATTAAAGATGGACAGACTTTCGTGGAGATTTAACAGCTGGAAGAGAACGACAGTTAGCTCATAATTTAGTCACTGAGTACTGGAAGGTAGGCAGCAAGAAGGGAGTCTGGAGTGGTGGCAATGGCTCTGCATGGTAAGCAACAACCAGGGAAATGGAGGTTATAAGGATATTGACTACCATCATTTCAGCCAAGGAGTCTGTTGGAAAAGATGTAGGACGGGATGCCCAAGGAGGAATGATATATAATGGTGACTCCTATGCCCAAGGCAGACTATTTCCTATGAAATAATGTATGCTTAGAGGGCAATGGGGGTGGAGATGACGGGTTGGGGGATGCACTCGAACCACGTTTTCATGAGAATAACAACATCATCAGAGACTGGGTGGAGATGAAGTCGAATATTTGAAGGGTATTCTTGGAGAGAGCAACACAGAGGAGAAAGGTAGCGAGAGGAGCGAACGTGGGGGCAGAGGGTGAAGATCTGATGGAGTGGAAATGGCAGGGGAGATTAAAGCTAGATGGTGCAGCCATATCAGGAGCAAGGATCTTGGGAATGTCCAAATGGGAAAAGAAGAGCAATGGGAGATAAATCATAGCAAGAGTAGGTGAGTAGAGTTGAACTGGCCATATACTCTGAAGTAGGCAATGGCACGGTGCCATAGAGAAACGTAGAGTGCCCAGAGACTGCACAGATGCATGCACTGTATGCATGCATTGGCATCACATATTGTACAAGGCATAAAATAAGTAGTGTCACATAGAAATTTGATATGCAATTCTGCAGGTTTGCTAATTAAATTGACACTTGTGTAGCAAAGATAGCTATTTAGGTTACCCTGTTCAATGAAGGCACAGCTCGCCCTGCATTCGTCTCTTGCACTCAGGGCTTCCATGTTCACTACAAGTTCAAAGGGCTAATGGAGAGAGCGCAGCAGTAACCATCTCCTCCACTCACTGTGAGAGTGCTAGGCAAGATTTGCTTTTCTTTTTCAAATAATTGTAAACCAGAAGTAATCGGGTTGATACTTTTGTTAAGCTAACTATATCAAGTCTGGCAAAGACCAGAATGTGTTTATTTTATTTAAAGACCGTCGTGCAATTCCATTCCTAAAAATGTAACTTGTCACATATTACAGTATTGCTCCTGTAAAACAGTGTATTGTTTCTATGCATTACATTAAAGTTTAGGTTAGTGTATCTAAATCTCAATGTCAACTAGATTTCATTTTGTTGGGGATGATGCATCACATTGACGAGTGAAAATGTACATGATCACACGGCCATATGCTTTTGTTGGCAAACCTATTTCTGTGACTTTCTGTTTGCATACATCTGTGCAACTGGTGCTCAACCCATGAGCTGATCCCTACTCCTTGACATTTTATCTTATCAACCTGTTGCTTAATACCAAATACCTTGAAAATGAGAGCACAGCAAACTTCAATATGTCATAGTTTGCCGAGTTCTTTGCCTGCTACAGCATCTACACTGCTTAGTCTTTCATTCCTCTTGCATAATTAATATACAAAGCTAACTAGATGTTTACGCAGATGAGTTATGAATAGTTCCATCTAGCCCGTAAATCTACAGATCTACTGCAGTATGTAACAACGTTGTGTTGTCATCAACACACCTGAGCCAGCAGGTAAGTTATATGGGTTTATTAGTTACATATACAGTAGGAAACACCGGCACATCCTTGCCAGCCAGCTCTCGATCTCCAACTGTCCCCCATGGAACACACATTCAGATGACAACACTCTAAGCACAGTGACCTCACCACATTCCACTGACATCACCACTGCAGGGAAGACGCAGGAGGGAAGACACTCATTATAACACAGTACCACACACTGTAGGTGGCATGCAGAGCTTGCTTTGCTCTATGAATACGATTGCACCTGCATGAGACAGCTGCCAAACTGTTCAGAGCCTTTTTCATCATATCTATTGTGTCCATTCATGCAGCTAACCTTTTACATTTTACCGATACTCATCCAGGGCTCGCAAAGTCTACTCACCCACTTGCATAGTTGAGTAGACTTAATAAAGGCGAGTACCATTTGGAGGGGATGTTTGAAATTTTTATGTTACATTTACTTTACATTAAAGGTTTCACTGTGTATGGCTGGCTGCTGGGTGGCAGCAGTGTGCCAAGCATAAAGTGGGTTTGCGGTGACATGCACCTTTTTACAGAAAGCACATTTACGGTTTGTTGTCATCCGTTGCCATGGGTCAAGTGCATTGGTCTTATTCGAGTAGGTAAACTATGTTAGTCGACCTGCGGGTCTAGCAGAATTTTTATGTTTGTCTTAAAATGCTGTACTGGTGCTTATATTATGTATTGGGTACACAGAACATCTTGTGAAATTAATATTAGTATGATATTGCTAATCAGATTGTTTACTTTGCTAATCAAGAATATTTCAATGAGCAAATTCTGCTAATCAATTTTTGACAACTAAGTTATGCCTTGATTTAGCAGCGTGAAGAGGCGATTTGTACCTGTACATAGAACTGCATGTGAGGATTTAGGGATCACTATGATGGTGTATAATCGCCAGTATGCTGCTGGGATGCTCATTCTACAGATAGAACATATCAGAGGAGGATTTTTCTTGTTCACTTGGGAACGCTATCCTTTGAAAGTACCTACAATTTTGATTGTTTTTATATTTTTTATGCATAAGCCAGCCTTCTTGTTAACCTCGAAAGTTAATGGCAATGTGGTCAGCTTTATTTACTTGCTCCTGTCTTTATCGCAAGCCACCCAGCTCTTTTGAGAAAACAAGACAATCACTTCTGTGTGCCTTTCTTTTGTACTGGGTAGAGCTCTGACCATTTGTATCCAATTTTGTTAAAGGTTACTTTGTCATTAAACAAAATAATCCCTACATAATTCAAATTGGCCACTGCAATCAGGAAGCCTGGACTTTCTATCCACACTTTGTTTAAATTGCTCTGCCATCCCCTTTAGCGTGAGAGGAATGCAAAGGTTTAAATTGTGGAACATTAGCAGTAGATGGGTGAAGTTTGTTACATTGACATCAGGTTGGTTATTGTTGGTCAACCCTGAAGGTTTAGACAATGAGTCGGGACGACAAACCCAAGTGTGTTGGTCCTTTTTCAGAACATCTTATTTCGTAGTGATTTGGGGGTATCTGATTCAGGGTGCTTTCTGTTGATTGAATCAACTTAAAGGAGTGGGTTTTCTTCCCATTGTAACCCCAGAGATCTCTTGCTTTAGCTGGGATGCTGCCGACCAGCCCACCTAGGATGAAGCCCATGGGCTGCTTCAGCTTGCAGTAATCCTCCCTGATAGTCTTTCAGAAAAAGTTCTAGCTATCAACAGTTCCAGTACGCAGTCGTTCGCATAGACTTCTCACTGCACTGGTTTAATTGGTCTCATCCAGTTCTGACTGTTTCTTGAGACCGAGGTCGTCAAAAATGACCTGTAGTCTGGCAGGTGCCATCACATCTAAAGCTCCTCATCCGGCCAAGTGCCTCATTACTGGCAGCGGTATCATTTTAAATAGCATGTGTTGGCGAGGGAGCATTCATTATAGTGTTTTGTCAATTAGTGCAACACGTGCCAAAGAGAGAAATTAAGAATCTCAGTAATTCATACTAACAGACAAGGCATGCAGGCGTGACTGCTCCATCTCGGTAGCTGGCAGCGTTTAGTTAAATGAGCCTCCTGAAATATCTGAAAAAGTGCACTGATGTGTAAATTAACAATGTTTCATAGTCCATCTGCTGTCCCCATGCAAAACACACTCTGTCTAGCCTGCACGTCGGCACTGTCAGAGGAGGAAAATTGTTGGGTGGAAAGCAGCCGCCTTGCGAAGCTCAGATCTGTTGGCTCCCACATTTGAATTGGTACATAAGGTTGATCCACAATGTTTAAGAGTAATTTGGATTTACTGCTGGGAAAGGGAGGGGAAAGTAGGGAGTAGGTCAGGGCTACTCTGATTAACTTTTTCATGAATCGAATAAATGGTCTCTCTACAGTAGTACGCCAAACGTAACTTGTGAATTGGTCCCATAGGTCTTAATAGTCTCTACCTAGTTATCTCAAAGCTTTCTAAATAACTCACTTTTGTTCATCAACGAGCCTTGTACATAAACACTATTAGTCAATTTTAATTTAATTCTGTTACCCGGTCAAGGTCATTGGCATCGCAACTTCTTTGGAGCTTTTCAAAGACGCCAGACGTCTTTGATCAGAGAAACAATTTAGGAGATGAACACAGGAATTGCAAGCAACATCCAAAGGCAAACATGAAGTGTGACTTAAATTCAAGATGCCAGAAGCTATTCATTCACAATTCTTAAAGGGGTGAATGGACTGGAACAACTATCCCATAATTTACACGAGGCTTCGCTGGATATGAAAATATTGATGGAATAAAAGTGATTTAATCAATGTTTTTTTTATAATTTACTGAATCTCGAATTTTCCCTTGGTGTATGTTTTATTTTGAGAACATGCCCCTCTGTTTACCTTTCGCAATCTGGTTGTGTTATTTGTGGGCTGTTGGGAATTTGTGTAGCCACGTCAATTTGGTTCAGGAAAAATAACGTCCAAGTGCTGCATCCCTGCATGAGTTCTTCAGTGTTGTAAGGGAGGCATGGTATCACAAGTATGACACTGACACAAGAGCTACAAGTTTCAAAACCTTTATTAAATGCTTGGGGTTTGAAAACTCCTATTTTGGCCTATAGCTACAATGGGATGCCTGCCCTATCTATTATACAAGAATTGTGTAAAGGGGAATGTGTATGCAAAGCAAAGTCTGTGTTAGAACATAAAGGATCAAGTTGGCTGAGTCAGCTCTCCTCCCCACATTGGACAGCACAGAGTAAGGCAGCCTCTGTAAACGGGAGGACACACTCTCACTCTCTGGCTCAGGTTATCAAAAAAGGCAGTTCAAAACCTGGGCCGAGGCCCACTTGGCCTTCCACGTTACTCACTTATTTTCAGTTCACCAAAAGTTTTTTTTCACTGTTCAACAAAAGTTCACGTAGGCCTCCCTCTGTTGGGCTCAGAACTCTCAAGGCATCAACAGTTCACGAAGGTCCCCCTCCCTTCCCCAAGCTTCATTCACATTTGCCAGCGATTTCCTTCACCCAACTTGTTTCACATTCCAGGTCTTCGTCAGTCTGGTTCGGACCTTTCACTGATGTCGAAGACTTTCGAGTGTGCAAGGTTTTTTTTTCATAGACCTCTGCCGGACCACTTCAACTTTCTCTTCAGCTCTCCCTTATGTTATTTGCCCCAGTGTCTCTTGGTCTCGGTAGTTCCATAACACAATCACAAAAGTTCAAAGAAACCCTTCTCTTAAAGCATTCACCTTTTTAACTTCCCCATTCGTCAGGATTAATCTTGACCATTTTAGAGTTTGTTCACTTTGTTGCTTTATAACGAGACATCAAACATTTTGCAGAGACTTTCGAGTGGGCTATTTCCTTTCGCCGGACCACCTTGCTACTCTGTATCACCGACTTCAGTTATCGGTAAGTTTAAAGTTCACTACTGGTTTGCTTTATTTCGCATCTCATCAGCCTGCAAGCTACCTTCAATTGTGAGATGCAAGGTTGCAGCTTCAATCTTTCCTTTCCATGTCTCTCACTAACTCACCGGTTGTGGGCATTCCTTTCTTTTCTCGGCATCTTTGATTCATGAGTCAAGGTTGATACCACAGGCTTGGCTTAGCCTCCCCAACTCCGCCGTTCACCCGGGAGGATCGCTGGGTCTTGGTAACGCAGCACAGGCTTCTTCTTGTCTGGGATTTGGCTTTCTCTACGTATCCTTCACGGTTTCCCTGAGGCAACGACCTACTGCAGGGATCTTTAAGGTTTCCCTACCCCTCGCTCTAGTACCTCGATCGGTCGTCCTGCTCCAATGGGTTCACCTTTGCCCCATAACACCTTGCTCAGAGTGTGTCTCAATTTTCCACCTTTTTATACGTGGGGTGGGGGATCTAATGGGTATCAGCTGCATGTAATTAAGGTCATGTGCCTGACTTTGCCTGACCTTATTAACGGGACATGTCCAATGAGATATGCAAGTGTTAGCCTTTTCACTCTCAATCCTCCTTCCTCTGCCCAGTGTTTGTGTAGAAAGGTGGGGGGGGGGGGAGATTTGGAACGTTGGAGAATCCTATAAAATAGGATGGGGTATGTGCATAGGAAAGTGGGGATACCGCATCTCACCATCGGTTGCCTCACCCCCACTCCCTGACGATCCCTCACCCAGGTGATCATCCCCTACTGGTCCATCCCCAGGGTCTGAATCCAAAGGTGATGGCCATGCCCTGGCCATCTGAGAGAGATAAATCCCTGGGGACTAGCAAGGGAGACATCGTTTGGTTTCTCAGTGTCTACGCAGGGAGAGGGCACTGGTGGGGAGGGGGTGTCTTCAGCTGAGAGCAGCAGGAGAGGGGCATATTCCCTTCCCTTTCCCTCTTCCTTGTGGTGCTCTCCTACCTGCCTGCCCCCCCAGCCAAATTCCTAGGCAATATACCGAAGTCAAAACTGTTGGGTTAGTCAATGTTTTTTGTATGAACTCTCCAGCATCGTTAATTTCCTTGCATGTCCATTACCATCCTCCACACATCTATCCGATCCTCCTTGCTACTAAACAGATCACATAAAACAATACAAACAGTAGCATTTCTTTCGGCATGACCATTAGTACCCGTCACAGGGGAACCAGCCAATCGGGTGATTTAGAAGTGCGGGCTGAAACCTACAATCTCAGCCTGCTTTCCAAGCCGCCTGATGACTGGTTCCCCCGACCGCAATCTCCCCCCCCCCCCCCCTCCCACCCTCATCCCCGAACTTGGCTGAGTAATTGCATTTGTATTAGGTGCCTCAGTTTTGACTGTTACTTTTCCTCTAGATTTCAAGGTTTCACATGGCGGCTGCAGACCTGCTAGAAACATTTGCCTTGCCTTTAGCGAGTTCTCATTTACATGACGAGGCGCCGTGGTTCTTTCCTGTTAGACAGGCACGAACCTTCACACACCAAATGTCGTCGGTGTACTGAACCCTAAATCTCGGAATAAAAAACGAACATCAGTCTGATCCTCCCTATCGCCCCCCACTACAGAGGGGGAATCACACAAGATGAATCATTGCTCCGAAATCTGCCCGCCAATTCGACACCGACATCTAAACTATGAAAACAAATTCAATTGAATAAAGTAACACACGTTTATTTGGTTTTGCTGATGAGCGGACATTTGCAAAGTACAATTAAATATCTGCATCGTCGAGGGACAACAGATGGGTTTAATAAAAAAAAAATGTTCATGCCTCTGCATTTTAATGCAGACTTTCCCAACGGTTTAAACAGATTTGTTAAATCCCCTTCGAAAGGTGGTTTTTTATTCAGTCGTGAAAAATACGAGCATAATCCTGAACTGTTCTTTGGCATCTTGGGTTCTGCCCATGTGCTCGGCTGTCCCTGTGGATCCTGGAGAGCACTCGCGCTGATGCCACTAAAGCTTGTTTTTTTTTCGTTTGGGCTATTGGGTGGCGCCCCACATGTAAACTGAAACTATTGCATTGGAGTACAGGTAGGAGGGAGAGATGACATGCGAGGAGAGAGAGGTTGTGTGTGGATGTTTGGCTATTTACCAACCCATTGACAGCCCATTGCCATGCGAATTCCTATGGCATTACCACACACTCCTTGCTCAAAACACATCCCACTGGGACCTCTTTGACCTCCCTCTATCAAGTAGTAAAATCAAGCTTTAGCCTGCCGGGGTTTTTCTAATCCGTCTGCTGAGAGTGAATGGTTTTTATTGCAGTTGTAAATGGCTGCTGATGTAATTAAAAAGTCTTAACCAAGGGTGCCTTTAGCCACTTTATTTAGATCTGTCACCTGCTGTTAAACAGCAGGTGAGTCGGATGTTAGGTTTGAGAACAAAATTCCTTTATTCAGGTTTTTAAATCACATTTACGTGTAAAGCAAAGGAAACAAAATTAAAGGTACAGCTGGTAGCGTTTTGGCGAGCCTCTAAATGTCAGCTCGGTGTTCCGGGTTGCCAGTGGGTCGAGTGTAAGGTCTTCCTCTCTCTCGGGCACTCTGAATCCTAGTAAGCCCAATGGAAACCTGCCGCCTCCTCACTCCATTCTCCGCCGTCCTCCGGTGCTGGTTGCTTTGGAAAACAGAGAACCAGTCAGGTTTTCGCACCAGCACAGATACCGAGGCTGCTTCAGGTACCGGCCGCCAGGCCCGAGGGGTCATTAGTTCCTTCTGTGGACAGTGCTGGGGGACCGCAAGGTTCTTTTACCAAATGTTTTAAACCTCCTGCTGCTCCTCTCCTCCCATTAGCAGGTGTTCTCCATTCCCATAATTGTTTCTGTTGCAACCCCTTCCCTCTTCCTGTCCATAACGTCCTTCCAGACCCCCGCAAGGCATTCTGCCCACTCTTTCCCCGCCAACCCTCGGTCCTGGCCTCTCCACAGGACACACGCCTTTTGCCATAAGGTAACCCATTTCTGTGTATGATTTACGTATCAACGTGATTTTTGGCTCTTCAGGCTCCTGATTCTAGACTACACAGGGCACTCTGGGATTTGTAGTCCACTGCTCCAGCGGGTTTTCCGACTCGGGACCTATGGTATGTGGAAGCCCATCCCCATGAGTACCGAGTGCTTCAGGTTCCGCATTCCTGGGACGGATGGTTGTAAAACACTGTTGCTGCGAATGTCGCAGGGATATAGTGCTGTTGCTTCACAATTGTTTCTCTGTGGCTTCTGAGAAGAGTATTCTCGGATGGTGCAGGTTCACATAAGGCTCGGACGGTCGTAGTAGTTTGTTCTGTTGTTTTGGGGTGGCTTGTCTGACGTTTCTCGGGACCTGTCGGGTCCAGCCTCACATTTGCTCTGAATTACCGTTAAAAATTAGCAATGACCAAAGCCAACAATTTTGGCTCGAGCTATTAGCTTTATATCAGTACCTAGCAAATGCCTATCCCATACCTAAACACAAGTCCAAGCTGTTGGCTTTTCCAATGCTTGTTATATCGATGGAGGCTGTGGACTGCTGGAGATGGGGCTTGTCCGCCGTTTGAGAACTGCCAGAAGGGCTACTTCAAAATACACCAGTTGGTTGACTGCACTTAGCATACGTGTTCTAAACCCGCCCACAACCACCTTTGCCACTCCTTAGAGCACGCCTGTGATGAATTGACTTCTGCCCTACAGGAATGCAAGGTTGAGCAGAGGCTGAAACACCCACTCATCCCTCAAACTTCTACAAACCAAGAGCCAACACAATCATAAAGGTGAAACAGACACAGTCCAGAGATATACCACCTTCGCCTTTTGTGGTAATGTTGGCAGAGGGAAGGCCATACTCTTAAGAGGGGTGCGAACGTGGTTCAGTAACAACCCAAACACCAAAGCATCCCAGTCCAAAATAAAGGAACGCCCAATCCAGGTTATGTAAAGACAATATACTAGAATTAGGCACAACATGTACAGTACTAACTAGAAAACACTGTAAAAACCCACCCTTGTAGAAGAAACACAATGTACACAGAATAAATGCAGCACTCTGGGTGGTGAGGAAAGGGTTGAAAAGGCATTCAAAAGACCACAGTATTCAAAAGGATATTTCTTTGAGTTCGAAGAAGGGATGAAAAATAATCTAGCCAGTTTCTAGTGCCCAAGGATGGACAAGGGGGCAGATATCAGTCAAATACCTTCTCCAAATGTCGTGGGGCTTCGACTGTGTCAAACCATGTTTCTCGGCATCAGCCGCGATGTTGGCTCAGATTGTAGATGCAGCAATTGCCATGATCCAGCGGGAGGTAGGTGTCAAAGCGGGGTCGAATGGAAGGTGAGCTGTGGTCTCGAATAGCCTACTTCAACTGTGCGGATTGGGTGGTTACCATGTCTGGTTCAGCAGTCGAGAATCGACAGTGGTTCAGCTGGTAACAAGATGCACAGGCAAACAGGTTCAATGCAACAGCTCAGAGGTCGTGGTACGTAGAACAGCAGGGTCAAGTCGGTCGTCTTCTAGGAGCAGTGGAGAAGACGCTGGCGTTTCGGACACCGACAGCACGGCAGAAGTACTTCATAAATCTGAGCTGTGGCAAAGGCACGCTTTTGCTAACGCGGTGCAGCAGCGAACGAGGTTGAACCACGGATGGAGGTTTAGAAGATCAGTGGTCCTGCTGGATTGCTGAGCGGCAAGTTGTGCTCGAACCACGATTTGGTGCAGGTCATTGAAAGCATGGATCTTTGCTTTTCTGGCTTACTAGTGCTCTGAGCCCCACTCCAGGATCTCGAGGGTTAATGGCATTCTGTTCACAAACTTACAGTGTTGAGGCTGGCACACACCTTCAGGAGATGTGAAACATGGTGAGGTTCTGGGCACACGGTGGCTGGCAGAGAGGCAGACTTTTGGTCCATCAGCAGTGTTCACCCCCAATGGTCCCTACAGATGGTTAAGGAGCAGATCTTGCTTCTGATTTTTGGAACCTCGGCCTTCAGCCCCAAAACTGGAAGATTTTAGAAATGACTGCTCTCCCAGCAGGGCCAAGGGCCAAACGAAATCTTCAGTGTGGTTCAAGATGAGTCCAGATGATTCAAAGAAGTGGTGGAAGACACCTTTTTATAGGAAAAAGTCCCCAGGTGATTGGACTAAGGATAGCCTGCTTTAAGGGTCCAATCTTCGCTCTTGAATTGAGTGGACATTTCCCTTATGATGATGCATCCAAAGTGCTTTGCTCCAGAGGAAGTGGAGGGGATTGGAAAGAGAAAGAGACACAGGGAATGAAGATGGCAGGACCTTCCGAAAACTGTACAGATCCTGCTCTTGCTATCCTAGCTCCACCGCCTCCCTTTCTCAATAGGATCAAAGGGCATTTAGAAATGCAGCATCCTGGTCTGATGCCTCGCTCTCTGTGGATGGGAGCGTCCTGTGGAGTGGCTGTCCTGGGAGAAAAGGGTGTTGCCTACCCTTACAAAGGAATAAAGAGAAGCAATCCGCAAAGACTAGTCCCGTCAGTGGACACGGGTGGGCCTTTTCTGGAAAGAATACCCAGGTGAACTGGGCTCAGGGCTGACATGTGCACAATCAATGTAATGTGGCTGGGATAGCTCTGAAAGATGATGGCCAGCGTACCCTTACTCGGGCATGGCTTATTTTTATGTGCCACCAGGACAACATCTTCAGGGTTATGTCATTTTTGGGACAGGGATGCATATTTTAACTGCAGCCCCTGCGCTGCAGAGATTTGGGTGGTACTGCAGCTGTCGACGGCACCTGCAACCTCCTGGACCTGGTCTGTGCCACTGGTAGAGCAGGCATTGCGAAGGATACTGAAGCAGCATCATACAAGTATATACTATGCTTATGACATGGAGCTAATGAAGAGGACTCTGATAACGTATTTCCCTTTCAGAGATGGAATTACCTGCATCTTTTTGTACCAGGGCTTTCACACCCTTGCCAGGTGGCGATTCATCACAACGCCTCAACCGCAGTGATGAAGTGGAAACACAGAAGTGCATGTACTCGTACCTGCTTACTGTTGAGAAGTGCCGGCAGTCCTCCGATGAAAATATTTGCTTCACGATGAGAAGTGCTGGTAATGTGTCTTTCAAATAAAAGAAGAGCAGGCACTTGGGACTGGCAAGTGCCTGCTTGTTTAGCCGCATGTTCTTCTCTTCCACCCTGGCACACGTATGCACACCCCTTTTTTATTTCTTGAGCGGGCCACTATGCTAGTTTTAGCTCCCTTTCATATAAGCAACCCGTTTCGTCTCTGAGACAGTTTACAATCTTATAACAATGGCTTCTTAGGAATGCAATCTGCTATAGTTAATTATGCTTTCACAGCCCACGTTGGCTTCTTACTTTCAGGTCCCCAAAGGCTCAGTTCTTTTATTACCATACCTGTAATTATTCAACCCTTGGAGGTGTTTATATTATTTACTACGCTCATGAATCTCTCCGGGGTTGCAGTATTTATAAAAATGAAAGATGCGGTCTGGCACAACAAGAGATGAACGGCTTCCCTCCTTCCCCCATAGACTGTTCCATGCACATTCTCCCCACACGAGCGCCCCGAGTGCCAAAGTCAAGAGTACTTAAGGTGATTGACGTCCGCTCGGACTCCTGCTCCAGTGACACGCCCAAGCATCGAGCCACTGTGAGTTGGGATTTACCTACTGTACACATTTTAATTAAGTGCATATTCGCTCAGAATCTCTAGGGTGTGGGGGCGGGTGGCAATGTGTAGTGATCATGTTTCAGGGCAAACAAGCGATTATCATTCCAGCTCAAGTTTGGTGATCAATAAGACCACAATGTCGTCCTTAACCAGCAAGGTCAGGCTTACTGCAAATAAATGGCATGGTAGACATGGGAAGGCAACTTGAAATGGTGTGCGCATACTGGACAGGGGAACCAACATATGAATTTCCAGGGGGGTGGGTGCCACTGGCCAGATTTTAGGGCAGGGGGATTGAAATGGTGTTAACTTTGTTAGAGATTAGTTTTCCTGTCTGGGCCGCGGAGCACCCCTGTACCCGGCTTTCTCGATACTGGGTCTGAAGCATGTCACTCGGAGGAACTGAGGAAATTTGTTGCAGAAAAGCAAAAAGTATTTTCCCTGGGTTGAGGAAGCACTGCATTTAAGTCACTAATTTGTCACCGCGAGTTTGTACAGCATTAGGAGAGCTGCTTCAAGAGTTCCTGGGCCGTGCAGGAATATTTGGAAAAATAGAAGTTTAAAATAATGCTGATCATTGAATATGATTTGAAAAGTTTACATTATGCTTGATTGTCATAGTTGAAGAATTAGAATAACATTGTTTATTATTTTGCACACAAAACAACTTGATACTTTGATGCTGCTTTGCTTGCATGTGATGTCATTCCCCTTCTTTATAGTACCAACTTTATCAAAATAGGAATAATGAAAAATTGGGCCGTCAGTGACCCACCAAACTGTGGTCGTAATAGGCATGTTTTGTAATTTAGGGAACATCTGCTTTATTGGTAGACCTGTGTTGAGGGCGGGCCACAGGGTAGTTCCTTCCTTTGGTATTGGGTTGGTATCACCAAGGAAATGGAGGCCCATCTCTGAAGCGCCCTGTGCTGCTGAGACATAGGCCAAGGTCAGAGTAAATCCATGGGGAAAACTCCAAAGACAAAAACCCCTCCACATCGCAAGGCCGGAATATAGGCAGTGCGCTGTGTGTAGACTGAGACGGAGTGTAGTAAATGAGGAGACTGTATAGGTGATTCCACAAGGGTGGTCGAGAGCAGGCCTAGAAAGAAGGGAAACTGATGGAAGGGACAAGGTGAAGGCGCAGGAAGACTTGCAGGACAAGCACAGGGAGCAGGAAGGCGGAAGAGCAGGTGGAAGGAAGCAGATGGCGAAGACGACAAACTGCACAAGGATGGAGGCGGCGAGGAATGAAGGCCCTGCCGGCAACAAGACTCTAGAAGATCATCAGAGCTCCTGAGTCCAGTAGCACTGCAACAGGTCTACAGGACTCGCTGTGAGTCTCTTGCGGGCATTGAATGCGTACCGAGAGTGGCTTAGCGGTATGTCTTGGTGTGGTTAGTGGGTATGGTGCCGTGCACTGCATTGGTTCCCCAGCCATGCATCCTCCCGTGGGGGCCTGACACCGTGGGCCTACTTTTAAAAGGTGAACAAACATTGTGACTTACATTGTGCACAATTAGATTCCATTGCTTCTAGTTATTCAGTCGGGAATACCATACATGCCACTGGATAAGTTGAAGCACCCGCATCAAAAAGTTCCTTTTACCTAATGCCTAAAAAATATGCTTTGCTGTGAAGTTTGTAAAAATAACTAACATAAATATCAACCTTTTGGAATGTACAATGTTTATAAATGGGTAAGATATTGGTGATGGCGACTGTCGTTAAGGTTTATTTCGATTCCACATATGTAGAGCACTTTGGCAGATGCTAATAGCTTTGGCATTGTTTGAAAGTCTCCAAATAAATAAACCTCCATTTTCCCTATCTACTACAGTAAAAACTGCTGAATGGAGTTACACCACATTTGGCCAACAAGCTGGTGCCTGGTAGAACTTGTGATTTTCACTTGGTATAGTGAAAAGTGTTTTTATAACTAAGTGGACCAAAAAAGGACAAAATAAATTCAGTGAATTTCGAGCTCACTGACTCTTGTACCAGTTGTGTCAGTTCATTGGTTCCTTCGGGCCAATAACCTGGACGGCAAGAAAGACAAGTTTGTTGCTTAATAAATGGGAGGAATTCTGATTGGTTAGAGATGGACTATCCATTTTTGAGTTGACAGCCACTTGGTCGCTGGGCAGTTACAGGGGTCCATAGGTTATGTGCAGATAACATTTGAAAAGGTATCTACAGCAGTTCTGTGGGGCATATTACAACCCATTAACGTGGTGGTGTAATGTATTGCAAGCAGGCCTCAAAGCGTGCACTTGCACTAGTCATTGGCGAGTAATAACTGTCTCTTGGCGATTGTGTGCATGTTGAGAACTGTGTGAGGGATTGAGTGACTTTGCTTGACTGGCTATTAGTTTGCACCTTGACATTTTAACTGTTGCCTTAGAGGAGTAGAATCTTCCTCTTTTCAGTAGAGCGAAAAATGCCAGTTGGGCCCCATGGCTAGATCTTGCCAGCAATGAAGGGGAGAACAGCCCTTTAAGATATGAAAAGGTAAGGGTGCTGGCCAGTTCAGTGCAGCGTGCAATACGAGCCCTGTCACCGTACACACGTGTGCAGACATGTGCTTGCTTTAGAAAGGCCTTGATTATTGCTTGGGCTCTTCAAATTGTGAGGGATATTGTGTCTGATTACTGAATCTCTTCACGACGATTTGTTTCCCGTGTGTTGCGGGCCTGTGTGTAGTTCGCATGAGTGCGCTCAGCCTGAACTGTATATTCCTGTTTACTGGGCAATTAATCTTTAATTCTGTGATTGTAAATCAATTTCACTGATGCGGCTATGCTAGAAGTCGATGCCATTGATTTGGATGGACTTCAGCTGCTGGGTATTGAGCAGGTTTTGCTTTTATTTGCTCCTGATTTTTACAGCGGACTCAAAGCAGACAGAGGACCAAGTTGGGAACTTAATACTATGCTAAAAGGCTGATTTCCTTTGACCTACGGCTTCCATATTACCTCTGAATGGGTATGTATAGCTGTACTTCTAGTTCAAAGGTTGAGCAAAGCCTTTAGTGAGATTGATTTGTAGTAAGTTAAGTTGTGCATACCGCGAAGCATGCAAATGCATTCATTAGCGGGGGGTGTGAGTAATTTCAAGAGAAGGCCCTGCCAATAGCAAACTATATGGGGGAGTGAAAAAAAAAAAGTGGAAAAAAATGGAATCCTCATACATTCAGATATTGGAAGGGTATCCAGTCATTCCATCTAAACACAAGCCATCGAATGGCAAACGATCACATTTTTTTCATCGAAATACCATTCCATGGAATGGCCGTTTCATTGAAAAAAATGTGATGGTTCCATCGACATGTAATGGTAAGTATTAGAGTTGGGGTTGGGGCTTGGGTTAGTTTAAAGGTTAAATTAGAGTTAGGCTGGGGTTCAGGCTTGGGTTAGTTTAACAGTTAAATTAGGGTTAGGGTTAGGGCTGGGGCTAGGGTTAGGTTTGGGGCTTGGGATAGTTTGAGGGTTAAATTAGGGTTAGGGTTGGGGCTTGGGTTTGTTTAAGGTTACCTTAGGGTTGGGGGTGGAGTAGGTGTCGGGGCAAGGGGGGGGGGACCCCCAATATAAAAAAAAATAAATAAAACGTTACAAGGAGCTGACCAGTGCTGACATTTCAGCACTGGACAGCGCCATGCAACGTTTTTAAAGTTGCACACACATGCATGGAAATGCTACTTTTTACATGTAAAAGTGCATTTACATTGAAACCAGTCCATATATATTGTCGATGGCCTGGTTTCGATGGAATTGCACTTTTACATATAAAATATAGGTTGTCGATGCTTTGGCATTAGACTGTTTGTATTCGTTGCTTTAGCATGTCGACCATTTCTTTTTCGAGGGAATCACTATAAACCATTGGAAGAAGTCCTTTTCAAATGATTTCCTAAATGTAAAAATAGGCTTGTGGTTTACTTCGAATGGGACCACTACAGACATAAGCCCCCTGATTGCGTTTTTTCTACCTCTATAGTTGAGTCTTAGGCTATGGACTGACAGCATGAGTATTGCGATGGAGTGAATGGTCCTAGAAGGCGCATACTGTTTGAACAAAGTACTCTGGTGCATGGGATAGGACGAAAATATCGATCCCCTTATGGCGAACCTGAAAATGAGGATTATTTTGTTTAATTTCTGCACTTTTTTGTTCATATATAGATGGTAATTGGGGTAGACGTATTTTAGAATATGGGATTTGGGGGGCTGCATCGCATTTATTTATGTGAAAAAGTGCACACACAAAAAGAAAAATCGGGATTCGCAGTAAAGGATTCTGTGTTTTCTCATTGATCCTGGGGGCACTACAGCAAAGGCCCTTCTGTATCCCAGTAGCCACCTTGCAGTCAGTCCATTCAAACGCCAGAAGGCAGTGCAGCTTTACCAAAATGGGGGTTGCCCACGCCTGGGTGTGGGAGCGTATACAATGTTTTGGATGATATTTCAAAGTACTTGGAACCAACCACAAGATGGTATTCTTGGGAGCACCCAAATAGTGTGTGGCAAGAGTCCAGTTTAGAGTGAATAATGGCCCAGCCAGATGTCCCTGATTTAAAAACGTCAACGTTCTCTTGGAGAAGCTAATGTAGCAGCTGATTAACCATGTAATTTGTGAGCAGTCCTATGTAATTGTGAGTCAAGGAAAACGCATAGAGTTTTGACTTTCGGTAAAATGGAAATATTCTGTGTCCAACACTGAAAAGGAGAATGAGGAAAACTCTGCCAATGGTTAGCTGGTGCACTGATACTTGCCAGCTTAGTTTTTGAGTTTTCTAATGTGAACCCCTTGGCAGCCATATATACCTTAATGTGTTGAAGAATCTGAAAACGTGTAATGTTGTCCAGAATGTAATTGCCTTCAAGTAAGATCCTCTGTGTGGCAGTGCTATCCTGTTCCGCGTTCTGCCAACAGATAACTTGGTGGTTTGGCTTAATGATTAAAAATAAGGTGGCTAATGCAAAACCACCTGGCTGATTAAGTAATTCTGATTGTTTTCATGGAGCACGTGTCTGGCCAAAAAAGTTATGAATGGTATGGAACCACTCTTTGTCATTGGCTTGTGTGGTGCAAGAATGGCCTTATTTTCGAACTATGTGAAGTCCGAATTCTTTGAATAATTTGTAAGAATTTGGATCTGCATCAATGGTGTCAGAATAGTAACTTTTTTAGCTTTAGTGATGACACATTTATAATGCATCCTGATTTGCTTAAGTAAGGGTTTATTAGCCCCACGACACTGCGATTTCCATAATAATCTGTGGAGTGTTTTAAAATTGTGGGTAGGCCATGCTTACTTAATGGTTTCCTGATTTTCTTGTTAAAAGGGCATTCAATTCTGTAATTTCTCAAAGTTTGTCCTAAACGTTTATGTATTGCACAACAGCATGCAGGTGGTAAAGATGTCAGTTTCACATTCAAGTGTTTGCTGTGTAAGTGCCCATTCGTCAGTCAGTGAATGTGTGACAAAATGACATCTGCTTTGTAGGAGTTCAATGGCGAGTAGTAGTAAAACCACTTTACTCAGCCCTCACACTTCTAAAAACCATCACTGATTTCAATCATAAAGGTAGAACGGACACCCCTCCTTTGCCTATTTGTGGTCTCATGGGCTTACGGAACTCTACTCTAAAGAGGGGCATGAATGTTATTAGCAACCCAAACAGCAAAGTTTAATGGTCCAAAATGAAGAGAACGTACAATCATGGTTGTACAAAAATATATATACTTTAATTAGACACACCACCTACAAGAAAACTAAAGAGAACTGTACAAAACTCACCCCTGTGGAAAGAACAGACTATGTAAGAAAAGAGAGAGTGCAGCACTCTGGGAAACAATACAGGGGCAAAAGGCAATTGAAAAACCACAATGTTCTTGCAAAAGGATATGTCTGATGAAAATGGTGTACAAGTGACCTAACAAGTGTTTAAGGCCCAAAATGGAGCAGCGGGCAGTTTTGGGTCAAAATACCATCTTGGCATATCGACTGCATAGAGCAAATCTTCGAACTGTTGTGCGAGCGGATCCAGCTCAGTTCTGGTTGGGCGGATTGTGTTGGCCCAAGCAGCAAGTCAGTTCTGATGCAGTAGCTGAGGGTGGTTGGAGTGTGGTGTTCGTCGATGCAGATCAATGAGCTCACTGGTATTGGCTGGGTATCGAGCCGGTTCAAAACATGCAGTAATTGCTGGATAGGGTCGATGTGTGATGCTCCAACTGGTTGAAGGGAGTTGTTGGCAAAGCTGTGATCCTGATCCAGTATGCAGTTTTGTGAATCGCTGATTCAAGGTCAAACAAATCAAATTCGTTTAACTGCTGGTCTGAGTCAGTGTGACACTCCAGTTTGAGTCGAGTTACAGCAATGAGCGGTGATTCAAGCAAGTGACTAGCTCTGTGAGGATCCAATGCCATGTCAAGCTGGTTTGAAATTTCAAGCACCCTAGTTTAAAGGTTCAGTGCAGTGCCAAAGGCAGCACTGGTGAGTCATGAGGTTTGGGATGCAGCAAAGCCAGTTCAATCGGTTTGAGATGATGAAAAACAGTGATCATGGCTGTATTGGCCCACCGGATGCTGAGAGTCCCACTTTGGGATGTTGGGACAAGTGCGTTCTTTATTCATTGCTTCCAGGCAAGGGAGACTGGCCCACACTTTCAGTAGTCCTTCACTGCAATGAGGCCCTACCTAGCAGTGTGACTGACAGAGATGCAGTTCTTGTTCCAGCAGCAGGTCACCCCCAATGTGCCCTGGAGATGGGTAGGCAACAGAGCTCGCCTCTGCCTTGGACACTCCGTCTTCATCTCCATGGTGGAGGGCTACTTATTCAGCTTGGCACAGGTGCACACTAAGTTTGTGGTATGTAGTTTGAGGAGAGGTGTGTCTGGTCAGCAGAACTGCACTGAGAGAGGAAGAGCGAGAAGTGCCCACATCATTTTATATTTAATAAAACACAAAAAAGCCAGGGCTTCTGCACCCAATGCCAGATGACGATCCTTAACAGTAGGTTGAAAAACTGGTGCTGCCTCTCAAAAATACCAGACATCCAACAGGTGGTCGAGCTTTCTTTATTTAAAGACTGGAAAGTGGTGTGTTATGGCCTGGTTTTGCAATTTTGGAAGCTGTGAATTGTATTTCTTTCTCTTCAGCATTTCTAAGGATGAAAGTCACTGTGCCCCCCCACACTTAATTACAATCTTGCAAGTGGATCACTGTCCACTTACCCCCCAACATCGTTTGCCCTGTGCTGCTGTAGTCCTCTGCAGCACCACGCAGAAATGTTTTTCAGAGTCTATCTACTTTAATAAATGGACCTCTATTCAAAATGAATAGTTCTCTATTATTCTGCAATAACCTTGCTAGCCGTAGCATTTAAAGACATGCTGATGGCCTACCCAGTTATAGTTATTCAGATTGAATACTGCCATATCTTCGGCACGACTAAACCATTAATTGCTGGACATGGGTCCTATCGCTGCATGAAGGGATCCAGATATGATTTTGAAGCAAGAGTACTTTACTTATATTTTTTTAAGGTTTAGGTTAAATATTATTCTCTTCTAGTACCAATAAAGAAATCTCCATTTCCAATTTTAGGTGGGTACTAACTATATTTTATTTCGGGGGGGTTGAGGGGGAGAAGGCAGAGGGGGTGTTAAACATTTAAGTTGCAAAATACTGGCTAGGCATAAAGTCACTTTTCCCCTAAATTCTTTTCATGCACACCATTGCTTACTTGCCAAGAGTCAATCGCTTGCCATTGGCTAGAGGCGAATGCAATTTTGAGCCCTGTTATAACTCTAAAACGTGCATTTATGTATACTATACTTTGTTGCACCTACTAATTAATGCAGTTCTATAGATTAGAGTTTCTCTCCAGATCCGGAATTAATGTTAGACCACCTTCCGGTTGCAGTGTTCTCCGGTGTCACTGATCCGAGCATATTCTTGGAGCTGTGTGGATGGAAGTCTGGTCAGGCACCTCCTGTTTCTTTCCATTTTTGCTTGGAGCATTTGCCTCTTTTTAGGGTTTAAATGTGGCCTGTACGCTGCTTAGCTGTGGTGCTGGCTCAGAGTCCACCTGTACCACTGATGGACTTGCTCTGACGTCCAAGCCAGAGATGCAGGAGGGGATTCCCCTAGAGTTGGACTGCACACCACTGATTTCCCAGTCAGATTTCTGTAGGAAGCCATTGCGGTGGGATGGCTTCTGACTTGCTTTACCTACATTTCCATGGGAGAGAATGATGCATGGTGATCACGCGTTTGGTTTGACACACATCGATTCTTGTGTTCTACGGCATTAATTTCTGTTGGAGAAAATGACCACCACAGATTTCCCCCTTTACCTCCTATTGGATTGGTTTGGATTGAATTGAATTCCCTCAGAGCAGTGCAAAGAACGGCCAAATGTTTGCTGGATGTTGAACATAATTTCTGGCCAGCATATGAATTTGTCTTAAAGTAAATGTATAAAACTCTTTGCCTGTCCCTAGGGTTCTGTTTGGTAATAGGGTTTCTTGAGATCCCTTTCTCAAATATACAGACTGTGTCTGGTTGTTATTGGTTATGCCCTTTCTGTCTTTCGAGCCTCCCTGAATGGGCAAGTGGGGTAGAAACCCACCAACCATCCCTTCTAGCCCCTATCACCACCTTCCTTATTTTAAAAACCTTGAACCCACGCCCAATATTTTTTCTTTTTTCATTCATGTATTTTTGTGAAAGGCTCATTATAAGCGCCATGTCCACGTTACTGAAACATCTGGCCCTCAATGGCTTTATTGTTGCTGCCCTGGATTCCTCTGTCATCATGTGGTACCCTAACGGATAAGGCACAGTGGTCAGTCTAGGGTAAAGATAGTCTCGGATCAGCTGCTTGATGTGGTGTTTGAGCCCGGTTCACTCACTGCAGCCCATTTGGATGTACGCTGGCATAAGACCAATGGAAATTATGGAAAAGGTATCTCGTTTTTTGCTAGTGTCTTGGAGAATTGCCCTATCGTCGCTGTGTGAGAGCAGGCTGCCTTGAAAAGGAACTGCATTCCACAGTTCATTGTCTCTTTGGTCTGGCAGACTGAGCCTCTGATGTGACAACCAATGAGGCTGGGAAGGACCGAGGGCTTGTGTGCCTCCAAAGCTCCTGCTGTCTTTCTAGAGCACTGTGGAAGGTGCTTACGGTCACCTCCAATCGCTCTGTTGAAGATCCAGTGGCCCGCTGCAGTGGTCTGTTGGCTCAAGTCACCGCGACTGCAGCGCTGCGTTGATCAAATGCGAGCTCTTGGCAGCAGAGATTGTACCCGACACCCTGGGGAAAACCTCCACAGATGCTGCGTTGCTTCCATTCCTCAAAGCACCAGCTCGAATATTTTCATGCCTCCTTTTTATTTTTTCTTCAGATGTTCGGAACAATTTTGTTCTTTTGAGTTCCACTTCTTTTTTATAACCACTATATTTGGGTTACATTGAAGGAAAATCTCCTCCCCTCCAGGATTCTGCAACGCTTGATTTTTTAATTTTGGAAACCTAAATAGTTTAGTTTCATTGTTGCCAAGGATTTCTAGTTCCAAAATCTAGGAAGAACATCTGCTCAGTCAGCTTAACTCTGCTGAGTATGGGAGACTTGGGCGTGCATTCACAGCGCTTAAGTTGAAGCCTACTTTAAGACTGTGCAGGGTGCGCCAAAGTTGGTGCGGGAATGCAATCGTGCAGTAAATCTCATAATCAAAGTGTGGTTGCACCTGATACAGCTTGGGAATGCATTGAGCTTTTAGTCTTGCAGATCGCGGCAAGAAGTTGAGTAAGCCCATCTTCAAGGCTCCTGCTTGAATACAGCTTGGGGTAACTTTCATGAAGCCTAAAAATTGCCTAACGAAAGTCAGGATGGCCATGCCCACGTGACTGAATCCTTGCGTGGCACCACGCTTGTTAACTTTGATTGGCCGCAGTGCTTTGTCAAAGAGCAACTCTTCACAGTTCCACTGGCATGTTTTCAAGAAACTCCTCGCCTGCTCCTTTCATCGGCCACAATCTTAAACCTTATCTTAAGTGATTTTTTCCACTGATCTTTGGCCACTCGTAGATTTTCAACAAATGCATCATGGATATAATTTCAGATACTTTGACGCTGAAAAGCCATTTAAAGTGAAGTGTGTAACATGCAAAACTACAGGTGTGGCATAATTTTGCATTAAGTACAATTCACATCATTCTGATTTAAGGTAAACAAAGATGCTCTGTTCCCAGGCATAGCTTTTCCGGACAGCATTTTCCACTAATTCTGATTGGCAGGAACCATTATGGTCCATAGACATGGAACAATACTTTATACCTTTTTATATTGGTGACATTGTTTAAGCAATAACATACACAGGTGTGCTTTCCTAGACCATAACAGCTGGTGATCGAGCTATAGGCCGGAGTTAAGCTTGGCACTTAAATACGTTCCCTGATGAAGTTGCCATCCCGGAAAGCCCACTGTAAGGATGCATTCGCACCTCAGCACATTGCTCGGACATTATTTAAAATAATCATAATAATATTAACTTGAGGAAAGGAGTGTGAACCTTTTCGCAACTAAGACAAATCGTGGCTGTCGGGGGGGGGGGGGGGGGGGTGGGGGGGGGAATGGGGATGGGAACTACTGATGGACCCTTCTTTTTCCATTGGCAGCCTTTAGGAATGCAGCAAAGTGGTGTGATGAGCAGTGGTGTCAGGTAAGTGTGAGTTGTTGCAGGGGGGAGTGTGGTAATTAAGGGGATGCTGGGAGGTTAAGAGGATATCCGCTGGCCAATGGTCCTAAATGCCAGTGAGAAGGCGCCGATGAAAATGGTATATTGTGGCGCGTGGCGCACATGGTTCCTGGATTGCGGGCCCATACAGTCCAAGCCCTCTAACTGATTAGGACACACTTTGATGACCAACTTGATTCTTATTTTACATTTTAAGCATCGTTCAGTATCGAGGTGATGTTCCAGGTAGGACCGTCTTTGATAGTTTATGATCCATGTTTCCCGAGATGTACTCTGGTAACCTATTTTATTCGGAAATGGTCGGTGGTTATTTACATTTTGGACCCTTTACATGCTTTCTCTGACCATATTTTGTAAAATTCGTTCATTATCTTGCACCCGTATCTGCAAGACGCATGCAAGAACTCATCCCTTCACAACTATTCAGGTCCTTTGACAACATAAACTGCACCCCCCCAGCCCCTCGTTGCCTCTAAACATTGTTGCTGCTGGGGTCCCAGTGATGCTATCAGACTTTAGAGTCACAGAACTAGCCATCCTTTCGCCCCCTGCCCCCTCTTTTTTGGGGGGGATTCACAAACATCCTTTGGGTAATGTAAGTGTTGAAACAAAGATGTGATTGACATTTTTTTTATTACTAACAATCCCTTGGTTTAAAACTCTTACCCCATACTCTGACGCATATGATTAAGCTGGGTGTATAAAGTGCCCACCTGTTCATTGAAGGTCATCATCCTCCTTATTCCCACCTTCCTCACAGGGTTTTTGCATGTATGGGTAATAACAATAGACTATGTAACATAGCTCAGGTGTTCCAGTTCAGCATAATACAGCAGTCGTTCTGAGTGGGTTCACCCTGCTCGTCAGCAAGGTATAAGATGCTGGGCATTCGGAAACGGAATATTGACGATAGAGGTGCTAAACGCTTAAATTAGGGCACCCTCTCCCAGCGTGTGTGACGCCCTAAAGGGTAACGAGTCCTAAGGTCATGATCTAATCGGGCCAAAGATGTGCCAGTGTGTGATCTGCATACCCAGGAACGTCACCAAAATATGTCTGACCACTCTGAGCTTGCCAAGTCTGACTTTTGTCGGTTGTGAGTCAGGCATGCATTTTAAGTGACCAGGTTTTCGGGGTGAGCTATTACAGAACATCCACATAACAATGTTGTCCTTTTTCAGTTTCTCAGCGTGAAACCATAAAAAAACAGTAAAGGTTGAGGCGCACGGTACAAAGTATACTTGTTAAAGAGAGGCAGAAAAGATGGGAGCAAGGTGCAGTACGAGAGCGAGTCGCAAGGGTGGGAGACTGGCCGCAGTAGGGTTAGTCCTCCTGCAAGCTGTCCACAAAGGAAATCTGTGTAGTAAAGGGCATTACAGTTTTGGAGAAATGGCAACACAAAAGACACTGGCGAGTATGCTACAAGAGCAAAGGTGAAAGTGATGTTAGGCAAGGGAAGCGGGAGGTCAGACGAGGGTTGGAAGGGGTCTGGTGTCCAGTTGGCCCAGGCAGGGGTGGTGGTATTTCTTGTGGATGTTTAGGAACAGGCCTGGTGACAGTGAAACTGGGGGAATGAGACACAGGGATGAGTTTGCATCACAATGGTAGTAGAGGAGACGAATCGAAGGGGGTCATTAATTAGTACAGGACAGTATTCCCCAAAAATACTCTCCAAAAAGCTGAATGTGCATTCGGTTTCCACAAAAAAATCTAATACATAATGCCGAACATGGGGAGCGGGGCTTGAGGGGGTGTCCCCCGTTTCCATGTCATTGGAAGCAGGTGACTAAAAAAAACAGAAAAAGTGACCCTGCAGCGCCAGCTCTGACCCACGTTCGTGGGAGGGAACTGAAGCCGCAGGGATGGAGGAGAGTCGGCGGCACACTTCTGTGTGTGCTGCCAAAAAGGAAAGTAGGGGGAAGGGTAGGGTATGCGGGATGTTGGCGACTGTGATCTACGCAATCACTGTGCAGCAGGATTTTGCGATTTGATATTTTCAGATTTGCAATTTCCCGCTTTGCATTAATCACGTAGATCCGTAGCGGACACTAGCAACAGGAAAGCAGTCGTCTGCAGACGATCACTGGCCAGGCAGCTTGGGGAGGCTCTTTAGATATAGACCCATGGATGGATTACTCTGCAAATAAACATTTGATAGATTTCCAGGGAACACTGCACTGATTTAGATTAAATACAGTTGTTCTGGTGAAACCAATGTACAAAGGTGTGCAGTTGTACAGCAGTCAAAGTAAAACCTTCTCCTTGATGAAGGTGATTGCCTTGGCTCATGATCTCGTACCAGTCCTGAACCTGTGTTTACATCGTTAAAATAAAGCAGCTTACTGCTAGTGAGTGTGGCTTGCAGCCTAAATCCATAGCTATGCTTCTTGATGAATCGGCATGCTCTAATCTACTGTAACACACTTTTGAACTGCATCCTCTAGGAAAACTGAGAAAGGGTGAATTAAAAATCAGTCTCTTTCAATTCTTTCTTTCTTCCCTAATGCTTGGGAAGATCTGATAGAAGCTGAAACTGGTCCATGTAAAGACCAACTTCCAAACCAGTGCCCCCAATATCCAGTCTGATTTCTGCTCAAAGCACTGCTGAATTAGCAGTCAGTCTAGAGTTCTAATATTGCACTTGTAGGCATTTCCTGTCCCTATGCAACCTTTTGGAGTCTTGGGTGTAGCAGATATCAGGAGTACATAATAGTGAGCAAAATGTAGACTATGGGAGCGATATTACTTGGCCTTATCAGAGAAATGGTGCTGACATTCTCTTCTCCCTGCTGTCCTTCAAGATGGTATTGTACGTTTGAGAGCAGTTCAGAAAAGCGATCTTTATTTTTAGTGCCCTCGGTCGTCAAATCAGTAGTTTGTACCCATTGGTCATCAGTTTCCTTACACATCAACTGGGCCTTGGAAATGTCAATTCTTCAAGCCTCGAGCTGCAGTGTGGCAAGATACGCTTTTAAGTGAATGTTTTGAGGTTGTTTCTTGACACTGCTAAACTCTTGAGCATTGGGAACTAACCACCGCAGGTCATGGAGCTGATGTTCCTCTGTAACAAGACCTGATATCCTTTCATATGAGAAAACGGCAACCCACCAGGGATCTAAGGATTCAGACGTGCCATGAAGTAGCCAGAAGGCAACGTTTTCAGCATCTAAAAAAAGGGCTAAATGTTTCTGGGAATATGGAAGTGAATTTGACTAGTGAAACAGTTGGATTTTGATAGTCAGACACTGGGATAGGTTTGTGTATTTTTCTGGTGATGTTTGGGTTGCATTTTGATTCCAATGTCACCCCGGCTCTTCTCAATTTTGGAAACGTCGCAGTACAAGAGGACTGGTTCACCCCCAGCATAGGTCTTAGCAAAATCCAGCTTCCTTGCAAGACATTTCAGTAGAAATGGGTATTTGATTTATCTATGCAATACCAGGTTAACTGATCTGACTGCCTCTTTTTATTACGGTCGGTGTTTGTCTTCTGATTCATAGAACAGGCTGTTTTATGCACAAGCAACCAGTGATCCAGATAAGATTTTGGAGTGTGTATTTTACTCGCACTTTTTAGAATTGGAGAGTAAATCCAATTTCAAGAGTAAAAATGATTTTTCTCCTTCGCAAGAGAGTAAAAAGTGTGACAACTATCCAATTTGCGCGTAAAATTAAATTTTTGTTCGAAAACATGTGACAAAACAGCTGTATTTCAAAGTGGTTCTAAATTTATTGCACCCGTGGAAAACATTTTCCCCACACAAGAACCTTGTAGATGCATACTACCCACCCTTTAATAAGTCAAACGTTAAGTCAACTGAGTTACAATTGAATGTTACCTGCATCTTAAATGCATATCTCTGATGCAGATTCATTAACTCACCTATCAACAGGATTTGAACTAACTGGTTACACAGTCTCTGCAGCAGAGTTATTGACTCACTGGGCTGCCTTTCCCAACAGGCTGTTGACACCGAAAGGCACATAGGGTTAGCGCACTGGCTGTTCCATGTGAGGCTTGCCTGACATAAATGGCTTGTCAAAAGCTCTAAGCCTGTTTGGACTATCTTACATTAGTCAGGAGATTCATAGTCATGCTTAGAAATGTGCTAGACTTTTGACAGTGGTACCCAGTAATCAGGCATGGGAAAAGCAGAAGTTTTGAAAATTGCAAGACGGAGTAGAAGGGATTGACGTACATGACAGCAATGCCATCTTCTCACACTGTCAGAGGTTGGTGGGAAGAGCTCAGACACTGTTCTCGCTCTGTACTTTAGGTCGCTGCAGAAAATTCCAACATATGTTCGTGCTTTCTTAACAGCAGCTCTGTTACGACACTCGGGTTCTATCCCAAAACACAGCAGTCCTGCTAAGAAATGTGGCCGTGCTGTGAATATTTGGCTTTGTGCAATGACATGTGTACGGTATAGCAGCTCTGTTGATAAATTAGGCTACTTTGCCCGAATATATAGCAGTCCTGTTGAGAGGTACAGGTACAATCTGTGCCACTGAAAATATATAAGGCACTGCTCCTACCTGTATCCATTATACATTCTTGCGGTGGATGGTCAGAAAGGGAGTTACTGTTCAGACCACATGCCTAGCTATACAATTGGTGTGCTTCTGTGATGAAAAGAAAACAAAGTATTTAATGTCCATGCTGCTGCAACTGCGTTGCCTCTATTAAAGCCAACTAAGCAGAAATGCAGCCCTTGTTTAAGACGGTGTTCATTTTACACAATACTACCTGTGTCCTAAAGCAAAGTGAAAAGCATGTTCATTAACAGAGGAGAGTGACTTCCCTGATTTATGGGGGTGCTGCTATAAATAGCCTGTGTAAGTGGTTCACAAGAAAGAATGAAAAGGGCCCTATTGATGTGATTTCTGTGCATAAAAAGGGCTGATATGCACCTTATCTGGAACTAATGTCTTTAAGGCTTCGGCTTTTTTTCTTTTGTTTTTTTAATTGGGACACTGAGTTTCCAAGTGCCTCTCAAATTCCGCCCCCAAATACCTGCCAGACAAAGTCAATAAACGCCCACCAACTAGACCAACTAGAGCCATGTACTCGCACTGCCTTGCCATTCCTAGATTCCTCCTAAAAAGAGCGGTGGGAGTGGGCTTCCCAGTGTTAGGCGCCAAACAGTGGAATGCCCTACCCCTCTGCCTTAGAATGGAACCTGCTTTTTGGACCTTTAAAGCCAAGGTAAAGGGCTGGCTCTTTGGTAAGAAACAGGAGTGATCAGCTATCTCACCTTGCATTCACCGTGCCTGCTTATTCTCTTTGTCCTTTGCAGGTCGACCATGGTTACATGAGGGTCAAGAAATGGGAGAATCAGTTACAATACCAGGCTGCTAGTGTTACACTTATTTCTGCTACTGTTATTCTTTTTGTTGTCTAAACTGTCTGTAACTCTTGCATAAGCCTGGGACGCCCAGTTACCTGAGGGTTTGGTGCGCGGTACAAATACAGAAACTAAACTAAACTGAGTGGAGTCTGCTAGTAGTGAGTAGTTGGTAATAGCTGTAAGACTTTTAGAGATTGTAACAGAATATGCAACTATAGACATTCTGCAAATGGTTTCAAGCAGACAGTCAGAAAGTCTTTGGTTCAAATAAATGTACATTTTCAAGGGGAGCGTCCATGCAAAGCTTTGTTCGATCATAAGATGTGCATCTTTAGGAAACCTTTAAATGTCTGTCTTCACAAGTATGGCGATGTGCCCTTTAGGACCCTAGCACTGCCTGCTTCAACTTTGCGGCTCTAATTGTCCATATGGGGAACGATTGGCAATAAAGTAAAGAAAGTGGGGCGTCTTCAAACCTCATTTGCTAAATTGGTTGTGTTTTTCATAAGACAAACAGCGATTCATGGCCCATCCTTGAAGTTTGCTACCAAAATGCTTACGGTAGAGCAATTGTAATTGGATTTTTATATTCACAGGGAACGAAAACTCTGAACATCTGTTTCATTTTTATCTTATCCGTCACAATTTTGCATCGTGTTTCATGGAAGTGTACTCTGCTCTCTGCACTTGGAAGGCTTGGGTTGGTTATATTGTACAGTGTACATATTACTCTCTTGGGACTAATTGAATATGATCATGAAAGGTGTCTTCTGATGCAGCTGACCAGTCAAAACTACAGTTTTGCTCTATTACTGGCAAATATTTCAAACTGTATATTTGTCCAATTCAACAGCTAGCTGTGCCTTTGCGTTTTTAATCGCATCAAATCTCCAATGATCATGGCATCGCAGCTAGCGTGAATTGTATTCTATTTTGTTTGCCAGCATCTGACAGATTGTATTACTGAAGGCCGCTGTAGCACTAAGCAACAAGCGCATCACATGAAAGAAGGAAAAACAGAAGCATTAAGTAACCGATATTTGAGATGTAATTGAATCAGCAAAGAGTATTCTGCGAAAGAAAGGTAAACAACGTGAATTAAGCAATTTACACACAACATAACAAACATTCAAATAGTAGCCCTAAATACTTGAAGAAGCATCTATTGCATGCTGGTAAGAGGACATATGACGGTCACAGGTAAAAAGGGAGGTCATTAGATGGAGAAAGAGAAACCCTGAGGTACGGCACCCATACAAATCTGCACACTTGAGCTACAAGGGTAGTGCTCATCGGTGGAGCTGGGCAAATAAATAAGGGAGCGGAGTTCGGGAGCTGAGTTTGTGGAGCAGTCTGCAGCAGTCTTGCAGCCCATCTGCGTCCTTTTGCTGAAGTAGCCTTTATCAGCCCTATCCTACCACGGAGCGGTGAGCGGAGTTCGGGAGCTGAGTTTGTGGAGCAGTCTGTAGCAGTCTTGCAGCCCATCTGCGTCCTTTTGCGGAAGTAGCCTTTATCAGCCCTATCCTACCGCGGAGCGGTGAGCGGAGTTCGGGAACTGAGTTTGTGGAGCAGTCTGTAGCAGTCTTGCAGCCCATCTGCGTCCTTTTGCGGAGGTAGCCTTTATCAGCCCTATCCTACCGCGGAGCGGTGAGCGGAGTTCGGGAGCTGAGTTTGTGGAGCAGTCTGCAGCAGTCCGCTGCAGACGCGTAGCAGGACTCAAATGGAACCCGAAGTGAGCCCCAGGACGAAATCCGCTAGAAAACCTAGTACGGCTTCCGTAAACCCCGCACAATCCAGCATAATGAACAATGACTCTGTGAAGTGGTGCGAGGAATTTCAAAACGCGCCTACTATGCCGACCATCCAAGACGGGATAATCCCAACGAAGTGCAAAACTATTCACCCTACGTCAACAACAACGGCGAACCAAGTTCACAAGCCCGCTGAGTCTATGAAGATAAGAGAAATAAGAAACCGTGCACGTAACCTTACCAAGACCAGCAAGGTTTTTCGCCCGGCGCCAGCAACACCAGCCGAGATGTCTGACTCCCCCCGTGCGGTCGGGTCTGAGCCAGAACGACCTCTGGGAACCATCGCGGGCGTGATCCAGGAGCGGAGGCCCACGGAGTTTGTCGAACTGGCAGAAGAGCCTCCCGTAGGCGGAGTGGGGAAAAGTGAACCCACCAAAGGACTGCTCTCGCAAAATGGTGAAAACAGTCCGAAGTCCACGAAAGAAGCCGGTGAACAGGGGTCACTCCCCACGCGAGGCAGTGGGGGAAAAGCCCACCCCAATGCGCCCCCCCCCCCCCCCCTCCGGCAAAACATGCAGAAGAGGAAGGAGGGGCAAAGACCTCAAGCCCACAGAGACCCTTAGAGGTCATACCAGCCAGCAAAAAGAGAAAAAAACCTTTAACCCAGTCCTGAAACTCCACAACATCGACCAGTCTTGAACGGGCCCAACAACAAAGGCACTGATGCACCGGCCAGAAAAAGACAGACGCTTCCGTGCCGCCTGCACAGCAACAGAAGCCTTCGACCACCACGCAGACTAATCCAACGACTAGTGCTAATGAGCAGGTCTCTAATACACCCAATAACTGCGTGATCACAAGCCCGACGATAGAAGAAATTTCCGACCCAGAGTCAGCCAACGATTCGGAAAACTCTGCAAACAACTTTGAGGAAGGACAGCCAAAATCAACACTAAAAGCTTCAAAGAAAAAAAATAATAAAACTAAAACAAAAAAAGACGTAAAACAAACACTACAATAAAAACTAGTACCCAAAAAAGGGTCAGGAAAGTTTGCAAACGAATCAAAACATGTCACAAAGGAGTACGGACTTGTCAAAGTCATCAAAAGAAGGAGAAAGCTTAACAACGCCCTACCAAACCCCCTTCTTTCATGCCCCTTAAAGGCCTTCTTCACACAACAATACAAAAGGAAACTAACCTCAGAGCTCGAAGTCTCCGATGCGGAGATGCTGGAAATAGCACACGATCTGCCCCCAGGCAGCAAGCAGAAAACCACTGACTCAATTTGAACCCAAAAAAGTGAATTGGCCAGAAAAAACGCCGCTCCTCAGGCAACCCTGGAAAAAACAAACGATAACTTAGATTTAACTCAACCACAAACAGCACAACCACTACTCAAACTTCTCAGAGAAAGAACAAGCAACGAACACTATCACCCCACCGCAAAGCTCTAAAAACGATCAAGACCTAAGCTCATCAACAGGAGTGAAAGAGCGAAGATATGCATGGACCAAACCACATTTGGTGACAGGCTTACTAAAGACGCCGCCAGCAACGACCACGGAAGGCGAGGCGTGCCAACACGGCCTTGAATTACCTAAACAAAGGCTCTCCAAAAGCCTAAAAACAGCAGATCATGATCAAAGTGCTTCAACGGACCACCCAAACCAAGATCCTTTGATTCCACAAAAAAGGTTTTACAATACTTATTCTACGCCAAACAAACGTCGCCTCAGCAACATAGCAGCAGGAATGCAGAAAGCCACCCCAAACGACAAGCCGGACATGATCACAATCATGTCAGCAATGTCAGTTGTACTAGCACCCTTCTGCAAATTGTACAAGGCAATAAAAGAAGACATTCGAGACAATACGGCAATCTTGACAAACATGATTACGAAAATTGCCCACGTTGAGAGTTACCTAACGGCGATTGAAGATCAGAAAAACGGACAAACACAAACGCGGAATACAAGAATCGAAGAATTGGAAAAAAAGATTGCCAACTTGGAACGGCTTTCCAATGTCCAACACATTCCACGGGACAGGCCATCAACGACACAGTTGGTTCACGAACGGCTGTTAGATAAAACTAATATATCCTGCCCGAATTTAAAACTAATATATGCTGCCCGAATTTAGCATCGGAACAAAGCCAAACCAAAGCGGTTCAAAACAAAAACATTGACTTGGAAAAAACAAGGGCTAAAACGGCACACTCGGTATCAACACTCAAAGAACCGATAGTACTTCCGACCGAGACCCAAACAGAAGAAATAATCATTATAAGCTCCCCACGAACCACAGAAGATTTTATGTTCGACAAAGTCCTAATGAACTTACCTCAACATATGAATGTTTCAATCAGTACAGAAGACGACTTTACCCCACAGAGAACAACCAAAGTGACGCCCAAGAGGGACGATCTCACCAAAGAACTGAAATAGAACCCCCACCTCGAAACAGAGGAGGACGACAAGAACAGCATCATGCTAAAACGCCTAGGGGAAAAAACAAGACCCACACAAGGAACAAGAAAAATCAGACTAGATGGAGAAGTAGGACCGATGTCCATCATCAAAACATAAAGAGAGCGACCAGTCTCTTTAAACTCGAACAACAAGAAAGAGAAAAAAAGATTCTCATCCTAAACCGCTTGACCGTAATTCAACTAATGAGAAAAACTAAATCCCTAAGGAAGATCGGAACAGAAGACTTAAAGCGTGTTGAACCTTACCACAGTGGAAATTTAGCCAAAGCATACTTACACGTTAAAGCTGAAGCCATTGAAAACATCGACTACCTAGCTTTCAAAGAAATCAAACAGATGGGCTTCCTCTTAATGGAATTAAAATCCTCAGATAAAGAAGAGAGAAAAACCAAACTGGGGATCACAAGAAAAAACAAGGCATATAACCTCGCCAAATGAAAGGCACAACTCCTCCAACACGACGAGTTACCAAGACTATTACATGAGTCACTCAATCCCAACTAAACGACAAGATCAGCAGGAGTACAAACACAAAGAATCACCTGGACAATCAGAAACACAAAGGAAAACAAGAAAACCGGCGGAAACAAGCGAAGACAGCCATCCAGGAAACACATGGTCTTGTCTACTTAAATTAGAACAACTAGACCCAAAGAAGGACCACGTTCCTCCCAACCGCCCGATGATACTTCAGATAATGAACAGATCTGAAACGTTAAGGCACTTGAAATCAGAAGATATCAAACTAGTAGAACCATACCAGAGCAACAAAAGAGCCAAGCTTTCATCCATATAGAATCAGAAAGCGGGAAAAAGTCAATCACCACGCTTTTCAAGAACTAAAAGACATGGGCTTCTATTTGACAGAAATAAAGAAACTGGGAATAAAGATGAAAAGCATCCGGCCCTCACAAAAGGTCAGGAAACAAACTCCAACCATCCTGTCCAGCTTCAAGACAAAAGCCAGAGAAAGGACGAGCACCATTACCGCTCACGAGAGGACTCCTCTGTAAAGCCAGACGAGAGTAAATGTACAAAAAAACCATTTGAATTGGGCAAACCACAAGGCCCCTGGAATTGGCTGAGATCAATGTGGGACATGAACAGCAAAAAATAGCAACGACCCGGGCCAGCCCTCTCAGACTGCCACGTCTCAAACGTTAAAGAGGAATGGCCCATAAAAGAAGTTTTCTACCTGGGATCGTGGAACACCCGAGGCCACGCACACCTTACTCAGCTGAGCGACGTGAACCTTGGCAGTTTTGACATAATATGCTTACAAGAGACATGGTTGATGGCTAAACCAACACTCAACGGCTTCACAGTACAAATCCCGCCAGCAGCGAAAGGTCTGTTGGGAAGACCATCAGAGGGCCTATTGACGGCATTCAAAATAGGTTTTGGCCTGGAAGAACCGAAGAAGTGGAAAGAAGCATATGAAATGCTAGTGTCTTTGACCACTTGGTCCCGACAGGACAACAAACATGGCGGAGGTCTCGCAAAAAAAGCTAGCCATCATCAACTGTTACTGGAATCCACAGCGTATGTCAACCGAAACGTTTGCTCAAACATGGGCAACACGATTGACCAGCTCTATGAGGACTTCGAAGACATCGAAATCATAATATGCGGAGACCTGAACGCTAACTGCAGCAACCTCCAAAAGTCAAATCCCCCTACCGATAAACACTCTACAATATCAGACCACATCAGGAACAGAGGGAAAGCTTGGCAGGAGCTAATCGCAGGAAGCGATCTTCAAAACATCAACACCCTGTTCCCGAACCAAATAAATATCCCAACCTGGGAGCGCGGAACGTCGAACGCTACACTAGCCCACATCTGTATTTCGTCAGGTCTAATTGAATTCATAACGAGGTTCCGAGTCGAAAGAACCAACAATAGCGACCACAATCTGATCACATGCTCTTGGCAGGGATCGAGAACAGCAAAACCGATATACCCTTTAGAAACAGAAGTTAGCAGCCAGAGATCTCGACTAAGGCTAACGGAAAACGACATTCTGAAAATCAGGCTCGCATGGGAAAAGAAAGTTTGGTCCAACAAGCAGAAAAACATAAGAGAAAGACCGGACTACACACCGCTCCTACTGCCATACAAAAAACCTTGGGGGGGGGGGGGGGAAGGGGAACCATAAAACAGCCCAGCCATCCCACGCCTTTAACGAAGAAGTGGTCAAACAAAGAAAAATGAGTCGCCGTCTGAAAAGAAGAGCAAATAAATCGAACAGCATAGAGGACTGGGAGATCTGGCAGCGGGAGATGAAAAGGTACCGCAACTGGCTAAAACAACATAAGGCACTCCAATACCAACATGATGAAAAGACTTGCATCCAAAAAATCAAGCGAATTCTGGTCACTGATTAAAAAAAGTCGGCCCACTCACAGGCCTCAACTGTGTAACGCAGTTGGTGAGAAGAAATGGATATCCTACATAACGTCGGAATTCGAAGAGGCCAAAAAATCATCACCGCCAAAACAAGCAAACACGAACTGAAGCGGGGTAAGTTTAACTAATCAAGAAGACATGGAAACAAAAATCAAGAAATTAAAGTCTTCCAGAGCACCCGGCCCCGATGGCTTGACAAACGTAACACTGAAGCAATTTCCCGACCAGTGGTCCGCGGTGATTAGCAAAATCTTAGCCAAATGTAAGAACAAAAAGCAAATTCCAGAGTCATGGCTGAAAGCAGTAATCGTGCCAATTTACAAAAAGGGTTGCCACGAAGATCCGGCCAACTACAGGCCAATCGCCTTACTGGACGTCATCTGCAAGATTTATGCTTCCCTTCTCTTGGATCACTTCAGAGTGTGAGGAAAAAAGCGGCCCATCGAAAGACAACCTTCAAACGGGTTTTCAAAAAAACGGATCCACCTTGCTTAACATCATGATTATTAACATCCTAAAGGCCAAGGTAAAGGAAGGGGCTCCAAAGATCCACCTAGCCTTTATTGACCTATCCAAGGCTTTCGACAAAATTGACCGCAAAACTCTGTGGGCCAAATTGCAGGCCTGGAACTGCCCTCAACCAGTTTTGGATCCGATTAAAGCACTTCACTCAGAAAACACCGTAAGAGTGAAACTCAGCCAACAAGGAACTCTATCTGAAGAGATTAAGGTAACCCGTGGGGTCAGACAAGGCTGCCCCCTGGCACCAACCCTTTTCATCTCTTTCCTAGGTGACTTCCAACACTCCAAAACTGAAGTCAGGTGCTTCCCGCCAAAAATAGGCAATTCAACTATACCGAGACTTCTATACGCAGATGACATCATCTTAATCGACCAGACCATAATTGGTCTACAGCGAAAACTGAACAAAACTTGGCTAATTACATCGCCCAGAACTACCTCGTCATCAACAAAAACAAAACCAAAGTTTTGATGATCGAGAAAGCGCCGGACAAAAAATCGAAGAAACCAGCATGGTTTTTGGAAAACGTCAAAATCGAATCAGTAAAATCCATCAGATACTTGGAGTTGACCTGGACAGTTCAAATACATCCTTGGCGATGCAAAAGACCCTATGGGATAAAGCAAAAAGACTAACAGCGCAAATGCGTCTCATCGATAAAAAGTTTGGCAAGTTCTCCCTGACCCCTGCCATAAACCTCTACAAGGGTAAAGTGGCCCCTGCCCTGATCTACGGAATGGAAGTCTCGCTCTCCATCCCAGCCAAAATTTGGACCAGATTAGAAGGCCTAATTTGGAAAGCAGTGTTGGGAATTCCAAAGTCAACTTCAATGGCGGCTATCAGAAGGGAGCTAGGCCTAGTATCTCTCGAATCCATGGTTGACCAAGCCGCCATGAATTTCTTTAGGAAATCTATCTTAGACGCGTCCCTGCCAGCCTTCAACATGGTCAAAGACGAGATGGACAATGCAAAATGCGCAGCCCTGGAAAAATGGACGAATAAAAGGAAAGAGAAACTGCAGGAAATAGCGTGCTCAGTCAAAGAGCTCAAAGAAACCCTGACAGAATAAAGCAAAAAATCGTAACGACGGATTGGATACAAACCCTCTATCTCGCAACAAATAAACTCCTTACTCATCTCCCTCCGACTTTCAACAAAGTAAAATCCCCAATTAAGTACTGTAAAAAATTTCCCGACAAAAGAAAAAGTAAGCTGCTCATGAAAGCAAGACTAAACTCAGGAAATACTAACCATCAGAGCCGCCTCCGACAACATCGAATGTCGACTATGCAAAAAACCAGAAGTGAAAGGAACTCTGAAGCATTTAATACTTGACTGTCAAAACAACAAACATAACAATTCACCTACTACCGCTGATGGAGAATCCATGGATGTTCCAAGATAACGAGCTGTGGAACAGATTAATATTAGGGGAATCCACTAGGTGGTCGGTGGCAATGGTGAATCTAATTGAGGCAACTTTCAGACAGATCGGTGACAGAACCTCACACACGCAGAAAATCAATGGCGTCCAGACTATAGGGACAGAGGCAAAGTCTTGATGATCTCAGATCTGTCACGTGGAAGTCAAAAACATAGCGCACCTGGGAAGCACGAAATGTAGAAAAGCGACGTTTGCTTAACTAGTAAAGCACTGAAGCTTTCGATAAATTTATCAGGGATCCCCTGAATAAAAAAGTCAAAAAAATAAAAATAAAAAATGAGGGAAAGAGGATTAATCGCCCACCCCTTCCAGGAAAACTACAAAGAAGTATTTCCCAGAGTAAAGACGGAGCAATGAGTGCACCCTACACTGAAATATGGAACTAATGAACCAGGTACACTGTTTTAGCTAGTATTTTATAACGCAAAGCTTGTTTTAAAAATCTCCCCTGCCTGCGACTCTTCTCCACGCTTGCATTGCCTTGCGTTTAGCCTCGAAACAGAAGCTGCTGCATAACGACATTGAAGTTACGATTATTTGGCCTGTTGGGCAACCCGAAAAGTGCTTTGTCTCTTCAGGGTGAATTTGCTGGGTTAGACGAGGGGTGTGAGCATCAGTATCGCTCCTCCGGTAAATGGTGCAGATTATTTTGCTGCTAACGTCACTGGAGCATGCTTGACCTTGAGTTGTGCAGAGGCAGAGCGCAACTGATCACCTATTGCTCATCTTAGTCTATTCTATATTGTGAACACTTGGCTGTTTATATAAAGGTAGTGACGAGATGGCAGTAGCACCCCTCCCCATATTACATAATCCGGATTGAAAAATGTGTTTTCATTGCTTGAAATGTAATCACCAAGCTCTGTGCAAATTTAGGAGCATTTCAAAATGTCCTTCAATTTTTGTTCCAGTGAAAGTCGGAACTGTTGAAAATATGTTACATAACTTGTGAAGTAGAGCTGCCAGTAGTCCCCTGACCACCTATTAACTCGTGCTGCCCTTAGTTGAGAAAAACGCAAGTATTGTAAGTCGGCATTGAATCCCCAGCGAGATACTAATGGCTCTGTTTTTTTGTCCTGACCCTTGCTTAATAAGAGGAGTGATGGGGAAGCAGGAGGCTGGCGTGGAAGCTGCGTTTGCGGTATGGAGACTTTGCAAAAGCAGATGTAGTTCCTGCCGTTGCAGTCCGTGGCATGCCGCCAGTTGAAATAAGCAAAAGTAAAACAAGTTTTAAAAAATTGGGGTACCCGGTTGACTGCTTACCACAGTGAGCTATCTCGGTTATGTTTGAAATGCAAAGAAAGTAGCTGTCCTTTATAAGAATCACTAGGCAGTCCACCATAGGGGTGACCATTACATTAGTGACTTCCGATGGCCTGCCTTGTGGTTTTGTTCTTACATCTAGTACTTTTGAATTGTGACATTAGCAAGTCGCCTCACCCTGCTGAGCTATCTTCTTAGAAACATATAGGCTGATTCATGGATATTTTGCGCTGAAAAACGGGGATTTGTGCGCCATTCTGGCCGCAAATCCCCATTTTGTTAAACCGGGATTTGCGGGCAGAATGGCGCACAAATCTCAGTTTTTCGGTGCAAATAATTCCATGAATCAGCCCCATAGTTTCGAATCCTCCTTCTGGTATTGAATGGATTTTACAAAATCGCTTTTCCACAGCACCTTTTTTGTGGAGCACCTTTACAAAACACTGGTGCTGTTAAAAAAAATTATGCAGAACCAATGGTTCCATGGTCGTCGGGATGTGCTGAGGACCCTTTTCGAAGAATGCTAGTAGAGGAGCCCATTGCACATTGCTCCATGCCGAAGGCACTTTGGCCATAGTGATCAATTAGGATTATCAACAAAGTGTTTTCCGATGCAAATGGTGCCCATCATAATGGTGCCTTCTTACTGGTGCCCGGATCGCACTACAAGGTTGTTCTACAGTTGGAACGAACCTACTGTCAGTGGGAGGTCTGCAGGGCTTCAAGAAGTTAATTTGCATGTGGAAGGCGTGCATTCGATGATATTCTCATCTGCCATGTCGCTTGCTTTCCTTCATCGTCTTCACTTTGAACATATTGAGTGTCACAAATCACTGACAACAGCTTCATGCAAGCTTAACACTGATGCATAGAATGCAGCCATTCTTTGAGCCCTCTTGTTTCACTGATGTGAGCTTATTTTCGTTGACACTTTTTCATTTCACCTTATTGAAGGGTTGTCCGATCTACTTGAGTTTTTAAGCCCTGTCTAGGCCAGCTTTGGTACATCTGCCTTTTTTCACATCTGCTGGGTGGATGTTCTGAACCAAGAATTCGAAGCCGAGCTAGACTCAAACGTACATAAGCAATCTGCTGGCGTTTTGATTTCAATTTTGTTTTTGTGGTATTTTTAATTTCCAGACGTCGGAATGTGAGCCTCGCCCTGTTGATCAGCGCTATTAATACTGCCTTTCACACTTGACCTCTGGGAAAGTAAGAAGCTTGGGTTGGGTTGCTCAACCCAGGCAGAAATCCTTCTTGACTAGAAACCGTGCTTATACTCAGGGGAGTTGCTAGGTCTGGAAAAGACCTGGGGCTAAGCTGATGTCAGAACTGTTGGGACTGGGGGCTAGCTAGTCTTTTGGCTGTAGCTCCTGAGATTCTATCCGGGGCTACAACCAAAAGGTCAGGGGCTATAGCCCCCTTAGCCCCCCCCTAGCAATGCCCCTGCTTATACTGTTAATTTGATACTAAAGCAAACATTGGAGCAGCAGGCAGCAGCCTTGGGTCACCTGGATTTTCAGTGCATGTTTATATCATTTCATTTGCAAGGTTATATTGTCTTCAACATTTCCTTTTATCTCCGATTTAAGTGAGTAGTCGGAAATAACAGCAACAAAATTGGGATTTCAAAACGTGGGATTTAGTTAGTGTTATCTGAGCCTCCAAACCACTGTCGCGCGAAAAATTCATTTTCACTTGCTCAACTGTCATACATCCAGGGAATTTATCAGTCGTTGACAACTTGAAATCTAATTTCTTTTTTCTTTTTTCTAATGAGAGTTAAGCTAAGGTTGTTTGTTCACATGGAGTGTACATTGGCCCACAGTCGCGAGGGCTCGGCTGATTGTTTGTATTTCTATTGACCCTTCTCCATAGTCCTGTGACCAACAACACAGCATTTTCTAAAGGGAGCAAGAGAATTGGGAGCTTAGCCAGGGGCTATGCAGCCTTTCAAATATTTTACTGGTTGAGGTATGTACAATTCCCGATTTCGAGCTGGTTTCCATCCATGGCTGTTGAGCCACTCTGTCATTGGGGATGAGTAGAATGGACAACAAAAGCAGTTAGAATGGCTGAAGAAGAAAATTGACACCAAGTGAAGTGGCTTGCGTAAAAATGGTACAAGCTGCCATAGCAGATTCCTAGTTCACAAAAGTAACTGTTTGCACCACAGAGTGGCTTGGCATGGACGGTCAGCTGTGTGAGTGGAAAGGGTTACGGTCTCTGAAAACCGGCAGTGCTGGGAGTGTAAAATGTTTCAAGTGCTGGAGTTTGAATCTGTAGTTGGAGGGATGCAACCTACAGGCTCTAAAGAACTTCACAGGAAAGGCCGTCTAGGAAAGGCTGCATATGATGGCAGAACTTGCACGCAGCAATGTGGGAGCAGGTAAGTGCGTGACTGGACCGGCAGGAGTGATGTATGTGGGCCATGTTTCTGTGGACTGGGAGTTGGGGCTATGGTCAGGATGCACCAGGGAAGGAGGGTGGGGAAAACCCCATATGGGGTTTCAGGGTGGGTAGTGAAGCCCTTGTTGGAGGACACTATATGTGGCATGGGTTGCGGGGGATGCATATGATATGCCATTGGAGTTTGGGGGTGAAAACCCCTGATAAACTGCACAATCCTGCCTGTTGACAGCCGTTCCAAGGCAGCCTAAACTATTTTTCTGGGAGCGAGCTCCAACAGGCCGGCTAAATTCCTCAAACCATAGTTGAAATCTCAACGGTGCTCCAGCCTGTACAAAAGGTGCCCGGATTAGAAAGTCCTCAACACACAGAAAGCCTCATTAGCCTCAACTCTCGCAGAAAGCCCTTTAATAGTAAGGGCTTTTATAGAAAACAGTACATAACGACCTCCAAATAGGACTGTTCGAAAGTCCAATCATGATGCAGCAGCTGCAAAAAAAATACCACTGATCCCCAGAGCCTGGGTTCATTTTGACACTACATTATGGGCATGCAGCCATGGTGACGTTGCTCCCACATTCTGCTTCACTCTCAATGGCTACTGCAGATGCCTTTGCTTTGTGGCCTTTCCGTAAATCTACTGCGATAAGTATATCGGATATGTAGATGGGGACAAGGTGAGACACCCTTTTCCTGTAACCCTAAATCTTAACGAAATCCCTCCAGGAGAAAGACTTATTTTGAAGGGAAGCGAAGGAGTGAGTAGTTATCTTCCTGCTCATGGGTGGGGGGGGGGGTTTGAATGACTCATCAGGCATGGTCATTAATCATAGAGTTCAATTTAATGTCTAACCTTTTGACTTGTCTGCAGCATTAGGACTCCTCCCTAGACATGTCATGTTTTAGGACCATTTTAAAGGGCATTTTCCTTTTAGTTCTGATGACAAGTTCATGTTTAACTTGTGTGCTGTTCCTGGGGGTCATATCTGGTAATTTTAATGTCCACAAATGCACCCTTCTCGTTTTATGTGGGCAGGTTTCAGGCTTGTGTGATTGTACATATATGCTGACATGGGAGTAGAATAATACTTGCTTCGGACCAGTTTCGTGGGAATTCGGGTCCTTTTACTTGCTAGTTGGATCAGTTTCATGCTGTGTTTGCAGACATTTAATGTTTGTTTACAAAATATGTCCTAGATATCGAGAAGGTGTCATCATGCTGAAACGAGTTTGCAATTCTGTTGATATGCAGATTTCCATTTGAAGTGGTGAAAGTGGGAGTATTTTGGTCTGAGGGGGGGGGGGTACATTGAATGCTTGACCGGGCACCATTCTATGGTTTCCCAGTGATTGGAGGCCTTTGTGAGAATGAGGAGGAATCTTTTTATTGGCCCCCCGGCAAAATAGGGTGGCAGCCTCATAATGCTCTTGTTGCCGACACAATCCTGCTGGCCAAGTGCCAGAACTTTGGTTAAGATGATTGTGGAATTAGCAGAGTAATATTTTGGTTGATGAATTGTTCATACATTGGCTAGTGTGTTTTTGTCCTGTCCTTATTTGGTGACTACATTTAAAAGTATATTTCTGTTCTTTTTTGGTATTAATATTCTTGAAATACTCTCATAATTAATAAACCCATTTTTGAAACCCTGTTGATGATTAATGAGCAAGTACCATATCCATTACTGCATTTCTCCAATTTCTGACGGTTAACCCACTTCCTTGTAGTTATGTTAAAGGCTCTTGTATAGCGCACTATTGCCACCTGCGTAGGCTCTTGGTGCCCTGGTGGATCTGTAATGCAAGGAGGGTGGTGGGGTTTGTTAGTAGGACTGGGTGGGAGAAAAAGCAAAAGAGCTGTGATGTAATGCTGGCAGGGTCAGTTCGGAGAAACCAGTCACTGAGCGTAGGTGTCTTTCGATTGGTAGTAGTCATCTGGTGTTGGGTGAGATTTTGTATGGTTTACGTTGTCATGGTGTTGAGAAGTAGGTCGGGTTTGTGGTGCTCTAGAGGTATGTTGTTTCATTCAGAGTTTGAGATGGTGTATGCAGAAGGGTGAGTTTTTAGTACGGTTAGTGGCAATACATTGCCCACCCGAGGTCCTGACCTATATCCTTTTCCCTGTCGTTCATTCTAGTGTGTAGCACTTATCACCTCCATGAGTTGCTCCATAAGAGCTGTATTCCCTGTGCCTCGTAGTCAGTCCATGCGCTGCACTGTTTCTGCCCCAACCACATTCCTTTGTGTGATGCACTACACACCCTGGGCGGTCCAATTAAGTGCGACACATCTCCCTCCCCTGTTTACCTCTTCAGCCCTCCATCTGGGTGAAATGCACTTGTGGTCTTCAAACACCCTTCTGAGCTAGACTCCTCTCTTCTCCCCTTCCCTCCACTCCTGTGCGGCACACTCCCCACTCTTATTCATATATATGGGTTTGCAACAATTCATGCTCTTATTTTGGCACAGCAAAGGGCATAAGTCTTTGCTATGCTGTTATACTGGAAGCTGAGGCGGTTAGCCTGCCGATGGCTGATTTACACCAATATTTTGTATGCTTGAAGGGGTTGGTCTATGCGGGTGGTTAAATGCCAGTAGGAATGTGGTAACAGGTTATTAGAATAGGGGGCTCTCTGGGCACTTTACAGGCTTGTTTCTCTTGGCTGGTTTTGTTTGTATTGGCAGGTTGGATTGCTTTGATGGGGCTGGTTCCTTCTCGGTTAATCTCGGGTGTGTTATTTCCGTCCTATGTGTGGATCCGTGCATCCACTAAGCTTGGGAGTGAGACTGAATCCTTAATTTTATCTACGACAAGCTCTTAAGGCCTTGAAACATAGGTGAACCACAATGTTTTGTTTTGGTTGAAGCTTGGTGATGACAATTTGGGGAATACTAGTGTATAGTTAGTTGCCATAACCCTGCCCTGATAGTGGGGTAGCTCCGACAGGTTAAGCCTTTTAGGAAGAGAATATGTAGGTAGTAAGGATTTCACTCCTCTTGCTGTTGATGGCCAACATGTCATTTGTGAGGATGCTTTGGTTAAGAGCAGACTTGGCAGGGATCCGGGATGGGAGTGGGTAAGGGGGAGGCTTTCAGGTCAGATGGATAGTGAGTGGGAGGGTTGCTGTGAACAGACGAGGATCTCCGATTCATCATTGTTGGTGGCCGTGCCGGTATAGTTCATCCATCCTCAAATTAGCAAGAGAAAAATAGTTCTATTTGGCGTTGGCCAGTAACCATGATTCCACATAAATATATAAAACTACAATAAAATATAAAACCAAAAACACATCATAAAAAGGGTCTGCCATACCTTTTTAAGTCCCTCCTTTACAAAGATACAAACATCAGATATACAATTCAAGCCATTAAAATTCATAAATAAACACATAGCATTCGTAATATCCCATAAAATAACACTTTTAAGAATATTCAGGATAGGACATATCAACAAGAAATGTAAAATACTCTCTTAAGATCCTAACCCTCTGGAGAAATCGTTATGGCCACACAGACAGGTCATTCTTGCTAACAATGATGAGATATTTAAGCAGAACATAAATATTTTTTTTCTGTGCTCAGGGTATCTCAAGGACCTTACAGTGCCGCTCTCAATAATGTTCCGGCCTGAGGCAACATAAAATGACATTGACGGCAACGAGCATAAGCGATTCATCCTGCATACATGTTCCAGCCTAATAAACTTCTCCCTGAGGACAGTTTTCACTTCAGCTGGGCAATTAATTTAAGTTCAATACCCCACTTATTTATCAGAATAGTTCCATATTCGTGCCATGTATATATCTCTTTGGCTAGCGACAGGTGCATTTCTCCTCGCAGCGTTTAGCCTGATGGGGTTTTGAATGTCAAATTTGTTAGTTTTAAGGTAAAATTCCAAGAACTTGCACTCAGCAAGAACTGCAATTCTGTGCACCCCAATGTTTGCTGATAAAGCGTGCCCTGGCGCACTGGGGCCGATCCCTGCATGTTCCTTAGGAACATTAGGAATTCATTCTGTACCACATCCAATCATGTGCAATTTGAAAAGCCAGATATTTCACAGCCATACAATGAAGAATTGTGTACTTTAGCTTCCATAACCCTTAACATTTATCCATTCTCTTACAGCCTGTTGGGCTTCATTTTGCGGTCCTTTTAATATGGTGATGCCATGTGCAATTCCAAAGGAACACAATTCCTAGATAGTTTATATGTATTCTCCACTGAAATATTTACATTGTTTATTGTCCATACAAATGTCTTTTTACAATTTCCAAATTGGGCTATCTTTTTTTTTCTCCTTCAGATTCAATACAAGACCGTGCTCCTTAAAGAATCAGCCTGCATAATTTAAAAACTGTTGGAGACCGGTGTGTGTTAAATCCAGAAGAGCCATTTCACCGGCATACGTTGGTGCTCCATATTGTGCCCCATTTATAACGGGGGAATTAGTCTGCTTTAAAGAATCTTATGGGTCAAAATCTGAGAAGAATACAATAAACAATAGTGGTAAGGCAGCAACCTTGTTTAAACCCTTCATTAGTAGAAAACTCCCTGGAATAACTTGCCAGGCCTGGGCATCTTAGGACAGCTGAGGTTTGTGTATAGAAGTTGGATTAGCTGGAGTTATCCTACAGGCACCCCAAGCCTGTTCAATCTGTTCCACAGAATTGCCCTATATGAGGAAGCAAATGCTTTTAATAGATCTAGGAATGTAACAAATCACATCACGTCCGTATCCGGACATATTTTTCTATAATAGCGTTCAGCAGGTAACAGTGATCCAACATGCTATATCCTTTGCTAAAAGTTTCGGGGAGCATATTATTAATCTCAGCCCATTCTTCGAATAAAATGTTAACAATATGTATTGTGATAAGACTAGTACTGTCAAGCAAAGAGCTGGGCCGGTAGCAGTGTGGATGACTGCTTGAGCTTTTTTTTAAAGAAATCTGGACAGTTCAACTCCTTTTCCAAGACACCAGAAGTATCTGAACTTGCTATTGCATTAAACACCCTTGCTAAGGTGGGGACCCACCTCACAGGGAACCACTTGATGACCACAACATTAATATCATCTGTTCCCGGAGCTTTCCGCCCTAAGCAAAGTGTGACAACCTCTTATGCTGCAGTGGCAGGGAAAAATGCATGAGTATGATACTTAATTTGCTATAGTTTAAACGCCTGTAGCATTGCTTATTGGCCATGTGGAGTTTCAGTAGGCCCTAGATCTTAAGCATGGTCACCTTCACATGTTTGGGGTCTTGACTCCCAGATGAATATCAATTGGAAGAGGTTCAACAATACATATGGAAAGAGACAGAATATCTTCTAAAATATGAGAAACAAATATTTCAAATGACCTAGAATATGGATGTGTAAGTTGCATCTCAAAATGCTGAGGGGTTGAGGAGGTTGTACCAAAGAACAAAGCCAAGCAAAAAAGTTTGCAAAATGTTTTTTAGTTTAATCGTCATTGTTTCCCCTACATTTGTTTCACTTCTTTTTGCTTGGTACAGCTGGCTGCGTGGAGGACCCGTATAGTACCTAGTGGGATAGATTGAGAGTATATTCTCACACTATGACCTTAGTAATTTGGAAGAGGGAGGAGGCCAAAATGGTGAAGGCTGTGTTGGAGACCCCAGTTCGAGCCACAGTTTTGGACCATGGAATAACAGACCTGGTGGGGGTGTGTTGTGTAATCTCTTGTAATAACAGGCAGGTTACACTGAAAAGTGGGAACACATTGAAGGCACCAAAGTCTTTGTAGAAAACAGGAATAGATTTATTGCAGGAAGAGGAGTAAACTCATTGCCACCAGGATAAATTAGTTATTAGACCCACTGGATTAGCTAGAGCTAGGCGCACCCATTGGCATGGAACCCGGGGCCTGGGGAGTACCCTTGGTTGCAAGGGGGAGACTGGACCCCAAGGGGGAGAGAGAAGAGCTGGAGGGGGAGTTGGAGCTGGGGGCTGGTAGAGATGGTGAGGGGGAAGAAAGAGGGGCAGTCGCAGACACACACATGGAGAGCGAGAGACACAGGCAGATGGACACAGAGACCCAAAAAGGGTGCAGGCACAGAGGGAGGGGCGGCAGGTGGGGGGGGGGGTTCAGGCAGGCCAGGAGCCCTGCTGGTGGAAATGTACACCAGGTTGAAATAGGCCTCCTGAGCTCTTCTGCCCAGCTCCCCCTCCCCGCCCAGTCAGCCACCACTGCCAGTAACCAAGAAGAGGAGGGAGTCCGCCCCCAGTCCTCTCTCCACTGACTTATATAAGGCTGTTGCTCCACCCATGCAGGGCCAGCCCTCCACCCAGGCAAGCGTTTGTTTGCTTGCTGCCAGGACCAATGTTCCCTCTAAACTGTGCGCATGTGCGCTTGCCCAGCTTCTTTCTGGGTGCCGCTCAGAAGATTTTTAGCAGCGCACACAGACAATACTCACCTATTCAAAATGATTTAGTAAGGCACAAGCCACAGCAATTAGCTGACATTTTCTTTCTCTTAAAATAAGCACCTAGTCTTGATATTCTGCTAATTTGCATTACACTACTATGCACCTAAAACCCCTAACAGCAAAATACAACACAAGAGGTTAAAAAACGAATATGAAAAAACTGCCTCCATGAACAGAAGAATCTAACCAAGATATGCCTGCACACATTAATCAAAACTGTTCCCTCCCCACCCATGACTCCTAAACCTGACTCTACCACACATTTACCTTATGAGTACATGAGGATGCTACTGGACAACCTTGGCTCTTCCTCTCTTGGCTCTGCGAAAGGTTAGCAAACGTGTACCTACTCAACTTGTTTTATGTTTGTTGGAACATGAATAACGTTCACGCACCAGAATTTCTGTTGCTCATTGTTCCTTACCAAAAGCGTCACCCACACTATATAATCCAACCACAAGCTCAAATATCGGATACTGACTGTAGGTAAGCAGGCTACTGGGATGTGTAACCAAATCCCACACGGCCTCTTCTTTGTACGTATGTCACGCAAGTGCTTTGAAGCGGCCCCCTTGTAAGTTAACAAATAATAAATCGCAAATATTAATTTGCCCTCTAAAGATTTTGAAAAGACAAATGTGATGCTCAGCGTCTCCTACTTTAGCATTACTAACATTACCATATAAGTGGAGAGCAACATTGCAATATCATTTACTTAACCTACAAGGGATAATGGGTATGGACTATGCCTGGGATTACTCGTCCATAGTATCAGGGCACCGGATATTCAGACAGGAGAATGCTTTTCACACAATCTGCATCGTTTCCAAGTGTTCAGAGTTCCTTTGGGCATAGACCTTCACACATTGTATGGTAACTCGCTTCTATACAAAACACTTTCACTGAGCACTTGTGTAACCCTACACAATGATATAAGGGTGGGGATATTGCAAACAATCTTGTATGCACTGCAAAAGAATTGTGTACGTGCAGAGTCATGACATTCTTAAAATGCACATCATATGTTGAGGCATTTAAATATGCCTTGCTTGCAAAGTATTGTGGGACTGCAAATATCCCAGTGAGTGTTTACTGCTACAATCCCTCACTTTTTACACTGCTCCATCAACTAGTATTGGAGGCAAGCACTGGGGACGTGGAAGGATATGTGTGGTAGCATCACTCTTTGCGTGTGATAAACAAAGCAGCACATTTCAAAGACCAAGTCAGACGTTTCGGCTGTACACTGAAGGAAATGTGTAGCGTGTTTGCTAAAGGATCGGAAATTCTAGTACCAATCTAGACAACAGCACCTTCTTTTTCTTTCTATGCTCAACTGCTGAGGGCTTTTCAATATAACCATGTGTTGTGTGTGCAGTCTCTAGCACCTCCCTGCATCTTACATATGAGGGATCCAAAGTTACAGAAGAAGGCACTAAATCAGTTGTATCTCTGATGAATTGATGCAATTAACTTAAAAGGCATATATGTGTTATTTTCTTCAACACGGCTCCATAATAAACCTCAGTAAGGCTCTTGTTTAATTATATCTAAACTGTGGTGCACAAGGGTGGGCAGAACTATACACGTTATTATGTGCCCTGTCATTTCACTCCCTATGCCAGGGGTACAAGCAGGACTCTAATCAGATTTTGCTCCATACTTGAGTCAAATGATTTTTCAGGGAGTAAAAAAAACGTAATTGCTTTGCCAATAGGGATACTTTCTGCTTATTAAAAGATGTTGTTTCCCCATAAAATTCCTTTTGAGATCAGGCATTAATATTATTAGTGTTCCTACCTTCCTATGCCACTGTTCTACTGGTCACTAATTCGAAAAAAATATCAGTGGAGCTTTGTGGGTTGAATCAATGATATGTTCATTGTTAATCATTTGTGTTGGGCAGATTTTCCGTTTTAGGGAGCAAAAATGCATGGTGCATATGTCTCTTAGCTCTAAGGCTGGTGTTATCACTACCCACAGGAGAATGTAATGTGGATAGTAAGCAGAGGCACAGGAATGTTGGATCATCATATGGTGCAGTTATTCAGATGCAATTATCATCCTTACACAAATTATTAGAAGCATGTTCTCCTGGCCCTTGAATTACCTCATTAAAGCGGCACTTGAACTCCTTTCAGCATGTTTTTGACACATTGCTCTTAATTGCCATTAATCCATCAGCAAATGTACTCTATCTGAGTTTCTTGACAGCCACATCAGTTATGACGAGAAATATTTGAGGGCCACAAACGCCAGGGACATTGTTCGCAGAAGTAACAGGCTGACAAGCCAGCCTTTTCAAGGAGTGGAACCCACCTACCCCAACCCACCACCAAGAGCCAACCTACCTAACGGTCAATGAACAATAACGCACCAACCTTGATAACGCCTTGATTAAGACGCCTTGTGAGATTATCGCATCAAGAATAAAATTCACTTTTTTGAAAAATCAGAATACAAAGAAACATTTCTTTAAGAATAAATATTGTTTGCACAAGATATCTGGGAACACAACTAAGAGATATTTTTGTTTTGTAATACAAATTTTCCAGTGGCATAAAACATACAGGGCCTTGTTAATACTTGGGGCAGTATCCTGGCGTAAATCCGCCAGAATACCGCCCCAACAAATTACTGTTTCTGCCACTTGGTCCGTAGGAATTTCCGCAGGATTACAACTGGTGGTGGCGGTGTAATTCCCCATTCATACTGAGTCCATATTCGGTCCATTGGACTCAATGAGACTTTTTGGCGGAATTACCACAGCATAAATTCCGACGATTTCGGCTTTCAGTTGGAGGATTTACCTCCATGATTGTCCTGGAGGCAAATCTTCCACTCCAGGCCCATTTTCCTCTGCACAGAAGTACGTTTGCAAGGTACTGTGGCAGATATTGAAGTCTTGGACTAGTTGATGAATTTTCTGTGTAATCACATATGACTTATTTTAGCCTATGTGTTTTGAAAAAGTGTTTAGATTTTTAAAGAATTGCAGTGGCTGGGAAGAGGAAATTCCTTTCCAAACTTTTCTGCAATGGAAGCTCACAAAGTGGCTTACCGCATTAGTCAGTTGCGCACATGGAAAATAATGTGTGCACAACAGCCAACCGGTTCCGCACATAAAGAAAAATAATTAGAGGGAACATTGGCCAGGACACGTTTTGTTGCTCAAGCCCCACTCACTGCCCTGCCTGGGAAGTGTTTGGTTGTCGCCATGACAAGTTGCGTTTAGTTCCTAGGGGGAGATGGGATGCAGGGCTGGACACATTTTAAGGTATTTTGTGATATTCCCAGGTATAGGGAGTTGAAATTATAAGTACAAGTGGCTTTCCAGAGCCCCCACCCATGATGGATACAAGTGGAACTAGTTTTGCAGGGCTCAAAGAGGCTTCATGCCAAGACAAAGGGGATTGAAATTCTAGGGTGGGGCAAGAAGGAGGAAGAGTTGAAAGGCTTTCCAGGCTGCAGCTCAGCAACAGTTAGAACTGGTTCTTGGAGGGATCATGGCTTGGGTCCACAACCCAGCCCACCCCACACAGTGCAGGGGATACAGAGGAAAATACATTTGGGAATAAGTCACCCAATACTTTTGAAAATTAAGTTGTGCAATCATTGAATACAATGGGGAAATTAAGCCATGTACTACATTGCAAATGAAAAGGGACATAGAAACTGCCATTTCCACAGTAGCCTGTTGTATGTTTCTCAATATCATACTAATGTGTGCAAGAAAGGGAGAAAAAACAGAAGATGCTAGAAAAGGGTACCCTTTCTCAAAGAACAGAATCTTTTAAAATGACTTGATGTTTTCGGAAGGGCCACACATTGTGCATGGTATAAAACTGGTTGCTAGTATAAGAATGAGAACAAACCTTACTTTGAAACCACAGACAAAAATACTTTTTTGATGTTAAATGACTGGAAGTGGGTGGGTTCAGAAAAGAAAATAAGATTTTGGTACGATAGACATCTGAATGCTTAGCTAATCGATTTTGGAAGAGCAGGGCCTCTTGTGCCAAAACTACTCCTACATTTACAGCAGTTTAAGTACGTATGGCGCCATCGTTTCTTTGGAGTGAGAAAAAGCTTGTAGGATGGAAACCAGAAACTTGAGAGGCCATGGCCTTAGCAAAATATGATAATTACATGCACTAAAAATACAGCAATAATCATTTTACAGCTCCTACAGACACTGGGTTAGTGTCTCATTTTGCCTAAAGCTGAATGTTTTACTTTCCACGGGCTAGATCTATGTATATTTATATATGTATGATGTGGGTATAATCTCAGTTATTAGAGAAAATGTTAGGGAACTCATACTGTAAGGGTCTCGAAAGCTTATATTTCCAAATAAATTGGCTAGCAACAACATGCGCCTTTTCCTTTCCATCAAAATAATCCTTCTCTATGCATATGTCCAGTACCTAACCTCACTGGAATCTTAGCGAGCGCACCACAGTAGGGTTTTTAGCCTTGGCTGGAGCCAGCGCTAGTTGGCTTTGAAGGACGAGGATGCCTGTGTTACAATGTTACATCTACGTTGCAGTGTCTGCTCGAGCCAGCTTGTTAGCATTTGCATTTATATTGATGTTAACGTTGCCGGAGTATTAATATTAATGGCATCAGATATCAATGTCGGCTCTTGCCAGCGTGATTGCTGGCTCAGGTTTTTGCGGTACACCAAGAAGGCCTGGGAATTTGATGTGTGTCACAAACCAGTGCCTGCAAGGGCGCTGAATCCAGAGTGCAAGCGGCGCATTTGCCCTGTGTAGAAATTGAGGCAGACAAATAACAGCTCTTGACATTCAAGTACTTCTAACCCAGCATCTGGTTCACAGACAGAATTGAAGAAAGTCTTTTGGGAGCGTGAAAGGCTTTCCCAGAGCAAGTAAGCTTGCTCTGATTTCAAAATAGGAGTGGAAGATCGCATGGACGTGGGCTGTTGTGCCACATCTATGTCACTGCATGGCATTGGATCAATGGACCATACAATCTGTAGTAGAGCAGTATCTTAAGTTTGCTTTCAGAATTTTTTTTTTATTAAGCTAAACGCTTGTATTGATTTTAATTAGCTGCTTTACATTAAGACTGTTGCAAATTGGGTGAAATTGACGAACCAACAAATGGCCCTTTTAGCCATTTGTTATGTGTTCCATGTGCTGGTACTTTGCCTGTTCCGGCTTTAATTTGCTTCCAGGCCAAAGAAAGGAAAAGAATTGGGGTTTAGCTTTCCCCTGCAGATTCGTTTTAATGTGGCAGTCTTTTTTTCTTTTTTTAGGTGATTGGTCGGTGTTGTTGGAGTTTTGTGATTGTTATGCGCATCTCATTGCATTTCTGGAACAGGTTTATGCTATGCCCTCCTTTTTAAAATACCTTAATGTTGTCGGGGTGATTATCCCGGGGTCGGCTGAGCCGTCCGCGGACCTCCGGGCTGGGAGGCCCCAACTCCTCCCGTGCTTCCCAAAAATGAGTATGAAACCCACAAAAGCAGCAAGGTGGTTCTGCTGTTTATTATAACAACGGCAGGGATGGGTCTAGGATCGTACGCATCCGTCCAGACTCTCAAACTTGGGGCTCGCAGGCCTTTTTTACAGCAGTATGACGCGCTACTTGCGTCATCTGGGAAAGTTAGCGAAAAAACCTATTGCCACTTCGGATTGGTTCCTCGAGTGGTAGGGTTAGCATAGGATACATATAGTGAAGAATATTAGTGGTTAAGGATGAGTCAGGTGGTATACTTGGGCTGTCCCTTCTATTAGATACTTGAAAATTGTTACACGAAGACCCCTGATGATTGGCTAATGTTAGTGGCGTCCGTGATCAGTCCCCCAATGTTCTGATTGGTCCTCTCACGAGCTCCCAAGCCTGGGACCATCGTCGTTCCCTGCTTGCGGTGTACCTGTCACTAGCAACAATGTGTAACTATGTGTTTGTGCTGACAATGTGCGGTTTTGCTCATAGGCTTGAGAGCAGGCCATTCCCATCGCCGTAGGTGTCCATCTTGCCATTTCGCTGTTACAACCTGTGTCCCAGACGTGGGACCCAGGCGACTTCTGTCTCGTGGGTCTGGCACCTTGTCAGATCGGCTTGGTCACGTGTGGAGAGACTGTAGCTGGAGCGGAATTCTGCACATTTAAAGTTGTATTTCGCTTCTGTGTGCTTGGCTTTGTTTGCAGGTGTGACCTTGGCCCTGGCTGGTAGCATACGAGTTGCAACATCGCGCCCTTGGCTACGAGCTCTTGCTGGGCTCGTTTTGCGTGATTAGCACTTGTATTCTTGCTCATACAGTGTTCATGGTGGCTCTTGCTTGCGGCCTACTTGGGCCTAGTTCATGAGTAAGGATGCGTAATCCATGGTACCTATGTCGCTGTTTGACATGGCATCATAAGCAATATTATGTCTACATTATAGTGTCATCACGAGGCGAGAGGTGGGGGGAAGCGTCAGCCAGCGTATACGCGAGTTCTTCAGGCCTCTTGCGTTTCTGCATTACTATAAAGGGGCCTATGTGATAAATAAGAAAGATGCGCCTCAGTGGGTGTGTCCGTCACCTACGTCATAGCACTGAATATGTTCTTCGTGTAGGCTGGTGCGTGAGTGACCAGTGTGCATGGTGGCACGTGTGTTCTTGGCAGTTGACTAGGTTGTTGTGGCCTCTCTAACGATGTGGCCGTTTGTTGCTTTTGTCTTAGTCGAGTTCATCCATGCCGCAGGTGTCGGCTTGAGTCGGACAGGCTGGTGGGCATATCCTTATGTTGTTGAACCAGGGTATCTTGTCATTTGGTAGATGGGCGAGCTCGTCTCGTGGTGGGTGCCTGGGCCGCGATCCTCTAGGCCATGGTCGCGATGAGATTGGGGGGAGCTTGTGCTCCCATTCTCCCATTTCAATGTTTTTGTTCCCTAATTGTTTTAGGATAAACTGGGGAATACTTTTCAAACCCCACTGTGGCGTTAGCCTGTCGGCTGTAGGAGTGCAGACAGAATTTGGTATGAGTGATGTCATGTATGTCCTGGTCAATGTAATGTTGAGTAGCCATTGGCGAGTGTTCAGTCAATGTGAGTTGAGTTTATTGGCATGAAAGATGGACTTGTTCACCAGAAGATGCTTACTTGTAACTACTTAACTATAAAGAAGATGTAGCACCATGCTTCAGCACACCAGACCTGGAGTGACTTTCTGTGCAACCAGTGATATCCATCAATGCCACCCTCCCACCCTCCTAAATGAGAACTTCACAATGGGTTAAAATGGGACCTAAAGAGGATAATCGGAGTTCCTCTCGGTGTGGCATCACACAGTGGAATCTGTTTCTTCCTTGATTGGTGGCTCCTAAACAGATTGTATGTCATCGTTTATCAAGGGAGTGAGCATACTTATTTCAGCAGATTGTTTCTACAGCAGGCTGCGTGGTCAGCTTTGAAACATTTGAATAATAGCACACTTGCGGTAGAGAGCTGCCTATGCTTTGAACCACACCCGTGGAGCCTGCAGCAAAGTTGAAGAGCAATGGGTGCGTGGCCTTGTCTATTAATCCTGCCCCTTGGACTGCTCTCCAGCTTTGCACCTCAAATACCACAGCCACCCCACCTCCCTTCATGAGGTAAGAAACCAGGAATGCAGATTGGTGCCTCCCTTTGCCTGGTGGAGGCCTGCATAGTGAGGAGTCAAGGCTCGCATACCCTTTGGAATAATGTGTTCTTGTCCAAGATGGTTGGCAGCAGTGCCTAATGTCCTTCATCTCAACATTGGTCTTGCATTTCACAAAATTATTGTGCACACTTTCTGAGCTGAAGACCAAATGGAGATAGATTTGAAATCGCCCCCTTTTGTCTATATTACCAGTTTATATTGAGGACCTTATTTCATGCTCACATACCAATAGTGGTAGAGGCAATTTTGTACAACCTGATGAATGCGTAATATTTGAATATCCCCATCGCCCTAAATGACGTGTACAAAAAAAAAACTGCTTGATTGGTCCGGTGTCCAGTTGGTGTACACTTGAAACATTTCCACTTGTGTCACAGATGTCAAACTAACCGGGTTAAGGAGATTGTACCTTTCTTTCTAGACAGATGGCTGGTGGAATGCTTACATCCATGCCTGAAACTGGTGTAGCACCCATGTTATTTGGACCCAGCCACGGTTTGGGGTGTTGTCTTTAATAAACGAAAATAAAGGCATGAGCTGTTGACTAGCTGACAAGAGGGTGGGGGGGATCGGTTAAGCTGTCCTGACTGAGGCAAGGGAGTGTGAAACCGGACCTCTATTCGTTGAACAGCCAGCCTGTACTGTGGTGGGAAATGGCGCAGGGTGGATTTCTACTGTTGTGTAATAGGGTTGGACCTGTTGATAAGGGATAGAAAAGTGACAACAGACCAGACAAATGAGTGCTGACGGACTTGCCAGTTGATGACTGGAGCTTGAAGAGGGTACATCTGATTCAAGTAAGGGAAGATTTCAAAAATGTTCCAGGACAAGGACTCTCCTATTGGGGAAGTATCTGTGGCTCATACAACCCTAAGGGGAGGCCGCACCAAATAAAAAAAATAACTTTGTATGGCTCCCACAAATCTGAAGTAAGCCAACCAAGAGGGAGACTGCCCAAGGGCGTAGAGCCCCATGCGGCACTCTGATGCCAGAGAGCCGTGGGTAGTGACCTGATAGCCATACTCTTAATATGACAGCAGTGGAATAAACCGGATAGAACAAAGAGGGCGTTGGTCCAACGGCCCCAATCTTAAGTAAAACAATTATTATTAAGGTATTGATTGAGCATGGACCTAGCTTCAAGAAGCAACATAACAGTAGTTCCTAAACTACTTTTCTAGCTCCAAGTAGTGATAAATTCTACTTCTACATCCTGTGCCCTTTCCTCCATACTTGTGAGACATTCCGTCAATCTGGACAGTTCTGGAGCACTTTTAAATCATCAAAAAATTAACTTTTTTGTCCTTATTTTATTTTTATGTGGGGCCATCGCACGTGACCTCAGCCCCGCCTTCCTGAGCTCCGCCCCACACATCGTTCTTCAGTTCTTTTCTCTGTGCAGTCTGAGTAGGACACAATTGCATCTTGCGGAATATTTTCATGCTCCGATTCCACGGTCGTCTTTCTTCCGTCTGTGCTGGAGCATCTGGGATTCATGTCCTGTTTGTGCGAACATCGTTTCGCTAGGGTGGATCCCCACTCTCTCTGCCTGGAGTGCTTGGGCCCGGAACACCGGTGGGACTCGTGCTTCTATTGCGACTCCCTCTCCGTCCGGGCACTCCAGCGTTGCTTGCTAGGTGGAAGGAGGTGTTCCAGCGATTCCTCCTCTTCCACATTTGCAGCACTTCATTGAAGAATAAAGGAAACGGCCAATAAGTTCATTCCTTTTAGGTCACCCTGGCCAGGGGACTCCTTCTCGGGGTCTTCGGGGGTCTGCGAGGGGCCCAAGTGGCTCTGGTACCAGGGATCTCACTGACGTGTCCTGAAAGGGATCTAAATGGCACTCAGGCGTTTCCTCTGAGGTTCCCTGCAAAGGGGCTGCCTGGATCGGATCTTCATCCGAGGTTCCCCCTTTGGGGGCCAAAGTTAAGCCCAGTCCTTCTGGGGCTTTTGTCACCGGGGTTATTCCCGAAGTTTCCACATTTTGGAGGAAGTGTACTGAGTTTCGTCTCAACGTTTCTGTCAAGGAGACTAAACGTACCGGGGTTACCCCAGAGGATCCACATCTTGGGGCTATATCTAAGACCAGCAAGCTCGAGGGCCCTCCTTCAAGGGGTCTGGCTTCAGGGGGTGACCCTAAGCTTTCCCACACTCAGGCCTGGGGTTGAATCGATCCAGCTGAGGGGGCAAGAAGCAGGTTACACACCTGAAGTCTTCGCGAACCGGTATCGCCGAGTTTCCCTGACTGGGGGCTAATTCATCAGCATTCTCTCAGGGGTCGCAAAAGCACTCTAGATCGGCTAGCACCGGCTTCCTTGTCACAAGGCTAAAATGGAACAGAAGTCCCCTGATTCCCCAGTGGTGACCATGGCTTCACTGATACTTGTGACGCAGTTCACCTCAGGTGTTAACAAAATGGCGGTCCAACTCCTGCGGCCCATGGTGGCCATTTTGTCTACCTCTCTCACACCAACTTTCAAAAGGGCTGGTTCAGAGGGGCCTATTTTGGGGGCTGAGCAGGCTTTTCCATGTTTTGTGGATAAGAACCCGTTCGCCCTCCAATGGATTGGCATGCTCGGTCTCCGCTGCTGCACACAGTCTTGCTCCCTCCTATGTCCGCTCCCTTGATTTACGTGGATCCAGTTGGTGGAGGACCATCCTGGCAACCATTCTCTTTGCGATCCTGGGGGGATGCCCCTTCAAGTTTCAGATGCTATGCACTCTGGTCCAATGAAGGCGTACTTAAAGGATTTATTTAAGGACATGTATCCTAAGCCACCCAAACCGCTCTCTGCTCCGACAATTCCTCTGCAGGTCCTGGTAGTGCCACCTCCTCCTCCACTTCCAGTGGGGCCTCCTCCACTTTCACCTGTGGAGAAGACTCCCGTTGCGCAGTCAACCCTGCGCTCGGGCCTGAGGTGCCACGTGCGGCGGATCAGGATTCTGCCCCTGCCACACTGGATGATGATCAAGCGGACCAGGACATAGACAACCAATCTAAGCCGCTTCAACATCCTCCACTGCAGCGTCTCGGATCATTTCCAAGGAGGATAAACATCTTCACGCCATTGGGGGAAAAAGGTATTTTCCAATTTGGCTCTTCAACTGCATCAGGCTAATACCAAGCTTACCTTGGTGGCTGCTAATGTCAAGCTGTGGAAGGAGCTTGCCGAGTTTCAGGAATGTATTCCTCTTGATAGGCTCGAAGACTTTAAGGGTGGCTTATCTGATGAGAGTTCTGGCACAAGACCTGCTGGAGGCCACGGCCCATCATGTTGACACTTCCACTCTGGGCCTTATGGTCTGAGTAGACCTCTCCTGCCAAGCGTGGCAGCATGCTACGAAGTTCTCGAAGGAGGTTCACGACAAAGTGCTTGATCTTCCCTTTGAAGGAAAGGATTTATTCCACTCCTCCACTGATGAGGAACTTGCCAAAACCAAGGCAAGCATGCAAACTGCTGAGTCATTGTCGGTCCCTGCCAAAATCCCAGCTAAAGCAACGTATGCTCGGACGCTCAAGGTCCTTCTCTGGTTTCTGAGGTTTTCAAGACTGCTCTGCGCGCTGGGCAGATGCTCCTGCTGGTGTCAAGGTACAGGAACTTCTAGACCTTAGAGCGCTGGAGCTTGTTCCCTTGTGGGAGCAAGGGGAAGGCTATTACTCCTGTCTGTTTACAGTGCCCTTGTTGTATAACAAGGCTGGCCTGCACACTATTCTCGACCTCTCCAATTTCGATCTTTTTACCCCAAGAGAAATTAAAGATGATTACGCCCAGCAAAATAAAGTCCTCTCTCCGGAAAGGCAGTTGGCTCAGTGTGACCTTCAGTACGCCTACATGCATATCCTGATCTGGAACCCATATCGAAGATATCTACGGTTCTCAGTGGGAACGGAACACTTCTAGTATTGAGTGCTACCGTTTGGTTTCAGCTCGACACTGCATGTCTTTACAAAGATGATGGCGGTCATCGCAGCATTCTTCAGACTGCAGGGAGTTCATGTATATCCATACTTGCACGATTGGCTTCTGGGCAGTCCTTGCCCACAAGCCACGGCGGCTAATCTTCAGTCACTCCTTCGGCTCCTGTTCCATCTTGGGCTGTCGATGAACTGGCGGAAATCCCTGATGACGGTTGCACAATACCTGATCTTTCTGGGTCTCCATTGGGATACCGTCAGTACCACAGTGTTCCTGATGGGGGACATGATGTGGACCATTCAACCATGTGCCAGCTCTTCCTGCAGTCCTCCCACATGTCTGCCTTGTGGTTCCAGAGACTCCTCGGCCTCATAGCTTCTTGTGTGTTAGCTCTACCTCTTGCACGCCTGAAAATGAGGGGCAGTCAGCTTGCTCTTTGTAGCTGCTGGTCCCAGGCTACAGATCCAGACTCTAGGATAATTCCAGTCCCATCCGGCATGATGGCGGATCTTCAGTGGTGGTCGTCCGTCAGCAACCTTTCAGTGGCGACCTACTTCCAGGTGTCCTGTCCACAAATAACGGTTACTACAGATGACTCTGTTCTGGGGTGGGGAGCGACACTGCGTCACCTCGAGGTGTATGATTTGTGGACGCCCCAAGACAGGCGGTCCCATATCCATTACCTAGAGCTCCTGCCAGTTTTTCTGGCGCTCAAGGCTTTTCAACCCTCTTACCAACAGTGTGGTTTGCATTCATACAGACAATTCTGTAGTGATGTTCTACATCAACAAACAGGGGGGCACCAAGTCTCCTCCTCTGGTGGACTAGCTATCCAAATTTGGAATTGGGCTATCCAACACAATTTCTGGCTTCAAGCTGTGCACATTCCAGGTCACATCAATGTGGCCGCAGACTCCTTCAGCAGCCAATCTGCAGCCAGTTACGAGTGGGAGATGAACACTGATGTTCTCACCAAGCAATTGTGTTTTCCAGCGGTGGATCTCTTTGCAACCTCAATGAGCCGGAAACTTCCTCTTTGCTTCTAGGGTCAGGCTCGGAGTCTTCCTTGGGGGATACTCTTGAGATCCCTTGGGACAACATGAAGGCTTACGGTTTTCCTCCTTTAATTCCGAGTCATCGGTCACTCAGGAAACCCAGGAGTGCCTCCAACTGTACTCTCCTCCTCATAGCTCCTTGGTGGCCAGCAGGTTCTGGTTTTCGGAACTGCAGCACCTGTCGGTGTGCTTCCCGATCAGGTTGCCAGATTCCTGACCTCCTTCACCCGAGCGATCACCAGTTGTGGCACCCCTGCCCACAATCCTTCAGCTTGGTGGCCTGGTACCTGAGTTCCGATGATTAGTGCACTTCAACCTCTCCGAGGATAACATGCATATAATTCAAGTGGCATGGAAGCCCTCTACGAGAGCTCATTGCAGAGCAACTGGCTCGGATTTTGTCATTGGTGTCTAGCTAAACAGCTTGATCCCAGACAGGCTTCTATTTACTGTGTCTTGTCTTTTGTATCTAACCTTGCAGCCTCTGGCATTCATGTCTTGTTTTATGCAGGACATATTGATCTGCCATTGTGGCTTATGACATTTTGCAGGTCTTCATCTTTTTCCGCCTTTTCGGGCCCCTCATCCCAAATGGGATCTGAATGTAGTTCTCGCCGCCTTATGTCATAAACCTTTCGAACCTATGGCCACTACCGAGCTCAAGTACCTTTCTTAGAAGATGGCCTTTTTGATTCTGGTAACATCTACAAGGCAACTAAGTGAGCGTCAAGCTCTCTGTCGAACATATGTTCCTAACTTTCCAGAAGGATAAGGTTGTGCTTCGCACGCACTCTTCTTACCTTCCTAAAGTGGTTTCTGAATTCCATTAAGCAAGTCCATATCTTTACCGGTTTTCTTTCCGAAACTGGTCTCCAATTCCGAGAGCATTCTACACAACCTAGACATCAGACAAGCTCTCATGTTTTACCTCGACAGAATGAGCGAACTTAGTTCTTCACAATTTTGTTACGTTTGGTGACCCGAAAGGGAAACCAGCCTCAAACGTCCATCTCTCGTTGGATAGCTTCATGTATTTCTGAAGCCTACAAAACTCGAGGACTTCAGCCCCCTAAGGGCATTCATGCACATCTGGTCCATTGTAAAGCGACTTCTTTTACCTTCCAAAAATGCATCCCTTGGGAGTCCATAGCCAAGGCTGCTACTTGGGCTTCCCTTTTGGCATTCGGTAGACATTGTCTTGACCTGAGCTCCCGGGCTGATGCCCAATTCGGCCAGGCAGTTCTTAAGAATTTGTTCCAATAAGGGACATTTCCATCCTCCCTTATTTCCTTTGGTCTGTGCTTGGAAATCTCCCAGAAGTATGGAGGAAAGGGGACGGGACGTAGGAGTACGACAGTTACTCACCGTAGTGATTACCTTATTCCTAGTCCATAGTCCTTTTTCCTTCATACGCCCACCCTCTGTACCCTCTAATAAGTATCCTCTATTGTTGATAAATGGTGCTGGACCTGGCGATAGAAAAGGACTGAAGGGCGATGCGCGGGGTAGAGCTCAGGGAGGCGGGGCTGCGGTCATGTGCTGTGGCCCCACGTAAAAATAAAAGGACGACAGTTTTCTAATGCTTTAAAAGTGCTCCGGGGTGGTCCTGATGGATGGAATGTCCCACAAGTATGGGGGAACGGGGACTGTGGACTAGGAATAAGGTAGTCACTACGGTGAGTTACTTTGTCAAAACAAAGGATGCTTCTAGAGGAAGGGAAATGTGAGTAGAGATTTGCCAGGGACCCCAGAAGTGTGTGAACACCCTTTACTGGCAGGGGAGTACTGACCCTGATATTGCCTAGGCTTGGTCTGGTAATCCTGCCACACCAGTGATCACCCTCACCCAAGCAGACCCACAATTCCTCTAAAGTAAGGCTCCTGAAACCCTCCAATTATAATGCTTGTAACACTGGTGTCACAATCATGTGTTTTCTTGGAGAATTAGATGGGCCTTAGTTGTCCCTACTTGTTGCGTACCTAACACTTAGAAGCATTGTTGTGACTCGTGTTTCTGTTTCAGATAGTTGATTGACTTTTTTTCCTTGTGATTAACCACCTGTGAATACTGGCCCAGGCGCTGGATGTCCATAGCTTGTGCAATCCTTAATGAGTTTACCAGTGCTCTCAATGATTTGGAGCAATTGAATAGTTGAAGTATAACATACATTTGAGAATTTGACAAATAAAATGGAATTACTGATACATGGTTGAAGTATTGCGTTTTCTTTTCTTCATTGCTGATGTTTATATATTGTGTTTTTTCATGTTGTTGGGGTGAGGGGGTGATGAACCCTGTAGAGTAAATCTGCCTGTGGTCCCTACACCCCCTACCCTTTTAGGTAGGTAGAGTTTCTATTTTAGTGTCCATTTAGAAAAAGGTTTCTACAGAGATTTGGGGAGAAAACCAGAACTGTGTGGCTTATGCTCCACCTCTCTTCTGGTAAATGGGCAGAATAATCCCGCTCCTGTGGGTAAAGTGGAAAAAGGTGGCTAAGGCCTGGGGTTATACAGTGTCCTCTGCTGGTGACGGTTGCTACAAAGACATCCTCTAGGCTGACTTTGCGATGCTAGGTATGCAAGTTAATTGTCTGCTTCGGCCCCGTCACGTGTTCAGAGACTACACATTTGAGCTGTGCACCTCTGAATTAAGAGGATTTAATAGTATTTTCTGCAGCTGGTCACTTTGTCATCTAGGGATTCGAATGTCATCCATATCTCTTGACCTTGGCTGTGGGGTTCTGTCTCCCACATCTTGCTCTCTGTTCAGCCTGAATCACTCAACTCGTCCCTTGCTCAGAGGCCTGATGCCTGCTGAAATTTTCCTAAACCTTCGGTTTCTACAATGTCTATGCTATGCTATATTTCCATAGGTTAGTCACACTTGGCTCCGTCGGGTCCCATAGGTGCTCCTGCAGTTCCATAGGGTTATTTGCATATAAGCCTCTACAAGACTTGCTCTGAGTATCTCTTGTCTCTTGCGGTTTCTGCGTTGCTGCGGTTGGCTAATGGAAAATAATCAAAGCAATGACCGACTGTCCACTAACTATAGAACTGTACGCTCGTGTTCTTCATGTATTCGAGTGAGTGTTCATTTCCCGAAGTGTGGATGGCATGTGTGCTTCATGTCTTAATGCTGCTATGTCGTGGTGTTTCTAACAACATCTTCAATGTGGCTTCTTTGGTGTTTTAGTCCAAGCTGTCCATACAGGTGTCATTAATCATATAGCCTGTGGCTCTTCATCCACGCATGGATAGATCTGTATGTCCTTCGATCGGTATGGCTGGCTGAGGGGATACCTCTCGACATGTCAATCATGGATGAGTCCATTGGGAATTAGAATGGGTGATTGCTGTGTTTCCTATGATTCTTTCTTGTTGTGAATTTAGTAGGAGGAGCAGGGGGTGGTAGGCTTCCCCATTCCTCTTCAGATCCATAGTGTGCCTCATATATGCGCCAAGGCTCTGGGACGAAAGTAGAAAGGGGGGAATGCAGCATTGCTTTTATTTAAGAGTGGCGATAGGCTGACCTTCCCTCTGGCTAGAACAGTTATCCAAATCATTTGCTCTGTATTTGTGGCTGTTAAGCAGGTATATTGGCTTAGTTAGGCTGGTATGAGGAAATGTGCTAATGTTTCTTACTGCCATTTGTTATACTTGTTTTGGTAGCATTTTGCATTCACTGGGAGGAAACGTGGCATAGAATCCTTTTTTGGTGTTTGCTGCATGCTAAGTAGCCACAGGGGACAGGGATGGTCCGGACACTACACTGGGAGATGTGCCTCCCACAGGGTGTATGGATAGTGATTCCCTGATCTCATCGCCATCTTCGAGGCGCAGTATTGTGTTCTCCCATACTGAGGGCCAGAAACTCACAGTGCAACGTAACTAAGAGTCCCAGCAGTTGCTGACCTGACCGGATACATTTGTGGAGCGGAGTTGAGCATTAAGATTGAGCCCTTAGCCGAAGCAACATACCTGCATACCAGAGAAGTAAGAAGATTCCAGGTTGACCACAGACCATGCAGTCAGTTGGCAAATTCTGCACTGTTCGCCCACTGTGGAGCCGCAAACACGGACTCCTTCCAAGAGCTGGCACCTTAACAATAACAGTCAATTTACTGCCTGAGCGATAAGAAGGGCATAGGAATGGTAATATTAAAACTTAATTAAGTGACCAATGGAAAAGGACCAATCCGGAGACTTAAGGCAAGCTGCTCAAGGGAAATGCCAATTCTGACCGGCTTGCAAAGATGCCCACCACCCCAGGTGCATAAGAAGGGCTTGGGGACAGAAAGTGGGGACAAGCCGGGACCCAGCTCTCTGGCAAACGTTCTGCCAGATTCATGGCAGTGTGCCTGCCACAAGGCCAGCTGTGTGAAGGATCTGGCGCCCAAGGTAAGGGTCTACCTCAGAAACCTAGAAGAAAGAGGAAGGCGTTAGGACTGGGATCTTTCAAAAGAATGCTGAGCTAAAACAAGGCAAAAATAGTGCCACGTGGGTGGAGGGTGATTTAAATTGATTACCTGACCAGGACCCGGCCAGGAGTGCAGGCGGAGGGGAATACTCTTTACATCCAGAGAACACAAGAGCGAAGTGATGGAGAAAATCCACCACAAACGCCCAGGGATGGGAAAGAGCAAGTACCCTAGCTGGTAAAGTTGCATGCTGAGAAACAGGCTGTGGAAAAGGTTTGGATAAATTCAGAAGAGCCAGTAGACTGTGGAGAGGTTGGAACTGTGAGTACTACCTGGAGGGTTTGCCCATGGTACATCATTTGTGGACTAGAATTGTACATTGATTAACTTTTGTAGGCCAGAATTGAGAGCATTTCTTTGTATAAGCACTTGGACAGCCAGGGGGCTGAAGGGATTAAGGGTAGATTTAAGGGTAGATGTGTACCTTGTTGGCCACCACCCTTGTTAAAGTTAGGTTTGGGACATTTAGGTTCTCAGGAATTGGCATCCCAAGGTGCAGGGTAAAAGCTGGAGAGCTTCATTTTGTGTCGACTCATCTTTGACACTGTTTTACAGATTTATGCTTTATTTTTGGTGTCCTTGTAGGAATCCTACCGACCTATCCCTTGAATTACCCCTGCCAGTACTTAATAAAATGAGATTACTGTTACCACCATGAGTCCCTTACAGGAAAGGCAGCTTTAGAATGTAAAGACACACACGTGATCACAGTTCAAAGGTGTTTATTAAACTGTATATGCGGGTTGGAAAAACAGCTAATCTAAATCTAAGATGGGAGCAAGCTATGACCATCAAATAATAATAAGGCAGTCCTAGTGGCATCTTGTCAAATAAAAGGGGCCTATACTAAGAAAAGACCTATTGCCAATCCTTACACTAAATACAAACAATGAGTGTGAGATAAGGTTCATAGGAAAGAAAGAAGTGTTCACAAATAAGTCATGATGTGGGAGTTTGGGTCTCACACATATTTTGAGCACAGGACAAGGTTGGACTTGGGAGCACAGCACCTGCTCGAGCTTTACCAGCATGAGCTAACACTTCCGCTTTCAACTATCAGAGCCTTCGGTGGTTAAGCCTCTTTTCTACAAAAGTCTCTTGCCTCCGAGGAGCTGATGTGTTAAAAAATAAACAAAAGTTCCTTTCTGCTTGCACTTTGGGTGGTGTCTTTTCTTTCCCCCTCTTCCAGGCTCTGACACACCCTTCTCGAATGTTGGTCTCCCTCACTCGGGTTCACTGTGACTTTCAACACAATCTCATCTGTGCCATTCACAAATATAAATGTCTTTTTAAACAGTTCACTGTGGACATCCCTCTGCTGGGTTTACTCTTGTCAATGCACTGACATCAGACTTTGTCCCCTGTTCATCGGCATATCTCTGTTGGGTTCATTCTTGCCAACTTTTGCAATTCACAAAATGCGGGATTCCCTTCCCTTATCTTCACCTTCATTTGCTGGCCAAAGACTTTCGACTGTACGGAGGATTTTGCTAGACCCGCATATCACCACTTCGACCCAAGTCTCTTGCGCTGTTTCCAAGGCCTTCTGGTAATGGTAGTTTCCACCATAGGGTATTCCCCCAGAGTTTCACAAGCAAGCACCTGCCTGGTGCTGGATGCCCCTGTAGCTGGCTTTCCCCTCTCATATCCAAAATAAGTTCTTTGTACTTTTGTCAATTAGCCGTTTTGCTGCTTTTGTTCAAACAGTTTGGTTTCTTATCGACTCACCGGCTGTGATGAACTGCTCAGCTTTTCTTTTCTTTGGAGTCCAGGCCGGTACCACGATAGAAAGCGTCTCCCCTCGGCTTAGTTATCAGTGAAGGAGGGCCTTGTGTAACGTTGACATCTCATGCAACACACGCTGGCTATTATTCGCTTCTTAAGTTTCTGTGGAGGTTTCACTGGCCTTGCTTGGAAAGGGCAAGGCCACTTCGCTTGGTTTGCACAGTCTTTCTCCTCCTTTTGAACTGCTGTGATGAGTTCGCTCCCTTGTTGTACGATCTGCCTTGCTCGTATTGTGCTCTCATGCGCCACCTTTTATCCCTCTGGGGAAGGGAAAGAGCCGTCGGGTGTGTGTGATTCTGTTCAATTGCCTGATTTTCCCTGACCCTGGCATTGGGACATGTCAGGTAAATGGCTTTGGTGTTAGTCCATCGACTTTTGCGATGGGTGAAAGTGTTTATCGGAAAAGGGGGGGGTAGAGTGTTTAGTATCCTTTGGGGTAGGATGGGGGAAAAGTATTAGAAGGGGATACCGTGTCTCACCCATCTGCGTTACACTTCCACTCCCCGAGGACCCCCATCCAGGCGATCCTCCCTCACTCGTCCACCCCCAGGAACTGGATACAATACCTGGATGACAGGTTTCTCACATTCCTTATGTCACTCTTTGCCATTATTAGTGTTTGTATATATACATAAGAAATCTAGGGCAGAATTGGTACTTTATCCAGATAAAGGTCTGTGGGCCAATGCAGAGGCTGCGTCCATCTCCAGAGTCCAGTCATTTGCATATATCCATGCACTGATAGACCCATTAAAAATAAACTGATTTTACGCAGGACAGTAAACGGAGAATGCCTTACCTCAGTATTGAGCTGTAGTGAAGTGAAAAAGCAAAATCTAAGCTGCACTTGGAATGGTACAGATGTCTCCTGTCATAAGTGTGGGGGCTGGGGCTAGGTGGTCGGGTGGTGATCAGACGAGAACCTAGGCCCCTGTCTTCTGTTGCTGGTGTGAACATTAAGATTTCAGGCATGCAGCCATCATAAACCTGATGGGCGGGGGGAATTGGGGAAGGATGTTTTCTGCAAAAATGCAGCCATTTACGCTTCATGGGGAAAGGTACAGAGAAAATGCTAGGCCACATGTTAAAATTGGGAAACCTCTAAGGTGATGAGGTGAAATGGGGTGAACTTTGTGCAGTGGAACGTACTGCACTGGGATGGTGCTCTTTTGGTGAAAGCATAAAAGGAACCATAAGGTGGATAATACAAAAATATAATGGGTGCAGCTGAGGGGAAAGGATTGCACAAAAACATGAAATAGAAAAAGAAAAGAAGAAAAGAAGAAAATTAGAACATTGATGGATGAGTCTGGCAAAAAGAATGAAACGTGAGGGCTCAATAACATATTGGATGAGACAAATATGGAAAAAAGGCTGAAGGTCTGATGTAGGAAGGTGGATTGCGGGGGTAGCTGGTGTTAAGAGTATGCAAAGATGGCCAAGGCTGGGCTGGGAGTAGGCTTTCTCCACGATTGTTTAAAGGTCCTTGGTTGGACTGCCAGAGTTCAAGCCAATCAGTTTTGTCACTGACCCTCTCCTGGCCCCACCAACATGCAACATCCATGGGCTATAGCTCTGTCGTGAGCTTTTAATAGTTTGGCACCACTATGTAAGAGTTAGAAGACCCCAATCTTGCAGATGAATTTTCACCAGACAAATGCACACGAGTTTATTAAATTGGTTAAAAGTCAGCAACAACAGAACAGAGGCAGAATACCATGGGGCAGGTCCTGATACAATACGATTCGTGCTCTACATAGCGATTGATCAAATAAGGGGCACATGGAAATACAGCAATTAAAAAAAAACGGGAATAGTCCTTTCATTGTGTCCACAGATCATGGAGCCTGGCTCAGTAACGTGTATCAACCATGGCAGACATATTTGAGTGGACAGGTAAATAAACCAGAATGCAAGCACAACTGAATGCACGATAATGTAAACGCATTAGTAAAGCAAGTCGCAGCTACAAAGAAACCGTAAGTGGGTCACAGATGGCAAATCTTTGAGCAAAAGCTGGTAAGCTACCAGTTAATACCATAATGTCCAGTCTGGCCATGGGACAAATAAATAGAACACGTCAAGATGAACAGCAAAAAGATGTAAAAACTATAAAGTATGATAATAAAATATGTCAATACAAAGATGTCAGCATTTGATAAAATGGTAATGCATACAAAAGACCATAAAATTGTAAACCTAGAGAGGTACACACATTGACATTTTGCAAAAAACGGATACATGAAGATAGCATAAATAATGACAAAAAAAATAGAATCAATGTATACGACAAATACGCCTAGAAACTTAAACAACTGCAGAAGCGAAAGACAAATACAAAACAGATTAATATTAAGGTGCAGATACAAAATAGTATTACCAATGGGAGGTTGACAAAGACAATACAATCACAGTGGAAGCACATCAGAATAAAGTGCAATAAGCATGAATAGCAGTAGGATGGGCCACCCCTAGAGTGATGCCTGGTAAATACAGGAAATCACTGACAAATCTAGAGGGGATAGTCCACATCATAATAAGGTGCTGCAGAATAAAGTGCAATAGGCCATGGATAGTAGCCTGGCGAACCACCATCGACTAGTGCCTGGTAAATGCAGGTAAATCACTAGCAGAACTAAAGGTGATCGCCCGCATCATGATAAGGTGCTGCAACCATGGCATATTGTAAAGGCCATCAGACATGCATGAATATTTGGTCAAAACAAGCAAAGTAAAATGCTGTTGTATAAAACCTGTAGGAAACTTCAAGATGAAGTGCTAGTGCAGCCTGTCTATAAAGTGCAAATGCAGAAAGCAGTAGAAAGTCTAAACGTATGAGTAGAATCTGACAACCTATTGATGAACGTCTAATGCAGGGCATACAGATGGGCTCAACAGAGATTAGTGAACAATTTTTTAAAATAAACATGCAGTCCCCCATTATCCTGGACAGTGAGACAGCCAGAATCAAAAATAAGATCTGACGGGAGGTCTGCAGACCAAAGGAAAAGACCTGAAAAGGGTAAAATAGTGAGAAGCAAAATAGACACATATATCAAGAAGAAACGCAGTATAACCAGATAACAAAAATGAGCAAGGCAAATACTCTACATATTTACAATCCAAGAAAGGTGTAAAGCTCCTCATCCATGTTGTCCATTGGGAACCTTGGTGTCAAAATCAACAATACATTTTGTCTCAAGTTGTCGCAACCTCAAAGTCCGATCACCCCCTAAAGGATGTTTAGGAACATGGGCTACAGCAAAGAAAGTTAGTAAGTGAAAGTCATTGCCATGGGTTTCCCTAGAATGTTTGGCAATAGGATACGCAGGATCCACATTTTTTATTATCACTCTCAAATGCTGTGAGATTCTTAGTTTCAATTCGCAAGTAGTACTGCTGACGTACCATTTCTGGCATGGACATGACAGAACGCATACTATGAAAGCAGTGTCACAATTAATCGAATGTTTGATTTCAAATTTGAGTTCACTAATGGGATGTATGAATGATTTTTGTACAGTAGCATGAACATATACTTTACACTTGAACAGTTTGAGAAACCAGTGCAAATACCAGAAATCCAATTGGTCAGCCACAAGTTCTTTTTAAGAGGCGGTAGAAAGCTTGATACCAGTCTGTCCTTGAGTGATGGCCCTCGTTTGTAAGTCAATACTGGATGTGTGGACAGTAAAGGACACAAATCCCTGTCCAAAGTGAGAACACGCCAATGTTTTTTGATAATTTTGCAGACACTAGAGGAGGCAATATCAAAGGTAACAATGAGACGTGCATCGGCGGTAGTACTAGATTAGTCTGCCCGGGTACCATGCAAAAGTCTTTCCCTGGATAGTAGGCATGCCTTGGTATAGGCTGTTTCGATAACTTTTTGATCATACCCTTGTGTTAAGAAATCTGAGGCAGCCAAAGCACAGCATCGATCATATTGTAGGATGTCAATACAATTACAGCAAAAGCGGATAAATTCGCCATACGGGATGCTGTTTTTACAGGAGGGTGGATGACAGCTACTGGCATGCAAGGGGAGACCTTTTTTAAAAAAGATTCTATGTACAAGGAGGTATGAATGCCTGTTGGACCAATTGTAACAGTAATATCAAGGTACACAATTTCGGTGTAACTATGGCCTTCAGTAATGCTTAGATTAACCAGGTTCACATTGATACCCTTGACAAATGATAACCAGTCACCCTCTGTGCCCTTTCAAATTATAAAAAAATCATCGGTGTACCGCCACCAAGAAACAACCTGTGTTGGAAAACTCAAAGAAAGCAAATCAGACAGAATAGTTGCTTCCCACCACCCCATTGTTATATTGGCGTAGGAAGGGGTAAAGGTACTACCCATTGCAGTCCACCCCTGACTTGACAAGAAAAGAGCCTTCAAATAAAAACAAATTATTAGTCAAGCAAAACGCCAGCATTTCCAAAATCGTAGTGCTATGTCCCAGTAGGTTTAGTGATCTTGTGTCCAGAAAATACTTGCAGGCTGTCATTCCCACATTGTGATCAATAGATGTATATAATGAGACCACATCAAGAGTGGCCAGAATGAGGCCTTCTTCCCAAGGTATGTCATCGATGTGTTGCAAAAAGTCCTTGGTATCAGGTAAGTAAGATGGTAGAACAGATACAAATAAAAATAAGGTTTTGTCTATAAATTGTGCCAGATGTTCTAACAAAGAGCCAAATAAGGTGACAATGGGCCTACCAGGTTGATGTCAGATTTGTTGGTCTTAGACAAGAAATAGATGGTGGGGATGGTGTAGCTAGGGGGAACAAGACATTTAATATGGTCATCCTCAAGTAAACCCTTCTCCAGCCACTTGGTACATAGAGATGCAAGTTCAGATTGTATTTCAGGGAAAGGATTAGTTGACAGTGCACAATAACATGCACAATCCCAAAGTTGTCGGTTCGCTTCAGCAACGTACTTGACCCAATCTTGTACAACAATGTTGGAGACCTTGTCGGCCGGCTTGATGACAATGCTAGATAAACTTTGTAGCTGGATGATGGTTTGATGCTGCAGAGCAGTCAAGTTCTGTTTTGAATTAGTGTTCGAGTTTTTACGCATTTTTCCTAGATAACTAACACATAGGTCATGGAAGGCCTCAATACACCCACCGACAGGAATAGGATGGTTACAGCTAGATTTGTTTTTCAATTTAGAACACACATCCCAGTTGGAATCGATATCAAAGTCGAGGAGTTCAAATTTTGAAGGGTCGAAAGAATCCTCGTCGAGACAAGCTAGATAAAATAGCAATGGAACATTGAGAATACGCAAGTCAGTCTAACCAGTTCGTGGTATGGTTGGTAGAGTAGATTTGGTCGTGAGGACCGAAGGGCTGAGGATTCTGCTGTTTGCTGTGGCAAGTGGTTCTCTTTCTTTCAAACAGGAGGAGGAAGGAGGATTGGAGGTGCGTGTGCCTGTACCTTTAACTGCAAACTGACCTAGTCACCTGACTGGTCACACAGGTACTTAAGACCGCCTCTTTCGCCCTTGTGGCGCTAAACCCTGAGGACCGAAGGGCTGACGATTCTGCTGTTTGCTGTTTGGCGAGCGGCGCAAGGCGAAGTCGTCCAGGATAACTCTTCGAGAGAGATGGATCCAGCTAATCTATGTACTTCTAAGGTGATACGAAGGAATAGAGCCCAAGTAAGACAAACAGCCAATACTGACACGATACAGACAAACAATTTGAGAAACAAAAAAGTGAGTCAATACTTTTCATGTGGGTCGTTAACTGATAATATTGACTTATCTGAGGATTCCGCGGTTATGCCGCCGGAAGAGGTGTTCGAACCTTTGCAATCTGTGGAGGATGGTTTGTCCGTTAAGCGGATCTCTATATCGTCTCCTGCACCTCCTGCGCTGATAGAATTCAATCTACCCACCCCAGCCCCCCCCATCCACTCCTCTTCTCCGAGTGCAACAGGTGGAGGGAGGGGGGTGTATGATTACGATATTAAATGAAGTGAAGATGGCCAACATCAATATCGAAATGACTTGTGAGACTAGTAAGACTAACCAAGATGTGCTGATTAATGGGGCTGCCATGCTGCCATCGTTGTGTGCGGTGAGGGACGCCGGCTCGGTGGGTGTCGTGCCGGCGTTCGAGGAAACAGCAGTGGCCCGGCGGCCCGAGGCTGCTTCAGGCTCCCCTGCCGCAGCGCACGCCGATGACGTTGGTGGGCCGGCTCGGGGGGCGTGGCCGTCAGCCGCGGCTGAAGCACCTCGCAGTGTGGGGAACACTGGAGCTCCAGGGCTAGTGCAGCGGCTGGGGGTCCTGGCGAACATAGCGGTGAGCGCAGTCGCGTTTGCTCGCCCTGAGTGCACCACGGGGATGCCCAGTGGGATAGATTGCCCTGGGTTGGTCGTTACCAATGCCGTGACTTCAACCTCTGTGCCTCTTATTTCGCCGATTTGTTTGTCAAATGTCACTATGTGTGAATCTCTTGCTGCCTCTCAGAACGATACGACTCCTAACCACGTCCCACAGCTTATTGAGATCCCCTTTAAGGATTCTAGTGTGATCACAGACTGGCATAAGGAATCGATTCAGAACTCTCAAAATGTAAAAGAAACTGCTTCTGTGGATAATGATAAAAGAAATTCGCTAGAGGTAGTTTCTGCCGTTTTACAAAATTTGATCAGTTTAAACAAATCTAGATCTTGTAATCGGTTATCTGTATCTACCCTAACTGATGAGTTACCTTCGAAGGCCCCTCAGAAAAGAACCTGTACGAGTGTCACTGATTTAAATCATGATATATGGGGATCTAGTAATTACAAAAGGAGCAAAACACGCGCTGATGAATCTCCTGATAGGTTCGATCAATCTCAAGAGGGAAACGTGGCAGACTCTCAGAAAAGAGCACCGATTCCACATCAGACCAGTCAGCCCAATAATAAGAGGCGCCATCTCCGCACAAGTGAAAGCTCAGCTTGTGTAGTGACGTCTGATGACTCTGAAATGATAGACTCCTCGATGGGTGAACGTCCCTTTCCAGAGATAAGGAGGAAAGGGGCTTGTGGTAGGCGATCGGCATTTAAGTCCCAGGGGAGAGTATTAGAGGAGTGGTCCGCTCCATGTGTTCATGTGCCTTCAAACTAACTTTTAAATGCGCTTACATCCGCAATGGCAATCTCTGACACCCTTCACCAAGTTATATGAAACTCTGAGCGACAACGTTAAGGATGTCACTACGTTACTAGCCATGATGAATTCAAAATTGATGCATCTAGAAACAATGCAGGAGATTGATAGACACAAACAAGAAGAAGTGTCTCATCAAGTTCTGGGTGGCTTCTTAGCAGTTAAGGAGGCTAAAAAGAACGACATGATTGACAAACAATTATTTGCAGAGGTTGCAAAGGAAGCCTTGTCTTTATTTCATAAATCACATACAACTAAAATAGAAGATCTGTTGAGTGACAATAACTTAAAAGTTTTTCGAAGTGAAGCTTTAGCCTCCAATGCAAATGTCCTTGTAAGTTCTTCACCGTTGGCCAAGATGCCGACTCGTCATCAACACCCCGCACAACCACAGATGCTAGTCCTCCAAGATAGTAAGTTATCTCGAGGCTAATAAAGGAAGTGATTGACATCTCACATGAAGCGCCTAGGGACAGTTCGATTGTCGGAAATCGAGGTGCAAAAGCAAACGACTGTTATTGAACCTTGTTCTAAAAACGTTTGTCAAATAACTTCCCTTGACATTTCGTTCAATACAGCTTTTTTGCAAGCAAAAAATGCATCTAATCCAGCCTTAGTGGACTCTCAAATGGCCTCCGGCTCATCTCCACTTCAGAAAATTACAGACTTGGCTCCTGAGCCGCAACTTGTGGCACTGGCGCCTCTAAAGCCCGCAGGCATGTTTCCCATCTTTGGAAGCTCGGACACTGAAGTGCAACCGTCTTTATCCGCTGGCAGAAAGTTATGCCATCCGCAAATGAAAAAGCAAAAGAACATGCCAGCCAGGAGAAAATCGCAACAAAAAGGAGCACGAAAATTTTTGTGGAATTTAAATATGTTCCAATTAGTTGACAAAGCTATTTCTACTAGCTTGAAATTAGCGGACACAATTAAGGAGACTCAAACTGTTCATCATGAACCTGAAGAGCCAATGTCTAAGGCGACGGAGAGTCCGCCAAATGTTGAGGACTTAGCTATACAAGCAGAACTAATGGACTTGTCAGTTTATGAAGACAAGATTGATCCTGATGATGAAGTGAATAAAACCGTTGCTGAAATGGGTCTCTCAAGACGCTGCTGCATCCTCATTAGACACAAATCCGAACAGTGTCCCTAAGATCACTTCATCGGAGAAACAAAGGTGTACACCGATGGAGCCACAGAAGCGTGAAATTCCACCAACTTGCCCTTCCCGAGTAGCCAAAGACAAGAGTGTGCGAGATTATTCCACAGGCTGCTGAGGATTACGATGTCAGCAGAGGGCAGAGGAGTCCGGTATTTGTTACACTTCAAGAGAAAAGAGAAAGACAAAGGTTTCAAGGCCAACAGAAGTCTCAAAAATCTGAAAATCCATGACACTCGAGGTCTGCAATGCAAAAAGTGGAACACCAAAGTTTTAGTGGAAATAAACGTCTTCGCTTAAAGCTGGAAGAACAAGATGTGGTTAAGATATGTAATCAGTTCAAGTCAACGACTGAAGAGATTGAATACATGCCAATTTTGTCACAGTACAAAAGTAAATGTCTTGGTCTCAAAAATCAGTCATTTGTGAAAAAACATAGCTTTGATCTTATGATAAAACAACGTAAAAGATCGATGAGAGCTGAGATTCGAAAAAATAATCCGGGCCCAAAGAATGAAATAGCAGCAAAAAACAAAGTAGTCAAAAAAGCCCTCACAAACTGGATTAAAAGTCATCTAGTCGTATTACATCAAAACGATACTGAAGCAATGATGAAGACCCTCAGGAACAAGAACAGTGGCGAGTTTTGGCGAATTATCAACTGCATTGAAACCTCGCAAGTGGCCTTGCAAGCGTGCCCAGTTCTAGAAATAGAGTGGGTTAAGCATTTTACAGCCCTATAATTTAAAGACTTTGCTCCAATCGTGTCAACTACTAATATAACATCATGGAATTTACATTTCCTTAAGGATGATATCTGAGAGCAAAAAAACTCTCGGGCACCCGACCCCGATGGGTTGTCCAACTGTATGATCAAACAGTTTCCTGATCTATGGGCTGATATGTGCTTTGATTTATTTGTGAGTATCAATTTGCAAAAGCAAGTGCCAGCCTCATGGAAGACTGGTATAATAGTGCCAATTTTTAAGAAGGGTAACAGAGCATCACCAAAAAACTATCGCCCGGTGGCCTTGCTTGATGTTCTGGGCAAGATTTTTGCATCTCTCCTGCAAGTAAAACTGACCAATTGGGCTAAAACAGCAAAAAGAGTGGATGAACGACAAGCAGGTTTTGTGAAATTTGTCGGTGCTCTCTGAACCTGCTGGTTTTAAATCTGCTGAAAATGGAAGCCCTAAGAACAAACACGAGAGTGTATCTTGCCTTTGTGGACGTTTCGATGGCTTTTGATATGATAGACCGTGAACTGTTGTGGCAAAAATTGAAATTGTGGGGTTGCCCGGTTGACTTACTTGCGGCCATCAAAGAACTCCACACAAATACTTCAATTGCCATTCGGTTGGATCCATCAGGGACGTTATCAACTCAAATTAAGACGTCGGAAGGAGTTCAGCAGGGTTGCCAGCTAGCAGCTGCGATTTTCAGCCTATTTATCTCTGATATCGGTGCCGCGATTCAATCAGTGAGATCCTTTCCACCTAAACTCAATGCATCGAAGGTAAGCTGGCTGTTGTACGCGGATGACTTAGTAATCCTAGATTTAACACCGATTGGTCTCCAACGGAAACTTGAAGCTGTACAGAAATACGTCTGCCAGAATAAATTGAAGATCAATACATCTAAGACAGAAATACTGGTGTTCGAGAACTTGAAAACAAGTCATAAATCAAGGGACTCAAAGTATGTGTGGTCTCTAAATCAAGAGAAACTGCAGATATCAAAAAGTGTAAAATACCTTGGCATGACACTAAATTCTAGTATCTGCGATGAGCCTTGGGTGGCCGACTCAAAAAGAAAATGTGGCCAGTTGGCCTGCCAGGGCCTAGTGATACAAAAATATGGGCAATTTTCAGTGCAACCACTACGCAATTTTTACGAACAAAAAGTCGTGTCGATTCTGGCTTAGGGCGCGGAAAATGCTTTTGGTTGCCAGTCTACACACTGGAGCTCACTAGAACATATGTTCTGGTCTAAGACCCTAAATTTACCACCTGGAATCGCAACTGCTTGCATTCGGTATGAATTAGCCTTAATTTCATTACATGCAAGGATATGCTGGAATCAACTAGCATTGTTTCGAAAAACGAGAGCAGAAGAAGGAATATTGCAATTCCAGATACTTCACAACGCTGCATCAGGAGGCCCAGATATTCTCTCCCAATGGATAAAACGTTGTGAAGACCTTTTGGCAATAAATAACATCAGCTTAAAAACTCTCCACACTAATCCAACGCTGCCAAAGTGGTGTTATGGCGTGCTGACTGGATAAATACATGTCGAGAGCGTTTGGCGGCCAATGCGATGACAGATTCTCCTGCTGAAGCAAGAGGGTCGATGGTACAATGATAATCAGTCTGCGAGTGCAGAGGAGTGGTGGCGGAGAATGTGGAATGGACTGGATATGAAATTAATCTTGCCCCTGACCTCCTTTTTGGCCGTCATAGATGATAAATTGAAAGAGAATCCAGGACAACTATGAGTCTGCTAAAAGGAGTTGAGAACTCTCAAGGACGTTCGTTAAGAGGGAATTCGGGCGATGAGTTCTGTCTGTTTGTGTGGGGAGAAGGGTGGCGGCCTAGTTGGGGGCAATGATAAGGACACCGGAGTTGGTTGTCCTTTTGTTTTGTTCGTCTGTGTAATATTTTAAAGGTTTGATTTAAACCAATAAAAATAAAAAAAAATAAAAAAGATTTGGTCGTGACAGGATTCATAGGAAAACATTTTTTCAATTTGATCTTACGAAAAAACTTGTCAATCAAGGCGTGACTGTACATAATTGAAAGACATGGTAGGGCGAAAATTCCAACCCAAGGAAAGTAGAGATTGTTGGGAGGTAGTGAGGACATGGGAAGAAAGGCTAATGATCTGGCAAACCTTCATAGTGTTATTCTTCAATGCCCCCCCCCCCCCTGAGTACATTTGTCTGCTCTGAGTATCCACCTTTGAGCAGTTTCCCACGTTGGCCTCGGCAGGTTTTCTTCCTGACATCACCTTCTGTCCTCTTCCTCTGCCGCGACCCCTGCCTCTTTTTTTTATTCTTTCCATCCTGGCACAGCAGTCGCATCTCCTCTAAATAAACTTTGCTTAACTGTGGGTCATCATTTTCTGAGTTGGAGACGTCTGATTCAGAGGAAACCATCCCTGCTTCGAGTTTGCGTTGCCTGTAAGCAAGGAAGCTTACACAAGGAATCAAAACATTTGGCAAAGGTGAACACTCTAGCTGATTCAAAAGTAAAGTTTGTCCCTGATGTCTGTGCTTGCGTTTTGTCATCTTCGTAAGCAATTAAACCCTCCTCAATTTTGATGCGTAATATTTTTCCCTCTTCTGTACTTGGCGTGTTTTGTAGTTCAAATTCCGCTTTTTCTAATTATTGAAGCACTATGACCATCTTGTTTAGCATATTTCACCAAAATGGTCAAAAAGTGAGCCGAACAGTCCTTACTTGCTCCACCCCACTCCTCAAGCATCTGTGGATCTTGGTCCTCAAAAGAGGGTGTAGTCATTATGTGCAAGCCTCTAGGCACACATCCAATATCCAAATAGTTTTGTAAACTGTTCTTCACACCATTTTGAGATCTCTCTTTTACGGCATCTTTCAATCTCCTTTAACAGGGTCAGTTCTTTGCTGATATTGGCATCACTTTTTTTCGTGGCAATAATAGAAATGGCAGTAGGTGCATCTTGCTGCTCAATAAAAAGATCCTTGGCCTGCAGCAAACGTGCTGTCACCCGCCCATAATCTCGCGCTCTTCTGTTTAATTATGAATGTATATTCTCATGTGGCTGGCACATAAACAAGCACACACATTCTCTCTCTCCTCCCCCGTTCATCCTGCAAAGATTGTGCCTGCAAAGAATTGTTATGGTGGGTACAGGGCCGAGGCTAAAGCGCTGTACACGCACACCTAAAATCAATATGTAAAGTCTTTGCCTGCTCAGTCATCCGACATGTCGACCCCTTTTAAAGGCTACAGTTACGTAGTGGCGGTTAGGCTCTGGAGGGCGTTTTGGGGGCAAGCAGTCAGTGGAGAGGAACTGTGCTCCCTGCTGCATCGACATCTGCAGGCTCTTTCAATTAAAAATATATAAAGGAATCCAAAAATGTAATTTAATAGTCAAAGCGTTATCATTAGGCATAACGTCATGCATGAAGTTGCCACTTAAGACAGGAGCTAAACAGTGTTTATGAAAACGATATCTGTAATTATACCCAAAGCCCAATAAGTAATTGTGTGTTGCCTGCCTGATGGAACGATACCCTTAGCCGGATTCCTTCACCGATAGAAGGATGCGAGAGCCGGGGTGGTAATTACTGTAAATCTTGTTGTAGTTTTATGCTATGATCTTTTTCCCAACTGAACAAACATTTAAGGACACAAAATGATGGCGTTGTTGCGAATTCTTTTTATTTTTTTATTTTTGTTCAAATTATTTGAGAACCTTTTTTATTTTAATGTTTGTGTGTGCAGGGCAGGCCGCGGTTTTGTACAGTGAGCTGCATGGAAATGGCAGAAGTAAAATAAGTGTTCCAAGCAATAGAAAATTGTAGCACCTCAGGAGTATGGGAATCAGGAAATTAAAGGCGAACTGCGCAACCTTTTGTTATGAAGTATATTGGTTTATTTGCACGTAGAGCGTGCCTAGAGCCTCTAATATACTTCATTAGCTTGATCTCCGAGTTATATTGATTTTCCTGTGAGATTAATAAAATTATCGGTTCGGCTGCTTGCAAGTCTATTGTCACTGCTTCATGCTTTCAATCCATCCACTGACCTATGGGTATAGCAATTACGCACGAGTTTTTACAGGTTCCATTGGATCTCCCCAGGGATATTTTTCCAATCAGTTTTAGACGAACCACGTTTCCATCACCTTTTTCTCTGACCCTTTTCATGCATCTTGGATTGGTACACATCCCCATCTTAAAATCCTGCATATTCTTCTCTCTCACATTCATTATACGTATACCATCTAAGCCAATCACACTTGGCAATTGAATAATATTGGTTTATAGAAAATGTATAAGTCACCACCTGTGATTCTGTCACTTTGAGGTGCTAAGATAACCCTCCCAACAGACGTCAAACAGAAAGCGCCAACTCTACAATCGATATACACATTGCATTCCTGGCCAGTGCCTCCAGGACCATGGGCACGTCAGACTCCACTCTGGCTTCAAATGCCTCTCTGCTCTCTCACATGACACCCAGAAACAGACCTTCACACAGAGCTCAGGGTACTTCCAATCTGCACGCATAAACACAACAGCAAAGCTACCTTGCACTTTTTCTCTCCCCTTCCCCCGTCCCCATTATCCCCCACCCTACTCCTTCAGAAGGGATAGAGATGATGAAAATGGCAGCATTGCGTGATAGAAATCAGAATAAGCTCTGTTGCCCTACCTCCTCCCCTACCTACATGTATGCGGGAAAGACTCCTGACCCCCCCCCCCCCTCGACCACCAACCCTCGCCCACCTTTGTCCTCACTGGATTTCATGCCGCCTTCACACACACCCACCACCTCCAATTCACCTATGTGTGTGCCTTTGAGAACCCCAGTCACCTAGCCCCTCCCACCTGCTTCGTCATCTGTTTTTCTCCTTTGCTCACCCTACCGCCACAGGGCCTTGCCACAACGTCCACCTAGTGGTACATCCCCCTTGCCATCACAGACACCTGTCAACATAAGCATGTGGAGATCGCGCCACCTGGGAAAAGTGGCACGTTTGTTTTTGCTGACAGTCGTAATGTGGGAAATTACAGCCAGGTATTCCATGTTTACAAGTGTTTGCCCTTTTAGAAAGATCCATCGATCAAAGGATTTGTTTACATTAGAAAAGTCCCCTCGCTTGTATCCTGAATGAAACACGCGACATCCATGGTTTGTGCTTTAGCTAGGCAACTTCGTCAAGGCTGAGGAGCATTGCTTTGGTTCAAATTCCTATAGGATTACTCATTAGATTGTGCATGCGATTTTACAGCCGCTGTATAGTAGTAACGTATACATTTGTTAACCAAGCAAAGGATATCAGCCGGAGATGATTGGCGCCTTAAATTGAGCCAGTAAACTGACGGGGGTAGAGGGACAGATCAGATTGCATCCTTTTGGTCTGAGACCAAAGTTTAGATTCAGTTCAGTTGTAGTGAGAGGGAACACAATTCCAGCTTAGCATGGTAAGCAAGGTAGCACTAAACCAGCATTGACCACGCCAACAGAAGGGCCTGGAGGGGGGAGGATCGGGGCCAACACATTTGTCTTGGAAACAAGACCACGCAGAGCAATACAGGTTCGAATACCAGTCCCACGCTTTGAGACTGTCCCTACAGTGTTCAGTGTGTTCTAAAAAGGTTAATTAGCGCTGTTGCTAAAGTGGACTGCTTCAACCACCTCCAAGTACTCAGAAACATGGAGCACTAAGCGCAGCCTAGCAGGCTAAAGGCACAGTGCTTGGGATCCCTGTGCTTTTCCTGCCTCAGCCATCCACCTCTCCGGTGCCGTTCAGTGTGCTTCGTCTGTTGCACGACATATCACGTATATCAAAACAATGTCCCTTTCTTCATCAGTTTATCGCAAAAGAGCCAGATGTATGCAGCTTCTGTAGGTGTTACCACTTCCGACCCTAGTTATGCAGCCCATGGGCACCTGTTTTCTGCCACGAAAAAGTGATCCCTCATCTACACACTCTCCTAATGCATTTGTCTTGCTATGCCTCCCTAAGAGGATAGAACTGTGTTGTATAATAATCGGGCCTTGTGTTTGGTTACAAGCTAGACTTTAATGGTGCTAAGTTGCTCAGACAAAACAGCAGATCATGCAGTAAATTACAAGTGACGGTTAACTTCACTTTCTCAGAGGTTTTGGACAGTCTCTGGGTGCTGGTTGCCAGCTCCAATTGTAGGAGGAGTCAGGAGCTGCTTCTGCTCCGTCGCTCTCATGCACCCTGAATCGCGGTGCCCGCTTCCGGCGGCTTCCGCGCTTCCCGTCCTGCAAGTCTCGCGAGAGCTTGCCATTACTGAGTCTCGCGAGTAGCTCTACAAACTGGACGACATCGGACATACTGAATAACTTCAGAATCCAGAGCCCCAGGTTGTTGTAAACTACTTTTCTACAAATATGTATTTCTCTACAATTCTGTCCTTTCCAAGTGTAAAATTCATGTCCTTTTGTCACTTTCAAAGCTTCGGTTCTTAATTGTCCTTCTTTTATATCTATTTTTAGAGGAGAAACCAGACTGCTCCAAGGCCCGCTGCGAAGTCCAGTTTTCCCCTCTGTGTCCAGAAGATTCTATCTTGATTGAAGGCTACGCTCCTCCTGGCGAGTGCTGCCCCCTCCCAAGCCGCTGCGTGTGCAACCCTGCAGGATGCCTTAGAAAGGTGTGCCAGCCAGGCTACTTGAACATCTTGGTGTCCAAAGCATCAGGGAAGCCGGGGGAGTGCTGCGATTTGTATGAATGTAAACCAGGTAAGGATGGATCACCCACTTATCTGCCCCCTGCGCCCAGTCCCCCAGTGTCCATTATAATGTGGCTTTGGTGCACTATAAACAGCTCTCTTTGAAAGCCATCTTTAAATCGGTGCTGCAATTATTGAGCAAATGTAAATGCACCAATAATGGCAAGGCTGAATGAGGAGCGGAAGGAAATTATGCAGCAGAATGAAACACGAGCACAAAAATAAAACTTAGTCCGAAATAAATTTGAGCGTCCGGCTCGATGTGAAAACTGTTAAATGCATGTCTCAAATCGAGCACATAACTCCATGAGGGCTGTAAGTGGGCCAGGGATAGCTGGGGAGGGTCCACAGCAGTCTCCAAAAAAAATGTGTCACTGTACATATTGGCTATATCAGTGGTGCCTGCACCTGACAAGCATCCTTTTAACTAAAAGATGTGTGGTGGCTGGCACCACCATTGTGGAAGAAAAAGCGAGGCTGCCAAAAGCGGAGGCCTTTTTCTTCTAGAGCACAAAAGCTACAGGCTTTAGGAAAAAAGGACTCTGCTTCTGGCGGCCTCACCTTTTCATCCTTAATGGTGGCATTGACCCCTGCCAGGTATCCCTGTAACTAAGATGGCTTGATCGCTGCATCTCTTAGTTAAAGAGATGCCTGTCGTAGGGCGGCTCCACCATTAATGAAGAGAAGATGAGGCGCTGACCACAGCTAGGCATCCCTTCTGCTAAAAGATGCAGGGCTCATCACCCTCTCACGGGGGCGTGAGTCATGATCCCTGCATCTCTTAATGGGTTGCCTGGCAGGCGTCGGATTGCCGCTGACCCCCACCTGGAATCCTTTAATGTAGAAATGCAGGGATCATCCCCCTCACACCCAGGGTGAGCGGGTGATGATCACTGTAAAGGGATGACTGCAGGGGTCAGTGGCACTTAGCTGCCGCCCATTGGGCTGCAGCCCCTTTAGTCGACGCCCATTCACAAAGCTCCCCTCCCCCCTCGATTTCACATGCCACTTAAAGAACTGGACTCAGTGCAATAGCTCATTTATTTCCCCACTGACCTCTTTGCACTGTCACACTATCACTACAAAAGCAAGGCAGTCCGTGGAATCGGAACCTAGGTATTAACCAGGGCAAAATTCCATTCTGCGCTCACGGCTTCCTCTCTGCTCACCTTCGAATTACGAGCTTTTTAAACTTGGTTTTGTCCCTAGCTAGTGCTTAAGCTCCATTTATGAGCTGAAAGTGGATCATTGCCTGTCCATCCCATGCTGTTCCCTGTGGCCATTTCTACCCACTCCTCCTGGGATCTCTTTGAGCTAGCTCTACAAGCAGTAACATCAAACTTTATGCTGTGAAGGCCTGAACGTGTTATTTATAAGCAGTTTTCTGAGAGTTGAGGGATTGACTGCAGCTGTAAATCTGCTGCTGTAAAAAAAAAAGTCTCAACCCAGTGTGCCTCCACCCACTTTATAAGCAATGTAGCTCTGATTGGCAAATTGACATGAGAGGGCAAAGGTATTGAATATGGCACGGGAAATGTGCACAAGATCACACAGTTAATAGCTTTGAGTCAAACATGTACACTAAAACCCAGGATGTGCAAGTAGAGTGATGATAAGAATACAAATATATGAAAAGGGATGTTGGGTAAGCACTTGGAAGCGCCTTATGATAACAAAGAAAGTCGGCAAACTCCTTACCCACAATTGCTGTTACAGGTGCTGCCAGTGCTAAGCCCATATACAGGGCAAGCAACGACGGGATCTGTGTGATAACATCCTTGATGGTATTGTATAAGGTAACTTAAAGACAATACTCACAAAGGCGGAAAATACCACCTGAAATGTCAGGGAAGCCCACAAATCCTGTTGATCCAAACGGGGACCCAGAAAGGCTATATCAGCAACGGAAGAATAACTTAATATTTAAGACTCCTGACAAGGGACAAGTAAGAACAGTGATTACAGAATATTGAGGAAAACCTAGGCATTCACACAGGAGCTGGCTACAACAGCACACCAAACCCAATAATCAATGCGGAAGTGCAAGGGGAAACCTGGAACAGTGTCCAAGAGAAAGTAAAGGAACAGGAGCAGGGAATACAAAATTACAAAGGCAAATCCTCCCCCTCCGCACCCAGGAAAGGAAAGGCAAAATACTAAATCTATAAATGAGTGACTTTGCCGTATTCTGCAGTGAAATCTTGATCCTTTAGTCAAAGGAATAAAGAACACAAACTCGGCTGCACAGATAAAGGAAAGCATTGGGAAGTGCAGACTGCAAAACAGAGGAAGACAGAGGGACTCTAGGAAGCAGAAATGACTTGTAAGCACACTAAATTCGAAATCCATGGAAAAGGGAACAATACAATAGAAACTAGGAACTAGACACTAGGCTAAGAACCAGGAAGAACGGACTGGTCACAAACGGGAACACTGCATCAATGATCAGCACTGAACTGAAGCAAACTTCGGCTTTTAAAGCTGGTTAACGAGCATACGTTTCAGGTGTGCTGCTTGCTGCACATGCCAGCCACAGCTCCTGCTTATCCTCCACCCAACCTTGTCCTGCAAGGGTGGAGATGAAGCAGTGGGTCAGGTATTCTGGGAAGCAGTCTTTTGATTAAAGCAGCACACTGGCTGCCAAATCCAGGAATGGATCCGGAAGGAAAGTAACATGGAAAATAAGGATTTAGTGCTCCCAATTCACCACAGCACTGTTGCATAAGGTTGCGAAGGAAAGTCCAGTAGGGAATAAAACCCAAATCTGACCCCCAAGTGGTGGGCACGGGAGCGAAGGAGTGAATCGTGACAGTAACCCTTTAGTTTTTCCTTATCTATAGGTATTAGATGGACATTTGCCAGGCTCTACTAATATATGCCCAGGTACTCCAGCTGTTCTAATCTTACAGCCTTTTAGTACCATTATGACAGTGCCTTGCAAGTGCCAATTCCATGCTGACACAAAAGCCAAAAGGGATGGATTTGCCAATGCTTTTTAAAAAATATGACAGTACCTTCTACAATACATTGTCTGCCACCTCTTGCTGCACAGTTTTATTCCGTCGCTGTGCTCTGCCTTTATTACCTGTGTAATAGGATACTTCAAAAGAAAACTGCTTTTTTCAGTTTGTGTGCTGTGGGAACTGGAAAAAAGACTGTTAAAGTCCCTGCTTCGTACTGGGAATGTTGGCAGTTACGCCAATGTTGGTTTTGTTTAGCACTGGTGCTATATGAGAAAATGCACAGCCGTGTGGTCCGCCTCAGCCAAAAGACCCTGGTGCTACCCTCATCTAAGGCCCTACCTAATCAGGTACTGGCCCGTTACCAGCTGAGACAGCCCCCACGGCCACAAATCGTCTCCTCGCTGGGGTTCATAATTAACCTTAGCACCCGGGCAGGGGGAACCAGCCAATTGGATGGCTAGGAACGCAGACTTGAACCGCTGGTACAAACCCACGTTCCAAGCCGCCTGACGCCGGCTCCCCCACCACCACCCCCCACCCTCTCATTTAGTAGTTTTAATCCCCCCAACACCCTACATACCTTATTGCGGCGGCAAATGCTGCCGCCACACCCGCTCCTTCCCTTCGCCCTCCCCGCAGGCCACCATGGAAAGGGAAGAGGGGATTTTCCTTCCTACAACGGGATGCCATGCGCATTCTGTTGTAGGAAGGAAAAAAAGAAACTCTTTATTTGTTTTAAACTACCCCTTGGTACCGCTTTGGTAACCCAGTTTGCTAATGGCCTTCATCCCCCGTTCCAGCCCCTGGAACAGGGAATTAACGCCACTAAGAAGGGTGGAGCGTTTTGGAATTTTCAGAATGGTGTTAGAAAATGCATAGCTGTCGCATTTCTCAAAATCCAGTAGTTCCCAAAGCTGTTTTTATTCACTACCCACCGTCCCAATCAGTATTGGCAGGTACCCCAAAGCAATTTTCCCCCTTCCTTTAGACCGACTTTACATTCATCCTTTAAGGCAGGCTGAGAGCCGTACTTCTCTTAAAGCTGCAGCATGTCAGCGTGCACCAGTGTTCAGCTTGTTGGCTGCGAGCACTGCCAGATGCTGCCATCGCGGTAACTCCATTTATTTGGCACTTGGCCCACACACATGGGGGTGGGGGCGTTTGGCATTTAACCATAGCTCTACTCTGTTCCAAGGCAATACTTGGTCACCCTCATAACGTTCAGTATGAGCAGAAGTTGGTGGTTTCAGTTGCGAGCAAAATTGAGTTGGTGGTTTAATCTTGTCTTTTACCCCACGAGTGGACCACTATACGTAATCGTTCCTTTTGATATCGGTGTTATTTTTTATTAAAAGCGAGTTTAATATTTTCTAACCTGATGTGACACGTGTGGCTGGTTTATTTCTTAATAAACAAGATTGGGGCAATGTGTTCGTTATATGTGAAATCTTGGTTTCTACTTCACATCGGCCAATGGTGAAAGTAGAAACAAATGTTTTTCTCTTGCTATAAATTCTTCTCAATCTACTCTGGGACCAGTAATCATACATAAGGAGCTGCCCGTCAGGTTCTGGAGTATATATACCTTCAATCCCCCTCAATTCTATACATACGGACAGCCACCATTTCTTACTCCCCAAGAGATAATTATCACTAGTCAGTGGCTACTGGCGAGTGCACATGTTGCACCCTCGTATATAGTGTGACCTTGTGAAACACCTCTCTGGTATTATGATAGCACATGCAAAACACGTAAGCTGATGCAAAAGTCAACTGGTATGGATTACCAAACCAATTGGGATGTAGAGGATCCATGGTCAACAATGCAATGTTTACATAAACATTGTTAGTCTCGGAACCACCAAGGTTGACAACAGGAATGTTTTCGCATTTGGGGGAGGAGGCAGTAATCACTAGGTCTGTTTGGGGGGTGGGAACGTCCATTGGGTTATCTGCAGTCTTGAAAGGCGTTGGCACTGGGCCACATGGTCGTTTTTAGGCCTGGTGCTAGTAAGCCCTATTCTTATATCAAATAAAAGTTAATGCATGATTTGGGCAACTGCGTGGGTTGTGGGAAATAATGTAGGTGAGGCAGGTCATATGTGGTGGTTGCCTTTGCTGGCAGCTGCACTCCTGGTGTGGCAGACCATGGTAGGACTGTTATTGTGAAGACAGCCAAGCATTCATGAAAAGGGGTAGCAGCGTGTACGACCACTGGGTCCGCGTGGCGAGGATACCCAGTGCAATATGGACTGCTTTTGATTTTCTTTTGTTGGGCCGTTTCCAACTACAACAGAGGTTTTCCAGAACTTTCAGGCTCTATTTACTTTAAGTGTGAAGTTCCTCAATGAAGCAATGATTACTCTTCTATGTGTGTTTGCTTCATATAATCCCTTTTTCTTGATTCTATTGTTGTTGAGGGAAGGGCACTACCACTTAATGGAATTTAAGTCCTTTTGGATAGGCAATAAAGTAGACTGAAGTAAGGAACACAAATAAAAAAAAAAGCTCGAAGAACTAAAGAATCAAAAACGAAGAATAAGTAGATAAACTACAATTCAATTGAAGAAAAAGGGTTTTCAGCTTTTTTCCGAACACGAGAAGATTACTAATATCCTGTAAATCGGTGGGTAGTGCATTCCACAGATTACATGGCACAATAGTACAGGAGCCCCATAGTTGAGTGCATGGATGCTCTAATGACCTGGGGACATACGAGACTTAAAGCGTGTTTTTTTTTGTATTTGTATTCTCTTTATTGATTTATATAACGACAAACAAGAGAGCATCTGTTGCTTCCACATTGCAGAAATATACTCTGAGCAGTCTTATCCAGCAATTCCCACCACTGTTGCCCCTCATTACTTTCCTTGTCGGCCTGTTCATCCATTTGTTGGGCTTGCTCCAACAAATACATCTCATATGGGCCCGATATATCTATAGGCTTCGTGTTTGGTTGAGCGAGGAGACCATATTCCGCTTCTATCTCATGGCAATAGATATCATCTCTCATCCATTGCTCCACCGAGAGTGAAGACCCCCTTCCTCAGAGCATTTCCATCTGCCTCTTTGCTAATGCCAGTAATGACCCTATCAAGCGTCTCGCATGCACTGCCACTTGCTTTGTATATACCAAGAGTTCCACCAAAGGTGTGATCCCCTGCTGTTCTCCAGCTTTATCCCTCAATGTCTGGAATACCTCTGTCCAAAAATCCAAAAACCCATGATCAGCGGTCTGGTCCTTAAAGCATTCTTTAACATACACAGAGATGTTGAGCCAAACAAAGCTTTATGAACAGTGGTCAAGAGTTTTAAAGAAATTCTACATTTTATGGGTAGCCAGTATAGCTTTCTTAGCACAGCCGAGATGTGGAAGTGCCTAGAGGCATTTGTTACAACCCTGGCTGCAAAACCTGCAGCTGCTGAATGATCGTCTGGGAGACATATAATGATTTGCGAGAATTGTTTTTTGGCGCCAATAATGGCCCTGACAATGGCTGCATAATGTTTTTCAGAAAGCTGGGGCCTAATTATCGAAGCAGCATAAGGTTGGTGCTGAAGTTCCAAATAACACTTGGCTAATCTGTTGGGGCATAGTGAGGGTAGAGTCCATGGACATATCCAAAGTTTTGACATGGGGTTGTTTTTTTGTAGTATGACCAGCGATCTGCAAAGCTGGGTAGGCATCCAGGGATTTGTGATGTGGTGGTCTGGGATAGGAGGGGGACCGACAAGCAACAGCTTACCATTCTCCTTATTGAGGCCTAGCCAGTTTTTAGCCAATCACTGTTCAGCACAATTAAAGATGGTGTGAATGCGTGCCATCATGGTCGCTATCAAGACAGAAGACAATTTGCATGTCACCAGAGTAGTTCTGAAAAACCGTGCCATGGTCTTTCGGATTCTGTCTTGCTTGTACTCCTACGTCCTGTCCACTTTCCTCCATACTTGTGGGACATTCCGTTCTTCGGGACGGGACCGGAGCACTTTTGTAAAAAAAAAGCATCAAAAATGTTTTTTTTCTCCTCCTTTTATTACACGTGGCCGTAACCCTGCCCTCCTGAGCTCTGCCCCGCGCAGCACCCTTCAGTCCTTTTCTCCCCGTGGTCGGGGCTGGATGCACTAGCATCACCAGGAATTTTTTCTTTTATTCCCTTTGTCCTTCCTGCTCCGGTTCCACGGTCATCTAGTCCTCAGTCTATGCCGGAGCATCTGGGATTATTGTCCTGTTCTTCCTGCGAACGCCTTTTCACAAGGGCAGTTCCCCACTCTTTATTGCGACTCCATCTCCGTCTGGGAACTCCAGCGTCGTCGTCTTCAGTTTGAGGAGCTGTTTCAACGTGTTCCCCCACCACTTTTGCAGCTCTTTGTCAACGAGAAAAAGAAACGCCTGGTAAGTTCTTTACTTTTTAGGGCGCCCCGGCCAGGGGACTCCTTCCCAGGGTCTTCCAGGATCGGGAGCGGCTCAAATAGCTCTTCTACCAGGGGTAACCCTGAAGTGTCTTGCAAGGGGCCTAACAGGTGCACCAGATCTTCATCCGATGGCCTACACAGTGGGCCTGCCAAAACCAGACGTTCTTCCGAGGTTCCCTGTTTGGGGGCTAAAGTTTAGCCCAGTACTTCTGTGGCTCTGGATACAGGGGTTTGCCCTCCGGTCTCCCTTTCTGGAGCTTTCCACGCTGAGTTGCGACTCAAGGCCCCTCTTGAGGGAGCTAAACATCCCGGGTTCCATCCAGAGGTTCCCCTTCTTGGGGCTAAACCCAGTACCGGCAGAATCGAGGTATCCTCTTTGAGAGTCCTGTCAGTGAGGTACATTCCTCAACCCTCCCACGCTCATGGTCGTGGTGGTATCAGTTCTGTCGAGGGGGCAAAGAAGGCGGTTACGCACCACAGGCCTTCGAGTACCAGCTCTGCAGAGGTTCTTCCACTAGAGGCTAATTCTGGGGCAGTGCCTAAGGTGTGCAGTAAACACCCTAGATCTGCCAATACCGGCTCAGACGAGGGTCCTTGTTTCAAGGCTGAAATGTCACATAAGACCCCTGACTCCCCCGATGAGACCGTTCTGTGACACAGTTGACCTCCAGGTTTCGACAAATTGGCGGCTCAGCCTCCACGGTCCATGTTGGCCATTTTGACTACCTTACGCCAGCATTCACTACAGCTAGTGCTGGGGGCATTCCTTTTGGGGCTGAGCAGTTTTTTCCATGCCATGTGGATAACGAAAACCTGTTCCGCCCTTCAGTTGATTGGCATGCTTGGGCACTGCTGCCTCATACAGTCTTGCTCCCTCCTGGTTCCGCACGCCTGATCTATGTGGACCCAGCCAGTGGTGAACCTTCCTGGCAACCATCCTCATTGCGTTCATGGGGGGTTATGCCCCTTCCGAGTGGCCTCTGCCCACTCCAGCACCCAGACCTTCGTCTGAGGATGAGTTATTTTGGGAAATTTCAAATGCTCATGCATTCTGATTCCATGAGGGCATACTTCAAGGGTCTTTTTTGGGGAAATGTATCCTGGACCTCCTGTACCTCCCCCTGCCCAACTGAACCTACGCAGCTTCCGGTGGTGCCACCTCCTCCACCACTGCCTCCTCTATCCCCGATAGAAAAAACATCAGGTGCTCTGCCAGATTACACCTTAAAACCGGAGCGGATCAGCCTTCTGTTATTGCTTCACTGGATGAGGGTCAAGCGTACCAGGACAGCAATGAACAGCCCCACTCTATTAGAGCATTTCATGACTGTATGCTGGACATGATGGCTTTGCTTGACATTCCACTGCTCGAGGCCCCCGCTCCACAGGAGCCTTCACTCTAACACCTCAGGAGCGCATCAGCCTGTTCCTCCAGAAGGACGTCTTGGCTGAGGCCCGTATGGTCAGGGGGGAAAAACCCATTCTGGGCAGCATCTAAACAAGAGGATTGACGCTCGACACAAGCGTCATGCCTCGAAAGATATAGCCTTGTCGGCTTGTCCGCTCCCATCATTAACAGTGGTGGCAGCAGCCATCCTCCAGTCCAAGCTGGCCCCTACATCCTCCACTGCAGGGGCCCAAATCCTCTCCTCTTGACGCCATTGGCAAGAAAGTCTTTCCCAATTCGGCGCTGCAACATCGTCAGGCTAACACCGAGCTCATCTTTGCAGCGGCCAATGATGGCTTGGTGGTTCCAGAGACTTCTGGGCCTCATGGCTTCTTGCGTGTTGGCTGTACCTTTTGCACGCCCGAAGATGAGGCGGACTCAGCTAGCTCTTCGCAGGTTTTGGATCCGGATTCCAAGATGATTCCAGTTCCATTCTACATGAAAGCAGATCTACAATGGTGGTCTTCCAACAAACTTTTAGTGGGAACCTCCTTCCAGGAGCCCTGCCCACAAGTTAGTCACTACAGACCCCTCCCTTGTGGGGTGGGGAGCGACGCTACATCATCTTGAGGTGCTCGATTTGTGGACGCCTCAAGAAAGGCAGTTCCATATCAATTACCTGGAAATTCTGGCCATGTTCTTGGCGCTCAAAGCTTTTCAACAGACTATCCACAACAGTGTAGTTCGTGTTCGCACAGACAATTCTGTAGCAATGTTTTACATCAACGAGCAGGGTGGCACCAAGTCTCTTCCCCTCGTGTATCTGACTATACAGATTTGGGACTCGGCCATCCAGCACAATGTTTAGCTCCAGGCGGGTCACATCCCGAGTCACATCAATGTGGCTGCAGATTAATTCAGTCCCCAGTTGGCAGCCAGTTACGTATAGGAAATGGACAGTGAAGTCCTCGAACATTTTCCATTAATGGGGCACCCCAGAGGTGGACCTCTTTTCAAATTCTTCAAACAAGCAACCTTTTTATGCGTCGAGGGACGGCCTCGGAGCATCCTCCCTGGGGGACGCTCTCGAGATTCCGTGGGACAACATGAGAGCTTGTGCTTTCCTCCATTGCCTCTGATTTACTGGTTGCTCTGCAAGCTCAGGGGTACATCGAACTGCACTCTCCTGTTCATGGCCCCCTGGTGGCCAGCCAGGTTCTGGTTTTCAGAACTACAGCATCTGTCGGTACTTTCCCGATCAGATTACCGCAGATTCCCATTTCTTCTTCAATCAGGTGTAGCACCCCTCCCCACAGTTCATATCTTTAGCACAGTTCAATCTGTCCGAAGACCATAGGCAAATTATCCAAGCGGCCTGGAAGCCTTCCACGAGGCATCAGTCCAGGAGCAAATGGCTCCGTTTTTGCCATTTGGTGTTCAGCTAAACCGCTCGATCCCAGGCATGCTTCGGTTGACACAGTTCTCTTTTGTGACTCAACTGGCAGGTTCTGGCATTCATGTTCTGTCATGCAGAACTTATCTGCAATTGTGGTCTACCTGTCCACGGACAGCTGTTCGTTTTTATTGACTAATCCAGTCAATAAGACATTTTGCTGGTGGTTTCATGTCTTCCCACCAGTGCGCAGCCCTCATCCCAAATGGGATTTGAATGTGGCCCTCACCGCGTTATGAGCCATTTAAACCCATGGCCACTACCAATCTTGAATGCCTTTCTGATTGCAGTAACATCAGTGAGGCGAGTAAGTGAGCTTCAAGCTCTTTCCGTGGAACAACCGTTCCTCACTTTCCACAAGCATAAGTGTGCGCTTCGCACAATTCCTTCCTTCTTGCCTAAGGTGGTTACCGATTTCCGTTTGAACCAATTGTTCTCCTTACCTGTCTTTTTTTCCTATCCTGGCATTGGATGCTGAGAGTGTTATACATAACTTTGACATCAGGCGAGCCCTGACGTTTTACCTCAATAGAACAAGTGAACTCAGACACTCCTCACAACTCTTCGTCCTATTCGGAGACCCGAAAGGGAAACCGGCTTCCAAAGCTACTATCTCCCGATGGATTACCTCATGTATTTTTGAAGCCTACAGCATTCAAAGCCTTCCACCTCCGAAAGGCATCCATGCTCATCTTGTATGTGGCAAAGTGGCTCCTTTTGATTTCCAAAAGTATGTCCCTTGGGAATCCATCACCAAGGCGGCTACATGGGCTTCCCCATCAGCTTTTTGTAAGCATAACTGCTTAGACCTGACCTCCAGGGCTGATGCCCAATTTGGCCAGGCTGTTCTTAAGAACTTATTCCAGAAAATGTTTTTTTTTTATTTACCATCCAGTCGTACTACCTGTGGTGTCTGCTTGGGACTATGCCACATATATAGAGGAAAGGGGACGGGAAAAAGTACTCACCGTGGTGACTACCTTACTGCTAGTCCATAGTCCCCTTTCCTCCATATGTCCGCACACCTACCCTCTAAAAAGTATCCTATATTATTGCTTAAATGGTCTCAGACCTGTCAATAGAAAAGATCTGAAGGGCGATGCGCGGGGAGGAGCTCAGGAAGCCAGGATTACGGCCACGTGCAGCGGCCATGTGTAAAAATAAAAGGACAAACAAAATATTTGCTTTTTTTTTTATAAAAGTGCTCAGGTCCTGTCCCAAATGATGGAATGTATAACAAGTATGGAGGAAAGGGGACTATGCACTAGGAGTAAGGGAGTGTCTACGGTGAGTAACTGATATTTTGTTGCATGTTAACGCTATCCACAAGGGTTCATCGCTTAATCAAAAGGTAGGGTTGCAGCAACTGCTGCAGTGCGTCTTGGTTATTCTCTCATAAGGGGTGTACCCTTTCTAAAAGTTTTTGGGATCAGGGTGGTCTTCTTCCTGTAGTTGCCTCTTTTGCAACCAAAAGCTAAGGATACTAGCCACTCTGTCCCCTCACCGACTGATCCTGCCTTCTTGCTCCCTGCGTTTCCTCCATTGTACTCTTTCAAGTACCTCAATAACCCCATTCTTTGAGAGATGAAATGTGCCCTGCTTTCTTCTAGGGGCTGAAAGCACTCTGACTGAAGCAGCTTCTGTCAGCTCATGGACCTTAGTATTATTGTCCTGATGTTTGTAGTTCAATCGTCTCCTCAAAGCACAACTTGCCTTATACTTGAGGTGCGTTGTTGACACCTACATCAGAACAGTTTTGGTGGCTTGTGGCTTTTGCAAGTTGCAGCAGAAATGTTAACCTCGAGAGTCGCACTGACCTCTGCACTGAAGAAAAGTATTGTTTTTAACTCTTAAGATGGCTCCCATTGTTGCTCAATGTGTTAGGAGGGAGGGCGAGACGCGTCTTCGGCCAGAGAGTGTAGTTGGCTCACATCTCCTCCGATGGCAGAAAAAGGACTTTTTTGAAGCAAGATGAGGTGGGTTCTATGATCCTTTTGTCTCAGCCAATGTCTGTTTTCCATACACCGGTATAGGGACTTATTGCAGAATACACCCCTCCTCCACTGAAGGTTAGATTGGGGGTCTCTAACCAAGCTACCCCATCGTTGAGACAGACTAGAAGTAGACCCTTTCCCACAATGGCCACCCAGAACATGGACAGAAGGAACCTCCCCAAGCAAAACAGTGTGCCCACCACCTACCCAGAGAGCACAGGGTTGCAGGACACTTCGAAACAAATCCCTGTCCATCAAGAGAACAGACTGAGGCAGGACATTTCTCAAAGGGCCATGCCTCTAGGCCACGAAGATGAGCTAACTGCAGATAAGGCCCTCGGCCCAGCCACTTATCCAACGAGCAACAGAAAAAACACTACTCCCCCCTCCGCCCCACCACAGCCTACCCACTGTAATGAAACGGGTCAAAAGTCACCAGAAGCAGGGCCCTGCCCCCAACGAAATAGTAAACAAGTGAAAGTGGATCAAACAAAGGATAATGTCACATGGTACCTTTTTAATTTTAAGTATGATAAATTAAAGGACTTGAACTTGTAGGAAGGGGTGTGTAAGGCCAGGAAACATCATAATGAATTTATATCAAAAGCATTTTTGTTTAATATTAGCATCACATCGTAAAAAGGTACCACATGTTTATTTTATTATTCCATCAAAACCATGGTACTGTTAAAATCATATGCATTATTTATCAAACCATTCAATGAAAGAACACGAATCCACAAAAGTGCAAAATAGTGCTGTAGGTCTTATGTGCTGTAGTGGTATGTCAAGAATAGACAAATTCACATACCTAGAGTGTTCAGCATATATAATCTTGTATACTTAATAAAGTGCAAAATGGTCTAAAATCAATAACTAAATGGAGTCTTGACGAATAACACACCTAGTTATTGGAACACAAAACTGGTGTCCGTTTCCCTCAGGACAGGTACAATTATATGACATGAATATACATTGAGAAGCCTATAAAATAATGAAATATATTTGGGGTGTTTCGTAGTTTCCTTCAGTGCTTTTTGCTACATCCCCAAATCAAATGTATACTGCGTGTTCCTTATTTCTTTTGAGGAAAGATTGGGGGATAGTGGCGTCCTCCAGCCAAAATGAAACCAGGCAAAGGCAATGTAGCTCCATCTAGTAGCAGATGTCGTCGAAAATGCGTCTTGCCAATGTAGGTCAAATCTCAGAACGTCAAGAGTGATGAAAATACCTTGAAGGCAGTGAAACGTTTAGTTCTACATGTACACATTGCCTCAGAACACTCAGCACAGGGTAAAGGTGAATCCCAACGCAGGTGAAAGTGGGCCATGAGATAAACCTCTGCCCCACAAATGAACCTCTGCCATGATATATTGGCTAGTAGGTTCCCAAAAGTGGCCCTTTTCCTCACTGGGCAACCAAATGGCTGAAATTGGAACCATGTGATGAATAAAATTCCGGGGTACCAGTGGTCTAGGGGTGAATATCTGTTTCTAAACCATCAATCAGCCCCACACCTCTAATACAACAGAATGGATCTTAACAGATTGGATTAACAAGCATACAATTTCAAATAATAAACCTCTATATCCAATTTTGGTAACATGGTCGGAACAGCAGGCTTATCCTCCTCTAAAGGTTGTGGTTCATTGTGGTTATTTGCAACACAGCAAAATAATTATTACCCAATGATAAAAGTGTCCAGTCAAGGTTGTATACAATTATCTAAGTTCTTATTATACAACACGCTGTCTAGTAATACTGCTGAATACAACCCACTCTGTAATGGGATGCAGAGGATGGGCAGTTTCTAAGAAGGAAAAGGGATGTACTCTGGATACTGACGGGAGGGTAGTTGGTATGGTTAATAACCACATTCGATTGTTAAGGCTTCATTGCTTCAGCAGAAGGGGAAAAGGGTCTTGAAATGTATCTAGCGGCCTTCTGGGAAAGACCAGGGGACAGAACCACAATGTATCTTTTGCTGTATTTCTTGGTGCTCGACAGGGTCATGTTGGCTTCAGGGCACTTTTTCAGGCTTCTGCGACAAGTTTGAGATGGAAGTCTGTGGCAGGTGTGAGGCGGCAAGACGGTTTGATGAGCAAAGCTGGACGAACTACTGCAGACTGGCCTTCACAGCAACTCGGCCAGTAATCGTTGTCTCAGTGCTGATCGGTGGTTCTGAAGCACTGGTCGTGACATTTCGGAGTTTCTTTCAGCAGATTGAGGAGCTTGACTGGCTCAAGAATGTCCTTTTAAGGTGGACGGCGGCAGATGCTTTCCGTTGCACTTCTCCCCCCTTCTTCAATGGCTTTGCGTTGTCCTTTAAGGCGGACAACCCAAAGCTATGGAGTGTATTGCAGCCAGCTGACTTGTCCTGGGTTTTATGTTCAGAAACCTTCTGGCAGTCCATGTCCAGGGAGCCTGCTGCAGAGCCTATCGGGTCATGCTGTGTACTGACTTGGTACCGGTTCTGAAGAGGATGGAGGGTCTCCCTCTTTTCCCTGGGAGAAGTGAAGGGGAGGCATCTTTCGTCCATTTTTGGATATTCCTGGCCTTCCTTCACTGGCTTAAGCTGTAAGGCAGGGTGAGCCTTCAGCCAGAATCCAAGGATGAGTTATTCTTGCTACGCTTTGTGAAGTCTTGAAATTATCTGCCTAAAATAGGGGCTCCAGCCCTCTTTTTAAAGCCCAGTGAGCCACAGTGATTGGTGTAGGCTGAGCCTAGTTTAGTGAACCAATCCTGGGGTCCCTAGCAAAAATCTTCTGTATGAGTTAAGTCATAACCAGAGTGCTTTGCAATGGGAAACAGTAAAGGGGTGAAACGGGACTAATATGCCAGAACCCTTCTCTCTACAGAAAGAGTGCTGGGCACACTCCCTTGTGCTACTTGGTGCCACCCATCTTCTGGTCTGCTGTGATCAAAGAGTCTCTCTGGTTAATGGTCTTCTCTGTGTGGTTCCTGATTAAAGTGGCAGATCTCTCTTGAGGATGCTGAAAGAACACACTCTGTGGCTTCTGCCAACCAAATTCTCATGCCTATGAATGGGGTCCCCCTAGCGGGGGTGGCATACTGCCACAATAGGCCCAGACATGTTGATTCACTGTCATTGATACTGAGGGCGGGAGCTGGCTTCAGGTTCACAGTTACATATGAAAGTTTGCTGGGTTTCCCATCTGCTTTGTTTTTCTGTGCAGCCATGTCCCATTTGGGCCTGTTTGAAGTACCCCCTGTTGGTATGTCAATCACTGCTACCAGCTGCAGGGTCCAACAAAAGAGCAGGGTTGTTCCTTGGAGCGTTTGTCAGTTAATTAGGGTGATCATGGCAGGGGGAAGCTTGTCCTCCACCTCCTTGGTATGACATTGTATCCTCCTCTGCTGTCCCATTCCAACTAAATAAGAGCACGACAGACTGCACCAGTAAGCTGTGTCCATGCCAGAGTAGACGAGTCTGTGCTTTTGTTGTGTTGTGAGCATAGGAAAATGTGTGTGGATTAGCCCCACACGTTTTCCTGAGGTAGGTCTACCATCATCCATTGAAACATTTCGAAAAAGCCCTGTAGGCCTCCTCTGTCCCCACCCCAAATGCACTGAAACTGAGTAGGAGTCCCTAAAGGACGACCAGTTACTCCCCACCCACAATAAAACTGGGACTTGAGGCCCACTAAGCAGAGGTTTCTCCCCAGAGAAATGAGGCACCAGAAACCTCCACCCCACTCCAGGCAGCATACCCTAAATATAAATGTTGCTAGATGTACTGTACCTCCTGGGTGGAAATGTTCAGTGTAATCTGCTCTCTGCGAGTGGTGAGGCGAGGGGCTTTCAGTGCTTCATGTGCTATGTCTGATTATGTAAATGAGTAAATGAAGCTTGTGCTTCTTTTTTTTTTTCTTTCTCTATTCTGCTTGTGACAAAAGCTTGCATTTCTGCTAGCCCTGCTGTACCCATGCTGCGTGACTGATCTGTATTTGCAGGCCAAGTTTACTGACTGCTTTTTGCTCTGTACTGCTTTTTTTCCCACAGGGTATGCTGTCACACCCGCTGCATGTGCTGTACCTGTTATACTTGTGTGTCATTGGTTATGGGGGCAGGGGGCATATTTTCCTGGGCACGACTTGCGTTGTTTGCTGTATCCGATCTCTGTGGGTGAATTGTGCGCTGCTGACGGCTCTTCTCTGCATGCTGTGTCTCAGTGTAGCTGCTGGGCATGGTTTTCCTGTTTTCTTATTTTGGGGGTTGCTTGTGTGAGTGAAGTTTGAAATATTGTTACTGTTACCTATGCTCTGTTTGCAGGGTAGCACTTCGTTGTAGCTCCTGCCATATGTCTGCACTACCACGGCGCGCGCTCCCTCCATCTCTCCTTCCCTTCCTCCCTCCTTCCCTTCCTCCCTCCCTCCCTCTCTCCATCCATCTCTCTCTCCCTCCCTCCATCTCTCCCTCCATCTCTCTCTCACTCCCTCCATCTCGTTGCCTGTGGTGTGCCGCATTTTTCTGTACGACATAACCATTTTTGGAACTGCATTTCCCATTAACCAAATAAGGAAGTCACACGTGTGGTCACACTGGTCCTCCTAATTGCTCCTACTTTTGACCCCACACTATGCCCAGTCTTTCATTAGCGGGTGACGTCAGCTTCTGTACTTTCGCTCAAATGCCAATTCTCTTCTCTTGTCACACTAGCACTACTTGAATGGTGTTGCACAAACTCGTAACACCGTCTTGTGCTCGGTCTTGCATACAAACCCCAATCTTGTAAATTGCCTGGCTTCCAGCAGGAACCAGCTGGTTACCATGACAAAATAGAATGATCCACTTCAAAATATTCCACTACACCTCGTGGGGTAACTGTTTATAACTCTTTGCTGAAGCAGGAGTGTTCAACAATGTATGCCCACTTTAACCTAGGTGCAAATAACTATCTTCATAGCTTTGTTGGTTGATGCTTGCTCCTGTCTCTTCAATACAACTTATGAACGTGGAGACTGCTACTATTGTAGTTGGCCCACGGGTTTCAAAGTAAAAGGTCTTGACGGTTGACTTGCCGACTAGTTCATTGCCATTGGGATGCTGTCCAATCAGACTCTGGGCTCAGGATTTTGGATGCCATAGCCCTGTTGCCTGTTTTCCTCCAAGCTCTAGGTGGTCCACATTTGTATGTTACGTAAAACACCTGACCCGACTTTAAAATGGTAGAAAGGAAATCTGAAGTAGGGTTTCCCACGTGAAATGTGCAGTTGGGTGCACTTACCTAGGCTCGGCAATTTGAGGCTAGAACGCCTATGAGGAAAAGAACAAGCATGCAATGCTATTGGAAGAAAGCCAGCAGCAATTATGTTCCCTATCAGAGCCGGCCTTGGGATGTGAGGGGGGGCGAGCTGGGCGACCGCCCGGGGCGCCAGGGCGCCTTTTGCCCCTGCCACGCCAGCTCGGGGGAGTCTTTCAAGGGCTCCCCCGAGCTGGTGTTGTGGGACAAGGCGCAGCAGGCGGCCTTTTACTGTAAAAGGTCCCCGCGGCGGTGGGTGTATTTTAAATGCGCCCCCTCCGTGGTGAAAACTTTTCACAAGAAAAGGCGCCATTAGCCCCCCACCACGCCAGCTCCGGGGAGTCTTTCAAGCGCTCCCCCGAGCTGGCATGGTGGCAGGCGCCTCATTGTCATTGAATGAGCCCGCGATGGCGGGCTCATTCAATGACAATGGGGTGCTAACGGCACCTATTTAACCTCCTCCCTGCCCCCTGTTAACCATGGGGGCGCCAGTTCGCCCAGGGCGCTGCTGGCCTTAAGGCCGGCCCTGTTCCCTATCGTTGGGACCGAAAGCTATGTAGGTCCTCTCTATACACAACACATGTTCACCTTGGCATGCCCATTGTTCTGATATTCGACAGCCTTCTTGTTTTTTGTTTATAATGGATTTGTTTGTTCGGTCGATATCCATACATTTGCACGGGTCCACACAACACTTTGACATCAGCGAGTGTTCACTTTAAACGTATCGAAGTCGTTTAAATATCCATCATAAAAATGTTAACTATAGCTAGGTGTGGGATTTGTGAAGTGCAAACCGAACTGTGAGATGCAGCAGAGTGCCCTACGTAGGGGCCTCGCCCATGCGGGCGCTGCAGTTTGGTGTTTTAGTATGCAAGCTCATTTGTCGGCAGAAAAAGTGTATAGTTATTGTTGGTTCCTAAAACTAATATGCCTCCGCATTTCTAGGAATGTCTGTTCATTTTCACGGTTGATACATTACTCTTTGCATCAAGGCCAACATTTCCATCTGGTTTCCAACCTTAATTTTGCCTATCTATTTCCAGTTCTTTAAGCACATTGCATTTTCTAACTGACGGTGATGCCTTCATTCCAAATATTTGTTTTTTGACCTTCATTACTCCTGCTCTATTGGGGAGGTAATTGAAGAATGAGGATGTCGTCCAGTTGCAGGTGGCTCGACTCAACCATGTTTATCCTCCCCAAAACATCAGTCCATAACATCATTATTTTGGGGCGTTTGCAAGGCCTCTGTCTATCATCTATTGTCCACATTACACCTCGATCAATTATTTGTATTGAATGCAATGTACACATTTTTTCCAGGGGCTCATTGCATGCTGAAGTCAGTTCTCTGTGTATTGTGACAGGCTCACAGGGCTGACCCGGTCAAGATTAACCAAGGACCCCCACCCCCTCCACCTTGGACACGTGGCTTACCAGGGCAGTTCCAGAACTAGACCCGATTCAGAGATGGTGTGGGATAGTTTGGGGACCCATTCCCAGCGCATTGGTATGGGTTGATCTGTGCATGTGAGCTGGTGCCTCTGTGTCTGACTCAATGGACTTCAACCTCTGTCCTTGCCATGTCATTGATCTTTCACCTGGTTTCCTGGAATCGTGGAGTTCAGAGCAACCTGATTTAGCAACACAAGACCCAGAACAACATGCACCAGACGCCTCCGAAAACTGGGATGAATCATGGATCTTTGAATGCAGAAAAACCTAAAGAACTGGGACTACATGTACCACAGTGCATCTGGGTCTAACAGAAAATACCCGGCCAGTAACGGGAGGAACCAAATGGTTGCCCTGTTCAAAAAATATTAGGCTTCCCCATTCAGGACCAAATGAGCAACCCAAAACCCACCATAGGGTCCTCAAAAATCACGAAAGGGCAACAGTAGAGCAGCAGTGGAACTAGAACCAGGGGGAAATATACATTAGTATGGAAGACCAAGGAACATGCTAAAACCCATTTGGATAGTGACTGACTTAATCCAGGAGAGGTACTCATACCAAACCATGCCAGAGACTGAGAGTGGAAGGAAAAGGAAACGGAAAAGTGGGCAGAGCTATAAGCCCTTATGAAGAATTCCTGGGAAAATGTCAGCCTGCAAGTGGAGGAAATGGGCAGATTTTGGATTATCTTAGAAATAGATTGTCCCTGGAATCCTAAAACTCAAGCATCCATTGGGAACAGAGGGAACCTTCTAGACAGAAAGGGCAGGGCTATAAAAAATCCAGCTGAGTCAGTTGGCATTGAGAGGTTTGGAGAGAGTGACAGAAAGATGTTGGGACTGAGTTTTACCTTTTGTGAGAGAGAACAAAGACTTGTTAGAGGTTAGGTAGTAAGGAGGAAGAGGGATTGGAGAAGTTTAGTGAGCAATGCACCATCCCTAGAGGTGGTTGCGGGGGGATTAGAGACTGGAGTAGTGGTAGGACGATAGGTATGACGATAGTATTAGGAGGGAGGTAGAGAGTAGAGACTGGTGATGGGAGAGAAACGAAAACCTCAGGAGACGGAATGTAGAAAGGCAGATAGTGAGTTAGGAGTGTATAGAATGGGGACAGACATAGTGAGAGGAGAGTGAGGTTAAAGGTTAAAAGACAATCCTCCAGATATAAAGCATGCACCTCCAGGAATCGGCAGTCTCAGGGGTGAGCTGGAGAGAGAGCAGCCCACCTGAGATGCTCCAGGGACTCCTGGTGCCAGTTCACCCCAACCGGCGGTGGAATTCCAGGAAACCAGTGAATGACAGGAGTGTAAAATGCTGCCATCCATTCCCATGGATGCAACACTCACCTGTGCCCCAGCTGCAGACTCACCATGAAAAACTGGTCACCAATAACGGAACCACAGAGTGGCTCGCTTATAGGAACCATCACATTTTCATTTCGGATGCTATCATGAACTGGAACGATGGATTACAATAATATGCCATTACTGTTACGCAGTGCACTGTATGCCAAAAAGGACAAGGCTTTGTATGTTCTTTACTGTTTGTAACACCTCTCAGGCCTTTTGGCATGAGAACCAGAAGAGGAGAGGCAATGGAGACAGAAGGGGGGATTCACGGAACACTTGGAGACTGGAAAGTGTGTGCTGGGGTGAGGTTAGAGGAGGAGGAGGTGGTGACGGACGAAGTGACTAGGAGGAAAGTGGATGTGGAGAGCATGTAGGAAATGTCTAGAACGGGGGTCTCCAACCTTTACGTTAGCTAGAGCTACTTGTAGTGGAGGTCAACAGTGGAGAGCTACTAGCGGGCGATATCAGGGTGGTAATATTTATAAACCTCTGAATTTTTACCAATTTTTTTGGGCCCAATTATTTCCTCTCTATAAACAGAGCGAATAACATATGCCTTCACGATTATATTAAGAACTTCAAAAACCTCTTTGTTGCATTATTATTTATTAGTAGCTGTCTCAAAAAGACAGATATTTGTTGGACTACCACACAAATATCCTGTAATTTTTGTGCCCTTCCTTTGCGTTTTATGCAGGCTTTCTACATGCTAGGCATACTGTTTTCCAAATGTGCATTTCACACTTCCATAAATCAAAAAAAAAGTTCTTTCCAAATTGAAAAATGCTGCTTGCGTTCACTAGTTTTCGTTGAAATGTTTTTTTTTGTCAGACACCACACATACTGTTATTTGTGTGCCCCTCTGTGTGTTTTAGCACAGGTTATATTTATAAAGATGTTATATGCTTGTCAAACTGGTTAATCACAAATAAATGCTTCTGTTGTGCTGACAGCAGTTTTTAGGAAATTAAACTGTGGGTTCATTGGTGCCAACTTTTGATTTTCACTACAGGGGCATAAATATCCCCACCTCCGCCCTGAATATAAGCAAGCAACCAGCACAACCCATACCCTGGTCAAACACATTTTATAGCACTTTTCTATGCTTTCAGTGCTATGCAGACGACACTCAGCTCATTTTCAGGCTTCCCTCAGCCACCTCTTCTCCCTCTCTCATCTCTGACTGCCTGTCCGCCACCCAGGAGTGGTATGCTGCCAATGATCTCTGCCTTAATGCCAGTAAGACAGAGATTCTCCTTATTGGAACATCTGCTCCCTCCTTTCCTGTCACTCTCTGGCCGGCCTCCCTTGGCCCCCCTCCTGTTCCCACCTGTGAGGCTAAACCTCAGGGTCATCTTCGACGCCACACTCTCCTTCTCTCCTCACATCTCTGACATCTCTAAAAAGTCACACTACCAGCTGCACCTCCTCAGAGGCATTCTTCCTTTCCTCTCCTTCCCTCAGAAGCTCACCATCTCCAGAGCTCTGGTTCTCTCTAGGCTGGACTATTGCAACAGCCTCTTTCTAAATCTGCCAGCTTCTACTCTCCGCCCTTTGCAGCTCATCCAGAACAGGACTGCGAGACTTGTCCTTGGCCTCAAGCCCAGGGATCGTACCTCTCCAGGACTGAAATCTCTGCACTGGCTTCCAGTGGCTGCAAGGATTAAGTTCAAAACCCTCTGTATTGTCCACAAGGCCTTCTAGGGCCTGTGGCCTCAATACCTTCAGCTCTCTCTTCCAAAATATCTTCCTTCTCGAGCTCTTCGCTCATCCGCCTCCTACTCCCTAAGGGTCAGTCGCTTCTCCAAGCAGCGAGTTGGTGGTAAATCTCTTTCCTCGGCTGGGGCCTCTCTCTGGAACAGCCTCCCTGCCTCCCTTAAACTTGAGAATCATCTCCGGTTCCGGAAGCACCTCAAAACCTTTCTCTCTGCTTCTTCCTTTTCTCCTCCTCTCCCCTGCTGACTTCCTGGCCGATACTGAAACTGCACTGGTCACCTGACAACCCCCCCTGCTCTGAAGCCCAGGCCCCCCACACCAGTCGCACACCTGCACTGCCTTCCTGGCAACCCCCCGCACTTAGGGACTGTTCTTTACCCCTACAGTTCCACCACTAGCACTTGACACCTGATATCTGCACTACCCTTGCACTTTCCACCAGCTGGCAGGAAGCTACTTATTTTATTATCCCATGTACTGCACTGTCCCCTTCCCTTCGCCCCCGCACTTTTCTCCTTCCCCCTTCCCATGCACTTGCGCGATCTGATTGACACCTGGCCTAGTAGGATCATTGTCTGTCTTCTCTCTGTTCCCCCTCCCTTTCCTCGTCTCACCTTGAAACACTTATGATATGACATGATACAGCATTTAGTTTTGACTATATAACATCTCAGCATCGGTCTGTCAACCTGCTGAGCTACCCTGGTAGGCTTCTACTGTACAGCGTGTCTATGGATCGCATAATGTACTAATAGTGGGTTTTGGAAAGAAGCCCCATGAAAGAAATTGCGTACATTTTTTTATTATTATTTTGAACATTTCCAGGCGAGCGGCAGTGCAACTGTGATATTTTCATTGCTGGTCACAATGATCCTGATCCTGCCCCAGCCCCTCTGACATCTCTGGCAAACAAGAGCAGCTTGATTAAGCAAGACAGTGTCAGGGGGGGGAGGGCGCACAAGGCCAACTCTGGTACTACAGGCGGCTTGCAGAAGCAGAACGTGATACTGACATCTGTCAGTGAATTTACAAGCAGTTTCCATGTGGCACAGCAGCCAAGCTCCCTGCCCGCAATTGGGACGACCAGGGTTTGCATCCTGATTAAGGAAAATATCTGCAAAACACAGTATTGAATAATTTAACTTTAAAAAGGTGTTTATTTTTCAGTATTTTCAGCGCGGGCGACTGAAGAGGCTCAGACGACCTACTAGTCGCCCGCGATCGACCGTTTGGCGACCTCTGGTCTAGAAAGTGAGGTTTTGGTTGGTGAGAGAAGTGTGAATGTACGTGCACGTTACTTGGGTGATGGTAGAAGAGTAGGAAGTGATTGAAGTGGTTGAAGTGAAAGGGGGGAGTCACTGAGAAGGTGGGGAGAAGTAGTGATTTGGAGGTGGGGTAGCAGTGGAGAGGTATGGGTAGCAGTTCTGGAAATAGGTGTAGTTTGGAGAGGGCAGAGTAATACTCGGAGAGTAGTAGGAAGTAAGATTGAAAGGTTGGGGTAGATCTTGGTGTACAGAACATTGGAGAGACCGAAGAATCAAGGAGGAAAGAGGGGAGATGGTTGGTGGAGCATGAGGGAGGAGGAATGGATGGAAACGGATATAGGAAGAGCAATCTTCAAGTGTGAAAGAACCAGAGAGGGTAAAGACTTGTCTTGAAGGCATACTCCTTAAAGTCTTACACTGGGGTAAATTGTTGGATGGGAACGCTAGACTGTTTCCTGATGGAGATTAGATACAAAAGGCATTTGCCTTTGACCATATACGAAAGCTAGATAGCTCTTAGATAGTCGGGGTTGCTGATCACCAGCATCAATCTGTGGTTGGGGGAAGTCTGGGTTAGGGCAGGAATGCTTCACTCTAGGTTAGAGAGAGAAGGATGGGCACTAGGCATGTTGGAAATCAAAATAAAGACCCTTAAACATCATCTGGGAGTTGGTGTGTTCTTAAATCTATCTGTGGCAAGAGATAAGACTACAGCCTTCAAGCCTCCCTAGTGCAGGGAGCGGCCAGACAGTAGGTCTCCTAGAATCCGTATTTGTCCGGCCATTTTTGAGAGAATGAAAGCCTGGTCTGGGGAGGTGGGAGTCTCAGTGAAGGTCTAGGGAGAGCATATAGGGACACCCCTATTTTGAAGCCCCTATTGCCTTTCTCGTGTATGGTTTAATTCTTAATATAAATTGAAAACGTATTTTATTTGTCTCGTGAGTCATGGAGAACCTTGTCACAGTATCATACTTGCAGGTGTACATTTATTCTTCGGGTGCCATAAAATGTGTTGCCTTTCTTTTCAGTTATTGGCTGCCCTATTTCCTATGTAGCTTGCTATTCCAGTCTAGCCTGCATGTATTGAAGCTATTCATATTACGGCAGAATCCATAGAGGGCGAGTATGCTACAATGTCCCATTTCCTCAACAGCCCCGACAAATATCCTGGCAAGATGGTCACCTGTTAGTCGCTAACGACTTGCATTCCATCACCTGGCCCATCAAGTCTGTTAAATTCAATCCAATAAAGATTGGAACACCGTTCCAGACACCAGCAAAACCACACGGACCAGGTTGAACTGCTGGTAATACCTCGTGACCAAAACACAGGTGAATTGCGTAGCATCCTGCGTTTGGCCTGGAACGCAACATCTTGTTCTGAAATCGTCCACTTGCAGAGCCCTCTCACCAATCCCCAGCCCAGACAGCCTGAATGATGTGGGTACTCCTGGTTTTGCCCAGGGTTAACAAGGGACATCGGTGAAGTTACCGAATGTACCCTTTACTCCCTCCTAATAAAAACACGAGGACGAAAATATCAGAAAGATGTAAAACAAAGCAAACATTACTATATATGAAAAGTGAAAGCATAACTTAACCTTCCCCAGAGAGCAAACGCACGACCTGAAACTGAGTGAGGAAGTGGTCGTAAGTAGGAAGCGATCAGGCAAAGCTAGTATTCCCAGTCAGGTGACTTGCTTCTTTTGTTTCAACTACCCTTTTCGCTACCTCCCTTGAATTACATGATATAGTTACAGTAATGGCTATATTGTTTTTGATTCTGTGATTCACAAGCTAACAGACTGCGTAAAAGGAGCCTCAAGAGTTCACATCAAGCCGATCCCCTTAACGTTTCTTTTGTCACCCTGATTAGGCACCCCTAGGGAAATAAAATGCTGTACGATAACAGTTTGTGGTTACCTGCCTGCTTTAAATTCAAGTAGTACGCCCGGATTAGATTGTAGTGATTGTTGTCACCCACTGCAGCCGGAATTCTGATGGGCCGCATTGATAACGTCATTGAGGTTTTTGTGTGGTTTCAGTAACTACACTTACCTCGTTGGCTGTTAGTTCGATTCTTGATGGTTGTACGACTTTGTTTTGTTTTAATGGGGAGTCAAACCACCCCATAGTTTACCTCGCCTCCTACCCACACTGCACACACCCCTATTTTGGTAGTATAACCAACAAGAGTCCAGCTAAATGTCAACTAGAAAAGTTGAGTTGAAGAAACTACAGAGGATGGTAACAAAATGGCGCTAGAATGCCATCAGTGCATTTGGTGTTATTCTGTTTATTTTCAAAAGTGGCTCCGACATGGTGGTAAAAACATAAGAAATGGTTAGCATGACAGTACACCAAGTGACTGGCATATTTAGAAGTACATTTTTTAAAGCTGTTCTGCCCGAAAACTGCCTTGGTAATTCACACATTTGACTGCAAAGTTATGACATTTAGCTGATGGCAATAGAATGGCCCAGCCACCAAAGGTGAAACAAAACGGGTGATTGCCTAGCAGTTCGGGCTGGCCTGCTCCTAATGGTGGAAGTACCTGACTGATTTTCACATGGCTGTACTTCTGTTGCAATGTCCCAAACTGGTTAAAAAAGGGTGGCGTGGAAGGTTGCGCAGAGCAATGCCTGTGGTTTAGATTTATTCAAAACCTTCCACCCATCACTTTTTTGGTTATAGTTTTGTCTGCTTTCTGAGAGGTTGTATTCCCAGATGTGGGTCCCTTGCACGCTGCGTAATAAGGAACCAAGCTGCAATTGCTTGGGTTTCCCTGCAGGGGAGACCTGGCCTGGAAGTTCCGGCTGTGCTGCTCCCATTGGTGGCTGATATGCACATGGCTGTACCCCTTTTGCAATGGCCCAGACAAGGTAAAAAAACTGTGGTGTGGAAAGTTGACCAGAGGAGTGCCACTGGCTCAGATTTATTCAAAACCTCACACTGTTTACTTTTTTTGGTTATAGTTTGGCAGCCACCAGAGGTGCCATACTCGTATGTCTCATCCCCTTTCCTCCATCCTTGTGGGCGTCCCCAACATGGGACGGTACCGGACCCTTTGGATCTCAAAAATTTAGCTTCCCCTTTTAATGTAGTATAGCATGCAGAGCGCTGCCTCTGGCGTGGGAACACCCTCCTCCCACTGTGGCCCCACCCTCTGGGTGCCTCAGCTCAGCCCCTTTTTCCGGATGGACGGCCCTGGCAGCCAGCACAGAGACTTTTTTAGCTTCCCACTTGCTCTCCGTTTGTTTTTTAAATTCTTATTTCACTTCCCTTCGGTGCCTCGCCTCCCCCGGACATGTCGGCCACAGGAGCATTCACGAGATGTGCCTCATGCAAACACTTGTTTCCGGCCTCAGACCCCCATGCATGAGTGTTTGGAACCAGACCACCGCTGGGACTCGTGTTCGGCCTGCAGTGCTCTCGGTCACAGGACATTGAAGAATAGTTTGTTGCGTTGTAGGGAGAACTTCCTTTCTTCTCCACCCCACCTTAAGGACTCAGTCTCCAGGACATCTTGTCACAACAAGGCTCTGTTCCACTTGCCATGGTCACTCCTTCCCTGGGATTCCAGCGGATCTGGGTTCTTCGGGTTCAGGTTCTGGCAGACCCGAGACCTCTAAAGCTACTGGGTCCTAAACTGTCAGACTCGTCCTCTTCTACCCCAGGGGGTAAGGGATCGAGTGCCACCTCCAAGAGTCTCTTTGGCTAGATACATCATGGCTACCGGAACAGGTGCGAGGGCTCCCTGCCTACTGCAGCTCGCTCTGAGGCCTTGAGTTAAGGCGTTACAACTACCGGCTGTCCGGCTGAGGGATCAGTGTCTATCCGTGGGATCTCTGAGGTCGACTCCTCAGCTTCGGTGCAAGACCTAAGCTGTATCCTCTCGTGTCTGAGGCCTATCTTGGCTCCAGGCTCCACGCCCTCACGTCAAGGGCGTGGCACAGGGGTTTAAAAAGGCAGAGCAGCACGTGGCATAGCAGGCAGGTAGCCATCTTGCATCCGGCTCAAGGCCTGCCAGTGCTTTCGCACATCAAGTGGGCTTTGCAGGATGTTTCGAGCCACCTTACCCCTGGTAGCGGCAGTGGATCTTACGGTGCAGGGTTTTGGTCCCCTCGGGGGTAGATTACCCATTACAGCCGTACAGCTACATGCACCAGGTGCCTCGGTCCTTTGACCAGGAGCGGAGGCCCAGCGCATCAGAGGGCAGGCCCTTGAGGGACCCAGCAGCTAGTGAGGACCACTTCTTCGAGCATTTCTTCCTCTTCATGCATTCCCCTCAGATGAAGGGGCTCCTGAAGGCCATTGTGAAGGTCATCCGTAGGTGGCGCCGGCCCCCTAAACTGGGTACTCCTTCCATTCCTCCTGCACTCCCGGTGCCAGTCCCTCCAGTTTCAGGGCCTACCAGTTGTTCCGACCCCTCCACCTGCACCACCACGGCTCCCCTCAACAGCTGTTGGACCTGTCGACAGCGCCAGACCTGGGGGGGTGGCACTCCGGCACCTGTGTCCCAGTGCCTGTGAAAGAGTGGGATGATGACGCCCAGGGCGATGTGCCCTCTGCATCCATCATGGCCTTTCATGACTTCCTTCAGGGCCTGATGGAGTTCTTGGGTGTCCCTCTTCCTGATGAGACCTCCCAGGAGCCAGGTGTGCTAGCAGAGGTCTTGGGGAAACGCACCATGATCCTGTCTGGCATCCCCCTCCAGAAGGATGTCCTGCTGGTGGCGTGAAAGGTCTGGGAGAAACCCAGTGCCAACGCCCAGATGAACAAGAAGTTGGCAGCAGGTTTAGGCTGACGGACAGGGAGCCAATCCTTCTTGCCTCCCACCTGCAGCCCCATTTCTCTGTGGTAGCTGCAACCTCTGTGTATTCTAAATCATTGTCTTCATCTTCCTCTGTGGGAGCCCCCTCCAGTTGCCACTCGAAGGAGGACAAAGTCCTTGAGTCCTTGGGAAAGGGATGTTACTCCATCTCAGGACTGCATCTGCGGCAAGCCAACGTGGATGCCCTCTTGGCTGTGGCTAACCAGAAGCGGTGGCGGGAGCTTGGTGAATTTCTGCCCGACCTCCCTTCAGTCAAGCAAGCCTCCTTAAAGGCTGCTCTGGCAGACGCCCGGGCCATTGCGCAGGACCTAATGGAGTCTTCGTCTCCCACTTCGACAAAGCCAGCAGATGGCTGTGCTTTGGGGTCGAGATGAGAAGGACGGCGTGGATGCATGCCACAAAGTTCATCTGGCGTTCAGGAGCGAATCCTGGATCTGCCCTTTGAGGGCGTGGACCTTTTTTCATTCATTGTCCAACGACGAGTTGACGAAGAAGAGAACCTCCACTCTAACCACCAAGTCCTTGGCCATCCTGACGAAACCAGGCCAGAAATCCTTCCCTCAGTCCCAAGGCAGGACTCAGTTCAAGCCCTGCGCCTTCTCCGGTTTCAAGGGGTTCTAGGACTGCAGTACCAGGAAGTCCGACAAGTCACCCAGCGACAACAGGAGGAGGCAGCAGCGGACGTTGTGCAGGTTTTTCTGCTCCCCCTCCTCGGATGCCAAGAAGCCGTGACGTCAAGGTCGGGGAACACAGTTTGCCTGTGGGGGGCCGTATGGCTTTTTTCCAGGACGCTTGGAAGAGTCTTTTCAGCAACCCGTGGATCGTATCGGTAGTCTCCACGGGCTTCAGTCTTCCTCTTCCTTTGCCGCTACCATCGTCTCCTCCTCTTTGACAGATTGGGCCTCTGGCTTTCTTACAGGAGTTCCTTTTGCTCTTTGAGATGCAGGCGATAGAACTGGTTCCTCTCGTAGACAGGAGCTTCGTTTAATATTCCAGGATTTTTGTGGTACTGAAGAATTACCAGGCTGGCCAGAGGGTAGTACTGGACCTGTAATTTCCGCTGGAACAATTCAAGATGATTACTCCCGCGCACATAGCCGAGTCTGTGTGCAGGGATAGGATGTGTTCCCTGGACCTCAAGGATGCGTACCTGCGATTGCTAGATGGGCACATGCATCGGAAGTTTCTGTGGTTCACGATCATGTCGTACCATGGTGCTTCCCTTGGTCTGAACTCTGCCCCTCACGTCTTCACAAAGTGGATTAACTCAGTGGCAGGCCTCCTCCGCTTGGAGGGCCATCATCTATACCCTTATTTGGATGACTGGCTGGTGAGGGTGGGGTCGCCCGAATAGGTGGTGCACTCCTGCCAGAGAGTGGCAGATATCCTTCATCCGCTGGGTTTTTCCCTCAACCACAGGAAAGCAGCTAGGTCCGTATCAGGAACTGGTCTTCCTAGGGCTGTTTTTGACCACCACCATGTAGCGGGTGTTACCCACACCTGAGAGGGTTATGTCCCTCAGCAAGGCGTGGTACACTTTCTGGCCAATTAGACCACCTCTGTATGTTGGTTCCAGCACATTCTGGGCCCGATGGCCTCCCGCGTGCTCTTTGTACAGCACACTTGCCTCCAGATGAGACCCCTCCAGCTCCATCTGGTTGCCAATTGGGATCAGGAGACGAGGTCTGTAGGACAGGATCCCAATACCACTGCTCCTGCTGCCCGATCTTTGCTGGTGGCTGATGGACGGCAATGTTTTGGGAGCCCCCTTCACCTGGCCGGATTCTATTCTGGTGGTGACGACATACTCCTCTTTCGGGCTTGGGGTTACTCTGAAGGGCTACGCGATTCATGGCAAATGGTCGAGGACTGAAGCCTTCCTGCATATCAATCTGCTCGAGCTTGGGACAGTGGGCCTGGCCCGCGAGGCATTTTTACCCCTCATCCGGGACAGGTCTGTTCTGGTCAGGACAAGCAATTCTACTTGAACAAGCAGGGTGTCACCCGTTCCCCTCCATCCCCCCGCCCCCTCCTCTGCATGGAGGCGGTATCAATTTGGGATTGGGCCCTGATGCAGGGGATTTGGATTTCAGCAGTCCGCCTCCTGGGGAATAGCAATGCAGAAGCAGACCAGTTGAGTCGCTTGGAGTTAAACACCTACAAGTGGGAGTTGCACAACGACTCCTTGTTGCCCCTGTTCCAGCGTTGAGGGTTCGCGGACCTGGATTTGATCATATCCCCAGTAATGCCAAGTGTCCAAGTTTGCTTCATGGGCAGGTCGGAGGTCACTGGGAGACGCCTTCCAGATCTGTTGGCACAGCGTTGGGTGTTGTGTTCCCGCCCACCCCTCTGCCCCAACTTACACTCTTCAAGTTCTGGGCCTCCGTGGGTTGCAGGCTCATCCAGGTTGCCACCCACTGGCCTTCGAGATCCAGGTTTTCGGGTCTGCTGAAGTTGTGCTTCCAGGGTCCGTTCATCTCCCGATCCCCAGCAGAGGTTTCCTGACACAGCAGGATGGGGCAGTGGAACATCTGACCCCAGCCAAACTGGCCCCGAAAGCCTGGTTCCTGATCAGCTGAGGCTTCAACACGCTCAATTTTTGGATAACAACTGGTACATCATTTAGCAGGCGAGTAGGCCCTAGACTCGGTCCCAGTATAAGAGCAAATGGACTAGGTTTTGCCATTGAGCTCCACGACAAGCGGCTGGACCCTGTCCTCTGAATGACGTACTAACTTTTTCTGTGCATCTGTCACGGTCTGGAGTTCAGGTGAATACTTGCCGCGTGTATTCGGCGGCCATCTGGGCTTACAAGAATTCCCCTGAGCATATTTTCAGCAGCCAACCTGGTGGCTAAGGCCCACCTTCAGGATGTCTCTAGGCTTTTTCCTCCAGTGCACAGACCTCATCTGGTCTGTGGACCTCAATGTGGTTCTGGTGGCTTTGCAAAGCAAGCCTTCCGAGCTGATGGTTTCTGTGGTCATCCGCTTGGTGATGCTAAAGATTGATTGATTTATTGGTGGCTCTCACCTCTACGTGCAAGGTTAGGGAGCTGTAGGCGTGGTCTTTGTGCGAGCCCTTCACCATGCTTCACAACAAACAACAAAATCATTTTACGCACTTGCCCACATTTCTTGCACGAGGTGGTCTCTCCATTTCATCTGAATCAAGGAATCTGCCTGCAGGTGTTCTTCCTGAAGTCGGAGGTAGAGGGGGCCCTGCATTATTTGGACTTAAAGAGGGTCTTCAAGTCTTATCTCTGACGAAATCCTTTTGGAAGTCCCAGTCATTGTTTGTAACTTTTAGAGGCTCCTCCCCAGCTCTCAGCCTTTTAAGGCTTCCATCGCCCGTTGGATGGTTCAGGCCATTTCGGAGGCATATTTGGCCACAGACGAACCTGTTCCTGAGGGGATTCATGCTCATGCGGTCAGTGCCAAGGCCACAGCCAGCGCGTTTCATGGACACACTTCTTGAGGATATCATCAGCAAGGCTGCTACCTGGGCCACTCCGTCTGCCTTCTGTAAGTATTATTCACTGGACACCAGCTCCAGATGCGTTTCAGAGTTTGGTCAAGTGGTTCTGAAGAACCTTTTTGCTTCATCCTAGGTATGAGGCAGGTTTTATCACATCTCCACCCTAAGTTTCTTGCTAGTATGGAGGAGATAGGACATATGAGTAATTAAAGTTCCTCCCTGTAGTGACTAGAGTACTCGTAGTCCATAGTCCCCTTTCCTCCATACATCCCACCCACCTTCCACCGCTAGTATTCCAAGGGCTAATATGTAGATTTGTAGCCAGGTATCGAAGTATCTGTTGTGTTCAAAGGGGACTGAGGTGAGGTGCTGGAGGGCGCAGCCTTGGCGTGGCGGTCCCACCCCTGAGGTTGCGGCCATGCACGCTATACTAAATTTAAAGGGGCAGCTCAATTTTTTTTTTGTTGCCAAAGGTTCCAGTGCTGTGCCCGTGTTGGGGGCCACCCACAAGGATGGAGCAAATAAATGGACTGAGTACTCTAGTCACTCAAGTGAGTAACTTTAATATATGGGGCCAGAAGAAAAATGGAGCTGCACAGACATACAGGCTAGGTGAATGTGGAACGAGTGGTTTCTAGGTCCAACAGGCATAAGTGCGGGTAGCTCACAGAATGTGTCGCGAAAACGAAAGCTAAACCTATGGAAAAAAAAAACAATGCAGGATTGGCCCACTGAGAAAGTTGAACCCCAGAGCCAACCCAGTCAATCAGCATAGTTGCGTTATAAAAAAAGGCGAGAATTTTGTACATGGTTCCCTGCGCAGGGGGCCAAGAGGGGTAGTTCTGAGGACATTTCTATTACCCATGTTGGGGGTGCATGTGTGCTTGATTTTGTGGCCCAACAGCAGATTTCAAAATTTCAGACTTGTCTGCACCTTTTTCAGAAAATAAGAAAGCAGAGTGGTTTAATGACTTTGGTGTGGACATCTTGGAAAGTTAGGCCTGCTGTCGCTTTCAACCGTTTTTCGACAGTGCTTTTTTGGTGAAGTCTTTTCCATAAGATCAGATATCCAGAAACTGCACTTACATTCTAGTCCAGTTTTCAGGATAATCAACAACTATGCAAATACTAATAAAAAAAATGTATGCAGATGTTTTGCAATCTTATTCATTGTGTTTGTCCCGAAAAACTGCCACAGACGTTGCTTTTTGTTGAGTCAACAAACTCGCAATGCTGCAAATATGGATAAAGCACGAGACTTGCAGCTCAAACCAAACGTATTAATTGGGCACGAAGACGTTACCTTCTATTGTGGCAGGCATATTTTTGATTCTTGCAGATGTTAAAAATCTCCATCTGTTTATTTTAAAACTATCCAGACACAACACCGTTTCAAATGTGATCGTCTAATGAATTGTGCTCTAATCTTTGTGGAACACATAAGTGTGTTTGTTCCAACACCTTTAGATGTGAGGAAAATCAGTAACGTGCTATTGGTGGTGTTTTTTCTTCTCGTTTGAGAGCCAACTCTCAAGGTCATGAAATGAAGCTGATCACCGAAACAATGCAAATTGCACAGGCACATTTTAATTTTGTTTTGTAGAATGTTGAACTGCCTAATGGTGAAATTGCGGGAACGGTAGCGTACGTTTGCCTCTTGAAAATAATCGCACACAATTGTGCATGTTTGAAACGGGGGGATTTGGCTGTGGAACAGCGTCTCCGCTGGGGTCATTTATCCTGTTTAATTTAAACACGCAACAAATAAATAACCCAGGCTAACCCTTAAACTGCCATTACATTGTTGCCTTTCGGTGTTTCTCGGCAGTGCCAACTATTTGTCCAGAGGCTTAAAGTTAACAGCTTCTGTCAAAACCGCAAAATGAGTTATGGCTTCCACCCACTGGGTTTCGTCTACACTTTGCATTTCTATTCATGCCGCATTAGTTTGTGGTGATTGAAGGGATGGAGGCTAATACCCAATACCTCAATAGTGACTTTAAAACAACCAATTTTAAAGTTGCGTTTCCACTTGCAATCTCGCAGGATACTGTTGGTACTGGGGTAGTGGTTTAAATATTAGTGTCTGCCAAGTGCAACACACGTTTCATCAGGGCAAACACATTACGCATTCCATTTTGTTTTAATGCTCACAGTATTGTCCTCTAAAACCTATGTTACGACCCATCACCTGCCCGTTCTTTCTTCGGTCTCTAAAACATATTGTGATGCGCTTTTTTTCACCTTCAGTCTGGGAATCTTCAATAATCTATCGATAGATCATCAATTATAGATACATTTCGAATTCTACCAAGGTGGCGTGCCCTGATCTAACGCCCACATTACACTATCCCAACCCAAACATCTGGGCTAAAAAACGGGCCGTATTTAGGCTTCATGTTCAGTTTTATTAAAATAGCAAATCAAGGGGGAACGTGGCTTACCAGGTAGGATACCTAGGGACTCAACCCCCCGACCCCTTTCCCGACACAAACCCTGTTTCACGGACAACAGCTGACTGTGAGAGAAAATGGACTAACACCAGAGCTGTATGTGTGACGTCCCAACACAAGGATCAAGCAGAGTCAGGCATTTACTGATAATTACACACACCTGACTTCCATCACACTTCACCACATGGATAAATGGCGTAGCACAAAAGAACACTCTGAGCAAGGCAAAACACACGAGGTAGTGGCAGCTCCCAGATGGCAGTTTAATACGAGGAGACGGCATGACCAGAAAGGGTTGCAAGGAGGGAATTCCCCTTTGCCTTTTCAGAGGGAGAACTACTTTCTTGAGCCCTTGAGAATGACATAAGACTGGGAATTAAAACTGAAGAAAGGTGCATTCTGTCTCGAAAGTACCCGGGGCTCTCCTGCTTCGATTTCTGAGGCCAGGTGGTGGGGCTAGGGGGTCTGTTGATTGCTGCTGTGGTACTGTCCTTGGCTCCTACAACAAAGCCGCTCCAGTAAAGTCAGCAGAGCCGGTGAGTCAGGGAGACGGATAGCAGACCGGTCTGTGTTGGAACGAAGGTTCCAAGAGGCAACATTGCATGAAAAAATCTGTAAAGAAAAGAGTGTAAGGCATGTGTGATGAGCGACACAAATATAATTGAATATCTAAGGAGTGACTGAACTTTTGAAACCAGGGTAGATGCCGTATACAGAGTGGTCCGCCGCCTCGTGGGTGCACATTCGAAGGACTCTGGTAGTCCTCCTTCTCCAGCATGGGGTCTGGCATGGATTCACATGCTCATGAATATTCCCCGTCGTCAGGCCGGGAATCCTCGGTAAAGAAGAAATCGGTATCAGTTTCGTTTCTGATCTCTTTCTCAGTAGTAACCAATCACTGGTCTCTGGGTCATACTGCCCCAGCCAATGACTGCCCTCTCCCTAATCCCCGCCTCTGGCAGCCATCTTCAGATTTTTACCGCACGCTCAAGTGTTGGGAGTCCTCGTGTTTAGCTCTCAAGCTTTTGATCCGTTTTGGTGCTTTTTCAAAGAGATTTTTTCATTTTTCGGTCAAATAGAGCCTCAAGCTCCACCGTCTCTACATCCGATTAACGGGGATCCGTGTCGGATTTTTCTACGCCCCTCAAGGGTGAAGATTTCGTCGAGTTACGCTTCTTGGAGGATTCCAGAAGTTTCTGCGGCCTACCCGAACATGGCCCAGGAGAAAGGAAGCTTGACGCCCGGAAAGCTGTTCAGGGTCTGCCCTGGGTGCCAGCTGCAGAATGTGTTCAAGGAGGACGAGGACTCGAGGCCCTGGAGATCTTGCAAGAAGGCGAAGTGGCGTCGAATCACGCCATTACGGTGGCAACGGACATTGCCGATACCGGTTTCCGCAAGCTAGGCAACAGCGTTTGCCTTAGACGACGAGGGTGGCTCAAGGCGACGGATTTCCGCCAGGACATACAAGCCAAGGTTTTGGACATGCCATTCGACGGGAACAATCTGTTTGGGAAAATAGTGGATGAGTCCCTCCAAGCCATCAAGGCGGACACGGAGACAGGTAAGGCCCTAGGCGTTCTCCAGCAACGAAGGCCGTCCTTTCGGAGCACCGGAGGCAAGCAGGGTGCTTCCAAGGAATTCAGCGGTGGCTCCTCTACATACCGCCAAGCGGCCCGCTCATCCTCTCAGGAAGCCTATAGAGGACGAGGCAAGTTGTGTGGACCCTGCCGTCGTCGCCAGGGAGGCCAATGCGGCAAGGCGTCCTCCAAGCAAGATTGAACCGACAGCTGTGTCGGGGCCCCCACCGAAGCACCCCGGTGGGAGGCCGGCTGGCGAAGTTCGTCAGCATGTGGGAGTCCATCTCCACCGACTGTTGGGTGCTGGACGCCCTGGCCCAGGGGCACGCCCTCGAATTTCTAAAAAAGTGCCCCTGCATTACACCCATGGCCAGAAAAGAAAATCCCATCCCTCAACTGCTTTTGGAGGTAAGGGCGATGCTCAAAAAAGATGCCATCGAGCTCGTAACGAAGAGGCTCTGGGGCTCCGGAGTATACTCAAGGTATTTCCTTGTGAAAAAGAAGACAGGAGGATGGCGCCCCATCCGGGACCTGCGACGACTGAACAAGTACATCAAGGCACAGAAGTTCTCGATGGTCACCCTCCAGCACGTGCTGGGACAGCTGGAGGAGGGCGATTTCCTGTCGTCGTTGGATTTGGAGGATGCGTACTTCCACATCCCCATCCTAAAAGGACACCGAAGGTTCCTCAGGTTCGTGGTCCAAGGACGGCACTACCAGTTCAAGGTCCTCCCGTTTGGATTGAAGTCGGCACCTAGGGTGTTCACCAAGTGCCTTGCACCGGTGGCTGAGCCTGCAGGGGATCCACGTCTACCCCTACCTGGACGACTGGCTCATCCGAGCAAGGACAAGGAAGCTCGCCGTAGATCACACAGCGAAGACCGCCCAGCTGCTCACGGACCTGGGATTCTCCATCAACTTTCCCAAATCCCAACTGGTCCAGTTGCAAGTCGCACTGTTTCTGGGAGCTAAGCTCGACACAGTGGCGCGTCTGACCTTGCCGTCGGAGGAAATGACAAAGGCCATCCTGGGCAAGGTGCAGCGTATGCTGGCCGCAGACGTGGCCAGGGTGAGGTCCATCAAGTCCCTCCTCGGGATGATGTCCTCCTACATATATCTCGCGCGCCTGTGCAGGCTTCGGATGCGCCCTCTGCAAGAGTTCCTCGACGCCCACTGGATCCAAGCGACGGGCAGCTTCGAGGACAGGATCCCGCTCAACGAGACCTTCCGACGAGCGATCCGGTGGTGGGGCACCCGCGCTCATCTGACGGCGGGCACAGACTTTCAGACCCCACCCCACCAGATAATGGTGATGACAGATGCCTCCCTGGAAGGGTGAGGAGCGCACACCGGAGAACTTGAGGCCTTTGGCTCCCGGAGGAGAAACCGCTTCACATCAACATCCTGGAGCTCCGTGCAGTGTTCTGGGCCCTCAGGCCCTTTCTCCCGTCCCTCAAGGGCAAGGTGGTGAGAAACTTCACCGACAACACCACCACGATGTTCTACATCCGGAAGCAGGGAGGAACCAGATCCCCAGCCCTCTCCAAGGAAGCCCAGGATCTGTGGCATTGGGCCGTCACCCAAGTGTTGTTTCCAGTGCCCTTTCATCTGGCAGGGATAAAGAACACCATCACCGAATCACTCAGCAGGGAGCTGCGTTCATGCTACGAGTGGGAACTACATCAGGATCAAGTGGATCAACTCCGACGATGGGGAAAACCGCAGATCGACCTGTTCACGACAGCGACAAACTCCAAGTGCCAGAGGTTCACCAGCAGGTTGCCCCAGCCGAGGAGCATGGGCGATGCCTTCTCGTTCCCCTGGGACGGCCTGTTCCTATATGCGTTCCCTCCGTTGCCGTTGCTGCTCAGACTTGTCAACCAGCTCAAGAGGTCCCGGTGCAGGATGATCCTCGTCGCACCGGCATGGCCGAGGTAGATCTGGTTACCGGACCTTCTGGACTTGTCAGCGTCCCGACCAGTCAAGCTGCCGACGGACGCAGATCTTCTCTCCAGAGAAGGAGGCGCCATACTTCATCACGACCCGGAGTCGCTGAACTTGCAGGCCTGGCTCCTGCAGCACTAGAGTTTGGAGGGTATGATATCCCGGCTGACTGCAGAGAGGTCCTTGCAAAGGCCAGGGCGTCCTCAACTCTCAAGTGCTACGGACATAAGTGGAAGAGGTTCTCTGTCTGGTGCCGTGCACAGAAGATTAACCCTCTACGGATTACGGCCCCTCAAGTGCTGCCGTACCTACTGTCGCTGGCCAAGGCTAGACTGGCTCACGCCTCCATCAAGATGCATCTGGCTGCGATCTCCCGATACACCAGAACCACAGGACGGGCGTCCTTGTGGTCCCATCGCCTGATGAAGGAATTTATGAAGGGACTGTTCCAATCGTTCCCACCGGTAAAGGCCCCTGCCCCGGCGTGGGAGCCCAATGTAGTGCTGACCAGGCTCATGGGGGCGCCATTCGAGCCGCTGCCTTCGGCACCGTTGAAGTTCCTGACGTGGAAGACTGCGTTTCTTGTGGCCATCACCTCTGCACGACGAATGGAGAGATCCAGGCCCTATCCTGCAAGCCTCCATACTTGACTTTTCACGACACGAGGGTGGTGCTGAGGACGCACCCCACCTTTATGCCCAAGGTGCCGTCGGACTTCCACCTCAACAAGCCCTTGGTGTTACCTGTTTTCTTCCCGTCGCCTTCGTCACCGGCCGAGAGGACTTTGCACTCGCTGGATGTGGCTAGAGCGCTGAAGTTCCACGTGGACCACACTAAGTTTTCGGAAGACATCACAGCTATCTGTGAACTTTGGACCTGTGAACCAAGGGAAGGCTCTCTCGAAGGCTTCCATTTCCAGATGGCTCTCCGGCTGCATCATGCACTGTCATCGGTCGGCAAACCGACCGTTGCCTGGCTGTCCGAGAGTCCATTCGACCAGAGCTATCGCTGCTACCACGGCGTTCTTGTCTGGTGTTCCCCTGCTGGACATCTGCAGGGCTGCTACGTGGAGGTCGACGCACACCTTCACGAGATTCTACTGCGTCGACCGGGATTCCAGGGAGGAGTCCAGGGTCGGCCAAGCGGTGCTGCGCAACTTGTTCGCCTAAGGTGAGCCTGGTGAGGAGGTCAGAATTGCTTAATGTTGAGTTTTTGATATAATGCTTAATGTTGAGCCTTTGCCACCTCCCGTTGGTTGTGCATGTGTGTACTGCTATGTATTCTTATATTCATGAGCATGTGAATCCATGCCAGACCCCATGCTGGAGAAGGAACAAGTTGCGTACCTGTAACTGTTGTTCTCCAGCATGGGTCTGGCATGGATTTACATGCAAACCCTCCCTCCTACCCCTCTGCGGCTCTTCACTTGGTCATACTGCCACTTTGCGTGCTACCAAATCTGAAGATGGCTGCCAGAGGTGGGGCTTAGGGAGAGGGCAGTCATTGGCTGGGGGCAGTATGACCCAGAGACCAGTGATTGGTTACTACTGAGAAAGACAGATCAGAAACGAAACTGATACTGATTTTTTTTCTTAACCGAGGATTCCCGGCCTGACAGGGAATATTCATGAGCATGTGAATCCATGCCAGACCCATGCTGGAGAACAACAGTTACAGGTAATTAACTTGTTCCAACTGAGAGTGTAACATTTTAAACTGTGAAAATCAAAGTGGTCCTGCAATGGGTCAAGCTAAACCCTGTGCACATTCGAAAGTCTCCGATTGCTAATATGAACTGTAATTGAACTGTGCATGGCTGAGGGAGATTAATTGTGTAAAAGGGATCTGAGCCTAGCTGAGGTAGATCCAGGGTGAACCGTGAGTCACCACAAGAAACTATATTCTATAAGCAGTGGAAAGATGATCTGAACCCGGAAGGGGGGGATCCAAACTAAAGATTGTGGTAGGAAAGGTATCTGAGCCCGGCTGAGGGGGATCTAGGGTGAAGAGTGAATCCCCCGACTTGAATATTTGTAAAGGAACTTTTCTTTGTTTTGGTACATCAGGCCCTCTGAATCAAGAGACTTTGATAACTTAACACTTGGGCACAGAAGGCCCTGATGTTGGTAATGGAACTGTCCTCGTACCGAAGAAGCCCAAGAGTGTGCAACCGCCTTGTCCCGTGCTGAAAACATGGGGAAGGGAGGCCAACGGCCTCAACATCCTGACTTATCATTTTGTGAACACTGTTTTCTTTTTCATTAACATTTCCCCACACCATTTGTAAATTAGCTGTAAGGATTGGCAATTGTTTTTTTTGTTTTTTAGTATAGGCCCTTTTATTTTTACAAGACTCCACTAGGACTGCGTTATTATTTGCTGGTCGTAGCTCGCTGCCATCTTTAGATTCAGGTCTAGATTGGCATTTATCACACCCTTGATAAAGTTCAATAAACACCCTTGAACTGTGGTCACTTGTGTCTGTCTTACTTTGAGAATGTGGCTTCCATACAGGCAACAGTCGGCTTATTCTTGTCCCAAACTGGCTGTGTGAGTGCTGGCTGTGTGCGAGACGGGGGGCACAGCCCATGAAATTGTGACAGTCCCGCAAAATGCTGTATGGTTGGCCACCCTACACAACCCATCCCTGTTTTCCCACCTTGCGCTTCACCTGGGCATGTGTAGCTGCCAATGTGGCATAAAGTGAACAGGAACTCACACAAAGGGGCTTTTCCTTACTCGTGTGAATCTTTTTGGGCCATTTCAATACAATCTCATCTAAGTGGCTGCATGTTAATGATGTCCCTGTTAATTCATCTATTGCAGCTGTGACTGCATATAGGTAGGCAGCCAGGGCAAGCACCTGCCCACTTCACAAATCTGCTCACCTTTCACTCGTTTCCTTTTCACCTATACATCATTCTTTTCAAACCCCCATTTTTCCTTCCCTGTTCTTCCTTCCCTCTCACCCTCTTTCCTTTTATCTTACTCCCCTCTCCTGTTCTTTTTGCCCACTTTCCATTTCTGCCAAAGGTTCTGTTTTATGAAGATCCTGGTCTCTAATTCATTCTGCTGCTATTCGCAGACTCCCCTGCTTTCACTCTCACTTTTTCCCTCCCTCCATGGCTCTGTGGGCTATATTGACACACTCCGCTATGCTATGCGGCATCACTGATAGTTATGGTGCAAGGAACTGCAACAATGGCAGCAAAACTCTTGTGTGCAGCAAAAACCTCCAAAACCGCGCATCTTAACACACAAAAAGACAGAGGCACAACCTGACACCCATGGTGCAAGTGTGGTGGGATAGAGCACACACTGCAATAAAACTAGCCAGTGGGCTCCATGACCAGCAAACGGAGGTTGGTGAGAGAAGTAGCGTTTTGCAAATGAAACCCCAAAATGTACCTATAAATGACATTTGCTTTGTTGCTAAAGATTCCGAAATTCCTATAATGCAACACTTCTCAACATTCAAAATCTTGCTTGGTGCTAAAATTCATGTAATCTAATGAAGCATGGCGAATATGCAAAGTCTTAAAGTGTAAAGAGCAAAACATGTCCTCAGACAAACTGGATTGTCTGTAAACTGACAGCCTCTGTCAGAATCTGTGTGCAGTATCCTGGGCTACCTGTGAATGACAGCTGTCAGAGGAGCTCCTGATGAAACCTCAAAGTGATCTAAACTAAAAATCTGCTGGATCAGCAAACGTAAAAGGATTGGGGCTGAACGGAATACAGATTTCAGTTGTGTTTTTTATCCCACAGACTTGAAGCTAAGAAAGTAATGTATTTGTTTGATGCAACAAATTTGTTTTTTCCTGGATTAAAAAGTTAAGGATAAATTAGCCTGCTTGAGCTGCAAGAAGTGGAACCGGTTTCTTCCAGGGCGAGGGAAAATCCTCTCAGCAGAAACTCACTGGTATATAATTGTGGGTTAGCCTAGATTTTTGTCTACAGAAAGAGAATGAACAATAGCAGACCCTTCAGCCCAGGAAACGGAGGTGTGAAAGGGACATAAACTGCTCCTGGATGGACTTCCCCCAAGGAGGGCTATGCTCCTGGACTCACAGGAGAGAAAAGGGGCGTACCATTTGCTTTTCAGAATGAACAATGACCAATTTTTAAGAAACTCACAACTTGTGATTCAAAGTGGTGAAAAATATACAAAGGACAGATCTGTTAGTCTAATTTTTGGCTGTCTGTTTTAATAGGCGGTAGAACTGTGTAACATGTTCTGGACAGGAATGGCAGTATGTGGTTTTATGTGAATGGTATTAATACTAGAATTGTGAAAAGGTACACACAAATCCCCATGTTAAAAACACACATTTGTAGAAAGTTGCAGAACATTTGGAAAATGTATTCATGGCAAAAAGGACAAAATTCTGTAGAAAGTTGAAACAAGATCCTACCGATGGGGGATTTTGAGGAACAGATGCTACATAAAATATGGAATCTTTGTGTGTGATTTGTGTAGAGGTGACAAATTTAGAAATATGTATTTAGGACAAAATCCGATTTTGAGACCAGTGGCTAAATGGAGGTTTCTAAGAACTGTAAAGCAAACCATAACATGTGACCTCATCCGGCCTTGATCCAATCATTCAGATGCAAGTCGGAGATGAAGTTTTGATCCAATCCCAGTGCACAGGGGCAAGCTTAGCTAAGCCGGCCCATTCACCCATTTTGTGATGTCATTTGAAAGGCTAAATCGAAACAGCTGACAATACATAGAGACTCAGTGATCCACTCACTTTCCTGATTCCGGTGTAGCAGTCTGATCCAGCATTCTACATCCAGCCTTTAACATCCTTCCAGATCCAGATGCCAAGACTCTTGCCAGCAGCAGAGAACTACTGATTTCAGCAAGGTCCAAATCCTCAAACTTATTCTCACCACCCAGTGAAGTGCTCTGGGGTGAAAAGGCCTTTTGAACTAGCACCCTGAAACACTCTGGCTTGCTACCACAAGGCTTGCCTGCACACAAGAAGGACAGATCCTGTGCAAACCCGGTGACCCGCCTAGCTGATCCAGTCCCGCGCCTGATGTGCTGTCCTTCCTAGACCAGACCCAATCCAATTACCAGAACTGACGGTCCCATTTAATTACAAAGGACTGTAAGTATTAATGGGAAGAACAGTGACCCATAGTATATTTGCATTGTTTTATCCCAATCTCAACCCATCCTATCTGTAAATTCCAAATCCTAGTATTGTCAACCTTGCAATGATTTTCTCATTTGTTTTTATAAAATCACGTCATTAGTGATTTTGAGTAACTAAAGTGAATCCCAGAAAGAAATTGAGTATCCACCACGTGAAGGGTTACGCTGGCCACGTAACACTGGAGATTCATGTCTGGCATCCTCTTTTTCATAGTCCTAATATAGCGTAATCAAACCCACCTGTCATTTTCAAAGTGCATTTCTGTTTTCCATTCTCGCGCCTATTTTTCAAAAACGCCCCTCACTAAAACCTCTATAACGCACTACGATTTTATGATAGAAACGAAATTTCAACACAAAACAGTGGGATTCACCCGTTCTAGCAAAAATCGTACAAGGAAAGGTTTGCTGCGATTTGACATTCTGAGAAATTTTGCACGTGTGAAATAGCTTTAATTTATTTCCCACTTGGACTTTGACATTTCAAAAGTTTTTTTCTGACTAAATCATTGCTTGTAACTGTTCAAAGCGGCTCCCATAGGAATTTTTAATAGTTTAAGTATTTTTTACCACATTGGGTGTTTTTCGCTCAGTCAATTCCAAAGACAATTTCAAAGCCATCCTGACAGCTGACAAGTCCATTCCGTTTTTCTCTTGTGCTTGAAGGGGGAAGGTGGGAGTGATATTCTGTTTGATTTGTGCTATTACGGAATACCTGATCTCTCCTCACATCTGTTTATTTGCCTATTGGTTGGTTGAGGGGTGTTACAGGGGGAACCCCTAACCATAGTGCTATCTGTTCCAAACCAACCCAAAAGTATTCTTTTCTGTGATGTATTTGTTTTTGTGCTCAGACCTTGAATCATAGTGCATTAAAGATATTATTCAGTGTTCTGTCACCCCATTGCTGATTATTGTTACCTATTAAAATATATTGTGATTTGAAATTCTAAATACATAAATATTTAACCTTTGCAAACTAGCCTGATTCCTGGTTCAGTGTGACCGGTGGGGTGGTGGGGTCTCAGGAGAAGGGTTTGATATGAGTGGTATATCGGTCAGAATTTTGAACCTATAGATAAAAATAAATAAGGGTTTCATTTGCGCACTACATGCTGGACGGAACTTGGGTGTGTGCCGGTTTGAAATCACTTACATCACACACCATTTGCCTTTACATTGCTGCCTCTCCACTCCTCACTCACCTCCGTTCTCCTGCCCTCCCTCAACCTTCATTTCTCTCTGGCTTTTTGGACCTCCTTATTCCCCATTCTCCTTACACCCTGAACTCCCAGCTCTCCATTTACCCTCCCTTTTATCCTCCTTAGCCCTGCATTTCCCCTCTTGTGCCTCAATAACTATTGCCCCATTCTCCTGCACTTGTTCATTCTCTGTACCGATTCACCCTTTTCCCATGCACCCTTTTACCCTCACCCAGCTCCCTTCACTCACCTCTTCTGCCTTTCTCACTCTGTCTCCCACCCCACATTTCTGCCCTCTTTCACTCTCCCCTTTTCTGTCTTATGTCACTTGCCCCATCTCTACTTTCCTCCCTCACGACCCGGACATTTCTGCTTCATTTCCATTCACTGCCCTGCAGCAGGGCCCTGTGGAACTGGAGGTGATGGGTTGTAGTTAAGGGGTCTTTCAAGGGCCAAAGGCAGACCCACCAAAAAAATCCAAATTAGTTAACCCCCGATATGTTTTAAGATTAAAAGGTGCACTCTTTAAAGTCTGATGTTGAATGATATTTCAAGTGTGTGGGGTAAGAACACTGCGCCATGAATGAAATGGAGGTGTATGCTGTAGGAATTATCTTGTGATATCACCTCCTGTAATGTTCTTTTCCAATGTCCATGTTATTGCCTTGAAACCTATAGTTTCCAACATTAGCTTCAGGCTTGATTATTCAATATTACCATTTAAAAAACATTGTATTTTATGATTTAAAGTGCAGACCTAGCTTGAGAGCAGCAGAGCGCTGTACAGAGTGTGGGTAGGCAGCGTTTGGGCTGGCATCTTTTAACAGCGCATTACTGTGAGTTGAGGTCTGTGCGTTGGTATGTGCATCCATTGGAAATGGTCCTTGGCCAGGTGTTTCTGAAATTGACAGCAAAACCCGGAGAGGGAGTTTCAGAGGTCTCCAGCTAGAGTCGGACCCCTAAAAACAGACAAGTGTAAATAAACACAACTTTAAAAAATATAGCATTTGTCCTTTAAAGTTAATCATTGTACAAATCCACCCTCTCTAGGCTCCGCCTCCCTGAGCCGCACACCCGGGGCCCTCTGTCTTTTTTGCACCCAGGCCCTTTGTCCAAAATATGCCACTGTGCTGAGATGTACTTGTACACAGCAGAGCTATTTTTTGCAGCTTGGTGTGTGACCTTTGACACCTGTAGAAATGTGCTCCCTTCCTTTGTGGTAGTTGTCACCTATGTATCAAGTGCTTTTTGTGTTTTTAGCTCCTTGATGGGCTGGCTCTACACTCCTGGTGCTTGGGCAGGCTCAATGTCCACAAGCCTCTACCCTTTAGTGAGTGATAATTCACTCTTATTTGTTGGGTATTTATAATGCACCTATACACAATGTGGAGAGTAAGTGTGAGAAATTTGACTATCCACATGGTGGGTGTGGGTTCGCCTGGGCATTTTCGAAAATATAAAATAAATTGATCATGGTAGACTTACCTCAGGAAAATGTATGTGGTTAATCCACACACATTTTCATATGGCCACACTACAACAAACACATAGACCTGTGTACTCTGGCATGGACACAGCCTACAGGCACCGTTCACCACCGTCCTATTTAGTTGGAATGTGAAAGCAGAGGAGGGCATGATGTCATCCCAAGAAGGGAGAAGGACAAAGGATTAACTGACAAAGGCACCATGTCATCGCCCTGCTCTTTTGTTAGGCCTTCCAGCGATTAACATACCAATCAGGGGTACTTCAAACAGGCCCACATGGGGCCTGCCTGCAGAGGAAAACAAAGGAGATGGGAAACCCAACAACCTTTCATTTGTACCTGTGTCAACCAGAAGCCAGATCCCGCCTCTCGGTGTCAATGCCAGTGAACCGACATGTCTGTGTCTATTGTTGCAGTAGGCCACCCCGCTAGGGCGACCCCTTTCATAAGATACGAGAATGTGGTTTGCAGAAGCCAGAGATTCTGGTCTCAAAGCATCTTCAAGGAAGACCTGCTGCTTTAACAAGAACCACACTGGGAGGACCATTAACCAGTGAGAATCTTTCATCGCAGCAGATAGGAAGATGCGTGGGACCTAATATCACAAGGGAGTGAGCCCAGTGCTCTTTCTGTTGAGAGGAGATTCTTGTCATGTTAGTTCTGGGACACCCTGTTTTACCCCTTTACCTTTTCCTGTTGCAAAGCACTCTGGTGTTGACCTCACTGATTGAGAGTTGTTGGTAGGGACCCCAGGATTGGTTCACTAAGGTAGGCTTGACCTACAAAAATCACTGTGGCCCACTTGACTTTAAAAGAGGGCCGGAGCCCCTCTTTAAGCAGATCATTTGAAGACTTCACAAGAAGAAAGAAAGAAGAACTCCTCTTTGGACCCTGGCTGAAAGTATAGTCTGCTTTACAGCTTCCGCCATTGAAGGAAGTCCAGGACATCCAAAGAAGGAAGAAAGGTCCATCCCCTTCACTTCTCCCAGGGAACAGAGGGAGAAAAGAACTCTGAGGTCCATCCAACTGCTTCAGAACTGGTACCCATCCAGCACACAGCATGCCCTGCTAGGCTCTGCAGCAAGCTCCCTGGACAGGGAGTGCCAGCACGTCTTTGCACCTAAAACCAAGTACAATGTAGCTGCCTGCAACACACTCCTGAGCTTTGGGCCGTGTGCCTTAAATGACGACACAAGGCCACTGAAGAAGCTGGGAGAAGTGCAACAACAAGCATCTACTGCCGTCCGCCTGAAAGGACATTCTTCAGCCAGTCTAGTTCCTCGATCCGCAACCGACTGCAACGTTGACTGTTGTCAAGTCACGGTTGCTGAAAGAAACTCCTGACGTCTTGACCCGTGCTTCTGAACTTCTGATCAGCACTGAGACAAGGATTCCTGTCCCCGAGTCACCTTGAAGGCCATCCAGCAGCCATTCTTCTAGCTTTGCTCGCCAAACCGTTTTACCGCCTGATACCTGCTACTAACTCCTGTCTCGAACTGTCGCAGATGCCTGAAAAGCACCCTGAAGCTGACTCGACCCTGTCGAGCAACCAATAACCACTACAGCAAAAGGTAAATTGTGGTTCTGTCCCCCTGGCCCTTCCCAAAGCCCACTAGATACATTCCAAGACCAAGAGTCCATAGCAAACTATTGTGGTTAACCAAACCATTTACCGTCCTGTCTTTATCCAGAGTGCATCCCTTTTCCTTCTTCAAAACGGTTTCTCTGCATTCCATTACAGGGTGGGCTGTAATTAGTAGTGTTATTAGACTTTCTGTTGTGATAATAATAAAGTAGATATTTTTATACAACCAGGACTGGACACTCATTGGGTACTAATTGTATTTTTGCTGTGCTGCAAATAACCAATGATCCACGACTTTTAGTGGAGATAAGCCTGCTGTTCCGTCCACGTTACCAACATTGGACAAGGTTGTTTATCATTTTAATTGCATGCTTGTTTAATCCAATTGGTTCAGATCCATTCTGTTGTATTGGAGGTGTAAGGCTGATTGATTGTTTAGAACCCGATATTCCCCCCTGGACCACTGGCACCCCTGAATTTGATTTGTGTCAGTACGAAATAGTGTGAAGTGTGCCTGGAAAGGCATCAGTGCATTTTCTTGCATGACTAGCACCTTGCAACTTGAAATACCACTTGAAATGGTTACCTAATTGCTTGGGATTTGCAACTATCTGGGGATTCTGCATTGCAAAAGTCTTCACATCTTCAATGGGTGATATTTCAGGATGCAGGCGAACAAAGTTGTCCTGGTGGCTGTGGACATTATGTACAATAGTAACCTAGCATGGAAAGTAAAATGATATAGAAGGAAGGAATGCAAAAACCTAAATCCAAAATGCGCACCACGATGCTAATTAGTTGCCACGTTGGTTTTTTGTTGCATAGTGATGGGAAACTGTGATTTCATGCTGACATTGGGCATTTTGAGGATACGAAATGTTTGTATGTATGGGTATTTCTTAGTCCGTCATAGCCTAATGTATTGCTGTACCATAATTTCCCCCATTGCCTGGTTTTTATTGACATAGATTTTTCTGTATGTAGTAGATTCCAGTGGACTTTTCCATGCTAATGTGTGCCTGCCTTTTCTCTCCTTATCTTTCTACCAGTATTCAGTGTGGATTGTAGCACAGTGGAGTGCCCCCCAGTCCAACAGGTTGTCTGCCCACCAGATAGCTATGAAACCCAAGTCAGGCTTACAGCTGACGGCTGCTGCACCCTTCCAACAAGGTATGCAAGTCTTTGTGTTCTTTATGCCTTTTTCTTTCATGGGCAAATGGAAAATAGGATTGTTACAAAAGCACTTAACTGCCTTAACTTTGTCGAAGAGGCTCAAACATGGGGCTGGTGTCCTCATGTCTGATGCCAGTAGCATGTGATTTGGGGCACGGATTTAGATTCCAGTTTCTTCATTTATTGGTTCTGGCACAAGTTTCAGTCATAAAACGGTTGTTGTGCAGTAGAAGGAAACTACACCGCCCCCAAAGGACAACGTTTTTTGTGCATTAAGAAAATGTGACCATGGTACATCACATTCCCCACCAACCAAAGATCGGAGTCGGGCTCACAGTTGCCTGTGCCTTGCCTTCTGATAACATATGCCGAAAGGCAGCTTCAGACACATTGTGAGGCCCACTGGACAGCTATGGGAGTTGTTGAGCTTTGCAAGAGGATGGGCATTAAACACCTAATCCGACGTTCGTCGAGCAAGGATAGGGAGCTAGCCGGAACCCATTTTGGGAGGTTTACGGGATCGAAGCCCACTTACCACAGGATTTTGTGGTTCCATTATGAAGACAAATTGTGCATTTTACAGCACTAATGTTCTAAAGACCTTGTCGGTGAAAACGATGTTTTACATGACCTGGCAGTGTGTGTCGTGTGAATAGAAAGGCTTATGTGCCTCTGAAGTGTACAGTACTGTGCACCGCTTCCCACTAGTCTCACGTACCAGTGTAGGGGTGTCCATTGCATAAAACAGAACCTGTCCCATGCTTCACCCTGGTCGAGCTTACACGTTGTTCTGGTGAATAGACATTGCCGTATTCTTCATAAAGCAATAATAGTGTAATAATCCATGAGTGAGGCTTTGTCCGACTAGCATATGCTGAACTGATTAACTGCCAGAATGAGGCACATTATGAGGGTTTGCCCAGGATTCCGCAGTTTGTTTAAATGGCAAAACTGCGATTCGAGCCCAGGCTGGACGTTACCCACTTGATCACATTTCGGCTCAGGTCAGAGTGCAATACGTTATTTATTTGTGAACCTTAGGCTTTGAAGACATAAAATAATAAATTATTTTAATAACATTTGCAAAATATCACCCTTTCTATTCATTTGATGCGCTAGAAGAAAAATGCGTCGAATGTTGAAACCCACTTAGTAAAAAAAAGAGCGTGACTTTAGCTTTACTTTTTATCACCCTACATGGACGATTACAAGTACCAGAATGCAATTTGGTATGAACCTAAAAGGCTTGTCTTGGATTTAGTACTTCACACCAGATGACCCTCTTAATGTCCTTATTCGGCAGACATGCACATTGCTAGTCCTCATGGGCAGTAAAGGTGTAGGCAAAGCATAACCTTTTTTTCTATGTGGACAAGCAGAACAAGGTGCAGAGTAGATGGATAACTAGGGACATTACTCTACAGACGCTCATGCACTGCCTATTTTTCAGCGGGCACAAGCCTTGGCAGTATCATCCCCCCCCCCCCCACCCCCAAAGGTGTCTAACTTGAGTCACTTGTGGTATCCTGGTATGACTGATGAATGGCTGGTATCCTGGTATGACTATATTGAATGGCAGAGTGTGTGCAAGGGCCTCCTAGAATGTTAAGTGGAGCTTGGAGTGTGGGGGGCCTGAGGATTCCAAGGAGTGACGGTTGGGACTGGGAGATGGACTAGGAACCAGGGCAGAGGCTTATCACTTACTCTCCTACCTCCTATACTATGCTATGTAACAAAGAAGAATAAAGCCTGTTCCTTTTTACACTTACCTGAGTCAGCCTGGTTCCTGCTCCCTGTCATCACTGGCTCAGGGGATACATCACTTGGCGACGAGGATGGGTTTTCAGTGTTTTTTTTTGTAGCGGAAGCTTTCAGCAAGTGCCACAATCTTACATTTGTTGGTGTTTGGACGGAAGTCGTTTTGCATGGTAGTGACTGTGCACATTTTTACGCACCACGTCTTTTGTGGTTGTGTTGTGGTCTTTGTCCAGTTAGTCTCTTGCTTTCTTATTCATCCTTTTCTGTGTTTTCTTTAGGGGAGAAGGGATGGGTGCTGAGGCGTGTGTGTTCTAGATTCTGTTTGGGTTTTGTTGTTGCTTGCATGTTAGGATTTTGTTCAGGCCAATTGTGTACGCTTTGGATGCACTATAAGTTGGAAGGTATGTTGGTCTCGTTGAGACAGGGTTAGTGCTCAAGTGTGGCAGGCTTGAGGCCAGGAGTGGCAGTTCTGGCAGAAGGTGGTAGGTTAGGAAGGTTTATGATGGTAGTTTAGTTTTGATTGTCCATGTGGCAAGGTATGCGCTCGGGGGTGGCAGCCCTGAGACCCCGTGTGGCAGGCTGGGGTAGAAGGTGTTTGGTTTCTTTTGATTGTGATCCTAACATGATGGTGAGAGTATTCTGATTGTGTTGTTTGTTAAGGAGGGGGATGTGTGGTATCCTGGTATGACTGATGAATGGCTGGTATCCTGGTATGACTATATTGAATGGCAGAGTGTGTGCAAGGGCCTCCTAGAATGTTAAGTGGAGCTTGGAGTGTGGGGGGCCTGAGGATTCCAAGGAGTGACGGTTGGGACTGGGAGATGGACTAGGAACCAGGGCAGAGGCTTATCACTTACTCTCCTACCTCTTATACTATGCTATGTAACAAAGAAGAATAAAGCCTGTTCCTTTTTACACTTACCTGAGTCAGCCTGGTTCCTGCTCTCTGTCATCACTGGCTCAGGGGATACATCATCACTCTTGTCCCTCTGTCTGGTCTGTGCTGTGCTTAGCACACCCCCAGCCCTGTGACTGGCAGGCTTACAGCAGGGCAGAGGGGATGATTCTCCTGAGCTGGGGGCAGTACAAGGCCCCCTGCTGAGGAATTTAGGCTGCTGGCCTAAGCCCCATTCACTTCCTCAGTTACACAATTACTTTGCAGCCCCTCCAAAGGGAAGGTATCCGGGCATCTGATCTTTAACGGCCTTTGCCAACATTCAGAGGAGTTGAGTACCAAGGAGAGGGGGATCTGGAGAGGTGCAGCATATATAGAAGTACCATATACAATACAGGAAGGTACCGGGGGAAATGTGGCACAGACAAACTCAAAGTGACATGTGAGTGAATCAGTCCTGGAGGCTATGGTAGCCAAAAGTTAAACCAGCTGAAGGAAGATTAGCAGGCGAGAGTGTTGAATCCCCCAAAAGCAAAGGTTTTTCTGAAGGATTAGGTTATGGCGAGGTTGTGCGCATGTGGGTTTGGAGGGCCCACCGTTAAGTGCAGCCACGGCACACTGCATACATTCCTGAGCACTACACCATTTGACGGTGTCTGATAACAGTGGGCGAGCAAGCTGGACTGATGGCTGCACTTTCAGATTGAGCTACTGTCGCTCAATCTGTTAGGCATTCACAGCAAGCGGCAACAATGGCATGCAGCAACACACTCATGCAGCTGCATGTGCTGTCACTGGAGGTCCTTTAGCAGCAGTGCGCTACAGCCTAGTGACCAGCCAGCTGCCACCATTGTCCCCGGAGTAGCCCAGCATGATTTAATTGTGGGTGGGGTGAAGTCTTTCTATGCCCAATGTGAGAACCGCTGCTGTCTGAACACACAGCAAAAGGTTTGCAGTAAGCACGGTACCAGTTCTTTTAACTTTGAGTACACATCATCGCTGCTCGTTCCATTCTGCTTGCTTCGCTAAATCTAAAGCAATCTCTGGACTCAAACTCCATGGGCCAGTTGTGGCCAAACAGCCTTCCTCGATCTTTTGGCTCTGCTGCCTTTTAAGTGTTCCCCCTGATAACAAAAATATATAAACATTGTAGCTGTCCCGCTCACCTCCTCCTCTTTCGAAACACCAATGTTTGGGCCTTAATCACTGAAAGCTGTAACGAAGCACCCACAACCCCAGAAAAGCAAACTGTGTAAATTACTTGGAAATTGATATTTCATAGACATTTATGCTCTAGTGTCTAGCAGCTCCATGTGGTGGCTTCCACAAAGGGAGAGTTGGGCCGAATCCAAAATAGTTGATTTATATCACCTGACTTTCCTCTATCACGTGGCAAGGGCTAGGATGCAGTGCATGATGGGGAAAGAGGTAGAGCTAAAACCACTAGACCCAATGGAATTTAAAGGATATGGGAAGGAAGCTTCCTACCATCATCGTGCTAGAGTAGAGAAGGGGTAGCAGGATCCCTGGAAGAGGTTGGGGTTGGGGAGTCTTCTGGAGCTTGATTAGGTAGTGTTGAGTTGCTGGGAGGGGCTGATGGGGATAGACCGGGACCGGGCTCTTGTCCGGCTCCCACATGTGAAGGGCAGTGCTGGAAGAACATCTCAAGAACCCAGACACAGTGCCTAGTGCCTGAGAGTGGTGCTAAGAAGCCTGCAAGACCATACGCCTAAAAAGGGCTCTGGGAAGTATAACAAGAACCTAGAGCTTGAGAAGCATTAATAAACGTGGAAGAACAAGAACCAGAGGACTGAGAATTGTGAAAGACTTGAGAAGGCATTGAGCAACCCACTAGCGACAGACCATACTGAGAGAAGTAAAGGTGGAGGAGCAGTGACTAATCCTGACAAGAACCAGAAAAAGCACAACTATCGTTGCGATACTTTGCGTTCTAAGATAATACAGAATGCACTTTCAAAGTAACGATGCCCATGTGTTATTAAAACCACTCTGCCACAAAGCAGTATCTCAAGACCACGTCATATTCTGAAGCTAAACAAGCTTTAATAGTGGCTTTTTTTGTCAGTGGCACAATTTTCGTAAAAGCGTTTGTGCTGCCTGGAAAGGGAATTTGGGGGTAAGACCTCTCTTCAAATGTCAAGGAATGTTTCTGTTCCTCTGCACAGAACAGTGGTTTGGTTTCGTTTAATGCATGTTCGTAAACACTCTAGTAACGTTCCAAGAACAATTGTAGCTACAGAAAAAAACCTGCAAAGGAACGAGGACAACAATAATGCTGTCTTCCAGGAGTATGTCATGACTCTGTCATTGTCATGTTATGTAGCTCGCGGTGTCCGAGAGAAGTCTTCAAAAGACAGGGGTTTCCAGAACCATCATTGTCTAGAAGAGGTCAAATTAAAATCGCCCATTGATCCTGGTTCCTATTTCTATTTATTTTCCAAATCCAGCTTCGTTTCCTAAACTGTTTTTCAGGCTGAAAGCATGCACTACATAGTTGTTTAAAGAGTCCTAATTTTTATAAATTAGATTCTGAGCATGTTCTTGACATAGGATGCGATTTTTATAAATGGCATTTATTTGGTCGCATTGCTGCCTAGAAGTGTGGTTTGGCTGTTTTGACAAACAATAACTGATCTGGAGCAGCTTTTGATTCTAGTGAGAACCAAGAAACAAGGGCCAGACTTTATTCCACCAGAGAAGATTTCTGAAATCTGTTGTGATAATTGAAGATACATTTACAGCATACTGACGTGTTGGAGCCTGCACCAGAGGGCTCTATTGTGTGATAGGTGACTGCTGCCCTCACTAGTGGTGCCAAGGCAACGGCCTCTTACGAGGGTGAAAGTCATCTGCCACACAATAGTCTGATGTTCAGCGTCCAAATGCTATTAGAGCTTGTGTGGGTGGGGGAGGGGGCGCTTTAGCCTGGAAGCCTCACCTGGGGCTTACCATGGTGAAGCTTGTCACCGTCTCCTTGACCAGTGTGTGTACATCACAAAGTGAAGCTTGTAATGCAGCCTTCACCGGTGGTTAGAGCCTCAATTCCAAGCTCCTGATTCACTATTGAGCTGGAAACCATGAGAAGAACAATGGAGAAGTATGTGATGCAGACCTCTTATGGTGGTTAGAGCCTGCATTTTACACTGTCTCAAGAGAAGAACGCCTGCTCTGATGTGGCTTCTGAGACAGCCGGTGGTGTTTTGAGATTGCAGAGAGGGGGGAACATGGAATTTGTCCATGTTGCTCTATAGCCAAATGTAGCAGGATTGCTGGAAAATGAGCCATTTTGTAACACTCAGTTCTTACTCACATCACTCTACTCCAATTCGTCTCTGTTAACAAATTGTCAGGCATCATGACTGTCCCGTCAACACTAGTATTTCTGCTGTGGTCCACACTTCACACAAGGTGTATGACCGTGCTTTTCTTTGGTGTCGTACGGGTAGTCATTGCAAAACATGTACATTTTATTCTACACCAGTGTACTCTGGACATCTGAAGCGGTTCCATCTGCCAAGCGGTTTGCCCCCCTGCTCGCTCATGCAGTTCTCATGCATTACACTGCATCACGCTTGCTTTCTTAGGTGATTGCATTGCCATACAAAGGCTACCAGAACAGCACGCCACTGCACATCAAGCCTACCAAAAATGGATCTTCAAATTTAATTGCCCAAAGACTTAATATTATCGGTATTGTTCAGATCAGATTCACTTTTCATAAAAATCTATTCACAAATACATCAGATGCTTTTTATGTAAAATTATCAAGGCTTCAGTAGATTTGGAGATGAAGGTTGCCGTGTGAGTGTAATCTTAACTGGTTATCAGTGCAGGTACTTGGGTTGCTAAGACTGACAGAGCTCTGTTCTTGCTTCATGTTCACTACAAAAGCTGTTCAAGTGAACAAAACTTCACGTATATGAAGAAAGTGACTACGAAAAAGAGACATTATTGCCGCATGTAGAGACCTTGACCTATTTGCTTTCATCTTTAGCTCCCCTCTAACATCCATGTGTATCTGAGCAGGGTGCCATCCTGCCCCTCGATGCTTGCCGGATGGATGCAGACCTCCACCGGTCTCAGCAAAGCCTGATTCGGTGCATGCTCTGTACTGGAGTCTTGATGGTACCTGGCATCCTGAAAATAGGAGAGCGAGTTTCCTATAATGTCACTAATAATCCCGAAGTTCTGTATACAGCGACATAGTCTACATATTCCAGTCACACAGGTATGAGCCAATGACTTGTGAACTGAGTGGAAGCAACACATGTAGCACCTGTACATAAACAGAACCGTTAAAACTATGCTGTAACACCGCTAACCGATTTAATGCTCGGGTCAAGAAACATAGCTCCGTTTACATGGATATAAGATTCCATGCCAGATTAATAAATGGAAATTCAAGCCCTAGGCACCCAGCTTCAGACCACTCTCAAACCACATGTAAGGACATGTAAGAATTAGGCTTCAGCTAGCTCTAGTCCGTCAACGAGGCAGGCGGTCTTGACGGGGCATGCAGACTATATGTGGCTGACACTCAGGCATGCATAGGACCAGATGTTTGGACATTGACTTTTGCCTGTAAGGAAAGTGATGACCCTAGATGTTCGATGGTCGAGGTGGATTTCAAGAGGTCGTTGTAAACCCATGGGCGTAAAATCAAGTAGAATTTGCATAGTTTATCATCTGGTTTTTTGAAGACCTTTTGCAAACCCTTTATAAATCTGCGACAGTGGTGGCCAGTGCTAGCTGTAGCACTGGCTGTACCCGCCGTACCATGCATCAATCTAGCTTGGTCTCACTCTGTGCTCTTTCTCAGTTGTCTTGGTCCCTTTCTATATGGGTGAGGAGTGTATGGTCAAAGGAGTACCTATTTTAGAAACACACCAACCGGTGCTGACCGTTGCATGATCAGAGGAAAAACAAACCCGGTGTCTTGGAGGATGTGGGGGAGGTTAGGTAATGTGTGATTTTTTTTATTTATTTTTTTGTCTCCCCCACCCCCCAACAGGCTCTTCTTAAATTTGCCAATCTTTCTTTTTAATCACTTCCAGTATAGTCTGTAGTCATAATAAGAAAGTTACACTTGTCTTACTGAGCAAAGCACATGATCACATTCTAGAATAACAATATACATTATTTTCTGATGGGTTACCTTTCCAAGATGAACGATCTGTTACAATCTTTATACTCTTTAGGAACACTCCTATGAGAAAGGGGAAGGAGGCAAATTGCATCAGTGGGGATTCTAGCCTGCTTTGCATAAAAATAAAAGAGCAATTTGTGAAATTAAAAATGACTAGAGCGCTTTACATTTCACAAATATGCCTGTGATAATGGGTTGTATGCTTGAGTTGCGAAGTACCTAATGGACACTGGACTTGGTACTCATTTTATTCTAAAGAACATTCACCCTAATTTCAAAATATTTATGATATTGAAGCGCGTCATTTGATTCTGAGAGCCTTGTGGTTTGGATAGGAGGATAAAATGGCTGCGATAAGTCATTCCAATGGGGTACAAGGGCTAGCTGGGGATAACATTTTCTTTCCTCATCTAGAGAGTCTCAGTTGGATGTCTGTGCACATGTTTAGTTCTGAGTGTGCAATCTTAAGAGTATTCTATATAGAATGAAGCCACTGCCCATTGGCTAGTGATAAAGTAAGAAATGTTATGCAATATGTGTATGTATAGAATTGAGGTTGTGCGTGACGTTTTATGGCTGGCAACTTGTAGAATGTGTGATCCTTCGGTATTGGCTCATTCAAAAGCCTGTGTTAAACGAGCATCTGACCTGGTGGCTCAGAAGTGCTATCCTTGAACCAAACTGGCAGCAAGTTGGAGACATACGTTTGTTAACTTTCCCTCTCTATATGGCATGTACTTTGTGAAGTGTCAGTGTACCCATTTCCTCCAAATGTATGTAATTTTTTATATAAGTTAACAGAAATGCCTCCGCTGCGTTGGTTTGGTTGTAGATTCATTCAAGCTCACCAGCACAGTTGATAACAGCCCGTAATCAGTCTGTTCCCAGAAGAGCACAGTTACATAATCCCATTACCTGCCTTTCTCAATAGGTTGGTGATTGGGATGGCCATATGGTGCATGCATTTCCTGGACTTTGGATGAATACGGATTAAACTTTGTTGATCCGATAAGCCCTTAAAACCAACATGTTTATCATCCTATCTAGGACAGATTCGCTTTCCCCAATCCAGGTTTCACGTTCTCTGTTGACGAAATTCCCCTTTCTCCATCTGTCTTTTTTTCCCCACCACCTTGCTGCAAATGCTTTTTGCATGTCGTGAAATACCTCACCTCAAAAGTATTGGTGGTTTTTGCCTTCCTAGGGGTTGTCTCAGCAAGATGGGTGCTAGAGTTTGGTGTGCATGTAAGTGTAAGGTTAAGCAACTTAACTTTCATAGCTCAGTGCGTTATTGCATGAATCTGTGTGCAAACTGAAGGTCACATGTTAGACAACTCCCAGTGAATTCACTTAGTCTCCTTTCCTGCTATGGGCCTTCCCCCAGCACCTAGAAACAATGTATACATTATTTATGCTATGTTATTTGTTTTTTGTATAGCGCCGTCTGCCATTGTTATGTCCTCGAAGTGCTGTGGGGGTGAACAAACCTTTGGCAAACCATAATCTGAACAAACATGGAAAAAAAGAGCATTGCATTTGATGCAGATAGTACAATTGTGGTGACTGTTCAATTCATAGGGGAGATGACTAGCCGTGCAGTGTGTTCAGGAACAGAGAGTATTGCCTGTCAGTGCCTTTGTGACAAGTGAACTAAATCTTTTGTTACTCACCCTTATTCTGTGGGTCGCAGTGCTAGAGGAGGAACAGGCTATTACCAATTAGTCGACCAACCACAAGGGAAACTGTCTACAGTCGAAGGCTCTTCTGCACTTTACATGCAGTTGCATACAAATTACGTCCACATTCACCGGATATGTCAATGCTACATTGAATCCTTGTCCATATGACGGTAATTTCAAGGTAATGCAGTGGAAAAGTTTTACATTGGCTACACCTATTTTGTTGCACTGTTAAATGTAGTGCAACGAGCCAACTTTAGTATTAGTAGCAATACATAGCCATCTATAGGGAGAAGAAAATCTAGCCCGAGCTACCTCTGCAGGCAGAGTTAATTGCACTGCGTGAAATAAGCAGTGTGGTGGATGAGGGATAAACGGGAGAGGTAGGGCGAGAAGGATCAGATGTCTGATTTTCTTTCATGCAATGGCAATCTGGGCCTCTTCTGTTTTTATGTAATTTCACTATGACTTGATTGTCGCCTTTAGACTATAAGATGCTTTGTCGATTGTATAGTGATTTATGCAGCAATAAGGCCACTCCAGGACTAAGGAGCAGCGAGGCCATCAAGAACAGCGGGATGAGAGATGAGTAGTGAGGGTTCTCAAGCCAGCCAATAAGCCAAATTTGAGAGAATGATCGTGCAATAGAAGTGAATGTGTTCCCAAAGGGACCTGCAAGCTAGAGAGAAATGATGATCTGCACTGCTACACCTGGGAACACATTGAATGAAAACAGTCGGGAGAGGTTGTAGGCCAGAAATGGTTCATAGTGACTGTTTCGACAGTCAAAGTTAAGAATGCCAAAAGTTCCGACACAAAAGTGTCGAAAAAAAGTTTCAAATATTTTGTTTTTGTTTTTTCATGGCGAAGGCACATTGACCCTTCTCCCCCAGCCCCCCCAAGCCCATTTAACAAAAACATGTATTTTACAATACGAAATTAAAATAAACCCTTTAATATAAAAAAATACATTCAAAACTTTTTATTTTCGACACACTTGTGTCAGAACCTTTGGCATTCGAAACTATTGTTTCGAAACTTTGACTGGACAGCTCAGAAAAGCACATTTGCCATGTTCACAACCCCTGCAACATTAGCAAGGTTCCCCCTTTACACAACAACGTTTATTATTCTGCACCAGACCACCACCGCAATATTCTCAAAGTTCCCGGACTTGCCTATGCAACATTTGTTAGGACACTGAACACTGTCTTTGGGCTCAGAACTGACGAGGCCTTTAAACCTTCCATGGTGCCAATGTGCCTTTGCGTGCCTGTGCATGTTGAAACGGTGTCCAATAAAGCAGGAGGGCAAAGCCCATCTACATAAATCCATGTGCCCTGAACAGCCAGGTTCTGTGGGCGGCAAAGCTGGAATGCAATAAGGGCACTTTTAAATGAGGGTACACCTTGAACCATTGCACATCAGGAAGCAAAACCCCAGACCAGGCTTCCTGCAGGCTAGGACATTATGGGGATGGATATAGTGGTGTTTGAGGCGGTACTTTTAGGGAAAGGCTGGGATTTTATGGGAGTTAATCTGCATAATCCAGCCTTTGTATAACCCTCTTGACTTGAGCTGCTGCTACCTTGTTCTTTTGATGTAGGGAAGTGTGCGCATCTTTGGACAAAACAGGGGTGTAAAGTCTGATACTTGAAGGCGTTTGGACATTAGACATTTATGCAAAACACTATAATGAAACACTGAATATAAACTGACATAAAATGTGGTGAACTTGTAAATAAACCACTAGAACGCAATATTAGATGATTGCGTTAGAGTTGAGGTTGTAAAATACTGTACAGCAAGCGATCAGGACAATACTGAATATGGATCTCATCATGGATTGTTGCCCACATAGGTGATGTCTGGCACCTTAAGCACAGGCTTTGTGGCCTTCCTACAAAGTATATTCAATATCAAAACATGTCATAAAATGGCCAGACATAACACAATCTATTGTAATGTGTGCCTCTAACCGAGTTGCATTTTAGTTTATAAAGGCAAAACGTGTACACATAACTTTCCTTAATGGAGATTATATATATATATATATATATAATCTATCTGCGGATTGTGGAATCTGCTTAGATTCCATGCTATGCATAGACCGACATCTAGTTGAAGCTGCAGAGTATTAGTTGTTTACTCGAAAAGGGACGTCAACAGTGCGTGCCAGTAATACTATCCCTAGTGTGACGTCCACGGTACCCATTGTCCGTCACGTGTCGAAGTCCCTCAGATTGTTTTTTTCCGCCATCATTGACGGACACATAAGGCTGACGCCATTGACTATTGTTAAATTAGAGTTAGTTACTCTTTCTATCTTTTCACTACACTGACTTTCGACAACATCTTCAGCAGTGGAAAGGACGAATGTCGAACAAAGATCGGATTCGACAGACCCGTGGCCCAAACAGTAGGGAGAGTGGGTGGATGGACATTAGAGAATGCATATTTCCCTTTACACTCTTTTCTCGCCTAGCTGCAATTTCTTATAACTATGGAAAACGCTCCATTTAAATTTTGCACTAGTTGTAATAAGAAGTTACACTGGGTAGATAAGCATCGGGTGTGCAATCTTTGTCAGCACGTGACCACGATGAGGTTCATTGTGACCCTGCAAGCTCTTCAAGCCTAAAAGACAAAGCGCTGGGCCCATCATGCCATGCAGTCCAAGGCCGCCATGGACATGGAGGGGGCCTCCAGCGATGGCAGCGTTGCAGTCTTTTCGGACGGCGAAGGCAACGGGGAACCGTTAGATTCCCAAGTGCAAGCCTCCAACCCCAATAGACAGGCCGGCGGCTCTTATGGGGACGACACCCGGCGGCGGTAGCACTCGCACTACTCCCTGCACTAAACACATGACCAAGGGCCAAGATTCGATGGCAACGTCGACCAAACACCCACAAACGGCATCAAGGGAGAGGTCCACCGAATCCCTGTCCTCTGGGCACTCGAGGTCCCGATCGCCACACGACAGGCCCTGAAAGACAATACAGACGCCGTGTCCAAACCCTCCATTGAATGCTGGAAGACGAGGCTTCGGTCCCCTCCACCACTGATATTTGACACTCCACGTCAAAAGGCACCAAGAGCTCGGGAATAGCCCATTTGGTGCAAAAGCATGTCCCTGAAAGCCTCCTTAAGGCAAACGTTTGGGGGGGAAAAAAACTCCTCCAAGAGACTCTCACAAGGAGAAATCTATCACACCTCACAGAGAAAACCACGGTTTCCCAAGAGGAAGGGACCTTAACAGAGGCCTTGAAAAGCAAGGGCCAGCCTACAACTCAGGGCCAGCCTACATCTCAGGGACCTCCATACCCTGGATTCATACAAGTTCAGCGACCTGGACTGCTGCAGACATTGACAGGGTTATGACAAGAATTACTTTTATGGCTAACTTCTTTGAAAATAACCCCCACGCTATCCAAAATTTCCAAAAACACCAGCAACTACTGACACTTCGTCCTACCAGCCCCCAGCTAAGAGGCCACATCCTGACACCCTTCCTATTACACCTCAGGTGGACTCCATAGTGATCTAAATACAGACACTGAGGACAATGATACTATACAAGAAACAGACCATTATTATGATCAGGACGAGAATGTGTTCAACTTACCCTCTCCAGTTAACCAAGACCCATCAGTGGCAGATGCACCAGTTGACAATCAACCACTGTAGAACGATATACTCATGAAGGAAGCTCAGCACTTCTAAATTCAGACCCAAGAGACTCAGCAGGATAAAGGTTTTGTGGAAGATATATTGTGGGACAGGAAAGCTGCCAGCCAATGTATTCCAATCCTTCAGTCCATCCAAAGGAGGATACGACCTTCTCTGGAGACCCCAAACCAAACGCAGGTAGTTAACCCACGCATTGAAAAACGATTCCGTCCTGCACCAACGGACCCACTTTACATCAGGGATCAGCAAAAAACCAGACTCTTGTGGTAACCAGAACTCGAAAGAGGGCTGGAACACCTTTAGCCTCATCCGAAGTAAAGTAAAAAACTGTACATTCTGGGGAGGAAGGTGGCCACTTCAGCAGCCTTTCAAACGAGGATTGTGAATAATGCAACACTACTGGCAAGCTACAACTGCCATAAGTGGGACGAGGTGGGAACTCTTGATAGCTTCAGCTCCTGAACCCCTCAAATCACAACTGGCCCTAGTAGCAGCAGATAGCAAGGCAGTCTGCAGCTGCATCTTAAAAACAACTTAGATGCCGCAGACTATGCAGGCCGGATCATTGCCAAAAGTATCATCATTAAACGCCATGCATGGCTACGCCAGTCATGTTTCAAACATGAAACGTAGGCTACACTATTCAACATGCTGGTAGAAACCAACGTCGTCTTTGGGAAGGCCGTGGAGGATGCATTAAAATCTGCAAAGGTGGTGTATGATACTTTAAAATCACTAGGCCAGCTAACGAATAAGTCACCAGGCCAAATAGGCAGAAGCAATTTTCGTCGATTTCGTGGTCAAAGCTCACGTAGAGGTTCATGTTATGGAAGAAGTCAGGGCTCATCCTGGGGTAACAAGCAGGGAAAAGCCTCACACGGTTCCCAGAGGGGCCAGCATCAATCTCATGGCCGGGGAGGCCCTCCACTTCCAGAGGTGGAGCTACACCTCCTAAACCATGACCATCCGCTTCAGGTCCCCTCCCATGCCTCTCCAGTAGGAGGGCGTATCACACACGCATGGGAGGGAATCACCACAGCCAAGTGGGTGCTATCTACAATAGGGGGTGGGTGGGGAGAGAGGGAGACTTTGCGTCCAGGTTTCCCCAACCAGACTCCAAGGGGGAACGCCCTATAGATGAGCTGGTCAGGGAAATTTGCTTACGGTTTTCCCCCCCAACTCCTCTGACCAGGGTAGTGAACAACATTCACAGGGAACAAATGACACTCGTCCTAGTTGCTCCCATGTGTGCAAGACAACCATGGTATCCACATCCGCTCAAACTGGCGATGTGTGATCCCATCAAACTCCCGTGCCAGAATAATCTGCTGACCCAACACGGGGAATAACAGTTCACCCTCAACCAATGAACTTGGCAGCATGGCTCCTGAGGTCATAGAGTTTGGACATCTCAATCTACCACAGAAGTGTATGGATATCCTCAAGCAGGCACGTAAACCAAACACCAGACACTGTAATTTCGACAAGTGGAGGAGATTTGTAATGTGTTGCCAGTCTAAACAAATAAATCTCATAGGATATACTACATCCCACATTCTTAACTATATGCTCCACTTGTTAGACCCAGGGTTAGTATTAAACTCTGTAAAGGTCCACCTGGTGGCTTTATCAGCTTACACCACCTCTCAGAGTAAAGTATTGTGGTGGAAAGTTCCAGTCCTTAAAGCGTTCATGGAGGGAGCAAAGAGACTCGCCCTCCGATTTCAAACCCTTTGCCAGGGTGGGATCTCAATGTAGTACTCTTAAAGCTCATGGGACCCCCATTTGAGCCTATGCCCAAGTCAAGTCTTGAACACCTGACTGCCTTCTTAGTGGCTATTACTTCCATAAGAAGAGTTAGTGAACTGCAAGCTTTGTCATTGCAGGACCCATTCTTTGTCATCCACAAGGACAAATTGGTTTTACATTCACACCCTAGGTTTTTACCTAAATTCATTTCCATATTTCACATGAACCAATCCATTGAGCCGGCTTTCTTCCAGAACCCAACGAGCTCAGCTGAGAAAAAAACTCCATACACTATATGTGAGGAGGGCGGTCCTTTAATATGTAAACAAAACTAAACCGCTTAGAAAAACAGACCAAACTGTTTGTATCCGTAGCATCAGGCATATAAGGAGACCGCATTTCCAAGATTGCCATCTCCAGTTGGATAGTCTGATGCATACAGCTCTGTTACTCATTATCAAGCAAATCTCTGGCTTTCATACCAAGAGCTCACTCCACAAGGGGTACTGGAGCTACTTAGGCTTTTATCGCAAATGTTCCCCTAGACACCATTTGCAAAGCAGCTACATGGAGCTCGGTAGGTACTTTCACTATGCACTACAGCATTGACACTCATTCCAAAGCAGATACACAGTTGGGACAAGCGGTTCTAAAACATCTATTAGCCACTGGACCTTATCACAACCCACCGCCTTCTCCAAACACTGCTCGCTAATCGATGCATAGCATGTAATCTAAGCAGATTCCATAAGCCTCAGAAGGGATACATTACTCACTGTAATCGTATTCCTGAGGCTTGTATCTGCTTATATTCTCATGCGCCCACCCTTCCTCCCCTTGGAGAGAAGGTGCATGGATGTTTATAGGAGCATATCTGATACATATCTGCTTTGATACACCTGTACTCGCGCTACACTTCATGCTACCTCATGTCAGAAACAAAACCATCTGAGGGACATCAACACGTGAAGGACCATGGGTACAGTGGACGTCACACTAGGGATAGTTTTATTGTCACGCCATGTCTACGTCCCTTTTCGAGTTTCGAAAACGACTGTAATACTCTGCGGCTTCCACTAGATGTCGGCCTATGCATAGCATGTGAATGTAAGCAGATACAAGCATCAGAAATACGATTATGGTGAGCAATGTTCATAGCATCTATTTATTGCTTTCCCAGTCTCTTCCCTTCCTCTAGCTCATTTTCTTTCTTCCAGCAGACTACAGCCTGCATGCCTCTAGCAGGGCTAGAGTATACCACACCACGGACAAGCCTATGCGCTCAAAAATTACTACAGTTGTGATTTGGTGCAGTATACCATACTGATTTGTTATGGTAATAAAATAGTTTTATTTTTGGTGATATTATTGGTGTCTATGGAAGCTTGTGCCACGCCTGATCACTAGATTTCTTTGTAGGCCACGGCTCTAAGAAGCAGACACCATTTGCCCCTTTAAAATCACCACGTTGACTAGTCGAGTATTTCCTGTGGCAGAATGTCCTATAGCTGCTTCTGGGTGCCCTCACCTCTACGTATTTCAGAAAAGACTAGCCTGCTAACCCCACTGTGTAAATTGTCCTCACGGTTTTCTTAGACCATTTCTTTCCCCCAAATTGTTTTCAGGCTAACTTAACTGTAGTAATAATAGTAGCCATTTATATAGTGCCTTTTCCCATTTGTATGGCCTCAACGTGCTTGTGGTGGGAATGCCCTCGGGGACCGAAGTCCAGGTGTGGGAACTTTCTTAGACCAGGCTTATGATACATGTGGCATATTGTCAAGATTAAGAATTAGGTGTGCTGCATCCGCTCCAGTAAGCAACCCAAGAGTTCAGACATGTGGATAGGTGCTGAGGGAGGTCAAGACAGTGTGCTAGTGCAAGAGATTAGTTATGTGTCCATCTAGACCGAATGTTGTCGTAGGTTGTCGCTGTGTTCTAATGGCAGAGGTGCTGAGGCAAGTCTGGTGTAAGGAGGCGAAACCGTTGTCCAGCTAGACTGAATTTTTCGTAGCCGTAGCTGCCTTCTAAATTATGTGGCTGAAAAGCCGTGCCTGCGGCAGATGTTCACCGAAGTGGTGTGTCTATACATATCTTAAGCCCAGATGGAGATTATCTTTGATCCCGTTGTGCGATCTGATCATCTGTTTGAAAACACAACCTATCCACATAGGCTATTCTAGCTGATAAAGACAGGCTACCCTCAAAGATGTGCAACTAGACTTCCAGTCTTAGTATGTTTTCCACATTTGTCAGACAGGCTGTCCTAGGTTTAGGGAAAATAGGTATCCCTAAGTGCAATAGACCGGCTACCCTTATAGTCTTACTATATATTTCCAAAGTTCCATGAAAGGCTCCCAATAGACTTCTAACTACAATATCGGAGCGAACCTTCACAATTTCTTTTAGGGCAGTACATGTCCTAGCTGTCACATGTCTTAGTGTGCAATTGACTTTGAAGTAGTTTGGTGTTTAGGTAATCTGTAACGGCTGCATTATCACTAGATTGGAGCAAGACATACTAGTCTCAAACCTCTTTTAATCGTAGCAGGAAGTTGTCATTGAGCTTATGAACCCCATTTAGAGTATGTTCTGAGTGTATTATCAGCAAACCCCATAGCTCTTTGACTGCTGGTATGGATCCTTCATGTGTGTAGCTGAGGCAGGATCTAATGGACGGTGAACACAGTGCTGAATTGTATCATAATATATTTCTTTGGTAAAATACTGGTTAACATCAAACTTTCATGGTGCACCAGTCTGAGAGAAAGTGGCCTAGTGCCCTGTTGTGTGTTCATGTTTATTGGGTGGTGTGTGGGTTCAACATGAAGCATGGGCTGCCGCAACAGCAGCCGGCCTCAGTGGGCGAACGTACACGTGGCCTGTTGGTGTTCGATATGAGTGAGACTGATGCATGCGGATGATGCTGTGATGGTAGAGAGAGTGGTGGGAAAGATGATTTCAGGTTGGCGTGGGGAATGGCCTGGTTTTGCGGGCCTTTCTGAAGGAGAGATGGTTGTCAATGCAGCAGATGTGGAGTGGAAGGGTGTTCCAGATGGTGGGGGGGGGCGATTTGGATAAAAAATTAGAAGCCTCCCAATCTGTTGAAGTGGGGGATAATAACAAGGAGAAGAGCAGAGCCAGAGCTTAGGTTTCTGGAGGGTTGATGGCGTGTGAGCTTATCCTGAAGTAATTAGGGTCCGGATTATGGTGTGCATGGTGAGTCATGCACATGGCCTTAAAGGTAGTCCGTTGGCTGATAGGGAGCCATTGAAGCACTGAGTGCGGGGCTGAGATGCTCTCCTGGTGAGAGGACAAGGAGGAAGCAGGCAGCAGAGTTTAGGCTTCTTTGTAGTTTCCTGATTTGGTATGCCGGAGCGCCTTAGAAAAGGAAGTTAGCATAGTCTATCCGGGAGAGGATGATGGCAAGGATGGCGGAGATTCAGTGTGGGTAGGAGAGGTACGGCAAAGACTTGCCTAAGGATGCATTGGTGGAAAAGGCAGGTTCTGGACACAGAGTTGATGTGATGGGAGAGAGATTGGAGTGCAGCTTGCATCTGAGATTCTTGACAGAAGTGGATGCTCCAGGGGTGGGTCCTAGGGAGTGTGGTCAGGGAATAGATTGTGGAAGGAGAGCTGATTTGCTGCTTATCAGTATTTTCGTTTTGCTAGGGGTTGAGAAGGAAGTGGTTGGCTGACATCCATTGGTTGATTTCAGAAGGACAGGAGGAGAGGTCACGGCAGGGGGAGGCTGGCAACTTGGGGATCTTGAGGATGTACTTGGCTGCATAGTTTTAGCAGATACGGTTATGAGATTAGAGAAGTGCAGAGAGTGGGCGAAGGTTGATATTGAAGAGGAGGGGAGACGGGGAGGCTCCCTGCGGGACCCCTTTTGTAACAGGGTGAGAAAGGGAAGAGAAAAGAGGGGGAGCATAATTTGCAAGCGATTCAAGAGGAAGGAGATGATCCATAATTCCTAAGGAGTGTAGACTGCCTGCGAGTATGGTGTGGTCAACGGTGTCGAAAGCGGCAGATGGGTCTAGAATGATGAGAGCTGCACATCCTTCCTTTTTAAGTCATCCCAAACCGACACAAGAGAGTACTCCGTTCCTCGAACGGGTCTGATGCCTGTTTGGCCTGGGTCAAGGAGTTTGTTGGTTTCTGAGAAGACGCAGATCTGATTGTATGCAGTCCGGACCAATAGTTTGGCAGTGAAGTGGGTGTTGGAAATGGGGCGGTAGTTGGAGGGAAGGTGGGGGTCAAGCAAGTGTTTTTTGATGAGATGTTTGACGTACAAGGTTTGAAGCCCTTCTGCAAAATTTCAGAGGAGAGCTACCGATTATTGATGGACGGTGCAATGCTGTCTGCACATGCTGTCGTTAGCTTGTCGGCTTTGAGCTAGAAGTTTGAAGAAGTCATGGTGTGAGATGAGGGAGAAATTAGATCGGTCTAGAGGGGCAGGGGAGTAGGGCTGAGATTAAATGGAGAGTGGGAGAAAGTGGGGGGGCATTAAGGCTGGTTTGGAGAGGATGGAGTGGTGTCAATCAATGGTGATACTGTGAAAGTGTTTGGACAGGGTTTCACAGAGAGATTGGGACTTGAGGGGGGGGCAGAGCTGTGAGGCGTCTTTAATTCTGTGATGATTCTGCGCAGTTCCCGACTAGGGTTACAGGAGTTGGTGATTCGGTTGCCAATGAAGTTTTATTGTTTAGGAATGTGGGGTTGGTTCTCCACATCTGCTCCACTCTGTGCTTGAGGGTTTTGATAGGTTTGAGGTGGGCCGTATACCACTTGTGGTTGGGACCCGGCCTCTGAGAAACGACGTCTTGTTGGAGTCACGGGGGTGAAGGCGCTGGAGACCCAATGATAGAAAAGTTCAAGGGAGGGGGGAGGGCTTCCTGGAGTGAGAGTACTGGGGAGGGTTTAAGAGGGAATTGGCTAGATCAGGTTTAATAGTGACTTTATTCCAGAGAGGGATGAGGGAGAGGGGGGTAGGAGAGCGAGGGTTGGCTTGCCGGGGGCGGGGGGCAGGATGGGGAGGTCAGGAGGGATAAGAAGATTGCAGAGTGATCTGTCCAGATTAGAGGACGGGGCAGGGTGGATATCAGGTTTGTGGCACTGAATACAGAATCAAGGGTGTGGCCTGCGGAGTGGGTGGGGAGAGATCAATTGGGTCAAGCTGAGGGCTTTGAGGTTGTCAGTGAGGGAGCGCGTAATGGGGTTTGATGGCGTGTCGAACCAGATATTGAAATCTCCTAATATGGTGAGAGGGATGCTGGATTAGGGTGGCATATAGGGCGTCACTGAGAGAATCTGTAAAGTTCCTATTGTAGCCAGAGGGTCTGTATAGGAGTAGAAAGCGTTGGGTAGTAGAGGGTGGGCAGGGGGGGGGGAAGAGTTGCAATTTTACTAGCAGTGATTCACAGCCAGTGTTGCAGGGTAAGCTATCCTTAAGTAGGACTGTGAGCTGGTGTTTGTGGAGGATGGCTAACCCCCCGCCCCTGCTGGATGTGTTCTGTACAATCTGGTTGTAGCCAGGGGGGGGGAGGCCTCGTGTGCAATAGGTTAGCAGTCGTCTGAGAACCTGGTCTCTGTGATGAAGAGGATATCCAGGTTTTCGTCCGAGGTAAGGTCAAAGATGTTCAATTTATTTTTGGAGACTTACCTGGCATTGATGAGAAAGGAAGTGTGTGTGTGTGTGTGTGTGTGTGTGTGTGTGTGTGTGCGTTTTTTTTTTCAACCCGGCACTCCACCTAAGTCAATGTCTACTGTATGATGCACAGCTGGAACCCTTAATTATTTATGTCTATACGTTCTTTTATTTCTGAATGATATACCCTTCTATCACACCCCTCTTTGAATACCCCCGGTCAGACTGAACCAGGAAGCTGGCTGTTTGGAAAGTTAAAAAGATTTATTTTATGTATTTCACTATATATAAATTTCTGAGGCTTGTGGAATCTGCTTAGATCACATGCTGGGCATAGGCAGACATCTAGTAGAAGCTGCAGAGTATTACAGTTTGTTTTTCGAAACTCAAAAATGGGCGTCGACACAGGGCGTGCCAGTTATACTATCCCTAGTGTGACGTCCACTGTACCCAAGATCCCTCACGCGTCTAGGATCCTCAGATTGTTTTTTTTCCGCCATACTGGTTGAAAGCATTTTGCGGAGTTCCCTGGCCTTAGCCATACTTTTGTTAAAATATTAATTTATTTACATCCTTTCCCATCCCAACGTCGAACTTCGACACTCGACGACGGCTGGAGAAGAAATCGACCGTCGGCTGCTGCACAACGGATTTGGGCCTCGGAAGGCCTCTGGCCTCGGCCCGGGCCTTGGAAGGCCTCTGGCCTCAGCCCTGCAAGTAGGGAGAGTGGGGGGTTGGACATACTCTACACTCTTGGTATATAGGTACACCTTATACATTTCCTACACTTAACAGCCCGCTGCCTCAAGGTGCGTATGGAGGGTTCCCCTTTTCAATTCTGCCCCAAGTGCAATCGCAAATACCCTTGGGTCGACAGGCACGCCACGTGCAATCTCTGCTTGCCGAGGGACCACCCCGAAGCGAACTGCAGAGCGTGTAGTAGGTGTAAAGCTAAGACACTTAAGGACCGTTCGACGAAGCGTTGGGCCCACCACGCCAGGCAGGCGGCCATGGCAGCGGAGGGCGCCTTCAGCGACCCCGTACTTTCTGACGGCGAGGGCATTACGTCGTCGAAAGACAGCCGAGCGCAAGTCCTCGACCTCGGAAGGTCGTCTGGCAGGGCGGCTATGGGGAAGACACCCGGCGACACAAGCGCTTCACACACACCACACACACTAAACACACGAAGTCCAACCAAGACTCGACGACGTCGAGTTCTCGGAAAGAGGCAGAAACAGAACGGTCCGATTTGGTGTCTTCTGGGCGTTCTCAATCGAGATCGCCGCATGACTCCAGGCAATCATCCACTCTTGCCAAGAGTGCCTCGCTCCCTAGGCTAACAGAAGTTTGATCGTCGGAGGACGAAGACGACTTCCACCCCCAGGCTGTGCTCCAGGAGTCAGAGCCCACAGACCAGATCAGCGAGGCCCCACGCTCGAAGGACAGGGACTCTACCCCCGATCCTCGACGCCAGGCGTCGAAAACCTCCGGAGCCACAAAAGGACAGGGAAAACATTTTTCCACTCACGGGGAGGGGGGGAAAACAGCAGAAGAAGCAGCCTTTGCACTCTTCCACACCTGTGAAACACACCACTCCCCCTAAACAGACAGACAAGACCAGGTCTGCTGATATGTCTAAAACCAGCAAATCTACTCAAGATAAATCCCCGAGACTTGCTGAGAGGGTCATTCCCAGTTCCAAAAAATGGTCGAGTGAAGACATAGATAGGGTCATGTCAAGGATGTCTTCTTTGGCTGACTTTTACGATAAAAATCCAGACCATTTCTTTTCGTATGATCCACAAGGGGCGACACCCTCAGCCTCTTAACGATCCCATCCCCCCGAGTAAGAAGCCCCGGTTTGAGACACCGATGAGGTCTACAGACCCCTTCGAGGTACAACCATACTCACGACCATACTCACTGTATCAAGGAGAGGCTTCCTTTGGTGAGGACCAAGAATTTGGCATGGTAGAAGAGCAAACCGGGACGGGCTACTATGGGGATGATGAGGACCAAGAAGAGGAAGAGGAAAACCCTGAAACCTACAGAGTAGATTCCCCGGTAGAAAATGAAGCCCTGGTTACCGACTCCCCTGTCGATAACTAACCCCTCCTAAACGAGGTTCTCGCACGTGCAGCAGAACATTTCCATATTGACACCCATGGTGTCCAGGAGGAGAGGGACTTCGCAGAGGAGTTAGTGGGAGGAAGGAGGCCTGTTGCCCAGACCATCCCTATCCTTAAATCCATTCAGCGAAGAATAGACCCGCCCCTGGTGAACCCGAACCTCACCAGAGCAGTCAATCCCAGGGTTGAAAAACTTTTCAGGGCAGCCCAGTCTGACCCTCTCTATATAAGAGGACATCTGAAGCCAGACTCCCTAGTTGTCACTAACACTCGTAAGAGGGCTGGAACACCCTTGTCATCGTCCGTTGCTCCTCCCCACAAGGAGAGCAAAAGACTATATGGTTTCGGCAGGAAAGTAGCATCAACATCCGCCTATCAAGCAAGGATTGCAAACTCCACCACCCTGTTGGCCAGCTACAACTGCCATCAGTGGGAAGAAGTCGCGGCACTCATAGGCCCTGCTCTGGAACCTTTAAAGGGCCAGTTAGCTCGGATTTCCGCAGAGGGTAGAGCCGTATCTGGTTGCATTTTGAAAGCAACCTTTAACTCCATGGACAATGTAGGCAGATTGATAGCAGAAGGCACTGTTATCAAGTGACATGCATGGTTACGGCAGTCTGGTTTTAAGGCAGAAACCCAGGCATCATTGTTGGACAAACCGGTGGAAGCCGATCTGTTTGGTAAGGCGGTCGAAGACGCACTGAAAAATGGCAAGGACGAATACGAGACACTCAAGTCCCTTGGTCAGTTAACCAATAAACCCCCTAACCAGAGAGGGGAATAGTACTTTTCGTCGCCCACGCGGCCAAAATTCCCAGAGAGGATCTAACTATTCCCAGGGGCAGGGTACACAGTGGAACAACAGCCAACAGTCTACCCAGGGTTACGACAGGGGTAATAGGAGAGGTCGTGGTAAAGGCAGAGGCAGTCCCAGCAAAGGAGGCAGTACGCCTCCACTAAAGCAGTGACGCTCAGTTCAGGGTCCCTTCTCACGCAACCCCAGTAGTGGGACGCATTTCCAACTTCACCCAGACTTGGGAATCGGACAGATGGGTGCTGTCAACAGTATCCACAGGGTACTGTATAGAACTACTGCAGCGTCCCCGGAACCATCCTCCACGACAAAGAGTACACTCTTTAGAACATCAGAATATTCTCCTCGAGGAGATCGCCATTCTGCTAGAAAAGGACGCGATAGAACTCGTCCCGGGACACCAGGTAAACAAGGGTATTTATTCAACTTACTTCCTTGTGCCAAAGAAAGATTTGACAATGTGCCCAGTATTGGACTTACGGCCTGCCAACAAGTATGTCAAGCCCCAAAAGTTTCGTATCACTACGCTACAAGAGGTAATCCCCCTCCTAAAAAAGGGGGATTACATGGCAACCTTGGATATGAAAGATGCTTATTTTCATATTTCCATGTTCCCAGCGCACAGAAGGTGCTTGCGCTTCAAGGTGGACAGTCGGCACTACCAATTCAAGGTACTGCCCTTCGGGATAGCTTGGGCACCAAGGGTATTCACCAAGGTACTGGCGGTGGCGGCTGCACACCTACGCAGGGAGGCAATCCCGGTGTACCCTTATCTGGACGACTGGCTCATAACGGGGGAAACCACAGTAATTTGCAGGACAAACATTCAAAGGACTATCGACCTCCTCCATGAGTTAGGCTTCTCAATCAACGAGAAAAAGTCAAGCCTGGTGCCAAGCACCTCCAAACAGTTCCTAGGAGCAATCCTAGATACTCAAGAGGGGTTGACCTTTCCTTCAGAGGAAAGAATTCGGAATATACTACTGCAAATTCCGCATTATCAGTCCGGTCACCAAATAACGGTACGCAAAGCAATGCGTTTACTGGGCATGATGGTGTCATGTATTTACCTGGTCCCCCACGCGCGCCTGCGCATGCGTCCCATGCAGGAATGGTTGGCGAAACAGTGGTCTCAGGCAAGTGGTCAGTGGGACGATCTAGTGGTCGTTTCGCCAACACTAGTACAAAGCCTTCACTGGTGGACAAGAGAGAATCTTGCACAGGGAAAACCCTTTTACGATCCCGAAGTACAGGCAGTAGTCACTACTGATGCATGTCTGACGGGGTGGGGAGCTCACCATCTCCACCACACAGCTCAGGGTCTTTGGTCTCCCTCAGTGGCCAAGAACCACATCAACCTGCTAGAGCTTCTGGCAGTATTCAGAGCGCTTCAAGCGTTCGAGCCCCACTTACTAAACCGGTCAGTGCAAATCCGGACGGACAGCACAACAGCCATGTTCTACCGAACAAGCAAAGAGGGACTCGTTCGCCAAATCTGTCCAAGATTGCCCAGAAAATCTGGATATGGGCACTCAGACGGAACTTCTTCCTGTCATCACAACATGTTCCAGGGGAGCTCAATTCCCTAGCGGATGCTCTGAGCAGAGACTCCCTCCCAGAGGAACACGAATGGGTTCTACACAGAGAGGTTGTAGAAGATATCTTCTCTCAGTGGGGTTTCCCCGCTATAGACTTATTCGCCACAAGCGAAAACAGACAATGCCCAGGATTTGCATCCAGGTTCCCCCAACCAGACTCCCAGGGGAACGCCCTGTGGATGAACTGGTCAGGGATGTTTGCGTACACTTTTCCACCAACTCCTCTTATCAGGAAGGTGGTGAACAAGATGAACAGAGAGTCGATGACGATCGTCCTAGTTGCTCCCATGTGGGCAAGACAACCGTGGTTCCCACACCTATGCAGGATGGCAGTGTGCGAGCCCATCAAACTTCCAGCCTGGTACAACCTACAGTCCCAGCACCAAGGTCAAACAGTGCACCAGCAACCCAACTCAATGAACCTGGCAGCATGGCTCCTGAGGTCATAGTTTGGACATCTCAATTTACCACAGAGGTGTATGGACATCCTAAAACAATCTAGGAAACCAAACGCAAGGCACTGTTACTTTGACAAGTGGAAGAGGTTCGTTATCTGGTGCCAGAGTAGACAAATCAACCCTGTTGATTGCACTCCTTCCACTATTGTTACATGCATGATCCACCTGCTAGATGCAGGATTGGTTTTTAACTCACTGAAAGTACACCTGCCAGCCCTGTCGGCATACACCACTTCCCATAGCAAGGTCTCGTGGTGGAAAGTACCAGTAGTTAAAGCCTTCATGGAAGGAGTAAAGAGACTTCACCCTCCTATTTCAAACCCACCACCAGGGTGGGACCTTAATGTGGTGCTATCCAAGCTCATGGGACCCCCTTTCGAGCCCATGCATAAAAGCAGTCTCAAACACCTGACTTATAAAACAGCCTTCTTAGTAGCTATTACTTCTATAAGAAGGGTCAGTGAAATTCAGGCTCTGTCAGTGCAGGATCCCTTCTTTACTGTCCATAAAGACAAACTGGTTTTACGCACACACCCTAGGTTCTCACCTAAGTTTATATCAAAAATCCACGTAAACCAGTCCATCGAGCTTCCGGCTTTCTTCCAGGACCCTCAAAGCTCGGCTGAGGTGAAACTACACACCCTAGATGTGCGTAGGGCGGTCCTCTACTATGTAAATAAGACCAGACCGCTAAGAAAGACAGATCAACTGTTTGTCTCCGTAGCTACAGGCAGAGAGGGGGATCGCGTCTCTAAAGGTGCCATGTCGAAGTGGATTATTAACTGTATCCAGCTGTTACTCACTCTATGAGAGAACTCTGCCTTTCACGCCAATATCCCACTCTACTAGAGGCATTGGGGCCACTCTGGCTTACATTGCAAATGTACCCCTTGACACCATTTGCAAAGCAGCTACTTGGAGCTCTATTCACACTTTTACTCAGCATTACTGCATTGACACCCATTCAAAGGCAGATACACAAGTGGGACAAGCGGCTCTAAGACACTTATTTGCTCATGACCCTTCTCACATCCCACCTCCTTCAGGTACTGCTCGCTAATCTATGCACAGCATGTGATCTAAGCAGATTCCACAAGCCTCAGAAGGGATACATTACTCACCGTAATCGTATTTCTGATGCTTGTATCTGCTTAGATTCACATGCGACCCACCCTTCCTCCCCTCTGAGAGAAGGCGCATGGTTGCTTGTAGTCTTACCTTTCTATCTGCTTGGATTATCTGTACTCGCGCTACTCCTCATGCCAGAAAAAATACAATCTGAGGATCCTAGACGCGTGAGGGATCTTGGGTACAGTGGACGTCACACTAGGGATAGTATTACTGGCACGCCCTGTGTCGACGCCCATTTTCGAGTTTCGAAAAACAAACTGTAATACTCCGCAGCTTCCACTAGATGTCAGCCTATGGCACAGCATGTGAATCTAAGCAGATACAAGCATCAGAAATACGATTACGGTGAGTAATGCATCCCATATAGCTCACACTATTCAATATTTATACAAGGATCACCAATGGGGTGATGTCACGATAAATCTCTTTAATCACACAGAGTAATAATGAGGAAAATAATGCAGCATAGAATAATACTTTGTGTGGGTTCAAGCAAAAATGCAATGTGATCACTCTTTCCCCTGCACACTACTCAATCCCCTCAATATGCAGTATAAAGAGATGGAAGGAGAGAGCAGGTTTCAGGAATACACACTCAACAAATACAGTATCAATCCCAATTTCCCCCGGCAAACTCAGAGAAAAACAGGAATGATTGCAACTTGTCAAAATGGTTTTGAATGTGGCTTTGAATGGAACGGTAAAAACACTGAAAATTGATTTAATTCACTAAAACGGATTCAATACTAGTGGGAGCCGCTTTTAGTTTCAGATAAACACTAGCAATGATTGGGTAACTAGCAGGTTGAAAACTTAATTCTGGGTCGGATGCAATGTACTGCTGTTTCACACGTGATAGATTTGAGCCAAACGAAAAATTTGCGGCAAACTTTTCCACGTGCACTAAGTGCGATGGCAGAAAAACTATAAAACATTTCTAGCATACACGGTGAAGAAGCTATGAAGGTTTTTGTAAATGTTGGTTTTTTCAGAAAGAGTCAAAATTTATAAAACAATGTTGTGCTTTTTACAATTACAAACAAGGTTTCATATACTAGGGAGACTATGAAGCCACAAACTACACGACAGCACAGCCACCAGTCCAGCGACGCCTCTGGCTGGTTTTTGCCCACCGAGACGCTTGTCTTTCTTCAGCAAATATATTAGCGCAAAGATGATTTTAACACTACTATTATTGGAATTCTGCTAGCACACTAGACTGGACTCAAGGCGCTCTTGTTCTGCACGGCACTCGGAACACTGCACGGCGGGATTGGGCTGGATCTGACGGGTTGGTTCTGGTTCGCAGCAATCTGGGCACAGCTCTGATCTACTGGGTCGGATCTCTGGATTCTGTCAAGAATGCATAGCAAGAAAGCAGCACAGCTCAGCCAGGCTGTTCTTTTTGTTGTTCCCCTTGGAGGTCTGGGGTAAAATCTGGTTTCAGGATTTATTTAAGGTCAAGCTGAGAATGGTGCATCTTTTGGAAGTGGGCCTTTCTGCTTTCAAAGTTCTGGAGTCTGGAATATGGATTTCTCTTGCAAAGTGCTTCGCCAGCAATCGGATGGTGAGTGGATGTGCCTTTCTAGGTCCTAAGCTATCTCTATGTAAAAGGGTGCGTATGCTTACTTCTACTAGGCACACCCCTAGGGATTCTATTGGTTAGGGTCTTTCCTCTCCCCTGATTTGAGAAGAAAACCTGGTGTCATGATGACGCTGTATTTGATGATCCAGGGAGAACCTCCCCTCTGTTTCTGCACATGAAATCAATTTTTCATACAAGACATATTTACAATTTTGCAACCTTAATACCAATAGCATATTTATATCAGATATTTGTTGGAGCAAGTATTCATCTGAGCCCTGTCACGGCGAGAGCTTGGGTCTAGATTTGGCAATTTATCGCACTTACCCAATGTCAGATTTGTCCACATTTTTACACATGTGCGCATGACATCTGGGCATAATCATGTGAAGTGTCATGTTTCTGGCATCACCACAATTGCTACAAAACCACAAATTCTGTAGTTTTGTCCCTGAACATAGCACAGAGTTCTGAGTAGTTTTACAACGTGACCAAAATTTTCATATTGACAATACTGTTGTTTTACACATTTTTACAATTTTGCACAGTCCTCTGTCTGTCCTTTTTCAAAATTAAACTTTCTTGTGCTTTAAGAATACACAACTGTCTGTCCCGCCTCCAGTTTTGATGGGTCAAGAGCAAGCCCTACCTCTTTTCCCCTGGCAGGAGTTTCTGTTGACAGTTGCATCTGCATATCTTTTCAATCAAGGGAGTCTTTTGTCTTTCCCCAGAGCAGCAGAGCAAAATCACCTCCCCTCTTCATTAACATCCGACTGGGAGTTCCTGTGGCAGAGAGCAGGAGGAAGGTGCCGTTTGTTTGGGGCACGCTGTGGAATTTGCTTTGAAGTTCTGTGACTGGCATCAGGGGTTGACTTTAAAAATCCACTTTGTTTAAATTTTTCTTTGATGAAAATAAACTTAAATTTTCAAAACAGGCCAACATATCTCCAATTCCAGTCTTTTTAAACATAGAAATTAAATAGTGGCAACCTATATTGTTTTTGATAGCAAGTCACTTCATTTCAACCATTTGATTTTACGGTACAAGTTTAAGCTTCCAGTGTAACTAAATGACAGCTTTCATACAGGCGGCCGATGGTACTGCGCCCATATTTGACAGATTTTCCCTAGAAAGCACCTTTTTTTAATGTGGATATTCTTGCGATGAAATCTGCTTCTCCTGACATTGTGTGCTTATGTGGATTCTTTAAATACAGTGACGGGCAACACCCAGCAAGGATGTTGGATCTTTTCTGATGTCTGGGAATCATTATTTTGTGATTTCAGCAACCAAGGAAAAACCGATTTCAGAGCACTTCTGGGTTTCCTTGCAATGAAGCACTGCTTTTCATGTAGTTTCCATTTTCACTCTGTGGGCAGCCCAATGACGAATTTCAGTAGTGTGGTCTCCTGTTCCACTACTGACACAGGCAAAGTAGATTGGCAGCCAACTTTCTGGTTTCACAGCGCAATTTTCATAGGTTTAGCGTGCATAGGGCTTTTTGCGGCCATTTTGTTGGTTCTGGTGCCACCAGCACACAGTGATGTCGCAGTGCAGAGCCTAGTGGGTCAATGCATCCCACAGTGGGAGGTCCTGAGGTGGATGCGACCAGTGGCCTTTTGAGGGATTTGGGGGCCCAGAATTGTGTGGGTGAGAGTGGGGGTGGGGGGCTGTTGAGATTGGAGTGTTGGCCAGGGCGGCCCTCGCTGTGGTTAGGTAAGGGAAGTGTAAGAGGGAAAGGAGGTTGTAAGGCTGGGTTGTGTAGATGGAGAAATGGGGGAATGGTTGGAGGTGGGTGTGTGGGAGGGTAGTTAAATGGCCATGTGGGGACTGCTGGAATGGAGAGATAAGAGGGTGGCTGACAGATGTTTCCGATTCTGGATTGCCAGCGTGCAGCTCTGATTTGGCAGGTGCGAGATCTGCATGGTGTGTGAACAGGGTAAATTAGGCGAGTGTTGAACTGCCTGTAGTGATGAGGGGAGGGGTGCGAGTATGAGGGGGAAGAGGAGGGGTTGGTGGGTGGAGGAAGTGGGGAGAGTTTGGGCAGGTATTTTATTGGTTGGGTTTCTGCAGCGCCAGCGTGCAACTCTGATCTAGGCAGAGTGTGGCATGGTTGAGGGAGAGGGGGTGTCCCGAGAGTAGAAAATTGTGGTGAGGGGCAGAATGTGGTAGGAAATGCACCTAGATTCGAAGCCTTCACTGTTTGGGAAAGGGCAGCTAGATACATTGGGAGATGCACCTGGATTCAAAACATATACTGCAATGGGAAGGCCCTATACAATATGCAAAATGATTTAATGACGTACGAATATGAGCATAGCACAGTGCCGATTAGTACGATATCATTAGCATGCAGTACAATATGAGTGGTAGGATTTTACCTGAACACAGTAATGGCTGTGTTGCCGCTCGTACCAACCTTACCTTAGTTGTCGCTGTCGGATGATCCACCAAGCGTCTTGGGCGACAATACAGGGCACAACAACTGTCTGACGAGGAGCTGCCCTTAGCTGTGGTCCTTTGCTGGCTGAGTCTTTTGCACACGTGATGCCTGGGAAACATGAGTGGGAGGCCAGGCACCCACACGGGCTGGGAAACCGAGGCCACAAACGGATCTTGGAATCCACAAGAGATGGCCCAAATCAGTAAATTAAGGTCAGATGGGCCAGGGAGCTACTCGCTGCCTGGTCGCCGCGCTTGAGATGGCGGCAAGTGCCTTGAGTGCAAAATAGGATCCCCCTAGGAGGCTGTGCAAATACTATTCATTTTCTAAAGACATTTTAAATATGTCAATGCTTTACTGAGCTAATTTCAGAATGCATAAATTAGGAGAGGGTGTGAGCGAGATCAGAGCACGGACAGGGGTGATTGGAGTGGATGGACGTTGGTAGGGAAGGAGTCTTGTTCTAGGTACATGCGAAGGCCAGAAGTGGCTTCTTCTCCTTCTTGAAAGGCATCATGCTGGAGGAGTGCACTGCCGCAGCAATTGTTGTTCGCCGGGGCTAGAACGGCCGCTTGATATAGCAGGATGAGAATAAGAGGTGCCGTCTCTGTTTTTAGCTAGTTCTGCATGCAGTCTTTCGCTCATCTTGATGAGTAACTACCGCAGCATACACAGTGTCTAATTATTAGGCAAATCAGCACGATACAGAAAGAGTATTCCTAAGAGGAATGAACAAATTACACTTTCATCCTGCGTAGACCGGAAAAAAAGGAAAAGCTATTCGTAGCCATAAATGAAACATTAAAAGAAGATGAAATGGAAATTGCAGAGAACTTAACTGCACATTGTGTGTTTATTTTTTATTTTTTTTGCACGAGTCCACAGCAACTCGTGCTAGCAGAACGTTAAGTATGGGGAATGTACAACCGATCCATCATCTCACAGGCAGATTTATAACCCAGATGTTAATAGTTTAATTCTGCAGAAAAGAAAATCTGCCTGAAACAGTAGCCTCTTGTGCTCTGAGGTGGCGGCTGTGAATGAGGGAAGTCTTTCTTTAAACTGGCAGGCAGCCCCTTACATTTATGAACCAAGTTCTGGCTCGCCCCAGGTGCGGATGGAAATGGCTGGTGCCTCCATGCTCCAGTGACCGAGCAGTTGAATGCAGTTTATAGGTACTGCTTGGTGTCACAGCCACTGTCGGGAGGACGACGTATGCCTTTAGACGATCCTTGCAACGGAATACAGGGTCGAAGAAGCCTGACAAAATAAAGGCTGCACTTTTCCACCAGATCAACCTGATTGGCTGCCCAGTGGATTACTTCTATCACATTGGCATGCACCTAAGGGGTGGGGTGTTTTAAAAGTTAAAATAAATAAATAATCCTAATAAATCAATATATCATGAACAGGCTAAGTGTTCCCTAAGGAATGGAGGTGGAGAGGGAAAAAGATGCTTATATAACAATGCAAAACTGAAGACTGATGAATGAAAATGTGTTGAATGAATGATAACCACTTGTATTGCTCGGCACAACCCTCCAAATAATAATTTATTTTCATCCTTCTGCATCGTTACAGAAAGGGAAAGAAATCTAACAAATAAGACTTTGCCTCACTTTAACTGGAAATACCAGGCAAAACTTTTTTAAGCCACAACCATTTTGCATGAAGCAGTAAACAACCCCACAAGTTTCGGCCTCACTGGGCGACATCAGTGTGGTGCTTCCTAGGACTATAGACGCCACCAGGTCGGATCCAATTAGGGCGATTTATGCAAAACTGGAGTGGATGCTGGACGTTTTTGGGAGAAAAACATATTCAAACTTGTGCAAGGAGTTGCCCAATCTAGCTGCCTGATGAGCTGCTTTAGTTGCCATTTGAAAACGTCGCCTTAGACTTTTCACTCCTTTGAAAGGGGTATGGCTTAATAGACATTCATAGCCATGTAAAATGATTTGGTAGCCACTCAAAGTCCTCTGTCAATTACCATGCGGATTAATCCAATTGACCACTTTAACTTAAAACTGTGCTGCTGATAAAACACACCTAACCAAATCCCCTCCCCTCAACACTGTTGTGGTTGGTGCAGGTTACTATTGCTCTGTGCTATTGATGTCTGTTTTGAGTAGGCACAGAGTCTTGTGAGGAATTTGATTTCCTGAGCTCCTCGATCTCCTAGAAAATACTCTGGCCCAAATTGGATTGGCTGTTGCATTGGCTGTGTTCTTTCCTTTACACGTTTACATTGTGTGGCCATCTCAGAACAGTAAAACTGACTTTCCACGCTAGCCAGTCGGCGTACTTATTGAGCCTGCCAAAGTTTGGCACATGAGTGTCTAAGGAAGCAGAGAGTCTTTATGTCCCCCAGCTGCAGCAATACAAAGTGCAGTGGGAATGGACATGCATTTGCAGGCTCATGAGGCTACGTGAGTGTAGGGGATATGCTGCATTGCCGCTGTTAAATTAAATGAACCATACTCTCCACACAACAACCAAAATAAATCTGATCTCATCCAGAGCCTGGAGTTTAAGGCTCTCGGCAAGGAGGCCGCCCTCCTGAATAAAAACCCTTCGGAACAGAAATCAAACTTGGTTTAATGGACATTCTTTGATGCAAATGCATGTTTCTGTGGCTAGCCTTGATTTAGACCACTCCCAGATAAGCCTGAGCGTGGGACATCATAGAGGCCCACGGACCTGTTGTGCCCACCTTCACAGCCAAGGATATGGGCCGCGGATATCGAAAGCCTGCTTGGCGCTGGCTCGCCTGGGAAAGTGCGGTCAGGGGCGGTGCTTCAGCTTTATTAATAGGGCTGAAATGAAACTTCACAGCTCTGCTCCAGTAATTGCTGAAACGGTTTGGGGAGAAGCCAATCTCGTATGCATAGAGCACTTATCCGTAATCGTTTTAAGCCGCAGTAGTGCCCAAGACAAATGTTCGTTTAAGGAGTCCTAATTTTTCAGTTATTTTTTTTTTTTATTATTATTAATTTTTTTTAAGGAGCCTCTCCCTATTTGCCTTCTTATCTTCTGGTCCTCATGTGTTATGGGATGCTGTGATGATGCACGACTCTGTCCTTCCCAGCAAATAACACACGTAATAGGTCTCCTTTCGCTTTTATATTGGTTCCTGTGGCCAGTCCAGTGCAGGGAAAGTGGGAGGAAACAACTTGGCTTACACCCAGGCCCGACCTTGGGGGCAGCAGCGCCCTGGGCGAATTGGCGCCCCCCTCCCCCGCGCGCCCCCGGAGTGTTAATATTTTTTTTTTTTTAAACCTCCTCGCTCTGGCGAGGAGGTAATTCTATGAATCTGGTGCATTAGCACCCTATTGTTCCTAAATGCGCTCCGCTGCCGCGGGCGCATTCACTAACAATGAGGCGCCTGCCGCAACTATGCCAGCTCAGGGGAGCCCTTGAAAGACTCCCCCGAGCTGCCGTGGCATGGGCCAATGGCGCCCTGGGGGACGCGGCGCCCCGGGTGGTCGCCCGGCTCGCCCCCCCCCACAAAGGCCGGGCCTGCTTACACCCCTCAATTGCAAACACGGTACTGAGATGGGAAGAAGGGTGGGAGGGTTAACCATTCTCTGTACATGGGAAGCAAACTCTTGGAGGCATTCATGGTGCCTGACCTCAATGAGGATAGAAGTGCTGTGATACATGCCTTCTGCCAGAAGAAAGGTAGGCTGTCCGTATAAGCACGGTAGCACCAAGTCCGATCTGCTGAGCCTTCGATTGCCCCGGGATAGCCATCACACGTGGCGAAGATTGGGTATATTTTACGTTGTTTTTGCAAAAGATGGACTCCAAATAGAGATGCAATGTTTGGATTCTTGCAACTTGCATCATGTCAAACACTTTTACCAGGAGGGGTGTTTGCTCTATTCTCCAATAAAGCTCTTTAATGAGACTGTTTCCTTAACGGGTATTTTTGGAATACCTTTTTTCTTTCTAAACCTGAAATGTTTACCCTTGTGCATTACCCCAAATTTCTCTTCACACACTCCCAAATAATGTTCTGGTCAGATAGCACAGCGAGTATAGCGCTCGCTTTGACATCCGTGTAGAGCAGGTTCGAAACCCAGCAGGGCCAAACTCAGCCTTTGATCCTTCCGAGGTTGATAAATGAGCACCACACACTGTGGGTAATAATAAGCAGCGCTCAAATGCCTGAGGTTTCGTAGCCCTATATAAATGCAAAATTGTCAATTAAATTAATCGCTTTCTTTTGCCCACTCTTTTGTGACAAAGGCTTTGAACTTCATATTAACTACTTGTCTCTGTGATGTATGTGCTCTAGTGAGTTAAGGTTATTCATATTTACTAGTAAAATACTTAGAAGCGGGAGGAATCTGCCAGAAAGCACTATATAAATAACGTAATCTTAAAATGGCACCACTGAAACATGCTTGCTTTATTACAGAATTAGCCCCCGGGACAGACACCACAACCAATTAGTTTGCTTGGTCAAGGGCTAAATCCCAAGATCAAAGCCAGCGTTCCGAGCAAGGTCTTGGCTCTGAGTGCCTGCCTCCACATTTTACACCCTTCTCTCGCCCTCTGGTGTCTGCTCCATCACCCCCTCCCCACTTACCTGAGTCCACTGGTGACGGCGTCACCGTCACTTCCTTATCCCGGGCCGCATTGGAGATCCATTCCATTTCTATTGCGGCCATTTTACGGGAGTATTTGTTTGAACTACCGGGAAGCCGCAAGCACTCAACCCACTCATTCAGACAACTATATTGCTATCAGTACCCCAGATTAAAAAGCCAGGGTGTGTTGGGAAGGAGAGGGTCTTCCCACCCCCCCCAAAAGCTGTTCTGAATGAGAAACAAACTGCAAACCACACATTGCATGAGGGGGGAGGGTGGTGTACACATAGAAGAATGTATGATTGCTTAATGCATGAATTAGAAGCTATATAGTAGAAGCGAGTGTTAACACCATCTTAGTTATTGGCAGCCATTTTTGTGTAGGTAGGCCCAAGCGTGGCGAAAAAGTACCAAACGTGTTAGTAGATATGCATGGCCTACACAGACATAACCCCCACCATGAGTGAGCTTTGGTGAGGTACAAGCCTCCCATTGTCTCAGAGGCTGTATGCCTTCGCGCACCACAAAAAATATGCTCTGCAAGACCACGAGAAGGGGGAAGAACACCTCTTGGCAGTTACCATTCCACAATACAGATGGCATGACCTTCTCGGTGTCAGCACCCCACACATTAGTTACAGCCCTTCTAGGCTTTGATCGCAAGACCCCCATATACCATGGTACTAGCTAGGCCCAGACTGCCGACCATAAAACTGTTAGACCCCCGATTGATCAGAAAGCAGGGCTATCTTGCCTTCACATTTGGGTCAGGTGATTTGTGCTGTGAGGTGCCAGGGAGGGAGGAAATTATAGCTAAAAAGTGAGGGGGAATAACCTTGGAGGCTGCTGGTGCATCTGGGTGCAAGTGAAGTATGCAAGTTGGTCTGACCTTGATTCTTGCCCTGGCCTCCTATGTGTGGGCCAGGTGCACCATTACAGTGATAGAGTAGTGTTGTTTTTAGAATATGTAATTGCTTATTTGGACATATTTTAACATGGATGATGAGTCCAGCAGCACCCATGTGGACAGAAACAGACCAGACAGCTGGGACCAATAGCCTAGTATCCCCTATGGAGTGTCCCGGCCATGTAGAGGGTTGCTCCAACCAGCCTTGTGGGTTTTCACTGTATAGGATGACAATAATGACGCCAGGCATCTTTTTTAACTTGCTGCACATCCCCAATTGGGCAGAACGTTCAGCGACAGCAGAGTTATTTGCTGATGCATTTCCATTCTGTAGAAATAAATACTTGTTATCCATGCAAGCTGTGATGTGGGCCTTTTCCCCTTTTTTTCTGGTGTGGCCGTGCAGGGGCGTGCCTTTATTTGGTGACTGCCAACATGATCCCTGCGACTCCCCCCACACCGACGGAGGCTTCCAGGCAGCTCATCTGCAGGGGCCGCACCCACCTGCAGCGACCAGTCCCAGACGTGTCAGTCCCACAGAGGTGTGCAGGAGCCGTTTTCTCAGAATTCCTGTCTGCCCTTTGAAGTGGGGCGTGGCTCTGAAGAGAGTGCAGGCCATTGTTGGAACCCTTTGACGGAGGATTTCGGGGGAACACGCATATGAGTATACCTTTGCAAGAGATGACCAGTGGGGGAGCGGTGCACATGCATGAGAGATGGGGATTGTGTGGTAACAAAGGATTTGGGTGTGTTTTAAAAACATTTTTTATAAGGAATAATACTGAAAGAAAATAAAGGAGTGTAGGGAGCCTTCCTGAGTGAGGGGAGATGATTGATGGTACCAATAACTTTTTGAACACAGAGGTAAACAAGTGGGAACTCCACATAATTAGTGGGCTTGGACATAGTAGTATTTGTTCGTTTAGTATTGGTTTAGTGTATTGAGATTTTATTTTGTTTGGAGTGAAAACCCCACGTGGGCCATTGTTAGTATGGTATTTTAAGTATATTGAGCAGGCGTGTTGTGATATTTACTGTGGGGTAAGGGGAGCGACTTTTGACTGGGGGTGATTGGGAGGAGGGGACCGAAAACTGGCTTTAACTTTGACAACTACAGTGTGCGAGCATAAGCAATTTGAGCATACTATTCGCCAAAATGGGAGGAGGTACGCCGGTAGAATGCATGTATAGTGTACTGCCATTATAGAGGGACAGGATAGAGAAGTACCACAAGCAGTGGGTGGTAGAGACATGAGAGGGGATGCGCCGCTCCTGGCCAGAGCAGGGCACTGTGCGATGTATTGACCCACTCCGCTATCTTATGCGGCATCACCCTGATAATTGTGGTGCAAGAAACGGCAACAAATGCGGCACAAATCTTGTGTGCACCAAAAACCTCCAAAACTGTGTGTTTAAACACACAAAAAGATGGATGCACAACCTGACACCCATGGTGCATATGTGGTGGGATAGAGCACACACTGCAGAAAATGTGCCGGTGGGCACCAGGGCCAGCAAAGAGTGCAGAGAGAGAAGCAGCGCTTTGCAAATGAAACTCCAAAATGTGCCTGTAAATGACATTTGCTTTGTTGCTAAAAACTCCAAAATGCCTATACACAACACTTCTCAACATTCAAAATCTTGCTTGGTGCTAAAATTAATGTAATCTAATGAAGCATGGTGAATATACAAAGTCCTAAAGTGTAAAGAGCAAAACATTCCCTCAGACAAACTGGATGGCCTGTAAACTGTCAGCTCCTGTCAAAATCTGTGTACAGTATACTGGGCTACCTGTGAATGACGGCTGTCAGATGAGCTCCTGATGAAACTTCAAAGTATCTAAACTAAAATTCTGCCCGATTAGCAAACATAAAAGGATTGTTGCTAAAAGGAATACAGATCACAGTTGTGTTTTTGATCCCACAGATTTAAAGCTAAGAAAGTAATGTATTTGTTATTTGATGCAACAAGTTTGGTTTCTGCTGGACTTCAAGATATTAAGAATAAATTAGCCTGGCTGAGCTGCAAGAAGTGGAGAAACCGGTTTCTCCCAAGGGGAGGGAAATCCTGTCAGCTGAAACTCACTGGTAGATAATTGTGGGTTAGACCAGATGTTTGTCTACAGAAAGATTGAACAATGGCAGATCCTCCAGCCCAAGAAACTGACATGTGAAGGGTCGTAAACTGCTCCTGGAAGGAATTCCCCAAAGGAGGGGGCTACTCCTGGACTCCAGGGAGAGACAAAGGGGGGGACCATTTGCTGTTAAAAATGAACAATATTTAGAGACTCATGTCTTGTTTTTCAAAGTGGCAAAAAATATAAAACGGACAGAGTTGTTAGTCTAATTTTTGGCTGCACGTTTTAAGATGCGGTAGAACTGTGTAACATATTCTGGATAGGAATGGCAATATGTGTTTTTAAATGAACTGTGTTAATGCTAGAATTGTGAAAATTTACACACACATCCCTATGTTGAACACACACATTTGTGAAAATTTGCAGAAAGTTTGGAAATTGTGTTCATGGCGAAAAGGACAAAATTCGGTAGAAAGGTGAAACAAGATCCCACAGCTGCAGGATTACGATGAACAGATGCTACATAAAATATGGAATCTTTGTGTGTGATTTGTGTAGAGGTGACCAATGTAGAAATGTATGTATTTAGGATAAAATCCGATTTTGACACTAGTGGCTGAGGGGAGGTTTCTAAGGACTGTAAAGCAAAACCATAAATGTGACCTCATCCGTCCTTGATCCATTCACTCAGATGCAAGGCGGAGATGAGGTCCTGATCCAATCCCAGTTCACAGGGGCAAGCTTAGTTAAGCTGGTCCATACACCCATTTTGTGATGTCATTTGAAAGGATAAATGGAGAGAGCTGACAACACATAGGGACTCACTGATTCACTCACTTCCCTGATTCCGGCAAAACACTTTGTTCCAGCATTCTACATCCAGCTTTAACATCCTTCCAGATCCAGATGCCAGGAACCTTGCCAAGCAGTAGAGAACTATTGATTTTCAGCAAGGCCTAAATCCTCAACTTATTCTCACAACCCAGTGTAGCGCTGGGGTGTGGGAAAGCCTTCCGAACTAGTATCCTGAAACTGTCTGGCATGCTAGCAGAAGGCTTGCCTGAAGAACTCGCTATCCTGCTGATTTGAAATACTCAGAAACTAGAAGGGCAGATCCTGTTTAAATCTGGTGACCGGCCTAGCTGATCCAGTCCCGCGCCTGATGTGCTGTCCTTCCTCGTCAGACCCAATCCATGACCAGAATTGACGGGCCAATTTAATAACTTATTCTGTAAGTATTAATAGGAAGAACAGTGACCCATAATATATCTGCATTGTATGATCCCAATCTCAAACCCATCCCCTCTTTAATTCAGAACCATAGTATTGCTAGAACTATCCTTGCGCTGACCTTTCTCTCATCAGTGTAACTAAACCCTCATTTCTTATTGATTTGATTCAGAAAAGTAATTCCCAAACTAAATGGCAACTAGAGTATCACACATGACTGGTTATGAGCGGCCGTGAATGACTGATTCCTGTGTGACATTCTCCTTTTTGTAGTCCTTAACATAGTGTAAGAAAATCTGTCAGTTTAAACCCAAATTTCTGTTTTCCATTCTCGCGCCTATTTTGCAAAAACAACTCTTACTAAAACCTCTAACTCCCTCTGTTTTTATGATGGTGAAATGTCAACTCCTACTTGTAACTAACATCCTTAGCTATCCATAGAACCACGATTGGCACATTATAGGGAAAATCGCACAACGAAAAGTTTGCCGCGATTTGACATTCTGAAAAACTTTACATGTGTGAATTAGCTTTAATTATTTCCTACTTTGAGATTTCAAATGTTTTCTTTTGACTAAATCATTGCTTGTGATTGTCTGGACCTGTTCAAAGTGGCTCCCATAGGAATTTATAATAATTTAAGCATTTTGACCACATTTGGTGTTTTTGCGCAGTCAATTTCAAAGACCATTTCAAAGCCATTCTGACAGTCAATTCTGTTTTTCTCTTATGTTTGAAGGGGGAAGGTGGGAGCGATATTCTGTTTGATTTGTGTTATTCCTGAGTATCTGCTCTCTCCTCACATCTATTTAATTGCCTATTGGTGGGTTGAGGGGTGTTGCATGGGGAACCTCTAACCATAGTGCTATCTGTTCCAAACCAACCCACAAGTATTCTTTTCTATGCTGCATTTTTTTTGTGCTCATTATTTGACTCCTAGTGCATTAATGACATTATTCAGTGTTCTGTCACCGCATTGGTGATTGTTACCTATTAAAATAAATTGTGATTAAACTCTAAATACATAAATATTTACCTTTGCAAACAAGCCTGATTCCTTGTTCAGTGTGACCGGGGGGGTCTCAGGAGAAGGGTGTGATATGAGTGGTATATCGTTCAGAATATTGAACTTATAGATAAAAATAAATAATGGTTTCATTTGCGCACTACATGCTGGGCGTGACCTGGGTGTGTGCCAGATTGAAATCACTTACAGCACCCATAATAAGGGAGTGTGAGAACACAGGAGTGCATTTTTTACAGCGAAAAACGAAGGAACACCACTCCAGAAGAGGAAAGATTTTTGATCTCTGGAAAATTATTGAGAATGTGGAGGACCCTGATGAGGGAAGGACGCGAGATATCCCTGGAGTAGCTACCGTAACAGACAGGGGAGAGCTCAAAAGAACATAAGGGGCTGTGTCAGTTAGCAACTCATCCAGCAACAGGCTACACTTGCCCAACATAAGTGTCCACTGCCCCGCCACCACTGTATGTTCCGACCCCAGTGACCACCCTGTCTCCAGAATGCAGAGAGACAAAGGAATTCAAGTGGCACTAGAGGTGGCAAGAGCAGAGCTGGTGAAGCGCAGACGGAGCAAAGAATAAACGAAAGTGGACTAAATGGATGGCAGGCTGTGGACATTTTATTTAGGATAGAGTGCACGTTTAGATAAAGGAATGTGAGGGTGGACGAGTGCGGAGCGCAGAATAGACCATTAAGGTCGGATAAGGGAACTGACAGAGTCGAGAAATGACAAATGGGACACAGAAGACGAGGGTGAGGGTGGTACAGAAGATGGACAGCAGGCATCAGAAATAATGCGAGGGTAGTAGAGAGCCTGTGGAACAAGGTTAAGGAGCAGGTTTGGCCAAGTGGCAGTGGCAAGGGAAAAGGGAAGTGCAGGAAGGAGAGGGGGGAAAGAGTTTGGCATGCAGATGCCACTATTACACAAGGGCCCGGGAGAGCACACTATGTGCCCTGGGCACAAATGGATTAAAATAACTTGATCAAGGTGATCCAGCCCCTCACTGTAGGCGCTGGGAAATGGAATTACGATTTTGAAAGAGATGGTGGGCATTCCTTTAACAGTGGGGGGATTTAAAAGGTTTATTAGCAGACCTTGTTGTGACCAGACAGGGGACATATGGGTCAAGTCAGGATACCCGGGAGTGAAATTGGACGATGTACATGATGGGGCACCTTTCAACAATCTTAGAACACAAGTGTGGGATGGACTACAGCAAACCTATACTGACACCCCAGACCTACAGACTATAATGCAATATACTAGGGGGGAGGACCCCGTGCAGTATATTAAGCTGCAAGAGATGTTGCGGGCGGAGATGGAGGACCAGTGGGATCGATCAGTTCCTATTTTTTACTGTTTCATCAAAAGGGGATTACCCAAGGTGGAGCAAACTGCACGTGAAAAAATAGTGGGCATTGAAGCAAAAGGGTGGGTGAAAATTGAGACGATAATACACCATTGCAAAAGAATTAAGTGCAATAAGGAAGCAGCGCAGTGGATACAGGCAGAGAAAGCGAGATTCGTAGAGAAAAAGCTTGCTAAAATAGCTGTAAAAGGGGCAGCACCCACACCTGCCCCAAAAGGAATGCACAAGTACCTGCAGACGTGAGAATAGCTGCATTCTGCCCTGGGGGAGAACAAGGACAGTGGGGCAGAATGCCTCAGTGCCCCTACCCAGAGTGGCAATGAGGAGGTCAGCAGCACAGGAGGGGTGGCTTCAGAGGAGGAAGCGGTGGATTTGGTGGGATGGGACCTCAGGGAGCAGGTATGGGTCTTTCGCAATGTTGGAGCTATGGAAAGGGAATTTTTCAAAGGAGTGTGGAAGTACAGTGGGCGGGGTATACGGCTCCTACACCAATTATCATCCACCATCCCAGCCCCAACCACAGGTGCCAACACCAAGGGCGATATCCATTCTCTATGAAATACATCACCCTTATACCCAACTGCCACCTCGACCGCTAGGCGCACAAGGGCGAAACCCACAAGTGCACCAGCGTATGCAATGTATAGGAATAGCAATGGCAGTAGCATGCCAACAGCTAACACAGAGGTGAACGTCACCGTCGTACTTTATGGAGGAGTGAGTTTGATGGGGACAAACCTCCCATGGACTAACACATACCCCGACTAGGGCAGCCCACCAAATTCTCTTGTATGCCCAGTACTAGCCATGACAGTCCACCCTGATGAGGAACCCTTGGTGGGTACTGAGATAGGAAACTAACACTTCACCGTCATGTTTGACACAGGTGCCACTAAATCATGCATCAGTGAAGGAAAATGTACACTATTGAGTGAAACTATTGACAAGCAGGGCTTCGCTGGGGCTGTCGCCACAGTTCCATACACTAAAGCGCTTTATCAAAATAGGGGGGAAGGTTGTGCTGGCTTCCCTTTTATACTCTGAAAGTTCCCCAATACATTTGCTGGGCCGTGACTTGCTTATCAAGCTGAACATGACTATCTCCTATACAGACAGTGGTATAGTGTGTGCCACCCCAGGAATGTGTGCCATAAGGGATATGATCATATGTGCACAAGTGGGGAGACGGTAGTTCACGGGATTCCGGTGGATCCAGACATGTTCGTGTACAGGATCACTGTATACCCCAGATTGGTGAAAGTTGCTGCCATGTACCCGCCGATTTTCATTTTCCACCCTGTGCTGTCCCCCGAGCTGGTGGTGGAACAATACTGTCGCTAGGTTTGCAAGGCCTGGTGATTTCGGCAAATATAATTGTCTTAGGGACTGATCCATATGGGTGCGAGTGGCACACTGTGTTTTGTATTGATCCCACGGCACATCTGAGAGAGAGGACTGATGCAGAGTTGTTTGAGGACCAACCTGAAAATGGTGAGATTGTATTGGCTATTTGCATTCCCTTCGAGATTATGGTGCAATATCGGAAAGTACACTGCCCCCTTATGGCCCCTGCAGCGCCACCCCACTTTCTCAATGCAGAAATAGTGCAGGTACCTCTGCGTCTTTGGACCACAAATGCCCATGATTTAGGACTGTTACAAGGAATGACCCCAGTGCAAATAACACTGAAACAGGGTGCAGTTTTGCCTCTAGTGTGACGGTATCCCTAATCCAGGGAGGCAGAGGAGATTAGGGACACCATCACTGCACTGTTATACCAGGGGATAATGGTGCCATCCAACTCCCCATGCAACACAGCCATCTATCCTATGAAAAAGGCAAAGAGAGGCAGTTGGGGGATGATTCAGGATTTACGCCCCCTAAATGATGTAGTACTACAAGAATGTCCTGTGGTCCCAAACCCTACGACAGTACTCTGCAACATTCCCAAGGAAACAACCCACTTTACTGTAGTGGATGTCAAAATCTTTCTTCGCCGTTCCACTGCACCCTGACTCACTATATCACTGTATTTACGCATGGGGGGGATATGTTTCGAACACACTAGTTTACCTCAAGAATACTGCGAGTCCCCCAGTATTTTAACAGAGTACTACACGCAGACTAGGAGAACATTCAAGTACCCAGCAATGTTAACCAGTACGTGGATGATCTGCTGGTGTGCAGTGACCGCGAACTCCAGTGCAGGAAAGATTTTGTGACACTCTTATAGCTCGTAGCATGAAAGGGGTTCAAAGTTGACAAGGCCAAATTATAGCACTTCCTGCAGGAAGTGCTGTACTTGGGGTAATTGATATCTGTGAATGGAAAACTGATCATTCCTGATCGTGCTGCATCTGTGCAGGCTACTACACGACCCGCCACAGTGAAGCAAATTCAAACTTCCTTAGGTAATTATTGTAGAGCCTGGATACTAGATAATGCACCACACACCAGGCCCCTCCTACACTAGGGGCCCAAAAGACTGACACAGGATTGTATGTATGGAGGACATTCTCACTGAGTTTGAAGCACTCAAAATGATGATTTCAACAGCCACAGTGTTAGCGACCCCAGACTACACCCAGGAATTTTACTTAATTTTCACACCAACGGTCAACTCATGACTGCAATACTAACACAGGAAAGCACAATTGGGCCACAAGCCATTGGCCTACTACAGCGGCACTTTAGACTCAGTGATGAAGGGACAATTTGCACGTGAACAGGCACATGCTGCTGCAGCGTTTGTGTTTGGAAAAAAGCTCCACCATAGTGATGGAGTGCTCTGTCAATTTATGCGTGGAGCATGCAGTGTTTGCTTTCCTAGAGAGATCAAAATCCACCCGGAGTACAAAATGAGCATCTGCTTATGAGATCATATTGTCCAGCCCAAACATACAGATCGTTCAGTGCAAAACCGCAAACCCTGCAACATTCTTGACTGAAAAATGCACTGACGAAGACATGGCCCTACATGACTGTATCATAAGAGGGGGAGGGCGACTACCTCCCCAAGGCAAAAGACAGCCCATTCGAGGGGTGGGGGGATCCTCTTTGTTGTTGGGTCAGCAACAATTGAAATGGGCACGTCTTGAGACATACTGGGGTGGCTGTGGTGCACCTAGTGGATGGCAAATACGAAACATTAGCACAGAACAGATTGCCAATGCACTTTTCAACTCAGGCAGTGGAGCTCATATCGCTCATATAAGCGCTACAAGCATCATAAGGGTGCCACGTGACCATCTATTCAGATTCGGCATATGTCACTACAATGGTGCATGCCGGTCCCTCGTGTTGGAAGAGAAGGGCGTTCAGAAGGGCTGATGGTTCCCCATTCCAGCATGGTGCATTGCTAGATGAGCTTAAGCTCACCCATCTGCAGTGGTGGTAGTAAAATGTGTAGTAAAAGGTGTTGCCCACACTTAACACAGACCTGCTCTCTCGGTAATGCTGCCGCAGATGCAGCAGCCAAAATAGCTGCATACCGTCCAGCGCCACAATCGGCAGAATGCCCGGTTCGAAGGTCCAACATTGAGCCACCCCCTGTCCCTTACAATGCTCTACCAACTGCACAAATAATTGAGTTGCAGGGGTGGGCACCAGAGGAAGAAAAACTATGGTTACAAAGGGGGTGCAAACAGTCCTCTACTGACTTATGGAGACAAGAAATAATGGGAATAGCAGTTATGCCATATGAGTTATTGATAGTAAGGTTTGACCAGCTGCTTCATCTGTTGCATATCTCAAAGCAGCACATTGCTGCAGACCATCAAGAAGACTGGTTTGTTCTAAATCTCCAGGAGCAGTTGACCAGTTTTGTCATACTGCACTGCATGTCAGTTACAGCACAGGAATGACATTGCGAACAAAGAGAGGCACTCTGCCCCGCCCTAGAAGCCCATTCCGTGAGTTGTATATAGACTATGCGGACATGTGGCAGAGGTGTAACTGTTTCCGATATTTGATTATCGTCTGCCCCTTCTCCCGATGGGTGGAGGCGGGACCTTGTGCACATTCAGATGCAAAATGCACAGCAAACATTTTTGGGTGTGAAGATTTTCCTTGATGGGGGATGTGTGTAATGTATTAAGATCAGATAATGGCACACTTTTTTTTTAAAAAAACTAATTGTTCAAAGAAATTGCAGCATTACTTGGCATCAAATATTGAATGTGCACCATCTACCACCACCAGGCCAATGGAGTAGTGGAGGGGATCAATGGCCTGCTCAAATGTAGACTGTCCAAGCACTATCGGAACCATTACTCCCAGGCGACCCAATCTACAAGCAGAACTTCGTCTGCCGGTGGAGAGGCCTCAGTTATAACGAGCCATATCGGGCTGTCTTCTCCACTCCCCTTGCTGTCAAGGTAAAGGAGCTGCACTACTGGATCCTCCTATCGGATGTCCGGAGAGCACCCCTGAACACACCATCGAGGCTTTCGATGCCCAACACCCTATTTAAGAGCGTACTGAGACGTTTTAGCTACCTCTTGTTTAACCACTTCGTGCCACTGTTCTCGCGACACATCTGCACTATACAGCACTTTTACACTTAGGGCTGTCTCGCTCGCTTTCTCTCGCGCTCTTTTGTTCTCTCTCTCGCCCTCCCTCTCTCTCGTGCCATCTCTTTCTCCCTCTTTCCCTCTATGCACTTTTACACATAGGGCGCTCTTTCACCCTTCCAAACTCTCTCTCATTCGCTGTTTCTTTCTCTCTCAATAATATGTATCTTTCGAATGGATTACATCCTCCCACTTATTCCTAATCTTTGATATTCAAGTCTGCTTGCAGCTTGCTTCGGAAAAGTTTTTCATAGGGTTGAACGATGTCCAGCATCGAGTCTTGGTCTTCGTCGGCCTCTGCAGCGTTCCTTGTGATGTAGACGCTGTATATAAAGCATACACACTGACCGTTGCCTCAGTGCTGTTTAGTTTCTCTTTGCTGCGTGCTTCGAAGCCAACTCGTCTCGGCAAAATTTAATATGCATAGCTACTTAAAGTATAAACTACGTTTTCGACCTGTCCTCGGCACAAAAATGGGTTTCAAGCGGTGTGCAGACTGTGTGGCAAAAATGTCCCTCGTGGACCTGCACCGCTGTCTGTGATGTTTGGGGACAGGCCACAAGGTGGACTACTGTGGCTCATGTCAATCTGACTGTCAAGAGCTTGCAGGAAAGGAAGGGAAACTTGATGCAGGTAAGCCCTCTCCCAAATCCCGATCCACTACCCCGTCCAAAAGAAAATCTTCACTTGACTCAAGGGATATTTCCCCCTGAGAGTGAGCCTCTGAAACATCGGAGACGTTCGAGGTCCGGTTTATGACGCTTGTCCTCTTCTCACAAGAAGAGTAAGAATCAGCGTTACAGGTCTTTGTCCACTTTCTCTCCTCAAAAGGTAGTGTTCCCTAAGAAAAGCTTGACTGCAGCGGAATGGAAAGGCTTCTGTGTTTTTCAAAGGTAAGCTCCTCCGAGTACACCCCTCAATGAGTCGGGGAAGCGTAGCAACTGCTCCGTGTGGGATCCATCTTCAAGGAAGATGAAGAGGAGGAACACCACTTTGAATATGAATATGGAAGACCAGATGTTCCAGAAGAACTTTATTTCTCCTGAGTGAAAAATGCTGAATCTGGTGGAGACCATTGCGGAAACCAGTAGCTGGGAATCCTCGCCAGAGATTGAATCTGGTAACCCACAAGTGCCTGGTTATGCTATTCCTTCATACAGATCAGTGATCTGTAAAGTGGCTGGATATCTGGAGTGGTCTAGGCCAGCAGCTACTATTGAAACTGATGAACTTGCTGATATGAGACAGTGGTCGAGTAAAGGAGGCTGTGCTACCTTTCCATGCTGCCGTAAGGGTCATGGAAAATTGGCTGAAGCCAGACTCTCTTCCCTCTGTGAATAAAGTCTTGACGAAGAAATACAGAACAGCTTCTGTGGACACTCCTTTTCTGAGCAGGCATCCAATACCAGAGAGTATGGTTGTACACGCAGCAACTCTCTTCTAAGTCTGCAGCTTACCCTTGTTTGTTTTATTAATTTATAATGCGCACCAGACCCAAGGGTAAGAGGGCGCAGCAGTACAGGATATGCAAAGCTTACAAGGGTTTCAAAAGTTACAAGTTACAATTTGCCAAGTGACAATACTATATACATGAAAAGGCGGTAATGCAGTGCAGTAGGTTATTTACAAGGCAATATACAGTCAATTATATACAGGATATGTTTGTACCCTTCCACTCTTGCTGACAGAGGATAGAAAGGTTGACTCTCTAGGAAAGAGAGTATTTAGAGCAGGAAGCATGGTGCTGAAATCGGCCAATGCCATAAGTGCCTTGGCAAAGTACACTCGTACTTTTTGGGGTGTAGCTGCTCTAGCAGCCTGAGGAAAGGAACTGGTTTTTAAGCCTGGTCCAAGATGGTAATGATGCCATGAGGCAATCCTTACAGTCCAGCCTGGATACGATGGATACCTTAAGCAGATCCTTGGCTGTCAGCACTCACAGATGTCATGGCTGAGAAAATCAGGATTTTCGGCGGTTGCTGAAGCACGCCTGTTAGATATGCCCTTTGATGGTACTTTTCTTTTTGGCGATAAGGCTGAGAGCAGTTTGGAGAAGCTGCAAGCTTCTAGGGCTGCAGCTAAGTCATTAGGGGCGGCAATCGGGCAACCTCAACCTTCAGGTTAAGGATGGAGAGGATGTCCTTTTCGCTTCTATTCCTCAATCTGTAGAGGAGAGGACAGTTTTTAAAGAGGGAGTCAAAGAAGAGCGCCTCGAGGAGGTAGAACTCCTTGCGGAACACCTGCAGAGTTACCCTCTGCAGCAGCAAATTGACCCCCTCTCTCATAAGTCTGTGATGGGAGGCAGACTGTCATATCATCATTCCTAAAGAAAACTTCCCGATTGTCCCCCAAAAGGCTGATCTGCCTTTAGTCCTGGATCCGCTCTTCCAACAGGAGGTTCTCATCCTGTTGGAGAAAGGTGCATTAGAACTAGTACCTGTGGCGGAGAGAAAACAGGGTTGGTATTCTCCCTACTTCCTAATTCTCAACAAGGAGGGAGGAGTGTGACCCATCTTGGACTTGAGATGCTTGAAGTTCTTCAGGAAGGACACGTTCAAGATGGTAACTTTTGCAAATCCTTCAGGCCCTTAGACTCTAGGATTGGTTGGTGTCTTTGGACCTTCAGAATGCTTACTTTCATGCGCCCATCCACCAGAAGTACAAAGTACCTGAGGTTTGCAGTTGGTGGTTCTCACTGTCGGGTTCGGCTTCTGCTATTCGGGCTCATCTCAGGGTCTTTACCAAGCTCATGACAGTGGTGGCAGCAAGTCTGAGGGAGGAGATTCACATCTAACCCTACCTGGACGACTGGTTGATCAGGGCTTATTTTCCAGAACAGTCGTAGACTCATCTGTTGCACCTGCCACTTCCTCCACCAGCTGGGCTTCTCCCTGAACATCAAGAAGTCCCACTTGACACCTTCACATAAGCTGCAATTTATTGGAGCAGTCCTGGCTTCAGCCTCGGGAAAACCAGAGTTAAGGGCTCAACATCTCTTGCAGATGGTCCACAAACTTCAGAGCGCCTAACCTCTCCCAGCCCATGACTTGCTATGGTTGCTCGCCTTCATGGCAGACTGTGTTTTTCTGCTCCCAGAAGCCCATCTGAGAATGAAATCCCTTCAGTCGGCTCTCAGATCCCAGTGGTCTCAATTCTCTGGCAGAATTATGGACCTTATTCAGGTCCCGACAAAGGTCTGACAGGATCTTCTGTGGTGGGCCAACTGACAGAATGTGATGAGAGGAGAGCACCCTTTTGGTAACCATAGCCGTACATGACATTTGTGACGGATGCCTCCCTCACAGGAGGGGAGCACACATGAGAGATCTTTCAATAAGAAGACACTGGTCTCAGTCGTAGTCCAGACCCCATATCAACCTGTTAGAGCGAAGGCCAATCAGACTAGCACTGATGACCTTCTTCCCTCAATACGGATTAACAGTGTCCTGATAATGATGGACAACACAGTTGGCATGCACTACCTCAACAAGAGAGGAGACGTAGGGTCACTGCCCCTGTGCAGGGGCAATGAAGCTCTGTTTTTGGGTACTGCAATATGGAATCACTCTTCTGGCAGTTCATCTGGCCAGAGAAAAGAACACAGCGGTGGACGCTCTGAGCAGGCACAGCACGATCTCCGAGTGGGAACTAGCTCAGGAAGTCCTTCTGGAGATCTTTTTCCTTTGGGGAACCCCTCAAGTGGATCTGGTTGCTAACAGTGTCAACCGTAAGTGTGAGCTGTTCTGCTCCAGGGAGTTTCCCCAAAGAAGAGCTCTAGGAGACTTGTGCGTGTTGGACTGGGAGTTTCCACTTCTGTATGCGGTTCCACCAGTCCCTGTCATTCCTCATGTCATCTGGAGATTGAGGAAGTTCGGTAAACCCATGATCCTCATTGCTTCGGATTGGGCTAGGAGTACGTGGTACTTGGACCTACTGGAAATGGCCATCTGCCCTCCAATTTGTCTTCTTCAAAGAGAGGACATACTCTTTCAAGAGGATGGTCTCATTCTTCACCCAGAGATCAGGACTCTCAATCTTCACGCCAGGTGTCTGAAAGGGTGAGCTACAAGGATTGGGACCTCCCGGGAGACGTAATGGAGGTGATGCTTTTGGCTAGAAGACCAGCAACTAAATCCCTGTACCGCTGCCGTTGGATTGCGTTTTGCAGCTGGTGCATGGAAAAGCTTGTAAGTTTCCACATGTCTTTTTTTTATTTTATTTTATTTATTTTTTGCTCCGCCTCACCCATTCTGGGTTGCAAGTGGCCATGGCGAAGAGCTATCTAGCAGCACTATCCATCTTCAAGAGATCTCCGGATGAGGGATCACACTTCAAGGTGCCATTAGTGGTACAATTTCTCAAGGGCCTAACAAATTTGTTCGCGCCTGCACCCTTCATTGTGCTATCATTGTAATTTAAATCTAGTACTAAGATGTCTTAAGGGAGTTCCATTTTAGCCCTCGCATTCATGTCCTATAAGGATGCTCACCTTGAAAACTATCACTTCTGCCCACAGGGTAAGTGAGCTACAAGCACTGTCTTCCAAACCAAATTCAAAACCTTTTTCAAGGACAGAGTGGTCGTCTTTCCATCCGAAAAGTTGTCTCACCTTGCACAACATATCATATTAACATCTTTTTATCCACCTCCTCATCCATCAGGGGAGGAGAGATTGCATTGTCTGGACCCCACAAGGGTATTATGCTACTACATCATTCGAACGGCAAGTGTTTGTCAAGATGACCAGCTCTTCATTGGTTATGCTGGTCAAAGATTGGCTTTGGCGGTCACAAAACAAACTATCTCTATATGGATTGTCATTTGCATTACTCAATGTTACTCGTTTGCAGGCAAAGATTTGCCCGAAGGTTTGAGGGCGCGTTCCACTAGAGAGGGGAGGCTGCTTTCTCGGCTCTGGAAAGAGGTGTACCAGTGCGGGACATTTGCAGAGCAACAACCTGGTCATCCCTTCATACTTTCAGAAGATTTTACTGTGCAGACTCTTTAGCAGGAGAGGAAGTTAAATTTGGAAAGGCTGTCTTTCATAATATAGTGGGAGGATACAATCCTTTCAAAGTTCAAGTTACTTACCCGTGGTAAAGTTTTTTTGACTGGATGTTCCTCCCACGTATTCCTCATCTCCCTCCCATCCATCCCCTCTTACCTGCCTAGAATTTCCATGTCTTACACCTTCCTTTTTCGCAATGTCCAAGATTGTCTCCTCCTATGACTCAGCAAATTAAAGGAGAGAAAAAACTAGAACTGAGGTACTGTCAGCGTACGTGCTTCATATAGCAGCGTCATGAGGGACGCTACGGAGGCCGTCGAAGACCAAGACTCCACACTGTATGATGCTCGACCCTATGAAAAGCAAGCAGACTTGAATATCAAAGATGAATATGTGGGAGGAACATCCAGTCGAAATTACGTTACCAGTGGTAACTCCTTCTCACACTTTCCCTCTCTCGCTATCTTTCTCCCTCTTTCTCTCCATCTCTTTATCCCGCTTTCCTGCTCTCTATAGCCTTTTTCAATAACATCTATCTTTCTCCCTCTTTCCATATAAATATTGCCTTTCAAGTGCAGCAGATGATGTTGCTGGCGCTCTCTAACGACTCGTATATTAAAAAGAGAATTAGTAATGTTAGTGGTTCAAAATGTGCATATTCATATCAGTTTGCCCTACATTATTTTGCGGTGCTGTTTGCACTATCAATGTTTGCATTAGGCATTTATGTAGGAGCTGATTTTATGAGTGCTCATATAAAAATGGGGGTGGGGAGGAAGAGTTCCACAGAAATACCACGGTTAATGTATTCAATGCAAACACAAATGCAACTGTGTCTCGACTTTCTCGAATACACAACTCCAAGGCCACATTTAGTTCTATTCCTGACAAAAGTGTACCCACTAGCCTGGGAGTTTTAGAATTGATTGGTAAACCCCAATTATTTCGCAAATATATTTACGATGCCAGCGGCATCAATAACACCAGTAATTTTTGAATTATTAATGGATACATAAAAAGCCCTATGTGCACAAAAAGACAACGAAAGAGGGCAACATGACACCTATCATGGGCTTGGCTTGGATGCTATAGAGGATGTGTGCCACCCAGAATTGTCCAACAGTTGGTATATGGACATGAGCACTGTGGGGAGAGAAAAAGTGAATGGGAGGAGTTGTTTGTTAATGACACATGCATCAGGAGACCCCAAGGTCTTAGTGCCGCAGAAAGTATCCATTATAGAGGCTCAATGTCCAATACGTCCAGCACTATGTAGGATACAAGGCACTTTCCAGGCATACAGTGTAAGGCTTGAAGTATCGGATGCAGGTGAACTTCAGTGCAACAACAATCCCAGAACTGTCCAGTGTCTCCCGAGGCCACAATTGGTGGTACAAGGAATCAAATATGTGGCGAACGAGTGGCAAGAAACAACGCTGAGTTGCTTGGCAGGTGGATTGATAGGGTTTGATACAGTCCTGGCCCGAGTGAATACAGCATGTGCACCATTCTGGACCGATCATATTGCAAAACTGACGTGGATATAGGCAATGGAGAACCCCGTAAAAGTGCACTGAGAGGCGATATATGGACCTTGCTTTTACAATGAAGGGACTGTTCCTGTGGGGGCCAGTGAATGTTGCAACAAAACTTTGTTCATCCCAGACCTCAAGAAAGGTACAGCCTCATTGATGCACTATTACTGAGTGTGCGGTCAGCAGGCGTGCTTGCACCTCCCCCCATCATGGAGGGTCTACTGTTCGCTCACTACCCTACACTCAGCACTGCTTGTAATACCAGAAGACCACCTCAAAGGGGGGGCCAGCAGACTTATTCCCACAAATGGCAGTTCCCACATCCGGTGTGCCCACCAGAAAAAAAAATTACAGGCACTGGAGTTCCACATCCTTCCTGAAAGCGAAAGAAAAGATCTAACTCCCTAACCCATGACTCATCCGAACTTCTCCGCAAGATACCTGATGAGTACAGGCTATTCATTAGCACTGAAACGTTCTTTGCATCACTATTACTGCCTGGGGTCCAAGCAGCCGCCAATGCCAAATGGGTGCAGATCGTCCGCTGGGAACTGAGACAGCTGGCAAATGATACTGAACAAGGGTTCAACGCCATAAAAGTAGAGTTGCAGGCCCTAAAATTAATGACCATGCAAAACCGCTATGTTGACCTCAGAACGATGGAAGGAGCGTGTGCAAAAGGATCTGGGCCTAAAACAGAAAATGGATCCCTCACACAAATAGGAGCCATACACTGGGAGTGCGCATGAAAAAAGAAGCTGGAATACACAGCGAGGACTGGTTTTAAAACATTTTCTTGTTGGCCCCTTCCTGGCTACGAGCAATACAGAAGATGCTTGCCCCTGTTATTGTGTTTGTGCTGGTCATCTTTGGTGCCTGCCAGTTGGTCCTTAGATGTTAGCGCTAAGATGGTCTCAATTGGAGTATCCAGTGCCCCTCGCTGTACCACAGAACACAGTACCCATACCGATGACGCAAACAAACCCTGCATGATCCCCATTGAACACAGGTTGCATCCTGTGGCATTATCACTACACCCCCACCAGATCCTGAACACTATACCGAACACTTGGTGATTTAGCTGCGGATTGGGAATGTATATACATGACTTGCACACCCAGAGTATGCCCAGTCTGGAGCAGGTTTGTGCAGTGTGTGTAGAGCATGGGTTCCTAAAAATGGATTGCCATCGAATTTGGAAGTAGAAAGATTAGAAAGGGTGTAGATACTGAGAGAGAATGACTATTGGGAGATACAAGGGGCAAACGTGTGGGGGGAATTCATTCATGTAGAATTAACGAAAGGGGGGAATGTTGGGAAGGAGGGAGGGCCCCCCAAGCAATTCCAAATGAGAAACAAACTGTAAACCACACGTCAAGTGAGCAGGGGGTACTGGGTCGTACGCATAGGAGAATGTATGACTGCTTAATGCATGCATTAGAAGCTATATAGTTCACACAAGTGTAAATGTCATCTTGGTAATTGGCAGCCATTTTTTGTACTTGGGCCCAAGTGCAGCGAAAAGTACCAAACATGTTAGTCGATTTGCATGACCCACACAGACATAACCCCCACCACAAGTGCGCTTCGGCGAGATGCACACCTGCCATTGTCTTCAAGGCACTAGGCCTTTGTGCCCCAGGAAGAATGTGCTCTGCAAGGCCACGACAAGGGCGCAGAGCACCTCTTGGCAGTTACATTCCACGATTTAAAGATACAGATGACATGACCCATCAGCGCCAACACCCCACATGTCAGAGTTACAATCCTCCTATGTTTTGATCGCAAGACCCCACATACCAAAGTGCCAGCCAGGCCCATACCGCCGACCATAAAACGGTAAGATCCCTGATCAATCAGAAAGCAGGGCTAGCTTGCCTTCACATTTGGGCCACGTGATTTGTGCTGTGAGGTGCCAGGCAGGGATGAAATTCTAGTTCAAAAGCGAGGATGGAGAACCCTGGAGGCTGCTGGCGCATCTGGGAGCGAGTGAAGTATGCAGGTTGGTATGACCTTGCCTTTCCCTCTGGGCTCATCTCAGTGTGAGCCAGGTTCACCATTACAGTGATAGAGTAGCATTGTTTTTAGAATAAGTAATTGCTTGTTGGGCCCTGTTTTATGCCTTTGGAAAAGCTCACCTTCCCTAGTCAACAAAAACAACCTCACCACAGCCTCCCTTACCTACAAAGAAGCCGTCCTAGCTGCTAAAAATGAAGTATACAACTAAAGGATCACTCAAGCCCAATCAAATACCAAGGAACTCTTGAAGATCCTTAAGGAACTGGAATCCCCTGTTGCCCCGCTTGATACATGCACCCCGGACACTGAATGGTGCTCCAATATTCAAAAGGCACTGCTTGATAAAATTGCCTTGCTCCAAGACAAGATTAAAACTAAAAAAAGCCACCTCGCCGACTCAACGGGTAACCCCTCATCATACAAAACCCTTTCTCCCAAACATTCCCTCCAACCTTTCAGCTTCTCACCCCTCACCATTAAGGAAGTCGAAAATATCATAACGAAGCTTAAGCCTCGTTCTTGCAAAGGTGCATGATCTTGCCCCTTTCATTACCTCTTTCATTAATGCCTCTTTCAAATCGGGCATTGTACCGGACAACCTTAAGGATGCTTGGGTCATCCCATTAATCAAAAAACCTAATCTTGATCCTAGTAATCCTTCTAACTACAGGCCCATCACCACGGTGCCCTACCTTCTCAAAATTCTGGACTGCGAAGCCTATCTCCAAATCCAAGACTATCTTGAAACCAACAATCTTCTAGGGCTTAGACAATCTGTCTTCCGTCCTAGCACAGTACTGAGACAGCCTTAATCGACTTGAAAACCCAAATTGAGGAGCTGAAAGACAAGGGCAAACTGGCACTCCTGCTCCTCCTTGATCTTTCAGCTGCCTTTGATTTGGTCGATCACCAAATCCTCTGCCACCACCTCAACATTGCGGCCCACTTCTCCGACGCAGCCACATCTTGGATTAGCTCTTTTGTGGCAAACAGAACCATGAGGGTTTTCTCTCCCATAGCCGCAGCTGATCCAGCCGACGTCCAGTGCGGAGTTCCACAAGGATCTTGTGTATCTCCCACACTTTACAACGTGTTTACTAAACCACTCTTTGATATACTTGACTATCTGGGTGTCTCCTGCACTAATTATGTGGATGACACCCAGATACTCATCCCTATCACTGGCGATTATGTAACAGATGCCAAAGCGCTCAATACAGTCTACACTGTCATTCAAGCCTGGATGGCTCATCATGGGCTTTGCCTTACTGATGGAAAGACGGAATTAATCATTCTTGGATATCAATACAAACTCTCTAAACTTGACCCCAAGTTCAATTCCTTCATTATTGATATGAACGATATTAAAGTCTCCGTCACTAAAACACTTGGAATATATCTTGACTCGACTCTATCCCTCAATCGACAAACCAACGCAGTTGTCTCAGAATCATCCTATACTTGCAAATTGATTACAGCATGTCGCCCATTCTTGACTACGGAGAACTCTCTGATTCTCGCCAGAACCCTCATCATGTCCAAAATCGATTCTTGCAACGCCCTCGACCTAGGAACTAGTCAAAGAAACATTGATAAACTCCAGGCCATGCAGAACAATGCCATAAGGGCAGCTCTCAACGTTCCTAGGCGTTCCCACATATCTAACAGGAGACGCAACTTGCACTGGCTACCCATTACTCACCGCATATCCCTCAAAGCACTTGTTCTAACACACAAGGCCCAGAACAGCGCAGCCCCGGCCTACCTTTCCACGCGCTTCATACAACACACAGCAACGAGACCACTAAGATCATCTCAGGCTCATACGCTGATTATTCCCAGCTTCAAGCTACAGACAGCCGGAGGCTCTAGCTTCCCTGTCCTCGCGGCTAAGCTCTGGAACACTCTTCCCAATGCTCTCAGAAACGTTCCTCACATCTATGCCTTCAAAGCTAAAACTAAACTGTGGTTAGATGAACGGGACGCCACAGCCTCCTCTCTATAAGCCTTACACCTGTCAATTCCATTACCGACTGCTCATTGTACATAGACTGTTTTTTACTGCATTCTTAGATTCGCTCCTCTCCTCTCTGTTGATGCTCTGAATTCTATGTAAATATGTGTAAAAATGTTTAGTGTATCTATTTGCTGTAACTTGTAGCCACCTCCTTAAACATGCGCCAAGATGCCCCGGGGCAAGGTGCGCACTATAAATAAACAAAATACAAATACAAAATACGAGCCCAGCAGCACGACGGAGACGTTCCAGACGGCTGGGACCAATGGCCTAGTATCTATCCCATATGGAGTGGGCCACCCATTTATAGGGTTGCTTCAACCAGCCACGCAGGTTTGCACTGTATATGATGACGCCAGGTGTCCTTTTTAACTTGCTGCACATCCCCAATTGGGAAAACATTTTGCGGGGGCAAAGTTCTTTGCTGATGCAGTTCTATTCTGTAGAAATAAATACTTGTTATCCCTGCAAGCAGTGACTTGGGCTTTTTTTCAATAGCGGGTTGCATTTTTTTTCTGTTGTGAGAATGCAGGGGCGTGCCTTCTGGTGCTAATAGCACCCTCGCTGGTGGACAGAATCGGGAGGTAGCAGCCCGGGGTCACATGTTAAAGGCCCAAGCTAGAATCTAGCAGCAGATAACAAACGATAAAGCATTAGATATCAATCAAAATGTCAAGAATCTCAAAAAGATGCAGATAGATTGCTGTCAGATGTTCGGTAAACGGTCATCACCAAAGAGTTCCTACTCTACCAACTGGGCAGATGCCCATTTCAACCTCCTAAAACGAACTCTGAATTGTGTTGGTGTAACTCTGCATGTCCTTGGCTCTTCCCCTTGGAACTATCCCACTGCAGCTCTGGCTGAAACTGAATTGCGTGAAGGTCTGCCAAACCCAAAGGTCCTACTCTAGGCTTCCTACAAAAGTTGAGGGGCATGCACCAGCATGACTTTTGAGTTTGCTCTCCTTCTTGTACCCTCGTTATTTGATGCAGCTTCGTGGCTGCCCATAGAGCGCTGCAACATTTTAAATAGATATAATAAAACCGGGATTTAATAAAATGATCAAAAGATAAAATGCCATCCATGTACATTAATTTCTTTGAGTACATATATAGCTCACTGTTTAAATTAATGCAAACCAAAGTCAAAGTAGTTGCATTACAAAAAATGTTTAACCCCTTGCCACGCAAACAGCAACCTTCTGCACGTCTGAGCAGTCGCAACCAAGACCATGAAAAGCATAGGATTGTGGTGTATGGGCGTGTGCCCAAATTCTCATGTGTTGTGCCTTCTGTGAGAATTCACCTGTTTATCATAGCCTACAAAGCAAATGCCCAAAGACAGACATGATTTAGTGATTGTGAGGGTATATATGAAGGATAATATCAGGGGTGGGGGGGGAGTGGGGAGTCACAAATGCAAGTTGCAAGCTAACAGACAGCCATAGAAAAGCCACTTTCCACCTCAATTCTATGCATGCACACAGCACACCGTTTCTTATACGTCAAAGGTCAAATATCACTATTCATTGCCGAGTGCACATTTTGCACCCTGATATTATGCTCATGTTGTATAAGTAAGGCATTATGTCTTGACATTTTTGTTTTTGTACATATGTAGCTTGGAGGAAGCGCCAAAGAGTGTGAAACGTGTTGGCAGCAAAAGGAAGTGTGAATAAAGATGTAAAACTTAAAATGGTTCTCGCCTGTGTTTTTTCTGTGCCCGAGTCTTCCTTTGCACTGAACCTTTTTGTCCTCCTGGGTTTCAGGTGTGATTGCCTCTCAGGCTTGTGCAGCTTTCCCATGTGTGAAGTGGGATCCATCCCCCGGATCATCTCTCGTGGAGATGGGACACCCGGCAAGTGCTGTGATGTCTTCGAATGCGTCAACGGTAAGTGCATTTATTTTTCTGCAAGCCCACGGGTATTTATTGAAACGGTGGGAGTGCTATGGCATGGTTAGAACGCGTGGAGAGGATTGGCCCTCCTTTTGTGAATGATTTGGACAGTGTCACCCCGAACCAATTCGGGAACAGAAAGCGAATGGGGGTACTCCTGGTGCGCGATGCATTCAGAATGTTGCATCCAGCAAAGCGAGCTTATTGCGAGAACTGCGCCTTCCCCTTCCCAGAAGGCACCGCTTGCTGCCGATTTCTAGCAAATTAATGGCACACGGCAAGATACCATTCAGATTCTGCTTTGATGAAACTGCAAGAAGGAAGGCTTCAGAAGTTATTAATTGGAAGCTGACGTCCGTTTATCCGTCCTAAATATTTGTGCACGAGTGCTAATGCCTGGAGCATGAAGTTGGCCACGTGGTTTGCTGTGTTTAAACGCAAGGCGATTTTGTTCAACTGTGCTTGACACCACTTTGTGTTCCAGGGCAAATAATCGCTTCCTTTTTCATCAACGCGTGGCAAGGGACTATTTGGTAGGCATGTGCCTTGTCTGGCTGTTCAAGACGTTTCCACACAGCAAATTGGGCTTACTATTGTGGGCCGCTGAGTGGTGGGTGGAGGTGCTGGCATGGACATCTAACTTTAAGTAAAACATCTTTCCACTGGAAAGGAGAACACTGCCCAATGCTATCTGAACAGAAACGAATACACTGTCTTTTTTAATGTTCAGCTAGGAGAGCCCTTACTTGGGGAGGGTTGAGCTGGAGATGGCATGGTGTGTATTATAATGATTGATTCTGTGGTGCTTAAGTCACTTTGGATTTCCGAAGGTCTGATGAGAAGTACCAAAGTGGGGTTGTGAACTGACTTGTATTGCTGGCAGGTGTGTGAATGCCGCATTTTCTATTTTTTATATTGTGTGTGTTTTTTTTTTTAATTTTACAGTGCACCTTTTCCATGTACACAGCCTCATGACACTGCTCATCTTCCTGTGTGATCATAAGCTGTGGTTGATTGTCGTTGGTGAATTACTTAGGTTTTCACATACTTGCATATTGCACAACTAAATCTTCTTAGACCTCAGTCCACACAAAAACATGTTACACTCAGCATTTATTCACAAATGATTCCATATAGCCATTTCTGGAAGCGTTAGAGGGCCTTTTATAGTCCATATTTATTTAAAGTTTTGGAAAGCATTGCTAGTACACAGGATAATAAAGGGCTCCGTATCAGTACCTTGCGACTAACACAATGCAAAAATCCATTCTAGTCCTTTGGCAGGGATATTCCTGTCTCATGACTTTAAGAAACCCATTTTAATGCTGTGAGACAGGTCTCCATTTATTATGCACTTTGCTGTTGTAGCTGGCATGTATTTCACCCTAGAGTGGTCAGAATGTCGTTCAATATAAGTGATTACGAATCATCCAAATACAATTGTTTAAGACCTCGTCATACAGAGAAAACAAGAAAGAAAACAATTTTACAGTGAATTTATAGAAAACCAAATTACAGTACCACATTCTGTCGTCAATGTAGAGTTGAATGATTTATGAGCCGGGTCAGGGGGCAGGGAAGAAAATTGGAGAGAAAAAAACTTGCAATTAGATCCAGATGATATTGGATTGATAATGTGCGCCTGATGAGAGAAGAAATGGTGCATGTCTTACCTAAAGTTTGTACATCTATGAAGATGGTGTATATATGATATCACTAGTTAAGAGAATGTAGACTTGTCTCTTGTTTAAAATCAGAAACTAGTAAGTAATAGTTGCAAATGACCTAGGCCAGGTGGTTTAGTATACTCCATTAATAATGAGCCCTCATTATATCTAGAAGTACAAAGGACATAAATGCATAACTTGTTGATTTCTCTAATTTTCGTATTGACTATTTAGTAGTCCATATTGGATCTGCAAATGAAGTGGAAAAATTCCTGCATCAGTACTGGTATTATTTAATGGTTTCAAAGCTAAAGGGTATAATCTTGAATGTGCCGTGAGCTCAAGTTAGTGGTAGGAGGCAATTGGGTGGTGCAAAGACATTGGTCGCTCTTGGTAGCTGAAGTTTTGACGTGGATAGCACCTGTCTGCATGGTTGTATTTCATGTGTGGGTGGTTAGCCAGAGTGATATAGTTGGTTTACTCCTGGTGCGGCTAGTTAAAGAAGGAGCAGAATACTAATAATGTGATGTGATATAAAGATATACCCTGGTTAGTGTCATGCTTACCTCTACAGTCATGTATTCTATATCTAGTTCAGTACTTACCAGTTCCTGTTATGGGGGTACTGTGATGAGCGGTCACATACTATGTTTTCACTGTGTCTACCATCACAAAAAGGGTTTAAATAATAAAACATTGTCGTCGCACGCTCTGTGTGACGTCACATTGTTGTGACATGATCTCCGTTTGCAACGTATCTGTGTACTTATAACTCATATAGGTAGTGTATAATCTGTTACTGAATTTTTTGGTGATTTTATCCTCATAATAGGAATTGTTTGTTGGATGTACATTAAAGGACAGTTTTCAGAATGTGGGATATGAACTGTTATACAAGAAATTCATAAATGCTAGGAGGGGTTTGATAATGTTATATGCATGTTGTGAGCCATATTGCTGGAAATGGCTATATTAGGTTATGTGATTATGTTCTAATCGTAATGGTGAATAGTCCCATGTAGGTTGCAAGTCAATTCTTGACAGCTTAGTTTGCAAAGTTTCCCTAGCTCTGTGATGGTGATTTGAACATGGGCAGTGGTTTTGAGTGGGTGTAATGCCTACCCTCTGTTCAGTTAGGAGAAAATGGAGATTGATCATAGTGAGGTTTAGCCTTGTGGTTTGGGTATCAAATACCAAATATTATGTAGGTCATGAATGTTACAAATATACTATTGAGTATAAAACAGTTTCATAGGTGATGTTCATTTTAAATAAGAGAAACATGAATGTCATGCTCAGTGAGTCTAATTGTATAATTATACCATAATCATTCTAGCATGCTGCTCCGTGTGCATTATAGAAAATTCTTTATCGGTCAAGGGTCCGGAAGGTTCCTAATGCATTGATTGTGAATGTAAAAGGTGCATGATTTCAAGTAGACATACCATATATCCCATATCCAGTAAGGATACATGAAGATAAGTTATGATTGTGTTTTAAGTAGTTTGTTATGAATAACCTCATACTGCTTATAACATCATTACAATGCATGTTGATGAATATAAAACCGTATAAAATTGAGTTTCATAGGTCATAAAAGGTAGATAATCATAGGTGATTAGTATTAAAGAAAACTGCATTTCATGCACCGTGTTGAGTCCCTCTGTCCCAATTCTCAATTTACATATCAATCTGACTTCCATTTGCCGCAATTTCAACTCTTTGTTGGTGCCACTTTTTCCCCATATCAGTCGTCATATTCCAATAAATCTAATTTCCTTCTTTGACTCCATTTGATGAGATTTCTGCCAATGTGCTGCGAGTGGCAACTTGGGGTCCAAGCTACCAAGCATGCCAGTGTGCTCAGATTCTGGTTCAGTTCTGCTACCAATATACATGTACACTTTTTTGCAAACACAAATGACTGCATAGACAACATACTTGGTTTTGCAATTAATACATTCTCTGATTTGCATTTTCCTTCTGTCATCAATTGCAAACTGCATGTTTGTACATACAACTGCCACATATGTAGACGCTGCTCTTGTTTTAGTCTTTCTACCACCCCTTTGTTACCGAAGTTTGGTGTTCGATATATCATAAGCAATAGGGCAAAGCTTGGTTCTCAAATTAGGGGCTTTAGTATAAATGATGTTGGGCTTGCTCCCCTAAAATGTTTGCTTTTATCCAACATGAGTAAGTGTCAATGTTTGGCATGAATCCTGTATAGTCGGTTGTTGTCACTGCAGAATTGTATTACCATTCTGATCTCTTCTGTTTTTCAATCTTTGTTCCTCTGTTTGGGTGTAAGCAGTTCTCATCTCTCCATCTGTTTCGCTTTAAGGGTACTGATTTTATAACCATGTTCTTGAAACCTTTGTTTCAGTATTTCAAGTTCTTGGTTGCAGTGCCATGTCCCACTGCAGTTCTTATGTGCCCTTACCAATTCCCCTGTAGAGATGTTCTCTGTCGTATTTCTGCAGGGACAGATGGTAGCTAGGAGCGTGGAATTGGCGTTTGTTTCTTTGCCAAATATCTTGATTTGACTTTTTTCATCTCTAATCTAGATCATGAGATCCCAAAAATCTATTTCCCTTGTACTTGTCCATACTATACTACTGCGGCATACGGCATAGCTAGAAGACCAGTGTGTACACAGAAATTCCCTTGATTATATCACATTAAAAGATTAAATTACCCAATGCAGAACCTAGTGTGTCTATATGCCTAACCCAATGAACTGAACTAGTACCTTGTGACTGTTCACTAGTTTATCTGTTTGTTTTATGATCTCTGTCTTGTTCCATGACACACCTTCAGTTCAGGTTCTACATTTACAGGAACTTCTGATGCAATTTAGTTGTATGAAGACATCCATGTCCTGAGGGGGCAAAGCACCCCCAAACCATCATGCTCCCAATACCATACTTGACCATTTGGGATGCTCTTCTTTTGTGGAAACAGCGGTTTTGACAAACATGACATTTCTCATCGAGGACAACAAGTTGTCTTGTATCTCCAGATAAAATGTTTCGGAAGTCTTGTGCATTGCGTTAGTGCTCCTAGGAGACTTCAGACAGGGCAGTCCGTTTTGGTTTAAAGAGAACATTGGTTTCCTCCTGGCTATTCATTCATGAACCACGTACTTGTTCCGTTCCTCTTCTAATAGATGAGTTGTGAATGCCAGATTCTATTAAGGTGGGGCTGTTATGCAGTGCCTCAAATGGTAGTGTTTTTTTCAACTTCTTGGATGATTTGGCTATTTGTAGTTGAAGTAATTTTGGTAGTATGTCTACTTCTGCAGTTATCTTGATAGTCCGTCTGACAGTATATTGGTGGAGCCCGAATACCAAAATGGTTTTGTGGCGTTTCCAAGAGTGATAGACATGAATCGCTGCTTTTCTGAGGTTGCAGAGATTTTGATAGATGTGACCAGTTTGCATGATCTTAGAAGACCAAACAAACGTTACTGAGCTTTTATATAGGATAGTTCCTCCCAAACTCACCCCATAATCTTAGTTTAAATCCCCGATACAAGTTATTCACTTTAACTGCTTTCGTAAAAAGCTTTGTAGCGCAGGCTTGCAATTATTGTCGGTGCTGCTAGGGTGTGGATATCGGCGACCTCCACAGTTAAGCGGTTAATTCAGCCGATCAAATCAGTTTCTCTTTTGTACATAACCAGACTCTTGATTACCCATTGCATGTTCAATTCGTAGTTTTGTTTCAAAAGTCAGACGCGGCTAACATAAACTGTTTTTTTTTATTTTTATTGTTTTAATTGCAACATGCTATCACAGTAAAACTATGGAATTTCTGTATTTATCATTGGGGTTCACAAACCTTTTCTTTGTTCATCTGAGACTACACATGGAGACAGTCCTCGCAGACATTATTAACAGTGGCGGCCCTGTGCATCACATTCCAGTTAAGGTTGATGACTGGGTGCTACTGTCTGGTGCAATCGGGTATGTGACCAGGTTGCCATTGATGATCTCCAGCACCTTGCATTGTGATGGGTCATTGGGGTAAGAGCGAGTTCTTTGTGGTGGGGGATGAGGGTGCATGCAGAGGGGAACGGCTGGGTTACCTCTGCCATTCATGTTCTTGCATAAGTGGCCTTATTTCAGACATTGTAGAGTGGGAGACATTTCACTCCAGGTTATTTGCAAATGGCAATTTCCATGAATTTTCATGCAGAATAAGAGAACAATTGGAGAGAATATAGTAGGTTGTCCCTTAACGGTACCTGCCTGCATGTTAGGTTGTGATGCAGTATGTAGTTGACTTTGTCAGTTGCTAGTGTAAGATACAGGTCTTGCTTATTGTATCCTTAACCTATGTAGGGTTTAGTCGTGACTCTGCAATTGGAATATCTGTGGTGTGGTGGGAAATGAGGCCCCGGTTATTGACTACAATTGTAGACTGTGTGTTTGTGACCTGACATTGCCTAACATTGTGTGATATAGTTTAACGAGGCATAGCAAGATATGAGAGGGTAAAACAAGGAACATGGCCACCTCCCCACCAGCAAACCGCTACTATTTTTACAAAATATGATTCCCCTCATTACCCAAAGTGCTACAGATTATGGTTGTCATGACAGATTGGTAGATAAAGGTTCTCACTCTAATATGTAAAAGCAGGACCCTATTTCACCTTTCTTAGTACGCTGGTTGGCTCAGCCATTGCAGTACTGTTATGTGCCTAGTGGGGGGCCCCCTGGTACATTTGCTCATTTGATCAACTCTCATTGTGCTGTGATTGGTGTCCGTCTGGTAATTAGGGCTGCACCAGAATCTTTTATCGTTTGCTACATAGATCTCTCCTAATGTTCTCTCAGATGCCCTCTGTCCAAAATAAAACCCCAGCCAGAGCTGCCAGGCCAAAAGAATCTCTCTCCTTTTCCAGGGTGCCCTCACTTAATTTAGTGTTGATGCAGCTCCATAACTTAAGACTCATTGAAATGGCAACAGAATCATGAATGCAAAGAACTGTACATCTTATACCAGCACAGTGATGTCCGTTCATAGATGGCTTCTCCCAGAAGGATAATTAATGGATGGGACGGAGGAGTTACAGGGGGCAAAATGCCTGCTGCGGAAGTGGAATGGGCAGTCTCAATTTGCGATCCTGGACCCATACTAATCTCCAGAGGAAATCCTTCCTGAACAGCTCTGCATAGTCGGGGGAGGGGGAGGGGGAGGGGGCAAGGCATAACAGGAATTTTAGTCCAAAACATCTGGAGAGCCAAAGGTTTGACGCCTTAGACTAGACTCGTGAACTTTCTAAAGCCTGGGTGAGAATGTAGTGTTTACTTGACTTAAGTGTGGGAGTGGGCAGAGCTTGCAATGATTTCCTTTAGAAATCCGGACAAAAAGGTACAGCTTAAGCGTTTAAGGAATTAACTGGAGAGGGATGTCTAGCGGTCTTTAAGGGTTAACAAATGAGTGTATTGGTGCATACATAAGCTGTTCACAACCATCTATCACAGGAGTGCTCAGTTAGAGCCTCAAAATCAAAATAAAACCTCTCTTCTCATTGTACTGTTAGATTTACACCAAATTACTCTTTCATATAGGAGGCCTGTATTTTTTGCAGAAAGTAATGTAGGAGCAAAAGGCTCTATAAGGGACTCTCATGTTGGACCCATTGGTGGTACACATAGTTTTAGAACTGCGATTGGCGTAGGAGCAGTTTGAAGAAGGGTTATGTTGACTTATACCGCACAATACTACCATCCAGGTGCTCATGTGGCTCTGCAGGAAAGTGGACGGGGTATGGTAGTGAGGGTAGAGTGATAGGATAGGCCCAGAACCAGGAGAAACTGGCATGTGTGTTGGATTGAAGATGGGTGGATTGCGGGCACTGGCTTGTATCCCCAAGGGTGAGGCCCAGTGCTTGTGTTTATTGTATGTCCGATTATGTTGGGTGTGTACTTGTATGTTTTATGGGTGAATTGGCTGGTATTTAAGGTTGTGGTCGTGCGCAATGGCTTGTTGTATCCGTAGGGGTAGGGTCCGGTTTCTGGTTGTATGCTAGTGTTACTTATGTTTAGTGTGTGTTTGTGTATAGTTTGGCTAGCCCATAAGGCAGGTATAGTACTTGGGAGGGATGTTGGAGCGGAGCAGGAGGCGGTGGTTAGTACATTGGGAATTCTCAAAGCTCTTTTAGGTGGCTAATCTTCACAATTCTATCTAATGTGACGCCTGACTAATAAGAGTGGTGGTGTGGAGGATGGGTGGTCTATCAATTATGTACGGTTTGTGGTCTTGGAAGGCGGCAGGATAGATTAACTATGAAGGTCTTGCAAATTCTTAAAAATCCCACTAGACCTGCAGGTTGAGTTCCTTAGTTTACATACTCGACCTAAGAGAAATGTATTTGCATTTTTTTCAAGTGCTCACACTGCCCGGGGGCATCGAGGCACTGTTAGAGAATTTTGTTGTTGTCTTAGTTGCATATTTATAATGCACTTAAACACCCAGAGGTTTCTAAGCACGGACCCGGGTTCGAACCTGTGTTGATTTGTGTAGTCTTGCTTCCAAGCCGAGCATGTTGCCACTGAGCTATCCTCCCGGGATGCACTTGCCCCAAGGTGACTGGTTACAAAATATGTACCCATGCTTTTTGCAAAATGATGACTGAGTGTGTTTGCAGTAAATGAAAAATACATTTCTAACATCCTCATACTCGCCAGCAAGGTCAATCATGCAAATGGTACTCGCCCCTCATAGAAACTATTTGCCAATGCTAGTGGGCTAGTAGATTTTGCAAACCATGCTATAGGTATTATGTTACCGCTATGGCCTGCTAAATAAGTAATTGTGTGTTCTGTTCTTCTATCAGTGCCCCTGTTATGCCCTTTGACTCTGCTATGAGCTGCATACCATTTTTCAATTCATTGGTGCCATGGAAAGGGACACTAAACAAAGGCTTGGAGTGTCACTTTAATTCATTGAACTGCCCTCCTGTTAATAACATATTTTTTCCTTGGTTTGCAGAGCATACCCAGCCATCATGAATAGTTATTTTGATAGATAGAAGGCTGTTTTTTCTTTTATTTAGTATTAAATGAGATACCTGCTTCAAATGAAGGACATGGCGTTATTTGTCATCGCCCGCCCTCCCTTGCCGCCCATGTGCAACCCGCCCACCCCACACACACAAGTTGCCTGGTTATTTTGTCTGCTTTTTCAGAGCAAACCAGTCTTTCTTCGTATTTTAGTAAGTAGTGGTCATGCAGTATTATGGCTGTTGTGTGCTGTGAATGTAGTAGTTTCCAGGCAGCAAGGTCCGAGGTAGAAGGTAGCACTGTGACGGGCTGTCTGGGGCTTTGAAGGCAGCGACCATGTTTTCCGACAGCCAGTGTGGTGGGTGTGGGTGTCGAGGGGGCAGTTAAGGTCATGTCTGGATTCACAGCTCATTTGCGTTTCGCGGGTCAGGGCAGACAATGGCCACTTCCTCTGTTTTTGTGGTGGCATGGGGCCAGCTCACTGGGAAGCGCAGCCACACAAAAGAGAGGGATCTTTCCTCCGTGGTGAGGCTCAGCCGCAGGGGTGGCATTTTACTGGTTTATCCTTTCATTGTGGCTGCCTCGTTGGGGGACGAGCCAATTGTTTAGATGGAGTTGCGTGTTTGTAGCCTCTTCTCTTTGCCTGGGGAATGTAGATGGAAATTAATTTATAACGCGGAGACATCGTGCTTCCAACGGGGCAACATGACGCAGAATAGCTTAATTGTGTGCCGATTAGTGCCTGTTGAACCTGCAATCGGTCATTATGATGTAATGCGATCAATGAGGCTAGTTCTTTTGGAAGGGAGCGATTGGAACGTGGAGCAGTGTATTTTGGGGGAGTGCCTTCAACATTCTCAGGATTTCTGCCAGAGGGCAGTTTTCTTTTCCGATTTCTGTTCCTACCACCCGCAATGGAATAATGGATATGTTTTAAAAGAACAATGAGTTTGCTTGGGAAGGATTTCAGTCTGTGTCCCAGAATGGCAATAGCTCATTCCCCCGAGACCACAGTCTGGGATGGGACGGTCAGGGGCCCTCTGTTCTTGTCCACTGATAATCCAGGCACCAGAATTATTCCAGCACAAAGCTTTGCAGTTCTAGGCAGGAGTCTGTCCCCACTGTCGTCTGTGCGTTTAGTTCCGATAACCAAAGAATGCTTGCAATTGTGTGCCTCAGGAACCCACTGCGTGCTCCTTTACTTTCTGTTGAAGCGGGTTCGCCCCAACCATCCTTGTTCCTAAATACCCTTATGCCCACTAACGTCTGGCGCTCTTTGACTTGGTCCCCATGCACTTCTTTAGTTGGGCTACTTCTCTTGCATTTTGTTGGTGTACATAGCCTTGTGCGCGTCCATATTGGTACCATCTGACACGTTCGAGCAAATACATTTTGCATCATGCAATACTGGAAGTGAGTTTGTCTCTTAGTGCTTCTGGGATATACAAGGTGGTTGAGTCATAAGAAAATGGCAATTAACCCAGGATCACACGAGTTTGGTAAGGGGGAGCATGCATTTGTTGACAATCTTAGAGGGCATAGCAGTGACAGCCCACACTTTGGCAGCACCACTATAATTGACACATTTAGCAAAATCCCCTCCGCGCTGCATACCACTAACCCACCGGATTCATTAGCCATTAGCCTCCCCTCTTCATCGTTAGTAGACGACTCCAGCAAGTTGTTTGTGTGGGTAAAGGTAGGCCGCAGTTGCTTTATTTGGCAGGCATTAACTTAAAGATTTTTCGTAGCAAACGATTGTGCAGAGGTGCCCTACTAGCTTCACACCGGGTATGGAATAAGCGCTTATTTCTTGCAAGGAGTCTCCCTGAATTGAACCTCCCTGACCATCCACCCCTGTCACCTTAAAAATCCCACATCACGTTTCGGAGTACTTTTGACTTTCGCTTCAACTACATATTGCTCTTTCATTGGCATTTCTCTAGACTGCTGGGTAATGTTAACAAGCTTGGCCAATTTGAAAGAAAGAAAACTCATTCTTAATGATTTGTATATGTGACTCATAACTCCAATTGTCAAATGGCTCCTATGCAGAAATTGTGCATGGAAACATTAACGCATTTGAAATATGGGTGGGCATTTCTCTTCAGGAAATCCGCTACTTACCAAGAAGCCAAAAAACGTGCACAGTCCTGGCTTGATCTTTTAAGCAGTATGTGTGGTCTTTTAGTCTTACAGGTTTCAACACCTTGAATGTTCGGTGGCCAGGCGACAGCGCATGCTAATGGGGCTGAGTGATGCCCTGTTGGGCATTGGGATACAGTAGCTGTGGTATTACTTTATCTCATGTCCCGATATTTTGTGAGGGTTGCTTTTTCTTTTTCCCTTTTCCTTTATCATTTTTCCTGTAATCTAATGCCCCAACTTAACGAGACTCAGAACGCTATAGACTGCGTGAAGGGTGTTTTGATGGACCGCTCCCAAGTGCAGGAATTGTTCCCTTCCCTCGGTACTGTTGTGGATACTCATACCACAAGTATTGGGCTTGGTTCATCCAATGTCTACTGGATCACCCAAGGGGCGTGACAGCATAATTAACCTCTCGCATTTTCAAGCTGGCTCCCATTTGAATAGGGTTTAGGTGCACACCCAAACATTAGATGAATTGAGTGTTGTTGGATATGTGGAGTGCCGGATAGTGCAGCATGTACCCACTAAAACACTATGCAACCCTGCAGTAAATGCTTTACAATCCTGATGACCATCCAGCTTTTTTTTTTCCTCGAGAGGTGAAGTGTACTATAAACTGACATGCAAACGCCAAACGGGACAGCTTAATTTGCACTGCCTCCTTATGTTTCGATTGTTCGGTTGTTTGGATGAATTTATACGAATCAGTCCTTTACGGCCAATTTTAAATACACTGCTGACCAAATATATGTACTTTTTTTTATTGCGTACAATTCTTTTCACTTTTATTTTCATGTTTTGATGGTGGGCTTGTCCTCTCAACACTCTACCTCTTCTATGCACATCCCAATATCCAGGCCTCCACATAAGTCATACCAGGCCTTTTATACGGCCAGTTTAGAGCAGATGGCAGCGCAAAGGTCCGGTTACGTGCAGAAACCGGAACTGTTCTTTTAGCTTCACTGATGTAATTGCAGGCCATGAAGAAAAGCCTCTGAAAAAAGAATTCTGGAAAGAAACCACTCGCGCTGATCAAAGCAGCGCTACACGTAAGATTTTGAGGTGGGAGTCTTTTACTCCCCATTTTTAAACGTACAGAGTAAAAGTGATTTTATGAGTACACATGAGTTTTCTCCTTTGCAAGAGTAACATGTATGTACATCCAGCCGACATGTTCAAAAACTGTATGGAAAGAATTACCATGCGGCAACTGTCAGCATAGTGACAAAAGCAGGTCTCTCACAATGAACAGTGGCACAAACACCCTCTCACAAATGGAACAGACTAGCACAACCAATGAGTTTCCTTCCCTTGCATGTAAATAAAGGGTACAACAGCAGTATAAGCTTCTAAACGCTTAGCTCACACAGAGCAGTTTAGCTGGAGTAGGAACCGTGCAGGCTTCACCCATATAAACCGAAAAGTCGAATCAGGGCAACACCAATGCAAGCTTTAATTATGTAGAACAGGTGGTGATCAGTGCAAGGTGTAAAGCAAAGGTGGAAGATTCCCACACAGAGACCAGATCAGCAATGTGTATGCGCAGTAGAAGCTCCTCTCATATATAACCGGTGTAACATAGCCCTGGTAATGCACACTCCACTCCTAGCATAGAAAGGGTATTCTATGGATCTTAGTAGATAATGCTTTCCTCACATAGAACCGAAACCTTGTGAGTCTCAACAATGCAAGATTACTACACCTGGGACACTTAAACTGTGGGTCACAAGAGTAGAAGTTCCACTTGCATAGAGAAAATTGCATGGGATGGAGCAGTGCAAGCACCCCCACAATAAAGAGGTAAAGGAAGGGCCTCACCACGGCAGTACAAGCTACACTTGCATATAACTGGAACATCATAGGCCTCGGTAGTCCAAATTACTGTCCCAGAGAACATGCCCAACATGTGCATCACTGATACAGCAGTGGGAGTACCACCCACGTAGAACAGGAACAGTTGATTGCCTCAGCAGTGCAAGATCCTCAAAGATAGAACTAATATAACATTGACATCAACTAGTCAAAATACGCAGGCTAACTCTAATCCGAAAAGCTTTGAATAACAGGTATTCAGTAAACCATAATTAGAAGGCATTCTTCCTTAGAAAAACAAACTATTTTTATACCAATTCCCAGCCACTACAGCTGGCTCACTTGCTAAAACATGTTGCAGAAGGAGATGTTTATCAAATACAGGGTGATAGTAACCCAATACGCCTTTCATTATTTCTCTGAGGTCTGACCATTTGATCTCTTCTGTATAAATTAACATTTTTAAAATGCAAGAACCTAGCCAATTACAAGGTAAAGTAAACATTAACTCTATTGTGTATCTTTGAGGTTTGATACAATTGTCTTTTGATGTTTAATAAAAGTCCTCATTTCCTGGAACTACTACTACCTAATGGTATGCCAATGTTATGATAAACAGTGCAGAGACAGTAGGACTGAATGCTAAATTCTATACCTAATCTCATGGTCAAATTTTGGTTGGACAGAATGAATGATTTGTTATTTATATAGCGCTTGTGGCAAAGCGCTGTACATAGAACATATTTACTGTACATGAAACAGATTTGCATACATTTAACACCCATCTAAAGTTAGTACTCATTTATCGACCTCTGAGGGGTGCTAGGCTAAATTGGCCATGCTGGGATGTGAATTTCCGAACTGCAGATCATGCACAGATTGCAGCAGCAAGAGCCCAACCGGCTGAGCTAACTTACTGGCTAACATCCTTTGGACAACGGTAAACTGACTATTGATTGAGGTATAATAATTACAGTGGCTAGAAGTTGGACGAACCATGCATGAAGAGCTACATACAAAGGTTAAATACCTATCTGGAGTATCACTACAGGGACAGGTTTTGCTGAGTTTCTTTTTCAATTACAAATGTAACTCATTTTTGTCTGTTTTTGACCATCGCTTGCACTTCCTGGAGAATCAGGTTTTGGATGTTTTAATTGTAGTCTTGAAGATTTGAAAGCGGCTGTAACACCTGTGATTGGTGTAATTAGAATCACTCCCCCTTGAGCAAGGACTCTGCTGCCACTGACCAATTATAATAAAGTACCCCATTGACAGCAATGTAATGCTGAATGGATGTAATCTAGACCTTGCATACTCATCATTTTACACACTTTTTTTATAATTGGAGTGTAAATTAAAATGGTAAGTGTCAAAATGATTTGCCTCAGCAAGAGTGTAAAGTATGCAACAGGCATGAAAAAACATGAAAATGAATAGGACCCATTTGAAACAAAACAGTTATCAATTGTAACTCAGTTTTCCATCTTATTAATAATATACAACCCTAAAATGTTAGAAAAATAAATATGCACAATGCTTTGGTTTGCTCTGAGCATCTACTCACAAAACACAGAAGAAGCTGAACAGAAGGAAACCATTCCTTATCACCGTGCATGATTTCTTTCTGGAAGGCTTCATAGAAAATTCATTCTGTTTTCAGAAGCTTTTCTCCAGGGCTTGCAATTTCATCCATGCAGATAAAAATCAACTTGTCGAGTAGCCTGACCTTTTCACTGCCCTCTGCTATAAACCTGTGCATAAATGTAGGGAGGAAATAAAGCTGCAGTATTTACAAGATTATAATGCTTACAATGCCTGGTACAATGCTTATCTGGAGGCCTGGATCTAAGGAATGATTTATTTCCATTCAGCTTCTGCTGTGTTGTGTATAGGTGCTCATGGAGCAAGCAAAAGCATTGTGCATATTTTCTTTCCTAGTATTTTAGGATCATATAATTAATAGGATGGAAAACTGAGTTACAATTGATAATTATCCTTCGTAACAAAATATGCTTTTTTTCAGTGAACACAAACCAGTATTGCACCAAAGTATTTTTCTGAGTTCCTGTGTTTGTGGTGTGTCCATACACATTGAAACCAAACATCTTTGCTGAACAACTGCTTTGTTTCTAATGGGTCCTATTCATGTTCATGTTTTGTTTGCAAAGTCTATTCAATCTTAACTTGCAGTCAATTTGGTAAATTACTATAAATGGTCAGTAGCAGCAGAGTGCTTGCTCAAAGGTGAGTGATTGTCATTGCACCAAGGGGACACAGCCTCTTTCAAAACTTCAAGACTACAATGAAAACATCCAAAACCCGACTTTCCAGGAACTGCAAGCATTGTTGAAAAACAAAAATGGAACAGATGCAGTTGTAATTGAAATGGAAACTCATCAAAACCTTTCCCTCCAGAGATAGTCCAGATATGTAGTTAATTTTTTTGTTATATTATTGTGATTTGTGCATCAATGCCATTTTATTGCTCACCAGGCGGATCTGAAAAGAATGGTGTTTGGATGGTTTAGCCGGATTGAGAGGGGAAAGATCAAGAGAGCTTTAATGTTTTAAAGCTGTTGTTCGCTTCAGTTTGTAAAACAGTCGCTGTGTTCTGGTATGTTTTTAGTTGATCAACATGTGTGGTCTTTGGTGGGTGGTTGTATGCTAGTGTTTTATGTGCGTCTTGGGTGTCATGTAGTGCGTCATTCATGGTCCACCCAACTTCTAGGCACTGCGATTATTCTGTCGATAGTCTGTTTACTGACCTTCGAAGGATGTTAGCTGGTAAAATCGATAAACTAGTTGAGCGCTTACTGCTGCAATCTGTATGTGATCTGCAGGTCTCAGGTTTGAATCCTGCCAAGGCTAACTCTGCCTTTCATCTTTCCAAGGTCGATAAATGAGTACCAACTTCGGTTAGGTGATTTTATATAAATGTTGTATGTACAGCACTTCTGCAAAAGTGCTATATAAATAACAAATCATTAACTCTGTCCAGCAAAAAGTTACCATGAGATTAAATATAGAATTTAGCATTGAGTCCTTACCTCTCTGCACTGTATACCATTAGGTAGTAGTAATTTCACGAAACAAGGTCTTTCATTAAACCTCAAAAGACAATTCTGCTATCAAACCTCAAAGCACACAATATAGTTAATTTATTTTTAATTTGTAATTGACTACGTCTGTGGGACTTATTGCGCTATTAGATTAACATTCACTTCTGTAACATGGTTTAGGAAGTGCGCCATCTGCAAAGTGGTAGGGAATTCGTATAGAAATTTGTTTTTCTAGAGCTGAATTTTTTTTAATTATGGTTTACTGAATTCCTATTACGCAATGCTCTTCGGATTTGAGTTAGCCCTTCATATTTTGACTAGTCACTATCAATGTTATATTAGTTCTATCTTGAGGATCTTGCACTGCTGAGGCGATTAACTGTTCCCGTTTTTTGTGGATGGTTCTCCCACTGATGTATCGATGAGGCACATGCTGCGCATGTTCTTTGTGGCAGTAATTTGCACTGTTGAGTCCTACAATGGTCCAGTTATATGTGAGTGTAGCTGCACTGCTATGGTGATTCCCTAATTTATCGCTTCAGTGTGAGGGTGTTTGCACTGCTCCAACCCATGAAGTTCCTTCTATATGGAAGTTGAACATATATTGTTGCGACTCAAAATTGATCTGTTGCAAGTTTGGCAATCTTGCATTGTTGAAGCTCACAAAGGTCCTGTTCTATGTGAGAAAAGCATGGTCTACTGAGATCCATGGTATACCTTTTCTATATAAGTCATGGAGTGAGCACTATTAAAGGCTAAATTACATCTGTTTTTTTTATGAAAGGAACATCTACTACAGCGACACTTTCCTGATCTGTTCTCTGTGGGAATCTTCTACTCTTGCTTTATACCTTGCACTGATCACCACCTGTTCTACATGATTAAAGGTTGCATTGGATTTGACATTTGTGGGGGAAGCCTGCATGGTTCCTACTCAAGCTGATACGCTCTGTGTGAGCGAAATGTTAAAATGCTTACATTGCCGTCATACCCTTCCTTTATTTGCAAGGGGAACTTGGGGTGTTTGTGCTACTGCACCGTGTGCTTTGTGTTCATTGTGAGAGATACCTGCTTATCTATCATTGCATAAAGCTGCTGCATGGTAATGATTTCCATACAGTTTTAACTCTGCACACGTCGGCTCAATGTCACATACCTTTTACTCTTGCAAAGAAGAACACTTATTTTTACTCTCTTGAAATCACATTTACTCTCAAAGTTTAAAAATGGGGAGTGAAATACTCCCACCTCAAAATGTTATCTGCAGCACTGCTGATTCCTTTAATTGTTCTTGTTTCTTTGTTAACCCTTTAACTTTCTTTTTTTTAGTGTTCCTCATGGCCTCTTACCATTAGCCTTATCCTCCAACCCTATTCTCTAGTCTAGCTTTAATTATCTTTAATTTCCCTTAGAAACTATTTCAATGATGGTATCTCTGTATTCCAATATATACGTGTTGTCCCAAATTAGCAGGTCTTACCCTCCTGTTTGACCAATTTGGTTTTGTTTGAGCTCACACAAAATAGAGAGTTGAGGATAGTATGAAGTTACTTTCTTTTACCACAAATAAAATGATGTTGAGTTTTTGGTAGATGTGATTCTTTTAAAGTGCTGAAAAGTGTTTGAAATGGGAATTGACTGTGCAGAACCTGGAAATAGGTCCAGGGAAGATTTTCCTCTCACCAGGTACTACTGATCACCACTCAGTGCTTGGTACAATTGCTATATTAGGCTCTGCCAGCCGCCAAACAAACTTCTCAGGTTTTGATTTGCTTCACTCATCACTGCCACACCCATGGATTTGCCTGAACATTTCATGCTCATCCAGTGGGTCAGGAAATGCACAATAATCTGTTGTGTGCTGAACCACCGCTGAAGACTGAGCATGCACCTAATTTCATGTACCTCAGCTATTTCATATGATTCGCTTTCACACGCACATCGGTTCATTTTGGTTTTGGCCATGTGGAACACACTTTTCGTAACCGTGCGCATGTGCTAAGTGCCGCATTTCAGTACTGCGCAACCAAAACGGTTTGTCATGCCCCAGAACGGGCTCTGCAGTATGGTTTGCGTGTGCAAACTTGGACAATGTTGCGAAACTCACGAGAAACTGCGTAAAACTTTGATGAACAAAATACTCAGCTTTTACTGTGGTGGCAGAGCAGTAGTGGCGGTTTCGCAGAACGTGCAGACTGTAACGCTCACCTGCTATCCACGGGAACGTCACTCAGCCTGTTCTGACCTCTTACGACCTTGAACCCTTCCTTGGAGTCTACTCGACTGGAGACTGGACCTAAAACACAGGATTGGTAGAGTTTAACTCCCTATTGTCTCTGTGTGCTTGAACCCCTTCTTCCCCGGGGTTCAACCCTTCCCTTTGATCCACAGCTCACCTTGTTTTCTTGAAAAGTGTGCTCCCTGTCCTGCTTTCAGTGCAGTGGCGCGTTGATTGATGCAGGTTCGTTGCTGCCTAGTTACTTCACTGGCCAGAGTCCGACAGGTAAGTATGATGAGTCTTTTGAACAGTTCTCTAACTTCGTTCCTTTCCTTTTGTGGACTGCTTCTGTTGATTCCCCAGCCTCCTGCAATGTTGCTTGACACTACATTCCCCTTTGCTTTTTCTTTGCTTTGCACTCCCTTTTAGTTCCTCTCCATTTCGTTCGTTTCAACTATATCATCTTGCTGCAATTTTGAGTTTCATTACCCACCTTTGCCCACCACATCTACGATTCTCACTCCATCTGTTGCTATCACTGAACCATGTTGGCCACAACATTATCTCGATTGCCAACTCTGTGATGCCACCACGTTGGCTTGTTCTTTCATTCTTGCTCCCCTGCAAAATGAGGAGCTAATGCATTGCTGGCTTCAAAATTAACATCAGCACTATCTGCTGTCTGGAACTTTGTCCAGTACATATGACCCATCCTGCTTTAAATGTCTGCTCCAGGTTTCCTAATGCAGCTTTATAACATTTTGCAGACAGTTGAAGTCTGATAGGTATATTTGTGTGGCCAGCCTGGGAAGCCAAAAGGTGTTCTGCTAGCTGGTGGTATTATGCTAGCTATGATCTTCTAGGATAGACCTAGCAGCTTAAATAGCTCCCCAATTTAGAACCCTGCTATGCATGTCTCTTCTCTTTACTGCCCACCTCAAGGTTATTTTTTGTTCTGTGTATTTTCCGCAGGGGTAAAGATGTCAATTTGTGATCTACTAGTCCGGCATAAAGTCACTCACAGCGTTGGTTGTTCACATGCACACAACACCCAATTTCCTACGTACCAGGAGTCCATTATCACTCGCAGATGGCTAGTGTAAACATTTGAATCCTGTTTTCATTGTTTTACATCCAGTCCTTTATAATAGAATGTTTTGAGGATTTGTGCTTAATGTATCTGTGTGTGATGCGTGAGAATGAAGTACAGACTAGGATTCCAGAGTCCCTCTGCGCAGCCGCTGCTAAAAATGCATTTTGCGATACGAAATATGTATTTTTTTTCTATTGAATTCAAGTGCACTTTCCTAGGACTTCCGTTGCAGTGGAAGTAATTGGAAGAGTGATGCAATTGGAGTGGCGATACAAGGTTTACTGGGCCAGATAGGGCACCTGCCCTGTGACATGAAATGGCAATAGACCGCAGAAGGTCACATTTGTTTTCAAATGACACTTTGTGGACAGTGGTCAATTTTAAGAATAGTTTTTTTACAAGACCAGAGTAGTCCTGGGGATCGGTGATGAGAAGAGTCCAGAGATGGCGTGGATGCTAGAGACCCGCTGTGTGTCCAGCGTGCCCGAATTTGTCATAGGTCTTCGCTGCATACTGATGTCAGTGGTGTTGAGGCTTACTCTGGTGTAAGCAGGCTTAAAAACATTGTGTCCTGCTAGCCTGAATTTTGTCATAGGTCGTAGCTGCATTCTGCTGTGAGTGGATGGATAGCCCTGCTTGCGGTGGATGTCCACCAAAGTGGTGCATTTATACGTACCAAGAGCCCCGATGGAGCTTACCTTTGTTGCTGTCTCATTGGAAAGTCTGTGGAAAAAGACCAGCTACTGTTGTAGATTCTTCTAGGCACTCTGTGGGGGCAAGTGGGTTACATTCAAGTCTTTAAGTGCAGTAGACTGGCTGACCTAGTATATCCACCAAGCGGTTACCATAGGATTTTTGACAGGATTTTCTAGGCTCCATGGACCAGCTACCTTTATCGTCGTTTCTAGATGTCTTCATGGTTTTATTTACGCTGCTAACAGCGATATCAGGATACCAAGGCTGAGTTAGGATCTTTAGCTGCAATGGAGGGATTACCAGCATAGCTCTGGGGTGAAAGACGTGCTACCATTATAGGTGCAGCAGCACAAATGACCATACCCAGATCAATTTAATGCGTATACCAGCCACCCTACAGAACGACCATTACTTTTCTTCGAAGAGCCATACAGGTGCCAGCCTAAGTTCTTCGGGAGAAATGAGACTACTAAACTACACTTTTATTTTAATGCAAGCATGTGCTAAACTTCACAATCCTTCAAGAGTAACACATTTCCTATAACAATCCATTTAAGTGTACCACAATTCCAATCCTTCAAAAACAATCTGGGTAACTCAGACAATCCATCGAAGTATGACCCATTTTTTGCCTCTGCAATTCTTCGAAGTCTCACACATTTCCTACCCTCCAAAACAATCTGCATGTGGCTCATTTCCTAACCTCCCTCCCCCAAAAAAGTGTAAATGTTATATATTTCCTACACCCCAGTCCTGCCGAGAGCAATACACAGATGAGACACTACATCTTGCATTACTATCCAGGGGGTGCTGGGCCAGTCTCAATCTACATACACTGTCGCATCATGAAGGTTGTAGAGTAGGAAGGACTAGCAGGGTTGTAAATGAACATAGTAATGGCAGCGCTCACTGCCGGTATCGTCCTTACATGGAAAAACACACTGATTCAACTTTACCAGTACTCTTGATGACTGTTTTCAGTTTACCTTATGTGATATTTTGACCTGCTGATAGGCTCTCGCAATTTGAGAGGCATTCGCTCCCCCCACAAAAAGTTTAATGGTTCAAGAATATATTATTCCTACATGAAATTCACTGGCTGAGGGGTAAAGAATCGGACCTCAAAGGGAAAACCATAGATGCAGTGTTCCAGGCCTCAGACCCTACCAAACAAAAAAGACTGTCGCGATCATAGTATCCAGTCAACTTGGTCTGGTGGTAGGGAAGGAGCACAAATTCCCAGAAGGGTCGATATATATTTTTCAACTCAAAGCTTAATAGAAAGGATTTGACAGTGGGTTTAGTATATTGTTCCATTGGGGACAACCACTCGTAAGTCTATAATTGCAGAGCTATCTTTCTATGATAGGCGTGCGTTTTAATTCAAATGGGCTCACTTTTTTTTTTGTTGCACTAATGATGTCCAGTCGCCCTCCCAGACTCGCTTCCCTTTTGTGTTTTTTTTTGTTAATTAGCCTCTCCTGTCTCCTCTACAATTGATGGAGCTGAAGGACCAGTAATTCGTTTCCCTTCTAATCTTGCTAATTGCCACGAGGCCTGGGTTGTCATGTTGGTTGGTTTCAATGCACAGGCTTCTTGCCCCTTTAACTGATGAGTAACAGTGCACGGAAGAGTACTTCACTCTGAATTTTTCTTTTTTGTCCTGACTAATGCCAAATAATAACGTGATTTGCTTAATGGTGCTATTCCTGAGCACAAGAAAAGAATCATGGTGGTTGTTTTCGATCACCGGTTGCATCGCAAATCCCTGTGGTGTGTGCTTGAAAATGCTGCTCCTGTTTTGGGGTATCGATTGCTCCCTAAATGCACTCAACAGGCCCGAATGCAAGGTTGCCTTTGCTCCTGAGGGGCTCTTTGCTTTTCACTTGCCATCCCTACTTTCAAAGCGCATCAAGGCCACCTCAGGTGATGCTCAGATGCACCTCGTGTGCTTGCAAACAATTACCACGTTCTTGCAGTGTTTACTCCCCATTGACACTCGTTCCTGGTAGTGCTCAGATTTGAACTTGTGACTTGAAATCTAATTGAGTTAAGTACCTACCTAAGTGGGTATTCTTAGGCAAGTAAAACATTTTTATACGTTCAAAATATCCATGCTGCCTTTTACCTAGTAATTCCTGGTAATTAAAACAATTTTTATGTTTCCTTCTAAACTCCTCCTTAGTTCTGACACTAACGATCCCGCAAATACATCCGCAGTGCTGTGCACATGGAAGCAGAGGGCAAACTCATTGCTGTCCTTTGTTTCCTATGTTTTACTCCGGACTTCTTTTTTTATTTTCTTGAGAAGTAATAGACTGGTATGCTGCTCTCTGTAGTGCAGGCTTGACATGTACACTTTATAGATATATGGGTGTTTTTTTTGGCGCTAGCTGCAATGAAAACACGTATTTCAACTGCAGACCTCGGCTATAAATGCCCTGCAGCACATGCAATACACTGAAAACCTATCCAAGATGGTGTCAGCACAACTTATGAAAACCAGTTCAGTGTAGGCATGCGTGGATGGTAGATTGCGCGCACAGCGATGCACACTTTCTTCCTCCCCTTTCCACAGCAAGTTTTTTTCAGGAGTAGAGGGGGGTGGGTCTAATAGTTACACACTTAGCAGTGGGCGGGATCTGTTGAGAATGGTGCTCCCCTACTGTATGTAGTATAATGACGATCTGGAGACTGTGGAGTGATTTGAGGGACTCCTTTATTGTGGCTCCTGATTGGCTTTATTGATACAGTTAGCACATCAGTCCATGAACTCTGGGCAACAGGTCCTCAACAATGCTTACAGCAACATGTGAAATAAAGTCCATAAATGTGTCAATAACATTTCTGAAGAGGAGCACCGTGAGCTGAACCTGCTCCGTGCCCTCTGCTCCGGCTTCTGGCGCTTCGCACTCTCGGGAGCTTACGCTTCCTCCTTTTTGCGAGATCTTGCAAGACTATGTAGTCTCACGATATCTCTACACACCTCCCCTTGATAATGTCATTGTATCTCACCGGTCTTCTGTGTTCCCTTCTCGGCCGATCTTCTTTCCCGCTGCTGGTGTCCAGTGCTTGGCCAGTTTCCTGGACAGCATCTGGTGCCTCTACTTCAGCTTCTTCCTCCACAAACTTTCCCTCCTGTTCCAGTCCTTTTTCTCGCCAAGTCTCTGTTGGGTCCTTCATGGGGGTTGGGTTCCTCTTGTGGCTTTTCTCCATCATGATTCTTCTCAAACATGGCTATTCTCTCCATGTGCGGCCATCCTCAGTGCGGACATGGTCGGTTCCTCTATGAATCCCTCTTATGGGTTGACTGAACTTCGAACCAGTCATTTGGTACTTGGTTGGTAGACTTATTTTAATCCAATCATCTTCTTTTACTTCACAACCTTGTCTGGTTCTTCTGTCACTCCACCCTTTAATGCGTACCTTGCTGTTCTCTAATCTCCATACTACTTCTGACATGTCCACTTAATCGTCTTCTCTTACTCTGGCCAACCATGGTGGCACTAGCGTAGACGCTGCACTCCTCCCGCTTAGCATGCGAAATAGGGAGACTTGGGTGATCCCGTTTGGCGTTAGTCTGTGAGCCGCAATGGCCTTCTTGACCATTTTGAGGGGATCCATCCCTGAAGCGGTCACCAGTTGGATGGCGCCTTTGATGAACCTGTTGGCTCTCTCTACGAGTCCATTCGCTTGGGGATGGTATAGCGCTGCCTTCCTTTGACGAATGCCGTTTCTGTAGGAACGACTCAATGTCCCTTGATACTAATTGTACTGCATTGTCTGTTACTAACTCGCTGGGCAGACCTTACCTCTGAAAGATAGATGTGTGAGGCCTTCTGTCACAGTGGTAGTCGTGATATTGGGGACAAACTCTGCTTCCACCCACTTTGGCAGGTAGTCCACCAGTACTATCCCGTATCTATTCTCTGGCGTCATTGCTTCCAGTGGTCCGATAAAGTCCAGTCCCACTTTCGACCATACTGCTTCGGGGATCTTGGTGGGAATCATGGGAGCATGTCTGATTTTCAAGCGCTTATCACGATTGACACTCGTGGCATCTCTCAATCATCGTGGGAATCTCCTGATCCATGGAGGGCCACCAGTATGCCTCTCTCACTCATCGTTGCGTCATGGTGTTCCCTAGATGCCCTGCGTGGGCTCTGCACAGAATGAATTTCCTCATCCCCGTAGGTGGGGTATCACTTGATTGTTTTTCATGATCAGTCCATCCACCTCTGAAACTTTCTCTGCCACTTTCCAGTACGGCCTCATTCCTTCTGGCACTGACCTTTCCTTTGGCCATCCATTTCTGATCCATTCTCTGATTCTCACCATGATGGGGTCCTTGCCATCTTCTTCCTTCCAATGACTTTCACTCAGCTCCATGTAGTCTGGTGCCTTGAGGTCTAGGATGGACGCTACTATGCATTCCTCCTGCAAGAAGGTGGTAGCTTTGTCTTGGTCTTCGGGTGATTTTGACATGCAGTCTGCTTGCAAATCTTTCCATCCAGCTATGTGATGTATTTTGAAGGTGTATTCTTGCAGCTTGGCTGCTATACTTGCCAATCTGGGTGTCGTCATTTTTCTACCTCCTGGACTGAGCATGTGAATGAGGGGCTTGTGATCGGTGACTAATTTAAATTTCATGCCCCATACGTACGTTCTGAAATGTTCAACCACCCATGCATACGCAAACATTTTTTTCTCCAATGTGGAGTAATTTTGTTCAGCCGTGGATAGGGCTTTAGAGGCGAATGCCACTACGTGTTCAGCATCTCCTTTCCTTTGGGTGAGGACAGCTCCTAATCCACTCGTGCTTGCATCAGTGGTTATGACTGTACACCAAACTAGATTGAACGGTTGCAGGCACGGTGCTTCCACTATGTGTCGTTTGATACTTTCAACCGCTTTCTTCTGGGCTTCTTGCCATATGATTTCATTCCCTTTTTTGAGTAAGTCTCGCAGTGGCACCAAACTTTCTAAAAACCTGGGGATGAATTTAGCATAATATTCTGCTAGCGCTAGGAATGACCTCACTTCATCCTTATTTGTTGGCTCAGGAGCTTTGATTATCATTCACTGTCATGATTCCTGCCCCTCATGTCCCCAGCCCTCCAAGATGTCAGGCTGGAGCTAGGCCATGATCACCTACATGGCTCTCAAGGGCCTCTCCATCCCTCCAAAGACCCACTTGGAGTCAGACTTGGCGCTTGTGGCACCAGACTCACTCACTCCCATAGGATAACATTGGGGATTGGACTGGTAGTGCATTGATGGGGACAAGATGGATGCCCCCACATATTTCGGTTCCCAGAACTGCATGTGCAGTCTAGTCTTTTGGTGTGGTTCAGCCCAGAGACACTTGGGATACCCGGAGACTATTTAAGCCACGCCCAGGCTGAGAAACATGCTTTGCGTTTTCTGCACCTGCAGCGTGACACTCGCCGTGTTCGGATCGGTCTCCAGTAGGCCTGCATCTTTCTTCTGCGCTTAGCTCCTGCAAGAACAAGAAGACCGTAAGGAACAGCCTTACCTTGCGGCGCTTCTGCCCATCATTCATCGCTCCCTCTGTTCTGCGGGCATCTTCGGCGGTGTCATTCCCATTCCGGCACGCCAAAGGAAAAGGGAAAAGACAGAAAAAAGGCATTAGTAAGCATTCAGCAAATCTTTGCTCATTTTTAAAGACTGTACAAGCTTCAAACGCTTACCTGAATCCCAGCCGCTCTGGGGGAACTCTGTTTCCGGAACTTCTCATCCATCTGCAAGAGGGAAAAGACACTCCAGGTTAGCGTGGAAACATCTAGAGGCGCCGCATACCGCGCTTACTCACCGCATTTCTTCTTCATAACCGGCATCCATGCTGAAAACGTCGCGGCACCTAAAAGACACAGAAAAAGAACTCAGTTCAATACAAATACGAAAGGGTCGCATCGCCCATCGCGCCCTCACTCACCTTCAGCGCTACTCATCTCAGCAGCACGTCGCCATCCCCGCACGCCGGCCATCATCTAAGGAAGGAAAGGAACGAAGTTAGAGAACTGTTCAAAAGACTCATCATGCTTACCTGTCGGACTCTGGCCAGTGAAGTAACTAGGCAGCAACGAGCCCGCATCAATCAACGCGCCACTGCGCTGAAAGCAGGACAGGGAGCACACTTCAAGAAAACAAGGTGAGCTGTGGATCAAAGGGAAGGGTTGGACCCCGGGGAAGAAGGGGTTCAAGCACACAGAGACAATAGGGAGTTAACCTCTACCAATCTTGTGTTTCAGGCCCAGTCTCCAGTCGAGTAGACTCCAAGGAAGGGTTTAAGGTCGTAAGAGGTCAGAACAGGCTGTGACGTCCCTCTGGATACCAGGTCAGCTATACAATCACAGCAGGTGTTGTTTGGGGCTTATGCCATGTGATGAAATCCTGTACCCCAAATATTCAACTTCACATGCTTTCAATACGCATTTCTCAAACCTTAGTTTTACCCCAGCTACTTGCAGTTTGGTGAGAACCTTCTTCAGAGTGGCATCATGTGTTTGCTCATCTGCGGCGTGCACCAGGATATCATCCTGGAAATAGGACACATTCTTTATGTCACACAGTAGTACGTCCATCATGCGTTGAAACGTTGAGGCCGCAGATGATAGGCCGAAGGGCATCTTTGTGAACTGGTAGGTGCCAAACGGGGTAATGAATGCGGTCTGCGGTCAATGGCTTGGAGTCTTTGTGCAACTGGATTTGGTGGTAAGCATCCCTCATGTCCAGCTTGGAGAACATTCTGGCCCCTTTCATCATGAGAATTAGTTTGTTAATGCTTGACAGGGGGTAGCTGTCTGAGATTACTTCCAGGTTCATTCTGCAGAGATTAATGCATACCCTCAAATCTTGTGAATTTTGTTTTTTAATGAGGACGACAGGGCTCAACCACTCTGATGCCTGGATTTCTTCAGTGGTGCCTTCCTTCACCATTCTGTCGAGTTGGTTTCTGAGCGTGTCTCTGGCGGCCGCTGGGACTGGCCTTACTTTATGCTTGACCGGGACCGCATTTGCCTTAAGTAGTATTTTATGGACAACACCTTTAATATGTCCAGGACCTTCCGAGAACAGCTTTGGATAGTCTTCCTTGACTACCGGTGCTCTTCTTGTACTGACTGTCAACACTTGGTCCTCTGTGCTGGGGTCGAGCTTGATTTTGAGTTTTGCCTGATCGTCCCAACCTAAGACTGCTGGGCCTTCTTGACTGAAGTATAATCTTGTAGTGGTTTCTCTCCCTTTAAACTCCACTTTCCCTTTAATGTACCCTAGTAGATCGATGGATGCACCTCCAAACACTGTGGGCTTGTGACGGGTGCTGAGGACTTGTACTGTTTCTGTGCCCATCATCTCTTTGTATGTTCGAAGGGGCAAGATGGTTAAGTCTGAGCCTGAGTCCGCCATGAGACTCGTTTCCAAACCATTTATTTTGATGGCACAGTGGGGCTTTTTGCTCCTGGCTCGTGGGCTGTTTACCATTATTACCGTGGGCTTCCCTTCTTCGTCAGAGGATTCCCTCTCTGTGTTGTGTTCAACGCTGACGTTGCTGACTTTTTTTGTTCCGCCATCTGCACACAATTGAGAAATGTCTGCTCTTTTTGCACACTGAGCATTCTTTGTCTCTCGCGGGACACTCCTTGTCGTATGCTAAGTGTTTGGTGCTGGTTATCTGTGGCATTTCAATGGTTCTTTCCTACCCCACTTTCCATCTCTTGTGTCAGTGACTGGTTTCTCCTTTTTGGACCGAAAGACTACAGGTTGTATTTCTGCAAGGTTGAGTCCGCCTCTGTATTCTTTCCTTCTACCTGCGGTCTCTTCTAACGCCCGCACGATCTCCACAGACTTTTCCAGCAGTAATTATTTTTCCTAAATAAATGTGTCCTGCACATTCCTGCTGTTTGCTTTGTACTACTAGCATATCGCATATCAGTCCTTCAGCCTTGTTTCCAAAATTGCACAGTGCGGCTAATTCGCGTAGTTTAGTCACGTAGTCATCCACTGGTTCAGACTCTTCCTGTTTGCGGCTGTAGAATCTTATTCTGTGCAGGACGGTATTCTCCTTGCTAGCAAATCGTTTGACGATTCTCCTAACTGCCTCTTTAAACTCCTCATCACCGGCCACTATTTCGGGCGTGAGACTTGCAAACACCCGTTGGCCCTCCACGCCGAGTGCATTCAATAGCAATAGCATGGCTCTGGACCTGCACCGCCTAAAGCTTCCAGGTAGGTAGTGAATAGTGGTTGCCATTGTGGCCATGGGATGGCAGGCCTACCTGGCGTTTGAGGAACGGCAGTGGTGGGGTTGCTCCTTGCATGGCGCCGCGTGGGTTCAAGTCCTGATCCTCCTTGCCAATTAAGCAGTATAATGATGCACTGGAGACTGTGGAGTGATTTGATGGACTCCTTTATTGTGGCTCCCGATTGGCTTTATTCATACAGTTGGCACATCAGTCCATGAACTCTGGGCAACGGGCCCTCAACAATGCTTACAGCAACATGTGAAATAAAGTCCATAAATGTGTCAACAGTTCTGAAGAGGAGCACCGGGAGCTGAACCGCCTCCGGCTTCCGGTGCTTTGTGCTCTCGGGAGCTTCCGCTTCCTCCTTTTCGCGAGATCTCACGAGAATACGTAGTCTCACAATATCTCTACACCTAACTTTTTTCCTTTTTTTGAAAAGTGTTACTGTTCCTACACTTTTAAAAAGAACTCTTTCCGGAATGGATTCGTTTTAAATTTAAAGTGTAGGAAGAAGTCGAAACATAAACTTCAGTGCAGTGCACTGAAGATTTTCTTAAACAGCAGGTGTTTGGGGGTTTGATTTGCGAGTGGAGGGGCCGTGGCAATGGGGTTTGTGGGTAGTTGGTTGCAGGCCAGCAGCAACATAGTTCCACTACTTATTTTCGTACACTTCGACCACTGCTCATCAGGGCTGAAAAGGGAAAAAAAAAAGATGCTTTGATCAGGGCATTGGGCTTCTGTTCTCAAAGAACAACTTATAAATGACACCTGGCTCCCTTTATTCACGTTTCTACGCTGTCATTTTGCTCTTTCTGCTATGCAAGCTCGACACCCTGCCAACACACATGTGAAGGCGCAGAGTACATCACTGTAGGCGACATGCTAATCTATGAGGAAGGTGCAAAAGTGAGCATTGGCAAATAATTGCAGGTAGTTTTTCAAACAGTAAAAATGTGTAGCAAGCCGTGCAGTCGTACATTCTGTTCAATTAATGGCACTTCAATTAGTTACGGTATCGACAAATGATTAAAAAAATGGGTTGAGGGATTTTTTTCTTCTAGTTTTCCTCATTTCCAATATTGAGACTGGTGCTCTATAAACTTTGAGAGAAATTCAACTGTTGGGTCGTCCCATCATGAGCGATGCTTTGTCTTTGCTTTTCCACCCTCTTGGGGTCTCGGTTGCATGATACACTGACATGGCAATAAATGTCCGAGATGGGCATTTTTTTGTTAGATGTTCCTGGGCCCTAAGCCCTTCCGTCAACGTCTTGCCTAGCCTATGTCCTAGACAGCATCACTAGTAAATGCCTTTCCTCCCTGGATCTCGGAGCCCTTTGAGGACAGTGACCATTGAGAGCCTTATGGGGGATATAGTGCGTACAGTAGTGCAACTGTTTAGAACTGTTTTGAATGGTCATCGGGCCAGGCCTAAACTGGTCTGGCAGTGCTGGACATTTTAAATGGCAAATAATTTAACGTCATTTTTATGGCAGTGTCTTCCTGCTAAGAAGATTACTATTTCCCCAGAGCCTGTTCTTGGTACCACCTCCCCCGATAGTATCTGTTTGAGCAATTTCCTCCAGCATAACCCTGAACACGGGGTGAGTAAAAAGAGGGTTTCGGGTGGAATGAAGTCATTAGCTGGATGAAAGGGGTGGGGGAAGGGGGCTGCAAGGTTGTTAAAAGGCCCATTGGGAAGTGATGTTATTGACTGATGTTGCTAGAGAAGGAAGCATGGAAGAAAGATTTTGATGTGATCAGTTATCTTGTTAAAACGCTTGTCCTGGCTTTGTCTCAGAACTTTCTGTAGCCGACTGGTGAAACACAAATTAAATGCCTGTCTACGCGATTCCTCCACAGCCCTGATGAAGTATGTGTTGGAAAGGAGGACAAGCCAAGATTTCTCCTTGTTGGAACAACACTGCTTGGGTTCTACTTTCTAGATGGAAGATGCGCTAGAGAGGAACTCGGTGCCTCCAGTGGATGGGAAGGGTTTCACTATGCGGCTACGACTTTTGCTTAGCAGTTGGCTTTGTGGCATCCATTTCTATATTATTTTCTCATATTGACCTGGAGGCCCTCATTGGTAGCAAGAGGTTTGGGGGTCGAGTCCACTCTCCAACAACCACATGCACTGGGAGAAAAAAAAGCTGTATTGCCCTAGCTCACAAAATGAACAAAAAGACTAGCAAAGTACAAATTGTACAACTACAATTTAAGGAAGGAGGGCATTGATAGAAAAAGAAATGTAAGTAAACTTGGGAAACGTATGAAGTAAAACAGGAAAGACAAATGAAGTGATAGAGAAGAGGTTGCGGTTAGAAAGGGATGAGTGTTCTTAAGAGAAGGAGAAAGAATGATTTGGTGAAGGAAGGAGATCGCAAAGCAAATGAGGATCCCAGTTTTTAGAGTGGGGGGTGCATACGTAACATGCACCCCCTTTCTTTTCAGGTATTACACATTTAAGCACAAAATACTCTCCCCAGAAATAATTCTACATCCACGTGCATGCTTTCTTTTTTGAGCTTTTTTAAAAAATGTACATTTAAAAAACCAGTTGAGAGCAGTAACCTTACAAATACTCTGCCCTATCTGTGAATTGTATTCTCTTTTTCACATGTATTTTACACCATAATAGTAATGTCTCTAGAGCTTTCCTCAAGATAGGTTTGTAACACTGCCATGTTGCAGTTCTCTTAGAGGGACTTTCTTTGAGGGCTATGTGGTGTCCTGAAGTGTCAATACTAAGACTGGCAGTGGATCTACCATTTGCCAAAAGGCTTTCAATGTTATTTAGAACCCGTTAGGTTAATTCCCTTCGTATTTTGGTCAATTCATTCTCCTTGTATTCATTGTGTATCTCGTACAGCCTTTGTGGAGGGTAGACTCGAAATGGGACTCCTGTTTCCAATTTCACTCGATAATATCTGTATGAATAATCTATCTCAACCGGGTACCGTTCCACTACCCACTTGGTTAGCCTGTGGTGCTCGGAACACATTTTTAGCATATACAGAGTGATCGAATTTGAATATTCTGATGTTGGACTTTCTGCAGCATGGGAATGGTCACAGGGTCTTGGTGTACAAGAGCATTGATGTGTCCATCACTCACTGCTCACAGCCTAACCACGGTTTGCTTGTTTCAGTTTAATAGTGAAGGTTAAAAAAATATTTTTAACCTGGGCACTTCGTGACCAAAAGATGCTAAATTGGACGTTTTCTGACCATTGTTTTTCAGTGTGAGCCTTTCAGACATCCTTAACGGAGCATGTCTGTCCTCTAGAGTCTGTGGTGTGGTCAGATGACAAGCCAGTACCACACAATAAGAGCTGTTGCCACAGGGTTCCCCTATCTCTATCGGCTGGAAACCTTAATACTCATTCAGAAAGGAGAACCCGCCAACCAAACCCAATGTCCTTATAAAAGGATGGGCAGAAGGTTTTCATTAAATATAAAAGGGGGAAAGGGCATGTCAGTTGGGGTGGGCAGAGTGGACGGCATAGGCCTGAAAGAGTATGAGGACCCAGGTTTGAATGACAGCAGCCCTTGTAAATTCTTTAAAATCCCACTAGACCTGCAGGGTGAGTTCCTTAGTTTACATAATCAACCAAAAAGAAATGCACTTGACCATGGTGACTGTGTTAAAATATTTACCAGTACTTTATGTAAAACGGTACACATCAGCATAAGCACACTTCTTATTTTGTGTAATACCGCCACCCAAAGGCCAGCCATGCACAGTGAAATATTTATTTGCCATTTACAGCATGCAAAGCTTGTTTGCACCAATGTCAAATAAACGTTTCAAACATCCCCATACTCTTGAGCAAAGTTGAGTACCTTACGCAGCCTTCATATAATCACCTCTCCAATGCAAGTGAGCTTGTAGATTTTGCGAGCCATGGACAGGAAATGACCTAGCTAAGGGAGTATATGGGAGGGAGGCCAGCTGTCGGCAGACTAAATACTTGAAAAAAAGTAACACATCTGTGGCAAAAAGTTCATCAAGCTATTCAAGTCTACCCCATAAAATACACAATGTTAAGAAAACTGGACAGCAAAATTTGACAGTGAAGTGCCAGTTAGCGGTAACTTTCAGCCATAACACACACCTTAGCAGGATGTTTTTTTAATCACATTACTTCTCGAATTGTGTGCTGGCCATCAGCTTCCCATCTGTAATTTCATACTTTTCCACCCAAGGCCCAAACACAAAACCTCATCTGAACTGTGGGCAGGGGGCAAAGGGAACATCTAAACTGGCATAACCATACCAAGTCCTTCTTTCGAAAAATAATTAAAGCATGCTAATTGGGTGTCTGATTAATCCAATGGAGTCATCACAAATTCCCCGGTGGGGACCTTCTCCTATGTGGTCAGGGGACTGCAGCCGCTACCTGATCCTGACCCTGGGGGTGGCTATCTGAGCGAGGATCACATGGGAGGAGACTACTATCAGTGAGAGGTCATTACTTAAATGGAGGATACTGTGTCTCATCCAATTTCCTATAAGGAAGACCCACTGTTACCTGATACCCTAATGGCTTATTGCCATGTGTGTTCCCTCCCCTCAGGAAAAGAAAAATAACTTTTTCCAAGATTCTACAAATCATCCTCTTATGTTTGATCTAAAAACTAACAGCACTGAGAATACCTTGTCTAACAGCTCCAGGAAATCTAAGAGAACGTTTTTCAGTTCCAATTTCTCTTCATGTAGAACTGATTCTTTCTGACATCCTTGAGAAAGACTTTCCAAGGGATATGCATCAAAAACCATCCAAGGACTTCAAGTTATATAACCACATAAGTAATGAGACTGGGAGGATGAAGGAATGGACACAGAGCTGCAAGTGTATTGAGTGTGCTAGTTGTTGGAGGAAGACCAGTGTGCACGGTACCTTTCATAATGTGAACCACATGGTAAGATGCAGCTTGGGAGAAGAAGTCACTGCTTCAGTGAAGGCAGACGGAAGCTGGAGGCACAAGCCATCGTGCTTAGACTGGAAGCATGAGCCAGTGTGGCGGAGTGAGGGAGTTCACCAGCAGAGAAGGCGAGAAACGTGGTGTGAGCGAGGCACACAGTGGGGACACCATGTACCGCGAGAGGGTGCCTAGGCATCTGGCAGCCAAGAGAAGCAGTGTTTTCCTTTCTGGAGAAGCCAGCATGCAGGACCAAGGAAGAAGTTGTAACCACCCAGAGTGGGAAACAGGTGGCAAAATTACGCCCCATGAGCTAGACTTAAAACGCTGCAGGAAACCGGTGAGTCTGCCAAAGCAGAGTGGGGTCCGCGCAAAGAGAAATAGAACATTGTAAAATTACAGAAAGAGAATTGACAGAAAGATTGGTTATGAATTAGGAATGCAGAAGATATTTAAATGTTGTGAAATTACAGAAAGCAAAGTGATTGTCAAGTAGATGTACCAAGCCAACAAGAAAATGTATATGCTACTTGAAGATGAGCGGAACTATAATACAAGAGAAGTCCTGGCCAGCATACACCAGGCAGCTTGAAATACAAGAGATGTCCTGGCAGGTGAGTATACTGGGCAGTTGTCAACACAAGCAAAGTTGTGGCAGGGGAGTACACCAGGCCATTGTGAATGAGAGGGAAGTCCTGACAGGAGTGTTCACCAGGCAATTGAAAGTGCATGAAGAATCCTGGCAGGGGGAGTACACCAGCAAAAGTACAGTCATACAAGGAGTGTCAAGCAGACACAGCGTTTGTTGGACAAGGAAGTAACTAGTGTTACAAGCAGGAACTTTCTGTTAAAGAGGGACTTGCAAGACTGAACAGTGTTTGTCTAAAAGGATTTTAGTAGGCCAAGAAAGACACAAAGGAACTATTAGATTCAGAGACATTCTATGATACCAGTAAAGATCCAGGGAAGGAAATTCCCTCTGGAGTCGAGGTCTTTTACATTTCTGGAGAAACCTTATGTTGGAGTTAGTAGGTAGGATGGCAAACCTGTGGATGATGTTGGGCGCTTCGAGGATTCAATAGTCCAAGGATTTAGATTCTTAGCTGATGGTTTTAGTTAAGCATCAGGTCAGACATATCATGTTGGTCTTAAAAACTGTTGCTTTATTATTGTTTCGAAATACACCAGAGCATCTAAAAACATTCATGTGGCAGATAATGCCAGTTGTTCAACTTAGGTGAGTGCACACAGCCGACGCGCGTTTCGACCGAAGTCTTTTTCAGGGCCAATTGAGTCGAGATTAGGCTCTTGATAGAGCTGGTGGCTGGTCCTCCCGGTAAGGGTGCCAGTAGGGCTGGATAGCCAATTCTAATGCTGGATCGGCTGGAGAGCGCTGTGGATCCCGTGTCACTTGGTTAACGCATGTGATGTGATGTGATGTCATGTCATCTTTGATGTCCTGGGTGTTCGTCTTAGCAGTATATGGTGCTGGCGCAAGTTATGGTTGCTTAGCTTACCGTAACTGCTGAATTTCAGGGGGTTTTCGGTTTTACTTGGAACCATTACGTCCCTTTAACAAAGTATTTTTCACTGAATTTCATAGGTTTTTAGTAGCGCAACTTAACCATAACGTCCCTTTTAACGTTTTTTTACTGGATATAGATACAGACAATATAAATTGGATACATGTTTCCTAGGATTCCCGTAGTTTATATACATGTGACATAGAACATACTGAACCCCTACCTGCGCTAGTGGGTCTGATGTTTGCGGACCATGCATATGTTCGCGGGCGGACTTGGTCAACATCAGCACTATCCAAAAACTCAGGGGGATATCTTACATTGTTGTATCATGCAATAGAACCACGGAACATGTTAAAAAAGCAGCACATAAATACATTACATAAAATAATAATGTAACCCTCCAGCAGGTGTGGCTACCTGGTTGATCCTGCCAGTAGCATATGCTTGTCTCAAAGATTAAGCCATGCATGTGTAACTACACACGGCCGGTACTCGCGGACCTGGGGTTCTCCATCAGCTTCCTCAAATCCCACCTGGTCCCTTCGCAGGTCACCGTGTTTCTGGGAACCAAACTCGACAGTGGCACGGCTGGCCTCGCCGTCCGAAGAATGGACAAAAGCCATCCTGGGCAAGGTGCAACGCCTGCTAGCCACGGACGTAGCCAGGGTAAGATCCATCAAATCCCTTCTCGGGATGATGTCCTCCTGCATCTATCTGGTACACCTGTGCAGACTTCGAATGCGTCCACTGCAAGAGGTCCTCGACGCACGCCTGATCCAGGCGACAGGCAGCTTCGAGGACAGGATACCGCTCAACGAGACCTTCCGACGAGCGATCCGGTGGTGGGGCACACGCACTCATCTGACGGCGGGCGCAGACTTTCAGACCCCAGCTCACCAGGTAACGGTGACGGCGGATGCCTCCCTGGAAGGGTGGGGAGCGCATACCGGAGATCTCCACGTGAGAGGCCTTTGGCTCCCGGAGGAAAAACAGCTTCATATCAAAATTCTGGCGCTCTGTGCAGTGTTTTGGGCCCGCCGGTCCTTTCTTCCGTTCCTCAAGGACAAGGTGGTGAGTATCTTCACCGACAACACCACCACGATGTTCGATATCAGGAAGTAGGGTGGAACCAGATCCCCAGGCCTGTCCAAGGAAGCCTAGGATCTGTGGCACTAGGCTGTTGACCAGGGTATGTTTCTGGTACCTTTTCATCTGGCAGGGATAAAGAACACTATCGCCGACTCACTCAGCAGGGAGCTGCACTCGTGCCACGAGTGGGAGCTACGCCGGGATCAAGTGGATCGACACTTCAGGCTGTGGGGCAGACCCCAGGTCGATCTCTTCACGACGGTGACAAACTCCGGTTCGCCAGCAGGTTCCCCCAACCGAGGAGCAAGGGCAATTCTTTCGCGTTTCCCCTGGGACAACCTGTTCCTCTATGCTTTCCCGCCATTGCCACTGCTACTCCGGCTCGTCAACCAGCTCAAGAGGTCCCGGTGCAGGATGATCCTCGTCGCACCGGCGTGGCCGAAACCGATCTGGTCCCTGGACCTTCTGGACTTATCGGCGTCCCCACCAGTCAGACTGCCCGTGGGCGCGGATCTTCTCTCCAGAGAAGGAGGCGCCATTCTTCATCACGACCCAAAGTCGCTGAACTTGCAGGCCTGGCTCCTGCAGAACTAGAGTTTGGAAGATACAATATACCGGCCGACTGCAGAGAGGTTCTTGCAAAGGCCAGGGCGTCCTCAAGTGTTACGGACACAAATGGAAGAGGTTCTCTGTCTGGTGCCGGGCACAGAAGATTAACCCTCTACGGAATACGGCCCTTCAAGTACTGCCGTACCTACTGTTGGCCAAGGCTGGACTAGCTCACGCCTCCATCAAGATACATCTGGCTGCCATCTCCAGATACACCAGGACAACAGGACGGGTCTCATCGCCTGGTGAAGGAATTTATGAAGGGACTATTCCGCTCGTTCCCGCCGGTGAAGGCCCCAGCCCCGGGGTCGGAGCTCAACGTGGTGCTGACTAGGCTCATGGGGGGGCCCCTTTCGAGCCTATGCATACGGCACTGTTGAAGTTCCTATCGTGGAAAACAGCTTTTCTTGTGGCCATCACCTCCGCACGGCGCGTGGGAGAGATTCAGACCCTATCTTGCAAGCCTCCATACTTGACTTTTCACGACACGAGGGTGGTGCTCAGGACGCATCCCTCCTTCATGCCCAAGGTGCCGTCGGGACTTCCACCTCAACGAGCCCTTGGTGTTACCAGTTTTCTTCTTGTCGCCTTTGTCGCCGGCCGAGAGGACTTTGCACTCGCTGGATGTAGCTAGAGCGCTGAAGTTCTACGTGGACCGTACAAAGAGTTTTCGGAAGACGTCACAGCTTTTTGTGAACTTTGGACCTGTGAATCAAGGGAAGGCTCTCTCGACGGCTTCCATTTCCAGATGGCTCTCCGGCTGTATCATGCACTGTCACTGGTTGGCAAACCGACCGCTGCCCGGCTGTCCGAGAGCCCATTCGACCAGAGCAATCGCTGCTACCACGGCATTCTTATCTGGTGTGCCCCTGCTGGACATCTGCAGGGCTGCTACGTGGAGGTCGAAGCACACCTTCACGAAATCCTACTGCGTCGATCGGGATTCCAGGGAGGAGTCCAGGGTCGGCTAAGCAGTGCTGCGCAACCTGTTCGCCTGAAGCGCCTGGTGAGGAGGTAAGAGTTGCTTAATGTTGAGCCTTTTGCCACCTCCCGTGGTTGTGCATGTGTGTACTGCTGTGTAATCTTATATTCATGAGCATGTGAATCCATGCCAGACCCCATGCTGGAGAAAGAACAAGTTACTTACCTGTAACTGTTGTTCTCCAGCATGGGTCTGGCATGGATTCACATGCGAACCCTCCCGCCTACCCCTATGCGACTCTTCACTTGGTCATTCTGCCACTTTACGTGCTACCAAATCTGAGGATGGCTGCCAGAGACGGGGCTTAGGGAGAGGGCAGTCATTGGCTGTGGGCAGTATGACCCAGATATCAGTGATTGGTTACTACTAGGAAAGACTGATCAGAAACTAAACTGATACTGATTTTCTTTCTGTACCGAGGATTCCCAGCCTGACGGGGAATATTCATGAGTGTGTGAATCCATGCCAGACCCATGCTGGAGAACAACAGTTACAGGTAAGTAACTTGTTCCTTAGATACCGCAGCAGCGGACAAGACGGACAGACGAACACGCTCTGGGTCAAAAAATTGATGGTAATACAAAGTCAACCATTGGATATGTCCATCAATTTAACATCACGTTAATTCACAACAGAAAAACAAGAGGTGCTCAAACTTGGCCTAAATTTCTGCCCTTCTGCCTCATATAACTATGCAGAAACCAGAATAGATTTTGATAAATATATGCGTAAGATCCGCCTGAAAAAATTCTTACCAGTTAATCCTCCAAAGACCAAAGACAACGAATCACGAGTGGGATACACTCCTTTGGTCATAGAAGACATTCATGTTCCATGAGATCTCATACATCTAGAAACCGAATGGCAAGAAAACGAAGACATAAGTGATCCCCAATGGGAACTTATGAACATCTGCACCGACTGGCCTTGCAAGAGTAATCTTAAACTAAAATACCGCTTTAATCCCATGGTCAACCCTGGGGGAAACATTGAGGCCTTTCAAGATCTGGTTATAAATGACCTCAAGAAGTTAAGAAAAACGAATTGACATTTCTAACAATTTAACTCTTCGAGAGCAGGCGGTTCTATCCAGTATGAGAACATTGGAAGATTACATCTTTAAACCTTCTGACAAAGGTACCAACATTGTCATAATGAATAGGTCCGACTATATCATCGAAGCTAACAGACAATTGAAGGATCACAAATGCTACAATCTACTGGATATGGACCCAACAGTAGAAATGAACAATAAACTCTTTGAGCTACTGATGAAATGGAAGGAGAAAGGCCTATTGGAAGAAGACATGTGTAAATATCTGCATCCCAAGTTTCCAATGTTTCCTACAATTTACTTCTTGCCAAAAGTCCACAAACATAAAACAAGACCACCAGGAAGACCCATAGTAACTCTGTGGGGCACTGCTTGAAAATGTGTCAAAACTAGTGGATGAAACATTGATTAAATTTGTTACCAGTTTACCTTCATACTTACAAGATACAAAGGATTTCCTTAATAAAATCGACGGTATACCTTGGGAAAAGACTTACCTACTAGTCACATTAGATGTGGTCTCTCTGTATACATCAATTAAACATACAGATGGACTGAGGTCTGGTGAGTACTTCCTAAAAACTAGATCATTGAACTTCCTAGAACATGGAAAGATGCTTTTAGAGATGATCCTAAAAAATAACAATTTTTTATTTGACAACAACTTTTACACCCAGTTGCAAGGAACAGCCATGGGTACAACGTTTGCTCCCTTATACGCAAATTTAATGATGGGATGGTGGGAGAAGTTTGCAGTATGGGTCCCTTCAAACAGTCATCAAATGGACAAAGTGGTCCTGTGGCCACATTACATTGACGATCTGTTTGTAATTTGGGACGGATCCATAGATGAATGGTTGGAGTTTGTAAAGTCACTTAACATAAATGAATATAATCGTCAGTTCACCGAATGCCACAGTAAGACCACTATTGTCTATTTAGATATACTTGTAACTGTGGCACAGGATGTTTTAGTGACTGAATTGTACCGTAAACCCACAAGCTCCAACACACCATTGCATGCCAAAAGCAACCACCCCACGGCATTAAAGTGGAGCATCCCCTATGGGGAATTTATCCGCATTAGACGGAACTGTTCTCAACTGGAAACTTATGACAAGGAATGTAGAATCGTGGCCCTGAGGTTTCAACAAAGAGGTTACCCAAAAAATGTGTTGGAGAGAGCGTATCTCAAAGCACGACAAAAGGATCTCTCTATTCTGTTAATGCCCAAGGTTCGAATTTATTCGGAGATGGAAGAAACAGACACACGGCTCATCTTGACATTCAGTAAAGCCTCCAAGTACATTCGCCACATAATACACAAATACTGGCATGTACTCAAACGAGATGAGCATCTGGAGTGTACCTTGGGTTCGAACATTAATATTACATACAGACGTTCCACCTCTTTGAAAGATAACCTGGTATCAAGCTATGAGTCCCAGAACTTCATCAGTGATTCCTAGCTGGCTAAGTGGAAATCCGGAAGGCTTTCACAGATGCACAAAATGTAAGGCATGTAAATTTGCAAAAAACATGAAAAACTACCTACATCCTGTATTAAAAAACAATGTGATCATAAAATCTAGGATCACCTGTGAAACAGAGTATGTTGTGTACGTCCTTACTTGCCCGTGCGACAAATGGTATGTCGGGAGTACGATTGGCAAGTTGAAACTCACAATTTTACAACACATAAGAGCGATCAAAAATGTCAATCCTACATACCCTATGCCCCTACATTTCCAAGAGAAGCATGGAGGCAAAATGGAAGGCTTCAGGTACTTTGGTATACATACCATCCCTAAAACAGGAAGGGGTGGCAATCAGGAACTCCTTCTTAGACAAATGGAAACGAGATATATTTTCGACTTTCAGACCAAGAAACCTCAGGGCCACAACCTATATGAAGAATTGTACACATTCCTAGGAACTTGCGTTGTTTAAGAAGCACCGTAAGCTATTTTTAGCATGGATTATTTAAAAAAAGATCCCAGACTCCAGCATGTCTTTTTAATTCCTGCTTTTTCAATAACATGTGCTCTTTTGATTTTCATTATTATTAATTGGATTACTAGCCTTGTGTCAATGTGTATGCTAATGCTTTAGCTGTATATGGCAGTTTGCTTGTAGCAATTTCAGGAAATATGCCTTTCACAAGCATTAAGGTTAGAGGGTCTATTAATGCAATATTTTGCCTCTGTATAGAGAATTGAATGCACTTTACTCCTCTCTTTTACCTTTTGCCTTTTTATTAGTCACTCTCTTTTTTCTTATAAGGATGAGCAACATATCTTTAGTTGAGATATTATTGAACACAGGTAATCATGCACTTACATGCACACTTTTCCTTTGGTCTCTCCATCTTTTGTTGGACATTATTTTTCAGTCGGCAATATTATTTGTGGTCTCTTTCGTAATTAAGGCTTCATGATATATAGGCAAGTAGTTTTACTAATGTTTAGTATTTATAACAAATGCAGTTATCTGTGATTCATGTGTATTCTCAAAGTACAGAATTCTTATGCACTTTATCTATTCTAACATAGGAAATGATATTGCGAGGCTGCTAGTTGCACTTTAACAACCGTAAATTGTATTATGTGGCAGCATATTGCACATAGCACTTTTACAACATTAAGTTGTACATTACATGTTTTGCACAGCTGGTAGAGATAAGTATCTATACCTGAATAGGCAACCCTTATACACATGAATCTCAGAAAACAAAGATCATGCGCACTATGCACTGATATATTTTTTTAAACACAGCATTGTTTTGGTCATCTTAACAAATACCCAACCTGAAGCGAGTGTCACTTTATAACATTTTTTAATGCTGACTATCTATAAAACAGCTATGCGTTAATTGCACAGTTTATTTAACGAACAAGCTTTAACGAGATTTATTACATATGGTCTGAACACGGCAAATAGATTCAATGAAATCACGTTGTTATGCCTGATTTATAAACATGTTTTGTGCACTACTCTCTATACTGTGACCATAGAGACAATGCTAGTATTAATAGTCCTTCTTTTGTGTTCTTTATCCTTAACGTGAGCAAGCGGTTTTTTTTACCACGTAACGTGTCGTTTTCGTGCGATTTTTTTTTTTTTCCTGTCTTGGACATTTTACCTATTAAAGCATATTTTTGGCTGACAATTGAAGGTTTCCTGCCTCAGTGTTTTTGTTCAGATAACTGAACGCAGATGGCTTCCTGGAGTGCCCTCCACCTTCCCTGCACCTCTGTACAGGGTCTTTCAATATATATATATATTATTAATATTACATGGCCAAGGTAGTGGCCATGTAGTTATGGTTAAGTTGCTGTTTCCATAGGAAGAACACTTTTTGGGCAGCTTATAACTTCGTTCCCCCTGGACGAATCCTCACCAAACTTTGCAAAAAAAGTATATGGCCCACTCTGAATTTTGGTAAGGTTTGGTCCGGGGGGCGGGGAGCAAAGTTATAGGAGTGGGTCCCAACACTTTTTCTTTCCCATAGACATAATGGGAAAAAACTTTGCTCACGCCTACAGCCCGAACCTTTGGACGGATTTACACCAAATTTGCAGCAGGAGCGGCGGCTTGGTCCCGAAAGCCTGCTTTTTTTATTTGGTGTAAATCTGTCCAGTAGTTTTTTTAAAAAAAGACAAAAATGTAAGTGAAAAAAATTAGTGATATCTGTGTCCGCTTCGCGGACACACTTCCCTGTTCGCTCCGCGGAAAGGATGGGGATTGGGCAAGCGACTTGCGTGATGTCCGCGGACATCTGACATGCTCTCCCATTGGCTGCAGTAAAGCATGCAGTGCGTCTTATTTTCAGAGATGCCCGCCATCATAGTTTATTGTTCGTATATTGGCATCTGTGGCAAGCTCTGCGGTGACTTCAGACTTCACAAGTGATTATCACAACGTAACAAGCGAAAATTCCAATGCAATAAGATCAGAGGACAGCGGGGCCTCCAATGGGGCTGTGTCAGGTTCATGTGGATTACACTTCCTGAACATCCCAGGCTGCTGCAGACTTGTAGGAGACACGCCATCGGCACACGGTGGCCTGCGGAGGAGCGGATATCCCGTTCCCCCCCACCCCCGCTTATTTACCCGTGTCTCCCTCCTGTACCCCCCACCCCGCTCATGCCCATGTCTCCCTCGTGTTCCCCCACCCCCGCTCATGCCCCGTGTCTCCCTGCTGTTGCCCCCCACCCCGCTCATGCCCCGTGTCTCCCTCGTGTTGCCCCACCCCCGCGTCTCCCTCTTGTTCCCCCCACCCCCGCTCATGCCCTGTGTCTCTCTCCTGTTACCCCCACCCCCGCTCATCCCCGTGTCTCCCTCTTGATGCCCCCACCCCCCGCTCATGCCCCATGTCTCCCTCGTGTCCCCCCACCCCCTGCTCATGCCCTGTGTCTCCCTGTTGTTGCCTGCCAACCCACGCTCATGCCTCGTGTCTCTCCTGTTACCCCCCCACCCCCTCATACCTCGTGTCTCTCTCATGTTACCCCCCACCCCCGCTCATGCCCTGTGTCTCCCTGCTGTTGCCACCCACTCCCCCGCTCATGCCCCGTGTCTCCCTGCTGTTGCCCGCACCCCCCGGTCATGCCCCATGTCTCCCTGCTGTTGCCCTCACCCCCCGCTCATGCTCCATGTCTCCCTGCTGTTGCCCCCCACCCCGGTCATGTCCTGGGTCTCCCTGCTGTTGCCCCCCACCCCTGCTCATGCCCCGTGTCTCTCCTGTTACCACCAACCGCCGCTCATGCCCCGTGTCTCCCTCGTGTTCCCCCCACTCCCCGCTCATGCCCCGTGTCTCCCTGCTGTTGCCCCCACCCCTGCTCATGCCCGTGTCTCTCTCCTGTTGCCCCCATCCCCGTGTCTCCCTGCTGTTGCACCTCACCCCGCTCATGCCCTGTCTCCCTGCTGTTGCCCCCCACCCCCGCTCATGCCCCATGTCTCTCTCCTGTTGCCCCCCACCCCCTCTCATGCCCCGTGTGTCTCTCCTGTTACCCCCCACCCCTGGCTCATGCCCCGTGTCTCTCTCCTATTGCCCCCCACCCTCACTCATGCCCCATGTCTCCCTCGTGTTCCCCCCCCACCCCGGTCATGCCCCGTGTCTCCCTGCTGTTGCCCGCCAACCCCCGCTCATGCCCCGTGTCTCCCTGCTGTTGGCCCCACCCGCTCATGCCTTGTGTCTCTCTCCTGTTACCCCCACCCCCTCTCATGCCCCGTGTGTCTCTCCTGTTACCCCCCACCCCCGTCTCATGCCCTGTTGCCCCCCACCCCCAGTCATGCCCCGTGTCTCCCTTCTGTTGCCCCCCAACCCCGGTCATGCCCCGTGTCTCCCTGCTGTTGCCCCCCCACCCCTCACTCATGCCCCATGTCTCCCTCGTGTTCCCCCACCCTCACTCATGCCCCGTGTCTCCCTCGTGTTCCCCCCCACCCCCGGTCATGCCCCGTGTCTCCCTGCTGTTAACCCCCACCCCCGCTCATGCCCCGTATCTCCCTCGTGTTCCCCCCACCCCCCCGCTCATGCCCCGTATCTCCCTGATGTTGCCCCCACCCCCGCTCATTCCCTGTGTCTCTCCTGTTACCCCCAACCCCACACTCATGCCCCGTGTCTCTCTCCTGTTGCCCCATCCCCCGCTCATGCCCCGTGTCTCCCTGCTGTTGCCCCCACCCCCGCTCATGCCCTGTGTCTCCCTGCTGTTGCCCCCCACCCCCGCTCATGCCCCATGTCTCTATCCTGTTGCCCTCCACCCCTGCTCATGCCCCGTGTCTCTCTTGTTGCCCCCACCCCCCGCTCATGCCCTGTGTCTCTCTCCTGTTCCCTCCCACCCCCCGGTCATGCCCCGAGTCTCCCTGCTGTTGCCCTCACCCCCCGCTCATGCCCCAGGTCTCCCTGCTGTTGCCCCTCACCCCGCTCATGCCCTGTGTCTCCCTGCTGTTGCCCCCCACCCCTGCTCATGCCCCGTGTGTCTCTCCTGTTGCCCCCGCCCCTGCTCATGCCCCGTGTCTCCCTGCTGTTGCCCCACCCTCCGCTCATGCCCTGTGTCTCCCTGCTGTTGCCCCCACCCCTGCTCGTGCCCTGTGTCTCTCTCCTGTTAACCCCACCCCCCTATCATGCCCTGTGTCTCTCTCCTGTTACCTCCACCCCCCTCTCATGCCCCATGTCTCTCTCCTGTTACCCCCCACCTCCCTCTCATGCCCCGTGTCTCCCTGCTGTTGCCCCACCCTGCGCTCATGCCCCGTGTCTCCCTGCTGTTGCCCCCACCCCTGCTCGTGCCCTGTGTCTCTCTCCTGTTAACCCCACCCCCCTCTCATGCCCTGTCTCCCTGCTATTGCCCCCGCTCATGCCCGTGTCTCCCTCCTGTTGCCCCATCCCCCGCTCATGCCCCGTGTCTCCCTGCTGTTGCCCCTCACCCCCCGCTCATGCCCCGTGTCTCCCTGCTGTTGCCCCCCACCCTCGCTCATGCCCCATGTCTCTCTCCTGTTGCCCCCACCCCTGCTCATGCCCCGTGTCTCTCTTGTTGCCCCCACCCCCCGCTCATGCCCCGTGTCTCTCTCCTGATTCCCCCCACCCCCCTCTCATGCCCAGTGACTCCCTGCTGTTGCCTCCACCCTCCGCTCATGCCCCGTGTCTCCCTGCTGTTGCCCCCCACCCCCGCTCGTGCCCTGTGTCTCTCTCCTGTTCCCCCCCACCCCCGGTCATGCCCCGTGTCTCCCTGCTGTTGCCCTCACCCCCGGGTCTCCCTGCTGTTGCCCTCACCCCCGCTCATGCCCCGTGTCTCCCTGCTGTTGCCCCTCACCCCCGCTCATGCCCCGTGTCTCCCTGCTGTTACCCCCACCCCCCGCTCATGCCCCGTGTCTCCCTGCTGTTGCCCCCACCCCCCGCTCATGCCCCATGTCTCTCCTGTTGCCCTCCACCCCGGTCATGCCCTGTGTCTCTCTCCTGTTGCCCCCACCCCTGCTCATGCCCCGTGTCTCTCTTGTTGCCCCCACCCCCCGCTCATGCCCCGTGTCTCTCTCCTGATTCCCCCCACCCCCCTCTCATGCCCAGTGTCTCCCTGCTGTTGCCTCCACCCTCCGCTCATGCCCCGTGTCTCCCTGCTGTTGCCCCCCACCCCCGCTCGTGCCCTGTGTCTCTCTCCTGTTCCCCCCCACCCCCGGTCATGCCCCGTGTCTCCCTGCTGTTGCCCTCACCCCCGGGTCTCCCTGCTGTTGCCCTCACCCCCGCTCATGCCCCGTGTCTCCCTGCTGTTGCCCCTCACCCCCGCTCATGCCCCGTGTCTCCCTGCTGTTACCCCCACCCCCCCGCTCATGCCCCGTGTCTCCCTGCTGTTGCCCCCACCCCCTGCTCATGCCCCATGTCTCTCCTGTTGCCCCCCACCCCCTGCTCATGCCCCGTGTCTCCCTGCTGTTGCCCCCCACCCCCTGCTCATGCCCCGTGTCTCTCCTGTTGCCCCCCACCCCTGGTCATGCCCTGTGTCTCCCTGCTGTTGCCCCCCACCCCCCGCTCATGCCCTGTGTCTCCCTGCTGTTGCCCCCCACCCCCTGCTCATGCCCCGTGTCTCCCTGCTGTTGTCCCCACCCCCCACTCATGCCCCATGTCTCTCCTGTTGCCCCCACCCCCGGTCATGCCCTGTGTCTCCCTGCTGTTGCCCCCCACCCCCCGCTCATGCCCTGTGTCTCCCTGCTGTTGCCCCCCACCCCCCGCTCATGCCCTGTGTCTCCCTGCTGTTGCCCCCCACCCCTGCTCATGCCCCGTGTGTCTCTCCTGTTGCCCCCGCCCCTGCTCATGCCCCGTGTCTCCCTGCTCTTGCCCCACCCTCCGCTCATGCCCTGTGTCTCCCTGCTGTTGCCCCCACCCCTGCTCGTGCCCTGTCTCTCTCCTGTTAACCCCACCCCCCTATCATGCCCTGTGTCTCTCTCCTGTTACCTCCACCCCCTCTCATGCCCCATGTCTCTCTCCTGTTACCCCCCACCTCCCTCTCATGCCCCGTGTCTCCCTGCTGTTGCCCCACCCTGCGCTCATGCCCCGTGTCTCCCTGCTGTTGCCCCCACCCCTGCTCGTGCCCTGTGTCTCTCTCCTGTTAACCCCACCCCCCTCTCATGCCCTGTCTCCCTGCTATTGCCCCCGCTCATGCCCGTGTCTCCCTCCTGTTGCCCCATCCCCCGCTCATGCCCCGTGTCTCCCTGCTGTTGCCCCTCACCCCCCGCTCATGCCCCGTGTCTCCCTGCTGTTGCCCCCCACCCTCGCTCATGCCCCATGTCTCTCTCCTGTTGCCCCCACCCCTGCTCATGCCCCGTGTCTCTCTTGTTGCCCCCACCCCCCGCTCATGCCCCGTGTCTCTCTCCTGATTCCCCCCACCCCCCTCTCATGCCCAGTGACTCCCTGCTGTTGCCTCCACCCTCCGCTCATGCCCCGTGTCTCCCTGCTGTTGCCCCCCACCCCCGCTCGTGCCCTGTGTCTCTCTCCTGTTCCCCCCCACCCCCGGTCATGCCCCGTGTCTCCCTGCTGTTGCCCTCACCCCCGGGTCTCCCTGCTGTTGCCCTCACCCCCGCTCATGCCCCGTGTCTCCCTGCTGTTGCCCCTCACCCCCGCTCATGCCCCGTGTCTCCCTGCTGTTACCCCCCACCCCCCGCTCATGCCCCGTGTCTCCCTGCTGTTGCCCCCACCCCCCGCTCATGCCCCATGTCTCTCCTGTTGCCCTCCACCCCCGGTCATGCCCTGTGTCTCTCTCCTGTTGCCCCCACCCCTGCTCATGCCCCGTGTCTCTCTTGTTGCCCCCACCCCCCGCTCATGCCCCGTGTCTCTCTCCTGATTCCCCCCACCCCCCTCTCATGCCCAGTGTCTCCCTGCTGTTGCCTCCACCCTCCGCTCATGCCCCGTGTCTCCCTGCTGTTGCCCCCCACCCCCGCTCGTGCCCTGTGTCTCTCTCCTGTTCCCCCCCCACCCCCGGTCATGCCCCGTGTCTCCCTGCTGTTGCCCTCACCCCCGGGTCTCCCTGCTTTTGCCCTCACCCCCGCTCATGCCCCGTGTCTCCCTGCTGTTGCCCCTCACCCCCGCTCATGCCCCGTGTCTCCCTGCTGTTACCCCCACCCCCCGCTCATGCCCCGTGTCTCCCTGCTGTTGCCCCCACCCCCCGCTCATGCCCCATGTCTCTCCTGTTGCCCTCCACCCCCGGTCATGCCCTGTGTCTCCCTGCTGTTGCCCCCCACCCCCCGCTCATGCCCTGTGTCTCCCTGCTGTTGCCCCCCACCCCCTGCTCATGCCCCGTGTCTCCCTGCTGTTGTCCCCACCCCCCACTCATGCCCCATGTCTCTCCTGTTGCCCCCACCCCCGGTCATGCCCTGTGTCTCCCTGCTGTTGCCCCCCACCCCCCGCTCATGCCCTGTGTCTCCCTGCTGTTGCCCCCCACCCCCTGCTCATGCCCCGTGTCTCCCTGCTGTTGCCCCCCACCCCCTGCTCATGCCCCGTTCTCCCTTCTGTTACCCCCACCCCCTGCTCATGCCCCGTGTCTCTCTGCTGTTCCCCCCACCCCCGGTCATGCCCCATGTCTCCCTGCTGTTGCCCTCACCCCCCCGCTCATGCTCCATGTCTCCCTGCTGTTGCCCCACCCCCTGCTCATGCCCCGTGTCTCTCTCCTGTTGCCCCCCACCCCCGCTCATGCCCCATGTCTCTCTCCTGTTGCCCCCCGCTCATGCCCAGTGTCTCTCTCCTGTTGCCCCCCTCCCCCGCTCATGCCCCATGTCTCTCTCCTGTTGCCCCCCGCTCATGCCCCATGTCTCTCCTGTTGCCCCACCCCCGCTCATGCCCCATGTCTCTCCTGTTGCCCCACCCCCCGCTCAAGCCCCATGTCTCTCCTGTTGCCCCATCCCCCGCTCATGCCCCATATCTCTCCTGTTGCCCCACCCCGCTCATGCCCCGTGTCTCTCCTGTTGCCCCACCCCCGCTCATGCCCCGTGTCTCTCTCCCGTTACCCCCACCCCCTCATGCCCCATGTCTCCCTGCTGTTGTACCCACCCTCCGCTCATGCCCCGTGTCTCTCTCCTGTTACCCCCCACCCCCTCTCATGCCCCATGTCTCCCTGCTGTTGCCCCCACACTCCGCTCATGCCCCGTGTGTCTCTCCTGTTGCCCTCCACCCCCCAGTCATGCCCCGTGTCTCCCTGCTGTTGCCCTCCACCCCTCCAGTCATGCCCCGTTTCTCCCTGCTGTTGCCCTCCACCCCCCGCTCATGCCCCGTGTCTCCCTTCTATTGCCCCCCGCTCATGCCCCTGGTCTTCCTGCTGTTGCCCCCACCCCCCCGCTCATGCCCCGTGTCTCCCTGCTGTTGCCCCCCACCCCCGGCTCATGCCCCGTCTCTCTCTCCTGTTCCCCCCACCCCCCGCTTATGCCTCGTGTCTCTCATATTGCCCCCCACCCCCGCTCATGTCCCGTGTCTCTCTCCTGTTGCCCCCAAACCCCCCGGTCATGCCCCGTGTCTCTCTTCCTTTACCCCCCTCCCCCCTCTCATGCCCTGTGTCTCCCTTGTGTACCCCCTCACCCCCCGCTCATGCCCCGTGTCTCCCTACTGTTGCCCCCCAGCCCTCTCTCATGCCCTATGTCTCCCTCCTGGTCCCCCCTACCCATGCCCTGTTGTGTTCTGTTCTCTATACACCCCGCCTTCCCTTTCCAGGGTGTCCATCTTGGTACAAGATGTTCCTTCCTACACCGGAACGCCGCAGGCGTTCTGGTTTGGGAAGAAAAAGCTTTTTTTTACCACCCCGGGTTCCCACTTTGAGAACCTAGGATGCTAGTGGTCTTCATCGATTAAAAAGGACGTTATGGTTATGTTGCACTAATAAGAAACTATGAAATTCAATTTAAAAAATGTGTTAAAAGGACGGTATGGTTAAGTTGCACTAATAAAAACCTATGAAAATCAATGAAAAAACGTTGTAAAAGGGACATTATGGTTCCAAGTAAAACCGAAAAACCCTTGCAATTCGCCAGTTATGGTAAGCTAAGCACCATAACTCGCGCCACCACCGTGCACTGCTAAGCCTAACACCCAGGACATCAAAGATGACATCACAAATGTCATTGATGACATCACTGATGACATCACATGTGCATTTACCTTTCATGAAAAGTCTGTACAAGGGATTCTTAGTGTAATGTTAATTTAAAAAAAGTGTCAAAGATTATTGGAATAAATATCAAGTGCTAATCAGTGCATTAAGCTATGCATTGATATAAATAGCATTATATTATTAACTTCAATCCAGTATACTAAGGTACTCATATAGAAACATAGGCATTGTGTGCAGCATACATGATGGAGGTGCAATATTCATAAGCTTGCCATGTTGAATAGTGAAATGATAACTGTTTTCATATTAGAGTTTTGCGTACAGTGAAACTTGTGATAAGTAGGTACTAAAACCCACTTACTAGATAATTGCACTATTATAGACCAATCACAAAGAGAACACCACATACAAATATGAATATATACAAGGGAATTGAAGTAAGAAAAAAACCAGCAATAGTAGCAGAAAGTGTTCATAACCTAACTGATTACCTTTATGCAGAGAAATGATTGCTCTGTTTCAAAGCTGTTACTTAACCTATTTATATATATATACATATATATATCACATGATGTGTCTGGACCCTAAGGAAAATAGTGTGAGTACAACATATAAAAATATGAGCATATACAGGGAAGGTACAGTAATAAAAAAACATCAAAACTATCAGAAAGTGCCTATAACTATACTGATAATTTTAATGCACAAAAAGGATTGCTGTCTTTCAAGGTTTTCTTCCCCTATGTATGTTTCATATGATATGACTGGACCATAAGGTAATTATTGTAAGAACATACTTTAAGGATAAGTCTACAAATATAGTACTGTAAGAGGATTCAATTCAGCACTACAGCCAAGTCAACGCCTAGTCTAGAATACTGAATGAAAACCCTTATTGATATATCTTTATGTCCAGTTCATGCGTTCTGGATGACTACCCCTATATAACACCCCTCTCTCAGAATCCCCCTGACCCCACTGAGCCAAGAAGTAGTTCTGTTTTGCAAGTTAAAAGGTTTATTTGAGAAGTAAAGCAATATGTATCTATCACACTTTATAATAAATTAATAATTGAATATCACACTTAATCTGAGATGATAAAGATTAACAACGGAGAATCTGGCACTAGCACACTTCTTGATAATCACTAAGGAGTTGACATGAAATGGATAAGGTAGCACACTGGTAAATAGGGACAGAAGAATAATGTGATAGAGAATGCTTCATAGAGTTCAAATGGATGCAATGTGGAATGAAATGCAGTACAGAAAATAACTTGATAGGATTTCAACAAAACAATGTAATCACTTTTCTCTGGCAATCCACTCCCCCCCCTTTATGCAATGCAAGGAAATGGAAGGAAGCACACAGTTCTCAGAAATGCAATCAAATGTGATTCAGTTCACCCCAGCAACATAGACTACAGAAGTTGAAAACACAGGCCCCAAATGCTTTTAAATGTGCTGGCAATGAAGAAAACAAATATGCTAAAATGCTTTTAATTCCCTCTAGAGGTTCAGGTGAGTGGTATATGCTTTGAATAAGTTCAGGATCACTTTAGCAATGCTCTATAATGGTTGTCAGGTTGCAAACAAATTTTTGCAACGGAAGGCAAGCAGCAGCAGATTTTTACACGTGGAGAAATTGGCAAATCGCTGTAAATTCGCGAGTGCGTTTTTCACGATTGCGGCAAAACTATAGGGGGTAGGAATGCGGTTCTAGGTTCGTAGGAAAGCCACGATTCGAAGCTTTCTGAGGAAAGTTACTGCAGGTCTCTAGGACAAACGGTCACGGAGATATGAGCGATTTAAATAAAGGTCGTTTTTCAGATTTGAAATTTTAAAGTTCAAAAAAGACAAGTGCACCTTGCAACTAGAAAATGACAAGTGACAGCTTTACAAATGACAGGTGACAGGAGACAGTTCTACTTAGATTAAAATAGATTGAATTATATTATTTTAACTAAGAGATTGGTTCTGCACAGTTTTGCTATGTACTCACAATATATTTAGAAATATGCCTTGCTACGGATCTGATCAGGTTTAGGACTGGACTCTGGTCTCTGCACTTCAGTGATCTGGGTCAGCTCTCTCTGGTTCTGCTAACAGGTCAGCTCTACTCTGCTGGTCTGGTCTGGGTTTCTGAAGGTTGATAGATTGAAGTCTCTTATGTTAGCTCTCTGGAGGTTGATGGATTTGAAGTATGGATTTTCCCGGCAGAGCTTCCAGCTGCAAATGGATTTGAAGGTCCCTATCTGTCCTGTCTGTCTGCTTTTATCTGTTTTTTTTAATGGGTGTGTATGCAGCATCACTAGGCTCTACCCCTCTCCACTTGTCATTGGCCAAGCTTTCATTTCTTCCCTGATTGGGGGAGCTAAGTTGTGTCAGAGTGATGTCATTTTACAGCCTGCAGAAAGTCCACTCCTCCTGTCAACTTGCACACAAATCTAGATTTGAACCAAATACATATTTGCAGAGGTACATATTGTTTTAAAATCATATGCACCCATCATGCATTACAGGAGGTATACCCTGTTCAAACTCTGCTCTTCCTGGGGGCTTGCATTCAGAAATGGCAATATTTTGCACTTTTTAACTGGTTTGCAATATCGGACATTAACCCAAATTTACACACATGTGCGCAAGGAGTATGGACATTAGTTGATGAAGTGTCAGATTTTTCACATGCACACATTTTGAGTAATATCCTCTTTTCCGCTAAAACTCCCCTGAACATACCACCGGTTCTAAAAACCTCTTAAAATGTGGGCAGAAAAATCACAAGAATTATGGTATCATTTATAAAATTTTCACATGTCCGCTCTATGAGTTATTCATCTTTTTAGAGTTATGTTCTGGCCCCAAAGGGGTGTGGTTTTCCCCCAGCACAAGGTTGAATTTCTGTTTTTTCCAGTTCTGCCAAGCCAGCTTGCTCTCACAGGCAGTGCCCCTCCCCTTTGCTTCAGGAGGAAGCTACTTTTACGACATCTGCAATAAACCATCTGCCTGAGTCAGGAGAGGGCTTTGTTCAGAGCTCCTGTATTCTGTGGGGGCTCCCCTTAATTCAATTATCAGAGAGATGGCATATCCTTAGTGTGGCCAGCAAAAGGCAGATAGGCCTGGGAACACAGCTGTGACTCAAGTTTCACTCCTGATGGGGGGTAGTTGCCAGGCAGAATTGGAATCTCTTTAAGCCAGTTTTTAGCTACATGTCATTTCTGTTCCCCAGTTTAAGTCAAGACATTTTTTTACATATGCAGCTAGGATGCTGATTCTAAGTTTAAAACTGACATTTAAACAATTGCAACCTATGTGACACTCAAAGTAGGTCACTCATTTCTTTTAAACATTTAGATTTGTAGTGTCTTTCAGTCCAAATTTACTTAAACTGCTGAAATCCACAGCTCAGCCAGTCTTGTTATAAACCTTCAAGTCACTTCAGAATATAACTTTACATTGGATCCACCTCTCAGTAAGTCTTTCTTTGGCTTGCTTTGGGTTCATTTATTCAGTTTTCTACAAAATCTGGTGGTTTTAAAACGCCGGCTTTTGGATAGTGGTGAGTACTGGTACTGCACCCCTTTTTGGGATTTAAGAAAATGAATTCCCAACAGTTATGGGTTTGCTTTTGGCAATCAGCATTGCCATTCCCAATGGTTTCAGACTACTGTGTGGGTAGTCCAATGGTGGTTTTAGGCAGTGTCCTTCTGTGCCCATAACATCGGCAAAAATGAGTGGCAGCCTATTCTTCATGCATTTCCCTGTGCATTTTCTGGGAAGCTCTGGCCATCATGATGTTTTCCATGTCAGTACTGCCAAGTTTTGAGGTAGGGCTCGGATGCATGGGTAAATACATCCCACAAGCCCCCCTCTTGCGATGGCCATTCTGTTTCACTGATGGGACTCGCAAGACCTGGGATGTAGTTCTCATCTTCTTCCGGTAGATGGCCAGTTCAGCATCTCTTCCTCCATCCGGTCGGATCGATCGGTTCTCCTCGCCGGTCCTGATGGGAAGATTGGGCGGTACCCCGGGCCCGTTGAGTCTCTGCTCCCGGTCTCCGGATCGTCCTCCTTGGCCCGTCTCCAGGTTTTCTTTCTCCTAGGACGACAAAGGAAGAGTGGCAATACCTATTCATGGACATTTCTTCCACCACTGTTGAGATAGTGGGGCAGTATATGCATTTCATCATAACGAAACATTACATTCTTATTTTGAAAAAAAAACAGTATAACTAAGATACAGTTTCATGCAAATCACAATATTTTAGAGACTAGATGTTGTATGTTTTATGGTTGGAACTGAATTAGTCTGAGACAGTACCCGCTAGGATTCCAGAGGATTCCTCCAGTTGTTGCAGAGTGTGCCTGGGATGGCAACATTTCAACTGGTTTATTTGGACCCACTTGTCTTCCCCCGCTGCCAAAGGACCTTTGGGGATGTGGATTTTGTAGGCCACAGGGGAGATTTTGTCTATAATCTCAAAGGGTCCCTTCCATGTAGGCAAGAATTTCCGTTGTTTTGCCTGGTTTCTTTGGAAGTTGTATAGATAGACCCGGTCCCCCACCTGATATTCCTTTCTGGAAGTCTTCAGGTCATAGTGGGTCTTCATGCTATCAGCCGATCTTTCTAGATTCCGCTGAGCGTAAGCAAAAGCATGTTGGAGGTGTTTCCTTAAATTCTCCACATACTCATGAGTAGTGGAGGCATTTATCAGTGTCTGCTCTTGGGTCCTGTAGAGCAAATGCTGCGGAAGCACCATCTTGCGTCCAGTCATCAACTCAAATGGTGACATTTTGGTTGCAGATGAAGGGGTAGATCTGATGGCCATTAGGACCAGAGGTAATCGGATATCCCAACTTGGCCCAGAATCTGCCACAAACTTTTTTAAGATGCTCACAATTGTCCGGTTATATCTCTCTACTGCCCCGGAAGAAGCTGGCCTGTAAGCAATATGCAACTTCCTTTTGACCCCCAGTATTTCCCACATCTTTGTCATTACTTCACTGGTGAAGTGGCTACCCCTGTCTGACTCAATCCTTTGAGGTAGACCAAAACGGGAAAAGATGTGGTTAATCATCAGGGCAGCTGCAGTTTCTGCCTTGCAGTTTGGGGCTGGGAGACATTCCACCCACTTGGTAAACAAGCATGTCACAGTCAACATGTACTTATTCCCCCTAGCAGAGCGAATCACAGGGCCTACAAAGTCGATTTGTAAATCTGACCATGGCAGTGTCATCCCCCTCTTTTGGAGAGGTGCACGGTGCGTGAGGGATGATGGCTGAAATTGTGCACACACAAGACACCCCTTCAAGTATTGGTCAAGGTCCTGCCCCATGTGTGGCCAGTATGCAACCTCTCAAGATTTCCAATGTTGTGTGAAACCCCCTATGACCGGCGGTGGCCGCATCATGGGCGTGACTTAATATCAGGCTTCGGAATGAGGTAGGAACCACCCACTGATCATGGCCAGCTTTGGATTTCCTTACCAGCAAACCGTTTTGGATCCGGAACATTTTTGGACATTTCATCAACACTCTTAGGTCCTCTTTCCCAATGTAATCGGTATCCGTCAGGGGAAAGTTCTCAGGGTCCTCAAGCTGCTGGTAAAATTTACCAATAATTGGATCCCCCTTCTGAGCTGTAATCAATTCAGCATCAGGGGTCTCCTTACTCCATTGTGCAATTGAAAGGTCATTGTGAGCATTTGTCTGGGACCTAGTGATAGCAGTGACCTGGATTTCCCCCAACAGGGACTCAATCTCAATTAGATCCCCTTGGATGGCCCCGGTTTTGGCCAGCTGATCAGCTAAGTCGTTTCCAGTTTTGTCTGGTCCCTCTACTTTGGAATGACCCTTGATCTTTTTCCAATAGATGGTCATCTCATTCGAGGTGACCAGATCATCAATGTTTTGGATCAACTTCCCATGTTTCAAGGGTTTGTTGTTAGCACATAACATGCCTCTGGTTTTCCAATTAACCAGGTGCTCCACGAACCCGTTCCGTACATAATCCGAATCTGTGATTATGACCAGTTTGTGGAGTTGATGCTGGACAGCAGTGAGGATGGCCTGCTGCACAGCCATCAATATTGCCACCTGACTACTTCGGGGACCAATTTTGTATCCAGCGGAGCGTTCTGGGGACTCATTCACCCATGCATTCCCTACGCCGGCCACCAGTTCTTTCTCCCCGTCGTTGTCAACATGGTAAGAGCATCCATCCACATAGACAGTGGGCATTCCCTCACACTTGTCTTCTTCAAAGACTTTGTGTGGGGAATTAAGGTATGCCTCCATGTTGCCCTTTATTTTTAGACTTTCGTCCTCGAGACAGTTTTCTCTGGCACAATCATGCAAGTCAGCCAGACCTTGCGCGAGGGGACTCTTCTTGTTTTGGCCATATCGGACCTCCACAGGAAAGCCTTGCATTGACAGAATCCAGGAAGTAATTCGGGAATTACTCACATTTCCGGTCCGGATTCTATCACTTTGGAGATATTGCAGAGGCTGGTGTGGAGTCTCCACTATGATGTGTTCCCCCTGGATAAACGGGCGGTAATTCTTCAATGCCCACACCGTTGCCAGGAGTGCCTTCTCACAATCGTTGAATTTTTCCTCCACAGAGGATAAAGTTTTGCTCGCATAGGAGATTACTTTATTGACCTTGTCATGCTTTTGGTATAATACTGCCGTCAAGCACGTATTAGAGAACCCCGTCTCCAGGAAGAACTCCTTGTTTCTGACAGGGTAAGCTAGGCAGGGCGCTTGTGAGAGGCTTCTTTTTAGTTGTCTTACTGCCTCGGCTTGTTCTGGACCCCATTCCCACTTGGCCCCCCCCTTCAGGAGATGAATCAGGGGTCTGGTGATCTCTGCGTAGCCCTCAATGAACTTTCTGCTGTAATTAGTCAGTCCAAGGAGGCTCCTTAGTTCCCGCAGAGTTGTGGGGTCTTTCAGTTTCTGAAGTGCTTCCACTTTCTTTTGCTGGGGACAGAGGCCCTGAGCAGTAATCTCATGCCCCAAGAAATTAACACGGGTTCTACACCACTGTGCTTTCTGAAAGGAAAGTTTTGCTCCGGCGCCCCTCAACTGCGTCAGAACATAACGGATCTCCGCTATGTGTTCCTCCACAGATGAACTTTTGATGAGGACATCATCTACATAAGCCAGGTTACCCCTCGCACCCAGGTCTGGCATGGCCTTATGTAGGAAAATATTGAACTCATTACCGGATTTAAGGTATCCAAAGGGAGTCCGGGTCCATGTGTACTGCTGGCCCCCAAAGGTAAAAGCCAGTTTGTATTGGTCCTCCCTACTGACAGGCACGGTCCAGTATCCATTGGTCAGGTCTATTGCAGTGAATACCTGTGACCCCTGAATCTGGGCCAGCCCTTGGTCAATGTAGGGAAGAGGCCATCGGGAAGTATGGACCCGTTTGTTGAGCTCCCAAAGGTCAGCACAGAGTCTCCACTGGCAGTTTGGCTTCAATATTCCCAGCACCGGATTATTGAAGGTGCTGTGGGTTGGACGGATTATTCCCCGGGACTCAAGGTTCTTAATTATTTCAGTAAGGGACTCCATTGATGCGAGAGGCAAGCGATATTGCTTCACAAACACAGGAGTCATGCCAGGGTCCGTGGGGATTGTTGTGTGGATGTCGGTGCGACCACAGTCATATGAGTCTACCACAAAGAGATCTGGGAAATCCAAGAAAACTTGTTTCAACTTTTGCTTTTGTTCCAGAGTCACACAGGCATCTGCTAGGTTGACTCGCTCTTCCACCATCTGCCTGAAGCCCGGAAAGACTTCTGGTTTGGCTATCTCCGCGGCCTCCTCCAGCTGGGTGGAGAAGTCCCTGGTCAGAGTGCTGATTTGGACCGGAGGCTTCAGGTGGGAAAGGCAGCCCTCATGGACCTGGAAAATCACCTCATCCCTCCTGAAGTCACAAGTCACATCTTCCTTACCATAAGGGCAAGAAGTGTACACCAGGAAGTTCCCCCCATGCCGGGTAAAAATCCTGTCTGGTGTTGTATTGTCATCACTGTCACTGTCAAAGCAGTCCTTGGGGATTGGCCCTAACAGTTCATTACCTAAATCTATAGAAAAATGTCGGTCATCAACCGCCATTCCAATAATGGTGCCTGCGGCTAGAGTAATACTCTTTAAGTCGCTGTTATCCACCTCTATTGGAATGGTGTCATGTTCTATGTTGACTAATGGAGTTGGGTTTACCCCTAACCCTTGCTGTTGGAGAGAAGCGTTTAGATGTATGTAAGCATCAGGGTTTTGCAAATATTGTCCTCTTTTAGCTTTCACTTCCAGGGAGAATTGTCGGGTCCTTTCTGGGATGGTGACTTCCTCTTTAATCTGAATTTCAACTGCATAAGGTAGCAATTGAGCTGACCTAAATGCTTTTTCTGGGTCATCAAAGCCCATGGGATTATCCGCTAATCGGGACCAAGCTTTGAAGTTTATTAGGTCCAAACTAATGGCAAAGCGATTGAGAATGTCACTGCCTAAGTAAAAGGCGGCAGGGACGTCTCGCACGACCCAACAATTGTGGACTATGCTCTTGTTGCCAATGGAGATTTTGAGCATACACCTGCTTGGCAGGAGCTGTTTGGAATTAGGTGCTTCCAGGTCCATTTCCCTTTTGTCTATCAGTTTGAATGTGGGAATGGCTGGATCTTTTGGGAGTTGGCGGAACATGGCTTCGCTGATGAAGCTCTTACCATTGTTCACGCACACTCGAGCGAGAACAGAGTCCTTCCCATCATTTAACTGAACAGGGATGAACAACTGCTCTCCAATTTGCTGAATATCAGCCAGGCTTTGAGCTGATTTCACATCTTTCTGGACTATAGGAGTGGGGGTTTCTGATTGTGGATTAGTATAGAATTTCAGAGTGTTTCCTTCCAGTGTGGAATACCACCTTAAACTGGAAGGAAGGTTGATTTTCAGAAATAGAGAGGACCCCCCATCACCAGTCTGTTGTCCTACTGCTATTACTGTCACGTCTGGAATTTGGTTATTCTGGAAGTGGAATTCTACTTGGTCAGATTTTTGTTCAACCATGTGGCAGGTGCCTTTAAACTAACATGGTTGACACTCTGTTTTAATTTTATTGGTCGCTAGTCTGGGTCCAGAGGACCTTGTTTACGCAATCTATTAGGGGTGACAACCTTCTCAGGAGGTCATTCCCTAGTAAACAAGGGGTGCCCTCTGGGGTCACTACTATGACCGGGTGTTTCACCTTGTGTCGCCCGATCTTAATGTCCAAGTCTGCTGTCCCCTCGACGGGAATTTCCTTCCCGTCAAAGTTCTGGAGTTGTCCAGGAAGAGAGGTGAGAGGAATTTGGTAATTCTCTCCCCTTCCTGCATTCAGTTCGTCAAAGGCCCTTCTTGACAGAAGGGTAGCTTGAGATCCAGTGTCCACCAGTGCCAAAATTGTACCCTGCCCCTATACTTGTACCGGGGCATAGTATCTTCCCTCCTTCTCCTCAAGGGGGCACAGATAATGCACATTTTTGGACAACTGGTGGGCTAACTTTCTGGTTTTGGACATCGCTAGCGAAGAGATTTGGGCAGAATTCTGTGGAGAGCCTTGGGAATCTGAAAGAAAAAGTTGGCAACTGGAGACCAGAGCCATTGTGGGTTCCCCTGGCTCCGGTTCCGGGCTGCCCCCCCCCTTTTTGGAGGCAGTCACCAGGATGGGTTTGAACCAGGGGATTTTCTTGCTGTTGGTTCTGGGATGAGATGGTGGGCGGCGGTAGCTCAGTCTCCACATCTCCCCAGTCTGGATTTGCATCCCTAGGGACCCATTTTTCTTTGGGAGGAGTTCCCCCCCCTCTCTGAAGGAGAAGATCCTTTTCCCAGGATCCTCGGAGGATCCCTCTCCCTCAAATTGGAAGATCTGTAACTCCTCCTCAAACTGAGTCTGTTTGGGTCTTTTGTTTCTCCTACCCCCCCTCTGCTCCTTAGGAGGCAGACTTTCAGGGGCAAGAGATTTTGTTTCCGGTTCCTGGGTTTCCAGGGGCTGTTTACAAGTGAGAAAGGAAGCTTCCTCCAAGGCTTTACACCCCCCTTCCCCTTGTGCCTCCCCCCTGGGAACCGGTGAGTTATCGGGGTGCTGCCCCCGTCATTGTTCTGGAGCACCAGGTCCAGAGTTGGGTGCGTTCTGCGCCGGCATGCCGATCTGAGGGTTCTGCTGAGCCCTCAGTATGTGACCCAGATCCCGCGCCATGTTTTGAACCTGGCGCTCTAACTGGGAAACCCGCTCAGGCTGATACGGGGCCCTGTTTTCTCCCCTGGGCTGATCCCGGGGAAGGGTAGCTATCCCTTCTCTGGTAGTACCCCGGGTTGGGAAGATTTGGGTACCCCTCCACCCTTGGCCTCCCCTCTCCCGGATTAGGTTGTCTGGGCTCAGGGAATTGGGGAAAGAAGGGTGGAGGATTTTGGGGCTGAAAATCGGGTGGATATCTGGGGAAAAAGTTCTGCCCAGGGTTTGGTAAATTTCTGCCCTCCTGTGGAAAGTTTGGAGGGAAGTTCCCTGGGTTCGGTGCTCGGTTGGATCCCCCCACTTGGGCTGGGGGAGTCCACACATAACCCAGGATGGGTCGATTTCCCTTGTAACGGGGACTTACATAATCAGGAGAGCGAGGGACCCCATTTGTGGGGCTGCCTCCTTGGCTCCCTGTCTGTGACTGACCCGAGGACCTCCTGGGCCTAGCATTATTAGGTGCAGGTAGGTTTTTAGGCCCCCCCATCTCCAAATCCAAAACGGGGGTGACCTTTACCTCTGCCACCTTGGCAGCAGCAGGGGTGCTGTTGGCTTTGGGGTTTTTCTGGGCATTACTTTTGCTATCTACCGGTTTCTGCACCTCATAGATCCAGGTAGCCTGTTCAATGACCCAGTCTAAAGATCTTTTCTCGTGAAAATCCCTCACGAGCTGGGTCATTATGTATTTGGGCAAGGCATGAAAAAATGTATTAATGAATTCTCTACTGTCTGTGCGCACCCTTCTGGTGGTCTGCGCAAAAGCACTTTTCAGTTCTTGCACAAATTCTTGTGGGGCCTGATCCTCCCCACATTGCAAATTGTAGGCTGCCTTGCGAGCCTCTTGAGGATTTCTATGAATGGAAAAATGTTTCAAGATGGCCGCCTTATAGGTGGACCATCTTAAATGATTTTGGTCCTCCAGCCCCGCAAAGAAACTGGAGTATTCCGGGGAGAAGGTCCACTTTACATATTGAATACAGCTTTGGCTGTCCTTCAAATGGAAAGTCTCCATCATTTGCTCAAACAACTCTAAGTGCTCCCAAACAGAATACTTAGCGTTCTTATGGTAAGGCGTGATGACGCTCCTGATCGCCTTAATCTGCTTTAAGGGGTCCTTAAGCAAGGCCCTTTTTGCCTTACTGGCCCTTTTGGTTCGGGTAACCCTGGTCCATTCATCCTCTGACTCAGAGGCACTGCTCCCAGAGGTTCTCGTCAGATCTTCCAGGTTTTCCCGGATTCTGCGAGCCTGGGAATGGCTGGCAGAATGTGGGGACCTGGTCTCCTGTTTCCTGTGGTGCTCAGAGGAGTCCTCAGATCCCTCCTTGCTGCCAGGATTTGCTGGGTACCCCCCCCCCCCACTGACCTAACTGGGCAGAGGTTTTCAGGATGCCCTTAAGGGGCCTACTCTCCTGGGGTTCCCCACTGAACTGTACTGTACTTGGGTGCCCATACCCGGATGCCCACCCCTCCATTCCTGAGTGGTACTGGCCTATGAGCCCCATACTTTTAGCTGGATAGTAATCTGCCATCCCTGTGGCCCTGTGCTCATGTGCGCCAGGGGACATGGGGGTGGTAGAGTCCAGGGACTGGGAGAGATGAAGGCCCCTGGTGTTAGGGCTCCTGAGGTTATGGTCAGGAGTCTCTCTTTCCCAGCGGACCTCATCTCTATCCGCCCCTGCTCCCTGTTGCAATGCAAGAGCCTGCATTTGTGCTTTCAGTTCCTCAGTCAAGGCCTTACTAGACTATATCAGTCTCTCCTGCATCGCTACCTGTTGTTGGAGCCTATGATTGTGTTGACAGAGGGCCTCATTTTCCCCTCTGTGCTTCCTGGTTGGTCCTGGAGAACTGGGCCAGTCTTTGCTGCAGGAGGTTTACCTCCTGAGTCCCATCCCTACTGGCCTGCTCCTTTCTTGCCAGAGCATCTTCCACCCTTCTGGTGTGCTCTACCAAGTTCCGGTTTTCTTTTTGGAGGTCACCCAGCCCCTGGAGGGCCAGGTGATTTTCTTCAATTTCCTTTTTTAAGTGGCAGACTTCCTGGCCTAAAGTGTCTCTTTCCTGACTGAGAGCCTGCATCTGTGCCGCCAGGTCGTCCCTTTGCCTTTGGAAGGCACCAGCTTTCTGGCGCTCCTGGTCAAATTCTGCCTGGGTATCCAGGTCTTTCAGAATCTGTTTATTGCTCTCCTCTTTCTCTCTATCTAGCTGGCTTTGCAGGGTGACTACCTGCTCCGCGCATGCCCTGTTGAAATTGATCTGTTGCTCCAACTTTTTCTGGTTCTGCAGTAAGGAGTCCAAACTGTCTTGGTGCTCCTTCTGCAGGGCCAGAAATCTGGTATCCTGGTCTGTCTTTTCATGTTGTAGGATGCCCATATCCTCTTTTATTTTAATGATATATTGCCTACTATCATTTTCTGACTCCTGGCTCCTGAGCAGCCTCTGCTCAGAAGAGTCCAGCTCAGATTGGGCCTTCTGTAATGCCAGCAGTTGCCTACTCGCCAGATCTTGGCCTTCAGCACATTTGTCCTGCATGGCTCCCATATGTAAATATAAATATGCCGCTACCCTGGCAATCTTATTGTGTTCATCTTTGGCTTTAGGAGCCATATATAGTTCACTCAGGGCCACATGTAATGGACCCTGATCTCTCCATAGATCTGACCCTGTTTCAGTGACCTGTCGCGTGATGGCCTGCAACCAGGCATCCTGGCCCTGTTCAGTCCATTCACCTCTCACAAATAGTTTATGTAAGAGGTGCTCTCTGGCTATTTTCATGTCTACTAAGGTCGTCATTCTAGAGATTGGTCTCTGTCCTGACTTACAGACATTAGTATTTTATTTTTGCAAAACAGACCTTTTTCTTAGAGCGTTCCTATGAGGAGTGCTTTACAGCGTAACACAGCGTGGTGATCCGACCGGATATGTGTATCTGGTCAGCTGGCACGCTGTATTGATCTGCACAAATGGTAGATCTAACCCAAACGTCCGGCACGAGCCCCCAATTTGTAAGAGGATTCAATTCAGCACTACAGCCAAGTCAACGCCTAGTCTAGAATACTGAATGAAAACCCTTATTGATATATCTTTATGTCCAGTTCATGCGTTCTGGATGACTACCCCTATATAACGCCCCTCTCTCAGAATCCCCCTGACCCCACTGACCAAGAAGTAGTTCTGTTTTGCAAGTTAAAAGGTTTATTTGAGAAGTAAAGCAATATATATCTATCACACTTTATAATAAATTAATAATTGAATATCACACTTAATCTGAGATGATAAAGATTAACAACGGAGAATCTGGCACTAGCACACTTCTTGATAATCACTAAGGAGTTGACATGAAATGGATAAGGTAGCACACTGGTAAATAGGGACAGAAGAATAATGTGATAGAGAATGCTTCATAGAGTTCAAATGGATGCAATGTGGAATGAAATGCAGTACAGAAAATAACTTGATAGGATTTCAACAAAACAATGTAATCACTTTTCTCTGGCAATCCACTCCCCCCTTTATGCAATGCAAGGAAATGGAAGGAAGCACACAGTTCTCAGAAATGCAATCAAATGTGATCAGTTCACCCCAGCAACTTAGACTACAGAAGTTGAAAACACAGGCCCCAAATGCTTTTAAATGTGCTGGCAATGAAGAAAACAAATATGCTAAAATGCTTTTATTTCCCTCTAGAGGTTCAGGTGAGTGGTATATGCTTTGAATAAGTTCAGGATCACTTTAGCAATGCTCTATAATGGTTGTCAGGTTGCAAACGAATTTTTGCAACGGAAGGCAAGCAGCAGCAGATTTTTACACGTGGAGAAATTGGCAAATCGCGGTAAATTCGCGAGTGCGCGTTTTTCACGATTGCGGCAAAACTATAGGGGGTAGGAATGCGGTTCTAGGTTCGTAGGAAAGCCACGATTCTAAGCTTTCTGACGAAAGTTACTGCAAGTGTCTAGGACAAACGGTCACGGAGATATGAGCGATTAAATAAAGGTCGTTTTTCAGATTTGAAATTTTAAAGTTCAAAAAAGACAAGTGCAGCTTGCAACTAGAAAATGACAAGTGACAGCTTTACAAATGACAGGTGACAGGAGACAGTTCTACTTAGATTAAAATAGATTGAATTATATTATTTTAACTAAGAGATTGGTTCTGCACAGTTTTGCTATGTACTCACAATATATTTAGGAATATGCCTTGCCACGGATCTGGTCAGGTTTAGGACTGGACTCTGGTCTCTGCACTTCACAGTGATCTGGGTCAGCTCTCTCTGGTTCTGCTAACAGGTCAGCTCTACTCTGCTGGTCTGGTCTGGTCTGGGTCTCTGAAGGTTGATAGATTGAAGTCTCTTATGTTAGCTCTCTGGAGGTTGATGGATTTGAAGTATGGATTTTCCCGGCAGAGCTTCCAGCTGCAAATGGATTTGAAGGTCCCTATCTGTCCTGTCTGTCTGCTTTTATCTGTTTTTTTTTAATGGGTGTGTATGCAGCATCACTAGGCTCTACCCCTCTCCACTTGTCATTGGCCAAGCTTTCATTTCTTCCCTGATTGGGGGAGCTAAGTTGTGTCAGAGTGATGTCATTTTACAGCCTGCAGAAAGTCCACTCCTCCTGTCAAATTGCACACAAATCTAGATTTGAACCAAATACATATTTGCAGAGGTACATATTGTTTTAAAATCATATTCACCTATCATGCATTACAGGAGGTATACCCTGTTCAAACTCTGCTCTTCCTGGGGGCTTGCATTCAGAAATGGCAATATTTTGCACTTTTTAACTGGTTTGCAATATTGGACATTAACCCAAATTTACACACATGTGCGCAAGGAGTATGGACATTAGTTGATGAAGTGTCAGATTTTTCACATGCACACATTTTGAGTAATATCCTCTTTTCCGCTAAAACTCCCCTGAACATACCACCGGTTCTAAAAACCTCTTAAAATGTGGGCAGAAAAATCACAAGAATTATGGTATCATTTATAAAATTTTCACATGTCCGCTCTGAGTTATTCATCTTTTTAGAGTTATGTTCTGGCCCCAAAGGGGTGTGGTTTTCCCCCAGCACAAGGTTGAATTTCTGGTTTTTCCAGTTCTGCCAAGCCAGCTTGCTCTCACAGGCAGTGCCCCTCCCCTTTGCTTCAGGAGGAAGCTACTTTTACGACATCTGCAATAAACCATCTGCCTGAGTCAGGAGAGGGCTTTGTTCAGAGCTCCTGTATTCTGTGGGGGCTCCCCGTAATTCAATTATCAGAGAGATGGCATATCCTTAGTGTGGCCAGCAAAAGGCAGATAGGCCTGGGAACACAGCTGTGACTCAAGTTTCACTCCTGATGGGGGGTAGTTGCCAGGCAGAATTGGAATCTCTTTAAGCCAGTTTTTAGCTACATGTCATTTCTGTTCCCCAGTTTAAGTCAAGACATTTTTTTACATATGCAGCTAGGATGCTGATTCTAAGTTTAAAACTATGACATTTAAACAATTGCAACCTATGTGACACTCAAAGTAGGTCACTCATTTCTTTTAAACATTTAGATTTGTAGTGTCTTTCAGTCCAAATTTACTTAAACTGCTGAAATCCACAGCTCAGCCAGTCTTGTTATAAACCTTCAAGTCACTTCAGAATATAACTTTACATTGGATCCACCTCTCAGTAAGTCTTTCTTTGGCTTGCTTTGGGTTCATTTATTCAGTTTTCTACAAAATCTGGTGGTTTTAAAACGCCGGCTTTTGGATAGTGGTGAGTACTGGTACTGCACCCCTTTTTGGGATTTAAGAAAATGAATTCCCAACAGTTATGGGTTTGCTTTTGGCAATCAGCATTGCCATTCCCAATGGTTTCAGACTACTGTGTGGGTAGTCCAATGGTGGTTTTAGGCAGTGTCCTTCTGTGCCCATAACATCGGCAAAAATGAGTGGCAGCCTATTCTTCATGCATTTCCCTGTGCATTTTCTGGGAAGCTCTGGCCATCATGATGTTTTCCATGTCAGTACTGCCAAGTTTTGAGGTAGGGCTCGGATGCATGGGTAAATACATCCCACAGTACATTTACGATTTTTAGTTCCTGAAGAAAACCATGTGGCCTAGATATGTCAGTAAAGGAAAAAAGGGGGTGTCAGACATGTGATGTCATCAATGACATTTGTGATATCATCTTTGATGTCCTGGGTGTTAGGCTTAGCAGTGCACGGTGGTGGCGTGAGTTATGGTTGCTTAGCTTACCATAACTGGCGAATTTCAAGGGTTTTTCGGTTTTACTTGGAACCATAACGTCCCTTTAACAACGTTTTTTTTCATTGAATTTCATAGGTTTTTAGTAGCGCAACTTAACCATAGCGTCCCTTTAACAAAGTTTTTTCACTGAATATATATATATATATATATACATATACACATTTGAACCCCTCTGCCACAGATATGCACTGACAGGAGGGCCTTCATATTGGAAGAATAAATACTTACCAGAAAACGTACCTTTTGTCCTGGGAGTTCTCCACTTCAGAATGGTGACGAGCTGAACCCCTGGAGGCCCTCCTGGTATTCTTCATCTTCGTGATGCTGCTCTTCGTGCTTTTCAATGCGAACTGTTTCCTATGCTCAGGGGCAGGGGGGCCTTTTTATGAAAAAACACAAATGTACGACAAAACGTTCAAAATTGTTCTCTCTGTTTATAGCTGAGCGATCTTGCTCAACTATCTCAGAGGTGACTCCTATACTAGTGGTGTGTTATAAAGCAGCTAATAAATACATGCAAATACATAGGGATTTAAGCCCTTTTCCTTTCTCCGAGTTGGTAAGTTATTAGCAGAATGCATGCTCTGTAGGCCTGAAGAGGTGACTTTCCACTGGAGGTGATCACTAAGGTGCTGGACACCCTGTTTACTTTGCACTCAAACGGGGCTGTGAGTGTGAGTAAAAGTACAACACTGAGGAGGACTTTGGTGATCTGCTTTACATCACTAGCTCTTGATACGCATAAGTACCTGTAAGTGATTAAGTTGATTGGTAATGCCATTGAATGGTTCCTGGAAGAAGATGACAAAGCAAGTGGTGCAATGATATTAAGGAATCATTGATGCGAATTATAGGTTTTGAAAGTATTGATGTTTCTGAAAAAACCAATAGGGAAGCATGGAAGTTTGCTCTGCGAGGAAGAGAGCGCCTGCTTTTGTGATGCTTAAGGACAGTGGTTTGAGTGCTTAAAGTCTGGAGTTAGCCCTTTGTCCATCCAAGGTCGATGCTTTTAGTGCCATTATGCCATTATATTGGGTGATAACCGATTTTAGAATTTCAATTATGTGCACACTCTATATATGGACACATGACGTGCACATGTGCAGAGTACACCCAAATCAGGGATCCACATTTTTGGAACCTTTTAGAATTGTGGAAAATTGTTCACACATTGTGGGGAAGTAGGTAATGCATACAATGCCAGGCAAATGTATTGTTGAGAGGTGTTTGTGAACCCGTTGATGGAAGGCTGCGGATAAAATTCAGGGATAGAAACTAAGATGATTGGATAAATGGGTATCCAGCATTAAACCGTGACCAGGAGCTACCACTGGGGATCCAGGAGCTAGTATATTTCGTTTCACAAATCTAACTTCAAGGTAACCTTCTCCTTTTGTCAATTATGTATGGCACTGTATGTTTTAAATATATAGATGTGGTCTAATGTGTATAGATTGTCTCAAAGCACAGAGTTAAATTCAAATAGGCGTATTTGCTCAGCACCAGTTGGCCTGGGAAGCCAAAAATAGCTGCTGGTAGCTGTTGCGTGGCAAGCTAACCCAGACTCTTCTAGGCTACAAGTAGGAGCTAAATGCCGCCAAGCTCCCCCTCAATTTCGAACCCTGTACATTTGAGGGTGAGGTGGGGTTATACCTGTGTAGATAGATTGGTTGCATGCACATTAAAATGGCCAAGCTGTGTGTTTTCAAATTACTGCTTATGTTTGAGTTAATTATGGTGGCTGCACTGTGGATGACCTTTATGCTACTGCATGAAATCGGTTTTAATACACTCCTAGCAATTGATAAGTAAAGCGAATCACCTCCCTCCCTATCTGTATTGCTTATCCTGCCTTAAGGACATTACTGCTAATACTTACGGATACCCATATTGCTGGTGTGTTGCATCCTGGTCAAAACAAAATGCAAACTCTGCTGGATAAAGCTTATTGCTCCTCTTGTTTGATGGCTGTTACTTCTACGTTATTATTGCCCCACAAGTTGCATTGACATTTTTATTTTCCAACACATTTGAGAAAAGATGTTCGTTTGGAAATGTCTAATTGAAAAACAAATCTTAATGGAGAACCCTACTTGAACTGCCTCAACAAATTGTCATGCTCGCTCGCACAGTGAACCCATACCTCGCTCTAAAGGACTTTTTCAGTGATCCACTGTTGGCGCGAACATTTTGAATGGTGGAAGGTTTTTGCATAACTGTGTGTTTTTATGTTAATAAATGTTGCACTGCACCCATCACTACTATAGTGGCCTTGTGCTCCTGGGGCTTGTCTGCATAGTAGGATATTGTGCCCTCGCCAGGGGTACCCATTGTAGGGAGGAGAGAAGAGGCAGCAAAGAAGGGGTAAATGGGAAGCAAGTGCTGTGTGTTTATGTATTGCTCTCCAAGCCGCAGGTTCCGTGCTCTCTCAATCCGTCGGAGGCGACATCGGAATGGTGGCACGTTGCCACTAAATTGGGCTGCCTCCTATTCAGAGCGCAGTTTCTATTTTCCCTTTCGCAGGCTGCAGCTGAGTTTGTGTAGAGGCAGACAACAAAAGCAATGCGTGCATTTCCGAGGTAACAAAGAGTGGTGTATGTGTCAACGTCTCATTTGCTGCATTGGCAGATTGTCCCTGGCTGAGGTAATAGACTTGTTTTGTTCCCCCTTCCTCACCTTCGCTCGCCCTCCTGTGATCCAGGCTGGTTGAAAGGCTGTGTACAGGGGACGTCTGTGCCTTTTGAAAGCTGCTTTCAGTCAATGATGCTGCTGCAGCTTGTCGACGGAAGTACTGGTTGTTTTTATTTCAGGTGGGCATTGCTGGCAACGGTGAGTTGTGGTCCCGTTGGCTGCTCTATAAGTGGCCTGCACACTCGGGCCGGGGCTCTTTGGGGGCGTGGCCTGGCAGGGGAGTCAGTGCCGGAATTAGGAGGCAACACTTACCTCGCCTGAATGCTGCCCGTTAGGCCAATCCACCCTAAGAGCCCCAGCTCGATATTGTTTTGTCAAGGGGTAAACTGTCTATCACTTCCTGTGATGTCATCAGAGGTCAAGCAAGGGTGATGTGATGTCACTTCTGCTACCCCGGGTATTTAGGTGAAATGACGTCCCTGCCAACGTAATACACGTTTAAACATTAACCTGTTTTTTTGTCCTTTCTTTGCTCCTACTCCCCTCCCCTTGTTTCCCTTCCCCTCAGCATATTGAGAGGCCAGCCTCTGAACACATTCACAGCTCTGGAACCTTCCATTGGCAGTGTAAATTGACCTCGGCCATCCACAGTCCATCGCAACCTGATGCATGACACATTCTTGTTAATGCTAATGCCAGGACTTTAAGTGGGGTAAGAAATCGATGGGGGGGGGGGGACCTCATTTGGGGGCGGGCCCTCATTTGGGCACGTGGCTTCTGAGAGGGGCGTGGCCTAACAAGTACGCAAATCGTAAAGCCTGCACACAAATATATAACACGTATTTGTGTGCATACTTCACGGTTTGCCTAGTTTTCAGGCCATCTTTCTAAACATTTCGAGTTTATAAAAAGTGGCTTTGAAAGTACACAATTCAAGCCGTCTTGTCCGTTGGCAAAGCTTTATAAAAGATGGCTTGAATTGTGTACTTTTAAAGCCATTTTTTATAAACCTCGAAAAATGTCAAGGAATCACCAGGCTCGCCGAGAGTTAGACGCCTCGGCGACCTGGGGAAACAAAGGCACAGTAAGGAGGGGTCACCAGAGGCAGTAACTATGACTGACCTAAGTGGCAGCAAGGCTCAGCATCGCTGTGGTTGGCTGCCACTTCTCTCAGCTAGCCTGACTTCACGGCAGGCGCATCTCCGGTCACAGCTGCGGCCGCGATGGGATAATGTATAACGCTAATGTTGCAGTGGGACTGGGGCCCCGGCAGGGACCCGGCTCAGCCCCACTTTTTGGAGACTGCCGGGTCCCGGCCCCAGAAGGCCTCAGCCCACTTAAAGCACTGACTAACTGGTAATCTGTCCAGCGAACTCTGCTCTTATAATTGACCGCATCGTGTAAAGTAATGTCTGTCCAGTGTGCCTTATTTCCTCAAGCCATGTTAGCGTTAAGTGCAGCGTCTTGCAGATGAACACTGTGTGAAGTCTGCTATCGAGAACCAGCAAAAGCTAAAACTGGCTTCTATAGGCTTAAAGGGGAGGGGGAATGTTATCTTAAATTATCCTTGCAGAAGACGCACAACTAGGGCGCTATTAAAGGAAGAGCGAGCCAAACAAAACAAACATCAGAAAACCTATCCGAACCAGGAGCCTCTATTAATCGTTGCTGCCGATGTGGCGAAGGATCTGAAAGGCCTTTAATCTTCATGACGGAGCTGACCTTCTGTTCACGCTCGCCGGCAGTGAGCCCGTTCTGATTGCCACTGCCCGTAAAGTGCCCTGGCAGTCCCCACGATTCATTGCGTCGAGGGCTATTTTCTTCCCATCATTTCTATTATCTTTTCAAACTGAAAAGCTGTGACACCCGTTCCACATTGGAACACGAGTGGGATTGTCATGTTGCGAGGATATGTAGCCCAAACCCCGTTGGAAAAAAGACATGATGGCGGAGCTCATCTGGTGTAAAACAGTATTTTTCCAGCACACCTGCCTTCTTGGTGCTAAGTCCCAAATCTTGCTACGTTCTTTGAGCTGAACATAAATCGACCAATTATTAAATGTGTGACATGATTTCCCAGTTTGTGCTGCTTATGCTGTGATCAGACAGTACTTTTGTATTACGCACTTCAAGACAGTAAAGTGCACACATACAACAGATACAATGTCAGTGGTTAAAATACAATGAAATATCACTATCAAAGGCGATCTAAAAAACTGTCCAATAAAATTGTGTACACAGAGGCGCTGCAGCACATTTCAGGAAAAGCCTCTCGTATTATCTATACCCTCATCTTGTGTGGAGCGGCTGTGAACACCACAGAGGCAATTGATGCACAAATAGCAGGGGCATTGTGCTGTGTAAAACCCGCGTCGACCAGCTGCTTCTTACTCGTAGAGGTCAACATAGCGTAGGGTCAATAGTCTAATAGTTTTATCGCACACCAACATTGCCCGGTTTGTGCTTGGTTTCCATAAGGAGTTTCATCAACCCTTCTTGGGGTTCTGTTTTGTGCTTGGTGTTTTGGATCAGTTGCATCTACCATTGGTGGTGTGTGCTCTAGGTTGTGGCTTCTGTGGTTTCTAGGATCAGTTGTATCACCTTGATTAGTGGGTTCCCTGTATATGATTTTACAGGAAAGGAGCGTGTTTGGGTGTTCTGATTGGCATATTTTTGGTTTACAGCTTCATTCGACTTGTGTGGGTTGCAGGTCCTGGATTGTGGTTTCCTGAATGTATTGCTTGTGGCTGAAGTCATGTGTCCTTGTTTATATTGGTTGGCCAGTATGTGAATCTGTTATCACCCGTAAATGAGTGTGTCTTGGCTTATGGTTTCCTGGAAAGGTTGAATCAGGAATAATTGGTTGTAGCCTCGTTTAAGTGCAGCGCCACAGCTGATGGTTGCTTTTCCCACATCACTGATCTTGGGAGCTCCTATTTATATTGGTTGTGCTTTTGCAGGATTAACGGCCACATTTTGTAGTGACTGGTGTTGTAGTTTTTTGCTTTCAGGGTCAGTTGTGTAAGACCTTGTGGTTGTCTGCCGTACACGGCTTCTGGCTTCTGGCTGAACGGATTGGCTGAATCACCTTTGAGTAGTGCTTTTTTTGTGGCTTTCATGATTCGTCCTATTGTGCATTGGTGGTTTATTCTAGTTTTCATTGGATGTTATTTCATAGCTCACTGGGGTTTCAACTGCATCCACTTGCACGTTTTGCACTTCAGTGTATCTTTTTGTTTATTAACACTATCTGTTGGTGCAGCGCAGAGTGGGGTAGTACGTTAAATTATGCGTTGTACAAGATGTGGCGAATGGTTGAATGCCAGGCTTTGTGTATGACCGTTCTTCAGTCTGTCCAGGGACCAGTGTAGCATTTGGAAGAAACGCTGTGGCCTATGCAATGGCTTCCATTTGGCGGGGGGAATCTCCAAGCGTGCTTGGGATAGCACCTCCGGGTCGAAGTCATTGGGGCTGTTACAAGACCTGCAAACAAACGTCATAAGCAGAAGGGGCATGGAGGTTGAGGCACACCCTTATAAGAGTTCAAGGGGCCAGGCAGCGGCCTCCTTTGCAGCCTTACCGTGAACCACAACACCATCTTCTTTCCCCACCTCTCCATCCCTTAGTATTTGATAAGGTGGTGTAATTAATATTTATGAAGCTTATTGTCTTAGTCGGCGTTTGATATTTTACTGTGGTAAATCTTTAGGTTGTGTGTGGTTATTTCAAGTGATGATTTCTAAAGTAATGACTAGATGTTAGCACATTGGGTCAGTGGAAGTATTGCACTTGTCGCATTTATGGCTTGCTTATGGCGAGATGGTCTGTAGATTCGACAGAGACCCTAACAGTTTGGATTACATTATAGAGCCATAAAGTGTGAGATTGGTAATCCTGATGTTTCCCCCGGTTTTGGATGAGGACGTGGTCACCTGTCCTGGAGGCCAACTGACAGGGAATGTGGGCTGGTACTCTGAGTTGCCCATGAGATGGGGATGGGTAATGGAGCCCTGCAAACCACCCTCCTATGCCCCATACTTTGCATTTGTGGGATCGCATATCTGGACACTATATCTGTCAGTTAGAACTAAAGGTTTACCGGGACACAGGAAGTCCTTCCTAGTTATGTTATGTTAATTTATTTATAAGGCGCCAAAGCCCGAGGGCATCCATGCACCACGAATGAAGGAAAAAGGACCCTATCTAATACAACCAAAAAGCCGGGTCAAAGCATTTTGAGAAAAGGAGTCTTCAGCTGCTTCCGGAAGATAAGAAGATTTATTGTATTACGTAGAGGAGCCGGTAGGGCATTCCAGGCCTGTGCGGCCTGCACATGAAAAGCGCGACCATTACCACAAGCTCTTTTATAAATGATAAATTATAAATACATCTGGGCCATGGACACATATTCTACAATAACCTCAGGAGGTTGTCCCATAAATACTTTAAAAAAATGTTGATTGTGAAGAAAATGTAATTTCAATTCGTCCGTTTTGAAGAGCCAGCTCTGTGTTGCATCAGGTTCCAATGTGTAGGAACCATGGCTACGCGCGTGTCCCCTTTCTCACCCTGGTGCTGCACAGTAAATCAGAACACGTACATCGAGATGGGGGGCATGCACTTTGCCCAATATGGTGTACGCTGGAGAGCACAGATCAGTCTTCATGAGGTGTAGTGTTTTTGGTAAACTGTTCAGTAAAATCCTTTTTTCCACTACACTAATCATAGAATGAATGAGGAAAGAGTGAGATAAAGGAAACCACAATATCAAAACGGGTTAATATCCTCCAAAGCACAAAATACAATCGGACACAGAGCAAATGCTAAAAATAATCTGCAAGCACAACACGAGGATTTTATGGGCTTTGCTGAATAACGAACGATGGAACCTTTCAACCAGTGTGTCTCTATCGCAGTCTCTGAAACGAGCTGGATTACACACTTCATAGCCCTGTTCACACGACCAAAATATGGGAGACTGCTCGAGGATTCTGGTGTGGGAAGCAAATGGCTGATTTCTTGTGAGAAGGATGATATCGAATTCCTAATGAAAATACTGAAGTCCTGCCGAGCGCCGGGTCCTGATTGCTTGGCCAACAGTATATTAAAGAAAAACCCGGAGGTGTTGGTGGACCTCTTGTTAAACAACAATAAATAGATCTTCACGGCGAGAGAGGGCCTTGCCTCATGGAAGACTGCACTGATTATTCCAGTATTCAAGAAAGGGGACAGGGAAGTCCCAAGGAATTATCGCCCAATTGCTCTACTGGACATCTTTGGGAAGATCTTTGCTACAGTTATATTGCAACATCTAGGTGCTTTGGCGACTGAATCTGGTCATCTGGACCCCAGGAAAGCAGGGTTTGTCAGGGGAGTAGGGACAAACCTCAACCTCTTCCTGCTGAACCTGTTAAAATTAAGAGCTATTAGGTCAAAGACTGAAATATATCTGGCCTTTATTGATTTAGAACAAGCCTTTGACAGTGTTAGCAGGGAGAGGTTGTGGGATAAACTATGTTCTTGGAAATGCCCAGTGGACCTGGTGGAGGCAATAAAAACGCTATATACATCATCGATATAGGTGAGACTGTTTGGAGAGGATATATTTTCAACAAAAAAAAATATCTTTTGGGGACTTAAGCAGGGGTGTCCCCTAGCCCCTGCTTTGTTCAATCTTTATATATCAGACATGGGCGAAAGCCAGAAAATTTGTAAAATAATTTCCTTCAAGAATGACGCCTTGATTCTGTGGGTTTGTACGCTGCTGACCAGGGATGGATCAATGATGAAGACCAAGTATTCTTGGTCAACAAATATCCGGTAACTCCGGCATTCTACTGCTTGCCAAAAATACATAAGCATCTTACCTGTCCGCCGGGACGGCCCATAGTTTCAGCTATCGGTTCACTCCTAGAACCTCTATCAGTGTATGCAGATGTGTTCCTTAGACCCTTTGTTAACCAAATGAAATCATTCATCCAAGATTCCACCTCAATGATAAAAATCCTGGATTCCATCATAATTCAGCCGGATGACCTTTTTGTCACCCTTGACATCACGTCACTCTATACTAATATACCTCAGACGAAATGTATTGAAGTCATGCTGAAACTATTGGAAACACGGCCTGAGAAGCAACCACCCTCGGCATTCATCGCTGAATGCATACACATGGCTTTAACTAAAAACTTTCATTCACAACAGCTCTTTCTATCAACAACTGAATGGCACGAGTATGGGGGCCACTTTTGCCCCAGATTTGGCAAATTTATATATGGACCACTTCGAGAACACCCATATATATAATGACACCAATCCCTTTGGCAAAAATATCCACACATGGCATCGTTATATCGATGACATCTTTATGATCTGGGGCGGTACGATGGAAGAACTCACAAGCTTTAACACCTGGCTCAATCAATGTGAGTTATTTCTCTGTTATTCCCGCAAAGGAATAACAGAGAAATACCTTTTCTGGACCTTCTCATATATTGTACATCTAATAATACAATTGAAACCAGTCTCTATAAAAAGCCGACTCCAAAAAACACACTACTCCACTTTGGCAGTTTTCACCCCCAATCTCTGAAAGAAAATCTCCCCTTTGGGCAGTTCCTTGGGATCAGGCGGAACTGCTCTGAAAAACGGGACTTCCAAGTCCATAGTAAAACACTAAAGGACAATCTAATTGCCAGAGGGTACCCTCCGCACACCATTAGGAGGTCGTATAAGAGGGCGAGAAACGTTCCAAGAGCTGACTGCCTCTCTAAACAAGACCAAACTAAACTAGACAAAATTACATGTGTGACAACGTTCACCCCTGTCAGTAATGCCTTGAGAAGATCCATTTTAAAAAACTGGAAAATGATACAGTCTTTTTCCATTTCACCTCCCCGGTTTGCTTTTAAGCGGCTACAAAATCTTGGTGATAGACTAGTACATACATATCCTAGACAGCCCACCAAAGCACCTACACAACCAACACTATGGGGTTTGCCCCCAGTCGTAGGCCACTTTAAATGTGGAAAATGCTTGATGTGCAATTACACCGAAAATGCTAAAAGTATCAAGCTAAAAAAACGGCATTTGGACGTTCAAATAATTCTCAAATTGCGCAACCAAATGGGCTATCTATTGCATCATCTGCCCATGCAAACTGATGTACATTGGCAAAACAAAACGCACTGTCAGGACTTGAATAGGGGAACATCGCTCCTGCATCAAGAATAATATTAAAGATAAACCACTAGTAGACCATTACAGTAAGATGAAACATTCACACAACGACATGACATGGTTTGTCTTACAAACCCTTGATGCATACCCCTGAGGGGGAGACAGGGACCTCAACTTGCGGAAATTAGAGCAAAAATGGATTTCCAAACAAGATTCTGTGAAGTGTGGACTTAATCTGTATATTGAATGGAACTTGTTTGTACATAAATAGGCTCTGGAGTGACACACATGGGCTTTAGCACTTCCTCCCATTGGGCTTCCCATAATCAGTCAGCTCCCATATATGGGGCCACTTCCATCTTTCAGCTCACGCAGGTCTACACTGTATAGTACCTGCCCTCTCTTTTTCATTCCCATTGCCATATGGGTACTAGCCATTGATATCCATTCAGACATGCCAACTACTACACTGGGCTTTTTGACACATGCAAGCGTGTCACGGCTTCTATAAGTCATTTTATGACTGTATTTTTCATCCAATGCATTTTGCCGCAAATAAAAGTGTCAGAGACATGTCTCTTTCTGAGTGGTGCACTTTTCTGCGCCAAGTCTTGTTATGACCACCGCGCTTATATATGGTTGGCTTCCCTTTTTTTGGACACTCCAAGATGGCTGACTCCGTTTGTCAGCTGATGGAGTTCCATACTGTCCAATACGGGTCCTCACTGATCCGTTCCCGATGTCAAAGGGTTAGTAGCCACTGACACGCAACACAAAGCACGGCCAGTCTCTAAGGCTTTGACATCGTGGTGCTACTAGACTATCCACTCAGTAACATTGACCACTCAGGCACAAATACGAAATTGCATTTTGTTTACTGTGTCGTGTTCAAATCCGTTTAACATTACCGCACCAATAGACGTATGGCCTGATGTATACATTCTAAGATGGCCGACCTTTTCTGCAGCTCATTCATGGTATCACGCGAGTATGTAAGGACGTGATAGACATCACATGATCCACTGGATCCACTCAAACTTGGCGATGCCGCTACAACAGAAGGACAGAGAGCTCTAAATTTGCAAGTAAGCCGATCCTCACCCAAATGACAGAATAGTTTAATACAGGAAGCGCAATAAGGACGCTTAACTGAACAGTGTTTTGTTCACTTTCCCGTGTCCTTTAGAACGCCGCTAATATTTGTGCCAGAGTCGGGACGAACTTCACCAACAGTGTGGTTACGCCCATTCTAAATAAACTCCCGTTGCCTTCTCCAATGTGACTATCTATAGAAGGTAGGTGGACATATACATGCACTTCTGTATAATACCACATGGGATAGCACTCGGGTACCTGATGACGCATCTTCTTGCGTCTTTCTTTTGTGTCTCTCACACAGCCAACTACGGCCATTATTGGCATTTTTTTGCCCTTCCAGACTTGCATGGAGTGCTAATCCACAGCGCCTGACCCACATAGAACACCTTCTTGAAGTTCTACCGTAAGGCACCATGCTAATTATTAATGTTTTTGGTAAAATGGGGCAAGCATACAAGTATAACTAACATCTGCTGTCCTATGGTATCGCATTAAATGTGAAATCATACAAATATGTAAAAAGAATACACACTAAATAGCTTAACGACATATATGTTAAACAATTTAGAGAGATATATACATGATTGAATTTTGAATATATCCAGGTTGCACACTAGTCACGATATGCAAGGGCTGGTTTTCATTTTGAACTGTTGTGGCATTTGTCACTTGTGCCATTTACAATATAGCTAGGTTTTAACATATATGTTTGTTTGTCTGTAGAGTTACATCCTTAGACATCCTATACTTACTATGAAGAATATGACACCTGGATCAAAGCTGTTGTTTTTCCGTGTCCTGACGAAAGCCTTATCTGGTCCTACATTCATCTAATGGACAACAGTCACCCTTAAACTCTTGAAGACTGTCTTTTAAGGCTGGAAACAGAATCATCCTGTCGACACACTCCCCACACGGGTTCATGTTCACACATTGTCCCGACTGGGGCCTTTGTAGAAGTACTACCATCCTTTTGTCTATGTTATGAAGTCACTCTTGTCATTACTAACGCCACCTTTGAAAATATAATGGGGTTGATGTATAACTTGAATCAAGCAAATAGATTCACGTGATTGTTTACACATGATTCCTTGCCTTACAGCACCGCGATTTTTTTCTGTTTTGTCGTATTTTTTTTTTTAACAATTGAACTGATCATGTTCCATTCTTTTAAGATGTATTAGAAAAATTAAATATAAAACATTGTTTTCTCTGATTTACTAGCTCATGTGCACTTCTTGTGATATTTGTTTTGATACAAGAATGTGATTCACCTTTTGCCTCCATCTAGTTCACATATACCAGTTCAGTAGTGTGACACCAGTAGGTAGTTTGTTTTGGGAATCCTCCTTTGTTCATCTCATTTTGGCCACATCCCACAAGCCCCTATCAAAAAAGTGGTCCCCTCTAGCTCACATAGCTATACTCCATATTCATTAATACATTATTATCAATGCAAAATAAACCAAGAAAGGAGCCTTTCCTACAATGTTGCACGCAAATTGTAAAAGGTGTACTACTTTTAAATGTACAGATCTATACAAATATGCATTTTTTGCAAGGTACCCTCCTAGCAGGCATATTCACCAGTGTTTTAACTGAAACCTCCAGTAGTCTAGTGGGTAACTCTCTTGACTTTGGTCCAGATGGCCAGAGTGCGAAACCCAGCTTTGGCAATAACATTATCGATTACTCAATGCAAATATACTCGTACGTCACGGTACCGGAACCTTTGGCAGTGAAAAAATTAGCTTCCCCTTTAAATTAAGTATAGTGCGCAGCGGCACCGCCTCAGCTGTGGGAATGCCCCACCAAGGCCCCTCCCTCCGGCAGCTCGCCTCAGTCCCTTTTTCCGTGCAGACGGTGTCGGACCTGCCAACCGGTGCTGAGACTTTTTTTAGCTTCCCACATGCTCCCCGTTTGTTTATTTCTTCACAGGAGGATTTGCGAGATGTGCCTCTTGCGACCACTCGTTCCGGCCTCTGACCGCCATGCACTCTGTCTTGTGTGTTTGGGGCCCGACCACTGCTGGGACTTATGTGCGGCCTGCAGCACTTTCGGTCACAGGACATTGAAGAATCGTCTGTTGTGGTGGAGGGAGATCTCCCACACTTCGCCTCCACCCCTCCTTAAGGACTTTATCTCTGGAACCTCTCGTCAAGACAAGGTAGGACCTCTGTTCAGCCCGGCTCCACAGTGCTTAGACTCCTTCCCCGGGTTTCCCACGGATCGGGGTTCCTCGCAATCAGGTTCCAGCAGGCCCGAGGCCTCAAAGACTATAGACCTGTAGCCTCCTAGGCTACCGGCTCCTAGACCAAGGGGCTTGGGCCCTACCAGGCTTTCTATGGAAGGACGATCAGGCTTGTCCTCTGCTTCTACCCCAGGGGGTACAGGATCATGGAGTGCTACCTCCAAGAGTCGTTCCTCAGCTAGATCCAGCACGGCTACCAGCACAGGTGCCGAGGGCTCCCAGCCTGCCGGAGTTCACTCCAAGGCCATCACCCAGGACGTTACGACCACCACCGTCCAGCTGAGGGCTCAGTGTCTACCAGAGGGATCTCTGAGATTGACGTCTCTGCTTCGGGTGCAAGACCCAAGCTATATACTCGCGTGTCTTAGACTACTACTAGCCTTTGCGCCCTCTCTCCCAGGGTATGGCGCAAGGTTTTAAATTGAGAGTGCCACGTGGTGGAGCCTGCCAGGCAGGCGGGCCATTCTGGATCCTGCTCAAGGCTCGCCAGTGCTTTCGCCCATCGAGTGGGCTTTGCAGGATGATTCCAGCTCCCTTCCCCCTGGAAGCGGCAGGGGACCTTATGGTGCAGGGCTTTGGTCCCCTCAGGGGTTCATATACCCATCACAGACATACAGATATGCGCACCAGGTGACTCGGCGCTTTGACCGGGAGCGGAGGCCCAGCGCCTTGGAGGGCAGCACTCCTAGGGACCCAGCGGCTAGTGTGGACCGCTTCTTTGAATGCTTTGTCTTTTTCATGCGTTCCTCTCAAATGAAGGGGCTCTTGAAGGACATTGTGAAGGTCATCCCCCAGATGGTGCGACCCTGGCCCTCTCCCCTGGGTGGTGCTCCCGTTCCTCCGACGCTTCTGGTGCGAGTCCCTCAACCGGTGCAGGCCCAACCAGTCGTAGTGACCCCTCCACCACCTCCTGTACCACCAACGCCTCCCACTCAACAGCCGTTGGACTTGTCTATGGCTCCAGACCTTGGGGGACCCCTCCGGGACCTGTGTCCCAGGGCCCTGATTCCCTTCAGCTTGTGAAAAAAAGGGAGGGGGGGTCAATGAGGATGACACCCCGGGAATCCGATAAGGCCTTTCATTACCGCATTTAGGGCCTGCTGGAGTTCTTGGTGGGTTGGGGAGGGTTCCCCTTCCTGAGGAAGCCAATCAGGAGTTGGGCGAGGGGGGGGTGTTCACAGAGGTCTTGGAGAAGCGCTCCACGGTCCGGTATGGCATTCCCCTCCAGAGGGATGTGCTGCAGAAGGTCTGGGAGAAGCTCTGAGCCAACGACCAGATGAACGAAGAGTTTGACAGCAGGTTCAGGCTGACGGACAGGGAGCCAATCCTCCTTAGCTCTGTAAGAAACTCATGGTGGCAACTATAAAGACAGATGCAAGTGATCACAGCTCAAGAGTGTTTATTGAACAATGTATGCAGGGTGGAAAAATGCATAAGCTACACCTAAATCTAAGATGGGAGCAAGCGTCGACTATCAAATGAAAAATAAGGCAGTCCTAGTGGCGTTGTCAAAATAAAGGGGCCTATACTAAAAAAAAGAAACCTATTGCCAATTCCTTACAACTAATTACAGAAAGAGTGTGGAATAGGGTATCGAAGTAAAGGAAACTGTGTTCAAATAGTAAGTCAGGATGTGATTGCCTTGAGGTCTCCCTTCCCCACATCTTTAGCACGGGACAAGGTGGGACTTGAGCACCAAATGCGCTTGATCCTTTTGCAGCAAGAGCTGACAGTTCCGTTCGACACAGCACCAATCGAGCCTTTTCAGCACGAGTTGACAGTTCCGTCCAGTTATCAGGTTCTTCGAGGGTAAAGTGTCCTTTCAATAAATAACTTAACAAACTAACACGTTCTGCTTCACATAGACTTTGGGTGACTGGTTCACACCTCAGTACCCCTCTTCCGAGTGCAGACCCTGCACACTATTGTATTCGACAAATTCACAAGTTAGTTCTCTTCTCAGTGAACTTTGGGTGATAACTTTCCATCCCTGCATCTCCCTCGGCCAGGCTTGGATCCCAAATGACAAGGGGGGACACTTTCTTTCCTCTTGTCTTGCAATACTACTTGCTTCTTTGTACTTGAGGTAGGGATTTGTCACCCCGGAGTTCCCCTGTTCCGGGTGCAGACCCCTTTTCATGTAGTTCTCTCGGCTCAGCTTCATTCTTTCCGGGTTCACTATGGCTTTGCACAAAGATAGTTCACCTTTTGACTTTCAGCAGTCTTCATGTCTTTTCAGACAATTCTCGTGGACATCCCTCTGCCTGGTTCATTCTAGCCAACACTCTGTTTCTCAGGACTTCAGACTTCGCCCACCACATCCCCCCCTCATCAGCATCCCTCTACCGGGTTCATTTGCCAATCTTTACGGAACACAGTTCATGTATTAATGTTCACCATGTGGGAGTCACTTCCCCTAGCTTGCTCAATATTTTATCGGTCAAAGACTTTTGATTGTTCAGGGATTTTGCATGATTACCTGTATGACCGCTTTGAACTATTTTGGTGGCTCTCCTACGGCCTTCTGGTATCTGTAGTCATATTCAACATGTAATTGACCTGGGTTTCCCGAGTCAGCACCCACGTGGTGCCGGTTCCCTCGCAGCTGGTCTTCCCTTAACACTTATATCGTTCTTTGAACTCTTCTTGATATGTCACTTTACGACTTTCATTCAACACTGCCCAGTTCTTACCGGTTCTCCCTTCGACCCTCCGGCTGTGATGAATGCTTGGCTTTCCTTGGATCTGGAGGTAAAGCCGGTATCATGGTAGCAGGAGTTTCCCTCGCTCCGGCTTATCAGCGTGGACACTCTATGTACCGTTGACATCTGTTGCAAGACACTTGGGCTATTGTCCGCAGCCTTACCATTCCCTCTGCAGAGGTTTCACGAGTCGAAAAGGACAAGGTTGTGCCTCTTCTTGTTAGCTTCTCCACATTTGCTGCATTTCTCCTCCTTTTGAACTGCTGTGGTTTGAGTAGCTGTCTCGCCGAGGTGTCTGTCTCGCTCGTAGTGGGCTTTCTTGCTCCACCGTTTATACCTGTGGGGAAAAAGGTCTGTCAGGTGTGTGAGATTCGGGTTAATTGCCTTACCCTTGGGTTGGGACATGTCAGTTGAACAGTTCTAACATTAGTCCATTTACTGTCCTATTGTAAGGAAGTGTTCATGTCGGAAAGGGGAAAGATTCTATAGGGAATTACAACCTTTATATCAGTGGGTTTGTGAGACAAACCAGAAAGACCGGGATTTTAATACAAAATAAACGAGAGGGTTTGTGGGAACTGTAATTGTTGGTCACATTTGACTGGGAGTTCGGAAAGTGATAATCGGAGGGACGGGTTGGTAGGGTTTATGAAGCAAACTGGAATAGTTGGTATTGTGGACTGAACAGATGGGTATGTAAGAAGGGTAATGTTTTGTCAAGGTAGATTGCGTGTCCGGAAATGAATTATCAGAGGGATGTGAAGAGGAATGATTGGGAATATCTGCGTAGAAGACAGGATAGCAGGGATTCTGTTTTTTAATGGGTTAACCAGATGTGAATGGGTTGTTGGCTTTACCGTTGGGTAAGGAAGATTCACTGGGCCGAATGGATGATACCCGGGAATAGTTTATAAAAGCTTCAGGGACTTCATTCCCCTTACCATCCTCCCCGTGATGGTACCACGTCTCACCTGGGGAATTTCCCAAGGATAACGCTGAGCTCCCCTACCCAGATCCTCCCCCACTGGTCCATCCCCAGGAACTAGATCCAACAGCAGTGGCTGTGTCCTGTCCACCTGAGTAAGGGATTCCTGGGCTCCCTCTGGTTTCTCCCACCCGCAGCCCCATTCCACTGTGGTGGCCGCGGCCTCGCTTTATTCTAAACCATTTGCGTTGTCTTCCTCCACTGGCGCCACCTCCAGTTGCCTCTCCAAGGAGGACAAGATCCTTGGCAAAGCCCTGTTACTCGATCTCTGGACTTCATCTGCGGCAGGCCAACATAAATGCCATCTTGACTGCAGGCTAACCAGATGCTGTGGCAGGAGCTAGGGTAATTTCTTACTGACCTCTCTTCAGACAAACCAGCCTCATTGAAGGCCGGGCTGGCTGATGCCGGGCCATTTCACTAGATCTCATGGAGTCTTCGGGCTGCCACATCGACACAGCCAGCAGAGGGCTGTGCCTTGGGATCGAGATGAGAAGGACGGCATTGATGCACTCCTCAAAGATTTCATCTGATGTGCAGGAGCGGGTCCTAAATCTGCCCTTTGAGGGCATGGACCTTTTTCATTCATTCCCGGATGACGAGTTGACAAAGCATACATCCACTCAAATAGCCAAATCATTGGTCATCCTGACAAAGCCAGGTCAGAAATCCTTCCCTCAATCCCAGGGTAGGACAGAGTTCAAACGCCGAACATTCTCCGGCTTCAAGGGGTTCAGAGAATGCGACACGTGGATGGAGGCCTGACAGGTCACCCAGCAACAGCAGAATGAAACGGAGAATATTGCACAGATTTTTCCACTTCCCCCTAAGCCCCTGCCTCTGATGCCAAGAAGCAGTGACGTCGGTCTGGGAACACAGCTCGCCTGTGGGGGCCGTTTGTCTTTGTTCCAGGACACCTGGAAGCGTCTTTTCGGCAACCGTGGCTGTTATCTGTAGTCTCCACTTGCTTCAGTCTCCCTCTTCCTTTGCCTCTACCATCCTCTGCTCCTTTTCGTCACATTTAGTCCCCAGCTCTTTTACAGGAGATGAGATGCAGACGATGGAACCGGTTTCTCTTGGAGACATGGGCTTCGGTTACTATTTCAGGATTTCTGCAGGAACCGAAGAACAACCAGGCTGGCCTGAGGGGAGGAGGGTGGGGATTTAGGGGGAGTGAGAATCCTGCACCTGTCATTTCTAAACCTGTCTTTACCGCTGGAACGCTTCAAGATGAGTGCCCCCACGTACATAGCTGAGTCTCTGTGTGCATGTACCCATATATCCACCACATCAGAGGTTTCTATGATTCACGATTGTCGTACCACATTCAGTACAAAGTGCTGCCCTTCGGCCTGAACACGCCCCTTGTTGTGTTCGCGAAGTTGATAAATGCGGTGGCGGGCCTTCTCTGCTTGGAGGGCCATCATCTGTACTCTTATTTGGATGACCGGCTGGTGAGGGCGTGATCACCAGAAGCGGTGCTGCACTCCTGCCAGAGATTGGCGGATACCATTCATCAGCTGGGGTTTTCCCTCAACCAGAGGAAGTCGCAGTTAGGCCAGTCACAGGAACTGATCTTCCTAGGGGTGCGTTTGAACACTACTGTTCAGCGGGTGTCCCCACGCCCGAGAGGCTTCTATCCCTGTGCAAGGCGGTGGGACATTTCTGGCGAACGTGACCATCTTGCCATCGTAGTTCCAGCACATTCTGGGCCTTATGGCCTCTTGTGCTGACTGTTCAGCACGCATGTCTCAAGATGAGGCGCCTCCAGCTCCACCTGGCGGCCAACTGGGATCAGGAGATGGGGTCTCTGTCCGACAGGTTCCTGATACCACTTATCCTTTTGTCTGACAGTCAATGTTTGCTGATGGACGGCAATGTTTCAGTGGGAGCCCCTTTACACGACGACTCCTTGTTGCCCATGTTCCAGCGTTTGGGGTTTGCAGACCTGGACTTGTTCGCCTCTCCTCTGAATGCCAAATGCCCCCAATTTGCCTCATGGCCAGGTCAGGGGTCACTGGGAGACCCCTTCCACATCAGCTGTAACGGCTGCAGGTGTTGCGTGTTCCTGCCCACCCCTCTGCTCCAGCGGACCCTCTGCAAGTTCTATGCTTCTGTGGGCTGCAGCCTCATTCTGGTTGCCCCCACCCACTGGCCTTACAGACACTCCGTTTGTTTCCGATCCGCTGCAGTTGTGCTCCCAGGATCCAGTTAATATTCCGATGTCCGGCAGGGGCTTCCTGGTGCAGCATGGTGGAGCACTGGAGCATCCGGACCCAGCCAAACTGGCCCTTGCAGCCTGGCTCCTGATCAGCTGAGGCTGCTTCAGCATGCTCCATTTTCAGATGCCAGCTGGGACATCATTCAGCAGGCCAGGAGGCCCTCCACTCAGTCCAAGCAGAAAAGCAAATTGACTAGGTTCTGCCATTGGGCTCGCGACAAAGCTCTGGACCCCGTCACCTGTCCTGTGGATGACTTTCTGGCTTTTTCAGCGCACCTGGCTCGCTCTGGAGTTCAGGTGGATACTTGCTGCATGTATTTGGCGGCCATTCGGTGCTTGCAAGAATTACCCTGAGCATTTGTTTTCAGCAGCCAATCAGGTGGTTAAGGCACACCTTAAGGGGTGATATAGGCTTGTTCCTCGATGCATAGGCCACACCCGGTCTGGGACCTCAATGTAGTTCTCGCAGTTATGCAGGGCAAGCCTTTTGAGCCGATGCCCTCTGTGGCCATCGGCCTGGTGGCGCTGAAGAGGTTTTATTAGTGGCCCTCGCCTCTGTTCGCAGGGTTAGTGAGCTGCAGATGTTGTCTCCGTGCGAGCCCTTCACCATGTTTCACAACAACAAGGTCATCTTGCGCACTCGCCCTAATTCCTTTCCCTATTTGGTCTCTCCGTTCCATCTGAATCAAGAGATCTGCATGCCAGTGTTCTTCCCGAACCCACAGTCCGAGGCAAAGGGGGCCCTACATTCCTTGGACCTTGAGCTTTCTCAAGTTTGAGCTCTCAGATGAAATCCTTCTGTAAGTCTGAGGCACTGCTTGTGACTTTTGGGGGCTCCTCCCTCGGCTCTCAGGTGTCCAAGACTTCCATCGCCTGTTGGATGGTCCAGGCCATCTCGGAGGCCTTACACGGCCATGGGCAAACCTGTTCCTGAGGGGGTTCATGCCCATGCGGTCAGAGCTAAGGCCACGACAGTCTCGTTTCAGAGACATGCTTCTTGGGATGTCATCAGCAAGGCAGCCACTCGTCAGCCTTCTGTAAACACTTTTGCTGGACACCAGCTCCAGGCGCAATGCAGTTTGGTCAGGCGGTTCTGAAGAACCTTCTCTTCATCCTAGATATGAGGCAGTTTGTCATAGCTCCACCCTATGTTCTTGTTCAGTGGAATCCCCCGCAAGGATGGAAGAAGGGGGACGGGACGTATGGGTAGTTAGTTACTCACTGTAGTGACTAGGGCACTCATAGCCCATAGTCCACTTTCCTCCATAGGTCCCTCCCACCTTCCCCTGCTAATATGCCAATGGTTTATAGGTAATGACTAGCCAGGTATCTAAGCGTCCAATGTTTCACAGTGGACTGAAATGAGGCGCCAGAGGCCGCGCCCCACATGCTATACTATATTTAAAGTGGAAGCTCATTTTTTCACTTGCAAAGGTTCCGGTACCATCCCCGTGTTGGGGACTGAGTACTCTAGTCACTACAGTTAGTAACTTTAATTATTTTCCCGATCCAGGTAGACCGTTTTAGGATCTCTGCAAATCCAGCCCAATTGCCAGCGCTGCCAGCAAAATGCGGTTTGCTTGTATATTGGATTGTTTAGCTGTACGTTCTTGCAGGGTGTAATAACCTGGGAGTGACTGGGCCGCTCTTGCCAATGGCTTCACTGCCGCTCTTGCCAATGGCTTCACTGCTGCTGTAATGTAGCAGTGGCAAGTTAAAGCTTTTCCCACAGCCCTCATTACCCCTTCCCTCCCGCCTAATGGTCACCAGCCCAACCCTAACTGCAGTGCTCACGAAACCACAATTGTGGAGTCGTTGCCCGAACCGTCTCATTATTTCTCCGTCTGCCGTAATGGCTGACACGAGGCCTTCGACAGACTCCAGCAGACTGTTATTTCCAGGCACATGTCGGTGCAGAGATGCTGCCTTCTCGGAGCCGCTCAGCTTTTGGCACCTGCGTGGACCAAAGGCCTCCATCACTGAGAGGCAATTAGGCGTCTCTTATATTAGCAAATGATGGACTTTGTACACAAATCTCACACACAGCAGCACTCGTCCCTCCTGCCGGTGCAGAGGTCTGTACCGAGAGGAGGATGCTTCCAATTTGGCGGCGTTCTTACAAATCTGTTTTTATGAAACATTGCAGTTTTCTCTTTGCATGGGATTGTGAAATCATCTCTGTTGTTCTGGCGCTTTAAGGGGTTTGAGAAATGGAGAAGGGTGGTGAGGCCCCAGGTGGATCTACCAAATCATGAAAACATCTGTGGGCTGGGACTGAGCACTCTGGGGCGCAGCCAAAGAAGCGGAAGTAGCTATGGAATGTATGTAGGTGATTGGGACCGTTGTAACTAAGAGTAATCTAACCACTGCATAGTTAACACAATGGTCTTGCTTCTTTTTCTTAACACAAAACATGCCTAGCATAGAGATGCTTCCATGAAATGTATGTTGAATTTATGCAAAACTGAATATTTTTAGATGTGCTGACCAACTGATCAAATTGGGTTTTAAAACTGATGAATTCTTAGCGAGTCAGGGGGTACGAACTTGCATCTAGGGTAAAAGCCCTCAATCCTTTCTTCCCTCCGGTGTCACTCCTAGTGCTGCTTCTTTTTTGGGGTGGGGGGGCGCGCCACCAATTGATTTTCCTTTCCCCTCTGACACACAGTCCCCCCCAACACTCCATTCTGCCCCCCTTCCCCTTACTTTCCCATCGTGCCACAACCCCAGTTTCTAGCGCTTGCTGTGGCCTCCTGTGATGTCTGCCATAGACACAGAAAGGGGACTGATCAATGCTATGGGAGGTGGCCTTGGCTAGTAACTGCACCAAACCCTTCAAAACCCTCTAGCACCAAGCCCACCCAACTCTATAGGATTGATTAATGCTACAATGGTGTCTGCTGAGTTTTGAACCGATCACAAGCACTAGGACTGCTCTAGTCAGCCCTATAGGGCCATCTGTTATCAGCCTGCTCTGCCATTACCAATTGGGAAAGATTATGGGCAAATCGGGCTTGGTCCCAACTCGAGGGGGAAGTCCAGTTCAGACTGCTTGGTCACATTCCTTCTGCACAAGAGACCCAACCTACATCTCAATGATGCCAAATGAGGCTGAAACGATTGGAGTTTCTTGTGGCCTCATTGAGAAGGCGTGTGACCTAGCAGTTTAGGCCGGACTTCGCCTTGTGAATGAAAACAAGTCTGGTTTCCATATGGTCTTTCCCTTCTTGTAATGGCATCACAACCTGAAACGCTGTGGCCATGATCAGTGCATATTGGTGAGTTTTGGTTGTTGGTTGATAGCACAGTTCTAGTTGCTTTAGAAACGATAGCGGGGATTTGTTTTTCTTGCACTTCATCTATATTATTCCTTTAAGAATATTTTCTTCACTGTATTAGGTTTTTATTAGGCCATTTTAACTATAACTTCTCTTTACCAAAGTGTTTTCACAGAATTATAGTGGTTTTTAATAACTGTAATTCATCAACGAAAAAGTCCTTATTGAAAAGTTAAATGCATATGGTGTATTTACATTTCATGTGAGGAACAAAAGACATTCCGAAAAATGAAATGCGGTACCCGATTTTCGTGGGGAGTTATCCTAGGAAGAGATGTCGTGAGCACCATTGCAAGACCTCGGCCTTGTTCCGGTGGTTGTAAGATGGCAGTGGTGCAGGTATGGCTGCTTTAGAAAACAGAACTGACTTTTTATTTTCATAGTGCTGCAACCATGGTGTGTGGGGGGCGTGGGGGGGTGTGTGTGCACATGCTTGTGGTTACAGCCTAAATTCCAAGAATTGGAATCCTGATTGGCTATGCCAAAGCCAACATCCTACTCTGCGCAAGGCTGCAAGTAAGATTTAGGAGTGAGAGTAGGTGCCTCTCTGTTTTGTGAAGCAGCAGGTAAAAACGTCATTCCCCGTTCACAATGGAGTTGTTTTTTTATACAGGTAAATGTTTTTACTCTAAAATATCGATATCGTTTTGTAATCCATACTTCTATGTACCTAGTAATTCAGGCATGTTTAAAGATGCACTTTAAAAGCTAAAAGTTGCTTTTTAGATCAGTCAGCAATAATAGAGTTCCTTCGTGTGCTCATGTGGTCTCTATGGAGAATGAATGGGAACATGCATGTTTTGGGACCCTCTAATAACTTAGCCTACACTTGACGAAGATGCAAGAAGCTATAAAAAAAACTCAAGTCGGGTCTTCATTTGTGTGGAAAGTTTTGTGAAGATATGTTGAACTGTGCCAAAATTATATGCCTCCCAAAAATGCACATCACGGAAATCTCTGCAGAAAGCGCTCGACCTATCAAGCTGTGTTAGCTTACGTGTACCACACATCTCTCCAGAACTGGACCATGCCGTCCTTTAAGTTTAATGCAGATCTTGGTACTTTTGTGTTTTTGTTTTGTCACAAGTTTTTTTTTTTTCCTCCCATGACTTTTGTGCCCAGACACATACCACTATTGACAGATCTCTGTGAACGCTGCCTAGTATGTAAACAACGCTCCCGGGCATTCGTCTGTGTTTCTAGAGAATTTATTTTTAAGCAAAATGGAATTCCTTGTTTTGAAAATGTTTCTGAGATGCATAATTGCACTCTGCAGGCTCTATTTTTACTGAGCCGAATCTCCCAGAGGTACATAAATGGAGCAGTGAAAAACAGTTCTTGAAAAATAGTCTCTAGATAGTTGGGCATCGAATTGGGCCAGCATGAGGGCGAGTGAGAAGACGGGGGTAAAAAGGCTCCTAGTTTATGCTGAGTGCTATGAATGCATACAGCTCAGTGTAGAATGTCACAGCACTGTATATTCCTCTGAAGGCATCTGACCTACTCACATTGCCCTACAAGATAGTATGGGAACAGTAGTGCTCAGGTTTTTTCTCTAGGCCTTCTGGCTCAACGCACAGAGGTAGGGTGCAGTGCCCCCTGTATCCGTCCAGCACTTCTCTTCAAAGCACTCGACATTGATGAGCGTTAACTCGTAGAGTGCTCAAAACCAACCAAACTTTACTATCTTTTGGGTATGGACACCTGGTGATTATTAGCTACAGTATTTACCAATTCTGAACTAAAAGCATATACAGAAATCACTCTTTTGAATGGATTGTGTCCTACGTTGTTTGTTTGTATTCCTCATCTTTGATATACTCCGATATCCTGCTTGCAGCTCGGTAACTTTTCTCAGCAGATGGCGCTGTGTCATCATTGTTGACCTTGTGTCCTTAGAGGGCCTCCGTCGTCCTGGAGTAGGACGTTGACGCTGGTATATAAGGCATGCACCGCGCCCGTTGCCTCAGTTCTGCTTTTCCGCACAGCTGATCGAAATGGTTCTTCGCCTCGAAGTGTTTGAGGACTGCGCAGTTACTAAAAGTATTGACTCGTACCCCGAAAATGGGATTCAAGAGGTGTGCCGAGTGTTCGACTAAGATGTCTGTAACCGATCCTCATCGGGTATGTCACTGGTGCCTGGGGTTGGGCCACATCGGTGAAGATTCTGGCTCGTGCATGTCTGACTGGAAAAGCTTTAAAGGAGAGGAAGAGGAAACTTCCACTGGGCAAACCATCCCCAAAGTAGTCCCCACAAAAAAATCATCTGAAGATAATAGCCAAAGAGCGAGATCTCCACACCGGGCCAAGTGGCACGTGAAGCTCACCAAGCATTCAAGATCTGGTCATTCCTATTCATCGTTTTTTTAGGAGATCTAAGAAAAGGCGTCATCACTCCAGATTGTGCTCTACGGATTTTTCGCCAGAAGGGAATCCGATAAACTTTCCAAAGAAGGGAGTTATTAAAGCAAAGCTGGAAAAATTCTGCCTCCAAATGTTAGAAGTGTTTGAGAAGGCAGCCACATCAGCCCCTTCGAAGAAGTCATTGGAGACTCCAGACCCCATTGCGCAGCAGGCCGACGGGGTGTTGATGAAAACTGCTGACCATGCGTTCAAGAGCCCGGACAACAGGTTGTCGAAGGATTCGAAGACCTCAAAGGCATCTTGTGTGCCTCTCATGGCCTGGACGCTGCAAAGGGATGCCCCTCCTCTGACTTACTCGACACTGTCGAAGGCGAGGATATCTGAGTCGATGCCCTGAACGTCTTTTTCGGAACAGTCGAAGGTTTACAAACCACAAGACAAGAGACTTTTTGAAGTCTATGGCCTCTATTTGGGAGGAACAAAGCCCTATTTATGGTTTGGACCGCAGTACAACACAAATGTTATAGAATACCTGGGCTGTTGTAGATCATCCTGTCGAGAATGAACAAGATGACTTGACTGATATCTTGGATAAGGGCCCAGTCCTTCCCTTTCAGACAGCCGTCAAGAATGGGGTCTTCGAACTGGAAAAGTTGGGACACTATTCCTGCAATCCACAAGGACTTCACTAAGAAATACAGACCCTCATCAGTGGATCCAGAGTTTCTTTCGAAACATCCAAGTCCTCAAAGCCTTGTTGTTTGAGAAGCCACTGATGCTTCTAAGGGAGCAGCCTATCCCATGATTCCTCCAGGCAGGGAGGATAAAAGGCTCCATGCTTTTGGAAAGAACAATTTTTTTTCAGGGAGAATGGCACTGAAGGCAGCCAATGCAACTTGTGCACTGGCAAAGTTTACCTACACTTTGTGGGAGGTAATTGCCATGGCATTGTAGCACATCCCAGAAGGTGACGAAAGAACTGGTTTTATGAGCATTATTCAGGATGGGACAGATGCTGTGTGTCAGTTTATGCAGTTATGTGTAGGCACTGCGAACTGTATTAGCCCGTTCTATGGCTGTTGGTACAGTGCTTAGACGTTTTGCCTGGCTAAGAAAATCAGGGTTTGCTTCTGACGTGAAATCCAGAAAGTTGGATATGCCGTTTGAAGGGTCTGCTTTGTTTGGAACAAAGGCAAATGAAAGCCATGAGAAATTGCAATCATGTAAGGCAGCAGCAAAGTCTCTGAGTCTGGCCATTAGACAGCCCCGACACAGCTGTCCAACTCGGTCTTCCAATGTGGGATGGAGAAATCATTAATTTCCATACGACTTCTCTGTTGGGGAGAGCAAGAGGTCAGTTTACACAAAGGGGACAGAGAAGACAACCGCAAGATGGCCTAGGTCAGTCGGGCAGATGAGCTGCTACAGCCTACTTGCTGTCCACCCCGGCCACTAGCCCAAAACCGCTTTGAAAACTTTTTGTCTGGCGTGGGAAGACACAAGGTCGACAACAATGATGCACATCGTCCTCTGCTTAGAAAGGTCTCTGAGCTGCAAGCAGGATATCGGAGTATATCAAAGATGAGGAATACGTGGGAGGAACATCCAGTGGAAAGAACGTTACCAGGGCAAGTAACTTGTTATTTTAATGTCATTCTTTTTTACCACTTCATAAGGCATCCCTACTCTCAATGCAGCCTCCACAATATCCTATTTTTAGGTTCCGATTGGTGCAAAAACAATCCATATGGTTACTGGTAGATGGCACCTATGTATGACTATGCATCCGCTATAGTGAGGTCGTTATTACCACTTACGGTATGTTTTTGACATTACGATAAGAGTGTTCTATGGGTGCATTAGTTGCAATTGGTTGCCTCTGCTGTCAATTTAAGGGAAAGAGTATCTGATATCTGAGGCTTTACAGAACAGGATTTGTTTTGCTCGGTTTGTTTTGGTTGAAGTTTGTGTCAGTTTTGCACGAAGTTATTTCATGATTATCACTTGTATTGGTGGGATTATCATACCATGACTAAAGGGCAGCAATAAAGTTTATTGGAGCATTTGATGCTCATCTTGACATGACAGGCGAAACATTGACTGCCAGTGCTTATTTCAGTTACTGAGATCCGTTTATATAAACGTACCTCTCAAAATGTACTTCAGAACATGTGTTTTTGTTGTGCAACATTTTGAAGTACTATGCCACAGGACACTAAGGAGCCCATTTAGAAAAAATGGCGGCAGGGGCCCCCTATGTTTACACTTAACGTAAGCGAGATCCCGCCATCCAATTTGGTCATTTGCACTGTGTACTGAACTTCTAGATGACAAGACTGCGTACAAGCTTGTACACTGCCTTTGGCCTATCACATTTTCTCTCTGCAGTGCAAAGTGAGTAAACGCTGCCTGGCATGCCAGCCAGCTCTTAATTTTGATTGCAAACGATGCTTGCCATGCTCAAATGGCAAGTGTGCTCACAATTAAAAGTAACTGCCCCCCGACATGCTTGCACGCATGTAAAGTAAGCAGTGTTCACAATGAAAAATAAACACTGTTTGACATGCAAGCGTGTGGAGCAGCATTTACAATGGATCCCTATGGGGTTCGCCTGCTTTATGCTTTTGCATAAAGCAGGCGGATTCCCATATGGATTTCCAGCATTTTCACCAGCATGCACGAAAATCCATGCTGGCACAAATGCTGGAGCATTTGTATGGCGGAGAGGAAGGATGTGGCAGAAACGGAATTTGCTCCTCGCCACCATGCAAAGGATTGAAAATGGGGGGTAAAGTTAATGGAAGCCGTAAAAGCCTTACGCAAATCTTTTTGAGGCTTTCCATTAACGTTAACCCCGATTGAAAATGATACACAAAGGGGTCATTTTTACAGATGAAGGCTTTGGTGGGCGAGGGCCCGGGGAGAGCATGGTGGTTCTGTGAAGCAATTGCAGAAAGTTAGGTAAGGCAGTAAACCTTCTACTCCCCTTTCTAATGGGCCTGCCCTAATGAGATCAGCCCGCAGACCAAAACTGCAATTTCCTCCTTCGGCCAAGCCTTTAAGGTGTATCAACGGCGAAGGGATGTAGTTATGGAAGGGAGCTTTCGTTGAGAAAGCAAAATGACTCATCCATTCAGCTCGCTTGTGACGTTGGATTTTCTGGGTGTTGCAGGTTCACGGCTAGAAGGGCCAGACGGTGGTGTGGCTTGTCGCATATGACTTTAGCATTTCTAGGACAATGGCCTCTTGTCAAGCCCGAATTGGTGGCACAGTAGCTGGAGCGTCATGGAAGATTCTGTAGGTCCCTTTAAAAGTCTGTTGGAATCCATGTCTTGCCATTTTGTATCCTTGTGTCTCCTGTCCTGTCTGGGAACCCGACTCCTTATCTACTTTCCCCTCCACCTGCCCCATAATCTATGCAGGATTTATTTGTATACTCAATTTTGCAGAATTCTCTGAGCTACGGCAACAGGCTTACCACTTTACTTTTACGTAATGGGCATTGGGCATGGTAGGCCTGGTGATCTCTTTGCACTTCAGCTGTTTGGCCTTGATCCAGCAGGACTTCAGTGGGTGAGGAGGGGTTGGGGGTTGCCTTTCAAATTATAATTATTCTCTTTGGGTTTCCAGGGATCCAGTAGTGCCTGATGTTGCGTAACCAACTGCTCTTCCATGCCGTCACTTGTTATGTTCATGTTTTTATACTTTGCCGAATCACCACTCTAGTGGTTTCAGAGCACCTAGGCTGTCCATGCAGTGGTTTACTGATCTTGCCAGGGGTATCCATACCTTTTGTCTTCTGAAAAAAGAATGAACAAGTGGAAGGAAGATAAGAGGATGGGAAAGGTGAAAACAGAAGCTACAAACGTAAAGAAGGATGGATGCAGCTGTGAAGGTGAGCAGAGGTGTATGGCGGTGATGTTGGTGGACCATAGCTCTGCAAAAGGGAGCAGGTGGTCCTAAAGTTGTCAATAATGGGTTATGTTTCCAAGTCGGATTTCATTTGTAAGGTGTAGTATACCATGTAATGTTTAATGCATGATAAGCTCGAGAGTGTGCTTGGGCCATCCTGTAATTTTAATTGCTTATTTGCCAGGGAATCTGTATACATTGTATATCGGGTCAAATTGCGGAATGTTAATTTTAGGGCTGGCAGGCCTGAGCCAATGTTGTATCAGAAAGGTTACTAAGAGTTTGTTCGGTGTCTTTTGATAGACTTTATTTTAATTCACAGTGAGACAAGGTGGTGCCTTAACTCTGAGTGGGCGACAGAGGTATAGTAATACATAGCCACCTGTAGTGAACAATTATACACAACTCCCTATAGAATCTGCACACTATACAAGGTTTAGTTCGATGTGCAACAAAACAGGTTAGGTAGGCAGAGAAGAGACAGATGTTTGTAGTTGATGCTGTGACTGACTCGTACTGTTATGTTACCAAGCTTTGGTTGTTGGCATAATGCCATGGCCCACTTTGTACTGTGCTTTATGCCAGTAAGGCCCCCCTCACAGGACCGAGGATCAGGGAAGGAATCTTTCATGCTGCAATCCAACAACGTGACCACCTGTGCACCCAAAGATCAGCACTGAATGGTCCTTCAACCAGCAAGCCAAAGTGGAGAGCATGGGCGTGAACCAGACGTGAATGTTATACTACACTGACTCGTAGGCAAAAGAGATGTTGACACCTTGAAACCCTTCTAATGACAAAAGGCATGAAGTTTAATGTCAAAAATGTAAATGTCATTTTCCCAACTCCCTGGCAAATTAGCACAGTTTTGTTTTTTGCAAAATGTACTGTTTTTTAATGTTTTTGGTTACAACGTTTTTGTACTTGGCCAAATCACAGCATAGTCTTTGCAAAACACTGAAACCTGTCCTTTTTTGCCAAATGTTTAATTACATGAATATGCTTTTGGCTCAGCAGTGGTAATGCTTTTAAGACTTCCAAAGTGCTAGGGTGTCATTGCGAGCCTGGGTATGTGGTCTCCATGCACAAGGAAGCAGTAGAGGTACGCCTTCTAATTATCCCCCCAGCCTGTCAATGGCTACAAACGTCCAGGTTCTACAGACAAGAATGCTGGGAGGAAATATGGGCATTTTCAATGAGGGTGGGTTTTTTACCGTGGCTCTTCTGCGAGGAAAGCCCTGGATCGGGCCTCCTAGAAATTCTTCAGGCCTGCTATAACTTTTTGGGGATAGATATAGTAGTGGTTGGCAGGTTTCCTTGCTCTTCTGGGAGTTCATAATCTGCCCTGGTCTCTCCTTATAAACATGCGCTGAGGTTACCTTGTCCTGTTAATAGAGGGCGGCTTACGTTTTCGTATCCACTTTGGATGTTCTAACCCGTTTTCATAAACTGAGAGTCACTCCAGTTTATTATTTATTGTGGTGTGTTGGGGAAAGAGAGCTACCACCTTATTGCTGCTTCAAAGCGCTTGACGTTAGACATTAATGTGAAATGACATAAAGCAGCATGACCTAATATGTGCTGACCGGTTAGTATGACAGCACCAGCATAATGTTCAAATACATTAAAATAATTGAGCAGATTGTTTCAGTTACATGTGATTTAATCGAATCCAAAAACAACTAATGAAATTTCAACTAATACCAAAAGATCAAATTACTTTTTCATTGTTTTGGGGGTGGTTTCACCCATAAAGCACCGCTTTTTTAAACTAATACTTTTACCCTACGCCAAAACCACTATTCTTACTCCCAACCCCATTTTTGTTTTTTTCCCAAATTAGTAGTTTTTGTATTCGTTGTAATTTCATTAGTTATTTTCTATTTGATGTAATCACTGCATACCATTGTGTCCTTATTAGATTGTGATATTTGTTAAGCACCTAACTGCCACTGATATGGCCTGAAAGTGCTTTGGGTTGTCTGGGAATTTACTAGACCTGTATTTTGAACATTACATGGTAGACTTGCCCTGATGTTGCAGCGACGAAACAATTGCTTAGGCAGAGATGATTAGTGCTCTAGTGATCCTTAACAGTTGTGGTGTTGGTTGGGGAGTACTGTGTATTGACTGTCAGTGGATTAGTGATTTCTGGCACGAGAACTGAATTCAGGTAATGGCACTCGGTTATTTTTAGAGTGATGTTCTGGAAGGTAGATCAACCGGAATGAGTTAAGAGACTATCCCAAAGATACTGATTACAGTATAGTGCATAGTTAAAGTTGATGGGACTTTACAGGGTTGTACCCCGGTATGAGAGTACAGTTCGGGATTCCTATACTGGGGGCTTCATGTGTTAATGGCTGTCACCACAAAAGGTTATGGTACCCTTGTTGCTTGTGTAGTGTTTTATGCAACTTTAAGGCCATCGCACAGCACAGAGTGATGACCCAGGAGGGAGTCTTGGAGGCTGTAAAAAACAATATAGGAAGCAGTGCACCGAACTGTATGCGCTGGAGGGGCCCTCAGCTTCTGACGGCACTACCATGTAATGGTGGCCTTTGGTATGTAGGTTGCCTCCTGAGAATCAAGCCCTGAAGCTGCGGCCTGAACAGCCATTGCACTCTGCCATGTAAACGATGGGGATCATGCAGAATTGAGGGGACTGGGCCTCATGGGCTGTTGCGGGGCAATTCTGGGAATAATCTGTATATATACCACCCATTTCCAACCACCTCACTGTGCTTAGTTTGCCTGGTTAGATCAATAGCTGGTAGGTGGTTGAATCAAGATAACTCGGTTTGCTAGATTCCCCCATACAGAAGTGTCACCAGCCGGGGGCCCCCAATGGCTTCAGCACTGCTTGGACCCACCTACATCAGGTATATTTGCGTGAGAGGGGTGCGTTAATTAAAGCACTCCCCATGCCGCACTTGCAAGACAGCGTGCAGCAGGAATGGTGATTTCCAGTTGGCTGCAGAGTTCGGCTGGACCCTCAGTCAACTACCGGCCATTCCAAGTTTCCCTGGTATTGGCCAGAAGAAGGAGGGATTGGGAAGCAAATACGTTAAAACGGTTAATTTCAAATAAAGGTCCGCTAGCACATTGGCTGTTAAGTTTTACAAGCAGGAGTTGTCCACAGTAGATGGTCCCAAGGCTGTACACTGTCCATAGTGGTGATGGAAAAGATTCTATGTCTAATCAGTACTTAAAAGTCCAATTCGTATTGTTTGAAATTACCACGAGCATGGAGTAAATTATCAGACCCAATGTATTTTAAGTGCCTTTTTGCCTACTGTGGTTCTAGAACATAATGGAGATATCAAAAACAAATGATGACTCCAGTCCCATGGGAAGAAGAATTGGTTATTTGATATTTTAACTACAGTCCTATCATAGTGGGAGCAAGTGCTTTATAATATATGTCAGCCTGTAGTATTTATATAAAAGCCTGGAAATAATGTAATTACAGGCTAGTTGTGACATTGCAGCTGACCTGTAATAAGAAAAGGACATCACAACTTTTCCATAATCAGTTGTGACATCACAATGCCTGATGCTTGAGCCAGCAAAGCTGAGAATTACAGCTGCCACTGCAGCACTTACTTAAAGCAGTTAGACGTTTTTCTAATTCATTGCTTGTTAAATCGTTTTCTGACACTATTTACAGCGATTAATTGTCCAGGAACTGTTTATGGTAGAATATTTAATGTGTACACTGCTGAAGTTCATTACTTAAAGTACAAAATGAAAACGTTTTATTGCATTTTATTAAAAGGTTGATAGTATTTGTCTGCAACACATTCAAAGCTGCATATTGGCTTTTTTTTTAAAAATCCAAACAGATTCTACAATGATTATATGGATCAGCAAATGGACAGTCTGTTAAATTAGAATGAGCAAGAAGCCAGGAATTAAAGGGGATGACCGTTTGTGGTCATGTGTTATAAGTAATGCATTACCCCTACCATATGTAAAAAGGATATTGCAAGTCACCTTGAAGTTCTGTGACTTTATTTTTTTTTAAACTTCTTTTTTATTTGAAATGACAGCGTACCAGAAAAACACAGAAGGAGCCACACGGCGCCATATTTAGCAAACATCAGGCAATGTACACACCAGGCAACACATAATGAGTAGATTGAAACAATATCGAAATCGGCAATACACAGGGTGTTGACCGCTGTACCATAGGGGGTATGCATCTAGGGGGAGCCCACTAGAGAGGAGGGGGACCAATTGGATGGGGAGGACATGGCGGTCATATATTCCCGGAATCTACACCAGATATCCCTCGGCCTGGAATGTGGGTGTTGCATTGTATTCCAGGACTGCTCCGTGTCGTGAGCCCATGTGACTGATCTGAGCCACTGCGTATAGGTCGGTGACAGCATAGTAATATGCAGCAAACTGCCAGCAGCATGCACAGGCCTGCCAGTTTCTTAGTCACGGGGCAATTGGGGGAGGTCATGAAACAAGCAGTGCAGTGGGGAGGGGGTGATAGTGTGTTCCAGGGTGTCAGACAGTGCGGAGCAAATGTCCAACCAGAATTGGGTTAAGAGGGGGCAGTCCCATTGCATATGGATATAGGAGGCTTGATCAGTGCCGCACCTGGGGCACGTAGGGGGGGGGGTAGTGTGGAACATGCGATGCAGACTCTTGGGTGTGTGGTGGAACCTGTGCAGGACCTTGAATTGGATCAGTTTGAACTTGGTGTTGTAGGACACATCATGGGTTCGAGCACACATTCGAGACCATCTCTCGTCAGTAATTTCAACCCCGAGATCCCTCTCCCAACTGTGCCTTAGCTTGGTGAAGGGGGGGTGCTCTGGTCTGCAGGAGGGAATAAAGTCTCGACACTTTACCTTTAAAGGAGAGATGGGAGCAGAGCTCCCCAACTATAGGCTCGCCGGGCAGCCGGGCAGGGAAATCGGGGTACCTGGATTTAAGACTCTTCCGGAGTGAAGAGTATTGTAGCCGCACAGAGGGTCGACGTTTGACTAAAAGGGGGAGGTCAGGCCACTCAGTTTCCTTGTTCAAATGAATCGCAGAGCATCAGAAAGCCGGCGTCTGACCAGTGAGACACTACAGAGCGTGGCATTTGTGGGATATCAGGAAGGAAGTTCCACAAAGGCAGATCTCTGTGAAATGGGTAAGGAGTGTCGACCATTGCCCAAAGTTTGGTTAGCGCCAGGGACGTGCTAGCGACAGGATCTGCAGTGTAAAAGTTAGGGGGAATCGGCTGGAGTATCAGAGATCCAATAACTCTGTCACTGACCGTCAGTTTTTCCAGGCGGACATGGGGGGGCGGGATCGATGGTGTTGAACCAGTGTGCAGCGAATTGGGATTGGGCCACCACCCAGTACTTGAGGAAATCTGGTGCGTTGAATCTACCCAGCGCTTTGGGGGCGGTCAAGGTGGACAGTTTGCCAGAGGAAGGTGTTGGTAAGGGAGCGCAGTGTTTGGAAGAAAGCATCCCCAGACAGGAAGATTGGTAAATCGATAAAGCAATTGGGGTAATACAACCATTTTAAGTATTCCAATTCTACCTGCCAGTGAGATGGGGAGCCTAGTCCAGTGAGAGGTTTTTGTGGCCAGCTTAGTGAGGTAGCTCTGGTAATTGTCGACGCGTAGATGCGCCGTATGTCGAGTGACCACCACTCCCAGATAGGTGACACTAGACGGGGACCAGTTGAACCCATGGAGGTCTGAGGGGGGGTTGCGTTGAATCTGTGAGTGGGAATAAGGTAGACTTGGAACAGTTTACTATCAGACCGGATATGCCTCCGAAACAGGCTGTATCAGTCAATATGGGAGCGAGGTTGGTGTCGGGAGAGCGAATGTATAGGAGGGCGTCATCAGCATAGAGGGAGACTATGTCGGATAGGCCAGCAGTGCGCAATCCCCTGTGTGAGTTTGATTCCGGAATCATGTCGGCAAAGGGCTCCATGGCTATGGCGAAGATGAGTGGGGAGAAAGGGCATCCCTGGCGTGTGCCTCTAGATAGATGCTCTGCCCCCTTCCAGATGTCTTCAGTGCGGACCCTGGCCGATGGACCGGTGTAGAGCAGCTTGATCCAGGATCGGAAGTTGGGGCCGAACTTGCATTTCTCGAGGACTCGCCATAGGTATTTCCACGAGACCGAGTCAAATGCTTTCTGCATGTCCAGCGTGGCCGCAACTGCCTGTGTAGCCGGATTGATCCTATTGAGCACATTGAAGAGCCTTCGTAGATTTAGGGAAGTGGATCTACCGGGGACAAATCCCGATTGGTCAGGGTGGATGTGAGGCATGTATGGAGCTATGTGGTTGGCTAGCAGTTTCGTATATATTTTTACATCACTGTTGATCAGTGAGAGAGGTCGGTATGAAGTGCACTGAGTGGGGGGTTTGTCAGGTTTGAGAAGCACTGTAATCAGTGCCTCACGGAGAGACGGGGGTATTATACCCCTGTCGCATGATTCCTCCCATAGGGCCAGTAGGTGTGGTGCTAGGTGAGATTTGTATTGTTTATAGAAGTCCATAGGGAGCCCATCGGGCCATGTGCTTTCCCATACGATAGTGACTCAATGGCTTCGACAAGTTCCTGCAATGTGATGGGTCTCTCAAAGTTTCTTGCGTCGATTGAGAGGACAGAGATGGGAAGATTATCTAGGTAAGTGTCGATTTCCGGGACCTGGGGACCCTCGGCCTCTGAGTACAAGGAAGTGTAGAACGAACGGAACTCGGAGTTGATGTCTTGTGGGGAGGTGGCAAGTAAGCCATCGGGCCTAGTTATAGCCGGGATGTTGGAGCACAAAGCTCATGGCACAATAATCTAGCCAGCATTCGACCAGGCCGCTCTCCTTCACCGTATTTCCTCGCCAATTGGGGGGAGTCCAAGAACCTAACCTCGCGATCAGCAGGGGCACGGAACCTGTCTAGCGCCGCTCCGAGTGCCGCCAGGGTGGCTGGGAGTGATCTGAAGCATATTGGGATTCGTGGGTAGCAAGGGCCGCTTTGCTAACGGTAATGTTGGCGCGAATGTCCCTCAGGATTCCACAGCTTTTGGAGATGGCAGTCCCTCTAGTATGTGCCTTGAAGGCTTCCCAGAGCACAGACGGTGTTGACAGAGTTTGAATTAATCTCGAAGTATTCCTCAATGGAGGCCTCATTCTCCACTGCCTGGTTCTGTTGGCATCCGGACCCCAGTTCAGGGTGATAAGTACTGGTGAATGGTCTGATAGTGTCCTGGGGAGGATAGCCAGGTGAGATAGGCAGCGAACCAACATGTCTGTAATGAGCCATCTGTCTATTCTTGAGTGGGAATCATGTACTGAGGAATAAAAGGAGTATGTGCGAGAGTCGGGGTACATCAGGCGCCAGGCATCCACCAGTGCGAGTTGGGGAAGTGTGGTGAGAACAATATATGCTGCTTTGGACAGTTGGCGTGGTCTGGAGCCCAATCTATCTAGTTTAACATCCAGTATCGTATTGAAATCCCCGCCCCATAAAACGGGGATCAAGGGGTAGCTTTCGAGTAGAGTGGCCAATTGTAGATAGAAATCGGGGTCATCCACATTGGGGCCATATATATTCAGAATGATCACCTCTTGGCGTTGTAGTGTGCCAGTGAGCAACACGTATCTGCCAAGTGGATCTATGCGGGAGTGGTGACAGGAGAATTTCAGGCTCTTGTGTATTAAGGTGAGGGTGCCACGGCTTTGGGTGGAATAATTGGTGTAGTACCTCTGGGGTCCCCATTGTCTGGCGAAGCGCTCGCATTGTTCAGAACGGGCGTGGGTTTCCTGTAGGCATAAGATTTTAACTCAATGGCGCTCGGCATGAAGCTGGATTTGATGCATCTTTTTGTAATTGCCCAACCCCCGGATGTTCCAGCTCATAAAGGTTAAGTCGGAGTCAGCCATTATTCGGGGGGCAGTGGTTGAATTACCGTGAAGGGGTAGTTAGTGAGTGGAATATATACGAACTGGGTGCATGCGGCCTCATGTCTGGAAGTGTAAGGAGTTACGCTGTGGCGCGTGTGGCGCCTCTGGTGGCTGTCAACATTTTTTCAACTAGAACATCCCATCTTCCCTCCCCCGCCCACACCCCTCCCCCAACCAGAGGGACGAAACCCAATCAAAAACAAACAACTCGGCATCTGTGCCTGAGGGGGCTGTTAGCAGTCTTAGCCGTGGCGCGACGGGCTGTGCGAGGGCAAGTAGAGTGCAAATACAGTTAGAGTGACAAGCGTGTTCAATTCAGGTCACATGTGTAAAGGATTATGGTGAAGACCAGTGGACTGTAGCATCAAGTTCATGCATTTTCGTGGCCTCCAGCCCTGAGAGATCTCAATTCTTCAATTATAAACATTTCAACTTCAACAGGTCTGCATTAGGGGAGACTGGCCTTATCAGAGCAAACTAGAAACTGGTGCAATTGTAAAGTGCTACTGACAATTCAAACATAGCAAGAAACCGCTCCTATAGTAGGGCCAGGAGAATGGAGGAGCAAAACAGGAGGCGGAGGAGCCAGGTGCATAAACAGAGGCGATGCGCATGGCGTGAAACGACGTGGACGGGGCTAGAGGCGGAGCATCATTAATTTAAAGTACTATAATTGGTATCATGGTGGACTGTGTCTGTGGCAGTCGTGGGTCAGCTGCGTGAAGTGTTCATCGAGGAACTTGGAGGCCTCCTCAGGAATAGTGAAAAAGAAAGTTTTGTTGGAATGTTTGATACAAAGTTTTGCGGGGAATAACATGGAGTACTTGACTTCCAGGTCGCGAAGTCTCCTTTTCACAGCTGTGAATGATTGGCGCTCACGTTGTACCGCTATGGAGTAGTCCGGATAGAGGTGGACTCTGTTCGCTCGCAGGAGAAGCGCTCCCTTGATCCTGGCTGCCCTCAGGAGGGCATCCCGGTCCCGGAAGTTTAGGATTCTGGCAATAATGGGCTGTGGTGGAGCGCCCGGTTTAGGCTTCGCGGTTAGGGCTCGGTGTGCTCTTTCGATGGCAAACTGTGAGGAGAGTTTGGGGGCATCTAGAAGTGTCATGAGGATGCGTTCCACATAGTCCTCCATGGGCTCAGTGATGTTGTCCTCGGGAATTCCAATAATGCGCAAGTTGTTCCGTCTCGAGCAGGATTCAAAGTTGTCATTTTTCTTTTCCACCGCTGACATACGGTTAGTGAGCGTAGATACTGCAGCCCGCAGTGAGCCCAGATCATCCTCAGTGACTCCCAGTCTAGTTTCAACCTCAGCTACTCTACCATCAGTCCTTTTGATATGGGATTTTATAGAGGAGATTGTCCCATTCATATCGTCCAATTTAGTATGGAGTGTGGTAAAGCCATCACGTATGTATTCCAGCATCTTCTGTGAGTCTTCAGAAGTTGTTGGAGCAGAGGCGGAAGGTTGTTAATTGGAGCCGTCAGTGGCGGGTTTGGAAGGTGTTTTAGCAAACATATTCAATGAGCTCTGTTTTTTCCCAGTACCAGCTCCCTTGGTCATGGTGAGGGTCGGGTTTGGGGACCGGGGGGTCCAGAATAAGGGGAGTTGTACAGAGGTAGAGAGACTCCCCTGCTCCAACCGCAGTACAGAGACAACTGGGGCTGAAGGCTTCCGGGGCTGTGGGGCGGCGTCAGAGTTGCAGCCAGGTCATGCTCCGCAGTAGAGATTCAAGTGGTTTTTCGTACTCTCAGATGGAGAGGATCCGTCCCCGTGGTGACTGCAGTGTGCCTAAGCCCTCCGGGGTGGGTTTGGTGGGGTTTCGGGTATCGGTGGTATAATCCCGCTGGTTCGATGTGGCGTAGGTGTTGGAGCCCGGGGGGGGGGGCACGGATCCGCCCAGTAGGCGTGCGGTAAGTGCCAAGTAAAGTATCGTTGAAAGTACCCAGGTTTGGCAGCCTGGCAGCCTGGCAGACCCACCGTATTGAGGGGGTGCCCGCAACAGAGAGACAGTATCAAAGGGTCGCCACTGGCCTCAAGGTCTTCAACTAGGTAGAGTTTGCAAGGCGATGAATCAGATGGGTCAGATGCAAGAAGACTGGGTGAGACACAGATGCTTGGAGATGGTGCAACTCCCCAGGTGGTGGACCTTGACTAAGAGTTTCTGGGTTTGTGACCGTCTGCCTCTTGGCGTCAGATGGGTAGTAGTGGACTTGGAAGCAGGGTAATCTGAGAGCCACCTACAAAGTCCTGTCTGAATTTCCTCGAGGTGCAGGGATCATTAGTGGTAACACCAGTGGGAGTGTCCTAAAAAGGTGGAGATGGTGGGGGTGGAGAGCGGCAGCGGCGCAGTTCTAGTGGCACCACCGACCACCAGGTATGTTTCAGCTGGGAGGGGAGGGTTAGGTCAGTGGTTATATCCCGGATGAGTCCACAGGTCCACAACAACAGATACCACTGTTGGTTCCACTGGAGGTCTCCCGCGAGTACAGTAGACAGGAGTGGTGGTGGGAGGAGGCCCCCGGCGCGCCCCAGACGGCGCGGGCCTCAGGGAAGCCACCAAAGGGGGCTGGGTGGTGCACAGCACAGGCCGCAGCGAGCAATGAAGGGCATGAGCCCCGGCAGGGTTTGTTCTCCGGTGTGGGAGAAATTAACATAGACGGGTCCGTGGCCGCAATATGCGAAATCACAGCAGCGGGTGGATGGCGGCTCGCTTCCTGCTCCCCGGCCTCCTTACCTCAGTGCCGCTGCACCCGGATGGCCTCCGCAAGGGGAGCGAGGGAGACGAGCAGGCGTAGAGTGGCGCTGCGCGGGGTCAGCCGGAGCGGACCAGATTTCTGGAGACTTTGGCACAGGCCCCACGGGCAGATGGTCTCAGGTCCTCGCCACCAGCCCGCAAAGCGCCGCTTAAGCTGAAGGGCGTCAGGGGTCCAGGCAGGCGGCAAGGCGGGACACGTGCAGCTCAGTGCCCCTCCCCCACGCAGGCCGCCCGCGCCGGGGTGTCAGGTAGCGCCGGCGATGCAAGCCCCACAGGGACCTGGCTCCGGCAGTCCCCAGCAGCCCGTCACGCCACACAGTCCTCCAGCGCCACGCGGGTCCACAGGGGGCCTCTGACCTCCAAAGTCGGAACGATCACAGCCTGGATCCCAATATCACTGCAGGCTCAGTGTGGGGCAAGTCAGCTGTATTGGCGAGGTAGATAACGGATGGTATGTCCCCTCGCAGCCCGGAGCTAACAACTCAGACGGCCATCTTGCTTCGGCACAACAGCGCCCCCGAAGTTCTGTGACTTTATAAAGAACCGTTCGGCCTCCTCCTCTATTTGGTCATGGTGACTTGCTGTATCCTTGTATTGTAGGGTAGGAGCCACTTTATCCCATATATGATTGGGTTTGTGCTATACGACTATAATGGCAGGTGACCTTGAGTGCGCATTGAAGTTATTCTCATGAACCTTTCTCATTTAGAATGTTAGATGTTTCGGAGTCCGTTTTGACCAGAGACAATTTATTATTTCTGTCAAAGTGGAATGCTGAAAATCCCTGTTCCTGCATCTCCCACCCCCTAGTCATGCTTAGCTAGCCTTAGCCTGTAGAATTCCCTGAAATTAGAAGTGCTGCCATGAACACTTGTTCGCATAGCATTGATAAATGCCTCTAAGCTGAGCACATATTTGTCAGATGACGACATTAGCAAAGAAGAAATTGATTTTGCATATAAAAAAGCTTTTCCCTAAATCCCAAGTATACTTTTAAGATTGGTAGAAGGCTCAAAATGTAATCAGATTGTTTGACTTGCCCATTTCATGCTGGAATTTTTTTTTTTCCAAACCTATTTAAAGCTACCATAACTTTACTGGTGTTATACATAGTTGTTATCCTGCACATCATTAACCAAAATTTGCTTGGTTCATCATTTCTCTACCACCTGGATCACTGAGATTCAGTTATTCAACACATTGCCTACTGCAGCATGATTGGATTCCAATGGTGGCGGATAGCATTTTTACTATATCACGCTTAAAAAAAAAAATAATTACATAGAGCTCACTTTTTTGGTTCTGTAATGCCACACACATTTAAATGGGAACATCTCAGGGCAATCCTAATTTGGGCCGGGCGATATATCGGGTTTTCGAGATATATCTATATATTTTCAAAATTGATATAGAATGAGACCATATCGTTAACACTGAGATATATACACATATATACATTAAATATAGTTCAACAAAATTTAGACTTTGATATTTACACACCTGTGTGTATTTTCAAACGGGAAGAGGAACCCTATATTTGCACTTTATTTTCATGTCTTATAAATAAAATTGCTTTGACATCTCAAATGTAGTTGGCGGATTAAAACTAAGCATTTAACCCACATAAACAATATCGAGATATATATCCATCCGCTTCGTCCGTTCCGTCCACTTCGTCCGTTCCGTCCACTCGATCTGCTTTGTCCACTCGATCTGCTTTGTCCATTCCATCCAACTTTTCCATCCATCCAGGTATCGACTCCATCTGATCTATCCACTTCATCCATGTATCTATCCACCGTTTTCATGCTTTCTACATGATTGGATCTCTCCATTCCTCCCATCTAAATTCAGTCACTATTTTCTGGCTGGAAGCCTTCAATCCTCCTCTGGCTCCATCCTCAACACCCCTTCTTTGAACCCACACCAGCAGTCACAAGTTTGCCCAGGGTCCACTGAAGATGTGTGGATATACATTTTATAATGATCAAAATGTTTGGGAGGCCCCCTTAGCAAACCTGTCTGAGGTAGCTCTGTGCTACATAGATTATAACAGAGATGTTTCCTAATACAAACACCAATGGGAGATTACTCTGGTTTTATCATTGAAGATGCATAACCTGTGCCCCACCTTGAACTTCATTCATCTCCAGGCACATTTACTGCCCCTCACCAAAGAGCTGAACGCAGTGAACCTGTCTTTGCCCGGTAAACACCCATTGAAGGTAATACTGCCTTCAGTTTATGAACACTGATGGCTGCTTAGAGAATATGTGCATGCCATCTACTTCAGCTTAAGGCTTCACTGTGTAGCAAAATCCTAATTAAAGCAACCGTGGGAGGCTGCGAGTGGTTGTAGATTATCACTGGGCAGGTTACTTGGCCTCTGCAATGAAGAACAATGAAGAACAAAGACAGCCGGGAAGCTGAACCCCTAACCGACGACTTAAGAAAAACGATTAAGATTTCTTTGAGTACCAATTCCCCCCCCATCCCCCCAAGCTGTGTGGGCCATACTCCTACGTCCCGTCCCCTTTCCTCCATACTTATGGGACATCTCTCCGTCCTGTGGGACGGGACCGGAGCACTTTGTAAAAAGCATCCACATTTTTTTCAAAAATGTGTCCCTCCTCTCTTTCCTGCGCGGTGCCCAGTCCGCGGCCGTAACCACGCCCACCTTGGCTCTGCATCGCCCATCAGTCCTTTTCTCCGCACGATCGGGGCCGGACGCACTTGCATCCTCAGAAGATTTTCTTCCCTTTTTCCCTCTCTGGCTCTCGCTAGCGTTCATTTACTAGTCTGTCTATGTCTTTTAAACTAGATTTTCCAGACTGTTCATCTTGTTACCATCGCTTCGCGAGGGCGGATCCCCATCCTCTTTGTTTAGAGTGTTTGGGTCCAGAACACCGTTGGGACTCCTGTTTTTACTGCGACTCCCTTTCGGTCCGGGCACTTCAACGTCGGTTGGAGCAGTGGGAGGTGGTGTTCGGACGGACTCCTCCTTCGCATTTTCAGGCGTTCATGGACGAGAAGAAAAAACGCCCGATAAGTTCTTTAATTTTCAGAGCACCCCGGCTGGGGGATACCTTCCTGGGTTCCTCTCGAGCCGGGAGGAGCGTGGATCGCTCTGTTACCGGGGTTCACCCTGAGGTGCCTGTCGGGCCTAATAATTCTAACAGAGTTTTCTCCGAGGGTCTCCGTAAGGGGCCTGTGAACACCGGTGTACGCTTCGAGGCACCTCCTGTGGGGCTGTTTGTAGACCCAGTTCTACTGAGTCGTGGGGTACCGGAGCTTGCTATGAGGTCGCTCTTTCGGCTTCCCTCAAAAACAAAACCGGGGTGCGCCCCGAGGTCTTGTCTGGGCTTGAGGTTACCGAACGGATGTTCGAGGCCCGTGCCGATATGGCTTCTAACGGGCCTAGGTCCAAGGTCCCTCGTACAGAGGCTAAGGATACCAACATTTCTGAGGGGCCAGGCAAGGCCCTGTCGGTGACAGCGCACCGTTCCCGCTCTTGTGGTGACACCAGATCTGTTGAGGGGGCAAAGAAGAAAGTTTCTTCTTTTACCGGCAATGCCGAGGCTCTTCCTTCGAAGGCTCAGTTGGCGGTTGGTATGTCACAGAAACATTCCAGGCCTCATAGTACCGGCTCTGCCGAGGTTCCTTACGTTAAGGCTAAAATTAAGACCCCTGACCCATCGACGGGGACCCCTGCCTCAATTCCTCACGTGCCACAGTTCCCTTCAAATGAGGACAAAATGGCGGCTGTTCCCGCCACAACCACGGCGACCATTTTAGGTACTACCCCTACAACTACGCCATCGGCCCCTGGTGTAGGGTTTGGTCCTTCGGGTGAACCTAAGGTCCCTTGTGCGCATCCTTACCGGCCGGTTTGATTGCAACGCCCGGATGCCTCTTCCGCACAATGTTTTGTTGCCCGCGGGGGCGGCTCCCTTGATTTATGTGGATACGTCGGTGGAGGGGCCGTTGTGGCACCCTTCCCCCGTTAGGTCCCTGGATTTGTCCACCTCATGAGAGGCCTCCTCAGGTTCCGAAACAATCTCCTGAGGACGCCTTTTTCGGTAAATTTCAAGCGCTTATGCGCACCGACCCCATGAGGGAATATTTCAAAGTGCTTTTCAAGGAGATATGTCCACCCGCGCCTCCGGCTCCACCCGTTCCGACGGTGCCTCCCTTGCCCGTGGTGCCTCCCCCTGCGCTTCCGCCTGTGCCACCATTGTCCCCAGTGGACAAGGCAGTGCCTGACACGGCCCAGCAGGATCCTGACCTGTCAGATGACCCTCAAGGCGATCAGGACAACGAGGACCTTCCCAGATCTATCAAAGCTTTCCATGACCGGATACTGGACATGAGTTTCTTAGATGTTCCGGTGCCCGAGGCACCTGCTCCGCAGGAGTGTGCTTTCTGGGGCGTTCACCTTGTCTCCTTTGGAGCGTAAAGGCCTGTTCTTGCAGAAGGACGTTCTGGCCGAGGTCCGAAGAGTTTGGGAAAAGCCACAATCGGGACTTTTTGTCAATAAAAAGATTGACGTGAGGTACAGGCTACATTCTTCAGAAGAAGTGGCCTTGTCATCTTGTCCGCCTCCCTCCTCCACAGTGGTGGCTGCGGCTACGTTGCATTCCAGACCTGCAGCATCCTCCTCCGCGACTGCTACTCAGGTCTTGGGAAAGGAGGACAAGCGCCTGGACTCCCTAGGGAGGAAAATCTTTGCCAATTCGGCCTTGCAGCTCAGGCAGGCCAATGCAGAATTGATTTTGGCGGGAGCTAACATGCGGATGTGGAGAGGTCTGTCGGAGTTTGAGGAGCACATTCCGGTCGAAGTTGGAGGATTTCAGAGGAGGATTTTCCGATGCCAGGGTCTTGGCCCAGGATCTCCTGGAGGCTGCGGCTCATCACGTAGACACCTCGGCTCGGGGTCTGATGCTTGGGGTTGATACCTCGCGGCAAGCGTGGCTACATGCCACTAAGTTCTCGAAGTGCAAGACAAGGTTCTGGACCTTCCATTTGATGGTAAGGCGCTTTTTCACTCTTCTACTGATGTAGAGCTCACCAAAACCAAAGACAGCACTCAGAGGGCCAAATCATTGTCTGTTCTGGTTAAAGCTCCCTTCAAGGCTCAAAGGCTGTTGTCGCAAGGTCGAGCTTCCTCTGGTTTTAGGGGCTTCCTCGACCGCAAATCTCAGAGTGGATACTCCTGCAGGGAATAACCGCCGTAGACAACAGCGTACGCAGAATTTCTCCCGCTCCTCAGCCTCCTCATCAGGTTCAGGTGGCACCGCCACCGATAAACCTGCCAAATGAGTTTTCCACGCTCGCACGAGACCCCGGTGGGAGGACGCATTGCATCTCATTGGGAGGCGTGGCAGGCCAATAACAGAAGACAGATGGGTCTTGTCAGTCGCTCGAGAGGGCTTCCGCTTACCTTTACCCCCTACCCCTCCCCTCAACCCTCCTTTTCAGCTGTCGGGCTCCCCCTCCCCCAAGGTTGAGGTTCTGCTCCTCAGAGCTGTGGAACCCGTTCCCCTTGGGGAGCGAGGGGAGGGCTTCTACTCCCAGCTGTTTACGGTGCCCAAACCCAACCAGGCTGGCCTGCGCACCATCCTAGACCGTTCCCAGTTCAATCTTTCCCTACCCCAAGGGTAATTCAAGATGATCACGCCCGGCCAGATTCGCTCCTCTTTGCAGACGGGTGATTGGCTCAGCGTGGTGGATCTTCAGGATGCGTACATGCATATCCTGATTTGGAATCCACACAGGAGATACCTCCGTTTCTCTTTGGGAGAAGAGCACTTCCAGCTTCGGGTGCTTCCTTTTGGCCTCAGTTCGGCGACGCGTGTCTTCACGAAGATGATGACGGTGATTGCGGCCTATCTTCGTCTCCAGGGTATCCATGTGTATCCCTATTTGTACGACTGGCTCCTACACAGCCCTTGTCCATTGGCAGCAGCGGGCAACCTCCAGTCTCTCCTTCAGCTCCTGTTCCATCTTGGGCTGTCAGTGAACTGGTGGAAATCCTCCATGACCGTCTCACAGGACCTGACTTTCCTGGGTTTTCGTTGGAACACGATAGACTGCCGAGTGTATCTGACCGGGGACAGAATGGCGGATCTTTTGGCCACGTGTCAGATGTTTACACAGTCGGAGATCATGTCGGCCTGGTGGTTCCAGAGGCTTCTGGGCCTCATGGCCTCGTGTGTGCTGGCTCTTCCTCTTGCTCGTCTCAAAATGAGACGGACCCAGATGGCTCTTCGGAGTTCCTGGCGTCAGGCTGTAGACCCGGATTCGAAGCGGATAATGATTGCAGATTCCATGAGTGGAACTGGACTGGTGGTCATCTCTCAGCAACCTGTCAGTGGGCGCGGGGTTCCAGGACCCAGCCCCCATGGTGACGATCACGACAGACTCCTCCCTTTTCGGGTGGGGTGCAACGTTAGATCTTCTTCGGGTCTCGGAACTCTGGTCACCTCAGGACAAGCTCCTGCACATAAATCATTTGGAGCTTCTGGCGATTTTTTGGCGCTCAAGGCGTTCAGACCTCTCATTGTCAACAAGGTGGTCCACATAAGAACGGACAATGTGGTGTCAATGTACTACATAAACAAGCAAGGGGGAACAAAGTCTCCCCCTCTTGTGGATCTGTCCATCCAGATTTGGGAGTGGGCCGTGCTTCATGGGGTCTGGCTGCTTGCAGTACACATCCCGGGCCGACTGAATGTCACTGCCGATGCCCTCAACTGGCGGGCTATGGTCCACTATGAGTCGGAGTTGAAGGCGGAGATCCTCTCATGGATTTTCTCGCATTGGGGCACACCGGAGGTGGACCTCTTCGCCACGGCGGTAAACAAAAAGCTTCCTCAGTACGTCTCCAGAGGGGGGCTGGGAGCCGCCTCTCTGGGGGACGCACTCAAGATCCCATGGCACAACATGAGAGCTTACACCTTCCCGCCTCTTCCCTTAGTTCATCGAGCAATTTGGAAGTTGAAGAGCTCTGTCAACTGTTCTCTTCTTCTGATAGCTCGGTGTTGGCCGCAGGTTTTGGTTCTCAGAACTTCAACACCTGTCGGTGTGTCCGCCGATCGGGAGTTACTGGTAACCTGATCTTCTTCACCAAGGGGAACAGCAGATGTAGCACCCCTCCCCACAATCGCTCAACTTGGCGGCATGGTGCCTGAGTTCAGATGCATTGCTGCCTGTATCACTGAATCTTTCACCGTCCAAAAGCTGAAACCACCTAAAGGTATCCATGCACATCAGGTGCGAGGCAAGGCAGCCGCGGTTGCTTTTCAGAAGTATGTTCCCTGGGAGTCCATCGCTAAAGCGGCTACTTGGGCCTCCCCATCTGCTTTCTGTAAACATTACTGCCTCGACATGAGCTCTAGAGCTGACGCTCAGTTCGGCCAGGCTGTGCTGAAGAACCTGTTTCAGTAAGGGGTATTTCCATCCACCCATAGTTCCTGTAAGGAGTGCTTGGGAATCTCCCATAACTATGGAGGAAAGGGGCCGGGACATAGGAGTATTACCAGGTTACTCGCCGTAGTGACCACCTTACTCCTAGTCCATAGTCCCCTTTCCTCCATACGCCCGCCCGCTGTCCCCTCTAATAAGGTTCCACTGTTATTGCTAATGGGTCTTGACCCTGCGATAGAAAAGGACTGATGGCCGATGCGCGGGGCAGAGCCAAGGTGGGCGGGGTTACGGCCGCGTGCCGGGCCCCGCGCAGGAAAGAGAGGAGGGACACATTTTTTGAAAAAAATGTGGATGCTTTTTACAAAGTGCTCCGGTCCCGTCCCACAGGACGAAGAGATGTCCCATAAGTATGGAGGAAAGGGGACTATGGACTAGGAGTAAGGTGGTCACTACGGTGAGTAACCTGGTAAATTTCACCTGCAAGTGTTGAAAGACGCCAGGGCCTGTGTTCACCACATGGCCCACGACTCTGGAAAAGCCGAATCCTACAGCTCAACAACTCTTTTAATGACCTGTCCTTTAATCCCACCCTAAAAACATGTTTCTTCCAGCAGAATATACCCTTTTCTCCTTCAGTGCCAGGGGACCTCCTTTGTGGTGACCTTCGTACTCTACAAATGTTTAAAATACATGAATGCGATCGATGAGCACATCTCTTCCGTTCAGGTAATACAAACTATTGCTTACGATGAACTACTGTTAATCATTTTGATGGCTTTCTCCAACATTTCGAAATGAAAGGGGTGCCGTTCATTAAAGCGACACACTCGGTGCCTTGTGGCGTGAACCACTCTGGCTCCCTGGTCTGCGTACCTACAGGGGATCTCTGTATTGCACTTATTATTCAGCGAGCTTCCTCCTGGACATTCATTTCCTTGTTTCAGTTTGATATTTGCTTTTCCCAGAAGCCCCTTCTTAACTGTGTACTGTAAGTAGCCACGCGCGTGTTGCGTGAACACCAGCTGCCTGCAAATCGACGGCTCCTGTTATCTTGCCGCTGCCTCCACGTCAATCACTTAGATTTCTACAGGACATCTGGCAGGTTTACTGAGAGCACACACAGTCCCATTTGCAACACATGCACCCCATATTGACTGGCATGTTGCGCATCTTAAGTCTCGGCAAGAAATGACTAGCAATCTCGGTCCCATATTTTGCATGTCAATGTTTTCCTGGAGTTATCCACATCAATGGATTCTACACCTATATCATTTTCTTCAAAACAATACAAACTAGATAATTGGGCTGTCCTGAAACTCCTACCACGCAAGACTGAATAATGTGGCCTTACTTCATACCCACTTGGCCAAATCACTGCCCCTTATTGCAGTTGTGAAATTGTACTTCTCAGTTTACCCAGTGCTTTAAGTGGTCCGGGGCCAGACTGGGCCAGGCCTGGCAGTCTCCAGAAATTGGGGCTGAGCCGGATCACTGCCAGGGCCCCTCTTCCCACCACATTATTTGCGGGACACATTATCCCGCCACGGCCGCAGCCACGAAGGGAGATGCACCCGCCATTTTTGACTTAGGCAAGCTGACACTTCTGTCAGTCAATGTAACTTCCTCAGGGTGATCCCTTGCGTGAGGGGTCACCAGAGGAAGTTACTGTCCTTTTGTTTACCCACTTTGCAGGTCACTGTGGCATCTTTGACCCTCGGCGAACCTGGGGACTGGTGCACATTTTTATGTTTATGAAAAATTGCTTGAAAAGTACACAATTCAAGCCATCTTTTATAAAACTTTGCCGACAGACGCCTCAGACTTTGGCCGTCGTCAAAGCTTTATAAAAGATGGATTGAATTGTGTACTTTTCAAGCCATCTTTTATAAACCTAGAAATATTTTTATAAAAGATAGCTTGCATAGTATACAAACCATAGTAGGGTACGCCTACAAATATATAAATGCTTACATACATTTATATATTTGTTTGCATAGCTTACTATGGTTTGTGTAGTTTTTAGGTCACGCCCATCCTGCACGCCACGCCCACAAATGAGGACCCCCATCGATTTCTTAGCTCACTTAAAGCCCTGAGTTTACCCACTATCTAGTAATCTCACAATCCTATGCACAGCCATCCCAGTTTTTTTATTCAATTTGAACGTTGAATTTCTCGTCGCATGTGGTTTGCCAGTCCTCCTCCTTCCTGTGATTATCAGTATGCCCTAAGCAAAACTGGTATAATCACCTTTGTGCCTTTACCCTTTTCATCCAACAATTGCCAGTCCTTATTTTTACCATTTTGATTCCTCTTGCTAGCTAAAACTACCTCCTCTACCGACCTTCTGCTTACGGCATTCGCCATGGCCTTAGCCATTCTCACACAGCTGTTAACTGCGGGCTCTCGCTTAGTGCCCAAGATTCGTTACTCATGCTTTTGGGTAGGGGGTGTACTGACAAAAAAGTGGCACTCATACTTATAATCGTTTTTTCCAGTCGGTTTCCAGATATTTCTGCTTCAAGGGACTAATCTACCTTCTCCTTTCTGTAATCCATTGGCATTCCCATGACCTTTAAATCCCCTGCTAGCCTGAGCTCGGACAGCCTTGTTCATTTCCCTGAATTAGCTTTTTCTTCAGTCACTTCTGAATGTATTTGCTCTCTATCTGGCCATGCGCCCTACTAATTTGCCAAGCAACCCTTGCCCAGTAACCTAAAATAGCTCAGCGGGTTGAGCGCTCGGTGCTGCGATCTGAGCGTGAGCTGCAGGTCGCAGGTTCGAATCCCGGCAAGGCCAACTCAGCCTTGCATCCTTCCGAGGTCGATAAATGAGTACCAATTTCGGTTGTATGATATTGTATGTAAATATCTGCTCTGTAAAACATTTTGGATTAAAGTGCTTTGGATTAAGGCGCTATATAAATAACACATTATCAATATCATAGAGACTATCCTTCCTTTCCTGGTTAATACCATCAACTCCTCCTTTGACTGAGGTCATATTCCTTCTATCCAGTGCTTTAAGGTGGATTAGAAATCGAGAGGGGGGCTTCATGCTGTGTGATGGAGTATTTACTTGGAAACAAAAGGAGAGCTGGGCAATCCAGCCCTCCTCCTGTTTCAGACTACAGAGACATCACGCACTGCACGGTTACACCTGCTGCTTGTAGGTGTTGGTATCTGTTTAGAAAAACAGATTTTTTTTTCTAATATGAAGTGGTGACACCTGCAGGCAGCTCGTATAACCGTGGAGCCACTATATGGGCTGCCTCAGGTGTCAGAGTGGCTGGGGCTAGTCGGGGATGAGCCCTGGCTGGGAACCCTTTCTAGGGACTGGCGGGGCTCGGGCCGTCTATCCCAGCCCACTTAAACCACTGCTTCTGTCCCAGAGCTCACATAGGAAATACCACTTATTGAAAAAACCTATGCTTGAAATTGATCGCCCAATAACTATTATATAATTGCCAACTGTCCCAGTCACATGGAAACCCTTGAGGTGGTGGCCTCAACTTCAAAACTTTATTGAACATCACAACTGTAGTTGGAGCCACCAGTCTGGCTTTTAACCTACTAGACGGCACAGAGACTGCCCTTCTGGATGTGACTGCCTTCTCTGTAATGTGGACAAGAATGGAACATCACTTCTTATCCTGCTTGATTTGGCGTCTGCTTTTGGCATTCTGGACCATCAAGTCCTACTTCAAAGTCATTGGTCTATGGCCAGAGTGTCTAATTCTGCTCTTAGCTGGTTTTCTTCCTTTCTCATCTCACATCGTTACTGCTGAACACTGAAGAACATTGCCACAGACTTCATATCAAATATGGTGTTCCCCAGGGTTCAGTGTGTTCCCTGCTGATTTTTAATATCTGTCAAGCCACTCCATGACAGTCTTGCTGATTTGGAAGTTGGCGTTCATGGTTATGCCGATGGCACTTGGATGTTTTCAAACTGATCAGAAATTTCACTGAAGACAATTGCAGGTTGTCTAACTCTTTCTTCGGTTAAGACCTGGCTCGTTCTAAACACGACCAAGACTCGCCTTTCTTTTGGTTCATCCTTGTTCCATTCCTCAGTCGTTCTCCCCATTGCCGCCTTCTTTCAGCTTTGACTCTTGCCCTCTTCCTACACTCAGAAATGTTAAGACATTTGTTTTTAAAAAACATTTAGAATCATCATTAGACTGTCTTCCAAATCAATGTATTTGCTCCACCTCATATTATTTAACATTGTTCAAGCACATTTGTCCTTTTCAAACTTTTGCTGTCACTCAAAATTGAACCAAACTTTTGTACAATTTGTAAAGCCCTGAAAACCCACTTTTTTTTAACACATGCTAGACTCATTTTGTAGCCACACTCTGTAATGATTCTCCTACAGCACCCCCTATGCCTTAGAATTTGGGAACTCCAATAACATAACCTATTTTTTGCATCCAGTATTATGCCCCTGTAGATAAGAAGCTATTCCACTTAGTTTGCGCTCTTTTGGATTGTTTTCAACCATGCTTTTGATGAACTGTTGATGTAAATGCCACTTTTTGTGCATTTTTCTTGTATTCATGCCAAATTTTCTAAGATGATGTGGTCTACTGTCTAAATTCCTATGTCTGTCCCGGGTTGCAGGGGGAACCGGCCCTGCGCTACTGATGGGTACACTGTAGGCCACATACCTGGTTGACACCAGTCCCATCTTGAAACTCGTTCACCCCCCTGCTCTTTATAAGTGGCATCGGACGAGCAGCCATGTTGTCTGGCGCGGCAGACATTTTGTCGGGCTGCATGCCACGTGCCAAAGTAGTGGTGCATGGCCCTCTGGGTACAGCCTCGCCCAAGACTCTTGGTGTTGGAAAATTAGGCCTATCCCGCACTACTCATGCTTATTAAAAGATACATTTTTACCTCTTCAGATTGGGCAGTAATAATAGTTTCTTCTTTTGACATTGTGTACTACTGGTACAGACCTATCCATGGAGCTGTGTGGATGAAAGCAAGGGGTGAGCGAGAGTATCAAGTAGCGGGGTGAGGTTGATGAGATTTTTTGTGGAGCGGGCCTGGCCTTCTGGGTTTGCAAGGTGAACTAGTCTGGGACATTCATAAGGGGGGGCATGGAAGGTAATGGTGTGTTGGTCAGACCATGGGCAAGGAGAGGTGACTGGGTTGGTGATGTTGCAATTGAGGTCGCTGATCCAGTCAAGGGTGTGGCGCTGATCATGGGATCGTTGCGTGAAGCCAGGGGTTGAGTGCTGTGGCTGCGCTGGTGGCGAGGGTGTGTGCATGATCGTTGAGGCCTACGTTGAGGTCGCAAAGGATTATGATTTTTGAGTTAGGCTTAATGGAGGAGATGCTTTGAAGTAGGTTGTCCTCTTAGGCGAGGCTGGGGCCAGGAGGGAGGTAGATGAGGATGGTGATACAATTGGTAGGCGACATGGAGATTTTGGCAGGTAGCAATTCACAGTTGGGGAAGGTGTTGGTGTGCATGGCTCTGATGGTGGGTGTGTTTTTGAAAAAGAGAGCGCCGCCGCCCCCTGTTTTAGGGGATCTGTCACATTTTAGGATGGCGTAACCCTGGGGAATGGTGATGGAAAGTCTGGGCCCGTAGCAGGGTGTAGCCAGGTTTCAGTTAGGGCAAGTAGCTCGAGCTTGTTGGAAGTTGAGGTCATGGATTTCAGCTGCTTGAGTTGGGCTTGATCTGGTGATGATTACGGCACAGTTGATGGGCTTGCGGGTTGGTACGGCGGGCCTGCTCATTTGTGTTGGGCGGAATAGCTGAGGAGCGTATTGTGGGTTGAGCGGGATGAGCTGTGTGCGCAATTTGAGGAACCTATTCTTTGGAAGGATAGGTGGGGGCGTAACGATGGAACCGGAGGCTTTGGTTTGAGTGTTGGCATGTCTGTGTTGGACGGAATGGCTGAAGAGATTAGTGTGGGACGCACGGGATGAGCCGTGGTGCTTGCTTGTGAAAAAAGTTTAGCGGGTGTCCCTGGAGGCTGGATGTATTGCATGGAGGAGGTACGTGGGGGCACTCGAGTTACAGGCTGCAAGTTTCTAATCGGGCTGAGGTTGCTGCAGGTCCACAGTGGTGGGTTCCCGGCTGAGAATGCACAGCAAAGTACGTGGTGGTCATATTCTGCGGCGACATTGTACTTTCAACACTGCGCTCTTGGCTTGCACAGGCTTTGCTGCAGAGGGTTCGGCAAGCAGGTTTTAAGTGAAGCAGAGTCATACATAGATGCGATGCGTAGCACATAGCGGATGTGGATTGAGCAGTGCGCTCTGCGGACCTCAACAATTCACCCTTGGCCTGCACGGACTTTACCGCTGAGGGTTCGGCAAGCAGATTTTAAGCAATCAATCTCTGTATGGTAAAACTGCTGCATGTCTGTATCCTCCCCCGCGCTCCCCTCCCCGCTGCAACCTTGGTTGTTGGCACTCTTACAGAAGGTGCCAAAGAACGCCACTCATTTCCATACTTGCTGCCCCCCGAGGATGGACAAACGATTTGAATGCTCTAAACTGCCTTCTGGGACATCCATTACCCTCCCACACTAACTCATGCACTATACACAGACGAGCTGTGCCATACAAACACAGCAATCTAAATACTGCCTTCCCTTAGACTTCAATCACTGCTACACCTCTAAAACCAACTTGCTTACCACCGATCCCCAGCCATTGACCAATGCAACCTAACTCGACAGGCACACAAGGCTCCCCTCTTTGAAAGTTATGTCTATGCTCCAGGCAAGTAATACCTAGAAACAAGCTTTCACACACAGCTTATGATTCTTCTGGGCTGCACCCATCAACAGTACAGCAAAGCTAGCTTGTTTCTTCCCTAGCCATTGGGCCGGGTCATAAAATGTTCTCGGCACCAATTAAAAAGTGGCCCACAGTTGCAAATGGCTATTCATTCCTTTTGTGACACTGTTTGAATAGTATCCAATTATTTTTTTGTTTAAGTGTGATGGAAATTGTCATTTTAAAAATATTTATTCAGCAATAATTGTCAAAACTACCAGCCGCACAGTGAATTAACTCGTCAAACTGGCACAAATTGGCCCAAAAAGCTGGCCTACACCAGCATTTTGTGTGTTTGGTTCGGCCATGGGCCTATCTCCCTGTAGGCCAGTCCGAGCCTGTAGCCAACCCTCGCCCCTCGTTTTCAGATCCACCAGAGTGGCTGGAGATATACTCGACGATGGCAGCAGTGTGTGGTGTAAATCCCAGTAACATGACGCAACATTCCTAGGCCCACGGTAACGTTTCTTGCACTGACGCTTTTGTAATCTTGTTTATTTGTGGATTTTTTTTGTGGGACCAACAATAGTGGGTTTATGGCAGCCTAAATACTGAGATTCCGGGAATCCGGCCTTTTGAAGGACGGCCTAACCAACGAAGTGCTGAGTTGAAGTTGGTATGAACGTTTTATACTGGGTGTAGCTGGCAGTGTTTTTGGTTTGAGAATATGTGAAGAGGTTTTGCAGCAGCCCCACCATGTTAAAGGAAGTCGGTACACGATAGGTGTTAAACTTTGTGCATTTCCACACCTTTTTGAGGGCTGGCGGTCAACATTCTTTTCATGGCGACGTGAGAAACTTGGTTGACAACACGTCCGTAATGAACCATCCCATCCCTTGAGCTGGCGGTTGAATTAATTACCCTGATTTGACTTGAAAGGGTGTTTATTTTGCTTTGTGCTTTATGCTGATGAAAGTGTGATTTTTGGAGCGTTTCCGAGAGCCGAGAAAGACAGCGGCGTCCCGGCACCGTTGCCGCCTGTCTGCCTCAATCGCTGAACCTGCTAATCATCCACCTCGTCTGAGGTGTCAGCTGTGTTTTCATCGTCCCACTTCACAGATCAGCCGCGTGCTTGTTGCGAGGCAGGTCATTATGCGCCCTAATGGCTGCCGCTTCTCCCGAAGCGGCCCAGGTGGGGGCAGGCGCGTGGGGGCCCAGGACTGGTCATCTCACAGGACCCGGGGTGACTTTAATATATGCTGATGTTTTGTTTGTAGAGCATTACTCGCTCGCTAAACCCTAGCAATTGCCGCCTTGTCAAGCCACGTCATGTCAGTCGGTGAAAATACCCACACGACTGTTATTTATTTCGGATCTCCTATTAGTATTTGTTAACGTTGTACATTTATTAATTTGCGAGCCATCTACGTTCGGGAGGTGGGGGATATACATGTGCGAAAAGTAAAAGAAATGCCTCTTTCGACAGGCTGCGGAAATGGCGAGGGCGGAGCATGGGGATAAAGCCGTCGCTACGAATTCATTTCAGAGCTCGCTGCATATTTTTCACTGGTAAGGAATTCATAACAGACAAACAAGCGGGGGTGCGGGGCGGGTAGGGCCGAGTCTGCCAAGCAAAGACAGGCTGTAGTCTCCATGGAGCAGACGGTTCTGCATTCTTGCGGTTTCTAACCTGCACATGCTAATGTAGCATGGCCGATGCGAGAGAGGAGAGGCAGGAATGCACGCAGCCAGATTGCTCAAATTGCCACCTGCATTTATATCCTGCTCTAGCAAAAGTTTCTTGTTTGTTTCTGATAGATTTGCATTACCCTGGAAGCTGCCCTGATAAACTCAGCAAGTTAAGCGATTGGCTGTTATTACTCTGATCACTGCAGTGAGAGGGTCGAATCCCCGCAGAACTGACTCGGCTCACCATCCTTCTGAGGTTGATAAATGTAGCAGCATTAAAATGAGTGTGAAGTTCGAGTGCTCAGAAGCAGAACACATTCGGCATGATGCGCTATATAAAGTGATGGAATATGGGTTTCTACTGCATTTTAAACTTGTTTTTGTATTACTGTGATCGTAATATCGGTCTATGCCAGGTACACCTACATAACACGATTAAATGTGGCTTCTTAATTACGTCCTTGCCGAGAGTAGTTTTCTAGCTCAAGCAGCCACAAGGCGGGCAGTATAAATGCTAAGTGGAGGCGCCATGACTCTGCCCACCATGGCAATGAATGGTTAAAAACAGCCGTCTCGTGCGGAGAGGCTGAAGAATTTAAACGTGTATACCCTGGAGGAACAGTACGCTTGTTTTCCCCCAGGAGGATTGTTCTTCCAGCACAGGAGGTCAGAATGCAGGCACAGCAAGCCGGCGTTATCCTCAGGGGTAACATTACAACATGATTTTTCAAAACGGGAGTAGCAAACGCACGAACGAACCTCCCACACAGATTTGGCGGGGACTCAAGGTAAAATAATACAATAGGCCTGGCAAAACGGTTCCATGTGCCTTTACCAACATATGCTTCACTGCAGATTTTTTGTACTGCACGTTCTTTATTACAACATTCAGGGGGAGATACCCGTATTCGCCATCACCTACCCCAAACCTACTATCTACTTTTTGCATGAAAAAAGTGAAGTTCAACAAAATGGTGGGTGAATATTGATCGGTAAAAACCCTGGATACCGGTAAAGCTTAAGAAGCGATAATGCTAGGATTAAGTTGGATAACTTGTAGGGTATTCTAGCATGTGCAGGCAGTGAAATGGCAGGCAGGATGGGCACACTGGCGTTTCTGGGATCTGTAATGGCTAAACTAACACATAACCAAGATTTCGGCCACCTTCAGGGCAATTCTTTTTAGCTTGTTTGTGTTATTACAGAAGTGGAACTATCAAGTGCAAAGAAGTCTTGACCCGCTTGCCAAAGTGAACAGTACATCCTTATTTGCCAGACCCCATCGCATGCCCCTCTGTGTGCATTGCAGGCAACTCTGATAGACTTTGGCCTGGTTCGACCTCATGGAGGTGCAGCCCATAACTAGACCTAGCAATCTCGAGACTCATATTGGGACACACCTCCCTTACATGGGGTAAGAGCTCACTGAGCTACTAATTAAAGCCAGGCGGGAATACCCCTTCCACCTCATCTGTTGTCTTTCTAAGGGGGTGTATCTAGATGAAGTGCTCCTGTTAAGAGTAATTTGTTTGCAAGCAGCGCTGGGCTTGTCATCTATAGACTAGTTAAAATCAGTCAGGTTTTCTGTCCACTGTTGGAAACACCAGCCCATTCCTTAGCACATCTCCTAACAATTACCCTACCTTTAGCGTTATATTGCGTGGCCACCCTTAACCTGGGGAGTTCCTCCCCCCGCCCCAATCATGGAGCCCTGCAACACTTTGCTTAAGGTTTTTTTGTTGCGCTGGCCCTATTGAAGACTCATATAGAGCCACATAAATCCCCATAAAGCTGTTTGAGAAAAGGACACCCCTTTTCATTAGAGAAGTCAGGGGTGAACAGGAAAATCAAGGCACCCCAATGACTATCTTGTATCTTCCTGCTAGGGGAGAGGGTGAACATTTCAAATTCTTCCAAGCTCCTCCTGCGTCAGTCCATTTGGGAGTTAATGAAATTAATATGAAGTCAAACCTGCTAAGGGTCTACACAGTTTTCCACCCACCCACTTATGGAAGGGAATGGGTTAATTAAATAAATCCCACACTGACATTTTGTTGGACAATCTACTTAATTTTGGAAATCTCTGGGTTTGGCACTCTTGGAGACTGAGCAGGGCATCACTCTTAGGGAAGAACAGTTTTCTGGCTAGAACGTCGCTCAATGGGATTCCACAGCAATCCTCATTCTGACTCCAGTGAAGAATCAGAGCCTCTGTTTTCTAGTCTACCCAGCAGGAGAAATCTCCAGCCCTCTTCCAATATTTCCACTCAGATGAAATTTCAGCAGATCTCCTTTGGTGATTTTTGGCAGCTGTCCCCTCTTCCATAGTGCAAGACCTTTTTACTCTCGAAGCCCCTTCCATGTAAGTGAACATTAGGGAGTGATAACTTATGATCTCACAACCAGGATTGGACATTTACATTTTCTCCAACCCCCACACCCTGCAAAAGTCCAACCCCTATCTAAGGATTGGTTCAGTAGTCTAGAACAGAAATATTGCAGCTCCCCTTTAAGATTCACATTTTTCCCCCCTTGTCCAATTTTAGCCAAAATACACAGCAAAAGTTTGTAATTTACCAATAAATACCATTATCTATATAATAATCCTCTCCTCATGATGGATCAGTGAAACTAACTTTCGTTTCGGCACCTTATTGCCCAAGCGTGTTGTAAATATTTGCCCTTTCCACAAAAAGTATAATAGTTATAAACATGAAATGTACACTACAGATACCTAATTTTATAACCCATCAGCTTGCCAATTCTTAATTTTTGGGAAATGCCAGAAACGGAATTCAGGTGATAACATAATTTCCATAAATCGCATGTGGATCAACTTTACATCAGAACAACCAGCTTGTTACTAGCTTTCAAATGATATATGCATGGACGAAGTGCGATTTATTGTTGCTGGCAAAATCACTAATTAGGATAGTCCATTTAAACTAATGCAGTCTTAACTCATTTTGTCATGTAAGTTATATTTCTTTGCAAGCATGTGACCCGAGCCTCTTGGACTGAATGTTTATATAAAGCTTGGGTAAAATCCATTAGCCTCTTGGTTCTTTGAAAGTTGATTAGCTGAGGAGATCCTTATCATGCAGTAGACCGTTCACCCTTGCTCTGTGATGCCACGAGACCATGCTGACATCTCTGGCACTTTGTTCTGTTATCTGAAGTCGACCACAATTATGATCTCAAAACCTTCTATTTCGAAGTATTTTTTTTCCCCACCCAGGGCTGGTTCTGTGTTGACCTGGCACTGTTGTAAATACTTGGAGGGTACATAAACTTTAGAGATTTCCCTTGCAGGTAAGGAGCCAGGCACGCCTTGAAAATCTGCCCAACAACAAGCAACGGGGTTTGTCTCGGCCCTAAATGAGATTTACATGTGACCCATGGAAACAAAGTAGCCTTTTCAATTGCTGCCAGTATTTTGCAACTGAAGCATAATACATATTTGAATATATTGCATCTTGCCTCCACACATTCAGTCTTTCAGCTGATATCTTTATTTTAGCAGGGGAACATTTTTCTCATGTCTTGATTGAACACTCCAAAACGCACATGCCCAGCCATTTTAGCAGAGTTTGAAAACCCTGCTTCTCATGTAGAAGGGGCCTCTGATTTTGCTCTTACAAATGCAAATTAAAGGCAGCTTTTCGGTTTTACCTTTCCCTTTGTAATGAAAGATAGCCTTTTGATTTCCAATGCTTGGCCATTCACATATCCTTTCTATTATATTACAACTCTTCCTTGTGTTACTTGCAGAAACACAGTCTGCATTAATAGGCCTATTTTCAATCTGAACGTTTTTGACGTCCGGCAGGTCATTTTTCCAGTGGGCCTTTCAGCTATATTTTTTTGGGCTGTGATTAAACCCCACATACCCAAATTCACCATTACCAGGACATCCGCACGGCTACACCGAATGAATGTACCGAAGGCTCCTTGCACGCTAGAATGTCTTTTCCCTGCACTTACTCACTCAAATTAGGTGCTACAATACACATGCAAAAGAAACCACCCACACATTGCAACTGAACACCCCTCCCAGCAGAGATCAGAATGCTGCGCCTTTCCAATCAACATGTATCACAGCCCTGGCAAACACTTTTTTGCTCAACAGGCACACAAAGCTCCCCACTGTGCAGCCACTCATGCTCTTGACACAACCACCTAAAAACGGACCCTCCCCCAGCGGCCGAGTGCTTACAAACTACATTCATAAACACAAAAGCAAAGCTATGTTGTATTTGACTTTTCCCACTAATCATATGATGCCACCCACACTTTGACATCTGCTAGAGCCCCAAAGAGACAAAGCAAAGGACAGTGAACACAGTATGAAATTAATAACCTATCCACAATTTTCTCCTGGGGTGGAGGGAAGCAGCCACTCAGGTTCCTTGTGTCGCAGGCTTGAACTACTGATCTAAGTCTGCGTTCCATGGGACCTGTTGGCTGGTTTCCATCCCCGACATCTTCTCCCCACCCTTGCTTCCCTGCATTTTTGAACTAACCCCAAACCTCATCACCAGCCCCACTTAACTGATAGGGGTGGTGCCCACTGCGGCAGCTTCACTCTTTGCCTGCCGCCATGGAAACGGAAGAGGGGCTCCATAGGGAGCCCCGGCTTCCAGCTTTCTCTTAATCAGAAGAAAATAAGCTGCTCTCAGCACCCCAGGTTACCGGTTTGGCAACTCAGGCTTCTAATCACGTTAACCACCCGTTGGAAGGGCTGGAACGGGTGCTAATGTCCTAGGGCTCGGATTAAAGACCACAGCGTACCAGCCCTTGGAACAGGTGGTTAATGCTATATTAATATTTGTTAGAAAAGTTTGAATAAAGAATTTCTATGGAGACTTCTGTATCATTTGATTCTGAAAACCGGCAAACAGTCTAACTGGCAGAACAACCCTCTGATAGTGCAAAGGCAGTATGGCACCCTGCTTCCTGGGTAGGATACAAGTAATGTTATGCATTGTTCAGTGTGTTCAAATATAAAAAAGATAATTGAAATGGGTGTTTTTTTTTAGGTAGGAGGGGTGATGCAGCAAAGTCACGCAGAAATATAAAGCAACTAAACCATGTATGGTACTCTTTCCAATCTATTCCCAGGTGAATAACTGGCTTGTTGTGTTGGTAACATGTAACTTGTCATTTATGCTGCATCTTATTTTTTTCTTCACTTTATTTAACATTTTAAACAACAAAATACAAGAAAACAATCTCCACATCACAACATTGCGTCGAAATTGCAAAGCATCTAATAACCCAAGATATAGAACAATATGGACATCCATAATACATGTAGAAAAACGAGTCTTTTTAAAAAGGCATAAAAGATCCACGACACACAACCAAAAAGACAAAACAGAAAAACGCACAACAAACAGTCCCCCACCACTACCACAAAAACATCCCCCAATCAAGGGCTAGGCCATCAAACACTGGAAACTGTATATTCAACCATATAGGTCATTAAAAGGTCCCCAGCGCCGAGAATAACGCCCCTCCCTTCCTTCTCCAACTAGCATGACTTTTTCATGACTTTTCGACAAGACTTGCATATCCAAGAGCCACTCCTCCACAACAGGTTTCTTTCTAGATTTCCAAACCCGCAAGATCTGTTTCATTGCCAAAACCAAAAGCTTATTAATGCATCCTTTTTTACTTCTGTTTTGTCATATCGTTTGAAGTGGTGGGCAACAGATTGCAAGTTGACAGTATTGGGCCTGGTTTTCCTAACATAGGTATGCTTTAACACATTGTGCAAGATGGTTTGCATAGAGATCTGGGCATGGTGTCTTAGCCTCCTGGCAGGCAGCAGTGTGCCAAATTAATGTGCAATAAGGCCAAAACGCAAATGTTAACTAGTATAGTTAATGGATTTATCCTCCGTTCGGTCCCGCAAGAAGTTTCATTGCACTTTTTATTCCCACAGGACTGTTGCTCAGGATTCTCACGGAAATATGAAAATGCCATTAAATACAATTTCTTCCTAAAGCCCCCCCTCACTCTAAATGTGCACCAATCCCACATTGTTGTCTCCCCTCATCTCACCTGTAGTCAAAGGGCCCCATCGCTTAACAAATACCATTTTCAACACATTGCTTCTGTGACGCAGATCCAATTTGAACAAGAAAGTCATGGAATACACTTTCTCCTGTGAGAAATCCAAGTCCCCTTTTTTCAATGCTAACTATTAAATAGCTGGACGAATTTGCACCAGTCTTTACAATTTCGGGGTCCTTGCCAAGGAAATGTATTTGGAAAATGCCATACAAATATGTCAAATGAGTCAAAAGTTATTAGCAGTAGACTTTTCGCGAAGTCAATGGCTCTTAGGTAGCAACGTAACTTTAAGGCGATGGCTGTCGCCCCTTATTGTGTATATACATTATGGTTGCGAGACTGTTCCGGTTTTACACTTCATGTAGGAAAATTAAAACCTGTTTTCCTCTAGCTGCTGACCTCATCCATGAAAGTTCAACTTTGACATGGGTCAGATCTGAACATTCATGCTAAAATTCTGTGACGTTTTCATGAACGTTTTCATGTAGAAAAAGAAAGCTTAAGGTTTATTGAATTTGATTCCTTTGAAGCGCAATAAGTGTGAAAAATTGTACTACAGTCTATGATGCATCAAAGTAAAGGATGGAAGCAAAGTAGCATTGCATTGAATCCACAGAAATAAAAGCATTATTGTGGGAACAAAACTTAGCACTGCAAGGAACATCTAGCATTGAAACTAACGTGACTTTGAAAGCTACACATTGAAAGATGTGTAGATTTTGAATAATAGCATTGAATACATTGGCCCATGAAATACTACATGTGGCATTAAAACACACTTAAGGAAGGAGTGGCAGGTGTGTGATCTCATGGTTAAGGGAATCTGTTACGTGCATCCACCTGCACCCCCGGAATCCCTCGCCTATTCAAAACGCACGCGTGAGCCAACAATTCAATACACACACGAGTTGCATTCAGAATGTACAGGGAAACCCCAATTTTTAAAAACACAAGAGAAAATCGGTGGTACGAAATGTTTAAGAAAAACACTTCAGGACTCCCATTTAGTAGCAGCAGGTAACGCATGGTTCACAGTCACCCTGTCTGGCAAAAAGACTCTCCTAGGTAAGATTAAACGCGTGCATACAGATTTGTTCACCTGCAAAAATAGATGTTGGATACTTTTGGTGAGTGTTGCACCTTACATCACATAGTACAGGTGTGGCTAAGTGTTCCGGTTTTGCCAGACTGAATTACTGTATTGTGTCTGTTTGGATCCGAGAGGATGGCTATTCCTCACTACTCGCTGCAGGGGATACTGTCCCTTCAAGGCTCTACATTGAAATATCACCCTGGAAGCGAAGCAGGCAAAGTGTGGCTAAGTGTTCTGGTGTTTGGGTGCGTCGGGAAGGAGAGCTGAGACGTCCGGTTCAACAGCTGCACACTCTCCTTTCCTACGGAGGTTGGTCCCTGTCCTCTGCTGAGCTGAATCCATCTATTTTATGTGATTGTTCTACACACGCGATCTGATCCTGAAGCGTCTCCTTGAAGCTTACAAACGTTCGAGACTTGATTGTTTTGTTTTTGGCTGTTGGACTACCTCTTTCAAGCACTCGGTGACTGCCGGGTTGGAAACAGTTTTTTTCTTACCCTTTGAGCCCAGTGTTTGGGGCTGGGGTTAAAGTGGCACGCGCTCAGTGTGTTCTGTGTTTGAAGGTCGGATGGCAGATTGAGGAACTTTTGGATCACTGGTAATACAAGCAGTGGCAACACTTCAATCCTCTCCTATTTACAAACAAAAACAAAAAATAGGTGATGCTGGGCCCTTGAGTTGAGCTGATTGAAGACTGAAGATTCTTTCAGACTTAGGTATAAAATCTGTATAGTCCTTGCTGTGGGGCAGGTAATCTTTGTAATCGGTGGCTGCGGGCTGTAGGGTGCCTTTGAGCTGATTGAAGCAAGTATGGCCCAACGTAACTTAAGGTTGGGGTTGGTGACCATTTCGGTTCCATCACCACAGAATATTCCTGAACAAAATTCTGGAATAAAATTGAACCGTTGGCATAACTGTGGCTAAATCTGTGGATGTAGTGGATGCACCAGAGGGGAGGCTGGTAGTTGAAAGGGAGCTTGTTGTCTGCTCTCAACTTTACATTTATTGAAGAGGGGCCGGTAATGTGGATGTTGGCCCCACCGATCTTCCCAAATGTTCACTTTCTTCTTGTGCCCCTGGTCAGGGGAATATTCCTCCCGAAACTTTGCGGTCTATGCTAAGTGGGCTGAACAATTCGCTATTGTGTAAGCAGGTACGGTTTCATGTGGCTGTTCCTGCTTCTACAACTAAACTGGTGGCCAGGTCAAGCAGCCCCCAATCAGCTCGAGCAGGTTGGCAACAGCATTCCTCTGCTGAACAGTTTGTCTTTGGATCGAGAGAATCCCATTTGTTTAATTACAAGGGTTCATCAAACTCTGCCAGTGATCACTTGATTGGTATGAGAATGGAACAAGTTTTGATCTGGATGAAGCGCCTAGTAGCTCTGTCCACGATAATTATAATGTTGATTCTTACAGGAACCTGCATATTGGGAGACCAACAAACTGTAAAGAAATTACAGATTGTGAACTATTATCGGGCTGTGGTGTACTTATTTGTCTGCTTCTAATAAGCACAGGGGAAATTCATGGGGAGTGGCAACTGGAGCCTAATCTAATGGTAACCTCTAAGATTGTGTCAGATATGGGTAACAAGTGCCTACCGGGTGGGGTTGGAATGACTAAAACTGGTTCATTAGACTTAGGGGTGTGGGGGAGGGGGCAGTCTTTGCTGCCAGAGTGTACAGTGCCAAGTTTTGTTGACCAAAACTATGGGTCTGGGTTGCTATAATCAAGCCAATGATGAATTATATGCTGGTCATAATATGGCACCTAAGTCTATGGGAACATCAACTGAGGGTTTACCTCAGGCTAAGGCGCCCGTACAGCAGAGGTCGCAATCCTCCCCGACGAGGGATTCTTGGACTAAACCTCCACCTGGTGACTATTTTATGCACAGAGAAAATGCTGCAATGATGTACATTTTTCCCCAACCTGAATAAAGAGCTTACAGCATTGTATGAACAGCAAGAGCTAGTTTCCACAACTGTGAGGGCGAATACTGCTACTTTGGCTGCTATACTTGAGAAATTGTCCTTTTTTGAGGGCTATCTGAGGGGGCTGACAGAGTCCGGAGTAGTGGATCCTCAGTCCCTGAGGCCATGCAAACTTGCGGTGGCAGGCAACAGGGCTGAGGCCCACTGCTCAAAGTCTTTGGAGGTTTTCTGTTATGGTGCAGTTTCCCTAATACGACTGGATCTACTTCAGGTACAGTGATGGATACAGCATCGGTTGCGGATGATGGTGAGAAGTGGGGGTTGCCTGACTGCTGTTGAGGTTTATTCCCCTCAGTTTGTCCCCTATCAGTCAAAAAGTTAAAAGGCAAATAAGGGCAAGAAGACTAAAAATCATCCTATTGGTAAACATAGATCTACTAATGCTGTAAAGAAACATGTGAAGCAGATCTTTCCGGTGGATTTTCTAATTGATCTTAATGTTGTAGAAAATGACTGCATATCTATATCTGAAGAAATAACTACTCTATGGGGCTCCAATATGGGGGAGAAGCATGGGGGGAGGTGTGGTATGATGACTTGCCCAAGCAAGGGCAAGGAAAAACGTGGGAAATCTGCACCCATTTTGGTGGACCAACCCACAAGTCCCATTCCACAGAATAATGGGAAGGTTCATGTTAATGACTGCCAAGCACTTCAAGTTAAGTGTTCAACTTGACTTGGTTCTCGATTAAGACCGACTACCAACTTAACTAACCTCGATCCTGGTCGGATTGAAGTTTTGGTTAAAGGTGTGGAGTCCAACTTGACATAGTTATGGAACATAAACCCCAATGACAATGCCATTGAGGGTAATACTCCACCTCTGGCAACAGCACATGTAGGGGAGTCCGCCCCAGTGGTATCGACAGGTACACAGTTCACTGGGGGAGCTAAGCATTCTGTGAAGGGGCTCGGGATTGATTGTGCAGTCTCCATGCGTGTGTTCTATGACTGGCCCAAGTGAGCTATTATCTCAGATAATTTCTGAAATGGGGCCAGGGCAGGTAGCCTCAAACCACAATGAGTTAATCACTAACCAGGTGGAGTCTGTATCTTGCAGGTTTATCGGGTGGGAGGCTAGCCAACTTAAACATGGTTCAAAGAGGTTGGACAGGATCGGTGTCCTGGATCTATTTACACATATTCCTTCCCTGAGATCACTTCACTCTGGGGACATTGAATTCATTTCTCCATCGGTTAATCGAAACAACCGGACGGTTTCTAAATTCTTTTCAGATATAGTTTCTAACTTAGTAAGGGACCACAGAGCCATATTTATATCTCTTGGCTATGATATATGCCAACTTGCTAATGATGAACAGGTTAAACTATACCTGTCCCCACTTGAATCTGTCCGGTTGTCTACATCTGTTCCCAATGGTATTGCATTAATTCAATACAATTGAAGTTGCAAGGGTTTTTGGATTCTGTCTCCCCCCATGCATCTGTCAACACATCATAAGCAGAATCAATTTTATTTAAAAGTTTATACCTTCAGCTTGAGTCCCTACAACTACTTGCAAGTCCCTATAAAGAGAATCTCTCCATCCCTTAGGTTTACTATCCCTAGTTGGGCGCTGGTGCGTCGCCTATGTAGGTGAGGGGATATCAGAGAAAGCTCTCCCTATCCTATCGACTTTCCTAGTGCTCTAAAAATGCGGTGCGCACTGTTTGGAAGTCAACAATCTTCTTTAATCGTTAAGACAAGTGGGTCAGGTCATCACCCTGGACCAACCTACGTCAACCGGTTTCAGCAGGAAACTAATTTGCCGCTTTCGTCAGGACTATAAATGGTGGCCATTTGGGACACTCTACTTGAACATTAAAAAGACAGTCCCATCATTCAACTTTCTTCCAATTTCTTTGTCTGGAGAGGGCATCTTCTACATTGTTGCAACATCTTGTCAGTACATCCATTCCCTACAAGGGAAACATACACGTATCTGGAACCTCGAAACCATATGTCTACTACCATCTATATGGCTTTACACCTAATGCATCTTACCAAACTTTGTTGCCTGTTAGCATCGGGCGTTAATCTGGGGTCTTTGCTACTGTTGAAGGCGGTCTTGAGTGCCTATCAAACAAGTGGTCCAGAATCAGATTGGTACCTACAGAGTTTGTCGTTCTATTGCTATGTACACAGTCACATGGTAGTTAAAGTAAAGGTTTTCAAACCACTTACCCTCCTTCTCTGGTTTTGGTTGCCTCAATACAGTGTATTCAGTGGCTTGGTACGTTTTCCAAACTCCCAATTTTTCATATATGCTGATCGTAATTACTGCATGAGGTCCGCCATGCCTGAAAAGGGAAGCAGTTTTATTGGGGTATGTTTCAGCCTATTGTCACACACTCCATTTATACAAGTTTTCAGTTTTGACTGACCCTACAAGTAAAGTATATTCTATACTGCTCTTGAGGGATATTAACTCCGTGAACCAAAATAACTCACGTTTTCAGGTTTGGTTTTTGCTAAGAAATTGGTACATCTCTAAACGCTATGCTGTTGAAACATTTACTGCAGAAAGTAAAACCTATTCTGGGGATGGAAATATATAAGGCTCCCTGGATTTATCTGCGGCTTTTGTTTGCGTAGTACTTGAATGTCTGTGGGCTAAACTACTCCGATTTAAGATTCCCATGGAAAATTGTTCAGCTTATTGCTTTGCTCTATCATGATTCAAAGCTTTGAGTTTGCCTTGGTAGGGATGGATCTGTTACAAGGCTTATATTGTTTAAGGTGGGGTTTAAGCAGGGTTGTACCCTTGCTCCAACCCTCTTCAATGCATACCTATGTGATATTGAGGAGATTTGGCGTGCTCATGGTTTAATTCCTGTGAGGTTGGGCCATCTTTAGATTCATTAGTTGGCTTTCGCTGCCAATATTGTCATTTTTGACAGAACAGCGCGAGGCCTCCAACATAAGCTTAATATCTTTCATGAGTATGCTGTGTCTAACAATTTGGTGGTAAATGGTCATAAAGCCAAGGTGGTTGTATTCTCTAGTGGCAAGCAGTCTGTGGTTAAGCATTGGTCACTTGGCTCTGGTCTAGTGGAGAGGGTGACCTCCATTCGCTATATACAGGTTATAATTTGACCTATGCATCTTCAGTTAAGATGTGGAAAGAACTGTTGAAGGTCAAACTAATCCCTCTGAGGTCCCATTTGTAGCACATAGTGTGTGGTTTCTCATTTTTACCAGCACTGAAATATTACCTGGGGGAGGTAGAGCCTGTTTTGTTGAACAAGCTTGATATGGCATCTGTCAATGTGGGGCCTGTTCTTGATACCCGGCAAGGGATTTTGTAGCAGAATGACAAAATCAAGCCCTAATGGGGTAATTCACCTTGAATTTAATCTTGCATCATTCATGCTCATCTCAATGGAAACAACTTTTGGTTTATTCCTAGTTCTTGAGGCCTCCAACTAACTCCTTATTTGTGGATTTTCAACTTCTGGCACAGTGCGGTACAATTCCCCCTGTGAATGTGTTTAGGATTTGCATGAGGGAACTATTGGATCAAATCATTTCATCAGAAATGGAACTTAAGCTGAATCCAGAAAAAGTAAAATTTAAACTATTCCAGGAAGATTGGAGGCCTACTATTGAGGCTCTGTCTAGATATTATTGTATAGTGAATATGTTAAGTTCCCTAGAAAAAGGGGTAATCTACCTATGTATCTGAATTGTTTTCCATGTCATTGGACCAGACAGGTTTTCTTGCGCTTGAAGCGCAAGCAATTCCACATTATAGAGAGAGTTGTAGGTACTGGACTGTGCCCACTCATGGAGCGGGCCCTTACTAACTTGTCGTTTTTGTAAGTGTCAAGATGTCACTGAAAGTGTCAAACATTGGATATTGGACTGCGAAGCTCTCAGCACAATTAAACTGACTGCCTTTGTTAAGAAAAAGGAGAGTTTCTCCTCTGAATATTCCTGAGAATAGTTCTGATTGGGGAATGAACATATCACTGATTATTTCACTTTTAATTTTTTTGAATGATACAGATTTTAATGGTTCTTCTGTTTCTATGTATGTACTGTTTATTCCTTGTTATCTGTTATGAGCTTGAGGAAATGATAATTAGTTATTATACTAGTTTCCTTTTTTAATGCATGCATTGTGTGTAAACTAAGATTTGTTTTTTAGTTCCATTTTTTTCTTCTTGTTATACATTTGTGGAAGGTCTTCTGAAAACCAAAAAAATAAAATAAAAATAAAGTACAGTTCTCACATTTTGTCCTTGAAATTGCTAACTTGGGAGTGCCAGTCTCTCGCAGTACCTTTCTATCTAGCCTGATCACATGACCTTACTGCCATTGCCTGGTGTGTTTGCATCCCTGCTTCAGCAGGTCACATTTATAAGGTAGAAGCACTGTCCAAATAAAGTATTTTCCTAAAGATTATATTCCCAACCTTTGCAGACCTCAAATGCACATATCGCACCATTTGTTTCTTGTCATGAGCCAATTGTCACTCACCAACGGCAAGTGCCAATTTTAAGTGTGCTTGCTTGCGTGTGTGCCTATATATGTAGATGGAGGGAGTAGGCCATTTCCGCTAAACCACAAATACTACAAAACCACTCAACCATCCCTGGAAGTTTACCTACAGTACAGATCCACTGAGGAATGCATTGAGGGCATGCAAATTAGCTGAAAGGCATGTTTTTTTGAGAAAATTCCCTTTATCTTCTTGGGCAGTGCTATTGCAAACATAGCATTATTAATCATAGAGAGTTGGTACTATAGAATGCAGACATCCATATACAAGTTGCTTTCGCTTTAGGAATCCTCAGTGTGGTGTCTGACATTGTTGCATTTTGAGCATTGTGGTGTGCCTGCACTAAGCAGGTAAGCACGAACATGATACCCTCTCTGCTAGGAGAAGGCCGCACTACAGTGGAGTCGGACAGTGATTTGGCATAGGAGTGAACATTTATTACGACTTGAAGGTTTTTGCCGCTTTAATGTCCCCGACCATTCAGAAATACAAGAACCACGCCGACATTTGATTTTTGAATGCTGCGCATCCGTCTGTAAAGGTTGAAAATGTTCCTTCTAATCACAAGACATTGCAGACATCTGAAACTGTTGAGTAGTTGTCAGTTCAGGAGCCTGGAAATCTTTGAGCTCATTACAGAAATCCTTGGCGCCATCTGGAGGTCACACTAAGCAAAAATATAACTCATTTGTGGTTGCACTTGTGCACGTCTGTAAGGGTCTTACCCGATGTTCCAGCCTTCAAGAAAGATTTTCAAAAACTAATATTCAGAGGTGCATTCAACTGATAATTTAAGAATGTTGGTTTCTCGCCCTCCTACATACCCCTTCCAGGAGCCCCCAACCGCCAAATTGTTCTTGGCTCATCACTTCAAGGTCTTGCATGGAAAAGTAATTGGTACATGTTGCATGCCCTGGAATCCCGCCTGGGACTTCATCCATTTCAATTTCCCAGCAGATGTGCGGTGGTTGAAAGTCAACGTGTACCCCACGTTACAAAGTAAATTTACACCCACTGCAGGCCAACATGTTAGAAAGTAAATTTGGAACTGAACTCCCTTGTGTATTGGTGCCCGTAAGTGTGAGTTTATATACATGCATGTGTGTAGTTTGTGTTGCAAGTAGCCTGCTTCTGGGAAAGACCCGTAAACACTAGCAAGCCACTTACCAAAGCCCTTTTATCCCTGCTCAATACAGAACCCGTTCTTCCCGACTTTTCTTTTTCGCCTACCTACCACCCGCTCCCTGTATTATTGGACTTTTCGCTTCTTTAGAAATCACTCAAATAGCTCCGATTAAAAACAGTCGTAATGTTTCACAAATGTTTGAGTGAATGGTTTTGCAATGAGGTCATTGCTGGCTTCCAGGAGGCAGCAGCAGCTCTTTTGGCATTTCCTCCTCCTGCTCTGTTTTCTCAGATATGTCAAATAAAAATAGACGTAGGCCTGGATAAACGGGAGGTCGGAAGTGTCTGGACTAACCGTTTCCCCTCCCTGGGTTCTGTTGTCTACTGTCTGGCAGTGCGTTAGAACGCAGCGTCCATGTTCCAAGACCAGCAGCGCTGCTAAAGTCGTCAGCAGTCTTCTTCAAGCTGTGTGTTTACCCTTAAGAAGCATCTTAGACCAAGTGGAACAGTGGTCTGCAGGCACACTGTGGGTGTAGCTGGGTGTAAGAATGTATTTGTTCAAATGAAACCAGGAAAAGGAGTGGGCCAGAGAAGGCTGTCCGCTATTCATGCCTGCATTCCTTCCCAGGTCAGATTCTTGACCCAATACTGTACAGTTTCCTCTTAGCGAAGACATTGTTACTGCCGGCAGCAGGCATATGATCGGTGCCATGTAAAGGAATTGATCGACGCATCTGTACCCCAACAGTTCTCCATACATGTGTTTTGGTCTCTGAGGACTGGTGCCAAGAGTCTTGGCATGGGTTCAAAGCTGGCAATACCACTGACCAAAAATGAATTGGTCTGAGCAGGGTGGACATGCCGGGGCATGACACACACTGGACACTGTCTAGTTTTTGGATGCCAGATCGGCTGCATTTTCTTTCTTACTTCACACATCATAACAAAAATGCGACTTAAAAACCATACATCGCCAATAACAATAAATCCTCCCATAATAGTGACAGGTGGTTCAGGCGGTCCACATCCTCTGCCCTTGATGGCGGCGCATAGTGGTGAGGCCCGGTCCCATCCCCACCATTCCCTGCTCTGTGTGGGGGTTGGGGGAGTCCCAGGACGCTGTCCATTCGTTACCCAACTTGCCGCCTGTCCCACCCCACCCAACACCCTCTCCCCGCCGGGGCCCCCCAGAAGCTGTGGGTGTCCCCTGGAAGTGGATTCTAATGTCTCTTTGGTCCTCCCCCACCTACCACAGGGGCGTACACCCACTGGTCCACCCCCCCCCCGGACCCACCACGCACAAATGCGCCCCCGCTCCTGATAACTAGTCTCTGGTCTTCTTAAAAGTCCAATCTCAATGATCCGTAGTAGCCCGTAGCATCCGGCAAACTGGGCCATCTCCATATTCATTTTAGTGCTGCAATGTTCAAAGGGCGCAATGGCACTGCTGACCCCCAGTTCACCTGTGGTATCATTTCCGACCACACGAGCAATGTCTTTGGGCAAAATCGCCCAAACCAACCAACCAACCAAATAAACAGGGACAATAGGTCCATGATGAGAGCGCTTCTCCCCTGCTGTACCAAATCATTGCCCCCTACGTGCAAGATAACCAAATCCGGGTCCAGCAACCCTCTTTCTCTTCTCCTCCAACAACTGACCAACTTGGTCTACCTGCAAACCCCCTGCACCAATCCATTGTACGTCAAACTCTATTGCATCCGACACCAAATCCGGCTGCTCTGCCACTCTCCACTCTATTCTCTTTTTACACCAGTGCCCCACAACCCACACCACTGACTTCGCCATCCGCCCTATGCAGGTAGACACAAGAGAGTATGTTAGACATTTTAATAATATCACAGCCGGTTGAAACCCACGTCTCCTCGGCACTAATCTCCCCGTCCTGCCCCCCCAAATCCCTAGTCTTCCCTCACTTGACCCCCATCAACATTCCAAGTGAGGCCTTCTGTACCCTTGTAAACCCTGCATTTCCACCGCCCAGATTAATTTCGCTTTCCTTGCACCCAAGCCGGATTGCAGTGGTGGCTGGCCGAATCCAGAAAGGAATGAGGAGCGAACCCCATTCCCTCTGAGCTCCACTCCCTCCAGAGATTTCTCAAAGATTTTGCTGAATTCAAATCTAGAGAGGCACGATCCATCCCTATGCTGGAACAAGAGCCCTCCTTCCCCTCGAAGGGCCACAAATGCTCCCAACAACCTTACCAGACAGATCTCTGCTTATACCTGCCTTCTTAGTGAGATCCGCAATTCAATTTCCCTCCTGGCCTATTTTGGATTTTCTCAGCCATGGATGTATCTGCTCATCCCCAACCCTTCACAGGTCCTCCCGAGCCAACTACCCCGCTCTGTCTGTTCTGGAAGCCGCCACCAGTTCCCCTATCCTGAAGGAACTGAAGAAAGCCGTAACAAATGCTGCCCTGAATAAAGCCACTTTCCAAGCATCCCTACTAATATTCTCCAGGTGCCCCATGATAGTGGCCAGTTTCTCAGGATATAGCGGTCGTCTGCTGTCCCCCTTTGGGACCTCTATCTTTCACCCTATCAGGGCCTTCTGTACTGCAGAATCCGAGGAAGGGGTGCCCGACCTTTAGCCCTGCAAAAAACCTGATGGCAGCTATTTTTGCTCTGTCTGCCCCTTCTGATAGCCCCAGACCTCGGACATGGGCGAGGAATAACCTTATGCTCTCTGTGCAATACATCCCCCAAACCCTGTTTGTGACAACTCTCTCAGTTCCCTGAAGCACTTTAGATACGTTTTTTGTATTTTCTGTGATACAGATCCCTCAATCAAAAGAGCCAACTCTGGGCACTCTGGGCACCAAGCCCCCATAGTGTCTTTGGGAGTGCCTTTGGGAGCGGTGTGGCAGACACTGTTGGAACTCCAGCAATTTAAAACGGGACAAGGCGTCAGCTGCATTATTGTAGATACCTGACATGTTTTCCCTTAAAATACAATGTGCGCTTTCAACATGACAATACCAATCTCTTCAGCAATCTTAAAACCATGGGGCATGCCACCTTTTGACTGTTAATGGAGCACACCACGGACATGCTGTCCACATCTTTGTCCTTCAGTTCCACCCCACAAATTTCTACCGCCACTACTATGGGGAATCATTCTAAAAATGCAATGTTCCTTGTAAGACCACTGTCCACCCAACTGTCTGGTCACCGCTGTCCGCACCAGTAGTTTCCCAGTATAGCCCCAAACCCCACGCTACCCGCAGCGTCAGCGTAGAGGCCTAATTGCTTGCTGTTTTTGGCTTGAGCTGGCCATACCAGTGCCCGAGTGAATGCGGCCAGGAAGGTGTCCCAGATCACCAGGTTATTCTTTAGTTCTCTAGAAAGCCTTGGATGATGGTGCGTCTTTGTGAGCCCTGCCATGGCTCCTACGTTTGCTCTGGAAAATGGCCTGCCCATTGGGATAATTTGCAGGGCGAAATTCAGCTGTGCCACTAAGCTCTGTGTGCCCCATGGTCACCTTCTTTGCCTGCAAGCAAGTTGCCACTCCCTCTCTGAAGTCCTTGACCTTGTCCTCGGACAGGCGGCACACCTCTTCCTCTAAATCTATTTCGATGCCCAAAAAACACATTGATGCTGTGAGCCATTCAGTTTTCTCCGCTGTGAGTGGTACTCCCAGTTCCTCTGTCACTTTCTGGAATGTCTCCAGAGCTCTCCTGCACTGATCTGATCCCCCCGGCTCATAAATAAGAAACCAGGTAATGAAGCACTTGTGCTCCCTTGCATTCTCTTTGTTGCCCACTCCAAAATTGTGCTGAATGCCACAAAGTAGGAACATGATATTGAACATCCCATCAGCATGCATGTGTCAAAGTAAAATCTTCCCCCTTCTTGGAAACCCATTAAATGGTAATCTTCCGGTTGCACTGGCAACAAACGAAATGCTAATTTGATGTCAGAGTTTGCCAATAATGCCACCATCCCCAATTTCCGTAACACAGCCAGTGCCCCATCAAATGATGCATACCTGATGGAACAGAACTCCTCAATCGCATTGTTCACCAATGCACCCTTAGGAAATAAGTTGTGAATCAGTCTGAATTTCCCAGGCTCTTTTTTGGGGTTGATCTCTGCAGGTGAACACACACATTTACTTCCGGGGCGGGGATGAGAATGGGCCCGCCATCCTGCCCATCCTTTTTTCTTTGTACACTCTGTCTAGTACCAATCCTGGTTGGCTTTTTTGCACCCTCCCTCGGTACTGGTAGCATTGTGAATCCATGCACTGGAATCCTGAAACCTTGTGAGAAGCCCTCCACTAGTAGGTGTGCCTCCTTATGCCCAGGGCACACATTTCACAAGTTCCTTAGTACGTCCCCTGACCCCAGCGAGGGCAAACCTGCCGGTGGCCTTCCCAGTGCCATCACCTTAAACTCTTTGTTTCTCTTTGCACACTTGGCCTCCCCGTGCCAGAGCATCCCACAGAATGAACAGATGTGTTTGAATTTGTACACTGGTCTTGCGCAGGTTGTTTTATTAAAAGCCCAACAGGCTCCCTTCTTATCCCCTGCTCCTGTGCTGCTCTGTTTCCCGGTCCCAAAGCTTTTACTGGACATTGTGGGGTGTTTTTACCCATGCATCCAAGCCCTACAATAAAACTGTGCAGTACTGGCATGGAAAACATCATGATGGCCAGAACTCCCCAGAGAGTGCACAGGGAAAACATGAAGAATAGGCTGCCACTCATTTTTGCCTATGTTGTGAGCACAGGAGGGCACTGCCTAAAACCACCAGTGGGCTACACACACAGTAGCCTGAAACCATTGGTAATGGCAATGCTGATTGCCAAAAAAGCAACTCAGAACTGTGGGGAATTCATTTTCTTAATCCCAAAAATGGTTGCATTACCAGTACTCGCCACTATCAGAAAGCCGGCGTTTTAAAACCACCACACTGTTGTGTAAAACTGCACAAATGAAACAAAACCAGACCAAGGAAAGACTTGCTAAGAGGTGGAAGAATGTAAAACCATATTCTGAAATGACTTGAAGGAAGTAATTATTTAATGAATAGGTACAAATTGTCAGTTTGATTTGAATGTAGAAAACTGGGAACAGAAAGTGACATTTAGCTGAAACATGGCTTAGTGAAACTGGATTCTGCCTGACAACTACCCCCGACAGGAGAAACCTGTTCAGCCACTCTTCCCAGGCCTAGCTGCATCCTGCTGCCCCTTGCCAAAAGGAGTTGTCACCTCTCTGATTAGATCAGGGGTGGAGCACCTGGGAACTGGAAGGAACAGAACAATGCAACTGCCTTGACTCAGGCAAATGTTATATTGGGGGCGTCGTAAAGTGGCTTCCTCTTAGGGGAAACTGGGAGGGAGGGGCAGTGTCAGAATTATATAAGTAATATCATTGTGATTTTTCTGTGAACATTTTGAGAGGCGTTTGGACCCTGTGGTGTATTCTGGGGGGTTACTAGCGGAAAATAGGGTCTCACTCCAAATGTCTGCATGTTATAAATCTGACACTTCATCAATTAATGTCCATACTCCTTGCGCACATGTGTGTAATTTTGGGTAAATGTCCGATATTGCAAACCAGTTAAAAAGCGCAAAATGTTGTCATTTTTGAATGCAAGCCCCCAGGAAGATCAGAGGCGGACAAGCATGGACCATAAGGAATATATAATGTGCACATGTAATTTCAACAAATTGTATATCTGGGAAAGATGTATTTGAATCAAATATAGATTTGTGGGCAAACTGACCAGGGGAGGATCCTCTGACCCATAAACAGACCTCATCATGATGACAATCCATTTCCTTCCCCCAATCATGGGAGAGGGGCGAATTGGGCCAATGACAAGTAGAGGGGCAGGCTTAGCTAGGCCCAGGCGCACACCCATTTTCAAAACACATAAAAAGAGACTGCTGGGACAGGTAGAGACATTCAATTCCATTTGCTGAGGAGCATGCTGACCGACGACTTCACATCCAGAGATCCAACACTTAGACTTCCAAGCTAAACAGAGACTACAGAACTTTGAACCAAGAAGGCCCACTGCAAGCAAAAGTATTTGTCAGCAGGCCTCAATCATTTGCAAACTATTCCGCAGCCGGGCGAGCTGTCTGAATTCTTTTGCCAAGAACTCTTGACAGTACCCAGAAAGCAGTGTTACATCCAGAATCCACTTGATCCGGACCGGAAAGTAGAGCAGTATCCAGAACCAGAGGCCGCTGAATCCAGAGAGGCTAGACCAGCAGAGCAGAGCTGACCCAGACCGCTGTGTGCAGAACCGGTGCCTGATTGACCCGCCGAGCAGACAGAACCGCAGCCGGACGTGTTGACCAGATCCGTGACGAGGCCTAGTTCAAATTTATATTGTGAGTACCTAGTAGAACTGTGCAGAACCAATCTCTTAGTTAAAATAATCTAATCCAAACTATTTTAACCTAAGTAGAACTGCCTCCTAGAAATCGTGTCATCTGTCATTTTTAAAGCTGCACAACTGTCACCTGTCAATTCTGCAGCTGCAAGCTGTCACCTGTCATTTTGAGTTTACTTTAAATCCAAAAACTACCTTTATTTAATCGTCCGTATCTCTGGAACCGTTTGGGCTAGGAACGAAATAAGCTTTCCAACGAACCTAAAATCTTATACTTTTGCCGTAATCGCGATTCACGCACTCGCGAATTTCGCTGCGATTTGCGATTTGGCCTGATTTCTTTACCTGTAAAAAGATAGCAGCTTTTTGCTTTCCTTTGCTAAAAATTTGTTTGCCTCTTAATAACCATCCCTGAATCATTGGTAAAGTGAGCCTGAGCTCATCCCAAGTATCTCTCACTAACCCTGAACCTCGTAAAGGGAATTAAAAGCATTTTCAGCATATTTCTCACTTCACTGCCACCACATTCAAAGCACTTGGGCCTGTGTTTTAAAACTCATACCTGTTTTCTCTAAGCTTGCTGGGGTGGGAATTGAATTTCGTATTGTATTTGATTGCATTCCTGAGAACTGTGTGTGTTACTTCCATCTCCTTGCATTGCATATAAGGGGGGGGGGAATTGCCACCAGGGGAAAAGTGAACATATGATATCTTGTGAAACCATATCAGTTAGTTTCTGTACTGCATTTTCATTCAACATTGCATCCATTTGAAACCATAAAAGTATTTTTGCTACTTTACAATCAATGAGGAGTTAGTATAGGATGGATAAAGAAGTGTGCTAGTGCCAGATTACCCATTGTTGATCAACATCATATGTCTAAGTGTACCATCAGATATTAATTTATTATAAAGTGTGATGTGATATATATATATATATATATATATATATATATATTTTTTTTTTTAAATAAACCTTTTAATTTGCAAACAAACCGGAGATGGTTCTCCTCAAGTTTCAGGGAGGCTGTTCTAGAGGGAGGCTCCAGCTGAAGAAAGACCTACAACCAACTTGCTTAAAGAAGCGACTGACCCTGAGGGAGTTGGAGGCGGATGAGCTAAGAGCTCAAGAAATAAGATATTTAGGAAGAGAGAGTTGAAGGTATTGAGGCCCCAGAAGGCCTTGTGGACAATGGAGAGGGTTTTGAACTTAATCCTCGCAGCCACTGGGAGTCAGTGCAGAGATTTCAGTCCTGGAGAGATACGATCCCTGGGCTTGAGGCTGAGGACAAGTCTCGCAGTCCTGTTCTGGATGAGTTGCAGAGGGCGGATAGTAGAAGCGGGCAGATTTAGAAAGAGGCTGTTGCAGTAGTTCAGCCTAGAGAGAACCAGAGCTCTGGAGACAGTGAGCTTCTGGGAGAAGGAGAGGAAAGGAAGAATACCTCTGAGGAGGTGCAGCTGGTAGTGTGACTTCTTAGAAACATAAGAGATGTGAGGAGAGAAGGAGAGTGTGGAGTTGAAGATGACCCCAAGGTTTTTAGCCTCACGGGGGAGCAGGAAGAGGGTCAAGAGAGGCTGGCCATAGAGTGATGGGAAAGGAGGGAGCAGGTGTGCAGATGATGAGAATCTCAGTCTTACTGGCATTAAGGCAGAGATCATTTGCAGCACACTACTCCTGGATAGCGGACAGACAGAGAGAAAGAGAAGAAGTGGCAGAAGGGAGCATAAAAAGTAGAGTGTCATCCGCATAGCACTGAAAGCTGGGGCACAGCGGCAATGTGGTCGGCACAAAGTGTCAGGTATTGGTTGAACAGCCAGGGAGAGAGCTTAGACCCCTGTGGAACACCACAGGTAGAGGAGAGGAAGGACCCAAGATGGACCTGGGAGGGTCGATCGGAGAAGAAAGAGGTCAGCCAAGCCAGGGCCTGATCGGTGATACCCAGGTTATCACAGAGATGGTTGAGCAGGATGGCATGGTTGACCATATCAAAATGCAGAAGAGAGATCAAGTAGGATGAGGACACAGGGGGTGTTGGAATCAAGGTTGGAGAGCAGGCCTCCACAGATGTTCAGGAGAGCAGTTACTGTGCTTCTAGCAGCTCTGAAGCCAGACTGATGTCATGGAGGCAACCAACAGATTCAGTGTTAAGATTAAGCTGAGAGATGGCCAGATTTTCCAGGCATTTGACCAGGAAAGGAGTGATGGAGATTGCGCGATAGTTAGGTGGGCAGGACAGGTCAGCAGAGGGTTTAAGAAGAGGATGCACAAGGGAGTACTTCAGGGGGGAAGGGAAGACCCCAGTGGCGAAGGAGTGGTTGCACAGGTCAGCCAGAGCAGGGGCCAAGGTGTCAATGTGGTCCTTGATGGTTTTGGAGGAACACGTGTGAACCTGTTTTGACGAGACTTTCATAGATCAGACTTGTCTAGAAACCTTGTCTGAGGAGAACATGGAAAAGGAAGAGAAGGAGGGAGTAGAGGTGGCTGACGAAGGGCCAAAGGAAGAGCAAGGGGTAGAGGGAGCAGGGGAGAGAGAACAGGAAGTTCTGAGTTTTAGAGATGAAATGAGAAGGCAGGGCCGTGCAGAGGTCCTGGGAGGGGACAACAGAGGTAGAGACTGCAACAGGATTGGCCAGTTACCTGCAGATTTTAAAGAGTTCAGCCAAGATGTTAGATGTGGCAGAGATGCCAACTTGGATGTGGGCTCTCTTCTTGGTGCGGACAGAGTTGGTTATGCCTTGAGCAGGCGGCAGGCCAGATTGTCAGAGGATGTACCAGAAGCACACCATTTCCTCTCAGCCACCCTGCACTTGCAGGGCACAGGAAATATCTTTGTATTTATTTTAATTAAAAGTAATAGAAATTTACACAAACATTTTAAACATCACTTCATCCATGGCCCAACACAAACAAATCACAAAAGTCAGTTGAACAGAACACAAATCACAATTTTTACATTATACAAATTTTACTCCAAGTTATAATTAGCGCTGTTCGGTGAACACATTTATAGATGTAGTGCTGCGCAATTTTGATTTTCCTGCGGGCTTAAAAGGCTAGCAGTAGGATTTCAAGATTGGTACATGGCAAATAAGAGTTCACCCACACAGGGTGATTTAGCAGTCTGTTTTTCGGAACCTCCCACCCTACTCTGATCTGTGTTGAGGAAATCGGTCAGAAAAATTGGAATGATTTGGGGAATTTTGGACAAAAAGATTGGACTGATTTAAGAACAAAGACACCACTCTTCCTTAAAGAAATCCGGGTCAACAGGACAAAAAGGATTACACAAATTATAGGCTATACTTTTTAACACACTCTGGGAAGTGAGCTTTGTTCATTTTGAATTTTAACATAAATCACACAGTAGTGTTGTGCCAAAGGGAATGGATTCAATTAATATTTTTATTAATTAGTTAAATAGGCTAAGGATCTACACAGTTTTCCCCCCCATACCTCGCTTGTCCCCTCCCATGACACACTGGAAAGATAGGGCAGGGGTCTGGTCACTCCACCCTCAAGGATGGCCTCCCGTTCTCCACAATGGGACCCAGTCAGCATTTGGGCCTTCCTAGCAACAGAGAGCTCCAACCAGATGCACTCTCTGCAATCTCCTCTGGTGTTTTCTTGCAGCTGTCAGATTGTAAGTTGCAGCAGCACTCTTATGATGGTAAATTTCAGCAGCTCTGTCCCTTCCTCCTAGTGCAGCCCCCTTATATAGGAGCGATGATACCACCAATTTTACAATCTTGAGGAAGTATCCAACCAGAGTTCTCGCAACTAGGATTGGACAGTTACCATTCTCTGCTGCCACTCCAGCCCCTCTCTACGGATACGTTTAAGAGTCTGGAGTGGGTTTATGGCATCTTAATTTACAAGCCCCATTTGTTCTCATGTCAAATTGTTGGAAAAAACTAGTTATGTGGCAAAACTTCATAATTTTACTATTAACTGCCATAATATACATATTGCCATGTGGCAATTTACTGCCGTTTCCGTAAAAGGCATAACAGTTATGAATATGTAATTTATTACCCATGCTCCTAATTTTACCTTACACCTATTCATCAACTCTCACATTTGGAAACTTTTCAGATCAGCCAGAAACACATCTTAGATGGCCATTACAGTTCCACGAGTCGCAGGTGGATGAATTTCATATCTCCAAAATCGCCTGGCAATTACCTAAAGAATTGTACTTAAATTAAGAAACTCTGCCTTATGCTTCCCGTGAAAAAGGCCAAAGTTCTAATGGTCCTTTGAAATATTTGTAAATCGTCATGTGGAACAAATGGCAATTCTCCTGCCATCAGGCCATATGGTCTCACTGGGTAAACCTGTAACCACAGATTTTATTATTCTCTTTGTGTTTGCAGCTTGTTCTTTGAATTTGGTTGCCTGTTTGATGTTGGAGTTTCAGGCTCCCTTGTCTTAACAGCTCCCCTCTTCACACGTACCATCTACATTGTGGTCATACATCAGCCAGGCCAGTTGTCTTTGCAGAGAGCCCAGCCTTCAAGGACAACTTTTAGGAAGCCACATTTTATTCCACTTGTAAACACTAGGATGCCGGTCTTCCACTGTTCAAGTTCTTTAGGATAGCCAGCAAAAGGATTTGCCTCTGGGCTAGAGAGGCTTTTTTTCGGTATGCAGTGTTTATATCAGAATTTATATATTGAAACACAAATATCGAGTACTTTGTAACGAAACCCTGTATATCAAAAGTATTTTTGGGTGGGTTAAAGGGTTACATTTTTTGGGGAAATGTTTGGGGTGAGTTTTTAAGGGGGGGTAAACTGGAGTTTGGGTGGGGGACACCCCCCAAAAAAAGCAAACATGCATTCGGTATACAGGTTTTTTTTTTATAAAACACTCGGTATATGTTTCAATATAACATTTTCGATATAAAGCCATGTAACCCACTTTTTCATGAAATACAAAGTGCCTTTTCAAATGCACTGGTATTGTGTATGCAAAACATAATATACATTACATTTGGTCAACACGCACCATGTCTTTTTCCCTGACATTTTTACTGTTAGCAGTGGTACAAGTTTCACATTTAAACTGCAAATAAACATGGCTAGCCATTTTTGTAAGTGTTTAAAAATCCTCTTTTTCATGTGAAAGGGACCTTTGATTTTTCTTCTTTTTATAAATGAAAATGCTGCTTTTCCTTGGGTTATGACAGTTAGGCCTTTTCACATGGCCCTTCAGTTTTCATTTGCAATCGCACATGCAAAGTCGTTTTTGTGTCAGAATTGAACAATCCTGCTCTTCCTGCGAAAGGGACTTCAATTTGGGGCCTTTGAATGCACCCCACATTTTCGAATGGCAGAGGTTTTGAGGCAAATCTGGTGTAATGAGGCGAACACCATTGTGTCCAGCTAGCCCGTATTTTCGTAGTCATAGCTGCATTCTTAAGTGTCGATGGAAACCCGTGCCTCTGGCAGATGTCCACCAAAGTGGTTTGTCTACACATACCTTAAACTTAGAACAGGGATTATCTATGATCCATTGTGTTGCAATACCATCGACAGCCTAGGGAATGTGCTACATCCTCACTGAACTTGCAGCCATTTTTAGATCTATTAATTGCTTGTTTCCCCATGTACTACTTTCTGCTCACCAGCATATGCAAGGCCTGCTTTTCGTTCATCTTTCAAAAGGACCTCCTCTTGCGGGGATGTTGGGCTGGCCGGGGTGGGGCAGCCTGGGACGAAAGGAGGCGCCAGGTGGAACCAGTTCCATGGCCGGGGGCAGGGACATTTCGCAGGCTTGGGGGTGGGGGGCAAGGGGGCAAGAGTGCAAAGGAGCACAGTTTTCTACCTTACCCTGGGGGAATTTTGTGCCACTGTGTTCCTACCGTCCGTGCCTGCACCTTCGACCGGCCTGCATCAGTGTGTCTTTTTTCCTGCTTCCAGAGGATCCAGATGCTCCTGGCGTGGCTGTCCGTCGTATTTGTGTGTTTTCTCGTGTGATGAGTCCTGAGAGGGCAGGCACGCCGCCTCTGTTGGGGGGGAGGGGGGGGTGACACGGTAAGGAGCGGGTTAAAGGGTGGTGGCGCATGCGGGTCCGGACGGTGGGAAGTGGCAGTGTGTGTGGGAGGAGGACCGTAGGGTTGCAATTGTATTTTGGTATGTGTGTGATGTGTGTAGTAGCGTGTGGTAGTGTTTGCAGGAGCATGTTGTGATTGTGTGTGAAAGTGTTGTATATGTAGTGTCAGTGTATGGAAAGGTGCGGGGGGGGGGGCAGGTCGCATTGGATGACTGCATCGGGTGGGGAGAGGTCACAGGGAGAACCCATAAAAACAGGCAGGGAGAGGCTGCATAATTTTAAAATATATAAAAAAAAGTTATGAAAAGAGGAATATGGGCATTTTTAAAAGGGAACCAAATAAAGAGGGGGCGGGAGAGGTCCCTGCCTCGAGGTGCCATCAAACTTGTTGACATTTGTAAAGAGGTGGCGAGAGGTTGCTTACATATTTGCGAACAAATGAGCCGGCGGCGAGAGGTCGAATTTTTGTTTACAAGGCAAGGAAGGTAGGGAGTGGTCACCCTCTGCAAAGCAGCAGGCACCGGACAGGGACAGGCCGCGTTTTGGGGGATAAAAAAACCAAAACAGACCGTGGGTGCATATTATCAGTAAGAAGCACCATACATTTAAATTGAACGCCGTGGCATTTGTTTTATTATGTTAGGAGCTCAGTGACGGGGATTGCTGCCGTTTTCCAAGTTTCGGTAGAGCGAGGGTTGTGCTTCAATGTTGTTCCAACAGGGAGCAGAGGCAAGGGATATGGATCCAGAATAATTAGCTGCCCTCATTACAATGATGCAGGGCAAGAATCTGGATGCCATTATGGCTTCCTTCGCAGGGAATCCTGGAGGGGAGCTGGAGGGGAGCCTATAAGTAGGGAGCAAAGAGCGGGGGAAAGGCCATGAAGGTCCAATGTGGGCCCAAAGGTGGTATTACCCCAGCTAAGAAAAGTAAAAAAGCAGCAAAAAAGGGGACGTTTACAGCCCGGTCACCAGTAGAGGTGGTAGTAGTAGTGACCCCCACGGCATCTGCTGGGCAAGACCCCGGGGAGCCTGCAGGAGAGGGAACATTGTGCGCTGGTCAGCAGGGGATAAATGCTGTGGGGCAGGGCCCAGCAGGGCCACACAAGGACAAGGGTGCCCCTCCGTGGTAGGGGGAGGGAGAGGGGGGTGGAATGGGGACAAGAAAACAACCCCTGGCCAATGAATAACACTCAGAATAATCCACAGGGAATGGGCTACTGGCAGGGACCAGGGTATGGCTGGGGAGCCCCAGGTCTGGAAATTCGGGTGGAGGGACCAGATGGCAAGTGGGGGGTAATTACGGAGGATGGCAAAGAGGGCCACAACAGCAGCCTGGCATTCGGCGGCTACTCCATCGAGAGTAGAGGACCTAAAAGCACCACTCGCCCAAGAGCAGAGGGGGCCACAGTGGAGGAGCAAGTGCCGCCTCGACAGGAGGGGAGAAGGTTGAACAAACGGGTGCCAGAGACAGGTCAAGTCAAAGGGAATCCACAGACGGCGGCAACAGGAGCAACGCCAGGTACAGGAGGAGGCACGTCGGGGGACAGGCGAACTACCCAAACAGTACGGGTTTGAAAAAGTGGCACCAAATACGGCAATAGGGGTACCTTTGGGAGGCGGGTGAGGGAGATGGCCCCCGCCCCAGGGCAGGCAACATCATCAAGTATGCGCACATGGCACATGTTGTTGGACACTAAGGAAAAGATTTGGAACGATAAATACATGGACATATCATCATTGTTGGATTACAGGAGAGTTCAGGAATGCAAGGACTCAAAGTGGGAGGGAAGTATAGAAAATTCTTTGTGGAAAAATGTTCCAATTAATTGGGCCAGTAGCTTTGCTATACTGCTTGAAAAATTTCCCCGAGTTACACCAGAAGTTGTGGGCCTATGAGCACTTGGTGTTCGATGTACCATGACTGTTTTTGGGGTTTGGTTAATTTATGATGAGAGGTTCATGAGAGCCAAGGCAGGGAATGCAGAAATGGACTGGGGAACCAGGGCAATGGACTTGTGGGCAAGCTGCACAGTGGTTCGCAATATGTTGTAAGCGATATTCAATCAACACTAGAGCCAAGTCAATGCCTAGTCTGGGATGCTGAGGAAAACCCATAATGTATTTTTATGTCTAGTTTAGTACTCTGGATGACCATCCTTGTATAACACCCCCCTCTTACAATCCCCCTGACCCCACTGAGCCCACTGAGCTTCTGCTTTCTCTCCTCCTGTCCCCTGCTGAATTCCTGGCTGAAACTAACTGCACTGGTCACCCGGCCACCATCTGATCTCAGGCCCAGGTCCCCTCCCCCCACCAGTTGCACACATGCACTGCCTCCCTGGCAACCCCCGCACTTGGTGACTGTTTCCTGCATCTCTACAGTCCCCTACCAGCACTTGACACATGATGTCTGCACTTACCCTTGCACTTGCCACCAGCTGGCCACACTTTTTACTTATTTCTTTTATTCTATTTTTTCTCCCTGTTGTTCCCATGTGCTGCACTGCCCCCTCCCCTTTGCCCCTGCATTTTCCCCCTTCCCCTGCACTTGCCCGATCTCCATGTCACCTGACCTATTAAGATCGTGGTCGTTCTTCCCTCTGTTCCCCCTCTCTTGCCTCGTCGCACCTTGAAACACTTGTGTATAGGCACGTTATAAATGCCAAATCATACATCGGCATGGTTGCTGGCTCATTGTTAGCTCAGGGGGTTGAGGGATCCAAGGGGCATCATATTCCTGTAGTAGGGCTGAATAAAAGAATCCATTAAACAGGTTGTTGCATAACACCTTAAGTGGGGAGGGAAGGAACTCCCTGTGTTGAGGGTGGCTTCTCAATAAACCGTTACAAATACTTACAAATACTAGTCTAGCTGGCCACATATCAAATCTCTTAACTTGCCCAAATGTGCACACGCATCTTAAACCTAGTCTAATCATCTTTCCACACCTGCACTTCGGTCCCTGAAGGTGTACCCACGACAAGCACATTGAGGCCATACAAATGGGAAAAGGTGTTATAAATTAAAGTTACTCACTTTAGTAACTAGAATACTCCTGGTCCTTTGTCCCCTTTCCTGCATCCTTGTTGAGGGACGCCCACAAGGATGGAGGAAAGGGAATGGAACGTATGAGTTATGTGAGAAACCCAAGGGTATTCTCCCGAGCAGACCTCGAGAATCCCTTATTCAGGAAACCAGGGGAGAGCTAGCGCACTCAGATCCCAAAGTTTTGAAAAAATAGTTTCGAAATGCAATGATTTTGAAACAAAAGCACCGGGAAAAAAAATGTAAATGCATTTTTTTAATGTCATTTTTGTTTTTGGGTTTCGTATAGTAGAAATAGTGTTTTTTCCCCAAAAATCAAGGGTTGGGGGGGCGGACCCATCCCAAAAAAAAAATTTGCATTGGAAATGTTTTTTCCCGATGCTTTTCAGTCGAAACTGTTGTATTTGACACCGACTGTCGAAACCTTGACTATAAACCCCTAAGGGAGCCAGTAGAAGGGTTTTGCATTTGTTCCTCCCTTCCTCTGCTGTAAGTTCCACGATACTCATCCTTTGCCTCGCTGACGGGCAAAAGTGCTTTGACGCCATAACCTATGGTAGGAGGTGCTATACAAATGCATACACAGCAGGCATTCAGATATGTTTCAAAACTTAAAATGAAAACCTTAGACTTATGTAGGGAGCACTTCATGCTATAGAAAAATGTCTCAGTTCATGTCTCTAGAAATGTCAGAACAGATCGGCCTATGAACCTGCAAGCCAACATTCCCACTTAAAGCATCTTATAGTCCAATAGAGCACAACATGAACTGCTTTAATTCAAGGTCAATTTGCGTTGCATTGGGCAGGAGGTGTAGGGCACGGTATGCCCATGTAAAGCATGACCCGGTTACCCATAGCACTTGAAAAATTGGGTGTCTAAGGATGTGAAATTCCAGGCTCTTTTGCAACTGCCGTCGGGTCTAAGGTTCTTTTAAGCTTGTCTGTTTATGTACTGCGTGACAATCCACTCATGCACGCAGCTATAGCTGGCATTGCTGGGGTTCCAGCCAGTGACTTCCATGTCTCCCCATTCTACCCTAAGCAGTAGCGGTTGAGGTGAGTACAGCAGAGATGTACCACTTGCCCAACTCTCTCTAACAGTGTCATTTGTTCATTTATTATAAAGGTCCAAGACCGAGGATGATCACTGTTCCTACTCTTCCCCCCACTCCCCATTGCGCTCTACTTAAGGTGTTTCTTCTCTGCCTTTATCATACTCTCATTGGGAGCCTCATACATGGCCACCATTGTAATGCCTAAAGACTGCCCCCAACTGTATGCTTTATCCCCTGTAAGAAAACCAAAACCCATGTCACTGCCTTCTTGTTCTACTGTTGATTTCCTAAATATGGAGACCCCTAGATCGATTGGAGATTGTTGTGCCAAGTTATCTGTGAGACTTTACCATGTGCTTCTTGTCAGTTGGTTCTGCGAAAGTTGTTACAAACTTTGCACTGTTTTTGTTTACTTGTCTCGTTCTTCGATAGCATTCAGTCTGTAAGGCAAATTTTGTGGTGGAGGAATTTATTGGCATATTCCTCTGATCTGTGGGCGTGTTTGTGATTGAACTGTGTTGATGGGGCAAGCTGCCAGTGGTTAGGGCTATTTTAAATATTATTTCAGGAGTGGATCTTCAACAGCCTTGAAGGAGGTTCTACAATCTATATGACCTTGAGACAACTCAAGCATCTGCAGTAGCATGGGCGTTGGTGGGCAATCATGAGGAATTTCTTTTCTAACTTTGACTATGCTTTCATTCTTGAGCACTAGTATGACTCTAATACATAACCATTGGTTGCTGGTAAATTCTTTAGTGGAGGGGAGTAAATATTTGCGGCAAATATGCAGGCTCAACCGAGCATAGCATTGAAGCCGAACTAGGACTGAGTGATATTTCGTGTCTTGGAGCTATATCAATATATTTTCTAAAGCAATATAGGATTATATCCCCGGGTCCACGCTTAGAAACCTCTCGGTATGAAGTGCATTATAAATAACCCATCATATCATTAGACAATATTAACATCGATACATAGATATCAGGGTGGCTATTGCCGCCCTATAGTCATGGTGCGACGGACTCCCATAGGAACCCCTCAAAACTCTATTAACTTTTGATTAGAGTAACAGATTTGACCGATATTGATTGTGATTAGGGACTCTTGCCCCCCCCCCCAGACTTCAAAGTTTAGTAAAGATACATTAAAAAATAAGAAAGTTGTTATTAAGAAGACAAAACATTTTTTTGCCAAAGTTGTGGCCTACTTCCCATTCATTTTCCCATAGACAAAAGAGGTACATTTTTGCCAAAGTGCACAGCCCAAATCGCTGGATGGGTTTGTACCAGGTCCAAAACTACTAGGGCACAAAGCTTTGCTTCACGATCCATGCGTGGGGTTATTCCGTGCAGTAGTTATTGAAACACTTGTGTATAGGCGCGTTATAAATGCCATCTCATATAATTCAAATATTTGACGGATAGTGGGTGCCCCCTTCTCAAAAATGGAAAGTGTTATCTCCCATGGTTTTTAGAAATGAAAAATCTGCTATCTTGTATTACTCTCGATGTGAGAAATATTTGAGGTTATAGCTGAGGATATGGGATCCTTAAATGCAGGATAAAAGCCATTTTCAGTTCAAAAAACATTAAAATGCCATCAGGCTAGAGATGGGCTGACGATGGCTAGAGGGCACCAAGTGAAATGTGGGAGCTGCAGGGGATCTAGGGGACTGAGTTTGCAACACAAAGCTTTCTGTAGACTTTGGTATAGCCGTGAATAGCTGACATCTCAAAGCAAAGTGCGTCACAGAAACAGCATGTGTTGTGGGGGGGAAGGGCGAGGGAAGGCAGGTGAGAAGGCCACCTAGAGGGTGGGGGTAGCTGGCACAGATGAGGGGCCACTTGGTGAGGGCCTAGGGGAGGGGGACAGGAAAGCATTTTCTTCACAACTGTTTTTCCGATATTATTATATATTTACTGCTATAGTGACATGATTGCCATCCAGGTCTCCCATCCATGCAGTACACAGGACAGACCGTGCTTCGTTAAAGTGAGGAAGGGGCCAGCCTCCTCAGGCCATGTTGCTTGATAAAGGAACCAAAGTTACAAGACTACATAGAGAAAAAAGCAGGCCCTTTCCTTGCTTTGAAGCTAAGCAGGGTCAGTCCTGGTTACTTCATGGATGGGGGACCAAATGGACATCCACATTTTTGTTTAATAAACCGTGCTACTGTCAGGCGTTAAGTTTTTCACTCAGGCTGTTTTTTGCCTTTTGCTGAATTGCATTCTGGTATTTGTAGTCTCCTAGTGAATAATAAAGAAAATAAATATTTTTACAACTACAGTGGGATTCCCATCCATGCAGTAACCGGGACCGACCCTGCCTAGCTTCAAAGCAAAAAGGGGGCCAGCCCTGTCAGGCCATGTTGCCTAATAAATTAGCCCACCTTGCAAGACCACTTACAGCAGCGTGGCCTGAGGGAGCCGGATCCTTCCTTGCTTTGAAGCTAAGCAGGATCCGTCCCAGTTATTGCATGGATGGAGACAGTCCACAGTCCTGAATGCTGTGTGATTTCCTACTTTTAAAAATGTCATAACACACGGCATCTGCATTGTTTTAAACCGCGCTACTGTCAGTCCTTGAAAGGTTTGCACTCAGACAATTTTTTTGCCTTTTTCTGAATTGTATTCTGGTGTTTGTAGTCAAGATGGAGGAATAATGCCACAATTGTGAACTTTTTGCCCAACATAGTTCTTTAAGGATTTATATATTTGAATGACACTATGGTATGTGTAATTTTAAAGTTATCTTTATAAAGCAGAGTATTGTTGAAAGCCAGCCATGGGGTTGAGTAGGGAAATGATGGGCAGGCAAGTAAGTCATGAACTACATTTGTATATATCACTTTAAGATATATGTTCACTTACTATGTATTGTAAGGACTCATGGTGCCAACAGTAAAGACAGACACAAGTGATGACAGTTCAAGGGTGTTTATTAAACTGTATAATGGGTGAGAAAAACGCCTAATCTAAACCTAAATCTAAGATGGGAGCAAGTTACGACCATCAGATAACAATAAAACAGTCCTAGTGGCGTCTTGCAAATAAAAAGGGGTTATACTAAAAAAAAAATATTGACAAACCTTACAACTGAATTACAAAGTTGTGTGGGATAATGTTCACAAGAAAAGAAAGAAGTGTTCACCAAATAATAAGTCAGGATGGTAGGGCTGAGGTCTCCCAAATTTTTAGCATGGGACATGGCAGGACCTTTCAGCACAGCACACTTCTGGCCCTCGCCAGCACAAGGTTACAGTTCCTTTCAACAATGCAGGGGCCTTCTGGGGCCATGTCTCTTTCCTGCAAAGACTCTTGCCATAGAAGGCCTGCTGAATGCTAAACAATAAACAAAACAAAACTTCCTTTTGTAATCCTTCACATTGGGCGATTGTTCTTCGCCCCTTGGACCCCCCTCAGCCAGGTACTGATCCTTCTTGTAAAGTTAGCCTCCCTCAATCGGATTCACTATGGCCTTTCACTCAAAATCGTATCATTCAAAAAGTTTCAATGTCTTTGTCGACAACTATTCATTGTGGACATCCCTCAGTCGGGCTCACACTTGTTGCCACAATGTTCATAGGTGTGTTAACACTATGCAGAATTATCTTCCCTTGGAGTTCTAGGCCCCAGTCAGGCTTTTCATCAAACCGTGTTCTCCAATGTGTGAAAGACCTTCGAGTGTACGAGGGGTTTTGCTCAACCCTTGTAGTACCACTTTGTCACATCACACTGGCCTCTCCTAATGCCTCTGTTCGTGTGGTTTCAACAAACACAACCCATAAAGGTCAGAGTCCTTCAAATGAGCGTCCTGTGACGCCTGACTACTCTGCTTCTGAACCTCCTACTAGGGTTTCTTTAAAGTTCAATTACATAAGTCCTTTGTTAAACATGGTTGCCGCTTGCATCCTCTGACTCACCGGCTGTGCTGAACTGTTGGAGTTTCTTGTCTTGGAGTTCAGGACGGCACCACGGCAGCAACCACTTCCTCCTGCTGTGGCTATCGGTGCAGAAGAGCCCCATGTGCCATTGACACCAGTCACACCACACACCATCTGGACTTCCCAGTCTTATGATTTCCCTTTCGGAGGATTTGCAGGTTTGAGTTAAAAAGGGCAAGGGCAGTTCCCCCCCACCTCCCACCTTAGTTTGAACTGCCGGTCCGGTGTAGCTGTTTCCTCATGTGCTCGACCTTGCTCAAGTGTGCTCTCGTGCTCCGCCTTTTATCTCTGTGGGGAAGGGAAAGGGCCATCAGGTGTGCATAATTGTGGTCAATTGCCTGACCCTTGTGTTGGGACTTTTCAGGTGAACATCTCTGGTGGTAGTCCATTGTCTTTCGAGGTGTAGGAACGTGTTCGTGTTGGAAAACAGGGGAGAGGGTTAGAGCTTCTAAGTATCCTACGGGGTAGGATGGGGAAAAGGTGTCATAACAAAGGAGGTATTTGGTCAACTCTGAAAGGGGAGCTTTGTAGGGTTTGTGTATTGAATAGCGAAGATCGTAATAAGGGTAGTGTTTTGTCAAAACAAACTGGGAGTTCGGGAAATAATAATCAGAGTGGCAGGGAGGAGAATGACTGGAAATATTTGGGTAGGTCACAGGAAAATAAGGATTCTGGGGGAGAGATAGGTTCTGAGTGCAAAGCAAAGTGTGTGATCCTCAAGAAATAATTTTATCGCAAGGACATTAACTAAAAACATTGTGAGTTCTCAAAAGCTGCAATCTTTTTTTATACATAATAAAAGAAAATTGATTTTTACAGCTGCATGAGATTGGTTATGAGTAATCACTGGTAACCCAGGTCTCCCATTCATGCAGCAACAAGGACCGACTCTGCTTAGCTTCAAAGCGAGGAAAAGGCCCACCCCCTCATGCCATGGTGCTTAATAAGTGAGGCAAAGTTGCAAGACCACTTAGAGCAACATGGCCTTAGGGGTCCGGCCCCCTTCCTTCCTTTGAAGCTAAGCAGGGTTGCTCCTGGTTACTACATGGATGGGAGACAGTCCAGAGTCTGGCGCAGTGTTTTCTTTGTTTTAAATATTTCATAACACATTAAGAAAAATCATGGCATCCGCTTTAATTTTTTTTTTCTTTTTTTTGGATCATTTTATTTATTATTTCAGAATAAGGCATACGAAAGAAAGATAATATCATATCCATAACTTCAGAGATTTGCACTCGCATTACGAAATGCATAAATTAATCAAACAAGCAAAATAACATTAAAAAAAATCCTTAAACTACTACAAATCTCTATCCCATAGTGAAATTCGAAAAACCGACTACAACAGACAATACAGCATCAACAAACACAATACAAAACACTATGTAGAAATCACAACAATCCGCCAACTACATAATATAGAAAATAAATTGTGGTTTGAGTATCGGCTGTATAATTCATTAAAAGAACCCCAGATTCAAAGATAATGCTCCCCTTGTTTCATTAACATTACTTTCTCATAGTAAGGCAAATTACGGACATCTAACAGCCAATCATCCACATTTGGCTGGATTTCCAAACTTTTAATATTTGCTTAGTCGCTATTACCAATACCCTGTTGATACATTCCGTTCTTGCTTTGGTCTGGTCTCCTCTCTCCTTTTTTGATAACAAAATTGTTGATTACCATACATGTGGTAGTGAGTCCTCCAGTATAATATCCAAATTATTCAGGACTTCACTCCAAAAGGCAGACACCCTTGCGCATGTCCAAAGCATATGGAGTAAAGTACCCCGATGAAGACCACACCCCCAACAGACATCATTATCCAATAGTCCTAGATTGGCCATCCGAGAAGGGGTTGAAAACAATCTACATAGAATCCTTTGCCTAACATACCTTTTTCAGTTGCACACCTACACGATGCAGACTCCCATTCTTCACTTAGATGTCCATACCCAGATCCTCCACCCAAGCCTGGCCAAGTTTTTCCCACACTTCCTCATGCAAGTCCTCTATTGGCATTAGTCTCACGTATGTTGAGACTGCACGTGGAAGAGAATGTACAACCTCGCAGACCGCGGGTCTCTTTCATGGGATCCCCTAGCATTCCCTGCCGTTCCGTCAAAAGACCCTTTAGATCCCTAGAACGTGCACATTCCCTAACCCGAAAGATACTCTGAGCTGTTCAAAGGAAATCATTTGACCACCTTCCCAGACATCGCATATCCTCAGTATACCTTTTTTGATCCAGCTTTGCCAACTCAGTTTTATAAGCTATCAGTAGACCTGCTTTATGCCATAGAAATGCATCGTAGTGTATCCAAATGTTTTCCCCTTTGACTGCCATAACATTTTGTAAGGCCCCTCTAGTAGTACTCATGGTGGGTAATCTCACCGTAGAGTCTGGCATCTTAGACATAGAGTACATATCCCGCAGAGCATAAGGTGAGAATTGCTCACTCTCAATCTGCCAGTATGGGACAACCCAGTGCAATAATTCACTAGATTAGGGTACCCAAACCTCCCTTCCTTCACAGAGCGTGCTAAAATGTGTTTAGAAATCTTAGGCCTGTTACCTCCTCCCCAAAGGAACTCTTGAAAGACCTTATCGACTCTACCGATGACCTTCTTGGTGAATTTCAAGGAGATGGATTGAATAATGTAAAGTACTTTCGGTAAAAGAACCATTTTGATGGCATTCATTTTTACCCAAAGTCCCATCGTTAAGCGACCCCATTTGGATATATCTCTCCAGATCGTCTCCAAAATTTGCGAAATATTATATTATGCCATCTTCTTCAGGTCACGGACTAAGTAAATTCCCAAATATTTAATTGCCCCGTCACCCACTGACAATTCCACTGATAATTACAAGAACCCATATTGCTCCTTGGATGGCTAGATGTTGGATGGCCAACATCTAGGGGAAATACAACTGTCTTCATCTTATGGCCAGATAATGATCCCACTTCCTGGAACATGTGTTTCAACTTTTCATTCCATTCCAGCGGGTTTGTCAAAATGATAGTGATATCATCTGCATAAGACAAGAATATATATATATATATATATATATATATATATATATATATATATATATATATATACACAATCAATAGTTCTATTGCTAAGTTAAATAGATATGGTGATAACGGGCAACCCTGCCTAGCTCCTTTTGACCGGAAAAACTGAGAAGACATAACACAATTGACTCAGACTCTAGCACGAATAGATGAGTTCAGCATTTTAAATACTTTTATAAAGGTATCTCCAAAACCCATTTCCCTAAGTGTACGATCCAGGAAGGTCCAGTTAACCCGATCAAAGGCTTTTTTTCGCATCCATAAAAAAGCGCATTTTGAACCTTTTCCTTCGGGAGACCCATTATATCTATCAGTGTCCTCACATGGTCATACCCATATCTGCCCCTCATAAAGTCAACTTGGGATCGCCTAATCAGGTCTCCAATACTTGTCCAGCTGATTAGTCATTATTCTAGTGAATATTTTGAGATCAACGTTCAAGAACGATAACAGGTCTATAATTTTCACATTTTAAATCATCTTTGCCTGGGTTCGGGATCAACACAATGCAAGCTTCTTTCATCGTAGGGCATACAATCACATCAGACATAAAACCATTATATAGGGTACATAAAAACGGCGACAACACATGATCCAGGCTACGTAAAAACTCATTGAACACTTTCACGTGCTCTCTGCAGTGTATCTTCAATGGGCAGAGCGGTCCATTCTTCCATCAAGAACACAATTGAAGTCAGGACCATATGCTTCTGTCAGTCCTTGAACGTTTTACACCGAGACAATTATTTTGCCTTTTGCTGAATTGTACTCTGGTATTTGTAGTCTCCCAGTCGAGATGTGGGGGAATTCCACAATTATTCACTTTTTGCCTAACATAGTTATATAAGGATTTATATATTTGAGTGACACTATGGTATGCGCAATTTTCAAGTGATGTTTATAAAGCAGTATTGTTGAAAGCCAGGCATGAGGGTGGGGAGGGGAAATGATGAGAGGGCAAGTAAGTCATGAGTATTTGCACACAATGTAGCAACCGAGTTTGCAATCCTGGACACTGGTGCAGTTATTTTCCCCTAATTGTGGCTACTTTTCAGGGGACAAGTAAAGGACACGTGGGTGGACAGCATAACTTTTCTTCAGAGGGCAGACGCAACCCCTTGTGTTTTTGTTTTTGTTTGGCAAGCTTGCTCAAGTATTTGGCTGCCAGGATTTTACTCTGGTTGTCATGTTCCCAGTGCAGACGCTTACTCACAAGACCATAAGCACTGGTTTTGTATTGGGATTTAGTTTTCCAAGGACTATTTCACAACAGATGACTGGGTTTAAAAGGCGAGCACCTTTTATACTTTGCCAGCCTATTTATTGGTACATTTCCTCGCTAAAGTGTTATTTTTCTGGTGTTCATTACTTTTTTCAAAGTCCAATGCTATTTTGTCTTATGCACTTTCTTCTAAGGGGTGTGGGGGAGGTTAAATGAACTACATTTGTATATTTCACTTTAAGATATATGTTCACTAACTGTGCATATATTCATGGGTGCAAGCTTTTGATTTTCACTTTGGGGGCAGAAAGTATTTGGGCATATGTAATTCGTGCAGCTGGTAATTTGTTTCCCCTTTTCCGTGTTGCTTAAATGTGGTTAGTTGGGGTTGTGTGATGTACTGCAACAGTCACCAAGAGACCAGCCATAAAACAAGGGGCTTGGAGCACGCTGCTTAACGAAAGTGTGCGGTCCATGGCAAATAACTTAATCTCACTACACATTTCCTAAAAACATTGTGAATTCTCAAAGCCTGTACCCAATATAAGTGATGTACAGGTACCCCACTATAGACCCCAAACAAGGTCGGTTTATCTCGCCGGTCTGCGGCAGACCCAATTATGTAAGTAATGAAAAGAGATGGATAAATACAATTCGATTATCCCATATCTGGTGAAAGGCCCCTCTCTTCTCTCACTGTAAGTCCTGAAAAAATGAACCAGTAAACCTTAAAAAGATTACAACTATAAAAGCATTTAACACACAAAGCAAATCCTATACCCATACACTGGAATCGGATATCAATAACAATACATCAAAACTAAACAAATCAACAGACAGTTTTACAAAAATAACTCAATCCAAATGATGTGTCCCCATTTCAAAATCCCAACATGTTTCTGTTCATCGCACCACATTGGTAGAACATTCATCAGGGGATGTCCTTTACATATGATTTATGTTGTTTCCAAAACTTTGTGCTGTGGGTGACTCACATAAAACGCCTGTTGCAGTATAAAACGCACTAAAGGAGAAAAGAAAAAATGCCATATCACCAAATTGACTACCATGCTGTTACATCTATAAACACCATAACACAAGAACATGTTTACTGTATCATGGTGATTGTCTGTGCTACACACAGACCAACATATTTGCATACAAGGAAATGTCTGCTGACTACGCATAATACTGTTGCAAAAATGTAGAGTTCATTTCACGATTCCAATTCATTAGGAATTCCATCACTCTTAATTGCTGCTAAGTAGCACACAAGCTCATCTGTCAACAGAGATGTCAACAAATGACTAGTCAACCTAATATTTCATCCAAACATTCATACACAATAGAATCTGGTAAAAACCTCCTACCTTAAAGCCTATTAATCACCTTGACTACACGCGCCTAGTTCTTAAATAGATGTTTCATACACATTTCTTTTCAGTGAAGCCGGAGACATTCAAAATGCAATCTAAGAATTAAACGGTATGCAATCAAACTCTAATCCGTCTTTAGATGCACATCTAGCCAAACCTAGTCACCTGCCAGAGTGTAAACCACCAAGTGTCCCTCTCAAAAGTATGCTACGGCACCCGTAGTCCACTAAGTAGCTCTACTTTATAATATTGCTACATTGTTAGCAACCGCTGTAGACGTGAAGGGATAATCCAAGCATGCACGTTTGTCATTCGACCAAGAAGCTATTAGAACTGTGAAATCCATGTGTAACCGCTGCCTCACCCGTGCAAAATGTCCCGCGGTGTTCAAACAATTAGCTTTCCTTTGTGCATTTCATTGTGGGCATTAGGTAGTAATGTAAAAGCACCCGAATAGCTCACCTTCCGAGAAACCTTACGGGCGCTGCGCGGATCACTCAGAAAAATACACGTGAGCAGGAACGTTTCCATGTATTTTATAAACAGTGACTACATTGACACTAAAGACGGACAATTACTAGCCCTCAAAAACAGGCGGCGGCCATGTTGGTTTCCTAGCTACAAACCAACAGTGTCCCACTCAGCATTGTCGCACTATGCTTAGCGGATTTCAATTCTGATCAAATAATGAGAACTACATAAGGATTGGTGGATCACATTGTAATTTCACACACAGCCTGATTTTCAATTGTCACTGGCTAGATCGCACTGCAACATCTTTTAATAGATTATTCCCATATGTCATTAGATCTTACGGTATGATATTAAAAATTGGCCTTCTATACATATTTTGTTGCTGCATTATACTTCATTTCCGTCATCCAAAACCATATACAATTGCAATGTCTTGGCTGGTGCCAACTCACACCCTCAATCCTGCAACATCTTGCATGGTAAATGTATACATTGATTAATGAATCTAAGCACAGGAGACAATAAAGTAGAATGTTTCTCTTCAATCAAAAAATTACACCAAATACACATTGTACAGTCTTTTTTCAAATGCTTGACATGTTACATGCGCAACAGGGGGCGCGTAGCGAACGTGTCTTTTAGCTGAATTTCAGGGGTTTTGTTGCAGGGACGTTGTGTGAGAATGTTTTCTTTAAATGTATATATATCACCCATTAAATTAAAATTATGACAAATCAATCTGACAAAATGTCACTTACTGCTTAATTGTATCCTCCTTGCATTTCTTTTTTTTAGTATTGCCATTATTGTTGAGGTGATGTCCTTTTGAATCAATTGAAATTTTCGGATGAGGTTAACTGGCAATGTTGGGGTTGTTTTGCATGTACTGTCTCCCCTCTCCCCCACGAACATTATTAAAATAATGGGTTTAAATTGTGCTTTTTACAGCTCTTTATTTGAAGAATTTGACAAAAGACCACACAGTTTGCAATCGGGTTTATCCTGAATAAATTCAATAGATGCAAGTTATCGAGTGCACTTTCCGACACATTTTCATTATGCGTTTTCCGACAATATATGCCAGCATACAAATATTTTCAGACTGGCTGTGCCCATACTTTCAGATTTCAGAACATGCTCATGTTTGCTTTGCTCATAATGCCAGTAATTATTCTATAAGTAAACCTGTTCATGCTGGCTCTGCCATTATATGCCAGTATACCCCACGTAAGAACATACTACTGCAGACTTTGCCGTTGAATAATGGTTTTGTCATCTGGATTTCATTTCTCTACTAACGACTTTTTGCCTCCAGTATTGCAATTTACTGCCCCTCAAGAACACATTTTGCATGCTTTCTGGTTTGCCTAGGCCTCCTCGGTTTCAAGGTGCACACAATACTTTTCCAATCTCTGCGTGGAACGAACTATATACAAAATGGAGGTATACCTCTGAAAACCCATGGTATGGACGTAATAACTCTAAAGTGAGACTCACATTTTAGATCTATGAAAATTAAAGGAGAGTACAGAAAGGTGAAAGAGTCTTTCTAGAGCAGAGGTTGCTTTCTGGAATCTCGTTTTGGTGGAATCCTCCAGAACCCTTTGGCTAATTGGGTTGACGGGGATGTCAGTAATCTAGAGTTTTACCATTAACCCATCGATGGGCGGCATGCAACAAGCATTGAATTTGGAAATGTCGGTAACCATGCTAAAATGTATTTAGAAGCAAATGCTTGCTTCAGGTTTTGAACCCAGTGCTGGGGGTGGAAGTAGAGCCGGTCACCAAGTGGCCTTCATTCACTTGATTTCTAAGAGGAAATGCATTTCTCATGCAGATCAGTTGAGTCAAAGATATTGCTTCTCCTGTAAAAGCAGCATTTTCTGGTGCAAGTCTGAGTTTCACCTTAGTGATAGGTTTTTGTTTTGCTCATACATCTCGGATAGCTAGTAATTTGCCCACAATGGTTTTCCCTCGGATTTACTATGGCATTCATGCTATTTGACTAGGGCACTGTCAGTATTTTGTGGGTTAAGGTCAGGCACAGGCTCTTCTGTCTCTTATTCGTTGTAGATTTTCTTGTTCATTCTTTATTGTCCTCGCTCAACGTGTGATCTGGGGAATGTGCTGTTCATGTCTGGTCATGGAAGGGAGTACCTGCACTTGCAGTCCCCTTCAGGCGCTCACTTGTGTTTCTACGTTCCCCTTGTTCTATATTTGTAGTTGCACATGCATCAAGCCTTATTCCTGGAATATGAACCCTTCGGTCATGTTTACCAAGCACTCTACTGACCTACTTTAGTGTATAATATTTCCCCTCGGTAGTTCTCTCTAGGATTTATTGATCATGTTCGTTCCGTTCATTTTGTGTTTTTGAGCACATCGTTACCTACTGTTATGTTGTTCTGAATTGCCAGACCTCTGCCTCGTGACAGTGTGGTGTCTGATGCTGCGTAATGGCCTGGTGCCTGTTTCGCCAATGTTCTCACGTTGGCATTGGGTTTTTTCTGTCTGCCTAGTACTTTGAGCATAATTTCACCTGTGATGGTGTTGGTTGGAGCTTGTAGCCTTGCGTGAGGTTTGCGCCTGGTAGACTGGTTGTGCATTCTAGCAATGAAAGGTGCACTTCATTTCTGTTCAGTTTACTGTGATCACCCAATTCTTATGTTTCTTAAGTTGTATACACTCACTCCTGTCATGACTGGTGCAAGGAATCTAAGTGGCCTTCGAGATTAAACGGGTTTCACAATTGTTCTCTCTATGGTTGTTGCCAGGCTCCACGGAAGTTGATTGCTAATCTTTTGGACTTTGAAATGCCAGGCGTACTGGTCCTCCCATCCCGAGCCTTTAACACCTTCCCCACCCCCATCACATATTTGAATGTTTCCCCATCATTTGTCCTTCTAGGGTGCATTCTGTTCCCTCTGGGTATCTCCTGAAGGCAAGGTGTCTATGGAGAAGGGTTGCTTTTTTTTAACAGACAAAGGAGAAAGTTTGTTTGTCCAGACCTTGATTTGAATTTGATTTACTTTTGTATTTTGTGCAGCTGTGCCCGAGTTTGCGGAGTCATGGTGTCTCTGCTATTTCTGGCACCATCTTACCAAGTTTTTGTAAAAGCAGGACCTTAACCTAGTGCAGCTTCTTGGAGTTATCTGCAGTCCTGCGTGTGTATGGGATTCGTGTGCATGCAGCGCACGGCTGGGTGCTAGAGAACAGTGCTCTTATGGTGTGTCCTGTACTTTTTGGGCACAGGACGTCACCTTGGTTTCCAGTGGTCTAAATAACACAATGATCAAAGTCTACAAAAAAGGTAGTCCAATTATGTGCCTCAACCACTCCGCCCCAGCTCTCTTCACACACCCTCCTCACAAAAAACCCATATCCTCGTGCCCTGCCTCTCCTCCACCCCCAACAATGGTGTCCTAAAACTGTGCTCTCAAGAAACGCAGTGGAAGAAAATGAATCTTAGCATCACCATTACTTTTAGTCATTGTTCCCAACAGCATTCAACTTCATGCACCCCTCCCATTTCTGATCACACATAATTCACACTTCTTAAGGGGCATGCCAAACAGCATAGCGTCCCCCATTCCCCTACACAGCTGCACCTGCAACAATCTAATGTTAAGTATGTTTAAAAGCAAAAGACAAATGGTAATCATTGCAGGTGCATCCCTCTGTGGCAGCTCGGAATGAGCTTTGCCCCAAGCAGGTAATTAAAATAAACCAAAGCAAAGTTGTCGCAGCAGGATAGCTCAGCGAGCTATGTTAAAGGTGTCGCCTGCAGGGCACAGAATTGAATCACCATCCAATAGCGGTGCTCCAGATTGGCAAAAAGTAAGGGAACGATGGGAGCTTTTTCAGAATACTACAGAAATGTTGTATCCTTTAGCTCCCGTCCACTTTCGAGCATTGAGTGAGCATATGTGGACGGACACTTGCACAGCCTAGCCTACCCATCACAGCCTAGCATACCTGCACAGCCTAGCCTACCAGCGCCTAGCCTACTCTCAAGTCTCAGCTTTTGTAACGACTCACTCTCTACTTCCTCCCTCTCAATCTGGATTCCGCCCTAAACACTCCACCGAGACTGCTCTCACTTACGTGCTCAATTCCCTCCTTACTGCTCGCTACGCTAAGCAATCCCCTATCCTCCTCCTCCTCCTTGACTTGTCTGCTGCCTTTGATACCGTCAATCACCCCTTACTCCTTAGTACTCTTTGGCTTCAAAAACTCTGTCCTCACCTGGCTCTCCTCTTACCTCTCCAATTGTTCCTATGCCGTCTCCTAGGAGCAGCCGTACCTCTTCCAACATCCCCTTGGACTACGGTGTCCCCCAAGGCTCTGTACTCGGCCCGTTTGTTTTCTCTCTTTACACCTCCCTTCTCGCTCCCGTCATCTCTTCTTTCAGAATTTCCCACCACTTCTACGCTGATGACACTAAACTCTTTCTCTGCTTCTCCTCTTTCACTCACAATCTCCATCACTCCTTAACTCCCTGCCTTATGGCTAATAAAAACTGGATGTCATACCATTTTCTCTCCCTCAACACTGACAAGACGGAAGCCCTTTTCTTTCCTTCTAACACACTTTCCCCTACCCCTCCTCCTTCCATCCACTTTCCCCCCTTCCATTCTACCCATCTCTACCCATGCTTGCAATCTTGGTCTCCACCTCGACTCCTCCCTTTCCTTCTCCCACCATATTTCTCTAACCTCTCGTTCTTGTCGGCACCATCTATACAACATTTGCAAGATCCGATCCTCCCTCACCTTCTACGTATCTAAACTCTTAATGTCCTCCATCTTCTCCCGTCTCTTCTACTGCTCTTCTCTCCTCTTTGGACACCCTGCCTCTCATCTGACCCCCCCTTCAATCCATCTACCACTCCTCTATCTGTACTCTGTCTCCTCGGTCCTCGCGACTCTATTTCCTCCTCGCTCTCTCAACTTGACTGGCTTCCCTTCCACTCCCAACTTAAATTTCATTTTGTCTGGTTTTCAAATATTTCCATGACCTTGCTCCCCCCATCTCGCTTCGCTCCTCTCATTTTACACTCCCTCCTGTTCTCTCCGCTCTGCTAACTTCTTACTCACTGTACCCCCGTCGCCATGTGCCTCTTCTCGCTTCCGATCCTTTCAGCTCTTGGCCCCCTTCCACTGGAACTCCTTACCTCTCTCTATCCGCTCCATCCCCACCTACACCTCCTTCCACACCTCCTTGAAAGCCCTTCTTCACTCCCCCCTTGACTTTCTACCATCTCTCCTCCCCATCTCCCCTGCCCCCTCCTATCCCCTCATACCTTCCCCTTCCTTCTCACACCCACTTGAATTTAAATCACATAATTGAATTATTCTTCCTCTTCCCTTGACTACCTCCTCTCCCTTCCTTCTCACCTTTCCATCACCTCCACTATCTAAGGAAACTGTTCTACATATTGTTTCACTGGTTTGTCTGATGATTGTTAACTTGCTTCTTCCATTATTGTACCTTGTTATATTGTAAAGCGCGTTGGATTAAAGCGCTATATAAACCTAATAAACACAAACATTGGAATCTAGTGTTATTTAAAATGCATTTTATAACCATGAAACAGGCCTCGGTCCATTTTAAGGATTTTCCAGCATAGCCTTTTGGACCATACTGCCCTGTTCATCCTGGAATTGAGTGATCTGTTTCAAGAAGTTGTACAGTATTGTAATTGTGAGCATGCCGCGTGCAGCAAGGCCGCTTCAGAACGCCTTCAGTGTTTGCAGAGGAGGCTTTACAGCGATCATGGCAGCCAAATGACCGGCTTTACTTGAAGGGAGTGGGACAATCCTCTTCTGGATGACAGTGGGCCGCCGAAGTAAGATTATTCCTAGCATTTCCTGAAGGTGACGTGACCTTTAGCCTCCCTGCTTAACTGCGTAGGCCTAAACTTTGATTCTGTAATGCTGGCCCCTATGACTATCCGGCAGTAGTCTACTACCGGTATCAAAGTTTAGTCCTATGCATCATGACAGGACTTTACTTTCCTGTTCAGAATCTGGGAGGGCGCGTGTTTTACAATGGGATTTAATACCAGTAGATCTACACTGGCCCATTTGTAACGGAGACCTTGTGCATTCGAAGCGGGAGCAATTGGAGAGTGTGAAACCTCTTTCCACTGTGTCTCCACAAGACCTGTATATTTTTTCAATGTTTAGAAAGTGGACTAAGTTAGTTCTGGCAATAGTATTTTTTGAATTTGTGAATTATTTTTGAAGGCATCAGTGCATTTGCACTTATAAAAATCTAAAAAGAAATCTTTCGACTTCTTAACTTTGTGATATTAATATGCAGGTCACTTCTATATGTGCTCTTAACCTTACATTATTAGTTTAAAGTGGATGTTGTTTTTTTAGTTCCTAATTCGTTATTTGTGCCTGTTGTATTTCTAGATTATTTTGGATCTTGGAATATTAAAGGAAAGGTTCCCGTAGAAATTGTATTGTCCCGATGTGTTTTTTTTTTTTACGCATACTGTAATCAATCTTTAAAAAAATGCCAATGCATTTTAACTTAGTTTTCCTCACATTTACACATGCGAAAACAACGGGTTGAGCGCTGCCATCTTGTGCTTATGTTATCCGTTGATACATCGTCCTAAGTTCAAGTGCCCTCGCAGCATTAAATCATATCACCCGCCGCACAAGCTGACATCACATGTCCAAAAGATATGCTCCACCTATTTTCATGACGTTCGTGGTTAGCGTAGCCAAACCTTCCATGTCATCACCCACGCCATAATGGTACCTAACGCAGAACCAGGAAGATAGACACACATACTCTTCAGAGCGCAAACATTTTCTTTCTTTTCACAAATCGGAGAACAAAACAATTATTTTGAAGAAAACACCAATAGTCTGCAATGTAACAAGTACTTTTATTTTTCACATAACGCTCAAAAGATTCTGTCCATGAAAACATTGATATAATTTTCCAATTGAAGGTATAGCTAGCGAACATTGCATGCTTCGAATGTTTTTATATAAATTCCTCATGAAACGGTGATTGCGTTCAGCGATCGATTAATCCATGTGTTTCATGTCTTCTATGTTCCATTAGTCAGAAGATGAGTCGTTTCACTTTCAAATGCAACACTTTCACATCAGCTCGTTTTTACATCATAAACGCTGTCAGGTTGCTCTTTATTGCTGCTACCGCTAAAGGACAGATTTGTTCCTGCCCATCGTCCCACATAATCGTTATTAAAGAAGGGCTGTTGATTATCCTCCCATTTTGATTGAAGAATCCATCAGACAGGAGCTGGAAACTGACGTGCATAACGGATGAATGTAGCTATGAAAATGAAAGAATAAAAGCATATATTTCCTTAGCCAGATTTCTATCCAATATACACATTAAATTGTTAGCTAACAAGTTACGTACACATTTCAAAATATGATTGAGCAAAATCAGAAAACACCTTGCAGTTATAGCGCACAGTATAAATATTCATTATAACATAGCGTACAATGTGAATTCTTTTAATCAAAAAGAACATTTGTCCATCACATAGTCATGAAGTGCACAGCACACATGCCATTTTCAAACACAAAAATATTATATAAAGTTATGCTTACATATTTCAGGGTGTTCCATTCTCTCTGTCACGCTGAGCAACAGCTCAGAAAAACAGATCTAAGAAATAGAAACTAAAGTTTCTTGTGTCCACTTTCAGTATAGTCAATGGTATCAATTCTATGTTGGTATTCAACACATTATGTCTTTAAACTGTTAGTGTGTTTCATTCAAGGACGAATAACAATGCCAGCCTGGATCTAGTGAAATAAGCCAGCGAGGACTAGGTTACGTTTTGAAAGAATGCCACCAAAAAAATGCAAACCACAGACGACCTTGCCTCAGACACATGGTTTGCAAAACTAAGGACAGTTAAAAACCGCGATTTACAATATGTGTCACAAGAGGAAAGCGATAATACACCCCGAAGATTATGTATTGCTGTTCCCTCGAGGGCTATTTTTGAGCTACAACAAAAGGCGATCCATAGCCCCTTCTTGCTCATCCCACAATCTTTCATAGCCCAAAGCATACCCCTACTCCTAGTCCCCTACAAACCTACCGACCATAATTACTATGTCCCAGCTCTGCCTTTCATTTGTTTGCACCCCAAATTTCTGACATATATTGAACGACTGTCACTATAATTCCTGCATGTCCAGTCATGCTCACATGCGCACCTGAAGCAGCCCTGTGTACCATCAGGCAAAATTGGTTGAGATTGCATACTCACACTACATATGTCTCAGGTGTGTTTATTCTCATGCCAAGTAGCCACACGCACCACAAGGCGAGGCTTTAGAACACTGTACATAATTTGTCTCTAGCCTTTGACGCACTCGAAGTGACTCCTTCTGCCATCAGGGATTTCAATGTGGTGTATTTATCTATTTTTTTATTGTATTTTAATGAGCATTTGTAAGTTGCTTTGTACAACAGAATTAGGTTTCAACCGTTCACAATAAGCTTTTGTGGCGCGAAGTTGGGAAATATTAACAATGGTAAGAGCATAGGGGTGGACAAGTGCAGATGGAGTGCCCGAATGGGAGGTACCAAGCAGAGCCAAGGAGGAGAACCTCAGTCTCAGTGCTAGTACAGGCAGCTCTCAATGGAGGTATGTCGAGCCATCAAGCAGGTGCCTGCAAGGCAGTGCATTGGGGAAGGGGTACTGGTATTGACTTGGAGGATGGACATGGTATCCTGTGAGATGCATGATGATCAAGCCACTGGCCACAGCGTCCGTGGCTTGATTAGCGGTGAAGGGAAAGAGGTAGAGAAGAGCAGAGTTGAGAGGGGCAAAAAGGCTGTTCTAAAGATGGGCACCAGGCAAGGAGAGACCTGCCCCCCACCCTTTGCTGGGAGAAGTGGTTCACTGTCAGACATTCTGAATGTGCGCATCTGGGATGACCTCCTTTTCACCACTTTCCATGGCACTTTCTGAAAACCTTTAGTCTCGGAGGACAGCACCTCCACTTCATACAGATGAAGAGAAACGATTACTGCTCCTACTTAATACCTCTGCACACCATATCCACCGATGAATTTCCATACGTTTACCTATGCTTCCATTATTTGAACTATGCATCAAAGTTTAGAACAATGTGCTATATGTCTGTACAATAATTGTCAAGTGCACTGAGTGTCTTTAGCTCAGTTGTTCGTGGGTAGTCCCCATATATACAATTACCATTGTTGGGAAGGGGTTAAACCCGACCCAACCCCCTAGGCGCTTCAGAGTGAGAAGAACTCCATTAAGAGAATTGTAAGGGACCAAGGGGGGAGGTGGTCATTGTAATATCCCTGAATGACTACAAATATTATGATCAATATACACATTTAGACATTGTCTATGCATGTGAGCAAATGCTATTTTTGAAGATATAGCCAAAGCACGGCCACGCTGCATTCAGTACACCAGGATAGTCTTCGAAGTTGCATGGGGAAACCCGACTAGGCCCAAAGCAGAGAGAGACTGGCCACGCTGCCAACCCCCAAAGAAACCTTACTTTGTTGTACAATATTCTACCAATGTGTGTCTTTGGAAGGAATGTGCCCCTCAAGGCCACGAGACCGTACACAGCTTCTTGGTGTGCATTTTTGTCACAGCCAAGGCAAAGCAGGCCTCCGATCCAACCCAGCCAACCAAAGGTTAAAGCCCTACTACTGTCCCAGTTCTGAGACCCCCTGAATTTCACAATAGTTGACCCAAGACCACCACCCATAAACCATCTAGCCATAAAAGATCTAAGAACATTACAAGATTTGTAATGCGAGGTACAGGGAGGGATAAATTAAATTATAGTCCAAAACGGGGATGGAAGTCTCGAGTGCGGACGATGCTATAAGGAGTGAGTATAGGAAAGGATTTGTGGGTTAGCATGACCCAAGACTCCCTCTTTGCCAGTCCGCAAGTCTCCCAGGTGCACAGTGTAATGATAAAATGACATTGTTTCTTAGTCCATAATTAATTGCTAACTCTACCTTGGTTCCATACATATGATGATCCCAGCAGACCCCATGTGATGGAGGACGGACTGGGCTGGGCCCAATGGCCTGGCATCTCATATAGAGGAGGCTGGACATGCATAGGGTCTCACCAATCAGCCACGCTGGATTTTACTGTATATATGATAATTTTTGGCTTTATTCGTTTCTGCTTGTAGTTTTTTGGCAGAAAATTCCGTAGCAGCAGAGTTCTTTGCTGATACCTATTTTTGTGTGAAAATGAAACTTTATCCTGGCAAGAGTTCTTGGGCCTTATTCCCTAGTGGGTTGTATTTTTTTCTGGTGTGAGCGAACTTGGGCGTGCTTTCACCATCAAGTGCGCTACCACAACTTCTTCCCATGTCTCGCGTCACATAAATGGTAAATGTGATCAACCATGTAAATGCGAAATCAGGTCAATGGTGGGTGGTGAGTTGCAAGAAAATTGATCAAGGAACTATGTTGGCTAACGCAGTTGGGCTATTACGTACAAACATTAGTGCCCCTGCAACTTCTGCCCGGTAACATTGTGTGATTAATATCGACTACAAAACTAATAGTTGCAGTTCCATCCATCCTTGTTTATATTTTAATACGTTTTTGGGGATGTGTGTAAGGCGCCTACACAGCTAATGGTGCTCCAAGATCACTGCGCCTCTGGACAGGTTAGGTGAGGGTTTCGAGTGAATGTTGTAGCCCCCAGTGAGGAGTGTGTGAAAAGCAGTAACAGAGCTGGCTATGAACCACGTCTCAGTGAGGCCGAGAACATCCAGGGCAAAGACTTGAAGGAGACGGATATCAGAGGAATGATTCACAGGAGGGCGAGAGCTTGGAGAATCCGGTTGCCACCTTTTGAGGCTCTGCTGCAAGTATGTGGTACCCACATCAGTGTTGGAGAGGGTGCAATAGGGGTGGCACTTTGGTTTCCCACTTCATGCAATTTCAACATACAAAGGATCAGTTGAAATGGTAGGTCCTTGACAAAATTCAAAACACCTCAAACATCAAAAATGCCTAAAACTACAAAGAGGCCTGGTGGATTTTCAAATTACGGACAATCGAATACAGACTTAATGAAGCCTCCCCTTCGGAAAATTACTACCACAGTTGAATTCTTTTTACCATCTACTTTTTTACACTCTAGAAGTCCGGGGCCAGTAAGAAAGATTTTCACATCAGGGCCCACCCCTCTAATCTTACACTAGTACAACCTACAGCAGTCCATAGCTACATCCCGCCCAGAAGGCACAAGGGCCGATATTTCCCAGGGAACACTAAAACCCTCTATGTCCTTGTGCCCCTCTAGGGGTTTTCTACTCATCTCCCCACCCCAGGCACTACGGATAGACCACCCCCTCCAGCCGCCACCTCAATTAGGGATGTACGCACAGTACATTCCCATCCCTCAACCCGCCCCAAGGTTACTTGGATGCTGGTATTCTATAAAGCATTTTGAAAAACGACCAGCTTCACTCACACACCCTGCCATTGTTCTCAGCCAGTTAAATACACAGCGTCAGCACCCTGCTTTTATAACTTTCCACTCTATTGTGATTACAGGCTAAGCTGATGGGTATTTTCTAACCCTTGAGGGTTTTTTCTGCCACATACCTCTCACAGCCCCTACCGCTCCATATAAATAATGCCTGTACCACACGACATCTCTTACAAACCCTTATTTCAATTCAGAGTTTTATTACAATCTGGAAGGGTTTTACACACTACCTCAGCCTCTGGATGCCAACATCGATCAAGCTATACGATGCTGTCTAAACAGCACTAATATTCTCAGAATAGGCTAGCACGACCCGGCACAGACACACCTCCTACCTCCACCAAGTGCATGCGTGAGTAGACTAGTGTCCAGCATTTCCGACAGGCTTATTATTGTTGTTTACCGCCAGATTTAAGAAGACTACTTAGCAATATTTGCATCAAGCAGTACTTTTACCTCACGGTTTCCTCGCCCCTTCCTTTTTTCCTTTTTTTTGTGTGCTAGATCTCCAGCCTTCCGAGCGGATATTCCTGCATACACCAGACTTTACCTAGAATGCCTAACTAGGGTTCCACACGTGTACTGCTACTGGATCTCTATCACCACGTTCCAGTCCAAGTTTGATTTTTACCCCTATTTCCCCAGCCCGGACCAACCCAAGGTTAGTTGATTTTATCCCCCTTAGACCAGAATACACATTCATATGTGTTTCTGTGCCTCTCTTTTTTAACTGTTGACCCAGCACCACTTGCTGTAAAATGTAAGAACACGAACAAGAGTTCCATCTAAAACAGGCTTTTTCTGTTTTCCCTTCTTACACATTCTTTTAGGCTATTACAATCCTACTGGCCCAGAAGAAGGCTGTCCATTCAAAAGCCGAAACGTAACTGCAGCAGGCCCCAACCTGCCATCAGTCTAACATCAGGGAAGTTCATTTCCCGACGTAGACCAAGGATTGGCCACCACCTAGCTAATGTGCAAGATGCTACCATAATCAACAAAACTTTGTTCCCCCACGCATTCAAAATCTTGTTTTCTTTCTTTGGCTAACTAAAATGTTATATTTATAGTTAACAAACACCGCACCAAAATGCACTGAATTTTGATTGAAAATGTGTTTGCTACCATTGTATTACAATCAGTTTGTGCTTACACCGGATGAATTATAATCCAGCTATGCTTTATTAGAAGACTGCAATATCAGCAAAACTGCCTATGATCGCTTCCTCTGGTTTGAATGTTAGGAACCAATTGTTTTTAAGAATGGTTTTATTCGCTTGCTAAACCCAATATTATTTGCCATTCGCGTCTCAATACCTATGTTTAGTTTAGATGTGGGTAAACCTCTTTTGAACATTGTCTCCATTCCTTGATTTCACATAATGACAATGATTTCTCCTTGTGCATTTATTTTGTTCATTTGATTTTCATTTATAATACAAGTAAATAAACACACGTTCCCTGAATTAAGGGGTTTATAACAGTTGTTATGAATTATTCAAATATACTGTTATTTCCTTAAAATGTGAGGACATTTTGCAATACTCGCATTCTGGGAATAGGGTGATTATCTTTAACACCACCACAGTTCCCTATAAGCAACACAACATTCTATAATTTAAGAATGGTTTAATTCTTTCGGCGGCTACCAACCCCCTAGTTATACACGCAATAGGGGTGGCAAGCAAGAGTATTGGCGGGGTCAGTGTGGAATATGAGACCCGGAAGACTACTATCGATAAGGAGGAGGTTTGGCAGAGAGCACTGGGCCATGACAATGCCATTCTGATAGCAGTACTTCCCATCTGCTGCCACCATTAATGGGCAAAGAAGAAGAGGGGAGTGGACAAATACCATGTGAGTAGTGCATATGTCCGCAGAGGGAGCTCCAAAGAGGATGTTTGACAGTCTGCCTGGAAGCAGCATTGACGTGTGTCAGTGACGGGTATGAGGGGATTGTTCTGTATTCACGTTAAATTCTAACAATGTAAATATTACATCTTGGTTCTGTTATATTGTAAATGTTCAACGATGGGATCTCATTATTGACAGTTTTGTGTTTCTCGTAATGAATATTTTATGCAGACTTTTCACAAACATTTATAGAATCTATATATATTTTTTTTTTTTTTGACCGAGGAAAAGCAATAAAAAGAAAGGTAAAGTTAAATTAAACCATCGATGCATTTTTAACACGATTACCTTGCCAAAAATAAATAAATAAAAATGCACTGTTGAACATTAACATTGCAAGTGTTATACCATTACATTATTGCTTTACTCAATACAGTGTCCGAATATTGGGTGACATATTCAAACCTGCTTGTGAACATTTGTTGATGAGAGCTACAAATCATTTAAATCTGGAAGTCAACCTTTCAACCATTACTTCTTTTGGAGGACAAGCCCCTTTTGAAAGGTTCTGCAGCACAGTCCGTGCCATTGGAACACAATCTGTAGTCATTCCATACAAATGCATGGCCAGCACATTTAATGTCAGATTTTTCACAAATTCTAAATCAATTTCCTGGAATATTGTGTGAATAACTGTGTGCTTAGTTTTGTAAACGCCATGATGTAACTAAGAATCCCGAAGGTTCCTACAGTTTTTGATTGTTCCCGCCCAAGGTTCTTGTTGTGCGCAAATACAGCCATTCTTGATCTTGTCTCCATACCGTCTATGCTGAAAAACAATCTTTTTGGCCTGTACTTTCGGCACATTTAATGGAACACCATCAAATGTCCATTGTGGCAGAATTCGGCGAGTCCAGTCAGGTCTCTTGAAAGTGTTTTGTCGTATACAATTCTCTCTAGTGATGCGTGAGGTTGGGAACCTGACACCAACCACTTCTTCTTATGCTCCTGCTCCTTAGCCAAAGGTCCATGTCCGCCTGGAACAATGGTGCATCAATTTTCACCATTTTTTAAGTAGAATTTCTACAGATCCGTCTCACGTTTTTGAGCACCACCAAATTTCGGAACCCTTTTTATTACCAGCAGCTATCATTTTTGTAGAAATTCATTTTGCAATGTTCCATACATCAAAGTGATGCTTAATGTGTGGGAACTGCTCTTGCATGGCCTTTGCTATTCCATCGTGCCTGTCGGTGGCTATCGGGTTTATTTGCATTCCCCTAGATTCCAGAAGTTCAATTTATTGAATTAAACCATGTTTCTCCATGGCAACAGACAGTGTACTTTCTGACACCTGCACAATGACCATCTCACTATTTTTTTTTACTTTACATGACTTGAAAGTGCTAAGTGCCGTATTTAGCAGAAAATTAATTATGGACTGTCACACTGTCCATCGCCAGCAAGCCTTAAACTTTTGCTAGCGAGTGTACTGTTAATTGATATCTTTGTGTTGCCAGTCATGGCTAATAGCAGGGAACAAGAAATCCTCCTGATATCTGTAGTACTGTGTTTTAGAAAGGAGCTAAAGTCCCACAAATTGACACAAACTTGACATTTTACTGAACATTGATCCGCTGAACAGCAAAGCAGATGAACAAAGTAAATTTCCAGAAAGCACTTTTCGAAGCTAGTTTGTGCTGACCATGAAAATGTGTTATGGTGCTGGATACAGCTGGTCTGGATTTTCAGGTTGGTACCTTTTTGACTGCACGAGTCAAATTCACCAATAGCTCCCCACATATCCTCCTATGTAATTTCTGATCACATTTAATCTTTTGTATAATCTCTAGGATGCAGAAGTCGAATACAATGTATTTTTGCTCCTTTAATAGCCAATTGTCCTGCAGTACTGTGGTTTGCGATTCGATGCCGATGGACAAGTCCCCTAACCTAAAAATACTGAAGTCGAGATCATGAGCAGATTAGTCAATCAATTGCGAAAATGTTTGTTATTTCGGGCATTGATATTTCAGCATGAACTGGAGAAACAGGTAAAATATGATGTTTCATTGGTGGAAATATTTTAGAGGGTGTAGATTGTGTCAGTGGGTCTGCAAGCAATTCAGATATATCTTGTTTCTTCACATTTATCTGGGATATGATGTGCAATGTAGCAATGATGCAAGTTACTTTCCTTATCTCGCTGGTGACATTCAATTCATATTCAGGCCACTGGACATCTGCATCGTGACTCTAAATCTCAACTTGACCATGCTTTGCCTCAAAATGTAGTTGACCCATAGTGGCATCAGTTTGGCAAGCAACATCATTAGTTTCTGTTTTTGTCTGTGTCAGAATTCCTCTTCACTGGTTGACCCCGTAGTGTAGAAGAATTCTTCCCACCAATGTACCCCTCTGATTGGTAACAATACACATACAGAGGGATCAATTAATTGAAAGATGTTTGGATATCCCTCCGAGACCACCGTAGCTGTAGAAGGAAAGAAGCACAATTAGTATCCAAGTATACTGTGTGGCTTCACTAAATACTAACACTCCTCCCGCACTAACCTGCTCAAAGATAGAATTGATCCTTAGTTGATTAACCACGATCTGAGCAGGAATCGGGAAATACTAGGAATATTCTGCAAAAACAAGCGACCTCTCTGGTTACAATCCCTATTAACACTAAACTACCAATAACAAGAAAGGCACAGAGATTCTTACCAGAGGGATTCCAGGGTTAATTGCACATGGTAAAGGTTTGTGATGAAAGAGAAAGATAATTTCCGTGTGAGTTAGAAGGAATACGGAAAGTCGAAGTGTTTTTACCTAATGGTGAAACAACTCCCGTGATGCAGCGGACGCTGTCCCACGTTGCAGCGGAGGCTGTTTCGCTGGACGGCGGATGTCTTCCCACGCCGCTCCCGTGGCGTAGCTGATGCTGTCCCACGTTGCAGCGGAGGCTGTCCCGCGGCGCAGCGGAGACTGTCCCGCGGAGCAGCTGAGGCTGTCCACGAAATAACAGATACTGTGTTTAACAGTACAAGAAGTAACCAGAAAAGTAGCAAGAGTGAATGAAGTCAACAACTTCAAAAGAAATCCTTTAAACAATCCGGGTCAAATCCATACGAGCAAACTTAGACTGAGGATCAGGCAATAACAACATCCAAGGGCAGAAGGCAAGGGTTGAAAACCAGTAGATCACTGAAGCACCAAAACAGACTAGGAATATCCAAAAGCAAGGTCGGTTAGAGAAGCAAGGGTTCAAGATACCAGGTAAACAAGATGCAAGGCAAGTAAACAAGTAGCGCCAAAAATGCTTGATCAGAAGCACTGAGCAAGCAGGGGGGCGGGATTAAATACCCAATGTCACATGATCACCGCCGTGAACCAGCACGCACGTTGCGTCTCCTTAGCAACGCATTGCTAAGCTTCCATGGCAACCTCCAGACGCCTCGGAAGACTGAAGTTCGGGATATTCTTCCCCGTGAACCACAACACAAAGTTCGGCTGACTCCCGTGTTTTTTCTGGTGGCATGAAAAGTACGTACACCATTCCGAGAACCTGCGCGCATAACCGTACCCTCCTCCAAAGATGGGCCCCGTCTTCTCGAGGCCCAAAACTCAGACAACAAACGAGGAGCATGAATATGATCGACAGGTTCCCATGTCCTCTCTTCTGTACCGTAACCCTTCCAATCAACATAATACATTGTGACACCGCTGGAAACCTTGGTATCCAGGATCCTGTGGACTTCATACTCCTCCTCACCCTGCACCGACAGGGGAGGCGGGCGGGAAGGGAGAGAGGTACCAGGATGAAAGGCCTTGAGGAGGGACACATGGAAAACAGGGTGTACTTTCCATTTGGCAGGGAGAACCAGTGGTAAAATGACAGGATTTATTACCGCAGTGATAACAAATGGACCGACGTATCGTGGGAGAAGCGCTCGTCTACCAGGGATACGCAAATTCTTCATGGAGAGCCTAACTTTACCCCCTACAACATACTTGGGAGATGTAGAGCGATGGGCGTCAGCGAATCGTCTGGCAGTAGACTGAGCACTGTCCAGGTGTAGTTTAACCTGCGACTGTATCGAAACAAGTTGCTGAATGCAAGAGGAAGCTGCAGGGTGGTGAGCGGGCAAGGCCAGAGAAAGAGGCATCGACCAGGGATGCCTGCCATATAAAGCAAAAAATGGCGAAGAACGTGTAGAGGTATGGAGAGAATTATTATAAGCGAACTCTGCCATAGGAAGCATGGACAACCAGGTGTCCTGATAGTGGTGAGTAAGACACCTAAGATACTGTTCCATAGTTGAATTGAGACGTTCGGTCTGTCCATCTGTTTGAGGATGGTACGAGCTGGAATAGCGCTCATCAATACCAAAAGAAGCAGTAAGAGATTTCCAGAAACGAGAAGTGAATCGTGAGCCCCTATCAGTAATGATAATGCAAGGGAGGCCAAAAAAACAGAAAACATGTTTAAGAAACAGATCCGCCAATGTAGGAGCAGTAGGGAGTCCTTGGCAAGGTACGAACAACGCCAATTTAGTAAAGTAATCAATGACCACCCAAATGGTATTGAAGCCAGAAACCGGGGGCAAATCCACAAAGTCCATGGAAATCATATACCATGGATAATCAGGAACAGGCATAGACTGAAGCAAGCCGATAGGTTTGGAACGAGGACTTTTACATTGGGCACATACGTAACAACAAGCAATGTGTTCAGTAACATCTTTAGCCATAGAAGGCCACCAGCACCACCGTTGTAGCAGATCGATGGTCTTCTTGGTACCCGGGTGTGCTGCTGTCATTGAATCATGACACCACTTGATGGCCTTCATACGTGTATCTTCATCTGGAAGAAACAGCAGACCCTTGATATGAGGTAACCCTTGTATGACTTCAATGTTAAGTCTGGCGGTCTCCACAGGATTGTCTCTCACCCAATCCCGTAATCCATCCCGCAAGGTGGGTTGTAGAGTACACACACAGATCACTTGGTGTGGTAATAGAGGACGACCATCTGTACTTGGGGAAGATGACTCGCCATGAATGCGTGAGAGTGCATCGGCCTTCGTGTTTAAAGAACCGGGCCGGTAAGTAATGGTGAAATTGAACATAGAAAAGAATTCATGCTACCTAGCATGCCGAGCAGTGGAACACTTAACGGACTGTAAGGCTACTAAATTGTTATGGTCAGTAAAAACCTGAACAGGGAATGCTGTACCCAATAAGTGATGACGCCAGGTCAAAAAGGAGTCCAGTACCGCTAATAACTCTCTTTCAGTTATAGTATAGTTCCGCTCATAGGAAGTTAGTTTCCTTGAATGAAATGCCACCGGATGCAACCCCTTGGTTTCTGGGCACTCCTGAGACAATATGGCACGAAGAGCAATGTCGGAAGCGTCAGCCTCTACAACAAATGGTAGATTCGGATTAGGGTGTTGAAGCACCGGAGCGCTGGTGAAAGCTGCCTTGAGACTCTGGAAGGCTTGATCACACACATCGTCCCAATAAAAAAACGCTTTACTGCTCGTCAAAGAGGTCAATGGGGCGACCAAAGTGGAGAAATCCTTAATAAACCGCCTGTAAAAGTTTGCAAAACCCAAAAAGGATTGCAAGGCTTTCAAAGAGGTGGGCGGAGGCCATTCCAAAACCACCTTATCCTTAGACTGGATCATTTGGTTTCCTTTACTGGTTATCTTATACCCCAGAAATTCCACTTCCGAAGCATGGAAAATACATTTCTCTAACTTAGCAAACAGATTATTCTCACGCAAAACGTGTGTAACATGTAAGTCATAGGATGTGGAGTATATCAATATGTCGTCTAGGTAGACTATAAGAAACTGGTCCATCATGTCATGAAAAACATCATTAATGAAATATTGAAATGTGGCGGGGGCATTACAGAGCCCAAACGGCATGACTCTGTATTCAAACAAGCCATACCTGGTTTTAAAGGCTGTTTGCCACTCGTCTCCACTACGGATTCTTACCAAGTTATAGGCACTAATTTGGTGAATATAACGGAGGAACCCAGCTGATCCAGAAGTACTGAGATGAGAGGAATGGGATATTGATTCCGAACAGTAATGGAATTGAGAGCCCTATAATCAATACACGGGCGGACGTCCCCCTCTTTTTTAGGCACAAAAAATAAGGGAGAGGCCGCAGGTGAACGAGCGGGGCGTATGAAACCAGTTTTCAATGACTGATCAATGTATTCCTTTAGAATGAGGTCTTCCTTGTGGGTTAAGGAATAAATCCTACCAGAGGGTAATTTACCCCCCGGGATCAGATCAATAGGACAGTCGTAGGGTCTGTGTGGAGGCAAAACCAAACCACCTCCTTCATCAAACACATCTTTGAATTCCGAATATTCAGTAGGCAATGCACTGGTGATAACTGCTCCAACAGTAGAGGCGATATCCAATAGAGGGCGACACGGACTACTCGCTGGGAGTTTGTTCTTCCAACACCGGTTCTCGCAAAACTCTGACATAAGTTCAATACTGCCTGAGTGCCCATCAATGATAGGGTTATGCAGCCGTAACCACGGAAGACCTAATATGAGCCTGAACTGAGGTGCAGATATAAGATCAAAGAAGATAATTTCGGAATGCCCCATCAAGGTTTCAATTTCCAAATCCCCTGTCTGCTGGATGACCATTCCAGAAACCAAGGAAGATCCATCCACAGCGTTTACAACAACGGGATTTGCTTTATCAATAGTATGAAGACCCAGATCCTTGGCATACAAGGAATCAATGTAGTTTCCTGTGGCTCCAGAATCTATTATTGCTGTGGCTTGAACTATCTTATCTTGTGATAGCTTGAAATGTATCACTATTTCAATCGGTTGGACAGATATGGAGTCCTTGGATACGTAATTGCTCGGCAACTGGACTCCTTTCATTGCCGAGCTTTCGCGTTTCCGTTTCTTGGAGGGTTTCTTGGTACAAACTTTCAATAAGTGTTCCGAAGATCCACAATAGAAACATAGGTTGTTTTTCTTCCGATGCTCTCTTTCTTCTTGTGAAAGAGGATCTCATGTAGCTGCCCCAATCTGCATTGGTTCTGATGTACTAGGGGAAGATAAAGGGTTGACTTGGACGTCAGGAATCAGACCACGTTTCTCCCCTTTTCTGGCAGCTTTCCGAGCGTCTATCTGAAGAACTAGTTCCAGTAGTTCTGGAAAGGAGGCTGGAACTACAGGTACAAGGGTATCCTTTAAAGATTCAGACGGACCTTTATAGAACAATGAGGCCTTCTTATCATCAGGCCAAGCCGTCTCAGCAGCTAATTTATTGAATTTGGCTAAATAGGCCAACAGCGTCATATCCCCTTGCTGCAGGCTTAATAACTCCAACTCCATGACTTGGGCTTTGTATCGAGTATCAAACACCTTCCCCATGGCTTCAACCAATGCGTCACAATCGAACAATAAAGGGCTACCCTCCTCCAAAAGAGGATTAGCCCAGGCAGCTGCTGTACCTCCAAGATGGGACAACAAGAAGGCTGCCTTAGTAGCAGAATCAGGAAAAGAGCCTGGTCGACATAAAAAATGCAAACGACATTGATTTAGAAACGTCCTGAAATGTTTTGGATCCCCATGGAATCTTTCTGGTGGAGCCAAGGGAAACTGGGAAGTAACATACACCGGTCCGGCCCCCGCCTGGGCAGGTTCAACGACAGGAGGAGTTGGTAATACTGGTGCTGCATGAGGCAAGGGTTGTATGGCTGTTTGGAGATCTAGAATTTGCTGCTGAGTGGTGGCATGAGCATTAGCCATATCTGTTCTCAAATCCGCCACTAACTGAAGGAGGTTAGCTAGGGTCTCATTGGGGTCCATGTTTAAGGCTTCTGATTATGTCAGAATTCCTCTTCACTGGTTGACCCCGTAGTGTAGAAGAATTCTTCCCACCAATGTACCCCTCTGAATGGTAACAATACACATACAGAGGGATCAATTAATTGAAAGATGTTTGGATATCCCTCCGAGACCAACGTAGCTGTAGAAGGAAAGAAGCACAATTAGTATCCAAGTATACTGTGTGGCTTCACTAAATACTAACACTCCTCCCACACTAACCTGCTCAAAGATAGAATTGATCCTAAGTTGATTAACCACGATCTGAGCAGGAATCGGGAAATACTAGGAATATTCTGCAAAAACAAGCGACCTCTCTGGTTACAATCCCTATTAACACTAAACTACCAATAACAAGAAAAGGCACAGAGATTCTTACCAGAGGGATTCCAGGGTTAATTGCACATGGTAAAGGTTTGTGATGAAAGAGAAAGAGAATTTCCGTCTGAGTTAGAAGGAATACGGAAAGTCGAAGTGTTTTTACCTAATGGTGAAACAACTCCTGTGATGCAGCGGACGCTGTCCCACGTTGCAGCGAAGGCGGTTTCGCTGAACGGCAGAAGTCTTCCCACGCCACTCCTGCAGCGTAGCTGATGCTGTCCCACATTGCAGCGGAGGCTGTCCCGCGGCGCAGCTGAGGCTGTCCCGCGGCGCAGCTGAGGCTGTCCCACGCTGCAGCTGTCCTAAAACATGACGACTTCTGTAAAGGCACTAACCTAGAGATATGCTGTCACAATTAATTTGTTTTAAATCACCCACCAAGACAGAACAATAATTCCATACACAGTGATAGCAGATTGGTTAAGTGTTCTCCCAGCAACCCTCACCCTCCAAACATCAATTAGGCTCAATTCTTTTGAATGGAAGGCAGTGGCAGGGATTGGAAACACAATAGGAAAATCGGATTTGGTGCATTACTTACAGAAACAGTATGGATGACAGAAAGGTAATGGGAATAATTTGCTTTGCAGAGAACAATGGAAAAATCGGTTTTCAATTACACAGCACAGCTACAATGAGAAAGAAAAAAAAGAAATGGGGAAATTTGTTTTTCTACCCCTAAAAATGACAGGCAGGGCTTTTGGGGTATTAGCACACAATGAGAAAATCGTTTTTTGGGTTGGAATCACTGATGCAATGTGCAAATGGGAAAATGTGTTTTCCTGAGCACAAGCGTACACAGGGGCAATTTCGTTTTGCCACCTTGCACAGGCTCTACTGGGCTTCCCATTTCCGATTTAACATGAAGTGGATCAATGGGGAATTTCATTTGTTTTACACCCTGTGCGCACACGTGGAAGCGGGGTTGGGGGGGGTTAATTCCTTTGGCAAATCATTGACTATACAGGCTCACAACACACTGGGAAAGGATGTTGGTTTCGAATGCCACCAATCCAGATCCTGTGAATTCAATGGGGGAATGACTTGATTTACTCTGATAAATATGCTAAGGATCTACACACAAATGGGATTTTTCAATGGGGAAATGACTAAAACCATGCTGAAAAATATGAGTTTATAATCTAGGGCGTTTGGGGTAGTTCTAATTACAGGAGAGGTCTGGACTGGGCATCAGGGAGCATCAGGGCACACCGCTGTCACAGTCGAGGGTGTCGGTCAAAGGGTGTCGGTCAACAGCTGTGTCCCGGGAGGATAGCTCAGCGGCAGCGTGCGCGTCTTGGAAGCAAGACGACACGGAGCAACAACAGGTTCGATCCCCGGGTCCGCGCTTAGAAACCTTTGGGTGTTTAAGCACGTTATAAATACGTAACTAAGTAAAAAAAAAAACACACAATTACGCAACTAAGAAAAACAAAAAAGACAATTCCTGTAACAGCGCCTCGATGCCTGCGGGCTGTGTGAGCACTTTATAAATGTGAAATAAATAAAATAAATAAATAAACAGGCTCCTCTCTTTGCTCCAAGGGGCCCCAATCAGCTTCTATGTCTCTTGGCTCCTGTCTTCACTGCAAGATTAGGTCTCTCTCTGCTGGGATGTTTCTCCAGGTTTCAGCAGCAGGTCACCTCTCTGAACTATTGGAAGATGTCCAGCTCTCAAACAAACTGGCTTAGTTATAGGACATATGACATCACTGATATGTCATGATTCCTGCGAAAGGGAATGGTTGATTATCCAGGCCTCTCTCCCAACTGGGTGTTGATAGACCAAGGAAATGGGGGAGTGCTTTGGCTTAGCAGTGGGAGGAGAGAGCTTCATCATCCCACTTTGGCAGATGGGCTTGGTCATGTTTTTGGACTCAAAATATCTCAGCGTAGCAAGTAACCTTAATTTCCAAAACTTTATATGTATGAATACAATTTTGACAACTATATTTTAAGGCGAATCAGATGAGACTAGTATGGACTCTGTATGTCCTTTCTGTGCAGATATGCTGTTTTTCTTCATTTACTCAGGAACCATATCAGTGAAAAATATGCCTCTTCATGGGCGTCATATTAATTAGGATTGGGATGCTGTTATCAACTTTCTCATCTCTGGTTATCACGGGAAGGCCCAGATCACATTTTCATTAATTACTTTAGTTGTGTTTATCCAACCAAAATCATTTTAGCATGGTTAGAAGGGGCTGATTGTCATCGTAATCAAATAAGACTACAATGACTATTGTGTGATGTGCGCTGTCCATTTTATGCGATTAAAAGGCGTTTCTCCCATTTTAAATCAATGTGCAGTTTCACTCCTCTGTCTCTCTGGCACCCACCTTTTTTTAAGTTTGTTGTCCTCTTCAGGCACATGTCAGCAGAGGGGTCTGTGTTTAAATGTTGCCTTCCCCTTCCAGGTCTATTGGCCACTAATAGGTTTTCTTTATGGGCCTTGTGGCCTACAGGTCACAAGGGCTGCAGAACAGACCTAACCTTATCTGGTCTTCCTCGCATTTCTGATCTAATAAGTTATTCTTTCTTGTATATTTAAGGAATGGTTCTGATGGATGATGACAAGCAGGTCTGGATCTCCGGGGCAACGGAGAAGCCCCTGGAGTTTAGTTTCACATCTGAAGAAATAGCCAGCAGATCATGGCCTTTCAGCAAACGGCCTGTAAACTCGTACATAAATACATTTTAAATTACATGTAAGGCACACAATTTAAACTGTGTTCATTTTATTTCTGAATGGAACATGTACATGAGAACACCATGCCCAAGCTTGAAAGTCTGGTGGGCGTTTTGCTGAGCATGTTAATCTTGGAGGGAAAAGCAAAATTATATTATTTCATTTCATTTATATGTAAAAGGCTCTGTCTCACTGTGGTTGCTTGAAACACAATTCTGGCATCCCATTGAAGATACTGTGCACTGCAGTTTCCATATATGTCGGTGCAGCTCTCCATTGATTTGTCCCAACATATTTTCCATGTGTCTTTCTTTTCCTTCATGAAAAGTATTAAGTATGTTTTACGCCCCTTGAAATTGAGGCCCACTTACTTTCCTTTTAATTTGGGTTCACTTGGCCTTATGTCACATATCTATTCAGAAAATAGTCAAATTGAAAAGGTACATTAGTATGATAAATTTGACCGCCTCGGACACCCAAAAACATGAGTACTTTAATTCTGCTTGTCCTCACCATTGAGTTACTCAACGTATCTGTGGTTTCCTCATTGGTGAAGGTCTGGACTTCCATTAGTGAACTGTATGTAAAGAAATACACGTCTGCCATGAAATCTTAAACGGATTAAGTGAATAAGCGAAAGCGGGGCTATACAAAGTAGTCTAGTCTAAATTGAAAAATTGTGAAACTGCTGTGCATTGTCGCAAGTGCAATATAACATTGATGGAAGTATTGCCCAGAAACTAAAAACGGCTCATAATGTTAACTTTTCCACACACTATTTCAATAGATTGAGAGATTATTTAGAAGACATGTGTACAGACCACTCTTTTAATATAATAGACATAAATTCATCTACCACTACTCACCTGAGCCAGCATGTGCTGAAATTTAGTTGGAACTGCATTTGGAAGTAATTTGCCAAGTTGTCTGGTGCAATGCTTTTTAGTGTACTCTGATGCTTCGTACATATCGTCTGCGAAGTGCATGTTGCAGACTCAGAATAGATTTCCCCTCATGTCTTCCAAGACATCCTTAGCTCTGCTTTCTATCTCAAACCATGAAAATCCGTAATTTAAAGGCCATCTTCTTATTAAAGCTAAGTCCTTTGGGAATACATGAAGGACTCTGCCAGGTGTTTTGACACGGCTCACAGTAGGCCAACCAGAAATGACACATGAAGGCATTCTCAAAATGTCTGTCGGATCTGTTTAAAAAAATAAATATATATATATATATATATATATATATATATATATATATATATATATATATATATATATATATATATATATATATATATATATATATATATATATATATAGTAATAAACTATTGTGAGCAAAGCAACAATCGCATAGCTTTTTTGTAAATCTAGTTTTAAATTAAAAAAAAACTTTGTAACCTTTTCTAATTATCAAGGTGATGAAATTTGAGCCAACCAATAGAAAACATGTATTTAAAACATAGACTACAAAACATTACATTCTGATTCCATGCCCTGGAATGCAATGTGATGATTCCAGAGATAAAAATACATAACACTCTCAATGAAGGCTGAAGTATTTGAAATAAATTAAAATAAGAACATAGTGTACATTGGGTATGAAGCAATAGAAATCTTCGGAGCAGCGATCGCTGAAAACATCAAACAAAATAGTTCACCAACCCTTAGTTGGACAAACAGATGAGCCGATTCAGCAAGCCAGGTAACAAGTAGAGCATTGACTATATACCTTGTTGATTGCAGAGATGTTCTATGGGTAACTTTAAAGGTATTTGGAAAGGCTTAGAAAAGTGGATGTGCGACATGTTCGACACCCACCAAACCTTGATGCCTTTGTTTTACATCCTCATTCCCTTCCACCCAGCTCCCTCTGGAACGTACGGTCATAGGTGCGAGCTGCCATTGATACTGGTGGAGATTGATGGCCGTGAGTCAAATGGCCTGGAACAATGTTCAAGGGATGCATACATTTGATTGCAGTGACAGGGTCTTCAAAGGGGAGTCTGCGGACACTGGGTATGGGGAGGCCATGTGGACAATGGTCACAGTGCAGAAGATTCCTTTAAGGTGTATATGGTGTTTGACACCTTGAGCCTTACCATCCACCCAGCCCCCTCAGGGGGGCACTGTCATGGGTGCAAGCTGCCATTGATACTGGTGGGGGATGCATGTGGATGAGGCGAGAGTAAAGGTCCCGGAAAAATGTTCAAGGGGTACATAAGCTGTGGAGCCAAGATGGCAACTGCAGCTTAAGACACCCAAAAAGCCCACACCGGTGGGGTTTGCCCATAAAGATGACAGGCATCGGTTTTGTGTTGGCAATAAACAGCTGTGGATTTTATTGCACAACAAATCAGTGATGAGGCACGGGCAAAAGGCCACCAAACTCTTCATGAACCTCCTAGTTTGGACATGTTGTTTACTTATTAAAACATTGAAACTATTCATATTCACTTTTTATTTACTTCGTTGATGGCACAAACAAACGACAAATTGTATTGTTGCGGTACTTTGTGTAGAAATCCCCTGTACTGTCCGTCTTCACTGGGGAATTTTGTGCGAATGGCTCGAACGACACAGGCAGGTATTACTCATCGAACGCGGAATCCAACCTTCCATGAATCCACCATATAAACGCACAATAAGCCACAAGCCTGTACCACCTATGATAGAGAAACATAAATATTTCACATGAATTTACCAGATGACACTGCTTCTTTATTCTGAAACACCCACATACATTTGTTGGTATGGTTACCCTTTAAAAAGTAGCTTTCAGAATAAAGTACTTGTTATTTGAATTATTAATAAAGTACAAATGTGAACGCCCATTCAAGTTAGAAAAGTTTTGTTTGGACCTAGGGCAATATTGTTTTGAAGTTCAAAGTGAATAAAACATTGTTCGCACGTTAAATGTAGTGATGAATACTCTGCCTTCACACTAGTACGAGAAATGTATTCAAATTACAGAAACAAACATTAGTCATTGATCCAAGTTACATTGATGTAGCAGAACAACATCAAATGTTAGTCGTCTCAGTTGTCAAGCATACATCAAATCTAGAGTGTACTTAGTCATTACTTGGAGTATGAAGGCAAACTGTTGCTTGAAGTTTGTGCATAAGGATCATCATCCTCATACGCAACAGTTTTGTCGGCAGCAGCAGTTCACCACCTCGGTTGGCATAACCTCGCAATGATCGCAGGTACACCAGGTTGAAACTTCTTCCATGCGACTGGGTTCAGGCTCCGGTGATTGATCATCAGGACTCTCATCCGATTTCACAATCGTTTCCGCTTCTTTCTCTTTCAATGAATTCCTCCTGTGAATATTCGGGCTCGTACTGGTAGGGCTGTATTGTTGCCATAGTTCCTGAATATTAAAGAAGTACAAAATCAACGGTCAGAAAAATGTTTTTTTTTTTGTATAGTTACTACTATTGAAGGAGAGAACACAATGCCATGTTACAAAAACCCATAGTTCAGACATGAACAATAGGCACAAACTTTAACATTTTGCATGCACAAGTGAAAATTAAGCCTTGTAAAAGTATAATTTAAACCTGGTTTGGTAAAGGCTTTTGTATATAAGAAATGTTTAAATAAAAGCAACTACAGAGTCTAATCGGTTCAAAGTACCTGTTCACTGGGCGTCGAACTGGAAAGCTAGCTAAACAGAGCAGAAACAAGTCAGAAGATCTAAATGAAATACACTGACACAAAGGAAAAAAAAACACTGATGTGTGATCGAAAAGGGTTTATTTATACTTGGAGGAAAGCAGCGTCCTGCATTTCCATGGAAACACGTCACTATCTTGCACGCAGGGGACATCAAACAGGACGTTCATTGGCATTGTCAAAAAGAGCGTAAGCGTCCAGTAATGTCAGCTTGAGGGGAGGGTGATATGATTGAGTGCTGCAAGGGAACTTGAACATAGGGCAATGCATCACCGGATAAGATTAGCACAAGATGGCGGCGTGCCCAACCCGTTGTTTTTGCATTTGTGTAAATGAGAGGAAAACAATAGGACATTTAAGATCGATTACAGTATGCGTAAAAAGAAAAACATGCCAGCTCGATTGGGACACTAACATTTCTGAGCGAACTTTTCCTTTAAAGTACACAGTGGATAAGGGCACATTCTTTACCTCTTTTTCCTGCATTTCTTTCCATCATTTGGCCATTCTGTCCCAGGTGGGGTGCGTGATCGGAAGATGGCATGTAAGGTAGAATTCTACACAAGGGGACTTTTGAAGTATAAAATGGATCCTCTTTTAGGTTTTTTCACACCTAATGGATGAAATGGGGCACCGCCTAAATGATAAATTCTATCGAAGGTTTTGTCTCACGAGTCAATTATTTCAATTTCTAGGACTAAAGCTGAGATAATGGCTTAGTTGAAGCAAACATGTGAAAATAGCATTTGTTATTAATTCATAAATATCAAAATACAATTCAATGACGTATACACATTAGACAAAACCAGATAACAAAATTATGAAATGATGTACATCATTAACACAGATGTTGTGCAAATCGTGCATAATAAAACTACAAATATGCAGAAAGTGCAAAAATCCACTCATGTTTTTATCATAAACTCTTCAACATTGTCTGTTGAGGAACATTGAATACTGCAATGTTTTTCTTTTATTGCACACTTCACCGTTCTGAAAACTGTTCTTAATTGTTTTACCACAGGTTTTTTTTAAAAAAAAAAAACCTAACTTCTTTTGCAATTCTAAAGAAATGTTTACAAAAAATGCTCATTCTTAACAGTCGCCCAAATAAGGCACAATGTGTTGCTTGAGTTCCATGTTCTCCTACTGAAAAAAATGACTTTGAGGTATTTTACTTCAAAGTGGTTACTTCAAAATGTTACTTGGATGTATTTTGTTTTTTTACAAATTTGGAGGTACTACTTATCCCCATCACTACTATCCTTGCCCCAAACCCCTCCCCATCCCTTTTTTTAACCCTTAACCTCAAATATATATGATTCAAAGTAATTTCCAGCTTTAAAACCACAGGGTACAGTTGCTTCGACTCTTTACTTCCAATGCCTGCATGCTTTGGGTACAAATCCAGCCCCTTGAAATATCCAGGTATGATTGGTTACTTGCGCTGGCTCCAAAAATAGGACTTTTCTGAAATTACATATTCCTGTGGTTGGGACACACTGACAATTTGCATCGTGGTCGGGCCTAGTCACTTTATTTATGCTCTTTAGCTATTGGTTATCCCTGGCATCCCTGCGGTAGTGTCGAATGTTTGGAGGTATGCGTTGTACCTTGTCATCTTTTCAGTCCTGATAGTGGACCTCTGAGATCATAGTTGAATGTAAATAATCTAATCTACTGTCTGCTCAAATTTTGAGATAGTCCTATTAGAGAGCAGGTTGTGATGTCATGCTTCGCTTGCAATAGCTCTTTTGCCTAGTCTTCAAGCCCTACTGCTGGTAGTCTTTTCTTTCTATGAAACCACATAAATCTAATTTCACTCACAGCAACCCACCCTAGTGGATGCGTAATTGACTTTGCCAATTGTTGTATATCATAGAACAGTGTATATTTTTTAAGTTGGTCCTGCTAAAGGTAACTCTTTGGCAAAAGAGAAATGGCAGAGAGCATTACTAATAAACCCACCAGCCAACAGAAAATGGCTGCATGAGTTAACGTAAACTGTCGAGAAGACGTGCCGTGCAAATCATGCTTTGAATGGCTTCTGTGCTGCTTTGCTTGCTCTGTGTGGAATACTCTGGGACAAGCTTCAAATAACCAGCGGCTGGCTGTACAGGTGCACGCATACAGGCAGCATAGAGATCTATGAAACACCTTCACCCTGTGGCGTGAGTCCATAGATGGCACAGGCAGCATCCAGGCTTTAAGTGGCCAGCATGGGTGGTGGTTGGTGTCACAGTATTCTCGTTTCATAATAAGGCCATTTTTCAATACATACACTTAGTCGAACGTTGTTCACTTCTGAAGAATGCACACTGGTAAACAACTGCTCAAACGCCCCCTGGGTCTTCCCTGTCCAATCACCCAAGTCTCATACCCTTTCTGGGCCGGCACTTGAATGAGCACCTTCTCCGCTTTCACTCAGTGTATCGGTATTGGGTACCCTAGGGCAGGGGAGGAAAGCGATCCTCTCTCGAAGTCTGCACAAGTGGCGTCCTTTTGACACTCGCTTTCCACCCGTGTACGCACCTTCCTAGGAGAAGGTTGATACTCTGCAAGTGGCTTGTGTGTCGCTTTTTAATGGTCATTTTGCATTGTTTGTATGCTTTGCTGCCGAGGGAGCCAGGGGTCCAGCAGGAGGAACCTTTTCGGGACTGCAGCAATAGCTAGTGTCAAGAGTGAAATGAGAATTGCAGAGAATTTGAAAAAAAAATGGTAAATGCATAAATCATTAAAAATGAGATATGCCTTCCCGGCGAAGGTATAATTAAACGGCGGTAATGAACAAGCGCGTCTGGATTAGATGGAATTAAACCCCCAGACTGGATATCTGGATCCTCCGTTGTGCGGCCTGTTTTGTATTCCAGTGATAAGCATGCTGCTTCTTAAAATCTGTTTAATTAGAGGGTGGATAACTAGTTTAATTGGCAACGTTGATGTGCTCAACAGTTTTGTTTAACAATCCAGACATTCTTGTAATTATTTTTGTCTGCTGCCGTTTGACATTCATGCCGCTCCTAGTTTTTTTTTAGATAATATTTTTAGGAGCAAGGAGATGGAAATTGTTGTCTTTCGGTGGGGAAAGGAGGCCTTCTACAGTTGGCCATTTAGTGGGTAAAAGGGTGGAAATGGGAGTTCCTTGCTGAAGACTTCTCCTGCCTCCTTAGAGCTGCCACCTCTTATTATGACTCTAATTGTTGATGCCACGGCCACACAATGTCCATTGTAGGCCTAGTTTTTATGGGGCCATTTGCCCCTTTGCCATCGCACTCAATCTATTAAATGTAGGTGCTGTAAGGTTGTGGAAGGAGGAGACTTACACACAGGTGGCATGATTGTGCTAAAGACTTTTATTTGTGAGAAAAATAAAGGAAAACCCCGACCTGGCCCTATTACTAAGGGGGTTTTCCTTGCCTCAACTTAATACCAAGGATATGCCAGAACGTCCATAGCCAAAAAGTCCACCATCCTGTGTCAAAACCTGTTTCGTTCCCTTACAGGTTGGTGATTCTTCTTAATGTAGAAGAATGGCTTCCTTCCTCTGTAGATTGGACCACAATGCCAGTACTCTGGAGAGACTGTTATTTGGGGGAATGACTCCCTTCCCTAGGTTGCTGTCCCTTTCAAAGGCAGCACACAAAGGTTGAACATGTCTCAGTTCACAAAGAAAGCCAATTGCCAACTCAAAACCTTAGTACTAAGAGAATGACTCCATTCCCTTGGGCTCTCTCAGGCTTCTTACACTGTTCACAACATTCAGGGTTCTCACAATGTTCACAAACGGCAGGGAGAATAACTCCCTTTCCCTGCCCTTTCTTAGGCTTTTTTTCTCACAGCTGTGAGAAAGCCAGGGTGTCGCACTACTTAGTCCCTTGGGATCTGTCATCCAGGTGGCCAGGACACTGCCATCGCTTTTGGATGCAGTTCTTGGGGGTGGACCAGTGCGGAAGAATCACCTGGGTGAGGGTTCCCTGGGGAGTAAGAATGGGGCACCTGGAGGTGAGACGTGGTATCCCTGCTCTTGTTTTCCTGATTTCCCCATCATATTAATCATATTACCTAGGAACTTTACCTCGCCCCCCTCTCTCGCACACCTCACTACATGGACGGACGCTCTGGGAGAAGACATTCGCACACAGCCAGTCTGTTTACATGTCCAGGCAGAGTCAGGCAATCGCCTGCAACAACTCGCACCTGAATCCCATTACCCTTCCCCACTGAGATAAGAGCCAGAGCATGGGAGTAGACTGTGAGCAAGGCGAAAGGCACGGAGGAGCAAAACACGCATGGTGGCAGCAGTATCGCAATGGTATTCAAATATCTCTGAATGGTCAGCGAACAGCACAAGCAAAACCTAGCAGGAATACAGAGCGAAGCTTCGAAATCTGTACATGATATCCAGGGCCCTCCTGCATGTCTTAGAGGCAGAGAGGAGTTCCAGCCGCTGGATTATCGCCTTTGGCTCGAGGAACTAAGCCACTGATAAAGCAGCTTTGTGTAACCAGTGAGTTGGAGGGAACTGTGAGATACTGGTGCGCTTTGAAGCGAAGGCTGCAAGTGGCAAGATTGTTGCAACATGAACAGTTTTTTGAAAGGCTCATATTCAGAGATGTGAGGGAAGGCTAAGCGGCAAGAGGGAGTTGCCGAGCTACAGAAACACTCAAGGATAAGCTACTGCAGAGTGGTCCGGCACCTGGGGTGCCCAGTCAAAGATCTCCGACGGGGGTGTCTTTGAACGAAAGTGAAAGTGCAGAACTGAATTAACTGAGTTGGAAGCGGTCTTGCAAAGATCACAGCAAAACCCCTTTGGACAATCGAAAGGCTTCGAACTTGTGGTTAATACTAAGGTGAAGAGGCTTCCGCCCTATCGAAGGGAGACTTTCCTTGCAAGACATTTGTGAGAAAGTCCATGACTTGAGCCCGACTGAGGGAAGTCCACGTCAAAAGGAAAAGAGAAAGGTCTGAGTCCGACAGAGGGGGACCCGAAGTATTCGTTGTTTGTAAAGTTAAAGCATGTGAACTGTAGAGCAGGATATTTCTAAGTGGAGAGTGTCTTGATCGACACTGAAAACTAACCTTTGCTTAGGAAGACACTGCATTGAGTAAAGGACTGTTTCCATGTTCCACAAGCTTAGAGTGTACTCCAAGCTCGACTCCTGTTCTGCCTTGTCTAGTGCTGAAACATGGGAGAGAGGAAGCTACAGTTCAGCAGTCCTGAACTATCAAACCCCTTTGGACCGTTTAATTTTACTACACACTGTTTTTGTTATACACGTCATCATTCCACAGCTTTTTGTTGTATAGAGTAAGGTTTGACTCGACATGACTTGGACAGCATTTTCTTGATTTTGATGGTCGTAGCTTGCTCCCATCGTTAGCAATTTGGTTTCTAATAGGTGTTTTACAACCCAAGCAAAGTTGAATAAAAACCCTTGAGCTACATTCCCTGCATCTGATGTTCTTCTAATACTATGCCTTCCTTACACAGCCCACTTGGTTCACTACCCTGCCAGGTACTGTGACTACGAAGGTGACTTTGGATGAAGTTTGTTATAAGGTTTCGGTCTCGGACCCTTTTTTTGTGACTTTCTGCCCTTCTGGGTTCCCACCAACCGTCCTGGCTATACAGACCTCAAGGGATTTTACGAGTGACCTGAGGTTGTCTGTGGGCTTCTCTTCCCCACGCTTCTCGCTGTCTCTGCAGAGGCTGCAACAGCCTCACAACATTCCACTGCTCTTGGGCTACGTGTTTCCAGCTCTCTGCGTGTTCCGGTTCTCCCAGTCAGCTGGCTGCCCTGGTCTCTGCCACCTCCTTTTGTCCAACCACAGCAGATCTGTCGTGGACGCCTCTGCTGTCGGCCAAGTATCTCAGTATCTGCACTCCCGGTGTCTGTTCCTCTAGCTAGATTCGATGTTCCTGGTTCCTCATGGAATGGTCTGACAAACTGTGAAGTCCTTCCCTTATTCGTTATCGGGTTGAACTTATTTGTGCAAAGTTGTCTAGGCTTCCCATGTTGGTTCCGCGGTGTACTCTAAATTGCTCTGTGCCTCTTCCTCGTCTTGGTAGTGATGTTGTTCCTCTCAACTAGTCACTTGGAGTCTTCTTTGTCCCAGTCTTTCTGCGTGGCGCACACAGGTAGTCCCCACTCTTCCTTTTCTCAGTACTTTTTAAGGAGTACATGGAAGTGTGTGGTACTAAAGGGGTATGTACAGAATTTGAAAGTGAGAGGGAGACTGTTGGAATGTGTGACTACTGTGTTATCCCCGGATAGTAGTCGCTGATCCATAGGGCTTCTCCCTCCCCATGAGATCCTCCCACTGAGTACCCCCCCCCAGTGGGACTATCTGGTAGCGGCCTCACCTCCCTGGCCTCAGGGAAAGGGGCTCCCCCAGGGGAAGCAGTGATGACATCTTGGGATTTGTCAGTGCTCAAGGGGATAACCTGCATCAATCGCTATGGTGTGAGAGGGGTGGGGAATGGTATAGAATGCATTTGCATGTTCTGTTTGCCTTTGTTGCTACCGCATGGAAGCATCATTCTTTCTGTGGCCTCAATGTGTAATCAATACCAGCCAAGCGAGGCATGCAATGAGGAAGGTTACTTGTGTTTATGAAAATCATGAATATGGTAAAATGGTGAATATATAGAAGGGACAAAACTTGCCATATTAGATGCTAATGTTGCATGAGCGCATGTTTGATTCCTACCATGCCTCTTATGATGCTCATCACTTTGAAGTAGGTGATTAAAATCATGTAAATGAATAAATGTCCAAAATTGGTAGAAGTTGTCTGTTAATGTCAGTATAATAGGTTAGTGGACTGAGCAATGGAATATCCAGACAGTAGCAGGCGTATAAAATTAAATGTCTGTTAAATGATTTTAGATGAAGTTTGGCCACCAGGCTGTCTGCATTTTAAAGGTGATGCATTGTTCAGAAGATACTTTTCTACCATCCTTATACACCATAGTGCAGGATGGAGGCTCTTTGCATCTGCGTAGAGAGCATGATGCTCTGTCCATTAAGGACCCCAAGAATATAATCTTCGCTCTTAAGACAAATCTTCTAGAGGGTAAAGCATTCTGATTGGCTCGTTTGGGTAGCGACTCCCTTGGCCTGAGCTTGTTCATTCTGACTAATTGGCGCTTGTTTCCTTGGCCCTACTTTCAACTGGTCTGTATGAAGCAATATTCTGCTTCCATTATGCGATCTACTTCGGCCAGTTCCTCTTCCTGTGGAACGTCTACCATTTCCCTCAATCTGTTTTATCCTTCTCCTCACTCCCAACCGAGCATTGTGTCTTTCTGTTCAAGGACTGTCTGCTTTCCATTAATTGTGGAGACAATCCAGTACCTTTGTTAATTGGTGTTCGGATCCTGTTTTATGGTTTGGCCTACCTCAGTGGAATCCAGGAGACCAAACGCGAGAGCATGAGAGCACGTGAGATCCACAATCTCTTTGGGTTGGCATCCTTTTCTCAGAAAGCTAGTCTGAGATTCTGGCAGTATTCCCCAGGAAGGTCCGTCGTCCCATCGGGCCATCCATCTCAGCATTTTCCAGATTGCTCAACTCTCACTGGCCTAACGTTTTCCAGATGCTAAATGCTTTACCTTCCTTCCCCAAGGAGGACATTTAAGAAATGTAGACCATTGGCTTAGAGTTGAGTTACTATTGGTTTCTTATTGAGCATCTCTACCACTCGTCATGGGGGACATGTTTTTTAAAAATGGGTGACTCCATTACCTGATCCCGAGGGCAGGAAGAACTGCTTGTGCTGCAGGCCACTCCTCCTTTTACTTGTTACCCTGCTGCTTATCCAGTGCCCTTCACTCTTTTTGCACCAGTGCCTTTTCTGTAAGGATGAGTGGCGGTTCTGAGGTAAAGTGCCAGGGAAAGTACTAGACTATGTGTATACCTAATAACAGCGATGCTGCCACTGTCGCCTGTACTTGTCACTAACAGCCACTGAATAGTAAAGATAACACACTGCCACGTAACCAGTACTTCATGGCGGTTTTTCATGCTTGTAAGTGGTTTTTATAAGCAGTGTTATCCCCCAATATAATGATACTCAATGTATCAACCCAAGAAGGATGAAGGGACTGAGTCGCCCATGCCGGGATTCCACATTGCGAATTGCAGACTGGTGCATTGTCTGAGACGAGCGTTTAACAGGTGGCCTATGCTTCTGGATCCATAATGTTCTGCAACTCTCTGATCCAATGCAGGATCTGCCTGTAGTGCCCTACAGTGATGTGCCCAAACATGTCTCAAGAATAGTGCCTTATTATTGGTGGTGGATCCTGTTACACAAATTAACTGTGCAATAATTCAAAATATTTTACCTTGGCACTCCTACAGTGGGGATGGGCACCGTATTGATGCTTTTTAACTTGTTTGCACTTTGGGGTGATCACCTGCCAGAAATCTCGGTGGGTTGCTTTGCAATCCCTGTGATTTAAGCTTTCTGGGGGCATGCGTTTATTGGTTCTAGTGGTTGCTGGTTTGCTCCCACGTTCAGTCGATGTTTATAAACATGCCTCAACTTGAGTTCTTTAAGATCGTCAACGAAAATATAAAATGACCTGTTACTGGGGTCAAAGATCATGTATGGGGTCCAGGGTTGTGTGATAGTTCGGCTGTTCCCCGTGATTTTGATGAAATTGCACCACAGTTTAAACGCCTCGTCAGTACAGTGCTGATTATTAATTCACCACGTGGAATCAAGGGAGAGGCGCTCTTAAGTGTTCTATCCCTTTCATTTACGAAAGCAAATTAGCAGGCGTTGGAGAAGGGCACGGCTATGAAGACCGGATGACAAAATAAAAACCATTTAAGAAGCAGTTTCCTATAATTTGCTTTTTCTTACTGCAGTCCCATTACTGTAAAGGTGTTCTTTTACATTAGCTACTATACCAAATGAATTTTTAATTACTGAAAATATCTAGACCGAGTTTGGCTGATAACTGCTCGTTTCCCTAATCTGTTTTTTATAACCGGTAGCAGAGGTTAATGTGGCGCTCTATTCTCTGGTGCTTAAGCCTGTGTCTGAACATGAATAGGCCAGGCACTCTCATTTGTTTCAACCTTAAACAATAGAGGCTGTCATAAAACCCTGCCAAATGATGCTGCAGTGTTGTTTTCCTAATCTGGACTTGCTGCTGATGAACGCAAAGCATCACAGTTCAGCCTAATGCTCCCATTTTGGAGGCAGAAATGGGCTTCTGATCGCCTCGTAGAGCAAGTGCTAGCAGTATACAGTCATTACAAATGTTACCTCTACAGCTCTGCTGCCTTTTAAAAAACATTGCACAGAAACCTCATCGGAAGAAGGGCTTTCAGACCCCGCGGGAAATGGACGGATACACCCGCTGAGCTCGTTGTTCCGGGGGCTGTCTTTGCGTGCATTCATTTAGTTGCGTTTGTGCTGTATATGTCACGTTGCTGCCACTTCAAAGCAGTTGCTCACTAGCCAGATTTTCTGAAGGTGGGAGTTGTGATCTTCAGTCCTAGGGCCTTGAAGTTACTGTCCATATGCCGCATACTTGGGCACTAAGGAAGCTCAAGGGCACAGGAGAATAATCAGGAGGGCATGGCAGGGGAACAGCACACCAAGAAACAGGTAGGGCGAGGCAGCCCGGCACCACCCCGCCTATTTCCCCACTCCCAACAACTTACCACACTACAGGGAGGGGGAGGCAACAAAATGGGATCATCCGGGCCAAAGTGCAGGCAGGCAGGAAGGGAGGTACAAGGCCACACACCTAGGTGTGAATGGCCATTGGCGCCAGCCGGCCATAGGGGCAGGAAGCCTCTGGTAGCACGCATGCATGCCTGCAGGCGGTGCAGAAGCAAATATAAGCAGAGACCTGACTTAGGGGAAAGCCAGTTTCTCTTTGGTACTCTGCTCAGAGCACCAAAAGTCATCTGTGAACGCAGAAGACGTTTTTTCTTCTTGTCTTGGCATTGCCATGCCAGGCTTTTTACAGTGAGCTTTGCGTTGCTTCGGTCATTACAGCGATCCGTAGCCCGCTCGGAAGCTTTGCCTTGCTCTGAATACCGCGCAGCAACATTATCTGGACTTAAACATTTTGCCACTGCATGCGGTGTCAAAGCAGCAAAACCAAGAGGAAGTACGAGCTTCTGTGGCAGCAGTTTTCATCATTGTGGAAAGCGGGAGAAGCCAAAGTGAGAGACGGCGTAAGAAAGCAGGAGACTTACCAGCGGTTGAAGTAAGCAGGAAGCACTCCGGCGAAAAGAAACGAGTCGGCGAGCCTGGAACACGGAGGAGCAACAACGGGCCCGTATCAGAGGTGCTAGGTAACGCAATAACAGAGTACAGTGCGGACTTGAGGAAAAGCAGTGGGTCCGTAGCGCCGACACCCTCAGTGGGGTGGCACGGTGGCAGACCTTGTTGCTCCCAACGCCCCCCCCCAGCTCTCATTCCACATTCCGACTCTCACTCCTGCCCAGCTACCCTCCTCCCAAATTAGCCCAACCCCCATCCACCCAAAGGATAGGCAGAGACCAGTAGGATGAGTGGGAGAAAAAATTGCCACAGCAAACTTTATTACACATAAAGTCAGGAGTTAGTTTACAGGTGTTCCGTTCACGCTCAGGATTCTGCGCTGAGAGCAAGCAACTTTTCCCCCCCGCCCCTTCGGGTCCTTGGGGGACCCGACGCGGGCGCCCAGTCCCTTCCTCAGCAGTCCCTCTCTACCCTTTGGCAATTTCTTTGTTTTGCAATTTTCTTTTCATTTTTCTTTCCCCAACGCTATTTAAGTGCAATTTTATTCCGTGCTTTACTTTCTTTCCATTCTCCATTTCCGCTTAGGCTCCTTCTAAAGGATGCGTTCCGGTCTCCTTACCCCTTTTTGCTCCTTTATTCTTACCCCAGGATTCCCTCTTCCCGTTTCCCCGGGTTGGCTTATTATTATTGTTAAATTATCTCTCCCCAAACAGGTCTTCCTCCAACCCATCCCGCCAGGGAGCCCCTCTCCCCCCTTCCGCCAAGACCACGATCTGCCCTAGCTCTCCCCGCCGCCTTGGTTGTCCCATCCCCTCCGGACCCCATCGCGGCCTCCTGTTCTAGAAAGCCCCATCCAACAAGCGCTACCTATCCCCCCAGAGCCCAACATCATTCTTATCCCCATCCTCTTCCCCTGCTTTTCGCTAAAGAGGGGTCCTCCCCAACTATCCCCCCTGCTCCTCCTGGCCCCTACCCCCCGCACTCCAAGGCCCCCCCCCCAGTTTCTTTTTGATCTCCTTAAGCTGCCAATCACGAAGGGCCCCCCTCTCTTGAACCCCCACTTAACATCCTCCAACTCCCAGGGGCCCCCCTTCCCCTCAGTTACCAACGTACTTGCCGGAGCCCCGTTTACGGTGCAAACTTTCAATTCACCCCCCCCCCTTGCTGACTTCATTGTTGCTTTCCAATTTTCAGTTTCCCACGATGCACTTCCCATTTCCCCCACCCAATTTTGGAGTTGGAAAGGTCTTCCAAGCCCCCTAACCCTCCCCATTAACGTGGGCCTCCCCTGAGTCTAATACTCCTGGGCGCCGTTCTTAATAAGCTGATGGCTGTGCAGTTCCCCTTGTGGTATCCGCCAGTACTTTCTAACGGGAACACCAGGTAACATCCGCTGGGCTTGTCTGCAAGAGACCAGTCGCTGCGACCGGTGTCACCGCCACGACTCACAGCGGGCCACCGGCTGCAGTGAGTTCCCCCTCATGCACCTGGTCGCCTTAGTGCACGAATCCCCAGTTATAATACCAACCTGTTCTTTTTACCCCCATTCATTCCATCCGCAACAGACACGCAGGCCCTCCGGCTAGAACCGGTGGCGTGATGAATGGTGCTGCAGCCTTCCCTGCTGGTGCTCCTCCTGTTTGCTGCTTGTTCCGTACTCCCTTGCAGGAGGGCCCCTGACCTGGCAGCAGCGTTCCGAAATGAGGCCTTCCTTTGACCGTTCCGTTCCTAGCAGAGGCCCCCAAAACCCCCTAAGTGTTGGGGAGGGGGCGTTTCGGGCCAACTAATGGCCTTTCTTAATGGGCAAGTCTATAGCGTTCCACCCCCCTTCCTTGTGGGCCCTCATTTGTAAGCCTTTTGATCACTTCTGTTGTTGCATCTGTCTAAGCAATGTTTTAATGACTATTGATTTGATAGACTCATTTACCCATGTCGTATCCTTTCCGTATGCTAAGAATCCTGTCCCATTCTTCCACCCCCCCTCCCCGTGTCCGCTCTACCCTCCCCCACCCCCTCTTCCCTTGCAACCCCCCCTGTCTCCGTGCACGTCCTCAGTCCCTCCTGGCGCCCCCTCCCTTTGCCCCCTTCCACACGCCTGCCAGAGCACCCCTCTCCTGCAAGAGAGAGAGGGGGATCCGGCTTGCGCACCCTACCTTCCCCCTAGCTTAAACCTCCACCTCTCCTTGCTAAGTGCAACTGCCATGCTGCGTTTTTGACTAAGTGCCTGTTAAGTACATCGGATCTGCAATGCCGATGAAAGGAATTGCCGATTGAACACCAAGCCTACTTTGAGCACACCGCAGGACGCAAATACCCTCCTTTACACACTAAACCATATGACATTGGCAATCTTAGCCTTGCAAATCCATACAAACAGCACGATCCCGATGTATGAAATCCCCCCCCTTATGCAACAAAACATTAGAAACGCGACCATCCCACCGTATATTGAAAGCGAATTATCCCTAATGGTCAGCGCTGTGGCCACTGCCCCCATGCCCGTTGGGTATCCAACCCCCCCGCGCCCCGCCCCGGCCGGAAGCGCACCAACGGATCCCTGCACACAACCGTCCTGCCATTTGCCTTGTAGCCCCTTGGCGGGCCTTATTGCTGCTGTACTACTGTTGAACATGATGCAAAACACCTTCCCCCACCCCATGAGGGGTGACGCATTTCCCTTTGTGTACCCCATCTATGCACAAGTTTGAGCACTGGACATACAACGTCTTAAGGTTGCAACCCCCATTCCCCAGCGTGGTCCCAACTTCCGGAAAGCCCAAAACAAATGACCTTCCCCAATTTGAAAGCGAAACCCTCACATACTTTAAACAATTACATTTTAAAAGAATGCCAAAACACCTTCCCCACACCCGAGGTAGAAAGCAGTGGCGTAGCTAGGTCGAAGGGTTTATACTTAAAGAGAGCAAAATGACTATGCGGCTAGTAGTTTGGAACAGTCTTGCTGAATCAATGTTATTTGCATGCACAATATACTTCACATTTCATCAATGCCTGCCCCTTGGATACCCCCAAACAGTAGGCCCAAAAGGACTGACTTGGCATTTTCAACTGTGGGCCACTTTCTAATTGGCGCCCGGGTCAACTTTATGCCCCGTCCGACCCTGCTCGGCACTAAGCTACCTTGCGCACATGTCCCCCCTGCACCCGTCTGCATGCGGCCCTGCGAGGTGCTGCACCGCTCCCTCCTGCACACCGCTGCATCCCCCAAAGGCCCTGTGAGCCGCTTCGCTGGTCCCTCGTGCTCCCTGCCTCATCCACTGGTACCTCCTGCACACCGTTGCATCACACGGATGCCCTGCGAGGCACGGCACCAGCTCATCCTGCATCCCATTTAACTTGAAATGAACCACGGCCCCGGCGCCCATACTGTCCTGCCCTTTGCCATGACGCCCCATGGTGCCCTTTACATGCCACTGTTTACCCTGATAAATGAAAAGCAAAACGCCTTACCCCAGCCCACGAAGGTGTGACTCATAACCTCGTGTAGCCCTCAATGCACCTGATAGTGGACAAATGAAGGCACGCCCTATGCCATGCCACTAGTTTCCATTTCCACCTCATAACAGTTTTTTTTTTTTTCTTCCCCCAATTGTAACGCGCCTTCCCCGAAACGCTAATCATTAAAGCAATCGACTTCGTGTAACCCACCCAACTGCATATATTAGTTAACCCCCAATGTAGCAAAAACCAAACGATGCCAACAACAAAACATTTCCCCCCACTTAAACACCAGTACATTGACGACCGCCTGAAGCACCTTCCCCGCCCACGAAGCAGGAAAACCACTACCTTCCAGAAAAACTCTAAACCGGTGCACCTCAAATATTGCCCACACCCCCGTTCCCCCTTGAGCGATCCCACTGTTAACCCCCACCCCGCCTGCGTGCTTAACTGCTTTCCTGAAACCCCACCTGTTCCAGCAGCTGCTCGATGTCCCCATACCTTGTTTGGCCCCTCTGCCGGGTTTCCTGAATTCCCGTGAGTGCTCCGCCATAGCCCACGAGGCAACGGAGCTCCCCGACATCCCTTTGTTGCCCATGCCCATTAAGGGGGGCCCGGGAAAGGTGAGGAGCAATGGGTGTCCTGCTGCATGCTGGAGACCAGACGATGCCAGGTCCGGCCCCCCAATTGCACCTGTGTCACCCCGTGCAGTTTTCCCCCCCAAGGCAGGCGCGCGGCCCCCGACTCAAACTCCCCCAACTTTGTTATCCATCTATTTAATTCATGTCGCTTGGCTCCCCAATTTACCCACAGCTTACCATATTTAAAATTCTTCACCTTTTCATAATCTTGCATGTGAAGCCAATGCTCCGTTCTAATACTCCTCCCCCATGTGTTCGCTCTAACCCTCAACCACGTCCTTTCCAGCCCCCTGCGGTTACCAGCCCCTTCCCTGAACCGCCCCTTTGCCCCACCTTGTTACGCGAGCCAGAGCACCCCTCCCCTGCAAGAGGGAGAGGGGGATCCAGCCCGTGCACCCTACCTTACCCGTAGCTTGCCCCGCCTGGTTTGGTTTGGGCATTGCCTAATATGGCAAACATGCTTGCTGCCCTATCTGTTTGGAGTGCTAACGTTGTGCTAGAACCCTGAAGTTTCCATGGTCGGGCCCACGGATTGCGCCTGTGTTGCTCTGTGTCGTTTTGCTCCCAAGGCGGGCATGTTGCCCCTGGACTCATAATCCTGAAATGCTCTGTGGTTGAGGTGTACGAAAAGAAGTAGTGGAACTATGTTCCTTACTGGCCAGCACTGCTCCCCACAAACCCCCATTGACGCACAATACTAGCCCCAAAACAAGCGCCTGCTGTTTGCGGGAACATCCAGTGCACTAAAGGTTTAGCTTCCTCCTACGACCCTATTTCACCCCAAAACCATCCCGTTCCCGCCCACTTCAAACAATGCATATCCACCACACCTCCTCACACCAAGAACTTATAAGCGCGACACACAAACTCGTACTTTTGACCATCGTCGCATCCGGCACTGTGTCTACATGTGCCATCGCGTCCCGCCGAGGACACTCCGTCGCCCATAAAACATGACGCATATACGGTGCCGGTTTGACAACACCCCCTCTTGGCACCGCAGTATACAACCATTTAAAGGACTCTATGCCAGACCCCACGCGGTGCGAGTGAGCCATAAGGGAAGCAGTAGTTATACCAGTTTTAATGTTGGCGCTGAGGCTGTTCTTAACCAAAATACCCCATGTCTCATCACCAACTCCCTTAAGAACCGCCGATCACCCATGACTATCCTCCGGCGAGGGTTGGACTCGTAGCTCCCACACAGTGATTACCCTATGGCCATCGAAACCAGCACTACCATGACCAACAGTCAAACCTTCCCGTTGGGATAGGCCAATGCCGCAATAAAACACCCATTGATCGCATGCCTCTGGGAACCTGCACTTTGCTGTCAATGTGCGGTGTCCCTCCAACGACCCTTCCTTCCACAACAATGGAACCTAGCGTCGCATCTGCGCTCCCATCCTAAGAAACCGTATTGTTCCCCGCCTTGCACTGCCCCCGAGCATGCGGCGGCAAGGGCGTCCTTCCATCCAGCCCAATCCAGAATCGGAAAAGGCAGCCTTGCAACCATACGTGGGCCTACACCTGTGTCCTACCTTACTCGAACCCCTGGAACCCCTATCGGCACCCTGCCGCCAACCTTTAGTCTGCTGCCCCCCGTGGCGCCACAGCCATCTGGCCATTCATTTCCCGCACCATGGTTGTTCACCTCCCTGATTGAAGCGTGGTATTAGCCTTCACTGAACAACCAACCCCTCCTGCACTCTGTACCTTGCACCATAGTTCGCCCTCACCTCGCTTTGTGCCTGCCTATTAACCCTCTGTCCCCATTTCCATGTGCAGACCCTTCATCCCCCGTAAGCTCCCCCTTTCCCCAAATGCGCGGTGTCCCCCCCCCCAAATTGCAGCAACCACTAAAATCGAGCACTGGACTATCTTGGAATTAATTCCGCCCATTGCCACATGCAAAGTAACTGCGGAATAACTCGCAAGCATTAAATAATCACGAAACTGCACGATTGTTACATTTTAAAATTCGTACATGGCCATATAAAGAGCGATGGTTGCAGCCAAACCACCACTACGCCTGACCCCCTTTGTGCCCCGGAAGCGCACCAAGTGGTCCCCCATAACCGCTGCCTCCTTGATGCCGTGACCAAATCCGACACCCTCCCACCCCTTCATTCCAACTCCGCATCGAGCAGTGTAGCTACCATTGCCCATTCCCGGTCTGGCCCCTTAGCTGCGCCGCCACCCCCCAAAAATTGGCACATTTTAAGACCGTTAATGTGCGGTTACTACTGCCTACGCCCTGCCCTACGTCGGTGGGGACCTGGGAAACTGCACGTTGCATCGTGGGCCCCCTCCTTAACAGCATCGCCCGTGCATTGAGGCCGCCCCTACCATCACTTTGACCCGACGCATTGTCAGCCCCACATTCCAAACTTCGTACGATACGACCCTTATCCTAATTACGCTGCCCGCAGTAAACCATTACCTGAATTAACCATTACCTGAATTCGATTGCACGACCTCGTTTGCCCCCCACATCTAGCACGAACCGTCTTCCGGAACAAGGATTCTCCGGCCTCACGAACACTGGAAACTCCTCATGCTCGTAGCGCAGCAGCAACTTCGACAGCAACGTCGGTGAGGAGCCGGCAAAGAGAGACCCCGCGACCCTTGTCCGTTGTATTTATGGCGCCAATGGGCGCGTGGGAGATGACGTCATCCACCCCCCCCCCTTCCCCTCCAGACTCCTCTTGCCGCCGTGCCGCGTGAGGCAGTCGGCACTAAGGGGGGGCCCCCGCCGAGGGGCCCTCCTTCGTAGGGCGCGGGAGCCCGTCGTTTCATCTGACTGAAACCAGGCCTGGCAGAGGAAAGAAAGATGCAGAATAATATTTTTCCAGCCCAGCAGGTTTATTGACATTAGACACAGACGCAGGCTCACACAAAATTAAGCTTTACCACTAAAAGCAAGTGTGTTAAAGATTGGGGTAGAAATTAAGTAGTGGCAAAAGAGGAAGCATTAAAACGGGAGAAAGTGCACAGAGCATAAGAGGTAAAGTGGAAAGACGCGTGGAAACGCCCACCACGATACAAGAAGAACAGTAAAAGCAAATTAATAAAGCGGCAGCAAGATGGCAAATTTGAATAAAAAGAAAAACACTAACCGCAGCGGAAAAACGTGGAAGGAAGCTGGTGGAGTGGGTAGCTGAAGCTGAAAGAATACATGGATGGCCATGGGTGCACAAGAGAAGAGATGAGATGAAGATTCTGATGAGGACGACATTGTGGAACTGGACAAAGCCCCCAAGGAAGAAAATTAAAGAGGGGGAGAAACCAAACTCAGCAGAGGAAGCAGACCGTAGGGCTGAACACGACAAATGAAGGTAAAAATGTGACTGATATGAATGCATTCATGAAATGATTCCTAGTAAATATATGGCTCAGCAAGAAGTGATGGTAAATGAAAAATTTGAAAAAATTGAAAAACTAATGACAGAACTGGGGGGAAAACGGAAGGTGAAAGAACAGCCAGAAAAGAATGGGCCACCCATAATTAGTCATCTACAAGCCTAGTTGGGAGAACATAACACCCAGAGCACCTAAGCTAAAGGCAACGCCATGAAAGGGGGCATTGCACTCGCACCAACTATAGTAATAAGCAACCCGAACGGGGGACCAACCACAAATGGGGTTATGAGGTTACCAACCACAGAGCAAAATACCACTGCTAGTGAGATTAGCAACTGTACACCTTTTAGAGGTGAGTGCAGGGATCCAGGCATTAATGCCATCAATTAAGCAAATGGAGAAGGCAATGCATGACAAATTCAATAGATCACTATCTTGTAACATCGACCAGGCAGCCAAGGATAAAATCTGGCGAAGGGAATTCATTGAAATATTTTCATTGTTGGAAGCAGAACAAAGGGGTTTAATGTTTACAGGGATCCCAAGAAGATATAGGAGAAAAGCTTGGCACAAAAAGCCCAAGTGACACAGAATTATGATAATTGGGGTAAAGCATTTAACATCATGGCATCTGTCATCTTGGAAACATTTCCAAATGCAGGCATGCCGCTCTTTGCATACCAAGACAAAATATATCCGGTTAGGGAGTCATTCGAAGGGGGTGCATGGCTCACTTAAGATTATGAGTTCAGAAGGACCATGGCAACACACCCTGAGATAGAAGGGGATCAAGTAGAAGCAAACGTGTATATACACAAAGTATTAATAACCAAATCACCTTGCTGCGCTGACAAAAACTCGCCGCAGGCCAAGAACTCGCAGAGTAACAGTGTGAAGGCCACCGACACTGAGCAAAGAAGAAAAACACTTTCGTAAAAAGCAGCCCTGGGGGGCCTAGGTCAAATATCCGCAGTCAGAACAGTAGCAAACCTTATATTACCAATAAAAGCAATATCACATGTTGGACATTTGAAAAAGGTTACTGTTTACGGGGTAAAGACTGCAGATAGAAACACGCCTGTACCAAATGTGGGGGTGAGCACAGCAGCAATGGGTGCACTAAACTATCAAGTAAGAACGCAAAGAGAGATGAGCCATGAAATCACTAGAGGGGGAAGCGGGGCTGGTCCTGTGAGGCGGAGGCAAAACTCTGCTATTCGGGCAGAATAAAGAGGACCCCAGGCAGAACACCCATAAGAATAAACAATTTTAGGGACATTTTAGAAGCCTATCTCAACAAGAGAATAAGCCAGGCCATAGAGGTAGATTTTACGGAAGGGTTTAGCATCCTCTTCAAAGGACAAGGGTCTAATATATCAACTAATCTCAAATCTGCCATGGAAAACCCCACCCTAGTTAAACAGAAAATACAAAAAGAAAGAAAATTGGGGAGAATTGGGTTGGGGGGGGTCCCTGGGGAAAATATGCCTTTTAGACAGTATATATGTTCACACCTGGGACTAGTACCCAAAAAGGAACCATGGCAATATAGAATGCTACATCACCCATCATAACCAAAGGATAAGTCAGTAAACAACGGATTACCCACCCCACAGACAGCAGTGTTTTACACACTAGGGATGCAACGGTATAACGTTAAAGATACAGTGAACAACTTAATTGAACAATAATAACCGCCACGTTGTTTATACTGGTATACCGTTAAGTGTGCTTTTCAATTTGATTTGAAAAGGCTGCATTAAGCAAGTGCTGCACAGTCTTGGTCTTGCACTGCAGCCTTTTCAAACCACTCAGCCAGCAGGTGTAGAAATGTATCAATTCAGCCTGGCCCGGCATCATGTGCCATTAGTTCAGTAAGTTAAGGTCCTACAGCACTAAGCAAACACGCATTGGAACAGCTGTTGCTCTGGCTGTGCAAATTGTAAAACAAAAATGGACGGCCAGTGAAGTCATGCATATCTAATTACTCTCCCCAAGGTTTAGATTCTAGGTACTTAAGTTTCTCATGGTCATGGATCGGATAGCCACCCAGTTCTGTTTTAGCTTAGAATTCTGGGATTTGTAGTTTTCCCCCCAATTTGAAAGATGGGGTACTACACATCCCAGAAATTCAAAGGTGGGAATGAACTGGATGCCCTTCTGATGCGTGTCCACAAATAACTTTAGCTCTGTGGACCAGGCATGGACTGGCTTTTAGGGCAATATGCCCATGGCCGAACCAAATAAACAAAATGCTTGTGTGGGCCAGTTTTTTGGGTCAAAGTGGGGCACTTTTTTGGCCAAAGTGGGCCAGTTTGATGAGTGACTTCACTATGCGGCTAATAGTTTTGACCACTGTTTCCGAATAAATATTCTTTTAAATGTACAATTTGCAACACATTTAATCAAAAATCTCCCCCTTAATTACTATTCAAATAGTGTTCCAAAAGGAATGAATTCCCATTTCCAACTGTGTGCCACTTTTATGTTGGTGCCAGAGACAATGTTATGCCCCAGTCCGACCCTGCTGCAGACTGTGTGAACACTGGGCCTATCAGTGCTTTCTGCTAGTAAATAAACTTCCCCCTCACTGTCCTCTGAAGATTTGCACATTGGCACTAGAGTTGTTGCTTCGCTTGATCCTTCACCCACCTGCCTTCTGCATATGGCACTGACTCACGCAGGCAGGACAGATTCTACATTCAATTTGAAGTATCCAGAGCAACGGGGGTGAAATATTTTTTAGGTCTATTCTCAATTTGTGACACCACGCATGAAAGCATTCCTCCCTATGAACACGCATCACAAGGGTCCTAATGCATTCAGACCTTGGGAAAACGGTAATGATGGGGCTGTGGTGAGCTGGTGGTCTATGCCATATGTGTGCCGATATGCATTTGAACTTTGTCATTTTCAAAGTTTTTTGTTTTTTTGCCACTATCTTTAAGTAGGTAAATGAACATTTATTGCAAGAATCAAGAAAGAAATCAACCGCGCCTACTTAATGCTGTCCCTTTAGGATTATATGGTCAGTGGTGACTCCGACATCAGACCTTCATAATACACAAGGCAGAGATGGTAAACAAGCTATAGTGATTATATCAGTATGCAAACTTTCGGTGTGTCTGTGTTGGCTATGACATTTTGACAAAAGAAACACAATGACAGGGTCTTTCAGACCGCATACGAGTGACTTTTCTACCTTTTAATGGGATAAAGAGTTGGCAAAACAAATTTTGTCGCAGCAAGGGATCATGATGGCCATGCCTTGTGGTTCCAAAAAAAATGCAAGTCGATGCCAATTTTCAAACAGATGACCTATGACTGAGCAGCAAGCTCAATGCCCAAAATGTGCCTTATAACACTTCTACTAGTCCTTCTTTCATTCAAGGCGATCAACGAGTGAGCGCCATGAAAGACCAATTCTGCAGCCGCCTTAGATTCCTGGAGGATCAGCTAAATATGTGCAGAGACAAGTTTAAAAATGCTACCTTGCTACTATCTTATGAATGCGTATTCATAAAATAACTAAAAAGCATTGACTTAATGGTAAGTTAAAGAACTTCAAATGCAAAAAGGCAATGCAAAAAAAAGTTTTTTTTTGGTACAAGTAGTTTCAGTTGGAGTAGTTTTTAATGCCATTCCATAACCACACGTGCCTGACACAAAATCATTATGTTAGCAATAGGAACAATAAATATAGTGCCAAGAAGGAAAAGGATTTACTTGGGGTTGACTGCTTTGGGGTTTTTTATATTTATAATGGATAATGTTTTCTAAACATATGACAATGGGGGATTTCGCTGATTCTATCATTGAATTTACATATAATAAGTCACATCACGAAATTCACTCATCTTTGCGGGTATTCCCTGCTGCCATACCAAAGGGTAAATCGTCCGTGACTACTGAACACCTTTTGGCCCGCAAGTAAACTAAAGGCTGTAAGGTAAAGAGTGTGTGTGTGTGTGCGCACAAGCACATACTACCGTTGGCCTCCATTGATCTGTGGCATGCAGATTATCAAGATGGCAACATGTTCATCTTCACCAGTAGCCAGTGGGGGAGCTAAAAGCCAAAATGGCCACTTAAGAAAAGCTATTAAGTTTGCTTTGCCAGTCGCAGCAGGGCCCCCCCCCCTCTCCTCCTCCTCCTCCTCTTAGTCTCCACACGTGTGTTTGTGTCTGGTGGAAGCAAGGGGTGGCATTTCAGTGCAAAGTATGTTGCAAAAAGCCCAATTCTGGCCCTGGGTACCTGGTTTTGTTTGTGATGATAAATCCGACAATTTATGACCTTTTAAGAACATATTTGTTAAGATTAGTTAACTCCACCTGCTACACTGCGATTACCATGATATACCGTCATTTGGCAAGAAGGTTATCGTACCGCCATAAAACTAATACCGTGACACCCCTACGACACATACTTCCAGGAAGCTCTCTCAATGCAGGCGAAAATGCACTAATGGCAAAATTGGATATTGAATGAGCATTCAGACTACTGCCAGTACATCCCAGTCACAGCCCGGACTGGGCTTTACATTTGGCGATACATTTTATGCAGACAAATACTTGCCTATGGGTTGCGCTGTATCATGCGCATTGTTTGAGCAATTTAGTTAATTTTTCCAATGCTTTTTGAAACAAAACCCAAGGTCACAGGCAACCCACTACCTAGACGATTCCCTTCTAGTAGGGCAACCAGGAATAAATTAATGTGAATAATCACTAGAGAAAATGATACCAATGGCAAAACACTGGGGCATCCCACTGGCAGAGGTGAAAACATCACACCCCAATAAAAATATTATTTTTCTGGGAATCAAAGTAGATTCAAGGGCAGGGGAATGCAGGATACCAGCAGCAAAAAGAAATGAGCTATTCAAAAACATCTCAGCCCTTAGGGCAAGAAACAAAGGTACAATTGGCGAAATACAGTTACTAGAAGGCAGTTGAAATGTTGCTGCCAGGATAATAACTCGGCGAAAGGCGTTTGCAAGAAATTTAGAAATAAAGACTAAAGGTATTTAGAAACCTCACCTACACATTAAGGCTAGGTGGAGAGGTGAAGGATTTAGAAGTATGGGAACACATTTTGAGAGATTTCAACGGAAAAAGAATATGGCGCACGCCATTGAACACCAGAAAAAAAAGGGTTCAGTTTACGGATTCTGTGGGAAGCAAAGGCTTTGGAGCAATATTAAGCTTGGTGTGCAGGACCATGGCCAGAACTTTGGCACACACAAGGGCTGACCAAGAACATAACTTTACTTGAGCTCATACCGATATGGCTGGCGCTTCAAATATGGGGCGAGCGCTTGGCCAACTCAGAACTAACCCCATGGTCAGACAACATGGCAGTGGTGGGAATCATAAATAGATGATCAACCTCCTGTCAGTCAGTTTAAAAAAATTCTGAGAGTAATGACCATGATAAAACTGAAGAACAATATCGAGTTAAGAGCCAAGCACATAGCTGGCACAGATAATAACATTACAGATGCTTTGTCTTGTTTCCAGTGGGACATTTTTCGCAAACTGAAGCCAGAAGCAGAATCCAAGAAGGCAGAAATACCCAAGGAATGCTGGGAGATGACAGGATGATGATGAATTCACCCAAGTCAATGCCGGACGTCGGGGACCAAGTTGAGCAAAATATCATATCAGGCACCTCTGAAACGGGTGCTAAAGCAAGCACACCAGAGTGGTGGCACAGACCCTGCTACGGGGTTCCTAAAAGGGCTTGCCAAAAAAGCACTAGCAACATATTCTGCAAGACATTATACTGCAAGACAGTATAACAAGTGTCTGGAAGCGGTGCTAAAGGTTACGCAGAAAGAGCATGTAGAACTGTTAACAGCAAATGATCTCTATCAATTCGTAGAATGGGCATACACTCACAAAATGAAAATGAAAAGGGAATGGGCAAAGAGACACTTAGCAGTGGTAGCATACTTTTCAAAGATGCAAGGGGATGTAGACCCAACCCGCAGTGCACTGATAACATATGCATTTTAAGGCTGGGGAAAAATGGAGGGCTAGCACAAGGATAAGAGATGCCTGGTACATTTTTTAAAGTTAGTAATGTTGTTGAAGTTACTAGAAACTGTGTGCACCGACAGGTACGAAGAACTGTTTAAAACGTCTTTCTCCATGGCATATTTTGGGGCGTTCAGAGTCGGCGAACTCATTGCATCCCGCACTAAGGCCGCTGATGGCCTGGGTATGCTAGAGGTTCTGGTAGAAAAGGATTACATGGCAATGGACATACAGATGTCAAAAATGGGGGGCAGTATTACATGTATGGTTTATTGTATTGAGGACAAAGGGCATTGCCCGGTTTGCATCACAAATCAGTATCTTGCACACTGGCCCAAGGTAGAAGGATGCTTTCTAGTGCATCTGAACGGGAAGGCGGTGTTTCAATTCTAAGCAGTCCTCAAAACAACTATTAACAAAGCTGGTTGGGACAGCCGTGAATTCGGAACACACACTTTCAGAATAGGGGCAGCCACAACAGCATGGCAAGGGGGTCTGGGAGCGGAAAAAGTAAAGAAAATAGGAGAGTGGAAATCTGATTGCTACAAACAAGACCAGAGCTAAGGTAACAATGGTATTTTCCCCAACAGAACGAGACGCCCCTCTGAAGCTGGCATGCATTATAGGAAATGTTTTCGTTTTTAGGACAGGGAGATGGTCCGAAGAGTCAAGAGAAGCCGGCATTTAGGAACACCATCACATCACGGTTGGGGTACAGGGGTCTAAGTTGGGAGGAAATCCATGACTAGCAGATCTGCCTCCTGTCAGGACAGCTCTGGCCTCCTCAGATTATGAGTAGTGCCAGCAAGAAGACACCGATCACACATCTTAATTTGTGAAACCTTTTTATTAAACAGACATATTACTTATTTCAAACACGGATCACTCAAAACCGCTGTGCCACTCTGAACATTAACAACCTAGAGTGGCGCTTTTCTCACCAGCTTTCGATGGATGTGGCATCTGCTTGGGGGCTGCCCCCTACTCCCAGGGCGGCAGACCGCACAGAGTGTACTCGGGTGGGGAGGGGTGGGCTGGCGGGGTGGGGTGGTGTTGAAGGATTAATGAGGCTGAATTTCCTAAGGCCCATCACCCCATTCTTCTGTAGCTGAGGATATGGTCCACCAGTCCCATGCCTGTGAACATCTTTGTTCCAGAGTACCAGACCCACCAGTCAGATCAGCGGGGCAGGGTCTTGCGTATAGCTGGGAACAATAGGGAATACCTTGGTGAGGCCGAGTCCGGCGGTCTTTGGCTGGCTCTAAAAGCCAACCATGAGCCGAGCCAAGAGAGTGGCAGTGTAATTCTTGAAATTGTATATTTTGCAAGTCCCAAGCAAACATTTAAGTTGTGCTGAAGAGATGGCAATGGAGAATGGAGGTGTGACACTGTGTGGCAGGGTCGTACTGGTGGATAGTCTACTATAATTGGGGCAGTGTGCTCAGGGCTGGCTGGCTTGCCTGCAGGCTGCAGCCTGCTCAGCAGCCAGCTCGCGCCTCACGACGCACAGCAGATACATTCATTAAAGAAAGGTAACACAAAAGTGTTAACTTTCTTTGATGAATGCATCACGTAGGAGTGCTCAGCCCCTGAGCCAACTGACGGACACCATGGTGCGGTGGCACCAGCAGTGTTCATTTAATTTTACAAAACACTGGGAGTGGCCACGCTGGGCGGGGCAGCTGCCTCAGCCCAGCCAGCTCGTAGTGAATTCAAGTGGCTGTGGAGGTGCGCATTTGCAACTTAAGTTGCAAATTGCTTTGCTTCCTATGGTGCTGGGGGGGGCAGGGCAGGGGAATTTCCCGAGCGCGCCACACAAGTTGCACAACCCATGCTAGGGGAGGTTCCATTCTGGCCGTTTATACGCAGCCTGAGTTCACCAACACGACACTGGGCCCCGCACAGACGGTTTGTGTGCACGAGACAGCTGCTGCAGGGTGATGGAACTGCCTGGTACTGAGGGAGGCAAAAGACACCGGGAACCGTGCCTGCCTCACAGCAGCAACACCAGGTGTGCGTGCCCCATAGCAACGCTAGTTGCGCAAATTATGCATTTTAAAGAATATCTATTCGCCAACATGGTCAAAACTACTAGCTGTATGAAGTAACTGATTGAACTGGCCCCAAAAAAGTGCCCCACTTAGACCAAAAAAAACAAGCCCACGCTCGTATCCCTCTCTGAAACGGAAAGCAAGCATGCCCCCACAGCCCCCCCCCCGGAGGTGGCACTGGTAACGGACCCACCCACATGCCTGCCCACTGCCTGGCTTTCACGCGTCCCAGTGTTTTTAAAAAGACATTTGTCTTATTTCATTTGGAACCATCTACTTTAACTGGCTCGTGCACTTCATGCACGATTACCTCCTTGCCTTTGGTGAGAGATCTTGTTTTGTGTGTTATGGCAAAATGTGAGTAATACAACAGAGCAGATGTGACAGAAACATACATTTAAAATGGAATTCCACAAAGCAGGAAAGGACCACATTTCTATCCTGTCTGTAGTGAGACAGAGTTACCGCACGGCAGTATTTTGGATTCCAACATAAGGGTAAGGCCGGTTATTTTGGAACAGCTTTGACAGTCTTACTTTGCTCGAATATTTGTTAGAGGCAGATTTAAAACCAAACAACCTTTTCGGATTCTAGTCTAGAGAACTGAATCAGTGGACAACTTTCCGAGGTGTGTGCATTCAGCAGGCTGTGTTGCGTGCTATCGGTATATCTGCATCCTGCAGGCATGCTTCAGTCAAACATGTGGTTTCTGAAATAACCTTGCAAGGGAACGAACATCCATAAACATCATTTTATCAAAACATAATAAAAACTTTAGTGAATTTAGATTGAAAACTATGGGCACAGCTTAAACCTTGTATGCAGCCTTGAACCCACACTAAATATGACTCACACTAAAGATATGATTCATGCAGAATCTCTCCAATCTCTGCAAATTAAGCTGATTGAGTGGAAAGAAATTCACTTTTCTTATCTGTCAAACAATGGGTATTTCTCAAGCCATTAGGTTGTGGCCCACGGGGTGTTGCTACTTTGAATTTTTAACGTTGTGTTATGCCGTTACCAATTGCATTTTCAGTCAGTAAAGTGACAAGTCTTGGATTTGAGTGAAATGTTTAAAGGGCTTTTGAAGGATGGGAGTAGTCCTGGGCCGCATTCTGTATGCAAGTGTAAGACATTGGGAATGCCAACAGTTTGGGCTTTTGTGTAGGCATGGCCAAGACACTTGCCAGGCGCGGTCATAGTGATATTAACTGCCCATTCATGGTAGCAGGTGCAAAAAGTGCAGTGAGTACCTGGGCATATTATAGCAGTGCCTGAGAAATGCCACTTGTGCACAGGTCAGGGCTGTTGGCTTTGCCAGTGTTTGTTTTTGACAGGACTTCAGAGCAGATCACAAGAATGCCTATGGGCCGAGTGGCTCTGGGATGACCTGGTTAAGACATTTCAATTGCACCGGTAGCGGTTTGCAACTCAAATTGAGCTATTGGCTCTCAGAAGACGGCTTTGAGTAATGTGCTGGTGGGGGTACTTCGGGTGCAAGGTTTGTTGATGGGGCCTGGTTGGGGTGAGCTCGAAGAGTTCCCATGAGCGGGGGTGTTTCTGGGGAGGCTGTAGCCCTGGTTGGCTTTTCATTATGGCCCTGGATGGAGGCTCGGGGAGCTGTGGGCCCAGTCACTGAACTGTATGCAGAGTTATGTTATTTTATCAGCTGTGTTGTAATGTAACAGACACATGAACCCTCCATAAGTAGCATTTTCTGTAAAGCCGTGAATTGCCCCGATTTACGGATGATGGTTTGAGGGACACTTTTTTGGGGCGCTGGGTGGGCCACTTTTTTGGGACGAGGGGTGTGCCACTTTTTTGTTGGGTGTCCGGTCCCATTTCTTGTCCCAGTCAGACAATGCTGTGTCCTGCAGGAACATTGCACTTACCTGGCTTGAGCTGTGCAAGAATGATTCTGTACATGTACACTGCAGGGAAGGAGGGGAGATATCTGCTTGACTCAAAGCTTGCTCTTCCACCCTAACTGTGCTCCTAGATTCAGCTCCATTTTCTTTCAGCCTGTTTTTTTCACCTTAATTTCCTAATGTATCCTCCCACCTGACTTGCTACTTCCCCTAACCTATGTTCTACTCTATTCCTCCTATACCCCAACAGTGCTTAGTAGGCCCGTGGTGGGATCAAGTGCTATGCAAAAATTCTACAAGTGCACTTGTGCAACAAAACACTTGCTTTTATTAAGGTCGGCTATGCTAACAAGCTATGAAGGCCCCATGATAGACCTAAGAATAGTCCCAAGGACAAACAATGGGTTTAGAAAGATTTTGAATATCTGGCAGTAAGGCTGATCTGTATGCTCCCTCTCCTGTCACAGCTGATCTGTGTGAGTGGTGGGTCAGTCGGGCAGCAGTAGGAGTGGTGGGAATATTCGTAAACCCAGCCTTCAACTGTATTTGTAGAAAACCTTACTTGAAAATAGGTGCACAGCAAGCCTTTACCCAATGCACCAGGGCAGGTGGGCTGAGTTTAGGGGTTGTCCGCTGACTTGTGCAGGCACCAGCCCTAAATTAGGTTTGGCCGGACCAGCTTGAGCCTTACTCGGCTCACCCAGCTCTAGACTCCCTGCCTGTCTACTACTGTACCCGGCCAAATTGGTGACTCAATCAGAAACTGTCACAATACAAAAGGGGCATACTGGTAATGTGATGCCCTGAGGCCAGTCCACACTTCCGCTTTTGGTGGGACGGTAAGTCCTCATGAGACTCGGCCCAGTCAGAGGTACAAGCTGGCCCCCCACCTGGCTCAGCAATGCCCTACCCCTGTATTAGTGTGAGGGCAGGAAGTACATTCCCAGTGGTGATTGTCTAATCACCCGACGGTCCTATGGGGTGGAGCCTGGTTCTCAGCGCACAGTATGGTTTCCTTTGTGCGGCTAGTACCTCGGCAGGGGCAATAAGGTGTGTGGCATTGGCTAGGGGTAAATGGCCTAAAGGGAGTTTGCTGGACTACTTATAGATCTGCAGTTTGTTTCACTGCTAATGTAAAGCGGCAACAAAGGATTCCCAGCCTTACTGTGAATATTCAAAGCATGTGAATGTATGTAGGCCAACAATGGAGAACTGTAGTTACACCTAAGTAAATGGCTTTCTTGAGCTTAAACTCCGGCAGCTCATTTTTTACGGCTTTGATTATCCCAAGCATGAATATTCTGAATCTGTCATGTACTTTCAGCGGTATCAGGTAATAATGTCCTTTATATATATATAGTCGCCGTACATAATGTCGCCAAGAAAGGTTTGTGCATTATATAGGTGACTATATATATATATGTATATATATGTATATATATATATATGTGTATATATATATGTATATATATGTATATATGTATAAATGAACCGGGGGATCCGGAGTTCCAAGACACCCCGGCATGTTCCATGTAATGTCTCAGCAAAAAAGTGCAATTTTTTTGGACACATTTTTTGCATGGTGACATTTTTGCGTTGGCATTATCACATGGAACCCTTTCAGCTTGGTGGACACATCCCTTCAAGGACTATACACAGAGTGTTAAGGATTCCAATCGGACGTCACACACAGGACCAAGACACTTGGTCTTATCCTGTGATGTGGCGCTCAATGGGAATGCTTTTTCCTTAATTTCAATTAATTCAAATTGAGCCGATACCCAACGCGTCTCACTCCCCCTTTTACAAATACCCCGGGTCACAATGGACCATGAACCAGGCCGGTTAGTGAAAATACAATATTTATTTATTTTTAGAATTCACAAAAATCACAAATTTTAATATTGGGCAGCAATCACCAATGGGGTGAGAATTAATGTAAAAACTGCTGAATTAAACTTGGTTGACCTCCAACATGAACATATCCGAAGCACAATTGAATAGGAGCACTTTTTGAATGAGGATAGATGGCACCCAAGATAAGGTTTCTCCCTGCAATGTTCCCTCAACCCACAAATAACCAAATTCTGAGTGGATAGAAAGGAGAAGCAGGTAGTCGTGGATAAGAGGCAGCAAACAATCAGAATCCGACCTTCCCTCACAAAATAAGAGGGAAATGGCATAAAATGACTCGGCAATTGACAAATTAATGTGTGATTAAATCTGAGGCAAATATGATTTCTCACACTAGCATGAATGTATAACGCTAACAATCACAGGCAAAGTATCACAAAAGCATACAGTTCACAAAGAAGATTGAAATGGAAAACCCAGGGCAGCCAATTTACACACGGAAAAGTTGCATTTTTCTAGTTTGCCGTTTTAAATGTAAAAACGTTTTTTTGGGGGGGGTTTGTGTGCAAAAAACGGGTTAAAAACACTGAATTGGAATGCGGTTTTTGGGCAGGGTGATGGATGCACAGCACAGGGACAATATGGAGGTGAAAGTAGGGCTATAGGTGAAGAATTGAGAGAGATTTGGAAGGTAGAGTGAGGTTTGCTTTGGGTAAAATGAAACCACGAGAGAGGAAAGAATCAGCTGAGAAAAGAGCAGGTTTGACTTAAACTAGGTTATCAAGACTATATTGATAAAGAGGGACACAGTAAGATCCAAGGTTGATTCGCAAAGTCAACCTTGTCACCCAAGTGTTCAACCTCATGCGGAAATTACTTTGATTACTCAAAATATGACTATGGATTTATGTTCTATGCAGGACAAAAGGATATCAGAAAGTGGCGCTAACGCTTGGAAATTCAATAACAGGGTGCACAGAGAATTCTAACCATTTTTAACAAGTTACCAGGGTATGGATTGGAGTGCTTAGAGAGTGGAATAAAGACAAAAGGGTCAGGATGGGGAGGCTATGGGCCTCATTAGGAGTATGGCGGTAAGGCAACAACGGTGCCGGTATCGCCACAGGCACTGTTACTACCGTACTGCCATACTAGGACTTCTGCTCGCAGGTGCCATAACAACCACCTGGTCTGACCAGGAGGCCGTACCAGCACCCGCAAGCAGAACATGATAGTAGCAATGGTACCGTTAATGGTACTGCTGCTACCATCCTCCCCATTCCCATTGAGCCCTATGTGGGCTCAATGGGAATGGGGACGTACCGGCTCCGGCACCCGTGCAAGGGGAATTACCGGGTCTGCGGAGGTCAGAATGGGCCAGTGATTCCCCTTTCGCGGGTGCCAGAGCCGAGATTGGGGGTAGCCATGCCGGTAAAACCGGCAAGGCTACCTTCAACCTTGTAATGAGGCCCTATGTTGTTCTCTGGGATGGGGATTATACTCAGTCCCTTTTGAATATGGGATTTTGGACAGTCAACAGGTTCTGGTCACAAAAGATTCTGGTCACCGGATAGCGGACTCTCCTGGCAAAAGACAGCTGGGCAAAGGTCTGGTCACCGGATACTAAAGGTCAGCGGGCATGCAGGTGGTGGCAAGAAGCCAGTCTGGTTTCAGGATGCTTCCCAAAAAAAGGTACCACAGCTTTTCCATTTTGGTTATGGGATTTTAGTGGGTTTTTCTGGATCAGTGGCCTTGCTGGGATAGAATCAGCTATGCTTTGGCCTTGCTGGAGTAAGGTCAGCAATGCTTTGGCCTGGCTGGGATAGGATCAGCAATGCTTTGGCCTTTCAGTGGAATCTGGAATCAGGCAAATGAATATAGCGGATCAGGAAATCAGGCGCAGGAAATTCAAGGAAGAGAGTCCCTGTAGTTCTGTAAACCACTCTTTATATAAAGCATGGTGACATCACAAAATTCTAGGTGGGCAGAACTGAGCTAGGTATGCCTGCAAGAACCGGATAGGACAATCAGTGTTGGTTTCCTCCTCTAAGAGGTAACTCAGTTTATGAGGTTGCATTTTATGAGGTGAAAAGACTTCCCACAGACCTTTTTGCCAAAAATCAACCTGAACATAATTTACACATTGGTACAGTTGTGGCATTTTAACCAATTACACAGGCAGATTACATATTTTGTGCAGATCATGCCAGTCCGACTCTCCAGTTTGTAAGACTGTTTCGTCCGTTTAACAGTTTTTCATCGTTTTTAGTGAGAAATCTTCGGCCTAAAATTCTATAACTTTATACATGGGTGTGGATTATCATTAGGTATGTAAGTATTAAAATTCGCCATGGCATCATGGATACATTCCTTTATAATACCCAATTCTCTGCCATTTCTATTCCCCATGCGGCAGTGAAGTCTGACGTCTTAAATTAAAGCACATAAAATCACATTTAAACTAAATGTTCACATTTTTGTCGAGGTCCTGTTGCAAAGATAAGTCTTACAAGTTTTATTAATAACATAATCTTTGGAAGCAAATGGGCTGGCCTTTGTCCTTCACTGGACCATTTCTTTTCTCTTCAGCTACCATCAACTGTCCTCTTCCCCAGCGGGAGGATGGAGGTTTCCCAGCTTGATTGAAGGTTTGTTGCCCCTTATCCACTTCGCACATCCGTGTCCCAGAAATCCTATTGTCCCAGCCTGGAGCACAGACGAATGTCTGAGTGTGTAAACTTTCTTTGGTTTGATCCATTCAACGTTTTTCAAGCTAGCAATTATAACTTTCGTGTCCTGGCCGTTCATGGTGGTTCCTTTTGGGGGAAGCCTTAGCTTAGCCAGCAGGAAAAACCCTGTTCTGGAGCTTGCAAACTTCAGCCAATGCAGTTTGATTCCTTTTATTTTCTTTTGTCCTGGATCAAAACAAACCTGTTAGATAAAACAGCCCCTATGTTTCCCAGCAACAAACCCCTTTACATTGCTAGGCACAGACAAGTTTTTGTTCAGCATTTTTCTCTGGTTTGCAAAAGCCAATTTTTCCATGTGTAAAGCCAGCTGGCATTTTCCTTGCAAATTCGGTTTGTCCCTTCCCTCTGCATTTCCACATTGTTTTGTAGCCATAGTTGGCTTCATGTACACCAGTGAATTGACATGTGTACAGAAAGCTAGAATTTCTTTTTATGCTTTGATTTTTGAAATTTTGTAGCAAAGGTTTAAGCGTGTTTCTGTGCATCTGAAGTAAAGCTTTTGTTGGTTTTTCTCAGATTTGGCTGACACAGCTTGCCATTCAGGAATAATGCTCTTTTCTGATGGAGCACAATGTGGATGGGCATGTCAGGGTCTTTTTGATAAAGGTAGTGTGATGAAGAACATGGCAAAATAGCATCAGAGCTGCATCATTTTAAAGGTGAAAGATTCCCTTTTTCAATGGGAACTTTGAGCTTGCAGCAAAGCAGCACTGCTTTTTCACTCCATTTGTTTAAGGCAAACAAAAACACACCCTAGTATCCTTTCTCGGGGTGCTCCCTGCTCCATCTTGCCCAATGGTGCTTGGCAAAACAGTGCAGCCATCCTTTTGTCACTGCAAAACGCAGTTTGGATGCAATAGTGCTCACAGGAGACAGCACAGCCATTTTGCTGGTTCTGCTGAAGTGCAGCTTGGTGATGTAGGGTAGTACTGCTGAGTGGGTAAATATATCCCACATGGTGGAATGAAGTTGGGCTGGTGGAAGTATCTGTTTTCTCCTCTGGAGTGTCATTCATATCTGGCCTCTGGTTTGGTGGTGCCGTCGGTGTCACCATTTTGTATTCAACTGTAATAAAATGTTAACCATTCTTGCAAACTAGCTATAAATTCCACTGGATGTCGGTCTGGAGTGGCTCTCCATTGATGCAGCAGTAGTCTCTTTATATGTGATATAAGATGCTGTGAAAATCTGTTTGGCTCTGTGTTATGGTGTCGCATTTATTAATGCCCCAATTCATTTAAACTGAGAATTTGATAACTAGGAAAGTTACTTAAAACCATCACATGATAATGTCCTATTAAATTTTAAGTTGCATTGAATGGGTATAATAAAACAATATTTAAATCTACTGTGGACCACCTTATACAACATCCACTCCATCGGATCTGGGACAACTGATCATGGTGGCCGTTTCATTGCATTTTTTACAGCATAATCCCCACCCTCTTCCACCTCCTGTTAACTACCGTAAAAATAAACTTCCCACACACTTGCCTAGCATGCCTGCTTAAACATGCAGCAAACAAATTTGGTGAAACAGCAGTTCAAAACATGCAGTGAAACGGCCACAGTGAGTTGGGCGCATTACGTCCCCACCATGCATGAGGCCATTGTGTATTTTCATGTGTTTTGGGTCTCTTTATACTTGTAATTTGTGTTTGCTTCAGGAAGCAAACCTACATTTTTTGAGAAACCGAAGTGAAAAAGGTAAACGCACAACGATGATGAGGGTCACATTGCCGCTCAGCTATGCAGCCAAGTAAGTGTAATTTTTTATTTTTTTTAATTTTGTTTTAGCCTTTCGGGGGACTCTGCTGATGCGGAGTGAGGTGGGGCAGCTGGACTCTAGGTATAGGTCTCCTGATGTGGTGTGAATGGTATTGGAGCCAGGTCACCAAATAGGGGAGGGTTGTTATGTGGATAGTGAAGGAAGTGGAGCAGCGGAATGCCAGGTAGGGGCCTTTTTTTGTGGGGTTGGGGGATCCCAGGTAGGGGTCTCCTTTTTCGGGGCTGTGGAGGATGGGTCACAGGGGTATGAAGTCAGGAAGCCAGGTAGGGGTGTTTTGTGTTGCGAGCAAAAAGATGGGGTGGCGTGATGCCAGGTAGGGGGTATCTATAGTTCGGGTCAGGTGGGTAGGCAGGATGCCAACTAGAGGTCTTGTGGCTGAGCATGGGTGGAAGCAGGTAAGGGTTCTTGCTGACTTGGCTCGTATTCAGTCCTAAGAACCAAGCAAGACTCCCTGGCTCAGCTCTAGCTGGGTCCTACCCATATGTTCTCTGGTTCCCCCACATGTTCTCTGGTTCCTCCACATATATATACATACATACACATGCGTTGAAATATGATATACCCATGCCAAAAAGGTCTGATTTTGCCCATCGGATGTATGCAAATTTCTTAATCTTGGGGTGAGAGGCAGAATTGCCTTCCGCCTGCTTTCCAGCCATCAAGTCCCATGCCCCCTCTCCATTGTTTTTTTAACCCATGTATTGGGGTCCCTGGTAACCGTAGGAGCTAAAAGCTTAATGCAAGGTTACAGGAGACGGTGGAAATTCCAAGGGGGTGGCTGTACAGGTGTTTTCTCTGTGCAAGTCTGCTGATAGCGCTTATTTTTAGCACAGCAGAAGTGCAGTAAAGGGGCCAGAAATCAAATTGGCTGTGTCGATGTTCTGAGGTGCGCTCACCATACTGTCCCTCCTGCAAGCAGCACAGGGTGGACAGAGGTGCGGGGTGCGAGAGCATGTGCCTACCACTAGCGGAGACTGGGGAGCTGACCTTGGCATCAGAAGAGCCCACACCCCAATGCCTTAAGGGGACTTTCTCTCCCCCTGGACTTTTTCTGCATGGGGGGGACTGGCGAGGGGGGGGGTCAATGGACACTTGACCTTCCATATTGACCATGTTGGCTGCACTTGGCCCCCAGACTTGAGGGCCTGATTCACACAGAGCTTTTACCTATGGGATTGCGGCATTACAAAACACCTCTGTGAATTGGGCCTCGAGTCTTCTTTTTTTGATACTTCCCTACCATATTTTATTAGCAGTTGAACTTCGTGGTGCGCATTCTGTTTTTGCAATATGATTGCTCCATAATCCTGTCATTCCTTTGCATATTCTGAGAGTGCTGTGTAAAAAATAACTACAAAATAAAACACAAGGAGTGTCATGCCTACCCCCAAACCCTCGAAACGCACTGACGGCAGGAAGCCAAGCGGAGATGCAGATGCACCTATCCAGATGCGCGGTGCTGGCACTCTGACATTACTGCACCCCTAGTGCTCACCCGAATGCACGACCCGTTTTACAACCCCATTGGCCTTGGTTCTCGGAGTACATTTCTTTTTCTCCTGCAAGGAGCAATTAATGTGACTGAGTTGTTCGGTCTAGCAGTGTAGCCATCTATGGCAAACTGCGTGTGTTTCTAGATGAATCTGTTTGGTAGCAAACGCATCAGTTGACTGTTTGCTAATGCAGAAGCACGACTATTGTATATTTTTATATCCAGGCTGAAAGCAAGTCCTGAATTTCGTTCGCTATTCAGTTACATATCCTGTCCATGGGGAGCCCGGACACATTCTCAAAAAAGCAACAAGGTCTCAACCGCGACATTTCTTGCCCGTACTCTTAAAATCTCTTCAGTGATAGGCTATTTGCACACTTCCATTCCAGATACATATACACCTCCTAGTAGCGGTCGCTATGTTCTGGTTCCAGTGCAACAGCCGTCTGTATAACAGTTTTGTAATAAAAAGTAGATTAACTTTTTGTTGCCCACCCCCAGCATCTCGTTCCTCTGCGATTTAGCAAGCGCTAATACCATAGCTCTGAACTCACATGCTGTTGGCGGTGTCATCCTCCTTATAATCGGCTCACTCGCCTGCCAAGCTCCCTACACGTCAATGGGCTCTCACCCACCCCCCCCCCCTAAAAAATCTGGTGTTTTCACTCGCCCTGACACGGTTGAGGGTTCTGACTAATGCTCTCCTGAATGAGACTTACTCCAGAGGCTGAGTGTATCCTTCGCGGGATATGCAATTGTTTCTACAGTATCGGAGTAAATTTCCACTATATCACCTTCTGTTAGCTGGGAGAAATAACTTGCTAGGGATTCTGGGGCCAACAAAAAAGCAGGTTCAAGAAGGAAACCTGTAGTGGTGTTGGCTCATGAGAAAGGCCGTTATTCGGTCTTTTGAGTTTTACTGGACCGAACTGTCATCAAAGGTCTCCCTCACGCCTCCCCCTCTCGCCTCCTCTCAATTTCATTTTTGCCGTTTACACCGTCCTCTCATCCTGCTCCTGGGCAGTGCTTTAAATGGGGGGGGGGGGGGGTGAGTGTAGGTACTCGGCAAGCTATGAAGTCGGCCATCCCGGCACAGTGCTCTTGCCGCTGGCCGTTTTGCTGCAGCAACTTGGGTACAGCGCATAGGTCCCTTTTAGGCACACGCCCTTGTCTGCAGGCAATGCCCAGTGCGATTAAATAATGCGACATGGAGCACACACCTTGGTAAAGCAGAGTATGTGAGATCCTTTCACACAAATTCCAGTTTGTTTTGCATTGTGTTAAAGTTTGAATATCTATATTAATTAGACTTTATTTGTTGCATATCAAACTAGCAGATATCATAGCTCTAAACAAAGCTCCGGATGGAGAGTTTTGTTATCGCTCGCTTCATTGCATAGTAAGGAATTCATTAGGTTACTGGAGCTGTGTGCAAGTTTTCATTCGAAAACGTCCCATCAGAACTCCAATTACTTAAACATTTACATATTAGAATAGGCACGGCTAATAGCAAACATCTTTAAGTAATTTCCCAGGTTTTCCAAATCAATCCCTCCTCCATCAAACGACACCATTGGTAACGGGTAAAGCCCGCTTAGCGAAACAGGATTTCGCGCTGGTGGCTGAGAGCACAGTAGAAGCATGTTTGTCCCTCCTTTTGTTGTGCAGGGGGGGTCTCTCAAGGAGACATTATGGTAACTGCGGGTGTTGGCGAGAGGAAGGAGAGGGCGCTACTTTCCGCAAAAAAGGCTGCGGAACCATAGTCCTGTACGTTACAATAAAGTGAAATGAAAAGCTTTCATTTTAACCTCGCAAAATAGTTGAGTAAGGTAATCTCTCGGGCGTTCATAAGTGCAGGTGCTCAAATGCTAAAAAATAAGAAGTGCAGCTACTGGGCCTGCGCCTGGGCCTTATTCTCGTGCAGTCATTCGTGTGCTGGAACAGACAGCGCCTGTAACCTGCCTCCTAGGCGCTGGTTGTTAGTTGGCTGTTAGGGGGCGCACGTGTTTCACATCTTCAAACCAGCAGCAGAAGTGCCGGCCACTGCCGTGCTTGTTTGGAATGAAGGATAACTCTGCAGATGATGCGACTGTGACCGCCCTGGAACGTCTCCTTTGAAGTTGGATTTTCAGGCGCTGGATTTGCGGGCGGTGTTTGCCATTAGCGTACAGTACAAAGGGAAAACTGCCTGCAAATTGCCTCATCTGGCCACTAACGAAATATTAACGCTTGGCCAAAGTGGTGTAAGCTGTGCAAGCAGTGTTCAATTTCAGTTAAACCGTTGTGGTTGCATTCGCATAGCATAATAGTGTCAGTAATAATACAACATTGGAATGTTGGCATTTCGATTACGGACGCTGCAGTGGCAGAAGGCAACAATGAAGCATTACAAGCAGGGCTTTAAGTGGGCCAGGGATAGCAAGGACCGAGCACTGGCAATCTCAAAGTGGGGCCCAGCCAGGGCTCCCCTGTCCCTCCACACCGGTACGGCATCTATGGGAAATTGTCCCGTAGTCCTCTCAAATTCTCGCGAGGCTTGCAGGCTGCAGGCGTGAGAGAAAGTTGCAGCATAGCCCGGCTCCACAGCCTGCAACATTCTCTCTCGGCCCTCACAGGACTTGCAAACCTCGCTAGGAAGCGCGAAAGAACGATGTGGCCCCGACGTCTGCAACCACCAGCCTTGAGAAAGTCCTGAGACACGTTGCATGCCATTTTTCTTTGGGGTCTTAACGCCTGCTGCTTTACTGTATCTTGTTCTGCCCCCCCCCTCTCCTTTCTACTACCTGCTTTATACTTCTTCCTCCCTGTGCTATCTGCCAGTGCACTCGCCCCTCTCTCCGTAACAAACGCACGGTGGCAGTCTTCCGCCACCACCTACGTGCTGATCTAATATAGGAGTAGGGCGCCCCCTCCGTGCACAGTCGTGCCGAAGCAATCCGGCAATCCTTTGCCAAATATTTCATGGGTTTGTTGCCCATTAAGCTCAGTTCAACGTCTGGGGGTACCGATAATATTTGATGTGCCTCTTCTCAGGAGCATTCCAGTGGCCTTGATCACAGCTGGCGCATAAAATGGTTTCCTGCCGGCACTCAGTTCCCAGCCATGGGAACAAAAGCAACTGCCTCTTCATTGGACTACTACTGCAGCTCATGGCCAGGTAAGCAGGAAGCAGAGGCGAGCAAAGGCAAACACCTCCTTATCAAGCTCCCATCCAGGTTCTCCGAGACCCTGGTGACAACGGGCAACATGTATTTACACCATTCACTGTTTGTGATTAACATACATCACTTATGGGTTATGGGAGCACTGCTGCACACCAGTATCTTGCGCTGCATGCATCAGAGCCTCCCATCCACCATACACACTGGTGATCTGATCCGACGGGCAAGGCAAGGTAAGTTACACCCGGATCCTGCTACTGCTCTTGATTTATCTGTCCAATATGTTTGTCCTTTTCCCTCTTCCTCTCCTTTGCCTTCCCTCTCCATGTGTCCTTCACCTGACTTTCTCCCCCCTTGTTTCTCTGCTTTTTCTGCCACCACCTTATTCATCTGCTCTTTATATGTCCACTGTTTATTCTCTTTCCCTTCCTTTGATGTTCCTAGACCGTCTCCCGACCGCCCTCTATCCAACCTCCCTACACCTCAGCAGGGTTGAAACTGGCGCAGTAAGCTTGAGATGCAGGACAGGTCCATGAGAGCTGAGTGGGCTTGGTTGCTCGTGCAATCTAGGGAAAACTACAACTTCCCCAGATAAGATAAACTTTGTGGCAGAATACCCAGCAGCCTTGCATACCAACTCTATATTATGGTCATCTGGCATTTCATACTAAGACAGCACTTCTTTCCCGCCTGCCTTGCTCCCTGATGCCTTGGTAAAACTTTGCTGCTCTGGGGTATGAGGATTTGCTTCTCCTGCATGACCACGCCCTGCCACAATCTGAAGCAGGCAGTGCTTGCAGTGGTGCCCGAGAACCTGCTCCACTGTTGTCAGCAGAGACTGGGGGTGGACTGGGAACCAATAGACCCTAGAAGGAAGGAATGTACCAAGCATACTGTTTTACAATATGCACTTAGTTATGTAGGTCAGATCACTCTTGAGCCTTCTCTTACATGTGTTTCTTTAAACCACGCCTGCCATTTCTTCGACTACGCCTACCAATTTGTACACCACACCCATCGCACAAGCCATGCCCCAAAAGACATTTTTGGGGGATTGGAAGAAATGGGCAGGGGTGGGGTCGGGCTGAAGCATGAAACTGTCTCGGGCACCAATGAAAAAGTGGCCCACAGTTGTAAATGGATATTCATTCCTTTAGTGAGATTTTTTCAGTAGTACCCAAGGGGTGCTTTGTGTTAAAATGTAAAAAAGTAAATTGTGATATTTAAAGAATATATATTCAGCAACAATGGTTACAATTACTAACTGCATAGTGAAGTAACTCATCAAACAGGCCCACATTGGCCAAAAAGGTGGCCCATCTTGACTGGCCCACAGTAGCATTTTACATTTTTGGCACAGGCATTGCCCTATTTGCCTATAGGCCAGTCCGAGCGTGGCGGATCATCCATAATGGCGAGGGGGTGCCCACCCAATGGCCCCCTCACCCATTATGGAGGAGCTAAGGAGCCAGCCCAGTGGAACAATGAGCACTCCCTCAGCTGCTTTTTCCAGCTGAGGAAGTGCTCCTGGGCTGGCTGAACTGTCAAAGGAAAGCACTTTTTCCCTTTGACAGTTTAGTTCAGTTCCCCAGCTGCACATGCTCACTGAGCCATGCAAGGCTGGGACGTTTTGCTTCGCCAGCATTGCATAGCTCATTGGAAATGCTGGCTGGGCACTGCATGCCTCCTCGCAAATATGGACAGAGCAGCCTGGAGCAGGACACTTCAGCACCCACACACAGGCCAATGCAAAAGGTAAAATATGTGTATGGATGCGTGTATGCTTGAGTTAAGAGTGAGTGTATGGTGATGGATGCTCGTGTGAATGATAGCTGTATGAATATGTTTGTGTGTGTTAGTTTGATTTGGCCCGTTGAGCTGATTTTGGCAAGCGGTGGATAGAGGGGGAAGGAGGGTTGTACAACAGGCATTTTAAAAATGCCTAAATGCCTTTGTTGCACAATCCCCCTACCCACCTGCCAAAATTGGCTCTCCTTTTGAGGCATTGTGCAGCCCAGGGGACAGGGATTGTATTTTTTTTTACTAGATTTCTATCATATATTTCCAGTCAAAAATACCATGCTCTTACCCCTTGACACCCGAGCACCAATTGCAAACTATTTGGCTATTTACCCATTTTTTTTTTAAGTATGCTCTACAATGCATCATTTTTTGGTCCAGGCTCCCTCACTGCGCTCGGTCACTATGGCATTTTTGGGGGCAATATTTGTGCCCCTCCACTTAAAAAATGTACCAGCCGCCACTGGTCCTCAGACTGTGTTGGGGGGGGGGGGTGTTACGCTCACTTGGTATCCACGGGGACGCCACCCAGCTGCGCCCTTCTCAGCCGCTCCCTGGTATAATCAACGGGGAAGTTCTGCCTTGTTATGGATTTTGGCGTGCTCTCCGTCCTGCCTTCTTGGCAGGGGCGCGTTGTCCTTTGTGGGCGAGTGCGATCTAGTTACTTCACTGATGCTGCCCTTTAGTCTTTCAGGTAGGTCTTATTACTGTTATACTGTAAGCCTTTCTTGGATTCAATAATGTCTTTTCTCTCTTCTTAGGTGCGCGGAAGTTCGCTGTGGAACGTTGGCTGAATTTGGACTCACCGGCAGGTGATGGTGTTTCGAGAGCGCCTTGATGCGGTAAGTAGGCGCTATGCGCAGCGGTATGATGCCTTCCCTTTGCTAACCTGTTGTCTTTTGTTCCCGTAGGTTGCGGTGCTCACCCGGAGCAAGAAGTCCCAAGGCGGTGCTGGTTGATGGGCGACTTGAGAGGTAAGCTGCCGGCACAATTGTAAATGTCTAATGTCTTGTTTCTCTCATTTTGCAGATCCGACAGTCCGGGAGGCTCGCTGTTCCTTGGATGCTGTTTGCAGGACCAGAGGGCAGCTAGCGGTGGAATCACAGGTAAGCTGCTGCTAATAACGATGTCCCTTTTGTTTTTCAGGTGCTGTTCTTCCGAGGTTCGCAGATGCTGCTGAACACGATGAGCGTCTCGTTGCAGGATTGCAAAGTAACGCGAAGCGTGTTCTCCAAGTCGGGTGTGGTTTAAATAGCATCAAGAAAGTAGTCCCGGTAAAATAGTCCCTAGGCTACCACACCCAAAACACTATACCGCATAGCTTTGTTCCAAGGACCCATGCTATGTGGATACCTCCATGTTGACTGGCATTGAAATAAAGTAGTTCCCAAGCACAGGTCTTCATTAAGTATGATCCTGGCGCCAAGAGGGCCTAGGCAAAGGATGCCTAAGTGCCTAAGCTTGTTGGCGGCCCGAGCCGAGACCCCTTCTGGCCCATGGGCCTGTCCGGGGGGGGGGTTCAGGAAGTGGGTCGTGACATGGACCCAGGAACTGTGGTGGGAGCAGGATGGGTGGGAACCATGGGATAGTGGTGGGAGCAGGGTGGGGATCGCCCAGGGTGTGTGATGGAGAGGGAAGAGCCCAGGTACTGGGTAGGAGTGGGATGAGGGAGCCCAGCAACCATGATGGGAGCAGGTGACGGTGCGCTATACATATGGTCCACTTCGCAATTTTTGGGGGGGCGGCCTGCCCAAATTTTGCTCAGGGGGGCTCAGACCAAAAACGTTTGATCACTGTCCTACTTAAAGCACTGATTACAGGCCAGCAGGAGAGGCTGTAGCTGGTGTTATCAGCCAACAATCGAATTATGGGCCCAAGGCGAGGTCAAGAACACATAACAAGTGTAAAGGACGATGCACCTGTTACAGCGCTCACCCACAGGGCTGAATTGACATTGTAGCATGAAAGCAATAAAAAAGAGGTTAAAGTTTAGTAACAAAAGAAACCCCTTTGAGAAGGTGCTTAGAACCTTGCAGTGAGCATTGTCCTGGTGAGATGTTGGCTCGACGAGACATTCAGCAATTAGGCAGCATTTTCAGAGAGAAACGTCCATCTTTGTTGCAGTGGTTAAAGCCCTGGTTTGGCTCATTGTTTACAATGGCTCTTCAACGATCCAGTGATGGAATGTTTGCTAGATGTCCTATGTCCCCTCATATATCTCCTTTGTCTTTACAATCATTGACTGGATTTAATTTAATAGCAATAATGCCCCACTCCTCTTACCTTTACCAGCTGATAGCCTGTCTGTGAACTTGGGACGAGAGAGTTACCACATCATTATGGTCCACAATTGGGACGAGAGAGTTACCACATCATTATGGTCCACAAGATGAGGCATTCCTTATTTATAGGTGTTCTTATTAGGCAGGTTTATATTGGACTTCCCCTGCTGTCCAGGTACTGCTGCCCTTGCATGCTAAATTGCAGGAAGGTACCTTTGGTTCTGGAAGACTATAGAGAGATGTTTTCATGTGTAGGAATGTGCACTTCTTGCAGCATTTGTATTGCAACCTTTGTCCTGCCTTGTGTGATTTACACGTATTCCAATATGTTAACATTTTTATATTGTGCGAACCAGACATCATAAAATTAAGGCAAGCACTTTACAAAGGAGAACTTGGGGTCCAGCAGACATCCTACAAAAGTACCTTATAAAGAACAACAGTACAAAACAAGACAAATCAAACACAATTGCACCCAAATCCCCTGATGGTAGGATAACTAACAGGCCATAGAAAATAGAAAACCTGTGACTCTGTGAAATACCTGGCCTCAGAGTCGAGTCTTCAAAGATTTGGTAAATTATACCACCGGAAGTTGATTAATTTACGGAAAAGGAACACTTCATAGGAAACACACTGTTGAACCTATTCACTCTTTAACAAAGCTTGCTCCTACTCTTGACACTCTAGAGATTTGAAGTTTGTCAACTAGATAGCCAGGTTTATTAGGATAAACGTCCTAATGTATAAGGCAAATGGTCTTCAATACATTCCTAAATTTGAGCTGCCCCCCAGACTGGAGTAATGCAGTGAAACCTATTGGGAACCAATACCGGACTGGCTGCAGAATGGAAGACTGCCCTTGCAGGAGCAACAGAGGGTTTAGGAAGACCCACAAGAAGAGATTTAATCATGACCACTCTGGACAAAGCCAAGGATTGCACCAGAAGTAGAAATTCGGTAGAAAAGAAGGGCCTAATAGCTTTTGAATGAAATTAAAACATTGATTTTCACAAAGATTTAATTTGAATTGTGAAGGACAGAATAGAATCAAAAGTAACAACCAAAACTTTGTCAGAGGAAGCCAGCAGAGAAGAAACACAGCTTAGATGAATTATATAGTTTAAGAAGGGAGAAGCCATTCCTCACTTTGGTCCTATGTAGGCCACCCAGTAGGAGATACATGCACTGCAGAGCTGCACAACTCAGCAAAAGCTGTTTATTATCGAGTACTGGCAAATAGAGACCTCCAACCATGCCCCTGTGACTCCATGTAGAGATTTAACAGCATGGGCACAGGACCCGTGCGGTAGGTCGAAAGGTGGGGTGATAGAGGGGTTGTAAACTCATTCCCTCCACCTAATGGGCTGTGAATGCCCAGGCAGAAAAGAAGAGAACCAGAACATTACATTGTCCAATATCCCAGACTTAAGGTGCATCATGTTCAGCAGCAACCCGCAGTCGATCGCGAAGTAGGATGCTGGGACATTCAATAGTAGCATGAGACCGGCACCACCGTTATCCAGCCTGCAAGTGTACATCGTCCCAGCACCTGTAGTGTCACCATCTCTGATGCAACCAGCCCTAAAACAAGGTCGGAATTGAGCCAAACGTTTTTTTCCATGCAGCAAATGTATTAAATTCTCTCAAAACTTCTCCTAGACCCCCCAAAAAGCCTGAAAGTGACTGATCTGAAATTATTTGTATACTTAGTCTGAAGGTTCCTTCAAACACGTCATTGCTTGTCCAATTTCCAAGAATTGGGAAATAATCCTGGCAGAAGACTGGCATCCATCATTGCTCATGAAATGCACCTGTGCAAAGTCTTTAGAACATCCTGCCTGACCTAAAGAGGTCCCTTGGAGAAAGAGGAGGACACTGCCCGATTCACTGTTATTGGATTCTAGATGTTCATGGACATGCCTGCACAGATGTGCCTTCTTGGATTGGCGGGTCATGTTCAGCATGTGCCACTGCAGATGGTAGATTACACACTTGCCTATTGTTAGGGTGCAGACGTAGCTGCAGGCCACAAAGCGGCCATCCTTGTTGGCATAAATTGAAGAATCCTATCAGTCCCTATAACTAAAAGCAGTTTCTTTGCCTCAAATAAAGCTTAGGATAATGTCAGAACATCAGTCAAAATCTAATAGTCTACTTTCCTGTGTCCCAAACCTATTTCCGTCCCTTACACTTCAAAAGAAAACTATAGAATAGGTTACAACCTGATTCCAGAAGGGTGGTTCCCTCCTTCTGGATGGTTTTTGGCAGTTTGTAAATTATGGGGAATATCCTGCTTCCCCTGCCCCCCCACCTAGGTTTTTCAGTATAGTTGCACACAGGTTGGGGAGGAGAGGGGTCTCCCTTTGCCATGCAATTCTTTATAGTTCCACAGAGGTCGGGGTAATGCTTCCCTTTCGCAGGCCTTTCTTAGGCTCTTCAATAATTTCACTGTTAATTTTTACCAGAGTATGTATCTTTCCTTCTGGTCTTTGCTTGACTTTTGCCAAAGGATATTTCCCTCTTCCCCATGTCTTTTCTTCCCATTATGTGGGTCCTAGACCCCCTTCTCGGGTTTATGTCTCTTAATCAGGCCGGTTCACTATCCTGCCAGGGATTGTCTTGCATGTACAGTTATCCAATTCTCTCAACATGCAGATCCCAGACCCTTCTCTTTTCTGGTTTCTTTTGGGGTACTCTCCCTCCCAGTATTGTTTCGTTTCTCAGCTCAGTCCCACTGGAATGAGGAAGATCGTTCTGCACTTCCTCACAGCCTCTAGGGGTTCCCAGTACCTTCCCGGTCCCCCTCTGTGTACCTTCTAACTTAGTCGGCCAGGATTCCAGGCCTCAGTAACACCAGCAAGCTTCTCTGGCTTCCCCTTGGCTCTCACAGTCTGATCTCAGCTTTCAGTGGCTCTGCCAGGCGGGCTTCTCCCAGCACATCAAATGTTGCCTGGACCACTCGGTTAACTTCCTCCATGCCATTGGACGTCTAGTTTCCAAACCTTCAGGTGAGTTTAGGCTCTCCTCTGCCTTTTTGGGATCGGACTTCTTTCTCCTGGCATCTGGGTGTGCAGTGCATCTTCTATGTGTGGACTGACTACGAGGAAAGCTCTTTGCAGGTTTTATGTTTGGTGAACTCTTGAATTTTGGATAGACAGTATGTTTGTCTTGGTTCCACGTAGGGTTCTTAATTGCCCGGCTCTTCTTCGTGTCAGTACTTGTGGAGCCATCTACTCCATACTTTCCTCACTCTTCCTCATCATTGTCTATTTGATAGACAGTGCTACTATGCATGAAGTAACTAACAGAAGAAAGCATAGACCTAGAGGATTAGGGTGCGTAGGTCCTATCTCTGTTTAGATCATTTAGGGCAGAATGGTGGTTGACATACCACATTCTCCTTTAATAGTCTTCCCTTCTCATGCAGAGGAGATCTCCACCCATAGGATCCTCCCACTGAGTACCACCCCCAAGGGGAAAATCGGGTAGCAGCCTCACCTCCCTGACCCCATGGAAAGGGTCCACCTCAAGGGACGAAGTGATGACATTAGGGAATTCATCATAATATCCATTCAAAAGGATCCATTTTTTTTTTTTAATTTCATTTGGTTTATTCAAACCTTTAAAATAACAACACATTGCAATCTTCCAGTCTCTCCTTTCAATTCCTAGTTTCCTTCATCAATCTGAAACATTTTAATTTCACACACACAAACCAGGTTCCTACTCCGTAACAGTTTTCTTAATTACGTAAACCCAGTTTCTCATTCTCCATGTGGATAATATGTAGGTCATGGTGAAGTATGGCTTAGTGTTAAATGTTTGTAGTTTAAAGGAAAATGAGGAGAAAAACAGGAGGTTAGGCATGTGCTGTAGAAAACTGGGTGGCCTGGGGAGACAAACATTGTTGAAGGTGAATCTGTTTGGGCTGATGTGGGAAACAAAGCATGTCGTTTAAAGAAGTGAGTCGTGAGATCTGGGGTGGGACCACGAGACTCGGGAAAAGATCTGCAGTGTCCAGAAGGATGGCAAGAGGTATGGGGGGAGATGTTGTGAGACCACTGATGGGGGGGGGGGTTATTGCTCTTAGATGGAGGGGGTTGTACTGGAGATTTTACTGGATTGGCTTTATGTTCAGGTCATTTAATTTTGCAGGAGACTGATGTAGGGTGTCTGTGCGGCAAACTTGTTCTTAAAGAAGCTGTAGGTAGGGCTAGAGGAAGTACCATTAAATGGGGTAATAGCCGCTATTATATCAGCGCTTGGAAGCTGGAGAAATCTGCACTGATGCACTAAATAAAAACATGCATCTGTATGCCTCTTGAGTATTTTTAGACCACGCTTGCATGGCCTGAATTTATGACTTTAATGTTTGAATTCACTTTCTCAGACGCAGTTGGTCATTTAAAAGCAAAATAAGCTATGCCTTTTCTGGTGTTCTTGAGAATTAACCTGTTTATAATTGTGTGTTTTTATGGTTTTCTCGCCGTTTGTTTTTATGAGAAAAGTCGTGTATGTAGGTCTCTCCTGCCTGTCATGGGACGTCTCTTTCCATCTACCTAGCACAGACCTCCATGGCGTTGTTTGCTTCTTTTTGTGCGTTAAGTTGTATAATTCACAGGGCTATTGTGAGTCAGGTGCTCCTACTCCATGACTGGCAAGACCTCGGACTCTTGGCCAAACAGAGGACTGTTCATCTTAATCAGCAAGAGGCAAGGTGGGGGTTAGGGGGAGGAACTACTGCCAGTCGCCCGCAAAAAATCATCAATCTAGGACTCTCTCCAGTACTTGATTTCTAGGCAAATGCGTTCACACCTGCGGCCATTTCTTTCTCTTCTCATTGAAGTGGGTGGTTCCAAAGGTTTTTTTTTTTTTAAAGCCTTCAGCCAGTTGGCAGTGTACTTGGCAGCCAACATCAACAAGATTTTTCATATCCAACCGGCGCCAAATGATATGGGGCCGTGCATTGCATAAGTCTGCTCCGACCTTCTCTGGCCCTTGAAAATTCAACTTCAGGTGTTATGTTGCGAGAGTTGGGGCAGCCCCTGCCTGCGCAACATATTGTTAGTCTCGCCTGCCATCACATACGGTTCCACTGCTGCGCTATAAAGTCAAGTTTCACTGATAGAAATTGTACAACTCTCCCACCATGATGGCACCAGTGGCACCCCTTTTGGGAGTGCGCCCTTATGTTTAACTTGACTTCGCCTGCTCCCACCTGATAATTGCACCAGTTACTCGCTCCGGATTGAATCCTGTTGAAGTTGACTTGTCCTAGTAGTTTTGCCCACATGTGAGTTATACCAGTACTGTACTTTTGTTTTTGTCCTGAATGGACCCCTGTGAAACCTGCTTCATCACTGCACCTTTCCGACTCCCGACTCCCTCCTTAATTGCACCCGATATCATTTGTGATTGCGCACTTGTGGATATTTGATACTGGCACTTTGCCCATGACTTCAGTCCTATGATATTTGCACTTTAACTCTGAAACTATGCATAAAAATAAAAGGACAGCGTAATTATTTGCTTTGAAAGTGCTCCGATCCCGTTCCAATGGACTGCATGTCCACAAATATGGAGGAAAGGGGACTACATACCAGCAGTAAGGTAGTCACTATGGTGAGTAACTTTGTCAAACTGAGGCAACTGGCACCATGTGAGCCTTTTATGCTAGCAACACAGCCAAGCACTGACAAGTTCAGTGACCATACGCATGGTGCACAATGCTACGGAAAAACCTTTTTAGAAGCTGTGAGCAGACTTTAGGATATATCAAAGATGAGATGTATGCAGCAGGAACATCCAGCCAGAACATTACCAGGGGTAATTTGTTCTTCTGAGGCTTGTGACTTGCTTGGAATCGCATGCTTTGCAAGTCAAAGGATATCTGGGGCTTCTCGTAAATCTATCCCTGCTGTTACTTGTACAGTATGCAAAACAAGAGGTGGTTGCCGGAAGGTTTGGACTTAATCATAACCTCGCTCTGGGCAACCCTCCAGACTATGCCAAGCAATTACAGAAGGGGAAAGATATGTAAATCTGGCTTGGTCCCACCCCCAAAAGGGGCAGTCCAGACGGAACTGCTAGGTCATATCCCTTCTACAGGAGACCAGAAGCATCCCCAGACATGTTTCGGCCTCATTGGGTTTCATCTGTGAGGAGTAGCTTGGGTCTCTAGGCCCAGCAGCCTTGGGACCAACATCTGGGCATTTCCCCTCTTGTAATGGCTTGTTGGACAAGGAACAATGGTCTGGAGGGTTGGCCAGAGCAATGCCAGAGGTTGGGATTTATTCTAAACCTTTCTGCACTGGGCATTTCTTTTTTTTTTTTTTTGCTGTAGCCTCCTTGAGTGGGATGGGTATGTCCAGACGTGGATGCAGTTACTGCTTGCTAGTGTATGCAAAATAAGCAGATCCACAGCCTCAAAAGACAAACCTTACCTTCCAGTAATTGGGCATTCTGCTAATATGTTTAGATTCACAGGCAGACAGACCCCCACCCACCAAACCCTCCCCCCTCTGACAGAGTGCAAGGTACGACATGTGAAATTCATACACCAATGTATACAACTTAATTTAGTTTAGAATACGGAGGAAAAGTATTCATTTTACTTTTCAGTGCTCACACTGCACTATACACTTGATGCAGCTTGGGTCAAAGGGATCATGGGTACTGTACATGTAACAGTAGGGATAGGATTACCGCAACACCCTATGGATGCCTTTTTTTGACGGGTGGCGGGGGGGCAAATAAATGCTCAGCCCCAACCACTAGGTGTTGGCCTGTGCAAAGCATGTGAATCCAGGCAGGTGCTATCGGATCATAATTGTCATATTTTTATGTAGTAAAAGCAAAAGATGAATCCATGCACTAATGTGCCAATAAACCTGACCAAAAAACAATTTTTTTCAAGAGTTAATGAGTTCAGAAAAGCCTTTCCTAGAGGTTAAAACGCAGGTAAATGTTTCATTTTGTCCCACGGCCAAGGGGATATTAGTTTGTGCTGGGAGGCAGTCTTTTACAGAAGTGTCTGAAGGAGCTGTTTAGTTCGACTCCAAGGGTTTCCTATGGCCTAAACTCTGCTGGAATAGTAGCTCTAGATGGCCACCCAATTAAAGAAAACTCTCACATAGCTTCAGGGAGTCTGGAGAGCACTACCATGGATCCAAGCAGCAGTTCTGCAGGAGGAGGTTTTGTATTTTCCAGGAGAAGTCACTGCACATTGTTTGACAGGATTCCTCAGACTGCACACTCTGATGTAGGATGTACTCCCATGACCTTCAGGAATTTTAGCTTGCATATCCAGACCGGCAGACGCATCTAGATAGATGTTGGCCTGCGTCGCATCTGGATAGGATCGATTGAAGGATAACATGCCCGTGCCTAGGAAAAACGTGAATGCTAACATGTGCCACACACACCTAGAGTTGTGAACACCAGCCTGCGTGTCGCTCAGATGGAGTTGTGAATGTTAGCATGCCCACACCTGGACGGGTCTCTAGACACTAGCCTGCGCCGCATCTGGATGGGGGTGTGAGGGTTGGCATGACCACACCTGGATGGAGTCCTAAACATTGGCCTGTGCCGCGTCCTGATGGGAATGTGAGGGCCAACAGGTGCCACACTCAGACAGAACTATGAATGTTAGCATGGTAAAGGTCAGGTAACCCACTAACCAATATAAGCTCAAACTCTGCATACTTATCTCACTCAAACAACTCACACAACCATCTCTCGCACAACAAGCCGCACGCACTTCACAACACTGCAACAACACATAAGCCGGAACAACAGCACACGCCGACTGACTCCGATCCGATAACCACACCAAAGCTCAGCACACGGTGTATACTGAGTTGAAGCTGCCAACAGAACACGACTCCTCTCACTATCCTACTCCCTTCTTCACCTTACTAACCCATCCCACCTTTATCCTTTACAGATCTGCCTGAGCGCCTGGGGACCAATTCCGTCGGTGACGGTGCCCGGTACAAATACATTTAACATCTCAACAGGGTGCAACATTTGCACTCGCAACTAGCCATTGGCTAGTGATAATTGACTCGGGCGAGCAAGAAATGGTGTGCTGCCTGTATGCATAGAACTTGGATGGCAAGTGACTTTTTTTTTATAGCTGGCTTGTAGCTTCCAACTTAAAATGTGGCACCCTGATCTTAGCTCATTGATCATTGCGCCTTCAAACTCTGATTTCCTAAAACATTCATGCGCTTATTCTGCCTAAACTCTGCTCCTTCATCTATGCAGTTCGTCACCTTACCTGATTAAAACGATGTTAATCACGTCTCTGGATTGCTGCATCTTACCTCTTCTTGACACATTCCAACATCTGCATTAATAGTTTCACCTCATGAACGCCTCCTTCCTGGTCTGATGCACTTGGTCTGCTACCTTACCTTGCTGCATCATACCAATGGCATCCTAACCATTGCTTCGCTATAAGTTCACTCTCTAACCTCTTCATGCGCCTTATATTCTATACGCAGAATGTTGCCTAATGACTGTTGGAGCATGTGTGCTGCTCCTCATCCAACCAGGGAGCTTCGAATGCAGGCAACTCTAATCACCTGCAAAAGCCTGCATTCCAAGCTTACCTCTCTGCTGCGAAGTTCTGTTGTCCCTTCTCTGTTTTGATGCCCCTCTTGGCAACTTTTGCCATACTTTCCTGTAAGGGGCTCCTTACCCCGGCTTGGCGCACACTCTGTCCTCTGCTTCCTACCTGTGCTGCTCTTTGACTCTGCCCATTCTGGCTTCCAGAGTGGGTAGTCTTTACTTTTTCCTCCGCACACTGGGCTCATCTTGCTGCCATTTCCTTCCCACAGATTACACTCTGGCTCACTCGATAGATTAAAGCAGGGCTGTCAGCAATGCATTGCCTCCACGTCCACTCTTCCTCGTCACAGTACTTACCTCATGAGGCCCATGCCTCTGGAACTTCTTCCATTTCTTTTATTTCCTATAACTCCTCCCCTTAACCCACAGCATCCAGTTTAATTTTTCCTGCCTCTGGCAGGTTGGACTGTTCCCGGCGCAGGGATCTGGGGAGCTACAGTTACTGGCCCCCTGGTGAGGCTGTGTGGTGGGGCCTCCGTTTCCTCCAGGTGCGGCATGCTCTCGGGCCCCCTGTGGGGCTTGGGTCCTGGTTGAGCAGCAAGCATCTCCTGTTTTTTTTGCCTGGCCCTAAGCCGCCGTGGAGGCATCGATCGATGCCTGAGTCCTGCAGGGCGCAGGGCTTCAGTAAGGAGATGGGGGGGGGTGTTGGACCCATGTATGCCCCAGGGGAGTGGGGGTGAGGGGATTGGGGCGCTGAGTGGGAGTATTTGCACGCCTTTTCCATTCCGGTAGGTCCCGCAGGACTCGGCGCTCTGTTTGTTGCGGCATTACGGCTGTTCGGTGACCCTTACAGGGGACGGGAGCTCCTCCTCCGGGGGGGAGGGTGATCTTTTTCATGTTTCTGTTTTGTCTTGAGTGGAACGCAGAATCTAACGCCCCGCTCCCATGCGGGTGGCTTGTTTGTTTCACCTGTTGGTGGGGTTTTCTCCTGTCCTGCAGTTGATGTGTAAGGGGGGGATCCCGATAGCTCAACAGGTGGCTCGTGGGTCCCCCAGAAACAACATGCAGGCTTCAGTCCACCTCTCAGGCATGTGAAAAGTGAAATGGCTGATTGAGGTGCAAGTCAATTTTTTTAAACTCGGCTAGTGGCGTGCATGTTTGTTGTTACGGCACACCATGAGTGAGCGCTCTGCTGCACTGGGCCCCTTGCTCTGTCCTTTTGCTTTCATATGAAGAAGTCACGGCACACGTGTTGTCTCTGGAACACTGCAGGACCCGGTGGACTACAGGTGGTGTTTGTGCCTTCCGAGGGTGGGTTGGCCCTTCCTCCAGGGGGAGGCATAGGGGAGTTGTTGTTGTTGTGTTCTCCGTTGGGCCTGTAGTTGTATAACAGCAGTGACTTCCCGTTGCCGGGGGAATTGGGTGATTGTTCTCTCCCGAAATTTAATGGAAGTCCATGTGTTGCTGTCATTAATGATTTTGCTGCTTGTGCCATGGGCCAGTGAAGTGCTCAGCTCAGGCTTGTTGCCCTTTTTTCCTCTTCTTCCTCCTCCTCTCCAGAGCTTCGCAAGAGGTAGATGAAAATGTCGGCTATATGTTCCTTATCCGGGAAGGACAAGAAAGGAAAGGTGGGGTGCAGTGGTCAAAGTGAGCGGGGACGGTCGGGTGCTGGTGTTCCGCTACTTTGTTTTTCACTGTTCACAGCTCCTCTACTTTTTGCAACCATTTTTCACCATTCCAGACCTGTTTTTGTGAAATTAAAGCACACTTCTCCTTTTCCCACTGGATGTCTGTTGCAGCAAATCTGCTCTCTTGTTGCAACTCGATTGGCTGTCAACCGCCATGACTGCAGCCCTGGAATGCTGTGTTGCACGTTGCTCCCTTCCTTACTACTGTCCCCCTCGGGAGTCACAGTTCCACTCCTTTTTTTGGTACTTACTTTAATGATGTCCTCGCTAGTCTGGTGGGTCGCTCCTCTGGGTAGGCCGAGGAGGCGGCTGTCTGGGACCCGGTGGACGCTGGGGTGGTTTGCAACCTGAAGTAGGTTCCTGCTGGTGCACATCTGGCCCTCGGGGTGAATATCTATGGCTCCTACACTACGGAGGCTGTAGTGAGTGGTTCAGGAGGTTAAAGGTGGCCATTGACGGTGGCTCGGATTGTGCCCTGCTGCTAGCTGACATGCTGCGGCAGGTTGCCCTTTTGTCCGATCTGGCATTTGATGGAGTGCGTGGCTTGCCCTTGGCCATGGTGCTTGTGTGTCGGCCCGCAGGCATGTGAGTCTGTGGGATTTGATAACGGAGGGGTCTCAGTGGGCGGCCGCGCTTTAGCTTCCTTTTGATGGTTCCAAACTCTTTGGTGATTTGCTCTGTACTGCTTCTTCCGGAATTCTTAAAGATGGGTAAGGACATTGCAAAGGCAGGACATTGCACGGGGGTCTGGTTGGTTTCCCTGGGTCTCCGGGTTGTATGTTACCACGTGTCTCTTCGCCCCTGCCAGATGTAGTTCTTCCGCTTTACAGTGGGATCTCGGCATTCAGTTCTGAGTGCTCCTGTTGAGGTTGCGCTCCACCCCCATGGTGTTGCCCAGGCTGGTGGCTCCCCTGGGGTCGCATCTTAGCCTCATGGGCCTTCAGTTTTCCCTACATGGACGCCTGGTTCGTCTCCGTCTGGTTTTCCGGCCATTGTGGGACTGGGGGTTTTCTGGTGTACTGGGGTTTGTCTCTTGTGGAGCCCTCTCAGGATCTGGTTTTTGTCAAGGCTCAGATTTACTCCTGGATGGGATGGATTTTCTGCTGTCCTGGGGGAGGGTCCAGCGCCTGCTGTCTGTTCTGGGCAGAGTTCTCAGGTGGCAGTGTGTCAATGCCACCTATTGATCATGCTTCAGGGGCCCATGGCGTCTTACATCTTTCTAGTTCGTTGTCGCTTGGTTGCTTTTGGCCCCGCTGCTGCGGATCGCAAGGTTAGTGGAGATGGATGGGCACATGGCCTGTAGCCTGCTCTGGTCTCACACAGTGCAATGAGCTCATCTGACACGAAGGGATACTAAACGTTGCAACAATGAATGGCTGGACTTCGGTGAGAACAAGGCTCGTGTGGAGCTGGCAGGAGGCGGAGGGGGCTCTGGCTGTCTGTGCGCTGCGCTGGGGAAGGGAGAGCCATGACTACTGAGATCATTCTTGGGCCTAGTAAAAGATGGCGTTTGGTGTAGCACAAATTGAGTCTCTCAGTATTTTAGGAGAGTCTTGGTTGTTTGGTTGTTTACTAATATTATGTAGGGAAGAAGACAGAGAGGAGGCCGGGGGCGTCCCCCCCTTTAGCATATATTGCATCTAGTCATTGCGGGAATAGTAAGGTGGTGGAAAAGACCACCTCTCCACTAACACCACCTTAGCTACACTGAGTATCCGACAAGCCACTCACACTCTGTATGTACTACATTTGCACAGGCTAACACATCCCTCCAACTGGTCTGTCATGCATGGCACTCTAGCATTCCCTGACTCGCCCGCACTCTAGGACCAGGATCTGCAACATTTGGCTCTCCAGATGTTTTGGACCAACACTCCAAGGATCCTTCACCATTGAATAGTCTTCCTGGGGCTGATGGGAGTTGTAGTCCAGAACATCTGGTGAGGCAAAGTTTGCAGACTTACTCTAGGGGGAAGTCTTGTTAGCAAACAGAATAAGATACCTACACATTGATCTCCCTTCTGGGTACACAACACAAAAGCCCTCACCACAAATCACCTTAAATGTAGGTACACAGAGATATCGTTCTTCCAATCTGCACTCAGCACTTAAGGTTTTTCTTCTCGACGCTTCCTCTTTTCCCACTAAGTCCCCTAACTCTTACTCTTTCAGGACCTAGATCGAAGAGCTCACAAGTATTATAATGTGCATTCTTAGAAAGAGATGCAACTGAGTGTTTTTAACATTTAACTTTAGCAAAGCCAGGTAAATAAGTCAGTCTACTTGGAGGCAGATTCCTGTGATGAAGTCACATTACACGGGTCACCTGTGGAATGTTGGGGGACTTTGGGTGGTGGGGGGAGTGGACATGCGGGGATAGGTAGGAGATTTCCAGGCGCTAGAATTGACACCTGAAATGCAAAGTGGGTGATCCCTCGCCCCGGCCTCCCCCTTAAGTCCTTTCACCAGACCCCATTTCTTTACGCCTCAAGAATATTGGTATGCATATTGGGCAAGCAATCTTTTCTTCAAACCCAGGGAAATGGGAGGAAGAAAGAGGTGCCACTGTGTCCACCTCCATACAACCGATTGGTTATAAAATATGCTATGCTTTAATTCCCCAAGGGGTCGCTGTCCAGAATTAAATAATGTGGGTACGATGAGTAGGGCAAATAATGCCTTCTATGCCACATCCTAGCCCCACTCCCGACCATCAGGCCAACCCTGCACCATACCACCACAACCAACAAACCAAGAAGCAAGCACACAGAGGTTCCCCAGCACACACTTCTCGCACTCTAGGTAGGCAGACCCATGTCCTTTCATCTGCATTGTTCGAACGCCTGGCTTGAGATGATGGTAGGGCCGGCCCGGGGGAGAGATTTCCTGCAGTTGGGCTTGGATTTGTGGCGCTGCACAGCTCCAGTCACTACCACCTGATTTCAAAATGGCAGCTGTATTTTTTTTTTTTTAAACTCTCGCTCATCTCGATGAATGGAGATAACTCACGCTGATTATGTTCTCATGGAAATTTGGGAAGGTCAAGAGAAAAAAATGCTCACCTGCAAGTAACGGGATGGAGACCTGGAAAATCCCTGAGCAGAGAAGGCTTACAAAGGAAGCAATCTGGAATCTTAACAAGTAATCAAATGGTGCAAGAGCACGATGTGAATATGCAGATTGTGGTACAAACTCGCACAGCTCTAGCTTCACAGGTGGAAACAAGGGCAGTGGGATAAAGAAAGCTGCAAGCCTATTGAGGGCTAGGTAATGTGCACTGGCTGAGAGCATAACCAGGAGAAGGAAAGGAGCTGCAAACCTGCTGAAGGCTATAGCTCAGTCTCTGGCAATCCTAAGCGAAAGGGGGAAAATACTTACTAGTAGGAGTTGATAGAGGCAGCTGGGAGCAGAACTTCTGGAAAAGAAGGCAAGAATCGAGCTGCGTGCTAGATCCCAAAGTCTGTCGAAACGAATCTGGGCCAGGACAAATTGGCATTAGATAGGCCCTTTTCTCTTTTTCAGTAAACCCATTCTGACACTTTAGAGTAATTAGCTCTCTTGAGTTTTGCTTGAAATCCTCTAAACCCAATAGATGTTGGACAGTACCATCATGTTATTTTAACGGCTCTGAAAGGACCCAGCAGAGTAACTCTGTGAACCCAGTAGCTTCGCACTTTACTCTTGGAATAAATCGATTATCTGGAAAACACTCTTGCTAATGGCTTCAGTTAAACCATTGGTTTGGCATAACATATTGTTGAAAGTCATTGTGACATGGATTTAGAAAACTGAGGATGTGCTCGAGGTCATTCTCGTGTGGCATGTATGTAACCCTCCACAAAGTGGCAATCCCTTGTACACTATCGTATATTTATACCATTTGCATTTTCTCATGCAGCTGGCTAATGCCTAACATGTTCACCAATCTGCATGCTGTACTGCCCTTGGACACTCCGACACAGGGTCATTTCATCCCAATACACTGTGCCCGTCGAGTAACTTTGGCAGCTCATTCTGTAAAGTCCCAATGTTAAGAGCAGTGACAGAGGCTACTTCACCCTCCTTGAATGGTAAACTCATTTCCATGATGACTTCAGTGTGAGAGTGTTGGAAGGCGCTCTGAGGTATTACAATGGCAGTAAACGCTTGTCTTAAGGAAAAAGCTGGGTCCATTTGAAACAATCGATTTCAGACAAAACTAAAATGGGTATACATTTTTTTGTCACCCAGTTCATTTTAACGAATTGAAAATGTCTTCATATTCAAGAAATTCTTAAGACTTCAGTGGCGGGAATGAGTGTTTCCATGTAGACACCCTTTGACCTGTGGTGATGAGTCTACTCACCTAGCTAGTGACAACGCCCACTTTGTCTGTCCTTTACTGCACTTCAAGCGGGAGACGACCCAGGGCAATAGGGTTACTCCATGCGAGATATTATATTTCATTAATAACTTAAATATGCGTTTATTTACTGCTCACACCTCCTAGATTGGACTAATGGGAAATTAAATGCCTACTTTCTCTGAGACTTCAGCCTCCCATGCAATCAAACCACCAAGAAAAGCAAAGAAATACTCTTTGGGCTTCTGGTTGCATTGAATATAAATCCGCTCATCCCTCAAACCTCCCTTAAGAGGCAACACAATCAACCTGATACTCGCCGCCTATGAAAATATCCCTTGCGTACAACCCCTGCATTTATACTTGACAGGCCTGGCTGCTATACTGATTTAAGTTCATCGTAAGCCCCATCCATATTAAACTAGCAAGGACGATGCACTGTTCATTCAGAAATCTCCATATAGAAACACTAGACGACCTCATCTTTCTGCTCGATTGACTGCTTGGCAAGCATTGATGACCTGCTCAGTGTAATAAATGACCACCTGACAGTCAGCACTCTCAACCTTCCTTAGACACAACTTATCAAACCAAAGCCCTCTGCACCATGATCAACAGCAAATTATCAATATTAAAGCAAGATCAGGTCTTTCAGAAAGCGATTATATAGACCTCACTGCCCTGAAATCCCTCAGTGCGGCATACAGGAAACTCCTCTCTACATCTAAAGCCCGATTCTGCTTTTACTATAGTCGCAGCATCCAAGTAAAGCAACGTCCTCCACAGGATAGTCAAATGCTGGCCTCAACCATCTGCTAGAGCTGACAAACCATCAACCAATCAATTAGAATGATATCAACGAGTCCTTCAGACACAAAAGACAAGAAAAAATTACGCATCCAACCACTCATCAGATCCCCCTCCACCACACATCCCTCGATGCATACATGGATTGAGATTAGAACGATCACCCTTGAAGACCTGATCAACTTTTCTGTCCTCCTACAAAGAGGACATCCTCCTATCTGTTTGAAAGCCTTGACAAGGAAAGCACATTCACTGCTCCTACATATCAGCTCCCCTTTGAAAGAAATTTTCTGAGACCCAAACAACTGCCAGATGTTTTACTATTGAAGATACCTGTACGCCACCCGATCAGCATAACTGTGATTCTGCTGCACACCTACCTTTACTTGACAAAATCATAAAGAAAACGGTTTTCCGCCTCTTAATTGAAAGGATTACAGAGCACTATCCTCTTCAGAAGTAAGGCCTTTGACCCAAATGCAGCACCAAGACCACCACTATCAATATCCGCAGCAACACTCTTTAGATCCTGGACATGGGAGACCCCTGCCTTCTGGTACGGTTTGTCCTGTCGCATTCAAAACAGTTGACTACCCAGCACTAAACATCCTGGCCTTACGGTTTGACTCTGATGAAGCTGTATGAAGGTTCCTGGCTACCTGGCAACCATCCACCACAATGTCTAAATGGAAATGAACGGATCCCTCTGATGTCTGCTAACCCCCAGAGTCCTGTAGCAAAGCATCCTCACCATGTTAATTTTCAGTATCTATCATTTAGTTAAACTCTTGGCAAACCACAGCAGTAAGCTCTGCTAATATAGAGTGTGGCATACAGCTCTTTCTGTAGGTCAACTGTGCCACTATTCACTTTATAAAAAGTCTGCTTTCCATATACAAGCCTGGATATCCAGTACCTGCGTTGTGCTTAATCCCAGTGACTGAATTCCTACCCCTTGACAAGCACAGCATAGTCCAAAACGGACAGACAAAAATTAAGCTTGATGGTTTCCCCACCCATCATACCGCCCATGCCAACTCACAAGTCTTCAATGTAAATATGGAACGCTGTTCCAGTCTCACAACTCCTAGAAAACTCAAATGGGCAGCTGTTGGCTCACTTTTTGGCTCAAGGTCAAGCCCCTTCACACCAACCTCAAACTTCATGTATATTGTTAAAGACCTCATCCTCTCCCACCTGGTCAGAAGCAACTTCCTGCTTGCTGGAGTCCAAGCATCCTACCTGGCTTTGCTGAAAACCACCAGCATGCTGTAGCATGTCTCCTCATTAGAGTGAAGAAATTCAAACGCAACACACCCGTTCTCAAAAAACTACACTACTTGCCACTACTGTAGGACAGAATCACCATCATGATAATCTGCATCACTTAAAAGGTGCCGACAACAAAAACCCCTTCCTACCTGGCTCATAAATTCACCATCTGCGGAGGGCAGTGAACACAGAGGAAGCCATAAGATTACCAGAGTTTTAAAATCCAGAATCTCAAGAGAAGAAAACAAGTGATCTCAATGTCACCTGGCTTAGTAAGATTGTAGTTGTCTTCCTTCTCGTCCCCCTCCCTTTCCTCATCGTGCCTTGAAACACTTGTGTATACGCGCGTTATAAATGCCATATCCTGTCATAAGCCCCCTGCTTAAACAGACTGTGGAACAATATCCTGACTATGTGCCTCATGCACTTAGGCAAAGAAACAAACCTGCTACCCTGCAAAGAACATCTGGTCCACCACTGATCTTCGACACTGGCAGTGTCTACTTTCAAGTCACTGCAGTGCAGGGGCTGCATTTAAGGTATGCATACATGTTCAAAAAAGTACATAACTAGAAGGATGTCCTGGTGGCCACTTAAATGTTAAATATATGCCATGCCTGTGCTTGGGTATGGTGGTCAACAACTATTAGTTAACCAAGCCACGTCATTTTGATATCATACATGTGTCAGCCCTGTGAGTCCAGTTCCGTTGAGGATGATATCTTGTGCCACTGCTGGCAGGACTGTAGCCTTGGGAGTTGCATCTTTTTCTTTTTGTAAGGGCAGGTGACACCCTTCCCAGAAGACAGCCACTCAACAGGAAGCTGATCTGGGCACAGGAATGAAAGGGCACACCCATCCTCAAAAGGAGTAGCCTTACACCAGCATGCTGCATATCTAAAGGCCTTGGGAAGGGAGGGGGTGGGATTAGTGTGGATAGGGGGGGGAGTGCTTTACAACTGGAGTAAGGTTCCACCATCTTGTTTCTCTCTGCCATTATCTATCTTTCTTGTCCCCTCCACTTCCTGTAGCACTTAGCATTTTCAGTGTGATGTCAGGAGGCGAAGTCTACTTGTTCCAACAATAGGGATTGGACCCCTAATACACACTAGCTTTAGTCCAAGCACACTGGGGGCTTTTGCCTTTTAAAACCAAAGGGTTTTCACCACTTCCTTGAATAATCTTTTGTGCTACATCCCTTGAAGGTTTTGTTGGACCTTGTTGGGAGAGCAGTTCTTTTCAAAGTCCTCCAGTTGAGCAGTGAAGACAGGTGTTCCAAAGCAGTAGCAGGTTCTGTACCCTAACTATCCCCAGGGGCCATTGGGGGTGAGCCTGCTGCTGTAACTAGACCTGCAACTCTACCAGCTAAATTGCTGCCCAGGAGCTCACTGTGTTGAAAGGGTATTAGGTCAAAAGACCTTCTTTAAAAAAAAAAGAAACAAAACGATTTTGAAAGAGCGCTCTGTGACCACACAGAGCAGTCTTTCTAAGTCGACTGTCACCCCCTGCTACGCACACGAGTCTGCACAGGGCTGACAGGCATGCCAGGACCCGGAAGCGCCGTCTGGGGAGAACAGGTAAGCATTTGTGTGTTTGTTTTGGTGGGGAGAGTCTTGGGTGGGGAGGGAGGTGGCAAGCACTGACAGGTGGTGGTTTGGGGGGGGGGTCTAACCCTCCCGATTTGGAAGAACTTCTGCAAGACCGAATGGGCGATGAAGGAATGTCATTTTTTAGATTTTTGTAGGCTAGATATAATCGGCAAAAAAAATCTGTCTTTTTGTTAGGCACTAGAGCCGTTGAAGGGCACCCTGGAGGCTGTGTGCTAGCCTCCCGCTTGTTTGGGAGTCTGAGGAAACGACTTGGCTTGGCCATGAGACTCTGGAGTGGTACTCCTGGCTCCTAAGAGCCTGGACAACCAGGATTCCTGCCATATCACCATTAAACCACTGTGAGATGTGATTAGAGTATGTTCAACTCAGTTTGAACCACCAGGACCATCGGTAGCTGCCTTTGGCACTCAACTTTCGAACCGCAGTCCGTGCAGTCAAAGAAGTTTGCAACTGCACTGCGCTCATTGGTTCATCTTTGCCTCAGCTCGAACAGAGAATTGGATGCTGTGTCGTCATAGCTCAAAACTGCAGTTCACACCACCAGCCACTTCATCGCTGACCGCACCACCGCTGGTGTTTTTCCTGGACCGCATCCTTCAAGCCACATCAAACCGCCTCACCTGTGCATCCCATGATCAGCCTGACCACTGAACCTGGGAACCTCTATCTGCAACACCTGACCCACTTTGAAACAAAGCCTTCTTCCGGTTCAACCTCACTATGACACCCACTTGCCACTGGAAGACTGCCTCCTCTCGAACTGACTCGAAATAGCAAACGGCGCTGAGAAGCTTTTTTTGCCATTATCACAATTCCAAGACACTGCAAAAAGTATTATTGCCTGATAACTGCATCCCTGGTACATTTTGGGCCATAGAGACGGCCTAGGATAAATTAATCCAGTTTACAACTCTAGAACATATCCTTTGAACATTGTGCTTTTTATTGCCTTTTCTCCTGCCCCACCTCATCACCCAGAGTGCTGCATCTGCTACCTTTTTGTATATTCATTGTTCTTTTTATAGGAGTGAGTTGTGGGGTAAATTTAGCCCCAGGACCATAGGTGAACTGGCCATGGCCAAGTTGGGCCAAAAGGTCCAGACATATGGAATGTCATTGTTCGCCAAGAGGCCAGAATTTAATTTTGAACTAACAAATATCTGAATTTGGTTTTCAGAAAAAGGAAAAATGGAAATAAGAGTGTCTTCTATTCAAATGACAAGGCCGAAAGCCTGAGAGTACTTTCCATTACATTTGACAGATACCCGAAATAGGTGCATTCTGCAGTATGGAAATTAACCTCTACAGATGAAACGCCATTTCGAGAACCCAAGAACGAAAATGTATGTTTTGTATTTCAAGATATGGGTGCCTGGCTCATGTAGAAAAATGCAGAATGTAAAAGCATCATTAATGGTGCTGTTCATGGGAATTGAGGTAAGAGATGTGCTAAACCCAGTGACTGCTAACCCCCCCCCCGCCCCTGCGAGATTTGAAGGGCAAGCCCTGCTCATCTTCGCCCTAAACTTAACAGACACGTCTATGAATTCCTTTGAAGCTCACAGACCCAAGAAGGGAGTCAAGGCTTGTACATGGGAAGAGGGTTTAGTGGGTTGAGAGGACATCACTGATTAAAATTGCAGATAATGGATTGTGAACTCCAAATTATACTCAAAATTCAAATTAGTTTTGCAGTGAGGTACTGAGCTGTTTCCAAGTGACATGTTACAGGAGAAGTCAGGGGACAGAGTTATCCCCCCTGATCAAGGAAAATAAGAACGTAGGTGGTCAATCAACCGTGGGAGGAAGAATGTTAAGTGTTTTATTTCATGCTAGTGAGGGATAACGAGGCCTGCATACAGATAACAAAAATGTGCAAGTTAGGTTAAAAATATGCATGCAGTTAATAGGATGCCATAGGTTGTATGGAAAAGCATATTTTGTCCATTAACATGAGAACCGTGACACTTGCAGACATGTTTCAAATATTCTCAAAGCTTATGAAGAGCCCGATCTGTTGATGGGTCTTCCCTCAAATATCGACCTTGGGAGCCAGAGTTATTAGCTAAAATGTGATTATAGCTTCCCAGAATAAATAATGGATGGGCGATTTGGGAAACGTCTAGAAAATGTTCTTGGTGCTCATTTTTATCCTTTTTAAAGAAATCGCAAGAATCTGCCATGCGCACCTGCAACAGTGTGCTGACATGAAAGACTGCATTGCAACCAGCATGATCAGACCAATTCTGAAATATATAGTTTGGGACACTGTTATAAAGTCTTTGTCATCTGTAATTTGAAGAAAAATTTCATGTTGAAGATTTTTACTTGATATTTGAATTGTTCAGAAATGCCATTTCAAATGGGTGGTCCCAGAACTCCCAGAAATGGAGCCTAGTGACTCAAGGCACCAATCGGAGGGACAGGGCTAGACCTTACCCAAGGGAAAAAACAAGAGCTGGCCAATAGGGATAATCGAGCAATAAACTGGCACATTTTAATGTAGACATTTTTGTGGGTGTGGTTTTGAGATTTTAAACCATACCCACAGTGGGGGGGGGATATTTTGCCTGATGATGAACATCAGATGAAAAGGAAAGAAAGGCTTAGACACTGGGAACTGAGCAGAAGGAAAGGACCAGAGAGGGGACTGCTGGAGAAAACAAAAATTGCAAGGGAGACAGGAGGTGGATGAGACCAGGAGAAAACTGAACTAAAATGTGACACCAGGAGAGGGGCGGGGGGGGGGGTCTTCTGGATTGCCATCCATCATCTGGTCTAATTGCTTCCAATGAGATGACCCAGGATCCCTGCTGACTGTTCCAGTGCATAAACCCAGAGGAATTCTTAGCGAGTAAACCTGTCCAACAGAGCACAGTGTTGGTGGGGTTCTGTTTAAGTAAATGCCTTACCCTATATAGATATTCAGTGGACAAGCATCCAGGAGTAGATCCCTAGTGTTTTCTTATTAATTTAATGAACTCCCACATAGGCAAAGAACACAGGTGCGAGGTCGGAGAAATTCGAAATCTCCTATCCCTCTCCTAGCGCTGATTACAAGAAAGTCTTTAAAATAATTGGGGATTACATACTAACCTTTTCGCCAACTCCAAAAATCCTCTAAAGGGAATTGGGGCATTTAAAAAACGAAATTTTGGAATGGTTTAACAACCCCTGAACCCTGTACCAAAGCGGAGGGGGTGGTAAATTATAAGTGAACCGCTAGTTTTGCGCTGGGCAGTAAAGTGCCTTCCAGGTTAAAAAAAATTGAAAAAACTCATTTAAAAGCACTGATTGTGAGAAAGGAACTCCGAATTGAAGAGAGGTTTTTCGCTGCATAGTGGTAAAGGAAAAAGGTCCAATATATTGAGAAAAATATTTTGTTAAATAATAGTTGGGTGAATACATTGATAGAAATGAAGAGTGCACAGAGAGGTCAGAAATAAAGAGCGCTGCACATGTAAGATTTCTTTATAACCATCAAACAGTGTTATGTGTATTTAAGTGAAGCCAATTACAAAATGCCCTGCCAAATAAAACTGTCATGTCATGTTCGAGGGTGCAGCATTGATTAGGATTATATTTGGGGGATTGTTATGAGTGACCCAATCATCTTATTTCTTCTCCAGACCTGGGTTTCTCTTTGCATGTGACCACAGGGAATAAGAGAGTCAAAAATAAAAGTGCACCTGTTGTTGTCTTTGATATTTTGTGAATTTGTATTTCCAAGTGAATGGTGTTCAATTTGTTGCTATTGAAGTTTTGGCGGAAGAAAAGATTTGGTGCAACAGAGTAAGGTGGCGTGCCTTCTGGTCATTACTGTGTGATGTTAATTTTGCCTCTTCATTAATATCTATACTTTCTTCACACCTGCCTGATTCTTGGCTTAAGGGCCGAGGGATAATAGTGCTGTGATACTCCGCAGCTTTCACTAGATGTCGGCCTATGCACAGCATGTGAATCTAAGCAGATACAAGCATCAGAAATACGATTACGGTGAGTAATTTATCATATAGGACATCTTTATTTTGGACTGAAATACATTCACACGTCTCAAGAGTATACTAATAATAATTTAGCATTTATATAGCGCGACAAACCCTCAGGTATCTGAGCGCTGCTTATTATTACCCACATTGTGTGGTGCTCATTTATCGACCTCGGAAGGATGAAAGGCTGAGTTTGGCCCTGCTGGGATTCGAACCTGCGTCAGCAGGCTCCGCACGGATGTGCTATCGGCTCGGCTTTGATTTCATTTACTAGAAAAAGCAAAGTAGGTAGATCTCTTCCCTGTGCCTTTTTTTGCCTTTGATTGTGTTGGCACTTGGCTTTGTAAGGGTGTAGAAGTATGAGTCAGACACAATGGTGATATATTTTTGGGCAAAGACTTTTATTAACACAAAATGGTTGGGAAAATGCCTCTTAATCCATAAATACTGAGTGGTTTCCCTGTCTGAGTAAACAACTGATAATGTCAGGAGGTCCGAAAGTAAAATCACTGTTGCTGTTGTGTCAAACACCTACTTCTATCACTAACACACACACACACACACACACACACTCTCTCTAAGATAACTGTGCAAGGGCATTCTTTAAAAAAGAATCTGTGCTCTTGGTGTTCTCAATAAACAGAAAAGTTCCCAGGTTCGCTGGTAATAGGGTGATGAATAGAAATGTTCAAAACCACCAGATTCCAAGGAGTAGCGCTCCTTTCTCCAAGACTTAAGATGCTGGATGACAGATCAGGTTAAGCCTCTTATTTTTCCAGTCTTTATATCCTATTGACTCAGGACCCCCTCTGCCAAGTACAAGATTCACTTTATTCCCAGTGTCTTTGACCCTCCCCAATCTTCTATGTGGGTGCAAGTGCCAGACTTGCACAGGTGGTTCGGTGTCTTCTTTCACTGGGTCCCAGACCAGCTTGCCTTTCGACCTTGATTTCTAATATGAGTGTCGGTCCCACACTCTCACGGCTTATTCCCCCTCGGTTTACTCTCCTGCCTAGTGAGCAACTGGTTTTGGTTCTCTTTCAGATCCCAGAACCTCTTTTGGGTGTAGGTCCCAGACACGCACAGTGGCGTTACCCTCCCCCTTTGCTTCACACTCCTTCCAAGTGGTTAACTGACTTTGATTCTGTTTTCGGGTCACAGACCCTCTTTTGTTTCTTATTTACTCTCAAGCTACCCTGGACCCAGCCCTGCAGATAAGGGGTGTATCGGCTACTTTTACTCCCTAAAAATAGGCAAATACTCCCAAAAAGTGAAAATGGGGAGTAAAAATACTCTTAAGAAAAAATAGCTCTCAACCACAAATCTCCATGGATAAGTTTGGACCAGTAGTGCATTAGTACCATAGGAAGAAACTACCATTATTATTGGCTGATGGGAAGAAGTAAACCTGTATCTTGTTATGTGCATGAACAACTTTGTGCAAAGAAATTATTATAAAACATTGGTTTTCAGTTTAAGCATAATTTGACCCACTTATAAAATGACTCCCATTGGAAATTGGACGTACATTTTTACTCCCTAAAAAATCATTTTACTCTCCTATTAAAAAAATAGGGAGTAAAATACTCCCACTTCCAAATCTTATCTGGAGCACTGCCCAAACCTCTAACAACTCCTGGTAAACCTGCATACCTGTCATCTTCCTTTTGAACAGTACCAGCGTTTCCCCAGTCTGTGTTGCTTGCTGATGCTCCGACACCTTTTTGGAGAGACTGGCTCTGCCGCGCTTCAGGCAGCATCTCGCTTCTCCTGGCTGTACGTCATGCCTTGCAAGTGGTTCATCGGGCTCAGGTATCAGTACCAGCACCAAACACACAGTCCTTTGAACTTGAACCTTTTGTCAGCCTTTCCACTACCTCACTCAGTGGCTTTCCGTTTGGCTTCCCTCAGCTTGCTGGGTGCAGGCAACCAGTTGTGCCTTCTTTGAGACCTGTTCTCTCAAGGCTCTTTATCAGGAGGCACGTCTCCCTCGGGCTCATCTCTCCGCTGTTTGACAGCTGAGTTCCTTTTGAACTACTGCACGGGCCAGCTGCCGCCAATTGACATCTCAGAATAAACTACACCACTCACTTGGTTTCATTGAAGTGATCTTCTTCATCCCAGTACTAGTTTCTTTTCTGAAGCGGGATAGATACTTGGAGTCCTTGAATATTTAAGGTTTTTCAAGGATATCAAGACGGTAAACCTTGCAACAGAGCATATTAGTTCTCCAGACACACGGGGGGAAAGGGGGATTTAGTATTGGAGAAGGAGCAGGGGTTATCACGGCAGATGAATACCACATTCCCTCAGACTAATCGTCCCCTAGTTCCATAGTGGGCCTCTCTCCCCGTGTGATCCTCCCTCTGCACACTAACCCAGGGTGATTATTGTACTGTGGACACACCGCCCTCAACCCATGGGAAAGGTTTCCCCTTAGATGAGATGACATATTCATTAGTTTGTAAAAGTGTGTGGGCCGAGTGGGCATTTTATCATCTACTCATCCTTGTACTCCTGCAGCGTAGAAGTCCATTCATAACATTCCCCCACACCCTACTTGAGAGAGGCTGGGCTTGCCCACATAGTGTAGTATGAGGTCACTTTGAAAAAACCTCTCCAGTGCCACTTTTGGTTCCCTGCCAACGCCTGCATACTCCTTTTAAACCCAATCGTGTATTGAAATATTCCCTGAAGTATGAGAAATTTCACACAAACTTTGATGACAATGCTTTCATGTGATCCATTGTGTACGTTTCTATCACGGGAACTTGACAATCTGGGCTTGCTCTAAACCAGTGAGTGAAAAGGTAAAATGTTATGACTCCTCGACTCAAAAAACAGTGGGAGGACACACTGTCCACCCCCAATGTGTGCCCTGGTAACTGCCATCGTTTTAGTACAATTGAATTTGGAGTTAGCTGGTCTATATATAAACAATGATCAAATCCAGCTCTACTATAGCTGACGCACTCATGGAAGAAAGCATTGCATGCTGGTGAATCTGCCCGCTTTGTGGTGCACACATTAGATTATCGGCCGCAATGCGCGCTGTTTTCCATCTCAGTCGGAAATGTGCGCGCGAAGACGAGGCTTTCTGAATATTCAGCGCAGAGGTAAACACAATGAAATCCCCCAGACTGATTGTGAGCAGCGGTGATAAAAATAGAGAGATCAGCTGCGACACAACACTGGCAGTCACTGCGCTGCTGCCGCTGAGCAGCGGCGCTCGTTTTTCATCCTAATGAATTCTGATAAAGTCACGGTGTAGTCAAGCCAGGGGTGTAATAATGACACAGAACTAGGTTGCACAAATAGTGTGCCGATAAACAAACAAAAAAACGGGAAACGAATACAATGGGACAGATTGTGTGTGTATAGGGGCAGGGCTCCGGTCTCAGCGTTAATAGTTTCTTCTGGGGTGTTGCTTGTGACAGTGCAGGGAGTGAGCTAGAACAAGACGGGGCTGCGCTCCGGTTAAGCATATTTTGCCGGAGCACCGCTCATGACATGGCTTTCTTTACATGACTCACCTACAACAGACCACTTCCAGAGGACTCGGCACGGACCGCATAGTCTTATGAAAGCAGTCTGCTACAGTGCACGCATGAGTAATAATAGGCTTTCAGAAGACTCGGCACTGCAGGCAGAAACTGCCAAAGCCTCACATACTGCTGGTGCGGTCCGAGCTAGTGTATATGTACTGCAATTTATAAACATCTCTTTGTTATGGTGGATATTGTGACCAATCAAAACAAAAAAATCCATTATTCACTTAAAATGCCTTCTTACTGAATCACTATAACACGTTTCACTTTTAAAATTGTGGACATTATGATGTTCCCATAATGCTCTTTGTTTTTAGGCAAATCACAAGGATTAGGTTCTTTGAAGAGATACTGTGTTGCGCAGCCTGCCCGGGGGTCAGGGGGTCAGCCACGTCCCTCGAAAGCGGTGAGGATTCCCTCCCCCCCCCCCCAATAAATGTTTTCCATTTCCAGCAGGGCTTCAGTTTAACAGTTAAGCTGACATTGGTGAATTGAAAGCCAAAGAAACATGTTATCCCGCCCCCCTTTCACCTCTAGCACGTTATCAGAAAACACGTTTTTGTCGAGTTCTGATAATGCCATGGTTGCCCTATCAGTGCTGGTCATTGGGCCGGCTCTCGCCGTATCCGAGATCCGGCACCAGATGTGTAGAGTCAGCCACCCAAGCCCATGAACCACGCTGGGAAAAAAAAAGCGTCCGCAACGGCCGCATTGCCGTTTACCGCGGCTTTGGCACTGATGTGTAATTCATAATGCTCACTACATGTACAACTGAAAGGAGTCAGTTGTACATGTAGCGAGCATTGTGCTTGGCACACCAGTGCCAGAGCAGCATAAAAGGCAATGCTGCCCTCGCGGGCGTTTTTTTTTTCGTTTTCTTTTTTTGACATAACAAAATGAGCCAGGGCTCATCAAGGGGGCCTGGTCTAACTGCAGGGGTCCTGCTGGCCTGTTAGGCCATGCTCCCCTGAGGAGCCCTGGCTCAATGGGCCACTGGCAACCCTGCCAGGCATCCTTTTGTAGTGATCAACACCCTCTCCCCTCTGGGGAGAGGGTGTTGATCTCTGCATTTATTTTCTATAGGCTTGCCTGGCAGGGGACAGGGCCTCGCCTATTCAGCCTTAAAGGTGGCGTCGCCCCTTGCCAGCTGGGTAGGGGCAGCATCACCATTAAGGCTGAAAAGGTGAGGCCCCTGGAAGCAGAGGCCCTGTTCTTTAAGACTGAAACTCCCGTGAATCCAAGGGAGCTTCAGTATTTAGAAAGCAAGGCCTGTGCTTCCATGGGCCTCACATTTTCTCCATAATGGTGGCGCCGGCCCACGTGCATCACTTGATTAAAGGGATGCCTCGCAGGTGCGACGCCACCATTATGGCTGAAAGGCATTTTTTTCTGGAGCCTGAAGCTCTCGCACACGAGCGAGAGCTTCAGGCTTCAGAAAAAAATCCTTTTAGTGTAGTGGGCGGGGGTGACAGGGGAGATTAGTGGGCCCCACAGGGCCCCGCCTCAAATCGAAATTTCGGAGCCTGCTGGGGCTGAGCCCCGGCAGTCCACCTCCCACTTAAAGCCCTGGCCGACGGTAAAAGGCAATGTTGCCTTTGTGGGCGCTTTTTTTTCTTTCTTTTTTGAAGTATTTATCTGACCGGATGGCCATTACCAACCCTGCTCCCTCTGCCCCCCCCAACTCCTCCCCCACCCCGGCACTTGTGGGATCCCCCACCACATTTTTTCCATTTCCACCACTGTGCACTATGATATTGCTACTCCACTTTTAGCCCATGATCCTTGCCCTGTTTTTTTTTTTTATTGGCCATCAGTGGGAGACGCAATGTTGCATCATCTGATTGTGCATAGTATCCACTTATATAGCCCTTCATTAGTCAATCCTGCTGATCTATATGATATGATCGTTTATTTATATAGCGCCTATACACAATGTGTTTCAAAGCGCTTCAAGGCAAGGGAGGGAACAAGGGAAAATACAATGACATTCTTACAGGCCATGAACAGTAAGGATGTGAAATTAACTATCGTACTCGGCCTGACGACATTTCAGATAGGGAGGGGGAGAGTGGGAAGGAAATGGAAACACAGGTGACTACCGTACTAGGCCTGATGACATTTCTGGTAGAGCTGGAGAAAAACAAAAAGTGAGGGAGAGGGGTGCAGAAAGGGAGGGGAGGAACAAAACAAGCGGTTATCGTACTAGGCCTGACGGCATTTCAGATAGTGCTGGAGGGGTGGTGGGGAGGAAAGAAACAGTAATGGGAGGGTGGAGGAAACAGACGAGGTTGCTATGAGAGTAGGTCCAGGGACAATTCTGATAGAGTAAGTGCATAAAAGAAAGTAAGGGGAGGAGGTTGGAAAAGGGAGAAGGGAAAGGAGGAGAGAAAAGAGTAAGCCGTCAAAAAGAGTGGAGAAGCAAGAATGGAGAGCGAATACAATTGCAGAAGTCAGTACTAACACATAATGTTGCAAGCCAGGATACACGAAGATGGGAATATCATGATTCAGGGCCACCATGAGTACAAGGTGCAAAGGAAGTCCAGCATGAGAGTTGAGAGAGGGTGACGCACCGTGAATGAATGAAGTCCATAAGTCAAATCCAGCATTGGCCCCAAGACAGTGATGATACACAATGTATCAGCCATTTTTGCTCCCTAAAAGCAATGGCATCGCTAGGGTGGTGTCAGTGGGGCTCGGGCCTCTCCTCTGAAATCCTGCTGCACCCCCAGACGCTCTTTTGAGAGCCAGGCTGGGATATTTGTCAGTGGGACACCTCACCCATTAGGCACCTCAATGAGGGTGCCCCACGGGAAAGGTGTCCTGCTGGCAGGACAATATGTATTTTCAATTCCTGCTCAGCACGCCCATTGTCCTGGCAGCAGGACACCTTACCCTTTTCGAACGGGAGAGTTGTCCTGCTGCCAGGGAGCAGGGGGGCCCTCGCTTTGCTCTGTCAACAGAGCATTTCAATGTGAACTATTGGGCACGGATGGGACGGGGTGGGATAGGGGGGCATGATTAGCAGAGGCTTTTGTCCCTTTAGAAATTGGAATGGGAGGGAGTGATCAGAAGTGAGAAGGTTGCATAATGTTGCATGCTTTATGAAATTACTATGGCTTTAAAACGCAAGTGGGATTTGTTAGGCTCACATTAATCTATATGATGCTATTGTGACTTTGCATGCAGGATGGGGAGAATAAAACTAAAGCCATACTCTTCTTGCTCAACATATTTCTATGGCAATGTATATAGTATATAGGTAGTTTAGTATGAAAGATAGTTTATTATGTAATTTGGTTTGCTTCCAAGGCATTGCTATAAATAAAGTATTATTTAAGCACATGAAATGCACATCATAACCTTAATACATTTCTATATCAACTAAACCTGGGAAGACGTGCTCAGTTGCTTAAATGTTACACATCCTGGTTTCACCATTTAACCAAAGTGTGTGCTACTGGGCATATTTAATTGCCCTGTCTCTTAGCTGCAGCTATGGAATTGATTCACTTCATAGTTTATGTTAATATCTCATGCTGTTATTTAAAAAAGCTTAATGACTATAAAGTTGCTCTATATACAATAGTCAAATGTAGGTATTTTGCACCACAGTTATTTTGCACTTGGCTTACTTATGTCAACTAATTCTAAAGTGACTTCCATGGGGCCTCCAAGTATCAAAGACTGATGATGCACCTTGCGATGTCCGTTTCTGTGAAGGAATTTCTGCTGGTGCAATCCATATGCAAATTAGGAGGTTTGCATGTCTTTTGCCCCAGAGTGCCCGGACAGAGCTCTAATAGATGTATCTTGCATCTGTAATGATTGTACAGTGTTATTGTTTAATTTTTGGGTTAAAATGCCATCTGCCACTAATGTTACCAAAAAGTAGATTGGGGCTGGGGTTGGCGGTTTGGGGGCACGAATGAGACCATATGGAATTGTGCGTACTGCATTTGGGGGGGAAGTAGCAGGACTCTTTTTTGTGGCTCGCCCCCCTCCCCCACTCTTGCAATGCTGGATAGTCCCCTGCCCCCAACCTGGGCTACTCTCGCTGCAGTGCTGCATGGCGTCGACCTGCATGGCACACATATGGGGCTCCAATGCTGCCGCAGGGGCCGCCTATGGGCAGGGCAACTGCAGTGAAGAATGTACCATGAAGGTGCACACAGGACAGCAGCACAGGGGTGAGGGTCAGCAGTCGGGGTCCAGGGCTTGCCATTGCTAGGTGATAAGGCAATCCTTGCCCTGTCTGAGGGAGTGAGGACACAGTGAAAAAAGACCTCCGTTTGAATTTCAACAATCGGGCTGGCCTGTCTGCCAATTGTAGAAATTCAGATTCTGGTCTTGGCAGGTAGCTGGCCCCTGACAAGGGTTTCCCGGCCCGAGCCCCCATCTTCGCTCAGGGAAGAGGAGGGCTTGGTGATCTAATCTGCTGTCTTCCTTTCCCGAGCCGTCACTTGCGTGTTTGCAGGCATTTTGCTCTGACGGTTTTCTTTCTTCGGGCCTGAAAGGGGCACACTGCCCTCGAGACATCAGGGTGGCTCCATCTCGGCAGAAGACGCTGCTTTAATGGATCATATCTTGACTCTGGTGGACTGCTGGTATAACACGCACACTGACACACACTGTGCTCCTCTAGTTCACATGCCCGCTCTGGATATTCTCGGTGCTCTTCATTTGCACTGTAAAATGTCCACACAAAGACACTGTTGAAAAAGGAACCCAGAGCCCAAATTGCCATCTGCACAGACCTTGCAGAAAAACACCCAGAGCCTTTTTGGGGGGGCCTGGACAGTGGTGGGTGGGGTTAAAAAGGTGAACGTTTAACTGACCTAGTCTACATTTCTGAAGTTGTATTTTTGGGATTGTTAGTGAACCTGCGGAATGTTTTGAGTTGATTTTGTTTTGTATTCTTATTTTTTTCTCTCAATAATTGTATCTAGATTTATTGATATCTGATAACTATACATTTTTTTCCTATGTTTCTGTGTGTTGATACATTTTTTGCTTTTCAGTGGGTGAAGCTTTTCAATGCTACATTGCTCTAGGCTTGGTTTTTAGTATGCTTTAAAAAAATTGAAAAACATTTGATCTACAATATCAAAGGTAGAGGGTAGTGTTATGGTTGGTTTTAGCTTTCAAAGCACCCAATACACGGATTTCTAAAAGCCTTAGGCTTCCACACCACACGTGTGCATGAGATAACATGCTTACTAATAAGATTCCTCCCTCCCTCCTGTTAGCCCTTATACTGCCACTATAGTTGAAAGCATTTTGAGAAGTCCTTCTGTATTGAAGAATGTTCATCAAGAATCTATATGCATACCTACAGAGGCCTGGGGGAATCTACACCCCAAAACTTGTTGATCCATTGGATCTACAAATCAGTGATCACCTGCCGGCCATTTCCCTCACCCCCTTCCCAACACCACTTTCCCGTTCCAGAGTCTTATGGTGACATTTTTGCTCCTGAGCCCATCTGTCAAGGGCAAATATTTTTACTAATTACCTTGCATACACAGGCGGTGGAGGGCGAGGGAAATGTGAGAAGCTTGACGTTATCTCCGAATTCTTGGGGATCAGGGGCACCCGGTGTGTGGGTGCTTCGGTGCTGGGCACTCACCGAAAAATGAGCTTGGGGCAAACCACCCCTAGGCCCCTAATACATTAAAACAATACTATAAAACAGATAAAAACACCAGCAGTAACACTGGTATAGTAAATATTCTTGTAATGTCTCACGATAAATCTATCTGAAGGTAGTTTGGAACTGTTGGCTTCAGAACACAAGGCTGCAAGACTTTGCCACTGAGTTAGAGACCACCTTAGAGCAATTCAAAACATCCATGAATTATTGCTGTCTCGGTCGGTGTGGTGTGGAATGCTGCAACAGACGTGGAGTATTTTGGCACAGCTGCAAGTTCTCGGCCCTGCAACAAGATTAATACATGATGGCTATGGCTCTAGATTTAAAAGCTGCACTGCATCTTACGATGAGTAGCATGCTTAAGAAATGCAACATGCCCTGCTACTGCTTCGAATGGCGGGTGTCCGTGGAGTTACATGCTTCTAGAGACATTGCAAAGCATCGGTCTCTGGAGTTGGAAAGTTGCTGTTACGCGCCAGTGCTTTATAGCGGTGCCATTCTCATTCTTTGCCAATGGCTGTAAACACAATGCCATGTTTGCGGTTGTGCTTTGCTGCTCATTTGCTATTACATATTACTTATCTCATTTACCATTGAAAACGTTCAATAAATCCTGCGTGCTGTCCCGATCCCCTCCTTACTTATGGGGATACGTGCCTCACCCGAGATGACTTTGCAGAGCAAAAACCCTTCTTTTTAAAAAAAATGGAAACTGTAGTGTATGCACCGTGCTCGCCTCCTGGTCGTGCCTTTGCCACTGTGCCTGCTGACTTTACTGCCCAGTCCTGTTCTAGACCGTGTCTCCACGCCTGTGGTACTGGCCTCCTTTGGTGCATACGAGGGAATATTTTTTCTATTTTCATTTGGAAACCCAAGCTTTAAAAGTGGTTTTCTTGTGCTTATTCCACTCACGGGTATTGTCTTCCTGCAGATCCTGCAACAGGCTATTTTCAACATTGAACCTGGCTGTTCTTGTTTGTTTTCCTTTGGCCCAGCAATACTCGCCCACATTTGGTGAGAGTTCTTGGCAATCCACTCAATTGTTGTGGGAAACTCTACTCCAAACTCCAACCACCCCCTGGCTGCTTTACTCCCATTGCCTGTCTTTGTGTTCATGAAGGCTTTTAAACCCTATTTGGATTTCTTTTTCTTCCGGTATCCCACCCTGATGATAAGTTCCCTTGTGCTGCCATACCTGGGGGGTGTCCCAGTCATATGGTGTCTGACCACTGCTCTACCCGAAGATCGCCATTTCAGGACATCTGGTGCATGCATGTAGGACCTGTGCAGGCCTACCACTCAAGATCTCTGAGGTGGTGCAAGGGCACACTGTGCACGCTGATCAATTAGGGACCAACTCCAGGGAGGTGCTCTATGAATGCTTTCTGTCTCCGATTTCACCCAGATTGCAGTCGAAAGCTCTGGAAGAAACGAGCTGATTTTAAGGAAGACCTGCATTTGGATAGTCCATAACACTTCTAGTTGAGCCTTGCAGAAACGCAAGAAGTAGGAATCGATATATGGAGCTTTTATATACACCCAATTGACATGGAGAGGTTCTGTTATATGCTTTGGGGTTGATATTAGAGGACCACCCTGTGTAAGGGCGCTAAATACTAAGCTAATGTGCAAGCCGAAGTTCTGCAGCTCTCATTTGACTGAAGTTGTTCCACTCATCTACCAATGAAATGCTCACTAAGAAAAGAATGTGCAAATAGATGGCCACGTGTCTGGTTGTCCTTAGGAAAGGAGGATAGCTCAGCGGCAACGTGCGTGCCTTGGAAACAAGACGACACGTAGCAACACAGGATTGATCCCCGGGTCCGCGCTTGGAAACCCCCATTATAAATAACGCAACTAAGACAAAAGAAACAATTAAGCAATAAAAAAAAATTCAAAAAAACTATTCCTGTAACAGCGCCTCGATGCCCGTGGGCTGTGTGAGCAATTTAAAAATGCTAAATAAAAAATTCGAAATTCCCATCTTCATTTTTTCCCACTTTAATTAAATCAAAAACAGACATCCCACTCCTTTACAAGACCGGTTGGCAATATCCAGAAATGCAAACAGAACACTCTGCGTCACTTCTGGATAGCATCAGCACAGTGTGCTTGTGTTTGGCTAATGGGAATTGTAGCGTGCAGGAGGAAGGAATCGGACAAAGGGGTGGCATGGGATAAATGCTTTTTAATAAACAAATAAGCAAAAAGGCCGAACTCTCCCTAACGGGTATTCCCTACCTAAATAAGAAACTTGGGTGCTCGTTTTCGGGTGGCTCCTTTCTCCTGGTTCACTGGTATCCACACTGGCGATTGTGTTTAAAAAGTCTTAACTTAAAGTTCATGTTCTAAAAAGATATAGAATGCCAGGAGGATGACTCCCTCCTCCTGGTCCAATAGTTGAGTGACTTGACAATATCCTTGGCAATTGTCTGAATAAATAAAACGGTTTTGGGAGGCCAGAAGAATGACTCCTTCTCCTGATTCACTTGACTTTTGATGACACTTGTTTAACAGTTCCTATTACGCTTTATACTTTTCTCCAGGCTTTCCCCAGAGTTAATTGAAATGTTCCTGCTTCATTTTGTTTACTGTTACCATAAGTATTGTTGCTAAGGAGACTACTCCAGAGTTCTTGGTCATCTTTGCCAGAATCACTGAGAAGCGGGAGATTACTTCTGAGGCTTTGGTCAGCTTTACAACAATTAATGAGACGAGGGAGATCACTCATGATGCACTTCTCACTGATAATGTCACTATTGGCACTTCTCCACCAACCACTGTGACGAGGGAGATTACTCCTGAGGCTTTTATCAGCTTTGCAAGAGTTTCCAGGATGAGGGAGATCACTCCTGATACATTTGTTACTCTCTCCCAAGACTCTACTGTGGTTCCCATTACCTCTTTCTTCCTGGGACCATGTCGCTGGTTCTTCCTGTGATGTTGGGGCCACGATTCGGTTTGTCGCCACTCTTTTCTCGCTTCTCTCTACGCTGCTTTGGTTCTGCAGGGAATCTGGTTCAGCAGTTTCAGCGCTGTTAAGTGACACACCGGTCCACCTCACTGAGGTCACGCCACCGTTAACCGGAGTATCCCTTCTACCTTGGTCAGGCCTCCTTCTAGCTCCCGAGGCTTCCTCTGACCTTCTATCCACAAGCCGGTCAAGTGGCACAGCGAGTAGAGCGCTCGCTTTGACACACGTGCAGAGCCTGCTAACGCAGGTTCGAATCCCGGCAGGGCCAAACTCGGCCTTTCATCCTTCTGAGGTCGATAAATGAGCACCACACACCATGGGTAATAATAAGCAGCGCTCAGATACCTGAGGGTTTGTAGCGCTATATAAATGCCAAATTATTATTATTATTATTATTATCCTCTCGACAGAGAACTTGCTTCTCCGTTCCGAGTCTTGATTGCTGGGTTTGAACAGCCTGAGCTGGTGTGTCTTCACGCTGGCTTTTCTCTGGTTTCCCTGGTTCACTTTCGGGCAGTCTTTTGTTTTTATGGTCGGTAGTTGTGTCCTCCCCAGCGCAATGTCAAAGTCCATCATCTGTATGGATGATGCACTCTTCAGGCCTGCTCGGGCCACCTCTTTTCAGTACTTTGTAAGTCGCATGAAAAAGTAGTTTATATAACTCCTTCAGTGTTTCCATAAAACAATTAGGTTTTATAAGAAGAAAGGTAGAATTGTCACAATAACCTACAGTGGTACTGTCAGAGGTTTTTCTTACAGATCGTAGGGATTTTTTGTGACTTAAAGGTAAGAGGGTTGGGGAGTTCCGCCTTGGAAGGAAGTCCCCATTCCCATGAGGGACATAACTCCCTGTGAGGACCTCCTGCTGTTTCCCACCCCTAGGGGGAGCATCTGGTAGTGGCTTTACCTCGCAGTTAAGGGCTCCCCCACGGGGAGAAGTGATCTGATCCCACGATTCATCACAGAATACACATTAACCCCTGTTTGCATATGATGACTAAATTATTCACGCTCACAACTTGAGAGGTCCAGAGAACACTTCAGTCCTTACTCAACCTTTTCTTTAGCGTGGGATGTGGTGTACAAGACTAAAAGAAATGTACCCTGAACCCCAGTCAGTGACTAAACTTCATTGGTTAAGAATTGGGCAGGAGGACTGCATCTGTTCTCTCCTCAGCAAATAGAATTTTGGGTCTGCAGGCAAGTTATGATCTTTCCAGTTTTTACACAATTACCTGGTGGGTCGACCGCCTACGCGGCCCTAGTGGTTTTGTGCATCCTAGTGGTGTCACTGGCAAAGCTCAAAATTTAGCATAAGTAGCTACCTCTTGTCTGCACACGGGAACCAAGGCACATGTAGTTATATTTGACTAGGCACTGGAACCAAGTTCTACAGGCTCAGTCTACCAAAGTTCCTATTACTTAGGAGATGATGATGATGAATATCTCGGGAAGCTCATTTTGAAAATAACTTTTTTTTGTTTTTGTTTTCTTCACAGTGGACTAGTCCCAGTTTGGCTGGGGTCCATTGTGTGGGACTTCAGGGTGAATGAACTGCAGTTGGCATGGAACCCGGTGGAGAAAATCAAAAGTTCAAGCAGTGTTTCTGGCCATAAAATCATTTTTGCTTGTGGCTGAGAACTCAAGTGGTGTTCCTCGCTGACAATTCCAGAGTGATAATCTAAATCAGCTGGCAACAGGGTGGCACAGAGTCCCCTGTGTGCTTCCCGTCTATCTGATTGTGGGAGTGGACCTTCGCACAAGAGGTCCTTCTTCAAGAATCTTGTCTTGTAGGAGTGGTCAACAAGACTCTGGGCAAACTGAACAGGCAGTCATACACCAACCAGAAGTGGTAACTACACCCTGCATATAGTCCGTTTTCTTTCAGGAATGGGGCCATCCTCCATGGTTCTATGTGCCAAGCAGTGGAACAAAAAGTGCCCCTTACAAGCTACATGGATGGGCCAAGGTCTCAGACATTTTGCCCATATCTTGGGATTACATAGATCAATGCGTGTTTTCTCTAATCCCTCGCAGGCAAAATGCTCCTACAATTTAGAAAGAGCCCAAATGGTTTGCAGTTTCTGATCACACAGAGCTTGCAGGCCAAATTCTGGTTCTTACACCTTGTGACCTATTGCCTCTACCACCTTTGTCTTCTGTTGTAGAAAAATCTTTTGAGTAAATAAATTGGCTGGATGTTGCATTCCGCCTCTCCGTTTCTGAACTTGGTAGCTTGGCACCTGATCAATTGATCTTAGGTCAACTGAGCCGTTTCCACAAGCCATGGATATCACTTGAGCAGTTCAGAAGCCTCTCGCCTGGGCTTAATACTTTATACTTTCCTATGTTATCTCTGAGCTGTCTAGTTTGGTTTCAATGTGGATTCTTGTAGTATGTAGCCCTGGGATTTACCAGAATTCAAGACTCCTTATCCAGAGGTGGACTTGGGACAAAAAGGGGTCCTGCAAATGTTTTTCCTAATGGCCCGTAATAAACTGCAATGGTATGTATAAAGGAAGACCAGACTCTCTAAGTAGGGATCGGGGTGCTCTCGCCCAAGAAAATGTGGGGCCAAATGATACATTTTAAAGGGAATCATACAAAGATGTCGACCTGGGAATTGCGACGGCCAAAATGCAGACTTATTTTTTTTAACCCCCCCCTTACACCACATATATATGTGGAGGGGTTTAGAGTATAATATTAATATGGGGTGGGCCTGCGGGGGGGTCTCCCCCCGCATATATATGGAGTGTAAAGTGTTAAAAAAAATCTGCATTTTCGGCCGTTGCAATAAATACATAGATCATTTTAAATCAAAGTTGTCCCTATAAAAAGATTAAACATTTGTTAAAAATAACCATCAGGAAAACCTACCGAAATCTTAATGAATTCTGTACCTCACATGGATGCTGGGGAAGGAGAAGAGTTGGAAGGGTGTGTTGTGGACGGGAGCCAATATATGAGAAGCAGGAAACCAGGGAACCCTCACAAGCGGCCCATGCGGCAGGTGTCCACCAAGAAATCTCCAGAGTTCCCTGTAAACCTGTCCACCACTCCCCTCCCACTCCAGTCCTGGTGTGAAGCAGCATTTTGAAAGCCTTTTACTTTCTCCAGTGCGGCCCTGTCACCCTTCATGGGGCCTGCACATAATTCTTTGTATTGGCCCTCAAACGATACGAGGCAATGGCATGGTTGTCACTTCAGCTTGCAAGGTTAGTGAATGCCTTGCCCTCTCAACCACAAAGCTGTACATGGTTTTTCATTAAGGCAAAGTTGTGCTTTGAATGCCCCTGACATTTGTTTTCTTCTTTCTTCTGACTTTAATGTGAGCTGCACGATCTGTGCCTTTGCTGTTTTTCTGAATACCTCTTTGGATTCGGAGAAGATTCAGCACTCTTTTGGTGTCTGCAGATTCCATCTTGACCGGACTAAGGACGTCTCTGCTTTGCGAAGGTTTTTTTGTCCTATGGATGTATTTGGCTGGTTTTATGCTAAATCAAATGTTCCAACGTCCAGACAATCTGCCCTGTTAAAGACCTTGATGCTTGTTCAGTCAGAGCCAAGGCTTCAACTCTCATCTTCCAAAATCATGTGCAGTCAGATGTCCATTCCAAGTCTGCCAGATTTGGTCAGATGCGTCTACACAACTTTTTTTGACTAAGATTAGCATTTGATCCAACCAGGCTGGGGTCTCTTCCTTCTTTTTTAATGGCCCACAAGTATGGAGGAAAATGGGCAGGATGTAGGAGTAAGAACAAGTTACTCAACATAGTGACTTGTGCTCTCCTAGCCTATTGCCTCCTATCTGACACATACCCTTCCTCCAGCCGTGCTAAATGACATTTTTTGTTAGAACCTACCTGATAGATGGAAAAAGATCAACTGGCAAGGGTAGAGGAGGGGTAGTGTCTGTAGTAGCTTGGTCGGGCACAGAGCACAATGCATGCACTTAGCCTTACATTTTAAAAACAAGTGGGTTTACTATACCCAATGCTCCAATTCCCTTCCCATTGTAAAGATATTCCAGAAGTGTATAGCATGGACTATGGGTATATTTGCGACTATGATAAATAACTTGCCCTTTTTTGCACATAACTAAAAATAATAAATCGCTGTCCCTTAATATTTATACAAATGGACCCTCATGGGGGATGAGTATTGTAGTATAAACGATGCAGAAATCCTTAAAAGCACAGGAAATCTGCCTTCTCTCATGAAATGACGATCCCATGTCTCATTGGATTTCTTCCAGAGACCAAGCCAGCTTGCATCTTTAACAACGTGGAATACTACGATGGGGACATGTTTCGGATGGACGCCTGCAGGTTCTGCCGCTGCCAAGGTGGCGTCTCCATTTGCTTCTCGGCGCAGTGTGGGGAGCTGCACTGTGACCGGTACTATGTGCCAGAAGGTGAATGCTGTCCAGTCTGTGAAGGTAATTTTATTTCACAAGTATTCTCTTTGCTGCTAGTTATGCGTTGCTATTGACTTTGTGCCCTATCATTGCAAATCCATTCCGAGTGTAACAAACGAAAATCGTTTTAGATTTTTCCGTGTCACCCTCTTGCCTAGAACTGCTGGAGTTGGAGGTTATGCTTCGTTGCTCGAGTTTCTTGGTTCCTATGGTGACCTATATTACCAGTAACGTCTTTGTAAAACCATGTCTCCAGCCATGAATCTCTAAGCTTTCTGTCGCCTAAAGCCTTTCTTATGCTGCAGTGATTTCCTGCTTTTGTTTTGCTCTGGTTAACCAGCACCGTTCAAAATACAAGCAATATGAACAATTTCAATGACATGGGGAAACGGCCCTGCTATGTTTTGAAGATGGACCCACTGCTGACCTGCGATTCTTTTTGCACAATTACATACTTTTGCTAACTTACTTTCATGCTTAGTTGAACCACTGAACTGTTCTTCGGCGTTGGGCCTAGCTACCGCTAATCCCAGATCTATTCTCTCACAGTGCCAGTGTTCTCCAGGCTTGATTTGAATGCCAGCTGACGGCAGGTCTCACTGCACAAGGAACGATTTTTTTTTCTCTTGTCTGGGAGTACGTTTTTGGAGCGAATTACTGTTTCAATACAAATGTATTAACTTTGTACCTAAAAACTACACTGCTTCTATCCCGTTCGCAGCCTACTTGGTTATTCTTCCACACACAGAGCATTCACTTTTCAAAAATAGCAAAACATCTCCCAGGAATCAGCCTGTTTTCTGATGCTGGCCAAGTAAAATTGGCACTGCGATTATGGCCCACCTCCACCACCTGCACCTTTACTTACCTCTTACTCGCTTATCCTCCAAAAATGATATTTGTCTTGGCAAATGTTAAGTGCTGTTTGAAGAGCAGGTTGCTAAGTAAACCGAACTATTTTCCCAAAGTAATTTGGTTTCTCTGTACTGCCCCCCTGTTATGCTAACTCTAACTGCAGAATCAGCTAAGTGGTTGTAAAGGAATAGTCTACATTCAGATTCCCAGAGAAGCCCAGCAACCCTCCTCATAGGAGCCTAGTCTCCACAACACACCAAGAATCCTCTTTGGTTTGTTGTCATGGCCAATGACTACTTGGGCAACAGCCTTGGGACTGTTTTCTCTGCAAGGGAACCTTCAGGTGTCAGGCCACCCTAACATGTAAATGTCTTTATGTCCATGAATTTATCTCTGCTATGGAACTGGCTATTGGTTTCCAGTCGTGGCTGAGTGGCCCTTCAGCGCTGTCCCTTGGGTGGTGCTTTCATCGTTGGCCTGCAGCCTCAAAAACTCTCTCCCCATGCCTTGGTGTCATGTAGTGGCCTTACTGTGGCATAAAGTGCTAAACAAACTAAGTATGCTTTAACCTTATATAGTGACAGTGATGTTAAGCACACATCCTCCTGTACAGGACCACACTCCTACATACATACATTATTAAAATATGATTAGAATATTACACTTTCCTCCTACTGCATTCGTTCTTCAGCATGTGGCCTTGTAAGTATGGCACACTGATGGGTGTCCCACTTACCTGGTTTCTCTTTCCCTGTGTCCACCTCTTTCACGTTGCTCACAGTCCAATCTGGGCTCTATCACGTCTGACAGTCAGCTGGGCAATACCAGATCTATCTCTTTGGGGTATGCCAGGTTACAGTAAAACACAACAGATGAGCCTCGCCAGTTCAGGTGTATGATTGAGCATATCTCTAGCCCATCGAGAAAACACTAAGTTCAGTGCTTCCCTGCAAGGACTACCAACATGGGGTATAAATTTATTAGCAGGAGCGTGTAGCATTTGCCTTTTTTTAAATCCGCATTATGCTTCGATCATTCTACACTGACTACAGGCATGCTAACATCATAAACTCCATACCTACTTCTCATTTCCTTTCTGACATAAAATCTTCCGTGCATTTATCTTACTCCTATTTAGGCTGTCCCTCGCTAGGGACAGGAACAGAACCCTTTTTCACAAAGAGCCTTTCACCTTTCAATTTAGATGCGTGTGGAGGCGTGGTACCAGGAGCATGTGCTCCACTGACTCTGCCCTCCTGTGCCTCGCCCCAGTCCTCTTTCCCACGGCAACTGGAGCAGACCTACTTCACTGCGCTAGTGGGTGAGGCCTTTTCCCTCGTAATCCCATGTGATTGCTTTTCTCCTGGAACTTTAGCTTTCCATATTTATTTGTTGATTTTATTTCTGCAATTTCACCAGGGGTCTAAGGGTCCTGAGCTGAGGGACTGCAAGGTTCTGGTGCCGGGAATGCTCCCAAAGGCCATTGCTCCAAGACCGGATCTAGTCCAGAGGGGGGCGCCTGCATGCGAAGGTTCCAGTGCTTTCCTGCCCAGTCAAACAAGATGGCGGCTCCAGGGGACAACATGGCGCCACCGCACGAGGCGCGCCATCTGAAACCTGAGCACGCACAGGGAAGTACGCCCTTCATGCCAGAGCACGAATTCACACCTAGGATCAAGTGTACGTGATGCACGGCTTACCCTGTACCTTCATTGTTGGTACGCTGCACAGAGGCAAGCTACACACACAGGCCAGATAAGGGTCTGGCAGGGCTCAGCCACGCAGCCAGCTGACCCACATCACACTCCCATGGTGTGTGAGGAGGGTTTCTTTGAAAAATCCATGAGCCTCGTGAAGTCCCAGCAAATGGCTGCAATTCTAAACGGCCCCATTGTAACAAATCAATTTACAGCACACCAGTGGTCTAGGCATGAATATCAGTTTCTAAACCGTCAGTCGGCCCCACGCCTCTAGTACACCAGACAGGATCCGAACAGATTGGAAACGCAAGCAAATTATAAAACTCCTTTTCCAATTTTGGTAACGTGGATGGAACAGCAGTCATATCTCTGAAAGGTCGTGGATTGTTGGTTAGTTGCAACACAGCAAAAATACAATTATTACCCAATGATAAAAGGCACTGTCCAGACATGGTTGTATACAAATAGCTACTTTGTTATTTTCACAACAGACAGTTCTAGCATACTACGAAGTGCAACCCACCCTGTAAAGGAATGCAGAGGACAGACTGTTTCAAAGAAGGAAAAGGGATGCACTCTGGCTAATCGCAACAGTTCAAAGTTACTTGGTTTCAGCACAAAGGGAGAAATAGGTCGTAAAATGCCACTAGGGGCCTTCAGGGAAGGACCAGAGGGACAGAACCATAATGTTCTTTGTGCTTGTAGGTGTTCTTGGTGCTCGACAGGGTCGAGCCAGTTTCAGGGCACTTTGCAGCTTCTGCGACAGTTCAAGATGGGAGACAACTGTGGGCATCAGGTGGCAAATAGTTTGAGCCACGCTGGATGGCCGAGTGCAGGCTGGCCTACAAAGTGGCTCGGATCAGGAATCGTTCTCAGTGCTGGTCGGCGGTTCTTTAAGCAACTGCGGCGTAACAAGCATTAGTCTGTTACAGCTCTAAGGACTAGACTGGCTCGAAAATGTCATTTAAGGTGGAAATCAGTAGATGCTAGTCGATGCACTTTACTCCTAGCTTCTTCACTGGGCTTGTGCCGTCCTTTAAGGCAGACGGACCAAAGCTGAGGAGTGTTGCAGGCAGCTTCCTTGTCCTTGGTTTAGGGTTCAGAGACTCGGGCATTTCCCACCTAGGAAGCTTGCTGCAGAGCCTAGCAGAGCACGCTGGGTACTGGCAGGGTATTGATTCTGGAGCTGCTAGAGGGTCCTCTGGTTTCAGTATCTCCCTCTGTTCCCTGGGAGATGTTTAGGGGAGGGATTTTGCTTCCCTCTGGAGGTCCTAGCCTTCCTTTACTGGTGGAAGATATAAGGGAGACTGTACCTTCAGCCAGGGTCCAATGATGAGTTCTTCTTTCTGCTGCTGGTGAAGCCATCAGATCTGCCAAAAGAGGTTCTCGACCATCTTTAAAGCCAAACGGGCCACATGGATTGGTGTAGGCTAAGCCTACCTTAATGATCGAATCCTGGGTCCCCACCAAAAATCTGCTGGAAGCGTGAGGCCATAACCAGAGTGGTTTCCAAAAGAAAAGTTAAAGGGATGAAGGCATGTAATACTAAGTCCCATGCATCTTCCTGTCTGTGAATCAACGGGTCTCTCTGGTTAATGGAGCGCTCTGGTTCTCCAGCATGGGGTCTGGCATGGATTCACTTGCTCATGAATAGTCCCCGTCGTCAGGCTAGGAATCCTCGGCAAAGAAAAAATCAGTATCAGTTTCGTTTCTGATCTGTCTTTCTTAGTAGTAACCAATCACTGATCTCTGGGTCATACTGCCCCCAGCCAATGACTGCCCTCTCCCTAAGCCCCTCCCCTGGCAGCCATCGTCAGATTTTCACTGCACGTTCAAGTGTTGGGAGTCCTCGTGCTTTAACTCTCGAGCTTTTACTTTTTTAAACATTTTTTTCGGTTTAATCGAGCCTCAAGCTCCACCGTTTCCACTTCCGATAACGGGGACCCGTTTCGGAATTCTTCTATGCCCCTCAAGGGTGAAGTTTTCGTCGAGTTACGCTTCTTGGAGGTTCCAGAACATCTGAGGCCTACCTCAACGGACATGGCCCAGGACAAGGGAAGCTCGACTCCCGGATCCAAGCTGTTCAGGAGCTGCCCGGGATGCGGATTGCAAAATGTTTTCAAGGGGGACGAGCATTCGAGATGTCTCTACTGCCTTCATGAGGACAAGACGCACGTGGAAAAGGACTGTGCGTTCTGCAAGAACCTGTCGGAACGGACCAAGCAAGCTCATCGTTCCCGCTTCGCCACCTGGCTGGAGAAAGGCACAGCAGGTGAGAAGGCGAAGAAAAAGTCTGAGCGGTCTTCTATGTCCTGTGAGGGCGCCCCGGCGACGGGAGCCCAACAGAAGGCCAAGCACCGCGAGTCCTCGGGCACCGGGAGCGCCGAAAGATCGGGCTCTTCGGCTGCCAAGCAGGGCGCGACTTCCCCGGCACGATCAATCGCGTGCCAGCGCTCTGCTTCAGGGAAGAGGAAGTCCGAGAACCCGGGTAAGCTTCTGGAGAGGCCCCGGTCGATCTCGAAGGGAGCCGAGGGGGAGCGAAGCGATGACCCTCCCCCCAAAGCGAAGGCCCAGGATGCACCTAAAGTGGTGAGGGCTTTGATCCACCCGGCAAAGGCCTCTATCGAGGTTGTCGCAGTGGCCCTGGCGAAGCCGGCAGAGACTACGCAAGTGGAGGCAGCCTCGGGGCCCAGAGTTTCCCTGCCACCACGGAGGAATCCTCTTTCCAGCCCATCGTTAAGACCCCCGTGAAAACCCCGGTGGAAAAAGAGGGGGGGGCCGGTGGCCATTACGGACTCGGATTCAGCCTCCGAGGAGGATCTGGTATAAACCGTGAAAGGCCTCAACGAGAGGTTCGATCCCAGGGGAAGGATCCTGCTGATGTGATCGCAGATAGCGACGATGGCGACAACGAGGGCCCAGTGGAGCAGCCATCCTGCCCATCGCAGCCATTGCCAGAGCCCCAGGATAGCAAGGCGGCCATTTTGTTGGCAATCCAATCCTTCTGTACTGAGATAAGGACAAGGTTACCACGGACCCTGACGGAGAATCCAGAACCTGGACCGTCGGGAAGCCCTCCGAACAAGTGGAGGAAAGTCTACCCCGCACTGTCCTTTGTGACCCCACAATGCCTGTGGACCCCTCATCCCCCTCACCGGACCCTCGGGATGATACGGCGACGGATACGGGGACGGACGACGACGGTGGCGATGATACAACGGACAGCGAGGGCAAGAAGTTGGACTCCATGGGACGACGAGTCATCTCGGCGGCGGCGACGATTAAGGCGGCCAATGCCTTAGCAATTGTGGCCCGTTACGACAGGGAGCTCTGGTTCAAGATAGCTCCCCTGCTAGACTTCCTACCGGACAAGCGGGCGGAGGCCCTACAGATTCTGCAGGAAGGTGACGTGGCGTCGGATCACGCCGTTAGGGTGGCAACGGACATTGCCGATACCGGATTTCGCCAGCTGGGCAACAGGGTTTGCCTTCAACGACGAGGATGGTTCAGGGCTACGGACTTTCACCAGGACATCCAGACCGACAGACAGCCCGAGCCCTAGGAGTCCTTCAGCAACGGTGGCCCTTTCGGAGCTCCGAAGCCTCCAAGGGATCCAGCGGTGGCTCTTCTACGTACCGCCAGGCGGCCCGCTACTCGTCCCAGGAGGCCTACAGAGGTCGTGGCAAGCAAGGAGGGTCTCGCCGACATCGTCAAGGGCGGCAAGGCCTCTTCCAAGCAGGACTGAACCGGCCATAGCGTCGAGCCCCCACCGAAGCACCCCAGTGGGAGGCTGGCTGACGAGGTTCATCAGCGTGTGGGAGTCCATCTCCACCGATCGTTGGGTGCTGGACACCCTGGCCCGCGGACACTCGCTAGAATTTCAAAAGAAGTGTCCTCGCATTCCTCCCGTGGCCTGGAAGGAGAATCACGTCCCTCAACTGCTGTTGGAGGTAAGGGCGATGCTAAAGTAAGGTGCCATCGAGCTCGTCCCCAAGAGGCTCCGGGGCTCTGGAGTATACTCAAGGTACTTCCTCGTCAGAAAGAAGACAGGCGGTTGGCGCCCCATCCTGGACCTGCGTCGGTTAAACAAGTACATCAAGGCACAGAAATTCAGGATGGTCAACCTCCAGCATGTGCTGGGACAGCTGGAGGAGGGCGACTTCCTATCATCGTTGGACCTGGAGGATGCTTACTGCCACATCCCCATTCTAAAAGGACACAAAGTTCCTCAGATTCGTAGTCCAGGGGCGTCACTACCAATTCAGAGCCCTGCCGTTCGGATTAAAGTCGGCACCCAGGGGGTTCACCAAGTGCCTCGCTCCAGTGGCGGCGCGGCTGCGCCTGCAGGGGATCCACGTCTACCCCTACCTGGACGACTGGCTAATCCGTGCAAGGTCAAGAGAACTTGCCGTCGAACACACAGCGAGGACCGTCCGCCTGCTCACGGAACTGGGATTCGCCATCAACTACCCCAAATCCCACCTGGTTCCGTCGCAGGTAGCACTGTTTCTGGGAGCGAAGCTCGATACAGTGGAGCGATTGGCATCTCCGTCAGAAGAAAGGACGAAGGCCATTTTGGGCAAGGTGCAGCGCCCGTTAGCCATGGATCTGGCTAGGGTGAGGTCCTTCAAGTCCCTCCTCGGGTTGATGTCCTCATGCATCTGCCTTGTGCCCTTTGCAGACTTCGGATGCATCAGTTACAAGAGTTCCTCGACGCCCGCTGGATTCAAGCGGCGGGCAGCTTCGAAGACAGGATCCCGCTTGAAGAGGAGTTCCGTTGGGTGATTCGATGGTGGGGTACCCGTGCGCACCTCACGGCAGCCACAGACTTTCAGACCCCGGCCTATCAGGAGACGGTGACGACGGACACCGCCCTGGAGGGATGGGGGGCCCACATCAGAGATCTCCACGCATGAGGCCTCTGGCTCCCGGAGGAGAGGTCTCTCCACATCAACATCCTGGAGCTACGAGCCGTGTTCTGGGCGCTCAAATCGGTCCTTCCGTCCCTCAAGGACAAAGTGGTGAGGATCTTCACCGTCAACACCACCACAATGTTCTACATCTGGAAGCGGGGAGACACCAGATCCCCAGCCCTATCCAAGGAGGCCCAGGATCTGTGGCACTGGGCCGTCGCCCAGGGGATGTTTCTGGTCCCCTTCCACTTGGCAGGAATAAAAAACCCCATTGCAGACTCACTCAGCAGGGAGCTGCGCTCGTGCCACGAGTGGGAACTACGCCAGGACCAGTTGGATCGGCTCTTTCAACGATGGGGCAAACCCCAGATCGACCTGTTCGCGATGGCGACGAACTCCAAGTGCCAGAGGTTTGCCAGCAGGTTCACACAGCCGAGGAGCATGGGCAATGCTTTCTCGTTCCCTTGGGACGGCCTGTTCCTGTATGCGTTCCCTCCGTTGCAGCTCCGTCTCATCAACCAGCTCAAGAGGTCCAGGTGCAGGATGATCCTCGTCGCACTGGCGTGGCCAAGACAGATCTGGTTCCCGGACCTTCTGGACTTGTCAACGTCCCCACCTATCAAGCTGGCGACGGATGCGGATCTTCTCTCCAGAGGAGGAGGCGCCATTCTTCATCACGACCCGGAGTCACTGAACTTGCAGGCTTGGCTCCTGCAGCACTAGAGGTTGGAGGATACGATATCCCGGCTGACTGCAGAGAGTTTCTTGCAAAAGCCAGGGCGTCCTCAACTCTCAAGTGCTTGGGACATAAGTGGAAGAGGTTCTGTCTGATGCCGTGCACAGAAGATTAACCCTCTGCGGATTACAGCCCCTCAAGTATTGCTGTACCTACTGTCGCTGGCCAAAGCTGGACTGGCTCACGCCTCCATCAAGATACATCTGGCTGCCATCTCCCGATACACCAGAACTACAGGACGGGCATCCTTGTGGTCTCATCGCCTGGTGAAGGAATTTATGAAGGGACTATTCCGATCGTTCCCGCCGGTGAAGGCCCCTGCCCCGGCGTGGGAGCTCAACGTGGTGCTGACCAGGCTCATGGGGGGCCCCATTCGAGCCTATGCATTCGGTGCCCTTGAAGTTCCTGTTGTGGAAGACAGCATTTCTCGTGGCCATCACCTCCGCACGACGAGTGGGCGAAATCCAGGCCCTATCTTGCAAGCCTCCATACTTGACTTTTCACGACACGAGGGTGGTGCTGAGGACGCACCCCTCCTTTATGCCCAAGGTGCCGTCGGTCTTCCACCTCAACGAGCCCTTGGTGTTGCCAGTTTTCTTCCCGTCGCCTTCGTCGCAGGCCGAGAGGACTCTGCACTCGCTGGACGTAGCTAGAGCACTGAAGTTCTACGTGGACCGCACGAAGAGTTTTCGGAAGACATCACAGCTGTTCGTGAACTTTGGAACTGTGAATCAAGGGAAGGCTCTCTCGAAGGCTTCCATTTCCAGATGGCTCTCCGGCTGCATCATGCACTGTCACCGGTTGGCAAACCGACCGCTGCCCGGCCGTCCGAGAGCCCTTTCGACCAGAGCGATCGCTGCTACCACGGCGTTCCTGTCTGGTGTGCCCCTGTTGGACATCTGCAGGGCTGCTACGTGGAGGTCGACGCACACCTTCACAAGATTCTACTGCATCGATCGGGACTCCAGGGAGGAGTCCAGGGTCGGCCAAGCAGTGCTGCGCAACCTGTTCGCTTAAGGTGAGCCTGGTGAGGAGTTAAGAGATGCTTAATGTTGAGTTGTTGTATTGGTTAATGTTGAGCCTGTTGCCACCTCCCGTGGTTGTGCATGTGTATACTGCTATGTATTCATGAGCATGTGAATCCATGCCAGACCCCATGCTGGAGAAAGAACAAGTTTCTTACCTGTAACTGTTCTCCAGCATGGGTCTGGCATGGATTCACATGCGAATCCTCCCTCCTTCCCCTCTGCGGCTCTTAACTTGGTCATACTGCCACTTTACGTGCTACCAAATCTGAGAATGGCTGCCAGGGGAGGGGCTTAGGGAGAGGGCAGTCATTGGAAACGAAACTGATACTGATTTTTTTCTTTACCGAGGATTCCCAGCCTGACAGGCAATATTCATGAGCATGTGAATCCATGCCAGAGCCATGCTGGAGAACAACAGTTACAGGTAAGTAACTTGTTCCTTTTTGATTTAAGTGGCAGGTCTCCCTTGAAGCTGCGGCCAGACCAGGCATTCTGGCTCCTGAAAAACCACATATCTCTACCTTCTGAATGGGGTGCGCCTGCAGGGTTGACTACTGTAAAAATGGAGTCCCACACATGACTGTTCACTGTCAATCGATACGAAGGGTGGGAGTTGGCTTCAGGTTGACACAGTGCATATGAAAGGTTGTTGGGGTTTCCCGTCTCCTTTGTTGGCCTCTGCAGCCAGTCCCCAATGCGGGCCTGTTTGAAATACCCTGTGAATAGTATGCAAATCACTGCCACAAGCTGCAGGGCCCAACAAAAGGACACATCAGATCCTTGGAACCGTAGTTAGTTCATCAGGCTGGTCATGGCAGGGGGGAGGTTTGCCCTCCCCCTTCTGGAGATGCATTGTGTACTTCTCCTGTCATATCCCAACTAAATATGAGAGTGAGCACTGGGCCTGTAGGCTGCGTCAATCCAGAGTACACAGATCTATGCGTATGGTGAGCATAGGAAAATGTGTGCAGATTAGCACCACACATTTTCCAGAGGTTGATCTACCATAATTCAATTTCATTGAAAATTTCAAAAAAGCACAGGCGAGCGCACATCCACCATGCGGATGGTTGCATTCCTCACTCATCAAGGAGAGGATGCATCCTCTGCCGCCAGTTCCGGTACTACCACAGGCCCCGGTGCAAGCTCAGCTTCCCCAGGCCCCAATTCCACTGCCCCCTCTGGCTCTGATGCAGGACTATCAGCCGCCTACCGCGAGGAAAGACCTGTTCCAAGTTCCAGAGCCCCCGCCTTTGGCCCCACCCCAACTGGGGTCAACACTGATTATACTGCGGATCCCAAGGCAGGTTCGGAACTGAAGGATATTGATCAGTGGAGAGCAGATCCAGCAGATATGGATGAGTATGATGACGCAGAGATGTCAACGTCCGCACGTGCCTTCTATGACAGGTTGACAGGGGTAGCTGAATACCTGGATATCCCATAGCCCCAGCTGAAACAACCTGAGGTGGGGGTACTGGCTGAGGTCTTAACATTAAGAGCTTCCACCTGGTCAGGTATACCTCTCCAGAAGGACGTTTAGACTTTGGCCAAAAAGGACTGGACCAAGCCTCATATTACACAATCTACAAACAAAAGGCTTGATGCCAAATATAGGCAAGCAGAGGGCGACAGCTTTTTTTTTTTTTTTTTGTCCGTGCAACTTCAGCCCCACAACTCTGTAATTGCATGTGGCGTTGATGTATTCTAAGTCAAAAGCGTATACTTCCTCTAGCATTACCACATCTTTCTTGTCAAAGGAGGACAGAACCCTTGAAGCCTTCGGCAAAAATGTCTACCTAAAACTAGTCTGTACCTCAGACGGACTATTGCGGATGGCATGCTTGTAGCTGACAACCAGCTCTTATGGCGAGAGATTGCAGAGTTCCTCCCAGAGCTGCCCTTGCACAAACAGGCAGCATTTAAATCGGGCTTGGCGGGAGCCAAAATGGTCACGCAGGATATCATGGAGGCAGCAGTGGACCACATAGATACCTCTGGGAGTGCGATCTGCATCATCACTAAAATGTGGCGCTCAGCCTGGGCGAGGGTCACAAAGTTCAACCCTGACGTTCAGGAACACATTTTGGACCTCTATTTCGAGGGTGTGGACTTATTCCTCTCCCCGGCGGATGAGGAGCTTAATAAAAAGAAAGACAGTTCCCAGACGTCTAAATCGCTGGCGATATTGGCCAAGCCGGTTCCAAAATGTTTTGGGCAGGCATTAACCAGGTCGGGGCAGAGGGTAACTTTTGGAGGGTCCAGGGGCTTTCAAGAGCACAGAACGCTCCAGTCCGACAGGTCACCATGCCTGCATAGGCGCAAGCAGCAGCAAACCTCAAACAAGGGTTTTTTCCAGTCCCCCTCCCAAGCAGCAGCCTCGGATGGGAAAAAATGAGGGCTTCCAGGTCCACAGCTCTCCAGTGGGGGACAGGCTTGCCTTTAATGTGCACGTTTTGATTTGGAGTAATTTATTACGCGCACAAGATGGAGTAAAACATATTCGGGCGCAGGTGGCAACTAAGGAATAGAGGATTTCATAAGCGAAGAGAAAGGGATAGCTGGCATTCTGACTTGGTTAACTATTTACATTTATCTAAATAAAAATGTTTTCAGTCTTTCTAAAAAGATCCATGCTTTCACACTTTCTGATTTCAAGTAGAAGTTGATTCAAAACTTTGGGGCCATAGGCACCAAAGCTTCTATCTCCTCTTGAAATACATTTTCTTCGTGGAATGCAGAGTATCCTCTGAACGTAGACTCCTTTTCTGCTGATATAATATTTTATCAGCTAAATATGCAGGGCAAGCCCTTTAATGAATTTGAACACTACTTAAATTTAATCCTATCTTCCACCATAAACCAGTGGAGTGATCTCCTCATTGATGACACATGGTCTCTTTGCTTCAGGTTTCCAATTGCTCTCACTGCTGCATTTTGTGCTTTTTGAAGTCTCATCATTTGTTTCTGAGGAATTCCTGCCAGCAAATTATTAATTTGTGGACCCTTGGATCATCTTGGTGGTTGGTGGTCTCAAATGGGTTCTAGCTCCCCTCAGCTCTGTCCCTCTGCTCTCTCCACCCTTTTTACAAATTGGGAATCCCACTCTCATGAGCAGCAGAGCGGTGGAGGAGATCCCCCTCGCCCCTTCAGAGTGGATCTGGCTTCTATACAAGAATGTTCACAATATTAAAAAAGAGCCAGGCACACCTGAGAGTTGTGCTTCATCTATCTGTTTGCGGAGTCTGTGAGGGGGAGATTGGACGTGCTCCCTGAACCTCAAGGATGCTTATCCCCTCATCCTTCTTATCTCAGATTCACGGTTATGGGGTGCCATTGCCAGTACAAGGTACTCCTGTTCAGTTTGAATACAGCCGCTCTGGTCTTTACCAGACTAATAAATCTGATGGGCTCTGATCTCAAGACAGGTCAACATGTTTACCCATACCTGGACGGCTGGCTAATCAAAGCTACATCGCCTGGGGCGGTCCAACTTATGACACGTCTCATGGATGTTCTGTATGAGTTGGGGTTTTCGATCAACCAGTGCAAATCTCAACTGTGGAGCAGCAACAAAAGATTATCCCCATACCAGACTATGAATGCCTGGTGGTTCCATCACTTTTTAGGGATCATTGCGGCTTGCCAGCCAGCGGTCCAGTTTACCAGGCTGAAGATGAGAATTCAGATTCTCCTGGCAGCCTCATGCAACCAAGAGATAGACTCTCGGTCCACCACAATCACCATACCAGCGGACCTCCACCAAGGTCTGTTATGGTGGAAGCAGGAGAGAAACCTTGCAGCGGGTATGCCATTTTCTACAACCAATAGCGTCCTTGACGATCAGAACCTATTAATCAGCGGCTTTTTAGATGGATTTCTGAACTCTGACCTGGTGGGCAGAGGTTCAGAAGGCCAGCCTAGTTTCTTGGAACAGGGTAACCTTCTGGACAAGCCAGACCAATCAAGGACGCATTCAGCAGGGTTGAGGGTGTTCAAAAGTCCACAATGAGCTCTCAGAGTAAACGACACCACAAATTACTCTTGTCGGGTGCATATATCAAAAATGCATATACATTTATTAAAGGCCTTTTTAAGTCCTACCAGATAAAACCACAGCTATATTACCAATACTAACACAACCATATACTAGGGAACATATATACACTAACTGTTGTCCTAAAGTAATATTCAAATGAGCATGGCTCCACATCCTGTAACAGGAGGAGGTCAGGCAGTGCAAATATACTTTGGGCAATTCTTCAGCAACCCACACCCTAACTAATGGGCAGTCCAATCCCTACAAAGTGTGGAGCCTTGTGCTCGAAAGTGCATTTAGCGTGGCAACGCTCGATCGTGCGTTAAAGTACAAAACAGGTCTCTTCAAGGGGCTAGAGTGGGGGGGTAAGGCAATGAAGAATAGAGTTCCACTATTCGAGGAGGGTTTCCACAAGGGTGCAGAGCTTTTTCCAGGAATCTGGAATAGGATGGTAGTTCAGACTATCCTTACAAAGGTGAGTGGCCCTTGGGGGACAATTGTGCATAAGTCTATGGATGCACCAGGTGCCACCGGTAAGTGTTGCAAGTACTCTCCGGCCCTCGACTACGAGCTGGTCAGTTCACTGGGCGGTCCAGGAACACTTCCGAAGGGGCTTGTTTGCAGGTTAAGCAGGAGGTGCTGAGAGTAGTTGGTCCCGCTACTCCAACAGGTCGATGCGCCCTTGCATCTCAACATACCAGACATCCTGACACCCACGATGTGTATTGGAACTAGTCCGCTCCAGCCCACACAAGGCAGGCAGAAGCCAGTGAAAGCTTTGGTTTGCGTGGGGATCTGCATGACCAAGTAAGGAATTTGCTCGACCTGGGGAAGGCAAAGGGACAAAATGTCCAAAGGACAGAACAAAGGACTTTGTGGCATGGCCATTCTAGGCACTGGCCACTGTCCTGGGCCAAACGCGGTAGACGCGGTTTGGACCATAGAAAAGAGTCTCAAATGCTTTAAAAGTAACAGCTGCCACCAGCTCCGTCCTGGGCACACTTGTACATTGACCAAAAATCATTCGAGGGTGTCTAGGGCCTTAAAAATGAGACGCCAGCGCACTGTACTTGAAGGTACATTGTGCACTGATAAAAAAGTGAAAGACTAAGGGAAACAAAGTCTCCCAGTACTGACAGTATGAAGGGCATGTCGGTTTCCCCTTAACAAGATGAGCAATAGCCCAGCAGAGCACAGCAGAAGGCTGGGCTCCACTGGTAAAAGTCAGGCTAGGCTGGTCAGACAAAAACACAAAAGTTGGGGGGGGGGGGGTTCGCAACTGGAGGGAAAATACTCATAAATGGAAATCTTTTCTAACAGGGGCCACTGTGTACACGGCCTGAGACAGCCACATAAATGTGCTGGAACTGAAGGAAATGAAACTGGCGCTGAGGGCATTCCTACCGCTGGTCACGAACAGAGTAATCTGTATTCAGACACAGTTCCATGTGTATGGATTACATCAACAAGCAGTGGGGGAGGGGGCGACCAGATCCCCACCCCTGTGCTGGTTGACGATCCATATTTGGGAGTGGGCTATCTCGCACAATATCCATCTGACTACAGTCCATCTTCCAGGGGACAGCAATGTGGAAGTAGACCGACTCAGCTGGCTGGGAGAGGACAATTCCCAGTGCCACTTATGTCCCCAGGTGCTGAGCAACATATTTCTGGCATTGGGTTGTCCACGGAAGACCTGTTCGCCACGCAGCATAACAGAACATGCCATCAATTTGTGTCCTGGATGGGTGGGGGCAGTAGCTCTCTGGGGGACACTTCACCTGTCGTGGAGCCACCTATGGGCATATGCATTCCCGCCAGCTCCACTCATCCAAAGAGTCATGCACAAGATACGAGAGGCTCAAGGCCTTTGCCTCATTCTGGTGGTGCCTTATGGGCCAGTCATGGTCTGTATTCCGATCTCGTGAGGCTTGCGTCTCAATGGCCTACCTATTCCTCTTCCAATCTCAGGAGCCCCCCTCACACAGGAAGGGGGGCTGTGGATCAGCCGTCTCCAGAGAAGCTAACCCTAGTGGCTTGTTTCCTGAGAATGTAACATTGCAGCATTTGCAGTTGTCACAGGAGCATGTGCGGATCAGCCAAAAAGCAAGTAGCCACTCGAGGATGAGTCGATATAAAAGTAAGTGGACAATGTTTTGTTATTGGGCAAAGGATAGGTGGATAAACTGTGTGGCTTGGTCCCTTGATCATGTCTGTCTTTCTCTGCTCACCTCGCAAATTCAGGTGTGCAAGTGGACACATGCCGCACCTATCTGGCAGGTATAGGAGTGTACAAAAATTCAGACTCCATGTCCTACTCCGCTTCCAACCCAGTGGTTAAGAGGCATCTTGTGGGCCGAACAAGGTTATAAGCTCTAGTTAAGCGTACACACCGGGCCTGAGATCTCAATGTGGTGTTGAACCCTCTTGCCCATAAGCGTTTCGGACACATTGCTACGACGGATATCAGGCTAGTGACCATCAAAACTGCGCTGCTGGTTGGGCTCATGTCAGGACGCTGAGTCAGTGAAATTCAATCACTGATGGCTTCGGAGCCTTACAAAACGTTCCACAGGGACATGTCTTTTCTTCCAAAAGTGGTTTCGTCTTTTCCACCTGAACGAGGAGATTTTCCTTCCAACATTTTCTCCCAATCCGCAATGAGATGCAGAGGGTCCTGCACTGTCTAGATGTGAGAAGAACGCTGAAGTGCTACCTGGACAGAACAAAGGAGTTTTGTTAACCCGCCCTGTTTGTCACCTTTGGGGGATCAAAGCCTGGCTGTCAGAGCTCAAAAAGCCTCCATAGCAAGATGGATGGTTGCCGCTATCCAGAAGGCATACAAAGGGCAGGACAAGGAATGGCCAAACCAACTTGCCTATGCCTTAACGGCTAAGGTTACCGCAGTGGCCTTCCAAAGGCATGCATCTTGGTAGGTCATCAGCAGGGCAGCGACATGGGAATCGCTGTCCGCTTTTTGCAGGCATTATTGTCGCTACAGCAGCGCAAGGTCGGACACTGCATTTTGGACTAGCACTGCTAAAGAATCTATTTGTGCAAGGCTATGGTCCTCTATCCAGAAGGGCTGATCAATTGTTATCGTCCATGCACTATGGAGGAAAGGGGACGGGATGTAGGCGTAATTACAAGCTACTCACTTTAGTGATTAACATACTCTTAGTCCATAGACCCCTTTCCTCCATGCGACTCTCATTCCTCCCCCCCTAAAAAAGTAGTTAGTAGCTGAGCCTGGCCGATGCACAAAAAGGGACTGGGTTGAGGCGCCGGAGGGTGGAGTCAGCGGAGCACATGCTCCTGGCATCACGCCTCCTTGCAAATCTAAATTTAAAGAGAAACCTCTTTTTTATGTGAAAAGGGCTTTGTTTCTGTCCTTGGTGAGGAATGCACATACAGTATGGAGGAAAGGGGACTATCGACTAGGAGTATGTTAGTCACTATGGTGACTAACTTGTAATTTCGTCTTTCTTTCACCATGATCTAGATTAGCTGGTTTAATAAAATCGGACCAAAAAGGGCAAAGCAAAAAGCTGGTAAACCTTTTTTAGTGCAAAGTGCAAACTAGTGCAGCTCAGAACCATAAATACAATTTAACATTTAGAACAACACATTTATCAGTGCTTCTCTAGTGTGGAGAGGATTAGAAAATAGTTGTGTACTGTAATGGGTACATGGTTTTAAATACCCGTGTGGGTTTAGAATTGGTATGGAAAAACAAAATGAATAAAAAATGATATAGGTGGGTGTGGCCATTTAAGGACATTCGAGCTGAGTGCACTACCCTTTTCTGCCCCAAGAACACATTACAAATATTTCTCGAGCGGTGAGAATCGCCAAAGTGGAGTTCCCCTCCAGCTCTGTTGTCTTGTATGTAAACTACAATAAAAGAGACCTTTTTTAAAAAAAAAAAATTAAAAAAGTTGATAAAAGTAATGTCCTCAAAACAGCATTGTTTTCTATGAGCTCGACACAGCCAATCCTTTTCAAAAACATACGTCTCGTGCCGTTATTATGCCAGGCTTCATCAACAATGTTGAAATGCATTTTTGTCACCAGTTTTTATTTGGTCAATTTGATTAGAATATACAAAGGACTACAGAGTATCCCCTTGTACTGCTTCAATTAAAGTCTTTGGTAGCTGAACCTTCGCATCCATTTATGGATGTATGTCAACCACGCCAGATACTTTTGATTGGAGAAGGGTCCTGTCGGGTCTGATATCGGAGTGTTTAAAGCCCATCTACCCCCTGGTGAAGGTGAGTTATGTGATTTAGATGGGTGGGGGGGGGGGGGGTTTCCTACTAACAGGGGGCATAAACCGGAATGTTAAAATCCTATAAATGGCAACATGCACTGCAAGGTGACGTGTCAGTGGAACAAATGGGCAGAGCTACCAGGGTAGAGGGTGCCTGCCTGCGCAACTCACTGTCCCCCATTCGGGCACCTTCAAAGAATCTGTCTTCAGGAAGAACCCGGGGACAGTCCTCTTCAAAGAAACTTGCTCACCCTGCACTGCCACACTTATCAATACACAGTCCCATCGATAATTGCTTCTGTTCTTTAAGACAACTCGGATACTGATTGGGCGTGTTATCACTGTTTATTCATGAGTGGAGAGACTGCTCCAACTGGCAACACCCAAAAGGTGGACTCGAGGCAACATGTGGACCCTTTACAAAAACTTTTATTTTCAGCCTATTGTGAAATGAATCCAACACAACACAATAAGCAGTTTTGAAAAAACAAAAAAGTATATTTAAAAGACGCTGGTTTCTTTTTATCTCTGGGATGTGCTAAGTTTCTACAAAACCCTGGACGTCTCCGGCCACAATGTGTGTGCCCGAAGTGTTCATACAGGTACTTTAAAAAGAATTGGGAAATGTGGTTGGGGTATTTATAATGTACAGGATGGAGTGAACATTGCAAACTAAACTGCCTCAATACGCACAATCAAGTCTCACAGAAAAAGGGCCCCAGTGGGAGCTTGTCTAGCCGAGAAGGAACATTTTTAAAGCCCTTCTAAATAATTGCAGGTCAGACACTAGACCGATATGCACAAAAAAGGATTTGCATTTTCTTTGTGCCTGAACAGCAAATCTTCTCTCTCTGCTGGTCTTTTGGAATGGGTCCCCGAAAGAGGTCTCAAATCTGCAAACGGGAAGTTTCTAGTGGGTAGGTCGAGGCAGACCGATACTGGGTTGGTCTAGGTGTCAAACGGTGAATGTTTTTTAAAACCAAGCAGCAGAGCTTGAAGATCACCGGAAACGCAGCCAGTGGAGGTGCCAGCGCAGAGGAGAGAATAGTAACATTAGAGGCCAAAGATAAGCCAAGAAGTAGAATTCTGAACAGGCTTGGATTTTGCTAGAGAGGAGCCCAATATTAAAATAATTCACATTTAGTCCTGAATTAATGCGCAACCTCACTGCAATGGGGTGGTGATATTTAGGAAAAAAAGAACAGAGCACTTAGTTAACTTAAAGAATGAACTCGTGCATGGCCCTCGTGCCAATTCAGGTTTCATGGCCAAGATCATCTTCCCACCAAACCTCCAGACGTTTCACTTATCCTATAAAATGGCCTGATGCCGAGAAGAAATGGATGGAGGTTGCATTATGCAGAAGTTGCCAGTGCCAAAGTAGATTACTTGTTTTGAGAGGTTTGAACTTGGAGCAAACCTTGATTGCACACTCAGTTACTAATCCTCTATAAGCTTATTGAAAGATTGAAGAAATCCTTGGTTGGGGGCTTTTTTACACACAGACAAATCTGTCATCTGCGTAGAAATAGTTTTGGCTCAATATGGAGGGTAGGAACTTCATCAGGGCACCATGTGTAGTATTGAATAGAAGTTATGCAGTGATAAAATCGCGGCAAAAATGTTGCCTATACAAAAAATCGCTGCAAAAATGCTCTGGTTTGACTCGGAAAGGTGAACCCCGTTATACCATTTAAGGAGAGCAGGGGTGTCCCCCGCATCCTTTACATGGATTGCAGCAGCAAAACCATGGCCACGATATTTTGTAACCACAGCAATTTTTGCCGTAATTTTAACACACAGAACCGAATAGAAGTGGTGGGGCTATCTGGGAGTGCCCACAGTCCACCTTTGAAGGAGCCAATGATAGACATCCAATAAACTTTATGTACACGGTATATAATCTATGAGCAAAAACAATTCAAAGGGATCCCCTGCTTATGTGCCACCGGTGACAGCCACTTAATTATCAATGTGTGGTTCACATTGCCCCAGGTCACAGAGGTCTAACAGGATGAGAAGTGGGAGAGCCCGAATTGTCGTGTTTTAAGAATGTCATCCCAGATGGTCAGAAGAGGCATTCCACTGCCGGTCTATGAACAAAAGCTGAATTGAGAAGTATCCAGTATGTTTTGATGTTGACATTTCTGTAGCGTAGTGTGACCACTTTCTCCAGGATTTTAGAAATCTGTGAGAGTCCATCCAGGAAATGACAATTGGAGAGTACAATGGGGTCCCAGGAACTTTTTCTTCAGTAAGGTGATTCATGTGGCTTGGTTTAAAGTAGGAAGCATTGTGTGAGAGGACAAGGACGTGTCAACAAATTTGGAAACCCCTGGGGCAAGAACCCTGGACTTGTCTTTGGCTGCAACATCAGGGGCGGCATTGTTCAAACTGGAAGTGGACCAAAGGGGCAAAAGCGGCAGGAATGTCATCCAGGGAGGTGTTTTTTTAAGGAGAAAGACACAAGGGTTTATAATCGAGGGTCTAGACAGATCAAATGAGGGCCATGTAACTTCTGAGGATATCCCGTTCTGAGTATCTTTAATTACTTGTCTCATCAAGAACCGCTGGCTGCAGTTCCACATGACTTTACTGATGACACATTTCTTCCTAAAAGCTTGTTCTTGTGCTTGGGAACCTATCCAATTCTACTCCTTGTGGAGCTAGTTTGCTGAATGCAGAAAGGGGCACCAACACAAAGTTCAGACTCGCTGACTCCGTAGCAAGAGTAGACGTCTCCTTGAATACCGGACAGCCAAAACATTTGTTCCAATCTGACTTGGATAGGCTTGCCTCTGTTTTGCTATCTGACTCCTTAGGATAACCCCTTACTTTTGCAGATGAAAAATATCCCTAGTTCATCTCAGACCTCTCATGATGTCACTTTGTTGTCAACAGCTTAATGAAGGCAACACTGATCTCAGTGTTTTTCTAAGGCAGGGTGTGGCAGGTATGGCACTGCAAGGGTGATGTCTTCGGACGGTACTCAATGCCATTCCTGCTGACACTTCTCTGCATGGCGAGTGGGTGCCATCCTAGATGCATCACTCCTTCTAACCCTTTCATATTCATTTCGGACCACTGGCATCCTTCAAAGGAGAATACAAGTTGGTTTATTTAAATTTTTTGCATCTTAAGCAGGTGTGAATTGAGTGTCGCCAGGGAAAATGAAATCTAGATCCTTAAACGGTTGAACTCTTGAATGTGACTGTGTAAACCTGGCTTTGAATGCTCTTGACTGGCTTTCAACAGGGATCAGAATACATTTTCAGGCATTTTGTAGAGTTCATGCGGCCTGAATTACTAGATGCCCCGACCTGGAACTTCGTGCCGGCAAGGCTAACGTTAACAATACACAATTTTCTAAGAGCAAGAAAAACTACAGAAGGACACTGAGCATGGTATGTGCTAAGCTTTACAGAACAGATTGTACGAGTTTGCCGGTAAACTCCTAGCGTTTTGGGAAAGGTAAAAACAAACCTCCTTAGCTTGTCTTTTTACTAATATTTGTAATAAGACAGGATTTACGCTATCCACCCCTCTGAACCACCACACGCCAATGTTCAAACTGAGGAACCAGACTCCATCAGCCTTCATATGAAATCTTATTCAAATATTGCTGCTGCTTAAATAAAACGCCCACTTATCAGTGCCGTGCCCACTCTGCTACCTGCAGCAGCACCAACATAGAAAGACTAACTGATTTCACTGTCCCAGTCTGAAAGATTCTTACACAGAATTAATGGCAACTCCTGTGCATGTTATTGTATTATAGGTTTCACACGGTTAATTTGCTTTAGGCGCACAGTGTAGTAGAAAGTAAGCACAAATATTTGTTTGAACACTGGCACTTGAGCTTTTATCTCTTAGCATCTAGCTTGTCCCCCTTTTATTTGGGGGGAGAGAGGAGTGAGGCTTGCAGCCATCACATAGGCTGCTGTCATCTAAAACGTAACCGCTTGACTTCTAGGGTAATGTCATGGTGACCGTACAAGAGCAAGAAGAATCCTTCTGGCCATGTGCCGGGCCACTAGGACCATCACCATGTTCCCGGAACTGGGCCAGACCCTGTTTCAAGGGTTTTTATTAACCTTTCACCACAAAGTATAATGTAACCTGTCGGGATAATGCCAAAACTCGAATAAAAAATCTTAGAACGCTGGCTGCAAATGATCAGGTACAATGTGACGGTAGGCCAGTGAGTTTGAACCAAAGGATCAACAGAAACAGGAGGGTACTCCTCCCCTCCAAATGGGGTTGCCAATAGAGTGTTCAGTGTCTCGAAGATCAGCAACCCAAAAGCCGAGTTGCTGTTGTAAATCAAGTTCCTAATTCTTCCAGTGGCCCAAAACAAGTTTCCACAGTCTTTCCAAGCATCCACCCAAAACATAATCTCCCAAGGAGGGAATCTCTCCCCATCCAGGGATCATCAGGAGTGAGGTGTCTTCTCCAAACTTCTCTCTGCAGACTTCTCTGGGTTACAGACCCATGGCTCTCAGGCCCATAAATGTTTGGGGGTCCTCCTGACAGCTGACACCTCGGTCTTCCTCTCCGGATCCTCTCTGGGTAGAGCTTTCTGTTACACTTGGTACAGGTTCGGGACCCGTGGAATATCTTGGTACGTCCTGGTGGGGTTTGGTAGAGAAGCATGACCCTACGCTTTCCTTACAACCAGTTCTCTCCCCATAGATTATCCATTGTTGGTCCTGCTCTTTTACGTTTCACCTTAAACTGTCATACCTCCTCCCCAGTCTAGTGGCACCATCCTGTCCCAACTCTACAGTCTGCCCTGGATGAATGAGGTCCTCCAGAACTTCTATATCCTTGTTGTGTGGAACTAGTCTCTCCTCCTGCCCTGCCTAGAATGGTTCATCCAGTCTCCCTTCTATTTGCTCAACCTGCCCCTCCCGATAGCATCCCTCGTTCTCTTCTTCCTACCACCACCACTCTCTCCCCTTCACTACATAATTCTCTTTAACACCTGATCTACACTCCTCTTTTCCACAGTACCCTCCTCCTTCTCTCTGATTCACCTCCGCTTCACAACATATCTCCAGCTAAACTATTCCCTCTTTAATTTAATGTGGCATCTCTCTTTCCTCTCCATTTCTCCCTTGTTATTCAGGATGGTAACTCCCTTCTTTCTTTCTCTAACAATATCTCTCCTCCAGCCAAGCGTTTCTCCAGCACTCTTTCTAGTCACCAACGGTTCCTGCTTTTTCCCTCCTGGAGTTCCTTGCATGGTGTCTCAGCTCTTCCCATGTGATGCTCTGCTTTTCTTTCCCAGGTAGTTTCCCTCTTCCTCTTCTCTAAAACAGTCTCTCTCTCCTCTATAGCAAATCCAAATCTCTTGCTCTAGCAATCTCTTCCTCTGTTTCCAGAAAACCAGAATCTGCCTCCTAGACCACACTTATTGATGCTCTCCTCCAACCACAAATGAATTCCTCGCTCCAAGATCTTTCCTTCATCGTTGCTCCGTGCTTTTCCCTCCTTAACACACACAAGAGCCTGGACAGGAGTCTTCGAGGATTTCCTGCTCTCCCAACAGTAGAACTTGACCCAGTGTGCTACTGGGCTTTTAAAGCCGACTACCTCCTCTTATGTGATACTTAAGGCTGTGGCCTTTACCTGTGTAGTAGGGTCTGGGCTATCCTCTGATGGGGGCCATGTGTCTGGGATCACGTGATTTGCAATGGGGTTTTCCTCAAGTTATTTGAAGGCCAGCCACCATTTTGTATTTTTAACTTGACATGGAACATTTGGAACATTTGGGATCTTTCCCCTCTTTCCTCTGATGTGGTATCAGTGACCCTATTTGCTGTGTTCACATGGTAAGCTTTTGAAGGTGCATTTTATTTTTCTGATCCGCCTGCCCATATGCCAGTAAACCCAGAATGATCATGGGCTTTCTTTAACCACAGTTTCGATTGGGGCAATGCATCCACCCCTCACCTGGAAACAGTGTTGTAACTCTGTTCCCTAAAAGGTCAAGATTTTCCCCCTAAGAATATTTGGGTCCAGCTGGAGGAAGCTTCATGCTTCCTCATTCTATGGGGATTCCTGGAATAACAAGGGGGTCGGGGCAAGCCTGGCAAACTGCCCTCTCACGGTCAGCTCCCTTGTGATAACGTTATTATTTTGTTTGTGAAGTGTTGATGCAAGTCTGTGTATTAAGATTCAGCAGGCAAGCTTCTTTATTTATTTCACAATTAAACAAATACATAGCGTGGCAGATGTCCTTTATTTTGGTACCTCATCTTGTAAACTAGCTCCTCAAACCTTCTTCATGGCGATTTACTTTAGGAACTTGTCCTTTGTGCTCGCTGAGGATATTTTTCATCTGTGTTTTAAAGTTACGGCTTTCACTCGGGGTTTCAGCAGCCTTCTTTCCACCTTCCTCTGGACCACCTCCTTCTTGTGGTATGAATTCTTCACATTTGGTGTCTCTGCTCCAAGGCAGGACTTCTTCCAAATAGAACCAGATCATCAAGGAATATTCATTTAGATTTGAGCCACAATGGCAGCAACCGCACCACTTTACAAGACCCATTTGCATTACATTACAAAGCGTGCAAAGTTTTTGTGCACATCTGGGGTCATATTCTTCAGTTTTGGTTATTAGGTGCATTAAAGTGCCACCTATAAGGCAGAACTATTGCATTGGGGTACAGCTAGAAGGGATAGGGGATGTGAGGAGGGACTCAAAGCTTGTGGTTAGTGTGTGGTTATTTGCCCACCCATTCACTGCATGTGGCCAGGCTAATCCGTATGGTGGTTCCCGCCCACAACCTGACCCTCCCTGCCCACAACCTGACCCTCCCTGCCCAAAACACATCCTACTGTGACCTCTTGGAGATCGATTTACAAGAGGTAACATCACATGTAGTGCTGCAAATGCCTCTCGATGTTATTTCAAAGCAGGCTAAAAAGAGTTAATTTAATTGCAGCTGTAAATGTGCTACTTCTGTAATACCATTCTTAACCGAATGTGCCTTCAGCTACATGATTTAGAAGTAGTATGTTGCATCCTTTTACTGTGGAGTTGGTGTTAAAACCAAGCATGTGCAAACCAAGTGTCTTGGCTTGTGTGTAGGTATTGGCCTGCTATCATATGCCCAGTTGTTCGCTTGTTTTATGTAGCCGTTACATTCTTTCGTGCAGGTACCATCATTGGGGCAGTGTCTGGCAAATGCCTTTCCTATATCTACACAAAAGCCAAAACTGTCGGATGTTCAATGATTAATGTAATACCCTTTCACTTACATGGACTCGCAGACTCATCGCATGCCATTTTGGCATCCATGTTTTCAAACGTGGTGCCCTCCATTTTATGTCTCTAAATTACAACTTGCAATAACACTAAAATGCAACCTTAAAATAAACGCTGTTTCTCAAATGTGTCGGTGTCAATCATGTCCCTCTTAAGTGTACTCCAGGCTACGCGTCACGGGGTCTGGTAGGATGGGGCTAGAAATGGCCATAAGTCACGTGTTGCGTCAGTTCCCAAATCATTTACACCGCTTAACACTTTTTGCTCAACTATTAAGAATAAACGACAAGCCGCGGGACACACATGGGAGGATGTGAGCAGTCCCCGCTGTCCTACAAGTGTTTGGTTAATTAAGTGAATAATCTAATCAGACTTGTTTAGCTTAATCTTGGATCCCTATCAGTAATTACAGAAACATGAATTCGCGGCTCGGGGCTAAGGCGTACTTGACATGTGCGGCGGCTCTTTTTGGACTCGTTGGCGGTAGTTTAGTTATCTTGAGCGCTTTGCCTCAGTGAGACTGGCTGTGCTGCAGTGCACAACCATCGATAAGCGGAATGCTGCGGTCTCGGTGGCACCAGTTGTTAGCATGGCATGAAATGGGTGACCTCACTCAAGTGTCTTTATGGGCATAAAAAACGGTCAGCACTGTGATTTACAAACGGTGACCTCCCCCGCTGTTGGACTTCTCGTCAGTGACCACAAGAATACCTCTTAATAAAATACACTTTCAATGGCACCAGAGTTCACCAAGCCATTCCTATAGGCCTCTTTACTTGCACTGCAGACTCGGAGGCAGAAAATTGTCTCTTTGCCCATTGCTTTGACTTGGGCTAATAAAGAGCAGGTGTTAGGAGGGAATTGTATCAGGTGGCTGGCGTATGCCGACCATGTCGCACTTTCACATGCAGTGACATTTCTAGTCCATTTGGTGCCCAGGGCGAAACACAAAAAATGTGCCACCCCCAGCCCGGGCACGACATGCACCACTCCCTAACTACACTCCATGGTTAAGTAACTCCTACCCAACGTCAGTTAATGATTGCTATACAAATGAAACAGGTGTCTTATTATGGAAACCATCATGAAGGATTTTGGTGCAACACTACAACAAAACGGTGTTTTAAAGAGCCTCACGTAACGTTAGGTGGGTCAGAGGCAGAGGCCTCACCTGCTGCCCTTTGCTCACCCACGAGTAATCGCCCCCAACAGTGACATTTTGCCTCCCAGGGCAAAAGCGCCCCAAGGGGCAGTTGCGCTCCGGGCGGCTGCCCGCTTCGCCTGGGCTACGAAACTGGCCTGCTGAAAACCTTCCATCACCTAGACACTGTGCTGTTTGGGTGAACTTTTCCCTTTGGAAGGCGTGGCTCATGCGTTCCTATTGTTTGTGGTAGCATGCTTAAAGTTTTTGTGGGAACACACCACTTGCATCTGTTTTTCCTTGGTGTACGTGCTTCTTTCCCGTTTTACGTCACTTCCTTTTAATTCTCATTGGGGTTATTCATGAATTTTCACCCACTGTGCATGCCAGTTTAGAAAATGTGAGTGCCATGCTTCTCAACACATTTGCGGGTGTAATCTTGCATATGCCCAATACAGGTTTAATAGAATCGGGACCAATGCGTGTCTTTTCAATTAGCTTGTTTCACCAACAAGTGTCTAATAATGGCCAGTGTCGCTGCGTTACCACAGATTGCTGGATTGTTTCTCCCCGCAGATGTTTAGTATTTGTTTTTCTTCAGAAATATGAAAATACCTTTCTGCAGGTTTGAACCTATATTTAGCAGAGGTGGACTGTGAAAGCAACTCTGAATAGCCCTGTGGATCACGAGGTACACTCCAGGTCGTGTAGGGTGCAGCAGTGCAGAATCTGTGAGTCGGGGTGGCGCATGGCCAACATGTCGCTAGTGCAAAAAAAAAAATGTAGATGTGGATGTGGCAAGAATTTAAATGTGGCAAGATTGCATTTTATTTTGTTTAACCCAGCAGAAATATGCGGTAGGCCGCTTTAATGTCACAATTTCAATGAATGCAAGAACTGAAAAAAAGCATTTAATTTATTAGCTCACTAATTGGGATGCAAGCCTGAGTACAGGGAAGTTTGTAGACCATAGGCTGCAGCGCAGAGCCCATACAACTTTGCAGCATGCTCAACTCTGCTGATTACACACGGGGAAGTTAACTCCTTTTCTAACATGATTGAAAAAGGAGTTAACTTCCCCTTGGCTTGTTCTTTCTTCACTTCACCCGCTGTGCCGCCCGAGTCTGATAGTGGCCCATGCTGCTAATGAAATTTAGCAGCAGGGGTCCTGGTACGGCAGCGGGGATGTCCATTGGAGGTCGTTTGTGAGCGATTGCTCGAGTAGCTGATGTGATCACGCTAGGTGCCGGGGCAGGCATCTAACTGATCACATCAGCGGCAGCGCCAGCACCTGCTGGCTATACTCGAGCAATCACGCACAGCCCAGGGCAATTGAGCTTGCCCCACGGCGAATGCGCCCCCAGGGCAAGTCGAGCCCTCACCAGTGTGGTCTATTGCGCCCCGGGACGATTGCGCCCCGGGCAGTCGCCCGCCTCGCCCGGGCCAAGAAACAGGCCTGTTCACATGCTACACCTGTCGGGCTCCACCGGCTGTTAACTGCTTTATGCTCCTATGCCAAGAGAAATGCATTGGTTATCAATCATAGAAAATGCAGCATCACTCATTTTCATAAACGCAAGGTAAGAGAGTCCCAATTTAAATGGACTTGATGGTGTCCAAATTGACACAGTGAAGGAAATTATTTGTTCGGGTTTCTTCTTTACATCACAACCAAAAAGAGAAGAATTGGTGCTCAGAATTCAAAACAAACTTGACAAATTAGGTATCCAAATGAAAAAGTGTGAATCAAATAATGCAAATTCTCAATAAAAACACTCTTTATGTGGGGAAAATAATCTCTAAGGTATCGTATGGTTCAGAGGTTGATTAAATGGCCTATGTTTGCCTTGGTATAGAATGGAAGGTAGAGTGTGGAAGAGGGTTTTGCACTTTCCATCATCTCTACCCATGTCTTCATTGCGCTATGAACTCGGCCTTACCTCTATGCGAGCATGTTTTCAATTGAGTCATGGGGGAAATTAAGTCATCTGAGGAAAATACTTTGTATGCGTTATTACAAGCTACTATTTGGGACAAGGTATCCGAATTCTTTTTTTTTTTTGTAAATAGATCGTCGTGGCAGAAATGTGCCTGAATTGATTAAAAACCCATTAAAGGTGAACAAGTGCATAATTATAATTGGTTATTTATAATGCAAGCACGGACCCAGGGGTCAAACCTGTGTTGCTCCGCGTCGTCTTGCTTCCAAGGTGAGCACGTTACCCTGGAGTTATTCTCCCGAGACAATAGCTCGAAAAGAGTCAGATTAGATATATACTGTACATCAAACTCGGAATTCCAAAATGCACTCCTCTTTCGCAAGGATAAATATGATATATGATATGGCATTTATAATGTGCCTATACACAAGTGTTTCAAGGCGCGACGAGGCAAGGGAAGGGAACAGTGGGAAGACAGACAACGATCCTACTAGGCCAGGTGTCAATCAGATTGCAAGTGCATGGGTGGGGGGGAAGGGAAAAAGTGCCTGGGGGAAGGGAGAGGGGAAAGTGCAGTACATGGGATAGAAGAAAAAATATGATGAATAAAAGCGGCCAGATGGTGGCAAGTGCAAGGTAAGAGCAGACCTAAGTACTGGTGGGGGGGACTGTAGGCATGCAGAAAACAGTCCCCAGGTTGGGGGGAGGGGGTTGCCAGGGAGGCAGGGCAGGTGTGCAAAAGGCGGGTCCTGGCCCCAAGATCAGACAAGGTGGCCAGGTTGCCAGTGCAGTTTCAGCCAGGAATTTCAGCAGGGGAGAGGGGCAGAGAAGGCAGAAGCAAAGAGGAAGGTTTTGAGGTGTTTCCAGAACCGGAGATGGTTCTACCCAAGTTTCAGGGAGGCAGGAAGGCTGTTCCAGAGGGAGGCCCCTGCCAAAGAGAGAGATCGACCACCAACTCGTTGCTTGGAGAAGCGACTGACCCTGAGGGAGTTGGGCAGATGAGCGAAGAGCCCGAGACGGAAGGTATTTGTGAAGAGAGAGTTGAAGGTATTGCGGCCCCAGGCCCCAGAAGGCCTTGTGGACAATGCAGAGGGTTTTGAACTGAATCCTTGCAGCCACTGGGAGCCACTGCAGAGATCTCAGTCCTGGAGAGATACAATGCCTGGGCTTGATGCCAAGGACAAGTCTCGCAGTCCTGTTTTGGATAAGTTACAGAGGGTAGAGGCAGGCAGCTTTAGCCTTGGTAGATAAAGCCTTGGGAGTTCTCCCGATATATCTTGTCCAGTACCCTTGTTCCGTTTTTAGAGGCCAATTCTTGAGATTTAGGCTTAACCTCTTACTCACGGGAGAAATCAAGTATCCTAGATCAAGGGGATTGTGCAGCTTCTGCCAACACCTTGGAATCACACGAGACCTTAAACATTTCATTTTTGAATGCCCTTAGTTGATGTCACAACTAAATATTTATTTTAGATTAAGTCCATGTGTATCTATTGAAAATGTATTGGATCGTGTGAGCTCAGGACATGAATTATTTTTATCCAGGGAAGTTATAAGAATGTTAGGTTTTGTAAAAATTAGATGAAATGTATATCTTAAATTTTTCTTTTTCTTCTTTCCCTTGGAGCTGTTATTTGTTGCATCTTAATTATAATTGTTTTCTTTTTTATTTTGCTATTGTTTTCTTTTATCTTATTATTTTGTTATGAAATGTATGATATAAGGATTTTAAGTATGTAATGTTTATGTATGTAAAGGGTTTGTGAAAGACTATCGTTTTGGTAATAAATTAAGAAAATAAAAAGCAGGTCTGCCGGCAGTGATTTGTGCAGTGCAAAAGGCCACATTCAAAATGAGAAACTGACCAAATGGTTGTATGGGCCCATCTAAACAATTGGGAACTCCTGTAGTGTAGTTCTGGTGCTGCACTAGTCCATCATTGATATTTGGGGAAGATTCTGTTTCCTGTGCCCATCAGTTAAATGAGCGATTATAGATGACTTAATTGGATATATCTAGGTGTCCAATGGACTGGGCATAACTTAATCCTCCACAGTTAAATCTTGCTTTTAGGTGCGGTTATGTGTAGTTATTTTGACTGGTGCCCTGGCACTTTGCCCATCTGATCTGATGGAATCATTTTAAATGTGTGAGAGTCAGTTTTATATGTTGCAATTTTCCCTAGCAATGCCCATGAAATGCATTACTGTTGTGCTGTCAATGCACTAAAACAAAGGTCATTGTTTAAAATCTAGCCAAAGAAAGAGTTATACCATGACCTTGGACTCATAAAGGGACCATAATCTAGTCCAGAAGAATGGACATTAGCACCCGGTGCGGGGTGCACAGCCAATCCGGGTTCCGCAGAACGCAGGCTGAAGTCTCCGTTCTGAGCACGCGTTCCGCAGAACCGCAAGGTGCCTCCGCCGCCGTGGGCCGCTTTGGAAATCCTGGGTGCTAATGGCGTTAATTCCTGTTTCAAGTGCTGGAATGAGGGGGGGGGGGTAACGGCCCAGTACCCTTGTTATAGGCCCTCGCCTGGCTGAGGCCAATAACTTGGGCTGTCAGACCATCGTTCAGTCCCTCGGAACAGGGGATTAACACCCTATTAATTAAGGTTAAAACGTCTCTGGCTTCTAAATTCCCTATAGTGGAGGCAGAATCCATACTGGTACAGTTTGGAGGGGAATTCCCCAGCATTATAAATGGAATAATCTGTTGCATATACTAGCCTCTGTTAATGGTCTTAAGTAACCCTCACTGGAGGTTCTAACCTTTTATTCTGGCCTCATTTTTATTTGGAAAATTTAGCTTTCTGCTGTGACCCTCAAAATAGTTAATCCAATTCAATATAAATGTTATCTGGCTCCTGACCCACATACACGCAGCCTAGTATTTCCATTCCAACTCTTAAGATCCTTCAGTGGTAAGACATTCAGTCTAATCATTAAAATGATCCTCCTGTGTTCAGGAGACATCAAGTTGTCATTTTCTGCAGGGCCCATACAGCGAGATACTTCAAAATTGTGAATCCAACCTGCGCAGTTCAGTGGGATCTTTAAATATGTCCAGAGTTGTAATTCCCGATGGCACGCATTGCTACTTTGACGTGGTGTGTGCTCCTTCCCAAAGATACTATAATGGTATGTGATTCACTAGGCCACGCGATAGTGGAAGACCCCTGCAGTAACAGTGCATCTTGCATGCGCTGGTTTTGGTGCAATGGTTTATGGCTAATCGAGTGGCCTTACTAGTCCAACATGAAAGCAGAACATCATCACCTCCTACAGGTAAAACCTCATTACACAAAATCCCTTCTGTGCATTGTGTCGTCCCTTCTCCGCTAGGTGGAGCCCATTCCCATGAGACCAGAGAGGTGAGGCCACTAGCTGATAATCCCTCTGGAGGGGTACTCAGCAGCTGGATCTCGGCGGGCGGGATACCCCTATGGGATGACTATCTGTGGAGAACACAGAATTTCACACCCAAAAAAAAACACTTCCCTAATGTACCCCTACCCTGTTGTCCCATGTATCTGTCTGGTTCAAAAGGAGCAAAATACTGGAGGTAGAACCTAATAGATCTCAGAGAAATTACTGCGATAGGTACTGGGACGAGGAGGAGTAGGTGCAGGGCCATGAAACCACTGATGATCAGAACAGTGCACCTGTTTGTGGTTCGAGAATGCTAATTGGAAAAACCACAGTAGAAATAGGAGTACTCTGGAAGGAGTTAAGACCTCCCTGGAGGAACTGTGCGATTCAAAGTTGGTAAGAAAGAAGGGGAAATGAAGGATCTGCTTGGGACGCTGCCTGGGAGTCAGAAGCGTTCCCAGTTGATCCGTGGTGGAAGGACCGAGCAGAGCACACCAGAAGCAGACTGACCATGCACCTTGGAGACGTGCATCCAGCTGCGCAGGACATGCTGCAAAGCCCCCACAGCACCCGCACTGGGTGGAGAGCATAGACTGGGGCACGAGATTCTCCAAAGAGGTGTCACTTTTCCGTCTGCAATCGGCAGACAGGTCAGAGCTGGATAAACAAACTAGGATTAACGAAGCCAGTGTACCGTGCAGATGTGGCGAGAACCTCCAGCTTCCCAGCCTTCATCACAGGAACACTTTGTGTGGGCAGAGAAGACCCAGCAACGAACCCGGAGATACCAGGGTTCTTGGGGGAGGCCAGAAGAGCACAGGAAGCCCAAGAACGAAGGTCTGGGACCCGTTTAGAAATACAGAGACTGCCTTAAGTAAATGACGCCAAGAGAATACCTGGCAAGATAGTGAATCCGTTAGATCAGCAGCATCTTGTGAGGAATTGAGCAGGGTCTTGGACCCACCACCAAGGGAGAAGGAGATCACTAACTCCTTCATCGCAGTACCTGGCAGGCAGGTAAACTAGGTCTGCCTGAGCAGGCAGAGATGCATTTGGGTCTGGGACTGTGACTTATCCACTTCCGGGGCACCAATGGTCCAGGTGAGAATATCTGTTTCTAAACCATCAATCAGTCCTACACTTCTAGTACACAAGAAGGGATCATAACAGAATGGAATAACAAGCAAATTAGAAACCTCCATGTACAATTTTGGACAGAACAGCGGGGTCATTTACGAAAGGTCGTGGATCGTTGGTTAGTTGCAACACAGCAAAAATGCAATTATTACCCAATGGCAAAAGGCACTGTCCAGTCAAGGTTGTATCAAAAAAATCTACTTTATTTATATCACAACAGTCTAACAACACCACAAAATACAACCCACCGTGCAAAGGAATGCAGAGGACAGACCGTTTCAAAGACGGAAAAGGGATGCACTCTGGATACTGACAGGAGGGTAGGCGGTATGTTTAATAACCACAACAGGTTGTTACTTGACTTCAGCACAAAGGGAACAATGGGTTTTAATGTCTCTAGCTGGCTTCTGGGAAGGACCAGGAGGGACAGAACTACAATATACCTTGTAATATTGGTGTTCTTGGTGCTTGACAGGGTCGTGTCGGCTTGAGGGTGCTTTGCAGGCTTCTGTGACACAGTTCAAGATGGTAGTCAGCTGCGGGTATCAGGCGGCAAGACGATAAGGCGACAAAGCTGGACGAGTGGCTGCAGGCTTGCCTACATGGCAGCTTGGGGTAAGGAAACTTCTCCGTGCTATTCAGTGGATCTGAAGCACTGGTTGAGACGTCTCAGGTCTTTAAGCGACTGTGGTTTGACAACAGTCAGCGTTGCAGTCGGTTGCAGCTCGAGGGATTCAACTGGCTCAAAAATGTCCTTTAAGGCGGATGTTAGTAGATGCTTGTTGAGGCACTTCTCCCAGCTTCAACATGCTTGTTTTGTCAAACAGCTTCTAGAGTGTGTTGCAGGCAGCTGCCTTGTTCTTGGTTGTAGGTTCAGAGACCACCTGGTACATCCTATTTAAGAAGCTTGCGACAGAGCCTAGCAGGGCACACTGTGCTGGCTGGGTACCGTTTCTGGAATGGCTGGAGGGTCTTCTGGGTTCTGTCGCTCCCTCTGTTCCCTGGGAGATGTTTAGGATATGGATTTTCCTTCCCTCTTTGGAAATCCTGGCCTTCTTTCACTAGCGAAAGATGTAAAGCAGACTGTACCTTCAGCCGGTGTCCAAGGATGAGTTCTTCGTCCTGCTTCTGGTGAAGCCTTTCAATCTGCCAAAAGAGGGGCTTGGCCCTCTTTTAAAGCCAAGTAGGCCGCAGTGATTGGTGTAGGCTATGCCTAGCATAATGAACCAATCCTGGGGTCCCTACCAAAAATCTCCTATATGTGTGAACTCATAACCACAGTGCTTTGCAACAGGAAACGTAAAGGTCTGAAAACGAGAACAAAGTGTGCCCGGAACTAAAATGGCTGAAATCCTCTCAACAGAAAGCTTTCTGGCCAGACCCCACTCCCTGGTGATAAAACCCACCCATCTTCCTGTCTGTTGTTGATCAGAGTCTCTGGATAATGGTCCACTCTGTGGTCCCTGTGAAAGCGGCAGGTCTCCCTTGAAGGTGCGGCGAGACCAGACTCTTGCTCCTGCATTTGCCTGGGAACTTCGTCTGCGAGACCTGGAGAAGGGAGTTATTCTCGCGGGTGAAGTCCCCACCTACAGTTGGAACTATAGAACATTGTCCAGATGAAGGGAGTAATTCCTCTGGTCCAATAAAACCCTTTTCCTCTTTATTCCTGGTTACACGTGTAGGGGATAGAAGTAGGCATTTTGACACACAAGAGTGGACTCTTTTGATTTACTTGTACATTCTGACAGTATTCTTAGTTGAGGCTGGTAAACCCCTCTTGGAGTTGAGCAGAGAGAGGATTCCTTTTGATTTGACTAAATATGTCTGCCAACAAGCATCTCACCTGTGTGTCAGTCTCCTCCTTCTGCACCCTTCAAGCATCTTAAAGCCACCCAGAGGAAAGATCAGAGGGCTACTTTTTCCTAAGATCGAGAAAGAACTGCTTTTCCAGGGAGGAGATGAACTGTTTGGATGTATGTGTTTTTTGTTGAGGATTTATTTTCTAGTCTTGCATCTTTTCTCATTCACTCCTTTCTCATTTTAGAATGCGTTGTTCTTGTGGGGAGGCTTAAATATGCCTTTTTCCCCACAGTGTACTCCACATGCGTCCCAGCCATCTTCTGATGACGCACTGTTATGCTGTGCCTGATACAGGAGAGGCTGCAGCTCAACTCTACCGCTTTACGTGAACTCCCACTGTCCTTTCTTCCGTGGGGGAGATGATGCATGTGTGCAATACACATGTTTATGGTACTTGCAGCAACACAGCACCTTGTAACATCTTTCCTCCCCACTTTTGTTAATGACTGGCACCCACAGTAGCACAATGTCTAATGGCTTGGGGGTTGAGTTCTATGAAGGTCTACAGTGTAACATCCACAACAGTGCAGCTAGTCTTGTAACACCGGAATGGTGTCTGCAACAGCGGGGCTTCATTCCCAAATAAACATTCAAAAGCATAAATGCAGTGGTTTCCTGAAAAGAAAAAATGGCACCCGCAATGGCTTTACTTTCTTTTTCTGAAGTACATAATTTTATAAATATACTAGTCTGCAACAGTACCACCAGGCATACTTCGAAATTTTTGAGTGGACATGCATCAGATGTATCCAGCCCTGTTTTTTCTTGGCATTCTGGCACTTGTAGTGTACCTTATTTTTTTAAACATATCTACATTGGCATTTTTCACACAACTTTATCCTCCCGTCGCGGCAGTGTAATGCCATTATAGCATTATTTAATACCATGCTTCTCGCAGTTGTTGACGTAGTCAATTTCGGGATGTTCCTCCATAGCTTAGTTTATTCATTTGTATTGCGTGCCAGACCCGAGAGTATGGGGGTGCAGGAGCAATAAGGTTATTCTCAGCTTGGTTACAGTGCTGTACAGTATTTTATAGTGTGTACATAGGTTGATGCATTTGCGATGGATACAATGATGTACAGATTATTAATATACATATTTACATAAAAGCATAGAATTACAAAAGCCAGGTCAGTTATTGGCCATTGTTCTGTAGCCACTGAATGTAGTTACATCTAAAGAGGGGGGTAGCCCCTCCCAATAGCCCTCTAGGATCTCCTTCCCCATCGTAACCTCCCAGGCTATTTGATATGGCCAAATCTTACTGTCCAAGCACTCCTGGAGTATCGTATATATATCCAACACCAGATGCTTATCACCCATATGCGTGGTTGCATAAGTCTCAAACTTTGTTAGTGGCCTAGTTGCTGCCTGGCGGATAGCCCTTTGTCGTAACCAGTGCCTCACCTGGACAAATTCATATCTGTCTACTTCTGTTAGCCCTATGTGTGTCTTGTTGTCCTCAAACGTTGCTATTTCCCCCTCCCATACCATGTCTCTAATCTTCACACACCTGTGTTCCCCCCACCGACTAAATGTACCCATTACTGTGCCAGGGGTGAAGTTGGGGTTTTCGAACATAGGAGTTAATAGGGATGGAATAGTTGATAGATTCCCCTTTTTGATCCACCTGTCCCAGATATTGCACGTCGTACGGAGTACTTTACTGCGTCTGGCGCTATGGGGCCTATCTCTCACATGAAGCCACATCAGCCCCGCTAATGGACATCCCGCAACTGCTCTATCCATCCATGCCCAGACCTTGTCTTTGCTATCCGAGAACCATCCCTGCACTACTCTCAATAGGGCGGCCTCCTAATATTTATGTAAGTTGGGCAGACCCATACAGCCTCTGTCTTTGAGTCGTCAACAGGTCTAAAGAAACTCTAGGGTATTTGCCTTGCCAAATAAATCTGGAAATCAAGGTATTCATCAGTTGGAAGAATGCCTTTGGGACTGCTATAGGGAGAGTTTGAAACTTGTATAATAACCTGGGGAGAGTTACAATTTTGACTGTATTTATTCGCCCCAACCAGGAGATCCACAGCGGAGACCATCTGGCAAAGTCTGCTTGCGTCTTTTTTATTAAATCTGGGTAATTGGTCTTATATAACGAGGGGATTCTACTGGTCAATTGTATCCCTAGTTATGTTATGCTAGCTCAGGCAAAAGGGAGCGGGGAGCAATTCTGTAAGGCGGCAGTCATATCTCTGGTTAAGCCTAACTCCACCATCTCTGATTTACCCATGTTATATCTTGAACCCCAACAGCCATTCTTGTTCCCTTAATAGTCCCTACATGACGGGAATGGACAAAACTGGTTCCACCAGTGTTTACCAGCATGTCTTATGCGTTTTACCCTCCAAGTGGGACCCCTTTTTATATATTGGTCCTGTCTAATTCAGGCCAACAGAGGTTCCAGTTATATTGCGTACAGGTGGGGAGATAAAGGCCATCCCTGCCTAGTCCCTTGCTCAATGCCTATTGAGTCTGATATATGGGCATTAATGGCCAGCCTAATCAATGGTTTTCTGTAGTTGGCCTCAACCATTGGATGTACTAAGAGCCAAACCCCATTTGTTCGATCGCCTTAAATAGGTATGCCCATTCCACCCTGTCAAAAGCTTTTTCAGCATCTAGGGAAATCGGGGAGGGCGGGATCCATTTTATTTCTAATTTCTCTGAGATGGATTACCCTTCTGGTGTTGTCCCAGGTCTGCCTCCCCAAGATAAAACCTGATTGATCCTGTCCTATCATCCCTGGTAGTACCCCCTTTACTCTCTCCGCAAGGATCCCTGTATATATTTTGACATGTATGTTTAATAGCGCAATGGGCCTATGCGATCCACAGCTTGTATGGTCTTTGTTTGGTTTTTCGAATAGAACCACCATTTGCCTCTGTCATCAAGCAAGTCACCCCTCACCTAGTCTGAAAGGTGTTATATAATTTAGTAAGGAAGAGTTTAAGTTTGCTTCAATACGTTTGTAAAAATGAGTAGCCATCAGGGCCTGGTGCCTTGTTATTTGGGAGGCTCTTTATCATCCTCTCCACCTCTTCCTCTGTAATTTCCCCTTTCTAGGTTTTCCCTGTCTTCTCTGGTCACCTTAGGCAACCTCCCCCCTCTAAGTATGCCTTCATCCTGTTGCCATCCGGGCAGCTCGGAGGAATAGACTTGCTTATAATACGTTGCAAAGGCCTGTAAGATTCCCTCAGAGTCTGTGACTATTGACCAGTCTGCTTGCATTATTCCCCCCTAAATGGTGCTGTCCATTCTGTTTCAATAGCCTTGCAAGCATTCTATCTGCCTTATTAGCCCCCCCATAGTAGCGCTGCTTAAAACTTAAGAGAGCGATCTTGCCCTTAGTGGTTCTAAGCAGCCTCAATTGTCTTTGGGCATCTTTCAATCTGTTACAGTTCTCCCTATTCTTAAGGACTGCTAATTCTTTTTGGGCCTCTCCTAGTTCGAATTCCAAGTCTTTTTCTAGCCTGTCCTTCTCTTTCATTCTTTGAGCCTTCAAGGAGATTAACTCCCTCCCTCAGTACCACCTTAAAAGCATGCTGGACAGTGTCTAGGGTGACCCCTTGTGTATTGTTCAATACAAAATAATCTATGATTTTGTCCCTAACTATCTCTCAAGTTACTTCATCTCGAAGGAACTCTAGTCATCCTCCAGGATCACAGCTGGTTACTCGATTTCAACTCCCGGAGATATATACTTATCGGTGCATGATCTGACAGGGAAATCAGATCTACTTCTATTTCTCTTAGTGTCCCTAATAAGCCCGGGGTGCCCCAGGCAAAATCTATTCTAGAGAACGTTCAGTGGATATGGGCGAAACATGTGTATCCCACTTACTGTCCCTTCTTGGCATGCCACAAGTCTTTTAATGCCGTTCCAGCTAGTCTGTCCCACACTGCCTTAGATGGGGATTGTCCCCTGTTGACAACCTGGCCACTCCTATCCCTCTCTGGGTCCCACGCCAGGTTAAAATCCCCTGTAAGGAGTATCTCCCCCCCCCTGCAAAACTTTCCAATTTGCCCACAGCCTGATATAAGAAAGCATCCTGTCCAGTATTGTGGCTATATATATAGTGCTGATTGCCTTCACCCTGTTCTCCAAGAGAACTGCAAAAAGATGAATCTCCCATTTGGGTCTGCAGGGCATTTGATTACTTTTGCCCCCAGGGAGTGCCTTATGCCCACCAATACTCCCGCCTTTTTAATCTTGGCATTCGCCTGATTGACCTGTGTAAACTGATGTATATGCAGCTTATGGCCATCTCCTTTTTTTATCTGTTTTCTGCAATACTTGCATCTGTCTCGTCCCTTTTAATCTGGGCTCCTAAGTTCTTCCTATACTAAACTAAACTGGGGTAAACTAAACTAAACCGGGGTATTCAAGCCATGCACTTATGTGAAAGAATTTGCAGCAGCCTCATCCCTGCTCTGTTTTGCCCCACCTGTCCCCTATTCTGACCCCCCCACCCCTCCTTGCAAGATCTCACAGCCCTTTCATGCCGTCACGGGGGCACCGCCCCCCTACCCCCTCTCACCACTTCTGTCCCCCTGCCCCTCCCCCAATCCCTATCCTATCCTGTCTAGGCCTGGTATCCTAGGATTCATCTCAACCCACGTTTCAACCCGGACGGAGCCCCTAAGGTTGCACTAACCTTCTACAATTCTAAGCGGAGCTCCACACCCTCCCCGGACAGACCTGCATATTTCTGCTGAATAACATTGCACTTTTTCTCTTCTCTCCATCAATTTTACCCCTCTGTCATCCAAGTTCTCCAATCGCTTTGGGCGTTTATCCTATTCGCGTAAAGTCGTGTCATTTTTCATCCCCCATTCGTCTTAAAAGGGGACCTTTCAGTTTATCTCCTCTATTCCCCTGTGTGGTAGACCATTCCCATGGCTTGTATCTCTGTTGTTTGTCCCCACGTCTATGATCTCTGGGGTCCGCCTCCTCGAGCTCCATCCCTAGGATTGCCAGGCCTTCAGAGCATGTGGTGATTCTTTGCTGTCTCCCATCCCAAGTAAATAGGCCTAAAGGAAAAGTCAATTTATGCAGAATTATTTTCTCCACCAGTACCCTGTACACTGATGACCGCCAAATCGTGGAATAAGCTCACTTGCAAGCCGTTTACTGTGATTGTGGTCTAGCCCCTGGATGCCCAGTATTTTTTTTCTCTTCATACGAGGCCATTGCCGCCAATGCATCCCTTGGTCTGTTTGCCATTCTACTCCTCCTAGGGCCCACCCTATGTATCCAGTCTATCCGGATCTCCTCTGGGGCAATGTCTGTCAAAAGGGCCGCAAAAAATTGCTGCACCATAATTTCAGATCTGCCTCCGAATCAGTCTCTGCCAGGCCCTTGATTCTTATGTTAGACTGTCTTGAGCGGTTCTCAAGGTCCTCAGCCTGAATTTCCAAATTCTGCGTTGCAGAGGCGATTTGCTCGAGCAACTCAGAGTTCTGTTGCACTTCCTTATCGATTTTCGATGGCTCTTGTTCTGCCACGTCCGCCCGATTTCCCAGGGAGTTCATTTCTTCCCCGACTTCCTTCAAGGAACTTTTCAGATCTTCCTTCAAATTTGACATTTGCTCCTGGATAGACAGTCATCCTCTTCTCCATGCCCTTCAGACAAGCTTGGAGATCTTTTTTGCCGAGGGCCATTTTGCTAGGTGTCAGGGGGGGCCTTGCTACCCTTTTGTTATCCCGTTTCACCTGAGATAGTCTCTGCGGGGCACTGTTGCGAACACCTTTCCAGCTGGCCCCTTCTGGCGCTTTTCTTGATGGTCTGCGACTCTGGGGTCTGTTTTCCTTTTGTTCTGGGCATCGGAGTGTGCGCTGGCTGCTTTATAGCCACCTTCGGGCTTCGCGCAATCCTGTTTTCTCGTTTGGAAAAGGCGGTGTTTGTTTGGGCCCCGGCAAAGACTTGTTCCAGGCTTTTAATGTCCTGCTACAGTGCACTTTCCTCTGCCTCCTGTGTGTACTGAAGGGCTAGACACTCTTCCCTCCCTTCCGTTGCCAAGGGTCTCAGTTTCTCCCACGGGCCCCCTGAATTCTTGTTCTTATTCATAAACTGATGGACGGGTTTCTGTTTACAGAGCTATGATGGCTGTATGCCCCATATTCCTACTCCGTGCTTCCTATGCCTCTGGCACTGCACACTTTAATCAGCCTCCACTATGCGGGCAGAACGCCCTTGCAGCTCTTCACAGATGTATACTTTTCCGGCGTCCCCAGTCCACTTCGCACTAGTTTAGTATTGTGTTAGGTGTCCGGGGGGGCGCCGCTCTCACTACTGCTATCCCTCTTCGTGAGCGTGTCCGCCAAGGGCCTTCACCCGCTCACCTGCTCCTCTGTTATACGCCTGTAGGGTAGAAGTGATGCGACTGGGCCGCCACTTCACTCTTTGACTCCCGCCGCCGTTGCGGCCTTGACAATTGTCGGGTCTCACACCCTGGCAACTTTGACTGGAGCCACCCGGGCTACCCCTCTCTGCCGCCTCACTGCAGCTTCAGTCCGGCCCCTGGCGTCGCCCGCACTTTTACTCCATGGGGGGCGTGAAAGTATATTCCCCCTAAGTTAGCTATTCAGCCGCTTCATGAAGTCACCTTTAGCGGGCCTGGCCGGGAGCTCGTGGGAGTGTGACCTCACTCTCCGGCAGCCATCTTGGAATCTACAGTTTTCCTTATTTTGAAGTGGAAAAGAAATACAAGTTTCAGAATCTAAAGGGAATTAGCAGGACTGGAGAGCTGTGCCTATATTTCCTTTTTGCTAACCCATGGCAATAGCCCTGTGCCACCCTTGTGTGGGATGCATGTTTTATGTCCCAACATGGGGAAGAGGTTCACGTTGCGCACGTAATATTAGAACAATGGTGGGGCTACGTTAGATTTGATGTTGATGCACTATTGCAAATTAATATATGTTCAGTGTATGGAAATGGATTGGGATAATTGTTACTATAAGTGTTACCTTCTGTTTAGTTTGGATATATTTCAGATTTGCATCATGTAGCAACATAATAGAAGTCATACCATGTAATTGTGTAATGTACAAAGTGCAGTGCTTAGAGTGGGAACCAAAGAGATTTATGCATGCAACAAAGAGAAGTCTGCGAGGGGAAAGCCATGCTGAGGGGTGTGGTAGTCCTGAACAATGAACATGTGGGATTGATATTTGTTTAGATAGGAGACCTGTGTTGGGATATTAGGGGAATATGAGGCTTGTTGTGAATACATGGAAATATCGCAGATCACCGTTTCACCCCATTGGTGGGTTTCATGTAGACCGTGTAGAACACCTACCTATGCATCACTTTAAATATATTATCCAAATCCCGCTTCATGGCTGAGGCAGCCATAGTGGAGTACAGGCAAGCATGGACTGCATGTGAACTACTCCAATAGGCTTCAAATACATGATTTTAAAACAAAAAGATTAATTTCGGTTAGTTGGATCGAAATAGTCTCTTTTCAGAGTCTAAGGCTACTAGTTCCTCTGGGCGCATTTCATGGCCTGGTTCTTCAACTTCTTGATCTGCTTGTATATTCAAGATGGCCACCAATCGCCACTGGTACTTTACACATGTGGCTGTGCTTCCTTTTATTTTTCAAAAACGTCTAGCCCGGACCTTTCTTAAATAGTCCATCAGAGAGGGAGTTAGGGAACAGAAAAGGTCAATCTGCAGACGCAGTGAGGGAAGAGGGATGATCTGTCTGCAGCGTGTTGCCGGACACCCTCCTGTGTCTTCCTTCCTTGCCACATGGCTGCCGTTCTGTGCCCTGTGTCGCTCCCAAGGCTTTTCTTCCATCAACTGCAGGCTGCATCAATCCTGAACACTGGAGGATTTTCTTATTGGGTTGACCATATCTTCTGGGCTGTGTTGTGCTGCAGGATGTCTCTCCTGTTGGCAATTCTAAGCTCGCAGTGGTTCTGCAGTGTCTATAAGAAAGAGACCGACGAGCACTTTGCACAGGAAGTATTGAGTGAGACAAAGGTGTACAGCTTAGATGCATGCTGGCATGAGGGGTAGCGCAGGAATTGAGACCCTCTTAACTGCCACTGCCCCCCACTCATGGGTCGGACTGGATTTGGATTTCTCCCTGGTAGGCCTCCCACCCGTGGCTAAGGGGGTTCGCATCCGTTCTTGGCAAGGCCAGTGCTGTTGGCAAGGCCAGTACTGTGCAATGGATCCAGTCTTGTCTTACGTTACACTCTCATTCCCAAAACATGGACCGCATTGTAGAGTACCATGGTCGTTACACTCTCATTCCCAAAACATGGACCGCATTGTAGAGTACCATGGTGACCCTGGTCTTTCTCCTGGCTTCATTCTCTTTGAAGCTAGTGGGGTTCAGCAACAACTCTAGATCAAAGGCCTGTTCAATCTAGCGATAGTTTGTATGGTTTGATAATGTAATGTTTTTCTGTGCAGCTTGTGAGACTTTGTTGAGTTCATATTGGGAGAAAATTGAAATATGTCTGAGAGGATAGGTAAATGGAGCAGCTGTTGGCGTGTGGGCAGTGAGGTTGTTGCATAAGTTGCAAGGTTGTTGAGTTGGAGCAAAATACAGCTTTAGAGATAATGTCCAATGGTTCCCACCTAAATTTGGTTGTAAAGGTGGAACCACTTGCAACCAGGGACATGCCACTGATCCTTGTTTTTTCACCGTTCTGTGCCCAGCTATATTTCCCATTCGAGCTCAGTGACCCAGACGAATGTTAATGGTAGCTTCATGTAATGTACTAGACATGGATATGGCCAGGGCAGTTTCTAGGCAATACAGTGTCCATGCCAAACAGAAATCCGCCCCCATGAGTTTGCAGCACACTGCCATGACGCAAACTTTGACTCTGCGCAAGCACTACCTAACACAATGCTGAAAATCAGTGTGTACAGACGCAGCCCAGCAGCTCCCTGAAAATGCCAGAAGAAGCTGCAGTGCAGATGACCAAACACAAACATGAAGTGCTCAGGTAAAGAGTCGTATTTATACCTGGGTGGAGGGGGAAAGCGCGAGAGTGGTGTTCACAAAACAATGCAATAATGGACTGTTGTGATGGCTAACTCCTTCATATAGTTAATAATTGGGAAGAGGAAGAGGCAATGGATAATTATATACATTATTTTTGTATGTATATTTTGGCAAGGGACACAGTATGGGCCTCTTTGATTCTCCCTCAAGTTTACAAGCAAAGTGTAAAGTCACTTATATTTCAAATGCTTGCAGAATGCCCAGGCCAGGCACCATACTTGCCCCTTTATCATATCCGTACCGCATTAACTTTTTTGGCATCATTTTCAAAGCTCAATGCTCATCAAAAGTGTAGAACTCAAGTTTCCCATTGCCATGCATGGAAAGGACGGGTAGTCCTGTTTTTGCTTTGATTTCTGGGACTTGTAGGTTTTTCCATTCGAAAACTGCAAGTCCCAGGATGCAAAGGAAATAAACAGGACTGCATAGCCTTCTCACGCATGTCTAGGGGAATCTTCTGATATCAGAACGGTGTGTGTATTTTGAATCCTGTTTTTTCTGTTTGTTTATTTCTTGCACTCCTGTGGATGATCTGTGAACTGAAGGGGCTTTGAGGACCGGACCTGCAAAATTCTTGGCTTTTATCAAGAACATGAACAAAGGAACTGTTTAACAAGAGCTTCCAATGTCTGAAGACTCCTGTCTAGAAAGTTAATGGGGAATAGATCATCAGCTGCCGATTGGCACTATAGTGAAGATAATATGGCCTTTTTGTGCTTGCGAGCGGTAGAGCTTTTAGCCTCACGCCGTGTGCTTTTTCTTTTTGTATACATTAATACTCTGCACACCCACCCGGTCCGTGCATGCAGGCTTCAGTGATTCACACCAGAGATTGCAGTGGCATGCTGCTCGCCTTTCATAGCCACTGGACTTCAAAGGCGTATATGCTTTTAGGGTGCTCTTCTCGCTGACGTCCTGAGGCCCATTCATACCTGCCTTTGTTGAGCCTCTCCCTTTGCGCCCCCGGTAGCCGCCTCGTTGGCCTGCCCTAGAAACGGGGCTGTATACAGTGACCTTTATACCATACTATTCTCTAGCACCAATGCTTACCAGATTGGGTATTGATGCTGCGTACTGTACCCATGGCTGGGTTTCCATTCCTTGGTGTATGGTGCGAGGATGAAGGGGTGGGTTGAGAAGGGAGTTTGGTAAAGCAGAAGGAGAAAACGCACAGTAGGAAGTGGTAGGTAAGGCAACAAGCTGGGGCAGACCGTGTTTAATGCTGTTTGCAGGTGGACTCAACTTCTCTTATTCAAGAGAGAGGAAGTGCATACATTTCGAGGCAGAGGAAGTGCTGAGAGATATGCCTTTTGGCGTTGTATTCTAGATATCAGATCTGGTGTCTAGCTGTTGTGTACGGGTGGGACTAGCTTTGGTTGAGCAAATGGTCTTGGGATGTGGTCAAGCAAGCGAATTAAGTTTGTGGCCTCGTTTTATTGATGGGTTTAAGATTTCCTAAGTCACCTATTAAAGTTACATCCTGGGATTGGCAAGGCATTATGCAGCCTTTACATCTGCCCACATTGGCTATGCAACAAAGAAGAATGGGAGAAGCAGGGGAGATGCTTAAATACCCATGAGTCTGCCACCAGTATGTCTTTAATTGTTTCTAGTGTCCATCAGCTCCAATTTCTTCAGTAGATGGTCCAAGGCCATAGGGCTGGACTGGTATAAATTGTTCATTAAAGGTTAATTGACATGTGGGTTCTGAACTTAAAGCCTTTCAGTGGTCTTCCTGGGCGTGCCTCATTACGCTGGTAATGCCCACTTTAACTTTAGAGCTTCTAGTAACAAAGGCTGAGGTCTCATTTTGCGCAAATAATGTTTTCCGCTTAACAATTGATGACAAATCCCAATATTCACTGTTAATGTTAGTGTCCAGTGTTTTTGTACTTCCAAAGAAATGATTGGGACCCCAACACCTCTGCCCAGAAAGATGGATTTAGGCCATGGACCGGTTCCAGAAGAACTAATTGGTGTTCATGCCGGTCTCTACCTGGCTGAGGCAGTTGACAAATGTGGACCAGTACCACTTGAAGTCGGTCGGTTTGTTTTCCTTGTGAACTTGACAACCAAGGGAATCCATACTACCAAGTGTAGAATGCTCTTTCCCTGTGGCAGTCGTTCAGAACTTAATTTCTTTCTGGCGTAAATGATAACTCTCTATAGCCTAGTTTGCACAGTTCCTTCTATATACTTCTTGCATCTCAAGATTCTCATGATATGATAGGATTGGGTATTAAGCGTGTTATAAATAACCTGAGGTTTCATGAGCGTTCCTTCAGCAGATAGTCGTTATGTTAGTTGATGTTCTTGTCTAAGATTGGCCGAGGGGAACCACTACAGCTTGCCATGTTTCATGTGTACTACAACACTTTGGGCTTATTCTAAATGGGCTGCCTGGTTGATAGCTGGCAGTAAATGTTTCCGCAAAATTTAGCCTGTTATGCAAATCGCCAGTGGTGTTCCGTAGGGCAGCTTTTTAAGCATTTGGTGTGATGGTTTTGCGACTTGGAAGCACTTTGCCGTGTCCTATACCCTACCCTCTACATAACCTGGTGAGGAACTGGGACTGCCCTGTATCTGCTAGCTATGCTAGCTATGATGGCTAGGCCATGTACCCAGTGGATTTCAATTAATGCGTTTTGACACCTACACACACAAACACACACACACGCGTGCCACAACCTTTAAAAAAAAAAACGTTATGCCGAAAGCATTTAAGACCAATGGTGACATGCCTGATTTTTATTGCAGGGGTTCTGCCGGAGCATCCCTCACATCTGCCTCCCCCCAACTTTACCCATGCCTCCTATTGCCCGTGTAAGTGCGAGGAGGATACAGCTAATGCCACCAGCAGCAGTTAATCGGGCACTTCGATCATTAAAATATGTTCTTTCACCTACTGAGTTTTTTGTTGTTCCAATCATCCTCAGTCGTTTAGTTGCTTTGAGGATTTTCACCCTTGTACCAAGAAGTCACTTCATCAGCAGATGTACTAAATGCAAATCCAACACAACATCCCTGGGTTGCCTTCTGTCTTGCTACCTCGGTGTTTAGTGGATAAGCTGAACACATGAATCTAATATAACAAAGTTTGAAATGGTTTATTTTTCCAGCATCACTCCCAATCGGAATTCAAGGGCACACTTCTCAATGTCTGCAAAAAAGATCCAGTCTACAGCCACGGGACAGTAGGTGTGTGGGGGTGGCAGTAGTGCCAACACGTTGTAATAGATGCATTGAAACCAGTTTATCAAATGTCCCTAGGTGTCTGTTTCCATAATTGCCTAGCCACTTTGAAATAATAAAAACACTGGGTGTTTCAAAATGCTGGATTTTTGTTTGTGGCGTCTGCTCACAAGCCTCCTGTGGCGCCGACTCTGCCCGCAAGTGCATATCCGATGCATAAGAAGCTCTCCACATGCCGAGGTGGGCTTCATCCTCGCCTGCGGTCGGGAATTTCAGTCCCATCTACAACTGTGCACTGGCTCCAGCAACCCAGCAAGCACAACGTTTTACCGCTGGAAGAGCAGATTTGGTTCTTAAAAAATGGAAAGTTGAAAATGGTTTTGGAGAAGTGTTCTTTCGTTTTGTTGTGGTTGGTTGATCTTTTGGGGGAGTGGCAGTGTTGGTCTTTAGTGACATTCCTGTTTCCATCCAAAAGGTCTGCCACACACTCGTTCTAGATTTTGGCCAAGGCCCGGGTGGCTTTATTTCTGGTGCGTTTTGGCACTGTTAACATTCCTAGGCTGCTGCTGAAACGGGCCACTCTTTTAGCCACGCGCAAAACGCTGGTTTGAAATCGTGACCAGGCTGCTTTAGTTTAACCATGTAAGAAAACGGACCCTCAATGAACAGCTCTTTGAAACCTTTTCCCTTATTGTACACCAGATGAACATTCAGCGCCACTAGTTGGCTACTTCATGAAGGTATGCAGTGTTAATAACGAAAAGAAAAACTATATATGTGGGGTGAGGTAAGGGATTAAATGGGGTGGGGGTGTTTGTGGGGGGGGGGGGTAAAATGCTGTAGAAACGGAGGGCCCATATTTAAAGTCAATTTAATCAGTCTGAATAGTCAGGTGAAGTACTGCGCTAGCAATATAGATGCTCAAAACACAAAGGTTTTACAAAAATAGATGTATTCATTGTCCATATAGGATTGAAATACAATAATAATTGACTCTAGATGGACACAGAATAAATCTATTTTTATAAAACCTTTGTGTTTCGACCATCTATATTCCTGGCTCAGTACTTCACCTGACTGTCTACAGTGCTCTTATTCACTTTTGTCAGTTTGAATATATTAGTCTTAGTTAGGGTACTGCAGAAAAGATACACATACAACTTCGAGACCTATCTAATTCACTATAGAGTGGTGCACAGGCACACGCTTCACTTCATTTTATACATGATTCTGATCAATAAGTAAAAGTGTGGGTGGTGAGGGGCTCCGAGTGTTCCAAGATAAAAATCCAATTTTTGGATTCCAGTTATATCCCTTGGAATGTTGAGTGAGCACAGCAATTGGACAATCTGTCAGCTATACAAGGCGGTATAACTCTGTACTCAAATAATCCAAAACAATTCTGTTCTCGTTCCCACCTTATCTCTGAGATGTAACGGCATAGATCACTGTTCCTGCCTTTGGCACGTCCATGCTTTATACTCTGGGCCACACACGTTCAGGCTCCTCAGACTAGCGAACCTGTAGTTTCTTTGCGGGCGACGCAGGCGGCAGGGTCAGTGAGTGACACCAGACACAAATATTCATTGAAAGGCATTAGGCTGCATTGAATACATTTCTTACATCACCCACATTTTTTTTGGCATTGCCAAAACTATTACATTATCATTACATCATCAATTATGTCCTTGCCTACTTGAGCGTGGGGGAGTGGCCGAGGCCATCATCAATACCCCTGAGGTTTTGCTGTTACTGCAGTTGTCAGATGGGCTCCTGTGAACTCTGAACCTTCTCTGTGCAACTGGAGTGCAGGCATGCAGATCAGGCTACTGATGCAGCAGGGCACAGGTGTATCCTATGCTTTTGGCATGAAGCTTATTAAAAAAAGGGGAATCTGATAAGCAGATTTCCTTTCCAGAGATTGAATTACCTGCATAATTTTATTATTTTAATACAAATAAAAAAAGCCAAGACTTCCACACCAGATGGCAATCAGTCACAGCCAATAATGTCTTTGTTTCCGTCATTCAGAAAGACAAACCAGAAGGAAAGGATCTACCAACACTAAAATCACACGTTAGGGCAGTGATATGCAAAAAAGCAAAACCTGTGACTTTTTTTGCACTGTCTATCCCTCATGCTCCAACTGAAGGTTTGGTTTGACAGACAACTTAATTTTACCTGAGGAAACCGAAAGGGTTTGTGCCTGCAAACACTTTATCCACCTGCTTCGACAAAAGTGGTCACTGATGAGCAACACTTGGATTCATTGAAGCAACTGAACATCAATCACAGTGTATCCCTGAAACCATCTGCAGCGCTATGTACAAAGTCTTCAACAGTATTCTGTACCCTGTGAAATCCCTCCAAATGTACTTCGAAAAACTTAAAAAGACCTACCATGTCTTTAATCTTTTTCAAGAAATTGTCAGTTGAAGAAACAGAAGTACAGCCTGTTCGGTACACATCCCGTCAACTTGGAAAGAACACTCTTGGTGTCATGATGCAGACTAACAGCGAAAAGATCCACCTGAGTACCATTTACGCCAACCAATTACTCAATGTCACAGCAGTCCACATTCAGCCAAGGGCAGATTGGAAATCTGTAAATTAATATTGTAACAGGACACCTGAATGAAGCATCCTATCTGGAGCTACTGGGCATGCAAAACAATGAAAGAAGTACATGATCAAGCATCCTGTGCAGTGCGCTGGAAATACACATTTTTAACCACCTGCCAGTTCTCTTCCCTCCACATCCTATAACGGCAAACCTCCCACCACCACCACAGCTGTTATGAGCCTTAAAACCACCAGCCTATTTCCACTTAGGCAATTCAAAAACTGCACCCTGAACTTTCACACCAGTGTACGCTTTGACACAAATGTCTTCGTTAATACAGTAATAAAAAACAATTCCCCTCCCTTTACATCTAATTTATTTGTTTATTTGTAAAATGACAGATACAATTTCTTTATAGACCCCACCCTGGGGTCATATGGCCACATAAACCTTGTTAAATGCCCTTGCTGTGTTTGGGCCTTTTTATTTGGTTTTCCAGACCCATAGCTCCTGTGTGCTGTGGTCCTCTGGCAAAGTCTATAAAGCTTAATTATAGTCCTTGGAATGCGAGGAGGTTTACCCATTTGACAATCTGTGAGCTTTTTGAGCTGATATAGGCTGGACATTCTCATATAGTCCCCAGATTTGTCAATGCTCACAACTGCACTCCCTGCTGCAGCTTAGCCTGCTCACTGCACTCATTCACTCTCATAACCTCATCTGTTACAACTATGCAGATGACAGACCATCCTCAAAATCCCCAAATCGCCATGTGCCACTTATCCAGATCTCTCATGCCTTACCTGAGATTGACCACTGGATGACGACCAACCACCTCCTCCTCAACCCGGGAAAAATTGAAGTTCTAGTATGAAGAAAACCCCTGTCCTCCCCCCAACCTATCCCAGGGCCTCACTCTCTAGCCACCCACCTTCACCTCCCACCCACCCCCTTCCACTTCCACGAAAAACCTCAGAGATGCATGCTGGACTCAAACCTATCCCTCTCCCAACACATCAACTGTTTCCAGAACCTGCTTTTTCCACCTACGCATCCTCAGGCGAATCTTCCCGTACCTCACCTACCCTCACTGAATCTCCGCCATCCTCACCATTATCCTCTCCTGCTTAGATTATGCAAACTGCCTTTATCTAGGCACACTGGCTTTCCAGCTCTTGAAACGCCAAAGAAACCAAACGCTGCTGCCCGTCTCCTCATTGGCCTCTCACCTAGAGAACACATTAGTCTGCGCCCTCTGGTGCCACACCCCAGTCCCCTTTTCCACGTCGACGGGAATGGGCCGTTTTCACCAGCGCTCCTGGGTTTGGCTTCAGCCTTGTAATACCACGCCCTCTTCCCCGGATACTTTCTTCTGTCTTTTTGTCTTCTTTCATCAATCAGGTACTTGGTCCTCTGCCGCCACGCTCCTCCCTAGCGTATGTCGGCTTCAGCGGGCTTCAGCAGGTGTCCAGCCTGCGAGCAGCTCTTCCCTACATCAGATCCCCACGCCCTTTGCCACTGCTGCCTTGGCCCTGACCACGGATGGGAAGGTTGTACCGCTTGTGACGCACTCTCCTCTCGTGCCCTGAAGAATAGACTGGCTAGGAGGAGGGAGCTCTTCGAGAAGTCGCCTCCAGAGGACCTGAAGGACTTCGTCAATCATCGATCAAGGCCCAAAGTAGGGCCGCTCTTTTCCAGCGCACCCCACAAGGGAGACTTCTTTCCAATGAAGCGCCCGAGTGGGAAGAACCTTTCAGGTTCGCATGCCTGCACGAATACCGAGGCTAATTCATCTAACGGCCGAAGGGTCTGTAGACTCCCCTGAAGATGGTGCTGAGGGTCCGGAAGGTCTTTCTACTGGGTGTACACTTGAAGGGCTACGCCCTTGTACCGCCATTATGTCTGAAGGGGCGCCTACACTCAGCACTACCAACAACTTCCCCCGAGGGCAACGCGCCTACCAAGTCTCGGCCTGAGGTGCAGGGCAGGCCTCCTGCTCCACCGTCAAGAGTCCTGGAGGAGGCTAGTCTCAGTGAGCCAAGCACCACGACTTTGGCAGTTGGCATGCAGCTCGAGAAGATGGCTGATGCGCCAAACAAGATAGCCGCTCTTCCGATGCCTCCCCTAGGAACGAGTTACAAGGTGAGACTGGGGTCAACCAGGTACGTGGCCTACAGTTTATCCATCGGCAGTGCATGGCAGGTTCCCTCTGCAACCGGGACAGTATACACACTGGCCCCAGCAGCCGCCCGCAATCCCATCAATATCACCTGCCACCCCACTGACCTGTGGGGACAGGTTCTTTGAAAAGTTTCTCACCCTCATGAAATCTCCTCAGATGGGGGCCATCCTCAGGGATGCTATCAAGGACATGCTCCGGCCCCGCCGCCCGCGCCTATAGTCATTCCTCTTATGGCTCCAGCACTGTAGGCCCCTGTGCAGCCACTGCAGCCCACGCCGGCTCCTTTGATTCCGACTCCCCTGCATCCCATAGTTCAGGCCGTTCTGTACCAGCCTTCGCTGAAGCCTCCGGCTCTGGTTTCCACACCCCAGCCCACGGCACCCAGCACTCCTCCTCCCGCACCGGACCATCCGGACGCTCAGGTGGACACGGTCGAGGAAAAATACTCTGACACACCATCAGCCAAAGCCTTCCACAAACGACTTGTAGGTCTGGCTGAGTACCTGGGCCTTCATCAGCCCGAAGTCTAGCAACCAGACGTAGGGGCGCTCGCCTAGGTCCTCACTCTATGCCCCTCGGCTAGGGCAGGGATCCCGATGCAGAAGGACGTTGCCGTCTTGGCTAAAAAGGGGTGGCTCAACCCCCACTAGGTCCATAAAGGCAAATGGAGGGGGATACACTCTTGCTGTCGGCCCACCCCCAACCACACTCTTCCGTGATTGCTCCGGCGTCACGCCATTCAATGCCTCGGTCGTATTCAGCCACCTTGTCCTAGGCGCTGCTAGGCAAGGAGAAGATTTTGGAGGCGTATGGGAAGAAGCTTTATTCCAACGCTTCACTGCATCTTCGGCAAGCCAAAGTGGATGCCGTGCAGCCGTTGACCAGAGGCTTTGGCAGGAAATAGCCGACTTCCTTCCAGAACCTCCGGTGCAGAGCCAGTCACGCTTCAAGGCGGGACTGGTGGAGGCTAAAACGGTGGCACAAGACATCATGGAATCCACTGTGGCCCACATTGACTCCTCTGGCCAGGCCATATGCATCGCCATGGACATGAGAAGGACGGCGTGGCTCCGGGCTGCTAAATTCAATCCGGACATCCAGGAACGCATATTGCACCTTCCGTTTGAGGGTGGCGACCTCTTTCACTCCACCACTGACGAGGAGCTAGATAAAAAGAAAAGGTTTGCTAACTGCAAGGTCTCTATCCTTACAAAGGCTACGCCAAAGGCGTACACCCAGTCACATCAACACTCTGACAAGGGGCAGATGTTTGGAGGGTTCCGCGGCTTCCAAGAAAGGAGATCCAGGCAGCCTGGCCGTTGGCTGAGCCAACACCGGCGCAAACAACAAAAGGGGAGGTAAGGGCTCATGCACAGTTCTGTCATCAGTATATTGCGGACCCCTGGATCCTCTATAGTAACCACAGGGTAGCACCTACCGATCCCCCCTCATCTCCCCCCTCCACTCTGACAGATTGGGACAGCAACTCTGTTTGCAGAGATTTGGTAACTCGTCGAGAGCCAGGCAGTGGAAGAAGTCTCAGCCAGGGTTAGGATTCTATTCCAGGATTTTCACCATACAGAAGAAGAACCTGGCTGGCCTGAGAGTTGTGCTGGACCTTTCCACCCTCAACCTCTCCCTCCCTATTCAAATATTCAAGATGGTTACGCCAGCACTCGTAGCAGAGACATTGTGCAGGGGAGACTGGATGTGCTCCCTGGATCTGAAGGACTCCTATCTACACGTCCCGATTTGGCTGCTGCATCGTTCCTTCCTACGGTTCATGATCATGGGCTGCCATTTCCAATAAAGGTTCTACCCTTCGGCTCCCAGGGTGTTTACCAGACTCATGAATGCAGTGGCAGCCCTCCTCATGTCCCAGAACCACATCTACCCGTACCTCTATGATTGGCTCGTCAGGGTTACATCACTGGAGGCGGCGCACCACACTTCCTCCGCTCTTATGAGCACACTTTACGACCTGGGACTTTCTCTCAACCTCAGGAAATCTCAGCTGCAACCCACGCAGAGATTGACTTTCCTGGCCCTCATCTGGGACACGTGCTCCGAGAGAGTTTTCCCCTCGGACGACAAAACCCTGGCTATCAAGAGGGCCACGACTCACTTCCTCACCTGAGAGGTGACATCGGTGGTACCAACACTTACTGGGACTCATGGCGGCGGTCCTCCTGGCCGTCCCCCACACGAAACTCAGGGTGAGGAGATTACAGCTGCACTTTGCAGCCTCATGGAATCGGGAGTGGTGCTCCCAAGAGTAGCTGGTCAGCATTCCCCATTCTCTCCACTCAGACCTTAAATGGTGGTCCAGGGACTGCAACCTGCGGACAGGCAAGCCTTTCTGGCTGCCGGCCCTGCAGGTCTCCACTACTACAGACTCATCTCTCGAGGGCTGGGGTCCATTCTGGACAGCCACACTGTCCATGGAGTCTGGACCCGGCAGGAGTAGCTCAACGGGCTGGAACTGAAGGCCAGCTGACTAGCACTCGGAGCGTTGCTTCCAGGCATTCAGGGAAAGGTTGTCCTCATCCAGGCAGACAACTCCACCAGCATGTACTATGTCAACAAGCACAGGAGGTACCAGATCCCATCCACTGTGCAGACTAGCCATCAGCATGTGGGAGTGGGCTCTGGAGAACATCTACCTCACTGCCGTCCACCTTCACGGGGAGTCCAACTTTGAGGAGGACAGGCTCAGCAGGCTGGGAGTGGTCAATTACAAGTGGCAATTGAACCGACCAGGTGCTGCAGATCTTCAGCAGATGGGGGGGAGAGGGGGCTTCCGCATGTGGATCTTTTTGCCTCGTGGGACAAGAAGATGTGGCACCAGTTCGCATCCTGGCAGGGGCAGGGCCCTGGCTCCCTGGGCGACGCAGTTCAGATTCAGTGGAACTTAATGCAAGCATATGCCTTGCCCTCCACAGCACTGGTCCACAGGGTGACCTGCAACATAATGGAATCTGGTCACCTCAGCATCATTCTGATAGCTCCATGGTGGCCGGCAAGACCATGGTTCTCAGAGCTGCTCAGCCTCTCAGACAGGCCACCCATTCACCTTCTGATGAGCCCAAAACATCTTCTGGCGCAACAGGGGGGTAGGGTCATCCACCTTGTGCCACAGAAACTAGCCCTCACAGCATTGTTCCTGAGCAGGTCATGCTAAGGCCCCGCAGCCTCTCGCAGGCTAACCTAGAGATCATTCAGGGTGTGAGGAGCAAGGCTAGCAGGAGCCAGTACAAGAGTAAATGGACTAGGTTCTGTCACTGGGCAGACTCTAAGGAGATCGACCCCTTGCGTGCAAGTTGGATGATGTGCTCTCCTTTTCAGCTCACCTTGCACACTCAGGCGTGCAAGGGGACACATGCCGTACGTATTTGGCAGTCATAGGGGCCTACAGAAACGTGGAAGAGGAGTTCTTCTCCTCTTCCAACCCGATAGTCGGGAGGCATTTGATGGGCCTTGCCTGACTTTACCCGCCCACCAAGAAACCACACCCCGTCTGGGACCTAAATGTAGTGTTGGGCGCCTTGGCGCACAAGCCGTTTGAGCCACGGACATCAGGCTACCATTAAGACAGCCCTGCTAGTGGGCCTCACTTCAGCTTGCAGAGTCAGCGAGCTCCAGGCTCTGGTGGCTTCAGAGCCATATACTACTTTTCACAAGGATAAGGTAGTCCTGTGGACACACCCAGTGCTGCTACCAAAGGTACCCTCTGCTTTCCATCTAAACGAGGAAATACTCCTACCTACGTTCTTTGCTGAGCCAAAGGACGAGGCTCAGAGGGTCCTGCACTGTCTGGATGTCAGACGCACTCTGAAATTCTTCTTGGACAGAACCAAGGGCTTCTGGCAACCAAGGCCTCTTTAGCACAGTGGATGGTCTCGACCATCAAAGAGGCCTGTGAGGGGCAGCACAAGCTGCTTCCAGCTAACATGCACGCCCATGCGGATAGAGCCACGGCCATTGCATTCAAATGGCAGGTCCCGTGGCAGGTCATAAGCAGGGCGGCCACCTGGGCCACCCCTCGGCATTCTGCAAGCATTACTGTTTGGACGCACGTTCTAGATCAGACACGGCTTTCATAAAGGCGGTTCTAAGAAACCGATTTGCTTGCGGAGGGTCTCCTCTCCACCCTAGGGCTACATTTGGTTATAATCACCCATGCAGTATGGAGGAAAGGGGACGGGATGTAAGAGTAATTATAAGTTACTCACCGTAGTGACTCTCCTTAGTCACCTTTCTGCCAAGTGTCCCACCATCTTCCCCCCTAATAAAACTGGTGTCATTAGGCAATGCTAATATATTGTTGACGCGTCTATGGGGACCGAGGTGTGGGACCGGAGGGCAGAGTCAGGGCAGCACATGTTCCCAGGACGGTGCCTCTGCGCGCCTTTACATTCTGTCATGTCTGGGACTGGCTGTTTACAGTAGACCACAACTGCAGGGGGGCCGCCATTCAAAAGGGAGCAGAATGTGGTTTGCTAAAGCCCAAAAGTTATTGCCGCAGCTTCAAGAGAGACCTGCCACTTTAATCAGGAACCACAGAAATCTCCATTAACTAGAGAGACCCTTTGATCCACAACTGACAGCAGGAAGGGTGGGACTTAGTATTACATGTTTTCCCCCTTTACCTTTTCTGTTGCAAAGCACTCTGGTTATGACCTCATGCATACAGGAGATTGTTGGTGGGGACCTAGGATTGGTTCATTAAGGTAGGCTTAGCCTACACCAATCACTGCGGCCCATTTGGCTTTAAAAGAGGGCTGAGCCCCTATTTAGAGACGATCATCTGAAGACTTTGCAAGGAGTGGCAAGTAGAACTCTGAATTGGACCCTGGCAGTCTGTCTTGCATCTTACGCCAGTGATGGAAGGCCAGGACGTCCTCGAGGGAATGCAAATCCCTCCCCTAAACATCTCCCAGGGAACAGAGGGGGATACTGAATTCAGAGGACCCTACAGCAGCTCCAGAACCAGTACTCAGCCAGCACACAGCATGTCGTGCTAGTTTTTGCAGCAAGCTTCCTAGGTGGGACGTGCCAGAGATTTTCTGAACCAAACCATGGACAAGACAGTTGCCTTCAACACTCTCCTCAGCTTTGAGCCATCCGCCTTAAAGGACGACACAAGCCCATTGAAGAAGCTAGGAGGAGCGCATTGACGATCATCCTCAGATGTCCACCTTAGAGGACATTTTCGAGCCAGTCGAGCCCCTAGAGTTGCAACCAACTGCATCACTGTCACGCCACAGTCGCTACGATCGTCCGAGATGCCTCAACCAGTACTTCAGACCTGCCAACCATCCCTGCGAAAACTATTCCAGCCTCGCTCACCGAACTGCCTGCCACCTGATACCCACAGCTGTCTCTCATCTTGAACTCTGTCGCAGAAGCGGCAAAGCACCCTGAAACTGACTCTACACTGTCGTGCACCAAGAACTTGTACAAGCACAAGGTACATTGTGGTTCTGTCCTGCTGGTTCTTCTCCGAAAGCTCCTAGTGACATTTTACGACCCATTGCGTTGAAACCAAGTATCCTTGATCTATTGCGATGATTAATTACTATACCGACAACCCTCCTGTCAGTATCCAGAGTGCATCCCTATGCCTTTTTTGAAACGGTCTGTCCTCTGCATTCCTTTACAGGGTGGGTATTTTGGAGTGTGCTAGAACTGTCTGTTGTGATAATAAAGTAGATATTTTTCATACAACCTTGACTGGAAGTCCCTTTTATCATTGGGTAATTGTACTTTCACTGCGTTGCAACTAACCAATGATCTACAACCTTGCAGAGATAAGCCTGCCGTTCCGTCCACGGTACCAAAATTGGACAAGGAGTTTTATAATTTGCTGGTGTTTCCAATCTATTCGGATTGCTTCTGGTGTACTAGCGTTGTGGGGCAGATAGATGGTTTAGAAACTGATATTTACATCTGGGCCACTGGTGCCCTGGAAGTTAATTTTTCACAGGCCCGGCATTGCAACTTTAACACATGTGGTTTACATAGGACACTATGCCTACAAAATACTTGTTAGCAACCCCTTTGCACTTATAACTGCTTATGCTAACCTTTGGAACGCACAGTGGTTACAGGCAAGTATTCCTTGATATTGCGCTTATTAGACTACTTGGTTAGTGTCTATTGAATATGGAAGACGTATTTATATTCAGGAGGAACAATGCTCTTTTGATTAAAAAAGAACATACAATATGTAAGAAATCAGATTTGACTGGAAGCAATGAGCTTCTTACAATGGGGTTAGTTTTGAGGGACATTCTGACCAGGTTGTGGAGGAGAGTAAATGGAACAGACACTGGGGACAATACATAAGTGGTCATACATAGATTATGGTCAACCAACATTGGACATTTTTAAGTGCAGGTAAGTGGTACGGCCAGCTGTACTTGGGACGTAACCATAATGGATGAAAAACTAGAATGGAGGCAGAGGAAGTGCGAGGCAGGTTAGAGGTGAGGGAGAAATGTTAGCTAGCAGGCAGATGAGGTACCTCTGAGGTGAGGAGGTAGGCTTTGTTTGGTTTTGAACAAATCCATGTGGACTGTTTCTCCGATTCCTGGAGGAAGAGAATTCCATTAAAGTGGAGCAAGAACAAAGCAAGAGCAGAAACAGGAGGAAGCAAAGGGAGGGCGAGGAGCAACAAGGGTAGTCTGGGAGGCAGAGCAGAGATTACGAGACAGTTTATAGAGATGGATGGAGGTGGCTAGATACAGTGGTGCCTTACTGTGGATAGATTTGTGAACCAGAAGACAATTTTTTTTTATTCTTGCTTTTTAACCATTTTTTAAGAGGTCTTTTACAAGTTTCTTGTTTTTCTTAGACATTTTGGTTTTCTTGTTAGTCACCTCACCACTTATGTGAAGAGAAGACGCGGATTAGCAGATTGATTTGGCAGTTCGTAGGTTATGTGAGATCTGGTACTACTGCCGGGATGTTAATTTCCTTTAGTGCCACATCTAAAAGTTTTGCGGCTGCCATTGTCCATCTTGAAGATTCTCCAGATATTAGCCAACACCAAATCGTTGCTTTGTCTATGACCAGCGAGTCGAATATACGTGGTGAGATGTAGGCTTCTCTTTCCTTATAGTCAGTTGTGGGCAGGTCGTGAGTAGGTGCCTTATTGTTTCCGGTTGATCGTGGTTGTTACAGAGGCGGCAGATGCTAGATGGTGTCAGTCGTCTGATAGTTAGGACTTCCCTAGTATGAAGCTGATTTAGCCTGGCTCTCATAAAGAGCTTTCGCAGCCTTTTGTTTGGGAATTTTTCACAACACTTTATTGGTTGTTTTAGCTTGTTAGAGACTGGCGGCAGGTGTTGCAGCAATTTATTTTCCAAAGCTTTGTCATTTGTGTTGATCCAATCTTGGAGTTCGATCTTTGTTGACACTCTTACTGGGTTAGAAATCAGTTGTTCTTCAGTGCAGGCAGGATCTTTTAGTTTGCCTTGAAGGCTTTTTACCCAGTTGTTCAACAGTTTACAAGTTCCACTTTCGATTTCTGCCGTGATTACTCAGTACACTGGAAGAGTGTCCGTTTGTAGGATCTTCCTATATAGTTCTATGGCGCTCTTTTCCACCACTGCCGCTAGTGAAAGTAGACCCAGTTTGCGCCGGACTGCAGCCATAGAGGTTGATTTCGGAAGGCCAAGGACCAATTTCCACAAGTATCCTTCTAGCTGTAACCAGATGGAGGTAGGTATGGTTAAAGAGGCATTCATTCCATATCTTATGGTCGGGATGACTTTTGATTTGTAAAATTGTATAGCTGGGGAGAGAGAAAATTTGCCAAATTTTCTGTCTACTTCTCTTGTCTGTGCGGCGAGATTCCTTTTGCCCATAGACATTTTTGCATTGTTGAATCTTTGGGCGTGTTATCGATCGATATACCTACGTACTTGTACTCTTTGACCACTTCAATGTTTACCTTGTCTAGGTGCCAGGTGTGGCCATCCTTGTTTAGCCCTTCTTTGCTGTTGGCCAGTTTAGAGAGAAGGAGGATCTTGGTTTTGGATTTGTTTATTTCAGGATTGTTCTCTTTCATATATACTGTCAGGTTGGTGAGTTGCCGCTGGAGTCCAATTTTGGTCTGGTCCAGTAAAATCAGGTCATCCGCATACCATAATCTCGAGACACCCATCTGGCCAACTTTTGGTGGAAAGGATCGGATGTTTTTTTCTGAATTCTGGAAATCTCCGAGAAACGAGATGAACAATGCTGGCGCAAGGGGGCATCCCTGCTTAACTCCTCTTGCCGTGTGGATGCTGTCTGATAGCAGGCCCTTGTGATTAAGGCGAACACGGAGTGAGGTTTTTGTGTAGTGCCATTATTTGTGCCAATACAGCCGGTGGGCATTCCCAGTTTTTCAGTTTCAGCCAGTGTTTGCTACGGTCGACCTTATCGAAGGCCTGCGAGAGGTCCACTAGGGCCAAGTACAGCCAGGGAGTGCCTGCCTTTACTTTAGATTTTATGATGTTCAAGAGTAGCAGGTTGACCGCTGTGCTCGCCCCCTTCAAAAATCCTGTCTGCAGTCGATCAGCACTGGGGGAACTTCTGGCCCATTTCTGAAAATGCACTAGCTGTAGGCTTGCAAAGATTTTTCTGATAATGTCCAGTAGTGTGATGGGTCCGTTGTTTGCTGGATTCTCTCTACAGCCCTTTTTGTAGATTGGAACTAGGACAGCCTCGGTCCATGACGTCGGAATTTGTCTAGATTTTTTGCACTGCCTGAAGATTTGGCTGATCACTGCTGCCCGTTCCGATGGATATTCTTTCAGGTTGATGTTCGTGAGGCCACCTGGACTTGCGCACGGGAGGACTTAAGTTTGATTATGGCTCTTATGATGTCACTTTCGTCGGCCAATGATATCCAGGATTCCTTGTTTGTAGCTCTCATGATGTCGCTTTTCTCAGTCGGCAATACCCATGGCTCCTGGGTAGTCTGTTTGGGGGATGTTGACTGAGGAAGTGGCGCCCTGTATAGGTCTGTAAAGAAGGTGATCCAGTCTGATTCTGAGACGGAGTTTGATATCGGGACTATACTGTGACCCTTTGTGCTTTTTATAAGATTCCAAAAGTCTCTAGATTTTTCTTGAGCCCGTGGTCTTTAGAATTATTTCTGCATCATTCTGATACATTGTCAGTCTGTGGTGTTTTATCCATGACTTGTAGGTCTTAGCTGCCTTCAGGTACATGGCCCATGAGACGTCAGATTGTTGGGTCTGTGCCTTTCTCTTTAGGTTTCTCAATTGGTGGCATTGGGATGCCACCTGGGAGTCATAGGTGTGTTTCGCCTCCTGTGGCTTTTGCTTGATTCCAGCAAAGTTGACTCGGTACGGTTTGAGTAGAGGAAGGTATTCTGGTCTCTTGGCATTCTGCGACTTGGGTCCTTCTATAGGTGCCACACTCAGAATTTCCTTCATTGTTTTGATGTTGTCAGCAGTTAGGCAGAGCTTGGTTTGCTGCCTGTTTGGTTCCACTGCGACGGGATCGGTTCTTTTCTCCTGTCCTGCCTCCCCCCAGGACATTGTCAGGCGGTTGTGGTCACTTTCAACTGTTTTCAGGACTTTGAAGGAGGATATGTATGGGATTAATGCCTGGGTTATAAAGATGTAGTCCAGCGTGGCTGAGGACTCCTGTCTTTCCCATGTGGAAATCTGCGGGGTATGAACTATGACCTCAGAGACGTTGTGCAGATTTCTTGAGTTCATCAGTTTCATCCATGCCCGACCTCGTTCGTCCGCGGAGGTGGCTGCTGTCGTGGTTGTACTTATTGCGTCTATTTTCGCATTTGGCATTCAGGTCACCGCAAATAATCTGGTCAATATCATGGTCTGTGTAAATCGTGTCGATGGTATTTGCCACAGACTTGCAGAAGGCCTTGGTTGATGTTTTTGGGGGTTCCAATATAGGTTGACTATGGCCAGGTCGACAGCGGTTCCTCCAGTATGGTTTGAGTTGGGGTTTAACCATTCTGCTGAAATTGCGAGTATTCCGTATGCCTCCGTTATTTTCGTTCTGCTAGTCAGGCCCGACCCTATACTGGTCGCTGTTAAAAGACCTGATGAGGGCCTGCCCATGAGGGCTCTAGAAGCCGGAGATGGTTCGATTGAAAATCCATCCGTCGGTTTGTTGGTGAGCCATGTTTCCTGGAGGCATATGATATCATAGGCCCCCATGCTTACATTGCTGGGGCGGGTTAAATGTTTGTGCCCTCTGGTATTCCAAGATCCCATCATCGGTTTCTTGTTGGTCTTTCTCGTGGTGGAATTCTGAAGCTCAATGAGACTGAGGGGTCTTGGAGGTCGCTGCTATCTCTTCTTCGTTTGGCCAAAAGAATCTGTCAACCATTTCCATGGGCCTTGGGTTGTTTTTTCCCGCTAGCTTGTATTCACGTGTTCTTCATCGGAGAGTCCTTTGCTCGCCAGGTTTTGTTGTCGTGTCTGTTCTCAATGTTTTCAGTTTGTGTAGAGTCTGTCCTGGTCAATCGTGTTCTTGCGTGTCTTGTGTTTTTGCTTTGAAGAAATTTAGATATGGCCATCTAATTTATTTGCCCATTGCACTTGGAGAATCCCATTAGCTTGGTCTTTTCCATGGTAGCATGTATGCCCCTACTAGAAGATGCTCTAGGACAACCACGCTATCGCCCTGGCAGACTTGGGGGTAGCTGGTGCATAGTGCCAGAAAAAATAAAACATTGGACACAGTCACTAAATTCCCTAGTTTTAAGGTGTGTATAACATTTTTCCCATTTTAAGGTATGTATAAATGCACCACTTCTGTATACATCTGCCACAGGCACTGTTTTCCACCCACAAACACTGTAGAACGCAGCTATGGTTTTTACAAATTCGGTCTAGCTGGTCGCATAACGTTCACTCTGAAACACCAAACTTGCCTCAACACCTCTGCCATTAGAATACAGCGACAACCTACAACAAATTCTGTCTAGCTGGGTACACAGTCTCCCGCACTAGCACTCTGTCACGACCACCCTCTGCACCCGCCCACGTACCTCACCTTTTGGGCTGCTTACTGGAGACTAGCCAGCCCTCTGAAGTCATAATCTCGGCCAAATGCTTACACAAATTTTAGTTTACTCTTAGAACATTTTCCCATACCTGGACTTCGGTCCCCAAGGGCGTTCCCACCACAAAGCGCTTTTAGACCATACAAACGGGAAATTCACTCTATAAATGACTACAATACATTGCCTGTGCCCTTATTAAAAGCAGTGCTTCACTCCGCAGGACCACTTAGATGTCCTGCCAGTGCCCTCAAGTCCTCAGCCAGGTCCCCTGGCTTGCATCTCCTCCCTGGTGCCTCCTCCTCACAGACCGAACCAGAAGTTGATAACATTTAAGAGAGCCTTTTCTAATTCCATGATTCTACCCAGCCGTATACACGTTGAAAAGAAGGGTATGCTGCAGCCAGTTCCCCACAACCACCCAAGTGGATTAATCTAACATTGTGCTAGCCACAACACTTGGCCTGTAGGCATGGACTATAATGAATTAATAGACTGCGGTCATACATATGAACTTGTAAACCTTGTTAAACTGTCTTGCTGTGTTCAGGGCCCATAACCTTAGGTCCCAACCACCCCACCTTTTATCCTGCGATAACAACTTGCAGCCGAAAATGCTTAAGTGTGAGTTTCTGAACAATACATACATTTTATTTGTACTGTGAAATTCAGTCCAAGATCAGTCGATATAGTTTATTGCTAAGCAATACATGTGCATGGTTTCCATTAATTAAATCTGTTTCTTCTGGATTTTGTTCTTTTGTTTCTAAAACATCTAGTTTCAGCAGTCTTGCAACCCTATAGCTTAAATTAATTGCCAACAAATGGCACGTGGTTTACGCATTCTCACTTCTTCAGGGCAGTATTGATTCAAAGTTCTTGTCATTGTGAAATTAGTTCCTCTCAAATTCAAGGGCTTCCCAATGAATTTGACCGAAAATCTATTCCTTAAGTGGTAATTTGGTGCTGGCAATAAAAATAAACGTCTTTAAAGCTAAGAGGTTTTAGGTTTTATGCTTGGTGCTACTCTCCTCCTACTTTAGACCCAGTGGTTCACTGATGTGCTAGCTTTACCATGGCGGTCTTCGTTTGCATTGCAGCATGGTCCAGTCCCTAAAAGTGAGCAGAAGCAGCTGGAAGGCAGCATGTTAGTGCGAAATAACACCGTGAAGCAGACAATGACTATAGGAAGAGTGCAAACATGCCACCCTCTGCGTACCCTTCTCTGACATGCCACAAGACAAAACTGTGCGTTATGGATAACTTGAAGTTACCTAACCATAGCTGATCTCCAAGTGATGTGATCGAGGCCAGAAGAGAGGCTAATATGGGACACAACGCAAAGGTCAAACCCCCACAACACCCCTTTCTATAAAGGGGCAGAGCATAAGGGGAAACTCTGAAATAAACCTGAAACTGAATTAGATCTGTAAAAAAAAAACACTACTTCTTTGCAGGCAAGACCAGCCTTTTTTAGCAATAGTACTAGAAGTCCTTTTCTGTGTCAGTCTAGGCCAGTGGTCTTCAAACTTTTTTGGCCTGCTCCCCCTCCCCCCTTGAGCAAATTGTGGGCAGGCTGCCCCCTCAAAAATGCCAAATGGACAGTAAGTCCAAATGGCTGTGAACTATTGTGCACCATCACCGCACCCTGATCCCAGTATAGTCTGTGGGCTCCCCCACCTGCACCCGTCACAGTATTTGGACTCCCTCATCCCAACCCTAGCCCAGTCCCTTGGCTCATCACATCCCACCCCAAGCCTTGGGCTCTCTCCACCCTGCTCTCACCACTATCCCATGCCTCCCCCGATTCAGGCTCACACCACAGTCCCAGGGCCAGTGGCGGCTGATGAATTCTTTTTTAAGTGGAGGGACATAAATATTTTCCCCAGATATGCCATAGCCATCTAGCGTAGCGAGGGATCCCGAACTAATCGAGAGGAGTTTGGTGGGTTCTGCCCCGGTCATTATTTGAAAATAATGGGTTTTAGAGCACACTTTAAAAAATAAATTGGGTAAAAATCCAAACGATTTGCAATTGGAGCTGGGGGACCTCCCTTATCCTACTCCTAGTCCAGTCCCCGGGTTCCCCCCACCCTGCTCCCACCAAAGTCCCTGACAATTGCAGTTAGGCCAGTAACTGAGAATACTGCTTTGAAATTAGTGTATGCCCGGTACCGCACACAATTTGATTTTACTGCTTTATGGAGTCGGCTCAAAGAGATCCCTGGGAGGTATGTTTTGGGCAGGTTGGGGCAGGTAGTTCGGGGGGGGGGTGGCCATTTGGATTGATTAGGCTCTCTGTGTGCAATAAAAGGCGGTTTTCTAATCAACTATGATGCATAAGACCCACAGGCTGCATATATATCTTGTCTCACATCTCACTCCTAACTCGTCCCACTAGTTTTGGCTTACAAAGGGTCCTTAAGTGCCAACTAATAGACGCAACAAAACGTTTGCACCACATGATATTATTAAAGGGTTGTCTCCTCTGGGGCTAAAACAGGCAGAGGCAATGGAATGGTAGCCATGGTGTTACCTGGGTGCAAATATTACAAACAGCTGTGTGAAAAGGTTCCTTCTGAAGCTCTATGGGCCAATTAAATAGAGGATAAATCCTTCAAAAGGCAAAGGTTCCAGACATTGGCTCTGCCAATACGTGTTACTTTTGTGGGCTTGAAAGGATGCTGAGCCAGCCCATTTTCTTGAATGTTAGGGTGCATGTTTTCTGGTTTCCAGTATTCAGGCATCAAGAAATGGCATACCATCTTCAGGGCATGCCATTATTTTTTAATATACAATACTGAGGCCCAAAGTTATGTTGGCTAGTCCTTTTCAAATACATTTAGGCTTCACAAAGCAGCATTAACAAAACCATGCCAATACCTTTCATTTGGAGGTCTGCTCATTTCTTTTCCCTCTTCTGGCAACAATGGGTTCTGATAAAAGCTTCCTCACTATCCCTACATTTGTCAAGCAAGTGTATCTAATTGAATTGCGGTAATAAATGCTTCTCAATGGCTGGTGCAACTGTGTGTTTTCAGCTCATCGTGCAGTGACACTGCCGGAGCCATGTGAAGGAGGCACGTGTTAACGGCGGGGCTTTTCTCAGGGAAAGTAGGAGACGTGATGCTATGGCGTCCTGGATCCATTTTTATTTTGTTTATTCAGGCTGTGGGTGCGCGACCCCACTGGAAATGAGGCTACGGTCCCACAGTTTGAATACTGCTGGTCTAGGCAGAGTAGTGTTCTCAGCGGCACATGTTCTATTCTGGGTTGCCACCTCATCATGCCCCGATTACTGGTGGTGCTCAGTCAGCTTTACACTATCTCATCAAGAGATGGACTCACCTGCTACAACTGTGCAAACGAAGTGCACATCACAAAATCAATGCTACTAGATAACCAGACCAAACCCCTGTACAAAATAGACATGAACGCCCAACAGCTTGTAGAACCAATGTTAAAACAACCAGAATCTTCCAAGGTAGTTAAAAACCCTGCAATATTAATACTCAAACCACAAATCTATGTAGTTGTAAAGAAGTGCTACTTCCGCCTATCCGAAATCAAGCAGATACTACCTTTCCTCACCTTCCCACACAGAACACTGTCATCTGCGTCATGTCAAGAATAGACAACTCCAGCAGCATCAGTCTTTGAATGCCAGACTAACTCACCCAAAGACTACAGCAAATACAGAACACAGCTGCCAGACTATGCCTCAGACTCACTAAAAGAGAACACATCACACCAGCTCTGAGAAACCTACACTGGCTACAAGTCAAAAAAAATAATGCTATTCAAAACTCTCTGCATAACCCACAGAGCAATCCAGGGCCAAGGAGCTGAATTCATACAGGAACACATTTCCATCTACAAACCAAACCGAACATTGAGCTCCAGCAAGGACATTCGCCTTGAACCAAAACAATATTTGAAGTTGAAATTTTGTGGATCAGCATTCTACTGGATTTTTGGCAAAACTTCAGAACTCCCATAGGAAATACGACCCACAGAATAACCTCTAAAATTCAGAAAATGATTAAAATAGTGGTTCTTTAACTCACAGAGCTAAACCAGGAAATACCACCAAAAAGAAACAGCTAACCGCAACACAAAGAAAATCACCCAGACACTACTGAAACCTAATGAACCTAAACTGGGATAGACCAGTGAAGCATTTTACTGCAAACGGCCATACAAGGCTTTGAACACAGCCAAACCAACATAACCCTTGCAGAGAAGTGCACAGACCAATCTCATCACTAACTCTCCTAAAAAACTTACAGCATCCTACATACTTGCCCTCAACCTCCAGACACACATACCTCTAGCACAGCAGAAACTTGAAACCATCACTAACTGCGCACACTATGCACCTCAACGCAACACACTTTAGAAAAACAAACCAGTCACGCCAACCATCCCGTATGCACCAAAGCGCCACCAAAACCTTGACAACTCAAAGCAAACCCGGCACACAGCGACCGTTTTTTCCTAAATAAAGCTAGCAACAGCACAAAGAAGCGCTCTTGCGCTCTCCCTCACTAACAAACCCTCCCGAGCCTTCCTTCCTTTTTAGATTCGTCAGAGCGCCGGGAGACTATGAAAATGGCAGCGGTGTGCGGTATAAATCGCAATAACATAAGATTAGATTTAGCTTGAGGACATTGTGCTGGCTTCCTATTTGTAAATCAGTGATTGGTAAGGAGAATAAGTGGGTTGGCAACTTTTTTCTGGTATTTACATAGAGCTACGTATACGCCGGTAGAATGCGCATTGGCAAAATCTGTTATCTTAATTCTTGTCACAGAAAGTTGTTTTCAAGCAGCCATTTCTGTCTGCAAAGCCATCTATCTGTAAGACAATGGGTTATTTGTGGCTATCAGGCAGCCCCTAATGTAATACATTTGTCCTAACCAAATGTGGATTCAGCCACTTGGTTTCTAAGCAATATAGCACCCACGCAGACCACCCTTGAATCTACTTGGCTTGTTCCATTCCACTCTTTTATATGAAAAAGTAGGCTCATGGTAACAAGTTATTGCTTTCAGTTGGATAATTTGAAGACCATTATAATCTATAAAATATGGAAAGTTAAAAATATAACTTTCCCGGGAGGATAGCTCAGCGGCAGCGTGCGCGTCTTGGAAGCAAGACGACACACAGCAGCAAAAGGTTCGATCCCCGGGTCCGCGCTTAGAAACCTCCGGCTTTTTAAGCGCGTTATAAATACGTAACTAAGACAAAAAAAAAAAAAACGCAATTTCGCAACTAAGAAAAACAAACAATTCCTGTAACAGCGCCTCGATGCCTGCGGGCTGTGTGAGCGCTTTATAAATGTAAATAAATAAATAAGGTGGGAACGTGTGCCCACAGTAAAAACAAAACTATTTGCTTTTCCAGGCCTTGTTTTTGCCTTAGGGTCGAATGCGTTTTCTTCACCTGCTGACGAATGATTGTAACTCCACAGAGCTGTGAACTGCAAGAGGTGTGTGTTATAAAGTGTTTGACAGTAATGAAAGCAGGAATTCTTCATGTTCAATTTGGTGACAAATCCCATTAAGCAAATTAGCAAGAGCATTAAAAAGTATCGAGACAGACGCGAAAACTGTAAAGAATAAAGGAATTATGACTGTGAAAAATCCAGCGCCATCTCCTCCTTTCTTCATGCCTTATGAAGACCTGTCATTTCATGATGTGGTCCTTCGTGCAGGGAATTGTGGGGTGGGGGGAGAGATGAACATGCTTCACTCCTGTTGGTGTTGGTGTAACTCATCAGTTTTAATCAGTGTTCCCTGTAAGAATCACTGTCATCTGGCAGCGCCTGGGAGGCTTCCATGTTGTGCAGGGCGCTTGACAAATCGCATTAATTTTCTGTGTGCGCAAAGTGCCAAAGCGCTCGACAAGTCATATATTATTGTCTGTGATTTTTTTAAAACGTGAAGGAGCCGAGCTTGATGGGGACAGCTACTTTTTTCCCCTCCAAAAATGAACATTTTCAATCAGTGCGCTGTTGTGTAGCTGGTTTTTCTTTTGACTTCCAGGTTTTCCCTTAGTGGAGTCCAAATGCTTTCCTCTTACCCACACTATCAAGCCAAACGGACCCTCTGCAGATCCCATAGTACCAAGCGTCCATGCAAATGGCAGCATAGTAGATTATAAAAACCAAAGAACCTAAGCTAACTCTATTTGGTTTTTGTCACAATGGTTAGAGAGCCAGCATGAAATGAGTCTGTCGTTTTGGAGACCACCTCCCTGTGACATGGCGAATGTGCTATGCCAACAATCGCCAACCACTTTCAACCTTCCCTTCGAGGCTATGAAAGTGGACAAGTGTGCATAGACCAGGACCGATAAATGGGCATGTGTGCTGCAGTGTATGCTTTTGCATTATGTACCTTCAACTGACAGCCCAACTTGAAACCAGGAAGTGGTGCTACGTTCTAAAGGTTCTAATAAGTAGCCCTCAAAGAGATTTGCAGGCTCATGAAGCAGGTGTTGGTTAGATAGTGGGCTGCGGCATCACTGAGAAGGAATGGCGAGCTTGGGTAAAGCGTTCATATTTCAGGAATGAGTAGCAGCCTGTCTCTCGACCCTGCTGGTCGCAGGCGGGCCCCCAGTTTGGGCATAGAAGAATAGAGGGTAGGTACAGCAAAGCAGGTTAGCGGGTTGGGAAAAGTGCACGAGAAGGGGGGTCCCAACACGACTAAATATAGACAGTTTCTGCTTGATCACACAATATACACACTGGAAATAATACAAGGACTACTTGGTTCTGATCTACTGTTTCCTTAGTTATGGTTCTCCCCATATCCTCTCACGCATTGTCCCAGATGGATATGTGCAAAAAAACTCTCCCAGTACATGGGCCTTTTTAAAGTTTTTATATGAAATAGGGGCCTTTATAAAATTCCATTAACCCGCACTATTCCTGTACCAAATACGTATCTAAAACAAAACAGAGGTGATGGTGGGAAGGTTCGAATTAATCTTAATACTTGGCATTGCTCGGGGACCACATGCAAATCGGGCGTGGTCCCACCCCAAAAGGGGCAGTCCAGCCTGAACTGCTAGGGCACATCATTTCTGCTAGTGTCCACAAGCATCCCTTGACATGTTTCGGCCTTATTGGGCATCATCAGTCAGGAGTAGCCTGGGTGTCTAGGCCCAGCAGGCACGATACCCACGTCTGGGGATACCCGTCCTACTCTGGGTGACTGTAGCAACAAAAATGGTGATGGCTGGAAGGTTTAGAATTAATGTTAACTTCCGGCATCGCTCTGGGCAACCCTCCAGACCATCGTTCTTCGGCTGCAAGCCATTACAGAAATGGAGAAGACCATATGAAAATCAAGCTTGGTCCCACCCCAAAAGGGGCAATCCAGCCCAAACTGCTAGGTCACATCCCTTCGGCACGACACCACAAGCATCCCCAGCCATCACCCATTTTTGTTTTGCCATATATTTATCTAGCTTAACCTAAACAGCTGTATTTGGAAAATGTACATCTAAAAAATTCAAGTGTGCTCTTCAAATGAAAATCATTAGTAATGGTCAGGGCTCCTTTCTATCCTGTGCTTTCAACAGCTGACACTTGGTGGTGACCGGGAGCAGTGGGGAGCAGCAGCCACACCAGTGCCCACATTGGTAAGCTGTGCATTATGGGTGAATATGAGTATGATGAGGTCCTGGGCTGTGTGTGCGGTGTAGCCTGGGTGAAGATTAGGAGCAGTGCCAGGGGGCCAGCGTGTACAGACAACCTTGGCCAGGTGTTTGTGGAGAGGCCCAGGTGAAGATTGCATTTGGGTGGAGCCTGTGGCTGCGTGGGCGAGCCCATGGTGGTGATTATAGTTGCACTCACCCCTGGACTACAGCAGTGACTTGAGCAGCAGGCACTATCAATGGCTCACAGTGCTACAGCCCTCAGGAAAAGAAGGGTCTGAGTCAACGGATTCAGTAGTACTCTCCTCCAGCGCATGCATCCACTGCAAATATTTGTTTTTGAAAAGTCTCTCGAGTGGCCCATTTGCCTTCAATCTAATCCATCCAAGTATAGCCCTTGGGATCCTGGCCTATACCATTTACCTGTATTTTAAAAACACATGCTTTGTCAGTAGACCTCCATTTTTAGGCAGGGGGTTTACACATTATCCCCTCCATGACAGCCCACAGGCAAATACAGGGCCAACTCGCACTTCAGCCTTAAGAGTTTGGTGAATTAAGTGCCATTTAAATGGGATATAACAACTAACATGCTTTGTTATATTTAGATAATTGGAAAGTGTGAAATGGATATTCAACCATCTGTAGAAGCCTCCATACCATGCGTCTCATTTGTTGTTCTCACTGTTTTAAGCTCTGTAGCCAACCAGTGAGTTTGGAATGCAGACTTTATAACTGCGTGTAAAAACCTACATTTAAGAAGTGTACACATCGGATACTTGCCACAGAGACAGTGTGTTATAGCAACTCCCATCTGAGGCTCTTTTGTTCCCCCTGCCAAGCTCTCTTAGTGCTCATTCCCCAACAAGTAAACTTGGTTTTGTTGTTCACAGATAATACTATACAAACATGGCCGTCAGGGAATAGGAAGGAGGTGCTCCATGTGGAGCCCCTCTTTCATTTCCATGGCAGCCAAACTGAGCAGCGATAGGAGTTGCAGGAGCTGCCGCCACCGCAATCAGCTAAGTGAGGGTTGGGGGGTGTGGGTAAAAATGACTGCTGGGTCGGTGGGGGAACTGGCCATTGGGTGTCTTGGTATGCGGGCTTAGATTAGCAGTTTCAGCCAGCGTTCCATGCCTCCCGATTGGCTGGCTCCCCTGCCAAGGGCGCTAATTCTTCATTATTACAGTGTTTGGAAGTGGGAGGAAACTGGCGTAAAGCACTATAGAAAACCCGATCTCCTTATTATTGAATTGTAACAATGACGCATCTAGCTTAGAAACAAGCTCATCTATAATAGCCACCTGCCACGGGTGCAAATGTGCCTTTCTAGCTCCTCTATCATGCAGAGCAACCTCTGCAGCCCTAAACCGCTATTTCCAGAAAACCAGTGGATCAAAATCAAATCGATCTTGCCTGGCTGTCGACACCCATGAACCATGAGCATAGGAGGGTCTGGGCATATGGCCCTGGATGCCGAAATGTAGTACTGGAAAGTGTCTCGTGATTAATGCGTGAAAGTGGGTTTGGGGATACCAGGGAATGCAGTTATGGCACTCTCCATGATCAATGATTTCTCATCGCAATACAGACCAGAGTTCAGGGGATAGAGCAACCTACATGTGCTCCTTCAACCAAGACCTGCAGTGGATGATTGCTATAGATTTTTCTCAGGTGGCGTGTGCAGCATCGCCCATCTAGTAGGGAAAGGGCTGCATATTTGTTCTTGGAATAGATTCCTCCATCACCTTGGTAGACCTCAGACCACCAAACCCCAGTTAACAATAAATATGTCGGTATATGAAAGCCTAAAACGCATTCTTCTAATTTTCTATATTGTATTGAAACGAAAAGGTCTCATTACTGCGCATGGAGTTAGCAACAAAGGCATATCAGCATCCTGCGCTTTAGGACCTCGCTGGAGAAAAATGTTAACACGGGAACACTGGTGCTAAAACAAAATAAGTGGTGGTATAAATCGGCTTATAGAACTTGCTTCAGTGTAACATGAAGTGGTATCAGAGCAAGTGAAGTCAAGGCAATGCTAGGCCTTTTAGTAAATGGGAGCATACCTGTCCCCAATGGGAGGAGTTTGTTTGCTTTGACCAAAGTACGTATTTTTTTGCTACCAGTATTTGCAGTGCGATGTGGGACTAGAAGTACCAGAATGCATGTGACTTGAGCCAAAAATCCAGGAATAGCTGAATATAGTACACGTGAAGGACAAATTGAGATGTGATTAAACTACATTTTCGAAGAATTACTAAATGCTGGTGACTAAGTCATGGAACTTGTTTTGGATATTGAGATTTAACCCGCAGATCGGCTCAGCAAATAACATCGGTACATGTCCAACAAGCATACATGGTGGAAGTAGTGTAGGCTAATTTTGAAGAGCTTTTTTGGATTAAATGTTTGTTCTCTTGGGTGTTGGTAAAGACTCTGCAGCCAACTGGGGTTTGGATTTGAGAAGCAGATGTTCTCATTCTATCAATAATGACTGAACTTTTAACCCTCCTCAGCAGGATTGAAGGCGTGTCCAAGAAGGTTGGCAGAGTAGGACTAGTATTATGAGACAATGACATCCCTGCCTCTAAACCAAGCAGTGTGATGGGATAAGTAATTGTAACCCAGCATATGATCCTGTTGGGGCTGCTCTGTTCCAAGGGCTTTACAAGTTAATGGGATACAGTTCCCAACCTCCTGTTGGCTCTCCAAAAAATAGAACAGGGACGGTCTTCCTGTGCCCAACTTTAACTTGTGTCCTCCTTTCTTATAAAAATAACGGTAATCCACTTACTGAAATGTTCTAGTAACAGTGAACGTATTGAAAGCCTCTTTACCACCTTAAATGCCTTAAACGATATGCAGGCCTCCTCTATGCCTACTCTGGGTATTGACTCAGCAGGTATATGTTCCGCAAATTGCATGGTTCTTCTCTCTGTGCCAGTAAAGTAGTCTCCTTTTTTACCTCTCCTAATTTTAGTACCCCACCTGCAATGGCACATGTAGGCCTACTCATTCTTCCAATCCAGTGCAGGGAGGGTAGCTCAGCGGCAACGTACTCGCCTTGGAAACAAGACGACACGAAGCAACAACAGGTTCGACCCCCGGGTCCGTGCTTGGAAACCTCTGGGTATTAAGCGTGTTATAAATACGCAACCAAGGATCCTTGTTTGACTGTACTTAGCTGACTATTGTAAAGCAATCTGACACTTGGGTGAAAATGGGACATTAATGTTTTAACCCTTTAAGTGCTAAGGGCATGTATATTCGTCCTGAAATTCCATAAGGAATAATTGTGGGCTCTGCACACTCCCGCACTTAAGTTAAGACAAAGCTTCTGAGCAAACAAACAATTGCCTAACTGAGATGTTTAAATTTAGAAGAGTCTCTGGTTTGTGTGCCGATGACTTGGAACTGTGCTGGTGAGCCTTCCTCGGTAGCTCTTCTTTCCAAAAACCACACAGACTGGAAACCACTTCGGGGAGCCTCCATCAATATTTTATCACTTGTCAAAATGGGAGCAATATACCACTTGTGGAATGCCTAAGGATTGGGGCACACAGTGGTTTCCAGTATCCAACCAATTCGGGGTCCATTTTGTGCCTTAGGTAAGCAACACCAGTATCTTGCAAGATTCTGCCAAATATTCTTTTTTCCTCAAAGGAGCCTTGTGAGCAAATTCTCCTTTTTACAGTTGAGCTATGCACCAGGCAACTCCTCAGCAGCCCCACTTGTAAAAGAAATGCACGACAAAAAAGTGATTGTACTAAGGCACAATATTATTCAACTTAATCTCTTTATTTTCTGATAGCAGGAAATAAATCTATTTTCTCAACCTTTTCTTTTAAGCTACTACAGGTCCCATAATTCCTGTCCTGTAGTGGAGTATAGCCCTCTTTCACTGTCATTATCCCATAAGAATGCTCCACATTATGTTTATTTACATGCACATTAATAGGAAGCATGACCGGTTTGGCCGGCAGTGCTTGCAAAGAGGTCCTCGTTGAAGCCCCACTCTAAAAAGAGGGACAAAACTGAGTTAGACATCCCATAATACAGAATACCTAGCCTGAGAGAGTTTGCAGGCCTGAATGCCTTTCATCAAACGTCAGACTAAAGCATGCTGTCCCATGGGCTTATATCCTGCCCCCAAGAAAGATGTTGAGCTGAAACTGCCGACTTGTACACATTCACTATCCTGTAAGAGAGACTAGACCAACTCTCCCAGGAAGTTCGCTACCTCGACTGCAGATGCCCAAAAGCGATCCAGATGTCTGGGTTTACACCAACGACCCATGCCTGTCAAGTGGAAACAGTCATCTAGTGCCTGGGGTCCAGGCTTCCTTGAGAAAATCCACAGCCAGTGCCGAAACACCCTGGGGGAATCGGAATGCCCCAAAATCTTCTGTCAGTAATTGAAGAGACACATTTAGTATGAGCAGATGATGTAGCACCTTTTGGGCCTAACAGCAAATGGTGCAATACCGGATGAATGTGTAGACCAGATGAGTGTGTAGATCAAATGAGCGTACCGAACAGATGTGTATAGGGAGCGGTTGAGTATACAGAACGGATGAGTGCGTAGGCAGACAGGAGTACATGCACTGGGTAGACTGAAGTGCGTGCGCAAGAAGGACAGGAGTGCACACGTATGGAACACATGAGAGCATGCGTGAGACACACCGGAGAATGAAGGACAGTCTTGAGCACGCAAGGTGAACCAGAGTACATGAATATGTCGAGCAGGCAAGAATGTGTAGGACAATCTTGAACGCCTGAAATTAACCAAAATGCATAGAACGGACCCACCCGCACGGAACTGCATGACATACATATGTTTTGGAATACAGGGAACATTCGAAAGAGCATACATCATAACACACCCCACGCTTACTCTCTCCCTTACACCCCCACTCAACTAGAACACAGTGATACTATGACACCATTCGGTATAACTGTTCTCATATCTACATCTCCCGCTTATTCCACAGCACTCTAAGTAAACATTGCTGGTTTCACACCCCCCAGCCAGGCGTTCTCCTCAGGCCTAACGCAGCCACACTTGTCCTGGATAAAGCCGGCCAGAGCGAACACATACTCCTGATCTCTCAACCACCACACCTACCGCTAAGAAGCAGCTACCACTTGAATTCCGCACCAGCTGCACACATAACTGGTGCGCACACGCACTTTTTGACTCTCTTCTCTCTCTACTGACCGAACTTCGGTTCCCAAGGGCGTTCAACCTGCCAGCGCCTTCAGACCATACCAATGGTATATAAGGCGCTATATGAATGCAAAATAACATAACATAACAATACCAGGAGGCGAAAATCTGAGCGCATCCCCAACAGTATTGTGACCCATGACTGGGCAGGCCAAAAGGGCATTAGCATAATGTTGCCTAACTGTTGTACGTGTATCGGCAATTTTGTAATTGGGGGGGTCAGGCAAAGTGTAGTGCTCCAATCTTGAAAGAAGGCATCTGTTGCCAATGCGTCTGGCCACCAGCCGAAGAAAAGTGGAAGTTGGGTATTCAGGTCGGAGGGAAATACATTGAGGTTCAGTGGTCTCCAAATCCGCTAAAGAGTTTGAAAGACGCAAGAAAAGATGTGGCAATCGCTAAAGTCTTTCAGGTGTCATGAAAACCAATATGCTATTGAGTTAAGAGTACCCGAAAGAAACTCCTCCCCAACTCTGATGTGGTGGGGAAGGCAAAATTCTGCAAACAGCTTGGCCAGGTAGACTAGAAATGTGGACCGAGTTCCTCCCAGGCGGTTGATGTCTCGGTCCGCTGAGACATTTTCCATCCTGAGAACGATGGAGCAATGTAGATTGTGTTTTAGGAGGCATTTGATTGCAAAGGACCCTCCAAGAGGTTCTAAACAATTTATGTGCATCTTGACTCCTCTCTGGACCATGGACTGCGAGTCAAGCAGTCTCCGTATTTGACCTTTCGACCCCTGCAAGATGGCATTTGACTCGAGTAGTAGACTGGAGAGGAGGCAACAATTACCCAGCCATTCTAAATGTCACATGCTATTGGATTTGCTCCCAGGCTTCCCCAGAGTGTGGAGTCCAGTCCGCATTTGTTAATCCTTTCCGAAGACATACTATCTTGAGCCATTGCAGAGCACTGTAATACCACAGCCCTCGAAAGATGGGTTGGATGGAGGTTGTTAAAAGTCCTATAATTCGAGTAAAGTGCTCAATAGAGATGGCCGGATGATGAAGAGCAAATGTGACTATTTTTGTCCGTGTTCTTTCTGTGGCAGAAAGTGCTGCCACCGCCGCCTCTAACCGTAACACCAAGGAATTCCAGCTCTTCTGAGCGAGATTTAGGGTTATCTCTAGTTGCAATGTTCTTAAAAGTTTAAAGAAAAAGTACTCCAATGCCTTGTAAGCAGGAAGAACAGAAGTTGACCTGGGAGGGTTGGGCATTCTTATGGGATAAAGACAGTAAAGGGGTATACTGCACTAGAGAGTAAGTATTGGGACCTGCTTTTCCGTTAAAGAAACATTTAGTTTGAGTTGTCAGAAAATAGTGTTGCATAATAGGAAGCCTCTGTGCACTGCCATTGAATTCAAACATCATGAATGTTCTATGCTTTGGGACTATCTTCCAGATGGCGTCCAGATTTTCCTCGCGAGGATTTCGAGCAGCGTTTCTGGAACCCAGTGGAGAGCTCCCAGCAACAAAGAGTTCACACTTCCAGGTCGAACAGACTGCATTTGCAGTTTCCGCTTCAACAGCCGGATGCGTAGACACTCGTTCTAGTTCCTTCATCTTGCCATGCGCAGGTTTCTTTGCCAGTCACTTACTCTGCACCATCGGATATAGTCTACACCGTTTAGAATGCTAATGCATTGGACCACCTCTGCAAAATTATTTCCAGTTAATCTTATAAAAGGTATCTAAACTTGCTTTTGGTGTGATGTTTATATTAAATGGTTTATTAATGTTTCAAACTCACCTTACATGCCTAAGAGTCGTCTGAACTTTGTCCTTGAATAGTTTATAGTGCAGCTCTGAATTCCTAAGCATACATTGCTAGTGAAAGTGACGATGAATACCGTCATTCTGCCGAAGTCCTACTCCTAAAACCACTTTCCTTCCCCAAGAACACTGATCAATGTGATTAATTACATTACACCAAATTATAAAACGGGCTCTATTAAAAACATAATTTAAGGGACCAACTCTGTATTTAGTGAGAAACAGTGTGCTTATTGCCAGGGAATAATAAATCAATTGCAGTGAGAAGAACATCCTATCCCCCCACAGCCCACCCGCTTTGTCAGGAAAGTGTCATTTATTTTCTTTCACATGTGAAATTTAGGGAAACGAAAAGTCCCAGAATTCAAAGCAAAAAAACTGGACTGGCTGGAATTCTCGCGCATGGACATGGGTAACTCGAGAGCTCGTCATTGGCATTAACCATCGTGAAAGATGAATTCCATGGAAGCCAAAAACACATTCCTTAGTTTTTTTCACAGTAAGTAAAGGCGATCTATTTTGATTAAAACGTAGCTGCACACACAAATCGGCATACGTTGTTTTCGGAATTGAGCCATAGGCATGCCTCATATCATTGCAGGCTGCAAGCGCAAGTGCCTGGTGATTGACATGTGATGCCCCAAGGCCAGCATCTTTCATTTTCATTAGCCGAACCCGAGGAGCCGGCTCGCGGGTTTTGCATACCAGGATAGGAGCACTGCTGCCTTGAATAATGCAAGATTCAGCCTTTGGCCCCACAGTGCTGCAAGATATTTTTATGGCAATAATGGCTGCCTCTGAATTATGCAAAGTGGGAAGAAGAGAGCGAAGGCGAGCAGAGAGCCGGAGCCATCGGCTCACAGCAATCACTAAGCCCCCTAAACTTGTCTATGGTCGGAAGTCCCAAAAGCGGTAGGTACTTTGTATGTGTTAAGGTCAGCAGCTGCTAACTTGTGCTAGGCCAGATGGCTGGTAAGGAGAATCTGCCTCATTGCATTTAATGTCTCCTGTCAGGGCTCCATTGGAAGGCATAAATATACATTACCCAAATGATTCGAGTTGCTCATGGCTTCCTTAAGATTCAACAGGATTGTCCCGTAGCCAGTTGTTGTTTTACCTTTTAAATATTCTTTCCGCCGATTCAGTCGTCCGTGCTCTGAAAACCTGATGCAGTGGGCCGTCATCTTGAATACAAGTGCGCGACTTAGCACTCATGCTTATTTGCGCAGTCTGGATAATGTGAGAATATTTCAACTGAGCTTTTTACTGCTGGACTATTGAATTGCCATAATTACCTGCCATATTTTCCCATTCCCTTGTTTTAATAGTCATCCATAATTAAAGGTCTCGCTCTGCCTTCCCTCAACTCTTCCCCCTCCACCCTTCCCCCCATTTTTCGAGGTTTCAGGGATTTTGTTAAAATGTGTTGCTGGGAGCATTTTCAAACACAATGACGCTATGCTCTGTGTCTCTAGTACACCAGAAGGGATCCAAACAGATCGGAAACACAAGTCCATTATAAACCTCCATATCCAATTTTGGTGACATGGACGGAACAGCAGGCTTATAGCCCCAAGGTCGTGGATTGTTGGTTAATTGCAACACAGCGAGAATACAATTATTACCCAATGATAAAAGGGACTGTCCAGTCATAGTTGTATAAAATGATCTACTTTATTATCACAACTGTCAGTTCTAGCTCACTACAAAATACAATCCACCCTGTAAATGAATACAGAGGACAGACAGTTACAGGAAGGAAAAGCAAAACACTCTGGATACTGACAGAAGGGTAGTTATTATGGTAAATAATCACTGTAGTTCAAGTATACTTGGTTTCAGCACAAATGGGCAGTGGGTTGTAAAATGTCACTTCGGGCATACGGAGAAAGACCAGGGGGACAGAACCACAATATACCTTATGCTTGTAGTAGTTCTTGGTGCTGGACAGCGTCGAGTCGGTTTCAGGGTGCTTTGCAGCTTCTTCGACAGATTTCAAGACGGGAGACCACTGCGGGTATCAGGCGGCAGGCAATTCGGTGAGCGAGGCTGGACAACCGGCTGCAGGCTGGTTCGGGAATTGTTGTCTCAGTGCTAGTTGGCGGGTCTGAAGCACTAATCGAGGCATCTCGGACGGCGTGACTGACTATGGCGTGGCAACAGTCGGCGGTGCAGCCAATTGCAGCTCGAGGGGCTCGACTGCCTCGAAAATGTCCTTAAAAATGGACACTGGTTGATGCTTGTTGGTGTGCTCCTCCTAGCTGCTTTGCTGGGCTTGTACCGTCCTTTAAGGCGGATGGCCCAAAGACAATGAAGCTTGCTTGCAGCGCCTAGCAGGGCATGCTGGGTGCTGGCTGGGCATCAGTTCTGGAGCTGCTGTAGGGTCCTCTTGATTCAGTATCTCCCTCTGTTCCCTGGGAGATGTTTATGGGAGGGATCTTGCTTCCCTCTTGGAAATCCTGGCTTTCCTTCACTAGCGGAAGCTGTAAGGCAGACTATACCTTCAGCCAGGGTCCAAAATGAGTCGTCCTTGTTACTTCTTGTGAATTTTTCAGATGATCTGCTCAGCTTTCTTTTAAAGCCAAATGTGCCCCAGTGATTGGTGCAGGCTATGCCTACCTTAATGAACCAATCCTGAGTCCCCACCAACAATCTTCTGTTATGTGTGAGGTCATAACCAAAGTGTTTTGCAACAGGAAAGGTAAAGGGGTGAAAACATGTACTACTAAATCCCACCCATCTTCCTGTCTGCTCTGGATCCAAGGGTATCTCTGGTAAATTGAGCTCTCCGTGGTCCTAAGCAAAGTGCAGGTCTCCCTTGAAGTTATGGCAAGAACAGACTTTCTGTCTCCATCAAATCACATACTTAAACCTTCCTGAATGGGGTCCTCCTGCGGGGATGAGCACTGTAAACAGTTGTCCCAGACATGACATTCACTGCCCTTCATACTGAGGGGCAGGAGCGGACTTCAAGTTGACATAGATGCATATTAAAAGGGTTTTAGGAACCCTGTTCTTTGTCAGTCCTGCAACCAGGCCTCCCACAGGCCTGCTTCCATTAACGCTCCTCAATATGCGCTGCCACCAGCAGGCGGACAAAGTTTAGGGCAGATCCATGGAGCCTTTGATATTCAATTAGGCTGGCCATGGCAAGAGGAAGGTGTTGCCATCCTCCTCTTTCTGCTTACATGTACTCCTGGCTGTCACATTCCAACTAACTGAACATGACAGGAGGACTGCGCCTGTAGGCTGTGTCCACCCAGAGTACATGTGACTGTGTTTGTTGTGCGGTAAGCATAGCAAAATGTGTGTGGATTAGCCCCACACTTTTTCCGAGGTTGATCTCCCATCATTCATTTTCTTAAATAAATATCTCAAAGCCCTGTCGGATGCACACCCGCCGTGGGGACGGTCGAATTCCTTGCACTGATGCTCGTGGGCAGGCGTGTAAATGTCCAGTTGCAAACGAGTAGCATAGCAGCAAGTCACTCAACACCTCATATTTCGACATACACACAATACACCATTTCTTACTCAACAAGATTCAATTACCACTCGCCATTGGCTAGTAGCGAGTGCAGATTTTGTGGCCTGCCTGTGGGGAACACAGACACTTCCATTTAAGGTTACAAGTTCTAGTTCCTCTGATTTGGCACTGACTGGTGGTATGGGCTTCAAAGGCGGAGCCAGCATGCTAGCAGCAGCTGCAGTACTGCAGTCTATACCTTCATTCTATTAAATGAAAAGCAAATGCCTGGGTTTACTCCGTAGCCGAGAAGTTGAATTTCCCAATGGCTTCCCTATGTGCTTCATTTGTGAGCTGATGCAAGACAATCGCGGAGCTGGTGCGGAAGTTGGGAAATTCCTCAATGTCTTGCCCCGCACCCCACTCGCACATCAGCTCGTTTCTATGCTAGTGCCCGACCTCGCCACTGAAAACCATGCACCAATTCAGACTCACAGGCAGGGGCACATCTGTAACATCTGGGTGGGGGAGAAAGCTCACTAGCAACATTTGCATCTTATTTGTGCAATAGTGGGTGGTAATCGAGTAGCAGGGTAGGTGGGCTTGAAAATCCATTAATTGGCCTCACGCCAACATTGACTCGCTCCTCTATTGGTGCCTAACCTGATGCCAAAACATTGTGCACCAATCCAGATCACAAGATAAGGTACCTTTACACCACCTAACTGAAAACCCAAACTTGATTTGTGATCCCCTCAGCAGGGCAGTATGACAACTGGACAAGGACATTGTCTGTTTCTCTCTTTGCTGGATTGTCCTCCACAGAAACCCCTCGCTGTTCATAAGATGGCAGCTTTGTGGCTGCTTCCTCATTCTCTACTACCCACATCTCGTACAGACCTACTCAATTATCATTGTTGATTTATATAACGCTTCATCTTCTAAGTCCTCAACTGGGGATCAAACCGACCAGTCTTCTTGCCATCCATTACTTTTCTACAAGACATTGCATCCAAGTGCATTATGTATTTAGAACAATTGATAATGAACCTAGTGTTTCTTCGACAACACTAGCACGCATTCACCCGCTCCCTGTGATGCCATCACAGTCTGTTTCAATTAGTGTACCACTTTGCAAATTGCACTCAAATTAAAACTAAATTTGCTCTCTGATCAGTCTGCATGGTTCTCGCCATTGACCTTAAATGCAGCTTTTGGGCTTAGCAATAAACAACCTCCAGGTTCCACCCTTTCCTTGGCATGTTTGTGCCACCCTGCACCCCCACCCCAGCCCCAATCTGCCAGGTTTAAGAATGCACCCTCTATGTATGGCAGTAAATGACCCTTTCCTTTTCCCTCTCTGCAGGAGTGGACTGGTCGGTAGAGAACTCTGGAGATTTCCTGGCAGGCCTCTGCACTCCGGGGCCTCTTTTGTGTGGTAGCCTATTACATGTTATCTTATTATAATAATTATTATTGGTTTTTTATAATGCACTTAATACCTAAGCGGTTTCAAAGCGCAGCACACGATTCGAACCTGTGTTGCTCTGCGTCATCTCACTTCCTAGAGTTGGGCTTGCTCGAAATTTGTAATATGAGGCCACTTTCAAAATTATTTCCAGAGTCTTTTAGCCCCCAGTCCACCCCTGTCACCCTGTCCTAATTTCCACTTGACGTCCTGGTGCAGGTCAGCTTCCCAAGTGTCATTCATTTGCACACATCAAAACCATTTTTTTCAAGTTTCGTTGTCATGGTTATGTGATTTAACCATATTTGCCAACATTTCTGTTTACGAGATGGCAGTCCGATCCTGTATTTTCTGTTGTTGTTGTTGTTGCTGCAGGTGCTGTGAGTTCTAATCCTTGCTTTATAATAAGGGGAAGTCCTGGAATGAAAGTTGGACACGTGAGCCTAGCACTTGTAATAGATCTCGGTGGGTGGATAGGGGTGTATGCACTTAAACACTTGTGTAGCGTATATTCAGTTCCTGCTGATCAAGAGAAATGCACTTACGGGTTACTACTGCAGAGCACAGCACGACAAGGGAGCTTGGAGGAAAATAGCAGGAGTTCCAAGGAAACCAATTCTGCAAGAAATGCATTGCCACCTTGCACCCAAACCCCTTATCAGTCAGCATTTACCTGTGGCATGGTTCTCAGTAACTGTTGAACTGGCTACTCTAGTGGAAAAGTAATTCAAATACCAATTTTCTAACTCTCCTGCGTAGACCTGTGAAAAGAGAAGCTGCCTCGGTTATCGCTTCATTTAATTTTTGAGGGCTTGGTTAGGGCATTCCCTCAAGGTCAGCATTGCTGCAACTCTATGCCCAGCTCCAAGAGGGTGGTGGGGGGGGTAGGGAGGGTGTTTTGAATAGGTGAGACGCTCAGACCATTGCCCTGTCTCGAAGGCCCCTGCATGCGTTTTCTCTGAACGGTCCGTTCCCAATCCAATATGGTCGTTTCCTGAAGCCATGGGACAGTGACCCCAGTCTTCCATGTCTGCCCGTGTACACCAGAAGCAGGACCTGGAACATGACTGGTCTGCACAAGTCCTCTAGTGCCACTGCATGGAGGAGGCCCGCATTCACAGCAGAGCACTCGTTGCACTGTGCTCCTCTGCTTTCTCTGAGTTACTTGGAGGACACCCGCGTCCAAGTAAAGCCCCATTCTAAATCACTTGATGTGATTGGTCTGTTGCGGCTCGTAAAATAGACGCCAACCTTTGTATAGATTGCGTAGCCATTACTGCCAGTGGCAGCCGTTACCAACTCAGAAATGCTAAACTGTTGGACTTTTGACAGACAGTTGGCCAAAGCTGCACAGTCCTATTCATGCCATTTCTGATGCGCTTATCTAAGGGATTTATTTGTGTGGTAGCACCGGCTTCCGATCGATGGGCAGGAAGGATGCCTCATACAGGCAAAGCCTAGATGAACACTAATGGACAGACACGACGAGCACAAACACAAACTTATGCGCACTCTATAGATCTGCATCACCTTTCCCTCCCTTCCTGCCGTGGGTTTCAGAGGGCACATCAACTGTTATTACCACAAATCACGCATAGGTAAACTTGGTTGTGCAGTTGGTCTGCCTGGATTGTGGCATTTTGAACCTGACGCTAGAAGAATGTTGGGGTGGTTTCGAAAGTTGACTGCTAAGCCGTTCTCAACGGGACCAGCAAAGGAGTGTGCAATACCCATTCTTCAAAAGGTCAATGTTCCGTGTGTAGGTTCTGGCTAACCTAGCTCGCGGGCAATGGAGTACAGTACAGTGTACTCATGAGTAGTACAAGTGATCATTGGCCAGGTGGGTGATGAATGGAGACCGGATGGTTGGTCCTCTGAGGATTAGAGCGCTAGCTGAGAAACTATCTGAACTGCAGTAGCGTTGGAGCTATCTGGATATCTGGGATGAGGTTGGACGGTTCACCTGCATTTTCAGCTTCCTGTCACCAGATATGGTGGTGTTTGGATGGATACTGCTTTGAATAGCATGCATGATGATTTGAACATGACCCAGTCTGGTATCAGCAGCCAATGTAGTTCCTGAATGTGGGGCTAGATGTAAAAGTGCCCCGATAGCTGTGATCACTCTCACCGTGCCACGTTAAACTGCTTTTAGTGATGAAAGGTCTGAGGTTGAACACATGACCGCAGCATGTGAGTGGACAGCACTTCTGATGTCAGCAGCAGTGGCAAAAAGGATTTTATCTTGCGTGGTACTTGATACCAGGCCCATTGGCCCTTATTTTTACTGTTGTGCTTTTTAGATGACTAGTTACAATAAGTGATGAGGCCCAGAGATTTAGTACTCTTGTGTGATCTTTTCAAAATTCATGCTGGATGAGCAATCATTATATAAGTGCTAGTTTGCTGAAGAGCACAAACTGTCGGTTGGATTGAGTTTTGATATGCGCTCGTCATCCATGATTGGATTAGCGCCAGACCATTTTTTTGCAGTTAAATGTCTTTGATAGATCTGACCTTCAAGTATAGCTGGGTTGTCGGTGTATTGGTGGGCAGAGATGTCTGGGTATGAGGGGAGAGGACTTAGAGGGTCTGTGTATAGGTGGAAAGTGATCAAATGGAGCCTTGCAGGACTCCGCCCCTAATTTGATTGCGCAGTGATCTGACACTACCCTTCGAAACCAATTGGTGGATGTCTAAAAGGTAAACTCATCTAGTACAAAGTCTACACAGCCAATCTGGGTGGCCAGAAAGGTAAACATTGCTCTGTGGTGGACTGTTGAATGCCTCAGAAAAGTTTAGCAGAACCGGGACACATGCACCCCATTTGTACACGATCTGGGCATGCTCACACACCTATTCAATGAAGCAGCTTTAGTTTTCCCCTCCAAAAAGAAGACTGGGCAGAGTATTTGGAGAGCAATCCTGTAAGGAAGCTAGCAAATGGCAGCATCACCTATTCTCATCACATTTGTTTTCTGATGAAAACAAGTTATCGCTTCGCTAATATCTGCTAGGCACTTCACGTAAACTGCAGATTTTCTTGAAATGCACCTGGAAATATCAGGGATTTTATTGAAATGTCTTGTGATACAGTTTCTCCAACCATACCCCCTAAAATCGATGAAAGTTAAGTTTGATTCAGTTGTTTGGCCGCCTTGCTATTATTTGTGAATCAATGGTCATGTATTGAAGGTAAATTAAGCATGGAATACCCCATGTATTGTACCTATTGCTGAAACCAATCATGGTAGCCATATTGCAAGGTAACAAGGCCTATGATGTTTGAGTTTGCAAGGGTGTCTGTCTCATTTCTTATCACAATAACAAAAGAGAATGAAGAGGTAAGTAAACATATAAAAAATATTTTTTTGTAAGTATTTTTTCAATGTCTCCATTGGCTGGCAAATATACTGGCCACTCTAGCTGATGCCTTTGTGGTCTTCACATTGCTCCAGATGTTTGACTAAAACTCCCATGATTTCTCACCATGGGCTGCTAGCTAGGGTACCGGAACCCCTGGCAGCGAAAAACTGAGCTTCCTCTATAAATTTAGTAACTGGCACGGGAACATCCCACTTTCTGGCACCCCACCTCAGTCCCTTTTTCTGCACGGACGGTGTCTGACGTGGCAGCTAGCCGCAGAAACTTTAACTGGCTCCCTGGGGTTTTGTTTTTCAATCATCTGTACCTCCCTTCTGTGACTCGCCTCACCCGGCGCATGTCGGCTGCAGGAGGATTCATGAGATGTGCGTCCTGCGACCGCTCGTTCCTGGCCTCAGGCGCCCCATTCCCGGCCTCGGACCCCCATGCACTCTGTCTTGAGTGCCTGGGGACCGACCACCACTGGGATACGAGCACCACTTGCATCGCTCTCGGTCACCGGGCACTGAAGTAATGGTTGTCGTGTTGGAGGGAGCTCTTCCACACTTCTCCTCCAGCTCACCTTAAAGACTTTGTCTCCAGGACCTCGTGTCAAGACAGGGTAATTCCTTTGTTTAGTACTGCTCCTTAGTGCAGAGACGCCTTCCCAGGGGTTCCTTCAGGTAAGGGTTCCTTGGATTCGGGTTCTGGCAGACCTGAGGCTGCCAAGGCTAACGGCTGCCAACCCATGGGGCCCGGGGGCTCTTCAGGGCTTTCTGGGGGCAGATCTGAGGCCATCAAGGTTACCGGCTCCCAAGCCGAGTGACTCGGGGGTCCTTCCAGATTGTCCTCGGATGGACAATCAAGTTTGCCCTCCTTTTCGACTCCAATGGGCAAATGATCATCATGTTCTCCCTTCAAGAGTTGTCCTTGGCACGATCCAGCATGACTTCCGCACAGCTGCCAAGGGTGCACAGCCTACCGGAGCTCTGTCCGAGGTCGTGAATCAGAGTGATTAGACTACTGGCCGGCCGAGGGCTCAGCGCCTACAAGAGGGATCTCGGTGGTCGACGTTGATATGATAGTTTATTTATAAATCACCTATACACAATGTGTTTCGAAGCGCTTCAAGGCAAAGGAGAGGCCAAGGGAAATTACAATGACATTCATACAGGCCATGAACAGTAAGGATGTGAAATTAACTATCGTACTCAGCCTGACAACATTTCAGATATTGCAAGTGCTAAGACATAGATGGGGAGAGGGAGAGTGGGAAGGAAATAGAAACAGACAGGCGACTACCGTACTAGGCCTGATGACATTTCAGCGTGTCCTAGGGTGCGGGGGGGGCAAGTAAAGGGAGGGTGGAGGAAACAGATAAGGTTGCTATGATACTAGGTCCAGGGACAATTCTGATAGGGTAAGTGCATAGAAGAAGTGATGGGAGGGGTTAGGAAAAGGGAGAGGATGAGAGAACAAAGTAAGCTGTCAAAAAAAGCGGAGAAGCAAGAGGGGAGAGCATATACAATTGCAGAAGTCCATAGTAACACAATGTTGCAAGCCTGGATACAAGATAAAGATGAGAACAGCATGATTCAGAGCCACCTTGAGAAAGGGTGATGCGCAGTGAATCAATGAAGTCCATAAAAGTCAAATCCAGCATTGGCCACAAGACGGTGATGGTGAAACCAGAATATCAGTACAGACTCCTGCAGAGGTAGGCTGGAGGGGGAGCAGGGTAGAAGAATCAAGCAAAACGGGCAACACCTCTGTGCGAGAAGGGGCGGTTACAAGGGAACGTCATGGGGACGGCCAGTGGGGACAGAGGGAGTAAACGCATGTTGGTGCTTGCTTACCTGCTGTCTGAGCACGGGTTCGGTCCCTGTATCCTCCTGGTCCAAACAGGAATTGCCCTTTTCTTTGTCTGCCCTTCGCTTCAGACGCCTGGGCGAGAGACTCCCTTGTTCTAAGAGTTAAGAGAAGGAAGGAAGAGGCAGGGCTAAGAAGGTGGGTGGTGCTTAGGCCAGGTGCCCTAGATCCACTTGCACCCGCTCTACATCTGCAAAGGAAAAGAGGCTGGAGGGCTCCTTAAGTAGGGAAAAAGCGCAGCAACCAGGAAGGCACCAGGTCTGTCTTTGGCTTCGATGTAAGTGGGGGTGGGGGGCTGCCAGCACTTATGTCCCAGGGTCTGGGCTCCCCTCTGTTAAAAAAAAAAAGGGGGGGTTGACGATGACGACCAGTACGATTAACCCTCGACATCTGTTTATGCCTTTCATGAACCCCCTTCAGGGCCTTGTGGCGTTCATGGGGGGTCAGCCTGCCTGAGGAAGCCCACTAGTAGCAGAGGTTTTGGGCAAACGCACCACAAGCTGTTCTAGCATTCCGCTCCAGAAAGACATACTCGGGTGGCGAGAAAGGTCTGAGAGACGCTCGGGGCCAACGCCCCGATGAACAAGAAGCTGGACAGCAGGTTCAGGCTGACGGATGAGGAGCCGGTCTTCCTCAGCATCACTCTTCAGTGATGGCCGCAGCCTTGTTCTATTCTAAACCATAGTCATCTTCCTCCTTGGGAACCTCCTCCAGTTGTCTGTCCAAAGAGTACAAGGTCCTTGAGTCTTTGAGCAAGGGATGCTACACTATTTTAGGGCTGAATTTGTGGCAGACCAATGCTAATGCCCTTTTAGCCACAGCTAACCCGAAGCTGTGGAGGGAGCACAGGGAGTTCTTGCCTGACCTCCCTCTGGGGAGACAAGCCTCCTTTGCGGCCTGTCTGGCAGATGCACTGGCTGTTGGCAGGACCTCATGGAGTCTTTGGTCTCCCATATCGACACAGCCAGCAGAGGGCTGTGCCTGGTGATCAAAATGAACAGGCGGCATGAATGCATGCCACTACATTTTCATGTCACGTGCAAGAGCGTATCCTAGATCTTCCCTTCGAGGGAGTGGACCTCCATCATTGGTCCACCAATAACAAGTTGACAAAGAAGACCTCCACGCAAACCAAGTCCTTGGCTATCCTGATTAAGCCAGGGCAGAAGTCTTGCCCTCAGGGCAGGGCCGACTTCAAACCCGGCGCTTTCACCAGCTTCAAGAGGTTTCGGGACTGCGGTACGCAGAGGCTTAACAGTTCGCCCAGTGACAACAGGAGGAAGAAGCAGAGGACTTTGTGCTTTTTTTTTCTGCTCCCCCTCCTCTTCTCCCTCCTCCGATGCCAAAAGCAGTGATGTCATGGTCTGGGAAAACAGCACCCCAGTAGAGGTCTGGCTGGCTCTATTCCAGGACAGCTGGAAGCATATTTTGAGTCCTTGAATCCTTTTTATAGTCTCCACAGGCTTCAGTCTTCCTCTTTGTTTTCCTCTACCATCCTCTCCTCCTCTACGTCAGATAGGCCCTAATACTTGAGATCCTTATTCTTCTGGAGATACAGGCGGTGGAACCAGTTTCCTTGTGAAACGGGGGCTCCGACGTCTACTCCACGATTTTTGCGGTACCCAAGAACAACCAGACTGACCTGAGGGTAGTCCTGGACCTGTCATTCCTCAACTTGTCTTTACCGCTCAAACAGTTCTATGTGAAAAGACCTTTTTTTAAAGGTCTCTAGAGAAAAAGACCCATTTACTTGACCTGTTTTCTTTTGATTGGAAAACCGGCATTGTAAAGGTCTTTTACTCTTGACCTTTAAAATGTGGTTTCCCTTTTTTTAACACATTCGGTGGGGTATCATCCCCCCACCCCCCTGAGCCCCTCATTGTTCCTCTCTGCCCCTTAATCGCCCAAACCAAAATATATATATACATACACCCACCACACACACACGCACCCATGAACCTGAATCCCCATACCAACCTCCTACATACACACGTCAACGCACCTACACACTTGTCTGTTCCCCTGGTCCTGCTCTTCTGGCTCCTGACGTGCCTGTCAATCTCTGCGCGCACTTGTGTGGGGCAAGGGCGTGACAGTTGGATTTAGAAAGCCTGTTCTGGGTGGTCATGGAGCGGTCTTTCGAAATCGGTCTTTAAGTGAAAAGATCTTTTCACTTAGGACCACTCAAATGCTTCAAGGCGATTATTCCCAAACACATAGTGGAATCTCTACGCTGGAGACTGGTTGTGTTCCCTAGACCTCAAGGATGCGTACCGTCATGTCCCCATTTACCAGCCGCATCGGAAGTTTCTTCGGTGCACGATTATGTTGTACCACTTCCAGTACAAGGTGCTAACCTTTGGCCTCGATTAGGCCGCTGTTGAGGACACTGATGAATATGGTGGTGGGGTCTCCTCTGCCTGGAGGACCATCACTTATACCCTTATCTAGATGACTGGCTAGTCAGGGCCAGCTCTCCCAAAGGCGCGGTGCACTCCTGCTAATGGCTGGCAGATCTTCCTCACCAGCTGGTCTTTTCCCTCAACTGTTGTAAGTCACAGCTGACTCCCGCCCAGGCAGCGCAGCGGGTGTTCCCCACGCCAGAGAGACTCATCTCCCTCGGCACGGCGGCACGGCACTTTTTGGATGACTCAATCACCTTGCATGGTGGTTCCAGCAACTTCGGGGACTGATGGCATCTTACGTGCTCACGGTTCAGCATGCCTGCCTCAAGATGAGGTGCTTCCAGCTCCACCTGGTGGCCAATTGGGACCAGGAGACAGGGTCTCGGTCAGACAGGATCCCAATCCCCAATGCACCTCATCCCGGATCTTCGCTGATGGACTGCAATGTGTCAGTGGGAGCTCCCTTGACCCGACCGGAGCCCACTCTGCTGGTGACGACGGATTCCTCCCTGTCGGGCTGCGGGGCTAATCTAGAGGGCTACTCCATTCATGGCTCATGGTGCAGGGAATGAGGCTCTCCTGCATATCAATCTGCTCGAGTTCATGGCGGTGGGCCTGGCACTTAAGGATTTCTGCCTCTCTTCAGCATGGGGGCACATGTGTCCCCCCAAGTCCTCCCCACTCCTGTGCATGGAGGCGGTGGCAATCTGGGAATGGGCCCTTATGGAAGGGATTCAAATTCCAGTAGTCCACCTCTTGGGGGACAGCAACACGGAAGCAGACCAGCTCAGCCGCTTGAGGTTCAGGGGTCTCTGGTGGATGCGTTCCAGCTCTGCTGGCGCAGCTGCAGGTGCTATGCGTTTCCTCTTCCACTGTTGCTACAGCAGACCCTACGCGAGTTCTGGACTTCGGTGGTCTGCAACCTCATCATGATTGCTCTGCACTGGCCGTCCAGGGCTTAGTTTTCGTACCTACTTCAGTTGTGCTGTCCGGGACCTGTCCATCTTCCGATCCCCAACAGGGGCTTCCTGACGCAGCAGGGTGGGGCAGTGGAGCCCCCGGACCTGGCCATGCTGGCCCTCACGGCCCAGTTCCTGACCAGCTGAGACTGCTGCATGCTCAATTTTCAGATGACAACTGGGACATCATACAGGAGGCCATCTACTCGATCCTAGTATAAAAGCAAGTAGACCAGATTTTGCCATTTGGCTCGTGACAAGGGGCTGGACCCCATCACCTGCGCCCTGGACAATGTGCTGGCCTTCTCCGCGCATTTTGCTCATTCTGGTGTCCAGGTGGATACCTGCTTGCACCTACTTGGCCACCATTAGGGCCTACAAGAATTCTCTGGAGCATCTTTTTTCAGCAGCCAACCTTGTGGTTAAAGCACATTTCAAGGAGTTATGCAGACTTTTTCTTCCAATACACGGGCATCATCTAGTCAAGGACCTCAATGTGGTTCTTGCTGCTTTGCAGCACAAGCCCTCTGAGCCGATCGCCTTGGCGAATATCGGTCTGGTGACACTAAAAGTTCTGTTGGTCGCGCTCACATCTGCGCACAGGGTCAGCGAGTTAAAGGCATGGTCATCGTGCAAACCCTTCACCACGTTTCATAACGACAAGGTCATCTTGTGCACTCATCCAAGTTTTCTACCCAAGGTGGTCTCTCCATTTCATTTGAACCAGCAAATCTGCCTGCCGTTGTTCTTCCCGAACCAACAGTCGGAGGCAGAAAGGGCTTTGCATTCCTTGAACCTCGAGAGTCCTGAAGTTCTATTCTTTCACAAAATCCTTCAGGAAGTCTGAGGCATTGTTCATCACTTTCGTGGCACGTCTCCCGGCACCGGGCTTCCAAAGCTTTCGTCACCCGTTGACTGTTTCAAACCATTTCAGAGGCGTACACGGCCATTGGGAAACAGGTTCCTAAGGGGATTCATGCCCATGCAGTCAGAGCTAAAGCCACTGCCGTCGTGTTTCATAGGCACGCTTCTTGGGATGTCATCAGCAAGGCGGCTACTTGGGCCACTCCATTGGCCTTCTGTAAACACTATTCATTAGATTACCAGCTCTAGGTGTGATGCAGAATTCAGTCAGGTGGTTCTGAAGAACCTTTTTTTTTTTTTAATTTCTTTTATTTTCCAATTAACAACATATATACATACAACATACTAACATACAAACATTCGAGTGGCATTTTGGCTTTTCGGCGGATTCTGCTATGGGGTCATCCTCCTGAAGTGTCCAATAACTTTGTCTTCCCTGCCTGTGGCTGCTTCCACTGGCTGCCACGGTATCCATGCAATGTTGTCTATTCTTCCATCCCTTGTGTCTCCTTGTCCTGGGCGCTCTGATATCCCCCAGCTTCCTGCGGATCCTCCTCGTCAGTTTCCTCATCTTCACTTCCAAATAGATTCTGCACTAGGGAGTTCCATGCTGCTATTTTTCCAGCCGTTTCCCCCTCCCCTCTCTGTACTGCTGTGATCCACACCGCAGTTTCTGCTAGTGTCCACTTTCGGAGGTCCGCCCACCATGCTTCTATGGTCGGGCCTTCTCTAGATTTCCAGGACATGGCTATCCTTCTTTTGGCTAATATGCATATCAAGTCTTTCATTTTTGCTAGATGCACTCTGTTCCTGCCTCCTCGTGGGAAGAGGCCCAGCAGGTACCATTCGGGGCGCTCCGTCTGTATCTGAAGGCCGCTCTTCGCTATTTTAGTCCTGATGCCTTCCCAGAACGTCTGTACCGCCGGGCATGTCCAAAACATGTGCACCATGTCTGCCTCCTCAGTCGAGCACCGTGGGCACCCGCTGGGGTCGCCTCCGCATATTGCGTTCATCCTCTTAGGTGTGAGGTACGCCCTGTGCGTCACGTACAACTGGGCCTGTTTGAACCTTGCGTTCCTGGACACTGTTTTTGGGTATCTCAGCACCCTGTTCCATTCATGATCACTGAGTGGTCTATGGAGTTCTTCTTCCCAGCTTTGTTTTATGTGCAGCTCTTGTTCTGTGTGGGGCCTCAGCATTTGCTCGTATAATCTGGAGGTCGTGTGTGTCCCCTCCGAAATGTCATACCACATATCAATGCACCTGCTGGTTCTTCTTGGACTTCCCAATCTGGCCATCTGTCTTTAATTCTAAGGATTAGTCTGTTATACAGGATGAATTGGCCCTCGTGTATATCGTATTCTTCCATCATCTCTTGGAAGTCTGCCCATCTCCCTTCTCTTCTCATATCTCCAATGTGCGCTACCCCCTTGGCTTCCCAATGTGTTCGGAACGCTGCCAGCAAACTCATGTCAGTACCCACCAGGCCCGCCAGGGGTATATGTGCTGAGTAGGGGTCCTTCGTCCCCTGCAGTTTCCATGCTCTCCTCCACAATCTCACTGCGAGATTAAGCATGTACGGTAAAGTCCTGAGCAGGGGTTTGTCCAGCCACAGTATTTCCCCTCAGGTAATGTGTTTTCAGTGCTGGCTGGAAGTTAGTTTTGTCCATTGTTTCATCCTCCCCTAGCCATTTGACCACAAATTGTAACTGCCCAGCCAGATAATACCTTTCAAAGTCCGGCAGTCGAATGCCTCCTCCCTCATAGTCTCTCTGTAGAGTCCTCACTGCAACCCTGTTTCTCCCCCCTGCCCATAGGTAGTTCCTTACTATTGTGTTTAGGTTTGTGAAGAAGGTCCTGGGAATGCTGTATGGGATGTTTGTGAAGAAGTATAACGGGCGTGGAAGTACTACCATTTTCAAGAGAGCGGCCCTGCCTATCATCCCCAGTGGAAGTGTTTTCCAGAAGGCCATGCATTTTCGTGTTGTGTCCAGAGCTGCTTGTGTATTATGTCGGCGAGAGTCTGCAATGTCGTGGTGGACCTCTATCCCCAGATATTTGAAGGATTGTGGCGCCCACGCTAGGCCCACATCTGGGAGTCCCTCAGGTGGGGCCCGTCTCAGATTCGCCAGGGGGAAGATCAGGGACTTCTCTTTATTTATTGCTATACCTGAGAGTCTGGTGTATGCTCCTATTGCTTCCAAGAGGCAGGGCAGGTTAGTGCGGGGGTTTTCTACGAACAATAACACATCGTCCGCGTATAGCGAAATTTGGTGGAGCACCCCGTCTACCTCTATCCCTGTGTCTCCGTATTCTGCTCTAAGGAAGACTGCCAGTGGTTCCAGGGCCAAAATGTATAACATTGCTGATAGTGAGCACCCTTGTTTCGTTCCTGTATAGATCCTCCATTCCTTTGAGATATATCTCCCTGTCTTAACTCTGGCTCTGGGCTCACTATACAGTAGACTGATCCATCTGAGGAACCCTTCTCCAATGCCGAAGTGGGCGAGGACCCTCACCATCCACTCCCAATTCACCGAATCGAATGCTTTGACTGCGTCAAGAGACGCTATCGCACATTCTCCCCGTTCCTGGCTCGTTCTGTCTATCACGTGGTGTACTCTACGGAGGTTCCACGCTGTGTTTCGCCCAGGGACGTAACCTGTTTGATCAGGATGTATCAATGTTGGGGATCATCTGCTTCAGACGGTTAGCTAAAACCGCCGTTAGTATCTTAACGTCCTGGTTTATAAGGGAAATTGGCCTGTATGACGTGCACCTTGTGGGCAGTTTCCCTGGCTTAAGGATCGGGGCGATGATTGACTCCGACATGCTAGCCGGTAGTCGTGCACTTTCATATGCATCTTGATATGTCTCCAATAACCTTGGGGTGATAGTGTCTTTGAACTTTTTATAGAACTCTCCTGGGAGTCCGTCCGGGCCCGGGGACTTGCCTGTGGGGAGTTCTGCTATTATACCCTCTATCTCTTCCTCTTTGAGTGGGGCATCAAGCATTTGTGCCTGCTCCTCTGTTAACTTTCGCAAGCTTATTTCTGCTAATGCATTGGTTATGTCCTCAGGGTCTACCTCCGGTTTGGGGGCGTATAATTCCTCGTAGAACTCCGCAAATAAATGATTAATGTGCTCTTGGCCCCTCACCTCCCCCCCTGTCTCGTCTTCTAACACTGTAATGGGTTTCCTCTTATTTTCTTGCCTAGTGAGCCAGGCCAGGAGCCTACTGGGTTTGTCCCCTTCCACATGTAACCTTTGTAAATACCTCCCATAATTGAACCGTCCCAGCTTCTCCCAGAGTTCTATGCACCCCGTTCTCAGCTCCATCAGTTCCCCCGGCTCCACCCCCGCTGCTTGCTCCCTCTGTTCTTCTATTTCTAGCTGCTTCTCTAGGTCTTTGAGTTTTGCTATGGCCGCTCCCTTTAAACCGCCCATTTTGCCGATCGCTGCCCCCCTTAGTACCACCTTGAACGCATCCCAGATCGCGGCGTTACTCTCCACACTTCCTGTGTTGTGTTCAAAGTAATCCTCTATTACCCCCTGTAGGTGTTCTTGGAATTCTCCCTCGTCCAGAGCTTCTGCCCGGAGTCGCCACGTTGGTATTGGGGCTCTCCCCTGTGTGTGTGCCCATGATGTCAGTATTGGAGCGTGGTCTGAAAGCATTCGGGCCTTAATGCTAATACCTGTGAATTCGTGTAGTGATTCAGTGCCCGTGATTATGTAATCTATCCGTGTAAATGTTCCGTGGGGTGCGCTGTAGTGTTTGTACCCTCTTCTCGCCCCATGTACCTGTCTCCAGACGTCCGCCTGCTTCAGGTGATCCAGCGCCCTCTGTAGTTCCTTGGCAGGTGGCGCTGGCCTCCTAAGTTCATCATCCGATCGGTCTAGGAGCGGGTTCAGGGCGCAGTTGAAATCCCCTGCCCAGATGAACGTTGTGTCTCTGTACTGGGCTAGTTTAGGTGTTAGTTTCCTGAAGTACTCTCTCGTGTCATGATTTGGAGCATAGGTGTTAACTAGGCACACTTCACTGTTCTCTAGCATTCCATGCACTATCACCGTTCTTCCTTCTTGGTCGATCTCCTTTTTAATGAGTTGGAATGGAACTCCTGGGGCGATCGAAATCAGTACCCCCCTTGCATAGTTGGAATATGTGGCACTATATTCTTGCCCCCCCATTTTTTGTCGATCTTGGACTGCTTCTCTCTTGTCAGGTGCGTTTCTTGGAGCATTGATATCTTGACCTTCATTTTGTTCAGCCAGGTGTAGACTCAGTCTCTTAACGTACGCGTTAAGGCCTCTCACGTTCCATGTTGCTATTGTTAGCTCATCCCGGATCATGGGTGTTTGCAGTCCTGGCCTCATCGTCCCATGGCCCTATTTGCTTGCTCGTTACCCTGCTTCCGTGTTCACTGCTGCTGACCGGGGTCCCCCGGGTGGGGCTCGCTCTCTTCTCCTCTTGTGGGCCCTGTCTCCTGGATCTTTGTTGTGGTTCGCTCCAGTCCCTATGTGCAGGTATTTCCCCATCATAGTCTTTGATCGTTCCTCCAACGCCAATGCCATCTTCCAATTCTTCTTGTCTATCAATAACTTGAACTGTAACTAAAAAACTAACGCCCAGCCACCCTCCCCCTGCTCGGGCCTCGCCGCTTCTCTTGCCTTGCTCCTCTGGATGAGGCCGGCTTGCTGCAGCGTGATGCCTTAGAACTGGCATCTGAACTTTCTGTCGCACTTCTTGGGGGTGCGTCCTGCTCGGCTGGTGCGGTTTGTTAGGGTTGGTTGCTCCCTTCCTATTTATTTTCCTGTTCCTGACTTCTCATTCGTTGATACTCGGCTTCCTTGGTTCTAACTATCTGCGGATCTCTCGCCCGGGCTGGGCTCTGCCTCTGTTAGCATTTCGCTGCTCCAGTTGGGGGATTCCTTGGGCGTCCATCCACGTATTTGCCTCTTCCGTGGACTCGAAGAAGTGTGTCTTCCCCTTGTGTATCACCTTCAATTTGGCCGGAAACAAAAGCATGTATCGTATCTCTGCTTTCCTGAGGCGTTCCTTTGTGGGGCCAAACTGCGCCCTTTGTTTTTGGACCGTAATTGTGTAGTCCGGATATGTGGTGATCTTGGATGCATTTCTGATAATCTCCCCTCCTCCTCTCGAACGCCAGTATCTTTTCTCTGTCCTTAAAGTTCATAATTTTGGCGATCATGGCTCTTGGAGGGGCACCCGGCTTGGGTCTTCGCATCAGTGCTCTGTGTGCCCGTTCCACCACAAAGCCTTGGGACAGAGTTCCAGCTCCAATCTCCTGTAGGAGCATGTTCTCGATATATTCCGTGGGGTCGTTCCCTTCCTCTCCTTCCGGAACCCCGTTTATGCGGATGTTATTCCTCCTTGCCCTACCTTCTGCATCTTCTGCCCTCCTTTCCAGGATCTTGACTCTCTGGAGCACATCCGTCAATTGGGTCCTCATGGTGGCGGAGTCCGCTGTGCTCTGCTGTACCTACTGCTCCACTGTTGTCACTCTATCCGCCAGGTTTCTCGCGTCCTGGCGAAGGAGGCCTATGTCCACCATGACTGTCCGGTCCCAGTTAGATGGGGGCCGCCGGCAGCCGGTTCCTCTTGGCTTGCTACGTACCCCCTATTCTCCTCCTGCCCCTCTTCCCCCGGTTTCCGGGCTCGGGTTCTGCCCGTTGTGCTAGGGTGGTCTGCATGCACCCTTTGTGTCTCTGCCAGGGGTACCCTGTGTTGTCAGGTGCTTCCGCACGCCCCCCCCGGGTGCCGTGCGGGCCTGCTAGCTGCTGGGTCTCTCCTGGATCCCCCGCTCTCGATCTTCCGGGGCTGGAGGTGACGCTGTCCTCGGCACGGGTCCTCCTCGGCTTACGGAGCTTGTTGCGCTCTCTCTCGGCGCCGCCTTCTTGCAACCACGTCCCGTCGCCGCCGCTCTCCTCTCCCCAGACGCTCACTGTTGCCGTTCCACGGGGCCCCGGCACCCGCTACCTGGGGGTTTATCCGGCTCTCCTCAGCCGCCCTGCCGCGGCCCCTCTTCCTTCCTTCCCGGGTTCGCAGCGCCGACCGGCAGCCTCTCGTAGTCTCCCGCTCTGGGTTTCTGGGCCGTTGGTTGTGTGTCAGCGGGCCACCATCTTGCTTTCGGTGCACTGCTTGTTTGCTACCCTTTTTCCCCTCGTTCCCCGGTCCGGTCCTCTACAGGGCTTGGATCGGATGGTCGGTAGATCTTCCTGCGCCCGTCGGTAAACTTTCCGGCTGAGTAAGTCAGTTTTAAAAGCGGATTAAATCAGGATCATTCGGGAGCTCCCCTTTCGTGCTCCTCACCGCATGGCCGCTTAGCCACGCCCCCTGGTTCTGAAGAACCTTTATGCTTCATCCTAGATATGAGGCACGTTGTCACAGCTCCACCCTATGGTCATGTTCAGTGGAATCACCCGCTATGATGGAGGAAAGGGGAAGGGACAAGTGAGTAATTCAAGTTACTTACTGTAGTGACTAGAGTACTCCTAGTCCATATTCCCCTTTCCTCCATACTCCCCACCCACCTTCCCCCGTTTGCATGTCAGGGGCTAATATATCCAGAGTAGCCAAATATGTAAGCACCCGATGTTTTTAAAGGGGACCGAGGTGAGGCGCTGCAGGATGGGACATCGGGGAGGGGGGGCGGGATTGGGAGGGGAGTGTGTTCCCATGCGCTATACTAAATTTAAAGGGGAAGGTCAGTTTTTCGCTGCCAAAGCTTCCGGTACCATTCCCATGTTGGTGAACACCCAACCGTTTCGAGGAAAGGGGACTGAGTACTCTAGTCACTAACTTCAATTTCTTGGTTTATATACAATTTATGATGATTATCTCGAATTGTGTTCGTTCAAGCGGTATGGGCCTCACCTAAAGGTGTGGGCTATAAACGAGGGGAGGGGAGGGGAGAAGAGGAAAACTGGAATACCCTTGTCCTTAACCCATAGCTGCTTGTGCACTGAGAAGTTGACCTTGCCCACCTCTGTTGGACAACTCACAAAGATTCATCTTGTGTTTGCATGCACTGGTAGCCTGAAAAGCGCTGGACAAGATTTTTACTCTGGGGCAATTAGCATTGCAATACATAGTTGTATGTCTGGGGATTTTTATTGTCATGGTAACCTATAAAACCATTGTGGGAAGTGTAGTCCAACATTCATGTATCTGCAGATTTAGACTTCAATCTTTGCTTCGATTGGCACTATGCACAGCATTATTTGTTGCTATCAGACATTTTGACTTACAATAGGATACAGCAATCTAGCATTCTAATATTTCTGCTGTATAAATATGAAGCTATAGTAGTGAGTCATTCTGATTTATTGATGTTACATAATTGACAGCTGCAGAGTTTTCATACCAGTAGAGGATTGTGCTGCCCCACAACGAGATGCTGTGTGCATGCGGTTTGATATGGCACATCTAAATAGGTTCACCTTGACTGCCTGCTGGATGAACTTCAATTTGTCACATTGTTGTCAGAGCCTTAAATCTACCTCCCCGGTGAGGTGAAACTAAGCAAGGCACAGCAGCATGCTGAGGTGGCATGGTTTGGTAGCGCATAATCCAGGATAAGGAAGAACACTTCTTTTCCAGCACAGGTGGCAATGCTGCGTCATCACAAGGCATGCTGCGCAGCTCTGGACATTTCTCAGGTCCTACACAGGGTGCTCTGACGAGCCATAAACTGTGAAAGTTGTGAAGGGGCCCATGTGGGAAACGCTGCACGATTGCAGGCCCTGCCACTCTTCCTCCCTCCCCCTTCCCCTCTACTTCCCCCTCCGCCTCCCCCTCCGCGTGGAGCTCTCACTGGTCAGTGCTGATCCAGTAGACATGCAGAGTGGGGAGCGGTGCAGAACGTGTCTGGGGTGGGGGTGGCCCGCTTATGATTAGTCACCCTATCTTCCCAAGGACTCTGCCCACATGCATGTCTCCATATCCATCTATGGTTAATTCGATCAGTGATTTCCCTACTGGTCCTGTCTGGTTTATCGTTTTATATAAAGGGTTTGCTCTTTTTTTCTGTAACATAATAATTGTTTCATTTTCTGTAATGAATGCGGCCAAGTGTCTTCCAAGCGAATTGGTCTGGTGTGCCGCATCCGTCTCGGGGCCTGTGCAGCACTTGGGTTGTTTCAAATTCTTATAATGGGAGAGAGTCCATAGAAACACGTTCTCTGGTGTAAAGGTTGATTTGTATTACAGTAACACCCGTACTAAGCTTTCGATCTTCACTGTGCGCATGTGCTTCCAAACGCAGATCCAGTGTATCCTGTTCATAACCCGGCTGGTTGCTATGCCAATGGACAGATTCGGGCTCACGGAGACCGCTGGAGAGAAGATGACTGCACGTTCTGCCAGTGCATCAACGGCGAGCCGCACTGCGTGGCCACAGCTTGCGGGCAGAGTTGCATGAACCCGGTGAAAGTACCTGGGGAGTGCTGCCCGGTGTGTGAAGGTAGGACTCCTATGTTTTTAATGTATCTGGCCGGTCGGGGTTTAAACTGTTCTAAATGTGCTAGCCATGTACACAGCTTCTGATTGGTTAGATGTGTGGCGTCAGTCTTGACACGTTTTGAGCTACTTTATATTTATTTACATTGTTTTGGTACACCCATTGCTCTTGACAACTGCTATGCAAAAGTATTTCATGTTTTCGCGGTTCTGCATTATTAGGACTTAAGCTTGTGTGCATGTACTAGGCCACCTACACTCGGAGTATTCTCACAACATACTTCCTGGTAAACCATTATTACATTTCCAGTGAAGGATATTGCGACATATGCTCTATTTAAATGGCGCACTCTAGTCATAAAGGACCTATGTGTCTGTCTGATGCTGCAAAGCAAGAATTATTGTATTGTAGACTGGAGTGCATATAACCCGAGAATTCAGAACGGCACATTTCGTATTCGGGCCTAGAGCTCTTTTTGAATAAATGATTCTTTGCAAACTTAATGCAGACGTTATAGAATCCATGGATAGCGGACATTTTTGCCTCTTTGTGTGAATTTTGCATCTTTTTAGGACACCTTAGGTAACCAAACCGTTGTGGCCAGGGAGTAGCAAGTTATCAGTGAGCAGCAGTTTAGATTCCAATTTCTAAAGGAGAATTACATTTGTTGTATATACATATTAATAAGTCAAAAGGGCCAGTTTAAACAGAGTAGGTTATAATATATAGTCCGGATTGAAGATCTTAATTTTGCCAAACTGAATACCTACTACAACCATACTCTTGTAGACTATTATCGTTTAGGATTGCTCCAGCTTTATCTGTAGACCGTGCAATAAAATGTGACGCCTTCACAGAAAAAAGGACAACTAATTGAATGAAATGTTAGGCTGGGCTGCTCACTGTAGGATGCCTGGCTGGCAAGCACATTGCCATTCTGGAGCAGATTATTCTCAGTGTCCTTCTTAATGCAGATGTGACTACGTTTAAACTCTGGTTGAATAAAGATGAGGAAAGCATGTTATTCCAAGCAAGCCACATCTTAAGCAACTGACTGCATCATTTGTCCCCCTGAGACAACTTTTCTGTCTCAGAAAAGGTATGCAGCAACTTCCAATGGGGAAAGAGCAGGCAGATGGTGGCTGGTGTACAACCACTTATCGGAGTGTGTCGCTTAGATCCGTACTGATCAGGGCCAGCCCTAGGATTTGTGGGAACAAGGTGTCCCTTATTTTGCATGAAGTGAGCTCACACGAAGTGACATCACAGGATACTGACCGCTACATATGTAGGCAGCAGTGAAGATGTGTGTGTGTGTGTGTGTGTGTGTGTATATATATATATATATATATATATATATATATATATATATAATGTTTATTAGCAGCCGTGTAGTTATGGTTAAGTTGCATAGGAAAAGCACCTTTTGGACGAATCCTCACCGAACGTTGCACAAAAAGTATACAGCCCCCTCTGATTGCGAAGTTTGGGGTTTCGTCACGAGGGAGAAAACGTATGGGGCGGGGTCCCAAGATTTGCTATTTTTCTCATGGACGCAATGGAAAATACATTTTGCTCATGCCTACAGCCCAAACCGCTGGACAGATTTGTCACCAGATTTGCGGGAGGAGCGACAGGTTGGTCCAGAAAGTGTGCTTTTTGTAAGTTCTCTGTAAATCCGTCCAGTAGTGTTTTTTTAAAATGGCTAAAAAGCAGTTCGGTCTGTGGCCAGGCCTCCGATTGGCCCTGGGGCTGTCGTGATGGGTATCCCTACAAAATATCCCCACCAAAAATATTGCCGTACATGTGGCCATTTGTCTCGCCATAGGCAATATTTTTGGGGAGGATATTTTGTGGAAGCGGGGGTGTCCCCCGCAAATTTTAAAATAATGCGGGGCTTGCCGGGGTGTCCCCCGCAGGGTCCATGGGTCAATATCGCTGCAAAAATATGGCGCTATTCTTGCATCGCGATATTTTTGTGGGATGTTAACACATGGAACCGTCGTGATGTCATCTGGCACGCCCGCTGATTGAATGGTGAAAAGTGTGAGGTGCATCAAAACTTTTGAAACGGACGTCATGTTGGATTCGCAAACAGCGCACGTAGTCTGTGAATATCGCAGTAAAAACATATTAAAAAACACAACTTTGTACTTGTCAAACTAATGAAACAAATCTCTGGGGAGATGAGGGGTGATGAGAATGAGATATGACCATAAAGTCAAAACTTTTTTTTTTATCTTCTCCAAAGTCCGCAAACAGTCCGGGGACAGCTCTGTAATGTTTGTGAACATCTCAGACGTTCGGGGGCATTCATATATATTTTAGCATTACAGGTTGGTGAAAAGCAGTTTTTTTTTTTTTTTGATGCTATCCTTCTAGACGTGACCTGGAATGGTTCTACAAAGTTTGGTCCTGTTTTGCCAAGAGAGAACAAAATTAGAGGGGGGGTACCAAAATATTTGAGAGGCTTATACATTTGGTGGTGTTTCAGGAATGTGCACAAATGTTTGCAAAAGATTTAAGACCCAGATTTGAACATTTTGACAGTTTGGTGGGATGGACAGGGCAAAATTAGAGGGTGGTTTCAACATTTTGAGTTGGCTTTTAACTTTGTTGCTGTTTGATGAATGCACACACATGATTTTAGAAAGATTATTGACCCAACCTTCAATTTTTCTGCAAATTCTGAATGGATTTTGTCAACTGGCAGCTAAGTTATGACTATTTTATGCATGTATATTTTGGCAATTTTCAAAAAATAAAGCATGAATGGATTTGCAGGAAAGATGTGCAGGGAGCATTGGCTAGGACCTGAAAGCATGGTTTTAACAATGTATCTGTTTTATTTTTTTGAAAAGTTATAATGTAGGTACAAAAAATAGTGATATACCTTTTGGTGACCTGAAGTATAGCCATTAGCCATGGGCAGTGGGCAGTTTGTCCGAGTCATTACCAAAGGCCATGACTCTGATAATCTGGCTACTCGCCATGACCACGAAGGACTGGCAATGGGGTTAAAGTGGGCATGGTCACCAGGGACTGGCTTATGTGGTCAAGTTTTTCAACATCGGGATGGGTTTGAATGGGAAAATAAATTCTGCCCGTGGCTAAAATTCTGTCTGTCGCTACAGCCCGCAGTGCTGCACAGGATTGCATCAGCAGATCGCTGTGACTATCGCTGCATACACTCCGAGAAAATGCTAAGCAGCAGATACTTACCAAGCACGCCGAACCAGGTGCCCACCCCTTGAAATCATTACCCACCCTTATTTGCGACCATAGTGGGAGAAGATATTGGGATTGGATGCTGGACTCATTTCCACAACCTCGCAGCAATGAACTGGCCCACAATCCACATGCCTTGAGAAAGTCTCTAGCGAGGCGAGTTATGTGTCTTAGTTCTTACAATAAATAGAACATCAAGAATGGTTTTGAAGACTGCTTCATTACGACAACTGTTACTTATGACACAGTGCTGAGGTGAAAATGGCTCACTCTCCTATTCAAACCTAAGACTTGAAGAAGGAAGGGCACCTTCACAAAAGAACCCCATCAACAGCAGCAGCGTAATCTGTTTAAAGTACTAGATTAAGGACTAGATTAAGTGCAATCACTTGATTATCGTATACTCTGATTTGATTATTGGGGCATGCAGCATGGCGGGACCCTGGGTTTGAATGGGAAGACATATTTTGCTTGCGGCTACAGCCTGAAGTGGTGTACTGAATGGTGAAACACCTGCGCAAGGAGCCTCACCAAGGACCTGAAAGCATGGTTTGGCAAACCTGTTTAGTGTTTTATTTTTCCAGTGTCCACATGTAAGCACAAAACATAGTGATATAACTTTGGTGCATGGACAATGGGCCTGGCCCTCGGCAAGGACGAATGCCTACTCTGATTTACTTATTGGGTCATGCGTCATGGCCGAAGCTGTACGTTTAAAGGGGAGAAAAAAAATATGCTTGCGGCTGCAGCCCGCAGTGCTGGACAGGATTGCAGCAAAGTTGTGCGAGGAGCATCAGCAAGGACCTGAAAGGATGCTTTTTGATCTCTGTCCTGTGTTTTACTTTTTTAAATTCCGAAACGCAAGTACAAAACAATTGTGATATAACTTTTCTGCCGTAGATAGAGGCCCTGGCCTTCGGCAAGGACAAATATCAAACTTACTACATACTTGTGTTAGTACAAAAAATACATATAAAAACCCAACATTAATACAAATTAGAGCCATATACAGGGAAACTAAAGTAAGGAAGAATGAAACCGCTCCAGAAAATGAGTTGATCAGCATGTCCAAGAATGAATTCTCTGTTTGAGGCCTGCTTATTGCCCCATGTATGTGCACTATGAGGTCAAATCCAATTCTATGGAAAGTACTTTAAGAAGATATAAGAAGGTGTGTGTGTGTGTGTGTGTGTGTGTGTGTGTGTGTGTGTATGCACACACTCACTAACCTTCTTATATCTTCTTAGATATGTATATCTGACGAAGCCTGCAAGGGTGAAACACGTAGTTGCCATTTTCTCTGTCCATCCTTGTCCGCTAATGCTTTAATAAAGGACTTTGTACAGAGAACCTAGGGGTCGGTGTTCGTTGTTAAATGAACAGAGTGCCACCGTTCTCTGGCTGCTTGCAGTCTTTTTTGTTATATATATATCTATCTCTATCACATGCTATGCATAAGCCGACATCTAGTGGTAGCACAGACTATTACATTTTTTGTTTTTGAAACTCAAAGGGATGTCAACAGGATGTGCCAGTAATACTATCCCTAGTGTGACATCCACTGTACCCATGGTCCTTCACCCGTCGAGGTCCCTCAGATTGTTTTCTTCAACCAACATAGTCGGACGTATATCGTGGAGTTCTTTCTTCTGGCTGATGCCATTACTTAAAAAAAGTTAAAATTTAGACTTTCTTTCTGTCTTATCGACGACCGTACACTGCAACATCTCCGGCGACGGCTTCGGGGACAAGACCATTCGTCGACAACAACTCCCATCTCGATGAAATTTGTCTGCCTCAGCCCTACTCATTAGAATGAGTTGGGGAGGGTCATAATCCATCTCACTTAGGGAATGCATATTCCCTTATACTTCCTTGTATTTCACCAGACTGCCATCCTTCGATACCTTTTCAATTCTCTCCTTCCTGTAAGAGGAAGTTTCCCTGGAAGGATTCACACAGTGTGTGTAATGTTTGCCTCCCTAGAGAGCACTCGGAAAAATACTAAATCCTGCAAACTGTTTTGGCCAAAACTTTAAAGGATCAGAGAACGTTGGGCCCACCACGCCATGCAGGCCGAGGCCGCCATGGGCGTCGAGGCAGTCTCCAGCGATATCTGTGTCCTGAGTGACACTGAGGGTGATCGGGACCCGATGGATTCCCACGTGCGAGCCCCTGACTCCAACAGGCAGGCCACCTGTTCTGCTACGGAGACGACGCCCGGCGGCTCAAGCACCTCCATTACACACTAAGCACATCCCCATGGCCGACAGTCGACTACACCGTCAACCAATAAGCTACACGCAGTGTTGAGGGGAGAGTCTAAAAAATACCTGTCCTCTTGGCCACCCCGGTCGCAATCACCACATGACAGGCACCCAAAACAGACGCCAACGCTTGTTTCTGACACTGCAACCAAATCGGGAAAGGCCTTGGGTTCCGGCCACCATGTATCGAATGACGCATCAACAGCCCCTACTGAAAATTCCAAAATGTGTGATTTAATTCAAAAAATATGTTTGACTCCCTACTCAAGGCAAAGACATCGGAAAACTCAAAATCCTCATTCACCCAAGCCTCAAAATCCCACAGTTCAAAGAATATGGATTCTTCTACCCCAAACGACAACCTGCTCCAGAGCCTCCCTCTGTACCTGTTCCCTCAGTGTTGCCAAGCTCCTCCCATGTGATAGGGTCATAAGGAGAATGTCTAGTTTTGTGATTTCTTTTTTGGATCAACACCCAGATCAACTTCCCAACCTAACCTCCAGCCCCCCCTCAAAGCGAGGTAGGTAACAAACAGCCCAATGCCAAAAGAGCCCACCTGGACGCAACATAAATAATACCTCTACCTATCAAGATGTGGCTGATGACATGTATTATTACGATACTCAAGGTTCCCAGGATCCTGGCTCAATAGCAGTCCTAGAAGACCAAGGGGACATAAGGGACACAGATCAATACTATGACGATGATGTATACATCATGCAATCCCCAGACCATACCGACCATCCAGTGGCTGATATCCTGGTGGGCAACCAGCTGCAGTACAAGGACCTTCTTTTAAAAGCTGCAGAACACTTTAAAATCGATACCCAGGAAGCTCAAGTCGATAAAGACTTTGTTGAGGACATCCTTGGGATAAGAGATCTGCAGCACAGTTCATCCCACTGCTTCAGTCTGTCCAAAGGCGCATTCAGCCTTCTGTACCTACTCCCCAATCTAACAAGGGCAGTCAACCCACGCATTGAAAAAAACGTTTAGAACAGCCCCATCAGACCCATTGTACATTAGGGGGCAGCTAAAGCCTGACTCTCTAGTAGTCACCACCACAAGGAACAGAGCAGAAACACCTTTAGCCTCTGCTGAAGCCCCTCCTGGCAAGGAGAGCAAAAAGATGTACACCCTAGGCTGGAAAGTAGCTTCCTCGGCTGCCTATCAAGTGAGGATAGCAAACAACACTATGCTACTGTCCATTTGTAATTGCCACAAGTGGAACGAGATCTCACAGCAAATAGACTTGGTCCAGGACCCTTAAAGACACAGCTCTTGCAAACAATCGCTGACGGGAGACTAGTAACAAGCTTCATTCTTAAAAATAACTTGGACGCAGCAGACAATTCAGGGAGAATTGTGGCGGAAGGTACCCGCCATGCATGGCTACATCAATCAGATTTCCAGTTGGAGACCCAAGCCACCCTTTTGACATGCCTATCAAGCCCAGCGCATTATTTGGTAAAGTGGTTCAGGAGGTGCTAAGGAGGAATATGACACCCTCAAATCCCTGGGACAACTCACAAACAAACACTTTGTGCAGATAGGAGGTTCAAATACATGTTGGTTCATTGTGGGGTTCCTCCCAATAAAACTTTCAAAGAGGCCACAGAAGGTTCAGAAGCAGAGACAGATCCTCCTCCTCAAGAGAGGGCTCCACCCCCCCTACGCAACGATCAACCACTACAGGTCCTCTCCCCTGCCTCTCCTGTAGGAGGCTGTATTTCTCACTTTACTCGCGCATGGGAGAGGGATCATGTTGGACAAGTGAGTACTTTCCACTGTCGCAGGGACTATTGCATCGAGCTAATACAAACACCAGCCAGCCACCCACCAATACAAAGACAAACTACACAGGAAGAACAACGCATTTGTGCTAGAAGAGGTCTAAGCACTGCTACTAAAAGACACCATGGAACAAATCCCGGCAAACCAGGTAAACAAGGGTATCTATTCTATGTTCTTCCTTGTGCCAAAGAAAGACCTAATAATGCGCTTTGTCCTACGCCTCTGCCCTGCGAATACATATGTCGAGCAACAAATATTCTGCATGACAACGCTACAGAAAGTAATCCCACTGCTAAAACAGGGGGACTACATAGCAACCTTGGACATGGATAATACAGACTTTCATATTTCACTGTTTCCAGCGCACACAATATTCCTGAGCTTCAAAATAGCAACACTAACAATTCAAGGTGCTACGCTACGGCGCAGCCTCCGCTCCAACGGTATTCACCAAGGTACTAGCGCTAGTGGCAGCGCACCTACGCAGAGAGTCAATCCCAGTGCACCCTTATCTGGATGATTGGCTAATAACAAGGGTCTCCCGTCAAATTTGCAAGCAAAATACCCAAAGGACAATCAATCTTCTGTTCTCATTGGGATTCTCAATCAACAAGAAGAAATCAAGTCTGGCTCCAAGCAAAACAAAACAGTTCTTAGGAGCTATGTTAAAGACAGAAGATTAACTAGTCTTTGCGACAAATGAGAGTGCAAAACATACTGCTGCAAATAGCTCATTATCTAGCCTGTCACGAAATAATCGTACGCAAAGCAATGCTCTTGCGCTGGATGATGGCTCATGCATTTACCTGGTTCCGCACTCACAGTTGCGCATGCGCCCAATGCAAGTGTGGTTAGCGAAACAGTCATCTCAGGCAAGAGGTCAGTGGGATGATCTAGTGGTTGTTTTCACTAACCCAGGTTCAAGCGCTACGCTGGTGGACAAAGGCAAATTTGTTGAAGGGAAACTCTTTAACAACCCTACAGTGCAAGTGATTGTCGCAACAGATGCATCACTCATCGGATGGGGAGCACATTACCTTCACCATACAGCGCATGGCCTGTGGACCCACATCACAGCCCAAAATCACACAAACCTTTAAGAGCTGCTTGCAGTGCTCAAAGCCGTACAAGCCTTTCAGGTACATCAATCAGGCCAAGCAGTACAAGTCCTCACAGACAGCACCACTGCCATGTTTTACATAAACAAGCAGGGAGGCACAAACTATCTGTCCAGGCTAGCCCAAAAAATGTGGAAGTTGGCACTCAAACGGAACATGTTCCTACTGTTGCAACATGTTCCAGGGGAACTCAATCCTCTAGCAGACTAACTAAGCAGAGATTCTCTACCCGAAGAGTAAGAGTGGCAGCTCAGCAGAAACATTTTAGACCATATCTTTTCCCCTCTGGGGTCATCCTCCATTAGACTTGTTTGCCACTAGCACTGGCGTAACAGGGGCCCCCGCAGCCCCCGCGGTGCGGGGGGGCCCGCGGTATGGGGGCCCCACCAGCACATGGCTGGGAGGGGGCCCCAGTAAAAAAAAAAGTTTCTTTTGAAATTCACTCTGCATTCATAAAGAACATTTCTGTAACAGAAATAATTTCTTTATGAAGGCAGAGTGACTACAAAAAGAAACTTTCTTTTTGAAGTCTGAGGGCCCCCGTACCCTGTGACATGGAAGACCCTAGGCTGGAGGCCTCCATGTCATGGGGTGGGGAACCCTATGCCTTCAAAAATAAATTGTTTGTTTTTGAAGCCACTCAGCCATCATAAAGAAATTATTTTGATTATGGTTCGGTCCTTAACTGAAATAATTTCTTAATGAAGTTATAGTGACTTAAAAAAGAAACAATGGGGCTCATTCTGACCATGCCGGTCCGGAAACAACGGTGCTGGTAAGCTTACAGGCACTGTTGTTTCCGGACCGGCATATTACAGGTCTGCCTGGTGGGGCTGCCGTGCCCGACAGGTCTGACCCTGCCAGGCACAGCAGCCATGGTAGGCAGACCTGTCACGGAAGCACCGGCACCGTTAACAATGGTGCAGGTGCTTCTGTGTCCCCATCCCCGTGGAGTCTGGGTTTTAACGAAATTACCGGCACCTGATTTCCCAGCCGCCGGACTTGAAATAGCACGGTGGCACCGGGAAGTCAGCCCATAGTAAATTTTTATGGGTCTGCCGGTAGCACCGGCACGGTTACCGCTGGACCCGTAATGAGCCCCAATTTCTTTTTTAAGTAATAGGGCCCCCCCTCAACTCCATGAGGTGTGCGTGTATGAGTCTATGGTGAAAGGGTGCACAATCAAATGTATAGCCGGCTGCCTGTGTGTGTATGGTGAAAGGGTGCACACTTAAATGTATGGGTGGCTCTGGGGGTGTGCCTGCATGGTGAAAGGGTGCACACATAAATGTATAGGTGGCTACCTGTGTGAGTGTATGGTGAAAGGGTGCACACTTAAATGTGTGGATGACTGGGTGTGTAAGGTGAATGGTGTGTGTGCTTGTGTACAGGGGCACAAGAAAACCTTCATTTCGGGGGGGGCTAACCCTTCAAATGTTGGGAGAGGCGCTAACTTCACATGCGGTGGGGAGGGGGAAACTTATTTGTGTGGGCGCATCCAAATTATTTACGCATTTTAATGAGACTATTCTAGTGCAGATTCAATGTTACAAGCAGTTAACTCTCTCCTATAAGTCTCCTGTTCCCTCTCTACCCTTCCAATCACTCCCCTGGCATGCAAGTACTAAACCCACATCACGATTTCAATCGCCTAAACAATGTGGAATTTGAATGCAGGTACTAACAGGGAAATGCTTTACGTTGGTAATTGCTGGGTTCTTGTTAACAGCAAAAACCAGGTGCCGTTTAAAATCTGTGTCCTGTTCGGTCTGGCAACTGCTCTAATGGTTAGCCAAGTTGAGTCAATATAACCCAAAATGTCAGGGGGGGTAGTGCTGAAGCCCAGCCAACTCAATGGTGTTGCGCTACTACTTGTGTTTAATGCCTTGCTTACTCCTAGCCCTATTCTTCCTCGTCCCAGTACTTATATACGAGGCAGTACGTGTGTTTGAGGCACTCTGCCTCATACAAAAGTACTGGGAAGAGGTAGAGGTACATGGAGGTAATGCCTGATTTAGCTACCTGTAATCTTCATCACTCCTAGTCCCACTGTTCCTCATCCCAGTACTTACCTATGAGGCAAGGAGCCTTCTACGAAAGCTCTGGGACAAGGAAGAGGGACGCAGAGGTAATTCTGGGCCAAGGAGCTGATTGTGGAGGTTGGGGTGGTGGGTGGGAGGGAGAGTGGATGTGTGGGGGGGCAGGATTGTGTGATAAATCATAATGGTTGTCCATGTCCAGGCTAAGCAGGCATGATATATGGTATTAGTGGCTAGAGAGGCATTTTGATTTAGCCAGTCTAGTCATTCCTCAGTTTGGTATGACTTTCTTTTAACTGGACATTTCTGATAAAGTAGTCCTGCTAACGTTAATTACCTGGCTAGATTGGCATTTGGGTGCTGCCAGTCTAGCCATTTCTTACTGCGGCATTGTATATTTTTCTGGGCATCTGTGATAAAATGATATGATGTGATTCAAGTCATTTATAATGCGCCTGTACACAAGTGTACACAAGGGAGGGATGATAGAGGGAGGACAAGACAAACGATCTCACTAGGCCTTGTGTCATTGTGAGAACGAGAAGTGCAAGGGAAAAGGGAGCAGGGAAGTGCAAGTGAGAGGGGAGGGGAAAACAGGGCAGCAATGCTCTCAGTAAGTGCAGCCAGGGCAGAGCAGCTATTGGTTGTGCAAGGAGAACAATGGACTGCAGGGTTACAGTTACAGCCCCTAAGTGCATGGTAGGCCCGGAGGCAGTGCAAGGGTGACCAATCAAGAAAGAGCCTGGACTCAGAGAGACTCTGAGGGTAGCCAAGCAGCCAGTCAGTACAGCAGACATGTAGGTCAGGTAGGTCAGCAGGGGGGGAGAGAGAGCGAAAGCAGCAGAGAAGAGGAAAGCTTTTAGCTGCTTCCGAAACTTCAGTTTGTCCGCCTCAAGTTTGAGAGGGGCCGGGAGGCCATTTCAGTTGGAGGCACCAGCAGAGGAAAGAGGTCTACCCCCACTCTCTGCCTGGAGAAATGTCTAAGCCTTAGAGAGTTGGAGGTAGCTGAGTGAAGGGTTAGAGAAAGAAGGTATTTTGGAAGAGAGCATTGGATTTAGTGTTGGCACTGGCCCCAGAAAGCCTTGTGGGCAATGCAAAGGTTCTTGAACTTGATCCTTGCAGCCAGTGGAGAGATTTCAGGGCTGGAGAAATACAATCCCAGGGCTTGAGGCCAAGGCTAAGTCCTGCAGTCCTGTTCTGGATTATTTGCAGATGAAGGAGACTAGAGGAAGACAGATTGAGAAAGTGGCTGTTGCAGTAGTCCAGCTTAGAGACAGTGAGCTTCTGGTGGAGAGTGAGAAAGGGAAGAGTCCCTTTGAGGAGGAGCAGCTGGTAGTGGGACTTCTTGGTGATGTCCGAGATGTTAGGAGAGAAAGAGAGTGTGGCGTTGAAGATGACACCAAGGTTTTTTGCCTCGCAGGAAGGCAAAGGAAGAGGGCCCAAGGTGGTCTGCTATAGTGAGAGAGGAAACACAGTGGCAAGGGTCCCAATGAGAAGGATCTCTGTCTTACTGGCATTAAGGCAGAGATTGTTTGAGGCGCACCAATCCTGAATCGTGGATAGACAGTCAGGAATGAGCAAGAGAGGAGAGGAGGATGAGGGGAGCCTGGAGGAAAGCTGAGTCATCTGCACAACACTGAAAGTTAGAGGATAAGGTAGAGATCAGGGAGGCCAAAGTGGCCAAGTAGAGGTTGAAAAACCAGCGTGAGAGGATAGAGCCCTGGGGAATGCCACAGATAGAGAGAGGTGGCGGAGAGAATGGGACCACGATCGACCTGGGAGCGGAGTGGCGGTCCAAGTGGAAGTAGGTCAGTCACTCTAGGGTCTGATCTTTGATGCCCAGGTTCTCTGAGTCGATTGATCAGGATGGCGATGTTGACCCTGTCGAAAGCAGAGGAAAGATGAAGGATGAGAATAGAAGGAATGCTGGAATCAAGGTTAGAGAGCAGCACAGGTGTTTAGGAGAGCAGTTTCCATGCCTCTGGCAGCTCTGAAGCCAGACTGATGGTCATGGAGACAACCAACAGATTCAGTGTGGAGAGTAAGCTGGGAGATGGCAAGCTTTTCCAAGAGTTTGCTCAGGAAAGGTGGAGATTGAGCGATAGTTTTCCAGCAGGTAGGATCAGCAGACTGCTTCTTGAGGAGTGGGTGCACAAGGGAGTGCTCAAAGGGAGAGGGGAACATTGCAGTGGCGAAAGAGTGATTACAGAAATCGGCCAAGGCTGGAGCGAGGGTGTCAATATGGGCTTTGATGGTTCTGGAGGAGCAGCGGAGCACCTGTTTGGACGACACTTTCATAGATCGGACTTGTCTAGAAACCTTGTCAGGTGTTGTCAGAGAGAAAGAGGAAAAAGGAGGAGGAGAGAAGAGATGGCCAAAATGGGCCGAGAGAGGAAGAGGACATAGAGGACAGGATGTCCTGAGATTTAGCAGAGAAATGAGGCCAGAGCTGTACAGAGGGCATGGGAGGGAACAGAAGAGGTATAGACCACAACAGGATTGACCAGTTCCTTGCAGATTTTAAAGAGTTTGGCCGTGTTGTTCGAGGCCATGGAGACACATGCTTTATTGTGTGCCCTCTTCTTGATGAGTGTTATTGCTTTGACTGGCATTTTGCTGAAAACAGTCTAGGTATGTCTAAATGTGGCCTGGCATTCTGTACTATAATGTTATTACGTGTTTACACTGGTCTACATTGTGCAGCCAGTTGGAAGCATTAATGTTCCTGTGCACTGTTGGTGACTTGCATGTATTGGATTGTGTTACCCTACAAAACAATTGCAAACACTCTGGCTTTATAGCCAATTTATCTCAGAAAGTGTGCTGTATATTGCATTAAAACACATATTTATATCTTTTTCCTAGTGCTGTGTGCGGCATACCCCTTCAGCAGCACGTTCATGCGTATTGTGCAAGCGTGACAGTCTAAGCCAGCCCAGAGTGTGGCGCAACCCGTGATTTGTTGCCGAGTTGGGGGGACCCCCTCAGCATGGCTCGCAGGGGGGCCCCCACATTTTGTGTTACGCCACTGGCCACTAGCCTACACACACAATGCCCAGACTTTGCATCCATGGCCCAATAAAGCTGTGCCAATACTTTTTCCCTTTGCACAGTCACTTTTTGCAGCACTCCCCAAATTGGGTGCCGTCACATTTCAAAACATGCATGCACCAATCGCATATAAAACATCTTCACTGCATACTGTCATTTATGTACACTACTCCTTTTTTACCGTTCAACACTCAGTATACGTTCCATTTGTTTGCAAAGCCCCTCCACCAGAAATGTCTGCTAAAGAAGGCAGTATTGCAGCATCCACAAACATCCACAAACATCCCCACACGCCCGAGCACACCTTTTCGGTATGCAGACAACATTGTAGCGCTTTCCACACCCACCGCATCACTGCACATCCAAGCAAGCGACCATGTGGGCAAGCAAAATTATCCACAAGCGTTACATACATAGCACCAGTTCTACCCATCTCCCTCCAAAACATAAAACACCCATGCAGAAAAAATGTCACTCTTACCAGAAGCCACAACCATAGTGCAGCCTGCACCACCCCTACGCACTACCGAGCACACGCTAGTGTGTCACTGCCAACCTATGCACACCACCTTCACAACATTGGGCCTACTTCAATAAATTTGCACACAGCAGAGTAACCAATCACATATAAGCTGCCCTTCAACCATACCCACTTCCATAGTCACATTACATACGCACTGCACCCTGTGGCCACACTACCCAACTGCCATCTCCTGCCGCACACCAAATACTGTGGCATGTTCCAACTATCACCACAACCATAGAATGCTCAATTCATGCTTTACAATTCACTTGGTCTGCTGTAGCACATCGACAATGTGCCTCACAGGCATTTCCAAAACATCGCCACCCTGTACTGCATACATTGTCAAACCTGCAATGCTCCAGTGGGTCTGCTCCTTGCACACATTTCCCCCCCCATCGTAAGTGAATAATACATGTCAGCATATCGCCAACTACCACTATGCACATATGCACCACTGGCAAAAGCATTTCACCCAGTGCCTACACAGCGTGCCTACACAGCGTGACTTTTCTCTGCAGCAACTCCAACCACAGAGCACTGTCATGGAGGTATGCAGTAACAAGTTACCATAATGTACAAACAAGACACACTCTCCTGCATCCCTGTACACTTTCAATTACATACTATGGGCATACCCACTACCTTTCACATACTATTGTGCCACTGCCAACCTACCCACAATCTGTTTACAACAGGGGCCTATAACAGCTGAAATGGGCTCCACACCCATTTGTTACATGTCACCACCCTCTAACTCTTGCACATTGAAAAATGCATTACTGGCGTGCGTGCCCTCAAGGCCTAGGCTCTTGAATGCCTTCGGCCATGCATTCAATAGTGTAGGCCGTGAACACACTCACGCCAACGTAATGCCACCATGCATGTCTCATGTCAGCTTCTTCGACAATGCACATAGACACCACTGCCACCAACACTCCTAACCAACCTATACACCAACAGTTAACATGATGGCCACGTGGGCAGCTACCATTTTGCACAACCGTACCACACATAGTTGGCAGCACTTCACCCCAACTCCCCCACACCATAAAACATGCAATCACGAAAATAGGTAACACTTACCAGAATGTACAAACATACCACAGCCTCCACCACCGCTACATACAGCCATTCACAAAGTACTCTCTTCCAACCTACCCACAATCACTTTGCAGCACTATCGCTACTGCACCCAATTGGCACACACCGCACTTTGCAAGCACCACCTTGTACCGGATGCAGAGTGAGATATGCCTTCCTGGGGTGTGTATGATGCAGCCCTATGCTCATCAGTGCATGCCCAACAGCCTACGGCATTCGCCCATGCACCCAATAGTGTAATCCTTCCACAGACCCACAGCATCTTCATTCGCCCATGCATGCCTCCATGTGCCCAATTACCGCTTTCCATCCACAGCGCTCTGCCACCCGCGCTCCCAACAAACCTCTCATATGCAATTCACTACTCATTTGCAAATGAGATGGCACCACTCGCCACGAAAACAGTTCCCCCGCAAACAGGTCGCGGCATAAACTAAGGGACTGTTACTACAGCTGCCTCCAATCATCACAGAAAATACTACCCTATATATATCACATGAACCGCTTCTCACTCCCCCAGCCATTCCTTCCTTTATGGCCGCCGACACAATGCGTACAGTACATTTTACAGACCCTGCCGCTGCTGCACTGTCCTCCGATACACCATGGTGGCTTCCCCAAAAAATTATTTTTTTTAGATGTACATTTCACTGGTTTGTAAGAAATGTATGGGTCTGATTTCCACTGAACACACAAAAGCACACTTTCTGGCTCAAGCCGCCGCTCCTGGCACAAATATGGTGAAAATCCGTCCATCCGTTCGACCTGTAGCCGTGCGCAAAGTTGTTCAGTCTATGGGGAAAAAAAATGTTGGGACCCCCCTAAAACTTCTCCCCACCCCCACACGAAACCGTGCCCAAACTGGCGTATGAATAAATTCAGAGCCGCCCATATACCAAAGTTTGGTGAGGATCCGCCCAGGGGGAGCGAAGTTATAAGCTGCCGAAAAAGTGCTCTTCCTTTTGAGTTTAGCAACTTAAGCATAGCTACACGCCCGCTACCGCGGGCTGCTGTAAGATGTATATATCACCTTTTCAATTTTTAAAATTCTCGCAGTCAGTAAAAATAAAAACTAGCCTAGACATGTCGCTGTAAAAAAAAGTGCCTCAGATATGTGATGTTGTCAGTGATGTCATAAATCACATTTGTGATCTCATCTTTGATGTATTGTGTGTTTGTCTTAGCAGTGCACGGTTGTGGCGTGAGTCATTGTTGCTTAGCTTACCATAACTGGTGAATTTCTGGGGTTTTTCAGTTTTACTTGCAACCATAACGTCCTTTTAAGAAATCTTTTTCATTGAATTTCATAGGTTTTTATTAGCGCAACTTAACCATAATGTCCCTTTAACAAAATGTTTTCATTGACGATATATACACACAACAACCCCTACATCCAGCGAGGTGGCCACAACATCAGAGTCTGAGACACTGACTAGCGAAACTGAAAATGCTGTGAAGAAAATCAATTTTTTAGATGAAATGTGGATGCTAGGATTGGATGGCCACAGCAATCCAAGAAAATACGTAGGCAGAGGATGTGGCAAATCACAAGGACGAGGAGGAAAAAGAAAACAAGGAGGGGACAAAGGAACAAGCAGCTCAGACGGCAATACAAGAACGCGCTCTGGCAACAAGATGGCGAAATAAACACATCCAGTACGGATAACAATATCATTAATCTGTCGGATTATATACTAAGTGAAAACCGAATAAAAGTTTGATGGGGATTGGGTCCTCCAACGTATTCCATATCTATGACAGTAATCACCACAGCTTTGAAGCTTCGGAAAATCTTTTGGCGTCCTGCATCAATGACGTCGATACGCCGCCCTAGAGGACCTCCTCCGACGGCCGACGTCACTGGATGTTATAAGTAGGACGCACGACGCCCGTAGCCTCAGTTCCGTTTTTTTTTCCGCGACCGTGTTCGCTTCGGAGATCTCGCCGCGCCTCGACTCTTTGGAGTTTGTTCTTTATCGGTTCTTCGAACCTGTTCGTTTGTGAAGTATATCCTTCGTGATGTCTACCTTGCCTTCCACCCCGCGTCCGGGCTTTAAGAAGCGCGGGGACTGTGGGTCCAAGATGTCGGTGACGGAATCGCACGACGCCTGCCTCTGGTGCCCCGGGGAGGCCCATGACACGGATGATTGTGTCGAATGTCAGTCGCTTACGTCCAAAGCCTTGCGGGAAACTGTCGGTAGGTAAGGTATCCAAGCCACGGAAGTCGAGGTCTGCGGGGCTTTCGACAGACGATTCGAGGGGCGACTCTCCGCATCGTTGTTGGAAGTCCAGTGGGTCTCGGTCCCGGAGTAGGTCCCGCCACTCCTCTGCCTCTCCGAGGCACTCCCGGAAGCGCCGTTATCGGTCGCCTTCCCTGTCCTCCTCCGAGGACTCCGCCCGCCGGCGGGTCGCTTATCCCACCAAGCATACGCCAGAGGAATGGGCTTTCTTCGGTAAGAAAATGCTAGCGATTCTCGAATCGCAGGGCACTGGTCCGTCCGCGCCTGCGAGTGTGGTCGGTCGTGATCGGTCGAGAGACACTGCTCGTACGCCTTCGGGCTCGGGTGGTCGGCACGATTCGCGGGAAAGGTCCCGCTCGGACAAGGGGAATCGTTCTCGTCCTGCCCGTTCCAGGTCCCGGTCCTCGATGCGCTCGAGACCGGGTGCACCTGTGGTGTCCTCGATGAAGACGTCGACACCTGTGGCGCCGAGGTCATCGACGGACTCTTTCGAGGCTCCGCCTCTGAAGTAGTCGATGCAGTTGGCGCCCAGGCTGTCGAGGGACCCGCTCTGGGCTCCGCCCTCGAGGCCTGTGTCGACGCTGTCGGCGCCGCGTTCGGCGTTGACGCCGATTCACTCGACGCCTTTCGAGGCTGTTTCGACGGGTGTACCCGAGGGCTTTGTTACCCATTCTGTGCCCCCTTACTGCCATCTTGAATACATTTCAGAGGTGGATGAGGGCTCTGATGATTGCATGGTTCCTGATACAGTGCCAGATGAGATTCTCTCGGGCCATAGCCAAATTGAGGACCTGCGTCAGTCCCTGCACAACGCCAGTGGTCTGAACATCTCTCTGGAGCTGGAGTTTTGTAGGCCTGAGCCTGGCACTCATGCCGACTCATCGTACCAGTGCCTTATGTCTAGGGTCACAGAGTACTTGGGGTGGTCTGCTCCCCCAGGGAATTTTCTTCAGGATGACCTTACGGATATCCTTGACTAAGGTACACCAATTGACCCGGTACTGCCATTCCATATGGCTCTACAGAGGAGGGTGGCGGTGGCTTGGACTGCTCCGGAGAGTCTCCCGGCAGTGGGCAAGTCTTTGCCGTGAAAATACCACTCAGCCAGTAGTGACCCCTGCTACTTGACCAAGCACCCGACTCTGGAGAGTTTGGTGGTGCAGGCGGCTACGGCCCCAGCAAAGCAGGCGTCGTTTCCTACCATCCCTCCTGATAGGGACGACAAGCGTTTTGATGGTTGGGCGAAGAAAGTGTTTTCTTCAGGGGGTATGGCGCTTCAGGTGGCCAACTCCATGTGTGCCTTGTCTCGTTTCACGCACACTCTGTGGAACTGTTTCCTTAGCGGCTGAACATATTACCGTAGGGGACAAACTGGATGGTTTCCTTGCTATGGTGCAGGATGGCAAGGATGCCATGTGTGAGGCCATTCAGTCGGGTTTGGACATGGCAGATTGCGTCAGCCGATCCATGGCGGCGAGCACTGTAATACGCCGGTTTGCGTGGTTACGGAAGTCGGGTTTGCTCCTGATGTGCAGGCCCGGCTCCTCAACATGCCCTTCAGTGAAGTCGTTGGACGCTGCAGTTCGACAACCTCCGCCTTTTCGTCCGAGGGGACAGCAATATGGGGAAGGGGGGGGTCCTTTCGTTATTACTCATCCTTTGATAAAGCGAGAGGAGCTGCCAGTCAAAGGGGCCACCGTAGGAGTGCCAGAGGTGGAAAACAAGGTACTCGATGTGCCAAGGCTGCTCGGGCAGTTGCCTCTTTGCCCTCAGGCAATGCCGCAGCTGCTTCAGCTCAGTCATGAGGCCATGTGCCATGGTTCACCGATTGGGGGAAGGCTGGCGCAGCATCTTGTAGAGTGGCGTGCCATTACTTCAGATGTGTGGGTTCTGGAGATCATAGCCCCCGGCTATTTTCTTCCTTACCGGCAGAGGCCTCACGACAATCCACCGGGGAATCTCTGTAGAGTCCAGATCCGCTCCTTGCGCAGGAAATTCAATCCCTGCTGGAGAAAGGTGCCATAGAACTGGTGCCTGTAGTGGAGAGGAGCAAGGGATAGTATTCCCCTTATTTTTTGATTTCCCTGCAAGACGGGGGATTGAGACCCATCATGGACTTGCGCGGTTTGAACAAACTCCTCAGGAAGGACAAGTTCAAGATGGTTACTCTCAAGTCCTCCAGGCCCTTCAACTTCAGGACTGGTTGGTGTCTCTCGACCTCAAGGACGCTTATTTTCATGTGCTGATCCATCCAAAGCACAAGAAGTACCTGAGGTTCGCGGTTGGCGACTCGCACTTTCAGTTTCGGGTCCTGCCGTTCGGATTGACCTCCGCCCGAGGGTCTTCACCAAGCTCATGGTAGTGGTGGCAGCGCATCTCAGGAAAGGAGGGATTCACGTCTACCCCTACCTGGTTGATAAGGGCGCGCTCTCCCGAGCAAGTCCTGGATCATCTGTCAGTCACCTGCCACTCCCTCCACAAGCTGGGCTTCTCCCTCAACTTAAAGAAGTCCCATTTGACACCAACTCATAGGCTCCAGTACATCGGAGCAGTGCTCGATGCTCGACACGTCACTGGGGCAGTGTTTTCCTCCCCAGGGGAGGGCTCATCACAATCAGCAGATGGTGCACAAGTTTCAGCTTGCCCAGAGTCTCCCAGCGTTCGAGTTCTTGAGATTGCTCGGCCTCATGGCATCCTGCATTCTTCTGGTGCCAGAGGCCAGGTTGCGGATGAGATCTTTGCAATGGGCACTCAAGCTCCAATGGTCTCAGTCCTCCGGCAGGATGTCGGACCCTGTTCAGGTGCCATCCTCGGTTGCCCAGGACCTTCAGTGGTGGGCCGTCGAAGGCAATCTGATGAAGGGAGCTCCTTTTTGGCTACCCTGGCCGGAGGTGACGATCGTGACGGAAGCATCCCTCACGGGATGGTGAGCTCATGCCAATATGGAGTCCAGACTCCATATCAATCTGCTGGAGCTGAGGGCCGTCAGGCTTGCCCTGAAGGCTTTTCTGCTGACTGTGCGAGGAAAGAATGTCCTGATCCTGACGGTCAACACAGTGGCCATGCACTACCTCAACAAGAAGGGGGGGGGTAACTTCCTCTGTGCAGGGAGGCGATGCAGCTCTGGCTCTGGGCAATCCAGCAGGAAGTTTCGATCTCAGCAGTTCATCTGGCCGGAGACGGAAACGAGACGGTGGACGCTCTGAGCAGGCAGAGAGTGATCTCTCACGAGTGGGAGTTGGCTCAGGAGATGCTCCTGGAGATCTTTGCCCTTTGGGGGACCCCTCAAGTGGATCCCTTCGCGTCCAGTATCAACCGGAAGTACGAAAGATTCTGCTTGCGGGAATTTCCTCCAAAAGCAGCTTTGAGACGGTTTTCTCCAGCATGGGGTCTGGCATGGATTCACATGCTCATGAATATTCCCCGTTGTCAGGCTGGGAATCCTCGGTAAAGAAAAAATCAGTTTCGTTTCTGATCTCTTTCTTAGTAGTAACCAATCACTGATCTCTGGGTCATACTGCCCCCAGCCAATGACTGCCCTCCCCCTAAGCCCCGCCTCTGGCAGCCATCCTCAGATATTTACCGCATGCTCAAGTGTTGGGAGTCCTCGTGTTTAGCTCTTGAGTTTTTCACTGCGTTTCACGCCTTTTTCAGGAGATTCTCATTTTTTCGGTTTAATCGAGCCTCAAGCTCCACCATATCTACTTCCGATAACGGGGGGACCCGTTTCGGAATTCTTCTACGCCCCTCAAGGGTGAAGTTTTCATCGAGTTTATACTTCTTGGAGGATTCCGGAAGATCTGCGGCCTACCTCAACGGACATGGCCCAGGACACAGGAAGCTCGACGCCCGGATCCAAGCTGTTCAGGTGCTGCCCTGGATGCGGATTACAGAACGTTTACAAGGAGAATGAGCATTCGCGATGCCTCTACTGCCTCCATGAGGACAAGACGCACGTGGAGAAAGACTGTGCGTTCTGCAAGAACCTTTCGGAACGGACCAAACAAGATCGTTGTTCCCGCCTCGCCGCCTGGCTGGAGAAGGGCACAGCAGGTGAGAAGGCAGAGAAGAAGTATGAGCGGGCTTCTAAGTCCTGTGAGGGCGCCCTGGCGACGGGGGCCCAACAGAAGGCCAAGCACCGCGAGTCCGTGGGCACCGGGAGCGCCGAATGGTCGGGCTCTTCGATTGCCAAGCAGGGCGCTACTTCCCCAGCACGTTCGACCACGAGCCAGCGCTCTGGTTCGGGGAAGAGGAAGTCCGAGAACCCGGGTAGGCCGCTGGAGCGGACCCGGTTGATCTTGAAGGGGGAGCGAGGCGCTGACCCTCCCCCAAGGCGAAGGCCCAGGACGCACCTAAGGTGGTGAGGGCATTGATCCACACGGCAAAGGCCTCTTCCGAAGTGGTCGCGGCGACCCTGGCGAAGCCGGCTGAGACTACGCCAGTGAAAACGCCCGCCGGGCCCAGAGTATCCCTGCCACCGCGGAGGGATTCCTCTTTCCAGCCCAACGCTAAGACCCCTGTGAAGCCCCCGGCTGAAAAAGAGGGGGGGGGCGGTGGACATTACAGACTCGGAATCAGCCTCTGAGGAGGAACTGGTGGAAACCGAGAAGGGCCTCAACGAGAGGTTCATAGGCCTCAACGAGAGGTTCGAGAAGGTTCGATCCCAGGGGGCGGTCCCTGCTGACGTGATCGAAGATAGCGACGACGAACAGGGCCCAGTGGAACGGCCATCCCATCCGTCGCAGCTATTGCCCGAGCCCCAGGATAGCTCGGCGGCCATTTTGTTGGCAATCCAATCCTTATGCACCGAGATAAGGACGAGATTACCACGGACCCCGACGTGCCTGCGAGACCGGTGGACCCCTCATCCCCCTCGCTGGACCCTAGCGGATACAGCAACGGGGACGGACGATGACGGCGGCGATGACACAGCAGACATCCCGTCGTCACCCCCCCCCCCCCCCGCGAGCATCTCCAGCCGATGAAATTGGCTCCTTCCACGCCATGATAACCAGGGCATCCGAGCTCTTCCAGCTCTGCCCTGAAGAACAGAAAAAGGAGGGGTTTCTGTACCGACGACGAGAGGCCTAGAGGAAGACAGTTCTTGCTGTGCCTTTACTCGACGACATCTGGGAGGAGGGGCTTGCTGTCCTCAAGAACCCTTCCACGACACCAGCCAAGAGGGACAGGTAGGAGAAGAAGTACCGAGTCCCTGATGCGGCCTCCTTGTGCCTCAGGGCCCAGCCCATGCCGGACTCTGTCGTCTCGGCAGCGGCTAAGAAGAAGGCAGCGGGTGCGGCGGCTTCAACTTCCACCTTGCTGCCGGACAGCGAGGGCAAGAAGTTGGACTCTATGGGACGATCGTGGCCCGCTACGACAGGGAGCTCTTGTTCAAGATGGCTTCCTTGCTTGACTTCCTGCCTGATGACACAAGGGCAGAGGCCCTAGAAATTCTGCAGGAAGGCGAGGTGGCGTCGGATCACGCCATAACGGTGGCAACGGACATTGCTGATACCGGATTTCGCCAACTGGGCAACAGAGTTTGCCTCCGACGACGAGGATGGCTCAAGGCGGCAGACTTTCGCCAGGACGTCCAGACCAGGGTGTTGGACATGCCGTTCAACGGCAACAACCTTTTTGGTAAGGCGGTGGATGAGACCCTACAGGCCATCAAGACCAACTCGGAGACGGCCCGGGCCCTGGGGGTGCTTCAACAGCGGCGGCCCTTTCGGAGCTCCGGAGGCAGACAGGGTGCCTCCAAAGGATCGAGCGGTGGCTCCTCCACTTACCGCCAAGCGGCCCGCTCCTCTTCTCACAAGGCCTACAGAGGTCGCGGCAAGCAAGGGGGGTCCTGCCGCCGTCGCCAAGGAGACCAAGGCGGCAAGGCCGCCTCCAAGCAAGACTGACCCGGCCGGGTTTTCGGGCCCCCACCAATGCACCCCGGTGGGAGGCCGGCTGACGAAGTTCGTGTGGGAGTCCATCTCCACCGACCGTTGCGTGTTGACAACCTGGCCAACGGGCACTCGCTGGAATTCCAAAAGAAGTGCCCTCGCATTCCTCCCGTGGCCAGGAAGGATAATCACATCCCTCAACTGCTGTTGGAGGTAAAGGCGATGCTCAAGAAAGGTGCCATCGAGCTCGTCCCCAGAGGGCTCCGGAGTGTACTCGAGGTACTTCCTCGTCAAGAAGAAGACAGGCGGTTGGCGCCCCATCCCGGACCTGCGTCGCTTAAACAAGTACATCAAGGCGCAGAAATTCAGGATGGTCACCCTCCAGCACGTGCTGGCACAGCTGGAGGACGGCAACTTCCTATCGTCTTTGGACCTGGAGGATGCTTACTTCCACATCCCCATCCTAAAAAGGCACAGGAAGTTCCTCAGGTTCGTGGTTCAGGGACGCCACTACCAATTCAGGGCCCTACCATTCGGATTAAAGTCGGCACCCAGGGTTTTCACCAAGTGCCTGGCACCAGTGGCGGCGCAGCTGCGTCTGCAGGGGATCCACGTTTACCCCTACCTGGATGACTGGCTAATCCGGGCAAGGACAAGGGACCTCGCCGTCGAACACACGGCGAGGACCGTCCGGTTGCTCATGGAGCTGGGGTTCGCCATCAACTACCCCAAATCCCACCTGGTTCCATTGCAGATGGCACTGTTTCGGGGAGCGAAGCTCGATACAGTGGGGCAATTGGCCTCCCCTTCAGAGGAGAGGACCAAGACCATCCTGGGCAAGGTGCAGCGCCTGCTAGCCACGGACGTGGCCAGGGTGAGGTCCATCAAGTCCCTCCTCGGGATGATGTCCTCATGCATCTACCTTGTACCCCTTTGCAGACTTCGGATGCGTCCGCAACAGGAGTTTCTCGACGCCTGCTGGCTGAAGCGAGGGGCTGTTTCGAGGACAGGATCCCTCTCGACGAGGAGTTCCCTCGGGCGATCTTATGGTGGGGCATCTGTGCTCACCTCACGACAGTGTTCTGGGCCCTCAAGTCCTTCCTTCCGTCCCTCAAGGGCAAAGTGGTGAGGATCTTCACCGACACCACCACAATGTTCTATATACGGAAGCAAGGAGGCACCAGTTCCCCAGCCCTATCCAAGGAGGCCCAGGATCTGTGGCACTGGGCCGTCGCCGAGGGGATGTTTCTGGTTCCCTTCCACCTGGCAGGAATAAAAAACACCATTGCGGACTCACTCAGCAGGGAGCTGCGCTCGTGCCACAAGTGGGAACTGCGCCAGGACCAAGTGGATCGACTCTTCCAACGATGGGGCAAACCCCAGATCGACCTGTTCACGACGGCGTCAAACTCCAAGTGCCAGAGGTTCGCCAGCAGGTTCCCACAGCCGAGGAGCATAGGCGATGCTTTCTCGTTCCCTTGGGACGGCCTGTTTCTATACGCGTTCCCTCCGTTGCTGCTCCGCCTCATCAACCAGCTCAAGAAGTCCAGGTGCAGGATGATCCTCGTCGCACTGGCGTGGCCGAGGCAGAACTGGTTCCCGGACCTTCTGGACTTGTCAACGTCCCCACCAGTCAAGCTGCCGGCGGACGCGGATCTTCTCTCCAGAGAAGGAGGCGCCATTCTCCATCATGACCCACAGTCGCTGAACTTGCAGGCATGGCTCCTGCAGCACTAGAGTTTGGAGGGTACGATATCCCGGCTGATTGCAGAGAGGTTCTTGCAAAGGGCAGGGCGTCCTCAACTCTCAAGTGTTACGGTCATAAGTGGAAGAGGTTCTCTATCTGGTGCCGTGCACAGAAGATTAACCCTCTGCGGATTACGGCCCCTCAAGTGCTGCCGTACCTACTGTCGCTAGCCAAAGCTGGACTGGCTCATGCCTCCATAAAATTGCATCTGGCAGCAATCTCCCGATACACCAGGACTACGGGACGAGCGTCCTTGTGGTCTCATCGCCTGGTAAAGGAATTCATGAAGGGACTATTCCGATCATTCCCGCCGGTGAAGGCCCCTGCCCTGGCGTGGGAGCTTAATGTGGTGCTGACCAGGCTCATGGGAGCCCCATTCGAGCCTATGCGTTCGGCGCCTTTGAAGTTCCTGTCATGGAAGACAGCGTTCCTCGTGGCCATCACCTTTGCACGACGAGTGGGGGAGATTCAGGCCCCATCTTGCAAGCCTCCATACTTGACTTTTCATGACACGAGGGTAGTGCTGAGGACGCACCCCTCCTTCATGCCCAAGGTGCCATCGGACTTCCACCTCAACGAGCCCTTGGTGTTACCAGTTTTCTTCCCGTCGCCTTTGACGCCGGCTGAGTGGACTTTGCACTCGCTGGATGTAGCTAGGGCACTGAAGTTCTACGTGGTCCGCACGAAGAGTTTTCGGAAGAGGTCACAACTGTTTGTGAACTTTGGGTCTGTGAATCAAGGGAAGGCTCTGTCGAAGACTTCCATTTCCAGATGGCTCTCTGGCTGCATCATGCATTGTCACCGGTTGGCAAACCGACCGCTGCCCGGCCGTCCGCGAGACCATTCGACCAGAGCGATCGCTGCTGCCACGGCGTTCCTGTCTGGTGTGCCCCTGCTGGAAATCTGCAGGGCTGCTACGTGGAGGTCGACGCACACCTTCACAAGATTCTACTGCGTCGATCTGGACTCCAGGGAGGAGTCCAGGATCGGCCAAGCAGTGCTGCGCAACCTGTTCGCTTAAGGTGAGCCTGGTGAGGAGGTAAGAGATGCTTAATGTTGAGTTGTTGTATTGCTTAATGTTGAGCCTTTTGCCACCTCCCGTGGTTGTGCATGTGTATACTGCTATGTATTATTTTATTCATGAGCATGTGAATCCATGCCAGACCCCATGCTGGAGAAGGAACAAGTTACTTACCTGCAACTGTTGTTCTCCAGCATGGGTCTGGCATGGATTCACATGCGAACCCTCCCACCTACCCCTCCGCGGCTCTTCACTTGGTCATACTGCCGCTTGGCATGCTACCAAATCTGAGGATGGCTGCCAGAGGCGGGGCTTAGGGAGAGGGCAGTCATTGGCTGGGGGCAGTATGACCCAGAGATCAGTGATTGGTTACTACTAAGAAAGACGGATCAGAAACTGATACTGGTTTTTTTCTTTACCGAGGATTCCCAGCCTGACGACGGGGAATATTCATGAGCATGTGAATCCATGCCAGACCCATACTGGAGAAAAACAGTTACAGGTAAGTAACTTGTTCCTTGTGGTGGGGTGGTCTTACCCACTGCTGTACACGTTTCCTCCAGTCCCCGTCATCCCGCAAGTGCTGCGGAGGTTACGAATTTTCGGTTCCTGGATGATCCTCATCGCTCCGGCGTGGAGGACGTGGTACCCGGATCTTCTCGACTTGTCCATCTGCCCTCCACGTCGTCTTCCCTACCGAGACGATATGCTCTCACTGGAGGGGGGGGTCAGGTTCTCCATCCAGAGGTCAGATCCCTCAACCTTCACGCTTGGTTTCTGAAAGGTTGAGGTATAAGGATTGGGACCTCCCTGAAGACGTGATGGAGGTGTTGCATTCGGCCTGTAAGCGATATTCAATCAACACTACAGCTAAGTCAATGCCTAGTCTGGGATGCTGAGGAAAACCCTTATTGATGTAGTTTTATATCCAGTTCAGTACTCTGGATGACAACCTTTGTATAACACCCCCCTCTTAGAATCCCCCTGACCCCACTGAGCCAAGAAGTAGGTTTGTTTTGCAAATTAAAAGGTTTATTTGAAAATTTAAACAATATATATATTTCTGAGGCTTGTGGAATCTGTTTAGATCACATGCTGTGCATAGGCCGACATCTAGTGGAAGCTGCGGAGTATTAGTTTGTTTTTCGAAACTCGAAAATGGGCGTCGACACAGGCGTGCCAGTAATACTATCCCTAGTGTGACGTCCACTGTACCCAAGATCCCTCACGCGTCTAGGATCCTCAGATTGTTTTTTTCCGCCATACTGGTCGGAAGCATCTTGCGGAGTTCCCTGGCCTTAGCCATACTTTTGCTTATTATTGAAGTTTAAAATTATTTATTAACATCCTTCCCCACCCCAACGTCGACACTCGACGACGGCTGGAGAAGACATCGACCGTCGGCTGCTGCACGACGGATCTGGGCCTCGGAAGGCCGCTGGCCTCGGCCCGGGCCTAGTAGGCCGCTGGCCTCGGCCCTGCAAGTAGGGAGAGTGGGGGGTGGTACATACTCTTCACTCTTGGTATATAGGTACACCGTTAGGTACACCTTATATATTTCCTACACTTATCAGCCCGCTGCCTCAAGGTGCGTATGGAGGGTACCCCTTTCCAATTCTGCCCCAAGTGCAACCGCAAATACCCTTGGGTCGATAGGCACGCCACGTGCAATCTCTGCTTGCCGAGGGACCACCCCGAAGCGAACTGCAGAGCGTGTAATAGGTTTAAGCCTAAGACACTTAAGGACCGTTTGACAAAGCGTTGGGCCCACCACGCCAGGCAGGCGGCCATGGCAGCGGAGGGCGCCTTCAGCGATGGCAGCGACGCCGTACTTTCGGACGGCGAGGGCATTACGGCGTCGAAAGACTGCCGAGCGCAGGTCCCCGACCTCGGAAGGTTGTCCGGCAGGGCGGCTATGGGGAAGACCCCCGGCGACGCAAGCGCTACACACCCTACACACACTAAGCACACTAAGTCCAACCGAATCTCGACGACGTCGACTTCTCGGAAAGAGGCACAGATAGAACGGTCCGACTCGGTGTCCTCTGGGCGCTCTCGATCGAGATCGCCTCATGACGCAAGGCAATCATCCACTCTTGCCAAGAGTGCCTCGCTCCCTAGATTAACGGAAGTTCGATCGTCGGAAGACGAAGACGACTTCCACCCCCAGGCCGCGCTCCAGGAGACCGAGGCCGCAGTTATCACCAGCGAGGCCCCACGCTCGAAACACACAGATACCTCCCCAGACCCTCGACGACAGCCGTCGAAAGTCTCTGGGGCCTCCAAGGGGCAGGGAAAACATTTTTCCACGCATGGGGAAGGGGGGAAACAGCGGAAAGCACAGCCTTCCACTCCTCTAAGACCATCCTTCCACCCTAAGCAGACAGACAAACACAAATCTACTGGGACATCAACATCGAGCAAGGGTACCCTTGAGTCCCCTGAGTTGCCTACTAAAGTCACTACTAAAGTCATACCCTGTTCCAAAGTATGGTCCAGTGAAGACATAGACAGGGTCATGTCAAGGATGTCTTCCTTAGCTGATTTTTATGAAAAAAACCCAGAACATTTCCTTTCGTATGACCCTCAAGGGGCCACACCCTCAGGCTCCTCTGATCCTAGTTTGAAATTATGGAGGAACAAACCGGGACTGAATACTATGCGGATGATGAGGACCTGGAGGAGATAGAAGATGAGCAGGAAATTTACAGAGTAGATTCCCCGGTAGAGAGCGAAGCCCCAGTTACCGACTCGCCAGTCGATAACCAGCCCCTCCTTAATGAAGTTCTCGCTCGCGCAGCAGAACATTTTCACATCGACACCCACGGTGTACAGGAGGAAAGGGACTTCGCAGAAGAGTTGGTGGCAGAGAGGAGGCCGGTCACTCAGACCATCCCTATCCTTAAATCCATCCAAAGTAGAATAGATCCATCCCTGGTGAATCCTAACCTCACCAGAGCCGTCAACCCCAGAGTCGAAAACCTTTTTCGGGCAGCCCAGTCTGACCCTCTTTATATAAGAGGACATCTCAAACCAGACTCCCTAGTGGTTACCAACACTCGGAAGAGGGCTGGGACACCCTTATCGTCATCAGAAGCTCCTCCCGACAAGGAGAGCAAAAAACTGTACGGGTTTGGCAGGAAGGTAGCCTCAACGTCCGCCTACCAAGCAAGGATTGCAAACTCCACCACCCTGTTGGCAAGTTACAACTGCCATCAATGGGAAGAGGTCGCGGCGCTCATAGCCTCTGCTCCTGAACCGTTAAAGGGCCAGTTGGCTCGGATCTCGGCAGAAGGGAGAGCCGTGTCTGGTTGCATATTAAAAGCAACTTTCGACGCCGCGGACAACGCAGGAAGATTGATAGCAGAAGGTACTGTTATCAAGAGACATGCGTGGTTACGGCAGTCGGGGTTCAAAACAGAAACCCAGGCTTCATTAATAGACAAGCCGGTGGAACCCGATCTATTGTTTGGGAAAGCGGTCAAAGACGCACTTAAGAATGCCAAGGACGAATACGAGACTCTCAAATCCCTTGGCCAGTTTACCAACAAACCCCCTAACCAGAGGGGGAACAGTAATTTTCGTCGCCCACGCGGCCAAAATTCACAAAGAGGCAACTATGCCCAAGCACAGGGTACACAATGGAACAACAACCAGCAGTCTACCCAAAGTTACGGCAGGGGTAACGAGAGGTCGTGGAAGAGGCAGAGGCAGCCCCAACAAGGGAGGTGGCACGCCTCCACCAAAGCAGTGACGCTCAGTTCAGGGTCCCTTCTCACGCAACCCCAGTAGGGGGACGCATTTCCAACTTCACCCAGGCTTGGGAAGGGATCACCTCAGACAGATGGGTGCTGTCAACAGTGTCCACAGGATATTGTATAGAATTACTGCAGCGTCCCCGGAACCACCCTCCACGACAAAGAATACACTCCTTAAAACATCAGAAGATCCTTCTCGATGAGATCGCCATTCTGCTAGAAAAGGACGCGATAGAACTCGTCCCAGGACACCAGGTAAACAAGGGTATCTATTCAACTTACTTCCTTGTGCCAAAGAAAGATTTGACAATGCGCCCAGTATTGGACTTACGGCCTGCCAACAAGTATGTCAAGCCCCAAAAATTCCGTATGACCACGCTACAAGAGGTAATCCCCCTCCTAAAAAAGGGGGATTACATGGCAACCTTGGATATGAAAGATGCTTATTTTCATATTTCCATGCTCCCAGCGCACAGAAAATACTTGCGCTTCAAGGTGGACAGTCGCCACTACCAATTCAAGGTACTGCCCTTCGGGATAGCTTCAGCACCAAGGGTATTCACCAAGGTACTGGCGGTGGCAGCTGCACACCTACGCAGGGAGGCAATCCCAGTGAACCCTTATCTGGACGACTGGCTCATAACGGGGGAAACCCCAGGAATTTGCAGGTCAAACATTCAGAGGACTATCGACCTCCTCCACGAATTAGGCTTCTCTATCAACGAGAAGAAGTCAAGTGTGGTGCCAAGCACCTCAAAACAGTTCCTAGGAGCGATCCTAGATACTCAGAAAGGGTTGACCTTCCCTTCGGAAGACAGAATTCGGAATATACTACTGCAAATTCCACATTATCAGTCAGGTCAACAAATAACGGTACGCAAAGCAATGCGGTTACTGGGCATGATGGCGTCATGCATTTACCTGGTCCCCCACGCGCGTCTGCGCATGCGTCCCATGCTGGAATGGTTGGCGAAACAGTGGTCTCAGGCAAGTGGTCAGTGGGACGATCTAGTGGTCGTTTCGCCAACACTCGTACAGAGCTTACACTGGTGGACAAGAGAGAATCTCGCAAGGGGAAAACCCTTTTACGATCCAGAAGTACAGGCAGTGGTGACTACAGATGCATGCCTGACTGGGTGGGGAGCTCACCATCTCCACCACACAGCTCAGGGTCTCTGGTCTCACTCAGTAGCCAAGAACCACATCAATCTGCTAGAGCTTCTGGCAGTATTCCGAGCGCTTCGGGCGTTCGGGCCCCATCTGCTAAACTTGTCGGTGCAGATCCGGACGGACAGCACGACAGCCATGTTCTATCTGAACAAACAAGGAGGGACTCGTTCGCCAAATCTGTCCAAGCTTGCCCAGAAAATCTGGATATGGGCACTCAGACGGAACATCTTCCTGTCATCACAACATGTTCCAGGGGAGCTCAATTCCCTAGCGGATGCCCTAAGCAGAGACTCCCTCCCAGAAGAACACGAATGGGTCCTTCACAGAGATATCGTAGAAGATCTCTTCTCTCGGTGGGGTTTCCCCACTATAGACGTATTCGCCACAAGCGAAAACAAACAATGCCCAGGATTTGCATCCAGGTTCCCCCAGCCAGACTCCCAAGGGAACGCCCTGTGGATGAACTGGTCAGGGATGTTTGCGTACGCTTTTCCACCAACCCCTCTCATCAGGAAGGTGGTGTACAAGATGAACAAAGAATCGATGACGCTCATCCTAGTTGCTCCCATGTGGGCGAGACAACCATGGTTTCCACACCTACGCAGGATGGCGGTGTGCGAGCCCATCCAACTCCCAGCCTGGTACAACCTACTGTCCCAGCAACAAGGTCAAACAGTGCACCAGGAACCCAACTCAATGAACCTGGCAGCATGTCTCCTGAGGTCATAGAGTTTGGCCATCTCAATTTACCACAGAGGTGTATGGACATCCTAAAAGAATCCAGGAAACCAAACACAAGGCACTGTTACTTTGACAAGTGGAAGAGATTCGTTATTTGGTGCCAGAATAAACAAATCAACCCAGTTGATTGCACTCCTTCCAACGTTGTAACATACATGCTCCACCTGCTGGACGCAGGTTTGGTTTTTAACTCTCTGAAAGTACACCTGGCAGCCCTCTCGGCTTACACCACATCCCATAACAAAGTATCGTGGTGGAAAGTACCAGTAGTTAAAGCCTTCATGGAAGGAGTAAAGAGACTTCACCCTCCTATTTCGAACCCACCGCCAGGATGGGACCTCAATGTGGTGCTAGCTAAACTCATGGGCCCCCCTTTCGAACCCATGCATAAAAGTAGTCTCAAACACCTGACTTATAAAACGGCCTTCTTAGTAGCCATTACCTCTATAAGAAGGGTCAGTGAAATTCAGGCTCCGTCAGTGCAGGATCCTTTCTTTACTATCCACAAAGACAAACTGGTTTTACGCACACACCCTAGGTTCTCACCTAAATTTATATCCAAGTTCCATGTAAACCAGTCCATCGAGCTTCCGGCTTTCTTCCAGAACCCGCAAAGCTCAGCTGAGGTGAAACTACACACCCTTGATGTGCGTAGGGCGGTCCTCTACTATGTAAATAAAACCAGACCGCTAAGGAAAACAGATCAACTGTTTGTCTCCGTAGCTACAGGCAGAGAAGGGGATTGCGTCTCTAAAGGCGCGATCTCGAAGTGGATTATCAACTGTATACAGCTGTTACTCTCTTTCTGAAAAAACTCTGCCTTTTACGCCAAGGGCCCATTCTACTAGAGGCATTGGGGCCACTCTGGCTTTCATTGCAAATGTTCCCCTCGACACCATTTGCAAAGCAGCTACTTGGAGCTCTATTCACACTTTTACTCAGCATTACTGCATTGACACTCATTCCAAGACAGATACACAAGTGGGACAAGCGGTTCTAAGACACCTGTTTGCTCATGACCCTTCTCACATCCCACCTCCTTCTTCTGGTACTGCTCGCTAATCTATGCACAGCATGTGATCTAAGCAGATTCCACAAGCCTCAGAAGGGATACATTACTCACCGTAATCGTATTTCTGATGCTTGTATCTGCTTAGATTCACATGCGACCCACCCTTCCTCCCCTCCGAGAGAAGGCGCATGATTGCTTGTAGTCTTACCTTTCTGTCTATCTGCTTGGATTATCTGTACTCACGCTACTCCTCATGCTTCCTCATGTCAGAAAAAATACAATCTGAGGATCCTAGACGCGTGAGGGATCTTGGGTACAGTGGACGTCACACTAGGGATAGTATTACTGGCACGCCTGTGTCGACGCCCATTTTCGAGTTTCGAAAAACAAACTGTAATACTCCGCAGCTTCCACTAGATGTCGGCCTATGCACAGCATGTGAATCTAAGCAGATACAAGCATCAGAAATACGATTACGGTGAGTAATGTATCCCATATCACACTTCTATAAATAAATTGATAATGGATATTACACTTGTGAATATGAGCAGTAGTCAGCAAGAGGTAACTTGTGAATAGGGACAGAAGAATAAGGTGGGAAAGAATGCTTTATATGGTTCAAGGAAACGCAAGGTGGACTAAAATGCAGTACAGAAATAACTTGTTATGATTTTAGCAAAAGGTAATATGATCACTTTTTCTTTTGAAAATTCACTCCCCCCCTATGCAATACCAGAAATGGAAGGAGAGCACACAGTCTTCAAGAATCCCAACAAATCACACTTTAAAATGCAATACACAGTTCCAGTTCTCCCAGCAATCTTAGGGAAAACAGGGATGAGTTTTAAACACAGGCGAATTACTTTAATGTTGTTTGCAAGGAAGTGAAAAGGTGCTAAAATTGCTTTTAATTCCCTCTAGAGGTTCAGGGTAGGTGATGGCTACTTTATATTAGTTCAGGCTCACCTTAACAATACTCTATGAATGATTAGCAGATTGCAAACGAATTTTAGCAAAGAGAAGCAAAAAGCTGCTGATATCTACAGATGAAATCGGGCCAGATCGCAAATCGCGGTACATTTCGCGAGTATGTGTCTCGGATTCTAAGCTTTCAGATGAAAGTTAAATCTCGTTCCTAGCACAAACGGTTCCGGAGATACGGATGATTTAATAAAGGTAGATTTTCGGATTTAAAGTAAAACTCAAAATGACAGGTGACAGCTTGCAGCTGCAGAATTGACAGGTGACAGTTGTGCAGCTCTAAAATGACAGATGACACGATTTCTAGGAGGCTGTTCTAATTAGGTTAAAATAGTTTTAATTAGATTATTTTAACTAAGAGATTGGGTTCTGCACAGTTCTGGCGGTACTCACAATATATTTTGGGCAGGAATGGGCCTCGCCACGGGTCTGGTCAGGTTTTGGACTGGACTCCGGTTCTGGTCTCGGCACTTCACAGCGATCTGGGTCAGCTCTCTGGATACAGCGGCCTGTGGTTCTCTGGATCTCTGGTCTGCTTCCGGTCCGGATCAAGTGGATTCTGGATGTAACACTGCTTTCGGGGTACTGGCAAAAGTTCTTGGCACAGAATTCAGACAGCTCGCCCGGCTGTGGAATAGTTTGCAGATGATTTTAAGGATGCTGAGGCCTGCTGAGAAGAGTTCTCAGTTTTTGGGTTTAGGCCCTTGCTTTAAGTTCTGAAGTAAAGTTCTGGTCTTCGGAGATTGATGGATGTGAAGTCTGGAGTCTCCCGGAAGAGCGTCCAGCAGAAAATGGAATTGAATGTCCTCTACCTGGGTTTCTGTGGCCCTTTTTATGTGTTTTGAAAATGGGTGTGTGCCTGGCATAACTGAGCCTGCCCCTCTCTACTTGTCATTGGCCCAATTCTCCCCTCTCCCATGATTGGGGGAAGGAAATGGAGTGTCAGAGTGATGCTGTAGGTTTTACGGTCAGAGGAACCTCCCCTTGTCAAATTGCACACAAATCTATTTCTGATCCAAATACATATTTATCTATGTACCAGTTCTCTCTATAGGTCCTGTTAACATATTTTCTGTTGCACCAAACCATCCGATCCCTGTCTTTGTACGATGTTGTGTCCACTGATGACAGAATTCTCCCCTTTTCAGCCAGATAACCTCTAAACCTTTCCAGATTTTACACAAATGTGCACCAGGGATATGGGTTTCAGATGATAAAGTGTCAGATTTTTAACATGCATACATTTGGAGTGACAACCTTTTTTCCGCTACTATCCCCAGGAACCACAGGGTCCTAACACCTCTTAAAATGTGCACCGAAAAATCACAAGAATAATGGTATTATTTATATAATTTTGACCAGTCCGCACTATGCGTTATCTATCTTTCAATCAACAGGGCCATGTGACCTCCTTTTTGTGGGGCAGCAGAATGCAGCCAGGCCTGGGAACACAGCTGTTAATCCAGTTTCAACTCCTGTCGGGGGTAGTTGTCAGGCAGAATCCAGTTTCATTAAGCCAGGTTTCAGCTAAATGTCACTTTTTGTTCCCAGTTTTCTACATTCAAATCAAACTGACAATTTTTACACATGCAGCTAGAGTGCTGATTCTAAGTTCAAAACTAATGACATTTTAACAGTTACAAACTATGTGACACTCAAAAGTAGGTCCCTCATTTAATTTAAACATTTCTATTTTAGTGGTTTTCAGTTCAGTTTAACTTAAGCTGCTGACCTCCACAGCTCAGCTAGTTTTGTTATGAACATGGTTTTGGGCTCTTTTTCTTTCCAGATTTTGTATGTACACAAAACTTCATTCTGCCAAATGTCTGCTGGTGTTCAGTGAGATTTTTGAATATCCTGCAATGTTTGAAAATAGGCATTTTGAGCTTGCATTCAGAGGTGATTTAAAAGGGCATTTTAAGCTAACAGGCACTGCTGTTTTTCCATGGCACCCCTGGCCCATCACGCTCGCACTGGTGGGTGGAAGGTTAGGCAACCATTTTGGTGTGCGCACAAACTGCGCGGTTCTCCTATTCTGGCGCACATGTGGGTTTTTTGGCCATCTTGGATTTTCTAAGCCCACAGCACCAAATGTTGCAGCTTAATGACTCAAACGTGGGTCAATACACCTGACAGGCCAGAAGGCCTGCAACTAAGTCCCTGTACCGTTGCCGTTGGCGAAAGTTCTGCGACTGCTGCAGGGTTAAGAATGTGGATCCTTTTGCATGTGACATTCCTGTGGTTCTGTCTTTTTTGCTTTCTTTAGCCCACAGGGGCTTGCAAGTGGGTACGGTTAAAGGTTACCTTGCGGCGCTGTCCATATTTAAGCGCTCGTCTGAACAGTGGTCTTATTTTAAAATCCCTTTAATTTCTCAGTTTCTAAAAGGGCTCACTAATGTGTTCCCTCTGTCACCTTTCCAAGTGCCGGTTGAGATTTGTACCTTGTCCTCAAGTTTCTGATGGGTGCTCCGTTTGAGCCTTTGCATTCTTGCCCTTTGAGACTGTTAACTCTTAAAACTGTATTTTTCGTTGCGGTCACTTCCGCTCGCAGAGGGAGTGAGTTACAGGCACTTTCAGTTAAGCCACCCTTCACTGTATTTCATAAGGACAGGGTTGTCCTTAGAGTTCGTCCTTCCTTTCTTCCGAAGGTGGTGTCGGAATTTCATTTTCATTTAGGCCAGAAGGTTGTTCTTCCGGCATTTCATCCTCCTCCACATCCTGGTAAGGAAGAGTAAAGGGTCCATAGGCTCGATCCTAGGAGAGCTTTAAGCTTTTATATTTCAGGCATGTCCCGGGTCAGAGTGGACGAATAACTCTTCATTGGTTACGCTGGTAAGCGTTTGGGACAAGCTGTGACTAAGCAGACTTTGTCTCGCTGGATTATTCTGGCTCTGGCTATTTCTGAGTGTTACCGCTTGGCGGGTAAGGACCCACTGGTCGGCTTGGGGGCCCATTCTACCAGGGGTATGGCTGCCTCTACTGCCCTACAGAGGAGTGTTCTTATTCGTAACATCTGTGACGCAGCCACCTGGGCTTCGGTCCATACTTTTGTACGTCACTACTCCCTCGATGCCATCCGTGGGCAAGATCTGGCCTTTTGCAGGCGGTCCTTTGCTCTGCAATTTGATTGGGCATTCTAAATTTCTTTTGCTAAATTCTTTTCCCACCTCCTTGCATTGGTACTGCTTCGGGAGTCTGTCATAGATATGGAATACGTCGGAGGACCCAATCTCCTCGAAGAACAAGTTACTTTCTTACCTGGTAACGTTCTTTCGATGGGATGGTCTGACGAAGTATTCCATATCGCTCCATCCCTGCCTTCCCCGCTACAGAATTTCTTATGCGATTGCAGCTTAAGTTTCCGCAAGGCTTTGTGTGGTCAGACTGGCAGAAGACTGTTGCCACAGGTTCTGGGGGAAAAAAGTACAACTGAGGCTACGGGCGTCATGCGTCCTACTTATAACATTCAGTGACGTCGGCCGTCGGAGGAGTTCCTCGAGGGTGGCATATCGACGCAGGACGCAGACGGTGAAAAATTTTCAAAAGCAGCACAGCTGTGATGATTACTGTCATAGATATGGAATACGTCGTCGGACCATCCCATTGAAAGAACGTTACCAGGTAAGAGTAACTTGTTCTTCTCCACTATGGATTCAACTTTTGCCCTACTTTTAAATATGACTATGCAGAAACAAGGATTGACTTCTTGAAATATATGCGTAAAATTAGATTGAAAATATTATTTATTTTGAATCCACCAAAAGAAAAAATTAAACCATCCAACAGGAAAAAACAGCGGTCACTATTGAAGATCTGGATACCTTATTGGACCTGGCGGATCTGGAGTCCATGGGGAGTGTTGAGGTAATGTCCTCTGACATCTCTATGGAAATGCTAAATATTGAGACTGATTGGCCAATAACCAGCAAATTAAAGGCCAAATCAAGGTTCAATCCCCTATTTCAACCGGGTGGAAAAATAGAAGCCTTCCAAGATCTGGTTATCCATGACCTTCTGAAAGCAAGACTGTAAAAAATCAAAACGAAGTCTAATTTTTCATCTAAAGAAAGACAGGTTCTAAAAGACCTGCAGGAAGTCAAGAGCATTGTCATAAAAGCCTCAGACAAAGGTACCAACATTGTCATCCTAAATGGTATAGATTACACGAAGGAAGCAAATGGGCAATTGTTGGACGAAGGCGGTTACAAAAAACTGGAGAGCAATCCAAAAGAGGAAATAAGACAAAAAGTGGAGAATCTCCTCAAAAAATGGTCTGAGATAGGTCTACTTGATGAGGATGACTGCAGGTTCCTTTTCAATAGGTTCCCGAGTATACCAACGATTTACTTTCTCCTCAAAGTCCATAAACACCCGACCTATCCCCCTGGCCGACCCATTGTCACCTTGAATGTAGCCTTTCTTGAGAACATTTCTAAATATGTTGACCAGACTCTCCTACCCCTTGTATTTACTCTGCCATCATACTTGTGGGACACTAAAGATTTCTTAAGTAAGATTGAAGGGATAGCATGGGAGAAGGACTACATGTTTGCCATGTTGGATGTTGTTTCATTATACACTTCCATTCAGCATAATGATGGCAAAAAAGCCTGCAAGTATTTCCTCGCTAGCAGGTCCCTCAACTATCTTGCACATGGGGAAATGATAATGGAGATGATTGAAATGTGTCTCATAGTTTTTTTATTTGATAATCAATTTTATAATCAATTGAGAGGGACGGCCATGGGCACAAGCTTTGCCCCCGCATACGCCAACCTGATCATGGGTTGGTGGGAGAAGTTTTTTTTTTTTTTTTTTTAATCACCAGTACACTGACCGCTTTATGGCTAAGGTTTATCGATGACCTATTTATTCTCTGGAATGGCGAAGAAAAAGATTGGCTTGACTTTGTGAAAATATTAAATGTGAACAATCTAAATCTACAATTTACAGAAACCCATAGTCGGCAACAAACAATCTTTCTAGATGTCTTAGTAAATACCAACCAAAAAGATCATTCCTGAACTGTATCGCAAGCCTACGAGCTGTAATATGGCACTTTTCGCCACAAGTAATCATCCTACATTGTTGAAGTGGAGCATTCCTTATGGCGAATGTGAGAATACGGCGCAACTGAGGTGAAATAGAAAGCTTTGACAAGGAGTGTAAACTTACAGAGGCGGACTTTGTAAAACAAAGATATCCCAAAGCTGTTCTAGAGAGAGCATATGAGAAAGCCTGCAACTTAAATCGAACTACTCTGCTCTCGACAAACAAAATATCAGAAGCTAAAGAGCAAGATGATGCCATAAGACTTATTCTCACATTTGGAACACATGCAAATGTTATAAGAAAGATAGTGCATCGACATTGGCACGTTTTGCAGTCAGATGAAGCATTATCGCCAATTCTTAAGGAAAAAGTTAATATACCTTTTAGGAAATCGGCTTCTATCAAAGCTTCTTTGTCAGTAGTTTCTTGCCCCCCCCATAAGTAAAATTCCAAACACCACCGCTTGGCTCTAAAAAAACACTAGTGTTTTTTTTAAATGTTCAAAGTCCAAAGCATGCAAATTTGCCCTGAATAAAACTAACTACATACATCCAATAACAAAACATCTGGTGGAATTGAAAAGCCACATTACATGCAATACTGAGTTTGTGGTGTATGTCTTAGTATGCTCTTGTGACCGTTGGTACATTGGTAGCACCATCGGTAAACTAAAATTAAGAATATTACAGCACATGAGAGCTATCAAAAACTGTGATTCCCTCTTACCCGATGGCAGTCCATTTCAAAGAGACACATCAGGGCAAAATGGATAGTCTGCGATTTTTTTGGACTACATCATGTCCGAGCCAACCCCCGAGGGGGCAACAGAGAATTGGAACTACGCCAAATGGAGACCAGATTCATCTTAGATTTTGAGTCCAAAAAATCAAAAGGACATAACCTCGACACGGAGTTGTACACATACCTAGGGAGTTGAACTGGGTTTTAGGAATTATGATTGCTTTAACTGTCCTTGGCGTCCTGTGAAGTATAAATTATATACATACTTCATCATCAATGTATGTGTAGTTCATGATCATTTTTGGACCTTATATGCTGTGACGTTGCACACTATTTAGAGTCTGTAAAGTGAGAATGTGTATGCAGGATGTTTTATTTGATCATATTCTTGATTTTAAGATCGTCTATTTTGTGCCTGCTTGTGGTTTTATGTATGTTCACTCAGTGGTGTTTATGTGCTTTTATCTCTATTCCGTGGTGGTTCCCCCAAGAGAATGCGAAAATATGCTCTCTGAAATAACTGCTGTCATTTTTTGCTAATGTTTACATAGTTTTGCAGTTCGGGACAATGTTTATGTAACATGATGAAATTGCATTAAGGATTCATAAAACTGGCACTATGCACTTTAGGACTATGCACTTTAGGACTCCACGTATAGTGAAACTTTATGCACCATGCACTTTAGAAATTGTTTACAAAAAGTGAAGAACTGTGCACTTTATTGTCCAGCCCTAGACATGTATTCAAATGGAAGGATTGAACCATGCACCTTATTTGCATCATGCATCTTGGCAACAGGTTGGATATGACCTTTTGTCTTTATGCGCCAGGGACTTAATGTTCTGGCACTCTTATCAGTCTGTCAGGGTGTAGGCTTAACAGCCTCACCTTGGACATTAGTTGGTGGTTTCTTAGGTAAGGATTATCCAGTAGTGCACTGTGCCGCTTGTCTCCACATGGGGGCAGCACTGGTAAACCCATCACTGCAGAACCGCAATGAGACACAAGTGGTATTAACACTGCAAAACGGTTACAAAAAAGTAACATAAAAAGCATTAGATAAATATCACAAATGTTTATAATTACCAATAACTTTTGCTATCATTGACCTCCAAAATGGAGAAAATGGATAAAAGGTTTATGCAAAAGCATTTGGAATGCCCATTACAAAATGGCAACCGTGTTATATAACAAAAACTGGCTGAGCAATGTATTGAGACGGGCTGTAATTGAAAGCAAAAAGGGACTACCATAGGGAATAGAACCATATAGATTGGTGAAGGCTGTATATATACACAAAGAAAAAATGCATTCACTTGTACGTGATCAAGCAGCGAGGAAGCTGCGAAACGTGTTGTACCGTGTTTCTCTCAACTTTTGGCTGATGCCGCAATAAACTGGACATTGTTTAAGGATACCTTGTCTTTTGGCTTTTATAATTTTATAATGGACAGAGTATTTTGTTGGCGGTATTTTTTTACTATTTGAGTGCTATCCCCCTCGGGAAAGAAGAAATCACTTTCCCTTTTGCCGGAAAAGAAAAAATAAAAATATATATATATATATATATATATATATATATATATATATATATATATATATATATATATATATATATATATATATATATATATATATATATCATTTTTTGGGGGGGGTTTGGGAGGCTTGTGGAATCTGCTTAGATTCACATGCTGTACATGGGCCGACATCTAGTGGGAGCTGCGGAGTATTAGTTTGTTTTTCGAAACTCGAAAATGGGCGTCGACACAGGGCGTGCCAGTAATACTATCCCTAGTGTGGCGTCCACTGTACCCATGATCCCTCACGTGTCTAGGACCCTCAGATCGTTTTTTTCCGCCATACTGGTCGGAAGCATTCCACGAAGTTCCCTGGCCTTAGCCATACTTTTGCTAAAATATTGTTATTTCCCCATTTCTCCACCCCAACGTCGAGTCACTGCATCCACACTCGATTCCGGCCCAGAGAAAGAATCGACCGTCGAGAGCTGCACGACGGATTTGGGCCTCGGAAGGCCTCTGGCCTCGGAAGGCCTCTGGCCTCGGCCCTGCAAGTAGGGAGAGTGCGGGGTGGACATACGCTACACTCTTTTGGTATATAGGTCCATTCTTATATATTTCCTACACTTATTAGCCCGCTGCCACAAGGTGCGTATGGAGGGTACCCCTTTCCAATTTTGCCCCAAGTGCAACCGCAAGTACCCTTGGGTTGGCAGGCACGCCACGTGCAATCTCTGCTTACCGAGGGACCACCCCGAGGCTAACTGCATAGCGTGTAGTAGGTTTAAACCGAAAACACTCAAGGACCGTTCGATCAAGTGTTGGGCCCACCACCCCAGGCGTCAAGAGGCCATGGCAGCGGAGGGCGCCTTCAGCGATGGCAGTGACGCCGTGCTTTCGGATGGCCAGGGCAACGTGGCGTCAATTGACAGCCAAGCGCAAGTCCCCGACCTCGGAAGGTCGTCCAGCAGGGCGATTATGGGGAAGACCCCCAGCGACACAAGCGCTACCCACAGCACTTCCACAAAACACACAAAGTCCAACCGAGACTCGACACGCACGTAGAGTACTCGGAAAGAGGCACATAGAGAACGGTCCGAATCTATGTCCTCTGGGCGTTCTCAATCTAGATCGCCACATGACTCCAGGCAACCATCCACTGTTGCCAGAAGTGCGTCGCTCCCCAAGGTAACGGAGGTTCGATCGTCAGAAGCCGAAACCGACCTCTATCCCCAGTCCGCACTCCAGTAGTCGGCGTTAACTGGCCGCGCAAAGGCTGCTCCTGAGTCCCAACCTCCACTATCCAGAGATAGGGACACTACCCCCAAACCTTGGCGCCAGGCGTCGCAAGGCTCCGGAGGGGCGAAAAAAACAGGGTAAACACTCTTCCACACATGGGGAAGGTGAAAGACAACAGAGGAAGCAGTCTCAGCCTCCTTCCACACCTCAAAAACTTTCTACCCCACATAAACAGATGGACAAGTCTCGGTCTTCTGCTATCCCAAAGACCCCTGTTCAAACCAGTAGGTCTAGTCCAGATAAGACAGGGAAAGGCCTTCTAGAAATAATCATTCCCAGTTCAAGAGAATGGTCTACTGATGACATAGACGGAGTCATTTCAAGGATGTCAACACATCCTTGAAATGGTATCTTCAAGGTGTCGTGGTGGAAGATACCAGTGGTTAAAGCTTTCATGGAAGGAGTAAAGAGACTTCACCCTCCTATTTCAAACCCAGCACCAGGATGGGACTTTAACGTGGTGCTATCTAAACTCATGGGGCCCCCATTCGAACCAATGCATAAAAGCAGTCTCAAACACCTGACTTAGTAGCAATAACATCTATAAGAAGGGTCAGTGAAATTCAGGCTCTGTCAGTGCAGGATCCATTCTTTACAGTTCATAAAGACAAACTGGTTTTACGTACACACCCTAGGTTCTCACCTAAGTTTATTTCTAAATTCCACGTGAACCAGTCCATCGAGCTTCCGGCTTTCTTCCAAGACCCACAAAGCTCGGCTGAGGTGAAACTACACACCCTAGATGTGCGCAGGGCGGTCCTCTACTATGTAAACAAAACCAGACCGCTAAGGAAAACAGATCAGCTGTTTGTCTCCGTAGCTACAGGCAGAGAGGGAGATCGCGTCTCTAAAGGTGCCATCTCTAAGTGGATTAACTGTATCCAGCTGTGTTACTCTCTTTCTGACAAAACTCTGCCTTTCACGCCAAGAGCCCACTCTACAAGAGGCATTGGGGCCACTCTGGCTTTTATTGCAAATGTACCCCTTGACACCATTTGCAAAGGAGCTACTTGGAGCTCTATTCACACTTTTACTCCGCACTACTGCATTGACACCCATTCCAAGACAGATACTCAAGTGCGACAAGCGGTTCTAAGACATTTATTTGCTCATGACCCTTCTCACATCCCACCTCCTTCTAATACTGCTCGCTAATCTATGCACAGCATGTGATCTAAGCAGATTCCACAAGCCTCAGAAGAGATACATTACTCACCGTAATCGTATTTCTGATGCTTCTATCTGCTTAGATTCACATGCGACCCACCCTTACTCCCCTCTGAGAGAAGGCGCATGGATGCTTGTAGTCTTATCTATCTATCTGCTTGGATTATCTGTATCACGCTACTCCTCATGCTACCTCATGTCAGAAAAAATACAATCTGAGGGTCCTAGACGCGTGAGGGATCATGGGTACAGTGGACGTCACACTAGGGATAGTATTACTGGCACGCCCTGTGTCGATGACCATTTTCGAGTTTCGAGAAACAAACTGTAATACTCTGCAGCTTCCACTAGATGTCGGCCTATGCATAGCATGTGAATCTAAGCAGACACAAGCATCAGAAATACGATTACGGTGAGTAATGTATTATATATATATATATATATATATATATATATATATATATATCTCAATCACCTGTTGTCCAGTTTCATGCCTACGTGGGTTGCCTGCATTGCCAACAGCATGTTATCCTGAAGGGTTAGGAGGGGGAGACAGGCATGCACTGTTGGTTGGAGTCACACCCCCAACATGTGCTGGGCCTAGTTGGGGTGCTGTCAGTATATTTATATTCTATTATATTCTGGTGAAGATGCAATGTTACAAGCAGTTAACGCTTCATCACATCTGAAACCACACATTTAAGGACTGCTGTGAGAATGAGCCGCCTCCTGTCTTACCTACCCTTCCATTCACTCCCCTGACATTCAAGTACTAACCCCACATCACGCCTAGCGCCGGCCCTGGTACTGATCTCTGCACAGATGGGAGGTCAGCTAGACCCCTCAGGAGGCACGAAGCACAGCCTGAACAAGGCGTGCGGAGGAAAGGAAGCAAATCAAGGGTTTTATCTTATGTTGTAACCAGCAGATTTGGAAGTTTTGTAAGAATACTAGTGTAACTGTGAAGTAGTTTATTTCCCTTTAATCCCAGGAATACTGAGATTTGCCCTGAAGCAGTGGAAAAAAAGTATCGACGAGCAGGCTTTCAGCCTTTTGCAGTGCCCTAATCTTTCTTTTTTACTTTCACTTTTGTGCTGCATCTGCTGATCCACTCCTGCAGCGAACGCGCAATCTCCCTATTTATTGGTGGAACTGTGAAATTGGTTTGCGTGGCGGATGTGCTACAAGACATCTTCCTCTCTGTCGAGTTATGAGGCACAACACTGTCTGATTTTTCTCTGCAGCAAGACTTTAAAGTTTCAATATAAGGAGACCATTGTTAATTATAATAATTTGAAACGTGAAGACCTGTGTTTGTGTGGTTTTTTTTCTCTGTTATACGGCGCCCACCAGTGCTTTAAGTAGGTTAAGAAATTGAGGGGGGGGTTTTCTCATTCGGGGCGTGGCCTAAGAATTGATGGGTGTGGTCTAATTGGTGGGCGTGGCCTAAAGACGAACATGTAAAACTGGTCTGGCCTACATTACTAAGTACATGTTGTGTAAAAGACTCCTTGCTACATGCCTTAAAGTATAACAAATCAAAGTTCAAGCGCGTGATCTATTTATTGGACCCTTAACTGGGCCGTTGACAAAAGGATAGGTGTTTGGTCCCATTTGGGTGGAAGAAGGTGAGTGACTCGAGGCACAGCAGGAAAGGGGCAGTGAGTGATATGGGGCAGAACTGGGGGCAGTGGGGCACAAGTGGTGACCATGGGGGGGGTCACAGGGGCTAACCAGTGGCATAGGATTCATTGGGATAAAAGAGCATTATAAATGATTAAATAAATAAAACAGGGGCATGAACCAGTTCTGGGGACAAAGCAAGAGTGATACGAGGCAGTGAAAAGGGGCATACACTGAGATAATGGGACAGGCTTTGGGCAAACCAGTATCATGGACCATGATTGTGGGTAATTACAGTCCTGGAGGCAATCAAGTGTGACCTGGGACACAGCTGGGAGCAATGTGTGACATGGACACAACCAGAACATATGGGGCAGTTATGTGGCAAACCATTCACAAGGAGCACACCTGGAACACGTAAGCCATTACTGGGGACACAATGAGTGAGACACGGGGCAAAATTGTGGCCAATTGGGCAGTTCTGGGGCATACGAGCGACATGGGGCATTTTGGGAGAAATGCGTGCCATTCGGCAAGGGAGGTCTGCAGTCAAACAATGGCATTCGGCCACAGCTCAGTGCAAGTCAAGGAGCAGGTCTGGCGCAAAGAGGCTAACATGCGGTAAAAGTGAATAAACGCGAGCACATGCATTAGGGCTCGAGTTGAGGCCGGTCAACCCGGGAGAAACCGTGATTCCTTGGTTACTTGTTCGCTCTGTCCTTCCTGCTCCTCGTCAGATGGACGGTGGTGGTCTTCGAAAGGCTGGCAGCATGGAATCCAGTGGCAAAGAAGGCAAGGTAAGTTATGGAGCACCAAGTGAGACACTTCCGTTTGCAGGAAGCTGTGACTGGCAGATGTCAGCCAGTCACAGCATCGCTCAAACAGTTTCTGCAACGCTGTGACTGGCTGAAAATTCTCAGTCAGTTGTTGCCTGACTCGATTTGCCACTGACTTGCCTGACTTAATCATTAGCGGCCGGCCGCCCATGATTGTCAGGCAAGTCAGTGGCAAACGGCCGACAGGCTCATCTCCCGTAGCGGCTCTGGCTGGCGCCGTTGCTTGGTGGGACTGGGGGGCCCCGGCACAGCCTCACTTTTTGGAGACTGCTGGGGCCCAGCCCTGACAGGCCTGGGCCCACTTAAAGCACTGGTGCCCACTGAGATTGGCGGTTCTGAAAGAGGCGGAAGTGGGTTACGTTAGTGGAGAAGAAGGGGGGTGGATAATGCAACAACGCTTTGCTGTTGGCTTGATGCGTGCAGACCAAAAGTACCCTGTGCTCCGTGTACGGGTCGATTGCTAAGGGTTGTGTCTAAAGCACAGAGGAATTTGTGCCAGAGGGGAGCCTTGTGTGCTTATGGTATTGGATGCATTGGTTTTGTTTGTGATCAGTTATTTGGTTGTAGAGGTGTAACTTACTGTTGGAAGAATAGGTCAATTGCTTTGTGGCAGGAATGGTATGTGTATATTGTGTTTGAGCATAGCGGTTAAGAGGGTTTGTTGGTTTTTGGACGTTAAGATAGGTCTGTGCTGTCCTCGGGTTATCTTTTGTGAGCTGGTCTCTCAGAAACAATGTTCACTGACCTATCTTGGATGATGTTGGGGAACGTGTGGTGGAGTGCGAGACCTAGGGAGAATGCAACTGCGAGTATAAAATGGACAGTGGGTGGGAATTGTACCTGATGCGATTTCAGTGTAGGGATTCCAGAAATGTCAGATCGTTCTAAAGTCTGTAGAAACCACTCTGCATGCTATATGAGGTCAAGGTTCGAAGTCTAGGAGCCGGTCATGCTATTTAAATTGGCCATTAGGGAGCAAAATCACAGCATGACAAAAAATTGCAATGGGAGCAGTAACCGAAATCTCAAGAGGGTCACATTTACAGCGGGACCCATGAGAGCAAAACCCCAGTCCACAAAACTGCAGTGGAACACCTGTCCATAGAATCGAATATAGGGGCGAATGGGGTGAGCAGGTTAGTGAGCGGCGCAAGCAATCAAGCCACATATAGAAAGGCAAAACATGGCCTACCGAGGCATGACATACCAGGCGTGAATAAGCCTAGCAAAGCAAAAACACTGTTTCCTCCCCCTCACTCCTACCACTGGCCTCTGCAGACAGCTCACGTTTCTCTTTTTCTTTGTCCGTCTGCCCAGTCTGTTCCTCCCCAAACCTTTCTCCTCTCTAGGCCTGCCTGTCTTTCTCTTAATATCTTAGATATATTGTGCACTCTGTGCAAAAAGGATTCTGGAAATTGACCTATATGTGCATGGGGCAGACGGGGAACTCTACTAATTACCCTAATCGAAATTCTAAGGGTTATGGGAGTCATGAACTTTGAAGTTAAGAGACAGATCTGCCTTAGGCATGAAAACCGAGGGGTTCACTTCACCTTTCTTGGTAGGTTCGTTGGCAGACTCGGTGCAATCCTCAACCTCACTAGAAGTTGCTCAGGTACTGCACTCATTGGGCTCTTTGCTGGGATTTTTTCCCTCGGGGAAATGATCAGCATTTGTCTGGTGATTGGGACGATGGACAGAATCACTATTTTTTTTTTTCGCCCAGTAGTCTACAGTGTCTCAAAAAGGACTCGACCCCTTCAACAGTGCACACATCCATAGGTGCAAAAGGTATTCTGCATCCATACCCTCTTATAGTGCCTTGCAGTGCTGGTTTCAGAATGGTGCTGACATGTTGCATGGGGTTCTTCACAGGCGGTGGGTGAGATGAGGAACTGGGAAAGGTGAAGTGTGGATTATTCAGAGTGTCCCATGAAGTTGGTGCCACATCCCTTGCCCTGAATGGAGTGCTGTGGCTGCAGAAAGACAAAAGGGAAAATGTTGACAATGAAAGAAAGGAGGCTGAATTGGGGCCACAATGGGTGGGGTTGAAATAGCAGCGCCACAACACTTCAATCTCACATTTACAGTACCTTTGGTCCCTTTCCAGGTACCGATATCTGACAGGACTCCTTGAAAAGCCAGAGCTATGGAACTAGGCACTTTATAATGTTCCGCCCTGACACTAGCATTCCGAAAGAGGGAAATCCCGCCTTGCCCATTGTTCTTTCCTTTTGTTAATCGGGTACCACTTGCGCTAGTTTCCAGACAATAGCAAGTTGCAACTGATTTCTTTGTGGGTACCAATTGCGGTGCCACTTACAGCCACAGTTACCAGTAACCTACACTTGTACCAACTTGTTGAAAAAAAAGATTCTTTGTGAACCCATTGTGTCTTAAAACATCTATTTTACCAAAGGTACACAAAGGAAATCAAATTGCAGAGAAAGCATTTTATTTATTACTGGGGAAAGCTGGCAACATTTGGCACGCTGATTGTGTTAAGTAAGCATAACGTAACGTGGCTGTTATCCTCGTGCGACACATGAAATATGTAATTTAGAATACGTTTGCAGGCAAGGTCCCCAAGGTGAGTGGCACAGTCCAAATTCAATGGCAGGCAGGCTCTCCACCCGTGCCTTTTACAAAAAAAAAAAACATTCATCCCATGCTGCTGCTGTGGCAGTTCTGCCAGCCTGCCCCCCCCCCCAGGCCCCCCCCCATCGTCATTGCAACCACCTGTGTTGTATGCAAGCTTACACCCTCATGAAGAAAAGAAGTCGAGCCTGGAATTTGTAAGATGCGAGGTAGCTGTTTTGTCTTCAGCCGGGAGGGTTGAGGAGTCATGCTGCCAGGTCGAGAACTTGTGTTGTGGGCAGGGGTCAAGTCCTAAAAATTGTGGGGAGACTCGTCAACAAACGCAATGGGATGTGATGTCAGAAATTAGCACATGAAGGTGAAATATGCACATTTCATTAAATTGGCTTTGCATAACCACCCAAATTGAACAGGAGAAATCGTATTTGCCTTTCATAAAATCAACACGCACACAAAACCAAGAGGATATTTTGTTCAATATGTTTTTGAAAACTTTAAAAGGTGTGCAAGTTTTCAACTCCAACAACCAATACAAATGTTTTCCCTGCGACTTGTAGTACCGAAATGGGACATTCCACCTTTAGTTTATTTGTCATCAGGTTATATAGTGTAGTGCCCGATTTGATCTCAGTGATCGTCTTTCATTCATAAATTCTAAGAGGACGTTCAATGTTTCTCATTTTTGCTCGGGGGGGAATTGAGTCCACCCTCTGAATAAAGTGGGTGGAGTCCGTCCCCCCGCGTGTACCCTGGACTTGAGCCCTGGTTGGGGGTAGGCTAGACGTTGGGGTTTGGCGGCACAGATGTCTGGTAGGATTTGTGGTTGATGGGGCATGCAGTATCCCAGGGGAGGGGTCTTTGGTGGAGTTGTTTTGTGGGGAGGCAGGAGGCTAGGTAGTGCTTACATTTTTCTGTAGGAGGGGTGGGAAGGCAGTCCTCCAGGTATGTGTCGTGAGGTGGGATGCCAGGGGTGGTCTAGTCAGTGCTCCAGATAAGATTTGGGAGTATTTTATCTTAGTTGGGAGTAAAATTATTTTTTTAGGAGGTAAAAATGTAAGTCCAATTCCCAATCAGAGTATTTTATAAGCGAGTAAAAGGGTTTTTACCTGAAAAACAGAAATGCTTTTGCAATAAGTTCTTTGCAGCTAATTTTTCTTGCACTTTAAAAGATAAATGTTTACGTAGTTCCAATCAGGCAGTTAAAATAGTAGCTTCTTCCTGTGCGACCATGTGCACTCCTGGATCAAACATATATGTGAAGCTATGAGGGTGAAAACAGGGGTGCAAGATTCTTCATGTCTTTCAGTTTTATTTTGTTGCGAGTATTTTTACTCCCCATTTGTATTTTTTGGGACTATTTGCCCATTTTTAGGGAGTAAAAGTAGCCAATGCACCCCTTATCTGGTGAGCTTGGTCTAGTGGAGAGTTGCTATAGGTTTATGAAAAGCTTGCACTACCAACACGTTTTTCTATTTCAATTTGTGTGCGCCCCGTCTTTGCCGAGTCCTCTAGCGTTTGACTCTGAGCACCAAGCCAGGCAAACTGGCTTATCTGCCTCGGCTTTATTCGTGAATTCTTCTCCGACTGGTCCACCTTTCATCGCCAGGATTCTAGGTAATGTCTTTGTCTTTGAGGACAGGATGATAGTGTCATCTGGGTTATTGGGTGGCACAGGTTGCCGACAAACCACCTGATTCAGAAACATTTGCACTGGAGCATATCAGGAGATGCCCTGGGCGTCTCACATTTGGTCTAGGACCTCATACCCCATTCACAAAGCCTAAAAACTAGAGAAAATTGGGAGCTGCCTTGAGCCAAACGTTTTTGAATGGCATGTGCATACGATGATCTGAGAGGCTTCGGGCGTTTCCAGATTTGCTCCAGTTTTAGGAGCCGTGAGCAAGGTGTAATGTAGCATGAGCAATTGTGAGCTGCTCGGGCAGTGTTTTTTGTTATTTTCTTTTGGGTTCTTGAGGTTTCCAGGGATGACCCACCTCCCGGGAATGGGGGTAGAGACTGTACACATAAGTGGATGTGCTCACTATCACAGGTTCGATCCCCAGTAATGACAGTTCGGTCTTACTAAAGGTACGCGTATCCGCGGAAAGAAATGTTACCGGGGTAAAAACAAACTTAGCACCTGAGTTAACAAAAGAGAGTTGGGGGCAAAAATCATAGGCAATACTTGTGTCAAGGCAGACCGAATCAGTGAATACTTGCTGATCGGAAAATAAGTCAATAGGCCTGCGCCAGTGTCAAGTGGAACCGGGTTCCTGTTGTCGAGGATCACACAGTCAGACAGTTCAAGATTCAACGTTGCCAGGAGTACTTGGATAATTGTCAACAGAGGAAGCAAAACTTATAAGAGGGAAGGGAGATAAGGGCAAGCCTTGGACGAGGAGACAAGGGTTCACCCTAGTTCCTTGAAGCGGGGCACAGTACCTTATTCTTTGAAGAAGCTGGTGCCACGGCAGTTGTTCCTGGTAGTTTCCCCGCAGACTCAAAGTTCCTGGAGCTTCCGTCATGGGGACAAGAAGGACAATGTCTGGAGTGAGCTGCACTACCCAGGGATGAGGCCAGCAGCAGCGACAGTGAATAAAAGGTGCGCTCCTTTAAAACAGGAGAGGCTCTTCAGATGGCTATCCAGACCACTACAGCAGGGTGCTGCGATTTCGACCATGAAGAAGATCTTCTGGCTGTGGAAGATGAGCTGGTTGTCCCCACCAGGCTCAAGGGAAGAAGACTCTGGACTGGATCGTCTCTGGTCGTTAAAGGGTAAATAGCTCAGGACTGCAGCAGGGCTTCACCGGGACCCGGTAGTTGCAGCAGCCGTCGTCTTCTCCGCTTATCTTCGGTTCCTTGTAGTTCCAGTGGCGACTGTGACTTCCAGTCCAAGAGTCCTGCCTTTTATGGGAAAATCCCACATTCATACAGCCTGGCTGTCAATCACACACCAGGGGGTTTGTCCCGGCTCGGACAACCACCTCAGCCAATCATGGCAAAGTGCGACTTGGGTGTCCTAGGATACCCTGTGCAGGGGGTGAATACAACTCTCCCTCACATACAGCCCACCTAGACACTGAGGCGCCAAGAGGAGGGCTTCTTTGCAGAACCCTGCCAAAAGACGGTGAACAAAGAAGGCAAACCTGGTTTGCCGTGCAAAGTAAAACACAAGAAGGACTTTAACAAAAAGAAATGGCGAATAAACCCGACCGGAGCCAAAAGAAAGAGTATTTGGTCATGCAGGTTTATGTTTGAGGCTAATATAATGGCCTGGAACAATACCATGTTTATGTAGTGTAATGGCGGTAGAAAAGTTTGGGTAGATACCACTGCCACCAGCCAAGTCTAAATGTTAAAAGAGAAAAAAAAGCTCAGAGAGGCACAGACAAAAAGGGATAGGAATTAACCCTTTCCAGTACTCCATGTAAGATGGGGTGTACTGGGTCTGTAGTTTTAAATGACTACATAAAGTGAATGGCAACTTTACCTGTTTCTGGGGGACAGTAGTCAGCCCCAGAAAAATGGAGTCAGTGGGAAGTCTAACACAAAAAGTGGGGCCCATGGAGTGGTGTGCTCCAGAGCCCAAGATCACACAAACAGTAGAAACACACATGGCAAAACACATGTTAGAGGGGGAAAAAGACTCACACTCTTACCAAGTGGAACAAATTAACTCCAGAAATCCAGCAAAGCTGCTGGGGGGACTCACTAGGTGAGGGAAATTAGTCATAGAATGAGAATTCTCCCTAACAGGAAACCTCTGGGTATTAAGCATGTTATAAATAACCTATCAGATCATCTAAGGGTTGCCGGTGTCTTGTAGACAAATGGAGCTATGACACAGTCAGAAATCCATTGATAAAAAAGCACCGGTCTTCTGCACTTAGTTTTCCAGAAGGCACTTGAACCAAAACCCCGAATTTATTAAAACTATCCGATTTCCCTTGCGTAGATACCTTATAGTCCGATATGGTGCCCTGAGTTTTCCCGTTGCATGCTGGGACTTAGTTTTGTTTATCGCACTAAAAGTATGGGCCTCAAATCTCAACATGCAAAGTGAACATGCTGGCTCAGTGTGTCATGCATGACATGGGGCCATTTTTGCAGCTATGCATTGGTGTGAATTATGTGCCCAACTATGTTGACCTTGAGAGTATGTCTGTCTGTCATACCCTCTTCAACCGTATGCCTACTGATGTGTTTGATGTCAAAGCCGGGTTGTGGGTGACCTGGCTAGTTCTCTTTATCATACACATTTCCGATAACAACGTGTTTTGTAATGCACTGAAACAGTCTCCCAAAACGGTCAGCGTTTCATTCTTGCTTTGGGAAACCCCTCAAGGCCATGATCTACTTTACTTGCATTTGGCCGCGGCACCAGCGGGCTGCTGTTCCTGTTGACCTCCGTATTGTTTTCCGAGAAGCCGTGAGTGACAGCCACGCGAGTAGGACGTCTTCCCCTCCTCCATTAAGGCTGGATAATTTCCGCATTGGATGTGAAGTAAGTGGCTGTCCTATGCCCCCTTGTCGCCTCGTTTCAGTGACATGCGCCATCACGTGAAACCTAACGGCATTGTTTAATGATCGGTGCTGCTTCTCGCATTTACATTTTGATTTGTGGCTGTCATTCTGAGGAGAAACTGCCGTTGTGTAGGCCTCAGTATGGTTAACTGCTTAATAAAAGGTGCTTTCCAGGCAGGCCCCGGCGAGGCGCGCTTGACGGTATGTGAACTCACTCACACACGCATACAGGCACCATCGGAGGATCGTCTAATGGCGGTTATTACTGAACCTCGCTTTACCGTTACTAGCGGAAGCTCCTGCCTCAGAGATGCACGGAGAAGAATCCCCCCCCCCCCTCCCCATTGAACACTGTAAAACTTGGGACGTGGTTTACACCCACGGGACCCGTAGCTCCATAAGGCCGAAACACATTGTGTCGACATCTCTTTAGTAGTATAGCGGTAAAGCCCCGACGTATAACTTTTTCTGAAATAACACATCTATTTGGATGTGTGCTTGTGGTGATGCTTGATATACACACGTCTTTAGATTAGCTAATTTAGTGAAGGTTTCATCTGTCTTTTTAGTAATGTCTTTTTCTAAAAAAAAAAGATGAATATAGTGTATGAAAATGTCTTTGTAAAGTAATGTCAATATAAATTTGCTGTGACTGCGATAAATATGCAGACTCTTTACCAGTCAGTTCATAATAACAAGACACTTTGAATGTTTTCAATAAACTTTCTGTAACCATACATTTGTTGACAACAGTAATCCGTCTATCCTATAAGACCCTGACCTATTGTGTTTTGCATTGGCCCCTGGGAGTTCAAGGTTTCTACCCAGGTACCCCTTCCTAAAGATAGCATCACCTAACATGCCCATCACAGGAAAGCTTAACTATCAGTTCTCTACCTCTGTATGAACCAAGTTGTCACTTTAGGCAGCAGAAGACCTACGTCTCGAACCAGACCACTTACCTGACCTGTGAAGTGCTTTTATGAAACCCCTGGAGTCTCTGCTAAAATAATGCAGCTAAATCAGCTGCCTAGGACATCATCAGCAGAGGATTAACACAGGGCATCGGTTGGACCCTAAACGCATCAAATTTGGTCTAATTGAAAACAAGCAGTGTGTGCTAGAATGACACTTTGCCTCAGTCACTGGGTACTGAATACAGCAGAAGGGTTGAGACCTCCAACTCCATTCTTGGTGGAGGGAATGCATCTCAGTTTATCAGCCAAAGAGATAATCTGATGCAAGCAATGCTTGTTTGAACCTGGGCTCCCGTTGCATTCCTGGATGCAAGTGTGGGCAACTTTGAGGTGGAAGAAGCTGTACCATGCATTTGGAAAAACACTGTTGTTACACTTCCTAAATGTTGGCTCCCTGTATGAAGCTTGAATGTATCTGATCAGAAAGAGCGCAGAGACCAGAACTACATCGGAATAACAGGCCAGATTCCAATTTCCCCATCCACTTTGCCTTCACATGATGCCTTAAGTCCCACATGGTTTAAAAAAAAAATAAAAACTCATTTAAAACCGAGGAGTTAAGTCCTCCCTGAGTCAATCGATATTCCCAACAGATGGATCTCAAATTTAAGTGTGAAAATCATCTCAAACATCGCAACATTTTTATTACACAAATATACATTTATGGAGAAAAAAAAGATATTTGTATGACTATTTCACACTACAAACATTTCTTTTTAACAATTCTACAAATATATCATATGCACAAGTAATTTATAATCACAGATCTGCACGTTTCTCAGAATATGAATTATGTATCAATAATACACCAAAAACATTACACAAATCAGATTCTTCCAACAAGCCAACTATTTCCACCTTTGACAAAAGTGTGATTATAATTGGGGGAATCCCCCAAACTGTAGTTTTTCTCTCAATGTCTGCCTCAAATATTGTATCATTTTCATCCCGTCTGACATCAGACTTTGGCCTCCGAATGATAATTCTAAGCAGACTGCCGAGAGTTAATGTCTTTATTGCAGTAGTTAAATCGTTACTGGTGTAATAAATGTGTTAAACATGTCTTAAACAAGTGTGCCTTTAGTCACTTGATTTAAACTATACTTGTTCCTTGAACTGAAGTTCTATTTGGAACAATCATTGACAAAGTCAATAGATTTGGCTTGGGGGGGGGGGGGGCGCTGTTGCGCGCAAGGAAGATGGCCGTCTACTGAACAGCTCCGAGCCGCGAGGCGCCTTTTTTTCAGAAATCCTCCTGTTTTGCCTTGGCGATTAAGCAACCAACCGACGGAGGTGAGAGCTGCTGCTACTGGGCATCTACTGGCCACGTCCCGTCCCCCGGACCTCCTTTACAGCGGAGCTGTGGACCGCCGCGGGTGAACGGGAGCGATCGCTTCCTCTGACCCCGCTCTGGGTTCCGGGGGATCGCGGCCGTGTCCCGTGGCTTGCGGCCTTCTGTGGGGGAGGGGCATCCTTCCCGCCCTACGCGGCCGCTCTCTCCTGCCTTACGGGAGAGTGGCTGATCGGTGTTGCGGCCTGTCCCCTGGACCATGCTGGGATTCGAGAGCGTTGCTCCGCTGCCCCATCCTAGGCGTCGTGCTGACTTGGACCAAGCCTCCTCTTCGAGCTCCGGGCGGTGAGTTCCCCCCCCCCCGAATCTCAGAAAATGCTGGAATACATCCGTGAGGGGTTCACCACAATCCATAGCAAATTAGACGACATGAATGGTACGATATCCTCCATTAAGGCACATATGGAGAGGACAGATGGTCATGTGACCGAGATTGAATCGCGGGTGAGCACCGCTGAGGACGGTCTGGGCTCCCTCCGGGCGGAGATCTCCACACTATCCTCCCGTGTGTCAGAGGTGGAGAAGAAGAACGAGGATCTCGAGTCTCGCTCGAGGCGCAACAATCTCCGCATAATCGGGGTTCCGGAGGATGGCATACAAGAACCCATGGAGGATTACGTGGAGAGCATGCTACTCCGACTCCTTGATTCCCCAAAACTCTCCTCACAATTTGCAATCGAGAGAGCCCACCGTGCACTCACAGCGAAGCCCAGGCCTGGCACCCCTCCTCGCCCCATCATAGCCAGAGTCCTAAATTTTTGCCACTGAGATGACCTCCTTAGGGCGGCAAGAATCAAGGGAGACCTTTTGTTGGGCGCAGCCAAAATCCACCTATATCCGGACTTCTCGGTGGCGGTCCAGCGTGAGCGTAAGTCCTTCCTGGCGGTGAAGAGAAGACTGCGCGAGTTCCAGGTCAAATATGCTATGTTATATCCCGCCAAACTGAGAATCGTACATGCAAACAGAGTATACTTCTTCACGCTACCGGAGGAGGCCTGTAAGTTCATAGATGAACACTTCCCCGGCTGAACTGTACCTGCAACACTCTGTCATTGCTTTATATTTTGTCACATTGGACCACATACTGTGACATTGGCCTACCACAACAGGCTCCCATTGTGGAGGCGATGCCATTGGGCCCTAGCCCTGAACTCAATTAGACTTGTGACATTCGATCATTCCCAGTTGCGGCATCTACGAGGGCGCATGGACCGAGGGGGATGCCGCCCATCCCGTCCTGTCCGCATTGGGACGGAGAGTGTTTAGTACTTTGTTTCCTCTCTATGCGATTCAACTGCTGGGTTGGGTTGTGACATGGTGTGTTCTAGTTGTTGGGCGGTTGACGGCGTGGACTCCTCTCCGCCGATGCGTCCTGGTTATTCACCACATACATCCTTTGCCCTCTCAATTGTCCAGGAACTCTGCGATAATCCCTTGCTCCTAATATTTGTGACTGAACACATACATCACCTCAATCAGGTGGATCAGATGGTTACTCCTTATAATTTCGTTACATTGGTTCATTATAGTTGGTCATGCCTACCCTCTCCCCCTCGCAGGAACATCCCCGGATGAGACCTGCTATTACTGTCAGGCATTGAGTTTATCCTAAAATTGCCTCATGGTACGGAGCACCGCCGCCAGGCCGACTTACAGGCCCCCCAGGCGTTGATGCCATTGTTTTGGATTTGGTTGATTGGATATGGGGTGTTCATCCCTCTGATTGGGGGAGGGATGTGCAAGGGGGTGGGTGGTAGGGAAGTTTACGTTAAAAAAGGCTTGGTAATTGCAGAGAAGGTAGAGTTCAGAGCACCATGCTCTCAACGACGTCGCAGATCTGACTACAATAGGGACCGATTGTGGGGGGTGCTGTTCCATCCGCCTGTATTCCTCTGTCTACTGTGGGAGTGTCGAGTGAAGAAACCCTGACATTCATGAGTTGGATTGTGCGGGGGGTGGGTAACCACAAGAAAATGAGACTACTACAGCTTCAGGCTGAACGGCATGGAACTAAGATCCTGTTTCTTCAGGAGACACATGCGGTTACTGAGTATTGTGAAAGGTTTGCCAAAGCATGGGGACCACAAAGATACTATACCTCCTACTCTACACAAAGCCGGGGGGTTATGACCCTTATTCACAAGAGCATTAGATTCAACCCCATAGCCACGACAATAGACCCCCTGAGCAGATACGTCTTACTCCATGGTACTTTACAGAATAGGGAAGTGGTCCTGCTAAATATCTACGGCCCCAATACCGACGATCCTGAATTTTATACATACCTTACATCTCTCCTAGATGGCTTCCCGTTGGTACCGATTCTCTGGGGAGGCGATTTTAACACAATATTTGATGTGGGTCTGGCTCTCGTCCTCGTCAACTCACTAGGGCTGCATATACTACACTCTCTTCACTTCCTCGCCTGGCCCTGTTAGATGCATGGAGGCTCCTTTACCCCGACTCCCGCGCCTACTCCTTTTATTCCTCAGTGCATGATTCCTTCTCCCGCATTGATAGATGGTTAGTGTCTGATATACTCATAAGGGGGGTCTCGGGTTTGACGATCCTCCCCAGGACTCTCTCCGATCACTCACCAGTGACGATCACCCTGTGCTGGGGCCCGGATCACGACCGAACTAGACACTGGAGGATGAAACCACTCTCCCTCCTCGACCCGGTCTTTAGTTCAGAGTTGGAGTCAGCGATCGAGGAGTTCTTTGAGACCATTACCGACTCCGTCTCATCACAGGCCACCCTCTGGGAGGCTTTCAAGGCCTACATCAGAGGCATTGCTCTCTCTAAGGAAAATGGCATCCTTAGAACCATCCGTAGGGAGATAGCCGAGAGTGAAGCCACCCTATCTGAGTTGGAAACCCAATATACACTAAATCAAACTCCTGAGACCCTGGCGTTGATCGGCACGGAGCTGGATACCTTCCGCGCACTTGCGGACCGGGAGCAGAGATTTCTCGATAACCCTGGGCTAGCGAGGAGATATGGTGAGGGTGAACGCCGATCCCGTCTCCTGGCTAGGCTTCTCCGCCGTGAGTTCGGTGCCCCACCCATTCCTGGTATTGAGAGGCCTGACGGTTCTCTGGCCACCTCCCCTGGGGATATCAATTCCGAATTCCTCTCCTTCTATCAATCCTTGTATGCTAACGCGGACAATGACACTATATCAGAGATCGACATCTTTCTTGACAAGCTTCCCCTATCGGCTCTCTCCCCCGACACCATCGGAGCCCTTGAGAGCCCATTTACCTCTTTGGAATTTTCGGAGGCCATAGACTCCCTCTCATCAGGCAAATCCCCGGGATCGGACGGTATACCCGTTGAGTTCTATAAGCGGTTCAAATCTCTTTTACTCCCTCGTCTGGTTGCGCTCTGGGAGGAATCGGTGGAAGTGGGTCAGTTCCCTCCCACGCTCCGCGAAGCCACTATAACCGTCCTGCTAAAACCTGGTAAATCCCCCACTCAATGCGGCTCTTACCGCCCACTCTCATTAATCAATTGCGACGTCAAGATTTACGCAAAGTTACTCGCTATACGACTGGTTCCCTTCATGCCACATATTATTCATCCAGATCAGGCGGGGTTTATTCCGGGACGATCTACCTCCTTGAACTTGAGGCGCCTCTTCAATATTATAAGCAGAGTGAGCTCTGATGTCCACGCAGTGGCCGCCACGCTTCACATGCAAAAAGCTTTCGACTCAGTTTCATGGAGGTATCTCTGGCGGGTACTCAACAAATGCAAATTCGGCCCCACTTTTCTTTCCTGGGTCAGGCTACTATATTCAAATCCCGTTGCCAGAGTTCGCACCGAGGACCGGTGCTCCACCCTCTTCCAAATAGTTAGGGGTACTAGACAAGGCTGTCCCCTCTCTCCGTTAATCTTTGCTGTGGCAATGGAGCCGTTTGCGGATATGCTTCGCCAATTTCATTCTCATAGAGGCCTACGCACTAACGGTTTTTCTGATATAGTCTCCCTATATGCTGATGATGCTCTCCTCTTCATTCGCTCCCCTGAAATCAATCTGGCCCCAATACTAGAGGATGTAGTTCTCTTTGGCCGTATCTCTGGCCTGATGGTGAACTGCGCTAAATCAACTCTCTTCCCGCTCACTCCCAGCACACTCCCCCCTCCCGATACCCTTGGATTCACTTGGGCCCAATCTGAGTTTACCTATTTAGGTATAGTGGTGTCACGTCACATTGATCGGGTTTACGAGGATAATTATCAAGTATACCTCACAAATCTCATGCTGAAGATTCTGGGCTGGAACAAACTCCCGATTTCACTGGCAGATAGTGTAGGAATACTGAAGATGGTGGTACTCCCCCAGCTATTGTATAAACTTGCTAATGTTCCGCAATGGCCGGGAGTCGAGTTTTTTCAGGCACTGTCACGAACCCTCAATACTTTCCTTTGGCACTCGGGGGCAGTCCGCCTTAAATTTAAGACCCTTGCTTCCCCGATGGAAGTCGGTGGCTTTGGTGCACCTGACTTCGTCAAGTACTGGCTGGCGGCCCAACTTCAACACATTGCGCATTGGTTCAATATATCTGACCCCCCTCCCCATGTCAGACTAGAAAAGTTATCGGTTAGTGACCATGACATCCGATCACTGGTGATCACACCCATGCCAGTGGAATCGGGCTCGCTAGATCCGGTGAGATGCACGTCCCTGGCCTTATCCAAAACATGGCAAATATTGGGCATCACCCATCCCTTCCATGGCAACTTCCCGATCTGGAACTTTGTCCCGGGGGTCCCACAGGTCCCCCCATCGGTTGTTCGCACATGGGCTGAGGCGGGATTTGAATTGCTCCGAGACATATTCGAAGGTGGTAATTTCATAGAATGGCCTGACCTCCCACCGTCCCTCAGACAGAGGCCTTCTGTATGGCTTCAATACTCATCCCTCCGCAGAGTCCTCAAACATAAACACACATGCTTCCCAGCACTGCCACCTGATGAGCTGGCGATCACCGAACTGTCCTCACCTTTCCCTATGAGGGGCAAAATTTCCAGATTATACACCTTGATCCAATCCAGATCGCCCCCTTCATTTTCTAAATTAAAGCGCGTTTGGGAGTCTGACCTCGGATTGGAAATGACCGACGATCGTTGGTCCCATATGTGCTCACGTATCCAGCGGGTCTCCCTCAACTCCCGATTCAAGCTAATTCAATTTAAATTACTCCACAGATACCACTACACCCGACCAGGCTACACCATATCTCTAACAACTCCTCCCCCAGATGCCCTAGATGTGGCTACGACGACGCCGACTATATCCACATGATCTGGTCATGCCCCCGCCTCACCCAATTCTGGAGCATAGTTTGCTCCACAATTTCGTCTATTCTGGATCACCCTATCTCCCCAACCCCAATGAAATGCCTATTTCATGACTTTCCCGAGCTTCAACGGGATTCTAGGAAACTAGCTGGCCTTTGTATGCTTCTGGCTGTGCGTGCTATACTACTTTGCTGGCTTCGGCCTACCGCCCCTACTCACACACAGTGGCTCAGAGCAGTTACGTGGGCCTCCGACACGGAGGAATCATGATCGGTACAGCAGCCCGCCTGCTCTAGACCCAGAGACATCTGGTTGAAGTTCCGCTCATTTATGTCCCCCCCCTGACACCGACGCAGGTCCTGCATCCCCAAGCACCTCTTCTCGTTACTCTCCAGTCGTCTCTTGAATTGCCCCTCACCAGGGGTTGTACCGTCCTGCTATGTACCCTCCCTTGTGCGCAAGACGAGTCTTTCGACTTATTGTATGAGTCTGTGATGTTTTAAATTGTTTTGTTTTTTATATGCTCTGTTGTTGCTCACCTGTACCTGTGCTACCAAGCTGAATATAAATAAAAGTTTTAAAAAAAAAAAAATAGATTTGGCTTGCTATACGTATTAGATTTGCCAGCCACTGTTATTATATGCCCAGGTAATTATAACATTTTCCAGCTTTTTACATCTTATGACCAGGTAGTACAATTATGACATTGCCAGGAAAACACCTTTCCCATGCCTAAACATGTGGTACCACTAACAACCCGACTGCACTGTTTAAAATCTGCACGGAACATGCCAATCCTACTGCAGTCTCCACTTCTCCTTTGCCATCCCTTGCCATCTGCACTACACTGGCCTCTCACTTTATAACCAAAATCCTGTCCCCACTCTCCTCTACACCCCTCCCTTCTCCAACACTCACTCTCAGGCCTCCCTTGACCACCCTCTCCTCCTCCTCCCTCCTACTCTCCTCTTGCTCGCCTGTACCACCAGATGAGGTCTCTAGACAAGTCCTCTTTATGAAAACCTCCTCCAAACGGGTGCTCCTTTGCTCCTCCAGAACTATCAAGGACAGCATTGCCTCCCTTGATCCAGCCCTGGCTGATTTCTGCAATCACTCCTTTGCCATGGGCTCCTTCCCTCTACCCCTAAAGCACTCCCTTGTGCACCCTCTCCTCAAATAGACTTCTGGCGACCTTCTCCTGCGTGGCTAACTACCACCCTATCTCCATTACCCCCTTCCTGGGTAAACTCCTCTTGGAGAAGCTGGTCATCTCCCAGCTGATCGACCAAGCTGAAGCTCTTGGTTGTCTCCACGACCACCAGTCTGGTTTCAAAGCATCCAGAGGCACGGAAACTGCACTCCTAAACACCCCTGAAGACTTGCTCTCAAATCTTGTTCTCAACTCTCCTTCCGTTCTCATCCTTCTTGACCGTTCCTCTGCCTTTAATATGGTCTGTAATGCTGCCCTTATCAATCAGCTTTGATACCCTTGGCATCACAGACCTGGCACTGGACTGGTTGACCTCCTTCCTCTCTAGCCGACCATCCCAGGTTCAACTGAGCCCTTTTCTCTGTCCCATCTCACATTACCTGTGGCGTCCCTCAAGGTTTTATCCTCTGGCCGTGGCTCTTCATCTATCTCGCCCCTCTATCCTTGTCTCCTCACTTTGTTATGCGGACAACAGGTAGCTCTCCTTCAAGCTTCCCTCCACTGCCCCCTCTTCTTCCTATCTCATTCCTGACTGGCTGACTACTATTCAGGCATGGTGTGCTGCTAACAATCTCTGCCTTAATGCCAGTAAGACCCCAGCTCCCTCCCTCCTGCTCTCTGGTCACCCTCCATGGGCCCCCTCCTCTCTCCCTCTTGTGAGACAAAAAACATTTGTGTCATCTTCAACTCCTCTCGCTCCTTTTCTCCTCGCATTGCAGACCTTGCCAAGAAGGCCTGCTTTCAGCTGCAAAACAAAACGGGTGATGGCTGGAAGGTTTAGAATAAATCTTAACCTCTGGGCAACCCTCCAGACCATTGTTTTATCGCCTGCCAAGCCATTACAAAAGGGGAAAGAGCATATGCAAATCAGGCTTGGTCCCACCCCAAAAAAGGCAGTCCACCCTGACTACTTTGTCACTTCCCTTCTGCACGAGACCCCAAGCATCCCCCAACATGTTTCGGCATCGATGAGCCTCATCAGTGAGACGTACTTTCAGCTGCACCTCCTGTGAAAAACATAAAGGTATTTTCCGACCTACTCCCGGGGATCCTCTTCTCAGGTGACCAGGGCTGAGCCATTGCTTATAAATCCAGACCCTGTGGGTGGACTAGCGAGGGAGGACCACCTGAATAGAGTTCTCAAGGATTGGGGAGGGAATACCCAAGGGCCAGACATGATATACCACCTTTTCATACCCCGATCTATCCTACCCTCCTTCTGCTGTCATAGGATATGGTCACTCATGTCCTATACTACCCCTTGACTTTCCATCAAACAGTCAAAGGAAAGGATTTGACGGGCCATACCGTTACCCTCCTGAACATCACTCTTACATTGAGGTGGGGAAGAGAAAACTAAAAATACTGCAACCTTTCTATCATAAATACCGCTCAAGAACTGAGACATGGTATCCCCCCTTCTGACATTGGCCTTTCCTCCCCCTCCCACCCAGCAGCCTTCATGGGATATATCAAGGCACACCGTATTTGTTTCCCAAAATACCACTCAAGTACTGTGACGAAGAAGAGGGAGTCCGTAGGAATACAGACTTCCTATGTGAAACCCCACTATGGCACTGGGACAAAGAAGATGCAAACAGAGTAACACCAGCACATTCAATGGAGATGTCCCAGTAACAAGGCCAGGCAAGGTCAGGCAATTGAAACTAAGATTTCCCACCCGCAACCCATTAACCAGTCACAGGTGTATAAAAAGGAGGTAGAAAGCAGCAACAGTAGTAACAGTCCTGGGAGTGACGTAAGCAGACATGGTCGTGAAGCCAGAATAGAAGCTGAAAGGAGGCGAGACTGAGGGGAGCCGGTTTATGCAGTGCTGCAGCCTGGAAAGCGCCCATATATGGGGTATTAGGACGGCTATTGGTACTTGCAGGTGTGGCTTAGTCGTTGGAGCTTCTTATTACAGGGGCGAGGCAGAGGGAGGCCAGCTGAGGGGCCATTCTTCCACCCACCAAGAAGAGTGCTCGACCTCCTGGGGCACTGCGATATAGTTGGAGTGCCTGAGGGGTAGAGGAAGAATCCCAAGAGACATTTTGCAAAGTTTGTGGTAAGCACACTAGAACAAGTCTTCAAAGGGGAGCCATTGAGTGCAAGAGGCTCAAAAACCCTGTTTGACTTTGATTGCGAGTGATAGAGGAAGAACTTCTATGCTATCCATTTAATGTATACAATGTATCGGAGTGGGGAAGGGACATTTTCGAAAGTCTCCATGCAAAATGTACTTTAGGGATAAGCGCCTCTGTCAAGAAGGAAGACCTTTAGAAAAGGGCAGCTGTGTGAAGTTTGAACAAAAAGGCCTTGAGAGAAGGTGGGGCTAAGCGAAGAGCTGTGTGAGCAAAATCCCGAAGGAAATGTATAAAAAATAATTAAGCATCGGGGTGGCCTCCAGGTGGCAGAGTGATCCAGGAGGGCCGCAGAGAACCCACCATAAAGAAATGTATAGTCGGAAGGTTTCCAGACAGGGGAGTGACCTAGAAGAACCACAGAAACCCAGTAGTACTTTATAAAGAAAGAAAGTGAATGTTGGAAGAGAATCTTATTTTGGCTAATGGCCTTCAACAAAAGGGCACAGCTAAAGCCCAGGGCACCTGGTTATGCGACCTATAGTGGGTGGACCGTGCAGTCTGACAACTGCGCCACGACCAAGGGAGCCCCATTGAACAAGTGAACTGCCTGGCTAGCTAAAGTGAAATAAGCAAAGAGGAGCTATTGGGAATGGGGAAGGAAACCAGTTGGACTGTCCTGGTTTGCAAGATGAACTTTTTTGTTAAAGAGAGTGACACTTAACCAGTTGAACATTGATATTTTGAAAGTGAACTCTGTGGAATGGAAAGGGTTCAAGCTTGGGCAAGGGAAGTCTGTGAGACCCATTGGAGAGTGCAAACAAAAGGGCTTTTGGGTTTTGGGAGAGGGAACCCGGAGAAGCCAAATAAGGTACTGTGAACTTTTGACAAGTAAATCCTGAATAGCCTGTGGCTCTTTGTGATCCCGAGTGCCATTGAACTTTGTGGCAATGGAATTCTTTAACTCCCTCCAAACTATTTTTACTGTGCACACTATTGAGTTAACCAAGTCCCATACACATTGTTGTTTTATAGAAGTGAGGGCAAGCATAGCGTTTGACACATACAATATTTTGTTTTGGACTGACCGACTTAGACTGCCCTTAGTTTACTTTCCGATAGGAAACATTCCCACCTTAGAGCTAGGGTAAGGTACGCGTTACACCATCCTGACCAGTAAAATACAGGTTTTTAAACTATCTTTCAGTTGTCAGTGTCATCTCGCAATACCATGCCTGGCTCATACTTTTCAAAGGCATTCTCCATTTCCTTCCCTTCCCCCAGTAAGTCAATGTCTCCAGAGCTCTCGTCCTCTCTAGGCTGGGCTACTATTCCTCTCTTCGCCCCCTGCAACTAATCCAGAATAGGTCTGAGAGACATATCCTTGGCCTCAACCCTAGGGACTACATCTCTCCAGCCCTAAAATCTCTCCACAGGCTGCCGGTTGCTGCCAGGATCAAGTTCAAGACCCTCTGCATCATCCACATGCCTTTCTGGGGCCTGGCACCCCACTACATCCAACTCTCCCTCCCTAAATACCTCCCTCTTAGAGTCCTGCAGTCTTTTAGCTCCAACTCTCTGTAGATCAGACACTTTTCTAAGCAGAGAGTGGGGGGAGGTGGTAGATCTCTGTTCCGCAGGAGCCTCCCTCTGTAATGGCCTCCCTGCCCCTCTAAGGCTTGGACCAGATCTCCTTAAGTTCTGGAAGCTTCTCAAGACCCTCCTATTTTCTTCTTCCTTCCCTCTCCCCCTCACCTGCTAATGCTCCCCTCTACTGCATTTTGACTGGCTGCTAAAGACTCTGGAGGACAGACATAAGAGTCCTGCTACAACTAAAAAGCAGGCAAATGTCTTCTGACGAATCTTCAAAGACTTCAACTTACACCAGGCAGACTGAGAAGAAAGCTTCAAAGAGGAGAGCTTCATCAGTGGATAGGACGGAGTCTCCATCCCCTCAGGCGAAGAAGAGGTGAAAAGTCCACCTTGGGGTCAGAAAAAGCCTCCAAGGACCTGCAAAAGGGGCATATTCACAAGAAAGGTTAAGATTTAAAATCTTCCTCTTCATTGGTGCAGCGATCACCCTCAAGGGACATCGTCCACGCCTAGACACTCTTCACCATCTACCAAGGGCCTGCTGCCGTCTAAAACGCCTGGACCGTCGACAGGAAAATTCATAGTCGACCAAGAAATCCATTACCTTTACCTCGTTGACAAAAAAATTGCCGGAGCACTTGTCCACGGAAACCCAGTCGACGGACAACCAGAAACACAGAAAAAAGCCCTGTGGACTGCCACTCCATAGTCCATGGCAGCGGACATCATTGAGGAGCCGCATGTGCAAGTAATACAGCCAGAGAATGCGCTAGGTGCACTGGAATCGCAGACTCTGCAGCTAGGGTGCTTAGAAGGAACAGCACAGCTGTTCCATATAACAGAAATGGCAGTATTGCCAGACATCCTACAGGAGGAGTTTTCAGAAGGGGAGAAACTACAGCCAGTGCAGCCTAAGAAGCATAGTCCACACTAGCAACCAGTAATGGAGGACACACCGGTTCCCTTCAACCTGGTTCTGATGCACTCTATGCACAGAATAATGGAGGAGATTCAGAGGTGACAAAGAGCAAGGCCGCTTACTACACAACCAGGTCAAGAAGAAGGCAGACCCTTGTGAAGCAGATCTCCGGCAGGCTGCGTTATAAGCAGGTCCCACACCCCACACCATTCACCACCTAGACAGCGATCATTGTATGTCAGCAGTCAACAGAGGCAGCGAATGCAGTACAGTAGGTCACCCAGACTGAGAGGAGGCATTCTGCCTCCCCACCACGGTCCTCATCACAAAGGACCAGAGAGCCCAGAGCACCATCTACCATCAGAGCCTCTAAATGGCCTGATGACCACACAGAAGACCTGAGAAAACTTGATGATCCTTTTGGGGAGTTTTCGGACACACATGGTGAAGAACCAAAGGTGGGTGAATTGACACAAGATAGACCTGACACAGAGGATCAGTCATCTCAAAGCAGAAGAAGCGCGACTCTTCGGGGATCCTCACCTCTTGCCGATAGTCTCATTTCACTCTATCATCGCAATGTCGGCAGAGATTTTCAAAATTCAAGTAGCTTCAGAAGATATCAGTCCGCTATGAGCATAGGGACAAAAGACCTCAGACAATAACTACAATCCTGTAGAGGAGCAGACAAATGTCATTGTTAAGCTCTGCCCCTTACCTCTGTCATGTTGGAACAACAGTGAAAGAGTCGTATGACACCAGGTATTCTCCCGATGCCGTATCGTGTGTACGAGAGATGTTATCCACTCAGACAACAATATCGAATTTACCCTCGTACCGAGACAGTAGATGGATGTCAGCATACCGCCATGAACACTGAACTGTAAAGCAAATCTTAAATCTGCAGAGTAATGTCTTGAAGTAAATACACATGGGTGCACGGAAACTATCTATGAACAGTCAAAATAATAAACGATGTAACTGAAGCAACAAGAGAAACATGTAATTGGGTCGGAGGATCTCATGACTATCAAAGAAACAAGTGAGAATAGGCAAAGTGAAAGTATATTTGTGGAAACACAAGGTAGAGGAGACATATAGAGGCTTGCTGTGATACAACCTAAAATGTGACTTAAGCTGCCATGGGGAAAAAGATGGACGTCAGTCTTTTGACTCTAACCGAGCTACCTCGGAAACCGACCACGGCTGCAGAGACGGGAGGCGCTGGAAAAACAGCTTTGTGTGACTGATGGAGAGGAACCTCTTGGCTTGGGGATCAAGGATGTTGATCATGGAATAATTGCAAGATACAAAGGTAATCGGGATAAGCCATGGACATGACACATTTCTCTTACATTAAGCTAAGAAGAAACCATCCACAAGTGCCAAGCATTGGATAATAGAAAATGCAGAAAGCATATGTGGGATGGCCTCTGGAGCCTTGATCACTCCAAGAGAAGTAATAGCATCAAGCACAATTAAATCAAATAGCAGTAAATAAGAGGTCGAAATTGACAAATGTGTGGTCTCCTCACACATGACTCGGAGGGTGAAAACAAGGGCTATTCATTAAGTTCCGGATGAAGATAAGGGTATACCCATACTCCCTCGTAGCTCCCAGAACAAAGAACAGGCTGCAAGGTCCACTACAAAGGAGAAACCTTGGCTAAGGGCCTGACGGATGAGAGGTGATGGACTAATTGGAGCAAGTGGGTAGTAGTCTGGCATTGTTCTCTTCACCTGGGTTTCGGTTTTCCTACGTGCTGCTAACAAGCCGAAAGTCTAAGGTTGGGCGAGAATGCCAACCAATCATATGGGTCCATGTAGCAAACTCCTATACAACATTGCACAGGCTAATCCGCTACTGTATTCTGTTATGATCAGTATTAAAAGTATTTAGAGGTAGTTCAAGGCATGCCTACTGGATAAGGGACAGCCATTGAAGCTATTAGCACTTACACATACTATAGATGCACATGTTCCCTTAAACCCCTCCCTTCAAGGTTTTAAGTTTGCCACGTAGGATGGTGTCATAGCCGATTCATATTGAGGTATAAAGCCTTTGTGTAATTAAAATTGTGTGCGAGTTTGCGGACTACTGCTTGTGGTTCGCCAGATTGCCCTACTTAATTTTGAACTGACAATAAAGTAGTACTTTGCCATATTCTTTGCGTCTGTCCAGTTATTTGTGTCTGTGGTCATTTAGTATGGTAATTCCATTCTGCATATAATAAACACTTCACGGTGTTATTGCACAATACCAATATTAGATACACTTTGGAAAGCATGGGAAAAGATTCTAGCCACCCCTCTCAACCGCAGCACAGGTGGCAAGGCCAGAGAAAAGATATATGGCTCTGGATTCAGCACCATTGTACCGAGAAAGACTGCAAAATCCAGCCTCCCCTCTCACAGCTCCACCTGACAAGGAGGAACATAAACTAGAGGCAGTGGGTAGAAAAGTCTCAGCTGCAGCTTCTTGGTTGTAAGAGCTAGTAATGCCATGGGGATGATTTCCAGGTTGGACAGAACTTTCACAGCATTTCACACCTACGAAACCGCCTGCCAGACTAATACTCGCAGATGGTGAGGCTTTCTCGGACTACATGATTGACACCTCAGTGCACGCAGCCCGTTGTGGCTTTAGACGAATGGCACACAGGCACCATCTTGCAACGTAAGGACCTGGATGAAGGCCACCAACTTTAGACCGGAGGTGTAGGCTCAAATTTTAGACATGCTGTTTGATGGGCAGGAACTATTTGGGAAGAAAATAGTCAACCACTTGAAGCGCATCAAGTCGGACACTGATACTGCTAGGGCTATCATCTCCCTAAGAGACAAAGAAAAGGAGTGTCTCCCTTTTTGAGGAGTCAGCTACAATTACGGAACATACAGCAGGTATTTTCTAGGGCAGGCACCATCGGGCTCCTACCAGACGGGAGGCAGATATCAACAGAGCTTCACACGATATCGGAGCCAAAGAGGCAAAATCTTGCCAGGACAGAGCCCAGGCCAAGAAAAATGGACTCCAGGTCAACGTGCCTCTCGCATTGCACCTCGGTGGGAGGAAGCATAACCCAACAACTGAGGCACTGGGACACCATCACTTCAGACAAATGGGTGCTGCTGGTGGGAAAAGGGGCCACACCATAGACTTCATGCAGCGACCTTGGTTGCGACCTACTCGAACGAGGAACGCACACCTTCTGGAAAAACAGAGGTCGACAAGCTAATTAAAAAAATGGCAATAGAGCGTGTTCCGCTCCAACAAAAAGAGAAGAGTTTTTACTCTCACTTCTTCCTGATAAAGAAAAGATTGGGCAGTGTCGCCCAATTCTGGATCTAAGGGCCCTACACAAATGTGTTCCCTCAAATTCAAAATGACGTCTTCCCACCTGGTCCTCCTATGGCTCTACAAGAGCGATTTCCTGGCCACATTACGTCTAGAAGACGCCTACTTTCATGTCCCCATCGACCCCTCCTACATGCCTCTCCTTCGGTTCTCTGTTGGTGACCAACACTTCCAAATCAAGGAGCTCCACTCCAGTTGCTGCCCATCGCAGATGATCGGTTGTACATGGTTTTCCATACCTAGATGACTGGCTCATCAAGGGCGTTCGCCTTAAAGCATCGTAGGAGGCAGTGGAGAAGACAACAGCTCTACTTCAAAATCTAGGCTTCTCAATCAACGAAGACCAGTCCTCTCCGGTACCAGCACAAACGTCCATCTTCCTGGGGGCAGATCTGGCTACTCGAGTCCCAAGGGTATGTCCATCTCCACACTGGGTGACAACAATGCAGAGTCTAGTCGCATGGTTCCAAAGGAAAACAGGCTCCACTGTAAGACAATACAAATCCCTCCTGGGCATGATGTCGTCCTGTATCTTCCTACTGCCAAATTGCAGGCTGAAGATGAGACTGCTTCAGGAGGAGCTAGACAAGCAATGGGTCCAACACAGAGGATCATGGGAGGACATTGTGCACCTCACGCCACCATTCCACAAGACCTTGAAATGGTGGGCCAAAGACACCAATCAGCTAGAGGGCATGCCTTTTCAAATACCCACATCAACACTACTCTTAAGGACGGACACCTCGCTGTCTGGGTGGGGTGCCCACTTAGGTGATCTACAGGCCAGCATAGTGTGGTCACAAGCAGTATCCTACCTGCACATAAATGTGCTGGAACTCAGGGCCATCCGATGGGCACTGAGATCTTTCCTGTCAGTACTCAACGGGCAGGTGGTGACCGTGCAGACTGACTACACGTTGATGCACTACACAAACAAGTGGGCACAAAATCCAGCATCTTGTCACTAGAGGTGCAGAGACTGTGGAATTGGGCATTGCAACACAGGATCCACATGAGGGCAGAACACCTTCCTGGGAAGGACAACATACTGACGTACAAACTCAGCAGGTAATTCCTACAATCCCACAAACTGAGCGATTGAGAGCTGGATAAGCTGTTCCGCAGGTGGAGGAGCTTGAGATAGACCTATTTGCAAAGAAAATGCAGTCAATTTGCTTCCAGATACCCAGAGCTTCCTTCCGACACCCTTTATACTGCATGTGCCCCGCAGAGTGAATGAACGATCATGATAGCCCTGACATGGGCACATCAGATATGGTACACTGCACTCCTTCAACTGGCACGGGAGATCCCTATCCATCTCCAACGACATCTCCTGTCACAGCACAAGGGCAAGTTGCTCCACCAAGACCCTGCCAGTCTGTATCTCAGGTGCTGGTTCCTCAGCAGCAAACATTCCACAACCTCACACTAGACTCTGCATGCTGGGGCATACTCCGAGCAACCCGGCCTCGTCCACATGGCGAACATACGCCAAGAAGTGGAAGTGCTTCAAGGTGTGGTACGCAGGTATGAGTACAGATTCCCGGCATCGGTTGAACAAATCTTACCTTCTCTATTACAGTTGGCAAAGAGTGGATTAGCAATCTCATTCATCAAGGTTCATCTTTTGGCCATCTCTGCTCATGCCAAAAACCCTCATAGGGACTCTTTGGTCTCGGATTCGGCAGTCAAAGCCTTCCTAAAAGGTTTGAATGCGCACCTTCCCCAGGGAAAGAAAATCTATCCCTTCCTGGAGTCTTTACATGGTTGTGGCAGCGCTAATGACGGCGCCCTACAAGCCAATTCACAGATGTGACATAAAGTTCCTGTCTTAGAAGACAGCATTTTTAGTTGCCATCACGTCAGCCAGACGTAATGGGGAACTGCAGGCACTCCATCGAACCACCATTTACCACCTTTCAAAATGATAGTCATCCTCTGACCTTACCCTAGATTCAGTCGTAAGGTCCTATCTGAGTCTACACTCTCTGAGCAGATTGTATTACCTACTGTAAAGAAGGCATGGTATCAAAGTAGGAAAGACATAAGAGACCACAGTTCAAGAGTGTTCATTGAACTTTATCAAGGCGCCTATCTAAACCTAAATCTAAGATGGGAGCAAGCTACAACCATCAAAATAATAATAATGCCGTACTAGTGGAGTCTTGTCAAAATAAAAGGGCCTATACTTAAAAAACACTATAGCCAATCCTTGCAGCTAGGTTACTAACAGTGTGGGGTAATGTAAATGTTCACAAAATGGTAAGGATGTTCGGGCCCTTGGCCTCCCTTCCCCATATTTTCAGCATAGGACAAGTCGATTCACTCAAGCCTAGCACACTCCTGGGATTCATTGGCACCAGGACACAGTTGAATTACACGCATCAGGGCCTGCTATTCCCAAGTCTTTTAGATTATCTAAAGTCTCTTGATCCAGGGGGCCTGATCTATCAAACAAACAAAAAAGTTTGTATTCAAGTATGGTGATTAACTCTTCACCCTGGATCCTCTTCCCCCCCCTCTTAGCCGGGCACTGATCCATTGTCTACCATCTTTAGTTTGGATCCCCCTCTTCCGGGCTCAGATCCTCTTCTGTATCAAACAAACAAAGTTCCCTTCCAAGTATTCAAGTAGGGCGATTCACTCTCCACCCTGGATCACCCTCATCCGGGCTCAGATACCTTTTCTACAATAATCTTTTCTCGGGTGCCTTGCGGTTCGCCCCCTCATATCCTTTTTACACAATTAGTCTTCCCCAGCCGGGCTCGGACCAATTACAATTCGTATTTAGCAATCAAAGACTTTTGAATTCGCACAGGGTTCGGCTTGACCCGTTGCAGGACCACTTCGATTTCATAGTTCACAATTTTACATTCAGTTGGATGCATAACCAAGTCCTTTGAATGACCACCCACGTGGTGCTGGAATCACTCCTTGGATATTCAATTATATTTACGTTGCTCATCACATACGTCTTGCATTCTGTTCTTTGCAGATTCTTTCATTCAATTTTGCCGCTTCCAACCTCGGTTCTAACACAGACCGGTCTGCTATGGGTCTCCCCGACTAAATGGCCGTGCTGACTGTGCGGCAATTGCTCCTCCCCGCCTCGGCTATCAATGCGGGAGAGCCCCAAGAACCTTTGACACACAATGCACCTTTCTGCAGCTTTAATTCCCGGTCTTAGGTTTCTTATCCTCAAGGGCTTCTGAAAGTAGCGGTTTTCTTCCTCTGAAAAGGCCAAGGACAATTCCCTCATTGCAACCCTTTCTGGTCTTGCCGCCTTTCTCCTCGTGTTAAACCGCCATCTCGGAACTGCAGCTGCCTCTTGTGTTTTGCCTTGCTCAGAGTGTGCTTTCGTGCTCTGCCTTTTTATCTGTGTGCAGAAGTGTGATGGAAGTCAGGTGTGTGTGTGTCTGACTCTGCCTGACCCTTGTCTTGCGACGTCCGGTATACAGCTTGGGTGTTAGTCCGTTTTATCTCACAGTGAGCTCTCTGTGAAACAGTGTTCATGTTGGGAAATGGGGGTGGGTTTAGTTCCTAGGTTTCCTACTTGGTAGGATAGGGAAAAGGTGTTACAGGGAAGGGGATACTGCGTCTCAACCTTCGGTGTCCCACTTCCACTCCCTGAAGACCCTTCATCCAGGTGATCCTCCCGAACTGGTCCACCCCCAGGAACTGGATCCAGTAGTGATGGCCGTGCCCTAGTCACCTGGATGACGGATCCCAGCGGACTAGCGAATGAGACACCTTCAGGTTTCTCACACTACACTCTTCAGCAATCATGCAACTGCAGCTGAGCGAACACTGCATTCACTGGGCATGGTGAGTACACTAAAGTTCTACATGCGAAGCATAAAAGATTTCAGGGCCTCCAAGAGGATTTTCAGGACGTAGCAATGGCCGATGGATCTCCAAACAGGATCCGGCACGTTGGGTCTCCAGCTGTATCACCCACTGCCACCAAATAAGAAACGCCCCACTACCGTCCATGCCAACAGCACACTCCACCAGGGCAAGAGCGTCTTTGGCAGCGTACCAAGCTGGTGTATAGCTAAAAGACATATGTGGTGCGGCCACATGGAATACGCTCCACATGTTCGCACAACATTACTGCTTGGAAGAGGACAGGAGAAGGGAAATGGCAGTAGGACAGGCAGTGTTTCAGCACCTATTTGCTTAAGGTAGGAGCAGCCTAAGGTTCTTTTACAGTTGTCTCCTTAACCCGCTTTCCCATTGCTGGTGTAACTATGCTAGGCTTGTTTTCTCCAAGTGGGTTTTTCTACTGTTGTGTGTATTTTACAGTAATAGACGGGGAGATATATGTATATATGTATCACACACACAAATGTCTTGCTATCACACATTCATACTCCTTTTGGACTGCTTGGTATTCTATTCAAGCATGTGAATCTATGAAAGAGCCAATGCTGGAGTAGTACTAGTTACTTACCTGTAACTGTATTTCTCAAGAATTGGTATCTTTCATAGATTCACATGCGCCAGCCTGCCTCCCCTCGGGAGTGGCTGCTCCTTTTCTGTAGTCAGTCAACTGTCAGCCTACACAGTTCAAAATCTGAAGGTGGCTGACTGGGATGGAGCAAGCGCCCTGCCACCTCATTGGTTAGGGTATTAAAGGACCAAAGGAGGTGGAGGGGACTGCACAAGTGAGTCTACACAGGCCCTCTAGGGCTGGGGTGTAGTAGTTTCTTAGGGAAACGTTTTAATATAGTTTATAATTATTTAAATGAACGAGGATTCCCAGTCTGACGACAGGGAATATTCAAGCATGTGACTTTATGAAAAATACCAATACTGGAGAAATACAATTGCAGGTAAGAAACTAAGACTTCTTTCCTGGTATACTCGCCTGCCAGGAAGAAAAACTCCTTCAACTACATTTGGTCTTGGTGGCAAGGTTTGTTCCAAGATTCTCCACACCAGTATCCCATGTGAGGAGGCTGAATAATGGGTGCCTCTTTTTATAGTGTCTTGACTCTTGTCAATGTGGGTAAAGGAGAATTGTGCCCAAGTTGCCCCTTGACTGCTTCTTGATACCCCCTTGCTGTTGGCAATGTGGGTTGCAGGTTTCCCCAAGTTGGTATCCCATAAAAGGGGATTTGCGCCCTTGTTGCCTTTATACTGCTGCTTTACAGCCTCTTGGTTGATGGCAATGCAGCGTGCAGGTTTCCCCAAATGTATATATAAAAGGGGAATTGCGCCATTGTCGTCTCTTTACTTTATTTGTTGGGTATTAAAAATGATTGGTTACTGCCAAATGTCCTGTTCGGAGCGTCCTGGGGTCACCTTTAAATTCAGCCAAACTCACTGGTCTCCTTTGGCATTCCTGCTTCACTTTCTACTGCTGCAGCGGATCCTCTGTATTCTGTCCACTCGGTTGCCAGCTCACACGTAACTTCAGCAGTCTGCACGGCTCTTCTCTGGAGCTCTGCTGACTGCGCTTGGCCTTCGCATCTGCCCGCACACCGAAGCAACTCACGTTGGGTTGGGAGCACGTCTCCCATACAGCTGGGGACCTCTTATCTTCATTGACTCTTGGTCCTTCTTCCTCGTCCTAGTACCACTGGCATTATGGATCTTGGAAGCCCATAATGGATTGCATAGCAGTTACATTGGTTTGCTCTGCTTTACAATATGTAATCAATACTTTAGGGAGAATAGGGTAATCATGAGTTAGAGGTCACCCATTCCCCCTTATGAGTCTCCTCCCATGTGATCCTCCACATAATACCGCCCCCAAGGTCGGGATCGGATAGCAGCTGCCTTTCCCTGGCCACATGAGGAGCCCATAACAGGGTCTTAGTAGTGTACTCACTAGATTAATCACACACCGCACTCCATAAAAAGTGCAAGCACGTTCACGACCAAAGCATGTGTCCTAGCGTTTCTACCTGTTTACATCCTCTCCAGCAGTGTTCCTTGGTCAATAAGCCGATAGGGTGTAATATATTTGCTGTACTATTTTATATTGGATTTCCCAGTGTTTGATATTATGAGAGACATGATTGATCAAAGAAAAGCAAGCATACACAGCATCGCAATCCTATTATCTCATTTAGATCCTCTGACCACAGTTTGGCCAATGCGCCATTTCGATTTAGATTATTGGGTATGCTAAGTCTCTGTATCTAGTGTATTTTCGATTTCCATGGAGAACGTCTCCCTGTCATGTGTATGATCAGATATTACCTTCTCTACGTGCAAAACTGGAGATCTGTGGGATAACAATTCTCCTTGATGGAATGTCAGGACTGTTTGAATTTGTTCAGCAGGTTTAGGGACAACATCTTCGCATAGATGAGCAATATGGTTGTCTCGTCACTGTGTTTCCTGTCTGAATGGTATTGACCATCTGAGGAGCAGCATTCGTGTAGATTTTATGTCAATTCATGGCGGCACAATCCTTAGAGATGGAGAGGTGAGTCGCAGCATCTGGTGCCATCTTTGAAGCGTGCGATTGATAATAAGGTGTTATTTAATAGGTTTAGGGATCAGTTCAGGTGGTCGAGCTGGTATTACGACTGTGGTGAAGGGGCGCAGCTCAGTCGGTTCAATTGATCTTCAGCTGGTTGTATCTGAAGTGAAAAGCCATCGTTTTATCCAGCCTAATTGTGCTACTTGTTTATACATCCTGCACGACGGTAGGGCGGGTCCTCAAATTTTGCTGGCTTGAAGAATTTTGATTCACTCTAGCCGCCTTTTGACTCTAAATTAATTGACCAATATGTTTGTCGAGGACTTTAAACATCCCCCGTGGGGGGTATTTGACGATTTTTTACAAAGTTGAAAGAATGATATCCAGACCTATCTTCCCGGTACCATCACTTGCAGTTCCTCATGCAACTTTGTGGAACTGGATACATTAATTCTGGAAGCACGTCTCGTGCATACATCAGACAATATGCAACACATTCTGTCGATCTGGGAAACATCTGTATGGCTCTGTCACAAGAAAAATAACTAACTTTGACTTCTCAGCAACAACATGTAATACACGTAAAATATTAACATATGGGGATTTTAATTTTCTGCCCCTCAAATCGTTTGACCATGTCCCAGTGTTGGACATAGCCGACATGCAGTACTAGATGTTTGGGCCATTTAGTCATCTGTTGATTAGTCTGAAAGAGCAGATCTGAGCTTCTGTAGTATTGGATGAGATTGCCAGTGTATACGTAAATTGTCATGTGTATTGTGCCCTCCACTCACTGTAGTGCTTGCCGGGTGCTGAGGCTTCTCGGAGAACGTATTTTGTACCTGTGTCTAGGATATCATTACCTGGGAACAAGAGGAGAAAGAATAGTGTGTGCTGCCAAATTTGCCCTGGTGGATTGGGAATATGGCGGTGGGTCAGAGATGGCTTTTGCTTGAGTGTGTGACTGCTCTCGCTGCTGGTAGAGCAAGAAATGGTGAGCGAATCGGCTGCATTCATATGAAGGCAGTACAAGCATGACGGTATTCTGGCATGTCATTCTACTTCTGAAAGACTTGGGGCTACGTGGTTATGTGTTGGGCGCTTCTACAGCAATACCTCTTGCAGTCCCCGATCACATTTTCTGACTGAGCGGTCTCTTAGAGACTGCAGTGGACAAAAATCACTGAAGGCGAGGAGGCAGACCATGTCATGAGCCCTCAGTTTTCCCTTCCAGAGCTTTGATCCCTTGAACAGAGACTCATGCAGCAAGAGGCAACCTATTTTCACAGCTAATTTCACCCTCCCAGTCTAGACTTGCATGCATCTCAGTAACTCCTTGAGCAAAAGGTGTGTAGAAATCCTGTCTTTAATTACCTGGATTTCATAATAAGCTTGCAGACATTCCAGCTCTGTTTGTGTTGGAGGCTCTCTGTTTTGAAAATAGATTTAAATTTTTGAGCAGGAATTGCACTCTCCCACACAGCCACCCAGTTCAGTGCATCAAATTGTGAGCATAATCCATCCCTCCTTCTCTCTTCTAAGCGCCCTTCTGTGAGCAGCAGCGCTCCTGTGACAGTAAATAATTGCTTTCTCTGTCATGTTAGATATGCAACTATCCACTGTTTAACAGATCATACGGGATGTGACCTGATGCTTCAGAAATAATGTGGAGTTTCCTGAATGCCTTATTGTAACTTGTGTGGACAGCAGGCGCTAGTGGTGGGGTATGTCCGGCCGCTACCTGACATGTCTCTCTAAGGGTAGTCGAGGCGGGATCATGCAAGCCTGCTACTTCCCCAGAGATACAGTACCTCTGAAGCTGCCTTGCAAAATGTACCCGCAACCTGGGGAATTTGCAGCCCAGTAGTACAGTTTAGAAATGACTGTCTGCAAAGCCATGGCACTTGAAGAGCTCAAATAAAATGGATCTGAGAATTGCCTAAAAAGTAGAGCAGCAGCTCTGCGTGCCACGCTTAAGTGGTCCTGGTGTGAAGCCATCCACACCAAAGCACAAGAGATGCAGAGCCATGCAGCATCGCAGAGGAGTTTCCAATATGGTGCCTAATGCAACATGCACATTAACTCCTTGCTGGCCCTCATTGGAGATCATCTGAACCATCCTGTAGTTAACCCGTCAGGAGGACACCATGGTAAGGGCATAATGTGGGGGGATTAAGTAGTGCTTGTAGGATAAAGAATCAGAGTTGACATTTCAATCTAAACTGCTGAACAGTTCAGATGGGGAGAGAATCCCAGACGAGGCGGGAGTGCTTGCTTGTGCTCCCTTGCCTAAAGAGTCCAGTAGGAAGGATCCTGAGAAGGAGTGGCTAATGGAACAAAGTTGTAACCTTTCAGGGGAAGCTGAAGGAATCCAAACTAGACTCATTCCCTGCCTGGCTACCCTGGAAGACATTAACAAGGGTGTTTGGAATGGTGTTCCCCATTTAAGGGAATTGGTGGCCAAAGGCCTTAGATCGGTCAGCAGCTACCCCAAGGTAAACTGGGGAAGGACTTGATTCCATGGCAGGAGAGGTAGATAATATTGGCTACCTGACAAGGTCCATAATGAGAGGGGGTTTTCGGGGGGAATCCACAGTACTTATTAATAAACCTGAGCAAAGTCAAGGCATAGGCAAGACCTGTTGGAAATGTGGATCCAATGTAAGGTCTAGGCGAGACCTATTGAGAAACCTGAACCAAAGCTAGGTCTAGGCAAGATCTTCTCGGAATTCTGAAGCAAGCCAAGGACTGGAAGGCGCCTAGTGTGAAAACCAGTGCATCCCAAAAATTTGGTTAAGAATTCATAATAAATCAGAGAAACATGAAGGCAAAAGAAGTTCATAGCAAAATCTCTTGTTAAGTGGAGGAGTCGTCTTTGAGGATAAGACTGTAAAGGAGGTCTTGAAAGTGCAAGGTTAAAACGGAGAGCAAAAAAACTTGACTGGGGGTAACTGCTGAAAGAACCTTTCCAGAGGAATACTGTGTTGCTTTCATTTTAATAGGCTGGGACTTTAAAGAATATATTTGTGAAATGTAATTTTCGGATAAAACCTTGGAGCATTTACGTTGTTAGATTATGGTAGCCTGTATGCTAAGGACTCATTGAGATTAGGTGTTTGGGCCTTTGAATTGGCCAGCTTTTTTGAAAGACTGGTATATATGAGAACACCCAAGAATTGGTTACAAACTATCATTTGAGATTAAACCACCTCAAGTGCCTGGCACATGTAGGAAACCTCACTTTATGTTGATATAACCTTTGCACTGTTTACCTTTTCTACAATCCTCATTTTTGTAGTACTTGCCCTTGGAACCTGTGGATGCTTATCCAACCCCAACACCCGAAGTATTAGTTAATAATGAATACTTGGCCTGAAGCACCACAGACTGGTTAACATGTATCATTGCTTAGCCTTCCACAGAAAGTAGAGAAGACTCCGAATTTCTTCCTCCACATATCACCACAGACTACATCCTAATTAGAAACGTTCTCCTCTGGAAGAACTACAGAGTTGGTGTTTGTACACTGCAAAGACTTTTTGGTTCTGCCCATGTGTTCTTTCAGCTTCCTACATGCCACAGAAAACGAAAAGCCCTCTCCCCAAAAGTATGAAAATCTATTTCCGCATTTGAGTGGCTCGCTTTGAAGGGGCTCTCCTCAAACGAACACTCACCCCACCATATCGCATAGTCAACCTCTGAGTCCTCTTGGCCTTTCAGAGTTCATGTAAATGCAGTCATGAAGAGCGGCATCTGTGCCCGATCTGAGGAATGTTCCATCTGCTGCTCAACACCCTAAGGGTAGTCCTTACGGTTGCTGTTACCTCTTGACTTCAATACTGCAGACTAAATCTCACATCATGTGGACTGCGGCACTCTGATCAACACTGACCACCTCTGCCCCCTCCCTCACTCATCCTCCTCTTTGTGGAAGGTGCGTGGTCAGCAATTGCACATCTCCATGACCAATACATCATCTCAGCTCTGAACAGTATCATTCCTCGCATTAGATTAGAATGTCAGCATGCAAGCCTGGATGTTGCAGCATCAAGAGGCATAAATCGACATGTGTATAACTTTATTTTGAACCCAAGCATCATATAGCATGAGATTTAAAGAACACCTGCAGATGTAGTTCCATTACGAAAGAGCAGGGGCAAGGCTGGCAGCAATAGACCAGGAAACCTAACTCCCATTGTGATAGTTATTTGAATTACTTTTAAACGAGAGGATGGTAGAATACGTATGAACCTGTCGGATACAATCGACATGGTTTCACTTGTGCACCATATTTATTTGATTGGGGGTGAGCAGAGAGGTTGGTGTAGAAAAGGTGAGGGCTGTGGCCCAGTTGATTTCGGTAACGTATTTGATACTGCTCAAGCACAGATGTTAAACCAGCTTCGAGTTCCTAGATTGGTAAACTGAGCTAGAAGCTGGCCCAGTGGCAAGTAGCAAAGAGTGAGTGCTAGTAAAAAGGAAGTCGTCCCTTACAAGAAAATAGCAAGTGGCATACATGATTAAAATGTCCAAGTCATTTTATGTAAACCCATTCTGAAACTAGGGACAGAGTATGGAACAAAGGTTGCCAGTAGCGTGACCGTAAATATCTCCTCACAGTGATCGTAGCAAATATCTCCCAGTGAGGCACTCTTGGCATAGTCGCACAGTGAGGTTTAGCGTTCAGTATTGCAGTCGTGATGTCTTTTGTGAGGTGCCCATGTTAGTCCTGCACGAAGGATCCGTTTTCAGTTGTGCAGTAGTGATTGCTATCACTTGTTTTGGTCCTGCAGTACGGGTCATTTTCACTATTGCAGTGGTGATGCCTGTGAGGAGCGCTTGCATCAGTCCGTCTCCTTGCACTGTTCGGATCCTGTCTGAGCTGCACGTCTTTCTGTTTTGCATGGATGGTCACCTTGTAGTTTTGCAGTGTTGATGTCTTGTCCTGTAGACGTTGCTCTTGTCTCAGTCCTGACGTGTGTGCCAACTTCCCTTAATGCAGTGAACTTGCCCAGCGCTGAGAGTTTCATTTGTTTCACACCTGCTCAGAGCGGAAACTTCGAGCCTTGCGATGGTAGAGTCCCATCTTATTGAGGTGCACTTTTTTGTCAATCCTGCAACGAGAGTCCTATTAAGTTATCATAATGGTGGCGCCCTGCGTGGCATGAGCTTGCTTCAATCCTGTTACGAGAATCGAATTGCAGAACTATGCAGTCTCGGGACAGGTGTAACCTAGGATTACTCTGCATTGCAAAAAACAGAGTTGAGTACCACAGTGATCGAATTGTACGCCCCAAACTGCAGTGGTAACACCCCCTTCATACCTATTGTGCATATCTCGCAATAAGACAACTGTAAATAAACACACAACCTTTCCATATTGTGCACACTCCCAATTTAGAAAACCACATATTTTGTACGCATCTCTAGTCCACATTTCCAAAGCCTTTTGGGAATCCTGCTCTAAAATTGCGACTTGCTCGTTGACCGATAAGTGCACAGCAGATGCCGCCATGGCAGCCTCTTTTGGAGATATTTACCAAGTCCCACCGAACAGGCCGATATAAGCCTGCTCTAGTTTCTGGCATGCTGCAAATGGGGAAAGCTGTTAAATACACTTCTGTGAACCCTTCTGAGCCAGTACCTGCCCCCCCCCTTTACAGCCCACCATCTGTTCACTACTACACCCCCTGTAGCACTTGAATGAGCCTGGTCTCCGCACACTCTTATAAAAGTCAGAATAAATGGACACACCCCAGTAGGGAATGAGACCAGGAGAAGGATTGCAAGTTGAGCAAAGTCTTTATAAACAATGTGGGCATACAGAGAACTCTGCTGTCCCGAGAGCGCTCTGCCAAACATTACAACAGCATCACATTGTAAGGGTACATTTCATCATCAATGACTAACAGTATAGGTGATGAATGCTACATGATAATTTGTTCACTACAAAGTTACATTATAGAATATAGTGGGTTGATGCAGCTTGATTGGTTGGTGCCAGGCTATTGCTTCTCGCAGCACGTGGGTCAGCTGGGCTCATCTGAAGGTCTGAGGTGCAAGGTGCAGATCTGCTAACTAATCTCTTTATTCTGACAACACAAAAAAGGCTAGAAACAACTAATCAACATTAAACCTTACATTTAGTGGAGGAGCTATAAAGTTCAGCTAACAACTCTACGCTTTGCCCCCAAGCAAACTTAACGCATATTGTCCTAATCCAGGCGCCCACCTTGAAGGGGTTTGATCTACCTGATGCCTCATGATACGGGTTGATGGGTGTTATTTCTACATTGGATATATGGTGTAGGAGGATTTAGGATTTATGTGGGTGCTTACTCTGGTCACTGCATGGGGTTAGATGTGCATCTGCATCAAAGAGTCATAGAGATCTGGCTGCTGTGAGTTGTGGGTGCGAGAGTGGATGTTGAGAGGGCAATGAGCTCACAGGAAGAGAAAGATGCAGGCTATTTGCAACAATACATGGCTGCGCTTCCGTGAGAAAGGGGTCTGCGCGGAGTGGCGAGAGTCGGAGGGCGGGAGGTTGGGCTGGTGGCGCACAGCTCTGGACAGGGGGAGGGAGACATTTTTAGAGATCATTATCAGGCCTAGTAAAAGATGGCGTTTTGGGATGGCACAAAATGGAGTCTATGTGCAGGATCAGGGGGAAAGGCTTTGTTTCTTTGTATTGGTAGTTATTTTGGTGTTTTGTTCCGAATTAGGTAAACAAATAAACAATTGGGACATCTCCACCTTTTGCAGACGTGAGACCCATTTCAAGCGGGAATGTAGGGAAGCTTCAGAAAAGACCACTGCTCCCCTTCACACTGTAATGTGATTCTCATTAACCGAAAATGTTAACTATTCCCTGCTACCCTAAATGTTATGACCATACCAAACAACATATCTCCAGGAAACAACTCTTCATGTTTATGCTTCTGGGGCAACACCTAGAATCCACACATCAAGCGAAATTATGTAAGAGATGGGGTGACCAGGGATTTGGTTCCATATACTCCACATACACCAGAGGGGTACTTATTTGGATAGCAAAGGGGGTTCCTTTCACTGCAGACTCTGTTCAGAAACATAGCGAAGGCAGGGTGGTGATATTCTCTGGACTGGAATCAAGACAGATTTGTCTTATTATTGTCTTGCCCCGAATGTCAACACTGCACCCTTCATTACCAGATACTTGAATATGAGCTAAACACAGAAGCAATTTGAGTATGGGGAGGGGATTTTAATTATTTGCTGCACCCCCCAACTCGATAGATCCACTTTGACAAACCAAACCATCCCACGCTACGACAGCATTGCAGCTGGTCTTAACTATACCATATGGCGCAAATACTACCCACACAATAACGCATACTCATTCTACTCTCACCCACACTGGCCTTGACTACATATTCAATGGAAGGGAACATGCACATATGAGCGAACCACTTACCTGGTTAGACACTCTCACCCCAGACCCACCTATTCCCACATTACGGCTCAACCCCATAACATTGACCGATAGCTGAGTTATGTCATTGCCGAAAACATTGGGAATGTCCTCATTAACAATCGTAATACGGACTTGAATCCTCACATACTATGGGAAACACTAAATAGTGTTTAGAGGGATATTCATTTCCACCATGTTGGGAGTCCGCTTAACATTACATGCTCAACTGACGCAATTAGAAAACCAAATATGTGCAAAGGAGAACTCCCAGACTAAGGGAGATAAAGTTGAAACCTATCTTGGCGAGCTTAGAACGCGATGCCTTGCCACATGGCATAGACTGGGAAAACATGAACGCAAGGTGTAGTCTGGAAAACTTCCATAAAATGGATAAAAAAAATCAGGAAAATGGCTCTCATGGCTACTAAATGAAGAAAACCCTAGGCCCACCATAAACTCTAATCTGATGGATTCAGGTGAGTTGGGGTACACAAAAAGAGATTGACTCCTTTAGACAATACATCAACTTATATAAATGACAAGAACTGGGCTGACATGTGAAAGCTCATCAAACTACCTGCTTTCATGGAGGAACAGTCTCAGGCACTAGATACCACTATTACCATTAAGGAAATCTGCGAGGCAGTGGCCTTCCTGGGCACGGGGAAAACACCAGGATCTGACCAATTACCAGTTGAATTTTCTAGGCTATTCCGAGACCAATTATTACAACTACGATTGGATGCTTACCTGTATGCCTTTGATAAGGGAACATTGACATCTACAATGAGAGAAGGTCTGATAAATCCCCATCCTGATACCTGGAAGGGACCCACAGAATACAGCATCTCATCGCCCATTATCTATGCTCAACACTGACACAAAGATAAGTAGCACAATCCTAGCCAACCCAGACCAAGCAGGCTTCATACCTGAAAGGAACACTAAACAAAACCTGCACAGGATTCATCAGGTCATAGCGGAAACCCAGAAATATGAAAATCACTTCATTATATACCTAGATGCTATTAAAGCATTCAACACAGTGGATTGGGAATGGATGTTTGCTAAACTAAAGCGATTTTGGGCATGGAGATGCCCTACTGAGATGGATTATTATACATAGATCCAACGGCTAGAATTAGAACTGGTAAAATTATCTCGGAAGCCTGGGATATCCCCCAATGAAGGAGATGGGGATGCCCACTCTCCCCAATACTGTTTGCTCTGGTGATGGAGCCATTAGCGTGCTTATCAGAGAACAATACAATTATTTGGGTATATTGATTGGACGGGAGTGTCGCCCAATTTCCTTATATGTCAGACGTCTTGTTGTACCCAAGTGACCCTTCGGAATCAATCCTGTATATTCTAGAGATATTCAAGATCTTTGGTAGACTCTCGGGACTACATATTAATCCCCCTACACTATAGTAAGTGTATCACACCTGGAAATCAAGTTACCCACAGACTAAAATTGTGTCCTGACACGTTCCGGTATCTCTGTATTAATATACATCGAGACACCCAAGACTTGCACATAGACAACACGCACAGGGTACTAGATTCAATGGATGGAATAAATTGCTGCCTTTGTTGATGAGCAAGGTGACCATAATTCAATCAGTTGTCTTGTCATGATTCCTGTACCACTTTGCCAATGTTACCTTTTTGATCCCTACAGTTTAACACCCTGCATAAAAAACTAGTAAAGCTATGGTGGGGACATTGGCCACATCGAATTGCCTTGCAGATGCTCCACCAGAGGTTTGAGAGTCCCAGATTTTGAGACGTTTTATATGGCTGCTCAACTACAGTATATGGCCATGTGGCTTTCCGACTACATGAATTCTGTAATAAGACTTCTGGGGCACTCACTTGAACCACACGTGCTGAAGGAGGCCTTGTGGCTACATCGGTCCAGATCAGGACTTGCAGCCCTGATCAAGACAGGAATTCAGGCCTGGAAAAGAACATGGAGCCAACTGCGAATGAAATCGTCCCCCTGCCACTATTACAATACTCGCAATCACATTGGGAATCACAAGGGGTAGCAACTAGGAGGCATATGGATGCGGATGGTAGGTTAATGACATTTGATACACTGTGTAACACCCAGGGAATCCATACAGGACCGTTTTTAACTTCACACTTACCGAAAGAGCCAAAAAACTATGGGTGTGTGGGAGGGGAGGGGGTGTGCTGACTGAAAGGTGCCAGGACGACATATTAGGGGCGTTACACAGATTTGGTAATGGGACTAAGAGGATCTCGCTTATATACGAGACCCTGATCGACAAAGACTCGCAGACTGATTAAAGCAGCATGGTAGGAGGACATGGGAAGCACATTTGAGGATACTGAATGGGAGTCGAGCCTTACCCACCCTAAGAGGGTATCGAGAAACCAACGCTTTAAACTAATACAATGGAATGTGTGCCCCAGGGTTCCCTTCAGTTGTCCCAAGTGCCAGGTGGTAGATGCCGAAATGCTGTGGACTTGCCCGCAGATTTCCCGTATTGGGAAGAAATCAGTCCCTGGTTGACACATATCAAGCTACCTCAGCCACGGCAGACTCCTGCAGCATTCTTCCTCGGCCTCGGGGCAGAGAGCTCACTAGGGAAACTGACAGGCAAGATCCTTAGCTTAGGCAGTTTCGTGCTATAAGAAGACTAGCAATTTTATGGAAGTCACAGCAGGCCCAGATTCCCCGACAATGGCTTCATGATCTTGGCAGATGGGGGAGAGCAGAACTGAACACCTTGCATCACATGCAATGGGAAACCACACACAACCAATAGGCAAGCAGGAAGCAGTGGGAAACCATTCTCCTGGCCATCAGCCCCACAACTGATGAGAAACCTCCATGATTACCTGGGCCAGATCACATTTCCAAACCTTCACTTACGACTAGGCAACAAAATGTATGACCCACGGAGACCTACGGGCGCTGATGGGAGCCTATCAGAGTACAGATAGCGAAAGGAACGTACATGGGGTATCACTGATATGATGACTTGATATGCCTGAACGTGAGGGGGCGCCTCTCCTACTGTATTATTTTTTATGCTTTGTCAATGTAAGCGTGGTGAGACATGTTTTCACTTTTTCTGTTTGTTTGAAATTAAAATAAAGACATTGTTTAAAGAAAAAGAAAAGGCATTGTCTTAACGCACCATGAAGGAGACAAAACTGAAAACCAAAACGTTGTTGATAACCTACAGGAGACTTGCATAACTTGAAGTTCCTATGGCGCATTTGTTTTTTTTTTTAGTGCTCCAACGAAAGACCACAACTTTTAGAGGATACTGGTCAAGCATACGCTTTGCAGTTCTGTGCACCATATGTAACAATGGAACCCAACCTTGAACTATCCGCCATCAAATCTTTATTTTTTGCATGCCTTGATAAGAAATTCCAGTATTATGAACATGCCTTTGTATGAAATCTTTTATATTCCAATCTACTTCATGAAGGCATACACGAAAAACAAAAGGTCCCTCAGTACAGGCATGATTTATTCAATTGAAAGGAATGTCTTTTGGTTTCCACCATAACATGTTCAGATATCAAAATCACACCCATAAATCCTGGAAATGGGGAGTAATGCATAAAACCAAAATGCACAACTCCCATAACGTTGAAACCCAATACTTTCCCCATACAAAGGTGCCTAGGTCTGTAAATGTATAATAGTGTATGTGAAGCCTTACATTTGTAACAAGCGACCTCATACTTCACTACAATGTCGTGAGCAATTTCAAAACGTTTCAAAGCCTCATCTCCTCGTCTGACTCCATATGTACTAATGTGCAGCCTCTTATACTACTTCCTTAAATCAGAGTGCTATTAGTAAAATCAAGGGATAAGACAAATCTGTACCTCCACTTTCCCAGTCACTGTAGCTTCCTCTCTCGCACCCGTTCCAGCACCATGACTCATGTTTCCCTCAAACGTTGCGGCCGACCTGTAAGTAATCTCCTCAAACCTGGGAATACTTAAAAACAAATGCCTACTCACCATGAAGAAAATGTTCTTGCAGAGTTGGCATTGGGTAAACCAAAATGTAGCCTGTTAAGAAACATCACTTTGTGAGCTGCGAACAGGACCAAGGTGTGAAGTCTGATTAGCATAGACATTTTCTATAGCGTTGGGAGGCAGGATCACCAGGAAGGCAGCCACACTGATGCAAAGCAAATAAAGTACTGCAGAGGAGGTAAGGAGCGAAACAGATTAGTTAGTCTTACAAGGACGTGGAAGCAATAGTGGGAGATGATTGTATGTGGCTCACAAAAACATGCACCCACACAGTCCTTGTCTTTTAATGTTCTATGTGATCAATGTGTTTTCTCATAGCATAAATTAGTTTCTAAAAATTGATTAGCAGAGTTTGCTAATTAAAATGGTCTTGATTAGCAAACAAACCTATTTGATTAGCAATGTTGTAGTAATATCTGTAGCGTCACTGAAGGTATTAGTACACAAGACTAGAAATGAGCAATAATACAGCATTTCTGTGTACTATTGAATTAAGACATTAGTGAGATGAGTGTCTTTAAAATGTAAAGGCATGAATGAACACTGGTTTGCAATTATTTGAAAAAGAAAACGTTCCTTGCCTAGCACTCCCACACAGGCATTTGGCACTTATAAAAGTGGAGGAGATGATTGCTGCACTCTCTCCCCATTAGCCTCTTTGAACTTGCAGTGAACAGAGTGCGGAGAGTGCCCGGAGTGCAAGAGAGGAATTCAGGGTGACATGTACTTTCATTGAACAGGGTAATTTAAATAGCTTGCTCTGCTACACAAGTATCAATTTAATTGGCAAACCTACAGAATTGCATAGAAAATTGCAATGTGACACTGCTTATTGTATGCCTTGTTACTTCATCCTTAGTCTATATAGAGAAGGCAGGTGATCAGCTTTCTACCTGTGGGTGAATGACGGGCCCCACCAAGGGTGCAGAGTCGTAGCAAGGAGGTGCGTGGTTGCCATCTATCTGCATAGCTATCGTCAGCCACCCACTCTGGAGGTCTCAAGACAGTGAGGAGCATAGCGTCCGTCCTCTGCTTTTATGACGGAGACGCAGATTGAGAGGATGAAAGTGGAGAGCAGTGAAGGCCTCTCATACTGTCAACAAAGATAAATACGATGGGATTGCAGTGTACAGCCCACATTCTTGCATACCTGGCAAATGGTGGGAATGATTAAGCATGTTATACCCAACAACGTGTTTGTCTACCAGGTCATACAATGGTTATAGATAGCAAATTGTCCAATTACCTGGGTGTGCAGTCCCAGTAACAGGCATATGTGTGCAAGTGTTTAAGCATAAGCAATACCTGGCGTATGGTATTCATACCAGAGAATTTGATGGTATTACAAAGAAATACATAGTGATTCCTAGCAATGTTTGTCATATTGTGCCCATGTCAAAGTTTTGCATACACACTGGCCATAGGTCACTTGTACTTCTGTATCCTTATCTGAAGATGCATCCTGAAAGGTGCGTTGGATGAGCATCAATTCAATGTTAAGAGTTGGAGGTGTAAGATGTGAGTGGAGCGGTACTCTGAGCTGACACTGCAGTTACATTGTGCTGAGAGAAGCTATGAGAGGAGAGTAGTGCATGTAGGGACTGGTACTCGCTAAAATTCTGATATTGAGCCACTTGTCTTCCCATGTGAGAGGGAGACAACCCATTAAACAGAATGTAGCCTGAGTGCAGGCATAAGGGTTGGCGTAACTGTGGGCTGTGTTTGGGATGGATGTTGCCAGAGATATGCTTCACACATAATAACTTGCGATTTATATAGTGCTTTTATCCAAAGCACTTTACATAGAACATATGTACATGCATTATTATTACCCAATTGAAATTGGTTCTCATTTAATCGTCCTTGGAAGGATGAAAGGTTGAGTCAACCTTGCTGGAATGTGAGCCTGCGATCTGCAGATCAAGCACAGATCACAGCAACGAGCTCTCAACCTGCTGAGCTATGTTACTGGCTTAATTAAGCTGTGTGAATGTATTTATTGGCGTTATAAAGCTTATGCATAGCTCGGGAAGCAATCGAGAATTATACATGGGGGGTGCACCCACTTGCTTACAGGTAAGGGTGTGGCGGTTGCAGAGGAAGTACGATGGCTTGGGAGAGCTCCCCTAACCTCCAGGAGGCTGGATATTTAGGTTTGAGTGAAGCGATTGGTGAGATGTTTTTTTTTTAAAGAGGAGGGTCTTCAGACCCTTCCTGAAGTGTATGATGGAGAGGGGCTATCCCCTCTGCATTGGTAACTTGTTCCAGAGACACAGTGCTTAGCAGGGGAAATGATGTCCCTAGTTTCCTCCCCTCTTCCAGGTCTTTGTTTTCTGCCCAGAGATGTTGTAGCTTCTGGTGGTGTGCTGGCCTCCTGAGCTGGTGAGCTTCTTGGCCAGAAAGAGTTGTTTTGGTTGCAACTGCTTCATATGTGATGCACACTTATCGTGCACATTATGCATCTTTCAAGGGGGTACCCCTGCAGTGCCTTGAGAATGGGGTGGAGTGGTTGAGTTTTCTAAGTTTTGTGATTTGGTGTGCTGGATTGCTTTGAGGTGGCATAATCGGAATCCTGCAAGTAGGGCGGGCGACCCTTTCATGTGAGAGATGACCAGGGCTTGGACTACTGTTCTGAAACTCCAGACTGGGATCAACGTTTTGCCTTGCAGAGGAGCACAAGCTGGTCCATGCTGCACGGGTCTTCTTGGAGATGTTTTTTTTTAATGAGAGTTAATGGTCGATTTAAAAGCCAAGTCCGTTTGCTCTGGGTTAGACCTGGTGCGTGAATCCATGGGGCTACTTTTTAGGCAATTCTGGCATTGGGCATACCTATGCATGGCAGTGCCTGGCAAATAGAAATGTGTAGGAAAGGATGGTTGGGAATGGGGCTTTCATGGCAAATCCTGGAAAGTTCTGTGATCGTTTCTTGGAATCTGATGGCGGAACCAATTTGTACCATTGGAGTACCTGGCACCTTGATGGAACTACCTAGGGGAATGGTCTGTGTCTAGAACCTGGGAGTGTATCTTACCTCGCTTTATTGATGGCTATGCCTAGTGTAGGATGCCAGCAAATGAAATGCTCAACGCTGCGTTTACCAGACGATGCGATTGGTAGAACAGGCAAACCATGGTCATTCTAGGGCCTGTGATGGCAATAGCTGGCAAACGTTGAACACCTGGCCATGCAAAACCGAAAACTTGCAATTAAACAACCATGGTCACTCACTGTATAATAGCACACACGATTGACTTTGCCCGTTTTCTTTTCGGTTTGGCGCCTGCAGTTGTAAAACCATAAGTCAAAGTAAAAACCAGGACTCTGAGCTACTCCCACCGGAGTTGCGGCAAGATGGGATTTCTGGTACACGAGGGCTGCCACTGCTAATCCCGAGAACACGCGAAAGGCGAGTAAATCCTTTCATTGCTCCATGAGATCCGTTCCAACTAGTCACATTATTTTCTATATTTAGGCGCGTTTGGGCACCAGGCAAGGATGTTTTTTCCCTAAGTTCAGATTTGGGACTGGCATTTTTCATTTAATGAACGGAAAAAAAGTGCCCAGGAATGCGAGCTATGAGGGTGGAGAACATTTAGTCACTCTTGGAATGATATGAATGTTTTTCCAGGGAGCTTAAGTAAACACATGCTGGATGGCTTACGGGGCAGCATTAACTTTTTTTGGACAGCAGACAGCACTCAGACAAGTACTTAAAAGCTAATGCAAGGTTATTAAGCGGCCCATCCTTCAGGGGCAGGACTGCTCTTCTTGGCAGTCTTCAGTCGACCCGTTTTCTCTTGGTAATAGGACTCTTTATAAAGAACTCGGCTCGCAAAAGCTACAATAACGTGGTAAGTCTGCCCCGCCGTTCTGCCAGTGTTATTTCCCTAATAGGTTCTTTCTGTCGCCTTGTTTTCGCTGAAGTCCTCGGAGCACTATGCCATTAGTTGCATTTTGGTCCACATATGGTTAGCTGCTGCAGGGCACGTATTGGATTACACCACCTGCCCAAGATCACTGTGACGAATCAACTTCCGGTGCACCAGTGGTCCAGGGATGAATATCGGTTTCTCAACCATCACTCAGCCGCACACCTCGTACACCAAAAGGGATCCGAACAGATTGGAAACACAAACAAATTATAAATATCCTCGTCCAATTTTGGTAACGTGTACAGAACAGAAGGCTCATCTCTGCAAGGTCGTGGATCGTTGGTTAGTTGCAACACAGTGAAAATACAATTATTAACCAATGATTAAAGGGACTATCCAGTCAAGGTTGTATAAAAATATCAACTTTGTTATCACAACAGATAGTTCTAGCGTGCTCGAAGATACAACCCACCCTGTAAAGGAGTGCAGAGGACAAACCGTTTCAAGAAGGAAAAGGGTTGCACTCTGAATACTGACAGAAGGGTAGTTGGCAAAGTAATTAATCGTACTAGTTCAAGGCTACTTGGTTTCAACGCAAAGGGAGCAATGGGTTGTAAAATGTCACTTGGGGCCTTCAGGGAAGGACCAGGGGGACAGAACCATAATGTACCTTGTGCTTGTAGAAGGTGTTGGGCCTCGACAGGGTCGAGTCGGTTTCAGGGCACTTTGCAGCTCCTGCAACAGAGTTCAAGATGGGAGACCGCTATGGGTATCAGGAGGCAGGTAGTTTGGCGAGCAAGGCTGGTTGACGGGTCTGAAGCACTGGTCAAAGCATCTCGGGCGACGTTGGTGAATGCGGTATGACAACAGTCAGCAGTGCAGGAGGTTTGCAGCTCGAGGGGCTCGACTCCTCAAAAATGTCCTTTAAGGCAGACGCTGGTTGATCCTTGTCGATGCACTCCTCCTAGCTTCTGGGCTCCTGTCCTTTAAGGCGGATGGCCCAAAGCTGAGGAGAGTGTTGCAGGCAGCAGTCTTGTCCTTGGTTTAGTTCAGAGAGACTGTGGGACATCCCACCTAGAAAGCTTGCTTGCAGAGCCTAGCAGGGCACGCTGTGTTTTGACTTGGTACCTGTTCTGGAGCTGCCTCAGGGTCTTCTGGATTCAGTATATCCCTCTGTCCCTCTTTGGAAATCCTGGCCTTCCTTCACTGGTGGGAGCTGTATGGCAGACTGGACCGTCAGCAAGGGTCAAAATGAGTTTTTCTTGTTACTCCTTGCAAAGTCTTCAGATGATATGCCCAAAAAAGGGGCTCAGCCCTCTTTTAAAGCCAAATGGGCCGCAGTGATGGGTGTAGGCCAAGCCTACCTTAATGAATCAATCCTGGGTCCCCACCAACAATATACTGTATGCCTGAGGTCCTAACCAGAGGGATTTGCAACAGAAAAGGTAAAGGGGTGAAAACATGTAATACTAAGTCAAACCTATCTTCCTGTCTGTTGTGGATCAAAGGGTCTCTGGTTAATTGAGCTCTCTGTGGTTCCTGATTAAAGCAGCAGGTCTCCCTTGAAGCTGCAGTGAGAGCAGACCTTGTCTCAGTCAACCCACAAACTAATACCTTCTGAATGGGATCACCCTGCGGGGGGTGCCTGCTGTAAACACATTGTCCCAGAGATAATGGGTCACTGCCCTTGATACAGAGAGGCGGGAGCTGGCTTCAGGTTGACACAGTGCATATGAAAGGTTGTTGGGGTTTCCTGTCTCTTGTTTTAGCCTCTGCAGCCAGGCCTCATGTCGGCCTGGTTGAAGTATACTCTATTAGTATGTTAATTGCTGACAGCATCTGCAGAGGGTAAACTGACATGGCAGACCCATGGATCCTTTGACGGTTAAATAGGCTGGCCATGCCAGGAGAAAGATTTTGGGCCTCCACCCCCCACCCCCTTCTGAGATGGATCGTGTACTCCACCTGTCAGATCCCAACTAAATATGACGGGGAGGACCGCACCTGTAGGCTGTGTCCACCCAGGGTACACAGGTCTGTGTGTATGTCGTGCAGTGAACATAGGAAAATGTGTGCAGGTGAGCCCCACACATTTTCCAGAGGTTTATCTACCATCATTCAATTTCACATAACATTTCAAAAAAAGCTCAGGTGAGCATACACCCACCGTGCGAATGGTCGAATTCTACACAATCACACAGTTCTATATAGTTAAGCAAATACCAGAATTCATTTTTTATATAACATAAAGTTTCCTTATGTAAACGATTTTCATTCGAGTTTCAGCTCATTGGAATACAATGTATTTCAATTGATTCATGGGTTTTAACACCTGCCCTCCCCATCCCCTTCTCCATCCTTTGAAAAGTGCAGGGCAAATCGGTTTGCTCCCCTTGTGGATGGCTAAAGGGTGCCCAAAACAGAACTGACCGCTTGGAAAACAATTGTTCCGACCTGGTTCCTTGTTGATATTTCACCATAAGGTGTTGGTCTCCATCTTCGATAATCATGTTAGCAGGTAAGCAAGTTGCAAGGGTTTATGCACCTGCTACCAATATCAATATGCAACTGATTTTCTGCTTAAAATCCTGGCTGGTCCACGCAGCCTGTGAGGGTAGATAAAGACATTGCGCCATGGAAATAGCCTGCATTTTAACCATGGAGACCAGGCTTGTGTGTCTGGATGAAGCGTTGTATAAATGTTACTTTCTTCATCACCATGTTGACATCCTCGCATTATGAGGCGGTCCTTGTTGATGCTGTATTTCTGGTTCAGGTTATTCACACAACATGCCCTTCTAAACCCTTGTTGCCACAGACGTAACCTCTTTACTTTTTGTAGCCACCCCTCCATCCTCCACTGTCTTGGTCTTGCTGCAGTGCAGCCGTCTCTGCTTCTTTTCTGCGGGGTGGGCATCCTCTATCCCACATTGCTTACCCATTCACTACTACCTCTGTCGCAGTTTCCTGCTCCATCCTCCCTTTTAAGGGATTCTGGGCAGTGCCTGGAACAACACAGCACCCAGTGTTTGTCACGGGACTTGCGCCCCATAACCCAGTGTAGGGGGCATGATCCCATTTTATTTCACAAAGAACGCATGGGTTGTCCTACATCACAATATCCCTTTCCACCCTTCACAAACAAACATCACAATAGTGATAACATTATGCTCACAGCCTATAGGCAAGACACCCAGGCCTTCACTCAAGCACATAGTCCCAGAAACTTCCAGATGGCTTTCTCACCATTCCTCGAGGATACTGTGATGTTGCGGGCTCCATGCGTTCTAGATCGTCACCGCCTCCCTCGTCATGGGCTTCATGCACTTCGTCCTTAGCATGTCGTGATGCAGAAATTTCCTCAGGTCGGTCAGTCCAGCATGGACCTCAAGGCTCCTGGCCGGGCCAGTCCATTGGTGAGATGCCTTGAAATTACCAGAACCAACTTAAGTTACAGGCAAGGAACTCCCCACCTCTTTCTGCTGTGACCATCAATCCTCGTTTCTTTATCCCACAGCTTGTGCCAAGGGTTCCACATGCGCGAGGGAACTGTGTCCCCCACGTGAAGGAAACATCCTTCAGGCGTCTTCAAACTGGATCTCTAACATAGGCTCAGAGGCACAGGTGAGAGTCAATCTGACCTCGCGCTGCAACTTGAACCATGTTCCTTGATGGAGCGTACCAACCGTTCCGGGAAAGCCTCCGATGGGATAACCCCTGTCATCAGGTGCTGCATCTTCATATACGCCATTAAAAAGGAAGTCAGTGCCTATTCCAGGCGTTGTTCCTTGTCTGCAGCAATGCAAAAAGCCTTGTTGAGGATCTACACGAACAACAGCTCAACGTCTCAGTTGGCTCTTGCAAACTCTTCACCCTGAAAGGATGGGCCATTGTCAGACTTGGACTCCGGGATCCCATGTTATGCAAACAACTCCTCCATTAATGAATCGCATCAGCAAATTGCGTGGGGTCCACAAAGCGTATAACCGGGTACTGTGAAAATTCATCTAATACCACGAGAAAGTTCCTTCACTGCTGTACTGTGCCATGTCCAAGCTGATGGCGCTCTGTGGCACTGTCACTTTTTCCAGAGATACTATGGGCGGCTCTTTGGACGCAGGTGTTCAGAGCTATGGCCTCTTTGTTCTCTAGGTCTGGAAACCACACCTTCTCGCAGAGCCATGCCTTGATCTTGCTGACCCTTTAGTGGTTCACATGTGCTAGATCAAGCACCAGCCTTTGCAGCTCGAGCAGGATGACAAGTTGGGATCCCCGGAGGAGTATACCTTCAAGGCCCATCAACAGATCACCCTGCACCTTCCACAGTTCCTGAAGAGACACCTAGACTTCGGGTGTTCTGTGTTGAGTGGCTGAGAGAAAATTCTTCCATTGGCCAGACTGCAGCTGCATCAGCGGGTCCTGAAGGCAATCATCCTGGCGGGTGGCTTCTGTAATGTCTCCCAGGGACATGGACTTTGACACAGCTGCCCTGGTGGTCATGCCCTCTGACGCTTCAGCATCGTAGTATGCTTCATGACTGTGTCCATCTGATACGGGTGCTGTGACAAGTAGTCAGAGTGGTTGTCAGCATCGCCTGAAAGAGCAGTCTAACTCCATATTCCTGTAGCTACAGGAGCCAGCGCTCACGTGTGATGGGGACGTGGGAGGTGTGGTGCCACCCACATCATGATTGGGAATCGGTGGCTTGTGATCACTGAAAACAGTCACTGGGTGACCGTAAATGTACAGGTGGAAGTGCTGACAGCCCCATACAACCACCAGTAATCCTCTCTTGAGCTGAGAATATATGAGCTCTGTGTCAGTGAGGGCTTCGCTTGCACAGTGCCTCTCTTCCAGGCTGTTCACTTGCAGGAGCACGGCTCTGAATCCCACCAGCTGGCATGCACCACCAGCTCTGTGGAATTAGACGGGTTAAAGTAGGCCATTCACTTCTCTGCAACCAGGGTCACCTTGGTAACTACAAATGCATCCTGTTCTGCTTGACCTCATCGCCAATCCTGTTCTTTATTCGTGAGGCTCTTCTTGGCTCTGTTGGAGTGGCTAGGTTGGGGATGAACCACCCGCAGTAGTTCACCGTGCCCAAGAAGCTCCTTGCCTCCGATGGACACAATGGTGCTGATGCATCCTTGATGTCTCAAACCTTTTTGGGGATCTGGCGAGAGACCCTCATCGTGGAACAGAAAGCCCAATAACTCTACGTGCGACCGGAGAAACCCGCACTTCGAGGGGATTGGGTCCTCCGACGTATTCCATATCTGACAGGTAATGTCCACAGCTGTGCTGCTTCGGAACATTTTCGGCGTCTGCGTCCTGCTTCGATGAGGTCGATGCGCCGTCCCTGAGCACATCCTCAGACGGCCGATGTCACCCGATGTGATAAGTAGGAAGCACAAAGCCTGTAGCCTCAGTTCCATTTTTTCCACGAACGTGTTCGCTTCGTGCATCTCGGTACGCCTCGACTCTTTGGAGTTTGCTGTATTCTTCTTGGTTCGTTGAACCGGTTTGTTTTTTTGTGAAAACCTGTTCGTGACGATGTCTACTTCGTCTTCAACCCTTCGTTCGGGCTTCAAGAAATGTGGGGACTGTGGGTCCAAGATGTCGGTCACTGACTCGCACGACGCCTGCCTCTGGTGCCTCGGGGAGGCCCACGATACGGACGACTGTGTCGACTGCCAGCCGCTCACGGCCAAGGCCTTGCGGGAGCACAAGAAGAAGCTGTCAGTAGGTCGGGTGTCTAAGCCCTGGAAGTCGAGGTCTAGGGGGCTTTCGACGGATGACTCGAGAGGCGACTCTCCGCGTCATCGTCAGAAGTCCAGTGGGTCTCCTTCTAGGAGTCGGTCTCGCAACTCCTCCGCCTCTTCGAGGCATTCCCGGAAGCGCTGGCATCTATCGCCTTCCCCATCCTCTTCTGAGGACTCCACCCGTTGGCGGGTCGCTTATCCCACCATGCAAGCAACACCGGAGGAATGGGCTTCCTTCGGGAAGCAGATGTTAGCAATTCTTGAATCGCAGGGCACCGGTCCGTCTGCGCCTCCGAGTGGGGTTGGTCGGCACCGGTCAAGAGACACCGCTCATACGCCTTCGGGCTCGGTTGGTCGGCACAGCTCGCGGGAAAGGTCCCGCTGGGACAAGGGTAGCCGTTCTCGCCATACCCGTTCCAGGTCCCGGTCCTCGACACGCTCGAGACCGCGTGATCCTGTGCCGTCTTCGAGGAAGACGTCGATGCCTGTGGCACCAAGGTCGTCGCCGATTTCTCTCGAGGCTCCGCCTCCAAGGGGGTCGTTGGCACCTAGGTCGTCGAGAGACACGCTCGGAGCTCCGGCTTCGAGGCCTGTGTCGACGCCGTCGATGCTGGCGGTGCTGCAGCTGACGTCGACGCTGATTCGCTCGACGCCGATTCTCTCGACGCCGGTGCCAACTCTTTCGACGCCTTCAACGCCTTTAGAGGCGGTGGTGTCGGAGGGGCCCCGTGGTACAGGGTTAGCCCCTAGAAATGCTCTGGCTAAGGTCAGGCATAGCTTTGGTCCCCAGGTGTCTTCCTCTCACGGTCTGGAGTAAATTTCAGAGGGTGATGAAGGCTCTGATGAAGGCTTGGTTCCGGTACCAGATGAGCTTCTCTTGGGACATAGCCAGTTTGTTGACCTGAGGCAGTCACTGCATGATGCCAGTGGACTGGACACCTCTCCGGAGGTGGTGTTTTGTAGGCTGGAGCCTGGCACTCATGCCGATTCTTCTTACCGGCGCCTTATGTCTCGGGTCATCGAGTACTTGGGATGGTCGGCTCCCCCAGGGGAGTTTGTTCAGGATGATCTCACGGACATCCTTGATCTTGGTCGCCCCACTGACCCGGTACTGCCGTTTCATATGGCTCTGCAGAGAAGGGTGGCGGCGGCTTGGACTCCTCCGGAGAGTCTCCCGGCAGTGGGCAAGTCTTTGTTGTGAAAATACCGTCCAGCCAGTAGCGACCCCTGCTACTTGTCCAGGCACCCCACTCCGGAGAGTTTGGTGGTGCAGGCGGCTACGGCCCCGGCAAAGCGGGCATCGTATCCTACCATCCCTCCGGATATGGACGACAAACGTTTTGACGGCTGGGCGAAGAAAGTGTTTTCTTCAGGGGGTATGGTGCTTCAGGCGGCCAACTCCATATGTGCCTTGTCTCGTTTCACACACTCTGTGGAACTGTGTTGCATTAGCGGCTGAACATATTCCCGAAGGGGACGAAAGGGATGGTTTCCTTGCTATGGTTCAGGATGGCAAGGTTGTCATGTGTGAGGCAGTTCAGTCGGATTTGGACATGGCAGATTGTGTCAGCCGGTACATGGCGGCGGGCACCGTAATACACAGGTTTGCGTGGTTGCGGAAGTCTGGGTTCGCTCCTGATGTGTGGTCTTGGCTCCTCAACATGCCCTTTGACGGTGAACATCTTTTTGGCAGCAAGGCTGACGAGAGCCTTGAGAGGTTGCAGACCTCCAAAGCTGCAGCAAAGTCGTTGGGCGCTGCAGTTCGACAACCTCCGCCTTTTCGTCCTAGGGGACAACAATGGAGGGGAGGTTCCTTTCGCTATTCCTCATCCTTAAGTAAAGCAAAAGGAGCCGTCAGTCAAAGAGGCCACCGTAAGAGTGCCAGAGGTGGAAAACAAGGTACTCGAGGTGCCAAGGCCGCTCGGGCAGTTGCCTCTTTGCCCTCAGGCAACGCGGCAGCCGCTACCACTCAGTCATGAGGCCAGGTCCCATGGTTCGCCGGTTGGGGGAAAGCTGGCGCAGCATCTTGTAGAGTGGCGTGCCATTACTTCAGATGTGTGGTTTCTGGAGATCATAACCCACGGCTACTGTCTTCCCTTTTGGCAGAGGCCTCACGTCAATCCACCTGGGAACGTCTCTTTGAAGAGTCTGGATCCGTTCCTTGCGCAGGAAATTCAAGCCCTGCTGGAGGAAGGCGCCATAGAACTGGTGCTTGTAGCGGAGAGGAACAAGGGATGGTATTCCCCTTATTTTTTGATTTCGAAAGACGGGGGATTGCGACCCATCATGGACTTGCGCGGTTTGAACAAACTCCTCAGGAAGGACCAGTTCAAGATGGTTACTCTCTCTGAAGTCCTCCAGGCCCTTAAACTTCAGGACTGGTTGGTGTCTCTCGACCTCAGGGAAGCTTACTTCCATGTGCCGATCCATCCCAAGCACAAGAAGTACCTGAGGTTCGCGGTTGGCGACTTGCACTTTCAGTTTCGGGTCCTGCCGTTCGGATTGACCTCCACCCCGAGGGTTTTCACCAAGCTCATGGTGGTGGTGGCAGCGCATCTCAGGAAAGGGGGGATTCACGTCTACCCCTAACAGGACGATTGGTTGATCAGGGGGAGCTCTCCCGAGCAAGTCCTGGATCATCTGTCTGTCACCTGCCACTCCCTTCACAAGCTGGGCTTCTCCCTCAATTTAAAGTAGTTCCATTTCATGCCAACACAGTGGCTCCAGTACATCGGAGCAGTGCTCAACACATCCCTGGGGCAGTGCTTTCCTCTCCAGGTGAGGGCTCTTCACATTCAGCAGATGGTGCACAAGTTTCAACTTGCCCAGAATCTCCCATCGTCCGAGTTCTTGAGACTGCTCGGCCTCAAGGCATCCTGCATTCTTCTGGTGCCAGAGGCTCATCTGCGGATGAGATCTTTGCAGTGGGCACTCAAGCTCCAGTGGTGTCAGTCGTCCGGCAGGCTGTCGGACCCTGTTCAGGTGCTGCCCTTGGTCACCCAGGACCTTCTGTGGTGGGCCGTCGAAGGCAATCTGATGAAGGGGGGCCCCATTTTGGCTGCCTGGGCCGGAGGTGACGATCGTGACGGACGCATCCCTCACGGGATGGGGAGCTCATGCCAACGAGTTGACAGTCGGCGGTCGTTGGTCTCTGTCGCAGTCCAGACTCCATATCAATCTGATGGAGCTGAGGGACGGACAACACGGTGGCCATGCACTACCTCATCAAAAAGGGGGGGGGCAGGGTCACTTCCACTGTGAAGGGAGGCGATGCAGCTCGAGTTCTGGGCCAGGAAGTTTCGATCTCGGCTGTTCATCTGGCCGGAGACGACAACAAGACGGCGGATGCTCTGAGCAGGCAGAGCACGATCTCTCACGAGTGGGAGCTGGCTCAGGAGATTCTCCTGGAGATCTTCGCCCTTTGGTGGACCCCTCAAGTGGATCTCTTCGCCTCCAGTGTCAACCGGAAGTGCGAGAGGTTCTGCTCGCGGGAATTTCCTCCAAAAGGAGCCTTAGGTGCCGCGTTCGTGGTGGAATGGTCATTCCCACTGCTGTACGCGTTGCCTCCAGTCCCCGTCATCCCGCAAGTACTGCGGAGGTTACGGTGGTTCGGTTCCTGGATGATCCTCATTGCTCCGGCGTGGGCCCGGAGGACGTGGTACCCGGACCTTCTTGACTTGTCCATCTGCCCTCCACGTCGTCTTACCTACCGAGACGATCTGCTCTCACGGGAGGGGGGTCAGGTTCTCCATCCAGAGGTCGGATCCCTCAACCTTCACGCTTGGCTTCTGAAAGGTTGAATTATAAGGATTGCGAACTCCCTGAAGATGTGATGGAGGTGTTGCTCTCGGCCAGGTGGCCGGCAACTAAGTCTCTGTAACGTTGGAGAAAGTTCTGCGACTGGTGCAGAGTTAAGAATGTGGATCCTTTTGAGTGTGACATTCACATGGTTCTGTCTTTTTTGCTTTCTTTGGCCCACAGGGGCTTGCAAGTGGGTACCATTAAAGATTACCTGGCGGCGCTGTCAATATTTAAGCGCTCGTCTGAAGAATGTTCCTATTTTAAGATTCCTTTAATTTCTCAGTTTTTGAAAGGGCTCACTAATGTGTTCCCTCCGTCACCTTTTCTGGTGCCCGGTTGGGATTTGAACCTGGTTCTTAAAGGAATGGTTTGGTCAAAATTTGTTATTGCCCCTACGGGTCGGCCATGTGTTAAGTCGAAGTCGCTCGATTTTAGAAAGCTTTCCTATGGACCATTTCCTATGGACCTTACCCGAGTTTTCGTCCATTAAACGCATGCGAAAACAGGCACCAGGGAGCTGCCATTTTGTGATAATCCTATCATTTCCCCCGTCGCCCTGGCTGACCTGCTTTTGCGGCACTAAATCATATCCACCGCCCCTGAGCCTGACATTATCAAAACATTCATATTCCTCGCCTCTCTCCATGACGTTACTGTGCTGCGTAGGCAAACGCGCCCAGTCGTCTTCTACGCGACTTCACACAGAACCCGGAAACCAACACAGATCAGCTCACCACAGCGCGCCACAGTTCGAAATATGAAACTACTTTAAAATCAAACAGCAACACAGTAAATTTGGTAAAGTACATTTATTTGACATTAAATGTTTATAGAATATTCTGCAATTGCCATATGAACTCCGTAAGTCATTTATTTTCTTTTATCTCTATCTGCAAATCTGTAAAATGTTATCGTGAGTCACGCGCTGTTCCTTTATGGTACACAGTGTGTTGGTTTTCGTTGAAAGAAGCACTTTTGTCGCACGTTGAACCGTAAGGCTGTTCCATCAAGTAGGCACTAGGCCAGTGTAAAGGTTGAAATGTCGCTTCTAGCCGCTAGTACCGCGTAAGGGCATATGGGCCCTTGGCGATCGTCCCATAAAATCATCAGAATGGTGCAGTTGTTTACATTAAGCTGCAGCCGGCGGCTGAAGAAACAGTCTGCCGGTGTCTGAAACTGGTGGCAGGGGCAAAAGGGAAGGATGTACCTATTTTGAAAACATAAAATTTATAATTAGTCTCGCCAGCCGATCTTTATTAATATTATTCATTTTATTTATTACACGGTCGAGCTGAAACTATTTGCTTTCAAGGATAGTGCAATGGAGTATGGTCGGCTCTAAAATCAATGCGAAAACTAACGAAATAAATCGAGGTTGGTACACAATGAGAAACGACTTTTTGTCTACATGCGTGTGGAATGTGGACCTGCATGCCCATGTGCCCGCTACAAGGACGATCCCACAAACCTTTTCAAAGCTCTTCATTCATTCATTTATTCATGCATCCATTCATTAATTCTTCATTCCGGTATAAAAGCATCTAAAGAGTTACTTACATTATATTTGCAATTTCCATTGTGTCTCTGCGTAATGCAGTCTGTAAATCCCACTGTGCTCTTGACAACGATTTTTCGTATACTGAACTAACATGAAACTCGGTCTACTTTAAGAATCTTCTGCCTTATCGTCTCAAATGTTATTGCACCCCACAACCCCACCTTCAAATGAAGTTCTTTCTGCATGGTCCCTGTCTCTCAAGGTCAAAAAACAATAGAACCTTATACTGCCAGTGCGAGTTGTGGGCCTCTTCAGGGCGCTCGCTGAAAATCAAAGCCGCTGACCTTCACTAGAAATTAGCATACATTCTTTCTTTGTAACATCCCGTAGTAAAGCCATCTATGAGAACTTGAAGTTTCGAATCCATCTATGTAGTGCGCCTCAATGTGCAAATGCGAACTGGCTTCTCTCCCATCTGCAACGGCTCGCTTGGCGCGTTCTAAGGCCCCAATTTTGTCCTCGTTGTCTGCGAGCTTTGAAGCCCCAAAGAACCATAACTATTGAGACTTATAATTTTTTGGGGAAGGTCAGGGAAAGTATAAAGTACCCGAGGAGTTGAGTTGAAAGTGAGATTTATTGTTTGTTTGTTTTATTATTTGCAATACGCAAGCCTCCCCTCGGTTAACAGTGCCCAGCATTTATAAGAGATTGCGAAAATTAGTTACATCAACAAAAATATATACATACACATATAGACAAGGTCAGCAATATGAGGTGAATAGAGAGAGAATTCAAAGATGACGCCCAGGTAGGTGAAGGTAGGGGTTAGGGTTAGCGTACTTTGTATGCACACTGTACAATAAAATGTATTTACAAAAAGGCAATCGTATTACAATTATTTAAACCGGGATTTGTACTTCACAACCAGCTCTCCTTTGGGTGGACATGACACAGTGGCAATGGATCAGTGCTCTGCACAGAAACGTTCAAAATTCCATATCTGTGCTTCTCTAATACAGCAACAATAAGGCTTTTGACAAAGTCGAACTCCATTTCCTCATAGACTGGTTTGATCACCCATTGCTTACTTCTTTTTGAAAAGGCCTTAGTGTAGCGAGGCATCCTTACAATACCCTTAGTCCTAGATTGTTCACGGCCGAGATTCTCGTTATGGGCCAAGACGGCAAGTAGAGTCCTATGTCTCATGCCCTGTATGCTGAAATGCAAGCACTTTGGCCTGTACTTTAGGCACATATTGTGGAACACCTTCAAACCTCCTGTGTGACAGAATTCTGTCAGTCCCCTCAAATCTCTTGATAGAGTTTTATCGAAAACCATCTTCTCAATGGCTTTGTGTGTCGGTGAAGATGGATTCAACCACTTCTTCTTCCGTGCCTCCACTGGGGATAAAGGGCCATGTTCACATTGGTGGAAATGTAGGTTTTCTGACCAGCGGTGCACGTTGGTACAGTGGTGCATCAGTGACTGCCATTTTTCAAGTAGTCTTTCCACTGACCCTTCACAAGTTTTGGAGCTCCACCAAAAATGGTTGCTGATAGACTGGGACCACTCTGAAATACTTTCCAAATCTTGTTTTTTCCCTGCAGCCGAGATTTTCTTATTGATTGATTTAGCAAGGTGCCATGCGTCAAATTGATGTTTAATATGTGGGAACTGCTCTCTCATTGTCTTGACAATTGAAACGTGTCTGTCCGTGGCTATGAGGTCGATGTGCATTCCCCTCGATTGTAGATATTCCACTGATTTTATAAATCCTAGTTTCTCAATGGCCACTGAGGATGTACATTGTGTTACCTGCACCACCACCGAACTCTCAATCTTCTTACTATCCATGTCCTGAAAGTGGTAGGTGCAGTACTTGGCAGAAAATCCAGGGCTGCCGCACTGTCCATCGCCAGCTAGCCTGAATTGTCTGCCTTCGAATGTACTTGCTAGAGACAATTGTTCAATTTTCCAAGCATCACTAATGGCCGGAAACAGATAATCATGTTGGTGTTTGTAGTACTGCGTTTTTTAAATGAAATGGAGTCCCACAAACTGAAAGAAAGACTCTTAACTTTCTAAAACTGGAGCCGCTAAAAAGTGATGCAGCTGCACGCAGTAGATTGCCTGCTGGCAGTTTCCCCAGCATCGGTTGTGCAGACCATGAGAACGTATGATGTAATCTACAGGCGGCATGTATTGTGACGTTTCTGCCTTGTTTTTGACGAGTCACAATGGCTTCCCACATACTTTCCCTCTGACGGAATGCCCACATTTCAGCATACTTATAATAGCCATCAAACAACTATCGAATACTATGTATTTGCCCTCTTTCATTAGACTGTCATCCTGCGTCAAAGTTGTTTCGGCCTGTGACGTTGAGGACATATCACCACATTTGAAAGAAATATCGCTGATATCAAGTTCTGATGCGTCGGTGAATGCTGCTGCTGGTTCATTCTGTCATTTCAACATCTGCTACCTCAACATTGATGGGAGAACACAACAATGTCGACAGCTTTTTTTTGTGGCAATTTTTTGGCGGGTGCAGATTGTGTGAATTGATCTGCGACTACTTCAGAGCTATCTTCAATACATCCAGTATCATGGTGCGGTCGTACTGTAGCAATGGTCCAATAAAACTTTGCTGGATTCTCTGGACACATTAATTTCATGTTCTGGCCATTGGACATGAGCATCCCGAATCTCAACATGCCGCGTCTGAATTAATAGTTCCTCCATAGTGTAAATGGTCTGCAAGCAACATCTCATTCGCTTCACTATCTGTGTATGTATAGTTCGTAAACCCACGGGTAACTAGAGGACAGATTGGAAAAGGGATGTTCAGTTTAAACACAAGATAAAGTACAGTACAATTGACTGGAAAAAAACATAAAATAGTCCCCAGCACACAAAAATGTCTAAAGTTATGAACTTTTTGTAACCTTATTTTGGTTTCTTTTCTTTGCAACTTTTTTGACTCGACCTTCAACATCTGCACGCTGTTGCTCCGATACGCATCCGCATGTCTCCTCTTCCTCTTGCGCTGCAACAACTATATTTTCTGTATCCTCATAGACAGCACGGAATGAGGCTCCATCGACTCCCTGAAACATAGTATTTTCATTACTGTGTATCAAAATATTGTTAGCGTAAAACGCACACGAGGACGAACACACATGTACTACATCGCAATAGCCAAACACGATTAAACATTGTGTGGAACAATCAAACAACAAGTATTCGAGCTCTGATGACCTAGTTTGATGGAGATGTCAGCTCTACTCGGACTGCCACAAATGATTGTATTGAAGAGGAGGCATCAGCAACTTCCTGAAACACAGTACTTGCTTTAGTATGGTTTTCAATATCGTAAACGTAACACACACTTGGGGTCGACGGCACAGGTACATATAAAGAGATAACCACAAATGTTGCATTGTCTAAAAGAATCAAGGAACATTTAAAAATGATCAGATTTAATCGACTTATTTCTCGGATTTCATTACATCTGCATCATCTAAATGGGATCTTGTGATTGTAGTGGAAGCTCCATCTCCCTGAAACACAGTACTTGTGTTAATAGGGAAGAAAGTATAGAAAATGGAATCACGTTATATGATCACGCTCGATGGAGCTGTCAGTATCCATACCTCATGCCGCTGAAGAATATCTAGGGCTGTTGTCAATGTGTTGCGCACTTCCGAAAGCTGTTGCGCCGATTCGTATCCGCATGGTCCCGCTTCCACCGGAATTACTTGAATGTCAGGCTCCGCATCAAGTGCGAGGGTTGACGATTCAACAACTCCCTGAAACATAGTATTTGCATTAGTAAGGATTACAATATTGAAAACACAACACACGCTTGGGGTCGACCGCACAGGTACATATCAACGGCTAACCACAAATGAAACCTGGTGTATAACAATCAAACGGCAAGTGTTCCAGTTCTGATGATCACGGTCAGTTGAGCTGTCAGTATCCATACCTCGGGCTGCTGAAGAACATCTAGGGCTGTTGTCAATGTGGTGGACGCTTCAGCATCTCCCTGAACGACAGTACTTGCATTAGTATGGATAACACTAATTATAACTGAAAACAAACACCAGGGGACGACAATGAAGGTGTATATCAATTAGAAAGCACTAACCAAACAATTGGTAAAATAATCACACGATACATACAAACTATTTCTTGACATGCATAAAACAAGTCTGTAGCGGAATAGCCAAGTACCTGATACGCGCTAGAAGTGGTTGATAACTGCGAGCATGTGACTGAAGTAGAATGTTCTTGCTTCAGATTCAAGGGATAGTCAAGAAGTTGTAAAGGTAAATTGTTTGATAATGAAATGACATAATATTTAAATTTGCCATGTAAGGAGACAGAATACTTGAGTAATGCGCAATATAGCACAGTTCCCTGTGCCCATATATAGATTTCGATATAGATTTCGTTTGTGGGTTATGAAATCTAAAAATAATATATTGATAAATGTCATTATTCAAAAAGCTATACACTCATATCAATGTCGAAAGTATTACAAATTGAAAACAACACCTAAAATATCAATGAATCCATTCGGCTACCTACACACTACCGCAAGGCCTAAAGCTAAAAATGGACACTTGACTCACCAGTGGCGGATTGTGGATGAATAGAGTGGGAATAGCGTTTGCGATCAATTTTCGTGTCGATCGCCGTTTGTTTTTCTTTGTTACCCAAGATGTGGTGTACATGTTCAATGGAAAGTGCCGGCTGCAGATGCGGTATCGATCACCCCTCTTGTCCTCAAAGACTTGTTGGACTCTACTTTCCAGCTCATCCAGTGGATATCCGCAATGTCCGACCCATTCTCTTATTCTATCAACAGTTTTCGGGAATACATGCATTGTAGTGCCTTCAGATTTAGCATGGGTCTTCGAAGGGCAACCGCTAATCGAGCAGGCAGGCATTGTTGAAAATTCTGAAAAGCAAATATGAAGATTATTATAAAACCTTGATGAATAAAAATGTCATAAAAAAGTAAATGAACCATACCATGCTCAATGCAAGGTTTGTTTTGGTCGCCGGAACTATACCAGTTCATCATGTGCGGCTTAGTATTTGCATAAGTTAGACATTTCTGTTTTGTCTTACACAAAAAGGAACCATGCTTACATTATAGACTGGACCCCGAAGGATGCAATTCGATGACAATTGACACAGATGAAAATAAATAGATCAATTGATAGCATAACAATTGAAACTCAAGTCAATAGCAATGAGACCAATGACCATAGTTCTATTGGGTACTATAATAGCAAATAGATTGAAATGTAAAAATGACCGAAATATGACTAGGATACATGGCCTTACCTTGACCAACAAACAGTTGGATTCAGCAGGCCGAGCAGTATGTTGCAGGAGAACAGGTTGATGGCCACAGGTAGCACACTGACGAGTTTGCTCGAAGCGGTCACAGATAGCACGGCGACGAGCAGATTAGCATAGATCTCAGTGCTTCTCAGGTAGAAGGTTCAGGAGTTGACTTGCAAAGCACAAAGATGTTCTCATGAGACATATCAAGTGGTTTATAAAGTATTAGAAACAGGGGTGTGTTTGTGAATGAATGACGTGTGTATGTCGTGGTATTAGGTTTATTGCAGGGGGGGGCCTGCCTCACGGGAGGCCTGCCTGGAGACACAGGGTCTGAGGAGGCCATGTGAGCGATGGCCCCTGGGCGTGGGATACCTTTTGAAGTGTACATGCTGTTTGGCACCTTGGCCGTTTGCGCCCGTCACAGCCCCGTATGCCAGTGCTCATCCCCGGGTGCGAACCGCCTTTGATAGAGGGGGGTGGGACGGATGGGCCGGTGGGCGTGCAGATAAGGCACAGGAAAACTGCTGAATGGAGACACACTTATGTGGATTGCAGGGGGGCGGCCTGCCTGGAGACAAGGGGTCTGAGGAGGCCATGTGAGCGATGGCCCCTGGTTTTGGGATACCTTTTGAAGTGTATATGCTGTTTGGCACCTTGGCCGTTTGTGCCCGTCCCTTGCCCTTATGTGATGTTAACTTTGCATGACATTTGCGTAGATGGGAACACTGAGCAGGACACGGGGCATCCATGTTTGTACCCCCTTTCCACTCCATTTTGGTGACCAGGCCTCACTGCGATAGTACAGCGCGCAGAGCACATGGCCCACAGCCTCGTTCCCACTCTGACTGGAAAACTCCAGAGGTATTTGCAACAGCTAATAAATCTAACACATCACTCTGAGATCACGGTCCTGCATGTGAACCGGCCTAAACCAAGCACATAGCTCGTTCATCTCCACAAACGTGTCCTTGCCCACGCACCCTCGCCAGTGGAAACTTACTGCCATTCTGACCTTGTGTCCCTGCAAGGTATTCTCTTCATGTGCCAGACCACTGACCACACCATGATGGCCAACTAGCAGATCCCCAACTAACATTAGACCCCTACTGCAGTATATCGTTGCCTATCAATAACAAATGCCACATATCGGAGATTCTTGTGAGCACAGACCCATACTTCAAACACTGTATTATAGTGGTCAAGACCCTTAACCTAAGGCCTGTATAATCCAATGTTCATTGATAGTATTGATATATGTGTGACTTTTATAGAGACATAACCGACTGAAAGACTTTGAACAAGTGTTATTTAGTGCATGCATTATTGATAATATATTATGTTAGCTTAGATAGTGACCACCCCGCTTCACAGCGACCTGAACTTCACCCATTCCGAGCACAGGTGTCTGACGTCCATCCTTGAATGGAGAGACACTTGATTGATTTAAAAAATCGAAACAACCGTAGTTAAAATATATGTGGTGTTTTATTTTGTAGCTTATTTTGATGACACAAAAGTTTACACATTGTACAGTTCAGGTTGCAGCAGAGTGAGAGAAAATCCCCTGTACTGACCGCTGTCACTGGGGAACGTTTCTCTTATGGCACGAACGCCACAGGCGGTTATCACTCTTCGAACGCGGTGTCCAAGCCTCCCGTGAAGCCACCATGTAAAGGAACGATAGGCCACCAGCCTGTACCACCTGTGAAAAGGAATGAAACAAACTGTTTTTTAAATGACCAAGATAAGTTTAAAAAACGTTTGTTGTCAATGACAATTCTTGTAACTAATGGCATTCTGCTCGGACAAATGCTATGTAGACACTGCACACTATTGAAAGACTTTCATGCGTTACAATGATATATATATGTAATTTTGGATATAGTAGAAGACCATGAAATGGGAGTGGCATGACAAGCAGAGTATAATTGCTCGTTACTCGGATTACGAGGACGAACAGTTGCGCGAAGTTCGTGCATAAGCACCATCATTATCCTCAACACGGACTGTGTGAGGCACGCTGCCCTGAAGTCTGGCAGCTCGGTGATGCATTGCAGTCGTGGCTCGCCTTCCGAAATGTAGGCCACACATCCCGAGTTTTCACAGCAGCAGCAGTTCTCCTCCTCGGTCGGCATTAGCTCGCACCGATTGCATGTGCACCAGGTGGAAACACCGTCCATGCGACTAGGCCAGTGTCTTCATCCGTTGATTCGTCCTGCCAACTGCTGTCCGAAGCCCCATAGTTTTCCCTTTCCAGTAGTTCCTCCTCGGTATACTCGGGCTCGCACATGTAGGGCATTATTGTATCCATTGTGTGTTACACAAACTAAAATAATTGATAGCGGTGGTACTGGTATCTGTCCACACGGGCTACAAGCAACGAAGGTAGCTGACCAGAGCACAGGAACGAGTCACAGAATACTCAAAGTAACACAGAGAGGAATGGAATCGAAAATCTGCTGCTGTGTGTTGTGAAACTGTCTGTTTATACTTATTGAGGAAAGAGGCGTCCTGCCATTTCCATGGCGACACATCATTAGCTGAAGCGCAGCGAATGTTGACACGAGACGTGCTTTGGCCTTGTGAAATGGGCGGTATGAGTCTGCTGATGACAAGGTCATGGGCGGGGGATAGGATTTAGTGCAGCAAAAGCAGGTCAGCCAGGGCGATGGGGGAAATGATAGGATTATCACAAAATGGCAGCTCCCTGGTGCCTGTTTTCGTGTGCGTTTAATGGACGAAAACTCGGGTAAGGTCCATAGGAAATATTTCTAAAATTGAGCGACTTAGGCTTAAAAACACATGGCCGACCCATAGGGGCAATAAAAATTTTTGACCAAACCATTTTCTTATGGGTGCTCCGTTTGAGCCTTTGCATTCTTGCCCTTTGAGACTGTTAACTCTTAAAACTGTGTTTTTGTTTGCGGTTACTTCCGCTCGCAGAGTGAGTGAGTTACAGGCACTTTCAGTTAAGCCACCCTTCACTGTGTTTCACAAGGACAGGGTTTTCCTTAGTTAGTCATTCCTTTCTTCCGAAGGTGGTTTCGGAATTTCATTTGAGCCAGAAGGTTGTTCTTCCGGCGTTCTATCCTCCTCCACATCCTGGTAAGGAAGAGGAGAGGCTCCATAGGCTTGATCCTAGGAGAGCGTTGAGCTTTTATATTTCGCGCATGTCCCAGGTCAGAGTGGACGATCAACTTTTCATTGGTTACGCTGGAAAGCGTTTGGGACAAGCTGTGACGAAACAGACTTTGTCTCGTTGGATTATTTTAGCTATCTCTGAGTGTTACCGCTTGGTGGGTAAGGACCCTCCGGCTGACTTGCGGGCCAATTCTACCAGGGGAGTGGCTGCGTCTACTGCCCTGCAGAGAGGTGTTCCTATTCGTCACATCTGTGATGCAGCCACCTGGGCTTCGTTACATACTTTTGCACGTCACTACTCCCTCGATTCCATCGAGGGCAGGATCTGGCCTTTGCCAAGGCAGTCCTTTATTCCACAATTTGATTGGGCATGCTAAATTTGTGTTCTAAATTCTTTTTTCACCTCCTTGCTTGGTGCTGCTTTGGGAGTCTGTCATAGATATGGAATACGTCGGAGGACCGAATCCTCTCGAAGAACAAGTTACTCTTACCTGGTAACGTTCTTTCGATGGGATGGTCCGACGACGTATTTCATATCGCTCCCTCCCTACCTTCCCCGCTGCAGGATTTCTTTTGTGATTGCAGCTTGCGTTCCGCAAGGCCTTGTGTGTCTGACTGGCAGAAAACTGGTGTCGCACGTTCTGGGGGGAAAAACTACAACTGAGGCTACGGGCGTCGTGCGTCCTACTTATCACATCAGGTGACGTCTGCCGTCGGAGGAGGTCCTCTGGGACGGCTCATCGACGCAGATGCCGAAAATATTCCGAAGCGGCACAGCTGTGGACATTACCTGTCATAGATATGGAATAAGTCGTCGGACCATCCCATCGAAAGAACGTTACCAGATAAGAGAGTAACTTGTTCTTTGTTGGGTTGAGTGTCACGCCAAGTTAAGTTACTCTTTGGAGTATGGCTGTCGACTGCTTCATGTGCTCCTTGTGTGATGATGCAAATATGAGTACATCGTCACTCACATTCAGAACTCCAGGGAGATCTGCCAACAGATCCCATCATGTGTTGGAACACTTCCACAGTGGAGGACACCCCAAAGCTGAGCCGCTTGTAGCGAAAGAGTCCCACATGCAAAGAAGCGTTGTGAAGGGCCTAGCGTCCACATGGAGCGGCACATGGGGATATCCTGATCAATGGTTGAGAATACCATGGCCCCTTCAAGATCTGCCTGGATGTCATTAAGATTGGGTGTGGGGTGGCAGTCCCACCTGATGCCCTGTTGGGGAGCCTCATGTCCATGCAGATGTGTACATCCTCCAAACACTTGGGTCTGGTAGCCACTACAACGGGTAACACACAAGGTGTAGGGCCCTCTACCCTCTCAATGTCTGCCTGATCAAGCCGCAATCTCTCTTCCTCTGCCCTCTTGTGCAGCCTTACCTCATGTTCTTTGAGACCGCATATTCCGTAAAACAGTGCCTGGGCCTCTTCCACCAGGTAGTCAATATCCATATGATATACGTGGAATGCGAAATGCAAGAAACTCGTGTCTTCTGCCGTAGAGCAGCTGCACAGACTATCCTTGGCCGCCAGCATCACAGAATGTAGCTGGGACTGAATCATGGTCATGCACCACACAAGACCGGAACGCCCTCTCCAGCGGTATTAGCATGACTCTTTGATATTGGAAGATGCAGATCTGACTTGGCTTGTGCAATTATACTGACTGCATGATATGCACTGATGCTCCTGTGTCTATGAAGACAAGCATGGATGTTTACAAAATAGATACTGAGCAGCAAGGCTTTTGTTTTGAACCATTTGCCCCAGGCAGATTGCAGAAACGAAGTACATTTCTTCAATGTTGGCAGCCCCTTCCATACGAGACAGCACTGACCCTGTCATCAACCGCAGCCACCCTTCGTTGCCAGAAATGGGGTGGCAGCGGTCTGCTTGGTTGTGGCACTGGTGGAGTCCACCGCTACCCACCTCATCGCCAATTTTATGGGACTCCGGGCCGAGCCTGGAGCCTCAAATGAACAACAAGGAGACCACTGACAGTGTCGCAGGACTCGCCCCGTGGCAGGGTTGTGGTCTCATTTGTTTTCACAAAAAGACCTAGTGCTTAACCTGACACGCAAGGCTGTTCTACTTCACAACACATTTCATCCTCCCCAACTTTGTGTTTCTTGCTGCTCATGCGAAAAGGATTCAGATTACAACCGGCCTCCGTGCAAAGGGTCCCAACTCCAATTGAAATGCAGGTGCATGAATATTTTCGAATGGAGGTTTTCATCAGGTTAGTAATATTCTCAGCACAACAAGGTGGGCGGGGGGTGGGGGAGCATTAGCTTATATCATCCTGCCATGGAATTTCAGTTGCGGATGAAGGAGGGAAAGCAAGCAAGATAAAGATAAGGAGACATGTTATGTTACTGAGATTTATACTGGACAGCGCTTCATTGGGATGATTTTGATCTGAGGGGTGTGACGAATCGAGGGATTCAGTCACTTCTCCCAAGGGGAGAGCCTTTCCTTGTGAGGCTAGGGAGGTGAGCCCACTATGCGATACCCTCCCTAGGGGTTGCAGCAAGAGGGACTGTTAGGGTTGCTAGTCACCTTCCTGTATGTATGTTGAGTGCTTGTGGTGTGATGTCACTGATGGAGTGTTTGGGTATGATGGAGTGGAAGGTTGTGTGGTGACTGATCCTTTAACTTACTGAATTATCTCCTGATGACACCCGATTAAAGAAACATGCAACACCCTGGTCTCCAGTGTATCCTTTAATGACCTGTAGACCCAATTTAGTCACAACAGGGACCTCATCAGGAGAGACTCTTCCCCCTCCCTGCCAACCCACCACTCCTTTGGGGTAAGGACTCATATTCAGATGAGGAACTCCCTTTACCAATCCCATTACCTTCTTCCCAACTCAAACCTGTTGAGAGAAAACTGGAAGAATCTAGGTATATCTGTCATTGCGAAGCCTTAAGTAAAGATCAACGGCCATTGCAAATGCCTAATGCGCCCAGATACCTCCGGGTTAAGGTGTGCTATAGAAATGATGAAACAAACCAACAAACATTAGGTACTGAGACAATGAAGACTAATTTAGTTATATGGAACACATTTCTGATGGATATTGAGACGAAGAAACATCTAAGAGTCACAACATGTATGACTCAGACATTGAAGAAGGACTTCCAAATGTTGCTGGAAAAGCCCCAGAGCAAGGTAGGAGACAAAGATGTGACGAGAGATAAAACCCGGGAGTTTGAACTCAGCTGGAGAAAGGAAGCTGACCACCACGGGGAAAGGCTGCCATCGAACTCTGAGAGGAACAGTGTAGAGTGCCTAGCCAGACTCCCCAACTCGACAGGAATGGAATTGCTGCCCAAAATTGGGCCACTCCAAGGGCCACATTATGAAAGTATGGTGGCAAGCATGGAGAAATGGGAACAATCTCCAGCTTCATTGATAGCATGAAGATGGCACAATGGAGCATTACTGACCACGAGAGAAAAGCCTGAACCGCTCTGCCAGACCTGGACTCGGCAAGAAAGGAGGAAGTCAACCTGGTGATGCTGCCCCAAAATACTACAGGTGAGGGGGAGATTGGGAGACCCGGGCATATGTGTACCTGAGTTGCAGTACACAGAGACTTGGGCTAATACTGAGAAACACAACGATTGGTCTAATCCCCTTTGTCTGGATTAACTTCATTAATGGCATAACAATACCCCTACAAGGCAAAAAAACAAATATAATAATTTGGCAATTCAGCCTCTCCAGTGAGCGAGTGAAAGGTCAAAATATTGTACATGATAACTGTATTCATCATACTCGTCCCAGTGTGTGGAGAAAGTACACGAGTGAGGATCACGGAGTACTCCACATACTCGTCCCAGGAATTGGCACAAGTATAAGCTGAGTGAAGACTACTCAGGAACTCAACCTGCTCGTCCCACTAAATGGGGTATTCCTTAAGAACAGGTAGACTCACAAAGGGAACCAACCTACTTGTCCCAGTGAATGTACATACATTAAGTAGAGTGAGAATTACAATTGGACTCAACATATTCATCCTAGTGAATGTGAGGACATTAAGAAAGGTGAGAAACACAGAGGGGAACAATATGCACGTCTCAGTGACTGTCGAAACAATAAGCAGAGTGAAACTTATTCACAGACTCCGCTAATTTATCCTGGTGAATGGAAAACCTACAAAGGGAGTGAAACGGGTGACTGGGCACATTGCACTGATCACAGTCTGAAGACAGGGATACCACAAAGAATAACGAGTATTAATCAAGAGACATCTAGAGGGGAGGAACTTGAAAGTTCAAACCGAACTAAAGAAAGGAAGGTGGAGAAATCCTTTGAAAGAACTGAACGAACGGGTCCAGGAAATAGCAAGAAGCTGTTTAAAAATCCTATATAGTGTTTTAGTGTAAGAGGTAGGGTCAGTAAAGATTCACTTTTGGACAGGGGACAGACTTATTGTGACTTTCAACAAGACGATGAGCACGCTAGTTTAGTTGTGTTCGGTAGGGAAGTTCTTCAAATAGAGAAAGTTAGGCATTTCCTCTATCTTTTCAATAAACATCCTTTAAAATTGAAAATATTTGTCTGCCTCCTTCTGACCTACCCAGAGGAGCTAGTTGGTGGCGAGATTGAGATAGAGGTTTGTGTGGAATCTATTTTGCAATAGAAAGTTGTCTTGTTTTCCACATTTTTATTGCTATCCTGAGGAGAGGATCGCTAGACTTATGATGGCTAGCAAGTGAAGAATCAATTGTTTTTTCCGCCCTCAGGTGTTTGCTATTTTTATTGTCTTATTCTTGGTTAACATGTTGAAGGCAGCATGGAAGTGTGGGTGTGGCTCATCAGAGCACGTAGCTGACGCACTTGGCTAGGACTTGGTCCTGTCTGTTGGTGACAGGACCAACACTGGTTTACGAATTGCTGGTACCCTTCTTTAATGGGGCAACCGGCTAAACAATATTGGTAATAAAAGCTGCCCAGAGCAATGATAGTAGTAGGGTTTTAATCGAAGCTTTGCATCCATTGTGTAGTGCATAAAGACTTCCCAAATCGAAGTTGAGATAGACAAAATCCAGTTAAATTCCATTACCTGTGATTTTAATCTGCCTTTTCTCTTCAGTTGCATTTCTCAGATCAAGTCCCTTATTTTTCACGTATCTTCAAGCAGGGAAACGCACAGAATAGATAATTTACATATAATGTGTAAGCTACCTCAGTTGGTTAATGCCTCCTGCAGAAATCTGTATGCAAGTTGCAGGTCATGCCTGTGTAAAATGGGCTTTCTGTCTAGGTGCAGTGTGTTTGGGCCATGCATACCCGACGCAGATGACTGGACTTGCAGTTGTGTCCTGAAAGCATTTCATCAGTGCTGGGGGTACAGGAGTTGTTTTGGTGTTTTATATAATGCCAACATGCTCCCTGAAGGCACGTTGAGAAGACATGGCGCATTCTGCAATATATGAAGGCTCTGATCGCTAACATTTTGTCATATGAACACTTTAGGATCCATTGTAAGAGCGCTCTAGCAAATTTCTCAAGGTTTATATTGATGGTAGCCCTGGGCACGTCGAGAACTGTAGCTAATGGAACATATCTAGAACTCTTTTGTCACTAAGACGATCAACCCAATCCTCTCGCGCTTGGCTATGTCCTTTCTTCAGATGCTCACCATCTTATGCACTGTTGAACATGGTCTTCATTTAGTCCATATACAGCAGGCATGAGTTGACCCAACATGGGGTTAGCTAATCTCATGCTGTATGCCACTATCCTTTAGTGAGTTTCAGCGCATGCACCTTGCGATCTGTGCTAATAGAAGATGATTGCTGGCGGATTGGTCATGTTTTTGTCTTCCATCATGCGTTTCTTCTCAGGCCTGCCTGAGTAGAGAGGGACGCTTTTCACATCATGAAATATACGCTGATCCATGGGATCAAGTGACTCTTCCTTTTAACAATCAGGACGACTTGCCATCTGTACGTGTGTGTGTGCGCGCTAGTGTGTGTGTTTAGGTGTGCTGATCTTATGCAAGCCCTCTGCAAAATAATAATGAAGGTCGGACCTTGCTACTCACTGGAGGGATAGGGGTGTGGGTCCAGAGGTACATTGGTTGGTACGAGCTATCCTGCATAGAGGTCGCGAGGACAGGCGGTTTTGTGCCTGTCCTTTTCTTCATCAGTGCAGATTTGGATTCAAACGTTGCAAGTTGTAGGGATGCCATTAGAAGGTGCATTAATCCATGAGCTAATTATACACCCTACGTGGTAAAGAGTTGCGGATAAACATGAGCAAAACATAACCCAAAATTGAAAAAAACAAAACCATACTTAATACAAGAATATTTAGGAGCCATCAGATGCATAAAGATAAATGCATTGAAAACAGAAACCACCAGCTTTAACATGGTCATAGGAGCGTGATGGAAGGAAAACAAATGCATTGGCGGAGCTCAACCTTGGACCAGCCTTTACCTAGTCCTGATCCTGTTGCACCCATGATGTGCACTGCAAGAACATGTACAATCCAGATCCACGCGGCCTACCCAGAAGTTCTGATTGTTTACCAAGACAGTGAAGAAAATTGCACCAAATGGCTCCAACCTATGCTCCTGCTGAACCGTGCCCCCACCACCTATTTTTACCCCTTCCATTGGAAAAGGCTTGCTTTAGGATTTGTGGTTTAGCTTTTTGCCTCACTATCTCTGCATGGATGCATTAATCTAATCTCCTGGCGAAAGGTTTGCTCAGTTGCCCTTATGTTACCCCGCGGAGTAAAACTATATTTCTTTTGAATGATGTTGGTTTCTCATTGTTATTTATATCTGAGTTGTTTTCCTTTGTGACTGTCTGACCTCTCCTGTTCTAAAGTTCTGGTACGAGAGCCTACGTTTCCCTCATTTACGACAATGATATGAATGCGCAGCAAGCACTTGCCTGTTATGTACTTTATGAGATCAGTATGATACTTTAGATGATCTGTCACCTAGGTTTCATAGATGGGCACCAACCAAGTCACTAGGAATCCATCCAGACACGCTATCCATTTGCGCATCATCTCCCCAATCTGGCAAGGATTCGTGCTGCATAGGTTTCAGAAGAAAGGTGATACCGCAGATGAAAAAATGCCCAAGGCTACAAATGAAAACCAGAATAGTACAGTGCCCCAATAAACTTCATAAAAGCACTTGTATCTAACAGATACATTCTGAGAGGGGTCTGAATGTTTGCCTATCGAGATGGTTTGCACTCAAGCTGCCATCAACCCTACCTAACATAGTCAAAGATGAAGGATTATAGTCCGGAACATCTGGCAAGCCAGAGGTTGTAGACCTCTGCCTTATAAGGTACTGTGAAGGGGCTCTGAGGATTCCTGGGGAATTAATACATTCAAGTCCCAGGAATTGCAAAATAAAGACAACGTTGCAGGATTACTTGTCATCTCATGCATGAACTGGATGCAACTGATCAAAAAACGACCTAGTGCTCAAACGCCTCTTCCATCCTCTTTTCAGATGGAGGCTAAAAGTATTCATATTTTAAACATTGTTAAATCCCTTGGTGTTCACCAGGACCTTCTGATGGACCTCTCCATCGAAGTTAATCGGACCTCTGAACAATGCGTTCTACTACCTAATTCTAATCAAGCAGAACTGGCCTTTTTTGTCTTCAAATCACTTGTCGATTATCGCGTGTGCGATAATCTGTTCCAAAATGGATTATTGTAATTTGTTACAAATTGGCTCTCCAAAATCTCTCTGCCACAATATCCAAGTACTTCAGAATACTTCAGCCAGAATCATACTCGACCTTCCCTAACGGTCACCCATCACCCCCATGTTAAGGCAGCTCCACAATTGCTATGCTGATATATAAATGTCTCTTTTGACAGGGCTCCCTCTTATCTGATCAAGAGCCTGTCTCTTCATATCTCCAATCTCTGGTGCCGCTTGTCAGCGATTTAAGGGGCTGGTTCCTCCCAGATTCAGACTCCATTCTGCTGGGGGTAGAAGCGGTACAAGGTGCTAAAATCTGAACTAATGTACCCTCCTCCCAAAGGTGGAAGTCCGATCTTGGTATATATCGAAATTGGTTAAAAACTCTGTTCTTTCAGTTTGAGCTTTCTGTTTACCTGGCAAAAATCAGTCCCCTTGTTTTCCCCTACTGGCAATTAGCACTCGCATGACCTTAGGTTTGAGCTCTTTAGAAATTCAATATATCAGTAATTCAGTTGGAGGTCAAAAGTGCCCAGGGCCTGATGCATGGTCTGGCAAAAGTATAAATCGATGCAAAAGATCTCAACAGGGCTTGCGTACATGCATGCTGTGACTGCCTGCTTTTTGCTAGTTGTGGTGTTTATAAGACATTGGCGGGGCTTCCCATGTAGACCGGACGTCCTCTGCCAAGTGGAGGATGGACGTGATGCCATGAAAGCAACAAACCTGGCCTCTTCCATATGCGTTGTAGCAGCACCAGGTCCCACCTAGCATCCCAAGGCACGCAGCCAGGCGTGCGACCTATCACAGGGGTGCCCAATGTTATTCCGCCACCTTCATGGGTATGACACCCATTCCGCCTCTGTGTTTGGAACTAGGCGTCCAGGGTGTTAGTGGACCCCCATATGTCCGAGGTTGAGGGAGTCAGGAACCTTGGGCCATTGGGGCCTGACACACCTACCTTGTCATTCCTGCTGGTACTACAGTCGCCACCACCTTTCTGAACTTAAAGACTGCTTTTTCTTACCTTGAGTCTTAGGTGATCTATTCAGATGAAAGCTCTTATGGCCCTTTTGTAACAAGCATTCATCAGTGTCTTGATTGACTGTTCTATGCCTGTCTCCAAAAGTCAATTGGAAATTAAACCCTATTCCTTTTTTTAATGTAAGTTTGTGATCCCTGTGTTATTGTACGAACCCCAGTAAACTGTTGTTGCATGATGGACTCTGCTGAGCATTTGAAGGGTTGCGCGCATAGTTGCAAGGTGAGGGAATTGTTGAATTTCCTTTGCACTACAGCTGCACAGTGGTTTGCACCTTCAGTTCCAGTTATACGACAAATGATTGTTTTACCTGTAGCTGTGAGCGTTCATAGTGCTTGGCTTTCAGATATAATAATCTATGTGGCGGCACAAGGTCCCTCTGAGCTTTTTAGTGACTTGCTGAAGGGCGGTCGCCATCAGTGGGATGAATTTCGGAATCCCTCCCGGAATTTACAGTAGCTGGCGCCAACCAGCCAATCAAATGGCAGGAACACTGCGCCGATTGCTCCTGTACTACTACTATTGTGTGCCATATTGCGGAGGAGCAGTAATTCAATGTTTCCTGTGGCATGCCTGGGGATTGTGAAATGTCTAGCTCTTGCTAATGCCACATGAGAAGGAACAGATCCTGGAAGGAAACGCTGGATTCACAGGGGCTGACATTGTCATGTTTCACAATAACCCTCGTGCGCATAAAGGAAAAGCAGCAAGAAGAATGGAAATGGCCGCTGGAGAACAATTAGTCGCGCTGGCCGCAGACGACGGAAATTGTGCTTTGCGTATGGGAATTATTTGCAAGTCAAAGAGCATTCCTTTTGTTTTACTCTTTCATATCCTGGTCAAAGAGAACACGGTGTTTGTTTGCCTTTGTACGAAGATAAGGACATTGAAAAGCGAGCTGGACGCAATTTATCCGAGGTTAAGGAAGCTGCACCAGAGGAAAGGGTCAGAAGGCCAAACGCTTGCATCTGTTAGAGGACAAGGCGCTCTTAATGATGCCCCCTGCTAAAATAGGGCGCGTGCGTGCGTATGTGTGTGTCTTGAGGCCACCAACAGAATAGTACTTATTAAGAATCCCATTGCCCTTTTGAAGGGTGAATTTTGTGAATAAATTGTCATTTTTTAAAAAAAAATGTTATTTAAATGCATTTGGTTGAACAACCTTTCACACTAAAAACCTTAAGAAATTCGCATAAAACCACATATCTAAAAAGTGTGCACCTTATACGGATTAATTAAATATAAATTAATAATTTCACATTGCATCATAAATAGATTTCCATTGAAAATCAATGCATACTGTCAGCCTGTCTTTAACCATCTGCCATATACAATAAGCACCAGATACCACTACAAGTCATTCCACGTACTCCAGAATTGGCCTTGGTCAGTATCCCGGAACTTAGCATATCCTTGATCATACAAGGGTTGCAAATGTGAGCATTGTGTCAGGAGGTGTCGAGAAGTTTCCACACTTTCTGCACACATCCTACAGAGTCTCTTATCTAGGAATACCTTTCCATGCTCCAGGGTATCCCGGGACGGCAAGATGTCAAACCTTAAATAAAGGACAAAGCGTGCCAGGCCAGGCATACATAGCTTAGTAAGATAGCTGCGTACGGTTTCCTGAAACAGTCCTTGTTGTCATTTTTAAAAACGTTCATTTATGTCTTCCCCACCCTTTCCTTGAGAATGAGTGGCATTTCAGACAAGATGAGCTGAAGCAACTGCACATCCTGGAGCTGGCCTTGTATTTTACTCTTTGGTTATGCCGATACAGTTTTAGCAAATTAATACCTGCCACAGGTTTTTCTTATTGTTACATGAGCACTAATTGATTCGTTTGCGAGCCTTACCAGATGGGAAGTGCTATTGCGCTTCCCTCCTTTTTTTTTTCTTCAGTCCACCATGGAAAGGGAGAAGGGAGTACGTGTAGTGACTTCTCCCCTTCCATGGCGGCCATTTTCTTGGTTTCCTATGGCTGGCACGGAATTGGAAAACGGATTGTTTTCCTGTCTGTGGTGGGCATTTTAAAAACTTTTTTTCCCATCTGCGAAACACAATACTCGCAGCTGAAAAACAAAACACCATTGGTACCCTGGTATAACGGGCCAGAGTACTAATGACATCCCTTCCTGCGAGCCATTACCGCATAAGGTAATGCCCGCTGAGATTTCGATAAGGCCCTCGCTATGATAGGGCCTGTAACTGTGGGACGCGGGGCATTACCTTTTGCAGTAATGACCCACGGGCTCGAGACTTATTGCCTAAGTGCCACCTTTTATCTTGCAGCGTAATTAGTTTTGAAAATGGGCTGCTGCTATTTGATATCAACGGGGCTCGGGGATGGCAGAAACGTTAATGGGAGTCCTCAATGCACTTTTTAAACTTTAGATTTGTCTATGGCAGCCTTTCTACCTTCCTTCTATACATGACGGTAAGCAGGCACCTTCATTGAGTCTGTGGTTGCGATGCTGAGGCTGGAATGCCGCATTAATCACTGTTCATGTGGGGGCATGGCTGGTAAATGCCCAATGTTCGCTGCCATTAAATAAATGCCAAATGGCCATTGCTGGCCAAGTATCCACGCAAATGCAGTGATTAACGCGGTTATGACCCGGCAGTGCAATGGTTTTCTAACAGTGGGTTCAGGTGCGTTCAAAAAAATAAAAAGGAAGTCTTAGAAATGGAAGAAGTGAATTTCATTGATGGCAGGAGTGTGGCCAGGAGGATTGCAGCATGACCAGCTATTACCCTGGGGGAGAAGACTGCATGGTCATGTCACAACTTCAGGCCAGTAAGTGCGGGTGAGCTGCTTCACAAATGGAGGGAGGAGGCGACTCCGAGTGGGCGGGGTAAAGGCGACTGGCAGACTGGGCATGAAGGCAAAAGCAAAATGCTCAAATAAGTGCCGTCCATCCAGAGCGAATGCCGGCTTATTCTGGCGATTGAAGCCTGCGTTCTTATATTCATTGAGTGCTAATGAGAAGCATGAATGAAAAAAGGAATACAATATTACTTTTACTTTAATATATTTGTGATGCACTGCAGATGACAAGGAGGCTTAGGAGCGCAGACATACACGCAATAAGCACAGAAGGGACAAACGAGGTCTCCAAAAGAACAGCCAGGAAATGGAATCCACAAAGACCAAGTAACATTATCTAAATAGTAGTCTTCAGCTTCTTCCTAAACATGGCCGTGGTTATGTGGTGCGAAGGGCTAACTCATTTTTCATTGGTCAATTAAGGCAAAGTGATTTATACTAAGGATAATTTGTGCTTCCGAATTGCTGATGGCATTTTGGCTAAATGTCCTGGGATTAATTGCAAAAAATGTCAACTTAAAATAGGTGATTGAAGAAAACTGACAGAATGCCAATTGCTGCAGAATGTTAGTCACCGTAGTTGAACTGGAGCTCCTTTGCAATGGGGACTTGTTGAGTAGTTCGACATCTCTCTGATCCCTGCCCCAAGGACACCTGCTTTTGTAAAATGTTTGTCTGTGTAATATGTTACTCGTTGAATGCTATCGAGGTAGACTGTCAGTCTCTTAAACCTCATGTGAACGTGTATCCATAAACTAACAGCTCTATTTGGACAAATAGAAGCAGCAAAAGTGAAGATGGGCCTTTTGGGAAAGACGAAAAAATGTCTTCTGACAAGGACACCATATTAATTCTGCAAGCCCATTTTATGACTGCCAATTTCTTGCCTGGGTGCATAGTTTTCAGCTTTTCCTTAATTCTGTTCTCTTCTTGCCCACTTTCTATTCAAAGTCTTTGCAAACTCTTGCTGTTTTATCGTTCATTCCACGGGGCTGCAGTGCCATGCATCCGCTTCCATTTGTGTGTAGAAAGAACGTTTTTTAATGCGTCCCCTGATCTTCTAACTCGTAAAATACTACGATATGCAATGCCTGTTTTAGGAGGAGTGCCCTCCTTTTACCCCCTCAATGAAGAAAACCATTCTTTCTTGCAGCTCTCAAATCTCCAGCTCCTCTGTTAGGCAGAAACCTGTGCAGTTCCCTCTGGGACCACTGCAAAAGATTTAGGACTACAGGTGTTTGGCAGTAAACCTACTTGGTAGCAGTCTGTACCACACAAATTCACTTGGTAGCTGTGGCTGAGCAGTCAGACTTCCCTCAAGAAGAGTTGGGCAGTATACAGAGTATTCACAATAGGTCAAGAGAACACCATAGAACAAGTAAACACTGACCAGAGCTTGGTGTAAAAGAGATATAATTTATTTATTTAAAACCACATCTAGAAAAACACACGGGCATAATAGTAAGCAATTCAAAAACACGGTCACTAAAAGATATACACTCCCTTAAAAGAATATTAGACAAGTCTTAAGTAAAGCCCCACTTATTTTCAGACAGCGGTGAGCGCTTAACGTAGATGGCACTCCAATCATTAGTTTTAAAAAGGGAGAGAAAAGCAGAGAATACATTGAAACTGATCCCAACACTTTTTCACGAACACAACAAGAGAGGAAGGCAAAGTAAGACCGTGAATTCAGAGTCAGTAGGCCGGATCCGCTTTAAGAGGATCAAAATGAAATGTGTCCAAGGTCACACGGTTGCAGTGCACAAAAGTCTTGTAACGATTCAAAAAGGAGTTGGACCAAAGAAAGGGACCAGTTAGAGGGTCAAGGCGGCCAGCCCAGTCCAGAAGGTCAAGGGGTTATTATTACCTTGTAGCAATCATTAGAAGGGGAGGCCAGGCGGACACGGTACCTTAAAGTGGTGAGAACACTCCAGCGGGGGCAGTTGTTTCCTGGCAGCGGATGCAAGTCGGTGCTTCGTCCGGGGGAAGAGAGGATCTCGTTGGGGAGGAAGACAGGAGTCTGTTGCACTGCCAAGGAAGAAACCAGCCGCAGAGTTTCTCAGGTACAAGGGGCGGTCCGTTCATTTGCGGTCCAGTGGTAAGTGGCTATCCGGCTGCCGGGGTGCTTGGCACGGGTAGTTCGACCACAAACCGGTCTGGGGTGCGAAGAGAAGAAGGTAAACTGGTTGTGCCCACCAGTCAGGGGAAGAAGCCTCTCCAGCCAGGAGATCTCTGTCGTCAGGAAGTGGTGAGTCGGTTCCGCAGGGCTCCACCGGTGGTGTTGTCGTCGTGGTAGGTCGGCTCAGCTTCTCCCTCGTCGGATTCTCAGGTCCTGTGGCGACTTCTGAAGTTCCAGTCCCCAAAGCCCTGCTTTTATGCAGCATACCCCCATTCACTAGCCTAGCTGTCAATCAAACATGCTAAGTGGTGAGCCGGCCGGCTCACCACTTGGGCCAATCACACAAGAGTGCGACTTGAGTTACCGAGGTAACTCAGTCTAGGGTGCCTAAATCCCCTGTGGTACCCAGACAGAGTGGCAACACTTTTGGAGGCTTCTGTGGAGAAGCCCGCCAAAAAGTGGAACAAAGGGCTCGACTTGGGTTGGAGTCACAGAAGAGAACACAAACGCCATTTTAGAATAGAGTCCTGGCAAAAAATACCAACCAGCGAATTAATATTAAATAAATAAACCGGCGATATGTTTGAGGCTATGAGAATTAAATAATTAAAGTTGGTAGTCTCGAACAATGGGAAAATCCCATAGGGAAATATTTGCGGTCGAATATAAAAAGTAGTATCCACTGCCACCAGCCAAAACTCGATCAGGGGGGGACAGAGATGTACCCCCTCGACTAACAGACCCTGAGGCAATCGAATTGCCCCGACCAGTACGTCCACAATATGATGGTTTGTACTGGTTTCTGTTAATAATTTGGGACTAGTAAAGCCAGTGGTGACTTAACATGCCCTGGGAGACAGTAGTCAGTCCCAGGGTATGGAGTCTATGGTGGGGTGTCACTATGACACCCCTGTGTCACTGCACGGAGGGTGCTGTGTAACACATATAGTAAAAACACATGAGACCCTATGGAGTAAAGGACCCCATAGCCCATAAAACACATTAAGAGTCAAATGAACGCCATAAATCATGTCCAAGAGTGGGAGAAAAAGAGTCTCACTCTTGGCAGGAGAAAAAAACAAACTCCAGAAATCCAGCAAAGCTGCTGGGGGACTCACTAGGTTAGGAAATTCAGCCTAAAGAGAGAATTCTCCCTAAAATCCTCTATTTCCTCTAGTGCATGCATGATTACATTCTTGGCTCGCCATTCACAGTTCTTGGTGTTTCAAACAGGTACTCGGTCTCCCTTAGAACTGCCTTCAAGCTATCCTTCTCCATCTGAAACTCTTGTGTATAGGCGCGTTATAAATGCCACAGCATATCATCATATCATGTCTGCTAGAGTTTGACCCATTATTCCAGGTGAGACATTACTTGCGATGTGGTAATTCTACGACTTTATTTCTTTTTTTCCCCTTCTACTCATACCCTCCATTTACTTTACAACGTGGATGCTGCTTTCCTCTTAGCAATATTTCAGTATTTTGCCACATTGTAGAGATCTGGTATGATTTCCTCAGGGTTCCTCTCCTGTTTGGGGACCGTAAGGACACTGCCTCCTTCGATCTCCATAATTCCTGTGCCTGTGTTACATAGCTTTGCAGTTTTCTCCCAGTAATGGAGTGGGCTCCACTGGGAACACTGTTACCTATTTTTGCGTTCTTTCTGGAGCATCAACCCTATGGCACTTCTTTATATTCTATTTAAATAGCAATGCTTCACCCGTTCACTCTTTCTATTATGGAGTCCACAGTGCAACACTGGATTGGGAGCTTATCCTCTTGGCGCTTTCGTGTAACCACAATTTCCTGCAAATGTTCTGTTTATTAGCATTGTGCCAACTATTTCTAAACTGGTTCCAGTTTTGTACCTGGCTTGCGTCCCAAGCATCTTCCACTTGTTTACAAGCTGTGGAAACCGGTATTCAAAGCTTCACTGAAGTCTCTGTGCATCTTAGCCACTGCTCTTTCATGTTCCTTTTGATTGGTTATCCCTTAAAGTATTATTTTTTGTATAGGTTATTAGTTAATTTCTAGTTGACTGGTTTGCAAATACTAACTCTGACCATGTTCTAGTGGATGATCACCTTTTCTGAGACTGCCTCTCTTGCCGCCTTCATCCTCTGGGACCGTCTCACATTCAACAGACCAACACACATCCCACTCTTCAGTCCTGCCGAAACACGGGCACCTTAACTGGGTGACACCATACACTGCCGTCACAAAGCTTGGAAAGGGGGCTGGTGAATGGATGCGCTTGATGGCAATTCCATTCATGTTCTTGCCCCAGCAAGGTGTTTCTGGTTGGTGTTATAGAACTCCGCAATCTTTGAAGCATGGGAGTTTCCAAGAAAGATGTTTTTGGAACATCACGTGGTCGAGTCAGCGACCATCACGAAGCGGGTGGAAGAAACATTTAAGAGATGCTCTTTGTGTTAAGTAGCACATGTGTGTGTTCTTGGTAACCTGTGAAGGTGGAATGGGATGCAGAGAGAAGCCTTTGTGACCACCTTTAGCATTGGGTCTGCACTACTTATGCATATGTCTGCACCTCCAAGTACTGTTATTTGCATGCACCGTTTAACATTAAGATCAGGGCAAGCGTTGCTCCTCGAATCCTGCTACCAGTTAAGGCACAGCCCGTCTGCTGCTTTCTGTCACTCCAAATAATGGCGCAATTCAAGTGCTAGTGTTTGCCAAAGGTTGGAGAAAATTTGTGAAATTGCCATCTCTGCCCAAACCTGCAATTGAAAGCTGGTCAATGATAGAGGCTTGAATTTTCGCCTAAAATCCATGCCACTTTTAGTGAACAGTCTGCTTGTGTGGTGAAGTGCATGTGCGTTATTCGGTTCCCGATAAGTGTAGCATCTGGCAATATTTGCTTGTCTTTAGGCACAGGGGAGGTGCAAAGCGCATTTGTCACTAGCCGGAGATGATGGCAATGCAGAACGTTACTGTAACGCCACACGGAAAGGTTCATCCCTGTGGTGGCAACTAAGTCCAAAGTGAAGAAGAGTTTAGGCGCAGACGAGCTCCCTTGCATGCCCTCCTCGACTCCAGCAAGCCTGCACATGGCACAGAGCAGCGCCATCTCCCACTGTGCTCCCATGCACCGATAAAAACCCTTGCACTTGGCAACCTGTGGACGGCGTGGCGCCATGACAAATCAAATATACAGCGTCGATGAAAGCGCAGCACGAGGCGGCGAAGGCGCTCTTACCAGACGCCTTCTTGAGCAGTTGGAAGTCTTTGTCAAAGACTTGCCAGTTGTAAAAATTGTTTATTTTTCATGTTGCCAGTAAAACCTATAAAACTTTCCGCACCTCTGCAAAAGGGGAGAAGTTATGATTAGCCTGTGTTTCAGTTAATCATGACTTTGCTATGATGACAGGTTCTGAGTCATAATCCGCGCTCACAGACGCACTAATAATGGTGCTGCCAGGCAGCCGCATCATGCCAGGGCGTTCATTACCGGTGTAGCGCTTGGCCAACCCGTGGATGGATTTCTGCTGGTGAGTTTTTTCGACATCTCTGACATACTCTGAAGTTCAGCAGGGTGACCCACTGATGTCTCTTGCAGTGGCTAATCCCAATTCCCAGAGGTTGAGAGAGTAGCTTTCTGTTGAACAATGTGTTCTGGTCCATTTGTTCGAGGATAGGGCTTTAGAAACATAGTGGGTGGATTACAAATTCAAGGATGTGTTTTTTTTTTTTACCTTCAGATTTTGCTGGGCAAATCTACAGTTATTTTTAATATTACTGGAAACCCATAGTTGGGAAAGGGCACATTTTTGATACCTGATGAAATACAGTGTTGTGATATATGTTGACTTACGTCCCATCACTGCCATTGCGAATGAGGCAGGACTGCACGTGTGTGCTTGCCCGCTTGTACGAAAGGTGAGACTCGCCACTCACTGCCTGTTGCAGTGAGGCGGGCTCCAGAGGTCTAATACTACTACCAGCCGTACAAGCCCAAATGCATTTACACTCCAGTCACTCTTAACAGAATTGGTAAATCTAGTACAACATGTAACAGTGTTACTGGAACCAGCAGCAGTGCTATGCCAACTACTGCTAGTCTCCCAGTTAGCCCTCTTCATGTTGCTGCTTCTAATACAACCTAGTGATAAAAGCGTTTCCGCGGTAACAGTTCTGCTACTCTTTAAACTATAATTACTGTCTGTGCTCCGTAGCCACCAAAGGGCACTGAGTGGTATTCCAAAACAATACGTGAATATTACTAATGATTTGGCAAGTAGTAGAAGTCTGTCATTAGAGAGCCCATGATAAGGTGTTGGCCAAGGCTGGTCGATATGTATTGTTTTATATTGTGTACGTGCAGCCTCTTTTCTGCTAAAGTATCTTTGCAGGGTCTTGTCATTTGTTGCAGAAATCTAATCATATCCTTGGTGACTGATGGTTGACATTTCGGAAGAGTGCTCCATACGTTGAGGTTTTGGGAAACTACCAGAGTAATGTCTACAGAAATTTGGTGAGGCATAAGCAGCAAATGGAGCAAGCGCAACTGGTAGATGATTTTTTTTACCTTCTTGACCAGTGGTCAGACCCGCATCAAACATGATATTTAGGTTTGTGCCTTGTGTTGTGATAGAAATGGGATATGGATCAAGGATGCTGGCCAATGGAATGACAACAGGTGGTGTTGCCTTTTGTTGAGAACTGGAGTTCTGTTGCCATTGAGAGTGTTCTTTATTTGCATGCGTTTTGGAACATCAGGAACTCAGCCCATATTTTGCCACTGGTCCATAATCTATCCAGGCTTCGACAGCCTGTCTTTGGTGTACTGTGCTGGTGTGGGCATCAGCCTCTAGTATCCTCACAATGATGAGAGCAAGGGATTGGCGATATATATGATCTTTGAGGAGCAGATCTGACAATGTTGGCAGCTGAGCAATAGGACTGTGGTGGGTGTGATTGGCTATGAAACGTGGACCATTGGAGTGCTGTGCCCTCAATTCCTAAGGCTTGGATGGGTGAAAATGTTTTTTTGTGAGTTTATTTTAGTGAAGTCATGGAGTATTAAGACCCAAATCTGACAGTGGCTTCAAGCGAGCATCTCTTCTCTGACTTTTAGGGGGACATCTGTTAAGTCAGTGTCTACTGTTGTGTTATCAATCACATGTATAATGAGGTTTGTGCTTCAGAGACAGCAACAGAGCAGTGGACACCAGATCTATCTCTGTCTATTCTGATGCATACATCACTTCTAAAGGAGGCCATATAAAACCAGCTGTTTAGGATGAATTTCTGCACGGGTGCGCCTCCTTCAGCTTTGATTATTGCTAACGTTGGGTTATTTCAGAGCGAGAACAAGAGATCATTTCACCATTCAGCCAGATCCCTGCTTGGGAGCACATAATATAGTTCCCTAGCAGTAATTTCATAATCAATTTGCTAACTAGAGATTGAGGTATACACCTGCAGCCTACTCTGTGGTAATAATGGGCACTTCTAGGGAAATGGGTATGTAGTTCTTTATGTTTTTCTTTTTTTTCTTAAATATTTAGATTTTCATCAAAATACATATCCATCACACAGGTTCCAGTAAAATAAACCAACAATGAACAGTTTTAAATGACAAAAACCTATGCCACTACAACTATAATATAATTTATCTATGTCTATAATGCTACTAAACCTTACAGTTTAAAATAGCAACACATTAAAAATCTTATGTAAAAAACAGAAGTTTCAAAATTCAACACTTACACATAAACACACAATACATCACATGAAACAATAGGATAGGGAAGAAGAAAAGAAAAAAAAGGGAGGTCCCCCTCTCCTCAGCCCCTCTCTGCTCCCCACTTCTCTTAGTCATACAAGGTATTAAATGAGCCCCATAAAGAAAGATAATCATCTTCTCTACCTTTGTCCTTCAAAGATATTATCTTCATATTTTGACAATCTGTAGTTCCACTAACCAATCCATCTACCTTAGGTTTCTTCCTAGTCTCCCAGACTCTAAGAATCAGCTTAATCGCCATCACCATAGCTTTATCAATCCAGGCATTATGCCTTCTAGTAGTGCATCTACTTTTATGCAGAAGCAAAATCATATTGACAGCTGACCTCTGAATAGTTATGGCAAAAATCATATAAATCCTATCTATAATTTCCTTCCAAAAATCTTGTACCCTTGGACAATCCCAAAGCAGATGTAACAGGGTCCCTTTACCACTATCGCAACTCCAACATTCCTCATCCATCCTTAATCTCAGTTTAAACATCTTAACTGGTGTCCAATAAATCTTACCAACAACCTTCTGTCTAATTAGACGCAGACCCATATCCATTCCTGCACTCGTGCCCACTCTAAGAAGATCCCTCCATTCCTCCTCTGATATGACCATGTTCATATTAGACCAAGCGTCCCTCAGCTTAGTCCATGCTTCTATATAATCCAATCCCATAGGCATCAAACGCATATAAGTATGTACATCGTATTCTTGTCCAACCAACAACTTGCAAATCTCGGTCTTCCTTCCATTGCGTTATCGACCATACTCATCCCTTGACTAATCAACAAAGTCAATTCTAAATATCGACTCGACTCCCTCCTCCCCAAGTTAAACTTATCTTGCAAATCCTCAAAACTCAGTAGCCTATCTCCTTTTAATAACTCCTATTTTCAATATACCCCTCCTTACCCAACTCTGCCAGTGCAAACATCTACTATTTAGTTGTAGCGGCTCATTATGCTAAATGGATGCATCATAACTAAAACCAAAATATTGACCATTCAAAGGGATTGTGTCCTCCGACGTATTCCTCATCTTAGATATCTCCTTCCAGCTCTGCTGGCCTCGGAAAATTTTTCTCTAGAGGGCGCTGCGCGTCGACATCCTCCGAGTCGATGTCCCTCGACAGCCGCCGTATCGACATCATCCTGCCTATAAAGGCCGCGCGCAGCGTCCATTGCTCAGTTCTGTTTTTCGGCGCTTACTCAGTGCCTCGGAATACCGTTGCTCAGTTGTTTGTCAGGATTTAATCTATTTACCTCGAGTTATTCGATCCGTACTCGATGGCTTCTTCGTCGGAACCGACAACTCCTCGATCCGGCTTCAAAAAATGCCGAGATTGTGGGAAAAAGATGTTGCTGACTGACCCTCACAGAGTTTGTCTGTGGTGTTTGGGAGCTGAACACCATTGTTCGGAGTGCGAGGACTGTATGTCCATGACAGCTAAGGCCCTGAAGGAGCGTAGGGGGAAGCTGGAGAAAGGTAAGACTTTTAAAGCTTCTTCTTCGTCGACAAAGTCGAGACATTCGTCTCCTCGTCACCATTCGTGCTCCAGGTCTCGGAGTGGGTCCCATCACTCCTCGAGATCCAAGCACTCGAAGAGGAGACGTCGAAGATCCCCTTCTCTGTCTTCCTCTTCCTCTGTTTCGCCTAAAAGAATCCCTTGCCCCACGAAACATAGTTCCTGGACTGAATGGGAGGAATTCCGTAAAAATATGAGCGTCTTCGAGAAAGCGGCCTCGACCCCCTCGAAGACTGCCGAGAGCGATGCTCTGGTCGAAAGACCCGAAGGTCAAAAACGCCGCGAGTCGCAGTACCCGGCAAAGGAAACCTCTCGAGCGCGTCTCGAACCCTCGAGTAGGACTATGACCTCCAAACCTTCCTCGAAGGTTCTGTCGACGAAGGTTCCGTCGACGACGAGGTCGGTGTCTTCGACGCCGTTGTCGAAGGGACCTTCGACACACGGGTCTGTCGACTCGACGCCAGCATCGACACCGCCGTCGACGCCAAGAAAAGTCACGGTCACGACACACCCAGTGACTATCCCCAGGTCCTCGATGTAGATGGCTTCGAGATTGTCGAGTAGAATCCCAATTCTGTCGAGGTCATCGAGGCCTCCGCCTTCGGCGTCGGAGTCAACGACATCGACGTTTTTGAGGCCGATTATGACAAGTTCGGCACCCTCTGCCTTGGAAATGGGATTTACACCCTTTGAGTTCAGAACAATTGAGAACTATGTCCTCAATTATGGAAGAGGGTGAATTGTCTGAACAAGATGACACATTTGAGTTGCAGGGACCTGTAACCCCAATTAGAGAGGAAATTTCCTCTGAAGAACGCAGGTTAAAGGATCTTCATGATTCCTTACATGAGGCAAGTGGGTTAGACACTTCCCCTGAGGTGGAGTTTGCTAGGCCAGACCCGGGGGAGCATGCTGAAACCCCCTATAGAGCCTTAATGGCCAGGATCACAGAGTGTATGGGGTGGTCTGCACCCTCACAATCTTTCCAACAGGATGACCTTACGAATACTCTTGACAAGGGCCCACAGGAGGACCCTCTGGTGCCTTTTCATAAACCTCTTCAGAGGAAGATTATGACGAACTGGGAAACCCCAGATGTCGTCCCGGCAGTAAATAAAAAACTGTCTACAAAATATAGGGTATCCTCTACAGACCTGGAATTTTTGTCGAAACACCCATCCCCAGAAAGTCTGGTGGTACAGGCAGCATCTTCTACCGATGGCAAGACGGCTTATCCTACCGTCCCACAGGACAGGGACGATAAAAAATATGATGCTATGGCAAAGAAAGTTTTTTCGGCATGTAGCATGGCTTTAAAATCTGTTAATGCTACTTGCACCCTTGCTAGATTCAGCCATACACTTGGGGAGTGTGCTTCTACAGCGGCTGACTGCATCCCGGAGGTAGAAGAAAGGGAGGCATTCCTGAATATCATACAGGATGGTAAAGACGCTATGTGCGAATGCCTCCAGACGGGCATTGATTCGGCTGACAGTATCAGCAGAGCAATGGCGGCAAGTACAACAACCAGGAGATTCGCTTGGTTGAGAGTCTGGTTTTGCCCCTGATGTGCAAGCCAGGCTCTTGAACATGCCATTCGATGGCTCTTCTTTGTTCGGGAAAAAGGCGGATGACAGTTTAGAGAAACTGCAAACTTCAAAAGCAGCAGCAAAATCCCTAGGCGCTGCAATCCGTCAGACACCTTTTCGGCCCACAGGAACCTCTGCGAGGGGCAAGTCCTTTCGCTTCTACTCCACATTCGGAAGAGGTAGAGGACGTCCAGCTCAAAGGGGACAAAGAAGAACTACCCGAGGTGGACGGGGTAGATATTCAAAAGCCGCAGCAACAGCAGGTGCCTGTTTACCATCGGCATCCGCATCAGCCACTCCAAAACCACTCTGAGGACTTCCCTCACAGGACACCTGTAGGAGGCAGGTTGACTCAACATCTGGCGGAATGGCAGGCTATCACGTCAGATGCTTGGGCATTGGAAACAGTTGCCCAAGGTTACTGCCTGCCTCTTCTACGCATACCTCAGAGTCATCCACCGGGGATCAGCTCTCAAAGCTCCAGATCCGCTCCTCTTGCAGGAAATTTTCGACCTGCTAGAGAAAGGTGCCATAGAACCGGTACCTATAGCGGAGAGGAACAGGGGCTGGTACTCCCGTTATTTTCTCATTCCAAAGAAAGACGGAGGACTGAGACCCATCTTGGACTTGCGGGAATTGAACAAATTCCTCAGGAAAGACAAATTCAAGATGGTCACTCTTTCTCAGATCCTCCAGGCCCTTCAGTTCCAGAACTGGCTGGTATCTCTGGACATTCAGGATGCTTATTTCCATGTGCCTATCCATCTCAAACACAGGAAATACCTGAGGTTCGCAATTGGCAACTCTCACTATCAATTTCGAGTGCTACCATTTGGGCTGACCTCCGCCCCGAGGGTCTTCACCAAGTTAATGTTGGTAGTGGCGGCAAGTCTAAGGAGGGAAGGGATTCACGTCTACCCCTACCTGGACGATTGGTTGATCAGGGCTGTCTCTTCGGAACAAGCTCAGATCCAGCTAAATCACGTGTGCCACTCCCTTCACAGACTGGGCTTCTCCCTCAATTTAAAGAAGTCACAAATGATACCATCACAGAGACTCCAATTCATAGGAGCGATCCTGGACACTTCCCTGGGAAAAGCCTCGCCACCAGAGGTTGAGGGCTCAAGATATTCTACAGATGAGGTTGCTAGGCCTCATGGCATCCTGCATTTTCCTAGTGCCAGAGGCTCGCCTGAGAATGAGATCCCTCCAGTGGGCACTGAGGACTCAGTGGTCACAATTCTCAGGGAGAATGACAGATCTTCTTCAGGTTCCCGACAGGGTGGCTCGAGACCTTCAGTGGTGGGCCTGTCAGGAGAACATTCTGAAAGGAGAACAGTTTTTGCAACCCTGGCCGGAGATTACAGTAGTCACGGATGCCTCACTCACGGGGTGGGGAGCCCACACCAACGACTTGACCATCAGCGGTCGTTGGTCTCCATCGGAGTCCAGACTACATGTCAACCTGTTAGAGCTGAGAGCCATCAGACTTGCGCTGAAGGCGTTCCTGCCAGCTGTACAAGGGAAAAACGTCCTGATAATGACGGACAACACGGTGGCCATGCATTACCTCAACAAAAGAGGAGGCGTAGGGTCACTACCCCTGTGCAGAGAGGCGATGCAGCTCTGGTTTTGGGCAATCCAAGAAGGAATCTCTCTATCGGCAGCTCACCTAGCCGGAGAGAAGAACTTGGCAGCGGACGCTCTGAGCAGGCAGAGCACAGTCTCCCACGAGTGGGAACTAGCTCAGGAAGTCCTTCAAGAGATCTTTGCCCTTTGGGGGACCCCTCAGGTGGATCTGTTCGCCACCAGCGTCAACAGGAAATGCGATCTGTTCTGCTCAAGGGAATTTCCCCCGAGAGGAGCTCTGGGAGACGCGTTCATAGTGGACTGGGAGTTTCCGCTTCTGTACGTGTTCCCACTGGTCCCTGTCATTCCTCAAATGATTAGGAGGTTGAGAAGGTTCCGGAGAAACATGATCCTAATTGCCCCGGATTGGGCCAGGAGAACGTGGTACCCGGACCTTCTAGACTTGTCCATCTGCCCTCCAATTCGACTTCCACTCAGAGAGAACCTACTCTCACAGAAGGGAGGTCAGGTTCTCCATCCAGACATCAAAACCCTCAACCTTCACGCTTGGCTTCTGAAAGGTTGAGGTACAAGGATTGGGACCTCCCTGATGATGTTATGGAGGTGTTGCTTTCGGCAAGGAGGCCAGCAACAAAGTCTATATACCGCTGCCGTTGGAACAGATTTTGCACCTGGTGTAGAGAACAGAATATCGACCCTTTTTCATGTGGTACACCAATGGTTTTGTCCTTCCTTCTATATTTGGCGAATTCAGGCCTTCAAGTTAGCACCATTAAGGGCTATCTCGCAGCGCTATCCATCTTTAAGCGCACTGCGGAAGAACCATCCTATTTCAAGTTACCCTTGGTAATACAGTTTCTAAAGGGGTTAACCAATGTTTATCCCCCCCAAGACCATTCCAAGGTCCACTATGGGATTTAAACTTAGTACTAACTTTCCTGATGGGCACACCTTTTGAACCACTCCATTCTTGTTCGCTAAGGTTCCTTACCCTTAAAACTGTTTTATTAATAATAGCACTTATATCTGCTAGAAGGGTGAGCGAATTACAAGCTCTTTCTTGTAAACCCCCTCACACAATATTTCACAAAGACAAAGTTGTCCTGCAAGTGAAGCCTAATTTCCTCCCAAAGGTGGTTTCTGAATTCCATATCACTCAGAAGATTACCCTACCATCTTTCTATCCTCCTCCTCATCCGGGGAAAGAGGAAGAGAGGTTACACAGGCTAGACCCTACAAGGGCTTTAAGTTTTTACATCAGTAGACTAGCCAGGATAAGACAGGCAGACCAGCTGTTTGTAGGTTACACAGGTCACAAGCTGGGGTTACCAATAACTAAGCAGACCATTTCCAGATGGATCATTCTAGCCATTCTAGAATGTTAAAAACTGGCAGGGAAGGAGCCCCCTCAAAACCTTAGGGCCCATTCGACCAGAGGTATTGCAGCTTCTTCGACCCTCAAAAGAGGCGTGCCGGTTAAAGACATCTGTGCGGCCGCTACATGGTCGTCTGTCCATACCTTTTACACGATTTTACAATTTGGATTCCTCCTCCAGTCAAGAGACTAGGTTTGGAAGGGCTGTACTGCATTCTATTCATCAATAGAAGACAGCGTGAAGTCAGTACTCCCTCCTCCAATAATAGAATACTGCTATGGGAGCCTATCTAAGATGAGGAATATGTCGGAGGACACAATCCCTTCAAAGAACAAGTTATTTCTTACCTTGTAACGTTCTTTCGATGGGATGTTCCTCCGACGTATTCCTCATCGACCCTCCCATCCATCCCCGCACTTCTACTTCCCTTGTTGTTGCAGCTTACGCTCCTTCAGGGTGATTAGTCTAGTCCAGAAAGTATTATTGTTGGCTACAAAACGGAACTGAGCAACGGATGCTGCGCGCAGCCTTTATAGGCAGGATGACGTTGATACGGCGGCTGTCGAGGGACATCGACTCGGAGGACGTCGACGCGCAGCGCCCTCTAGAGAAAAATTTTCCGAGGCCAGCAGAGCTGGAAGGAGATATCTAAGATGAGGAATACGTCGGAGGAACATCCCGTCGAAAGAACGTTACAAGGTAAGAAGTAACTTGTTCTTCTCTCTGAACGGAGATATTAAGGCCTGCCTAGCCGTTGCAATCTATTGCAATTTTAACCTCTGACAGTTTTCCCATTGTATAGAGATTATCCAAGCAATAAGGGTCACAAATCTCTCTATTCGCAACCAGATTGGACCTTTAACAGCTTCACTATCAAAATAATGTGAACCTTTCTTGAGTAAAAACGCCGTCTAATATTTCATCAAATCCGGGTAACCAAATCCTCCCTCCTTAACATCCCGTGGCAAGATATATTTCGGGATGCGTGGTCTCTTACCTATACCCCACAAAAAAAAACTGAAACACTATCAATCTTCTGCAACAATGTCTTTGAAACTAGTAGAGGTATAGTACCTTAGGTAACAGAACCATTTTAATTGCGTTAATTTTTTCCCACAGATTCAAATTAAGCCTTTCCCATTATTTAAAGTCATCACAAGTATACCTATTGTTTTATCAATATTATACTGAACAGTTTTATTAATATCTCTGATTATGTTTATGCCCAGATATTTGACTCCTTCAGGGGACCATTTGCAGTTCCAGGACTTCAAGACATTCCTATCACATGTCCTGGACAAAGGAAAGATTAGAGTATTGTCCCAATTTACCTTATGACCCGACAATTCCCCAACTTCCTCAAACATTTGTTTCAATAGCGATCCACACACTTCAGGATTTGAAAGAAGGATCATCATATCATCTGCATAAAATAAAATCTTAACTTCCGTATTTCCAACACAAAGTCCCTTAATTTCCCCACACTGTCTAATATATGCCGCTTGTGATTCCAAAGCCAAATTAAATAAAAACGGCGACAGCGGGCATCCTTGCCTGGTACCTTTTTAGATAATGGAAAGGATTTGGAAATCAATCCATTAACAAATACTTTTGCAGTAAGATCCTTATGAATACAATCAATCATTCACATTAATATTGGTCCAAACCACATTTTCAACAGTATGTAGTTCTTGATGGCTGGATGCTTTTGTTGTCACCTCTTGTTCGACGGCACAATAAGACTCGTAACGCAATATTGTATATGAAATTACATAATGGTGGATTATTTTTGTTACTTGTTTGTACACTGATTTCTCAGTATACGAGGCGCTTTTATTGTATCTATCTGCACTTAATCTTTGCATGCATGGTGTTCTTTGTGGGTCTCACACCATAAACTTGGTGGTCACTAGTCACTTTTTCCCCCCATTAAAGGTTGCCACCCCTCCCCCCCCCCCAAAGCATTATGCACCTAACAGCAGTTTCAGTCCTGCTCAGGAAGGGGAAAGTGGAGTTAACACTCAATGCTAGTCCCACCCGTGACCCAGCCACTATTTTTACATCATGTGGTTTAATATTTTATTTTTAATTTCAGATCAGAAGTGTGACTTTAGCGACACTGCTATGAGACAAAACTAATGCTCTAGAATATTGTACAGTAGGGTGGTACACTTTGTTAGCGTTTGAGGTGAGTTTCAGCATGTTGGTCATGTTTATTTAGCCAATGCGATTTCAAGTGCTTGTCACATTATATTGATTAGTTAGTTGTAGCTGGGTAATTCCACCAGACTGTTATCACCATCACCATCACTTGTCTAATTGCATTGATTTGTGAAATGATGCATGTGGATGCAGAGGAAGGTGTACGGATTTGCTTTGTTTTCTTTGTGAACCTCTTGGGGGCTGGGGAGGAGGAAGTGCTTGTGTGGTCTATTTACAAGCAAATGTGTTTTATAATTATTTTAAGAGTTACTTTATTTTATTCTTTTGTATTGACGTAATGGAAAATCATTAAATTCAACGTGTGCCAATCCATTTTCAGTTTGGCAAACAGATTTGCTTTGTCAATGTTTATTTGTAATGTTGCTTGGAAAATGCACTTTAATAGATTTCCATTTTTTAGTTATACTTTTTCTAAGTGTTTATTACCAAAGCTTATCTGCAGTAATCTGTGTCATGGCTCAATGAAGGCTCTTTTTAAATGAAGGGCATTTAAGGAGATGACATATATCTTAGTTTTATTCTTAGTGTAAAATAAAAAGAACGTGCACACAGTTCAAATGTAATTTTTCTCAAAATGCTTTCTGCACTATAAGGTTTCTATAAATAACAGCGTTGTGCTCTACAAATCGGCCGTAATATAGCATTTTGAGGATGCGTGACTAGAGACCTGATTTAAAATATGTTTAGGAAACCAACATGTATTGTGATTAAAGACTTTCGCCTAATTTCCTGGGCTCCATGTTTAGTAAATACAGCATTAATATTGCATTTTGGACAAAGATGCTTTTTAATGGCACATATAATGGGTGCTATTTTTATGGCATATGAAATGTGTCTGCATGTAAAATATGTAAATCGTTCATAGGGGATCCTCGCTGACCCATTTCTCGTTTTACCTTTCCCAGATTGCAATTGAGGAAGTTCTAGAAGAGCGATGTTATTGTATTGGTTGCATGTACATTATCTGCTGTATTATTATGACAAATCAACTTAGTGGCACCAGTGGTCCAGGGGTGAATATCGGTTTCTAAACCATCAATCAGCCCCACACCTCTGGTACACCAGAAGGGATCCGAACATATTCAAAACACATGCAAATCATAAACCTCCTTGTCCAATTTTGGTAACATGGACGAAACGGCAGGCTGATGTCCGCAAGGTCATGAATCGTTGGTTAGTTGCAAGATGGCGAAAATACAATTATTACCCAATAATTAAAAGGGACTGTCCAGTCAAGGTTGCACACAAATATCCGCTTTATTATCACAACAGACAGATCTAGCACACTCCAAAATATAACCCACCTTAATAAGGAATGCAGAGGACAGACCGTTTCAAAGAAGTACTAGGGATGCACTCTGGATACGGGCAGGAGGGTAGTCGGTATACTAATTAATAGCAATAGTATAAGGATACTTAGTTTCAACACAAAGCAAGCAATGGGTCGTAAAGGCCTTCGGAAAAGCACCAGGGGGACAGATCCAGAATGTACCTTGTGCTTGTTCTTGGTGCTTGACAGTGTATAGTCGGTTTCAGGGTGCTTTGCAGCTCCCGTGACAGAGTTGCAGATGGGAGACCGCTGCAGGTTTCAGGCTGCAGGCAGTTCGGCAAGCGAGGCTGGACGGATGGCTACAGGCTGGCCTACACAGCAGCTCGGGGTCAGGAATCGTTGTCTGAGTGCTGGTCAGCGGTTCTGAAGCACATGTCGAGGCATCTCAGATGGCATTAGCAACTGCAGCATAACAGTCAGCGGTGCAGTTGGTTGCAGCTTGAGCAGCTCGACTGGCTTATGAATCTCCTTTAAGGCAGACATCAGTAGATGCTTGTCAATGCACTTCTCCTAGCTTCTTCACTGGGCTTGTGTCATCCTTTTAGGCGGACGGCCCAATGTTGAGTGTTGTAAGCGGCTGCCTTGTCCTTGGTTTGGTTCAGACTCCCTGGCACTACCCACCTAGGAAGCTTGCTGCAGAGCCTAGCAGGGCACGCTATGTTTGCTGGCTGGGTACCGGTTCTGGAGCGCTTATCTGGCAGACGTTTAGTGGAGGGATCTTGCTTCCCTTTTGGAGATCCTGGCCTTCCATTACTGTCGAAAGGTGTAAGGCAGACTGTACCTTCAGCCAACATCCAATGATAAGTTCTTCTTGCAGCTCCCTGCAAAGTCTTCGGATTATCTACCAAAAGAGGGGCTCAGTCCTCTTTCAAAGCCAAATGGGCCACACTGATTGGTGTAGGCTAAGCCTGCCTGAATGAACCAATCCTGGGTCCCCACCAACAATCCCCTGTATGCATGAGGTCGTAACCAGAGTGCTTTGCAACAGAAATGGTAAAGGGGTGAAAACATGTAATACTAAGTCCCACCCATCTTCCTGTCTTTTGTGGATAAAATGGTCTCTCTAGTTAATGGGGCTCTCTGTGTTTCCTGATTAAGGTGGCAGGTCTCCCTTGAAACTGTGGCGAGAACAGACTTTCTGGCTCCGTCGATCCACATACTCTTATCTTCTGAATGGGTTCCCCCTGTGGGAATGACTACTGTAATACACGCAGTCCCAGGCATGTCATTTCACTGTCCATTGATTCTAAGGGCGGAAGCTGGCTTCAGGTTTGTCACAGTGCACAGTGCAAGATTGTTGGTGTTTCCTTTCTCCTTTGTTAACCTCTGCAGCCAGGCCCCATGTGGGCCTGTTTGAAGTATACACTATTAGTATGCTAATTATGTTAATCACTGCCACCATCTAGAGGGTTGAACAAAAGGACAGGGTGGATCCATGGAGTCTTTGATAGTTAATTAGGCTGGCCATGGAAGGGGGAAGATTTTGCCCCCCCCCCCAATCCTCCCCTCTGAGATGACATGGTGTAATCCTGGCCGTCATATTCCAGCTAAATGTGACGGGAGACTGCGCCTGTAGGCTGTGTCCACCCAGAGTACACTGGCCAATGTGTATGTTGTGCGGTGAGAATAGGAAAATGTATGTGATTAGCCCCACACTTTTTCCGCAGGTTAATCTACAATCATTTCTTTTAAAATTTCAAAAAACCCAGGCTAGCGCACACCCACCGGTACGGATCGTAGAATTCATCACAATTCTATATAGGTCTATAGGTAAATAGCTCAATCTAATTGCCAACACTGTCTATAGTGGAAGCTGACTTGAATTCACTTGAGAGTATAAATTCCAGTTAACTATTGCCATATATCTTCTACTGGATCCAATGGCACATAAATGTGGATTTGTATATCTCCTGAATTGGTATCTGAAATCTCACAGGGATGATCTAAGCATTATTTGCATTAACCCACTGAGCCATGATGAGTTTTGAATTGTGATGCATCACACCCTTCCCCTGCGATGGTCTCTACACTTACTAGTCACCAGGTTGGAAGCAGGATGGCAGATTATGCCACTGGCTCCTAGTCTGTCCTTCCGACTCGAACCCCAGTCACACATCCAGGGTGATGCGATGAGTCTCTTTGTAGGTCTTGTCTCTCTTTTGGATGCACGGCATGCTTTAACATGTGGCATTAGAACAACACCTACGAGAATTTCAGAACCATTCAGACCTTAACACATAGATAACTGCATGAACTAGCAAAGCTATGAGTGGAGTTGAATTCACTGGCTTGCACAGTACACCCGTCTACAACCAGCGATCAAACCCCCTGATCTTTGACACATGTCCCCTGTGTGCCCGCCTTGTCCTTGCTCATCACAGAACGTCTTTTCAGCTTCTACAAAAGCCCAAACTGTTGGCTTTGTCAATGGATGGTCTAATTTGATAATGAAGCGTTGTTTAAACTTTATGGTCTTTCTTGCTCACTGCCTGGGTACCGTGTTTCTAGCTTTTTAAGATGGGTGGTGGCTAGCCTTAAATGAAGAGTGGATTGTGAAAGTGAGATTGCTTCTGCGCACACTCCGTAGGTCTAAGCCTGCAGTCCCGCCCTCTACTCTGTCATTGACCTGACACGTAAACCATTCCTTGCCCCACAACCCACCTTGTTCTTTCTGTAGTTACAGGTTCCCACCGCTGGGTTTATATGATGGTTCTTAAAATCAGACGTATTCAAATAATATATATATTTTTTTGTGAATCTGCTTTTGATCTTGTATTTCAGACTTTAAAACGTTACTTTCTAAATGTACAACCTATAACCAGATTGAGTAGGGACATTCGTTATGGTTAAGAGTGTGCTATTACTTGTTGTGGCATTGATACTCCCTTCGAAATAAGGTCGTTCCCAACCAGAATATGCTTTTGCCTGCTTCCTAAAACTCTTGGAATGCACCATAATGATCAGTAACCAGTCCCCCTCTCCTCAGAGGCCTGGATGAGGCTTTGAACTTGCCTCTTGTATGTTTGGGAATCTTCTTCTGACTATTGCTTAATTTTACTGGAGGAGTCGCAGGGGACACCTAGTACCAGTCCTGGGCTTCACTTTAACTTTAGTCAATTTTGTGTAGTTGTACCAGGGGAGGATTAGTGCTGGAATGTCGTTCCAGCCCAACACCCCTGGCTAGGTCTCCAAAATGAGTCACCCATAAGCAACCCAAGCAATTTTTCTTGTATTTGTGTTCTTAGTCTGGGGGTAGGCTGTAAGCGATGGGGGGCGATTGGTTTTAATTTACAAGCTCTGTAAAGCATTTAGGAAAACTAGACTTCCTCTACTCAAACATAACGGCCCAAGTACTGGCCAAACAATTTTATATGGTTTGTGGTTTACAGACATTTTACTGTTGGCGAGCGTTATGAAGAATGAAATCATCGGAGAGTTCAGTCTGCCTTACTTGCACAGAAATGTTTGAATCACTATCCGACATACTTGTCCTCATGTTCCCAAAATGCTTTTTTGATTTTCTGCAAATTTCAAAGCTGCACTTGATTTTTTTTTCATGAGGAGATTGGTCATTCCTCGGCCTGGGCTGGGGTTGCTCCCCATAGCACCGTTCCATCACTCTGACAACTCTGGCACCACAAAGTGGGATGGACGTGTCCCAGAGTCAATTTTGCCAATTTCCAGCACTGAAAATGTCTGACCCAATATCACAATTCCAAGAAGGCAATTGCTTAAAAATTGACCCCTCTGCCCCGCAGGACTGGGGAATACCATCTTTGCGCATGGAAAATTGTAACCTTATGCTTGCTGCTCTCCCAGTATTGTCAAACCCTGTTTCATGCTGCCAGAAAACCTCTGTCCCGAGAGAAGAGGAAGCCTATTTGCCCAGTGTGAGGAATCATGAAGGACACACCCAACAGATTCAACATTCAAAACAAATGATTTTATTAACTTAAATGTCAGGATGGGGAAAGGCCTTTGCTAAGGTGGGATTTCCCTACCTTACTAAAACTAAGGGAAGTGTGAGTTCAACTCAAGAATCTGTCTGCATCGAAAACCTATACTTGCCCTCACAACTAATCTATACAATGTGTAGGGATGTCAGCAACCAAAAGAAACAGTCTCCAACATAACGTTCCAAGTCTCTTCCAGCTCGCAGCTTCCTTGCCCAAGTATTTGTAATTGGTTATTTAGAACACACTTAATACCCAAAGATTTCTAAGCGTGGACCCGGGGATCGAACCTTTGCTGCTCCACGTCGTCTTGCTTCCAAGACGAGCGCATTTCCCCCGAGCTATCCTCCCGTATAAAAACAGTTCAAGCAAAAGTCTCAGTTACCTCTCGAGATCAGAATGTCGTTTTAACCAGCGCTCGGGGTTCCCTTCCCCAAGTTCCAAATAACAAATCCAAGCACCAACGAATCATGAGACTTCTTCCACAATAAATTATTCAATTCTTAAGGCTCCCTTCCCCAAGACTTAAGTTCAGCCACACAACAATGTCTTGTCACTGTAAAGGTCTTTGATACTCAGGGCCTTCTCTTTATGGTTGGTGGTTCGTGCATAAATTGTAGTTATATTCAAAAACAACTTCAAAGTCTTGATTAGGTCTGCTTCAAATGTAATTTTCTGAGATTTTAAATTCACCTTCGAGTTCAACACTTAATAGTTTCACTTGGTTTTAATTTCTGTTTTACTCCTGAACTCCATTTGTGATAAGTTTGCTCTTTAGTAAGCTTTTCACTCTGTTCGGTATTCAATAGATGTTAAATTGTACGTGTTCAGATTTATTTCAGTTTTGTATTCATTAGGCATAGGTTGTATTCAGAACATACCTTGCTTTTTAACCCCTGGTGTAAGTTTCCACTCAGTCCGAAGTGCGGACTGCACTCAAAACACACTTCTTATGCAGCCCTGTGTAATGCTTCTTTAATTTACTTCTAATGAAATGTCCAATGCTCAGACTTTTTTGAGAATGTTTCCTTTCACACCCGACCACTCTGTTACAAGGTGTTCCTAGTATTTCAGTTTGCAAATGAATTCAATCGGAGATCATCAAAAATGGTTCGTCCCTCACATGACCCCTTTCATACAAAGTATTCTTCTAAGAAAGTTCAAACACTTGTATACCGGGTTCCTTCTTTGCTAGAAACTCACTGGTTGCATTTAAAGGTGTCCCAGCAGCGCAGATCGCTCAGCCCTCTGCTTTCCATGTTAGGGTTCCAGCTCCTGCCCATAAGGCACTCCTCTGTCACCGTCTGAACACAGGGGAATGAGCACTTTGAGTTCAATGAAAAGGGATAGCCTCTCCACATGGCTCCCTTCCCAATGTTTAATCTGCTCCACGGAGCCCCAGCACCCATGCCACGCTTCCATAGGTCGGCTCCCTCTGCAGACCTCAGCGTCTATGCGTGCCTCTTTACCACGGTTCCCTGCTTCTTCTCCTGCCCTCTCTGCTTCTGCGACTCTGCCTCCACTTTCACATTCTTTCCTTGAATTGGACTCCCTTTATACACCTGCAGCCCTTTTGACAGGCTGCAGGTGCGAATGTTGAATTAGCCCTGCCTGACCACAATTAAAAGGAAATGCCTGACCCTTACAACTCTCAGCCGGCATCTTCCTCATCCCAGTTCCAGAGTGGTAAAAGAGCCTAGTCCTCATTGCTATTAGTTGTCTCTTCCTCGTCCTAGTACTGTCAATTGCCATATGTGGCGGAATGAGGGAAACTGGTTTATAACCACCTAGAAAGAGTGGAGAAGGGTTGGGTTGGCCATACCTAGGGAAAGGGGGAAACCATGTCTCACCCATCTTACCTTTAACCCTTTTTGCTTTCTTTCTGGTACGTCAAAACTAACAGAATACCTTCAGGTTTCTCACACCATTGTTGGGTAAGAATTTGTACAGTCCAACTTGTGTGGGACTTTACAAGACTTCTCTTGGTGTAAGGTAACTCACCTTTTAGTATAGGCCTTTACTTCAAAAGTTGTTAGAGTGAATGAGCAGCCATGCTTTTCTTAAGAGGGGTAATGTGAGCTGTGGAGCTGTACAATGAAATTAGTAAATACAGATATCCAAGCAAACACTTAAAGTTGTAGTATAAATATCTATATAAATATACACAAGGATAATTAGACAATCTTTAAAAAGCAGCAACTAATAGTAACATTAATCCCAAAGTTAGGATTCAATTCAGCAAGAGCAATAAGGTAGGCAAGTAAACCTTTCTTATGCAAACATATTCCAGCACACTGAGCGACGTCATTTGAGGTCATTATTACACTTATTTGTGATCACTGTTACAACATAGTTTCAAGGAGGAAAACGTTAGTTAGATCAGAACATACTTTGTAAATAGTAAAAGTTAGATTCTCCCAGAGGGATGTAGACTGTCTTTTATCCCAGCAATAATAGTGTTCAACAATCAAAACCTGTAAGGGAACAAGCACTGCCAAAGCCAATTGGTTCAGAAGGGGGGGCCTTTTGGGAGCCAGCATAGCCAAAGTCAATGGGCCAGTCCAAAGTTCTAATGCTCTCTTAATGTTTTTTTTTTCAAAATAGTCAGTAGTTCAGTAGAAAATCACAGGGGCTCAAGAGGAGCCACCTTGAAGAAGCACAGGATGGGAGGCCAGTGCAGGTGAGTTGAGGTCAACTCAAAACGGTTTAAAATAGTACTCCCCACGCTTGGAAGCATCACAATTGGCAAAAGGTAGTTGTGCCTCAAGCCCCACAGTACCTGTGAATTGAGAATTTGTTCCAGCTGGATGCATTCCTGTTGCAGTGTAGCAGACCCTTGTTCCTGGTCCTTGGTCGTGGTGATGAAAGGGACAACGTCTTGCAGGCTTTTTTCTCGGTAGCACTCGAACGAGAGTGGGACTCTGCAGCAATGAATACTCCTCGATTCAGCAGCCTTTTGTGGTTTTGGCTACTTTTGCTCCGTGCGAACAGCTCAGGTTGGAAGTTACTTGATCCCTCGGTCCTGGACTGCGGTGAGGGGACTCTGGATCAAGATTTCCTGCTTTGGTAGGGTCCTTTAAATGCCCACAAAATTTTGGATGGATTTTCAAAGACAATGCACTTGAGGATGTTCAGGGGTCCCTGGTCTTTGGGATTCTGCAGCCTTGGAAAGTCACAGCAAGTCAGGGGTTGCACCAAAAGGAATCTTGTTTCAAGACTAGGTGACCCCACCAGCCCAAGGGAATAAGTCGTCCTTTGCAGGTCTTCCCAGTCAAAACGAAAATGGGGTCTGCACAGCTGCAGGGCTTCACCGGGCACTTCACGGTCCAGGAGGGTGCTACTGGCATCTCTTCACATCTTTGTCTGATGTTGTCCTCCAGTGTTCGACTCTGCCTCTAGTCCCAAAAACCTTGACTTTTAAGCAAGTTCCCATTCATTCACAGCCCTAGGGCTGTCAATAACCCAGCCAGCAGGCCAATCAGAACTGGTTTCACTCAGGTGCACCTAGAGACAAAGTACAGGGAAGTTTTGGGTCCCTCCCAGCCTTTCCAGACACACTTGAGCCTGGGCGGACTACAGGGCTGAAGCCCGCCAAAGGCAAAATGCACAAAGGACTCAAACCCGATTCAAACAGAGTAAAAGCCCAGAAGAAATTAACGGACAAGAAATGGCGAAAAAAGAAGACGGGGGCCATTTTGGGAAAATGGTCACCCTTGGGTGCTGTACTGCAACTGAGAAATGAGCCTGCAGATACATGGCACAAAGGTAGTAAAAAAGAAACCACTGCCACCAGCCATTTAAGTTAGTGTAACAGAATGTTGCATGAGAAGTGGGATAAGGAGTTACTGTGTAACCCCCCCACCCTCTCAGCACTCCACATAATAAGGTGGTGTGTGCTGTTCCCACAAAAGAAATGGTAAGTAAGACAAAAGTCTTTTTACTATTCTTGCGATCAGTAGTTCACCTAAGAAAATGTATTTACTCATTAAGAGAAGTCCAAGGGACTCCTCAGTGGCACGGTTCAAAAGGTGCTGTCACCATGCAAAAAGCAGATGCCTATGGAGTTTACCAGACTCTATGAAACAGTAAGAGAAACAAAATCCTAGCCAGACCAACACATGAGGGATTGGGGGGAAAGGTTCCACTCACTCAGGAGTAATAATTAAAAAGCCCTGTGTCCAGCAAAAGAGCTGGCGGGGGGTTGGGGTGGGGGGGGTCTATAAGGTTAAAGGGAATTGCCAAAGAAATGAACATTCTCCGTAACAACCAGTACTTGAATTCTGATGCTGACTGCTACCTGTACTTCAAATAGCTACTCGCCTCTCATTACCCAGTTACTCTTCCTGCAGTTTCCATCTTCAGCTTTCACACTCCCTGCTTTGAGTCTCCTCCCCACCAGTATTGTTCATTTGGTATTTGTTTCTTCAGTGATTGTCCAATGCTTCTGCAATAGTGTCGATTTTGTGATAGTTATCCTTTGCCATTCTTGGTTGCCTCTTTTAATAGATTGGTATTTTGACAATAATACTTAATATTTGTATGTGCTGGTTTTCCCACTGCTCTGAATAAATATTATGATGATGGTGTGCAGACTTAAATGTTCATTCAAACTGGAGTAACCACATGTGGTGGTTTCTTTTGCTTAGTCTCCAACCTGGTATGGTAGCTCACCGCACTAATACATCCGCTGCAGAGCTCTGTGTATAGCCTGAAAATCACATGTTTAAATCTCAGTTGGTCCAGTCAGCATTCAGTTCTTCGTCTGAGAGGAGTACCAATGAGTTCACAGCTGTTACTATGGTTACCTGAGACTTGGGGGGAGAGGGGGGTGGTGGTGAGGGGGAGGGAGTGGGGGGGAGAATAATGTGCTATTTGAGCAACCAATGGTTATTAGTGTTACTACACACCATGTCCCCCCGTAATGAACACTTATTATTCTTATTCTGTTTCAGTGCTCAGAAGCAACACTTTCAGCTCTGCCTCATGATTTTAGTAAACATTCTCTCATTCCAGTGCAAGGCTCACATTTCAAATTAAAAGCTAATAACCAGACATACATCTCAGTTTTACACACTGCGCAAATCAAGGGATTCAGTCACGTTCCACAAGGGGGTAGCCCCTTGCTGTGTGCCTAGGGATGTGAGCCCACTACGCAACATTCCCCCTACCGGTGGCGGTAAGCGGGACCTCACAGAGAGAGACTCCCCTCTTGGGGGGAAAAGGACTCCCTTTCCAATGAGGAACTCCCTTCTCGTTATACTCAAAAACCCAGTACCACCCTATTAGACAACTTGGACCCCTTTTACATATGTTTTTGTGATATGACAGAAGAAAAGTATCAACCTGGTACTGTGAATTGTAGGAACATAGGAGTAATAAAGAATACCTGTCCGTCAATCACTTAGATGAAGAAGCCGAAAGGAGTTTTGACGAACATGGCCCTAACACAAAGAAAGGACTTTCCTGAGCAGCTGGGGAAGCCGCAGCAGTGTGTAATAGAAAAGAGGTGGGTCAAGGGAACCAGGAAGTGAGACCCAGCCGGTTTGAAACTTCTGGCTCGAGGAGGCTGGATACCAGAGGAAGACGCTGCTTTACACGCTAAAGCAGTTAGAGAAAAGAAGTGCCAGCAGTATGCATGACAGACCGGAGGAAGCCAGTCAAGGGAGTGACACTCGAACAGGGCTGGAGAAGATCCCTGAAGTTGGGGTGCCTGAATGGCAATACACTGAGCAACAGATCTGAGGGAGTCTGATCACGGAAGGAGAACCCGAGGAGAGAGGTGGTGGCATTGAGGGGAGACAAGTACAGAATCCTTTCATCACTGATACCACCATAGGACACGGAGCATGGCGGAATAGTGGCAAGAGAAAGCCAGAGAGCCGTCCTGATCGAATACGAAGGAAAGAAAGAGTACGCCGACCCGTTTACGCAGGCCCCTTAAGTTACAGGTAATGGGGAGAGAGGGAGACCAGGGGAACTGGGCGTAAAGGAACAAAGGGACAGTGATATTCTCTCAAATAAGCAAACGGAATATGACGATTGGAGGAAGCCCACTCGTCCCAGTGAATGGTGGATTACCAGAAGAGTGAGAATCCTTCAGGAACTCCTACTCATCACAGTGAAGGACAAGATCATAATAAGAGCAAGAGTCAAACAGACTCTTCTACATATCTCAGTGAGAGAATAAATAAGAAAAGGAACGAAGGTTGGACTGATAAAATGTGTATGTATCCTAATGAAGGACAGGTTGTGAACCAAAACGCATGCTCAAAGACTCTGTCAAGAATCTGAGAAAGCCCAGAATGAAGCCTGAAGATTACATGGTATCAATATAAAAGGGCATCGAAAAGCCCCTTGAAAGAACTGAAAGGATTAATAGCGATAGTAAAAGATCCCATATTGAGAAGAACTTTGCTGAGAAGCAACTCCGGAGAAGCAAGTCATTCCCCTCGCCTTTTTGTTACTGTATTAATAGTGGTAGGGTCAGTCTAGGTTTGTTTCAGACAGAGGTCAGACTTTTCATTTTGGACTGCATTCCTGAGGACGAGCACACTACCTTCGTTGTTAGGTAGGGAAAACCCTAGGATAGGGAAAGTTAGGCATTTTCTTTATTGTTTTATAATAAACCTTTTGAAAATTTTACATATTGGTTTTCCTCTTCCTCCTGACCCATCACAACATACATAGAGCAAACCATGTTTTATTTGCCAAGAGTCTGCTGTCACTAGGCAATGGCTAGCTGTGAGTGCAAAGGTATGCATTCATTTATTTGTATAGCTGGTGTGGTGATAAAAGGCACATTTCAGTTTATTGGAACCCATGAGTCTTTCTAAATGAACAGGATTGCCTGTAGTTCCGACTGGGATTTAAAACTTGCTGTACAACATCACTTGCAGAGGCAAATCATTTTCCATTGCATTGACCCTAGGTTTCCTGATATAGCTTGGGCATGCTGATGGCTCCCATCCTACTCCTGCAGCTCTTCTATCAAATCCGAGGTCCTGTCACAGCTCTCTCCCATACACCCAGGTATTTCTGCAACCCCTTGCCATTTTGACCAGTCTAGTGATCCTTTTATAGCTCTCTCCTCTCCCTGGTCCCACCTCCCTTGTTTCACTCTGCCTTTCATTTGGGTATATTTAGCCTGCAACCTTCCCCTTCTCATTTCCCTTTTCCACCTGGGCTTTGCACCCTCTCCCTAGCCTCTGACATCACCACAGCATCAGGCACTTCTGCTCTTTCCCATCGGTTTTCCGCTGTCTGACAGCTCCTGTTTCACTGGTCTTTCTCATCCCTACACCTCAGCATTTTCACCCCCAGCTTTCTCCCCCCCTTCCAGGTCTTTCTCACACCTCCCCCCAGGTACCTTCCCCGTGCCCCCCAGTATCCCTTTCCCAGTGCCCCTAAGGGTTCCCTTTTACCCATGCCCTCTAGGGGTCTTGCCTTCCTTGTGACCCATAGGGGTCTACTACATGATCCCTATGCCTGTTACTCTATTTGCCATGGCTTCTTCCAGCTGGACCACTTCCTAAGTTCTCTTCCACTCTCCCCTAGACTTTTTCATCCTTTCATACTGCTCTTTTCTATTAGTTTTGTTATTCCTTTGTCTTGCTCTTTCCCTGCCTCCGCCCTGCAAGTTATCTGTGTTCCAAAGCCCACAGCTGCTCTGTTCAGCTCGGTTTACTCAATGCCTTCAAGGAAGCTAGTCCATGTTCCTTCCTCGTGGTGTATATCTTGTGTAAATGTGAGACGCTGTTAATTGCTTGCTGGCCTGGGAGAAAGACATTGCAGCATTCACCGACTTGCAGCATCTGCAAGCAACCATCATTCTAGAGAAACAGCCTAAAACAAGCCATAGGTGAGGATGTAAGTGTTTTTAGTGTGTGGTATCGGAATGTACGGATGTTGATTGCGCAACTTTCTTACCATGTGCTTACAACAGACCCCATGCCAGTCACACCTATTTTTACTCCTATTGTTAGAAGGCCTAACACGAATGCCCATGCTCCATGCTGAAATTATTATCTTGCAAGTGTGTATCCCGAAGACTCTGATCACAAATTGCTAATGACAGTTGTTTTAGGTCTTCTGTGCATCTTCCGTCTGATGGAAAACTATGGTCAACAAGGAGGACATATGTTCCTCTATGGCAAACTTCTGATAACCCTGGTTTGCGCATAATAACAAAGCAGTTGTTCAGTCAACAGTAGGTTTTCTCTTTCAGGCTTTTGCACTGATGTTGCTTGAGAAGGGACCTGGCCCGGGGTCTCCTTTCCTGGTAAAGGTCTACTGGTTTATGCATTTGTCCTTGGCTTCCTGTTCTTCTGCTACATCATTTGATCAAGTGTTCCCATGCCATGATCTCCTTTCTCACCTCCGAGTATTAGGAACACCGTTATAGAAGGTTTAATCTAGATGTAACGCGGGGCCTCATCTGTTGGGGGTGCTGTGTCGATCTATTCACTATCGGCCACGGCACAGTTTATTAGCGGAATTCTTTATTAGCTGAATTCTCGATTTGCGGAATTGTCAACAAATTGTTTGCTGTTCACTCCTCTTCCTCTTTCTGGGATTGCGTTATTTTCTGTGCGTTAGCACCGTGTTGACAACACTTCAATGCATCGTCGAAAGATGCTGTCCCCGGGTGCCTTCTTTTTCTCCTTGCTCCAGGACATAACGCGGCTGTCTTAACAAGGACTGACCAGCCTTTGTAGAAGGGCAGTCGGACTTTACTTGACTGATATGGATTGTCAGCAACAGTATGCAGACGATTAGACGCTACAGGCTATTCTGGTCTCTTTCACTCCACAGAACGGAATCTAACAGAAGGTCTGTCTCTTCCAGCTGCGCATTTACGTGAATCTCTAATTAGGATTTGGGTGCATCTCAATGTTTAAAGGAGCGAATTCTGCATAAACACTAGATTAACTTTGCCATTGGTGCAGTGGACTGGATGGATGGGTGGGTGGGTGGGTGGATGGATGGATGGGTGAAGCAAGACAGCATGATGCATAACAGGATTAAGAGTCTTTTCTATCCACCTCAAGCTCTGCTCATATTGGGAGAAAGGAGCATGCATTGCTTACATCTGACAGCATATCATCCAGATGGAGAAAAACACACGTCTCCTAACCTTTTATTCTGTGGCTGTGTCTCATTGCATCTAATGGGGAAACTGGCAATGTTCTCCCCCTTCCTGTGATGCAGAGTTTAAGTGGATTTTTTTCCCCTCATTACCGAACTGCTCCCGCCCCTTGGTTAAGCTGCTTCACTGTTACTGCCCCGAACAGTATTGTTCACCTGGAAAGACTGAGTGACCACATTTGTAGCGCAAGTAATGGTGACGTTCTGTCTATAAAATAGACAAGATCGCGGGTCTGTGATTACTGTTTGAAGTTAGCCAGCCAGGTTTGTATGCTCCTAGTCTGTGGCAGGTACATTCTGTATGTTCTGATTCACCATCTCGGTTCCTCAATCTTGATCTGATCTCTGAGAAGTCACAGCCGTACATGGGCAATATAGTTTTCAGTTTTGGCAAAAGAGGAAACTGGGTAAGGATTTTAATGTCTATAGTGGAGTTGACGGACACAACGCTGTTAAAGTTTATTTACCCAATGAAATAAATGGCCCTGTAAATCAAGGGCAACTATGTTGTGCCTTTCACCCTGGGTGGGAGGTTTACTACGGTTTTTACCAGAGCCAAACCTGCCCCAGGGACTGAGTGTGTGAATTGGGAGGGCCCCAGTCCCTTATACTTGTGCCTGCTTGCACAATTGAAGTTCCACCTTTTCTTGCCTGATGCTGTACTGCATGATACTAGCCAGTCTCTTTACTGTCCCTGTAGGACTTTAACATCCAGCATGCCTAGCGGTGGAAGAATAAGCAACTTGATTTTCACTTGGCGAGAGACAGCAGGCCAACTGTACCACAGAGCAACCCGTGCAGCAGACCGGCAGAGCAGTCTTGGTGCGTGACCTGAACCGTTGCAGGAGCCCCATCTCCCGCCTCAGCAATTATGCATAGCTGCTCACTCTGCAATCCAGCAATCCCTACGCCTCAGACCAAACCCGCAGATCCAATTTACTTACCTTCCCCTGGGCCACAGAGTGGTCCCTATGACGAGCCGGCATGCTGAGCGCGCCGGCTATAACCTACACAAACTGGGACATTGTAATGTAGGTGGACCGCCCTTACCGAAGGCAGGCTGACTTGCGTACAACTAAGGGGTGGGGCTTTAGAGTCCTATTATGTGTTTGCTCATCTGTAACCCCCCCTGGGGAAAGGGAAGCTAGCCGGCCTGGGGAACCAGCTGATTTGGAGAGCCATTGGAGGGGGAGGGGAAAAGATAAAATGGAGTACGGGTAACAGGAAGGTGTGGGTTGTTTAGTAATGTCAAGGGAGGAGGACCAACAGACCAAGTGGAGGAAGAACAGTATAGAGGAGTGTAAAGAATTGCAAGATGAGATATTGGTTGATGTAATAAAGTGGTACTTGGGTTTGGGTGTGCGTGGAAGGTGAGTGAGACTAATCGAGGGAGAGTAGGGGGTGAATGTGACTGAATGAAAGAGTTACTGTGGGAATAGGTGTCCAACTTTAATAGAGCGTAGTAGTTGTGTGAAGAGTGGAGAGGAGTAGTAGTGCAGAAAGGGGAGAGTCATAGTGGTGTGGAGTGGAGAGGATAGTAGTGTGGACGGGAGGAGAATTGAGGGTACTAGAGAAAGAGCACATTGGATGGCGAGACAGGAAGAGCAGTAGAAAGGGAGAGAGAAAGAAGTGTTTGAGGAAGAAGGGGGAAGAGAGTAGAAAGGATGGATAGAACATCAAGACAAGGAGTACAAGTGCCTGATAGGAAAGGACTAATTGGAGCCCAAGTGTCTGAAAGGCACCAACTCTGATACCACCACCGCATTGGGGACCGTGGACTAGGGGCCACCCAGATTGTTCCCAAAGAGAGATAGGACGTTTGCCTTTAGGCTATCACTGCCAGGCTGACAGTATTTTAGGTAGTAGGGTTTACTTTTCTCTAGAGACCAATCTGGTGTTGAGGGCCATCTGGATTAGGGAGGGAATGGCCCATGCTAGATGAGAGCAGGTGGACAGCCCTTAGTGAGCCCCTTTATGATTCTTGTAATAACACTTTGTGTCTTCAAGAGTTGCGTTCTTGAGGTCATCTGTTACACCCTGCCGAAATGTCTCTACTAGTGCCTGGTAACCATCTAGTGTTTTGTGGTGCCCTACAAAGGCAATGGCCAGCATATAACACCAGATCCCTCCACACAATGCTAGACACTAAATACATGCTTTGCACCAGACTTCAGAAAATTGAAGATCCATCCCTTTTGGGGAAACAACCTCTATTAAAGCTAAAAACGTGGCTCGCTTTTTTCTCCTTCATCTCTCAAAGCCTGATCACACACTCATGCCACCCAGACTGTCAGCAATGCTACAGAAACATAACTTTGTGAACTGCCCATGAACTGCCTCCTTATGGAGATTCTACTCATCGGTGAACTCACCCCAGCAAGTCTTGACCTTCCAAAGCCTGAAAATGCACAACAAATGCATCCCAATGTATTACCACTTACAAATTATTGTGATGGAGGCCAAGACCATACACCCCTTCCTCTGTAAATCCTGAGAAACAATTTGTGCACACCCCAGACAGGTGTCCACACCAATAGGGCCTGGAAATGCTAAACATTTCACTTTACAGGGACCAGTCTTGCAAGGTATTTGTCATCGGATCGGTCCTTTCTATGTCCTAAATCCAGAGTGTCTTTTCTCCTCCACCAGCACACACCCTGTCAAAGGTGCAGGGCAGTCAGATGCTGCTCTTAGATGGTGCACCAATATATACCATTGGTAATGTGAGCCATCCTGCTAGATCAAGGCACACAGTCTCTAACAATGGCAACAGGTTGTAAGGGTGCAGAAGAAGGCGGCTGACACAATGGTGGCATGTTTGGGGGCTAAAGACATTTATTGAATAGGAAAGAAAGAGAACACCTAGCTCTCCTTATTCCTAAGAGGTGTTTCCATGCCTCATCTAAAGATATAAGGTGACTTTCAGGATGTCTGTCAACTCAAGTGTCCACTGTCCTCTCACAAGAAAACCTTACTTTCCCTTACACTAGAAACTAAAGAATAAGACAGAACCGTTCTGTTCCCAGGAGAATTACTACCTTTTCTTGGGTTATGGTTTCGGTTTGTTGAAACAGTTCCCAAATCTTAGAATGGTCTTATGTCTCGCATGTCAGGATGAATGGCTGCCTTCTCCTGACATGCAGTCTCAGGTAGCCCAGGGCCTTTTTGGACCTTACTGCCGGTCCAGGTTACCGGGAGAACGAGTACCTTCTCCTGGTATATTGTTGAGTTCCTCAGGCGGGATGACTCCCTTCCCCATATCTTATTTTCATTAGGCTACACACCTAAAAAATAAAACTGTTAGGAGGGTCCACGACCCTGGCTTCTCCTTTTCTTTGATCTGGCCCAATTGATTCACTTCCCTGCCAAGTTCTGCCACGCGGAAGATGACTTGTATCACTTTAGTGCTTTGGGTCCCAGACCCTAGTTTCTTCTCTTCTTTGAACTGGCCCACTTGGTTCACTCCCCTGCCAAGAATTGACACAGGGAAGATGACTCGTATTTTATTTAGGCTCCCTGACCCTCTTTTGGCTTTCAGTGGAATTATCTCTGCCACTGTTGCCAAGGACTCTCCCTCTCAAGTTCTCTTTATTGTGCTTGGGGTCCTCGACCCTTATCTGGTGTTGACCGGGCTTTGTTCCACCACTGCGATCAGGAGAATATTTGTAGGCTTCCTGTACTTGCCGTACCACCCAAGCGTTATGATTGCAAAGGGGCCTAGCAACAACTGCATGCATCATCTTGGTAAGCCGCCGCTCGTGCCACCTTTTACCTTTTTGGGGTTTTCGGCCCGTCGCCGGGGCTTCCTGAGTGGGCAGGCGTTCGTTTAGTCTTCTGTGGCATCTTGCTTCCCCTGCGGCTGTGCGATTTGTTCCCGGCTGCCATCTGCGTTCCTTCCTCCTCTCGACACTGCTGTGCACAGGTCTGCTCCTGCAGCCTTTCCAATCAGACACAGCGGACTACAAGCTTCCTCAGAGCTCGCTCCCTCAATCAGCCATGCAGAATTGAATGTCCCGCCTTCAGGTGAGAAGCACAATACCACTCCCAGGGGGACTATGGGATGGCAGGTCGCGGCTTCACCTCCCTGGTCTCATGGGAAAGGGTTGACATCTAGTAAATAGTCACACAGTGCAAGAGCACTTGTTTTTCACTAGACATTGCTTGTATAATAGAAATCTTTGTTGGGGGGGGGGAGAAATGTCTGCGCTGTGAACTCGACCGCAACATGAAAACAAATGTGCCCCAAATAGGTCTGCACTCAGTCCACTGCAACATGAAAACAAATGTGCCCCATATAGGTCTGCGCTCAATAGGACAGGAAAAAGCAGGAGGCCTGGAAGTAAAGTGGGGATACACGCACCCTTTCCGGATGGGGACATCATCCCTGGTGCACAATTACTGTTGGTGCCGAGAATCTAGTTGTGTGTGTGTGTGTGCTTCTGTGTGTCTGTCTCACAGGGCTGCATCAGTGCAGGATTTATGGGGCTTTAAGTTGCTACCTTTTGATGAGCAACACTACCTCTTATCAACATTGCATAATGGTTATCTAAGATGGAAGTTAGCAAACCCGGCTTCAGTTGAACGACTTGAACCAGCAGTTCAGTGCTGTCAAACCCACGAGTCTGTTTGCATGGTAGGTGTGGAATAGAGATTGGCAAATCAGCCAGGAGGTAGGGAGCAAGTGGAGAGGAGATTGAGAAGGAGAAATGTAGGTGGCAGAGAAAAGAAGAGAGCATGTCGGAGAACCAAGGTGTAGTGAAAGATGAGAAGAAAGGGGGCAAGCAGAAGAGGAGAGGAAGGATAAAAAGAGAAATATAAAATTAAGGATGGGGAAAGTATGTAAAGGTGGGGGAGAGTAAAATGATAGGTGAAGGGGGGGGGAGGAATACAGGAGGCAATGACGAGAGAAGCAAGGGACAGGGAGGTGGATCGAGTAAAGACAGTGGAGCTAGATGTAGCCCTCAGAATCTCGATACTAAGGAGAATTACATATTGTTGGTGACAACCAGCACTCCGAAAGGCCAACCAGGTGATGATTCCCATTACCACCGGGGGAGGGAAGCACGCTAACCCCAGGGATCCAACAGTTCTGAAAGATTTCAAGGCCTAACCCGTGTGATGCGGACACAGGGCACTAAATTGAGTGTTCATTGCTCAGAAGACGGACCTGATTTAGGGGAGCCAAGGACAGACTGAGGACCATGATCTTAAAGAAAGCCCACTGGTCTGTGAAGACCCTGAAATTAATCAAATGGGCTCAGTCAAACAATAAACCTTGGTTTGGTCTGATACATAATAGAAAGTCGCCTTATGTTTGGTTTCTGGTCTGTGGCTCCCTCAGCTGTGACAATATACGCATGCAAGGCCCTTACCAATGAGGAATGCATGAATACATTGCTTCGGTAACTGTAACTCAGTTATGCTAGTTGATGCCATTTAGAATGATAATAAGGCAACCGGGGTCACAATAAAAGATGTTCAAGAAAGGATGTATGGAACTATGTTGTTAAGTCTAACATGCATATCGACCCTCTGTTCCCCACCTCGATTTTGGGTATACCAGAGAGCATGTACATTACAAACTAGTTTTTAACATGGAAACAGTGTTGATTCCTTGAGCGAGGGAGACTGTTGGGTCCTCCGGAAACCGTGCAGTTCACTGCAGCACTAGCTCAGTCTATGTGCTCAGGGATAAAGTATGTTACTGTTGGTGATGAATGCCTTTTCCAGGGTGGCTGTGTTGCAGGGGCAAAATCATATAAACCTGCAATGAGGCACACAAGGCAATAAGATTACTCTTGAAAACAAAGAGAATTGCTTAGAGAAGAACCGCTACACACAACCTAAGATCCTCAGAAATTGGAAATGCTTGCAAGTGTGTTCTGTGTCTGCCTTGAGGAATACACTGCTGGCGTGGAGTCTGGAGTATGCTTTCGTTTGTGACTGTTGGAGGAGGAGTCCATAAAACACTTAAACTGGCACGGAGCACAGCAGTGTGCAGTAGTGTGTTCTGTGTTCCGTGCTGCGTGTCTGAAGGAAAGCGAGCCTCTACCTCCATTTGCTGTACCCTGCCATTTCCGGTTATCTCTGTGGCAAGCTGGCAACCCAAGAGCTTTCAAATTCCATATTTCTCCTTTATTCTGCAAGTTCTGTAGTTTGGGAGGCATTACAATGCAGAAATCTCCTGGGCAGCTCACCGGAAGGACTGTGAGACGCGCTGAACAGGAGGGTACCTCATTCTGACTTATGGACTCGCAGCACCACTGCTGCTGTTGCGGCTAAATTTGCATCAAATTTGACCCCTGTAACTTTGCCATCCTCCTCCACTTGCTCCATTAGCCCACGGCCAGACAATGGTTGCCCTATTGGTGGTGGTAGGTCTGCTGCCGACCTGGCCTTGCCGGGCTTAGAGGGGTTAACCAAAATCTTCTCCAATTAAGTTCTCTTCTTCTTTGGTCGAGGCTCCTATATGTGTGACTTTGCCCCCAAATCCCAGGGCCAAATAGTGTCCGCAAAAGACTTTTTGGTTTGGTGCTACGAAAGTCGTACCTCATCTCACATCTCCTATCAAAATTACTGATTTTTATGCAACACCGTAGGCCTTTATCGCTCCACATTTGGGCACAGACTCAACTTCAGTCTTGCCCACTTTGGATCTGGCTAAACAGTCAAAAACGTAGCTATCCGCCCCAGTACCCTGTTTGGGCTCAAAACTGATTGAGCAAGCTTCTACAGCTTTTGCGGTGGGGTGGGGGGTCTTGGTCCCAGTCCCTGTTCCTTGCTCCTCGCTCCTCTCCTGTGAAGAATGCGATATGGGTGTGGGACCTGCGTTTCGGCCTATTGGGCTGTGCGAACCCCATGAACCTTGTGTCTCGGACTCTGTTAATTGCCCCTTTTGGTCACGTGGTTGCTGCCAATTGTGGTACTGAGCAAATCCTCCGTTTCCGCTCCAATTGCCAACCCCCTGGATTCTACCACAAACAATAGTGTGGTTCTTTCAGCGAAAGTGCATCATCTACCATTGTTAACAAAAAAGGGGTTATTACATCTAGAAATAATGCTAAATTGTGCCGCATCTGGTGGCACCCTCGAATGGTACTTTGGACCGCACAAGAAATGACTTAGGCTGCTCAATGCTGGTACATGCAAAAGCAGGAATAACTGTGCTGTTAAGACTTTGTGCTGCATCTTGGACCAAGCAACCACGCGGAGTGCTCCCCTCACAGTGCTTGTTGATTAAGGCTCTATGGGGTCCAAGATAACTGCTGGTGCTCCCAATGAGGCATTGTTTGTTCCACCTACAGTTGGCACCAAGAAGAAGGGTGGTCATAATAAATAATCAGAAGGGGGATGTGGTGGGTAGAAAACATCAGTGTGACTTTGTCCCTGTGCATATTTTGAAACAACTGCCACTGTTTCGATCTCCCCTGTCCCTGCTAACCTTGGCTCGGCAGCTAGTAAGGCCCTCAAACCTGTGGCTTTTTCCTGTGACAGTTTTATTCTGACTGGATCAGGTTTACCTGATTCTGGCCCTACAGTAAGGGCGCTGCAAATGGGGAGCCTTTCCCGTAAAGATTATGATTATTTGAATCGGGCCCAGGTCCTGGAGTTGTTCTACTCTACTCGGTTACATCGGTAGCCATGATATTAAGTCTGTGCTTCAATGTGAGTGTGCTGACTTTGTTACCTCTTTTGTGTGCTTTGTTTTTGATTACATGGTTGACTGTGTCATTGATTACTCTCAATTATTCTTTAGAGCTGGATATGAATGTGTTGCTCTAGGTTGTAACAGGCTACCACCTTTGGACTTTGGGAGTGGATTGGTGGGTGGGCCTAAACCGACCAACGGTGCTCAAGCAACCAACAGTGAAATTGCTTTTTCTCCCTGTAGGCTCTACTTGTGTCAGATCAGGCTATAATTTGGCTCCATTTGACACGCCTGATGTCCCTCGGTCTACCAACTTCGGATTGGGGGGGCAGGGCAGCTGGCTCGGCAAAAGAGAATACCACTGTGAGTGGCTGGCTGGGTTGGTTTGTCAGAGGAATATGAGGGATCCCTGTCGACTTTTCTGCGTTCAGAGCGGACGACGCGCCTCTCAGAGACAAACGCTTCGATTCACAGAAGCGTTGTCACTGTTGGGACAATCTGGCTTAGCAGATACCATTTGCAGGAAGTGTCTTCACCATTATTAACTTTGAAAACATTCCTTACCGTTTGAGGTACACACTTGTTTCCCTTACGACGCATTTAATGCCGTCTAGACATCTATACTTATGATGGATTTTCTCGCTTACCCTTGCACTGGATAAGTCTTTGATAGAGATCCCGGGACTACCATTGGTTCTTGAAGGCCTGTCCACCAAGCTGCACTTCACAGCTCCTTTAGACCGAAACACCGTTGTCGACGTTAAACACCACCTGAACAGTGCACAATCCTGGAATTGTTGTTTTTTATGATTTACTGTATATATGTTCATGAAATTAAGTTTATGTTCGTTCCTGTGACCACACAAGTGTTATAATCGAACAAGAGTAACATTTTGGTGTTGTTGTTGATTGCATTGAGATCCAGTTCTGTCCACTGGATCATAATTATTTGTATTGTGTTCTCAAACACCCCTGGGTGCTCTATCCCTATCCGTTTTTATCCAGATGTTATTAAAACACATTGATGTGAAAAAAAATGTATTCCCCGTGACTGTGATATATGTTCAGAATGCTGGAGTGGTGTGACCTCTCACCCTGAAATTTTGTTTTTGTTTATTAGATCTATAATGTGTTTTGGTGGTGTGTGTGTGTGTGTGGGGGGAGGGGGGGTTGCTTTCCAAAAAAAGAGGTAATTTTTCTTAATATTTTCATCAAGGTTGTGTACCAGGCTTGCCCAAAAGTGTACCCATAAAAATATTAAATATGCAAAAGGTCATCTGCCACGAATGGCAAAGTCGTCAGGTCGCCATGGCAAAGTCGTGGCAGCGTCATCTGTCTCCACAACGACATCGCAGTTGTGCCTACTTGAGTCCAATACTGCACACTGAATTTTGGCACCTCTTATTAGGGATGTCAAAGGGTTAACACGTTTATGAGGCGAATTCCTGGTTGCTTGGATTGCAGATGTGCTGGATAAGGGGGCATCAGTGGAGGAAACCAGTGAGTTTCTGTAACTATTGTAGCCTTGCCGACTGCCGAATTTGGAAGCAACTCGTCTGCCTTTAGAAGTTCATACATTTGGACCATGTAATGGATAACATATGCGCTATTGCAAAAATGTGTGCACATATGTGCGGCCTTCCCATTTGCGTTGGCCTAATTTTAGCAATATGGTATGCAGGGACAATGAAAACCAATTATTTTTCAAACCTATCCAATGAATGTAGGCGGGAATGTGACCCATGGGTGCAATTTTAAGGGGAGGGACAAGTGTGTTTGTCCCCTCAACTTTCGTGGCACACCATTTTGTCTCCCTCATTTGTCAGGGACCCCTTTCCTTTAAATGGCATGTCGCTCCCAACATTTTCAGTAAAATGACTCCACTGCAGGTGACCTCTGGGTCACTCTCCACTGTTCACTTTACAGCGCGTCTCCTTAGAAGCAGCTACAAGTACCCACTAAGGGAATAAGGCGTTTGCAGGCAACACCTGCTGCTGGGCGGCACAAGGACTGGTTTGTCCCAATGATTTTGAAAGCAGGGTGTGTGCTGCAAAGGGTCTGCAGCTGGTAGGGTGACCAGATTATGAAAAAAGAAAAAGAAAAACGGGACATGCCACAGACAAAAGTAGGACTAGTGGCCCAGCCCATTCAGAACGCCACCCCCTCTCCCCCGCCCCACCAAATCCGAATTTACATTAAAATCAATACAATCTCCAGCCCATATCCTATCTATAAACTGCAGATTTAACTGTGACAGTAGAGCTTGTGCTTTGAATGTTATTACATGATTTGGTATGTTCCTTTCTTAGCCAGTCTTGTGGGGCAGTCGGTAAATGCAAGTGCCTGTAAGCAGAAAGGTTAGGGGTTCGAGTCTACCCTGGGTGGCAGAGTTCTGACGAAGGTGTAGCTAGAGAACTGTTAGGTAAGATTTTCATAGCAATAATAAATGTTTCTGACCTGTGTTAACCCCGAACGTTTTGCTTTTACTGGTGGTTTATTTTTTCTTATACCTCTGTGAGTGGGAACCTTTTCCCAGACTCAGAATCTTTTACTCGTGTTATGGGTGCCAATTTTAAGACTCTCCATAGTGTCTTTTAAAAGTTATCCCCTTTGACAACTTTGTGGCAATAAGTGCCTATTGTTGCTGGGTTGCCCTACAGGCTCCCCTTCTAACTTTCTCTGGCTAACATTACACTACAGTTCCCCAGGGTAGAAAGTATCTTTTGATATCCATTACATTTTATTAGGTGAGACCAGCACCCCCACCTTATGTGGAGTGCTGGGGAGATGCTGAGTATGCCCTTTCTCATATTAAATGTAACATTTATGTTACAAGGACAAACTTACCTATCAATTCGGTGCACCTTTACCGCGGGCTGTTAGGACAGCCCGGTAAAGGCACCCATGGGTGCTCATTTTACCAAAATGACCCCTGTGTTGATTTTACGTCATTTTAATGTTCCTTGTCCTTTCTTGTTCCTTCCCCTGACATCCAGGGTGGTAAATTAGTGTGTGATTTTTATCTTCGGTGGGAGTCCTGTGGACTCCCCACCCAGGCTCCAGAGTCTGTGAAGGCAGGAAGCGAGGAAGGAGTCCAAGACTCTGCAGCCCTTTGTCTTCCAGCCTGAGTGCGAGATTCCAGTTCAAACTGGGAGGCTGGATGTCCGGAAAGGATTGCCAACTGCCACCCAACCACCCACCCCCCAAGTTTGAACGTTGAAAAGCAGTTTGATTGGCTGGGTTCCTGCATAAAAGTCTGAACCTGGAAGCTCTAGAGGTAGTTGACCACTGGAACCAAAACCAAATAGGAAGATTAAGAATTTGCTGCTGTAATGTTTTCCAGGGACCAGAGAGCCTGCTGTGTAACTGGAGCCTGCTGTAGCCCTTCCTTCCAATCGACCTGGGGACTCTGATAACGACAACCCTGAGCCTGGTGAGACCCGGCAGACTTAAGAAGACCTTCATTTTGAGTCATCCCACGCCGTGCTGTGACCTTGTGTGGCTGCAAAACCTGGGACCTCGAGCCATTGTGCAGTGTCCGGAATCTTGCTGAAACTTCGTGGCCATCCTGCTGGTTCTCCAGAGCCACGATTTCAGTCAGAAAAGTCCCCTCAGCAGAGTGTTGGACTTTGCAAACAATGAGAATCCAACCAGCGATATTCTATCTGCTGTGCTCCTGAAAAAGGTGCCAAATCCACAGAGCCGCATCCAGTCATGAGGAAAACCTTGCCTAGAGCCTTCCTTGTGATCCTTGCTGCAAATGTCCTTCTAGTGTCTGCTCTTCTGTCTTCTTGATGAAGGAATTCAACGACCGGGTTTTTGGCTGCAGATCCTGAAGTCATCCTGCTGCAAAATCTTCTTCTGTGCTGAGGTACTGTGCTGGCTTGGTTATTTACTTATCTTAAGTCTCCTATTATTTTGGGGTGTATTCTGTGATTGGGTGTCCAGTGCACCCAGGCCCCTGCTGGAATCCTCCTAGGGACCCTCAACTCTAAAATAAAGTACTTACTTGTTCTAACAGTCTTCCTTGGGAACTCTGACTTTTGCTACTTAAAAACCTATCCTGACCTGCCTGTTGGACACTAGACCCTAGTGACCCCCGCCTACTGCCACTGAGAACGCTCCTGCTCCAAGAATAAGGGAAAGACTTCTAAGGATTGGGCTTTTTGCCTAGAAAAGAGAATAAGTGTTTAAAAGTTACTTACTTGCACAATGAGTTTGTTGGTAACTGTAACTCTGTGTAAACAGTTACAAAAGTTATTACTTACCTTAGAAATGTTCTGCCATTCTGAAAAGTATATATAAGGTTATTTGGTTTGCGTCTGCTACTCCGGTGCACAGCTCCCACTGTTCCTCCTCAGAGAATCCTTCTCTCTAGCCTCCTAGCAGAGCTCCATTTAAACTCATGTGTGGGATTGTTATACTGCCTTTGGCCAGTCCCTTTATTCGAGAAGCTAGACCACTCACACTGGTCCACAAGAGTGACCCTTGAACTCCCGGTCATTATCTTCACAGTACCAATTTCAGAACCATATTCATGATACTTTGTACTTTCTGGTCTTTCCCCTTACCCTCTTGAAGTTGGTGCTAATGAGTAACTTCTTTAGATTTGATGATATGTTCTACCTACAAGTCTCAGGTACATGTATGGAAGCAGCTATATCTCCCAACTATTTCAACACCTTTATGATGTACCTGCTGACGGAACATGTCTTAGACTCGGCAAGATGGATGCCACACCTATCCATGTTTGTCAGGTACATCAATGATGTCTTTGGCATATGGGCAGGACCAATCCATGAACTTCACAATTTCTTTGAAATGATGAACAACATGCATCCCTGCATCAAATTCACCATGTTGTATAGTGAATATACATTTTATGGATGTGGAAATATACCAGGAAAACAATACATTGAACACCAGAACCTTCACTAAACCCACTGATTGCAAAAGTTTGTTGGCAACCAGCTTCTACCCCAAAACCACACTGAATACTGTGCTACGTCAATTCCTACGGTATCAACGCAATGTCTCGAATCCGGAAGAATACAAATGACAAGCGCAGACATTGCAGGACAGATTTATCAAGAGAGCATATGATCAGGACTTCGAGGATTCCCAGAGAGTCCTTACTTGCACCACCGGCAACGTATTTAATTTTTTTATTTATGCACCAACTTGCCCGAAGGCCTCAGGGTGCACACAAAACAAACAAAGCAGGACAACAAGTGGTGAACGTCAGAAGCAAGTGAGGGTAGTCTAGGTTGGTGGTGTTGAAGAACATTTTCAGCCTCTTTTTGAACTCAGTGAGAGTTTGATTTTTTGGAGTTCGAGAGGGATGGTGTTCCAAGCAGCAGGGGCCAGGACATCAAAATATGTCCCCCCGCACCATACTTGGCCAGGCGGAATCTGGGCTGAGTTAGTTTGGCCTGGTCTTGTGAACCGAGAGAGTGCAAGGATAGGTAAGGCTTCAGGCGCTCTGTGAGATAGACGGGCGCATCAAGGGACAGGCACTTATGAGTGTGGGTCAGGATCTTATGAGACACATGTTGTTTCACAGGTAGCCAGTGCAATTTTCTTTTTGCCTCTGATATAGAATGCCACCTGGGAATGCATAGAACTGCTCTAACTGCCCCATTCTGGGTCACCTGGAGAACAAATCGATTTGACTGGGCAGTACCGGCCAGAAGACTATTGCAATAGTCGAGCCGTGAGTTGAATAGGGATAAGGTCAGCAGGGGCATGTTTTTCTTCGAAAGAAAAGGGAGAATATGACTAAGAAGTTTGTTGATCAGCCCAAATGATGCATGGGTTTTGGCTAAGTGCTGCCTCATGGTAAGACCAGCATCAAGAGTGATGCCCAGCATTTTGACGCTCGTGGCAACGGGAATAATGGTGTTGGCGATGGAGAAGTTGGTATACTCTGGAGCCCGATTCCTTAGCGTATGGCTGGAAGCTGTGATAAGAATCTTGGTTTTCTCGGCATTGAGAGCCATTGAGTTCACTACCATCCAAGAGTGGGTGGTGGAGTATATGGAGTTGATGTCCTTAGAATCCCGGGAATAGATGCCTGAGAGTTGTAGGATGACCCGAGTGTCATCTGCATAATTAGTATACAGGACACCCAGGTCATCGAGGATCACCAGAAGAGAAAGAATGTAGACATTAAACACAGTGGGTGATAAGGAGGAGCCATGGGGTGAGGTGGGGGAGGAACAGGCATAATCATTGGTGACCCTGGCAGTGCGGGGGCCCAGAAAAGAGGCCAGCTACTGGGTGGCTGTACTTGAACAACCTACCAGTGGTTGCAACCTGGCAGCAGAGAGGTCGAGCAACATAATGAGGGCGGGTGGCCCTGGTCAATGATAGACAAGAGATTTGACTTAGGTCAAGCATGGCAGTCTGTCTCATGTTGAGCTTGGAAGATTGGCGGGGGCCCATATCATTTTCCTCAATGAAATTCTGCAGTTGCAGGTATGCAACACTGTCCATAACCTTGAGGAAGAACGAAAGATTGGTAATTGAGCAATAGTTTTTTTGGCTGAAGGGGAATTAAGGTTGTCTTTTTTGAGTAGGGGAATTATCCAAGCTTCTTTGAGATCTGAGGGAACACACCCTTCAAGAAACGACTCAATGAGTTTGATAACCCAAATGCCTAGAGTATCAAGGCAACTGACCACGAACCTTGAAGGGCATAAATCACCCTTACATGGGGTAGGCTTCATATTCGGTATGATCCGGGTAATTTCGGCTACGGTGCATGGGGTGAAAAAGAATGCAGGTTTAGACATGGTGATAGGGGCCCCGCGATCCTTGGAGAGGTCCTAGAAGAGTAAGTGTGGACATTGTGAGATGTTCTGGATTGCATGTGGGAAGCAACTTTAGCAGTAAACATGTTGTGAATTGTTTGGCACCAGACCGAATCCTTAGACAGTGCAGCTTTGATGTGAGGTTTTTTCTTAAAGTGCCTCAGGATGGCACATAGTTCCACAGAGTTTAATTTAGTCTGTAGGATTCTTGTGTTGTGATAGGACGAGTTGGCCTGGATCACAGCGGCCTTAAGGTTTTGCACTGCCAGTTTGCATGGGGCTAATGTAGCTGATGAAGGCAGTTTCCACCAGGCTCGTTCGGCGGCTCTCCTTAGATGTCTAAGGGTCAGAATATCATTGTTAAATCAACTTTGGGTAAGGATTTTGGGCTTTACACTTCTGGTGGTGAAGGGCACTAGGTCATCCATGACTCCAGTATGGGTTTTTGTAAGATGTGCAGCGAGATCAGATGCACAGTTAGTCTTCAAGATGGCCCAACTTGAGCCTCAGTGCATGGGATAGTGTCTCTATAATGATATTTTAGTAAGCTGTCTTGGGAGGGTCTGAACTCTAGATGGGGATACTGGAAGATTTACAAAAAAGGTCAGAAGCAAATTATCAGACCATGGGCAAGGAGCGATAGATGGAATAGAGGCGGAGACCTGATGTAATATAATCCAATCAAGAGTATGGCCTCCTATGTGAGTAGGCTCTTTAACTTGTTGGGCAAACCCAATGGTGTTAAGTGCAGCAAGCAGGGACCGAGCGATTTTATCCATAGCCACATTGGCCCAGAGCTTAAAGTCCCCTAACAGGATGACTGATGTATTCACATTAGGTGTTTTGTTAAGAAGGTGTAAGAGTTGCTCCTCAAACAATAGAAAAGGTCTAGGAGGCAGATAGATGACGCAAATGGTGAAAGGTGTTATAATTAATTCTTAGTTTGGCCACTAGGGATTCACAACCGTCGGGTGGGTCATGAGGCGACGGGTGACACTGAAACTTGGCCTTGTATAACAGAGCAACCCCTTCTCTCTTTGGGTTTTCACAGTCTGCCCGAAGTATTTTATAGACGGGGGTAGAGGGGAATGCAAGTGTGGCTTTAGTGGGAATGGAGCCAGGACTCGGTGATGGCAAAGAAGTCAAAACTGGACTGTGAGAGTAGATCTTCCACCTCAATCCCATGTAGCATGAAGGAGAGTGTGTTAAGCAGAGCTTTGTGGAAGTGGGGACATCATTGGAGAGTAGGCTCAGGCCGTCGGTGTTGAAAGGGATAATTTTCATTCGGGGACACTTATCGAAGCCTGATCTAGTTTCCGGACTCTGCCGCGCCCAGCAAGAAGAAACAGAGAGGCAGCCCAGAGCCTTACCTGGGCACAGAAGATTAGCAAATAAGGAGAGCAGCAGGAAGCAAGCTGGACGCATACCGGCAACAACTGGCCTCTGCATACGCGCCGGAGCTGACGCTGTCAACTAGTCCATCAGTGGCATGTGTGACAGCCTATTCTACACCAAGCACAAAAATCAGGAAGGTCATTCAGAAATACTGGCCAATGATGCAAATGGATCCAACATTAGGTGGGCTTTTTCTTAATCTACCTACTTTCGCATTTAGAAACAGTCAGGCACTCAAGAATTCACTTGTGAGAGCAGTTACCTGCCCCAAAGAGATCAAATGCCCAATTTATCGGCACATAACCCTGCTAAAATTGTCAACATTGTGGAAAAATGATTTAAGGCAATTACACTTGTGCACATGTGATTCAGCTAATGTAATATATGCACTGAAATGCCCTTGTGTTTAGTCATACGTCCCGGCCCCCAATCCTTGTGGCCGCCCCCCCCCCCCCCAACATAAGGACAGTACCGGAACCTTTGGCAGCGACAAATTGAGCTTCCCCTTTAAATATAGTATAGCTGGCGCGGGAACTTGCCACCTTCTGGCGCCTCACCTCAGTCTGTTTTTTCTGTATGGAGGGTGTTGAACCTGTCAGGCAGCACAGAGACATTTTTAGCTTTCTGCTTGCTCCCTGTTTTTATTTTTTATTTTTTTTTTGCAATCTTATTTAACTTCCCTTCGGTGCATCGCTTCCCCGGCGCATGTCAGCTGCAGGAGGATTCATAAGATGTGCCTCATGCCACTGCTCGTTCCCAGCCTCTGACCCCCATGCGCTCTGTCTTGAGTGTTTGAGGTCCGACCACCGCTGGGATACATGTTTGGCTTGAGCCGCTCTCGGTCACAAGGCATTGAAGAATCAGTTGTTGCGTGGGGGGGGGGATCTAAACACTTCTCCTGTTCCCCACATTAAGGACTTCGTCCACAGGACCTCTCCAAGACAAGGTAGCCATCCGGCCGAGGTCTCAGCGCCTACCAGAGTGATCTCTGAGGTCCACACTTCCGCAACGGGTGCAAAACCCAATGTGTATCCTCCCATTTCTGAAGACTCTTGTGGCTCAAGGTCTTCGCGCCCTCCCGCCCATGGCATGGCGCACGGCTTTAAAATGGCAGAGAGGCACGTTGCGGAGCCTGCCAGGCCGACTGCCATCTTAGATCCAACTCAAGGCCCGCCCGTGCTCTTGCTCATTGAATGGGCTCTGCAGGAAGATCCCAGTCCCCTTCTCTCTGGGAACAGTAGCAGATTGTTCAATACAGGCATTTGGTCTCCTCGGGGGTATTGTTCCCAACGCAGCCTTATGGCTACACGCCTCAGGCGCCTGAGTGCTTTGACCAGGAGCAGAGACCCAACACCTCGGAGGGCTGGCCACCTACGGACGTGGCGGCTTGCAACAACCGCTTCTTCAAGCAATTCCTCGTCCTCATGCATTCCACTCAGTTGAGGGGGCTCCTGAAGGATATAGTGCATATATATAGATATATCCTGCAGGTGCCACCTCTGACACCCTCCTTTGGGTACCCCTCCCGTTCCTCCTGTGCTACCGGTTCCAGTGCCGGCCCCTCCTACAGTCCAGGCACCACTGGTTTTTCATATCCCTCCACCTCCTCCTGTACCACCAATGCCTCTCCCTCAACAGCTGTTGGACCTGTCGGCGGCTCTGGAATTAGGGAGAACCTGGCGGCACCTGTGTCACAGGGCCCACACTCCCATTGTTCTGTAAAAAAAGGGGAGGTGATGACTCCCAGGACATGAACCCTCGGCATCCATTAAGGACTTTCATGACCGCCTTCAGGGTCTGGCGGAGTTCTTAGGGGTCTCTCTGCCTGAGGTTTTGGGTAAGCACACCACAGTCCAGTCTGACATCCCTACCCAGAGGGATGTCCTGCAGGTGGCACAAAAAGTCTGGTAGAAGCCCAGGGCCAATGCCCAGATGAACAAGAAGCTGGACAGCAGTGTCAGGCTGACAGATGGGGAGCCAATCCTCCTGGCCTCCCACCCAAAGCTGCTTTCTTTAGTGGTGGCTGCAGCCTCATTTTCTAAACCATGGTCTTCGTTGTCTTCCTCCACAGTTGCCAACTCCAGTTGTCTTTCCGCCATCTCAGGACTGCATCTGAGGCAAGCCAACCCAGGCGCCCTCTTGGCTGCGGCTAACTGGAAGCTGTGGCGGGTGCTTGGGAAAATTCTGCCTGACCTCCCTTAAGACGAGCAAGCCTCCTTCAAAGCCAGTCTGGCACATGCCGGGGCCATTGGCCAGGACCTCATGGAGTCTTCGGTCCCCCACATCGACACAGCCAGCAGAGGGCTGTTTCCTTGTGCCGAGATGAGAAAGACGGCATGGATACACGCCACTAAGCTTTCATCTGACTTGCAGGCGTGGATCCTGGATCTGCCCTTCACGGGCGTGGACCTTTTTTCATTCGTCAACTGATGATGGGTTGACAAAAAAGAAAACCTCCCCTCAAACAGCCAAGTCCTTGGCCATGCTGACAAATCCTGGACAGAAATCCTTCCCTCACTCCCAGCGCAGGATCGAGTTCAAACCCAGTACTTTCTCCGGCTTGAATGGATTTCAGGGCCGTGGTACACTGTGGCCTGACGGGTCTCACAGCAACAACAGGACGATGCAGCAGAGGACTTTGCGTGGGTTCTTGCCTCTTCCCCTCCTCTGCCCCCGCCTTCAACAACTAGAAGCAGTGACATCTAGGTCGGGAAACACAGCTTGCCTGTGAGGGTGGTGGTTATTTGGCTCTTTTCCAGGACAACTGCAAGCGTATTTTCAACAACCCGTGGATCCTATCCGTAGTCTCCACGGGATTCAGGCTTCCTTTCCCTCTACCATCCTAGTCTCCTCTTTGTCAGATCGGTTCCCCGGCTCTTTTACAGGAGGTCCTTTCGCTCCTGGAGATGCAGGCGATAGAACTGGTTCCTCTTTCAGACAGGGGCTACGGGTACTATTCCAGGATTTCTGCAGTCCCAAAGAACAACCAGGCTGGCCTGAGGGTTGTCTTGGACCTGTAATGTATAAATCTGTCTTTACTGCTGGAACGCTTCAAGATGATTACTCCTGTGACACATAGCCAAGTCTCAATGTGAAGGGAACTGGATGTATTCCTTGGACCTCAAGGAAGCGTACCGGCATGTACCTATCTACCAAACGCATCTGAAGTTTCTCCGGTTCACGATTGTCGTTCCACTTTCAGTACAAGGTGCTGCCCTTTGGCCTGAACTCGGCCCAGCCCCTTGTGTCGTCACGAAGTTGAACACAATGGCGGGTCCTCTCCGCTTGGAGGGCCATTATCTCTACCCTTATTTGGATGACTGGCTGTTGAGAGCGGGGTCACCCCTAGGGGGTGTTGCACTCCTGCCAGAGATTAGTGGATATTTATTGGCGTTTTCAATAGTGGGTGCACAAGGAAGTGCTAGAGGGCGGAGGGGAAAGAGCCAGTGGCGAAAGAGTGGTTGCAGAAATCAGCAAGTGCTGGGGCAAGAGAGACAATGTTGTCCTTTTAAGGTTCTGGGTGAGCAGGGGGGGACCGGTTTGGTAGAAGCCTTCGTGGAATCTGACAACTCTGGTAACTTCTTTGGGTGTGACTGGGATGAAGAAGGCGGAAGGAGGAGGGGAAATGGCCAAGGGAGGCAAGGGGGTGGGGGATGGATTTGGTGGGTGAGTAACAAAGGTGTTGAGGATGTCCTGAATTTTGGGGCAAAGTGTTTGACCAGTACATTGCATAGGGCTTGGGAAGGTAGAGGGGAGGATGAGACTGCAGAAGGGTTGGCTAGCTGCCTGCAGATTTTGAAAATGTCTGATGTTATTGGATGCACCTGATACCTGTGCCTGAATTTGGGCCCTTTTCTTGGCACGTATGGCGAGTCTGTATTGCCTTTGCAGCAGGCGACAGGCCAGTTTGTCAAAGGGTGAACCTGAGGTTTGCCACTTCCGTTTCGCTGCTCTGTACTTTTGTTTCAGGGCTGCAAGTTTGTAGTCATACCAGGTGATATGCTTACAGGCAGGTTTCAGGCGGATCCTCATGACTAAGGCAAGGATGTCAAGGATATTGATGATTGCTGAGTGAAGATTGCTGAGAGCAGAGTCAGTGGTGGAGTCTGAGGTAGCGGGGAAGAGGGGATGAAGGTAGAAGCAAAGGCAGCAGCTAACACTCGTTTCATCAGGCGAAGGTTTCGAGAATGAGGTTGGCTGGGCTTTTGTGGGTGTGCTAGGAGGGCCGAAGGGACCCTGGTGGGGAGGAGAGGAGAGCATGGTCTGGCCAGGAGAGATGGGACACCAGAAGGGGGAGTGAGCGACATGTCGAGTGGATGCCATCCAGGGTGTGTCCAGCCGAGTGGGTTGGATCGGAGGGGAGGATGGAGAGGGAGGCCCAGAAGTCAATGAAAAGAATAGATGCTGCGGCATAGGTGTCCAATTGGATGTTGAAGTCACCCAAGAGTAGGAGCTTGGAAGTGGATGAAAGTAAGAAGGGTCAGGAATCAGCCCATTCGGAGAGGAACAGGGTGGTAGCGCCTGGAGGCCGGTAGATGGTAGCACTGGTCAGGATGGAGTAGAGGGAGATGACCCACCTGCAGACCCGGCTCTCGAAGGAAGTATAGATTTGGGTGGGTATGATGGAAGAAGGAACCCACTCCGGATAGATTAAGGTGACCCCACTGCCAGCACGGTGAGGTCGAGGCTTAGAAATGATCTTGAAGCTGAGAGAGGATGGAGTCGAAAGCAGTTACTGAGCTGGCATTGAACCAAGTCTCGGTGAGAGTGAGAAAGTCGCGGTCAGTGTCTTCAAGAACAAGGCAAATGTCAGCAGAGTGTTTGTTGACAGAGTGGGCGTTAAGTGTTGCTTTGAAAGTTTTCTGAGGAGAGTACAGGGGCGTGGTACTCCGGTCAGGGGAGGAGGGACAGAGTGGTGAGGGGAGAGGCAGCAGAAGGAAGTAAGTTAATGAGGACAGGCAGGATCCACTCAGAGGAGGAGGTTGGGTTGAGGACCCTGTACCAGGATAGTGCCAGTTTGGTAGACCTTAACGATGCAGCCTGCAGATGAGAAGCCAGCCAAGAGGACTTCCCGCTTTGTCCCACCCTTAATGGGAGAAGGAAGTGAAAAGGGAGAGAGTAGAGATGAGTCCAAAGATCTGGAGAGGGAACAGAGAAGAGGATATCCGTGAAGACCTCTCTGGATGCTGCGCTGATGTAGGTGTCTGCGATGGGAAGGCCAGGGTTTGCACGCAAGGTGTCTTTTTGTTTTTGTGCTTTTTCATTCCGGACTTGGGGAGAGAGGGGGGATAGGAGATAGAGTAGGAATAAGAGAAGATAGGAGAGATGGTGAGTGCCATTAGGGTGACAGAGGGAATTTGAAAGGAGAGAGGGGACTGCACTGCACAGTTCTGACCTAATCTCACCGGTGGCCTAGCTGTAGCAAAGGGAGAGCACAATTCAATGACATTAGAGTGCAGGATGTAAATACAGACAGCAAAATTTGATTTTCAATGAAAAGCCAGAAATGCAGTTAAATTAGGGTGCAGGATGTAAAAAAACACAGCTGAATTGGTTTCCCACTAAAAGGCTGCAAATGCAGTGAACCTGGGGTTCAGGATGTAAATGCACACAGCTAAATTCGATTTTCAATGAAAGGCTACAAATGCAGTCAAATTATGGTGCAGGATGTAAATGCACACAGCTACATTCGATTTTCAATGAAAGCGACACATGCAGTGAAATTACGGTGTAGGATCTAAATATACACCGCTAAATTAGATTTTGTGCAGAGGACACACCAGAGAAGAGAAAGGTGAGGAGAATAAGCAAAGTGAGATATGCAAAGTTATAGATCAGGCTGCTAGTGGAGGAGGCAAAAGAATAGTTCAACCATCACACACTGGAGGCTCAATAGTTTGTAGGGGTGCTAAGGCCCGAGTTTATGGGAGAGCAGGATGTACACCGCAGGCTGCAGCACAGTTTGAGGTGGGGGAGAACGCGTGGGGCCCCTCGCAGCCCTCCTATGCCCGGACTGGCTCAGACCGGGCCTAGCTGTGGGCCTTGGCTAGATGGGCCGGCTTCCCTCTGATTGGCTAAAGGCAGAGAAGCAGCCAATCGAAAAGGGGCAGCAGGCTGGCAATGGGTGGTGACTCGTAACCCCAGGAAGGGTCAGCCATCTCGGAGTGTGAATGGCCCAGAAATGATGAATAGGCAAATGGCCACAGGCAGGGGTGTAGTTCAACAACGCTGCTGCCCCACAAGTGCACTTGCTGAATTAAATGTGTAGCGCTCCTTCAAAACAATTATTAGCGCTCGCCGAAAATATTAGCAAAATACATTTTGTTGTATGTTTTTGCAGCAGTAATTTAGCCCACCAGAGATTAACCTGAAATTGATTTGCAGAAAGCTTCTCCAGAAGCATCAAAAACAAAGACCGATGGTGATGGGCAGCAGGAGACGCAAGGCAGGCATCAGCCCTGCCTTCTGCCTTCATCATCTGGGGGGCTCCCTCAACCAGAGGAAGTCAGTTGTGCCCATCTCAGGAACTGGGCTTCCTAGAGAGGTGTTGGAAAACTACAGTTGTGTGTGTTCCCTACACCCAAGAGACTCCTGTAACTACTCAAGGCTGTGGGGCACTGTCTGGCCAACTCGATGACCTCGGAAATTGTAGTTCCAGCATATTCTGGGCCTGATGGCCTCCTGCATGCTCAATGTACAGCACGCTTGCCTTAAGATGAGGTGCGCCAGCTCCACCTGGTGGCCAATTGGGATTAGGAGATATGGGGTCTCAGTCGGGCAGGCTCCTAATATCGCTGCTTCTACTGCCCGATCTTCGCTGGTGGATGGCAAGGTTTCAGTGGGAGCCCCATTCACCTAACCGGAGCCTACCCTGATAGTGACAACGGAATCCTCTCTTTCGGACTGGGGAGCTACTCTGCAGGGCTACCTGATCCAGGGAGCATGGTCCATGACGGAAGCCCCCTGCATATCAATCTGCTTGAGCTTCGGGGAGTGGCACTGGCCCTCAAGGTGTTTTTGCCCCTCATCAGGGACATGCCTGTTCTGGTCAGCACGGACCTACTACAATGTTTTACCTGAACAAGCAGGGTGGCTCCTGTTCCCCCTCCTCTGCATGGAGGCGGTATTGATCTGGAAATGTGCCCTTACGGAGAGAGTTTGAATTTCAGCAGTCCACCTCCCTGGGGACAGCAATTCAGAAGCGTACCAGTTGAGCCGCTTGGGGTTCAAAACCTACGAGTTGGAATTGCACACCGACTCCTTGTTACCCCTGTTCCGGCATTGAGAGTTCACAGACCTGGATTTGTTTGCATACCCTCTGAATTCCAAGTGCCCCCAGTTTGCTTCATGGGCAGTACGGAGTCGGGGGTCTCTGGGAGATGCCTTCCAGATCTGTTGACAGGGCCAGAGATGTTTTGCGTTCCCGCCCACCCCTCTGCGCCATCAGACCCTCCAAGTTCTGGGTTTCGGTGGGTTGCAGACTCATCCTTATTTCCCCCGACTGGCCTTCGAGATCCTGGTTTTCGGATCTTCTGCAGTTGTGCTCCCAGGCTCTCATCCACCTACCAATCTCCAGCAGGGGCTTCCTAATGCAGCAGGGCGGGGCAGTGAAACATCTGGACCCGGCCAAGCTGCGCCTTATTCCTGACCAGATGAGGCATGCTCAATTTCTGGACAATTGGGACATCATTCATCAGGTCAGAAGGCTCTCGACTTGGTCCTAGTATAAGAGCAAATGGACTAGCTTCTTCCATTAGGCACATGACAAGGGTCTGGACCATGTCACCTGTCCTCTTGATGATGTACTGGCTTTTCCAGCACACTTGGCTCACTCTGGAGTCCAGGTGGATACTTGTCACTCTTACTTGGCATCCATTGGGGCTTAATTGCCCATAGCATGTGTTTTGGTTAAGGTCCACCTTAAGGGGTTGTCTATGCTTTTTCTTCCAGTACATAGACTTCACCCAGTCTGGGACCTCATTATGGTTCTTGCAGATTTGCAGCGCAAGCCTTTTGAGCCAATGGCCTCTGTGGACGTCCGCTTGGTGACACTAAAAACAGTTCTACTGGTGGCTCACACCTCTGAGCGCAGGGTTAGTGAGCTGTAGGCGTCGTCTTCGTGTGAGCCCTTCTCCACGTTTCACAACAACAAGGTCCTCTTGCGCACTCACCCAAACTTCTTGCTCATGGTGGTCTCTCCATTTCATCTGAGTCAAAAGATCTGCCTGTCGATGTTCTTCCCGAACCCGCAGTCTGAGGTGAGAAGGCCCTACATTCCTTGGACCTCAAGAGGGCCCTCAAGTTTTCTCTCTCTGACAAAATGCTTCTGGAAGTCTGAGGCATTGTTTGACTTTTAGACGCTCTTTCCCTGGCTCTCAGGCTTCCATCTCCCGTTGGATGGTTCAGGCCATTTTGGAGGCATACGCGGCCATGGTCAAACCTGCTCTGGAGGGGATTCATGCCCATGTGGTCAGAGCTAAGGCCACGGCCGTCGCATTTCAGAGACATGCTTCTTGGCATGTCATCAACAAGGCGGCTACTTGGGTCAACCTGTCGGTCTTCTGTAAGCACTTTCTACTGGACACTAGCTCCAGGTGCGATGCAGAGTTTGGACAGGCGGTTCTGGAGAACCTTTTTGCTTAGTCCTAGAAATGAGGCAGGTTAGCACAGCTTCACCCTATATTCTTGTTCAGTGGAATCGCTCACAAGGATGGAGGAACACGTCCATATGTCTCAGCTGCCTTCACCCACTAGTATGCCGGGGGCTAATATGTACGAAGTGTTGCCAGGTACCTAAGCGTCTGATGTGTTCAAAGGGGACTGAGGTGAGGTGCGGGAGGGCGGGGCCTCGGCTGGACGTTCCCACGCCCGAGGCCAAACCCCCATGTGCTATACTAAATTTAAAGGGAAAGCTCAAATGTTCACTGCCAAAGCTTCCGGTACCGTCCCCATTTTGGGGGACGCTCACAAGGATGGAGGAAAGGGGACTATGCACTGAATACTCTAGTCACTACAGTGATTAACTTACATTTTTTGTTACGTGAGTGTGACAAGAAAAGCAAAGGTCAGTTGGACTGAACACAAATCTAATATTAGGTCGGGGAATCTCCACTACCCAGTGGCTATACACTCCCTAAAAGCCAGGCACAATGTAGCGCAATTGAAATGTGCTATATTGGAACAAATAGCCATGCCCAGAAGGGGTGGGAGGGCGACCTACAGAGGAAATGAATGCAGAGGGAGATTCTGCGGATTGACCGCTTAGACTCTTTGAAACCAAGAGGAATGAACTGCGAGTGGGACCGCACAAGTTACATGTAGTAGAAGAGAGATGGGAACTACATTAGATTGTGAGCAGTATTACTGAGGGGATTATGTATGAGACTAAAGCTACACAGCGTGGTTTATATGCCGGAGTTTAACGGTTTGAATATCTAGGTCTGCAAATAGCATGCTCGGTCGAGATTGTTATCATTTTCCTGAGAGAAACAAAAGTTTATTTTGGGTCGCCCTGTGATATGGCATATTGTTATTACATGATACTAGTAGGCTGTATTTAAATATGAAAGTGCGACTATACATTGATGTCATTGTTGAATCGCCTATGGATATTGTAGAAATACATCACTTTGTATTGCAAATTTCACACAGACACAAGTTACTTTGGTAGATCTGAAGTTAAGCTGTGACTCTAGGGAGGATAACCACTAAATGCTGCAGGTGTGAAATGGAATAATGGAAATAGGAGTGACTATCTGTAGGATGGGCAGTTTAAACATTGAGTCACTACAGGATAGTATATTGGGAATGCCACACACATGGTAGTATTGATAAACCCCATTATAGCATTGAGAAGTAAATGGTACACTCCAAAATGGTGTCTAATCATCCCCGCTGTTTGTGGATCTTGTGTAAGCTAACAGGGACTCAAGGCGCAGAGCATCTGACCGATTAACCGCCCTGTTGCCTTGATACTCACCAAAGAGAAGAACATATCCAAGTGGTATTTGGGACTGAGATTGCTGGAGTGGCTCACATTGAATGTAATATATTGGTGGTTCGAATTTTTTGTCAGATGCTATACGTTAAGTCTTGCGCTGTATAAATAAGTTCTTTAATTTCCCCTGGGACTTAGTCTGGTCTGACGTTAGTCTTGTTACTTTTATTTTAGGTATTTATACAACTCAGTGGGTGAATCTGCGTGGTTAGTAAGTCACTTACATGTTATTAAATATAGATACACATGATGAATGTAAGATAATTTAGTAATACTATACTGTACTCTGTAGGTTGACAGAGGAATTTGAATTTACTATAGGAAAGACAGCTTGAAAGCCTTAAACGGATACATTATCCGAAACGCGGCGGCACTTATGAGAGTCAGCCATTTTTACACTTGATTTTGACTTACTGTTGGTATTTGGTGTTAAAGGAACTTTTGTCTTACATAATGTGTGACTACAAGTGATGATAATTACACGTCTTTATTTTTGTGAATGGAAAAAGTCTTCAAGAATTTTATTACCCGAGTGTGAAATTAAAAACACTCTACTTTGAATTTCCAGTAACTTTAAATCTTTTGTTTTTATTGTTAAAGGAGTACCCACAATTAAATAGAGGGACTAGGTCCCACAGGAGTGCGTTTGGGGTTACCTGTTGGCAACAAAAGGCTATTTTCTAAATGGTTTCTAGTATGTTCCACTTGGCCGGGAGACCATACCCAGTTGCACATGAAATGGAAAAGAATTATGATTGAATTTACTACTTGTTATTTGCCTAGCTACACTTGAGAAACTTTCCATAGTTTTGGACCAAGAAGTCAATGGCTCTTTAATCCGGTGGCATTGCTGTTGATGTTTCAGAATTGAGTGATCTTTGTGGGATGTGAAAAACCTTTTGGCAGATGCAGATGCATATTGGTGAAAATAGAAATGGAAGTTGCCATGTACAGTTCTATACATTTTGGTGAGAAATCGAATATACCCAGTACTAAGACGCAGTGTATCTGTGCACACATTCTTTTTCTTTTTTTTTTAAAGATGTTTATAAGTATTTTTGTGGTTGCAGAATGCAGGTTGCTTCAGGTCACTGATCGTGGGTGGAACTCAGGCTCAGGTGTACATATTGCAGACTGCCGGGGCTCTGCCCTGGCTATCCCAGCCCACATAAAGCCCTGCAACAGTAGAAGGAGGGAGCGTTGAACGAAGGACAGAAGTTGGTTTTCTGCAGAAATTGAAATTCAGCATCATCCTTGTGTAAAATCATTGAGGGGTTTGAAAGACAGAGTGGTTAACATGCAAAGCCCCAACAGACACATTTGACCACCATAAATGTAGTGGCAAGAACCTCCTTTGTGACCAAGAGGCATGGGTGGTATACGGTGTAATGGAGAGTCTCTTACCAAGGATGTCTGCGATCAGCATGTACCTCTTTCTATACTGAACGTTAAGAAACGAAAGGATGGTTTTCCTGCAAATCCCCATAGCCGTTGATGCACCAGTAGTCGCACACATCATAGTGGTGTTTCTTCTACGCCATACACCAGCCTTGCTAGAAGTACTTTGTTTATCTCATGCTAAGATTTTGCAATAGCAGGGGGCAAAGGACGGAACAGGAGGCCGGCCCAGTTCAGGTGTCGGAGACAACTGACATTGGGGGTACCTGGATGTTGGCCTTCACTTCCTGCCTCTGAAGGTTAAATGCTCTTATGAATCTGGAGCATTCAGCCCATCTCCTCAAGGGGAGCCACCCCCTTTGAGGCTAGGTGTGCCTGCTTCGCAAGACCCTCCTCTGGGCAAGTGGGACCTCACTATGGAGTGACTCCCCCTTAGGGGACAAGGACTCCCATTCCCAAAGGGAACTCCCTATGCAGGACACTTTATCCGCATATATGGGACTGCCTCACAGCCAAGACACTGTCTCCTCCTTCTGTTTGACTATAGGCAGTGTTGAATCAAGCACACCGTCTGCACAAAAAGGGAATACCCCTTAAAGAAAAATATTGTATGGAAATGGGACTAGGAGAAGAGGAGAACGGTGTGCAGGGGAAGCCCTCCATGTCACAACACTGTGGGGAGGCAGAGCAAAGTGTGGCCATGGAACCTGCGGCACTCCGAGAAGCAAAGGACATCAGTTGGAGATGACATAGGCCCGGCGAAGCTGTTGTCAGGACAGGGAGAAACAGGGTTAACGAGGTTGCACGATCACGAACATGCCTTGGTGGGCCTGGCGCCCGTATAGCAACACCGATATCTGGAAGACCAGGAAAGTGAAAAGTTCACTTCCACTGCCATTCGCAGAATGCTTCAAGATGCAGAGACGCCAAGATCTGAGGGAGCAGGAAGCCCAAAAAGAGGAAGCGAGAAAGCAGACTAACCTGCCCGAGTGAATGCCGAGCCCCGTGAGTTCACCTAAAACAAACAGGTACCTGGGTAAACTGGAGTAGCATGTTGGCTACCGGGAGAGACTGTAATAAAGACCAGAGACTGTGAAGGCCATAAGTGCAGTAACAGAATAGAGAACAAGCATCACGAGATAACTAAGTAACTGTTCAAAGCTCTAAACAATAAGAATACATGTGAAGCATTAAGAAAGTGAAGACAAAGATCCTGGGGAGAGAGGAAGAACCCCAGGAGAGAACAGAGAGTAGTGGGGAGACCACTTAAGGAGAAGCTATAGAATGTGTGGGAAGTTAAGAATACATAGTGAGATAAACGAGGAGGAAAATAATTAAGACCCCAGAGCTGGGCAACTCACAAAGCTGATAAAGCAACTGAACAAAATAAAGCTAAAGGAAGATCTGTGGGAGACTAGCTCAAGGAGGATTAAAGATTCTGGTCATATGGTCTGGAAGGCAAGATCTATGAACAGTTGGCAATAGCTACATGAGCTAGTAAACAATACCCTAAACCTTATCAGAAGAGAGCAGTATAAGAAGCTGTTTTTCCAAACAGACATTTGCATATTGATGAGTTGTACTGAATGAGAAAGCACTAAAGGGACGCCGCAAGATAAAAGTCAAAGGGGAGGCCACCAGAAGAGACCTTATTTTGGCCCAGCTTAGTTATTAGTGGTAGGGTTAGGTACATTATGGATTGGACTGAAGATGTTTTGGGTTTTGACTTGATCTGACGACAAACAAGCCCCTTTAGTTTACTTTAATTAGATCGGGAATTCCCCTTTGGCAATGGGGCTAGAAAGGTCTTTTCTTATTTAAATGAAAGTACCTCAATGTGTCCACATTGTGTCCGACTCTTCCTTCCAACCCACCACAGCTCACTGCCTAATTCCTGGTGAAAAAGGTAATTGTTCATACCTAGTTAGTCAAAGCTTTTTGGATGTTTTCTGTGGCAGGAAATGTGACGGTCTTACCGTGAGGTACAGTAGCACAGGGAGAACATATGTATGTATGAGGATTTAGATCCGTCTGGTCCCTGGAATCTATGGCCGGCCACAGCAGTGCACTGTACATGGGGCACAGCGACCGCTAATCTTTGGCTAATGAGCTGGAAGGGGGTAAATCTGGAGCAGATAGGATAGTTGCACCTCTGCCAATTGGCAAAATGTAACCTTGATTTTGCCTAGTGCAGGCTGTCTTTGTAGGTGCAGAAATCTCTCCATCCAGTGCTGTGTTCCAGTGAGGGTTGGGGGCATGCCTGATTTGCGTATCTTCTTTCCCCTTTTGTAATGGATCGGCAGGCGAAGAACGGTGGTCTGGAGGGTTTCCCCGAGCAGTGCCAGAGGTTAGGATTCATTCCGAACCTTCCAGCCATCACCTCTTTTGTTTTGTGTTCAATTGAAGTGCATTCCATCTGCCTGTCTTGGGGACATTTTGCAGGGTGGCACGGTGCTGCATAATTCCCGTCTGTTGTAATGGTGATCTCGGATCTCTGTAACTTTTACAAAACTGGTATGAGTGCAAATGTGAATTATTTTTTAATTAAGGCTCCCCCGGCTTTGGTAATTTAGAAACCTAATAAGGACACGATTGTCTGCATGTGGCTGAAATGCATATGGGCTTTGTGTTACTGTAGCATGACATTTGTGTTATTGTAAGGCTAAAGTGCACGTGATATGACTTCTTTCAGAATTGGACAGAGTACCAGAAGAAGTGGAGGCACGCACCGGACGAGGGTGTCTATTGGCATTGCATTGGCAGTGGTGCCTCGCTAAGTGCAGAACAATATAATGAGATGGGGAAAAAGTGCAATTGCAGTCTGCATTCAAATTAAGATTTATCTTGTTTCATTAGTACCCCAGTGTTAGCAAGGCATCGCTCTGCAGCAGGCCCCTGCTAGCATTTTGCAGCGATTGCCTGCTCCGGAGGAAATATGCTTTCTGTTTCCCTCATTATGTCTGAAGACCTAAAGTGGTTGTCACTATGTCTGAACACTTTCAGAAAAATACCCTGGTATCCCAATAACTTGGATTGTGTCTCGCATTGTGTGGATGCCAGCACACTGCTAGAGGTAGTATGGGCGAGAGCCATTCTCTGCACTGCTTTTAGATGCCACGCAGCTAGGCATGTTCTGTTTAACACAGGCCAGAAGTTTTAATAACGTATTCCTCCCTTACTTTTTGGACTTTCTGAAAAGAAAACACACAGCAGAGGTTGAGTGTTCAAGGTACAAAATGTGTAAGCTACGTGAAAAGGCTGTCCATGTCCACTCCACCAGAAGTGTTCCCACTTTCAGACAACATGATGGAAGACCTTGTCCTTTAGGGAACAAGCGCTCAGAGAGAGCTAAATTCTCTTATGGGCTGAGCCATTGAGACATTAGAGGGCAGGAGCTGAGAATACTTGCACTTATTGTGTACCCTCCCTCCCTCCCAGTCTAAGAAATAATCCTGAAGGAATTCTGAAAAGTCCTTGCACCCCATAATTAATTTGCCAGCGGTATAGAAACTGCTTGTTTCTGCTCGTGGCTGCAGTTGTGATTCACTGGAGGTGATTGAGTTAGAGATCTCAAACACAATATTAGAATAACCAGTCGCTGTAATCCTTCAGATCAGAAAAAGTATTGTGAAAGTGTCTGCTCTACTGAGCTGACCAGCTGTACTCGAGAAAACTGTGTCTGGGAATTGCAGCGGAACAAAAGACTTAAATCTGTTGGTTGTTGGGATGACCGGGCACTTGGTCTCTTGGCTTTTATTACAATACACGGGCAAGACACATCTGTCTCGTATTTTTGTTGCTGCCAATCTAAATCCAGGTAAAAAAAACCTCAGTGGTAAGGACAAGTAAAAAAGAAAGACAAGGCTGTGACGAAGGACAGAAAGGATAAAGCGGAATTCTAGCTATCCCTACCTAATCCAGGGATCTGAACTAGGTCGCAAAGGTGTGCCGCTTATCTAACAGTGATAGAATAAGAGATACATTAGCAACTTCTGTATGTTGTAATACATTCAGCCATGTAGGTCCTTTACCACACTCTTCCACTGTGTATGTGTTTGGAAGAGAAAATCATTTGAAAAAGCGCACCAGGGATCAGGACATAAGACAGCTGGTAGGCACACTAACGCCAAGATGTAAATATTGAAGAGAATAGGGGACAGAGCGGAGCCTTGAGGGACGCAACAGCTGAGGTGACAACATTTAGAGAAAAAAAGGGGAAAGCAGAAGAGATTGAGATCCATCCTCCAGAAAAGAAGAGAACCAAGCTAAAGCTTTACCAGAAATACCAATTTGGGCAAAGCGGGATAGCAGGGTAGGATGATCCACCATTTTGAAAGTCGCTGATAGATCCAATAATATCAGGCTCCGACATCCCCTGCATCCACTAGCCTGGCCACGTTGTCCTGGGCAGAGACCAGGATGCTCTGTGTCCCTGCCCGGCCGAAAACCAGACTGGGCTGGGTCAAGACAGATAGTTCAAGAAAGGAGCACGGAATAGGAGAAACCAGTGATTCCAAAAGTTTCATCAGAGCAGGTAAGAGAGAGAGAGGCCGAAAATTAGATGGCAAGGAAGAGTCCAATTAAGGTTTTTTTTAGAAGAGGGATTACCGTTGTGGCCTTTAACTCCAGCAGTCTCGATTGAAAAGAGGCATTAACAACATCAATAATCGTCCCTAGGAGGTCAGGTGAAATCTCCTTCAGGACTCTTACCGGCACCACGTCAGAGGGAGCACAGAGTTTGATCTGCTGAAGGGCCTTAGAAACCGACTCTTAGGAGAAGAGAGAAGGAAAACCAGCAGGACGTGTGGTGTCCTTGACTGAGTCAGGGGGACTATTGCCGGGGGTAGAAGTAATGGGAGTTGACGCAGTATTCACTAAAATATTGGTGCAAATAAGCTCCATCTTTCTAATGAAGTATTGAGATAAGGAATTGCACAACTCCTGGGTCGGCTTGCCAATGGATGTACAGTTTACTGTGGAAGAGATTTAACTGCTGCAAATAAGGCCTTAGCCTGACAGAGAGGTTTTGATTTTCTGGCTGAAATAGGATTTCTTTGCCTCTGAAATAACAGCTGAATAGGCCGTAGAACTGGCCTTATACAAGAACTTAAAATGTGGGTCATAATCCATACGTCATTTGCGTTCCGCTTGTCTGAGTTTCAATCTCGCAGACCTCATTTGCTCTGAAAACCACGGCTCTGAGGGAAGCCTGCGAGTTTGAATAAGCCGAAGCATAGCTACTTCATCAGCTGCTGCCAGAAAAGAGGAAGTTGTAAAAAGATGTCCATAGTATTTTGCATGATCATCCAGGCTCCATGTCGCATAACTGCAGTCCCCATCAACGTTGCACCAAACCCATTTTCCCCATCATTCACAGCTGTTCTATGGATACTGGAGCGCCATTCCTGTCAAGAAAAGAGGACACTGCATCAATTATGTTTTGAGTGCATTTTGTGTTGTTTTTTCCTCGTCTTCAGTCTCTACATCTATGAGCACTTTCGTCCCTAAAGTCTTCTTAGTTGTCTTCCTACACTGCATGATGATTATCCTGATGTCACACAATGTCAGCAACACTAGTATCAAACCTGTTGCCAGCATTTTCAGTCCATTGGCCATCCATGTGGGCATCCATGTGAATGTGTGACAGACGACCTTCATCTTTTCCTACATTCTTTGTTTCTGCCTCAATCTTCGTATGCAGTCCAGAAAGCCTAGTGATGGCCTCTGTCAGCATCCTATTATCTTTGTAATTGGCAGGAACGAATGTACAGCAAGAAGACCCAATTTTGGTGCAAACACCTTCCATGGCTGTGAGGAGATTGAGAACGTATCTGTTCTGGAGCGCCACTAGCCTCAGCTCCTCCTTGATGGCATTGAACCCCTTGACGGTTGAGTGTATCAGCTCCCAACGCGTAATCTGGAGCGATTTGGCATTTGTACTTGTCTGTACTGCTGGGACGATGGATGCAAAAAACCTCTCAGTTCTGCTGAACAACCTGTGCTCAGGTGGTATCGCATCCAATGCCTTCTCCATGTCTGATGAGGCATAGTTCCCTCTTTTCACTCTAGTCAACCTTGTATATCTCTTCCTTCTTATGTTGGTATGCATTTTAGGGAACCCTTCAAATCGTATGTCCCTCTGAGGCACTAATAATAATGGGTGTCCAGTTGTATGAGGGAACATATTCCTCCACAGTTGGGTGGCACCTGCAAGTATACCTTCGACCTGCACGCCCAAGTGTGGTCCATGAGCACTGCTGTTCCGACCTTCATGCTTGGTATCCTCAATCTGCTTGCATCGTTCATTTATCCCACCCTCTACCTCACCATCGTTCTGGAAACATAAAGCTGCTTCGTTGAGCGGTACGAAGGGCATGGGCCCTGCTTCCTTTTCTACCCTTGTGAGCAGTTTTGCACTTGCTTACCATTCCTTGAGGCACTTGTCATTTTCTTGTAATGGAACAGTTAGGAGAGCGTGTGCTTTGCTCCCAACCACTCCTTCTTACAATCAATCCGTCTGTTGTGTATACTTGTCCGTACACCAGCATCTGTGGTCTTTCCCAGCATCCTGGCATTCCTCCTATTTCTATGGGTACTGTTTCTGGATACTAACTCTTTCCATGTCACTGTCTGTACTTCCCCTTTACGCTGCCCCTATGTGATATATTCTATACTTCTATCTGTGTTTCCGTAATCGTCTAACATTTCTTAGGTATTTATGTAGTTGTCTTCATATGTGAACGTTTTCTTGGACATCAATCTTAGCGTTGCTTGTTAACAATAAAATCGCCCTCTTGTGGTGCAGAGTGATAAATGCATGAGGCATTGTGATCTTGCCGCTGAAACTTCAGTTGGTACGAATTTTCTGGATGCCCTAATGGCATAGCAGACATAACCACAGTCTTTTGTTGTTTGTTTCCCCACTTTGGCCATGCGGCTATACCACATGTTGTTTGATAGACAGGCTAAATGAGTTCAATAAGAATTTACCTGGTTAAAATCTACTCCTGCGCTAACCTTTTTACTTTAACAGTGCTTATTGCCTTCACAGATATGGCTTCCGTAATGACATGGGTGGGGTTACGTTAGTAAGGGTCAAAGATTGTGCATTTGCAAATAACCATCTTCGTAAAACGAGGAGTGTAAAGATGTAGAAACAGCAATAAACACAAAACATCACGATATTACGAATGATATTTCCCATGTTGTTGTCTGGCTATTTCTTGGTGTTGGCCCAATGGGTTTGTGCAATCGCCTAAAAAGCCTGAGAAATGCATGATCACTGTGTTAGTGTATGTTAGGTTAAGCTCTATGTCTATAGTATTGGGCTATGTACAATCGCTCTCACACTATACAGATTCTCTAATCATTAAGCAACGTGATGATAGATGGATTTCCACGGGCCAATTGTGGGTATGTCGGGGCTACATATAACAGAAATGCATGAAAGAATAGTCTTGGAGGGATCATCTGTTTGCTTTCCCTGAAGCCAATAAAGCATTGCTGAAATGAATTGTGTTTATTGAAAATCATGTAGCTCTGATAGTCTTTACTTTCTCGACAAATACCTATTGAAAGGAAAAGAGTGTGTGCCTTTTCTAGGCGTGTGTATTGGCTTTTCCCTAGCTCTCTTGCTCTGGATCATGTTATCGTCGGATGTTTTTCTTCTTTGTCTTCTTCTTGCATCAAATAGTCTTCTTTTAGACTGGAGGAGGTCTCACCTTGGCAGGGATTAACCTCTCCAATCGTAATTCCAGGCTCCCTTCCCACTTAGTTTTACTGCACGGTCCATGGCTCCTCAACAGAACTGAGTTCCCTGGATAAAGTAGTGATTGCTTCAGGAGTCTTTCACTGGAAGTTGGGCTGGTATCTTCCTCACTGTACTTCGTCTCCTCCTGCACCTGCAGTTGATGAGAAATAAAAGATGCACTAGCCATAAATGAAGCCACATATTCATACATTTTGGCACCACAGACATCAGCTATTGCATCTGCCAGTGCCCTAGTGGGAGGAGCTGAAGGTAGTGGCATGCGCCGTCCTGTTACCACCTCATGGGGCATTAAGTGGTGGTTGGACCTGGGCTTATTGCGCAAGGCAAACAGCGCTAAGGGTGGACAGTGAAGCCATCCCGTCTTAAGTGTTTTGTTAATCTTTTATTAGTTTCCTTGAGCAGCCCGTTGAGGCGCTCACAAAGTCTGTTTGCTTGCGGGTGATACAAGAGAATTTGTGCTGTATCCCAAGTAGGGTTGTGATGTGCTCAAGTCTTCACTAAATGAGGCCCATTATCTGGCCACAGGACCTCACATGCTCCCCATCATGGGAATACCTCTCTACTGAGGCATTGTGCAGCCCTTAGGAGCAAGAAAAGATGCCCACTGGCTCCCGATCAAAGAATGCATAACATTCAAGGCCCTCACTATCACATACAGATGCCTTGCCCAGACCGCCCCAGCCTATTTAGCTGAAAGAATACACCAGGCTCCTGCCCACAGACCAAAACATGACCAATACTCACACCTACTCTCAGTCCCAGCCTTTGTAGTCCTAGCCCCTAAAGCTTGGAACTCGCTTCCGCTCAGTTTAAGAAATGGAGAATCCCTCACAATGTTCAGAAAAGTACTAAAAACAAAGCTATTTAAACCGTTACCATACTGCACTGCCTCCAAAATTGTTCCTCTGTAACCTCAGAACACCCTTCAACACTGCCATTGAATGTCAATTGCTTCTGTAACACCTGTCATAACATGCATTAAGTGAATATTCTGTAACAGCGCCACGATGCCTCCGGGGCCGCTGGGCGCTTTATAAATCCAAATAAATGAAATAAAAAATTGCAGTGTGAACAGGCCCAGATACGAACCATCAGGAAAACAGGCACACAGCCACTATCATGTAGCGGTAGCCCTGGCACACCTGGATTATATCAACAGTCGAGGTGGAGATGTTGAAACGGTCCAATTGGACGAGGTACGGCCCCTCTCACTAAATGTAAAGTATGTCCTGCAGTAAACGTCTTACAGGTAACACAATTCTCCATAAATGTGGCTACATGCTCTGCCATGTTAGGACAGAACCAATCTTCCCCAATGTGAGCAGCAAGGACATATTTACCCATATGAGTAGTATAATGCAGTTGCTTGAGTGCATACTGTGGGAGTACTAGGTTGGCTGTGCTTTCATTTCGCTTTAAAGCTTCTGTAAGGGATATTGATCATCCTTTTATCGCCATATGCCTCACCTCTGTCGGAGCCCTTCCTTGAAACGCCATTATCTGTGTAGCCGGTAAGATGTTATAGCCCTCCTGTAGGACCATATTGCACACACGGATACGTTCGCTTGATGCCATATCGAAGTCTGTTATTTCTGAATAGAATATGCTGCGTGCTTTGCTTCTGAATCTGCTGCTTCGTTGCCCCGGCAGACTGCATCCTCCCCCCACACCACCTTCTATGGGCCTGACATTTTGCAACCGCTATGGCTGCTGGGAGTTGAAGCATGTTTGAGCCTGCTCAATAGGGGTGCATACTACAGCGGTGTGCCATCAGCACGTCAAGGCCCCTCCTCTGCCATTGTGACAACCCAAAGTGTACTGTAGGCGTCACGTAAGCCGAATCTAAATGCGCCATCACTTCCTGATGTCTGCACGCTTCGAGGGCCAATATAAACGTCACTAGTTTTGCTGCTTGTTCTGAAAAATGTGAAGGCAACCTTGCACTTGCTATTACTTCTGCTGTGCCATCTGTGTTTAGCCTTACCACTGCTGTTAGTGTGTCTTTCCCCCGTTGTGTGGTCACTTGTCGAGGACCCATCAATGTAGAACACTTCTCCCCCCTCAAGTGGCTTTTCCCCCTCCTTAGGGGTTTCTCAGCCTGATTGGGTGTTACAGATGGGATTGAACACATCAGGTATGTCTGTGGGCTATCCTATTGTGGATATAGTGACGCTCCTGTCCCTGGAAATGGATTGTTCTACAACAGTTGCCAGCCCCTCCCAGCTTTCGCACGAGAGCCAACATCGTTGGGCTCAAATGTGTCATGGTCATAATGTTTTGTCGAACCGGTGCTTGCTCTGCTGGTTGTGTTTGCTGCATGTGTCCCTGGGTCTGTAATGCATGTGTCATGGGCTGGTACTGCTGCATTTTCACATCCGGAGTATACGCCTGTTGTGGTGCATGCATATGCACTTGCATGTGATCTTGTGTATAATAGTCAGTATGCTCTGTCTGATATGTGGGCTTTTTCTGCATTCCCCCGTTCTGAGACCTCCCACCCCTATGCCCAATATATATCTGCACAATTTGTCCGCACACCCAGCATTCTGAAGGACCTCCCATTTGGTATTTTCTGTCTCCCCTTCCCCCGAAACCCTTCTCCATTCCGCTGCATTGGGTGATGAAACCTTCTTCCTTGAGATATTCCCCCTCGTCCTCTTGGCCACTGATTAATTTCCCCTCGCACTGAAAAACCTCCCCCTGCCATCCGTGGTCGGTTTTGTGCATGCTGAACAACAACTACTTCTCTGATGGTTAACATTGCCCCTTCCATTGTGTACTTGGGTTATTTCTTTTGCACTAACTTTGCTTCTTCACTTTTCCTCCCCTCGCGCGTCTTTCTCGCATTCTCTTCCATTAGCCTGCAATAGTGCACTATGGTTAGCTGAATTTCTGACCATGGCTTAGCCTCCATCCCCACTAATTTCCTGAGCAGATTCTGCATTTGTTCTGGTAGCCCCTGACATAATATGTGGTAGAATTGCCCCACTGTTTTGTCCCACTGATCTCTCGTCTCGAGACGCCATCTTTCTTTAATCTGTTGAATGTATTCGAGAGTGTTTTCATCCTCAAGCATTTTGCATGCCATGATTGTGCTTCAGTCTGAGGTGTCTGGGTATTGCACCCTTGGAGCTTGTCATACGGCCGCTGTGCAGTTTTTAAATTGGGCATCATTGGGTGCTGTGTTCTTTTTATACATCGTCCGCTACTTCTCCGAGAATGGCTGATAGTGGACTCTTCATGTCTCCCACTGCTAATGTCGTCCCTGGTGTCAGTCTTGTGATTTCATGAATACACTTGCCAGCTCCCGCAGTTAACGAAGGAAACTTGAATCTTTAATTGTCATTATCCATTTGCAGCCATTGTATATACTGGGGTAGCCCACCGCCCTTCTCCAATAATGGGAACTATGTCCGTGTCATCCCGCCATTCTGTCTCCTCATGTCTTTAGTACTAGTGAATGCCCTTGTCATCTGTCCTTTTCCATCCTGGCAGGGCCCTGAGCCTCTGCGTATACAGAGTGTTATTGTCCACGCTTCGAGATCCACTTTCAGGATGCTACAGTCACCCTTTTTGATGTCGTCTCCTCTATCCATATTGTCTTCACCTCCCCTATTGTGTCTGTCTGGGTGTGCCTCCCTGGAGGGGCAATAGTGTCTTCTCTCCTCATCATATGCACTCCTCTGTGAATCCTCGTCTGACCCCATGGTCCCAACACTACTGTCACTGTCCTCTTCTCTGTTGTCCCCAATGCCAAGTCTCCTCAATATCGTATCTTCCCGCTGTTTCCTCTTTGCGTGATCTGTAACTCTGCTTTCCCCCCCCCTCCCTGAGGGTTCAGCACTCCTGTCTGCCTGTGGAGAAGCTGTGCTGTTTCTCCTGCTCCTATACAGTTCCCCTAACCTTCTTCGTATACCTTCCCTTTCCTCAGCTAAGCGTGCCAACTCCATCATAATCTCTCCCACTTTTGATGCATGCCTCTCTGATCTCCTCTCTATCTCTGCGTAGGCCCTCTTTAGCAAGCCATTCTACTTCTAACCTCCTTTTTTCTTTCTTTATTTGCAATTGTCTTTCCCGCTCTTCCTCTGCTTTTCTCCTTGCTAGGTCTTCTAGTTCCTTCTGTTACCTTTTCTCCCTTTCCTCTTTCTCACACTTCCGTTCACTCCCTTCCTCTTCACAATCTTTCCATCTCCTCCTTTTCTTCCCTTTTCCTTCTATGCACTTCCTCTATTACCCCTGCCCAATCCTTTGCTTCCTCCTCTGTCTTTCTTACTCGATAATTCTTTCCCCACGTGCCATCTCACCTGCTGATTTCCCATCCAATTTGAGCCACATGTCTGCCTATCCATTGTTAGCTTCACTTTCATCTCGCTGCACTTCCTACGTTCGCTGCTATTGTCTCACGCTGCTTTACTTGCTTGCCCTGCACGGTCGGGTGCACCTTCACTGTTATATGCTGGAGGTGCGAAAGTGGCATTGGTGTATCCTGCCGCTGCTTTTAATTCCTTCATGGGGCAAAATCCCTTGCTTTCTGTTGCTGTGTCTGCTGTTTGAGGAGGAAGCGGGGGTGGGCGAGACTAGGGCTTTAACAGTTTGAGAGGCCACCCTGAACATTGGGCATTCCTTCCCTCCCCACCCCAGGTGTCATGCAACAAACTATTTAATGGATTCCTTTATACAGCCCTATCTCCAATTCATCTAACATCCCTTGGACCCCTCCCCCTGAGTTGCCAATGAGCCAAGAACCAGGCTGGTGTACAGGAAATATGTTTATATTTATTTAAATTAGATGTTACGAAACTCGCACTGAAATGTCAAGCACCACTTTATCCGTGGCACAACACAATAAACTTCTCAACATAAATAAATCGCACAAGTGAGTTGAAAAGAACACAAATCACAATTCTATATTTTTACAAATGTCACTTCCAAGAAATAATTGGCGCTGGTCCGTGAACAGAATTTACAAATGCAGTGCTGTGCAATTTCGATTCTCCTGCTCTCTTAAAAGGCTAGCAGTTTTTTCAGATTTGGACAAATGCATATGCCAATTATGATTTCTCCCACACTTTTGGTTAAAAATAAATGCATGGTGATTTAGCGTTTTGTCTTTCAGGCCCCCCCCCCACCCCTACTTTGGTCCGGGTGGTGGAAGTATGACAGAAAAATGAGGATGATTGAAGAATTTTGGATTTCAGACCCTCTCCACTAATAGGCCTATGTTGGGGAAGGTTAGACAAAATGATTGGACTGGTCTAAGAACAAAGACACCCCTCTTTTCCTTAAAGAAGTATTGGTCAACCAGACAAAAAGGATTACCCAATTAAATTATAGGCTATAGTTTTTCAGCGCAGACTGGGACGTGAGCTTAATTTTAACAAAAATCACCCCGCAGTGTTCTGCCAAAGGGAATTAATTAAATTCATATTTTTAGTTAAATAGACTAAGGATCTGAGGTAGATTCCCCAACCTTTTAGTTAAGAAGGGCTCCAGTCTACTTACAATGAAAACCTCAGTTTAAAGTTCAGGACCGCGAGCTGCATGTCCGGGCACTCTGGAAAGATGGGGCAGGGATCTGCTCACACCACTCTCAAGGATGACCTCTCGCTCTCCACCATAGGACAGTCCGCTTTTAGGCCTTCCTAGAAATAGGCCACTTCACCCAGATGCACCCTCAGCAATCTCCTCTGGTGTCTCCTTACATCTGTCAGATGGTAAGTTTCAGCATCCTTCCTGATGGTCTGTCTCTTCTCTCTGTCCTGTCTTTGTGTTTCTTTTTTATGTGAATGTCCCCTGTCCTAGAGCAGTCCCCCTTATATAGCATCAATGACGCCACCAATTTTACAATCTTGGGGGTACCCTGCAATCATTGCCATTAGGATTCCCTTCTCTCTCTCCTCCCAAACCCAGCCTCCACGTCAGGATTGGTTTAGGGGTCTGGAGCAGCTTATGGGAATTCCCATTTGTAATTGCACTTTGTTCTCCTTTGAACTTTTTTGGCAAAAACTAGTTATGTATCACAACTTCATAATTTTACTAACAACTGCCATACTAAACATATTTTCTATTTCAGCTAATCATGGGGAATTAGATAAGCCGGCCACGTGGCAACGTTCTGCCATTTCCATAAAAAGAACAACAGTTTTGAATAAGTAAGTTATTAAGCTTATCCCTAATTTTATTTTCCACCCGCTCAGCAACTCTCTCATTTTAAACATGTTCAGATCAGCCAGGAACACATCTTGGATAGCCATTACAGTTCCATGAGTCGCATGTGGATGAATTTTATATCCCAAAATAGCCTGGAAATTACATAGAAATTGGTACATAGATGAAATCCATCCACCTTATGATGTCTGAGAAAAAGGCCTAAATGATAACTCCTTTTAAATGACTTGTGAGTCTTCATGTGGGATAAATGGCCCCGACTCCTGCCTCCCGGCCATTTGTTTTCACTGGGTCAGCCTGTGCCCAGAGATTGTTTTTTTTTTAATCAGTCGCCTTTGTGCTGGAAGCTTGCTCTTTGAAGTGGGTGCCCCCATTTTCACATTTTCACACATTAGTCATGCTCCAGCCAAGGGTGACTTTTTGCAAGTCAGTGCTTTCAGAGCCAGCAGGTCTGGAGAACATTGAATTGCGGTTGGTCATTAGATGGAAGATGTGACATCCAGGCTGAGAGAGGGAGTATTCCTTGTAAGGTTTTTCCCACAGCCAGCAAAAGGGTCTGCCTTGGGCTGACATTTTCCATGAAGACAAAGTGGCTCTTCAAATGTCACTCTGTGGCTCTGATCATTGTGTCATATAATGTTTGAACACACATCACTATTGGAAGGCAAACTTCCTTGCTCGTAACTCTCGTAGATCCATGACGGCTGGAGGAGTGTTTAGCAAACAGTATGTATAACTCCAGTCCCACTGCCCTACAACAGGTTGCACTATGTCTCTCAGCACATATAAATCACCTGAAATTCAAAAAGGCCCTAAAAACCTGTCTCTTCCCAACATCCTCCTGAACTCCTCCCCCTCTCTAAACTACACTGCTGAACTCAACATTCCTATACAAAAATTACAGCACAGATGCCGGCAGCGTTCGCGTCGTCTCCCCTTGATCAACTGTTGCCTCATGCACAACAACACTCTCTTACCCGACAAATACACTAAGGAAGCCAGCAGCATTCGCGGAGGCACAGTGCAATAAACCTCACCCGCCATCACCGATCAGACTTTCATTCAAGGGAGACCACGAATAAAGAGACCAGGCCATCCACACTGGACAAAGGGTTTGTAAGCGGATTTAATTCAACACTACATCTAAGTCAATGGCTAGTCTGGGATGCTGAGGGAAACCCTTATTGATATATTTTTAAGTCCAGTTCGTTTACTCTGGATGACAACCCGTATATAAAACCCCTCTCTTAGAATCCCCCTGGCCCTACTGAGCCAAGAAGGTTTGTTTTGCAAATTAAAAGGTTTATTTGAAAATTAAACAATATATATATATATATATATCACACTTTTATAATAACTTAATATTTGATATCACACTTGAGAATACGATGTTGATCAACAATGGATAATGTTATAGTGGTACACTCTTTTTAATGGCTTAGAAGTTGATATAGAGAGGATAAAGTAGCTGAGAATGCTCATATGGCGTCAAAGACAATGCAATGATGAATGAAATGCAGTACAGAAAATAAACTTGATATGATTTCAACCAAAACAATGTAATCACTTTTCCCCCTGGTTGCAATTCACCCCCCCCCCTTATGCAATGTAAAGAGATGGAAGGAAAGCACACAGTTCTCAGGAATGCAATCAAATATAATTCAGTTCCCCCCCTAGCAAGCTTAGAGGAAAACAGGTAGAAGTTTTAAACACAGGCCCAAAATGCTTTGAATGTGATGACAATGAAGTGAGAAATGTGCTAAAATTGCTTTAAATTCCCTATAGGAGGTTCAGGGTAGGTGATAGATACTTGGAATGAGTTCAGGTCCGCGCTACAATGAGTAATGAGGGATTATTTGGTTGGAAACAGATTTCAGGGATGCAAGAAAAGACCAATATTTTTACACGTGGCTAAAATGAAGCAAAATGTCAAATCGCGGCAAATTTTCCGGGTGCGTCGGGCGCGATTACGGAGGCACTATAAGGAGTAGCAAAGCTTAGAATCTTAGCTTTAAGATGACAGTTAAAACTCGCTCCTAGCACAAACGGTACCGGAGATACGGACGATTTTGTGAAGGTAGTTTTTCAGAAATTAAATCAGTTTCAGAATGACAGATGACAGTTTTCAGCTTTAAAGATGACAGAATGACACGATTCTAGGAGGCAGTTCTAATAGGTTAGAATAGTTTGGATAAGATTATTTTAAACTAAGAGATTGGTTTTGGCACAGTGCTAGCTGGGTACTCACACTAGATTTTGGACAGGAATGCGACTTCATCACGGATCGGGTCAATCGGTTGGACTGGACTCCTGGCGGTTCTGCTCACAGCGTCTGGTCTCTGATTCTGGCAAAAGTTTTTGGCACTGCACGGATCTCTGGTTCTGCTGGTCTGGATAAAGTGGATTCTGGATACAGCTCTCTGGTTCTGGAGATTTCTGGCGCAGGGTTCTAGGCCAGTGTCATGATCTCTGCTTCCAAAAGATCAGGACTTGCCCGACTCCCTTGGAAGCAGACCCATAACCCCGGTTCCGAGTGCCAGCCAGTCCCAATTGGGACCTTTTGGACCCTGTCCTGGCGCCAGTGGCACCAGGCTCATAAAGATGCCCAGTCCCAGCGCTGGAAGCGCCGGGCTCATAATGCTTGGGTGGATTTACCTGTAGCAGACCATGCTGCTTACTTACCTGCCAGTTGAACCCCTGATCCTCTTCTGTTTGGGACTACTTTTCCTTTTGGGTGGGGCAGGAGCCACTCCCTAGGTTCAGAACACTGGAACTCTTCTGGAAAGCAGGAACTCTTTTCTTACTTAGGCGTGGCTGTGGAAGGAGACACCTAAGCACTACAGGAGGCTATTTAAACCACACCCGATGGATGAATCTTGCTTTGCGTTATTCTACATTCTCTGCAGCAGAACGCTCATCGTGTCTTCTGCTTCTGATCCTGGGCCTAAGGGAACAAATGCTTACCATCCTGGAATCCAGTCTTCAGCAGCACCTGTAAAGACAAAGAAAGAACAGGTTAGCACTACTGTCTTCAGTGGCAGCACATCTCTTACCTGGTCCATCGGCTGTCACCAACGCCTCGCGCTGCATTCCGGCATCTGAAAGACAAAAGCTTACCAGCTCTTCGCACGCTCCGGAGGCCTTCGGCGCTGCATCCCGCATCTGAAAGACAAAAGAAGGTGCGTTTAAAGACATTGGGCAACTTTATTACTCACGTGCCATTACTCCTTCCCACGCCGAATCCAGTGGGTATTCCAGCACCCTTCAGCTTCCCTAAAGCTCCGAACTTGTACCTGCAAGATAAAAGGGACAGTTAGTGCGCATCGTGAAGCAGGCTACAAGCGCTTACTTACGTGCTTCCAGGCCCTTCTATTCCTCACGCGGGTTCGATCCTCAACTCTCATCAGCCCGCCATCCGCCATCGCCGGAACCCTGCAAAACAAGAGATAGCATTACAAAAGACTTTTAAGACATTTGAAGTGCCCAGAGCTTACCGTTCGTGCAGTTAACGACGGACAACAGTCCTCTGAGGTCAAGAGGCCTGCACCCTTATCCAGTGAAGAAACTGGTTACGGCACCCTGCCCCGAGGCAGATGGAGAGCTCGGCGTTCACTTACCTAAGGTGAGGGCGTTAACCTTTGGGGTGCTACAGGAGAAGAGAAAGGGAAGAGGAGAGAGGCACCCAATAACCCCAGTTCATTAATCCCATATTTTCTATCTGCAGACATCTTACTCTTCGAGTCAGACATACAGTGCACAGAGGTCCAGCCCAAAGAGCCAACCGTGTGTTACACATCACCTTTGAAAATACGGCATTCACCCAGTCAAGACCGTCGCCTCTGCGGGAATCAGGTGAGCGTTACAGCCAGAATCAAACCGCGCAGCCCGGCTGTTCTATTCTGATGTGCCCCTTGGAGATCTGGGGTAATCAGTGTGCAAACTTGCAAGGCCAACTGAGAATACTTTAGCTTGCAGTAGGCCTTCTTGGTTCAGAGTTCTGTAGTCTATCTGGAGTTAAGTTCTATGTTCTGGATGTGAAGTCGTCTGTCAGCGTGCTCCGCAAGGAAATGGAAATTGGATCCCTCTACCTGGGTTTCAATGTTCCTTTTATGTGTTTTGCAAATGGGTGTGTTCCTGGGCATAGCTAAACCTGCCCTTCACGACTTATCATTGGCCAAGTTCCCCTCTCCTCCTGGATTGGGGGAAGGAAATGGAGTGTCAGAGTGATGTCAGCCATTTATGATCTATTGAAGAACGCCCCTTTACTTTTGCTTAGAAAATCATTTTTCATAGCTACACATACTTCCCAGATACACAGTTGTTTGACATTACATGTACATATTACAGCTGACTTAAGGTACATTCTGGCCCAACTCTGATCTTCCTGAGGGCTTGCATTCACAAATGGCAACTTATTTTCATTTTTAGTTGGTTTTCCAATGTTAAATCTGTATCAAAAATTACACAAATGTACGCCCCCCCCTTCTACACACATTCCAGTAATTTACTAGGTCTCTAGCATAAGCACAGTGTCTGCAGTATTAATAATTAGCAGGGTTTGGTCCTAGAACATGGTACAGAGTTGAATCAAGTCTTGAATTGTGGGTCTTAGATTAAGGTTCTCCAAATTGCACATTTTTGTGAGCTTAATACAATATGTTAGAAGCATTTAACTTAAACATATATTTGCTGCAATATGATTCCACAAAAGTGTCTGAGTCCACCCCCAGAAACTGGGTAAGTCAGGAAACACATGTCTCTCCTTCCAGGCAGGGCTCTGTTTACAGTCCACACTGAAAATCAACATACCCCATTCAATTTCAAGGGTCTATTGTGTTGGGTCCAGCAGGCTGAGGTCAACAGACCAGGGGGGGCACTCTGCATTTGATTAACAGAGGCCTGTGATTTCCTAGGCTGTTGCTGCTCAGGGCTGGTGTGAATGCCTCCCATGAACAGAGACTCTTTGAACGTTTAATTAACTAAGACTCCTTCTGATCAATGCACAGTTCTGCAAGACAGCTCTCCTGTAAGAGTTTAGACCGCTAGCGCCAGTTTGTGTCCAAAGCGGGTACTGCACCCATTTTTGGGATCTGTCTTGAATTAATGCATTTCAAAAGGGGATTTTACTTGATAGTATATAATCCTTGCTTAACATTATTTTGATGGGAGTCCTTACAGTAGAGTGGTGATGTGGAACCCCCCACAGGAAGGTTGAATCTTTAGTGTGGTCTTGTGCCCATGATTTTAGCAACTTTTTGACATCAAGAAAATGAATTCCCAACAGCTCTGGGTTGCTTTTGGCAATCAGCCTTACCATTCCCAATAGTTTCAGGCTACTGTGTGTGTAGCCCAATGGTGGTTTTAGGCAGTGCCCTCCTGTGCTCACAACATAGGCAAAAATGGGTGGCAGCCTATTCTTCATGTTTTCCCTGTGCATTTTCTGGGGAGTTCTGGCCATCATGATGTTTTCAATGCCAGTAATGTACAGTTTTTGTGGTAGGGCTCGGTTGCATGGGTAAAACATCCCGCAGGTTCTGCACCCGAACTACATTAAAGCATACAGTACGTATACCTTACACCACGCCTGGGGACACAGGCCGCAGGCACGGCCAAACATCCATGCACCATAGAATGCAGCTATGGCTATGCCATTCCAGCCTAGCAGCGCACATAGCCGTCCACGCTGAAACACCGGACGTAGCTCAGCACCTCTGCCACTAGCATGCAACTACCAACGAAAAGAAAATTTGGTATAGCTGGGCACACATTGAATCTTCAACAATAGCACTCTATCCCAAACCACCAACAGCGCCCACCCACGTGCCTGGCCTTGGGCTGCTTAGTGGAGCCTAGACAGCCTCCTAAGCCGGCGAAAATGCACACAAGCATCTCTTAAAGGAACCTCCACCACATCGACTGCGGTCAACAAGGGCGTTCCAACCACAAAGTGCATTGAGGCCATACAAATGGGGAAAGAGCGCTATATAAATAACCCAACACAATCCAATACACTACAATGCATATGTTAATTAACCATGGTACCAACTATTGTGTACTCCTCAAACGTTTGCCAGCACCAAGCATTTCTGATTATTCCAGGCAGAGAAGAAAGGGGCTTAAACTGCAACCTAGTTGGGCCGTGTGATCATGTATGTGGTAGTGGGTTTAATACTCGAGCAAAAACTGATAGCATTTATTGCCCTCGTTTTTCTCAAATTTTACCTCCAACATGTAGATGGTGAGTTGAGACTAGGCAACATTGGTGAGGTGCACTGGGGCGTAGGAAGGTGTGGTACTGGGTCTGCAGGTGGCTGTGGTAAAAACGTTGTGGTAAAAAAGAGCAAAGAAATTTCTAGCAGTAGACCTACATCCGTGTATGTACATTGACTTTGCCCATTGCAAATGCCACCAGTCAAGCAATTTTTCCCATTTTACACTCTTTCCCAGGAAATAGCATAGTGTAAAGCACATCTAACCTATACTGAGGTAATATGCCCCTAGGTGGCGGGCCCACTCTGTAGGTAACGGCTCGCTGCCAAAGGTAAGGGTCCCAGAGAAGCGAGGGTCCCTTAACAAGGGTGGTGGGCCCGTACTCACAGGGTGGGCCCAGCCACCGAGGGGCTTATTGCCATTGGCACTTGTGTAGCATGGAATGTGGGTGCTAATGGTTTTGTAATTTTATCTACATGGAATGTGTTTTCTTTCTGTGCACAGAAAGAAAATACTGTATCAACAAAGCCGCCATGGAAAAGTTACATTTCCATGCCGACCAGCGCGGGGACGGGAGCAGCAGAAGCTACGGCAGCGGGACTCACTGCTGCAGCAAACAGGTAAGTAAAAATGGGGCAGGGGTTAAAAAAAATGGGGTCGGGTGGGGGGGGGATTAGATGACTGACGGGGAAGCCAGCCATCAGGTGGCATACAATGCACACTTTCACTGGTAGTGTCAGCCCGCGTTCCGAGCCACCTGATTGACTGGATCCCCCCCCATGGTGATAATGTGTATTTAAAACCTACTGCTATTTCACTAGTCCTCTTATTGACCGTAACACTGTATCTTTGACTACCTTTCTCCTGAGAGCCATGCTGGACTTCTCAACTAGCGCTGCCAAATAGATCTTCACAGGGCCACAGAAGGAGCCATTTTTGGAGGCGCAGTGCACACTACCCATTTTCTAACCTCAAACCGCCCGAATAATCCTGATTGTAGCAAAAAGCAGACACAATCGAAAGGTGTCCGCTGATATGGCTTCGAGGGGAAGAGAGAGAGTGTGTGGTGGTTTTTCAATGTCACCGATGCTTGACCGCTGACTCCTGCCCCTGCGGGGTCACTGTGACTTAAGCAACTACTCGAGAGAGACAGGAAGAGCGGCAGGGAGGTGCGAACACATGCCTGGGAGCCAGGTTTACGTGATATCCTCCTTCCTGCTGCCTGTGCCCTGACAGTATTAGCAGTCCTATTTATATCCAGCGGCACCACGATGCTGTGATTGCGATCCGAGACCTGCATCCCTAATTGCAAATAATATTGCTATAAATAGCAATTGTAAATCCTCGTTGAGCGGCATTCGTGCAGAAGATTGAAAGAAGCACTCCGGCTCCAGCCGCGGCACCTTTGATACTTTCCGCAAGGACCGCAAAAAGAGCGCACCAAATGCCGTTCTGTGGATCGAAGGGAAAATGTGTTTTTTTTTTCTTTTTTTTTCTGCGAACTAATTATCGTGTTTAGATAACACACGATAACGTTCCTTCAAACTACGTGCATGTCAAGCATCAAAGTGCCCTCCTGTTGTGGTAGGCCAAGTAGTGAAATCATTGGTTACTTTTTAGTTTGGGCTTTTAAGCGGTACTTCAGTTCCATCTATAAGCCAAAATTATTGCTCAGAGTACAGCTAGATGGGATATGGGATGTGAAGAGGGGCACACATCTTCTGGGTGTTTAGCCACCCATTGACTGCACATGTTCATGCTAATTCCCATGTTCATTCACACCCACTAACTGCCTCTCCGTTGCAAAATGCACCCTCCTGGGATCATCTAGCTCTAACAAAAAGTAGCATCAAAATGTATGCTGTAAAGGTCCTACCAGTATTTTTTCTAAGAAGTATTCTGAGAGTTCAATGCATTAGTGCAGCTGTAAACCTACTATAGGTCTGATAAAATGTCTTAGCCAAGTGTGCCTTCGGCCACTTGATTTACAAGCAGTATGTGTTTCCTCGTTTTTCTTTCTTACGCTGAAGTACTATTAAAAATTGGCAAAAGCATCGTTTTTGACTTGTATACAGATATTCGGTTGGCATTTGCCAGTTTCTACCATCCTGTGCCCAAGTAATTGTAGCATTTTTCAGCTGTTGAGTTCTTATGGTCAGTTAGTACTATTATGGCAGTGCCTGGCAAATGTTGATTCAATGCCTAGCGAAAATCCAAAACGGTTGGCTTTGCCAGTGCTTGTTGTAGGTTCCGCCACAGGGTCCTTTGCTATGGAGCTGATGTTTAGTCTGGGAGTAAGAGGGCTGTGGTTGGTTGACTGGCATAGGTGTACAAGTTGCATAAACCAAGATCGGGGCAAGGCTCCACATCGTACGAGATGGCGTGTCCTGATAAGCTCCCTCCAGTTGGATGTGTGAGCACCATCTGGTGGGAGAACAGATTGGATTGGTGCCGTAGGGGGCTTCTATCTGCAAACTACAATGCTGCTAGAAGTTTGAGTTCCCAACCAGATGTAGATCATTAAAACAGTATAATATAATGAAGAGTGAAGCAGACTTCTTGCACTGGTGAATTATGAAGGAGTATGTGTTTCGCTTCGTGCAGATGCCTTTGAAAGGTAAGTCTTTTAAAAACGGTTTCTGGAGAGAAGTTTGTTGTGAACTATTTTCCTCAATGCACATTTACCCTAAAGATTTACTGGGTAGGCTAAGCGGAGCATGGACATTGGGGGATCTGCATGCTTATGATTCACGTATCTGACTGGGCGTTGGGCACAAAGGAGATGGTTTTAAGATATCTAATGATAACGTATTGTATTAATGTGTAGGAAAACTGTTAGGCCTAGCCCAGAGAGTCCCTGAACAGTACTCTGCCCCATTCTTAAATTTAGGCCAGGCCGAGTAGCAAGTCGGTGGTGGTACTACATGCCTTGTGGCAGAATGCCTCTTTGGTTTCATCACAGCTTTCATAAACTAGAATCACTATATGGATACCGGAGTGGTGGGGTAGGTTCCCCACTTCCACATCAGTCATGTGTCCTTTATTATTGGGTCAAGAATGTGTGTCTGGATCTGTGAAGCTCTTCAACAGCTGGGGCGGAGCGTGGTTAGTAGAGCAGGTGGAGGGCTTCTTTAGGTTTGCTATGCTTGCAGAGAAGACACTAGAGGTAGCCAGAGGTTGTAAAAGTACTATGCCTCACCTAGTCAGTGGGCACACGTCTCATTCTTTAGAAGTCGCAAAATGGCACTTTGTTCTTAATTGATCCTGTAATAGCTTTGAGCACTGTTTGACACAAAAGTAAATAATATTGTAGAGGGGCCTTACCTTGGTTTGATGCGTATTCTGATATTCGCAAACTAAAACGGCTTCTTTTACCTTGATTTTCTGAACAGTGATTGGAACATATACCGAGGAAAATTTAATCTGGGAAATTCGTTTTCAAATGGGGCAGGTGGTGTGTCGGATTCCCCCGTTTGGGGACACTATACACAGCTTGTGTATTGAACCGCTGGAAGTTGTCACATAACGTGAAAGTGACTGATTAATGTGCTGTTTGATACCTGCAATTCTCGACCGGAAGAGTTGTGCTATTGATCGGTTGTCCCTGCGTCAAAGCAACCGAATGATGTTCAGTACACGGTGCGTCTGCTAAAAAAATTCAATTATGGCAGAAGTGTAGAGAAAGCCAGCCAGGAAAATCAAGTGTCATTCACGGTAATGCACTTTATGCACTCTCCATTTCCGCAAATATCAAACTCCTGTGACCGGTTGTGGTCCTTCCAGTGCTCTTCTTTTGTACCGAGGCGTCTTCGGCCTGTCTGCCCTGCAACTCGCCCCTCCCTCCCCTTTCACAGCATCGATGAACCTTCTGATGACCAGGAGGCTTCCAAGGGTCTGCCTGCCTCTTCTGGAGTTACCATCAAGCATTGGGGCAATATTCAGAGTTTGGGATTCAGCAGGGAATACCCGGTTTGAAGGCCGTGGAGCTGAGGTCATGGCCACCCAGTTTCTCTGATTCTTTCCAGGAACCCTTCCACACAGCCTTGCATGTTCAGAAAGAGAACAAACTTGACATTTTGGAGTGTGGGTCACCTCTTTGCTTTTATCTGACTTTCAGCAAGGCTTAATGATTTTGCACATGGGGTACACTTTTACTCACTATGTGCCTGCTATGTATGTTACCTGTGGCATTAACAAGGCTACAGTGGCATGCTTTCCCTTAACCAATCAGGTTTGTTGGCACTCTATTTCCCCAGTGACACTCATATTTCTTTTTTAAGCTTTTTGTAAGGTGCTGCATTTATCACTCTAGGATCCTGCGTGAAACCCATGTGCAAGGGTCAAAATCCACGTGGGATTTTCTTCCATCGTCCATGTGCCAACTGCAGGTTTAAGGGCCAACCTGGTGCTAGTGGATAGTGGTGTTGGGCACTCGAGTTTAACCATCTTTCCTGAACTGAGGTAAGGATGTAGGCGTCAATAGGTCATTGATCAAATGAGGACCCATAACGTATGCTGGTGGGTGCTTGCTATCCCAAAGAACCTCCCTGAAGGCAGTGGACCCAATGTCTGAGGTGTCCTCCCTGCGAACCCACATGGGGAGTTGTTGAGGTGACAGCTTTCCTAAATTAGCACAAGGAGTGTGAAATCAAACCCCTTCGGACATCTCATCGGTCATGCTCAAGGAGACTTTACAGACTCTTCCCTGAAAGCCGTGATTTTTTGGGGGGGAGAAAGTGATGGGCCAGGGTGGGATGAGAAGGGGGGAAAAGGAGCCATCCACTGCAATATTTCAGTTTACTGTTCAGAGGGCGGAATGTGCCATGTATGTGCTTGATGCTCCTTTATTTGGGGGAAAATGCTTAAGCATTTGGGAATTTCCTCCAATTTTTTCCTCGTGAGGTGCAAATGCAATAGATTTTTTTTCAGTGTTAAGGTACCACATGTACGCCTATCGAAAAGAAAATACAAAAAAGTGTGTATTGAGTATCGCCATACCTGCATTGATGTAACTCGTGACGAAGATTACCAGAGTATCACCTCTAGTGGGATATAGTCCATGTCATCACTGGATCCCACAGGGGACCCCTTTGATTTCATGTCCTAGACGGGGCCTGGTTCTTCGTTACTTGGTTATGCGGTGGGGATAAGTGGAAACATGTATTTTTTGATGGTGAGGGGCAAGATCTCAGAGCCCTGGTCTCATGCACTGCGGTCTGTCGGCTCTATCAATTAGAATTGATTGATAGAGGTTGATTATAATATTGAAGCACTCTGAAATGCATCAATGAGCATGGCTGCATTACTGTCATGGAGTACTGCAGTCCATTTGCCACTGGCCGGGTCCAGTGCATGGGATTTTATCTGCTTTAGGGCCAAGCCACGGGATTGCTTTTATAACCCTTTTAGCCCACCATTTTCAAGTAGAATTAATAAGAAGCTGTTCAAAACAGTCCTTTCCCAAAACTCTTTTGATGTATAGAAACCTGCTCAAAGCCTCACTTTAGTTTTCGTCCCTCTGGTTGCCATTACATGATATGATATAGCATTTAGCAAAAACAAAGAGGTGATGGCTGGAAGGTTTAGAATTAATCTTAACCACTGGCAACGCTCTGGGCAACCCTCCAGACCACCGTTCTTCGCCTGCCAAGCCATTACAGAAGGGAAAGACCATATGCAAATCAGGCTTGGCCCCACCCCAAAAGGGGCAGTCCAGCCCGAACTGCTAGGCCACATCCCCTCTGCACGAGACCACAAGCATCCCCAAACATGTTTCGCCCTTGTTGGGGCTCATCAGTGAGGAGTAGCTTGGGTCTCTAGGCCCAGCAGGCACGGGACCCACGTCTGGGCATACCCGTCCCACTCGGGGTGACATAGCAAAAACAAAGAGGTGATGGCTGGAAGGTTTAGAATTAATCTTAACCACTGGCAACGCTCTGGGCAACCCTCCAGACCACCGTTCTTTGCCTGCCAAGCCATTACAGAAGGGAAAGACCATATGCAAATCAGGCTTGGCCCCACCCCAAAAGGGGCAGTCCAGCCCGAACTGCTAGGCCACATCCCCTCTGCACGAGACCACAAGCATCCCCAAACATGTTTCGCCCTTGTTGGGGCTCATCAGTGAGGAGTAGCTTGGGTCTCTAGGCCCAGCAGGCACGGGACCCACGTCTGGGCATACCCGTCCCACTCGGGGTGACATAGCAAAAACAAAGAGGTGATGGCTGGAAGGTTTAGAATTAATCTTAACCACTGGCAACGCTCTGGGCAACCCTCCAGACCACCGTTCTTCGCCTGCCAAGCCATTACAGAAGGGAAAGACCATATGCAAATCAGGCTTGGCCCCACCCCAAAAGGGGCAGTCCAGCCCGAACTGCTAGGCCACATCCCCTCTGCACGAGACCACAAGCATCCCCAAACATGTTTCGCCCTTGTTGGGGCTCATCAGTGAGGAGTAGCTTGGGTCTCTAGGCCCAGCAGGCAAGCTTGGGGTGGGGCCAAGCCTGATTTGCATATGGTCTTTCCCTTCTGTAATGGCTTGGCAGGCGAAGAACGGTGGTCTGGAGGGTTGCCCAGAGCCTTGCCAGTGGTTAAGATTAATTCTAAACCTTCCAGCCATCACCTCTTTGTTTTTGCTATGTCACCCCGAGTGGGACGGGTATGCCCAGACGTGGGTCCCGTGCCTGCTGGGCCTAGAGACCCAAGCTACTCCTCACTGATGAGCCCCAACAAGGGCGAAACATGTTTGGGGATGCTTGTGGTCTCGTGCAGAGGGGATGTGGCCTAGCAGTTCGGGCTGGACTGCCCCTTTTGGGGTGGGGCCAAGCCTGATTTGCATATGGTCTTTCCCTTCTGTAATGGCTTGGCAGGCGAAGAACGGTGGTCTGGAGGGTTGCCCAGAGCCTTGCCAGTGGTTAAGATTAATTCTAAACCTTCCAGCCATCACCTCTTTGTTTTTGCTATGTCACCCCGAGTGGGACGGGTATGCCCAGACGTGGGTCCCGTGCCTGCTGGGCCTAGAGACCCAAGCTACTCCTCACTGATGAGCCCCAACAAGGGCGAAACATGTTTGGGGATGCTTGTGGTCTCGTGCAGAGGGGATGTGGCCTAGCAGTTCGGGCTGGACTGCCCCTTTTGGGGTGGGGCCAAGCCTGATTTGCATATGGTCTTTCCCTTCTGTAATGGCTTGGCAGGCGAAGAACGGTGGTCTGGAGGGTTGCCCAGAGCCTTGCCAGTGGTTAAGATTAATTCTAAACCTTCCAGCCATCACCTCTTTGTTTTTGCTATGATATAGCATTTAAGCGCGAAGAAGTTTGATGTCCTGCCTGTGAGACAATTTCTTCATGGATGTTTCCAGTCAGAGAGTGGAGCGCTGGCGTCGTTGACAGCCCGGAAATAATGTCTGATCCCTGCTCGTGGGTGTCCAGTAAGTCAAAAGATGTCTTGAAAGGAAATGAGCGGGACGCCGTGCAAAATAACTCTGGATCTTGGCTTATTACGTGGTCTAGAAATGTAGAATTAAACACTTGCATGAATACTTGGTATTTTGGTGACAAGTTAAAATATACATATTTTGTCATTGAGTTCAATGTTTGTGTGATACAAAGATAGTCCCGTTTCTTGTCCGGCTGGCTGGGGCACACCACTAGTCTCTTTGGTTGTCAGACATGCCTTGCATTCACTGTGGTGTTAGCAGCAACTTCATTGTGCCCATGACAAGGGGGCATGTTTACGCCTTGCATGTTGGAACCCTTATCCCAGAGGTGTGGAGCACGACTGCCTTGATGTTTGTTCAGCCTCCAATAGCACCCCCGGTCTAGAGAAAATGTCAACATGGCGTGCCGTACACCAATGGATACAGGCGACAGTTGCCAACTCTCGCTGACCTAACTCAAGTGCCAACATCGCTTGATACGCCAACAGTGATAGTATCTTTATCCGTTTCCCCCTTTTTTATGAGAAAAATAATCGTTAACTGATGTCTTTCCCGCATATTTTGTCATGGGTGTACTATTTGATAGAGAGCCATGACAATGTATTGTGGCCATCTAACACCAATTGTGTGCATTGTAGACACATTCCCAGACCGGGCAGCGTTTACATTCAGCTGTGCTGCCTGGTGCTGGATTTACAAAGGGTGCGTTTTCATGCGCATTTAGTCTCTCACACATAGGTGTGTAGGCTGCGCATCCTTTTTTTTTAAATGTATAAAACCGGGTTTCCCCATCAAGTGATGTGCACAGTGCTGTGCAAAAGACGCGCTTTGTGTGTGGGGTTGGGGCTTTTGCGCCATTGTAAGCGAGACTCCTGTCACATGCACAGTGTTTGTGCAAGTGCACTCCCCTCCCCTTCTTGTGCAGGGCGGCCATGCACCAGCTTCTCCCCAAACAGAGTAGCAGACCATAGAGACCCTCTTTGCCACATCCGAAAAGGCCTACAGCAATAGCTAACCAGTCTAAGGTACTATATATAGCCCCTTTTGTAATTCCTCAAAAGTAGCCATGGCATGGCACCTGTGGGTGGAGCGACCATGCACCCTTCTTCAAGGCATATTTGAGGATGTCTTGCTCCCATCTCATCGACCTACGTACGGAGAGCCTCCTGAATGGACCCGCTGGCATTTGAAAGACAAATTAATCGAGCAGCTTTTGAGACGGGTCTATTTTTGCCTCATTAAAAGCCATGACTATAAACACACGTTCGCCTCCCACCCTAACTGACACCACACCACAACACTCCACACCAACATAACGCTGACACACTCTATACCAAACATCCCTGGCCACAGTCAGGACATGCGTATATGAACCCGTCGGACGGGGTCACTGCGTGGTCACACTAGACACAACCCCTGCCCATGTATGCCCGTGGCCTGATCACCCAAGGGTGTGTTATAATACCAAAGTTATGTGCCCAATCTGCAATTTAAACAGAATCGGATACTGCATTATTGTAATCGCGAAGTTAAAGGTTGAATAAACGTGGCTGTAAAATACGAAACTATTACATTATGCAGAGGCAGAGTGAAGCCAGAACCCAGGCTGCGTGAGAGATTTGTGGCCTTACCTATCGGCCTGGCAACGTGTGGGCACAGAAAACTTGAAAACTTGGAGCTCCGCCTCCCAGCGGAAAAGACGCAAAGTAGTGTTGTGCTGCTCGGAATGCTTTAGTATCAATGATCAACTGGCAGGTTCTGGGGGGTGGGCGGGGTCGGATGAAAGGGGAATCTAATAACTTGCAGACCATGCATACGTGTTCACCACGTATTCATGGTTCTAGTATGCTTCGTTTTTAAAAAAAAATGTCGTTAGGAGCAGGCAGCCAACTGGGAAGGCTGCCAGTGGCACACACCCCACCATCTCCTTTTTGGGCTGAACGCTGAGGACGTAACCCCGCTGCACCCTGCCACCTCCTCTCTAACAGCAGTGAGTCTGTTGATCATCCTTGGGGGCTCCCTCCAATATGGCTTTCACCATCATGTAGGATAGGGCTCCCTCTATACTTCTAAATCTGGACAGCACACCAGTTTACTAATAATACATCTAACCTTTGACATTTACTACAGACACTTATATAAGTTAATGAAGTGTTGCGGCCAGCTGTCTTAACCTTTACAGTGCCATGCTCTAGCACCACCTATATTTCTCAGTAGCATGGTTTGTTAGCCTCCCCTGCTGCTAGCGGACAGTTCGCATAACTTGGCGTCACATACCACCGTCACCGCCTTGCTGCTGGGGAGTGTGGACTCGGCCTTCAGTGGCCTCCTTTTTTCCTCCTCTGACTCAGACACCATGCACTGGAATCAATGGCATGCATGCTCTTCAGGCTACCTGCCTCCAATTGCGAAATCTAGCATTCTCGCAGGGCAGGGCTTGAACCTATATATAGGTGCTGCTGTCCATGCAGAAGAGGAGATAAAGTGGGCGAGTTGGTTGTTATAGGGTTAGGCGTGTGGGGTATACTTGGCTGTAGACCGGGTCTTGTGAATCTTGGCGCTATGACTTCTGCAGATATAAGAAACACATGCATCAGCCATGCACGTACATGTAGCGGTACACATTTCAAGTTGTGAACTAACACTAGCATAAAAAAAACACTCGTCCACTCGATTGAGATTAATTAGTGAGGGCTATTTCTCCAAACAGATTCCGATCCAAAGAGGTGTTAGACAGGGTTGCACATTAGCACCCACACGGTTTAATCTGTTTTTTGCGGACTTTGAAAAGATCTTTGTTGCTAAGGATAATGCTTTCCCAAAAACAGGAAAAAAGAAACTCTTGTTGGATCGGATATGCCGATGACATTATAATTTTGGACAACACATTTGTTGGAATCTCCTGCAGTGTCCTGGCGCTGTGTAAATATGCAGAAAATAATGGGCTAGTTAAGGGCGAATAGACTTCATCTCTATTGCCCACTAGGTCGTATAGAAAGAACAGATTACTACAGGTACTTGGGCTATGAAGTGTCTTCAGAGAAAGAGAAATGTTGTAGCCCAACAAAATAAGAGTGAAAGCATTGTCCACCAGGGTTGCAATCATGATCTTCTCTAAAAAAAAAAACTGTGGCTTACTCCCTGGTTGGTATACTTAACATCTATAAACAAAAACTGACTGCTTCTTTTTTATATGGTATGGAAACGTGCTATGTTGATTGCCGAGCCTGGGCAGATCAACTTGAGGGGGTAATCTGGAGACACATCCTGGGGTTGAATAACTATACCCCCATTGAGGCAATAAGGTTAGAACTGGGATTGATCTCACTGGCTGCTATGATTGATATCAATAGAGGCAATCTGTTAAAATTATGTATGCTGGTGAACAATCCTTGCTCTCTGTTATAAAAACGGCAATGATAGGTAAAAATGTAGCCATGCAAAAATTCAAGTTAATTAATGAAACATTTTTTTTATCAGATCGGTTGGTGCCCGAATTGGTATTATGGAGAGTGTGCTCTCTGTCAATCACTGAAGTTTTCTGAGAAGTGGGACTGTGTGTCCAGCCACGAAAAGATTGCTGGCATGAAATCTTTAATTGCCTTCTGCAGGCTGCACTTCTCATATAAAGAGCCTCAACCTTATTTTAGGCTGATGCCATTGCCTACTGCCCATAAAGTATTTCCGAACATGTGTTTGAATAGATTTAAGGTATTGGAGGTCACTGGTGCCTGGTTGGGTTTACCACTGGAAAAGAGGATATGTAGAATCTCTAGGGATGAAGAGTGCATTGAATCTGCTAGACATGTGCTCTCACGTGTTATGTTAAGATCTGTGTACGAATGTTATCTATTGAAACACGCTAATAACCTTGAAGAAATTACTAGGGGAAACATTCTGGCTGATAAGCATATCTGGCATTAATCGAGGATTGACTATTGCTATGTCACAAGTTTGGAAATCTGTAGAAAAACATCGATTGAAATTTGAAGCAGGAGTGAATTTGGTTGCAAATCTCTAATTCCATCTGGAGGATATGTGCAAATACCGTTGAAGTTTGGGATACATGGTATTCCAAAGCTGAAGACCATGGTATTCGTCTCTAATGGTCTGATGAAATGTGATAGGATAAATGTGCATTAATCCCACTTTCTGTTGTAACGTATTGAGATTTTGGCCATCTTATTTTGTGATTTTTAGGTTAAAACCGAATAATGTGAGAATTGAGCTTTTTATATATATTGTCTATTTTGTATGTATCATGAAATAGTTTGTATCTGTTTTATCCTTTTTATCTTAATATGTGTGCTGTGTAAAAGTTTGTAATTAACTAATATACACAATTAAAAAAAGCACTGGCCCTCTCTCCAAGGACATGTGGTGCTGCCACAAAATCAATAAAGGAGGGATTGATTGCTTATCAATGAGGATTCATCCACCAGGGACATGTTCACAGATTGGATTACCCAGGAGAATGCCCATTGGCCCCTACAGTTTTTATTTGGGGCACCATTTTGAAATCATGGATTTTTTGTTGTTGTTGTAGAATCTGATCACTGCAACTAAACTCATTTTGAAAGTGGCACATCATCGTTTTTCAAAGCGGAGGCCTGTTCAGTGCATGTTCTCTTTATCCTCTCGTGTCACATACCTTGTGGTTTGATGGTTTAATGCCATATTTGGTATTCAGTTAAGCCGTAAATCCGTTTTGTTGACTGTTCAATGTTCACATAGTATCCGTTATTGACAAGCTTCCTTGTTATGATGTCATGTTGTTGGGAATTAGACAGAACATCATTTACATGGCCTCTGGGTGCTCGCATGGATCTGGAAGGGAAAATGGAAAGAGGGCTTGGTTAAGGAGAGGAAATGGGAAAGACGAGGTGTTGTGCATAGCTGTGGGTTCATGGAGCCACGAGAAACTAGCATCTGTGTGTGTTTTAAGGCGTTTTGTTCTACCTGGGGCTTCTCAGGGGCCTGACTTGGTTGAATGCTTTAGGTGGACAATGAGGTTTCCAACTTAATGTATTTGCAAGTTAATGTAGGATGCGTGGAGTTGGCTATTTTGTTGTGTTGAGCGTTTTGTCTAGCCATTTGTATTGATGAGAAATGTGTTTAGTGAGGGTGATGGAGCGTAAAATCATTGGTGCTTTCTGTTCGTTTTGGCAGTTTGCAAAGTTTATTTTGGCATGCTATGATCTTTCTCACTAGTGTTGGTTACATTATGCTGAAGGAGCACCATTTGTTTGTGTATGAGTAACCGCTTAAACCTTTCCAGTTTTTTGTCCCTCTTTTTACTTGGGGGGGGGGGGGGGGGGGGGGAAAGATATATGCATGCATTATAGATCTGCGGTCGCTGCACTACAGTAGGTTTCATTGCATGTTTTATGTTAAAATGGGAACATATTCTTTACCCTATCATTTTTTTAACTAGAACTTTTGCAAGCTACTGAACCCGACTGATCAGATTGAGCATGCCACATGAGTTAAGAATCCATGCACTCAATCAAAAGATATGAGAAGTTGGGGAAACAAGCAGTGTTTCACTTTCTTATACCCGAGATCTCCAGATGGAATTGGAAAGGTTAGAACCCAAGTTCGCAAAACTGGGCAATTTGATTTTCATGTTTTTGGCATACATATACACTTTAGTCTGACATTGATTATGCTTCAAAAAGGTTGAACATCACATCAGCCGAGTATGAGATACTTAAAACATGTGAACAATGCTTGTAATATTTAAAATTAAGAGCAAGTAGAATCATATGATTAAGCAGAACAATGGAATGAGTAATACAGAACCAAAATACTCATGCCATATGCAAACACCAAAGGTTACCAAAAAAGATCACCATCCTTACCCGGCAACTGGCCTCCTTGTTACAGTACCTCATTACCCTTACTCGAGCATCCCCTAACCTCATCCATCATAGTCCCTCATTAACTCCACAACTTTGATCCTCATCGCAGTGCCTCATTACTCCTGCATCCTGATCCTTGGCTTGCCACATGTCTCGGGAGGATAGTTCAGGGGCAACACACTCACCTTGTAAGCAAGACGACGCGGAGCAACACAGGTTCGATCCCTGGGTCCGTGCTTAGAAACCTCTGGGTATTAAGCACTTTATAAATAACCAATCTTAATAACAGTTCCTCATTTCCCACAAAACACTCATCCTTGCGACAGTCCCTCATTACCAATGCAACCTTTATCAGTCCCACATTACCACTGTGTCCCTCATCCTTGTCCATTACCTCTGCAACCTCCATCCTCCTAATAGTCCATTTGCCCCACAACTCGTCCTCGCGACAGTCCTACATTACCAATGCATCCCTGATTCTTGTCACAGACCCTCATTACCACCTGTGGCAAGCCAATTTTTTGGCAAATGCTACGTAGGATGACACAGCACAAGAGCCACTTTAGAAGTATAAGTTTGAACAATTTTTATTAAAGGTTTTATTCTTCTTTAGATAATTAAATATGACTTTTACCGGAATGGCTTAATAGATTAAAAGGTCTCTCCCTTCTATTTGTTTCAGTCTTCGATCTGCCTTCCATGTCCCCACATTAGCCCCACTCTCCAGGGTATTTGTCTTCACAGTTTACTTAACCCCTCTCGCTTGGGTCTTTGGCCTCACAAGGGTAGGGTTTGGCCCCTCTTCCTCCAATGCCTTCAGTGCACAATGGTGCAGCATTTGGCCCCTCTTCCTCCAGGGCCCTGGGCTCACAAGTGCGGTATTGGGACCTTGTTCTCCCTACAGTGACTACTCTCCTGCTCTCTTCCCCTATGTGTGTTCACCTCCTCTTCCCAGATGGTTTGTCCTCTACCCCCCAGAGTCAGTCGGCTCATATAGTCCAAGCTGGCTCCTTCCTTTCTCCCATTGGCCATTTTCTGGTCTGTTTTGCTGTACCCTTTTCTATTGGTCCTGAAGCCTTGTGGTTGGCTTGGGGCTGGGGAGCGACTGGCTTCAGGGAAATGGGGCTGAGCCTTTTTACTGGTGTTGCTCTGGTATTCTGAGCCTGCTTCTTGTAACATTGCTTTGTTTAGATTTAGAGATTTTAGCATGTGTGCTTTGTTTCTGAGCTGATAATACTGAGAGTCTCTCGAGAGCATGTACACATCTGGATTCCTCTTCAGTTAGATGCTCTACACTGCTTGTCTCGCTGAGGGAGCACTTCTCACAAATCTTCCTCTAACCCATGTTCCCCGACTCAACCCATTCTCCTAGCAGGGAGCCTATGAATTTCTTAAAGGGCTCGGGTCCTACATAGCATACATGCTGCCAGCCCTACAAATAAGTGGCATATTAGCCTCCTTTAGTCCAAAATAAATTATCAAATCCTCCCAACATGAATTGGGAAACTGTGGACACATGGGAGGAAGTCCCCTTCTTCCACAGGTACAGCTCCATGGGTCTTTGAATCAAAGGAACCAGCAGTGCCAAGGGAAGGAGCTATAACAATTCTGTCCCATCTGAAGAGGACCTTTATGGAGATGCATTTTTAATGTATACAAAAATATATTTTACTCGCCTGTAAAATACCCCTATTGGGAATGGACGTTGCTGTTTAAACCCTAAAAATAGTTTTACTTCCAACTTCAAAACATGGGGAATAAAATACTTCAAACGCTTATCTGGAGCCCAATCATTGGGAACTGTGACCCCTTCACAATATGCTGGAGAGTTTGTCTATTTAACAAACACTTAATCCTTCATCTTAGTCACTTATCCTTCATTACCCGTGCATCCCCCACCTTACCACAGTCAATCATTACACCCACGTCCTATCACAGTTCCTCAATACCTTTTCCCCAGCATCCCTCCTCTTCGTGACGGTGCCTCATTACTCCTAAACCCGGCATCCCTCCTTGTCCCCCATTACCCCAGAATCCCTCACCCTAGTCACGGTCACAGTCACGCATTACCCCTGAATACAAAACCCAGAAATGAAGGCAAATGAAGTGTTTTTATTTTGTAATTGCTTAGTTGATACGGGAAATCATGCCACAATTAGTGCTTCCCATTACAGTTGGTGACGCAAGGACGTGCCTCGCAGACCTCCACAATTTAGAGCTATTGTGGAGGTCGTTTGATATGAAATTGGAATGTTTTAACAACTGTTTTACTATTTCTTTGGTCTTTGTCCGAATTGTGGCTTACTTACCTTAATGCCTACCTTACGGGTTCCATAGGTCAACATTTCTTAACTACATGCCCTCCGTGTTTGCCGACCGAGAGGGGAGCAGGCTCTTTGCTACTTTCCATTTACAAGTCAATCTGATAAAATCGCCTGCTAATTTGCGTGCAATGATTTCTGAAAAGATTTGAGATACACGGGCCGCAGGTAAGGCATGTTTATAGTTCTGTGAAAAACCTGATGTTACTATAGCCCTAGTTATCACTTACTTTTCTTGCGCCCCATCATACCATATCATCCTCTCCATCCCCCTCTCTAAGATGTCACAATATTAGGAATATCTGCCCTTATAAGTCCGGCTGGGCATCAATGCACATACTGTCTGGGGAATGTATTGTTGTGTGTTGGACCTACCCCAACTCTTTTCCTTAACTAATAACTTGGGGTGCATGTTGTCCCCTCTGTGAATTTAGGTGACAGCTTTTCAATTAAACTGTACCTGCCTGATAACTGCTCTCGGTCTTCGGTAAGGCACAAGTTAGGAAGCAGTGGAATAGATAATGCACACCCTCCCCACGCCCCGGGCCTTCTTCAACACTTGGCTGAACGATCTGCCCTATGATGCCCACGGAGCCGCCTAAAGTGCATGAGACGGTTTCTTAAAGCAAGAAGAATAGTTCATGCGCATGAGCTCGCAGAGGACAGCTCTTTCCACATGCGTGCACATTTCAAAAGCCCCTACTTCATCCCTTTTATGGAAGTGATTTCGCTTATGCGAGCATTGAGCTGGGGGCCATTTTGCTTTCTTTGGTTCGGGATGTTTTTTTAAAACTCGGAATCCACTGAATTATTAAATCCTACAAAAATACTTCAGATAAAAGTCTGGGAATTAAAGCAGCCGCTTTATCACACATTTTTACAGCATTCATGTCTCTGCGAATGCTTCATTTAGTTTTAAACTTGAGAGCATTTTTCTCATTTTCCATTGTTTCCTACGATGGTGCAATATTGTGGAATAAAAGGTGTGCATCTTTTCAAATTAAGCGCTATTGGACATTTGGATAAAGTATGTTCTTAGGTTTTTTGGTTTAGGATTGTTCCGTACCTTCCTGGTTTGGCTGCTCCTAGATGCGTGCAAGCCAAGAGGAATCCTAAGCAGAAGTACTGTCTTTCTCACAAGAACGAGAGCAGAAAGAATCTCAAGGCGCCGTCGCACCTTTGCAAGTGTGTGTCAGTGTTCTGCACCAAAGGTTCTCGCAGTTTCTAAAGCTATGCTAAGTACTTTGGGTTCGGAGGGGGAGGGGAGGTACGTGCAAGCATTTGTTTTTTTCCCCATGTATCCATAGTGTTGCATCCTGGGTGGCACTGCTACTGATTCTTGAGAGAGACCAAAAAGTTCCCCTGGCCTATAGTGCCAAATTACCCAGATGTTGAATAGGGCAACACATTGGGGATAAAGGCTTCCATAAATATGACTGTCAGATGAATTGTGCCTCCTGACTGCTCAATCCCGTCTCCGCTCCCGTTACGTCCCTTGCTTTTTTCTCTCGTCCTAAGGTATTTAAGTCACACCCGTGTTGTCACCATTTCTGCGACTGCCTGATGCTCCAATGCCACTGCATAGTACACAGCCTCTTCAAACTCAGACTTCTTGCTACAGACAATAAGAGAACCATATTGTTTGTAAACCCCAAAGGGCTGTGGGAGGGAGGTGAGGGAAACTCAAGAATTCTGAGGAGGAAGAGTTGGAGTAATAAAGATTTCCAGTAAGTAATCTGACCATTATCCACTTGTCTGTCATAAGCCTTATTATATGAGAATATATCACGTGGTGCCTAGATGAGATGTGGCCATCATTAGCGGTTAGAGAAATCATTTATCTTTTCTTAAACTGCGAAACCAATCCAGAGGCGTTGGGAACATCTTTTGTCACAACACTAATTGTATCTCTATAAGCATTGGGCACAACTACCCACTACAGAGACACTCCTTAAGGTCACTACATGGAATCTCTGCAGGAATCCACTAGGTCCATGGCACCCAGCCTAAAAGGTCTCCGTTCGATTTACGAGTGAGCAAAATCGTAGCAAGGGGGGAAAAACATGTACACTAAACTTAAGAAAAAAGAAAATGTGTAAAGCATAGAATTGGTCCTCATCGGGCATCTATTTTCTCAGATCATGGTTACTACCACAACAAGAGGAAGAGAGGGGGGGGGGGACATTCCTGAAAGTTAAACATAGGAGTGAAGAACCAAGGAGTTGTCCCGAAACTGGAAATTCGACCCCACTTGAGGCATTAAACTGGGAACTAAATTCCTAGTTCTCAACTTGGAGAAGACCCAAAAAATTACTGCAACTGAAAGACAAACCATACATGAAATGATGCCCCCTTTTATTTTGGTGGGGCCAAGTAATTTCCAGTCTCTGCGGTGATGCCTCGCCTCATAGTGTGAAGACTCTGCTGAGAAAGAGTGATGAGAAGGCTAGTGCCACGGACCCCATTTGCACCCAAGCCTGATACTGCGGCGGATTGCATTCTGTTGCGTCTAGTACTGGCTCTCTTGAAGCAAGACTCCACAGCACACAATATAGCTGTTGTCAATGCTGCAGAAATTATTTTTGGGAAGCTGAGGGTAAAATGATTGAGTAAAAAAATTCCCATTCCCGAAGGGGTTGGTGTTGATGTGAACAAAAATATATATTTTAACTCTGAAATTGACATCTTTTGTGATCCATGTTTCATTTCAAAATGTTTTCTTTTAAGTTACTCTTCAGACCAGGCAGTAACAATGCAGCTCCTTCCTACGTAGCTGCTCTGCTGGTACCACTAATCAGAACACATCCGTGGAGCTTTGTGGGTGGAAGCAAGGGGCATGCTCATACTTTCATATTTGTCTAGTTTGTGTTGCATGTTTTACTCCCTACTGTTTTGTTGGGAGTATATGCCAGCTTTAAGGTAGTGAATGGGGGTAGTACGCCTTTGATCTGTGTGGTGGTGATAAGTGTAATGGCCCATCACACGGTCCTGTTGACCTGCAGCCGAAGACCTACTGCATATATTCCTTTTTTGAAGAGGTTGTTGTAATCGTTGCGTAGACAAATTCCTGCTTGTCCCCTTGATAATATGAATGAAGACGTGTTTTTTTTTTTTTTTTAAGCGGATGACACCTCATATATCCATACATTCGTGGCAAGGGTATTGATTGACCATACCAATAGTCACTTTCCCAATATGGTGTTAGTCACAATAACTTTCATGCTAATCTTGAAAATGGAAATAGAATTGCAGCACTGTACACTCGATTTGCTAACCAAACCCCATGGCTCTCAGCCTTGCTTCGTCCGGACGGGTAAAAACACTGATTTGAGTTTTGGGCGGGTGAGAGCCCTATCAAGTGTAGGGACGTGTAGGGAGGTTGGCGGGTGAGTGACCTGATAAGGCATGCAACACCCACCAAAGGCGTGCGAGTTTAGAGCTATGCCAAAACACATTGGCCCTCATTACGACCCTGGCGGAGTGGGTTTACGCCAGCGTTATTCGCGGCGGACCCGTCCGCCCTACTACGAGTTCCCGTAGCGCCATGGAGCCTTTCTCCGCCTGGTTTTTCCGGGCGGAGAAATCCATGGCGCTACGGGACCTTGTTGTTAATTATGCCACCGTATTTTACGGTGGCGTAATTAACGCCTTCCCCACTCCCATTATACCCTATGGGGCAAAAATGGGAATGGGGAAGGGTAAAATGGGGGATGGGGATTTACCGCCCCGCCAAGGTCGGCATGGGGCGGAAAATCCGCCAACCCCCATGGCGCTATCGGCAGCTTTCCGCCGTGCTCCGCGGTGCATTTAGCACCGCGATTTCCGCCAGGGTCGTAATGAGGGCCATTGACATTCATCTTTTATACAGTAAACCACCAAGGAGAACAATGATGTCATTATTGTGCGACTGTCTTTTTTTTCACATTTTGGAGTCTGTGCCCTAATATTTTTGAAATCGCAAAATTAAATGGACCTTTTTCCTGAGTAAAGTGCCCAATGTTTCACTTAACATTTGTAACTATATGCCTTAATATCAATTTGACAAATGCCACTTAAGCAAAGTTGTAAATGCTCATCATTTAAAAGGAAAATTCATATTGGGGCAAAGCCATGTGCATGGCATGTTGTAGACTAGTATGGCCCACGGGAGAAATAGCCAGATTTTGTATCTATTTTTGAAATATTTGATTTGCTGCTGCCTATGTTTCCATGTGTACTTAATTATAGCACAAATTAACAATTGACACGCGTGTCCATGATGTTTTTAAACTAAAAGAACATTTGTTTTTCCAGAACCAACATACATCACGATAGGCCCGCCCACTTGTGAGCTGTTAGTGAACTGCACTTTGACAGAGAAGGACTGCGTCTATGGGTTCCGGCTCGATCAACATGGCTGCCGTATTTGTCACTGCAAAACCAGTGAGTATTCAGATTACACTTCTTGGGTTCTTTGTTTATTTGTATAGCGCTCCCCACCCCGAGATATCCAGGCGCATTGCAAAATTCCTTAAAAATTACAGGTTACACCGCAAGTACAGGGGAATATAGGTGGTCAATACAAATATACAGTCAATTACCACTATACTTTAACAATATTATACTTCAGAAGGCCTATATATTAAATTTACAAAGTGATTTATTACACAGTGTTACGTTATGTTATATGATCTTATAAAAGCGCACATATGCCCAAAGGCATCTTGGCGCTAAAGAAGAAAGTGGGACAGACCAAAATCAGAAAAGAGGAGTCTTCAGGGCACGCCTGAAAGCCAGATGGTTGGAGATCGCACAAAGGTCCCAAGGCAATTGGTTCCATGCTGTGCTTTAGCAGCTGCCACAGGAAAGGCACGACCGCCAATTCAGGCTCTTTTAAAACGGGGAACCGAAAGTAGCAGAGCATCCTGTGAGCAAAGGGAACGAGCAGGGACATGGTGAACGAACTTCTCCTGAAGATAATCCGCTTCCACCTTGTAGAAGGCTTGGTGAACCAGGCACAGATATTTAAACTGAATCTGTTGTTAAATCGGAAGCCAGTGCAGTTGTTTCAAGAGTGCCGCCATATGAGTGCGTGCCAGGTGGCGCAGTACTGCTCGAGCTGCTACGTTTTGGAGCATTTGATTGTGATTAAGCAAATAGCATGGTTGGCCGTGGTACAGTGCATCAGTTTACATTGGTATACACAGAGCATGATGTTCTAGATAATAAGTCAAGGCAATCGCCTAGAGACAGTCATACGTCCAGATCTATCAGCACATTTTTTACTTTCCTTCTGAAGCAGTGGAAAGACTGCTCAGTCCTTAAGATGGTAAGGCATAGAGTTCCATAGCTCAGTTGCCAAAAACAGGAAAACGACTATCACCTGCTTTCTTAAGCTTGTATCTGGGTACATTTAGGCAAAAGGACTGTGCAGTCCTTGAGGACCGCGTTGAGATGTTATTTTCAAAAACATCCATGAGGTATTTTGGGGCCGCATTATTCAGACATTTGTGCGTAAGGGAGGCTACTTTGAATGGATCCTGTCCTTGACAGATGGCCAGTTGCTGTTACGTCTAGCCTCAGGTATGTTGTCTTCTGGGAATACTTAAGGCAGTTCTTAACGCATTATTCTGTAAGATTTGCAGTTTTAGTGTTCCGTTTATTTGAGCCCAGGTAAAGTGCATTACAATAGTCCAGTTTCGATTAGAATTAAAGGCATGGTCTAGTAAAACATTTTATTTAAAAAATAGGCAACATAAAAAAAAATACTAGCATTCTCTTTTTGAAAATTTCCTATGTAAAAGTTTGAGCTATTCAAGCTCAAAATTCGCAAAAGCAAGCACATGGGCGCATCCATTTTGTGAAACGGATGCCCTCCTGTGCTGGCTTTTGCGGCACTAATGAAGGAAAAGCCAGCCAGCTGTAGTAAACAAAAGCTACCGCTGGGTGGCTTTCCCTTCATTAGTGCTGTACGCGGAGGACGGGGACCGGAGACCAGAGCAGGAAAGCTGCAACTGAATCTCGGTAAGTGCTATTTATTTTTTTTAAAAAATAAGCACTAGCTGCGTTTTTTTTTTCTAAGTTTTCCGGGCTGGAGGAGCCCGGAAAACTTAGAAATAAAACCGCAGCTTTAAAAACGTATTTATGTTTGCGGTTGCTTTTGAAGTGACCGCAAACATAAATACAACGTTGTGTTGGAAAATGCTGCGTTTTTTCTTTCCAAGTTTCTCAGGCTCCTCCGGCTCGGAGGAGCCTGAGAAACTCGGAAAGAAAAACCGCAGCGTTTTCCAACACAACCGCGTTGTTTCTGTCTGAACCTGCTTTCCCATTTGGGGCTCTCGGGCTCCCCATGGGGAGCCCGAGAGCCCCAAATGGGAAAGCAGTTTAGGCAGAAACAACGTGGCATTGCGGAAAACAACCGCGTTGTTTCTGCCTGAATCTGCTTTCCCATTTGGGGCTCTCGGGGTCCCCACGGGGAGCCCGAGAGCCCCAAATGGGAAAGCAGATTTAGGCAGAAACAATGCAGCATTTAGCATTTCCCATTTCGAGCCAGGGAGCCTGAGAAAGTTGGAAAGAAAAACCGCAACGTTTTCCAACACAATAACGTTGTACTTATGTTTGCGGTCGCTTCAAAAGCGACGCAAACATAAATACGTTTTTAAAGCGGCGGTTTTATTTCTAAGTTTTCCAGGCTCCTCCAGCCCGGAAAACTTAGAAAAAAAAACGCAGCTAGTGCTTATTTAAAAAAAAATAAATAAATAGCACTTACCGAGATTCAGCTGCAGCTTTCCTGCTCTGGTCTCCGGTCCCCGTCCTCCGCGTACAGCACTAATGAAGGGAAAGCCACCCAGCGGTAGCTTTTGTTTACTACAGCTGGCTGGCTTTTCCTTCATTAGTGCTGCAAAAGCCAGCACAGGAGGGCATCCATTTCATCCATGTGCTTGCTTTTGCGAATTTTGAGCTTGAATAGCTCAACATTTTACATAGGAAGTTTTAAAAAAGAGAATGCTAGTATTTTTCTTTTTATGTTGCCTATCTATTTTTTAAATAAAATGTTTTCCTAGACCATGCCTTTAATGCTCTTGCTAGTGTAATGCAGCTGGCAGTGGAAAGGAAAGGCTTGCAGGCATGAATAAGCTTGCAGGTATAGGCTGTTGCGGATGCTGTAGTGTTAACTTGCCTATGTAAGTTCAAGGCTGAGTCCAGGTAAAACCTCAAAAGTTTTTACTTCCTTGGACACTTTAATATCAATGCCGTCAATGTTAAAGGACTGGAACTGATTGCTAAGTTTGAGTCTGGCCGGTGCTCCCATAAGCAAGAGTTCAGTCTTCTCATCATTGAAACAGAGGCCATGAGCAGCCATTCATGTCTGAATGATGAGATATAGATTTTATTCACCAGGGCTGAATCAGTGTCATAGTCTCCAGATATAGGTACGAGAGTCTGGGTATCATCTGAATAGTTAGTATAGGTGACACCCAGATTGTCGAACAGTGGCTTAGTGAAGATATTGTACATGGTGGGTGACACTCATGAACCTTGCAGAACTCCACAGATTATAGTAGCAGGATCTGCTGCTGCCACCTGCGAGAAGACTCATCAAGTGATTATCTAGAAAGGATTGAATACAATCTATGGCTTCCTGTGAGAAGTGGGCAGCTGTGGACAAATGATCGCAGAGCACTTTGTGATCCACCAGGTCGAACGCAGCCGAGTGATCTAATAGCAGTAGTAAGGCCAGTTTTCCTTTGTCATGAAGTTCGACTATTTGGTTTTTCAAGTCATTCAAGGCCGTTTCCGTACCATGCTTAGGTCTGAAGCCAGACTGTTGAAGCCCCTGAAGATTATGGGTCTCTAGGTAGGCCTGTATTTGGAGGAAGACTGCCTTGTCGTCAATGATTATTAACAGGAAAGGTACTGTTGTGATAGATTTGTAGTTGGTTGGGGTATTAGGATCAAGTGAAGGTTTCTTTAGGAGGGAGAGGACCCAGGCATCCTCAAGATTAGTCAGGACTCAGGACTGTGCTTTTTTTGAATGAAGACTTAATTAACGTAGTAATAAATGGTGCTAGGTCTCTTGCTGCTTCTTTTACTATTGATGCCGGGCAAGTATCACCCTGGCAACTGGTGGGTTTCAGTGAGGCTATGATAGCTTCCACTTCCTGGGTGGAGACTTCAACGAATATGATATGTAGAGGTTTTGTGGTTCAAGTCATGAGTTGAATTATTCTGAACGGATGTATTATTGATTATCTGGGAAATCTTAGGTTTAAAACTTCTTTTGGCTTGATTGGGTGTTAGGTTAGGGTTGCGAGGAAGTGCATCCTTAGTGTACATTCTCAAACCCAGCTTTTTATTTCTCATAAAGGTAGAGCAAGGTTGGTTAGGCATAGGTCCTGTGGCAAATCGTGTGTTTACTTCTTCTATTTGCCCGTTGGGTTGGCCCAAAGTAGGGAATGGTGTGATTGTTCGCATGGACAGTATCCTCTTACTGTTTTCTTCGTGCAGTGTTATATCAAAAGCGTATAACAGTTGTTTGCACCTTAACATTAAGGCATATTGAATTGAAAACCAAACAAGGTGCTTGCTCGTTCATCAATCGTAAGTAGAAAGCAAATGTTTGTACCGGAAAGCTATAACCATCAACATGATGATCGGAAACGGCAAAATCGGACAGATAATTGGTTCTTGCAAAACTAAACAAAGGGTACGTAATAACGATCACAGACGGATAATTCTAAAAAAATCCAACCAGGCTTCACCAGATTTCTTTTCTTATCGATCTTGTCCTTCATCCAGATCAAAATTCAAACATTTTTGCACACACAAAACGTTTCTTCGTGCCCAGGGAATAATTTGCTTGCATTTTTGATTTTAAGAAGACTGTTGCTAAAGTCTCCTGAATGGTTCAGAAAACATATATTTTTAATACACTGCCTGATATTCTATTTATGACCTGCAACATGTACTATTTATTTTCTTTTATCTCATGGTAGCTTATGCCCCTTTTGTGTATCGGTTACGGAGATTCTGTTTTTGATGTCACGAAGCAGCCCCATGCCCACTATGTCTAATATATTTCAATATTTAAGCATTTAAAATGTTTATTTTCTATCACTGTAATGCTTTTTACAGGTCTGGTCGTGTGTCCTCTAGGTGCTTTGACTTATTATTCTGCCAACTAGTAGTACACATCTGAGGAAGCGCATCCCGCTCGCTAGAACTCCAGTTTGGAGTCCTTCATAATGCAGAATTTGACCTCCATTTTTCATTGCTTTACTTGTGGAGGATGAAAGCACACAGGATGATCCCCGGTATTGAAAGCGGGCAATAAATCTAAAGGAATCTAGACTGTGCATTGATCTCTAGCGGGGACGCCAGGACCTCTGCTCTGATGTCTAAAATACAAATGAATTCCCATGCTGCAGCTACAGCCCTGTCAAGTAGATCCTGGCAGCAGCTTAGTGCACGTTTTCTCTGGTATCTTTGGAACACATTTTAGCAGTATGATAGTCTTGCCGTCATAATAAGTTCAGACAAAGACGTTGTCGCAGAAAAATAGCACAATATAAACCCCATGTCTCAATGTGGAGATTTTAAAAAGGCAGAGGAAGTATGTATTCGTTTCACATGTAAAGTTGCATTGCTGAGAACATCAGTCCCAAAACATTTTTAAATGGTTTCTCAGTATTTGAAACAGTTTGGCAGACCTCGAGGAAGAATTCTTACAACAACAATCTCAAAAGTCAATAAACATGCCAGAGATACAGAACTCTTTTAAACAACCCTATGAATCATGACGGGATGGTGTATCGCTTTAAAATGAAAGAGCGACACCACATTTACGTGTCCATCTGTACTGGCGCTCATCCCCGTGATGCTGACCGTGCATTTCGGCTGACAGTGCTGACTTTTCCCTGCCCCAAAAACAACTGAGATAAATCAAATCTCGCCCTCCCCTTCAGGAACAGCACTCGCAGCATCGTTTGTTTATGGAGTTTATGTAGCAAGTTTGAAGGCACCGAACAAGTAAAGAACTCTGCAATCAAACAGTAAATTTAAGGAGAATTGTAACAATAACGAAGATATTTCAAGAATCGAATGAGGGGGTAGACGAAGAAAGGAGGCAATGTTCTTTCAGCGGAGAGCCGAACATAGTCAATGAAGGGGCAGCCCGCACGTTAACAGGAGTGTTCCAGTGCCTAGTGGGCAAGTAGGACAAAGGAACGGAGGTGGAATTGCGGACAAGGCGGACGAGGAACAATCAAGAGAAACTGAGAGGACCATTGTGGTGAGCGTTAATGGATATATAAATAAAAAAGAGGAGGGATAAACCGGTAGGTGCCAGACTGGAAGTACACTTAAGGATAATACATAGGAAGTGAAAAAGAATCCAGGTTATGTTGACACCCTTCAACTCGTGGGACCTTGGGTTCGAATCTGAATGGGTCTTGATGCTGGCTGGAGTGTGATTGGGGTGTCTCCGGCCTGCACACTTTTCTATAATGGTTCAGCCACAACGCCCGAAAGTCAGTCGAGGCATTGGATGGCCTGTGGTGCCATTCGTCTACAGAAATAACCCAAATCGGCGTGCTGGGTCGGGGACATAGATTGTGGCATCCTTGTGATGCCTCTGCCTCATTTTCAATGTAATACAGATCTCTTTATTTTTCATAGATTTACGGGTTTTGGTCCATGTGGGGCACCCCCTCAGATGCCAGTTCATGGGAACGCCCCATTTCTAAGATGAACTAGACTGATAATCCATCCGTCATTTCAGATTTGCAGAAAAAAAGCCCTGTGTCAGTTGGGGGCTCTGACGCCGTCCTCTCTCTTGAGGAGGGGGCAAGTAAATGCAGATTCTCTTACATGAGCTTGCAAAGTGTCAAGAGACTCATGTTCAGTTTGGCATCTCAAAGAACGAAGCATTCAGTCTTCATTGACAAAGGGGCTAAAGTATGCCGCCAATTTCTTTGGCCACTTTGAGTAATCTGTGGGGATGGAGGCCCTTGATCCCCTTATGGACTGCCTTGCCACTCTTGTACAGCAAAGCTGACTTCTTTACGGAGTCATTGCTTGGCCTTCATAGCTGTGAAGTACATTTACAGTCTTTCAACACAAAAGGTCCATCGCAGACCTTGACTGGACGGTGCCCCACATATATTGAACTCCTACATCGGTGATATGTGGAGGTTTGGAGGTATTGTTGCTTTCCACCCAGTAGTGCAATACAAAATGAGGGTGCCCCGTTCCCCCCCCTGTCCCAAGCTCCTCGAAGAAGCTTATTCTGCACCACATACTCTTGGGCTGAGCTGGGCCTCCACTCATGCCTAATGCATATGATGATCATGCTGCATCAGATGCAAACTTTACACCCAACATAAGAGCAAGAGGGGGCCGCATGTAGCCCAACTTTTCAGCTGCCATTGTGTGCAGCCAGTAACTTTATTATGCACATTTACATAGCAAAGGCAGCCTTTGGGCCCAGGGGATCGGTCTGGTAGCTCCTGAGGAGGACACTGGCATTGTAAACTATTCAAGGTCACTGGCGGCAAGGTGAATACCTTTAATGCAGGGGAATTAACATCTTTCAAAAGTAAATGCAAGTGAGCAAGCGTAGCAAGAGAGCCCTAAGTAATGTAAGAGAAATCGGATCTTTCTCCCGAGGACTTAATGCACAAAAACATCTGGTAGATGCCATGCCACGCCACCAACAGTACACATGAGCATTTGACAACATTTTCATATGCCAGAATTGCCATTGTAGGTCATTTATATGCAGCTGCACCCATGACATATACCAACATTGGCAGTGTAGATAATTTCATAAAGCAGAGTCCATAATCAATGGTAGCATTCCTAGTGTAAAAGCACTTTCATTTTGTGGCCATAATCTATGCCATTATAGTAATTGTAAATAGCATTTATGCAGCTGTGAACGCAATCTAGGCTTGTAAGGCCTCTAAGTCAAGTTGATGAAGTTGCAGCCACAATCTATTCAAAAATTCTCAATATACCAAATTTAAGGAAGTTGCACAAACACTACAAGTCAACATTGCTACTATTGGTAACTTCCATGATTTATCCCCCGCCACCATAGCTACCTACAAATCACTCAGACAACCCTCAAATTCAAACATCACTTGCACAATCAATTAAAAGCAAGGACATGTGCAAACAACTCTTCTGTGGCAGGAAGAAACGAACCAGAACACAGACCTTCTCGGTCTGTGCCCCCAGACTTTGGATCCTCTTTCCTGTCAACACCAGACACACCTAGTGTCCTCCCCCCAGATCCCTCACCACAGAGCCCCGTGTCACTCCACTGTCTTCCACCAAGGCCAGTTTCTTCGTCCACGGTGACGTTTGTCCATCATGTGCCATACTGCAGGAAGTAGATGGCAGCACAAACACACAAGGATGGAAAGGGTGCTAACACGGGCCAGAGTTAAAACCTTCAGTCAGAGTCTGGCATGTCAAGTGTGTTGATAGATGCAGATTCCTGTTGGGAAAAACTGTAGCACAAGACGGTACAAGCAGAAAAACAGCTTCATCGGTGCCAGTGGTAATGTGAAGGTCTAGATTGGGGTGCGCAAGCCTTCTCCAGAGCCACTTATCTAAAAACCCGAACTATGCACACGTATGTCATAGCCCTAACGATGCTCACCGTTTTTAATCCTTCACCGGATCAATAGAAAAGGTCTGGCGGGGGCTTGACTCATTGCTCTTCTATCAGAGAGTTGTCTTTCCATGAGTGCTTTGCCATGGGGCTTCCAAGCACCAGTGCTTTGCCTGTAAAGTGACAAGCATATATCTGCATGTTGGGTAGAGCACACCTGTCGCCATTCGTGCATTAGGGAGGCCGAATGTAGGGACCAGCACTCAAAGTATTGAAGGGAAGCGCCCCCAATTCAGCACGATCCTCCCCGCAATGAGAGACAATAAGGGACTCTCCCGTAGTGGGAATAAGACCAAGACAGAGTGCGGGTGAGCGTAAGTGGGAGTTTATCCAAGGATAAGGCATGCAAAGAACTCTGCAACCTACGAGAGCGCTCTGTCTGACAATAGCAAAGACAGGCGTATTTCTAATACAGAAAACGTCATCAACACCTAAACACTATAGGGGGCACAAGTTAATTGGGATTGGGTATCGTCGACTAACTATAGGTGTTGCTGCAGCATGGTTGGTCTTGGCAAGACGACGTCACTGGTCAGCCTCGTGGGTTGGGTTGGGCCTGGCAGGCCGGCTTGAGGTCATCCGTGCGGTGTTGGTGCGCTGGGGCAGCCTGTGACAATGATGAATACCTTTCCTGTCTTAGTTGCCCTAGGCCATGCACACTGCAGTTATTCAGAAAATGACATTTACGTTCACTAATAAATTGTTCCGTAGCTTATCTTATAAAATAAACGCAACACATGAGGAATGCACCTCGTGAGAGGTCTGGTGGTTGTTGGTTGGGGTGAGATTTACCTGAGTCTTATTGACCGGTATTTTAGGTCGCGGGACGGGGCTCTGGGACCTGGGCCGAGTGATACATGTCTGTCTGCTGCGTTAGAAGTTATTATATAGATGGGTCTCTGTGTCTTGTCCCAATGATGGGGGTCGTCCTTACACGGGGTCAGGATTCTTGGGGGGGTTCGTGGGGATTTATGAGAGGGTGCTGGTAGATCAGTGGGTTCATCCGTGGGTTTATTACCGTGCTGTAAATAACACAGGTGGCGGGCTGTGGCCTTGGTTGCGGCGCCGGGGCCTCTGACTCTCTGAAGTAACGCCAGCTTGGTTGGGGGAGGTGAGGGAGCGCAGCACAAGTCTTAGCTTTTTTATCTGGCAGGCTTGGTGGGGTGGGAGAGGGAATGACCTTGCATATACTCACAAAGGTATTTTCCTCGTGCGTTGCTGATCAGTGAATGCAGAAGTTTTATACTGTTCTGCCTCATTTTAACGTTATTCAGACACACATATACATATATATATATTTCATTTTCGTTACACATTTCTTTAATACAGTCGGTTCCAGTACCTTTTCATTACCTAACATTATGTTCACTACATTGTGTGCGTATTGTATGTACATTAGACGTTATACGAGGGATATCTAGGTTATGGCCTACAGAGATTGATGCTCGCCGCTTTGGGTGATTCAGAAAACATATATGAGTTCAAGTTTCTACATACTATTGAAAAACACTTTTACAGATAGAGGTTACACGTTTGGTCAACATCTTTCTCCGTGGTTATAGCAGCATTAGTCCAGACCTGGAGGGATATCATATAACGTTACATTTTTATGGTTCGTTCACATTTTAAACAGAGGTAGTTCATTAACACCAATACTTGAACTATTTTCTACCTTCTTCAGATAGTGATGCTTCAGCTTTTTTCCCCGTTGCCCCGGCCTTGCGGTCTGGGTCATACGGGGTGCAATATCACATTGTTACTAATATAATGTTGCCGTGTTGGCATCTCGGGTTTAGCTCATCTCCGACTTTCTCATGGGAACGCGCTCGCAGCGGATCTGCCAGGGCTGCTGAGGCGGCAGAGATGCATGAAAGGCCCTCCAAAGGTGGGGGCCTCGTTACAGTGTGCTGAACTCACACCATGTTTGCTGTGCACGATGGCGTCTAGGCCTAACTTAAGTTTCGGTAAATGCAAAGACAGGGTGCGTGTGGGCAATGTCGTCGGCGGGTGAACCCCCCTCCACCTGGGCCCGGGTGGCATGAGGGTGCTCCCACCGAGCCATGGTCCTCACCTGGGGAGGGAGCTGTAGGTGAGGAGGGCCTCGTGGCCATTCCTCCCCTACATTTCCCCCCTTTCGTTACTTAAAGTAACGAATTTCTTTAGCTCTTCTAATCTTCTACATTCTTGTTCTTCTAACACTGCACCATCCCATGCAGGGGTTCCTTTTATAGGCATCCATGCTCTGCACACCCCCCTTAAGCTCTCACCTCTCCTAGCATACTCGTCTGGTGTACATGTCAAATATATACAGTCGCCGGTCTCTTCCAGATCTACCCAGACCTCCTCATACCATTCCAGTTCTACGTCTCGTGGTTCTTTAATCGTGGTGTGCCATAGCTTATCTACTATGTACTTGTCACGGCACATAGGCACTAACTGGTACCTGGGGGTGTTGTCTGTTCCTGTCTGCACGTGTACTTCTTGTGTTGCTTTAATTGTACCACCGGAGTTGCCCATTGTAACCATCATCATTGCACCGTTAGGGACTGCATTAGCACAACATCGGAGGCCCACCTGGCACAGGCAGAACATCACAAGGATGATCACCACTATTGGTATCAGGAACTTCATTGTCACTCCAAGCCATGAGGGAACCCAGGAGAAGATATTGTCGAACCACGAGCTATCCTCAGCTCCACCTTCCATTTTCATCTTCTCGCCCAGGTTATGTACTGCTTCAATAACGTGGGACAGGGACCCATTTTCTGCGTCTTCAGAAGGTACGAACGTGCAGCACGCACTTCCTATTTTTCGGCAAACACCTCCATCGATAGCTGTCAACAGGTCTAGAACATACCTGTTCTGCATGGTCATTAGTCGCAGAGCTCGTAGTTCCACCTTTATTATGTTGAACCCTTCTTCAGTGTCATTGGCCAACTGGATCAGTTCCCACCGTGTGATCTGGAGCCATTTTGCATTTGCTCTTGCTTGGACACTGGACACTAGTGAAGCAAAGAATGTTTCCACGGAGCTGAACAGGCGATACTTGTCTGGGATCTGTGCCAATAAATCAGATGATGCTTGTGATATGTAGTTCGAGGCTCGCTTGTTTCTTGAGAGCTTTTCTTCCTTCCCCCCGGAGGACAGGACATAAAGGTGCGCTTGTGTAGTTGGAGAAGCTGCATTCTGGTTCAAGCCTCCTTTCATCATGTTACTTCTGTCAATATGGCTTTCTGGAATCACCATTAGTGTCGAGTGCAAGGTGGCCATTGAGCAGCTACCACTCCATGATTGGGGAAGGTGCAGGTACGCCTGGTTTCCGCATACCCAGTAGGTGTCCATTAATGCTGCTGTCCCTTTTTTCATATCCGGGATGGTGAGAGTTTTGTTACAGTTCGTGTTCGTTCCCATTGCCATTTTTCCTTCTCCCTTGAAACATAGTTCGTTTTGTATTTCACTTTGTAGCTTGAAGGGTTTCTCCATCGCTGTTACCCATGTTAGTTTAGGGATGTGTTCTTTCCATATTGGCAAGCACGTTCTTTCCATCCACCGCAACTTGTCCGGTTGGACACCTTTCAGCGCTTCTGCCTTGCACAGCACTTCTTCGTCTTTCCATTTGTTTTCGGAAAACAGTGTCCCTTGTATTGCAAAGAAAGGTTCTTTAAGGCAGATCACTCCAGACGCTTGCGAATAGCACGTTTTGTTGTTCTGTACCATTCTGAAAGAGACATCGTGTGCTTGGAAAGTGTTCTTTATTCTACACAGCGTGAGATGAAGGAGACATTGGGCATCCACAATGGGCAATTCTCGTGGCAACAATACTTTAGGTGTGCCTGATGCATGGGGGATAAGTGAGCAGACATAACAGCTCTCATTGGTTGTTTGTTTAGCTGTTGTGCTCATATCTGCATACCATTTATTTGCTTGGTGAGGGTGTCGTGGGTCTTCCATTTTGTCTAACCCTAGCCCATAATACTCATCATACCCTTTTCCACCAGTCTCTCTTCTCCGCCTACTTTTCTCCCTTCTTCTGTACCTTCTCGTTATAGGAGGTGAAGAACCAGGCCCCCCTTCCTCCCTCCCACCCCCCTTTTCTAATTCTTCATATAGGGGCGTGTGTTCTGCCATCATAATCACTTTTCCATCCTCATTAATAAACAAGAGATCGTTGTTTGAAATTGGGGCGGGAGGGATCGTGTGGTTGTTGTATGTTCCAGGTTGAGACATTGTGTCATTATCTACATTTTTGGTTCTCCATTGTGAGAGGACAGCAGTGGGTGGTGTAGTATAGTATCCCCACACAAAGTGTGCTCCATCCCAGATCAAGAAATCACCTTCTTTGATACCTACAGTCGGAATTGTTTTCGTTCCAGGAGCAAGGGTGGTGTTGTTCCCCCCTCCCCCCTCGTTCATCTCGGTAGAGATGAACGCTATAATCCAGTGTAACACCAGACAAAACATTGAGATGAAGAACACGATAGCACACATTGATAAACCACATTCAAATGAATATGTTAATCTAGCCACTAACATTTCTCTAAATCTAACATATCTATTAGTTGCAGGCTGCCCATTCGATGCCATGATAAATCCTGTTTGAGACACAAAAGTTCATTAAATACAAACATGTAAGCATTTCCACATTGTAACGTTTCGGTGATAAAATATAGGGTTGGGTGAGGAAGGGGGTTTGTTGACAGACAAGGTAGCTTTCAGTCAATATTATTTGTAACTTACTATATATATATATAAATAATAAAAAAAAACATGACATTTCTAAAAACAACAATAATAAAAAACATCTTAAATAGTACAGGAAGGGGAAAAAAAAAAAAGAACCCCACGCAAAACTTTCAAAAATTGTAAAAAGAAAATTTACATATACATGTGTACATGTTTTAGTCCAGGACATTTGTTGCGCGCTAATTGTGTTCACTGTTCATCTCATGAAGCACACGAAATTCAAATCATTCATTCCGCACAACTTCATCGTCCGCTGTTGCCTGTGCCTCATCCTGCACCTCACTCTCCGCAGCGCTGTAAGCTTTACGTACATCTGTCAAATGCACCCAATATCGCAGGCCCTTAACCTTTACTGCTGTAGGCGTGCAAAACACTACCTCATAGGGGCCATGGAAGCGTGGTGCGTTCCACCTCCGCACAAAACTTCTAACATATATAAGGTCCCCAGGCATTAGCTGTAGTGGTTTTTCAGGCAAACCGTTTGGTTCAGTCGCGTTCCCCTCCTCTCTTGTCGAGGGGGGGGCTAGTTGCTTTGAAATTACGCGCGCTGCCCTTGTCAATTTTCGCAGGTATTCTGTGAACTCCTCCCCCAATATGGCTGCGCTTCTGTGTGCATCAGAACGCTCACGGAGAGGCGAATGCGCTGTGTGCATTCTTCTTCCCGTGACGATCTCGTGCGGGGACAAATGGTGATCCTTACTTGGCTGGTTTCGTAGCTCAAACAAGGCCAAAGGCAGGCAGTACATCCAAGTCTTTTTAAGGGAAAAACAAAGTTTTGATAATCTGCTTTTTAACAGGCCGTTTATCTTTTCTACGACGCCATTACTTTGAGGATGATAAATCGAACATAATTTGTGCTTTATTCCCAATAATGTAGTCACTTCTTTAAAGAGTTCATTAACAAAATGCGTCCCGTTATCTGAGCGAATAACGTCGCAAATTCCCCAGCGCGGAAACACTTCCCGCACTAGGAACTTCGCGGCGCCCTTCGCGTCAGGGCGGGCACAAGGGCCTGCCTCCACCCACCTCGAAAATGGACATACAACCACAATCATGTATCGAGCCCCGTTACACCTTTCTCCCATGTCTACATAATCAATGTGGAGCTCTCTGAATGGGCCACTTGGTTTTGGTATCGTACCCCTTAGTGTACGCAATGTCATACCTGAGTTGTAAATTTGACATGTCGTGCATTCTAGAGCTAACCTTGTGACATGTTCCTGGAGGCAAGGTGTAAACCAATCTTCTTGTATCTCTGCCATTATGTGTTTCTTTGTGTTGTGTGCAGGAAAGTGTAGTTGTTGAAATGCTATTTCTAACAGCGTGATTGGCATTACCACTTTTCCTGAACTCTCTTGTCGCCACAATAAATCAGTCGGTGATTTGCTGCATCCTCTCTTAGTCCACAGCAATTTTTCCTCTGCACTAGCTCCCTCTTGCAGCTCTATTATCTCCTGTGTGGACATCATGTTGTATCCTGTGGGGACTTCTTGGCTTGCTGTGTGGTGCAACATGTACTCTCCTATTTCACCTTTTTGTAGATATGAAGCTGCTTTGGCAGCGGCGTCTGCTGCCGCGTTCCCCAAAGATACAAAATCTGTATTGGTGGTATGAGCTTGACATTTTACGATGGCCACTGCCGTGGGGTCTTGCAGGGCCTCAATCAGTTCTTTCAATAATTCTGCATGCTGGACTGGCGTTCCGTCTGCTCGTCGGAACCCTCTCCGCCCCCACCGGGCCAACCCACCGTGAACTGTTGTTGTCATGTATGCTGAGTCTGTATATATGGTCACTGCGCACCCCTTGGCGGCATGCAATGCTTCTATTAGCGCTATTAGTTCTGCTGCTTGCGCTGAATAGTGTGATGGGAGGCGGTGTTGTACTAGTATCTCATATTCATCTTCCTCTAATCGTACCACTGCCATACCCACATGCTTTTCTCCTGTCTCCATGTCTATTGATGCTGACCCGTCCACAAAATACACCTCACCCTCGGTCAGGGCATTTTCAAAAATCACTTGATCCTTACTTTCGTCACCTATGTACGTGGCGCAGTTGTGGTTTTGCATGTCCTCTATGGTGCATGCCTCTGTGATGAATGTGGCTGGGTTCACTGTTTTACATCTTACTATATGGATGTTAGCGCTGGACAGTATTATCTCATATGCTGTGGCGCGTTGTGTTGTCAATGTGCTCTTTGTTCGCTCTAATATTGCAAAAAGTGAGTGTTCCACGAACAGTGTCACCGGGCAGCCCATTACTATCGTGGCACTTTTTTCAATTGCGAACGCGGCTGCAGCTAGGGATTGCTCGCACGCGAAATGACCTTCCATTACTGCGTCTAGGGTGCCGCTATAGTAAGCGAGTGGTTTGTGCCCTAAAGATGTTTTCTGTGTCAGTACTGCTGTCATCAATGTTCCTTTGCAGTGTGAAAATAAGAAGAATTCGCGCCCATAATCTGGGTTTGCTAGTACTGGAGCGCTTGATATCAGCTCTTTTAGTGAGTTAAATGCTGTGTTCATCACCTCTGTCCATTCTATGTGTTTGTGTTCCTGTTGTGCTTCTTTCAGTGCCTGTAGCAAGGGCCTTGTGTACGCTGCATAGTCCAATATCCATGCTCGGCAATAGTTACACATACCCAGAAATTTCTGCATCTCTTTTACTGTTTTGGGCTCCCCAATTGTTCTAATCGCCTGTGCCCTGTCTGGTATAATTCGCTTGCCATCCTTTGATATCAACTGACCCAAGTATAGGACCTCCGTCAGACAGTATTGTAACTTCCCCTTGTCCACCTTGTACCCCTTATTTGCCAATAATGTCAATAGTGTTATCGAGTCCTGTCTGCATTCTTCCTCAGCCTGTGCACAAACCAATAAATCATCAACGTACTGAATCACTGTGCTTTCTACAGACAAATTCCCCAGATCTTCATGTAGTACCCTGTTAAATATGCTTGGGCTTTCGCAATATCCTTGTGGTAGTCTGCAGTGTTCGAACCTCCTTCCTCCCAATGTAAATGCTGTCAAGTACCTGCTCTCTTCTGCCAAGGGAATCGAAAAGAATGCATTTTTTAAGTCAATTACTGTGAAGTGTGATGCTATTTTTGGAATGTTGCACAGTATTGTCGCCGGGTTCGGGACTAAAGGGAACTCCTTCATTACCACATCGTTCAATGGGCGTAAATCTTGTATCATCCTCCATGAACCCCCCTTCGCTTTTTTGATTGGGTAAATGCATGTGTTGCATGGGGAGTTTGAGGGCACTATTATACCCTGTGCTAGCAGTGCTTCTATTGTCTCTCTGATCCCTTCTTCTGCTTCTCGCGACAGTGGATATTGTTTCACCCGGGGCAGTATTGCTCCTTGTTTTACTTTTATCACCACAGGCTGAACTTCATGTAGCAACCCTACATCGTGGGGGCCATTAGTCCATAAGTTAGCGGGTACTGAACTCATGTCTTCATCAAAAAATGTATGCGGTGCTCCTACTACCGCCATTAATTCAACTTTAGTTTGTCTGGCTGTAACTACGATGTCGCAGGGCATTGCCAGTTCCATCACTACTTCACCATCTCCCTCAGTGTCAGAAAATAGCTCCTCGTCCGAGAGCTCTCTCAGGGGGATATTTGCATTTGTACACAATACTGTCCGCCACTCACACCCTTCCATGTCAATACCAATCACGCATATTCTGTTTGCTGATACATGTATTGCATGCAAATCCAATGATAGTACTTCCCCAAGAGCAGTGTCAGGGCTTGCTATGGGACGAAAAAGGAATTCTGCTGGTATTCTCCACTCCACCCTTTTTAGTTCTGGTACTATGAGAGCCAATGTTCTCATGCCTTCAACAAACATCTCCTCATTTCTTGGTACCCCTCTGATCTCTTTTATTGTTGTGTGGCCGTGTATTACTGCTAATATACGGAGGGGGCATATGCCTGGCGTTGAACATACGATGCCGCTCCCTGTGAATGATATGGTCATGTTTAGTTTGCTCAAGAGATCTCTCCCCAGTAAGTTGATGGGAGAGTTTTCATAGTACAGTAAGGGTGCTTTCACTGTTTTACCCCCCACTGTCACATCCAATACCTCTGTGTAAGGAACTTCAATTACAGCCCCAGAGAACCCCTGCGTCTCTAACGTTCTATTAGATAACGGGAACCGGCCCTCTCTAATGCATGATTTCTCCGCTCCCGAATCCACCATGAATATGAATTGCTTGTCTCCTATCTGCGCTCCTATCAATGGTTCCTCTGATGCATTGTGGGTCGTAGACAGTACTGGACACGCAAGTGCTCTCTGTGGGCTGTCCTATGCGGGGTGTCTCATTGCCCCCCCTTGATCGAAAATATTCCCCGAAACTACTGACACTCCACTGTAAGGTGCGGGGGCTGGTGCCCCATTAGCTCCTGTGGCGAAAGTATTACCAGGCGTGTAGTGCACATTGTCATTATTCTGTGGGCTGGTTTGTGTTCGGTATTGATGTCCGTGTAGTTGTGCGTTACTCCTTTGTACTACATTGTCTGGTTGCTGGTATTGTCCCATGGGGAGGCCGTAGGGGCTTCCTGGATGGGGGTGTCCGTACTGTTCTATCTCTTGGAAACCGTTGTTTTGTCTGCTCCTACATTCCCTTGAGTAATGCCCCCATCTCCCACAATTCCAACAGCTCCCCTGTGGACCTCTGGGACCCTGCCACCCATTTCCTCCCATTCCTCCATACCCTTGTCCTCCTCTTCGCCCCCTGTACCCACCTCTTCCTCCTCTTGGGGCCCACTCTTGCCACGTTGGACCTCCGTTCTGCTCCTGCTCTGTCCACTGTCGTTGCCCTTGTCCTGCCCAATTCGCTGCTATTCTTCCTTGTATTGCTATTTGCCCCTCCTCTCCTTCCTCTCCCTCCCGTATGAGTGGGAGTCCCGCTACCGCTGCTGCGACCTTCACCAATTTTGATTGCACCAACTTCGCCTCGTCCGCCAACCTTTTCTGTGCTATTTCCCTCTCTCTTTCTTTGATCCTTTTACAATGGTGTACTATTATGCTTTGGATCTCCGGCCAGCCTTTTGCCTCAACACCTGCTATTTTATCTAGTGCCTTTTGCACTTCCTTTGGGAGCCCTCTTTTAATGATGAAGTAAAATAGAGACGTGGATTGGTGCCAGGGCGTACCCGTTTCCGCTCTCCACATCTCCTGCACCCGGAGAATGTAATCCATAGCGTCCTCCCCATCATTCATGGTACATTGCATTACTGACTGCAGATCAGGGGTATCTGGGAAAGTTTCCCGCAGTGCGTCCCACACCCTTGCTCGCACGGTGTTAAAAGAAGCCCCATCATGGCGATCACACTCCAAAGTTACAGCTGGAAAACCCGCTTTAGCCCACACTCTGTCTGCCTGATCCCCTACTGAGGACACTAGTAGGCTTTTCACATCGCCTACTGCCAGCGGTATACCCGCGGTATGTTTTTCAAATGCATATATCCACTTGCTTGCCCCTCCTGACAGCTGTGGTAGTAATTTCATTAAGTTAGCCTTGTCCATCTGAGCCCACGGTATATAGTTCGGCCTCCCACCTCCCCTGTGGAGTAATGGTAGTTGTAATTTCCCTTTTGCCGTTGCAGCTTCCTTTTCCTTGGTCACTGCTGACTCTAATGACGCCATCTTCCCCACCCTATTTCTTAGTCGTCCTATCCATTCATCCTCTATAGTCCCCAGTGAACATGCCCCATCTAGCTCCTCGCCTTCTCCTCCTACTGCCATGCTCAATCTATCACTCTCATCCCCCCCTCCTCTGACATCACATAACAAATCCTCTCTGATCCCTCTCTCTCTCGAGACATCACCAATGCTTCCTTCTGCTGTCCCTACTTCTATTATCCTGGTCGGTTCTTCCTCAATTCTGAACAGTATTTCCCCCTTTTTCCATCCTTCCTCAATTTGTCTACTTTCGCTCGACGCTCTAGACGTGCGTCCAGATTGTGTGGGGGCGCACGCTGTGCGTTCACATATGTCTTTTATTCTTGAGAGCTCATCTCGTGCCACTGTAAGCCTCGACTCTAAGTCACTCGTTAACTTCTCTATGTCCACTCTCTGTGTGCCTCCCTGGGTGTGCTCTCTAGTGTTTTCGTATGGTGGGGGTGCAGTTGGTCTTTGTGGCGTGCTGGTTGAAGGGGGAGGCACATAAATCGGGTCGCTATATCCTGTTGCAGGGGCTGGTTTAGGTAATATTGGGTACAACATAACCACTTCCGCAGGCTGTTCTGTACTTAACTGTTCCTTTTCCTCTCGCGGGATCATTAGTGGATTGTCTGTGGTGGAGGGTAAATCAATATTTGGTGCTGGGGCTTTGGGTGGGGGTACTTCCTCAAACAATCTCCAGAGATCTAATATCTCCTTCCTAGTCTGCCATTTTTTCCCCTTATACTTGAGGCGAATACAGGTACATACCATATCGAGAACGCTTTTGTCAAAAGACCCTCCTTCTGGCCAAATCTGGGGCAACCCCTCCCCTTTCAATTCTGTTAACCATTGATCATGATATTTATTTATGCGTTCAGCATATCCCGGCAAGCTCTTACAAATGTGTGACAAGGGAGTTTCAGCCCCCATCCTCTAAATCGTCAGCGCTACCGCGTTCGCCTTCGTAACTTTTAAATAGGTGTAAATATGCGTACGTATACCTTTATGGCACAGACAAGAGCGGACCTCTCAAAATTGTCACCCACTGTAATTCAGTGCACAAATCTCTTCTCACTCACCATATCTCATCTCTTTCTCATTCTCAGGCACACTTATGTGATTTCACTGGCAATCGATCTAGTACTGGTTATGTCCACACTCTTTGGCACCACCTCACGGCCACCTGTTCGTCTCTAACACTCGTACGGTGCGCGCACCCTTCACAATGCTTTCCACTCACACTCTTTGTCTTTCTCCTCCCTTTCCTCCCTAGCCAGCTGTCCCTGTTTCCCTACTAAGGTTACTGTGTTCACGTCTGTACGTGCCACTACTGAGTCCCCACTTTTTAAGATGTTCTAACTACTTCATACCCTTCTCATTTTCACCCCCTACCCCGTGGAAATGGAAAAAAAAAGAAATAGAGAGAGAGAGAGCACAATCACTAAAAAATATTCCCGGTGTCTCCTTTTGCTAGACACCAATAACTTATTTCTCACTTCTTCATATATTCCCAGTACTAATTTAGATAGTACTATGCGGCGCCGCCTTCCACCCCCTCTCGGAGCTAGGTTTCCGTCACTTCTACCACGTCACTTATTTCTTACTCCTAATGGCCATATGCAAAAGAAAGAATAAAGAAAATTTCAAGACCCGTCTGTAGTAGACCCCCGATATTCTTCTCCTCTACCTGTCCCCGTTCTGTTATTCCCAATTCCCTTTCTTTTCCCCTTGACGATCACTCGCACTCGGTACTCACGTGCCCGTCTTGAACCGATACTCTCCGAAACTGGGTCCGTCCAGGCGGCGTCACCGGTAACTCAACGGTCAGCCCCTGGCTCCGGCGAGCGGCACTCAAAGGGGATTTTTTTCCAATCGGGATCCCGTACCCTTTCTCATTGAGTGCGCACTTCTTATTGTGCCGGTCGCCGTTGGCGGGCGGCCTCCCGGAGACGGCTCACCGTGCGTATCCCTTCTCGACCGGAGATTCTCGTGCCACAAGGGGGTCGTTTAAGAAGGAGTTAGGAAAAATAGTTTGGAGATATCACGCTATCGGGGTCACCACTGAAGGGAAGCGCCCCCAATTCAGCACGATCCTCCCCGCAATGAGAGACAATAAGGGACTCTCCCGTAGTGGGAATAAGACCAAGACAGAGTGCGGGTGAGCGTAAGTGGGAGTTTATCCAAGGATAAGGCATGCAAAGAACTCTGCAACCTACGAGAGCGCTCTGTCTGACAATAGCAAAGACAGGCGTATTTCTAATACAGAAAACGTCATCAACACCTAAACACTATAGGGGGCACAAGTTAATTGGGATTGGGTATCGTCGACTAACTATAGGTGTTGCTGCAGCATGGTTGGTCTTGGCAAGACGACGTCACTGGTCAGCCTCGTGGGTTGGGTTGGGCCTGGCAGGCCGGCTTGAGGTCATCCGTGCGGTGTTGGTGCGCTGGGGCAGCCTGTGACAATGATGAATACCTTTCCTGTCTTAGTTGCCCTAGGCCATGCACACTGCAGTTATTCAGAAAATGACATTTACGTTCACTAATAAATTGTTCCGTAGCTTATCTTATAAAATAAACGCAACACATGAGGAATGCACCTCGTGAGAGGTCTGGTGGTTGTTGGTTGGGGTGAGATTTACCTGAGTCTTATTGACCGGTATTTTAGGTCGCGGGACGGGGCTCTGGGACCTGGGCCGAGTGATACATGTCTGTCTGCTGCGTTAGAAGTTATTATATAGATGGGTCTCTGTGTCTTGTCCCAATGATGGGGGTCGTCCTTACACGGGGTCAGGATTCTTGGGGGGGTTCGTGGGGATTTATGAGAGGGTGCTGGTAGATCAGTGGGTTCATCCGTGGGTTTATTACCGTGCTGTAAATAACACAGGTGGCGGGCTGTGGCCTTGGTTGCGGCGCCGGGGCCTCTGACTCTCTGAAGTAACGCCAGCTTGGTTGGGGGAGGTGAGGGAGCGCAGCACAAGTCTTAGCTTTTTTATCTGGCAGGCTTGGTGGGGTGGGAGAGGGAATGACCTTGCATATACTCACAAAGGTATTTTCCTCGTGCGTTGCTGATCAGTGAATGCAGAAGTTTTATACTGTTCTGCCTCATTTTAACGTTATTCAGACACACATATACATATATATATATTTCATTTTCGTTACACATTTCTTTAATACAGTCGGTTCCAGTACCTTTTCATTACCTAACATTATGTTCACTACATTGTGTGCGTATTGTATGTACATTAGACGTTATACGAGGGATATCTAGGTTATGGCCTACAGAGATTGATGCTCGCCGCTTTGGGTGATTCAGAAAACATATATGAGTTCAAGTTTCTACATACTATTGAAAAACACTTTTACAGATAGAGGTTACACGTTTGGTCAACATCTTTCTCCGTGGTTATAGCAGCATTAGTCCAGACCTGGAGGGATATCATATAACGTTACATTTTTATGGTTCGTTCACATTTTAAACAGAGGTAGTTCATTAACACCAATACTTGAACTATTTTCTACCTTCTTCAGATAGTGATGCTTCAGCTTTTTTCCCCGTTGCCCCGGCCTTGCGGTCTGGGTCATACGGGGTGCAATATCACATTGTTACTAATATAATGTTGCCGTGTTGGCATCTCGGGTTTAGCTCATCTCCGACTTTCTCATGGGAACGCGCTCGCAGCGGATCTGCCAGGGCTGCTGAGGCGGCAGAGATGCATGAAAGGCCCTCCAAAGGTGGGGGCCTCGTTACAGTGTGCTGAACTCACACCATGTTTGCTGTGCACGATGGCGTCTAGGCCTAACTTAAGTTTCGGTAAATGCAAAGACAGGGTGCGTGTGGGCAATGTCGTCGGCGGGTGAACCCCCCTCCACCTGGGCCCGGGTGGCATGAGGGTGCTCCCACCGAGCCATGGTCCTCACCTGGGGAGGGAGCTGTAGGTGAGGAGGGCCTCGTGGCCATTCCTCCCCTACAGTATCTTGTCAGGAGACTCTCCTACATACGGTCAATGCCGTATCTGACATTGGTGATTTTTCCTCGTGCCCTCCCACGCACAAAGGCAGTATTTATTCCAACAACGTGGCGTGATGATGCATAGCCATATAAAGAAGGGAAAACCCCCTTGGGTAATACTTTGTAAATAGGAGGTAAATCAAGAATCAATTATAGAGGACAACAAAGTAAGCAACCCCACTCATACAAGCAAACCCCTCATACAAGCAAACAATAATTCATTTTACCAGATTCATTTAGAGTTCCTCCAGGCAAAGGACTAGTAACGAACAGTACTAGTTATGTGTTTTCTTTATTGTTTTTGAAACCCGGCGAGGGATCATTGTCTAACCTGTATATGTTGTAACTTTTCAGGTGGTGTTATCCGAAGTCATATTGACATCGGTGTGTGAATAACTCTAAATTAATCTGGTAAAATGAATTGTCACGTGCACTTTGTTCTTGTCTTTTAACAAATAGGTTCTTACTTTTTAGATAATTTTTATACTAATGAATAAAATTTTGATATATTTCGTGAAGTTTATTTGATTAACAGGGGTTTGCTTGTATGAGTGGGGTTGCTTACTTTGAAGAGTGATGATGCATAGCACATCAATACACCGGAACTCAATGGGCAGGAAGTACATTCACTTCCATATTACCGTTGTATGTAAATGGTTGTGCACCTTTTACGGGTTGCCACTCCTAATTGGCAATGAAAGCACAGGTCGTTGTACAATGTAAACATCTACATTTGTAAACACGTTGGTCTTCGTTCAGACAATAAATGTGTGCATCTGTAAGACGCTAGCCACTTTTAGTGCTCGAATGTAACGCATTCTCCTGAAGGCAGCAGCACATTTTTGTTATCTGTTCCTCTTGCATGGACACAAGGAACAAGAGGATGTGATGTTTGGATGGATGCCGCGCACCTCTGCTATTTGCATGGTTTCTGGGTGCTCTGGCAGCTCTGAAAAAGTGGGCGATGTTTGTGATTTTGCAGCTGTAGAGGCAACAGGGCTACTCATTGAGGTGTACCTGTGCTGCTTTTCCATGTATTAACTCCAGTACAAAAAAATCTGTTTGCCCACTGTTTCTCTAAATATGGCACACATTTAAACTTTAACCCCCAACTATGCACACATCAGACCAAAAGGTTCAGCAAGTTACACAGGGTATTTGCGCCTACAAAACTTGTGCTGCACGTACCAACAAAGCATTCTCTGATAGACACAGAGCTGGTGGAACAAGCGCTAAGTTATAAGGAAGTCTAGGTTTGTCCAGAATTCCCATAATGAATAATAGAAGGCTCTGCCCACTCCCGCAGTTTAGTTAATGGCAGCCACGTTGCCTTCCTTGAAGGACTCAAATCTTTGCACCGTCACTGCTGGTCTACATCTGGGGTCCTAAACTGTGAGAAGAGCACATACCCAAGTAGCACATTGACCCATCCCTACTATAGATGCAGAAGGAGAGTGCATCAAAACAATTTCTCCGAACTCGAGTAAAAGAGCACTGGCGCTCTTTGTAGTGTTAAGTCATGAGTTACGGCCATTGCGTGTTGAACATATTTTCAGTGCCTTGGCTATGCTGGGCTCTATTTGTATTCCTCAAGCGGTGCAGCTACACAAATCTCTCCTCGCGCCCATCAGTTGCTGGGTTGTATTTAACAGGTTTTATGTTGTTGTGGTGGATGGGATGGTTGGTCTTAAAATGCAATCCATAGATAACAGACCTGTCATCAGACCGATACCATAGCTGGGCAATCCACTACTGAGCATTACTTCGTGCGTAAACTGCACACAGCTTCTCGAGCTCGACGCTGGCATAGGTAATAAAAAAAAAAAGGCAGGGGTAGGGTATAAAAAATAAATATGGCTGGATGTATTTCACACTTTCTCTGTCAGCCACAGCAAGCTCTGTGACGGCTTGGGAAGAGATTGATAACAAGAGCCAGCCGGGGGAAAGATATGACTGAAATCCTAATTGAGGAGCACCTTTCTGCTGGCAAAGACCCCACCGCCCGGCTTACAAGGAGCGCATATCAAGGCGGAAAATAACTGGATCAATATGACCTTGCATGGCAGCGATGTTGCATGCAGAAAGCGACCTCCTCTTGCTAAGTCAGCGGGGGGCCAGTCTCATTAGTTGCTGCAGAGCTGCGCATGAATACAATCTTATTGTATCTCCTTTCAGATAATGGGCCCAGTACCCACTTGATGCTATGTCTGGACACTTTGATTGGTGATCTACAGACCGGGAAGTAGACGCATCCCTCCCTTAACCCTCCCTTATAGCCCGAGTATAGTCCTTGTGGCAAAATTAGGGCACTTTTTAGAGCAAATGCATATGTCCAAGGAGTACTCGAAAGGTTAAAGATACTACGATACTTGCTTTCTCACAGTTGTGCCCATCTGTTTTTAGGTGTAAATCACTAAAGGGTTGTGTGGGTTGTGACACAGTACAATTTCGAAGATGACGGAAGATCACATGATCACTTTGACTCGCTGGCTGCAAATTCACCAAAGTGCTCAAGGCTTTGGCTACTGCTTTGTCATGTGCCTAAATGTATGAGATGGTTAGGAGTTATGTTTAAAAAGGGCCACCTGCTACTTTAACACAACGGCCTTGGAGCTGCATGCATGTGGTTGGCCTGCCATGCCAATCTAACAAGGAGGGGCTAACCTATTAAATAGCATAAAGTAAATATCCACTTAGCATTGCATGTGGAAATTAATACATTGTGGTTATAAATATCCGGTTAATATTTACTTGCTCTTTTAAAGTGCTGCATATCATTGTGCTTCGGAGCACATATTTGTTACCCGGGGTGGTATGTTGCCTGCCTTTGGAGCCCAACGTGCCCCAAAGACTGAGCCTGGTCAGTGAGAACAGTCTTGATCGGATCAGGCTAATGCAATCATTACTGATGTAATGCCATGGTCATGATGGCCTTACGCTACAGGAAGGCGCAGGATTCATTCCACAATGCGAGTAGGATCAAGTTCCGCAGGTGTGCAGCTTCATCAAAAAGGCCTGGGCACCCGTGTGAGAATGCCTTGCCTTTGGAATGACGATGATAGAGGAAGTTGATCTAAGACAATGGGGCATCTTAGAAATGTTTCATTTGAAAGCAAGAAATGACCCTCTCCAGTCAAAGGCACAATGGACCAGGCACTGGAATGTGTAGGCATAGCTGTCCAGGTGCCCTCTGTTTTGAGTGACCCTGCAAGACAGTCCTGCTCTTCCCCATTGCCCTCTGGTACTTGTAGTTTCGTTTTTCCACATTGTAAGTATATGGGCCTACAAGTCCCAAAAAGCAAAATTCCCACCAATTGAATTCTGGGCATTATCCTTGGTTGTCCCACTGTTACTACACCTGCTGGGTCAGCCTTCAGCTGCTGTAATTGCGCATTGAAAATTTTTAGATTTTCTTACACTGTTCTTGTGAATGAATCTAAGAAATGAACTCTTGGTACACTTATCTGGTGTGTTTTTTTTTTTTATAATATACCCATTTCAGATTCGGGTCTGTGTGTGGCAGTCCAGAGCAGTCCCAGTTAGTGTGACAAAATTACTACTGCTCTGCAGAAGTACAGGGATGACTATTAAATAAAATTCCTACTCAGTGAAAGGGTGCAGAAGTAAGAGTATGACACATAGGTGGCATATTGGATCGTACTAACCTTTATTTGCTAACATAAAGGGAAAGAAAAGCCCACCATGCCCTATTTCATTAACCAAAGCTGAACCAGTAGAAAAGTGTCTCCTCTTGTTTGAATGACTTTCCGCTTCATCCACTAGCATCCGTCTGATTCCCATCCAATATGCTTTACCACAACTTGTACAGGTTAAAGAAGAAACGGTTCTTTCTCATGCTCAAAATAAACACAACTTCTGATAAGGTGAATGAAAGACATCCTCCAGTAAAGTTAATGAACACAGCTTCCATCTTTGTCAGGATGACTTCACAGTACTTCTACTTCCCCCTGAATCACTCCGATTTCACCATGTGGGTCTACTTACCTGCCCCAGTGTTCCACATTCAACTGTGCCTATGAAGTTTCAAATCCACTGACAGCCAGAATACTTCCACAGCTTCAACAGCCTGCTTCTTTGTGACTTTGAACAACTTTGTATGCAAGACAAGATTCACTTTAGTGCACTTCAACAACTTAAAGTAAGCAAGGCACTCTTCCTCTAAACATGTACTTTCCAGAAGGGCAGCCTCTTTGCCACTCTTGTCTGTCTGTAACAACAGCCCAAAATGTCCTTTAGGATATACTTCTCCCTTTCTCATATTGGCTCTGGCAATGTAGGTTGTATCAGCAAAGAATAATCACAAGCAGCAAGCTTCCCTTTCCCCAACCTTGCCTTTGCTTCTTTGCAGTCTGCCAGCCATGATAATTCACTCAAAGCCTCGTTGCCACTTCTTGGCTTCAGGTAATGCTTGCAAACACTTGACTCGGGCAATGCTGATGTTCTGTTAGGCATAAGATAACACTTGCACCGTTTTCTTGGCTTTGAAAAAGGCTGATTTCACTTCTAATTGGGGAGACACATTATTCACTCTTCGCTTGGGCAATGCTTGCTCTTTACAACTTGTAGGAATAAAGTTTGAACGATTGACTTCTATTGTTAAAGTTGTTTAACTGCTTTAGTAAATATTCAGAGGTCAGTCTTGTTCTGAGAAACTTTATTAAGCATATGTGACCACTTCTTCATGTTTTCTACAAAATTATATTTCCAGAATAAAGGTTCCCTGTTGCTTTCCTACAAGAGTGAAATAAATGACATTCACTTATACACAAGTGCTACATTTCAAGTGCCCCATTGTTTGTCAATCAACGGGCAACTTCACATCGCTTTTCTCACACGCAAGTGATTATTTAAGGATACTGGAGCTGGCAGTTTTCGCGCAAGGAATCAGAACGCACAGGCTTCTGTATTCCTTTTCTTTGCTTGTTGCAGGACATCTGCGACTTGGGGCTTCTATATGGACCCACAGCCTTCTTTGTGGAGGGTGTCTCCAGTCCGGCCACGTAATTGAGGAGTCCTTCTTGCTCATGAGACCCATAGCTTCACAACACCTTCTGGACTCCTGCATGCTTCTTGCTGCACAATCTCTGCAGCTAGGTTCACATGGGGAAAAGCAGTCTTCCTTCACGCTTTCTGCTGCACAACCCCTGCATTTCAGCATCTGAACAAGCAGATATCAACTGCCTGTCTGGAGATAGTCCCGTTTACACAAGTCGCAGCGCCCCTTCACTTCTCCCTCTTCTGCCTGGATTTCCAACACTGTGCTTTAATCCTTCTGCTGCTGCACGCATTCCAGCCACATCTCAACTTCCTCTGCAACTCATGGCCTGCACCTGAGGGGGCCTTTTAAGCCTCCCTGCTTCCTTTAGGTGTGGGGTCATTAGGCTTAACAGGCTGGCCTGTACTGCAACACTGCTCTTCAGCCCTCTTCCTCGTCCCAGTACTCATGGGATTATGGCACTTGTAGTCCCAAACAACAAAATCAGATTTTCTTGCCAACTTGTTATTTATAAATGCATAGTTAGTTCTCTTACATTCATTTAAAGAAGAAGAATTTAAGTGTAATTGAAAAGAGTTACGCATTAGGTTTAAAACAATATTTGTAGGTTTCCTTTTACTGTTCCTTTGGGAGTAATGGGGTTTTCTATTTTTAGAATTCTCAAGCAATCTTTCTTTTCTGGGGGAGTAGAAAGAGGCCACCCTCTTTTTACTCAAGTTCACAGGATTAATATGTGGTTCCAGTACATCATAATGACCATAAGCCATTATGTGTTTTGTCAACCTTAAAAGGTTATTTTCTCTTCAAGGATCAATACTGTCGCATCCCATTGGATCGTCTCACTTCCTTGGGCCTTGTCTCCTCCCAGGTGATCCTCCCACAGTACACCACCCCCAAGGTCAGGATCTGGAAGAGTCTGCCTTGCCCTGGCCACCTGGGAGGAGACTTTAGGCAGGGGTTAGTGAGGGATCTGTAGTATTCATCACAGGACGTACTATAGTTTCTCAAATCTTCAGGAGGAACTGAACTAGCCAATCCATCTGCAGTCTCCACCTCGCCTCTTCCTTCTCAGGCCCTCTGTACTGGCTACCTATTTCACAGCTACAACCCAGGACATTTTGTCCTCTCTTCCCCTTCCCACACTACTCCCCCTGCCTCTCTTCCACTCCCACCCACTTTCCATTCCTCAACTATCACAACGGACAAGGTCTATAGAGTAGACTGTTCTATGAAGGCCTGTACCTCCAGAATCATTAAGGACCGCATCTCCTCCCTCGCTCTGGCTCTTGCTGACATCTGCAACCATTCCTTACCCTCTGGCTCTTTCCCTTCCTCTCTCAAGCACTCCCTTGTGCCACCTGTTCCTAAAAAGCCTTCAGCCGATCCCTTGTGTCCAGCCAACTACCGCCCTATCTCTACTACACCCAACTTTGGGAAACTCCTGGAGAAGTTGATCTCCCAACTGACCCAACACACTGAGCTTGTTGGTTGTTTACGTGACCATCAATCTGGATTCCAAGCATCCAGAGGCACACAAACTGCTCTCCTGAACACCTATGAAGAACTGTTCGCAAATATTGACTCTACTCTGCTGTTCTCATTCTCCTTGACCTCTCTTCCACCTTTGACACGGTCAACCACTCCACCCCTCATAAAGCGGATCCATTATACCCTTGGTATCTCAGACTGGCACGTGATTGGTTGACCACCTTACTCTCTGATGGCCCTTTCCAGGTGCTCCTGGTCTCCTCCTTCACCACCACTCTCTACCTGTGGGGTTCCCCACGGCCCCATCCTGTCGCTTTGGCTTTTCGACATCTACCTTGCACCTCTTGCTCATCTGAGCTCTGCCTTCTCTCCTCAATTCCAGTGTTACCAGATGACAGACGACTCTTCTTCAAGCTCCCCTCCTCCGCCCCCTCTTCCTCCTTTCTTCCCAGACTGCTTGTCTGCTAGTCAGTCTTGGTGCACCTTCAATGATCTGTCTTTATGCCAGTAAGACAGATTCTTCCTATCGGTACACCTTTTGCCTGGCAGCCTGCACGAAGCCACAGTCGCGCTGCAACTACAGGAGAGGAGGCACGCCATTGTGCCTTCCTAGAACGCACAAGCCAGATCCTGCGTACTTCATCCTTTGGCAATAGGCAGATCTTTTTTTACCGAGTCTGGTGCCCCTGCGCATCCACAGATTCAGCGTGCCAGCACAATGATGCATCCATAAACCAGTGATTTTCTCCACCCACTCGCAACGTTTTTTTCGCTCCTTCAAGATGGATACGTGCACTTATGGCACACCAGAAGCCTAACCTGACGCTCTCTGCCAGTCTCATTGGGTAAGAGATATTACTACACAAGGCCGGGATCACCCAGCCAGTCCACCATTGGGTCATTTTCATTCTAAATTTACTCTTGGTCCTGAGGAAGGCGGCAACTACTCCTATCCGCCGAAACTTAGATCACCCCTGCGCCATGATTCTGACACGCATGAGTGAAGCACCGACCAGGATCTACATCAGCGCTACCCGTAGATCCTGAGTTCATTCAACAAAACATTGAGACCCACCAAACGGCAACTTTCCAAAATTATTTTTCAAAGGGATTGTGTCCTCTGACGTATTCCTTATCTTAGATATCATCTCTTTCCAGCTTTGCTGGCCTCGGAAATTTTTTCTCTAGAGGGCGCTGCGCGTCGACGTCCGCCGAGTCGATGTCCCTCGACAGCCGCCGTATCGACGTCATCCTGCCTATAAAGGCCACGCGGAGCGTCCATTGCTCAGTTCCGTTTTTCCGCGCTTACTCAGTGCCTCGGAATATCGTTGCTCAGTTTCGTAGAGAATTAATCCAATTTCCTCGAGATATTCGATCCATACTCGATGGCTTCCTCGTCGGAACCGACGATCCCTCGGTCCGGCTTTAAAAAATGCAGAGACTGTGGAAAAAAGATGTTGCTGACTGACCCTCAGAGTTTCTGTGGTGTTTGGGAGCTGAGCACCACTGTTCGGAGTGCGAGGACTGTATGTCCATGACAGCTAAGGCCCTGAAGGAGCGTAGGGGGAAGCTGGAAAAAGGTAAGACTTCTAAAGCTTCTTCTTCCTCGACAAAGTCGAGACATTCGTCTCCTCGTCACCATTCGCGCTCCAGGTCTCGAAGCGGGTCCCATCACTCCTCGAGATCGAAGCACTCGAAGAGGAGACGTCGAAGATCCCCTTCTTCGTCCTCCTCTTCCTCTGTTTCACCTAAGAGAATCCCTTGCCCCACGAAACATAGTTCCCGGGCTGAATGGGAGGAATTCCGAAAAAATAGGATGAGCGTCTTCGAGAAAGCGGCCTCGACCCCCTCGAAGACTGCCGAGAGCGATGCTCTGGTCGAAAGACCCGAAGGTCCAAAACGCGGCGAGTCGCAGTACCCGGCGAAGGAAGCTTCTCGAGCGTGTCACGAACCCTTGAGTAAAGTTAAGACCTCGAATCCTTCTTCGAAGGTGCCGTCGACGAGGGTTCCGTCGACGCCGAGGTCGGTGTCTTCGACGCTGTTGTTGAAGGGACCTTCGACACACGGGTCTGTCGACTCGATGCCATCCTCCACACCGGCGTCGACGCCAAGGAAAGTCACGGTTGCGGCGCACCCAGTGGCTATTCCCAGGTCTTCGATGACGATGTCGTCGAGATTGTCGACATCCTCAAGCAGAATTCCAATTCTATCGAGGACCTCAAGGCCTCCGCCTTTGTTTTCGACGCCACGTTCGAAGCCTTCGGCGTCGACGACATCGACGTTTTCGAGGCCGATTACAAGAAATTTGGCACCCTTTGCCTTGGAGATGGGTTTCACACCCTTTGTGAGTTCAGACCAATTGAGAACAATGTCCTCAATTATGGAAGAGGGAGAACTATTTGACCAAGAAGAGACATTTGAGTTGCAGGGACCTGCAACCCCAGTTCAAGAGGAGTTATCCTCAGAGGAACGCAGATTAAAGGAACTCCATGATTCCTTACATGAGGCAAGTGGTTTAGACACTTCCCCTGAGGTGGAGTTCGCTAGGCCAGACCCGGGGGAGCATGCTGAAACCCCTTATAGAGTCTTAATGGCCAGGATCACAGAATGTATGGGGTGGTCAACACCGTCACAGGCTTTCCAACAGGATGACCTCACGGATATTCTTGATAAAGGTCCACAGGAGGATCCTGTAGTACCTTTTCATAAAGCTCTTCAAAGGAAAATCATGACGAACTGGGAAACCCCAGATGTCGTCCCGGCAGTAAATAAAAAACTGTCTACTAAATACAGGGTATCTTCTGCAGACCCAGAGTTTTTGTCCAAACACCCATCCCCAGAAAGTCTGGTGGTACAGGCAGCATCCTCTACTGTCATCAAGACTGCTTACCCTACCGTCCCACAGGACAGGGACGATAAAAAATATGATGCTATGGCTAAGAAAGTCTTTTCGGCATGTAGCATGGCGTTAAAATCTATTAATGCTACTTGCACCCTTGCTAGATTTAGCCATACACTTTGGGAGTGTGCTTCTGCAGCGGCAGACTGCATCCCAGAGGGAGAAGAAAGGGAGGCGTTCCTAAATATCATACAGGACGGTAAAGACGCTATGTGCGAATGCCTCCAGACGGGCATCGATTCGGCTGACAGTATCAGCAGAGCAATGGTGGCAAGTACAACAACCAGGAGATTTGCTTGGTTGAGAGAGTCTGGTTTTGCCCCAGATGTGCAAGCCAGGCTCTTGAACATGCCATTTGATGGCTCTTCTTTGTTTGGGAAAAAGGCGGATGACAGTTTAAAAAACTGCAAACATCAAAGGCAGCAGCAAAATCCCTAGGCGCTGCAATCCGTCAGACACCTTTTTGTCCCACAGGAACCTCTGCGAGAGGCAAGTCCTTTCGCTTCTACTCCGCATTCGGAAGAGGTAGAGGACGACCGGCTCAAAGGGGACAAAGAAGAACTACCCGAGGTGGACGGGGTAGATATTCAAAAGCCGCAGCAACAGCAGCTTTACCATCGGCATCTGCATCAGCCGCCCCAAAACCACTCTGAGGACTTCCCTCACAAGACACCTGTAGGAGGCAGGTTAACTCAACATGTGGCGGAATGGCAGGCTATCACGTCAGATGCTTGGGCATTGGAGACAGTTGCACAAGGTTACTGCCTGCCTCTCCTACGCATACCTCAGAGTCATCCACCGGGGATCAGCTCTCAAAAAGCTCCAGATCCGCTCCTCTTGCAGGAAATTTTAGACCTGCTAGAGAAAGGTGCCATAGAACCGGTACCTGTAGCCGAGAGGAACAGGGGCTGGTACTCCCCTTACTTTCTCATTCCAAAGAAAGACGGAGGACTGCGACCCATCTTGGATTTGCGAGAATTGAACTAATTCCCCAGGAAAGACAAATTCAAGATGGTAACTCTTTCTCAGATCCTTCAGGCCCTTCAGTTCCAGGACTGGTTGGTATCTCTGGACCTTCAGGACGCTTATTTCCATGTGCCAATCCATCTCAAACACAGGAAATACCTGAGGTTCGCAATTGGCAACTCTCATTATCAATTTCGAGTGCTGCCATTTGGGCTGACCTGCGCCCCGAGGGTCTTCACCAAGTTAATGTCGGTAGTGGCTGCAAGTCTAAGGAGGGAAGGGATTCACGTCTACCCCTACCTGGACGATTGGTTGATCAGAGCTGTATGTTCGGAACAAGCTCAGATCCAGCTAAATCATGTTTGCCACTCCCTTCACAGACTGGGCTTCTCCCTCAATTTAAAGAAGTCACAAATGATACCATCGCAGAGACTCCAGTTCATCGGAGCGATCCTGGACACTTCCCTGGGAAAAGCCGCGCCACCAGAGGTGAGGACTCAAGATCTTCTACAGATGGTTACCAAGTTTCAAAATGCCCAACTTCTCCCAGCCTTTGACTTTTTGAGGTTGCTAGGCCTCATGGCATCCTGCATTTTCTTAGTGCCAGAAGCTCGCCTGAGAATGAGATCCCTCCAGTGGGTACTGAGAACTCAGTGGTCACAATTCTCAGGGAGAATGACAGATCTTCTTCAGGTTCCCGACAGGGTGGCTCGAGACCTTCAGTGGTGGGCCTGTCAGGAGAACATTCTGAAAGGAGAGCAGTTTTGGCAACCCTGGCCGGAGATAACAGTAGTCACGGATGCCTCACTCACGGGGTGGGGAGCCCACGCCAACGACTTGACCATCAGCGGTCGTTGGTCTCCATCGGAGTCCAGACTACATATCAACCTGTTAGAGCTGAGGGCCATCAGAGTTGCGCTGAAGGCTTTTCTGCCATCTGTACAAGGAAAGGATGACCTGATAATGACAGACAACACAGTGGCCATGCATTACCTCAACAAAAGAGGAGGCATAGGATCACTACCTCTGTGCAGAGAGGCGATGCAGCTCTGGTTTTGGGCAATCCAAGAAGGAATCTCTATCGGCAGTTCACCTAGCCGGAGAGAAGAACTTGACAGCGGACGCTCTGAGCAGGCAAAGCACAGTCTCCCACGAGTGGGAACTAGCTCAGGAAGTCCTTCAAGAGATCTTTGCCCTTTGGGGGACCCCTCAGGTGGATCTGTTCGCCACCAGTGTCAACAGGAAGTGCGATCTGTTCTGTTCAAGGGAATTTCCCCCGAGAGGAGCTCTGGGAGACGCGGTCATAGTGGACTGGGAATTTCCACTTCTGTACGCATTTCCACCGGTCCCTGTCATTCCTCAAATGATCAGGAGGTTGAGAAGATTCCAGAAAACCATGATCCTAATTGCCCCGGATTGGGCCAGGAGAACGTGGTACCCGGACCTTCTAGACTTGTCCATCTGCCCTCCATTTCAACTTCCACTCAGAGAATCTGCTCTCACAGAAGGAAGGTCAGGTTCTCCATCCAGACATCAAAACCCTCAACCTTCACGCTTGGCTTCTGAAAGGCTGAGGTACAAGGATTGGGACCTCCCTGATGATATTATGGAGGTGTTGCTTTCGGCAAGAAGGCCAGTAACAAAATCTTTATACCGCTGCCGTTGGAACAGATTTTACAGCTGGTGTAGAGAAAAGAATATCGATCCCTTTTCATGTGGTACACCAATGGTTTTGTCCTTCCTACTTTATTTAGCGAATTCAGGCCTTCAAGTTGGCACCATCAAGGGCTATCTCGCAGCGCTATCCATCTTTAAGCGCACTGCGGAAGAACCATCCTATTTCAAGTTACCCTTGGTAATACAGTTTCTAAAAGGGTTAACTAATGTTTATCCCCCAAGACCATTCCAGGTTGAATGGTTCCCCTATGGGATTTAAACTTGGTCCTAACTTTCCTGATGGGCACACCTTTCGAACCACTCCACTCTTGTTCGTTAAGATTTCTTACCCTTAAGACTGTTTTATTAATAGCACTTACATCTGCTAGAAGGGTGAGCGAGTTGCAAGCTCTTTCTTGTAAACCCCCTCATACAATCTTTCACAAAGACAAAGTTGTTCTGCAAGTGAAGCCTAATTTCCTCCCAAAGGTGGTTTCTGAATTTCATATCACTCAGAAGATTACCCTTCCATCTTTCTATCCTCCTCCTCATCCGGGGAAAGAGGAAGAGAGGTTACACAGGCTGGACCCAAGAAGGGCTTTAAGTTTTTACATTAGTAGACTGGCTAGGATAAGACAAGCAGACCAGCGGTTTGTAGGCTAGGCAGGTCACAAGCTGGGCTTACCGATAACTAAGCAGACCATTTCCAGATGGATCATTTTAGCCATTTTGGAACGTTATAAACTGGCAGGAAAAGAGCCCCCTCAAAATCTTAGGGCTCATTCGACCAGAGGTATTGCAGCTTCATCGGCCCTCAAAAGAGGAGTGCCGGTTAAAGACATATGTGCGGCTGCCACATGGTCGTCCGTCCATACCTTTACACGGTTTTACAACTTGGATTCCTCCTCCAGTCAAGAGACTAGGGTTGGAAGGGCAGTATTGCACTCTATTCATCAATAAGAGGAAGCATGAAGTCAGTACTCCCACCTCAAATAACAGAATACTTCTATGGGAGCCTATCTAAGATGAGGAATACGTCGGAGGACACAATCCCTTCGAAGAACAAGTTACTTCTTACCTTGTAACGTTCTTTCGATGGGATGTTCCTCCGACGTATTCCTTATCGACCCTCCCATCCATCCCTGCAGTACTACTTCCCTTGTTGTTGCAGTTTACGCTCCTTCAGGGTGATTAGTTTAGTCCAGAAAGAATTATTGTGGGCTACATAACGGAACTGAGCAACGGACGCTGCGCGCGGCCTTTATAGGCAGGATGACGTCGATACGGCGGCTGTCGAGGGACATCGACTCGGAGGACATCGACGCGCAGCGCCCTCTAGAGAGAGAAAAAATGTTCCGAGGCCAGCAGAGCTGGAAGGAGATATCTAAGATGAGGAATACGTCGGAGGAACATCCCGTCGAAAGAACGTTACAAGGTAAGAAGTAACTTTTTCTTCTTCACTATGTCCTCTTCAACTAATCCAGAAGTGCTGCAAAACTTATAATCATTGGCCTCAAGTCCAGGGACTGTATCACTCCAGCTCTAAAAAAACAAAAAAAAAAGATCAAATACAAGACCCTTTGCGTCATCCACAAGGCTGTCTGGGGCCTGAGCCCTGCCTACCTGCAGCTTGCTCTTACTGAATACTCTCCTTCCAGATCCCTTCGATCTGCTCGCTCCACCTCTCTGCTGTTCGTACGTTTCTCCAAGCAGAGAGCCGGGGCAGATCAGCTGGCTCCGTCCTAAGGAACAGTTCTCTCTTTCTCTCTTTCTCTTCCCCTCTTCCCCTCTTCCCCCCATGCTAACCATCACCACTGTCGCTGAGATTGGTGGCCTTTCACCTCAAGAGTCCAATAGTGTTTCACAGCCTTCTGCCCAATCGCCACCAGCATCCATTCTCACCCCCCCTGCACTGTGCCCTGTACCCACACCTGTCAGTCGAGTGGTTTGCCTCTGCACTGCACTTACCTGTTGGGCGGTAAACTGTCTCCCTTCGCTTGGGACGTCCCTGCCCATGTACTTACCTGTTACCTCCCTAACTGGCCCCTCTGCTACTTCCTCCCTTGGGGGACCCTAATTAGCACTTCCCCACCACCCCCTTTATTTCCTGTATTTATCCTTTTCCAGTCTGGGTCTCCCCGACTGCTTCTGGGCTCCAGCTCACTAGCTGTAGTTATGTCTGCACTGTTGAGGACCTTCAACCCTTGGAAATGCTTGATTTCCATTTGGGTCCCAGGCTCTGCTGCACAGTGGCAGGGCTTTCCTGCTCCCATGTGGGTCCCAGATCCTGTTGCTCTGCTTCTGCGGAATTTCCTTCCCTCCTTTACTTAGTGTCCACTTTGATAGACCTGGTATACTCTCCTGCCAGTTCTTATCCCACATAGGTGTCTTCCTACTATTCCTATCAGCTTGAGTACTCTCTCTGTTATCCCCCTGTAATATTTCGGATGTTTTTATCTGCTTTACAAAGTTGATGTCACTCTGTGAAATCCTGCTTTCATCCCCTGTGCTCTCTGGGATGTATTTACTTAGTTTACAAAGTCTGTATCAAATATAATGCCTCTTGTACCCCCTTTTGCTCGTTGGGGAATGTGTTGGCATGGTTTACAAAGGTGGTATCACATATAATGCCTGTTGGTCTGTGTCCATTTCACCTCTAAGGTTGGAATCACTGCAGGTTTAGTAGTATTGTAGGAAGACTGATGTGGTGATTCCCATGGTATTGTCACTGCTTCCATGGGCAAAGCACCTTCCATATAATGCCAATTGTATTCCCTTGTGCTCTTCGGGATACGTTTGTGTGGCTTTTCAGCTTCTCCAGCTCCCTCAATGCCCTTGCCACCGGTCTGGCTCTTTCCCTACCTTTGGGAATGCTCTGGGCGATCTCCGGTCTCTTCGGGTAGTAGAGCAGAGCTTCTTTGATGCTGCTGCACTCTGTGTTCTCATTCTCCTCGCAGTTCCGCTCCTTTGGATTCTCCCTCACATCTTTGTCTTCCTTCTTGCTCTGCTTCTGCTGCCGGTCTGGCTGTTTTCCTTCCAGCCGACAGTCTGGTCCACCTGTCACGGGATGAGTGTCTTGCTTTTGTGTTCCTTCAGGGCTGGTTCGATGGACCATTGAGTCCTTCCCTTTTTACCAGTTGGGCTGCCTCTTGACAGCTGTAGTGTGTGTGTGTGTGTGTGTGTGTGTGTGTGTGTTCGTGTTCTGTGGTGGGCCTGTGTCTTTGTTCAGTCCTCCTCGTCCTGGTATTCTTTCGCATTAATCTTGGGTTAGTCTCCCTCTTCCCGGTCTTATTAAGGATACCTTATACTTTAATATAACACATAGTAGTATGAGGAACCGGAGAGACGTGAATGGGGGATGAGGTGAGTGGGAACACCCAAGGGGTAAATGGATACCACGTTCACCCAGGGCCATTGCCACTGGTCCGATGAAGGATTTTCCTCCCTGTGAGATCCACCCTCTGAGTACCACCCATGGGGGACTATCGGGTAGCGGCCTCACCCTGCGCTCACGAGAAGGTGCTTTGCCCATGGAAGCACTGACAATACACTGGGAATGGTCACATCAGTCCTACAATACTACTAAACCTGCAGTTAGTACAATCTTGGAGGTGAAATGGACACAGACCAGCAGGACTACCTCCGCTTCTCAGGGTAGCGCAGAGCAGGTGCAGACTGGTCTTCACAGGAGGGTGCGAGTTGGTACAAAGGCAAACCAAAAATAGTTTTACTGTAGTCTATATAACTGTCAAACCAAGGTTCTATAAAATAAGATCTTTATTTAAACTAACAAAAATGTATACAACTAATAAAAACACTAATGATCCACCCATGTAAAGGAAAAAGCGGACTTTAAGGATACAGGGGCACTCTGGGTTGATAGACCGGGGTACTTGGGGCGATGGTTTCACCAGCAAATGTAAACATTAATGGAGATGGTAGAGAAAGAGTTAGCAGTCTCTAGAGCCGTCTAGGGCCAGGGGGACAGGATCACTTTAAATACCCTTTGTTTGTCTCTGTTGCTTAACAGCAACAAGCCAGGCTTGTGGGCATTTTAGTGGATGGTGCAGGTGTTGAGACGGTTTGAAATGAGAGCATCAAGTTGGCATTTAAGCTAGATTGAGTTCGTGGCTTCCAGCAGGTCAAGTCTGTTTTTATCAGCTCGTATTGATGATTCCCTTAGATTGAGTCTGTGGTCGAAATGTGGCGAGACAATAGGCTTTAGTGGGTTTAGTCCACATCGAATGGCTCAAGCAGGAAAAAGGCTTGACGCACTTACATTTCCAAAGGCAGCACTGCAAGTTCTGTAGCAGCTCAAAGTGAGTCTAGCACGGTGTGAGCAGGTTCGAAAAAAGTCTTGAGCCTTAAAACCAGTCTTGGGCTGCTGGAAAGCTGGGTCAAGGGTCTCTGAAGTAAGGTTGATCCTTTCTTGTGCTCCTTTCCAACTAGGAATGTGTGTACAGAGTACTGGCAAGGTCCTGTCACCTCTGGTGAGAAGGTCCAGTGTGACAGTTATCTCTGTTGCAATGGCCTTTGTCCAGCTGGCTAGTCAACCCCAAATAGGCATTTGGGATGATTGAGATGATTGCCTCTCTGCCATAAAGGTCTTCACCTTTATGGCAGAGAACTTTGTAGCAGACTGTACCCCCAACAGACTACCATGTGACTCCTCCAAGTATTGTCCAGATGTTAATCAGCTTAGGGGAGGGTCTTCCCATCCCTCTTCACAGTGAATTGGTCCAATCCAGGCTGCTGTCATAATTGTCCTTTGCCTTCTTATGTCCGACCCAGAGGGATTTGTCTGCAGGAACTGGCAAGGGGGACAGAACGTTTGGGAGCCTTACCCAAATCTAATAATGTGGGAGGTTCTCTACTGGGCCTCTGTTAATCCATCTCCTTCCTCTGCCTGCCTACATCAAAAGGACTCAAGTAATCGTCACCCTGGTGAGAGGTGAGCACTGTCATGAGGACTGCCTTTTAAGTGCCGGATCCCATCTGAACCTCCAGGAAAGGTTCTCGTCTTCTGGAGGTTCAGGCAAGCTGCCTCAGGGGCAATCAAGAGGGGCATCCCATATGCGTTTTGTGGCGACAGTCAACCCTGCCAGCTTATTCCACACCAGTCCCAGTCATAAATGTCACTGATCACCAAGCTGAGGAAGGTATATCAATTGTTGATGGCAGTACAATTGTTGAATCACAGTAGCTATCCTGTCAAAACCAGACATCACTGATATTTCGTTTTTATCAACTCCCACAAGGCTTCTGGGCACACACAAGTACGATATTTTGAACCACTTGGGCCATCTCTGCCTTTTCAACTTTGGGTTCCAGCAGCTGTGTTCATTAATGCACGTGACCTTTGAACAAGCCCTGTTGCCGCTGCGAGGCAGCTACTGCGGATGTCGGTAGACAGCCGCAGCAAAGGTACACAAGTGCTTTTCCTTTTTTGACATGCAGCATTATGAAGGTGGGATTTGATTATCAGGACCCACTTTCAGAAACAGAATAACATAATGCTAAAAATCAAAAAAGCTCAGGATATATTTCGACCTTGCAGGTGGCACTCTGCCACAAAGGATGCTCCGAAAAGCTCCTGCTGGGCTCTTGATTACAGTTTCATTCTGTAGTTTTCTTTTACCTTGGAGTTACGGCTCTGTTGCTAGATACTTTTTTTTTTAATTGTATTTTTATTTTGCATTTGTTGCCGCGCACAAAGCCAGGAGGCATCTAGGCGCTAGTTACAGTGAGATAATATTACAACTTGTCATGTGCGAAAGCAACACACGGCTGAAAAAGTTATCGTACGTAGGTTTCCGACAAGTTACATTTGCAGCAAAAAGGCCGATAAATTGCACCACAGATGACGCGGCCCAGCAGTCGGCAATTAATGGGTAATGGGGGCAAGGTGATTTCTAGTAATTCTTTCATGTTCAAAAACGTCATGAAAATTGCTGATTTGGGGATGGATTGTTAACTGGGATGGGCTATGTGCATTTTAAATGAACTCCCCAGCACAGTTTATAGTACCCGATTAGTTCATTTGGGAAATAAAAGGTCCACCAAATACTTGTAGAAATGTACAAAGCTGCTCCTTTGTAGGACATGCAAATACAGCTTCTTTTTGCTGCACTTTATTCACATAATGCGAAACATGGTACCTGCCTGTTTCAAATAATGAGATGTGTAATACAATCACCCCACAGGGAACTTTGGAGTGTTCTCAGTTTGTCCCACTGTTGCATTTAAATAGGACATCCAGCCCTGCCTCCTTTTCATGAATTCGGAAAAACACGGCCTGCCTTGGTTGGGCTTACATAATAAAATCATGTACCCAGAATATGAATTTCTAATGCACTGGTTATTTACAGGGGTATTAGCACTTTACATTTATAAAGTGCTATAAGGTGGTTTAATTAACACACAAGATCAATTGCTTTGAAGATGACCAAGAGGTTGAAACGTGTTGGCAATTTCCGATTACATCAAGCCAACCGAGTGAAAATCAATTGTGTTCTCATAATACAACATAACATACTATGACAATAAATGGTATCAACTGTCATAACAATTTACTATACATTATATCTGTTCGAACAAGGGCGAAAATGGATGAATATTGAAAATCGCATGTTTTAGAAATCGCTCAACAATCTGGCTGCATAACACAGCACACAATTGTCAGAGTAGAAATCAGCTGGGCTTCACACTAGTCTACTCTAACCTGACATGTGGCAGTTAGGTCTCTGGTTAGGATCACTAGATGCTTTGGGATGATTATCACAACATAGTGCCTTACAAATCATGGAAATCCGTTTTTCTCTCCATGTCATTAATAGGCGTTATGATTACTTGATATGAAAACTGTTTTATTGACCTCAAAAGGACGAAACTCCCTCTGCAGCAGGCCCTCAACCCACTGAGCTATGTTGCCCTAATGTTCTTCAATGTTATGGTGTATGATGTTGCATGTATCTATAAACCTCACACTCATGAATCACTACATGATTCATATAAGTTTGTTTTCACCATGTTTATCACTTTTTAAAATAGTTATGGTAAAATAATGTAGGTCGCTGATTTTAGTATGTGCATAGTTGTTTCCCTTTGAAGCCTTTGATACTGTAGTGTGGAGAATATGTCAATCGCCCCTGCATCGGGGCGGACATGGCCGGTAACGGGCTGCCAGCCTAAGCCTAGGCAGGACCGATGGAAGCGAGTGCCTCAGTGAGGGTTGTGGGCCGATACCAGCCATGTCTGCCCCCGACAAGGGGGTGATAGCCATTCGCAACCTGCAGCAAATAGTTAATTTTTTTCAGGCGGTGGCCTCTGTGCGTATTATGTGAGCTCATCCTTCTGGGGATGTAGGGGTGGAAGAAGGCAAATGCAATAGGAAAAGGTTTTAGTCCCTTCAATTTTGGTGACGGCCACGGGCAGGAGGAGCGCAGGGACCGGAGCACAAAGCTCTGGGCCAGCAGGTAAGTGTGCAAAGGGCTGATCCTTCCTCGCTGGCTATCGCCCAATCTCCATCACTCCTTTTCTGGGCAAACTCTTGGAAAAGCTAGTCATCTCCCAGCTTAATCTGCATACTGAATCTGTCGGTTGCCTCCATGACCACCAGTCTGGCTTCAGAGCTGCCAGAAGCACAGAAACTGCTCTCTGGAACACCCATGAAGACTTGCTCGCCAATATGACTAATCTACCTCCTTTCCTCATTCTCCTTGGTCTATCCTCTGCTTTTGACAAGGTCAGCCATGCCATCCTGCTCAATCATCTCCAGGACAACCTTGGTATTACTGATAAGGCCCTGCCCTGGTTGACCGCCTTTCTCAATGACCGACCCTCTCAGGTCCAACTGGGGTCTTTCCTCTCGTCTATCTCTCCCTCTACTTGTGGTGTTCCACAGGGGCCTATCCTCTCTCCCTGGCTCTTCAACCACTACCTGGGACCACTTGGCACCTGCATTGCTACTTTCTGCTCAAATGTTCAATGTTATGCAGATGGCATGCAGCTCTTTCAGGCTCCCCTCCGCCACCTCTTCTTCTTCTCATACCAAACTGTCTGGACGTAATTCAGGAATGGTGTGCCACCAATGTTCTCTGCCTTAATGCTTTTAAGACGGAGATCCTCCTCATTGGGAAACCCACTCCCTCCTTTTCTCTCGCTCTCTCTCTGCCCGTCCACTCTCAACCCTCTTCCTGCTCCTTCCTGTGAGGCTAAGAACCTTGGTTTCATCTTCGACTCCACCCTCTCCTTCTCTCCTCACATCTGTTGTCTCTTAGAAGTCAAACTACCAGCTACACCACCTCAGAGGTATTCTTCCCTTTCTCACTTTCCCCCAGAAGCTCACTGTCTCCAGAGCTCTGGTCCTCTCTAGGCTGGACTATTGCAACATCCTCTTTCTAAATATTCCTGCCTCTACTCTTCGACCTTTACAACTTTTCCAGAACAGGACTGTGAGACTTGTCCTTGGCCTCAAGCCCAGGAATCGCATCTCTCCAGCTCTGAAATATCTTCACTGGCTCCCCGTAGCTGCAAGGATCAAGTTCAAGACCCTCTGCATCGTCCACAAGGCTTTCTGGGACCTGGGACCGCTCTACCTCCAACTTTCTCTTCCAAAATATCTTCCTTCTCGAGCTCTCTGCTCATACACCTCCAACTCTGAGGGTCAGGCGCTTCACCAAGCGGAGAGTTGGCAGCAGATACATCTCCTCGCCTGGGACCTCCCTCTGGAACAGCCTCCCTGTCTCTCATACTTGAGCAGAACCACCTCCGGTTCCAGAAGCAACTCAATATCTTCCTTTTCGCTTCCGCTGTCTCTCTTCCTCTCCCCTGCTTATGCACCTGACTGTCCGCGCACTGGTCACCCTAGTCACCCTCTGAACTCGAGCCCAGGTTCCTGCATGTCCAGTTGCCCTTACACTGCCTCTGGTCTCCCCAGCACTTTAGGGTCTGTATCTGCAACCCTACAGTTCCTTTTCTCTGCATTTATGAGCCACCCACTGACTGCACTTGTAAGTTAACTGCACTTCCCCCTTCGCCTTCCCCCTGGCACTTTTCCCCTTCTCTATTCCCCACACTTGCACAATCTGAATGACACAAGGTCTATCTTGTCCTCCCTTGTTTCCCCCCCCCCCCTCTGTCTTTTTGCACTTGAAACACTTGTGTACAGGCGCGTTATAAAAGCCACATCATTTCATACATCATATCAAGAGTACGGTTTGTTTTGTAGGGGAATAAAGCGGGGTGGGGAGAGGGTCCCTGTTGCCTCCCCACAATCAAGATGGTGCCACAAAGGGAGGGGCATCAGGAGGCTGGAAAGAGCGATAGTGGTATACATTGTATTCTCACCCACTCTTCCAGTCAACTGATTGGTTTAGCGCCCTTCTCCAGGTGTGAATGAAAGATTCATCTTTAATCAACTTACTTTTCTAGATTGCCTTATGCTCATTTTGTATCGATGTATTCTCTGCTTTTTGTGTCCATTGAGAGTGAATCATACTGTTCTACGTTACTGTCAGATTGATTTATCATGTGGTTTGGTGCTATGCAAGGCAGCTTTATTAAACACGTTGTATGAGTGACTTTTGAAAGATAATTAAGCAGTAAGTATTGGGTGTTGAGGTAAAACTAAAGATGGAACGAGATTCTTCTGCCATAATTGCAACGTGTAGAAACTGGAAACTTAGTCGAACATCCCAGCTTCTCAACTTGACCAAAGTATGAGTGACTGGCAAATTAATTAACTTTACCTCTGTGTCTTAGTTTCCTTGGCTGGCACAATTGGTGGCACCTAGAATTTATTTTCAATGGTGCTGCGCACAAAAGGATTCAATCATGCATAGTTAAACTATGTTGCAACCAATATTTAACAATACTGAGCATTTAAATAGTACCTGCTGCAAGTTAGTGCCTCATGGATAAATAATTTGTGAGCCATGGTTCCATGCTCATAGATTAAGTGATAACTGAAATAAATGATAGTGTAATGTTTAGAGGTTGGGTGTATAATGGGTTGTGGAGGTGCTTTTGGAGAGTGTAATACAGAATTGTGCTAAAAGGTTCGGTCAGACTTGATTATGACTGTGCTGTATAGCCTGCAAAGTTGGGTAATCAGAGAACGACCTGAAAGCGCAGCAGTCCTAGTAAAATATAGCCATTATTTAATTAACAGTACATTGAATATGGATGTTTGCCAAATCGCTGTACTATACCGCAATGCTTGTTGGGGGTTCGGGGGAAGGGTGGGTGGTAAACACAACAACCCCTCCCCACTATTGACTAGGCTGCGCCCTGTTCGACACACTGTAGCTTGAGGAACTCTGTAGCTGACACTGTCATTGTAGAGCTCATCTTACAAAATTCACAACCAATACAGAGGTTATAATGAGGAGTCCGACAGTGTTCCTTCCTGTATCCACATCTTACTAGAAAAGCTTTTGTCGCCCGCGTGATTTTCTGAGAGCCAGAGGACTATGATGTTGTGCATATGCTGATGATAAAACGTGAAAGGGGCTCTTGGACTAGATCGTGTCATTCTATTTCTATCCACCTGGACAGCTAGTAGATAGCTCAGCAGGTTGAGCGATCCCGTTGGCATGGTTCAGTCCTGCCAGCACTCTCTCCGCTATTTATAGTTTAGTACCGTTTTGTTGGGTAACTAAGACAGAGTTTTGAAGTGAAAGACATCCAGCATGAAGCGCTACACGAGAACTGTGATCTTCTTATTCCAACTGTCTTTGTACATTCTAAAATATCGAGCAGCTAACAAAAGCCAAAAGTTGCCAAAGTTTCAATCTAGTGTGGTAGTTTGTACAGGGTTTCATCTTTTACAAATATTTTAAAAAGGCATACCGTTCATTTCACCGAATAAAGGTCTCACAGTGCAATTGCACACTCCTGCCAGACTGAACCATTGCAATGCATTATATGGGGGTCTTCCAGCAGATCTCAAGAACAAAACTCAGTGAAGCAAATCAAATGGACATGGCATAATGATAATTTCAAGTTTTGGGGCCAGCGTATAGAACCTGGCAATCCGAATTCGGTGGAAATGACTGGATCCAATTTACCTAACCCACCAAAAGACCTAAAATGCATACCACCAAAAGTTCAAACCTTTTGTGGTATGTATGTTTTGGTGGGGTAGGTCAAAAAAAAGAGTAAAACAAAGGCTGCGGGGGTGTCCCCGCAACACCACGCTCACTATACTACATGGTATAGTGAGCCGGGATTGCGGCAGACACCCCTGCATTTGCCTGGGAAAAGAAGAAAAAAAGGATGCAGGGGTGTCTCCCTCAACACCCTGCTCACTATGCTATACAGTATAGTGAGCGGGGGTTGCGGGAAACTCGCCCATCTGCCCGAAAAAAAGAAAAAAGGACCCTGCGGCGCGGTTCCCGATCACGGAAGTGAAAGGGAACTGGCGTCTCAGGGCCCAGCGAGACAGAAGGTAAGTAAGAGGGTGGGGGTTTGAGTAAGGGATTGGGCACATCAGGAATGTTCAGGGGAGAAATGACAGATGATTATTTCGAGCAAATAATCTTCGGTCATTTTTCCCTCGAACATTTCCATCACGAAAAAAATCACACAATGTTATGACGGAAGCTATTTTGGAAGTAAAATAGCGATTGGACTAATTCCAGATGCATTCGAAAATGTTATCTCTCGAATATGTGGTTGAGTTGTATTGAAAATGGTGACAGGGAAGAGTCTTTCATATAGGCCACCGTGTTGCTGCTATTTGTAACCTTTCATGAGATCTCCTGTTAAGTCATGGGTCCCATACGCATTGTTCTTCTGAGACCTCACATTTGCGTTTTTCCTCTTTCAGCACGGGTGGCACAAATGCACGTTATTTATGGAACATTAAAGACGTCACTCCAAAGAATGTGGCATTGTCTTTGTTTGTAATGTGTACTGTCCGACAATGTCCTCCTACTGCAGACCGAAGGCTTGCAGGTCTTGTAGATATTCAGGTGGGGGCCAGGGAGTTAATATCCCTCCCTCTCCGGCACCTCATGTGTCTTTGAATTGCTGTGAGCCAAGAATCTTAGTTATGATGGCTGCCCATAATTCAGACCATCTATCCGTGGCTTTTTTCTCTTAGTGGGATTTTGCGAAGAATTATTTTGGTGGATCAATGGCTCATCTTCCTGGGAAGCATTGGTTCTCTTGCCCTCGCTGGCACTCTATCGTGCTTTGTATACCTCCCACTTTTTTTTTTCAACTCCTGCTCTGTAGCTCTCTCTGCATTCTCTTCACTCTCTATTTTCCCACCTCACCTCAGTACCTATCCTTGCCCACCTTTTTATGTCCCTTTATTTCCATCACCCCACTTTGCTTTATTCTCTTACATTGCGTTACCTCATACCACTCCGTCTCCCCTATCTTCATCCTCCTTTCACTGCTCCACTATTTTAACCTCACGCATTCGTCCTCTGTCATTCTAAAATCAAACCACGCGGACGCAGTTTTTCTCAGGTTTCACTGAAGGTGCCCTTGAAGGAATTAGCAAGTTTTCCATCCTTTTACAGACTCCCGCTCCTTTAATACCAGAGATCTGATGAAAGTCTCCTCCTCACTGGAGACGTGCTGTAAATAAGGTGGAATATGTCGTTTTAAAAAAAAATCAATAGAGGCAACAAACAATAAGGAAAGACAGGAAACCAGAACACACCTCAGGCCGAGTTCCGATGCCCTGCCTGATGCACTGCTCTGCAAGCACAACTCCTGACATTGTGACGCCCTGGAGTCCTCTTGGCCGCAAAATATGCTTAATTATTCAAAGGTTTACTTGAGACTTTTAAGGTACAAGTGGCATCCCATGTCCACATCTGTGGGCTGTGCTCGTCAGGAGGGTGTGAGCAAACATAGAAGCATCCAAAACAAAAATATTACAGTAAGTATCAAAATATAAAATGTCCAATCAAGGTTCTCTGAACATGTCTTTGATAGTTTGCCCGTCGTTTTAGCTTAATTAAAAAAGCTGATGTCCAGGTTGTAAGGAGATCCACAGAGAATGCAGAATTTGGGCGTAAAGGGCATTCAAAGAACATTGGTCTTGCGAGTAAGTAGCCTTGTAGAAATGTCAAACATGTTCAGGAAAATGTGTGTAGATGTATAAAAAGAGGTCCTAATTGTCACTGGGACCCATAGAACAAGGCCAGGGAGACCGACGCAAGATATGTACATTCTTGTCTTCTTTCAGGGACTCAACAGTATCGAGTTTCTGGGTGCTCACTGGTGCATCGAGTCTGGTTCGAGTTGGTAAGCTGGTTGGCGGTTTTGGACAAAGCAGTGTAGTTTGACAAGCTGCATAGGCTCGTGGCTCAAAGAACAATGGGACAGGAAGGTGATAATGACTCAGCGTAGTTAGAAGGTTCAAAAAGTCTCGATATGTGGGAAGCTGAGATTCAGCTTCATTGGCAAGCTAGCTCGACTGGATCCAACAGGATCGTGTGGTTCTACATGCAGCAATGGCTTCTGGCTTTAAGAAGGTTGGTACAGGCGAAGATGTTCGTCTCAGTGTAGCTTGAATGTGCCAAAACGTGAGGGAGCGTCAAATACAGCTCTTTTGGGACTTTGCATTCACTCGAAATTACTCGAATACTTGTTGTGGCTCGAAAATGCGGTGAGCCAAAGGCAGCTTCTTTTGATCCTTTGGGTGTTCCCTGATGAAAAATGGTCAGTCTTCTGCTCTTCCCAGCCATAAAGGTTGCCAGGGACATGTGTAGATATTGCCCTTTAGCAGGGAGAGTCCTGGGTATCCATGTCCAATTGCAACCCTGTTTCCCCACAAAGACCACTTTTAACTTTTCCCCAGAAGCAGATATGGGAAGGGCACCCTTTTTGAAAATCCTTGTCTTCACAAGGAAGCACAAGCACAATTCACGTGACCTATGAGTGAAGGCAGGAAAGCCTTGCTTTCTGATCTTTTTGATAAATCAGGGGTATAACAGGTTTATGATCAGTGGTCTAGGGCTAGCCTTTACCTTGGAATTCAGGGCTCCTAAAACTAGGGTGTTTGGGTGCTATAACTTAAAACTGGAACTGGTGGGGGCTGGAGGCCCTTGCTCTCCTTCTTATGGGATTGTTTTGTTCAGACACTCGGCCCTCCTCCCATGGCCTTGCAGGGCACATTCTTCCCAGGGCGCGTAGGTTGTCAACATTTTAGGACAATAAGGGTTTATGGGTCTGTGTAGCTCTGGCCTTTATCATCAGTGCCTGGGATACCACCTATTCATTTACTCATGTTTGCGGCCTAGGGTGGGTGTGCTGACTGCCAGGCTATGTTTAAGCTTTGTGCTACAGTATGGCTGCTGATATCTAAGATGGCTACTATTCCTGCATGTGCACTGCGCATATAAAGCATGCAATCATATAATTGCACAGAAGACTTTAAGGTCACCTCCCTCCCGCTCTCTTACAGTACCTGTGGTGGTCTTGACCTTATCCTGAAGCGGCTGGGGGTACGGGAAGATCGGGTCCCCTTCCCAACAATATTCCCAGGCAATCCCTTCAGAAATCCAGTAGCTCTCAAATATTTATGGGTAACTCGTAGAGGCAGAGGACGCCCACATTTCCCTTCTAACCACCCTTTTTGTTTGTCCTGCACAGTGGTTCCAGTGCTAATTGCCACTCAGACATGAAGTACTACTCATAGCGCCAATGGGCACCCTCGATTGAAATTGAAAAAAGTCAGAAGTATTTTTTCTTTTTATACTTTTATTTGTAGCATAGGCAGGTGCAGGAAATGAGAAAAATTCTATTTGTGGCACCATCAAACCGCTTATGCTAGACATTTTAGCACAGGGTGAGGCTTGTGCTGGAAATGGAAAAACCTTTTAATCTTACTCCTGTGTGGGGGTCTGTTTTTGTTGAAGGTGTACTGTATTTTATATTTTTTATTACTAGCATGAGGAGTTTTTAAATAGAATAAAAACAAGGGTCTGCCTGGGATGGCAGACAACACCCCTCGTAGAGCTTTTGTCTCCTTTGAACCTTTGTACTTTTTCGGTCTTAAATCACTGAAGGTTTGAAAGTTTCAGGGACATCAAACCATGGAGTGGTGCGAGTTTCGCTGACACTGGTTCAAGCATGAATATCACTGAGATACATTCTGCAATAGCACAGCTATATAATGGAAGATGTGAAGACATATTAGTCATAGTAGGATTTAGTTGGTCAATTTGAAAGTATAAAAAAAGTGCCTGTTCCCCACTTGTGGCACTAGCCTTTTTAGTTGGGTACTGACATCACTTCTTCCCAGCGGGAAACCCCTTCCCATGAGGCTTGGAACGTGCAGCTTCTACCCAATATTCCGCCTAGGGGTGGTAACATGCAAGAGGGCCTCATGGGGCGGATCTCCCCTCCTGGGGACAAGGACACGAGTCTGGGACATGGCCCCTTTAATTCCTGACCCTACAGGGCAATGACAACACCCATACCTTTCTTACCTATGGTGCAATGTGAAACTATATTCTATTGTAATGTATTAGACAATCTTGTGTGATGAGCGCAGGGAAGGAGTACACAAACTCTACACCCAGGCGGAAGGAGTGCTAGGCCAGCTGTTGTCAATCCAACTAACATTATGCTTGTGCCGTCCCTGCTATGTAAATCCAACAAGTACTTTGTTCTGTCCTGGATGCGGAAGGAGAACCTGTCTAGCGAGGCGCTGACAAGAAGCCTGTGAGCTTGGAACAGGGATTTGACAGACTGCAGTGAGACAACCCTATCAAGTAGCAGAGACAAGAAACAGGACGCTCAGGGAGAATCTTGTGAGGTATCTGGGAGCCGGTGCACTCAAAGCTGAGGGATAGACATGGTGGCGTGACCGGTCATATGTGAACTTTCCTGTCCGAATACTAAGCCGAGAACGCATGCTGTAGCCTACCGCAGAGCCCTGTAGGCGAATGTATGGGGAGTACGTGAAACTCTGGTGGTTGCATGACCTGTAATGGTGGACCGTCCAATCTGAAACTACCACCCAGACACCAGCAGTTCCTGGCCGCGAAGTCAAGTTAGCCTAGGTACAGTAGTAGAAGAAGAGGGAACAGACCCATGAACCCTGGCGAAACAGGTGAACAGTTTCCTGGGAGAAGGTAACGGGAACTGGAGTAAGTCTGGGAGGGGGTCGGGAAAGCATGAGACTGTGTGAATCAAGAAGAAAAGAAAATAGTGAGCTATTTTGTAAAGCACTTCCCTGGCAAGTCCAATGAGAGGATGGTACTGGAGCGTCAAGAGAGACTCAGAGAGCCTCCTTAATAGTCCCAGTGGGGGCAGCAGAACAAGATTAGAATAAGTAGAAGGCAACCCTTGGGAGGGAACTGCATGAGTTATTGAATGGAAGATAAGATCGCCTGGAAGTGGCTTATAAAGAACTGGAAACACTAGGAGGGGGGGGGGGGGGGAGTCCTACTAGCCCCGTGTGAGTTTTGCGCTACTTTGTTTTTTTGGTTTAAGAGAAGGGAGTCATTCTTCTAGCCCCATATGGATACGTTGGAACTTTTAATGCTAAACCTTTGAACACCTGTGGCGTTTCGAGAGCTTGAACTTTGAGAGACTCCTATCCAGGAGAAAGGAGTCATTCTCCTGGGTTGTAGAAAGGACTATTTGCTTAGATTAGGATTTCTTTTTAAGTGCTAGGGATAGGAGTTTGACTAGGACGGTGTACTTTAATTTGAACTACACAAACCCCCTGCCAGGCCCAGGTTTTAGTTTGTTTGAGGTAGGGAAACCCCTGTATCTAGTTGGGGATAAATGGGTTTGATTTCTGTTCAATAAAATTCTATAGGCATCATTATGCCTCTGCTTGATCAGACTCCTCATCCCGTGCTGCCACATTACATGTGGTTGCTTAATCACACCTCCCCAGTAAGATACCCCTCTTATGCAGAGATCCCTGGACAGAGGTGGATTAGCACAAAGAGACTGGTGAACACAAAAATTCACAGAAAAGCCACTTTCAGAAAAAATCTTTTTGAAATTCGGAAGTACACATATTTCACTTTCTTCTGTTTCCGAAATGTTTGTAATGTCCACCTCATGTGACTTTATCATCGTAGATCCCCTTCTTTCAGTGTTTCTCGGGGTTTCTTTCTATTTGCTTATTATGCTGTAACATTATTATGTACTTACTATCTCATGAGCGCTGCTTCCCGGCTAGTAATCTCAAGACTCTTCAGGCATGGTGGTCAACCCGCACTTCACAAGTATGAATCCTCACCGTCCACGCAGCCCTCCAGCCTTCCAAAGTCTATGCATCGAGTACCATTACATGTGGCTATGCTACTTACTGTTACAGCACTTCGAAGCAGGAGGAAGCCAGCATGACGCACTATATAAAAAAAGTGATATAATAACATCCTACTCTGTCGAGGGTTATTTCTATGAAAATGTTGTTGATGCCTAATGCATATTTAACTAGGCAAATGCACATAATGGGCCTGGTTTTACCAGCCGGAGAAAACCATGGCGCTACGGGACCTCGTTGTTAATTACGCCACCGTATTTTACGGTGGCGTAATTAACTCCTTCCCCACTCCCATTATACCCTATGGGGCAAGAATGGGAATGGGGAAGGGCAGAATGGGGATTGGGGATTTACCGCTCCGCCGAGGTTAGCGCCATGGTTTTCTCCGGCTGGTAAAACCAGGCGGAGAAAACCTCCATGGCGCTACGGGAACTCGTAGTATGGCGGAGAGGTACGCCATGCACTACGCTGGCGTAATACCCTCTCCGCCAGGGTCCTAATGAGGCCTCATTACGACCCAGGCGGATTTCGCGGTGCTAAATGCACCGCGAAGCATGGCGGAAAGCCGCCGATAGCGCCATGGGGGTTGGCGGATTTACCGCCCCATTCCGACCTCGGCGGAGCGGTAAATCCCCAATCCCCATTCTGCCCTTCCCCATTCCCATTCTTGCCCCATAGGGTATAATGGGAGTGGGGAAGGAGTTAATTACGCCACCGTAAAATACGGTGGCGTAATTAACAACGAGGTCCCGTAGCGCCATGGTTTTCTCCGGCTGGTAAAACCAGGCGGAGAAAACCTCCATGGCGCTACGGGAACTCGTAGTATGGCGGAGAGGTACGCCATGCACTACGCTGGCGTAATACCCTCTCCGCCAGGGTCCTAATGAGGCCCAATGTATTGGCAACTGGACCATGGTGGTTGAAGGATAATGTCTAACAGTGCTATGTTTACTGTGCAGTTTACAGAAGCAGCGTTTCCCCCTCTTTCACAGAGTGCTAACCTGCCATTTTCTTGAGACGGATCCCCTTGGTCTTGATAAACTGTGGCAGCAATTGGCAAGGCTGGAAGCGCAATACATTATGTACACGTCCTAGTTCGCCTCTGCCGTCGATGAGAACACATACCCGTCCGTAGAAGCAGCAACATTCTAGAAGTGCACTCCATCATGGGGCGAATAAGTGGCCACTATTGTAACCCTAAAAGCGTAAACATCACATAAAAGGTTTTTTGTGTGTCTAAAAATCGGCTAGCTTTTATCCCTGTGTTCGAAAAAAGCACAATGCATGGAAGCTCTTTGACCGAGTTCTGTGTTAGCCCCAAGAAGCATTCCAGCGATTCTAAAAAATATATATATATTTGTGTTTTATGCGGTCCTTGGGTACGCTGCACTTTGCACGATGCACTTTACAATTGGGTTTTATGTGGTCGTCCAGCGCTGCCGTTTATTTTAAATACATTAATCAATTCTTATATAAATTGAGTTATAAGTGCTTATGTGGTCATAACTAATTTCGGAAATCTAAATTAAATCATCAAGCCACTAGTATATATACAGCACGATGCACTTTATAATATGCCTCTTTTGTGACAATTATAAAAGATCACCTAGAACTTTATACATGTTCAAATAATAATTCGCAACGCCATGATCAGGAATGGCAAACTCCGATAAACAGCGTGCAATAGGCAAGCGTAACCCAAGACGGTGGCAGCCAATGACTGGGCCTCAAATTATGTAACATTGAAGTGTCTCTATGGGTAACAACAATGTAAAGGGACTTGTATTTGCAAATACGACCTGTATGCATTGTCAACTTTCAAACCCGACGAAGCCCGCTTTGGGTGAAACACGTTGTTTGTCTACCTGCCCATATTTGTCCAGTGAGCAATTTGATTAAAGATGTTATTTGGCAGTTCCTTAAGGACTCGGTGTGATTTTTGCGACATGAGATGGGCCATCCATCTTGTTAAAGGTGCAATTTTTAGTCTGTGCAGTGAGCTATGCCTACGGTCATGTCGCAACCGTTTGCTCCATTGTTGCTTTTTGTTCTTTGCAGGAGAGGAGCTGTGCACTGGCCTCATATCCGGCTGCGCCTTAGACTGTCCCTTTGGGTTCCACACAGATGTCCACAACTGCGAGATCTGCCAGTGCCGCCCACGGCCCAAGAAGTGTAAACCCATCATCTGCGATAAGTCCTGTCCATTTGGATACATGTAAGTACTTTCACTGTTTGGCAAGCGACACCCGGTGTATTGCATATTGCCGGGCACAGCATACCTATAAACATATCTGTTTTGGTTCATGCATACCGCATGGATCGATGGTTACTTCACTGCTGTCGTCCTGGTTTCCAAGCTCATGTGTGCACTAGTCAGTGGGTTACCTATTTTACAAAACGAGTGCAAATCCACATGGCCATTCCCACCCGCAATCCTGCCCCTTCCCACCTAAACCTCATCATCTTGAGATGACTCGATCAAGCAGCAACATCAAAATGTGTCCTGTCAGTGACCTTTCTTATCAGTGTGATGAGTGTTAATGGCACCAACTGGAGATGTAAATGTCCTACTGATGGGATAGAAATGTATTCACAAGGTGTACCTTTAGCCGCTTCATATATGTGTACCTTACACTGAAGTGCTGTTAAAACAAGAATTGTTAAAGCCAGCCATTGGGGCTTTTGTGTAAGTATGGGATAGGCCAGGTGTCTGCAACATTTGGCTCTCTAGATTTTTTTTTCTAGAACATCAGCCCTAGCCAGCAAAGTTAATGGTGAGGGATCATGGGAGATGTCAGGCAAATCATCTGGAGAGCTGTGGGTTGCAGACCCATGGGGGTAGTAGGCTTTTGCTAGGCACTGTTAATGGCTATAAGGTGGCAACAGCTGGAAAATGAAGGTATTGCCTGGGCTGTCCAGACAAGTGGTCGACTGTAAATTGGTCGAAAGACAAATGGTCGACGTAATTTGGTCAAAAACCAAATGGTCGAATTTTTATTTTTATTTATATATGTATTTTTTTGGTTTTCGTTTAGGGAAAAAAGGGTTTTTTAGAAGGAAAAAAAGGGGGGCTTGGGGGGACCCCCCCAAAAAAAGAAAAAAGGGGTGAAAATCAAAAATAAAAAAATTCGACCATTTGGCTTTCGACCAAATTGGTTCGACCATTTGTCCAGTCGACCAAATTTTTTCGACCAAATGTCTGCTAACCATTGCCTGGACATATGATTTCAATGCCTGGCAAATGCTTATCTAATACCTCAAGCCAAAACTGTTGGCTTTGTCATTGCTTTTTTTAACAGACGTTTGAAAGAGATATAGATCAAGTTGCTGAAGGCACACTTGGTTGAGACATGTTTTATTATGCCAGTTACCGTTCTAATTAAGCTATAAGCTCTTGGCAAACTGCTGAGAAAAAACACTGACCGGCTAAAGTTTGATGTTACTGATTGACATAGCAAGCTCAGAGATCCCAGGAGGATAGTGCAGGTAAGGCGGGAATGGCTATAGGGATTAGCAAGGCCATGGACAGTCAATGGCTTGCTAAATAACCAAACGCCCACAAGCTGGGTGTGCGCCTCCTAACATGTCATTGCCCTCCTACCTTTACTCCAATGTATTTGTTTCCGCTTAAAAGTGCCACTTAATAGCCAAACTAAACGAGCATTGACAAAACCAACAGTTTTGGCTCTTGTATATATTCTTGGGTAAGGTCTTATTCCAGGCGCTTTGGGAAAATCCAGGTGATCGACGAAAGTATTGTTCCGACATCCCTATTCTTATAGCAATGTAGGGTGCTTACTAATCTGGTATTCTGCACCATTCAAACATTTGACTAGCACTCATTGGGGGAGGATTGCCACAATCAAACTTTGTGCAAATACTTGGACATGGATTCAGCAGTGAATTCTGGACTTAAAACTGGTCCGATCTGGTTCTGGCTAGTCTGTGCTCCGATTTGAGTTGTAGGAAGGGTAAGACCTCGTGTGGCAATGTAGTAGATTCCTTGTTTAGATGTTAAACAAAGCCGTTTTATGGAGTCGCACTGGATTTCTTAAACCAGATGGCCAGGTAATATGTTCCAGGTATTGCCATTTTATGGCCAGGTAGTACCAGTATGGCAGTGCCTGACAAATGCTTATCCCGTGCAAACACAAAAACCAAGACTGTTGGCATTGCCAATGCTTAATTTTAAGCTGTGCTTGAATAACTACCTGGGCATTAACTTGTTCTGAGGGTTTTCTTTCATTAGGTAGATAGGTGACATTTTGGAAGAATAGATGGTAACCATATGCCTTGCCTTTTTTCGTTGCCGTCTTTTGTTTTTCTTGTGGGGTACTGTTCTTGGGGAGAGTTGTGCAAACCCCTCATTATGCCATACAGCCTTTTCTGGAACAAGACTGCAGGGCGGTGTGACGGAAGGGTAAAAAGGCCAGCAAACCAGCACTGCTGTGCGGTGCCATAAAGTACAAAATTTAGGTTGTGTACCCAATACCCTTAAAATATGTGCCTACCGTTGCCAGGTGGAATGTCATGGTGGCCTACCCAGACATACCCTCCGAACCCCACACAATTCTCATGCAAACATCTAGGGAGGTTTTTGACAATGCACGCCAACGTTATCAACGATCCGTTTACAGCTCCATGGCATGTTTGGATGGGAGCTGCGCTGAAATGCCAGCGCCAAAACACGGTGTACCGATGTGGAGGTCTTCCGTTGCGAAAATCACTTCTCAGTGTCGCTACATGCCTTTATTTTGCCCACAATCGGCCCCTTTTAATGGTCGCGTGCAGCATCCATACACGTGCTGATGAATATAAAAAGCAATTTAGGCTTACAGGGAGAGTTCAGTTTACAAAGCTGCACCGAACATTTGCCAGCATTCATGGAGTTCATGCATGTCATTTTTTAATTGGCCTCCTTGAAATTGAGTATCTGTGATGGGTTGCTGGTGGTTAACCGTCACTCTGCGGTGGAGCCCGAGTAGTTCCGTGCTGTAGGAACTTGTCACTGTTCTCCTCCCTATTAAATCCAGGCAGAAATAGAAAAGTCAGTAAAACAAACATGGTTGCAGTGCACGCGACATTTTGAGCGCCTCCAGCCACGCTTAGACCGGCTCCCGTTATTACAGGAAACGTGAATCAAAGGCCCTCCGTCTTGTGTGAATCGGGGCGGGGGGTGGGGGCGGATTCAACACAACTTTAAAAAAAAGGCTGAAGACGTCATCTCGGAATCTCTATTGTAGAATGGCATTTTGGATTGCAAGTGGTGAGTGTTGACCACGTGATTTTTAAGTGTAATATGAACTGAAAAGCAAGACCTCTATTGAACGACCAATTTTCTATTGAACATAGAATTTCCATGGAGTGCTTACTGTTTTTTTCTTTCCGTCATTACTTGGCAGTGGTTATTCCTCACCTGCAGTTTTGTTGTGGCCTCGCTCTGCCTCCAGAGTTCTTAAGCTGGCAGTCTTTTTCCCTGATGAGCTCAGTCCTTTGCTCTCTCTCTGCTCTTCCTTTACTATTGTATAGTGCCCAGTTAATAGACCTTGACAGCACAAGCTCTCGGTCCATATATGTTTTCTGTGAGTGGAAAAAAAAATTCTACGGGGGTGGCTGCAAAACCACTGAGATTTCAGCTTTGCCAGGCAGGTCCGTCCTTACCCAATGTAAAATAGGAAGCCGTCTTAAATGTTGCACTCTAAGGACTTGCTCAGCAAATCTTTACCTTACATTTTTAAAGACAGTAAAAACAAATCCCTGATGAGGAATCTTCAGAATTGTCTCAGTAGAGTTATTTCACAGTGCATTGCACCAAAGCATGTTCTAGGAGAGTCCACAGTAGATGTTCAACCAGAGCCACTACCACCAGGGGGAGATGTTTTCCATAAAACCACCAAATGTGAGTCCTTGGAGCAAGTCATTGAGGTCAGCAGGTCATCTTAGAGGGACAACATATTTGGCACTAGCATCAAGAGCCATAACCCTATTCCTTCCTTTCTGACTACCTGCAGTATGTATATAGGTTTCTTGTATAGCATTTAACGCCATCTTCGTATCTCTTCAAAGAGCTGTAGGGGTAAGGAATAGGATAACAAATGGAAGTAGGAGAGAACGGAGGTGAAGTTGGAATCAAAATCAGGGAGGCGAGTGTGAAACAAAAACGTGTTTGCCAATTGAGTTAAGGCTGGTGAAAGAGAAGGGAACTAGGCAGAGAGGGTAGCCATGCAGTTCTTTCCCTCTTCCCGTTAGTTCCTGCAGCTAGGCCCTGACTTTTTCCTGTCTCGCCGTGATGTTTACATTTCAAGGCATAAAATGAGCAGTGTTGCATAGCAATTTGATATGCAATTCTGTATGTTTGCACATTAAATTGACAGCTGTGTCGCACAGCTGGTTATTTAAATTACCCAATTCAAATGAAAACACTGCTCACCATGCATTCCTCTCTTGCACTCAGGATTCTCCACTCTTTTATCATAAGGTTCAAAGGGGCTAATTGACTAAGAGTGCAGCAGTAATCATCTCCTCCACTCAAAAGTGCCAAAGACCTCTGTGGAAGTGCCTGCCAAGAAAGGTTCTTTAGTTTTCAAATAATTGCAAACCATAAATAATCACAATTATACTTTTATTAAGCTAATCATATTCTGTTTGGCAAAGACCAGTACATGTTAACTTAATTTTTTTAATACAGTGCTGCTATTTATTTTCCTAAAGATGCAAGTTGCTACATGATGCAGAAGTACAGTATTTCTTCTGCAAAACACTGCATTGTCTACATGTTTTTCAGTAAAGTTTAGGTTAGTGTATCTAAATATTATAGCATCATTTATATTTCATTTTATAGGGGAAGGTGCCTCATATTGACTAGCATGAGTGAACATGTTTTTAAATGTACATTATCCCACGGCCAAGTGCTTTTGATGCAAAACCTAGTTCTGTGACTTGCTGGTTGTGTACATCCGTGCAACTGGTGCTCAACCCATGAGCTGATCCCAAACTCATTGACATCTTTTCCTGCCATCCTGTTGCTTTATACCAGCTACCCTGAAAGTGAGATGTCCCCAAACTACAATATTCAACCTAGATTTCCCAGTTCTCTGCCATGACATCCACTCTGCTTGGTCTCTTACTTCTTTACCCTTACTAAATGAGTGCAAATTAGCAATCATTCTCTCTGGTCTGTCCATCTACATCTACAGATGAACTGCAATACCTTCCTGTCGTTGGCCTCCAGAGTTTGCATTGCTCTGCGATTTTGGTTGCACTATATATTAACACATGTGAAAGAGAGCTGGTGAATTGGGGGGGGGGGGGAGACTTGGAACGCAAGCAGAATCTGCAATTAGCTACCCGCATTTAATGATGGACTTCTGCACCTCTACCCAGCCTTAACATTGTCCTTGGAGACAGTGCCTCAGGGGTGAGTCGTCCCTGGAATGCCTCATCTCAACCCCTCTCCACTGCACCAGTGCCCCCTGCTCACTCACCAGTGCACCTTCTGGCCCACCACTAGGTCCTGGTAATGTCATTCAGGAGATGTGTAATTTTTTTTAAAGGGAAATCTGAATTGCGCAAATCCTGGTTCCCTTAAAAACAGTGTCAGCACTCCAGGGTTAGAGTGCTAATCGAGATAAATGCCACATTGATGGGCACGTCTGGCTACAATTCTGCGCTTGGGCCTTCCTGGCTTGGTTTCAGGACAGTTGCTGACCCTGCCCTACCCCAAAAGTGGTATTTAACGCTATATTGAAAATAGTTGATATCGATGATGGGCAAGGGCCAGCTTGTCTACCTGGAGTTGACAATTGTGTGCCTGCCGCAACACCATACTAAGTTATTAACCTCCAACTATGACTTTCCTTTAACATTGTAAACATTTTGATTTATGAAACATCTGAACTTCTCCCTACACAGAACATGGTGGGGCAATCTTACAGCATATGGGTCAATCCCCTTTGCAATGCTGACTGCAACCAGCTGTGCATGTCTTTGCATTGAAAACTGTTTTAGAGGCATTTTATTAGATCTATTTATGGGTGTCCTTTAATGCAGCTACCCTTTACATTTTAGACACTCAGCTCACTAGTGTCTTAATTCAGAGGTGCACAGAAAGGTTGCCCATTTTATGTCTTGAGTACAAATAACATGTAGTGACATTAACAATATTAGTGCAAACAAATCAAATAAGCTTATTTGCTAATTAAGATAAATTGAATTAGCAAGCTTTGCTAATCAATTTGTGAAACCTAATGTATTCCTCAAATTTACATCTGAGGGCAAAGCAGTAACAATGGAGAAGGGACAGGGTCACTACCAGCCATAAAACCTTCACCTTCACCTTCCCAGGAAGATGGGGCTTCTTTGAGGGTAAGGTTACGGGGGTTTGAAGGCAGTCACCCTCCTTGAGGTGCCAAGAAACCGATTGCAACACACTTCTGTTGCGGTCCAGGCCTCTGATGCAGTCTGCCTCTGCACTACTTGGGTGACAGCATTGAGACTTGGTCATATAGGGTGCTGTAGTCATGTTTGTAGCACTAGGGATGCATAAAGGATGTAAGGCACATTCTTCATCACCATTGACTCTATACAGTGTGTTATTGATAATAAAGCCTCTAAATCGCATTATTGGTTGCCTCTGGCTCTGTAAATTGCATTATTGATCTTCAGTGACACCGTACATTGCTCCAGTTGTCTTCAGCGACTCTTTAAATTTATTTCCCCATCTTGGTGCAGGGTCACCCAGGCCCCACCGTTGCCATGCATGACTATTCTCTTACCCTCCCTATAGCCTTCTCTAGGGTACTCTGTGCTTGTCCTTGTATGACGCACCTGTCAGTCCTCCACCCCCCCTATCTCATTCCATTACCTTCCACAAAAGACACTGTGGCCTTATCCCCTGCACCAACTTAATTTGCCCCCCTTACCTTCTCCTCGGCATCTCTCCTTCCCACTCCATCCCTTTCTACTAGTCTCACTTGGGGGCTGTGGAATGCCTGTTGTCTTTGTGACAACACTCCTTTACTCACCGATCACTTCCTAATCCCTGCAGTCATGGCTGTCACTGAGAAGTGGCTTACTCCTTGTGACATGGCCATGCTCATTGCCCTTTATAATGATGCTACCTTCTACTGCTCCCCCGGATGGGTAGGAGAGGTGGAGAGGCTGGTCACTTGATAAACATGGCAAACTCGCACACCTACCAGTTTTCCCCTGCAGATTTTCTCACCCTCTTTGTATTCAATGCTTTTCAACTCCTCACCACACCCACTTCCCCTCCTTGTCCATAGTCCTTGTGACCCACCCAATTCCTTCGTCAGATATCAGTCTGCTTCTTGACTCCATTCCTACTGAGCCTTCGGTAGCCGTCCTAGGTGAATTAAACCTTCCAAAATTCTCCTCCCAAGGCTTGCTCTATTGCCTATCCTGACTGAATAGTAGTATCCTTCTCTGATCACAACCTACCCACATCTGCTACAGATCCTTTGAAATGGCTGTCATCCTCGTTCACTCCTATATCCTCGCTATCAATCCCACGCCGTCTGGCCACATGCTTTCTGTTTCAAATGAAGCTAAGTTCAGCTGTTTCACCAACTTTGTCCCCTTGCCAATCCCACCCCTGCAAACTCTCTACTTCTCTGAAGGCCTTGCTGACCCCATCCCCTACCCTTTCCCCATTGCAAACATCACCCTCTACATCGCTTAGAAGTTCTCCAAAATGTGTGAAACTGCAAATACCCACCTCTCTTCCACTGCCTTCATTGCTCACTCTCTAGTCCCTGCTCTCTTCTTTCTAATTGCCTTCTCTCCTCCTTCACCTGAGGAATTGGCATCAATTCTCCTTCGAGTCAACATGTACTGTATCCTAGTTAGACCCATTTGTTCCTCAAGTATTAAGACACTGACACCTGGTGCCTGTTCCCCTCTCTTCACACTCAACAGGTCTGTTGATGGTGATCTTACCACGCCTCGTTTAAAACATCCACAGTCCTAGCAATCTGCTGATCCTTACAACCCTGCACATTATTAGTCTTTAACCAAACCACACATGACCTTGAGACTAGCATCTCCACACATCCCTCCAACCCCGCTTTCATAGACATCAAGATAAACCATGTGCACACATGTCTCACACTTTCTAACCATTCATTTATCTGTTTTTGTTTTTATAAGTAGGTCTCTTACCCGTGAGGCGCAAAGGGACGGTTACAACGTTACATACCAGTCAAAGACAGTAAAACCAGGAGTAGATGGATCGGTTTATTAGGCAAAAAGCCAAGTTTTAAATTTTTTTCTGAAGGTCCAGTAGGATGATTCTGCTCATAGGGCATTCTATTGTTTGGCTGCGGTTACCAGGAAGCTCGAGCCTCCTGCTGTAGATCGTTTGAATTTGGGGACTCTGATGATGGGGCACACATTGATCAAGTAGGTTCTTATAGGTAAGGTTTCTCAAGTCTTTGAGCGAGGTATGCTAGGGCTGTGCTTGTGAGGCAACAGTGTGCAATGGAGAGGGTTTTAAACTTGATGTGTACACAGATTGGGAAACAGTGCACCTGTCTTCTAGATTCTGAAATGTGGTCATGTTTTGAGAGGACAATGGCAGAGTGGCGAGCGTTTTGTCTGGTTTGCAGTTTGCAAAGGTTTTGTTCAGTGGTACCTGCTAATAGTGTGATGCAGTAATCTAGTCTGGCTCCGATGATGGCTCTAGCGATGGTGAGACTTGCCTGTAGTGAGGGTGGGTGGGCTGGCATTGAGGAACCTCATAGTGTGGGCAGCTGATGATGTGATGACGTTTGCTTGTCGGGTCATATTCAGGGTGATATCTAGGTAGATACCCAGGGTTTGTATGGCTGGCGAGACGGGGATTGTGTTTCTGTCCATGATGAACGAGCTGCAGCTGTGTTCAGTTTGTTCAGTGTAGCTCGGGTGCCAACCAGAAGGATTTCCGTCTTCTCATCGTATACGCAAAGATGAGACACTGTCCAGTCTTCGATGATCTCACAGCCAGAGTTGAGGATCGAGGCTATCCATTATTGATGAAGCTCACACCCGTCCTCATGGTTCTCAACATTTTGGCAGACTTTGAATGTCTCGGAGGATAGCTCAGGGGCGACATGCTCACCTTGGAAGCAAGGCAACGCAGAGCAACACAGGTTCGATCTTCGGGTCTGCGCTTAGAAACCTCTGGGTATTAAGCATGTTATAAATAACCAATTACAATACAGTGGACCTCTGCTCTTTCCTCTGAGCAGTTTTTCACCTCTGCGTCCATGATGCTGAAAAACCTTGATTGCCTTTACCTTTCCGATTCATTATTGTTTTTACCTTCCTGACTGATTTAGTTACAGAGGACAGAGAATAAACACCATCTTTCATCCATCTGCGAGTAGGTGTGCTTGTAAACTCTGTTCGGGACCCCCCACTACATTTTACACCTCATCTCCTTCTATTTCTCCAACCACCTATTCACTGAGAAGATAACCTGCACCTTTTCTACCATACCTCAGAATTGTCCCATAATGTATCCAACTGTCTGCTCTGCCAATGGATACCATTTCTTTCATGTTCAGTTCTTCTGAACAAAGTCATCTACCTACCATGTCACCATGCTCCTCCCCTCTACCATTTCCTTTCCTGCTGGTCATCTAACATCATCCACCAACGGCCTTAGCCTTTGGGGTCCTCATTTGGTTACAGTGGATATTGTGGGTCAGCCACTGGAATGGCGGACAGGCAGACTTGTGCCACCTCTCATTTTCGGTGTTATTTCTATGAATGTCAGTAAGATAACTCGACAGCTAAGTGTACCTGCTGATGGGTTTTCACCCAAAATGTTCTGGTTGCCCCTGCTGTTCATGATGCAATTGTACTCGTAAGCGTAGAAGACCATCCCACTTATCACAATTTCAAAATGGGCAAAAAAAAGTGTTAAATCGGATGATTGCCACCATATTGTCAAAAGAGCCCACAACATCTTCAGAAATCACTGTGGTAGTCAGTTTGGAGGGAAGGACATGAGAGAAAGGCAGCAAATAACCATCCCATTCGTTTTGCAGTTGAAACGCACAAAAAGGGAGGTATAGCCTAAGGCCTTGCACTGAGGTTGTCAGTTTTTGTTTTAAATGGTCTTTGGTATCGGAGCACTGAGCAATTGGAGGTAGTAGATGCAGTGAATAGAGGATGGGCAATTGGGAGTGACCATTGTCTATGGCAAGTGACATAATGAGCATTCCTACCATCACCGCTGATCGCCAATAATGGTTCTGTGCAGAATTGCACGACCTTTCATCGATGAGCCGATCTTTGATACATCCGCGCCCAACCCCGCTTGTTGGATGCAATCTGGTCTGTGCAGATCAGAGCCAGGCTTCCATGCCATTTGAGGTTTTTTCAGATGCCTTTGTGAAACGAGTTTGGTTATTTCAGGAAAGTTCCATTGGGTAGATGAAAACATCCACATTCAATCCATAGTAGTCAAGATTGTTGATCCTGGTCTGTGGGATGGGCAGTAGATTGAAGGGTCTCTGAATTGTGCTCATCTCCGTTCTTTGCTGTTTTGATGGACACTTCATCAATACAGGAGTAGTTCACTCCCAAGGGCTGCTCACCCAAGAAGTGTTCATGAGAACAAAGTGGTTCATTGTAAAGTGTCAGTGTGAAGTTGAAGGATGTCCAGATTTCCACATATTTAAACCAGTTTATGGTTTAAAAGGATTTTGAGGACAGTAATGGTCAAATCAAAACTGATATCTAAATGCAATAAATACTGAATTTGAAACTGGAGCCTGCATAGAAGCTCCCTCTCTGAACTGATAATTTGAAGAATTTAATTCTAAGCTGGACTAACTGCGACAACGGAACAGTGCAGTGATGAAGACCCTAGATCAATGATTGAGATGCAGATACGATGTAATCCATGCCACATCCAGACATATGAACATTATCATACTCTCTACCAGGCATCAGCACTGAGAGTCCTCTACCAGCGCTCATGCTCAGTGGATAGTACAATAAAGTTCACATGCTTGCATGTGACAGCAATCATTGATTACGGCATCTGTCCATCTCGATCATTGCAATAGGGTCTTGATCACTATGTCAGAATTACCTAGAGATAATGTGATCACCACTCTTGTTCCACCTGCATGTACTACCTCAACAAACAGGGGGGCACTACATCTCTTCCCCTGTGTAGGCTCACCATCGACATATGGTAATGGGCCATTGCCCACAAAATATAGCTTTTGGCAATCCACTTTTTTGGGGGAGTCCAACCTAGAGGCGGACAGACTCAGCAGGCTGGGGGTGAAAACTATGAATGCAGCTAATAGGTTCTGCAGGAGATATTTAGCAAGTGGGGACAGCCCCAGATACACCTATTTGTCACGAAACACAACCGGAGATGCCAGCAGTTTGGTTCCTAGATGGGACAGGGCAGAGGCTCGTTTGGGGACGCCATTACGACCCCAGTGGAACGGCATGTGGGCTTACGCATTCCCTCCAACTCTTCTAATCCACAAAATTATCTGCAAAGTCAGACCTCATATGACTCTCAGATCAGTCCCCTCTGTGTCTCCCAGTTGGGCCAGCTCCACTCCTATCTCAGTGAGGCGAATGGGGTGGGGGTGGTTATAGGCCACCTGTTCTGGGAGAAATTGGCCCTAGCGGCCTGGTTCTTGAGCACATAATGCTGCGTCACCTTCACCTGTCTCAGGACCGTCTGAAGATTATCAAGAAGGCAAGAAGCGTGTCTACCAGGAGCCAATATAGGAGCAAATGGACCAGGTTCTGCTTCTGGGCCAAGGAAAGCGGTGTAGACCCATTGGTGTGCACACTGGATCAGGTGCTGTTGGTCTCGGTACAACTGGCAGAGTCGGGGGTTCAAGTCGGCACATGCCGTACTTACCTAGCGGCCATAGGTGCCTACAGGCACTCTGACAGCGACTTATTCTCCATGTCCAACCCTGTGGTCAAGAGGCATCGAGCGGGTCTGACATGATTATACCTCCCTATCAGATGTCTGCACCTGGTCTGGGACCTCAATGTGGTTCTGGACGTCATGGCGCATAGACCATTCGAGCCCATGGCATCTGTCGACAACAGATTGGTCACGATCAAGACAGCGCTGATGGTAGGCCTTACCGTGGCACGCAGGATCAGCGAGATTCAGGTCCGCATGGCATGGGAGCCCTATACCACGTTCCATGGCGACAAGGTGGTACTCCACACCCACCCTGCTATTCTCCAAAAGGTGGCGTCTTCCTTTCACCCCAATGAGGAAATAGTCCTACCAACTTTCTTTCCAAATCCAAAGGAGGAGGCAGAAAAGGTGTTACTGTCTTCACATCATGAGAGCCCTAAAATTCTACCTGGACTGGACAAAGGGCTTCCGCAAGTCAGATTTGTTGTTCGGCTTCAGTGGCTTAAAACCAGGTGGCCAGGCATCAGAGGCCTCGATAGCTAGGTGGATGGTCACGGCCATTCAAGAGGCCTACAAGGGACAGCATATCAAGGTACCAGCAAACATGCACGCTCATGCGGTCATGGCCAAGGCAACGGCTGTCACCTTACAGAGGCATGTGCAATGGCAAACAATCAGCAGGGCAGCCACCTGAGTTTCCCCCTCTGCATTCTGCAAGCATTACTGCCTAGACGGCAGTGGAAGATTAGACACGGCCTTCAGGCAAGCGGTCCGGAGGAACCTGTTCTCTTAGGGATGGCAACGTCTCTCCACCCTTGGGCTTCAATCGGTGGTAATCGCCCATATAGTATGGAGGAAAGGGGATTGGACAAAGTTACTCACTGTAGTCACACTGTAGTGACTAACATACTCCTAGTCTATAGTCCCCTTTCCTCCATACTTCTTACCTTCCCCATTAATAAGCAACGTTGTTAGGGAGTTTAATCCAGCCGATGCTTCAAAGGTGACTGAGGTGTGGCATCGGAGGGCGGAGTCAAGGGAATGCATGCTCCTGGGTCCGCACCCCTGCACGCAACTAAATTTAAAGAGGAAAGACATTTTTTTCTGGTGAAAAGGGTTCAATTCCTGCCCCTGTCGAGGGACGCCCATATAGTATGGAGGAAAGGGGACTATGGACTAGGAGTATGTTCATTTATAATGTATCCATTCATATATGGGAATCAGAACTGTTAATCCGGTTTTAGATTAACCAGTGACATTTCTTCGATCACTTTGGCTTCAGGTAATGCTGGATCCAGCCTGAACTCCAGTCCAAGAGGAACGACACACCCCTTTTGTTTGCAATGATCTACATAAAACCACAAGAGACATGGAAGGAGGGACAGAGAATCCTCTGGAGGGGCAGACTGCAGAGCCAGCGGAGTGTGGCGAGCAAAGGAAATGCTCACAAGATGCTAGAAGTCTGGTCTACTGACTGGCAAAGAAGCTGGGGTCAAGAAGGACACTGGGATGGTAAAGCAATCGTCTCTCCTGGTTGTGCTACCACAAGGAATCCATGGTGAGCCTGGGGCCTGTTAACTGACGCTGTGACCAGACTGCAGCAAAGAGCCCAGATCCCCGAGCTCTGAACAAGAAGTGCATTAGCTGCCTAGCCGCAGAAGGGAGGCAAACTATCCTGAAGAGGTAACGTTGTTGCAAGGCGCAAACAGTCATAATCAAAGCTGGGAAAGCCACAAAATTTAAGGGAGGCCTCTCAGGGGAGCAGAGGGATTTTGAGAGCCCTGAGAAATGGGGAGACTTTACTACCCAAGGCTTGGAGAGCCACAACTGGTTACGGGAGCCCAGAAAACACGCAAGGGCAGACGCCCCAACTGAAGTAAGACTGTCCGAGGACCACAGGGTTTGGGGAGCCCAGAAAATACAAAACATAAAGAGCTGAACCGGAGAGAGCGAGAGATGGAACCCGGGAGGTCCCATTCTTGTAGCAAAATACCTGAATATTGTCAAGCACCAAGTTGGAAATGGTGAAATTATATTAAAGTATTTTCTCTCTAGAAAGAGGAAACCGTATGGAAGTAAGATTTGGCCTACAGAACCTGAAGAAAGGTTGAGAACTGTGTTGAGAAACTGTTTCACTTTTAAAACCTATTGAAAAGAGATCGAGTGATTGGGCCAGGCAGAAGCCAAGGGCAGAGGCTATTGTTCCGGCCTCCTTCATTTATTATGCTATACTTCTCCTAAGTGGTAGGGACTAGTTGGCTAATAGGATTTGGACAAAGGACCATTTCTTTTGGACTTTGATCGACACCCTGGCTTTTAGTTGGTTAAGCAGGGAACGTCCCTCATAGAAGATCCAATTAACATGGCACCTCTTAGTCTGAGTCCTCCTTCTGGTTCGCCACAGTAAGGGTATCCAGTAATTTACCAAAAATAATTCTGAATGGTAAGTTTCACCGAAGTATAAAATACCAAAAATGACTGACTATTTAATAGTGTGGATGGGGTTAAAAGGGTAGGAAAAGGGGTGCCTTGTGGGGAGGACCCCAAATAAAAGAAAAACATTTGGTGTTTTTTTTCATTATTTGTACCTCAGTGAAACTTAACACTCTGCATTTTACTTGGTAAAAGCACATATACGCCGCAGTATGTAGTATGGTGTTGTGGCAGGCAGGGTAATTGCCAACTTCAGGTGGACAAGATGGCCCTTGCCTGTCATTGATATCAACTGTTTTCAATACAGCACTAAATGCCACTTTTGATGGAGGAAAGGCATTCTTAATGGCCCTCAAGCCTGAACCAGGTGTGTGCACCCCTGAAAGCAGTATTCATCACTATTAGCACTCAGAGCTGCCATATGGGGTACCATTACTTTTTTTTAAAACATTTTTTTATTTTTAAGGGTAACATGCTTTATGCAATTCCTGCTTCCCTATAAAAAGAGATTGCACATATCCACGATTGGAAAACACTTCCATGGCTTGGAGGTGTGCAGGTGAGTGGGCAAGGGGGTGAAGGTGTGGCGCACCCCAGTCAAAACTCTTCCTCGGTCACCACCTCCAGCCAGCTGGCATTAAATGTGGCCGACTACTTGTAGATTCCGCTTGCATTTCCTGCCTCTGGATTGACCAGCTCTCTCCCCCAGGTACTAAGATATAAAGCAATCATAATCGCAGAGCAAAGCGACTTCTGGAGGCTAACTATTGGTATTGCATTAGATCTGTAGGTGTACAGACTGAATGGAACTATTGATCATTACTTTGCATAAACATCTAGTTATCTTTGTGTATTCAGTGTGTAAGAGGACCGAAACAAATGGACTAAGCATAGTGGATGACATAGCGGGCAGAGAACTGTGTAAACTAGGTGGACATTTGTAGGTGGATGCCATCTCACTTTCAGGCTAGCTGGTATAAAGCAACAGGATATTAAGATAGAATGTGAACGAGTTTGGGATCAGCTCATGAGTTGAGCACCAGTTGCATAGAGATGTACAATCAGCAGGTCCCAGAACAAGGTTTTCCATCAACTGCATTTGGCCGTATGATCATATACATTTTCAAGTGTTCACTCGTTAATATGATGCATCTACCTCCAAAAAAGTGAAATATATTTTGCACTGTGAGCTTTAGATAAACCCCTTAACGTTACTGAAAAACATGGAGACAATGTAGTGTTTTACCGTACCAATATTGTAATTTTGGATTATGTGCCAATGTAACTTTTTTAAAATGGAATTGCAGGACTGTAGTTTAAAAAAATAAGTTAATACCTACTGGTCATTGCCATACAGAATATAGTGGCTTTATGACCGTATCATCCCGATTACTTTTGGTTTGCAATTATTTGAACCATAACTTTTCTTGCTTAGCGCACCCACAGAGGCCTGTGGCACTATTAAGAATATGAGCGGATTCTCTCTCCATTAGCACATTTGAAGTTGCAGTGAACAGAGAAAAGAGAATAGAGAGCCAAGAGAGGAATGCAGGGTGACCTTTGCTTTCATTGAACAGGGTAATTTAAATGGCTACCTGCGCTACACAAGTGTCAATTTAATTAGCAAACCTACAGAATTGCATAGTAAATTGCTGAGAGACATTGCTTATTGTATGCCTTGTAAATAGTTAGTATATAATTATGAATGGAGTAACGCCACGGTTAAACAATGTATGTGTGGGACTTCATAAAACAGATGAATTGATTCACTGCTTGGTATTCCCAGTTTTGGTGGCAGTTAAGAAAAAAAGCATAGTGAGATAAAATCATTCAGTGAGGATCACATAATGTGGGAAGGAGGGTTTTTGGTTCTGGTTTCCTGGTTCCGCAATTTACACCGTATTGTAGCGTTTGTCTTTCACTGGCTAAACTAGGACTCTTTTATAGATCTGGTTTGCAACGCACCAACTCATGTAATAAGTCAAGCTGATAGTATGTAAGACTTTGAAATAGAAACAGATTTGCAAAAACAAGCATGATTAACTTCTTTAGGATAAACGAAATTGACTAAGTGAGCCCCAAAAGGATTAAAACAACCACATTGCTGTACGGTTTACCTACAGATGTCCGCAACAGTCACATAACTTGCTAAATTATCTAATATTCAAACACCAGGAGGAAACTCGCTGAATGATCAAATGTACGTACAGCAATCGCTTTCGGGTGAAAGCGTGGTCGAGGCAACACTGGGCATCCAGTGCTTGCTCAAGTGGTGTCCAGGCAGCAGCAGGGCACTGCACTCTTTCTTCCTGGTGGGGACAGTTAGGCCCCCTGTTATAGGCACGCCTTCTGTGCCTCTGCTGCTTGTACGTTTACTTCTGATGACTGGTCTCTCTGGAGGCAAATAGAGGGATGTACGTGATTATTTCGAATACAAAAATGTTGAATTCTAAATCTTCGTATTCAAAATAAGCACCCCACAGCTAGATAGCCTTTGTAGACCCCGCTCCCCCTACCTCCTTACTTACTTTTTGGTGGCATACTTCACTGTGTGACGCCGAGTTCCTGCAGCACCAGTAACCTTCACTTCCGTGGATGGGAACCTGTGCTGCAGGGTCCTTTTCTTCCTTCCCCTCCACCACCACCCCTTGTTGTTTTGGATGCAAAGGACAACCCTGATTCCATTATAGCGAACAAAGGTGCGGGGGGCACCCCTTCAATCCCTGCTTCCCTTGTGCTCTATAATGAAAACCGAATGATTGAAATGTTCGCCATGTTCGTCTGTACATAATTTTGATCCAGACGGAAATCTGATCATTTCAACCATTTTTTTTTTTTAAACAATATTTTCGTGTGATTCCCACATGGAGCACGGGTTGTAGGATAATGATCGGTTTAATGCATTGGCTTGCCCTGCTGAATTTGAATTTCCAGCCACTTGCCAACCCTTGCTCAGGGTGGGTAGCAGACATTCTGAAGAGAGGGCCATGGCAGCATCTGGCCCCTCCCTCGAGACGCCAATATAAATGATGCCCAGAGTGTTTATTGCCATTTGCCTCGCCACTGATAGTAATGGCCTTGTGGTTTAGTGACTTAGACATGCTGCTTTCACCATTCAACCCTAAAATGGCTTTCTCTGTGTGAAATGCTGTGCATTTACTCGTCCCCCATCTTGCTCTGCTAACTGATAGCGGGAATGATCTTTTTTTATCAAACAGGAAGAACAAACACGGCTGTGACATCTGTCGCTGTAAGAAGTGCCCGGAGCTTCCGTGTGGCAAGATCTGTGCAGTGGGCTTGGAGCAGGATGGCCATGGGTGCCCTGTCTGCAAGTGCCGAGGTAGGTGCAAGCACAGTGCACGACACCCCAGCTGCCAAAATACTATCCCATGGTGCAGCACCACATTCTTTCCTCCCGTATCCCACAACCCTATCCCGCTGCACATCGCCACATACTTCCCTCCCTGTAACCAGCGATGGCGATTTGGCTGGCTCTCACCGGATCTGAGATCCAGCACCAGATGTGTAGGTGGATCTCGGGATCCGGCCAGAGTCAGGGCTGGGGAAAAATAAAGAAAGTGCCCGCGAGCAAACTAACTTCCACTGGTGACCCCGTGCAAGGGGTCACCAGAGGAAGCTGGTCCTCAGCCACGACCCGGTTTATTTATTTATGCAATGTTTGTTGGATACATGAACCCAGATTATTTATTTACGCAATGTTTGTCAGATACCTGTATCCGACAAACATTGCATGAAGAAATAAAAACCCCTATTAACATTGCCACTACGCTTATTGGCTACCCAACTGCTTTCAGAGGGGGAGCTGCAGGAGCTATGCTGGATGTGGTTCAAGTTAAAAACGTTGCTTATGGAAACAGAAATCGCCCTGTTTGAATAGTATCCAAGGCCAAGGAGGAGTTTTTAAAAATAAAATTGGATGCAAATTGTGCATTTTAAAGGATATTTACTCAGCAACACTGGTCAAAACTATTATCTGCATACTGAAGTAACTCATCACCAGTGCCATGGAAGTGTTTTAAAGTGGAATTGATATATGGTTTGGAAATTAAGCAGCATGAAGGAAATAGCGTTGTTTAAAACTATTTTTGACCTTTCAGGTGAACTGCCAGCTCCGCCTCCTCGGGCACCGCCCCCACCCCAGCCCTTGTGGGACTCCCACACCAATTTTTTGCCATTTCCACCACTGTAACCCACAGCCTTCTCCCATGGTGCAGCTCCACATTTGCACCGCGCGCTCCCACCTCCACAGTCCTCTCTCTCTGCGCAGCACCACATTATTTCCTCTGTGCCCGACAGCCTCCCCTCTCATGGCGCAGCCCGTATTCTTCCTTCCCCGTACCCCACAGCCCACTTGCTCCTCACTGTCTGCATTCCAAGTGATCCAAGAGCATAAGACATGGCGGAGGCAAGAGCCTCCACAAGCGAGTATTTATAGCTCCCGTGGTGGAAATGAATGCCATTTACTGTCAGCACATCCCTATTTATTAGGGATTTGCTTCCCATTTGTAGTAATTTCTTTTTTTTAATTACTTCATTCTAATGAAGTAACCCATCGCGGGATTGAGAATGACTTTTTAATGAGCACATACTTCAAGCCCAGAGGGAATGGATTGAATTTGTTTCACGGGCGTTGTGATGGGCTCTGTTTCACGTGCTGTGGCGGGAAGCTCCGAGATGGCCGTCTCTAATTCACCATCACTGCATCTGTGTGCGCCCAACATGCTCACTCTTTCATGGTGAGCGAACCGGCGACACTCATAAGTCACTGGCCCACAACAGGAACAATGCTTTATTATAACAGTGTGTCTGCATCTATAATATGGCTTGTGTTGAGCTGTTCGTGACAGATGTAAAGAATGGTTTATAGTGATTGTTTCGACTGCCATAGTTTCGAATGGCAAAGTTTCGACTACAAACGTCGAAAAAATGCATTTTTTTAATTTTATTTTTTAATGGGGGGGTCCCCCCAACCCCTGTTTTTTTTACCCCTTAACACCCATTTTAGTAAAAAAAAAAAAAACTTTACCTACAAAAAAATCAATTTTTCAATGCATTTTTGTCGAAATTTTTGGCATTCGAAACTATTTTTTTTAAAACCATGCATGGATACCGTGAAGAATACAGGACTGTACCAAACACTCAGGAAAATTAGGTGGACTAAATTATTGGCGCATTTTTATGTCTTTGTGAGCATACCCGGTGGTTTGTGCGTAATATAAAAAAGAAAGCCAAGTGACAGACTGGTAATGGAGAGTGCAGAATATGGCCTCATCTTGGATCCTCGACTTTTAGAGGCCAAGCCAGGCGGCCACCTTTTCACGCACAGTTTATTCACGTGGCATTGATCAGACGGGTGAGATTATTTCTTTGTCTGTGGCGTGAGCGAGAGTGACGTCAATTAAAATCCGTTTGACTTTTCCTTCGATCTCTCCTCCACCCCCACATTCATTTGAATGAAATACTTTGCTATTAATGTTCCACTATGAAATCTTCACTCTTAACGCATTTGTGTGAATTTTTAGTTATGTTTAACTGCTTTTTTATCTTTATATAGGGAAAAATGTACTTTAAAATGTATCATTTCAATTTTAACCCATTTCTTCCAAATTCTGTTCGGTGAGTGGCCAACTAAGCTCTACTTAGAACGGCTGGCTTTGCTCACTGCAGTCAGTGTTGTAGGGGAGGAGCCAAAAGCCTCTAGGATGTCCTGCCTGTGAGGTTCCTTAAGTGGACCAGCTCAAGCTACACACTCGGTCAATCAGCCGTAAGATGAAAGGAGTGACCGACAGGAGCTGGAGTACAACACTCTTTATTACATGAATGTCAGCCAGGAACTGACGCCTTACTTTCCCTCCTTACTCCTCCCCTCTGCTCCATGGTCCTTCCCACATGACATGAGGGCGATGACAACACCACACACCCCCGTTACTAAACGCAGAGTCCTGCCGTCAGTTCATTTCCTCAATGAGCCGGTGGGGTTTCTTTCGGCTCTCTTGGGTCGGATGTCCATCTTTGTGGATTGGCTTGAGGCAGCCTCTTGTGACATCTCATTTTCTGAATCTTCTCTGTCCCCGTCATATGGGGTGTCCCAGTTGTGGTGGGTATTGGTGAAGCTCGTCTCTGCAGTGGGTGTGACTCCAGGCATTCGCCTGAAATGGGAAGAGTTTCTCGTTGTAGATCTTTGTTCTCCTTCTGCAGTGATGAGTGATCCCTTTGTCTTGATGATGGTGAGGGGTTCCTCATTAAATGCGGCCAGGTTCTTGCAGTTTTGTGGTTGACCGACTATCATGATGTCCCCGGGTGCCAGGTCACTTTCTTTGGCCCTTCAGTTGGTGTCAGCGGCCTTTTCATGCCTTCTTTCATGAGTGGCTCTTTCTCCAGCATTGGATCTTTCATGGATTCACATGCTTAGAATATTCCCCGTCGTCAGACTGGGAACCCTCGGTACACATATATATAGTCATTTCCAATAGGAAAAACTTCTGCCCTATCCCCGTCTGCGTCCTCTACGGGGCCGCCCACGTACGCCCCGTTGGACGTGATGGTATATAAGCCCCGCCCCCGCGGGTCCCTTCAGATTTCAACCGTCTCCAAAGATAGTGGGATCTCCTCGTGTATTTTCTTCAAATACTTATCGATTGTTTCTAACTCCTGCGAGTTTGTCTGTTTGGTCCGCTTCTAACTCCTACGAGTTTTGTTAGTTGGTCTGGCAATAATGTCGGGTAAGCCTCTTTTCCGCCCGTGTGCCACGTGCGGTCTAAAGAAGGTTTATGAAGGGGATGGCCATCTTGACTGCATCTACTGCCTTCACCCCCACCACTCGGCGGACCAATGTGATATCTGCAAGGGGTTTTCCCAAAAAACCCTGAAGGACCGGAATCGGCGACTGGTCTCGTGGCTGAACGACGGCGCTGGAGCGTACCCTCAGTCGGAGGTAGGATCGGTGCGCAGTATCGCCTCAGCGAAAACATCAGAAGCCTCCCGACGCTCACATCCGTCGGAACCTCCGGCCAAAAAATCACGACCTACGGAGAAGGACGTGCCTCGAAGTCATTCCTCTAAGGCCTCATCGAAAGAATCGACGAAGAAATCATCTTCCTCTTCTTCTTCGTCGAAGAAAGATAAGGACAGGCCAAAATCCTCCTCGAGCGATCAGAAAAGATCAGCTACGAGTAGAGAGGCGGATAAACGCAGGGAGAGCTCCGCGAAGGCGGGACCGCCTAAGCCACCTGCAGGCCCTCCGTCGACGACGACGGCGACGATCCAAGTGCCCACTCCGTCACAGTCCCCCGCCTTTCAAACGGGCTCATCGTCGACGACGATTCCCTCGTCGACGGAGTTCCAGGCCTGGAGGCCAGAAGCGTTCGACATGGGGCTACCCGACACACTGCTACAAGAACAGGCAGTTTCGATCGCCTCCAAAGAAGACGACGGCTTCAGAATAGTGAGCCCGGAAGACCTGGGGCTACGGCCCAGATTTCCTTCTGGTGCAACCTGCTCTCAAGTTTTCACCCAGCCTCCAAACGCCCAGGCTACTCTCTCCATGGAGGTACTTTCCTCCTTACACTCGCTCTTGAAGTCCCTGGACGAAAGGCTCCCACCTGTTCCGACGACTCCCCTCGTCGACGAGCCCGGACCTTCACACCGCCCGACTAGATCGGTCGTGGGCCCAACTGCTCCAACAGTCCAGGAAGAAGGTGAGCTCTCGGACTCCCTCTCTGAACAGGGGTCAGCTTCTGATATCTCCCTCTCGCCGTCGAGAGACCTGTCATGGGTTTCGGATGTGGAGGTGGATCCTCCGAAAAGTCCCATTCACCCATCTCCACCGGATGACATAGGGGCCTTCCATTCCATGATGGAAAAGGCCTGCAAGGAGTTCGGTTTGACCCAACAAGAAGAAAAGAAGGACTGCTTCCTCTTTGACCACATGGGCAAGAATAGGCGTTCCGTTTTTTCGATACCGATACTGGACCACGTATGGAAAGAGGGCGTCCAAACCATGCGGCATCCATTCTCGGAACCTGCGGTCAAAGGCCGCGTAGAGAAAAAATTTAAAGTTCCAGATTCGACGCCAAAATGCCTCTCTGCGCAACCCACGCCTGACTCGGTGGTATCGGCGGCGGCGACGAGAAAGGCAAAGGCCCAGCATAAGTGCTCTACCCCGCCGGACTCCGAAGCTAGACGCCAAGACGCTTTCGGTAAGAAGATCCTGTCAGTGGGAGCGTCAACAGTGAAAGCAGCGAACTCCCTGGCAATCATGGCCAGGTATGACAGGGAGATGTGGCACAGACTGGCACCCATTTTGGACCACCTCCCAGAAGAACACAGAAAATCAGCTATGTCCCTGGTTCGTGAAGGAGAAGAAGCCTCGAACCATGCTATCAATATAGCGGTGGACCTGGCAGACTCGGGGTTCAAACAAATTAACAACGGAGTGGTTCTACGACGCCAGGCCTGGCTCAAGTGCACCAACTTTAGACCCGAGGTGCAATATAAGGTCGTCGACATGCCTTTCGAAGGTGACCACCTGTTTGGCGAAAAGGTGGATGAGGCCTTGAAAGGAATGAAGGAGGACTCTGAGACGGCGCGCTCGCTGGGCTCTCTCCAAAGCGGTAAGCCCTTTCGTTCCTTTCGCCCCTTTAGAGGAGCTACGGGAAACGCACGATTTGCGGGATCCAGGGATAGAGCATTCGGGAGGTCTTCATATCCGTCCCAAGGCTATAGACGCGCCTCACAGTCCTCGACCCGACGCAGAAATTTCCAGGCCTCTAAGAGACGTCCCACTTACTCGTCGTCGACGGGAAAACAAAAAGATCAACAATGACGTTCTAGGAGGGAGAGTGTCAAGTTGCGTCGAGGAATGGGAGTCAATTACGACAGATCGGTGGGTTCTGGACACGGTGAGACTGGGACATTCCCTAAGATTCAAATCCAGACCTCCAAGACGTCCACCGATACGCCTGTCTCAACCACACCTAAGCGTCTTGCGTCGAGAGGTTGCGCTCATGCTAAAAAAAGGCGCCATCGAGTTAGTCCCTGCTTCACAGAGAGGCTTAGGGGTTTACTCACGCTGCTTCGTAGTAAAGAAACCAAACGGGAAGTGGCGCCCCATCCTCGACCTACGGGACCTCAACAAAACCCTGCTGAGTCAAAAGTTCAAGATGCTTACTCTACAGGAGGTAATCAGATCGGTCCAAAAGAACGATTTCCTGGCGTCTCTGGACCTCCAAGATGCGTATTTTCACATTCCGGTGCGCACTCACCACAGGAGGTTCCTGAGGTTCCTAGTCGGCCAAACACACTACCAATTTACTGTGCTCCCTTTCGGCCTGAAGTCCTCCCCAAGAACCTTTACAAAGTGCCTAGCACCCGTAGCAGCCTGGCTGCGGAAGGAAGGGCATCACGTTTACCCGTACCTCGACGACTGGCTCGTGAGGGGATCCTCCCCAGCGTCGACCAACGACAGCCTATTGACCACCTTGCGACTGCTACAGCGTCTGGGATTTGCAGTGAACTACGAAAAGTCTTCACTAAAGCCCTCGAAGAGCTTGAAGTTCCTAGGTGCTCAATTCGACACCCACACGGGACTAGTGAAACCATCCCTGGAAAGGTTGTTGAAGATCAAACACCTGACAAGCCAACTTCGTTTACAGAGAAGGTTGTCAGTAAGAAAATATGCGGCTCTCCTCGGCTCCATGGCATCGTGCATCCACCTAGTCGCGAACTGCCGGTTGTTCATGAGACCTCTACAGGAGTTCCTATCAGACAGATGGAAGCAGGCCACAGGCCGCTGGTCGGACAAGATAATAGTCGACGACGAACGAGTTATCAAAGCCATCCGATGGTGGAAAGTGGCGCGCAACCTGGACAGAGGGGTCCCCCTGCAGGAGCCGGAATTTCAGAACACCATCATTACAGACGCCTCTCTGTCGGGCTGGGGAGCACACATGTCACGTCACCAAACCCAAGGCAGGTGGTCGTCGACCGAATCTCGCCTACATATCAACGTCCTGGAGCTAAGGGCGGTGAGATGGGCCCTGAAATCTTTCCTCCCACACATCAAGGGGTCAAAAGTAAGAGTGCTCACGGACAATACGACAGCTATGTTCTACCTGATAAAACAGGGTGGCACCAGATCCAGGACCCTCTCGAAGGAAGCTCAAAAGATCTGGCATTGGGCTTTAAAACACCACATCTCCCTAGTGGCATACCACCTACCGGGAGCGAAGAACTTACAGGCGGATTCCCTGAGCAGGACTATGTCACAAATACACGAGTGGGAGCTGGACTCCACTCAACTCGGGGAAATCTTCGAAAGATGGGGGACCCCGTCGATCGATCTCTTCGCCACGGAAAGAAACCGAAAATGTGCTCAGTTCGCGAGCAGATGGCCCCAAACAGGCTCCCTGGGGGAAGCGTTCTCGTTTCCGTCGACAGGCAAGTTCCTCTACGCCTTCCCTCCATTTCCCCTCATACGGAGGACGATCCAGGGGATCCACAGGTACAATTGCCGGGTCATCCTAGTGGCCCCGCGCTGGCCGAGGCAACCATGGTTCTCAGACCTCCTTCATCTGTCGCTGGATCAGCCGATACCATTCAGGAAAGTACCGAACCTCCTGTCCAGGGACGAGGGGACCGTGTGGCACCACAATCCGGACAGCCTGAACTTAACTGCATGGCTCCTGACTTCTCGGAGTTCGGGAACCTAAAAGTCTCGACTGATTGCCGAAGGATTCTGCAGGCGGCCAGAGCCCCGTCCACTAACAAATCATATGTAAGCAAATGGAAAAGGTTCTGTATATGGTGTCAAACACAACAAAATATACAACCTTTGGAAGTAACTCCGGAGCAAATCCTCCCGTATCTTCTTCATCTTGCGGAGAGCGGACTGTCATCATCGTCAATCAAAGTACACCTGGCGGCTGTTTCGAGATTTACCAGAAGAAGACAGTCCCCTCCACTATTCAGTGACAGGCTAGTGAAGCATTTCATGAAGGGTCTGTTTAGAACCTTCCCTCCGGAAAAACGGTTCCCACCGTCGTGGAGTCTGAACACGGTTCTAGCTGCCTTAATGAAGCCTCCCTTTGAGCCAATGTCCTCTTCATCTCTACAATTTCTATCTTGGAAACTCGCGTTCCTAGTTGCCATCACTTCGGCTAGAAGAATGTCGGAACTACAGGCACTGGTCATAGACCCTCCATATCTGAGGTTCTTTAAGGACAAAGTTATTTTATCAACTAACCCTTCATTCATCCCAAAAGTACCGTCGGTCTATCATAAGCACTCGACCCTGGTACTCCCTACTTTCTTTGCATCTCCTTCGTCGACGGCGGAGAAGGCTCTTCACACTCTGGACGTCAAAAGGGCGCTAAAATTTTACCTGCAAAAAACGCAAGATATCAGAGCCACCAGACAGCTATTCGTCGCCTACGGCCCCTCGGCTAGGGGTAAGGCTATCTCCAAACAAGGTCTGGCTCGCTGGGTCTCCTCGGCGATTACCCTGTGTCATTCCAAGGCCGGGAGACCTCTACTACATCGTCCCAGAGCCCATTCCACGAGATCGACATCTTCCTCCGTGGCTCTATGGGCAGGAATTCCGCTGACGGACATCTGCCAGGCGGCGGCATGGTCTGTTCCGCACACGTTTACGCGCCACTACTGCCTGGAAAAGCAGCACGCGGATGAGGTACAAATGGGAAGGGCAGTGCTTCGCCACCTTTTTCAATGAGGTAAGCCAAAGTTTCAAGAAGAATGCTGCCTATTATTATTTGGCCTCAGCTGGTTTTTCAGAGTGTATACATGAATGTGCATAGTTTATTGACCTAAACATAAGTGGTTGGATAGATATGTGCGCAAGGGGTGCATACTGAGTCATATGACATAGCATTGTATGGCGGAAATCCGTTTCGTATCAGTATAATAAGTTGTTGCTTACATACATGGTGTAAACGGTAGTGTTTGGGGGTGTCTCTACGAATGTAAGTTACATTGCACTCTCACCTCCTTCTTGATGTTACTGCTTTACAATCTATTCTAAGCATGTGAATCCATGAAAGATCCAATGCTGGAGAAGGGAGTAGTTTCTTACCTGTAACTCCATTTCTCCAGCATTGGTATCTTTCATGGATTCACATGCGCCCTCCGGCCTCCCCGGACTGCAATGTGGAAGATTGGTATGTAAGCAAGTTTTCCCCCCGTTATCTTGGAGGGGTCGAAATCTGAAGGGACCCGCGGGGGCGGGGCTTATATACCATCACGTCCAACGGGGCGTACGTGGGCGGCCCCGTAGAGGACGCAGACGGGGATAGGGCAGAAGTTTTTCCTATTGGAAATGACTATATATATGTGTACCGAGGGTTCCCAGTCTGACGACGGGGAATATTCTAAGCATGTGAATCCATGAAAGATACCAATGCTGGAGAAATGGAGTTACAGGTAAGAAACTACTCCCTTCCTTCTCATCTCAGTCGTTTTCATATCGATCTTCATCCGCTGCATGGTGTGGCAGCCTTATCCTAATGGCTCGTCCGAACATTACCTTTGAAGATGTCTTCCCGGTGGTGCTGTGTGGGGTATTTCGGTAGTCTCCCATGAGTTGGCATAATAGTTTCTCCACGGGCTCTCGTGTGAGTCGCGCAATCTGTGTCGAGACATTGTTCATAAATCTTTCTACCGTGCCATTGGCCTGTGCCCACAGAGGTGTTATTTTCCTGTGGCGGAATCCCATGTATTCTGCAAAAGTTTTAAAGTCCTGCCCAGTGAAAGGGGGCCCGTTGTCGGTCTTTACCACCTTGGGAACTCCATATGTGGCGAACATCCTGTCCAGTGCTGGAATGGCATGGTGAGCTGACGTGGATGGTACTATTTGTAAGTCTGGCGTACTCCTCAGCTGCCACTAATATGTACTCTTCCCCCTTCCATGGGCCCAAAGTGGTCGACTGCTATCTCTTCCCATGTCCCCTCAGGCAGTGCTGTCATGCACAGTGGTTCGGGTGTAGTGTGGGGTTTCATGACTGCACATGTGGGGCAGTTCTTGAGTAGTTCTTCTAGTGTCTAGCTGTGGAAACCAGTTTTTGTCTTAACATTCTTTTTGTGGACACTATGCCCCTGAGTCCTTCATGGGCTAGCTCCAGGACTTTCCGTCGCAAGTTACGTGGTATCACGAGTTTGGTGCCTTTTAGCAGCAGACCCTCTTCTGACTTTGCAAGTTCTTCCTTCACTGCTAGGAAGCATGTGATGTCTTGCCTTGTATCTTCGCTTACTGTGTCTTTAAGTTGTTTTGCTTGTTTCCACCGCCCCGTCTCCAGGCATCTCAGTATGATTTGCACTCCTTGGTCAGCATTGGATTCACAAATTATTTGATCCATGTCGAGACCCTGGGGCGTCTGGATGACATATCTTATGTATTGATCTGCTATGGACAGCTATGATTCGCATTCTTCTCGTGGATGGCGTGAGAGAAAATCGGTGGGGTTTTGCTCTTTGCTTGGCCTGTGTGTTATGGTGAACTGGTAGTCCTGGAGGCGGAGTGCCCACCTCGCTATCCTGGGTAGCATTTTGGCTTGTTGCTTGCCGTATATGAAGATCAATGTCTGGTGATCCGTGACTACAACGAATGGTTACCATAGAGAAATAAGTGGAAGTGTTTGCAGGCCCAGACTACTGCTAACCCTTCTGTCTCGGCCTGAGAGTATGCCTGCTCGGTCTTGGATAGACTTCGGCTGGCATATGACACAATGTGTTTTTCATGTCCTTCCTTGTCATCCAGTTGCGTGAGAATGGCTCCAAGGCCTACTGGACTTGCGTCTTCTATGAGTTCTGTGGGGTTTTTTTGGGTCAAAGTAAGCCATATTCTTACGTCCGAGATGCGGTCCTTGATGACCTGAAATGCTCCCTGACACCGAGGTGAGCAGACAAATTGAGTGTTGAGTTTGGTGAGGGCTCTGAGGGGCTCACTGACGGATGCATAGTCTCTGATGTACTGAGTGCAATAGCTTGCAAGACCGAGGAAGGGTCTGAGGTGGAGGTGAGTGGCTCAGCTTCCCCGAGTGCGCTAATCTTCTCTGGGTCTGGTGTCATGCCCTTTTCCGAGAAGATGTGTCCAAAGAATCGAAGTGTTTGCTTCTGAAATTTACACTTCTCCTTGTTCAGGGTGAGTTGGGCCTCCTCCAAGGCCATGCATACCCTCATCAGTGTGTCGTGTTGTTCTTGTGTTTGGCCAAAAACCAGGATGTCGTTGCTGTAGTTCAGGCATTTGGGCACGTGTTTGATGACGTTATAGATTTCTGCCTGAAATATTTCTGCCGCTGATACGCCAAAGCTTAATTGCTTGTATCGGTATAGCCCGAGGTGTGTGACAAAGGTGGTTATGTAGCGGGACCTCTTGCTGAGTTCTAGCTGGTGATAACCTTTGTTCAGGTCCAGTTTAGAGAAGACTGTTGCTCCGTTTAGATGATGTACCATGTCGGTAATTCGGGGGGGGGGGGCTTGGTGGCGTTCCCTCAGGATGGCTTCATTTGGTCTTTTCATGGCTACACATATTCGGAAGTCAGCGGAGTCTCTTTTGGGCACAGGTACTATGGGGGAAACCCAAGGCGTGGGACCTTCTGCTGGCTCGATGATGTCTGCCTCCAATAATTTTGTTAGTTCGTTTTCGACTTGCTTCTGAATGTTGAATGGGATTCCCTTATAGTGTTGGGCTACCGGTGGGACGTTGGTATCGATGTGCAGCTCGATTTGTTTATTTTTCAGTTTACCTAGGCCCCTGAACAGTGAGGGAAAGACCTGCTTGATGCTTGCGGTAGGGTCCAGATATTTATGCACCATGAGTTGATAGAGTATGTGGATTAGCTCCATTTCTATGGCCGCTTAGTCGCTTAGGATGCATCCAATGTCAGTGGCGGCTTCTACGGCATGCATGGGGATATCTTTCACGTGATCTTTGTAGCAGCATGATGCCATGAAGAATCCTTGGCAGGCCAGTGGTTTTTTTGAGCCGTAGGGGAATATTAGGGCTCGGGCTGGTTGTAGGTGAGGGGCATTCCGTATGCATTTGTACACTTCGCTGATTACATTCACTGTTACCCCTGTGTCTATTAGAAATTTGGCTGCTGTTTGGTTGATTTGTATCATGAGTATGGGGCTGTGTTCGATCGCCGTATTGTTTACTAGCGCATACAGATAACCCTTTTTCCACGGTTGTTCTTGGTGTTCTCATTTCTGCGGGCGTTTTCTTCTGAAGAGGCACTTGATGCACTGTCAGATGGCGATTGTTCTACGAGGCACCTGATGTATCGCCTGGGTCTCCTTCTTGACTTGGATGGTGTGGGCTTGCTTTCTCTCCATTCTCTTCTTTCTTGTCTTCTTTCGGGTTGTTTGTTAGCATCTGTGGCGGGCCATGTCATGGGGTTGGTGCGTCGCCCGGTGTTGGGTCGACTGACTTTGCTCCTGTTCCGGTGCAGACTTTCCGTTTCTCCCTGCTCCCCACATTTTACTGCGAAAGATTAGACACACGGCTTTGTAACGATTGTCCCCTCCACAGGCAGAGCATGCCTGGCCCATGGCAGGGCATAGCCCCTCATGTGGATATTCATGCCCAAACCTGTAGCAAAAGGGGTCGCCGTCGTTTCTTGCTGCGCCTTCTAGCTTGTGAATGTTCTCATGTTTTCCATGTGTGATCTTTGTCATCGAGGCCCTCCACCTGTGCTGCTAGTGTAGCATCCGAGCGAGCTAGGCATAGTATTTCCTCCAAGTTGCGTGGTTGTTGCAGCAGCCTCTTTCGGAAGTCGGCGCTTTCGCACCCTACTATGATCTGTGATCGGAGGGCTTCATCGTTAGAGTAGTTGTTGAAATCAGTGTTTCATTCTAAGCCTTAACCTCATTACAAAGGCGTCCATGGTCTCGCCTCTGCTTTCTTTTGTGGTGTGAAAGATGTCTTTCATAGTCCACGTTTGTGTGGGGTGTGAAGTATTCTGTGAGGGCTGTCTTCAGACTGGAGTAGGTGTCTATGGTGTTTTCTAGTATCTCGTCTAGAATGTCCCGTACGTTTGAGCCCACTGTGTGGTTTAGTAGGCTATGTTTCTGCTCATCTACTAATGGTCCAGCCGCTTTTAGGCACACCTTGAAATCCCTCAGCCACCTTTTCCATTGTGACCCGAGTGTGCTGGTGTCAGTTAGCTCGAAGTTCGCTGGTAGTTGGGACAGAAGGCTGTCCGTCATTCTTTTTTGTGATGGTCTGGCAGGGGGTCACTGGAACAGTCAGTGACTCCTCTTCCGAGATGCTCATGGGAGGTTGGCTTTTCCTTTCTCCCTCTGTAGTTGTTTTCTCCTGATGGGTCCCCTGGTGGTTTGGTGCTGGTTGTGTGTGTGTGCCAGGTGGGGGCGCTGTTGTTCTCAGGCTCTTCCCGCCTTGATTCTGGGCCCTTTGCTTCGTGATCGGATTTGGTGGGAGGATTTCTTCCCGCTCTCGTGTGAAATGGGGCCCAGGTGGGGGCGCTGTGCAGTGTGCTGGTGGGCCGCAGTTGTGGGTCTGTCCGGCCTTCGCGCTGAGGTTTTTGAAGCAGGCTGGTGTGGACTTAACTCTTTGGTGGGGCAAAAATGAGCGTGCTGCTCCCTTACCCAGCACTTTCCTTCATCATGCTGCAGCGCCTCCACCGCTCTTCGAGGTTTGTGGGCCATTGCCGTCGGCGGGAGACCTGCATTCCTCGACCGCCCGTATCACTGTAAGCGGGGAGCTGCTACTCCACCTGTGGATGTCTGTGCACACGCAGTCCTGCCTGGACTCGTGCCGTTGCCATCGGCGAGAGATGATCTTCCCTCGACCGCCCAGATCACTGTAAGCTGGGAGCTGCTGCTCCACCCGCGGATGGCAGTGTGCGCGCAGTCCTGACCGGGCTCGCGCAGGGGTGCCCAGCTGGTGGGAAGCCTTTGCGCTCGGACCCGCCTCCTTCGTGAGCTGCTCACGGAGCCGGCGGCTTGCATCTCCAGTGGCGCCGGGTGGCTTGCCACGAGTGCAGAGCCTCGGAGGTGGCAGGGCTGGTGGGGATATCAATCTGCCTCGTAACCAATGTGATGTTCCTTAAGTGGACCGCCTCACGCTACACACACGGTCAATCAGCCGTAACGTGAAAGGAGCGACCGACGGGAGCTTGGGTGCAACCCGTCGGGTTTGTGCCCGCAAATGCCAGCATGCCAAGTGTTTGCCAAAGACGGGAAACAGTGAGTTGTACATTTTCCATACCCCTGGAACATTCGGGGGGCAGATGTGTGGGTGGGGGTGGTTTGTGCAGTGACCGGACCGCTTTGGCATGTGAGGTGTCGCTTGCGGCGGCTAAACTTCAACTGTTGCATTTGAGAGGGTACAGATGGGCAGACATGGTATGAGGGTCAGAACAAGCTGTTTTGTGATTTGCCCACTACTGACTATGGCCAGTTCCTGCTCCTCCCAAAACACCAACTCCTGGGCAGGGTCGGACTGGGGCATAAAATTGTCTCGGCCAACATTGTAAGTGGGCCACAGTTGCAAATTGCAATTCATTCCTTTTTTGACTGGACTGTTGATAAAATGTGAATTGTGCATTGTAATGAATATTGGGTAACCCTGGTCAAAACGACTAGCTGCACAGTTCAAACTGGCCCACAAGTGGCCCAGTTTGACCCAAAAAAACTGGCCCACACCAGCATTTTGTTTGGTTTTGGCATTGTGCTATAGGCCATTCCGAGTCTGCTCCTAGGAACTCTGAGCTCGCTTTAAGCCAGCCTTACCATCAAAACTTTCCACTTGAAATGTCCGACGGTGGCTTTTTCTAAAAGAGAGTGAATTTGACTTGTAAACCCGCTACTGGTGTAAAAAAAATGTCTCAACCAGGTCTACCATCTGCTCCTGTATGTAAGCACTATGTGTGTTTCACTAAAGTCCTGTTAAAAACCAGCCGTGGCAAAGCCAACCGTTTTGACTTGTGTATGTAATGTAATGGCCAGTTAATGGCACTGCGGCTGTGCCTGGTAAGTTTGCCATGCCTAAACAAAATCCCAAACTGACCACCCCTGCTGCTTTTGGAATTGCCCCTTTTTGGGGCTTGTGAGCTTTGATTGCCTCATCTTGGCTGCAGGCCTGTTTTTTGAGGCACTGTGTCTCTTATGCCTAAAGTTTGGGGTCTATAATTGGGGAGAATGGACTTAAGTTCGGGCTCAAATCAGACTAGTTGTGGGTGAAGCCCTTAACCCCTCAACTGCTGAGCTTTAATCAAGGGTATTCAAGAAGGACCCTACCCTCAGTGGCTATTTTTACTAGTATAGAATCGTTATGGCTCTACCTGTTCTATTGGGTAGAGGGCAACCGCCTCCGATTCCCTAACGAATCAGCTCAAAGGACCCTTCGTTCTTTAATTGGACTCTCTTACAGCACCTTGGTTGGGGTATAACATTGGTGTTAACTTAAAACAATCCAGACCGCAGTTGGAACTTTTGGTGTGTGTGGGAGGAGCAAAGCCTTTCTGCGTCTTGATGATCTTGGTTAGCCCCGCGCAATCTGCATACTCACCACTCATTGGCTGCACCGCTAGCGAGTTGGGTCCGTTAGTCCTCCCCATTGAACACAAAGGACGGTAGCCTCAAGGTACAACCAGTTCTGCTGGCTGTCGGCAGGTTTTAAGTGTGGTCAGCCAGTGGGTTCAGTTACATGCCATGCCTAAATGCTGTGAGGTGGCTGGGGCATCGGCCTAGCTGTAGGCCATGGCCGATAGCCTCTGTTCAAGTTTTGCTGCCTGTCAAACTGTAGTGCAATAGCTTTATGGTAAGGGTGTTGTGAAGCAGAGTTTACTTTCGTACTTTGGTGGTGGTTTCACCTAGCACATCTGTCGAGGAATGGAGTGAAAGGTGGGTGTGTTTTGGGGGGGGGCGATGCTTGTAGGGTAATCTCTAGGAGCATGCATGTCTAATACACTAATGCAGACCCCACATGTATTCATGGTGGGCTGTGGTGGTGTGAGTGACCAATCTGTATTGAACTATCTGAGCAGGTGTGAACTCTGAGTTTGTGATGGGCTAGAAGCCGAGACGTTCCTGGCTACTTGCCCGGAAGAGGAGGGAACCATTGGCATGTTTTCTCCCCTCCCCCTGGCTCCTACCGGAAGGTAGCCATCATGGGGAGTGGGAGAATGTGGGGCTGAAATATTCTGACCGTTACCCCCCCACACCCACCATATCTTCAATTTTTGAGGAATTGGATGGAAACGGATCCCATCTAAAGGTTGTGTTTTTGACTCGGAGTTAGGATAAGGGTTTTGGCGTAGCTGAGCATTTTGTTTCCAATGGGAGCTATTGCAAGCATTTTCGGTGGGGGTGATGAACCTGTGGGGGTGTGGGGGTGCACACTATGAAAGTTAGCTTTGCCACCTTCGTTGGACGAGGTCTCTATCTCATTTACAAGTACAGTTGGAATCGAGGGTTGGGGCAACTTGGTGTTCCAATGCTCCAGCTATAAAATGCATTTCTTGATGGCATGAAGTTGGTAATATGGCTTCTGGGTGGGTGGCCTACTTGATCTGGAGGTGGGTGGCCTGCTTGATCTGGAGGGTACTAGACTGCAAGTGTTGCAATGCAGATCAAGGTGTCCAGCCTTTCCTAGGCGCCTAGTGGACCATTGGAAAGCGTGGGGTCTAAGGCTTGAATGCATTGGTAGGGTTCAGGCCGGGGTGGCAACATTGGGGGCTGAACTCAATTTGGTCTTCCAAAGGTTTGGCCCCTGCACGAGCCTGGATTGCTGAAGCACACCCAAAGCACACCCAAAGTTGGCTGGCAAAGTGTAACTACACATTTAATTTGCTGTTTAGACTGGAAGGCGGTCCGAGATCCAGGTCCGCACTATGGGTTTATGAAGCCTTTGAGTGAGCTGCGACTCCAAGGTAGCTGATCATGATGAAGGGATTGCACCCGCATAAATGCTTACCCGAGACCAATTCGGAAGTTCTTTCCTAATGGGTGCTTGTTTCGATGTTTGGTTTTGATATGTGAAACAAAGTTGCATGGGGCCATCTTCTCAGGGTCCCTGCTGCATGCATGGGAGTGCAAGTCGGGGGTGGGGTGGTGCTTGCAAAAAGCACTTGGGTGCAACTGCCTTGTGTACTCTTGAAGTGGAATGCCAGTGGACCTGTTCTTCTCTGTGTGCCTGAGGATCCAGCCGGGTTAACGCCAGTGTTTGAGGTGGCTCTCAAGTGACTGGGCCACGAGTAGTTGGTAGCACGAAAAGGAATGCCAGGTTCAGTTGGCCATGGGTACCCCCCTTCAGTAACAGGAGCCTCTGGCATAAAGGCTACTTTTGGTTTCCACATCTTTAACCAATTTAGAAATTAGCAAGATTTCATCTTGGCCCAATTTCCTGAACACAATGCCACACTTGGTCATTATGGCATGATCGCACTCTGATCTTCTAGAAAGCCCTCATGGAACATTGTTCAGACTTGACTTGCATGGAAGCTCTGACCCTCCTTTCTGAAACGGGGTCCTTCAATTACTTGTAACTCCAGGGTGTGTGGGGAGGAGGGTCATGAACATCTTGTGTATTTTTTCTTCCACTTCTAGAAGTGTACATTCGAAGGGATTGTGTCCTCCGACGTATTCCTCATCTTGGATATCTCCTTCCAGCTCTGCTGGCCTCGGAAATTTTTTTCTCTAGAGGGCGCTGCGCGTCGACGTCCTCCGAGTCGATGTCCCTCGACAGCCGCCGTATCGACGTCAACGTCATCCTGCCTATAAAGGCTGCACGCAGCGTCCGTTGCTCAGTTCCGTTTTCCGCGCTTACTCAGTGCCTCGGAATACCGTTGCTCAGTTTTGTCAGGTTAAACCTATTTACCTCGAGTTATTCGATCCGTACTCGATGGCTTCTTCGTCGGAACCGACAACTCCTCGATCCAGCTTCAAAAAATGCCGAGATTGTGGGAAAAAGATGTCGCTGACTGACCCTCACAGAGTTTGTGTGTGGTGTTTGGGAGCTGAACACCATTGTTCGGAGTGCGAGGACTGTATGTCCATGACAGCTAAGGCCCTGAAGGAGCGTAGGGGGAAGCTGGAGAAAGGTAAGACTTTTAAAGCTTCTTCTTCGTCGACGAAGTCGAGACATTCGTCTCCTCGTCACCATTCGCGCTCCAGGTCTCGGAGTGGGTCCCATCACTCCTCGAGATCGAAGCACTCGAAGAGGAGACGTCGAAGATCCCCTTCTCCGTCTTCCTCTGTTTCGCCAAAGAGAATCCCTTGCCCCACGAAACATAGTCCCCGGGCTGAATGGGAGGAATTCTGCAAAAATATTATGAGCGTCTTCGAGAAAGCGGCCTCGACCCCCTCGAAGACTTCCGAGAGCAATGCTCTGGTCGGAAGACCCGAAGGTCAAAAACGCCGCGAGTCGCCAGTACCCGGCGAAGGAAACCTCTTGAGCGCGTCTCGAACCCTCGAGTAGGACTATGACCTCCAAACCTTCTTCGAAGGTTCCGTCGACGCCGAGGTCGGTGTCTTCGACGCCGTTGTCGAAGGGACCTTCGACACACGCTTCTGTCGACTCGACGCCAGCTTCGACACCGGCGTCGACGCCAAGAAAAGTCACGGTCACGACACACCCAGTGACTATCCCCAGGTCCTCAATGACGATGGCTTCGAGATTGTCTAGTAGAATCCCAATTCTGTCAAGGTCATCGAGGCCTCCGCCTTTGTTTTCAACGCCACGCTCGAAGCCTTCGGCGTCGACGACATTGACGTTTTCGAGGCCGATTATGACAAGTTCGGCACCCTCTGCCTTGGAAATGGGATTTACACCCTTTGAGTTCAGAACAATTGAGAACTATGTCCTCAATTATGGAAGAGGGTGAATTGTCTGAACAGGAAGACACATTTGAGTTGCAGGGACCTGTAACCCCAATTGGTGAGGAATTTTCCTCTGAAGAACGCAGGTTAAAGGATCTTCATGATTCCTTACATGAGGCAAGTAGGTTAGACACTTCCCCTGAGGTGGAGTTTGCTAGGCCAGACCCGGGGTAGCATGCTGAAACCCCCTTTAGAGCCTTAATGGCCGGGATCACAGAGTTTATGGGGTGGTCTGCACCTTCACAATCTTTCCAACAAGATGTCCTCACGGATATTCTTGACAAAGGCCCACAGGAGGATCCTGTGGTGCCTTTTCATAAAGCTCTTCAGAGGAAGATTGACGAACTGGGAAACCCCAGATGTCGTCCCGGCAGTAAATAAAAAACTGTCTACAAAATACAGGGTATCCTCTACAGACCCGGAGTTTTTGTCAAAGCACCCATCCCCAGAAAGTCTGGTGGTACAGGCGGCATCTTCTACCGATGTCAAGACGGCTTATCCTACCGTCCCACAGGACAGGGACGATAAAAAATATGATGCTATGGCAAAGAAAGTTTTTTCGCCACGTAGCATGGCGTTAAAATCTGTTAATGCTACTTGCACCCTTGCTAGATTCAGCCGTACACTTTGGGAGTGTGCTTCTACAGCGGCTGACTGCATCCCGGAGGGAGAAGAAAGGGAGGCGTTCCTGAATATCATACAGGAGGGTAAAGACGCTATGTGCGAATCCCTCCAGACGGGCATTGATTCGGCTGACAGTATCAGCAGAGCAATGGCGGCAAGTACAACAACCAGGAGATTCGCTTGGTTGAGAGAGTCTGGTTTTGCCCCAGATGTGCAAGCCAGGCTCTTGAACATGCCATTCGATGGCTCTCCTTTGTTCGGGAAAAAGGCGGATGACAGTTTAGAGAAACTGCAAACTTCAAAAGCAGCAGCAAAATCCCTAGACGCTGCAATCCGTCAGACACCTTTTCGTCCCACAGGAACCTCTGTGAGGGGCAAGTCCTTTCGCTTCTACTCCGCATTCGGAAGAGGTAGAGGACGACCGGCTCAAAGGGGACAAAGAAGAACTACCCCAGCTGGACGGGGTAGATATTCAAAAGCCGCAGCAACAGCAGGTGCCTCTTTACCATCGGCATCTGCATCAGCCGCCCCAAAACCACACTGAGGACTTCCCTCACAGGACACCTGTAGGAGGCAGGTTGACTCAACATCTGGCGGTATGGCAGGCTATCACGTCAGATGCTTGGGCATTGGAAACAGTTGCCCAAGGTTACTGCCTGCCTTTTCTACGCATACCTCAGAGTCATCCACCGGGGCTCAGCTCTCAGAAAGCTCCAGATCCGCTCCTCTTGCAGGAAATTTTGGACCTGCTAGAGAAAGGTGCCATAGAACCGGTACCTATAGCGGAGAGGAACGAGGGCTGGTACTACCCTTATTTTCTCATTCCAAAGAAAGACGGAGGACTGAGACCCATCTTGGACTTACGAGAATTGAACAAATTCCTCAGGAAAGACAAATTCAAGATGGTCACTCTTTCTCAGATCCTCCAGGCCCTTCAGTTCCAGGACTGGTTGGTATCTCTGGACCTTCAGGATGCTTATTTCCATGTGCCTATCCATCTCAAACACAGGAAATACCTGAGTTTCGCAATTGGCAACTCTCACTATCAATTTCGAGTGCTGCCATTTGGGCTGACCTCCGCCCCGAGGGTCTTCACCAAGTTAATGTCGGTAGTGGCGGCAAGTCTAAGGAGGGAAGGGATTCACGTCTACCCCTACCTGGACGATTGGTTGATCAGGGCTGTCTCTTCAGAACAAGCTCAGATCCAGCTAAATCACGTGTGCCACTCCCTTCACAAACTGGGCTTCTCCCTCAATTTAAAGAAGTCACAAATGATACCATCGCAGAGACTCCAGTTCATAGGAGCGATCCTGGTTACTTCCCTGGGAAAAGCCTCGCCACCAGAGGTGAGGGCTCAAGATATTCTACAGATGGTTACCAAGTTCCAAGATGCCCAACGTCTCCCAGCCTTCGACTTTTTGAGGTTGCTAGGCCTCATGGCATCCTTCATTTTCCTAGTGCCAGAGGCTCGCCTGAGAATGAGATCCCTCCAGTGGGCACTGAGGACTCAGTGGTCACAATTCTCAGGGAGAATGACAGATCTTCTTCAGGTTCCCGACAGGGTGGCTCGAGACCTTCAGTGGTGGGCCTGTCAGGAGAACATTCTGAAAGGAGAACATTTTTTGGCAACCCTGGCCGGAGATAACAGTAGTCACGGATGCCTCACTCACGGGGTGGGGAGCCCACGCCAACGACTTGACCATCAGCGGTCGTTGGTCTCCATCGGAGTCCAGACTACATATCAACCTGTTAGAGCTGAGAGCCATCAGACTTGCACTGAAGGCGTTCCTGCCAGCTGTACAAGGGAAAAACGTCCTGATAATGACGGACAGCACAGTGGCCATGCATTACCTCAACAAAAGAGGAGGCGTAGGATCACTACCCCTGTGCAGAGAGGCGATGCAGCTCTGGTTTTGAGCAATCCAAGAAGGAATCTCTCTATCGGCAGTTCACCTAGCCGGAGAGAAGAACTTGACAGCGGACGCTCTGAGCAGGCAGAGCACAGTCTCCCACGAGTGGGAACTAGCTCAGGAAGTCCTTCAAGAGATCTTCGCCCTTTGGGGAACCCCTCAGGTGGATCTTTCGCCACCAGCGTCAACAGGAAATGCGATCTGTTCTGCTCAAGGGAATTTCCCCCGAGAGGATCTCTGGGAGACGCGTTCCTAGTGGACTGGGAGTTTCCGCTTCTGTACGCGTTCCCACCGGTCCCTGTCATTCCTCAAATGATCAGGAGGTTGAGAAGATTCCGGAGAACCATGATCCTATTTCCCCCTGATTGGGCCAGGAATACGTGGTACCCGGACCTTCTAGACTTGTCCATCTGCCCTCTAATTCGACTTCCACTCAGAGAGAACCTACTCTCACAGAAGGGAGGTCAGGTTCTCCATCCAGACATCAAAACCCTCAACCTTCACGCTTGGCTTCTGAAAGGTTGAGGTACAAGGATTGGGACCTCCCTAATGATGTTATGGAGGTGTTGCTTTCGGCAAGGAGGCCAGCAACAAAGTCTTTATACCGCTGCCGTTGGAACAGATTTTGCAGCTGGTGTAGAGAACAGAATATCGACCCTTTTTCATGTGGTACACCAATGGTTTTGTCCTTCCTTCTATATTTGGCGAGTTCAGGCCTTCAAGTTGGCACCATTAAGGGCTATCTCGCAGCGCTATCCACCTTTAAGTGCACTGCGGAAGAAACATCCTATTTCAAGTTACCCTTGGTAATACAGTTTCTAAAGGGGTTAACCAATGTTTATCCCCCAAAACCATTCCAAGTTCCCCTATGGGATTTAAACTTAGTACTAACTTTCCTGATGGGCACACCTTTCGAACCACTCCATTCTTGTTCGTTAAGATTCCTTACCCTTAAAACTGTTTTATTAATAGCACTTACATCTGCTAGAAGGGTGAGCGAATTACAAGCTCTTTCTTGTAAACCCCCTCACACAATATTTCACAAAGACAAAGTTGTCCTGCAAGTGAAGCCTAATTTCCTCCCAAAGGTGGTTTCTGAATTCCATATCACTCAGAAGATTACCCTACCATCTTTCTATCCTCCTCCTCATCCAGTGGAAAAAGGAAGAGAGGTTACACAGGCTAGACCCTAGAAGGGCTTTAAGTTTTTACATCAGTAGACTAGCCAGGATAAGACAGGCAGACCAGCTGTTTGTAGGTTACACAGGTCACAAGCTGGGGTTACCAATAACTAAGCAGACCATTTCCAGATGGATCATTCTAGCCATTCTGGAATGTTATGAACTGGCAGGAAAAGAGCCCCCTCAAAACCTTAGGGCTCATTCGACCAGAGGTATTGCAGCTTCATCGGCCCTCAAGAGGTGTGCCGGTTAAAGACAACTGTGCGGCCGCTACATGGTCGTCTGTCCATACCTTTACACGATTTTACAATTTGGATTCCTCCTCCAGTCAAGAGACTAGGTTTGGAAGGGCTGTACTGGATTCTATTCATCAATAGAAGACAGCGTGTAGTCAGTACTTCCTCCTCCAATAATAGAATACTGCTATGGGAGCCTATCTAAGATGAGGAATACGTCGGAGGACACAATCCCTTCGAAGAACAAGTTACTTCTTACCTTGTAACGTTCTTTCAACGGGATGTTCCTCCGACGTATTCCTCAACGACCCTCCCATCCATCCCCGCAGTTCTACTTCCCTTGTTGTTGCAGCTTACGCTCCTTCAGGTTGATTAGTCTACTCCAGAAAGTATTAATGTGGGCTACAAAACGGAACTGAGCAACGGACGCTGCGCGCGGCCTTTATAGGCAGGATGACGACGTCGATATGGCGGCTGTCGAGGGACATCGACTCGGAGGACGTCGACGCGCAGCGCCCTCTAGAGAGAAAAATTTCTGAGGCCAGCAGAGCTGGAAGGAGATATCTAAGATGAGGAATACGTCGGAGGAACATCCCGTCGAAAGAACGTTACAAGGTAAGAAGTAACTTGTTCTTTTAAGGAGTCCTCTGTGCTAGTAGAGGTGGGAAAAATTCCTACAGGCGAAGAGAAATTGGCTAAAAATGTTGCCCGCCATGTTCTGGTTTGGTAACTTTTTTGTTTTTCATCTCCCTTTTTTAACCGAATTTTACTAAAGTTATCCTTTCAGGCAGTAAGTATTAGAGGATACCAATTAAGCTCTGTGGCCGTTCACTGACGCAGAACATTATCCTGTGTACTTGGGAGCGTTACCAGGCACAAGCAGCAGCCCAAGAACAAGGAAGACTGACCAAGGGGAATCCAGCTCAAGAGGGCAGTTATCCAACAAGTCTGGTGACTGAGCAAGGGTTTGAGGTTCTCGGGGGCAGCCCCAGATGTGGATGAGGGGTGATGGCCACTCGCCACTTATCCAGTCCAGAGATTCTCCACCAGCAGAGAACTGGGGCCAGGGGGGTGGATGAAGGAGGAGAAACCCCGAATGGATTCTAACAGCCGTAAAGGAAACCCGAGTCTAACCAGTCCTGCAGGAGGCCCAGTCCATTAGTCCTGGATTTGGGGTAGGAATTTGATGCATGCAGTGTCTCCCCTAAATAAGATGCTTACTGAATGCTGTAACAAGGGGGGGGGGGTTGTCCTACCCTCTATGGATCTTGGGGGTGCGTGGGGTAAATTCCGTGCACACTGGTTTTAGACCCTAATGGGTGCCCGTGCAGTTTGGGCAACTGTTAAGGGGGGCAGCATCGTTGCTGCTGTCAAACAGATATCTCTAATGTACTATAGATGTACAAAATACCAATTCTTTTATACACAATTGCAGCTTTTTATTAATTAGCTGATGCTTATTTTCTTTGTGCAAAGCATTTTAGTACATTTTTTACATATAACAATCTATAATGTGCGTTGTGGAACACAGAAGCATAGTTCAACATTCACTATGACATCAATGTGGAAATAAATGGTCAAAGTAAAAGGCATGGCAACTAAAACATTCATTTATACAATTTAACTAACAGTTTGTTTGTGAGCGGAAATGTTTCATGCCACTGAGTGTGCAGAACACAGGGTGAAAGTTCAGATGCAGGGGACGTTGGAGATCAGTCTCCTATGCCCGGCTAAAGTCGACCTCATATTTGGTATTTGCTGAATGCTGCCCGCCAGTCTAACTACACTCCACATTTTAATAGCGGCTAGAACCAGCCAGGGGCCCACCCACTCAATGCATATTGAGCTTGCCTTGGGGAGAACCAGGCTAACCCAGTTTAAACTGCTTGAGATTGAAGGGTTGGTTAAGAGTGGCGACGTCACAATGGCCATCTAGGGGTCTACTTTTTGCCTGCAGAGAAAAGAACACCACAAATGGTGGGAGAACTACTTTAATGAGGTGATTGTCCTCATTTGTGAAGCCAAAACTAAATGCAGCTACCACAAGCCGCCTCCGAAGCACAAATTGTGATCGAATCACCATGGTATACTAGTGGGGGTGCTGTCATGTTTCTATGACAACACATGCAAGAAAGGGTTGCCATGGCAAGGGGTAGGCATAGTAAAGTGTACAAGTGAAAAGAATGCAAACTTGGGTAACCTGTGTAGTGGGTGCAAAGAACTCCAACAATGGAATCCTAACACCTTGCACAGCTTCTGTCCAAGTTCTTGGTGACAGCATCACTTTGAAATTGGACTACCATTGCGAATCAAGGAAACCAGCTTCAAGGCGCACAACTAGCCATGTGTGCAGTGAATAGGATAGTACACCCACCCATTCAATCAGTCCCCATTACCCTGTTTGGGACCTCCTTTCCACCAGTACTGGAGATTGTCCCATGAGGTTGAGTAGATGGCAGTCCCTGTCCTGCCGGCTGTGGGTTAGCCCAGGTTCAGGAATTGCTATAGTTTGGCTAGTTGGTCTAATGCTCTCGTGGAATAGCCTTCTAGGTCGTGGGAGGTGGCCATGCCCACTGCTCTTCCCTCTAGATACTTTTCCTTCTGTTTTTTCTCTCCAGGCCCTTTCTTGCCTATGATGGGCAGAAGCGCCGCAGGGTAAGGTCTTGCTGCCCACCACGTGTGCCCTTTTTTTTCTTTTTTTTTTCTTGTGATGGGTGGTTCCAGCTCTTGTTGTCCTCGGTTCTCCGTGCTATGGGCTCCACCTCCCCGCTTGAGGCTTACTGAGATGTTGGGTGCTGTTCTGTGGTGTACCCTCTGGGGGGAGCTTCTCTGCGGTCCATTCGCTAGCCCTGCTTGCGGTTTGTCCTTCCCCTAAAACCAAACGTTTATCAAACTAACAGCATCACAATGAGGATTTAGCGTCCTTCTGCAAACTACTGGAAATCTGGCTCTTCCCCTAAAATCAACCGGTTTTCCAAACTAACAGCATCACAATGACACCGACCCAACAAACTACCTGATGCGAGAAATTGACAGCTGATAAACTCGAATGTAAACGAGAAAGACAAACAGAAATAAACGAGTAAAGTTGATCAAAACAGTGAAGTGGATAATATGAATAAATCATTGGGAAAATAAAGAGATCTAAACTGCTGAAATGTACATACTGAATGAGGAAGAACGAAGTGAATGGTGTGGATGAAACGGTTAGAATGGATGAAGCGTATAGAACCGATGAATGCACTGAGTGGAAGAGTGCATGAGTGGAAGAACCGACTAGATAGATCAAATTGAGATCGGATGAGTATACAGAATAGATGAACATACAAAACAGGATGAGTGTGTAGAGCGGCTAGGTGTATAGAGCGGACAAGCGTGTAGAGCCGATGAGTGTGTGAATACAGAGAAGCGAATAGAACGCAGGAGTCCATAGAACTGATCACTATACAGAACGGACGAACATATAGACCAGACGAACGTTGGAACACGGATGAGTGTGCAGAGCGGATGAGCGTTTAGATTGCATGGGCGTACAGAGCGGACGAGTGAAACGCCTGATCTCGAACACCTGAAACGAATAAAAGTGCATAGAACGGACTTGATCGCATAGAATTGCGTGACGCACGTGATTTGCCATGGAATGCAGGGAACATTTGAAAGAGCATACATCCCATCATACCACACCCCACGCTTACTCTCCTCTTTACACCACCACTCAACTAGAACACATAGATACTATGACACCATTCGGTATAACTGTTCTCATATCAACATCTCGCGCTCACTCCCCATCACGCTATGTAAACACTGCTGGTTACACCACCCCTCCCCCCCAGCCAGGCGTTCTCCTCAGGCCTAACGCAGCCACACTCGGTCTGGATTAATCCTGCCAGAGCGAACACATACTCCTGATCTCAACCACCACACCTACCGCTATGAAGCAGCTACTCCACCACACCTACCGCTATGAAGCAGCTACTACACGAATTCCGCACCAGCTGCACACATACCTGGTGCGCACACGCACCTTTGGACTCTCTACTCTCTACTGACTCGAACTTCGGTTCCCAAGAGCGTTCAAGCTACCAGCGCCTTCAGGCCATACCAATGGTATGTAAGGCGCTATATAAATGCAAAATAACATAACATAACAACATGAATGTCAGCCAGGAACTGACGCCTTACTTTCCCTCCTTACTCCTCCCCTTCTCTCTGCCCCATGGTCCTTCCCACGTGACATGAGGGAGGTGACACCACAACGCCCCTAACTTGCCTATTTGTTGGGAACTGGAAATAGTGACAAAGGCGACACCTGTAATGATGCCTATAGCACGAGAAGCCTTCGAAGCAAAGTACCCATATGTGAGAAATGAAGATTGCACGTGTGAAGAGGACAGAAGAAAATGAAAAACTTTTATAATTGTACAGATGCAGTAACACAAGTAGATTAAGTGTTCGTGAAGGCTGGCTATACGTAGTGAGTAGTGCAGGCGGTTCCGCCAAGATATCTATATGCATAGGAAACGTATTTTAGCGACCTGAAAGTGTGGCGCAGTAGAATGAACCCAGCTGGAGATGGAAGGACAATCGAGAAGGTCTGCATGACCCAGTGTCAAGGATTGGGGCAGCCAAGAAATGGTTATCTATCATGGAAAGATCCAGTGAACAAGAAGGCAACAGCGGAGCTCTTGTTAAGGTGTGGCAGAAGGACAGTGAGTGCCAGGTTTTATTTGTTTAATACCAGTAAATACAACAAAGGAGCTCAAAGCATGGTCTCCAGTCACATGGTCAGATGAAAATAGATTTTAGGTGGGCTATGCCGAGACCAGAAGATAAGAACATGCTCACACTCCCTTTTATTCTCACGCATAGAGATTTGAAGCAAGGACGAGTTCAAAGGCCTAATTGAATGGCAGACAGTAAGAGTGATGGATGATGAGCTAATTGGGTGGGGCGGCATGGTCAAGTCCGACCCACCAGCACCTGGGGTACCAGCTTGCATGCTACTTACGAGTAGAATATTCCAGATGGGTATAAGTGTGCGAACCAATTATAGAGGGCCCCGTACCAAAGAGCACTATAGTTTAGAGACCCAATGAGACGTCATTTATTTGACTCGCACAATGACTTGCACTTCTAGGTGGGCAGAGTTGTCCACCTGACAGTAGAGACCCAATCAGAACCTCCAACCCCATAGAAAGTATACCTAGATGTTTCCCGTTACCCAATCACAGTTCCACATACGTTTTCTTAGTTTGCAACGTAGTATCATGTCAATGATGACGAATTTCTAGTATATAAGTGTTTATTAAATACGTGGAGATCTTACTGCCAAGATATCGTTGATGTCCATGGTACTCCCTGTTTTAGATAATATTTGAGTCTTTTACCAACTTCCAGAGACTGTTTAATTATTGATGTTTGAGTAATGTCTGCATCCCCATCCACCCTGTAGCGTGTTACCTTGTCTTAAAGGACCTCTATTATGGGCCATTTAGAAAAACATTTCCAGGGCGACGTTTATTTCCCAATCCAGCCCTGACGAGATGTATGCTTAGGAGTGTCCTGGCTAAAATCTATGGTTACTTAACAAATAACTTTGATAGAGTGAAGTCTGCCCTCCTAACGCAGGTACACCCATACTTGTGCTTAATCTTAATGAATGAATATGAAGATGTGTTCTGCTGCCATGTACCAGAGAACCAGTTAATTTTAAAGTTTTACAATACAGTACACCAGTGGAGGATTTGTGCCAGATTTGTGCTCTGCTCTGGCAAAAATGGTCTTGCCGGATTGGCACTCCATCTAGACCCGTGGCCCAAACCGCCCCTCTGCCACTGGACTGTTTGCTTTTTGTGACAAAATGCTCTGCAGTCTGCGAAGGAGCCCGATGCTATGCTCCGAGAACTGTGACTCTGCGTTTGGACTAAGCACTGCCTGCCTGACCCATTCCAAAAAAATGATTGGCTGTTTGCTAATCCTTATGATTGGCCTGAAGCTGAATAGCAGCTTCAACTTCCAATCATAAGGAGGAACAAAAGCAGGCAATCGTGTTCGAGGAAGTGAAGTGCCTGTGTCATACATACCTTGCTGGGATCCTCTTCTGCCCCGTAGCCATCTTGTAGTGCTGAGCCCTGCTTTGCCAACTGCCACGTCTTCCATGCTTCCTGCTACTTTAGGTAAGAAAATATTGTGCTTATGTTTAAAGTTTTAACAGGCAGTGATGGTAAGAATTATGTTCCTTTCTTCCCGCCGGTGCTCGCAAGGATAATATTCCTTGGAAAGAAAGGAAAATAATCCTTGTGAGCACCGGTGTCCATTAAATGGACTTAGAAAACAATATAAAGGCAGCTGTGAGGTTAAACAGCTAAGCGCTTTCATGTTTACCCTCTCATCTGCCTTTATATTGTTTTGTAAATGCTGGTGCTCGCAAGAATTATTTGAAATCACAATTATGTTTCCAGTTTGGATATTTGATTGGTTTGCCACAAATCCAGAGCATCAATTATGTCACATCCAGTGAGTAAATGGCAAGTGGATTCCAGTTTCGACTCACCAGAGAACCTACATAGCCTGTTAACACTCTGAACATTAGCCCAACGACCAGTGATTTCCAAGGATTTTGCTGCATAAAATTTCTCTGATAATCCCACACCAAATGATTGCCAACCAAGTTTTTAATATGCCGAAGAATTGACAGTCTTTCAAGGATGTATGGACAGTAGTCAAAGTCAGTAGATTTAGTAGCCACATTGACTATCAAAGACTCTGAATTGTGGGCCTTGAGTGTCGCCCTCATAAGCCACTTAAATGGTAAGAGAGACATTGCAGTTGAAATATTCATGGATTGAAGGCGCCATGGATCATATAGATGGTGTAAATGTTTCCATTTAAGGTAAAATAGTAGTATAGACATTATATATTATAATATATATATTATATAATATAATATATATATTATATTATATAATATTATATTATAAGCGTCGAAAAAGTTTTCCTACGGGAAAGAGTCTATATAATGTACCGGGGATTCCCAGCCTGACGACGGGGAATATTCTAAGCATGTGAATCCATGAAAGATACCAATGCTGGAGAAATGGAGTTACAGGTAAGAAACTATTCCCTTATATATTATTCCCATCAATGAATTTGGATCTGCGTTAGCCAACTTCCAATATAAGGTAAGAGGTGACAGCACTGTTCGGCTAGTAATTGGTAGAATGTCAAATTCCAGATACGGCAATTCAAATTAAACAAATACTGGCAGTCTGAGCAGCCTCTTTAAAGATGATAATTCAGTTTGTTGTACAGCTTCCATCACACAGTGAGCCCAAACATCTATGCCATAGCTGATCATGGAGGTAATTTTCATAAGGTAGTTCTTTAAGAGGGCATCCACTGAGAATCCACCTCCTTTTACCGCAAATGAGCAGAGAGCGCCAGTAGCTTGGGCACAACGCAGCTTTAATTTAGAGACCTGGTCTGCACTCTTCATGTTAGAATTAAAGACCATTCCAAGATAGGTGTACTGATAAACTACTTCGATGATAACTACATTTAGGCTCCATCTAACAGATTTCCCTTGTTTGCGGGACAGCTTAAACAATATAATTTTCCTCTTATCAGTGTTCTTTTTCAAGGAGTTATTTGTAGAGAAGACACGTAGCGATTCTAGAGCAAGCTGTAGGCCTGATGGAGTGAGGTCTAGTAAGAACATTTCGAATGGATTGTGTCCTCCCACGTATTCCTCATCTTGTGATAAATAGTTATCTCCAGCTTCGCTGCTTCGGAAAAAAAAATTCTCGGCAGAGGGCGCTGTGCTCGAGGTCGTGGCGTCGATTGTCCCTCGACGTACTCCGTACTCTGTCGACGTCACCGATGGTATAAGTAGCTCGAGCCGCGCCCGTTGCTTCAGTTGCGTTTTTCCGATCGCTTCGCTATCGAACGGCGCGCTTCTATTTTCTGTAAAGAAAATATCATCTTCGACACCCAGAACTGGGTTTAAAAAGTGTGCAGATTGTGGATCTAAGATGTCGATCACCGATCCCCATCGGATTTGTCTCTGGTGTCTCGGTTCCAGTCACCAAACCGACGACTGTGGGTCCTGCCAATCGATGACTGAAAAAGCTCTTCGTGAGAGAGGTAAACTGTCGGTGGGGAGGGAGGCCTCAAAAAAGGTTTCGTCAAAAAGACATAAGAAAGCGACTGATTCTAAGGGATCGGATCGCCATAGGCACTCAAAGAGATCTCGATCTAGGAGTAGATCGAGACATTCTTCGTCGTCATCGAAAAAAATGAAGAGGAGACATAGATCTCCCTCATCTTCTTCAGAGTCGACCGAAGAAATTCGTTGTCCGACTAAATCGGATTCTCCCAGTAAGTGGGAAGAATTCCGCAAAAAGATGATGGAGGTTTTCGAGAATGCGGCCTCGACCCCCTTGAAAGAACCTCGAAAAAGCCATACCCCTAAAGTCGCTGCATTGGACGACAAAGGGAAGTCCAAGGCTACTATGGCCAAGACCAGTAGCGTCGAGGAATACAAAAAACCTCGAGTCGACGTAAAACCGTCGAAGAATCTTCGAGAGTCGAGCACCTCTCCGGTGCCGGCCAAGAAACACAAGTCGTCTAAGACTTCGACAACTTCGTCGACGCCCTTGACGTCGATAATTTCAACGCCAAAGCCAAATGCGTCATCGACGCCATTATCAAAGTCATCTTCAAAGACTTCGAAAACACCCTCGAATACTTTGAGGGATTTGCCATTTCCTTCGAAGCAGATGGAAGAGGAAGAAAGGAGATTCACTCCTTTTCCCAGATCAGACTTTTTCAAATCTATGTCTGCAATCTATGTAGAGTCTGCTTCGGAAGAAGACGAGGTTACTCCTTTGGGAGTTACTTATGGTACAAGAAAAGTTCCTGAAGAACTTATTGACCAGGAATCTAGAATGAGAGACCTAAGTGATACTCTACATTCCTGCAGTGGAGTTGACACATCCCCAGAATTAGAGTTCGCCAAACCTGATCCTGCAGAGCATGCAGATGCTGGGTACAGGGGTCTTATGACCAGGGTAGTTGAATAAATGGGTTGGGGTAATACTTCACCCATTTTTGAACAAGATGACATAACGGATATTATCGTCAAGGGACCTCAGAAGGATCCTGTTCTCCCTTTTCACAGGGCCCTTCAAAGGACTGTGGAGAAAAACTGGGAGAAACCAGAAACTATTGCTGCTGCAGATAGCACTTTTCCAAGAAAATATAGACCAGCTGGAACGGATCCTGAATATTTGAATAAACATCCGACTCCAGAGAGTTTAGTCATTCAAGCAGCATCTACTTCAAAACAAACTGCTTATCCAACTATCCCTCCAGATAGAGAGGATACAAAAATGGACGCCTGGGCACGTAAAGTTTTTACTTCAGGCAGTATGGCACTTAAGTCGGCAAATGTCACCTGTACCCTAGCCAGGTTTACCCATACCCTGTGGGACTGTATTTCGGCGGTGGCTGGTCATATTCCGGAAGGCGAGGAAAGGGAAGGCTTCCTGAATATGGTCAAAGACAGGAAGGAGGCAATGGGGGAATTCCTCCAGTCTGGACTGGATACTGCTGATAATATCAGCAGATCCATGGCTGCAAGCGTTGTGCTACGCAGATTTGCGTGGTTGAGGAAGTCGGGATTTGCACCGGACTCCTCAATATGCCCTTTGATGGCTCGAGGCTCTTTGGCAGAAAGGCTGATGAAAGCCTAGAAAAACTTCAGACCTCGAAAGCGGCAGCTAAATCACTTAGCGCCTCTTGCGCCAGCCTCTAAAACCCTATACCGGCTCATCTTCCTGGAGGGGTCGTTCTTTTCGATACTACTCCTCTTTTAGTAGAGGAAGAGGACAGGCTTCTCAAAGGGGCAAAAGGAACTTCCCTCGTGGAGCACGAGGAAGAGGTGCAAAATCAGCCTCAGGAGCGGCATCTGTACCCTCAGCCACTCCTGCAGCCGCCTCCAAATCCCTCTGAGACCTTGTTACACAAAACGCCAGTGGGAGGCAGGATCTCTCAACATCTGAAGGAATGGCGGGGCATTACCTCAGATGCTTGGGCACTGGAAAAAGTAGCCCAAGGTTACTGTCTCCCCTTTCTAAAAAGGCCTCAGAATCATCCACCGGGAGCCAACTCCGCCAAAATTCCGGATCCACTCCTGTTGCAGGAAATTTTAACCCTGCTAGAGAAAGGTGCCATAGAACTGGTACCTGTAGCGGAGAAGAACAGGGGTTGGTACTCCCCATATTTTCTCATCCCAAAAAAGGACAGAGGACTGAGACCCATCTTGGACTTCAGAAACTTGAACAAGTTCCTCAGGAAGGACAAGTTCAAGATGGTGACTCTTTCTCAGATCCTTCAGGCTCTCCAACTCTAAGATTGGTTGGTATCATTGGACTTTCAGGATGCTTACATTCATGTGCCAATCCATCCAAAGCACAGAAAGTACCTGAGGTTCGCGATTGGCAATTCTCATTATCAGTTTCGAGTTCTGCCATTCGGGTTGACCTCCGCCCCGAGGGTTTTCACCAAACTGTTGGTGGTTGTGGCAGCAAGTCTCAGGAGAGGAGGTATTCACATATACCCCTACCTGGACGACTGGTTGATCAGAGCAAGTTCTCCAGAACAAGCTCAGCAACATCTTTCGATCACCTGCCACTTCCTCCACAAACTGGGCTTCTCCCTCAATTTCAAGAAGTCCCACATGATACCAGCCCAGAAACTCCAGTTTATCGGAGCAGTCTTGGACACTTCATCGGGAAAAGCCTCACCTCCCGAAGTGAGAGCTCTCCACATCTAGCAGATGGTAACAAAATTCCAGAATGGCCAAAGTCTACCGGCCTTCGATTTTCTCAGGTTGCTCGGCCTCATGGCATCCTACATTTTCCTAGTACCAGAGGCCAGGTTGAGAATGAGATCCCTTCAATGGGCACGCAAAACTCAGTGGTCCCAGTTCTCAGGGAATATGTCGGATCTTCTGCAAGTTCCGAGCGCAGTTGCTCAGGATCTTCTATGGTGGGCTTGCAACGACAACCTTCTCAAGGGAGAATCTTTTTGGCAACCATGGCCTTAGATAACGGTAGTTACGGACGCCTCACTCACGGGGTGGGGAGCACACACCAACGATGTGGCAATCAGCGGTCGTTGGTCTCCATTGGAGTCCAAACTACACATCAATCTATTAGAGCTGAGGGCAATCAGACTAGCTCTGAAGGCCTTTCTGCCCTCTGTAAAGGGAAAGAATGTTCTGATAATGACGGACAACACAGTGGCCATGTACTATCTCAACAAGAGAGGTGGTGTAGGGTCACTGCCACTGTGCAGAGAGGCAATGCAGCTCTGGTTCTGGGCTCTGGTTCTGGGCAATACGAGAAGGAATCTCTCTGTTGGCAATTCACCTAGCCGGAGAGACGAACACGGCGGCAGGCAGAGCACGGTCTCTCATGAGTGGTAGCTGGCTCAGGAAGTCCTTCTGGAGATCTTCGCCCTTTGGGGAACCCCTCAAGTGGATCTCTTTGCCACTGCGATCAACCGGAAGTGCGATCAGTACTGCTCAAGGGAATTTCCTCAAAGAGGATCTCTGGGAGACGCATTCGTAGTGGAGTGGAAGTTTCCACTGCTGTACTTGTTTCCCCCAGTCCCTGTGATTTCTCAAGTAATCAGGAGGTTGAGAAAGTTCAGTAAAACCATGATCCTAAATGCCCCGGATTGGGCCAGGAGAACGTGGCACCTGGACCTTCTAGACATATCCATCTGCCCTCCAATACGTCTTCCGCAAAGAGAGGATCTTCTCTCGCAAGAGAAAGGTCCGGTTCTCCATCCAGAGGTCAAGACACTCAACCTTCACGCATGGTTTCTGAGAGGTTGAGATACAAGGATTGGGATCTTCCGGATGACATAATGGAAATTTTGCTTTCGGCCAGAAGACCAGCAACAAAGTCTTTGTCCCGATGTCGCTGGAATAGGTTTAGTAACTGGTGCAAAGACAAGGATGTGGACCCTTTTCAGTGAGGCACCCCAATGGTGCTTTCCTTTCTGCTACATCTAGCTAATCTGGGGCTCCAGATAGGAACAATAAAAGGATACCTTGCTGCGCTGTCCATTTTCAAGCGCTCCTCGGAAGAGGTTTCATATTTCAAAATACTGTTAATAATTCAAATCTTAAAGGGGCTCACTAATGTATACCCTCCAGTACCTTTTCATGTACCAGCCTGGGACTTAACTTTAGTATTAAAATTCTTGACTTGCGTACCTTTTGAGCCTCTGCACTCATGTCCATTGAGGCTTTTGACTCTAAAAACTGTCCTCCTTGTGGCCCTATCATCAGCCCGCAGGGTTAGCGAACTTCAGGCTCTCTCATGCAAATCTCCATATACTATTTTTTATAAAGATAAGGTAGTCCTTAAAGTTAAACCTTCATTTTTGCCAACAGTAGTCTCGGACTTCCATTTGTCACAAAAAATAGTACTACCTACGTTTTATCCTCCTCATCTGGGCAAAGAAGAGGAGAGATTACACAGATTAGATCCCAAGAGGGCTCTTAGTTTTTACATCTCTAGGATGGCTAAATTGAGACAAGATGACCAACTGTTTGTGGGTTACACTAGTCAAAAATTAGGCTTATCTGTAACAAAACAGACCATTTCCCACTGGATCACATTAGCCATAGTTGAATGCTACAGACTAGCGGGAAAAGAACCACCAGTTGGGCTTCGTGCCCATTCTACAAGGGGTATGGCTACTTCTGCGGCTCTAAAGAGGGGAGTCCCGGCAGCAGACATTTGTGCAGCTGCAACCGGGAAAACAATACATACTTTTGTTAAACATTATTGTTTGGACACTGCCTCCACTAACGAGGGTTTATTTGCAAAGGCAGTTCTGCATTCTGTCCACAAACTGAAATGGGTACTCCCACCTCCAAAAAATTGATACTGCTATGGGAGCCTATCACAAGATGAGGAATACGTGGGAGGACACAATCCATTCGAAGAACAAGTTACTTACCAACTGTAACGTTCTTTCGACTGGATGTTCCTCCCATGCATTCCTCATCGACCCTCCCATCCTACCCCACAGTACAGTTTACGTTTTCTTACACTTTCCTCTCACGAAGAATGTATCGGTCATGTGACACGTCTGGGTGTTTCTCCTATATATATTTCATCGAAAAAACAGAACTGAAGCAACGGGCGTGGCTCAAGCTACTTATACCTTCGGTGACGTCGACAGAGTACGGAGTACATCGAGGGACAATCGACGCCACGACCTCGAGCACAGCGCCCTCTGCCGAGAAAAAATGTTTCCGAAGCAGCGAAGTTGGAGATGACGATTTATCACAAGATGAGGAATACGTGGGAGGAACATCCAGTCGAAAGAATGTTACAGTTGGTAAGTAACTTGTTCATCGTCAGCGTACCCGGAGCATTGACTAGCTGTTGTACCTAACTTTGGGGGGATTACATCTAGTATTGTGGAGATCATTCCCCATGTGGGAGAGGTACAGGTTGAACAATATTGCAGCCAGCCTGCAACCCTGCTTCAGACTCGTTCTAGTATTTATCCAGTCTGTCGTTCCCCCATTGTTCTCAAGCCTCACTTTAACTTTTGTGTTCCGATGTAGCAGAATGATCATCTTTAACAGCCCTGGAGGTATCCTCCAGTGGCTTAGTTTCCACCATAGCTTGGCTCGATTCACTGTGTCGAATGCTCCACTATAGCCGACATACGCCATGTAAACAGGACATTTTCTGATCAGCCATGATTGCTGTATAATAGATGTCAAAGCCGGCACATTCACTGAAGTAGAACAGCCTTTCTTAAAACCAGTTTGGTTCCAAGGTATGATGTTAACTGATTCGGCCCAGTCTACTAATTCGTCAAGCAAGACCTTGGCAAACAGTTTTGCAGAAGCATCTAACATAACCAACAGGCTGGTAATTCCTTGGACCATCATGAGATCCCTTTTTATAGACTGGTACTAGAATGCTATCGTGTCATGATTTAGGGAGACGCTGATTAGTGGCAAAGGTGCAAAATAGTTGAAGCACCTCTGTTCATAGATCCACGTCAGCCTTAATTAGGGCATTACATAGGCTGTCAGGCCCAGGAGCCCTAGAGGATTTACTGGAAGCAATTATCCGGGATATTTCTTATTTACTCTTCGTATAGAACCAATCTCCAGTTAGAAATGGATAGTCAACTTATTCAGACAACTCACACCCAATTGTTTCACTAATATGTTTAATCCAGGCATGTTCAGGGGCTCCATTAATAAAAGCCCAATGATTGCTGCTGGAGTTAACGATCTGCCAACATTTCCTTATATCGATAGTAATAGAAGAGTACACCAGCTCTTTCCATTTCTGGTGGTCACGGAATTGATGATGTGCTGACAGCCGTATTGTTGACAAAGACGTAGTTGATGATACTCTCTGTGCCAGTAGTGATGCTCGTAAGCTGTGGTGGACGATCAGAGGTGCATGCACCATTAACCATAGTAAAGCCCCTGGAATAGAGGAGAGGGGCCCATTGCATGCCTCGGGTGCAAAACTTATTGAGGTGATCAGTGGAAATCGGCCAGAATCGGACAACTGTAAATTAGTGTCATAGTCTCTAGCATCGCATGGTATTCGTGAATTAAAATCACTGCACAAGATCATGGTTGATGCAGTAAGAACAGTATCCAACCATTCCTCCAATTCCTTAATGACCATGGTATGTGCTAAGACATAGGGTGGATCATAAAGCGTGACAATCAAAAGCTCATTCCGCACCTGAGTGCTAGAGCAGGATAGCGAGCCAACTAGAATATTCAATGAGGCTATATAAACATCTGTTAATTTAAGCAGTTTCATTGCCCCAAGAAGTAGCCCACCTTTAGGACGGCCCTTGAATCCCATGGATGCGGATCGCTTGATGGTGGTCCAGCCATCAAGATTAATTGGAGTCAACATCCAGGTCTCTTGAAGGGCGATTATCTCAAAAGTATTGATATTATCAAATGAGCCATCTTGATGATACAAGTAAACATTTCCTCTAGTGTTCCAGGAGAGCGTTGGGCATTGATCATAAGATGGTATTAACGTGCCGTTGTTTGACCAGGCCAGCGAGCCAAATCCAATGTGCATCATCTTGATCTACCCCATCAGGTATATTTCTCCTATCAGGCAAAGAAAGCAGCACTTTTGAGCGACTAGTTATCGGCAAGTGACCAGTGGCAGATGTTACTTGTTTTTTCAGGGTCTGTATAGGCACCATTAACTCATTCTGGGTCCTGCGACTATTGCTAGATTTAATAATTTGGGCTTTATTGAAGGACATCACAGTATTCTATTCATAGCCAGCCCGAAAAATATATTTGGCATATTCAGCCACATAGTCCACTGTTCCATCAATAGAAAAATATACCAATGATGTGACAAAAACTGCTCTTTCAATATGAAACACTAATTTGATATCAGCGGGGCATATCGTGTGGCGTGTGAGGATGGAATGAAACAAATCAATCACCTGTGCATGATTTAAAAGGTCATGGGGGTCACTGCGGAATAGACTACGAATTTTCAGCACCCTTTCACGATTGATTGCTCAGTTGCAGGCAAAGTCCTAGTTCCAGTCTGCTCAGAGTTGACGCCATGGTTAAGGCCATCTTGAAAGGTGACTCTATGAGCCATGGCCGTCTTAGCTTCAGAGATGGTAACACTCGATACTACAGACTCAACATTATTACAAGTGAGAACCGAGTCTGCCAAATTGTTATCCGGTATTGAATAGTTTCCTCAGACTGCACACCGGAACATGGTCATATACCTTTTTCCCCTTTCAGATGCTCTTTGATTTTGGTGTGTTTAGATATATCACACATTCCCTTTCTTGCTTGCTTTGTGTCAATTGCAGAAAGACTGAGCCACTATGGCATCCTTTGGTGCCCGGATTTGCACACAGTTCAAAAGTGGGTCCTGGCATTCCACTATATCCAGGACACCTTGAATGACACAATTGAAAGCTGCATTGCCCAGCAGTTTATTCAAAGAGCAAACCTTAGCGATTGAGCGATGATCCAATTCCCCCGGGAGGGCCAACCCACTCTGCGATGGAGCCGAGGCATAGTTCTTAATGAAACAGTGGAACATTATGGTTGCATCAGATGGAGCCCATTCAGAATGGCAGCAGCGCAGGAAAAGGGCCAGACCCTGTGCCCCCAGGGAAAATAACAGAAAAGTCTCGCTGCGGCGTGACATCATCACACCTGCCTTACGTGCAGCTCAAAATCGGGCCCTAGATCTGTCATAAAATAAGGATTTCCCGGCTACTTGGGTGGCCAACTTTACAAAATGGTTTCTCAAAGCACTTTAGTATCAGAAGCAGTCTGCCGTGTGCAGGATTGAATTCAGTGTCATTCACACCCACCCAGCTCAGGAAATGGAGCGCTGGCCTGTCCCCAGACCCTGGGGATTGCCCATGATGATCATGGATCTGCTCCGAAGCCTAATTATCGCATGGATGTGCAATCCATGCTTCAACAAGCACGGGCTTTCAGAACACTCTGCAGTGAAAGCAGTCTGCTCATTAAAGCGCTGGTTGCTTGTGTGTGATAAGTCCGCTTCAGAACAGGATCTGTCTTGGAGCCCAGTTATTACATGCACTAGCAGCCCACATTTCAACAAGCAAGCACTGTCAGACTTGGCATGGTAAACTGAATACAGAAATATCCAAAGCCTCACATATTTGTTGCAGCTGTCCAAACTGGTATACATGTCCTGCGTGTGCAGACATTCATAGGGCAAGTATAGTGATCCATCAAAACTGCAAAACCCAACTTCCATTATTTGCTCAAAAGGGTTTCTTAAATGTTTCAAATTTAAAATCGTGGACAGTCTCATGTTCCCATAATGCTCTTTGCTTTTATGCAAATTGCCAGGATTGGGTTCTATGAAGAGATGCTAAATTGCGTCCTGGCCAGGGGCCACTCCCCTCGGCCCCGCCCCCTCCTTCCTACAGCCCCGCCCCTCAAAGTATGTGGGGAGTTCCCCCCCATTTGTATTTTGTATTTGTATTTATTTATTTATATTGCGCAGCCTGCCCAAAGGCATCAGGGCGCATGTTTAGAAGGGTTACAAAGGTTAACAGAGAGATAGATTACAATTGCATAGTAAATAAACATACATAGAGAGTCGTCACCAAACAATACAGCAGTGGATGGGGTTGTAGAGCATGCAGTGGATGATTACCACATGGTGGTCAGCTCTTCGTCTTGCTCATAGAGCCATTGTTTTGTTCTGTGTTTGAAGGATTGGAGGGAGGGGACGTTCCTGAGGTCATTGGGTAGTGAATTCCAGAGCTTAGCGGCTAATACCGGGAAGCTTGAGCCTCTGGCAGTCTGTAGTTTAAAGCAGGGAATAGTAAGTGTATGTGCTTGCGCAGCTCTTAGTGGTCTGTGGGCTGTGTGTTGTGTAAAGCGCTCTGACAAGTAGGCTGGAGCTGCGTTGTTCTGTGCTTTATAACTTAAGATAAGAGTTTTGAAGGCAATACGCTGTGGGATAGAGAGCCATCGCAAGTTCCGTCTCGTGGATGAGATGTGGGAGCGCCTAGGAATGTTGAGAGCAGCCCTAATGGCGATATTCTGGGTTACCTGAAGTTTGTCGATGTTTCTTTGATTAGTTCCGAGGTACAGGGCATTGCAGTAATCAATTTTGGATAAAATAAGGGTTCTGGCGAGGATCAGGAAGTTGTCCAAAGTTAGGAAAGGACGGCAGGCAGTGATTAGTTTGCACGTGTAAGCCGAAGCTGAGGCTACTGAGTTAGTTTGTCTGGTGAGCGAGAGGGTGGAGTCAAGGTAGATTCCAAGTGTTTTAGTAACGTTGGAGACCTTAATGGTATTGCCATCAATGTTGAAAGCATCATATTTGCTGCCAAGTTTTGCAAGTTTAGATTGGGAGTCTAAGATGAGTAGCTCAGTCTTCTCGTCGTTGAGGCAGAGACCGTGGTGGGCCATCCACGCCTGGATGACGGTGTAAACTGCATTGAGAGCTTTGACGTCAGTTGCGTAGTCACCTGTTATAGGGATGAGTATCTGGGTGTCATCCGCATAGTTTGTGTAGGAGACACCCAGATGGTCAAGAATATCAAAGAGTGGTTTCGTAAAGATATTGTAGAGCGTGGGTGATACACATGAGCCTTGTGGGACACCGCAAGGAACATGTGCTGGGTCAGCTGCGGCATGAGATGAGAAGACTCTCATGGATCGGTTTGCAAGGAATGAACTGATCCAGGAGGTAGCTGCATCAGAGAAATGGGCAGCTGTTATAAGGTGCTGGCAAAGGATTTGGTGATCTACCAGATCAAAAGCGGCTGATAAATCTAGGAGGAGTAGGAGCGCTTGTTTGCCCTTGTCTTTCAAGTCCTCAATTTGTGTTTTTAGGTCTATAAGGGCGGTCTCTGTGCCGTGTCTCGGCCGAAGACCGGATTGCCTAAGTCCTAGTAGGTTGTTCTTGTCAAGATAGCTTTGAATTTGGATGTATGCCGCCCTGTCCAAGATTTTTAGAAGGTATGGTACCGTGGTGATGGGCCTATAGTTGGTAGGAATGTTAGGGTCTAGGTTAGGTTTTTTGATTAGGGGGATTACCCAAGCATCCTTGAGGTTATCTGGTACTATGCCAGATTTAAAGGAGGAATTGATAAGGGTGGTGATAAAGGGGGCAAGCTCAAGCGCTGCTTCCTGTACGATCGGAGCTGGGCAGGCATCACCTTGACAATTAGATGGCTTTAACTTCTTGATGATAATTTCCACTTCCTTAGTGGTTAGAGGAGAGAAACTGAAAGGTTTGAGGTGGTGATTGTGGGAGGAGAGATTGGCGGTTTGGGAGTTACCTGCTGAGTCAAGGAGATAGTTTTTTTTTGTGTTGATTTTGGTTTGGAGAGTGGTGATTTTGTTAAGTAGAGCTTTTTGAATGTTGGCGCACCATTCGGTGTCCGGGGTGCAAGTGTCAAGGGGAGCAGCTGGGGACTCTAATTCCTTAAGAATTTTAAAGAGTTCCTTGGTATTGGAATGAGCCTGCATGATTCTATTATTGTAAGCTTCTTTTTTTGCTGCTAGTATGGCTGCTTTATATGAGAGGGTGATGGTTAGAAGGTTGATTTTATTTGCTGGTGTGGGTGAATTTCTCCAGAGGGTCTCGGCTTTACGCTTGTCTTTCCTAAGTTCACGTAGGTGAGGGGTGAACCAAGAGTTGAGGTGGTTGCGTGGTTTTTCTTTGCGTTGTTTGAGAGGAGCAATGGTGTCCAGTGCTTTTAACATAGCACGATTGTAGGTATCCACAAGGACGGCAGGGTCCGCACAAGTTGTGGAGACAGAGTTTAAAAGTGGGAGGATGAGTGGGAGTAGTTTCTCAGTTGTAATATCCTTCTTGTTGCGAGTAAGTGTGGGTGGCACAGTACAAGGTTTGTGCACAGGTGGGCACGAATTGAGGGAGAATGTTATTTTGTGATGGTCAGACCAAGCACATGGTAGCACAGAGGTTATGTTTAGTGCGCAATTCAAGTCTGAGACCCAGTCTAATGTGCGGCCTTTGATATGGGTGGGTACCTTGACATGCTGGGTTAGGCCAAAGTCGGATAGCACGTTGGCAAGGTCACAAGCTTTAGTGTCGTTTGTGTCCAGGTATCCTAGGTTAAGGTCTCCAAGTAGGATAATTTGGGATTTAGGCTTGGTGCTAGAGGCTAGGATAGAAGAGATGTCTTCTATGAATGTGGACGTGGGACCAGGTGGCCGATAGATGAGGTACACAAGGGCGGTATGATTGGGTGAGATTGGGAGTTTAATTGTGAGTAGTTCCGCAGATGGCAGCTGGTGATTGTTAGTAACTCTTAGATTGAGAGCGCTCTTAAATATAAATGCTAAACCACCTCCTTTGGATTGATTGTTGTCCCTATCGCATCTAATGATAGAGTAGTTATCTGGTATGGCAAGGGATAGGGCGGGGCCAGACGCTGCATGTAACCAGGTTTCTGTGATAGCCAGAAAGTCCAGGTTTTCAGTCACAATTAAGTCAGCGATGTCAAGCGCATGAGCAGGGACTGAGCGGGCGTTAATGAGCGCCCCTTTGAGATTGGCTGGGGGCTTGGGAGTGTTGGCTAGTGGGGCCTCTGCCTCTGATGGGACATCTATGGTCTGGGTAGGGTTGATGGGGTTGAGCTTAATGAGTGTGTTCCGGTGGTAGGACCAATGGTGACATCTGGTTGCAAGTCTTAGATTCCTGACTGTGGTGGGACAAGGTTTGCTCAGCTGGCTTGGGGATAGGACACTAGGTGAGCATAGTGGCGAGGGATCGTTGGTGTTGATGTTGTCTGCGTGATCACCGATGGCATGGTTAGGTGGAGTGTAACCTAAGGTGGCACTAGCTTTAGTGCTGCGGTCCGATGATGCACTGAGTGAGAAAGGGGGTAGGGAGGGTAGGAAGGAAGTGGGGCAGGGAATGGGGTGGTGTCTAGGGCAGGCAAGCTTTGCTAAACCATTATTGAATGGGACAAAGCCATTTCTGCTGCATGGTGTGCAGTCGGGCATGATACAGAAAGGGAACATGATGAGAGCTAGCCAGGGTGGCATAGTTCAGATGGTGGTTCGGGAAGTAGCTGGCAAGTATCTTTGAGCCACAGTACAATCAATGTGAACTGTTGGTGACCAGCTCAGATCAGTGAGGTTTATAGTGACCAGAAGTGAAGGCTCAGATCAGCATATACAATGTGGACTATAGCGAGCATAAGGCACAGCACAGTTATAGTGGTCCGAAGGCGACCAAAAGGCACAACACAATTATAGTGGTCCCATCATTTTACCCCCCAATTTCCAGCACTGCACTACACAGATAACAATCACTTGTCTCTTGCAACTTTGCACTTTTTAATTTTGGCTCGGAAATGGAGCTGGTCACCTGAATGAGGAAAACCTATTGGTAGAGAAAGTATTTAGAGCTATTGCCACGTTTTTCTGGCATTTGTGGCGTGATAAACCAGAAACATTGCCAGCAGCTCATTATCTGTTATCGAAATTCTTGTCGACTTAGTGATTTGAAACATAATTTCTTCACGCATAAACAGAAGGCCTGAATGCTAATGTTATGTGTGTCATTTAGCAGCTCCTACGGTAAGAGAACACCTTGATCAAGTGTGCTTTCACTCGCTTGATTTTTAACCAAACGAGCTTCGCACCGCACCGCCCTGTTTTAAAGTACTTATCCTAGCTCTTGATTTTTTCATTTGTATAGAAAACGAAAAGACTGGCCATATCTTGTTATTAAATAGGATTGCGATGATTTGTAGAAGGTTTTTATGTATTCACGTTTTAAGTTTAACACTATACAAATGGGGTGGGGAACATGTCCGCCTATTGAAAGACGAAACTGTTGGCTTTGCCAGTGCATGTTTCCTTTAACTGCGGTCACGGAACCATCCGCAACGGTACACACATTACATTCTGGCAGCACAGTATTGACATGGCGCGTATAGAAGAGCCAAAATGGATGACTGCCTCCTTTATTGAGCAGCGCCCGAGATGCCTAAACTTCAACAAGTTTGTTCAGAAAAGTGAATAAAAGAAAGCAGCGTGAAGTGTTACAGGGAACGCATTAATGCAGCGCGGTACCGCCGGCTCATGTTTATTGGAGTGACTTATGACGCTCCTCCGGCATCGAGTGAAACAAATGGCTCCTCTGTGTCTCTGGTAGCTGGGTAATGAGAGCTTCCTGGGCTCGTTTTATTTCTTCTTTTTTTGTTTACACCGCCGTGCAATCAGACGAATCGAGGCTTCGTTCTCATCTCGAGGTGAGATGTTAATGTTTGACTTCATTAGCGTCGAGGCTACTCTTACATTTTGCTGCAGTGTGACATGCTCCCTTTCTCTTGCATTAACGTTTTATTAATGAGGCAGTTTTATAAGAATGGCCATAATTATTTTATCCATCGCCAGGGCATCATCCGAGAACGGCTTCAATGCGGCCTGCCTTTGATTGCGCCACAGTTCATTAAAGCGGATTGTGCCCTTATTGATGTCGCCGGAATGAATCCGTGTAATGGCCGGCAGAACCATCTTGTTAGTGCAATAGCCTTCTCAAATGGAGAAAAGGACATCTCGGGGATGCTGGCCGGCAGGCACAGGCGTCTCTTTTGCTGGTTGCGTCCCTATTTATTTATAAGTGACGTTGGGCGAAGTGGTTCGCATGTCCTGTGTATGCAGCACTATAAAGTCATCATCACGTAACAAAATAGGGGTTTGCCTTCTTCAGTTTATTTTTAGCAAGTGGTGTATTAGCTCCACAATACAATCACCACAAAAGCATTGTCAGTGCGCATGTTCACCCCTCATATACTGACAGGTGTTTAAGTGTTTAAAACCGATTTTCGTATTTCTTATTCTTTTACTTTTGCACACATTGCAAACTGTTTAACAAAAGCCCTTCAAATGCTCGTTCTGTGTTGCGAGAAGCACCACATACATGTCCTACTTTATTTAACATGACCATATTTGTTCAGCAATCTTTGCAAGCCTAGAAATGTTGAATCCCCACAACCCCCCACGTGCCCCCACACAGCTATAAAACTAACTGCATTGGACCCAACTCCCTAGGCATTGGATTTCTGTTTCACTCTCACTCTTCTCTCGCCATTTCTTAATGGGCATTTCTATACCTCTGAGGTGCCACGTAATGCACTGCATATCTCGTTGCCTTCACCAGGCAGCAGCAGCTGCTTCTCTGCACCAGTCACATGGGCACACATGTTACAATCTTTAAAACGCAGCCTCTGCACAGCCCAATTACAGTTCAGGATATCTGGGGACTTGGAGGGATGGTGCCAAAGGCAACACAGCTTCCCCTAAACAATACAAATGCATACTACATGGACCTTTTGTTAAATTGCCTATGTGTACCTCTTGAAATTCTATAATTTTATTTTTTTTCATTTATTTTTCTTAGTGTTATAGTTATAAAAATGTTCACACAAATTCAAAATCATCATAATAAAACTAATTACATCATATATTAAAAACATATCACATAATGAAAGCATTAATACAAAAAGATATAAAGCATATACAGTCTTAAATTACCATAAAATAATCCAATTAAATAAACAGTCACATGTTAAATGGATCCCCTTCCTACTAACCTAGTGGCCACCACTTTCCATACTTGTACAATTGCTATAGACATACCCAAGCTAAAACCTAATACACCTCCCGGCCAACACCACTCACTTATTCTATTTTCTTCACATGTTTACTATAGTAAAGAAGATACATTTACGAACATACATCCTATGCATAGCTGGGCACAGAATAGTCACATGTTTGATGGCTTCAACTTGATTGGAGTCCAGACACAGCCTACATGAATGATTGCATCTCAAAATACCATGCCATGCGCCAGTATTTCCAACCTATTAAATCTTAGCAGAATGAACAGCCTTTGCATTAATGGAGATGAAAAAAAGGCAAAAATAATGTTATGGTTTCTTAAATGTAAAGGTCATTTGTGCAAAGGTAGTAAGGAGCGCATTTTAGCTACTTTTTCCAAACCAATTGTCTAGTCCTATTTTTCTGCCATTACGGGACAGTTTTAACAAATCATCAGTACCATAATCCCAATCTGGTTTCCACCCAAATAAGTAAAAAAAGCCCTCATTTAGCCTTTCAAAAGTTTTCAATACATTACACTTAAGGGACATAAAGGCAGTCTTCACTATCTCCATCAAGGGACCTTTGGACAAGCTCATTAAAGATGACCACGATTGATCTTAATCGTAGTCGGCAGAGAGGTCCGGCACAATTCCAATTGCACAATCTCAATTGGGGTTGCGTTCGTTAAAACCAAGACTCTTCTCACCACACCTTCAACTCTTTTTGCCCATGCCATGGGATCTTTATATGAAGTTTCTAGGGCATTGTGGATAGTAGAGACGTGTAAAACAGTAAGACTGGAGAATTGACTAATCGCCCCAATTATAGCCAAGACTTCAGTTTGCATCTTATGCAGAAGTTTCCGTACTGCCAGTAGACTCCATCTCATAGCTCAGATAGCAATAATTGGTTACTCTTCCAATAACACCTTCCCTACAGTGAATGTGGTGGTGGCTCACACACTTCTTCTCAAATGCCATAATTGGGTTTTTCGCATGTTCAGAGTGAGCCCGTTATTTTCTGCATGCAGCAAGATGGCCTGGGCACTCCGACTGATTCCCATAAAAGTACTATCAAAGATGAGTCGTCGGCATGCCCAAGCGACCATATTTTTGTATGGCCCAATCTAGGAGGTGCTTTGTTTACCTCCCCTATAAAACACCCCAGATCAGACGGATACAGATTACACCGGAGGGGGGCCAGAGCATACCCTTGTCTGACCCCCCCGCCTAATTAGAATTGGAGCAGAAAGTTCACCCAGGCCAATATCTGACACATGTCATGTTAACATGGTACAGAAGCTTGCAAGCTTTCAGGCATCCACCTAAAAGTTAGCTTTGACCATCATTTTTTCCTATCAACAGCATCAAATACCGCTGAAGTCTACATAGAGCACATATAAGTGGAGTGCATCTCTCTGCTTAATTATAGCTAGTTAAATATGTCCATATTGGTTGATGACCCTTTTCTAAAACCAGTCTGTTGACCACATATAACAGAACTGAATTCAACCCTCCTATTTATCTTTCAACAAGCAGGATGACAACATTTTGCTTGCCCCATCAGTCAACTCCATCAACCGGTAACACTCTGGGTCCTCTCTCCCACCTTTTATATACCAGGATAAGGTGTGACATTCTCCAGGAGTCCGGGACATCGCCACTTTCCATAATTAACTAAACAATGCACCCAATATCTCAGGCCAGACAATAGGATTTGATTTCATTACCATATTACAAATACCATCTGGCCCAGGCCTGTTCAAAGCCCTATATAATATCCATCAAATGAGCTTCATCAAATTTTGATCAACAGTAGCTTTGATCAAAGCGGGGTGACTGCCTGAGGCAAATTTCTTTCTTACAAATCCCTTCCAACTAGCCCTGTTAATGCAACAAACCAACTGTCTGATTTTGTTGTGTGATCTTATATGATGTCCAAAGCTGCTTGCTGTCTCCAGATTTTATACTTTCCAGCGAAATTTGCCATGCTATATTACAGGCTAAGGCCTTGTACCACTTCACCCATTTCTCCAGCATGGGGTCTGGCATGGATTCACATGCTCTTGAATATTCCCCGTCGTCAGGCTGGGAATCCTCGGTAAAGAAAAAATCAGTATCATTTTCGTTTCTGATCTGTCTTTCTTATTAGTAACCAATCACTGATCTCTGGGTCATACTGCCCCCAGCCAATGACTGCCCTCTCCCTAAGCCCCTCCCCTGGCAGCCATCCTCAGATTTTGACCGCACGTTCAAGTGTTGGGAGTCCTCGTGCTTTAGCTCTCGAGCTTTTACTGCGTTGTTGCGCTTTTTCAGGAGATTTTCTCATTTTTTCGGTTTAATCGAGCCTCAAGCTCCACCGTTTCCACTTCCGATAACGGGGACCCATTTCGGAATTCTACTACGCCCCTCAAGGGTGAAGTTTTTGCAAGGAAGATGAGCATTCGAGATCTCTCTACTGCCTCCATGAGGACAAGACTCACATGGAAAAGGACTGTGCGTTCTTCAAGAACCTGTCGGAACGGACCAAGCAAGATCGTTGTTCCCGCCTCGCCGCCTGGCTGGAGAAGGGCACAGCAGGTGAGAAGGCGAAGAAAAGGTCTGAGCGGTCTTCTAAGTCCTGTGAGGGCGCCCCGGCGATGGGGGCCCAACAGAAGGCCAAGCACAGCGAGTCCGCGGGCACCGGGAGCACCGAAAGGTCGGGCTCTTCGGCTGCCAAGCAGGGCGCAACTTCCCCGGCACGATCAGCCGCGAGCCAGCGCTCTGGTTCGGGGAAGAGGAAGTCCGAGAACCCGGGTAAGCTTCTGGAGAGACCCCGGTAGATCTCGAAGGGAGCCGAGGCGATAACCCTCCCCCTAAAGCAAAGGCCCACGACGCACCTAAGGTGGTGAGGGCCTTGATCCACCCGGCAAAGGCCTCTATGGAGGTTGTCGCAGCGGCCCTGGCGAAGCCGGCAGAGGCTACGCCAGTAGAGGCGGCCTCGGGGCCCAGAGTTTCCCTGCCACCGCGGAGGGAATCCTCTTTCCAGCCCATCATTAAGACCCCTGTGAAGACCCCGGTGGAAAAAGAGGGGGGGGGACCGGTGGCCATTACGGACTCGGCTTCAGCCTCCAAGGAGGATCCGGTGGAAACTGTGAAAGGCCTCAACGAGAGGTTCGAAGGCCTCAACGAGAGTTTCGAGCAGGTTCGATCCCAGGGGAAGGATCCTGCTGATGTGATCGAAGATGGCGACGACGAGGGCCCTGTGGAGCAGCCATCCCGTCTCGCAGCCATTGCCCGAGCCCCAGGATAGCTCGGCGGCCATTTTGTTGGCGATCCGATCCTTATGTACTGAGATAAGGATGAGGTTACCACGGACCCCAACGGAGGATCCAGTACCTGGACCGTCGGGAAGCCCTCCAAACACGGACCCCTCATCCCCCTCGCCGGACCCTCGGGATGATACGGCGACGGATACAGCGACGGGGGCGATGATACAACGGACATTCCTTCATCACCCCCACGCCCTCCCTCGGGCCTCTCCCCCTGACGAAATTGGCTCTTGCCACGCCACGCCATGATAGCCAGGGCATCTGAGCTCTTCCAGCTCTGCCCTGAGGAACAGAAAAAGGACAGGAGGTCAAGAGAAAGACGGTCCTCGCGGTACCGTTGCTCGACAACATCTGGGACGAAGGGCTGGCTATCCTGAAGAACCCTTCCACGACACCCGCCTAAAGGGACCGGTACGAGAAGTAGTACCGGGTCCCCAATGCCGCCCCCTCAGGGCCCAGCCTATGCCGTCTCGGCAGCGGCCAAGAAGAAAGCAACGGGTGCGGCCGCTTCAACTTCCACTTCCCCACCGGACAGCGAGGGCAAGAAGTTGGACTCCATGGGACGACGAGTCATCTCGTCGGCGGCGATGACGATTAAGGCGGCCAATGCCTTGGCGATTGTGGCCTGTTACGACAGGGAGCTCTGGTTCAAGATAGCTCCCCTGCTAGACTTCCTACCGGACGAAAAGAGGGCAGAGGCCCTACAGATTCTGCAGGAAGGTGAGGTGGCGTTGGATCACGCCATAACGGTGGCAACGGACATTGCCGATACCGGATTTCGCCAGCTGGGCAACAGGGTTTGCCTTCGACGACGAGGATGGCTCAGGGCTACGGACTTTCGTCAGGACGTCCAGACCAGAGTGTTGGATATGCCGTTCGAGGGCGACTTCCTATCGTCGTTGGACCTGGAGGATGCTTACTTCCACATCCCCATTCTAAAAGGACACAATGTTCCTCAGATTCGTAGTCCAGGGGCGTCACTACCAATTCAGAGCCCTGCCATTCGGATTAAAGTCAGCACCCAGGGTGTTCACCAAGTGCCTCGCACCAGTGGCGGCGCGGCTGCGCCTGCAAGGGATCCACTTCTACCCCTACCTGGACGACTGGCTAATCCGGGCAAGGTCGAGAGAACTCGCTGTCGAACGCACGGCGAGGACCGTCCGCCTGCTCACGGAACTGGGAATTTGCCATCAACTACCCCAAATCCCACCTGGTTCGGTCAAAGGTGGCACACTTAACGTGCTACCAAATCTGAGGATGGCTGCCAGGGGAGGGGCTTAGGGAGAGGGCAGTCATTGGCTGGAGGCAGTATGACCCAGAGATCAGTGATTGGTTACTACCAAGAAAGACAGATCAGAAACTAAACTGATACTGATTTTTTCTTTACCGAGGATTCCCAGCCTGACGACGGGGAATATTCATGAACATGTGAATCCATGCCAGACCCATGCTGGAGAACAACCGTTACAGGTAAGTAACTTGTTCCTTCCTATACCTACACTTGTCCTTTTTATCAAACTCACCTGCTTATCATCCTCAGTCATATTACATGTCCTTATTCCATGTATCTCCTGTTTTATGACTTTCTTCGCATGATTAATCTTGTTATCATATATATGCCCAAATGATCTTTCATTAAAGAAACCACAACTACCCATGCACAAGAATTTGAATGTGATCGAAGATATCCATTCAGCTATCTTATTTTAAGTCCCAAGCCCCTTATACTCGTCCTGAACAGTATGCATGAAGTTAACCTAGCCTGTTTCTACCATTGTTGACTAACACTGAACCTACTTTATCATTTTCCTGCATCTCACAACAGCCCTTTCCCAACGTACAGTAAGAATAGAATGATCGCTAAAATCAGCAAAAAGGACGCTCATCTCAAGCACATCTTTTTGGAAATGTTCACAATTAAATAATCGATGATAGAAGATTTTAAACCTCACTTACATGTGTCCGCTGCAGGGGCATCACCCTTAACTACTCCATAAAGCTTGTGTAACTCTAGGTCCTCAATGAATTTGACACATAAATGGGCCTTTTTCCGCTAGGAGAACAGCAGATCACTCCTTTCACAAATCTTTGAGTCAACACACCTCATTGGGTAGGTAATACAGCTAATATTCAGGTCTCCACAGATCACAAATCTGTCATTATTGCACTGCAAGATTCTGGCACACATTTCATAGATGCTATGTAGAATACCCTCCGTATAAATGCCTCCTGGAGGGTCATAGGTATTCACAACCAAGATGTTAAAATTTACAGAGTTGGGAACTTCCACCATCAGGACACTGAAGTTCTCAGAATGGACTTTAATTTCTATGGCTCGAAGGGCATTCGATATTGTGACCAGTCCCCCAAATGGTTTTCATTGCTCATCCCTTTTTGCTTTCTTAGAATAGCAATTGTAGTTGTTGGATAGTGCCTTTCCCAAGAGCCATGTTTCTTGCAGTGAGATATCTGCTGCTAGCAGTAGTTTCACTGAGCCATCTTCCCTAAACAGATGGGAGAGTCCCCTTGTTTTTCAAGATTTAATTGTGATGCAAGATGAAGGATTAAGAGCCTTTCGAGGTAAACAGGAGAGCAGCCAATCCCAGTGCGATTTTATTTTTAAAATTTTTTATCAAGGGGTCGGGTACAAACTCTATCGACCCCAACCCGTCCCCCACTTTTGTGGCTTTCTTAGTCTGCAGACACTTCACAAGACAAGCCATCGTCCCAGTCACCACAATGTTACTGTCTACTGTATTAACAACAAAATCTAGATCATAACCCCATTTAAGAAGGGATCCAGCATTTGACCTGGCCAAGGTGGCCACCTCAGAACATCGACAATGCACTCTAGTTAGTAGAGCAGCAGACTGACATTAAATTTGTTCAACATAGTCGAAATCTTCACTTTTTACCACTCTTAAGGCCGGTAGGTGGCAAACGGATTTGACAGACAGCTACAATTAATGAACTCCCCCATCCTCAAAAAGATTCAAAATAGTAAATGAAGTTACTGGCAAAGACACACAAGCCCTGTAGGTTAATGGATTCATCAGAAACTTTACGATATACTCAAGAGGGTTTTTCAATAGCAAGACGTTTCACAGAAATACCACATGTATCAGTTGAACAATCATCATGAACACTCCTCCAACTCAGAAACTACGTTGTTACACACATGTAGTTGATTATTAAAAGGGGTTTGTTTCTGTTCCTCTTCTGCAATCAGCCAGCAGGTTAGATTTCCTGTTTTATTAATTGCTCTCTTCCCATGCCTGGCTTCTTTTTTCCTTGCTTTGAGAGCCAGCCTGCGTTTTTATAATCGGCTCAGCTCCAGAAACCAAACCGTTGCCACTGCTATGAGATGTTTGTATCACAGCAGACCACTGTAACCTCGCCTTCTTTAGTTCGCTCCATTTTTTCTAGAGTGGACAGAGACTTCCTCAACTTCCTCGAATACCTCACAGCCTTCTTCCACTTTTGTTGACTCAGACATCCTCACAAGGGGCAGCTGAAATATCCGGCAGTATGAACTCCTTACCAGCAGCCACAATACCCGGCAGGGGCGGGGGTCAGACCTGCCATAATTCTTTTTCACACCACTACTACACTTGGCACAGGATTTCATTTTTAACGGGGCATCCAAAACCACAGCATTTATTTTTTACTGAACCCTGGATATTGTGACAGTTTCAACTATATTTTCAAAGCGAGACTAGCGACTGCACTGTTTAAAGTGTCTGAGGAAATCTGACCATAATTCTCCTGATTAACAGCCACCTGTTCTTCATAGAAGTATTGGACGGTTCCAGTCATTAACGAGACCTGTTGGGCCAAGAGTTACACAGCAATCCCGCTATTGGGTTAGTATATTCAGGAATCGCGGTCTCTGTTCTTTCAATTACAGATGACATTTCCACCTGCACTGCGTTAGATACTTCAAGCTGCAGTACCTCAAACTGCAGAAAATAACAGAAGTTTAAGAGCAAGTTATTGTTGTCTATTTCAACTGAAGTGCTCGCTTCAGCACTGTCAATAGCGTCAGGGCTACATGTGATAAAGTTTCCGCAATGCCTTCAGTAGCACCTTTAAAGTACTTTTTAATTTTCCCATTCGCCGGTCAAATTGAGAGACCGCTCCCTTTCTGCCATGCTCATTACTGCCTTCCACATTTGCTAAGTTTTTACTTGCTGCGGCCACCAGCAGCTTCTCAAGTTATAGCCTTTTCTTCCCCATTTGACAGGCATTTTAGTCCGAAAAACACAATCTTTGTAGTGCTTTCAAACAGAGTGGCAGTCAATAAAGAAGTAGCCCTTACTTCAAGGAGGAAAAGGGCAACTACCACACCCGCAACTGTGAACTGCAAACTGCGCTTACACTCTCCAGCACTCCACAAAGGGCATGTGCAGGAGCGTGCAGCCCTTGTCTTTTAAGGGCTAACAGGTGGTACAGGCAGGGTCTGTCAGGTAGCCACAGAAACAAGGTAGGATGCCCAGTGCTCCCAATAATGAAATGCTGTGCCTGAAAACTCTGTTTACGCTCTCCAGCACTCAGCAAAGCGCAGAATTTAACTTCTTTCTGTGGACCGTGGCCTGCCAAGAAGACGCAAGACCATCTTTTCTATACAGTAACGTGGCCTTATTTAATCACAAAATCCAGCACTTTATTAGGAAAACTTCACCAGACAATTTAGTCTTTACAATTCATCAAATAATAACAAACATTCATTTGAAACGTTCAAATATTGTTTGCCACAGTGGGCCCGTCATGACCCGGGCGCAATACCAGGAGACCGGCAATCTGAACCGTCTGTCTCCTAATCCCTCTTCCCCACTCGTGTACCCCCTACCCTCTCGGAACCTTCTGGTGAGAGCCAGCCTGACAACTTCACTGTATGGCCCCAATCACCTAGAACACCCATACAGGCAAATTCCGCTGACAAGGAATCCTTCCAGCACGCCCCCATCCGCCACCACCTCCATAACAGTAACTGGTATGTGTAGCTCCTCAATGGTCACAGGATGATGCCGTGTTGGCAAAGTCAATGGAGTTCGGAGGTGCCACAGCAGTTTTTAAGCCCTGTTTCCCTTCATGTCGCCACACTGCCAGAGCCTGCAAAAAAACCTCTTCCGGCACCACGTTGCATTTGCAGAAGATGGCACACTGTTCAGTGCCCGAAACACCCTCCCACAAGATCAAGCCCATCCGAACATGCTGCCCGTGCTTGCCACCATGGGCTGCTCAGAGACCTGGGCCCACCCAAACACACAAGACAATCTTTTCTTTGGAATAACTTTGCTGCATTAAAAAACAAAATGCAATTATTTAGGAGAACTTCACATCACACAAATTAGTCATTACAGTTCATCAAATAACATGTCTGCTGTCCCTTTGAATCCCTTTCCTCAGCAAGACTAGCCTGCTTATTAAAAGATCCTGTTGAGTCCACATTACATTTTTTAAATGTACCCTCTGTGGTGTGGGGTGTAATCAAAGGCCCCAAACTTAACGTCCCTTTCACATGAAAAGCAGCATTTTTAAACACTTACTCAAAATGGCTTTGCATGTATATTTGCAAGTTAAAACTGAAGGACCATGTGAAAAGGCCCGACCTGTCATTACCAAAGTAAAAGCAGTATTTAAATCCACTAAGGAAGAAATTCATTCCAAGGTCTCTTTCAAATGGAAAACAGGATTTTTATACACTGACTCAAAAAACGGCTTTTCATGTGTTTGCAAGTTAAAGCAGTTTAAATGTGAAAAATGTACCCCTGCTAACATAATAATGTCAGGGAAAAGACATGATGCGTGTTGACAAAAAGTAATGTATGTCATGTTTTGCATGCAAAATACCATTTGATATTTGAGAAAAAAGAATGCTGTTTCCATGAAAAAGTTTCTGTAGGCTCAAGGCAAACCCTTTGCTTGCTGTGGGACAAATGTCACAAAGAACTCCCCCACAGAAAGCCTGGTTTACTTCCCCCGAGCTATTTTACAGCTGCAATGAAAGGTGTGAAATCCAAGTGTCTCTGCAGGACATTTTCCCTTGGCTGTAGCATGATTACAATGTAAGCAGGAGGTGTGAAAACAGGGGCTACAATTAAGGGAGATTGAAACTCCAATTTCAAACAGGCAACCAAATTCAAAGAGAATACAATTAGTTTTGTTTCTAATGTTTTATGTAAGGATTGTATATGATAGTTTCATATCTGTTTTGTAATTGTATGGATTTTGGTATCCGAAAATAATTTCATTACTGATAAAACACTGGCACAGAAATGGCAAATGGCGCAGAGGAAGGCAAGCTCATATATGTACAAGTGAAGGTTCCCTTTCTTTAGAAGGACTATTCTCATTTAGGACTTTTTCCCAGCAACCCTGAGTCAGATTTTCTTTGTGTAACCTTTTAGGTAATTTCCAGGTGATATAAAATGCATCCACCTATGACTTGGGGAACTATAATGGCCATCTAAAATTGGTTTTTCTGATCTGAAAATGTTCAAAATTTGGGAGTTGCTGAATAGGTGGAGGGTGAAATTAAGAATATGGGGAATACATTGCACGTTCTTAACGGTTATACTTTTTTGTGAAAACGGCCGAAAATTGTCACACGACCATGCAAAATGGTGCAGACAGGCTGTCGTGTTATTTAATTCCCCATGATTAGCTGAATCGGAAAATATATATATTATGGCAGTTGCGCGTAAAATTATGAAGTTTTTCCAAAATTTGACATGAGAACAAATGGTTATTGCAAATGAAGCTAGCATATGCTTGTTCCAGACTCTTAAACCAATCGGGAGAGAGAGGCAAGAGAAGGGTAACTGTCAAATCCTATTTGCAAGAACTCTCGCAGGTTCCTTCCCCAAGATTGTAAACTTAATTGTGTCATCGCTGCTTTATAATGTGGGATGCACTATGAGGAAGGGACAGAGCTGCTGAAATTTACCATTGGACAGCTGCAAGGAAACACCAGAGGAGATTGCTGAGAGTGCATCTGGGTGCAGCTGTCTATTTCTAGGAAGGCTTAAAAGGTGACTTGTTCCTATGGTGAAGGGCGGGAAGGCATGGTTGAGAGTGGAATGAGCAGACCCCTGCCCCATCTTTCCAAAGGGTCCCACCATGCAGCTGGCTGTCCTGAACATTAAACCGGGGTTTTCAATTGAAGTAGACTTGAGCTCTTTGTAACCAGAAGTGGGGGTATTTGCTGGCCTTAAATCCTTCCACATTATAGTGGGTGGGGGGAAGGGGCAAAACTGTGTAGATCATTAGCCTGTTTAACTTAAAAAAATAATTTAATGAATTCCCTTTGGCAGAACACTATGGGGTGATTTTTGTTCAAATTTGAAATGTGCGCTGAAAAAGATAGCCTATAATTTAATTGGGTGATCCTTTTTGTCCTGTTAACCCAGACTTCTTTTACGAAGAGAGGTGTCTTTGTTCTTACATCCATCCAATCTTTTTGTCCAACATTCCCCAACACAGGCCTTTCAGTGGGGGGAGGGAGTGAAATCCAAAATTCTTCAATCATCCTAATTTTTCTGTCAGACTTCCCCAACCAAGACCAAAGTAGGGCGGTCTAAAAACAAACTGCTAAATCACCCTGCATTTATTTTACACTAAAGCTATGGGTGAAATCATAATTGCCACATGCATTTTTCCAAATCTGAAAAACCAAACTGCTAGCCTTTAAAGCGTGCAGGAAAATCAAAATTGCACAGCACTACATTTGTAAATTGGGTTCACTGACCATGGCTAATTATTTCTTGAAGTGAAATTTCTAGAAAGTAAAGAATTGTGATTTGTGTTCTTTCCAACTCACTTGTGTGACTTATTTATGTTGAGAGAAGTTTATTGTGCCACGGAGAAAGTGGTGTTTGATATTTCAGTGCGAGTTTTGTAACATCTAATTCAAATAAATATAAATATATTTCCTTTACACCGGTCTGGTTCTTGGCTCTTTGGTAGTTGTTAAATGGATCCAAGGGGTATTAGATGCCATCAAAATGGGACTGAATAAAAGAATCCATTAAGCAGTTTGTTGCGTGACACCTTGAGCGTGGAGGAACGAACTCCCTGTGTTGAGCATGGCCTCTCAAAGCATTACAGTGGATGGGTTTCACACGTGAGCAGAGCCTGTATGTACATCGCAAAATGTATGAATTTCACAACATGCTGTTAAAAGGCGAGAAAACACTGTTGAAACATTTACTGTTTTGCATCCCATCCCTAATGCACCCTAGGAACACTGCACAAGCATGAGGTATATCATAAAGCAGAGGGCAGTCTTTTTGTAAACCCTGGAGTGTGTGAGAAATGATAAATAACCACCACCGATTGTGGCTATTTAGGGCTGTAAACAGATGTTCTTCTTAACCACATCCAGGATACTGGCACTCTTGACGATGAATGGTTTGTCATTAGGCTGGTATTCAAACCTCTGACCTTCAGCTTTCACACAGGTTGCTTCATCGCTGTGCTTTTGTGTTCCGTCCTGAATATTGCACAGCTGAGGTTCCTGGCCCTATTTGTGTAATTGGGCGTGGGTAAATAGCATTTTTGTGCATATCAAGCAGACTACATCTTTTGTGCAACTACTATGTGGTACAAGTAATGTTGTTCTTGGTGCAGAGCATGAAAATATTGCTGTGAAAAGAGTAACATTTAGTGTTAGAAATTGCAGTAGCAGTGAATAAACAGTGATAAGTGACATCTGCTGGAAGACTGAAGATACTTTCATTCAAAAAGTAAAAAAAAAAACTTTTATGGTCCATTATGTTAAAGTAAAATACTTGATTGCAATTGTGTTACTGCCTATATAGCGGTTTTGCTTATCGGATTCTGATAAAATATCCTTGGCGAACCCTCCGAGTAGTACATTGAAGCCAACCTAATGCACTGGTAAGTGAAGGATTATGGTCCTACTCACCAAGGAAGAAAGAGTCCAATGTCCTTTTTCTTTGTCCTGAGGCTTAATGACAAACACGCAGCCCCAAGTATCTGCCAGGCCTTGTTTTGTGAATGCACATCTAAATGGATTTGTTCTGTGATACCCAAATCTCAACACTGCATGTGCTTGCTCCCATGTTTTTGTTCCCCCGGGATGATTAGGGAGTGGAGAAGTTTAGAGTATCGTTGTGGCACTGTTTCTGGAGCTTCCTTGCGGAAAAGCTTTTGGAAAGAAAGTCTAAATTGCACTGTTAACTTCCTGCATGGTTTCATATGGGCCTATTTCGGGTGGCTTTGGTGACCAGGTCACTTAATTGGCACCCCGTGGCATCTTATTGTTACAAAGCCCCTGCAGTTTGGACACAGGATCTCTGTTAAGCTTTTCTTGAGTTGGACAGTGATAAAATACATACGTTTGAAAAAGTGAATATTAAGGAGTTTTGTAATCCGATATTAAATTGTGTGTATGCATTTACTTTACTTATGGCTTCTATGTTGTAATTTGGGTGTGCAAATACATCATAGATTTCACCTTTAAGGAGAAGCAGGTGTTCCTCACCTGTCCTAACTCCTCTAACTGTGGTGCACCAGAAGCCATCCAGCCCCATGCTACTCCAACTGTGGCCCAGACTCTTAATGTTTGTAATAGATTGTCTTGCCATGGGACACCACCATGCACTGGCAACTTAAGACACATTTTGACGTTTTCCTATGAAACCCAATTCCCTTCAGCCAATACCACACATGTAACAGACTCCAGGAAAGTGGTATTTAAACATTTTCATACCGTGCCCCCTGGAATAAAAATAGTATCTCTGCTCCCCCCCCAGGGGGGGAAAAGTATGTCCATGGGGGGCGCAGTAACACAGTTACCTCAATCCTTTTTATATTAGTCATCTTAATCAAGAGTTTGAGTCCCCCTGGACATCCTTGAACCCTCCCAAACCACCCCCAGTTTGAAGACCACTGCTCTAGGGGTTTTCTGGTAGTAATCTCAAGTTAAATCAAACCCCTTACCTTCGGTCCTGGCTTCTTCTCGCAAGAAAGAAGGCCCACACCCTAATAAAATGTGGTCCATTATTGGAATGAATGGCTATATTATTTGTTCCCTGAGTAGTAAAGGCATTCTCGCAGATGGGTAAAGTACCAGAGACGACTTCACGCCTCAATGAAAGGTCTCGCCCTAAATAAAATCTGAGGCATTGAAGGGAAACCAAGACAGGAAAAACGGCAACAGTGCTTTAAATTGCTCGATCCCAGTGTTAACAGAATAGCCTGTGCCACAGGACGATTTGGGTCTGTCAGGGTGATTGCATCCTTTTGCTCTCTAGATGTTTTTGACTACAATTCCCATGATCCCTCACCATTGTTTATGCTTGCTAGGGTCGATGGGATTTATAGTACAAAACATCTGGCGACCGAAAGGTTGCAGACCCTCTGTCTCCTAAAACCAGTGGTGGAGGTGTACGAAAAGAAGTAGTGGAACTATGTTCCATGCTGGTCTGCCCCATTTCCCACAAACCCCAATCCCTGCGCCCCCTCCCACACAATCCAAACCCCCAAACACACACCTGCTATTTATGGGAATGGGCAGTGCAGTGCACTGAAATGCAAGCTTCAACTTCTTCCTACACTTTTATTTTAAAACAAAACCATTCCTGAACGGTTTATTTTTAAAATAAAAGTATAGGAACAATGAAACTTAAAAATAAAGTATAGGAGCACCGCTCCCGACCACTTCGACCTCTGCCTAAAACAAGCAGTGGGATGACATTTTGGGAACGTCAGGAAAGCCATAAGAGAGACTCGCAGGAAAGCCCCCCTTCCCCTACATGAGGGATAGGTGTAGTATTGCAACGCGTGTGCCATCTGGTCAACTCTTCAGACCGCCACCGGCAGTCGTAGGGTCTGCTGGTGGAGCAAAAGTCTGCCCGTCACTGACTTTCACTTACAGGTTCTACTACGACCAGAGGCGTTGCTGGGGGGGGGGGGGGCGGCTAAGCGGGCTATAGCCCCTGGTCTTTTTGTTGTAGCCCCGGATAGAACCTCAGGAGCAACAACCAAAAGGCTAGCTAGCCCCCAGTCCTGACAGTTCTGACATCAGCGTAGCCCCAGGTCTTTTCCAGACCTAGCAAACCCCTGACTACGATGCTAATTGAGTACCCTGCACAGGGGCAAGAGCCACGCCTGTTGGCCCTAAAGGTTTTGCTTACGTAAGCCGCAACTGTGCTTCAGACGAGCCCTTGTGTCACAACTCTGATGTCAACCGCCATACACATATTCAGATATTTTGACTAACACGTGAAGTGCGGTCTATAGGTGACATGTCTTTTTCTTAACCAAACTAATCTCGGTGGTACCATTCATTTGAGAAAGTTGGCACACAGAAACACGTTTGGTGTCGTCCCAAATATGAAAACAAAATGTCCCTTGGTCATGACGGGCGAAAAGTGAAAGTTGTTATGTCTCGTACTTTAGTGCAGTGGACATACAGTTACAGCTGACATTTTGAGTTGGGCTGTCTGCAGACGGGTGGCGGGCTTTTTTCCTCACATGTGCAAATGAATCATCTGTCATTCTAATTTGGCAGTATTATCAGCCAGGTGTCGTTGCTTGGCGGGCACACTTAAGTACAGGTTTGATGTTCAGTCCATGGTAGGATGCTCAGAGTGCCAGCTAAAGTGTGCTCTTCGCATATTGTAGTGCTGACAGCGGGTAGTGGCAACAGATTCACCCAGCTAAGCATGCGACACTACTCGGCCAGCTGCGTGTCTCAGCCGGCTCACACTTGCGTTTCTGATTTATAATCGCGGCGTATCCCTTCCTGTCAGGTGGCTTAGTCAATTGAGTGGTTCACAACAGCAACATAGTTTCATTGCATAAACCCTACCTAGCGCTCTAATCTGGCATTCCGTGCATCCATAAATGTTTGCCGTCGGTACTCAAATTACTTACTAAGATTTTATAAGAGTGAGAATAGACTGACCCAGGTTTATAAAACTTTCCATTTAGCTTATCACATCTTGCCATACACCACTTGTTTTCAACCAATTCATTGTTTACATAGCGCAACAAAACCGTCACATTTGTCATCCGGGCGCTTGATTCATGAGAAAGATTGAAGAGTTTTAGGCAAACAGATGGGTTTTCAAATGTACCTTTTAAAAGATCAAAATCCTTAATTTTTCACAGAGGTAACGGAAGAGAGTTCCATAGATTTGGGAGCGCTGCGGAAAAAACCCACCCCCCACAACGCTGCAAACAATAGTTCAGAACTTTGAGAAAAGATCGAGAGGCGGATCAACCAGGGCAAAAAGGAACCACTTTTTCCTGTAATGCATGGCAACCTCTGCCTTCACGGGCCCGGTGTCTGATGTACAGATATTTAAACTGAATCCGGCCTGCAAGCGGCAGCCAGTGCAGTCGACGTCAGGCTGATTAAATTGGCCTGCCCTAGGGCATACCCTTAGCCAAACGAACTGTATCATTTTGCAGCAGTACTTGCAACCGGTTCAGTAACTACGCTGGCAGGGCTAGAAAGACAGAATTGCAATCGTTGAGGCAGCCATTTATCATGCCAGTGACGACCTCTGCATGAAACGGAGTGGGAATGTAAATCTATTCAGTTGTTTCAGTTTTAGAAAGCCGGTGCTGCAGCTGACCTGGGCCTCTAGTGAGAGAGATGCAGAAATATTCACCCCTATTTTTTTACTACTTTTGGTCAGTGGGCAGAGGGCCATGGTCCGCTGGCCAGTAATCCAGCGTCCAAAGCAGAGATCTGATATGATACAAGTCATTTAGAATGTGCCTGTACACAAGTGTTTCTAGGCGCGAGGTGAAGCCTGCTTCCAGAGGTGAAGCTGCAGAACCCACAACCAACACCTCTGTTTTTCCACCATTCAGTTTCAACCAGTTTTGACCCATCCAGTTGCTAACTTCTAGACAGGTTTTCAGATGGTCAGCAGTGCTGCTTTGTTCAAGATTCAACCAAAATAAAATCTGTGTATAATCTACTTTAACAGAAAAAGCGAAAATCAAAAGAACGATGGGACTGGCCAGTGGCTGATCATAAATATGAAAAAGAAGTGGGGAAAGTGCTGAACACCACAAGGGACAGCCACAGGAGGTGATCTAAAAGGAGACAAAGAAATTGATTGCTTCCAGGAGTCCAAGAAGAATACAAACCAGTGATAAACACTGCCAGTAATACACATTTTTCGCAGGCTGGACAAGAGAATAAAGTGGTCAGTGGTATCAAAGGCGATGGACAGGTCTAACAAAATCAGACTTGCCCCTCCAGCTTGATCTGTAATCCTGCCCAGATTATCTAACACTGAAACCAATACAGATGTTGTACCCATAAATGGGTGAAAGCAGAGTTGTGAAGTGTCCAAAAATCTGTTGATCCTCCCTGAGCTGGGGATTAACTACAAACTTCAACATTTATCATTTAAAAAGGGAGTAAGGAGATAAGATATTAATTTGACAATAGAGCAGAGTCGAGGGTGGGTTTCTTCAGCAATGGAACAATCAATGCATGTTTTAAAATTGCACATATGAATCCATGCAATAAAGGTGAATTTGAAGCTTCAGCGAAGATTTCCCCTGTATCCTTCGCTATCAGTTTGAAGTGAGAAAGAGGAATCTCGTCCAAAGGGGCATGCCGATTTTAATCACATTACCGCACTTGCTGCTTCAGATGAATTAATATGCTGAAAAGATTCAAATCTCGTAGGGTTAGAAATAACCTCAGAAGAGTACAAGGATGTAAGGGACATGGCTGGTGGAGAAGCTTAGCTACTAAGGTTGTCCCAAATAGTCTACATTTTTTCCTCAAAATAATCGGAACGCTCATTATATAATCTTTGAGAGGCTGAAGATGCTGATGCTAATTTTGGGGCAAAAAGATCCTTCACGTCTGAAACAATTGTTTTGAAGTATTAGCCGCAGGTTGAATAGTCCCCCCAAAATACAATTATTTTGCTGCCTTTAACGCCAGGTGGTAAGAGGCTAGCTCTTTTTTAAAACAAAGTTCAATGCTGGATCATAATTCACTCACCATTTACGCTCAGCTCTACGGACTACCGCAGGCAATGTGTGCAGTTCTGAAGAGAACCAAGGGGATGAGGGACGTGTAGGCTTGTTTCATAAGCAATGTGTCGTTTTTTTCAGACCCATATGGATTAAGTTAACCAAGTTTACATTTTTAACTACCAGTAACATCGAAAATTCTCCAAAAGCATATGAAGCAGCATAGACCTCCATATTGGAAATAGATTTGTACAGTGCTCCTCGAGAAAAAAGGAGTTAAGGACTGATTTGTCCACTTGGCCCTCCTCTTGAATTCCCCCCTCCCTGCACTCCGCCTGTGTTGCTCTTGCTAAATTAGACCTGCCAACTAAGTCTGCCCGGTATTCCAAAAGGGATATGTCCGAGTTTTGCTTGATCAGTCTTTCACTTTCAACAATAGTAAGAATCAGTTCTTCTTCATCAAGCGACTTGCTTATCTAAAAGCCTATGTCTAAAAAGACCCACCTGACGCTCGATCAGCACTAGAGCTGTAACCGGCCACAGGTGGTTCCATGTGATAATATAATATCCCTGCAAAACCTTTGCCATACAAGAATGGTGCTGTTTTTTGTGTGCCTTTTTAAAGGGAGCGGGGGACACCTTAACAACCATGCTCCCATTTACCCCATAAATTATCCCCATAACGAATGTCACCTATGCCGTTTCCTGGCGACTAAAAATATGGCGCCATTATTTATGGGGATAATATCACCCGATACCCGCAGACTTGCCTCATTATCGAAGTGTCTATTCTTGTGTCACACACAAAGCACTCTGAGAAACTAACGTTACAGTTGCTGGGAATGGTTGTTAAGCCCCTTTCAAGGAAGTTAAAGACAACAAACCCCCTTCAGCGGAGTTGAATCTTGCCCTGCAGATTGATTCTCTTTGGGAGATGGTTTCTAGTGCCCTTTGACGGCTTGAGTGCATTTTGATGCCTGATCTTTTTTTTCATATTGCGTCCCTCTGAATGTGTTCTGTCTGATTTGACTGAACAGCAATGCTAGGCACAATTATCTGGTATTTCATTGCCGAATACCAACTGTTTCTCCTCTTTTAGCTAAAGAGGAGAAGATAGTTCTATAAAATGGAGGGGCCACCACTGTTGCCTGATGTGAATAAGATTCCTAGTAAAGCTGGCACAACCAAACATTCTCTAAACCAACCAAGGTAGGCCATATATGGGTGAGAAGTGGTGACGCCGCTCTCACAAAACCTATGCATCAGCCTGATCATAGTCATAAGGGCTAACCAAAGAATAAGGCTACACATGACCAGACTTTATAAAGTTCATTATTTGGCCAATATTGAGTAACATCCAGTTTTCTCTTAAGTTCCCGTGTTGGTGATATGGCAGACCCTTTACTGACATGACGACATACAGGCTCTGTCCCCATTGGTCAAAACTGACATTTGCAGTTGTTTTGTTTTTTTGAGTAGGTCTCTCACCCTCCCCATACCTCCTCAATAGCCCAAATTCACTTACGCTGCCCAACCCTTGAATTTACACTAACCTGCACTTTCCCTTGGTTTCACCCCACCTGCTTTTCGGGGGCACTTACGTTCATGTCACCGAATTCGGTGACATGAACGTAAGTGCCCCCAAAGAGCAGGTGGGGGCGAAACCAAGGGAAAGTGTATTTTCATGAATGTCTCGAAAATTAATATTTAATGTCATTAAATGGCAGTCAAACAGCACGTACCCAGACTTTTCTCGCTCTGTCTCCCAGGGCTTTCAGATCTTTCTGAACTTAACGTATGGTTAGTTCAGAGTCCTTACTCTTTCTTTTGAGCCAGGTTATCGCTTATTATCTGAATAGTTATAATAGCTTGCTAATTTGCTTTCCTGCGACTTGCAGAGATATTTGGACTGGATGCCCATGACTGCGAGTCATTTTGCTGTATTCGTTTTTCTAAGTAATTTCACTGCAGTCCCACTCTTGGGTCAGGTTGTCCCAAAACGAAATTGAGCTTTTCTGAGAGGTTGTCATTTGGTGTACAGCACTCTGTGCACTGTTAGTTGCCATGCCAATCCCATTATTTTCCTTTTGAGTACTTTCATACCTGTTATTTTCTTCCCATCATCTCATTGCAGCGAGACAAAGCATCCGTTTCACTTTGGTTAAGAAAGCTTGCTTTTGTAATGCTTGGACGCAAACACATTTAGAACCTATACTGTGCTGATCTCGCATTGCAAAACAGAGGTAGACCTATGCATCCAAGACATGTCCGCAGTGAGTTAGTTTACAATCCTCGACAACTTTGTGAGGGCCTGGAATCCACTTGCATGCTAAAAAGTGAAACTTGTGGCCATTCTCTGCCTACACGAGTAATGCATTTTCTCCGTTTTTGATTAATTATCAGTTGACACTGGACCCGTGTTGTAGTCCTTGATTTTAAAACAGTGAGCTTGTGACTTTCCTTATTGTGCTTTTTGTGTTCCTCTTTTTATTTATACACCTATGGGTGCCAGTCTCTATGGGTTGTGACTGGAACAATCCCTACTGTCCACCTGTTGCACATGGTGTTGCGTATCTCATGTAGTGAGGAAGGGAAACCATCACTGTGCCCACGCCTGCCAAGGTCACATTTGAAATGTCCTTAATGGGATCTTTGTGGGCTCATAAAAGAGAGGGAGGAGAGGCATTACTTCTTAGATATGGACGCCTTCATTCACGCTTGACCATTGAAGGTCTAAAATGGAGAAGCAGTGCTGATGTTTCTGGTCCTACCTTCAGCTGTCTATTTCGCAAGAGGTCCAAATAAGTGTGTAGAGCTAGTAATTAATCCTTGAGACTTGGGAGTATCCAATTGGCACCCTTTCCAGCATGATGCTCTCAATTTGCTAGGGTTTTCCCTCGAATCAAGTGGGGTCCATTATAAGCTATTCTAGAAGACATTCTGTAGGAGTCTAAAGATATCAGAGTGTTGGTCGCCCTTTCGAAAGAGGAGGTTCTTGAAACCGCCCCATGTCTTTCGTGACTGCAGATGCCATGACCTTGGTGTGGATAAAGACGGTTCTGTGGGTCACTGTCCTAGTAATTGAGCTTAGTTGCTAAGCAGGTGCGAGTCTGATCCTTCAAACGCCTGCAGCCTACCTCTTTAGGTTACTTCCCATCAGCCTGAATGCTACTGCTTAAGAGCTTCAAGCCCATCCTCTTCCCTAAATTGTTCCCAATGCAGTGTAGCCTCTAATACGATGAACACTTCCTCCACTAAACATTTGGATCTTGGAGCTGAAGAGGCTATATCTGTCACTGTGCTATGGCCTTCGGCCAAATGTTTAATCAGTTGCTGCCTGCAAGGCAAGTTCACCCTCCTTTCAGGACACGTATCATGACATGAGGCATAGATTTTGTGTTAAATAAGAATGTGTCCACTTCTCTTACAAAGGACCCAAGTTGCACATGGTCTTTCAGCAGGTGTTCCAAATAGGATTGGTGGTCCCGCCATTTTAAAACTAGTGGGTTTTCCTTTTAGCACAACGCATTTATTTTTTTAAGTGGCTAGGGGTGGGTGTGAGGGGGCCTTAAGCTTCCGACTAATTTGAATTTGACTCTGCTTTCAAAGGACTGCCGAAAGCACGCCAGAATGTTTTGAAGTTCCTTGATAAATACAGTACACTTATTCTGCACTGTAGGCAAATCATTTGATCATCAAAAAAAATAGGCAGTACTGAGACAAACTCTCGTATTCTGCAGGCTGAAGTGCAGCAGACCGAGTCAAACGTTCCCGCTTCAGTCGGTCTATGCTTGCCTGCCCCGAGGGAAGTAAGTGAGCTTCCGGCTCACAGGAGCTCCTCAGAAGGTGGAATTGCGCCAGGGGCCCACAACCTAGTTGTAGACGATTGCTCGCCTGGGATTGGACATGGGGCAGAAGCTGGAATGCGCTTTCTGCCCATTGTATGACCAAGCAGTATCTTTGGGCCCACTGGAGGATATTGTGCTCCAACTCCAGCCAACACAGTTGCGCGAGGGAGCACACATGCTCCCCTTCAGAGAGCCAGCCCTTTATGTGGCCTTTGCAGGTCACACCTTTAGGTAAGACCATTAGGTGCCGGGAGTGGAGTGAGACTTGTACCCTTGCATAGTCTTAAGATGCACATTCCATGATAAATGCAACTCACCTAATTCATTTCTATCTTGTTTTTGTTTTTTTTCAAGGCATAGAATGATGCAATCAAAAAGGTGCCCTTTAGATAACACGTGTTTCGACACAAAAGTGCCCTTTCAACACAGAAGTGCCCCCTCTAAAGTGTACATAGTTTCTCAGAGCGTCGGAGAAACTATGTACACTTTGGAGTGGGATTAAACTCATGAATATTTGATGCCCCAGACTTGAACCTATATTTGGAACTTAGACCTTATCTGCCCTGATTTGAAAAAGGTACTTTTGTGTTGAAACATGCATTCTCTAAAGGGCACCTTTTTGATTGAATCATTCTATGCCTTGAAAAAAACAAACAAACTATAAAAGGATTTCCACATCTAAACAAGTGTGGCGCAGTGGTTAATGTGTGTGGCCATTCCTGCTATCTTGATTACAATAAGAGGTTTGGTTCTTTTTGCCTCTTTTTGCCGCACACCTGCGACACCATCCTAAGAATTTAAGTATAAATCAGGCGCATGGTGAAAAGTGGGTTGGTTACCAAAAAAAAACTAACATAATTTCTATCTTGGGCACATAAAGGTTGTTGTTGGAAAACAAGAATATTCTGGGGTCTTGTGGAAAACGTAGGGTTATTTGAACATAAATCATGAGCTTTGTAATTCTCAATCCCTCCAAATGTATCCCTTTTCCTCAAAGGCTTGGTAAATGTGCACTTATAGGGCACAATGTTCATTTGTTGGTAGCAAAAATGGGGAAGTCGATTACTGTTTTTTTTTTTTATTAGAGCAGCAAAATGTGTACTGCTGGCCATGTCAATGATAGACCTTTTCCATCTGAAAGGGACTATGATCCAGGACCGAGCCAAAAAGGTGACAGTCTGGTAATAGTCTTGTTTTAGTTCATGTATAAGATGCGCAGCTCCACTTTCTCAAGAGTTCATAAAGTGGAGGAGGTGTTGGGATTACGCGTTGTGTATGATTGTGTGTACATGCATTGGATATAAAGAGCTCTTTGAGAATCGTTGCCGACACCGAAAGTTGCCTGATTCACTTGCTGGAGACTGGGAGAATGGTTCTTGATGACTGAAGTAACCACACAAATTCCCAGTCAAAAGTGGAAACATGGGGCAGGCTTTAATAGAAACGTCTGGGATTGATTTCCGATCTGCTGGCGGGACACATTTATCATGTGAGGGCTAGTTCTTGAGGTGTTTATCTAAAAATAATGGCAAAGGGAGCTTAACCAAATCCAAAGTTGGTCAAAATCTTGTCTCTGAATCGCACCTCTCACACAGGTATTATTATTCTGTGCAGATGTACCAGCCTCTGCTGTGACACCAGTGAAAGCCACATCTTGCCTGTCGATGGATGGACGCCGGCATGACAATGAGGACAGCTGGCATGATGGCTGCCGTGAATGCTACTGCCACAATGGAAGGGAGATGTGCGCCCTGATCACATGCCCTGTGCCAGACTGTGCGAGCCCCACTATACACCCAGGGCAGTGCTGCCCATCGTGTCCAGGTAACCAAGATTTTCCAAATGCCCACTTTCCCCTGCCGTGTCATGGATATTTCCCCATGTAGACCTCTGATGTGTACCTGCTTCCCCTTGCTTCAGATTGCCTACGTTTCATCCAAGCAATGTGTCAATAGTTTGTAAAGTGTCATGGTACTGAAATTCACAAGGGGACATTTGACATGAGTCATCCATTTGATGCAGCGTAGAATATTGTGCATGCAAGTTAAAATAACAGCCAGCCTTTTAAAAAAGAAATCATGTAGCTTCCTACTTTAGTATTACACGAAACATGCAGACTGATTCCTGCTGTCCTGCTCGGACCTACATCAGTTTGTTAGAGGACCATAAAGGTTTCCACAACCTCCAATCACTGTGAACATTTTAATAAAATGGGTTCAGTAACAGGCATTCCAGTGACTAACACCACTACATCTTACACTAGAACATTTGGCTACTTCACGAGTTTTGGATTACAACTCCCATCAGTCTTAACTAACGTAGTCAATGGTATGGGATCATGGGTGACGGAGTCAAATATCCAGATAGCTACAGGCTGCGGACCCTCCCACTCCCCTGCAGTAGAGCAATGATATCAATTTAAACTCTGAGAAAAATAATTGTTTGAAGAAAAGTTTCATCCCATCCCACTTACAATTACTGCCACTGTTTAATTCTGTATTTACAATATGGTACGCTTTGTATCGTAGATGAGCGCAGGTTATCTGGATAGATTTCCTCCCCCCTGCACACCCGCCTCCCTTCAACTATATTCAACATTTTACCCACCCCTGGCAACCTGCTCAAATATATAAATTAAGAAAGTGATGTGGGAAATAATCTTTTTTTTTTTTTCTTATCATTGTATTTCTCACTTTCTGGGATTGAATTGGTGTAATTTTCAGATAGGAATGATTGCACTTGCACTTGAACTTGATCTTCAGTAAACCGTACGCTCAGGGAATACAACTTGTTACTACCCGAGTATTGTGGTAGCACTTGCGTTGATGGGGCCTTAACCCGCACCCCTGCCTTTCAGGCAGGCGGCACACCAGCGTCTTTCTAGGGACAATTGCATCCGGACAGATAGAAAAAGCGGTGTGCTCGTTTTACCTTTCACTGGAAGAAGTGCATGTTACTTTACACTTTTTCTCACAGTGCCATCTACATTTTTCAATGTGGGAAGGCCTTCTGTCAAGATTGGCCCCCCGTGGGGTATATGTAACGAGATCATGGATGTCATTTTCTTATACTAAGTGAGTAGTGATGTGACAGGCTAGGGGTGTTTGTTGGTCTTCCATGCATTATGGTAAAGCTGAGCTGTGGGGTACTTCATGCGTAAGGGAGTTACTCTCCGACTGAAAAGGAGGAATAGGTAAGCGATTGTGTCATATCCTTTAAAGAGAACTGAAATGCATCGACCATACTCACGGATACATTAAAGTTAGTCTGATAAACTTCCATCAGTTCAACGTTTGAGCAGAAAAAAAAACATTTGAAAGTGGATTATCATTGTAAATGCCCAAATAATGAAACTGAACATGCCCTCCTCGCTACACTTTAGATCAGATTTTAATATATTTCTGAGGGAAATTGTGTAATTTTCAACTATTTAATTATTAATGCAAAAATTGAATATTTCCTTAGCTCTTTGTTTAGTGCCCAGCAACGTGTGATCCGGGGGCGTTATGTCCTTCAAAGCTCAGTTGCAAAAGTTATTACTAATTGCTTGAAGGATTTTCTCAGCCCCTAATTGTGGGGCTAATGAAGGTCAATCCACACTTTGTTTGCTGTGGTTCTTGGTGTAATACCCAAATGATAAACGTGGCAGAGCAGCGGAGTCTTTAGTCTCAGGAGGAGGCGGGGTGGAGAAAAGGAACAGGCTAGCATTCAGAAACACATAATTATGGAATGTTCACACATTGCATGAATCAACATGTAATCTTTATATAGCTGTAGCAGAAATGGTAATTCTAAATGTCACAGGTAAGTAGCTGAATAATAGACATTCGTTCAGGGTAGTTACTTCTACAAAAGTTACTAAATGTTCAGCAAACCATTCCGGATTCAAGTTTCTAGAGTCTTCTGGTAGTTTTGTTTTAACTTAATTAAAACCTAATGTCCCTCCATGAGATGAGCCCAAAAAGAAAGCGTGTCGGTCTAGTGAAAAGAAGCTCTCATTCTGTGCCTGTTCATGGGCCCACTGTTCTTCAATGCTACAAAGCCCAGTGGTGGGCCATTGGGTGGAGGCAGAAGAAGCAGTCAAAGGCTCATGTCTAGCTGTGAAGATCTTAGGGTTGTGGGCAGTGACCTCTGGCAAGGAGGATAGCACAATGACCATGGATTGCATTTCTGGATTGAAGAAAGAGCAACCTGATGCTGGAGATCGTTGCAATGCAGGCTGCGGCCCAGTTGTCCTACTGCCGGTAAGAAGAGGCTTTGGCTCTTTTCGCCCTTATATAATACCCTCTGCTGGTTTATTGCATGTGTTGGAGTCCCAGACACAAGGGAAGTCTGTTAAGTGGCTAGAAGGTGGTATTCCAATGAGAGCCAGAGTCGTGAGGTGAATAACTCGTTTTTTCCCAACAAATTACAGAAAGGGACCACCAGTGTGAGCCCCTCTGGTCCTAGCGTAAGGCCTCGAGCATGCTGGTTCCGGTAGCAATTGCCTTCAGGATTGTAGCATGCAGGAGCAGATACTTTGTCTTCCTCTGGCAAGTTATTTTCCCGTTGCTTTTGGATCAAGTTCCAACATTTGATGAAGGTATGTTGCGAATACCCCGTTCTTCCATGATGTTGTCTGGGTGGGCGTATAAAAGCATCAAATCAGACTTGCTGCAACATTCACACATTTGAAAGCTATCCAATCGGGAGTAGTCGCCACATTCAAAGCTACCCAGACTTCTTCCTGTGCAAACGCAAACAGAATGTAGTTTCAGAAGTGAATCGCAGGCCTACATAGGTCTGGTTTCCAATCTTACCAGGTAAACACAGCTTTGTTGTGGCATTGAGCCCCTAACTCTAGGTTGCCATTTTAATGGCTACCTTCTGGAAGGAAGCCTTTGTTCCTTGATTACAAAATGGCTGCAGCAGTATTGAGACTTTTAAAATCACAAAGGGTTTTGCCATCAGGCAAGTTAACAGAAGGAGACAACCTTCTCAGGGTTTGGGGGTTGGAAATAGAGTACAGGTTACCTTTTGGGCACCATGGCCCAGGTATAAAGACGTGTCACACTCAATACAAAGTGCACAGACCGGGTTTAGCAATGTATAGTCTCCTGAACGAGAGAATTTGCGCTACAAAGGCCAAATGTTAAATACCAATGGGATAGTATAGAAAAATCATGTCAGGTTAATGACAATAATATTGACCATTTATATGGTGCTCCCCACACACAAGGACCTTTTGCAACTGCGGATTCGGTGTCCAAAGTAAATGGTACTGGTGTGATCAACCTCAGAAATACGATTTGGCTGCTAGTATTAAAACATGTAACTTGCAGGTTAAAAATAATTCTGTGCAATGGGCACTCTAACCAACTGGACCCAGTTGCAAGGAATCGTGATCCCCAACTGCACAGCATAAGCGCACCATGAGCTGTTCAGAGCAGACTTTGATAGCCCAGTCACAATGCCCCACCAATCGGAGCAATGCATACACGTACACAGATGCGGCACTGCTGCGCGCATGGGGTGAAGTCATTTGTACAGAAAGTCATTTGTATTGTGCATTTTTATGTCGCAGTCTCCCAACAGCTGTTTTAATGATGGTTGTCATGCAGCGCTGTCGTTTAATTGGCATGCTATCTAAAAGGGCTGCCTGCCAGATCCTGAATTTGTGGACTGTAACAACAGCAACAAAAGTTTTTCTCCAACTTTTAATTGGTGTTGATGTTTCTGCACCCTATAGCCGACATTCCCATTTGTTTTCTAGTTTCTGATCGAAGCAACCATTAAAAAGAGGGGAAATAATCGGTGCTAAGTTGTGAGCATCCATCTTAACTTCATGAAAAGCAGCATAGCAACTTTCATTTTTTTCTCAGAAATACCTGTGGTATTTGCCTTGCCAATAAGCCACTTCCTCTGTGTCTGCTTACTTCTGAAAGGGGAGTTCCTGTCTCTACTCTGACTGGAGGTGAAACAGAAAGCTGCTTGTTCAACAGGCCCACTTTCAGTGCTTTACACCAACAAGCTTTCCTTGGTGGCAATGACAGAAGGGGTTCAGTTTGTGAATTTGCTTTGGCTGTTGCATTAATTGAGAAGGCAGAGAAGTTGCTTCTGTAATCTGGCACTATCTCTCTATGAAGCTGCAAGTGCAATTTACCCAGTATTCGTTGGTACACGTCTGCCCTTTAAAATAAGTGCCTTTCATTAAGGAAGAGCTTTTCTACTATGTACAGGGGTCCAATTCTCTTGTGCACTATATGCGAAGATGCAATATCTATATCAAGCACGCGAGTGCATATCTTTCTGCTGCTTGCCAAGTTAAATGTGCACCCATATTGATAGCAGTCTTCATCCCCGCCCCCCATTCACTATATATTACACATCTGATTACATGTTGAGCACCCTTTTCTTGCTAGAGTCCACTTGGGCCTAATTTTGAAGAACAGCCCGTAGGTCAAAGGTCAGTAAAACCAGGTGTTTAGGATTTAGCACAAAACATCTATTCGAAGGGATTGTGTCCTCCAACGTATTCCTCATGTTAGATATCTCCTTCCAGCTCTGCTGGCCTCGGAACATTTTTTCTCTCTAGAGGGCGCTGCGCATCGACGTCCTCCGAGTCGATGTCCCTCGACAGCCGCCGTATCGACGTCATCCTGCCTATAAAGGCCGCGCGCAGCTTCCGTTGCTCAGTTCCGTTTTTCCGCGCTTACTCAGTGCCTCGGAATACCGTTGCTCAGTTCTTAGTCAGATTAATCCTATTTACCTCGAGTCATTCGATCCGTACTCGATGGCTTCCTCGTCGGAACCGACAACTCCTCGATCCGGCTTCAAAAAATGCCGAGATTGTGGGAAAAAGATGTCGTTGACTGACCCTCACAGAGTTTGTCTGTGGTGTTTGGGAGCTGAACACCATTGCTCGGAATGCGAGGACTGTATGTCCATGACAGCTAAGGCCCTGAAGGAGCGTAGGGGGAAGCTGGAGAAATGTAAGACTTTTAAAGCTTCTTCTTCGTCGACGAAGTCGAGACTCTCGTCTCCTCGTCACCATTGGCGCTCCAGGTCTCGGAGTGGGTCTCATCACTCCTCGAGATCGAAGCACTCGAAGACGAGACATCGAAGATCCCCTTCTCCGTCTTCCTCTTCCTCTGTTTCGCCAAAAAGAATCCCTTGCTCCACGAAACATAGTTCCCGGGCTGAATAGGAGGAATTCCGCAAAAATATGATGAGCGTCTTCGAGAAAGCGGCCTCGACCCCCTCGAAGACTGCCGAGAGCGATGCTCTGGTCGAAAGACCCAAAGGTCAAAAACGCCGCGAGTCGCAGTACCCGGCGAAGGAAACCTCTCGAGCGCGTCTCGAACCCTCGAGTAGGACTATGACCTCCAAACCTTCCTCGAAGGTTCCGTCGACGCAGTCGACGAGGGTTCCGTCGACGCCGAGGTCGATGTCTTCGACGCCGTTGTCGAAGGGACCTTCGACACACGGGTCTGTCGACTCGACGCCAGCTTCGACACCGGCGTCGACGCCAAGAAAAGTCATGGTTACAACACACCCAGTGACTATCCCCAGGTCCTCGACGTCGATGGCTTCGAGATTGTCGAGTAGAATTCCAATTCTGTCGAGGTCTTCGAGGCCTCCGCCTTTGTTTTCGACGCCACGCTCGAAGCCTTCGGCGTCGACGACATCGACGTTTTCGAGGCCGATAATGACAAGTTCGGCACCCTCTGCCTTGGAAATGGGATTTACTCCCTTTATGAGTTCAGAACAATTGAGAACTATGTCCTCGATTTTGGAAGAGGGTGAATTGTCTGAACAGGAAGACACATTTGAGTTGCAGGGACCTGTAACCCCAATTAGAGAGGAATTTTCCTCTGAAGAACGCAGGTTAAAGGATCTTCATGATTCCTTACATGAGGCAAGTGGGTTAGACACTTCCCCTGAGGTGGAGTTTGCTAGGCCAGACCCGGGGGAGCATGCTGAAACCCCCTATAGAGCCTTAATGGCCAGGATCACAGAGTTCATGGGGTGGTCTGCACATTCACAATCTTTCCAACAAGATGACCTCACGGATATTCTTGACAAAGGCCCACAGGAGGATCCTGTGGTGCCTTTTCATAAAGCTCTTCAGAGGAAGATCATGACAAACTGGGAAACCCCAGATGTAGTACCAGCAGTAAATAAAAAACTGTCTACAAAGTACAGGGTATCTTCTACAGACCCGGAGTTTTTGTCTAAACATCCATCCCCAGAAAGTCTGGTGGTACAGGCAGCATCCTCTACCGATGTCAAGACGGCTTATCCTACCGTCCCACAGGACAGGGACGATAAAAAATATGATGCTATGGCAAAGAAAGTCTTTTCAGCATGTAGCATGGCGTTAAAATCTGTTAATGCTACTTGCACCCTTGCTAGGTTCAGCCATACACTTTGGGAGTGTGCTTCTACAGCGGCTGACTGCATCCCGAGGGAGAAGAAAGGGATGCGTTCCTGAATATTATACAGGACGGTAAAGACGCTATGTGCGAATCCCTCCAGACGGGTATTGATTCGGCTGACCGTATCAGCAGAGCAATGGCGGCAAGTACATCAACCAGGAGATTCGCTTGGTTGAGAAAGTCTGGTTTTGCCCCAGATGTGCAAGCCAGGCTCTTGAACATGCCATTCAATGGCTCTTCTTTGTTCGGGAAAAAGGCGGATGACAGTTTAGAGAAACTGCAAACTTCAAAAGCAGCAGCAAAATCCCTAGGAGCTGCAATCCGTCACTCCTTTTCGTCCCACAGGAACCTCTGCGAGGGCAAGTCCTTTCGCTTCTACTCCGCATTCGGAAGAGGTAGAGGACGACCGGCTCAAAGGGGACAAAGAAGAACTACCCGAGGTGGACGGGATAGATATTCAAAAGCCGCAGCAACAGCAGGTGCCTCTTTACCATCGGCATCTGCATCAGCCGCCCCAAAACCACTCTGAGGACTTCCCTCACAGGACACCTGTAGGAGGCAGGTTGACTCAACATCTGGCGGTATGGCAGGCTATCACGTCAGATGCTTGGGCATTGGAAACAGTTGCCCAAGGTTACTGCCTGCCTTTCCTACGTATACCTCAGAGTCATCCACCGGGGATCAGCTCTCAGAAAGCTCCAGATCCGCTCCTCTTGCAGGAAATTTTGGACCTGCTAGAGAAAGGTGCCATAGAACCGGTACCTGTAGCGGAGAGGAACAAGGGCTGGTACTCCCCTTACTTTCTCGTTCCAAAGAAAGACGGAGGACTGAGACCCATCTTGGACTTGCGAGAATTGAAGAAATTCCTCAGAAAAGACAAATTCAAGATGGTCACTCTTTCTCAGATCCTCCCGGCCCTTCAGTTCCAGGACTGGTTGGTATCTCTGGACCTTCAGGACGCTTGTTTCCATGTGCCTATCCATCTCAAACACAGGAAATACCTGAGGTTCGCAATTGGCAACTCTCACTATCAATTTCGAGTGCTGCCATTTGGGCTGACCTCCGCCCGAGGGTCTTCACCAAGTTAATGTCGGTAGTGGCTGCAAGTCTAAGGAGGGAAGGGATTCACGTCTACCCCTACCTGGACGATTGGTTGATCAGGGCTGTTTCTCCGGAACAAGCTCAGATCCAGCTAAATCACGTGTGCCACTTCCTTCACAGACTGGGCTTCTCCCTCATTTTAAAGACGTCACAAATTATACCATCGCAGAGACTCCAGTTCATAGGAGCGATCCTGGACACTTCCCTGGGAAAAGCCTCGCCACCAGAGGTGAGGGCTCAAGATATTCTACAGATGGTTACCAAGTTCCAAGATGCCCAACGTCTCCCAGCCTTCGACTTTTTGAGGTTGCTAGGCCTCATGGCATCCTGCATTTTCATAGTGCCAGAGGCTCGCCTGAGAATGAGATCCCTCCAGTGGGCACTGAGGACTCAGTGGTCACAATTCTCAGGGAGAATGACAGATCTTCTTCAGGTTCCCGGCAGAGTGGCTCGAGACCTTCAGTGGTGGGCCTGTCAGGAGAACATTCTGAAAGGAGAACAGTTTTGGCAACCCTGGCCGGAGATAACCGTAGTCACGGATGCCTCACTCACGGGGTGGGGAGCCCACGCCAACGACTTGACCATCAGCGGTCGTTGGTCTCCATCGGAGTCCAGACTACATATCAACCTGTTAGAGCTGAGAGCCATCAGACTTGCGCTGAAGGCGTTCCTGCCAGTTGTACAAGGGAAGAACGTCCTGATAATGACGGACAACACGGTGGCCATGCATTACCTCAACAAAAGAGGAGGCGTAGGATCACTACCCGTGCAGAGAGGCGATGCAGCTCTGGTTTTGGGCAATCCAAGAAGTAATCTCTCTATCGGCAGTTCACCTAGCCGGAGAGAAGAACTTGACAGCGGACGCTCTGAGCAGGCAGAACACAGTCTCCCACGAGTGGGAGCTAGCTAAGGAAGTCCTTCAAGAGATCTTCGCCCTTTGGGGAACCCCTCAGGTAGATCTGTTCGCCACCAGCCTAAACAGGAAATGCGACCTGTTCTGCTCAAGGGAATTTCCCCCGACAGGAGCTCTGGGAGACGCATTCATAGTGGACTGGGAGTTTCCGCTTCTGTACGCGTTCCCACCGGTCCCTGTCATTCCTCAAATGATCAGGAGGTTGAGAAGATTCCGGCGAACCATGATCCTAATTGCCCCGGATTGGGCCAGGAGAACGTGGTACCCGGACCTTCTAGACTTGTCCATCTGCCCTCCAATTCGACTTCCACTCAGAGAGAACCTACTCTCACAGAAGGGAGGTCAGGTTCTCCATCCAGACATCAAAACCCTCAACCTTCACGCTTGGCTTCTGAAAGGCTGAGGTACAAGGATTGGGACCTCCCTGATGATGATATGGAGGTGTTGCTTTCGGCAAGGAGGCCAGCAACAAAATCTTTATACCGCTGCCGTTGGAAAAGATTTTGCAGCTGGTGTAGAGAACAGAATATCGACCCTTTTTCATGTGGTACACCAATGGTTTTGTCCTTCCTACTATATTTGGCAAATTCAGGCCTTCAAGTTGGCACCATTAAGGGCTATCTCGCAGCGCTATCTATCTTTAAGCGTACTGCGGAAGAACCATCCTATTTCAAATTACCCTTGGTAATACAGTTTCTAAAGGGGTTAACCAATGTTTATCCCCCAAGACCATTCCAAGTTCCCCTATGGGATTTAAACTTAGTACTAACTTTCCTGATGGGTACACCTTTCGAACCTCTCCATTCTTGTTCGTTAAGATTCCTTACCCTTAAAACTGTTTTATTAATAGCACTTACATCTGCTAGAAGGGTGAGCGAATTACAAGCTCTTTCTTGTAAACCCCCTCACACAATATTTCACAAAGACAAAGTTGTCCTGCAAGTGAAGCCTAATTTCCTCCCAAAGGTGGTTTCTGAATTCCATATCACTCAGAAGATTACCCTACCATCTTTCTATCCTCCTCCTCACCCGGGGAAAGAGGAAGAGAGGTTACACAGGCTAGACCCTAGAAGGGCTTTAAGTTTTTACATCAGTAGACTAGCCAGGATAAGACAGGCAGACCAGCTGTTTGTAGGTTACGCAGGTCACAAGCTGGGGTTACCAATAACTAAGCAGACCATTTCCAGATGGATCATTCTAGCCATTCTGGAATGTTATAAACTGGCAGGGAAAGAGCCCCCTCAAAACCTTAGGGCTCATTCGACCAGAGGTATTGCAGCTTCATTGGCCCTCAAAAGAGGCGTGCCGGTTAAAGACATATGTGCGGCCGCTACATGGTCGTCTGTCCATACCTTTACACGTTGTTACAATTTGGATTCATCCGCCAGTCAAGAGACTAAGTTTGGAAGGGCTGTACTGCATTCTATTCATCAATAGAAGACAGCGTGAAGTCAGTGCTCCCTCCTCCGATAATAGAACACTGCTATGGGAGCCTATCTAAGATGAGGAATACGTCGGAGGACACAATCCCTTCAAAGAACAAATTACTTCTTACCTTGTAACGTTCTTTCGACGGGATGTTCCTCTGACGTATTCCTCATCGACCCTCCCATCCATCCCCGCAGTTCTACTTCCCTTGTTGTTGCAGCTTACGCTCCTTCAGGGTGATTAGTTTAGTCCAGAAAGTATTATTGTGGGCTACAAAACGTAACTGAGCAACGGACGCTGCGCGCAGCCTTTATAGGCAGGATGATGTCGACACGGCGGCTGTCGAGGGACATCGACTCGGAGGACGTCGACGCGCAGCGCCCTCTAGAGAGAAAACATTTTCCGAGGCCAGCAGAGCTGGAAGGAGATATCTAAGATGAGGAATACGTCGGAGGAACATCCCGTCGAAAGAACGTTACAAGGTAAGAAGTAACTTGTTCATCTCAATAACCTAAGCTTTTTGGAGGACCTTCCAGGGAAAGGTGATCCCTCTAAATATCGCGTTTAAATGATGGAATGGTGCGGTTTGGAACTGAATACCCCTAGTTTTGGTCCTTCTGAAGGCTGGAGACCAGCTGATCCTGCAGAGCAATGGACATGTGTGATATTGCACCAACAATGTTCACAGATCGGCCCCGGGGGTTACTTTGTATGCCTATAATCAAGTTTACTAGAATTGCAACTTGATTAAAAGCATACTTCCTCATGCATCAAAGTGCAACACAGAAATGCACTGGATGTTCAAACATGTACAGTTGATGGCTCAGTAGAGTATCGCCATTGTAGTCGGCTGCATAATCCTGGTCTCTTTTTATGCAGTTTGCCCACTCCAGTTTGGTTGCTTCAGGCCCAATATAGCTTAGCTCTGCAACTTGTTCGTTTATCCCAAGAAGGAGTCGGCCTGGGGGATGCTGGGAGCCATGACTCACTCTCTCCTGTTCCTCTGGCTCTCTTGTGTCGTTGTACTAGAGTATAGTGGTAATTTCTGTAGTTTCACCCAAGACAAAGCCTTCCCTTGTTCAATGTAGTTACTCACTATGCAGACACCTTTCTACTGGAAATTCGCATCCATGTGAATTACGCCCTATTAGTCTTCGGTCTAAAGGTAGTAGTTTGAACTTGTGCATCCCCAATGCTGTCCCTATAATGAAAAACAAGGTATCTGTTAAATTGGAGACTTGTAAGATACATTGAAGCTTTGGGCACACGGGTGTTTCCTGTGTGTTCCATGGCACGGGGCAGGAGTGAATAGGCTGGTGCTCTTACCCATGATGCATATGTGATTTTGTCAGATTGTTTTCCTTTCTTGACCGTTACCCAAGTACTGCACGTGGATAGCAAAGGAGGGAACAAGCCGCAACATCCTATATGGTTGTCATCTGACCCCTACCTCTCATATGAAAAGCATTCTTTCAGATGGTGACATATTTACCATCTCTGCTCTAACTGCATTTGCTTCGGTTTGTTCCCTTATCAGGGAACAAAAAGTATAGTTCGATTAACGGTTAGGGGTAACGTTAAAAAAAAAAAGTCAATGGATTTTCAGGCATGTCTTCCAATTATATTGGAGAAAGAAAATGCACCGATGGAAAGACTGAGTGGTACGTTTAGTGATAGAAAGACATGGAATTCTGTGAAGCCCGCCATGTCTGATGGATGCAGGCATTATTCCTTGGTTCTGTGTCCTGAACCTAGTTTGAGGAGGCTCCATCCACCAGTACTTGTGTCACTTCACAAAATGTTGAACCATGTTTCTTCTTTACAGTCGCCACACTTTCTAATTTCTACCCCATATTCGGCTGCATGCACTCTTCTGTGTTGCAACTGTAATAACAATTAGCGGTAAATGCATTCAAAAAGTGTGTCTCCCGTTATTACCACTCTTAAGCTCATGCGGAGAACGTGACATGCATTAACTCGGGAGTAGAGGGGTTAATACATTTGGAGTTTGAGATGGGTCACCATAGACTCTTTCCAATGGGAGCATTTCAGGAGTTGCTACATAATAGTAAAACATTGACATAGAGCACTGATGCAAGAGGATTAAGGTACAGGTAACGGGGATGAGTACTGTTCAAAATAATGTATTACTGGTGCTGGTCTTGTTTGGGGTGTATGTGCTACAGCTCCTTGCAGCCAAGGACTTATTGGGCAATCGGCGTATTATAGTTATAGCCATATTACATGGATTTCTATATTTCTGAAGCACACACATCTTTGGGCTTGTAAAATATGTGTTTGATGTCGCTGCTATTACTGTGCCTTGTTAGGATGCCTTATGGAACGCAGTAAACGTGTCCGGGTATGGTACACTGCAACTTTCACCCTCTGCTTTTCAAATGAATGCGACCGAATGTAGTTTTCAGATGTGTGGTGTGTATGTCCAGGAGACCTCGTTAAGTGCCATAAGACTGGGTCCAAAGAGCGAGTATTTATGGCAGGTGCACTTTCATAAAACAAACTTGTCTCGTGAAGCATTATCATTTGTGTGTAGCCGAGCAGGTTGTGCGATTAGTGCAACACCTAGAAGGCAAGTAGTTCATGAAGTTCTGAGACTACATTCCCTGTTCATGCTACTACTGCCCCCCTACAGCCATGCTCCATATGAACACAGTTTAAGCACTTGCTTCGCATGGGGTGGGATTTGTTCACAATAGGGCTCTACCCCCTCCAAAATTCTCTGTGTACACCCTTAACATTTTGACTGTCAATGGTGGCAGCAAGAGCCTGTACAATGAAGATCAGTCATTGTAGAAACGTTTTAGGGTATTCTTTAATTTTACAGGTTGCTCGCTGATCAAGCAAGCACATAGAGAGCTGATTAAGGGTGAGTGATTACTCTCGGCCAACAGCCAATCTTGATGAAAATATTTGAGGTGCACAGTGTGCTTGTACTGCACCCACTCCTATCCTTCAAGTTGCTTCTCTGTACATTCCAGAATGACGCAACCATTGAATTTAGTTTGATGAACTGTGTGTGGGTCTTGTTTGTTCTGGTGTGAGATGGAGGAAGGTCTTTGTGACGCATCTGAAAGCCCTGTATCACGTGTCGATCGGGAACAAAGACCACGTACCCGTTTGCAGCAAGAAATCTGATGGCTGATATGCTGGATATGTTTCTGCACACATTTGTAAAGCACTGAGGTCGCTTGGAGTTTCTACCCTGCCACAACTGTGAACTCAGGGAGTCCGCTCAGTGTTACTTATAGATTCCATAAAAGTTCATACAGTATAAAACCTAATACGCAATTCCATTTTCTATAGAAAACCATTTTAAACAATTCAAAATAAGGATACATATATCATTCGTACCAAATTGTATAGCATTTCACACTCTTGTCAATAAAAGGGCATCATTGTTGATAGTCTTTCAGAGGGGGTTTGTTGGGAATTGCATCACTGCATTGAAGAAGCCGTTAGTAGGGGCTTGGGGACTGGCTAGAGCAGCATACCCAAATCTAAACCGATTGCTTCAGTTACAGGCAACTGAAGACTTGGAAGTGCTCTATGCATTCATGAAAAAAGCTGGACAAATGGAAGACCTAAACCCGTCTTGAGCCGAACTTAGCAGGGTACGTTTCTATTTAGCAAATGCAAATTTGAGGGTGGATCTCTGTGGAACTTTCATTTTGTTACAAACAAATACAAAAAAAAACGTAACTTCTCATATAGTGCGTGTACAATATCTAGTTCAGACGCTTTATTACTTTATTCCTATGCATGATATTAAAGGGGTAGTCCAGCTAAAAATGTTATTTAAAAAATAGATAGGCAACATTAAAAAAAAATACTAGCACTTTTTTTTCTTTAAACTTCCCATGTAAAATTTTGAGCTATTCAAGCTCAAAATTCGCAAAAGCAAGCACATGGGCGCATCCATTTTGCGAAATGGATGCCCACCTGTGCTGGCTTTTGCTTTTGCAGCACTAATGAAGGAAAAGCCAGCCAGCTGTAATAAACAAAAGCTACCTCTGGGTGGATTTTCCTTCATTGGTGCTGTACGCGGAGGACGGGGACCGGAGACCAGAGCAGGAAAGCTGCAGCTGAATCGCGGTAAGTGCTATTTATTTTTTTTTTTTAAATAAGCACTAGCTGCAGTTTTTTTTTGGAGGAGCCCGGAAAACTTAGAAATAAAACCGCAGCTTTAAAAACGTATTTGTTTGCGGTCTCTTTTGAAGCGACTGCAAACATAAATACAATGTTATTGTGTTTGAAAACGCAGCGTTTTTCTTTCCAAGTTTCTCAGGCTCCTCCGGCTCGGAGGAGCCTGAGAAACTCGGAAAGAAAAACCGCAGCGTTTTCCAACACAACCGCGTTGTGTTTCTGCCTGCTGTGGCTATCACTTTCGGTCTCCGGTGCTGCACCGGAGACCCAAAGTGAAAGCCAAGGCAGGCAGAAACACAACGCGGTTGTGTTTACATGCTGCGGTGTTTCTGCCTACAGCTGATTTCCCATTTGGGGCTTTCGGGCTCCCCACAGGGGGCCCGAGAGCCCCAAATGGGAAATGCTAAATCCTGCAGTGTTTCTGCCTAAATCTGATTTCCCATTTGGGGCTCTCGGGCTCCCCGCGGGGGGCCCGAGAGCCCCAAATGGGAAATGCTAAATGCTGCAGTGTTTCTGCCTAAATCTGATTTCCCATTTGGGGCTCTCGGGCTCCCCGGGAAAGCAGATTTAGGCAGAAACACAACCGCGTTGTGTTTCTGCCTGCTGTGGCCATCACTTTGGGTCTCCGGTGCTCCCCCAGGGGAGCACCGGAGACCCAAAGTGAAAGCCAAGGCAGGCAGAAACACAACGCGGTTGTGTTTGAAAATGCTGCGGTTTTTCTTTCCGAGTTTCTCAGGCTCCTCAGAGCCTGAGAAACTCGGAAAGAAAATCTGCAGCGTTTTCAAACACAATAACGTTGTATTTATGTTTGCGATCACTTCAAAAGCGACCGCAAACATAAATACAACGTTTTTAAAGCTGCTGTTTTATTTCTAAGTTTTCCGGGCTCCTCCAGCCCGGAAAATTTAGAAAAAAAACTGCAGCTAGTGCTTTATTTAAAAAAATAATAGCACTTACCGAGATTCAGCTGCAGCTTTCCTGCTCTGGTCTCCGGTCCCCGTCCTCAGCGTACAGCACCAATGAAGGAAAAGCCACCCAGCGGTAGCTTTTGTTTACTACAGCTGGCTGGCTTTTCCTTCATTAATGCCGCAAAAGCCAGCACAGGCGGGCATCCATTTCACAAAATGGATACGCCCATGTGCTTGCTTTTGCGAATTTTGAGCTTGAATAGCTCAAAATTTTACATAGGAAGTTTAAAAAAAAAAAAGTTCTAGTATTTTTTTTTTAATGTTGCCGATCTATTTTTTAAATACATTTTTTTGCTGGACTACCCCTTTAACCCATAATCTTATGAGTAGGAGTAGTAAACGTAAACGCAGAAATTCTTACCATAATACATTTCCTGACACTCTTGATACCATGTTGTGAACATCCAGGCAAATGGCCAGAAGCCCCCAACAAGCCTACCGCTTCAAAAAAGTCTGCTAATGTAAGCACAGCATACGAGCGGTAGCCGTTTTAAGAGGGCTTCTTGGGGATGTTCAGCCGGCGTGGTATCTACCATTGCGGGGCATGCTGAAAGGCTGTGTGCCATGTGTCCTAGTGGTAAAGGTTCATACAGCAAGGTGCCTTTGCCTGCGCCAGCAGAAAAGCCTCAGAAATATGTGGCACTGAGCAAGAGCAAAAGATTAGGGTTTTAAAAATACAAAATAAAGCTAGTTTTTTAAGTTTAGTTTTGTTTTCGGCCTGTTGAACCAATTACATTATTCGGACGACCACTTGGGGATTTGCCCTGGCGGCATGTAGGGGAGAGGTAAACCGTGTATTTGATGCCACGCCGTGCCAGTGAGTTTGATTGGGACTTAATAGGCTCTCTCGCAAAATATTTGGAGACTTATTAATGTAATGTATTCATGTAAAATGGTGTATTTTAAATCGCAGCAGAACAGCGACATTGGTCTCAATGTGACATGATTTTAACACCGGGTTACAGGCGAGTTGTAGATTCTACAAGGAATTTTAGGAAGATGACGGGTGAGTGGTATTTCATTGGAATCTTTAGGCCATTAATGTCTCCAATGTGGGCAACGCTTGCAACATCACCACCAAGCAGTATTCCCAATAATGTCCACTGGGGCATTGTTAGCAATAATGCCCCCACGTATACTCTTTTCAGGCACTGCAGATACAAACCGGTCTACAGCTAGCTCGAACCATGGATATGTAGCCAAACAATGAATCCATATAGTCTTGGCATGTCTGCATAAGCAAGGCCGCACAGTGAAGAATCACTTGCATCTGATTACTCACATGTGAATGCCATCTATGCCTCTTAGATGATATGAATCCTTTACGTCTACGCTACAATCCTGATGAATATTGGGCACTAAAAAGTCTGCCGAATTGTCTGTGCATGACCCTATGGTGGTCTGCTGCTGTCCAAGGGGATCGCAGCTTTCCAAGCGCCAAACCACTCGCCAGCAGACCAGCTAGGTCAGCATGTGCAGAAAAGAATTGCACCGAGAGATATTGGTTATTGACTGAGGAAGTCTGCACCCAGCACAAGAAATATTAGCAGGTACAAATATGAAATTGTGGAAATTAAACGTAGATTTATGAGAACATGTTCCTCATTGGCTTTGCTTTCAGAACCAAAACCCTTCCGTTGGCAACATGCTGTGCTTCTCCCTATCTTGATTAGTCCGATACGTTAATAGAAATTATGACCATTTGTATTCAAATGCTTTCAATGCTGCATTGGTATAGCTTTACTGGAGAACATTTGCAAGCTGGAAATGGCTACTCTGCTTCAGGAGAACAGAATGTGTGTGTTTGTGCTCCCGCACCCTTCTAAAAAGCAGAGTGAATCCTGCCCTTTACCTCCCTTAGTGTTTGTGGTAACAAGCATGGATTAATTACCAGATACTGGCCGAGGAACTCTGGGCTGGGTGCATTTATCGTACGTCACCTCTATTGGTTATGTGCAAGGGAAAGTCGAAAAAAACTATGCAGATATGATCTCATATGTATATCAGTTAAAGTTATGTGTTTGAGCACTGCTTGGCACCTTGTGGCCGCTACGGAGTGCTTGTGTATCAAGTAGTCATTGTAGAGATGGGAGCTGTTTAGATGGTCATTTAGCCACAGTGTTTATCTGAACGTTCAGTGGTTACAACAGCAGGTGTTTGAAATTGAGCAACTAACTACCAGTGTTCTCTGGTTGTTAGGTTTCATACCCTCAGTTGACACATGACTGTACTAGGCCAACCTGATTAGTGAGGATGGCTGCGCCTCACTTCACACGGCTTGCAAGAACCAAGAGTGTAAAGAAAAAACATATTAAGTTTTCTGCTAGCGTCAAGCACTGCTGGAACTCCATCTTGTTGATGTGGCCCACAAGACGGTCTTTAGAGCTGTTGATGACAACGGTAAGATCCTGGTTGTGAGTTGGTGCTCTAATGGATAAAGGAAAGATGCAACAATGCAGTTGCACGTCATAAGTTGTATTGCCCCCCCCCTCTAACATGGTGATACTGATGGGTTGCAATTGTTGGTGGTCAGGATCTCTGCAGTTACAATGATACATTTTGATGTATGACACTGTCTCACAAGTAGGGCGTCATCTGTTTTAGTTTTATTTTCCCTTTTATTGACATAAAACAGTGATGAGAAGTCAAATATTTCCTTCAAGACATTTTTCTTGCGCTACTTTTGTTTCGATTGGTATAGAATGTATCCAGGCTACTGGCTGGCTGTTGACGTGCAGCTGCAAAAGCAAGAACAACCCGACTCGATCTGACTGAAGCTGCCATTTTGTTTTGGTCATAAAATCAATTTTTAGTGATGGGAAAGGGAACGCACCTTGTAACTTGTAACGCGTATTCCCTTACCTAGTTCACAGTAGCAAAAGGAGATTAACCAATTAGAGCATTTTTCGTTTTTAGTTTCAGTTCGCAGAATGGCGCTATACAAGACCCAATTTACTTTACATTAAATACTTAAAGATTGTCCTAGTTATGTTTTATTCATTGCCTTGAAGGCAGTATGGGAAGCATACCTGATGTGCGCCATTGACGCAGATGGAAGCTCATCTGTATTACAAACATTGAGGGATGTAGCCCGAACATCCTAGACATGTCTCCTGTGACAAATCAACTGTCGGGGCACCAGTGGTCCAGGGATGAATATCTGTTTCTAAACCATCAATCAACCCCATACCTCTAGTACACCAGAAGGGATCTGAACAGATTGGAATACAAGTAAATTATAAGACCACCATGTCCAATTTTGGTAACGTGGATGGAACGACAGGCGTATCTCCACAAGGTCGTGGATCGTTGGTTAGTTGCAACACAGCGAAAATACTATTATTACCCAATGATAAAAGGAACTGTCCAGTCAAAGTTGTATACAAATATCTACTTTATTACTACAACAGACAGTTCTAGCACCCTACAATTATTACCCATACTGCAAAGGAACAGAGGACAGACAGTTTCACAAAGGAAAATAATGCACTCTGGATACTGACAGGAGGGTAGTTGGTAAAGTAGTCAGTCTTATAGTTCAAGGTTATTTGGTTCCAGCACTAAAGGGACAAAGGGTAAGAACTTTTTCTAGGTGCCTTTGGAGAAGGACCGGGGGGGGGTAGAACCACAATGTAACTGATGCTGAAGAAGTTCTTGGTGCTCGACAGCGTCGAGGCAGTTCCAGGGGACTTAACCGCCCGTGAGACAGAGTTAGTGGCGGGTGACAGCTGCTGGTACCAGGCAGCAGGCAGTTCAGCAAGCTAGGCTGGATGGATGTCTGCAGGCTGTCCGGCATGGTGGCTTGGTGGCCAAGAATCGTTGTCTCTGCTGGTTGGCGGATCTGGAATGCTGGGCCAGGCGTCTCGAACGGCTCTGTTCACTGCAACGTGACAACAGTCAGCGGTGCAGCTGGATGCGGTTCGAGGATTCGACTGTCTCGAAATTGTCCTTACAAAGATGGACGCTTGTGTGGCACTCCTCCTAGCTTCTTTGCAGGGCTCGTGTCCTTTCAAGGTGGATGGCCCAAACCTCTGGAGGATGTTAGCAGGCAACGGCCTTGTCCTTTGTCCAGAGAGACTCCAGCACTTCCCACCTAGGAAGCTTGCTGTCAGAACCTAGCAGGGCACGCTGCGTGCTGGCTGGGTACCGGTTCTGGGGCTGCTGGACAGGTCCTCTGAGTCCGGTATCTCCCTCTGTTCCCTGGAGATGTTTAGGGGAGGGATCTTGCTTCGCTCTTGCAACTCCTGGCCATCCTCCACTGGTGGAAGATGTAAGGTAGACTGTACCTTCAGCTCGGGTCCAAATGAGTCCTCCTTACTCCTTGCAAAGTCTTCAGATCTGATCAGTGAGGGGCTCAGCCCTCTTTTAAAGCCAAACAGGGCCCAGGGATTGGTGTAGGTCAAGCCTAACTTAATTGAGCCAATCCTGCATCTCCACCAACAATCTTCAGTGATGCTTCAGGTCAGGATCAGCGCATGTGACAACCGACAGGGGAGGGATGACAACATACTTCCAAGTCCCACCCATCTTCCTGTCGGCTGTACATCAAAATGTCTCCCTAATTAACTGAGCCCTATGCAGTGCTTGGTCACAACATGGGCCTTCTTTGAAGTAGGTGGTTGCAGGCAGACGTTCGTCTCCTACAATTCACATACTTCCCTGCTCTGAAAGGAGTGGTTCCAGACAGGACACTCACTACCCTTTCATACCAAGGAGGGGTGTTAGTACCAAGTTGACACATTTTATTAAAAAGGGGTGTTGGCATCTGGTCTGCACCCAGCCCTTCCTTGAGGCCGGCTAATAAACCTTCTTCAATATTTGCGGCCTCCAGCAAGGTTTGACAATGGAGATGCAAATCCATGGGGCCTTGAAATTCTAATCAGGCTGCCCACAGCCAAAGGCTCTTGATGTACTCATGGCTGTCGGGTGTCAGCGACACATGACCGGGGAGGCCACATTGGTAAGTTGTGGCCTCCCATAGTACAAGACTATTTTTCTGCTTTGCGGGGAGCGTGGAAAATATGTGCGGGATTCTCCCATCATTCATTCTTTCAAATAAACAACAAAAAAACACTCTTCCCGTGCGGGTGGTCGAATCCCTCACATCTCACCACCAAGTTCTTTTACCCAACCCAAAAAAAATTGCAATTGGTGAGATTTTGTTTTGTGATGTTACGACTTGTTGTATGTCTGTTCACAGCTGTATGACTAGAAAGTCCTGTTATGTGATCATCTGGTTGGGTGTGTGTGTGTATATGCAAACCCACAATGCATTGCTTTGTGGCTCTACACTCAAGGTGAACTTTAGGGTTGTCCATTGTTTGGCGCTGTAGCATGTGTGGCTTGTTAACTTTTCTATTCCTAAATTACAGGCAGAACTTTTTTTTCCTTCTTGTGGTTTGTAAACCCAACATAACATTGATGGTGTTTAGTATAAGCACTATGAAAAAGAAAGTATAGAAATGGGCGTGCTTCCAACAATCAGAAATGTTTCTTACGGCGAGGCTTTACAGTCTCATTTGGCAGCTTTAAGATGGACTTTCCTTTTGCTTGAATTCTCCAAACAGCGTGTACATTTTCACTGTTTCAGTGCCTCTTTGTTTTTGAAAGTTGGATGCTTGGAAGGGGGGGAGGTGGAGTCCATATGCTGGCTAATTGAAAGGATAGGAGTAGGAGCAGACTAACGCCGGGTCTATTACTTAAAGTCCTGAGAAATGCTCGTAGTGTACCTGTTTATTTGAAGCACAGACTGGTAGTGTCCAATTAAAGGTTGTGGTCCTGCTGGGAAGTGCCCGTATGCACATAATGAAACCATTGCCTGTGTTTGGAGCAAGAGGGTGCCTGCTCATGGACAGCACGATTTGCCTCCTTTGAGTGGGTGAGGTGTAAGTAGTTGCTGATGGCCACCCAAGCATTTTGCGTAGTGCGCTATAAAGAGCGCAAGCCCCCCTCCAGCACAAGAATTGGAGGTGGCACTAATGTTGGCACACAGCTGCCTTATGACTCTCTGAATTCTGGACATACTGTGCCCGGGTCTGTTTTTAGTAGGCTTAACTTTCCAAATGATGTGAACGATTTAATGCAAATATGCGATTTATTTTTTCATTCGAATAGTGAATTACATAACATACCGATCATTAAATTGGTCCTCATTACTCCATGTACTGAAGGCACATATGCATTTTTCTTTTGTCCTTCATTATTACTTTATTTCTCACATTACACCAACTCAGAGTCAAGCTTATCCATGCAAGTAAGATTTTCATTTAAAACTCCTAAAGAACAGTGTTCTCAAGTTCAACCTTGGCATGTATGAGTAGACCGCGCAGTCCTGTTTTTATTCATTTGAATTTTTGGGACCTGTAGGCTTTTTCTGCCCATTTTACATTTTGGAAAACTGAAAGTTCAAGAAAAAAACAGGACTCGCTGCCCTTCTAATGTCAAGTGGAGTCTTGAGGGCTCTAAAAACATGAAGTGCAATCATCAAGCCACAATAGTAAGAAGATGAAAATTGACACGGCATCAGTTTCCACAAATGAAGTCTAGATTACTTCAATGAAGCCGAATACATGCATGGAGTTCACTGAACATGGGTTTGCCATACCACATTCACTGTTCGATCACCAACCTTTAGTTTCCTTGTAAATGTTGACGTGGTAGTTTCTTCTTCACAGCACCTCCCCGCCGTTCAATACAAACTTTTGAAAATGTTCTTAGTTCATTTAATATCGCTAAATTATCCCACCACACCCCGCCAAAATGTCTACCATAATGATTTGGTATTTCCCACACAACCAAATGCTGTGGCTTCTTGCATGAATCCATTATAATTTTGCACCATTTTCTTCCAGACGATTCCAGTGGAGAGAAGCCCGCGCTGAGCAACCCATCCATATGCCATGCCCCGGGAGGGGAGTACTTTGTGGAGGGCGAGACATGGAATATCGACACCTGCACCCAGTGTACCTGCCATAGCGCCCGCGTTCTGTGCGAGACGGAGGTCTGCCCACCCCTCCTGTGCCAGAATCCTACCCGCACACAAGACTCCTGTTGCCCACACTGTCCAGGTGAGAGATGCCTTCCCCCCCTTAATTAGAAACCGCACCACCTCCTCCAACCCGCCCCTTGGACAAATATATTCCGAAGCGGCCCTGAGAAAGCTGCCTTTATCGATCAGCATGGATCGACTATTTACCAATATCCCTGGCAGTATTTACAGAGTTAGAATGACGTCTGCAGTTCATCTCATTCACAGGTTTTAATTAAAGGATTACTTCATGCTCCAAATGTGGCACTGTCCAAAGAGTTTTGGGGATTTTCGCTGCTCCCATATTTTTACCTCTGGTCAATGGTGCAGTATTATCAAACTTGTTTGTGTGCAGACCTGCACATCACATGCACGTGTGTTTTCCTTATGGCACATAGTAGTTCTTGTCCATGGTGTGCAGACCCCAACCTCGGCATGTTAAAGGATTATTTCAGTTTTTGGAAAAAAATGTTCTCCACTCCAGACTATTCTTTGTATAGGTTGAATATAGAAATGCTCAGCTTGGAGTATGAAAAGTCAAAATTTGTCGTAAACATTGTACAAACTATCAATCTCGGACCTTTCACATGTTCCAGTCCCCATGGGCAACTAAGGGATTAGAAAAAAGAGGGAAGGAGTGTTGACTTTCCTGTTATCTATGAAAGATGCGACAAGCTCAATTAGCAAGACTTCTCTTGATCGGTGAAAAACTTCCTAGCCTTTAGCCTTTTTATAGTTTAAGCGCCCAGCGCCGTCTTTAGCCCTGAATCATAATGCAAGTGTTCAGCTGAAGTGCTGGCTGCAAGCCTGAGTTTACGTTTACCAAAATGGCACATGAGAGCTGGAGGAATTGCTACTCTCTCATTCGCAGTGGCGTACAGCGACAGTCTCATCCTCTCCAAAGGTTGACTTGCATTTGTTTCTCTAGTTTCATTACTGCCTTCTTCACTCTGTCCCCAGCCTTATGCTTTGCCCCCTTTTTTACTCCACTTGTTATACGCCCATGTTAATCCACCTACACTCAGTTCCTTAGAAAGCAACAAGCTGAGACAGTAGGACTTTGGGACTTGCTGCTGATCTGGCACTGTCAGTCTGGTGAAGCAAATTAGTCACGTACGAGTATGCACACACACACACACCTGCACACATGCAACTAAGAGGAACATGCCTGAAGTTAATCAGACATAGAACTACAAACACACAGCCAGCGCCGGCTCAAGGTGCGCTCAGAGGGTGCGGCAGTACAAAGGCGCCCCCGTGGTGCAGCATATAAAGGAGGCCTTGCATCCAGCTCAGTGTCATGTAAACAGCACCCACTAAAGAATCATGGCGTGATTCTTTAATGGGTGCTGTTTACATGACACTGAGCTTGGAGGCAAGGCGCCCTTAAACACACTTCAGCGGGGGATCCGTTCTGTTGTTTGGCTGATACCAACAGAACTGAGCTCACTGCTGTTCTGTCGGTGGGGTAGGGGGTCGGGGTGCAGAAATCTCACACCTGGCGCTGGCAGACCTGGGGCCGGCACAGCACACACTAAAACACTGTGGTGCAGTTGGAAAATAGCAGGAAAAGCACATTGTCATTTAAATCTGTTTTCCATTGTATGTAAACGGTGTGATGAGCTATGTCACTCCATAGCTGTGCAGCCCTTTCCCAACAATCACTTGACTCGATGTTCACTGTACATTTTATAAACTAAAACAAAGTCTTCAATATGATAGCCTTCTGGACTCTGTTTTCTCCAAACTGTGCATCAAGGAGTCACTTCTGCCCTTCATTGATGGTGAACACATTGCTTGGAGCCACCATCAAATTAACCTCTGTGCACCATACCAAAGAGTACATGGCTGGATTTCTGTAAACGTAGGAGCTTGAAACCCAATCAATGGGTTTTGCTGATAGATATTTGTTTATTTAATCTCTTCAATGTTAAATCGGTGATTGGATATATATTGTCATTCTTGATTATTGTATTGTCAAGTGAGGAGACGAACGATGAAGTATATTGGGTGTATGGATATATATTGATATATTTAAGTAATGCAAGTAGGGAATGCGAGCTCTGCCTCTCCAGCTCTTCCCTTTCAACAGTCGCCCTTCCTTCTCTGCCACGTGCCTCCTTCTCTCCTTCTCCCTTCGACACTGTGTCATCGGATCCCATGACACGGTGTGCAACGTTGTATGCTACACATCCCCTTTCTTTCACAGTGGTATTCCTTCCACTCTATTGTGTGTACTCATTCAGCTAACTTGGTCTTCGGTAACTTCTTCCAAACCTCGATGCAGAAGGAGCCATATCTGTTTTATCAGACGAGGAATTTCCACCATAGAAAACTTTCCTCTCAACATTGATAGTACTCTGATCCTGACCCAACACCCTACTTTCACAGGAGATTGCCTCACAAAACTCCTGTTATCATACAAAATGTTCATTTGTTTATATCTTATGTTTTTTCCTTCACGCCATCCAAACTTACATCCATGCCAACTACCTCAACCATCCAAACTGGAAACGGCGTCGGAATTCCCTTCCTTCCTCTGCTATGCTCATATGGCGAGACTGATGGTACTGTGTGGTGTAAACCTATGCGCAACCATAGTCTTTCTTACTACCCTCTTCCAATCGCTCCCATTTGACCATGCCCACCTAATAGCTTCTTTAATTATCCTGTTATACCTTTCCACAATTCCATTGGTCTGGGTGGTATATAGCACTGGTTTTGTGTAGAGTGGCCCTTTCCTCACAATACTTCTCCATCTCTCTTGACTTAAATTGCGGCCCATTGTCAGTGAGAATCTCTCCTGGATAACCTTCACACACACCCTCCAAGTACTCAATAACTCTTTTAGTAGTCACATGTGGTGCCATCATTACTTCTGCCCATCTCATCAAAACATCCACAACAATTACACAAGAAGTCTGATATCTTTCACTCCACACAGGGTCAATCACATCAATAGCTATTTTCTCCCATGGTCTCCCTGGAATGCCTGTAAGAGCCATGGGACACTTCTCCCCCACACATACTTTATCACTGTTTGTGCAATGGATACAGACTCTGACAATCTGATCTGTGATTGGCACATGCCGGCCGCAAGTAGTTGTTCCTTATTCTTTGCTTGCTCTTTCTAATCCTTGATATCCCTCATGTCCTAGTCGTACAATCTTTTATCTTCGTTCCTTAGGTGGAACCAGCATGTCTCCTCTCATAACGATGCCATATGAAACACATAGTTCTTCTTTGATATTCCAAAATTCTTCCTCTCCTGCTTTTTGCCCAGATTCTTTTAGTCTTCCTTCCATCAACTCATTAATTACGACTTTCAATTTGACATCTTTCACCTGCCTCGAGCCAATCTTGTTTTGATATGGAGTGTTCCATTATTTCACAAATTTCATCTTGTTCCTCTTCTTCCTTCTCATATTCTACCGTAGTAGTCATCCACGATGAACAATCTGCGGCATCATTTCTTACTCCCGGAATGTATTGAATTGTAAAATCAAACTCCTGCAGCCTGGATACCCATCTTCTTATCCTCCCCGATACTCTGTCCATACTTTTCGTGGAAAACACCTCCGCCAAAGGTTTGTGATCTATATGTACTTCAAAAGCGGTACCCCAATACGAAGCTTCTAAATTTGTCCATGGCCCACCTTATGGCTAGAGCTTCTTTTCCTATAATTGCGTAAGCCTTCTCTGATCCTTTCAACAGTCGGGAGGTAACAGAGACAAAACACAGAGGAACATGGCCATGTCTTAGTAGATGATACCCACTTTGTGACTGCCTGGCTATCGTGGTCGCACTTGGATAGTGCAAATTCCACCTCAGTGCACTTATAAAAACCCTTTCTCATGGCTTTTTTGTACTGTACTGCATTCTCGGCCCTCCTGTGAAGGGACGTCCTTGGGATAAGACTCCTTGTCCACGCCTTAAACGTGACCCACCTCGGACTTGAGGAGATTCCTGCTATTTTCCTTGTGCTACATTGACTCAAGTGTGCTAATCCTGATTCACTGAACAATTATTGGAATAGTGATCCCAACATCCATGGCCCATCTGGTACTCTTAAATCAGTGGCGGTTGTGAATGGTGTATATAGTGCTGTGGCGCTGTCTATTTCCAAAGCAGATACACTTCGAGAAATTTATGTATTTCTGCAAAGCTCACACAATCAAGATATGTGGTCCCTCTCCTCTGCCTGAATTTGTTTCTCTGTTTTGGAAGAGGGAGCACGAAGTCCTGCCTTATTTACCAGGCAGGACTTCAAAGTAAAGTTACAAATAATAATGCACAACTATCATAGTGCTTGGACTGTCTTTGCCAACAGCAACAACTTTAAATATCCTCTGTCATGTCTGGTGACGAGACAGGGTTCCAATGACTTTGGAAAAGGGTGAGGACATTTATGCACATCACTACTTTCCAGTGATTCATAACACTGCAAGAGTTCAGGGACCGTTCCAACACAACCTTAATTACCACAGAAAAAGCATTGCTTTACCAAAATACTGTAGGTAGCAGAAGGGGCATCACACCTGATATACCATCACAGCAATTCATGTGATGTACCCTTTTATGAAGCACAAAAATGAAGCAGTGTATGCAAAAACCAACTTCAATAAGATTGAGATTCACAACATTATAATTCCGAAAGGTTACAAGAAAAACACCATACACCAGGGGCACATACTTCATATGCCAATTCACCAACCAATGGGCAGCTAGTGCCAACTTAGGATAGTTATAGCATTTTCTTAGGCTGCCATACTATGCCGAATGTAGTCTACTGTAAACAGATATTACCTTCTTACGCCTGTTAGTCTCACATACCAGATTTGTCATAACATGTTAGTTACAGACTTAACACGTCCGGGAGCTGCCATCATATGCCAGGGGCAGTCTTCAGTAACTCAGAAATGGCATCTAATACTACATAATGTTGTATATTCCTGGGATGGTGCCCTGTACGTAAGGTCCACCCTCACATCAAAGTGCTGCATTCATATGCCTATTAAATCCTCACAAACTTCAGAAATCTTACCTGATGCCAGTTAATACCGCGTAGGCATGGTATAGTCTGCATTTGAATGAAACTGTCACCTCCAGTGCCCTGGCAATGCCACCTAATACTAGTAAATATGTCAGATAACAGACTGCAATTTGCAGGTGCTGCTGATCATATGGCAATTTCATATGCCTGTGATGGCATCTAAAGCAGGTTGATGTCTGGTATAGACGTCATTTGTAAGGCACATCTTCACATGACTAGTTGCTATGATCGTATGACAAGTGTAGCCTCAATTGTTCCCCCTAATGCCATACAATACCAGGATTATATTTTGTGCTTCATGTTCGTTTCTTTTGGTATGAAGCACCACTATCATTTTTGTTAAAACCAGTTTAATTTTATTAGCCTCAGTAGGATGACGGCCTAAGTAAGTCCTGCTGGGTTTCCATATTGTGAAGTGTAAGCTTGGCCTGTGTCAGAGGAGAGCGTGTAACTTGTTGAGCTATCCTCCTGGACACTAAGCATCGTACAGACAGCAGAAGTAGGTTGCTGCCTCACATATCCAGTTGCTACCATCATATGCCAAGCACCGCCTCAAATGCCTCAGACTTATGTCTTAGAAAAATGTTGAGTCTTGTGAAATTCTGTTGATTTACGAACATGGGAGCATGGCTAAATGGACCTGCCAGCGTTCAAACCTGTGGCCATGAGTTCAATACAGATCCTTGGAGTTGATGTAGTAGCCCACTGAGCTGGCTTACATAGTCAGAGAATGCATAGTTCAGTTTACAAATTATCACATGCGTATGAGGATTGTTGCAGTCCGTTGCTAATTGCTTTTATTACAAATTAAATGGATTGGCTAAACATTGATCTTTAACTGCTACGTGAAAAAGAAGACGAACAACCTCTTAGTGGTTCTTACTTATGTGAAAGCAGCTGCAGTGGCGGCACCAAAATAGTACTGCAGGAACTCAGAAGCCAGTCTCAGATCTGCTAAGGAGAGGATGCTTGGGGAAGCAAAACGGCATGAAGTATGCAATGTATTGCTAAGACTTTAGAAGTGGGCCGGCCAATGCTGCTATGATTAACTTTTTATCATATGGAGACAGTGTGAAAGATGGGCCCATGGATACACTATTTATACAGCCACCTGATTCAGGGGCAATCCACTGAATGCATTTATTGTGTATTCATAATGCACCTATACAGTGTCTGCCTTCTGTCGTTGTATGCCAAGAGGGTCACAAGGGCAATGACAGAGGTGTACAACTAGATACCGAGGGTAGCAGCTGAACCCCTAAATAAAGTTCTTCATGGCTTCTCCAGTGCTTGTTCTTGGACTACCTCGATCACTCATAGTATGCTATAGCCAGCTCTTCCTATAAAATAAGTTTTGAGCAAATTCCTTCTGTTGCTCTACTTAAAATCTTGATTACTAAGAAACTGGTTCATTGCTGCGGAATATTCCTGAGCCCACTTGAAAATCCTGTGTGCCGCAAGCAATGATTCCATAGATCAGAGGACAGAAGTAAATGAAAGTGGGTCTCACGTTACCTCTAGCATCTTGCGATTTTTGAACTTCTTGGAAAGTTGCTTACCTTGTTGGCACACATTCCACTGGGCTGGTCAACGAGCATTAGGCTTTAGCAGAATTGATTAATCGATGTCTCCCATATATATTCTACTGAAATGCTTTAAATATGAGGTGTGCCTACGATCATCTTAAATTTAGCCACCAGGTAGGCCTTGTTGATTCCAGCCCATGTTTCTGAAACTGCCTAATATTACATTTTTTATTTTGACTAATAGCTGGCATTCCAGTACCGCTTATGGGACAAAGCTATTGCCTTGGCGTGCAGCAGGAGGGAGATGGCCGATGAAGGACACACTATTGACTGCCCATGGCCATGCCAACCCCTTCTGGCCTCCCCACCCTTCCTACTGAAGGGTGGATGCGCCTTCCTACCGAAAACAAATCCTTCTAGTACCTCTTTTAGCTAGCTTTATCAAGCAGTAACCTCAAACTTTACACTCCAAGTGCCTGCCAAAATGTATTTAAAAGTAGTCTTCTGAGAGTTAATGGCTTATTTGAAGCTGTAAATGCACTATTAGTGTAATAAAAATGTCTTAACCAAGGGTGCCTTCAGCCACTTGATTTATAAGCCTTGTGTGTCCCCTTCACTGGAATACTGTTAAAAGCATTGGCAAAGCCAACAGTTTTGACTTGTTGGTGAGGTATGGTATGCCAGAGGTCTGGGGGTCACTTTGAGTTTACCCGTTCAGCTTCCAGGACCCATCAGCCTTTCCTCCAGAACAAACAGAGGACTCTGCCATGGGCAAGTTAGACTGTCATTTATTACAAAAACTGACGGGGATCATACAGGACATTCAAAAATCTCCAGTCACCACTCCCAAACTCCTGTCAAGCCTTTTTGTTGCAAAGCAACGTCACAGCATGGATCCTTCCCTGAAAAAATGTATCCCACTTTCTGGTTGGGGGATCGGAGAGGTATAGCATATAGATTCCCCCTATTGGCCCTCTCATGTCAGGTGGCTGGCCTGCCCCTTCCCCAAGAAACTATCTTTTACATTGTTGCAGGGTCACAAGATTACCATTGGCCTTTCCATCTGCCATCCACCCCTGGATTTCTATCCACTGATTGGCTCTGTTCTCAGCGCTTTGTGCACCTCTTCAAGATGATGAGAATGATTGTGTTCCCAATCTGTTCACAGTACCACATTTACCTGTGGGAGTGCTCTCCATGTTGTTGACAATTTCATGTGTCACTTAATGTCTGTGTTGCTGAGAACTGTTAGTCTTCCCACCATGGGTGAATAACCATTGTCTAGCTCGGCTGCATCACGTGGTTGAGGACCACGAAATCAAGCTCTTCTGGTCTGTAATTTTTGAGGATTTATTCAGTTCTTCTGCAGATGGCCCCTTGTCGTTTTAAGTTTGGAATGTGCTGCGTGTCTCTAACCTTGGCGGCGAGCCCTGGCCTTCCTGTTCTTAGCAGCCTGGTTCTGCTTTCCCGTGTCTCGTCCTGCTGCTTGTGGCCTTACGTGATACTCATTATACTTATACTGTGATTTCTACACATCTATTCCATGCTATATTGGTCCTCCCAAGTTCCTTATGTGACCCTATAGTTTCATAAGGTTAATTGCCATAAGCATCTGCAAGCTTGCTCTGCATCTTTGTTGCCTTGCGTTCAGCGTTTCTGCATTTAGCTTTTGAGAAAAATAAAGCTTTTGACACTATGTATCTGTTCTCGATCTAAAGAACTGTGTAAGCATGTTCTTTGTGTATTCATGTGTGCGTTTGTGTAGCGTTGTGCATGACTGCGAGTGTGCTTCATGACCAACGTGGCTATGTCGTGGTGTTACTAATGACGTCAGCACAGTGGGTTCTCTGCAGTAGTCAACGCCATCCATTGAGGCATTTGGGTCCATGACCAGTGTTGAAGCACCTGTATCCATAAAGACAATCACTGGATAAGGTTTGAATGGCTGTCTTGAGAGTATATCTTTCTGCATACGTGTCAGTCTCTGGTCCTCCTGGGGCCTGGCCGAATAGTGAATGACTTAGTGCATTTTTCACTCTTCAGGCTGTCGTGTTCATGGGGGTGAGGAGGGGCATTCCAGGGACCCTCTCTGCAGTGTGGATAGGTATTGGTTAGGCATAGTACGTTACTAGGCACTAGTATTATATGCCCAGGTACTAACCTTAATGAACAGTTGGTGCTATTACAGCAGTGCCTGGCAAATGCCTATCCCAAGCATACACAAAAGCCAAAACTGTTAGCATTGCTAATGCTTGTTTTCATACCAACTAAGTTGGACGTAAAGGAGGAAGTTCCAACCTTACCAGTGCCATCTGCTATATTTTCTGACTTTAGGAATTGATGTTAAACCGTGGCCAAATAGCTTAGAGCAGCCGCTGTAAAAGGAGACAATTTACTTAACTTTTTTTTCGGTTGCCAGCTAATTTGCAAGTCCTAAAATCTAACCTTTGAGTTCTAAAATTGAAAGTGTTTTGGAAAAAAGACCGTTCAGTATGCTTCTAAAAAGGGAAGAAGAAGGTCTCGCCAAATAGTGCCAAATCTGCTGCCAGTCGTTGAGCCTATGTGTGCTTTCTTCCAGAAGATCCGGACCAGCCTTTGTTGCCTACCAATGACAGCATGCCGCGCTACTGCAAAAACGACGAGGGGGACATTTTCCTGGCAGCCGAGTCCTGGAAACCCAACGTTTGCACCAGCTGCGTCTGCTTGGATGGCGCCATCAGCTGCTACTCGGAGTCCTGCCCGCCGGTGACGTGCGAGAGGCCGGTCTTGCGCAAGGGGCAGTGTTGCCCCTACTGCATAGGTGAGTAGCTATGAAAGTCAACGCGCCCGCTGTGCGGGTGGTAACGCTCTGGAACTTTGCACGTTACTGTACAGATATAGAAAGGCAAACTCCCACCATGTGTTTTTTGAATGCATGCAACCAAATGGCGCAGTGCCTTTGTTTTTAACTGGTGAAAAGTATGCTCTCCTATGTGTGCTCAGGTCCTGCCTTTCGCTGATCCAGAAATCCTTGATACTTGACTATTTAGAGCAAATCTTGCTTTCACGGCGGTTTTTTGAGATGTGTTCCTTTGCAAAGACCCACCGGGCACCGCTCTGTGCAGCATGGCAGAGCCCATCTGCCATTTGCACTCAGCATGGTCCCCGCTGCAGTGTTCTACTCCGACAGCTACCTATGTGGCCATGTCCATGGACGGCTTACCAATTGTTCGCCTTCAAAGGACAAGTACCCGTGTCTGTTTATGAATAATAGATTCTGACACCTATAATCAGATAAAAAAAGAATTAGTCGCGTTTTCCCCCTGACGTGTTAAAATGATTTATTGGAAAGAAAATGAGCCTGGGGCTCTATGTAGCAATAGAAAATGTGATGTATTGTGCAGCATGCTTGTTGCGTTTGCTGTTCTCTGAAGAAACCCTGTGCCTTTTTGTTTTTAAATTATTTTATTTGCAACTAGTAACATGTCCTCGTTCGCTGTGCAGGCAGTCTTGTGAGAAAGATTTGACGTCTGCCCAGTGTGGTGTCTGCTGGGTTCATGCTTGGGCTGTGAGGAATCCTTGCTAGATGGGGAGATGAGTGGGCGTGTTTGGAAGTAGTGCTGGTCTTGACTGCTTTGCACTGGCATGTGTTAGCTCAGCTGTGAGATGGAAGCCGAGTACTCTCGCAAACCTAAATGGAACGTTCTCAGTCCTAAATACTTCTGAGATGAAAGGAGAACCTCTCTTGCCAGTGCTACTTAAAACACTTAGACGCCTACAGCAAGGCAGGCAGAAGCATTATATACACACTGTGAGAAATGGCCATAATTATTAGTTGGCTTTGTGGTGAACCAAGCCCCAATTATGTATGTTCACTTTAATGCAAACAATTGCTTGTCTTGTGTATTCATGGCAAAAATTAAACATTGATGGCTCAAAGGTTTTGAATTTAGCGCATCCGCTTGCTCTGGGCAACCCTTCATAGCTTTAGTTATCAGCCCATCTGCGCCTTTATCGAAGGGCACCAACCATGTGCAAAACGGTCTTGGTCCTGCCACCAATGAGCAGTTAACCCAAACTGCTTAGCCTTGGCTCCTCGCGGCACTGACACAGAAACAACACAAGACATGTGCTGATGGGCCTCACCAGTGAGGTACCCTTTTCTTTATTTTTTTATTTTATTTTTTACTATTAGCACCGCTGGCCCATGTCTGGGCATAATAACATCATTCACCTATGGACAAGCTAAAACTGAAACGTAATAATGAGAATTTGAATTAATTATAAACACTTGTAATGCTCTAGAGAACTTTCCATATCGTGTTTTTAGCCCACCTGGCCATTACAGTGGAGGATCAAAGCGATCTGACAAGAATGTGAAGGTCCGAAGCGCCAGATCTGAGTTCTGAGGCCAGCAACTCATTCTCTAGACTCTGGCCCCCTCTGCCTCAGATCCAGGCCCAGGCTCTCTGGATTGACCAGCCAGTGGAGTATTCTCACCCCTACCCTTTGAAACCTCGTTGCTGTCACCTAATGGAGCCCCTCCTGCAGTCATAAGTGTGGCCATTTCTGTAGATAAAGGAGTCTCTGTACAATCCGGTTTCTCATAATTGTTTATTAAAGTTGAGTCCCTGTATATAAACGAAGCCAAAGCGCCTCCACGTGGGTCTGTGGTGCCTCTCTGAGTGCGTTACTGTTTTTCTGTGTAAGAATAGTGGTATGGTCCCAGTTTTCACTCCAGACATTGTGATTGAAGCGTGCCTTCGAACTCCTAGCGCCAAAAGATGAAATGCCAGGCGTGTCCTTTCAGGTGGCTTCCTGCAGAAAGTGCATCAAAACCTACTTTGCCGGGAAAATGAAAATGGATTTTGCAAAGTAATTCTCAGGAGAGCCCCTCTAGCGGAAGCCGTTTGGTCCCTCGGCTTGCTCGAGGCTTAAACACTGAAGCATAGCAAGTATGGCTGTGTCCTGTGCCAAAAATAAAAAGATAATTCATGAAGCCAACCAGGCGTGCATACAGATGGATATTCTTTTATTTGCATTTTTCTTTTTTGTATTCACATTTTTATTAAAGGCATACAATCCAAGTAACAATCACAAACATATTCATATAAACAATCCTCTTTCCCCTTACAGGTCAGAAGAACACATGGAAAGCAATTCAAGTATTTACATTTCCAGAAACCTTCCCCCATATCTCCCCTTGAAGGTTGTTTTTCTTATTTCTACACAGAATCACTCTTTCCAGCAAAGACATTTTATGCAGAACCAGACGGGACACTCTATATTCCAGTCTCGCAGGATAATTTTCTTTGCATTTTTCGATTTGATTGCCCATTTGTGTTGCACTGTTTTGCGTTGCTGTGAGGGGTTTGCTCCCGTTGCATGAGTTTTCATTTTCTTATCGCTTACTTTCATATTTTTAGTTCGGTGTCAAAGCATGTGCATGATGATTTTTCCATAAACACAGGGCTGGAAAGGTCACCTGTAATCTCTTGGCAGAGATCCCACCAAAATCCATTTCGGATCAGCCTCTCGCTTCGAGTGTAATGCCTGCTATGTCATGTCAACATGGCTTTCGTTCTTGGTAGGCTCTTGAAGAAATTGGGCCATTATTGAAACGCAAATTAAAATAAGTTGAGAAATTAAATTCTATCACCAGACAATTATACTTTCAGACATAAAATGGGCGGACGAGACTGGAGGATTTCAAAAGCCAAAATAAGTCAAATTGCATTGACCTACTTTCATATAAAACCGCGATCAAGCAGGCCTAAAATGATGGCTGGGTGTCTGGCCTGGATGAAAATGCTGAGAAATATTGGATGAGTTAGACAGCACTTTAAAAATAATTTTAAATTCAAGCAGAGTGAACTTGGGTGTAAACCTGCCAACGCAATCCCTTTGCTGTTTAGGGGTAATGACGTTTCCCTTGCTGGGGGCTCATTTATTCGCTGGTACACAACCAATTCTCCCTATCCAGCGGTTTTGTCTTTATTAAATTCGGGTGCCCTTTTCTAACAGAAGGGTTAGAGTTTTCAGAAGTGCTTTGCTCCTGAGAGAAGCCCCTTTGGATACCATGCTGGCTCAGGTTTGCCCATACTGCGCTTCATTTATTTCCCGCCTGAACGCCTCACAAGCAGCACTGAACTGGGGGCTTGTAACCGTGATAGTGAGAGTATCCTCCACCTGCAGAAGCTTCAGAGTGACCCTGGATATTCTATTTTATTTGGTCAAAGGACAGCCTGCACCTTCCTGCAGACTATTTTAGGTGGTGACTCTATGAACTGAGGTGACCTGAGACGGAATGTGCAGCCCTTGAGCACTATAGGTTTGCTAAGAAATGTCCACCTGACTTGATGCTGCCACCTTTGACCTAGTATCTTATAGAGTGGTAGGAACAAAAGCAGAGGTTCACCACACCCTGCACCAAGGAACCAGGGCAGGTGAGAGATATTTTAGGCTGTTTTATACCGCTCACCACTACCACCCAGGGGCAGTTTCCAGATGCTCACCTGGCTCTACAAGAGAAGAGGACGGGGTTGGTTAGTGAGGGAAGAGCGATAGGATAGGTCCAGAACCAGGAGAAACTGGCACCTGTGTGGGTTGGCTTGTGGGTGGTTGATTGTGTGCACTGGCTTATTGTATCCGTACTGGTAAGGTCCAATGCCTGGGTTGTTTATATGTGGCTATTATGTATGAGTGTGTTTGTGTGTTTTATGTGTAGATTGGATGGTATTTCAGGTAGTGCTCACTGGCTTATTGTATCCGTACTGGTAAAGTCCAATGCCTGGGTTGTTTATATGTGGCTATTATGTATGAGTGTGTTTGTGTGTTTTATGTGTACATTGGATGGTATTTCAGGTAGTGCTCACTGGCTTGTTGTATCCGTATGGTTAAGGTTCAGGTTTGTTGTTGTTAGCCTGTGTTACTTGTGTTGGGTGTGTACTAGTGTATAGGTTTGCTATCCCAGTGGGCGTGTATAGTGTTTGGTGGTGTGTTGAGGAAGCAGGAGCGGCGTTGTTAGTACAGTGGCTACTATTAAGTTCTTCTACGTGGCTAATATACACAATTCTATATAGTGATACGCATGGTTAATTTCACAGTCTATTGAAGTGTGATGCGTGGCTAATCTTCAGCAAATGTATCTAATAGTGCTGCAAAGCTAATCTTCAGAATCTAGGCATTTCCTCCAACGGGGGTCTTAGATGGAATTTCCCACTCAAACTTCCTATCTTGACCAGGGATGCTGGGTGGGAGAAGGGGAGGTGGCGATTGGACAGTGGCATAGAAGCTGAATCTTCTAAATGCTATGTCAAACCAAAGTCTGCAGAAAAAGGCAAAGGATGTCGTAAAGGCAGGGCCTACTATGATGACTGAAGCATACATCTTGGTTCTCGGTCCCCCCGCTTTCCCTCCATTTTCTCGGTTTTCCTTTCTTCATTCTCTTTTGCTCTTTCCTCCTGTCTTATTTCTATGACTCTTCTGGTCCCACCCTTCTGTGTCTTTAGTTATGATGAAGTGACTCGTGTACCTAAACCCTCCTTTGGCCTTTGATATGCACTAAGGGAATCTCATTCTCCCCAAGTGCCACAATCACTTGCTCCTTAACTTTGTCATTTTATGGACTAACCTGCAGCCTTTGGAATTTCGGAAGTTTTCTTTTTTGTTTCAAGCCATAATATTTCTCTGGGGTTCATTGACTTCACATGGTGAACCAGGTAAGTGGTGTTTGTCTGCATGCCTGATGGTGGGAAGTGTCTTTACCTTGGTAGAGGAGGCCTCTTTCAATTGCCAGTGTGTGCCACATAGCCCTTAACTTTATAAAGCTCAGGAATGGGCCGTGGAGTTGCAAGGTTTCATTGTTTCATTAGGTAGTTTGGCTTAACCGTTCAAAGCGTGTGCAAAATCATATAGGTCCGTTTGGGAAGCACATTGAAGGATAGAGGCAGTAGTGAACTGCAATACTGGTTCCAAGTCATTTTTATTTAATATAAAGATGCCCTTATTAGATGTCTTCATTTGAGTGGTAGCTTGAAATTTTGCTTGTATATTTTCCCTTGAATTTTATCACCAAAATGTTAGATGGTGGGTTGGGGTCAGCAATATTCGTGAGGATAGGGTTTGGGGTGGGGGTGTATTGGGGAGGTTGCAGGGCTTCTCCCCTCCCGCCCTACATTTGTGGTAATAAATGTGAGTAAATACAAGGTGAGCAGTTTCTTTCGAGCAGTATATGCATCCACTTGGGTTTCCTCCTGTGATAACCAGTACCTACCTTTTAGTGACTAAAGTGAGGTAATTCAAGTTGCTTATCACTGGCGGTACCCTTTGATATTTCGGCGCATAACTAGCAGTGGCATTTTAACGCTGCCACGGCCATTAATACTTGTGGGATCTTGACCTAGGTTTGAGGTAAAAATACAAGACCTCCATTAAAACCATGTTAGATGTAATCATTTGGAATAGCATAACCTTGGTGCCCTTGTTGCCTTCTGCTCCGAGTATTGTTCCTGACAGCCCTTGCTTTTAGGCAGCCTTATTTCTGCATTTATTTCTAAGAGGCAGTGAGAAAGCCAAGTTAATAGGGCATTTGCTTCCAAGTTTGTCGTCAAAAATTGAAATAGGAAGTGAGATATTGTTGTCTTTATAATTAAGTTCTGTCACAAAATTGAAGAAAACTGGTAGTAACATAAGTTGTTTGTGGACCCTAACTAAGTGGGAATACATCAGCACCAATATGACAGACGTGGTGGCAATGATTATGAGCAGCAGATTGTGAACATAAACGTTCATAACCCTGTCCTTGGCTGCATAACTCGCGCAACCTCTTTTTCTGGAGAGAAGCTATTCACTAGTTCTCTCCCAGGCTGTCCCTCTGTGTACGCCTTTTCTCAAGTGTGATGGTTGTCCCTTGCAGTTCAGTAGCTATACAGCCAGTGCTCCTTGGACCGGAACGGACAGGACCAAAAAAGAACACCCGGCGCCAAAATAAATGGATCCATATCAACAAATCCTATTCATGTCTTTTCCAGAAAATAAACATTGAAGTGGTACCTGGGGCACATTTTCAGGAATACCTTTGGCAAGTGGTGCATTTTATACCACACTGAACAGTAACATTGCTCAAAACTATCAACTACACAGTACCACAGCTCTGGAAACTAGCCTGACAAAACTGGCCCATAATGACCTTTCGCCCTCTGCGCTGTTACCCATTCTGAGGCTGTCCTTGGAACATTACTACTTTACATATTCAAGGTATTTTCTTAGATTTGACGTAGACCCCTCTCCCCCCGACGTCATGTCCCTAACATGAGAGTTCTGCATCCTCCCAACATGAAAAATTATATTTTTATACTCTGAGATAGGAATGGCTATTGGTCGACCTAAATTGAGCTCCAACTTGATTCATTATTGTAATACTGTGACGGGATGCCATCAGCCAGGATGTGAAAGCCGTGGCTTTTTTTTTCTTTAATAATCAAATGAAGCTGGTAATTCTGTCACTGAAAAGGAGGTCTGCTAATTGGACCCCTTTCAAAGAATGTTCCATACCAGAATTATAGTGAAAATGTGCATCTTTGCTGGCTGAGATAGCATTGAGGCGCTCCTAGTCCCAGCTCTGCAGTGGCACAGGTCAGGTTAAAAGATCACATGTGCATTCCTGACTGCTGTCGGAACTCAGTTCCTGCAAACAGGGTGCCCTTTTAATATTCTGTACCTCTGATCCAAGTTATAATTGTATGTCTTAGTCGTTTGACTCACACATACACCTTTAAATATAAGCATGCCAGTCGGTGGCATGATTATTTTAAATTGCCCACAATTATACAGCCACTGCAATTTGATATCAGTCAGCTCTCTGAGCAGGGATCGGCTATCACGGGACTGGTGTTTATTAGTGTCTGGTCTGACTGTCTCCACTACAGTTATGTGCAACAATAGCCGTGATGCTGCCTCTTAGATTCTTCTGCAGGAGGGGAAACACCTTCCCACACGGTATAGGAACTTCCCCCAGGAGCTCTCCTGGGAACGGGTGCTTCAAAGGCAGCACTGATATGACATAAATCCACTCTCACACTGCAGGGTTAACTACTGGAGTCCTTTGAAGTCAGCATCATGGGAAGGGGCAGAGTTAGAGTAGGCAGAAGCGAGGGGGCGAACAGCAGAAGGGTCCCCTATCTTGGTTTCTGTTAGGGTGCAGAAGAGCACTTGTTAAAACAACCTAGATTGGACCTCTTGCAGCAGGCTTGCTTTGGAGCAATCCATTGTGACATTTTGCCTTTAAAGGAGAGAGGCACTCCCTCAGTCTTGGATTTACCTTAATACCATTATGAGAAACGTACACTTTTAGACTTCTATTCAGAGTGCAGTCCACTCCAATGTACCCTGCCGTAGAGCGGAAGAAAGAAGGCATTGGAGAACTGTCTCAGAACCATTCCCTGGGAACAGTGGGGGTGACTTCTGGGACGCCAACGCCTCTATACTGATTTCACTGCAACCAGGCTCCTGTTTACTAGAGGTGAGAGATTCCTCTACAGGTGCAAACCTAGCTCCCTGGTGTGGTAAATCAGAAGGACTCTACTTGTCCAGGAGCCCCTGTATTGGGACTCCCGGCAAACACAGAATCAAGGAAGTTACCCCTGACTCTTCCTGTTTCTATATATTTTGCCTGACACCGAAACTCTGCTGTCTCTGCATTTGAGACCCGCTGAGTCTTCTAGTGTCCCCAAAGCTAAACTGCTGCCTCCAAAGGCCAGTCTCCACTCTAGGCTGCTGAGTCTTCTAGCACTGCTGACCCAGCATCACCTGCCATCCCCAGTGTCTTACCCACAAACCGATGCCACTGCAGAACAGCACTGCATTGTTGAACCCTGCACCACCACTCTGACTCTATACCAGCCCTGCACCAAAAAGCACCCAGACTCCCAGCTTAATGCCAAAAAGCCTGGCTCAACACTGGTGATCCCTAAAGATAAGAACATAAGGTACTGTACCAGGGTTCACATTTTAGGATGATCTTAACTTTTAAGCTTCCCATCTCTACCTTGTTCTTCAGAGTTATCCATATTCTTTGAACAGTGACACCGTGCCAATCATGTTCCTGAACACCCTTGCTCATTTAGCCTAAGTGCCCTTTTTACAGGGGTAGGTTTTCCTGGTGTTTCATAGTAGTCTTTTTCGTGTTTTGGTTTAAGGAGATGCCGCAAGGATAACCTAGGGGAAACGCGTTGATCTTGGAAGCAAGACAACGCAGAGCAACACAGATTTGAATCTTGGTCCTACGCTAACAGACTGGTCTCTGGTATTAAGTGCGTTATAAAAGATGAATCCATTTTTTATTAAGTATATTTTATAGAACTTTGATGGACATTCTTTTTTATTGGTATTTTATTTATATATACATCAAGTGGTTTGGGTTGCTACAGTTATCTGTTCACACCCTTCCTGATGATATAGCCTTTCCTCGGGATGTGTGTCCGCATAACGTGAAGGAGGTGGCTCTTTCCAGGGATTACATGTGCTCCATGCTATTTTTCTTGGATTTCATTTAAAAAGCTCGCAATGGAAGATCCTAGACCTAAACCAAAATGGACAGTGTGTTGTGGTGGCCACAATCTAAGCTGCCCAGTCTGAAAGTCTTAGCTCCAGTACCTTAGCTCTGGTGGCCCAACAGATGAATTAGAATTATGCACACTATGGTGCAAGCAACTATCTCCCAGTGCACTGAACTCCAGCTCATCTCGAGTGGGGGTTCACTTAGTTTAAGCTTCACTCGAGTGCAGCCCTTTAATGTTGTAGGCCTTTGCTTCGTATCCCTTGGTGGAGGCCGTTCCTGCATTATGTTTAGGCCTCCTTTGACAGGAGTGGGCACATTCTGAAGGGAAGCGGGGAGGGTCTTGGCAACTTCGCTGAGGAGTTAATTAAATGCTTTTATTTTTTTGTTGTTTCTTGTTTCTTCTGCTGGACAGGTGCAACGCTGTAGAAAATGAAATACTTGACATATTTCCGCGCACAGCCTGTTCCCCTGCATGTCATTAGATAGATGCTGGATTTTGATATTGCATACCGTAGCAAGCTTTGAAAACAAGTTGCTACTGGCGCTTTTGCCGCGCAATCCAGCATGGCTGGCTTTTTTTCTTTTTCTTTTCTAATCAAGTGTACATTTTTATACAGCTCGCCTTGATTATTTAAACGGTAGAAAAGAAACCTCTGTTTTGCTCCGATCTCTGGGGATGGCCTTCTACCTTCTTAATGTTTTATGGTTTGTCCCCATTATTGTAGCATTTTTCACACTCGCGCCAGTGTTCGAGTACTCCTGCCCTTACCCTTGCCACGCAGACCTATATTCATTTGCCATTCACACTTGAAAGTACCCCATGGATTTTTGCAGAGAGGCATGGCCTCCACACCCCAGATTTGGCTTAGATTTAATACCTTCTATAAACGGTCCCGTGTGATCATGCCTCTCCCAGGGAATGGCCAAGGTATTTCAATATAGCGAGTCATTCCAAGAAAAGAAAAAGCCCTGCAGTAGTTTACATCAGAAGATGAGTGTTCTGGATCTCCCCAATTCGGCCTTGTTTCTCATGCTAGAATCCTTACTACCACTATGGCTTTCTGGGAAACAGCACTTCCGTTCTGCTAGAAATTCTGCCAGGTCAGTGATGTCCGCCCCGGGGGAAGCCTCCCTTTACTTTCACATTTGGTTCCTTTTGTTTTTCTTGAGTATTCAAATTTATTTTAAAAAATCTGCTTTACTTTTCTACAGTCACGACTCTGACCAAGGAATCTGCCCATGCCCCAACCTAAAATAAACCTCACCCACTCTGCCTCTTTTTTGAAGTCTTACTACAAGGTATTGGGGGTGTGCAGGGGCTCTGTGTTCCTTTCTACCCTCTCTGCCATTTTTTCTAATCCTCTACTACAACAAAATCTCACTTAAAGCAGCCTCACTCACAAATGCCTCAACACTGCCCCACAATACCTCATAGCCAGGCTCACGAGATAGTCCTCTAACCGCCCCACTAGAACTGCAAACTCCACTCTCCTAACTGTACCTAGATTTAAACGTGTCAAAGCTGGAGGAAGCAGCTTTCCGGTTAAAGCCGCTCAACAATGGAACTCCCTTCCCCCAGCCCTGAGGGAAGATCAGTCTTACCCACACTTCAGGTCCAAGCTCATCCATTGGATTAAGGAATATGACCGCTAACCCACTGCCTCTCACCATTTCTTCTCACCTCCCCCTCCTATTCTTTGGTATACTTCCCCCATATTCTGTATATTTTGTATGTGACAACACTGTATCTTTACTTTGACTTCCTCCTATACACAACCTCTTTCCTGTATATGTTGTGTGCATATTTGACTGTACAGCAATGTAACCAAAGATGAACTTGCTTGATGCCTATTGCACCCTGATACCCTTGGGTCTGGCGCGCATTATAAATATTAAAACAAAAAGCCTTACCATTGCATGTCACAGGATTTGGCCCACCTGTGCCGTGAAGTGGTCCATCGTACGATTGGTGTTTTAAGATTTTTCAAGATTATTTCCTCATTGTTATTTTTTCCCCCCGACACAAAAGCAATGCATCGAGTCTCCCCAAGAAGAGACAGTTTAGGATTAGCAAAAGATAGTCTCGCACCTGTATTCCCTGCCATCCCAACCCCCTTCCAATGCCTGAATTTAAAAAGGGCAAATAATGCCATAGATCTTAAATGAGCTGCAGGAAATGTTCCTATAAATGTTCTTCATTGTCTATCTGGGTAATATTTTTTATTTTTTTATTTACAGTGACTTATAAATGGGTAATATACATTATCCGCTCCTGTTCATATGCTTCCTTTCCTCACTATGAGGGTTCTTGCATAATAATTTTTTATGGTGGAAATTGTCAAACCATGTGAATGTGACCCTTCCGCCATTTGGAAGAAAGGCAGTTGTTGATCTTTTGCAGCCTAACAGGGTAGCAGTAGACGCAGGCGCACTGACGAGTTCCCAGCCCTCATCCCGACTTCATCCATTGCTCACAGAGGGTGGTTTCTTCAAGTTCCTCGGTTTTGGGCACATTTCTGGATTCTTTTTTAGTGTGTCAGATCGAGATCCGTCCATGGCAGTACGATATGATGTGTTGGTTTTCTAGGACCTGGGCTGCTTTTGCATGAGTATATGCTTCAGAGGTGCTGCTGCCGCCCAACGGAAGTGCAGTGAGACTTGCATGAAGACCCATCCAGGTTTGATACTACGATCTGAGCACCTACTTTGCTTCCTTGAACCTTTGACGCTTCTCCAGCATGTCGGAGGTCAAGTCCTGATGGAACCAGATGCCATCAACATTCCATTGGATAGATTGCTTCTTCCTTGCCCGTTTTGACGGAGTAGCGTAGGAAGTGCACTATCATCGGCATGGTTGCAACTAGTAGGGCTCACCTGTGTTGACCAGAGTTCACTGTGAATCTGCTGCTGTGCCATGAATCCCTTGTTGTGGCTGTCCTCACTGTGATCCATCCTACAATGTGCCAAGTGTATGTGCCACCAAAATAGCCTCTTACGCAGGAGTCCTCGCCGATGTGAGGTGAGCTGCCACCAGGGATAGACCCCTCCCCTTACAATTCCAAAGGTGTCTGTCTATCCTTGGACCTTCCAAGCTCACCGGTCCCTGCACAGGGCGGTGAGCAGGCTTCCAGGGATAGAAAATGTGGAGCAATGGTGGCCATTTTTTGGTAGTTCTGAAACTTCCAGGTTAGGCCAGGACAGAAGGATACTGTTTTATGCTTCATCCAGAGCTAGATGGGGGCTGATGGATTTCACACCGAAAGTGCAGGAGTGAGCCCAGTTCATCTGAAAGTTAGTCGCTCAGTCAGTGGATTCCTCTGATCCTGCCAAACTCAACTGTCGCTTTGAAATCCAATTTACTTGATGTATAAGCGTCCTACAAATGCATAATAAAATAAAACATCTATGGCTCAGCAGCCCCCAACTGCATTGCATTTTTAACTGATATTTTAAGGGTAGTGTAGCTCAGATTATTTTTCCTTGTCGGTACTCAATTCACAGCCTTGCTCCCCATATCTCCCATCTCCTGCTCCGAGCTTCAGCATGATGCCTGTACTGGAATATGGCTGCAAGTGTGTTGGCTTGCCTATTAGGGCAGATTGTGCCATGCCCCGTTGTCTTTAAGCCACCAGTGACGAGCAACAATGTCCATGAGTGAAACAAAAGGGGGATGGCGAGGCGCGCACTGCAGTTCCCAATCAAATTAGACCTGATTCAAAAAGTAGCTCGGTTGGATCCCAAAAACAACTTAATAAGTATTGACAGGGTTGAATCCCAAAACATTGAAAAGGTATGAATAGGGTTGGATCCCATCTGTTGTTCAGTTGCTCTGTTTTTGTTCTCCTCCTAGCAATTTACTGTCACAAACAATTATCAGGGAGGCTGTGCTGGTATGCAGGTGTTTCCAATAAGCAGCTCTTCTAGTCTCTAGGGATTCTGGTAGCTGTAGTTTTCACGTTACCAATCAGGTGACAAGGAACTGAAACCCCTCCTAGTGCACAAGTCTTTCCAAATTTGGGGGAGGGGAGAAAACCATCAGTGTGGTTCTCTAAAGTGGGGCACAGTCACCCCGGTTCTGCTGCCTCTGTCCATGAGTGGCTGGTGGCTTTACGCATGAACATTGGTTCTATGCACTGTGAATGTGTAATATTGGGTGAATCCCATCGTACATGCTCAGTGCAGTGCAAAAGCTTCAAACGCTGGGATGAAATGCTGGCCTAGGACGCTAAAGTTGAACGGCGTCAAGCCAGGTTCTTATTGTGCACTTGGGACAATGTCTGTATTTACCCCAATTAAAAACAAATATGTAGATGTTCACAGTATTTTAACACTCAGCATGTTTAGATATCATTATCCGGTAATACCTAGTCACTGGTCAATGTAGCAATGGTACCCTCAAGCCCCATTCACGTTTCTGTGCGTGTCCGCCCTGTGAAGGGGCATACGTGCTTCTGAGTACATCACTTGAAGGTCTGCAAAGGATTGTAGGAATACAGACGTGTCCTTTGATCCTTGGGCCCCAGTTTTATTCTTCTTATGCCTTGTAGGATCTTTAAGCCACCACTGTAAATGTTTTTCTATACTACCATCATTGTCGCTTCCATCGCCTCCTATCTTGGATCATAATCTCTCCAGGCCTAAGAAACTCAAGATTGTTTGAAAGCAATAATCCATTCTCTTACTGTGGCTTTCTTTTCACCAAATTCTAATTTCCAATTCATATTCCAGATCGCAGAAATGTTAAAACTGAATATTCGTTTGACTACAACCATGTAGACATCAGTTGACAAAGATACACTGCAATTGCAGACTGAGGAAACAAATAGCTTTGTCAAAAACTGCAAACCAGTGGATTTGTGGACACAAAATGGTTTTGTGCACTGTTCAACGCCACACTACACTTACTTCCGAGTAGCTGAGTTGGCAGTAATTACTCAAGTAATATTCTCCAAGGAGGGTCCTGTGGCAAAGGCAGCAGTGACATGCAAGAGCGCCTCTGACTCCACCACCTTGGAAAATATTGTTTTTTTAAATTCTGGTAGTGTGAATTTAGTTTTCCAGCACCGTAACTTCACAAAAACGGGCAGGAGGGTGGAGTTTTTTTGGCTTCTCAAGCGCTGGTGGGTGAGCCTGTATGTTAGAGAGTGATTATTTGATTAACATATGTCATTCGTAGGAATGGGAATATCTATGCTGTCTTTATTGACCTAAAGGCGGCCTTTGACCGGGTCCCTAGAACAAAATTGTGGGAATCATTGTTGGAGGCAAGTATCTCGCCAGCACTTCTAAAGTTCATCATCCGTCTATACAAAAACAGGGCAGTCATCCGATATAACATGGGGGGAGAGGTTGTTACTGATCATATCAATACTAACAGGAGGGTCAGACAAGGGTGCATAGTGGACCCTACTTGTATTTTGCATCCTGATGGACAACATTGTTACTAAACTTTGCACACTCCACATGGACACCCAGACTGTGGCCCAAGAAGGCTGTACTCCTTTACGCAGATGATGCTGTTATCATATCCTTGACTCCCATTGGTGAGACTGAACTGAATGCTTTCCAAGAGAGGTGTAGAGACTTTGACCTACAAATGAACATAGGGAAGATGAAAAGTGTGGTCCTTTGCTCATCTAAAAGGACTAAAAGCCCAAGACTACGTGTAGAGTTTGAGGGGACCTCCACTGAGCAAGTAGATACCTTTAGCTATCTTGGCATCGATTTCCAAAGTAACTGTAGATGGACAAGGCAAGTTGATAAGGCTGACTTAAGACTTGAACAAGGATGTAATGCAGCATTGTGCTTTTTTGTCAGTTGCAGGGGTGGTGCTTTTTCTCCAGCACAGGGTATAACTTACAAAGAAAACCTTCAGCTCTTTACGGTTCAGAGATTTGGGACTACCAACCTCACCCAAAACTGGCAAGAAGGAAGACCTTTTTTAAGAGTACTTCGGCTTCCATCTATTGTGCCTAAGTGTATGTTCTTGACAGATCTTGGCCTGGGGTGTATAGCAGAGGAAAGATCATTAAAACCAGTCTTGTATTGGATTCACCTCTGGACCTCCCCCTATTTAGTCCCATAAAGGGACGCTTATAAGGAACTGTTGGCTCAGGCCGGGGGGCATCTACCTCATGCTGCACTCGCGTACAATCAACATTTCTTTCCCTAAACTTAATTAATTTGTGGTCCAACACAACTCCTGTTAATCAAGGAACAAACAACGGATCAAAAACGCTTTTGATGAATTTCCCATGGTCCGTAGGATGGCCTCTTCCACCAGATCCTCACTGGCAAAAGATTGTTGGGCACACAAGCCTGTATTTGGAAGAGCGATGTATTGAAACAATCACTAATCTGTATAACGGAGCACTATATATGAAATTACTCTTCGGAACACTCCCTATTGATAGTGTAGCTGCTAAATGGAAGAATGGTGCCGATGATCCTTAAAGGAAACTGATACTTTCTCTGTTTCTGTTCAGGATATAGAAAACGGAGAACCTACTACATATTACCTATGCTAAGGGAGAGTCCTGTACGATCAACAAGAGATGCAATAGCACTGTGCAAGTCTACCTCCACAGATGATATTGTCAAAATCAGCATGTATATTGCTAGAGCTTGGGCTGAAAGGAAAACCTTTGTGATTATGTGATTCGCAAGTAGTGTGTACCTTAATGATATTCTCATATATATGTTGATTTGGTGACATGAGATAATTGGATAGCCAGGATATTGGATCACCGTTTCCAGAGTCATTGCTGGGGTGTGGGAGGGGTAAGCGGGATATATCCCTGGGTCTTTTGGTTGTAGCCCGGATGGAAGCTCACGTGCTACAACCAAAAGGTTAGCTAGCCCCGAGTCCTGACATTAGCTTAGCCCCTGATCTTTTTCAGACCTAGCAACACCCCTGATCGTTTCCCCGGCAGCACTTTTAAATATTTTATCTGTTCAGTGCTAATTGTCTTGCTATTGTTTTAGCTCTTAGTTCACTTACTTGTTATTAACTCTTTGTGCATTTTATACAACTTATCTGTATATGGACTGTATGTTTGTGTATTTTTTCCATGTGGTTTGACCCGAGGCACATGTCGAAGAAAGCATATTGAATGTAATCATTTGAATAATGGTAAATTGTTCTGCTAGCCCGCTATTGGTTGTGTACTAATCTTATTTAATATCAAAACACGGGTAAGCTGAGATTTGGCGTGATATGAACTCGTCGTTTGGTTTTCTTTAAACAATTTTCAGCTTAAATGGGAACCCTGCAGAGATCTTCTGGTTTGATATTATGTTCCAGCAGAAAGGAGAGTTGGGACCACTGTGGTGTGATTTCAGGAAGCACAAACGGTATAATGTGATGTGACGCCAGCAAATATTTTAGGTACTCCATGTGATTTTGTCAGGATTACTAATTAGATGTGAAAGTATGTGTATTAAAGATAATACAGTGAGATATTATCATGTGTTCTTTGGTTTCTGGACGGAATTAATGGAGCATAATTGCAGTGAACAGTGTGATTAGTTAGTAAGTATAGCAAGCGCAATTAAATACACCTTATTTTGTTGAATTCTGTAAATGTGAGCAAGCATTGTTGAATAGACTGGTATGTGATGTCAGCAAACATTGCTGGGTATACTAGAATATGATGTCTGCTAGCATTGTTGGGTAGACCGCTATGTGATGTCAGCAAGCATTGTTAGTTAGACTTGTACATGATGTCAGCAAGCATTGTGGCTTGGAGTATGTGTGTCGGTGAGCATCGTTGGGCAGACTAGCGTGGGATGTCAGTGAGCATTGTTTGGTAGAATAGTCTGTGGTAGCAGTGATCGTTATTAGGTAGACTGGTATGTGATATCAGTGAGCATTGTTGGGTAGATGGATATATGATGTCAGCAAGCATTGTTGGGTATACCGGTCTTTGATGTCAGCGAGCATATCTGGGTAGAGTAGTATGTGATGTCAGCGCACATTGCTGGGTAAACTGATGTCGGTGAGCATTGTTGAGTAGACTGGTGTGTGATGGTAGCCAGCATTGTTGGGTAGACTTTTGTGATGTCAGCAAGCCTTGTTTGGAAGTCTGCTGTGTGATGTCAGCAAACATTGCTGGGTAGACGGGTATGCGATTTTAGCAAGCATTGCTGGGTAGACGGGTATGTGATTTTAGCAAGCATTGCTGGGTAGACTGGAGTATAATGTCAGTGAACATCATTGAGTAGACTGGATTTTAGCAAGCTTCAAGGCTTTTTACCTTAGTACTCTAAATATCGGGTCCTCTAATAAACATGCTCCTAGGGTATTGGGATATGGAAATCCTAGGAATCGCAGACATAGTTGTAGATAAAGTTGCTTACTTACAGCTTCAAGAGCATGTGGAAAATAACAATCTGCATGGAACACGTCAGTCCGGCTATCGTGCGATGCAATGGACAGAAACAACAATGCTGGACTTATGAGCGAATGTGGGGAAAATGGTAGACGATGGTGAGGTTGCACTCCATATGTTGCTCGACCATTCCACCACATTTGACTTGGTGGACCATGCTTTATTACTAGAAAGGCTGTATAAGATTAAATGCTCAGAGCTAACCATCAAATGGTCTGCTTCATTACTATGCCCCAGATCAGCAAGAGTGGCAATGTGTGGTTTTCAGGCCCATCCCGAGCTGCTATCTTGCACCGTCTCACAGGGCGCCCTTCTGTTTCCCCTGTTTAATGTTTACATGCGCCCTCCTCTTTGACCAGCTGGAGAGCATCAAATATACCAACAATGCCGATGAGACTCAGCTGGTCTTTGAGTTTGCTGGTGACTTTGAGACGGATTCCATTCTTATTAATGACACCTACAACATGATCAATGACTGGATGTAGGTCAACTCATTGGCCCCGAACAAAGAAAAGACAGAAGTTATGATTGTAAGTTCTAGTCAAAGGATACAAAAGTTAGATCCAAGATACAGCCATTTCACCATATCTGAACGTGTTATTCCATTAAGTGCATTTGTGAAACCATTAGGCATTATCCTGGATTCCAGATTGACAATGAAGTGACATGTACGCTGTGTTAAGATGTCCTGTGTCTACGTTAGCACGTTGCTTAGACAGTGCCTTTCCTCTGAACATCTTTCTTCCCTGGCTACAGCACTTGTTAAGTCTCGGCTCGACTATTGTCAGAGTCTCCTTGCAGGTGCATCGAAGTATAATTTCAGAAGTCTTTAAACATCCCAGAAAGGGGCTGTAAGAGTTGTCTGCAATCTTGGCGCACAAGACCATGTCTCGTATTCGGGGTGAGCGCTGCTTTGGCTTCCAGTTAGCAAACGCATCTCACATAAAGTCCTCACTCTAGTATACAAATGTGTGACTGACAAGGCTCCTACGTACCTTAAGAATCGGTTGTGTAAGGCAACAGCTGTGCGCATTCTTCGCTCTAGTAGGACCAACAAACCTTTTGTACCAAGACACAATTTGAAGAATTTTGGTGGCACCTGTTTTCAATTATGGAATTCTCTGTAAGGAACCTTCTGAGTTACTGGTTAGTTCTTTCTCTGCCTGTGTAACCCACAGCTCTGACCTCCTTTCTCTCTCTGACCAGGTGTCGTCTTCATGCGCACTGAGTCCTTTGGCATGTTGAGCAGTACAAAAATTAAAGAAAAATAATTTGGCTTATTAGCAATTAGTATCCGAAGGGCGGGGTGAGGGGCATAGTGGTGTCAGCCTCCCATCCAATGATGAGGCTCGGAACGGGGGCATTACCACATGGTAATCCTGACTCCTGCTGCGTTGAGCCTCCTCAGGGCCGAGGGCCGCCATCTTTCCCACCAGATAAGGGCTGCCCTCCTCTCCCCCACCCCCCACAGATATTCCCCACTTACCCCCCCAAAACGTACCTTCCTTTTGGAGCCTTTTCGGGAGCGGATGCGCTGCTAACACTTCTGTCCTCAGCGCATCCGCTCCCGATCTGCGGCACGCCGCCATGGAAAGAAAGAAGGGACTGCATATAGTTCCTTCTCCTGTTCAATGGAGGGCATTTTTTTTGCTTGCTTATTTATTTTTTTACCATTTTTGATGGCCGCCATGGGAGAAAGCCTTCCTTGGTGGCCATTGTCTTTTCATTTGCGAAACGCTAGAGCGTTTCGTAAATGAAAGAAAAATGCTTTTAGTGCCCCAGTCTTTCAGGCTGAGTTACTAATAGCAATGAGCCCCTTGCCGAGGGTAGGGAGGGTGATTACCATTTCAGGTAATGCCCCGGGGCCTGCATTAAAGTCCTTGCTTCGCTCGGGTCTGTAACTATGGGCCCGGGGCATTACCTGAAGCTGTAATGCCCCCTCTGCTCGTGGTTTATTGCATTACTTCACCACCTTGATGGTGCCAGCAGGCTACAAAATCCACATTTGTTTCAACAATGCTGGTGGTAGGGAGGCTCTCATCTGTCTGAATGTCTGAACATACTGGTTGTCGAAGAGGTGCAAGTGTTGGGTTGTAAATGCGTACTTGTCCCCAATGCTTCTTGGACTGCCACCCCTTTCTGCAGGCCCCAGTGAATGCCTCCTGCATTCTTAGTGAATTATCATATTTCCTAACCAATGTACAGATATCTAATAAAATCCTAATCATGGTGGATTTTACCACTTGGCCAGACTGAGTGGGCAACACTCCCATGGTCCTTTTTAAGAGCCTTCTGATGCCTTGAACCTTACTGTATACATTTCTCTCCCATCTCATTTTATGGTGGGGTTGGGGGGCATACACTGGTTGTCTGCATTACCTGGGGGGGCCCTCATTGAGGACATCATCTGCATCACCACTTTGCTTTGGTCAGACCATCACCTCCAAGGAATCGAAATAAGGATTTAATGAGCAGTAATTCGGAATAAGGCTGCTTGGGATCCTGTGAATGCAAACCAGACAAAGTTTCACTCCAGCTGTCCAGTCATTGCACTGGCTTCCTGTAGGGAGATGGATCGCATTTAAAACTCTGCTGACCATCCATTGTGCTATTGATGGCATTGAAGGGTTCTCAGCATGCCCAAATAGATTCAATCCGCAGTGGTCGCAGTGATCTGCTGGTCGGAGAGAGGACCATCAACCAGCGGTTCGCCAAGCATTATAAAGGACTTTATGATGATCCTACTCCCAGAGATACAGAGCAACTACACACCTTTCTGTGGTCACTGAAGCTCCCAGCGGTACCAGCATGTGAGACAGATCTATTGAATGCCCCAATATCCGAGGCGGTAATGGCCAAGCGCATTGCAGGACTGGCCAGAGGGAAAGCAGCGTGCCGGGACAGCCTACCCATCGATTTCCATACATTAATGACGGAATCTCTAGCTCCCAAACTAGTAGCGGTATTAGCAGAATCATTTGTAGTCGGACACCTTCCGAGCTCTATGTTAACAGCCAACATAGTGGTGTGCCATAACAAAGGGAGGGATCCAACGGAATGCAATTTCTACAAACCGATTTCTTTAATAAACTCGGATGTAAAAATCCTGGCAAAATGTTTAGTCCAACAGCTAAAAAAAAATCCTCCCGGGCTTTATTTATCAAGACCAAACTGGGTTTATTTTTAAATGCCATTCATCCGACAATTTGAAGCGGTTGCTACATATTATTGGGAGTGAGACAGATCCAGAAGATGTGGTCCTCTCTCAATGACAAACGAGGATTTGATAGTCCGATTGGACTGCATGTTTGCGGTTCTCAACAAATTTTGATTCACGGGGGGGGCTTCGTACAACTATTAAGAGATCTGCTCTATGACAATGCACGTCCCACATTCATCGCAAATGGTCATACGTCTGATCCATTCCCGCTTCACACTTGTACACGACAAGGATGCCCACTATCACCCCTCTTATATACGTTGGCGATAGAGCCACTAGCGACAAAACTACTGGGATATCCCGATTGGACAGGTATCATTAGAGGCAGCGAAGAGCATCGAGTTTCCCTACATGCTAATGACCTCTTTCTATACATCAGCCATGGCTTTACATCCCTACCACGCATTCACAGAATACTATTTGGAAAATATCGACCAATAGCCGGCTACAGTGTCAATTGGGGTAAGTCGGATATAATACCCCTACAACCAGATATCGCATGGGATCTGGATGGGGTTGCACCATTCTGACTCCAATGCCAGCATATCAAATACTTGGGAATACACATAAGTGCAGACCTGGGTGAACTAGTTACTCTGAATTATCTCCTGATTCTCCAAAAAAGAAAACATAAAATAGCCAAATGGAATACATTGCCATTCTTGCTCACAGGATGAATTAACATGATCAAGATGAATGTGATGCCAAAGCTTACATACCTCGCTTATATGATCCCAGCTAAACCTACCATGGCAAGGCATAAAATAAGCAGTGTCTCATAGCAATTTGCTATGCAATTCTCTAGGTTTGCTAATTAAATTGACACTTGTGTAGCACAGCTAGCTATTTAAATGCCCCTGTTCAATGAAGGCACAGCTCGCCATGCATTGCTCTCTTGCCCTCGGGGCTCTCTCTACCCCCTCTTCTCTGCTCACTGCAAATTCAGAGGAGCTAATGGAGACTCTGCAGCAGTAATCATCTCCTCCACTCTTAAAAGTGCCAAAGGCCTGTGGGAGTGCTAGCCAAGAATGTTATTTGCCAAACAGGACACAGCTTTATAAAAGTATCTTCCTGATCACAATTATTTGAAAAATACGACAATGTATTAACTTTCTTTTTGAAAAGACAGTCCTGCAATTTAATTCCTAAATATTTAAGTTGTTACAGATTGCATAATTACAGTATTAATACTGTAAAACACTGCATTGTCTCCATGTCATTCAGTAACATTTAGGTTAGTGAATCTAAATCTCAGTGTCAACGGTATTTCATTTTTTTGGCAAAGACGCATCATATTGACGAGCGAACACTTCTGAAAACGTGCATGATCATATGGCCAAATGCTTTTGATGGCACACCTAGTTCTGTGACCTGTTGGGTATAGACATCTGTGCAACTTGTGCTCAACCTATGAGCTGATCCCAAACTCCTTGGCATTCTTTCTTATCACCCTGTTACTTTGTACCAACTAGCCTGAAAGTGAGATGACCGCACACTGCAATGTTCCACCTAGTTTGCCCAGTCCTGACTCCTACACCGTCCACTCTGATAAGTTTCTTGCTTTCTTTCCTCTTACTTAATGAATACACAAAGCTAACAGTGCTTACGCAAAATATTGATCAATAGTTTCACCCAGTCTGTACAACTGCAGATCTACTGCAATACCATAACACTCTAGTTAGCCCCCAGAGGTCACTTTGATCTATGATTGGGTTATATATTAGCAAGTGTGGGAAAGAGCTGGCCAATTTGAAGGCCGGGAGTGCAAGCGGAATCTGCAAGTAGATGCCAGATTTTCATGCAGGCCTGCTGTGCCTCTGCTGGCCTTCACCCTGTCCTTGGAGGTGGTGCCCCAGGCCGAATTTCCACTGGAGTGCCACGTCTCGACCCCTCCCTCTCACCTGCACACTTCCTGGCTCACCTCTAGCTCCTGGAAATAGTTATTTCCAATCACAGACCTATGTGTAATTACTTTTTAAGGGAGGCATGAATTGCACAAAGCATTCCCTTAAAAACATATTTAAATAGTGGTGGTACCCCAAATGGTGGCTCAGAGTGTTAATAGTGATAAATACCACTTTCATGGTTGTGCAGGGCTTGCATGCTGTGCTTGGGCCTACCTTGCCAGGGCATCAGGGCTGTTTTGAAAGTGGTATTTATTGCTATTTTGAAAACAGTTGATATCAATGACAGGCAAGGTCCATCTCATCCACCTAATGCTGAAAATGACCCTGCCTTCCACAACCCAATACTACGTACTTAATCTGAGGCTAAGACTTTCCTCTGAACTTCTCCTTGCAGAGCAAATGATGGATCAAGCATACAATAAATGGATCACTGCCCTATGCAACTTTGGCTGCACCCAGCTTCACAGGGTCTTGAACTGAAAATTGTTTTTAGAGCCTTTTTTTTTAATCACATCTATTTATTTGTTTGGGTCCATTCATGCAGCTAACCTTCACATTTTACAGACCCTTATCTCTGTCTTACTTCACAAGTACACAACAATGCTGTATTGTTCATTTTATGTCTTGGGTTCAAATAACTTATGGTGACATTAAAAATATTAGTACAAAATTGCTAATCAAATAGTTTGTTTGTTAATCAAGACCATTGTAATTAGCAAACTCTTCTTATCAATATTTGAAAACGAATTTATGCCTTGCCACAGCAATGTTCGATGAGCTGGAGAGACACATAATGAAATGTATCTGGCGCAGCAATAAAGTGCACCTAAACAATTCTATTCTACAAGTTTCCACGAGTTGAAGATATATGATCTCGCTGAGCTGGTATATTGGGCTAAAAGATGGCTCCATGCTGAAGACACGTTGAGCTATATTATTATTATTATTACTATGGTATTTGAGCACAGAACTAGCTTCGAGAAGCAATGGGACACTTTAGAGAGGTATACAACAGTACAGATGCATAACAGAGCCATTTTCAGAGGTAACAGAACAAATATACAGCGAGGGGTAGCATACAGAGGGGCACAGAGGAGGGGTACAGCTGTACAGAGTGACTGGGATGAGAGGGGTGGACAACGCCTAGCAAGTCAGGTGGTGCAGGGGCAACGTGATGGCCTAGGTGTTGAGAAGGAGAGACTCTTTGAAGAGGTGGGTCTTGAGTTCTTTTCTGAATTGTAGGAGCGTGGATGCAAGTCTGATGCTGACTGGCAGGAGGTTCCATAGTCTTGGGGCGTAGGCAGAGAAGGCTTGCTTTCTGGTACTTTCCTTTTTGCAGCGGCAGATTTCAAGCCTGCACATATCCTGGCTTCTGGTAGTGTGTTATCCATTGGAGATGCCGAGTTTCTCCACAAGGTAGCTGGGTAACATGAGGGCAACTGCCTTATAGATGATGCAGCAAGACATGGTGATTTGCGTGTGCAGTGGGAGGCAGTGAAGGTGGATAAGGGCTGGGGTGATGTGGCTGTATCTGCGTACACCCTTAATGAGGTGAGCAGCCGCATGTAGGACACTTCTCAGAGGCACAAGGGAGGACTGTGGGAGACCTTCAAGCGCTGCTCCTAGGCCACATGGATGGCCTAGGACAGGTGCTTGAACAGACCATCTAAAGCTGTCTGGAGGGAGAAAGGACTTGACTTTTCTGCAGGAGGGAGAGCCGGTGCCAATTTTCTTAGCTAGGGGTGTTTGTAGATGTGGAATCAGAGGGACTTTGGGCAGGAGGTGAGCTCAGGTGTGAAGCCCTCTGGGTTCATGATTGATAACCAGGTCTGTATGTCTGGGTGTTCCATGTTGTTGGTGAAGAGTATGAACTCAGTCTTTGAGGGGTTGAGCTTCAAGTGTGCACTGGACATGGAAGACTGGATCAGCAGGCGGCAGGTTTTGAGCCTGTGGATGTCCTTAATAGTCGATCTTGAGGTATAGCTGTGTCATCAGCATATTGGTGGTTGTGGATGTTGTGTGTGGCTAGCAGCGCTCCCAGCGGATCCATGTATAGATTAAAGATCACTGGGGAGAGGATGGAACCCTGCAGGACTCCACGGGTGCCTGGTAGCATGGGTGATCTAGAGGAGTCCATCCGAACAAACTGCTGGCCGTTTGTAAGGTAGGCATTGAACCATTGTAGGACAAGTTTGCTGATCCCCATTCGCCGATGTATGGTGTCCGTGAGTGCCTGGTGGTCTACTGTGGCAGGGGTGGCTGTTGTCAAGGATGCTGAGGACGTCATCGACCACCTGTCTGGGTGCTGTCTCCATGCTGCATCTGGGTCTGAACCCGGATTGATAGGTTTGGAAGCGATTTTTGGTGTCAGTGTTGCTGCAGTTTCACGGCTACCGCTTTCTCGATCTTACCTAGAATGGGAAGATGGTTAATGGGGTGATAGTTTACCTAGGTTTTTAGTAGAGGGAGGATTTGTCCTGTCTGTTGGGTTGATAGGGAAGGTGCCTTGAGTTAGGGAGCTGTTGATCTCCGGGTAGGGAAGGAGAGCTTCTGCGGGGAGGGTCTTGACGATGGATGCTGGGAGAATGACGTCTGCGTACGATGTGGCTTTGAGGACAGCCATGGCTTCTACCAGGTCCTCTGTAGAGTGTCTTGAATGTTGTCCAGGGATTGGAGATTTAGGTGGTTCTGTGGATGCAGAGCTGGTGTCTATATGCTTGTGAATAATCTTGCTGATTTCTTCGATGAAAGTGTTCATGGCAGCGAATATTTTGATGGCGTGTGGAATGGCAGGGTCAGGTAACGGGTTGCCGCAGTGCTTGACTATTTTGAAGAGGGCTCTGCTTTTGTTGGTGGCTGCCTTAGCTATATTTATTAGTTGTCGGCAGGTTGCCCGGAGTTCCTTTAGAAGCACAAGGTCGGATGCAGTCCTAGAGCGGACCCAGGTTTTCTCTTGTTTGCTGATGACTCTTTTGCTGAGGTTGAGTTCTTGCATGTACCAGGGTGTTGACCGTTTTGGTTTGCAGGTGCATTGTTTCAGAGGGGTGTGTCGGTCGATGGAGGCTGAGAGGGTGGCATTGAGTGTTTCCAGTAGAAAGTTCAGTTGCGGTATTTAGTCCATGTGAGATGGAGGTTGGCGAGGTTTTTCGTGTGAGGGCTTCCACCGGGAAGTTCTTGAAGGACCTGAAGGTTTGTCTAACGGGGTTCTTCTAGGGAATGCTTGACTGGGGTGGTCTGCCGAATCTTGAAAGGCGTGGCCAGGTGGTCAGACCAGTCATGCGGGAGAGGAGAGCTGTAGTGGAGGGAAAGGCACTGCAGTGATGATTAGGTCAAGGATGTTTCCTTTCTATTGTCGGGTTTATTGTTTGCTGTGTGAGGCTGAGGGTGTCAAGAAGGCCGAGGAGAACTTCCTTCATAGGTTTGGTGGCCTTGTTGTCTGGGAGGTTGAAGTTGCCTTGTTGTTGGCGTGCATGAGGGACATGGTGGTGACCAGGTCGGTGAAGTCTCCGATGACGGCAGTGTTGGGTTTGGGTGGTCTGTAGATTAGATGGAAGGTGACTGTGTCCTTCGGGGAGCATGCTAAGTGGCACAAGAGTACTTTGAAGGAGCCAATGTTGACTACGTCCAGTCTGGTGCAGGGCCACATGGTCTTGTGGATGACTGCAAGATCTCCATATGTCTTCTATAGAACTAGTAGCACTACAACAGCTTATACCGCAAGAAATTATGGCAATCCCCCCAACCAAACCTCCAAAGGCCATTAGGATGGATAAGCATTAGAGCGCTGTTATCCAACAGCATGCCAACGCAAGCTGCACGATAAGCAAAACAATGACTGGCGTCACGTATGGATAATGGACCTCTATGATGGGCCTGATCCGCTACCATTCCATGATGCAAAACAAGTACTAAGCATCTCAGACTGGCTACAGCACCTAGCCCTATGATCAAATTTCGAAATTTACACATCTGATCCACGAGCTAGCGAACTGTCCACATGCGAAGCGGAATTCGGGCGGGATCTATCGGCGTTTCCCAGAATCAAAACACATTACTGTCTATGTACACCCAACAATCTCTTTAGGAACACAATATTAGCAAATATGCGGGCAGGCGACTTGGATATCGCACAAGATGCCGGGGATATGTATAGCTTCTTCTCTGCGATCAAAGTGTATCATACAATCTAAAAAACAGAGCGTTGCTCTATAAGATCCTGCAGATTATCTATTGTGCCCTGGCCAGCATAAAACTGGTGCAACCCCCCACCCTTTCCTGGCCACAATGTGGGGGCCTTGGCACAACGGGTCACATACTATGGGCCTAGGTTCAGATGGATACTTTAATGGAAAATGGAGAATCCCCCCAAGCAAATCAAATGTGGTGAGCCATACTATCAAAAACATGCGCAGTAGAAAGAAGTAGTTACAAACAGATCCCCAATAACACACTGGCAGATACGTTCTGGCTTCTGGGACTTAGTGGACCCATTCATATAATAATCTTTACCCGCAAGTGCTGCAGTAGATGAGTGGCTCCTTGCAACGTGGGTCTCTGTATGCAAGACCACTCGCCGTGAAGCGAGGTATCTTGCTATGATTGTTTGTGCAGCATGTTATGTTTTTGGAGAATCCATACTTTAGCCTGGGTCCGCGTGACTTTGCGCCCGGGAATTGGAAATACAGAATGTATGGCAAACGCAGCACAAGTTGATGAGGCTCATGGACACGGATAGGTTCTGTTACCCATGTACCAACTGTACAGAAACATTCGGCTTTGAGTATAGTTTTGTTTCATATGTAGATATTGCACTGAACTGGAGGGTGGGGGGGTGAGTGAGTGTGGGGGATAGGAGGCACAACAGCAGGATGACGACAATGTACGCAAAATGTTGAATTTGCTTTGTTGACCCCACTGGTTTTATGGTTTAAATGTCAAAAAAAGATTACTTCAAAAACATTCTATGGTAGAAGGATGTCCGAAATAGTTGCTGGGTAACACGGAATGTGATGCCAGCATGTCTCATTGGGTATACTGGTATGGGATGCCAGCAATCATTGATGGGTTGGTTTGAATGCAATGCAAGCGAGCATTGTTGGTTAGATTGGTATATGGGATGCCAGCGAGAATGGTTGGGTAGATTGGTATGTGTTACCAGCAGGTACTGGGTTGGATTAGAATGGTTTTGCCATCAGGCATTGTTTGGTAGAGTGGTATGGGATGCCAGCAAGCATTGTTGGGTAGATTGTGTTGCCAGCAAGCATTGTTGGGTAGATTCGGTATGTGTTGCCAGCAAGCATTGTTGGGTAGATTCGGTATGTGTTGCCAGCAAGCATTGTTGGGTAGATTCGGTATGTGTTGCCAGCAAGCATTGTTGTCCTCTAAAGAAAACCATAGTCTTGTCTCCGTTGCAGCGTGTACAGTGCGGCCGCCTGCCTGCGAGATAGTGGATGGTGTTTACAGTATCAACGCATAGAAACGTTCTGTGAGGTTTGTGTGCCATCTAGCGGTCCGTGTGCTCCATGCTCGTACACTTCTTTTAAATAAGTGGGGAAATGCTATTGTCGTTAATTTCGAACTGCATGCCTTCCGATGACGTGTTCACCTTAACTTTAAAGGACCATTCCAACAAGTTTAGATGTTTTCTTAAGTACCCGAGCAATGTAAAATAATTGCGAATCGTAGCTTTAATATTGTGTTGGGGTCTACAACCTGTGACTTCTCAAACGCGATGAACTACAGCTCCCAATCGTTGACTACACTGGTGGGCGCTGTTGGCATTTTTAGTCCAAAAAACTTCTGCAGAGCCAAATGTTGCATACATTGCATGTTTTCGAGCTCTTGTGGTTGAAAGAGTTGCAATATTCTATTTCCCCGTTGGACAGATGTTCATATGGGCCCCTAAATAGCCAAGATTAATGGGAGTTCAGTACACACACGATTTTAAGTAGCGTAAACCTTTAAAACCTAGAACTTTTGTCCTTTCTTCCTATTATGATGCTTGCCATAACACATTTCTTTAGCACCAGCCAGTGTAGGTTTTTTTTTATACTTTCTAACATCTGACTCGTTTGTAAGTGCATGGTTGTGGCTTAATATGTCCAGCAGCCTAGGGAGACAGTGGTTGGCAGGAGTGTATTACTGTGGGTCTAGGAGTTGAGGGGAGGAGGGTAGCAGCTATGGCACCGTCTAAGGGCTTGACTGGCCCTCGTGTTTCCCAGCATGGTACTATGGCTTCTTAACTATCTCCTTGCCACCCCATTCTAAACCGCCAGTATCTGAGCCACTATATGACGCACTGCTGAGTTGAGTGGCTCTCCTACCATTGCAACATGGCTGCTTATTTCCTGACACTTGATTGGGCAGCAGCATCTGGTAGGTCGGGGACTACCGTAAGCTTGTTCAGCTTACTTTTACATCCGTATTGTTTGCTCTTCGTGGCTTTTACCGCTCCGGTTATGGTACAACATATTGTGGGGGATATTCCCGTGCTCCTAGGCCCCATTCTCTTCTCTTTTTCAGCACACACCGTGATCTGGGCTCCACCCTGGGCTGGGTCGCAATTCGCCTTCATTCAGACCGTGCTATGCGCTTTTAGGCCACTACGGTGTGATGGACGCATGATAAAAAAAACAAATAACATAGATATTTCACCTTTCTTGACTTGTTTACAGTTTGCATCTTATTCAGAATGTTACCATTCTCATCTTTTATCCTTTGTATCTCGAAGGCTTTACATCTATTTGTATCAATTATATTTAGTTAATTATTACCAAGTACCTTGAGCTCCATGCTTTATGGGTCAATATCTGTGGCCAATCAACTAGAAGGTGTTTAATATAGCCTTGGAGATCTCGTTAGGGGTCATTATTGTCAGATAATGACCGACCTCCAAGTTGGGGATGGGTCGTTACCCCAAGCGATAATGAACCCGCCCAAGGTCTATAAGGCTATTAGCACATGGTCGTAGTGTTAGTACATGTTTTGTAGTTTTGGTGGTTAAGTAAAAACTGTTATTACTTTAAGAGTATGTAAAGGAAATTAACTGAGTTGGTAAATTAAATGTGGTTTTATTTTGGAGTATTTAAATAACAGTGGTGTTCATATGTTATGTATTTTGACTGCAGCTTGGTTAAACTGGAACAGATTTAACATGAGCATACATTAGGTGTTCCGTAAAAGTACATGATTTCTCTATACAAAAGGGTTTTCCATGTTTTAGCTTTCTCTTTTATGTGTTAAGTAGCATGTTTTAGCAAAAAAGGACCTCCAACAGAGGACATGTCTTGTTGAAAAAAATCTTGCCTAGATATTGCATTGTTTCCCTGTCTGCTTCTGAAGACAGAACATAGTCCATACCAGTAATTGACTGCACTCTTAACCTTCTGATTGGTTGAGAGGTGGTCAATAACTATCTCCATATGCTAAATGGCATTACTGAATTGTATGGCGCAAGCTGTAGCTACATGTATCCGGCATTGTTGACGTGCATCATAGCTTTGTTGTTACTTGTCTAGTGCTTTGGTGGTCATCCCAAGGACACGAGTGACGTGCGGTTTTGTCTTATAACAGAGGATACTATACCAAAGAAGGTGGTATGTCACTTCAATGGAAAAACATACGCCGACGAGGAAAGGTGGGATATTGACAGCTGCACGCATTGCTACTGCTTGCAGGGCCAGACGCTGTGCTCCACAGTCAGCTGCCCGTCCCTGCCCTGCGTAGAACCCATCAACGTGGAAGGAAGCTGCTGTCCAATGTGTCCAGGTAATCGAATAGCTGTCCTCCTTTTGCCTCAGTACTAGGGCTAGGCTTGCTGTGGCTTTGCTTTCCTGAAGGGCGGGAATAGGCGATATTTGTTCTTAGCAAACGTCTTAAAGTCCGATGTGATGTGAAATTTTGATAGCAGATTATACAGCACTGCTATCAACGGGTGGCGAACAGCTGCTATCTGGAATATAACGCTCATAAGATTTTTAAGCAATTCCTTCCGATATACTACTAAAGATAGTGCTATAATGCAGACATTGGGACCACCCAACGATTGCTTTTTTGAAAAATCTGATACACTAAAGGTGCTTCTTGTTCAACTAATGGATCCATTTTTCGTCCAGTTTCTGTGTGCGATTAGGATGGCCACCCTTCCTGTATCATGGGGGATAGGGGTCAGTCTTTTCACTGGACGTGCACAACACACAGTAAGCACCCTCGTCGGAGACCTTTGTGCGATCTGGAGTCACAGGTTCAAACACTCGCATGGCAGATTCACCCTTTATCCTTCCAAGCGTCGATGAGTTGAAAACCATTCAAATTGAGCAATGGTGACAGTGTCTAGAAATGGAAAGAATCCTGCGTGACGCGCAATACAAAAGAGCAATAATGATTCTTATAATTATTATTAGTACCTGGTGAGAGTCAAGCAGAATGTAACACATTGGCTCTCGCTGGGGCGTTACCCGACCGAGTCCCGGGTCTCCAGCCGCTTTGTCCACGGCGGGGGGCGTGGCAGCCCCTCAGTCAATGAGGAGGCTTGAAGCGGGGCCATCCCCGCTGCGAGCCTCCACATGGCTGAAGGCTGCCATCGTCCCCCGCTGGGGATTCAGGCACTTTTTATTATTTTATTTTTTATTTTCCTCCTCCTCTCCCCCCCAACCCTCCCCCACAAACCCCACTTTCTTTTCTGTTGTCTTTCGCGAGCAAACGTGCTGGGAACACTTCTGTTCCCGGCGCGCCCACTCCCGATGGATGCCATGGAAAGGGAAAACTGACTCCATATTCCCTTTCCCGGCGGCCATTTTCTGTGTAATTTCTTTTTTTTTTTTCTATCCCGAAACGCTGTAGCGTTTCAGGACAGAAAAAAAGCTTTTAGTACCCTGATCTTGGGCCGGGGTACTAATAGCAATATGCCCCTCACAGCGGGGGCATTACAGAGTACGGTAATGCCCGGGGCCTTTATGAAGGCACCGAGGCATTACCGGACTCTGTAATGCCCCCGCCGTGAGGGGCATATTGCTTAAATATTGCACTTGCAATGTGGATCATCCATCTGTGGAATACGGGAACTTCAGTGAAGGTAATCCATGAGGTGAAAGACCAATTCAACATCATTACAGCGAGATAACGCCAGTGTTGTATTTAAAGCAGTTATCACCCCTAGGATGAAACTAATGTATTTCATTTTTTTAAACATATATCACCCTGTTGTGCTGAGCGGTTCCTATATTGCAAACAATGATGAAAATGAAGAAAGATTGAAAAAGAAGCAAATGATAGCATTTTGAAAATGACCAAGATGACAATTTCAAGACAAACGTTCTGATTACATTTGAGAGAATGCCCCTTTTGCTGTAATGTATTGATGTATTCCTCCCAGAGATGCCTGTCGCTTTGTTCGACGTATACACACAGGATGTGAATGTATTGCTTGTTTGGTCTAAAGACACCTGCAAAGAGAGATTACATCTCAATTCATCTCCTCCCCGGTGAGGAGTGGGGTAACACAGAAGAGAGGCTATTCAGATCTCAATCCAGCCACTCCTTAATGAGGAGTGGGGTAACACAAAAGACAGGCTATTCAAATCACAATCCAGCCACTCCTTAATGAGGGTTGGGGGTACCACAGAAGAGAGGCAATTACATCTCAATTCATCTCCTCCCCAGTGAGGAGTGAGGTAACACAGAAGAGAGGCTATTCAAATCTCAATCCAGCCACTCCCTGGTGAGAAGTGGTGCATCACAGAAAGTTATGCAACCTCCCCCCTTCATGGTGAGGGATGGGATTAGCCCAGAACAAAGGCTGTTGAATCTCAGTCTGGCCCCTTACCGGTGGATAGTTGGGTACCACCCAAGATGGGTTGTTGAATTTCAATGTAGCCTTTCCATTTTATTTACAAATGGATTTGGATGGATTGTGTCCTGAAAGGCATCCACTACAGGTCAAAGATTTTGGTTATAGGTCACGTTGGGAGTTCTTTCATCCAGTGAAACTTGGAAGTGATTTAGCAGTTGGGTAATTTCACTTGGGCGCATTATCTCCGTTGTCAAAAGGACCTGCAAGAGAAGTCAAAGCCCACAGGGAGAAAAAGAATGCTGGGATGCAGAATAGGAGAGGGTGGCATTTAAGTCGAGTAGCTTCCATCTCCCATCAATACGAGGTCCATCCATTTGATTCGAAGAAACCAATGTCGCGCTCATGTGGAGGGTTTTGTAGATTACGAAACATGGCATGACTGCAAGCATGGTTTCTTTGTTTCCTAAATGAGTGGCATCATGCATAATATTTAAAACAGAAAAACGTATTGATGACTGGATGTCCAACACCGTGCAGCTGATGCACTTTCTTGCTGTAAGTAAAGGCAGGGCCACCTTGTATTTCTGCATTTCACAGTCCAGAATGCAGCTGAACAGGAAATGTACAACTAGCTCCATCTTTCACACCTCCAGAGACCCACCGAGACATTTCACTTTCAGTTGTATCGTTTACTTTGTAGACTGTAGTGATACACTCTGGCCATGTGCTTACTTTCAGTCAGGATGTAGTCTTGTAACCTACTTTGCGGATTCATTTTGGGGACTAACTTTTATATGGGAGCTAAAGCTTTTCTTCTAGGAGAAAACTATGATTACTTTAATGTTTTCAGTAAAATACGATGCATGCTCCCACTTCAACAGCAACATATTATACACAAGGTGTGAATGTGGATTGCGAAAATATGGTTTCAGTACTATTTAAATGACTCCATTCCAAATGATTCCTAGCTTCTGGCCCATTGCCAAATTCCCAAATGTCTTGCAGGCCTGAACCGCAAGTCCAGTTCTGAGGTGACACACATGGTCAGATGTCCTGGATCTAGCTGCTGAACTTGCCTCAACCTTCGTTGTCCTTTCCCAAGATTCCTAAAGACAATTGGCAAAATCTGTCAGGAACTTGTTTTTCAGACTGATCTTCAACCATTTAGATCATGGAAAGTGTTGGTGCGAAAGTGACTTTACTCAACCCTCTATGCAATGTATGTGACCACTTCTGAACTGTGTACAGTACTGCTGCTTTGGAGGTGGTGTCCTGGCATCCTTGTCTGGAACTTGTACTGCTTTGTTTCCATCCATCGGGTCTTGAGCAATTTCCTAACGTAGATGGTTGTGGAGAAGTCTGCTGTTTTTTGTTTTTTTCGGCTCGCTTCTTAATGCTGCTTCTCCCCCACTTCTCTAGAAATGTATGTACCCGAGCCGACCAATATCCCCATTGAGAAGACAGACCGGAGAGGAGGCAGTAAGCTGCAAGACGCACTCTGGCCCACACCCAGTGAAAATGACATTGTGCACCACCACAGAGGTACGATTTACAGATGCCACGCCTAGTTTGGAGCACTTTAGAGTTAAAGCTGCAAAGCATACAGATTTTAGCACTCCCTATCCCGGGAAATTTATATTTTGTTAAAACCTCTGTCGAAGTACATAATAGCACTGTCTAATTCTTATATAGGAGCAGCATGCGCTATGTTACTGATGGAAAATGCTGATGCCTTTTACAAACCAAGTCAGGTTAATTGATCAGCGAAGCCCTTATAAAACACATGAATACAAACATGCCATAAAATGCCGATGCAATCGAAGGCGTGTTGAATGAACTGCAGGACTTCCCCCGGCAGCCATTGCTGGCTCTCTGCCCTTACCTGGACCTTTTCTCAGAGAAATTGGGCGGCTTCTGGCACGTGTTGGGATTGCACATATTGATCCAGAAGTTCCCAAAGTGTTTCTCCTGAGACTTCGCTGCAAACAGAATTTAATGGCTGAAGCACTTCACATTTAAAAATGTGTTCAGGAACGCCCAATATCTGTGATTGGTTTGAATGAAAGTCGAATATTTGCATCAACAAGATGGCGTTGATCACCATCCGTTTCAGGTGAACTTTTCCCCTTCCACGACTTCCAAAAGTAACCGCTCCAGGCTACTGCAGATATCAGCCACACAATGTATGGGACGTTTTCCCTTGAGTGTAGCCTTGTCCGGGAAGTGGAAAAAGGACAACTTCGGATTCATTTGGGATTTTTTTTTAAACATTTTTTTTTAAACTGACAGATTGTACAGAAATATAATATATACCCCAAACAAAATGTGTGACGTGAGGGCCCTTCCTCTCAGAATGCATGATCTGAAGGGTTAGGTGAGCAGCAACTGCTTTTTACGCAGTGGGTTCTGGAGTTCACCTTGGGTATAGCTCATTGTGCCTGTGCCATACCCCACATTAATGTAGAGGGGCCACCTCCTCTTTCGGACAAAGTCAAAAGCCTTGCTGTTGCACTTTAATCCCTTACTGTCCAAATAAAAATCCAGAAAATCGAAGCGGCTCTCTCCACTCTCTGGCCCCTCATGCCTGTTCCGTGTCCCCCTTCCTCAAGTTTACTTGGTCTCATCACATTGTCTGAAATCAATATGTTGCCTGTTTTGACAGAAACACTTGTAAAACGTTTTTTTAAAATGCAGTATGTTCTTAAGAATTATATTGATCCCAATCTCTAAAGGGGCAAGTTTTGGACTCTAACTTAAGTCTCATAGAGTCGGAGTTTCTGCATTGTCTCACAATTATCCTAGGTTTGCTTTGCCATCTTCGGAAACAGGTTTTTTTCGTACAGATCATGTGTCGGCATAAGCCTTTCTAATGCATCGCTGAACGTGGTCTAAATCTGCAACCGAAAAAAAGACTTTTTCAAAAGCTAATACATTTCCCCGAAAACGAATCCTGCCTACAAAAAGAGTTCTCCTTGTAACCAAGATGTGTGTACCAAGTTTTGCAGGGAATGACATGAGTATTTTGTGGCAGGGAATCGGAGTAGGTAATAGTCCATGATTTTGGGGGATTTTATTTAGCAAGTTCTGGTGAATAGTCCTGGCACAAATGCACACACATCTACACCAGCGCCACGATGCCCCCGGGCTGTTGTGTGCTTTAGAAATACGAATAAATAAATAACAAAAACGTGTCCTGAAAGCAACAAGAAATTGTAAGTGCATTTTGGTGAACTATTGGTGACATTTTACATATTTTTTTTAAATAAGTGCTAATATTCTGTGACCTTAGGACGCTGAACTCTCTAGGAAATGGCAGTCCACATATTTTGGCCGCTCCTAGTTATTAAGTAACATGCTTCCTCAGGGAAATGCTTTTTTAATGGGAGGATACTTTGGAGCTGAAAGAGTGGAAATACGTTTCTGGAAAACTATCAAATGCTTCACCGATTTTTCTTTTTCAGAAATGGGTCACCTCCAGGTGGATTACAGGGGTGTAAGTGCCCCTCGGTCAAGCGAAGACACTTCTCTGCACTCTGTTGCCTGGGTCACTGTGCCCATTATGACTGCGCTCGTGCTGATAATAGCGCTTCTGCTCGTCAATCAGAAGAAGAGGTGGATACCAGTTCCATGCTACAGGGCTCCCACAAAGGTATGCAAGTACTTCGGCATGCCTGCCATCTTTTTTCCTCTGACTTTCTACTGTAGGAATCGCCTTACAACGTGTTATCTTCTGGTGCAGATGAAGGCCCAACCCTTTGTATTTTAAAGTCGTACTTTAATGGTTTTGCACTTCTTAGAAATGCTGAGGTTTGTGTCTAACAAATCAGGATTGTTAAAAATACACATACTGGGAAGGTGATATCTGCAACCTTTTTCTCGCCCAGCATGTCACCGGGAAGGAGGCACGCTAAGCAGCTCACACTCGCAACCTCGAGAACCCACCTGGCACCAGGCATGTGTTGATCTAAGTAGCGATAGCTGTATTCTAAAAATGAAGCCTTCTCTGCCCTTTGCTGGGTGGAGCGTGCAGTCCAGGGTGCATGGACATTCATTACCTTCAGACCATGGATATGTCCCACACACACACACGCTCCTTTTCACATTGAATGCAGTGATGGTCACACAAAGGGCGAAAAGAGACTTTATCACCCGTAGTTTGAAATAGTTGTAAGACTCAGCCCAACATGTCTTTAAAAGTCAGTGGCAATAAAGGAATTTACTGCATGTGCACAGTAAGGGAAGGGGACGAGATATAGGACAGGATATTATTACACACGTGGCTCAATGGTCAAACAGTGATGTTGATGTAAACCTGCTTTGAAATGAAGAGCGTAAGATTCAGAAAAGCGCTAGCGCGACTGTGCGTGGTTTTTATAAAGTTGCTGGAAGAGGTTCAACATCACTTTATTTCTCTTGTTCATTGCTGTGTTCGAGTTGGTTTTGCTATTTTATGTTTTTAAATACCCCGGCTCTGCTGAACTGACCATCCAAACATGTTATTTTCAGGGATCTGGGGGGACATTGGCATAGCATTAACACAGAGAACTGCAAAAGTCGTTAAGCATTTTAGAAGACAATGCACACACATATCTTGTGGGATGAATGAAGCCTGCATGGTGTTCTTGTGAGCAGTTCTTTGTGGTGAAATAGTGATATACATCTTATTCGCCATTCTTGGTGAATTGGTGGGAAGTAGTTAACAAGCAACACTGATGAAGGGTTTTGGTGCTGCTTGGGTGTGACCTACTTATGCAGGGGTATTGCAGCTGGCTGCTGTCCGATTTCCCCAATTCCTGCTAGACACTCCCTGTAGCCCTGTAACCTCTTCCTGGCTGCCTGGGGTGGGTGGGAACACTCTGCTGGTGAGTCCGTAGGGGAACCCGCCAGCAGAAGTGGCTGCTTGACTTTGCCGCCTCCTTAGCGTGGGCACTCAGCGCCTTGCCTTCCCCCCCCCCTTTATCCGTCCTTTCTTACCCCCCCCCCCTCTATTCCTAATCAGTCATACCATGCAAGCAGTAGAAAATTGACACGACACCAGTTTGTGTGGAAAGTTAACATGCCTCAGCAGCTTTATTTGCATAAAGTCTTGGAGTTATCTTACAGGCAATCCGTAATTCACCGTCACCGATACACTATTTCGAGTGCGGCTACCTAGGGCTTCCCCCTCCCCCTCCCCCCCCCCTGATCGTCCTCGTCCGGTGGACGCCTCGGATCGAGCCCGGCCCCGACTATCCACCTCTCTCTACCCCGGCCGTTGTTTGCAGTGAATTTTTTGGTGTGCCCACCATTTCCCCCCGTGCCCATGTCTAGGTCTTGTTGCGGGTGCCCGACCCCCCGCACACTTGCCCCGTTTCCTGCTCGGGCTCTAGCTAAAACCGGCAGCCACGCGGTGCCTCGCTAACATCAGGTTCCTATACCGGCACCGTACTAGTGCCCTTACAATTTCCTATACCGGCACCATACTAGTGCCCTTACAATTTCCTATACCGGCACCACCACAAGTGCCCTTACATTTTTCTATACCGGCACCACCACAAGTGCCCTTACAATTTATGTACGTATCCGTATTTGGGCCGGCACCGCCCTCCGATGCCGGCCCCCACTTTCTGCCTGCCTAGTTGGCCGTCGCTTGCGACGTCCATCTAACCTTTTCTTGCCAAACTCTGCTCAGCCCCCCCTACGCCTTCGCGTTGTTCCGGTTATTGGCATCCTAGTCTTACCCCCGTTATGCCAAAACCCCCCCCCCCCAGGTCTCCCTGCTGTGTCCCTGAGCCCCCCAGAAACATCGCAATTCCCTCTCACTCAAGGGGCCCCCCCCTCCAACTGCAGCCTTAGCAGGTGTCCTCCCCCCATTGGCTGGTGTCATATCTCTTCCAGATTCCCTGTCCCTCGTACTGTCTTCCTTTCCCAACTGTCTCCCCCATTCCCCCGGTCCCCTATGCTGCGCCCCCCCAGGCCCCCTCTTTCCTGTCCTTGCTGGCCCTCCTTGTCCGGACTCCCCCCGCCCCCGATGCTCCTACCTTTCTTCCTCCCTCCTCGAGCTCCTCCCTCTTGCCCCTCCCCCTCCGCGACGACTTACCCCTGCTGTAAATTTTTGTCCCGGTAGCATACCCCCCCGTATTCTCCTCTTGTTCCCCTCCAACCAGCTTCACTTGCTGCCCTCTTTTTAGTTTGTTGTTCGTTCCCTCCCCCCCCCCCGCAATTTGGGTCTTGGAATTGCCTCCCAAGTCCCCTACATCCCTCCCCTTTTTTCCCAGGGCCTCCCCCAAGCCTATTGCTCTTGGGGCGCCGTGCATCTAAACTCTTGGCTGCTCGTTCCCCTGTGGGTCTGCTAGCAGTGCTTTGTTTCAGGGATTGGCCTGTGATTCCTCCAAGACTCTCTGCTGGTTGCCGGCGGCAGAGAGTTCCCCCACACCCAGCTTGCTTCCACAGGGCACTCCCTTTTTTATTTTTTTTTTTATTTTTTTTTTTAAGGCAATTAAAGTCATGACGGGGGCTTAGAACTTGCATGTAAGGGGGGTGTCTGGAATGATGGAGAGGGGGACAGGAGACCTCCCATCCTCACAGCACTCCTGGAGTGGGTGCTTTCAGACTTAAAGGAGAGAGTTAATTGCCTGTAACATTGAAGCTGCACTAGAACAGTCTTATTAGAATGCGTAAAGAAGTTGGATGCCCCCACACCAATAAGTGTGCCCCTCCCCCACCATCGCTGAAGTTAGCGCCTCAAATGTAGTCTTGAGGTTGTGGAGAGCTGTGGGTTGCAAGGCCCTTCAGAAGACCATAGTCTGTGCAAACATATACTTGAAAAGAGCATCACATTACATGCAAATAATGACTAGAATTGGGTTCATATTCAATTGCTAGCAGAGCTGACTGGTATAAAAACATTGCAAAATTATGCAGAGGATTGTGCTGAGGCGCAGAGATGACTGCTATGTCAGCGACTATGTGACAGACAGCTGGAGCAAAGGTTTCCTGGGAATTCTTACTATAGTCTATCAACCCATAGGGCAACTCTCTACAGTTGTGGGCTCTGCTGTAACTTACTATTATAATGTACAGGATTCATAAAGTGCAAACCCATCTGCGAACCAAAGAATAGCGCCCCCTAGAGGACACACCCGCGGGTTACACTGACGGCGGGAGACGTTCAGAAGTAGTTCGGAGAGGCTGGTCGGGTGCCGCGAGTTCTCCCCTTTGTTCTAGCAGCTCCCGCCTTGTCCTAATCACCATCCACCCACGCCGGATCTGGTAAGTATTGGGGGGTAGGCGAACGGGTCTGCTCGCCGACCGCCGCGTCAGCTTGAGCGGGCCCTATTTAGGGAGGAAGGAATAGATTTCGCCGTCACGTTTTACTTAGTTAATATGCATTGCAAGCAATGTTTTTCCATGTCTTCACTTTATGCTCAGCAGATGGTCGCCGCGCCACACAACAGCTGATTATTTGTTTTTGGCATTAGAGCAGCCTCCAGTGGCTCAAGTGGTAAGTGCTTGGTCTTGGAGCGCCGAGGACCCCAGTTCCAATCCCCCGTCTGCTATCTCCGGGGGACTTTTTTTTTTTTTTTTTTTTTTTTTTTTTATATAATTATTCCTCGTGGCCGTTGGCAACACGTAGTCCTGAACGGCGCATTTGGCTTCTGCACGGGGGGGGTATTCTCAGCTGACCACCCTCCTTTACTCCCCTCGCACATTCATACGCCCCCCCCATCCCTGTTGCGTGGCACCCCTCTAGTATCCCGTCATGTTTCGTTTTAGTAACCTCGTGGCCTGTGTTGGCGTATTTGAGGGCTGTGTGGCGAGTGGGAGTAATTGAGTCATTGGTTGTTCTGAGCGGTTGGGGGGCTGTTATAGAATGGACCATTCTATGTGGAAGGGGGTGTGTTACCAGCTGGGCCTGGCGGAGACTCTGCAGCCTCCTGGGAGGCAGAGGGGCTGCCGGGGGTTGTAGTCTTGAAAGGCGAACTCTGGGAATTGTAGGTCCGTCTTCACCACGCGTTCGACGGGAGGGGACAGGTACTGTGTGAACCCACCCCTCTCGTCCCCACCTCTATCTAGGACCCCATGCAGAGTGAGAAGTGCGCCGAATTACCTGCCTCGAGCATCGATGAGGCCATGGCGCTCCCTGACGCACAGAAAGCCTTCGCGATGGCCCCAATGTAAACAGACAAGCCGTACAACGGGCTTAAAACAAAACATTACTTTGTGGCACCCGAGGCACAGTGGCCATCATATAAACCAAAACTTTCGGCGCGCCATACGAAAAGGCGCATGCCCACGAGACTCCGCACCTTGCAATCGAACCCCGGTCTCCCGCATTACCAGTCCAAGCCCTTAATGCTTGCGCCACTGGCGGCTGCGCTAAACAAACGTAAAATTCACTCTAAATAAAGCAGCTTTCGTTAAAGCTGCTTTATTTAGTTTTTCCATGCTGTAAACATATCACGCCATAACAATGCCGTCGTGGTAACAGCCCATTTCTTGAACAAACGAGGCACGGGGCCCTGATCGTCACGGCGGCCCCAATTAAAACGAAAAACACACCATCGCTTTTAAAATTGCTTCGTCGACACCCGAGGCACGGCGGCCCCGGTACCAGTTAACCACAAAGTCAGGGTGCCCAACGTGAACCCACGAACCCCCCGCCCACCCAAGCCAGCCAAGCCAGCCAAGCCAGCAGATTTGCTGCCCGCGCCACCGCGATCGGTACCGCCGCACTCGGCGGCCCCAAAGCACACAAGTAACACGGCAGACAGCCCCAGTTCTGCTCCTCCCCACCACACAATCCACAAGGTGGTCGGGAGCAGAAGATTCGGCACTTGTTGTAGTGCAGGCTGCTTCCACTGCACAACCCCTTTTTGAAGCCTGCATACAGCCACTGCTGATGCTGACGTACAATTAAAAGAAAAGGAGATTGATCCCGTAAAATATTGTATTCCTCGGGTCCGCTCCAGCTGGCGCGGCGGCCAGCGAGCAGACCCTTCTCCCTTCCCCCCCCATACTTACCAAATCCACCGTCTTATAATCCTCCCTGGGCGGGATTCGGACGGTGCCCTCGCTCACTACCCAACAGTACCTGCGCACTAGCGTCGAGGCCACCGCACAATCCCCACCCGAACTTCTGCGTTATGAGGGCCTGCGCCACACCACCCCGAGAACTCTTTCCCCCCACTATCGCCCCCCATGAACCCGTCCACACGAGACCCGCACAACCGGCCCGACGTTCGAGCGCTTACCTGCAATCCACCATGTGGCGACAAACGATCTCCGGGCAGCAACTTTCGCCAGCGACTCCCGAACTCCTCACTCTTCCACTGGAACCGCGAACTCCTCGCTCCTCCACCCGAACCGCGGGAAACCCAGACACCAAACAGCCGCTCGAACACAGAGAATAGAGCGAGCTAACGAAGAACGCAGCTCCGGCAAGACGGCCTGAAAGATCCAGTTGACACCACTTCCCTACCAGCAGTCCTAACAATGTCTATATATGCCCGCAATTTATGAACATATGCCCCAAGACGTTTGTACCCACTTCCCTCCTAGCAGTCCTATACATGTCTTCCCCTATCCACGTGTGCCCATGCTAAGGCGAGGCGTTGGGCACAAGTCAATTTAACCAACACAATCCATAGTCTGGCCGCCCACTTCCAGGCAGGAATTGGCCCCAATCGAGGACGCATCTGTGTATTTGCGAACATCAAGCCCCAGCGCCTTTCCGGGTGAATTCAACGCACAAACCAAAGTTGCGGGATACTCTGCACCGAAGAACTTCAAATCTCCCTAATGGTGTGCCCCCTTGCAAACTGGGGACTCCTTCCTAACCCATGTTGAGGATGGATACCCTCAGTGACCAGCCCCAACCTGAAACCCAGCGGAATACCACCGACACACTTGAACCCGCTCTCTCACTGACCTCCCTTCAAAAACTTGTACTAACCCACCACTGCCCCCCCACACAGAAATTTTTTTTTTTTTTTTTGTTTTTTTTTTTTTTTGGCCTTCAGTTGTTCCATTGAGTGACGATACCAAAAAAAAACAACCTATTCCTTTCAACCTTTGGCCTTGGAGTATTGTTTGCCTGAAACCAGACGCTTTCTGCAGTGGCTGCCGTTCCAGTGTACCTTCTCCCGTTCAATCATTTCTTTAGGTATGCAGCTCCTGCACCCCTTGCTCATTCGAAAGGCACACCCCTTTTAAGGCATTCTCCAGCTATTTGTAATTTACCTCACTCATAAAAACATTCACAGTGTAATTTTACTTTCACAACTCATTTTAAATTCTTGTTTTAGAATACCTTTAGATTAGCTGGTTTACTTCATTGGCCAATTCTTGTCCCAAAATTCAATTCGAAGAGTTATAAAACTAAGCAATGCTGTAGGTGAACTACAGAAACGATCTGGGTACTTTAAATGTTGGTGATGGATTATTGATTTCTTAAGTTTTTAAGCGGTGCACATCAGGAACTCCCATTTCAATTAGACCGCTCCGGCACTAGTTAGGGAACCTATTGGGCAGAGTTGTGCGTTCTCTAAGAGGAGTAATCATGCAATTTCTTTATACAGCTCGTAATGCTGCATTAGCCATAATTCTTTTGGGTGTTTATTGCCCAAATATAATTGTTCTCAATTGATAAATCTGAGGTGGGCCTGCCAGATTCAACATTGTTGAACTGCAGTTTTGAGGAATATCTGAATTTAGCACTTGCTGAGTGGTGTTACCGTCTCATAACGTTTGGAGGGTTTTGCAAGAGAATGGAGCGCAGGTGAATGTTGAAAAAAATATGATTAGCCAAGTAACATCTTAGGTTCTGGACTATAGCAATTCATTTTTTATTATAGAGTGTTCAGTTACATTTATCGAGAAAATCAGTGGGATGAACATAGAGCTTGGTAACGAAAACTAGAATATACAATTAGGGGGCATGTGAAATGAATGGGGGAAATGAAGTGGATGTTGTAATTAACATGTATGGCCAATTAAAATGTGGATTACTTGACGTAAATCGGACATGTAATAAGGGGAGATTAGTTTAGATGTGGCCTTAGCATGAGTGTTGAGCAGTTGGCATTAGCCCAATGTGGTTATGGCATGGGTGTGGCAGCATGCATGCGAGGTGAGTTGTCATGGGGCAGTTAATGAGTAATTTGCATGTATGTGGTACACTTATTATTTGTCCTGCCCGCTAGGGTTTGATGTCAGTTGGCATGGTTTTTGGGCAAAGAAGGGAACAGTGGCTGTTTGAGAGGTGATGTAGAGGGCATTGCACGTTTTTCGACATTTGAGGCAAACAGTGGGCTTCTCGAGAGGTGCTGTACAATTCACAAGAGAAGCTGAATAACCCAAGAGTCATCCAGAGTAGATGGGGGAAATGGAAGCGAGCCAGGGAAATTTGAGAGAATTTGATGCAAAAATATGAAAGCCAAAAGGGGAGGAATGGCACTCGGCCTACGCAGTCATTGTGGACACATGGGAATAGCCAGTTTCTGTCCTTTCAAAGCCAACGTTCCAATGCTAATAAGAGAGACACTTTGTGCATTTCCCTGCTGTGAACTTTGTTTCTGTCTGGGAGTATATCGGGCAAATAAAGTAGTCTGTCCTTTTAATGGCCATAGTGTGTAACTCCAAGCAGTCCATTGGGTTGTTTGGCATGAGGATTTGGAGGTACACCTGAGGTGTATATTCTGTTAAGTGTAGTGAGTGGGAAAGTACTGACCTCCATTCCTCAATGTGTAGTCTGGTTCAAGAGAAACCAATGCGCAGCTGTGCGTGTTTAGCTAGAATGTAAAATTCCCTTCTACTGCTGTCCACTTAGACCTTTTCACAAAACTCTTTGCCCCTAATATAAGCAGACTCCTGTAGTTTAGCGGCCTGCTAACTCTGACTCTCCAGAGGTTTTGGACTGCAACTTCCATTCGCCTCAGCCAGCATAGTCCGTGGTGAGGAATCCTGGGAGTCAATCTTAAGCATATGTAGAGCTGTAGAGCGTGCAACCCCTGCTGTGCATTTCATTTGTTTTCATGTCCTGCATGCAGCGGGTACGTGGAAGCTTTTCCGTCTAAGATCTCATGTCACAATGATTTGGTGCAGGCAGTTTTTGTGTCCTTTCCCTCTGGTGTTGTCCTTTTTTGGGGACGCTACATGGTACTGTGACTCAAGTGAGGGAAAACCAAGTACCGTTCAGTATGTTCTCCAGCATTGGATCTTTCATGGATTCACATGCTTAGAATATTCTGCGACGTCAGACTGGGACCCCTCGGTACACATATATAGCGTTTTCCTATAGGAAAACTTCCGACACTTTTGTGTCCTATCTACGTCCTTTTAGGACCCGCCTACGCATGCTCCGCCGGCCGTCACGGTATAAGAGGCCCGCCCCCGCGGCTCCCCTTCAGATTTCAACCGTCTCCAAAGTAGTGGGATCTCCTCGCATCGTCTTACTATTTTGTACAAGGTTATGTACTTGGAGTTGGAGTTAGGTGAATTATTCCTCCATGTCAGGAAAGGCGCTGTTCCGTCAGTGCGTGACGTGTGGCTTGAAAAACGTTTACGAGGGGGACGGACATATGGATTGTATATACCCTCATCATTCGGCTGATAACTGTGACATATGCAAAGGGTTTTCTCAAAGACCGAAATCGACGGCTGGTGGCATGGTTGAATGATGGAGCGGGGGCATACCCCCCTTCGGAGGTAGGCTCCACACAATCGGCGAAAACATCACACCGTGCTGTGTCGTCGGAACAACCGGCGAAGAAATTTCGATCGACGGAAAAAGAGTCATCTCGGAGTCATTCAGCTAGAGAATCTTCGTCGAGAAAATCGTCATCTTCGTCAAAAAAGCATGACAAGGAAAGGCCGAAATCCTCATCGGGAGATAACCATAGATCGACCACGAGTCGAGTAAAAGCAGGCCAAGTGTGGAAAAGGCGGGACCGCCTAAATCACCTGCTAAGCCACCGTCGTCGACGGCGGTCCAGTCATCGGCCTCCACACTACCACTGACGCATGTGGTATCCACCATCCCACCGACAACGACTGCGACGGTGGCCTCGTCAACGGAGGTTCTACAGGAAGCCTGGAGGTCTGAAGTTTTTGATCCGATCCCTCCGGATACTTTACTGCAGGAACAGGCAGTGTTGCTGTCCTCGGGGGAGGACGAGAGCGGGAGAATAGCTGGCCCGGCAGACCTCGGGCTACGAGTGGTTGACAAGTTGTCAACGAGGGGATCCGAAATTCCAGTGTCTGCCCCTCTTCTCAATCCTCAATCTGTTTTGTTGTTGGAGATTCTGTCCACGCTTCAGTCTTTAGTACAGTCGTTGGACCAGAGGCTACCTCAGGTGAACCTACCACAGTCACCCGTCGACGAGCCGGGCCCGTCCCGTCCACCGACTCACTCACGCACGCCAGTCTCAGCACCACAGGCACCCCATTAGGAAGGTGAGCTGCCAGATTCGGAGTCTGACAGAGGAGCCATGTCTGATCTCATCATCCCCCTCCAGGGATCCAACCTGGGAGTCAGAGGTGGAGTTAGAAACCCCAAGAAGCCCGGCTCACCCGTCCCCACCGGACGATATTGCATCATTCCATTCTATGATGAAGGCGTGTAAGGAATTTGGTTTGTCCCAGGAAGAACAGAACAAGGACTGTTTTTTGTTCGACCACATGGGTAAGAGAAGGAGGTCGGTGTTCTCAATACCCATACTAGATCACGTATGGAAGGAGGGTTTGCAAACAATACGTCACCCCTTTTCGGAGCCGGCGGTAAAAGGACGCCTTGAGAAAAAATTTAAGGCTCCAGAGTCTACCCCCAAGTGCTTATCCTCCCAACCAACGCCTGAATCGGTGGTGTCGGCAGCAGCAGCGAGGAAAGCGAAGGCCCAGCACAAGTGCACGACTCCACCTGAAAACGAGACAAGACGTCAGGATGCCTTCGGCAAAAAAGTGCTATCCGTGGGAGCAACTCAGTAAAGGCCGCAAACTCTCTGGCTATTGTAGCCAGATACGACAGGGAAATGTGGCACAGGCTGGCTCCGTTGCTGGATCATCTTCCGGAGGAGCATAGGAAGGCAGCGATGTTACTTGTCCGAGAGGGTGAGGAAGCCTCCAATCACGCAATCAACATCGTGGTTGACCTCGCTGAATCGGGCTTCAAGCAAGTCAATAATGGGGTAGTGTTACGACAACAGTCATGGCTTAAGTGTACCTACTTCAGGCCAGAGGTACAATACAAAGTATTAGATATGCCCTTTGGGGGAGACCTTCTATTCGGAGAGAAAGTAGATGAGGCCCTAAAGGGAATGAAAGAGGACTCGGACATGGCACGTTCATTGGGTGCCCTCCAGAGTGGCCGAAGCTGCAAGTCTTTTCGTCCCTTTAGAGGGGCTTCAGGTAATTCCAGATTCTCTTGCGTCAGGAGACAGATTCATTGGTAGGTCGGCTTACCCCCCCAGGGATACAGGCGTGCTTCCCAAACTGCAAACCGACGCCGGAACTTCCAGACTTCCAGGAAGAGACCATCCTATCCGTCGTCGTCGAGAGAAAAGCAAAATAAAGATCAGCAATGACGAGCAACACACCGTTTTGGGGGGGGGGAAGAGTATCCGCCTATGACGACGAATGGGAACGAATAACGACAGATCAATGGGTGCTGGACACAATAAGGAACGGGCATTCTCTAAAATTCAAGCGCAGCCCTCTGCACATTCCACCTGCGTTCACCGCTCATTCTCATCTGAGGGTACTGCAACAAGAGGTAACACTCATGTTAGCAAAGGGCGTGATAGAATTAGTTCCAACATCACAGAAAGGTCAAGGAGTCTACTCAAGATACTTCGTCGTAAAAAAGCCGAACGGAAAATGGCATCCCATTCTAGACATACGCGATCTCAACAAGTCCTTAAAGAGCCTAAAATTCAAAATGCTCACGCTGCAAGAAGTGATCCGAGCCGTTCAAGAAGGGTATTTTCTAGCGTCCCTGGATTTGCAGGACGCGTACTTCCATATTCCAATGTGTCGGAAACACAGGAAGTTCCTGAGGTTTGTGATAGAGCGGACTCGCTACCAGTTCACGGTTCTTCCCTTTGGGCTCAAAACCTCCCCCAGAACGTTCACAAAATGCCTGGCCCCAGTAGCGGCCTGGCTAAGGAGGCAAGGCCACCATGTATACCCATACCTCAACGACTGGCTGGTAAGGGGATCCTCCCTAGCGTCGACCAACACAAGTTTGCAAGCCACCATGCAACTTCTACAACAGCTGGGATTTGCCATAAACTTCGAAAAATCCTCTCTGCAGCCATCGAGAACGTTGGTGTTCCTGGGGGCACAGTTCGAGACCCAGTCGGGGCTAGTGAAGCCTTCCCTCGACAGAACCTCAAAACTCAATCAACTGGCGAGCAGACTACGGCGAAACACCAAGCTCTCAGTGAGGAAATACGTTTCGGGCCTAGGGGCCATGGCATCCTGCATCCATCTGGTGGCAAACTGTCGCCTATTCATGAGGCCAGTTCAGGAGTTCCTCGCGGACCGGTGGACACAAAGATCGTGGTCAGACAAGATAATCATCGACGACGAAAAACTGCTTCGGACCCTTCAGTGGTGGCAGAGTTTCCACAATCTGAACAACGGTGTACCCCTAGAGGAACCGGAGTTCCAGCGAACCATAGTCACGGATGCGTCCCTAACTGGATGGGGAGCTCACATGGTCACTCTTCAAATGCAAGGTCGTTGGTCTCAAACGGAGTCACTCCTACACATCAACGTGTTAGAGCTCAGAGCAGTGCGATGGGCCTTGAAGGCGTTCCTACCACACATCAAGGGATCGAGAGTACGAGTGCTGACAGACAATACGACGGCCATGTTTTATTTGAGAAAACAAGGAGGGACGCGATCCAGGACTCTTTCCATGGAGGCCCAGAAAGTATGGCATTGGGCATTAAAGCACGAGATTTCCATCGTGGCTCACCATCTCCCGGGAGTGAGGAATTCTCAAGCAGATTCCCTCAGCAGAAGGATGGCCCAGATACACGAATGGGAAATGGACACAGTTCAGCTGACGAAAGCTTTCGAGAAATGGGGCCACCCCCCACTGGACATTTTCGCAACAAAGGAAAACAAGAAATGCGAACAATTCGCAAGCAGATGGCCTCACGAGGGTTCCATGGGGGAGGCGTTCTCCTTCCCATGGACGGACAAGTTCCTTTATGCTTTTCCTCCGTTTCCCCGCATACGGAGGACAGTGCAGTGGATACGCAGGTACAGTTGCCGGGTAATTCTAGTGGCACCGTACTGGCCGCGGCAACCGTGGTTTTCCGACCTGCTTCACCTGTCGCTGGAACATCCAATACCGTTTCCGAGAGTCCCGAACCTACTGTCCCGGGACAAAGGTACGGTGTGGCATCACGACCCGGACAGTCTCAACCTCACAGCCTGGCTCCTGACTTTTCGGAATTCGGTACCTATCAGAAAATTCTGCAAGCGGCTCGGGCCCCTTCTACCAACAAATCTTACACCTATAAGTGGCGAAGGTTCTGTGAATGGTGTCGAGGACAACAAGGTCTACATCCGTTGAAGGTGACTCCGGAGCAAGTTCTACCTTACCTGCTTCACTTGGCAGAGGGGGGTTTATCTTTCACATCGATAAAGGTGCACCTGGCGGCCATCTCTAGGTTCACGAGGAAGAGACAGTCGTCTCCTCTATTCAGCGACAGATTGGTGAAACACTTCATGAGGGGCTTATTTCGAACTTTTCCCCCAGTAAAATGTTTCCCACCAACATGGAGTCTCAACACAGTGTTGGCAGGCTTAATGAAACCACCCTCTGAGCCTATGGCCACGTCGGACATGAAATTCATATCGTGGAAGTTGGCATTCTTAATTGCTATCACTTCAGCTAGGAGAATCTCGGAACTGCAAGCGTTGGTCCTAGACCCTCCATACCTAAGATTCTTTAAAGACAAGGTGGTTCTGGCAACTAATCCTACATTTGTCCCGAAAGTTCCTACAGTGTATCACAAACACTCGTCCATTGTTCTCCCTACTTTCTTCGCGACCCCATCATCGGCAGCAGAAAAAGCTCTTCATACCTTGGACGTTAAGAGGGCCCTAAAATTTTACCTACATCGTACACAAGAAATCAGGTCTACTCGTCAACTGTTCATCGCGTATGGTCCGTCGACGAGAGGAAAGGCAATTTTTAAGCAAGGATGGGCTCGATGGGTCTCGTCGACGATTGCGTTTTGCCACTTCAATCCCGGAAGGCCACTGCAAGGGCATCCTAGAGCCCATTCTACAAGATCAACGTCCTCCTCCGCAGCATTATGGGCAGGAATTTCGCTAACGGACATATGCCAGGCTGCGGCATGGTCAGTGCCCCACATGTTTACCTGCCACTACTGCCTTGCCAAGCAGCATGCAGACGAGGTGCAGATGGGAAGAGCAGTCCTGCGCCATCTATTTCAATAAGGTAAGCTCCACACTATGGAGAGTTTTTTTTCTACCTGTTGGTGACCGTATGCTTTATGGAGGTACAGTTATATGGGTAAACTTATTTCTGGTGTACCTATGCATTGTGTATTGTGGTGAAGGTATATTACATTACATTCTCACCGCCGTCTTCAGGTTTACTGCTATACAATCTATTCTAAGCATGTGAATCCATGAAAGATCCAATGCTGGAGAAGGGAATAGTTTCTTACCTGTAACTCCATTTCTTCAGCATTGCTATCTTTCATGGATTCACATGCGCCCGCCAGCCTCCCCGGAATGCAATGTATATGCTTGATAGGTTTGACCCTTCCTACTTTGGAGGGGCCGAAATCTAAAGGGGAGCTGCGGGGGTGGGCCTCTTATGCCGTGACGGCCTACGGAGCATGCGTAGGCGGGTCCTAAAAGGACGTAGGTAGGACACAAAAGTGTCGGAAGTTTTCCTATAGGAAAAGGCTATATATGTGTACCGAGGGGTCCCAGTCTGACGTCGGGGAATATTCTAAGCATGTGAATCCATGAAAGATACCAATGCTGGAGAAATGGAGTTACAGATAAGAAACTATTCCCTTCTGAGGCCCAGTAATTCTTCCACATTTGAAGACTAAGACGCATACCTTGCCTGTTCTATATTCTCCCTCTTATCCCATTCCCTTCCTCATGTCATAATTTCCTCTCACTCCTCTCCAACCCACAGTTTAAGTAAAATCGGTCAGAGCCACTCCTCCACACTATTTCTTTCGGTGTATCACTTTCTGAAAGAACCCAATACCCTGATGCTGCCTTGCTCTACCCAACACCCAATCACTTGCTTCCTTCAGTAATGCCTCCCTTCTTGAGCTTTCTGCATCGGTAACTCCAGAACCTTGCTATCCCTCCCCTCTTTCAGTACCCTCCGGGTCTCTGCTGTTTGTCACTCACTGGTACTGTTGACAACTCTCGCCCTTTCCCACCACCCTATGCTTTCCCAATGTGCCAGGCATCCAAGGTGTCCCTTAATTTGGCTGCAACACGTTGGACCTCTTTATGGCACGCCTCTTCTCAGGACTTCAGATGTTCGTCTATTGAGTGTGGCAACGGCCTCTAACCGCTCCTATCGAATAAACCTCACACTTTTAATAGAGAAGAAACTCTTGGAATTGGTGCCAAATCATGCATATGAATACATTATTCTCATTTAATCATGTTGTACTTCAAGTGGCACCAAGTGTACTTTTTTTCTGGAATGTCGAAACTAGTGAGTAGCTCTTGTTAGGCCAGCTTGTGTGTTGCCTCATTGGTAAATCCTCCTTTCGTGTCGTTACCATTCAGACTTGTGTGTCGCCAAATTATCAAATAAATGGGACTATTAGCACCGTTTGGTAACCTACGCAGTTTGTGGGAGAGATAAAGGGGCTGGCTTCCTACAACAATTAAGAACTAATGGAATTTCTGCTGGTTTCCATTAACAAATGGGCACAAGAAGCAAACGTGACTCTTCTGTCCCATGGCCATGAACCTCTTCCATGTTCAAGTATTTTAAGGGCAGAGCCATGCTGCATAACGCCGCCCACGCAAGACACGCATACACACTGTGATCAGGAAAAGTTTAAAGTGTGACTTGCACGCCCATATCGGGGAGCCAAAACACAATCAGAAAAAGCAGTCTTCTGGCAGCCAATCTGGTAGTGTGCACCCAATAGTCGAAGTATGCATGCCAGTCAAATCACACATTGCCGCATCTGCATCCAAATGGACTCCTCATTTTAAAGAGCTGCGATTGCACCAATTCTGTCTTGCAGGTTTAGGATGCACACTTTATAATAGGGAACACCACTGCTGGTCAGAGGAGTGCAGGTTTGTACAAACCAACCCACTAGCGTTGTAGAGTGCTCTATCTGGCAATGTCATTATTCCCTTTCCAGTAGACTTATTTCGAAGGGATTGTGTCCTCCGACGTATTCCTTATCTTTGATAATTCATCTCCAGCTTGCTGGCCTCGGAACATTTTTTCTCAGTAGAGGGCGCTGCGCATCGACGTCCGTCGGGTTGATGTCCCTCGACAGCTACTGTATCGGCGCTGATGTCACCCTGCCCATAAATGGGCACGCGCAGCGTCCGTTGCTCAGTTATGTTTTTCCGTGGTGCCTCGGAATATCGTTGCTCAGTTCTTCAGTGAAATATACTTCACTATTCCTTGAGAATACCGACTTGTACTCGTTGGCTTCCTCATCCGAACCGACGACTCCACAGTCCGGCTTCAAGAAATGTCGGGAAAGTTTCCTCGGCGGAGTCGAGACATTTGTCTCCTCGCCATCACAAAAGGCATTCTCGTTCTAGGTCTCGAAGCAGTTCCCATCACTCTTCGAGATCTAGGCATTCAAAAAAGACGTCGAAGATCCCCTTCCTCATCTTCTTCTTCCGTTTCCCCCAAAAGGGTCTCATGCCCCACAAAACATAGCTCTCAGGCTGAGTGGGAGGAATTCCGGAAAAAGATGCTTAGCGTCTTCGAGAAAGCGGCCTCAACCCCCTCGAAGACTGCTGAGGGTGATACCCTGGTTGAAAGACCCGAAAAATCAAAACGCCGCGAGTCGCAGCACCCAGCAAAAGAAGCTACTTGAGAGTGTCACAAACCCTCGAGTAAAGGCAAGTTCGCGTCTTCGTCGTCGAAAGTCCCTTCGACGCATAGATCTGCTTCTTCGACGCATAGATCTGCGTCTTCGACGCCATTATCGAAGGGTTCTTCGACGCACAGGTCAGTCGATTCGACGCCGTCTCCGACGCCGACATCGAGAAAGGACAAACCCACGGCCACCTCACAGCCAGTGGCCATACCAAGATCCTCGATCACAAGAATGTCGTCGACAACCTCGAGTAGAATTCCGATACTTCGATGGTTTCGAAGCATTTAACGTCCGCGTCGACGTTTACTGTGCCAATTATGACGAATTTGGCCCCTTCTGCACTGGAAATAGGATTTATACCATTTCCAAGATCTGATCATTCAAGAGCCTTAGCATCTATTCATGAAGAAGGGGAGAATTCGGATCAGGAGAGACCTTTTGAGTTGCAGGGATCTGCAACTCCTGTACCAGAGGAATTTACCTCTGAGGAAGGTAGGTTTTAGGACCTCCAAGAATCCTTACATGAAGCAAGTGGGTTGGACACTTCCCCAGAAGTGGAATTTGCCAAACCAGACCCAGGGGAACATGCCGAAACCCCTTATAGAACCTTGATGGCAAGGATAATGGAGTTTATGGGGTGGTCTACACCCTCACCTGCTTTTCAGCAAGACGACCTCACAGACATTTTGGTTAAAGATCCACAGGAGGATCCTGTAGTGCCATTTCATGCGGCATTACAAAGGAAAATATTGGCAAACTGGGAAACACCTGAGGTTATCCCGGCGGTTAACAAAAAAATATCAGCCAAGTATAGGGTGTCTACTGCTGACCCTGAATATTTATCCAGACACCCAACTCAGGAGATTCTGGTTGTTCAGGCAGCAACTTCATCAGGTAGTGAATCGGCTTACCCTACTGTTCCACAGGACAGGGATGACCAGAGCTATGACTCTATGGCCAAAAAGTATTTTCTGCATGTAGCATGGCGTTGAAATCCATCAATGCTACTTGTACGCTCACAAGGTTCAGCCACACACTTTGGGAGTGTGCTTCATCAGCGGCTGACTGCCTCCCAGAGGGAGAAGAAAGGGAAGCGTTTCTAAACATCATTAAGGATGGTAAAGACGCAATGTGCGAATCCCTTCAAACTGGCATCGATTCTGCAGACAGCATCAGCAGGGCCATGGCGGCAAGTACAACAACCAGGAGATTTGCTTTGTTGCGAAAGTCTGGTTTTGCTCCAGATGTGCAAAGCCCTCAATATGCCCTTTGACGGCTCTTCTTTGTTTGGTAAGAAGGCGGATGACAGTTTAGAAAAGCTTCAAACATCAAAGGCAGCAGCAAAATCCCTGGGAGCTGCAATCCGTCAGACACCATATCGCCCCTCAGGAACCTCTTGGAGAGGTAAGTCCTTTTGCTTCTATTCCGCATTCGGAAGAGGCAGAGAACAGCCGGTTCAAAGGGGTCAGAAAAAATTCACCCGAGGTGGACGGGTTAAAAATACAAAAGCCGCAGCAGCAGGTGCCTCTTTACCTCTGCATCTGCATCAGCCGCCTCCAAACTGCTCTGAGGACTCTCCTCACAAGACACCAGTAGGGGGCAGGTTAACTCAACATCTGACGGAATGGCAGGCTATTACGTCAGATGCCTGGGCATTGGAGACTACTGCCTGCCTTTTCTACGCATCCCTCAGTCATCCACTGGGGAACAGGTCTTTGAAAGTTCCAGATCCGCTCCTCTTGCAGGAAATTGTAGACCTGCTAGAGAAAGGTGCCATAGAACCGGTACCTGAGGCGGAGAGGAACAAGAGCTGGTACTCCACCTACTTTCTCATACCGAAGAAAGACGGAGGACTGAGACCTATCTTGGACTTACGAGAATTGAACAAGTTCCTCAGGAAGGACAAGTTCAAGATAGTAACTCTCTCTCAGATCCTTCTGGCCCTCCAGCTCCAGGACTGGCTGGTATCTCTGGACCTCCAGGATGCTTATTTCCATGTGCCATTCCATCTCAAACACAGGAAATACCTGAGGTTCGCAATTGGCTGCTCTCTGTATCAATTTCGGGTTCTGCCATTTGGGCTGACCTCCGCCCCGAGGGTCTTCACCAAGTTAATGTCGGTAGTGGCGGCAAGTCTAAGGAGGGGAGGGATTCACGTCTACCCCTACCTGGACGATTGGCTGATCAGGGCTGTATCTTCAGAACAAGCTCAGATCCAGCTAGATTATGTCTGCCACTTCCTTCACAAACTGGGCTTCTCCCTCAATTTAAAGAAGTCACAGATGATACCATCACAGAGACTCCAGTTCATCGGAGCGGTCCTGGACACTTGTCTGGGAAAAGCCTCGCCACCAGAGGTGAGGGCTCAAGATATTCTGCAGATGGTCACCAAGTTTCAAAATGCCCAACATCTCCCAGCCTTCGACTTTTTGAGGTTGCTAGGCCTCATGGCATCCTGCATCTTCCTTGTGCCAGAGGCTCGCCTGAGAATGAGATCTCTCCAGTGGGCACTAAGAACCCAGTGGTCGCAGTTCTCAGGAAAAATGACAGATCTCCTTCGTATTCGAGACAGGGTAGCCCGAGACCTTCAATGGTGGGCTTATCGAGAGAAAATTTTGAAAGGAGAACTGTTTTGGCAACCATGGCCGGAGATAACAGTAGTCCCGGATGCCTCACTCATGGGGTAGGGAGCCCATGCCAACAACTTGACCATCAGCGGTCGTTGGTCTCCATCGGAGTCCAGACTACACACCAACCTATTGGAGCTGAGAGCGATCAGACTAGCGCTGAAAGCTTTCCTGCCATCAGTACAAGGAAAAAATGTCCTGATAATGACGGACAACACAGTGGCCATGCACTACCTCAACAAAAGAGGAGGCGTGGGACCACTGCCACTGTGCAGAGAGGCAATGCAGCTCTGGTTTTGGGCAATTCAAGAAGGAATCGCTCTATCGGCAGCTCACCTAGCCGGAGAGAAGAACTTGACGGCGGACGCTCTGAGCAGGCAGGGCACAGTCTCCCACCAGTGGGAACTAGCTCAGGAAGTCCTTCAGGAGATCTTCGCCCTTTGGGGAACCCCTCAAGTGGATCTGTTCGCCGCCAGTACCTACAGGAAGTGCCATCTGTTTTGTTCAAGGGAATTTCCCCCAAGAGGAGCTCTAGGGGACGCGTTCGTAGTGGACTGGGAGTTTCCATTCCTGTGCGTGTTTCCACCAGTCCCAGTCATTCCTCAAATGATCAGGAGGTTGCGAAGATTCCGGAGGACCATGATCCTAATTGCCCCAGACTGGGCCAGGAGAACGTGTTACCCGGACCTTCTGGACATGTCCATCTGCCCTCCAATTCGCCTTCCACTGAAAGAGAATCTTCTCTCACAGAAGGGAGGCCAGGTTCTCCATCCAGACATCAGAAGCCTCAACCTTCACGCTTGGCTTCTGAAAGGTTGAGATACAAGGATTGGGACCTCCCTGATGACGTCATGGAGGTGTTGCTTTCGGCCAGAAGGCCAGCAACAAAGTCTTTATACCGCTGCCGTTGGAACAAATTTTGCAGCTGGTGTAGAGAAGAGAATATCGACCCCTTTTCATGTGGTACACCAACGCTGTTATCCTTTCTACTCTTATTTGGCAAATTCAAGCCTTCAAGTTGGCACTATCAAGGGCTATCTCGCAGCGATATCGATCTTCAAGCGCACTGCAGAGGAGGCGTTGTATTTCAAATTACCCTTAGTAATACAATTTCTAAAGGGATTAACTAATGTCTATCCTCCAAGACCATTCCAAGTTCCCTTATGGGACTTAAATTTAGTCTTAAATTTCCTGATGGGTACTCCTTTCAAACCACTCCACTCGTGTTCGCTAAGATTTCTCACCCTTAAAACTGTCTTATTAGTGGCACTAACGTCTGCTAGAAGGGTGAGCGAATTACAAGCTCTATCTTGTAAACACCCTCATACAATTTTTCATAAAGACAAAGTTGTCCTACAGATGAAGCCTAATTTCCTCCCAAAGGTGGTTTCTGAATTCCACATCACTCAGAAAATTACCTTACCTTCATTCTATCCTCCTCCCCATCCGGGGAAAGAGGAAGAAAGGCTACACAGGGTGGACCCAAGGCGGGCTTTAAGCTTTTACATCAGCAGACTTGCCAGGATTAGGCAAGCAGACCAACTGTTCGTAGGTTACTCAGGGCACAATTTCGGACTGCCGATAACAAAACAAACCATTTCCAGATGGATTATTTTGGCCATTCTGGAATGTTACAAACTAGCAGGGAAAGAGCCTCCTCAAAATCTTAGGGCTCATTCAACCAGGGGTATCGCAGCCTCTTCGGCCCTCCAAAGAGGGGTTCCGGTTTGAGACATATGTGCGGCTGCCACATGGTCGTCCGCATATACCTTCACAAGATTTTACAACCTGGATTCCTCCTCTAGTCAAGAGACTAGTTTTGGCAAAGCCGTATTACATTCTGTTCATTCCTAAAGGGAAACTTTGCGTTTTTACTCCCACCTCCAATTACACACCACTGCTATGGGAGTCTATCAAAGATGAGGAATACGTCGGAGGACACAATCCCTTCAAAGAAAAAGTTACTTCTTACCTGGTAACGTTCTTTCGATGGGATGTTCCTCCGACGTATTCCTTATCGCCCCTCATCCATCCCCGCAGTAATACTTCCCTTGTGGTTGCAGTTTACGCTCCTTCAAGGTCAATAACCAATTCATGCATGACTTATCTTATGCTACAAAATGGAACTGAGCAATGGACGCTGCGCGTGGCTATTTATGGGTATGGTGACGTCGGCGCCGATACGGTGGCTGTCGAGGGACATCAACTCGACGGATGTCGATGCGCATCTCTACTGAGAACATTTTTTCCGAGGCCAGCAAGCTGGAGACGAATTATCAAAGATAAGGAATACGTCGGAGGAACATCCCATCAAAAGAACGTTATCAGGTAAAGAGTAACTTGTTCTTTGTGTACCCTTACAACTCTACATGTATGATCAACATGCCAGGTACGGACTGTCAATCAGAACATTGGCATGTCCCCCAAGGCCCAACATCTTCATAAACCAAGTTCATTTTGAGCTGGTGCGGAAAGGTGTAATATTTTTGGGAAAATGACTGCATGCTCCTTTTATGGCCCACGTGAGGTGTAATTGCACAAAACTGGCTCTTGACATTTTTCAACAAATTGGGTGTGTCGTGTTCACCAGATGCCACTATAACTTGTCATTTTGCACCTTGCATGGTCAAAGATCTGGGTTCAGATGGTATTCTTGTCAACAATGTCAAATGACCATGTGATTTTGTATCACGGGCGGAGGTTTATAGTGACAAAGCTCCCCTTCGACCTACCCTCCCTCAAAGTTTATGGCTTTTCATAATTCTGTTGCACAGTCTCCGGTGGGAATGGTTAGGGGTTACCAAAAGCTGGCATCGGTTTGTCGCATGTGAATTAAATGCATATAAATGCACTAGGAGGGTCCCGTGATGATTAACATGTTCTTCCTTTCTTAAATGCAGCCTTCTTGTCTGAATAACCAGCTGGTCTACGTGGATTGTAAGAAAGGAACAATGGTACAGGTGGACAGCTCCCAGCGGATGCTCCGGATGGCTGACCCCGACTCCAGATACAGTGGCTTCTACAGCATGCAGAAACAGAACAATCTTCAGGCAGACAATTTCTACCAAACAGTGTGAAGAACTGAAACTCGCATCTCGAGTCTATACAAGCTAAAGAAAATAGAGAGGACGAAGGAGAGATGGATGGAGAGACGGACAGTAACATAAAACTAGAATTGTGCACTTGCTTAATGGATTGTATTGGATTTGTGACTTCTCATGTACAACTCTTGAGACCTTTCTGGGACGGGCGCTGTCTCCTGCAATGTGCCAGATCAAGCATTCCCACTTCACCTTGCGATAACTGACCAAGTGTTTTCTTAGAACCAAAGTTTCACGCAAAAAACTTGTTGAGATGTATCTGCTTGTGTGGTAGCTGTAGAGATATTTTTCGAATGGAGTTGACTGGGTGAGCAGGTCTAGCGACAAATGCAAGGGGTGGGAGAAAGATACTGGCTCGCGGAGGAAGTGTGTGTTTGGCTTAGAGAGTACGAAAATCAAAGGAAATGCAGATACCGAAAAATTGCCAAGCATCAATACGACAGTGGCTTTTTCTGACCGCTCTGAAATCGGCATCTACTGCGACAAAGGCCTAGCCCCCACGTATGTCTAAAAAAAAAAAAACACTTTTCTGATCTGTTTCAGGTGAAACTGTGTTGATCTCTCAGACCAGAACCTACATTGCAAATTCACAAGTGGTGAAGCTGCAGCCATGGTTTCTGTTTCCTTTATTTGCTTTACAGTCTGGAGCTCGTGGTGCCTAATAATGCAGCAAGAAGGAAACAAACATGTTCTACAAGAAAAATGTAAGGGTGCGCTCATCACATTTGTGTAAACATATACCAAGTGCTGCTTATATTTTTGTATCGATTCCTTTTTTTCCCTTAAAAGTGGATTGCTCAGTTGATTGTTGGCAAAAACAGCAAACCGCTCAGGCCGAAGTAGTGTCTTAACATGTGAGCACTGGATAATTTTTTTTATTTTGTTAATCTGACAACAGTAGCAAACGCAGTAAAACACCAAGAACGCCAAGCAGTACTAGAGGATTTTTTTCTGTTGATATATTTTTATTTTTGTGTACTTTGTTTTTTCCCTTTGGTGTGTTCATAGAATTTTTTTTTTTTTAAGAAGTAAAAAACAGAATCTTTGTTGGACAAAGCTCCTGATGAGAGAGATTGAAAGACTAGGATTTGTATTTGGTTGTTTTAATTTACTGGTTTATGCAGATTTAGAAACTGCTTCCGTGCTAGGGAGCTGCTTAACTTGTATATTCTACTCAAGCACCTTTTTTGAAGCTCAGAAAAAAGGAGGTTATGCTTCTTTGAACCTTAGCATTATAGGAATATTTATGTAAATATATATTATGCTAAAACAACAACAAAAAGTATTTGTATATATATAAATATATATAATTTTTTATGTTTTTTTCCTGTTGAATGTATTTTTATCTTGGAGAGCGATTTTACCCAGATCTGAAACACAAACCAATGCATTCCATGTCAGTGCTTCGTATGCTTATGAGTTGTTGGAAAGAGGAGGAATAGCATCTCATTCTACCTACCATTTTCTTTTCGAGGTTTTTGTGTTTGTGTATGCGTGTGTACGCATGTTTGTTTTCAGTGAAAGGATGGATGATTGGGTGTGCTGTGTACCTACAAGCATGTGTGTGACCATGTGTGTGCATTCGTGCATGCATGGGACTTTAGCAATAAGCATTGCTCTTGCTACATTGAGTGTGTGCATAATGGGAGGGAGGGTTAACAATAGTAGTGTGTTTTTTTTATTTTATTTTTCCTGTTTTGGTCTTGAAAAGGCTTTTAAAAGAACGCATTGGCTATAGACACTGAAAGCAAAGTACCTGCAGTGCTTATCGACTTTTTGCAAAATTACAACTCCCTGGACGTTTTTTAAAACTACTGGAAAATGATGCACAATAAGCTGCAAGCTTGTTGTCGTTTGCCTCAACAATATAAACTGACTGTATAACTTGCGTTAACTTTTGAGGAAGTCTTGGCACTTTTGTACTAATTGCCCATTTGTGTAATGCTTTTTTTCTTTTTACCAGTGTTGAATATGAAAGACACTGATACCCAGTTTGCTTAATGTGAAAAGGACATGTGTTTTGTTTTGTGAAAGAACTCTCAAGTATTGTTGTAAATACTTGGACAGTGCTTGCTGAACTTTAAACTGAAAAAACCTAATTTATTATTCTAATGACCTAATTTATTAATCTGAAGATTAACGATGAAAAAACCGTGGAAGGTGTTTTAGCTGTTGGAGGAAAATCAATGTATCGGAGGGTCCCTGTTTATATGGCTGCAATCTCTCACATGAAAAAAAGAAAAAAAAAATATGCCTTCCCTTTCTAATTCACCCGACTTGATAAATACTGAAACCGACATGTTTCGGTCCTTCTAGCACAAAGTTTCTGTCAAGACAAATCATCCTTTCCTTGCTTAATAGAAAAAGAAAAATCTATAATACAAAGAAACTGTAAAATGCTTGCTTTTGTTTTGCAATCAAGGCCATATTCTGAATAAGATACTAACAGGATGTAGGACATGGTGTACAATGTTTTTTTTCATTATTATTATTTTAAAGATTATATGATTTCTCCTATGTGCTGTATCCATTACGCTCTTTTACTTTGGTTTCATGTTGTGTTCTCTAGTAAAAGAAAGGCAGATACGTTTTCTGAGAAAGAAACATACGTAACAGATAACATAGACGCATACCTGGCACTTCTGAGTCTGCTGCAGTTTTGCAGTTTGCTTGTTTACTTTTTTTAATTTTAACTGTAAAGCAGTTTCTTGTAATTTGGTTCTCGGCAGCACAATAAAAAATTAAACCTATTGATGCACATCCTCATTTGTTTGCTTGCTATTTATTTTCCCCACTACCAATGATTTTTCATTTGCTAACTTAAAGCACTTCTCAAATCTGCCTAGTCCAGTTTTAAACTGTTTTCTAAGATGCCATTTGAACCTCCTCTGTTCGGAGTGCAGTTTGCATCTTTGGTAAAAAAGATTAAAAACATACAGCGCCCTTTTGTGATCATTGACAAACCAGAGTTAGCTGTGATTGGCTAAGGGTGACCATGACCTACCCAGGGTTTTACCAATGTGCTCTCTAAAGATGATTTTCAAGTAGGCTTGCTATGTAAAATGAGGAGATGGATGCAGCTGATTTCTTATGCTGTGCTTTGATTGGAGACGTTGTGCCCCTTCATGTCGCCCTGCACCAGCTGACCCCAGAAATAGGTGGTCCAGCGACATCCATGCACTGTCACATGGGGTGAGAGCCACCACGTGCAAAGAGGATGAACCTCCAGAGCCACCCAGGCCCTGGGAAGTCCAGATAACGTAAGGTCGGCATACTGGAAGTGGGGGCAGGGGTGAGGGCGGATACCATAGTTGCAAAATAGTGCTGTGCGTGGTGTGGCACATTCACCCAGTCCATATTTATTGTGAATGGAAAAGCGTATCTACTCGACCATAATTGTGAATTTTTGTCCAAACAAAGTATTTTCCAAATTTTCAACAAATGGGCCTATTTTTGTTTTTGTCACTCATATATAAGTGTACTCCTGAATTATTATTACTGTCCTCCCATTGCACACCCAAGAAATATGACCCAGCACCTAACCTTGCTTGTTGCTGAAGAGCAGTATTCGTCCTTGTCACATCTGTTCCCTGGCCCACCAGTCAATTAAAAACTAAAGTGTGTATGTGTGTGAGAGATGTCTATATGTGCTATTTCCATGTGACAATTCCTATGTGGGGTGGTTGTTTGCACTCATGTGGACATTTATAAAGTGTACCCCTTAGAAAAAAAGGCTTGTAACTAGGTACCTATGAAAAAGGGTCTAGCTTTGACCAGTAGAGCGGGAAAGCAGGTTGTATGCCTTGAACGCTTCTGAGTCATGTGTATTGCGTTGGGAGGAAGTACTGCCTGGGTGTTGTGGGTGCATATTTGTAAGGCAAGGGTAGCCATCTGACTAGCAGGAGGTTGCAATGGAGCATCTTGCACTTTAACTTAGCATTTAAGCTGTTCAAGTTCTTCGAAGTGTAATGGTCACTGTTGCTGTTCAATTAATATGTACGGTGACAGGATACCCCAGTCATCTTCTGTGGTTGCACATGCAGAGGGATAGATTCTTAATTTCCCATAATCTGACCCAATGCTGCTGTTAAATTTTCCACCATGTAAAATGGATGGCTGCCTCTACCCACCTCACAGCTCTTGAAGAGGGAGTAGCGAATGGCTATTCACAATGAAGCAAAATGTTATTCTTGCATGTAAACAGCCTGCAGTTAGTTGGACTTGATTAAACAGTTGACACAAGGGTTACCCAGTCTGACTTCCACCCTAAGCTTGATGTGAAACGCGTCACAGGGTTCTTACTACTGCAATATCCTCTATGAATGAACCACAACCCAGTCTTGTGTATTATTCTCTCTTGATTTGCTCTTGCAGGGTTGTGACACCCGGGAATATCAAGTGTCTTCTGCTCTGCCATTGCTGAGGGCTATAGATGAACAAATTGGACACTTTGGATTGTGTCTAGTGAACAACTTCAGGGGACATGTTCTTGTCTTCGAATCAACTTAACAAAGACAATTACATTAAGGATAGCTCGGTTTGCAGGGAGGAATAACACTTCCAAGGTGATTGGTATTGCATCTAGCATGAAGGGCACGTTTATAGAGGAATGGGATCGCACTATTGGTAGGTGACCTATTGTTATCAAAATTGTCACCCTCTGATTAGAGAAACCACCAAACTCCTTTCTTCCTGTCTTTGAGGTTTTGACAAGGAAACCTTGGGTGATGTCTTCCAGTTAGTTACTCCTGATCCCACATTCCCTTCATCGCCTAGATGTCTGCTTTTTTTTAGAAAGATAGGTCTGCGAATTGTCCCAGAGATGAGTATCTCAGGAATTTTAGGATCTGAAAGAAATGCCTATGGGTTACTTAATCTTACTTATAGCAGATGATTAATACCAAACTTCTAATTACCCTTGGAGATGGAGATCCGCCATCAGATTAGGTGTTTAACATGGAAAAATACCTAATTTAAATGCAGTTCTTGAACATTATTTCAACAATAGTTCCTCTGCTCCTTTTCCGTAAGGCAACTGGTAAGTTTTGAATTGCAGTAGAGAGCAGAGGCATCCGTAATGTTCGACTAATTTAAAACATTTAGATAAGAGCCTTGAGCTAAAATAATAGAACTGGGTTTTTGTATCATACCATTTCCCAAAATAAGGGAGAAGCCCTCTCACTGAGAAGCAAGCTAACTGCTCACTTTGTCTGTTCCCTTAGCCCAACTAATTAAAGACATCTTCCCACCCTGAGAGCAACTCACCTAACCGGCTAGGGTTTCTAACTGTTCAACTGCGCCTTCTGTCAGAGGAGTCACCTCACCTTGGAGGTGAATTGAGCCCACCAAAAGCACAATAAACTATGCCCATGTTTTATTGGAAATCTTGAACACCTAAATAATATGACACTGGCAATGTTGCCAGACTGTTTAAAATCTGAACTCTTTAAAACACTACTAAACAAATTAAACATTTGCTTGATCAATTGCCAATCGGCCAGCCTTATCCCAAATACATGAACTGTGTGGGTAACCAACTCGGATAGAGGTGGCATGGAGCAGCGTCCTCTACCAAGTAGATCAGCGAGGGCCTGCCTGCTTTTTCTGCTGGAGGTTTCCAGCTTCAAATATGAAAAATTCTATACAACGGATCCAGCTCTCCAGTGTTGCCAACGTCTTAGAGCCGGCCCTAAAATGGTACCAGCTTTTCAACCGGGAAGAAGTCGTGCTTTGTGGAATTAGAGACTGTGCTAGTGGAAATTAAATGTCTCCTACATGTCTCCATTGTCACTTGTGTTTAAGATATGTGTATGTATGTTCCTTCCCCCATCTGATCTCCTCCGATCTGTGCTGCATTTCATATGTGAACGATACTCCGATCTAGTTTGCCGGATTCCAGCAAAGACAAATCCCTTAGCTCTACAAGTGCCTGGATGAAGTCCTGATCTGGATATGATGAAACTGCAGCTACAAAGCCAAGACGGCCATACTGTTTGAACCTCATAGGCGGAAAATTAAATTAATCTGTTACTCTAGCTCCATCTTGGACCCTAATCTTGGGTTAAGACTCAGCCAGGCTCCAGTTATGATCTCTAAATAAAACCGCAGGTAGGAGGCACACTGAAATCAGCAGCAATAATAGCAAAGAAGCAGGGATTTATTTCACAAAATCGGACTAAGAAAAAATGATGGGGAATTGTGGTTGGCATTTATTAATGCCAACATTATACTAAAGCATTATAATTGGAGCTCCCAAACTCTGACACGTGGAGGTAGCCATAATACTGTCATTAGACTAGTGTGATGGTAACACAAAGATAACCACCTGTTAGAGTCCCAGTAGCCAAGATTTTTAAAGATGAGGTGTCTTTCACAGCTGAAATAATCGCTACCTCTCCAGGGCAACTTAGATCTGGGGCACTGGATCTACTCGTCTGCCCATCTTTTTCTAAAGATGGTACTAGCAAAAGAGGCTGTAAGGTTAATACCCATAGGTTTCTAAGCGCGAACCCGGGGATCGAACCTTTGGTGCTCCACGTTGTCTTGCTTCCAAGGCGTGCACGTTGCCCCTGAGCTATCCTACCGAGACAAACCCGACCTCCCGAGCCATGCTTTCTTTGCCATTTCTTCCACGCAACAATAAAGAACACACAATCAGCATCATTTGCTGAAACTCCTGAAATCAAACATTTTTGCAAAGTTGGCCTCGTGTATGTTTGAAAATCGACTGGACCGTTTGCTTCAGAACTGTCCACGCTATACGTTTCCTTGTTCAACTGTATATATTGTATTCAAGCAATGAACCCAACATTGGATAACCAGTAGAAAAGGCAGCCTGCACAAAACCAGGATGATCCAATGGTGAACACTGCATGCAAATCTGAAGATGACTCTCGTTTTTTTTCCGCCATAACCGTTTTATGCCAAATGCTCTGAGGACAAAGGGTGGTTGTTCCTAAGTCACCAAACCTTTAGTGAGTTGCTTGAAAAAACACACTTAATAAATATAGGGACGTGGAGATGATGTTTTGCAGCATTTTAGTACATCCTGCAGATACGTCTTTCTCATTGTCCCCTCGCACTGTGCAGCACTAATTCTAAATCCAAAATTGCCACTGAATGTCGAACATGTGGCTCTTTGGTGTGCCACGGGGAGGTTTACAAGGAAGCCGAGCGTTGATGACATCTTTGTCAAATTGGGTGAGGAGTCCTATTCTGTGCTATGTTAGGTCTCCCTGCAGATCCCCAAGAGTTTGTTTTTGTGCTGCACTGGGGCCCAATATGTAGGTGTGTTCGTTCACAGGGATTTTTGTTTCCACAGCATTGGTGCACAAGATGATACCAGTCTCTTTAGAATAGAAGGAGCCATTAGTTGTGCAGATGCCTAAAGCAACATGGTTGTTTCAAGCGATATCCTCAGAGAATCAGTCCTGGCTGATACTCCTTACATTAGAATATGTATTTGCTCTTTCCCAACCGGACTAGTCTGGGCACAGTCCGTTTCCTTCCTGGACATGTCTTTGCCTGAGAACAGGAGTTATGTAAAGGTCACCTCCAATCAAACTTTCAGTCTTCCAGTTGCTACTTCACTCATAGAGGTGCCAAAACGGAAACCCCAAGATACATGAGTAATGCCCACCCTTTGGTTGCACTTTCTGGGCCCAGGGACTGGCACACACCAGAGCTAGTAAAGTCTCCCATGTTGGGTAAACTGACCAACCTTGGGTTTCCTAGTACCTCTCTCCTGTGGTGATGTGCCCACTGCAGCATCGAGCAAAGTCTGAAGTCTTGAATCTTTATTCCATCATAATATTTGTTTGCAGACACTGAGGCCCCCTTGGCGAGGGAAAGGGTTGATGAAATGAGTGAGCAGGGAGTCGGGAAGAGAATGCAGTGCCTCGCTATGTGGGGAATCTGTGGAGAGACCAGGCAGGCAGGCAGGGCAGAGATTAATCTGCAAATGTCCAACAGAGCCTCTGAGCACCAGCAAGGATGGAAGAATGAAAATGCCCAATTGGCAGGAGTGTGAGACACAACTGAGAGGGGAGCAGAGTAGCAAGCTATGACAAATCAAATTCCAGGGTACCAGTGGTCCAGGGGTGAATTTTGCGAGGTACTTGAACAAAATGTAACTGCCGAGGGTTTTCCCTAACCAGGAAGTGTGCGTGAGATGAACAGACAGGAGAAACGAGCAAAGACGTGAAGTTTGCAGACATGCACCAGCCTGGAGCGGGTGAAACAGCACAGCACAGGACAGGAGATGTCAAAAGGAAACCCTTGGTAGCCCAGTTGGAAAACAGTAAGCTATTGAATCAAAGGAAGCTGGAGCAGGAAGAGAACATTTCTAGAGCCAAATCAGAAATCTATGATGTGGAGAAGGGCTATAGGTGGGAAACGGTAGTGCACAATTCTGTGACGAATTTGGGCTATTCACCCCTTCTCCCCCACCCCCTTATAGGCTAAGGAGATGAACCCGCTATGCAAGGCCCTCCCAAGGGATCTGGGAACGTGGGAACTCACTCTGAGTGACTCCCCTTAGGGGGCAAGGACTCTCCTTCCCTAAAGGAACTCCCAGGTAAATACCATCTCGGCATACATGGGACTGGCTGAAATGATCAAATTGGCTGCAGGCAATGCTGGAGCAAATGTAACCTGCAAAGGAAAAACAGATGTCCCTTTAAGAAGGGATGTGTACTTAACAGACAAGTGGATTACAGAGGAGGAGAAAGTATGGTACGCAGGAGAAGCCCCCTGACATTATTGCGCTTTGGAGAGGCGGAGCTAATGCAAGTCACGGGGCCCGTGACTTTTTAAGAGGCAGAGAAAGCTGATGTGAGATGCCGGAGGGCTGGCAAGAAAAACAACAAGAAACTGTTACGAGAGCAGGGACAGGAGTCCCATATCAGCTGATGGCGTGACCATGGACATCTGGTGGTGGGCTAGTGGCTGGCACTGAGACCATCGCAACCAGGAGCGTCATCAACTCCCTGCCACCATCGTCTGTAGACTGAAGCCGTGTGCAGCAAAACTGAGAACGGAATGCTGGTGAAAGCAACTACAGAGAAGCCGGACCACAGCGTTGGCTACCAGAGCAAGTGCTGAGTCCTGCAATGTTCCCCTGCATACAAGAAGATACCAGGGAAAACGGGAAAAGCTGGAGGCCACCGGGGCAACATTAGGTGAAGAGAGAAACTCGTCACTGTCATAAGGATGAAATATGAATAATGACAGTTTGACTGGGGATATGAGCAGTACCTGGCAGCAGAGTACAGCAGGTCTGTTCAGTTGGACATTGAATGAAGCAGGGGTAGAGAACTCACACCAGCAACACACTAGGGTTTGGGACCCATATGAAGTTAGGCAGGCCACAAAAGCCAAACATGCGGGTTAAGGACCCATACAAGACGCACAATCTAGGGGAGGGGGTACAAAGCGAGTTTGGGGCGAAGTCGAGAGAATATAAAGGTGGCTGGGACTCGCACCAGGGAAACAGAAATTGAAGAACAAGTCGGGGAGACCCTGAGAGATCCCAGCGGGATCTGGCACTCACGTGAGAAAGACAGAGGGGCAAGAAGCTGAGCAAAGTGGTCAAGGACCCATTGCCAAAGGAAAAGACACTTATTTGAATTAGAGGTTCTAAAGTTTAGCCTGGCAGGATAGTGTAGCAGACTGGACGCTGCAGCCTTAAGGTGGAGAAAGAAACAAGTGGAAGGGGCTTTCCCACTTGATACAAGGAAAGTCTATTTTTGTGATACAGTGTAGAGTTAATTCTGTCAGGAAGGTGAACCAGAGTTAACATTTTGTTTGTGAATTGAAGAGGCTTCCCCTTGATCCTTGAAAATTGTGTTTAAAGAATCAGTCATTTCCTATGCTAAACTGAACACTATATCCAGAACGAGAGAAGTGTTCTTTTGGCTCAAGAAGATGCCCAGTTTTCCTTTGTTTAGTGTAAGGGCCAGAAATGGGTTTGGACACAGAACGGTGGACCCTTTTTGTTACAAGAAAGACATCCTGACAGTCAGTGTTTTTGTGGCGATCATGCAACCCCCTCATAGTAATAGGTAAAGATTGTTTTTTTTCCCTTTCTTTACTTTTATAATAAGTCTTTGCCAACAAACATGCCATCACTCTTCTGCACCCTTGCATAACCTACTCAAGGAGTGGAAAGTAGACACTAGCAAGACAACCACGGTCACTATGGCCATTCTCCTTACTGATCTGGAAATGGAAAACACATTGATTTCCCCTGCATTGCCCCTTTCCCAACAAGCAGACCTTAGTGACTTATGTTTTAGGTCAGAGGAAGGAGACTGAGTCTCTGCCAGTGTTTTAGCAATCCGTTTTATTTAAATAACAAAGGAAAAGGCCTACCTATCCCTAATAGTATGGTGTATGCCCTACCTAAAACAAATCTAACTAGGGTGCTCGTCGTTGGTGAGATTGCCAAAGTAATAAACTGTCCTCCATCCCAAACTAACCTATTCTGTCCCTACCACTGTTAAAAAAAAAAAAAAAGGCTCAAAGGAAAGAGAGGTACAGGGGAATGACTCCCTTCTTATGTACAGGATTTTATAGCCTCAGCAAGTGTTTCTTAGGGTGGATTTGGTGATTCTTTGAACAAGTTCCTTTAATTCTTTCGAAAGGGCTCCTGTGCCCTCCTGGGCTTTCCCTTTTCTAGTACTGGCACAGTTCCTTGTTCAAGTCTGAGTTTGTGTAGCCAGAGATCTTGGTCTTGGCTCTCCTCCAACCCTACACATGTCTCTGTTCCTTGTCAACTTCTGAAGTACTGTGGATCCTCCCCTGTACTGTGGCTTTAGTCTCACACACAAATCTTCATGTATCTTTAGACCACTGGTCCCTTTCCACTTCTATCTCTCTCCCCCTCTCTGTTCATTGTATATTTTATGCCTTGAACCCCTGTTCTCTTGATGCGTTCCTTTCTCTTCCCACTGTGGTGGGTATGGTTACTTCCTTGGTAGCTTTTGTTAACTTTACACCATTCACTAATACTGGGACGAGTATGAGTTGTCCCAAGGTAATCTTTATTAACGTCGCATCCTTCTGAGGAACTGGGACGAGTGGGATTGGTCCCTTGGTAATCTTTAACTTCACACCATTCATTGGTACTGGGACGAGTATGAGTAGTCCCTTGATAATTTTCATTTGATTCGTGCCACTTCCTCCACCCGGGTCTTCTGCCATTCCAGTTACCCATCTCATACAGGATAGGTGTCATCGGTTCTACCCGCAGGGTCAGGTTTATCCATCTGACATAACCTGTGTGGATTTCCTCTTCTTCCTTCTATCTTCTGCAGCTCCGCTGAGCCGTCCCTGGTACGGTCTTTGTATTGTTCATGGACTGCTCGGTCCACGCCGTCTGGGTCATGCCACCGCCTCCAGACCTTCCTCAAATGTTTGATTCGGCCTTCTGCTTCCTGAATGCCTCTCGTCAGTCTGGGCCACCCGCTCCACATCAGGCAGCTTTTTGTTCGCTGACTGGTTCCTCAGCTCGGATTCGAATATCCCGGGCTCCGCAGACAAGATCTCTTTCCATTGGTCCTTCTTTGGTTTTTATGAGGAAGTGTTGGGCCCCTCCCAGCGTAGGCCCCGAGTCATTTGTTTTTCCATGGTGCATTTGTCGTGCTTCGCTCCATCTCCTTCGTCTCAGTGTGGTTGGCTACCACCCACTGATTACTCTTCATGGTTCTCAGGTCATTCTTCACAGTATGAGTGGCTGGTGAAGGTTGCTTAGAGTAGCAAATAGTAACTGGTTTGAAGGGAATGTTTTGATTCCTTGATGTTCGTTACCTCCTCAGGAAAGGTTATAGGGAGTTCCTGGGCGGAACGGGAGTCCTTGTCCCCAAGAGTGGAGACTCTGCCTGTGAGGTCCCACTGACCGCCACCCCTAGTGGGGTTGTTGTGTAGCAGGCTCACCTCCCTAGCCTCACAGGGAAGGGCTCCCCTCTGGGGAGAAGTGACATGATCCAGTTGTCTTCGATCACAGTTACTATCTCAGTTCCCCAATTTTTTTGAGGAACAACCCAGTAGTTATTAATTTCTTTCATTTCATTCGCACACCATCAGGGAACACGATCAATCTGATACCCTGTGGGATCCCTGGGGCCATAAGAAAAAGAATTGAAAAGGAGATGGAGGAGATGCTAAACACTCATATCATCTAGCCCTCGGAGAGTCCCTGGCCCTCCCCTATTGTCCTGGTTGCAAAACACCTTCAGTGCTGTCATTTCTTTATAGATTTTAGAAAATTAAATTTGATTTCCATCTTCGACAACTCCCCCATGCCTAGGATTGATGACTTAATAGAAAAGTTAGGGACCACCAAGTACATTTCTATACTCGACATTACTAAAGGATATTGGCAAGTTCCATTAAATCCAGAAGATAGAGAAAAGATAGCCTTTTCAACACCAAGGTCTGTTTAAATTCAAAGTCCTACCCTTTGGTTTACAGGGAGCCCCGGTACATTTTCAAAGACTCATGGACAACATTCTAAAACCGTACATTGCTTTCTGTGGGAACTACCTGGATGACCTAGTGTTCTATAGTAACAACTGGCCAGAGCAGGAACACACCCTTACTACATCACCTGTGCCCGGAGGCAATCAAGGTTAAAAGTGAACCCACGGATTTGCCACTTAGTACAATCGGCCGTGAATTATCTGGGATACTTTGTTGGGAATGTCTTCATCCAACCACTCACCCCTAAGTCAAAAAGAGGTCTTCGATCCTTCATGCGACTTATCGGATACTATAGATGGTTTATCCCAAACTATTTCACCCTGGCGGCGAACCTTACCGATCAGCTAAAGAATTTGCAACCCCAGAAACTAACTTGGCATAAGAACGACCAAGCTGGCTTCGAGGGCCTGAGAAACATCTTATGTCATGAGCTAGCTCTTAAGATGCCGGATTTTAACCAAGGCTTCCTTCTACAAACTGACGGCACTAAAGTTGGTTTAGGTGCAGTGCTCTCTCAAGAGTATGATGGAATTGTGCATCCAATACTCTACACTACTAGGAAGCTCTTTCCCCAGGAACAGTCCAAGTAGAACTTGAGGCTTTAGCACCTCGGGTATTACTTGACCCGGAGGAAGTTCAACTTGATTACTGACCAATCACTGTTAACCTGGATGAGCCTCAGAAAAGACACTGAGAATTGAAAAGGTTCCTGGATCTGTAACCTTGTGTTTCACTTTGAAACATGGGAAAGGAAATGTGGGCCAGGGAATGTAGACATTATGAGTAGATTTGCTCTCAATGTAGCCGTAAAGGTATGTGACACATCAAGGGTTTACGTCCCTTCTCCCCAAGGGGGAGCCACCCCATTTGATGGTAAGGAGGTGAAGCTGTTCTGCAAGATCCTCCCTAGGGGTCTGGGAAAGTGGGACCTCACTGGGAGCACCTGCCCCTTAGGGGACAAGGACTCTCGTTCCCCTGAGGAACTCTCTAAACTAAACACCATCTCGGCATACATGTAACTGCCTGCAATGAAGAATGATATATCCTTCTTACACTTGGCTGCAGGCAATGCTGGAGCAAACCTGTCCTGCAAAGAAAAAGTAGATGTCCCATTAAGAAGAGAGGTGTACTTAATTGAAATTAGTGGATTACAGAGGAGGAAAGAGTATTGTACGCAGGGGAAGCCCCCTCACTTGATTGCACCTTGGAGAGGCAGAGCTAATGCAAGCTACGGAGCACTCGGCTTTCGAAGAGGCAGATAAAGCCGATATCCGCAAGGCCGGCAAGAGAAGCAGCAACGTAACCGTTACCAGAGTGCAGACATTAGTCCCATACCAGTTGGTAGTGTAACCACGACCATCTCATGGTGGGTGAGCAACCCGTAGAGCGGCACTGAGACCATTGCAAACAAGAGCGTCATTAGCTCCCTGCTGCCAGCATCCATAGACAGAAGCGGTCTTCAGCGAAACAGAGAATTGATCACTGGCAAAAGCAACTGTAGAGAAGCAGGACCACAGAGTTGGCTGAGCGAGTGCTGAGTCTTGCAACATTCCCCTGCATTCAAGAAGGTACCAGGGAGAACGAGAAAAGCGGGAGGCCGCCTGTGCAACATTATATAAAGGTAGAAATGTGTCCCAGACATAAGGGTAAAATACAAACAAAAAAAGTTTGACTGGGGATACGAAAGAACCATTAAAAACTGAACTAATAACCTTGGGTGGCAAAATAAGATACTGGAAACTAATCACCTGTCAAGAGGGGCAAACATCCCATGAACACTGCATGCAGAGAAGTAAAATTTGCGAGACAAAAGTCAAATGAGCAAGACAAAGTAAGACAATCGAAATCAAGAAGCCAGGAGAGGGGAAGTCTTAAATTGGATAAAGTCACAACCAACCTGAGGAAGGTTGAATTTACAGTCTGTGAGATATATACAACCAAGGATAACAGAGCATCTCAAGGAAAGCTATCCTAAACAGAACACTAGAGTGGGGACAAGAGTATTTTTGAAGAGCTATAGGAGCTCATGAAGGAAATAACAAGATATCATCAAGGAAGATTGTGTTAAGAAGTGTACATTCCTTGACCAAAGACATTTCTATAACAAAAGTTAAGACAAGACCAAGAGAAGAGATATTCTCTTGGCCTAATTTTGAATTATTCATGTTAGTGGTAGGGTTAGGTAGAACTAGATTTAGACCAATGACATCCATGTTTTGTGGACTTCCTGACGACAGGCGAGCACCTTTAGTTCCTTTAGAAAGGCAGGGTAATCCCTTTAGCGATTGGGAAAGATAGGCCTTTTTTTTAATAACTTAAATAAAACAATCCATAAAATGTCTGGCCTCTTCCTACCCGCCCCAGTTCCCAGAGCCAGTTAAGATGATAACAGATGAATGCTGCGTGCTGGAGCTTGAAAGCCATGTTCCTAAAGTCACTAAGAAAGAGACCGAAATTGGCATCTCTGCACACTGAACCTTAAATATAAAGCTTGTAGAGGCAACTGAGAAAGCGATTACAAGTAGGAACGCTTCATTGCAGAAGAAGCAGGAACTCCGCATGCTGGAACCTAAAGGCAGAGTTCATAGAGCCAATTGAGAACGATTGCAGGGAGAATTGTTGCATGCTGTCAGAAGGAAAACAACATTCCTGTAGCGTCAGGATAGTGGCCCAAGAGTTGAATTTTAGAGGTCATAACAACCCATAGTTTTAATACAAATATTTAACTCTGTTGATGGAGTGAGGTTGTAATTTTAAGCAATCACTGCATATCGTGGGGCCTTTGCCCTGTAGCCAGCGAAACGCCTGCTCTGTACTTGGTGGACCCTTCTTCTCTATCAATGTGATCCAACACATTGCAAAATATGTTTTAAAAAATCCAGCAAAGTGTGGGGAAAATGAACAGAGATCACAAAGTACCTACATCTACCTGACTGGAAATGACCAAACTGAAGATCAAAGCACCAGCCAAGACGTGTTGATGTACCTTATATAGCCGACAGAATGTATAGCCTGTAACGGTCTGATGCTATAACTTGTAGCAGTGTTCTTGAAGAGTTGTATTTAAATACCATCTGTATATGGGTTATATTTGGGAACATACATGGCAATATGTAGACCGAATAAATGCTTTGGATCGAGCTTTTAGTGATTGGTCGCTGTTTACTGAATAGCCATCTTGAAATTAAGATTGCTTTGGAGGCTCGGTGTTTACAAAGATTAGACTGTGTCAAATGCCCAGGGTGGACTGGCATATAGGCAACTCTGGAGATTTCCCGGTAGGCCTCTGCACCCTGGGCCTTTTTTGTGTGGTAATCTTTTTTTTTTTTATTTCTAAATGTTCTCGTAGGAAAAGGGTTGGGCTTGCTGAAAATGTGTAATGTAAATTATTATCCAGTCCCTTTTTTGTTTCCAAGCCCGCCTCTGATAATGGCACTTGCTGGGTTTTGTTCCAAAATACAACACAACCAAGAGATTAATAATTGTTGTCCATTCTGTCCAAATAATATATAGGATTTATCACATTTTCTTTAAATATTTCCAAAGTATATCGGGATTAAAAACATGTGGCTTGGAACTTTTATTCTCATCATTAAGATGAATGTTTGAAGCACTTTGTTGCTCTAGTTCCTCTGGTTTGCCCCATTTGGTGTCGCCAATTACACAAGGAGAGCTTGATTACGAAGGGGGAACGCAGGAAAAATGTCAGGTTTTTAGAAATACTTCTGGAAAAGTGATAGGCTTGTGATCATTTTTATATCTGTATTCTGTTATCACAGTGATAATTAAATATTTATGCATAGCCTTACTTGGTATGGTTGTCTTCAGTCTGTGATTGGTAACCTTTTGTTTTTGGCATTTTATAATCTGTTCACATTTTTTGCTATGCAGAATTATTGGATGATTGCTGTTGCTGCTTTTTATGTACAAATTGTCAAAAATACCTTCTGCCATGGAGCAATCGGTGGGGGAGTATGGTGACCTATTGCAGAGATCTGTGATCATAATTGGGAGACTACCAGTGTATGAGAAGGGGATAAAACACAATCAGTGTGTGAGATGGAGGGATAGGGTGCAGAGATCGGGTGAAACTCCAAGGAGGAGTAGAACACCCTCCCCTATAACTCCCAGCTCAAAGAAAGGGTCTGTGGCAACACAATCCACGAGAACTAGCTTGTGGTCTAATTGCAGTCTCTGAACTGCTGATGGCTCAAGCTGTGCTACGAATTATCTTGGATCCAAGGGTCAATTCCATGTTGAAACAGGATGATTATATTCTATCTAGAGCTGCAATACTGAAGAGGAGACTTGACAAATATGTATCATTGTTGGCAGCCTTCTCAGTGGCAGCCATCTCGGTGTAAATTCCCCAATTCAATGAAAGGACAGCTCAGCTTGCATTCCTCATTGCCCTCAAGGCTCTCTCCACCGTCTTCTCTGTTCACTGCAAATTCAAAGGGGCTAATGGAGAGAGTGCAGCAGTAATCATCTGTTATTAAGGCCTGCGGGAGAGTGCCAGGCAAGATTTTTCCTTTTTTTATTTTCAAATAAATTGAAAACCAAAAGTAATGGGGATGATACTTTTATTAATCTAATTATATCCTGCCTGGCAAAAATCAGTATGTGTCAACTTTCTTTTTTTTGTATCCAGTCATGCATTACTAAAATAGTAATTTGTTGTATAATGCAGAACTACAGTAGAAAACACTGCATTGTCTCCATGTTTTAAAGAAATATTTAGGTTAGTGTACCTAAATCTCAGTGTCAACTATATTTCATTTTGTTAGGGATGATGAATCACATTGACGAGTGAAATCTTTTGAAAATGTACATGATCACACAGCCAAATGCTTTTTATGCAAAGCCTGGTACTGTGACCTGTTGGTTGCACACGTTTGTGCAACTTTTGCTCAACCCATGAGCTGATTCCTTACTCCTTGACATTCTATCGAATCACCATGTTGCTTTATGCCAGCTACCCTGAAAGTGAGATGGCCGTAAAATACAATATTCAAATTAGTGTGCTAGCGCTCTGCCTGCTACACCATCTTGTTTGCTTAGTCTCTTACATAAGGAATACACAACACTAACTAGATGTTTATGCAAAGTAGTGATCAGTAGTTCCATCCAGTCTGCATCTACAGATCTACCATATTCTGTAGTTGGCCTCCAGAGCTCACTTTGCTCTATGATGGATTACATGTTTCATTGTGCATGGTTTGACTCTGGGTGGGAACAGTGTGCCAAGCATAAAATGGATTTGTAGTGACATGTACCATTTTATAGAAAGCGCATTTATATTGATCATATGTTGCCATGGGTTGAGTGAATTTCTATTAGGTCAAGTAGGTAAACGAAGTTACTCGACCTGCATTTCTAGCAGATTTTTTAAAATTTAGCAAGGCCCGACTCATTTATGTCTTCAGCAGTACACAAAAATCCTATATTGATGCTCATTTTATGTCTTGGGTACTAATAACTTCTGATGGCAATACAAATATTAGTTAAACATTGCTAATAAAATGGGGTGGTTTACTAATCAATAAAACATAAATTAGCAAACTCTGATGATCAATTTTTGAAAACTAATGTATGCCTTGCATTGGTATGGTCCCAATGCGCTGTAGGTTGAATGCCCTTGGAGGACAGAATTCCAGGTTTGGGAAATTCATCAGAGAATTATATAACGTTTGTATGCGTTTTAAGCCAATGTGAAGGTAGGTAGTTGTGGCCAAGTCACTGCTAGTCACCCATGTTGCGCCGGCATGTGGATGGGTGCAGAGAGGCTAGCATGGAGAGCAGGAGAATCCTTGAGTGCAGCTAGACTGAATTTCAATTGGGGGGATAGCTGCATTCTAATGGCAGACGTGTTGTGCAATGTGTTTTAGTGTATGTGTGAGGACTCCCTATACAATTTCCCCTACCCCCCCTGACAAGGTCAAAGTATATATGTGACAAATTCACCTCTGCCCTGCAGGAGTACAATGATGAGTAGAGGCTTAAGTACCCATTCAGCCCTCGCACTTCTACAAACCAAGGATCAACACAATCTTAGAGGTAAAACGGGCACAGTTAAGAGATATACCTTATTTGCCTTTTGCATTGCCATGGGAAGGCTATACTCTGAATAGAGTAGACAACATTGCACTTGTCAAACAAATGAAACAATCTCTGGGGAGGTAAGGGATGAGGAGGATGGGATATGTCCAGAAAAAGGCCAAAACCTGTTTTTTTTTTCCTCCGATGTCCGCGGATGTTGCTGTGATGTTCACGAACTTGACAAATGTTTGCAGACATCAGTGCATATGTGGGCATTACAGGGTTGGTGAAGAGCAGTTATTTGATGGCTTATAACTTTGGCACCTTCCAATTTACTGCATGGCATTTTGCAATAGAAATACAGACCCAACCAAGAATGTTGTTGCAGAGGTTGGTGCCATTTACTCAAGAGGGGTCAAACTTGGAGGGGAGGGGAATCTCAACATTTTTTAGATGTTTAACTTTGGTGGCGTTTGACAAACCTGTACAAACATTTGCAAAAGGATTACAGACCCAACCTCGAACGTCTTTGCAATATCTGAAAGGATTTTGTCAAGAGGGGAGTTATAGAGGGGTCCCAAAACTTGAATGGGAAAAACAATTCTGCTTGCGGCTTCAGCCCGATGTGCTGGACAGCTTTGCAGCAAATTGCGCGAGGAGCATTAACAAGGGCCTAAAAGCATGCTTTTGCAAATCTGTTGTGTTTTTTATTTTTTCCAAAGCGTGAAATGTATGTATAAAAAATAGTGATATAAATTTGATGCCAGGGCAGTGGGCCGGCCCTCGTCGAGGACAAATGTCTACTATGATCTGCTTGTTGGTGCCTGTAAAATGGCTGAAGGCCATGCCCTTTGGATTGTGGGCACTGGCCATGGCTGCAAACCATGAGCACCGGCCATTGGTCACATTATGGGGGTATAGTGGACACTGGACCAGGATGCAGCCTAGGTGCAGTGGATAGGTGGGGTGATTTGGTGTGGTTGTGGCCATGGTCGAGCCTCATGCCCTAGGCAATTCAACCAAGACTTGCGTCCCCCTGCATGACCTGCTGAAAACAACACACGTCATTATGCGCTGCAAACATTTTTAAAGGAAGGTTATAGTCCTATTATTTGTTAAAAGAGGAATTATTAATGTATGTACAGTGCTGTAACCTCATGAAACATTTTCACTTCTAAAAACCATTGGAATAACTGTTAAAGCAACGTTATGGTTAAGTTGCACTAATAAAAACCTTTGAAATTCAATGAAAAAATGTTGTCAAGGGGACGTTGTGGTTGCAATGTAAAATCAAAAAACCAAAACTATTCGCCAGTTATGGTAAGCTATGCAACCATAACTCACGCCACCGCCATGCACTGCTAAGACTAACACCCAGGACATCAAAGATGACATCCAATATGACATAAATTCTGACTGGAAGTCCCTACAAGAGGTTCTGTTTAGAGTGTTTCTAGCAACATCTGGTTCTATGTTAATTCATCCCCAGTTTTTTCCACTGCTTTCTTTGCTGAACATGCTTTACCAAAAAAATGCATAACATTTCTTTTTTTAATTTGAGGGGGGTTCCCCAAAGCCCCTCCCCTATTATTGATTCTCTATACCCCATTGTACCCCTTATATGCCCTTACCCCTCCCAACCTTTTCCATATCTTGTGATTTCTTTTTTTTGGCAAAACATTTTCGTCATAAAGTGCAGCAAAAATAAAATCGGGCGATGGATGAACGTTGTACTCCACATATCAAGGGTGATCGGGAGACCTCTCATGAACTACTCCATGTATCACAAAATGTACTAATTGAAACAGAAACATTCTATTGAAGTGTTTTTATTACAGCAGTCTAATTATACATACACATAGTCGATGGCTACAGTATGGACCATAGAAGTATAGTATTTTTAATCTGGTATGTTTGGCCAGTAGAATCATAAGTCTGGGTCAGGTGCACGATTATAAATAAAATAAACAAACATGTCTACAACTTGACTAATGTTACACTTGGAATTAACAGCTAACAATACAAGAATTACTATACACATGCGTTAGTACAAAAAAATATATGGAGAGCATCAATGCATACAAATCTGAGGCGCATACAGGGAAACTAGTGAGGAGGAAACAAATACCATGACCAAAAAGTGACACCAAGATTAGAGTTCATTATAGTGTATAAAAAATGTGGTTCCAAAAATGAAAAAATAGCAAACCTTTTTAACTATTTTAAAATAGCAAAATGTTGAATTATTTTCTCTTTTTTAATTTGGGGGGACCCCCCACAAGCCTTCCGTTTCACTAGCTTTATTACCCCACCCCAAAACCTGCCCTTTTTAATCCCCTACCTCACCCCAAGTGTTAGGCAGAATCAAATGCAGTACCCTTTGGGAACACCACACACAATTAAGACTACAAGTGCAAGTACAATTTCACCTTTGGTACAAGCCTGTACTATACAGTAAAGTGGTAGCGATGGCTGAGCAGCCAGACTTATCTCAAGAGTAAAGTGAGCAGTACAAGAAGTTACTCAAAGGACAGCAATTACTATGGTTCAAACAAACACTGATTCAAGGTTTTTGAGTAAGAGAATATACATTTATTTACACCATCAGTTATAAAACGGTTCACTCTCATAAAGCAGCAGAAAAGCAGTCTTAATATACTACAACACCTAATCAATTCTAGACAAATTAAGCTCAAAATGAAGTGTGAGCAAAATGACACTTCATTAATTTAAAAGGGGAGGAAAGACAAGATTATCACAAATCAACAGCACCAATAAGTTATAGGCAGGGCAATATAGAAAAGGCTAATACAACTAGGATTCAAGTCAATAGGTCTGGGCCAATGTTAATGGTTCAGAGTCTTTGCAGAGGATCACACAGTTCAAAGTAGTTCGCGGTTAAGTCTTTGCCAAGAGTTCAAAACGAAGTTGGTCAGAGGAAAAGTTATTCAAAGGAGAAGAGAAGGACAAGCCTTTGGAGAGGCAAAAGATTTCCCACACTTTCACCGCGGTCAGACGGAACTAACGACCAAATTTGAACAGTACCTTAAAAGAAGAAGAATGATGTAGCTGAGGCAGTTGTTCCTGGCAGTTCCTGCAGGTTCACGGTTCCTGAAGCTTCAGACGTGGTGACAAGGATGATGGCTGGAGGGTCCTGTACTGCCCAGGGAAATAGTCAGCAGCGGAGCAAAACGTAGAATAAAAGGTGCGCTCCTTAAAACCCAAACTGGTTCTTTCCCACTGGATATCCAATTAACTGCAGCGATGCACAGCAAATTCGGGATGAGGACCGGTGTCTGGGGTTTGGCGAGCTGGTTGTTCCCACCAGGCTCAAGGGAAGAAGATTCCTTGCAGATCTCCTCTGCCGTAGAAGTTTCAGGCGATTCAGACCTGCAGAAGGGCTTCACCGGATGTCCAGTAGTTGCAGCAGTCGTCTTCCTTCAGCTTCTCGGTGGTTCTCTCGTTCCAGTGGCAACTCTGCCTTCCAGTCCCAGAGACTGGCTTTTTATGCACCAAATCCCCCATTCACACAGCCTGGCTATCAATCACACGGCAGGGCAGCCACCTAGCCAATCAAACTAGAGTGTGACTTGGGTCTCCAAGGAGACCCTCTGCAGGGGGCCTCAAACCCCTCCCTCACAACCTGCCCACCCAGACACTGAGGCGCCTAAGGAGGGCTTCTATGCAGAAGCCTGCCAAAAGACGGCAAACAATGCAACCAAACCTGGTTTGGCGCGCCGAGTAAAACACTAGAAAGACCTTTACTAAAAGACATGGCGAAACAACTCGACTGGAACCAAGTTAAAATAAAAGTGGATTACCGGGTTTGAGTTTGAGGCTACCACCAGAGCCTCTAACGGTACCGAGGCTATTTTCATAGTCCACGGTACAATAAAAATGGTAGATACCACTGCGACCAACCAATCCTAGATACAGGGAAACATTCTAATGTTCCATGAGAATCAGACAAAAGGGGATAACTATTAACCCCTCCAGTACTCTATTGGAGGATAGGTTGTACTGGGTCTGTAAATTTAAAAAAGACTAGTAAAGTCAATGGCAACTTTACATGTTCTGGGAGACAGTAGTCAGTCCCAGAAAATGGAGTTTAAAGTAGGAGGTCTAAAAAGACAACCCTGTGTCACTGTACTAAAAGTGCTGTGTGACACACAGTAAAAAGATGCCTATGGAGTGGGTGAGACTCCATAGCCCATGAGCAGATAGTGTTCAACACACAGCAAAACACATGTAATAGTGGGGAAAAAGGCTCACCACTTACCAGGTGAAAAAATGAAACCCTAGAAATCCAGCAAAGCTGCTAAGGGACTCTAAAGGTAAGGGAAAATAGCCATTCTGGAGAATTCTCTGTAACACTCATATATGCTTTTAACCAAACATTCTACTTTCTTTCATTGTGTTTTCTGTTATTAAAGTCTGGGGCCTGCTTATTGTTCCATGTATGTGCACCATGAGCTCTGGACAAACCTTAAGGAAAGTACCTTAAGAACATAGCACAAGGTAAAGCTATACAAATACTAAGCTAGAGAAGGAGATAATTTACAACTGGCACGCTTGGGACGTAGGAGAACTAATGATTGGAGGGCAGATAAAACCCCCATGGTCAGAAAACAGAGTGATTCGATCTCCACTCGTCTGACCAGCTAGGTGCTACCACTTCCACCCTGGGATTTGAGTGCTGTTTTCGTAGCCAGTGGGGCATTTGGAATGGTTCCCTATAAAAACGAATTGTTCATCAGAGAGTGCACTCAGTATGCCAAGGCAATCAGGCTTTACCACAAACTACTTCTGCGGAATGAGTCCAACCTCATCAACAGGCAGGGTATTGGGGACACAGTGCAGGCTCCACCATACTTGTTGCCGCCCCTATTCCTCACCACAACACTGGAGCACTCATCTAGTGCGGTCCTGACCTGGAATACTGCTATTTATGGAAACTGTCGATAACCCAGTTATCGCTGAAGCCTCCTACAGTAAAATCATATTTTGCGACTGCTCTTGACTCAGAGTTACGAAAATGTAAGTCTCTTCAGAGGATCTTTTGTGGTCATCTTCACTGTAACCCCTCTGTCAGAATACCGCCAAACTCGCATCATACATGCTCCAATGTATGCAGATTTCTTATTTCACATATATTAAGCCACTGTCTTGATGTAGTCCTGGCAAGAGGAAAATTGATTAATATCGTTGATACACTCCCTATCGTTGGACAGTAAAGCATTGAGCAACTAAAAAATAGCGATGTTTAGAGCCAAATCCAACTTTTTGTCAACTAAAATCATAACAGCAATAAATCGCCCACAAGAATTATTTTAACCAATTAAATTATTATTTTAAACAATTGATGACTTTGTTAGTCCCAATTTAAATTCAGCAGTGAAAACTTCATCTGTAACTCATGCCAATGGCCTGAATAACTTTTTCAGAGACAAAATTCTGAATATCCCAAAAAATATTAGGCTTCATAGAAAACCAGACAATGTCCTTCAATTGGAGGTTGCCAACCCAAATAAAGGAAAGGATGGTATTTTGGAGATGGCAATGACTGGGACTACTCAGTTTAATTTTGCTGTCATAATTGAAACCCACAAATGACTATTTTTTTTCCCCAATCCCTGCCCTAGTCGCTAAACGAGTCTCTTTGGAACTAGCTCCGTTTATGACCAATTATGTCAATCTTTCACTTACCCAGGTTTTAGTCCCTGACTCCTTGAAATTATCGGTCGTTTCTCCATTATTAAAAAAGCTAGTTTGGATCCTGTGGATTACAATAATCACCCAATTGCTGGTCTTCCTTGGCCGGGCAAAGTCCTGGAAAAGGTGATTACTAGATAATTATAAGACCATGTCGAGGACCGCTGTCTTCTCCACCCCTTGCAGTCCAGTTTTTGCCCTGTGCAAGGGACAGAGATACAATTGTTGGCGGTTTGGGACAAGATGCTACAGGCCGGGGATGCAGGTAACCTCTCCCTGCTTGTGATGCTCGACCTGTCTGCCGCTTTTGATACGGTGGACCATGGTATTTTGTTGGATCATATGAAGAATCTTGTAAATGTAGACTCCTGTGCTCTACAGTGGTTCACCTCATTTCTTACCGGACGCCATCAATGTGTTGAGGCAGGAGGCTTTCTTTCAGAAATTCTCCTTCAGTGCTGCGGTGTGCCGCAGGGATCGGCACTCTGTCCACTTCTCTTTAATATCCATCTTCCTGCCCTCATGGATATTATGGAGAAATATTATCTCAGATTCCATTTGTATGCTGACGATACTCAGCTATATATCAACCTTGATGATGTGGAGGATGCCATTGCCTTGCAATTGCCATAGCATTGCCATAGCAGGTGTTCGGAAGAAATAGGAACCTGGATGGAAAAAAAATTGGTTACAACTTAACCCCCCCAAAAAAAACAAGGTTATTCTGTTCGGACCGAAGCCCTGCTTGAAAGAAATAGTCTGCCCCAATGCCCCCCCACTTTTTGGAAACCAGCCTTTAGTACACCACTAAGGTAACACATCTCGGCTGCATTTGGCAGAGTGATCTGGGATGTAATGCCCAGAGCTCAACCAAAGTGCAATCGGTTTTCTATAACATTCACCTTCTACGTCAAGCACTACCTTATGTTCCCACCACTGATCGTTCCGTGGTGGTCGGGGCTATAGTCAATTCCATTTTAGATTACTGTAATGGACTTTTGGCTGGAGCCCCGGGTAAACAGATCCACCGCCTTCAAAAAGTGCAAAATGCGGGCGTACGGCTGGTTTTTGATGTAGCTAAGAATACCCAGATCTCCGGTCTGCGTCAGTCGTTGCACTGGTTAGCGGTGGAGGACCGGATAAAATTTAAAATTGGGTTTTTGGTCTATAAATGCCTGACTGGGTCAGTACCAATTTATTTAATAAATAAACTGAAGCACTATCGACAGAGTCGAACCCTTAGTTCTGAAGACCAACTTCTCATTATTCCCAGGACTAACTGTGTCTCAGGAGGAGATCGCAGTTTCTCAGTTGCCGGACCAAGACTGTGGAATAGTCTCCCACTGAGTCTAAGAAAGACAAACTCTTTCTCGAGCTTTAGAGCGGGTTTAAAGACCTACTGTTCAAGTACATATGGTGACTGTGTTTTTTGCTGAATTTCTGTGGCATTGGTCTCTACTAGGTTGATATTCTTTTCTATCTTATGGTACCACCTGTGCCAGGACTCGTTTAAGTTTGTGGTGTTTGCAATATAAATCCTTCAAAATTCAAATTTGTGTTTCAGGCATTTAATAAGAAGCCCTGATAATAATTTAGCTGGGAGTTTTTTGCCCTACAAGACCACAAACAGCCAAAGGCAACAAGAAGCACAGCCAACGTTTTGCAGCTCTTCTAGCCCCTTTAAGAGTCACACACGCCTCTGTCTTCCCCAGAGGCAATAAGGAGCCACTATCTTGGTTCATATCTGCTAAGTTCCGACATGGGCATTAAGGCAGCAGTCCCTTCTCAATGTCTAGTATTTGCTGGTATGTCTTTTTGTAGCACAATTCAGCTTTTCACACTAGCATTTTAAAAAGTCCTAATTCAATTAAAGGCGACGCGGGCAAAGTATTATGTTTTACTCTTTAATTTACTACTCATGCAATGAAGCACAATGTTTCATTTCGGTAACATCAAAGAACTTCTATTTCCATGAAAGCGACAGTCTATTACTAATGAATCTTGACTGCTCTGACAGTGTCCCTCACATGACACAGCCCACCAATCAGGGCTCAATCCACCTCATAAACACAGTCAGACCTTCCTCCTCTTTCTGATGCTGCTCTCGAAGAACTTCCCTAGTAACTGAAGCCAACGTGGGCCAATGAATAAAACATCTGAACTGCCCACACCCATTGATGTGATCCTCGCTGCCTGCTTTGGCCCTGCTCGACCTGGGCCCAGACTCTCAGCAACCTGCCGGTTTCGCCTCTGCACCTGAAGGGAGCATACATAACAGATACTCAGTAAATTACCAGGCGCGCAATCTCATACTAAGTCGCTTCTGCATCTTATCGGCCAGCCTCATTGCTTGCGCTCCTGCATGACCTGTTGCTTGGCTATGCCTACCCTCTAAATTGCTTAATGATTGTGCGGATAGGATAATACTTTGCCTCTCTGTCTTTAATATAATTATGACTTTCTATAAAGCTAGCATGAAAATCAGAATTTTTGTCGTCAAGATCCAGAGGTTGGTATTATGCTTGTTCAAAGCTTACCTACCACCAACGAGGCTACCTGTTCCACCAGCTTGAAATAAAAGGTTTGGAAGGTTGACTCATACGACCAATCTACTGCTCTCATGATATCTTGTAGCCATGCTCCACAAGCAAAAGCTTTTCGACACCATGGTGCCCCATGCCGAATGTGCTCCAAAGCATTCCACATCTATGCCAGCTTGGAGCATAATCCACTTGCCCCAGTGAGCTAAGGTGGCCTCTGACACTGCCTGAAATGGTTTACACAGTGCAATGAATACTGTTCTCTCCTCCACTGGCCTGAAGGGTGGTGTTCTCACAGGAATCGAAGGAATCGTAAGACTTCTGACCGGGCACAACTTAGGCTGTCCCAGAAATGCAGGGTAGGACACTGAACTGATGGCAGTCATGATCCTTCTCTTCACGTGAATGGTTACTCCCTCTGGTGAAAAGTATTTTGCATCCATCTCCAGAGCCCCTATTTCTCAGACTCTTACATGTTATCAGACACAATAGCATGTCTAGCTTCACGGAATGTTCTTTACTGGATAACTCTGGGTTGTCTGGCCATTTTAGTAAGAACCTGAGGACTAAGTCTACGTCCCATAGACGTGAGTACCTCGGCTTCGGTGGTCGGATGGCATTCACATCTTTGAGCAAACTGGAAATAAGGGTGGGCTCACCTATCTAGGCACCTAGAGCATGTTCGTGGTCCGCTGAAATGGCTGACCTGTAGGTGTTCACAATTCTATAAGATTTACCCTGCACTACCAGGGCTGCTAGAAAGTTGACAACGTGGATCACATCTGCAGAAGCGGGATGGATGCCCCTCACCAAACACCACCTGTGCCACTTAGCCCAGGCTGTCCTGTAGGATCTACTTGTTTTGGCTGCCCAGGACTCTCCGATGAGTATCAGCCGCGCCCGAAAGGTCTGGCTGTGTCCAGGTGTTCCTGTAATCACCCAGGCCATCACCCTGAGAGTCCACTGTAGGACTAACGGGTGTGAAAGTCCCCTGGGATCCAGGAGAATCTCTGTACTGTTGGGTAGCAGAACAGTAGTGTGGCACTAGAGAGCTGGGAACTAAGCCTGACTCTTCCAGGCTGGCGTTAGTGGCCCCAGCCTCGCTCTGTCGCCTCTTGTATGCCAATGTCCTGGCGATCATCACAGTGAGGGGCGCAGTGTCCTCTGTGCCAGGACCCCCACTTTCCACGATCTCAGCTACTTGTTTGCTGCAACACAGATTCAGCCTTCTCTCCATGGGCTTGAACTTGCTAAATTGTGACACTGTTGTCCAGATTCTATGTAATGGCAGTCTATTCAATATGTTTAGCTAGCTTCTAAGATTTCTTAATCTACTTGCGCTGCTGCATATGTACAGTTATAAAATGGCTTGCATTTTCTGCAGTGCTCTTCACACGAGCATTCTTTCTCGCATATGAAAGTTTACTTGATTCTTTACTTCGTCATCAGCTTCTATAAGGTCCATGCAGTCTCTTCTTCAGCCAGTCTTCTCTGTGCGTCACACTCATTTCTTGTGATGTCACCAACTTCTTTCTTCTTTCTTTCATCTTCAAATTCCTTTGGTGGTTTCCTCCAAGCGATTGTCCTCTATGGGGATACATTGGATACGGTCTTCTTAGTGGATAACTTTTCTCAAAGACTCTCTGCGGAATAGGCACAGCCACTGGTGTCATGCATGGTACGATTTCTGGCTTCCAGCATATAGGTAGGAGAGGGGCGGGACTTCGTTCAGAGGCATTCGGCTGCTCCTCTACACTCCCCCTCCCCTCCTCCTCTGGTTGATTCATCGACCACACCTTCATTAATCTCCACATTTTTATTTCTTCTCTTGAAGTGCTTCTTCGGGATCCAAATTTGTACTACTACTTTCAGGGAACCTGCTGATTTCACATGGTCATCTACACTCTACACTCTACACTATGCCGAAAGCCTGCAGGCATCAGGGCGTGCACATTGACACAAAGGGACAAACAAAATGACAGGACAAGGCATCCAGGTCCTATTGTGTTACGGAATGGACAAGTGAAACCGTTTAGCAGACGAGGTATGGCTTTAAGGTTTTTCGGAAGCGATTCCAATCAGAAATCCCTCTGATGGATGTTGGAAGTGTATTCCAGAAAACAGGAGCCCTCACCCGAAAAGATCTACCTAGACCTCTGGTTCTTTTGGTTCTGATTCCTTGTAACAGGTTCAAATCTGAGATCGTAAATCTCTGACTGGACTTTACGGTGCAATCATGTTTTTTAGGTATTTTGGGGCTTTTCCGTATAGAGAACATTGTATTAGAGATCCCACTTTGAAATTGATATGTTGTTGGACCGGTTACTAGTATATGTCTCTCCTGGTATTAGTGATGTGGGATCTCCTAGAAATGGTTATAGCGATGTGGATAGCATCGTTTTGGAAAACCTGGCATGTCTGTATGTTAGCCTTTGTAGATTCACATAATAAGATGTTGAGTAATCTAATCTTGATAGTACTGTGGCACGGGCAATTGTTAACGCATTCTTGTTAATAAAAGGGCATATGGGACGTAGAAGCCTCAGATGGTATTTACATGATTTGCAGAGGTTTTGAACATGAGTCTGAGTTCAATGGTGCCTCTAGAAAGACCACCAGTGTTTTCACCTTCGATTGCGTTTTGATCTTATTACCCTGCAACATAAAATGGGAATATACTGGGTCTAATTTGGCCCTCGCCTGGAGTAAGCCAAAAATGAGAAGCTCAGTTTTATTGCTGTTAATGCAAAGCCAGTTTGATAACATCCACTGTTCAATAGCCACATGGATGTTTTCAAGAGTTAGAGAGTCTTGCTGATGATCACCACTGAGCTCGATGACCAGTTGCGTCGTATCAGCGTATTTCGTAAAGAAGGCTCCAGGTCTATCTAGTAATACACATAAGGCGCGCATGTAAAGGTTGAAAAGGAATGGCGATATAGATGCACCTTGAGGGACTCCATATTTTATTTCAGAGGATGGAGATGAGGCTGTGTCCCATTGTACCTTAGCGATTCGATTGGACAAGAATGATTTCATCCAGTTTGTAGACTTCTCTGAGCAACCCCCTTGCTGTTGCAAATACTCTAGTAGCCTCTCATGATCGACAAGATCGAATGCTGCCGATAGATCCAATAGGATCTGCATCCCATCTTTACCACTGTCAATCTCTAGCATGTGGTACTGTAAGTCGAGAAGAGCAGTCTTGGTACTATAAAGTGGATGAAAACCGCACTGTAAATAATGCAATTTGTTGTTGTTTTCTATAAGCGACTGTAGTTGGGATATGGCGACCCTTTTAAAAATATGGGACAAGAACTGACTGTAATCGGACGAAGGTTGATTGGCTCCGTAGGATCCATGTTCATTTTCTTAGGAATGGGCGTGATGGTCACCTTCTTAATGTCTAATGGGACTTCTTGATCTCGAAAAGAGGCATTGTCAAATTGGGTTAGAAACGGTTCAAATATGTCTGTGTAAAATAATTTTGGGTGGTTTCTAAGTTTAAAGAACAGGTGGTAGGGTTCATGGAAGCTAATAGCATGTTCATTTCCGTAGCTAAAATGGTATAGAATGAGAAAACCCAGGGGATGAAATGAAGAGGGGGGATAATCTGTTTCTTTCAGCTCTGCAACATTGTTTGGGATCACTGGTGGGATATTAGAAATCTGGGTTGCTAACATTTTATCCCTTGCCTTGGAGATTTTCTCGTGAAATGCTAGTGAAATCCGAGCACAGTCTTCATCTGTAATTAATATGGAAGCTCTGCTGTTTTAGGTTTTTCTTAGGATTTTAAGATGCAAAATAATTATTTTGAAGAATTGGATGCTTGCTCAATGCGGGTGTTGTAATAATGTTTCTTTTTGTTTGCTATCAAATTTCTGTAGGATTTGTCAATTTTCTTCCAATCTTGTCTTGTGGTGTCCGATGGCTGTTTGTTCCAAGTCATTTCAAAGATTTTTTTCTTTTTCAGCTCGTCTAGTTCAGAAGTTAACCAATTATGATGATTAATATTTTCTCTGATCATTTTTGTTCGGCTACGGGTGACATTGTCAAGTATTGTTGTGAATGTATTAAATACATTCAACATGTTTTCAGTTTGGTCGTATGGTAATATTTTGGCCAAGATTGTCTCAATTCCCTTCCTGATGTCCAAGGAACTCATTTTCTTAAAATGATGGCCTCTAACCGATTTAATGTTAGGTTGTCATGTAGCTGCACTGTCCATTTCGAATTACAATAGACCCATCGTCCTACATACTGCTTGTGATTTTTCGGATATAGGAATTTAGTTCCCTCAAGTGCAATGATGCTGGCCTCTACATATTTTCTGATATCTTCATCGGTCAACTGCTTTGGTCCAAACCCTGATTCGATATCGATCATGATTTTCATTCCTACTGCCAACACTAATACTGCTCCAAGAAACTTGAAGAAGTTCACCATCCATTCGGGAACACATGAGAAAATGGATGCAAACCAACCATCATCTGCAATGGCCTCTGTCTCGTCTTCCATCTGGTTGTGCAGTTTCGTCAGCAACGTTATGGCCTCTCTCAACATCCCATTCTCACCATCGTGAGAAGGTATGAACATGCAACATGATGGCCCGGTGTTAGCACAAACTCCTCCATCCATCGCTGTGATCGTGTCAAGGACATATCTATGCTATAGGGTCATCAGCTGTATGGTCCTTAATTCTTTGATAGCATTGAATCCCTTTATAGTGGTATTGATCGTTTGCAGGAGCTCCCATCTGGTTATATATAACCATTTAGCATTCACCATTGTCTGGATCCGTGGTATAAAGATGGTCGTGAATACTGCAGCAGTCTGGCTAAACAATCTGTGCTCATATGGAATAGCATCAAAGGCTTCTATTTATTTCGCTCAGAAACAGTTCTCTTTGTTTGGTTGAGAAAAGTGATCTTCTTCAATGGGCATCTGCTTTCGGAAATTCACCAATGTTCAGGTTACTTTGTGGAATCACTAGTGCTGAAATATGGATGAGCACCAAGGAACACATCCCTACCCAGTCCTTGTGCAGCTTTGTGTAGGCCCTGGACCCACAAACATAATAATGATCCATCAGGACAGCTGTCCCTTCCTTCATGCCTGGTACATAAAACCCATCTTAACAATTTTGCAATCTTTAGCCATTGATTTTTGCATTACTTTCCTGCATTTGTCACAACTTCCCACTGTCTGGTTAATGCTGCTGCTTTATACACAACTAGTCCATCAACCCATCCTCCATGAGTAAGCACCGTTCCTTTGATTTGTAGTTGACCTTTTTCCCAGCATTCATGAATTTCCTTCCCATTCTCCTCTCTGCCTTGCAGGATCTTGTTTTCTTCCATCTTGATTCCTGCTCCATTTATTCCAGGCTGTTCATATCCTATTATTTGATGCTTTGTTTCTGGCTTCTCTCTTTAAATCTTGCACATAATTATCTTCGCTCTGAGATGTCGCTTTATTCATCTACACTATGGATGCTGTTCGGCCATGGAACTGTCCTCTTGTCATGCAACGTGTGAGATGTGTCAAGCAATGCGCTCTTTCCACTGATACTTCTGTAGCTAAGAATATTTTAGAGATTCTCATAGCATAAGCTACTAGAGAACACGCGTAGCAACTCTCCGTGGATGCCTTTTCTCCCACCTTTCTCATGTGCTGATACCACATGTGATTATCCAAGTGTGCTGCAATATCTAGATAAGTGTTTATCCCTCCATTATCTTACTCTGCATTTCTCTTGTATCTCCCAAATGTATGCTTTGTTGTGTAATACTCATGAAGTAAGTAAAAAAGAGTTATCTTTGTGGGGAGAACCATAGGAGTCTCTGCTTCAGTGGAAGTGAACAAATCAAAAGCAGTTCCGGTAGTAGGAGAAATCATAGTGGTCTCTACCTTAACAGGACCATCAATATAATAGGGAATGCTAAACAGGAGAAACAGAAAGACACAAAGTATAGTTGCACATACGTATATCACAAACCAACATATTAACCCACACCTTTTGTGGCATTCTGGAATTGGTTGGCGCTTGTTCATTGCCTAAAATCGTACTAGCTTCAACATTCCTCATGCTTACTACGATTGTTTAAGGGGGAAAACACTTTTACTCCTGCAACTGCAATATCTCCTCTATTATTGCTACAGTCTTCTGATTACAGGGCCATTCTTAGGATCCTGTAAAAAAGTGTGAATATCAACATCTATTCTGACAAGAGAAGGATAAATACAAAAACAGCAAGTATAAGTTTGTGGACATCCCCGTCCATTAGAACCATAGAGCTAACTAAATAGATACTCAGTGAGAAACGAGTCAGGATATTGGATATTGCTCTTGTTTCCAGTATTCAAAATCAAAATTGAGCTTGGGCATTTTTGTGACACATCAATATTTTTCTAAAGTACATTTTTCAAAAGATTTCTGTGACTCAGCAAGGGTTTGCACTCCCACTATAAAATATGAATGAGTGTCCGAACGAGTCACAGTCCATATGCAAAATCTGCATTTATCAACTGGTCACTTTATCGTCCTTCATCAATCAAGTCTGCACACGCTGAAATTCTTCTTGTCTTGCTTCTGGATAGACAGCTTTGGGTGGTTCGGTTTCGCCGGTGTATAATTTCACGTCGTTCAAATAAAGCTAAGCCCGCCTGCCTTGGACATTTACTGCTGAGGGAGTGACCTTTTCAACACAAAAGGGGCAATTAAAACATGGCTCGTGCCACATACTGGTGAAGTTTTTAATCAATAATGTGTCGCCAACAAATAATTTAGGTGACTATAATATTTCAGGTGATACGGTTGCTGAAAGGACTTCATCTGTGTTCTGGGACTGACCCCTCCCTGACGCTTGAGTTATTCTGAAGTGAGAGAGATGCTAGAGGTCATACATGTCAAATAATTATGCAGCTCGTCGCCTAGCAATTTCGCAGTGCTCTGGGCATCATTTCTACTCCTCGATGGAGGCTTAAGAGGCGTCTCATTCGCCTCCCTGTTACTAGTTCATGGGGGTGAGGTGGTATTCCGAACCAGGCTGATTCATTAGGGCATATAAAGCTAAGGGCGGGCAATATAGCCATCCATTTTTCAACATTAGCTTGAGCTTTGCAATCCTTTCCTTAAGGAGGCCATTGCATCTCTCACATATTCACTTCGCTTGCGGGTGATAAGCAGAAGAAAATGTGTGCATAATGCTCAATAATAGTCCTGTCTGTTAGAACACTTCATTTACAAACTGTGGCCCACTATCAGATTTCAGCACTTCACACACACACCATCTCACGAAGACTTCACATACTAAAGGTTTTGCTGTGCAAGTCGCATCAGGGTGTGTACACAGACCTGCCTCGGTCCACCTAGAGAAGGTACACACCACCACTATCAAATACCTGTATCCATTACACACCTGCAGCATATGAACATAGACAATATGTTAATGCTGAAAAGGACCATTTGGTCGAGGAATAACTCCTCTAATCCTTCTTAATGTATGCCCAGGTGTACATTTCTGACATACGATGCAATTCACTACATAGAATGCAACATGCTCTAACAGATTCGGAACAAAGCAGTCTTCTGCAATTGTTGCAGCAAGACTCTCCCTAGTCACATGCACAGGGTAATGCATTTGCTCTAGCACTATCTTTAATAGTTCTACGGGCATCACTAGCTTTCCAGTGCTATCCTGTCGCCATAATGCTTCTGTGGGGGATAAAGAACACTCCCTTTGTTTCCATAATTCCTGCTCTTCCTGTGGTGCACTGCCTTTAATCTCCATTAATTGGGTCCTTGACAAATGATTAAACCCTTCTCGCATTATCATAGTCGTGGCTACTTCCTCTTATACTTAGAGTATCAAAACTTGATATATCTGAAGAACATGCAATCCTTTTGGCTTCCATGTCTGTCGCTTCATTCCTGCAAGAGATAAAATCTGTTTGTTTAGTATGAGCTGCGCATTTAACTATCGCTATGGATGCTGGGAGCTGTAGTGCCTTAATAAGCCAGTCTAATAAAGATGCGTGCTGCGCTGGAGTGCTGTCTGCTCTGAGGTAGCCCCACCTTTTCCAACATGCTAGCCCTGTGTGTACGGTTGACTTCACAAAGGCGAAGTCACTTTACACCGTCACTTGCTGTCCTTCGTGTTTCTTGAGCACGACAATAAGCCCCACTAATTCTGCTGCTGTGCTGAAAGTGAGATGGTAGCCTTATACTCACTACAGCCTCACGTTCCCCATTCGATTTATGCCTCACTACAGCTGCGCCAGAATGTCTTTCTCCACTCATTTGAAACATTCTCAAAGAACCATAAAGAAAGCGAATTTCCCCTCCTGACAACGCAAGCCGGTCAAGTGGCACAGCGAGTAGAGCGTTCGCTTTGACATCTGTACAGAGCTTGCTAACGCAGGTTCGAATCCCGGCGGGGCCAAACTCGGCCTTTAATCCTTCCGAGGTCGATAAATGAGCACCACACACCGTGGGTAATAATAAGCAGCGCTCAGATACCTGAGGGTTCATAGCGCTATATAAATGCCAAATTATTATTATTATTCTCTTTCACATGTGCTATATCATCATAAAACTCTACATAATTTGCACAGTCATGCACATGATCACCCTATGCCACTGCCTCAGCTAAAAATGTGGCAGGATTCAAACTTTACATCTGACAATTTTTATTGTTGGATTTTCATAAGCAGAAGCTCATAAGCAGAAGCTCTCTGTGATGTCAATGTACCCTTGGGTTTCTCTAAAACAGCAAACAAAGCATGTTCCACAAAAAGCATCAGAGCAACCCATTACAATACTTGTAGACTTCCCAATTGCGAACTCAGCGGCTGTCAATGACTGTTCTCAAGGAAAGTTTTCCTTTCGTAACTGGGTCTAGAATCCCACTGTAATACGCTAGATGTTTGTACCCTAATGTAGTCCTCTCTGTAAGCACTGCTGACGTGACTGTCCCATTTGTGTGCAAGAAAAAGAAAAACTCCTCAGCATAATTGGGGATTCCAAAAACAGAAGCTGTGCAAATCGCTTTTCTGAACTCCTCAAACCCTTCCTCCATATCCTCAGTCCATTATATTGTAACCTCATTCACCTGTGCTTTCTTTAAAGCCTGCAAAGGGTATTGTATACGAAGTGTAGTCAAACACCCAAGCTCTAACATAATTGTATAGCCCAAAAACTGTTGCATCTGTTTCACTGTGTGTAGTTTTGCGGTTTTCATAATCGCCTCAGCCCTTTCAGGTGTCACCTTTTTTCCCTCATGTCAAATCAACTTTCCTATGTACAATATTTCTTCTTGTCAATACTGTAACTTCTGTTTGTCTACTTTGTATCCCCTGACTGCTAGGATAGTCATTAACTGAATCAAGTCTTGTCTGCACTAATCTTCTGTAGTGCTACAAATTAAAATGTCATCTACATACTGTATCACCGCACTTTCAAATCAGCATTACCTAACCATCTGTAGTACTCTGTTAAAGATAGACAGAGACTCACAGTACCCTTAAGGCAGCCCAGTATGTTTCAGACGAATCTGGAGGAACATAAATGATGTCAAGTCTTGTGAGTCCTTGTGCAACAGGATTGAGAAAAATGCATTTTTCAAATTGATATGAAATATCTGCTTTCACTGGGATACTACATAGTATTGTCGCCGGTTTAGGAACTAGAGGAAACTCTGCCTCTACAATCTTGTTAATCATCTCATTTCCTGTATGAATCTCTGCGACCCTCCCGTGGTATTGCACAATGACTCTGATGGCACCAGAATAACTTGTTTCATCAGTGCTGATATGGTCTTAAATATACCCTCATTGGTCTCTCAAGACACATAGGGTGCTGTTTTGCTCATGGTGAAATCGTCCCTGGCATCAGTTTTATTTTGACTTCTCCTATTCCCTTCAACAGTCCTACATCATAAGGGCCTGTAGTCCATAGGACGCTGGGCACCTTCTCCAAGTTTTTCTAAAAAATGCTGGATGCTGCGGCATTATTGCCATTCGATGTGGGATTTCCCTCTTCTCTATTCTTATGCAGTATGTGATACTCATAAAGAACACTACTTTGTCTGTTGAGTCATCTCCAAACGTATCATCATCACTAATGTCAGTCAATCTGTAACCTTCTCCGAGAGTTATTACTGTGCTCCGTGGTCTACCGTCATCTGTTCCTTCAAGCATCACCACTTCCCTTCGTACTATGGCTGCTTCTAATTCTAGAAGGATAGTCTGTCCCATCCTCTTCGTCCATAGGTATCTGTGGTCTGAACAAGAATTCGTCAGGTATCCTCAGTCTTACCCACTAAGCCAGGTAGCGATGTCATTAGAATGCTCACCCCATAAAGAAAACCCTCTGGCTCCATTGGTGCTCCTTGCAGTGCCACTTGCCCTGTAAACACCAGTATAAATTCACCCACATTCAAATAGTGTATTCCAGGAGTGGAACACACTGTTTCTTTGTCAGTAAATGAAATCGTCATGTTAAGTTTAGTCATCAAATCTCTTCCCAAAATGTTAACTGGTGTCTGTCGTGAATACAACAATGGAACAGACATTTCACACTCTCCTATAGAGACTGGTAATTGATCAGTAAAAGGAACGCGACTCAAAGCCTAAGAGAACCATTGAGCATTCATGGCAATTGAAGGCGAGCGTCCCCCAGATAGCATGATCCTCCCCACAATGAGAGACAATAATGGACTCTCCCAAGATGGGAATAAGGCTAGGACAAAGTGCGGGTGAGCTTAAATGGGAGTTTATCAATCAGAATAGGGCATGCAAAGGACTCTGCAAAGTCCGAGAGCGCTCTGTCTGACAATAGCAAAGACAGGCGTATATATTTACAAAAAGCGTCATAAGAACCTACATGCTATAGGGGGCACAAGTTTGTGGGGATTGGGTGGCGACGACTAACTATAGGTGCTGCTGCGATGTGGTTTGCCGTGGTCGGTGGACGTCACTGGTTATCCTCGTGGGCTGGGCTGGGCCGGGCAGGTCAGCTGGGCTCATCCGGACGGTGTTGTGCCAGCCGTGACCAGTGTCAGTGATGAACGTCTTTCCTGACTTTCTGCCCTAAGGCCACGCACACCGCAGTCATTCAACATTGCAATATTATCTTCTCCGATAAATCTTCCAATAGGTTATTCTACAGGTTAATGCAACACAGGAGGAATGCACCTTGAGTAGGGTCTTTTGGTGATGCATCAATACATGGTTACCATCGTCCTGTTGACCGGGTATCATAGGTCGCGAGGTTGGGTCTCAGGGCATGGGACGGGCTGTCCGAGTTATCATGCCTTGAAGTCATTATGAATGTGTTCTTGAAGTGTTGCTATAATATTGGGTGTCCTAATTTTACAGGGGCCATTAACCTAAGGTGAGCCGGTGGGTCGTGGAGCCTAAGAAAGGGCGCCTTTGGATCTGTGTTTTAAGGCCGGGGTTTACTGCTGGGTTGTAAATAATTCAGGTGGCAGGCCGTGGCCTTGGGTGCTGCGGGGGAATGTGAATGTTTGAAGCTGCTCCAGCCGAATTGGGGGAGGTGGAGCAGAGCAGCACAGGCCTCTGCTTTTTCGTCTGGCAGGCTTCAATGGGAGGAAGGGGGAATGGCTTTGCATATGCTCACAAAGGTATTTTCCTCGTGTGTTGCAGTTTTAAGAGGAAGAGACATAAACTTTCACATAATATACAATACTCATTGAGTCTTTTCAAAGCTTATGTTTTGACATTGTTCGTGCCTTTCACATGGCCATTTCAAACGCGTTACCTATACGCTAAGTATTTAACAACCACAACATTTTGTTACATTTCTATACATGTGCGGTAAGCGAGGTAGTAGTAAGGTTGGTGGAGCATGCAGGAACAACCCGCTAATAAGACTGACAGCAGTGGCACATAGTGAGCTTGGACGTACATATGGTGCATTTTCGTGCACCGCTTACATGAGCTTTTAATAGGGTTGTATTTGTCTTCCTTTGCACTCTAGCAGCATTAGTTCAGTTATGGCATGGGACCTTGGGGTGCAGTCTGCTCGGCGAAACACATAACACGAAAACCCCCGGGACACTTCTACTATTTGCGCATAGCTACGGGGATGTGGGTACTTCATCCTATTTGGGCACTCTGCTTTTGTCAGGGGACCATTTTACAGTTCTTTTCCACCCTGGCCCTGCTGGCCGGGTCATACTGGGAACAGCGATACACTGCGGAAGGTGAAATGTTACAGTGTTGGTATCTAACACTAGCTCATGTCCGTCTGTTCGTGGGAACGGGCTCTCAGCGGATTTGCCAGAGAGCTGCGGCCACAGGGATAAGTGAAACTCTCCAAGGGTGGGGGCCACGCTGTGGTGCACAGGGCTCAACCCATCTTTATTTCACAAAATGGTTTCCAGGGCCTAGCTAAATACAGCATAGCATATTTGGTCAATGTCTTCAGCCAGTGGCCCACCCACCACCTGTGCCCTGGTGGCAGGGGGAACCCCTGACGAGCCATGGACTTCACAGGGGGGAGAAGATGCAGGGGAGGAGGGGGTCTCTTGGACCAATCCTCCCATACATTTCTCCAGCATTGGATCTTTCATAGATACAGATGCTTGAATATTCCCCGTCGTCAGACTGGGAATCCTCGGTGATAAATTTAATAATATATATATTTTTTTTTTATTAAAAATATACACACATTGCTACCTAGCAGTGCATGTACATAGCCCATTATGGCCTATGAGCCATTTCATTGTGTAGTCCCTCCACCTCACTTTGGTCCTTTATGGCCCCAGCCAATGAGGTGGCAGGGCTTAAGCTCTGCCCCCGGCAGCCATCTTTAGATTTTTCACCGCAGTCTAACAGACACAGGGAATCCTCAAGCTCTCTGAGCTTTTTCAAATTCTTTCTACTTTTGTGTGGAATATATTTGGTAAATATATTCCATTTTGTTCCCCTTCTCAGGGGCTTTGTTTCCAATTAACCTGGGAGACAAAACTTGTTGTTTTCCTCTCAAAATCGTCGACTGAACTTCTCTTCAGAAATGGAGGCACCTCAGGCTGTCAGGAAGCCTTCCCTGTTCAGGGACTGCACGAGGTGCAAAAAGAAATTGGTTTACAACAAAGACCCCCACGAGCATTGCATTTATTGTCTGTACCCACATGACATTAAAAAATGCGAGATTTGTAGAACCTTTTCCACCAAGACCCTTCATGACTGGCATAGAAGACTCCTTTCTTACCTGGAATCCAGGGATCAATCTTCGGACGAAGAGTCTGTCAGAACAGCTCCTGTCCAATCCAGCACTCCATCTGAGAGACAAACTTCAAAAAGAAGGGCCTCTTCAGTGGAAAGGAGTTCCTTTCCCAAGTCCAAAAAGAGGAAGCTAGAATTGATACCCTTTCTGCCTCCAGTTGACTTACCAAGCCAGAAAAAGTCAGCAAAATCTGCCTCCAGAGGTAAGGAGGAGTTTGCAAAAACGGGGGGGGGGGCAGTCGTCGGCGGGGGAAACCGCCCACGAATGAAGGGAAAGGTAAAGGCCCATCATCGGCCATACCGTCGGCGAAACCAGCAACGACGACGACCACGCTTAAGACATCGTCGACAATAAGATCATCGTCATCGGACACGTCGACCGCGAAGCAATCGTCGACGAGCAAGAAACCACTCGTCCACGAAGCATTCATTCATGACGCAGTCGTCCACGGAACGCATTCCACATTCGTCAACGAAGCTCTCGTCGACGGCGAAAGCCCTCGTCGACGGGAAAATCTCAGTCGTCGACGAAATCTCATACGGGATGCTTGTCGACGAAGATAGCATCGTCCATAACACCTTCAGCGGCACCACAAATTTCGGCAGTTACGGAGGAATTGCTGCCTTCCACATTTGAAACTCCTGTCATTGAAAGCAATGTCATTGAGAAGAATACTGAGACTGAACCACTGGTACAGCAATTTTCACCTTTGGGTCACATGGCAGAACTTCCGGATGTAATTCTTCAGGAAGAATTCTCTGATGCGGAAGTGATGGAAGAGTCCACCGGTCCCTTACCGAAACAATACAGCCCTCCTTGGCAACCGTCCACGGGAGAATCCAAATACCCTCATGACCCGATACTCATGTTATCCGTGCAGAGGATTGTAGAAGAATTTTACAGGCGGCAAAAGGAGAAGCAAATCCCATAGAATCAGGAATTATTCCTAGAGAGTCATCTCCGATTCCAGGCACATCTGGTGTTCTCCTCACAGGAGTAGACCGCAAAAACGGATGAGATCACCGGAACCTGCTCAAAGACCAAGGAGCAGCACCCACAGTGCTTCACCTACAAGAGTCCCGTCGCCACAGTCATCGCACAGACCGTGATCTCCGGATGTGGACCCTACTATGGTACCGTCCACCATCTCGGTATCAGACTGGCAGGAGGATCCTTTTAGAGAATTCTCGGAACCAGAAGAAGGAGAAATAACACAGGAGCCAGACGCATCCAGTGAGTGGGATGACTACATAGTCGAGAAGCCCAGGAGGAGAGACTCGCCGGGCAAGGCCTCACCGCCGGATGATCTCGTCTCTTTCCACACCATTATAGGTAAAGCCGCAGAATTGTTTAAAATTCAGGTTTCTTCTGAGGAAAGGAAATCAGTGCTCTATGAGCACAGGGACAAACGAAGGAGGACAGTGACCACAATTCCTCTCCTCGATACCATCTGGGATTCCGGATCCAAGATCCTATCCACACCCTTATCGACTCCGGCGCTGGTGTCCAGGCCAGAAAAGAAATATAAAGCTCCGGATTCGGCACCTCTTTGTTTGAGAGGTCATACGAAACCAGACTCGGTTATCACAGTGGCGGCCAGAAAGAAACTCGCCAACCCCTCCTCACCGTTGTCGGCACCACCGGATAAGGACGGACGTAAACTGGAAGCCATGGGCAGGAAAGTATCATCTTCTGCATCGCTTACAATCAGAGCGGGCAATGCGCTGGCCATGACCGCAAGGTTCGATCGCAAGCTTTCACTCTGCATGTCTAAATTGGCGAAACAATTACCACCAGAGCTCCAGGAGGAGGCAAAATCGATAATCGCGGATGGTGAAGCAACATCGGATCACATGATCGACGCAGCAGTTGATGTGGCCGAATCAGGCTTCAGGCAGATGGCGCACGGCACAGTGCTCAGAAGGCAGGCCTGGATGAAGGCTACTAACTTTAGACCTGAAGTCCAGGCGCAGATGTTAGACATGCCGTTTGATGGACAAGATCTCTTTGGAAAGAAGATAGACGATCATTTGAAGGGAATCAAGACAGACACGGACACAGCCAGAGCCATCAGTTCTTTAAAGGACAAAAGTAAGGACCATCGGACTTTTCGTCCCTTTAGAGGCTCATCTTCCAAGTTCAGAGGATACGGTCGTTCCTCGTATGGTCAAAAAGCACAAGGCGGCACGTACCAAGACAATAAATATCAGTCATCCAACAGATACGCCCATAGAGGCAGACGTGGCTCCGCCCAAGGGAAGTCACAAGGCAAGCAAAACTGACGACCAATTTTTTTCCCCTCTTCACCACACTCCGGTGGGGGGAAGGGTGAGCCAGTTATTCCAGCGCTGGCAATCAATTACATCGGACAAATGGGTGTTGCAGGTGATCCGAAAGGGTCACACCTTAGAATTTCTGGACCAATCTCCTTCCCTGCCTCCAACATCTCGCAGAGTGCATATGCTAAGACAGGTCATGTCCGAAGTGCAATAACTGCTCCAGAAGGCAGCAGTAGAACCAGTTCTTTATTCTCAGAGGGGAAAAGGTTTCTACTCCCGATTCTTCCTCGTCGGAAAGAAAAACGGTCAATGGAGACCCATCTTGGACCTGAGGGCACTCAACAAATTTATCAAGCGCATAACATTCAAGATGGTAGCTTTACAAGGGGTGCTACCTTGGTTAAACAAGCACGACTTCTTAGCCACTTTAGACTTGGAGGACGCATACTTCCATATACCGATCCATCCAGCGCACAGGCAGTTCCTCAGGTTCACGGTGGGAGAGCTTCACTTTCAGTTTCAAGTGATCCCGTTCGGGCTAAAATCGGCTCCGAGAGTTTTCACAAAATGCTTGGCGCCGGTAGCGGCAAGTCTCAGGAGGGCAGGAACGGACGTTTTTCCATACCTGGACAATTGGCTGATAAAGGCAAGTTCCGCTGCAAAGGCTCGCTCGGCAGTGTCGAGGACTGTCAACCTCCTAAAAGAGTTAGGTTTCACCATAAACCAGACAAAGTCCTGCCCCGTTCCCAGCAAGGTAGCTCTCTTCCTGGGAGCCGAACTCGATACCAGCATTCCCAGAGTGAGGCCATCCGCAGAAAGAATTGCAGCGATTCTACGCTCAACTTCGAACTTCCTACAGAAAGAGACAACATCCGTACGCTCTTACAAATCCCTATTGGGCATGATGTCATCATGCATATTCCTCAGACCGAACTGCAGGCTTCGCATGAGACCTGTGCAGGAAGCTCTGGACCACCAATGGAAACAAGCTTTCGGAGGCTGGGAAGACATTGTCCAGATACCATCGACGTTGCACAAGGCCCTTCGATGGTGGAATGTTCCGAGGAATCTTCTGCAGGGGATGCCGTTTCAAGCACCGACATCGACCCTTCTGCTGAGGACGGACGCTTCCTTATCCGGTTGGGGCGCTCATCTTGCGGACCTCCAAACCAAGGGCTCTTGGTCGACACAAGAGTCCCAGCTCCACATCAACGTGTTAGGGCCGTAAGGTTGGCGCTGAAAGCCTTCCTACCGGTGATAGCTGGTCAAGTTCTTACAGTCCAGACAGACAACACAACCTCCATGCACTATACAAACAAGCAGGGAGGCACGAGGTCACAGATCCTGTCGCAAGAAGCCCAACAGCTTTGAGCATGGGCCTTGCACTACGGGGTGCAGATCAGGGCAGAGCATCTTCCAGGAGTGGACAATGTCCTAGCGGACAGGCTAAGCAGAGAATACACAGCGTCCCACGAGTGGGAGCTGGACGAAAAAGGAACCCAACGGATATTTGCCTTATGGGGCCATCCGCAGATGGACCTTTTTGCCACCAGGAACAACAAAAAATGCAAGAGATTTGCTTCAAGATACCCAGAGCACCAATCACTGGGAGACGCGTTCTCAGTGAATTGGTCGGGGAAGTTCCTCTATGCCTTCCCAGCCATTCCCCTCATGTCGAGGGTACTTCCCAGGGTAAAAGAACAGGATTGTTCTTTGATTCTAATTGCACCGGATTGGGCACGGCAAGTCTGGTACCCGATGCTGAGGCATCTATCCTGTCAACCCCCGATTCGTCTCAAGACACATCAATATCTACTGACACAACAGAACCACAAGGTCCTCCACCACGACCCGAGGAGCCTGTCTCTCAAAGCATGGTTCCTGAGCAGCGCAAACTGATGCACCTAAAGTTACCATCAGAATGCTGGGATATCATCAGGGCCGCTAGAGCCCCGTCCACGCAAGTCACCTACACCAGGAAATGGACCAGGTTTTCCAAATGGTGCGAGACCTCACGGCCTCGGTTAATCAGATTCTGCCCTACTTGTTGCACCTGGCTAAGTCAGGGCTCTCACTGTCCTCTATCAAGGTCCATCTGTCAGCCATAGCGGCTTACACAGTAACCGCGGAGACGCAAGCCTTACTTTCCTTACCAGCGGTTAAAATCTTCCTGAAAGGACTGATGCGTACTTATCCGCCTACACCTACACCAGTTCCGGACTGGAGCCTCAACACCGTCTTAACAGCCCTCATGCAACCTCCCTTCAAACCCATACACAGATGCGAAATGAAATTCTTGTCCTGGAAGACATCTTTCCTGATAGCCATCACATCAGCCAGAAGGATCAGTGAGTTACAAGCTTTGTCTTCTGAACCCCCGTTTACTTTATTCCAGAAGGACCGCGTCATCTTAAGGCCTCACCCGAAGTTCCTCCCCAAGGTACTTTCGGAGATGTCGTTCACTGAGCGCATTGTTTTACCAACCTTTTTCCAGAATCTGAAGCGGAAAGAACATTACATTCTCTAGACGTTGCTAGAGTGTTGAAGTTTTACTTGCAAAGAACCAAGGAGTTCCGCTCCTCAAACCGGCTATTCATTTCTTTCTCTGGCCGTACCAAGGGTCAGCATATATCTAAACAAAGTCTGGCACGCTGGGTATCGTCCTGCATCACCCACTGCCATCAGTTGAAAGGCGACCCTTTAACTAGACCGCCGTCTACGCACTCCACCAGAGGAAGGGCGGCGCCAACAGCATTCCATGCAGGGGTGGCATTGAAGGACATATGCAGAGCCGCCACGTGGAGCACTCTGCATACTTTCGCCAAACACTACTGCCTGACTGAAGATACCAACAAAGAATCTGCAGTTGGACAGGCAGTGCTCCGCCATCTCTTTGTATAAGGTAGGACCAGCCTCCTTTCCCACCTTTCCCGAAGTATGTAACCGTTGTGTTGCTGCATGGTAAAGGTTTGATCAGAAATATGTTTTTTCTGTATTTATGCATATATATATATAATGGTGGCATGTTTTAACTGCTTGGTATTCTATTCAAGCATCCGAATCTATGAAAGATCCAATGCTGGAGAAGTCTTAGTTACTTACCTGTAACTGTATTTCTCCAGCATTGGTATCTTTCATAGATTCACATGCGCCCGCCCGCCTCCCCTGAGAGGCTGCTTCTATGCTCGGCATCCATCATACTGTAATCTCTACGGTTCAAAATCTAAAGATGGCTGCCGGGGGCGGAGCTTAAGCCCTGCCACCTCATTGGCTGGGGCCATAAAGGACCAAAGTTAGGTGGAGGGACTACACAATGAAATGGCTCATAGGCCATAATGGGCTATGTACATGCACTGCTAGGTAGCAATGTGTGTATATTCAAAAAAAAAAATATTATTAAATTTATCACCGAGGATTCAAGCATCTGAATCTATGAAAGATACCAATGCTGGAGAAATACAGTTACAGGTAAGTAACTAAGACTTCCCCCCCTTTCGTTACTTAAGTAACAAATACTTTAAATCCTCCAACCTCTTGCATTCTTCCTCTTCAGCTACAGCGTCATCCCATGCAGGGGTGCCTTTTATGGGCATCCATGCTCTGCACACTCCTCGCAGGCTTTCTCCTCTCCTAGCATATTCGTCCGGGGTGCAGGTCAGATATATACAACCACTGTCCCCTTCTAAGTCCACCCACACCTCCTCATACCATTCAAGTATACGGGGCTCTTTAATTGTAGTGTGCCATAGCCTATCTACTATATCCCCGCTGTGGTACATGGGCACCATCTGGAATCTTGATGTGTTATCTATTCCTGTACTTCCTGCATGTTTTGTATCATACCGCGGGCGTTGCCCATTGTCACCATCATCATGGCACCATTTGGTACCGCGTTAGCACAACATCGAAGACCCACCTGGCACATGCAAAAAATAAAAAGGAGGAGCACTACTGCCGGCATCAAAAATGTAACCGTCATTCCCAGCCATGATGGGACCCAGGAGAAGATGTTGTCGAACAATGTGCTTTCTTCTGCTCCACCTTCCATTTTCATTCTTTCTCCTAGGTTATGTACTGCTTCGATCACATGGGACAAGGAACCATTATCCGCGTCTTCGGAAGGTACGAAAAGTACAGCAGGCACTTCCAATTTTTTTGCAAACACCTCCGTCCATTGCTGTCAACAGGTCCAAGACATACCTATTTTGCATGTTCATTAGCCGCAGTGCTTGTAGTTCCACCTTTATTACGTTAAACCCTTCTTTAGTGTCATTCGCCAGCTGGATCAGCTCCCAGCGTGTTATTTGGAGCCATTTTGCATTTGCTTGTGCCTGAATGCTAGGGATGAGGGAGGCAAAGAAAGTTTCTGCAGAGCTGAATAATCGATACCTATCTGGGATCTGTGCCAGCAGCTCTGATGATGCTTTTGATATGTAGTTCGATGATTGTTTCTTCCGTGACAGCACCTCCTCCTTGTTACCGGAAGAGAGGGCATATACTTGTGACTCTGCAGTTGGCTGGGCCTCATTCTGATGAGGTCTTTCTCGCATTTTCTTGCTCCCATCAATGTGGCTTTCTGGTATCACCATTAGTGCGGAGTGTAGGGTGGCCAATGAGCAGCTGCCACCCCAGGATTGTGGGAGGTGCAGGTATGCCTGGTTGCCACATACCCAATAAGTGTCCATGAGGGCTGCTGTCCCCTTTCTCATATCTGGGATGGTGAGGGTCTTGTTGCAATTGTTGTTTACCCCCATGATTATTTTCCTGTCTCCCTTAAAGCACAGTTCATAGTTTATTTCTTTCTGTAGCTTGAAGGGCTTTTCAATGGCCGTCACCCAAGTCAATTTTGAGATGTGCTCCTTCCAGACTGGTGTGCAAGTTTTTTCTATCCATTGCAGTTTCTCTGGTGCCACACCTCGCAGCGCTTCGGCTTTGCACATTATCTCTTCATCTTTCCACTTATTTTCTGAAAACAGTGTCCCTTGTATTATAAAAAATGGTTCCTCCAAACATATCACTCCTACCGCCTTTGGATAACATGTCTTCTCATTCTGCAGCATTTTAAAAGTTACCTCATGTGCCTGGAAGGTGTTCTTAATCCTGCACAACGTGAGATGAAGGAGACACTGGGCATAGACAATAGGCAACTCTTTGGGCAGCAGTACTTTGGGTGTACCTGAAGCATGGGGAATGAGGGAGCAGACATAACAGTTTTCATTTGTTGTTTGCTTAGCTGTTGCACTCATGTCCGCATACCATTTGTTTGTCTGGTGGGGGTGTCATGGGTCTTCCATTTTGTCTAATCCCAACCCGTAATATTCGTCATATTTTCTCCTTCCCGCCTCCCTTTTCCTTCTGTTATTTCTAAGATATTTCCCAGCTTCATGGGCGAAGAACAGTGTGGGTCCCCCTTTCTCCCCTACGCCCCCCTTTTCTCAGTCATCATATAATGCTTCATATCTCGGTGTCATTTTTTCATTCTCCTTCTTCATGTTATCTAGCAGTGTGTTTTCTGTTGCAGGAGTGGGCGCGCTGGTGGGGGTGTTGTACAACCATGATAGAACAGAGGGGTTACGATCATTTAAACTATGGGCATTGTAATTAGAGGGTTTTGGTGCGGAAGTTGTGCTGTTTTGCGTTTTCTCCTGCAATCTTTCATTTGGCGAGATAGCAACATTGGGTTGTGTCGTGTAATAACCCCATACCAGTTTAGATCTGTCCCATACCAATAAATCACCTTCTTTAGTATTTAAAATTGTTGTTTCATTTGTCACATTAATCCCGTTATTCCCTCCCCCCTCCATCTCGATAGAGATGAACGCTATAAACCAATACGTAACCAGGCCAAACAGTATTGTAAAAAATAATGTAATGCATACAGACAATCCACACTCATACGAATATCTACAACTTTCAGCTAAAACCTCTCTATATCTAATAAATCTATCCGTTGCAGGCTGCCCGTTCGTTGCCATGGTAGTTCCTGTTTGAGATATAAAAGTGCATTAAGTTCGTGCATGTAAACATTTCTGTTGGCACTGTTTGTGCCAGAAGGTCGTGGAAGGGAGATGGGTTGGGTAGGGGAGGAGGGAAGGTGGGAGATGTACAGAGAAGGGAGCAGACAATATACATATTTTTCACATCGTTATTTACACTTGAGAGTTTTTTTTTTTATTTATCTCCATCGATAACCTGTAATATAACTTCTTTTGTTAACGTTTCTTGTCTATCAGTTACATTCCTCCACTCACTTGTTCACGTTCACTCATAATCTTCATTAATTTGTTTGCTGTTGTCTGTGTCTCCTCATCCACCTCTTCCTGTATACTATTATATGCCTTTCGCACATCCGTCAAATGTATCCAGTATTTGAGCCCCTTTACTTTTACAGCTGTAGGGGTACAAAACACCACTTCGTACGGCCCATGGAACCTTGGGGCATTCCACCGGCGCACAAAGCTCCGGACATAAATGAACTCCCCTGGCATTAATTGTCCCTGTACTTCGTGTTCGGCATGGGACACTGTCATGCTTCCCTCTTCCCTTGTGAATGGTGGTGAGAGCTGCTTTGAGATTGCACGCGCTGCCCTAGTTAGCTTCTTCAGGTATTCTGTGAACTCATCTCCCAATATCGTGGCACTTCTGTGTGCATCTGAGTGTTGGCGTAGTGGGGAATGTGCAGTGTGCATCCGTCTCCCCGTCACTATTTCGTGCGGGGACAGATGGTGGTCCTTGCTCGGCTGATTCCTCAGCTCAAATAGCGCAAGGGGTAAACAGTAGATCCAGTTTTTCTTTAACGAAAAAAACACAATTTAGACAGTCTCCCTTTTAACAGTCCGTTCATATTTTCGACAAGGCCATTACTTTGAGGATGATAAATCGAGCACAATTTATGTTTTATCCCCAATAACGTGGTCACTTCTTTGAAGAGCTCCTTCACAAAGTGAGTACCGTTGTCTGAGCGAATTACGTCGCAAATTCCCCAACGCGGGAACACTTCCCTCACTAGGAACTTTGCAGCGCTTTTAGCATCAGGTCACGCACATGGGCCTGCTTCCACCCACCTCGAAAATGGGCATACAACCACCATAATGTAGCGCGCCCCATTACACCTTTCCCCATATCTGCGTATTCAATGTGCAGTTCTCTGAATGGCCCTATGGGTTTTGGAATTGTCCCCCTGAGGGTTCGTAGTGTCATTCCAGAGTTATATATTTGGCACGTTGTGCACTCCATTGTCAATCTCGATATGTGTTCCTGGAGCCATGGCACGAACCAGTCTTCTTGTATCTCTGCTGCAATGTGTTGTTTGGTGTTATGCGCAGGAAAGTGTAATTGCTGAAATGCTATCTCTAACAGTTTGACGGGCATTACTACTTTTCCTGAGTTATTTTGTCGCCATAGTAAGTCTGTTGCCGATTGGCTGCACCCTCTTTTTTCCCACACCATCATTTCATCGCCACTGGCCCCTTCCTGCAGCTCTAGTATTTGTGATATGGGCATGGCATTGTATCCTTCTGGGAGTTCTTTGTTCGTCTTGTGCTGTAATATGTACTCACCTGTTCCACGTTTTTCAAAATACGAGGCTTCCTTGGCAGCAGCGTCCGCTGCCGCTTTCCCCAAAGACACAACGTCTGTGTTGGATGTATGTGCTTGGCACTTCACTATTGCTACCACTGTTGGATCTTTTAGGGCCTCAATCAATTCTTTCAGTAGTTCAGCATGTTGCACTGGGGTCCCATCTGCCCTTCGAAACCCTCTCCGCCCCCACCTGGCTGATCCTCCATGTACTGTCGTCATGTAGGCTGGATCTGTGTATATTGTTACTGCACAACCTTTAGCTGCATGTAATGCTTCTATTAGGGCAATAAGTTCTGCTGCTTGTGCTGAGAAATGTGATGGAAGGCAATACTGTGCTAGTACTTCATACTCACCTTCTTCTAGCCTCACTACTGCCAATCCCACATGTTTCTCTCCTGTGTCCATGTCAATCGATGCTGATCCATCCACAAAGTACACCTCCCCTTCGCTCAGGGCGTTTTCGCACACCACCGTGTCCTCCCCTGTTTCCCCTGTGTAAGTTGCACAATTGTGTTCTTGCATGTCCTCTAGTGTGCACGGTTCTGTGATGAATGTTGCCGGGTTTACTGTCCTGCACCGTACCACGTGAATATTGGCGCTGGACAATATTATTTCATAGGCAGTTGCTCGCTGTGTGGTCAGTGTACTTTTTGATCTTTCGAGTATTGCAAATAATGAGTGTTCCACGAACAACGTGACAGGGCACCCCATTACTATTGTGGCACTTTTCTCAATGGCGAACGGGGCGGCCGCGAGAGATTGCTCGCAAGTGAAGTGGCCTTGCATCACCGCATCCAATGTGCCATTATAGTAAGCCAATGGTTTGTGTCCTAGGGAAGTCTTTTGTGTCATGAAGGTTCCCTTACAATGTGAGAACAGGTAAAATTTGCGCTCATAATCAGGATTGGCGAGTACTGGAGCACTCGAAATCAGCTCTTTTAGTGACTTAAACGGGTCACTCATCTCTTCTGACCACTCTATTTTCCTGTTCTCTTGTTGGGCCTCCATGAGTGCTTGCAGTAATGGCCTAGTGTAGGCTGCATAATCTAATATCCATGCTCTACAATAGTTACATTCCCAAGAATTTCTGCTTTTCCTTCACTGTTGTGGGTTCTCTCACTGACCTTATTGCTTCCACTCTGTCAGGTATTATTCTTTTCCCGTCTCTTGATATCAGCTGCCCCAGGTACAGCACCTCTGTCTGACAGTATTGTAGCTTTCCCGTGTCCACCGTGTACCCTTTATTCGCCAGCAGCGTCAGAAGTGTTACTGAGTCTTTTCTGCACGTTTCTTCACTCTGTGCGCAGACGAGCAAATCGTCTACGTACTGAATGATCGTGCTTTCAACTGATAAATTACCCAGGTCTTCGTGTAGTATGCGGTTGAATATGCTTGGGCTTTCACAGTATCCCAGAGGTAATCTGCAATGCTTGTATTTCTTTCCCCCTAATGTGAATGCTGTCAGGTATCTGCTCTCTTCTGCCAAGGGGATGGAGAAGAATGCATTTTTCAAATCAACCACTGTGAAATGTGATGCCGCTTTTGGGATGCTGCATAATATCGAAGCAGGGTTCGGAACTAAAGGGAACTCTTTCTGTATGACGTCATTTAAGGGGCGTAAATCCTGGATCATCCTCCAAGCCCCTCCCTTTGCTTTTTCGATCGGGTAGATACAGGTGTTACATGGGGAGTTTGAAGGCACTATTATCCCCTGTGCTAACAATGCATTTATTGTCTCTTTTATCCCTTCCTCACCTTCGCGGGACAATGGATATTGTTTCACTCGGGGCAAAATTGCCCCTTGTTTGAGCTTTATTACCACTGGTGTCACTCCATGCAACAACCCTACATCGTGGGGGCCTGTTGTCCACAAATTGTTCGGCACCAGTCGCATGTCATCGTCAAAAAAGGACGGTGGCATTCCCACCACTGCCATCAACTGGACAGGAATTTGTCTAGTCTGAATCAAAATGTCACAGGGCATTGCTATTTCCATTATTATCTCGCCATCATTTTCCGCATCAGAAAAGAGATCCTCATCAGATAAGTCCCGTAGGGCAATATTAGCGTTGATGCACAGTACAGTGCACCTTTCACACCCATCTATGTCCATCCCAATTACTGCAATCCTCTTGCTGATACCTGAACGGCGTGCAGGTCTAAGGATACCACTGACCCTGGTGCTATGTCTGGGTGCACTATTGGGCGGAAGATAAATTCTGTGGGTATTTTCCACCCCAACTTTTTTAGCTCGGGGACTACCTGGGCCAGCTTTTTTAAGCCTTCAATGAACATTCTCTCGTCCATTGGCATGCCACGTATTTCCGGTGCCGTTGTCCGAGCCTGCACTACCAGCATTACACGTAATGGGCATATTCCTGGTGTCGAGCACACTATCCCTCTTTCTGTAAATGATATTGTCATGTTAAGCTTGCTAAGAAGGTCCCTTCCGAGCAGGTTTATTGGCGATTGTTCATAATACAGTAAGGGTATCTTTACCGTTTTACCCCCCACTGTCACATCCAAATCTTCTGTGTAAGGAACTTCAATTACAGCCCCAGAGAACCCCTGCGTCTCTAACCTCTGGTTAGATAACGGAAACCGGCCCTCCCAAATACATGATTTCTCTGCTCCCGAATCCACCATGAATATGAACTGCTTGTCTCCTATCTGCGCCCCTACCAATGGTTCCTCCGCTGCATCGTAGGTTGTAGATAGTACAGGACACGCAAGTGTTCTCTGTGGGCTGGCCTATGCTGGTTGTCTCATTGTCCCCCCCCCCCTGGTTGAACACACTTCCTGAAACTACTGACACACCACTATAGGGGGCTGGTGCTGGGGCTCCATTTGCATTTGTTGCGAAAGGGTTGCCTGTGGCGTAGTGCATAGTGTTGTTGTTTTGTGGGTGATTCTGTGTTCTGTAGTGATGCCCTTGCCTTTGCTCTGGATACCCCTGCTCTTGTTTCCTTTGTTGTTGTCCCAGTGGGAGGCCATATGGGCTTCCCGGGTGAGGGTGGCCATAGTGTTCTATCTCTGGAAATCCATTGTTTGTTCTACTCCTGCACTCTCTGGAAACGTGCCCCCACCTCCCACAGTTCCAACAGCTTCCCTGTGCACCTCTTGGACCTTGCCATCCACTTCCTCCCATTCCCCCGTACCCCTTTCCACCCCCTCTACGACCACTGTACCCCCCTCATCTCCCTCGAGGGGCCCACTCTTGCCACTGCGGACCTCCACTCTGCTCCTGCTCGTTCCACTGCCGTTGCCCTGCTCCTGCCCAATTCGTTGCCATCCTCCCCTGTATTGCTACCAGCCCCTCCTCCTCCTCGTCTCCCTCCCTGCTGTGTGGGAGCGCGGCTACAGCTGCAGCGACCTTCATCAGCTTCGTTTGTACTAATTTTGCCTCGTCTGCCAATCTTTTCTGCGCTATTTCCTTTTCCCTCTCTTTTATTCGTTTACAGTGGTGAACTATTATGCTCTGTATTTCGGGCCATCCTTTTGCTTCAATACCTGCGATTTTGCTTTTTGTACCTCTTTAGGGAGCCCCCTCTTCATTATGAAATAGAATAATGATGTTGATTGATACCAGGGCGTGCCCGTTTCTGCTCTCCACATCTCTTGGACCCGAAAAATGTAATCCATAGCATCTTCCCTGTCGTTCATTGTACATTGCATTACTGACTGCAAATCTGGGGTGTCTGGGAACGTCTCTCTTAAGGTGTCCCCCACCCTGGCACGTACTGTGTTAAAAGAGGCGCCATCGTGGCGATCGCAGTCTAAAGTTACTCCCGGGAAGCCAGCCTTTACCCATACTCTGTCAGCTTGATCCCCGACTGCTGATACTAGCAGACTCTTCACATCACCTATTGCTAGAGGTACCCCGGCTGTGTGTTTCTAGAATGCATATATCCACTTGCTTGCCCCTCCTGATAGCGGGGGCAATGACTTTAACAAATTGGCTTTATAAAGGTATGTAATTTGGCCTCCCTCCTTCGCGGTGTATTAGTGGGAGTTGCAACCTCCCCTTTGTTGTCGTATCTGCACTCACCTTCATTCCGTTTTTTCCTAGTGGTGCCATTTTCCCCAACCTATTCCTTAGTCGTCCTGCCCACTCTTCTTCCATGGTTCTCCCTGAACATGCGCCATCCAACCCCTCACTTCCTCCTCCCATTGCAATGCTTAGCCTTTCACTTTCCTCTAAGTCTTCTCCTATATCACACAATAGCTCCTCTCTACCTCCTGTCGTCCTTGTCTCATCGTCAGTGCGCTCCTCCCTCCCCTCTAGTTCAATTATTCGGGCCGGTTCTTCTTGTATCCTAAACAATATTTCCCCCTTCTTCCACCCTTCTTCAATGGTTTTATTCTCACTCTGCGCTCTTGATGTGGGCTCTGACCTAGCAGCATTAATCACAGTCTGTTCACATATACTTTTTATTCTTGAGAGCTCATCTTTTGCTATAGAGAGCCTGGACTCCAGGTCTTCTGTTAGTTTCTCTATGTTCACTATTGGTGTACTTACCTGGTCTCGCTCTCTATGACTCTCATACGTGGGGGTGGTGTTGGCCCTTGAGTGGTAGCGGTTGTTGTTGGGGGTACATATGTTGGGTCACTGTATCCTTCTGCGGGCACTGGCTTATTTAGTATTGGGTACAACCTAGTTATCTCTACCGGTGGCTCCCCTTCTGGCAACATCTTGTCATCTTTTGGTATCAGTAATGGATTGTCAGTGGTAGATGGCAGATCAGTACCTAATTCCCTTTTCTTAGGCGGGGGTACCTCTTCAAACAATCTCCATAGGTCTAATATTTCTCTCCTATTATTTAACTGCTTCCCCTTGTATTTCAAACAAATGCATGTAGCTACCATATCTAGGACACTCTTGTCAAATGATCCCCCTTTGGGCTATATCTGGGGTAATCCTTCCCCCTTCAGCTCTGTGATCCACTGATCGTGATATTTCTTGATGCGTTCAGCGTACCCAGGTAGATTCTTACAAATATGTGATAATGGTGTTTCTGCTCCCATAGTTCGTGGTTGCTCGATACTGATGTATATTTGTATATATCTATGTACAGATGTATCACCAGATGTATCTAAGTATTTGTGTATTACTGCGCGTGGGGACCTGCGTGTGTTTCCGCCACCTGTACAATATAAGAATGGCCGCACACAGCCTCTATTCTGCATGCTTTAGGGGGCACATACAAAAGCAAACCACCCTTCGTACACCATCAATATCTTCAGCAACTTTACCCAAAGAATCAAAAAGAAACAATCACTTTACCGCATTACACTTTTCTTTGTAAAATCTCTTCTGGTCACACTTACCATAACCATACCATAATTATGCACTTATGACCACCTTTACACATTCATCGTAACAAATATGTTCTGGAACATACGATGCTTACACACCCATAGGCAACACTCTATTCATAGCTCAATTTGTAATCCCTTTCTTCCCTTGGCAGCTGTCCCTTTCCGTCTTAATCTGATATGAATTTGTTTTCTAGTTTTGACATAAACTCATCTCTCTACTTAGATTCTTTTTTTTTTTTGTACTAACCCTGTTTTTTTTTCCATAAACCCAGAGAGAAGAATAGAAAGAATAGCAGTCACTAATGTATTCACCGTGTCTTCCTTTACCAGACACCTTTATTTCATTTTCCACTTCTTCATATATTCCCAGTACTAGTCAAGATAGCACTATGCGGCGCCGCCTTCTACCCCCTCGCGGAGCTAGGTTCCCGTCTCTTAATCTCTTTTTACCTCTTAATCCTAATGGCCATATGCAAAGAAAAAGTAAAAGTCTAGAATGGTCCTTAGCAGTCCCAAAATGTCCCCTTCCAACCAACCTCGTTCCCTGTCCTATATTTCCTCCCCTTCTACTTTTATGGTCGCTCGCACTTAATACTCATGTGCCCGTCTTGAACCGAGAGTCTCCAAACTGGGTCCGTCCAGGCAGTGTTGCCGTACGCTCAACGGTCAGCCCCGGCTCCGGCGAGCGGTACTCAAAGGGGATTTTTCAACCGGGATCCCGTACCCTCTCTCTGTTGAGTGCGCACTTCTGAGCGTACCGGTCGCCGTTGGCGGGCAGCCTTCCGGAGCCAGCGCACCGTGCGTATCCCTTTTCGACCGGAGATTTTCGTGCCAAAGGGGACGGTAGGGGTATATATATGTTAGCAGAAAATAATAATCACACTTTCGGGGTCACCACTGAATGCGAGCGTCCCCCAGATAGCACGATCCTCCACCACAATGAGATACAATAATGGACTCTCCCAAGATGGGAATAAGACTAGGACAAAGTGCGGGTGAGCTTAAATGGGAGTTTATCAATCAGAATAGGGCATGCAAAGGACTCTGCAAACTCTGAGAGCGCGCTGTCTGACAATAGCAAAGACAGGCGTATATATTTACAAAAAGCCTCATAAGAACCTATATGCTATAGGGGGCACAAGTTCTTGGGGATTGGGTGGCGACGACTAACTATAGGTGCTGCTGCGATGTGGTTTGCGTGGTCGGTGGACGTCACTGGTTATCCTCGTGGGCTGGGCTGGGCCGGGCAGTTCAGCTGGGCTCATCCGGACGGTGTTGTTGTGCCAGCCGTGACCAGTGTCAGTGATGAACGTCTTTCCTGACTTTCTGCCCTAAGGCCACGCACACCGCAGTCATTCAACATTGCAATATTATCTTCTCCGATAAATCTTCCAATAGGTTATTCTACAGGTTAATGCAACACAGGAAGAATGCACCTAGAGTAGGGTCTTTTGGTGATACATCAATACATGGTTACCATCGTCCTGTTGACCGGGTATCATAGGTCGCGAGGTTGGGTCTTGGGGCATGGGACGGGCTGTCCGAGTTATCATGTCTCGTTAGAAGTCATTATGAATGTGTTCTTGTAGTGTTGCTATAATATTGGGTGTCCTAATTTTACAGGGGCCATTAACCTAAGGTGAGCCGGTGGGTCGTGGAGCCTAAGAAAGGGCGCCTTTGGATCTGTGTTTTAAGGCCGGGGTTTATTGCTGGGTTGTAAATAATTCAGGTGGCAGGCCGTGGCCTTGGGTGCTGCGGGGGAATGTGAATGTTTGAAGCGGCCGAATTGGGGGAGGTGGAGCAGAGCAGCACAGGCCTCTGCTTTTTCATCTGGCAGGCTTCAATGGGAGGAAGGGGGAATGGCCTTGCATATGCTCACAAAGGTATTTTCCTCGTGTGTTGCAGATTTAAGAGAAAGAGACAGAAAACTTTCACATAATATACAATACGCATTGAGTCTTTTCAAAGCTTATGTTTTGACATTGTTAGTGCCTTTCAATGGCCATTTCAAACGCGTTACCTATACGCTAAGTATTTAACAACCACAACATTTTGTTACATTTCTATACATGTGCGGTAAGCGAGGTAGTAGTAAGGTTGGTGGAGCATGCAGGAACAACCCGCTAATAAGACTGACGGCAGTGGCACATAGTGAGCTTGGACGTACATATGGTGCATTTTCGTGCACCACTTACATGAGCTTTCAATAGGGTTGTATTTGTCTTCCTTTGCACTCTAGCAGCATTATTTCAGTTATGGCATGGGACCTTGGGGTGCAGTCTGCTCGGCGAAACACATAACATGAAAACCCCCGGGACACTTTTACTATTTGCGCATAGCTACGGGGATGTGGGTACTTCATCCCGAATGTCATATGAGCACACATTCTGCCATTTTCATGGAGGTTACAGGTTTTTAGTCAGAAAGGTCATGAAGAGAAAAGTTTCATCACAGGTGGTTTCCTCATTAGTATTTGGGGACTCTGCTTTTGTCAGGGGACCATTTTACAGTTCTTTTCCACCCCAGCCCTGCTGGCCGGGTCATACTGGGAACAGCGATACACTGCGGAAGGTGAAATGCTAGTGTTGGTATCTAACACTAGCTCATGTCCGTCTGTTCGTGGGAACGGGCTCTCAGCGGATCTGCGGCCACAGGGATAAGTGAAACTCTCCAAGGGTGGGGGCCGCGCTGTGGTGCACAGGGCTCAACCCATCTTTATTTCACAAAATGGTTTCCAGGGCCTAGCTAAATACAGCATGTTTGGTCAATGTCTTCAGCCAGTGGCCCACCCACCACCTGGGCCCTGGTGGCAGGGGGAACCCCTGACGAGCCATGGACTTCACAGGGGGGAGAGGATGCAGGGGAGGAGGGGGTCTCTTGGACCAATCCTCCCATACACAATGCCTGACATTGGATATTTTCCCTCTCGTATACATGAACGAGTAGCCCCAGTGTCTACTAAAAAAGAAAAAGGTGTGCCTCCTATTATCACATCAATCCTTGGTTCCTCTTGGGGGTCTGGTGTCACTGATAGTACTGAACACATCAAGTTGCCCTGCGAGCTATCCTATTGTGGGTATATGCATACCCCTGTACCTGTGAAAGGATTCCCCCCTAACACAGTGGCACCTCCTATTCTGGGTGTCAGTAATTTTCCTGTGTTTGCATACTTTTGTGTCTGCATGGGGGTGTGTTGTGACTGCCCTTGCGGTGGATTCATTTGCACTTGCTATGTCTGTTGCATTTGCAGTGCTTGTGTCTGATACATTGTCTGATCTTGGGCAAATCCTCCCTAGTTTGTGTGCTACATGGTGGAGGATAAGCTGCCCCCCTCTTGAGAATTGGCCATTCTGTACATTCTTTTGGCTCCCACATACGCGTGCAATGTGTCCTGTCATCCCACTTCCTTTCCTTCTCCCTAGCCCCTTGATGCCTGCACTGGTCTTGTTCACACTCTATTAAATATCTATACAATACAAGTTCAAAATACAGGAGAAGCCCATCTGACTGGTCCCCCTTGGTTGAATACGTCTTGCGCATTCTGATTCTCATTCTGTGCATTTTGAAACCCACCTTGATTGTTTTTTTTAATCTAGCCCTTCCTCTATAGGCCATGCCTCTGCCTCTGCCTCGTGGCATGAACCCATTCTCTCCTTGGTCCATTGGGTGCTGATTATTTGCCTGTGATGTACCCACTGCTTGCTGCATTCCCAATGCTTCTCCGCTTGTCAATACCGCCCCTTCCATGACAGATTTTGACAATTCTTTCTGAACTACCTTGGCTTCCTCAATTTAACTTGCCTCATCTTTCTTCTTGTTTTTCTGTTGCAATAGCCGACGGTGGTGCACTATCATCAGCTGGATTTCAGCCCATGGTTTTGCCTCCATTCCCACTTGCTTTTTCAGTTGCCTCTGTACTGGCTTGGGCAATCTTGGACATACAGTGTGGTAAAATACTGCCACCGTTTTCTCCCACGGCTCCCACGTTTCAAGAGTCCAATGCTCTGGAATATCCTGAATGTAAGCAATACGGTCTTCATCTTCCTTCATCTTACGTTGCATGATTGCACCCATATCTGATGTGTCCGGATACTGCACCCTGAGAGCCCTCCAAACGTCTGTGCTGCAATTATTAAACAGTACTCCATTGTGTGTTGTGTTCTGTGCTGTCACACTTGAATAGCCTGCTCTCCTCCCTATGTCATCAGCTCTTTCTCACAAATGGCTGCCAAGAGACCCTTAATGTTCCCTATGGCCAATGTATTTCCTCCTGTCATTTTTTCCAATTCATAAATCAATTTTTCCGCACCCAAAGTCAAACTCCGAGGTTTGCATCTTAAATTATCCTTATCCATCTGTGGCCATGGAATATACGGACAAACAGTGGTTGTTCCCAAAGGGTTTGGGAACTCCCGTCCCCTGCACATTGTCAAATATCTGTAAATACAGATCAATAACTTAGTGGAGTTTAAATACTCGTTCTGTACATTGTTTTAGGAAACATTTTTCAAATGGTGATTATAGTAGATAGTTAATGTGGTAAATAACCATTTTCATAGACCAAAGTTTAAAAAAAAAAACTAAATTACAAGTATTTTGTACAAAGTACATGGTGATGTCCAACGCGTTTCGAGCTTTCCACTCTTCTTCAGGGGCAATGGCACCATTTTTCAATTTTTCTATAGAGGCAAAAGAACATAAATCATATTTTAACAAATTATATAAGTTCATCTAGTGTATATACACTTTAAAGACTCAGAATATTAACAATAAACCAACATTGTAGCAAGTAATATCAACCTGATAAGTAATATTGGAATTCAAATACCAATAACAGATTCCATAGACCAGACATTGTAATAGTCTCTTGGGACAAAAATAAAGCATCAAATGGTTAACATGTCATATAACACAGTATTCTCTTTTGAGGCAGGTCCTGGATCACATGAGAGAGGTAAGTAATGCACCTGTACCTGGTTAGTTAAGTCATGGGGCATCTATCAGTCCAAATGTGGCATGATATATTTGGAGAAAGCATGGAAATGGAGCTTACGATCAAAGGTAGAGTGTACGTGAAGAGGTAGGATTAAAGAAGTGCTTCAAAATGGTTTATCCAAATTTCTTTCCTAAAGTTGGAGTCTCTCTAAGGTAAGAGAAACGTAAAAATTGTCAAGAAAACGGTCTAGGTATTAATTAAGTAAGCGTCAAAAAAATAAGGATAAGGTAACTTACATTTCGCCCAAGAAATGAGTTGCTACATTTTTCAGTCCACCAAATGGTTGGTATTGGCTGTAACAAGGTGGCTACCGCAAGCGGCAATCAGCTAAGCAGCAGGAAAAGAGAAAGAAAAATATGGGTATATCACTGTAGCGACCTAAAGAGTAGAGGTCTAACAATTTGTGCGAGAGAGTTTGGATAACTTACTTGGATCGAGGAATGATCAGGCTTAGAGTCTTCATGGTGGGTCACATCTGCCAGGTTGGATATGCGACCACTCCGTGAAGATTCCCCTTTTATACCGATATCTGTCGGCTGTAGCGATGACCATGCACGGCAATAATGCCTAAGTGCGCATGTGCGTAGTTGTGTAAACGTTGTTTACTTCAGGTGAGGTCAGGGGAGCTGAAGGCTCAACACCTTCCTCCCTACACTGGTTAACTATCCACCCTTTGGGTGGCGGATCTTCCCTTTCTTCTTGATACATTTTCCAAAGCTCTAAAATAGATAGGCTTTTCTCCAATTTCTTCCCTGTGTATGCAGCCTGCAAGTATGTGTTGTAATACTGCTTTTGACATTGATTCCCCTTGTGGCCATGGCATGAATATCTTATCTGCCGTGCCTTTCACCCATTCCGCACTATACTGTTTGAGCTTGGGCATATGCTTTGGTAGTGTCTTGCATAGATGCATCAGAGGAGTGTCTCCTGTTGAGACAAGTCTCAATTGACTGTCAATACTTAACAGACTTCATAAAGCACCTTCACCAATTTTTCAATACATTTAAAACAAATAATATGAGCTCTCGAAACCTCTATTTTGTCAATTATCTCTGGATTGTTACCAATCACTTCCCTAGATAAATAGTATAACGTCTTGACTTTTATCTCAATTCTTTCACAACTTTTCGTATCGCTCTTTGACACCTTATTTCAACAGATTAGTCGACTTTATACATTTACTAAAAATACTCTGTAATCAGCTTTTTTCTCTCCGCCCCTAATAAAAATATCCTGTCACAGGATTTAACTCGTCTCCTTGTATGATCCTGTTCATATGTAGCCTAGGGACTCTGACTGGATTGTGAAACCACCTCTTCTCGACCCCCTGACGGTTTCTGGCCACTATCTCTTTCTCCACACAATATTTCCTGTTACTCCCGTTACTTTAAAATTACTAAAACCCTGTTCCCTTATCCCCTCAATCTACTCAACATTCGCTCGTTTGACTCAAGGCCTCGGTATCGTCTCCTCCTCCAACCGACTACTTTTGCATTACATCTGCAAAGCGCTTATGGAAACCAGGTAGTGATTTTGTCAGAGGAACCCTGGCCACCGTCTCAGTTTTCTTGCAAGTTTTCATATTCGGCCGTCTCCTCAGGAAACCCAGCCATCTTCCAGCTAGAAGGCGGAAGATGTCCGATCGTCCGAAATACTTGACCTAACTTAATTGCTGGGTCTAACCATCTTACCACTGCTACCACATGATCTTATGGCCCTTACCAGATAGCGTATTGTGCAGTAAATGGGATGCAGATTAACTCTTGCACCAAATAATCAAACCAACAGAGGAAGCCGGCAAAGTGCATTTACTGTTTTGTTATCAATTGTCTAAAACAGGGAGTTACAACGGACATCAACGCATGTTGCACAGCATAGCTCTCAAAGCATTTAATAAAAAAACAACACTTTTATAAATAAAATTGTCATACGTGACATCATACTACATGGCAATTTAGCAAAAACCTACGGGGAGTTATGGTTGGCTCAAGGGGAACATCTAAGTATACTTTCTATAAGGGATCAGGTTGTGATTGGGTCTCTACAGTCAGGTGGGCAACTTATGCCCACCCCTAGTGCAAGTCATCTTCATTGGTAAATAGATACACGGGTCATAATTGGCTATCAAACTATACTGCTCTTTGTTATATGGCCTTCTATGATTGGTTGGCACGCTTGTGCCCTTCTGTAACATTCGTCTCACTAGCAGCATGTAAACTCATACACCAGGTGTCAGTAGGTGGACTTTACTGTGTCTCCCCACCCAATTAGCCCAAGATCTCTCATCACCCATGCCTTCTGTCATGCAGATTATCTTTGAACTTGGCCTTGCAAAGCATCCTTGCTCCTGAGAATATATGGGAGTGCGAGCATGCGCTATCTTGGTTCTGGACTTGCATGCTCAACTTCTATTTCCATCCTTGGCTAACGTAATAGGAGACTGCGATTCAGTCTTTTTTTTTTTTTAAGAATTTAAATGTATGAAATGAATAAACTTGGCACTCGTGTTATTTCTTTGCACCTTAACAAGGGATGATTCAGCCCCTCAAGCTCACTGTTCTTCAATGATAGGAAACCAGTTCTTGGCTGCTTCAGCCTTGACACCAGACCAGGCAGCTCTGCCAGGCCTTTCAACAATCTCAGCTACTTGTTTGCTATGACACAGCTTCAGCCATCTCTCCATGGGCTTGAGCTTACTAAATTGTGACACTGATATTCAGATTCTATATAATGACGGCACCGCCTGCAGTCTATTCACTGCATATAGCTAGCTTCTAAGATTACTTAGTCTACTTGCGTTGCTGCATCTGTGCAGTTATAAAGTGGCTTGCATTTTCTGCAGTGCTCTTCCCATGAGCAATCTTTATCTTGCATTTGAAAGTTTACTTGATTCTTTACTTTGTCATTGGCTTCTATAAGGTCCATACATTCTCTTCTTTAGCCAGTCATCTCTGCGCATCACACTTGTTTCTTGGAACGTCACCAACTTCTCTTCCTTTCATCTTCATATTCCTTCGAGGATTTCCTCCAAGAGATTGTCATCTCTACGGGGATACATCAGATAGGGTTTTCTTAATGGATACCTTTTGTCAAAGACTCTCTGCGGAATAGGCACAACCACTGGTGTTGTGCATGGCACGATTTCTGGCTTCCAGCATATAGGTAGGAGGGAGGCAGGACTTCCTGCAGAGGCATTAAGCTGCTGCTCTACACTTATCTGCTGCTCGTGCAGCAAAGAAAGAGGGGGCAGAGGAAGGACTGACAGTGTTCATGTGGTGGATTGAGCCCGGAATGGTGGGCTGTGTCATGTGAGTGACGTTGTCGGAGCAGTGAAGTTTAATAGTAAGAGACTGTCTCTTTCATGGAAATAGAAGTTCTTTGATGTTACCGAAATGAAACTTTGTGCTTTGTTGCTCGAGTAGTGAATTAAAGAGTAGACCATAATACCAGCCTACGGGTCTTGAGATAGACTTTAAACATATAATCACATCAAAGATGTACATATAATACTCCCTTACCCCTTGCTGAATTTAAATAAAAGCAAGCATAATACATGGATGGCATGATCAGGGTGCTTAAGGCTAGTAAACTGAAGAGGTGGGGGGTGGTGGAAGGGGGAGGCTGCGTGGTGGCGCTGTGCGATGGCGATTCACCCTAGCAAACCTGATCACGCTGTGCTTTTCTGTTCCTATGCCCCTCTCGGAGGCCATCTTGCACACACAAAGCTCCTAATAGATGTTCATACAACAAAATGAATGTGTTCAAATGCGATACATCTGTCTATCATTATAGTTCAGTAACTATGGCACTCATATCCCTGTTCTGCCTTTTCAATATCTCCCATGTCTTCTTGCAAAAAAGATGGCGATATAGCATTACTTTAGAAATGGCGTGGGCAGGTGGTGCAGTAATACTTTCCTGAAAATAGTCTGTCTTTACACAGGAGATTTAAAGAATTTAAACTTACTGAAAACTGGGGGGAAAACGCAGTCTGTAAAGGGTGCATCGCTGTAGGGAGTTTTGCCATTGAGATGTCTCGGGTCATGTTCATAAGTGCACGCAGGCGATAAAGTGAGCAACATGAAATTCCCTGACAGCTGCAAACATCCTCGGTATTTCCTGTGTCCCTTGGAAAGCTCAATGTGATGCTAGAGCCAATGGAAATAGCCATTCGGTGGCAAAACAGAACTGGACTTCAGATATGCCCATGCCAGCGCTTCATTAAAACAAAAAACAAAAATAGTTCTCAGCGAGAGCTGGCAGCCCCCGGGCTTGGTTTAGCGAGTTCATCTAAATAAAGGCTCAGTGTGAGAGAAAGGATAGGTGCCCCTTCCAGCTGCCGTCTGGCAATGCACCAGTTAGGAACTGGGAACAGGGAGCCCCAGTGGTGGCTGCTGGGAACTACTGCTGGGAACATTTTGTCGTTGGTCACAGCTACTCTCTGCGGAACACAGCTTTTGGTCAGGTGCTGGAGTTGCACTTCCTGCTTTCCTCTTTGAAATAATAAGGGTTGGTGTTCATAGGTCCTCATTTAAATGCATTCGTTTTTGGCATGACATCACAGAACCCATCTGCTCTTCACAGGGGCCTTTTGGGTTCAAATATAGAATTCATACAGGAGTGCTGTAAAATTCGGTAATAAATAATAGCACCCGTTATTATAGACGTGGAAGTGGCAGAACTCTGGCATGAAGTGCTGTGTAAGAGCACACAGTTATTTTTTAAAGAAGCCGCCATTTTACAATCCCCCACATTCATCAGTGAGTTAGTCGGGGTTTGGTGAAGTTGCCTATCCTTCCCCCCACCCTCTTTCCTGCCACTAAAGGACATGACGACTAAGCACGATACCTCTATCCAACAATAAGGGGGTGGGTTGGGGGTGTAAAATGCAAAGATGATGAACTCGCCAGCATCCAGTGTGGCGATCGCAGCGTTCCTAGATGTTGCCATCGATTGTGCCCCCCCCCTGGTCCCCCTTTGACCCATGCAGGCAAAATACACATTAACAAACTATTAACTCGACTTAAAAAGAAAACCCTGAAAAGAAAGCCTATATGTGCCACTATTCAGTTTTACAATACAAGCACTTGCAAAACACTTTATTTTGGAAACCCCATGGTGGCAGGCAGGCAGGCACTTTTAATTGACTGCCTCTTTAAAAATATGCAAAAGTCAAACAAGTGGCTAGGGAACTTAAGAGCGCACCGGTGATGCTCTAGGTGAAATAACTATTGTGTGTTCCTAGATACCATTCACAGTCCAAAAATGCAGGTGTTCCTTTTACACCGCAAATGAGTGAGGAGACTCCGCCTAAAGAGGTGACCACCAACTCCATAGTATTTCTTCCTGGTGGTGCAGGTCACGCCCAAATTCTACATCCCCTGCACCTCTAAAGAATTGATGTCAACGCAGTGCTCAGTGAGGGTGATTTTTTTCATCAGTGGAGCTGTAAACTAAAGCGTAATGATTTGACAGCTCTGGGACATTTTCAATCACTTTGAAGCAGGGGTGTCGCCTGTTGCTAGCTCTGGAAAAGATCCGGGGCTACACTAATGTCCGGACAGTCGGTACTCTGGGCTAGCTAGACTTTTTATTGTAGCCCCTGAGCTTCTATCTGGGGCTACATAGACAAGACCCTGTGCTAAAGCCCCCCCACAAACCCCACCCCGGCCCCCCTAGCAACACCTCTGATTTGAAGGCAGGGAAATTGTCACCAGAAATAACCTTTCCAGCTAGCTTTTCTCCTCTGTCTATATGAAGTACTGGTCATTTTACACCTGCATTAGATGTTCATGCTGGCGTGAAAACAAGTTGATTTCTCTGGAATAAGACTCCATTTACCACCTTCTAAAAGCAGGTGTATTCTGTAGGAATCCATTGTAAATGTTGTCAGCAAAGCGTGATTTGCAGGCAGCTTTCACAGTTTGTCAACTATTGTGACATGACCATGGATTCATCCTTCAATGCCTGCCCATAAGTACACAAACCCATTCTGGATCCCTGGAGAATGGCATTTTTGCTAATAGCAATTTTAAAGGCTATTTGTGTGGAATTTAAAATCTCACCATCCAGATATACCACCTTGTGTGCTAACTCTACTTGGTTTTTGTTTGACAGATAAGGGCTGAATCTAGCAATTGCTAAGCATGGAGACACTTGCGTAATTCTTCCTCAATGGCAAAGACCCATCAGCAGACTCTGGGATCATATCGGACTTTGACATTAAGAGTGGCCTTGTGCTGCTGTCTGTTTCGTGAAGAAGCATTCAGGGTGGATTTGTTTAAGGTACAAGTCTAGGGTCTTTTGAGGACACAGTCATTAGGGAGGGCGTGTTGGAGGTGAGCGGTGGCAGTTGTCAAATGGAAGTGGTGTGTGCATTTGTGGCTTCACAGTGTGCTCTTTAATCACCCATTTTCTTCAAATGTATCGGTGAGAACAGTACAGAAGGAGGCTCTTCTGGATCTGACCACCATTTACCTTTTTAATTGGCGTATTTCAAAGCACACGTTCACTACAGAGGTATCTCTGTGCTGTAGCCAGTTAAATATTTCAAAAAATGCTTCACTGTTACTGCCACTTATTTTAGTGGTAAATTCATGGAATTGTGAGTGGCGGGGTAGCTGTCCTTGTTTTGGTGTCCCCCACAATTGGGTATTCAGAGCATTTACTGCAGGCAGTAATTCGCCAGCGGAAAGTCCTCCATTCCCCTTAACTTTCTATCGAAAGTTGGAACCAGTGCCTCTCGTCCAAACACATCTCAGTGACAGGCTCTGCCATTTCACACTAATTCGACCATGAAAGCCATTTACAGCTCTGAATATCACACACAAAATTAAATTCAAATGACCCAAACTCTGATTCTCTCAAAACTGGACTTAACCCAGCTATCTATTAGTAATGTAGGGGCGGGCCCCTAATCACCTTAACCCTATAGCCCACCCCTCCTTTAAGGAATGAGTACACATTTATACGTAAAGCAAGTTTATTGTGCAATCATCCGGCGAGGGACTAGATGATGCTGTCGTGTCAAACTAAGTCTCACTGAACCACATAAATTGACACATTATATACATTTTTGCAACAGTTAAAACACTCCCATATATTTTATTACAATCCACCCCCCACATGTGATTGGACAAAACCTCTACAAAGAAATCCAATTCTTCCATTCTCATTGACCACTTGTTATCTTTGCTACCATCTTCAGCTAGAACACACCTTTTCTTAGGATTCCTCTGTAGTAGGTCATGACATCATCACACAGTTAAACATTTGTGTGCAAACAATTCATTACTAGTAACAACTGACCTGAGCCTTTTTACCTTTGCACATGGTCTGCATGGATACTTTAACAACATGAGATGAAGCTGTGTTAATGGGTTCTTTTTGAACTGGTGATAGCTTGCTCATCCTCCCCAGCTTACTGGCTCCATTGAAACATTATAATCTAAAAGAAATTGCGTTTCATCACACACAGCACATCTGAAAATACAATTGAAACTGCTGGGTATCGATTACTTTGGCCTTGAGCGCCACTTCACCCCATATTTGACTGCTGGTCAAAACAAATGGTCTAATCCCTCTGCAAGACTTTATTGCACTGAAAGAGATTACATCTCTTTCCTGCGGAACTACTATTGTTACGCTTACCTGGCTCCCACAGGGGCGTCGGTCGGACCCGGACAACTGCAGCCTCCACCCACGTGATGCGTAGTGCAGCGATGACTGACTGGATCTGCCCTCCTAATCTTGTCTGCTTGGCCCGTAGAAATATTCTCCTACAAGTGGAGGGATGGATTTAGCCACTTGTGGATTCAAGTGATAGCACCCCCACTGTCCTCCCCACTAATCACCTCTGAAGCGCCCTCTCAGCAATCTCACCTTATATTCTTGAAGGATGAGCCCTCCATCCTGCTAAGCACGCAGGGGTGCGTTGATGACCAGTTACTTCACTGGCCTGAAGATATTGGAAGAGTTGTAGACGATTCCTGACTCCAAAAGGTCCTGGCGAAGAGCCGTAAGTATATAGTTCGTAAGAGTTCAAAATGTCTGGAATTCACTCCTGTCCAATTCCTCTTTTATGTTGCAGCTTTGACCCAATAAGAAGATTGATGGCTGAAAGTGCTCCAGTAAAAGTCTGTGTTACCCAACACTGTCCAGTAAATAATGCCAAGGGTTAAACTTGCTGCTTTCTCCTTATCTTACAGGTGCGGCATAAGAAGATGTGGCGTGCTGATGAATTATTCCTCCGGCGGTAAAATCAGGTAAGCATATGGCAGCTAAAGAGATTCTCTGTCTGTTCTCTCTGCTCACCTTGTTGTTTCTTGTCCCCCTTAGGTGCCGGGATTTGGCGATGTAAAGATGGAGACAGCGCCGGATCGAAGAGATGCTGCGTGGAACGGTTAGTGATGCGACGCGTTTAAAACAAAGTCTTTCCTCTGGTTTGAAGATGCGATGAATCAGGTAAGAAATCAGGTAATACTCTTGTTCTAACCTTTGCTTCTTTCCTTCTTTCTAGGTGCTCCAGGTTCGAGGTGGGCGTGGCAGAAGGCTGCTGCTGGCACGGTGAGCGTTACGCTGCTGGATGCAGAATAACGCGAAGCGTGTGCTTCTCTTCGGGCGTGGTTTAAATAGCCTCCAAAGTAGTCCCAGGTAGGTATTCCTCCCTGACCACACCTGAGTAACAAAATAGTCCCTAAGGTAAAGTAGTCCCTTCCAGGCCTCACATGGGCTTGGATCTTCTTGCAGCATGGTCTGCATCAGGTAAGTGTGCACCTATGAGCCTGGTGCCTATGGCGCCATGACTGATGTCCCATATGAGCCTGGCGCCTGTGGCGCCAGGACTGAACCCAGACAGCCCCTAGCAGGGGTTGCTGGGTTTTCTCAAGGCGACATGATGCCTGCTCCCGGGGCTGATGGTCGTGGTCTGGATGCCCGGGGGTAAACATCATGACAGCACTCCCGCTCAAGGCCCCTCCTAAAGTCGTTCCTCCCCTTGGTCCTGGTTTGTCTGGGAAGTCCCGATGGAATCTTTTCACTAATCGTGGTGCATGAATGTGGTCACTAGGCTCCCATGACCTTTCCTGTGGCCCGTAACCTTTCCAATCGATTAAGTAAAAACCACCTTGGAGTCCAGGATGTTTTTCACCTCGAATTCAGGTTCTCCATCTATCAAGATAGGATCTGGTGGTTTGGTTAATCTTGTTCCTGGTTGAACTGGTTTTAAAAGTGAAACATGAAAGACAGGATGAATTTGCATATTGGAGGGTAATTCCAGTTTGACGGCCACCGGGTTGATAATGGCCTTAATGGTGTAAGGTCCCAAATATCTAGGATTAAAAGTCAGAGTTCTTTTCAGAGGTATGTGTTTTGTAGCTAGAAAAACCTGATCTCCAATTTGGTACTGTGGAGTTTCACTTCTATGTAGATCAGCATTTTTCTTGTATTTCTCTTTTGCTTGCTTCAAATGCTCTGTCGCTTCCTTGAAGGCTTATGTAATAGTAGAATGTAAATGACTAACTGCAGGCATTTCTAAGTGCTGAGGCGAATCGAGTTCTGAGGTACGAGGGTGGTGTCCATATATGGTATAAAAGGGGCTTTGTCCGGTTCCTGAATGTACAGAGTTATTGTATGCATATTCGGAAATCCATAAGATATCTTTCCAATTACTTTTGGTCTGGTGAAGCATGCAACGAAGGTACTGTTCAAGGGTCTGGTTGGTCCTCTGCGTCTGACCATCGGTCTGGGGATGGTGACTGGTTGATAACCCTACGTCAATTTGTGCCAATTGGCAACATTTCTTCCAAAAATGTGAAATGAATTGACTACCTCGGTCAGAGACCAATACAGAAGGAAACCTGTGTATTCGAACAATGTTTTCGAGGAACTCCTTGGCCAAGACTGAAGCAGAAGGTAATCCCTTCAAAGGAATAAAGTGGGCCATCTTGGAAAAAAGATCCACGATAACTAGAATGGTGTTACCTCCACTACATGTGTGAAACCGGATATTAAATTATGCCTCTTATTACAAACGATTTGTATGTATATTGGCCTACGCAAAGTTGCTTGAAAATTGTATGGTAATACCTCTCTGCGGCAAGGTCTTGACCTTAGAAATTGATGTAAGCCGCCATCTTGAATCAAGCCTCCATTTTAGGTTAGAAACCGCCATTTTGGGGTTTTATACAAAGTCACCCTGTAATCTAAAATGGCCGTCTCGTGTGTCCTTGTTCTTGCCTTAACCTCTCCAACCTCTGTAGGGAAGTTAATGTCCAACCTGCCTTCAGGCTACATGTTAGGGTCATGTAGACCTTGTCCTTTGTTGACCTCGGAGCAGGGGATTACTTGAAATGCCAATGTTAAACTAAAAGTATACAACAGTAATGCTATCCGAATATAATATGCGAAACATTGTTTGGTCTGTATTAAACCAAATATAAAGAGTGTAAATGTTAAATTGAAGAATAATGGAGTGTGTTAGTAAATGTATTGAAAAGTAAACCGCATGCACGAGATATGTAAATTAGGAAAGAGAACCTGGCGCGACCCTAGCCCAGTGCATGATTAACCTGTAAGGGGGCTGGACATCATTTTACAAATTGTATAAAAGCACTGATGTCCAGCTAGGAAATTCCCTTACTGCTTATATTGTACCCTGCTGGTGGTCTCTGTGATGTATTGACGGCCAAATAGCTATTTGTGTACTTTGTTGAATACTGTTCAGTTTTGTAATAAAGATTCTGGGAATCTTTATAAGCCCGTGTCGGTGTATTTTCCTTTGCTCGGTGTAACAGCCGTAATATTGTATTTTTCTGATTCCACACATGGAGGTAGATCAGTAATAAAGTCTAAAGATAAGGTGTGCCATGGTGTAGGTGGAATATCCAAAGGTTGTAAAAGGCCAGCTGGTTTTTTCTTCTGACTCTTGTTTTGGGCGCAAATGCCGCAAGACATCACAAATGACTTTATATATTTTCACCAGGTGGGCCACCAGAATTGTCTCTTAATTTTAGCTTCGGTTTTTGCGATACCTGGGTGACCTTCCATTAGGGTATCATGATAATTGGAGATGACAAGTTCCTGTAATTCCTTGTGTGGTAGAAATAGTCGTCCTTGATAGTAGGGTAGGTCATTGATGACTGAGTAATCCGGGCCTTTCTTTACCCAGTCCTGCAGGGCTGCTGGATTGAAGAGTTGTTGGATTTTTAAATGAATTTCTTCTAGTGTCTGTAAAGTAGTTATGCCAATAATTCTTTGTTCAGAAATTATAGGCACCGGCTCCGGGTTCGCATATGCTTTCCATCCCTATTCGGGATAAGGCATCTGCCTTGCCATTTTTACAGCCTGGTCGATAAGTGATCACAAAATCGAATTCGGCAAAGAACAATGCCGATCGAAGTTGGCGCAATGATTGGGCCTTAGCTGTTTTTAGATACTGCAAGTTCCGGTGATCAGTGATTACAGTAATGGTATGCCTGGCACAGAGAAGATAGTGTTGCCAAGCCCTAAAGGCGGATTTGATGGCTAATAACTCTTTATCGGTAACCGCATAGTTTAACTCGGGTGCCGAGAACTTTCTGGACCAAAATGCCACTGGGTGAAGTTGACCAGTTTCAGGATCCTTTTGGGACAGGACAGCTCCCATGGCTAAACTGGATGCATCAGTTTCCACTATGTATGGAAGATCTGGGCGTGGATGCTTAAACACAGGCGCGGACGTGAACTTCACTTTCAGCTCTTGGAAGGCCTTTTCAGCCTCTTCGGTCCACAAGAAACGTTTGTTCTTTCGCAAAAGTGCTTTGATGGGATGTAAAACATGTGAGGAGTCCGGAATGAATCTGCGGTAGAAATTGGCACATCTGAGCATGCTTTGCACCCCTTTAACTGAAGTAGGTGATGGCCACTTGAGAATTGCGTCCACCTTTCGTGAGTCCATTCGAACTCCTTTTGGAGTCGAGATAAATCCAAGGAATTCAACTTCCGTAACATGAAAAACACATTTTTCCAATTTTGCATATAACTTGTGCTGGCGTAGTTTCTCAAGGACTGCACGTACGTGCTTAACATGGTCTGATTCTGAGGAGGAGCACACAAGGATATAGTCTATGTATACGACAATACAGACGTCAATGAGTTCACGAAAGACATCGTTCATAAAATACTGGAAGGCTGCTGGTGCATTGCACAACCCAAAGGGCATCACTTGATACTAAAATAAACCGTACTTGGTGCGAAAGGCCGTCTTCCATTCGTCGCCTTTCTTTACACGTACCAGATGATATGCCCCTCGGAGATCTAACTTAGTGTAGATACGAGCATCCTTTACTTGGTCTAGTAATTTGGGGATCAGAGGCAATGGGTGCAGGTTTTTTACCATAATCTGATTTAGTGCGCGGTAGTCTATGCACGTTCTAAGGTCACCTTCCTTTTTTGGCACGAAGAACAAAGCTGAGGATACAGGAGACTTGGAAGGGCGAATAAAGCCATTGGCAAGGAACTGGTCTACGTATTTTCGTAGGTGAAGGTTCTCAGGTTCCGTAAGGGCATAGATCCTGCTACAAGGGGCTTGTGCACCGGGTATGAGATCGATTTGACAATCGTACAATCTGTGAGGAGGTAAGGTGTTTGCCTGTTCCTTTTGGAAAACATCCTGGAATTCTTGGTATTCTGGAGGTAGTTGCATGACTGCTGTGGTTACTGTGGCCAGGCCTGCGTTCTGATTTTTCTTTGGGTAACAGGTTTGTGCACAATCCGGGAAGGTTATTCTCTTCTCTCGCCAATCAATACAAGGATTATGTGTTTCCAACCAAGGTATCCCCAGTATTATTTGGAACTGTGGAGCTTTGATTAGATCAAACACAATAGTCTCTCGATGCCCATCCTTACCCAATAGTGTCATCTCTGCGGTGGAATGAGTTACAGGCCCAGAGGCTATTTCAGTTCCATCGACTGTGGTGATTACATCTGAGGTGGTTTTTCGGCAGAGAGGTAGATTCATCCCGGAAGCCAATTCGTTGTCCATATAGTTCCCTACGGCCCCGCTATCCATGTATGCCCTTATTGCGTGCATACGTGAGGGTTGTCTAGGATCAATTAGGACCATTGGTATGATCAGATGCAATGTCTGAGTGTCCTTCTTTAAGCTCGGCAAGCAGACCTCTACGCTTGTCGGGCGTGGTCGTTTTCCGAATCAGGCTCTTTTGGACTTTTATCAGCAACTCATACCACCTTCTTGGGTGGTTTTATAGGGCAATCCCGTAGAAAATGTCCTGAGGTTCCACAGTACAGACACAATTGCATCTGTCTTCTTCTTTCCCTTTCCTTTTGAGTTAAGGGTCCTTTGACCCCCCGATTTACATAGGTTCTGTTGCATCTGTTCCTTTGGGGGCAAAGTTGGATTTAACCAATACCCGATTTTCAAACTTAGCTCGATCAGCCTTTCTATTCTGGAGTCGATGATCCAGCTGGACCACTAAGTCTATAAACTCTGCGCAATCCTGAGGTGGGTTCACAACACTATCAATCTATTGAAGGTTGCGATATAGGTTAGCAGATCCTGGTTACCCTGTTGTAGGGACAAAAGTTCGTTATCCAGGGCCCGTTCTTGGGAGTGCCGGGCAAATAGTCTTTCCATGCTCGTTTGAAAGCCCTGAAAATGTCGAAGAATTGGGTCATCCTGAGTAGCTAGTGGAATTGACCAATCAGCTGCACTGCCGCTGAGATATGATAATACAAAGGCTACCTTGGCTTGATCGTTTGGGAAGGCTCCTGGTCTGCATAAAAAGTGCAAGCGGCATTGGTTCATAAACACAGCAAACTTTTTGGGATCCCCGGCAAAGCGTTCGGGTGGAGCTAAAGGAATATTTCCTGGTAGGTTTATTTGCACAGGGTTACTCGATAACACAGAAGCTGGGTTTCCCCCGAAACCAGGTAGGGGTGCTTGTCCAGCTTGAGTTTGCAGCAGTTGTCTAGCGAGATCATCTGTGCGCGCCTTCGATACAATTAGTTCTCTTCTGAGGGCATTAGTCTCTTGGCGAGCGCAGTGCACTTCTGCCCTAACTTTCCCCCAATAGTTGGGCCAGTTGGTCGATTTCTGAGGTTTCCATAACGCCCGGGTGGGGATTTGTAGATAGGCTTCGTGTTCTGTTACGCTCACCTGGCTCCCACAGGGGCGTCGGTCGGACCCGGACTGCTGCGGCCTCCACCCACGTGATGCGTAGTGCAGCGATGACTGACTGGATCTGCCCTCCTAATCTTGTCTGCTTGGCCCGTAGAAATATTCTCCTACAAGTGGAGAGATGGATTTAGCCACTTGTGGATTCAAGTGATGGCACCCCAACTGTCCTCCCCACTAATCACCTCTGAAGCGCCCTCTCAGCAATCTCACCTTATGTTCTTGAAGGAGGAACCCTCCATCCTGCGAAGCACGCAGGGGCATGTTGATGACCAGTTACTTCACTGGCCTGAAGATATTGGAAGAGTTTTAGACGAATCCTGACTCCAAAAGGTCCTGGCGAAGAGCCGTAAGTATATAGTTCGTAAGAGTTCAAAATGTCTGGAATTCACTCCTGTCCAATTCTGCTTTTATCTTGCAGCTTTGACCCAATAAGAAGATTGACAGCTGAAAGCGCTCCAGTAAAAGTCTGTGTTACCCAACACTGTCCGGTAAATCATGCCATGGGTTAAACTTGCTGCTTTCTCCTTATCTTACAGGTGCGGCATAAGAAGATGTGGCGTGCTGATGAATTATACCTCTGGCGGTAAAATCAGGTAAGCATATGGCGGCTAAAGAGATTGTCTCTGTCTGTTCTCTCTGCTCACCTTGTTGTTTCTTGTCCCTCTTAGGTGCCGGGTTTCGGCGATGTAAAGATGGAGACAGCGCCGGATCGAAGAGATGCTGCGTGGAACGGTGAGTATGGTGCGGCGCTACTGCTGGTGATGTGACGCGTTTAAAACAAAGTCTTTCCACTGGTTTGAAGATGCAATGAATCCGGAATCAGATAAGAAATCACGTAATACCCTTGTTCTAACCTTTGCTTCTTTCCTTCTTTCGAGGTGCTCCAGGTTCGAGGCGGGCGTGGCAGAAGGCTGGATGCTGCTGCTGGCACAGTGAGCGTTACGCTGCTGGATGCAGAATAACGCGAAGCGTGTGCTGCTCTTCGGGCGTGGTTTAAATAACCTCCAAAGTAGTCCCAGGTAGGTATTCCTCCCTGACCACACCCGAGTAACAAAATAGTCCCTAAGGTAAAGTAGTCCCTTCCAGGCCTCACATGGGCTTGGATCTTCTTGCAGCATGGTCTGCATCCGGTAAGTGTGCACCTATGAGCCTGGCGCCATAGGTGCCAGGACTGATGTCCTACGTGAGCCTGGCGCAATAGGCGCCAGGACTGAACCCAGATAGCCCCTAGCTAGCTGGGTTTTCTCAAGGCGACATGATGCCTGCTCCTGGGGCTGATGGACGTGGTCTGGATGCCTGGGGGTATGCATCATGACAACTATGCCATAAACATTGTTCTGCTCAACAGCTGACCATCTGCTTAGTTAAGCGTTGTTCCCCCCGCCCAGCTCTCAATCCTGCAGAACTAGATGTTCCCAGCCACTTGAAATTCATCACACAAACTGCTGGCTGCAATTCATAAAAAGCCCACTATGTGCAGATTTATCAATTCCCTTTGTATGTTCCTCTCTGTGCATGCATGTTTAATAAATATCATCTCTCCATTACAGTGGGTTCTTCAGGACAGGCCCCTTCTGGCCCACATGCGCATTAAGAAACTCTTTGGCGTGTCACACACACACCAGGTCTGAATCGTGTTTATATCTAATTTGGCGATTTTTGCATTTTATCTTTCTATGCGCATGAAAATCTAACATTTATCAACTTTAAACAAAAATGAACACTAAAGTAACATATCCCATTCACATTTAACTACACTGGATACATATGAAATTGCAACATCGCACCTAGTTTGCTGCACCCCCAGTAACAAATTTGGCACATGCAACATAAACCCCTCTTTATCGTTGGGACGTTTCCTGACCACCCCAACATTAATATTCAGCAAAGAGATCAGTACACTCCAGGCTATACCAAACTGGGTGGCACGTCTGATCTTTGGTCTGGAAAAAACAGAACACATCTCCAGAGCACTATTTGCAATGGATGCCCTGGCAAATACAATTTAAAGTTCCTTATCAATGGGCAAGCAGCTTGGAACCTTGTCACTATCTCATGATCTGTTCACTAAGTACATACACCCTGAGGAGAGCTCTGAGATCTAGCTCTGCCAAGAAACTGGCCCATGAACACTTAACATGCATCAGATTTGGGAAGAGAAGGCTGACCGTGATTGGCTCTGAGCTGTAGGACGCACTTGCAGCTGAATAGAGAATGGGACCTAACCATCAGAAATACAGAATACACTAAAGTCTCTCCTGTTCCAAAAAGCATTCCCAGGTCCTAACTAATAAACCTATTCCTCATTCACACGGACATGCACTCAATGCAGTTATGCCATTAGCAAACATGTGTACCTGAAATCAAGTCTGGAATTGACCGTCCTAACATCTTTTTGTAAATTCTGGAAGGCATTTACTTTTATGCATCTAGCCTGTATGGGTGAGACTGCCTTACCAATCCCCCACCTTTCATCTCTGAAGTCACTTTATAAAACACCAGATACATAAATAATTGGTGGCACCTAGTAGGATATAGCACCTTTTAGCTCTGTCTTCTGCCACTGTCGTCCTGTTGTCTGGAACACAGAGAGGGGATCGTGTTTGCTGCAGGTTCTAGGATTGTTTCACTGCTATATCCGTGTTCCATTGTGTTTGTACTTTAGTGTCTCATCAGTTGGATTTGTGAGCGCTCACTAGGGGAAAAGCATCAGGTTATATGTGATGCATATTTTTGGCAATAATTCTCAAATTTCTTGTGTAATGCCCAGATTTATACCAAAATATTAATTTGCGCCCTGTGGAATCCCAAATTTAATTCCAACCAAAGCCTCGGGATCTCCCAGGCTCACGATCCCCTGTTCAACTTTGGAGAATCGCTGCCTCAAGCCTCCCACAAAGAGCTTCCTTCTCATCAGAACACGTGACTCATTTACATCCGGAACACAGGAGCACAGGATATCTATGGAATCCCTGTGGGGCCAGGAGAATAGCTCAGGGGCAACATCCTTGTCTTGGAAGCAAGACAACGACAAGTAGCATTGGTTCTAATCCCTGTCCTGAGCTTCGAGGCTGGACTCTGGCATGAAGAGGGATGTAAGAGCCAAATTTCTTTTTTGTTTGCTTTTTTTAATCTCAGGAAGTGAATAGTGTGGGTTTTAATGGGATACTACTCAGGTTAAGGACCCCAGTGTCATGTTTACTCTTCAGTGCAAAAGGGGCAAGTGGTGGAATCTTTAGAAACCAGGGCATTATTGACTTCATGTTCTACAATCATCCTTTTGTGTATCAAGGTGTATCCATGGAACTTGCATATGAGGCAATATTCATGGTCCTTAATACATTTCATTTTTTTATTATATGTAAAGTAAGTGTTCCGATTATTGAAACTCCCATGAAAGGCTTTTGTTGTCCTTTTTTTGGCTGGAAAAAACGTGTATCGGATCCAATTCTTTGGTTTCATGAAGTCTAATATATTGAAATAAAAAAAAAAAGCGAACAACAAATCAATCCAAGAAGACCACGGCAGGGGAAACTTGAGTGGCAGGTGCGTGCACCGAAAGAGTGAGTCGTGCACGTGGATTGTGCAACGCGTTGTTCAATTCACAGTTCAGTAATGGAAGACCATCTACTCAAGTGTCTGAAATACGGTGATGTAAAACAGCAAATGTGTTGTTCAATCGTCTCAATTACCTTTTCGGGGTGACACCAAAACAGGGGATAGTCACTGAAATGTGTGTTCCCAGTAATTCAGGCTGCTGTGATAGGGTTCCAAAATCCTATTTATTTAGTTGCTTATTGAGCATTTTTGGATGGCGTCCATGACACCAAAATGGCTGATTCAGAGCACTTCTACAGAAGGGGGCACAATGGTAAACAATACATATGATGTCCATAGTGTAGTCTCTGTTGTGATGTTTAAGCTATTTCAGATGGTTCAGTTCAGAACAGATATTGCTCAGTGGTTAAATGTTGTGTTTACAGGAGCCATGAAGCAAGGTATTCATGAGTGCTAAGGAGGCAATTTATCAGCGCAACTAAGGATCAATAGAGTCTTAAGACACCTTTGATATCCCAGGAAGTCATGTTCTCGACTGGATTGAGGGGAGAGAGTTAGACAATTGAAACTGTGGCATTGCGCTGTGATTATGCTACCAGGTAGGCTGTGTAATTCAAGCAAGGATTCTCGTATGAATATGCAAACGTTCGTTTGGCCTGTGATAACCTACAATACACAATTTAATCAATTCTTCCATATTGATAAATATCATCAAAAACCTTGAACTAATGTTAATTCTCCTGACATAGGATAGACAAAGGAGACCTTTTTGTGGTCCTTGCATTGCTTTTACTTGGGGGTTTGTTGTACAAGCAGTCACATCTTTGTTAATTGTGGCTCTTTGAGGGACGAAATTATTGAATGGACTATATGATAGGCGAGAGATTAGATGTGAGGAAGCACACATGTTTGTGGGTGTTGTTTGGTTATTTACCCTCCTAGTCACTGTCCATGGCCATGCTAATCCATCGACCCGTTGACACCCACTACCTGCCTATCCACACCCAAAACACATCCTCCTAGCATCTCTTTGAGCCAGCTCCATCAAGAAGGAACACCAAACTCTTTTCTGTGAGGGGCCTGCCAATGTTTTTGGAAAGCTATTATCAGAGGAATACATGGCTTAATTGCAGCTCTAAATGTGCTACGGGTGCAATATACATGTTACCCAAGTGTGCCTTCAGCCGCTTGATTTATAAGCAGTATGTGTGTCCATGCATTTGAAGTCCTGCTGAAAGCAAGAATTGGCAAAGCACAATAGGTTTGGCTTGTGGGTAGGTATTAGATAGGCATGTGCAAGGCACAGTAATGTATGCCCAAATAATCACATAATATTCAGCAGTTGGCATCTTGTGGCCAGGGGGTTCTGTTATGCAGTGCCTGGAAAATGCCTACCCCAGACTTGCACAAAACCACAAAATGTTGGCTTTGCCAATGCTTGCTTAGTTTAGTTTGTGAGAACTGCCCACCAAGCAAGCTCTCTTAATTATTGCCAAAGTACAATTGACACCTCAGTGTCCTGCCAAGGGGGAATCTTGACACCACCATAAATTCTTTTTGCAGGTTCACTTGGTATGGACAATATTTGTTTCCATCTTAAGATTCCATATATCGATTTGAGATTAGTGTCACTCCTTTTGAAACCTCCCACTGGTTCAATGTGTTTTTCTTTTTTTAATCATCTGGGAAGACGTCTTCAGGGGGTGTTTTAACTTTAATGGATGCAAAATGTTCAAAAGTTTACTATGGCACGACATTTGCACCCCATCAAAGAGGTGTAAAAGGGCAATGGCCTCTCAATGTTTATTTTTGGACAGCGTGTGAGAGTAAATCAGGAAATGGAAACCTAGTTAAGAACAACATCCAGTCAGCATGACTCATTGTGTCCATCTATTTCCAGCCAGATGGCAGCCTGGACTGTGAAAATGTGCGTCCCTCAAGCTGCTGCCCTCTCCCCCGCGATATTGAATTTACAGATGAAGCCTCTGGGATGTCTGTTGGCCAAGCATTCGGCTGCCTTTCCTTGACATGCCAGCGGCCCTCCGTTACACCTTTCAGCAATAGATGTCAAGGAGATTGCTGTTCCCTTGCTTAGTGTGAGGGGTATCGAGTGCTGGATGGCCCCGCATTTCCTGAAGACTGACCCCGGAAGGACTAGGTGCCCGTGCTGCTAAAACACCTTGCTCCAGGTCTAGGGAAACATGAGTGCTTTAAAACCAACTACAAAGCGACTCTGGTGCCTGGGTTAAAAAGTGAAGGGAAGCTCGAAGCCTGCCCTCAGCAGTAGTCAGGAGACCTGTTTACACCGGCACATGAAAAGTGGGACTCTATAAAAACGGATTGCCTCCTCGAGGCTCTGGAATGCTTCCTGTTTTGGCTTAATAATGAAATATGCTTTCGTTTTCTCCGCTTACTGCGAGTATCCTTCCTCATTGCTTTCCCTCTCCTTCCTCTTACTCATTTTCCCGTTCTTGCGCTCTTAAATGCAGGGCCGACCCTAGGGCAGGGCGACAGCCCGAAGGGGCCATTAGTCCTTGCCACGCCAGCTCGGGGGAGTCTTTCAAGGGCTCCCCCGAGCTGGCGTAGTTGGAGAAGGCGCGGCAGGTGCCCTTTTGTTATTAAATGCACCCGCAGTGGCGGGGTGCATTTAATAACAATAGGATGCTGAAGCTTTGCATCACATGATTATTCACATGATCACCTCCTCGCTCTGACGCAGGAGGAGACAGTTTGCATTGGAATAGGGCGCTCATGCTTTGCATGAGCGCCCTATTCCAGTGATTTAACCTCCTGCGAAGCGCCAGAGCGAGGGAGAAAAAAAATGTGGTGCCTCCTAAACCCCCACCCACTGTTGATACAGGGGCACTTGGGAAGGGGGGAACCAATTCGCCAAGGGCGCTGCTGCCGATAAGGCTGGCCTTGCTTAAATGCCTTTTCAATGTAGTGTGTTCTAAATCGTCAATAACTAAAAAGTAATGACTAAGTTAAGGTAGGCAATGAAATCTCAACGCTGGCTGCACATAACCTTCCTTTTGCTGGTTTTATAAGAATGCATGTGGAATAAAGAAAGAACTTCAGATATGCACCCTGGCCTTGTGTGAGTTCCTGGCAAATGAACGTATGCCAGTTGCAGCAGCAGTGGCGCTCCTGTTAGGCAACACCTTTGTGTGCACGCTTTTTCCAAATTGACGCAGCGGAAGGATTTCTGCCTATCATTGTGTTGGAACACACAATTGCAAACTGATAAGGAAGGGCATGCTTTTACTTAAGGTTAACCATTGCATATCACTGCATGGTGTGTGATAGACGCTGTTCCTGAAGCGTTGCAATCTCTATTTCCCTTTCTTGGGCAAGCTATTGGAGAAGTTGGCCATCTCCCAACTTACCCACCACACTGAAGCTGTTGGCTGCCTTCATGATCACCGGTCTGGCTTCATAGCATCCTGAGGCACAGAAACTGCTCTCCTACACACCCATGATCACTTGCTCGCTAATCTCGACTCCTACTCTCCTTCTGTTCTCATCCTCTGTGATCTATCCTCTGCCTTCGACACCGGCAAACATGCTACATGCTTAAATAGTCTCCACGATATTCTGAGCATCACAAACTGGGCACTAATTTAGGTAACCCTTTCCTTTCGAATCTGCCATCCCAGGTTCAAATGGGCTCTTTTCTCTCTACCTCACTCTCTACCTTCGGCCTCCCTCGGGGCACTATCCTCTCGCCGTGACTTTTCAACATTTGCCTTGCCCCTCTTGCCCACTTGATCGCCACCTTCTCCCCTCATTTCCAGTGCTATGTGGATGACACACAGCTTTCCTTTACGCTGCCCTACTCTACATCCTCTCATATTCCCAATTGTCTGACTGCTATTCAGGCATGGTGTGCTGTTAAAGATCTCTGTCTTAAAACCAGTAAGACTGAGACCCTTCTCACTGGAACTCCTGCACCTTCCTTCGCCCTAAACTCTGACCACCCTCCTTGGGACCCCTCCCCAAACACCCTTTTGATACTAAAAACCTGGCGGTCATCTTCGACTCCTCTCTCTCCTCCTCACCTCATATTTCAGAACTTGCCAAGAAGGCCCACTTTTAGCTCTTCCTCCTCAGAGGCATTCTCCCTTTCCTCACCTTCCCCCAGAAACTCTGTCTCCAGACCTCTGGTTATCTCCAGACTGGACTACTTCAACCGCCTCTTCCTTAATCTGCCTCTCTCGGCCCTCTTCAACTAATCCAGAATAGGACTGCAAGACATATCCTTGGCCTCAAGTCCAGGAACAGCATCTCTCCAGCCCTTAAATCTGTCCACAGAGAGTGGGGGTAGATCTCTTTCCTCGGCAGGATCCTCCCTCTGGAATGGCCTCCCTGCCCCTCTCAGACTTGAGTTGGATCTCCCTAAGTTCCAGAAACTCCTCAAGATTTTCCTTGTCTTCTTCGCCTCCTCCTTCCCTCTCTCCCGCTAATGCTCCCCTATTGCTACACTGGCTGTCTGGCCCCTTCTGAGTCTTACAGGGGCCAGGCCCTCCTCCTACCAATCTTCTGCAGTACCCCATTACCAGCACTTCCTTCGGGGACATTTCCCTGACTAGACTACTGAGTCTGGTCATCCCTGTCTCCTTGCCCTCTCCCCCCCCAGCACTTACCCTGCCTCAGTCCTGGGGCCTCCCCTCCCCCACCAGTGGCACCGTGTTTACTGCACTTGTACGATCCTAATGTCACACGGCCTAGTAGGACCATGTTTTGTTGTTTATCCTATCATGTTCCCCCTCACCCTTTTGTCTTGTGGCGCCTAGAAACACTACCTGCTGTATAGGCGCCATACAATTGTCCAATAAATAAAATAATGAAATATGAACATCCTTTAACAGCCGTTCTGCCTACCAGTGTATAGGGACTGGTGTGACGCAGTAGCTTATGAGAAGATTAATGAGAGGAATTTGGGAGACTATGGAGGCCAGAATCGTTCTCCCACTACGTGATGCAACCCTTGTATGAAACGTATGGGGATCCCCAGATTCCAACCAGTCGCCCCTCTACATGCATGTCACAACCCCAGCAAACATCATGTCAAGAATGGACACCTATTATTACCCAGCATGAAATGTGTTATGTAAGAGGTTCCCCCAAAATGGAGTATCGGGTGTGGAATGGTACCAGGAAGCAGAGACGCTTTGTAGCCCAGTGTAAAATAAGACTTGTGAGAGATGCAGTACATGCTGTGAGTCTGCCTGTCCCCTTAGGCCCGATCTGGGAACCCACTAGTGGAGTGGCAAACCTCTTGCGGATCACCCCAGCATCTGAGAAGCCCAAGCTTGGAGCACAGACTGGAGTCGAATGGAAAGCTGTTAAAAATGTGATTGAGACCTGCACTGGGACTGCACACTTGCTGACAGAGACCATTTCCATCTGTGGGAGGCCCAGCAGAATAGCTTTTCTCACCTGGCAAGAAGAGGGAAATGTAAGCCACTCACCGTACCCCAGCCTTCCACCACAGCAGGCCGCATTGCCATTGCACCACACCACAGAGAAAGCACGCCACACAGCACCAATGGCAAGATTCAGGCAAGAGTTGAAACAGAATCTCAATGGAAAGTAAGAAAGCAACACTTCCGGGTTATCAACCATAAAGGGCTGAAGATTACTTGTGCCGTTTATACTCCTGCAGCTTCACTGTTTCTGAGCTATGCTACCAAAGCTGTTTTCTACTTAGGGTGAGTCGGGAGGAGCAGCTCTCCTCATGGAGAATGCCTTGGCCTCCAGCAAGAAATAAGTGCCACCCTACAATCAGAATCTTCAGGGGTAAGGATGTCCTGTGCCACCCTGAGAAGTAGTGATGCTGTGCATCTAAAATAGCATTCCAGTAAAGGGCAGCAAGACCTGGGAACAGAGTGCGTAGGGCTAACAGGAAAGGGTGAGAGGTAAGCGCCCAGATACCCTGCCATGCTGGAAAAGTACCAAGAGACTTGGTAGCTTTCAGAAATTCATGGCTCAGTGTCTACTACGCTTTATGAACTGACCCCAGTTTTACAGTACCCGAAAAACCAAGGTCATCATAATACTAATGAATGAACCTGGATGGCCATGCCCTGACCTGGACTTCCCTCTTGGTCAATAATAAGGAGCCGATAATAGATGACTATGATCTCTTTGTAAAAGCATTTGAGCAAATATTGAAATGCAGGACTAGCAAACGCCCCTCTACATCAAGCTAATGAATATAAAGCAGACCTCTATGTATCTAGTAACATACACAACTGCGTTTCAGTTTCTGGTGGCGAGAATAGACTAGGCAGAGGAAGCCAAGGGCGTTGTCATTCATCAGGGCCATACTGAAGTGATAAAGGACGCAGCCCCAGATGATTCCTAACCCATTGAAGACTTAATAGATCTGGTCCTGCAGGTAGACTAACAACAGAGAGAGAGAAAGGGGAACATAAGAGGTTTGGACATAGGACCTGAGATATGGGCCTTTCCCCAACTCCTCAGGTGGGAACAACATACCTGAGCCTATGCAAGGTTGGGGACTAAAGGGTCAGATCAGTACCGAGGAGAGAGGGTGAAGATGAAACAGCCTTTGGTTCTATTGTAGCCTTCCTGGATAATCATTCTGGAATTGTCTGAAGAAATAGGGAAACACCGCAGGCACTTCTGATGAGCCCTGTCCCAGACACCCCACGTCCATGCATCCAAGACGACAACATTCCATCACTGCCAGAAAACAGGGCCATGATAGACTGCAGGGCTACATGAAAGTTTCATGGATATCAAGTTTATCAACCAACATGAGATTCCTCTGGATCACAAGAACCATATCAAATCTGTAGACTGTAGGGATGGGTTCAGCCTCGATTTGGGCCTGTAGGCCATCAGATGGGTGCATTCCATAGGATTTGTTGGGGGTATAATGTATGCTGCCAATCCCCAACATTGACAAGTAAAAGGGGGTTATTTGATTCAAATACATGTATTGTACCAGGTCTTGCCATCTGAAATCATTCTCATGCATATAATCCTCAAGAGTACCGGCCCCACCAAGTGTGGAGCGCAAGGGGGGGCGCTGTTGCGCGGCCAGCAAGATGGCTGCAACACGTGTGAGCTCGGGATCTTTGGCAAGATGCTACCGGTTATTTGGGGCATAATTGGCTGGTTTTGGGGGGTTTGGCATTGGGTGGAGGGGTGTGGGGGGTTTCCCCCCACATATATGGTACAACTGACCGTCACAATTCGGTCAATAGTGAAAAGGTCAATTGTCATTCGAACAGTTGTAAAACGAACAATTCGTGTACAACCGAGCGGGTAGCCTAGAGAAACACTGAGACCCGGTGTGAAGACTGCTGGGGCCTGATCGGAGCGGGCTGCAGGGACATGTTGGCAGATTCTGGGTGGCCCTGTGGAGGCAGAGACTGTGGTGGTGTGAAGGGAGCCCTGCGGCCGAGGACACTGGCGGAAGGACGCTCGAGGGCTGTGTAGAAGCAGGAGCGCTGACTGCCAATAAGGAGGCGGACAAGTCACAGCGGGCTGTGGTAGCGCCGCTGAGGCATAAACACCTCGCTGAACGGGAAGCTTCAGGCTACCCCCTGGAAGAACTGTGGAAAGCTGCGGCGGGCTGAGGAGGAGCCCGACGCATACCAAATACATGAAGAAAAGAGGGGGCACTAGATTCCCACCCCCCCGTGCTGTGCTCACACCGTGGCCAGGGGGAGACGGAAGCATTTGTGGCGCAGGTGACCTCAAGGAAGGCGATCACTGAAATGCCATTCAGCATTCGTACGCCTGTGGGAAATGCGCCGCGTAACAGTACATGACATGCACTCATGTATCGATTGCTAGCTGGTGTCCCACAGACAAGTAAACTGGGTGACTGATTGTCGCATACTGAACAGGACTCTGTCCGATCACTCACCAGTGTTACTCTCATTGAGCATTCCCGAGGGCGCGCTAAAATGGCCGCAATGGCAGATTAAGGCCATGTCTCTGATAGGCCGAGTCTTCCAGGCCAGGATGACACAAAATATAGATAGTTACTTCCAAAAACAATGAGGGATCAGTGAGTACGCAGGCTATCCTGTGGCAGGCACTTAAAGTGTACATGCGGGGGGTGGCAATGTCAACCGAATTTGGTATCAGGACAGAGTTAAAAATGTGGTAGGGTGAACTGAACGGCTGCAGGCAGAATATGTTGAGAACCCCTCACCACATATTAGCAAAAATATTAAAACACACAATTGGACCAATATCGAGAGGCAGCAGACAGAGAACTGCGCTATTACAACAGACCAGCAGCTGCTCGCCGTTATGGGGAACAGGAGAGACCGAGAAAACTGCTAGCGCAAGCAGTCAACATTTTCAGAGGGGCACTACCAATATTCCATGCAAAACCAGAATGGACGGTGTGGTGGTCAATAAAACGGAAGAAAGAGTGAGGTTTATTATGATTTTTACAAAAACCTATATTCGCCCCAAAGTGTGGCTACAGACGATGAGATAGATGAGCATCTACCCAAGATACCCATTGTGCTCCTTTCGGCAGAAGTTTGGGCTACACTCGAGGAACCCATAGCGTTGAGTGAGAGTAAAGAGGCAATTAGAAGCTTACCAAGTGGGAAAGCCCCTGGTTCGGATGGCCTTGGAGCAGAATTTTACAAAGAATTTGTAGATGGGCTTGCTCCGCGGCTGTTATTGGTGTGGGCGGAGGCATTGGAAGCTGGGGTTCTTCTGGAGTCAATGCGTGAAGCAGTCATTTCTCTGTTATTAATGGCGGGGAAGCCCCCAGAGGACTGTGGTTCGTACCACACATTGTCCTTAATAAACACGGATACAAAAGTGTTCTCGAAAATACTAGCTTCTAGACTTAATCCGCTCATGCCCTACATGGTGCACGGGGACCAGGCAGGGTTCGTGTAGGGGAGATCGTTGGCGGGCGGCACTAGGCAGGGATGTCCACCATCTCCTTTGTTGTTCACGCTGGTGCTAGAGCCCCTGGCAGATCTCATGAGATCTCGTCATTACCGTGCCGGCATAACCATCGCTGGGCAGGTGGAGCTCATTACGCTGACCGCAGATGCCATCATGATGTATGTCAGAGATCCTGAGAAATATCTGCAAAGGATACTGGCTGCTGTTCATGAGTTCGGGAAATATTCCAAGCTAAGTCTAAATAATACCAAGTCGGAGGTCTTCCCATTGAAGGACAACATAACTGCACCAAGCGATCTTTTTGGATTAAAATGGGCACATCAGCATATAAAATACCTTGGGGTCATGATGACCTGGTCGGCAATCCTTGTTCGGTCCCTCAATTACGATCCGGTGGTTCAGGCAATGTGTGCCAAATTGGAACTGTGGAATCAGCTCCCAATCTCTTTGATGGGACGGGTGGCACTAATAAAAAATATTCTTACCCACATTTTTTAAAATCTGTTTAGTAACGCACCGGTCTGGCCTGGTGGAGCCTTTTTTAGTAAAATTACCAGCGCATGCTCATCGTTCATATGGAAGGGACAGATAAAGGTCAGCTGGAAACGCCTTACATTGCCATATGAGCAAGGAGGACTGGGAGCCCCAGACTTCGAGCTGTACTATCTAGCCGCTCAGGCATACTATGCTGCTTATTAGGTGGAGGATGGTCCTTGAATATCTAGGATTGGAGAAGGGGGGAAGACAAAAGCAACTCTGCTGCACAAACTGGCAGTAGGTGTACGAAGGAATGTCAATCAGTTGGATCTAATTCGGGGGGAGTTTCATCGGAACCTTTTCCGAGATTTCCCTCTCTACAAGGGGCTTTGTACGCATGTGGCCATGAGATACATCTCAGACTCGTCCAGGATCGATGTCTGCCTTTCTTGATTAGTTTCTACTTTTGCATGCATTATAAATTTTGTAGAGATGCACTTCCTGGTGACTCATTCCCCTTATTTGTTTCTTTTGAACCGAATTTGTTTCTTTTGAACCGAATGTTTTGTTTCTTTTGAACAGAATGTTTTTTTCTGTCTCCCCTTTTCCACCCATACAGGGTCCTGCTAATTATTGCCCTGATGAAGGCGGAGTAGATTCTGTTTACATGATAAAACATTTCTTCACCGATTTTGTTCCGCCGAAACGCTTTCTTCTATCAGAGGGGAAACAAGGTCCTTCACAGCGTCATTTGTGGACCACCAGGACCATTCTGCTCACGTGACATGATCCATTGATGGGAACATGCCATCTAGGTTAAACACCTACATCCTATATGTTTTTCTATTCCCCCTGTAGCGTTGGCAGACCCTATCCCGTCACATAATATCTTCAACTTCGGGAATTGATTCTAATTACTAATGAATACCACTCTCAATTTCTTAATATGTTCTATTACATTGAATAGAGGTTTAATTGTACTCATCACTTTGTACTTCTGTGTTTTTCTCTGATTCAACCAGTATTCCAGTGATACATAACTGGCTTTTTGTCAATATTGTAATTGCTTTTCATTTATGTTCTTTCCTTGATGTACCAATTCCAATTTTCTTAGATTGTTTCAAAGCTCTCATACCCAATTGATAAATGGGAAATGAATGTTCGTTTTCTTGATTACACATGTCTTTCCACGTTGGTTTTTACTATATGTACTTAATTTTTTATGATATTAAATATTTCTTTTCTTTTTTTACATCAATCTCTGTAAATATCTGTTTATTCTCTAGGAGTGTTCTAATATGTATTTTTGCATGCAAATTGATAACCATTAAGGTTATGTGGGTTTAGACCAGGTGCAATATTTCTAATTCATTTACACTTCACACTGGCTAACCCCTAAACATACCAGTACCTTTGTTTTGTTGAGATTATAGACCTTGCCCCCCACTGGTACGTTACCCCCCCGGGGCAGACCACTGTGGCTACAGAGTAGCCCTAATTCTGTATATATGTTTATTGGCAACCTCGGTTGTTTAGTGGTCGGGTGTTTTCCTTTTCCCCAAAATTGTCTTCGTTTTGGGAGTCTATCGAAGCTAGCCACACTTAGGCTCGTCCATAGACAAGCTTTTTATTACTCCTTTATTTCGAGCTTTGTCTACATATACATTAGATCTCACTGTTCCCCTATTGGTTTTAGCTCTGCATGGGTCCCCCTACCCGCATGTGCCTGTAGGCCACCAGGTTCCAGCTGTGAGGTTTGGCAGATATGGCTGAAAATGCAACTTTAAGCTATTCTGAGGAGGAAATAATTGAGCTAACCCGCGGCCCTTCCCTCTTTGACCCACCTGATCCAAACCAGTCCCCAACCTCATGGAGCACCGCTGACGACCTATTAAAACTTAAAAAAAAGACCTTCCGCACCGAACTCCATGGTCATTTCCTTAGGGAATATTTGAAAAATAACATCATACCGAATGGCCTTATAGTGCGCAATGAACCTAGATTATTTCTAGAAGACAAAGAATACACCACCAACTTTAGCTACATCGCTACCAAGTGCAGTCGGGATTTGATGGTATTGACTATCACCACTGCACAAAGAATCAGCACTGATCTACAAAAAACTTTTGATGCAGAAGAAGCACGATTCAAAAGCAATCCTCTTCTGACTGACATAGAGGCACAACTCTCCAATATCAACAAACAATTCGAACAATTCAAGGTTAATACCTTGACCAAGAAATCCAATAAATTGAATAAAGATATCAAAGATTTCAAGACTGAAATCATATACCCCTACACGGCCGAAGGGTACATTGATTCCCTCAAGAAACAGAGTGGGGGATCTCAATCCTCGCCCAGAGGCAGACGCAACAGAGTTAATTTCTCTGGATCAAGCAGCTCTGGATCCTCCAGTGGAGGCTCACAACAGAATTTTCCACCTTTTCAGGGATACCCTTTTGGCCAACCTCAGGGCCCTTACCCACCACCGTTCCCTTTTTTAGGCAGAGGAGGACAAGGCGGAGGATGGGGCCCACCGCCCTGGAACACACCCTATCAAGGGCAACGAAGACGCCCCAGGAGACGGAGGCGATAGACCAAACCGCTGATAATAATCAGTTACCCATTTACAATTTGGGCAACTTTCATTTAACTTCATGTCAATTTTCGCTTCTAGCAAAGGGCCTCTCTTTTGTCCCCACAGGTGACAAAGAATGGTACAGAACTGAAAATGAGATACATCGATTCTTTCGTAATATTAGACTCCGGGTCTTTTTTCAAGACCACACTGATCAAGAGATTGATCCCGATACGGGTCTACATCCCAAATTGTCTTTTACACCCACCGATAGTCAAACACCTGATGATTTACTTACCTTTGAGAAATGTGTACTAAAGGACATTAGAAAACTAAAAAGGGCCAAACACACACCTCAGCAGAACCTAACCACTGGTGAGAGACGAGCTTTGAAAGACCTATCCAACAATAGGGACATGATAATCAAACCGGCTGACAAGGGGGGCGGCATTGTCCTGATGACAATTGATCAGTATACTAATATGATTATGACTCTACTGAATGACAGAAACAGCTATCAAACACTCAGGAAGGACCCCTCCACAGATATGAAAACAACAATCTCGGAAATGGTCGCCTATGCTCGGGAGAGAGATTGGATTACAGAAAAAGAATCCAATTTCCTGACTACATCCTCTAACCGCACACCTTGTTTGTACGCCCTCCCCAAAATTCACAAAAACATACACGACCCCCGGGGAGACCTATAGTTTCAGGGTGCAGCTCCATCTTGGAACCATTAGGACAATTCATTGATTATTTTCTCAAACCTCTCAGTAGTAAAACCAGATCATACCTCAGAGACACCATGCACACTATTTAGGTTTTTGAAAATCTGCCATTTAATAGTTACCAACAGATCTTGGTAACCATGGACATCAAGGCACTCTATACCTCTATACCACAGGACAGAGCCATAGACTGTGCATATGAACATCTCATTCGTGAATATGCCGAACCAGGATCCTTTCGTGTCCCTCCAGAATTTATTATTGAACTGTTAACCTTTGCCCTCAACAAAAATTTCTTCACCTTCGACAACCAGTACTTCCTTCAAATTAAAGGTACAGCTATGGGGGCTACTTTTGCCCCCAGCCTGGCCATTTTATTCATGGCCTCTTTCGAAGACCAATACATTTACAACTCGATTAACCAATGGGAGGCTAAAATCTCCCACTGGCATCGTTACATAGATGACATTATTTTTATTTGGACAGGAGACATTACATCTCTCCAAAATGTCCTAACATGGCTTAACTTGTGTGATAACAATATTCAATTCACTATGGAGTACAACACAACCTTAATACACTTCCTGGACCTTGAGATCTCATGTCGTTTTAATAAACTCGCGTGTAACCTTTTCAGAAAACCAACTGATCGCAATACTCTTCTGCATTATCACAGCGATCACCCCCAACACATAAAACAAAATCTTCCTTACGGTCAATTCTTGAGGATACGAAGGAACTGTACCCACCTGGAGGATTTCTATGCCAATGCAGACGCACTTGGTAGTAGACTATGCTCACGCGGTTATCCCACAAGACTAGTCAACACTGCTTCCAAAAGAGCGAGATTCACGAACAGAGACTCCTTGCTGACACCGAGGTCTAAATCAGTCACACAGAACAATGAACGACTTACCTATGTGGTCACACATGGTCCTAATACCTTTAACTTCAAAAAAGTCATTAAAAAGTACTGGCCAAAAGTGAGATTGCAACTGAACGAGGAACCTATACCCAGATTCGCCTTCAAGAGAGCAAAAAACATTAGGGAATATCTAGTGCATTCCTCGTTCTCCAGGCCCCCACCACGAACTGGCCTTTGGGATTTACGCAAAACCACGGGTCATTACCCCTGTGGTTCCTGCTCAGTTTGCAGACTCACAAAGAAGATTCTCACATTCAATATTGGCACAAAACAGTGGACTTTGAAACACTTATCCAATTGCAAAAGCAACCAAGTCATCTACTGCATCGAGTGCCAATGCGTCCTTCGTTACGTGGGACAAACTATGCGAAAAGTCGGCATCCGCATTTCAGAACACCGTTCCCGAATTCGGTGCAAAAATCTCACTTCCCCACTGGTTACACACTACCTGGCGAACCACCACACCCCAGACGATATGCTATGGTGGGTCTTGGACAGAATTCATACTGGTCAGAACATACCGATTTAGACTTTCCGAATTGGAAAGAAGATGGATCTACAGACTAGATACACTAGCACAGGGTCTCAACGAACAAACTCCTTATTGAAGACCCCGAGCTTCAACACCATCCCGGGGGCCTGATTCCAACCCCCTTTCCTCTTCGATACTAACAGCAATACCGCTTAAGGAGGCCAATACCCATTCCACCCCAGGTATGACGGGTCCCCGTGGATCCCGTCTTCCTGTGGCCCAACAGGCTCATTGGGGTTCAGTTTCATCTATATTTGTTGCACAATTGGCTGATTTGCAGTAGCACCCTCTTATTCGATTTTCTAGGAACATTTACGGCTAACTATAGGCTCACAATTTCAGTAACATCAACATCTCATGTGCTGTTCCTATCGTTTAGCCTGGTACCAGCTCATGATCCATCTCTCAGATCCTTCCCTTCCTGCACGGAACACGCAGGGTGATCAACAGGCCATCACTCGCATTTCAGGCATTGATTTCCTTTCTAGTCATGAATGAGGCTCGTGACCGGCTCCTCCCGCCCCTTTCATGCCACGGTTGGTTGGCCCTAACACACACCCACCTGCCAATCACATGTCTTGGCAGGTCCCCATTAGGCTTTACGTGATTTCCACGTTGGTTTTCCGGTTTCTCCAGCCCACTTTTTCAACACAGATAACCGAGCTCGGCTATTGGCCGACACGCGCCCACACCCATCTGTCAATCATTCTGGGGGCAGTCTCCGACTGGATACAGCACGAGTTGCAGGGGTTTTTCCACCTCGCTTGGGAGACACGCTCAACACGGTCGCCAGGACAAACGGTCCCTTCTGGCTTTCCCGCTTGCCGCAATCCGCACTTTATACGGCAGCCTCAGAAGTAGCAGACACTTTGTGGCTCTCTGCACGTTCTATTCTGCCTCCAGCCACGTCCAAGGAACGTCGTTATCCTCTTACCCAGGCAAGTCCTCTTGCAATTCCTTGACATTCTACTATCAGGTCCACTAGTACAGGGCAGATGTCAGATATCAGTTTACAGCAGCATGCGCCCCCCCCTTTTTTCCAGTTCAGGGGCTTGCCATTTGGCCTTCATCAAATACGACACCGTTGTAGATGTTTCTAGTAACTAAGTCTGCACCTTTCTGTAGGTCATTTTCCTAGGCAGTATTGCGCTTTGGAACAGTGTCGTAATACCAAACGGGTATTTCACCCGCCAACAATTCGAAGTGGACACAGACGTCTCTAGTGATCGAACACCTGGCGACATCCACTCCTTCATTTCTTCACTTTTTCCTGAGAAGACATTACTCAGGTAATTTCCTTGCACTGATGAGCTCTTTTCCAGCATATTCTATCGGCTCCTCACATTTTACCAATTTGCTTTCATTCATTGGTTCCAATCCTCAGGTCCTGTGGGCCCCGTCCAGTGGTGACGACCGAGGGACCAACTAGCATTGTACAGCAGACCCTCCCGGTCCCCTGCCTCAGTTACAAGCAACCTCTACTTAGCCCACTACGGCTCTTTTCATTCCCACCCATCCAAGGTAAGTGATTCCTTACCACTCCAGCCTGCCCCACCACACCGTCTTGGACCTTGGTTTGCAGACCGGCGGGTACCCACCAGGGATTCCTGCACTGCTCTTCCAAAGGGGACCCAATGCCACAAACTGCTCCCCCTGCCCCTAATTCGGGCGGAGTTTCATCGGAACCTTTTCCGAGACTTCCCGCTCTACAAGGGGCTTTGTACGCATGTGGCCATGAGATACATCTCAGACTCGTCCAGGATCGATGTCTGCCTTTCTTGATTAGTTTCTACTTTTGCATGCATTATAAATTTTGTAGAGATGCACTTCCTGGTGACTCATTCCCCTTATTTGTTTCTTTTGAACCGAATGTTTTTTTCTGTCTCCCCTTTTCCACCCATACAGGGTCCTGCTAATTATTGCCCTGATGAAGGCGGAGTAGATTCTGTTTACATGATAAAACATTTCTTCAGCAATTTTGTTCCGCTGAAACGCTTTCTTCTATCAGAGGGGAAACAAGGTCCTTCACAGCGTCATTTGTGGACCACCAGGACCATTCTGCTCACGTGACATGATCCATTGATGGGAACATGCCATCTAGGTTAAACACCTACATCCTATATGTTTTTCTATTCCCCCTGTAGCGTTGGCAGACCCTATCCCGTCACATAATATCTTCAACTTCGGGAATTGATTCTAATTACTAATGAATACCACTCTCAATTTCTTAATATGTTCTATTACATTGAATAGAGGTTTAATTGTACTCATCACTTTGTACTTCTGTGTTTTTCTGTGATTCAACCAGTATTCCAGTGATACATAACTGGCTTTTTGTCAATATTGTAATTGCTTTTCATTTATGTTCTTTCCTTGATGTACCAATTCCAATTTTCTTAGATTGTTTCAAAGCTCTCATACCCAATTGATAAATGGGAAATGAATGTTCGTTTTCTTGATTACACATGTCTTTCCACGTTGGTTTTTACTATATGTACTTAATTTTTAACGATATTAAATATTTCTTTTCTTTTTTTACATCAATCTCTGTAAATATCTGTTTATTCTCTAGGAGTGTTCTAATATGTATTTTTGCATGCAAATTGATAACCATTAAGGTTATGTGGGTTTAGACCTGGTGCAATATTTCTAATTCATTTACACTTCACACTGGCTAACCCCTAAACATACCAGTACCTTTGTTTTGTTGAGATGGTCACATAGTCGGCATGGTCGAGACTTATTAAGCAACCCAGGAATACAGTAGTATACACCCAGAGCATGCCTATTTGGGGCACGCCCTTTCTTCAAAACTGTTGGCTCCCACCAGAGTCTTGATTATATATTGTCCCCAGGGGTAGTGAAGAAAACTGCTGCGGCACTGTACAAACTTACCCAAATGTCGAGGGAGGTACATACACCGTACGTTAAAGGGGACTGAGAAAGGGACCTGGATGTCACTTTCAATTAAACACATTGGTTACAACTGTGTAGGCTGACGAAACAGATTTCGTTCAACTACAGATACAGGCTGATACATTTTAAGATCTTGAACAGAGTGCACCTCACTCCAGCTCGTTTAAAGAAAATGTATCCCAATACAGAAGGGCAATGCCCAAGGTGCATGGAGAGAGAAGATATTGCATATGTTGTGGTCATCCACGGCGCTGTCTGAATTTTGGGATAAGGTATGTTATGCATTGGAAGAGATGGTAGACCAGCCCATGAAGTGGGTTTATACGGCATGTGTATTGGGATATGTGCGTAAAATGAATCCAGTAAAGCGTAAATTGGTGAATAATGGTCTGGTGTTGGCTAAAAGGGTTATACTGATGAGGTGGAAAAGTACTCTACCCCCCACAGTTGATAACTGGCTCGAAGACATGACTTGGGCAAACGATAAGGAAGAATTGTACACTAGCTTGATGCCCATGGCAAGCCGCCCAAAAGACATATTGGGTGGTTTTCGACAATATTTGATGGATAAAAGTATGGAGGAAGAAGGGGAGGCAAATGTACTGTAAAATAGTGTGTGAATTCGTCTTGCCCACAAGAATCATATTGTATCTATTCTCTGCGCTACGTATTCAATTGAAAGTATGGTTTGCAATGGAACCATCTGTGCAATTTAATAAAGTTTAAAACAAAATAAAACAAATTAAAAGGGTGGAGGGCAACGCTCCAGACAAGAGGTGATGCAGCCTCCATGATCAAAGGCCTTATCAGGATATCCAGGATGTATTTGATTCAAATGAAGGGGGCATCTTATCGTCACACCAGCCATATGACCGTCAAATAGAACTGATCCTGGGGCAGTCGTACTGTATGGAAAGAATTATGCCCTGAGACCAAACTAGAACATTATCCTTAAGGATTATGTACAGGAAAGCCTTGAGATGGTCTTCATTCAACAGTTTAGATTCACACGAAAGAAAGATGGTACAGAACGCAAACCCTTTGTGGACTACCAACAGAAGGTAACAGGGAAAAACGGTTACCCTGGACCCTCACTAAAGTATTCATAGACCAAATTCAAGGTCCTATATATATATATATATATATATATATATATATATATATATATATATATATACACACACACTCCAAGCTCAATGATTGAGTATATAACATATAACCTGGTGAAGATGAATCCCGGGTACAAGTGGAAGAGAGCATCCTACACTTGATAATACCTAATGATGGCATTTGCTCTATGTAATGCCTCTTGCATTGTTTCAGCATTTCCTAAATGACATTTTCAGAACCATACTTGATCATTTCATAGTGGTGCACTTGGATGACATCCTGGTGTATTTGGAATCTCACCTGTTTCATGTGTCCCACATCCAAGGGGTACTCCAGCTTTTATGCAAACGCCAGCAGTAAGTCAAGACCACAAAAGTGATAACAATGTGTTATTTATATAGTGCCTATGCCTAAGTGCTGTTCATAGAACATATTTACATACATGATCGTCAGCCCAACCGAAGTTGGTACTCATTTATTGACCTCAGAAGGATGAAAGGCTGAGTTGGCCTTGCCGGCATTCGAACCTGCGACCTGCAGATCACACATATATCACCACAGCAGCAAGCAGTCAACCCACTGAGCTATCTTACTGGCTATCTTGTCAGCCTTACACAATGGCTATGGACCCCAGAAAGGTCAAGGAAGTGACCAAATGGCCCACCCCTCCTAATATTGCTGGTTCATCAAACATTATTTCCCTGTCTAGCAAAGCCGCTCGCATGCCTATTGAAGAAAAACATTCCCTACTCCTAGAACACACAGTCCTCCACATTCATCCAGGTCCCTAAGGATTAATGTACTTCCTCCCCAATTGTATGCTTACCTGATGCTAGCCCACTAAACCACCGACTTGTAATCCATTTTCAGTGCAATTACTGCTGCAATAATTGTGCTCAAAATGCCACATTGAGTCCAATGGACTCCTTAAAAATAGTGAATTACACCGCCACCACCACTTGTAATCTGGCATCAATACGGCAGAATCAAGTGGCGGTAATTGCATTGCGCAGTAGTCCAGTGAATTTACCGCCGGGGGTACCACCCAACTCATGATGAGGCTCAGTAGCTTGGGGGTGCTTTAACACACAATCACTGTGATAACACACCACTGTAACCTAGGATATGTCCGGTTTCCTCAAAGTACCAATCAACATCAATCCCATTGGGTGCACTTTTACAGTAGGTTTGATTTCCACATTCTCTTAAAACCAGGTACCCAGAGCACCAAGGCACAAAGATATACAATCACAGACAGCCAAGAAGAGACCATCTTGCCATATGTGTTGCCCGAGAAGATCATCATGTCCTTATCTACCATGGTTGAGGATTTCTTGTACCTTATTGATTCTTCATACACCCCAGAATCAGTCCTCACTTTTCTATAAGGAGATCTTCACAAAATCGGCAGTCTTTTATAACACACTAAGAGATTTTGGGTGCCCTAGAAGGGACAAAAACACCAAGTATTGGAGTGGACACTTCCTGGAAAAAGAAGACTCTTGATCTGAAGACAATTGTGGCAAACCTGCATCAGAGTTAAGAGCATCTGATAATCCCCATGAGGTTATTTCTTCCTCTCCCAGTACCTCCTCGGCTGTGGCATTACTTCAGTATGGCGTTTGCCACAGACCTTTCCAAGCGGATAGTTATGATACCATTTTGTCACTGGTCGACTCCTACACCAGGATAACCCACTGGAAAGCCTGAAAGGAATTCCCACAGCAGCAGGGATGGTCCAAGTGGTCCTCAGGATAGATGTCAGGCACCATGGCCTATGAAAAGCATAATCTCCAATCGGGGGCCTCAATGTGTGTCCCTGATCTGGGAAACACTCCTGAAACACCTCGGCATCACCACCCATCTGTCCTACTCTTATCACCCACAAAGCAATGGACAGCCAGGAAATGTCCATCAGAACGTTGAACAATACTTCTGCTCTTACTCCAGGCGATAGGTTTTCTGCTACTAGCAGAATCTACGCATGACAACACTATGCATTACTCGACAGAAACATCACCATTTTACAGATCAACTGGTCTACAACCGAACATGCTGCAATAACACCAACCCCTGAAAACTAAGTACCTGCAGCTGAAAAATTAATTCATATTATTTAAAGAGAACAACAATGTGTATGCCAGCTTCTGAATAGCATGTTAAGAAATATGCAGACCTCCATCGGAGGAATGGACCTTAATATCAGAAAGCAAGGACAGCAGGTCTGGCTATCTACAATGAACACCCAAATCCCCAGAAACACTCCAAAATGTAATGCACAGTGCATCAGATCATACAGCATCACAAAAATGATCAATCCTGTTACCCAGAACTGTGAAAATCTACCCGGCAATTCATGCTTTCCTGATCTAGCCTAATGAACCGGCATCGATCTTCACAAGGAAAGCAACAAAAGAAGACAAAGAACACGTCCAAATATAATTACCCTTTCTAGATCTCGAATGCCTGGTGAATCAGAACAAACTCAAAACAAACATGTATCATAAACCAACATAAATCTATTCAATTTGACAGCTGAACAGCTCACAACTTAGAAACATTAACGTCCCCAAAGGAGAACTACTTTGTTCCATGAGAAATTGCGGATAATGACGCTTAGCTAAAAGACGTAATGCATATAAGAAACAACCAAAAGTGATTTTGCAAGCAATACAAACTCTATACAACAGTCCTCATGAAACATTATTAACAATGAAACCACGGAACAACACAGTGAGTCAACCAAGCAAAGCAAAGAGAGATTCATCACCCAATATTCAGCACATAAAAGAATCCTGAAAAAAACTGAAACAATTATTGGGATCCACTTCTTCTGGAAAAAGATCTAACTGTTTTTAAAGATTCTCCACCCTCACTACTATTTTCAAAGTCAATCAACATGAAGAACACAATTGGCTCCAGTCATTTGAATACCAACAAAGTCATAAGTGACACATGGCTATCAGGCAAACCAACATGCTTTCACAAATGTGGCAGCGGTAATATGTGTCCGCACTCAACAAATGAAACCAAAGAAAGAGAAATCATACCGCATTGCAAACATACAATACAGGCACTTATTAACTGCAAGACCACTTATTGTGTATGAATATATTATTATATTCTACACATGTAGCAAAAGATAGTTGAAAAGCACCACCTGTCCAAACATATCTAGGATTCAGGAGCAGCTATGTGCCACTGGACTCAAAGAGACCAAATATCCACTGGCATCTCCTTAGCTGGAACAGCATGAGTCTGAAAACATCACCAACATGAAATTCATAGGCTGGGAACATGTCCTTGCCCATGATGGAGGCAAAGACCGAGAACACAAACCTGACAGATAGAAGTCATATGGACTTACCTGATGCAAACAATAGAGAACGGCCTTAATTTGGATAATGAACTATCTGTCTTGCTGTACAACACAAACACTGTATTTATGTAATATGTTCATCAATATCTAACAAAGACACATTCTTACATCAACATTAGATGTGTATATTTAGAATGTAGAAAGTTGGCTCAACATGCAATAACAATACTTTTTCTTAAAAACCATGTTTCTTTGTAAGTAATGTTTTAAAATATGTTGTTGTATTTCTAATTTTTTATTTGTGCAGTGCTTATACACAAGTCAAGTGCTTCAAAGCGCTTCAAGGCGGGAAGGGTACAAGGGAAATACAGTAGCCATTCTTAGGCCTTCAGGCTTCTGAATGATCTAACAAAAAGTAACTAGCGTACTAGGTCTGACGTCATTTCACCTAGTACAAGTGCATGAAGTTTAACAGGCGCAGCCAGATTACGGAGGGGAGACAAAGGGGGACAAGACAGAATTTACTAATCATAGTAAATTTAGGTCATGCAAGTGTACAGACGGAGGTGCTAGGAAGTGGGAGGGGGAAACAAGTGTGCCAAGTCCAGCAGGGCCCTAGGTTAAATGCAGAGATGTTACCTCTCTCATGGAACACATGATAAGTGCAGTAGGGTTTACCCCTCTCATGGAATGAAAGCTGAAAGTGCAGTAGTGCTGGGCATAGTGCAGAGGCCAGGAGGCAAGACTGGCGGGGAGCCTGGGACCTGTGAGGCTCTGGAGGTGAGCCAGGCGACCAGTCAGCAAAACTGAGCAGAGTTAGGGGAGACATGGAGGAGTGAGGCTGGAGAGAAAGAAAGGGGAGGTTATCAATGGAGACAGAAAGAGGAAGAGAAAAGGAAGGTCTTGAGCAGTCTTCGGAACTTAAGGAGTTCCGGCTCAAGGCGGACAGAGGCAGGGAGGCTGTTCCAAAGGGAAGCACTTGCAGAGGATAAAGATCTACCCCCAAATCTCTGTTTGGAAAAATGGCTCACACGCGGAGAGTTGGAGGAGGCCGAGCAGAGGGGCTCTAGCAGGAGAGTATTTAGGAAGAGAGTGTTGTATATGGTGCGGGCCCTGGACCCAGAAAGCCTTGTGGACTATGCAGAGGTCTTTGAACTTGATCCTAGCAGTCACAGGGGTTCCAGTGGAGGGATTTCAGCGCCCGAGAGATGCAGTCCTTGGGCTTAAGGCCAGGGATACGTCTTGTGGTTCTGTTCTGGATGAGTTGTAGCAGGTAGAGAGTAGAAGTAGGCAGATTGAGAAAGAGGCTGTTGCAGTAGTCCAGCCTAGAGAGAACCAGGGCTCTGGAGACGGTGAGCCATTGGGGGAAGGTGAGAAAAGATAGAGTATCTCTGAGGAGGTGCAGCTGGTAGTGGGACTTTTTAGAGATGTCCGAGATGTGAGAAGGAGAGAGAGTGGAGTCAAAAATGACCCCATGGTTTTTTGGCTCACTAGCAGGTCAGGGTGCAGGGCCAAGGGAGGCCAGCCAGTGGGAAACTGGGAAAGCGGGGCAGCAGCCCTAATGAGGATGATCTCTGCTTTACTGGCATTGAGGCAGAGATCGTTAGCAGCACACCAAGAATGAATTGCAGACAGATAGTCAGGAATGAGCGAGGATGCGGAAGAGACCGAGGGTAGCCTGAAGGAGAGCTGTGTGTCATCCGCACAATACTGAAAGATAGAGGTCAAGGTAGAGGTCAAGTGGGCCAGAGGGGCCATGTAGACATTGAAGAACCACAGGGATAGGGTAGATCCCTGGGGGACAACACAAGTGGAGGAAGTGAAATAGGAGAGAAATGACCCAAGTACCACCTGGGAAGGACAATCAGAGAGAAAGGAGGCAAGCCACGCCAGGGCCAGATCTGTGATGGCCATGGTATCACAGAGACAGGAGATCACAATGTTGTAGTTTACAGTGTCAAAGGCAGAAGAGAGATCGAGAAGAATGAGGACAGAAGGTGAGTTAGAGTCAAGATTTCAGAGCAGGTTATTTATAAGGAGGCACAAGCAATGTCCGTTAATGCCTCATACAGCTTTCATGGTCACCATATGTAAGGAAAAGCTTCACATGTCTAAGTGCCTGCCATCATATGTGAAGTGTAGCCTCAAATGCCCAGTAATGCCATTCAATGTCTTTTATGGATGGTATAAGGTACCATATTTGCAGCCACAGATGAAAATTATTCCATCATGTGCCAAGCTCAGCCTCAAATGATCCATAAAACACCACTTGGTTTCTTACATGCATGGTATCTTTACCATAGTTGATGTGCAGCCTCAAACATCACTGAAAATGACCATGAATGCCTCGTGAAAATGGTACATCACAACATTCAATGTGCAGCCTTATGAACGGTTGCTGCTGCCATATTCCAAATGCAACTTCAAATGGCAACAAAATGCCACTTAGCTCCACATATTCCTGGCAGCTTTAGCATGGCTAGTCAGATGTTTCGGCCTATAGCTCCAATGATCACTTACAATTGGCTATGCTTTATAAGGCTGATGGGTGATCTAGTCCAGAACATTTGGAGAATCAAACTAGCAGGCCGCTGCAATACGTGATGTGTGGTCTCATATGTCCATTTGCTACCACCATATGCCACAAAAGCCTAAAATCAAACATATTTACCCACACCTACTCCAGCCTCACCACGTCCCCTGCCTTCACCTGTCTATCATAATCTTTCTAACCCGTCCTGTAAAAATGTTGTAACTTCTGTCTCACCTCCCCCTATTTTAACTTTGAAACCTTGTAAGGTGCTTCTGGACCCTCTGCTTGTGTTAGGTGTAGAAAGCATGGCTGACATAACAGATGGTCTGGGGGAAGAATCAGACAGTGGTGTGTCCTGGAGTTATATTTGGGGGTGGGTTGGAGCACTTAAGGCTGCTGATTACAATAAGAAAAAACGTTGCGCTATATATGTTTGTTCCAATGCATTCATAAGCCAGTCTCCTTCAGCTTCAGACATGGAGTATACCATAAGACTCACACATATCTCAAGGGCACAAAGACACACTTTTTAAAGTGACACTAATTTAAGACAGCAATATTATTCTCAGTCTATGCTTGGATTTATTGATGCTAACAGTTAGGCATTTATAATAATATATTACTTATGTAGCACTTTCGCCAAAGCACTCTAAATAAAACACCATTCAATAAAATGGTTCCCCGGCAACCAATATTAATACTCATTTGCTGACCTCAGAAGGATGAATGTTTGAGTTGACTTTAGTAGGATTCAAACCTGTGACTGCACAACCCATGGATCCCAGCAGTGAACACTTAACATGCTGAGCTAGCCTACCATTATTTTGTCCTTAAATCTCCTTCCCACAGCATTTTGTAGTGCATTGGCTCTGTGAGTTACATTTTCTGTAAAGATAGCACTTACTATTGCAGTGATAAGAAGCAGGAGCAATGTACTGTTACATTTTCTCTTGAAAAGGATGGAGTGGACAGGAGGGTGTTGTGGGTAGATTTCCTAATGCATATATTTATTTTAGGGCACAATTGATTAAAAAGCATGCTGTGTCTCAAATGGATAGCTCAGTGAATTAAAAGCTCAACTCCGACATGTGCCAATCTGCACTTTGCGAGTTCAGATTTCAGCAGGGTTGAATCACCCCTTTATCCTTCGGAGATCGATAAATTAAGTACTATTATATTTTGTAGTAATAATACCTATTTTTCCAGCACTTAGAAGCAGGAGTCAGACATGAAGCACTATACATAAAAGCCTTCTTGGCCTATATAAACAAACACTAATCTCACGCTCAACCTTTGGGAAGAAAGTACATTAGAAATCCAAAACTTCACTGGACGTTTTCCAAGAATAAAGAGGGTTCTGAAACCTGCTTTATTTTTGTTTTTCACATTGTCTCTGCATTCCTTGACCAGGAGTCATAGAGGCAGTGCAGAGGTCGCAGGAGAATCACCAGGGGTCACAGCTGCTACACCTGGTGGCCCCCAATGACGTACATGGGAGTCCACAAAATTACTCTCTAATTAGAATTGCAACAGACATGCTAGGCTGGCCGCTGCCAATACCCAATGGAAGGCTCCTGAACAAGTCACCCCCACATCCCCCTAGGCCACCAGGCACACCAAGGGTATTATTCACTGTTCAATTTTTAAAGTTTGCCGAGAAAGTAAAACCATTCCGGACTCATGGTCAAAAGCTTTGATCGTTCCGATCTTTAAAAAGGGAGCCAGAGACGATCCCTCGAATTACAGGCCAATAGCCTTGTTAGATGCCATTGGAAAAGTTTTTGCTACAATCCTACTGAACCATTTTCGCAAATGGGCAGCCACTGCTGGCTGTTCAGATTCTCTCCAAACTGGATTTCAAAAAAATGCAAGCACGACTGCAAATATTCTGTGCTTGAACCTACTCAAAGACAGAGTTATGACTGGATCTCCACGGATTTACCTAGCGTTCGTTGATCTGTCGGCTGCTTTTGACAGAGTGAACAGGTCCAAATTATGGTCCAAACTTAAGTGTTGGAAATGTCCTGCGACCATTTTGGACCCAATAATCAAACTTCACTCCGAAACTAGTATAAAAGTACGCCTAAATAATCAAGGTCTAATGTCTAACTCAATCCCGACCTTTCGAGGAGTAAAACAGGGTTGTCCCCTGGCCCCTGCTCTGTTCATATCATTCGTAGGAGATTTCAAAGAGTCCCAATCTAAAACCAGATCCTTTCCTCCGAAAATAGGCAACACTCAGCTGCCTAGACTTCTATATGCAGATGATTTAATATTGCTTGATCAGACCCAGATCGGTTTGCAACGACAACTAGACAACCTATCAACCTATACCACCGAAAACAATTTGGAAATCAATAAATCGAAAACCAAGATAATGATTCTCCAAAAACAAGGCATCAAAAAGAAAGTGGCTTTCAATTGGCTCCTCTACGACACCAAAATAGAAGTGGTCGAGTCGTTCAAGTATCTCGCAATTCAACTCGACAGCACAAAGTGGGCCAGGAACCTGCAAAATGACCTATGGGCGAAGGCTAAGAATCTAGCTGCGCAATTGAGAGCTGTTGATCGGAAATACGGGAAATTCTCTCTGCAACCAGCCATCAACTTTTACAAGGCCAAGATTATCCCCTCGTTGACTTACGGCATGGACGCCACCCCGTCTATTCCTCAGGGCCTCTGGCTTAAACTCGAAGGTTTTATCTGGAGATCGGTGCTGGGTTTACCTAACTCCGTCGCTGTAGCCCCGATCCGACGGGAACTCGGTCTTGTTTCCCTAAAAGCGGTGGTGGATATCGCAACTCTATATCTGTACAGGAAAGTCATCCATCCGGAGAGCCTAGAAATCTATCGAATAATTGCCGAAGAGATCGAGAAGGGCAATAACCAAATGATGAATAAATGGGCTCAGGACCAAAATTTGAAACTGGAGGAAATCGCTTGTACCAAAGAAGAATTAAAGTACAATCCTGTTAGGATTAAAACCAAACTACAGTGTACAGATTGGATCCTGACCATTGAAAAAGCAACTGGTAACAAATTATTAGCCCATCTTCCAACGAACATCAACAAATTGAAAGAACCAATGGCATATTGCAAACAATATCCCAATAAAGCTTTAATGAGAACTTTCTTAAAAGCCCGTCTCAACGTTCTCCCGACGCAGGAAATTCTGGCGATCAGGACAGGATCCACGACAAAAGCCTGTAGACTTTGCAAAAACGCTGAAGAAATAGAATCCATCAGACACCTGCTAATGCTCTGTCCTGCTCTGCACCAAGAAAGGATGGCCTTTTTCAGCTCCCTGACTGCTAACTCGTTTGCAAGCAATGAAGACACCTGGTGGAATCGCTTAATTACTGGGGACAAGACAAGATGGCATACGGCGTCAGCTAAACTGTTGAACTTAGCATTTCAAAAAATTACTTTGACCACTGTCATTTGACTCAGCATCTCTTTATTGGTGAAAGCTTAGTCATTGTTCCCCTGGTGATGCTTTTCACTCTTCTTCTTCTCTTGAGCTCTTGTAAAAATCTTGTTTGATTATATACAAGTAATAAAAAAAAAAAAAACAATGATTCACTTAACAACAATTTACAACAGCTGAATTACATTTAAAACTTCGCCTCCTGTGTGGCGCCATCATTCCTTGCATGTCTTTTCACATCGGCTGTCCACCCTGAAAGATTGGTGTAACTCCTCCTTAATCTCAGAATCCCTCCTCAAATGCAAGCTACATACCACATTACTCCAGGTAAGCAAACGCTTGAGTACCACGAAAAGCACTACAATTGTTTAAATAGCTTCAAGATTTGTTACTAAAATCAGTCACAGTCAATCATTTATAAACAATAATTTGTGTGTTCACAGACAATCTGCGACTACTCGCATACAACTGCAGAAGCCCCATGGCACCTTTAAAGGAAAGGTATTAATATACACGTACCACATGATATGATATGGCATTTATGACACGCCTATACACAAGTGTTTCAAGGCGCAACGAGGCAAGGGAGGAACACAGAGGGAAGACGGAAACAACAATCTTACCAGGCCAGGTGACATTGAGATCGCGCAAGTGCAGGGGAGGTGGGGGAAGGCAAAGTGCGAGTGGAAGGGGGAGGGTAGTGCTGTACATAGGAATAACAGTAAATAATTAGAAAAAATAAATAGGAACAATAAATAAGAAGTGCGGCCAGCTGGTGGCAGGTGCAAGTGTACATGTGTGAAGTAACACACTCCCTATATTACCACATCTTGGCCCAGATACCTTGTAGGCTAAATTCATGAAACAAATGTAAGACAATGGGCCTCATTCCGAGTAGGGCGGTAAGGGATAACGGGCACTGGTAAGGAGACCGGTGCTGGTAATCCCTTACCATCCTACTACCAGGTCCCTTAGCGGGTCCCTCCAGTAACGCCTGGTCTGACCAGGCGTTATGGACGGGACCCGCAAAGGGACCAGGGCGCAAATAACGGGCTTGACATGCGCGAGCCCGTTATTTGCGCCCTCCTCATTCCCATTGAGCCCTATGCAGGTTCAAATGGGAATGTGGAGTGGTTTGGTGAATGGGGACTTACCGGTCACGCCAAGGTCGGACTAGACCGGTAAATCCCCATTGTACCAATCCGGACACGGTACCGTTATTGGTGGCAGTCATACCGCAAATAGTGCCATGACTACCACCAAACTCGGAATGAGGGCCAATAACTTGTGGTTCTCAAATCAGAAGTAGAAAACATCAATGCAAGTCACCTAAATAAAAGAATGTCAATATCTCCCAAAAACCTTTACTGTAATGTATATATACTGAACACTGCATATATTTTAAAAATATTTCTGCCTAAATATTTAAAGGTATTTATTTATTAATTGAACATTTATATGGCACTTAAACAGCAAAAAGGGGTTCCAAGCGCCACAAGACAAAACAGCGGGAGGGAACAGAGGAGAACAACAACAATAACGGTCCTACTAGGCCTTGTGACAGTCGGCTCATGCACCAAGAAGTGCAAAAGGGGGTCATGGTAGATCAGGGCAAAGGGATGGGATAGGGAGAGGGTGAAGATGGAGAAGTGCAGGATAGAGGGGGTCCAAGGGGCTGGGCAAGTGCTAAGGGGTGCCCAGAGGGGCAAGTGCCAGGGGGAACCAGGGCAAAGGGAGAGGATAGGGAGACAGTGAAGAGGGAGACATGCAGGACAGAGGGGGCCCAAGGGGCTGGGCAAGTGCGATGGACATGCCCGGAGGGTAAGTGCCAGGTGGAACCAGGGCTAGGGGAAACATTGCAAGAATAAGGGTGGCCCAGACTAAGAATGCTGGTCAAGCAAGGGTTCCCAAGGGCAAGTGCTGGTAGAAAGGGATGAGAGGGGGAGGACTGGTCAAAGGAGGGCCTGACAACAGTAAGACTCATAAGGGGCACAGGGAACCAGTCACAGTGGCAGGAGGAGACTAGTAAGGTAGGGGGTGAGAGAAGGAGGAGGAGAAAAGGAAGGTCTTTAGATGCTTCCAGAACTTAAGAAGATCCGGCTCAAGTCTGAGAGGGTCAGGGAGGTCATTCCAGAGGGAGGCTCCTGCTGAAGAAAGAGATCTACCCCCACTCTCTGCTTGGAGTAACATCTGATCTGCAGAGAGTTAGAAACCGAAGGACCCTAACCGGGAGGTATTTAGGGGGAGAGAGTTGGATGTAGCAGGTTCTCAGGCCCCAGAAAGCCTTGTGGTTGATGCAGTGGGTCTTGAATTTGATCCTTACAACCACTGGAGCCAGTGGAGAGATTTAAGGGCTGGAGAGATGCAGTCCCTGGGCTTGAGGCCAAGGATAAGTCTTGCCGTTCTATTCTGGATTAGTTGAAGAGGGCAGAGGGAGGAAAGAGGCAGATTAAGGAAGAGGCTGTTGCAGTAATCAAGCCTGGAGGGAACCAGAGCTCTGGAGATATTGAGGTTCTGTGAGAATGTGAGGAAATGGAGAATACCTCTGATGAGGTGAAGCTTTGCCTCTGCGGGAAACCCTGCCCCCCACCTGCCATATGTTGGATACCTGAGATCGTGCTGTGTTTGACACGAGCAGTTGTGCCAATACTGCAGCGTGTGTTCGAAAGAAGATACCCATTAAGACAACCGTACCGAATATACCCCTAACTGATGACAACATAATGGAGGAACTCCCTGAAGGAATATGAAAAAAAGCAAAGAAAAAAGTTAGTGACGTCACAAGGGTATGTACAAAGTCCCAAGATACTAGCTGAAGAAGGTGTTTAGATCCTGAAGCAACTAATTACGAAGTACAGAATAAAGTGAACTTTTAAATACAAAAAAGGAGATTAAACGTGCTGCAGAAAATCAACTGTTCAATAATTGTACAGATGCTGAACTGCAAGTAGACTAAGTCATCATAGAAGCTGGCTATACGTAGCGAATAGAATGAAGGCAAAGCTGCGTTTGTATAGAAGCTGGACAACAAAATCATGAATTAAGTAAGACAGGACCCATGAAGAGGGAAGGGAAAACTGTGTCACAGCAAGAATAAGCAGAACCGTGGAGCTGCATGGCGAGGTTGTCTGGCCTGGAGTCAAGACTAAAGCAGCCAAGGTCAGCTATCCAATCTGGAAAGGAGCGAACGTGCAAAGAATGAATCATCCCTTGTTAATGTACAAAGAAAGAACACTAAGAGTGTCAAATTTAATTCATTTAAAGCATTTAAAACCTGCAAAATGGACCAAATCATGGTCTCCTGTCACATTAACCAAGCATGAAAATAGAGTTCGGACTTGGAGTGCCAGAACACGATAGTGAGTGCTCTCACTCCCTTCTATTCTGAAGACAAGGATACTTCTGCAAGGCCAAGTTCAAAGACAATCTTCATGGTAGAAGGCATGGGTGATGAGAGATGCTGGGCTAATTGGGTGGGGAGGTAGTGTCATGCCCCATCTCCTTGCACCTGGGTCTAGGCTTACGTGCTGCTAAGTGAACCGAATGTTCCAAACCTGGCACAAGCATGCCAAACAATTATAGTGGTCCATATAAGAAAGGACCTTATAGTTTTAAAACCAATGAGAAACCGTGTATCTAATGTTTCGGAAGAAAAACATGTTTAGAGGTAGGCATATGTTGTGCACGTGACAGTGGGCTGCCAATCACAATCCTAGTTCCTATAGAAAGCATACTTAGATGTTACAGGGTCCCAATATGAATTACAAGTGAATGAAAATGAGCGCTGGCTGACAGTTGCCTCTTGTGCTGGTAAAAAGAAGGGCAAGATTGTCTCCAAGTCAGGTGAACAGAGCACCCACCATTTCGATCCCAAAATTAGAAGTACAAAGAGTTCCCTAAGGAAACAGTTGCGCATATAGCGCAGGTCTGCCCTCCCCCCTCGCAGTCCAGCATGAAACATCTAGGGTAAAAAACAATATTGAAAATCAGTAGGGAGGAGGAAAAGAGAGGGTAGGAATGGAAACTGGCAAAAAATGATTGACGCTCTAACTAGTCACCATGCAGGTAACATATTGCGGATTCTGGCATCATTAAGGGGTCCTACTCACCAGTCAATCCTGAACCCTATTATGAAGTGTGTGTCGGTCAGGTTTATTAAAGATAAAATGTTTGGTGGATAGGTTCAACAGGAGTCGGGTTGTCCTCAGAGCCCACTTGGCCTATTACAATCACTTTTAGTAGTATCTGTAGTTACTTAAAGACCCTTAAAAAGTCCAGGACTCCGGGGCTAAACGGACTATCGGCTGCAGCACTGAAGGGTGACATCAAGCTGTGGGATGGTGGGCTATACCCATTACTCATAAAGGTCTGTGTTACAAAAACCATACCATACTCCTGGAGAAAATCAATAATGGTCCCAGTTTATAAAGCTGGGGACCGATTAGCCTCGGAAACTACTGATTGTTGTCCCTGCTTAATATTACAAGCAAAGTATTTGCACTATATGTATTGGAACATTTACAGAGCTGGGTACGGGCAATAACATCCTGCACCCCTTCCAGACAGATTTTCGTTCCAGTTCAAGCACTAGACATAACATAAGAATACTCGATAAAATGATATCCCAAGACAGACAGTCCTCGCAGCATCCATTTATATTGCCTTTATCGACTTTAGGTCGGCATTCAACATATATTGTGGAGGAAAATGTGACAATGGGGGTGTCCGAGCAGGCTCTTGGGGATAATTATGGCCTTGCACACTAACACCTGTCCCCAGATTCGACTTGGTGATCATGGGCAATTGTCAGTGGTAATGAGAATTAGCTAGGGGGTACGCCAAGGCTGTATGCTGGCCCTGCTACTTTTTAACATTTATGCAGCAGATTTATTGAATACATTGAGGGGAAAAAGCAGGCTGTCTTCCAAGGATTGGCAATGTGCCTATCGGCGGGATGCCCTATGCCGACGATTTAGTCCTATTTGACCATATATTTACAGGGATAAAAAGTATGTTAAATGAACTGGGTAGCTATGCAAATGAGAACCAGCTCTCAATTAACCTTACTAAAATAAATGTAAAGCTAGTCTCCCCTAAAATAATCCCCAGGTTGAAACTAGTGACTTCGGTTGGAGTTGTGGAGTCACTGATTCTTACAAATATCTGGGCCTTGAGATTACAGCAGCTTTGTGCCTATGGGGCCATAATAGAGTCTAAAGTATGTAGGGCTAGACAGATCAAATGCATGGCTAGAAAATGTGTGTTGCAGCACGCTGGGTTTTTGTTGAAAGGAACCCTGTTTTTTTACAAACAATGGCCATATCCAACGGTCTTGTATGGTTTGGAAGCCCTAGATATGAAAAATCTAAAATGGCTAGATGAAGTGGAATCCCGTGTTTGGATGGTTGTGCTGGGATTGCCTAGCTCCAGCTCGATCGAATATGTACGCCTAGAGTTTGGACTGACCTCCCTGAAAGCCTAGCTTTTGATTTGTAGGGGCTGTTTGATGCTGAAGGCCAAGATGGATCCAATTTGCCCTTTGTTAGAAAACCTGGGTAGAAGTTATAGCTTAGATAAGTCTGGGAAAAGTGCCTCCCTTCAGGTGAATCTGTTCCAAGAATTATGTGAAACAATTGACTGGTTCCCTGATTTTGCCAAATGTAATGTTAATGCCACACTTAAGTGGGCCCCTAGTCGTTAAGTGATTAAATGGGACTGGCAAGGTAACTTTGACCATCTAGGGAAACTAAAGGGCCACGTGAGTATGACCCATGTGGTTTATCATTTTATGCAGCCAGAAGGTATTTTTTGTTATGCCCAGATCCAGCTGTTTGTAAATTCAGACTAAGGCTTATGATAAATCAATTGCCATTGTTAGTCGTTTGAGGCCTACAGTTGAAGTTGGCCCCTGAAGCAAGATATGGGCGCATATGAAAAATTGTGGCCAACCTAGAATCAGTTAGGCATGTGCTTACAGAATGCCCTGAAATGGGAGCCTTATACATGGTTATGCTTGGGCCATTTGTTTATAAGTATATTTCCATAAAGTCATTGGATTTTTTGGCCTTTTGCTTAAAAACAGAATCGATGCCTGTAATACTGGCATTATATAGGGTATGGAAAAAGATAGAAAAGTATCTTAATTAAAAGAATGATTCTGTGTAGCCATTCTGTTTATGTGCAATATTGGGCATTGAAATGAATTTTATTCTGTTTTATTCTGTTTTATCTCTATTCTGTAGTAAGGTCTGTTTTTAGGTATGACTGGAACATATGATTAAATTGTTAGATTGTTTGAGTGATTGAATGATATAAGTGTTGAAGGTAAATGGAAAGTGGATGTTGTATGGATTGATCTTATAAATAAATGCTGTAAAAGTGATTGTAAAATTGATTGTAAAAGTTCTTTTAGAACTAAGTACAATAAAGTAATATTATAAAATTCAATTTTCAACTTTTCCTCTCCCCTTCTCTTGTGGTTAACTTTGTTCACTTTAACTTTTACAGTTCATTCACTTTTATCGCCTCAAACAATGCACCTTTCACAGAGACTTTCAAGTGGCCTATTCCTTTTCTGTGGACCACTCTGCTACTTAGTGTCGCTGATTGCACAGCTGTCTTTATCTTAAAGTTCATTCACAGGTCTGCCTTTCCACGCGTCTCATCCACACGTCTGCAGCCTTCACTTGCGATATATTGTTGCAAACCTCAATCTTTCTTAGAACACACCAGTCTCTCAGGTCGCTTGCCAACTCACCGGCTGTGTGCGTTTGTTTCTTGCTTTTTCGATTTCCAATTCACGAGTCAAGGTTAGTTCCACAAGCTTGGCCTTGCCTACCGAACTCTGTCCTTCACCTGGGAGGGTCGCTGCCATTCTTGAAACAAAATGAAGTCTTCCATATTGGGCTTTCTCCACATGTCTTTCGTGGCCTTCTGGAGGCAACAAACTCCAGTAGGCAACTCTTGGGGTTTTCGACCAGCTGCTCTCGTCCCTTGGTCTGTTGCTATGCTCCAGTAGGTTCGCCTTTGCCCCGGAAGTTCTGCCCGTACTCGTTTTCTATCTTGATCAGAGTGTGTCTCTAGGTTCCGCCTTTTATCCGTGTTAGGAGAGCTAAATGGAATCAAGTGTATGTACTTGAAGTCAAGTGCCTGAATTTGCCTGACCCGATTAGCAAGACATGTCCAGCACAATGTTTAAGAGTTAGTCTTGCTACTCCCAGTCGCCCTCTTCCTTGGCCTAGTGTTTGTGCACTCCCTTGTGCACCCTCTCCTTAAGAAACCCTCTGCCGACCGCTCCTGCCCAGCTAACTTTCGCCCAATCTCCATCACTCCCTTCCTGGGCAAGCTCCTGGAGAAACTGGCCATCTCCCAGCTAAATCTTCACACTGAATCTGTTGGTTGTCTTCATGACCATCAATCTGGCTTCAGAGCTGCCAGAAGCACGGAAACTGCTCTCCTGAACATCCATGAAGACCTGCTCTCCAACCTTGACTCCAATACCTCTTGCGTCTCCATCTTGCTTGATCTCTCTTCTGCCTTTGACAGTGTCAACCATGCCATCCTGCTCAACCGTCACCATGATAACCTGGGTATCACCGGTCAGGCTCTGGCGTTGCTGACTTCTTTCCTCTCCGACCGACCCTCCCAGGTCCAACTTGGGTCCTTCCTCTCTGATATATTTTTCTCTACCTGTGGTGTCCCCCAGGGATCTAACTTCTCTCCCTGGCTGTTCAACCAGTACCTGGCACTCCATGCTCACTGCATTGCCGCTCTCTGTCCCAACTTTCAGTGCTATGCGGATGATACACAGCTCATTTTCAAGCTACCCTCGGCCTCCTCCTCCCCTTCCCTCATCTCTGACTGTCTGTCTGCTATCCAGGAATGGTGTGCCGCCAACGAACTCTGCCTTAATGCCAGAAAGACTGAGATCCTACTCATCGGCACACCCACTCCCTCCTTCCCTGCAGCCCTCTGGCCAGCCTTTATTATCTTATTTATTCTACTACCCCTTGTACTGCACTTTCCCCTCTCCATTCCCCCTCACACTTTTCCCCTTTCCCCTCCTCCCTTACACTTGCGCGATCTGAATGACACCTGGCCTAGTAGGATCGTTGTCTGTCATCCCTTTTTCCCCCCCTTGCCTCGTCGTGCCTTGAAACACTTGTGTATAGGCGTGTTATAAATGCCATATCATATCATATCAAATTGGGCGGGGGAGTTGGGACATCAGATCCTAAAAAATAGGAGGGGTTCGATGTACAAAAAAGGAGGGACTATCGCGTCTCACCATTGGCTGCCTCACCCCCACTCTCCGAAGACCCCTCACCCAGGTGATCCTCCGACACTGGTCCACCCCCAGGAAATGGATCCAAAAGCGATGGCTGTGTCCTGGCCACCATGTTGACAAGTCTTCGAGGACTAGCAGGCGAGACACCTTTTGGTTTCTCACAGCACCTTCCCGGAAAACAGGTTATTTGGCTGTGTTGGATCTCTGTGGAGAGGCTCCCAGACCTCTTTGTTTGCACGCATCACACTCACCCAACATTCTCTGAGCTGTCATTCATTCACATGCACTACCATTCTACACCAGTTAGACAAACACACCACAGCAGCAAATGCACACACAGCACTGAATGCCAGATACCACACATTCTTTGTTTTAAATGTGTGTTTTGCTCGTTTTTTGTATTTATTTATTCTTTTATTAATTTATTTTCTCCTTTTCCCACTCATTGGCCCTCATTACAACACCGGCAGTAACCAATGGCGCTATTAGCACCGTGGTTGCTGCCGGTATTGTAACGAGTCCGCCATGGTGCAATGGGGAATTACCACCCCATTCCAAGGTTGGCGGGGCGGTAATTCTCCATGCACCATTGGCCCTTCCCCATTCCCATTTTTGCCCCATAGGGCTTAATGGGAATGGGGAAGGCGGTAATTACGGTACCACAAATTGCGGTACCGTAATTACCTCCAAGGTCCCTTTGTGGGTCCCTACTTTAACGGCTGGTCCAAAAGGACCTCGTAATTGGGCGCTAAGGGGTTAATGGCGCCGAAGCCTTTTACGGCGCCATTAACCCCTTAGCGCCAGGGTCGTAATGAGGACCATTGTGTGTGTGTGTGTGTGTTTATGTGCTGTGATATGTTTTGCAATGTTGCTCTGTTAAGACTGATGTGGTTTGATCCCAAATGCATCTTTGCCGGAAGATTAACATGAATTGGTGCTTTTAATGTACACCTTACTTTTTCTTTTATGGAGGGGGGCTCCCGTCTTTGGTACCCCAACACACTCCTTTTGGTATTAAGCGAGTTTTGCTCACTATTCCGTTTTAATGTATTTGTACATGTATCCCCCCTCTCATTTTTGTTATACTGGCATGTCATGATGTGCCATTTTACGTCATGGGATATTACGTTATGTCTTGCTATGCCATTTCACATTAATATCACATTTCTTTCTGCAACGCTGATAAGCCCTGTAAAACAGCTGGAAGGTGACACGGCACGCCACAAACTCCCAAATGAATAAATAAATAGATAAATACAGAATAGAAGCACCTAGTTCGTGAAAAAGGCCCCAATGCACAAAGCAGTGTGTGCCGCCCTTTTGCCCTACACTTTTGCACTCTGTTCATATTTGGTGGTGGGGACCCAGCTAGGCAAAAGTTGAAACGTAACAGGTCCCCCCCACAGCCATATTACGGGAGAATCAAATATGATCTCTACTATGCTTAAGTCAGGTGCCCAACAGTGGCCAATTAGATAAAGCCCGCTCCCCCACATAGTCCCAAATGTATTTCCTGAGGCCGTGCAGCGTGGAAGTGAAACGCATTGTGTGAAGCATTCGGGGTATGCTGCTAGCTTTGTTTGAGGTTTATTTACATTTGCATTATTGCGTGATATGCACGCCGTGGGTTCTGTGTTTGATCAGCGCCTTGATGCGCCTTGATGCCCCTGGGCTGTGTGTGCGCTATATAAATGCAAATAAATAAATTAGGGCAGTAACTGCCACACGTCTGCAGAAAGGGGGCGAAAAAGGTTCCATGTGAAAACATCATTTTGAAAAACATCTTCCTGAATGATGTTCGAATTGGCTCATTTGTTAATGGTTATTTTCTTTTCTTTGTCCTGCTACAAGGACGAGTATGCTCGTCCTTTTTGCGTAGACGTGCATAATAGCCTGGCACTTAAGGGTCAGCCTCTATTAACGCCTCATTCCACCTCCATTCTCCCTCCCAGTCGCCGTCATTCGCAAATGCTTTTTAATTTTAAAAAACCTTTAACTCTGTCACCTTTTTTTGGGGTGTTTTTTATTCAGTCGACCTTATACACAAAGTCGATTTTTAAACACTGTTTTCACGTGTTACCTTTGCCATGTAATGTAACTCATTAAGGCGACACACCATTAAGTTCCTTCCCTTTTTCCCCAAAATCTGTACACTTTGTTATTTCAAGTGTCCCAGATGCCTCCCACGCCTTTTCCGTTCCTTTAAAGTTCATGGTATTTAGTTCCTGCTGTGACATAATTCACCTCTTTCAAATTCGGTGATTTCGCAGGAGCTGCTTTCCTGAAAATGACAATGGTTCCAGGCCCCCTTTTGGTTTCCGACCATGTGACCGGTGATGGCAATGTTTCTTATTTTAGTCATTCCGATGAGGCAAACACCCATGGGGTTTGTTTGTTGTGTATTGGTCATAATGAAAAAAACTGTACATCTATTGTTTAATCACCGGTTTGACATATGAGTAAAAAGTGTTGTATTTGTTTAAATTAGCATTATTTGGTTTATTTAAACCTTTCAAACAATTTAAAAACACTTTATAGAAAAATGCATAGTACATTCATTCATTCATTCATTGCAATACAAAACAAGAATAGCCAGTGGTAAGGGGGTTGTTTGGGCACAGTACATACGTCTCCATAAATTATCACAATCAACGTATGAAATGATAACAAACCTCCCAAGATGGGCGATGAGCAAGTCTATAAGCACAGGGCACAAGGTTAGTAAATGCTATAATGTCTCTGATATGATATGATATGATATGGCATTTATAACGAGCCTGTACACAAGTGTTTCTAGGCGCGACAATACTCAGGGAAGGGGGTGGGGGGGAACAGAGGGAGTACAAAACAATGATCTAACTAGGCCTTGTGTCATTCAGATTGTGCAAGTACGGGGAAGTGGAAGGGGAAAAGTGCCAAAGGGGTGGGGTGAGGTGCTCGGAGGGAGAAGTGCAGGTAGTCAAAAAGTGCAATCAGTCGGTGGCTCAGTGCAGGTAAATAAGAAAGTGCAGCCAACGGGTGGCAAATAAGTGCAGAGAGAAGGGACGGCATAGTTACAGATACAGACCGTAATGCTCGGGGGGCCAAAGGGCAGTGCGAGGTGAACTGGACATGCAGCGGGGGAGAGGACGAGAGAAAGCGGAAGCGAAGAGGAAGGTCTTAAGTTGCTTCTGGAACTGGAGGTGGTTCTGATCAAGTTTGAGAGAGGCAGGGGGGCTGTTTCTGAGGGAGGCCCCAGCCGAAGATAGAGATCTGCACCCAACTCTATGCTTGGAAAAGCGGCTCCCCCTCAGAGAGTTGGAGGTGGATAAACAGAGAGCTCGAGTAGGGAGATTTTTAGGGAGAGAAAGTTGGAGGTAGTGCAGTCCCAGAAAGCCTTGGGGACGATGCAGGGGTCTTGAACTTTATCCTTGCCACCACTGGGAGGCAATGACGAGATTTCAGAGCTGGAGAGATACGATCCCTGGGCTTTAGGCCAAAGTCTCGCAGTCCTGTTCTGGATAAGTTGTAGAGGCAGCAAGATTTAGAAAGAGGCTGTTTCAATAGTCCAGTCTACAGAGTACCACAACTCTGGAGACAGCTTCTGGGAGAAAATGAGGAAAGGAAGAATACCTCTGAGGAGGTGCAGCTAATAGTTCAACTTCTTAGAGATGTCAGAGATGTGAGGAGAGAAGCAGAGGGTGGAGTCGAAGATGACCCCAAGGTTCTTAGCCTCACAGGTAGGAGGAGGAAGAGGGCCAAGAGGGGGTGGCCATAAAAAGAGGAAGGGAGGGAGCTGGTGTTCCCATGAGGAGGATCTCTGTCTTACTGGCATTAAGGCAGAAATCATTGGCGGCACACCACTCCTGAATTGCGGACAGACAGTCAGGAATAAGAGAAGGAGTTGAGGCGGCCGAGAGGAGCCTGAAGGAAAGTTGGGTGTCATCTGCATAATTCTTTTTAAAAAGGAAGGAGGCGCCCCTCTCCAGAAAGAACATGGCATGATAACCTGTTCTGTGGGGTTTTTCCACTTTGAGAGTCTGCAGCCATCACTTTTTGATCACTGTACCTTTCACAGATGGGAAATATCCACTTGCATATCAGTTATTGTCCTGCCCACATAGGCAGTCCAGCACCGAAATGCTATGGCAATTCCCTTCTGAACAAGAATACCTACAACAACCCTATACACATGTTTCAGCCTTGTTGGGCCTCATCAGTGAGGTGCAGCTGTGCCTCTCTAAGCCCAGTGAGCTGTCATCCGCATAACACTGAAAGTTGGAGCAGAGAGCAACGATGCAGTGGGCAAGAGGTGCTAGGTATTGGTTGATCATCCAGGGAGAAAGGTTAGACCCCTGGGGAACACCACAGGTAGAGAGCCAGATAGAGGGGAGGAAGGACCCCAGTTGGACCTGAGAGGGTCGATCAGTGAGGAAGGAGGTCAGCCAGGCCAGGGCCTGATCAATGATACCAGGTTATCCCGGAGGCGATTGAGCAGGATGGCATGTTTGACCGTATCAAAGGCAGAAGAAAGATTGAGGAGAACGAGGACAAAAGGAAGGTTAGAGTCAAGGTTAGAGAGTCAAGGTTAGAGAGCAGGTCTTCACGGATGTTCAGGAGAGAAGTTCCCGTGCTTCTGGCTGCTCTGAAGCCAGCCTGGTGGTCATGGGGACAACCAACAGATTCAGTGTGAAGATTCTGCTGGGAGCTGCCCAGCTTTTCCAAGAGTTTGCCCAGGAATGGAGTGATGGAAATCGGGCAATAGTTAGCCAGAGAGGAAGGATCGGCAGAGCGCTTCTTTAGGAGGGGGAACACAATGAAGTGCTTAACGGGGAGGGGTAGGCTCCAGTGGCAAAAGAGTGATTGCAGAAATCGGCCAAGGCTGGAGCAAGGGTGATGTGGTCCTTAATGGTTCTGGATGAACAGGGAAAAACCTGTTTTGACGAGACTTTCATAGATTGGACTTGTCTAGAAATGTCATCAGGGGTGAACAAGGGAAAGGAAGAGAAGGGAGGAGGAGAGGCAGCCACTGGCAGGCCAAAAGCAGAGGAGGAGGAAGAGAGGGTGGACATGATGTACTGAGTTTTACTGATGAAACGAGAATCCAAAGCTGTACAGAGGGCCTGGGAGGTAACAGGAGAGGAAGAGACTACAGCAGGATTGGCCAGCTCCTTGCAGATTTTGAAGACTTCAGCCAAGTTGCTGGATGCAGCAGAGACATGGGCTTGGATGTGTGCTCTCTTCTTGCTTTGGACAGAGAGTCTGTACTGCCTTTGGAGCAGGCGGCAGGCCAGTTTGTCAGAGGGTGCTCCTGTTGCCCTCTACTTCCTCTCAGCCACACTGCACTTGTGTTTGAGGGTGACGAGGTCAGAATCACACCAAGAGTTGCGCTTGGATTTGGGCTTCATGCAGATCCTCATGACAGGGGCAAGTACATCAAGAGTGTAATAGATCAAAAGATGAAGGTTAGATAGGTCTGTGTCAGGATGAGAGTCAGCCAAAGGTGCAGAAGGAGGAGAGAAAGTACCGGCGAAAGCCTCAACTGACTCACGTTCATGGGTGGGATGAGCGAGAAGGTAGGTGGCAGTGCTGGAGTTGGCTTGGCCTGAGGGGTAGAGAGGGAGAGATTGGAGGAAAGGAGAAAGTGATCACTCCAGGAGAGAGGAGTGGTGAGAGGGTTGGAGAGTGGGATGTCTGAGGAGATCAGAACTTCCAGGGTGTGCCCTGCAGAGTGAGTTGGGCCAGAGGGAAGAATAGAGAGAGAGAGAGAGAGAGAGAGAGAGAGAGTCACAGAGGTTGTGAAAGAGTCCTTCAGAAGGACAGGAAGCATCCAAGTCCTCAGCCAAGTTACAGTAGCGACAATTAGATGTTGGGTGAGTATTAGCATCTCAAATGTGCAAAATAGCTGTAGTGTGCAAAAGGTTCCTACACACTCTTAGAAACTGGTACCTTAGGCTGGCATTAGGAAACTTAATAAGATACAGGGGAAGCTCACCCCTCTTCATTTGCACCTACTTCGGGTTGTCAAACAATCTGTACCTGGATAAATCATGTATTGTATTTATCCAGTCATAGTCCCACAGTTTTCTCTCAAGGTTTTGTGGGTGTTGTACCAATAACAGTGTACCCAAACGTTGTCACAATTAAATTACATTATTCTGCCCATTTACCAGCATTGTCACTTACGTAGCCTCCAGAAAGAGGGCCAAGTTTCTAAAAATGAGTTATAGATGGAATAAGGGAGAAGCACCCATATTTGGAGGTAAGACATTTTATTCTGGGGATGAGTTTATCAACTTTGGTCTGCCCCTCTAGTGTTAGCATGGTTTTACACCCATTTGCAATCAATGACACACCTAAATATGTGAATTGTTTTACCACCTCCAAAGAGGTACCATCGACAACCCATGTGAAGCCCAGTTTGCACAAGGACTGGGTAAGCCTCATAATTTACGTGTTCAATTTGTTCATTTTCAGATTATTAGCTTTGGTCATATTAATTGTACACAATTAGAGAAATGACAGAACAAAACACTGAAAAGATTAATTGGTTTCCTTCCTGGCATCCCAAATAGCGCAGTACGATTGGAACTAGGGGTTTCTAATATTATAACCCAGGCGCAATTACAATTTGGTGCTTTCTTTTTGAAAACAAACTCATGCAGATTGGCTGGAAAATCCAAATATACAAAATGCCTTATGCGAAATGACTAAATCTGCGGTCAAAGGAAAGCACAGATGATATATCAAAGGGTGCAAACTTCTACAGGAATTGGACGTGCGAGAAATGAGCAAGTAATCCAAATGGTTGCGTACAAAAGATGTAAAAAGGATTTAACCAAAAAAGTACTCATGCAAGATTGGGAGGCAGACAGGAGAAAGGTGGGACATCTACCTTCTCTCACATTATATAATGATATGAGGCATTTTCTGGGAGTAAAAGACAAAGTTTGCGAAATACATTCCCACGACTGTCAAAGACTAATTCTGATGAACTGACTTAATATGCAACCGTTAAATGCCCATAGACGGGAAGGGGATGCTAGGTCTCCGTGCTGCCACTGTGTTCTGGGAGTTCATGAAGATCTGGGTCACTTCCTACTCAATTGCGAAAGGTGCATTGATTTAAGAAGGAAGTGGTTAAAGCCCTATTTTAAGGAATTTGGTGTTAGATTTTATTTGGAGGTACTGTTTTTAATAATGAATTGTAACAATATAAATGACATTTTTAGCCAATTTCAATATGTAAGTGAGGCTCTTTCGGTTCGCATTAAATCAATATGAAATATGCTTTTTTGTGAAGGTTTTGAGATTTGATTTTGTATATTTATGTGTTTATCTGATGTTAATGGAGGAATACAATATTAATAAAGATTACTACTGCTAGCGGGAGAGAGATGTTATTAGGCTCTGCAGACCAGGAGAACCACGACATCTGCATATGCTAGGAAATAAGGACAAAAAGTACCCAAATGTGGTGTAACAAATGAGGCTGGTAACAGATATTGGGCCATGTCAGAGATGTAAATGTTAAAAAGGCAGGGTGCCAATACACAACCCTGCCTCAGACCATGATGGGTAGCAATGCTTTCGGACAGACCTCCCGAGTGATTCAATCTTACCCTGATACGGGTGTCCGAGTGCAGATAAACCAATATACTCAGGAGCTCTGGTGGAAGACGCTACAACCCACATAATTTTATGTCTCTTCCATGCAGGTTCTGGCATTTCCTGAGCAGCTGCGTCCCTTCTCTAGGCTCCGGTAGTTTTCGGGTAGCCGGCGGGGACTGCAGAGACTCTGCAGATGTCTGTCTCTTCCTGGGTGTGCATCCTCTCTCTCAAGCACTTTTCCGGGGCCTGGAATGACTGGAGGTTTGACGCAGCAGCAGGCTGAGTAGTCCTTCTGTCCTGGACCACGATCGGTTTCTCCTTTTCCTCTATTCACATCTTTCCTTTTGGTCTCGTCTGTTTGCCTGGTGCACGGCTCCTGCGGTTCCTCCTCGGAGGACAGCTGTCCTCCAGTGTCTCAGCTGAGCTGATTTTAAACTCCCATGCTGGCTTGTTGTATTGCTTTGGGCCAATCACATACTGTGAGAGGCTAGATTGCTCTCTTTGGTTTTCTATAGTGATCGTCCGACTCCCAGTTATCTTCTTCGTCCCAGTACTTGTATTAGAATCACATGTAACATACTTTGTCTTCTGTGGTGTTTTAGTCCTGCAAAGTATATTAGGTTGACTGACTTGACAATAGAACACATTGGCTTGTCTTGAGAGGGGAAGGAGGATTTGGAATTGGAGAAGGGGTTGGGTTTATTAAAGCAGAGGTATATCACGTTCTCAGAGAAGGGTTGTCCCCAATCCCATAAAGGGCTTCCTTCCCCATGTGATCCTTCCTTGTTGCACCACCCCCAAGGGGACTATTGTACTGAGGACATGCCGCTCTGGCCCCATGGAAAAGATCTGCTCCAGGGAAGAAGGGACAACAACCTCAAATTCATAACACCTTACAAAACTGCAAGTATTACTGGAAAGAGGTCTTTATGGCTACTGTCTCCTGATCTCGTATCGGTATCATAAGGTTACGCAGACATTTTCAATGCGATTTCTTGTCTTGATGAATAGATTTTTGATTCTTAGTTTTCATTTTGGGCATCATTCTTTGCTTTTTTCCTAATGCTTGAGGCAAGAGAATGACAATAGTATCACCTGTACCACCAGCACTAGAGGAATTTTCATTAGGACCGTTATCCTCTTTTTGCACGTCCATTGGGGGTATAGCTGAAAGGTGATACATATGTTGAATTAATTCAGTAATGTCCCTAATAGGTGCGGAAGGAACTTCAATTAAATCAGGTTGCAATCTTACTTGGCCTTTGTCGATGTTCAAAGCCGGAAGAAAGAGAATCTAGTCAATTAAGAATTGAAAGCAGCATATCAGAGTTAAATGTAACTGCAGCCCAAATATTCTCTTATAATGATACAAAAGATGTTAAGACCAAATTGAATGCAGCAATAGAGGTTGGGCTCAGATTTGTGTCACCCTCACCACCACACTGAAAAGGAAGGTGCCTCGAGGGGTGAATGGAGGTGGATAAATTAGATGTTTCCAATGTTGTCACTTTTGAGGGAGGGTCACCGAACATATACAAAGATGCATTGAGCATAGACCCCATGGACGGGGGATCTTGTAGCGAGGTCAAAAATGGGTCTGCAGTGATGTCGGGACGGCTAAATCTGTCAACTGGCACACCACAGAATCATTGAACAGTAACTCCTAATAGCATGGTGCAATTCACACTCCCTTCAAGTGCCAATTGCCCAGAGACCGTTTTGATTTGATGCTTGGAAATGGATTGAACACCTGCAAAAAATAGTCTTGAAAAGACTTGCACAGGATTAAAGCTGTTTTAGCAGATTTACTATACGTTGGATCAAGAATAGCAGAGTTTATAGGTGCTACAGATGAAGGATGCACAAAAGCTGGAGATCCTGATGGCATGTTACCATAATGTGGCAACAAAGGGCAGGACACACCTGCGCTGGCCACATGCTTACCTCTGCTCCATAACTCATACATGATAAGGATGAGAATAAAACTGAGTACGAAGAAGACTTAATACTTTGTATCAAAAGCCCACGTACTGTCAAGGTCACAAGGTAAGTAGTCCAGATAGTTGTTTATTCAGGTAATGCAGTGATCCATTGAGCAAACAACACTACATCTCAGTGGCCAGATGAGAGTACAGGATATTCCTCAATCTACGATGATAAAAGCACAATGGCTGCCGTCCTCCAACAGACTTAGAGCAGACTACACTCTGCTTTCTCACTCCCAGAGGCGCATTTAGGTGTAGCGATGTTTATGTTCCTTTTGCAAACCAGGCAGCCTGAACCTTCGATCCTCCAGTAGACTCAACGGACCATTCTCTTCTCCCTTGCTCCATGCAGCGCTACGTGCTGGCATGTAGCTTTTCAGGCAATTAGGTGTAATGATGATTATATTCACTCGGCAAACCAGGCAGCCTGAACCTTAGTTCCTCCAGCAGACTCAGCAGACTACACTGTGCTTCCTAACTACATGCGGTGCTACACACCGGCATTTAGCTTTTCAGGTAATTGGCTACACTCTACTGAAAAGCCTGGATGACAGGTAAAACGTATTGTATTGGATATAACATGTGTAAACATGCTGTGGATGTGGAATTCGAGTGCATATTTTCTGTGCACAAACATTTTAAGAAGGGCCATTTACTGTATGGAGAAATGTATACGTCATTGCAAAGGATCGGCATCAAGAAAACATTGCAAGACACTTGGCCTCATCATGACTTTTGCGGTGTGGAATTAACGTGCTGGTATTACCATATACCGGCATGTTTCCACACTGGCAAAGTAAACATTTGCCAGTGGGGTGGAGGAATTACCTAGCCAGCAAAAAATAGTCAGTGTTACTGGCACTGGAATTACCAGTGCCCCTAATACCGGCAAATCCCCCATGCAGTCCTATGGAATAGGGATTTACTGTAATTTCTGGCACTCATAATCCAGCTGTAATTCAGCCATACTGAGTGCTGGTAACGGTATTAGCATTTGCCAGTATCCTGGTGAAATTACCGCCAGGATACCAACAAAGCTGCAATGAGGCCCAATGTCAAATGCATAGTTTAGAGTAGGAGAATATTAATGTATTCTTTAAGAATGTGAAGTTAGGCTTTACGTTGGATCCAGAATAGCAGAGTTTATAGGTGATACAGATGAAGGACGCACAAGAGCTGGAGATTCTTATGAGATGTTATCAGAATGTGTCAACGTAATGCAGGACACACCTGCACTGTTGCATTCTTATTTTTGCTCCTTATCTCATACATGATGAGAATAAAACTGAGTATAAAGAAGATTTAATACTTTCTATCAAAAGCCCATGTACTGTCAAAATCACAAGGTAAATATTCCAGATCTCTGTTTACTTGGGTAATGCTGCAATCCGTTCATCAGATCGCACTGCGTCTCAGCAGCCAGATGAGAAGTACAGGTCATGCCACGATCTATGATGATAAAAGCATTTTGTTGCGGTTTATTACGCAGTCACCCTCAACTCAGGGAGTTCCTTACTCCCCAATCAAGTTGGCGCACAACAAATTACTATTGTTTTGTTTCAGGTTCACTTTGGTAAGGCCTCCAACCTGTCTCGCACCCAACCCCAACAAATACCCAGTACCACAATGCACTAGGAACCAGACTGTTGCGTAGTAAGACTATAGATGTATTAATTTATTTGAACTATATTTGACAGACTAACATTAACCACCAATGCTGTGGCAACACAAGAATAGAATGACTTCCAACACAGGGCTAATACTGAGATATGCGGTCACAATTTCCCACAGCTTTCACCAATACAGAAAAAGAACAATTCAAAACACACAGTGATTGTGGGTTTGGTTATGAAACTTTTCTCCAGGCAACCCCCACCCTCCAAACATCAATTAGACTGGCCCCTCTGAATTGAAGGCCAGTGGCAGAGAACGGAAACACAATGGGAAAATCGTTTTGGGATTCTGATAAAATGCACTCTTTGGAAAAAGGGATTCAAGGGGAAAAATCGTTGCTTCACTTATTACCACAGATGCAATATGAGGGAAAGAAAAGCAATGGGAAAATGTGCTTTGCCACACCTAAAAAGAACAGGCAGAGCTTGGTAGTTTGGGTTAGGGCACAATAGGAACAAACGGTCAATTTTGTTTTTTCCCACCACACATGCAAAGGAAATACAAGGCTTCACACTTCTGATTCAAAATGAAGGGGATCAATGGGAAATTTCGTTTTTTGCACCCTGCACACTTACCTATAAACAGTGTAAACAGGGTTTTGTGGATTCATTGTTTTGGCAAATCTGTAGGTCTATACCGGCTCAAAACATACTGGGAGGAGATTGTTAGTTTCGAATGCTAACAATACACATCCAGTGAATTCTATAGGGGAATTAATTGATTTACTTTAATTAAATATGCTAAGGATCTAAACAGACAAACAGGGTATTTTGCTATGGGGAAATGCTAGAACAATACTTGAGAAAAATGCAGGGCCTACACAATCTATGGCTATGTGATTGTTTTACTTACAGGAGAGGCCTTGTAATGGGCACCAGGGAACAACAGAGCACCGCTGGGACAGCAAGGGGGTCAGTCAAGATAGTCCCCTCTGGCTCCTCCAAGGGGTCCCAGTCAGCTTTTATGTCTCCTGGTCGCTGTCTCCAATGCAATATTTGGGGCCTCCCTGCTTGGGTGTTTCTTGCAAGAGTTCGGCAACAGGTTATCTCCTGGAATAAGCGGAAACCCCCCAGTTCTGATGCAAACTGATTTACTTATAGGGCAAATGACATCACTTACTTGTCATGAATCCCGCAAAAGGGAATGGTTGGTTTCCTCTACCCCCCTCCCACCTGTGTGGTAATAGGACAAGGAGTTCAGGGGTGTGAGTTAGGAAAGCTGTGGGAGGAGAAAGCTTTGTCAATCCAAACTGACATGTGGGCTCGGCCTGTTTAAACACTGAAAATCTATCAACATGGCAAGTAACCTAATTTTTCAAATCTTTACATGTATGGATATATTTTTAAGAACTGCATTTTAAGGTCAATCAGATGATGCTAATCTGAAGTCGACATGCCCTTCCTATGCAGAGATACATTTTTTCTTCATTAACGCAGGAGTCTGATCAGTGAAAAATATGCCACTTCATAGTTCCCATGTTAATTTTGTCCTTTACCCTCACACCAACGTTCACATCTCTCGGAATCAAGGGAAGGCCCAAATAAAATGTTCATTAATAACTTCTGTTATGTTTATCACACAATAAACATTTTGGCATGGTTCAAAGGGGGTTACTGTCACCTTTAATAAAAGTCTGTGATGACCATTGTGGCACATATGCTGCCCTTTTTATGCAATCATGTGTATGTTTCTATTAACTAAACTCCAGCCTCACCTTTATTCTCTTTAAGTTTAATTTCCCCTTAAGCGTATGATCAGCCAGAGGCTGGCTCATGTTTATCTTCGCCCCTCCCTTCTTGGCCTTGTAATGGTCCTGGCTGTGCTTAATGCACATTTTATGGGAGTTGTGACTTCAAGGTCACTTCTGCTGAAAGAACAGGCATGGCTTTGTCTATTTGCACTGTGGCTTAAATCTCGGCAGTGCATTTCTTTATATTTTTCTAAGCAATGGACCTGCTTGATTGTTGACAACCAGACCTCCTTTTCCAGGACCAGCAGAGAAAAGGCCTTGCAGGTTAAGTAACATTTTCAGGAGAAATGACCAGCTTCGTGTAAAATTCTGCAAGAAATAGATTTTAAACTAACACACAATACATTTTACATGACATTTTATAAGGCACCTGGGCCTTATATCCATGTGCAATGTACTGCTTTAATCTCACAGTTGCAAAAGACATGAGTATCACTTCTGGATGTCCATATGTATAGGGCAGTTATATGAGAAAAGCATGTTCAAACTTTGAAAGTCTACTAGGCATTTCTCTCTGCATACTGTCATTTGGATGAGGAAAAGGAAAGTTCTTTTATTTCTTATAATTGCAATAAGCTTGGTTTCAGTTGAGATTACTGGAGCACAATCTGGTATTATATTGAAGATAATGTACACACAGCTATCTGTCTCTTTAAGTAGAAAGTGTAGCTTTCCATGGATTTAGTAAAACAGCATTTTCAGCCACATATCTTTCCCTTTCCTTGCTGAAATTCACTGCGCATATCTTCACACTTTTGAACTTCCCAGCATGTGCCTCCTTCATTTGAGATTTAGGCTTGTCTTTAGTTCAATAGGCCTCATGTTCGACATCACCATTTCTGTGCTGGCCTTAGACTTCAATGGGACTTTACAAATCAATCTGGCCTCTTTATTTCTGGCATTTATGGGCTATCTTTTACCCCACAGTTGTGGCCACCATCCTCCAGCACACTACAGCAGACTACACTCTGCTTCCTCACTCCACGTGGCACTCCACACCAGCTTGCATTTTTTCAGGCAATTAGGTGTACCAATGATTATTATAGTCCCTTTGCAAACCAGGCAGCCTGAACTTTCGTTCCTCTGACTGATTTAGAAGACTATACTCTGCTGTCACACTCCATGCAGCACTCTGCGCTGACGTGTACCTTTTCAGGCAAATAGGTGTAGCAATGATTATGGTCTTTATGCAAACCAGGCAGCCTGAAACCTCGTGGCTGTTGCTGACAGATCAATACCTATTCTGCTACCTTCTATTGAAAAGCCCTGGACTACAGGTAAAATGTGTTCTATTAGATATAACATGTATAAACATGCTCTGTGTTCAGAATTCAAGTACACATTTTCTGTGCACAAATATTTTAAAAAGGGCCATTTACTGTATGGAAAAACATATACATCATTACAAAGGATTGGCACCAAGAACACATTGCAAGACAATGGAAAACACATAGTTCGCATTGTTTTACTCTTCATTCAGTTTTCCACTCCGCTTTAAGAGTGACAACATATGCATATAGGCGACCCAACAGCACGTAAGTGCAAGGGTTGGTGGTACCCTGCATCCAATTGGCATTTCTTACAAAATTATCTCCTGTGTGGTGCTTCTCATTTTTAGTTTAGGCTATTTGGTGGTGCTTGCGTCACTTATAAGCCAAAACTATTGCATTTGACTACAGATAAGGAAAAATTGCATATTAGAAGGGACACAGAGCTTGTAAGTGTTGTTTGGTTATTTGCCCACTCATTGACAATGATCATGCCTATGGTCTTTCCCACCCAGTTCCTGTCCCTCCCCAACCAAAACACCTCCTCAAGGGAACTATTTGAGCTGGCTTTAATCCAGCCTTACCATGAAACGTTTTCTTCTGAAAGTGAATTATTTCATTTGAGCTGTAAATTCACTACTGGTGTAATAGAAATGTCTTACCAAGGTCTGCCTTCATCCACTCTATCTATAAGCACTATGCTTGCCCTTCACTGATGTCATGTAAAAAACAAGCATTGACAAAGCCAACAGTGTTGGCTTGTGTATAAGTATCAGGCATTTGCCGGTCACTGCTATTAGATGCCTAGGTACTTGCATAATTTTGCAGCGGCTACCTTCAATAATACCACTATGGCAGTGCCTGGCACGTGCCTTTGCCATGCCTTTACAAAAGCTCAAACTGTTGGCATTGCCAATGCTTGTTCATTTAATATGGCACGGACCAGGTAACTTTGCAACTGATTAAAAGTGGTTAAACACCTATGTTGTTTATTTCGCATGTTTGAGCTGTTACTCTTTTGTCATTTGCCAGTTATAGAATAATGGAGAAACAAGCTGGTTGCTAATTCTCAGAAAAACTGATCCACCTTACCCCTACCTACCTGAGGCAAAAACCAATAACAGTAAAAAAAACACCACTGATCATAGAAATAACAGGCAAGTCAATGATAGATTTGGTATGATGGGTTGTAAAAATTGCTGCATAGGAATGTTTTACATTGTTTAAAAGTTTTATCTAAATGTTTGCCCAGCACTAGCCCTACCGAGAGCGTCTCACAAGATTTGAAGTTTAAAAAGGTGGGTGGTGAAACAGAAGTTACAAAATGTTTTCAGGATAGGATAGAAAGATTTGAATATGTGAGTGTTTGCAGGGGGGATGGATGGGCAGGGTTATATGAGGGCAAACAGTTATGTGTTGAAGCACTTTCTGAAAGCTGTGATGGAGGGTGCAGTGCAGATGTGAAGAGGTAGGGTGTTCTACGTCCTGGGTGCCCAGTGGGTAAACAAGTGCTTGTGCATGTTAGTTTGCAGAGTGAAATGTGTAGATGATGCTGGCTTGCTTGTCTGGTGTTTGTGTGGGTGATGGGTATGAGTTTGTTGTTTTGATGGTAAGATGGGGTTTTGTGGTGAATGGCTTTGAAAACAATGAAAGCAGTAGATTGCATGTTTGTTTTGGTGACAGCAGCTATGTGGTGTGTGAATGAAAGATGGGGGTAGGTGGAGAAGCTAAGGGATTTGACAGGTTTGGAGATGGATATGTGTGGGGTGTGTGGTGGGTTCTTTGATCCAGGGGGTTATATTGGGTTTGTGTCTTGGGGGCCAGATAAGGAGGTATTCTGTTTTGGAAGGGTTGAGCTTGAGGAAGTGGGTGGCTATCCAAGTGGTGATGGTGGAGAGACAGCTTTTGAGGATGTGGAGTTTTGAGGGGGATGAGATTTGGAAGTATATTTGTGTGTCATCTTACCTACTGGTGGAAATGGATGTTGTGTTTGCTAAGGGTCTGTCAAAGGGATTCAACATATAGTTTGAACAGGAGTGAAGATAGCGAGGAGCATTGTGGGACCCCACACTTGACCGTGATGGGGTCAGATCAAAAAGGGGGCATGGAGACAAAGTGTTTGCTGTCAGTAAGAAAGGAGTTGAACCAGTCGAGGACGGTGCCTGAGAGTGGCCTCCTGTGAGATAGAATGTTGAGTAGAATGGTGTGGTCGAGGTGTTGAAGGCTGCAGAGAGGTTGAGGAGTATGGGTAGTACTGCTTGTCTTTTGTTAGTGATGATGTGGAGGTCAACGCAGATGTGAAGTGTAGCGGTCCCAGTACTTTGCCTTGGTTGAAAACCAGATTGGAAAGGATCCACTTGGGTTTTTGTGGTGATCTATTGTTGCAGTTGGGTAACGACGAAGCGCTCCATGATTCTGGTGAGGTATGGCAGTATAGTGATGGGGCAGTAGTTTTCAGGAAGAGGGGGCTCGAAGGATGGTTTTTTGAGGAGGGTGACATTTGTCCAGTTTTGCGAGCAGAGGGGATAGTAACTTGTGATAGACAGGAGTTGACATTACACTTGTTATGTTATGTTAAATGAATTTCTAAAGCGCACGTTCAGGTATCTTGGCGCTGGGTATCTTGGCACTTGTGGTAAATTCTAACCTGGATAAAACGTGGCTGTGATTGTTGAACTTCGTTGATAAATGCCTGCCCCCCGTATGCATAGCTGTGCCAACAAATCATTTTGACCATTTATTTCAACCCCTAAAAACCTCAGTCAAGGCCAGAGTACCACTGGGTCTTTTTTTAATGTGGCCATTGCCTGCAGTGCATTTATACCCAGAAGCTTCAAAGAAAATTTGATGCATTTCAGCATACTCTCTATACCAGACATACCTATCACACACCATGCAACGTTCACTAGGATACAGCTAGGTCCGCATCATACTTTCACTATCACACAATACAGGGAGACGACCTATAAAGCATTAGAAACAACCCCACCCACAGGAATACAGCTCAAACAGAACAAGAAATACCAGAACCAGGATAAAGACCCCACTAACCCAACTTTCAGATCTCTGCATGCTCAACCCACATAAAACTTGCGCAACCATCTCTCTCCGGAGCAATCTGCACGTACTTTACCACACTGCATCAACAACACATAAGCATCACCTACAGCACACGAGGTCTCGCCCAATCCGTTACTTGCACCAAAGCTCAGCACACAGTGTATACCGAGGTGAAGCCGCCAACAGCATACCACTTCTCCCACTCTCCTACTCCCCCTCCACCCGACTAACCCTACCCGCCCCCCTTCTTGGTTACAGAGCGCCTGGGGACCAATTCCGTTGGTGACGGTGCGCTATATAAGTACCTTTAACATAACATTTAGTGAAAGTGGTGCAATTTGACAGTACTTTCATTAAGTACCAAAACTAGCTCAAACCACGCTTCGCTATGTGCAGTCAAAGAGAAGAGATCGAAAATATAAAGTCACATGATTTGCATGATGTGTCCCACACACATAGGTAAGGAACCCAGGCATACACCTGGCTGTGTCACCATATATTAAACCATAAATTCATACTGTGACAAAGTCCCGGCCTCTCCCTGAGGCCATCTAATGGGTTGACCAAGGGGCCTGGGTACCCCCGCAAGCAAGAGGATGTCTGTTCCTCGTCTCAGGGCAGAACGCAGTCACATGAGGCTATCTGCCAAGATCGTCCCTTTAAAAGCGGCAGCACCTATATCTAAGAAATAGAGACCATATGGGAATAAGGGAAAACATCCTTTCCCAAAGCCACTGCAGCTGGGGACTCTGTACCGAGTGCCCCTTTAAGGGAATAACAAAATGGTGTCCCGCAGAACCAACAGCACATGCCCGTTCCTCTCCACTAGCGTTGCTGCAGGAATCCCACCTCAACCTACAGAAGGAAAGAGAGTGCCCAGAACTAGTCAAGGAAACTCGACAGTTAACTAGCCATCCATCAAACAGGGCCCCCTCTCTCATATAGTTAGGAACAGATAGGCTCTAGGAGTTCACCCCGTGGGCAGGGCCGAGGCACGACAACCAGAAAAAGAGGGCCACCCCCCAAGTCCCACATAAAAACTGGAAGCCATCCCTGAAATAGAGAGCTGGATCAGTGTTTGGGCCTAGAGGTAAGGACTACAAGAGTGGGAGGGAGAGGCAGAGTAGTTGGCCACCCTCTCACCCTGCCAAACGTCTCCAGTCCACATCCAAGGCTTTGGGAGTTGCCACTCACTTCACCCAGGGTCCACATTCTCAGGTAAGAGGAATTCGAGTCACAAGCTAAAATCAACTCCCATTAGAAGCATGACATACGGCCCAGTAGAACACCAATGGACCAACGACTTGAAAATCCAAGTGGCAGAGAAAGAGGGGGAATAAATGAGAGTCGCCCTCCTGACTCCCTGAGAATGTTTTCAAAACTTTACTACCCACCCTCTTGAGAGAAGGCAACCCTGAAGAAACATACGGCTGGCGTTTTTAACTTTTACTTGTTTCTGAATTCTTAGTTAATTATATCCTGCCATTACAAATCGGATACTTTCATGTCACGTCACTCCCACCCTCTTAATTATGTTGCCCCCAATGAAAAAATCCTTTAATAAATGACTTCAATTTGAGTTTTGAGTCTAGTCTTTAGATCCCTGTCAGTGAATGAGAACCCACATGTAAAACACTTGCTGTGTGACTTCCAAAATGCCATCTTTAAGGTAGGACATCACACCAGCATCATGCCGTAAGAGCATACCCTTTTGTATCAGTGTGCAATTGCCAGTCCCTTCACACTGGTAAACACAACTCCCACTGAGTGGCCTTCATACAGCACCAGTTCAGCCAGTATATTCCAAGAACATGATGTAGAAAGGGGGCACTGGTTATCCTGCCGTAAAAACAGCCCATTCCTTATCACAATTGAATTGCCGCTCCCCCTGCACTCTGTTAAGCAGAGCTCCTTCTGGGGGAATTCCATATACCACCACTTCAGGTAGAGCATGCATTGCACATCACACAGGAAGTAGGCAATGGCAATGCGCTTCATTATCAGCATGTAATTGCCAGTCGCTCTACAGCATCATGCAGAGCTCCTGTGTCAGTTTTCAATACTAGACAGCAATTTGTAGGAAAGAAAATGGCAGTTCTTTTGGGCATTTTGTTGTGCAGCTTGGAGTCTGTTTTTTCCGTTATTGGCGGTGTAGTCATCGCTTCACTGAACACTGCTGACACTGCATTTAGCAAGCGCAGGGACTTATTCGGTGAGCAGGATCAGGAGGCGCACATTGAAGTAATGAATCGTGACACAACCTTTGGACAGCATGGGCATGAAACCCTTCTAGAATAATAAGTCCTAGGATGGCGGACCGCGGCGGGGCGCATCATTGTCCAAACTACGAGAACAACTGATGTGCGTGACCGTCTCTGGCAGGCTGGGGGATATTGGAGAAGCTGCTACTGGCCTTCTACCAAAAGTACAATCCTTTAATTAATGCTGGTTTAATTTACATGTTTATTGAGAGAAACAGAGACCAACTTCAGCTACTAAATAGGTGAAAAAGTAAGAACATATTCTCCAGCCAGCTTCATCAATTTTCTAGAGAAAAATTAAAAAGACTCCTTGTGTGGTAGAAAGAAGTATGAGTGTGTCTGAGTGTATCTTCCTGTGTATTGTCCCCATCACCAACTAAAGGTACAAACCTAAAACCCTGGCAGAAGCACAGCCAATGACCCAAAGTTCAGCCTCCCTTCATGCAAAACTCAACTCACCTCTAATTACACTGTTATAACGAAAGCGACTCTTCCTTCATCACCCACCCACAGGGCTATTTTAACAGATTTTCGGGGCTCAGGGGACACATACACTTCCCCCTGCTCCTGAAAACAAAGAAACAAAGGGATACAAGATTTTCTGTTTTTGCGCCTTCACCCCTGTTGTCCCCATCACATCCCAAAGCTTGATATACTGTCCTGGCAGTGATCAAAAAAATCTGGTCAACAGAGTCCACAGACTGGGGCAGTCCCTCTGTTCCTGACAACTCAACCTGGCTCTCCAGATGAAGACATCTCTTTCAGTTTTGTCAGGCCTTCCCCTTCCCTGTCCGCCATCTCAGGTTTCTCCTCTACTCCAATAGACAACCCTGAGATCACTGAAACTGGTGCTAACTCCATAGTCACCTCAGTGGTTGCTGAGCCTTGCATCATCCTGGCATTTAAGTTAATAAAGGTATTTTTATTACATTTAATCTGTTTTCGGTGTCTGCTTCCATCATGCCAAACTCGCACCCTATAGTCACACCAGCGTTTTAAATTTAAATCCATTGTAAAATGCAATTGGAGAATGTTACAACTCAACCCCCCTCTTGTTCAATTATTTGGGGACCCTTCGATATTTGTATATTGGAAAAGTTAATCAATGTGAGATAATCTAGTAAGAGCTGATTTGGGGTCGCCAAAACAGTCAGCAATTCTATACAGGAGAACATTGCCTTGTAACACTGCTGCAATGTCATCAAGGGCAATGTCATCAAGGGCAACTCTATTAAACATCTATACACTGGTCAAACCATTCCCTTGAAACACTCCTCCACATGCGATTCCACGAATGTGCATGGCATAAGATTTCATCGGAATGATCACTCATAAAGCTAAATCTTGCTGGACAGAGCATAAGTCAAACATCAGGACTAAGTCAGAGATGTATCCAGTTGCACACCACTTTGCATCAGCCCATCATTCAATAGTTCAGATGCAGGTGATTATACGTGAACACGTAGTACCCTCTCGCAGAGGAGGAGCTATGAATACTACTCTTCAAAAATAAATCTACCAGATAGAACGCCTAGAGGCGTAAGTACCAAGAGGTATGAATACTGAATCAGATCTAACTTGCTATTTGTAATATAATTCTCTTAGAAACCCTAGGGACTTCATGATGGTTCAAAATAGGTAGTAAGCAAGAGAGTGGGGGAGAGGGGCTCTACTTGCATTTCTTGGAAAAAGTAATCACCAGGTATTGTATTACCTTAAGGTAATTTTGGTCAAATGCTTACATATCGTAAATTTATTAATGTATTTATTTATTTATTCATTGTTGTTTATAGTTAAAAAAAGAACTTTTACAACAATTCATAATTTAACACATAAACAGTCACATGCTTTATCAACGGTACATACCATACATAAATCAATACAATACAAAACATATATTATATAACAATTATTATTAAAATAATGACTTCCATTAACAGGATCTCCATTTGCATCATAAAACAATTAATAATTCTCATAGAGAAAAAACAACTCTTAGCATAATATCTCCCAAACAGCTTTGTATCCAATAGCCTCTCTTCATCTCTAATAAACGCTATTGTTCATGTTCATTCATAGTTACAATAACTAGAATTATCATAAGTGTCAGATGATGAAAGTACTAACAGCCTCCAGCAGAGCTGATTAGATACATAGCCGTCCTCCATACGTAGTACATCACTAGGTTCATTCTTTCAGATGAGGTGTTTAGACATGTGTGCCAAAAATGGATAGACACAACGTATTCATAATTGTGTACATAGCGGCTATACAAGAATCTATATAGATTTATTAGATTGGGGCATGCTGTCAAAATATGTTTCATTGTTTCAAGATTACCATCAATATTACAAATACGGCAAGTTCTTTGGTCAATGGTCAGTTGCCATTGTGTGCCAAATTTAGCTCTAACTGGTAACCGATTTAGGCGCATGAAAAATCTGAATCTGCATGCAGCAGGGGGGTGGCATCTTATCAGGTACTGTTGGGGGCTGTGGTAACTATACATTATCCCTTCTATAAAAGTATACTTATGCAATTTTCTATGCGTTCTAAGTTATCAGTCCAGTCTTTCATCTGAGATTTATGCATAAAGGCTCTCTTAATCCCCCCACATCCCCCACATTTGGAGCGGGATAGGGACCAGTTCAGTGTAGAGTAAGATTCCAAACATTGCTGGGCATATTTTTCAGAGACATTAGCCTGCTCTAGATTGAGGATTCCTTTACCCATAATCCTAAACATATCACTGGATTGATGACACCTGGCTTTCAAGGGGAGCAGGTCTCTTTGATACTGTTATATAGTCCTTATAGAAGTAAGATATTGAATAGGGCATGATTTGGGGGGATTGAATATTGATCGCCAGAAATGGCCTTTGACTATATCCAGCCAGGAAACATTAGGAAGGGTAAAATCATCAAGGCCGTTAGGCAGAAACCTGTGCAGTTCCCTTAGGGACCACTGCAAAAGATTTAAGACTACAGGTGTTGGCAGTAAACCCACTTGCTGGCAGTCTGTACCACCCAGATTTACCTGGTAGCTGTGGCTGAGAAGTCAGACTTCCCTCAAGAAGAGTTAGGCAGTATGCAAAGTATACACAATAGGCACTCAGATACAATAATACAAGCAAACACTGACCAGAGCTCTGGTATCAAAGTATATAATTATTTATTTATAAACACACAGTTGAAACACTCCAGCACTCTTATTGTAAAATATTCTAAACACAGTTACTATTGTAATATATACACCCCTTTTTCCCTATCAGATAAATCACAGTAAAACACCACTTATTTTCATACAGAGGTGAGCGCTTAACTAGATTGCACTCTAATAAGTTTGTGAGAAAGGGAGGGAAAAAGACAGAATAGGGAAAGGTACACAACTCTAAGGTTCAGGAACACTGTTAGCAAGGCAGAAGAGCAAAAGTCACTGGTGAGCCAAAGTCCAAAGGCTGGACCCACTCTTAGAGAGAGCAGAGCACAAATGCGCCCAAGATCACAGTTACACTAGGCTTAGAAAGTCTTGCAGAGGGTTCAAAAAGAGTTTAGAAAGGCTTTAGAAAGTTTAGCCAGGGTGTCCCAGACTAACCCAGGTTCAAAAGCCGGGGCTAAATCTACCCCGTACAGTCGGTAGCAAGGGAAGCCAGGCGGGACACGGTACCTTAAATGGGAAGGATCCTCCAGCGGTGGCAGTTGTTCCTGGTAGTGGGTGCAAGTTGTGTCCTCGTCCAGGGGAAGAGAAGATCTCGACTTGGAGGAAAGATGAAGGTCGTTGCACTACCAGGGCAGAAACCAGCCGCAGAGTTTTCCGGTTAAAGGTGGTACCTTTATTTCGCGGTCGTGGTAAAATGTGGTATCCCGGTTGCTGGGGTGCTTGGCACGGGCAAGGCGGTCACGAGGTACGTCGGGAAAGCGAAAAGACGGTGAAACTGGTTATCCCCACCAGTCAAAGGAAGAAGACTCTCCGGCGGGAGATCTCCTCTGTCATTGGGAAAAGTGGTGAGGCAGTCCAGCAGGGCTCCACCGGTGGTGGTGTCGTGGCAGATCAGCTCAGCTTCTCCCTCATCGGATTCTTAGGTCCTGCGGCGACTTCTGAAGTTCCAGTCCCCAAAGCCCTGCTTTTATGCAGCAAACCCCCATTCACTCAGCCTAGCTGTCACTCAAACATGCTAAGTTGTGAGCCGGCCGGCTCACCACTTGGGCCAATCAGGATGGAGTGCGACTTGAGTTGCCTAGGCAACTCAGTCCAGGGTGCCTAAATTCCCCTCCACCCCTCCTAAGTACCCCAGACAGAGTGGCACCACTTTGGAGGGCTTCTGTGGAGAAGCCCGCCAAAAAGTGGAACAAAGGGCTCGACTTGGGTTGGAGTCACAGAAGAGAACACAAACGCCATTTTAGAATAAAGTTTTGGCAAAAAATACCAACCGGAGAATTAATATTAATTAAATAAACCGGCGGTATGTTCGAGGCTACCGTAAATAATTAAATAAAGATAGTAGCCTAAAACAATGGGAAATCCCATAGGAAAATATTTGCGGTTGAATATAAAAAGTAGTATCTACTGCCACCAGCCAAAACTCGGTCAGGGGGGACGGAGACGTGCCCCCTCGACTAACAGACCCTGGGGCAATCGAATTGCCCCAGCCAGTACATCCACAATATGATGGTTTGTACTGGTTCTGTTCAGAATTTAAGACTAGTAAAGTCAATGGTGACTTTACATGCCCTGGGAGACAGTAGTTAGTCCCAGGGTATGGAGTCTATACAGGGGGGTCACTATGACACCCCTGTGTTACTGCACGGAGGGTGCTGTGTAACACACATCACAAAAACACATGAAGCCCTATGGAGTAAAAGACCCCATAGCCCATTAAACACATCTAGATTCAAAGAAACACACTCAAATCATGTCCAAGAGTGAGGGTAAAAGAGTCTCACTCTTGGCAGGAGAAAAAAAATAAACCCCAAAAATCCAGCAAAGCTGCTGGGTGACTCACTAGGTTAGGAAATTCAGCCTAAACAGAGAATTCTCCCTAACACTCACCCCCCCCCCCCAGACTAAGGGACAGTAGGATTTAATCCACTCCTGGATGAACCTCATACCTCTAGTCGATGACATACATCCTAGAGAGTCCATCAGCTTTTTGATGGTGACACCTTGACCTATGTTCTATGGCCCAATCAAAGGTTTTCCTTTGTAAGCTATATGACCTACAAACCCTTTGAGGAACATCAGTCTTTTTAAAGTTATAGGGGATCTGGTTGACCAGTCCCTCAGAAGTGGTTACAACCTCTGAACCTGTGTTAGGCTTTTTCAAGGGGTCCTTATAAAGGATTCTCTTAGATCTAGAGGGGCCTCCAAGGTTCCTCACCACCTCTCTTGTGGGAGCAGGTTGGGTCTTAGGCCTCTTGGTTGGAGGGGTTGGGGTTAGGCAATGTACTTGCTTCTCCTACCTCTTAGATCTAACCTTACCTACTTTAGGAGTTTCCCCCCCTAATACTAGGATTTGCGTTGGGGTCTTCAGTAGAAGGTCCAACAGTCTGAAGGTTTTTGGCCTTAGACTTTTCTTTCCTGGTTTTCCACCAGCATTGAGAATTACCAGTTCTCTCAGGCCTAGGTAAGGGTCCAGTAGGTATATCCTCCTCTTCCTCAGAAGCAGGGGGAGTCACAGACTCTGAAACTGGGGGAACAATGACGGTGCTTGGTTGGGGCTCCCATTTCCCTACTGTACTAGCCTAAAATGTGCCTGGGTTAGAGGTCAACGTACTAACACCAGGGCTTGTAGTGGGGGTCTCAGTAGAGGTTCCCACAGGCTTAGAGTGGTCCCTTAAGGTGGCCTCTCTAGCCAATTTGGTTAGGTTCTGGTTCTCCATACTGGGAGGCCTGGGGGTATGTGACACTACTTCTAGAGTTCTCAGGTCATTCCCCAACAGGGCCTTCCCAGGCACCTCAGTCTGAACACTGACAGGGATCCTTACTGTCATGTTGTTACACTGAATGAGGGCTGGTAGAATAGGAACCATTTGGACAGGGCCTCCAGACATCTTAGTGGGACCTTTGGGTGCTTTTGCCACATCCTCAGGGTGAAAGAAGCTTTCATCCACTACTGTTCTGCTGGCCCCTGTGTCTCTCCTGGCAGGAGTATCCTGACCATTGACAAGAACACTGTCCACATAATACACCTTAGAGTTAACAGGTAGGGAGTTATACACCACCCCATTCTGGGGGCTAACCAGACCCATAGGCTCTAAGTTTACAGTTGCTTGAAGACCCAAGGGTTCTTCAGCAAAGAGTTCAAAGTGGGCACTAGCCATCTGTACTTCATCCTCAGGAGTGAAGGCTAAGGAGACTCTGCTGATCCCTGCAGGTTTACCCTTGCATCTGGGATCCCCTTTGATATGGTCAGTAGCCTTACAGATATAGCATTGTACAAATGCTCTCTGAAAGGGTGGCTTGTTCTGACCTCCTTCTGGTTGTTGACCAGAAGGTACACTAGCCTGATTCGGTTTACCCTGGGACTTACCCTGGTTATTTTGTTGTTTGTGGCCCTCTTTGGTATGGGAGGTATTAGAATTCTCTGGATTCACTTTGGGTGGCTGCTTTCCCTCATCCTTTTTCTGAGTTACCCCAGAATCCTTGTGAGTGGCCCTGTTGGCAACCCATAAGTCAGCAGCCTTAGCTAGCTTTCTGTAATCTAATTCCTTTGAATCAGCCAAGTGCTGTCTGAGCTCAGGAGAGCAGGCATCATAAATTGACTCCAACATAAAAAGATTCTTCATACCTTCATAGGTGTTCACTTTGTAACCCTTAATCCATCCCTCTAAGTTTTTCAAACATTCACTCACCCAGGTAGCCCAAGGGGTACCATCATTCTTTTTGAGGGTCCTAAACCTCTTAAGATACTGGGAAGGGGTCTTCCCAAATCTAGCTATCAGAGCTAGTTTCACACATTGATACTCTTTCCTATCCTCCTCCCCCAACTCCATTACCACATCAGTTGCAACAGGGGGAAGCCTAGAGAACAACCAGGTGAGTAAGTCATTTCCTGTGATGTTCTGGAGCCCATGATTATATTCAAACAGAGACAACCAATCCAACACATCCAACTTAGGCTCATACATACCAACCAATTATTTAGGCATCCGGGGTCTTTTAGGACTGGAACTTCTAAAGGAGCCAGAGAGAGAAGCATTTTCGACAGATAATTTCTTCATTTCTAGCTCATGCTTGAGCTCCATTTCCCTTAGCCTTAGTTCTTGATTCATTTCCTGATGTCTCTGTTCAGCCAGAGTATTCAGTCTTTTGAACTCTAGTTCAAGTTTCATTTTCTCTAATTCGAGATATTGAGGACTAAGTGTGGGACTTGGCAAAGGCCCAGTAGGTACAGCAGGTTGAGCAGACAGAGGCCTAGGGGGGACAGTCACAGCAGCCTCACCCTCCTCTTCTGGCTCTTCCTCAAGATTATCAACATTTTGATCAATATCAATTTCTATACTGTTATCTACATTTTCTGGCATGGTAGGTTCCTCAGACCCATCATCCAGACTTTGGTTAGCTAACAACCTTTCTATTAATTCCATTTTCTTGCCTTTAGTCAGGAGGTTCTTATGCTTACATAATACCCTTCACCAACAATCAGCAGTTTTTGTAGCAAGGGACTCTTGACTATAAGTTTCCATAGTTGACATGTTAGAAAGATTACTTTTTCAGTGCTAAGCTTTGTGGTTAGTTGTACTAAGGTATCCTCAAGCACTCTAAAGTGTATACTCAATACAAATCCCACCGCTGTACACCAGTGTTAGGCAGAAACCTGTGCAGTTCCCTTAGGGACCACTGCAAAAGATTTAAGACTACAGGTGTTGGCAGTACACCCACTTGGTAGCAGTCTGTACCACCCAGATTTACCTGGCAGCTGTGGCTGAGCAGTCAGACTTCCCTCAAGAAGAGTTAGGCAGTATGCAAAGTATACACAATAGGCACTCAGATACAATAATACAAGCAAACACTGACCAGAGCTCTGGTATCAAAGTATATAATTATTTATTTAAAAACACATAGTTGAAACACTCCAGCACTCTTATTGTAAAATATTCTAAACACAGTTACTATTGTAATATATACACCCCTTTTTCCCTATCAGATAAATCACAGTAAAACACCACTTATTTTCATACAGAGGTGAGCGCTTAACTAGATTGCACTCTAATAAGTTTGTGAGAAAGGGTGGGAAAAAGACAGAATAGGGAAAGGTACACCACTCTAAGGTTCAGGAACACTGTTAGCAAGGCAGAAGAGCAAAAGTCACTGGTGAGCCAAAGTCCAAAGGCTGGGCCCACTCTTAGAGAGAGCAGAGCACAAATGCGCCCAAGATCACACAGTTACACTAGGCTTAGAAAGTCTTGCAGAGGGTTCAAAAAGAGTTTAGAGAGGCTTTAGAAAGTTTAGCCAGGGTGTACCAGACTAACCCAGGATTGAAAGCCGGGGGCTAAATCTACCCCGTACAGTCGGTAGCAAGGGAAGCCAGGCGGGACACGGTACCTTAAATGGGAAGGATCCTCCAGCGGTGGCAGTTGTTCCTGGTAGTGGGTGCAAGTTGCGTCGTCGTCCAGGGGAAAAGAAGATCTCGACTTGGAGGAAAGATGAAGGTTGTTGCACTACCAGGGCAGAAACCAGCCGCGGAGTTTTCCGGTTAAAGGTGGTACCTTTGTTTCGCGGTCGTGGTAAAATGTGGTATCCCGGTTGCCGGGGTGCTTGGCACTGGCAAGGCGGCCACGAGGTACGTCGGGAAAGCGAAAAGACGGTGAAACTGGTTATCCCCACCAGTCAAAGGAAGAAGACTCTCCGGCGGGAGATCTCCTCTGTCATTGGGAAAAGTGGTGAGGCAGTCCAGCAGGGCTCCACCGGTGGTGGTGTCGTGGCAGGTCAGCTCAGCTTCTCCCTCGTCGGATTCTTAGGTCCTGTGGCGACTTCTGAAGTTCCAGTCCCCAAAGCCCTGCTTTTATGCAGCAAACCCCAATTCACTCAGCCTAGCTGTCACTCAAACATGCTAAGTGGTGAGCCGGCCGGCTCACCACTTGGGCCAATCAGGATGGAGTGCGACTTGAGTTGCCTAGGCAACTCAGTCCAGGGTGCCTAAATTCCCCTCCACCCCTCCTAAGTACCCCAGACAGAGTGGCACCACTTTGGAGGGCTTCTGTGGAGAAGCCCGCCAAAAAGTGGAACAAAGGGCTCGACTTGGGTTGGAGTCACAGAAGAGAACACAAACGCCATTTTAGAATCAAGTTTTGGCAAAAAATACCAACCGGAGAATTAATATTAATTAAATAAACCGGCGGTATGTTCGAGGCTACCGAAAATAATTAAATAAAGATAGTAGCCTAAAACAATGGGAAATCCCATAGGAAAATATTTGCGGTTGAATATAAAAAGTAGTATCCACTGCCACCAGCCAAAACTCAATCAGGGGAGACGGAGACGTGCCCCCTCGACTAACAGACCCTGGGGCAATCGATTTGCCCCAGCCAGTACGTCCACAATATGATGGTTTGTACTGGTTCTGTTCAGAATTTAAGACTAGTAAAGTCAATGGTGACTTTACATGCCCTGGGAGACAGTAGTCAGTCCCAGGGTATGGAGTCTATACTGGGGGGTCACTATGACACCTCTGTGTTACTGCACGGAGGGTGCTGTGTAACACACATCACAAAAACACATGAAGCCCTATGGAGTAAAAGACCCCATAGCCCATTAAACACATCTAGATTCAAAGAAACACACTCAAATCATGTCCAAGAGTGAGGGTAAAAGAGTCTCACTCTTGGCAGGAGAAAAAAAATAAACCCCAAAAATCCAGCAAAGCTGCTGGGGGACTCACTAGGTTAGGAAATTCAGCCTAAACAGAGAATTCTCCCTAACAAAGGCCATAAACAAGTACTGGAATAAACCATTGACGATAAAGCAGCAAGATTCCCTTAAAGGTATATCCCGCATATCGCAGAACGAATTTGCGGACTAGGTTGGTAATATGTCTTGCTTGCTGCGTTTTCCTTGCAATAAGGGTGGTAGATCTTGGTTTGCTGTCTATCTCTACCCCAAGATATTTGTAACAGAGTGTATAATCAATAACTCCCCAGCTAATTCTCATTTCAGGTCGCTTAACTGGTCTAGAGGATAGAAGCATGGTTTAGTTTTGCTTAGATTTATGGTCATATTGTGTTTGGTAGTGAACCTGACCAGTTCTTGAAGTATCACTTTCATGCCCGTAGTATGATCTATAATCACAAGATCATCGGCGTATAGTAACGCTGAGATCTTGATATCTTTAAATCTAGTCGGGCACAGCGCATATTTTTCAATTAGCCAAATTAAATCGTCAATGTACAGATTAAATAAAAGGGCCACTAGTAGGCAGCCTTGCTTAACAGTCTTATTGATTTTAATTGGGCCAGTTACCCTGCCATTATTATTGAGACAAACGCGGACCACATTATTTTGATGTCATTTAATCACGATTTCACAGAGCCAAAGAGGGCCTCCACAGAATGACAGGATCTCCCACAACTTGTTGCAGTTGACCCTGTCTAGCGCCGATCTGAAATTGACAAAAGTGACAAATACCGAAGGATTACCATGCTTTTTTGCTCTAGTCACAATAGCATCAATTATTCTGATATTGTAAGAGGTGCTGGATCCAGCACGGAAACCGGACTGAAATGGATGAAGTATTTTATTGTCGTCAGCCCAGCTCTGCAGATGGTGAAGCACTATAGAGGCAAATATCTTGCTTGTAGTATCAAGGAGAGATAGAATGCTGTATTTACTAGTCAAAGTTCTTGCTCCTGCTTTAAAAACAGGGATAGGACAGAAGTGGTCAATGACTCCGGTATCCTTTTTGCGAGCCATATTTTTTTATTTAATGACAGCAAAACTAGAGACCAACTCAAGGGGTCATGTTTAACAACCGCCGAGGCTAAGCCATTAGGGCCAGGGGCTATGGAGTTGTTAAGATTCCTATCCAGTCATTCTTTCGAAAACAAAGTTTCGAATGACAAAAGTTTTGAATACAAAGTTTCGAGAAAAAAAATTTGAATGTATTTTTTTTCTTGTTTTTGGTTTTATTTTTGTTTCGTATAGAAAAAAAGTTTGTTTAAAAAAGAAAACGGGGTGTGGGGGGGAACCCTCGCATTAAAAAAAAATGCATTTGGAACTTTTTTTTCGAAGCTTTTCTGTCGAAACTTTTCTAATTCAAAACTATCGCTGTCGAAAAAATCACTATGAACCGTTAAGATTACCAATGATGTTAATGATATCCTTCCTGTTAAATGAGAGGGGCCAAATACCCATAGAATGGGGAGATTTTTCAATGATCTGATTGTGATACATGTTGTCAGTTATGTAAGAGGCCCATGCTAATTCATCAATGGCATTCAGCGGAAGTGGCAAGTTGTGAACTCTGGATTTATTCAGCACTTCCCATATGGCTCAAGTGTTACCCTGTTGTATGGTTATAATCAGTCCTTGCCACTGAAAATACATTTTCACAAAATGATGGCATTTACACCATCCTCTATATTTAGTTTTCAATTGAGTGCAGAGTGCTTGGTGTTCTGAGCTAGTCAAGGGCAATCTCTTTAACTGCCTGAGCTCACGGCGATAAATTCGTCTTTTGGTCATGACTTTGGTACGCAACTTCACCAGTCCAAGATAGGATCTCAATATCAACACCATCTAAAGGCGGCATATCGCAGCACTGCGAGCAGAAATGCAGCTTTATTTTCTTTGACATTTTCCTAATCTTGGCTTGGTTCCATTTTATCCTGCACCCATTATTTGATACTTCAACATTTGTGGGACCACATATATCATTGTCCACCAGTGTCAAATTAAGCGATGCTACAACCATAGAATGATTACTGTATGGCAATGGTCTTATTCAAAGTCACTCATGCAGCTGAGAGCAGTAGGGTTCCCACATATGTAGTCAAGGGTAGCAGGTTTCGTACCATTAGACCATGTACATTGGCCGAGACTGTCGCCACCAGTTCCTCCATTTAGAGGCCACAGATCCCAGTCATTAAAGTAGTTACGCCACAGTTTGCCTCTTGCATTGCATATCGGTTTAACTATGCTGTTAACAGATAGTATATTGATGAATTCAGCTTTCATCGTAAAGCAACCACACTGGGCATTAAGATCACTGCCCAAAATTACCACATCATTGCCTTCTATCGAACACCAGGTGGAAAGCATATTATCTAAAAGATCATGTATCTGTTCCGTACACATTCTATTCGGAGGATCGTACATATTTATAATTAGGGTATAAGGGACAGAGATTCCATCTTTACTTTTAATTTGAACTGCCAAGGCACAGTCATTATCAACTGGGCTGGTGGTTTCTCTGGACCAATAGTCATGACTAATACCAGTTAACAACCCACCATAAGGGTGTCCTTTCTTAGCATGTTTTTTGTAAATACAATGGGAATCGATGTAAAAATCATCCATAAGCCAAGTTTCTTGTAACAAAAACATAGAATGTGTGCTGATCAAATCCAGCGATCCACCCGGTCGGAGAAAATGTGAGTGGCCACGAGTATTCTATGAGTTAAGGGTAATAGCTCATGGTTGGCCCACATCAAGTTTCCCCAACATCATTTTCAGCCCTTTCCAACCTGCTTGATTTTCAGCTGTACTGGCAGGTTCCAGAGGGGAAGGCTTTACAGGTTTAGATTTACAAGAAGCACAATGATCACAGGTCTGAGAGTCCATAAAGGCAGGAATGGAAATGTCAAGTTCATACCGTAAGAAATGCAAAGACTCAGCCTGGGCTCGAATTGTGGACGCCCGGGAAGGAAGCACACAATGTTAATGTTAAAGGATATTTGTACCGCGCACTATCACCACCGGAGTGGTCCCCTGGCGCTCTAACAATGAATTAAAGAAATGGCCCCAAACTGACGTTTAAGAGGTTGTACAAACTCGAAATTGCAGGATTTAAAGATGCGTAAAGCAGGTATCTTGGCACATAAGTCAAGTAGTGCAGGTCTATTAAAAGGTATCTTTGTACGTCTTTCCATAAGTTCACTGATGGAGACAACGCTATTATCTTTGGTTGCAGCAGGAATAGTACCCACTTTTCCTTCACGACAGCCATGGTTGTTAATAAGATGGGACCTCTCACTCATGCCCTGGGCAATAGTTACACTGGTTTCTGAGGATAAATCATACACTACGTTCTGTTTAGTCAAGTTTTTTCATTGTTTTTGTCATTGGCAACCAGCCACCTCGTCAACGTCCCTAATTTGGCAGAGGCTCTCTTTTTCTTTCTATTAACGCGCTTTCTAAGGCACTTTGCTTTGACTTTCATAGCAACAAGAGAAGCCACTGTAGAGGTGAGCGGCTGGCTTGCATCATTGTGACCATCTTCATTGGTGATAGGGGAAACATGCGATAAGATTCTCTGTTTACACTTTATTTTCTCTTTTCTTCGTTGTTTGAGAGTCAGATGTCTAGTAGGTGACTGAGTTATATTATATGAGTTAGCAGCTTCGGTGGCTACAACAGGAATAGTAGGGATGGTAGGTTTGTGTATTATTTATCTGTGGCTATCATTTACACTTTTAGCCTGACTAATGTAATGACCCGGGGTCCTTCGCTTGCATAAGAGAGTCCAATAGCTGACCATTTCTTAATGTTTGATAATATGGTTGGTAAGTAAGTATGATCCGAATTTTCAAGGCAAAATGAAGTAGGCCAATGGATGGAGAGAGCGTCAGTTTAACAGGAGTTCTCACATTTGGGCGACAGGTAAATGGTAATTACCAGCTTCATCATGATCCGAAATATGAATGACCTCAGATTCAACCTGCAAGTCAGGCATCTGGTAGCTAGGGAAATTCGATAGAGGCAATAAAGATGGCATGCTGGAAAGACGTTGGGATGGACCGGCCACATGACACGAAACTTCTGGTGTTTGAGAAATAGTTTTTTCATGATTGTGCTCCGCCATCGCAACTTCTGCTTCAGCAGAAGCTCTGTTTGTGCCACACAGGCGATAGCTTAACTCCACGAGGGAGTCATCATCTTTTGTGTCATATGAAGTAGGAGGGGAAATGCTTTCACTCAGCTCTCTCATAGGGGGATGAATATCTGCCGTGATTACTTTTACATGAACAGTAGTTTGGCATTCCTGCGTTTCAAGTTCTTTTCCAGCTTTAAAGAAGCGGAGGCACAGGCAGGTTTAGTTTAATCAGCTCGTTTTCTAGTACGTTTTGCCTCACACAAAGAGACATAGGATGAGTCACAATTTATAGGGTCCCCAGATGCATGCTCCTCACGTTGATATCTAGAGCATTTTCCATAAGGTTTGCTCTTTCTGAGGTTATAATGTTTATTCTTTGAAGGCGCCTTCCCCGGCATGTTTTCCAGTGATTATGGCTCGCTCGGACCTCGAGGGTGTAATGTAGAGATGTCAAGGAGAACAGACAGTTAAGTATAGGATCTCGTTGGAGACGCCTATGAACAACTGCCCCTCACCAAACACCACCAAAAAACACCATCACCACACACTCCACATAGCGGCTATGTGGAAATAGAGGCAGCGTCAGTAGATTCAAAGAAGAGCAGGAACACTGCTTCTCAGCAGCAGTACAGTGAATAACCCTTCTCCAAACACACCCGTCTCCATACACCAGATGGTAGCTGGGTGATTACAATACATTGCCGGTTTATTAAGCCAGGAAGAATCTCTATCCCAAAAACAAAACACTGTCAACACTGAAATAGATGAGATATTTATGGTATGTGTGTAAGTATATACTCACACTCCGCGAAGCGGCTATGGGAGCGTCGGAACGGCGTTACCAGCAAATATAAAAAGGCAGTTGTAAGACACAATAAGGATTTACCTTTATACAGATGGCTCGTAAAATTCTAGGCACCAAACGAGCAGCGGGTGCTACAGGCCTCAGGGCCGCCAGCCACAGCACTCAGTAGCCGCTCCTTGCACCACACTCTCCAGAGGGGTGCCGTAGGTCCCCCGTACCGGGCAGGGAGCACCACAAGCAGCTCGTATCGGCGTCCGTCCGTCCTCCTTAGGAGTTTTGTTTTTGAATTCCTGGCTAGAGGAAATCACCTAGCCACTGCACGTAATTCACAGGGAATCAAGCCGCACTGAAACACAGACGCTTCTGATTCTGACCAGGCCACCACTTCTAGATGAGTTACATATCGTAAATATATTTCTGGTCCAGCAGGGTAAAGTCTCAAGGCAACCAGAGACTGACGTCCCAGTGTGTTTTTGTAGGTGCTAGCGAGTTGTGTCCAGTAGGATGGCATCACACAGTGCACCATTATATAAATACCATTGGCTCAAATATTTATCATTCAACGGTGTAAGTGCAGATTCAAATAAAAAAAATTCAATGATTCGGGTACAATCAGAGATTTCATGTTGTCCAGGAAGAAATACCGTCATTCAAAGGTCATGTAAAATAACATTTTTAACACACAATATTTCATATACATAAAGAACATACAAACTCAGAGGTGACCATAATCAATATAACTCCTTTGTCAAAGTTTCAATTTCCATACAATGTGGTGTTTTACCAATTCAACAGATATGAATTAAATCAAAATGTTGTCAATAAATCATACAGATTGTCCTGAAACACAACACAATTTACCCAGAAACAAATATAGATCAACCAAATATATATAACTATCAAATATATTTTATCCAATAAGCTCCAAATAAAAGACCAATAGCCTGCGTGTTTCAGATTGAAAATCCATCTTCAGGACTTGGGAGCTCAAAGTTCCAAATTATTCAATGGTAATGTAGATAACAATTCTGAAAGGCACCTACAAAGTCTGTTGAGAAAAGAACAGTCGGAAAACTAGGAGGTGAGTAAAAAGTGTGACAGCACCCCGGGAGTGAGTATCTGTATCACGGCCGGGAGACTCTGAGCCATGTCAGGATAGGAAACAGGCACGTGCTACCTCGATTGGATGAGATATTCCACATAGGCACGTAGCCTCTGATGGGCAACAGGCAGTGATTGTGGTAAACAGTGCGGTGTATCTGTATGCATTGTTTTCCCACATGATGCTACATCTAATTGGAAAGATATTGCATGTGAGTGGTGCTTTCTTCCCTAAATAAGTGCTCTGAAAGAGTTCATTTGACCTATTTTGCAAATAACTCTGATCCTAATGTCCTGATTGGAAATGGATGGACAAATAGCAAATGCAGGATCTGATTCCTAATCAAACTCTCTGCATTCTCTTTTTAGTGCACTGAGTGTCAGGAGGATACGGCATCGTGATTGCTTTACACCTTTATATGTTTAGAACCTACATAGAGGGTGAGTAAAAAGGTGATTAGTACTTTTTCATGTTCCGCAAATGTGGGGAATGATTTTCTGATTCAGACATGTGGTCACAGAGGATTGATTGGTGGCTTTTTGTTTTTCCTCTAGTGGAAGTGGATATTGGAGACCACGCGTGAGTGGTCCATAAGAATCTATTTTAAGTACAGTCGACCTGAGGGAGTCAACCCAATGGCCCTAAAGGAATAGAGGACTCATGTAAGTGATGTGAACACCTTGGCACACATGATTATATAAGAGGCGGGAGTAATTGATCAGGAAAAGGAGACTTATACATCCTTTTTACTTGTGAATATCTAACTTTTCCAGGTGCTTGTAATTAACGACAGTGACCTGGTGGATTTATTTCCGGCATCAACATTACTCCTGACACGGTTTTGGTTAGAGTTGAGTGTGGATGAGTACCATCAATTAGATGGATACACAGAAGTGAATTGTGTCGCTAAACCCTAAAGAGGCTAGAGTATGATAGATATTTTTTGTTTGTTTATTTTAGAGATATATCCCAGAAGACATCACTCTTTCAGTTAGAATAGGAACCCTGATTGGTGGCTCCCAGATCCTGAAGAAGGTCGGAAAAACAGTGGACCCAGTGGGGTCCGAACACGACTGAAACATATGTAGACCTGAGAGAAAGGAATTGTAGCTATTCTTTGAACAACAATTGTACATTATGATACAAAAGAACAATACTGATACTAATGGGATAGTTTTATGTTCATGTGTGATCATTTAGGTTTCATATTTTCTGTGAAATAGATGAGATATTTATGGTATGTGTGAAAGTATGTAAGAGGAGAGACTGATGTTAAGGAATTTAAGTTGTATAAGTATGTTTTGAACAAATAACACTGAAATTGTCTGTTAAAATAAAAGAAAACACTTTTTCTACTGTTAAAACAAAATGGTTGCAATTTTGAAAGTATTTTCTCAAGCCTCATTTATATCTAGAGCTCTTGCTTATTTTCTAAAGGCACCTACAAAGGCAATGAATATACTCAGTATAATTACGTAATGTAAACATATCATACGGTTCATACCAAATGATAAAGTAAATCACTGACCTTCAATCCCTCACTGGGTTAACTCAGTGCTGATACTCCCTGTATAGTAAGGACATTGTGTAAGTAAACAATGTTCGTTCTGGAAGTGTCCAATATTTCTTAATGAACAAAACAACGCCACTACTCACCTGGCTGCAACCCGTCTTACAATGGCTAAGCTGAAGCGACAGGAAGTTGGCCGACTGTATTGTTATTAGTTAGTTTGCAAGTCACCACTGTGAAGTTAAAAGATAGGAGGGTCACTCTTGGGTACAAAGCCCATATGTGTAATGCATACGCAATGGGCAGATTACCAAAACGACTATCACGTTCTCTCTATAAGTTGTTCGCTAATCTATCTCATAATGAAAATGAATGCAAGAATGATCCTATTGTCACCAGTGTTTGCCCCCTATTGTTGTCAGCGAACGACTAAAAGTATTACACCCTCTGACAAACACTCCCCATAGTCTTTATCTATTATCTACCCATTGCAATCTTGTACAAGACCAGTATAACCATCCACACCTTGTCTCTCTCCACTTCGGACCGGAGCCGACAGTCTGCGAGACACGCGGCCAGATTTGTTCTGTTTATACAGTTGTCATGACACCAGCGCGCGTGCGTGCCCGTTCCATGAACAAACATCAGACACCTTTGTGTGGGACTTGGCTCATACAGCAGGACTACCACTCCTCAAATTGAGTGTGGGACCTGTCAGACAACTCACAGTGTGCGCTCTGGGGCACTATGTCTTCCTTACACAAAGGGTTAATGTGGATACAAAATAACAAAATCGAATGTGGCGCACAGCCTCCGAACTGCACTCGAGATCAGTTGCCACGGCGCCCGTCCAATGCACACCAGTTTATAAGCCCCCGGCTCAGTCATATCTGAAGCGATTAATACTTTACAGTTACTGCAGCATGTAAACACTGTTTTTTAAAGCTTATGTACTGTGGTTCAAATTAACTGTCATTCGTGTATCACTAATGAAGGTGTACCACGCAGCAGCGCTAACAAGCCGCCGCTTGTTGTGTGTCTAAATAAGCATAAGTGCATGCAAAGAGATAAGAAAAGCAGGGAGTAGGGCACCCAGTCGAACTACTCCGGCCTGGTGCCCTACCCCTGTTGTATTCAGTGAGAGCATCATCTGAGGATTCTAAAATCCAAAGCAGTGTCCCTCCCTATTTGGTAATCGTACCAACTTGCATTTTCAGGCAAAAGAGTACTACCAGCGTTGTGCTGTATAAGTCCTGTCCATTCATATGTACCAGCTCACATTCTAAGGTGCTCTAGGTTCACACTCTGTGATGGATAAACCAAACTCTAGACAAAATAAGTTGTATACATCCCTTATAACACATGTCATTTATTGGGATTACAATGGATGATGGTTAAATATGGCATACTCTTATCTGTGGGCATGTATTTGTCAATCAGGTATTTGTTAATCATCATGAATGCATGTGTCTACTATAGCCACTTTGGTGGTGGTTCTAGCATACTACTAACAGACTACTATCTGGACATGGAATATCATCATTCCAAGCATTGCTTTTGCACCTCTGCATCATTAATTACCAAAGAGAAATTTATGTTAACTCATTCTGAGAGTCTTTGAACAATTGACCAGAAAATAAATGTGTATTAGTTTGTGCAATGTGTGTAAGAATCATAGTGCGTTTCACTTATTACCATTGATGTGTTACTTGGCTGGATTAGGTATACACGCTAAATGTATGCTAAATGAAGCTGTGGGGATCCCACAATGACATTTGTACGGTTAATTTAGCCTACATACATACAATCGCTCAGGGACATCATATGTAGCACATCATGCAATGTCATCATCCGCTCTCACATGAGCCTGACTAACTATTAAAACAGGGAACGATTTGGTCTAAATTAAATATTACCATTGTGTGACATTACGTCAACCCGCAGGATTGTGGCTGCGGTGTCTCATACTTCACTTGTTCAATGCACATTAGAGGGTGGGACGGGAGGCTGTTTTCCACCGCCGTCCCCTTATCCTGCACTCACTATACAATGTTATTGGGAGGTAAGCGGTCTCCAAATCAACCGCATCACCATTCAGGATTAATAACAGTCATTATTACTTTTTGATGCTGCACGCACAGATTAAAACTGTAGGCGGAAACGTAATGAGCAAATTATTTTTGTTTTTTAGAGACATTTCCAGAGTTGCGTTTCGCAACGATCCTATATGAAAGGTTAGTAGATATTGGTACATTAGTCTTTAGTTCTGAAGTTGAATAGGAATAAACACATATACTCATTATAAACATGTTCTTTAAAATAGGAAGACACCTTGCAATTACCTGAAGTAGGGACCTGTTTCTCCCAAAACGCATAGTAGTTGCAAAGGCAGCATTTGACAATGCGCCACTTGTTCTACTTCATATAACAGTCTTGCAAGATGTACACTGTCTGTTTTGATGTGAAGAAATTCTTTGTCCTCATTATTTAAGTTTGTATTCACTTGTGCTGAAATTATATTTACTTGTGAAAGTACCTGTTTTATGGGATTATGCTCATAATTCTCATTACAATAAATGTTAAGAACATTTGAAGATTTTGAGTACATTCTAAAATAATACAAGGGTGAAAACCCACATGTGCGCCCGGACATTTCTTCTGTTTGTGAAGAACTTTTCATGGCATATGTTATTCCATGACAGTCCCTCCCTACATTTGGAAGGACAGGCCTTAAAATCTGGATGAATAAAGCATGTATTTTTTGCCCTGGTCCCCTCATATAGCTGTGGCACAAGTTAAAGAAAACACCATTGTGACCCTTCGCTAGCAGAGGGACAGAGAGACTGCAAACTCAACATTGCAGCCTTATTGGAAAGTCCATCATATTCCCATCCTTAAAAACACTTTTCTATTACTGCCAACACACTGCTCTTCACCATGCTGCAGCCTTCTGACCGCCGTGTGCCCCTTGTTTAGGCCAAGGCGCTGCACATTTTTGTTTGAGGAATCCTCACTCCACCTTCCATCTTTTCCGCTCCTCGTTTCATCGGGAAGAAACCCCTGCAGGGTTGAAGTATCACCCTGATACGGAAGGCCTGGTGCTGCATCAAAACCTGGTCAGGTATGGCTGTTAGTAGCGGGGGAGGGAATTCATTTTGGACTGGGTGAGAAGAGCTTGGGGGATTCTGGTCCCTACCCCGCTGAATCCCCTGGCAGACGCCTGACAAACAACTTGCCCTGTCCTTGTCAAGCAGACGTCCCAGCCGGCCGCTGAGCATAGCAACTGAGCATGTTAGAGTAAGGCTCGAGGCCTTTCTCATCCTGCTAAGCAACATACTAAAGAAGGTGAAATGGGTGACTGCAGTGCCCAAATGTTAAGCTGCCCTTCCACTTAACCTTAAGTTCTTGCCTCCCATTAGCATTAGCAGGTTATGGTAATGCATGAGTGTCCACACTGCCCCTTTCTTTCATCTTCCAACTGAGAGAGAGTTGTGCCATGCTAGGCCTCCTCCCACCTTCCCCCCAACTAACTGACTCCCCTCTAAGATGTCCTATCACCTTGCACTTCAAATAGAAACCCCCCACAGAAGGCCACCACAGGCCTATTCATTAACACTTCAACAATACCCGAGCCACGCTAAGTTCTCCTCTTTAGCCCCGTCGCACTCTCCCACATCAGCGCCTACCCAGACCCAAAGCACTGTAGTCTGTCAGCTCTTGGGCACTTCCCTGTGGATAACATACTCCCAAGTTTCTTCCACCAAACTCATAGAAAGCAGACAGGCACTGAATAACCGGGTACTTCTGGTCTGCACCCATCAACGCCACAGGTTTCGCATCAGCCTTTTCAATGTCTCACTAATAAACACCACCCTCTTCTCCCTTAGAGAGCCAAGGGCTGTGAGGCCACCAATAGTGGCCGACAAGCGCTTTCCACGACCAGTTAATTGATTAAATATGTGTCGGCTGTTATGTTCTTTGTATTAACTTTCATAATATTGTTTTATTTAGGCCCATACCGTTTTGCATCTGATTGTTAAGTTCTTTATATTGATTTATGGAATATTTGTGTTTCATTTTGGATTTAAAATAATAAGGGCGAACTACAATTCGTTGAATTCAACATCAAATTGGAAATAGGTTTGACTTGATTTGAAACCATTTACATAATTTATATTCAGAACATGTATGAATTTGTTCATGTAAATACATCTCTATAATCAACGCAAATGTCCACTTTCTTCTTCGCACAACTCTCAAGGCTCAACAATGGCAACAGCCTCAGAGATTGCTTGTTGAACTGCCTGTAGAAAGCGCAACATTCAGCATCCAGACTCCTGCTGAAACTGGACAGATTGGAAAACATCACCCATGCATTATGGACCCTGGGTTGGCTTCCAGTCACCCGCTGCATCATCCCGAGCCTTTTGCGGCGGGGGACCGGAATCCACCGCAAGAAATGTGCACACCGCATTCTACAGTCCAGCAAATCCGATTTAGTAGCATTCCCCCCGCACCCCTCTTCCCCTGCAATGATGCCTCTGTTGGTGGCTCAAGCAGATTGGAATTCTTTAAATGGCATATCGTATCTCGCAAGATTTGACGAAAATGGCTTACCATCAAACGATATATATCACCAGTGCTGCTGGAAATAACCTAGAAGGGCTGATACCTATCTATAAAACCAGCATTATCCCAACAATATAATATGGCCTCCAGGTGCTCTCACATAAACAAATGACTTGGCTCGACAGGCTTGAGGGTAGAATCCTCCGGTCTGCCATGAACCTACCCAGCTCTGTACCCATTGAGGCAGTTCGAATGAAGTGTGGTACTTGCTCTCTTGCTACCCTCTGGTTGGTGCATCGCACCCTTCTATATCTGAAATTGCACTCCCCTCAGAGCAATGCGAACACATTGGTGCAGATTTTGGGCACCAGAGATAGCAACAGAAAGGACAACAGCTTAATTCTTAATTTGGAGGAATCGGCCAGGGCTCTCAGATCTGGGTATCTCTCTGGCCCAGGCATTGGATAAACCAAATATTGAGCTGATTTTTAAAGAAAAAATCTAGAGAAAGGTACAGAATACAAAACTTAGATAAACTGACAAATAAGAAAAGATATAAGGCCTATTCAACGGATGTCTGTGATTTCACAGAATTTACTTCACCTAAAGGTGAAATCTTCAAATTGTTTTTCTTTGACTTTTCTTATTATGCGGGGAGAGACCCCAACCCCCCCATTTCCCCCTACCTTATCCTATCCCCTTACCCCTCCCCCATCTATGTTTTAAAATGTACCCACTTACACAACCAAATTCGAAGACATTTATTTTCGAGGTGAAAATGCATTCAGTGAAATGTACGGAAATGCCATTCAACACAGAGCTTTTCGTTACATTCTCTGCCTACATATCTGACCAAACATTGCGATTAATCCCTTCAAAGATTAATATTACATCTGCGCTTTAATATCCTTCCCACCTGGGAGTATCGTGGAGCTTGGACAGACATCCATACGATTTGCGACTCTGCCAGTTGGAGGTTGAAACTGACCGTCATATCTTAACCAAGTGCCATAGACTAAAATCCCTATATGTAAAGGGTAATGGGAAGCTAATTGCAACTATAGAACGTACTGAGTCTGATCAATTTTGGAACACTGTCTATCGAGCGGAACCAATTGTTATCACCGCGGCACTGTAATTTATATGGAAGATTGCACACACGGTTTTAGAATAGCCGGGAACTTAAATACTAACTCTTTCTTCTGTGATGTTTCAATTTTATACTATTTTAAGTTACTTTCTTTTATATATGATTGTTTTTCTTTGTATATTTATTGCAAATGTAGTGCAATTTGCAATTAACCCAATGCACATTACATTTTAAAAAAATAATGATAATTGGCATTGAAGTCATATAGTGTGGAAAAAATAATCATTAAATAGTTTTACAGTGGCACTGATGATATATATTGTGGGCACAGGCTTCAGCACATGTGCTTCCCAGTGTCAGTGCTGGCTTATATTTAGGGCCCAGGCATCATAAAAATGTTCTAAAATGCTCCTCTGTTGTATGTCCTGCCATCTATTGTATTTTTTCATGTGTTAGCTTAAATAACCAGTTGTAACAGGTATGGCCTATTACCCTTACCTGCACAAATATTTGTGCTGTAAAATGCACAACTTAACCCCATTATTTAAAAAATGGTCTATGAGTGGGAGAACCTCTTTGCCCAAACCCATGTCTATTACCAAGGTTCACTAATTCAGGGAGCCTGTTTTCCCCTCCATCAAAAATATGAACCTCCTGCCACTGACCTTAACCCATTTAGCTTGCATTACCTCCGCCTCTGGCCCTCCCCGGAGTCACACGCTCACCCTGGTAGTAAAGGCTGCCTCTGCCATCGAGCAGTCACATGATTCAATGTTTGCAGTCCTAGCCACCAACTTATACATACCATAAGCAGGCAGCTCTGCACACTAGAACCACCTGCCTGTCCGAAAATGCGCGAAACCATAGTCCACAAGAAGCAAAACGCCCCTGATATGATACCACCCTTCCCATCATAACGGGTCTGGGACAATAAGACCTCTCTCACACTCCCAACAGTTCACACTCTATAACATCTAAGCGTTTGGACCAATCGACATCAAGGACCTCTGACCTGGAAATCAACCTCAGATCATGATCTTTACATCACCACACATGGATTGGACCCACCCACATGCCAGGGACAACTGGACATTTTGCCTGGCCTCAGAAAAACACCCCAGCTTTTATAATTACTGAACCTAATTTTAGACATTATCCTCTGGCCTTGCAAGCTCCTTTTGTTCCATTATTCCAGCCCTCGCTGGCCGCTCCCCATTTGTCTTTCTACTTTACATTATTTAAATTGCTCCCTAAAACACACTGCAGTGAAATGCTTTGCTAGTCCTCCTCGCCCCTCTCACACCAACAGCGTTCAAACTCTCCACGCAACTTTTCTTCCACCAACTCACCATACAGTCCTCTAGCAGTCCCTCAGGGAAGAACCTCCTAGTAGTGAATTGAGCAGGAGAATCCTTATACTCCCCTCTGGATACAAATACCCCAGGTGCCCTCACACAACTCACCTACGCACACACTGTAAAACACACAAAATGTATTCTTCTGATTTGCACCGATCAACACTTCAGGTTTTGAATCTTGCATCTGTCTCTCCTCCATCTAACTGTCTTTCACCCTTTTGCAACCCCTTTACTGACGTTTGTTTATTTATTTGTTTATTTATGATGTGAAGATCTCACAGGAAACGAGGGGCTTCTCAGCTGTCCAGGCAACAGGCACAACGCAAGTCACCTTGGACTTCCATGCACTATACTCTAGATAATTGTATTAGAAGGGCCTCCACCTATGGTGGCCTTGTTGGAACCACAGTTTACTTAAAAGATAAGTAAACAATGAATTGAGACTACATCCCAGATATGACAAGATTACAATCTTTGTGTGTCAATAACCAATGCATTTAAATATTTGCACAAAAAATGCATGTGATCATGCATACAATTTCAGATCAATGAGTGTCTGAAAGAGACCTCACACCAAATTAATTTGAACATAACCCTAAACCTACCGAGCTACCTGCTCCAGTCTGGCTTACTTTTACAGTGGATCGTTAGGAAAAACTTCAGTATTACTGCAGGCACATAGGTTTGGAGTGGACAGTAAAGTGATGGAGCCCCCGGACCTAGCATATTGTCTTTTAAAACAGGAGTAAGCAATAGGCAGCTGTTATGCCTAAACTCAATGAATGGACTACCACCCAGATGCGTTTAAAGCACCAATGCATGTGCTTGATTCCAGACAGTATTGCGATTCCTCCTTCCCGTACCTCTCTCACTAACCCAACGTGCTGGACCCGGGCCTTTTTGCAGAGAAAATACCCCAGAATGGCTGTTACCATAAACACTATTCATGACTCCAGATATAGAAAATGGCTACACAAATATCCACTCAGAATTCAAGGAATTTACCAATAAAGGTTGAATTTGTACTAGGAGGCCCCTGGGGGGGGGGGGGTTGGTTTGGGGCCTCAATACATCATTTGAGGAATGGGATTGAGGGTGCACGCTCATAATGTGCCAGGATTCTCCTGAGACCCAAACTAAAAATAGAGAAGTGTGTTTTGCCCGGAGTAGCCGAGATCTTTCACTGTCGAACAGAAAATAACCGAGAGACAGTCTATGGTGGTGTTATGAACACTCACCCCCTAATGACATACCTATGAAGGGATGCTTTGTGGGGTCAATTGCTTCCCACATCTTCTGCAAACACAGTTAGTGAGGGTATGCGTTGGGGGTCAGTGTAACCCATACCCCCAAAACATACTACCCTACTCCTTTCTGCCTCTGTGAATGCAAGGGCCTAGGAAACCTCTATTAGTCGGTTATAATGCTCTATGTTGAGTTACTCAAGGGGCCAGACACTGGCTAGACCCCAATGAATTCTTCCTCTTGAAAGAAATGCCAGAGAAGATGAAAGCCATGCACTTTATGTACAGGTCTATATTGTGTGTTAGGGCTGCTTCCTCACCGGGCAAGGGAGATCTCAGGAGTTTTGTTGGGGAAAGCCCCATAGTCCTGGGACATATTCCCCTTACAGGACGCCAGCTGCTCCACCAAGCTCCACCCCTTCTCTCTTCCCACGGACCCAGATGTCAGTCCCAGATGTCAACAGCTGTCACATTCTTTTCAGTTTCAGTTCTTTCATTAGTCCTTACTTCTGTAATACAAACACAGGTCCTCTCTAGGCATGTAACACCAACCTCACATTTGTCCTGTGAAACTCAGCGATGTCACAGCACAGGTTCATGTGGTCAACAAACGTAACTCTCTCTCACCCAGTAAATAGCTCCCAGCTGTGGCTGGCCCGACACTGGGCATGGGGCTAGACTTTGCTTGCATATCACAGCTTCAAGAGGCTTCCAAAATGACAGTAGTTGTCCTCTGCGCAGGCGCACATTAGACTACATTCATAGTTTTCCAAGCAACTTCTGTGAAATCACAGAATGTATGTATGTATATTTATTTATGCACTAAAAAGAAATGCTTCTTAGTTAGCTGCGCTCTGCCCCTATGAGCGGGTGTCTCCTCGTTGGCTGAGAAGCCTGCCACTTAAAAACCAACCAGGATTTATGCTAGCCCAAACACACCTATAGAGTAGTACAGGGCAATGAAGGGATAGCAAAGAGACAAGATCCAGGACACTCGATCTAGTGCACTTGCATAGAGAATTCCATGAAAGTGGAGTGAGAAGAGCGAACGAGAGGAAGCAAGAAGAAGCACAGGGAGGGTGAGGAGCCACAAGGGTTGCTGAGGAAGCAGAACAGATATTACAAAAAGGCTTGTCGAGTTGGATAGCGGACGATGAATACTGTGGCACCTTACCGTGGATAGATTTGTAAACCAGGAGAAGACATTTAAATCAATTTAGATTTGTTCTCTATTTTGTGAACAAAGGTTTTTGTGGAACCCTTCCCCCATAAGACATGTTTATAAGGGTTCAGTCACCCTACGTTTCCTAGGGTCATCCAGATGTGGACCCCTTGCTCACCGTGCTCAGAGAGGCACAGCTCCACCTCACTGATGAGACCCATAAAGGCTGAAACATGTGTATGGGGTTGATGTTGGTACTCTTGTTCAGAAGGGAATTGCCTTAGCATATTGGTGCTGGACTGCTCATGTGAGCAGGACAAAGACTGATATGCAAGTAGTTATTTCCTATCTCTGAAAGGTACAGTGAGCTAAAGTGTGGCTGTGGACTCTCAAGTGGGTACCTTCCCAAAGAACAGGTCAATCGGCCGTGTTCGTTCTCGCAGAGGAGCGCCTATGGACTATTTTTTCATTGTTTAAGAGACTTAGGTTTAATCACCCTAAGTTTCCAAGGATCATCCAGACGTGGACCCCTTGCTCACTGTGCTCAGAGAGGCACAGCTCCACCTCACTGATGAGGCCCAACAAGGCTGAACACGTGTATAGGGTTGCTGTTGGTACTCTTGTTCAGAAGGGAATTGCCATAGCATTTCGGTACTGGACTGACAATGTGGGCGGGACAAAGACTGATATGCAAATAGATATTTCTCACCTGTGAAAGGTACAGTGAGCTAAAGTGTGGCTCCGGACTCTCGAGTGGGTACCTTCCCAAAGAACCGGTCAATGGGCCGTGTTTGTTCTCGCAGAGGGGCGCCTATGGACTATTTTTTCATAAAACAGGTAGACATCTACTTTACCTGTGCCTTCTGAGCACGTGATCCCAGCAATGTGTAAATGCAACAACTCCAAGCACCAAGGTCAGGGGGCTTTATGCCACTGGGCATCCTAGCTCAGAATCCAGCAATGGCCCGCTACTCTCAGGATTTCCATCACATGGTCTGTCAGTTATTACTACACCAGTAGGAAAGCACACCCAGGGAAGAGGATCATCAAGCATCATTATGAGTAAGTGTTGTACAGCTTCATTGTGGTGTAGTCAGAGGTCGAAGTGCAATATAATATAATGTATAAAACAATATAATACAATGTATGATTGCATTGTCTGAATAAATAAAATGTTTGCTAATGTATGCTCTGTGCTTGAAGTACAGTTTAGAATCCATGTAAACATTTACTGCAATGATACATAGTGTACAACAAAAATGCCCACCAACTCCTACTCCCAGTTCAGGAGAATAACATTGAGGACAATGAGAGGTGTTGTGTGTCTAGCTGTAATAGTATATTCGTAGAAGAGTTATTTTTAGTTCACTTGTGCCAAGTACTAGTCAGAGTGTAAACATGTCTGGGATTGTTAGGTATCTGTGATAAATTGATGTCGGATGGATAGTATACAGTATATATAAAATAAGTAGCGGCAACCCCTCTGTCAGGATCCCATTGTCTCACACATTGCTCAATCCTTTAAGCACATAGACAGATATGGTATATAAGAGACATGTTAAGATGGCCACCACTGTGTCAGTAAGAAAACTCCCACGACGGCCACAGGTGGGGTCAACACATGTTAGGCACCAGTAACTGGGCAGTGCTGCATTAATCCAGCCTTTAAAAACCCCAATCAAGAGGGTATCCAGTGCTTAGCATTTTTAATGCTTACCGTGTTTTCAAGTGCCTATGCCTGCAGAATCTGTTGCTTGAAGCCCGCACCTGTGGGATAAAACAAGGAGACTCCAGTAAGCTGCCAGTGGTAAGATATTTGCTATTTTGGAGGTCATGTCTCTTTCGCAATCATATTAGCATTGAAAGGGCATGTCAGTTACATGTTTTTAGCTCACCACAAGACCGCTCTCAGCCTCGGCAATTACCTGGTCCAGCCCGCCACAGGGTGCCCTCTGCCTAGTCAATTTCACTGTTCTCTGCCACGAGGCTGCTCACAGCATTTGTAGGATACACGGTTGCAAGGTCCTCATGAAGCGGCTCATGGGCTAGTCAATTTCCTGAGCTTGCATGCTTTTCACAATTCTTCAGAATTAAATATATGGACATTTGGATTACTTACCTTGTTTGCCATGAATTAAGCATAAGGACATTGGAGATTACTTACCCTTTTGCCACAACTTCCTCTTTAGCTGAATTTAAGCCTTGTTTGTTTTATACCTGTAAAAGAGAAAGTGAAGGACAAGGTTGCATTGCTTTTCTACACTTTATTCTTCATCATTGAAAGACAACCATGTAAACACTTGGGAAGGCAAAGATATTGGGCCGCACTACGGGTCTGGTGGTAAATGTGCCGGTTCTACCGGAGGGTTGCCGCCGGCCCCATACATTTTTACTGGCGCCTGACTTCCCGGTGCCACCGGGAGATTTCAACCCCAGCGACCCAGAAAAACCAGGCGCCGGTTAAATGTTGTTTCCCATTCCCATAGAGTCCTATAGCTTGTATACACTACTGATCCCAGATTTAGAAGGTGCAGAGAACTTTCTGAGTTTAAGCATATGTAAGGTTGTTTACAAGTGCTCTGCACTGAAGCCCCAATCAAGAATTGCTATGACTGTCTCTCAACTCATAGGAAAGCATGGCACATGTGGGTGATTCACTCATTGTTCCTGAATTTACTCTGTTGCTTTGATTTCTGTGTTTTGAATCACTGATAATTTGATTGCAGTAATGTTGATTTCAAAATTTTAATGGACTTGGTACAAAATAGAATTTGATTGGTTAATTGAAACAGAGAATCTCTAGTCCATTCACTCATTGTTCCTGAATTCACTCTGTTGCTTTGATTTCTGTGTTTTGAATCACTGATAATTTGATTGCATTAATGTTGATTTCAAATTTTTAATGGACTTGGTACAAAATAGAACTTGATTGGTTAATTGAAACAGAGAGAATCTCTAGTCCATCAATGCATGCCACAAGAATAGCATAGGTGCACCGGAAGAAAGCTAGAATTGTTCTGCTTCCCTATAGGAATCTATGTGAATGGGGACACAGAAGCACCGGCACCGTTGTTAACGGTGCCGGTGCTTCTGTGATGGGTATGCCTACCATGGCCGCTGTGTCCGGCAGGGTCAGACCTGTCGGGCATGGCGGCTCCGGCAGGCAGACCTGTAATATGCCGGTCCGGAAACAACAGTGCCTTTAAGCTTACCGGCACCCTTGTTTCCAGCAGGGCAGAGTCAGAATGAGGCTCATTGTTTTTTTTTGTTTCACCTCATCTAAGGAGTGCATAATCACATTGCTATGTCAATTCAGTTACAAAGAGATGGATGAATTTAATCTACTATAACCTGCAAGTGAAAGAAAGATATTTTTGGGCACAGTTTTACCCCGCACTTCTGGAAACTGCACACTCCAACAGCACCAGCACTTACGTCTCAAGAATATCAGTTTTGTAAGAACGCTCATATAATTATTCTCCCAGTATTGTGCATTAGCCAGAGTGAATGGCTACCTGACCATTAGTCCCCTAAAATATCATTATTCTGTTTGTCCACTGAGGAATCACTCCATTATCATTTACAATAGCACAGAAGAGCCCCTTATTCCGTTGCAGTTCCTATCTTCACGCAAGAATGATCCTATCTCTTTAGGGGCAACAATGCGTGTGCACCAGATTTCTGTTACACGCTTTTGCTTCGTTAAGGGGTTTTGATATATCTTCTCAGACTCAAGTCTCTAGGAATCCACAGACACAGTAGGTTTTGGGCATCCCTGCAAGAAACCAGGTAAGTGTTACGGAATGCTAAGCCCACGTTTTTTGTCTTCCCTGGACGTGATGGAGACCTCAGATGTAGATCAGTTTTCCATTTTACTAGGGGAGCTTAGAGCAGAGGTGCATGCAGCTAGGTCTGGCCATCTCTTTGTGATCACTTTTACTAGACATATAAACTGGACTTTGGCAATTCTATTCTCCGTCCTTAATGTCTAAAACTCCTGTAACTGCCCTTACTCCATTAAGTCCCCTACGTGGCTACCCCCTTTCCTCCCAATGAGTTCTGACTGCTTCCCTCATTCCTAGATGCTTGTTTACAAACCCCGCCAGTGGGATGTGTGGGGAATAGTGGTCCCACACTCCCATCAGTTTCCATGCCCTTTTCCACATCTTCTTCCCATGGGACACCAAGTGTGGCATATTCTTGAGGTTCCCGTCCTCCACCCATGATATATCTTTTAGGTGCAGTGGTTCAGCCCATAGTTGCAATAGCTGCATGTTCATCCGCCATCCATCCAATCATGAACTGTGGCTACCCCACCAAATAGCATGCCTCAAAGTTAGGTACCCGTATCCCTCCCTCAGCATGATTGTCTTGTAGCATCTTCAGTGCTATCCTGAATCTCCTGCCCGCCCACAGAAACTCTCTAAGAGCTCTTTAGATCATGCGGAAGAAGGGCACAGGCACATTGTATGGAATATTCGCCAAGTGATACAACAACCTCGGCAGTGCCACCATTTTAATCACTGCTGCCCTCCCTGCTATTGACAATGGTAAGTCCCTTCAAAACACCATGCTCTTCTCAAGCCCCTCCACACCCTCAGTGTGTTCCGCTTATGTATGTCTAGTAGGTCATGCCAAATGACTAGTCCCAAGTATTGGAACGTCCGTGGCAGCCATTTTATCCCCAGGCCTGGGAGCTAGTTTTCATCTCAAGCCCACAAGGCTCCCAAATGGAACAAGCTGGACTTGTCCCTGCTGATTTTAATCCCTGAGAGCTCTGCGTATCTATCCAGTACTTCTAATATATAGGGTAGATTATCTTCTGGCCTGCTCAAATAGAGCAGTATATCATCTGCATAGAGCAATATGACATGTCTCGCCCCTCTTAGTGCTATGCAGCATCTCTATATACTAGGCGTAAGTACACTGCCAGCGGTTCCAAGGCTAGGATGAATAATATGAGGGACAGGGGGCAGTCCTGCCTTGTACCCCTTTTAAGCTCCCAACTGCCAAAGATATGTTTCCCTGTCTTTGGGGCCAGTAAATCACTTGTACCCATCTCAGAAAGGTCGGGCCCATGCCAAAACGCCATAGTGTGGCGTACAGTCAGTCCCACTCCACAGAGTCAAATGCCTTGATGGCGTCCAGGGATGCCACCACGTATTCCTCCTGCCTACCATTTGCACAGTCAATTATATGGTGCAATCTCCATAGGTTCCAGGAAGTATTCCTGCCCGGGACATATCCTGTCTGCACCCTTTTGCCTAACAATGAGATCCGGCACTCCTAGAGAAAAAAGAACTGTTAAAGTCTTTCTTTGATTGGACCAAATTGGACTCGATTTCTTTGTACTTGTAGTCCTGTCATATGGCCAGTCTCGAAGACACTCTTTGGATAACCCCCTCCATCTCTCGAAAAAAACAAAATGCGTTCCCTGTCTTTGAAATTCAAGGTTTTCGCAATGGTGGCCCACCTGGCAGGGGTATCCTCACGACGGATCTATGCACCTGTTCAACGGTGAATCCTTGTGTCAGTGTTCATGCACCAATTTCCCGTATCAGCAGATTCTCAACGTACTCTGTTGTGTTAGGCCCTCCTTCTCCCTCTGGCAGGCCAAGTATTCAGATATAATTTCTTCTTGCTCACCCCTCTGCATCTTCCACTCTTTGCTCTAATATTCTCAGTCTATTTGTCAATTGCAGTACATTCGACTTGTTTCTGCCTATGTTTGCCGTGTTTTCTTGTACCTTTTCCTCCTCCACCGTGTTTGCCTATCAGTTATGGAGCGTACATCCGGCCGTAGCAGGCCCATGTCTACAATCACAGCATCAAACTTGTTTTCCAGCAAGCCCTTTAAAGCTGCTATGGCTGCCAATATTGGTCCTTTGTTCTGCTCTGGCACTTTGGTATTCTTCCGTGCTGTCGATGCCCCTGTATCTGTTGGGTCCGGGGCATCTTATCCTTCCTTGTGAAGTCTTCCATTACCAGCGGTTTCCCTTTTTATCTATTTTGTTTCCCTGACATGCGTGCCTTCTTCCTGTGACTGATTTTCACTGCCTGCTTACTTAGCATTCCGTTCTCCTGTATCTGCCCTGCTCCCCGCAGAACAAGTGTGTTCAAATTATCACTGGGCTTTCCTGACCCAGTTCCTGGGCTTAACGCAATATGACTGCGGGCAGTGGGGGCAAGTGGGTTGTTCCGCATTCGCCTGTTGCACTCGTCACTCAGTGTAAGCCACTCTGCTATACAGGCTGAGGTCCCCCTGCACAACGCTTCACCCCTTTTGCTGGCTTTGTCTGTCTGGGGTGTCTCGCTCGTGTGCCCAGGACTCCTCCTCAATGTCTCCTCACTCCACCATAGTTCCCCAGCCCCTCATGTGGGTACCATGCGGGATCTCCTAGTTCTTCTCAGGAGGGGGTGTCATGCAGTGCCTATACGCTGATGAGCCCGGCTCCCTCTCCGTCTCTGCCTCTCCATCGGTACCTTTTTGTCTGCACTTCTCTGCAGTTGTTGTTGGGGTGCCACCTTCCAGTCTCACGCTCAGAAGCTGTCTGCCCGACCTCCGGTGCCGCTTCGACTTCTCTTCCCGGGCTGCTGTTCGGATCAGTCAGGACGGAGGGCGGCTCCTCCCCGGCAAACGCTGCTCTCATCCCGACAGGTCGCAACTTGTCTCACAGCCTCCAGAGCTTTGCCCGCAGGCACCCACGAAGGCTGGGGGCCTGCTCGGGTCGGGCTCTGCAAGCGCCCCTGTCTGTCTCCTCGCTAGTGCTACGGCATCGTTGTTTGCCACCTGCCGTCAATCCATGGCGGCCGCCTTCTCAGTCCTCAGGCACCCGCTGCAAATGCCTCATTCGTCCTGGGGAAGATGTTTTCCCACTTCAAATGTCGCTCAGGGTCAGGTCAACGTTCCTTTAATCACCCGCACTGGTTTCTGCTGTCCTTCAGCTGCTTTTCACGTGTGTATGTAAGGATATTTGTCGGATAGAGCAAGAGCTTCCGGAAGTGACATCCTTACAACATGGCATTTAGCAACGCCCCCCTATCTTGCACATTTATTTGATTGTTTGCACTGTATTTATTACTGTGGATGTTAGTCTCTGTGATTTTATGCTTGTATTTTGTATGTAACACAGCCATTATTGTTTTTTTTAAATATTTATTGAATACCATTTTTGGTATTTTTTCAACGTATGGATTTCACATGTACACTTGAAGTTCTTGCCACACTATATTTGCCAATTTTTTCTCCCTCAATGCTTTTCTGATTATCTTACAGATAGATTTAATACCTGGGGCTCAGGTGCCATGCAACCGTGTTTACACACTCACGGAGAAGGAGAATGAACATTTGCAAAGTTATCTAGATCAGTATTTGGCCAATGGGTTCATCCGGGAATCAAAATCTCCTGCTGCATCACCACTCTTTGGACGTGCATCGATTGCAGGAAGTTAAATGATGTGACAGTGAAAAACAGATATCCTTTGCGCTAATACCAGTGTTGCTGGATTAAGTGAGAAGGCCCACTATTTACACAAAGTTGGATCTTCGGGGGCCTACCACATGGTATGCATAAAAGAAGCGAATGAATGGAAACAGCCTTTTGTACCAAATATGGTCTCTTTGTGTATCAAGTGATGCCTTTTGGATTATGCAACGCCCCAGTGTTAGGCAGAGTTTGTATGAAGTACCCTTTGGGACCATTACACACAACTATGACTACAGGTGTAAGCAAAACCAACCTTTGGTATAGGTCTGTACTACACAGTTTTTGGTAGTGGAGCTGAGCAGCCAGGCTCATCTCAAGAGGGAATGTGAGCAGTAATGATGTTACACAGAGGTCTACAATCACAGGTATTCAAATAAACTCTTACACTCAAGGTTTCTTGGTTAAACACTTACAAATTTATTCAACAGTCAGTGATAAAACATTCACTAGAAGGAGGCAGTTAAATATCATACACAAATATAGTTCAGTACTATACTCATTAAGTTTCTGAGGCATTCAGACTACTTTGAAGGAGGAGCAAAAAGTAGTTTGTAAAAAGAAGAATTATACGTTGGGTCACAAACTGATTAGGCCTGCTAGTTGCAAATGTTTCAAGCACTTTCACAGCGAGAGGTAAGTACGCTCAGTCTCGTTTCACAGTACCTTACAAATCAAGAAAAAGATGCAGCTGAAGACTTCTGTTCCTGGCAGTTCCAGCAGATCTCGCTGTTCCTGAGCCTCAGTCGTGGGGACAAGAGGGAGGACATTGGGGGACTCCTGCACTGCACTGGGACTGGTCCAAAAGCTGGCACTGGCAAATCTTCAATTCCGGTAGCTGTAGTCAAGCACACAAGCTGGTGTCCCTCTCCCTGATTATTCGGTTTCCTGCAGCACTCTGAGGAAAATACAACCAGCTCTGAGAATGGTATCCAGGTGTCGAGTTGATTGGTCTCACCAACTCAAAGGGAGAAGTCGTCCTTGCAGGGCTTCTCTGTTGAGATGAACTTAGCGATTCGGATTTGGACCTGCAATAGGGCTTCACTGGGCAAACCAATGGTCCAGGAGTTGCAGCAGCCGTCCTCTTCAAGCTTGTCTTCGGTTTTTTCATTCCAGTGGTCGACTCTGTCTTCCAAGCCAAGAGAATCGCCTTTTATTCAGTTCTCTCCCATTCATTCCAGCCTAGCTGTCACTCACTCAGTAGGGTGGCTGTCCTTAGTGGACAGTCAGCCAGCCAATCATACCAGAGTGCATTTGGGTCACCTAGGAGACTAAGCACGGGGAGTTTCGGGCACCTCCCTCACTTCCTGCCCATCCCAGACACTCGAGCGCCAGAGGCGGTGTTCAGTCCTGAAGCCCACCAAAGGCAAATGAACAAAGGAAACAAACTAGGTTTGGCGCGCAGAGCAAAACTGTAGAAGGACCCTTCCAGAACGAAATGGCAAAAAAAGAAGATTGGGACCTGTTTAAAAAAAGGGGGCTCAGACGCCATCTTGAAAAACATGGCTCCCGTGATTTAACTCCACGGGTGTTCGCGATGGGGAAAAATCATGATAGCACGTTGTAAAACCACTGTCACCAGTCATTTCGAGAGGAAAAGGTAGCATTTGACTACTTCATGAGTATCTAGACACAGGGGATACTAAGTAACCCCTCGAGCACTCTATAGTTAGATAGCGTGTGCTGGGTCTAGGAATTTAAAAAGACTAGTAAAGTCAATTTCATTTACTTTCTCTGGGGAACAGTAGTTTATCCCAGAGAAGGTATTTAAACTTTGGGAAAGCCTGAAAAGGTTTCCCTATGCCACTGCACTGAGGGTGCTGTGTGACACACATTAAAAGATGATGCCTATGGAGTTGTCTAAAACTCCATAACCAAAGAACACAAAAAAGTAAAACACATTTCAAAACACTTGAGAAAGTGGAAACAAGGGTCACACTCTCTCCAGGTAAAAAAATCAAGTCCTCAAAATTCTGCATAGTTGCTGGGGGTCTCTAAGCTGAAGGGAATTAGCACATTTTTGAGAACTCTCTCTAACACCCTGCTGCCTTCCAAATCTTTATGAATGATGTTTTAAGAGAATTACTGGATGTGTGTGTAGTTGTGTACATTGACGACATCCTGGGGCATTCAGCTAATCCAGATGATAATGTTACACATGTCAGGGCTGTTCTTGAACGACTTAGACAGCATTGATTATTTGCTGAGGCTGAAACATTTTCTTTTCATGTGAAGGAAGTAGAGGTTTTGGGGTTTATTCTTACTCCGCAGGGAGTATGAAAGGATGACAGTAAGTTGGAAGCGATTCTGCAGTGGTCATCACCCACATCAGTGAAATCCATACATAGTTGTATTGGTTTTGGCAACTTCTACAGGTGTTTTATTCCAGATTCTTCTGAAGTGGTACATCGAATCACTTCATTGTTGAAGAAAAATCGAAAAATGTCACTGGCGCCGTGAAGCAGAAATAGCTTTCCAGGATCTGAAGAAGAAATTCACTTCTACCCACATAAGGAGACACTCGGACCCAGAATTACCTTATATTGTGGAAACTAATGCCTCAAATGTAGCCATTCGGGTAGTCTTGTCACAGAAGGATCTGCAATCGTGGCACCTGCATCCAGTATCCTTCTGGTCCAAGAAATTCACTGTTGCAGAAAATAACCATGCCATTACTGATAAAGAGTTGCTAGCAATCAAAACAGCATTCAAGGAGTGGAGGCATTATCTACTCAGAGCTAAACATCAGGTGGGAGTGTTTACTGATCATCGTAATCTTCAGTATTTGAAATGTGCACAGGCTCAGTCTGCTAGACAGCTGCACTGGGCGTTTTTTTGTTGCTGATTATGACTTCATTATTTCCTATCGTCCTGGGGTATGGAATGTGCAAGCAGATGTTTTCTCCAGGTTGGGATGTGAAACTGAAGATATGGACCAAGTGTACAACAACGCAGAATCTATGGCCATTATTCCCTTACAGAAGATTGTGGGAATGATGGATGCTGCTACTGAACCTTTGCAACTGCATGATCAGATTCAGACAACCTTAACTCCTGAAGAAATACTGGGTGCGAGAGGATGTTGATAGGCAAGCAAGACAAGATTGGTTGTTTATCCCAACAGACACAGCCCGACACAAGATTTTACAGTTATCATTACACATTATTAGAAGCACACCCAGAAATCACTAAGACCTATAACAAAATTAAAAGACATTACTTTTACTGGTGGCCTACCATGCACCAAGACATTATTCATCATATTAACACATGTGATGTGTGCACTCAAAAGATGGCTTCACAAAGGAAACCTTCAGGGTTGTTACAAACTTTGCCGGTTCCACCAGCACCATGGCACATGATTTCTCTTGATTTCATTAATGATCATCCCTCTAATCGTGGGTTCAATATTGTTCTAGTGGTGGTGGATCTGTTGTCCAAAAAGGCTCATTTCATCGCATTGAAAGTTATACCGACAGCTATGACACTAGCGCAAACATTTTTGCATCACATCACATGGCTTTCCATTGGTGATCATATCAGACGGAGGAAGTCAGTACACATCTAGGTTCTGGAAGAGATGTTGTGCTCTGGCACAAGTTGATGTTCGTTTATCTACTAGCCACCACCCTCAGACCAACGGACAAATGGAACAAACTAATCAGACTTTGAGAAATATCTGAATTGTATCTTGCCTTACACAGATCAAGACTGGGTTGATCTTTTGTGGGTGGTAGACTATGCATACAATAATACCACAAATAGTTTTCAGGTTTCAATCCAGACTACTTGTTGCATGGGATGCATCCCTGCATATCTGTGTGTCTGTGTATGATCCACCAGAGGCATTTGAAATGCCCACAGTGCAACATTTACATGAGATAATCAGAAATACAATACAACAAGCAAAGACTCAGTTACAACAGGTGAAGAAACAGTATAAGACACAAGCAGATAAAAAGAGAGAAGCGGCTCTGAAGTACCAAGTCAGAGATCAAGGATGGTTGGCTACACACCACATCTGCCTGAAGGGACCTAGGACATTTCACCCAAAATATATTGGACCCTATCATATCACACACATTGTGAACCCAGTCACTGTTAAGTTACCAAAAAATCTCCCCATACACCCGGTATTCCATGTTTCATTATTAAAACCAGTAAATCTAGGTAGATGCTTTACACTGGCTACTCTCTCCCTAGTCAATTTGACTGTTCCCCACCCTGAGGCTGTTGCAATGTCTTTATGAAGCGGGTCATGGGCTAGTCAATTTCCTGAGCTTGCATGCTTTTCACAATTCTACAGAATTAAGTATATGGGCATTTGGATTACTTACCTTTTTTGCCACAAATTAAGTATAAGGCCATTGGAGATTACTTACCTCTTTGCCACAAGTTCCTCTTCAGCTGAATTCAAGCCTCGTTTGTTTTATACCTGTAAAATAGAAAGTGAAGGACAAGGTTATGTTGCTTTTCTTCACTTTCTTTTTGATCATTAAAAGACAATCATATGAACACTTGGGAAAGGCAAAGACATTAGGGGCTGATTCATGGAATTATTTGCGCCGAAAAAAGGCGATTTGTGCGCCATTCTGCCACAAATCCCCATTTGTTAAACAGGGATTTGCGGGCAGAATGGTGCACAAATCCCCGTTTTTTGGCCCAAATAATTCCATGAATCAGCCATTTTGTTTTTTTTGTTTCTATTCAGCTAAGGAGTGCATAAGCACATTGCTATGTCAATTCCGTTATGAAGAGATGGATGTATGTAATCTACTGTAACCTGCAAGTGAAAGGAAGATATTTCCCTCCTTTCCCTCCTCCTACCTTCCCTCCCTCTCCCACCTAGCCCTCCCCCTCCTCTCCCTTCCCCCCTCTGAATAATTGCTCTACATACTGTTTTTGGTGACTGATTCATGATTGTAATTTGCTTCTGTTACAGTTTTTTGTTATGTTAAATGTACCCAGTTGTTGTAACTGTACAGTGCTTTGGTATAAAGCGCTATATAAAACTAATAAATACAAAATATAGATTTTTGGGCACAGTTTTACTCCGCACTTCTGGGAACTGCACACTCCAACAGCACCAACTCTTACGTCTCAAGAATATCAGTTTGGTAAGCACGCTCATATAATTATGCTCCCAATATTTAGCAGTTGCCAGAGTGAATGGGTACCTGACCAGTAGTCCCTTAAAATATCATTATTCTGTTTGTCCACAGGGGAATCACTCTGTTATCATTTCCAAGAGCACAGAAGAGCATCTTGTTCCGTTGCAGTTACCATCTCCACGCAAGATTCATCCTATCTCTTTAGGGACAAGGGTAAGTGTGCATCAGCTTTGAGCCACACACTTTTGCTTTATTTATTTATTTATTTATTTACTTGATTTATTGGTTATTTGTAACGTGCGCTATACAGCAAAAATTGTGCTTCAAGGCGCATCAAAACAAGGAGTGAATAGGAAGGGGGAAAAGCTATAGAACAAAAAGAAAAACGTTCTTAAAAGATCTTGAAACATTCGGGAACGTGCAAGTGCTAAAGCATGCGGGCACGGGAGAGGGGAAGGAGGGCAAGTGCAGGAAGGGGGGGTAAAGGGAAAAAAAGAAAACGCTCTGATTAGGTCATGACACGATTTGGAAAGTGCAAGTGCTGAACATGAAAAATGTGGGAGGGGGAGGAAGGGAAATAAATATAGGAGGGGACGAGAGAAGATGTACATTTAAATGCATAACAAGTTTAAAAAAGTGCAGGGACAAGTAGGTAAAGTGCATTAAGGAAAAAAACAGACATGCAATTATGAAAAGCAGGTATGAGTGATTGCAGCCTGGAAAAGCCTGGAAAAGCCACACCTCATGGAATGAGGGGCTACATCGGGCATACAGACATGCAATTGTGGTGAAACACAGAGTCAGATAGGAGGGGGTAGGAGTGAAGAAGCCCCACCATGCTGTAGACGGAGGTTGGTGTGCTGCCCAGGCTGCTCAATCAGTTGGTTGGATTCCGAAATGCGAGCAAAGCAAATGTCAGTTGAATAGATCCTGAATGCGAGCAAGCAATGTCAGATGAATGGATTTAGAATTGCAAGCATAGGACAAAACTGAAGGCGCATGAACACCACCAGAGGGAGGTACAAGGAGTAGGAGCAGAAATGCCAAGGTAGGAGAGAGCAATTCAGGCCGGCAGCAACTCAGGAGGGGGTGGCCAAGGCCCATCAGGAAGGTGAAGGAAGAACAGAGAAGGAAAGGCATGGCAGGCTGCGAAGACGATCAAAAGGGGCTGGTGCAGACACGGATACAGCTCGCGGGACATCACAGAGCTGAGGTAGTATGCGGTGGCTGCTGGAAAGCGGCTATTGCGCCAGGGAACACCCGCAACAGAAGGGTGGACAGGGATCGGGAGGGAGGGAGGCCCCAAGCCAAGGTGACGCGGTCCTCGGGCAGAATGAGCTGGGCTCAAAAAAGGATGGAAGAAATTAAGGGGGAGGGGAGCCTGAAACAAATGTACAGATAAGGAGGGATTGAAAGCTGGTAGGGGGTAGAGTCAGCCCCAGGTGTAATGAGCTGAGCGAGCGGCAAGAGCAGGCAGACCTAGGGGTCAACAGGTGGAAGGAGAAGTGGGAACGAAATGGAGGAAGCATGAGAGGCAATTGCTCCTCTTACCTTAGCTGGTGCGAGGTTGATGCAGCATAAAGGGCCTGGAGCTGGCTGGGACAGGCACAGACAGGCAGGAAGTCTTACCTGGCGGCCTTCCCGTTAGAATTGAGACAGCTTCGCCGGCCAGCAACCAGAAAGCTCAAGTTAGCAGCAAAGTGCCCAATCAGGTCATAGGGCTGTAGACACTCCTCCCAGCACACGGCCATCTTAAGGAAGCTTCAGCTTTGTTTTTCCAGCTGGATGCTGGTGTGAGAATAGTGCTGCCCCCCTCAGTTCTAGATGGAATGGAGGAGGGGGGCAGGCACAGAAAGACAGGAACCTTTACCAAGTGGCCTTCTCTGGATAAAAATGAGGGGTTTGGATATATCTTCTCAGACTCAAGTCACCAGGAATCCACAGAGACAGTAGGTCTTGGGCATCCCTGCAAGACACCAGGTAACTGTTACACCCTCATAGACCTCACTAATGGCCAACATCGTTACAAGGAGTTCCAGAGGTGTTTGTTGAAAGTAGAATAATCTTAGGCTATGGTACTGCACATTAACATTCCTTTTTTTCTATCCTTCACTTTAGACATCTGGGCTGGAAGTGGAGGTCTGCCAGCTCACATGCTGTACCATATTCTACCTTACCCCACTCTAACTCTCTCCACTCACCCACTTTACCTCTCCAACTCTACCTCACCCACTCTACCTCACCCGCTGTACTTCACTCCACTCTACCTCAACTATCACCTATATCTCACACACTCTACCTCACCACACCCAAGACTGTGCTCAGTTATGTTACTAAAGCAATGCCTTGTGCATGCTCCACAGGCTCTGTCCTATAATCCACAATGCCAATCAGGAAATGCATGTGGCCCACATGGAGGTCTAGATGAAAATGATGGAAGACCTTTGGGAGGTCTTGTTCATGGAGATGCTGCAGGGCCCTGGTAAAACTCACCAGGGTGGCATTCAAGAGGAGAGGACACTTTGCACGCAAGCCCACCCTAAAGCATCTGATGAAAGTGCATGCTTCATCTCCAAGAAAGGCAGAGGACCCCTCTTTTATTTTGATGGCATAATGGACACAGTATTTTTTTTTAAGAGAACATAACTATGAACCGTATATTGCCATGTGCAAGGGGACAGGACCTGAAGGATACCCGCACATTATGCAATGTGCAGGACAATGACCCCAAGCACTCCTCTGCAGCTATCTTCATGGTGGAACAGGCGCTTACCTGTTTTCAAACTTCCCTGGAATTTCCTGACCTAAATCTGATTGGCTTAATCTGGGCTCAATGTAAGGGGTTCTGTAGCAGTTTCACACCCCAGATATCTTGCAAGGACGAAAAACTGCATTAAGAAAGTGTTACCCATGGTCGTGGTGCACAAGGGGAAGCAACACATGTAAATGCTGTGTAATGTGCCCCCTGTGAATGTTGGAACCATTCTGATGTGTTAGTCAGTTATTCAATATTTAAAATAACGCTAGATTTCAGCTGGAGAGGCCTGTTCACAGTTTGTGCATAGGAGGTAAGCCATAGGACATTACTGTAGTTTTGTTTACAGTATGTTTGACAGGGTACACAACTGCTCTATTTAGCTTGATCAGTATAGAAATTATGTGTACACAGCATTATGGGCCCAATTCATGGAAAAGTGTGCAGAGATCCTGCGTGCCGAGAATGACTCTGTGCAAGCCTGCAAGCAGAAGTTAATCTGCACGCTCTGCGTATTCATTAAATTGTTTCTGCAAAGTAACCATATACGCAAGTGGCGTCTGAAACGCCCCTAACATGCCCCCATGCAAAACAAAAACATCCAGAACAGCTACCTTTGCGTGCACCCTTCAAACAGTGCATGGGGTCCACTGCAAGCAGGCCTGCATCTCAGGGACCCTGCACTGGGTCCCCCGTAATTGTTACTGGCACCCCAGCAACATGCGTACGAATTATCACAACTCGGATAAAGCTTGGGAAATCTGCATGCAAACACCTGTAAACCGTTCCTGCACCCCACTACAATGTGTATGCGCACCCCTATGTCTGATCGGAACCCCGGTTGCGTGCACGCACCCCTAAATCCGACAACCGATCTTACCTCTGTGCAGTTAATCCTATGCACAAGTGTCTGTACTCCTACCTTTGGGTGGAGGATAGTATGAGGGCTTTGAATGGTCACTTCCCCGCCGAGAGGGTGCACGCTCGAATACATGAATACATATTGTTCCATGCAATAGTGGGTGTGTGATGGACTGTCTGCGGGCTGTCCTCGTAATGCCCACATTTTCCCTTGTTCTTCCTCATTTTCCAAGTTACACCCACTACCCTGCCCTCTGCACAAGCCACTTCCACGCTCTGAGTGTTGTTTCGCGCAAGGCACTCGGCCTCTCGCAGTGACATGCCGAGCCTGCGCAAAGTACGAAAAAGTACAGTGCAGTCGAATCCATGAATCGACAAACAGGATTTTGTGCACAGTTTTGTGTGCAAAGTCCCTATTTTCTGCGCCGATATTTCCATGAATTTGGCACTATATTTTGGAGATCCCAATTCTGGAATCCCAAACTGTATCCTTGGACCAGGGATTCAAGGGATGCAAGCCCTGTACTTGATGTACCAACTGCATAATAATCACATGATTTAGCGATAGACATTGAATTTGCCTCTCCTTATATTTTGTACTTTAACTCCCACGACCCCTCACCATTTATTATGAAGGATGGAGCTTATGGGTGCTGTTGTCAAAAACAGCTGGGAGGCTGAAGGTTGTAAATCTATAATAGTGCAGTGGCAAGAAAGCACCACCCTAATACTAAGGCATGTTTTTGATGATTTCAAGTATTCTCTTCCAGTCTGTGAATGCTGCCGTACGATGACCCAGAAGAGTCACATATTCCACTAAGGGCCCGATTCTCATGTAGGTGTTAAGTACCGAAAAGGACGTTAAAAGGCTTAACAACCTTTTCGGTACTTAAGACCTATTCTGAAGGTGGTGCATTCTTCTGAAGTCGGAAGAAATGTGCCACTTTCGGAATACATGTGGCGGTTGCTAGGATGGGTTGGAAATCAACCTAGCAACCCCCACATTCGTAAACTGGCTTTTTGGAAGCCTATTCTTGTGGCACTCCTCCAGTTTAATATGTGCGCTAAACTAGCGGAAATTTACGGTACCCTTTTGTTGCCGTTAAACTGGAGGAGTGCCACAAGAAGCCTTGTTTGGTGTAAATGGAAGTGTCCATACACCCGTGTTGTATATGGACACTTTCATGTACACCAAAGCAAGCAGCTTCAACGTTGCTGCAACGTTGAAGCTGCTTGCTTTGGTGTACATGAAAGTGTTCATATACAACACACGGGTGTATATGAACACTTTCATTTACACCAAAGCGAGCAGCTTCAACACTGCATCCTGCAACGTTGAAGCTGCTCGCTTTGGTGTAAATGAAAGTGTTCATATACACCGCACGAGTGTATGTGAACACTTTCATTTGCACCAAAGCGAGCAGCTTCAACGTTGCAGGATGCAACGTTCAAGCTGCTAGCTTTAAATTAAAGTGTTCATATACACCATAGGGGTGTATATGAACACTTTCCTATACACCGCAGTAAGCAGGTTCAACATCCTGCAATGTTGAAGCGGCTCACTTTGGTATATAGGAACTGTGTTCTTGGCAGCCTTTTCGTTAAATAACGATTTCCCGTTATTTAATGAAAATGCTGCCGAGATTCTGCAATCCGCCTGTTTCCATTAGAAACAGGCAGATTACAGCGAAAGCACTGTCGTGCTTTGCGAAGACTCCCAGGCCCACATGAGAATAGCAGTGGTGCCAGGGCATCAAGAAATGGCGCAGTGAGTCATGCTATTTAGCACGCTCACTGCGCCAAGATGAGAATCGGGCCCTAAGTGGCGACCATAAGCTTTACATTTTGAGCAACCATGCTAATCTTGTCCTTTGACAGAACTCAAACTTTGTGTCTGAGAGCCCAGCTTGCGTTAATCACGGGTACCCTGGTTTTCAACTCAAAAGTTTGTATTGTTCCCAGTAATAAAGACACATTTAGATTCTTTTTTTAAAGGCTTTCGTTTATAACTCTTCAAATGCTAATTCTGGATTGCATGTGCTTGATCTTGCCTGCCCACTGGCAATCGCAGCCACTTGTATGCCTTTGGGAAAAGGGGGAAAGCAATGATTTCAATGTTAACGATTGCTTTCAAGGGATCACCAAAGTGAAGGTGCCAAAAGGAAGGGGCAATGTCTATGGTGCCTGGCACACCATTGACCTCTAAGTAAGGTCTGGTTAAGTGGCCATTACCCAAGTTGTTGCATTGGAAATGCCTTAAAGTCAGTGTGAATAAACCACTCTGCCGTAAGATGGGTGCTCTTATCCAGGAGCCAGGCCATCAGTAGGCATGAAAACAATAGGAAACTGGGGAGTGTACACTATACAGTACACTAACTAGGAGCACTGGAAAGGTATTGTGACTTTGTGCCTCATTGCATTGTCAGTTTGTAGTTGAGTACATTGTCACATATTGAACATAGATGAATTATATCAGGGTAGACAATGTATTGCGCTTAGAAGAATGTTGAGAGTTGGCAATGTACAACACTTAAAAACTTTGAAGGTAATCAATGTTTTGCACTTAGACGAATGTTGAGGATAGCCAATGTATCAAACTTAGCTGAACGTGATGCAACTGTCCACTGACACACTAACAATGCTTCAATTTCCTGCTTACTCACCATTAAAAAACAGACTCAAACACGCCATACCTTTACCACAGCGAACCCTAAAACCTCTGCAAACTGCACACACCATGCAACACAGAACAAGAAACTAAGCCAGCCACACCCAGATCTCCACAAACACACTCATACACCAAACACCACAGAACTACTACCAACTAAAATCAAACCAGCACACAGTGATCAGTTTTTTCGAACTAAAGCTACCAATAGCAAATCACTTTTCCCTCTCAATCCCACTAACTAAGCCCTCCCAGTCCTCCTTTCTTTTCAGATCTGCCAGGAGGACTGGAGACCACAAAAAGTGGTAGCAGTGCGCGGTACAGGTCACAATAACATAGCATGATATATAGGGACAGTTTCAAACTCATGTATGCTTCTCAAAGCTTCATCGTCACAGCACTAGTTACAGAGACGTCATTTAGGGGTCGCCAGAGGTTTTTAAAAAGGTTTTTTTTTTATTTTGTAATGCAAGCTCCTGTGTCTCTACTTTTGGAGTGGCTGGCTTTCTTGTTCAGGCCCCTTAATGAAAAGAAGAAAAATAAGAACACGAGTGCCACAAGTCTGGCACTTTCAGCACTGACCCTAAATAAGAAAGAATAGGAATACCAAATAATGTGTCTTTCTTCAATTCTATACAATAATTGCTACACTCATTAAAGGTTTATTTCAGGCACACTTTAGGGGGTGAGTCACTGATTCAGTCTGTTCTTAAACGCCTCAACTCAGCCTTTCAACCTTTTGAGGTCGATAAATGAGTACCAACACAGGTTGGGTGATGTTGGGTGTATATTCTTTCTATATAAAGCGCTTAAGCGTAAGTGCTATATAATAACACTTCATTATCATTTGGTCATGGATGTCTGCTTGCATTCACAGTAATTTGGTAACATGGGCCTATACACACTGATCTTAACGATACATATGGCGATCTATTCTTGTATGAAATGTACATCACATTAAAGTGATATCGTAACCATATTTTTCGTAGTGTACAATGCTATGTGATGCCACTTCCTGTTTCGTCAACGGGTGAAAGGTCGTGTTCCATCGCTTCCCACAATATCACTTCGGGGTGGGGTCAAATGACATCACTTCCTGTGATGTTATCAGGGGTCAAAGGGCGTGTGATGTCACTTCCGCTACCCCTGGCATTTTGGTGAAATGATGTGCCTGACTAGTTATGAGGCGGAGAGAGCTTTTGCCTCCGGTAGCAAGTAGATTGGTTTGATTCCCATATGAGCCAAGGTCTTTTGGAATGGGCCTTTGAAAAAAAAATATGTGTGTTCTTTTGATTAGATGTCCCCTAGCATTTATAATCCAAAAACCAATAAGAAAAAAATAATCATTATATTAATTCTGCAGGGTATTAATGGCCGAGGGAGTGGACGCGGGGAAAACAGCTTCAGCCGAACCACGCCTTTGAACAAGGCGCCCTAGTCTATTGGAGCGGGGGTTCATCAAGATGTCTACTGCACAGTCGCTCGTTTTCGTCTGTAAATCAGAAACGAAAAGCATGAATGCATCTTTAATGAATAATGCACGTGTAGAAATTGACGCATTTTGGAAAATGTATTTTGTTGCTTTTGTTGTGATGTTACTGAGCTTTTATAATACAAAAACAATAAGTAAATAGTAATCTCTACTGCAAAAACACATGAAAGCATAAATACAATGAATGTACAATTAATGCAACAGGTGGAAAAAATACAAATGAATGAAAGCATTAAAAGTAGCAATGGTGGGCAGATCGAATCCACGGACAGCCAACTGATGAGGCATTCTCCCAGCTGATGAGGCACACAACCGTGTTGAACCCTTATCCACAGTTTATCAAGGATGCACGTTGAAGGTGTTGAACCCTGCTGCTGAGAGAAATGGTGTCTGAATGCCTATGTGCTTGGAAGGACACCCACATTAAACTCTCCAACCACTTGCAGAGCACTAGTGCTCAGCGGGGCCCGACCCCCATTTAATGGCATGGAGCCACCTAGTGGTGAAGTGGTAAATCGTGTCTTGAAAGGCTGTGCACAATGAATATTGAAGATAGATTGGGGCCAAACCAGAGCTGAGCTCTGTGTCCAATGAGGCCAATTTGGCAGATCAAAAAAGCAACACATGCAGAATACACTAACAGGTACTTTAGCAAATGAAGGTCAGGTCGCAGGTAGAGGGATCTTTGTCACTGTTGCTTTTAAGGAAGTATAGGATGGGATGGGATGGATTATAAGTAGACAGACAATAGAGTCACTGGAATAGAGGAGAGTACGCGTGGTAATCGATTACTTGGACGTGATAGAGAAGGGATTGTTCCAAGCTACAATAGCTGGTGAACGTGCAGTCATATGTTGGGGATAGCTCCTCCCCAAAGCGGGCCATGCCTTGCTTGGAATGGTGGGGTTTCATTTAGGTAAAAATGGTCTTGCGCAGGACATGAGAGCCACTCTGTAGAAAAGAATAAAGAGATTTGATCCAACAGCCGGCTAGGGCCATTGGGGGGATATAAATGAGGGGGCAGACATTTTCTTTCGATTGAGCTAGAAAGAAGTACATTGGTTTTGTGCAGGAATAGGCCCTGCGCCATTGGTTAGTCAACTGCCTGGAACGGATCCTGAGAAACTGGAACAGAAGACTTCACTGAAGATCCTGCTGCCAGCTCTGTTGCTGGAGTTCTGGTCCTCCTAAAACACGAAGCGATACTCGTCGCAACCAGCAAGATTCCTCCTCTTAATCTGATGGGTGGATCATCCATCTCTGAAGCTGATGTGTGCTCCCCTTTCTGGCCATGGGGACCCTGGTCCCAGAAGGTGGGAGCATCATCTTGCTGCTGGAGAACCAACACCATTGTCTCTGCCTGCTCCATCTTTGTACCCTGCAGACTCTGCTGCAATCCTTTCTGCAAGTTAACCCCCACAATTGCCCCTACAGTGTGACGTCCAGATGGGAGAATCAAACTAAAGGTCAGCATTCTGCATATTTTTCACTGCTGCATCCTCCATCCTGAAGGTCAGTCTTTGGGGGTCTGCATCCTTAATCCCATTCTTCCATCACCAGGGGCTCTGTCTGCAGAGTTTCCACTTTCAAACCCTACCTGCGACCTGTGCTGACCCCCAACGCTGGGTTACGGCTCTATACCCCCATGTCTGGGACTTCTGCAATGCACTGTGTGCGCATTTCCTTCATTTCAGGGGTTACTCTGACTTCTAATAATTGTTTGTCTCGTTCTTTTGTGGTGGGGGGTCTCCACCTGCAGACCTTCCTCTGGACCGTGACGTTATTGTCTGTCTCTGGATCTCTGGTCCACCTCTGCAATCTTCCTTCCTGGACTTTTTCATTTGGCTCTCCTCTGATGGGGTCCCTCAGAAACTTCAGTCTCTTTCTTAAATGCAGTACTTAATTGTAATGTAGATTTATCCTTTTATGTACAACTTCTGATATAGTGTATACTTCCAGCGAAATGCTGTGTGGACATTTGTTTGTTGCTTGTGTGTCAACTGCAGACTACTGCCAGCCCTCTCCACTTCTAAGAGTGAAAGTGCGACTGCTCTGCCTAGCTGCCACCTGGAGAGCGAGGATTAGCTTGAGGAACCCTTGGATACTAACGACTGGCTGACCTTCCCAAGCCCTTGGCAAAGGACATCTGGAAAACAGTGGGCCATGAATTCTCTCTTATAGAGGACTGGTGGGCCATGACTTCTCTCTTATGGAGCACTGGTGGGCCATGACTTCTCTCTTATGGAGGACTGGTGGGCCATGACTTCTCTCTTATGGAGGACTGGTGGGCCTTGACTTCTCTCTTATGGAGGACTGGTGGGCCTCGACTTCTCTCTTATGGAGGTCTGGTGGGCCATGACTTCTCTGTTATGGAGGACTGGTGGGCCATGACTTCTCTCTTATGGAGGTCTGGTGGGCCATGACTTCTCTGTTATGGAGCACTGGTGGGCCTTGACTTCTTTCTTATGGAGGACTGGTGGGCCTTGACTTCTCTCTTATGAAACACTGGTGGGCCTTGACTTCTCTCTTATGGAGGACTGGTGGGCCTCGACTTCTCTCTTATGGAGGATGGTGGGCCATGACTTCTTTCTTACGGAGGACTTGAGAATCCTAACGCAAATAGAGGGAGTGCGGGGAGTAAGGCATACAGGTGGGAGTAGAAAACACATTGGTGCAAGGGGTTCCCCTCATTGCCCTAGGGATAGGGTTAGGTTATTATTATTAGACTGGGAGATTTGGGACAATAATGGCTGGGCATAATTAGCATTGTGCATGGGGGGTGGGGGAGTCATGCTAGCTAGAGGAAAGGAGGTGGTAGGTTTAGGGGAGCAGGTCAGTTAAAGGTAATATGAGGAACAGTGGTGGGGAAAGTCCCAGTAAGGACCAGTGGGTAAGGGCACGCTATCATTTGCTCACAGAATGTGAAATGGCAAAAGGGCGGTCTTAATGGGGAGGTTAAGGATGGGGGATGGAGACAAGGGGAAGAGCCGAGATAAAGCAAAGGTTATGTTTACACTTGCCGCGATGTCCCTCATTGCCCAAAGATGGAAAGGGCCCGAGGTCCCGACGCAGCAGGACTGAGTACGGAAAATGTGGGAATCCGTGGCTTTGGAATGGGCCACGTATGCAGTTAATGGTAAACTGGAGCACTTTGCATTTGAGTGGGGAGAAACGTTGAATTTCCTAAAAGGAGAATTCCGAGAGCAATGGTGCCCACAAAGGTTGAAATTGTTAGACCTCGACGGATGAGATATGTTTTTGTGGTTGTTGATGTCCGTGGGAAGGACTTGAGGTACTCTTGCCGATCTGAGGGGTGAGGGGGAGGGAGGGAGAGAAAGGGGGGGGGGGGTTGTTGGTTTTTGAAGTACTGTTTATCATAAAACAATACAAATTATTTTTTTTAAAAATTAGATAATAAGGTGTGATGGTTTATGGGTGCAGCTTCCCAAGAGGGTAGGAGTTTTAGGGGGCGCTGGTTGTTAGCGATGCTGTTCCTGTTCTGTAAGGTTATAAGGCTTTGAGCCAGCTTCACCTTGCGTGTAAGTTTAGATCTGTCATTTAAAAAAAATTCTCTATGGACAATTGTGCCTCACTCGCAAAGTCCAGAACGAAGAAGTTTTTTTTGGAAAAGCAATACTTGCCGCTCGCATTAAGACACATTCCAAAGCTGTCTGGTTGCGAGCAGCATTCCTGCACATTGGAGCCTAAAAGAAAAAGTGCATGGTTTTGTAAATAATGCCTGAGTTCCATCAGCATATCTTGCTTTCAGACATAGCAACCCGAAGTTTCAGAGCAGACACGCAAATCTATTTATGAGCTGTGCGATGCAAAGCTCCGGAGTGTTTGCCTGAATGTCGCTCAAGAAAATCACTATTTAATAAAATAACGCAAAGCTCTACATGGGAAAGAATCTCCGTGAATAAGCCATTTATTTATGTAATGATAGGTTATTTATAGCACGCTTAATACCTACCGAGAGGTTTCTAAGGGCGGACCCGGGGATCAAACCTGTGTTGCTCCATGTCGTCTTGTTTCCAAGGCGAGCACGTTGCTGCTGAGCTATCCTCCTGAGACAGGCTGGCAGTGCCTTGGTAGAGAGGTAGCTATAAAGCCTCTCGTTACAGTAATGAATATCTCCTCGATACGCTCAAATTCCTATTTATTGTTATAATATATTTTTATAGCGCAAGCCCAGCTTGGGAGCAACGGATCGCTGTACAGGTTCAGGTCATAGAGCAAAATATTGGTAGTGAGAATTTAACAAGTCTTCGAGTAAACAGTAGCAGTAATTATCACAGTACAATGGGCCTCATTCGGTAAGGATGCTGGTGCCGTTAACCCCCTACCGCCGCATTCCGAGGTCCCTTAGCGGGAGCCGCTAAGGGACCATGGAGATAATAACGGGCCCGCTATTTGCAGGCCCGTTATTAGCTCCTTCCCCATTCCCATTGAGCCCTATGGGGGCTCGAATGGGAATGGGGAATGGTTTTCGGAATGGGGACTTACCGGGTCCTCCAAGGTTGGAATGACCCGGTAAGTACCCATTCCGAGAACCCGGGCACGACTTTGGAGGCAGCCATGGAGCTAATAGCACCATGGCTGCCTCCAACCTCGTAATGAGGCCCAATATACGGATGGGAGTGTGCACAAGACAGCCCGAATCCAAGTTACACAAATGGCGGAAACAGTGCCTCTCCGCTCACCTTCTATCTGCAGTGGCACAGGACCCACGCATCAGCAAAGCGGTATTCAAGGTATAGCTTTAGAAATGTGGTCGTTGGCCTGGGGATCACATGCTAGCCTGCAGCGTTCCCATCATTCATCATAGAAAGTCTCAGGAGTTTGCGCAGTTTCTGGCCTTTTCAGCTATTGCTCGGCTGATTGACGAGTGCATCTCCCTCGGAAGTAGCCTCTGGCCCCTGTCATCAACCAAATATGAACGGACAGAGATTAACAAATTTCTCTTGCCCTTATTGGATAGCTTTTATAAACCACGCGTGGTCGACGCCAATGCGGTTTGTCTTTAATGGTCAGGAGTTCCAAATGACAGCTTCCAGCACAGCGAAATGTCTACCACACATTTCCTTTTTCACAGGAAGAAACTATGTGCATTCAAGTTCCGGAAGATCAGAGAGCGCACACAGAGTTGTTCTGTCTGAATTTAGCAGTAAATTGGGCTAAGGGTGTTATAAGCGTTGTGAATTCTGTTGCCTATAGTGACACCAAGCAGCGAATCATGTGATCTCTCCTGATGACTCTACGCAGTACATCCCTATCCAAACCACTGTCAACCAACTCTGCGAGATTCCGTTGGGATAATGTCTGTAGATGCACAGATCCCGCCTCAGAAATGGAGCAGGGTGTGCCTCATTGTCTGACACTGATGTGGGTGAGTTATATCTAGCCCACGAGTCACTTAGGGGCCATCCAGAGCCTGTTTGGATTGTATCTTTCATGTGTTCCCTAGTGTTAGCTGTGGACTGGTTCACTATGGCACGGTTCTGCAACCTTTAGCTCCCCAGAGATTTCAGACTACACCACCCATCCACCTTTGCCAGCATAGTCAAGGTTGAGGGATTATGGGAGTTGTGGTCCAAAACATCTGGAGAGCCAAAGGTTGCAGACCTCTGCACTAGGGGTTCACATCGATCACTTTTTGGCCCTGTGTATGACATCATTGGTGATTCATTCGATACCATGACAGGACTGCAATAAGGGACATCCACCTTAAGGGGCAGTGTGATGTCCAGGATGAAAGACAGGATTACAGGATCATTGGGAGTGCAACATTCACGACAAGTTAAGAAAGGTGGGACTGATAGAGACTCCTGAAGAAAGGTGACTGGAGCCTTTGAAGAAGAATAGGTTTCAGGAAAGGGAGGAGCTGTAAAATCATCAAGACTAGGGGACATTTCCCTTGGGGAAGCTGCTGGAGCTCCCTTTCCATGGATAGAGTGGAGCCTCCAGCACTCAATGGCAGGCTTGTTAATGGACTGTGTCTCTGGCAAACAGATGGGCAAGGCCGGCTCCCTGGCTCACTAGCGCTTAGCACCCTGAAGTAGTATCAAACACTATGTTAAAAAGGTTTCACTGTCCCTAAGCAAGCCCACATGTATTCATGCTCTAAGAGGGTGACTGTTTCATAGACCCCCTAAGCATGTTCCCCAAGGATGAAGGTCTCTCAGCCCTCTAAATCCCTAGGGTGTTTCCCTGGTGCTCTTACTTGTCTTAAGCAACGGTACCCTGAGGTGCCCCACAGGAGCCTTACGTGTATGGTCCTTTAAAGAATAGACCCTCCCCAGGTGCCTTACTGACTCTTCTGCACAGTATCACGGACGTACCCTTCCATTGTACTTGCCATTTGGGGTCAATTTTTGGAATAATAAAGAAGAGACGTGACCCTTCTGTATCTCCATGTAGCTGCCCATAGCTCCTCAAAGCCCTGCAAGATAGCGGTGCTGTCTCTCACATAAGAAGTCCGTTAGTGGCTAACGGAGGTCCCGCTTTATGTTCCTGGGCCGAGCTGTGAGAGTGCACCTCGCTTTTATCAATTTCCTGATGTATCCATGGTCTAATCCATTAATGCCCTTTCTGGTCTCATCTATGATGGAGTACAGAGGGTTGTGCAGGGAACGTCAGTGCTTTAAATGTTATATGAGGTGTTATTTATGGACCCATGTAAGTCAATCTGTAAGCCTGCATCTTTAAGAACACGTTTACTGCCACAAACATTGGTGTGGTGACTTGTCTATGGTGTAGTTTATTATCAAATAGTAATGTTATATAATGTTGGTATGGAAGAAGGCCATGTAAACAGCTAATCACTTTCTGAGGTTCGTACCAGCTCCGTAGTTTAGGTAAGGGGATCCAACAATGTTTTAAATCAACAAATTGGCATCCTTGTGCTTTGCAAGATGTAAAATGTAGTAACTCAGGCACTGGTGTTGTACATCCTCTTTAGACACTGTAGGAGTGGGCCTTTGAGCACTGTAACCCAAAGTAGGACCACTGCTTAAAGAGTAAGTGTGCGTTTGTCCGTAAAGCAAGTCTATTGTACAAATGGCCGGGAGGAGTTGGATGACATCAAAGAGTTAAACTAACCAGATCCTCCCTAAACCGCACAAAGAACTTGCATTTTATATAATTTGCACAGTTAAAACACTGCCACAGGTTTTGTTACAGAGTCAACCCCCCACATATGGTTGGTTAAACCTGTAAAATGTAACCCTATTCGCTCCAGTTCCCACACCTCTCATTGGATACATTAATTTAAAACCCCATCCTCTTTAAAATTATAATTGCATGTTTCATATTTACACTAAAGCCCTCTCTGGTGTCCTTCAATATTTGGTTGCAGCCCCATTACCTAGTTACACAGTTTGCACAACTTACAATTTCAATTATTACAGGTTCCATCTGGTTGGAATCCTTTACCCCTACTTGTGACGCACACAGCCATTCTGTTGAAATTCCATTTATGTGAAAAGGAGGGGAACAAACTATCCTTTGATCTATTGTTTATTTGTTTTATCGCCCTAAATTGTGGGTGTACACATTTAATTCTAAACTATGTGACTTACCGTTCCAGCCCACATCGTAACAACCCACACCCTGATAACTCAATTAAAAATCCATGTCTATTGGTGCACCTTCCCCGCAAGCAACACTTGCACCAGGTTAATTGTCCGGCCCTTCAACCCAACCCTACCAGGTGGCTGAAATCCCTCCATCATTCAATAACAGGCTCCCATGTACTTACAGAGATTACATCTCTCTTTCACAAAAGCAGCAGGCCATAAAACATGCTTGGTCGAAACTGACCACGGCTCTCCCGCTTCAATCTTATGAAAACAGTTTGCTGGCCATTCAAAGTTTCACCTCGCAGCAGATCCAAGCTTCGGTGATTCACACAAACTCCCCACAATGAGGGGGCACACAGAATCATTTATTCATAACATCCCCCATATCTTCCAACTATCCCAAAAAGGTGTCTGTGCATCTATGTTCATGCATGTGTGTGTTATAGACTACTGTGTCCTCTCATCACAATCTTCATTCACAACCTTCTATCTTGCAAGTGCATGTTTAACTCTTTACTTCTCATTAAGGCTGAGTGACACTCCCTACATTTATATTGTATCTTTATCATATCAACAAAGTTGTCATTTTATTGCTGTGAACATGAAAATCTAAAAATGTATCTTCTTACATCAATAACCCAAAAAGTAACATTTATCCCATTCACATTAACTACACTATATTTGTGCCAATTTACAACATCGCTGTCACCCTAGTCATCAAATATTGCATGCACAATTCAAAATTCTCTTTGCCCGTGGGACATTTATTAACTACCCCAACATTCCCTCCTTCAGTTAATGCATTAACTAACAACCCAATTTCCATTTCACCAATCTCACCTTCTCAAGGTAATTAAAGCTTACAGCCATCCAGCGGCAGATGCTTACATAGGGTGGGGGTGGACCGCCCTCCAACCCAGGGCCCCCTGGGAGTGATACGGTGTCCAGAGAGCAGAGAGTGTATACACTGCATTATTCTATTCTTTTTAGCAGTGCTGCATCCTCGGCGTGGCACAGCAAATCAAAATAATAAAAAAGAATTAATCTTCAGCTGCTCTTTGCCGTCTTCATGGCTGGCCGGGCTTGCAGTGCTTCCACAGAGGGGCGCATCCCATTTTACTCAGCTTTTTAGACCGTAAAGTGCGTGGAGCTCATACCTCCATGCACTTTACATAACCCCATCACAATATAGACTGGTGGTGGGGCGCTAAATGGGTGGCCCGCCAGTATTAATATGTGGCAAACAGGCACCACCTGAGGACCTCCTTGCTGACTTACTGTAATTTTGTTCAGCATAGCAACAAACATTTACTGGAATGCCATTGGCTGTTTGCCAGCCAATGACATTCATGAGTGTGGAATGGCGCGCGCATGTGGTGACGGAAATTCAGAGCCACATTCTCGCTTCGCTGGAGTTGTTCAAGAGGTAAGACTTCTAAAGCTGCACAGACCAGAGAACAGCAGAGGGTCCATGGTCTACCTCTGTACGTAGGTGAGGAGCACTTGTGCCGGCCAGGCCTTCATTCCCCAGGACAGTGCTCCCCAGCCCAGGACCGTCCCGGCCTGGAGCCCTGCCCTGCCCATGTGAATGCAGGGCCTAGTTGAGTGCTCAATGTCGATGGTCTGGGCTTGGCCAGGTTAGGTAGGCCCTGCCTGCATGGACGCTCGGCTCTCACTCAACAGATACATCCAAAGTTTGAATGTAGCACTTGAGTGAGAGAAAAGACACTGGCCTATCATTTGGACTATCAGGGGCCGATTTTTCTGTGAGAAAATGGGCTACTCTAAGAGTGTGAATCACACTCTAGAGTGGCCCAGTTTGTGACCTGCTTTTGTAATGATTCACCAATATTCAGTGAACACCATTAACCCTATTTTCTATAATTACTAGTTTGAGACGTTTGGTGAACACCGGCCAAAGATATGTATTTGCATTTCGAAGTCCAATGTAACCTTCACTGAGCTGCCGCAATTGCAGCAGTATACTATGTATTTCTTAATTTTAGTTGTCAAGCAGCTTGATTATAAACGAATGGTCTATATGTAAGGTGGAATGTAAGGTTCTCTTACACTTGTGATAAAACACTGAGATCTGGAATGGCCACTTAAGCAGCTAGAAACCTCAATTTATGTGACAATTGCTGCCCAAGGTCCCCCCACTTCATAAATGCTGGTATACTATTGCAGCACACTCAAGCACTGGTACAGGAACACACATGTATCACAATACATCCCACGAGCAAGGAACTCAAGTAAACACAATTATTTATGTGGAAATTGAAGCATGAGAAACTCACTTCAAAAGGAAAGCCGTGGAGCACGGTTTTCCTTTTGAAGTGAGATTGTCATGGTATATAATTCAAGCAGGATATGCATCTCTAAAGCTTCATACAACACATTGCGGGTCGAAAAGAAAGTGCGGATATGCTGAGGCGAGCTATAGAGGAAGGGGGCGGGGCACGGGGAGAGACATGGGCACCCAGACTTAGAAAACAGGGTGGTCTAATTAGACGCCACGCTTATAGAAATGGAATGTGCTTCTTACTCAATCTGCTAAACACTGACTTGAAAATACGATTAATGTCATACATCTTAAACATATTTTCCTAGACGTGTGTTATGTCCCTGCTTCCGACCGATGCGTCGGCGGAAGCAGGGAAGAGTACGCCTGCGTGGGTGGGCCTTGCTGCGCAGCTCCGGCTGGAGCAAAAAGGACACGGACACCTTCGTGTTGCTTGTCCTGCCCCGGAACTGCCTCCGCAGAGCAGGGGCGGGGCCTTTATTTGGACGCCTTGTGTCACTGCGTAGGGGGACGCAATGCGGATGTAACATTACTCCTTTATTATAACTGAACAATAACAATAAACATTTATCAGCCAACGGGCTTGCCCATTTGCATTAAGTCACTTAGCATGCCTTTCTACCACTCATAGTCATTGAGTCTGGCTGGAGGCCGGGTGGCAGTTCTTAAGCTATATCGTCCGCCCCTGGGTGCAGCCCCCTGTCTCACCTCGGGTTGCTCACCTTCACTGTTCTGCTCACACAGTTCTGATTCACTCAGCAGTTCCTCGGTCCTTCGTCCACGATTTCTCCATCATCTGGGTTCTCCTGTCCCCCGTCCCTCAGCGGATTCTCTTCATCCTCCGGGGGACACTCGCCGTCTGTCCACAGATTCTTTGGCACTGCCTTGAACCATGATGCATTTCTCGATACTTGTCTCTGCCCCCTTTTTGCAGTTATCATGGTGCCATGTCGCCTGCTTATTGTCCATGGGGCTGCGTCGTATCGGGTGTCTAGTTTGGACTTGGACGGGTTCCCCACCATGACCACTTGATCACTGACTCGGCGGTCGGACTGCCTGGAATTCCTTTTGTTGCTCATGTGGGCGTTCACCCCTGTTCTTCTTGTTTCAGTGCGCTCGTAGTTGAACGTGTCTGTGCTCCTGCTCGGATGATGTGGTATGGAGGAGTTGATGATTGTGCCATACATCAGGTCTGCCGGCGGTATTCCAGTTGTGCCATGGGGTGTGACTCTGTAATTCCGTAGGAATCTGTATAAGTCCACCTGCCACAGGCTGGCGTTGAAGCGCGACAGGCGTAATACCTTGTTAATTGTCCGCATGAAGCGTTCCACATTGCTATTTGCCTGCGGCCATCTCGGCATTATGTGGCAGTAGCGGATGTTAAGTTCCATGAGGTATTTTTTTAATTCTTCCCCTTGAAAGGGTGGGCCGTTGTCGCTCCTGATTCTCCTTGGTAGGCCATGTGTTGCGAACATTTTCTCGATCGCGGGTATGATCACCTCTGCTGCCATGGAGTTGACAATCTCGACCTCTGGGTACCTGGAGTGGTCGTCAATTGCCACCAGTAAGTGGATGCATTCCTGTATTATGCAAAAGTCTATGCTTATGGCGTCCCATCTAGTGGACCCTCGCACCGCTGATTGAATGGGCTCCGGGTTGGGCAGAGGCCCTGTTATCTGGCATGGAAGGCAGGTGCTGACTAACCGCTCAACTTTCCCGTCGATCTGGGGGAACCACACTCGGTGCCTTATCCGGGCTTTGGTCCGTACTATCCCCTGGTGGCCTTCATGTGCCAACGCCACAATTTTGTCCTGTAGGCTCAGAGGGATGATTATTCGGGTTCATCATAGGATGAGCCCTTCTTCCGTGATGGAGAGGTCCTGCCAGAATGTGAAGATCCCTGTGAGGAATTCTTTGGCTTCTGCCGTTTTGTGTGGATGTTTCGTAGGAACGACTTCCATTCCCCTGAGATGATTGTGTCCTTTATCAGATTGAAGCACTGGTCCCTTTGCGTGGCCTCCACTATGTCGTCTAGTCCGATTGCTCGTGGCATCATGGTGTGTAACACCTGGCAGATGTGCTGGTGGGGGGAGTGGCAGCTTGGATGTCCGGCACTTTTTGGGGGTCCGCTGAGATGCCTGTGCTGTTGAACGTGTACCCAAAGAATGAGATTTCCTCCTTCAGGAACTCGCATTTTTCTTTGTGTATTGTCAGGCCTGCACTCCCTAACCTGCTGAGTAGCATGTGGAGCCTCTGCATGTGTTCTTCTTTGTTGCTGGCTTGAATCAGAATGTCGTCGCTGACATATAAGACTCCCGGGATGTCGCGGATCACCTCCTGTATTGTTTGCTGGAAGACCTCGGCGGCCTAGGAGATTCCGAAGCTCAGGCGCTTGTACCTGCGTAAGCCAATGTGAGTTGAAAATGTCGTGAGTCCTGGTGTAGTTTCAGCTGATGATATCCGGCATTCAGATCAACCTTTGAGAATATTTTGGACCCGGTGAGGTCTGCCACTATCTCATCGAGGGTCGGGTGATGTGGCGCTCCCGTTTTATTGCTGCGTTAGGGAGGCGCATTTCTTTGTCACAACCATGGGAGAGACCCATGGCGTGGGCCCCGTTACTTCCTCGATGATGCCCGCTTTCTCCAGTGCCCTTACCTCCTTTTCCACTTGGCGGCGTATGTGGAACGGCATCCTTCTGTGTCGCACTGCTTTCGGCTGGACTGACTCATCGATGTGTACCCTGATTGACGTCTGTTTTAGGCATCTTATTCCCTTGAGTAGGTTTGGGTATTTCTCTAGAACGTTCTCGACTTCTTGTGAGTCGGTTACTTCACAAATGAAGGTTATCAGCCCCAGGTCCTCTGCTGCGTCTCCGCCCAGGAGGCATTCGATGCCTGCATCACCACGTAGATTTTTGACTGCAGTGATTTTTCCCCTTGGCTGATGATGGTTCGGAATCTGCCTACTATGGGCAGTGGGGTCTTACACTGATATGCAAATAGTAGCATGTCCGTCGCTTTCAGGTCAGGTTGAGGCTGTAGTTTCCTGAACGTGGCCAGTGGCATTACGTTCACGGCTGCCCCTGTGTCTATGGTCATTAGTATGTTCTGGCCCTGGATCGCTACCTGGCATTTTCATCTTCTCAGCTTCCTCTTTGGTGTGGAGTTCCCGTAGTTGAGGGCTGACACCAGGTACACTTTCTTTCCTCTCTTCCACTGTTGATTTGCGGCTTCCTGTTGGTTGTGTGCTCCATCATCCCCTTCTTCCTCAGTGGATGAATTTGTGGTTTCGACTCGTTTCTTTTTCTTTCCCACGCTCTTGTCTTGGGATGCTTGCGGTGGTTGCTGTGCACTCCTGACGACCTGCATACCTTGGCGTAGTGGTCTTTCCTGCCACATGTGCCGCATGTGGTTCCCTGAGCTGGGCAGTTGCGTCGTCTGTGGCGAGGCCCTCTGCACCACCCACATTCCATGGGTCCCGGGGTTCGGGGCTGCCATTTGGGATGCGTGTAGTTTCCACCGGCCTCATCCCTCGTGAGCTGGCGATTGGTGACCTGGCCCACGATGGCCGATGTGGGGGCCGGCTGTAGTTTCTGTAGGGTCGTGCCCATGTGTGCCGCCCTGGCATGTGCTAATTCCCTCTGGAGGTCCAGTTCAAGGATCCGGGTCAAAGAGATGCCTTTCTCGCTCAGCACCATCCTCCTCAGTTTTTCTGATTGAATTCCGTTTATGAGTTGTCGTCGCATCTCCTTCTCTATGTCCGTGAATTCACAGGAGATTGCGAGCTTCCGGAGTCTGGTGTGGTAGGCATCCAGTGTCTCCTCTTCCATCTGGATGGTTGTGCAAAATATGAATGTCTGGTAATCTGGATTGAGCTGGGGCATGAAATGGGCCGTCAGTGCGTCCTTCGTTTGCTGGTAGACATCAATGCCGTCAGTGATTGTCAGCAAATTGAAGATGCGTAATACTTCATCCCCCACATTTAGTGATAGGTGCGATCTCATTTTCCTCGCAGTGGTAATGTCTTTGCACTCCATTGCCATCTCGAACTTCTGTAGCTATAACTGCCTTTGTGGGCCAACTGATGATGGGTCAGTGTATGGGTCAGAAGGATAGAGCGCTACGGTTGAACCACCTTGCGGGCGGGCCTACGGTGTGGACAACGACAGGTTCGCGGCCAGTCTGGATGGCATGCCAGGTCTGGGGGTGGATGTGCCTGCCGCCATGTTTAAGAGTCAATGCGCACATGCGGCAGCCGTTGTCCCACCTCAGGGCGCTCCTGTGCATGTTCTTGACTTCCCGTGCGTGTGTCCACGTGCTGTGCGTGATGGTGCGCCTTCTCCCCATCCAAACTCCCACTGCGTGATGCGGATGCTTTCCAGATTCATTGTGCAGTGCAGTGGAGACAAATCTGAAGTTGAGGTTGGATTGATGAGGATGTAAAAAAAAATTCAAATTTTTTTTTTCTTTTTTTGGGTAGAGGTTTGGGTGCCCCCATCGTGTTCCCAAAAACTTCACTGTAGTCAGTGGCTTGAAATACTGGGCGGCAGCACCATGCGTGCCGTTATGTTCGCTTCCTCATCGCCAGTGTTATGTCTCTGCTTCCGACCAATGCGTCGGCGGGAAGCAGGGAAGAGTAGGCCCGCGTGGGTGGGCCTCGCTGCGCAGCTCCGGCTGGAGAAAAAGGACACAGACACCTTTGTGTTGCTTGTTCTGCCCCGGAACTGCCTCCGTGGAGCGGGGGCGGGGCCTTTATTTGGACGCCTTGCGTCACCGCGTAGCAGGACGCAAGGCGGATGTAACAACGTGTTTGTTTCTTTCATTCACTCCAAAACGCATGGTTTCATCTTTTCCTTAAACTCCCCCATTTACCGCCTTCAACTGGGTAGCCACAAAACCAAGCACTCCCTTCTGTTCGTGTGACTTTATGGCACTCTTTTAGGCTAGGAAACTAGAATACCAGGCAGCGCCTGCGCAACTGTTGAGCTAACACCGGCTTCTGTGCTCATCTGTGCAGCGCTGTCCAACCCGGGCGGTGAATGCAAGGGGGTGCGTCGTGTGTTGAAAACAATAATGTATGCTTTCTGTGTGCTGTTTCTCTACAGCATCTACTGCACTATATCATCGCAGCACATTGGCGCAGAATATGTAAAACCGGCTATTTCTTCCCCTTCTCCATCCAGCTCTCCATTTTCCTTCCCTTTATCTTTTTTCCCCAAACTTATTTATGTCCACGTTTCACAACTTTCTTTCTTGGCTTCCTTTCTTGCTTCCTCCTTTAGTTCTCCTTCATCTTCCTGTCTTCCTTACTATCATACCTAACGTCCTTTCTTTCTTTCTTTCTTTCTTTCTTTCTTTCTTTCTTTCTTTCTTTCTTTCTTTCTTTCTTTCTTTCTTTCTTTCTTTCTTTCTTTCTTTCTTTTTTGTTCTGAATAAGTGCTATATAATAACACATCATTATCATTTTGCCTTGGATGTCTGCTTGCATTCACAGTCATTTGGTACTATGGGCCTATACACAAGGCATATGGTGGTCCATTCTTGTATGAAATGGTTATCACATTAGTGATATTGTAACCATATTTTTCGTAGTGTACTTAGGAACAATGCTATGTGGTGCCACTTCCTGTTTTGTTTACGGTTGAAAGGTCGTGTTTCATTGCTTCCCGTGATGTCACTTCGGCATGCAGTCAAATGACATCACTTCATGTGATGTCATGAGAGGTCAAGCATCGTGTGATAGTGTAAAAAGAAAGAGGTGATGCCTGGAAGGTTTAGAATGAATCTTAACCTCTGGCATTGCCCTGGGAAAACCCCCAGACCATCATTCTTCGCCTGCCAAGCCATTACAGAAGGAGAAAGACCATATACAAATCAGGCTTGGTCCCACCCCAAAAGGTGCAGTCCAGCCCGAACTGCTAGGTCACATCCCTTCTCCATGAGACACATGCATCCCCAAGCATGTTTTGGCCTTGTTGGGGTAGTGTGATGTCACTTCCGCTACCCCTGACATTTTGGTGAAATGACGTCCCTGAAACAGTCTTAAGAAGTTATTCAAGTATTACACATGGCTTTATACCAGCTGTGTTAAATCATACAGCTCCATAGGAATCCATGTCACGTGCCTCCTGCCATATGTACATGAGGTGACGCATTCACATCTGTTTGTACTACAAAGTTCAAATACCGTAAACCTGGATCTTCCCAAATTTACCAGCATAGTTTGCTCTTCGTAGTGCATATAGGGAACTGAATTGCATGCAAGTATACATGCTGGAAGTAACTGTTGCAACAGAAAATATACAGTGTGCTGACTCCTAGTCATTTCTTGATTGTTATAAAGTTTGCCGGCCCATGAACCACTGTGCCCTCCTGTAGGGCACTTTCTCACCCTGAGAACATCAAACTATATGGGGAGGCACAATTCGATGGAGTGAAGCTGTAAGTGCCAACATATGCTTGTAACTTAGGAGCAATTTATCATGAGTGGACTGCATTTCTTTAAAAAAAAAGGATTGCCAATGCCAACAATTTGGGCTTTTATGTAGGCACTTTTTATAACAGCACTTTTTATAAAGGCACTTGCCAAACACTTTCATAGTAGCATTAACTTCCCGTTGATTGTGGCAGGTTCAAAAATGGTGTTAGTACCTGGGATTCTAACAGCAGTGCCAGGCAAATGCTTAATATGTATACACAAGCCAAAACGGTGTGCTTTGCCAATGCTTGTTTTTTATAGGAGTGCAGTAAATGATAAGTAGTGCTTCTAAATAGAGTGGCTGAATGCAGACTTGGTTTAAACATGTTTATAACACCATTTACAGGTCTAATTAAGTCATTAACTCTCATAAGACTGCTTTGAAAAATTACTGACAGGCCCTTCAAGCGCAAAGATTGATGGTAATGCATTTATTTATTTATAGTGTGATATAGTTTACAAAAAGAAAACTTTATGCACATATACACACAAAAACACACCAGTAAACCTATCCAAATGGTCAAATAAATTTTCACCAAACACATAAAATCGACATACAACTCATATCACATAATGCATGTTACTCCATAAAAAGCATCTTAAAACAAAGAAATGCCTTGCTTGATAAAGCTAGCTCAAAGAGATCCCAAGAGGATGCGTTTTGCATGTGGAAGGGCAGAAAGTGGGTGGGAATGAAAGACCAAAGAAATATCGAGGCTTAGTACCACTAAGGAAATACGCCAATCACGGGTTGAAAAGATACAAGTATCCTTTATTTCAGTACAGTCAAAGCAAAACAGATAGCTATCTGGCTCCCAACACCTCACAGTGTGTACCAGCAGACACAGTGAGGGTTGAGAGTGCTGGACAACTAAACACAGCCATATTTATACCATTTTGAAACATTGTCCAGCCTCTCTCCAAGCTAATAATTCACATGCTAGTGTTCGTGCCCAGTTCACATGTCAAATATTACAATATTGTACAGGAATTAAACAAGTTTGCATGTCCATGAAGTTAAAATGATGCTTGTTGGTTCTCTAATCCATGGTAAGCCCTGTTCCAAGAATCGCCACAATGCAGTTCAGCCAGACCACACAATCTGAGTTTACTTTCCATTGTCTCATTGTTTATATAAGGATGAGGCTTGTGAGCGCAGACAACACTTGGATTTCAGTTCATATGAGTCACAAGGTTTCTTTTCATTGGTCAAACAGCATGCCCTCGGTCAGCCTAAACATTAACAGAACTCAAAGGTCGTTCAGCTTGGCTGCAAGTTGAAAACACAGTCCAACATTTTAGAACACAGAAACAAGAGTTGAAATCAAAATGGCAGACAATTCTCAAAATAGCAGCGACATCGATCGAAAAGCGGAACATTATGAACGCGGTTTTCTGTGTAATGCGAATGAGCTTAGGTCAATATTCATAACAAGGCGGTATTATGTGATTATGTTTTAACAAACCCTCCTTTTGTCCTAAGCCAAGAGCATTACTCAAACATTCACCTTACTCAAAACCCCACACCTCAATGTTCGTACATGCTGAATAACATTCTTCAGAATTATCGATCGCCATGAGTTCCTTGACAATGATATCCTTCATTACAAAAGCGCTAACAGTTACCTTGGGCGCATGTACCTTTGGTCCTAATGTACCTATAGTTTGCGCACAACATCCTCCTAACACCGAACATATGGCAGGAAGACATTGCACACAATAGCAACAAACCAGTAGAACACCAAGAACTACCACTAGGACTGCAAAGAGCTTCCATCCCCATGAACGTAGAAAGTCCCAGAACCAAGCACTAAGATCCCAACTTTCCTCAGGAACATGTACTTCCGTACTCAGGACATGCAGATTTTGTATCGCATTGAATATGGTAGGGGAGCAATCAGATACGAAAACACAACAAGCAGATCCCACCAATTTACATACCCCACCATGCTCAGCTAGGATGACGTCTAACACCATCTTATTCTGTAGAGCCACTAATTTAATTGTTTTCTGTTCCAACGTCATATTGTATAGTATATCGGTGGTTCTGTATATGGTTCTCTCCAATACTCTTGCCAGTCTCCTAATATCCTCAGAGTTCATGATCTGTCCCCAATATGGCACAAAGGATTTCACTACATCACCCACAACCTGCAAAGGAGTAACACCATTCTCGTCCTGCCTTGGATGAGTTCTACAGACCTCAGAGGTTCTGGCTACATATACCTCGGGTAACAAGATACCCAAATAATAAGTACCCTGCCAATCTCTAGGTAACCAAGGATAAGCTTCACCACCACAGACAAAATAAACAGGATCACCTACATACAAAGGTCTGTCCTCACTAGTCAGATTTGCAATGTTGGTACAACCCTCAAAAGTACCCATTTACTGAGAACCATTCCTTTGTATGCAGAAGGAAACAGAGTTGGGTCTATGATTGATAGTATAAGAAGGAGGCATGGCATCCCGGTTACCTACGTGAGCCATCTTAAAAGAAATTAATGATTGGAAAGGTCTAGAAAGTTTATCTGAAGGCCTAATAGAAGCAACATTGAGTTTGCTCCTATTTGCAAAGAGGGAACATCCCAAAGGTATTAGGACTCATCTTTCAAATTCGTTCAAATTAGTCCCATCGGAGTTCCCAGAAATACTATCATTCCAACGATCAAAGAATAATGCCCTGAGGCGTAGCATGCAGTAGTCAAAGGGGGAGGATTAATATACCAGCCCAACCCTTTTTCCCCGTGCTGTGGCAAATGCAAACACACCCAGCAATTAGTTCTGTTTAGAATTGCATGGGTGGCATTCATGATTAATAGAAGAGTGTTATTGTGGTAACTCTGTCTGTGTTGGAAATCCCTAGGTGGTAGAGTGTGCAGATGCATGAAAGGTGAAGACATAGTGGGAACAATTTCAGTTGGTAACAAAGCCTCAAGTGGAAGCACCCCCTCTAAATACCACAACCCAAGCCAAAATACAACTGTCAGACCAATTAACATTATAACAAGAAAACAATGAGTCTTCAAGGACCATGATCTTTGAAGAACTGATTCTTTGTCAGCCACACGACCAATAGCTTGCTCCGTACGAGTAGAGTTAGGAAAGGACATTGTTCCTCGGAGTCCGTTTAGAAAGTCTCTCCGTCAGGCTCTTTCAGTTCATTGGCCGGTGGTCTCCTGACCACGTAGCTTATCTTGCTTAAAGGAAACCTTTTTTTTCCGGTCCCGGCCACTTACTTATGTTTCAGTGAGAGAGTGGCAAGGGACTAGCTCAATAGTGCTTTCTTGTAGGCACAGCCTTGCTGTGCTGTAAGTCTAGTGCCATGGGCACAGATCATACCTCAAGACTCAAGGTACGGTGGGCTCTGCGAACAGAGTGTCTTTGCTTCCTGATAGAAGTGGTGAAACAGAAGCAAGATTGCTCAAGGGTGCAGTAATATTCGAGGAAGAATTCAAAGACAAAGCAGCAGTCTCCCCAGGCCCCACGGGCTCAGGTAGAATCTCTGATACACCCTTGGTGTTGTTCAAAACAGGCTTATCATACGGAACAAAACAAACAGTTTCCTTCTCTTCTCCTATATCGAGTGGCAGAGGAAAGGGTATTTTCTTGATGTGAGTCACATGGATCCAGTGTCTCTTCCCTGCTACTCGTACAGCGCTCTGTCTGGCCAACAGGACCTGAAACGGTCCTCTCCAGCGTGGTGCGAGGCAGGATGCTCTTTTCAAAGCTTTTGTGAGCACCCAATCCCCAAGTCGAAGTCGATGACCTGGCCCTTCATATTTAACTGGAAGGGCTTCTCACACCTGTTGATAAATCAAATCAAGTTTTGAGTTAACTGGTCACAGTATTCAGAAAGGAGCAAATTCTCCACGTCTTTCATTCGCTTGGGCTTGGGCAAATTCCAAATATTAGCTGGCCTTCCCATAACTATTTCACAGGGGGAGAACCCAGTTTTCGTTTGTGGGGTCGTCCGCATGAACAATAGAGCTATTGGTAAGGCATCCGGCCATTTCAAATTGCTATTGGCGCAGACCTTTGCCATTTTATTCTTTAAGATACCATTATGGCGTTCTACTAGTCTGGCACTCTGAGCGTGTCTGGACGAATGGAACCGTTTATCGATCTGTAATCCCGCGCATATTTGCAGGATAACAGCAGCGATAAAATGTGGACCATTATCCGACCAAATGACACTCGGTAACCCAAACCTACGAAAATATTCCTTCAGCATGGTTTTTGCCGTCGTTATTGCTGTGGCATCTTTTACAGGGAATGCTTCGACCCATTTGCTAAAGGCAGAAATGACTACCAGAACACATTTGTAGTTTTGGCAGCGCTCCATTTCGATGAAGTCTAAATGTATTACTTGAAAGGGCACAGAGGGGGGACAAAATCTACCCCTCGGTGTTGATGTACCTTTCCCCACATTATGCTGTAAGCATACCATACAATTTTGAACCAATCACTCAGCAGTCTTTGAGATGTTTACATTAACCCACACAGGTTCTAGTAATTTACACATTTTTATAGCACCTATGTGAGTAGGACCATGAGTCATCGTAACCATATCGGTGATATAAGCATCGGGAAGCTTCCATCTTTTCTTTTTATTGTCTACCCAACAACCTTAATCATCCAAACTTCCTAAACCCTCAGCCCATTACTTAAGTTCTTCTGGAGTGGCATCAGCTTGAATATTTTTTATCGAATCAATTCCTTCATCTATTATACAGGTATTCGTAGCTTCTTTTGTTACATACATTTCTGAATTTAAATCAGTGGCAGTCTGTTTAGCTATCCTGTCAGCAAAAGCGTTTCCTCTCCCTACATACTCTGTTACTTTCTGATGTGCGGCGCACTTCATAATTGCTAGTTGAATAGGAAGCGCAAGTGCTGAGAGTAGCGGAACTATCAAGGTACCATGTTGGATTTTAGTTCCGTGTAAGGTCAAGAAACCTCGTTCTGCCCATAGTCTACCGAAGTTGTGAACCACCCCAAAGGCATGCTGGCTATCTGTAAATATATTTACTCTAAGCCCTTCGGAAAGTTCACAAGCTCGAGTCAATGCGATAATCTCTGCGGCCTGTGCGGAGTTATGCGAAATTCTCTTGGTTTCCCCATACATGCTTAATGTAATGATGGCATAAGCAGCAGTGGATGTACCATCCGGAAGTTTGAAGCAGGAGCCATTGCAAAACAGCTCCCCTTGTGGATCTTTCAATGGTGTGTCTTTTAAGTCAATTCTGCCTTTGGTTTCTTGCTCTGTAGTATAGAGGAAGTCATGTGACATGTTGTCACTGCAAGCAATGTCTTGCAGAAGAGGCAATAAATCAGCCAGATTTAATATATGCAACACCTTTTAATTTGGATATGCGGAGCAAATGAAATCAGTTTGTATCTTGTTAGTCGTGTGGAGGTGAGGTGTTGCGTTTGCGTTCTGTTTAATAGAATGTCTACGGAGTGGGGTACCATCACGGTTAAAGAGTGACCTAAACCATACCCTCACTTTGTTTTACAGATGTAGCAGCGACAGCTCTCAAACATCTCGGCAATGCGCATACAACAGGATCAAGTGTGGAGGAAAAATAACTGCAATGTCTATTCTTCCCCCCTTGTTCCTGCATTAACACAGCCAAAGCACATCCATCACTTTCATGCACATATAATACAAAGGCCTTGTCATAATTTGGTGTGCCCAAAACTGGTGCTGAACACAGTACAGCCTTGAGCAGATCAAAAGCTTTCTGGTGTTCCAAGTTCCACGGTAATGGCAAAGAAATGCCCTTCTTTGTCAATTCCAACATTGGTTTTATCACTAGTGAAAAATTAAGGATCCACTGTCTACAGTAAGAAGCCATTCCTATCAAGGCTCTGACCTCTTTCTGTGTATTTGGGACAGACATGCTAGAGATGCTTTTATCCGTTCAGGTGTCAGTCTTCTTCCCTCCTTTGACAGGAGATAGGGGGTCATTCTGAGTAGGCGGTGCCGTTAAACCCTTACCGCCCTATTCCGAGTTCCCTTTGCGGGCTGGTACTTAACGCCTCCTTTTTGCAGGCGTTAAAAAACCAACCCACAAAGGGACCTAGAAGCTAATTACGGCACTGTAATTTGCGGTGCCGTAATTAGCGCCTTCCCCATTCCCATTGAGCCCTATGGGGCAAAAATGGGAATGGGAAAGGGCCCATGGTGAATGGGGAATTACCGCCCCGCCAACCTTGGAATGGGTCGGTAATTCCGCCATTCACCATGGCAGAGTCGGAAAAATAACGGCGTCAACCAAGGCGCTAGTAGCGCCTTGGTTAATGCCAGGGTCGGAATGAGGCCCATAGCCTAAATAGGCAACATCCTGTCGACAATATTGAAACTTTTTCAATGAAGCCTTATGTCCATGCTCTGCTAGATGAATAAGCAGCAACACAGTGCCCTCCCTGCAAGCAACCTCTGAGTCTGCAGCTAAAAAAATATCGTCAACATACTGCAACAATGTACAAATAGGAGGCAACTCAAGTGTATCTAGCTTCTCCTTCAAAGCTCTACTGTAAATGCTCGGACTCTCCGTGTATCCTTGTGGCACACGGGTGAATGTAAACGAGCGTCCCCTAGGGTGAACGCGAACAAATATCTACTATCCACGTGTACGGAAATACTAAAGAAGGCATTCTTAAGATCCACCACACTGAAATGAGTAGCAGAAGCTGGAATCATTGTTCATATTGTAGTCACATCAGGCACAATTGTAAATTGTGGAGCAACAATCTTATTGATAGCACATAAATCAATAATGAAACGGAAAGGAATCACATTATCCCCTTTCTTGTATACCGGTAAAATCTGGCTATTGCACAAACTTCCTGTAAATTCCTCAATCACTCCGCGATGAACAAAATCAGAAACTATACTTTTTAAAGCTTGCTTACCATCAACTGAAATCTTATATTGTGGAATACGTGACAATTTAACACCTGGTTTCAAGACAATCTTAACAGGTTCAATTTGCAAAATGCCAACATCATTATCGTCAACTGCCCATAAGCATGCCAGAACTTTATCCAATTCAGTCGGTAAAGGCCTAGTCAGGAATTGTGAAGCAGAAAATTGCTGAGGTGAAATCGTCAAATGCACTCCATCCGAAGAACAATGAATTACTGCATTTAATTCCTTCAAGAGATTCAACCCCAACAAATACTCGCCACAATTCGTCGTTAGAAGAAATGGACATTGATCCGTGAATGGCCCCAGTGAAATCGGTACCGGCTGAGAAACCGGACTAACCACTGGTTTACCAGAAAACCGTACAGAAATGTTATTTTGCCCTGACAGTGGAATATCTGGAACCCGCGAATGATCAATGGAACACTTCTGTGCTCCCATATCTATCAAAAATAGATCTTCCTATTCCCCACCTTCATTTCTACGTAGGGCCCTTTCTGATCGATGGGAATAGGCACCAGTTCCAGATCCTGCTTTGGGCTGTCCTAACGGAACAATATATCATCAAATACGAGATCCTCAGAAATATAGGCAGTCGAAGGATTATCAAAAATATTCCTATTATCAACACTATGTTGCTGACTATCTTGCGAGAATGACTGTGGATTCTGGGCGAACTGACTTCTACCAGGACCCTTTGCCCTAGGGTGGCCTCTAGATCATCTACCCATGGTACCATATGTGTTATTCAAACTCTGCTGAAGGATCTGGCATTGTGCTCGCCAATGACCTTCTTGTCTGCAATGAACATTGGTTCATGTGTACAGGACCCATCTGCGTATTTCTCTGTGGAGCAAACTGACCCCTATACTGTGTACTTCTACCTCTAGTCCCTCTTACTATCTGCTGCAACAATACTTTGGTTTTCAAGTCTCCCTTCTTCTTTTATATTCTCTCTTTTTCAGTGTTGATTCTATTTTCATAATACTGAGCCATATGCAATACTTCGGACTGCGATTTAGCTTGCCAGGCACTTTCAGAAGTCATAATTTGTGATTGGCTATCAGGCAACAATCCACGCACAAATGTGTCCACAAACAGCCTTTTTCCTGACTGGGTGCTTAAATCCTGACCGAACAAATGTCGGTGGAACCTCCCTCATTGGCAATTGATAAGTAGGCAATTCTGAACGTTCACTAAGCAACAAGGCTAAATCAAGAGAAAAAACAGTTGAAGCAGTATCAGGTGAAAATGCTCTCTTATAAATGACCATCAAATCTGCGGGACAACAAACCTTTTTCTTCATACATTCATCCTGCAGGTACTCTAACACTTTCCTTTGCATAGCCAGAGTATACTGACTAAACGTGTCATATACTTCCATGGGAGATATCAAAACATCTGAAATCCATCTAAGCGCATCCCTTGTGCAAATACGCGTCTCTTCACTCATTGGTTTACAAGAGGGGAGAAATCGCTTCTGCACATACGAAGCGTCCAATCTATCGCCATCCATATCATCATCTGTAACCGATCTAACTCCCTCTTAAACTGAAAAACCCTCTCAACATGCTCATGTGCTTTCTCCGCAGTGTCCCTTGAGTAAGCTAAGACATTCAAATCCCTCAACCCTTGTGGGACATCCATGTCTGTCAAGTCATTCTACATTTCAGCTAAGTGCATTCCCATCCTCTCTATATTCTGTTCGGGAATACTTTCTTGGTCAGAAATTGTAGCTAAGACAGCTGATTTTTCTCCTTCTTCTATACATTTCTTAGCCCACGCATACAATTATCTTTTTCTAGCTTTTGAAACTGTACTTCGAGTCACTAGTTTTGAATTAGCACTCGCCCCTTCAATTGTTTCAAGTGGAGCAGAACCACTTGGAAAAGAAAATTCAGACAAATCTTGTACAACAGGTAGTAGAGACACTACCGCTGGCGGTAAAGACAGAGTTAAGAGAACACCAACTGGCGGTAAGGGCAGAGATGCAGAAGGAGGAGCAACAACAAGAAGAGGAGCAATCAACTAGAGGAGGAGCTACAACAGGAGGAACAGGAATACCAGCGGGAGGAGGTGCAACAGCGGGAAGAGGTAAAACAGCAGGAAGAGGCACATAGGGAGGAGGTGCAGTAGATACAGTCGAACGCCCATTTAAAAGCTTATCAATTTGTTCATCTGAGGCATGAAAATCCTTAGACGGATATATTTTCTGTCCACCAAGGTGGAAAGCCCTATCCATATTTCTAACAGACTCTGTTTCTGTTGGTCATACAATAATGCCTTTTCTGAATTAGACATGTGACGACATGCATGCTTCTCTTTACTCTTAAGTTGCTGCATAGCTTCTTTTTTCAATTCTGAATTACGTCAAATGCTGCAGGCCTAGGCTTTTTCTTTAACAATATAGACTCCAAATACTCTGTGCGAGCAATCTCAAAACTACCATGAAATGGCCACTGAAATTCGGAAGCATGCCTAGTTTGTCTGTGGCAAATATCGTTGAATACTTTACTGCCAATGCCATACTCACAGTACATAGTACATGCCGGTGACCCCTCCTGTGGTGCCGGTTGGCCAAATTCCAAAGATAGTCTGTCTCTGCGGAATAAACCCCTGAAACAGGCAGACAATTTCCCAAGCATATCAGATCACTGGTGTTACCTGGCCTCGTTTGAACTCACGAGTACAAATCTGCAACCAAATATCAGGATACTTAGGAATCAGGTCACGACTCACCTGATTACAAAGGACTAAGGAGGTCCAATCAGATTACAAAGGATGACCTTCGTGGTTGGCGATTTCGTCAAAACAGCCTGCCTCGATATGGGGACCCTCATCAAGATGCCCTCTCGAACCGCGTGCTCACCGTTCAGGTATCGGAAGGTGCAGTACTGTCGAGGTGTCGCCTCTCATAAAAAGGGGCCCCCTTTTTCTCACTCTCTGATCCCGGTCCGATAGCTGCATCTTCTCTTCAGCGAGGTGAAATCAATCTTGAGGGTCCCGATTTGGGCGCCATCTGAAAGACCAAAGAAATATCGAGGCTTAGTACCACAAAGGAAATACGCCATTCATGGGTTGAAAAGATACAAGCATCTTTTATTTCTGTATAGTCAAAGCAAAACAGATAGCTATCTGGTTCCCAACACCTCGCAGTGTGTACCAGCAGACACAGTGAGGGGTGAGAGTGCTGGACATCTAAACACAGCCATATTTTGTACAATGTTTGAAACATTGTCCAGACTCTCTCCAAGCTAATAATTCACATGCTAGAGTTCGTGCCCAGTTCACATGTCAAATATTACAATATTGTACAAGGAATTAAACAAGTTTGCATGTTGATGAAGTTACAATGATGCTTGTTGGGTCTCTAATCCATGGTAAGCCTTGCTCCAAGATTCTCCACAATGCGGATTAGCCAGACCACACCATCTGAGTTTATTTTCCATTGTTTCATTGTTTATATAAGGATGAGGCTTGTGAGCACAGACAACACTTGGATTGCAGTTCACATGAGTCACAAGGTTTCTTTGCATTGGTCAAACGCGCCTGCTCTCGGTCAGCCTAAACATTAACATAACTCAAAAGTCGTGCAGCTTGGCTGCAAGTTGAAAACACAGTCCACCATTTTAGAACACAGAAACAAGAGTGGAAATCAAAATGGCGGACAATTCTCAAAATGGTGGCGACATCGATTGAAAAGCAGAACATTATGAACGTGGTTTTCTGTGTAATGCGAATGAGCTTAGGTCAATATTCATAACAAGGCGGTATTATGTGATTATGTTTTAACAGGAACGGCCATAGGGATTAGCTTGGCCATGGGCAGTAAATAGGTGGGTAAATATCCAAGCAACAACTACAAGCTGTCTGTCCCTCTTCCTCATATGCCATTTCTCCCTAGCTCTACAAATACAATAGTGGTACTACAACATTTTCAATGCACCCATTTGTCCACATTAGTATTTCAGTCAATAAACCCAGCAGTTACACTGAAAACTAAGCCACGGTTATGTTAACAGAAAGTAGCACAGATGAGAACTTGCAGTCACATTCCTGCACGTGGGGGGTCACTGCATGAAGGAAAAATGTGACCTCATAATTCAGTATTCGACAGTAGTTAGTGCATACAAGAATATTACAGCAAATACTGTAAAAGGCATACAGATGGAATGTCAGATGATAGGGGGAGTTTAGGATAACATTCAAGTTGTTCTGGGTGTTTACTTAATTATGTTTTTTATATATAAGGCAAAACATTTCCGTGGGCAGTTGGGCTAACCCTTCAAATGTACGGAGAGAAGGTAACTTCAGAGACTCTGGGGAAGGCCAAACTTACTTGTGTGGGGCATCTAACCTCTTTACACAGTGTAATTAGACTATTCTGGTGCAGCATCAATGTTACAAGTAGTTAACTCTTTCCTTCATGTCTGAAACCATTTTTATGCTGCTCTGAGCCTATGTTGCCCTTTCTCAGATCGGTCTCTTTCTTTCTCTTTGCAGACCATCGAAAGCAGTTTGCATGAACTAATCCAACCAGTCCAGGTTAATTGTGAAACTTAAAACATCAGACTTCAACTGCCATAGTGCACCTTCCAGGTATTGTCCTTCCCAGAGCCTGAAAAGGAGTTAATTGCAGTGATCATTCTCCAGAATGACAAGCCATGTGAGCTAGCATGAGTCTTTTGTAGGGTTGGGTGCTCAGGGCACTCCAAGTCTTTTTGGGTTCTTTAGTAAGGAAGGCACACATCTACCTTACTTTAAAAAAAATTGAAAAGAAGCCCATGTTTGTGAGGACCAAAGTGGTGGGGGAAATCAGATGAACAGTACAGACTAAAGAATGGTATCTATGGCTTGCTGAGAGGGTGGCATTTGAAAATGGAAAGTCGTAACATTAGACATATCATTCTAAAAAACCTGCATATGGGTCAACAGAAGCAAACTTATTGTCTGTTTGGAAGCTGTTTTTAGAAGGCTAATAGATACCATCTGCAATTATGCCCAACTCAGCTGTCATGGTCAATGACAACTACAGCTGAGCTGGGTATAATTGCATTGGTTATCTGTGCCTTGTACCAACAAATTATACTTCTGTGTTATGAAAGAGCATATGAACAATGACTACATGATCCAATATAAAGATTTACATCATATTTTGCTTATTAACAGGTGTCACTCTTGCCAAAAATGAATTCAGTGGTTCAGTTGCTCTCAAAACCATTTTTCAGACTCGAACACAGTAAACAACTGGAGGTGAAATGACTTGGGCCTGATCAGCCAGATTAAGAAATTGAACAGTCCGCAAAAGATAGGGGAAAGGCCTACACACTCACATTTTCCATGGTTTGGTATGAAAAGAAGACATGGCTGACTGGTAGCTTTGCAAAGTGGTCCTTGTTCTGCTTCCACTGCCTGTTGTTTGGAGGTGAAATGGCCTGGATGAAAACAGGAGTCACTGGGCCTCATTATGAGTGCGGTGGTAAGGGGTTAACAGCACCAGTAAGAATGCCGGTGCCGTTAACCCCTTACTGCCACATTCCGAGGTCCCGTAGCGGGAGCCACTAAGGGTCCAGGGAGCTAATAACGGGCCCGCTATTCATGGGCCCGTTATTAGCTCCCTCTCCATTCCCATTGAGCCCTATGGGGGCTCGAATGGGGAAGGGTATTTTGAATGGGGACTTAACGGGTCCTCCAAGGTTGGAATGACCCGGTAAATCCCCATTCAGAGAGCCCGGACACGACTTTGGAGGCAACTATGGCGCTAATAGCACCATGGCTGCCTCCAAAGACGTAATGACCCCCACTGACTTAAAGCATTTTTCAGAAAAAAGCAAGAGACATGAATCGTGCAAATCTCATATCGAGAATATATTACAGCTGCGCATGTTGGGAAGTGTTAACATTGTAATGCAGTTGGACGATGCCTATCGCCGGAGCGTGGAGATGCATAATGGGGATGTGGATAAAAACCAATACATCTTGTCAAAGTTAATCGACTATGAGCACTTTTGTGGTGCATTTGAATTAGCTTACATGGTCATGATGAAACTGAAGATTCTTTGAATACTCGTGTATTTAGAGGCCTGGTGGTTTTTGTCTCCAGCATAGACAGTGCAATGGAACTACATTTAAAGAAAGCAACAGTATTTAAGGGCACTTCAAAAACAATAAAAAATTAGCTGCTGGACTGCATGCTCGCAGTCACTAGAGAGATCATTGCAGAGCAGTTAAAACGCACAGGTTATGTGGCTATTCAGGCAGATGATTTTGTGTAAGGTTGCAGTGATCTATGTGACAGAACAGTGAGATATGTGAAGTTTATGTTTAATTGTTGATCAGATCAGAATATGATGTTATGGTTGTTGGTTATGATAATACCACACTGAAAATAATAAACGTAGTAAACTATTTCTGTTGCATTTTTCTCCATGCAATATGTATTTGCTATATCTGTGACCTATGCATGCCACGTGGTTTGACTTGGAGCAACTTAAACAATGGCGACTCTGCAAGGCAGACAGCCATTAGAGGTAAGACACATGTTGCATTAATTAAGTGGTAAACAGGGTATTTTTTAGCTTAGTTTCTCCACTTTCAGATAATGCCTAAAATCCTACCTTAGTAAGAGGATGAACGCATATGAATGCCAGTAACAGCATGAAAAATTATATTTTTCCATCATTACTGGATATCCATATAATGATTTTCTTTATGGATACAACATAGTAGCAGCTATTCTCAAATACAAGCTGCCGTAAAATACAGATGTGGGTTGGGCTCACTCGCTAAGCTCACTCACTCCCATATTTCCATGCAGAAATGTACGCCCCACCAACTTTCAAAGTCACCAGCCCCCGATGCAGCCATCTTTCATGCTAGTACCAACATAACCATGCTCGTCTGCTGGACAATCCCAATTTGCCCTTCCACTAGTTCTGCAATCTACCTGTTGATCTACACATTCACCCCAACCTGGTGGGAGACACACGACCACCCCGCATTTATTTCAGAATCAGTTTGAGTACCCATGTGAGATGAAATGGCAGTGGCCCTAGCCTTAAACAGGGTTACAATCATCATAGCAGCAGTTCTAGGCATTTGGGCAGAGCAGCACTGTAGTCATAGTTAAAAGAAAGAAAAGATAATTAAGAATAAGACAAAAATAGGTATGTGAATCTTCATAGTTGTGCTAATCTACGAGGGACCTCGAGCAAAAAGAGAGTCCAAAAAATAGTCATCAGTAATTCCCACCTCCTTAATCATGGCCCTCCTCAGGTTGTGCAGTGCGACAATAGTCAGAGCCAGAGTTCCATTGTCCAAATCATTGGGAGTTACGTATTTGCAACACATACTCCTGATCTTCTGGAAAACCATGTCCTCCATAGCCATTAGGTGGTCAAGGATATACCGATTCTGCAACGCTGCAAGCCTCAAGCCCTGAGTTCTTCTTTAATTGCACTAAATGCTGAGTCAAAGGAATTCATAAATATTAATAACTTGCAGCAAACAATTTTCAACCTTTTAGAGTTCACCAAAGTTTGTAAACCAAGGGCCAAAAAGGAAGTAAGAATGTTTTCTGCCCAACCGAATAGTCAAAATTGTTCAGGAATGTTCAAGAATCTCTGCTGACTTATGTGCATCTGAACCTGTGCATGTGAATGAGAGTGGTCTATACAATCCATGGGCCATAACCGCCTCATGAGGATTGAGATGGTGATCTTTTCCTGGCTTATTTCATATTAAAAAAAAGGGCCAACAGAAGACAGTACAACAAACTTTTGTGCAACTCACTATATAATTTTGACAACTGCAATTTATGCAAACAATTAAGTTTTTCTACAATTCCGTTGGCTTGTGGTTGATACACTGAGCACAACCTCTGCTTGATCCCCAGAAGTGATGTAATCTCAGCAAACAATGAATTAAAAAATTGGGTCCCATTAGCTGATCACAGGACTTGACATATTCCCCACCATGGAAATACTTCCTGCACTAAAAATGTAGCTGCTGATTTTGCATCAGGAGTCATGCAGGGACCAACCTCAAGCCATCAGGAAAATGGGCATACAATTACAATCAAAAGCCTAAAGTTATTACACTCTGTATCATATCGACAAAGTTGATATGAAGCTCTCTGAAAGGACCTGAAGGTTGGGATGTTACCCCTCTCACTGCTTTCATGGTATTAGCAGGATTGAATTATTAACAAACTATACAATTTCCTACAAACCTATTTGCCTGTTTGTGAATGTGTGGTATAAACCACTCCTCCTGGAGGTCTGGTGCTATTTGTTGTCAAGACAGGTGTTACGGGTAATATAGTTGCTCTAGAGCCACAAGAAGTAGCTCTATGGGCATTACTACCTTTCCCATCGGCTCCAGTCCATACAACAAAACTGTGGGCGAGAGCATACATCTCCTCCTGGCCCAGAGCCCCTTCTCCTCTTGAGATGCCTTTACCTGTATTTCTACTATTTGAGACAATGATACTGCAGTATATGGGACTGGCAATTGTACCCGTTGGGACACCTTTTCCATTTTTTAAGGTTCTGAAAAGGGCAAATATACGGCTTGTGTCTGTCTGTGGAATCATTACCAAGCGCTATTAAATCAGTTCTCATAGTATGCGCCGCACAGCTTCACTATTCCTACCTCTACAGGCAATGTTAGCACTTTGATTAGCCGGGAAAGCAGCTCGGCATGCTGAATAGATGTCCCGTTAGTTCTTTTAAACCCTCTTCTTTGCCATCTTGCACTTTGGAGGTGACATACATAGAGTCATAGCAGATAGTGACTGCCTTCCTCCTACTCACCTTTATTACCTCAATGAGTGCCACTAGTTCCACCGCTTGTGCGGAGTAATGTGAAGGCAGTCGTTTTCCCACTCCAACCCGGTATTCCCCATCCCCAAGACCTACAACTGCCACTCCTATGTGCCTCTCACCAGTGTCCTGATTAATTATTGATGACCCATCAACAAAGAGTACCTCGCCTCTTTTTAAGGCATACTCCTTAACATTCATCCTCTCTACCTCTTCTCCCTCATAAGTTGCACAGTCGTGGACAATGTCATCAGGATTCACTGGTTCGGCTAAACATATCAGTGGATTGACAAGGTGACTCCTTACCGAGGTATGGATGCATTTGTCAACATAACTTCATACCCTGATACTCTTTGTGTTGTCAAAGGTGTCTTAGACTTTTCCAAGATGGCAAAAACTGGCAAAAACTGCATGCTCCACATACAACATCACTAGGCAGCCCATAATAATGGTTGAAGACTTTTGTATCACAAACGCTGCTGCCGCGAGAGCTTGTTCACACAGGAACTGACCTTGCATAACTGAATCTAAAAACCCGGGTTTGTGGCCTAGTACTGTTTTTTAGCCAGTACCACTGTCATTAACTTTCCATTTGCATGTGTAAATAGAACACATGGTTTCTGGTAATTCGGGGTCGCCAAAACTAGAGTATTACTGATCTCAGTCTTGAGTTCCCAGAAATATGTATTCATTTTGTCTAACCATTTAATCGGGCCCTTCTCCTTTTTTGCTTCCTTAAGTGCTTGAAGTAGTGGCCTTGTGCAACTAAAGTAGTCAAAAATCCAAGACCTACAATAGTTACAGAGACCCAGAAACTGCTGCATCTGTTTTACCATAACTGGCTGAGGCATATTCTGGACTGTGGTGGCTCTCTCAGGCATCACCTTTCTCCCTGCAGGCAATATTACCTGACCCAAATATACTACCTCTGCCTGGCAATACTGAAATTTATCCAAGTCCACTTTGTACCCCTTCTCCACAAGCAGGGTAAGGAGTTTGACTGAGTCTCCCCAACGCTGCTCCTCTGAAGCACTAACGACTAGTTTGCCGTACTGGACACTTGTGAGTTTCCTGAAACCATTTGAATGACCCTGTTAAAAACACTCTAAGATTCACAGTACCCCTGGGGTAACCTTGTATGCTCAAATCTCTGTCCACTATACGTCAAAAGTACTGGGAATCAGGGGGTAAAGGGACCGAGAAAAAGGCATTTTTTAAATTAATTACTATAAAATCGGTCAAACCAGTAGGGATGTTATGGAGAATGGTGGCAGGATTTGGTACCACTGGAAACTCTGCTTCAACAATGTTGTTCAGAGGTCAAAAATCCTGCACCATCCTCCAACTGGATGCCTTTGCTTTCTTCACAGGGTAGATGGCCGTATTTCATGGGAATACAGATGGTTGTATAATGCCCAGCTTTGACAACACCATAATGTTCTCAAAAATCCTTTTGCCTGCCTCTTTAGACATGGGGTATTACCTAACTGGTGGCAATATTGCTCCTGGTTTTAATGTAATCTGTACTGCTCCTACACTTTTCAACAACCCCACGTCATGAGGATTGCTGGTCCACAAGTGCTCTGACACGTTCACCCAAATCCTCTTTCCAATATGATGATGTTTTCCTAGCAACGAGCATGGTCTGTGGTACTTCCCTTTGCTCTATCATTACCTGGCAAGGCACCCCAATCTCAAAGACCATCTCTCCTGTGTCCTACGCATCCTCAAACAATTGCTCATTGTACATGTCGCTTAATGATGAGGTTGGATCGATACACAACACTGTGCGCCGTATGCCTCCTCCCTCATTGGTGTCTGAAAGAATCACCATGTCCTTCTTGGCAAATACTGCTTCTAACAGAATGATAACAATAGTCTCTGGTGCTATCTTCTGTGAACAAAAATTCAAGAGGTATACGCCATGTTTTATTTTATTTTTTATTCATGGGACCCAACTCAATACTATCATCACTCCATACAGAAACAATGCTGAATGCACTGGTACCCCGCTGGTGGTGCTGTCACTGTAATACTTGGGGGGGAAAGCGCTGCTTCTCTCACCGGGTACAATCCTTTAGTCGAGCATACTATGCCATCTTTCCAAAAAGTTATCACCATTTTAAGCTTGCTCAGGAGGTCTCTTCCCAAAGGATTTGTGAGGTATTCTTACAGTATAACAAGGGAGCAGATGAAATTTGCTTACCTACCTTGAAACACAGAACTTCAGTGTAAGGACCTGATAGGAGAACCCCAGAAAATCCCTGTGTGTCCATCATTATACCTGAAAGGGCGAAACTCACCTTCTTTGATGTATGATTTCGTGCCCCTGTATCGACCATAAATGAAAATGTTTGCTCACCAATCTTTACTCCTATCTGAGTTTCCTCTTCCGGATCATTAGTATCTGATAGAAAAGGACACATCAGAGATCCCTATGGGCTGTCCTATTCCTGGTACATATGAGTACCAGGGGGCAAAAAAGGATTTCCTGCAAACACACCTGTTCTGGTGTAGTGGGTGACTGTCACGTGGGGGTAGAGGTGATTGGCCTGACACAGTTGATGGGGGTACATAGGTCTGTGCCATTCCAGCTCCTGGGTTCTGATCAACCTGGACATGCTGCAATGGCACAGAGCTTGGGTCATATGGCAAGATTTGGGGATTCATTTGTGGGGGACCTGCATTGAAATATTTTGTCTGGCTTTGACAGTCCCATGCCACGTGTCCCATTCTCCCACATGCCCAATACTGCACTCCATGTGAGCTCCACAGCACATCCAAAGGCCCCATGGTGTGCTTTTCCTGGTTCCTACTGGAACGGGAGGTGCAACTACTACCTCTTGTCCTCCCTGTTATCTGTTTCCCATTCACTGTCTTCCTCCTCTGTCCCTGTTACCACATCCCTTAATCTTTCTATGGGGAAAGAAGCATATTCAGCACTGCCGTAGCCTGCCACCTCTCCTTCTCCTCGTTCTGATTCTGTACCTGTGACGGCATGTCCTTCCTCCAGATCCACATTTACTCCCTTTATAACTGATTTATCTAATCTAGGGAGGATCTGACCATGCCTCCATCTCCCTTTCTCAACCTCCTTCACTTGCCTGTTCCCTTCTTCCTGTTCTTCACTCGTGCACTGTCGTAACCATGCCACTTCATTCTACTGCCATCTGCAATCTATCTTCTATTCTAGTGATGAGGTGCCTTCTGAGCTCTTCATCGCTCCTTACTCTTACAGTTCTCCCTTGATCTTGTTTTTCCAGCTCCAATTTCAGTGCTGGTCTAAACGCCAAATAGACTTTTTGCATTCCACCTTCCATTTGTAGACCCATGAATAACTTTTTCTAAATAAGGTGTTATACTTCTACTCTCTTCATGATCCCATCTTTGGAAAATTGGATCCAAAGGAGGTGTCGCCCCTGTCTGTCTTGTAACCACTGCAGTGGTTACCTGAGAGTATGGAGGTTCAAACTCAGGTTTGTATATCCATCTGCGGGTGACAAAGGATAGCACCCATATCGGGGCAGTGCGGAAAAAATTCCTACACCCTCCTTTCTCACCCCCTCCTCAATGGTCATAATTGTATGGGCTTCCTGCCCTTCTCATACAACCTCCATAACTCCAAGATGTTCAATCTATTCTCCAATTTTGAACCTTTATACTTAGGTACTAGGAAAGTATCCAAGTTCTCTTTACTTTATATCTGGGGAGCACCTGACATAAATGATTCAATGGAATCTCCATACTTAAAAGAAATCTAACTCAAACACACTTTCATAAATCACAATATAAACCTCAAGAACCAAACCTGCAGCACAAAAAATCACTACCCAAAACATCCCTTTTCCTTTCCCTTTTCTAAACAAGGAATTTCCTGCACTCACTCTCCTTACTCGCTTTCACCACAACTGCCTGGTACTTATACACTCCTCAGGCATATACAAAGGACACCATATTATCAAAACACACACTATCCAAAATCCTCTTTAATTCTCTGTGTTTTCTCCTTCTCACAAGCATAAAAGGAACGGAATGTTTTCCACTACAACACCATTTTATCTTTCTCTTCTTTACTAGTACAACACTCTTGACTACAGTACTGTCTTTTCCTAACTACAGGAAGATACTGACGTGGCCACTGGTCAAGGGCCAAGTACTTCACCACCTGCAGGGTCCCAACGGACCCAGTCTTGGTGCCTTTGGCACCAAGCTCATTACAACGTGTGCTCTGCACACAGAATACAGAAAGCACATGCCTCTAGGCCGGGCCGGCCCTACCAATACAGGGAAGGCACATGCAGAATACAGGAGGAGTGGCAAGGTGGGGCCACAAGGCAGGGCCTAAGGAGAGTAGCTGGGGCCATGCTATATAAGCCGGCCCCACCCACATGTTGGCCCTTCGCGTTAGTCTGCTAGTGCAGCATAACGCTTACCGCCGTTCTGAAGACTCTTACCTGGTTCAGCACGTGCATCTTCAGTCTCCGGAACCCTCCAACATCTTACCTGGAATCAGCCACGCCATTGCTAGACGCACTGCCATCTGCTTCCACCTGCAGCCGCTGCGCGCATCTTACCTCGAGGCCACACCATCGCTGGAATTCCGGCTACCTTCTTCCAACTATTGGGTCCCGTGTGCATCTTACCTGAGTCAGCCTCGCCATCGCTTGAAGAAGCACTGCTACCGCTTCCGACTCTGCAGCAGCCGCACTCATCCAGTCTCCTCGAGCTCTCTGCACGTGCTGCCTAGCATCCTTACCTGTCCCGAACATACATCAACACGGGGCCACCTTCCGGCGCAGCATCCACGCAGATCTTCATCTCCGGCAGCCTGCATGAGTTCGGAAACCGCTAACACTGATCAGCTGCACCTGCAAAGGGAATAGAAAACACAAGATGAGCAAGTCGCATGGACTATAACACTTTTTTTTAATTTATTTTTTATTGTATATGGTTTACAAAAAGAAACCTTTACAAATACATTAAGTAACAAACATTTCAATATATTAAAAAGATACTTAGAGACCCAATTATCCCTTTTTTTAAAAATGAGAAACACATAAATCATTTAAATAAAAGAATTCAGTGCAAGTTAAAATATGAAATGATTTTTCAGTTTCCCTTTACATAACATCAGTCTTAAGGAAATAGCAGAGATTACAACAGTTTCATAAAACATATTATCAGACAGTTAAATCAAAGGGCAGGCGCATACAAATCTAAAATAAATCCAGCCACAGCAAGACCATCTTTGATATTAGAAATGGCAAGACACCGAGACCATATGAGATTTTCTGCCCCTAAAATACCCAGGGTATTGAATCTTCCTAGATAAAGATCCCTTGGACCTTTCAAAGCAGGACACATTAAGCAGCGCAACTCACGAACTTGGCGGAGTTTCTGGAACTGTCTACTTACCATCAGTAGGTCCTCTGGCATAGACTTTTTTCATCATCACGCGCTTGTGGGCCATCTTCATACCTAGGGAGAGAAAGGATAATATATGTTACGGACAGTAATCATTGGGGAAAATGAACACAACGGATACGGACAATAATCATAGTAATAAACCTACCTTCAAGACAGAATGGTTGCAGCCGGTCTGGACCTCCACACCTAGGACCAGTGACGCAACTTGGTCTATCCACAGCGCCCCTGCTGAAGGAAAGCAAGACGGAGAGTCCATCATTACATCAAAACAGGTGAGCTTGTATGGGCAAACTCTTGCGCACTACATTTTGGCACGAAAGGGTCGAGGGGAATCACGGCACCACCACGCTATTCCTACTGCCTCTCATCTTCTCTCCGGACCAGTACCAGCACCCCAGGTCCTCGATACCACTGCAGTTGGGGGAGAGAAGCGATCCAAGGGAGTCAACTCCTGGGAAGGCTCCAACCGTGCCCCAACGTCCCTGCAGAGACCAGGTGAGCGTAACAGATACCCTTCATTACTTTGACTAGCCAAGAAAAAGCAAGGCACGGGCTGCGTCTGCACAATCAATAAAACAAAGGGGTTACCAAGGGTATACTTCAGAATGGTATCTACAAGTGGACTTACCATAAGATGCCACCTCACCCTAAAGTGAAGTCTCCTGCCAACCAGACCAGCAAACCGAAGGGCATCAAGGCTATCCTTGCAGTGGATGTGCAGGTGTAGGAGACCACACCTCTAAAATAACAAACTGGGTAAAAAAAAACTTATGACATAGAACAATCCATCCACTCCCTCCAAAACACTCTTCCAACCTACTTAACCTCATTGACCTCCACACACACCTATTTTACCTTAGTTTAGTTTAGTTTGTTTATTTATATAGTGCAGCCAAACCCTGGGGTAGCTGGGCGCTTAGGCTTAGGCAAGTCATATGTTGGATGCAGTTGCACATGCAAGGTGGGGTACAACATTCGAAGGAAAAAAGGTACAGTACAGTGGACCATGTTTACAAAGTGGTCAGGGAACTTAGGCTAGTCACAAGTTACATATACTTGCACAAATAAAGGTGGGGTGCAACATTTGGAAAGAGAGGTACAGTACAATGGACCATGTTACACAGTGGTCCGGGAAGAGGCCAGGTACAGTGGTAAATGGACAGGTTACAGAGTGGTCCAGTGCATTACTGTTACATAAAGGTTCTGGAGTACCGGAGGCCGGATTTTGCTAAGTGCCTATAATACTCTATTGGTGCGAGGAGAGTAGTTCCTTTAACTTGGCTCTAAATGACCAGAATGATGCATCTGTTCTGATTGTCAAGGGCAGCGCGTTCCAATGTTTCGCTGCTAATACAGGGAAGCTAGCTCCCCCTGCTGTTTTTAGATTGAACTTTGGGATGTTGAGCTGATGTAAACATGGGGATCTGGTTGTTCTCATGGAGCTGTGTCTGATAAATTTATCTGAAAGATAACGAGGGGCAGTCAGATAAAGGTATTTGTGTGTGATGACAAGTGATCAGAGTTTAATTCTCTCGCGGATGGGTCCAGTGCATTACTGTTACATAAAGGTTCTGGAGTACCGGAGGCCGGATTTTGCTAAGTGCCTATAATACTCTATTGGTGCGAGGAGAGTAGTTCCTTTAACTTGGCTCTAAATGACCAGAATGATGCATCTGTTCTGATTGTCAAGGGCAGCGCGTTCCAATGTTTCGCTGCTAATACAGGGAAGCTAGCTCCCCCTGCTGTTTTTCGATTGAACTTTGGGATGTTGAGCTGGTGTAAACATGGGGATCTGGTTGTGGAGCTGTGTCTGATAAATTTATCTGAAAGATAACGAGGGGCAGTCAGATAAAGGTATTTGTGTGTGATGACAAGTGATCAGAGTTTAATTCTCTCGCGGATGGGTAGCCAGTGCTACTCTTTTCTGATGGTAGAAATGTGGGCTTTGCGGGAGAGATTAAGTGCGCATCTAAGGGCGTTATTTTGTAATGTCTGTAGTCTGTTCAGGATGTGGTTGGTTGTGCCGAGGGAGAGTGTGCTGCAGTAGTCCAGTTTGGACAATATGAGTGCCCTGGCCAGGGTAAGGCAACTACTGGTGGATAGAATAAGTAGTTCTGTCTTATCATCATTTAAGCAGAGGCTGTGGGTGGCCATCCATGCTTGGATTTCTAGGTAGATCTCGTTCAAATTTGCAGCATCCTCCTCATATTTCCCCATGAGTGCAATGAGGATCTGTGTGTTGTCAGCATAATTTGTATATGTGACACCCAGATCATCAAGACGGTCAAAGAGGAGCTTTGTGAAAATATTGAAGAGCGTAGTAGAAATGCAAGAACCTTCGGGGACTCTACATTGTATAGAGACAGGGTCTGCAGCGGCGCCACCTGATGGGGCGAAGACTCTGGTTGTTCTGTCCAAAAGGAAGGGCCGAATCCAATTGGTGGCATTCTTGGAGAATACAGCAGCCAAGGAAAGGTGGTTGGTGAGAATTTGGTGGTCAACTAGATCGAAGTCTGCAGACTGATCCAACAGGAGCAAGATGGCCAAGTTGCCCTTGTCTTTGGCTTCATCCATTTGGATTTTTAGGTCCAGGAGGGCTGTTTCCGTCCCGTGCTTGGGTCTAAAGCCAGATTGTCGCAGGCCAAGAAGGTTGTTGTCTTCCAAATGGTGTTGTATTTGGAGGTAAGCTACTCTGTCTGGTATTTTCAGGTGAAAGGGTACAGTTGTGATGGGTCTGCAGTTGGTGGGGATGTTGGGGTCTAAACTAGGCTTTTTGAAGAGTGGGAGAACCCATGCCTCTTTTAGGTTGCTTGGTACTGTGGAGTTCTTGAATGAGGAGTTGATCAGGTTGGTAATAAAGGGTGCAAGATCTTTGGCCCCATCCTTGATAACTGAAGCGGGACATAGGTCCCCTAAACAGTTGGATGGTTTGAGGCTTATCCAAGAAAAAAAGAATACCTGTTTCTTCTCCCCTGTTACTCTCTTGCTTAACCTGGCAAAGATGCACTCAAATGAAAGTGAAGCCCAAAGCGGTGCTCCTTTAATCTGTTCTGGCAGCTGGGCCACAGTTACCCAACTCCGGGGTCAAGACAGGCTTCTAACCAATATGGCGCCTGTAGACCACTTCTTTGTCGTGCATGAAAGACTGGTCCCTGCAGAGAAGTGCCGCAGCTGAACTGGGTGTACCGGCTACCCCCCAACGTCTTGAAGAGTCTGCGTCCCACCCATGGACACCAAATGAAGGAGTGGGCCGACGATCACTGTAACCCAAAGTAGGCCCACCACTTAAAGAGTAAGTGCGCGTTTGTCAGTTAAGCAAGCTTATTGTGCAAACAGCCAGGAGGGGCTAGATGATATCAAAGAGTCAAACTAACCACAGTCTTCCTGAACCACGAAATGAACACACATTTTATACAATTATCAACAGTTAAAACACTGCCTGGCCTGGCGGATGGACCGGCACCTACGAGCAGAGCATGTCGGATGCATCCGCACCATTCTGAATGGTGCCGGTGCATCCGACATCCCCATTCCCATTGAGCTATCTGGGGCTCAAATGGGAAGGGGGAGCATTTTTTTTTTGTCCTGGGTGTTAGTCTTAGCAGTGCACGGTGGTGGCGCGATTTATGGTTGTTTAGCTTACCATAACTGGCGAATTTCAGGGGTTTTTCGGTTTTACTTGTAACCATAACATCCCCTTAACAAAGGTTTTTCATTGAATTTCATAGGTTTTTATTAGTGCAACTTAACCATGACGTCCCCTTAATAACGTTTTTTCACAATATATATATATATATATATATAACAGTCTGTCACGACTCGCTCCCTTCGCTCCCGTTCCCACCACTTGGGGGCATGATTTGGGGTTTATTCCCTACTGGACCTTTCCTCCGAACCTTATGCTACAGTGCTGTGATGAATTGGGAGCGCTAAATCCCTATTTTCCAAGCTACTTCCCTTCCGGATCCATTCCAGGTTTTTGGCAGCCAGCATGCTTCTTTAACCAAATGACTATGCTTCCCAGAATGCCTGGCCCACTGCTCCACCTCCAGACTTGCAGGACAAGGTTGGGTGGAGGATAGGTAACAGCTGTGGCTGCAGGTGCAGCAATCAGCACACCTGAGGCGTGTGCTCGTTAAGCAGCTTTAAAAGCCTCAGTCTTACTTCAGTCCAGCGCTGGTCACCGTTTGCAGTGTTCCTGTTGTGACTAGTCCCTTGTTCCTTGTTCCTTGCCTTTGTACCTAGTTCCTGTTTTCTTGTTCCTCCGCCCTGAATCTCGGATTCATGCGCTAATTGATTTCTGCTCCCTTGATTCCCTTTTTGTCTTCCTCTGTTTGCAGGCAGCATTTCTCAGTGCTTTCCCCTTTTAGATGCAGCCCAGTTTGTCTGTGTTCTATATTTCTTTGACTCTGTCCTTTGCTGCTGTAAACCCGTATGCCTTAGCCTTCCTCTTAGATTAGCTTCCTGTCTTTTCCTTGGAGGGGTAGGAAGAAGTTTGCATTGGTTATTTCGTTTTTCCCTGCTCCTGATCCTTACTTTCTATTGGGATCCATTCCATGTTTTCCATTGCACAACTGCATTTATTTCCCATTTGATATGTAGGTGTGGTGTGCGGTTGTAGCTAGCTCCTGTGTGAATGCTTATGTTTTCCTCACTAATTTGTAAACACTATTCCAACTTAGATATTTAGTTTTCCTCCCATTACTGTTCTAGCCTTTCGGGGTCCCAGTTTCATCAACAGGATTCGTGGGCTAGCTGACATTCAAGAGGTTTATCTCGTCCTCGTGAGTACAGTTCTTTAGTTCCCTTATTTAATACCATCAAGAGTGTTAGTTCACAGATCCTGTCATTGCTTGCCCTCCACGTGGGTTTAGCGCTGTCAGTACCTGTAACAGCAATTGGGGGTAAGGCGCTTGCCGACTTTCCTCGCGGTCAGGTGCTTACCCCACATCCCTTTTCATATATTGGTTTTGTTGTCACACTCTATTTGCACTCCTGGGTTCTAGCATACATGAGTCGTTGTTCCTGTGTGCATATAGTTTAATTCAAAGCTATTCACTGTGTGATTTAGTGCACATTTCCCTTGCCATATTCGCTGCCTTTGTACTCGCCTGACTAATCCTGACACAGTCCTGGGTTCTCCCTCTCCTAAAAAAGCAATCATTAGACCCAGCCATACCAACCAATTATAGACCCATCACCACTGTCCCTTTCCTATTAAAAAGTCTTGGACAGAGTCGCCTACATTCAGATTCAGGAGTACCTGGAATCCAACGTACTGCTAGGTATACGTCAATCTGGCTTCAGACCTCAACACGGAACAGAAACCGCTTTGGTTGACCTCAAAAGCCAGATTGATGAAATCAAAGACAAAGGCAATGCTGCTATTCTACTTCTCTTAGACCTCTCAGCAGCCTTCGATTTAGTCGACCACGAAATCCTCTGTAACCACCTATCTATTGCAGCCCACTTCTCTGCCTCTGCATGGATACAATCCTTCCTGGTGAATAGAACTATGCGAGTTTTCTCCCCAACAGCAGCAGCTGACCCCATTCCCATTGCATGTGGAGTCCCACAAGGCTCCTGTGTCCCCCCCACTTTGTATAATATATTTACAAAACCGCTATTCGACAAACTGGACCTTCTCGGTGTCACCTACACCAACTACGCAGATGACACCCAGATCCTCCTTACCATCTCGGGCAACTACAATGCAGATGTCACCCGGATTAACGAAAACTTCTCCATCATTCAGGCATCGATGGCCACACACGGTCTCTGCCTGAATGATGAGAAGACAGAGCTTCTCCTGGTCGGCTCTCCCAATAACCTGGCTAAACTCAGTCCTTGCTACAATAACATCACCTTAGACGGTAACACCATCCCCATTGTCAAAAGTGTGAAAACCCTAGGCTTCCACTTTGATGCCAATATCAACCTCACCAAACAAATTAACTCAACCGCCTCAGCTACTGCCTACACAGGTAAGCTAATCACGGCTAGCAGACCCTTTCTATCTTCCAATAGCTGCCTTACTCTGGCCAAAGCCCTCATCCAGTCCAAACTGGACTACTGTAATAGCCTGTACTTAGGAGCCAATCAATCCATAATAAACAAACTCCAGGTTCTCCAAAATAATGCTCTACACGCTGCACTCAACATCCCAAGGCGAGAGCACATCTCCACAACTAGAAAAGCGTGCAAATGGCTCTCCATACAGCAAAATATTGACCTCAAAACTATCTGCCTCACGTATAAGTCCCTTAACCACCTAGCCCCACCCTACCTCACCGACAAATCTACTTTAAAAACCGCCACCAGAACCACCAGATCATCCAACTCCCTATGCCTGGTAGTGCCTAGATTTGCCCTAAAAAGGGCAGGAGGCGCCAGCTTCACAGTGCTAGCCGCCCAACTCTGGAACACACTACCGCTTGACATCAAAACTATTGAATCCTTTCGGATCTTTAGGAAAAATGTTATCAGCTGGTTACTGAACAAAGAATAGCACGTATTTATGTAAATTGTTGCACCAAGTAATTTGTTGCAATATGTAATTGTTTATGTAAATTGTTGCACCATGTAATTTGTTGTAATATGTAATTGTATATCTCATGCCTGTAACCATATTCTTAAGCGCCCTTCTGCCCACGGGTCCGGAGCGCAATACAAATAAATCAAACAAACAAACAAACAAATATATATATATATATTCAGTAAAAAAAACTTTGTTAAAGGGACGTTATGGTTAAGTTGTGCTACTAAAAACCAATGAAATTCAGTAAAAAAAACTTTGTTAAAGGGACGTTATGGTTCAAAGTAAAACCGAAAAACCCCATAAATTTGCTAGCTATGGTAAACTAAGCAACCATAACTCGCGCCACCACCGTGCATTGCTAAGACTAACACCCAGGACATCAAAGATGACATCACAAATGCCATTGATGACATCACTGACATCACATGTTCATTTATTTTTCATGAAAGTCTTTACAAGGGATTCATATTATAATATTGACAAAAAAGGGTCAAGGATCATTGGAATAAATATCATGAGCTATGTAGTGCATTAAGCAATGCATTGATATAAATAGCATTCTATTATGAAGTTCTTTACAGTACAGTAAGCTACTCATGTATAATCATAAGCATTGTGTGCAGCATACATGATGGAAGTGCAATATTCATAATCTTCCCATGTTGAATAGTGAAATGATAAATGCTTTGTTATTAGAGTTTGCCGTACTGTCCAACGTGTAATAAGTATCTAATAAAACCCACTTACTACATGATTTCATTATGACATATAAAACCCAAAGACAGAACAATACATATGAGTATATAAAGGGAAAGTGAAGTACGCAAAAAAAGCAGCAGTAGAAACAGAAAGTGTTCATAACCTAACTGATTATCTTTATGCACAGAAATGATTGCGCTGCAAACTACTACTTCCCTTTGTAAAACTATCACATGATCTGACTGCACCCTAAAGAAAGTAATCCAAATACAAATATGACCATATCCAGAGAAGGTACAGTAATAAAAAAAATAGCAAAACAATAAGAAAGTGTTAATAACCTTACTAATTCTCTTCATACACATAAAGTATTGCTGTCTTTCAAGTGTGTATTTTCCTTATGTATATGTTCCATATACTGTGAGTGCACCCTAAGTGAATTATTGTAAGAACATATTAGAAGTATAAGTGTACAAATATAGTACTTTTTGAATTTTTTGTTCCTAACTATTACTGGCCAAGATATATCACTACAGGAAAAAAGAGTGAGTCAGACATGTAATGTCATCAGTGATGTCATCAATGACATTTGTGATGTCATCTTTGATGTCCTGGGTGTTAGTCTTAGAAATGCACGGTGGTGGCGCGAGTTATGGTTGCTTAGCTTACCATAACGAGCAAATTTCAGGGGTTTTTCGGTTTTTCTTTGAACCATAACGTCCCTTTAACAAAGGTTTTTACTGAATTTCATAGGTTTTTAGTAGCACAACTTAACCATAACGGCCCTTTAACAAAGTTTTTTTTACTGAATTTCATAGGTTTTAGTAGCGCAACTTAACCATAATGTCTATGAACATCTGACTTCATTGCTCACCTTCCGGAGGATGCCACATGACCATATGCTTGTGCACAGCATGATGACGTGTCCGAGAACCCATACGCACTTCACAATAACATCTGTGCTTCATGGATAGTTTGGAAATACATTTTCTACTGATGTAGGAACTTGCAACTTCAACATTTCCCTTGCACAGCTCCAACACCTATTCATACTCATCCATTAACAATCTAGTACACAGTACACACTTTTTGCAAAACGGCTATTTACGTTAAAATGACATCAGCTAATGCCATCTCTTTTCCCCAAGAGACACCACCACTGCTGTAATCAAGCAGCATGAGAAGCACTGCCCCAGAGGCTGGCCAACTCTTTGATAGTCTGTCGCGGGACACTTGGCCACAAGGCGGTGATGAGGTCACATCATTCACATTTGGCCCACCTCTTTTTGAATGATTTTTTTGAATCGCTCTTAATTCCTGGCTTAATTTAAATACAAATGCTTTGTCCTGGGGAGGTGATGGTCACGTTTTTTAACTGCAAACATGACTATCATGACCCCAGGAACAAAGCATTAGCATTTGAATTAAGGCAAGTGTCCGAGCATTACAGCTCGACCTGTAGGCTCAAAAGAGGTGCCCAGAGAAAGAAAGCAGCAGGCGGCAGCGCTGTGCTGAGCAGATGGCCACTTCAGTTTGCAGAGTGGCTGTGCTGGAGGCAGGTTGGCCGACACAAGTCGGGACAACCTACGTCACTTTGCTAACAGCGGGACGGAGTCCCTAATTGCGGGACAATCCTGCGAAATCGGGGACACTTGGCCACCCTACTGCCTCTACCTTAGAAATAACACAGGCACAACATTTTCCCCTTTTCCATCTGCCCCTCCATATTAGTGTTTGTTGCCTCTTTGTCATTTCCGTCCCCACCTTTCGTTCTTAGCTCTCCTGCCAAAAATAATCCATCCAAAAACAAAATAAATGTTCCTTTAGGAACCATCTTTCACAGTTAAAAAATAGAAGTAAAAAAACAACACATAGACTCCATCTACTTTGTATTTCTCAGTAAAATACATAGACGCAACAAGATTTTCCAACATTTCCATTTGCATTTTTTGTTATAGTAATGTGAATATTGTAGCGTTCATGCGCCGTTCCAGGGGCTGGAACGGTGGATAATGGCCCAGTAGCCCTAGTAATCAGCCCAAGTGAAGCGAGTGTGGATAACGAGGTCTCTGGACCATTACCCCGCATTTCAGCCCCTAAAATGGGGGATGCACGCCATTACCAGCCTAGGTTTCCAAAGCGGTAACCCGTGCTACTAAAAAATAGGACTTCTCATCTTATATTGGGACGCGGTGTCCCGGTTAAGGAGTAAAATCCTTTTCCAAGATGGCCACCATGGAAAGGGAAAGCGCCAGTTCCATACAGGTCCCATCTTCCCTTTCCATGGCAGCCTCCAAAAGGGAAGAAAAAAATCCTCTAACCATATTAACATAAGCACATTTGTCTTCCCTTTCAAATCTATCCTAATTGCGAATAACTTTAGGACAAAGCCAGTCCCAGGTGGACATGATCACTTCAATACTATGTTTTGTCCCTTCTGGTCATGGCCAGCAGCCACATTGTCAGGATCTTGGCCTTATACCATGACCCCGACATTCGGGCCACTGCTCATGACTACAGCCTACTCCCCAGGCACTAAAAAAACCATGCTTCTCGATCCTTGCCAATGAGCCTTGCGTAAATTTGCTGTAAATCCACCCACGTTTTATTTCTTCAAAACTGTCAAAATAATACACAAATCAATCATCATATAAACTGTGTACAAAATTCCAACAAACTTTGTAAACTCATTCGAAATTACGTCTGAAATATTCCAACAATGATCATCACCCCTCACCTCCCCAAACATTATTGCATAAGTTTCACAAGTGCAATGCTCACAAAATATTATTGTCCCGAGGGTTTGACCATGTAATTTTGCACATACGTTGATTTATCGCAAACATTTCGACATCAGTTTACCGCATTTGTCCTCTTTGAGAAACGTACGAAATGTGGCAACAGGGTGCGTCCATCTTGTGCTATTGTTAACCATTGCTGCATCGGCCTAAGGTAAACTGGCCGGACGTCACTAAATCATATGCCCCGCTTCTAACCGCCTCATAACCATCCCTAGTTATAATGAACACCTTTCTTAGTGACGTTCCTCTTCAGCATAGTCAAATGCGCCCATAACCACCTACGTGACGTGACGAAGAACCCAAAAATCAACACACAGCGACTAACAACATACCACGTCACAATTCAAATTATTAAACCGCTCTTTAAAAGAAAACAATAACAGTATACAATTTGTAAAGTACTTTTATTTCACAATAAACTCTCAGAGAATAGCCGACTGTTCCCATATTCAATCAAATTGCAAATTTGTTTCTTCGCTCTTGATCGAAAATGTTAATTGTGAGACACACGTTCTTCTTTTTCCATACACAAAGTGTTCGTTTTTGATGAAGGAACCGCTTTGGTCCCACAGTCAATTCCAGGATGTCTGCATCAACTTACGCCTAGACCACCATAAAAGATGTTATGTTACTCCTAATCGCTAGTGCAGCGTACGGACACATGGGCCCTGGCCGATCATCCCACAAAACAGTCACAGTAATCCACCCGTTCACGACTACGTGCACCTGACGAATGAAGAACCCATCAGTTGGCATCTGGAATCCATGGCAATCGCAGTAAGGCAACATGCAGCTATTTGGAAAACAAAAAAGATAATATGTATCAATACCCAACCTTTATTACACTTTATTGCAATATATGTATTATTTTCTTAATTCGGCATAGAGTTTAAACTAACGATTAGCACACACATCAAACAATCTCAAAAAATATAAAAAGAACCTAGAAACGGATAGACAATTCCATATAGGCATAGATGACATTTTAAAGAAATATTAGCATTGAACCTGGGTGAATCTATAGTCGACAAACGCCTACATTCTGCACTTCCCATAAGCACATAAAAAAGACAACCACACAGAAAATAGTACTTGAGTTACATTGCCAAAATTAATTTTCAGAGAATAATAGGTTAAAGCTTGTTCCGGTATACAGTCGTCAAAAGCAAACTTACATAATAATCACCGTCTCCACTGTATTTGCGAAAATCAGTCTGTAATGCTCAATCCGCTTGCATCAAAGAATCTTCATGAACTGAATTCACATGTTCCGTACACACTTTTTGAATGCATAACCTTATCAAATGTTCTTTATTACAAACCTCCTCTCACTGACTGTTCACGAGAAAATCCCTTTCTCTCAAGGTCAAAAAACAATTGACCCTTCTACTTTCTGTCCCATGCGTGGGCTGCCTTAGCTCGCAACCAAAAAATCAAAGTTGCTGACCTTCACTCAGAATCTAAATACATTCTCACTTTGCAACAACACGGCTCAATGCACCCATGAGAACTCGTATTGTCATACACGTGCACGGCCGCTGTTTCCATCAAACACTGCAGGTAGCTGCCTCAGATGCCAAACTCTAGGGGGCACCAATCTGACTCCAATATTATTTTACATACATTGTAACACAGACACATTACTCCTTCACCGGTAGTGTACGCACAATATATTGAGAAATACCTCCAAATAGGGTGGCCAACTTTGTCACATCCCTTTGCGGGACAAAAGGTGGTGATGATGTCACGGCGTCATTTACCTGGAAAAATGAATGCATTGCACCCGAAGCTATGACATGACCAGCCTGCAAGCCTGTCATGTCAGTAGCTGCGGTTGCAATGCAATACAATAAGACTCTTATTTACAGATTAGCTGCCACTTGGCAGCCACTGTTATTCCCATTCGCGGGAAATGTATGTATATGACCCCCCTCCCCGCTTGGCCCCAACCCCCAGCATGACTAATTGTGACTCCTAAACAAATTGTGCTCGAACAGAGCAAGTCGGGACCACCAGCGTCCCGCAGACCCACTCGGCAAACTGCGCAACACAGGTGCCAATTGCAGGACCATCCCGCAAATTACGGGACAGTTGCTCACCCTACCTCCAAATATACCGTATGACTTTCGTGACAAAAAAACACCACTTTTTTGCTTCTTGCTGCCACATCCCGTCCCATCCTCACCAACCCTCTCCTCCCCAGACAGTATTTGATAAGTTTAACAAGTGCAATGTTGTGGTTTTTTATATGTTTTTGCAGCGATGTCAGCAGACACCAAAACACGGATCAAAGATGGCGGGCGCATCGGAACAATCTGACGCACTTGACGTCCTTCACCATCCAATGAGCGAATGCGTCACATGTCCGTGGACATGACGCGCCCGATTACCCAATCGATGTCCTGCCCGCGGAGCGAACAGTGAAGTGTGTCCGTGGAGCGGACATAGATATCACTAATTTTTTGAGACCTACTTTTTGATTGTTTAAAAAAAAACTACTGGATGGATTTTCACCAAATTTACAAAAGCACGCTTTCAGGTCCAAACCGCTGCTCCTGCCGCAAAGTTTGTGAAAATCCGTCCTGCGGTTTGATCTGTAGCCGTGCGCAAAAGTTTTCCCCCATTCAGTCTATGGGAAAAAAATAAGTTTTGGGACCACCCCCATAACTTTACCCCCCCTGGACCAAACCTCACCAAACTCTGGAAAACAATTCAGACTGGACCATATACTCTTTTTGCAAAGTTTGGGAAGGATTACCCATTTGAAATATCTTTTTGTCACATGGAATGCCTTTATAAATAGCTTAGTGATTTAGCTATATTAGCTCTTCGCATTAAAGTGACATGTGCAATAGCAGCATATTACCTTCACAGAATAAGATGTCAAGTGCATTTCTTTATATTCAGACTCTAAAGTGCTAAGTGCATTAGCAGCATTGGCTCTTAAATTTAAAGTGACGAGTGCAATAGCAGCATATCATGTTCTTATAATAAAATGTCAAGTGTATGTCTTAAAAACCAGGGTTTCTCCAGTAGCATATATCGCAAATCTATCGTGTTGGATGACTAATGTCAATCCTTAAACTCTTGTTTCATATATTAAAGTGAGGATGTCTGTAGAGAAACATTGCTAACAGCACTTTGAAATATTCCAAACACATAGTGTGTGTGGCTATTGTGGCAATTATCTGGAACCCAACCAGACTGTCTGCATAGAGTGTCTCTATAAGGTGCTCAGTTCATAGACAGTGTTTGCTCTTGAGTCTGCAATGACACAAGTATTGGTAGCATATTATTCACATCAGTTATTCCTAGCATGGGCTTTAGATAAGCACCCCCTCAGTGATTTTGGGCTATTAGTCGACACTGACCACAATGTATAAATATACAGCATCCTTAAAATATGAATGTAATAACCTACCCCTGATCTCTATTCATCTAACCCTCATACAAAGTTTTGTTGAAATTATATTTCATTCACAACAAGTGTACTAAAAGCAATCACAAATAACACATTCAAATTGTACATTAAAAAAGCATTGAAACATCTACTTGATTTTTGCCATTCATCGAAGCTAGAAATTTTGGCTTCGTTCTTTGTTTTCGATTTACCGGATCAGCATCAGAACCCTACGGTAAATGAGTTGAAACTTATTTCATGGACACACATAGTTGCTATCTAGGTTTTTCTGTCATAGTAGATTACTGGACGGGGAACATGAGCATTGTCTAGCAGCCCAGAAAGGTGTACAATTCTTTGTCAATGTTATGCCCATTGGGCTGTTTGCTTTGGAAGTCCAGTATGCATCTAGTTTCTTTTTGTCTGAGCAGCTTCTCTTTGTCGCCTCCCCTTGGGCCCATTTCTATTTTGTATACGCCAAAGAATCTGAAGCTGTCTATTTCTTTGTTGTGGCATTCATATAAGTGTTTATCCATTGGGTAATTCGCATCATTATGTAAAATGGCACGCACATGTTGTTGTATGCGATTTTTCAACTTGCATTTCGTGCTGCCAATATACCATTTTTGGCATGCACAGGTGAGGGTATAGACTACATAATCTTCTTTGGCCATAAAACTTTGGACCAGAATGTCTTTGAATGATCTATTCCTTCTGAAGGTGACCTCTGGGGGAGGTTTGAGGCTATTGGCCAGGTCTGGATCAGCTAATAGTATATTCCAATGTTTTTACAGAATGTGTTTAATTGTTTGCGCTTGGCTGTCAAACGTGAATATAAACCTTGTACTGTTTTCCCCTTCTGATTTTTCTTTGTTGTTATTTCCAGCTAGTAAAGTTTGTCTCTCAATTAGTCTAGCTTTGAGAAAGGCTCTCTCAATTACTTTTTTGGGATACATCTGCCGTTTGAAACCTGTGACGAATTCCCTATAGGGGACACTCCAGATAAAAAATGTTGGGTGTCCGCTGTGTGCATGTAATGGAGCATTAGAGCCAATCTTTTTCCTATGCAGCTTGCAGGTTATTTTGTTGTTGACGATTCTGATATTCACATCTAGAAAGGTGATAAGTGTCCGACTGTGAGTTTCAGTAAATCTTAACTTTTTGGTATTTTGGTTCAGTTTTTTGACATACTCTAACCAGCCCTTAACAGTCCCTTGCCAGATGATGAATAAATCATTGATGTATCTGAGCCACAAAACCACATTCTGTGTGTATTCCTGATTAGTGTCTGACCATGCCTCAAGCTCCTCCCATGCCCCATCATCAGATTAGCGTACAAAGGCGCAAAAGTTGTTCCCATTGCAGTCCCCTGTACCTGCTTAAAATACTCATCATTAAAGAGGAAGACGTTATTTGTTAGGCATAGGTCGATCATTTGCATCACCATCTTGGTGTGTTTCAAAAAGTTCAAAGATTTGGAATTTAAATAGTGTAGGCATGCTGTTTTACCATCCTCATGTCCAATGGATGTGTATAGCGAAACAACATCCATTGTTGCCATTAAGTATTCTGTTTCCCAGGGAATATCTTCTATTTTGCACAAGAAGTCTGTAGTGTCTTTGATGTATGAAGGAAGTACAGAAGCAAAGGGAAACAATACCTCATCGATGTATTTGGATACATTTTCCAATGCTGAGCCTATTAGGCAAACTATGGGTCTCCCCGGGGGTTTCTTCAGGTGCTTATGGACTTTGTGTAGAAAATATATGGTTGGAGTTATGGCATTACTGATCCGCAAAAATGTTGATGTTTCTTCTGATATAAAGCCCATTTCTTCATATTTCTCGAGAAACAGTTTCACTGTTTGTTCTAATTCTTACATGGGGTTTTCTTTAAATCTCGCATAGCAATTAGTGTCATTGAGTTGTTTGTATGCCTCCCTAATGTATTCATTTTTGTTTTGTAGGACTATGTTACGCCCCTTATCTGAAGGTTTTATGATGCAATTCTTCAGTTCCTGAAGGTCTTTCAATGCTTTTCTTTCATTTACTGTCAGGTTATCTTTGTGTGTTAGGTTTTTGGATCTTCAGCGTAAACTTTTTAAGTCCTCTATAACAAGGCTTTGAAACTCTTCAATGTTGCTCCCCGTATTTGTTGTCGGATTGAATTTTGATTTAGATTTCAAGTTACTTTTGGCCATCCAATCTGTATTGATCCCTACTTCTGTGAGGTCAATCGGTAGAGTTTCTCCTCCCATGTCAGTCCCTTTCTCGAGTTCCATAAGGTCGGTAAGTATGTCCAACTCCCTTCTTGCGGTTTCTGTTTTTCCTATTTGTGCTTCCCTTTTGCGTTGTTGCCATCTATTGTTTGCAAAGAATTTCCTGAGTCGAACCTGTCTGATGGAATGGTCCAAATCTATCCTGGTCTCCACATAGTCATTTTTGGCGTTAGGACAGAAGTTTAATCCCAAACTGAGAACTTTTTGTTGAGTGGCAGTTATGATCAGACAGGTTTATAATTTTAAAGCTGCCATCGTTTTGTGTATCAGCCTCGCTCACTTGCCAGAGCGCAGAGATCTGGCCGGGGTATTGTTTTGTGAACTTCCTGCTCCTTTGTCCCCTCCTTGTTTGTTTCGGCCGCCTCTCCCTTTGCCCTGATTTGCATTTCCACCTCTTTTTTGTTTGTTCGTTTTGCTGTCTTGGCGCAGCAAGTGCATCTCGTCTAAAAATTTAAATGGACTTGTGGTTCCTCTGTGTCGCTCCCCGTTAGGTCTGATTCTGACATTGAGGAAATTTCACTCGCGCTTGTTGTTATTGCTTTGGTGGTCGTTGTTGGTATTTTGAGGGATGCTTGTCTTAGCTGATCAAACCTTCTTGCGAAGGTATACACTCTCCCTGTTTCATAATCTTCCTTGCCTCTGAGAAACTTTCTTTGTTTCCTTTGTTTAATTTCTTCCTCGTATTCTAGCAAATTTTTTTCCATTGTGCCTTTAAGTTTTTTCCCATCACCAGTTTCTGCTATTGATTTCAGTTTCTCTTCCACTTCTTTTATTTTTTCTAGCAATCCTGTGCTGTCACTGCCTGCATATTTAATAAGCAACAGTAGGAAAGTTTTTGAGCATTCATTTGTGGTTTCACTCCATTCTTTCAACATAAGTGGGTCCTGTTCTTCAAAGGATGGAATTGTTATAATCCTCAGACCCCTTGGTATTCTGCTAACTTCTACATAATTTTGTAATTAATGTTCCTCCCACCATTTGCTGACTTCCTTACGTTGTAATTTTTCTAGTTCTTTTAACGGACCGATCTCACTGTCATTTTGAGGTATTGCTTCTGTGGGTATATCTTTTTTTGTAGTTTTCAGTGTTTCATTAAAAAGTGTGAGGGCTTGTGCCCGCCGTGTTGCTTCTTTGTGCACTTGGGAGTTTGCCATGTTTAAAAAATCCCTTTAAGGAAGATGACAATGGTTTGGACACTACGGCTTCCCTGTTGGTTTGTTGTCTGTTATTTCCACACCATTGGGAAAAGCAGGGGCTGCTTTACTATGGAACTTAAATTCAAGTCCAAATAGACTTTTCAAGTCATGTTACTCTTCTGAGGAATACAGGATTACAAATACCATCTATGCACACCTTACCGCTTCCCAGTGCAATCTCTGTACTTACCCCTGAAGCTCTGCCTCGCCGCCTGTTCTCCAACCTGCGGCAACGCGTTGCTAAAGGGTTTTCCAGCTGCTGCCCCGTGTTAGCGTTCCTCACTGTGTTGAGGTAATCTGAGCAGCAACAGGACATACAGTCAACTTCTCCATGTTAGCCGTGCGCTCCTCCTCCAAAATCGACACTGGTGCTAAGCTCCACGCCGACACGTTGCGGCGTGCGACACGTTGGCAATTCTACCTTTAGGTAGAGAATTTGAGCTGCACTCTCCACAGTTCCTTAATGGCCCATCCAGGTTAGAAAAAAGTTTGGGTCCAAACCAATGTTTTCTTTCATTCCTTCATTAGTTTTGCAGGGAAAAGTATGTAACGTTTAAAAAACATGGAAATCCGTACCAAAAATAGAAAAAAACAATATACAGGTCCTCCCAAGTGCAGCACTACCAGTGCTGAGGCGTTCACGCATTTCGCGGCTACCTCGCCGCTTGCTCACAACAATTTGCCTCATTGTCATGGAACCATTTTAAAACATGAGGGAAGGGGTAGAGAGGAAGGGGAGGAAGAAGGGTATCCACAACAATAGTAAAAGGACCAGTTTTGTCTTTACCCAGACACTCGAATCCTGTGTCGGCCATTTTAGCCTGGTGTGGGTTCCCATAAAATCGATAGGTGTGTGCAATTACTTTTAATGCTCTACCACATTTGGTGCCTGATGTTTAGGTGTTACATGCATTTACAATGTAGCTTTTCAGCCTCCATATGTGACGGAATATCCTTCCTATGTGCATTTGTGAATGAAACGAAAGTAACAGCAAAATGCGGGTTGTTGCAGTTATTTTAAATCGTCTGGTACCCATTTGAAATATCTTTTTGTCACATATATAGGGGTGGGGTAAGACGTTAAAACGGGTGGGTAGGGCGTTGGGGTGGGATTATAAAGGAAGGGAAATGGGGGCTTGGAGGAAACCCCCAAATTAAAAAGAAAATTGGTATTTTTTTGTTAAAAATGTTTAGATAAAAAAGTTTTCGTTCATTTTGAATTCACTAAAATCACATGTAACCGTAATAGACTAGTGTGTCGCCTCTTCACGATTTCCATTCACTACCTTCTATCTTGATTAACTCTTTGCTTCTCATTAAGGCTGAGTGACACTCCATGCATTTATATTGTATCTACATCCAGAGGAGTTGCTAGGTCTGGAAAAGACCCGGGGCTAAGCTGATGTCGGAACTGTTGGGACTGGGGGCTAGCTAGTCTTTTGGCTGTAGCTCCAGGGATTCTATCCGGGGCTACAACCAAAGGATCAGGGGCTATAGCCCCCTTAGCCCCCCCTAGCAACGCCCCTGTCTACATCATATCAACACAGTTATATTGCTGTGTGTGTGCAAATCTAAAAATGTATCATTTTATACAAATAACCCTAAACGTAACATTCATCCCATTGACATTAACTACACAATATTCGTGCCAATCTACAACATCGCCGTCACCCTAGTCCCCAATATGGCGCACGCAATTCAAAATTTTCTTTACCCGTGTGACCTTTATGAACTACCCCAACAACATCAAAAGGTAGTGATCTGGCACTCCCTCATGTCCTGGTGGAGCTATAAACGCAAACAAGAGATTACATACACATCAGACAGGGTGACCTATTGAAATAGGGAACACAACAGTCTGCAGCTGTTTTTCCAAACCGTAGACAACTACAATGGCTACAGCTTGGAAAACAATAGGACAAAGAATGTGCTAGAACTCTCCAGAGCCTTTTTCAAGTCTGCATCGAAATTCAGAGGTGTCAGGGAAGACTGGGGAGAGGCAGAAAAGGTAGGATCTTTACCATCATTTGGAACGCATAGCATCATGCTGTTGTGTGTTTTTCCATCCTGCAAGGGAGGTTTTCTTTCACGGGCAGCATGAAAAGTCGTCCTGTAGCTAAAACCTTGACTGGAAAATGAGACTCCACGTGTATCTGCAGCTTGAGACAGCAGTAGATAATGCCAAATTAATGTAAGTATATATTCCGGTGCATCTCAAGGGACACCTCTGAGTAAGTGGAGCTCTTATAATCTGATCCAATAACATCTCACAAGCATGGTTGCCAGTGACGATGCTGTTACAGGACGGTTTAACTGCTATATTCTCTGAATAAACACAGAGCAACAGGAATCTCAAGAAAGGAGGATGTGCGGTGAGTAGAGGTGGGCGAAATTGCCGCCAGCGAAAAGCAATAGACGAAATTCGACACCAGTTCCCTTTCACTGGCCAGGTAGGTTTTTCTGCCGTTCCTGCACAGGTTTTGCCGTTTTTTTTAATATTTCCTTTTTATTGGAGTTTTCAGAACATAACAAAGCACAGAAACTGTAACATGAGAAGCCTGCCAATAAATTATTGACAGGGAACAAAACAGGGATGTCATTTCACCAAAATGCCAGGGGTAGCGGAAGTGACATCACACGACCCTTGACCACTAATGACATCAGGAAGTGATGTCATCTGACCCCACCCGAAGTGACTTCACAGGAAGCAATGGAACACGCCCTTTCACCCCTTGACCAAACAGGAAGTGGCATCACATAGCTTGTTTCTAAGTAGACTATGAAAAATATGGTTATGGTATCACTGTAATGTGATATACATTGCATACAAGAATGGATCACCATATCTTTCGTTAATATCAGTGCATATAGGCCCATATTACCAAATTACTGTGAATGCAAGCAGACGTCCTTGGCCAAACGATAATGATGTGTTATTATATACTTACACTTAAGTGCTTTATATAGAACAAATACACTTGCAATATCACCCAACCTGTACTTATTTATCAATCTCAGCCGGAAGAAAGGCTGAGTTGACCTTGCCGGGAGTCGAACCTGCACTTGCAGATCCCACACACATTGCAGCAGCAAGCGCTCTACCCACTGAGCTATCTTACTGGTTATAGCTACCAGAAAACCAGCCACTGCAGAAACAAAGAGCCACATGCTGCTGGCCACAACCCAGGAGCCTCAATAAAAAAAAAAAAACTGTTTTGAAGTATTTATTTTTTATTTTTAGGGGTAGCAAGGGAGACCACCGGGGTAACAAAGGAGACTTCAGGGGTCACCGTTGCGACATCTGACGACCTCTAAATGACGTCACTGGAGCAAAAGAAAAAAGAAAAACTGGGGAAAGTACAAGCAAATCAACTATCTGGCACAATGCAACTAATCCACAACAAGGAGTCCTCTGCAGGTCTACATCATAGGCTAGTATGGACGCCAAAACAACTTAGAAGAACCATACACAACCGATAACAACACTAAATTCAGCAAATTATTAAACGGTTACCAATCTATTACTATAACCCAAAACCATCAAATGCACATCGGGACAGTTTCCCCCTTCCCAAATGGCAGCATCCCCTTCATCTAGACGCTTTAATAATATTTCTAAACATGATATTGTACAAACGTGTGGGGTCAACATCCACATAGGGCAGAGGGCTGCCTATATCTGAGGAGGGAGTTATAAAGTGTAAGACTTATCATTTTCTGTGCCGGTGCTCATGAGTATCGATTTTAAGAACTCCTCCGCCCTGTCTATCATAGGGGGTCATTACAAGTTTGCCGTTCTGTTCATAAAGTGCTGGTAATAAAGTCTAACAGCACTTTTATCGGACCGGCAAACTACATGTTTACGGATGGAGGATTTTCCTCCAGCTAAAAGCTGGAGGTAAATCCAACCCCTACTGGCAAAAAACTGATGGTATTACAGCAACGGTAACACTGCTGCTGGTAATACCATCAAAATCCCCCCATGGAGTCCTATGGGATTCCATGCAATGGAGATTTATCACCGGCGTCTGACCTCATTATATGCCGACATATCAGGCGCAGTAACGTTATTACCATTTGCCAGTATCCTGGTGGTATTACCGCCAAGATACAGGCAAATTCGTAATTACTATATGCTTCAAAAGGATTCAACCTCGTTACAGTTTTGGTAGTATCCTGAACAGTAAATTCATCGGGATGCCATCAAAATGGTAGTACCATTTACGCCACAGTGGCCGAAACACTGGTAAATCCCCATTAGGACTCCATTATGACTCCATGGAGGGGATGATGGAATTACCGGCACTGGAATTAGCTGTGCCGCTTATTCCGTCATTTGTTTGCAGGTGGGCACAAGATTTACCGCCAGCTCTTGGCTGGAAGTACACCAGGGAAACTTGCGTTTTGCTGGTGCGGTAAAAGTGCAGGTGCAGGAATTACCTGCAGTTTTACCAGCACTTTTGCAGCACCGGCAAAACTGTAATGAGGTCCGTAATCTTTTTTGTTCCATATAACCTGCAGTTTCACCAGGTGGAGTAGACCTGCCTTGAGTTCTTTATTAAGGAAGGATTTGTTTATGGCGCTCAATCTTTTCCTCATTTTCACAATAGCTGGCACTAAATCAGGGAAGAACTTCACCTTATGTTGTTGATATGTCAGAGTACCTTTTTTTTTTGGCTGCCCTCATTATTCTCTGTCTGTCAAGGGCATCAGATAATTTGATGATAAGTGTCAGCCCAGTCCAGAATCCTCTGTCTTGTTTGGTGCTCTGATCTTAATGCGGTACCACTTACCTACATATATAGGATTCTCCTCAACATCTAAATCTTGAACTTCTGGAAGCCAATTAGAGACAATGGCAATTCCCCTTTGCTCTTGTGGGAGGCTCAATGACTCGCATATACTTTGCTCTGAACACATCTTCTTGGTATTATAACCTATTCTCAGTTGCTCTATTCCCCATGAGCACCGCTTCATCTCTTTACTCATTTGTTTTGGGGCAAACTGGGTGCATTTATGTACAATTCTGAGGTTTTCTACTCCAAAGTGAATGTTCTCGATCCAAGTTGGAGCACTTTTTCGTTGAGTTTATCAAATTTATCTATCAAAAATTGCTTTACCGATTTTTCAGTACAACTTGGCACGAGAAGCACGGGATGCCATGAGGGAGAAGACGCCCTGGACGTTTCACCACTCGTCAAACCCTGCTTGTGTGCTGTACCCATGGTGCAATAAAGTCCTGGTGTGTTGATTTCATTTTTTCCCTTATTTTCCCAAATGCCATTGTTTTGACTTCAGTGCATACTCCCCTGATTGTTATAATGCTGGATCCAATCCGCAAAGAGCACTCTTGCCCTTAGTGTGAATGGTACTGCTCTCATCAAAGATGGCCGCCGCAAGCCCTTTTTTGTGGTCAGAAATGTCCTTTTTCCTGATTTTTCTTTTTTGGCCCATAAAAAACGAGATTGCGAAAAAACAGAGTGTTGGGTGGGAAAAGGCCAGCAACTGACAATTTTGTTATGCATATGAAATTAGCAGATCGTGCATTTTCTTGCCCAGAATTTGCCACTTTTCCAGCAGAATGAAATTCAGCCATTTCACCCACCCCTAGAGGAGGCCTGAGAAGCTACCATTAACCTTTTAGTGCTTCCTCCTTAGCCAAAGGGTTGCAATACAGAGCTGCTTTTTAAACTATGTCAACCCAGACCTTTTGGCTATGTCCCAGAAAATCCTCTGACTTCTACACACGACCTCTGGACAGAAGTTTTCTCACTCACAGCCACGTTTCTAGAAGTGCTTTTGTTTCATGCACAGCAACGCGAGTGTCCCCTGATGCAGCAAGAAACAACATCTGTGGCCCGAGCCATCCTAGAAGAGCAATCTTCACCAAAGGACCAAGGTGCCCCGTGCCTGCTCAGGGCTATTTGAATTGAGGATCTGAGCGCACAGAGCTCCTTGCATCCTAGAGCAGCCACGTTCCATCGCTTGAGGGTCAATCAGTGGGGAATTAGCGCTGATTGCGTTATCCCTTTAATGCCTGGATGTCATCTGCATCTTTAAGGAAGCAGACTCAAAGGGGTCAAACACTATCTGAACAAAGCTTGGGAGGACACATGCACCGGTTGAGTGATGGCCAAGAGTTATGGAGTACCATTAGGATATGGCAAGTGCAAAGGACCTACCGCTTGCTTTTCTGTTGTAGAAATAGGCCTGGATACAGTTACACTGGAATCACGCCTACCGGTCGCTTTCAGGGAAATAGTGAGAGTTTGCATTACAGAGAAAAAAGGCAGGACTATGGCAGGTCAGGTCCCTCATTGGGCATTTCACCTTTGGCACCAGAGTAATTCTATTGGGCAGGTTATTTTCGAGAAGGTTGGGGAGGGGCATTGCAGGGTTAAAGCATATCCATCAGTTAACTTGACTGAGGACAGAGAATGAGGTCAGGGTATAGGGCGTGTTCTTAGTCAATTTCAACAGGGTATCAGCTGGAACATTTCACCAAGGCATCAGGTAGCATTGGCTTTGAGGCTATTTTTGGTAAACAATTATTTGCCATGGGTTGGCTGGTGAGTTGCACGAGAAGCTAGAGGGCTTCAAGATTAATTTATATGATATGGCATTTATAACGCGCCTATACACAAGTGTTACCTGTATATGTTCCCCGCCCTGAAAGCTGTCACCATTTGGGGTGGATCAGCTAGCCAACAAAGACACTATTTTGGTCCGGCTCGTCCATTGTAAAGGTACTGAATAAAATGTCTCTGCAGTGCCCTCATATTCTGCCACTGTAAAGGGCAATTATTTTGCTCTGTCTCAAAACATCTCTAGGTGAGATGTGCTGAAGGGTGCAAGATTGATATTGCTGACGTTTTGTCTCATTTTAAGGGGGAAAGGTTTCAATCATTGAAGACAGAAGTGGAAGAGGAGTTGTTCCACCCAGACTTTGGAATTTGGGGCCCCTCAGCAAGATGTCTTGGCAGTGGATTCCCTATCGAAAGTTCCAAAAGCAAAATACGAGGAGGGTATCTATGATTTCGGGCAATGGTGCAATTTAGAGAGCCTAATAATAGTGCTTTGGTTAGAGGATGGCACAGGCGTAGGATTTAGCTTATAGGCATTGGGGAAGGGGAAAGGTAGATCTTCAGAAGGATTAAGGGTGGCAGCAGTGACCTTCAAAAGTCTGGATCGGGTCGCAGAGTCCCATTGGGTTCCTGGTGGATTCAACTTGTAGAGAAAAGTCAGGGCAGGCGGATCGGTAAAGCATTAACAACCGGGCAAGGGCTTTTGCCCAATTTACAGGGAGAGTGCAATGGTGCTTTCAAAGTGGTGTTGTTCAAATGAACCTTTTCATAACCCCTTTTAGGGGCCACTCGAGTTAGTGAACTAGCAATCCCTGTGAAGGCAGTGGAATCCTTCAACGGAAGGGATTGCTTGGTAAAGGCGGCCTGCTGGTACATAAAGATCTGCGGCTACTGACAGTCTATCACTTCATCAATGTATTGAAAATGTGTCTGGGTTGTATTGGATTTGTGTTCCGAATTAGGGCATAATAAGAGGCTGCAGCAACAGGCCTGTGGGCGAAGCAACATAAAAGATAGGGCACTGGATCTCAGCCTGCTAGAGGTGTTATGTTCGCCTTCTGCACAAGCCACTGTAGGGAATTCCACTACCAGTACTAAAGTAGCTCAGCCACCTCCTTGGGGCAGCTGGTCACCTCCAACGGTTCCCAAAGGAACTCCCCCACACTCACTTTCTCCCGGTGCTTTTGAGGTGTGCAGTTTCTGGCCCCTGGCAAGGAGGAGTTTGAATAGGCAGTTGTGGCAGCAATTATGAATAGTGAGCATCAAGGGCCCCAAGAAAAATGGAAACAGAAAATGGTCCCCTCCACCCACCGCACCCTTCATGAAAGTGCTTTGGGACATTGCACCAATAAGATGGCAAGCCTCTTGGTGGAAGGCAGAGAGCAAGTCAAGCTCTTTGGGTGGAATGTGAAATGCCTGTTGAATTGGGAATATCTAGTATCTAAGGTAGTGTAGTTGCTGTTGCCTGTGTATTTTCTGGGAGTGCTATCGGCCATGGGATTAATGGCGTAATGCCTTTGCTGGTACCAGTTGAGGCACTTGGGCTGGTGACACCAAGGTCTTCAGAGTGGTTAAGCACCTGTTTGCCCACCAACCAGGGTAAGGTACGCTGAGCTACTGAAAATGAAGGGTCCAGTAACACTCTCTTATCCGTGGTAAATAAGATGCTTCTTGGCTACCCACCATGGTTTAAAAACAAATACAAATACAAGTGAATCAGAATCAAGATAGGTCGACAAGCTCCTGTTTGTGTACCTCCAACGGTTGGAACAATTGAGTGAAAATTAATAATTTTACTCATTAAGGAATACATAACTACAGGTAGGCCACAGTGAGGACACTAAAAGCATTCATGATCAGGAACCATTGATTGACCCAAAACATTTCAAAGCCCCTTGTTGTCCCTTGAGGTGGCCACCATCTTGGCAGCAGGTGCTCTCTTCAAGGGGGCTTTTCCTCCTATTAATTTGGCCCCATAACCTTCATAATATTTGACTGGACACAGCCTTTTTATTATTATTATTATTATTATTATTATTATTATTATTATTATTATTATTATTATTATTATTATTATTAGGGTATTTATTGAGCACATGTCAAGAACCCCACTCCTGTGCGAGTAGCTGGGGCATATACTGTTGCCAAACTGCCTAACAGACATAAATGCCTTTATTTCAGGGCCCTCCTGTGTCCAAGGTGCAGGCAAATGACTTGGGACCAGCCCTCCTGGCATAGAAGTCCACAAACACCAGAAAAGAAACAGAAGACTACATTTCCCAGAGGCCCCGCGCGACCGCGAGCCTCTGGGAAGCTTTGGGACCACGCCCGATCAATCGCGCATGCGCGCAGAACCCGCACGGATCCCCGCTTGCGCTACAGACTCTTCGCCGGAGAAGACGTGTCTCCGTGGGCTCCTGCAGGCTGCTGTCAGCGGGGCCATTCCCCGCCTGCGAACACTGCAGGCCCCGCTGCTTGCTTGAGATAAGTGCTTTCACTCATTGGTTGGGAACGAGGGCGTGTGGGGAGTTTTGGTGCTACTAACCCGCTCCGACTCGGGGCCTTGAAACACCACGGATTGGGCTCCGGCACCGGCACCATTAACCCTTGGTTGGCAGACTCGCATGCCGGACTCCAATATTGTAGTGAACCGAGGCACCCGGCATCGTCAACCCTTGCTTGGCAGAGCCGCATGCTGGATTCTATGTTGTAGCGAACCGGCACCATTAACCCTTGATTCTTAAGGTTGCACGCCGCATGCTATGTCTAACGCTGTTAAGCACCAAGCTCATAGGTGTCTCATTTCTTGTAGTGGCAGAACGCCGGCTACGTGGCCTCGTTAAGGAACATTGGAGTGATCGATCCATGACAGAATCCCGTACTTCTGAAGCTAAGTGCTTAAACCTTTGTGTGATCAAAATGCTCTTGTGTTAATGTTTTGGGGGCATTTACCTGTGTATCTGAATCTATGGGAGCTCTCTGAGTAATACGCTATGGTCAAATCTAAGAATCTATGTATGTATGAATGTATGAATGTGATATGGTATTGTCTAATGCATCCAAGCCTAGAGAAGTAATCTGGGTGTTGGAATTGGTAAGCACGAGGAAATGCAAGGTGCATGAATCTGGCAGTATCTGAGAGTCCACGGATAGCCCAGGAGGGCTGAACCTTATTTTCCCTGAACTACCCCAACCCTATCCAAAACCTCTCCCTTTCCCTCAACCCGGTTTACCTAATACCCCCTACCCATCCAAACCAGCGGACCCTAACCCTCTTTCCCCGGCGGGTCGCGGATGCCTGAGTGTTGAATATCTCAGGCGCCAAGACCCAACGGGGAGGCAGGTGTACGTGCTACCTCCGCGCAAGACAACGTACCTGACAGGAGCGCAAGCCCAAGTATTGCCGAGCGCCTGGGTAGCACGTCGCCATGGAGGAGATTTTACATGCCCTACGTGATTTAAAACACGAATTGCAAACTACTCGCCATGATTATGCAAACTTGGCGGGTCAGGTCCAAGCCCTTACGGTGCAAGCCAATGCCCAAGCTATTCCGTTGCCTCCGCACCCAACTCCACCTGCCCCAGTCCAGGTATCAGTGACCACGGAAGCCCCTATTCCCTTGTCAGCCCCCGAAAGGTATCATGGGGATCCACATAAATTCAACCAGTTCATCATGCAATGCCAGTTGCACTTTATTACTAAGCCAAATGTCTTTCGTACCTCCCAGGCTCGTTCGGCTTTTGTGATCTCTTACCTTGGGGGGGACGCTGCATCTTGGGCTACACCGTTAGTGTCTAAGGACGATGAGCTTTTATACCAATGGGACATGTTCCTTGAGGAGTTTGGGAAGATTTTTAATCGTAGGGCGGCGACTCTGATTAAAGATCGAGAGCTTCTTACCTTGCGTCAAGGAGGCAGGGACTTGGTTTCTTATGTCACTACGTTTAACAGGTTGGCAGTAGAAACGGATTGGCCCCAAGAGAAACGCCTGGCCTTATTCTACCAAGGGCTGCGGGACGAAACTAAGGACCTCATAGCACAGGTTGATCCCCAACCAGAAACGTGTTCAGCCATGATTGACTTAGCCTTGCGGTTAGACCAAAGGCAGAGTGATAGGAAACTAGACAGGAAGAAATGGGAGGCAAGGCCCCTACTACGACTAGATCCACAGGTCAGAAATACCAGAGTAGAGAAGCCCTCCGAAGAACCTATGCAGGTAGGAACAGTGCGAGGCCCTCTCAGTAAGGAAGAAAAAGACAAGAGGCGTCGTGAGAGGCTCTGTCTTTACTGTGGAAAGGGAGGACATTTTGTTCGAGATTGCACCAGCAAGCCTAAGGGAGAGCAATCGGGAAACGAAAAAGCTCGCCTGTAAGGGTGGCCCCGGCGAGCCAATCTGAAGACACCCCTAAGGTTCTCGCTAATATTCAGCAATCAAAATTCACACATGTAACAGTTTCCGGGCACATTGGTTGGGAAGATCAGCGTATACCAGTTAAGCTGATGATAGACTCAGGAGCTACCGGGAACTTCATTGACACAACCTTGGCACATCAGTTGGGTATTCCTCTAACCCTTAAAAAGCATGAGGAAGAAGTGAAATCCGTAGATGGATCACCCCTAATCTCAGGTCGCATAACTCAGCAAACCAGGTGGTTGCATTTGTAATGCGATGCGCAGCATCATGAGGACATCAGGTTCGATGTCATCGCAGCACCCCAATTTGGAATGATTCTAGGGTTACCTTGGTTGGGTACCCATAATCCAGACGTAGACTGGGTTCAAGCGTCGTTGTGCTTCTCATCAAGCCACTGCCTTAAGACCTGTCTGCATGTTGGGAAGGTGTCAACGAAGGAAGAACAAGTAATAGGAAGTACCGAAACTACGTTACCCGCAGTGTACGAGAGCTATAGGGATGTATTCAGTAAAACCGCTGCCGAGACCTTGCCGCTCCACCGAACCTTCGACTGCAGGATTGACCTAGAACCTGGTGCATCCATGCCTTGCAGCAGAATATATGCTCTAACAGAAGCAGAGAATGAACACTTAAAAGCCTACATCGAAACTAACCTAGCCAATGGGTTTATACGCCATTCTAAGTCACCTGTCTCGTCCCCCTTATTCTTCGTCCCAAAAAAGACCGGGGACTTGAGGACATGCATTGACTACAGAGCCATCAACCGTATAACCATAAAGAACAGGTACCCCCTGCCGTTAATATCCACTCTGTTGGATCAGGTGCGAGACGCTAAGATATTCACCAAATTAGACTTACGAGGAGCCTACCATCTTGTGCGGGTGCGTGAGGGTGACGAATGGAAGACTGCTTTTCGGACCAAGTTTGGCCTTTACGAGTATCAAGTCATGCCATTCGGGCTCTGTAACGCACCGGCCGCTTTCCAGCACTTCCTGGATGAAGTTTTGCGGGGGTATCTAGACGTTTTTACCATGGTGTATATCGATGACATCCTTATTTATTCTCACAACCTGGAGGAACATCGAAAACATGTGGGAGCAGTCCTACAACGCCTAAGAGAACACCAACTCTACGCAAAACTAGAAAAGTGCGAATTTCATCAGTCTACTATAGAGTTCTTAGGTTTTGTTTTATCCCCAGACGGCATCACCATGGACAATAAGAAGGTGAAGGCCATCCTGGAGTGGCCTTCTCCTACGTCAGTGAAGGAAGTTCAAACGGTGTTAGGCTTTGCCAACTTTTATCGACGGTTTATTAATGGGTTTGCAAAGATGGTGCAACCTATTACCCGTCTGCTCAAAAAGGGAATCACGTTCCTTTGGGATGCAGCTGCAGATACCGGTTTCCAAGCCCTGAAAAACGCATTTGCTTCGGCCCCTGTGTTGCTTCACCCAGACCCCAATCGCCCCTACATAGTAGAAACTGATGCCTCCAGCTACGCGCTGGGGGCAATTCTGTCACAAAGGGACAATTCAGGTCAACTGCATCCGGTTGCGTACTATTCGCGCTCGCTGCTTCCTGCAGAGCGTAACTATGTGATAGCAGACCGGGAACTTCTTGCAATTAAGGTGGCCTTCGATGAGTGGCGTCACTACTTGATGGGTGCTCGTCACACTATCACCATATTAACGGATCATAGGAATTTACAATTCCTGAAATCAGCCAAGGCCCTAAGCCCCCGACAACTACGTTGGGCGATGCTATTTGCTGAGTACGATTTTATTGTGACTTATCGTCCTGGAACTGAAAATAAGAAAGCCGATATCCTATCTCGTTACCCCGAACCAGATCCTAAAACACTTAAGGAGGAGGAACCAAGGCCCATCGTGCCTTCCGCACGCATCATAGGCAGCGTCACTGTGGATGATATATTCAATGACATTAGGAATGCAATGACTGCTCAGGAACTAGCACGATGGAATGACCCTAAGAATTCACGAACCATCAAAGAAGGACTTCCTTTCCAAGGTGCGACTTTATATTTACCTACCACAGCCATACAACTACAAGCTATTAAATGGTGTCATGATTCGCCATATGTGGGACACCCAGGGGTTGCGAAAACCTGCGAATTATTGAGGCGTCATTTCTGGTGGCCTAAGCTACGACGAGACGTCCAGCGGTATGTACTAAATTGTGAATGTTGCTTAAGGAACAAAGCGGACCATCAAAGACCTGCCGGAATGCTGCAACCATTACCGACACCACCAACGCCTTGGCATACTGTTTCCTTGGATTTGATTGTGGACTTACCCGCTAGCCATGGCCTCACCACAATTATAGTAGTAGTAGACTCTTTCAGCAAGCTGGCTCATTTCATACCTTGTAAGGGGGTTCCTACGGCCAAAGAATTAGTCGAGCTTTTCCTCCAAAACATCGTAAGGTTACATGGCATCCCTCATTGTATGGTATCTGATCGGGGTTCTCAGTTTACGTCTCGTTTCTGGCGGGCTTTCTGTACTTCAACTGGTATTGACATGAGACTGTCTACCAGTTACCACCCAGAAACAGACGGACAAACTGAACGAGTCAACCAAACACTCGAACAGTATTTACGATGCATGACCTATGATAATAATGCTTCTTGGGCTGATACTCTCTGGTTGGCAGAATTGGCTTATAATAATGCTGTACATTCATCTACCAAAATAACACCCTTTTATGGTACTTATGGTTATCATCCACGATTCCAACCTGTTCCCCATGGGGCTGTTGACATGGTGCCTGCGGCTCAAACACACAGAGAACACTTAGTAAAGATTTGGAAAAATATCCTTATAAATTTAAACAAAGCAAAACTAGCATACAAGAAGTCTGCTGATAAGAAAAGACGACCAGGCCCCCAGTACAGAATTGGTGATAAGGTCTGGTTGGCTACACGGAATCTCCACTTACATGGTCCCAAGAAGTTTCAGCCAAGATTTATAGGCCCATTCTTGGTAGAGAAAGTCATAAACCCAGTAGCTATCCGCCTAACTTTACCACCGCAGATGCGTATACACCCAGTGTTTCATGTGTCTCTCATAAAGCCGGCACCCACGTCCATCCACCTGAAGAGACCTCCCCCCATCGACGTACAGGGAAACCCAGAATATGAGATACAGTCTATTTTGGATTCACGTATACAACATGGGGTACTACAATATTTAATAGATTGGCTGGGGTATGGACCCGAAGAACGATCTTGGGAGCCAGCGACCAATGTCCATGCCTCTCGTTTGGTCCGACGGTTTCATGTCAACAACCCTGCCAAACCGGGACCTGTTGGGAGGGGGAGTACTGTCAAGAACCCCACTCCTGTGCGAGTAGCTGGGGCATATACTGTTGCCAAACTGCCTAACAGACATAAATGCCTTTATTTCAGGGCCCTCCTGTGTCCAAGGTGCAGGCAAATGACTTGGGACCAGCCCTCCTGGCATAGAAGTCCACAAACACCAGAAAAGAAACAGGAGACTACATTTCCCAGAGGCCCCGCGCGACCGCGAGCCTCTGGGAAGCTTTGGGACCACGCCCGATCAATCGCGCATGCGCGCAGAACCCGCACGGATCCCCGCTTGCGCTACAGACTCTTCGCCGGAGAAGACGTGTCTCCGTGGGCTCCTGCAGGCTGCTGTCAGCGGGGCCATTCCCCGCCTGCGAACACTGCAGGCCCCGCTGCTTGCTTGAGATAAGTGCTTTCACTCATTGGTTGGGAACGAGGGCGTGTGGGGAGTTTTGGTGCTACTAACCCGCTCCGACTCGGGGCCTTGAAACACCGCGGATTGGGCTCCGGCACCGGCACCATTAACCCTTGGTTGGCAGACTTGCATGCCGGACTCCAATATTGTAGTGAACCGAGGCACCCGGCATCGTCAACCCTTGCTTGGCAGAGCCGCATGCTGGATTCTATGTTGTAGCGAACCGGCACCATTAACCCTTGATTCTTAAGGTTGCACGCCGCATGCTATGTCTAACGCTGTTAAGCACCAAGCTCATAGGTGTCTCATTTCTTGTAGTGGCAGAACGCCGGCTACGTGGCCTCGTTAAGGAACATTGGAGTGATCGATCCATGACAGAATCCCGTACTTCTGAAGCTAAGTGCTTAAACCTTTGTGTGATCAAAATGCTCTTGTGTTAATGTTTTGGGGGCATTTACCTGTGTATCTGAATCTATGGGAGCTCTCCGAGTAATACGCTATGGTCAAATCTAAGAATCTATGTATGTATGAATGTATGAATGTGATATGGTATTGTCTAATGCATCCAAGCCTAGAGAAGTAATCTGGGTGTTGGAATTGGTAAGCACGAGGAAATGCAAGGTGCATGAATCTGGCAGTATCTGAGAGTCCACGGATAGCCCAGGAGGGCTGAACCTTATTTTCCCTGAACTACCCCAACCCTATCCAAAACCTCTCCCTTTCCCTCAACCCGGTTTACCTAATACCCCCTACCCATCCAAACCAGCGGACCCTAACCCTCTTTCCCCGGCGGGTCGCGGATGCCTGAGTGTTGAATATCTCAGGTGCCAAGACCCAACGGGGAGGCAGGTGTACGTGCTACCTCCGCGCAAGACAACGTACCTGACAGCACAGATCTAGCTTCAGGAAGCAATGGAGCGCTTTACAAATCATAGGAGGAAGGACATGGTCAGGGAAGCAGATGTACAAGGGAGCAGGGAGCTAACCACGGGGGAGTGGAAGGTGGGAACATTTGGCAGCAAGGGTCTTCAGGGTACCCCCGTAGGAAACAGTGGGCATCATGCCAGCCAGTGTAGGGTGGGGACTGGAGGGTGCGTGGACCTAGGTGTTCTGGAGGAGCCATTCCTTGAAGAGATGGGGCTTGAGCTCCTTCCTAAAATGTAGACGCATGGGGGCGAGCCTGGTGTTGACAGGGAGGAAGTTCTAAAGTCTTAGAGCGTAGGCAGAGAAGACCTATCTCCGGGTTCTTTCCTTACTGCACTGGTGGAGTTCAAGTCTGCACACGTCCTTACTTCTGGGGGCTTGTAGTCCTCCGGAGATGTTGAGTTTCCCAGTAAGGTAGCTTGGGGACTTCAGGGAAGCAGCACTGTAGATGATGCAACAGGATTTGAAGATTATAAGTGCAGATTGCTGAGTGTCGGGGTGATGTGGTCGAATTTGCGCTTTGACGATTTGTGCTGCAGCATGCTTGACACATTTCAATGGTATTAGGGTAGCCAGCCGAAGACCTTCCAATAGTCAATTTATAATGCCTTTCTTTGCCTGCCCATCTATTCTTTGCTGTGTGTATGTTTTTGCATATGTTATCTAAGGGCTCGTTCTGCTGATGGTGAGACAGACTGGACGTGGGGCATCACTGACTCCCTCCACAGTTATTGCCCAATTGCACGGGTAGTAAAGCTAGGTGGCAACGCGCTCATCTTGGAAGCAAAATGACGCACAGCAACACAGGTTTGAATCCTGTGTCCTCACTTAGAAACCTCTTCGGTATAAAGCGTGTTATAAAAAAACAATTATAATTAAAATTATGTGAGCTTCAAAGCTGGAGGAATTGTGAGTGGGCACTAAACGTCTGGGTGCCGTACCCTCATCCCTTAGCACCCAGCCGTTGTCACCATGCAAGGTTGGGTGATGTATATGGATATGGCCAAGCATGATGATATCATCACTGCCACCAGACCAAGTATTGTTATGACCACTGTAGACCACCAAGATCTTTAGGCAGTAGTGCGCGGCATGATCATGCAGTTTTCCCACCCACCTCGTTTCGAAGGAGCTATTGTTCAGCACTGAGTTTTATTGTAACCAGACAAAGGGATGGAGTGGTACTATTTGGGGCTCCTGGGGAAACCAACTTGTGCTGAGTCAGTTAAGCACTTATTTGGCCACAAGCCAGGCTAAAGTACTTTAACATGTTGGAACCAACCGGCAAGTAACACAATCCTATCCAGGATTGGTAAGCTCCTATTTGGCCACCTGTTATGGTTTGACCCATCAAGCAAACCTCACCCAATTTATAATGTATTAAATGCCGAACCAGATTAGGGCCCAGTGTAAGGATACTGAATACATTCATGACCATGAATGGGGCATTGGCCTTAAAAATGCTAAAGACCCCAGTTGTCTCTTGATGTGGCAACCGTCTTGGTCGCAGGTGAAAGCAGGCGTCCTTTTTAAGGGGGGCTTTTCCTCCTATTAATTTGACCCTCTACCCTTAATAATAAAGGGCTGGTTTCAGCCTATTTTAAGTCCAAGCCATATTGTAGTCTCTTTCTCTTGCTATTGCTCTAATTATTTCAATTTCTCAATTTTTGTGTGTGAATATGCTACTTGGGGTCTGGTGGTGCGGGAAGATGGACAGCATGGACCTCCCCACACTGCACGTTAAGTAAAATACTCATGCGCACCTCTAGAGAACATGGAGGCCAAAGTGAGCCATAAAGGAGCAGGGAAGTCATTTGGGGGTTGCCAGGGCTAGCAGTTGCTTGCCCTCGCTCCCCCTCTGTTACCCCTAGACCTGTCATTGTTACCCCTGGGCTACTGGACAAAGAGGCAGTTCCAAGAGCAGATATATGTGTTGCACCGGAAAAAGGCGGTTGTTAATGCAGCTAAATGGGCCGCATCTTTTTTCACCAGGAATCTAGATATCCTTTGCTGTAGAAATAACAGGGATGCAGGAAAAACCATGAATGCACCGTCACTAACAGGTTAGCAGTCCATTAGTGAAGAATGCCTGAATGGTTGGGTTCAGAGGCGGGGCTGTCTGTGCAGCTGATACCCAGTATTGTAGCAACAGGCAGGGCATGGAGGCTAGGGCTAGCTAGCTGGATATGGTTAAGAGCAGCCTGAAGTACTCAGTGACATCACAGCATGAACGCACATCTCATCAGTGTTTCTCGTTGTCTGCTTTGCACATCCAGTGAGCCACTGGGCCTATAATGAGAGGGGTGTGCTCCTGTGGCTTCTGCCACCAATCCTGCTTGGACATTGTGTGCCCTGACCTAGATCTGCCTGACCTGCATCACAGGCACACTGTAGATAAACACAAGGCGAGATAAATAATTCACATGAAGTTGCCCTCTGCCTTTGAAGTAAACCATCTGTTGCTTCCTCAAGCAAAAAATATATATCTATTTGGAAGGATTGCTCAGGGGCTACGGAATTGTTTTGGGAACACGAGGATGCAGTACAACATGGGTTCAGTTCCTGTTCCAGTGCTTAGAAGATGGAGCAAGCTCGCATTAAGCAACATATAAAGGACCAAAGAAACTAATAGAATTGGACTTGTCTAGGGGTAATCTCATGGAGCTTCTGCTCTTTACATTTAAAAATGTAAAAAACCTGCAATTACTGTGACCTGCAACACACCCTTCCACCCTATCTCCCATCTAACAATAAAACTGTGGGTTACTTACCAATTAAGCAAAACAGCAAGGTGATGGCTGGAAGGTTTCAAATCATTCATAACCACTGGCACAGCTCTAGGCAACCCTACAGACCATCGTTTTTCTGGTTGGACTTTTGTGGTCAGTTGCTGTTTCGAATCTGTGGCCAGACACTTGGCAGACACTAGATGTCTGCGCTTTGGAGTTTAGGCCTCTTCGAGATGTTCTGTCTGTTTACAGTTTATTTCAATAATAAAGGGGATGGCCCAGAAATCTAGGGTCCTATGGGCTAAATATACAATGCAATACAAAAAATGAACCCTTAGATAGAGGATGACAGTGTATACATTTGTTTTTTTTTTTTATAAATAATCACAAATGATTCAATCTTTCTACTTCAATACAAAAGGTTTTTAATAATGTTTTATGTCTAAAAGGCACCCAAAGGTGTGCAAAATGCTTAAAACATAATGCATAATGCACAGATTATACTTCTTTTAGATCCACACAATCACTCAACCCTACATACCATTCATTTCACTTTATCACACTAGCATTCATACATCTACTTTGTAACCACAAAAATTAGGTCACACTTCAATATTCTAATCTTCTATTTTTTAATGTTAATTCCTCCTTGTATAATGTTCACATATAGATAACTGCCCATCTCTAATTAGGCAGTGAGTCGACACATGTTTCAGGTTGTATTTTCTAGACTTTACTCAGTGCACTATGTACGCCAACCATCTTCAGGACATATAACAGGAACAAAAATAGCGTCCCTTCTCGATCTAGTAGGGTGGATCAGATTGCCTATAAACAATGAAACATAAAACCTTTGTTAAATATCTCTTTTCTGTCATCCTCATTATTTTTCACACACTATTATTGTGTAACAATGTCTATTAATAGAGCATAGTGTCGTCTCCACCTTCATCTACATAGCGATGTGGAAAACAACTATTAAATGGATAAATCCTGTCTGTACCCTAACAAAGAGTCCCTTAACCTAAGAACAATCCTATAAGGATACCATACCAAATATAGTTCAAAAGAATTGAACACATACTTATTGATCATCAATTTGGTCTATTTTCATTGACCAGCAAATGCACTTACTCCGGAAAACGCTGGCGGAGACTCCCAAAAGGAAATCTCACCGACCAATCTTCTGAGCAACCTTTTTATGTGTGCGCGCAGTATCTTTAGTCCACAGAACTGGCTCCGTGCCCAGTCACCAGTTTGTACCACACACCTGCATGGATATAATAATTCCGTCAGTCAGGAATTTTAGCGATAGAGAGCCATTTCATCCTCTCTCTCTGCTCATTCTCACCTTGTTCCTTTCACTGTGTCTTGTAAAATAGAGACGGTTCACCGATCGTTTTCTTGATTTCAATACACACCGAGTTCACCGAAATCAGCAACCCTCTCAGAATTATATTCTAGAGAAAAACAAGTACAAATACCTCTTCACTAGATGCACGCACAAATAAGCACATAGCTATGTTGTCAGTAAAATCTGTTTGTTCGTTCGTTTCTTAAGAACATTCCGCCTAGTATGATGCCCGCTTGCTTTATCTACAAAGGATTGCCGCCATAATCCACTTATTTCCTATTCTTCGAGATCTCTTTATATACCCCGGGCTCCTTATGCACCCTTCTGATTATCATCACAATAATTTCATCCCATAGTGGCGATGTGTCATGAATGGTTATACAAAGACCAAAGCAGTTTAACCCGCCTCAAAGGACTTGGAAACGATCTACTGTTACTTCTAACGTTAATATTCCATAAACGCTCTTTTCTATCATGCACTCCACACTCTTACTTACCTGTTTCTTGTGTAACGCTGCACAACGCCTCCTCGTAAAGATAAGCGGTGCGCGTAGCTACGATAGGCTCGTATTTATACGTCAGCTGACCTGCTGGCCTCACTTCATGGGCATAGAAACAGGACAATTTCTATGTTGTGTGTGCATCGGGCATAACTGCTCGTTTTCTGTACAACTGTACGCGCATGCGGGCTTCAGTATCTTTATATTCGGCAACCATTACCGGCTAAACTTTACAACATTTGCATATGTCTTTCTTTTAAATGGTCGGATTCCGTCGCTCACATGCGTGGCTCGCGCATGCAATGGTCCGATTTTTTGAGATATGTTTATGTCATTTTCAAATAAATTCTCAATATATCTCGTTGGAGAGCTACATATATCTCTCATAAATTCTCAGTATATCTCATTAGGGAGCTACATGAGCCCATCAAATGGGGTAATTCAGTCACAACAATGTACGGACCCCGCACTCAGGCATGACACAGGATTAGGTTCCACTATGGCTGCTATTCCATACTCTAGAACATTAATGGGTGACTAAGGTGTTCCATTCCACTGATAGGTTAAGACCCTGCTTAACACTATCTAGGGAATAAATCCATCGCTGTTCCATTTTGTGTAATATATTAGCCATGTCCCCTCCCCTTCTCGAGGGCCTCCCAATTTGCAGGACAAACCATTTAAGGTCAGTATCCTGATGTTTGAAACGTGTAAAGTGTTCCACTAATGGCTTATCCACTACCTTGTTGCGGATGCAACTCCTGTGTTCACCAATGCGCTGTCTGACTTCACGAGTTGTTTTTCCTACGTACAGTAACTTACATGGGCATATAATAATATAAATGGCATTTTTGGTTTTACAATTCGTATGATGTTTGAGTTGCCATTTCATTTTTCCATGGTTGAACTCTGTTCTAGTTTCTGTCAACGGACAGGCCACACAGTTCCCACATTTGTGGTGCCCTATAATGGGGGGTAACCCCTATTGATTCAACACTGTCGTATCTTTAAATTTCTCTTGGTAAGTGTGTACCAGTTGCTGTTTTAAATTCCTACTCTTTTTGAAAGAAAACATTGGTTTCTTACTTAGGACCCCTGGTTGTTTTATTAGGTCCCAATTTTTCTGAACTATATTTGGTATGGTATCCTTATAGGGTTGTTCTTCGGTTAAGGGACTCTTTGTTAGGGTATGGATAGGATTTATCCATTTAATAGTTGTTTTCCAAATCGCTATGTACAAGATGAAGGTGGAGACGACACTATGCTCTATTAATAGACATCGTTACACAATAATAGTGTGTGAAAAATAATGAGGATGATAGAAAAGAGATGTTTACAGTTTAGCCCAAGTGATGTACAATAGTCCAGGTTCTTGTGTTGGACGTCTGCTTACTTCACAGTAATTTGATAATATTGGCAATGCCCACTAATATTAACGCTACATATGGTGATCCATTCTTGTATGAAATGTATATCATATTACAGTGATATCGTAACCATATTTTTCTTAGTGTACTGAGGAACAATGATATTTGATGCCACTTCCTGTTTTGCCAAGGGGTGAAAGGTCATGTGCCATCACTTCCCGTGATGTCACTTGGGGGTGGCATAACTTCCTGTGACATCATCAGAGGTCAAGAGTCGTGTGATGTCACTTCTGCTACCCCTGGCATTTTGGTGAAATTACATCCCTGTAAAGAAGGCCAGTAAGGGAGACGGATCTCAGAGCAACCCTCTTTAGCAGCGATATCTGCTTATGGCTCCTCCTTACTCAGAAATGTGAAAACAAGTGAGGATAACCAGCAAGCGAGTACACACACTATTATTCTGTCTTTTCAAATGTGTTTGTTAGTATGTAAGGATGCTGTAAAGATACTGTTTGCTTGTTTCGAATCTGTGCATTGTATTTTGTTGATGTGTTTAGATTTTCTTTATGTAAGCTTTATTTCGGCAGATTACCATGAACCCACATATATATACACCAGGTAACAATAATATATTCATAATAAAATACAATATAATTAATAATTTTAAAATGTCACCCAACGGTTAAAACACATTTCTGAAAATGTAAGGTTATCATATATCACTATGTGAAATACGCTAGCACCTTTCCACCACAAACACTTTAGTACAAAGTCTCTTTGATGTACAGTTTTCTTAGCATCAAACAAGCAAAGGATATTCAAGTTATGCCAAGATGTGATTAAAACGTATCCTGCGATAGCATCACTTTTACGCCCCTCTCACCTGATTACATAAGAGAGAGGGGCTAGGTAAACAGGTATTGTGTCATTCTGTCTCAGGTGCAGTCAGAGCCCCTTTCCCCTCTTTCTCCCCGGGGCCACGCCATGCTTTTTACAGTCAAACAGGATGAAACGGCAAGGCTCGCATGCTCGCATGCTGCAAGGCTCGCAAGGCTTGATTTACACAAGAGTAGAGCCTCTACCCCTTGCATGGATCTTAAAGCATGTACACAGGGTTCATACTGAGGTCAAAAGTACAAGAGGTGTTGGAATGTTTCTACGTTATTAACTCTCAAAGCGCAATGATCGCTTTTGTCCATGTCCATTTTACTTTTTTTTAATGTATTTTTTATATATGCTACTGAGAGAATACCTAGACACAATTTGGCATAAAGTGTGCACTCTTGTGTAGATGGAAAAATATCCAAATATCTTTCAAGTCCCACTTCTATTTATGCAAAAGATATGGCCGACCAACTTGGCTTCGGCAACCTGAGTCCATGATTTTACACCATATGTCTTTTTTCACATCCAGCTTGTTGGGTGCACTAATTACCCCTGGGGTTAACCAGAAAGAGGGTAACCCTATTTCCCTAATACCATTCTTTCATCCCTATATACTTCCGGGTTCGGAGAAGCCTGAAGACATGTCCAATGATGTAGTACAGCCGGACAGTCCACACTCGATGCTGTTAAGTTCTAACCATAGTGGCGAGTTAGGGATACTCCCTGGCAAACCTAGGAGTTACTTCAGGAATAGATTTTCCACCCAGGCCAAGACTTTGGCGTCGCAAGGGCCCCACATTTCTGCCTCTTTGACTGATGCTTGTCGAACTTGCTCCTTAAAGACTTCAAGAGCTGGTCTGATTGCATTGTTACCAGAGGTGCTGGAAAATGTCCCCACTGCATAATTAAAATCAAACCCCTCTTTTCTACTTACCGACCCATAAACTATTTTTGCTAACCCTTAGCCATAAATAGTCAAACAACGTGACTTCTGGGATTCCCCCTGCAAACCAGCCTGGGATCAAATTTCTTGGTCATCCTTTTCTTTGCTCACAGACCAATTCCTTGGTCTTAGCATAATTTATTACCAGTCATTTTGCCTTGGAAAGTGATTCAAAAGTAGAAAATGGTTTCCTCAGGGAGCTTGGGGTTTTTGAGATGAAGACTGCATCGTCCGTGAAAAGCAGAATTCTAAACCTCAGACCCTTAAGCGGTGGAGCATGAACTGGTCGGAGGATAGTCTTTTAACCAGGGATTTAATGTACAAGAAAAACAGGGATAGCACCAAGATAAGCCAATCTCTTGCTCTCCTTTCTACTTAAAAATGGGTTGATCTTTTGCCTCCTGGTCCACATCTAAATGTTTCTGTATTGTCCGAGCACAGGATTATTATGGCTGTAAACATAGGGGGCGGACTTTGTAAGTCTTGAAGCATCGTCCACAGAAATATTATGTATGTTGTGTAGAAATGTTATAAGGGAGATGATGTCTTATGGAATAGAATGCTGTTGCACCCTTCCTCTGCAGCTGCGGTGAAGTGAGACCTGGTGCTGCTCAGCTCCATATTTGAACGATGGATGTGAGAGGGAACATTGTAGAATGTAGAGAATGGAGATAAGGAGGCTCGGGCAGGATTTGGTCAAGTTGATGCACAGTCAGATGAGCGATGATGCTAGTATTCAGCAGGTTACTGTTAAAGTTGTCAATGCTGGTCCACTCCCTGAATGATCACATTTAACCACATTTTATGAATCAAAAGAAATTGTCTTTAATGATACAAAGAGAATTTTCATACATATTCGTGGAGACTCCTAAGACATGATTGTATTTTAACTGGTTGGTTGGCTGACAAGCCCAGGCTTAACTATTAGAAAGATGTTCGAGGACAATCACTGTGCATTTCATACATCACAATCAGCATTAATGCAGCTGATATCCGATGAATGAAAGTGGTTTGCCAGGTGATATGAATTTGCCCTCCAAATAGTAAAATCCAAGAAGGCTTTTCAAAATATCCACTATGGGTAGCGTGGAGAATCCTGCAGACCCCCCACTAAAACCCTGCCTAATGTCCCCTCACAGGTGGCCAGGAGAAGGCAGATGCTTCCTGATACAATCCTGGGGGTGGTGTACTGCGGGAGGATCACCTGCATGGTGACAAGGCCCAGGGCAGTGGGGTGATTTCACAGGCGAGATACAGTATTTCTCCTTAGAGAGGGATACTCTTGCCACTGTGTTAAAGGGGGAGTTGGCTTATTGTCATTTTAATAAATCTCAACCTCCTATTAAAGATGGAAGGATAAACTTCCAGGGTATAACCCAACAAAGTACCGAATTTAAAGTACAGGTCTTTTGCCCCCCTTCCCCAAAACATATATACTCCCCAATGCCAAAGATATACTAAAAGGGATGATGGGAATGTCGTCTTCCCTGTCCCATCTGTCTCTAAAAAGATTAAGCCCTACAATTCCTCTTCCAACTATATCAGGGGAAGTGAAAGTACTATCAAAAGTAGTAAGGACATAAGAAAATTCAATTTCCTTAAAAGACTACATGTCCCAGAATCCTTCAGGGACTGTCATGAAGAAGAGGGCTAAAGAGGCATACAGAGGTAAAGGGCAGGCAAGCAGGTCTAACAGCTTTTACCAGGGTCAGGCAATTAATGTTAAGGGCCTGCACCTGAAGCTGACTAACCCACCTGAGGGGCTTAAAAGGCTATGGCAGGAAGGGGCAATAGAAATAAGCTGGAGCAGGAGCTGGAAGTTTGGCAGCAGTAGTAGAAGAAGAAGCAGAGCACGAGGCTAGCAGTTCACTAGGAAGTGTGACCACAGAAGGGACACCAGAGAGAAGGAAGAGCAGATTTCACCTGCAGGCTCCTGTGCTCACAAACCCTGTTTAGCTGTGGTTGCATTGGAAGAGACTGTGAGAAACGGACAGTCTTTCCAGGTGTGCCTAATTTCTGTGAATGCAGAGATGAAGCCTTGCCGTTAATCGAGACCAGTGTGCAGAAGCACGCCAAGGGAAGCTGGAGAAAAGAAGACTCTCCATTGTCAAATCCGGATCAGAGACACCCGTACTGTGGAGGGGTGTGGGTCCCAAGGCAGCATGTAGCAGCAGTAGAAGAAGTCAGAAAGTCGGGACGTGGAAGCAGTTCGCAACTGTTGTGATTTAGGAGCTGGTGAGTGAAGCTCTGTACTCCAAATCAGTTGAAATACCTTACCAGTAACTGTAACCAGCAGAACTCACACTCACGTCTCACGTAGAAGTTAAAGCAAGTGAAATTGTTCACATTCATGGGAAGTCCTGTTTAACAAAGAGAATTGTAGCAGACGCTTGTTCAGCATTAAGCAAAGTGCTTGCGTAAGAAGAAATTGTTCCTTTTCCCATTGTTGCATAACAATTATTACTGGAGAGGTCGTGTGTCTCCTATTAAGTTGGAGAATGTTACCGGTAATGGTTTAAGCCGTGGTCGACTTTCCCAAAGTGTTACAAAAAGATTTCACATCAAAGAAAGGTCATATATAAGATACTGGGCCTCATTACACGGACGGCGGTAAGGGTTAACGGTCACCGTTAATGGTACCGGTGACCGTTAACCCTTACCGCCTTACTACGAGGTCCCTTTGCGGGTTGGAGACTTTAACGCCTGCTTTTTGCAGGCGTTTAAAACCAACCCGCGAAGGGAGCAGGGAGCTAATTACGGTACCGCAATTTGCGGTGCCGTAATTAGCACCTTCCCATTCCCATTATGCCCTATGGGGCAAAAATGTCTCCAGAGCCCTGGTTCTCTTGAAGCTGGACTACTGTAACAGCCTCTATCTAAATCTGCCTGCCTCTACTCTCCGCCCTCTGCAACTCATCCAGAACAGGACTGCGAGACTTGTCCTTGGCCTCAAGCCCAGGGACTGTATCTCTCCAGGACTGAAATCGCTACACTGGCTCCCTGTGGCTACGAGTATTAAGTTCAAAACCCTCTGCATTGTCCACAAGGCCTTCTGGGGCCTGGGGCCAAATTACCTTCAACTCTCCCTTCCTAAATATCTTCCTTCTCGAGCACTTCGCTCTTCCGCCTCCAACTCCCTCAGGGTCAGCCGCTTCTCCAAGCAACGATTTGGGGGGAGATCTCTCTCCGCGGCAGGGGCCTCCGTCTGGAACAGCCTTCCTGCCTCCCTGAAACTTGAGGAGAACCATCTCCGGTTCCGGAAGCACCTCAAAACCTTCCTCTTTGCTTCTGCTTTCTCTATCCCTCTCCCCTGCTAAATCACTGAAACTGTACTGAATCAGCAACTGGGCCAGTCACCTATCTCGGTCCTTGGCCCAGCCACTCTCCCCTGCACTGCCTTCCTGGCAACCCCTGCACTGCGGGACTGTCTCTGTATCCCTACAGCCCCCCTTCCCAGCACTTGTCTGCACTTATCTTGCACTTGCCACCAGCTGGCCCTTATTATTTATCTTGTTCATTACTACCCTGTACTGCACTTTCCCCTCTCCCTTTCCCCCCTGCACTTTTCCCGTCCCCCCTACCCATGCACTTGCGTGATCTGAATGACACCTGGCCTAGTAGGATCGTTGTCTGTCTCCCCTTGTTCCCCCCTCACTGCCTTGTCGTGCCTTGAAACACTTGTGTATAGGCGCGTTACAAATGCCATATCATATATCATATCATATCATATGGGGAAGGGCAATGGGGAAGGGGGAATTACCGCCCCACCAACCTTGGAATAGGGCGGTAATTCCCCTTTCCACCAAGGCTGTGCCGGTATTTTACCGGCATGGACCAAGGTGCTAATAGTACCTTGGTCCACCGCCGTCCGTGTAATGAGGCCCACTGTGTTTCCCATACATGTTAAAGCAGAACGCTGCCTGAATATTAGGGAACACAAGTTTATAATTTGAAGTTCATGAAAAGGAGATCACGTGTACCTAAATCGGTTTTGGAAGGGAAACCTGACTCCTGACCCAGAACAAACCTTTTAATAATTGCCAAAGTTGTTGAAGTCATGAAAAGAACAAGCATTACCCAAGCCAGTTGACAGAGCCTTCCTAAGTTTAAATCAGCCCAGTTATGAACTGGACAACGTTGTTTTGAAGTTGCTCAAGCAGTTGTAAGCCCAGAGTCCTCTGATATAAGGGTGATATGGTTATCCAAGGCTGAAAGAGTGGCAATACAGCTTTGGGGTAACTACTGGAATCTGAAAGGGGTACCTAAAGCTGAGGAAGGGTGCTGGGTGCTTGTTAATCAAGAACCTGTAAAGCTGAGACTGGTGAAGCAGAGACGAGAAGCAGTCCAGGAGACAGATTTGCCAACCTGTAGAGGTTGCTGTCTTGTATAAAGTTGCCTAAACGTTTTTAAAGTACGTTGCAGCAGAAGCAGTAGAACTGTGGTTGTCTATATTCTTTTTTAGAACATTTTCATTTGAATGTAGTTGAAGTAGTAGTAGACTGTGAGGCAAAGGAGCCTGCTTTCACGGTGTCATTTGTAAAAGGAAGTCGCTCAAGAAAAGCAACCGCTTTAGTGGAAGCATCCTGACAAACTGTATTCACAACACGGCAGAAGATACAAAAGAAGAATTGTTATTCAAGCTAAAGTAGTACTTTTGTTTTGACTTCTATCCATTCTATCCTGGAAGGAGACTGTCCAGGTTTTGCAGTAGGTAATGTGTACTTCGTGGAACCTGGAAAGGGATCCTTTTCAGCAACTGAAAAAGGAACTTTTACAAATGGATTTTTGTTTGGGTGAACTTTTCTTTCTTTGGAACTTTGCACCAACTAATTTAGAACTTGATTTCCCCTGGGAAGAAATTAACTTTGGACATTCCTGGGGGAACGAGATCTACTCTGGTTATTTTACTTATGTTTGTTTATGCTATGTTTTGATTGTTCTGTTGTTTAGAGTGAGGGCTAGTTTTGGGTATGCTGGGAGATTTCCCCTTAGATCCTAGATTAGGCAGAGAATTCCCTGGTAGTGTGCTCTAGCACATTGAAGCGTATTTTGTGCTAGATGGAATTACAAATAATGATCTCAGACCAAATAATCGGACAGACTTAAGATATTTGGCAAAGTACTCATTTATTCTTATTTTATAAAGCAGGGAGAACTGACAGGCATCGGACTGATGGATGCACGCTCACACAGTAGCTTGATTACATAGAGGTCTTGTACCCCAATATGCATCATCTATGATATTATTCTACGTGGCAAATGATAAATCCTATGGAGGGAAGGGATTTGTTAAGGGAACATATCTACGTATAGAACATATAAAAATTAGTTCATCATTCACTACCCTTGTATGTAGGGCACACCTTGAACTACTTCTAAATATGTATAGTACTGATTAGAGCGGACAAAATGGCAGTGAATTGGTCTATGCAACATTGTCTGTTAGGTTGTCCCTCAAACCCACTGATTGGTTGGCATGTTATCCAAACCTTTTGTTTTTCAGCTCTTTAGCAGTACGAAATGTAGGTGTTTGAATCGCGCCACACTACTCCCCGTTTTCCTAATTAGTCCGTCATCTATCATTGGTCGGCCATAAGATAAAGTCTCCCATCTGTAGTTGACCTTGCAGTCTGCTCACTGTCCTAGAACATTCAAACAAGTGGGTGCACACAACTATCTTCATCTGAGGCTCTAATGAATAGCCCTTGGTTTCGACTTCAGAGTCACATGTGACGAGACCACAAATTTGTCAATTTCAGCCTTCTATTTACTGCTATTTCATTCAATTATGCAGGGTGCTGTTACTCCGCTTGGCCTCTAGAGACTTGCTCACTCTACCTTGCATAGACTTCATACACTTTAAATTGTCCAATACTTTGGCTGTTAAAGATGTTTTCTTCTTCTTTCATTTAAGATAAATGTTCCCTTCATTCATAGCTTATCCTGGTTAACTCCCCTTGAGCATTGCAATTATTCCTTAAAATAGCATACTTGATCCTTGGCCAACATAGCCCTCCTGTTGTTCTGCACACAGAGCTTTCGAGCCTCTCCTGATTCTGCAACCTTGATCTGTTTCTGAGGTAACTTGGTTGATTTCGACATGAGTCAACGTCCGTTTTCCTATCATGGCTGTCCTTGTCACGTTATATATTTCTTTATAGAAAGCCTCTCTACGTTTCCTTTCTACCTTGCGTTACTGCTATTTAAAGTTATTGACCAGTAAGTTGGTTCGTTTTCTTTGTATGCATGATAACTTTAGCCTTAGGTACATATTTCCCTTGGTGCTTCAATTAAATCCTCACTCCTAAGTATTTTCATGTTGTTTCAACATAGGTTTATATATTTTATTCTCGTCAGATTTCACTTTAACGCTCCATGGTGTCCATGGATGCCTGCTGATATCCTTCCATGCAGCATCCTTCCACACTTTCAGTGTGAGAGTACATTATGTATGGCTTTCTGAGTGCATAACGTCTTTCATACACTGGATGCGGTATAGGAACGATACTGCACTTCTTCTACTGTTCCAGTATGACAGCAGTGAGAGGCCAGGAGCTAGGGCAAATGCTTCCACCTGCTCCTTTGCAGTACAGTAGGCTTAGTTAGGTTTTATTTGCACTTTTACTCTGAGATAAAATGTCAAATACTGAGACAACTACAAGCAGTTGTCTGTCTCGCATTACTGACCCCTCACAGTAGGCAAGAGAAAATGTACATGAATTGAGCTGTAGCCGAGATTATTTGTATGTGTTGTGTTGATTCTGTACTGGATTTTACTGTTTGTTGGGTCGACCAAGCACAACCATATCATGTTGTATTGTCAATCCCCCTTTGACTGAATGCTTATTTTTTCACACCTAGTTGGCGGGGAGGGGACTTGCAGCGATGCAGGTGCATATAGCTAGTTATTGGATTGGAAACTGGTATCCATCACTGGACCAACCCCCACACATATAGTAGAAGCTTCCAGAGTTTTAGCCATTCTCAAATTCTCACTTTCAATTCACCCTGGATCGGGGTAGCGGAACGCAACCAATTCTCAACCCACTTTCGCTAATCTCCACCGGACTTCCATATGAAGCCTCAGATGGGGTTTTCTTCGACTGCCCACCATGAAACAGAGTTTGGTATGTCAGAGGAGATCGATCATTTCATTTTCATCATCTGTGGCTTCGCTGCAGGAACCATTTACAATAACAATTGATCTACAAGCGCTCCATCATCGCCTTCCCCTTTTCCTGTAATGATCTATGCCATATTTTCTGTTGTACATGCCTATGCATGCAATCGTCTCTTCTAACGAATACTTCCTCCCAGTATGCTATCATTCTTTGTTTTGTATAATCCAATGCTCTAAATGTGATATTCAAAATTGCACTTCTGGTATGTATCTGCGTTTTGAATTCACTGAGCAATCCTGACTTGTGACTAGGAGAGGTTGACAGGCTAAAGAAGTGGTTCTTTTTAAAAATATACAGGCATATATTTCTTACGCAGAGGAATGTTTGCAATCTTGTTAGACAAGGTAAGGATAAATAAATGCCTCTTCCTATGCCTCGCTTTTATTCCATTATCCGGGAAGATAACTCAGCGAGTTAAGCACTCGCTCCGAGATATGTGTGCAATCTGAAGGTCATAGGGTTGAATCCCAGTAACGTTGACTGAGCCTTATATCCTTCCAGAGTTGATCAGATGAATACCTTTAAGTTATTAAGTTAGGGAAAAGTAATGCTGGAATTTACAGTGCTATAGAATGATGAACAGGTGGTAGCAATTGCTGTATGAAAACACAACACATTAATGCACAGTAGTTTGGAATAATGCTTATTTATTTTCATTTACGCATAAGAAAGACATTTAGAAATTTGTACGTACAATACAGGAATGGCGATCTAAGTTACTGCTTGCCTTATTCTACAAACAGAGCAGCTGATGAATGTACACTTTATTCTACCCTTGTGGATTTCTCATAACATGTTCCACCTAGTGTTGACACTGGAATTGCTTGCAACCCCCTCTTCATCCCTCTGACCTTTGCAATTCCCTCTCCCTCTGTATCCTCCCCTCTGGCCCGACGCACTCTGCAGGACACACACTTGATGTCCTGATCTCCTCCAGCCTCCCCCTCTCTATCCCTCTGACCACTCCTCTCTCCTGGAGTGACCACTGCCATCTCTTCTCTCATCTCTCACTCTCTTCCCCCCAAGCCAAGCACACCCCAACACTGCCACCTACCTTCTTGGACATCCGACCTATGAAGCGTGTGTCAGTTGAGGCTTTTGCTGCTACCTTCTCTCCCCCCTCTCCTCCTCTGGCTGACTCACACCCGGACACAACCCTGTCCCTTCTCTACTCTTCCATTTCTGATACTCTTGATGCTCTTGCCCCTGTCATGAGGATCCGCTTGAAGTCCAAAGCCAAGTATAATTCCTGGCATGACTCCGACCTAGCTACACTTCAACGTAAGTGTAGGGCGGGTGAGAGGAAATGGAGGGCTTCTTGTTCATCCTCTGACAAACCGGCCTGTCACCTGCTCCAAAGGCAATACCGACTCTGTCCGCACCAAAAAGAGAGTCCGCATTCAAGCCTGTGTCTCTGTGGCATCTAACAACTCGGCTGAACTCTCCAAAATCTGCAAGGAGCTTGCCAACCCTGCTGTAGTCTCTACCCCTCCTCTTATCTCCCAAGCTCTCTGCAATGACCTTGCCTCTCACTTTATCTCAAAAACCCAGGACATCTTGTCCACCCTCTCCCCCCGTCCTATTCCCCCCAGTCTGCTCTTACTATCCCCCCTTTCAGCACCCCCTCCCTCCTTCTCTTCTTTTCCTCTCTTCTCCCCTGATGAGGTCACTAGACAATTCCAATCTATGAAAGCCTCGTCAAAACAGGTTCATCCATGTTCCCCTAAAACCATCAAGGACCAAATTGACACCCTCGCTCCGGCCCTTAATGATTTTTGCAACCATTCCTTTGCTTCAGGATCTTTCCCCTCCCCTCTGAAACACTCCCTTGTGCATCCTCTTCTCAAGAAACCCACAGCTGATCCTTCCTGTCCAGCTAACTATCACCCAATCTCCATTACTCCCTTTCTGGGCAAACTCCTGGAAAAGCTGGCCATCTCTCAGTTTAACCTTCATTCTGATTCTGTTGGCTCTCTCCACCAGTTTCAGAGCAGCCAGTCTGGTTTCAGAGCAGCCAGAAGCACGGAAACTGCTCTCCTGAACATCTGTGAAGATCTGCTCTCCAACCTTGACTCTAACATTCCCTCTGTCCTCATCCTACTCGATCTCTCTTCTGCCTTCGACACAGTCAACCATACCATCCTGCTCAACCGTCTCCATGAGAACCTGGGTATCACTGATCAGGCTCTGGCCTGGCTGACCTCTCCTCTCTGATCGACCCTCCCAAGTTCAACTGTGGTCCTTCCTATCCTCTATCTTCCTCTCTACCTGTGGTGTTCCCCAGGAGACTAACTTTTCGCTCTGGCTTTTCAACCAATACCTGGCAACTCTGGCCCACTGCATTGCCACTCTATGCTCAAATTTCCAGTGCTATGCTGATGACACTCAACTCATTTTCAGGCTGCCCTCGTCCACCTCCTCTCCCTCCCTCATCGCTGATTGCCTAACTGCCATTCAAGATTGGTGTGCCACCAATGATCTTTGTCTGAGTGCCAGCAAGACAGAGATCCTCCTCATCGGCAACCCTTCTCCATCCTTTCCCCTCTCTCTCTGGCCGGCCTCGCTTGGCCCTCCTCCTATCTCCACCTGTGAGGCCAAGAACCTCGGGGTCTTCTTTGACTCCACACTTTCCTTCTCCGCCCACATCTCTGAGGTCTCTAAAAAGTCAAACTTTCTATTGCACCTCATCAGAGACACTCTTCCTTTCCTCTCCTTCCCACAGGAGCTCATTGTCTCCCAAGCTCTGGTTCTCTCTAGGTTGGACTATTGTAACCGCCTCTTTCTAAATCTACCTGCCTCTACTCTCCGTCCTCTGCAACTAATCCAGAACAGGACTGCGAGACTTGCCCTTGGCCTCAAGCCCTCGGATCGTATCTCTCCAGCTCTGAAATCTCTCCATTGGCTCCCAGTGGATGTAAGGATTACATTTAAAACCCTCTGCATTGTCCACAAGGCTTTCTGGGGCCTGGGTCCAAAATACCTTCAGCTATCCCTCCGCAAATACCTCCCCTCTCGAGCTCTTCGCTCCTCTACCTCAAACTCCCTCAGGGTCAGTCGTTTCTCAAAGAAACGATCCGGGGGTAGATCTCTGTCTTCGGCCGGGGCCTCTCTCTGGAACAGCCTCCCTGCCACTCTAAAACGTGAGGAGAACCATCTCTGGTACCGGAAGCACCTCAAGACCTTATTCTTTGCATCTGCCTTTGCTCCCCCTCTCCCCTGCTGATCTGCTCTCTTGGCACTGTGCATCTGGCCACCCTCCGTCCCCTTGGCCCAGTTACCTGCTCAACCTGCCACCCTTCTGCACCGCCTCCCGGCCACCCATTGCACTGGGGACTGTATCTGTACCCATACAGTCCCCCACCCCACCATTTTCATCTTTTTATGCACTTATCAGCAGTGGTCGAAGTGAGCGGGAGCGGTCGGGAGCGGTGCTCCTCTCCTTTTTTAAATTACCTTTCACAGCTCCTATACTTTTATTTTAAAGAGAAACCGTTCCGGAATGGTTTCGTTTTAAAATGAAAGTGTAGGAAGAAGTTGAAACTTGCACTTTCAGTGCACTGCACTGAACGTTCCCTTAAACAGCAGGTGCAAGTGTTTGGGGGGGGGGTGTATTGTGTGTGGGAGGGATGTAGTGATGTGGTTTGTGGGGAGTGGGAGCAGGCCAGCAGGGAACATAGTTCCACTACTTCTTTTCGTACACTTCGACCACTGCTTATCAGACTAACCCAGTTCTGCTGCTGTTCAGCACTTGCCACTTGCTGGCCGCACTACCCCTGTTTATTGCTCCATTATCTATTTTATTTGTATTTATTATTATTTCTCTGTTTATCCTCTGCTCTGCACTTTCCACTCTCCCCCTTCCATGCACTTCTCCCTCTCCCATGCACTTGTGCGTTCTCAATGTCACTGGGCCTAGTAAGATCATTGTTTTTTTCTCCCCTGTTCCCCTCCCTTGTCTTGTCGCGCTCTGAAACACTTGTTTACGAGTGTGATAGAAATAAAATATCATATCATGTCATAACCCTTCCCCTGAACCACTGTCCCCACAGTCGCACCTATTTTTGGCTTCACTGCATTCAAATCATTCTTCTCAAGCCCCAATTCATGGATTTCTTTGCACAGTTCAGAGTGCCTTTGCACTGCCAATAAGCACCCTAATTCATGGAACAGTGCAAAGTGTATTTTTGCAGTGCACAGTGACTTTGCATTGAAAAAATACACTTTCACTGCTCCACCCTGATTCATGGAGCAGTGAAAGTGTACGTTTGCTGTGCAAAGTGACTTTGCACTGCAAAAATACACTTTGCACTGTTCCAAGAATCAGGGTGTTTGTTGGCAGTGCAAAGTCCCTTTGCACCAGTGAACAGTCACTTTGCACTGTGCAAAAATAAATTCCATGAATCAGATTCTTAATGTTTTACAGCCCTACTTCCGGTTTGTGAATTTCCGACGTCTGCGGGGTTGCTTATGTTTTCACAAACGTGCTTTCAGAAAATTGCATACATTTTGACATTTGAAATTTAAACGTTTTATTTTTGATTTATTCAAAGGTTTTATAAAGTGAGAACCACACAAAAAGATGCAACAGAGCGTAGCACAGTTGATTACAATACCATAACACGTATGCAATTCATGATATCAATAAAAGTACTGTACACTTTTTAGATCAAAACCAAGATAGCATCAAATCTGTTTTGGACAAGAAAACAAAATCTGGTGCTGTGTTAGTCCAGTTTTAAAATCGCACACAATGCCAGTTTGGACTAACTGGCAATATTATGAGGACATGGTGCTATGCGTTGGCTTTCAAAGCCCCATAGACTTCTCTATGAAATGGTGCAGTGAAATGAGACTGCATTTCAGACCTGCACCCTCTGATGAAGAGGTCTATGGAACTTGAGAGCTAATGCATCGTTCCACCTCTGCATAATAAGTCCAGTTATTCCAATAAAAGATATACAAACTTGCATTTTTTGAGAAACAACTAAAAAACATGAGGCCATAACCATTTTTTCAATAATTACCACTGAGTATTCTGAGAGATCTCAAGGACTTTCTTTTGATTCAATGCAATTTGATTGGTAGATAATTCTACAGTGAATAACACACAACATGACATTCTTGTAATCAGAGGGTAGGTCGAAATACTTAAACATACTCCGTGGCAAAGCGTGCTTTGGGTTTTGGAGGTGGGAGGGCCAAGGGGCGCAGGTTCCTTACAAAGCTAGTGGATATTGGGCCTGGGGCGGCATGTGCAGGGTCCCCTGGTAACCCTCCTTGGAACCCCATGGGAAGGCAAGGGACAGTCACGTGGTGCCAACTAGCGGCAGGAAGTAACCCTTATATTCGAGGAGCAGAGACTCAAGGGATCAAGGGAGACTCAAGGGATCAAGGGATCAGATAAATCGCAGTCTCCTTAACAGCAAAGCACAGTGCTTTCCCTTCCACTGAAGTTTGGGACTCCATAGATATTGTCCCTTTAAAAGAAGCAAGCAGTGTTGGTCCTGCAGAACCAGCAACACCTGCCGGCTCGCTACCCATCGTGGGGGTTACAGGAATCCCAACTAAATATACAGAGGAAAAGAGTGTGACCAGAATTAGAGAGGGCGACTCAACCAGAAGCCAGCCCTCAACTGCACAAGGCCCCCACTCCCATACAGTTAAGAACAGATCGATGCAGTCAGTCTACACGGGGAGCAGGTTCTGAGCGTAACCTTTAGAGTTCCGTGCCTGGTTAAGGGTCTATGGGCCTCATTATGATTTTGGCGGTATTCTCGTGGTAAATCCTCTGAAATTCTACCAAACTCCATCACTCTTACCTCCACTTAGTCCCGTGGAGTTACCGCAGTATTGCCAGTGATGATAATTCAACATTTTTGGAGTCCATAGGACCCCAGAGGGGTTTTAGGTGGATTTATAGCCGGCAGAATTACTGTGCAGTAAATCTACCGATTTTCTTTAGGTAAAGTAAAGGATGTACCTCCAGCAACAAGCTGGAGGTGAATACGCCACATTTCCATACAAAAATCGGTGGATTTACCGCACGGTAATTATGCCAGTGGCAAATCCGCCAAAAATGATCATTTGGCAGTGTGAGAAAAGGGGTGTTAACGGAATTGCCGCCACTTTTTTCCAAATAAGGTTTGTTTTAGGGCTTTATATCAAGCCGAACTCAATCCTTTCCTCATTACGTACAGATGGAGTACATGATTCTGAGCAGTGCATCCATTTGGGGAGAATGAAGAGGGACAGTGGTTCTTGCTTGGATCTGTACCTGCAATTATCAGATTTGAGCAGAATAGGGTGCATCAGCTGCTTCCAGCAATGGAACCTTCGCGGCCAGGTTTTCCCGTAAACATCTATTGAGTGTTGTTTGGCGCCATCCCAGAATCAACAGCCATGAGGCCTACTGAGTCCCGCATGCGTCGCGGACATGAGATACGGTGCTGTTGATCACTGTCAAGCCATCACACACATGATGAAATACCCTAATCTCGTATGATGGGAATTGGATTAAAAAAGGAGTCTTTCCTTCTGTTTGGTAAATATCAGCTGCTTTTTTTCCCCATCACACTCTTCACACCAGACACCAGGTGATGGATGGGACCACAACACAATACACATTATGCATGAGAGAGCTGACATGGCTGCTACCGCATCCAACAACATAACAAATGTGGGACGGCGGAGCGCAGGTAGAAACAAATACGGAAAATGGGCCGAAGTCCAATTTCATCTCTACGGAGCGATCCCGGGGAATATCAGTCGTTGTCAGGCTTCTCAGCCCCAGGCACAACATATATGATTACTAGATAGGTGTATCACAAGGCAAGGAAAATGGGAGCGGGCTAACAAGAAAGCACAAAACACAAGCATTGGCACAGGTCAATAGGTTTGGGCTGACATATGTCTAGCGCAGCCTCAAACGCAAAATAAATGTTGTACCATGATTAAAGAAGAGCAATTAAGTTCACACCATTACAGTCGACAGCAGTCATTAAACAACTCAACCCAAAGCAAGCACACATACTTTAAATAAAAAAGTAGAGCAAAACAAACACTGTTCTGTCAAGCCTCGAACATCTGGGTCACTTCCCATTAAATTGACAGCAGAGGCAACCATTTGCAACTAAGGCACGCGCACACAATGTTCACCTTCCAGCAAATCAGAATGCCAGAAACTAACCAGAAGAGGGAATAATGGCACAGTTGGAGGTTGCTGTGCATTGATACAGACGTGCCATACACCACTAGCCACACCTATTGTTTTGTAGGTTCAAGTAGGTGCAGCTAAAATAACAGCTGGAGCCAAAATCGGATAACCAGTGAAGAACATCACATGATACGCAGACTTCAGAAACTAAGGGGAACGTTATAGAGACCCTGACTGGCCGAATAGTGACAGGAGGGTCAGGTCACAAAAGGCAGGCAGCTACGGAACCCAACGAATAGAGAGGAGAGACAGAAGGGCACAGGCTAGTGGCTGACACTGAGGAGGGCTAATTAAAAAGGTAAAGCGAGACCGAGGTCAATACAAGAGCGATACCGAACAGAAAAACAGTGTGACCTGGTGAGTGCCTTCACAACTGCCGCAGCTCATTTAGAGAGTCTGCTCATTTCTGTGCGATTTAGCTGCATCCGACTTTATTTATTTATTTAATTGACCATATCGCCAACTTGCGTGTCCCTTTTGGCCCCGCAGCCTTCTCCCTTTTTTCCTTTGCCCGCCGGCCTCCCACCCCACCCGACCAATAATTGGGCGTAGTACCTGTTAGCAACACCTGGAGGGTCTAACCCACCAACCCGGAGCCATCCCGGTTCTTCCTCCTGCCGCCTGTGACCCGGTGAGTGCCTGCACACCTTCCTGCAGCTTTAGAGCTTCTGCTCATTTCTGTGCAACTTAGCTAAATCAGACTTTATTTATTTAGTTAATGGACCATCTCGCAGACTTGCGGCGTTTCCCTTTTGGCCCCGCAGCCCTCTCGCTTGTTTCACTTTGCCCACGTGGCTCCCACCCCACCCCGACCCCTTATTGGGCCTAGTACCTGTCAGCAACACCTAGAAGGTCTAACCCACTATCCCGGAGGCCTGTGACCCTGTGAGTGCCTGCACACCTGCCCGCGGCTTATTTAGAGCTTCTGCTCATTTCTGTGCGACTTAGCTGCATCAGACTTTATTTATTTATTTATTTAATAGACCATCTCACCACCTTGCAGCGTGTCCCTTCTGCCCCTGCAGCCCTCTCCTTGTATCCCTTTGCCCACCCACCTTTGACCCATGATTGGGCCTGGTTGCCCTTTTAACTGAAGCTTCCAGGGAAGCCTCGTGCCGGTGCAGCCCGTAGCTAAGGGCAGCTCCCAATGAAGCAGTTCCAGTTCGTGTTTGCCCCTATTAGCCTGTGGGGCCAGCAGCCATCAACCAGCAGCTACTGACAAGATATGTCAGGTTTCAGGCAGGGGGTGCAGCCATCACTACTCCCCACTAAACTGACCAACCCAATCTTAAACTTTCTTATACTATCTTATTCTCTATTAGCTGCTTGTCTGATGGGTCCACCCCAAAGTTTGGATAGTAACCTTATCTCGCATTTAGCCTGATTGTGTTTTGTTAAGCATACCTCGAATTTAGCCTGATTGTGTTTAGTTAGCCATATCTCGCAATTAGCCTGATTGTGTTTAGTTAGCCATACTCCACATTTAGCTTGATTGTGTTTAGTTAACCATACCTCTCATTTAGCTTGATTGTGTTTAGTTAGCCATACCTCTCATTTAGCCTGATTGTGTTTAGTTAGCCATACCACGCAATTAGCCTGATTGTGTTTAGTTAGCCATATGTCGCATCTTGCCTGATTGTGTTTGTTAGCCATACCGAACATCCGGGTAAAGTCGCTATGATGCAAATCTGCTGCTTTTGATATTGTGTCCCCATTTTGGGCTCTTCTCCCTATATCCAGATGTCCCAAATCTAGGAGTGACTGGGAGGATAGCTCAGCGGCAACGTGTTCGCCTTAAAAGCAAGACAACATGAAGCAACACAGGTTTTATCCCCAGGTCCGCGCTTAGATACCTCTGGGTGTTTAAGCGCGTTATAAATGCGTAACTAAGACAAAAAAAAAACAATTCGCAACTTAAAAAAAAAATCAATTACTGTAACAGCGCCTCGATGCCCGCAGGCTGTGTGAGCGCTTTAAAAATGCAAATAAATATAAATAAAAAAATAAATATATTTATTGTTGTGTCCCCATTCATGGTCTAGGTATCCCAAATCTAGGGGTTACAGTATTTACTGTTCTGCACCCATTTAGACCCTTCTCCCCCCATCCAGGTGTCCCAAATCTAGGCGTTACTGCATTTATTGTTGTTTCCCCATTTTAGGTCCAGGAATCCCAAAACTAGGGGTTACAGCATGTACTTTTCTACGCCCATTTTATACCATTCTCCTTCTATCCAGGTCTCCCAAATCTAGGTGCTTCTGCATTTACTGGTTTTCCCCTGTTTTAAGTCCATGTATCCCAAAGGTAGGGGTTACAGGATTTACCGTTGTGCACCCGCCTAGGCTCTCCTCCCTCTATCCAGGTGTCCCAAATCTAGGGGTTACTGCATTTACTGTTGTGGTTCCATTTTTTGCCCCATCTCCCTTTTTGAATTTTTTTGAATTTGAAGCACTTATAAGTGCGCACACAACGAACCAAATCGTATCCTGGCGCAGACGGAACAATGCAATAGAGCTCAGAGGGCCAAGAGGACCAACTGGGTCAATTGACTACTGCACAGACATAAAGTAATCCAATATCGTAGATTTATTTTAAAAGATAAGTTTTGAGACCTGCTCTAAAACTCATCAAGGAGTTAGCTTGTTTCAGATATAATGGGAGACTATTCCACAGTCTGGGTCTGGTCACTGAGAAACACCGATCTCCTCTGGACCTGTACTTCATCCTAGGAATTACAAGGAGGAGTTGATCCTCCGACTTAAAGGTACGAGTGGGTTGGTATTGTTTCAGTTTGTTTATTAAATGTACTGGTGCCATCTCATGCAGGTATCTATAAACCAGGCAACGAGTCTTAAATTTAATCTGATCTTCGATCATCAGCCAATGTAGTGATCGGCGGAGACCAGATATATGAGTATTTTTGGATATGCCAAAAACCAGTCTGACTCCAGCATTTTGTGCTTTTTCACAGACAATGGATTTGATTACTCGGTGCTCCAGCCAGAAGCCAATTACAATAATCAAGATTTGAAGTGACCAGTGCCCCCACCACTACCGCCCAATCTGCTTTAGGCACTCAGGGTAGAGCTTGGCGCAAAAGGCGGGTATTATAGAATACAGACTGCACATTGGCTGAGACCTGGACATTACATCCCAGGTCACTCTGCCAAATAGAGCCTAAATTCTTTACCTTGGTTGAATATTTGAGGCTGGCTCCCAAAAACTGAGGAGGAGTGAGACATTTTCCTCCTTCAAGAAGATGTTTAGGCCCAAACAGAATCACCTCTGTTTTTTTTTAGTTCAATTGCAGCCAATTTTCTTCCATCCATTTACTTATCTCCTCTAGACATCTAGTAACCAGGGCGAGAGCATCCTCTACATTATCAAGCCTGATGTACAGCTGAGAATCATCAGCGTAAGAACGAAACCTGAGATGATATTTTTCCAGGATATTCATCAAGGCACGAAGATAAATGTTGAACGAAAGTGGGGAGAGAGCCGATCCCTGTGGCACACCACAACACTGAGAGAGTATTTCTGAAAGGAATCCACCCGCTCGGACACTTTGCTGACGGTCAGTGAGAAAAGATGTAAACCATTGAAGTGCCCCAGGGCCCACATTGACCAGATTATTTAAGCGATCTAACAAAATACTGTGGTCCACTGTATCAAATGCGGCTGACAGATCAAGCATTACAAGCAGGGAAAGTTTCCCTGCATCCCCCGCCTGCAACATACCATGCCAGACCACCATCAGTGCAGTCTTTGTCCCATGTAATGGATGGAAACCAGACTGTAAAGGATGAAGTAAGCAGTGTTCTTCAACAAAAGCCTGTAGCTGTTTAGTAACTACTTTCTCTAAAATTTTGCCAGGCCAGGGGAGACCCGCGATAGGGCGATAATTGCCATAATCTACCGGATCCAGTCCAGCTTTTTTCAGCAGGGGAGTAACAATCGAGACTTTCAAAACGTCTGGGACTAATCCCTGGGCGAGTGAAAGGTTGACAAACTTAGTCATAAAGGGTGTAAGTTCCAAACAAAGTTGTTTGGCAACCAAAGCTGGCAATGTGAAAAGAGAATCGGTTGTGGGTTTTAGCTCAGATAAGAGTAGTGTAATATCCTCAGCTGAAAATCGCCTAAAATCAAACTGAATTCTTGGTCCCGCATGATCTGTAGTTGGACTAACATCCTCATGTTCTAGGATTTTATCTCGATATCTACGGGACCTGATATTTTTTGGGATATTCAGAATTTTGTCTCTAAAAAAATATTTAAGCCATTAGCATGATTCACAGATGAGGTCTTCATTGGTGCGTATGTATTTGGATTAACAAAATCAGCAATGGTTTTAAATAATTTTTGAGGATGATTTATTGCAGTTGAGATTTTAGTCGATAGAAAGAGTGACATAGCTGTAAACAATGCCTTTTATCGCTATTTAAAGCTATATTTGCGTGATTAAGGTGTTCAGTTAATTTTGAACAATACCATCTGTTTTCATGGTATTTATGTTCCTTCTTTAGCTCCAAAAGCTCTCTAGTGAACCAAGGTTTAGAGACTTTATTAGAGACCATGTTTTTCATAGGTGCATATTTAGTGCAAATGAAACTCATAGCTTGGGTACCTTCTTGGAAAAGAGTATTACAGTCATTAGACTGAATACGGTTAGTCAGTACTGTACTAAGTTCCGTGCCAGGTATGGCATCCAGGTCTTTTTTTGGTTCCATGTGATATTTTCGCCGCAAAAATATCGCGATGCAAATATATCGCCATATTTTTGCGGTGAAAATAACACATGGACCCTGCGGGGGACACCCCCGCAACCCCTGCATCATATTTTTATGTGCGGGGGACACCCCCGCAACTAATATTTTCGACACCAAAAATATCGCCTATGGCCGTTCCCGATGACCATATGTACAGCGATATTTTTGGTGGCGAAAATATTACCTGATACCCTTTTCTTTCTGCATCTGTTTAATACTTGTGGAGACTTCGGAAGGGGCCTTGTACAGCTCTGTTTTAATATGAAACAGCCTAAGATAATGGTCTGTCCAGTGAATGGGGACATCTATCTAGGCATCCCAAATCTGGGTGTTAACTGCATCTGCTGCTGTGCCCCCATTTTTTTAAACCATTCTCCCTCAATCCAGATGCATTAGCCACCATTGCCTCAACTCTGTGAGTCCCCGGGCACTGATTCAGACTCTATCAATTCTAGTCCTCCCGTCACAGTAGTATCTCAATCACAGCGACCCCCAATGCCTCCAAACCGCTCACCTCCAGCCACACCTTTACACATCCATGGCGATCAGCATACTCTCAAGACAGACACGCGCACTACCTAGCTTCCCTCCCCCTCACCTCCCCGTAGATCACTATCACATTCACCCATAGCAATTACGCGCTCACTACTGTAGAGCAGTAGATGGACGCATTGTCTCTCCTGCCCCCTCGCCGCCGTCATACTGGAACAGTAGGAGAAGAGCCTTATATGGGACTCATCTGTTAGGCATATGCCGCATCGAGTGTACGTGAGGCGATAGGCACTCAGACAACTGTATCTAATGTACTCTTGTACTGAGAGAGTGGAAGGATATCGCGTAGAAGGATGTCAGCACGCACCATTGCAAGTCATGTAGTGCTGAGTGAAATTTGACGAGGGCAGAGTGAGTTCATGAAGAAGATATACAAGGGCATACTGAAACGATATGAAAATACTTAAGAATGACGATGTGACTGAATTGACAAGAGAAACATGTAAGAAATGATAAGGTAATCATACATACAAAGACGATAAAGTAACTTGCTGACCAATTAGTGTAAATACGCAGCAATGCATGATAGATAAGACACATAGAAGCTTCCTATAGAGGAAAATATAACGTGGTACGGATGGCCATGAGAGGAAAATGGATGTAGGCTCATGTAAAGATTCAGTCCAGCTACCTCAGAAACAGACCAGGGGTGCAGAGTCAGGCGACTTTGGAGAATTAGCTTCATGTGCAAAACAGAGAGGAGTCTATGTTGGCCTGGGATCAAGGTTGCTATTTCAAGAAATAGCTGCAAAGCACAAAGGAAAGCAGATGGATAAGCCATGGACGTGAGACATATTTCTCTTAGATTAAATAAGAAGAAAGCTTTTGCAAGAGCCAAACATTGGACAATTAACAAGGGATAAGGCTCTTACAAAATGGAGTGAGCATGTCTCTGGAGGCCAAGCCGAGCAATGACACCCAGCATAATTGAATCAGTAAATAAGAGGTTGAAATGGACAAATTTATGATCTCTTCACATGTTTGTTTGTTTGTTTGTTTGTTTGTTTGCGTTTGTTTATTTATTTATAGGGTGCTCCATACCCAGGGGCAGCAGGGCGCAAACAGAACGAATTTGCGAGGCTTACAATGTTACATGTGATTCAGAAGTCGAAAACATGGGCTGTTCATTAAGCTGCAGATGAAGATATTGATTTGCTTACACTACCTTGAATGTCCCACAACACAGAGCGAGCTACAAGGTCAACTACAGACGGCAAACTTTGGCTCATGATCAGACTGATGAGAGATGATGGACTAATTGGGTAAGTGGGGAGTAATCTGACATGACTCAAGCACCTGGGTTTCGTTTTGCTTACGTGCTGCTAGCCGAGCCGAAAGTCCAGTGCTGGAAAGAATGCCAACCAATCAGTGGGTCTATGGGGGAACCTGCTATACAATGTTGCAAATACCTATCCGCTGGCATTTTTCCGCTATAACCAATATTATACGTATTTAGAGGTAGTTTGAGGTGTGCCTTACAGATAAGAGACAGCCAATGGTGTACTAACCCATATGTATTCTATAAGTAGATTTGTTTCCCCAGCCACATAGGATGACGTCATAGATGACGCATATTGGGGTATAAAACCTCTGTGTAATCAAGTTTTTGTGTGAGTGTGTAAGCATCAGTCCAATGTCTGCCAGTTTGCCCTGCTTTATTAAATTTAGAATCATGTAGTACTTTGCCATATTCTTTGAGTCTGTCCATTTATTTGGTCTTAGATCTTTACTGGTATTCCATCTAGCACAAGAGACGCTTCAAGGTGCAAGAGCACATTACCACTCACCACACACACCCACTCCCACATACAAGAGCAGCTTTCAAGAACTCCCGAATACACCACAACTGCCCTACTCCACCCACTCTCGCACCCTCTTTCTCAAACTCATTACCACACTTGCCCAGAATCATCCACCCCAGAATACACCACACCACACCTGCCCTACATCACCCAGCCTCGCATCCTCGAACCCATTACAACAGTCACCCAGAATCATACACACCTCCTCTCACCACACACCCCTCCACTCACATACATATGGAGCTCTCAAATCCTCCAGAACACACCCCAACTGCATTTCATCGTCCACCCTGGCACCATCTTTTCCAAACCCAATACTGCACACACCCAGAATCCTTCACATACACGCACCATATCACCACCCACAAGCCTAGGCTCATACACACAGAGCTCTCAGATATTCCCATTTACACCCACCCTAACTACATCCTCCACCCTCGCACCATCAGTCCTGAACCCAATTCACACCCCCTAAAACCTTTTCACCTCTGAGTCATCCATTCAAATCCCACACACATACCGACCCATCGCCACCACCACTCACCACACACCCTCCAACTTGCTGACCAGAGGAGCTCCCTGGCCCACCTTGAGTCGCACACTGCATACACTCCTACAAACCTCTAGCGCTGGCTCTCCTCCAACCTCCAAACCCTCTTTCCACCCTCTCTCACTGAGAACCCCTCCTTCACTGAGAACCCTCAGCCTCTCACATCCTCTCAGCACCGACCACCCAACTCTAGGACCAGAGGGGCACTCTGGCATGCCCAGAAACAACTGATCCCTGCATCGCTCTCTTCAACCCCAGCCCACTCCCTGCCTGTCCCACACCTCCCCTCTCCACTTCCCCTCTCTGGTACTGCAAAAAAACAGCCCATCCGACTAGCTCAACCCTTGCGCCTTCTTTCAGAAACACACCCTGCACCACTCTCTCCGCCCCTCTCTCCCGCACCCCCACAGCTACAAACCCAGAGACCACGACACATCGGCCTCAGCACATATTTCACATGAGGGGAGGCTCCCCTCAGCCCAACTGCTCCTCCTGTCCCCCAGCACCGTCCAAACAGACACCCACCCTCACACACTCTCGACCTCTCTCACACTCTCACCACAACCAACCCAGAGGAACCTTGCAGATTCTGTGACAGTTTACGCCCAACCCCTCCACTGTCTGATGCTACCGACACCACCCTAGTGCTGACCGCTCCACCCTCAACAAGCATTGCCCACCTACCTACCACAATCTCCATCACACCGACCACCCCCAATTGGCCTATCCCGGCAGCCCCTTTCCCTTCGCTGAGTGTGGCGCATCTTGCCCTAAACGCACAAAATTCAGAGGTAGACGATGACCCTAGCCCTCAACTCTGGATGCCTCAGCTGCCCTACAACTCTCAATCCACCTCTGCTCTCCTACCCCACATTCATGGCCCCTCCACCACCTCTGCCTCCCATCCTCCTCCTGCAGACAGCATCCCCCTTTCATCTCCTTCAACCCCCACCGTCCCCTTTCCCAGCCCCTGTGCACCAATCCATAACAACACCTAGCCAGACTCCTTTGTACCACCCACCACCTCTCACCACCATGTCTCAAACCTCCACCCCTTTCACTACCATGTGAACCACCCATCCCACGCCACTAATGAGTCAAAGACCAGCGACTGCCTGCCCTCTCTTCCCAGTACCTAGCCACCCGCATCCCTCTACACACCCTCTACAGTATCCCCACGACCACCTCCATCCATACTACTACACTGGCCTTCCGAATCAACCTTCTCCCACTACCATCACCAACCCTCTGATGACCCCGACCATCCCAGCCCGACCAACCCCAGACACCCAGGTAAACACTGCCCCCTCCACCTCTCACATAGTCACCTTCTTCGTCTTCAATGCCCGCTCCGTAGCCAAGAACAAACACAGCATCTTTGATCTCCTAACCACAGAGAACTCTGATCTTATCTACATCGCCGAAACCAGGTTCTCGGACAATCTCATCCCTATCACTCACAAAGCATTTCCACCTGACTACTCACTCATCACCCACAACAGACCTTCCAGAGGAGGTGGATTAGCCATCCTGCATGAACCTCACATCTCTATCACCTCCACTGAAACACAACGCAGCACACATAACTGTGAATCCCTACTAGTCAAACTCTCTTTCTTGCCTACTCTCTCACACAGCTTCCTACTCATCTACAGGCCCCGGGCTACAACAGACACTTTACCAACAGCCTATACGACTCAGTAGCAGCCATTCTAGTTAACCATCCGGCACTCGCCCTACTGGGACACTTTAACATCTGGTTCGACCTCCCCAACAACTCCATGACTCTACCCCTGGTCGACAGCCTACAGGCACTCAACCTCACCCATCATATCAGAGGACCAACACAAACTGCTGGCCACACCCTCGATGCCATTTTCAGCTCTTCCGACCACATCTCCATGTCCACCCCCAATACGTCATCTGGACAGACCACTCTAACATACCTTTCTTCATCCTCGCACCACTGCCACTCCCCTAGCCATCCTCTACCACTACATCTCAGCTCAAGTGCTGGAGCAAGGTCACAAGCCTACCGGACCTGGCCAAGGCCCTGCTAAGCACCCTCCCATCATTCCCGAGCACAGATAGAACCTCACCCATACAGCTCTTCAATTCCTGGCTAAACAACTCCCTCATTCACCTAACCCCCTCCAAGTCTGCTCCCTCCCACACAGGACCTCCTCCGTAATGGTTTACCCCATCCTGAAGACTCTAAAAACTCCTAACCGCTCCATTGAGTGCAAATGGCTAGCTTCCAGAACCCTGCGAAGCAAATCACTACTTGCCCACCATCACAGAAACTACAAATCAGAGATCCGAAAGGCCAACAAAGCATATTACAATAAAAGGATCCTGAACTGCCGTAGCAGTAGCAAAAAACTCCACAGGATCATCACTGAATTCCTGAACCTGCACTGTACCGCATACCCGACTACCTCCTCACAAACGCTCTGCAACTTCCTGTCTGAACACTTCCACAAAACTGCCTTAGAGAAGATGGCCGCCCTCAACGCCAAACTCACCCTTTTGTGCTCCAGCTCTACACCTGCTCTACCAGACATTTCCTCCCTCACTCCCCCCGAGAACCCTTCTTTCTGCTCTTTCAACCCTACCTCCAGCGCAGAGTTTGTGAAACTGCTATTCGTCAGCCATCCTTCCGACTCACCCCTTGACCCTTGTCGCGCCTCTCTGCTCAAAAAAATCTTCACCACCACCTGTACAGGAGAATTGGCAAGGTCCATTCTTAATGACTCCCTCACCTCAGGCAATCTCCCAGGCTCCTTTAAAACTGTGCATGTCAAAACTCTGCTTTAAAAAGCATCCCTCGGCCCTCTACTACCAATCAACTACAGGCCAATCTCCAACTACAGATTCCTGGCAAAAATCATCGACCGCACTGCTTACTAACAGCTCAATGGTTTTGTGGAATCAAACTATTTTCTTTGACCGTGCGCAATCAGGTTTCCATCCGCGTAACGAAACAGAAACCACGCTGATCTCCACCTGGGATGACCTCCAAGTGACGGCAGACTCAGAAGAATGTGCGGCTCTTATTCTCCTTGGCCTCTCGGCAGCATGTGACACCATCAGCAACAGGATCCTCCCTGACAGATTGCACTCCTTAGGAATATGTGATTCAGCTCTGTCCTGGATCGCCTCATTCCTCCCTAGTAGACAGCAAATCTCCCACCATTTCTCTCTGCTGCACATGCAGTAAACACTGGAGTACCCCAAGTCACCTGCCTCTCTCCCCTTCTCTTCAACCTTTACCCCTGCTCAGGATCATCCGCTCACACATCACTTGCTATAACTATGCACATGACACACAAATCATCCTGCAAATTCCTAAATCGACCACCTAACCCAGCCGTTACCTAGCAGCATGTCTCTTAGACATTGACTGCTGGATGACGAAATCATGGTATGTGGAAAATCTGCTCTAGTCCCCAACTGACTCCCTGGCCACCCCCCCCCCCCCCCCCCGCAACCACCACCACTGTCAAAAACATTGGCTGTACAATGGACTTGGACCTAACTCTGTCAAAACACATCAACAACACATCCAAAGCATGCCATTTCCACCTTAGGGTCCTGAAGCGTATCCCCTCTTACATTATCTACCCGAACAGATTCGCTGCAAATATATCCATTGTCATGTCCAGACTTGACTATGCAAACTCCCTCTATCAGGATGGACCGGCCTACCAGTTAAGCAAACTCCAAAGAGTACAAAACTCAGCTGCCAGACTGCTTCTCACATTGGGGCAAAGGGACCATATCTCACTGGCTCTCCGCACTGTACACTGGCTCCCAGTTGGATGCAGAGGCACATTAAAAATCCTATGTATTACCCACCAAGTGGTGCAGAAAGGAGGCCCCAAATTCCTGCAAGAAATGATTATGCCTTACCACCCGACCCGCACCCTTAGGACTAGCACTGCCCTCCTCCTAGTGGTCCCCCGACCCGCACCCTTAGGACTAGCACTGCCCTCCTCCTAGTGGTCCCCACCTCCAATTCAGCCAGGATGGGAGGGTCAGCCTACTCAACCCTGGCACCAACTTTGTGGAACTCACTGCCTCCCCGCATTAGACACAGCGAAGACTACATGACTTGCCGGAAGGCACTCAAAACCTGGCTTTTTGCCTAAAACGTATAAGGGAATGTAGTGAACCACCCGACCTACCACCACGACCGACACCTGGCCTGGTAGCCCACTGATTACAGACCCTGTCATAGACCATCAGGCCTGACGATATCTAACTTCACCACCTAGAGCCTTTGCCCAGACTTGAAACCCGAATCGAAGTAGCACCGATGTACCTGACAGAATGTATTCATCCCCTCATCCACAAGAACTCCATATGCTCTGAGGCCCAGAGTTATCTATCGCCATCAATTCAGGGGCGATTGTGCTAGACTCATAACGCAAGCACCAATAACACTCATGAGCTTGATCAAGGCTATGGAATTATGCATAAGGCAATCAGTCCAAGAAGGACTTGCCTGCAAACTCTACACCCCTGCAAATTCTACACCCCTGGAAATGCAAGAGTAGAACAAGATACCGGAGGGCCATCTAGCAGCTACTCTGCTAATCACACCTACCAGTGAATGTATATAGCACAACTACCCACCGGTAATCTATCTAGCAGACCTAGCAACCCAAGCACTAATAGCACTTATGAACGTGATCAATGCACTGCAAATATGCATTAGCAATCAATCCAGAAATTGCACTTGCTTGCTAGTCCTACACATCAGGAAATTCCTGTGGAGAATTATATAGAAAGGAACGTTCTAGCACTTATTCTTTGCTAATCCCAACTATCTGGGAATGTCGTAGTAGAACTACCTATAGCACCTATGCAGTAACATGAGTTTTTGGGACAGATCTGCCTGTCACCACCCGTCAGTCTTCGCCAAAACAATCTGACCATTAAAGTAACAGGGAGACATCACGCCCTCGACAGGCATTGGAAGCTGAACAGGAACAAGGTCACTCTGGAGAAAACAATGAGAGAGAAAAAAAAAAGAAAGAAAACACAGACACTCAAACACACCACTATGCTAATTGTTGCCTCTGTACCAACAAAAAATAGAATGCAGATACACCTCTCGATTAATTCGGCCTAGCTGCACACATACTTGCACACCTCCACATTCACCTCAACAGTCTTTACAATGCACCTATACACCTCGCATTCAGCCTAGCTGCACACATAACATCATTCTCAAGCACCAGTCCCACTAGTATGCAGATACCATAGTCCATTTGGTCTTGCTGCACACATTCTACTGATCTTATACAACCACTGTATCACACCTAGCACTAGTATGCAGCTACACACCACCTATTGCACACTGGCTGCACACATACTTGGGTCACCCAAGCATGTTTTTCTACACTAGTCTTTCTACTGACCTGGACTTCAGTCCCCGAGGGTTGTCATCCCAGAGCGCTTTGGAATCATAACAATGGTAAAAGGCGCTATACAAATGCCAAATAACATAATATATGACAGATGAAGAGAGGGGAAGGCATGATTTTATGCCCCAACTAGTGCAGGGAAATTAAACAAAGGTTCCCATGTGGGTATGGAAGCAGGTGTTAGGTGCAATTAAACGATGTGTGCAAGATACATATGAAATCAGAAAAATACACTAACAACAACAGGAAATCTTACAGTGATCTTTTAGGCTACAAATTCCACATATACTTGACTTCTTTCTTTAGGGGGGAAGATAGGGGCCTTCATCATGGTTATCATACAACTGATGTAGGTATTGCTTTCGTAAGGGAAAGCTGCAGGAGAAGGCATAACATGGCGGAAGTGTCAAGTCAAGTACCAGTAGATTTGGCGACAGATATTAGACCTTTCTGCAATTTGAAAAAGAAATCCAAATTCAGTCCTCAAATACATAATACACCTAATATTGATCTATTTGAAGACTTGATTATAGAGGAAATGAAACAATTGGCCTCCAACCCCAAACAAATGATCCATAATGTAACAAAAAAAGAAACAACAAGCCATAAAAAATTTACAAATGGATGACTCCATAGTAATAAGAACAGCGGACAAAGGAGGCAATGTAGTAGTCCTAAACTCAGAAGACTACTCAAAAGAACCTCTATGTCAATTAAGAAATAATGAAAACTATCAGAAACTTTCAAAAGATCCATATAAGAATTACAAGATTGAATATGACAACAAATTAAACAACTGGTTTGAAGCAGGGTTGATTTCTTGGAATGACAAAACATATTTAACAAAGGATTTTCCAACTACACCTATCATTCATTTCATTCCTAAATTACACAAGTCAGCTACCCGACCGCCTGGCAGACCAATAGTTGCTTCGATTGACTCCCTTCTGGAAAGTACCTCCAAATATCTGGACACATTCTTGTTTCCGTTTGTAGAAACTTTACCTTCGTACACACGAGACACAGCAGATTTCCTGATGCAGGTAGATCAAACACCATGGAAATCCAACTATTTGCTAATTACATTAGATGTTGTTTCACTATATACGTGTATTGGACATGATGAAGGAATGGAAGCCATAAAAAGATTCCTGTCTACAAGATCTCTAAGCTACAGAGAACACTCTTTAATGTTACTTGAAATGTTAACATTCTGTTTGACACATAAGTCTTTTATGTTCGACGGGCAATGTTACACCCAGATTTGTGGTACAGCGATGGGCACAGTGGTAGCTCCCACATTTGCAAATGTATTCATGGGAGCATGAGAAGAGAAGTTATTTGCAGAAGAAACAATGGAAATGTATACCAACAAAGTTATCCTTTGGCGTCGACATATTGACGATTTGTTCATTTTATGGGAAGGTTCGGAGACAGAGTGGAAAGACTTCTTCCAAATTATCAATACTTGCAGCAGAAGTCTAAAATTCACAGAACATCACAGTAAAACGGAAGTAATTTTCCTGGACATTATGGTGAAAATTGTAGATAATAAAATAACAACTGAGGTATACAGGAAACCAACAAGTACGAATACAGTTCTACATGCCAAAAGTGCCCATCCCACGATTTTAAAGAATAGCATACCATATGGAGAGTTTCTTCGTATGAAAAGAAATTGCAGCGAAACCTCCACTTTCAAACAAAATGCAAAAACGACCGCAAGTAGACTTCAAGCCAGAAGGTACAAAAGATCTATTATTAACCAAGCGTATAATGAGTGCAACAAACAAACCAGGCAAGAACGTCTAATGAAAACAACTATGAAAAATGCAGAAAAAAGGCAAAACATACCAGTAAAGAACAAATCATTAGATTCATAACAACTTTTGACAATGGTGCCAAGGAGATTAAGAAAATATTGGCAAAGTACTGGTACATTCTGAGGAAAGATAAAGATATTTGCTCAGTAATCAATGTCAATCCAAATGTAACATTTAGAAGAGCCAAGTCTTTACAATCTGAAATTTCGCCAAGCCTGTTTCAGTCTAAACCCAAAGAAAATTGGCTTCCAGGAAAACCAGTAGGATTCCAGAGATGCATTAAATGCAAAGCGTGTAAATTTGGACAAAACATAAAACAATACACGCACCCCCGAACAGGGAAAAATATCAAGATCATGAAAACCATATGCTGCAGTACAAAGTTTGTAATTTATGTAATCACTTGCAGCTGCAATCTCTGGTATATCGGAAGCACAAAGTTGGAAGTTAAGATGAGAATCTTGCAGCATCTCAGAGCAATTAAGAACCTGGATCCAACCTATCCTTTAGAAAAACATTTCTCTGATATACATGGAGGAGACATACAGTCCCTCAAGTTCTTCGGCATAGATCATGTACAGCCACATGTAAGGGGAGGAAACAGGGAGCGCAAATTGCATCAACTGGAAAGTCGATACATAATTGACTATAACACCAAGTCCCCCGGGGGGCACAACAAAGACGAAGAATTATATACATTCATTGGGGAATGATGTAATTAAAACAATGTAACAGGGAAATCCCAAAGTTCTGAATTGGACATTTGAAAAATATAATAGAGGCTATGAGTGACTCAGCTTAAATGAGAGAAGAATTGTATGGCAGAAACAAAAACGTTGTTAACTTAGCAGACTCACTGAATAAGCTGTTTTCTATGTGTGATGTTTTTTATGTGTAAAAGTGTTAACGGTTGCTCAATTGTGTTTAATACAGTTTTAATTATTTTTTCACATTTGCACATTTATATATCCGGGTTTTAGCACAAAAAAAAAAAAGATTTTTTTTTAAACAAGTCTTTCACTGACACCATGTTGGTTTTTACCAAATAATTAAGCAAAGATAGAGGTTCAGACAAACATAACATCACACAGCGAAACATTAGAACTTAAACCAATTAAATAGCCTAGCCTCAATGTACAGGCATGATATTAAATGGCTATATAGTTCATATTGGATCCAAATAAGGAAACAGATAATATCAAGGCAAATAAGAAGAACGATTAAACACTACATAAGCGTAACTAAAAGCTGCAATTTATAAATGCACCAGGCACTTTATTATAAAAGCCACTGCACCTAAAATTTGGGGTACATAGTATACACATATTGGTATTTCCATATTTGTATAAGGTACTACTGCAACGTAGGCAAACATAAATAAAAAGATGCAGAAGCGAATATTGCACAAAGCACTAAGCACTTTACTTTTGAATATATTGATATTCCAAGGCAGATAAATATAGTGCACTCAATATAGGTTATGATCCAAAATTCCTTAAACGTTTCTATTTTATGCCAAATATTTTAGATCACTTGATCTTTATTGTATCCTTGATCCATGACACGAAAATGTAATTAATTAAGGGAGAATATATCCTTCTTGAATGTTTTATTGACAAATACCAGCATTTTTAAGCCATTTTTGCATATAATAAATCAATTGACTTTCCCTGTTTCCTCCTTCCCTTTATCCTATTACCCAGGCACATGCACTTTGCAAAAATACAAATATATGTATTATAAAAAAATGCACTTTTGCTTAAAATGTATTACTTCCTATCATTCCTTAGAAAGTAAGCTGTCAGTACATACTCACCAAACATGGCCGCCATTAGAAGGCAAATAAAATCGGCAAAAGCACTAGTCCAGAGGTCCAAAAAACAGGAAAGGGTTGGATGTTAAACAGGAAATGAAATAAAATACTCTGCATGACATGGTGTCAGTTACAATCCGACGAAGCCCAGTTTGGGGTGAAACGCGTTATTGTGTGTTTTTCACGGGTGTGCTCTTGAATGTCCACACCAAACAATAAAGGACGTTTTCATAAAATGAAGGACTGCGTGGTGTACTTTTTCGAAAAACAGGATGGAGGAGTGCTGCTGTGAACTGTCGTTTTACAGTTCGTTTTTTTGCTTTGGATATATATATATATATATTTATATATATATATATATTCAGTAAAAAAACTTTGTTAAAGGGACGTTATGGTTCCAAGTAAAACCAAAAAAAACTGAAATTTGCCAGTTATGGTAAACTAAGCAACCATAACTCGTGCCACCACTGAGCACTGCTAAGACTAACACCCAGGACATCAAAGATGTCATCGCAAATGTCATTGATCGGACTCTCAACAGCTCGATTCCTTCTTTTCAAAGATATGTATGTACGCAGAGAACAATTTTCTCTAACTCTAGCATATGCAGTCACCATTCACAAATCACATGGTCTTACCTTAGATAAAGCATTGATAGATATTGGGAACACAGTCTTTAAAGAAGGCATAAGCTACGTAGCACTTTCACACTTACGTACACTTGGCGGTCTATTGCTAATCAACTTTGATGTAAGTAAAGTAAAGGCTGATATTCTTTGCATTTTAGAATACAATAGACCACGTTCACTATACACCCCCATCTAAACACATATCCTGTTCCACAAAAAGCAAAACGTTGTAAAAGAACACTAGTTCAAACAGAAATGCACCAGGATGTCACTGCAAATCCTCCAAAGAGAGTAAAAGAAACTAATACTTCATCAATTAGTACAACCAAAGAAGAATCTATTACTCAAAGTAACTCAGGTACTTCTTCAAAGAAGCAACACACACTCCAAAAAAATGACTTGGACACAGAACTATCTGGTCCATTCAAATGTTCAAATATAACTGGTGTAAATTGCTACGCGAATGTAGCCATCAATATTCTATTTCAATTGCCACCAATTATTGACAACATTTACTTACACAGTACAGACCAATTGTGTTTGCAAATGTTAGTCCTTCATAGAAATGCAACCAACAATCCTGACAACACCTACAGTGTTCATGGAATAAGACAAGAATTGGACTACTGTGCTGAAATGGTGAAATTCACTATAAACTCACAAGAAGATCCACAAGAATTTCTAATGTACTTGCTACAAGTACTGGAAAACAAAAACATACCTATAAATTAAATCTACCAGATTTAATACATGTGGAAACATACATGCACTCTGTGCAACAATATGCAATATGAACAAATCCCTAATGAACGTTTTGTTTATGTATCCATACCTAAATGTGAATCTGTTCCATTTCAGCAACTTGTACAAAAAGCAAACCATGGCAGATTATGTACTACCTGCAATTCAGATAATCGCTCCACCTTACTAACACAAACACATAGTAAATACGTAATATTAATGCTTCTATGTTACAATGCAGATGGTACCAAAAACAACTGCAAGCTGACTGGATTCACACATGGTCAAGTATCGCTTGGTAAGAAAACATTCACAACAATAGGTATAATCTACCACGCAGGAGCCACAACCAATGCAGGTCACTACACTGCATATATAAAAAAGAATTGTGGATGGTTCGACTGTAATGATAGTACCATTACTCTAAAGCAGAGATTACCAGCAAATCTTATAAACGCTTATTTAATCTTCTTAAAACCAAAATGTAATAACTAATCTGTACTAAAACATTAACAAAACTTCAATTAGAAAACTATAAACAGTTAGAATACACCAACAGGTAACTAACTGCTCCAACATCATTTTTCAACAACCAAACAAATAAATCAATATCACTAATAACTAATCTGTGCATAAACATTAATAAAACTTCAATTAAAAAGTATAAACAGTTAGAATATGCCAACAGGTATCTAACTGCCCCAAGATTCTATAACAACCAAACTGATAAATCAATACCACTAAATTATAAGAAGAAATAAACAGTTAGATACGCCAACAGGTATCTAACCGCCCAAAGATTTTGCAACAACCCAACAGATAGATTAACAACTCGAGAATATAAATAAAAAGTATAATCAGTTACAATTCAAGAACAAGTATCTAACAATCTGCAACAAGCCAACATTAGTCAGAAACAACAAGTAAACACTGAAAGCACAACAACAAATGTACTGTACCAAAAGAAAAAAAAGTTTTTTTTTAATCCAACATGGATGTTTTTTTTTTCCACAGACCCAATGATTGAACAAGAAACACAGAAACATAGCAAATTGCACAGTACACTGGTTTGTAATTTACTAAATATGAGTTTGAAATTAATCAAAAATATCTATTATTCAATGTTATAAGTCCTTACAAACTACCAACACTAACATGATCTTTTCTTTTATCACAGAAATTGACTAAGAATATATGTGCTCCAGTTACCAAACTTAACAGTAAGTATATTATAATAAGTACAACTCATAAATACTGCTCCATAACACAACCATTGAAGCAAACATGTAACCGTGCACCACAATGCAAAATGTTTACTTCCATGGATATGTTATACTGCAGTGCTTGTTACCAAACTCTACAATCTTAATGGCATGATGTACCCAAAACTTCACATACAAACTATACAAATCAAACAGTACATAAACTGTAGATTTGCAAATATTTCATACATATTCAGTTCTATGGGTGTGATCTATGGGGGTGATAGGCTGTGGTGGTCGTGGCCAGGGCCTAGAGTCTTGGGTGCATGGCCTACGGCCTTCGGCCATGCACCCAAGACTCTAGGCCCTGGCCACAACCACCGCAGCCTATCACAGCCAGAGATCACACCCATAGAATCAAACATTTTAACCATGCAGTATGGGCATTTTTTATGTCCGCGGACACCTAACATGTTCTAAGAACAGTTTTATTTTGCTTCCGTACAGCACGGACAGATATAGTGTCCTTAGGACACCTCCATTTTGATTGCTTAAGGACATCCCGGACACCGCGCCTGTTCTTAGAACAGTTTCAACTTGCCTGCGCACAGTACGGACAGGAATAGTGTCCTTAGGACACCTCCATTTTGGTTAATTGCAGACAACCCGACACCGCGCCTGTTCTTAGAACAGTTTCAACTTGCCTGCGGACAGTACGGACAGGAATAGTGTCCTTAGTACACCTCCATTTTGGTTAATTGCGGACATCCCGGACACCGCATGCATTCTTAGAACAATTTCAACTTGCCTGCGGACAGTACGGACAGGAATAGTGTCCTTAGGACACCCCCATTTGCCCAATTACAGACATCCCAGAAAGCGCGGCTGTCCGCGGAAAAGATGAACACAACAGGGGTACCTGCCACCTAAATAAATACAGCATTTGACCCATCTCTTACTCCCCCACCCTCCTCAAACGCTCTTACACACCAACACACTTGCCAAAATTGTATTTCTCCACCATTTGTCACTGCGCTGTCCGTGGATGTCCGTGGATCCAAGATGGCGGGCGGTTCCAAAAAATCTGACGCACTCCATGCTCTTCACCATCCAATCAGCGGACACGTTGCATGTCCGCGGACATGACGCAAGCCGATTAGCCAATCAGGACACTGTCCGCAGAACGAACAGGGAAGTGTGTCCGCGGAGCAGACATAGATATCACTAATTTTTTGTGACCTACTTATTGGTCATTTTTTAAAAAACTACTGGACGGATTTTCACCAAATTTACAAAAGCACGCTTTCGGGACCAAGCCGCTGCTCCTGCCACAAATTTGGTGAAAATCCATCCAGCGGTTTGAGCTGTAGGCGTGAGCAAATTTTATTCCCCATTCAGTCTATGGGAAAAAAAGAAGTTTTGGGACCCCCCCTATAACTTTGCCCCCCCGGACCAAACCTCACCAAACTTTGCAAAATAATTCAGAGTGGGCAATCTACTTTTTTGTAAAGTTTGGTGAGGATTCGTCCAGGGAGAGCGAAGTTATAAGCCGCCCAAAAAGTGCTCTTCCTATGGGATTAGCAACTTAACCATAACTACACAGCCACTACCGTGTATATATATTACATATATATTACACAGCCTGCAGTAGCGGCCATGTAGTTTTGGTTAAGTCGCTAAACCCATAGGAAGAGCACTTTTTGAGTGGCTTATAACTTCGCTCCCCCTGGATGAATCCTCACCAAACTTTGCATAAAATGTATATGGCCCACTCTGAATTTTTTCCAAAGATGGGTGAGATTTCGTCCAGGGGGGGCAAAGTTATTGGGGGGTCCCGACATTTTTTTTCCCCATAGACTGAATGGAAAAAAAAGTTCTGTCGCGCCTACAGCCCAAACAGCTGGACGGATTTTCACCAAATTTGCAGTAGGAGCAGCGGCTTGGTCCTGAAAGCATGCTTTTGTAAATTTGGTGAAAATCCGTCCAGTAGTTTTTTTTTAAAATGACCAAAAAGTAGATCTAAAAAAATGTGTGATATCTATGTCCGCTCCGCAGACACACTTCCCTGTTCGCTGCCCAGACAGGACACCGATTGGCCAATTGGCTTACGTCATATCCGCGGACATGAAACGTGTGTGCTGACTGGTTAGAGTGAAGCGTGAGGTGTGTCACATTTTCCCGATGCGCCCGCCATCTTGGATTCGCAGACAGCGGCCGCTGTCCACGGACATCACGGTAAAAACATATAAAAAACACAACTTTGCACTTGTCAAACTTATCAAATAATCTCTGGGGAGATGAGGGGTGGTGAGGATAGGATGGGATATGGCTACAGCAAAAAAACAGGCGTTTTTTTCCACGAAAGTCCACAAACAGTTCGGATGTTCGCGAACAGTCCTGTTAGGTTCGCAGACATGTCTGCATTACAGGGTTGGTAAAAAGCAGTTCTTGGATGGCTTATAACTTTGGCGCCACTTAATTAAACTGCATGAAATGTTGCACTTATATTCACAACTGATTTCGAATGAGTCTGCAAAGTTTGGTGGGATTCTGTCAAGAGGGGGCACAATTAGAGAGGCGGTCCCAAAATAATATAAAGGCTTATAAATGAGGTGCCATTTGACGAATCTAAACTTAAGTTGGGGAACTTATAATAGATCTAGGTATAAATGCTTTTGCGAAGCTTGGTGGGATTTTGTAAAGAGGGGGCAAAATTAAAGGTGGGGGTCACAAATTATTTTAAAGGCTTATAAATGTGATGCCATTTGACGAATCTACACGAAGGTTTGTAAATAGATTATAGATCTAGATTTAAATGTTTTTGCAGAGTATGGTCGGATTCTGTCAAGAAGGGGCATAATTAGAGGGGGGTCCCAAATTATTTTAAAGGCTTATGAATGGGGTGCCATTTAACGAATCTACACAAAGGTGTGCAAAAACATTATAGATCTAGATACACATGTGTTTGCAATGTTTGGTGGGATTTTGTCAGGAGGGGACAAAATTAGAGGGGGGGTCCCAAAATATTGTAAAGGCTTATAAATGTGGTGCAATGCAATTTGACGAACCTACACAAAAGTTTGCAAAAAGATTTTAGATGTAGATATAAATGTTTTCATAAAGTCTATATGGATTTTTTCAAGTGGGGGCTAGGTTATATGACTATTGTATGTGCATACATTTGACACTTTTGAAAAAATAAAACGTGTGGATTTCCAGCAAACTTCTGGAAGGAGCATTGGCAAGGATCTGAAAGCATGGTTTTGCAAATGTGCCTGTGTTTTGTTTTTGAACAAGTGTCTTAATGTAGGTACAAAAAATAGTGATGTACCTTTTTGATGACTGAGGTATAGCCGGTAGCCATGGGCAGTGGCCAGATTGTCCGGGTCATGGAATAAGGTCATGGTCTGGACAATCTGGCTACTGGACATGACCACGAGTGACAACACATGGGGTTAAAGTGGCCATGTCCACCTGGGACCGGCTTTGTGGTAAAGTTGTTCGAAATTGGGATAGGTTTGAAAGGGAAGAAAAATGTGCTCGTAGTAATATGGCCATAGGGTTTTCTGTTCGCCTTCTGCAGGCTGCCATGGAAAGCGAAGAGGGGCCCTGTATGGAACCCCATCTTCCCTTTCCATGGTGGCCATATTGGAAAATCCTTTTTTGGCACCCCGGGTTCCCGCTTTGGGAACCTAGGGTGCTAATGGCCTTCATCCGTCATTACAGGGGCTGGAATGGGGGGATAATGGTCCAGAGACCTTGTTATTCACCCTTGCTTTGCCTAGACTGATAACTTGGGCTGCTGGGCCGGTATCCACCATTCCAGTCCCTGGAAAGGGGGATGAACGCCACAATATTCCCATTAGCATAACACAAAATGCAAATGGAAAGGTTGGAAAATCTTATTGAGTCTATGTACTTTACTGAGAAAGGTAAAGTAGATGGAGTCTATAAGTTTTTTTTAGTTTTATTTTTTAACTGTGAATGGTGGTTTCTAAAGGAACATTTCTTTTGTTGTTTTTGGATGTATTTTTTTTTTTGGCAGGAGAGCTAAGAATGAAAGGTGGGGAGGGAAATGAGGGAAAAGGCACCAAACACTAATATGGAGGGGCAGGTGGACAGGGGAAAACGTTATGTGTGTGTGTTATTTCTAAGGTAGGGGACAGTGTTTCTTATGCTCCTTGATTACAGCAGTGGTGGTGGCTCTTGGGGAGGAGGGATGGAAATAGCTGCCATTTTAAGATAAATGGCAGTTTTGCTAAAAGTATGTACTGTGTACTAGATTGTTAATGGATAATGAGTAGGAATAGGTGTTGGAGCTGTGCAAAAGAAATGTTGAAGTTGAAAGTTCCTAGATCAGTAGAAAATGCAGTTCAGAACTGTCCGCGAAGCACGGATCTTATCGTGAAGTGCAGACGAGTTCTCGGACACGTCATCATGCCGCCCGCCAGCGTATGCTCATGTGGCACTGTCTGGAAGGTCCACAATGAAGTCAGATGTTCGTAGATGTCTATGGATGCATAACTAGTTGAAATAGTTGCCAAAAGTGTATAGAAGTGTTAAAAATTATTCTAGAAGGTGGGAAATGGCAGAGTTTTAAGGTGTTTATGGTGACACTTTGTAAATTGGACACAAATATTGTTATATTTGATAAGTATGATATTAGTAAGTTGTAGGAAAATAGCATGCACTGGTAAAAACCCATGAAATTCACTGAAAAAACATTGTGAAAGGGACGTTATGGTTAAGTTGCACTAATAAAAACCTATGAAATTCACTGAAAAAACTTTGTTAAAGGGACGTTATGGTTAAGTTGAACTAATAAAAACCTATGAAATTCAATGAAAAAACTTTGTTAAAGGGACGTTATGGTTAAGTTGCACTAATAAAAAGCTATGAAATTCAGTCAAAAAAGTTGTTAAAAGGACATTATGGTTACAAGTAAAATTGAAAAACCCCTGAAATTCGTCAGTTATGGTAAGCTAATCAACCATAACTCGCGCCACCACCATGCACTGCTAAGACTAACACCCAGGACATCGAAGATGACATCACAAATGTCATTGATGATATCACTGATGACATCCCATGTCTGGCTCACTCTTTTTTCCTTTACTGATATATCTAGTCCAGTAACAGTCAGGAACTAAAAATTCACTATACTATAATACAAAGTACTATGTTTGTAGATTTATACTTCAAATATGTTCTTACAGTAATTCACTTAGGGTCCACTCAAAGCATATGAAACATATATAAAGGGGAAAACACAAACTTGGAAGACAGCAATGCTTTCTATGTATGAAGATGATTAGTAAGGTTATCAACACTGTCTTATAGTTCTGTTTTTTTTTATTACTGTACTTTCCCTGGATATGCTCATATGTGTACACGTTGCACTTACACTACTTTCTTTAGGGTCTAGGAACAATATGTGATAGGGCAAGATTATTAATATTGCATCTTCATCATGTCTGCTGCACACTATGCCTATGTTACTACATGTGTACCTTAGTATATTGGAAAAAATGTCATAATACAATGCTATTTGGATTAATGCATTACTTAATGCACTACGTACCTCATGATATTTATTCCAATGATCCTTGACACTTTTTTATTAACATTACAATAAGAATCCCTTGTACAGACTTTTCATGAAAAGTGAATGCACATGTGATGTCATCAGTGATGTCATCAATGACATTTGTGATGTCATCGTTGATGTCCTGGGTGTTAGTCTTAGCAGTGCGCGGTGGTGGCGCGAGTTATGGTTGCTTAGCTTACCATAACTGGCGAATTTCAAGGGTTTTTCGGTATTACTTCAAACCATAACGTCCTGTTAACAAAGTTTTTTTTTAGTGAATTTCATAGGTTTTTAGTAACGCAACTTAACCATAACGACCCTTTAATAACGTTTTTTTTTACTGAATATATATATATATAGAAAGGAATGTTTTCATCTAAGACAGTATTACTATTTAGTGGTCCGACCTGAGTAAATAAGGTTATCAGAGGATTCCATGTCATTGGGGGCAGCATGCTCCAGTCCTGGACTTTAATTTCCCCATGGATTGCTTTCTGGGAATTGTAGTCCTGAGTCTCTGTGTTTAAACAAAATAGACTACAGTAAGACTAAATTAAGAGCTAAGCCTAGCAGCAGAATAGGGTGCCCCTGGTGACATCGAGTTATCTGGCATCGTTAGGAGTTAAGAAACATATGTACATCAGATTCTATGACAGGAAGAGAATGGGGTTATCATACAAAAGAGGCAAGCTCTGTTTATTATATTGTTCTTAATTGATAATTACGTTATCACCTCTAAAAACCTCACAGAAAAATTAAGTGTACCCAGAACTAAAAAAGTAATCCTAGAATTAGGTAGTGCCTATATAAAAGGGTAGCTTGGCTGTATACTCTTCTTCAGCAAAATAAATACCCCCAGTTGCGGTAGGTTTTTGCTATATTTTACCCTCCTCTGAGTTTGCACAATATTCAATCACTACGCAGGACGTAAGAAAGGAGAAATCCAAATCGTGGGACTCGGCAGGAGAGGAAAACTAAAATGGCAACCATCCTTCTCCAGTAGAATGCAGTCTTCCTCGACAACCCTGTTACGACATAAAGAGTGGAAAGGTGCTTGTTCTGCCAGGGGCACTGCTTTTCAAAGAAGTGTAGACCTGTTTAAAGTCAAGCTGATAAAGAAGCAGGCAGAGACATTAGCTTACAGAAGAATGATCAGAAATCTGTCCAGTCGGAACTTCCTGAAGAATGCCATACACTGATGGAATGGCAGAAACCGGTCGACCATTCTATTGAGACATTTTTAGAAATGTTCGGATGTGCCCAAGTATCTAATTGAGAAATGCTAGAACTAATAGGGGTACGCTGTTTTAGATGTTTTCCTTTATTCTCACATTCCAGAGATGAATCCTACTTTTTACTTTTGAGACATAATAAAGTAATGATCAATTAAGGACAATATAACAGACAGAACTCCCACTTTTGTGTGATACAGTCATCAGATCAGGTTAAGGGAGTGCTTAGTACTTGAGTGGGCCAGCCCTCTTTGTTTAAGGAAGACACTGGGATTGGAAATGATGGCAGAACTGGATGCCCCTTGAGCTACAGGTAGCATCTTCTGAAAAAGCTCCATTTCTCTTATGCTCTGTGATCATAGAGAGGGTCGTCTTCAATTTGCTGAGCCCTGAAATGTTTGCTTTTCTGAACCCAAATTTTTCACCCCAGTGAAATGCCAGGCCGTGATTCCTTTTTTTTTTTTTTTTTGCACGTTATGTTCAGTCGAAAAGATAACCTATTCGTTAGTCATGACCTTTTAACACGTGTAAGGCGTGTGTGCCTTGTCATTTCCACTTCCAGCATTTGGGATTCCCATATGGCGAATGGACGGTGACACTGGCTTCCAGATGCAGTTGCTTTCATGCGATTTAGCTCCAGATAGATCTCTGCCCTGATCACAACCGGCGGCCGGTATTTTGACTGCAAAGAAATGAAAACACAGATAACACATGTGTGTTAAGCCTGGAACGTCACTTGACATTTTTGCACGATTCAAGTTATTAGCAAGAATTAGGTTTACAACTTTAATGTACTTTGGGAAACGTTATCTGTTGGTTATCAGACACCAGAATATTCATTTTGTCTTTTAAAGTGTCCCTCTGCCAGGGAACAATTAAGTACGACAATCCTCCAGGATGCTCCTCCCCCATTCCAGAGAAGAGTCAGGAAGCATTCTGTGTTTGCCCAAGGACAACCTTTGTTCACATCTGTTGACTCTCTGAGCACCAACGCAAAGCTAGGGGCCTGCACAGTGGGCTGGCAGCCTGACTCCGAGCAGAAGGGAACATCCGTTTCCTTCAGGCATCACAAGAAAGAGCAGTGCTGTGGCCATGTTCTCCCAGAATGCATTGCAGGTAGGTTCACACAGGTGGGGCGGGGTAAGAAAAAGGAACCTGGGATTTGGGTTCGCAGTAAAGCTGCTATCACAGAATTTGCTCTCACTCTAAGGGAAGCAAGAATGTATGAGAGGAGCGATTTCCATCCTTGGGAGTCCCCCTGATCTTGGACATGATCAAGCATACATTGCTCGCTGTCTGTCAAATCCCACAAATACAAATGATGCCTCAGACGATCTGGTGATAGCAAACAATATGATAAGCAGTTCTTCCAATAACTGCAGGAATCGCTTATGTCACATGCACTGCCTGTAGGGAGTGGGCTGGGCTCTCATGCCCTGGGTGATTTCAAAAGCTGTACCTAAGCACAGGGTCCAATAGCCCATTCAACCCACTCAGAAATGTCAGCACAAAATCACATCCATTTCAACAGTACTCATCAGCACTAATAAGAAGCAAGAGGGGAGATGGGATGTGAGGAGGGACACACAGCCTGTGGCTGTTTGGTTATTTATTTTATTTATTTGTTTTTGTTTTTTTGCTTATATAGCACGCCAAGCCCAATGGCATCTGGGCATTTACCCACCGATTGACTGTCCTAGGCCGTGCTGATCCCTGTGGTCATTCCCACTCACTAACGGCCCTTCCCTGTCCATAACGCATCCTGCTAGGATCTCCTTGGGCTAGCTTTATTAAGTCGTAACATCAAACCTTGACCTGCCAGTGTGCTTTATAAACAGTCTTCTGAGAGTTAGTTAAAGGCGTCATTGCAGTTGGAAATGTTTTACTGGTGCAATAAGCATGTCTTAGAAAGTGTGCCTTGAGGCCCTTGATTTATAAACAGTGTGCACGCCCTTGCACTGAAGCCCTGTTAAAAACAGCCATTGGCAAAGTGAACGGGTTTGGCTTGTCTATCATTATTAGAGAGGCCATTTCCAGGCGCTGCTATCATATGCCCAGATACTCAGACCATTTCCCAGCTGTTGCCATCTTATGGCCAGGTGGTACCATTATGGCAGTGTGTGCCAAATGTCTATCTCGTGTCTACACAAAAGCCAAACCCGTTGGCTTTGCCAATTCTTCTTCATTGAAGGTTACCGTTTGGGACCTACGCACAGATTGGTTCAGGCAGTAATAGCATGTCAATGACACATGTCCTGTAGTCTGTAGGGTAGTCACCTGGCTGGTTTATAATTCATTACTCTTGGCCTTTCATTTTACAGACGAATTCCAGATATAATCCACACGATCATGCGTATTTTTCTAGCATTCTTAATATCCCTTAATGACAAGCTTAGCAGATCATTTCTCCCAGTGACATATGTACAGGAGGAGCCTTGTGAATAGCCGCGGTCTCCGGCAGAACGCTTGTGGAGTAATGTGTGATTGCACTGAGGAAGGCTGAGGGCTCTGCGTTGTAAACACGGAAATGGTTTTCTCTTGAAATAAAATGGTTCGCCCTATGAAAGGAATTCATAATTTATTTGGACTTTAAAAAAAAAATAATTCTAGTCAAGCCACTCTGCATCTCTGCTTTCCTTTTGTCCAGGGATGCTTGTACCTAATGGCTGGCATGGAATATTTCCAATATTTCTGTTGAGATAGTAAGTGTGCGTGTGTATATACACACATGTTTGTGTCTGAAACATGTATAGGCTGCTAGCAACATCCCTCCAGCCCATATTCCGCACTCTTCGCCCCCCCCACCTGATGCCCCCCTTCCTTGCCATCTTACATGTGCTCTTGGCCTGAATTCAGGAGTCCATTTGGAGGCAATGGAGTGCACTATATCCAGGTAATGCCAGGCTGTTTTTGTTGTGAAGGACCACATGGATGAAGGGGGATCTTCATGCATGCTCCCAGGATATATGCGGGATTTGGGGAAGCGCTTCCCCAAAGAAAGTGTAAGAATAATTTCTCTAAAAGGTGCCTTTTACAAGATCATTTGCTCAAGAAATTGGATATAAAGCAGTCAGTAGGATTTGCAGGGAACCCATTACAAAGTCCAAAACCTTTGATGCCACGGTTGACTCAGTTAAGTAAGCAAAAGCATTTGTCTATGGAAATTAATATACAGGGCTTCAACTAGGCTGAGTGCTACACAGAGGTCATTACAACAACAGGACCGATCTAGGGGCTGCTCAGGTAACCTCTGACCCCAAAACTGCTATCTTTGAAAGATCTTTCCACCTCCAAAAGGGGCTTCAACTAGGCTGAGAGCAACACAGAGCTCATTATAACATCACCAGAGGAACTCATTCCATCTGCCTGAGGTTGATTCCAGAGGTCACGGGACCTAGAAAAAGTATTCAGGATCCATCTAGGGGCTGTTCAGGTGACCATTGACCTCAAAACCACTGCCTTTGAAAGGTCTTTCCACCTCCAGCAACATATCCTGCTCCCAGCCAGCACTGCTCTCAGCTTTTCAACGGACATCCCTCCATTCTAACTACCAATTTAGGGCACTGGTCTCAGATCACATGACCGGCGTCCCATATCCAAAAGCTGGAGAAATCTTAAGGTGGCTTTGCTCACCGGAGAGCCCAGCAGCAACTTTTGCTCCCAGCCAGCTCTGCTCCCAACGTTCCTAAGGCCGTGCCTCCATTCTAACCAACAAGTTTGGAGCACTGGTCTCATATCACATCACTGGGGTCCGAGAGCTAAAAGCGGCAGACATTTTAAGTTGACTTTGCCAACCAGGGAGTCCAGCAACAACTCCTGCTCCCAGCCAGCACTCCTGCCAGTTTCCCACATACCTGCCTCCATTCTAACCAGACGTTGGGGGCACTGGTCTCAAATCACGTAACCGGGTCCTGGAGCCAAAAGCAGCGGTCACCATAAGGTGAATTTGCCCTATCACATAGTTGTGCTGCTCCATATGGCTGTCCACCCCCTGTGTCAGTTAAGGGCGCTGAAGTGAAGGGTAATCTCCCAGCTTTCTTCCCTCAGCCTCTTTGCTTTGCTGTGTCCTGCTACTTGTCTGTAAATACCCATTATTGCTTCTTCTCAGCGTCGCTCTCACCATGCAATTCTCATGTTATCTTTTCCTCCCCCTTCTACTTTACGCTGCACTCTCCTCCCCTCAGGACCATCTTAACTCTCTTCCCATCCCTCTCATCGCTTCTCCTTGATGCCACGCCTCTTCTCGCTCCACTACATTCACAAACCCTGCTCCAACCGTAGATTTCATTACACTTGCTTTTCTCACATATGACCCCAGCGCCTCTCTATTTCTCAGACTCTATGTCGCTATGCTTCTTCATCTCGCTCTCTTTCTGTTGCTGTTTGGAATTTGCAGTCTGCCTGTATTAAAACCTCCTTTACCTTAGATATTATCTTCCTCTCTCATTCTCCTTCTCGTGCCATCATTACCCTTACTGAAACCTAGATCCCCCCTCTGCTTCTGCAACCCTTACTGCCCTTCATGCCCCTGCCTACACCATCATCCACTCTCCCTGGCCCACTGGCAGGGGTGATGGTGTAGGACTGTTTTCATCTTCCAAAGTCCCCTCCCTCCTGCTAATTCTCCCTTGTTTGAATACACTATCTCCTCAATCACTGCCCCCTATGGCATACATCTTATCTCTCTCTATCGGTCAGCTGGCCTGGTAGGTCAATTCTTCAACCACCTCTCCAACTAGTTGACTCTCTCCCTCCTGATCACCACCTCCTTGTCATTGGTGACTTTAACCTCCCCTCCCTCTCTACTGCTTTATCCGCTGACTTCATCTCTCTTCACCTTAACAACTACCACTCTCTTCTGTCCAGTCCCGGCCCACCCATTCAAATGGAAACTCCCTCAACCTTATTTTCATCTCTGCCCAACTTTATGCCTCTAATATCTGCACTGCTCCTTCTCCCTGCGATCAATCTATTGTCTGCCTCAATCTCAACTCTTGCTTCAACCTCGCTCTCTCCATCTAATACTGATGTTTCTAAGTGCAAATTTCCCTCCTCCAAACTCTTTGACTACCTCTCTGACCTACACCACTGTCTCTCCTTCTATGCTGAACTCATCTTTCCGTCCCCTGACGAAGCCTACACTAACTTGAACACTGCTCTCTATGCTCCCTTCTCCTCTCGCTGCCCTATTTCCGCATTTACACCTAAATCCTCCCCTCCACGGCCCTGGAATATACCTCTCATCTGCACCCTGAAAACAACAATACAGAAAAAGCTTTCCACTTGGCAAAGGTCAAGACACTTGTCTTATCTCCAACTCTACTTCACTGCTCTTCAGAACTACTCCACTGCTCTTGACTCTCCCCAACATGACTCCTTCCTCTCAATCCTCCCAAACCAGGTGCCTCCAAAAATCCCTCAACTCAATTCTCTTGCCTCCTAAACCCTCCTCCACTCTTTCTGCAAATGATTTTGCTCTCCACTTTGCTTCTAAAATGTATACCATCCCAGGGACGTCATTTAGTGGTCGCCAGGGGTCGCAACTGTGACCCCTAAGGTCTCCCTTGCCCTGTGGTAACCCTTCAACCTGTAAAAAAAAGAAAAATAATATTCTGATAGCTATAGCCGTCAAGATAGCTCACTGGATCGGGCGATCGCTGCTTCAATGTGCGTGTGATCTGCAGGTTGCAGGTTCGGCTTCCGGCAAGGTTAACTCAACCTTTCATCCTGCTGAGGTTGATAAATGAGTACCAACACAGGTTGGGTGATATTGTATGTATATTTGTTCTATATGAAGCGCTTAAGCGTAAGTGCTATATAATAACACATCATTATCATTTGGCCTTGGACGTCTGCTTGCATTCACAGTAATTTGGTAAATGGGTCTATACGCGTTGATATTAACGATGCATACAGTGATCCATTCTTGTATGAAATGTATATCACTTTACAGTGATATCGTAACCATATTTTTCATAGTGTACTTAGAAACAATGCTATGTGATGCCACTTCCTGTTTTGGCAAGGGTTGAAAGGTTGTGTTCCATCGCTTCCCGTGTTGTCACTTGACGGGTTAGGGTCAAATGACATCACTTGCTGTGATGTCATCAGAGGTCAAGGGTCATGTGATGTCACTTCCGCTACCCCTGGCATTTTGGTGAAATGACGTCCCTGTACCATTCGCAGTATCCTTGCTACTTCCCTTCTATCCCATTCTTCTGTTCACTTTTCTCCACCACTCCTACCCTTCTCTCCCACTTCTCTGTGTTCCTTTTCCCCATCAGCCCTGATGAAATTATTGCCCTACTCCTCAAGGCTAACCTTTCCTGTGACCCCACTGACCCACTGTCCCTGCACATAGTGAAGCACATACCTCCCAGTGTTTCGCCGCATCTAACTTCCCTCTTCAACTCCTCTCTTGATAATGCTACTTCATCCTATAAGTCAGCTACTGTCATCCCTCTCCTTTAGAAACTTGGTCTCTGTCATAACTGTCCTGGCAACTTTCGTCCTTTCTCTTGTCTATCACACTATCCCAAAATCTTAGAGAGAATAGGATTCAATCGACTCACTGAGTTCCTTGATACTCACTACCTGTGGGACACTCTTCAATTTGGCTTCTGACCTCTGCAATCTAACAAGACATCACTCCTCAATGTCAGCAACTTCATCTCTTCTGCACATCATGCGCACCGTTCATCTATTCTTATCATTCATGACCTCTCTGTTGCATTCAGTACTGTTGACCTTTCTCTCCTTCTCTGTATATTATCTCTCCTGAGCATCAACAATAAGGCCCTTGCTTGGTTTGCTTCATACCGTGGCTCCAGACACTTTCAGGTGTCCTGAAACAGCCTTACCCCCCCTATCCCCCACTTACTGTTGGAGTTCCCCAAGGGTCTGTCCTTGGTCCACATTTCTTGACTCTCTATTGCCGGTAACATAGCTCAGTGGGTTGAGCCTTGCTGCTGCGATCTGAGCGTGATCTGCAAGTCACAGCTTCGAATCCCGGCAAGACCAACTCAGCCTTTCATCCTTCCTAGGTCAATAAATGAGTACCAATTTCGGTTGGGTGATATTGTATGTAAATATGTGCTCTGTAAAGAGCTTTGGATTAAGGCGCTATCTAAATAACAAATCATTATCTATTCTTTGGTTCTTGGCGCCCTGATCTCCTCTTTCAGCTTCATCTATCAACTCTTTGCTGATAACACTTATATCTTCTCCCCCTTTTCCTCCTTATCTGCCAAGCGGCTGTCAAAAATATCAAACTGTTTCTCTGTCATCAAATATCAGATGGGGTGCCACTCGCTCATGCTCAACTCCACTAAGACTGAGGTGGTCTACTTCTCAGCCAAACAGACCATCTCTTCCTCTCCTCATCTTCTTCTCTTCTCTCTTGAGTACCTTCCTTACTCTTCCTCCTCTCGTAACCTTGGTATCATCTCCGACCCATCACACAACTTCTCACCAGGGGTGGACTCGGAACCATAAGAGGCCATGGACATAATTTTCAAAGTGGCCCAAGATTACACATTTTCAGCAAACCCAACCCTGTTCCTATGCGAAAATCTGGAAATGCCACAAAAAAGAGGCCCAGAGTGCAGAGGCCTAGCGGGAAATTTCCAGAGTTCCCTATAGGCCGGTCCACCCCTGCTTCTCACTCTTCCTCTCCAAATCTGCCACGGCAGCAACACTCAACCTTCTCAATAATAGAATAATCTGTCATCTTCTTCTTTTCAATGCTGCTAACCAGCTCATCTCCTGCTTATTCCTTTCTAGATCTGACTACTTTGCCAGTCTCCTCTAGGGCCTTCCAAACTATGCATTTTATCTTTGAACAAAGTCCTCAAATTCGCGGTGTGCACTCTTTTCAAGCTTTCTTGCTTTGCCGCTGCCACCTCTGCCCGTCGCTAGATTGGCTGGCTATGTATGAAACAAAGAGCTAAGTATACATTTCTTATCTTCAAAACTACTGATCTCCTTGCCACTATTTGAGCCCCCTGCTCTCCCTCTAGTTTCCGCTCTCTTCCTCTCCTTGCTCCCCTACTCTGGAATGCTCCTCCTCTCCGCTCCGCACTATTCCAACTCTACCACTATTTAAATCCAACCTCAAAGCTCTCCTTCTTTCTGAAGAACTTGTTTCCTAGCACTCTATGCTACTCAATCGCCCTGTTTCCCTCTCCCCTACCCTCCCGGACAACCCTACAGCAATTTCCCCTCACCCCCCACCTCTCCATTGTTAATTTAGCACTTCCTCCACCATCCCGCTCCCGTGTCCTCTGCTCTGTTATCCATGCTAACGTTTGGGCGCGTTTGTGTGCCAAAAATGCTTAGCTTTCCTGTGATTTCTATGAATAAATCTAAATATAGAAATCTAAATAAATACATGTGCTCATCAGAAAATAGCGACCCTGTTAGGAACACAAGAATCACACATGACAAATGTCTGTGTCACACCACCAGAGCAGTGCCCGATGTCTTGGGGCCATGGGCCACTGGGGACGCAGTGCACTGGGCACCTGGCAGTGTTGGTCAATGTTGCTCACCCAATGTCCTTGAAATGCATGTGCTACCCACTTCACCAGAAATGGGCCTCCGGGCACTACTGCAACAGTTTGTCATAAAAGGTAACGTACTGCAATTCATGATTATTGACTAACCTTTTGTTGCTCCCCAGGCTTTTCTTGTTTGCCTCATTCCCCCCGCCCCCCCCCCCCCCCGCCCGCTGCTCATACTGCAACCCAGTACCACACACTGGGAAAAATGCAACACATCAATCACGTACCAGTAGTAATGACATTGTTGTAAACCATGCGACAGGAGATGTAATTGCACCAGCTTTGAATACCTTGCCAGGTGATTGACTGCCAATCATTTATCTTGTGCTAGTTGATGCAAAATGTAATCAGAATTGCCAGAAAATAAAAAACAATCAGAATTGCTTCCATGTGACAGGGCGCTGCCACTACATACCATGCCATTCTTAATTATACCCGAGTCCTGGGAGCTCTCAATAATTAACATCAGGGCATTGCTCGAATATGCCAGGGTGCTGCTAATAGTATAATACTCTATATGTAAACCGGCCAGGGCTGCTGTACCTATATGGCATGGTACCTTTAACTATGCCAGGATTTAGCTCGGTGTACCAGCCTCCCCCTTTGAACACTGCCATGACAAATTCCACAGGACTATGCTTAATCCTGAATTCTCGCATAGCCAAATGCTACTGTCACGACAGTTTCGACCAAATATAATTGTTTTAGCCATCACGCTTTTGAAATTATATATATATCTTTAATATTGTGTAGCAATGCAAAATTAAATGTGTTCTTTCCAATAGATGCTGTAAAGATAGCTCAGCGGATTGAGCGCGTGCTGCTGCGATCTGTGTGTGATCTGCAGGTTTGAATCCCGGCAGGGCCAACTCAGTCTATCATTCTTCTGAGGTCAAAAAATGAGTACCAACTTCGGTCGCGATGATAACTGTACGTAAATATGCTCTATGTACAGCGCTTTGGCGAAAGCGCTATCAAATAACATATCATTATCATCAGATGATGTTTTCTGTCAAATCTTTTTTTTAACCTTTTAACTGCAGTAAGGCAGAAAAGTGCCTTGACGTTAAACACGATGCACATGAATTGTCGCCGATAATACAAAATCCTGCAAGTATCATGAGATGAGCAAGATGAGAAGGCAACGGAAAATTCCAGCAAAAGGTATCTGGAAGGAGTCAAGGGCAGAAAGAGGCGAGTGAGGGTTACTCACGGAAGCCCCTGAACGGGGAGAGGTAGGGTGAGCTTAAAACAAATGCCGGGTTCATTGTATTGGACAAAGGGCAGGCTACCATCACAAAACATAGGATAAACAAGAAACCTTTGGGCACATTTCAGGAATCTCAAATTCAAAGTGACGGCCCAACAGCAGAACACGGAACGGTATGGAGGGACTGCAAAGCTAGGATGTGTTATGTTTTTAATCCATTTAATATATATTTAAAGTCAGTCCAGTTAACAACATATTGTCATGCCATTTCCTCATACCGTTGCAATTTTGAACCAGTTAAGAATATATTGCCATGCCAGTTTCTACATTGCCCCAGAAAATGTTCATTTCAGTTTTAACCGTAACCTTGACAGTTTTGCCCCCGAGACACCTATTGGCACCTTAGTTTCTACATTACCCCTTCCCAAAAACGGCCCCATATTCTTTTTCTAGAAAACGTCCTCATGCCACTTTCCATTGCCCATATAATTTTGTCCCATGTCACCTTCCCATTGCCCCAGAAAAATACCCAATGTCACATTCTTCTTGCCTGCAGAAAACGTGACTAATACCACTGTCCCATTGCTCCAGAATATTCCCCTGTGCCACTTTTGCATCACCCTCTAAAACTGACCTAAGCCACTTGCCCATCACCATAAACAAATGACTGATGGCCCTTTCTTAAGGCTCTCAGAAACATTTCCCATGGATCTTTCACATTGCCCAAAGAAAACTGTTCACTGACAAAATTCCCAGTGTCATAACAGGATAGGGAACCCGAGGTACAGTGGGAAGGGATTGTCAGAGTGCCCAGTGGGATCTGGTACTAATAATCACCTTCCCGCATCCACCCAGTGTCGCAATAACAAAACAGTGTTGCTTAAAAAATATATTGGTAATTTTCTTGTATCAGTATTGTTTTCAAGTTTGCAAACATTGTTAAAAAATCTTCCTACGAGATGCATTTCGTTTATTATGTGTGCTTCCTACTTGCCTGCACCTATTTCACTCAGTATTCCATAACAGGCTCCTACTAGCTGTTGAGGGCGGTGAAGCTCCAACCAGCTGTTGAGGGCGGTGAAGCTCCGACTAGCTGTTGAGGGCAGTGAAGCTCCAACTAGCTGTTGAGAACGTTGAATCTCCAACTAGCTGTTGAAGGCGGTGAATCTCCAACTATCTTTTGAGGGCAGTGAAGCTCCAACTAGCTGTTGAGGGCACTGAAGCTCCAACTAGCTGTTGAGGGCAGTGAATCTCCAACTAGCTGTTGAGGGCAGTGAAGCTCCAACTAGCTGTTGAGGACACTGAAGATCCAATTAGCTGTTATGAGCAGTGAATCTCCAACTATCTTTTGAGGGCAGTGAAGCTCCAACTAGCTGTTGAGGACACTGAAGCTCCAATTGGCTGTTGAAGGCGGTGAATCTCCAACTAGCTGTTGTGGGCAGTGAAGCTCCAACTAGCTGTTGAGGGCAGTGAAGCTCCAACTAGCAGTTGTGGACACTGAAGCTCCAATTAGCTGTTGAGGGTGGTGAAGCTCCAACTAGCTGTTGAGGACACTGAAGCTCCAATTAGCTGTTGAGGGCGGTGAAGCTCCAACTAGCTGTTGAGGACACTGAAGTTCCAATTAGCTGTTGAGGGCGGTGAATCTCCAACTAGCTGTTGTGGGCAGTGAAGCTCCAACTAGCTTCTGAGGGCGGTGAAGCTCCAACTAGCTGTTGAGGGCGGTGAAGCTCTGTATCGCAATATATGTATCATTAAGATCAGTGTGTATAGGCCCATATTCACAAATTACTGTGAATGCAAGCAGACGTCCAAAGCCATATGATAACGATGTGTTATTATATAGCACTTACGCTTAACTGCTTTATATAGAAAAAATATACATACAATATCACCCAACCTGTGTTGGTACTCATTGATCGACCTTAGAAGGATGAAAGGCTGAGTTGAGGTGTTTAAGAACAGACAAAATCAGTGACTCGCCCCTTTCAGTGTGCCTGAAATGAACCTTTAATGAGTCTAGCAATTATTGTATAGAATTCCAGAAAGACACATTACTTGGTATTCCTATTCTTTCTGATTTTGGGTCACTGCTGAAAGTGTTAGACTCGTGGAACCCCTGTTCTTTTTTTTCTTCTTTTTGGGCAAGAACAAGAAAGCCTGCCACTCCAGAAGCAAAGAGCCACACGGCACTGGCTACGTCACAGGAGCTTGGATCAAAAACGTACGAAGGGAGACCACCGTGGTAGCAAAGCCTGGTGACCCCTAAATCACGTCCCTGTGTTACGTCACCTTGTATGAATTATGAGATCATATCGGATGACTGTAAGGGGTTCATTTACTGTAGGCTTTGTGAGAAATACAAAACTGGCTGCAAATTACGCTTTGCGGGCATCATTTTACAATGGATACGTATGGAATCCCTCTGGTCTTTAGTAGTTGGCAAACCAAGGCATATTCCATAGGAAAACTTTGGTTTTCTGTCTGCTTGAAAATCTCCTGCAGGTGTAAAACCGTGCACTCTTCCAAGACAGAGGAGGAAAGCAAAGCAGACATGCAAACTCCGCTTTGCTGCTCTCCTGCGCTTTAGAAAGCCAGAAAAAATATCTGTAGTTAAAAATGTCCCTTTACGCTTTCATTTTCTGCACCAGTGATTCTGGAATGACCCCCTAAGTCTGCCGAATGCACGTCATGTTTCTCCGCTTGTCCTACGAGGTTTGTGATGTGTACTTCCACACTATTATGAATTTGGCAGTAATTCAGCAGAAAATCTCCCGATTTACCTGCAATCTCAGTTACCATTACCGCCACTTGGCCCCACAGAATCACAGCAGCAATTATAAGTAGTGGTAGCGTGGTATAATTCCCCATTTTTTTTATTCCATGGGACTCCCTGGGGATTTTGACGGAATTACCACCAGCGGTAATTTTGCCAAGGTAATACCACTGATTTTTGCTGATTTTTGGCAGTAAAGAGGCAGATTCGGCTCCAGCTTTTTGCTAGAGGTAAATCCTTAATTTCACCACCAAACGCGTAGTATCGCAGTGCAGTAATTCGGCAGTAAGGCAGAGGTAACGGAATGCCTGCCACATTCCCACAATTGTTACCCACAATGCTTTACTGTAATGAGGCACTTTGTACTTTTTCCCGAGTATATTTGCATCTGTATTGTTGACAAAATGGATAACAGCTAATACAATGATCTCAACCTGTTTCCTAAGTCTTTTTTTAAAGCATTGGGAATTGTAAAAATAAGTACCTATGTATAGTTGGGATTATGTGTTGGTGGATGTTTCATTTAATTGGTGATTTGTGCAATGCCTTTTGTCTGCTTTTATGGATTCTTTTTTCAAAATTCATAGTATGTGGTGCATTTATCTTTGTAAAGGCAATACATTTTAGAGACAATTACACTTCAAGCGTGACTCTACGTCTCGAGAGGTGGGAAGTGTGTCTGTGCAGCAAGCCATCAAAAGACCCAATTTGCCTTCTTCTGATTGGTCTTGGCTGGCCAATAACCTGGCGTCTCACCCTTCCTCTTAGCAACTCAAACGTTCAAAACATTTTAGCCAAGCCATGTTGCATGCTCCGTCAACAACTAACATCGACAGGTTAAAACGTATCTCCTGGAATACTAGGAGGTTCCATCATTTAACTTGTCCTAGCAACTTAAATCTAGCTGATTTCAACATAATAACCCTCCAGGAGACATAGTTGAGAAAGCCAGCTACTCTGGATGGTTTTGTTCTGTCTACTGTCCCGGCAGTGAAGGGCGATTTGGGTCGGTCATCTACGGGCTTACTCACTGCGATAAAATCAGGTGGTTCCCTGAAACTCCTGAACTCAGTATCCTCCAATCCCCATATACAAGCAAACACGATTGCATGGGACTCTGGTCTGCTTTCATTCAACAGCTCTGCCAGATCTACGATCCATGTCGTCAACATTTATTGGAATCCTACAACGATCTCCGATGACTCATTCATAGCTTGTATTGCTTCGAGATTGGATGATTTCTATACAAAGCAGGAGCTTAAATACCTTATTATCTGTGGAGACCTAAATATCTCTGACCTTGTGCAACTATGGAATCGTGACGATCCGAAAACTGCCAGATGCGACAAGTGGAACACATTGATGAACTCTAGAGCTATGCACCTCCTCAATGCTAATACCACAGGGGACGTGCCCGCCCACCACACTTGGCAAAGTAGGGGTTCTTCCTCCACCCAAGATTACTTCTATGTGTCTTCTAACTTTTTGCCTTTGGTACTCAGTCTTCAGATAATTACAACCCCTCAGAGTGACCACAATGTTCTTGTCCTCAAATGGCGAACCTCTGGCCCATCAGTTCGTGACTACATTCCGATTGTGGTTGACTCTTGTAATAAGGGCCTTCATCTGAGGATGTTAGCGGCAGGAGTTAGGGCTTTTTCTTCCTTGTTTTCTAAAAACACTCCTACGGTTGATTACTCCCCGCTGCTGGAAGTATTTTGCTCTAGCCCTGCACCTGAAGGTTACTCTACTAAAACTGGTCACCATGCATTAGATCCTACTTTGGTGGCGAAAAGAAGATGGGTCTGAAAACTGAGGCGGTTACAATAAAAACCAACTCAACTGAACAATTCAGCAATGCTAAATCAGCTCAGCGTGATTATAAAAACTGGCTCCGCTCATCTAAACATCTGAGATACCAGAAGCATGCTGAAACCATGCTAAGAACACTGGCGAGTAGAGATGCCCAGCCTTCTGGTCACTTATTAAACCAAATGACATCTCTTTAAGGTCAGATCAATCTAACTCTATCGATGAGGACTCATGGATCAGCTACTTTTCTAAGCTTTATACACCAACTATGTGTCAGACAACGCTTCAGGTCTCGTGGTACCCCCCCAGTTACTCTGTCCTCCCGTAGACAGAAGCGTCTTTTACGATCGAAGGACGGACAGGGGGCGGAGTCGGGTTCTCCACGTGTTGCTCGGTGCAGTCGTGTTCGTCGGAAACTGCATTTCCGACGCTTTGCGTGGAAGATGCCTTGGAGGTTACGTCAGTGGGTGCGTAGTCTTCCACCTGATAGCGCACGTACTGGGTCATGTGATCGTCTTGTTGCCGGTAGTTTGGGTACTTAACCATCCGGCGCCAGTTACTCGCTGCTTCTGATCGTTTCTTGACAGTGGCTTTTCTCTTGCTTGGATTTTGGTGTTTGTTTTTTGACCTCGGATTACGTCTTTTGGATACGCTCTCGGATTGCCCTTACTTGTCTCGGATTATTGACCTCGGATTGTTCTATGGATATTCTTGCCTAGTGATTTTGATTAAGTAGAGTTTGGACCTGGGAGGTTTGGAGACCTCCTGCCTTTTTTCCCTTTTGTTCCTTCCTTTTCCCTTTCCTCTGTTTTCCTGTCCTCCCTTCCTGGGTAGTCTTAGGCGTCATAGGCGTCCTCGTGCCGGCGGGAATAGGCTTGGTGCTGGACTAGAGACTTCCTGAGCACCCCATAGGCGTCCTCGTGCCGGCGGGAATAGGCTGGGTGATGGATTAAAGACTGCCTCGAAACCTTCGTGCCGTCTGGACCAGCGGAGGATAAACTTCACACGTATGCAGCGGAAGACTGGAAGGGGATACATCGGAAACGACAACCTCTAGAGACCCAGGGTAAGATACCTTACCTTCCTTACCATTCTCTGTTTCTCGCTATCTGGTACTGATTGCATATTTTCTTTTTTATGGTCTCCAGAATCCAACAGTCTAGAGGATAGTCTTGTGTGAAACACTTCTGGGTCAAGCCCGTCTCATGCAAGTTGTTGGAAGGTAATTTACCTGTTGGGGTTGAGCATTTTCGTCCTTGTCAGAGAGAGGGTATATGTGGTTGTTAATCAGTTGTCGTCTTCTGCAGTTGTTGGAAGGTTACTGGATGTCTCTTCTGTCGTGAAGCCTGAGGTCCGCACAACTCTCCCGATACCAACGACTCTACATCATCATCTTCCGATCAATTAGTCTCTCAGTCTGTCCTTTTGTACCCCTGAGAGACACATTGATAGGAAGAAATATTTTCTTCACAACGGGTCAACAAGGAGCCGTGCTTAAGGATATCTGACAGAATCAGAAGCCCTTATCATGGATGTCGCTAATGACCCGTTGGCCGTTATGGTGCAATTAGTGGCCGACCTACGTGCCGATATGTCGGCAGCTCAGGCTGATACCCATCGGCGCATTGATAAAATGCAGGCTGGTATCAGGGAAGTGGTTACAGGATCACCGTCGTTGGCCTCCGCTTCTGCTCCAGGTCAGGCAGGGTCTTCAGCCAGACCAGATTCTACGCATGTTTATATGGCCGCTCAGTTCCCGCTTGCTCCCCCGGAAAGGTTTACTGGAGATCATAAATCTTTTCGGACCTTTATTAACCAATGTAGGTTACATTTTTTGTGTCGGCCTACCTCGTTTCCCGATGCAACTACAAAAGCGGCCTTTGTGTTATCGAATCTGGGCGGTATGGCCGCTGTTTGGGCGAACCCTTTGTTGGAGCAGGGCAGTCCATTATTGTTTGATTGTGATGCATTGATTAGTGCTATGACAAGGGTATTTGATACTCGTTATAAAACTCAGGCCACTGATCTGGAATTGTTAAATCTCCGTCAGGGGGATGCTTCTTTATTGTCTTACTTGGCTAAATTTAACCAGTTGGTTGCTGAAACCGGTTGGCCGGAAGATAAGAAGGCAGCCTTATTCTATAAAGGTTTGTCTGACTCATTGAAGGATACCGTAGCCACGGTTCCGGTGGTTCCTACGTCCTTTCCCGATTTCTTGGACTTAGTACTCCAGATTGATGCCCGACGGGCTGAAAGAAAAGGGGAGAGGAGAGTAAACCCTGTCAATCCTGCCGTTTCCTCAGTTCCTGTTTCTGGTGTAGATGAGCCAATGCAGATCGGGGCAGTTAGGGGCCCGTTATCTGCTGAGGAAAGAGAAAATCGCAGGCGGAACAATTTGTGCTTTTATTGCGGTTCCGCGAATCATCTACTTAGTTCTTGTCCAAAAAGACCCCGCAAGTCGGGAAACGCCAAAGCCCGGCAGTAGAAGGAACCCCTACTCCGAGCTCTCCCATGCAGGGTTCCTTGTTGTCTATGCCCTTTTATGTAGACATTTCTCTTGGTTATGATCAGGTCGCGCCCTGGAGTGCTGAAGCGGTCCTAGACTCAGGGGCTACTGGTAACTACATTGATGCCCAATATGTTCAGAAGTGGGGTATTCCCCTCTTGCCAAAGGATGTTCCAGAGGTGGTGAATGCCGTTGATGGTTCTACCCTTCTGTCTGGGCTTGTTACAGAGCATACTATACCTTTGCAGTTAACTATTGGGATTGAGCATACAGAAACCATCACGTTTGACGTCATTATGGCACCCCAATACAAACTGATTCTGGGTTTACCGTGGCTTAAGCTCCACAATCCGGTCGTTAACTGGGGAACCGGGGCTATTACCTTCAACTCTCAGCAATGTCTTCAGTCATGCAATCCAGCGGGGTCTATGTCTGCAGCTCCTAGTCGGGCTTTGTTGGATTCTGTGGTCACTATTGGAGCGGTTGCTAGCGTCGTATTGCCTGTCGAGTACACAAGTTATACGGATGTTTTTGATAAAGGGAAAGCTGAAAATCTGCCACCACATCGGCCATACGATTGTCCAATCGATCTCATACCAAATGCCAAGGTACCGTCAGGACGCATTTATTCCCTTACCCAAAAAGAAGACGTCGTTCTTAAAGAATATCTGGATAAAGCCTTAGAGTTGGGTTTTATTCGACCATCCCATTCTCCATTTGCTTCTCCATTATTCTTTGTACCCAAGAAGGAGGGTGAATTAAGACCCTGTATTGACTACCGAGAGCTAAATGCAGGTACTATCAGAAATCAGTACCCGATTCCCTTAATCTCGGTCTTACTAGATCAGTTAGGGTCTTCAGAATTCTTTACTAAATTGGACCTTAGGGGAGCCTACAACTTAGTCAGGATTCGTCGTGGGGATGAATGGAAAACCGCCTTCAAGACCAGATATGGTTTGTTCGAGTATTTGGTAATGCCGTTCGGGCTATGTAATGCTCCGGCTACTTTTCAGAATTTCATCAATGATGTTCTCCGGGACATGATCGACAGGTTCGTTATCGTTTACCTGGATGACATACTCGTCTACTCCCCATCTATGGAATACCATGTGCGCCATGTTTCGGAAGTTTTACAACGCTTGCGTGATCATCATCTCTTTGTCAAGTTGGAAAAGTGTGTGTTCCATACAACTCATGTCGAGTTCTTGGGATACGACATCACTAATAAGGGAGTGCAGATGAGTAGCAGTAAGGTGAAAGCCGTTTTGAACTGGCCGATACCTACTACCAGGAAGGAGTTGCAGTCGTTTTTGGGGTTTTCCAACTTCTATCGGCGGTTCATTAGACAGTTCTCCACTATTTCTGCACCTCTCACCGAATTGACCAGCAGCAAGAAACCATATTTGTGGAATGATAGCGCTCAAACTGCGTTTGATTTCTTAAAGGCTGCGTTCACTACTGCCCCTGTCTTGTTGCATCCTAATGCCGAATATCCTTTCTTTGTCGAAGCAGATGCCTCTGATGTTGCGGTAGGAGCTATTTTGTCTCAGTCTTGTGCTGATACTGGGGAGTTACATCCAGTCGCTTATCATTCACGTAAGTTAACGCCCTATGAGCGGAATTATACTGTTACTGAACGAGAATTGTTGGCTGTTAGGGACGCATTTACGGTCTGGCGACATCATCTACTTGGTACTAAAGTACCAGTCCAGGTATATACTGATCACAGAAACTTGTTGGCCTTACAGTCCTTGACTTGCACTACTGCGAGACATGCCCGCTGGCATGAGTTCTTTTCTATGTACAACTTTACGTTGACTTATCGGCCAGGTGTTCTACATTCCAAAGCTGACGCTCTGTCCAGAAGTTTTGGGGATTGTGTTTCACGTCCACAGGAGGGGTCGTTGTTGTTACCAACACAAGTGGTTTGTAGTTGTGTTTTACAGCCTCCTTTGAAGTCGACGCTCAAAACCTGGGTTGATAAAGGTCCTGCGGAATTGGCAGAATACAACATGGATGTTGTGCATGGTTTACCGTATGTCCAAGGTCGTGTTTTTATGCCTGATCAGGAGACCCGGTGTGCAGCTATTGCCTTGTGTCATGATGCTGCTATTGCCGCTCATCCGGGTTCACAGAAAACTCTTGAACTACTCCAACGTTGGTGCTGGTGGCCTTCTATGCGAAGGGATGTCTCGCAATATATATCGACTTGCGCCATTTGTGCCCAATGTAAATCCCATTCTGGGAAACCCATGGGGTTGCTTCAGCCATTGCCAGTACCGGCGAGACCATGGGCTATGATTACGATGGATTTTGTAGTGGAGTTACCTTTGGTCGATGGTTTTGATACCGTATGGGTGGTGGTGGACAGTTTTTCGAAAATGTCTTTGTTTATCCCTTGCCAAGGTCTGCCTTCCGCTTCCAAGCTGGCTGAATTGTTCTTACGACACGTCTTTCGGGTCTTTGGGTTGCCGGAAATCGTGGTTTCTGACAGGGGGTCCCAGTTTACGTCACGTTTTTGGAGGCATCTCATGTTCGCATTGGGTGTTGATGAACGTTGCTCCACAGCGTTCCATCCGCAGACGGATGGTCAAACTGAGCGGGTTAACGCGACGATGGAGCAGTACCTCAGGTGTCTCATCCTTCAATATCAAGAATCCTGGTTAGCCGTTCTTCCATTAGCGGAATTTGCATATAATAATTCCAGCCATTCGTCTACGGGAACATCTCCGTTTTTTGCCCTATATGGGCAACATCCACGCACTCTCCCTCTTGATTGGAAACTTCCTGAAGATTGCCCGGCAGTGCAATCTTGCATTAAAGATCTGTCTTTAGTCCATGCCAGGGTTTCAGAACATCTAGTACAAGCCCAAGAGCAGGCCAAAAAATATGCTGATCGGAATCGCCGTCCTTCACCCATTTACGTTCCAGGTTCGCGGGTATGACTTTCCACCAAGAATTTACGTATTCCAGGGCGTCGGTGTCTAATACCACGTTTTGTCGGTCCTTATATTGTCAAGGATGTCTTGAGTCCATTGGTTGTCAGGTTAGATTTACCATCTTCTTGGAAGATACATCCTGTTTTTCATGTATCCATGATTAAACCTTGTGTCGATTGTACCAGGATAGTTGCTCCTCCGTCCCCAGTCTTGGTTCAAGGGGTGGAAGAATATGAAGTCAATGCTATTCTTGATTTTAAAGTTTCTCGTGGTACCAGATATTTTCTGGTGGACTGGAAAGGTTACGGTCCGGAAGATCGGACATGGGAACCAGAGAGAAATGTGCATGCTCCGTTGTTGGTCTCCCGGTTTCTGGCCGCTCGGGGGCATGGGGGTCCTTTGGGGGAGGATACTGTCAGAAAACGCTTCAGGTCTCGTGGTACCCCCCCAGTTACTCTGTCCTCCCGTAGACAGAAGCGTCTTTTACGATCGAAGGACGGACAGGGGGCGGAGTCGGGTTCTCCACGTGTTGCTCGGTGCAGTCGTGTTCGTCGGAAACTGCATTTCCGACGCTTTGCGTGGAAGATGCCTTGGAGGTTACGTCAGTGGGTGCGTAGTCTTCCACCTGATAGCGCACGTACTGGGTCATGTGATCGTCTTGTTGCCGGTAGTTTGGGTACTTAACCATCCGGCGCCAGTTACTCGCTGCTTCTGATCGTTTCTTGACAGTGGCTTTTCTCTTGCTTGGATTTTGGTGTTTGTTTTTTGACCTCGGATTACGTCTTTTGGATACGCTCTCGGATTGCCCTTACTTGTCTCGGATTATTGACCTCGGATTGTTCTATGGATATTCTTGCCTAGTGATTTTGATTAAGTAGAGTTTGGACCTGGGAGGTTTGGAGACCTCCTGCCTTTTTTCCCTTTTGTTCCTTCCTTTTCCCTTTCCTCTGTTTTCCTGTCCTCCCTTCCTGGGTAGTCTTAGGCGTCATAGGCGTCCTCGTGCCGGCGGGAATAGGCTTGGTGCTGGACTAGAGACTTCCTGAGCACCCCATAGGCGTCCTCGTGCCAGCGGGAATAGGCTGGGTGATGGATTAAAGACTGCCTCGAAACCTTCGTGCCGTCTGGACCAGCGGAGGATAAACTTCACACGTATGCAGCGGAAGACTGGAAGGGGATACATCGGAAACGACAACCTCTAGAGACCCAGGGTAAGATACCTTACCTTCCTTACCATTCTCTGTTTCTCGCTATCTGGTACTGATTGCATATTTTCTTTTTTATGGTCTCCAGAATCCAACAGTCTAGAGGATAGTCTTGTGTGAAACACTTCTGGGTCAAGCCCGTCTCATGCAAGTTGTTGGAAGGTAATTTACCTGTTGGGGTTGAGCATTTTCGTCCTTGTCAGAGAGAGGGTATATGTGGTTGTTAATCAGTTGTCGTCTTCTGCAGTTGTTGGAAGGTTACTGGATGTCTCTTCTGTCGTGAAGCCTGAGGTCCGCACAACTCTCCCGATACCAACGACTCTACATCATCATCTTCCGATCAATTAGTCTCTCAGTCTGTCCTTTTGTACCCCTGAGAGACACATTGATAGGAAGAAATATTTTCTTCACAACGGGTCAACAAGGAGCCGTGCTTAAGGATATCTGACACTATGGCAGTTGTGGAGGAGGTCTTCCCTGTTATGAGTAAGGGCCCTTGGGCTCCCACTTTGAACACACACGATATAACGGCCCGCATTATGAAGCTTAAAATCTAGTGTGCCCCGGGTCCTCACAAATGTTATGCTTCGTGAGCACCCGGTGGACTGGGTCAAGTTCATTGTGTCCTTATTCGATCAGATAATCTCTACGCATCAAATTCTGAGCACATGGAGGAGGGCGATAGTGGTTCTGATCCACAAGAAGGGGGATCGGCTGGACCCAAAGAACTATCGCCCTATCGCCCTCCTGGATGTTTTCGGCAAACTGGTCAGTATGATCCTTCTGGACAACGTTAATACTTGGTGTAGAGCTACCATGAGCTACGATCAATTCCAGTGTGGATTTGTGAAAGCTCTGGGGAAGGCTGTTAACATCCTTCTGCTGCAAATCCTGAAAGAAAGGGCTCAGCGTCAGAAAACAAAGATGTATATGGTATTCGTGGACCTTGTGCAGGCGTTTGATCAACAAGACAGATGCCTGCTCTGATCCAAAATGGAGAAAAAATCTTGCCCGCCGAGTATACTGGAACCAATCAAGGCTATGCACTCTCATACTACCTTAAGAGTGAGACTAAACAAGTCTGGACTCTTGTCTAAAGAAATCAAGACTTTGCAAGGGTTAAACAGGGGTGTCCGATGACTCCTGGCCTTTTCAATTGTTTCTTGGAAGACATACCTGAGGCTTTTCATCTGGTAAGATCACTCCCCCCAAAAGTGGGTGGGGTCCACATTTCTCCTCTACTCTACACCGACGACGTAGTACTCATCAACCAAATGCCGGTAGGTCTATTGCAGCAAATTGATGCCCTTAATAATTACATCAGACCGAATGGGCTTGAAATTAACAAAGGTAAGACCAAAACTATGAGCTCCGGTACATCTACCAAAGGTAAAAATCGTCTCTCTTGCCATGTCGGAGGTGAAAAATTGAGAATGTGGACTCCTTCAAATATCTCGGGGTTTGGCTAAGTAACTCCAAGCCGGAAACCCCCATGCTGTCTTACCTGGTAGGAAAAATGAAAACCTTGACCTCTCAGGTGTGTGCTTTAAACAGGAAATTTGGACGTGTCTCCATTCTACCAGCTATCCAGTTCTATAAAGCAAAGGTCATTCCAACAGTAGTCTACAGGGCTGACGCCATGTTTTCCATCTTAGACCCTTTTTGGTCTAGTCTCGAGGGCCTCTTCCGGAAGCGTGTTCTTGGAGTCCCACAATCTACCCAGATTGCCATTCTTCGCCGAGAACTGGGCTTCTCGTCATTAAGGTGTTCATTCATCTGGACCAGATTGGCCTTGTTTTGCAAAATTCTCGCTTCCCACAGACTCCCAATTTTAGACTTGATCTACAACGAGTCAAAACAACTACACAATCCATCTCTGCAGGATTGGTTCCAGGATATGATTAGTTGCTTAGATGTTATCGGTAGCCGTCCTGACCAACCTTTGACCAACCCTAACAGGGTGAAAGAAAAATTGAAAAGGTTTGACTGGATTCAAACACTGCAAGCGGGATCTAATTGCCAACTGGTGACGTATTTTTCCCTCAGACAACTGGAAGTTGAATATTGTGCGCACATACCTGAAACACTTTCCAGATAAAAACGTAAGAGATAACCTTTTGCGAGCCCATTTGAACTTGTACTCGACTCAAGAGATCCAGGATATTCGGGGATTATCGACAAGTAAGAAGTGTCACTTTTGTAATCAAATGGACGAGGTTGAATCACTGGCACATATTGTTACAAAATGCACCCGGCTGAAAGAGCTTCGCACATTTGATTTCAGGCACTTATTTTCTGATTTTACTGCTTTTGACCCTCAATTTTGGTGGTCACTTTTAATTGGTGGTGTGAAAATCAAGTACGTTATAGCCCTGGTTCAATTCCTCGAGCGCCTATCTTTTGAATCTGGCACACTTAGTTGATTGTTTTAAACAGTGCTCTTCTACGGTTCTTTGTGAAGCTGTGAATTTCTCTTTTATTTTATCTCTCCCTTTTCTTTTCTTTTTTTTCTTCTTCTTCTTCTCTCCTTTTTCTTTCTTTTCCTTTTCTGTTTGTCACAGTCTACACTCGAATGTCATTGCAAAAAAAATGTCATTGCTAAAAATATTTTTACAATTTGAATGCAATAAATACATTTTAAAAAATAACAAAATATATACAAATGCAAACATTTCCACAAAAATCGTTTTTATTACTCATATGTAATTGTGCATTTTGGTATTCTGCATTATATAACATGTGTGGTCCTACTTCTGCATATTGCCAAACATGTTTCTGTCCTCTTCAGGTGTGGGCATTCTTCAGGAGAACTTTTCTTTCCTGTTTATATAATGTGTCCGGTGAAAAAAGTAATCAGTGATAGGAAACACCTTGGATTATCATACTTCTTGTTACAACTAATCTTCAAATAGGATCGTTTGAAGCTGCTCTCTAAGAGAAACAATGAAGTACTATGAAATATTTTCCACTAAACACATATTTATATGGAATGTATAAGGTGCAAAGTGCAACACTTGTTACTGGTTTAAAAAGTCCTTTATTTCTCCAGGTATAATCCAACTCTGTGTTATCTGCGATGCCAAAAAATCTCTCTGTTCATGCCTTGGATTCCTAAAATACATTAACAATATAATGTATGCTGTATAAGTGTATACTCTGCTGTGTTTACTGTTTTAACATGGTTAAGTCACATACAGCTCCTGTATACTCTCATACTTTTTGTAGATTGAAATGCTTGAATGTCTGATTTAATATAATGTAAGTGGTCTTGAATAGTGCAACATCTGCCCATTATGGTGGCCTCTTGACTCGGGTTCTGTAAGAGCGGTGTGCAAAGGTGGGCTCTAATAGGAGCAGAATGAGATGTAAGATGTGAATCATGACTTGTGGATGAGTGCAGATTCAGAAGTGCTTAGGGTCTGTGTGTCCGTGAGCAGTGAGGTTCTAGGTAAAACACATGGATTTTATGTTGCAATATGGGCCCTTGATTCTGACACTTCATTACGTTCTTATGTTTTTTTTTACTGTGCATTTAGTTAAGTTACAAATCTTAAAACAATAGAGTTTCAAATAAATAAATAAATAAATAAATAAATAAATAAATAAAAAGAAAAAACATTATAAAAAAATTTCCCTTTAAGAAATTGTACGTATAACTCAACTAACACAACATAAATAATAACTAGAGCCTACGATTTTTGTTACATAAATACATTTAAATAAATTCCCTTAGTTACACCATAAAACACTTTTTGAGATAAATTATACTATGGAGCCATTTGCCAAGGAAAATTTGTTTTTTGCAATATTCCATATTGAGAAAGCAGCCACAGTAACGCCAACAGATTGAGCCCCATAAAATGTGGACCAGAATTGGTCACTTCGTATGCTTTCTATTTCAGTGACGAAACCCCTGCATCCCTTGGAATAACACTAGGACAATGGAGGGTAGTCCGTGAGAATATGTCAACTTGTTTCGACCTTGGTTAAACAAAGTCTACAGAGGCATTTGTGTGGAAGGGAATCGTGCCAAGAGCTAATGTATTAATTTCTCGGCAAGATATTGAAACAGAAGTACATGAGAAAGCGCTTCAATTCAATACTACATGCTTTAGTTAAGTAGGCACATATCTTGTTCCCCGAGGAACCCTGATGAGAAAATAAACTGGTTACATCTTTTGTATTTGTGGAGTTTTCGACATTTGAAGCAGTGTCCCACTGTTGAGTTTTGAGCATAATTACTTTTTCGTAATCAGGTCTATCTTCAAAAATTCCAGGATCAATGTTCAGATTAGATGAATGTGTCATCGCAAAAGATTTTAACTCTGTAATAAATGAGTTGTTACACAGATTATCAAGTTGTAAAAGACCGTTCGAGCTACGATCGGATTTACGCAATTGTGCGAAGAGGAGGACTCAGAGTATGAACCAAAATGAATAGAGTGAAGGGAGGCCATATTCTGGCCTTAATGCCTCGACAGGGAAAGCCTTAGGAAGATTAATTATGGAGCGTAATAGTTTTGCCTCAAGTTTCCCCAACCATCGTATTTGTGCACTTTTAAGGACTTCTAAGGCATATAAAATTGCAGGGATAATACTTAGCCTGTATAGCTCAACAAAGCCTTCGATATTCTGACCTCCTCGGTGATCAACATCGTTTTTCAGCACCAACCATTGTTTCCAATGTTTTTTCGTAAAAATAGCCTAGTAATATGTGCCAGATATGTGCCAGATGGGTGGATGTGGATCAGGAAGCCCAAATATATAAATTCATGCATATTTTCGAGCGCAGTTTTGTCAATTCACCATTTGGGGCACACTTTATTAGAATTAGCCCCTCCAAGGCACATCGTCTTAGTTTTAGATGTGTTAATTATCATCTCGTTTTCTTTAGCCTATTCCGCTAGGTCAGCACTTGATCATTGCAAGCCAATGTAGGTTTGATCAAAAAGGATGGTGTCACTGGCTTATGACAAACTAATAATTTTTGTGCCGTTTATTTGTGGAGGGAAATCTCGTGTCAGATACAGGGAAGGTTCTAGGTCAGTCGTGTAAACATTGTACAAAATGGGCCCCAGAAAACAGCCCTGCTTCAAGTCTCAATTTGTTTGATGATAATCAGAGTGATAGCCCTCAGAACTGAGGCGTATTGAGATGGAGGTATTTGAATATAACTGCTGTATATAGTAGAGCAGAGTTTAGTTGATCCCCCATTTGTTCAACTTTGTCCAAAGTCTGGGCTGAGAGACTAAGTCAAAAGCCTTAGTAAAATCCACAAAGTAGCAGAAGAGGTTTTTGAGTCCTTGGAATCGTATTGTGAATTTAAGAATTTTTTCTACAGTATGTTTAAAATACACTGAGTCATTTTTATCCTCGATCAAGGCAGTAAGGTTATCCAGGATAATACTGTAAAATATTTTTTGGCTACAGTCCATCATTGCCAAAAGGCGATAATTGTATGGCTCTAGTCGGTTACCTTTTTTAAATATAGGAACACAAATGGATTTTTGCCAGCTCTCCGGAAATTTGCTGGTCCATTCAATATTTAAGAATAGTGCTTTTTAAATACTATATTTGGGATGCCGTCAGGAACCAGGGCGCGTGAGGCTTTAGATTTAGTTACTACTCTAAGGATGTTTTGTTCATGGAAATCGATGTTAAAATTGGGTTTTGTCCCCAGAGATCCCAGTGATACCAAGATAGTGTTCCCATTCGGAGAGGCTGTGACTGAGATACATTAGAGGTCTCTAATATGTTTGAACCAGAGATCTTGTGATATAGGGTTCAGTTCAATCGATGATAGTGCTTTTCTGAAATCATTCTATCATCCCCAAAAACTACTTGAATTATGTGTTTTTAGTCAGTAAAACAGTCTTTGCCAATTTGAATTTCTGGTAAGGACTTGTGCTGCTTAGTCCAATTTCTATATTTAGTAAACAGTGTAGTAAAGGCTTTCTGTTTTTCTTGTTTGTCAAGCCCTGAATTTGATGGAATAGCACCAGCAGCTTTTCGAAAAGGATCCCTTTTTTTCATCGACAATGTGGTTGAATGGTTCACTGTTTTTAACAATGTTATTACTAACATTTTTCCATCTCTTAATTGGCAAAGATGATTTTTTAATAGCAATCATTTTTTCTAGATCCCAATTAGCCAATCTTAGTGCTTCTATCAAACTAGATTGGTCGTGAGATATCATGTTACTTGTGTATTGGATATTCTTTGTTGACCAGTGTAGTCAAGTGCCTTGGAAGTTAGAAATATCTCCAAGTTTCTGTAACATTGCTGGCAATGGGTTATCGCGTCTGAGGACCAGGTAAGTACAGTGTGGGCACTCAAGCTATTGTGTGTTATCTTAATCGGACAGAAGCTAGGTTTCAGTGCAGAGAGCGTTAAGACATAATCAATATGAGAGCTAACTATTCCGTTGGACCAAGTGTCGGTTTTTTATTTTGGACATGGAAGAAAACATTTAAGAAATGTTAAATCGAAGTGATCCATTAGATTATACCATGGGGCAGTATATAAGAGATCTTTCTAGGAAGGTAAGTGCAGATCTCTTTTGTTGAAATCACTGGCAATTAGAATACGGTCAGCAGGAAAGATCTCTAGCCATTTACTGATGTAACTTTCCAAAATCCCTAGTATTGTGTTTTACCATAACCCCCTTGGAGAGTAATAGAGGTTGATGATTAATGTTCTTGCCAAATTGGGAGCAGTTGAATGCAAGATTCCATCATCACATAAGGTAAGATAGGGGAGTATGCAAAGTCAGTCAGTGATAAGTGAGGCTTGACTCCGATAGCAAGGCCTCCACTAGGGTGGCCCTTTTTCAAGGGAATAGCATTTTGGGAGAAAATAAAGAAGCCATCAATCGATATTAGTTTAGTACACCATGTTTCTTGTAGAATTAAGCTGTTACAGAGTCTAAAAAGGAATTTCCTTTCGACGAGCCAGAAACGAACGATAGCCCCTGGTGTTCCATGATAACCACTTTTGCTGTTTTTGCAGTGCAGTAGGTTTATTTGCTCCATTCAATGGTCGATCAGGCATCAAGTATTCCAGTTTGGAAAAACATTTGTAAGGGTTTTTGTACTTTGTGAATGAAGAGCTCTAAGAGCCTCTTTTTTCCGAAAATGTTTAAATCATGGTGAACGTTGGGTTTTGCCACTTCCGCCATGTCGACTGTAGTTTTTGGTTTCTTAATTATTCTGCATGCTATTAACGAGAGGCCGAATTGAGCAAATAAATCAGCATACGTTTTCAAAAGAACCACTGTCAAAGGTGATGTAAATTCTATTAATGCCCAATTAGTGGAACTATTCCATTTTCGCACTTCGATTTTTAAAATGTCTGATGACTGGATTAAATCGAAATATGGCAATTGTTGGAAAATAGTCAGAAGATAGGATCTTTTCAAAAAAGGGCTAAAAGCATGAGGATTTGTTTCCTCAAGGATAACTCCACTTGTCCCGATCTTTAAGGGCATTTGGGGCTATAATTAGTAGCTCAATGGCCGGTGTTACCTCCAGTTTGTTCAGATCAAGTTCATCAACAGGCTGATAGATTATAGTAGGTGACTTACACGTTGCAGGTGCTTTATTCAAGCTGGGAGCATTTTGTGTCACGGTGCTAAGAGACTTAGTATTAACTTTCTTGGTTTGATGGAAAGTAGAAGCTGTTTGATCCACAGGTAACCCTTTACTGACTTTTTTTAACGGACCATGCAAAAAGACCTGTCACATGGTGCCGTCAGGGGTACTATATTCCACTCGGATGTAATTGGGGAAAGAATCTGTTCGTGGTAGGAGAAAACCTGCATGCTTCGGTGTAACCACGCCGTCCCCCACCTTAGGGTCCAAGTAATGAGGGTATGAGCCCCAGTGTAGATCATTTGTTGTAGAGAACTGGGCAACCATAGTAGGGGGAAAGCAAATTTCCTCATAATCCCAGTCGTCAAAAGAAGATTTCATTGATTTTGCGGGTTGTTTTGAGGTAGTGCCATTTGCATGGTTGGCAGCATTCTTTCGCGGTGAGAAATTAAGAGTCACAACAGCTTCTTTGTTGGTTTTGTTTGATAGTTTTTTCTTGAGCAGACGAAGCCAACTCTTTGGTAGGCAAAGAAGATCAATTCCAAAATTGGCATCAGGAGTGATTTTGCCTCCTTCTGCTCTTTCGCTACAGACGCAAGGAAAAATATTGAGCTTCAATTTTTGAGGCAATTTCGTTTAGACTGTTCATATATTTGCTTGGGAGCAGCTGAGGAGGTACATTGGGAGTTATTTCAAAACTTTTGTAAGAAGAGTCCTGGCTGTCAGACGAGCCAGAATAGGAGGCTAAGGCTGCTAAGTCGGGTGGGTTTGATAGGTTAATGTCAATGACATCATCGTCCCAGTTTTGATCTTGTAGGAGAGTTTTGCTGGCCAAGGAAGCCCGCTTTAGATTAACAACCAGTTTAAGTAGAGAATTATTATTGTCCGTATGAATAGATGAATGGTGACATTTGGGGGGAGGTTTGGTAACAAAAAAACTCACAATGGCTGGTTGTGCACGAGTTTTGCGTGGGCGCTTTGAATTTCTGCTTTGGGTCTTCGTCGTGGGACTTTTTGCAGAGTTTGCCTTCAGCAGCCGGGTAAATTTAGAGGCTGCACTATGAAGCTTAGCCTTGCGTGTCATAGTTCGACCGTATGAATGTGTAAAAACAAAGGAAAAACATGAGGCAGAAAATATCTTAGACTAGATAAACAAGTAGGCAGCGCGGCAGTAGGTCTCACTGGTGCAACAGTAAAATACAGCAGAGAGTAACTCGAACCGAAACTGTCAACGCGTGGCTCAAAGGGCCCTGCCCCGCAGTCACCACGTGTGAGTTAAGAAGACAATAATGATCCTTAATTTGCAAAAGGCTGATGGAAGATCTCAAAAAGCACTTAATTGGCCCAGGTGAACAGTAGTAGATATATATTGGAGCAGCCAAGGAGTTGATCAAAAATGCTCTTTGATGGTGTAGAAGCCAAAGCAAAAGGCAGATCTTATTGCGCCATCCACTGCTGCCCACAGCGGACTACTCCAGACCACTTTATGACCCACTTATCAACCGTGCAGCGCTCCACGCTATAATGGTGTTTTTATATGCTGGGTTTGAAGCTAGGTGAAGAGGCTCCTCCTCAGAGCAAGGCAACAGTAGAAAGACTGCAACGTCAGTGATGTAGGCAGAGAGACCAGCACCACTGCAGACCACTTTAAGACCCACTTATCACCTGTTCTTATGTGATTCCTCATACAATCCTGGGTATGTGTGAAATGTAACGTGGTGGGATTAGAGTAGATAAGAGTGGCTGCTCTGCAGTGGGCACTAAATAAATCTTCTCATCATCACATAAAGATACTGGAAGAGAATGGCTTCAGTGGGGTTGAAGAAGTGCCACAGATCTGACTCTCTGAAAAGTTGTGAGTGGAGTTTAAATGCCTTTAGATGTAAATGAATGGATGAATACTCCAGCATACTGCGCACACATATTCACAAATGAGATAAATTGTCAGTCATTAAAATTAATATTCCCATACCTTCTCTAGAAGTCCCTCATTCTCATCTATGTGCATGCTTTCCAAAGGAATCTTTTTTTTTAACAACTTTATTTATTTCGGTTACAGCGTTATCTATGCATTACATGAGATATTTTGACTCCCTTTATAGTTAATGTGCATGCAGCTTGTCCTTTACCCCCTCCCTGTGGTCCCTCCTCTGCCCCCTCTTTAGTCTGTGGTGCCCTGATGGGTTGGAGACCCGTCATGGCTTTGGGGGCCCAGAAAGTTCGATACCAGGAGGGATTGAAATGTTAACACCGGGAATCGGGAGTGGTATCTTTTTAAAGCTCTAGGGATGATCCCAAACTTTTGGGGTTAGATTGTGTGGAGGATTGGGCCAAATGGCTCTGTCGAATTGACAAGAGGATATTTTTCAGAGGGCAATTCGAAAGTGCCATGTAGAAATCGTCTGGGGGCATTGAAAAGGTGGCATAGGGCTGTTTTCCACAGGCAATGTTAAAGTGAAATGAGGTGATTATCTTCCAGTCCAATTTAGGGAGTACTATTGTGAGCCATAAATCGAATCCTCAAGCTCAGCACACTGTATTACTTTCCAGAACATGAGCGTGAGAATTCTATCATTTGATGTCATGAGGACCTTGGATCTACACCTTTTGCTCAGTCAACAAGCCCCGCTCACAGTAGTATATCCTACTCCAGTGGCTGGCAGGTGGCGTTGGGACCAAACCTAACCCAACAGGCCAACTATTCCTTCCACTCTTATTAAGGCCACTGGGCTCAGCGAGACGTTCACGCTGTTGATGTGGAGATCTACTCTCCAGGACCATTTACATCTTCCACCACGCAGCGGCTGATGTGCTCAGGTTGAGCAACAATATCAGATGCAAAGGTCCAGATCCTGGCTGGGGTGAGTCTGGACTGCCACCGTGTGCGATGCCTGCAGAGGCCATGGCAGCTTGACCCTGGCTCCATGTCCTGTCTTTGCCCGTTCCCATGGCTCTCCTAAGACCTCCGTTGGGTCAGTGTCTCTGTCCAAATATAGGTTGTCATAAGGTCTTCAAACCACTGACTCCGTAGAGCCTGCGAGAGGCAATTGTATGGGCTGGGGTGGAGCACAGCACCTCCTGTGCTTTGAAGACAGAGCACTTTGTGCCCCCCAAGCTTAACATCTGGGGCCAGTTTTGGAGCCTGCGCACCAGAGCCCCGTCATTTACCCAGTTGCACATGTGCTGCAAGGAGTGCTTCATCCACATATGATGCCCATGCGTGACTGAGGCAAGGCTGCCTAGTCTGTCAGATACCCGTGACCAGGATGGTAGTGGCCGAGCTGTTGCCTTAAAGCAGGGCGGGCATAACGCAGCCCACACCAATGGACCAGCCACCCTTGAGTGGGTGCTCTCAATAAAACCTGATCTAGCAAATGATGCCATTGATGATGTCATACAAGATGATGTCCCACGTGCAAATTATTCTGTTGATGGTGAGATCAGATTTGTTATCATCAGTTACTGCAGTGTGTAATTTGTGGTGTCACGTATGGTGTCATCGGCCACTCCTCAATGGAGTTCAACATGAAACTATGGCATTCTATATTAACACTCCGTGACACTTGCTGAAAATCATAACCTGTCCTAGCTGCAAACCTTACAAAGTGTACACATATTTAAATTAAACGCTGATGTATGGCAAAGCCAGAGACACATATGCAGCCTGATTTTAAATGGGGTCTATTGGGAAATGGGCACGTCAAAGCGTCATAAATACGCAACTAAGAGACATATTCCTGTAACAGTGCCTCGATGCCCCCGGGCTGTGTGAAAAAAAGTTAAATAAATCAATAAAACAAAAAGCCTGGGGTAATGCCTTTAAGCCTCCATTTCCCATTCTGTCCATTGCCCAGCATTGACAAGGTGGAGCAGGGGCCTGAAGCAGAGATAGGATCTCGGCCGCGCTGACCTCCTCCATCTCATCAGTGCTTCACTTTATTCCTGCATGACCAGGCATATTCCATAGGACTCCATTAATGCTGCATGCAATGCATCATTTTCAGGTAGTATTTATTTCTTGACACGGTGGAGAGGAAAACTGTTGTGATGAGCTCTGCCTGCATCTGGTGCAAGTGAGTGGAATGTTGAGATGGAAGACAGAGCAGAGAATGTTTACCTGTGAGTGAGTGTTCCAGGGTTGTCAGCTGTAAAGATGTAAGCCCTGAGAGAGGATGCCGGCGGGTGTCCTGTATTCCCCATGACTTACCTGACTCTAAGAACTGTATTTAATAAGCCTAAAGCAAGTAAAGAGTTGACTGCTCACTTGAAGTTGTCGAAGTCATTTGTGGCTGGACCTAGAACTCAACACTGGTGATGAGGATGAAGCTGGCTGTGCTGGGGGGGACATCAGTGGCAAGGAAGGACACCCACCGGCACCCCAAGAGAAGTAATCCTCTCTCAGGTAAGAGCACTGAATGTTTGAGGCGCTGCAGCGCAGTGAGGGTAAGAGTGGCCCAGACAGAGGCGCTACAGAGGAAGTGGAGGCAGCAGAGGCCCTGACAGGAAAAAAAAGAGCTACATGAGCTAGTGGGGGCAGAGAAGGCCAACACTGAGGAAGCAGTGCAGAGGCACTGGACAGAGGTCCAGCCAATGGTGCTGCAGGTGAACGAGGGGGTACAAGCTATGTTATGTTATGTTATGTTATTTTGCATTTATATAGCGCCTTATATACCATTGGTATGGTCTGAAGGCGCTGGTAGGTTGAACGCCCTTGGGAACCGAAGTTCAGGTCAGTAGAGAGAGGAGAGAGAGTCAAAGGTGCATGTGAGCACCGGGTATGTGTGCAGCTGGTGCGGGTTATCAAGTAAACCCCAATTGAGAAGAGGCAGTTGTCTGGGACTCAGTAGAGCGCTAAAGAGGTGCGGCACAATCAGTGAATAGGAGCTGCACAGGATCTGAATTGTCACTGTATGAGAAGAAGCGCTGTGCAGTCAGGAGGCCCTATGGAGGCAATGGAGTGCTGCAGAGGCAGTGGGTCTGAGAGGACCATTGACTAATAAGAAGTTGATTAGAAGTTGCAAAGTATATTTGGAGGAATCACTTTCACAATTAAAGCATGACTACCTACCAGGATGATGATGTGACTTGTGAAGTGAGATCGGAGTGCGCGGTTGTGTGGACAGCGCTGTTCTGGGGAGTTTGTCGCAGTCCAGAGCTGTGGAGTGGGCATCTTATAGTAGAGTTTGTTGGTGCGGAGAGCTTCGTCCTCTTCAGCTTCTCAGCCCGACTGATGACGTGGTGTAGAATGCTGGGGGAGTTGGTCATGGTGCTGGTGAGGAATAGCCGTCACAGGCAGCAACGTTCAGTTGCTGGTGGGGAACGTTAAAAAAAAAGAAAAAAAAAAGAACCCAGCAACCATCAATGAAGATGTTCGATGACGTGCTACGTTGCGCTGTTTGTTTAAGTTCTTTTCTCAATGAAAGGGGTGTGAGGAGGAGACGCCATAATATGATGAAGGGGAGCCTGGAGTTAAGCGGCTTTACTGTCTACTGTTTGCGGAAGGAACTGTCGGCGATATGTGGGACGCTGTTATGATGGCCGCGTGGTTATTCCATGGGGTTTGTGAGAAGTGCGTGCAGCGGATTACATGGCAGCTGACGAAGAGGAAAAGACACATGTCCACTGGCAGAAATGACTGATGCCGCATAGGGGGGTCGTGTTTCCCTACCAGCTGCTTTGGTAATGTCAGTGCCGGCTCAGAGGAGGAGCGCTGAATAAAGAGGATTTTGATGTATTGGGTTTTGCAGAAGCAGTCATGAAATTTGTTTTCATGTAATGGTGCACATTATAACATTAATATACTGTGGTTGCATTACTGACGTTCTGAGTTAATGGGCCTAATTACGACCCTGGCGGAACACCATGGTGCTATTAGCACCATGGTCCATGCCGGTAAGTTACCGACTCCGCCATGGAGAAAGGGGGAATTACCACCCCATTACAAGGTTGGCGGGGCGGTACTTCCCCCTTCCTCCATGGCCCTTCCCCGTTCCCATTTTTGCCCCATAGGGCTCAATGGGAATGGGGAAGGCGCTAAGTACGGTGCCGCAAATTGCGGCACCGTAATTAGCACCAAGGTTCCATTGCGGGTCCCTACTTTAACGGCTGGTGTACACCAGCCGTTATGGTCGGGTCCCGCAAAGGCACCTCGTAATTAGGCGCTAATAGGTTAGCGGCGCCACAGCCTTTTATGGCGCCGTTAACCCATTAGCGCCTGGGTCGTAATGAGGCCCAATGTTTGGCAAAACGTAGCTGTGGAGTGAGGCCTGTTGGATTTTACATTTAAGTTGAATCAAAGTGTATGCTGAGTATGGGTGTGTGCCGGAGTTGGATGTGCTGTTGTCGTGGCTGCTGTTTGAGTTTTGGTGAGCAGTATAAGTGGATGTCATGGCCTCTTTTTGACAAGGAAATGCAGTGAATTTTATGGTTAGTGAGAATTTACTTACTAATTAGCACTGTTCTTGCTAACGATTTGTAGCTCCACAGGAAACATCACAAGGGACTTTGTAAGCTAAATATGTTGGACTCAGTTGCATACTCTTGTTTGCCATATATTTTATGCGCAAATTGCCTATGTGTGGTGATGTGTTTCTGTGTGAGAGTGGGTGTGTGCAAATGTATGGGGGGATGGAGATTCCCTGCATTAGTGTGCCAAATAAAAGGGGGGATGGAAATTCCCGACACTAGTGATGTTGAATATGGTGGGGGAAGGAGATTCCCGACATTAGTGGTGTCAAATATTGTGGGGCGATGGAGATTCCCAACACCAGCGGTGTCGAATATGGTGGGGGAAGGAGATTCCTGACATTAGTGGTGTCGAATATGGTGGGGGAAGGAGATTCCCGACATTAGTGGTGTCAAATATTGTGGGCGGATGGAGATTCCCAACACTAGTGGTGTCGAATATGGTTGGGTAAGGAGATTCCTGACATTAGTGGTGTCAAATATTGTGGGGAATGGAGATTCCTGACACTAGTGGTGTTGAATATGGTGGGGGAAGGAGATTCCTGACATTAGTGGTGTCAAATATTGTGGGGGGATTGAGATTCCTGACACTAGTGGTGTTGAATATGGTGGGGGAAGGAGATTCCCGACATTAGTGGTGTCAAATATTGTGGGGGGGTGGAGATTCCCGACACTAGTGGTGTCAAATATGGTGGGGGAAGGAGATTCCCGACATTAGTGGTGTCAAATATTGTGGGGGGAAGAAGATTCCCGACATTAGTGGTGTCAAATATTGTGGGGGGGTGGAGAGTCCCACCATTAGTGGTGTCAAATGATGGTTGAGATGGAGTTCCCTGGCATTCTTGGTGCAACATTTTGGGTAGTGGTATTATGACTTTAGGCTGCATGTGGGGTTAGGAACCCTGGATGGTGTCTTTTTTGCACATTTTGTCGATGGTGGATGGAGAAAGATGGTTGGGTGTGTGGTTTGGTTTGTCTTGGATGTTTGTCGGATTGTGGGCTGGTTCCCTGGAGTCGAATTCTGTGGTAGGCCAGCTATGGAACAGTGGTTTTGATTTGGTGGGGGTGTAGCTATGTGTTAGCTAGTTTATGGTTCAGTGATGGGAGAGTTTTTTGCTCGGAGCGCTAGCTTGGTAGTAGGGGTTTTGGAAGCTTAGTTAATTATTTTGATTTTACATGCTCTTTGGACTTTTCCCTTTTCTGATCTTCCCTACTGGTACATCTTGATGTATAATGTGGTTGTCACTATAGGGGGAAGATGTGTCGTGATGAGCTCTGCCTGCATCTGGTGCAAGTGAGTGGAATGTTGAGATGGAAGACAGAGCAGAGAATGTTTACCCATGAGTGAGTGGAATGTTGAGATGGAAGACAGAGCAGAGAATGTTTACCCATGAGTGAGTGGAATGTTGAGATGGAAGGCAGAGCAGAGAATGTTTACCCATGAGTGAGTGGAATGTTGAGATGGAAGGAACAGCAGAGAATGTTTACCCATGAGTGAGTGTTCCAGGGCTGTCAGCTGTAAAGATGTAAGCCCTGAGAGAGGATGCCGGTGGGTGTCCTGTATTCCCCATGACTTACCTGACTCTAAGAACTGTATTTAATAAGCCTAAAGCAAGTAAAGAGTTAACAGCTCACTTGAAGTTGTCGAGTCATTTGTAGCCAGACCTAGAACTCAACAAAAACCAAAGAGTAAACAGGAATACGCCCCCTTTTACTCATTAGTGGTCCACCCCGCCCTGTGGAGGATTCCAATAGCCTACCGGGCACCCAACAGGTCGTGATTGCTAGCGTGGGTGGGCAATTAACAAATGTGATCCTGATAACATGACATATTGCAACACACCTTATGTGGCTAATTTCGTCACATATATTATCACTTTTGATAGAAAAGACGACTTCGCCTTTCCCACAACACGTGCCACAGGACATTATATAATTTCTGTCAGCGCCGAGGTCAAGAGGTGGAAAATAACTCAGATAAAGGAATGGGAAGGTCTTTGTCTTCGCTCGGCTAAATAGAAGCGCCAGCCCTGACCTAGCGCTTCTGCTGCCACACTAAGCTTTAAGGTGCTGCAGCCTAGTAAGTGAAGCTGCAGAGTGTCACACACTCCGACTTAGGAACCTTAGTAGGTCACGTGGCAGAGGACAGGCATCAGACTCAGTAGCAACTGAAAAAGTGCATGATCAAAATAATTCAAATGAACCTTGCCAGACAGACTTTATTAGGTGCCCTTTTTTGCCACTCAGTCCTACAGCAGATAGCTTACAAGATCTCCTGGGCTTGCCGGCTGCCAGTGAGTAGTATGCCATCATAATTATAAGGGGAGCCCTCAGTCACTCCCGAAAGGAACCCATGCAATATACATAGCACCAGTAAAGCTCTCTTCAAGGAAAAACTCAATTCAAAAACGCTTTATCTACTCAGATAACTCGTATCCACTCAACATTTTGAGCACTCAATCAAAGGCCTGACTCACACTCACTCACTCCAGCAGTACAGAGTGGAACGTATGTTTGTATACATGTCCAAGTTTCAAATCACGTGACAAGAAGTTTGCATACTTAATAACTCGTAATGCCGTTCTTACACTTAACACAGTAAATTCACGCAATACCTGCACGAGCTTAGAATGATGTCATATGAACCATAGAGGCGGTACAACTTTACATCACAGCATTTGCATAAGAGCATTCGTACAGGTGGTGGGCCATCCGTTTTGCTCATATTTCAGGGAACAAGCCAAACATGTAAAATGGGTAAAGGGGATAAAACCGTAGAGAAGTTCAGGGGGTGCGTCCGGTTTACTTTTTTTTTTAAAGGTGAAATTGCACCTTCACATTGGTTTGTTTGTTTTTCAGGGAACAAACAAAACGTGGAAAAAATCGGGAATAGTAAGAAAACGAGGGTTAAAAAGGGTTACATGTTATCGTAAAAAAAAAAGGTGATACGGGGGTTTCCCACCTTTTACAAATGATGGGCATGCACAACAATGCAAAAGCATGGATGTAAAGGCAAGGTACCATCTTGTACAGCAACAGCCAGATCTTACAGTCAAGAGACATTTCTGTGAGAAAGGGCACATTGCCATTATTTGCCAGCTACTTTATGAAGTGCCACTATCACTGACCACACCAAGACACAAGAGCATGTTTCAAAAGTGAACATGGTTTTTAAAAAGCACAGGAAAGAGAGAGGATTTAGGAGCCGGCACATGGAGTCCATTTTCTCTGTCTCCTGCTAATAATTACATGGAATAACCTTCAGGCCCTAGAGTTCATCATAGTGTCGGTCTAGGAAAAATGGACACCTCTCACGAAGGACGGCAAACGCATTTTGGTGGCCAAAGGCCAACCGTCTAATGTACGAAACGATAGAAATACAGGTTTCTGAGTTTGACCAATGAACGGCCATTTTGATGTAACAAGGATCGCCATTTTGTTTTCTAACGATTGCTCATTGCTTTCTGTTCAAATTGCTTCGCAGCACATTTCTGCTTACTCTGTTCGACTGTTAACATTGTTGTCTGAACGTGAAAGGACAAGGCCACAAGGCCGCGAGGCTAATTAGAGTTCGCTGAAACACAACGTAGGCAGTTCTGGAGAGGAATGCCCAGTCCCTCCCGAATGTAGCCTTGAAGCAGAGCCGCAGGGTATTTAATCATTTCACAGCTGCCAGCCAGTCTCGTTATATGGTAGAATATGTTAGAATAAAGCAGCTAAAGGCTTGAATTATGCTCTTCTTACGGCCCCCCTTTTCCGAGCCCTGTAGAGCGTGTCGGCTCCCAGGACACGAATATCACCTCATAGATAGCAAGGTCTGGAATGTGACTCTTCCCCCGTATGTAGCTCGCTTACAAGAACAGAAGCAATGTGTTCTTTTCAACAAAGAAAAGATGTCTCTGCACTTGCAAGGTTGCATATTGTTACTAGAATAGATATTTGAAGGTGTCATATTCGTCGGAAATGTCCATCATCAAACCCAGTTCAAAGAAACCCAATAAAGGGGGGTGTTAAACATGTCACAGCTGATTGTATGATATGCATTTTGTATATATGTAACTGATGTACGTAATTCGCTCTCTTGCGTCCCTCGAGGTCTAGAGATACACGTCGCGGGGCGTGAAACCGAGTTGGCCAACTGAGACTATTTGCTTTGCAATAAACCCTAGCTTTGGGAATACAACCTTGTGTCTGGCGTATCTATCGGGTGTGGTGACTCGCCTTGTTTCCATAACGCAAGGGACCCCTAGGGGCCCCTTTCAAGATGGCGCCCGAATAGGGACCCTCCCCCACTTGTTCCATCGTGTACGTTGTAATTGAGTAAAGGCGGAGAACGACGAGGACGGGACGATCGAGCTGGGATCAAGAGGTGTTCGGGGCACCCTGTAGAAGTGATGAGAGATTCCTTTGCAGATCTGCACACATCTCATCCCTGATCGACGTATCTGGCTAGAGACCAAGGAGGCGAGGGTCCCGAAACGAGGCAGAAGCCAAGAAATGCAGACACAATGTCATTGGTTGCGTCAGTATACAGACAAATTGTGTCCTGGAGGACAAATTGATTTATCAGATGAGTCATACCCCGATTCAAAATAATCCTGATATTGGTTGAGAGTTGACTTTGCAAAATCAAACGCCCTAGGTAAGGTTGATTAACCAGGGGGAAGGTTGAAACATGCCTGGGGTATTGTCCACCCTAGCAGGGTTTTTCCGCTGCGGTAGACAATCTTTGGAAGATGGCCGAATTGCACCACCTGGGGGAACGCCGGCATATGAGATGTATGTGAAGTATGGTATGGGAGCGATAATATTCTGTGAGACTTGGCATAGGCAAACCAGAAAGCAACAAGACCATCAGTGGCCGATAAATGGTAGTTTTGAGACAGCGAGAATAGATGATTTGGAAAGGGTGTTGATAAGAAAGAAAGCGCGTCCAGCAGCATTTGATATCGTTAAGGACTGGAGAAGGGAAGCAATGCTCCGATTTAGAAGTAGAGCGAAGCATGCGCGCAGGCATGAATCGAAAGGTGCGGAAGAAAAGGAGGAGGAGGAGTGGACTGAGAGTCTAAGGAGGTCAGGTAGACGTGACCAGTTGAATATAGAAAAAATATACCCACAACGAGAATTGAACATAGCAGATGAAGTGATGGAAAACATATTGATCCATACAAAACAAGGCCCAAGATCAGAAGAGAGGCCAAACACGTCAGTAACTATTGCTCAAGCCCCTCCCGTAGCTCAAACTCTCCCTCCCGTAGCTCAAGCCCTCCCACAGCCACAGACCGCGCACGTAACACTTCCTATTAGCCAACCAGGCCCACAGCAGACACTCCCCGTTCCTATTGTCCCATCCGCACCTCCCGCCTTAGATACAGACTCGGTACCGTCCGTCCCTCCAGGGGTTGAAGAGGCGGGACTGAACAAAGTGGATGCACAAGGGTAACTCGCAGTGCGATCAGCAAAGAAAGGAAGGTGGAATTGCAGCAACAGGCAGAAATGTATATAGACGGGAATGATGGGACGGCAGCATTGGCTTCGATGTATGACTTCCGAAGAAGCAACGAAAGACAGGTAGTTTTGGAATGCATGGGTGAATATCTGGTGGAGAGATGGGAACAGTTAATTAGGAAATTACCACTGCAGCGATTGTTAGACTTAAACGCATTAGCACGCTGTAGACAAAGAGATGAAGAAGTGAGGGAACATGTGTATGGACTTTTTGAGCTTAAAATGAATTGGATAATGATTATGCTGAAATGCTTACTGCACCTGGGTACAGGGGTAAGGATATAGGGAGAGATAGGAAGGAAGCGGTAGAGCCATATATACAGCGACAACATTCAATGTCATCAGTACAGAGGGGCAACAAATTGAAAGTATGTATACGAGAGGCGTTCAGATGGATGTCGGATCCCAGTATCCCCACAATGGAGATACATGAGATATTTTATGAATATTCCATGCCCATGAAAAGAAAAGCACTGCAGTCGATGGCTGAACATTTAATAGACAAAGATATAAAAAACGGCAAGGCCAACCCACCCGAAATAATGGCAGTATATAAGAGAGCACCAGAATGAGGGACAGGAGAAACAGCCCTATCGCTTGATCTGGGAATATTATTGCACATGAGAGAAGGGGGAGGAACAGTAAGAAGGGCATTCCCTATGAGGGAGGTCGCACCTACCTTTGTGCCAAAAACAGAGGTTCCCGCAACGGGCACCATAGCGGCGCAGGTAACGCCAGCCTATTATACCGCCCAGTATGTACATGTCCCCTTTTCCAGACAGGAGGTGAACAACATAAAGCAGACGATTCCCGATATAAGAAAGAATCCTGCAGGATTTTACAAGGAAGTAGAGTCCTGCCTACAATCATCCATGCTTACCATGGGTGACATAGACCTAATATTCCCAGTGATCCTGCCAACAGATATATGGAAGCAAATAAGAAAGGTGGATGACGTAACGGCCTATGGTGCCACATGGGCGGACTTGATAATAGAAGACAGGAATAAAGTGGTTGGAGGGACACCAGGAGCGAACATGGTAGCATTACCAGCACGCATAATACAGAAATTAAAAGAAATTGTCCCAGAGAAAAGAATTCAATGGGACAAGTTGACTGCATGTGTGCAAGGCAAGGATGAGTTAGCAACAGATTATTTCAATAAATTCGAAGAAGTATTCGCAGACTTCACTGGGCAGGATGTGAGCACGGAAGTGGGGAAGAGGCTATTTGTTGATAAATATGTGAGGGGGTTGGGACTACCAATTCAGAACCTAATAATAACATCAGAAAGTGCATGGCAAGCAAAAACGCTGGGCGAAGTATTGCACATGGCCCTATATTATGAGACGAGAGTGAATGCGGGAAAGGACCAGGAGAAGAAAGATAGAGTACATCTGAAAACAAGGGTGTTACTGCAGCAAGTAGCAGGACAAAGTAGAGGAAGATGGAATGCACAAGGGAGGAGTAATTTGAATATGCATGTGGGGCCATTGGGACCAAATCAGTGTGCATACTGTAAGGAGGAAGGACACTGGCGAGCGCATTGTCCACATTTACAGAATAGAAATGGACCTGGTCAGAGAAGACTGCACAGAGGGCACCAAGGAGCAAATGGACCAAATAGGAATAGTATGCAGCAGCACCACAATAACGAAGGTAATCAAAACCAAGCCCAAAACCAAAGTGCTCCTAACCAGAGTCAGGGTCAGCAAAACCAAAAGTATGGGAATCAGAGTGGGGAAAATAGAGGAAAGAATGGGAACATTTTCCATACGCAGCCAAATACATACTGTGTTATTTCCCCAATAGGACAGCCCAGGACAAGGGTCGGAACCAGTGTCTATTCCCGTGAATCAGAGAGGACCCTATGTAGAAATGGGAGTCGGGAATAAGGAGCACCGCTTCCTTGTAGATACAGGAGCGCAAAAGTGTTCAATAGACCATCACTTGGATCCGGATATACCACTGTCAGGGCAAAAGAATGTTTCTGTAGGGTTCGCAGGTACACCAGTTATAAACCCAGTGTCCCAACCAGTCCCAGTTACTATAGGACCATTCCCTGCACATTGTCCCTTTCTCCTAACAGAAAATTGTGGGGAGAACTTGTTGGGATTGAACTTATTGAAAAAGCTAGGTGCGATTATACATTGTACGTCAGACGGGGTGTTTCTGACGATTTGGCCACAAGATGCCCCTGTGTCAGAATTCATGTCTGAAACCTTGCCAGAAGAGTTAAGAAAAGCGCCAACCTGTATATGGGCGATGCATGACAACGATGTAGGATTCTTGAAGATAGAGCCAGTGAGGATCATTTTGAAAGAAGGAGTTACACTGCCAAGAATTCCCCAGTATAACATTTCGGAAAACGGAGAGAATGGATTGAAAAGTATTGTTTAAGATTTGGTGAAATTAGGGGTAATTGAAGAAATTTCAGGCAGTACATGTAACAGCCCGATTCTTCCAGTGTTTAAGAAAGGAGGCAATGAAGTACCATATTGTTTCATAATTGATTTGCGTGCGCTAAATAAAGTAGTAGATCCACAATTTCCTTTGGTCCCAGACGTCACTACAATATTGACAATGATACCTGCCTCAGCAGAATACTTTAGCGTAATTGATCTAAAAAACGCTTTCTTTAGCATTCCGGTGGACAAGGACAGTAGATATTTGTTCGCGTTCACATTAGGGGACAATCATTTACATTCACGCGCATTCCACAAGGATATACGAAAGTCAGAGTATTTACAGTAGAGCGTTAAAAGAGCAGCTAGACATGCTAGAATTACCAGTGGGGTGTGTACTATTGCAATACATAGATGATCTGTTGATCGCTGCTGATACAGAAGAGATTTGTAAAAAGAGCACCGTATTACTACTGTCACACCTAGCGGTACATGGCCATAAAGCTAGTTTGAAGAAGTTTCAATATAATCGAAAGGAGGTAGCTTATTTGGGCTACCTACTTTCGAAAGAAGGGAGAAGGCTAACGCCAGAACGCATAGAAAGTATTTCTTGTATGCCTATTCCAAAGACACAGAAAGGAGTCAGAGCCATAATAGGCATGGCTTCTTATTGCCGGCAGTGGATCGGTAATTTTGCGTTAATTGTGAAGCCAATGGTGCTATTAACTAAGAAGGATGAGGTGATGCCTTTGCAGTGGAATGAAGAATGTCAGAGAGCGTTTGATCAATTGAAAACTGCATTATGTTCTGCTCCAGTTCTGGGCACGCCGAATTATCAAAAAGTTTTTAGATTATTTGTATGCGAGAATGAAGGATGTGCATTAGCTGTTTTGACACCGGAACAAGGTGGAAGAAATAGGCCGTGCAGCTATTTTTCTTCCGCGCTGGACCCTGTAGCGCGCGCACTGCCACAATGTTTGCGATCTATCGCGGCGGCTGCAGCATCGGTGAAACAAACGGAAGGGATGGTATTGGGGCATACTTTAATTCTGATGGTGCCACATGCCATAGATGTCCTATTAAATAGGACAGAGACGCAACACCTCACCTCTGCTAGACTGACAAGATATGAAATTATCTTATTCGCGCCCCATGTCCAAATCATGAGGTGTAGCGCTTTGAATCCTGCAGAATTAATGCCATTGCCCATAAAAGAAATTGGTGACAACGAATGACCACCCTATGATTGCTTAATGGTCACTGAGGAAGAAACGAAGGGGAGAGTTGATTTAAGTGACATCCCACAAAAGGAGCTAGATGGAGAGTTATTTTGTGACGGCTTTTGTTTTAAACTACCTGATGGCACATCAACTGCCGCTTACGCTATCACTACCCTAGAGAGCGTTGTAGAAAGCAAAAGAATTCCCTACAACTCGGCACAAGCCGCAGAAATAATAGCTTTGACCAGAGCCTGTGAGATTTCTGAAAATTTGAACGTGAATATCTATACTGATAGTCAGTATGCTTTTGGGGTGGTTCATAACTTTGGTCGACTCTGGGCTGAGAGGGGTTTCTTGACATTGCATGGGGCCAGAATTCAACATGGCCCTTTGATTGTACGATTGCTGTCTGCACTCACGTTTCCAAAGCGCCTAGCAATAGTGAAATGCGAGCACATAAAAAGATAACATGCAAAGTGGGAGAGGGAAACGCATTTGCAGACAGAATTGCGAAACAAACTGCCACTGATTTGAATAATAAAATGATGACAGTCCAGACTGAGGAAGTACCCTGTATGATAGAAGATGGAATTGCCACTGTCAAAGAGATGCAGGCCGAAGCCACGGCAGAGGGCTCTGCTGAGTTAGATTTAGAGGGTTGTTGGGTGGACAAGGGAGCTAAAAATTGGATGTTGCCAAATTCTTATGTGACTGCAATGGTCACAATGGCTCACAGCCCTACCCACATCTGTGCAAAAAAAATAATACAGCACCTATCTACGGTATGGCAGCATGTAAACATAAAGAAGAACGCAGAGAGGTTGGTGCAGAACTGCATTACGTGTTTACAACACAATGTAGGAAAGAGAACAGTGACTCCAATAGGCAGTTTTGGCCCGCCCTCTATCCCTTTTCAGGTAATCCATTTTGATTTCATAGAGATGGAGAGGTGCCAAAACTTGAAATATGTCTTAGTGGTGATCTGTGCATTCAGCAAGTGGGTGGAGGCATATCCCTTAAAAGATTGCACAGCAATGAGTACGGCAAAAGTAATGCTTAAAGAATACTTTTCCCGTTTTGGCTTGCCCCGTGTCATATGGTCAGATAACGGTCCAAATTTTGTGGGCGCAGTGGTATTACAGATATGTGCAGGTCTTCAGATTGATAAGAGATTTCATAGTTCGAGGCATCCGAGTTCGGCCGATCTTGTTGAGAGGCACAACGGAATCCTCAAGTCAAAAATTAGCAAGATATGTGCAGGGAGCAAGTTGAGTTGGGTGGATGCATTATCAATAGCGCTATTGTGCATGCGTACGTCTGTACAGGCTAGAACTGGGCTCTCCCCGTATGAGATTGTGATGGGGAGGCCGGCGAATGTTTGGTGCGCACCTCAGCCAAACCGTCTGAGTGAAGTGGAACATCCCGTACTTAGCACTTATTGTGGCCTTTTAATGCAGAAATTGTGTTTGATTCACCAGCAGGTGCAGGAGGCTCTACCCGTAAGATATACTGATCCGGGGCACGCGTTGGAGCCAGGAGACTGGGTGCTGCTTAAAAACTTTGAGAGAAAATCGTCGTCAGCACCCAGGTGGCGCGGCCCCTATCAAGTGCTTCTGGCAACGCAGACGGCAATACGGGTGGATGGGAGGAAGTCGTGGATCAATGCCACCCATGCCAAAAAGATCCCATCTTCACTGAAAGACTTGCCCAATCCGGACGACCGGAAAGAGACAGCGGTCCCAGAAATGAAAGAAACTGCTGCCTGTCCACCGCCGCTAAATCTGTCTGAGCGGAAAGTGAAACTCGAAACAAAGCCTGAAAAGATTGCCAAAAAGGGGGAAGGGAAAAGAGTGCCCGAACGTTGCCCAGCAGAACCTATATCACAGTTGACTGACACGAAATCTGCATTGCAAATAACGACAGATACTAAACGTTTACCCCTTTGGCGCCCACCAGCACTTGCCATTGCGCCAGAGACAAAGACCGAATCCGCATCACTGTCGCGGCGCACACCAGCATCTGCCATTGCGCCGCAGGCTGACTCTGAGCCTGGATCTGGAAGTGCACCGGCACTGTTCACGGATCACACAATACCAGGAGTGAGGCAATATAATTTGTGGCCTTGAAAGACAGAGTGATCCACAGTTCTTTGGTGTTTATGCTAACCTCTGGTTCCACTCATGGACGGAGAAGGAACTAGAGGTGTAGAGGAGAGAAGCGTGAGAATTGTGCAAGTCGGACAATTCAAGACTCGCGGCTCCTCAGTGTGATCATAAAAAGTACATGTGTCCTGAACCAGAGCGAACAAGCTGTGCACACATGGTACAAAGACAATAGAGAACTGTTCAGAAGTCCTCTGAGCAGTATGAGAGAGAATAAGTGATCTTGTCTAGAACAAATAAGCAAACCAGGCTGCAAAGGGCTGGCAGACTAAACTGTTGACAATTCCTTTGAACTTATTGACATCCGGACAAGTGCCACGAAGAGAGATATCCACGACGAACTTTGTCAGGAAGAAGGACGGTGAGAAAAATGTCGGGACCGGTTTCAGCCTCCTCCTGCACCACTGCTGAGAATGAGTTAGCTATAAAGACTGTAAACTTAGGGAAAACGCATGGTAAAAAAAAATTGTATGCTGGCTTTGACAATAATCATGTACTTCATGAGTGTGGTAGCACCAATAACGACAGCCTTTGTGTTATGGTATGTGGAGTCTATACACCCATTGGGAATGTTTTTACCAATAGTTAATATATCCACTACCGAAAGCCCGGTTCAGGTGATTACTAATACCTTGTCCCCAATGGAAGAGAGACACAGAGAAGGGTATGGGAACAATACGCTATTACTCATCATGAACATGACGCATGCAATTCTAAAGAAAAATAATTGTTGGATATGCGCCCATTTACCGCAGCATGCGGGGAAAGGAATAGGTTGGTATGTACAGCCATTAACATTAAGTTCTTTATGCAGTGCATCTTTAAGTGCAATGTTTTATGGGAAGTGGAATAAGAGTAGTACGAGTCAATTAGATAGAACAAACATGAATGAGTTTGAGGAAATAATTATGAGGCCTGTGGGTTGTTCCATATTCCATAAAGCACAAGTGATGATCCCAGAACCTACGCCAAAAAGTACGCCAAAAATAACACGACAAAATAGACAAGATAGATAGTCCCACCAGTTAATACATCTGTGATGACGTTTCGTGTAAGAAAAAGACGGGAACAAAGATGCAATTCCCCCTTCTTACACAGTGAATTACAACCAGAGAACTGTCCCGTTTTGTCTAAAAAAGAAAGGCTCCTATTCAGTAGGAACATTTACTGGATGCATGAATACAGCTGTACTAAAATGGGAAATAGAACCAGTATATGTGGGAGATCCAGTCTATTTTATATGTGGAGAAAAAGCATATCCTTGGTTGCCCAGAAACTGGGGAGGTACATGTTACCTAGGTTTACTGTTCCCGGGAGTATTCCCCTTAGAAACAGCAGACATGGCCAGGCTATCCAGATCTAGAACCCAAAGGAGTAGCGAAGGTGTTTTGATAGCGAAGGACGTAGCAAAATCATTCATTCCATTCTTGTCCCAGATAGTGAACTCCTATAACATAAGGCAGCTGTCCAGAATACTAAAAGATACCATAAACACAACGACAGATATACTATTTAACATGACGTTGGAAGAAAAATGAATTAGGTTAATGACACTGCAAAATAAAATGGCTCTCGATGTAATCCTGGTTGATCGTGGGGGAATTTGCAAGATTGTGGGATCAGCGTGCTGCGCATTCGTAGATGACTACTCCCCTACGATTTTTGAAGCAATAAAGAAAATGCATGTCCTAAGCTCCGAACTCCCTACTGAAGAAGGGGGCTGGGGAATAGAGTCCTGGTTTTGGGAAATACTGCGTTCTTGGGGATGGAAGTTGATAGCGATATTAGTAGTAGTGTTTGGAATATTCATAATGTGCTGTTGTTGCATACACTGCCTACCGATAGTTTGCATTGAGATAACTGAGGGATGTACTAAGGGATGAATGCATATGATAACAAAAAGAAAACAAACTTATGGCCGGGATGACAGAGACACGAATGAAATGAAAACAGTGAAAGAATTAATGGCTATAGATATTAATGACGATGATGATGCTTATAATAGCAGGCAAAATTCAGACATAAGTACTTCAGACTTATCGTCATCAGAGGAGGATACCATGAATGAATGAGACGTTTGGCGGTCTAGGAAAAATGGACACCTCTCACGATGGACGGCAAACGCATTTTGGTGGCCAAAGGCCAACCGTCTCATGTACGAAACGATAGAAATACAGGTTTCCGAGTTTGACCAATGAACGGCCATTTTGATGTAACAAGGATAGCCATTTTATTTTCTAACGATTGCTCATTGCTTTCTGTTCAAATTGCTTCGCAGCACATTTCTGCTTACTCTGCTCGACTGTTAACATTGTTGTCTGAACGTGAAAGGACAAAGCCGCAAGGCCGCGAGGCTAATAAGAGTTAGTTGAAACACAACGTAGGCAGCTCCGGAGAGGAATGCCCGGCTCCCTCCCGAATGTAGCCTTGAAGCAGAGCCACAGGGTATTTAATCATTTCACAGCTGCCAGCCAGTCTCATTATATGGTAGAATATGTTAGAATAAAGCAGCTAACGGCTTGAATTATGCTCTTCTTATGGCCCCCCTTTTCCGAGCCCTGTAGAGCGTGTCGGCTCCCAGGACACAAATAGCACCTCATAGATAGCAAGGTCTGGAATGTGACTCTTCCCCCGTATGTAGCTCGCTTACAAGAACAGAAGCACTGTGTTCTGTTCAACAAAGAAAAGATGTCTCTGCACTTGCAAGGTTGCATATTGTTACTAGAATAGATATTTGAAGGTGTCATATTCGTCAGAAGTGTCCATCATCAAACCGAGTTCAAAGAAACCCAATAAAGGGGGGTGTTAAACATGCACACAGCTGATTGTATGATATGCATTTTGTATATATGTAACTGATGTACGTAATTCGCTCTCTTGCGTCTCTCGAGGTCTAGAGATACACGTCGCGGGGCGTGAGACCGAGTTGGCCAGCTGAGACTATTTGCTTTGCAATAAACCATAGCTTGGGAATACAACCTTGTGTCTGGCGTATCTATCAGGTGTGGTGACTTGCCTTGTTTCCATAACGCGAGGGACCCTTAGGGGCCCCTTTCAATAGAGAAACTCAGCCAAACGGGCAAAGAGAGTGCAAAGGCATTACAGAGGCCCTCTGGGTAAGAAATGCAACAAATAACATTTAGCGTCTAATTCATGGAACGTTTAGCGCATTGCAAACAGACTTTACATTTTTTTTTTATCAAACTCTTATAGCATTTTACATGCTTATGCACCACAAAAAGAGAAATAACCAAAACTATTTTCCCATACAATTTCATCCAATAATTCAATAAAATCCCAAATATTACAAACTCACTACGATTCATCAGTAGCCAATTTAAATTACCTACAAAATCAATCACGTCACACACTCCAAATAACAATCCCTCCCAAAATTCATCATGTAACACAATCACAATAAAACATTTTCCTTCACATTTCTATTTCATCTACAAACTTCAGTTTTTCTAAAAATTGTTTCCATATATAAGATAAAGCGGCAGAGATGACCAGTGAACTCCCCATGTAAATAGTGGATAGTGGACCAAAATTGGTCAGTGGAATGACCCCATTCTGCATTGAGAAATCTACCGTACCCTTTCCTGTACTGGAGAAGCAACACTTCGCAGCCAGTCAGTATATGTCTCGACGTTTTGATATCTATGATATATAGCCTGCATTTTCATTTTTCTCTGAGCTCCATTCCATGCGCCAACATACTCTAGCACAGGCAAAATATTCAAACATATGAATCTGCGTAACTTCGTGCTTCATCGTTTTACCAGATAACTAATAGGGGTGTTCAATGGAAAACTCTGCCCTGCATAGTGCGTGTATCTCTTTTTCCTAGTTAGTTCTCCAATGTTGTCAACCGTACGCCTATGTGCTGATTGCCTTTTAAACTTAACTTTAAATTCCTCAGTATCATCTACCCATGTCAATGGGATGCATACATCTTGAAGGTGCTGTTGTGTGGTGTAACACAAGTCATTATGTGCCGAATGTGTGCAAATTCCCCTTGGTCTGGCTAGGATATGCTTCACATGTTACTCCAGGGTGCTCCTTAGTGTACAGGCTTCGCCCGTTTTACAATTTACTCTTCAATATAACATGCACCTTGCTATCTTCCAACATGTTCTCAACGATATCAGACCTAGCTCTAGGCGCAAGCCCTCAACCGGGATTGGCCATGGTACTCCTAATTAAGAGCGTAATATACGCCCTTCTAATTGCCTCTGCCATACTACAAGTTTCTCAGGTAGTGCCTCCAAAGCATATAATATAGCCGGGAGCATACTCTTCACATAGGCCTCCAATAGAGCCTCAATAGAGGCCCCACAACCATGGTTTACACATTTTCTTATGACCTGCCACCTTCCCAATATCTTTGTCTGTATTAAACACTTGTATAGTTGGCTATTAGACATAATATATAAGGGTTCCTGGTATAGTCTTGTTCACCAGGTGACAACAATGCTTCATAATGAATAAAGATCGATTCCTAAAGTGATAGACAGAACTGATCATACTCTCATTCTAATCATACATCTCAAGTAGTGAAAATACATTACCTTTGTTTCCAATAATTTACAATATGAAAAATCTAGACACAAATGATAACACTCACTTCACTTTGTAGAGTACATACACACCACACTGGTCATGCACACCCATTCACAACCACACAGACAGAATCCAAATACATAAAAAATAGACGCTTTCTGTATATAAGGGCTACAGACTAACACTGTGATTGACTAATTGCAATACACCTGACTATTTTTTGAGACAGTGAGTCTATTTCTTAACAAACCTATATATGGTCGACATGTGTTTCAGCTGGAATATATGAACCATTATCTGTGACACTTTGATGCTCCGGACTTCATCAGGACACGAGTGGAATCAGGGGTGAAGTCCTAAAAATTAAAGTGGGGGGACTCATCAACAAACGGAATGGGATGTAACGTCACTAGAAATTAGCATATCAAGGTGAAATATTCACATTTTATTAAATTGGTTTTGCATAACCACCCAAATTGCAGAGGGTGAATGGCACTTGCTTTTCATAAAATCAAAACACACACAAAACCAAGACCAAGATAGGATATTTTCTCCTAATAGCATTTTTTAAAACGTTGATAGGCGTTCATGTTTCATACAAATGTTTTCCCTGCAACTTGCAATACCGAAATGGGACATATCACCTTTAGTTGTTTGTTATTTTTCATCAGGTTTTAGTGCAGTGGTGAATTGTCCAGCCTGCAAACCTGTCGACTGCGGTTCCGAGGTCAGCTTTAATTCATACATTTAAAGAGGACTTTCAATGTTTCTCATTCTAGCTGTGGACTGGGGGGTTGAGTCTCCCTCCACCCGCGTGTACCCTCGACTTGAGCCCTGAGTGGAATGCACAATATACACCACTCCTTTTGGTGATTCCATTAAGACACACTGTCAAATAATAGTCAGGTGTATTGCAATAAGTCAATCATATTGTTAGTCTGTAGCCCTTATATGCAGCCTTATATAGCCCTTACTACAGTCACATACCAAAACATCACACACATATACACTCTACTCCAGACTCACCTTCTGCTGCTCTCAGGTTGACTGTTTTTAAGATGAAATGGCTGCTCATGTGTAGGCCAAGGTCCTGGGCCTTCAAAGGAAAGGGCAACATCTACAGTCTCAGCATGGCATGGACAGGATCCTTGGATTGCAGAAAGCCATCTGACATTCAGAAGGAGGCTCACAGGCAGGGCCCCATGGAAAATGTAGAGCCAGCCAAGTAGGAAACCTGTAGGGCTAACAGTGCAGCATTTCTTTCAGAGCATGTATCCAAAGCGGTGTACGCGCTAGTCTGAGGCCTCAAGGACTCAATGGCATGTATTCTTCTTGTTGAAGCCTTATCTGTTATTTTTGGGGAATCAGTAATGAAGGGGCCATCTAAAGGTCACGCGCATAGACATTGCCATGACCATGTGCAGACATGCCATAATTACGATGAAGGCTATGTGGGGCACTCTATTTTAAAGGCAGCCCCGGAGCCCAGAAGGTCTGCGCTATGATGAGGATGCAGCTTGCGATGCTACACCTTTGATAATTGACTCAGATTCATTTGTGGGCCTCCCGGGTGGAGGCGAAGTTCCGTTTAGGAGGGCACGACTGAATACAGCCCCAGACTCATCACCTGGGGCTGATGGTTCGCAGCAAGACCCTCGAATGACTGCACTCGATTCTACCCTTTGAGTGATGTTCGTGATTACTTTCGGGTAAATGCTGATGCAGGTCCTAGCACCTCTGCTGTCCTTGACCACATGGAGGATGCCATGTTTAATCCTTGTGACATGGCGCACACTAATCCCTGAAGTGGTTCACCTGCCTTCATCTTGACGGTTTAGCTCAGCATTTCATGCATAAAAAATCTAGACATCATTTCTAGAAATAAATGAGGGGTGAACCCCTAATATCAGCTATGAATGGCAAGCAGTGGCCTACACCTTTGGTAGATCAAAAGTTGAACATGTTCTTTTCGAGATACGAGAAAGATATATCAAAGAGGGTGGACAAAGTATGGGTCACATGCCATGATTTTTTAGCCATATCCACTGGGCTCCTTTTAAAAATACTGGACCTGGCTAAAGAGGTCAGGGCTGAAAGAAGAGCCCTTGAACCATAGATCATCAATGGATGTGCACCGTGGACATTCTGTTTCATTGGAGAAACCAGTGCTTGCTTTATGAATGAGAGGAAGAAGGGTGTCCTGATAAAAAGCAATCCAAATCTGTCAGGCTTTAGATACATCCACAAATATGCTTCCTGGTGATGGGATGTGAAAGAGGGAGGCAAGGCTGTCTCTACCCTTACTGCCTTGGATCCTTAAGGTCCAGTCTTCTTTAAAGCAGGTATTCCACTTTTGGGTTACCACCAGGACGATGGATAATATTGGGGCTGCTTGACCAGTCGAATGGGGAGTTCTCTCTCAGATAAGGGAACACTGGCAACAGAGGAAGCAGATACATGCATACAGCTGTTTTCTTCCTTAGAGAGGTAAGGGGCAATGGTGTAGAGGCCCAGGAGGATAGATGAAACAGTGAATTTTGGACATAAGTGCAACAATTTCTCCTTACATTCCTATTGCAAATGTTGTTATGACTTTCTTTAAAAGAAATGCGATACCACATGGAGTTTGTGAATCAGATATTACAGAGTTCGGCTCCATGCCATTTCAAGTTAACCAGCCTCAGCATCGGGATAATTGTAGGAATGTGCCAAATAGCATATTTAGTATTCGGCCGAATACCGAATAGTTTGTGAACTATTCAGCCGAAGCCGAATATGAAGCTGAATAGTTGCTTTAATTAATAAATCATATTCCAAATTTGAAAAAACACACTTATTAAAAAAAAAAAGTACCATTTTAATTGCATTCTATACTAGCATTTCTCTTCATTGTATTCAATGCAGCATCTTTATTTAAAGTATAAAAGCCAGAAAAAGGGCAGATTTAACCTTCATTGTCTGATTGCTGAGTAGGTGTAGGGTGCTATATCTTTGCGTGGTCTGGGGAGGTGGGAGGCCATGCAGGCATTTATGCTTAGTAGGGATGGGCAAGCACAATTCTAGGTAGGGGATTTTTTTTGTTAGGGTGGGAGGTGGAATGCCATGTATGCTATTTGTGTAAGGGGTTCGCAGGCCCCAAGTAGCAAGTTTTTGCAGTTGTTGGGGAGGCAGGATGCCAATAATGGGGGCTTGCACTGTATGCCGGCACAGTGTCAGCAATGGTGTCTTTGGTTCCAAGACTTACATGCTAATTTTGCCGGTTCAGCCCAAGTTTGCCACTTGGAGCCAAGCCAGACTTCAGGGCTTGGCCCGACTTGGCCCATCCCAGAAATCCTCTGGCTCTCCCAACTCTACATCCTACAAATTCCACCAAAAGAGCATAGCTCTTTGATTGTCTCATACAGAGTCCTCACACCTATCACCCACTATCACACACTGACCCACGTTGGAACTGGAGAGATTACCCAACACAAATTCCTCTGAGAGGCCTGTTAGGTGGGGGGTATCTTACTCTGCCTGACATAACCCAGCCCTGCTAGTCTCCACTACCTATTGTGAATTCTTAATGTTTCTCCAGGGGCGTGGCCCATAGGTAGAAAATGCTGCTCACCTCTCACTTATCCCCGTCACTCCTTCTCGCCAATACACAAACATACGCACCTTATCATTCCTGATAAAATATCAAATAATGTTAAACTCAGAACTCAAGTCGTTTAAAAAAAGAAAAGGGGGGACTGTGACAAAAAGGGGGGACTGTGACGTACGCAAGGGGAAGTGACATGACAGGAACTGAATGTATCCTAAAGTGAAATATGCACATTTCTTTCAGTTTGTCTTTTCCAACTGAAGAAAGTGCACATTGCATATAAACAGTCGCCAAAAGAAAAGATTTTCCTGTATTGTTGCTGACTAGATATAAAAGGTGAGCACCTTTCATGTCTAAGAATATGTAACAAAACATGCCCTAAAGAGAAAATTACAATATAAGATATGTTACAGCGGTGTGATAGCAATTTTTCTGGTCTTGTGGCCAAGTTGCTGGTCTAATTCTATTCAGTTTTGTAAACTGAAGTCTATATTTGCCTTTCTGAGTTCTTGTTGTATTGTATTCAAATGAGAATGACAAACTATTCGGCCAGAGCCGAATAGCTTTTTTTCAGTCGGAATTTGGCCGAATACTTACTTGAAGCCGAAGTTCGGTACACCCCTAGTTAATTGACAGTCGCCAATTATGTGAAAAGAAGAGGACAGACGTAAATTGGGGTCGCACCCGAATTCTTTCATCTTTTTGTTAAGGAAGAAAGACAAACGGTTTTATCAGGTGTTCAATCTCAATCTTCTCGATCAATTTGTTCTTTACAGACATTTCAAGATGGAAAGATTGTTCTTTTGAGAGACGTTTTGAGGCCAAGAGATTGGCTGGAACTCATGGATGCCTACATCGCCATCCCGATTGCTCCCATCCAAGGACGCTTGTTGAAACTAACAGGTTTTTCAGTTTTGTTCCCTTCCATCTGGAGTGTCCTCAGCCTCCTGGTGCTTAACAAAGTTATTATGGCCGCTGTAGGTTTCTTGAGGTCAAAGGTAATAACAATACTGATCTCTTCAATCTTTTAGCAATACCTGAGTACAAGGTGAACAGCCATGCTAAGACTACAATTCGATTGATGCAGACTGTGGGTTTTCGAAGAAACTGGTAAAAGTCAGATTTGTTCCTGAACATTAAATTTCAAGGGCTGCCGGTCACTTGCAGGAATTCCACTATCAAACTGCATTAAACAAAATTTATGGCCATAAACAAGCAGTCTTGTCATGCACTGTTGGCGGAAAGAGTTACAATGAGGCAGCTGGCAGGATTGATTTTTGTCTATTGCCAGCAACCATTCATTGAATGGAGCTGTTTATGGGTTTGAGCTTGAGCCACTGGTTTCTCTCTCAGCATTCAGCTACGGTCTCAGGTGGCTGCTAGGCATGTTGGTATTTGAAGTTCTGTAACAAAACAAAAGTTAGGCCAGCATCAAAGCAGTAATAAATTGGGTGAAAGAAAATGGTGCAAGGCTAGCAACCACAGCACATACGGGGTAGGGGCAGAGAACCTAGCCCCTCCCAACTCCCTCACCACACCTCCAGGGCACGACTGTTGCTGGCATATACCCTGGTAGTCCAACTGCTCCATGTTGGAAGAGGTACCTGTTTCCCCATGACTGGGTCAAGTACTGACTCCATCACACAAACCATTTCTAAAACACACTGCTGACGGTCCAGAAGAGCCTTCTACTGTTCATCCTATCTCACAGATACCACACCCAGCCAACATTCTAGAGAGCTATGTATACAGCCAAATATTGGAGCTGGTAGAAACCGATAACTTACTAGATTGCTCACAAGCCAATTTTCGACCTATGAGAGGCACCAAATCAACACTAGTTTCCATTTGGAACAACCTCACAATTACAGTGGACAACATCACCTCAGCACTTATTCAACGAGCCATTGTTTTTTCACAGTGTGTGCTTAACATATCAGTGTTAAGCACTCAGCATGGGGCATTTTTATTCTGAAGGCCAGCATGGATCATTAGTTAGCTGACCAAATCTATGCATTCTTCCAAGAGAATTAACGTGCCACACAGAAAAAGGTTTAAACTATGTTCTTTTTTTCACGCTTTTTTATTTGACAAACCTTAACCTTTTAATTGTATATTACTTTTTTTACGTATGGTGCATGCCTGGGAAGATTAGCTGTCATGTTCTTGCTTAGGTATTCTAGTGGCTGCTTTGGGACATGCACTAAATGCATCCGCTCAGCATCAAAGGCCTTTTTGTTTTCTTAACAAGCCAACCACTGACTAGCGCACACCAGATGGCACCTCAATGTGACTTGGCTCTTTGATAAGGAAAGCCGGGTTCATTGTGTCTCACCATGCAGACAGTAGTCAATGGTAAATCAATGCAGTGATATGTGTGCAGCAATGGTTTGTGCGCTGCACAAGTCATCACACTGTTGGTTAATGGCGTCTATGTGGTGCTCCTCTGTGTAACAGCACATATGCCTGCGTTCGTCTGATGTGTCCCATGTGCATACAATAGCACACTGGAACGTTTTGTTTAAGTGGCTCTGATGAGTATGCCATACTGTGCCCACACTTAAACACAGTTGTCTCAAATTGTACATCCACTAGGCCAAACACCCTTTCGACATTGCCACACCATGACTTTCACTGTTAGATAAAGAAAGGGCCCCCTCTTTTTTCAGAAATAACCCCTGAGGTCTATGTTATTTCTTTTTTAAACTTTCTTTTATTGATTTACCAACAACAAGTATAGGCCAAAACCAGATCAACAATCCCCATCTCCCCCACCCCCCTTTGTCGACTCACACATATTTGCAAATATAAACGGCAACAATTATCACATTTCAATCATTATTTGGAGGTATCACATAGAGAACACGTGGTGGCAGCAGTTGCAGTGGTCCAGTGTAGCTGGCATCGTGGGTATGAGCCACCAGGTATAAGTTAGTGCTCTGGGGTTAATTCTGGGGACTGCGCCCTCTGGGCAATGTCCAACAGGTATTGTCTCAAAGGGGGGCAATAGTCAAATGGGTGCCCAGAAGCTGATAGTGTGGCAGCGTATCTGGTCTCTCTTAGTTCACTCAGCCTCATGCCGTCTAGCCACCTTGAGTATTCGGGGCGGTTGGGTCGACCCCAGAATCTTGCCACTAGATACCTAGCCACTGCTGTAGCCACACCTAACTACTTTTTCTCAGTGCGGGTTCCACCTTCGATTAGGGCCAGGAACCATAGTTCGGGTGAGTCATATTTCGCAGGAGGTAGCATTTCAGAGATCGTCTCTGCTATAGTATTCCAGAAAGATCTGATGCGAGGGCAGGACCACGCAAGATGGTAAAAGTCAGCTGGCTCACCTCCGCACCTCTTGCAAGTGGGGGTTCTCTCAGGAAAGAACTTACTCTGGGTGAACGGGGAATGATAGATCTGATGTATGAATTTGTAATGGATGAGTCTGTACCGCCCATTCAAGGAGATGTATCGTGTTTGTATACAGATGCGTTTCCATTGGTCGTCATCCAGAGCCTTTCCCAGGCAGGTTCCCACTTCATTTAGTAAGTGTGGTGTTTCGGTACCTTCCCAGATCTGACCAGTTTGTAGATGGTGGATACCAGCTTCCTGGGATTGGTAGGGCCGGTTACGTAGCATTGCGCAGGCTGAGGGGTGGGGGCCGATGGGATGTCGGGCCATTTCGTTTTCAAAATGCTGCACAGCCTGTAGTAGTGTAGCAGGGTTATAGCATTGTTCACACCCCTTGCGCAGAGCTCCTCCCACAGTATGAATCTCCCATTATCTACTAAGTCTCCCATAGTCTGAGCTCCCAAACCTTGAAAGTGTTCCCTGAATGATCTCTCATGCGTGAGGGGGATCCCGATAACATTATACAGTGGTAGATTGAGGAGGTAAGTGGGGGTGGTGCCCAGTAGTTGATTCATACGGTCCCAGGCGCTGCATGATACCGCTATGGGTTGGATATCTCCCCTTGGAGCTGCAGACCTGTTTCCCCAGAGCATGCCCATCAATTTGTCGGGAGCGGCAACAGCCTTCCCCAGTACGGAGTGTGGGGAATCAGTGCTAGGAGAGTTCTAACCATCTATGTATTGTAGTTGGGCTGCCAGATAGTATATGTACATATCAGGATACTCCAGACCACCGGTCTCATAAGGACGTATCAGCGTGCCGTGGGCTATCCTAGGTTGCTTCCCCACCCAAACCAGTCTGGTCATCATGCTGCGTGTGCGGTTCCAATAACCAAGAGGGGGCCATACTGGTACATTTTTGTAGACATACAGGAGCTTGTGGAGTATGACCATCTTGGCCGGGGCTACGCGTGCCGCTTGTGTGACCAGGAGACGTATCCATGCCGCTATTTTATGTTCAATGATTTCTAAAGGGCCGATATAATTGTCTCTCCATAGCCCATCGCACGTGGTGGAGACTATTATGCCAAGGTAGCATATCCCTTGTGGGCACCACCGGAATCTATCTGTTGCACCACCGGGGTTAAAGGAAGGATTTCAGACTTGTCCCAATTGATCCTCAGCCCAGAGTGTTCCCCGAATCTGACTACCTCCTGAGTCAATGGTGTTAAGTTTCGCCCAGGGTGTTTAATATATAGAAAGATATCATCGGCATATAGAAATGTGTCTGAACACGGATCCCGCGATGTGAGTGAAGCTCGCGAATGTGACAGGCCAATGGTTCCATCGCGAGGGCAAAGAGGACCGGGGAGAAGGGGCATCCCTGGTGGGTGCCGCGAGTGGGGTGCATATACATCGAGATTGTCCTGTTTGTGTATATGGCGGCCCACAGAGCTGTATATAGTAGTCTAACCCAGCTGATGTAGGTGAGCCCAAACCCAGAACGTCGAAGGACTTCGAAAAGAAAGGGCCACTCAACGGAGTCAAAGGGCTTTTCGGCATTGAGGGCGGCGATTGCCATTGGTACCTCAGGGTTGATATTGTGCATGAGGGTAAATAAGCGCCTAAGGTTGTTTTGAGTAGATCTGCCCGGTATGAAGCCAGCTTGGTCTGGTAGCACCAATGCCGGCATATGAAGGAGGATGCAGTCTGTTAGTATTTTGGCCAGTATTTTATTATCTGTGTTTATTAATGATAAGGGCCTGTATGACGATAGCAATTGGGGTTTCTTCCCGGGCTTAAGGAGGACCATTACCTGGAAGGAACAGGGTTGTCTCCGTTAACATATCGGTGGCCAGGGCATTATCGTACATGGCCATCAGATGTGGGATCACCAGTTCGACATAGGCCTTGTAAAACTATATCGTTATGCCATCCATTCCAGGGGCTTTTACACTGGGTAATGATTTAATGGCCTTGCGTACTTCTTCTTCCTCAATGGGGGCGTTGAGAGCACTCCCCTGGTCCTGGTCTAGCCATCCCAGGGCAACCTCATTGAGATATCAGATCAGTTCGTCGTGTCAGGGAGTGGGGCAAGTGTTATATAATCGCTCATAATATTCCCTAAATGCATTATTGAACCCCTGTAGATCTTTAATAAGACCTCCATCTGGGCCTTATATTTCTGCTACATTGGTGGCCGGACATTCCTTGTGAATGGCCCATGCCAGGGTCCTACTGGGTCAGTCTCCTTCCCCGTGCCTTGCCCGCATTATTGGGTCCCCAATAAACTTATCCTCACTGTTGGCCAATTGTAAAAGCTCCTCGCTTTGGGCACGCAGTTCCCGACGCAATTCGGGTGTGTCGAGTGTCCCTTGTCTGTTTTCTCCCCTTCGCGTATTTTGATCTCCAATGCACGCATGTTTCGGCATATGGCCTTCAGTCGCAACATTCGTGTGGTGGCCATTATATAGTCGACTCTAGAGGTGCTGCCATGTACTCCTGAGAAGAACGTGTATTCCCTGGTGTCTGCATGTTTGCTACGCTACACATCAGTTTGATTGTGATATTGGGAGATAGAGGTCCATGCTTTGATCGCCTGTGGGAGGGCCGTTTGTGTTGTTGCCGATCTGTCTAGGTCTAGCGTGAGGGCGAGATTAAAATCACCAGCCCAAATGGTCTTGTAGCCTGGGAATTTATGTATATGTCTGGCGCATTGGTGGAAGAACTCAGGAGAATCAATGTTTGGTGCATAAACATTGATCAGGAGAAATTTAGTGTCCAGCATCTCTCCCGCTAACATAATAAACTGTCCTTCCTCATCCTTGATCCGCTCACGTAGTCTATATTGCAACAAACTATGTACATAAATGGCGACTCCCCTGGAGTGTGAGGTGAAGGAGGAGTCATATCTATGGATGCCCCATCCTGGCAGTCTGGAGAGGGGGGCACCACGAGCCAAATGGGTCTCTTGTAGGCATAACAAATTTGCCCCATGGTTTCTGCTATAGTTTTTGATTAGTCGCAGCTTTTTGTGGTTGGTAAGCCCCCATATGTTCCATGTGAGCGGGTTAGGGTCGTCCCCATACACCCGCTCGACAGTGGATCGGTCACACCAGTAGTGGTGTCATGGATAATGACATTATGTGAAGTGCACGTGGCTCATGTTTTGGGATATACCTTGTACCTGCTTGCGTCGTAACAATGGAACATGTGTGAGTCATTGAAGGCATCCCTGAAGCCTTAACACCCCAAACCAGCAAACATTCAGGCCAGTTCATTGGCCTCCCCCCTCCCTGTATCCTCCCATGCCAGAAACAGTAAACTACCGGCTCCCAGCCCACCCCCCAACCCTTTACTAAACCCAAATTGCAATCAAAATTCAAACAGGCCGCAGTGGCTGTGGGTAGCAGAGCGCGAGGGGCTACTTATTCACTCCAAGTGGCTGTGGCATGTGATGCTGCACCTGGGTCCTGCCCAAATCCCCAGGGTTGTCGTATCTCAGACCGGGGCGTGTAGTAGATTGTCTCCAATCAGCAGTTGATAAAGGGTGAGGTGGTGAGCGGACCGGGGATCCCCCAGGTTGGGGAGGCCCGCAGCAAAATGCTCTGCAGACTCCGGCGAGGTGAAGAACACAGTTGAGCCATTATGTTGGACCCGGAGTTTAGCTGGGTACATCATTACGTACCTAACATCTTTTTTTACGCAGGATGGTTTTGACATTCTGAAATGTTTTCCACTGGTCTTGGACTGCTGGGCTGAAGTCTAGAAACAGCCGTATGGTGGCGTATCCCCACCGAAGTTCTCCTTTTTCCCTGGCAGCTCGAAGGATGGTGTCTCTGTCCCTGTAACAAAAGATCTGGGCTATGATCGGGCGTTCAGGAGCGCCTGGAGGAGGACGTGCTGCCAGTTACCAATGTGCTCGTTCTACCATATACATCGAGGAGAGTGGGGGGTTGCCCAGGACATCCCCCAGTAGTGACTCTATGAACATTTCCATGTTGTCGATTGGGGTGGACTCCAACACTCCCAGGATTCGAATGTTGTTCCGCCTGGAGCGCCCTTCTAGGTCCTCATTTTTAGCAAGCACTTTCTTCACAGTTTGTTGCAGGTCAACCATTTCTCATTGCAGTGGCGATTTTGTCCTCACCTTCCGCTATCCACTGTTCTGCCTCTGTCATGCGCCCCCAGAGTTTGTCATTTTGAATAGCAGAGATGTCCGCTTTACAGGTTAGTGCATCTATCTTAGCCCCCAGATTGTCCGTGATGCTCTTTAGGGCCAATAGTGTTTGATTCAGGGCAGCCACGCCTATCTGGGCTTGCGTTTGGCTTTGACCAGGAGATGGTGGTTGTTGAGGTGGATCTGATTGTGCAAAGTGATCCATCCTGGCTTGTTTTTTGGGGTTTCCCATGATGGGGTCATCCTCTGATTGATGTGCTCTGGGCGGGGGTCCCCACTGGTGCTTCGTGACTCTCTATGTCCTGATGGCGTCCGGCTACGTGGCAAACTGTGCCGGGTAGCCACCTCAAGTTTAGGCGACACTGTGCCCCCCTCCAGCTGTTGTCCGCTCATGCGCCTGAGACTGTGGTGCATTCAGAACCCCTCATCCGCGGTCTGGTGCCCTCGAGGTGCCATAGTGTATTTGAGCCGTTGGTAACATTTTTGGTGTACCAGGGGCCAGATCTAACCTGTTGTACCAGCTGGGTTCCCTTTTGTTCTGGGCCAAGGGTAAACAGGGGCCCCCGATTGGAGATGAGGCTCAACAGAGTGGGGATATAAGGCGGAAAGTGATCACTGTGCAACGTATTCAACTGGGATTTTCGTGCACCAGGTCCGGGGGTTGGATGCGGATGTATGACGCGGGCTCACTTCACCACTCTGTGCTGGGGGGTATATTGGTGGGGGAATCTGCCTGCAGGCTGCGGGTCCTCCTGTAATTTGGGGCTGTTGTATTCCTAAAATGGTAGTCAGCGGACTATACTGCACAGAGGCCAGGTGTGAGAACTCCTAGTTTTGTGGACTGCACAGAGGCCAGGTGCGAGAACTCTTAGTTTTGTGGTGTGAGGCAGGGGCCCCGCAGGTGTAGTCCCATCCTACGTGTCCAGAGAGCCCTACTATTATCAACAGTAGCGGTGTAGTGGCTAGTGGAGCCTGGCGCGTGTTTTAAGGCCAGCTCCTGCAGTATGGGGAGGATAGGGTCTTCTCAGTGTCGCCGGGGACCTCCACCTATTATGGTGCTTGGGCTGTCCAGGTACAGCCCCCGAGGCTGCTGTCCTGGCCTTGGCTATTGTACAGGACAGATCCCCCTGTGCTTTAGTAGTGTGAGGATGTAAGACAGGAGCCGGTCGCCGTGCAATGTTGTCAGCGGGGGTTACTGTACAGCAAGTCCGGTGGGTGCTGGTGTTCAGTGAAAGCTCAGAGGGGGAAACTGACTGCTGACAGCCGCTGTGGTCTTCCGGTGGTCGGTAATGTTGCGGGCAGCTCGGGGGGGGTTAAACGTGGCAGCTGCAAGGTCCGGGGCGCTGGGAGTGGGGTTCCCACACTGTTGCGGCCCCATCCCCTGTGTCCGATGAGCCCGTTTCTGTCAGAAGAAGCAGAGAATGGTGCGTGGAGCCTGGTGTGGATCGTATGGCCTATCGTTGAAGTGAGGGGGCCCGGAGGTTACATCCCCGCGCCCATGTCGCACAAAGCTGCTGCTGGGCCCGGGATCTGCGAAGGCCAGGACTGGCGTTGCACCCAAGTCTGCAATGTATATCAGGTAGCGGTGCTTTGGGGGGCTCCCCCAGGGGACCTCCACCCACCAAGCTGCAGGATTAGATTGGTCCCCTTCTGTGGTGGCATCAGAGGGGGCTCACCTTGATATCATTGCTGCAGGTCCACCGGACATCGACTGGATTGGTTGATAGCTCGCTCCAGGGATCCTGCGCGGGGGCAGCGGGCTCACTGGGGGCCATGTCCCGCATCCAGGAGTCCTGTTCCGGTGTTGCCCCAGGCTGCAGAGCCAGCCGCCGCGGTGGAGGGGCAGGGGGCGATCCGGAGGTCGCCAAGGTGCATCCCAGTGCGGGGCATGGGTGATGAAGTCCACTGCCGCCGAGCCCGATCTACTCGCTCGTTCTCCCCCATTCTGGGTGGCCTGGTACCTGGCATTGCGCCGTGGGGCGGAACTGGTGGAGGAGCCACACTCAGGCAGCACGATCAGCAGAGAGGCTCCTGGACAGGTTTGAATGCCGATTGCCGTGCAGGATTTATGCACACAGTCCGTTGCCTGCACTTCGGCGTGCAGCTTCTGCTCCTCCCCCACCCCACCCGCGGGACCCCGCCAAGGCCGCTGCTAGGAAGAGCCCCACTCCGCTCGCAGGGTGCTCAAAGTGGGGGAATAGAGATATCATCAGGTGCCCCAGTCTTAGTTATTTGCGTATGATGGTTCCGGGGATTGGACGAGGACCCAGGGTGAAGGATATTTTCAAAGGATTTTACTGCCATCGCCTGAGCTTATCAGGTGGCGGCCATCCTGAAAGCCCTGCTGAGGTCTGTGTTATTGCGAGGAGGTAGTGGCTGAGGAACTGTGGACCCTTTACGATGCATAACAAACCGGTTTTGTTTAAAAGGCTTCATCAGCTTCTTACTGGTCAAGCTAAAGTTTGTAAGAGGTACAATCCTTTTTGTGTATGCTTTCTGTGCATTGTTTATTGGGTATCTCTTGTAGGGTATCCTTTCCTCTCTATAGATATAATTCCCTAAATATGTTTCTGTATTCGAGATGGGCATACTCACACTGAAACCTAGCCCTTCCTCATCTAAAATTCTCCAGAAACAAGAAGCAAAAGAGCCCTTTTAGCCCATTTGAGTGGCTGATGCAGCCATTTTATGCTTGCATCCAAAAACATAAGCTGTCCGAATGAGTGTATATGTTTCATGGTTACTGTAAGGAAGGCATAGTATCAATAGTAGACAAAGACACCATGGATACAAGTTTTAAAAAACTTTATTTTGGTGTTTTGATTGGGAGGTAGCATTCTTAACTGACCCTAGCTCTAGAATGGGAGTAGTCTCGACCATTAAACAAAATGCAAACATGTCCAGGTCAGTCTAGTCAAAATTAAAAGGCCTATCCTAAAAAAAACCTAACCTTGCCCTCCTTCTCAATTGCCAAATGTTTTAAGGGGATAAAAAAAAAAAATTGTGTCTTAAAAGAAATGCCAGATGGCTTAGATAACAACTCCCTTCTCAACGTTCAACAGCATGGGGTCTTGAGAGTTTCTTAAAAAGGATAGGTGGATGCACAGTTCTATCAGTCTTGCACACTCTGGCTTACTGGTACAGTTCAACTATTCAGGCTTGGGCTTCAAGCTTTTGGCAGTCTTAGGCTTTGTCGCCTCCTCATAAACACACAGTTCTGTTCTTGACTTTTACTTTGCCACAATCCAGTACAGGCTTCCCTCCGCCGGGCTCGAACCTGCCTCGCTTTTCACATTCACCTTTTTTCCTCAGGCCTGTCTTTCACTTTGTGGGGATTCCCTTGCCCATTTTCCTTCACATGAACTTCCAATGTCGAAGACCTTCGAAACGGCAAGGCTTTTACATATATCTCTGCATGGCCACTTCGACCTTTGCTTACACAATTCAACAATCAACAATCTTCTTGTTCTCGCAATGCTTCTTGGTACTTGTAGTTTCTTATTCTCTTTACTTTGCCCACTTGGCCTCTTTCAAAGTTCATATATTTTGCCCTATCGGCATAATCAGAGTTCACATACTTTGTTTTTCACTTGTAAATTCATATACTTTGCCCTCCCGGCATATTCAGAGTTCACATACTTTGCTTTTCTCTCATAAATCTTTCTCTCAGGATAGCGGATACTTTCTTGCCTTTGATTCCCGTTTAATACACTTCAACTCACAACATTTCACAGAGAATTTTGAAAGTGTGATTCCGCCTCGCAGGACCACTCTGTTACTTTGTATACTTTCTTCATCATTCAGCAATTGTCCTTTCCATCTATGCATTTTATCTGCAAATCTGCAACCTTCAACTTGTGATTAAAGTACAAACAGGGCTTTGGTTGCCTCTGATAACTCACTGATTGTGTTAATTGGCTTGTTTCTTCAGCGTCTTTCATCTAGCAATCAAGCGCATTACCAATGCCTTCCCTGCTCCTCCCCAACACTGTCGTTCACCTTGGAGGGTAGCAGGCCGCTCTGAAGCATCTTGAAAGTTTCTCCTTTCTGCTCAGTGGAGTTCAGCCTTGGAATGCTCATGGATTCCCGAAAGTGTGGATTTCTCGCCTGGCTCTCTTTCATTCTGTGCCACCGCCGATCAGCCCCTTGGCCCTCCAGCTTCCATAGCCTGGTTCACATCAGCCCCAAAAGAGCTGCTCCTTCTCGTACCCAGCCTCGCTCAGAGTGTGCCTGTGCACGCCGCCTTTTATCCTGAAAGGGAGTGTTAACAAGTAACAGGTGTGTATAGATAGGATTACGTGCCTGACTCTGCCTGGTCTCATTAAAAGGGACAGAGCCATTGCAATTCAGTAGAGGTAATCTTCCTGGCCCCATTCCTCATCTTCTTCGGCTCAGTAATGTTGTAAATGTGAAGTTGGGAGGAATTATGGGAATGTTCCCATAAAATAAGAAGGGATAGGGTTTAGGTGGGTTGTGGAAACAAGGGGATACCATGTCTCACCATCAGGTGCTTCTCCCCCACTCGCTAAGGAGCCACTACCCAGGTGAACCTCCCTCGCTTGTCCACCCCCAGGATCAGGATCCAAAAGCGATGGCCTTTCCCTGCCCCCCTGAGTATGGGATCCCCAGGGACCAGGTTGTGAAACACCCTCTGGTTTTTCACACTACAAACATTTTAATGTTAAGGTGAGTGTTGTGAACAGTGATGTGAGTACCAAACATATTATGGGCCTCATTAGGACTCTGGCGCTAAACCATGGTGCTATTAGCACCATGGTCCATGCCGGAGTCCGCCATGGCGAAATGGGGAATTACCACCCCATTCCGAGGTTGGTGGGGCGGTAATTCCTCATGCCGCCATGGCCCTTCCCCATTCCCCTTTTTGCCCCATAGGGCTCAATGGGAATGGGGAAGGGGCTAATTACGGTACCGCAAATTGCAGTACCGTAAATAGCACCAATGTCCCTTTGCGGGTTCCTACTTTAACGGCTGGTAAAACCAGCCATTAAGGTCGGGTCCCGCAAAGGGACCTCGTAATTAGGTGCTAGGTGTTTAACGGCGCTGCAGCCTTTTACGGCGCCGTTAAACAGTTAGCGCCTGGGTCATAATGAGGCCCTATGTGTTTAGAGATTCACACATAAACAAGTCTGTAATGAAAGGGTTTTATCAAATGTAGAGATCTCTGATTCATGAAATTCTCTGTAATTTAATGGAACACAGACAGGAACACTCATTGGTGCTATTTGTCCCCTTTCCCACTCTGAGCTAGGTATTTTGAAGGAGTACAATAGGAATGCACCAGACTGTCCACCTTGGAATGATAACCTTCCATCAGAAAAATATTCATATGGTTAGTCTATTATTGCCCCTTGCAAAATACATGTGAGGTGGTACAAACAGAACTTCTGCAACACAGGGCTAGTGGTCAGTGGGCCCTCAGACTCCGGCAGGCTGGTTACACCACAGTGGGCAGCTATGGACAGTTTAAAACTGCATTCAGGCAAGGCCTGCCCTAAAAACAAGTGACAGAAGAACCTTTTCCTTGGGTAGCAACAGCTGTGTTTTCACATTAGATTTCTTCTGTAAAGGACTTAAATTACAATGGCCCTCATTACGACCCTGGCGGAAAGGGTTTTACGCCAGCGTAATGCATGGCGTACCTTTCCGCCTTACTACGAGTTCCCGTAGCGCCATGGTGGTATTTTCGCCTGGTTTTTCCGGGCGGAAAAATCCATGGCGCTACGGGACCTGTTGTTAATTACGCCACCGTAATTTACGGTGGCGTAATTAACGCCTTCCCCACTCCCATTATACCCTATGGGGCAAAAATGGGAATGGGGAAGGGTAAATGGGGATTGGGGACTTACCGCCCCGCCAAGGTCGGAATGGGGCGGTAAGTCCGCCAACCCCCATGGCGGAGTTGGCAGCTCTGCGCCATGGACCATGTTGCAAATTGCACCATGGTCCTCCGCCAGGGTCGTAATGAGGGCCAATGCCTCATTCCGACCCAGGCGGTAAGTTACCGCCTGGTTCGTACCTTTACCACCATGGCGTAAACTACGTTTACGCCATGGTGGTTGGCGGACTTACCGCCCCATTCCGAGGTTGGCGGGGCGGTAAATCCCCAATCCCCATTTACCCTTCCCCATTCCCATTTTTGCCCCATAGGGCATAATGGGAGTGGGGAAGGCGTTAATTACGCCACCGTAAATTACGGTGGCGTAATTAACAACAAGGTCCCTTAGCGCCATGGATTTTAAGGGCCTCATTACGACCCAGGCGGTAAGGGGTTTACGGCAGCGTTAACAGCGCCGACCCTTACCGCCTGAGTACGAGGTCCCTTAGCGCCATGGCGCTTTTAACACCTGCTTTTAGCAGGTGTTAAAATCCATGGCGCTAAGGGACCATGGAGTTAATTACGCCACCGTAATTTACGGTGGCGTAATTAACGCCTTCCCCACTCCCATTATGCCCTATGGGGCAAAAATGGGAATGGGGAAGGGTAAATGGGGATTGGGGACTTACCGCCCCGCCAAGGTCGGAATGGGGCGGTAAGTCCGCCAACCACCATGGCGTAAACGTAGTTTACGCCATGGTGGTAAAGTCACGGCCCAGGCGGTAACTTACCGCCTGGGTCGTAATGAGGCCCTAACACCTGCTAAAAGCAGGTGTTAAATCCTCCATGGCGCTAAGGGACCTCGGAATCAGGCGGTAAGGGTCGGCGCTGTTTACGCTGCCGTAAACCCCTTACCGCCTGGGTCGGAATGAGGCCCATGAAACCAACTTAATTTGTTTACCAATGATTTATTATTATTGAGGAGGGGTTTTGTCTCGCGACACAGAGGTGTAATTTGGGAGTGACGTGTGACAATCGGAAGGGTGGGGGTGCATTTTAGTGGCTGCATGTCAGAAAATAAGGACATGCTTTTTGGTACAATAGGGGATCTGTACTTAATCCATATTTCCGTTGTCACCTCATTTCCAGCACACTACCTTGTTACCAAGCAAGCCTTTTACTAGGCACATGTAGGTTAATTCTGCTGCCATGCCACATTGCGTAAGCTCTCAGCCGCGGGCTGAGCGTGAGACCATGGCCTGAGCAACGCTTCTAATGATAAAATGAGACATCACGAAAATATGTGCCCAGTATCCATGGATACCTGTCACAACAGAAGGTGGCATTCGCGTGGGCATTTTATTTCCTAAAATACAGATGGGAACACATTTTTTCTGTCAATATGTGCAATGACACTTTTCCTATTATGGTAAGGTTTGCATCTCCAGAGAGCCAGATGCTATTTTTAAGGATTAAAGTCATCTCGCCAGAGAATTTCACAGATGGCGTCTAATCCCCACAACCAATGTCACAGAGGATGCAGATAATGGTTTGTAGTGTCTTGCATTCTACGCAATCCCAATGTTGGCTGTCTGCGTGTTGTGAAATAATCACCCTTCATAATGAGCAAAATGCATTCACTGCATAACGTAAACTTCAGCAAGCAGTGAGTCCAAAAGGTTACAATGATTGCAGAATGTTGCAAGTGGGCATGTATTCCCGTTGGCTGTAAACGCATGGCAGATGGGTGCTACAGAGGACAAAAAGTTCCATGTGCCTGTAATTGTAGGTTTCTAGTTTATGATGTATGTATCTTGATATGATATGATATTTTATTTATTGCGCGCCTATACACGTGTTTCAAGGTGCGACGAGGCAGTGGAGGGGAGCAAGGGGGGACAAGACAACGATCTTACTAGGCCCAGTGACATTAAGATTGCGCAAGTGCATGGGAGAGTATGGGGGAAAGTGCGGGGGAAGGGGAGGAGGAGCAAGAGTAGGACATAGGATCAAAACATCGAAAAACAAGAAGTGCGGCCAACAGGTGGCAGTGCAAGGTTAATTGCAGAACAGCAAGTGAGAGATAGTGCAGGTAGGGGTAGGAAGGACTGTATGGTTATAGATACAGCCCCAAGTGCAGAGGGTAGCCAGGTAACCAGTGCAGTAGCAGTCAGGAGATCACCAGGGAAGAGGACGAGAGAAGGCAAAAGCAAAGCAGAAAGTCTTGAGCTGCTTCTGGAACCAGAGATGGTTCTGCTCAAGTTTCAGAGAGGCAGGGAGGCGAGAGAGATATGCCCCCAGCTCGTTGTTTGGAAAAGCAACTGACCCTCAAGGAGTTGGAGGTGGAGGAGTGAAGAGCTCGAGTAGGAAGATACTTCAGAAAGGAAATCTGGAGATATTTTGGTGCCAGGCCCCAGAAGGCCTTGTGGACAATGCAAAGGGTCTTGAACTTGATCCATGCAGCCACTGGAAGCCAATGGAGAGATTTTAGTGCTGAAAGATACAATCCCTGGGCTTGAGGCCAAGCACAAGTCTTGCAGTCCTGTTCTGGATGAGTTGCAGAGGATGGAGAGTAGAGGCGGACATATTTTAAAAGAGGCTCTTACAGTAGTCAAGCCTAGAGAGAACAAGAGCTCTAGAAACAGTGAGCTTCTGGGGGAAGAAGAGGAAAGGCAGAACACCTCTGAGGAGGTGCAGTTGGTAGTTTGACTTTTTAGAGTTGTCGGAGATGTGAGGAGAGAAGGGGAGTGTGGAGTCGAAGATAACCCTGATGTTCGTAGCCTTACAGGTAGGAGCAGGAGGAGGTCGGAGGCAGGCAGTCCAGAGAGCAAAGGGAAAGAAGGGAGCAGGCGTGCCGATGAGGAGGATCGCCATCTTGTTGGCATTCAGGCAGAGATCATTGGTCGGTGCACCACTCTTGGATTGCAGACAGACAATCCAGGATGAGAGAAGGAGAAGAGGAATCAGTGGGGAGCCTGAAAGCTAGCTCGGTATCATCCGCATAGCACTGGACGTTGGAGCAGAGAACAGCAATGCAGTGGGAGAGAGGTGCCAGGTATTGGTTGAACATCTTAATGAACCGAGAGATCTCAGTGAAAACAGACAGTGCCAACATCATGATATGATATGATGTGGCATTTATAACGCAGCTGTACACAAGTGTTTCTAGGCACAACAAGGCAAGTAGGGGGAAACAAGGGAGGACAAAATAACGATCTTACTAGACCTTATGTCATTCAGATCGCGCAAGTGCAGGGAAGAGGGAAGGGAAGAAGTGCTAGGGGGGAGGGGAAGGTGGAAGTGCAGTTAACTCACAAGTGCAGCCAGCAGGTGGCTCATAAGTGCACAGAAAAGGGACTGTAGGGTTTCAGATACAGACCCTTAAGTGCAGGGGAGCTCGGAGGCAGTGCAATTGCAACTGGACATGCAGGAGCCTGGGTCCGAGTTCAGAGGTTGACCAGGTGACCAGTGCGTGGAGCAGTCAGGTGCATCAGCGGGGGAGAGAAAGAGAGAAGGCGGAAGTGAAAAGGAAGGTCTTGAGTAGCTTCCAGAACCAGGGGTGGTTCTGCTCAAGTTTGAGAGAGGCAGTGAGGCTGTTCCAGAGGGAGACCCCAGCCAAGGAGATGGATCTGCCCACAACTCTCTGCTTGGGGAAGCGTCTGACCCTCAGAGAGTTGGAGGGGGATAAGCGGAGTGCTTGAGAAGGAAGAAGTTTTGGAAGAGAAAGTTGGAGGTAGAGTGGACCCAGGCCCCAGAAAGCCTTGTGGATAATGCAGAGGGTATTGAAGTTCATCCTTGCAGCCACAGGGAGCCAGTGAAGAGATTTCAGAGCTGGAGAGATACGACCCCTGGGCTTGAGGCCAAGGACAAGTCTCGCAGTCCTGTTCTGGATAAGTTGTAAAGGTCGAATTGTAGTGGCAGGAAGATTTAGAAAGAGGCTGTTGCAACAGTCCAGCCTAGAGAGGACCAGAGTTCTGGAGACAATGAGCTTCTAGGGAACAGTGAAAAAAGGAAGAATACCTTTGAGGCGGTGCAGCTGATAGTTTGACTTCTTAGAGACATCAGAGATGTCAGGAGAGACGGAGAGGCTGGAGTCGAAGATGACGCTAAGGTTCTTAGCCTCACAGGAAGCAGCAGAAGGAGGGCCCAGAGTAGGCAGCCAGAGAGAAAGAGAGAGGAAAGAAGGGAGCAGGTGTCCCAATACAACACTGGCATTAAAGCAGAGATCATTGGTGGCACACCATTCCTGAATTGCAGCCAGACTGTCTGGTTTGAGAGAAGAAGCAGAGGTGGCTGAGGAGAGCCTAAAAGAGAGCTGAGTGTCATCTGCATAACATTGAAAATTGGAGCAGAAAGTAGCGATGCGGTGGACAAGAGGTGCCGGGTAGTGGTTGAAGAGCCAGGGAGACAGGTTTGACCCCTGGGGAACACCACAGGTAGAAAGAGGGATAGAAGAGAGGAAAGACCCCAGTTGGACCTAAGAGGGTCTGTCAGTGAGAAAGGATGTCAACCAGGCATTCCATGATCCGCAAGGCACAGTTCTGCTTCACAGAACGCAATGTAATGCTTGCCATCCTTTCTACAGCTCCTTCCTCTAATTTAGAGCATATTTAAATAATTGCTTGAAGAAGTGAAAAATTGATAGCCTGAGCCGGTCAGGTGAATTTCTGCATGCGCATTAGGACTCCAGAAGTTGACAGAACACGGTAAAGGTCTGGATTTTCTCTCCTGAATTCCACTGTATGAGTAGGTCCTCACCATTTCAAATGTGTCTCAGTGTGGTACCTACCGCTCCTGGATGGAGACTTGTGTAGATAATCAATACAAGAAAGAAATGATCAGAGAAGATTCTGACGGATGCTTAGCCTAAAAAGATTCCAACATAGGGCCTCATTGCGAGTCTGGCGATAATATGGCGGCAAAGGAATAAGTGCTGCATTACCGCCATTTTTATCTGCACTGCCGTACTTGTAATGAGGCCCATTGTATTTGAATCCGCACAATGCATTATTGAAGTGGAGTGTACAAAGGCCTAGGTGGCATTCTTGCATATCTCTACTACGCAGACACCATACAAACTCAGGTCCCCCAAGTGATCCTACTTACGCTGACACTTACTATACTAATGGTACTCAAACATCAAAGTGTATCCTTCCTAAATATGGCAGCATAGGGTTAATCTGGTCCCAACTTGTAAGAGCACTTGTTATACGGTAGAACAATAAACCCCTAATGCACCACACTTGGTGCATTAGGGGTTTATTGTGTTATGGTATGTGCAGAGAACATGTCTGATAAAAATGTAAAAACTGCTCATGGTTTCAGGGATATGGTCAAGCTCTTCACCCGTCCGTAGACATCTGTGGGCTCCAAAATAATCTGTTTTCACCTGCCTTGTTGACTGAAAAGAGTGAAAGGTATGAGGGATGCTGTAACCGGCATCAATGCAGTGCACACAACAAATGGAATGATTCCTTAGAAATAGAAAAAGAGTTTTCAAAATGTTATTAGCGATAGTTGATGGATTTCCTACTTGTAGCACATTGTGAAGGCTTGTATGTGTTCAGTCTTCCACAGAAAATATCAAACCACTTGGGGAAGGTTTCCACTGCTATGAACATGCATGATCAAATTTTTGACTACGCATATAGTTTCTTGCTGCTCAGTCAAGTATTCACAAAGAAATGTGAGGAACCTGTAATGTAAACGCTGATATCTGGCCCCCTTGAATGCTTCCTCAGGAAGTATCCCAACCAATGCTTGGTCTTGATTTAGGATCATGATTACTTGCCAATTGAATTATGTCCATTCAATGGTTTTGTAATTGAGAATACTTCTCAATTGTAAATGCTTCCTTCTCATACTCAAATTACAATACTTGCTCCTCACATTACAATGCTTGCTTGCTGAATCGCACCATTAGGAAGGCGACGCACTACAATCAGCAGCTAAACAGAGGACCAAATAAATGATAATGCCACAATTTACTGATCTGAAAAAGTAAATAATGGATTTTGACCATTAGAACTTAAAGCAGACACAATTTGTCCACATGCAAGAGTAAAATTGCACCTCCTGACGAACCTTCAGATATAAAGACGGGGAAAAACACGTCGAGGAGCAAGCATTGTAATTTGATAGGAGAAAGTATTGTAATGTGAGGAGAAAGTATTGTAATTTGAGTATGAGAAGGAAGCACATACAATTGAAAAGAAAGTATTCTCAATTACAAAACCATTGAATGAACATAATTCAATTGGCAAGTAATCATAATCCTAAATGAAGAGCAAGCATTGAATTTAGGAGCAAACATTGAACATAGAGAAATAAAGTTATAATATTCCCGAAAAACAAATCGCCCTAAAAGGAATGGCATTGAATGAATGAATAGAATTTAATTGAAAAACTTGGGGAAAAAAGTACCTAAATGAGGAGCAAGTATTTGTAACCCCCCAAATGAGCAGCAAGTACTTATAATTGAGGAGACAGCATCCTTAAGTATACTTTATTGAATAAATATATTTTAATTAAAAAGTGCAACCAAATTGGATTCCAAAGGTCTATTTTTTCTATCCGCCTCCAGAAAGCTGCAAGTGGCCAGTGCATTCACACAGGCCACAATAATGGGCACGAAGATTGGATATCTTGTGTGAGGTATCCTATATTGCCCGATTAAAAAATAAATAAAAATAACCTACAAGACAAAACCCAGATATTAACCAGCCCACCTGCAAGATGTCAGTGCAGGAACAAGAGCGGGAAGAAAGCCATGACAATAACATGCCCGATGCGAGCGCCTTTTTCGCAGGCCAATACCATTTGACATGCAGGATCAACAATCCCTTGGACCAAGGTGGGAGAGATGGCTGCGTCGTTTTGACAATTATTTGGCGGCACATGATGAACATGCACTTGATTGTTTTGCAAGAAGACTACTCATAAACATGGTAGAAGACCTCATCCGCACTTTCCCGCCAAATGAGATCAAAACGTATGCTGGTCTGAAGGAGGCGCTATGTACCTATTTCGACCCACAGTGAAACATAGACCATGAAAGGCACACATTCAACACTGCATGCCATCTCACGGGTGGGACCATGGATGCATTTGTGACCAGACTTTGCAAGCCGGTGGCGCGCAGTGATTTCCACACATTTTTAAATGAAGAAGCAATACGCCTCAGAGTTATTGATGGCTGTCTATCATCAGCATTCAGGAAGAAGTTGCTGCGAGTTCCTCTTCCTCAGAACACCATACTGCAGATGGCCAGGACAGAAGTATGAGCTGATACGCAAGCGACTTAGATGGAAAGCAACAAAGGACCCTCAAGGGACCAAATAGATCAAGTGACTCAAGGAGCACAAAACCGCCTCATCACGGGTAATCTCACAAGAAGCCATGTCTCCACAGGCAGGTGTTATCGCTGCAGGCTTCCATTTCCACATGAGCAAGGTTTGAGTGTCCGGCTTTTAGCCAGAGAGGCACTATCTGTGGCAGAGAAAACCACCTGGCTGTCATGTGCAATGCCCTTCTTCTGCCAAGACGGGACACAAGCACCCAGCGAGATGTGGTGAGACGATTGCGCCAATTTACAGTCAGGTATTCGTCGTCCCTGTTTTCTGTAGAAAGAGAACCTCATGACTATGCATACATGATGAAAGCAGTGACAACTTCAGCTGAGAGCGACGTCAACATGCTTATAGGTGATGACCCGGCGAACTTTGTAGTTGACACAGGTGCCACCCTTAACATCATATGCATCTTGGAGTACAATAAAATGACACATCCTCCCCGACTAGTTCCATCAGAGTGGAGAGTATTTCAATGGGGAGCAAAAGGCCCTATGTGCAACCATGGAAAATTCTCCACGACTCTCTGGTATAAAGGAAGACAGACCTAAACGGAACTACATATATTGCAGGGTGAGGTCACCAGAAGAAATTTGCTAGGCAGCCCCACCGCTCCCAAAATGGAGATTGCAGCAGTCACCTACACCATGCAGCACAACAATTCTGTCGTGCAGACCTTTCCAGCGCTATTCAGCGGTCTGGGGTGTCTGAAAGGGGACCCAGTAACTTTGCACATTGATAAGTCTGTCACCCCTGTCGGTCAACACCCAAGGAGGATACCTTTTCACCTTCAAGCACAGGTGGAGAGGGAGACACAGTGCCTATACAAAAATGATTTAATTGAACCAGCCAACAGCCCTATCCCCTGGGTGTCTCACATAGTAGCAGTTACGAAAAAAGGTACACCTGGTGCGATACGCATATGGTTTGATATGAGACAGGCAAACAAAGCCACTGGACACAAAAGACATCCTGGAATGCACCTTGACGACATGATCAGCTTGCTGAATGGAGCCCAGATTTTCTCGAAGATTGACCTTAACAACGGTTACCATCAGATAAAGACTGACGGGCAATCAAGGTACATCACTACTTTCAGCACGCATATTGGGCTTTTTAGATACAAGAGACTCAGTTTTGGGATCTCTTCATCAGCAGAGATACTTCTTTAAAGCATAAGAAAGGTTATTTGTCACCTCATAAACTGTTTCAACTATAGTGACGACATCCTGGTGTCTGGTGCCACTCCAGAAGAGCATGACGAGGCACTGCACAGAGTTTGCACTGCGCTAGTGGAAGCAGGACTAAGATTCAATTAAAGTGCGCATTTTACAAGGCACATCTCAAGTTCTTTCAGCATGTTTTCGCGCAAAGAGGGATGAATCCCGATCCGAGCAAAGTCATTGCCACAGCAGAGATCTCACCACCGGACGATGTTGGTGAAGTCAGATCGTTCTCGGAATGGTGAGTTACCACAGAAGGTTTTACCCGATTTTTCCACAGTCAATGCCCCACTCAGAGAACTCACCAAACAGGGGCGTGCCTTTCAGTGGACTCAAGAGTGCCAGGTAGCATTTACACAGATCAAACAGGACATAGTGGCTGAGGAACACATGGCATATCTTGATCAGGAACTTTGCACAGAGCTAACAGTAGACGCTAGTCCAGTAGGGGTAGAAGCCATTTTGGCACAACACAGACCGGAATAAGAATCACTGAGACAAGTGGCCACATATGCAAGCAAAAAGCTGTCGGAGGTGGAAACAAAGTACTCTCAGCCAGAAAAGGAGGGACTAGCAGTCGTCTGGGCCTGCAAATATTTTCAAATGTCCTCCTGGGAAAGGCTTTCACCATTGTCACTGACCATCAGGTGCTAGTGACCATCTATGGTAATCCACACTGCAAGATGCCACCCTGCATACAAAGGTGGGGTCTTCGACTACACAACTTTGATCTCACCATAAGACACAAGCCAGGCAAGGAGCATAACCCTGCACACTTCATGTCACGTCACCCCTGTACAGCATCTCATCAGAGACATCTATGGCAGAAGAATATGTCAACTTTCTCACGCAACAAGGAACTCAGAGGGTGGTCACAATCAGAACCCTACAAGAACACACTCAACAAGATGCTCTCCTAAAGAGATTAAGAGACATCATAAGGTCCGGATGGTAGAGAGAAGTGAGCAACGAAGAAACAAGAGACCAGACAGGAGACACGGGGGAATAAACTACATTCTAGCGCATACGTGAAGAACTCTCAATACCGGCGGATGGACTCGTGATGCGAGGACATCGAATAGTCATTCCAAAAATCTTGCAGCAATCAGTCGTTGAACGAGCACGCATAAAGGGCATAGAGGAATCGTTGCTACCAAGTGGCAAATAAGGGGGACCAAGTGGTTCCCAGGAATAGATGAAGGGGTGGAACGCACCATCAGCACATGTCATCTCTGTCTGGAGAAAAAGCACCCAAACCACTCCGGATGTCTGAACTACTGGAACAGCCTTGGACACATCTCGTCATTGATTTTCTTTTGACCTTTCGTAGAAAACATATACTGGATGGCTGTCATGGACGAGTTCTCACTATTTCCCCTTGTTCAATTACTATCATCCACTTCGGCCAATGCAGTAATACTGGAGCTGGACAAAATCTTCTCGACATGGGGTATCCTGTAGGTGCTGATATCCGATAACAGACCTCCATTCAGCAGCATCGAATTCTCCCGATTCATGGATCACATGGCCATATATCACAGGAAGATAAAATCGGTATGGCCTCAAGTGAATGGCATGCTCGAGCAATTCATGAGGAGCATTAAGAAAGGGATGTAGCAGAATGAACTACAATATATGCCCTCAATCAGGCAGTATGCAATATGCTGCAAGATTATAGGAACTCACTGCATGGAACAACGGGATAGAGCCCATCAGAATCGCTATTTGGAAGAAGGACATGAACCAGACTGCCACACAATGCAACCATGCCAACGAGAGGAGAGGACGAATTGCGAATGGTGGACACAGCAAAGAAAAGAAACATGAAAGAATACGCTGACGTCAAGGGGCATGCTGTGAAATCAAACTGAAGAGGGAAAATGGGACGATCCCTTCCCCCGATTCTCGTCCGGACCATGGCCTATGATATCACGACCTAAGCACCCACCGCGGGAGGAGTGCGACCCACTCACTGCATCCCTGAATGTCAAGATCCACCGTGGCCACACCCCGCACACCCAGGCAAGCTGCGCGTCATCCCAACCATGTGCTGGGACCCTATGGACCAACGCGATTAGCCATCACCCACAAATATCACCATCACTAGAGATGACATGATGACATAGCCAGTGGACAAGAACACACATGCCACCAAGCACATGGCTCAGACAAACACCAACCCACATGAAGAACATACTCAGTGCTATGACGTAGAGGATCACCCACCCTCACATATGCATCATTGTTATTTTTCATATAGGCTAACTACAGCACCGCAGAAACGCAAGATGCCAGAAGAGCATGTGTACATGCTTACAGATGCTTCCTTGCTACTAAAACCATGAAGATGTAGCCATGTATATGGACTAATGCATAAGAACCGATGTCGCTCCTCGTGACCCCCGTGTTATGGACTGTATACCACCGCCCATGAGATAGGCTAAGGTAGGCCGCAAACCAGAGTCCCCATGCTGGAGCAGCTCAGACGAAGAGGCAAGATGCTGATCATGCAGAACAAACCCCGACAAGAGCCCCACAGCCAAGGCCACAAAGTTGCAATATTACACACCGCACTCCCCGTGCCAAGGTTACACCTGCTACTGCTAAACGCTCCTCAGAGCCGAAATACAAATCAAATACCTGTACTTCTGCTCCAGCCACGGTCTCCCAACACGTGACCAGGCCGACCTGATACAATGCCAAACCCCAAGGACCAGAGAAGCTCCGGGTGCTCACGTCTGGGACACAGACTACAACAACAAAGTGACAAGTTGGACACTGACAACGATGGGAAGGGGACACCCATCAGCTAGTAGTCAGATCTGTCCATTGTCCGCCACTGACACATAGTCATACATTGTTGCCAGCGTCAGGTACACCGCAAGCTGGGAACAGCGATGGTCCCATGCTTGGGGGCTCGTGGGTGAACCAATCAGAATACGAGGGGCTAACCACTGACGCCACTATAGTTTAGCCGATCACTAATTTTCCCCTTGTAACAATTATCATGTAGCAACTATTAGGGACGACCCAAACATACCACCTGACCCCTTCTCTACCAATAACCTTTTCTTCTATATGGGTCTATACTGACCCTACCACTCGGGGAGCCATCCCGAGATAACGTTAGGTTTAGGGGCTAGTTTTTCCAGGTGACGCTTGTAGTCCCATCATCCGGCTAGAAAAAGGGCCTGCGAGCCCACCACAAATGAGACGTTTTCTGGGTACCTGTGATCTGAGAACCTGTCCCTATCTGTTTTGTGCAATAAACAGCAGTAATTCTTTGCTCTTGTGTATGCCTCATACTCCTTTGGGACGCGGGAGAAGTTGGGGCCTACCCAACCCCGGAGGTCCACGGACGGCCCTGCCGACTCCCGGGAAATTACCCTGACAAGTTGGACGCACTGCTGAGATGGTGAGATAGACCACAGCAAGGCCGCTTGCGTCAAGGTGGCCCGGCAACGCGACCCCCTCTGCCATTGCCCCCTTAGGAGGACTACAGGACCATCGCGGAACTGCAAGATGACCAGACAGTGCAATCCAGAGATTGGCCGTCGGGAGCCGACTTCAGAAGTATCCCGCCCACGGTTGGCGAGTGCCCAGACGGGGTCCAGACGAGTGGAGGTGGTGAGCTGATTGGGAGGGGTGCCTGCAGTCGAGCGGCACTGGCAGGCGAGAGCCCGATGTGAGTATGGCACACGCAACCAGCAGTGTAATGTTGTGTGGGTGGCAGGAGACATTGTAACTAGGGTGGCGGGTGGTTTTGCAGCGTGTTAAGAAAAGATTTTGGTCGTTGAGCGGCTAACGATGTGTAGAGTGCAGTGGGGATTGGAAAGAAGGCCGTCCCCTCTAGTGTTACAGAGCAAGCTGGGTGGGGCTTCGAGCACACACTTGTGACTGGCAAATCACGCTGATTGGTCTAGATCGCGGACACCTTTATAAGTGGGTGTGGCATTCCTATGAGTTGGCGTTGTAGATCAATTAATAGATTAGGATTCCTATTGATTGAGTGTTTTAGCTCAGTGAATAGATGACATATTCCCACAGGAGGTAGCTAGAGTCTCTCTCAGATTGCGGAAGATAGTTGGCTGGTTAAGTTCCCTTAGTGAGGGAGCGTATCACACGCGAGGTAACACAGCGGGTGCAGTCCAATTGTAATACCGAAGTGATTAATGAATACTCCACACCAGGCATGGTGGGAAGACAGCTGTGGAGATTGTGGGGAATAACATTGGCAAAGGCGCGCATTTTTCGTTGTGATTGTACATACCAGTAACGCTTTGTAGTAATTGGTGATGTCACCCATAGGGCTTGCATAGGATACTGCAGTCTTCTTCAGCGTAATCAGAGCACAGGCACGCAATAAAGGAGAGGTGAAGGGGGAGAGGCGGGTGCGCACGGAGAACGCCAGCACGTCCTCGATTAAGGGGTCGCACTGAGAGGCGGTGCAGCCAGTGGGAGGGGGAAGAGAAGGGCATACACTGCGCAGGCAGTGAGGTCAGATAGGAAGGAGGAGGAGTTAGAAGTACGTTGCAGGTGCGCTGAGCCGCGGCAGCACTGGAAAGGCAGAGCGGCTCAAAAGCACACTGCGTGGGGCGCGAAGCTGCAGGGGGCTTAGCGCGCCACAGGTCGAAGGGGGCCCTAGCTCCGAAAGGAGGTGTGTAAAGGGAGGTGATAGTGTTGTAAGGAACAAGGGAGCGGTGGCGCCCAGGACGAAAGTATAGTAATATTAACCCTGCTCTTCCTTGCAGCAGAGAGTCGAAAGTGCCCAACCTATGGGGCCAGGTAACTGCGGTATTAAAAATTGAAAGTTCAAAATGTCTATGTATTACGGGGTAGGGGCAGGATACAGAGCCAGCACTTTAAGTACACCACTCCAGCATATCTGCGCAACACTAACACCGCACAGAGATAAAATAGTAAAGTACAGTGTTGAATGGACTCAAGGGACGGATAACAGAATTAGGATACCATGGCCACCCAACAGCAGCTTTGACATGTCCACTCAACATTCATTGCTAGCATACTTACATAATACATATAAGGGGAAAAAGTTAGCAAGCCACCTAGAAGTTTTCAATCTCTGGAGAATCTTTCAGGGATATGTACCAGGTGTACCTGGGATGTTCAGCGTGCAGGAGGTAAAAAAGGAGAAGGTGAGCGAGGAGGGTGGGTGGGGCGCCCCCAAGCTCCTCCCAGCGCTGAGGAGAGTGAGGAAGAGCAGAAGGATAATACCCAGTTGCAGAGATAAAAAAGGAAAGCGAGGGAGAGACACCCACAGTTAAAGAAGTGAAGAAAGAAATAGAAGGGCTGTATCCAATAAGGGGAATTGAGAGAAGCGACAGAATCACAGTTAACAGCCGCTGAAGGGTACTCAAACCCTGCATACAGCCCACTGACATACGCACCAGCAGACAACTACCAAAAGGGGCTGAGTGCGGGGAGCACAGTAGACACAAAACCGGCACAGGTAAGCCCCAGGAGCATAAAAAAGGCACAAAGGGATTTGGCAAGTATAGGGCCAGATGAATGGATAGCGGCGCAGGTATTACTGAAACTTTGGGGGACATTAACAGGAGAGGAGGAAGAAGTGGTAAAAAGGGCAGGTAAGGAGGAGATAGGACACACACAGAGAGGGGGCGAGGTAAGTACAAGGGAAGAGGGAAGCATGACCAGGGAAGAAGAGGCAGTGTTGGAGGCGAAATTAGCAGAGCTGAGGGAGGCGTGGAGCCTGTTGATTAGACAGCTCGACCAAGAAGAGCAGGAGAGAAAGGCGAAGAGGAACAAAGGAAAGGAGGTGCGAGCAAGGCTAAACCAGCAAGAGGAAGAAAGAAGAAAACGGGAAGAGGACCGCCTAAGGGGGATTGCAGAAAGAGTAGCACGCATGGAGCAGCGGGACATCAGGAGGAAAGAAGAGGAACAGGAAGAGAACGACAGGGAGATGACGCTATGGAAGAGGAAGATTATATCAGAAAGCTCATGAAAATACAAGGAAGGGAGAATAATAGAGAGTATATTGGCAAAGGAGGGCGGGATATGGAACGACAAGGATGGAGACGCAAGGATATTGGAACAGGTAAGTGCAGCGATAATGAACGAACTTTGCAGGGCAAGAATGGTGTTAGAGGATGAAGGAGACAAACGAAGCAATCAAGGGCTAAGAGGAACAAGCCAAGCACACGAGGGGAGGGTACATGCGGGTGACAATAAGGAGGTAACAATAACACAAGTACAGGGGGACACGCAGAAGACAGGCGAGTACACAGACATAGGGCCTCATTTCGAGTATGGCGGTAAGGGATAGCGGCCACCGGTAACGACACCGGTGGCGGTGATCCCTTACCGCCATACTCCGAGTTCCCTTTGCGCCCTCGCCCTTAACGCCTGCTTTGAGCAGGTGTTAAAGTCGAGGGCCTAAAGGGGCCTCCAAGCCAATAACGGTGACCGTAATGAACGGTCACCGTTATTTGCATCTTCCCCATTCCCATTGAGCCCTATGGGGGCTAATTTGGGAATGGGGAAGAGCCTTGGTGAATGGGGAATTACCGCCCCGCCAACATTGGAATGGGGCGGTAATTCCGCCATCCACCGAGGCGCTGCCGGTCCGGGTACGGCATCAACCAAGGCGTTAATAGCGCCATCGGTTAGCGCCGTACTCGGAATGAGGCCCATAGACTTAGGAGGTCATTACAACCTTGGTGCTAAGTGCACCAACTTTACCACCATGGTGTAAACTAAGTTTACACCATGGTGGATGGCGGATTTACCGCCCCATTCCAAGGTGAGTGGGGCGGTAAATCCCCATTTCCCATTTTCCCTTCCCTATTCCCATTTTTGCCCCATAGGGCGAATGGGAGTGGGGAAGGCGCTAATTACGCCGCCGTAAATTACGGCGGCGTAATTAGCACCATAGCGGGTTAGCGCCATGGACTCTAACGCCTGCCAAAAGCAGGCGTTAAAGTGGGAATCCGGTGTTAAGGGTTAACGCCATCGTTAACCCTTAACGCCGGGGTTGTAATGACCTCCTTAGACACTGTAACAGTGGGGGGAAAACACTGAAGCACAAAATTTACATTTTCAGACAGGTTTTGTAGTGAGGAGGAAGAGGGATCTAGTGGAGGACGAAGTGATGGGAGTGAGGAGGGCTAAGTAAATTATACATAACACGCACAGACTGAGGGTCGTCATGGGAGTGTAAGACAGAAGAAGAAGGTAAGAGAGGACAGGAAGGCAAAAGACCACAAAGAGAAGAGACACAACGACCACTGACACCACCAGCACAGCACATGCCATATGTTAATAGGCTTAGAAATCTCTCAGGACTCAGAATGGAGGGATCAGCCATCCCACACGACAAGGATCAGGTGGGTCAGCGGAGAGGCCATAAGGGCATAGGAGATATTCGGCTTACACAACACCTTACTGACTTTCTCAAATAATTTTCTGACATGGAAGAGGAGAGCAAATACACGCACACACATCACCACACAGACGAACACCGGAGGAGATAAAAGAATACAGATTAATGCTGTTACTAGAAAGGGGGGGCAAGGCCACAATATGTCCCATGGTAGCATGCAGACAAGGAAAACATTAAATGTAGACTACCGTCCTTGAGTGGAGGGGCGGGGAAATGGATATATGAAATGGAAATGCAAACTGCAGGACACAATTTAGTAGTGGGCGATGTCAAGGGGTTCCTAATTTCCATATTGGGTGACGCAGCAGATGACATTTGGAAGAGGGCAGGATTCCCAGGAGTGACAATCACTGACACGTCGCATGATGGGGCACCGTTTGAAAATTGCAGACACGCACTATGGCAAGCGCTGAGGGTACAATATCCAGACACTTCAGACATGGGGCAATAACGTCACGCAAAATTCGTGAGATTAAGGACCCTTTTGATTACATTCAGGAAATTCAGGAGAAGTGGCGCCTGGAAACACGGGAACCGTTGGACAAAACACTAGCAATTTTCTACCACATACTGATACAGGGGCTCCCAGAACCAGTAGAGAGGCAGTTAAAAAAATGGTAGCAATAGAAGCAAAACCATGGCCAGAAATACAACTAACAATAGTACACCATTGTAGGCTATGGCAAGAAAAGGTGAAACAGAAAGAGGAAGACAGGAAGGCAGATGAGGCCAAGCTGGTCCAAAAGAAACTCTGAAAATATGCCATGGAAGGTGCACTAATAACAAGCCCCGCCCAGGTGACATCAGTACCAGCCACTACACAGCAGCCACAAAAACAAGCAGCACCACCACAGCAAGCACAAATTACGACACAGCAACTGCCACCACCGCCTCCATATACAGCCCAACACACATACGCTCCTCTGATGGGGGGAGGATATACACAAATGGGAAACAGCCACACAAACAACTTCAGGGGGAGGGATAGGTTAGCAAGAGGGAGGGGTTTTGGACCAGCAGCACCCAAGCAAGGGGGAGGGTTCTGAGGCTACAACCAATATGGACAGCAGGGGTACTCAGAAAACACTGGAGGATACCCGTGGCAAGCCCGAGAGCCGCCAACATGCTGGGCATGTGGGCTAGTAGGGCACGTTTCACGCACATGCAGGGCAAGACCGACACAAGCAGGATGGGGAGAGCAAGGGCAACAGGGTTACAACGGGGGATAACAATACTATCAACAACCATAGCGACAACAGGTGACAGAGACACAAGCGCAGCAACAAGTGCCACCACAACCGCAGCAGCAAACATATACGACGGCCACTGCACCACAAATGCAGTACCAACCAGTACAACAACAATCACAACAGCAAATGGCTATGGCACAACAACAACACGTCCAGACAGTACAACAGCTCACACAAATACAGGACAATAGACACAACTGGGAAAGGTGATGATACTATGTCACAACCCATACACAGGGAATGGACAATCACTATACCCCAAATAGGACAGCCCACAGATGTCCTGGTTGTGTCCCATCCTGTCGGTAACACCTAACCCTGCGGAGGAACCACGCATAAAGGTGGCGATAGGTGAGAAAACATTTTCTTTCCTAGTTGATACAGGGGCCACTAGATCCTGTATTAGGGAAGGGGAGTTCAACTTGTCAGGCGAGGCCATGCACACTCAAGTATTCTCTGGGGCTCGAGGCTGGTTCCTTTTACTGATAACATCTCCTTATCTGTCGGAGATCACGACCAATCTCTACCACTGTTATACTCCAAAGAATCACCAGTAAATATACCTGGGAGAGACATCATGAGCAGACTGAACATGACTATATCCTTCACTGACAAGGGAATAGTATGCTCCGCACCAGGAATACACATGCTCACCGCACGACACATACTCCAGGCTTACTGTGGCAAAACGGTGGCAAGAGCAGAACCAGTGGATGGGGACCTCTTCCAATATGGAACAGACATGGTAATAGCATGGCTACCAGGAATTGAGGGCAAGGTGTGGAGGAGACCAGCAGCATACCTTTTCAGGCCCACTAGTGAGGAGGAAGGGGAAATAATATCAGTGGACATCAAGAGCATTGTAGCAACCAGAGACTACATTGCAGTTCATGCCAGGGATGGGGAAGGGAAAGCATGGAGAACAGTAATAGCATTAGCTGAAGGATGCAGGCTGACGCAGGTGTCAGATGAGGAGCTGTTCTCAGACGAAGTAGGAAATGGAGAGATGGTGTTCCAGATGAGTGTCTATGTTTGGTTGAGAGTGACCTACAAGGAGGTAGCACAGAAAATGGCAATGGCACTAGAAGCACCCATCCCTACACAAGTACCCTCCTATGAGGAGGACTTAGCAGCTGTACTCGCCTCTCTATGGACCACTAGTCCCTATGATGTGGGGTGCATAAAAAGCATTGGAGGAGTACAAATAAAGCTAAAGAAAGGTGCAATGCTGCCCAGGGTGAAGCAGTACCCACTGTCTAAGGAAGCTGATAAGGGGATCTACGAGACAATAACTGCCCTAGTAGATAGAGGAATATTGGTACCATCAGAATCCCCGTGCAACACTGCAGTGTATCCTGTGCGCAAGCAAAGGGAGGATCTTGGCGTTTCATACAAGATTTGAGGCCTCTTGACCACATTGTGGAAACAGAGTACCCCGATAGCAGCTAACCCAGCCACTATACTGTGCGGAATACCAGCAGAGGCGTCACGATTCACAGCGATCGACCTCAAAAATGCATTTTTCTCCATACCACTGCACCCTGACTCAAAAGATTTAACAAGCTTCACATACTGCAACACAAAATGGAAACACACTAGACTACCCCAAGGGTACTGTGAGTCACCATCCATCTTTAACGGATTAATACAAATGGACCTAGGAAACATAGGGATGGAAAGCACGGTGCTGCAGTATGTAGATGAACACCTAAGAGCAATAAAAAATGAAGACACAAGATATCCCATGGCCATTGATTTCCTCCAAGAGCACAACCCATCCACCATTAAGGACATAACATTTTTGGGCCTAGAAAAAATTGCCCAACCAGAAAGAGGTGGGGACAGAGAACTCCTACTAGGCAGAATAGAAGCGAAGTGGATCTGTATATTGGACACTTGTCACACTGGACTAAACACGGAACACGAGATGGCCCATTAGCTTTAAACAAATAAGTGAGACTCTTTGACACAGGAAAAACAGATATGGACAATCTAAGTACAATGGGTTTAATCTCTGAAGATGTAGAAGTCATTATGGTTTCATCAGGTTTTAACCACTTTCACATAATAATTTTGGCGTATACTATGCTGATGTTTGTATTTAATCCACATATTTATTTATGTATTTTTTTTCAAAAAAGCTGTTTTGTTGTTGGAAAGCAATGTTTATTTATTTTCAAAAAATTGTTTTTCTTTCTTCTGTTCACCCACATGCAAGCATGTATCATCTTTTTGAAACCAACTGGATTTCTAAGCACATCATTTTTCATTTTACTCAAACATATCTTACCTTTTTACTTCTTTCATATGGTCACTAATTATGATACTAGTATTAGGCTTTGCCACCTTTAGACAATATAAATAAACCAATTATATGCAAACACCAATCCTACACTATGTACAAAATAATAAACCAACATTACATAATGTATAATTATAAGGTACACCTTAGCATTCAAAAACAAAACATACAAAACGCCAGAATCGCTGTGAATTATTCATTGCAAAATGGCCGTTGCACGTTTTGGAACATATGACATCATCGCGGCGTGTATACACGATGACGTCATGATGCGCCAAATCGTGCTATAAAAGCGGAAAAGAAAAACAAAGAGATCCATCGCGGATCCTAGTGAACTGAGCAAGGCAATCGGACCTTGCTGATGCTGTCTTCAATTGGAAAAAGAAAAGAAGATTAAGGTAAAATTAAAATTTCTTTGTAAGGCAAGAAATGCAAAACTTGCATCAGACAGCCTAACTGCCTCCAAACTATATTAACCTCTAAAGTATCTAAAAACTATTTGGTGACTAGTTTAAAAGCTAAAAGTTCACTGATATATAAAGCTCTCCATGGACAAACTGTTTAATTTGAACTGCCTGTCCCAATTGGTGAACACATTTTGGCTCACTAGTTCACCTTTCTTTTGGAAGTAAAAAGAAATAATTATTTGCAAAAAAATGTCAGGGCATCGGATAATTAATTTGTCCTCCTGAACTTTTGCAGATATATCAGCTTTGGCGACAAGAATTTTGCCTGAATCAAAAGTATTGATACAAAAAGTAACAAATAAAGCAACTATTATAAAGGGGTGAGTGAATTTAACCATATATACACACAACAAGTCCTATTTCTTCTATCTCTCAAAATATTTTTTTCTTTCTGAACTACACGTTGTTAATTGTTTCATTCCAAAAAACTACAAATCTTTTTTTTCTAATAGAAAAACCTTTTTTCCTTTAATTTTGGTTCAGAATCTCTCCTGAGGAACCACGGCCAATGCTGTGGAGAAACACGTGTTGGGAGATTAAATATGCATAGGATGAATGTGCAAAATGGGAATGTAAAATGTGCATAAATGTATGGAATCAATACATGATAAATGGATGAGTAATCATCACGAACTGCACAACACGCATGCATATGTTAAATGTTATGTATGAAATCAATACATGAAGAATACATTTATATATAATTTAACAATAAACCAAAAGGTTTTTTTCATCTCATTTGGACTTTCGTTTGGCATTAATTTCTGGGATTGCACATACTACAAGTGCTGACACAGGAAGAAAAAATACAGTATGTAGATGATATCATCATCTGCAGCACCACTGAGGAAAAGTGCAGGAGGGACTCTGTAAAGATGCTCACAGTGCTGGCTGAGAAAGAATACAAGGTTGACAAGGGGAAACTGCAGTACTGTCAAGAGCAGGTACTTTATATCGGGCAGATCATTTCACAAAAGGGAAGGAACTTTGCACCACAAAGGGCACAAGAAATAAAGAATACACCACAGCCGAAGACAGTAAGGGAATTACAATAATTTATTGGTCTATGCAACTACTGCAGAGTATGGGTATTTGATTACAGCTCATACATAGGACCACTGCTAGAGGCCCTCAGGGAGGCACATAGGGGGGCAAGGAAGTTGGGGTGGACAAGAGAAATGACAGATGCATTCAACGAGCTCAAACTCGCCATTTCAACGGCACCAGTACTAGGTACTCCTAATTATGAGGAGGAATTCTACATCTTCTCACATTGTGATAGTGCAGTAATGAAAGCAGTGGTAACACAAACAACAAGCATGGGACACAAACCAGTGGCGTTCTACAGTGGCCATTTAGATCCTGTAATGATGGAACACTTCCCGTGTGAACAGAGCCTAGCTGCAGCAGCATTTGCAGTAAAAAAATCCTCCTCAATCCCCATGGGATGCTCCACCACACTGTACGTGGAACACGCCCTCTTTGCAATATTAAATAAGCCAAAATCCACGCTGACTACCCAAAGAGCAACAGGGTACGAGATGATTCTGTCCAAACCTGAGCTGAAAATTGTAAGGTGCAGTAATGTCAATCCAGCACGGGTGTTAGCAGAGAAAGTGGAAAATGGAGAGTATGCACACGACTGCGCACATGTGATTGAATTCTACCCATGTACCAGGAAAGTAGAAGAGAATGCCCTAGAGGGGGGTGAGATAATGTACATCAATGGGTCATCAACAATTGATCAAAGTGATGGAATAAGAAGGACAGGAGCAGCAGTAGTGCGATTGAGGGAAGACTGGATTTACATACCAGTAAAATGTGTCATACTACCCCATCACTATTCAGGGCAAGCAGCAGAACTAGTAGCGCTCATTCTGAGAAGAAAGCAATGAGAAATGAATAACTATATACTCTGACAGTGCATATGTTACGTCAACAGTACATTCAGGATTAATAAAATGGCAAAGGAGAGGGTTCAGAAGAGCAGACCGTAACCCGGTACAACATGCTCTGCTACTGGGTGAACTAATAGAAGTAATTAATTACCCAGAGGAGGTAGCTCTGGTGAAGTGTCAGGCACACACTAATGGTGACGATCCAATATCAAGAGGTAACGAAACACCAGACACACATGCAAAATATGCTGCATATTTTGGGGAGACATGGAACCTGCCAGAAAAACAAAAAGAGAAGGGGGTAAGACAGGTGTTAATGTTAAGTCAGATGCCTACAACAACAGGAGCGCCTCTGCTAACTCACAAACAAAAGAACTCTTTACTATCTTTAAAGAACTAACAGTACATCATTTACTGAAATCACTGAAGTAGATGTAATAGACATTGTCAAACATCTCAAACCCTCACAATGCAAGGGTGACATATGCCCACCTAAAATCATCAAAGAATGCGCTGAGCAACTCGTGCCTCTCCTTACCGCCTTCATCAACGCCTCATTCAAAACAGGCATAGTTCCAGACAGCCTTAAAGAGGCCTGGGTGTGCCCGCTCCTAAAAAAGCCAACCCTATACCCCTCTCAACCTAACAACTATCGACCCATAACTACCGTCCTGTTTCTCCTCAACATACTTGACAAAGCCGCTCACAGACAAATCCAACTGTACCTCGAAACTAACTCGATTTTAGCAAAGAGACAGTCAGGGTTCCGCAAAGGACACAGAACTGCCCTATTAGATTAAAAAAAACAAATCATTAATATCCTAGACAAGGGCAAGCCTGCCCTTCTCTTGCTCCTTGACCTCTCAGCAGCGTTTGATCTGGTTGATCACAACACCCTCACCAAGCATCTCACGCATGCTGCGCACTTCTCTAATCACGCAGCAAAATGTGTCACTTCCTTCTTGGAAGGCAGAGCTATGAATGTGTTCTCCAACAAAGCCAACGCAGAACCCACCATCATCCACTGTGGTGTCCCCCAGGGCTCCTGTACAGCCCCTATGGCTCCTGTACAGCCCCTACTCTGTATAATCTATTTACAAAGCCGCTCTTTGATAAACTGGATGCCCTTGGGATCACATACACAAACTATACTGATGATACTCAGGTGCTCCTTCCCCTCACAAGGGATTTATCGCCAAGACGCCACAACCCTTCAGCAAATGTACTCTACTATCCAAGCCTGGATGGCCACGAATGGGCTTTGCCTTAATGGGGACAAAACGGAAATCCTCATTCTTGGTCAAAAGGCTACTTTAGCCAAACTAGGTGATGAATATCTCAACTTCCGTATCGACAGCTGTGTCATCCCAGTTCTTTCCTTGGTCAAAACGCTCGGAGTCCACATAGATGCTACACTATCCATGGACAAACAAGTTAGCGCCATAGTCTCGGCCTCTGCATTGAGAACTAAACTGATCAATGCTATACAGCCTTTTCTAACCAAGGACAACTGCCTCTCTATTGCCAGAGCCACCACATAAGCCAAATTGGACTACTGCAATGCCCTCCTAGCTGGCACATCTAAACAAAACCTAGCTAGACTCCAAACCACCCAAACCAACGCTCTTAGAGCAGCTCTTAGTATACCCAAAGGAGAACACATTACACAAGCAAGAAAATCAGCCCACTGGCTCCCAGTCAAAGACCGTATCAATTTCAAAATTCTCTCCACCACCCACGAATGCATCAATCTTTTTGCAACCTCATACCTATCGGACACACTATCCAGAACACCATAAACAAGGCCCATCAGACGTGGGTACACCAACCAACTTACAGTGCCCCAAATTAACAGAGCTAAGGAAGGAGGAATAGGCTTCCCACATCATGCCCCCAAGCTATGGAACGCACTCCCTACCGACCTCAGAGCCGAAACATCTCTCCATGCCTTCTGAAAAAAACTAAAAACTGCCCTATTCAACTAAGTATCCACTCCTGCTCACCCAACTTCTGCACCACCACATCCCATAACTTGCATTGCCATGCCAGTATGCTAATTCTTATGGTATGTGTATGTATATAACTAGGCTATGTCACTCCACGGTAACAAGCGCATCATCTCCACTGCGCCTACTATACGTTGTATGTAACTAAGATTTGAGTAACCACTGTAACCAGCACCACAATGCTTACGGGCTGCTGTGCACTTAACAAATGTGAATAAATAAATAAAATAAATAATTAAATGAAGGATGGGTACACACACATCCCAGAGAGACATATTATGGAGCTGCAGGCAGCAGCGCCAATGGCAGAAAAGGAACTCTGGGTCAAAAGAGGATGCACTATGTCCCCCACAGATGCACTATGGCGACAGAACAATACAGGGAAGGTTGTGATGCCCCTGGCACTACTGAAAACAGCTCTGGCCCAACTACACCATCCCACGCACACGGGGAAAGAAGTAATTGCAGCATGAATAAAAGAATCATGGTTCTGCCCCGAGCTAAACTCACACATTTCAAATTTCATCAGCAATTTCCTCACATGTCAGCAATACACGGCCAGTCACACGCTGCAGGTGATCAAAGGCATAAGACTCCGGCCTGAAGGACCCTTTTTGCACCTAAACATTGACTACGTCGACATGATCAACGTATGTCAAGGATACAGATATAGGATTTTAGTAGTGTGCCCATTTTCAAGATGGATCGAGGCCGGTCCGTGCTCTCATGCAGATGCAGCTAAGTTCTTGGTAAGGGAGGTATTCCCGAGGTGGGGAGTTTGCGAAGTACTCAGGACAGACAGTGGTCCCCACTTTGCCAATGAATTATTCCAACACGTAACTGCCCTTCTAGGAATAAAGCATATGTTTGCCTGTGCGTATCACCCACAAGCTAATGGCGTCTGTGAATGCCTCAACGGTCTCCTAAAAGAGGAAATAGCAAATATCCAGCAAACAACCAAAAACAGTTGGCTGTACTGCCTCCCCCTGGCCCTGTTTGAGTTAAGAAATAGACCAGGTTCGGACCAACACCTCACACTCCATGAGGTGGTGACCGGACACCAAATGCTCCTCCCACTCACACCACCATCAAGGGCAATGAGGGATTGTAATAACACAAGTACTGTTTTTGGTGAGGAAATGCACGAGTATGTCTCTTCATTGGTTACTAGTGCCGCTTTCATCTCTCAACAGATCCAACGACACAGGGTGGGTGAAAGAACAACCAACAGAGAGAATCAACCAACAAGGAACAGGAACGGACTGCACAGTGGACAGTGAAAGAAGGAGATGAAGTTCTCCTAAAGAACTATCAGAGAAAGTGGAACGCCTCTAGATTTACAGGGCCCCATATAGTGCACAGAGTAGCCCCTAGAGCTGTGAAATTCAAGGACAAGGACGTGTGGACACACATTCACGACATCAAGCCCTACAAAGCACAGACCTGCCCTCACCTCAACGAAGGGGCCAACGCTCCAGTAACAAAAACAGACAACAACGACACAGCACAAGCGCCAGATACCCCAAAAGCACAACCGATGGAGCCACCCATAGCCCATCCCATGATCACGAGATCCCAGACAAAGTGCGCCACCACACAAGAACAATAAATTAAGAACATCTGACAAGAGAACAAAAATAAATATGTTTAACTAAAAATTGACACTGACCAGCCACCAGTCAATGAAGAACATTGTCAAAGGAATCCGCAATATACACCACACTGTGTAAACACGTGCATGCACTCTTCTCTTTTTGTCTCACACATGCAGGTATTGCGCATTGTTATTGTGTATGTAAGTGATTGACAAGGAACATGCGTCGCTGCCCAGGGGCAAATGCTGCCCACAGACGATATCCCAGAAGCTCTATCACACCAATTTGTATATATTAAAAAAAGGCCAAAATATTTAAGACCACAGAGAATTTGCATCTATTATAACGTGTTTCTCATGCTAATAGTATGTTCGTTTCCACACCTCCACGCAGCATTACCTGCTTTAAGAGATAGAACAGTAAGGAAAGCGTGGGAAGAGCTTTTTGCCTGGGCATTGAACGACCACTTAATACGCAGGGCTTGAATAAAAGTACTAACAGTAAAAACGCATATTTTGAGAGATTTTCAGACGGGCACCTATATCATCTAAAGTAAAGTAGCTGCAGGACCACAGCAAAGGTAAGAGGGAAATGCCAGTGGTAATAGCAACTGTAATAAGGATGTTAGGGATATTTTTCACCACTGGTCTAATTACTGCCGCTGTCTGGCAGGCATAATATGCTTTTTATGTGATGGCATCTCCCACTACTAATATTTCCCCTACCATGGATGCAAGGAGCACGATGTCAGGTGGTACAAGTAGCACAGGGTCAAACATAAAGAGGGATAAATGCAGTGTTTCTATTGATGTACATTTGGTGGCCACATACCTCACAGAATCCGCACACGTCTCCAACAAGCACATGTCCAAAATTGGTATGGACACGACAAACGACAGCTGCTATGTGTGCTCGTTGATCCCATACACCATGAGTGCCTCAAGAACCTTTGTGGCAACTGAAGTACCTGCAACAACTGCAGAATGCCTGTTATATTTAGCGTTGTTTCAAACGCGAGGATGATTTCAAGGGAAAAGAGCAACACTAAGAGGGAAATCAAGGTCGACATACCCCTATGAAGACAACTTCATCAAAACACTACCGATGTTTGACAAGTCTTGGCAGCTGACAGAAGGGCTCCAGTACATAACAGATGGACCCGACAAAGGAGAAACAAAAGAGGTTACACTGAGCTACCTGCCATGCCAGTGGAGCGCAAGAGAGATTGGGGTGAGTCAGGGTGCTCGGAAAGACCACTAATGCTAATATATGGCAAAGTATACACGAAGAACGGATGGGTGGATGGAGTTGTGGGTAGTAAACCCTTGATGTTGGCAAAATCACCAGTGGTGACAGTGCAAGAAGAAAATGACAAATACTACAAGGAATGGACAAGGAGTGCAGCATTGGTAACATGGTTAGATAAAGAAGAAGAACCCATAACAATAATTCCCCTTACCACACCCACACTATGTTACAAGTATGATGGAGAAATTGATGTTGGAACAAATGAAGGATGCAAGAGAACGATCAAGCTTCCTGAGGGGGGTGAGGGAACAGAAGTATTGATGGACCACTATTGGGCCTGCGGAGCCAAAGCATACAGCAGCTTGCCACAGTTATGGAATGGAGTGTGCACTTTGGTACACATCAACGTACCATCACTAGTGGTGCCACAAAAGCACATCAACATGGAGAACTTCCCTAAGATGGACAAAAGGAACAAAAGGAAGAAAAGATCACTGAAGATGATAGAAAGCAAGTCACAGAGCGGCACTGCACACTTATCCAGAGTGAAAAGACAAGGAGAACCACTGACAGGAAATTACCTGTGGGGACAGTCAGAAACAGCCCTGAGTGACATTCTACCAGCACACAGGCTATTTAGCAGAGCAGCAATGTTCTTTTCCTCCATCATACATCCAGGTGTGCAGGCATCTGCAAATGCAAAATAGCTACAAATAACAAGATGGGAGCTGATGATGACGATTAACTCCACCGTTAACGGATTCAACGCAATCAAGGAAGAACTAAGAGCGATTAGGATGGTGGCCCTATAGAATAGATATGTGCTGAACCTTCTGACAGCAATGGAAGGAGGTGTTTGTGCAAAAATTGGAAGTTCATGTTGCACGTTCATTCCTGCAAACGACGAGGACAATGGCACGTTATCTGAAGCGGTATCACAGCTGGCCAAGATGCACGCCAAGATGGAAGAGGAAGCAAAGAGGGTGAAGAAGGATGGAGAGTGGTTCTCATACATCTGGCCCTGGATGCCATCATGGCTTTCAGATGGCCTCAAGGTTGTGGCAGGCTGCGTGATTCTGGGAATGGCTTCTCTGATGGGGATAAAGCTATGGAAGGCAAGATGAAAGCGCACTGCTGAGGAAATGATCAGCATGCACGTCCTAATGCCAGCTGAAGACGCCAAATGCACAGACGTCATCATCAAGGAACGTGAACGACTACGCCAACAGATAGTAGAAGCTGACTTGTACCCACTATCCATCAAAGTTGAGAATCCAAGGAACCCAAGGAGCTCTGTTGGAAAATGGGTTTATTGCAAACCGGTGGTGGATGTGTATATATGTACTTGTCATTTGACGATTGTGTGGACCGATACGGACACTTGGCAGGAATAACTAAGGCATGACGAGTTAGAGGAGATAAGAGAGTGGATAATTTTGTGGTCAAGTCGACCAGAGGAGGAACTGAAGAGGGAAAATGGGACAATCCCTTCCCCCGATTCTCGTCCAGACCATGGCCTATGACGTCACGACCTAAGCACCCACCGCGGGAGGAGTTTGACCCGCTCACTGTAGCCCCAGACGTCAAGATCCACTGTGGCCACACCCCGCACACCCAGGCAAGCTGCGCGTCATCCCAACCACATGCTGGGACCTTGGGTGGAGCTGTCACCGACCCTATGGACCAACTCGATTAGACATCACCCACAAATATCAACATCGCTAGAGATGACATGACGACATAGCCAGTGGACAAGAACACATGTGCCACCAAGTACATGGATCAGACACACACCAACCCACACGAAGAACATACTCAGTGCTATGACGTAGAGGATCACCCACACTCACATATGCATCATTGTTATTTTTTATATAGGCTAACTACAGCACCGCAGAAACGCAAGACGCAAGAAGAGCTTGTTTACATGCTTGCAGATGCTTCCTTGCTACTAAAACCATGAAGATGTAGCCCTGTATTTGGACTAATGCATAAGAACCCATGTCGCCCCTCGAGACCCCCGTGTTATGGATTGTTTACCACCGCCCATGAGCTAGGCCAAGGTAGGCAGCAAACCAGAGTCCCCAAGCTGGAGCAGCTCAGACGAAGCGGCAAGATGCTGATCATGCAGAACAAACCCTGACGAGAGCCCCACAGCCAAGGCCACAAAGTTGCAATATTACACGCTGCACTCCCCACGCCAAGGTTACACTTGCTACTGCTAAACGCTCCTCAGAGCCGAAATACAAATCAAATATCCATAATTCTGCTCCAGCCACGGTCTCCCAACATGTGACCAGGCCGACCTGATACGATGCCAAGCCCCAAGGACCAGAGAAGCTCTGGGGTCTCACATCTGGGACACAGACTGCAACAACGAAGTGACAAGTTGGTCACTGACAGCGATGGGAAGGGGACACCCAACAGCCAGTAGTCAGACCTGTCTATTATACGCCACTGACACATAGTCGTACATTGTTGCCAACACCAGGTACACTGCGAGCTGGGAACAGCAACAGTCCCAGGCTTGGGGGCTTGCGGGTGAACCAATCAGAATACGAGGGGCTAACCACTGACGCCACTATAGTTTAGCCAATAACTAATTTTCCCCTTGTAACAATTCTCATATAGCAGCTATTAGGGACGACCCAAGCGTACCACCTGACCCCTTCTCTACCAATAACCTTTTCTTCTGTATGGGTCTATACTGACCCTACCACTCGGGGAGCCAACCCAAGATAGCGTTAGATTTAGGGGCTAGTTTTTCCAGGTGACGCACGTAGTCGCGTCATTTGGCTAGAAAAAGGGCCTGCAAGCCCACCATGAATGAGATGTTTTCTGGGTACCTGTGATCCGAGAACCTGGCTCTGTCTGTTTTGTGCAATAAACAGCAGTAACTCTATGCTCTTGTGTGTGCCTCATACTCCTTTGGGACATGGGAGGAGTTGGGGCCTCCCCAACCCCAGAGGTCCGCGGACGGCCCTGCCGACCCCTGGGAAATTACCCCGACAAAACATTCAGTGTGGAGAAAAAGTTCTTGTTCGCCAGAGACAAAGCAAGAAAACTGACTGCAGATTTGACCCTACGCATCTTGTGGTTACTCATGTGAAGGGATGAATGATCACCGCCAGATCTCCATGCCAGGGCTGTCCTACCTGAGGAAAACCCTGGGGATCAAGAAGTAGATACGCTACATGAAGTTGCAACAAGACCCGTCTGTTGCATCAAGCGACCTGTACGTCTGATTGAAGAAATATGATCCATGAACTGTGAGTGTATAGGTTTTTTTTCTTTGCCGAAAAGGGAAGGTGACACATGTCTGGCAAGGGACCGGTTTAAGGAGCGAGGCCGTGCCGTCATCAACGCCGGCGGCCAATTAGAGGCCAGGATTGTTGGCGCATGCGCAAGGGCTCCCCTTTCCCGAGCCTGCAGTTGCCACGTCAGAAAATAAAGATTAGTCAAACACTAATCGTCTCTGTGTGGTATTTTCCCCCCTGAAAGCTGCAAGTGGCCACCACATTCACACAGGCCATGAAACGCGCAGCTCCGCTCACTCCTGTCGCCCACAACATCATGTTCTTCTCTGACACATAGCACCCCTAAAATAAAATACAGCCCTCAACACCTGCTTGCACATGTACTAGCAATCTGTTTTGGCATGTTTTGTGCCTCATTGCCTGTAGGACACAGGCACTCCTATCTGCTGTTTCACCCATGCTGAAACTTACCTACAAGCAGTTTGCTTCCTGTTTCACCACTCCTGGCCCTTCTTTCCTTGTCTTACATACCTTTTCCTTGCCCTTCCGTAGATATCATTGGCATTGGCCACCTGCAAATATGCCGCAGCTTTCTCTAAAACACTACAACAAACACCTGTGCACGTGCAGTATGGCGGAACTAGCATATTTTGTCCTAAGCACTCCCCGCATCTAGGCTAGGAGAGTGGAGGAACAAACGGGCAACTTGTTTGTTCTGCATCCTTTGAGGAACCAGAAACATCTCGCAAAAGCACTTCATCACAAGAGCACTTGACTAAAAATGATTAACCACATATTGATGATAATTTGTCCACCACCTTATTTACCAATGTCCTGCGTAAAACTAGCTAGAAAAAGGAATAGGCCTATGATACAAAGACAAGGTCCAGTAATCTTGGAATGACCACATGAGAATTGATCTTGGAAACCTGAGAAGAGGTTCATGCAAAAAAATGAAAGAATTTGAGGCAATTCAATTTCTGATCATTTAGCAAACCTGCAGCTCATTATGTGTTGATGGGAGGGGGATTTAAGGGTAGTTTGTGACAGATTACTATCAGCGAGCTAGAAGGGAGGGCATAGGGAAGATTTAGACATTCGCCCTCACTTGGGATTCAAAGTAGAATGGGTGAAACTGATTGTCTGTGAGAGGGTTCCATGCATTGCCAACTGCAGGGCAAGGAAAGCATTTGCCATGTTGAAACTGTGTGTCAACTCTACCTGAATTTTCCTCCTACTGAATGAACCAGAAGGTCTTCTCTAGGCTTTGGAGCTGTCGCTGCCTTCTTATCTAGGTAATGTGGGATGTTTTTACCCATGCATCCGAGCCCTACCACAAAAACTGTGCAGTCCTGGCATGGAAAACATCATGATGGCCAGAGCTTCCCGGAAAATGCACAGGGAAATGCATGAAGAATAGGCTGCCACCCATTTTTGCCGATGTTATGGGCACAGAAGGGCACTGCCTAAAACCCCCATTGGGCTACCCACACAGTAGCCTGAAACCATTGTGAATGGCAATGCTGATTGCCAAAAGCAACCTAGAACTGTGGGGAATTCATTTTCTTAAATCCCAAAAATGGTTGCATTACCAGTACTCACCACTATCAGAAAGCCGGCGTTTTAAAACAACACCAGACATTTGTGTAAAACTGAATAAATGAACCCAAAGCAGGCCAAAGAAAGACTTACTGAGAGGTGGATACAATGTAAAGTTATATTCTGAAGTGATTTGAAGGTTTATAACAAGACTGGCTGAGCTCTGCAGGTCTGCAGCGGCTTAAACTGAAACTGGATTTAAAATTACCAAAAATCGAAATGTGTAAATAAACTGAGGGACAGACTTGTGACTGCCACATAGTTTGTCACTGTTACAATGTCATAGTTTTGAACTTAGAATCAGCATTCTAGCTGCATGTGTAAAAATTGTTAGTTTTATTTGAATGCAGAAAACTGGGGAACAAAAAGTGACATTTTACCTGAAACCTGGCTTAAGGAAACTGGAATTCTGCCAGACAGCTACCCCCGACAGGAGTGGGGGCTTGCCCAACAAATGCATTCCCAGGCCTGGCTGCATTCTGTTGCTCCGGCCAAAAGGAGTTCACACACTCTCTGATTGAATTACCAGGGGATTGCAAGAAACTAAAGAAAGGGCCCAGGCAGATGGTTTATTTGGGTAGTCGTAAATGGCTTCCTTTTGAACAAAGCCCTTCCTTGACTCAGGCAGATGGTTTATTAGGGGGGCTGTAAAATAGCTTCCTCTTGGCAGAAGCTGGGAGGGGCAGGGTCTCTGAGCTTGGCAGAAACTGGACAAACTGGTTTCTACACCATGTGGCCTGAAAAGACACACCCCTGTTGGCCAGAATATGATTCTAAGAAAGATGTATAACTCACAGTGCGGACTTGTCAAAATTATTTAAATGATACCATCATTCTTGTGAATTTTCTGTGCACGTTTTAAGACGCGTTGGGAATTTGTGTGATGTTCTGGGGCAAAACCCCGCTATTTATGGATACTACAGACTCTGTGTTTAAGCTAGAGATATGGGAATTTACTGGAGTATGTAAGGACAGGCCGTGTATATGTGTATAATTTTTAATGAAGAACCAAGGTTGCATAACCCACTAAAATCGAAAATAAGTTCCCATTTTTGAATGCAAGCCCTCAGGAAGAGGAGATTTCGAACAGAGTATACCTCATGTGATAGTTAATATGTACATGCAATGACAAACCACTATGTATTTGAGAAATGTGTATTTTGATCAAATATAGATTTGTGTGCAATTTGACAGGGGAGTGTCATTTCTGCAAGCCATTAAATGACATCATTCTGACACACAATCCTGCTCTCCAGTGAGAACGCAAAGAATTCTCCAACCTATCAGAACTCTGAAGGGGTTGGGCCTAGAAAGCTAGCCTCTCCACCCACTTTCAAAACACATAAAAAGAGACTGCTGGGACAGGTAGGGACATTCAATTCCATTTGCTGCAACGCGCTCTGCCGGACCACACAACATCCAGAAGATACTAGATCCAACACTTAGACTTTAAAACTCCAAAGAACTTGATTCAGAACTCAAAGCAAGGGCCTAAACCCACAAACTGAGAACTCTTCTCAGTAGGCCTCAGCATCCAGCAAACCTAACAGCGGTAGCAGCATCCAGGAGCCGTGCAGATCAGCGCTGGGTCCAGAGAAAGCAGTGCAGAAAGATCGAGAAGCAGTGCTGTACCCAGAGAAAGCAGAGCAGTATCCAGAACCAGAGGCCAGAGATCCAGAGTGACCCAGACCGATGTTAGCAGGACCAGAGAGCTGACCCAGATCACTGTGAAGTGCCGAGACCAGAACCGGAGTCCAGTCCAAAACCTGACCAGATCCGTGGCGAGGCCTATTTTAAAATATATTGTGAGTACCTAGCAGAACTGTGCAGAACCAATCTCTTAGTTAAAATAATCTAATCCAAACTATTTTAATATAACCAGAACTGCCTCCTAACTGTCACCTGTCATTTGCAAAGCTGTCACCTGTCATTTTATAGCTGCAAGCTGTAACCTGTCGCTTTGAACTTTTAAAATTTCAAATCCGAAAAACTACCTTTATTTAATCGTCCTTATCTCTGGAACCGTTTGGGCTAGGAACATGGTTTAACTTTCCTCTGAAAGCTTAGAATCTCAGCTTTTCAACAAGCTTAGAACCTCATACTTTTGCCGTAATGGTGATTCACGCATTCGCGAATTTTGCCGCGATTCGCGATTTGGTTAAAAATCCAGCCACGTGTGAAAACAGCAGCTTCCTTGCTTTACTTTGCCAAAAATTCGTTTAACCTGCTAGTTACTCCTAGACCCTTGCTAAAGTGAGCCTGAACTCATCCCAAGTATATTTCACTCACCCCGAACCTCCTAAAGGGAATTAAAACCATTTTCAGCATATTCTTCACTTCATTGCCAGCACATATAAAAGCATTTTGGGCCTGTGTTTCAAACTTCTGTAGTCTAAGCTTGCTGGGGTGAACTGAATTACATTTGATTGCATTTCTGAGAACTGTGTACTTTCCTTCCATTTCCTTGCATTGCATAAAGGGGGGGAGTGGATTACCAGAAGAAAGTGATTACATTGTTTTGTTGAAATCATATCAAGTTTTTTTTCTGTACTGCATTTTCATTCCACCTTGCATCCATTTGAAACCATAAAAGTATTGTTGCTATCTTATCCATCCTATAACCACTCATCATTGATTATAAAGAGGTGTGCTAGTGCCGGACTATCCATTATTGATTACTGCTCAGATTAAGTGTGATTTTCAATTATTAATTTATTATAAAGTGTGATATATATATATATTGTTTACATTATCAAATAAACCTTTTAAACTTGCAAAACAGAACTACTTCTTGGCTCAGTGGGGTCAGGGGGATTCCAAGAGAGGGGTGTTATATAGGGGAAGTCATCCAGAACTCATGAACTGGACATAAAGATATATCAATAAGGGTTTCCATTCAGTATCCCAGACTAGGCATTGACTTAGCTGTATTGTTGAATTGAATCCTCTTACAAATTGGGGGCTCGAGCCGGACGTTTGGGTTAGATCTATCACTTGTGCAGATTAATACAGCGTGCCAGCTGACTAGATACACATATCCGGTCGGATCACCACGCTGTGTTACGCTGTAAAGCACTCCTCAAAGGAACGCTCTAAGGAAAAGGTCTGTTTTGCAAAAATAAAATACAAACTTCTGTAAGTCAGGAAGGAACTCAAATTCCAGAATGACGACTTTGGTAGATATGAAAATAGCCAGAGAGCACTTCTTACATAAGCTATTTGTGAGAGGTGAGTGGACTCATCAGGACCAGACGGTCTGCTTGCAGGCAATCGCACCCCAGGTCACTGAAACAGGGTCAGATATATGGGGAGATCAGGGTCCCCTACATGTTGCCCTGAGTGAACTATATATGGCCCCTAAGGCCAAGGATGAGCACCACAAGATTGCCAGGGTAGCGGCATATTTATATTTACATATGGGAGCCATGCAGGACAAATGTGCTGAAGGCCAAGATCTGGCGAGTAGGCAACTGCTGGCATTACAGAAGGCCCAATCTTATCTGGACTCTTCTGAGCAGAGGCTGCACAGAAGCCAGGAGTCCGAAAATGAGAGTAGACAGCACATCATTAAAATAAAGAAGGATATGGATATCCTGCAACAGGAAAAGGTTGACCAGGATACCAGAATTCTGGCTTTGCAGAAGGAACGCCAAGACAGTTTGGACTCCCTACTGCAGAGCCAGAAAAAGCTGGAGCAACAGATCAATTTCAACAGGGCATGCACAGAGCAGGTAGCCACCCTGCAAATCCAACTAGACAGAGAGAAAGAGGAGAGCAATAAACTGATCCTGAAAGACCTGGATACCCAGGCAGAGTTTGATCAGGAGCGCCAGAAAGCTGGTTCCTTCCAAAGGCAAAGGGACGACCTGGCGCCACAAATTGAAGCTCTTGGTCAGGAAAGGGACACCTTAGGCCAGGAAGTCTGCCACTTAAAAAGGAAAATGGAAGAAAATCACCTGGCCCTCCAGGGACTGGGTGACCTCCAAAAAGAACACCAGAACTTGTTAGAGCACACCAGGAGGGTGGAGGATGCTCTGGCAAGAAAGGAGCAGGCCAATAGGGACACAGCTCAGGAGGTAACCCTCCTGCAGCAGAGACTGGCCCAGTACTCCAGGACCAATCAGGAGGCACAGAGAGAAAATAAGGCTCTCTGTCAGCACAATGATGGGCTCCAACAACAGGTAGCGATGCAGGAGCGACTGATAGAGTCTAGTAAGGCCTTCACTGAGTAACTGAAAGCACAGGCTCTTGCATTGCAACAGGGAGCAGAGGCGGATAGAGACCAGGTTCGCTCGGAAAGGGAAACTCCTGAGCATAACCTCAGGAGCCCTAGTACCAGAGGCCTTTATCTCTCTCAGTCCCTGGACTCTGCCACCCCCATGTCCCCTGGCGCACATGAGCACCGGGCCACAGGGATGGCAGATTACTATCCAGCCAGAAGCATGGGGCTCATAGTCCAGTACCACCCAGGTATGGAGGGGCGGGCATGTGGGTATGGGCACCCAAGCATAGTGCAATTTAGTGGGGAACCCCAGGAGAGTAGGCCCATTAAGGGCATCCTGAAAACCTCTTCCCAGTTAGGTCAGTGGGGGGGTACCCATCAAATCCTGGCAGCAAAGAGGAATCTGAAGACTCCTCTGAACGGTACAGGACACAGGAGACCAGGTCCCCACATTCTGCCAGCCACTCCCAGGCTCGCAGAATCCAGGAAAACCTGGAAGATCAGACAGGAACCTCTGGGAGCAGTGCCTCTCAGTCAGAGGATGAATGGACCAGGGTTACCCGAACCAAAAAGGCCAATAAGGCAAAAAGGGCCTTGCTTAAGGACCCATTGAAGCAAATAAAGGCAATAAGGAGTGTCATCACGCCTTATCACAAGAACGCCAAGTATTCTGTTTGGGAACACTTGGAGCTTTACGAGCAAATGATGGAGACTTTCCATTTGAAGGACAGCCAAAGCTGTATTCAATATGTAAAGTGGACCTTCTCACCAGAATACTCCAGTTTCTTTGCGGGGCTGTAGGACCAAAATCATTTAAGATGGTCCACCTATAAGGCAGCCATCTTGAAACATTTTTCTGTTCACAGAAATCCTCAAGAGGCTCGCAAGGCAGCCTACAATTTGCAATGTGGGGAGGATCAGGCCCCACAAGAATTCGTGCAAGAACTGAAACGTGCCTTTGCGCAGACCACCAGAAGGGTGCGCACAGACAGCAGAGAATTTGTCAATATATTCTTCCATGCCTTGCCCAAATATATAATGACCCAGCTCGTGAGAGATTTTCATGAGAAAAGATCTTTAGACTGGGTCATTGAACAGGCTACCCGGATCTATGAGGTGCAGAAGCCCATAGAAAATAAAAGCAATACCCAGAAAAATCCCAAAACCAACAGCACCCCTGCTGCTGCCAAGGTGGCAGAGGTAAAGGTCACCCCCGTTTTGGATTTGGAGATGGGGGGCCTAAAAACCTACCTGCACCTAATAAAACCGACCAATCCTGGGTTATGTGTGGACTCCTCCAGCCCAAGGGGGGGGATCCAGCCAAGCACCTGACCCGGGGAACTTCCCACCTAACTTAGCCCAGGAGGGCAGAAATTCTCCAAATCCTGGGCAGACCTTTTTCCCCAGGTATCCACCCAATTTCCAGCCCCAAAATCATCCATCCTTCTTTCCCCAATTCCCTGAGCCCAGACAACCTAATCCAGGAGAGGGGAGGCCAAGGGTGGAGGGGTACCAAAATCTTCCCAACCAGGGGTACTACCAGAGAAGGGATAGCTACCCTTCCCGGGATCAGCCCAGGGGAGAAAATAGAGCCCCGTATCAGCCTGAGCGGGTTTCCCAGTTAGAGCGCCAGGTCCAAAATATGGCACGGGATCTGGGTCACATACTGAGGGCTCAACTCTGGACCTGGTACTCCAGAACAATGATGGGGCAGCACCCAGATAACACACCGGTTCCCAGGGAGGAGGCACAAGGGGAAGGGGGGTGTAAAACCTTGGAGGAAGCTTCCTTCCCAACTTCTAAACAGCCCCTGGAAAACCAGGAACCGGAAACAAAATCTCCTGCCCCCGAATGCCTGCCTCCCAAGGAGCAGAGGGGGGGGTAGCAGAAACAAAGGACCCAAACAGACCCACTTTGTGGAGGAAGTAGAGGTCTTCCAATTGGAGGGAGAGGGATCCTCAGAAGATCCCGGGAAAAGGATCTTCTCCTTCAGAGATGGGGGAACTCCTCCCAAAGAAAAATGGGTCACAAGGGATTCCAATCCAGACTGGGGAGATATGGAGACTGAGCTACCGCCGCCCATCATCTCATCCCAGAACCCACAATACCAAAATCCCCTGGTTCAAACCCATCCGGATGACTGCCTCCAAAAAGGGCGGGCGGCCCAGAACCGGAACCAGGGGAACCCACAATGGCTCTGATCTCCAGTTGCCAACTTTTTCTTTCAGATTCCCAAGGCTCTCCACAGAATTCTGCCCAAATCTCTTCTCTCGCCATGTCCAAAACCAGAAAGTTAGCCCACCAGTTGTCCAAAAATGTGCATTATCTGTGCCCCCTTGAGGAGAAGGAGGGAAGATACTATGCCCCGGTACAAGTACAGGAGCAGGGTACAATTTTGGCACTGGTGGACACTGGATCCTAAGCTACCCTTCTGTCCAAAAGGGCCTTTGAGGAACTAAGCGCAGGAAGGGGGGAGAATTACCGAATTCCTCTCACCTCTCTTCCTGGACAACTGCAGAACTTTGACGGGAAGGAAATTCCCGTTGAGGGGACTGCAGACTTGGACATTAAAATTGGGCGACACAAGGTGAAACACCCGGTCATAGTAGTGACTCCAGAGGGCACCCCTTGTTTACTAGGGAATGACCTCCTGAGAAGGTTGTCACCCCTAATAGATTGTGTAAACAAGGTCCTCTGGACCCAGACTAGCCGACCAATAAAATTAAAACAGAGTGTCAACCATGTTAGCTTAAACGGCACCTGCCACATGGTTGAACAAAAATCTGACCAAGTAGAATTTCACTTCCAGAACAACCAAATTCCAGACGTGACAGTAATAGCAGTAGGACAACAGACTGGTGATGGGGGGTCCTCTCTATTTCTGAAAATCAACCTTCCTTCCAGTTTAAAGTGGTATTCCACACTGGAAGGAAACACCCTGAAATTCTTTACTAATCCACAATCGGAAACTCCCACTCCTATAGTCCAGAAAGATGTGAAATCAGCTCAGAGCCTGGCTGATATTCAGCAAATTGGTTAGCAGTTGTTCATCCCTGTTCAGTTAAATGATGGGAAGGACTCTGTTCTCGCTCGAGTGTGCGTGAACAATGGTAAGAGCTTCATCAGCGAAGCCATGTTCCGCCAACTCCCAAAAGATCCAGCCATTCCCACATTCAAACTGATAGACAAATGGGAAATGGACCTGGAAGCACCCAATTCCAAACATCTCCTGCCAAGCAGGTGTATGCTCAAAATCTCCATTGGCAACAAGAGCATAGTCCACAATTGTTGGGTCGTGCGAGACGTCACTGCCGCTTTTTACTTAGGCAGTGACATTCTCAATCGCTTTGCCATTAGTTTGGACCTAATAAACTTCAAAGCTTGGTCCTGATTAGCGGATAATCCCATGGGCTTTGATGATCCAGAAAAAGCATTTAGGTCAGCTCAATTGCTACCTTATGCAGTTGAAATTCAGATCAAAGAGGAAGTCACCATCCCAGAAAGGACCCGACAATTCTGCCTGGAAGTGAAAGCTAAAAGAGGACAACATTTGAAAAACCCTGATGCTTACATACATCTAAACGCTTCTCTCCAACAGCAAGGGTTGGGGGTAAACCCAACTCCATTAGTCAACATAGAACATGACACCATTCTAATAGAGGTGGATAACAGCGACTTAAAGAGTATTACTCTAGCCGCAGGCACCATTATTGGAATGGCGGTTGATGACCGACATTTTTCCATCAATTTAGGAAATGAACTGTTAGGACCAATCCCCAAGGACTGTTTTGACAGTGACAGTGATGACAATACAACACCAGACAGGATTTTTACCCGGCATGGGGGGAACTTCCTGATGTACACTTCCTGCCCCTATGGTAAGGAAGATGTGACTTGTGACTTCAGGAGGGATGAGGTGATTTTCCAGGTCCATGAGGGTTGCCTTTCCCACCTGAGGCCTCCAGTCCAAATCAGCACTCTGACCAGGGACTTCTCCACCCAGCCGGAGGAGGCCGCTGAGATAGCGAAACCAGAAGTCTTTCCAGGCTTCAGGCAGATGGTGGAAGAGAGAGTCAACCTAGCTGATGCCTGTGTGACTCTGGAACAAAAGCAAAAGTTGAAACAGGTTTTCTTGGATTTCCAAGATCTCTTTGCGGTAGACTCATATGACTGTGGTCGCACTGACATCCACACAACAACAATCCCCACAGACCCTGGCATGACCCCTGTGTTTGTGAAGCAATATCGCTTGCCTCTCGCATCAATGGAGTCCCTTACTGAAATAATTAAGAACCTTGAGTCCCGGGGAATAATCCGTCCAGTCCACAGCACCTTCAATAATCCGGTGCTGGGAATATTGAAGCCAACCGGCCAGTGGAGACGCTGCGCCAACCTCAGGGAGCTCAACAAACGGGTCCATACTTCCCGATGGCCTCTGCCCTACATTGAGCAAGTGCTGGCCCAGATCCAGGGGTCACAGGTATTCACTGCAATAGACCTGACCAATGGATACTGGACTGTGCCTGTCAGTAGGGAGGACCAATACAAGCTGGCTTTTACCTTTGGGGGCCAGCAGTACACATGGACCCGGACTCCCTTCGGATACCTCAACTCCGGCAATGAATTCAACATTTTCCTACACAAGGCCATGCCCGACCTGGGTGCAAGGGGTAACCTGGCTTATGTAGATGATGTCCTCATCAAAAGTTCATCTGTGGAGGAATACATAGCGGAGATCCGTTATGTTCTGACCCAGTTGAGGGCCGCCGGAGCAAAACTTTCCTTTCAGAAAGCACCGTGGTGTAGAACCCGTGTTAATTTCTTGGGGCATGAGATTACTCCTCAGGGTCTCTGTCGACAGGAAAAGAAAGTGGAACACTTCAGAAACTGAAAGACCCCACAACTCTGCGGGAACTAAGGAGCCTCCTTGGACTGACTAATTACAGCAGAAAGTTCATTGAGGGCTACGCAGAGATCACCAGACCCCTGATTCATCTCCTGAAGGCGGGGGGGTCAAGTGGGAATGGGGTCCAGAACAAGCCGAGGCAGTAAGACAACTCAAAAGAAGCCTCTCACAAGCGCCTTGCCTAGCTTACCCTGTCAGAAACAAGGAGTTCTTCCTGGAGACGGGGTTCTCTAATACGTGCTTGACGGCAGTATTATACCAAAAGCATGACAAGGTCAATAAAGTAATCTCCTATGCGAGCAAAACTTTATCCTCTGTGGAGGAAAAATTCAACGATTGTGAGAAGGCACTCCTGGCAACGGTGTGGGCATTGAAGAATTACCGCCCGTTTATCCAGGGGGAACACATCATAGTGGAGACTCCACACCAGCCTCTGCAATATCTCCAAAGTGACAGAATCCGGGCCGGAAATGTGAGTAATTCCCGAATTACTTCCTGGATTCTGTCAATGCAAGGCTTTCCTGTGGAGGTCCGATATGGCCAAAACAAGAAGAGTCCCCTCGCGCAAGGTCTGGCTGACTTGCATGATTGTGCCAGAGAAAACTGTCTCGAGGACGAAAGTCTAAAAATCAAGGACAACACGGAGGCATACCTTAATTCCCCACACAAAGTCTTTGAAGAGGACAAGTGTGAGGGAATGCCCACTGTCTATGTGGATGGATGCTCTTACCATGTTGACAACAACGGGGAGAAAGAACTGGTGGCCGGCGTAGGGAATGCATGGGTGAATGAGTCCCCAGAACCCTCCGCTGGATACAAAATTGGTCCCCGAAGTAGTCAGGTGGCAGAATTGATGGCTGTGCATCAGGCCATCCTCACTGCTGTCCAGCATCAACTCCACGAACTGGTCATAATCACAGATTCGGATTATGTACGGAACGGGTTCGTGGAGCACCTGGTTAATTGGAAAACCAGAGGCATGTTATGTGCTAACAACAAACCCTTGAAACATGGGAAGTTGATCCAAAACATTGATGATCTGGTCACATCGAATGGGATGACTATCTACTGGAAAAAGATCAAGGGTCATTCCAAAGTAGAGGGACCAGACAAAACTGGAAATGACTTAGCTGATCAGCTGGCCAAAACCCGGGCCATCTAAGGGGATCTAATCGAAATAGAGTCCCTGTTGGGGGAAATCCAGGTCACTGCTATCACTAGGTCCCAGACAAATGCTCACAATGATATTTCAACTGCCCAATGGAGCAAGGAGACCCCTGATGCTGATTTGATTACAGCTCAGAAGGGGGATCCAATTATTGGTAACTTTTACCAACACCTTGAGGACCCTGAGAACTTTCCCCTGACGGATACCGATTACATTGGGAAAGAGGACCTAAGAGTGTTGATGAAATGTCCAAAAATGTTCCGGATCCAAGACGGTTTGTTGGTAAGGAAATCCAAAGCTGGCCACGATCAGTGGCTGGTTCCTACCTCATTCCGAAGCCTGTTGTTAAGTCAAGCCCATGATGCGGCCACCGCAGGTCATAGGGGGTTTCACACAACATTGGAAATCTTAAAAGAGGTTGCATACTGGCCACACATGGGGCAGGACCTCGGCCAATACTTGAAGGGGTGTCTTGTGTGTGCACAATGTCAGCCTTCATCCCTCACGCACCGTGCGCCTCTCCAAAAGAGGGGGATGACACTGCCATGGTCAGATTTGCAAATCGACTTTGTAGGCCCTGTAATCCGCTCATCTAGAGGAAACAAGTACATGTTGACCGTTACATGCTTGTTTACCAAGTGGGTGGAATGTCTCCCAGCCCCAAATTGCAAGACAGAAACAGCAGCTGCCCTGATGATTAACCACATCTTTTCCCGTTTTGGTCTACCTCAAAGGATTGAGTCAGACAGAGGTAGCCACTTCACCAGTGAAGTAATGACAAAGATGTGGGAGATACTGGGGGTCAAGAGAAAGCTACACATTGCTTACAGGCCAGCTTCTTCTGGAGCAGTGGAACGCTACAACCGGACAATTGTGAGCATCTTAAAAAAGTTTGTGGCAGATTCTGGGCCAAGTTGGGATATCCGATTACCTCTGGTCCTAATGGCCATCAGATCTACCCCTTCATCTGCAACCAAATTGTCACCATTTGAGTTGATGACTGGACGCAAGATGGTGCTTCCTCAGCATTTGCTCTACAGAACCCATGAGCAAATGTTGATAAATGCCTCCACAACTCATGAGTATGTGGAGAATTTAAGGAAACACCTTCAACATGCTTTTGCCTATGCTCAGCGGAATCTAGAAAGATCAGCCGAGAGTATGAAGACCCACTATGACCTGAAAACTTCCAGGAAGGAATATCAGGTGGGGGACCGGGTCTATCTATACAATTTCCAAAGGAACCAGGCCAAACAGCAAAAATGTTTGCCTACATGGAAGGGACCCTTTGAGATTATAGACAAGATCTCCCCTGTGGCCTACAAGATCTGCATCCCCAAAGGCGGTTTGGCAGAGGGGGAAGACAAGTGGGTACATATAAATCAGCTAAAGTGTTGCCATCCCAGGCACACTCTGCAACAACTGGAGGAATCCTCTGGAATCCTAGAGGGTACTGTCTCAGATTAATTCAGTTCTAACTTAAAATATCCTACATATCGCCTATCAAATTCTGAGTTTCTCAATGTGGGTGTTTTGGTTTTTGAATGCAAAAAGAAATGTGCATGTTCATATGTTTTGACTATAAATTTATATGCCACCCCACTATATCAATGGTGGGGGAAAAATATCTATGAATAGGTATTGCCGCTCTTCCTTTGTCGTCCTAGGAGAAAGAAAACCTGGAGACTGGCCAAGGAGGACGATCCGGAGACCGGGAGCAGAGACGCAAGGGGCCCGGGGTACCGCCCAATATTCCCATCAGGACCGGCGAGGAGAACCGATCGATCCGACCGGATGGAGAAAAAGATGCTGAACTGTGCCATCTACCAGAAGAAGAAGAGGAGAACATCCCAGATCTTGCGAATTCCATCAGTGAAACAGAATGGCCATCGCAAGAGGGGGGCTTGTGGGATGTTTTTACCCATGCATCCGATCCCTACCACAAAAACTGTGCAGTCTGGCATGGAAAACATCATGATGGCCAGAGCTTCCCGGAAAATGCACAGGGAAATGCATGAAGAATAGGCTGCCACCTATTTTTGCCGATGTTATGGGCACAGAAGGGCACTGCCTAAAACCCCCATTGGGCTACCCACACAGTAGCCTGAAACCATTGGGAATGGCAATGCTGATTGCCAAAAGCAACCTAGAACTGTGGGGAATTCATTTTCTTAAATCCCAAAAATGGTTGCATTACCAGTACTCACCACTATCAGAAAGCCGGCGTTTTAAAACAACACTAGACATTTGTGTAAAACTGAATAAATGAACTCAAAGCAGGCCAAAGAAAGACTTACTGAGAGGTAGATACAATGTAAAGTTATATTCTGAAGTGATTTGAAGGTTTGTAACAAGACTGGCTGAGCTCTGCAGGTCTGCAGCGGCTTAAACTGAAACTGGATTTAAAATTACAAAAAATTGAAATGTGTAAATAAACTGAGGGACAGACTTGTGACTGCCACATAGTTTGTCACTGTTAAAATGTCATAGTTTTGAACTTAGAATCAGCATTCTAGCTGCATGTGTAAAAATTGTTAGTTTTATTTGAATGCAGAAAACTGGGGAACAAAAAGTGACATTTTACCTGAAACCTGGCTTAAGGAAACTGGAATTCTGTCAGACAGCTACCCCCGACAGGAGTGGGGGCTTGCCAACAAATGCATTCCCAGGCCTGGCTGCATTCTGTTGCTCCGGCCAAAAGGAGGTCACACACTCTCTGATTGAATTACCAGGGGATTGCAAGAAACTAAAGAAAGGGCCCAGGCAGATGGTTTATTTGGGTAGTCATAAATGGCTTCCTTTTGAACAAAGCCCTTCCTTGACTCAGGCAGATGGTTTATTAGGGGGGCTGTAAAATAGGTTCCTCTTGGCAGAAGCTGGGAGGGGCAGGGTCTCTGAGCTTGGCAGAAACTGGATAAACTGGTTTCTACACCATGTGACCTGAAAAGACACACCCCTGTTGGCCAGAATATGATTCTAAGAAAGATGTATAACTCACAGTGCGGACTTGTCAAAATTATTTAAATGATACCATAATTCTTGTGAACTTTCTGTGCACGTTTTAAGACGCGTTGGGAATTTGTGTGATGTTCTGGGGCAAAACCCCGCTATTTATGGATACTACAGACTCTGTGTTTAAGCTAGAGACATGGGAATTTACTGGAGTATGTAAGGACAGGCCGTGTATATGTGTATAATTTTTAATGAAGAACCAAGGTTGCATAACCCACTAAAATCGAAAATAAGTTGCCATTTTTGAATGCAAGCCCTCAGGAAGAGCAGAGTTTGAACAGAGTATACCTCATGTGATAGGTAATATGTACATGCAATGACAAACCACTATGTATTTGAGAAATGTGCATTTTGATCAAATATAGATTTGTGTGCAATTTGACAGGGGAGTGTCATTTCTGTAAGCCATTAAATGACATCATTCTGACACACAATCCTGCTCTCCAGTGAGAACGCAAAGAATTCTCCAACCTATCAGAACTCTGAAGGGGTTGGGCCTAGAAAGCTAGCCTCTCCACCCACTTTCAAAACACATAAAAAGAGACTGCTGGGACAGGTAGGGACATTCAATTCCATTTGCTGCAACGCGCTCTGCCGGACCACACAACATCCAGAAGATACTAGATCCAACACTTAGACTTTAAAACTCCAAAGAACTTGATTCAGAACTCAAAGCAAGGGCCTAAACCCACAAACTGAGAACTCTTCTCAGTAGGCCTCAGCATCCAGCCAACCTAACAGCGGTAGCAGCATCCAGGAGCCGTGCAGATCAGCGCTGGGTCCAGAGAAAGCAGTGCAGAAAGATCCAGAAGCAGTGCTGTACCCAGAGAAAGCAGAGCAGTATCCAGAACCAGAGGCCAGAGATCCAGAGTGACCCAGACCGCTGTTAGCAGGACCAGAGAGCTGACCCAGATCACTGTGAAGTGCCAAGACCAGAACCGGAGTCCAGTCCAAAACCTGACCAGATCCGTGGCGAGGCCTATTTTAAAATATATTGTGAGTACCTAGCAGAACTGTGCAGAACCAATCTCTTAGTTAAAATAATCTAATCCAAACTATTTTAATCTAACCAGAGCTGCCTCCTAACTGTCACCTGTCATTTGCAAAGCTGTCACCTGTCATTTTCTAGCTGCAAGCTGTAACCTGTCGCTTTGAACTTTTAAAATTTCAAATCCGAAAAACTACCTTTATTTAATCATCCGTATCTCTGGAACCGTTTGGGCTAGGAACATGGTTTAACTTTCCTCTGAAAGCTTAGAATCTCAGCTTTTCAAAAAGCTTAGAACCGACTTGCTACTCCTCATACTGTTGCCGTAATCGTGATTCACACATTCGCGAATTTTGCCGCGATTCGCGATTTGGTTAAAAATCCAGCCACGTGTGAAAACAGCAGCTTCCTTGCTTTCCTTTGCCAAAAATTTGTTTAACCTGCTAGTTACTCCTAGATCCTTGCTAAAGTGAGCCTGAACTCATCCCAAGTATATTTCACTCACCCTGAACCTCCTAAAGGGAATTAAAACCATTTTCAGCATATTCCTCACTTCATTGCCAGCACATATAAAAGCATTTTGGGCCTGTGTTTCAAACTTCTGTAGTCTAAGCTTGCTGGGGTGAACTGAATTACATTTGATTGCATTTCTGAGAACTGTGTGCTTTCCTTCCATTTCCTTGCATTGCATAAAGGGGGGAGTGGATTACCAGAAGAAAGTGATTACATTGTTTTGTTGAAATCATATCAAGTTTTTTTTCTGTACTGCATTTTCATTCCGCCTTACATCCATTTGAAACCATAAAAGTATTGTTGCTATCTTATCCATCCTATAACCACTCATCATTGATTATAAAGAAGTGTGCTAGTGCCGGACTATCCATTATTGATTACTGCTCAGATTAAGTGTGATTTTCAATTATTAATTTATTATAAAGTGTGATATATATATATATATATATATATATATATATATATATATATATATATATATATATATATTGTTTAAATTATCAAATAAACCTTTTAAACTTGCAAAACAGAACTACTTCTTGGCTCAGTGGGGTCAGGGGGATTCCAAGAGAGGGGTGTTATATAGGGGTAGTCATCCAGAACTCATGAACTGGACATAAAGATATATCAATAAGGGTTTCCATTCAGTATCCCAGACTAGGCATTGACTTAGCTGTAGTGTTGAATTGAATCCTCTTACAAATTGGGGTCTCGAGCCGGACGTTTGGGTTACACATATCCGGTCGGATCACCACGCTGTGTTACGCTGTAAAGCACTCCTCAAAGGAACGCTCTAAGGAAAAGGTCTGTTTTGCAAAAATAAAATACAAACTTCTGTAAGTCAGGAAGGAACTCAAATTCCAGAATAACGACCTTGGTAGATATGAAAATAGCCAGAGAGCACTTCTTACATAAGCTATTTGTGAGAGGTGAGTGGACTCATCAGGACCAGACGGTCTGGTTGCAGGCAATCGCACCCCAGATCACTGAAACAGGGTCAGATATATGGGGAGATCAGGGTCCCCTACATGTGGCCCTGAGTGAACTATATATGGCCCCTAAGGCCAAGGATGAGCACCACAAGATTGCCAGGGTAGCGGCATATTTATATTTACATATGGGAGCCATGCAGGACAAATGTGCTGAAGGCCAAGATCTGGCGAGTAGGCAACTGCTGGCATTACAGAAGGCCAAATCTTATCTGGACTCTTCTGAGCAGAGGCTGCACAGAAGCCAGGAGTCCGAAAATGAGAGTAGACAGCACATCATTAAAATAAAGAAGGATATGGATATCCTGCAACAGGAAAAGGCTGACCAGGATACCAGAATTCTGGCTTTGCAGAAGGAACGCCAAGACAGTTTGGACTCCCTACTGCAGAGCCAGAAAAAGCTGGAGCAACAGATCAATTTCAACAGGGCATGCACAGAGCAGGTAGCCACCCTGCAAATCCAACTAGACAGAGAGAAAGAGGAGAGCAATAAACTGATCCTGAAAGACCTGGATACCCAGGCAGAGTTTGATCAGGAGCGCCAGAAAGCTGGCGCTTTCCAAAGGCAAAGGGACGACCTGGCGCCACAAATTCAAGCTCTTGGTCAGGAAAGGGACACCTTAGGCCAGGAAGTCTGCCACTTAAAAAGGAAAATGGAAGAAAATCACCTGGCCCTCCAGGGACTGGGTGACCTCCAAAAAGAACACCAGAACTTGTTAGAGCACACCAGGAGGGTGGAGGATGCTCTGGCAAGAAAGGAGCAGGCCAATAGGGACACAGCTCAGGAGGTAACCCTCCTGCAGCAGAGACTGGCCCAGTACTCCAGGACCAATCAGGAGGCACAGAGAGAAAATAAGGCTCTCTGTCAGCACAATGATAGGCTCCAACAACAGGTAGCGATGCAGAAGCGACTGATAGAGTCTAGTAAGGCCTTCACTGAGGAACTGAAAGCACAGGCTCTTGCATTGCAACAGGGAGCAGAGGCGGATAGAGACCAGGTTCGCTGGGAAAGGGAAACTCCTGAGCATAACCTCAGGAGCCCTAGTACCAGAGGCCTTTATCTCTCTCAGTCCCTGGACTCTGCCACCCTCATGTCCCCTGGCGCACATGAGCACCGGGCCACAGGGATGGCAGATTACTATCCAGCCAGAAGCATGGGGCTCATAGGCCAGTACCACCCAGGTATGGAGGGGCGGGCATGTGGGTATGGGCACCCAAGCACAGTGCAATTTAGTGGGGAACCCCAGGAGAGTAGGCCCATTAAGGGCATCCTGAAAACCTCTGCCCAGTTAGGTCAGTGGGGGGGTACCCATCAAATCCTGGCAGCAAAGAGGAATCTGAAGACTCCTCTGAACGGTACAGGACACAGGAGACCAGGTCCCCACATTCTGCCAGCCACTCCCAGGCTCGCAGAATCCAGGAAAACCTGGAAGATCAGACAGGAACCTCTGGGAGCAGTGCCTCTGAGTCAGAGAATGAATGGACCAGGGTTACCCGAACCAAAAAGGCCAATAAGGCAAAAAGGGCCTTGCTTAAGGACCCATTGAAGCAAATAAAGGCAATAAGGAGTGTCATCACGCCTTATCACAAGAACGCCAAGTATTCTGTTTGGGAACACTTGGAGCTTTACGAGCAAATGATGGAGACTTTCCATTTGAAGGACAGCCAAAGCTGTATTCAATATGTAAAGTGGACCTTCTCACCAGAATACTCCAGTTTCTTTGCGGGGCTGGAGGACCAAAATCATTTAAGATGGTCCACCTATAAGGCAGCCATCTTGAAACATTTTTCTGTTCACAGAAATCCTCAAGAGGCTCGCAAGGCAGCCTACAATTTGCAATGTGGGGAGGATCAGGCCCCACAAGAATTCGTGCAAGAACTGAAACGTGCCTTTGCGCAGACCACCAGAAGGGTGCGCACAGACAGCAGAGAATTTGTCAATATATTCTTCCATGCCTTGCCCAAATATATAATGACCCAGCTCGTGAGAGATTTTCATGAGAAAAGATCTTTAGACTGGGTCATTGAACAGGCTACCAGGATCTATGAGGTGCAGAAGCCCATAGAAAATAAAAGCAATACCCAGAAAAATCCCAAAACCAACAGCACCCCTGCTGCTGCCAAGGTGGCAGAGGTAAAGGTCACCCCGTTTTGGATTTGGAGATGGGGGGCCTAAAAACCTACCTGCACCTAATAATTCACAGCCCAGAAGGCCCTCGGGCTAGTCACAGACAGGGAGTCGAGGAGGTAGTCCCACAAATGGGGTCCCCCGCTCCCCTGACTATGTAAGTCCCCGCTATAAGGGAAACCGACCAATCCTGGGTTATGTGTGGACTCCTCCAGCCCAAGGGGGGGGATCCAGCCAAGCACCTGACCCGGGGAACTTCCCACCCAACTTCCCCCAGGAGGGCAGAAATTCTCCAAATCCTGGGCAGAACTTTTTCCCCAGGTATCCACCCAATCCAGCCCCAAAATCATCCATCCTTCTTTCCCCAATTCCCTGAGCCCAGACTACCTAATCTGGGAGAGGGGGGGCCAAGGGTGGAGGGGTACCAAAATCTTCCCAACCAGGGGTACTACCAGAGAAGGGATAGCTACCCTTCCCGGGATCAGCCCAGGGGAGAAAATAGAGCCCCGTATCAGCCTGAGCGGGTTTCCCAGTTAGAGCGCCAGGTCCAAAATATGGCACGGGATCTGGGTCACATACTGAGGGCTCAACAGAACCCTCAGATGAGCGTGCCACCGCAGAATGCCCCAAACTCTGGACCTGGTACTCCAGAACAATGACGGGGGCAGCACCCCGATAACACACCGGTTCCCAGGGAGGAGGCACAAGGGGAAGAGGGGTGTAAAACCTTGGAGGATGCTTCCTTCCCATCTTCTAAACAGCCCCTGGAAAACCAGGAACCGGAAACAAAATCTCCTGCCCCTGAATGCCTGCCTCCCAAGGAGCAGAGGGGGGTAGCAGAAACAAAGGACCCAAACGGACCCACTTTGTGGAGGAAGTAGAGGTCTTCCAATTGGAGGGAGAGGGATCCTCAGAAGATCCCGGGAAAAGGATCTTCTCCTTCAGAGATGGGGAAACTCCTCCCAAAGAAAAATGGGTCACAAGGGATTCCAATCCAGACTGGGGAGATATGGAGACTGAGCTACCGCCGCCCATCATCTCATCCCAGAACCCACAATACCAAAATCCCCTGGTTCAAACCCATCCGGATGACTGCCTCCAAAAAGGGCGGGCGGCCCAGAACCGGAACCAGGGGAACCCACAATGGCTCTGATCTCCAGTTGCCAACTTTTTCTTTCAGATTCCCAAGGCTCTCCACAGAATTCTGCCCAAATCTCTTCTCTCGCCATGTCCAAAACCAGAAAGTTAGCCCACCAGTTGTCCAAAAATGTGCATTATCTGTGCCCCCTTGAGGAGAAGGAGGGAAGATACTATGCCCCGGTACAAGTACAGGGGCAGGGTACAATTTTGGCACTGGTGGACACTGGATCCCAAGCTACCCTTCTGTCCAAAAGGGCCTTTGAGGAACTAAACGCAGGAAGGGGGGAGAATTACCGAATTCCTCTCACCTCTCTTCCTGGGCAACTGCAGAACTTTGACGGGAAGGAAATTCCCGTTGAGGGGACTGCAGACTTGGACATTAAAATTGGGGGACACAAGGTGAAACACCCGGTCATAGTAGTGACTCCAGAGGGCACCCCTTGTTTACTAGGGAATGACCTCCTGAGAAGGTTGTCACCCCTAATAGATTGTGTAAACAAGGTCCTCTGGACCCAGACTAGCCGACCAATAAAATTAAAACAGAGTGTCAACCATGTTAGTTTAAACGGCACCTGCCACATGGTTGAACAAAAATCTGACCAAGTAGAATTTCACTTCCAGAACAACCAAATTCCAGACGTGACAGTAATAGCAGTAGGACAACAGACTGGTGATGGGGGGTCCTCTCTATTTCTGAAAATCAACCTTCCTTCCAGTTTAAAGTGGTATTCCACACTGGAAGGAAACACCCTGAAATTCTTTACTAATCCACAATCAGAAACTCCCACTCCTATAGTCCAGAAAGATGTGAAATCAGCTCAGAGCCTGGCTGATATTCAGCAAATTGGAGAGCAGTTGTTCATCCCTGTTCAGTTAAATGATGGGAAGGACTCTGTTCTCGCTCGAGTGTGCGTGAACGATGGTAAGAGCTTCATCAGCGAAGCCATGTTCCGCCAACTCCCAAAAGATCCAGCCATTCCCACATTCAAACTGATAGACAAATGGGGAATGGACCTGAAAGCACCCAATTCCAAACATCTCCTGCCAAGCAGGTGTATGCTCAAAATCTCCATTGGCAACAAGAGCATAGTCCACAATTGTTGGGTCGTGGGAGACGTCACTGCCGCTTTTTACTTAGGCAGTGACATTCTCAATCGCTTTGCCATTAGTTTGGACCTAATAAACTTCAAAGCTTGGTCCCGATTAGCGGATAATCCCATGGGCTTTGATGATCCAGAAAAAGCATTTAGGTCAGCTCAATTGCTACCTTATGCAGTTGAAATTCAGATCAAAGAGGAAGTCACCATCCCAGAAAGGACCCGACAATTCTCCCTGGAAGTGAAAGCTAAAAGAGGACAACATTTGAAAAACCCTGCTGTTACATACATCTAAATGCTTCTCTCCAACAGCAAGGGTTGGGGGTAAACCCAACTCCATTAGTCAACATAGAACATGACACCATTCTAATAGAGGTGGATAACAGCGACTTAAAGAGTATTACTCTAGCCGCAGGCACCATTATTGGAATGGCGGTTGATGACCGACATTTTTCCATCAATTTAGGAAATTAACTGTTAGGACCAATCCCCAAGGACTGTTTTGGCAGTGACAGTGATGACAATACAACACCAGACAGGATTTTTACCCGGCATGGGGGGAACTTCCTGGTGTACACTTCCTGCCCCTATGGTAAGGAAGATGTGACTTGTGACTTCAGGAGGGATGAGGTGATTTTCCAGGTCCATGAGGGTTGCCTTTCCCACCTGAGGCCTCCAGTCCAAATCAGCACTCTGACCAGGGACTTCTCCACCCAGCTGGAGGAGGCCGCTGAGATAGCGAAACCAGAAGTCTTTCCAGGCTTCAGGCAGATGGTGGAAGAGAGAGTCAACCTAGCTGATGCCTGTGTGACTCTGGAACAAAAGCAAAAGTTGAAACAGGTTTTCTTGGATTTCCAAGATCTCTTTGCGGTAGACTCATATGACTGTGGTCGCACTGACATCCACACAACAACAATCCCCACAGACCCTGGCATGACTCCTGTGTTTGTCAAGCAATATCGCTTGCCTCTCGCATCAATGGAGTCCCTTACTGAAATAATTAAGAACCTTGTGTCCCGGGGAATAATCCGTCCAGTCCACAGCACCTTCAATAATCCGGTGCTGGGAATATTGAAGCCAAACGGCCAGTGGAGACTCTGCGCCGACCTCAGGGAGCTCAACAAACGGGTCCATACTTCCCGATGACCTCTGCCCTACATTGACCAAGGGCTGGCCCAGATCCAGGGGTCACAGGTATTCACTGCAATAGACCTGACCAATGGATACTGGACTGTGCCTGTCAGTAGGGAGGACCAATACAAGCTGGCTTTTACCTTTGGGGGCCAGCAGTACACATGGACCCGGACTCCCTTCGGATACCTCAACTCCGGCAATGAATTCAACATTTTCCTACACAAGGCCATGCCCGACCTGGGTGCAAGGGGTAACCTGGCTTATGTAGATGATGTCCTCATCAAAAGTTCATCTGTGGAGGAATACATAGCGGAGATCCGTTATGTTCTGACCCAGTTGAGGGCCGCCGGAGCAAAACTTTCCTTTCAGAAAGCACCGTGGTGTAGAACCCGTGTTAATTTCGTGGGGCATGAGATTACTACTCAGGGTCTCTGTCGACAGGAAAAGAAAGTGGAACACTTCAGAAACTGAAAGACCCCACAACTTTGCGGGAACTAAGGAGCCTCCTTGGACTGACTAATTACAGCAGAAAGTTCATTGAGGGCTACGCAGAGATCACCAGACGCCTGATTCATCTCCTGAAGACGGGGGGGTCAAGTGGGAATGGGGTCCAGAACAAGCCGAGGCAGTAAGACAACTCAAAAGAAGCCTCTCACAAGCGCCTTGCCTAGCTTACCCTGTCAGAAACAAGGAGTTCTTCCTGGAGACGGGGTTCTCTAATACGTGCTTGATGGCAGTATTATACCAAAAGCATGACAAGGTCAATAAAGTAATCTCCTATGCGAGCAAAACGTTATCCTCTGTGGAGGAAAAATTCAACGATTGTGAGAATTCACTCCTGGCAACGGTGTGGGCATTGAAGAATTACCGCCCGTTTATCAAGGGGGAACACATCATAGTGGAGACTCCACACCAGCCTCTGCAATATCTCCAAAGTGACAGAATCCGGGCTGGAAATGTGAGTAATTCCCAAATTACTTCCTGGATTCTGTCAATGCAAGGCTTTCCTGTGGAGGTCCGATATGGCCAAAACAAGAAGAGTCCCCTCGCGCAAGTTCTGGCTGACTTGCATGATTGTGCCAGAGAAAACTGTCTCGAGGACGAAAGTCTAAAAATCAAGGACAACACGGAGGCATACCTTAATTCCCCACACAAAGTCTTTGAAGAGGACAAGTGTGAGGGAATGCCCACTGTCTATGTGGATGGATGCTCTTACCATGTTGACAACAACGGGGAGAAAGAACTGGTGGCCGGCGTAGGGAATGCATGGGTGAATGAGTCCCCAGAACCCTCCGCTGGATACAAAATTGGTCCCCGAAGTAGTCAGGTGGCAGAATTGATGGCTGTGCATCAGGCCATCCTCACTGCTGTCCAGCATCAACTCCACGAACTGGTCATAATCACAGATTCGGATTATGTACGGAACGGGTTCGTGGAGCACCTGGTTAATTGGAAAACCAGAGGCATGTTATGTGCTAACAACAAACCCTTGAAACATGGGAAGTTGATCCAAAACATTGATGATCTGGTCACATCGAATGGGATGACCATCTACTGGAAAAAGATCAAGGGTCATTCCAAAGTAGAGGGACCAGACAAAACTGGAAATGACTTAGCTGATCAGCTGGCCAAAACCGGGGCCATCCAAGGGGATCTAATCGAAATAGAGTCCCTGTTGGGGGAAATCCAGGTCACTGCTATCACTAGGTCCCAGACAAATGCTCACAATGATCTTTCAACTGCCCAATGGAGCAAGGAGACCCCTGATGCTGATTTGATTACAGCTCAGAAGGGGGATCCAATTATTGGTAACTTTTACCAACACCTTGAGGACCCTGAGAACTTTCCCCTGACGGATACCGATTACATTGGGAAAGAGGACCTAAGAGTGTTGATGAAATGTCCAAAAATGTTCCGGATCCAAGACGGTTTGTTGGTAAGGAAATCCAAAGCTGGCCACGATCAGTGGCTGGTTCCTACCCCATTCCGAAGCCTGATGTTAAGTCACGCCCATGATGCGGCCGCCACCGGTCATAGGGGGTTTCACACAACATTGGAAATCTTAAGAGAGGTTGCATTCTGGCCACACATGGGGCAGGACCTCGACCAATACTTGAAGGGGTGTCTTTTGTGTGCACAATGTCAGCCTTCATGCCTCACACACCGTGCGCCTCTCCAAAAGAGGGGGATGGCACTGCCATGGTCAGATTTGCAAATAGACTTTGTAGGCCCTGTAATCCGCTCATCTAGAGGAAACAAGTACATGTTGACCGTTACATGCTTGTTTACCAAGTGGGTGGAATGTCTCCCAGCCCCAAATTGCAAGGCAGAAACAGCAGCTGCCCTGATGATTAACCACATCTTTTCCCGTTTTGGTCTACCTCAAAGGATTGAGTCAGACAGAGGTAGCCACTTCACCAGTGAAGTAATGACAAAGATGTGGGAGATACTGGGGGTCAAGAGAAAGCTACACATTGCTTACAGGCCAGCTTCTTCTGGAGCAGTGGAACGCTACAACCGGACAATTGTGAGCATCTTAAAAAAGTTTGTGGCAGATTCTGGGCCAAGTTGGGATATCCGATTACCTCGGGTCCTAATGGCCATCAGATCTACCCCTTCATCTGCAGCCAAGTTGTCACCATTTGAGTTGATGACTGGACGCAAGATGGTGCTTCCTCAGCATTTGCTCTACAGAACCCATGAGCAAACGTTGATAAATGCCTCCACAACTCATGAGTATGTGGAGAATTTAAGGAAACACCTTCAACATGCTTTTGCCTATGCTCAGCGGAATCTAGAAAGATCAGCCGAGAGTATGAAGACCCACTATGACCTGAAAACTTCCAGGAAGGAATATCAGGTGGGGGACCGGGTCTATCTATACAATTTCCAAAGGAACCAGGCCAAACAGCAAAAATGTTTGCCTACATGGAAGGGACCCTTTGAGATTATAGACAAGATCTCCCCTGTGGCCTACAAGATCCGCATCCCCAAAGGCGGTTTGTCAGAGGGGGAAGACAAGTGGGTACATATAAATCAGCTAAAGTGTTGCCATCCCAGGCACACTCTGCAACAACTGGAGGAATCCTCTGGAATCCTAGAGGGTACTGTCTCAGATTAATTCAGTTCTAACTTAAAATATCCTACATATCGCCTATCAAATTCTGAGTTTCTCAATGTGGGTGTTTTGGTTTTTGAATGCAAAAAGAAATGTGCATGTTCATATGTTTTGACTATAAATGTATATGCCACCCCACTATATCAATGGTGGGGGAAAAATATCTATGAATAGGTATTGCCGCTCTTCCTTTGTCGTCCTAGGAGAAAGAAAACCTGGAGACTGGCCAAGGAGGACGATCCGGAGACCGGGAGCAGAGACGCAAGGGGCCCGGGGTACCGCCCAATATTCCCATCAGGACCGGCAAGGAGAACCGATCGATCCGACCGGATGGAGAAAAAGATGCTGAACTGTGCCATCTACCAGAAGAAGATGAGGAGAACATCCCAGATCTTGCGAATTCCATCAGTGAAACAGAATGGCCATCACAAGAGGGGGGCTTGTGGGATGTTTTTACCCATGCATCCAAGCCCTATCACAAAAGCTGTGCAGTCCTGGCATGGAAAACATCATGATGGCCAGAGCTTCCCGGAAAATGCACAGGGAAATGCATGAAGAATAGGCTGCCACCCATTTTTGCCGATGTTATGGGCACAGAAGAGCACTGCCTAAAACCCCCATTGGGCTACCCACAAAGTAGCCTGAAACCATTGGGAATGGCAATGCTGATTGCCAAAAGCAACCTAGAACTGTGGGGAATTCATTTTCTTAAATCCCAAAAATGGTTGCATTACCAGTACTCACCACTATCAGAAAGCCGGCGTTTTAAAACAACACCAGACATTTGTGTAAAACTGAATAAATGAACCCAAAGCAGGCCAAAGAAAGACTTACTGAGAGGTGGATACAATGTAAAGTTATATTCTGAAGTGATTTGAAGGTTTATAACAAGACTGGCTGAGCTCTGCAGGTCTGCAGCGGCTTAAACTGAAACTGGATTTAAAATTACCAAAAATTGAAATGTGTAAATAAACTGAGGGACAGACTTGTGACTGCCACATAGTTTGTCACTGTTAAAATGTCATAGTTTTGAACTTAGAATCAGCATTTTAGCTGCATGTGTAAAAATTGTTAGTTTTATTTGAATGCAGAAAACTGGGGAACAAAAAGTAACATTTTCCCTGAAACCTGGCTTAAGGAAACTGGAATTCTGCCAGACAGCTACCCCCGACAGGAATGGGGGCTTGCCCAACAAATGCATTCCCAGGCCTGGCTGCATTCTGTTGCTCCGGCCAAAAGGAGGTCACACACTCTCTGATTGAATTACCAGGGGATTGCAAGAAACTAAAGAAAGGGCCCAGGCAGATGGTTTATTTGGGTAGTCATAAATGGCTTCCTTTTGAACAAAGCCCTTCCTTGACTCAGGCAGATGGTTTATTAGGGGGGCTGTAAAATAGGCTCCTCTTGGCAGAAGCTGGGAGGGGCAGGGTCTCTGAGCTTGGCAGAAACTGGATAAACTGGTTTCTACACCATGTGACCTGAAAGGACACACCCCTGTTGGCCAGAATATGATTCTAAGAAAGATGTATAACTCACAGTGCGACTTGTCAAAATTATTTAAATGATACCATAATTCTTGTGAATTTTCTGTGCACGTTTTAAAACGCGTTGGGAATTTGTGTGATGTTCTGGGGCAAACCCCCGCTATTTATGGATACTACAGACTCTGTGTTTAAGCTAGAGACATGGGAATTTACTGGAGTATGTAAGGACAGGCCGTGTATATGTGTATAATTTTTAATGAAGAACTAAGGTTGCATAACCCACTAAAATCGAAAATAAGTTGCCATTTTTGAATGCAAGCCCTCAGGAAGAGCAGAGTTTGAACAGAGTATACCTCATGTGACAGGTAATATGTACATGCAATGACAAACCACTATGTATTTTGATCAAATATAGATTTGTGTGCAATTTGACAGGGGAGTGTCATTTCTGTAAGCCATTAAATGACATCATTCTGACACACAATCCTGCTCTCCAGTGAGAACGCAAAGAATTCTCCAACCTATCAGAACTCTGAAGGGGTTGGGCCTAGAAAGCTAGCCTCTCCACCCACTTTCAAAACACATAAAAAGAGACTGCTGGGACAGGTAGGGACATTCAATTCCATTTGCTGCAACGCGCTCTGCCGGACCACACAACATGCAGAAGATACTAGATCCAACACTTAGACTTTAAAACTCCAAAGACTTGATTCAGAACTCAAAGCAAGGGCCTAAACCCACAAACTGAGAACTCTTCTCAGTAGGCCTCAGCATCCAGCAAACCTAACAGCGGTAGCAGCATCCAGGAGCCGTGCAGATCAGCGCTGGGTCCAGAGAAAGCAGTGCAGAAAGATCCAGAAGCAGTGCTGTACCCAGAGAAAGCAGAGCAGTATCCAGAACCAGAGCCAGAGATCCAGAGTGACCCAGACCGCTGTTAGCAGGACCAGAGAGCTGACCCAGATCACTGTGAAGTGCCAAGACCAGAACCGGAGTCCAGTCCAAAACCTGACCAGATCCGTGGCGAGGCCTATTTTAAAATATATTGTGAGTACCTAGCAGAACTGTGCAGAACCAATCTATTAGTTAAAATAATCTAATCCAAACTATTTTAATCTAACCAGAGCTGCCTCCTAACTGTCACCTGTCATTTGCAAAGCTGTCACCTGTCATTTTCTAGCTGCAAGCTGTAACCTGTCGCTTTGAACTTTTAAAATTTCAAATCCGAAAAACTACCTTTATTTAATCGTCCGTATCTCTGGAACCGTTTGGGCTAGGAACAAGGTTTAACTTTCATCAGCTTTTCAACAAGCTTAGAACCGACTTGCTACTCCTCATACTGTTGCCGTAATCGTGATTCACACATTCGCGAATTTTGCCGCGATTCGCGATTTGGTTAAAAATCCAGCCACGTGTGAAAACAGCAGCTTCCTTGCTTTCCTTTGCCAAAAATTTGTTTAACCTGCTAGTTACTCCTAGATCCTTGCTAAAGTGAGCCTGAACTCATCCCAAGTATATTTCACTCACCCTGAACCTCCTAAAGGGAATTAAAACCATTTTCAGCATATTCCTCACTTCATTGCCAGCACATATAAAAGCATTTTGGGCCTGTGTTTCAAACTTCTGTAGTCTAAGCTTGCTGGGGTGAACTGAATTACATTTGATTGCATTTCTGAGAACTGTGTGCTTTCCTTCCATTTCCTTGCATTGCATAAAGGGGGGAGTGGAATACCAGAAGAAAGTGATTACATTGTTTTGTTGAAATCATATCAAGTTTTTTTTCTGTACTGCATTTTCATTCCGCCTTACATCCATTTGAAACCATAAAAGTATTGTTGCTATCTTATCCATCCTATAACCACTCATCATTGATTATAAAGAAGTGTGCTAGTGCCGGACTATCCATTATTGATTACTGCTCAGATTAAGTGTGATTTTCAATTATTAATTTATTATAAAGTGTGATATATATATATATATATATATATATATATATATATATATATATATATATATATATATATATATATATATATATTGTTTAAATTATCAAATAAACCTTTTAAACTTGCAAAACAGAACTACTTCTTGGCTCAGTGGGGTCAGGGGGATTCCAAGAGAGGGGTGTTATATAGGGGTAGTCATCCAGAACTCATGAACTGGACATAAAAATATATCAATAAGGGTAAGGGTTTCCATTCAGTATCCCAGACTAGGCATTGACTTAGCTGTAGTGTTGAATTGAATCCTCTTACAAATTGGGGGCTCGAGCCGGCCGTTTGGGTTAGATCTATCACTTGTGCAGATTAATACAGCGTGCCAGCTGACCAGATACACATATCCGGTCGGATCACCACGCTGTGTTACGCTGTAAAGCACTCCTCAAAGGAACGCTCTAAGGAAAAGGTCTGTTTTGCAAAAATAAAATACAAACTTCTGTAAGTCAGGAAGGAACTCAAATTCCAGAATGACGACCTTGGTAGATATGAAAATAGCCAAAGAACACTTCTTACATAAGCTATTTGTGAGAGGTGAGTGGACTCATCAGGACCAGACGGTCTGGTTGCAGGCAATCGCACCCCAGATCACTGAAACAGGGTCAGATATATGGGGAGATCAGGGTCCCCTACATGTGGCCCTGAGTGAACTATATATGGCCCCTAAGGCCAAGGATGAGCACCACAAGATTGCCAGGGTAGCGGCATATTTATATTTACATATGGGAGCCATGCAGGACAAATGTGCTGAAGGCCAAGATCTGGCGAGTAGGCAACTGCTGGCATTACAGAAGGCCCAATCTTATCTGGACTCTTCTGAGCAGAGGCTGCACAGAAGCCAGGAGTCCAAAAATGAGAGTAGACAGCACATCATTAAAATAAAGAAGGATATGGATATCCTGCAACAGGAAAAGGCTGACCAGGATACCAGAATTCTGGCTTTGCAGAAGGAACGCCAAGACAGTTTGGACTCCCTACTGCAGAGCCAGAAAAAGCTGGAGCAACAGATCAATTTCAACAGGGCATGCACAGAGCAGGTAGCCACCCTGCAAATCCAACTAGACAGAAAGAAAGAGGAGAGCAATAAACTGATCCTGAAAGACCTGGATACCCAGGCAGAGTTTGATCAGGAGCGCCAGAAAGCTGGTGCCTTCCAAAGGCAAAGGGACGACCTGGCGCCACAAATTCAAGCTCTTGGTCAGGAAAGGGACACCTTAGGCCAGGAAGTCTGCCACTTAAAAAGGAAAATGGAAGAAAATCACCTGGCCCTCCAGGGACTGGGTGACCTCCAAAAAGAACACCGGAACTTGTTAGAGCACACCAGGAGGGTGGAGGATGCTCTGGCAAGAAAGGAGCAGGCCAATAGGGACACAGCTCAGGAGGTAACCCTCCTGCAGCAGAGACTGGCCCAGTACTCCAGGACCAATCAGGAGGCACAGAGAGAAAATAAGGCTCTCTGTCAGCACAATGATAGGCTCCAACAACAGGTAGCGATGCAGGAGCGATTGATAGAGTCTAGTAAGGCCTTCACTGAGGAACTGAAAGCACAGCCTCTTGCATTGCAACAGGGAGCAGAGGCGGATAGAGACCAGGTTCGCTGGGAAAGGGAAACTCCTGAGCATAACCTCAGGAGGCCTAGTACCAGAGGCCTTTATCTCTCTCAGTCCCTGGACTCTGCCACCCCCATGTCCCCTGGCGCACATGAGCACCGGGCCACAGGGATGGCAGATTACTATCCAGCCAGAAGCATGGGGCTCATAGGCCAGTACCACCCAGGTATGGAGGGGCGGGCATGTGGGTATGGGCACCCAAGCACAGTGCAATTTAGTGGGGAACCCCAGGAGAGTAGGCCCATTAAGGGCATCCTGAAAACCTCTGCCCAGTTAGGTCAGTGGGGGGGGTACCCATCAAATCCTGGCAGCAAAGAGGAATCTGAAGACTCCTCTGAACGGTACAGGACACAGGAGACCAGGTCCCCACATTCTGCCAGCCACTCCCAGGCTCGCAGAATCCAGGAAAACCTGGAAGATCAGACAGGAACCTCTGGGAGCAGTGCCTCTGAGTCAGAGGATGAATGGACCAGGGTTAACCGAACCAAAAAGGCCAATAAGGCAAAAAGGGCCTTGCTTAAGGACCCATTGAAGCAAATAAAGGCAATAAGGAGTGTCATCACGCCTTATCACAAGAACGCCAAGTATTCTTTTTGGGAACACTTGGAGCTTTACGAGCAAATGATGGAGACTTTCCATTTGAAGGACAGCCAAAGCTGTATTCAATATGTAAAGTGGACCTTCTCACCAGAATACTCCAGTTTCTTTGCGGGGCTGGAGGACCAAAATCATTTAAGATGGTCCACCTATAAGGCAGCCATCTTGAAACATTTTTCTGTTCACAGAAATCCTCAAGAGGCTTGCAAGGCAGCCTACAATTTGCAATGTGGGGAGGATCAGGCCCCACAAGAATTTGTGCAAGAACTGAAAAGTGCCTTTGCGCAGACCACCAGAAGGGTGCGCACAGACAGCAGAGAATTTGTCAATATATTCTTCCATGCCTTGCCCAAATATATAATGACCCAGCTCGTGAGAGATTTTCATGAGAAAAGATCTTTAGACTGGGTCATTGAACAGGCTACCCGGATCTATGAGGTGCAGAAGCCCATAGAAAATAAAAGCAATACCCAGAAAAATCCCAAAACCAACAGCACCCCTGCTGCTGCCAAGGTGGCAGAGGTAAAGGTCACCCCCGTTTTGGATTTGGAGATGGGGGGCCTAAAAACCTACCTGCACCTAATAATTCACAGCCCAGAAGGCCCTCGGGCTAGTCACAGACAGGGAGTCGAGGAGGTAGTCCCACAAATGGGGTCCCCCGCTCCCCTGACTATGTAAGTCCCCGCTATAAGGGAAACCGACCAATCCTGGGTTATGTGTGGACTCCTCCAGCCCAAGGGGGGGGATCCAGCCAAGCACCTGACCCGGGGAACTTCCCACCTAACTTCCCCCAGGAGGGCAGAAATTCTCCAAATCCTGGGCAGAACTTTTTCCCCAGGTATCCACCCAATTTCCAGCCCCAAAATCATCCATCCTTCTTTCCCCAATTCCCTGAGCCCAGACAACCTAATCCGGGAGAGGGGAGGCCAAGGGTGGAGGGGTACCAAAATCTTCCCAACCAGGGGTACTACCAGAGAAGGGATAGCTACCCTTCCCGGGATCAGCCCAGGGGAGAAAATAGAGCCCCGTATCAGCCTGAGCGGGTTTCCCAGTTAGAGCGCCAGGTCCAAAATATGGCACGGGATCTGGGTCACATACTGAGGGCTCAACAGAACCCTCAGATGAGCGTGCCACCGCAGAATGCCCCAAACTCTGGACCTGGTACTCCAGAACAATGACGGGGGCAGCACCCCGATAACACACCGGTTCCCAGGGAGGAGGCACAAGGGGAAGGGGGGTGTAAAACCTTGGAGGAAGCTTCCTTCCCATCTTCTAAACAGCCCCTGGAAAACCAGGAACCGGAAACAAAATCTCCTGCCCCTGAATGCCTGCCTCCCAAGGAGCAGAGAGGGGGTAGCAGAAACAAAGGACCCAAACAGACCCACTTTGTGGAGGAAGTACAGGTCTTCCAATTGGAGGGAGAGGGATCCTCAGAAGATCCCGGGAAAAGGATCTTCTCCTTCAGAGATGGGGGAACTCCTCCCAAAGAAAAATGGGTCACAAGGGATTCCAATCCAGACTGGGGAGATATGGAGACTGAGCTACCGCCGTCCATCATCTCATCCCAGAACCCACAATACCAAAATCCCCTGGTTCAAACCCATCCGGATGACTGCCTCCAAAAAGGGCGGGCGGCCCAGAACCGGAACCAGGGGAACCCACAATGGCTCTGATCTCCAGTTGCCAACTTTTTCTTTCAGATTCCCAAGGCTCTCCACAGAATTCTGCCCAAATCTCTTCTCTCGCCATGTCCAAAACCAGAATGTTAGCCCACCAGTTGTCTAAAAATGTGCATTATCGGTGCCCCTTTGAGGAGAAGGAGGGAAGATACTATGCCCCGGTACAAGTACAGGGGCAGGGTACAATTCTGGCACTGGTGGACACTGGATCCCAAGCTACCCTTCTGTCAAAAGGGCCTTTGAGGAACTAAACGCAGGAAGGGGGGAGAATTACCGAATTCCTCTCACCTCTCTTCCTGGACAACTGCAGAACTTTGACGGGAAGGAAATTCCCGTTGAGGGGACTGCAGACTTGGACATTAAAATTGGGCGACACAAGGTGAAACACCCGGTCATAGTAGTGACTCCAGAGGGCACCCCTTGTTTACTAGGGAATGACCTCCTGAGAAGGTTGTCACCCCTAATAGATTGTGTAAACAAGGTCCTCTGGACCCAGACTAGCCGACCAATAAAATTAAAACAGAGTGTCAACCATGTTAGTTTAAACGGCACCTGCCACATGGTTGAACAAAAATCTGACCAAGTAGAATTTCACTTCCAGAACAACCAAATTCCAGACGTGACAGTAATAGCAGTAGGACAACAGACTGGTGATGGGGGGTCCTCTCTATTTCTGAAAATCAACCTTCCTTCCAGTTTAAAGTGGTATTCCACACTGGAAGGAAACACCCTGAAATTCTTTACTAATCCACAATCAGAAACTCCCACTCCTATAGTCCAGAAAGATGTGAAATCAGCTCAGAGCCTGGCTGATATTCAGCAAATTGGAGAGCAGTTGTTCATCCCTGTTCAGTTAAATGATGGCAAGGACTCTGTTCTCGCTCGAGTGTGCGTGAACGATGGTAAGAGCTTCATCAGCGAAGCCATGTTCCGCCAACTCCCAAAAGATCCAGCCATTCCCACATTCAAACTGATAGACAAATGGGAAATGGACCTGGAAGCACCCAATTCCAAACATCTCCTGCCAAGCAGGTGTATGCTCAAAATCTCCATTGGCAACAAGAGCATAGTCCACAATTGTTGGGTCGTGCGAGACGTCACTGCTGCTTTTTACTTAGGCAGTGACATTCTCAATCGCTTTGCCATTAGTTTGGACCTAATAAACTTCAAAGCTTGGTCCCGATTAGCGGATAATCCCATGGTCTTTGATGATCCAGAAAAAGCATTTAGGTCAGCTCAATTGCTACCTTATGCAGTTGAAATTCAGATCAAAGAGGAAGTCACCATCCCAGAAAGGACCCGACAATTCTCCCTGGAAGTGAAAGCTAAAAGAGGACAACATTTGAAAAACCCTGATGCTTACATACATCTAAACGCTTCTCTCCAACAGCAAGGGTTGGGGGTAAACCCAACTCCATTAGTCAACATAGAACATGACACCATTCTAATAGAGGTGAATAACAGCGACTTAAAGAGTATTACTCTAGCCGCAGGCACCATTATTGGAATGGCGGTTGATGACCGACATTTTTCCATCAATTTAGGAAATGAACTGTTAGGACCATTCCCCAAGGACTGTTTTGACAGTGACAGTGATGACAATACAACACCAGACAGGATTTTTACCCGGCATGGGGGGAACTTCCTGGTGTACACTTCCTGCCCCTATGGTAAGGAAGATGTGACTTGTGACTTCAGGAGGGATGAGGTGATTTTCCAGGTCCATGAGGGTTGCCTTTCCCACCTGAGGCCTCCAGTCTGGAGGAGGCCGCTGAGATAGCGAAACCAGAAGTCTTTCCAGGCTTCAGGCAGATGGTGGAAGAGAGAGTCAACCTAGCTGATGCCTGTGTGACTCTGGAACAAAAGCAAAAGTTGAAACAGGTTTTCTTGGATTTCCAAGATCTCTTTGTGGTAGACTCATATGACTGTGGTCGCACTGACATCCACACAACAACAATCCCCACAGACCCTGGCATGACTCCTGTGTTTGTGAAGCAATATCGCTTGCCTCTCGCATCAATGGAGTCCCTTACTGAAATAATTAAGAACCTTGAGTCCCGGGGAATAATCCGTCCAGTCCACAGCACCTTCAATAATCCGGTGCTGGGAATATTGAAGCCAAACGGCCAGTGGAGACTCTGCGCCGACCTCAGGGAGCTCAAAAAACTGGTCCATACTTCCCGATGGCCTCTGCCCTACATTGACCAAGGGCTGGCCCAGATCCAGGGGTCACAGGTATTCACTGCAATAGACCTGACCAATGGATACTGGACTGTGCCTGTCAGTAGGGAGGACCAATACAAGCTGGCTTTTACCTTTGGGGGCCAGCAGTACACATGGACCCGGACTCCCTTCGGATACCTCAACTCCGGCAATGAATTCAACATTTTCCTACACAAGGCCATGCCCGACCTGGGTGCAAGGGGTAACCTGGCTTATGTAGATGATGTCCTCATCAAAAGTTCATCTGTGGAGGAATACATAGCGGAGATCCGTTATGTTCTGACCCAGTTGAGGGCCGCCGGAGCAAAACTTTCCTTTCAGAAAGCACCGTGTGTAGAACCCGTGTTAATTTCTTGGGGCATGAGATTACTCCTCAGGGTCTCTGTCGACAGGAAAAGAAAGTGGAACACTTCAGAAACTGAAAGACCCCACAACTCTGCGGGAACTAAGGAGCCTCCTTGGACTGACTAATTACAGCAGAAAGTTCATTGAGGGCTACGCAGAGATCACCAGACCCCTGATTCATCACCTGAAGGAGGGGGGGTCAAGTGGGAATGGGGTCCAGAACAAGCCGAGGCAGTAAGACAACTCAAAAGAAGCCTCTCACAAGCGCCTTGCCTAGCTTACCCTGTCAGAAACAAGGAGTTCTTCCTGGAGACGGGGTTCTCTAATACGTGCTTGACGGCAGTTTTATACCAAAAGCATGACAAGGTCAATAAAGTAATCTCCTATGTGAGCAAAACTTTATCCTCTGTGGAGGAAAAATTCAACGATTGTGAGAAGGCACTCCTGGCAACGGTGTGGGCATTGAAGAATTACCGCCCGTTTATCAAGGGGGAACACATCATAGTGGAGACTCCACACCAGCCTCTGCAATATCTCCAAAGTGACAGAATCCGGGCCGGAAATTTAGTAATTCCCGAATTACTTCCTGGATTCTGTCAATGCAAGGCTTTCCTGTGGAGGTCCGATATGGCCAAAACAAGAAGAGTCCCCTCGCGCAAGGTCTGGCTGACTTGCATGATTGTGCCAGAGAAAACTGTCTCGAGGACGAAAGTCTAAAAATCAAGGACAACACGGAGGCATACCTTAATTCCCCACACAAAGTCTTTGAAGAGGACAAGTGTGAGGGAATGCCCACTGTCTATGTGGATGGATGCTCTTACCATGTTGACAACAACGGGGAGAAAGAACTGGTGGCCGGCGTAGGGAATGCATGGGTGAATGAGTCCCCAGAACCCTCCGCTGGATACAAAATTGGTCCCCGAAGTAGTCAGGTGGCAGAATTGATGGCTGTGCATCAGGCCATCCTCACTGCTGTCCAGCATCAACTCCACGAACTGGTCATAATCACAGATTCGGATTATGTCCGGAACGGGTTCGTGGAGCACCTGGTTAATTGGAAAACCAGAGGCATGTTATGTGCTAACAACAAACCCTTGAAACATGGGAAGTTGATCCAAAACATTGATGATCTGGTCACATCGAATGGGATGACCATCTACTGGAAAAAGATCAAGGGTCATTCCAAAGTAGAGGGACCAGACAAAACTGGAAATGACTTAGCTGATCAGCTGGCCAAAACCGGGGCCATCCAAGGGGATCTAATCGAAATAGAGTACCTGTTGGGGGAAATCCAGGTCACTGCTATCACTAGGTCCCAGACAAATGCTCACAATGATCTTTCAACTGCCCAATGGAGCAAGGAGACCCCTGATGCTGATTTGATTACAGCTCAGAAGGGGGATCCAATTATTGGTAACTTTTACCAACACCTTGAGGACCCTGAGAACTTTCCCCTGACGGATACCGATTACATTGGGAAAGAGGACCTAAGAGTGTTGATGAAATGTCCAAAAATGTTCCGGATCCAAGACAGTTTGTTGGTAAGGAAATCCAAAGCTGGCCACGATCAGTGGCTGGTTCCTACCTCATTCCGAAGCCTGATGTTAAGTCACGCCCATGATGCGGCCGCCGCCGGTCATAGGGGGTTTCACACAACATTGGAAATCTTAAGAGAGGTTGCATTCTGGCCACACATGGGGCAGGACCTCGACCAATACTTGAAGGGGTGTCTTGTGTGTGCACAATGTCAGCCTTCATGCCTCACGCACCGTGCGCCTCTCCAAAAGAGGGGGATGGCACTGCCATGGTCAGATTTGCAAATAGACTTTGTAGGCCCTGTAATCCGCTCATCTAGAGGAAACAAGTACATGTTGACCGTTACATGCTTGTTTACCAAGTGGGTGGAATGTCTCCCAGTCCCAAATTGCAAGGCAGAAACAGCAGCTGCCCTGATGATTAACCACATCTTTTCCCGTTTTGGTCTACCTCAAAGGATTGAGTCAGACAGAGGTAGCCACTTCACCAGTGAAGTAATGACAAAGATGTGGGAGATACTGGGGGTCAAGAGAAAGCTACACATTGCTTACAGGCCATCTTCTTCTGGAGCAGTGGAATGCTACAACCGGACAATTGTGAGCATCTTAAAAAATTTTGTGGCAGATTCTGGGCCAAGTTGGGATATCCGATTACCTCTGGTCCTAATGGCCATCAGATCTACCCCTTCATCTGCAGCCAAATTGTCACCATTTGAGTTGATGACTGGACGCAAGATGGTGCTTCCTCAGCATTTGCTCTACAGAACCCATGAGCAAACGTTGATAAATGCCTCCACAACTCATGAGTATGTGGAGAATTTAAGGAAACACCTTCAACATGCTTTTGCCTATGCTCAGCGGAATCTAGAAAAATCAGCCGAGAGTATGAAGACCCACTATGACCTGAAAACTTCCAGGAAGGAATATCAGGTGGGGGACCGGGTCTATCTATACAATTTCCAAAGGAACCAGGCCAAACAGCAAAAATGTTTGCCTACATGGAAGGGGCCCTTTGAGATTATAGACAAGATCTCCCCTGTGGCCTACAAGATCCGCATCCCCAAAGGCGGTTTGGCAGAGGGGGAAGACAAGTGGGTACATATAAATCAGCTAAAGTGTTGCCATCCCAGGCACACTCTGCAACAACTGGAGGAATCCTCTGGAATCCTAGAGGGTACTGTCTCAGATTAATTCAGTTCTAACTTATAATATCCTACATATCGCCTATCAAATTCTGAGTTTCTCAATGTGGGTGTTTTGGTTTTTGAATACAAAAAGAAATGTGCATATTCATATGTTTTGACTATAAATTTATATGCCACCCCACTATATCAATGGTGGGGGAAAAATATCTATGAATAGGTATTGCCGCTCTTCCTTTGTCGTCCTAGGAGAAAGAAAACCTGGAGACTGGCCAAGGAGGACGATCCGGAGACCGGGAGCAGAGACGCAAGGGGCCCGGGGTACCGCCCAATATTCCCATCAGGACCGGCGAGGAGAACCGATCGATCCGACCGGATGGAGAAAGAGATGCTGAACTGTGCCATCTACCAGAAGAAGATGAGGAGAACATCCCAGATCTTGCGAATTCCATCAGTGAAACAGAATGGCCATCGCAAGAGGGGGGCTTGTGGGATGTTTTTACCCATGCATCCAAGCCCTATCACAAAAGCTGTGCAGTCCTGGCATGGAAAACATCATGATGGCCAGAGCTTCCCAGAAAATGCACAGGGAAATGCATGAAGAATAGGCTGCCACCCATTTTTGCCGATGTTATGGGCACAGAAGGGCACTGCCTAAAACCCCCATTGGGCTACCCACACAGTAGCCTGAAACCATTGGGAATGGCAATGCTGATTGCCAAAAGCAACCTAGAACTGTGGGGAATTCATTTTCTTAAATCCCAAAAATGGTTGCATTACCAGTACTCACCACTATCAGAAAGCCGGCGTTTTAAAACAACACCAGACATTTGTGTAAAACTGAATAAATGAACCCAAAGCAGGCCAAAGAAAGACTTACTGAGAGGTGGATACAATGTAAAGTTATATTCTGAAGTGATTTGAAGGTTTATAACAAGACTGGCTGAGCTCTGCAGGTCTGCAGCGGCTTAAACTGAAACTGGATTTAAAATTACCAAAAATTGAAATGTGTAAATAAACTGAGGGACAGACTTGTGACTGCCACATAGTTTGTCACTGTTAAAATGTCATAGTTTTGAACTTAGAATCAGCATTCTAGCTGCATATGTAAAAATTGTTAGTTTTATTTGAATGCAGAAAACTGGGGAACAAAAAGTGACATTTTACCTGAAACCTGACTTAAGGAAACTGGAATTCTGCCAGACAGCTACCCCCGACAGGAGTGGGGGCTTGCCCAACAAATGCATTCCCAGGCCTGGCTGCATTCTGTTGCTCCGGCCAAAAGGAGGTCACACACTCTCTGATTGAATTACCAGGGGATTGCAAGAAACTAAAGAAAGGGCCCAGGCAGATGGTTTATTTGGGTAGTCGTAAATGGCTTCCTTTTGAACAAAGCCCTTCCTTGACTCAGGCAGATGGTTTATTAGGGGGGCTGTAAAATAGGTTCCTCTTGGCAGAAGCTGGGAGGGGCAGGGTCTCTGAGCTTGGCAGAAACTGGATAAACTGGTTTCTACACCATGTGACCTGAAAAGACACACCCCTGTTGGCCAGAATATGATTCTAAGAAAGATGTATAACTCACAGTGCGGACTTGTCAAAATTATTTAAATGATACCATAATTCTTGTGAATTTTCTGTGCACGTTTTAAGACGCGTTGGGAATTTGTGTGATGTTCTGGGGCAAAACCCCGCTATTTATGGATACTACAGACTCTGTGTTTAAGCTAGAGACATGGGAATTTACTGGAGTATGTAAGGACAGGCCGTGTATATGTGTATAGTTTTTAATGAAGAACCAAGGTTGCATAACCCACTAAAATCGAAAATAAGTTGCCATTTTTGAATGCAAGCCCTCAGGAAGAGCAGAGTTTGAACAGAGTATACCTCATGTGATAGGTAATATGTACATGCAATGACAAACCACTATGTATTTGAGAAATGTGTATTTTGATCAAATATAGATTTGTGTGCAATTTGACAGGGGAGTGTCATTTCTGCAAGCCATTAAATGACATCATTCTGACACACAATCCTGCTCTCCAGTGAGAACGCAAAGAATTCTCCAACCTATCAGAACTCTGAAGGGGTTGGGCCTAGAAAGCTAGCCTCTCCACCCACTTTCAAAACACATAAAAAGAGACTGCTGGGACAGGTAGGGACATTCAATTCCATTTGCTGCAACGCGCTCTGCCGGACCACACAACATCCAGAAGATACTAGATCCAACACTTAGACTTTAAAACTCCAAAGAACTTGATTCAGAACTCAAAGCAAGGGCCTAAACCTACAAACTGAGAACTCTTCTCAGTAGGCCTCAGCATCCAGCAAACCTAACAGCGGTAGCAGCATCCAGGAGCCGTGCAGATCAGCGCTGGGTCCAGAGAAAGCAGTGCAGAAAGATCCAGAAGCAGTGCTGTACCCAGAGAAAGCAGAGCAGTATCCAGAACCAGAGGCCAGAGATCCAGAGTGACCCAGACCGCTGTTAGCAGGACCAGAGAGCTGACCCAGATCACTGTGAAGTGCCGAGACCAGAACCGGAGTCCAGTCCAAAACCTGACCAGATCCGTGGCGAGGCCTATTTTAAAATATATTGTGAGTACCTAGCAGAACTGTGCAGAACCAATCTCTTAGTTAAAATAATCTAATCCAAACTATTTTAATATAACCAGAACTGCCTCCTAACTGTCACCTGTCATTTGCAAAGCTGTCACCTGTCATTTTATAGCTGCAAGCTGTAACCTGTCGCTTTGAACTTTTAAAATTTCAAATCCGAAAAACTACCTTTATTTAATCGTCCGTATCTCTGGAACCGTTTGGGCTAGGAACATGGTTTAACTTTCCTCTGAAAGCTTAGAATCTCAGCTTTTCAACAAGCTTAGAACCTCATACTTTTGCCGTAATGGAGATTCACGCATTCGCGAATTTTGCCGCGATTCGCGATTTGGTTAAAAATCCAGCCACGTGTGAAAACAGCAGCTTCCTTGCTTTCCTTTGCCAAAAATTCGTTTAACCTGCTAGTTACTCCTAGATCCTTGCTAAAGTGAGCCTGAACTCATCCCAAGTATATTTCACTCACCCTGAACCTCCTAAAGGGAATTAAAACCATTTTCAGCATATTCCTCACTTCATTGCCAGCACATATAAAAGCAGTTTGGGCCTGTGTTTCAAATTTCTGTAGTCTAAGCTTGCTGGGGTGAACTGAATTACATTTGATTGTATTTCTGAGAACTGTGTGCTTCCTTCCATTTCCTTGCATTGCATAAAGGGGGGGAGTGGATTACCAGAAGAAAGTGATTACATTGTTTTGTTGAAATCATATCAAGTTTTTTTTCTGTACTGCATTTTCATTCCACCTTGCATCCATTTGAAACCATAAAAGTATTGTTGCTATCTTATCCATCCTATAACCACTCATCATTGATTATAAAGAAGTGTGCTAGTGCCGGACTATCCATTATTGATTACTGCTCAGATTAAGTGTGATTTTCAATTATTAATTTATTATAAAGTGTGATATATATATATTGTTTAAATTATCAAATAAACCTTTTAAACTTGCAAAACAGAACTGCTTCTTGGCTCAGTGGGGTCAGGGGGATTCCGAGAGAGGGGTGTTATATAGGGGTAGTCATCCAGAACTCATGAACTGGACATAAAGATATATCAATAAGGGTTTCCATTCAGTATCCCAGACTAGGCATTGACTTAGCTGTAGTGTTGAATTGAATCCTCTTACAAATTGGGGGCTCGAGCCGGAAGTTTGGGTTAGATCTATCACTTGTGCAGATTAATACAGCGTGCCAGCTGACCAGATACACATATCCGGTCGGATCACCACGCTGTGTTACGCTGTAAAGCACTCCCCAAAGGAACGCTCTAAGGAAAAGGTCTGTTTTGCAAAAATAAAATACAAACTTCTGTAAGTCAGGAAGGAACTCAAATTCCAGAATGACAACCTTGGTAGATTTGAAAATAGCCAGAGAGCACTTCTTACATAAGCTATTTGTGAGAGGTGAGTGGACTCATCAGGACCAGACGGTCTGGTTGCAGGCAATCGCACCCCAGATCACTGAAACAGGGTCAGATATATGGGGAGATCAGGGTCCCCTACATGTGGCCCTGAGTGAACTATATATGGCCCCTAAGGCCAAGGATGAGCACCACAAGATTGCCAGGGTAGCGGCATATTTATATTTACATATGGGAGCCATGCAGGACAAATGTGCTGAAGGCCAAGATCTGGCGAGTAGGCAACTGCTGGCATTACAGAAGGCCCAATCTTATCTGGACTCTTCTGAGCAGAGGCTGCACAGAAGCCAGGAGTCCGAAAATGAGAGTAGACAGCACATCATTAAAATAAAGAAGGATATGGATATCCTGCAACAGGAAAAGGCTGACCAGGATACCAGAATTCTGGCTTTGCAGAAGGAACGCCAAGACAGTTTGGACTCCCTCCTGCAGAGCCAGAAAAAGCTGGAGCAACAGATCAATTTCAACAGGGCATGCACAGAGCAGGTAGCCACCCTGCAAATCCAACTAGACAGAGAGAAAGAGGAGAGCAATAAACTGATCCTGAAAGACCTGGATACCCAGGCAGAGTTTGATCAGGAGCGCCAGAAAGCTGGTGCCTTCCAAAGGCAAAGGGACGACCTGGCGCCACAAATTCAAGCTCTTGGTCAGGAAAGGGACACCTTAGGCCAGGAAGTCTGCCACTTAAAAAGGAAAATGGAAGAAAATCACCTGGCCCTCCAGGGACTGGGTGACCTCCAAAAAGAACACCAGAACTTGTTAGAGCACACCAGGAGGGTGGAGGTTGCTCTGGCAAGAAAGAAGCAGGCCAATAGGGACACAGCTCAGGAGGTAACCCTCCTGCAGCAGAGACTGGCCCAGTACTCCAGGACCAATCAGGAGGCACAGAGAGAAAATAAGGCTCTCTGTCAGCACAATGATAGGCTCCAACAACAGGTAGCGATGCAGGAGCGACTGATAGAGTCTAGTAAGGCCTTCACTGAGGAACTGAAACCACAGGCTCTTGCATTGCAACAGGGAGCAGAGGCGGATAGAGACCAGGTTCGCTGGGAAAGGGAAACTCCTGAGCATAACCTCAGGAGCCCTAGTACCAGAGGCCTTTATCTCTCTCAGTCCCTGGACTCTGCCACCCCCATGTCCCCTGGCGCACATGAGCACCGGGCCACAGGGATGGCAGATTACTATCCAGCCAGAAGCATGGGGCTCATAGGCCAGTACCACCCAGGTATGGAGGGGCGGGCATGTGGGTATGGGCACCCAAGCACAGTGCAATTTAGTGGGGAACCCCAGGAGAGTAGGCCCATTAAGGGCATCCTGAAAACCTCTGCCCAGTTAGGTCAGTGGGGGGGGTACCCATCAAATCATGGCAGCAAAGAGGAATCTTGAAACATTTTTCTGTTCACAGAAATCCTCAAGAGGCTCGCAAGGCAGCCTACAATTTGCAATGTGGGGAGGATCAGGCCCCACAAGAATTCGTGCAAGAACTGAAACGTGCCTTTGCGCAGACCACCAGAAGGGTGCGCACAGACAGCAGAGAATTTGTCAATATATTCTTCCATGCCTTGCCCAAATATATAATGACCCAGCTCGTGAGAGATTTTCATGAGAAAAGATCTTTAGACTGGGTCATTGAACAGGCTACCCGGATCTATGAGGTGCAGAAGCCCATAGAAAATAAAAGCAATACCCAGAAAAATCCCAAAACCAACAGCACCCCTGCTGCTGCCAAGGTGGCAGAGGTAAAGGTCACCCCCGTTTTGGATTTGGAGATGGGGGGCCTAAAAACCTACCTGCACCTAATAATTCACAGCCCAGAAGGCCCTCGGGCTAGTCACAGACAGGGAGTCGAGGAGGTAGTGCCACAAATGGGGTCCCCCGCTCCCCTGACTATGTAAGTCCCCGCTATAAGGGAAACCGACCAATCCTGGGTTATGTGTGGACTCCTCCAGCCCAAAGGGGGGGATCCAGCCAAGCACCTGACCCGGGGAACTTCCCACCTAACTTCGCCCAGGAGGGCAGAAATTCTCCAAATCCTGGGCAGACCTTTTTCCCCAGGTATCCACCCAATTTCCAGCCCCAAAATCATCCATCCTTCTTTCCCCAATTCCCTGAGCCCAGACAACCTAATCCAGGAGAGGGGAGGCCAAAGGTGGAGGGGTACCAAAATCTTCCCAACCAGGGGTACTACCAGAGAAGGGATAGCTACCCTTCCCGGGATCAGCCCAGGGGAGAAAATAGAGCCCCGTATCAGCCTGAGCGGGTTTCCCAGTTAGAGCGCCAGGTCCAAAATATGGCACGGGATCTGGGTCACATACTGAGGGCTCAACAGAACCCTCAGATGAGCATGCCACCGCAGAATGCCCCAAACTCTGGACCTGGTACTCCAGAACAATGACGGGGGCAGCACCCCGATAACACACCGGTTCCCAGGGAGGAGGCACAAGGGGAAGGGGGGTGTAAAACCTTGGAGGAAGCTTCCTTCCCAACTTCTAAACAGCCCCTGGAAAACCAGGAACCGGAAACAAAATCTCCTGCCCCTGAATGCCTGCCTCCCAAGGAGCAGAGGGGGGGGGTAGCAGAAACAAAGGACCCAAACAGACCCACTTTGTGGAGGAAGTACAGGTCTTCCAATTGGAGGGAGAGGGATCCTCAGAAGATCCCGGGAAAAGGATCTTCTCCTTCAGAGATGGGGGAACTCCTCCCAAAGAAAAATGGGTCACAAGGGATTCCAATCCAGACTGGGGAGATATGGAGACTGAGCTACCGCCGCCCATCATCTCATCCCAGAACCCACAATACCAAAATCCCCTGGTTCAAATCCATCCGGATGACTGCCTCCAAAAAGGGCGGGGCGGCCCAGAACTGGAACCAGGGGAACCCACAATGGCTCTGATCTCCAGTTGCCAACTTTTTCTTTCAGATTCCCAAGGCTCTCCACAGAATTCTGCCCAAATCTCTTCTCTCGCCATGTCCAAAACCAGAAAGTTAGCCCACCAGTTGTCCAAAAATGTGCATTATCTGTGCCCCCTTGAGGAGAAGGAGGGAAGATACTATGCCCCGGTACAAGTACAGGGGCAGGGTACAATTTTGGCACTGGTGGACACTGGATCCCAAGCTACCCTTCTGTCCAAAAGGGCCTTTGAGGAACTAAACGCAGGAAGGGGGGAGAGTTACCGAATTCCTCTCACCTCTCTTCCTGGACAACTGCAGAACTTTGACGGGAAGGAAATTCCCGTTGAGGGGACTGCAGACTTGGATATTAAAATTGGGCGACACAAGGTGAAACACCCGGTCATAGTAGTGACTCCAGAGGGCACCCCTTGTTTACTAGGGAATGACCTCCTGAGAAGGTTGTCACCCCTAATAGATTGTGTAAACAAGGTCCTCTGGACCCAGACTAGCCGACCAATAAAATTAAAATAGAGTGTCAACCATGTTAGTTTAAACGGCACCTGCCACATGGTTGAACAAAAATCTGACCAAGTAGAATTTCACTTCCAGAACAACCAAATTCCAGACGTGACAGTAATAGCAGAAGGACAACAGACTGGTGATGGGGGGGTCCTCTCTATTTCTGAAAATCAACCTTCCTTCCAGTTTAAAGTGGTATTCCACACTGGAAGGAAACACCCTGAAATTTTTTACTAATCCACAATCAGAAACTCCCACTCCTATAGTCCAGAAAGATGTGAAATCAGCTCAGAGCCTGGCTGATATTCAGCAAATTGGAGAGCAGTTGTTCATCCCTGTTCAGTTAAATGATGGCAAGGACTCTGTTCTCGCTCGAGTGTGCGTGAACGATGGTAAGAGCTTCATCAGCGAAGCCATGTTCCGCCAACTCCCAAAAGATCCAGCCATTCCCACATTCAAACTGATAGACAAATGGGAAATGGACCTGGAAGCACCCAATTCCAAACATCTCCTGCCAAGCAGGTGTATGCTCAAAATCTCCATTGGCAACAAGAGCATAGTCCACAATTGTTGGGTCGTGCGAGACGTCACTGCCGCTTTTTACTTAGGCAGTGACATTCTCAATCGCTTTGCCATTAGTTTGGACCTAATAAACTTCAAAGCTTGGTCCCGATTAGCGGATAATCCCATGGGCTTTGATGATCCAGAAAAAGCATTTAGGTCAGCTCATTTGCTACCTTATGCAGTTGAAATTCAGATCAAAGAGGAAGTCACCATCCCAGAAAGGACCCGACAATTCTCCCTGGAAGTGAAAGCTAAAAGAGGACAACATTTGAAAAACCCTGATGCTTACATACATCTAAACGCTTCTCTCCAACAGCAAGGATTGGGGGTAAACCCAACTCCATTAGTCAACATAGAACATGACACCATTCTAATAGAGGTGGATAACAGCGACTTAAAGAGTATTACTCTAGCCGCAGGCACCATTATTGGAATGGCGGTTGATGACCGACATTTTTCCATCAATTTAGGAAATGAACTGTTAGGACCAATCCCCAAGGACTGTTTTGACAGTGACAGTGATGACAATACAACACCAGACAGGATTTTTACCCGGCATGGGGGGAACTTCCTGGTGTACACTTCCTGCCCCTATGGTAAGGAAGATGTGACTTGTGACTTCAGGAGGGATGAGGTGATTTTCCAGGTCCATGAGGGTTGCCTTTCCCACCTGAGGCCTCCAGTCCAAATCAGCACTCTGACCAGGGACTTCTCCACCCAGCTGGAGGAGGCCGCTGAGATAGCGAAACCAGAAGTCTTTCCAGGCTTCAGGCAGATGGTGGAAGAGAGAGTCAACCTAGCTGATGCCTGTGTGACTCTGGAACAAAAGCAAAAGTTGAAACAGGTTTTCTTGGATTTCCAAGATCTCTTTGCGGTAGACTCATATGACTGTGGTCGCACTGACATCCACACAACAACAATCCCCACAGACCCTGGCATGACTCCTGTGTTTGTGAAGCAATATCGCTTGCCTCTCGCATCAATGGAGTCCCTTACTGAAATAATTAAGAACCTTGAGTCCCGGGGAATAATCCGTCCAGTCCACAGCACCTTCAATAATCCGGTGCTGGGAATATTGAAGCCAAACGGCCAGTGGAGACTCTGCGCCGACCTCAGGGAGCTCAACAAACGGGTCCATACTTCCCGATGGCCTCTGCCCTACATTGACCAAGGGCTGGCCCAGATCCAGGGCTCACAGGTATTCACTGCAATAGACCTGACCAATGGATACTGGACTGTGCCTGTCAGTAGGGAGGACCAATACAAGCTGGCTTTTACCTTTGGGGGCCAGCAGTACACATGGACCCGGACTCCCTTCGGATACCTCAACTCCGGCAATGAATTCAGCATTTTCCTACACAAGGCCATGCGCGACCTGGGTGCAAGGGGTAACTTGGCTTATGTAGATGATGTCCTCATCAAAAGTTCATCTGTGGAGAAATACATAGCGGAGATCCGTTATGTTCTGACCCAGTTGAGGGCCGCCGGAGCAAAACTTTCCTTTCAGAAAGCACCGTGGTGTAGAACCCGTGTTAATTTCTTGGGGCATGAGATTACTCCTCAGGGTCTCTGTCGACAGGAAAAGAAAGTGGAACACTTCAGAAACTGAAAGACCCCACAACTCTGCGGGAACTAAGGAGCCTCCTTGGACTGACTAATTACAGCAGAAAGTTCATTGAGGGCTACGCAGAGATCACCAGACCCCTGATTCATCACCTGAAGGAGGGGGGGTCAAGTGGGAATGGGGTCCAGAACAAGCCGAGGCAGTAAGACAACTCAAAAGAAGCCTCTCACAAGCGCCTTGCCTAGCTTACCCTGTCAGAAACAAGGAGTTCTTCCTGGAGACGGGGTTCTCTAATACGTGCTTGACGGCAGTATTATACCAAAAGCATGACAAGGTCAATAAAGTAATCTCCTATGCGAGCAAAACTTTATCCTCTGTGGAGGAAAAATTCAACGATTGTGAGAAGGCACTCCTGGCAACGGTGTGGGCATTGAAGAATTACCGCCCGTTTATCCAGGGGTAACACATCATAGTGGAGACTCCACACCAGCCTCTGCAATATCTCCAAAGTGACAGAATCCGGGCCGGAAATGTGAGTAATTCCCGAATTACTTCCTGGATTCTGTCAATGCGAGGCTTTCCTGTGGAGGTCCGATATGGCCAAAACAAGAAGAGTCCCCTCGCACAAGGTCTGGCTGACTTGCATGATTGTGCCAGAGAAAACTGTCTCGAGGACGAAAGTCTAAAAATCAAGGACAACACGGAGGCATACCTTAATTCCCCACACAAAGTCTTTGAAGAGGACAAGTGTGAGGGAATGCCCACTGTCTATGTGGATGGATGCTCTTACCATGTTGACAACAACGGGGAGAAAGAACTGGTGGCCGGCGTAGGGAATGCATGGGTGAATGAGTCCCCAGAACCCTCCGCTGGATACAAAATTGGTCCCCGAAGTAGTCAGGTGGCAGAATTGATGGCTGTGCATCAGGCCATCCTCACTGCTATCCAGCATCAACTCCACGAACTGGTCATAATCACAGATTCGGATTATGTACGGAACGGGTTCGTGGAGCACCTGGTTAATTGGAAAACCAGAGGCATGTTATTTGCTAACAACAAACCCTTGAAACATGGGAAGTTGATCCAAAACATTGATGATCTGGTCACATCGAATGGGATGACCATCTACTGGAAAAAGATCAAGGGTCATTCCAAAGTAGAGGGACCAGACAAAACTGGAAATGACTTAGCTGATCAGCTGGCCAAAACCGGGGCCATCCAAGGGGATCTAATCGAAATAGAGTCCCTGTTGGGGGAAATCCAGGTCACTGCTATCACTAGGTCCCAGAGAAATGCTCACAATGATCTTTCAACTGCCCAATGGAGCAAGGAGACCCCTGATGCTGATTTGATTACAGCTCAGAAGGGGGATCCAATTATTGGTAAGTTTTACCAACACTTTGAGGACCCTGAGAACTTTCCCCTGACGGATACCGATTACATTGGGAAAGAGGACCTAAGAGTGTTGATGAAATGTCCAAAAATGTTCCGGATCCAAAACGGTTTGTTGGTAAGGAAATCCAAAGCTGGCCACAATCAGTGGCTGGTTCCTACCTCATTCCGAAGCCTAATGTTAAGTCACGCCCATGATGCGGCCACCGCCGGTCATAGGGGGTTTCACACAACATTGGAAATCTTAAGAGAGGTTGCATACTGGCCACACATGGGGCAGGACCTCGACCAATACTTGAAGGGGTGTCTTGTGTGTGCACAATGTCAGCCTTCATCCCTCACGCACCGTGCGCCTCTCCAAAAGAGGGGGATGACACTGCCATGGTCAGATTTGCAAATCGACTTTGTAGGCCCTGTAATCCGCTCATCTAGAGGAAACAAATACATGTTGACCGTTACATGCTTGTTTACCAAGTGGGTGGAATGTCTCCCAGCCCCAAATTACAAGGCAGAAACAGCAGCTGCCCTGATGATTAACCACATCTTTTTCCGTTTTGGTCTACCTCAAAGGATTGAGTCAGACAGAGGTAGCCACTTCACCAGTGAAGTAATGACAAAGATGTGGGAGATACTGGGGGTCAAGAGAAAGCTACACATTGCTTACAGGCCAGCTTCTTCTGGAGCAGTGGAATGCTACAACCGGACAATTGTGAGCATCTTAAAAAAGTTTGTGGCAGATTCTGGGCCAAGTTGGGATATCCGATTACCTCTGGTCCTAATGGCCATCAGATCTACCCCTTCATCTGCAACCAAATTGTCACCATTTGAGTTGATGACTGGACGCAAGATGGTGCTTCCTCAGCATTTGCTCTACAGAACCCATGAGCAAACGTTTATAAATGCCTCCACAACTCATGAGTATGTGGAGAATTTAAGGAAACACCTTCAACATGCTTTTGCCTATGCTCAGCGGAATCTAGAAAGATCAGCCGAGAGTATGAAGACCCACTATGACCTGAAAACTTCCAGGAAGGAATATCAGGTGGGGGACCGGGTCTATCTATACAATTTCCAAAGGAACCAGGCCAAACAGCAAAAATGTTTGCCTACATGGAAGGGACCCTTTGAGATTATAGACAAGATCTCCCCTGTGGCCTACAAGATCTGCATCCCCAAAGGCGGTTTGGAAGAGGGGGAAGACAAGTGGGTACATATAAATCAGCTAAAGTGTTGCCATCCCAGGCACACTCTGCAACAACTGGAGGAATCCTCTGGAATCCTAGAGGGTACTGTCACAGATTAATTCAGTTCTTACTTAAAATATCCTACATATCGCCTATCAAATTCTGAGTTTCTCAATGTGGGTGTTTTGGTTTTTGAATGCAAGAAGAAATGTGCATGCTCATATGTTTTGACTATAAATTTATATGCCACCGCACTATATCAATGGTGGGGGAAAAATATCTATGAATAGGTATTGCCGGTCTTCCTTTGTTGTCCTAGGAGAAAGAAAACCTGGAGACTGGCCAAGGAGGACGATCCGGAGACCGGGAGCAGAGACGCAAGGGGCACGGGGTACCGCCCAATATTCCCATCAGGACCGGCGAGGAGAACCGACCGATCCGACCGGATGGAGAAAAAGATGCTGAACTGTGCCATCTACCAGAAGAAGATGAGGAGAACATCCCAGATCTTGCGAATTCCATCAGTGAAACAGAATGGCCATCGCAAGAGGGGGGCTTGTGGGATGTTTTTACCCATGCATCCGAGCCCTACCACAAAAACTGTGCAGTCCTGGCATGGAAAACATCATGATGACCAGAGCTTCCCGGAAAATGCACAGAGAAATGCATGAAGAATAGGCTGCCACCCATTTTTGCCGATGTTATGGGCACAGAAGGGCACTGCCTAAAACCCCCATTGGGCTACCCACACAGTAGCCTGAAACCATTGGGAATGGCAATGCTGATTGCCAAAAGCAACCTAGAACTGTGGGGAATTCATTTTCTTAAATCCCAAAAATGGTTGCATTACCAGTACTCACCACTATCAGAAAGCCGGCGTTTTAAAACAACACCAGACGTTTGTGTAAAACTGAATAAATGAACCCAAAGCAGGCCAAAGAAAGACTTACTGAGAGGTGGATACAATGTAAAGTTATATTCTGAAGTGATTTGAAGGTTTATAACAAGACTGGCTGAGCTCTGCAGGTCTGCAGCGGCTTAAACTGAAACTGGATTTAAAATGACCAAAAATCGAAATGTGTAAATAAACTGAGGGACAGACTTGTGACTGCCACATAGTTTGTCACTGTTAAAATGTCCTAGTTTTGAACTTAGAATCAGCATTCTAGCTGCATGTGTAAAAATTGTTAGTTTTATTTGAATGCAGAAAACTGGGGAACAAAAAGTGACATTTTACCTGAAACCTGGCTTAAGGAAACTGGAATTCTGCCATACAGCTACCCCCGACAGGAGTGGGGGCTTGCCAAACAAATGCATTCCCAGGCCTGGCTGCATTCTGTTGCTCCAGCCAAAAGGAGGTCACACACTCTCTGATTGAATTACCAGGGGATTGCAAGAAACCAAAGAAAGGGCCCCGGCAGATGGTTTATTTGGGTAGTCGTAAATGGCTTCCTTTTGAACAAAGCCCTTCATTGACTCAGGCAGATGGTTTATTAGGGGGGCTGTAAAATAGGTTCCTCTTGGCAGAAGCTGGGAGGGGCAGGGTCTCTGAGCTTGGCAGAAACTGGATAAACTGGTTTCTACACCATGTGACCTGAAAAGACACACCCCTGTTGGCCAGAATATGATTCTAAGAAAGATGTATAACTCACAGTGCGGACTTGTCAAAATTATTTAAATGATACCATAATTCTTGTGAATTTTCTGTGCACGTTTTAAGACGCGTTGGGAATTTGTGTGATGTTCTGGGGCAAAACCCCGCTATTTATGGATACTACAGACTCTGTGTTTAAGCTAGAAACATGGGAATTTACTGGAGTATGTAAGGACAGGCCGTGTATATGTGTATAATTTTTAATGAAGAACCAAGGTTGCATAACCCACTAAAATCGAAAATAAGTTGCCATTTTTGAATGCAAGCCCTCAGGAAGAGCAGAGTTTGAACAGAGTATACCTCATGTGATAGGTAATATGTACATGCAATGACAAACCACTATGTATTTGAGAAATGTGTATTTTGATCAAATATAGATTTGTGTGCAATTTGACAGGGGAGTGTCATTTCTGCAAGCCATTAAATGACATCATTCTGACACACAATCCTGCTCTCCAGTGAGAACGCAAAGAATTCTCCAACCTATCAGAACTCTGAAGGGGTTGGGCCTAGAAAGCTAGCCTCTCCACCCACTTTCAAAACACATATAAAGAGACTGCTGGGACAGGTAGGGACATTCAATTCCATTTGCTGCAATGCGCTCTGCCGGACCACACAACATCCAGAAGATACTAGATCCAACACTTAGACTTTAAAACTCCAAAGAACTTGATTCAGAACTCAAAGCAAGGGCCTAAACCCACAAACTGAGAACTCTTCTCAGTAGGCCTCAGCATCCAGCAAACCTAACAGCGGTAGCAGCATCCAGGAGCCGTGCAGATCAGCGCTGGGTCCAGAGTAAGCAGTGCAGAAAGATCCAGAAGCAGTACTGTACCCAGAGAAAGCAGAGCAGTATTCAGAACCAGAGGCCAGAGATCCAGAGTGACCCAGACCACTGTTAGCAGGACCAGAGAGCTGACCCAGATCACTGTGAAGTGCCGAGACCAAAACCGGAGTCCAGTCCAAAACCTGACCAGATCTGTGGCGAGGCCTATTTTAAAATATATTGTGAGTACCTAGCAGAACTGTGCAGAACCAATCTCTTAGTTGAAATAATCTAAACCAAACTATTTTAATCTAACCAGAACTGCCTCCTAACTGTCACCTGTCATTTGCAAAGCTGTCACCTGTCATTTTCTAGCTGCAAGCTGTAACCCGTCGCTTTGAACTTTTAAAATTTCAAATCCGAAAAACTACCTTTATTTAATCGTCCGTATCTCTGGAACCGTTTGGGCTAGGAACATGGTTTAACTTTCCTCTGAAAGCTTAGAATCTCAGCTTTTCAACAAGCTTAATCCAGCCACGTGTGAAAACAGCAGCTTCCTTGCTTTCCTTTGCCAAAAATTTGTTTAACCTGCTAGTTACTCCTAGATCCTTGCTAAAGTGAGCCTGAACTCATCCCAAGTATATTTCACTCACCCTGAACCTCCTAAAGGGAATTAAAACCATTTTCAGCATATTCCTCACTTCATTGCCAGCACATATAAAAGCATTTTGGGCCTGTGTTTCAAACTTCTGTAGTCTAAGCTTGCTGGGGTGAACTGAATTACATTTGATTGCATTTCTGAGAACTGTGTGCTTTCCTTCCATTTCCTTGCATTGCATAAAGGGGGGGAGTGGATTACCAGAAGAAAGTGATTACATTGTTTTGTTGAAATCATATCAAGTTTTTTTTTCTGTACTGCATTTTCATTCCACCTTGCATCCATTTGAAACCATAAAAGTATTGTTGCTATCTTATCCATCCTATAACCACTCATCATTGATTATAAAGAAGTGTGCTAGTGCCGGACTATCCATTATTGATTACTGCTCAGATTAAGTGTGATTTTCAATTATTAATTTATTATAAAGTGTGATGTATATATATATATATATATATATATATATATATATATATATATTGTTTAACTTATCAAATAAACCTTTTAAACTTGCAAAACAGAAATACTTCTTGGCTCAGTGGGGTCAGGGGGATTCCAAGAGAGGGGTGTTATATAGGGGTAGTCATCCAGAACTCATGAACTGGACATAAAGATATATCAATAAGGGTTTCCATTCAGTATCCCAGACTAGGCATTGACTTAGCTGTAGTGTTGAATTGAATCCTCTTACAAATTGGGGGCTCGAGCCGGCCGTTTGGGTTACACATATCCGGTCGGATCACCACGCTGTGTTACGCTGTAAAGCACTCCTCAAAGGAACGCTCTAAGGAAAAGGTCTGTTTTGCAAAAATAAAATACAAACTTCTGTAAGTCAGGAAGGAACTCAAATTCCAGAATGACGACCTTGGTAGATATGAAAATAGCCAGAGAGCACTTCTTACATAAGCTATTTGTGAGAGGTGAGTGGACTCATCAGGACCAGACGGTCTGGTTGCAGGCAATCGCACCCCAGATCACTGAAACAGGGTCAGATATATGGGGAGATCAGGGTCCCCTACATGTGGCCCTGAGTGAACTATATATGGCCCCTAAGGCCAAGGATGAGCACCACAAGATTGCCAGGGTAGCGGCATATTTATATTTACATATGGGAGCCATGCAGGACAAATGTGCTGAAGGCCAAGATCTGGCGAGTAGGCAACTGCTGGCATTACAGAAGGCCCAATCTTATCTGGACTCTTCTGAGCAGAGGCTGCACAGAAGCCAGGAGTCCAAAAATGAGAGTGCCGGACTATCCATTATTGATTACTGCTCAGATTAAGTGTGATTTTCAATTATTAATTTATTATAAAGTGTGATATATATATATATTGTTTAAATTATCAAATAAACCTTTTAAACTTGCAAAACAGAACTACTTCTTGGCTCAGTGGGGTCAGGGGGATTCCAAGAGAGGGGTGTTATATAGGGGTAGTCATCCAGAACTCATGAACTGAACATAAAGATATATCAATAAGGGTTTCCATTCAATATCCCAGACTAGGCATTGACTTAGCTGTAGTGTTGAATTGAATCCTCTTACAGTAAAGAAATGTGTAGGAGCGAGTCTGCACATGCAGTTAGAAAGAAGTATTCACTTTGACAGGGTGCCATCTGCCAAAGGCTGAAAGCATTATCTTTCTTCATTTTTAATATTAAACTTATGCCAGTAATTCACTGAAGGGAAGGTCTACTAATCAGGCCTTGTGCTAACCAGTCCCCTGACATCTACTGCTCTAGCTCTACAGTGGCACAAAGCAGGATCAAAGATCACCTGTGCATGAATGACAGCTGCTGGGTCACGGCGTCCCTGTAGGCAGAGGTGGCATTTCAACTGTCTGTGCCTCTGATCTAAATTCAAATGATTGTGGAATCTAGACACAATATGCAGTCTTAGACTCTGGTGGCACCTAACTCTAAATATAAGCTATGCCTGGTTTGGCCTGGTGTCTGCTAAAATCACACATTTATAAAGTCAAAACAATTTGATATCACACCAGTGTCAGCTTTTTGAGCAGAGACAGCTATGACAGGTGTGAATTAGTGTCTGGTCGGTCTTTCTCCACTACCGCCACATGGGACAATAGCCAGGACGCTGACCTTTGATTCACCATCATGATGGGTAACACCCTCCTCTCAGGGCACAGGAACCTCCCTGGTGGTCCCCTTGGAGCCATGCTTCAAAGGCAGCACTGACATAACAAAATCCTCCCTCACACAGGGTGCTAACCACTGGAATCCCTTTGAAGTCAGCAGGAAATGGAAGGGGTGTGCTTGGAGTGGCCAAAGAGGGATAGTAGGCCTGGAGAGGGGTCCCACTATCTTGGTTTCAATTAGGTCTCTCTTCCTTTTTTCTGTCCCCTCCATTTCCTGCCAGAAAGGTACTTTGAGTGTGATGTCATACTGCAAAAGCCACTTGTTAAAACAACAGGGATTGGACCACTTGCTGCAGGCTTGCTTTGGATCAATCCCCTGTAGCATTTTGCATTTAAAATGAGTGGCACCCCTCAATCTTTGATTCAACTTTGGACCATCAAGAGAAGAAGAAGGATACACTTTTCGACTTTTGTTGGGTGTGCAGTCCATTCCAAAGACCTCTGCCATAGAGGTGAAGGCAGAGGACAGCTTTGTCCACACTAACTAGGGAACAAGGGGGGGACTACTCTTGGGCCAGAGCCTCACTGTTGGCTGCATAGAACCGGGACACTGTTTATTGGAGGTGGAGGAACCCCCGTAGCTGCTAGCTAAGCTCCCTACAGTGTGAGTTTTGACTAGCTGGACTCACCTTATGAGGTACCCTGACCCGGTCATCTACTTTCTGTCAAAAGCTTCTTTGTGCCATGGACCGTTTCTGCTTGGACTGCACTGCGTGTTGCAACCAGTCAAAGAGCTCATGAACTCGATGCTGACTCACCTCCTCAAGAAGGTCCCAGAAGTATAGCACAAGGCTGTCGAACCTGCAAAGACAAGTATAAGATATTGTGAATAGGCCCTGTCCCCCTGAGCTACTTTTGGTACAATGGTGACTTTTAGGCCGCCATTCACGGCCTTTTCTTCCAAAACATTCTTCAACATTGAGATTGTGACAATTTACTCCCTGGACACCCATGTTCATTTACCCAGAGTGACATTCTACATCACTCTGCATGTTCTTTCTTTTTTACAGGGTAGGTTTTTGTTAGTGTTTGTAATTTTCTTTTAAGTTTTTTCTTTTATTAATCTCTTTTTCATTTAGTTTTTTGGGACACAATGCTGGTGTTTGCTATGCAGGCTGGTTATGTAATGTTACGTCCTGCTATATTTTCAGTGCTGAAGATGATTTAAGATGGACAGCTGGTGACGGTGTGTCTATTTTAATATTATTAGATCTCTCAGCAGCCCACGATACCAGAGATGGACAGCTGCTTCTGTCTGGTTTGTCTGGAATTGGGGTTGAGGGTCTGGCGCTGTGATGGATCCCTTCATTCTTCCCTGAGGGGTGTCATTGACTCCCTTTACGTCTTAACGCGAAGCTTTACCTTGTGGGGTACCACAGTGCCCAGTGCTCCTCCTGTTATTCGATGTTTATGTCTTCGCATGATTACCAGTTAGTGGAACCGTTAAATCTTCAATTCAAATGTATGTAAACCACTCTAAAAATGGGATGTGTTTGGAGTCAGACAAACGAGTGACTCCCAATAAAGTCTATGCACGTCTCCGAAGAGTGGATGCCTGAATGTGTCAATAACATTTCAAACGGAATAATTCACAGACGGATATATTAGCTCCTTGACATCTGCCTATATTTCCGCTGGATACCTTCTGGCCAAACAGCTTCCGTTCTTATCCGGCACCATTTAACACAAGGACAACCTAGTTGTTAAATTACATTCAGAGCTAACATTTTCTGACCACGTAGCCTCTGTTCTGCAGACATGTCTGTACCATGTAAAAGTGCTTAGAGGCATAGTTTACCTTTTCGTACGTTCCCATTGAAAGCAATGGTACTAAATAGTACTATGACCAGTTGCATGGGTTATTTCAACGCTCTGCTTCCGGGGCTTCCCAAAATATGGAAATAAATCACTTGCAATGGGCGATGCATGCAGCCAAAAGGTAGATTGTAGGCCGTTTACTGTCCGACCATATAACTCATGCTAAGGAATGTATTTATTTGAATTTATAATGCGCACAAAAGCGGCCCTGGGGCATCGTGGCACTGTTACAAGAGTGCTTACTTAGTTACAAAGAGAAAAGACAAAGTCAATAGCACCTGTCTGTGGTTCTTAGTTACGTTGAACCAGTTGCCAGACATGTGAGCAGTGAAGTGATGATACAGGCAATAGGATTGAGGTAATCGACAGAGGGCAAGCAAGGACAAGAAGCCTCCTCATGGGTGCAGGGTGAATATGCAGAGAGTACTGGGTGAGCTTTGCATTGGCTGAAAGTCAAGATGATAAGTACATTCAAATGTCTCTGCATGAAAATCAAAATGATGCAGCTACATCAGCCAGCATTTCAGGCTACTAACTTCAGAACGCCTTCCGTACCCCATGACCTACATGCCAATCTTGTAAACTATTTGCTTAGGCCTATGTTTCGTTGTTAACACGTTGGTGGGTGTGCTTTTTATGCCTGTTATTTTGCTTTAGAATTCCTTGCCTTTAGACGAAAGAGCACAATATGATGTTTAAGTTTTATAAAGGTCTTGAGAACCTGGCCGTTTGATGTATATTCTTTATGCTGACCTGGACTTGGTGTTCTGGTGTGAGCATTTGGGCAAATCCTCCTTTAGTGCCCAGGCACCAGTGATGGTCTATGTGCGCTTTATAAATTCAAATACATAAAAAAAAACTTGACATGTTGTGTAATGTTTGTCATATGAATTTCCTGTTGCTCTGAACAAGGCTGACACGCTCTTTAAAGCAGCCAAATTGAGAGGTACCACTCCAAAAAACACCATAATAAATAAATAGATAAAGGATACACATGACTCAGTGCACAAAATGGGCCAAAAGACACAACGTAGGCATGTCAATAACCCTAAGATTTCCATGCTGCCCTTTTGGACGAGGACAAGGTAACTGCAAACCAGGTCGAGGATGAATGGTAGGCCATGCTGGATTTTGCAGAAGAGCCCAGCTTGAGCACAAGCGGAGCCCTGCATCAGACACAGCCATGACCAGCCCCATACAATTCCTAGCTGACCTCAAGAACTCCCTGAAAGCACAGTCCAGAGCTTTGCTCCCAGAGGAGCCACTGTTCAAAACTCCCCTTTATTTGCAAGTGCCCCGAGCTCCGGCCAGCACTTCTGTCTGTAGAACTTGGCCTTTTGTGGCCTGGAGTAGTAAGTGGAAGGCCTTTGATCCCCTGGATCCATGTGCCTGGTTCCAGCATGTCCAGGCTCATCGTGAGAGGCGGATACTGGGAGGAGCGTAAAAGGCCAGACCATTACTGAGCCAAAGGCTGCTAGACTGTCACTGCATACAGAAGAACAGACATTGGACCCATCTTTCCCTGCCCACTCTGTTTGTTGCTATTCACATACATTCGCCCTCTTTAGGGCAAAAGGCTTGATATTTTCAGAATTACTATGCTGGAGTCTGTTTTGTGGGAGAAATTAAACATAATCTCAGGAGATGAAAGCTGACATGCTTTCAGGGGTCATTTGAGCTCATTCCAGAGCCATCACACAGCCATACACTATAATGTGTAATATTATATATTAAACTTGCCCTCAAGTAGATTCTCCCTTATGTACAATTCCTTTTTGAAGTTATGCTTAACTTACTGCCCAATTTTTCACCGTTCCAGTGTTATTGCAGCATTGTGTACCCAACCTCTCACATACATTGCCCCCACTCTATTTTACCTACTGGTTTAGGTCTTTCTCTTTTTCTCCTTTATGTTTGTTCTCCCTTTTTTTCTCCACTCCATTTCCACTTGTCCTTTCCTTGCAGACTATGATCTGGAAACCCCTGGCACGGGTGCGATAATACACCATATGTTAGACAACACCGAGACGACTACGATGCTGGTCTGGTGCAGTATAAAAATCTTAAAAACTGAAAAAAGAATAGAAAATCTTTCTAAAATGTAAGTTAAAAAATGTTGCTCTTTATTGCAGGAGGTTGGTTGTGGTGGGCCATGCATCAGGGTGCAGTGCACTTGAACGAGCCAACAGCGCAACGTTGGAGCACCAATGTGGTTCTGAGCATGTTGCTGGGTTCCAGGTCATTCTGGATGTCACACATGATGACTTGGATACATGTAAAGATTGTAGGTGGTCAATATATTTTTCACAGATATGTCTGTGGGTGGCACTTTGGGGTTGAGAATCCTTTGAGCTATCCTCCACTGCTATGCCTCTCTGTGGTCTGCCTGATCCTTCTCCTCCTCTAGCAGCTTCCCAGCAATTCCTATTGTAATTGCCTGAGGTCAGTGAAATAGACCTCTGTGGCCTTCAAGGTGAAATGTGGAATAGTTTTGTATCCGTGTAGCCCCTTTCTACTGCGGAGGCAAGTGAGTCTATCTGGTGTTAATTAGTCTAACCTTTTGGTGATGCTTCCACATTGTATAATCAGATTTAGTATATGTGAATGCCTCGCACTCCACGAGGACGGAATATCTGTGGTTATGTGCTGTGTCCGCATAACTCCTATAAGCCTGCTAATACCACAGGTGTGTGTGGGGTGTATTTGCACAGCTGTGGTCATCCCAAAGAAACCATGGGAGTGTGTGAGGTTATCTGCATAGATGTGCTCATCCTGATGATACCGCAGCTGTAACGTAACCCTACATACCTGCGGTGATTCCGCCTGACGTAAATGAGGATCCAGTACATCTAACTGCATGGACCAATTTACCACATTTTATGGTAGCATTTGTATGGGGGCAGCCCCCATGGCCTTTGTTCCACACCCCGTTCCTTCAATACCTCTCCACCACAACCCTTGCTGTACCACTCCTCTTTACCACTATTCAACGAATAGCTCCTCTCTAACACCCTAACATCTAGGTCCACACACCCGCCACTCCCAAGCTAACCGGAGACTGGGTGATCTGCTCTCCCTTGTTTCCTCCCCTGGTTGCTTGTAAATTATTTTCTGCCACATTGCTCGCCCAGTCCGTCTCCCGCTGTTAGCTCCCGGCTCCCTTGCATCTACCTCCCTCACCATGTTCTTCCCTCTATGACTTGTATAGCGCTCTGTTGCTTCCCGAAGCAAGATCTGCACTGAATAAATACACTAACAGTAATAATGTCAACGAAAATCTACTGCAGCAAAATGCAGTAAGCTGTCCCTCCGTCCAATGTGGTCAGCAGTGGTGGAAAAGGAAAAAATGGAAATATGTGAAGGAGGATCCCACAAGGGTCAGGGTGAGGGGCAGAGTTTGAAAGAGGTGGTGGAGTTCTGAGGAGGCAGAGTTCTGAGGGGAAGGAAATGTTCAAAATAATACTTTAATATGCTTCAATTTCTTTCATGATGCTTCTTTTCCAAACTCCACACTGTGTATCAATTTCACTTTAAACCACTTCCAAGGCAGTGGTGCACCCTAAATGAGGGCACCAGGCCAGAAGAGTCATGCAGAAAAAATGCACACCACTATGGAATTCAGTCCACGTGCTCTGGGCTTTCTCCTGCATGCATCCACACGCTGGTTAATTATTGAAATAAAGTGAAATAAATATTGTTAAGGTCCGCCGAAGCCTGCTCATGGGCTTGCTGTCCTAGGGGGTGCAACATAAAAGAGACCCGACACAAAGGATGTTGAGGCAATGTCCTCCTTTATTCTTTACAGTCAACTAAACTGCCTATGCAGGAAACACGCATGACACGTCTCCTGCTATAAAAATAATAGAAATGGAAAGGGGCGGCTAACCCACAGAACACTAGAACGCTACATCTCCCCCCCCCCACATAAACCATAACATGCAGTCATTTATTCAATGTCTTCAATCCACCTTGTAGGCTGGCGCATCACCCTCTTAGATGAACTTCGAGCTGCAAGCGGCGCAGGTACTTCACAGTGACTGTTGTCAGCCATATCCACATCAGCGTCTATGTATTCGGAACAGCTGTCCGACGGATCATAGTCACTGGGATCTTTCTCTAACGACATCTCTTCAGTAAAAGGCTGGCCAAACTTCTGAAAGAATGACGAGTTCCGGGTCATGGAGAGCGTCATTCTCCTTGGAGACCATTGATCCTTTGATAGTCGTCACGCACAGAGGCTTAGGATGAAACGCAGGCATGTCCTTCTGGGTCTGTCTCTGGCACACCAGCACAGCATCTCCTACGTGGATATCATGCTCTCATGCTCTCCTTCTTGTATCCGCATAGTTTTTCATTTTCTCCTTGCCTGCACTGTTCAATTCGCAGGCACGTCTCGACCTATCTTCTTCCAGGGTCATGCTCGGCACGGGAACCAAGCACGTACGGATCTTGCGATTGATTGAACATGAGCTCTGATGGACAAACCTCTGTGGTGCTGTGTGGGGGGTTCCGGTAATCCAATATCACCCAAAACTACTTACTCAACGTGATTAATCTGCGTTACCTTGTAAACACTACTGCTAATCAAGAAGATGAGACCATCTATACAGTACTACACACTAGATATAATCTATTGTCCTATATTTGTCGGATCAAGAGAGGCTGACCAAAGTAGCATTATCTAAATTTGTAGTTAAACAAATCACTTTTTTTTTTAATTCAGGATATCACCAAATGCTATGTATCCATATTGCATCATATAAAGAAGTCTTTGCTATGTATGTACATAGGTTCAAAGAGAGGAGCTGATTATTTTAAAGGCTGCAAGGGAAAGCATTGTTACAGTATGAACAAGACATTGGGCCTCATTGCGGCACCGTACTTAGCACCAAGTTCCTCTGCTGCACCCTACTTTAACGGCTGGTAAAACCAGCCAATAAGGTCGGGTCCCGCAAAGAGACCTCGTAATTAGGCGCTAAGTGTTTAACGGCGCCGCAGCCTTTTACGGCGCCGTTAAGCACTTAGCGGCTGGGTCGTAATGAGGCCCATTGTTCAAGATTGTGAGCACGACATTGTTGGTTGATAACACACGAGAACTGTCTTTACATGGGTACATAGGCCACCAAGACACAACACACAGCTGTTATGGCTAGTGTACTATATGTACAGTATAATACATACTGCGATTAAACATATGGTGAGATTTATTTTTATATATTAAAAGACATATGCTTAGAAGTTATGTCAAAGACATGAATAGACATACATGGAGGGCAGACACTAACATTATGACGGGTTGAATTATCTGTTAATACAGAATGTTAATAATGTACAAGCCAGGTTCAAGCCAGTGGAGAAAATTTACAGCTACTATGAATTAAATTCTGTCAAGAGCGGTATTTACATATAATAAACCACAAGCTTGGATACGAGACCAGAAGTGTCTAATAGGAGACCAGACGCTGACAATGCATGTCTGTGACGTTATCGCATGGGTACGTGATGACGTCACCATGTAAATAACGTGCATGCTTTTTGAACCACGAGTTACTGCGGGATAAAGAGGGAAGCCTACACAGTGACTGGAGTGGCGAGGTAAGATCCTTAGCCTTGGATTTTCAAAGTCCCTTAGTTCCCTAGAACTTGGATGCGAGATACCATATCTTATTACATACATACTTATCTTATACATAACATTGGTATACACCTTTACCCACAGGCACACGAAGGTGGAGTCAAGGCCAACAGAGTGAATATCCTACCATCCTAGAAGGATTACATTGCAGATACCAAGCATAGGTAAGACAAGCTAGATTAACAGTAGGTAGTCATGTTACCATGAAGGCCATAACCTGATACTTAGTCATTTTCTGCTATAGTTACTTTTTGAACCACAAATCACTTGGGAAGAACATCAAAACTCTAGAGGGTGCAGCGGGACTAACCACCACAATCCTGGTAAGGTGAGAATAGTTAATGATAAGAACATATAATATCGCAAGACTTATTACAGATGAAGTTATAGACATTGAATGATCTATATTACCAGATAGAAGATCCCCTATGGAGTAGGATGATAAACCCCCCAACCTAAAGAGAACTAACAACCAATTGGGCTGTGACAGTAAGACACCAGGTGAATATCAGCTAACAAGTCATGACAGATGTAAAGATAAGTTTGCGAATGGCTAACAAAACCTTGTTGAAATGAAATTATTGATAGAAATACTCTTTATTCTAATGGATCGAAGGATCGAGAATGCAATTGAGGGAGAGAGATTGATGTAAAGAATAGCTCCTGATGAAGGGAAGGGATTTACTGAAATGAGTTAAGCGCAATACAGAGTTTATGGAATATTGATTTTTGTGTGAACAATAATGTCTTTAGAAAAATCTCTTTATTTGTTGGTGTTGATTAAGTAACATGGTACAGCGCACTGTATTGCTAAATACACACATTTGTCATATATATATATGAGAGAAACTTTATACCTGAGTACAAAGTAAGTGGAGTGCACTCCAGAAAGCAGTCCAGAGAGAGTAGTCCACGCTAGACACTGAGCCAAAAAAAAAAAAGTTGTTGCTGGGCAGTTAAAAAAATCCTTTATTTAATTAAATGTCATGGACAAAAATAGAAAGCACATGAAAATGACGCGTTTCACGGTAAACACACCGCTTGATCACGTTTAGGGTGTAAACAGGAGAAAGGACTTTTAAACTGGCATGCTCTCTATGATTACAGAGTGTAGAGTGGTCTGCTGAAGCCTGCCCGTGGGCTTACGGAGTGCACAATAAAAGAGACACTGCACACACAGTGTTGAGGCAACGTCCTCCATTATTTTTTATGGTCAACTGAACTGCCTATGCAGGAAACACGCATGACGTGTTTCCTGCTATACAAATAATAGTCTTGGAAAGGGGCGGCAAACTCACAGAACACTGGAATGCTACACAGCTGTCGCCCTCCCAGAAGGCATTGCGGGGTGCAAATCTACATCGAAAAGCATGATTTTCTTAGCAGTAAACCGACAGATGTACGAAACACAGCGACTTGAGTTGAGGTGCCCAGCCCAAGGCCATCGTCAGATACTTGCATTGCAGTTCGTCAGTCTTTCTTTTTGTTGTGCACCCTGGTACTTCTGGTCCTGGCCTGCATTCATCACTGTTAGGAAACAGAAAGTGCCAGAATGCACGGAGTTGCGGGTGCACTGTGCTATGAGAGTATATCACCGAGCCTGCGAAGCTGGGGGCTCAGTGATCTAATCTGCTCTGCAGTGCACTCACACAGAACACAGATAACACCAACCCCCCAGGTTCGCTGATGGTCAAAGATACCTTGATGACCTCGGGGGGTGGGGGGGCTGGGTGCAACTTGCTTTGCTTGCCAGTGCAGGACTCGCAGGAGCGTTTCGGAGCGGCGAGCCTGGTACCCGATGGCAAGATGAACAGCGGGGCCTCCAGCAGGATGAAGAGTGCTTTGGTTTGGGGCAGGCTGGATCCCGAGATCCGGCTAGAGATCTGACGCCGGATCTCGGGACGGGCGAGAGCCAGCCCATTGGCCAGAGCTGGGTATCCGCACCTCCTTCAATGTCCAGAAGCACTTTTCAGGAGATGGAAACGAGGGTTATGTAAACAAGCCACATATTTTGATATCATCGCAGGTGCCACATTTTATTGCTCCCATTGCGATGCCAAAACGGTAATGATATCAGTTTTTATCTGTTGCAAACACATTTCAACACTTGAGTCACTCTAGCGTCATAGAAGCTTTTAAAAACGTGTGCAGAAAATTCCATTGTTTTTCTTTTAGTCCTGCGAGAATGTATGTGTTGGAACATTTGAAGGTGAATCAAAGGTACAGGACACTGACCTACTCAATTGTAAAGTTCTTGGAAAAAATCTAGTTTCATGTCAAAGTTAGTGTTTACTCGGTCCTTTTCTGCCCGTGGATATCAAATCAAAACCTTCTCCATAAAGCACACCAGTTTCTCCCTTTCGTGTAATTATTGGAAGGACTAATAGAACTGGTCAAGGCGAAATGCATCGCTACACTGTTTGGCAATCAAGAAAACCTTTCCTTCCTGGAGCCTGTGCGCTGGCACGTCAGGTTTAACGGCGTGCAATTTATCACGCTGACACTGCTCCTCCTTCTCTGTGATATGAGATTCCATTCGCATCAGCATTGCCCGAGAGAAAGAGACAATAACAGATTTAAAAGGCTGCCCTTTGACCCCCTGATGCAGAGGGCACACTCGCCTTAAACGCATCCTGCGCTTCTTTTAAGGTAATTGGACGAGGGCTCTGAGAAAGGCGGCTTCAAGTTTCCATTGTAACCAATGTAAATGCACATCTTGCACAAGAATGTCCTATTGTGGTGGTGATTGGCTAGTATTATACTACAGTTTTGGAGATTGGGCAGGGGGCGTGTCTTGGAATCAAATGACGTAGTGTAAGTCTTATATCAGCAATGTACCATATATGTCAAGTCTACCTTTGAAGTAATGCCATGTAATGTTTTCATATTTGTCTAGCTCCCGGTTTTATACTTATGTCCATATTTATGAGGTTTCTATAGTGCCATTACACCCAGGCCGCGCGACAGGCAGCAAGACGAGAAAGGAGCTAAACACGATAGAGCCAGGTTGGCCGTTTTTTGTGAAAGCCTGGTGGTTGACGGTCAGGCGAAGATCCACGGGAGAGGAGTTCCAGAGCGGTGGGGCCAGTACCGAGAAGGACGATCTACCTAACCGTGGATAGTTAACTGATGGAACCTGGAGCAGTTCATGAAGGAAAAGTGGAGAGAAGGGACTGGAGCATAGTGAGTCAGAGGAACAGGGAAACCTGTCCGGAACTCTTTCCGGAACACCAAAAATGGGACATTCTCTTAGTCCAGCTGAGAAACTAAAGTGGCACTGATAACTTTAGTCTGAGGAACAGTTAAATAAAATACGTTTATTTATTAATGTATTATTTATTTTGATTTGTAAAGCCCTTTCATGAAAGCACTCTAGAGGGAATGAAATAACAACTGTTGAAAGTAAAAGAGACTAGCATGAGTCAACAATTGGGAGTCAGGAGAAGAGGGTAATTAAGACTTTAGAAGATTGTGAAAGTTAGCAATATTGCTGACTAAGCATAGAAGAAGGGGGGGGGGTGCATTCCAAAGTTTGGTGGCTACTATGGAGAAAGATGGACGACGTGGTTGGACACGGTGGGGAAGGCAAATGGGTGAAGGGAAGAGAAATGAAAAACTTAAGAGGGAGAACTAAGTGTAACAAGCGAGGATAGATGGGGAGGAGGAAGTCTATTCCCACATTTAAATGCAACATAAAGATGGCGAAATCGACGTTGAGCAACAAAGGGACGCCAATAAAGAGTAGCAAGAGAAGGGAGGATGGTAGAACACTGTGGAAGACGGGAAAGTAATTACATAGAAGAAAGCTTGTACGCATGAAGACCAAGTACAAGGGAGGAACGGTAGTCAAGGCATAGATGGACTAATGTCGGAATAAGAGTCTTTGTGGCCTGAAAGGTAAGACAGGGGTGGAATGTACGCATTCTGTAAAGTTTAAACTGTCAGATATGTGAAAATGAAGAAGTGTGAGTACAAAACAGACATGGAAGCATCAAAAGTTACACCAAGAGTGTGGATGGAGGAAGAGAGGGGAAGTGGGCTGGGCAGAAAAGATATACTAAGGCAAAGGACAATTAGTAAATTGAGGAGTATAGAACAGAATTTGAGAATTGGACAAACTAAGATGTAATGGGGGAAAGAGGATCCAATGTTTGACAATGGAAAGACAATCAGACATTGTGGTTTGTAAGTGAGAAAAGGATCAAAAGAAAAAGAAGATTTGGGAATCATCAACATGAAAGTGATAGCTCCATCTGTAGGTGGAAATGATGTATGACAGAGGGACAGCATAGAAGGAGAATAGAAGGAGGAAAGGGACTGGGCCTTCTGGAACTGTGTAATTGTGTCGTTTGTATGGAGGGACAGTATTAAAAACAAGAGAGCGCAGAATCAAAGACAACAGGACAAGAACGAGATGTGAAATGTATAGAATAATCAACCATGTCAAAAGCTGCAGATACGTTCAAAAGAATAAAAAAGAGATGAGACTTTATTCTTTTAAGCAGCAGTAAAGATATTAGTGACATGTAACAGCTGTTTCAGTTAAGTGAGAAGAGCAAAAACCAGACTCTAGTGGGGACAGGAGTGAAATAAAGTCAAGAAAGCAAGAACGTTGAGCATTTGCAGCACCTCTGTAGAGTTGTGAAAGAAAGGAATGAGGAGAAATAGAATACTAGACAGGGGTGATGGGTCCAGAGACCCCTTCTTAGGGATAAGGAGCACTAAAGCATGCTTAAACGAGGGGGAATTTGCTAGATGAGAAAGACAAATTCAAGTGTGGCAAAAGGTCTTAAAGAAGGAAGAAGAAAACAAATGAACAAGTGCCAATGGGAGAGGCTCTATGGGTGCAGGAGTTGGATTGGCCCTTTGTAGAAGACAATGGGATTAGCCATTTGCAGAAGGACAGTCAAATATGTCTTAGTGAGGGTGTGAAGGAAGAAAAAGAAGAAGACAGGGAGGGGCCCGGGAGTTGTCATTTGGTTGAGGATGGAGCAGAGGAAGGGGTACATGCAGATCCAAGGTTTTCAGTCTTGGAAGTGAATTTCGAAGCAAAGTCAGAGTCAAAAAGTAAAGAGTTAAGGGCAGGCTCAGTAGCCTTGGGTGGGTGTAAAATGTTGATTAAGTATAGTAAAAAGAGATAAAGTGAGACGTCATAGTGAAGTAGTAAGACATAGATCATAGAGGTGCTTACGATCAATTAGTTCGAGGTCACAAGAAGAATGCAGAGGAAAGTGTATGAAGAGACCCAAGGAAGAACGAGACTCCTTCCACAGCCACTCAGCTGCCTGAAGAGCTTTGCGAGAGTTCTGGAGCATGGATGGAGGTGGTTTTCATGAAAAAACTAAAAGTGAGGGTGGTTAAAGAGATTCTTGAGATGGAATGATGGCTGATCGTGAAAGAAGAAAGAAGAAACAGGGTGGAGATGAAAAAAGATCAGTAGTTTGGTAGGAGAGTGGTTCTCCCCACAGCCCATGCTCCTACAGTGCCTCACATTTTGATCGACCTAATGGCATCTCATGAGTGCTGAGTGCTATCTCTCCTTTGCAGATAATACTTCCACTCCTGCAATGTCTCTCTCCTCCCTACCTTCTGTTCTCCTCTCCAGCCTCCAATCTCAGCAGAAACCCGCTGACTCGTCACTCTTCCCCACACTACTTCCTCCAACTTCATGAACAACCCACACTCGTAAAGTGAAAAACCTGGGGGGTACTTGGGAAAATGCTCTGTGCAGTATGGGCTCTGATCCTTTGGGCTTGGTTCGTGTGACTGTGGTCATGTGGGCAGGTATGGAGTGAGTCCTAAAGTTATTTTAATGCCGGCTGCCATATTGGTTTCATAATGCCTTCATATTTGTGACTGCATGACTTCTTCTCCCCATGAAGCCTCCCTCCCTGCACCCCATTTCTGTTGCGTGCTTTCCAGTAGGTTTTCCATGTTCCCCAACATGTGTCTTTGATGTCAGGAGAATGCTAGCTAAGATGGGAGAATGGGTTCTGTTGTTTGTCATAAAATCACATAGAGAGAAATCCAAGTTTAAACCTCATGTGTCTCCCGCAGGAACTTGGGGTTCGTGTTTATCTATCTGGAGGTGCATTCACATGTTTCCCTTCCTTGGGCATTGAGCCTAGTTTATCCGTGCAGCCGGTGCAGATGTACTGAATGCCAAAGAACTCCCTCAGCATTTAACACCAGGTATCCGCATAGTAAGAGCAAGCGTTCGACATTCCAGAAAATCTCTTCAGTAACGACATCAAATAAATTAATTATTTGTTTTCCTCATTCAACAATGGCACTGGAGGAAGCAATACATTTACCCACTCGCTGGTGGACACATACACCGGTATCTTCACTCCCTTAAAGGACAAAACCTCAATTTCTGGGGTGGTTGTTTGGGCCTAACTGTGAAGAGAGTTAGGACATTTTTGACAACTACACCATCATAGGAGTTGTCCCGCGAAGGACTGTACATACCCCTATGTCCACTCAGTGCACACGTGGATCCCTGTGAATGCCCCATGCCTTAGTGCAGGGGCTCCGTGAGGTTGGTTCGGGGATCCCCCACACCGTTCCTCCAAGTTTGACACATTCTAGCTTGTGGTGGCACCTGGGATCCCTCTGTGAGTCACCAATGTTAGGCATGGGACTTCATCAAACCATGGGCTTTGTTTATAAGGTGTAGCCCGGCTTTGGGCTGGCACACATATGATGAGAAAGTCGATTAACAGCTGCTGCCTGTGAACAATGTGCTAACACAGCTAAACAGGTTCCAATGTGCGAGCATTTATAAAGAGATGATATCCAGGTGGTAGGTATTCTAGTCCATTATCAGTTGCCCATAAATTATGCTGATAACAAGGGGGGTCCTGGGAGACTCTCTGCCAGACATGAGTCCTGGTTACAAGAGCCTTACCCAGAGTCTTTAGCTCACTATCTTTCACAGAGAAGAAATATCCCAAACATATCAGTCTTTATCCTGCCCTGGGGCAGTCCAGCACCGAAATGCTAGGCAATTCTCCTCTGAACAAGAGTACCAACAGCAACCCCAGACACGTGTTTCGGTCTGGTTGAACCTCATCAGTAGGGTGTAGCTGTGCCTCTCTAACAATAGTGAGCAAGCGTCCACGTCTGGATTCCCGTAGTAACTTAGGTTGAGACCCAAAGTTACTTGAAATATGCTGGTAACAAATGGGGTCCTGGGAGACTCTTTGCCAGACATGAGTCCTGGTTACAAGAGACTTACCCAGAGTCTTTAGCTCACTATCGTTCACAGAGAAGAAATATCCCAAACATATCAGTCTTTGTCCTGCCCTGGGGCAGCCCAGAACCGAAATGCTAGGCAATTCTCCTCTTAACAAGAGTACCAACAGCAACCCCAGACGCGTGTTTCGTTCTGGTTGAACCTCATCAGTAGGGTGTAGCTGTGCCTCTCTAAGAATAGTGAGCAAGAGGTCCACCTCTGGATTCCCCTAGTAACTTAGGGTGAGACCCAAAGTTACTTGAAATATGCCGATAACAAGGGGGGTCCTGGGAGACTCTCTGCCAGACATGAGTCCTGGTTACAAGAGCCTTACCCAGAGTCTTTAGTTCACTATCTTTCACAGAGAAGAAATATCCCAAACATATCAGTCTTTGTCCTGCCCTGGGGCAGTCCAGCACCAAAATGCTAGGCAATTCTCCTCTGAACAAGAGTACCAACAGCAACCCCTCACTGATGAGCCCCAACAAGGGCGAAACATGTTTGGGAATGTTTGTGGTCTCGTGCAGAAGGGATGTGACCTAGCAGTTCGGGCTGGACTGCCCCTTTTGGGGTGGGGCCAAGTCTGATTTGCATATGGTCTTTCCCCTTCTGTAATGGCTTGGTAGGCGGAGAACAGTGGTCTGGAGGGTTGCCCAGAGCAACGCCAGTGGTTAAGATTCATTCTAAACCTTCCAGCCATCACCTCTTTGTTTTTGCTTTGTCACCCTGAGTGGGACGGGTATTCCCAGACGTGGGTCCCGTGCCTGCCCGGTCTAGAGACCAAAGCTATTCCTCACTGATGAGCTCCAACAAGGGCAAAACATGTTTGGGGATGCTTGTGGTCTCGTGCAGAAGGGAAGTGACCTAGCAGTTCAGGCTGGACTGCCCCTTTTGGGGTGGGGCCAAGCCTGATTTGCATATGGTCTTTCCCCTTCTGTAATGGCTTGGCAGGCGAAGAACGGTGGTCTGGAAGGTTGCCCAGAGCAACGCCAGTGGTCAAGATTCATTCTAAACCTTCCAGCCATCACCTCTTTGTTTTTGCATAAATTATGCTGTTCATAGCTGCAGCCTTTTACTGAGTTGTGGGTAGAAATGACTATGGATAACATCTATCACTGAGGCCACCACATCAGGGAAAAGTTTAGACCGCTCTTAATGTTAAGCCTGGCAGAGCTACACCTCAATGAAGAGCTAGGCATGGGAGGAGTCCTGGTATTTAGTCATATCAGGAAGTGAGTGTGTAAGATGGCTGCCCCTTTTGGAGAAAAAAAGACTCCTTTCTCAATGTCTGTTACTGCTAATCAGGCACAGTTCTCTTCAGTGTCTGCTGTCGGACTACCACCAAGTTGTGGTACTAGGGGGCTTAGAGGCAAGGGCCACCCTTCTTGACTCCTCCCATATGCCCCGTACATCCCCCATGCCTCAGCAGGGCTGGTGTTCTGACTGAACACCAGGCCTACAATTAAAACAAAACAACTATGTGAGTGGCATGCCAATGCGTACAGCACAGCACGCCACACAGGGTCTGTTCTTTAAATATCCGCAGGACTGGCACTGAGCACCAGCCCTGATTTAAAAGAAAAAGAAAACTCTGTGGTGCACCAACTCGTGCAGCGTGCCACTCACAAGGCTGATCACCAGGGCTGCCCCATCCCCGAACCCGAATTATTTTGGGTGCCCTTGCTATGCTTGGTATCTGGTGCAAATTTGAGGGGTGTGAGGGCTCACCCATGAATCATTTAGAATCTTGGTATCCCTTCAGGAACTATCCACCCCCCTGGCACCAAAACTTGTCTGTGCCACTTTTACACCGCAGGAACCGGAAGACAACAGAGCTCCCACACTTTAAAAAAAAACTTGCCATTAGAATTTTTCATGTACAAAAGGAAAAGAAGAAAATAAAATCTCAAGTAACAAACGTAACATTAGAAACGCAGGAATGCATGAATTCATCATTGTGATGGACAAAGGATAGGGTACGTATCCTCCTATAGGCTGATGCAATACGTAGCGGCATGCCGTTCTCGTTTTGTGAGTCTGGGACGCCCATTGGGACAATACATTATGGGTCAATGTAATGCTCTTGCGGAGGTCGGCTGAGTAAATAGTATGTGTGCAGCTGCCAGATATCGGGCCTTGCATTCAGCGGCCGTGTCCGCACGGGCCATGCATTCAGCGGCAGTGTCCGCACGGGCCTTGCACTCAGCGGCCGGGTCCGCACGTAGTCACCCTCTTAGCTTACAGAGACTTCTGGCAGCCATGGACGCCATGTCGGGCAGACTCACTATTCCATTGCCTAGCGATACACTTGCGAGCCACCACGAGCAGAAGGCTGGGTAGTGTCTTAGCATGTGGTGGTGCATTTCTCATGATGTTCCATCACCCTATTAGAGGTTCAAGGGGGATCTTGTTTACAGCTTCAAACACCTCGAACTAAAATCTGTGCACCTTGTTGTAGGACCAGGCTAGGTGAACCAAGTATCTGTCTAGCGTTGGACACTTTTTACATGTTCTATCTGCGGGTACATCTTAGTGAGGTGCACAGGAGCCTAATACATCTGATGCAGGAATTTGAAGTGAGTGAGCTTGAAACTTGCATTAAATGAGATTTTCCTGACCAGTCTGCATGCATATACCCATTCTTTGTCTACTATGCCCACCGCCAGGGTGCCTTCCCATTTCGAGTTCAATTGTGCTAGACTTGTCGCGCTGTCACGATTTAGCCTGATGTACAATCGTCCCCCTGCGCCTCAGCTGTGTCATGGAGGATACCAATGACACAGTTGATACCCATCATGGCTGTTGTGAGGGAAAGGATGGGTGGGAACTTTGCAGTCAGCACATTTTTCAGCCTAAAGTATAGGAACATGTCTAATGGGGATGCGCCCCGCCCATGCCCTCCATGAGCTTAGAATGATGAACTGACCTTCCATGTACAGGTCTGCCGTAGTCACTATCTCCAGTCAACATGGTTCTAATATATAGCATCCCTGAGGTTCTTGTTGTGCCTGCCACATGAGTTGCCAGGAGCAGCACAAGTATAAACTGTCAATCCCGGCCCTCCTTGCTATCCCTGCCCACGCTGCACAAGTGCAGGCAACAGCATTTATTTCATCTCAGCTGCTTCCAGTGCTCCAGATTAGATTTGGAAGTAGGAGTATTTTACTCCCTATTCTTTAAAGTTGGGAGAAAATGATTTTTAATGAGTAAAGATATAAGTCCAGTTCCCAATGAGAGTATTTTATAAGCGAGTAAAAATATTTTAACTGAAAAACAGAAATGTTTTTGTTATATTTATTTCTTTGCACCTAGTTATTCATGCACATTAAAAGATACACGTCTACGTCTTCCAATCAGGCAGTTAAAATAGTTTCTTCCTGTGGTACTACGTGCACTCCTGGATCAAACATATCCATGGAGCATAAGGGTGAAAGCAGGGGTGCAAGATTCTACATGTCTTTTTCCTATTTTATGATAGGAGTATTTTTACTCCCTATTTATATTTATTGGGAGAATTTGCCAATTTTTAGGGATTTAAAGTGGACAATACAACTCTTTAGAGCTCGGCACGCCTGATCCTGTGAAGAACTGCTGTTCTAAGCATTGGGGGGGCTGCTGTAGCCCTTCATATCTGAATATGGAGCCTATCAGGGATTGCACTGTACCAGAACGATAAATAATGCACCTGTGCAGCCGGGTATTACCTCTCCAGATCTGGCAGGCAAGCCCACGTTTCCAAGGGGAAGTGATTGTATGCCACCCCACCCTTGCAGGTTTCCCAGCCCAGATGAGCTCGAGGACTGAGCTTCCATACTTACATAGGAGATAGGAGACATGGTGCAGCATATCTCTGCCAGTGCAGAGGAAAGGACCCACAGCCAGGATACTAAACAGTTGCAGCATCTGCAACGGTATCTGCAGCAACTCCTGTTCAGTTCCAGGCCTTTCCACTGTCACCGGCAGTGACAGCAGAGAAGGGCTGAGAGAGCGGAACTTGGCTCATGCCCAATGGTCTGCTGGAAAATCTTGAGGTGGCGTAAAAACCAAATGGTTTTACAGGGGGACGAGGAGGGGTTAAGTATTTCTCCTCCCATCTGCTACTCTGCCTGAACCATGAGACACAAATGTCACAGATCAGCGAAGTGAGGCATAAAAAGCTTACTCATTGATTTAAACCTGCACTTTACCACTTATCTTCAAACATTGGGAGTCCTAGAAGTGATTAATTTCACACTATTCATGAAAAGCCCTTCTTACAATTGGGCAGAGTTAATGATTTTAGGGACAAAATAGAGCCTAGCCCAGTCCCAAAGCACTACATTTAATATATATAGAGCATCAAGAAAATTATGGTGGGTTTAAAAAGGTCTGACCCCTAATAAGGGTGAAACAAGATGCATAGTTGTGCTGGCAGCCTTGCAAATGTCTGTCTTGGGTTGATTAAGCTATGTATAAAGTAGCATTGCCTTCTTAGACAAAATCAATTTCCTGGAGAAAAAGGTTTGCATTTGAGCTAATTTGCATATCCACAATGCCTTGCTGCTGTGGCTCAGAACTAGAGGTGAACTTACAGCTACTAGGTGACGTTGTGGAATGTGTGACGTGGCTCCCTTGCTACTGCCAGTCACCAAAGTAACAAGGGCCGGGCAGAGCTGTGCAAGAGAATGAGTGAACATCTTTGCTATTCCCTGTAATTATGTTGTGTTATTGGGGCTTGTGTAGTACAACTTCTGCCATTTCATGGTCTTTTGTTACTTCAGGATCTGCAAGAGGTGGGGGATGGGGCAAACAGAGACATATAAAGAGTTGGGCAAGGATGCTATGTTGCAATGTTGATGTGTGCAGATCTGAAAATGTAGAGCTCTGTGCAGTGTGTAAGTGCTCGATTGTTTGTAAATTGTCTGGAGCAGCCGTTAATGTATGCTACAGACAATGTAAAATATTTGTGTGGTTGTCCATTTGCCTTTGGAAAAATTGAAGGCGGTTGGATACATTTTTTTATATCCATGCAAATCAGACTCTATGTAGCATTCATGCCTTCTTATTCTATATTATCCAATGTTACATTAAGTCATGCTATGTCAGTTCACGCCACTCAACCTTACATGGGATTATGGTCCAATGCAGCTGGACATGCACCATGAGCTAGAAACAGGAAGTCTTTATCCATTTCCTTAATGGGAGGGGTGTTTTTTTTTTATACTTAAAGGGGGCATGTAGAGTTCATTGCCACCCCAAGTCCCTTCAACGTGTCCTGGCGCGCCCGCTACCACCCACTTAGCCCCTTTCTTGTATTGACGTTGCAGTTTGCAATTTAATGCAGGAAGGTCCCACTTGCTTTTTCAAGCTACAATTCATGCAACCCAAGCTACCCAAGCGTGGTCAACGGAGCTTTGTGAAATGCACTCTACTTTCACCATCCCAGGCTCCCTACTTTCATTGGTGCAGGAGCCTAGATGCAAGCAGCAAGTGGTTGCAGCACATTGAGATATAGGAGCTGATCTTTCAAAACTCTACTTTCATTTTTATCCATTAACTTGGCTTTCCTCAAAAACATCTTCGGCCATAACGTAGGTGCTGTTATAATATTTTAAAACTCCCCCAGGGTCCCATGTCACAGGCTTTGCTGCCTGCCTTACTCGTGTGGACTGGCTGGAGCCACGGACCAGAGAGAACAAGAACACTAGCTCACCACATGTTAAAAAGGTGGCAAAAAGAAGTATGTGCTTAAAGGTCATGACTGCAACGTGTATGTGCGCAAGAGAGTTGAATGTGTGTGCACACATGTTTGGATCTGTTTGCACATTTGTGTTTTAACCGGACAGCAAAAAAGCACAATGAGTGGGAGGGTCCCAAGAATGAGATTTATAGTGGCATATTGACATATATTCTAGGCGCCACCATGAAGCAGTGGCAATGCTGGCATTTATTTGGGCACAGGCAGCTTGAAAATAGTGTTTTACAGGTCAGTGTTGGCATGTATATCATAGAAACAAGCATCATAGACATGTGAGTAGGGTAGCAGTGCTGGCATATATTGCGGAATGATCAGCATCCTAAAATCTTTTATACTGGAAATACTGGCATATAATTTGTTACAGGAACCAGGAGAAGTGTTTTACAGGGCAATGTTGGCATATGTAATAAACACAAGCCCCATAAACACTTGCATCACAGTGAAAATGCTGAAAAACATTGTGAACACAAGCATGATGAAAATGGTGCACAATGCTCCTGTGTATTGTTTGTGGCATGGCTTTCATATATTGGATTTTTTTCAAAGAACTGATTGTAATTGTATGGCTTTTAAACAATTTCTTTTTTAAATCTGTGTTTCTGCTTTAAATTGCACCATTTCAGCCCATTATTTAAAATGATTCTCACAGAGCGAACCCTGTGGACCTCTGATCACTCGCACAAATTCAGAGAAAATATTCCTCCTCCACCACTGAAAAGATCGACAGCCACTGCTGATGTGGTATCATTTATAATGGAAGTGCTTCATCAGGATCCCATGCCTCTGGCACCAAATGCTCCCTCAACTACTGAGGGTAATCAGCACTCCTCACCAAGTATAAACTGGGAAAAGGACCAGTGGACCTGTGGGTAATGGGGCCTGGGACCTTGCTATCTCCTAATTTCTCTTCCTGAATACTCCAGTGTTATGCTGATGGCACACAGCTTCCCTTCAAACTTCTCTCTACTACCTCCTCCTCCTCCTCTCTCATCCTCGATTGTCTGACCGCCATCCAGGCATGGGGTGCGGCCAATGATCGCTGTCTCAATGCTTGCAAGACGGAGAACCTTCTTATTGGAACCTCTGGGCTCTGTTTCCCTCCTAGCCTCTGGCTGCCCCCCTTGGGCCCTCTACCTGCGCCATCCTGTCAGACCAAAAACCTTGGGGTCATCTTCGACTCCTCTCTCCTTCACCCTTCACATCTTGGACCTTAACAAAAAGGCCCACTTTCAGCTTCACCTCCTTAGAGGCATTCTCCCTTTCCTCACATTACCCCAGTAGCTCAATTTCGGAAGCTCAACGTCTCCAGAGCTCTGGTCCTCTCTAGACTTGACTACTGAAATAGCCTCTTCCTCAACCTCTCCATTTGATCCTTACATTCCCTTCAGCTAATCCACATTAGGACTGCAAAACCTATCCTTGGCTCCAAGCGCAGGGACCACATCTCTCCAGCCCTAAAATCTCTCCACTGGCTCCCGGTGGCTCTGAGGAACAAATTCAAGACCAACTGCATCATCCACAAACCTTTCTGGGGCCTGGGACCATGCTATCGCCACCTTTTTCTCCCTAAATGCTTCCCTTCTAGAGCCCCCCGCTCTCCTAACTCCATCTCTGGTTGTTAAACGCTTCTCAAAACAGAGAGGGGGAGGCAGGTCTCTCTCTCCGGCTGGTGTGTCTCTTTGGAACAGCCTCCCTACCCCTCTCAGACTTGAGCCGGACCTCCTCAAGTTCTGTAAACTTCTCAAAACTCTGCTTTTCTCTACCTCCTTTCCTCTTTCCCTTCTAATCATCCCACTGCCACTGAGACTAGCTGCCTGTCCTTTATGAACCTCACAGGTTATCAGGCCCTCTACCTAGTCGACACTAGCACCCTCCCCCCTTCAGCACTGCCCTTGCGGGCCCACCACATCGTTACTGTGCATCCAACCCTTGGGATTCCTCAACCCTAGCACTTAGCCAGTGGCCTCCTACATTGGCACCCCTTGGCATTTCCCTCCTGAGCTCCCACCAGCACTTGTCCATACCTTGCCCCTGCCTCCTTTCCATTCCTGCTCTTCTCTTCACTGCACTTGCACGTCTGAATGTCCCAAGGCCTAGTAGGACCATGATTGTATATTTACTGTTTTTGCCAATGTTATTTACTCCCCTTGCTCCCTCCCCACATTTGCCTCGTGGCACCCGGAAACACCATTTTGTTGTATAGGCTGCTAAAAAAATGCTCAATAAGTAAAGAAAACAAGAAATAAATGACTGCTGCTGCTAATGTTTGTGAGAAAACCAACCCACAGAGAAAAGCTAATTTGTCAAACAATAATAAGCACAAACCCTGGTAATGTTGCTTCTGAATTAAAATTAAGAGTCGGAGTATAACCTCCGAAGTCATCCTTTCTTCAACCCACCTTTACTTGGGATTCATTCTCCTTTCTTTTGTTTTTCCAATACAAAAAATCAGGCGTTGAGATCCAAACAGCAAGTTTTTTCGTGATATATTTAAGTTTTTTAAAAACAAAAGCAAGACAGATTCATTTGATACATTCTCTTCTTGACACACCAAAGACAGAAAAACCGGACAGTTTTTAGTTTATACAAACTGGGGGTTCTGCTCAGTACTTTCCTCTAAAATAACGATGGACAACTCTCACATAAATATACAGTCTCTTAAATCAAATCTGTTTTGTGACAGAGGATGACTGTATGTATCCCTGGACAGCTACTGGTCTCAGGGTCTCAAAACATAACACACAACAACAAGTGGAACAACAAAGTGGAACAGGACGTTGTGTCATAGATCGACACTGTAGTGTTTCGGCCAACAATAGCGGTTGATAGGTGCTGGTTGGTGGGGTGGCCTTCTTCAGGATAGAGGGCGAAGAATACTCTCTGTCGGTGTGTATCCTCACACAATATGGCGGTCAGACTTCATATATAATCCTTCAACTTCTATGGGTAGTCGGTAGTGAGACGGTGTGATGAGTACACAATCACAAGGCTTAAGGGAGTACCCTTGGTGTCCTGGACATGGACTGGCGGCCAGGAGGTGGTGGCGTCAACGAATGGCGAATGATGGTCACCAATTTGGCGAGAGCTGTGTAAATACGTTGCTCCTCGGGCCAATCCATAGAAGTTGAAGGATTATATATGAAGTCTCACCTCCATATTGTGTGAGGATACTACACGGACAGAGAGTATTCTTCAGCCTCTATCCTGAAGAAGGCCACCCCACCAACTAGCACCTATCAACCGCTATTGTTGGCCGAAACACTACAGTGTCGATCTACGACACAACGTCCTGTTCCGCTTTGTTGTTCCACTTGTTGTTGTGTGTTATGTTTTGAGATCCTGAGACCAGTAGCTATCCAGGGATACATACAGTCATCCTCTGTCACAAAACAGATTTGATTTAAGAGATTGTATATTTATGTTAAAATTTCCGTCGATATTTTAGAGGAAAGTACTGAGCAGTGCCCCCACATTGTATAAACTAAAAACTGTCCGTTTTTCTGGCTTTGGCATGTCAAGAAGAGAATGTATCAAATAAATCTGTCTTGCTTTTGTTTTAAAAAAAATTAAATATACCACGAAAAAATGTGCTGTTTGGATCTCACACCCTGATTTTTTGTATTTAAATAGCTACCCACCTGGGTACATCAGGGCCTAGCCAGGTGCTCTTTATCCCTTTTTTGTTTTTCCAATGCAGTTTAGTTTCTAATATAATTTGATAAATAAAAAGCATGCCCTCACTTAGTTTTCTTTATCATTGTGAAACTTTCACAAAGCCATGCCACATATCACACACAACTAACCTTGGTCATACATCAGCGAATACAGTGGAACCACCGGTAACTGTCATTTTTAAATTATAAATACAACTGAGAAGGCTCAATCCCCTTCTACAAGTGCCAGTAAGCAATATGCTGTGTATAACTCCTTTTGAGGACCTTACAAACATGAAAACATGTCACAGGATATACACAAATAAGGTCAAGTGATAGAGTTCTACAAATGTTAGGCAAGATCTCACGCTGACAGGAATTCCACTTTTGGTGACTTTGACCTCTTGCCCTGAAAGAGAGTAAGGCTCCCCCAAGGTGAAGATTTACACAATCTTGGTAAGAAACCAAATGCCCTTCATATTTTTCAATGTATCTGTCTGACATATGTGAGAGCTTTGCTCAGAGAAATGTCTGTTCAGTATAAAAGTAAAATGTAGCTTTATCAAGCAGTCAATAAAAGATAGAAAGACTGGCGTAAGTCTGTGAATCTGTTGTGTCTCTATTTCCTGGTCAACTTATACCATGCTTCTTTCGTTATTTCCTGCTGTCGTTAGGAGGAAATGTCCTGTCCCAGAATACTTTACATGTGCATTTCATTAACAACAAATATATCAATTTTTATCTTAGACACTGGTTTTTGTTTTGAACGAGTTGCAAGAATACCGAGTTGTTATACTATAAAAAGGTATTTATTAAAAACAATCACTCTTCCAGGTTTTGTGAACCATCTCAATCAACATAAAATATCTCTGTCTGTACATCGTATACCTAAAAATGTACTGCTGCACAAACATGTGAGCAGGCAGACCTAACCTGAATCGTGCTTATTGTTTGGGTCCCCATCAAAAATGAAACGGCCTCCCTTGGTGTGCCTATGTCACTCACCGGGATGGTAATCCTGGTGATACTGCAGAAACCTGGCCCGTGACTTGATAGTAGAGCCCTTAGTTAGACCTAAACCAGGCCCTCCTCTCTGTTGAGGGAAAATAACTCTTTTTAGCAATATTTCCCCAGTCTGTTCAGAACAGACAGTCAAGGAGACCGATCACTCAAAAGAGCGGGAACACACACCGCTATAGACACCGTCTGTAAAGAAAACAACAAGGTTTTAATATCAGGTAATGATAATGGGTAAAACAGATATATATCACAAATAATAATACCTGCACTAAATAGCAGCTAAATCTTCTTCTAGGTAACCTGACCCTGGAGCGGAGATGACAATGAGAAAGTGGTAAGCTCAACTAAACAGAACAGAGTCAATAAATGTCTGGTAACTAGGAATGAGTCTATAGTTTTACCGTGTGAAAGTCGAATGGAGATTCAATAAGGATAAGAGAAAGTCCACAAAGACTGGTGAAAAACAACATATAGGTAATGTTAGTAGGGGAACTAACCCCGACGGGACACGGATCACACTAGTGTCTGGGTGGTGCACGTCCCTGCAGTGCGTTCTTGTGCACGAGGAAAGGTAAGTATCAGGAGGGTAAAAGGATGCAACCAGACTTGTAGGTGACAAAGATAACAGTAAAGTAATTTGTAAACACAGAAAGAAAAGTATGAGGTTATCCAGGTAAAGAACAATAAATACTTGCGATGTGGCAGAAGCCGCTGCAGAGAGGGAATGTCCAAAGCCAATCCGTTTAACAATCAAGGTCCAGTACACAGGAAGGAAAGACCAGTGACAAATGCAGATTCAAGGAGAGTAGTCCGTAGGCAGGCTGAAGATCCAGTACACAGGAAGGAGAGACCAGTGACAAATGCAGATTCGAGGAGAGTAGTCCATAGGCAGGCTGAAGGTCCAGTACACAGGAAGTTTGATCTTTAAGAAAGGAAGTCCAAGAAGTGAATAAAGGACTACCGCGGTTACAGAACAACCGGGATCTGGCAAAGAAGGAGGAACCAGTTATGGAGTCCTCAGTAGCAGGCAAGGTTCACTACAAGGAACGAGGTTCTGAAAGTAAGAGAAGACGGAACTTCGGTAGAACAAAACCACCATATTAACTTCAATAGGAAGCTAACTTCCGCATTTCGTAGAACGTAAAATACAAGTCAATGCGAGGCTCCACATTTCCCATTGGATGAAACAAACCGGAAACCCAAGGATGATAGGAAACGTAGTTCTTCCGCATCTCGACCCATATTGTTGTAACCTCCAGCGTCTATGAAATGGGGCCGCAAAGCGCCGTATTCTGTGAGATAGAACCGTGCCATGTCTGGCAGAACGCCTCCGGACATAATAACGGGTAAGTGTAGATGACCCAGGAGGGTCCGACGCTCCCCGTATCATAACAGCCTATAACATAGGTTTTGGAATGTTAATTTTAAACTGTGCTGTTTAGATTGCCCCTTCTATCTCTATACTTTGTGTACTGTCTAATCAAAAACAGAGTTTCCCAAATTCTTCCTTGTATTTCACAAGGGACTCTCAAAATGTGTTCCTGAATGGCCTTTCCTTGCCTCTCACTCAGCATTCTCAATTGGCCCCTTGTTTTTCACTGGGCGCTCTGAAAATGCTTTCCTGAATGCCTTTCCTTGTATGTCCTTGAATAATGTTAATTATTGGTTTAATTTGAATAGGAAGTGTGTGGTTCCAAAAAGAGAATTCAAAAGAATGTGTTTCTATTTTGACTCGGCTTGATCATACCCATGTCTTCAGTTGCAAGCAGCTAGCATCTTTGTCAGAGTTCATATCTGCTGGGCCTCTCCCATCTGCAGATCTCCTGGGCCGCTCTCCCTGCTTTCACTGCTGCACAGCTGTGGTTCGGAACCTCAATCTCCTTCTTCTCAGGTTGTTAGGCTGCTCTCCTGAACCTATTCTTATGCCCCCTTTTATACCGTTTTTGGGGTTCATTATTTGTAATCTCCATTGCCATATGCTGAGTCTTAGTCTTACATGAACTCATTGTTTTAAGGGCCAATTAAATGTAATCTCAAGTACAATTTGCAGAGTCGTACATTACCTCACCGGACACTGACGTGGTTGCAGTATCTTGGTTATTTGTTGGTTATCTTATTCATAAAAACTTCCCAATATAATTGAGTCCTGGTCCTTCCCTATCTATCAGGATTCTTGTCTCATGTTTATCTGCTTGGCCTAATTGCTTCATGAGTTTAGAAAATGAACTGTTTTCCAATTGGGGTTGGTGTGCATCAGCAAATTGGAAAATACCCCTTTGGGCCTTCCAATTGTTTAAAGTCAAATGATTGCCTTTTATATGACTTTTTAGGCCTTCCACCATTAATCAAAATTTAGTATATGTATCTGAATAATATTTTTAATAAGCAAGCTTTGTCCTAAGCACTTTGAAAATGTGTGTATATGTGTGCATTGAAGGCATAGCTACTTGCGGCCTTGTGTTGTGACTATGGTAATGATATATGTACCTGTAGTTTAGTTTCTTTTATTTGTAGTGAATACATAAGCTCAGTATGTTACTATCTATATTAACCGTACTGTTCTAAACTGTCTCTTGCCAATATGAGAGTATGCACACCAGGAGTCATGCGTATGCTATACTCAATTCTAATCACCCAGTTGTTCTTACATAGTCATGTAACTGGTCAAAATGCTGACTTCCAAAACTTATTTCTACACCAGAAAAAGCCTTATGCATGACGCCACATTCAAGAGGTACTGGTGGGTTCTCCAGCTGCAGCAAATTCAGCATGTGCAATCATCCTCTTTCTCCATCCATATGTGAATCTAACACTCTTAGCAACATGAAAAGCCTTTACTGTGTCAGTGCCAGCATATATTATTTGGACAGGAGTCATTTTCTTTGGACAAACCTAAAAAAGAGGGCAATATTGTCATGTAATATTAAGGCAACGTTTCACACTCGGTAACTTTCTGAGACATTGCACCTACTAGACTGAATACATGTTGTACAAACTACCGGACAAAATGCACTGAATTCAAATAATGACAGATTTAGGAACTTACAACATGGGCTAACTGTGTTTTTGATGTAAGCCTTTAAAAGCATGTGTGTGGTGCACTTAAGCCCCACCCCCAGTGCTGTCTCCAAAGTGTCGTAGGTGTGGTGACGTGGTAACGTTACACCCACGATGGAGTGACGCAACTCCGTCACAGGGAATAAATGGGGCAGTCCCGCGCATGCGCCACAGAGTGCATGCAAAGCCCGGGCGGAATACTTTGTGTGTGTCCATCAGTGAGGGGCTGTCATGCCACTCACCTGGGGTATGGGGCGCGGTGCTGGACGCATCTGCAGGTCCCGGCGCTTCCCATCCTGGCGCATCTACCCCCGATATAGGTTGGGGGGCCCTCGGTCATTTGCGGCTCATGCCGCTTCTGGGTTTTCCCGTTTGCATGGTTCGCGCAGGCGCGGAAGGCCGTCTTTCGCCCTCCGCGCATGCGCAGTCCACAGAGCGCTTGGGAAGTTGCAGGCTTGCTTCCCAAGCCTCGTTCTGGGCGCGTCAGCACCCGGGGACGGCGCAGATTGCGTTCCAAGCCTCCCGGGTGCTGCCTGCCCTATATTAAGGACCAGTTTGTTGGAACAAACCGCGTCTCAACGCGGTTTGTTTACGGATCGCGTCCTCGCCCGTGTTACTCCTTAGTAACACCTTGTCCAGCCTTTTAGTCCTTGCTCCTCGTCCTTCCCTGTTAGTTCCTTCCTGTTCCTGTTGGTCCCCCGGTTCCTTGTCCTGCCCCAGGGGTCCTTATCCTTCCAGCCCCCCTTTGCCTGTCTGCTCCTCTCCTTGTTCAGCTTCTGGAGCCTGATCCTTCCTTTTCCCTTGCTTATTAGTTCGGTTACTTGCCTCCTGCCTTCCTGTGTTCTCCGCCTCTTCCACCTGCTTCCTCCCCTGCCATTTTTCATCCATCGGACTACTGCTACTACTGGAGCATTGCTTTTGCTACTATCCGTGGATCCATCCAGTCAAGACCCGCCTTCCCTGTCAGTGCTTGCACTGTCCCGACGCCACGCAAATCAGGGAAGTGCGCATCCGTGGCGTTGGGAGCCGGCACACCGCTAGCCTTGTTTGATTTCAGGGTTGGTGTTGCGCTGGTTCCTCGCGTCACACATTCAGCAACCATCAGTCGGACAGCCTGGCTTCTTCACCACGACCATCAACTGGAAGTTCAGGTACTCAGCGCCCACGAGACGCTTTCCTTAACAGATTGAGACGCCTGCCTTCTGATTTTGAGATGGACGAATCCCAGGAACTCAGGGAAGAGATGCGGGCCCTTCGAGCCGAGATGACTGCACTCCATCAAGAGAACATTGGTCTGAGGCAGTTGGTGGCACAAGGTACCGGGACTACACCTCAGGGTGAAGGTGCAATGGCTCATACTGCACCAATCAAATTCGATGGTGATTCAAGACGTGTGGTCGAGTTTTGTAATCATTGTAGGATACACTTCCTCTTCAGGTCCACTTACTTCAACTCTGACAAGGCCAAGATCGGGTATATTCTGGGTAATTTGACTGGGAACGCACTTGCTTGGGCAACGCCTTTGGTGGCTGCCAATAGTCCCATTCTCAACGATTTTGCAGCGTTTGAAAAAGCATTTCTAGAGGTTTTTCAATCACCCAATCTGGCCTCCGCGGCACAGAATCAATTGATGGACCTCAAGCAGGGAGCCATGGACATAATAGCTTATATTGGCCGCTTTCGGCAATTGGCCACCGATTCCCAGTGGCCTGAAGTAACCCAAAAGACTCTGTTTCGTCGGGGATTGAGAGAAGAATATAAAGACGAATTATTACACATTCCTGAGCCCGACACCCTTCAACAACTTGTGGAACAAGTTTTGCGGATCGATCACAGACTAGCAGAACGAAGAGGAGAGAGACGTCGAACCGAGAGATTGTTTTCCAGACCCACAAACACGTCTACCGGGATTCCTGGGTCTTCGGAATCCGGTCCAGAACCCATGCAGTTGGGGGCTGTTAGGGGTCCGTTATCTGAAGCTGAACGGAAACGCCGAAGGTCTCTAAGACTATGTTTGTACTGTGGAGCCGCTGGGCATTACTTGGGTACCTGCCCTTCACGCCCTCAAAGGAAGTCGGAAAACTAAAAGACCTGTCGTCTATTGGAAAGGCAACGACAGGTCTCTCTTCGCCTCCAGTCCTTTCCGGCCTCTGCTCCTTGCTTCAGCCCATGCAACCTGCTGTTTTATTAGTTCTGGAGATCAAATTGACATGGTTAAGCAAAGAGGTGAAAGTGCTCGGCTTATTGGACTGTGGAGCTTCTGGTAATTACATCGATGAAGACTTCGCAGCAAGGCATGGTATACCTTTGTTTTCCCGGAAGAATGTTCTGCCAGTGGAGGTGATTGATGGGACTCCTTTATCTTCGGGGCCTATACGTCAACATACCATGGGTCTATTTGTCCAGATTAAGGAACATGGTGAGAGAATCGCCCTGGACGTCATCAAATCACCATCATATTCAGTAGTTTTGGGTTTACCGTGGCTGCTATGCCACAATCCCACCATCGATTGGGGAACACGCACTTTGGTTTTTGCTTCCGCTCATTGCCTTCAGAATTGTTGTTTGCCTGACAGGTCTCAGAACATCGTCATCTCCACACCTCTTGCTAGAAGCAATAGTCCACCTGGTCTTTGCTCATTGCTGCCCATTCCTCAAGTGTACGATGACTTTAGGATGGTCTTTTCCGAGCCTGGGGATATACCTCTACCTCCTCACAGAACATTCGATTGTTCTATTGATTTGATACCAGGTTCGGTAATACCTCATGGGAAGATTTACGCCTTGTCCTTAAACGAGAAACAAGTCTTACAGGAATATCTGGATGACTGCATCAAAAAGGGATACATAGCACCTTCGAAATCTCCTGCTGGTTTTCCTTTATTCTTTGTGAAGAAGAAAGAAGGTACTTTACGTCCTTGTATTGACTACCGCCAATTGAATGATATTACGCGAAAAGACAGATACCCACTGCCATTGATCCGGAATATCATGGAATCGCTTCGAACAGCTAAAGTCTTCACCAAGTTAGATCTCCGTGGAGCTTATCATCTGATCCGGATAAAGGAAGGCGATGAATGGAAGACGGCCTTTAAAACACCATCCGGGCATTACGAATACCGGGTAATGCCATTCGGTTTATGTAATGCCCCGGCGGTCTTCCAGCGCTTTATGGACCACGTATTTGGTGACCTGATTGGCATCTCAGTTTGGGTATACCTGGATGATATCCTCATTTTCTCTGTTTCCCAAGAACAACACGTGGAACACGTACGAGAGGTCCTTCGACGGTTGTCCCAGAATCAACTGTACGCAAAAGCAGAGAAGTGCTCTTTTCACAAGGGAAGCATGGAGTTCTTGGGCTATGTAATCAGTGGATCAGGCGTCTTCATGGATCCCGCTAAGATACGATCCATTCAGGAATGGAACCAACCTCTCGATCTAAAATCTCTGCAACGATTTTTAGGGTTCGCCAACTTTTATCGACAGTTCATACCCCATTTCTCACAGCTTACGACTCCTTTAACTCGATAAACCAGCAGCAAAGTACCTTTTCTTTGGGATTTGCAGGCTACCATGGCCTTTGACACCTTGAAAAAATCCTTCAGTACAGCACCCATTCTGTGTCATCCCAATGACGAGACACCATACATCGTAGAAGCAGACGCTTCCGATTTCGCTATTGGTGCTGTTCTCCTGCAGAAGCAATCCGAATCTGGCATGGAACATCCTGTGGCATATTTCTCCCGTAAACTCACTCCCAGTGAACGGAACTATGCCGTGATAGAGAAGGAGCTGTTAGCCATAAAAGCAGCATTTGAAGAATGGAGGCATCATCTCCTCGGAGGACGACATACGGTGGAAGTTCGTACCGACCATCGCAATTTACAGTATTTACGTTCTCTTCAGTGCCGTACCTCTCGCCAAGCCCGATGGGCTTTCTTTTTCTCTCACTATGACTTCCACATAACCTACATTCCTTGTGCTCAGAACTTGAAGGCAGATGCCTTATCCCGTTCCATGGAAGGAGACGTTAAGAGCGACTGTAATAACAAGCCATTGATCTCTCCGAAGCATTTTCTACTTACGCTCACCCCTCATCTCCAGACAATAGTACAAGACACCCGAATAGATCCAGCTCGGTCGAGTCTCTTGAAACGACCACAGATCACCGAACGCAATGGGTTGCTTTTTTATCGGAACAGATTATACATACCCACTGTCTCTCTTCGGACTCTTGTACTTCACGGGTTCCATGGTTCCCGAGTGGGTGGACATCGTGGCATAAAAGCCACTCAAGAACTAATATCCAGGCAATTCTGGTGGCCAGGCTGGGCCGAAGAAATCGAGCGGTATGTCAAGAGTTGTCCTATGTGTGCCCAGACCAAGGTTCCAAGAAAAAAGCCATTGGGGTTACTTCATCCCACAGAGATACCTCCATACCCATGGCATACCATTGCCGCAGATTTCATCGTGGACCTTCCTCCGTCTGATGGATATACCTGCATTATGGTGGTAGTAGACTGCTTTACCAAGACTGCCCATTTTATTCCATTCCCCAGGATACCCACAGCGTCCCAGATGGCTTTAGCGTTCTTCCAAGAAATTTATAGGTTACATGGACTACCAGAGAAAATCATTTCCGACTGTGGATCCCAGTTTCTGTCCTCTTTCTGGAGTCAGTTGTGCAATCATCTAGGCATTCACAGAGCCTTGAGTTCGGGTTATCATCCACACACCAACGGCCAGACTGAGAGAACTAATCAAACATTGGAACACTACCTTCGGTGCTTTGCTAATGCCACTCAGACCAATTGGAAAACACATCTGGTTCTTGCCGAAGCCTCTTATAACAATACAAAACATTCCGCTACCGGATTTAGTCCGTTTTTCTGTTCTTTTGGTCAGCATCCTAAACTGGTGCCTTTTCATCCTGTACCACCCAGTGCAGTTCCATCTGCTGATCATCTGGTTGTTACTCTCCAGAAGCAACATTCGTTGGCACGCAGAACTCTTGCAGAGGCACAGGAACGCATGAAACAACAAGCTGATAGGCGGCGCACTCCTGAACCCATACTCCATGTGGGTGATTTAGTATGGTTGTCCTCCAAAAATCTACCAGTGCGTAATCTTCCTACCAAATTGGCTCCCCGTTATTTTGGCCCATTCAAGGTTACCAAGCGTTTGTCCTCTGTAGCATATCGTCTACAATTGCCCCAGGCCTGGCGGGTTCATCCTGTCTTTCATGTCTCCCTTTTGAAGCCTTACGTGGTTGACGCTTTCCAGCGATCCTTTTCCCGTCCCGCCTCTGTTGATGTCAGCGGAGTGCCTGAATTTGAAGTACAAGAGATCTGTGATTCGCGCATACGACGGGGTGTACTTCAGTACTTGGTAGACTGGAAGGGTTACCCTGCCTGTGATCGCACCTGGGAACCTTTCAGTCATGTGCATGCACCCCGTCTGGTGCGCGAGTTCCACCTCCGATTCCCTTGGAAGCCTGGGTCCCCTGGCCTTTCTGGGAGGGGACATAGTGTCATGCCACTCACCTGGGGTATGGGGCGCGGTGCTGGACGCATCTGCAGGTCCCGGCGCTTCCCATCCTGGCGCATCTACCCCCGATATAGGTTGGGGGGCCCTCGGTCATTTGCGGCTCATGCCGCTTCTGGGTTTTCCCGTTTGCATGGTTCGCGCAGGCGCGGAAGGCCGTCTTTCGCCCTCCGCGCATGCGCAGTCCACAGAGCGCTTGGGAAGTTGCAGGCTTGCTTCCCAAGCCTCGTTCTGGGCGCGTCAGCACCCGGGGACGGCGCAGATTGCGTTCCAAGCCTCCCGGGTGCTGCCTGCCCTATATTAAGGGCCAGTTTGTTGGAACAAACCGCGTCTCAACGCGGTTTGTTTACGGATCGCGTCCTCGCCCGTGTTACTCCTTAGTAACACCTTGTCCAGCCTTTTAGTCCTTGCTCCTCGTCCTTCCCTGTTAGTTCCTTCCTGTTCCTGTTGGTCCCCCGGTTCCTTGTCCTGCCCCAGGGGTCCTTATCCTTCCAGCCCCCCTTTGCCTGTCTGCTCCTCTCCTTGTTCAGCTTCTGGAGCCTGATCCTTCCTTTTCCCTTGCTTATTAGTTCGGTTACTTGCCTCCTGCCTTCCTGTGTTCTCCGCCTCTTCCACCTGCTTCCTCCCCTGCCATTTTTCATCCATCGGACTACTGCTACTACTGGAGCATTGCTTTTGCTACTATCCGTGGATCCATCCAGTCAAGACCCGCCTTCCCTGTCAGTGCTTGCACTGTCCCGACGCCACGCAAATCAGGAAAGTGCGTATCCGTGGCGTTGGGAGCCGGCACACCGCTAGCCTTGTTTGATTTCAGGGTTGGTGTTGCGCTGGTTCCTCGCGTCACACATTCAGCAACCATCAGTCGGACAGCCTGGCTTCTTCACCACGACCATCAACTGGAAGTTCAGGTACTCAGCGCCCACGAGACGCTTTCCTTAACAGGGGCCCAGGATCTAGCATATTGCAAAGCCTGGTGGCCATATAACAATGGCGACAAGGAGGTTGCTTACCCGAGGCCACGTGCTGCATCAGCTGAGCTGACGGAGGTGTCAACACAAGAGGAGAAGGTGAGATATGCCCTGTAAAGCTGGCAAAAAGGAGGTTGCAGCTTCCCAGCCAGGGAAGTGCATGTGCTCCGCTCGAACAGTTTTTGGAGCACCTGAGGGCCGGTGCTCTAGCAGTGGTCCATGTGCATTGTCAGAGAGGGGCACGGGCTCCCGTGCCAGAATTTGATGTGTCTGGGGTGCCAGCGGCTCTGGGCCCCAGCTGAAGCTTGTGGCTGAAGCACCTAGAGATGTACTTTGCCACGGTTGGGGAGGTGGATGACCAGGCAAAGAAGTCGACCCTTCTGTATGCTGTGGGACCAGCATGTGTTGAAGCTTTATGAGACATTGCGGTCTGTGAATGACTCCTATGAGGCGGCTAAGGACTCCCTGAGAGACCGTTTTATCCCATTGGTGAAATTTGGTTACGAGAGGTTTGTGATGTGCGCGGCCAAGCAGAAGGATGACGAGTCACTGGAATCATTCCACAGCAGGCTGAGGCTACTGGTGGCCAAGTGTGCGTGGGTCAGGGTGGAGGAGATGGTGTGCAACCAGTTGATTCAGGGGTGGGCCTCAGGAAAGCTGTTACAACAGATTCTGAAAGAGCCGGGCCTCACCCTGGTGCCGATTCTAGAATTGGGGCGATCCTATGAGCTGGCAGACATGAGAATGGACAAGGCCATGAATATGGTGAAGCTGGAGCATGTCTGGGTGATAAGGCACCAGTAAGGCACCAGGGGTGGTGGTTCGGAATGGGCCCAAGAAGAGATAGGGGACCAAGAACACTGACTCAATGCACGCTCTGCGGCTACGACCTCCCACATGTGGCTGAGTGCCACCCCAAAGGGCGAGTGTGTGGGAGATGTGAGGCAGTCAATCCTTTTGCATGCATGCGCAAAGCCCCAGGGCCAGTCGTCACATCAAGAGGCCCTGCCAAGATGGGCATGTCTGCTCAGAGACGATTCCCGAGCAGTGGCGGCTGGTGAGTTTTAAAGCTGGTGGGGCGTAAAGTTCCCAGGCGTAATTTGGGAGCGAGCATGCGCAGCGCACAAGCCCACTCCACCCAAGGGGATTGTAGGGGGTTCTCTCCCCGGAATTTATTTTGAAAAATGGCCTCCAAAATGTGCTATTTACTGTCCAAAAGCCACCGAAATATGACATAAAAAGCATTAAGTTTTACATACTAATAGTTGTACATTATTCTTAGGTGTGATGGTGTATTTTACAGCAGCTTGTATTGAGAATAGCTGGTACTATGATGTATGCATACAAAATTCATCATTATATAGTCAGTAAAGAGTACAAGTACAGCAATGAACAGATGACAGTAAATTAAAGTGTAACTCTGCAACTTTCAGAGTGTAACTCTGCAACTTTCAGAAGGAGGTGCATGATATAAATGACGTTGTTAGGACTGGAGCCTGGAGGCCTTGTATAAATGCATCATAATGCAAGTTTTGTAATCGCAGGCTGATTATTAATAAACATAAAATAAGGTGCAAGTACCGCAACGGCTCTACCCAATTGCTTTTCAGAAGCAACACTCCATTTAAGTCATTAACTCTCATAAGATTGCTTTGAAAAAACACTGGCTGGCACATTGAGTGCAAGGTTTGATGATAAGGCTTGTTTAATTTGAGCTAAAAGAGTTCCCACAAGGAGGTGTTTTGGGCGGGTAGGGGCTGGAAATGAGTGGTCAAATAATGAAACACCTACACGCTTTGTTCCCTCCTCATATGCCATTTCTCCCTATCTGTACTCTAATGCAATAGTTTTGGCTTACAGGTGCCACCTAATAGCCCAAACTAAAAACAGCAGACGCTCAATTGGTTACTCAGGGCAGTGCCATACATACCTGGGGATGGTTACCTATTGTTTACTAAAAGACTACTTAGCTATAACACTCTTGAGGCTAGTTTGGGGGCTCTAGGCTTTATATAAAAACGTGACCTTTATATGTTGGAGTCTGATTTACAAAAGCGTTTTATAAGGGTGCAATTCCATTGTAAATGCTTTGTAAATCAGGCCATTGGAGTCTGTGGAACATGGCACAACACCAGGGACCTCAGAAAGACTGCTAAAATCAAGAAATATTGTACAATAAAAGTATGAATGCATAACAGCAGAATATTATAGAAAGTATTCATCGTTGCAGGTTAAATTAGCTCCACTGCTAAAATTGACCTTTTGCAGAAAACATATTCTTTTAATGTGCTTTTGCACAAGGGAACCATATGCTTTAATCCTAACCCTCTCAGCCTTGTGCAAAAATGCATCGAAATGTTATTATTTTTGTAATGCAGGACTATTGCAGTTTCTGTACTACGACCCAATGTTTTCACCCATGTTGCGTGAGTACATGGCACATAGAACGATCAATGGACGTGTTGAAAATCAGAGGGGGAAAAGGTTTTGTAATCTCGCAACCTAGCGAGTGCTCAAAAGGCTAGAACGGGCCCACTCCTGTAAAAGCTAGCAGCTCTCTGTATGCCGTCTCATGGCGCAGTGTGATCAACACTGCAATTGCCAAAGCAATGATGCAACCAGAGAGCTGTCAGCCAGAGCAGAGGGGAGAGGCAGGAGTTCTCAAGATCAAAGGCGGAGATTCTTATCTGCGGCCTATGTGTTCAGATAAACACCATTACGTATCACAGCTCCGTGAGAGCTGCTGCACTTCACAAGCCCCATTTGAATTCCGTCGTTCCTCCAAAGAATTATATTAGGCTGGCAGAACGGAAAAAATAAAAAAGAAGAAAGTAATTCTTACCTCTCCGCTATCTTAATACGCCTGCGCTGTTTTCATGGGACACTCGGGAACTGGGAAGCTTGAAAGGGGCAAGGGCGCGTCCAGTCACAAGTTTCTGCCGAGGATCAGACCATGCGGTTGAGTTTCTGCATATTTTTAAAATAACCATGGGAGCTTAAAGGAAGAAAGGAAACAAAAAATCGACGGAGCACTATAGCGAGGCCTGATTTCCTCATAGTCCCGTTCCTGCACTGCTTACACAAGCTCCAATCCAGAAGAAGGTTGTGGGGCTCCACACACACGGATTGTCATTGGCTGATAAACAGCCAATGACAACCCGAGGAGGTCTCCTACTGCGCTTTTTGCGCAGAATACAAACAGTGAGGGGCCACCCCTCCAGCGCCCCGACAGCCTCCCAAATGAGAGGATGTGATACGTAGAGTGCGTGGAACTACGAGCTCCACGCACTCCACATGTACATTAAATTAACGAAGTCTACGTAGATCCGGACGCGCCCCGCTGCTGTAGTGGTTGGGCAGGAGCAGGCCTGGCACTGCAGCCCAGCAGAGCAGCAGGATAATAAATCATGAATCTGCCGTGCTGCAAACATTTATTTAATTCCGCAATGAATCCGCACAGGAAAAAAGAGTTGTTTGTTCTTACCTCAGTGGCGGGGAGGGGTGGCGGCGCCCCCCCGCCCTATGTAAGCGGCCGCCACTGTTCCCGAGGCTAGCCCAGGTGGATCAGGATGAAGACCAGCCAAATCATGATCCTGACCCAGATGATGAGGAGGAAGATGTGTTCTTCATCTCCAATCTCATTGACCCCAAAGGCAGGAAGAAGAGGCAGTTGAGATGTGCATTGTCGGTGGATGCATGTGAGATCCCGGTACTGATATAGACAGGCCCGTCTGTGAGTGTGATGGCTTTGAGGGGCTGCCAGGCATTGTGATGGGCTGCCAGGCCCGCCACCCCTTGCCAGGGCGAAAGTGAAAATCTTCACCTTTGGTGGTGAACAGCCGCTGCTGCTAAAAGGAGCGTTTGTTTCGAGAGTGGGTCATGGGCCAAACACCATCAAGGTGAGATTTTTCATCACTGATGTCAGCAAGGACACTCTACTAAATTGTGCCGAGGCCCTTAAAATTGTCAACTTCACATATGGGTTCTACATGGAAGACATTCATGAGCTGCTGCAGAAGTTTGAAGAGGTATTTGTGGACGTGGGAAAACTGGCAGGGGATCCAAAGAAACTGCATATTGATGAGTCCATCCGCCCGGGGGCCCTGTGGACAAAAGGATAGAACGCCTAGTTGAGATGGACATCATCGAGACAGTAGAGGGGCCAACCCTGTGGGTGTCACCGATAGTATTGGAACGGACGCTGATTCAGCCAGAGTCAGTTCAGATTTGTGTAGACATGCGTCTACCCACAAGGCTATCAAGCGGGAAAGGCACCTCACACCCACACTGGATGACATCATTGCAGAATTACAAGGGGCAAGACTGGACCTAGACTGGACCTGAGGGCGGGCTATCATCAGGTGTCCTACACCCGAGTCACGGTACATCACAACCTTTACAACTCACAAGGGCTTGTACATATACAAGCGTCTCAGTTTTGGTGTATCGTCAGCCATGGAGGTCTTCCAAAACATCATATATGGGGTGCTGCCCGACCTGGCTTGAGTGATTAACATCAGTGAGATTAACAGTCTGAGACTGAGCACATGGAGAGGCTAGAGAAGGCAGTGGAAAGGATCCGGTCGATGGGTCTAACTCTCCACAAGAATAAATGTGAATTTTTCAAGGAAAAGATTGAGTTTTTCAGATTCGTATTTCAGCAAGGAGCTGTGTCGCAGGATCCCCGGAAAGTGAAGGACATCAAGGAGGCGATACCACCAGAGTCGGTCACAGAGGTGAGGAGCTTCCTTGGTATGGTAACATACTGTGGCCGATTTATCCGGAATCTAGCGACGCTGTCTGAGCCAGTGTGAAATCTGACGAAGAAAGAGTGTGTATGGCAGTGGGTCCCACTGAAACAGAATGCGTTTGAGGAGATCAAGATGATCAGCTGATAGCACTATAGTGTTTTTCAACCCTGCTGTAGCATTGTAGATTGTGGTAGATGCAAGCCCTTTTGGACTTGGAGCGATGCTGACCCAGCAGAACTCGAAGGGTGATGTACAGCTGGTGGCATTCGCAAGCTGAACCTTGCTGGACACAGAGTAGCGGTATTCCCAAATTGAGCGGGAGGCACTGGCAGTGCTCTGGGGGTACACGCATTTCAGAGTGTATTTGTTGGGCAGACCGGTGATGGTGGTGACCGACCATAAGCCGTTGTTACCAATTATGTCGGGATCATCATCAAAGCCCCGGCTCGCATTGAGTAGTGGATGTTAGCCTTGTTGGAATACGATGTCTTCCTTGTGTACCGGCTGTGGGCAAACAACGCCACTGATTACCTGTCAAGACATCCTGGGAAGTCTGGAGTGGAGTCAGAGAATGGCGAAATGGAAGTCGAGGAATTTGTCAGGCTGGTGGTGGATTCCAACACTCCAAACTCCATGTCGTGCAAGAGCTGGTGGATAGCTCCCAACTTGGAACTGCTGGTGGATGAGTTTGTGAGGAATTGTGTGTGGTGTCAGGTGGCGGCCCCCATGTGGAGAGAACCCCAAATCGAGTTGATGTCATGGGGCACCGGGCCATGGGAGGTGGTGCACATGGACTTTGGTTCGAAAGGGAGAGTTGTGCATTTCCTAGAGGCCATTGATGAATGGAGCAGATATCCGGATGTGGAGTTCATGGAATCGACATCATTTGAAAACATCATACCAGTGTCGGAGAAGTTTTTTGCATCTCACGAGTTCCCGGGAGGAAGTGTTCACTGATACCGGTCTGCCATTTCAAGGGGTGACTTTTGCAAGTTTCCTGAAGGAGTGCGGTGTCCAGCACAGGAAGATATCTCTGTTGTGGCCCAGAGCTACCGTATTGCAAGGCCGGGTGGACATATAACAGTAGGCCGTGCACCCAAGTTCATGACCTCAACTTGATGCTGTACCTGTTCAAATTTGTGCATAGCTGCCAGTGGGCCGGGTCTGCCAACAGCCGTGATCAGCAGCGCATACTACGGCAGAACTCTGATAGAGCTACCAGCATGCCGCGACATTCAGCAGAAGGAACCAGATCTTCATAATGGTGAGTAGTGAAGATCGCCTTGAGAGCCTGACAATCTCAATCGCTAGATAGCCCAATGTGTACTGATTTTTCCGTGAATGGAAGAATGATAAAAATGGAGGGAGATCATTCATGAGGATGTTGTGGAAGGTTCACTGCATTCCTGCTGCCATCTTGGTTCCTTAACCACATAGTTTGCATACATTGTATGGAAGCTATGTGCAGACAGGTGGCCAGCAGCAAAGACATGGATTGTAAGTAAATGCAAGTGGTGGGCCTAAAATGTCATCTGATCACAGCGTCACTGGCATCAGTACAAATGTTACTGTCTCCCTTGTGCCATCCTGCAGAGGACAGAGGCCATACAAGCCCTGCAGCCCCCACGGCCACCCATGACGGCACTACACCTAAGCACCCACAAAACCATGAGAAGTAGGATCCAAAAAGAGATGTCACGCTGAAGGGAATTTGGATGATGGGAGCCCCCTAGGATGGCCTTGGACTGACTCACACAACTAAATTACCACCTCCGTGAAACAAGTCAAAGTGTTCCTAAGGGAAAGGGTGGAATGGTTGAACATCAGAGGTCAGATGTCCTCTATCCGCAGCAACCTGGGGAGGAACGGGTTAAGGGTCTGCATGCTATCTAGATGCCACAATGGTCACTTACTTAGGGGAAGTTATGACAGCACAAATGCACCAGTATGCAGAGACTCCAGCTAGGAAGAATCTCATTGGCACGCTGAAGCATCCATGGGTTGTATGCTGCTCGGCATAAAACTTGATATCAACCGACGATACCATCTCCACTCCCACTTGAGAATCTAACCCACACATGGGAGCCACAGGCAGTCAGTCACCCTTCCAAGCAGGTACTGGCAAATAGGCACATAGACAACAGGCTGCAGGGCTTCACAGCTCAGTTTCAATATATGTGAGATGACTGAACGTGTGCAAGTCAATCATTGCAACTCTATTATTTCTAGTTGGTCAGATGGCATGAACAGTGTCTTCAGCGATGCCATTGTCTGTTATATGCCCTGGAGCTATTAGTTGACCGCATTATGTCACCCCAGCTAAGGTACCTGGCAACCAGGTAATTCCTGATAAGCAATCCGCTGTTCCCAGTAGTATAGAAGTACCACGGTGGGCTTGTGACACTGGATGAACACCTTGCCAAATGGGCTTGTCTAGGACTTATTGTTTTGCAATTGTAGATGGATCCCCCTGGCCTAATTCCCCCACATACTCTACCTATGGAATTGTGGTTGCTAATACATATATATCCCACCACTATTGGTAGCTGGTCATAAATGTTGTAGGGAGATATCACCTCTGCAATCTGTAGAATTGAGCATAGGATGCCACTGTCAGAGCCCATGCAAAGCCCCCCCCCAACCCTTTACATAGTTTCACACATGCTCAAAAAGGAGCCCATGTTCACAAGTCACATCCACTCCAGATCACTGCACGATGATTACCTTCCGGGAGATATAGATGTTGTGGATAGACCAAGAATAGTTGGCATGGGCATTCACGATGGCATTGTGTCAATCAGACACCCACTACAGATTGACTCAATGCTAAAACCTCCTGTTCTGAAATAAGTTTTTTCTGGCCCTAGGTGCTCCAACAGCATCCTGTACATGATCAATAAAAGTAATCACACTGGAAACCAATCCATTATCTGGAAAAGGCGTTTTTGGACTTGCATTTGGCCATGCAGTTTTTTCCACATCTAGGGCCTGCAGTGATGCTGGGGAAATGCCGAATGTGATCCCAGCCGGTCTGTGGAAGTTATTGCTGCTAATTAGCACCCTGATGGGGGGAGCCAGCCAATCAGGTGGCTATGAACATGGACTGAAACTGCCGATCTAAACTCACGTGCCGAGCCACCTGGTGGCTGGTTCCCCCATCCGTTCCCTCCGTCACCCCTTTTCTTTTCACATTTCAACCCCCTCCGACTCACTTACTTCATTTTGGTGGCGTCAAAGGCCGCCATGGAAGGAGAAGGACTCCATATGGAGCCCTGCCTTCCCTTTCCATTGCAGCCATATTGGAACAGTCTTTTCGAACGGGACGCCGAGAATGGAATGAAAATACTTTCAATTAGCCCCGTCCCAGCCTATCGGAACTACCCGGTGCCCTCGTTGGAATGGGTGCTTAACGCCACAGGAAAGGTTTAACAGTCACAAACTTCACATGCAATGAAATGGCAGCTGGGCAGAGCATATAACATGATGCAAGGGGCCCCGAAACCTTTACAACATTTTGAGGATTGCATTTGGTGGGACTCTGTAGCTCATGCAGACCTCTTCTTCTAGCAAGCCAAATAACCAAACCCTTTTTCTGTAGATCCCCTTCCTCTCCAACCTCCTCATCAGCCTCTGCAGCAGTATGTTTCTGTGGGTGTTCGACATTCTGCTAAACTTTGCACATGAAGTGAAGTAGTTTAATAAATGTGATCTGATATTGTAATGAATCAGTTGATTAACCGCTGTCGTTACTGAATTAGCTTGTTACTCACTTTAATTCTGCATGATCTTGTATTCTTTTCATTTGCTTGTGTGTGTCCTTCCATTTCATGTGCATTTCGATGAACACTCCCATTTGGCGCACGCACTTCGCCAGATTTGCATGACTTTCTGCCTTATTGCCATCGTGCATGCGTGTTTTGCACATTTGCATCTATTTGGATTGTGCTAATATCAGGTCTGTGGATGTGCAATTGCTCACTCCTGCTGTTGCAAATTACCCCCCTAAGTTACTTATTTCCTGGTTCAAGTTTGTATACATAGAAGTCACATGTTTGACCTGCTCGCAGGTTGCATGTTACAATGCGCTAGTTCCTTTTTCTAGAGGACGAGTGTGTACAGACGTGTGTCTAAAACTTGCTACCAGGGGCGTTGCTAGGGGGGGCTAAGTGGGCTATAGCCCCTGATCTTTTGGTTGTAGCCCCAGATAGAATATCAGGAGCTACAGCCAAAAGACTAGCTAGCCCCCAGTCCCAACAGTTCCGACATAAGCGTAGCCCCGGGTCTTTTCCAGGCCTAGCAACTCCCCTGCTTGCTACACCACATTGATGACAGCCAATCAGGCAGAAACATCTCCAGGGCTCTTTGTGGTCTTGTGTGGAAAGTATGTGAATTAGAGGTTTGGGCTGGACTGCCGCTTTCGGACTGTTACCAAGCCTGGTTTGCATATGGTCTTTGCCCTTCTGGCATGAAAGGCTGAACAATAATAGTTTGGAGGTTTGCTCATGGTCAGTCCATGCATTGCACCATACATTTCCACAGAGCAGGGATGCTGCAAAAATGGTCTCCTCTGTGGTCCCAGTTCCAGGGAAACCAAAAGTCCCGGCCTGGGCCGCCATACAGCATGGCAACCCCGGCGACAAAATGTGGGAAGTGTGCTACTGCGCTTTTCTTCAGGGCCCTTTTCCCAGGAATATGATTAGCTGTTTCCAGTACTCAGAGACTCATTTCGGAGCTCAGACTAGACACTAGCACAGACATAGGGGCTCATTAGGAGTTCTCCGGTCCACAGAAAATGCTGGTAAAAATGTTGGGAATTCCGGCATCAGCATTTTTTCACAACCGTGGAAAAACAAGTTTGCCGTTGGGGGCAGTGAACTATCGGAAGGCCTGACCTGCCGGGAGTTCAAGCCTCTACCGGCAAATGAATGCCAGAATCACTGGCACCAGCGGTGCCCCTAATTGCGCCAATCCCTATTACCGGGGTAATACTGGGATATTTCCAGGATGTATACATGACCAGATGAATATGTACAGATTAAAAGGGTAGGCACATTCTTATCACCCCAACTCAAAGACTCTGGGTACAGCCAAAAGCATTGGCATGCAGACCTTGTTTTTTCTGTCGCACACCAGCACATACTTGCCAACCCTACCGATTTAGGCAGAAGGCTACTGCTTTTTAAGCAGTCCAACCGCCTACAGATTTGGGTGACATATCCTACTGCTTTTTACAGTGGCAGGTAATTTAGGTGACTGTAAGGCAATTAATCTGTCTGTGCGGTGGGCGGGTAAGTGATACATTTGAGTGATGGACTCAGATCCATGCACTGACTTGACAGCTGCATGACTCTGCCCTGCACTCTTGCCGGGACAGACCTTATGTGAACCACCAGTAAAGGCAAGTGGCAGAGCGTGCCACCATCACACAGCATCTGCCTATCAGTCTGAGGAGGGGATCACTCTCCATGTTGTTCAGTTATTCATCTTGCATAGCAGGAATACATATGTATTGCCCGGGCTGCTGCTACAGAGCAGTGGCAAACATTGCCTACCAGCTCTGTGTGATTACCTTCTGTGAAGTTAGGCAATTGAATTTGGTGTTAATTTACCATTCACAATTATACATTTTAAACATTTCATCATCTTTCCATGTTGTGCATTTTAGAATGCCCCAGTGATGCCGACAATGGACGTTTTGTAATTTCCTTCCTGTTATGTCATTGTTATGCTAAGGATTATTTTTGAAACTTGAAAAATCCTATATCTTTTTGGTTGCAGAATGTTGCCAAGTATGCCAGCAAGCCTCGGGCCCTTTGCTCTGTTCACCGGCCTGCTGTACCTTCTGCTGTCATGCCTGCAAAGGTTCTCTGGGGAAGCGAGGGGGGAGGGGGTGAAGATCACGCAGCCACTAAGCTAGACTGGAGCCACCGCCAGCGCTTGGAATGATTCTCTAAATATAATGTCTGGCACCCAAGACTATCATCCGTGTCTGTCGACCAAGACTATCTTTCATGCACGGTGCGATTAGCGTCCCTGTGGAAAAAAACATTGCTGGCATTTTGTTTACAGGGTAACTTGCATTCTAACATTAACTACTTTCACTGGGGACCTCAGAGGTCATGCCTCCAAGCGGAACCTTCCAGCTTGGAATTTCCCACTTGTGTTGTTTTGGAGAATGGAAAAAGCGTGTAAGAAAGCAGGTCGGCCTGGCGTAGGGTTTCTTTTCCGTGTGTTTTCTATCAAGGGCTCGTTAGCTTCCTATCCATAAAGTCCGATGTTTACTTGGTATCTCTTTGCTAATTGTTCCATTTCCCACAGCACAGAAGCGCAACATCTATTTTAGCACCACATGGCTTTACCCTGAAGCAAACTCGGCCAGGGTTTTGTCCCGCAATGCACTTCGAAATGGCGTTTTGACAGCTCTCCAGTCCCCACCTCACATCCTACCCCCATAATGTTACCGGAATCTGGTGTGTATTAGCAGGGCCGGGGCTGAAATAAGGCAATCATGGTTAGTTGACTAGGACTAACGCAGTAGAGAGACTCCAGGGCGTGGCATTTATTTGCCCTAAAAATATAAAAATCTGGTCCCATTGTAAGGTAGGGGGCGCTACATTTTTCGCTATCACAGCATAATTCCTCACCCCTTTTTTGTGTGCTTTTTTGTGTGCTTGTTTTTCTGTCTTCTTGTCCAGCGCCACTTGGAACCACAGGGAAACCAACGACCAACACACTAGAACCATTCCAGAGCGACATTCTGCAGGTATTCTGAAAACATATAAAGTATCTCCTACCCGTAAATTATGAGGATATTTATTGCAAGTCAACGTGGAGTTTGTGACCAAACAGAGGAACAGGGCCAAAAGCCAACTCTAAGGTGGCATGCAATATTTATTTATTTTAATTTTATTGATTGTGCATTTGTAAGGCACTTATGCATCAAGTAAATTGTGTTTCAAAGTGCCCACCGGGAAACAGGGAGGGAACAAGGGGATGAAAATCAAATATAACAATGAAACATAGAGGCAGACCAGCTAGGCCTTGTGAGCATTCAGAACATGCAAATGTGCAGAGAGAGAAGGGATGATGGAGTGGGGGTGGATGTGGTAAGTGCTAGGTGTATCAAGAGGGAAATGCTAACGAGTGAGCAGCTGTAAGTGGCTTGGTGGAGTGGTCAGCTGCCAATAAATAAGTGCAGGCCAGGAAGCCTGCTGAGGAAAGAGATCGGGCATCAGCTTGCTGTTTAGCGAAGCGCTTGACACACAGAGAGTTGGTGCAGGAGGAACGTAAAGACCTGGAGGGAAAGTATTTAGTGAGAGCAAGTTGGAGATAGCGTGGTCCCCAGACAGCCTTGTGGATGATGCAGATGGATTTGAATTTGATCTTTGCAGCAACCAGGAGCCAGTGGAGAGTTTTTAGGGCTGGAGAGATGCAGTCCCTGGGCTTGAGGCCAAGGATAAGTCGTGCCGCCCTATTCTGGATTAGCTGCAGGGGTCGTAGAGAAGAAAAGGGTAGATTAAGGAAACGGCTATTGCAGTAGTCTAACCCCCAGAGAACCAGAGCTCTAGAGACATTGAGCTTAGGGGGAAATTGAGGAAAGGAAGAATTCCTTTAAGGAGGTGGAGTTGAAAGTGGGACTTCTTGGCAAGGTCCTGACTCCAAGGTTTCTGGCTTCAGTTGAAGGAGAAGATGACCAGAGTGAGGGGAAGATTGAGGGAGCACAAGTCCCAATAGAAAGGATTTCAGTCTTGCTGGCGTTGAGGCAGATGTCATTGGAAGAACACCAGGACTGGATGACAGATAAATAATCAGGAATGATAAGGAAGTAAGCAGAGGGTCAGAGGGAAGTTTGAAGAAGAGTTTTGTGTGTCATCTGGGTAACACTGGAAGTTAGGGGAGAAAGGGGAAATGAGGTGTGCAAGCGGAGCAAAATAGGTGTTAAAGAGCCAGGGAGAAAGGTTGGAGCCCTGGGGGACACCACAGGCGGAGATAGAGGTGGGGGAGGAGAAAGAGCCCAGAATAACCTGGGACGAATGGTCATTGAGGAAGAGGTCAGCCAGTCCAGTGCCTGCTCCGGGATAGCTAGGGTATCATGGAGCCGTTTAATGAGGATGGAGTGGTTGACCATATCAAATGCAGAGGAGAGATCAAGTAGAATGAGAACAGCTGGAAAGTTGGAATCAAGAGATGCAAGCAGTTCCTCACAGGTGTTCAGAAGAGCAGTTTCTGTGCCTCTGGATGCTCGGAATCCAGATTGATGATCATGGAGGCAACCAACAAGTTCAGTGTGCTGGGTCAGTTGGGGGAAGACCAGCTTCTCCAAGAGTTTCCCAAGGAAGGGGGTGATAGATATGGGGCAGTTGTTGGCTGGGCAAGACGGGTCTGCAGAAGGTTTTTCCAGGAGGGGCGCACAAGGGAGTGCTTGAGGGAGGAAGGGAAAGATCCAGTAGCAAAAGAGTGGTTGCAGAAATCAGCAAGTGCCGGGGCAAGAGAGCCAATATTGTCCTTAATGGTTCTGGAGGATCAGGGGGAGACCTGTTCGGAGGAGACCTTCATGGAGCAGACAACTCTGGTGACCTCATCAGGTGTGATAGGAGGGAAGGAGGTGAGAAAGACAGAGGAAGGATGGGAGGCCATGGGAGGCAGGATAGTGGGGTGAAGGGAGGGGGAGAAGGGCGCAAGGGTGCTCAGAATGTCCTGAGTTTTTGCAGTGAAGTGTGTGGCCAGTGCGTTGCAGAGGGTCTGGGAGGGAAGAAGTGAGGAGACTGCGGAAGGGTTGGCTAGTTCTGCTGATTTTAAAGAGTTCAGCCATGTTGTTAGATGCACCAGAGACACGAGACTGGATGTTGGCCCTTTTCCTGGCACGAATGGAGAGTCTGTATTGCCTTTGGAGCATGCGATAGGTCAGTTTGTCAGAGGGTGAGCCTGAGGTCTGCCACTTCCTTTCTGCAGCTCTGCACTTGCAATTCAGGGCTGCAAGTTCAGAGTCATACCGGGTGTTACGCTTGGAAGCATGTTTCAGGTGGCTCCTCATGACTGGGGCAAGAATGTCAAGGTTATTAGTAATGGCAAGATGGAGGTTGCTGAGAGCAGAGTAAGAAGTAGAGTCTGTAGTGGGGAGTGAGAGGGAATGAAGGTAGATGCAAAGGCAGCAGCTGACACTCATTTCATCAGACGGATGTTCATGACCGAGGTTGGTAGGGCTGGGGGAGGTGTGATCAGAGGGCCGTGATGATCCATGTGAGAGGAGAGGTGACAATGGTCTGACGAGGAGAGTCGGTTGATCAGTGGAGGCATAGTGAAAGATCAGTGTGGATGAAGGCATCAAGAGGATGTCCAGCCAAGTGGGTAGGACCAGAAGGGAGAATCGAGAGGGAGCGTGAGGTGTGCAGAGGTCGTGGAAGAGAGTGGATGCTGTGATTGAGGAGTCAAGGTGGATGTTGAAATCACCCACGAGAAGGAGTTTAGAGGTGGTTGTGAGGAGAGAGGAGGAGAAATCAGCCCATTCAGAGAGGAACATGGTGGTAGAGCAAGTTGGCCTGTAGATAGTGGCAATGATCAAAGAGGAGGTGGGATAGATGACCAGATTGCTGTTACGCTCACCTGGCGCCCACAGGGGTGTCGGTCGGACCCGGACAGCTTCGGTCTCCACCCACGTGATGCGTAGTGCAGCGATGACTGACTGGATCTGCCCTCCTAATCTTGTCTGCTTAACCCGTAGAAATATTCTCCTGCAAGTGGAGAGATGGATTTAGCCACTTGTGGATTCAAGTGATGGCACCCCCACAGTCCTCCCCAACTAATCACCTCCGAAATGCCCTCACAGCAATCTCACCTTCTATTCTTGAAAGATGAGCTCTCCATCCTGCGTGGATTTGCAGGGGTGCGTCGATTCCAGTTACTTCACTGGTTTGAAGGCTCGGGAGAGTTCCGGAGAGTATTGACTCTGAGGTTCCTGGTGAGGACCAGTAAGTATTAAGTTCATAGAGTTCAATATGTCCGATGTTCACTCTTGTTCCCCCCTTCCTTTCTTGTCTTGCAGCTGGCTCGTGAAAAGATGCTCTTGTGGCAGCTGGTGGCGCTCAGGTAAGAGTCTGTATTACCCGGCGCTGTCCGGTAAATGTTGCACGTGGAAAACATGTTGTTTTGTCTCTTTCTTTCCCTTTGTTTTAGGAGCTCCGGATTCGAGGCGGGCGTGGCAGAAGACTGGATGCAGGCTGCAGGCACGGTGAGGGTTACGCTGCTGGATGCAGAATAACGCGAAGCGTGTGTTGCTGGTCGGGCGTGGTTTAAATAGCCTCAAAAGCAGTCCCAGGTAAAAAGTCCCTAGAACCACACCTGAGTAAAAAATAGTCCCTGTAGAAAAATAGTCCCTTTCAGGCTTCGTGTTGGATTGGAGTCATTTGCAGCATGGTCTGCCTGAGGTAAGTAACGACTATGAGCCTGGCGTCTTAGGCCCCAGGACTGATTTCTACTGTGAGCCTGGCGCCTAAGGCGCCAGGACTGAACCCAGATAGCCCCTAGCCGGGGCTGCTGAGGTTTTACTAAATGTCTAGATGCCTGCTCCCGGGGCTGATGGGCTTGGTCCAGATGCCTGAGGGTAGTCATCATGACAGCACTCCCCCCCAAGGCCCCTCCTAAAGTTGTTCTTCCCCTGGGCCCTGGTTTGTCTGGGAAGTTCCGATGGAATCTTTTCACCAACCGAGGTGCATGGACGTGGTCACTAGGTTCCCATGACCTTTCTTGTGGTCCGTAGCCCTTCCAATCGATTAAATAAAAAAGTTTTGATTTAACCATCTTGGAGTCCAGGATATTTTTTACCTCGAATTCAGGTTCTCCATCTATCAAGATGGGGTCGGGTGGTTTGGTTAATCTTGTTCCTGGTTGAACTGGTTTTAAAAGTGAAACATGAAAGACAGGATGAATGTGCATATTAGAGGGTAATTCCAATTTGACGGCTACCGAGTTGATAATGGCCTTAATAGTGTAAGGTCCCTTCAAAGGTATGTGTTTTGTAGCCAGCCAAACTTGATCCCCAATCTGGTATTGTGGAGTTTCACTTATATGTTGATCAGCATTTTTCTTATATTTCTCTTTTGCTTGTTTCAAATGTTCTGTTTCCTCTTTAAAGGCTTGTGTAATAGTAGAATGCAAATGACTAACTGCAGGCATTTCTAAATGCTGAGGCGGATCTAGTTCTGAGGTTCGAGGGTGATGTCCATATATGGTATAAAAGGGGCTTTGTCCGGTTCCTGAATGTACAGAGTTATTGTATGCGTACTCGGAAATCCATAAAATATCTTTCCAATTACTTTCGGTCTGGTGTAGCATGCAACGTAGGTACTGTTCAAGGGTCTGGTTGGTCTTCTCCGTCTGACCATCGGTCTGGGGATGGTGACTGGTTGATAACCTCACGTCGATTTGCGCCAGTTGACAACATTTCTTCCAAAAATGTGAAATGAATTGACTACCTCGGTCAGAGACCAATACGGAAGGAAATCCGTGTATTCGAACAATGTTTTCGAGGAACTCCTTGGCCAGAATTGAAGCAGAAGGTAATCCCTTTAGAGGAATAAAGTGGGCCATCTTGGAAAAATGATCCACAATAACTAGAATGGTGTTAAATCCATTACATGGAGGTAGATCTGTAATAAAGTCTAACGATAAGGTGTGCCATGGTGTAGGTGGAATATCCAAAGGTTGTAAGAGGCCAGCTGGTTTTTTCTTCTGATTTTTGTTTTTTTGGCGCAAATGCCACAAGACATTACAAATGACTTTACGTCTTTTCGCCAGGTGGGCCACCAGAATTGTCTCTTAATTTTAGCTTCAGTTTTTGCGATACCTGGGTGTCCTTCCATCAGGGTGTCATGATAATTGGAGATGACTAGTTCTTGTAGTTCCTTGTGTGGTAGAAATAGTCGCCCTTGATAATAAGGTAGGTCATTGATGACTGAGTAGTCCGAGCCTTTCTTCACCGAGTCCTTCAGGGCTGTTGGATCGAAGAGTTGTTGGATCTTTACTTGAATATCCTCTAGTGTCTATAGAGTGGTTATGCCAAGAATTCTTTGTTCTGAAATTATAGGCACCGGTTCCGGGTTCGCATATGCTTCTCCCATCCCTATTCGGGATAAGGCATCTGCCTTGCCATTTTTACAACCTGGTCGATAAGTGATCACGAAATCGAACTCGGCAAAGAACAATGCCCTCAAAGTTGACGTGACGATTGGGCCTTAGCTGTTTTTAAATACTGCAAGTTCCGGTGATCGGTGATTACCGTACTGGTATGCCTGGCACCAAGAAGATAATGCCGCCAAGCCTTGAAGGCAGATTTGATGGCTAATAATTCTTTATCGGTAACCGCATAGTTTAACTCGGGTGCCGAGAACTTTCTGGACCAAAATGCTACTGGGTGAAGTTCACCGGTTTCAGGATCTTTCTGGGATAGGACAGCTCCCATGGCTAAACTGGATGCATCAGTTTCAACTATGTATGGAAGTTCGGGGCGTGGATGCTTTAAGACAGGTGCAGACGTGAATTTCGCTTTCAGCTCTTGGAAGGCCTTTTCAGCTTCTTCGGTCCACAAGAAGCGTTTGTTTTTTCGCAAAAGTGCTGTGATAGGGTGTACAACATGTGAGAAATCCGGAATGAATCCGTGGTAGAAATTAGCAAATCCGAGCATGCTTTGTACCCTTTTAACTGAACTGGGTGATGGCCACTTGAGGATTGCATCCACCTTTCGAGAGTCCATTCAGACTGCTTTTGGAGTCAGGATAAATCCAAGGAATTCAACTTCCGTAGCATGAAAAACGCATTTTTCCAATTTTGCATATAACTTGTGCTGGCGTAGTTTCTCAAGGACTGCACGAACGTGCTTCACATGGTCTGATTCTGAAGAGGAGTACACTAGAATATCGTCTACGTATACAACAACACAGACGTCAATGAGTTCACGAAGGACATCGTTCATAAAATACTGGAAGGCACTTGTCTGCACTTACCTTGCACTTGCCACCAGCTGGCCCTATTTATTTACTTTATTCTACTTACTTGTACTGCACTTCCCCCTCCCCTTCCCCTTGCACTTTTCCCTTCCCCCTACCCCTGCACTTGCGCGGTCTGAATGACACCTGGCCTAGTAGGATCGTTGTCTGTCTTCCCCTTGTTCCCCCCTCCCTGCCTCGTCGCTCCTTGAAACACTTGTGTATAGGCGCGTTACAAATGCCATATCATATCATATCATTGCACAACCCAAAAGGGCATCACCTGGTATTCGAATAACCCGTACTTAGTGCGAAAAGCAGTCTTCCATTCGTCGCCTTTCTTTACACGTACCAGGTGATATGCCCCTCGGAGATCTAATTTAGTGTAGATGCAAGTGTCCTTTACTTGGTCTAGTAATTCGGGGATCAGAGGCAATGGGTATCGGTTCTTAACCGTGATCTGATTTAATGCGCGGTAGTCTATGCACATTCCGAGGTCACCTTCCCTTTTTAGGCACGAAGAACAAAGCTGAAGATGCAGGGGACTTGGATGGACGAATGAAGCCATTAGCAAGGTATTGGTCCAAGTATTGTCGTAGGTGAAGGTTTTCAGGTTCCGTAAGGGCGTAGATCCGACTATATGGAGGTTGTGCACTGGGTATGAGATCGATTTGACAATCGTATGATCTGTGAGGTGGTAGGGTGTTTGCCTGTTCCTTTTGGAAAACATCCTGGAATTCTTGATATTCCTGAGGTAACTGCACGACTGGAGTAGCGACTGTGGCCAGGCCTTGGTTCAAGGTTTTTTTCGGGTAACAAGTATGTGCACAATCCGGGAAGGTTATTCTCTTCTCTCGCCAATCAATACAAGGATTATGTGTTTCTAACCAAGGTATCCCCAGTATTATTTGGAACTGCGGGGCTTTGATTAAATCAAACACAATAGTCTCTCGATGCCCATCCTGACCCAATAGTGTCATCTCTGCGGTGGAATGAGTTACAGGCCCAGAGGCAATTTCAGTTCCATCGACTGTGGTGATGACATCCGAAGTGGTCTTTTTGCAGAGAGATAGATTCATCCTAGAAGCCAGCTCGTGGTCCACATAGTTTCCTATGGCCCCGCTATCAATGTATGCCCTCACTGCGTGCATACGTGATGGCTGCCTTGGATCTATAAGGACCATTGGTATGATGAAGTGCGAGGTCTGAGTATCCTTCTTCAAGCTCGGCAAGCGGACCTCTACGCTTGTCGGGTGTGGTCGTTTCCTGAATCAGGCTCTGTTTGATTTTTATCAGCAACTCTGACTACTCTTTTAGATGTTTTCATAGGGCAATCCCGTAGAAAATGTCTTGAGGCCCCACAGTACAGACACAATTGCATCTGCCGTCTTCTTTCTCTTTCCTTTTGAGTTAAGGGTCCCTTGACCTCCCCGATCTGCGTCGGTTCTGATACATCTGTTCCTTTGAGGGTAACATTGGGTTTAACCAATACCCGATTCTCGAACTTAGCTCGATCAGCCTTTCTATTCTGAAGTCGGTGGTCTAACTGGACCACTAAGTCTACATATTCTGCACAATCCTGAGGTGGGTTCACAACTTGGGCCAAAATGCCTTTGAGTTCACCCCGAGGTCCACGATGAAATAATGTAATTCGTTTTACCTCTGGCCATCCGGTTTCCACCACTAACCTATTGAAAGTGGCAATATAGGTTAGTAGATCCTGGTTACCTTGTCGTAATGATAAAAGTTTGTTATCCAGGGCCTGTCCCTGTGAATGTCTGGCAAATTGTCTTTCCATGCTCAATTGAAAAACTTGAAAATCCCGAAGAAGAGGGTCATCCTGGTTAACTAATGGAATTGACCAATCCGCTGCGCTGCCACTAAGATATGATAGTACAAAGGCTACTTTAGTTTGGTCGTTCGGAAAAGCTCCAGGTCTGCATAAAAAGTGCAAGTGGCATTGGTTCATAAACACGGCAAACTTTTTTGGGTCCCCAGCAAAACGTTTGGTTGGAGCTAAAAGAATGCTCCCTGGTAGAACCACTTGCACAGGATTGCTCGATGAAACAGGAGTTGGATTCCCCCCAAATCCAGGTAATGGTGTTTGCCCAGCTTGGTTTTTCAGTAATTGTCTAGCAAGATCATCAGTGCGCTCCTTTGACACAATCAGTTCTCTCCTGAGGGCATTAGTGTCTTGGCGCGCGGAGTGCACTTCTGCCCTAAGTTCCCCTAACAATAGGGCTAGTTGGTCGGTTTCTGAGGTTTCCATAACGCCCGGGTGGGGATTTGTAGATAGGCTTCGCGTTCTGTTACGCTCACCTGGCTCCCACAGGGGCGTTGGTCGGACCCGGACAGCTGCGGTCTCCACCCACGTGATGCGTAGTGCAGCGATGACTGACTGGATCTGCCCTCCTAATCTTATCTGCTTAACCCGTAGAAATATTCTCCTGCAAGTGGAGAGATGGATTTAACCACTTGTGGATTCAAGTGATGGGACCCCCACAGTCCTCCCCAACTAATCACCTCCGAAATGCCCTCACAGCAATCTCACCTTCTATTCTTGAAAGATGAGCTCTCCATCCTGCGTGGATTTGCAGGGGTGCGTCGATTCCAGTTACTTCACTGGTTTGAAGGCTCGGGAGAGTTCTGGAGAGTATTGACTCTGAGGTTCCTGGTGAGGACCAGTAAGTATTAAGTTCATAGAGTTCAATATGTCCGAGGTTCACTCTTGTTCCCCCCTTCCTTTCTTGTCTTGCAGCTGGCTCGTGAAAAGATGCTCTTGTGGCAGCTGGTGGCACTCAGGTAAGAGTCTGTATTACCCGGCGCTGTCTGGTAAATGTTGCATGTGGAAAACGTGTTGTTTTGTCTCTTTCTTGCCTCTTTGTTTTAGGAGCTCCGGATTCGAGGCGGGCGTGGCTGAAGACTGGATGCAGGCTGCAGGCACGGTGAGCGTTATGCTGCTGGATGCAGAATAACGCAAAGCGTGTGTTGCTGGTCGGGCGTGGTTTAAATAGCCTCAAAAGTAGTCCCAGGTAAGAAGTCCCTAGAACCACACCCGAGTAAAAAATAGTCCCTGTAGAAAAATAGTCCCTTTCAGGCTTCATGTTGGATTGGAGTCATTTGCAGCATGGTCTGCCTGAGGTAACTAATGACTATGAGCCTGGCGCCTAAGGCGCCAGGACTGAACCCAGGTAGCCCCTAGCCGGGACTGCTGAGGTTTTACTAAATGTCTAGATGCCTGCTCCCGGGGCTGATGGGCTTGGTCCGGATGCCTGGGGGTAGGCATCATGACAATTGCAAACCAACAATATCCTTTTTATGTATGGAAGGGGGTATTTTATTCCTTACAATACACAGCCACTCACTGTCATTCCCTTTAATACCTCGTCTCTTGCATAACATAATGTAAGAGATCTTTCATTTGCTAATCCATACAATAAATATAGAATCTGGATTTAAAAAAAGCAAAAATGCAGCTTCTAATGTGTTGCAGAAAAATAGTTCAAGCTGTTTACTATAATGTATTCAATGTATTTTTTTATTTTGTGCTTTGAAATAAGTAATAAGATGCAGGTGTGCTCAGATGCTCAGATGTGTTAAACTCAGGCAGTTCACAAATTAACCATTGTAGCATAAACAGATCTTTGTAAATAAATGGCTGTAAAATGACACTGAAAACAATACTGCAGGCAAGGAATTTGAAAAGCTTTTCACGGCTTCAATTAATTGCTGCAGTGACAGCTGGAATTCTCTCTGTTGGCTCAAGCAGTAGGCATTGTGACATCATAATTGTAGCGTAATAACTGATTACAGAGTGGTTGTGATGTCATTTTCTTATTACAGTTCAGTTGTGATGTCACAACTAGCCTGTAATAAGAACATTATTTCCAGGCTTTTATGCAGATACTGCAGGCTGCCATGTATTATAATGTAATACGCATGGCACCGCATGTTTGGGAATTTCATATATATTAATAGGTCATGACACATGGTTTTAATCCCTCTCGTAAATTTCATAAAGTGTCGGGCACTGACCTTTGACTCTAGCATGATCGGGTGGCACTCAGTGGCTTATATCAAACTATTTTCCATTTAGTTCATTCCAGCAGACTAATATACCTGTCAACCTTTAGAAAAGAAAATGAGGGTGAAATGAAAAGATTTTCGTTTTGCGGGTCTGCTCTCCATTGACACCTGTTGGCTGGGAAGTGGATTGGCGTTTGAAGGAACTGACTCTATTGTGTCTCCCTCCACAAGCGGGTGAGTTCAGAAGTATGGACTAAGGTCCTCCAGTCCATGAGCGGGACTCAATGCATCTTACATTGGACATGGTTACGCGCTTTGAGGCTATTGTAGAGTGTACCTCATCATCCAGGCATGGATGGCAACGCACGGTCTATGCCTGAATGATGATAAAACTGAACTCATCATCTTGGGTACCTCCACCAACCTAAAAAAAATTAGGCCCTGATTACTCTTCCTTTATAATTGACGGCAACCTCATCAAGGTGGCTAAGGAGGTAAAAACATTAGGATTCTCTAGTCCACCTTGTCCTTTTCTAAACAATTTAACACACTAGCATCCACTACGGTGTACACATGTAAACGTGTAAACTCATTAGAACTGGTAAGCCCTTTCTCTCTAACGGCAGTTGCCTCATCCTGGCCAAAGCCCTCATTCTGTCCCGTCTAGATTATTGTAATGCCTTGTACATAGGCTCAAACAAATCCATCATCAGGAGGATCCAAACCCTCCAAAATAATGCCCTAAGAGCGGCTTTAGGTATATCCAGAAGAGATCATATCTCTGAGAGTAGGCGACAGAACAATTGGCCCCTGACCAACGACAAAATCCTACTAAAAACGGTGTCACTCACTCACAAATCACTTAACAATGCAGCACCTATCTACCTCTCTGAGAGATTCCACAGACGGACATCCTTAAGACCTAACCTTAGATTAGCTAACCTGAACTGCCTGTCCATTCCCAGATTCAAACTTTCCACGATTGGAGGTAATAGCTTCCCCGTCAAAGCGACCCAACTCTGGAACTCCTTGCCCCCTTCACTGAGAGTAGACCAGTCCTACCAGAATTTCAGATCTGATACTATCACATGGCTCAAATCTTCCGACCAGTAAACCCGGGCGATGTAACCTCTACCCTGGGATGACCTGTGCCTGTGTAACTGAAATGCAATTTAGCACTGCCCACCTTTGATCCCTATGGGTAGAATTCTAATTCTTTTACTGCTTTGTAATCTTTGTATTTCCTGTTTTTGTGTGTAAAGTATTTCATTCTATCTATCACTGTAACTAAGCTTCGCACATTCTTGTAACTGTTGCGCCCTGATAACCCCGGGTCTGGTGCGCATTACAAATAATAAAACAAACAAACAAACTGTGGTGCTGAATTGGAGTAGTATAAACACCCATTAATCATTAATCTCAACTTGGCTACCTGAATCAGGCACAGGTTAAACTCAGGAAAGCCAAACTCATCACTTACCTTAATAAGTGGTTCACCCCTGAACTAAAAAGCCTCAGAAACACCAAAAGATCAGTGGAATCCACGTGGCGGAAATCACCCACAAATGCTAACAAAACAGCGTTCACATTAGCCTCCGCAATCTACAAAGCAGCTATCCTTTCGACCAAGAAAGAAGCCTATAATTCCAGAATCCACAATGCCAAATCTAGCAGCAAGGAGCTCTTTATCATCCTTAAAGAGCTCGAATCCCTGCTCCCCCTTCGCACGACTGTATCAAAGATGCAGAATGGTGCACAAAAATCCAACAAACCCTTGCTGACAAAATCACTCTACTTCAAAACAAGATTGAAACCAAAAAGGCTAGCCTTATTAACGGCTCCCAGTCCTCCTCGGACTCTAAGCAAACATCACAATCCTGCACCCCTTCCACCTTTTCACAAGTAACACCAAAGGAAGTAGAAGATATCATAAAAAGCCTAAAACCTTCCCATTGTCAGGGGGACATCTGCCCTGCCTCTATCATAAAGGAGGGAGCTAAAAACCTAGGCCCCTTCATCACCACTCTGATAAATTCTTCCTTCTCGTCTAATCAGGTTCCTAACAATCTTAAGGAAGCCTGGGTCATGCCTCTCTTAAAAAAGCCCAACCTTGACTCAAATATCCCCTCAAACTACAGGCCCATCACCACCGTCCCATTCCTTCTAAAAATCTTGGATCGGGTGGCCTATCTGCAAATTCAGAAGCACCTAGAGGAGAATGCTCTCCTAGGCCTTAGACAATTGGGCTTCAAACCCAGACATGGAACTGACGACCTCAAGATCCAAATGGACGAGGCGAAGGACAAAGGCAAGCTAGCGATCCTCCTACTCCTGGACCTATCTGCTGCCTTCAACCTGGTCGACCACCAAGTTCTCACCAAACACCTTACCACAGCTGCAGCATTCTCCGCTAACGCATCTGACTGGGTCAAATCCTTCCTCTCTAACCGGACCACCAGAATGTTCTCCCCATTAGCCTCAGCAGACCCAACACCTATACTCTGTGGAGTCCCTCAATGATCCTGTGTGTCACCTACACTATATAATATATTTACAAAGATGCTCTTCGGCTATCTAGACAACCTGCGTGTCATCTATACCAATTATGCAGATGACACCCAAGTCCTCATCCCCTTCACCAGCTGTTACGACCAAGACTCTAAACTACTGAACGAAATCTATCTCGAAATCTAAGCCTGGATGGTGTAGGGGAGGACTGGCCGCGAGGCCCTCCTCACCTGCAGCCTTCTCCCCAGGTGAGGACCATGACTCGGTGAGCGTCCCCTCATGCCACCCGGGCCCAGGTGGAGGAGGATTCACCCGCCGACGACATTGCCCACACGTATCCTTTCCTTGTATTTACCAAAATTTAGTTAGGCCTAGACGCCATCTTGTCTAGCAAACATGGCGTGAGTTCAGCACACTGTAACGAGGCCCCCACCTTTGGAGGGCCTTTCATGCATCTCTGCCGCCTCAGCAGCCCTGGCAGATCCGCTGCGAGCGCGTTCCCATGAGAAAGTCGGAGATGAGCTAAACCCGAGATGCCAACACGGCAACATTCTATCATTCACAATGTAATATTGCACCCCGTATGACCCAGACCGCGAGGCCGGGGTAACGGGGAAAAAAGCTGAAGCATCACTATCTGAAGAAGGTAGAAAACAATTCAAGTATTGGTATTAATGAACTACCTCTGTTTAAAATGTGAATAAACTATAAAAATGTAACGTTATATGATATCCCTCCAGGTCTGGACTAGTGCTGCTATAACCACGGAGAAAGATGTTGACCAAACGTGTAACCTCTATCTGTAAAAGTGTTTTTTCAATATTATGTAGAAACTTGAACTCATATATGTTTTCTGAATCACCCAAAGCGGCGAGCATCAATCTCTGTAGGCCATAACCTAGATATCCCTCGTATAACGTCTAATGTACATACAATACGCACACAATGTAGTGAATATAATGTTAGGTAATGAAAAGGTACTGGAACCGACTGTATTAAAGAAATGTGTAACGAAATTGAAATATATATGTGTGTCTAAATAACGTCAAAATAAGGCAGAACAGTATAAAACTTCTGCATTCACTGATCAGCAACGCACGAGGAAAATACCTTTGTGGATATATGCAAGGCCATTCCCTCTCCCACCCTACCAAGCCTGCCAGATAAAAAAGCTAAGACTTGTGCCGCGCTCCCTCACCTCCCCCAACCAAGCTGGCGTTACTTCAGAGAGTCAGAGGCCCCGGCGCCGCAACCAAGGCCACAGCCCGCCACCTGTGTTATTTACAGCACGGTAATAAACCCACGTTTGAACCCACTGATCTACCAGCACCCTCTCATAAATCCCACAAACCCCCCTAGACCCCCCAAGAATCCTGACCCCGTGCAAGGACGATCCCCATCATTGGGACAAGACACAGAGACCCATCTATATAATAACTTCTAACGCAGCAGACAGACATGTATCATTCGGCCCAGGCCCCAGAGCCCCGTCCCGCGACCTAAAATACCGGTCAATAGGACACAGGTAAATCTCACCCCAACCGACAACCACCAGACCTCTCACGAGGTGCATTCCTCATGTGTTGCGTTTATTTTATAAGATAAGCTGCTGAGCGATTTATTAATGAACTTAAATGTCGTTTTCTGAATAACTGCAGTGTGCATGGCCTAGGGCAAATGAGACAGGAAAGGTATTCGTCATTGTCACAGGCTGCCCCAGCATACCAACACCGCGCGGATGACCTCAAGCCGGCCTGCCAGGCCCAACCCAACCCACGAGGCTGACCAGTGACGTCTTCACGCCAAGACCAACCACGCTGCAGCATCACCTATAGTTAGTCGACGCCACCCAATCCCAATTAACTTGTGCCCCCTATAGTGTGTAGGTGCTGATGACGTTTTTTGTATTAGAAATACGCCTGTCTTTGCTATTGTCAGACAGAGCGCTCTCGGAGGTTGCAGAGTTCTTTGCATGCCCTATTCTTGGATAAACTCCCATTTACGCTCACCCGCACTCTGTCTTGGCCTTATTCCCACTACGGGAGAGTCCTTTATTGTCTCTCATTGCGGGGAGGATCGTGCTGAAATTGGGGGCGCTTCCTTTCAGTGGTGACCCCGATAGCGTGATATCTCCAAACTATTTTTCCTAACTCCTTTTTAACGACCCCCTTGTGGCACGAGAATCTCCGGTCGAGAAGGGATACGCACGGTGAGCCGGCTCCGGGAGGCCGCCCGCCAACGGCGACCGGCATAATAAGAAGTGCGCACTCAATGAGAAAGGGTACGGGATCCCGATTGGAAAAAAATCCCCTTTGAGTGCCGCTCGCCGGAGCCAGGGGCTGACCGTTGAGTTACCGGTGACACTGCCTGGACGGACCCAGTTTCGGAGACTATCGGTTCAAGACGGGCACGTGAGTACTGAGTGCGAGCGATCGTAAAGGGGAAAGGAGGGGAAATTGTGAACAGGAGAACGGGGATAGGTAGAGGAGAAGAATAACGGGGGTCTACTAAAAACGGGTCTTGAAACTTTCTTTATTCTTTCTTTGCATATGGCCATTAGGAGTAAGAAATAAGTGACGTGGTAGAAGTGACGGAAACCTAGCTCCGAAAGGGGGTGGAAGGCGGCGCCGCATAGTGCTATCTAGACTAGTACTGGGAATATATGAAGAAGTAAGAAATAAGTTATTGGTGTCTAGCAAAAGGAGACACCGGGAATATTTTTAGTGATTGCTACTCTCTCTATTTCTTTTTTTCCATTTCCACGGGGTAAGGGGCGAAAGAGAAAAGGGTATAAGGTTGATATACTTGTATAAGAACTATAAAATAGGGAGCACATCGTGAGGAGTGGGGACTAAGTGGTGGCACGTACAGACGTGAACACAGTAACCTAGCAGAAAAACAGGGACAGCTGGCCAGGGAGGAAAGGGAGGAAAGAAGACAAGGTGTGAGTGGAAAAGCATTGTGAAGGGTGCGCGCACCGTGTGAATGTTGGAGACGAATGGTTGACCGCGAGGTGGTGCCAGAGAGTGTTGGCCGTAACTAGTAATTAATCAGTGCAAGTGAAATCACATGAGAGTGCCTGGGAATGGGAAGGAGATGAGCTATGGTGAGTGAGAAAGGATTTGCGCAGTGAGTAAAAGTGGGTGACAATTATTGAGAGGTCCGCTCTTGTCTGTGCCATAACGGTATACATACGCATATCTACACCTAATTAAAAGTAAAGAAGGTGAACACGGTAGCATTAGTGATCTAGAGAATGGGGGCAGAAACTCCCTTGTCACACATTTGTAGGAGCTTACCGGGATATGCTGAACGAATAAATAAATATCATGATCAATGGGTAACAGAATTGAAAGGGGAGGGTCTGCCCCAGATTTGGCCCGAGGGAGGGTCCTTTGACAAAAGCGTTCTTGATATGGTACGAGCATGTATTAGCCTCAAGTATAAGGGGAAGCAATGGCAAAATAGGAAGGAGATATTAGATCTCTGGAGATTGTTTGAGGAAGTACCCCCACCCAAAGCTCCGGCACCAAATATTGATTTACCTTCCACCACGGATAATCCACTGATGATTCCGCGAGAGGAAAAGGAACAGCTAAGTACAGAACGACCTGCGGAGGTGATTAGTTTGTACCCAATATTACATAAACCCGCCCCCGCAGCAGGATATAGCGACCCTACTTATGTGCCTCCCCCCTCAACTAGTACCCCACAAAGACCAACCGCACCCCCGCCATACGAAAGCACCAGAGAGCGCGCCCAGGGAAGCACACAGAGGGTGGACATAGAGAAGCTAACGAGCGACTTAGAGTCGAGGCTTACAGTGGCAAGGGATGAACTCTCAAGAATAAAAGACATATGTGAGCGCACAGCGTGCGCCCCCACACCATCAGGACGCACGTCTAGAGCGTCAAGCGAAAATAGACAAATTGAGGAGGGGTGGAAAAAGGGGGAAATACTGTTCAGAATTGAGGAAGAACCGACAAGAATAATAGAGGTGGGAGCAGTAGAAGGGAGCATTGGTGATGTGTCACGAGAAAGAGGGATCAGAGAGGATTTGTTATGTGATGTCAGAGGAGGGGTGGATGAGAGTGATAGGTTGAGCATGGCAGTAGGAGGGGAAAGCGAGGAGGTAGACGGTGCATGTTCACTGGGAACCATAGACGATTAATGGATGGGACGACTAAGAAATAGGGTGGGGAAGATGGCGTCATTGGAGTCAGCAGCAACTAAGGAAAAGGAGGGTGCAACTGGAAAAGGGAAGTTACAACTTCCATTGCTCCACAGAGGGGGTGGAAGACCAAACTACATACCATGGGCTCAGATGGATAAGGCTAATTTAATGAAGTTATTGCCCCAGCTGTCAGGAGGGGCGAGCAAGTGGATATATGCATTTGAGAAACATACCGCCGGCATACCGTTGGCAGTAGGTGATGTGAAGAGCCTACTAGTATCCGCAGTAGGAGACCAGGCGGACAGAGTATGGGCTAAGGCTGGGTTCCCGGCTGTGACATTAGAGTGTGACCGCCATGATGGGGCTTCTTTTAATACTGTACGAGCAAGGGTGTGGGACGCACTGCGGGAGACATTCCCAGATACCCCTGATTTGCAGTCAGTAATGCAATGTACAATGAATGACGGGGAGGACGCTATGGATTACATTCTCCGGGTGCAGGAGATGTGGAGAGCGGAAACGGGCACGCCCTGGCACCAATCCACCTCTCTATTTTATTTTATTATTAAGAGAGGGCTCCCAAAGGAGGTGCAGAAGGCACTCGATAAAATAGCGGGCGTTGAGGCAAAGGGGTGGCCAGAGATCCAAAGCATAATAGTACACCACTGCAAACGGATCAAAGAGAGAGAGAGGGAAGTAGCACAGAAAAGGTTGGCAGACGAGGCAAAGTTGGTGCAATCAAAACTGGTGAAGGTCGCAGCAGCGGTAGCAGGGCTCCCACTCATGAGGGAGGGAGAAGAAGGAGAGGAGGGGCAAATAGCAATACAAGGAAGAATAGCAGCGAATTGGGCAGGACAAGGACAACGACAGTGGACCGAGCAGGAGCAGAACGGAGGTCCAACGTGGCAAGAGTGGGCCCCACGAGGGGGAAGAGGTGGGTACAGGGGTCGAAGAGGAGGACAAGGGTATGGAGGAATGGGAGGAAATGGGTGGCAGGGTCCCAGAGGTCCACAGGGGAGCTGCTGGAATTGTGGGAGATGGGGGCACTACTCAAGAGAGTGCAGGAGCAGACAAAACAACGGGTTCCAAGAGACAGAACAGTACGGACACCCCCACCCAGGAAGCCCCTACGGCCTCCCCATGGGACAGTACCAGCAACCAGACAATGTAGGACAAAGAAGTAACGCACAACTACACGGACATCAGTACAGAACACAAAACCACCCACAGAATAATGACAATGTGCAATACACGCCAGGTAACGCTTTCGCCACAGTAGCTAATGGAGCGCCTGCCCCCGCACCTTACAGTGGAGTGTCAGTAGTTTCGGGGAACATTTTCGATCCAGGGGGGGCAATGAGACACCCCGCATAGGACAGCCCACAGAGAACACTTGCGTGTCCAGTACTATCTACGACCCACAATGCATCAGAGGAACCATTGATAGGAGCGCAGATAGGAGACAAGCAGTTCATATTCATGGTGGATTCGGGAGCGGAGAAATCATGAATTAGAGAGGGCCGGTTCCCGTTATCTAATAGAACTTTAGAGACGCAGGGGTTCTCTGGGGCTGTAATTGAAGTTCCTTACACAGAGGTATTGGATGTGACAGTAGGGGGTAAAACAGTGAAAGCACCCTTACTGTACTATGAGAACTCTCCCATTAATTTGCTGGGGAGAGATCTCCTAAGCAAACTAAATATGACAATATCATTCACAGGGAGCGGTATCGTATGTTCAACGCCAGGCATATGCCCCCTCCGCATATTAGCAGTAATACACGGCCACACAATCATGCAAGAGATCAGAGGGTTACCAAGAAACGAGGAGATGTTTATTGAGGGCATGAGAACATTGGCTCTCATAGTACCAGAACTAAAAAGGATGGATTGGAGGATTCCAGCCGAATTCCTTTTTCGTCCCATAGCAAGCCCCGACACTGCTCTTGGGTCAGTGCTATCGTTGGATTTACACGCAGTACACGTATCAGCAAACAGAATATGTGTGATTGGCGTTGACATGGAAGGATGTGAGTGGCGGACAGTACTGTGTACAAATGCAAATATCCCACTGAGAGAGCTCTCGGACGAGGAGCTATTTTCTGACAATGAGACAGATGGCGAAATAGTGATGGAGCTAGCAATGCCATGCGACATTGTAGTCACAGCCAGAAAAACTAAAGTTGAATTAATGGCGGTAGTAGGAGCACCACATACATTTTTTGATGATGACATGAGGTCAGTACCCACTAACCTATGGACAAATGGCCCCCACGATGTGGGGTTACTACATGGGGTTCAGCCTGTGGTAATAAAACTAAAACAGGGAGCAATCCTACCCCGGGTGAAACAATATCCACTGTCACGCGAAGCAGAAGAAGGGATCAGAGAGACAATAGATGCACTACTAGCACAAGGAATAATAGTGCCCTCAAACTCCCCATGCAACACATGTATTTACCCAATCAAAAAGGCGAAGGGAGGTTCATGGAGGATGATACAAGATTTACGCCCACTCAATGATGTGATTAAGAAGGAGTTCCCTTTAGTCCCGAACCCGGCGACAATACTGTGCAACATTCCGAAAACGGCATCCCACTTCACAGTTATTGACTTGAAAAATGCATTTTTCTCGATTCCCTTAGCAGAAGAGAGCAGGTACTTAACAGCATTCACACTAGGGGGGAGGAGGTTCGAACACTGCAGACTACCACAAGGATATTGCGAGAGCCCAAGCATATTCAACAGGGTACTACATGAAGATCTGGGGAATTTGTCTGTAGAAAGCACAGTGATTCAGTACGTTGATGATTTATTGGTTTGTGCACAAACTGAGGAGGAGTGTAGAAAGGACTCAATAACACTCCTGACATTATTGGCCAATAAAGGGTACAAGGTGGACAAGGGGAAGTTACAATACTGTCTGACAGAGGTCCTATACTTGGGTCAGCTGATATCAAAGGATGGCAAGCGGATCATACCAGACAGGGCACAGGCGATTAGAACAGTTGGAGAGCCCAAAACAGTAAAAGAGATGCAGAAATTTCTAGGCATGTGCAACTATTGCCGAGCATGGATATTGGATTATGCAGCGTACACAAGGCCCTTGTTACAGGCACTAAAAGAAGCACAACAAGAAAACAAACACATAGAATGGACAGAGGAGATGAACACAGCATTTAACTCACTAAAAGAGCTGATATCAAGTGCTCCAGTACTGGCAAATCCAGATTATGGGCGCAAATTCTTCTTATTTTCACACTGCAAAGGTACACTGATGACAGCAGTACTGACACAAAAAACATCGTTAGGGCACAAACCACTGGCTTACTATAGCGGCACCCTAGATGCAGTAATGCAAGGTCATTTCGCGTGCGAGCAATCCCTAGCTGCAGCCGCATTCGCGATTGAAAAAAGTGCCACGATAGTGATGGGCTGTTCGGTGACACTGTTTGTGGAACACTCACTCTTTGCAATATTAGAGCGATCAAAGAGCACATTGACAACACAACGCGCCACAGCGTATGAAATAATACTGTCCAGCGCTAACATCCATATAGTAAGATGTAAAACAGTGAACCCGGCCACATTCATCACAGAGGCATGCACCGTAGAGGACATGCAGAACCACAACTGCGCCACGTACACAGGTGACGAAGGTCAGGATCAAGTGATTTTTGAGAATGCCCTGAACGAGGGAGAGGTGTATTTCGTGGACGGGTCAGCATCAATAGACATGGAGACAGGAGAGAAACATGTGGGTATGGCAGTGGTACGATTAGAGGAAGATGAATACGAAACACTAGTGCAACACCGCCTCCCGTCACACTATTCAGCGCAAGCAGCAGAACTAATAGCGCTAATAGAAGCATTGCATGCCGCCAAGGGGTGCGCAGTGACAATATATACAGACTCAGCATACATGACAACAACAGTCCACGGCGGGTTGGCACGGTGGGGGCGGAGGGGGTTCCGACGAGCAGATGGAACACCGGTTCAGCATGCAGAATTATTGAAAGAACTGATTGAGGCCCTGCAAGACCCCACGGCAGTGGCCATCGTAAAATGCCAAGCCCACACCACAAATACAGATTTTATATCTTTGGGGAACGCGGCAGCAGACGCCGCTGCCAAAGCAGCTTCGTATTTACAGAAAGGCGAAATAGGAGAGTACATGTTGCACCACACAGCAAGCCAGGAGGTCCCAACAGGATACAACATGATGCCCACACAGGAAATAATAGAGCTGCAAGAAGGAGCTAGTGCAGAAGAAAAATTGCTGTGGACTAAGAGGGGATGCAGCAAATCGCCGACTGATTTATTGTGGCGACAAGAAAGTTCAGGAAAAGCGGTAATGCCAGTAACGTTGTTAGAAATAGCATTTCAACAACTACACTTTCCCGCACACAACGCAAAGCAACACATAATGGCGGAGATACAAGAAGATTGGTTTGCACCTTGCCTCCAGGAACACATCACAAGGCTGGCTTTAGAATGCACGACATGTCAGATTTACAACTCAGGTATGACATTGCGCACACTAAGAGGAACGATACCAAAACCAAATGGCCCATTCAGAGAGCTCCACATTGATTATGTAGACATGGGAGAAAGGTGTAACGGGGCTCGCTACATGATTGTGGTTGTATGTCCATTTTCGAGGTGGGTGGAGGCAGGCCCTTGTGCACGCCCTGATGCGAAGGGCGCCGCGAAGTTCCTAGTGCGGGAAGTGTTTCCGCGCTGGGGAATTTGCGACGTTATTCGCTCAGATAACGGCACGCATTTTGTTAATGAACTATTCAAAGAAGTGACTACGCTATTGGGAATAAAGCACAAATTATGTTCGATTTATCATCCTCAAAGTAATGGCGTCGTGGAAAAAATGAACGGTTTATTAAAAAGCAGATTGTCAAAACTGTGTTTTTCCCTTAAAAAGACCTGGATGTACTGCCTGCCTTTGGCCTTGTTCGAGTTACGAAATCAGCCAAGTAAGGACCACCACTTGTCCCAGCACGAGATCGTCACGGGAAGGAGAATGCACACAGCGCATTCGCCTCTCCGTGAGCGTTCTGATGCACACAGAAGCGCAGCGATATTGGGAGAGGAGTTCACAGAGTACTTGAGAAAACTGACACGGGCAGCGCGCGTAATTGCGAAGCAACTAGCCCCCCCCTCTACAAGAGAGGAGGGGAACACAACAGAATCAGAGACGCTGCCTGAACAACCATTACAACTAATGCCTGGTGACCTTATATATGTCAGAAGTTTTGTGCGGAGGTGGAATGCACCACGTTTCCATGGCCCCTATGAGGTAGTGTTTTGCACGCCCACAGCAGTAAAGGTGAAGGGCCTACGATACTGGGTGCATTTGACGGACGTACGTAAAGCTTACAGCACCGCGGAAAGCGAGGTGCAGGACGAGGCACAGGCAACAGCGGACAGTGAAGTTGTACAGAATGAATGATGGGAATTTTGTGTGCATTAAGTGATGAACAGTGAACGCGACTGGCGCACAACAAACATACTGGAATAAATATGTACATGTATATATAATTTTTTGACTGCAACATTTGAAGGTTTTTGTGAGATTTTTTGGTTTTTGAAGAAGTTTTTGTCTCTCAACTTTCATTTTTTATATATATAAAATAATGTACGGATAATGATGATTGTAAAGTTACCTTGTCTGTCAACACACCCCCTCCCTCACCCATTCCTATATTTTGTCGAAGCAACGTCACAACGTTAGAAATGTTTACATGGTTGTACTTAATGCACTTTTGTGTTTCAAACAGGATTTACCATGGCATCAAATGGGCAGCCTGCAACTAATAGATGTGTTAGATTTAGAGAAATGTTAGTAGATAGATTGACATATTCATATGAATGTGGTTTATCAATGTGTGTTATTGTGTTCTTCATCTCAATATTTTGCCTGATAACACATTGGGTCATAGCGTTCATCTCTACCGAGATGAACGAGGGGGGAGGGGGGAATAACACCACCCTTACCCCTGGAACGAGCTCAATTGCAAACATGAATATTAAAGAGGGTGATTTTTTGGTTTGGGACGGATCACACTTTGTATGGGGTTACTATACTACACCACCCACTGCTGCCCTGTCACAATCAAGGAATAAAAAAATGGAAAATGACACAATGTCCCTACCTGAAATATATAACAACCCCATGACCCTTCCCGCCCCGATCCAAAACAGCGATTTGCTGTTTATTGAGGAAAATGGAAAAGTAATTACAATGACAGAACGCAAGTTCCTACATGAAGAATTAGAAAAGGGGGGTGGGAAGGAGGAAGGGGGGCCTATTCTTACACCTATCGAAACCAAAAGGTACAGAAGGAGGGAGAAAAGTAGGCGGAAAAGAGAGACAAGTAGAAGGGGGTATGATGAGTATTATGGGTTAGGGTTAGACAAGATGGAAGACCCACGACACCCCCACCAAACAAATAAATGGTATGCAGATATGAGTACAACAGCCAAACAGACAACCAATGAAAGCTGTTATGTCTGTTCGCTCATCCCCCATGCATCAGGCACACCTAAAGTGTTGTTGCCAAGGGAATTGCCCATTGTGGATGCCCAATGTCTCCTTCATCTCACACTGTGTAGAATAAAGAACACCTTCCAAGCACACGATGTCTCTTTCAAAATGCTACAGAACAACAAAACGTGCTATTCACAAGCGTCTGGAGTGGTCTGTCTTAAAGAACCTTTCTTTGCAATACAAGGGACACTGTTTTCCGAAAACAAATGGAAAGACGAAGAAGTACTATGCAAAGCGGAAGCACTGAGAGGTGTCCAACCAGACAAGCTGCGGTGGATGGAGAAAACGTGCTTGCCAACATGGAAAGAACACATCCCTAAACTAACATGGGTAACAGCGATGGAGAAACCCTTCAAGCTACAAAGTGAAATACAAAACGAACTATGCTTCAAGGGAGAAGGAAAAGTGGCAATGGGAACGAATAAGAACTGTAACAAAACTCTCACCATCCCAGACATGAAAAAAGGAACAGCAGCACTAATGGACACATACTGGGTATGCGGAAATAAGGCTTACTTGCACCTTCCCCAAGCTTGGAGTGGCAGCTGCTCAATGGCCACTTTGCATTCAGCCCTAATGGTGATTCCAGAAAGCCACATCGACGGAAATAAAAGGGTGCAAGGAAACGTGAACCAGGATGTGACTTCTCCCACTGCACAAGCGCACCTCTATGTCCTGTCCTCCGGAGGGAAAGGAGAGGAGCTATCACGGAACAAGCGAGCATCGAACTACATATCACAAGCATCATCCGATTTATTGGCACAGATCCCAGACAGATATCGCCTGTTCAGCTCCGCGGAAACGTTTTTTGCCTCACTAGTTTCAAGTGTCCAAGCAAGAGCAAATGCAAAATGGCTCCAGATCACACGGTGGGAACTGATTCAGTTGGCCAATGACACTGAAGAAGGGTTCAACATAATAAAGGTGGAACTACGAGCTCTGCGACTAATGACCATGCAGAACAGGTATGTTCTGGACCTGTTAACAGCAATCGATGGAGGTGTTTGCCGAAAAATAGGAAGTGCGTGCTGCACGTTCGTACCTTCCGAAGACGCAGAAAATGGGTCCCTGTCCCACGTCATTGAAGCAGTACATAACCTGGGCGAGAAGATGAAGATGGAAGGTGGAGCTGAAGATAGCTCATGGTTCGACAATATCTTCTCCTGGGTTCCCTCATGGCTTGGAATGACAATGAAGTTCTTGATACCAATTGTGGTGATCCTCCTCGTGGTGTTCTGCCTGTGCCAGGTGGGCCTCCGATGTTGTGCTAACGCAGTCCCTAATGGTGCAATGATGATGGTGACAATGGGCAACTCTGGTGGTACGATTAAGGCAACACAAGAAGTACATGTACAGACAGGAACAGATAGCACTCCCAAGTACCAGTTAGTGCCTATGTATCGTGATAAGTTCATAGTAGATAAACTATGGCACACCACTATCAAGGAACCCCGAGACGTGGAACTGGAATGGTATGAGGAGGTCTGGGTAGATTTGGAAGAAACTGGCGACTGTATATATTTAACCTGTACACCAGACGAGTATGCTAGAAGAGGTGAGAGCTTAAGGGGGGTGTGCAGAGCATGGATGCCTAGAAAAGGAACCCCTGCATGGGATGACGCAGTGATAGAGGAACAAGAATGTAGAAGATTGGAAGAGCTAAAGAATTCGTTACTTTAGTAACGAAAGGGGGGAAATGTAGGGGAGGACTGGCCGCGAGGCCCTCCTCACCTGCAGCCTTCTCCCCAGGTGAGGACCATGACTCGGTGAGCGTCCCCTCATGCCACCCGGGCCCAGGTGGAGGAGGATTCACCCGCCGACGACATTGCCCACACGTATCCTTTCCTTGTATTTACCAAAATTTAGTTAGGCCTAGACGCCATCTTGTCTAGCAAACATGGCGTGAGTTCAGCACACTGTAACGAGGCCCCCACCTTTGGAGGGCCTTTCATGCATCTCTGCCGCCTCAGCAGCCCTGGCAGATCCGCTGCGAGCGCGTTCCCATGAGAAAGTCGGAGATGAGCTAAACCCGAGATGCCAACACGGCAACATTCTATCATTCACAATGTAATATTGCACCCCGTATGACCCAGACCGCGAGGCCGGGGTAACGGGGAAAAAAGCTGAAGCATCACTATCTGAAGAAGGTAGAAAACAATTCAAGTATTGGTATTAATGAACTACCTCTGTTTAAAATGTGAATAAACTATAAAAATGTAACGTTATATGATATCCCTCCAGGTCTGGACTAGTGCTGCTATAACCACGGAGAAAGATGTTGACCAAACGTGTAACCTCTATCTGTAAAAGTGTTTTTTCAATATTATGTAGAAACTTGAACTCATATATGTTTTCTGAATCACCCAAAGCGGCGAGCATCAATCTCTGTAGGCCATAACCTAGATATCCCTCGTATAACGTCTAATGTACATACAATACGCACACAATGTAGTGAATATAATGTTAGGTAATGAAAAGGTACTGGAACCGACTGTATTAAAGAAATGTGTAACGAAATTGAAATATATATGTGTGTCTAAATAACGTCAAAATAAGGCAGAACAGTATAAAACTTCTGCATTCACTGATCAGCAACGCACGAGGAAAATACCTTTGTGGATATATGCAAGGCCATTCCCTCTCCCACCCTACCAAGCCTGCCAGATAAAAAAGCTAAGACTTGTGCCGCGCTCCCTCACCTCCCCCAACCAAGCTGGCGTTACTTCAGAGAGTCAGAGGCCCCGGCGCCGCAACCAAGGCCACAGCCCGCCACCTGTGTTATTTACAGCACGGTAATAAACCCACGTTTGAACCCACTGATCTACCAGCACCCTCTCATAAATCCCACAAACCCCCCTAGACCCCCCAAGAATCCTGACCCCGTGCAAGGACGATCCCCATCATTGGGACAAGACACAGAGACCCATCTATATAATAACTTCTAACGCAGCAGACAGACATGTATCATTCGGCCCAGGCCCCAGAGCCCCGTCCCGCGACCTAAAATACCGGTCAATAGGACACAGGTAAATCTCACCCCAACCGACAACCACCAGACCTCTCACGAGGTGCATTCCTCATGTGTTGCGTTTATTTTATAAGATAAGCTGCTGAGCGATTTATTAATGAACTTAAATGTCGTTTTCTGAATAACTGCAGTGTGCATGGCCTAGGGCAAATGAGACAGGAAAGGTATTCGTCATTGTCACAGGCTGCCCCAGCATACCAACACCGCGCGGATGACCTCAAGCCGGCCTGCCAGGCCCAACCCAACCCACGAGGCTGACCAGTGACGTCTTCACGCCAAGACCAACCACGCTGCAGCATCACCTATAGTTAGTCGACGCCACCCAATCCCAATTAACTTGTGCCCCCTATAGTGTGTAGGTGCTGATGACGTTTTTTGTATTAGAAATACGCCTGTCTTTGCTATTGTCAGACAGAGCGCTCTCGGAGGTTGCAGAGTTCTTTGCATGCCCTATTCTTGGATAAATTCCCATTTACGCTCACCCGCACTCTGTCTTGGCCTTATTCCCACTACGGGAGAGTCCTTTATTGTCTCTCATTGCGGGGAGGATCGTGCTGAAATTGGGGGCGCTTCCTTTCAATGGCCACCAACAGTCTTTGTCTCAATGACGACAAGACTGAGTTAATGATCGTGGGCACTCAGGCACAATTGAATAAACTTGACTCTAGGTACTCCTCTTTCAGCATTGACAGTAACCTAATCAATGTACCCAACGAGATAAAAACACTAGGGGTCTACCTTGATTCGACATTATCTCTAAAAAAACAAGTTAGCAGCGTGGCATCCTCCACAGCTTACACAAACAAACTGATCTACAGTTGTAAATCGTACCTATCCACAAGTAGTTGCCTAATATTAGCTAGAGCTTTCGCACTGTCTAAACTAGACTACTAAAATACTTTGTTTCTAGGATCCTCTGAACACAACCTAAATAGACTCCAGGTACTCCAGAACAACTCACTGAGAGCAGCACTCAGTCTACCCGGATCCAGCAGTATCTCTACCCATAGACAAAACGCCAATTGGCTGCCTATTCAAGACAGAATCACACTTCGCACTCTGGCCATCACGCACAAATGCCTCACCAACTCAGCTCCTAAATATCTGGCTGATAAAATCCGCATACACCAACCCACACGTACCACTAGATCATCTCACTCTCACAACCTTGTGGTTCCAAGATTCAACTTAAAACAGCTGGAGGAGCCATCTTCCCAGTCCAAGCTGCCAAACGCTGGAATTCCATCCCCATCACTCTCAGACAAGAACCCTCCTTTCTCACTTTCAAAGCTGGTATTAACAATTGGCTAAGCAACAAGCCTCTACAGTAACTGCTACCGCTTTTAATGATTTACCCGCTGTCTATTTATGCCTTGTACAATGCCGCCTGTTGGTTGACCCATCTGTAACCAGGGTCTCTATTGCTATATCTCCATCAATGTATATTACCTCACTATGTGTGCAACCTCTAAGTTTTTCAAGTGCCCAGTTACCCCAGGGTTAGGTGCGCGATATAAATAATAAACAAATACAAATACAGTATTTTAAATATGCGCCCTTTGGCAGTTGGCCAGCCTATACATTTTCCCTTATTATTTTCCATAAAGTTTCAGGGGGGTGTGGGAAAAGGGAGAGGGTTCCAGATTTGATCATTAATCTGCATGCTCCTTATTAAATGCATAAGAGTGCTCTTTCGCAAGTCCCTTGCGGGTACTCTCAAGCAAACATATGAGGATGCTGTATGTTGAGTATTGCTTCTGGCTTCAGAGAGAGGACCTGATTAGGACAACCCAATGATTTTTATAATGGTGAAGAGGGAGACCTAAACGTGGCCCTCGTTGCATTAATCCCACTCTGATCTCGGCGACAGAGAACCGAGTGGTGTCCATCGTTTCTGAGCCCCTCCTCCCCATCATCGATGTATCGCAGGTGTGAGAAATGCTACTCACTGTTCAGACCCTATCCTGATGACGGTGCTGAATATATGCAGCTGCAAGCAATGGAACAAGTTGACTGACTGTAACCTTGAAGAAAGTCGATGACATCACAACTGACACCATGACATAGATGCATTAGACATGAAGTACATAGATATCCCTGCATGTACTTAGGCAGACACTTAGATTTATTGCTGGCAGACACAAAAAAAACATGCTTGTGACTCACATACTTAGAGAACTGACACACATACACCTTTGCAAAGCGGAAACCGCAAAACGCACAAGAACAAATATGAACTGCTTGCTGACACTTAAACACAACTAACATGAGCAGCCACATAAATCAAGATGGAAGCCACAAGTACATTGGATGAATGGAAGAAGCACAAAGGACTTGATGATACAGAGAAAACCTGACAGGTTGATACCACTGAAGCATGCAGGCCGTGCACAGCCTTGCCACAGACACCAGGAGAAGGAAAGTTTCAAGTTAGCAGAAGAGATAGGACAATCCCTGTCATTGAATTCTCTGTCCTATGTCTGGATCTTCAGTTTTTGGTGCAGGTGATTTCCTTGGCCCAGTTCCTCTTGCATGTAATTGGGCATATTGATAACGCTTACCCTGCTTGTAATTCAGGTGGTAGCAGAGGATGGGCGCTAAGACCCCCGGCAATTAAAACCACTTTTTCCTGTTGCATGCTCAAAGGAATACGTTGTGACCCGCGACTTGTGGATTGAAAACACCACGTGGAAACTGAGAGGTCGTCAGGAGCAGCCTTGGAGTAATTCCTGCTGGCTCCCTGTGGGACGCCAAGCAGACCAGACGACAGAGTGGCAGATTGTGGGAGAGATGGTGCCCGAGGGATTCAGTTGATCCACGGAGTGCAAGTATAGATTCAGCCATGAAACAAATATTGGGGAGGGAAATTGTTGTTTGTGATTTGTTTTGTGTTATTTGTGAAGTATACCTGTTTCCAGGCATTTAGCTAGGTTACGGATGAATTATTTGTGAGTTTCTCTTTTCTAGGTGCTAGTTTAGTGTAACAGTATACCAGAGGACGTGGGGTGTTTGTACCAATAATGTCACAAGTTTGCAGAGTATTTTAGGCCCATCCGAACCCTGCCTCCCGGCAATAACTGAGAACTCAGCCATGGGGCAAATAAACCGTCTTTATCCCCCAAAAGATATGGATCATACAGCTCCTGAGCCTGCGTCACTTGGTTTTGTTTCTTAGTGACGTCACAACCACCATCCTATTCCAAAAACCTAAGGGCCGTATCCATTGGGTAGCTCGGGTGACACCACCTATGGAAATCCCCTATGTGTGTTATTCCATTGGTCTTCCCATGCCAGGTGAGTTCGCCTGAGACTTCCCAAAATCTATATATTACTTTGTTTCAGGGTCACACGATGACCATTGGTCCCTGCAACATTATACACCACCCCCGGGTTGGGGCCTCTGGAATGGCTGGAGCGGTTCTACCCAGGCCCGGGTCCCTGTTCTGTTCACAGCGCTCTGTGGACCTTTTCAAGGTAATGGGAAAGACTGTGGGCCTCATTACAACCTTGGTGCTAAGTGCACCAACTTTACCACCATGGTGTAAACTCCGTTTACACCATGGTGGATGGCGGATTTACCGCCCCATTCCAAGGTGAGTGGGGCGGTAAATCCCCATTTCCCATTTTCCCTTCCCCATTCCCATTTTTGCCCCATAGGGCATAATGGGAGTGGGGAAGGCGCTAATTACGCCGCCGTAAATTACGGCGGCGTAATTAGCACCATGGCAGGTTAGCGCCATGGATTTTAACGCCTGCTAAAAGCAGGCGTTAAAATCAGAATCAGGCGTTAAGGGTTAACGGTGGCGTTAACCCTTAACGTCTGAGTTGTAATGAGGCCCTGTGTGTCCCTATTGTTGCCACTGATATAGCCACCTAGCCTGGGAGAGTGCCTGCAGTTTACAGAGTTCTGCAGACAATGCTTGTATCTGTCTTGTCTGCTACGCTGGGAACAGCTCCTCTTCCCACCATGAGTATAAGGCCATTGTTCGGGTCGGCTGGGTCACGTGGGTGAGGACCATGAAACTAAGCCTTTCGATCTGCAATTATTGAGGATTTTATTCTGTATTTCGCAGGTGGCTCACTGCCTTGAAAATCAGGAATTTTCCACCTGCCCTTGTTTTTGGCTGCGAGCACTGGCTATAGGCTTTGCGCTGTAGAGTCTACATCTCTTCTTCCATATTTTGAGGCCTATAACTTCATGCAAATTCCTGACAGTCCTTCTATGGTTCGCCTATGTGTTCTAGTATTGTCTTTCTATATTAGTAATGATCAGGGCCTTACAGGTTCTTTATACGTTCCTGTAGTTCCTCATGGCTAGTTGCAATGAAGTGGTTGCAAGCTAGTTCCACGTGTGCTTTGTTCTCTTGCATTTCTGCGTTTGGCTAATAAAAAGGAAAAGATTTTGAAAGTATGTATATGTGTCTGTATATCTGCAGAACGGTGTAAGCATGTTCTTTGTGTGTGTCTGCGTAACTTCGTGCAGGCGTGTGAGTTTACTTTGTGACTAACGTTGCTATGTCGTCTTGTCACTAGTGACTTCAGCAAAGCGGGTTGTTATTATCAGTCAACCTGATCCAGTGATGCCGCACGTGTCTTTGCAAAGACATCAGCTGGCGATGGTTTCAATGGTTGTCTAAGTGAATATCTGTTCCCATACGTGGGATACACTGGTTCACCTGGTGGTTGACCAAACAGCGAGAGGCATCTCTCGTTTGTATTCCTTCGGGCTGACATGCGCATAGGGGACATGAGGACCATTCTGGGGACCCTCTCGTCATTAGTTATGCGGATGATGAGGTTTCCCTGTTTCTAGGCACTACCTTAGTTTACAGATGAATTCTGTATGGATACCTGTTTCTAGGCAGTCAGCTTAGTTTACGGATGAATTATGTATGGGTTCCTGTGTCTAGGCGCTAGTTTAGGTCGCTTAGGTCGCGCAAGGTGGTTTCTTAGATGTATTCCTATGCTCCGGTATGGATGAAGACCAAATAATTGTTGGATTCCCCTGTGATTTGAAAAGCAGGAAGACGGTTATATGTCGTTTGTGTGTTGTGTCTTGGGGTATTGTGGGATTTGAGAGTGCATTCGAAGTATTGGGATTTTCACCTTTGGCTTGTGACGTCACCCAAAAGGTTGTTAATAGGACATGGCGTGTTGATGTGGGTGTGAAGGCCCTTAGTGGGGCACAGATGTGTTGGTGAGAGAAAATGGGACAAATTTGCGAGAAAACAGTGGTTTTTAATTTGACGAGGCGATGTCGAAATTGTAAAAGAGTGTTATAACATTTGTGTCGGGCTTGAGGAGCACATGAAAGGATTGTGGCTTAGCCATTAAAAGGGGAGAAATAGAGTTTGGACGGTGCGCGAAGCACGCTCCTTTTGACGTTGTTGAGCCAGAGAGGCTGGTGGAACATCTTGAAAGCTGTTGTGGTTTTGAAGAATTTGATTAAGAATTGACGATTATTGTGATATATATTTGATTTCAAAAATTTATGAAACGTGTACAAAATCCTGACTTGAGGTTAAGTAAGTATCGGCAGTCAGAAAGTGACGTGCCACCATGGGGGATACACCCCTTAAGCACTTGTGCAAGTCCCTTCCGCAGAATCAGGATACAATATGCAAGTATAGCGCAGAATGGACTTGTGATACAGAGGGCAAAATGTCAAAGCCATGGCCCGGGAGGGCAGTCTTTCCAAATCTGTGCTGCAACACATGACCATGCATTTACATGCTGTATATAAAGGGAAAAAAATGAGTAATCGATTAGCTATATTGGAGCAATGGAAAATGTTTGAGGACAGGGAAGAGGACCCAACCAAGAAAGAGTGGATGCTGAGCCAGCATAATGTGGGGGGCCAAGAGCCCATGGCTCCTCCTCCCCCTCCTCAAACCAAAACCCCTATGACAGAAGACCAGGGATTTTACTCTTTGAAAGAATGAAAAGCAGCAGCAGGATATACCAACCCTGTTTATGCACAACCCGCGAATAGCAGCGAAGACACACCTAGTGGCACGTAGGAAGCGAATAAGAGAATAGGGACTATGATTGATGAATGCAAGGAGTGCAGCAACCTGCAAGCGAAATTGACTGGGAGTGACAAAGTCATATCGGGACCTAGTGGGGATAACGAGTGACAGTCCATCCAAACAAGTGGGTAGGAGTACAGATACTACTCAAATTGGATGTAAGTGCTCCAGTAGATCATAGAAGCGCTGAGGAGGAAGTTCAGAAACAGAAAGAGGAAGAGGACAGAGAATGTGCAAAGATAATGGAGGAAGTGAAGAGAAGGGGGCTTGGAGGAGAAAGAGGAATATGAACAGTTGAGAAGGGAGGCAGAAAAAGCAGAAGGAAAGGAAAGAGGGGAAAGAGAGAGGAACAGGAAGAAGGAAATAGAGGAAAAAGGCGACGAGAAAGGCAGAGGAGGAAAAAGAGCGACAGTTGCAAGTGAAGTGGGAGAAGGGGAAACTCTAAATAGAAATGCTTGTTAAAGACCATCGATATAGAGAGTAAGAAGAAAGAGACAGAAGACAGGAGTGGGAAAGGGGGAGAGGTAGAGAGAGACACCACAAGGAGTTAGTAAGCCCAGAGCGGGAAAAAACTGTGGGGCCGAGAGGAAGACATTGAGAAGGGCAAGTCAGAACCCGAAAGATGCCTCAAGCATTCCAAAGGCAGGTCGCATAGAACAGACACATTTACTCCACATGAACAAAGGCTGAGAGCCTTACCGGGTTGGAAAAGAGCCAGTATGAGGAAAGCCTTCACTACCACAAAGGACGCAGAGAAGCATGACAGAGGGGCAGAGCTGACACAGTTTACGTTGCTAGAAAAGGGTGGTGGATGACCACAATACATAACATGGCAACAGATGGACAAAGATAATTTGAGGTGTAAGGTACTTTCGTTGATTGCAGGAGCAGGGAAATGGATATATGAGTTAGAAGGACTGACAGCAGGGACGACGTTTGCAGTGGGGGACATGAAGAGCTTACTATCAGCCATTCTTGGAGAGGTAGCTGATGATGTTTTGAAACAGGCGGTGTACCCAGGAGCGACGACACAGAACGCGGTACACAATGGCGCACTGTTCAATAACTGCAGAGAAGCCATACGGCAGGCTCTGAGAGAACAATACATAGACACATCTGACTTAAGCACGATTATGGCACACAAAATGCATGAGGATGAAGACCCAGTTTAATATATTCAAGCGATGCAAGAAAGTTGGCATCTCGAGATGCAGGAACCATGGCATAAAACAGGTTTATTTGATCACATATGAAGCCAATGGTTAGCAAAGCAGGTACAGAAGCAATTAACGAGATTAGTGGAGATGGAGGCGAAGCCATGGTCAAAGAATCAGTTGACTATAGTACATTATTGTCGACTAATGCAGGAAAACACAAGAAAGAAACGCCAGGAGACAAAACAGGGAACAGCGAAAGTAGGACAGACAAAGCTGTCAAAATATACAATGGAAGGAGTGATGTTGACGAGCAGAGAGGGAGTAGTTACTCAGAACACACAAAATCGGCAGCAGGTGGCAGGGGGAAGTTTTGCGAGAGCAGGAGATGCTAACTATTGGCCATGAGGAAGAGATGGGTCCTCCGGGGAAGAAGAGTTTGGTATCCGATGAAGCACGGTGGAGACGCGTTTAAGAGGGGACAGGTGAGACCCATGTGAGGTCCACCACAATTTTGGACGTGGAGTAAAGCGGGTCACATATCGCAAATGTGTAGAAGTACAGATGGAATGCAACAAAATGGGGGCAATGTTTCAAATAATATACCAGGGCGAGCAGCCTGACTATTATGCCTAAGATTACACGCAGATGCAGACACATGCGCCGCAAATGGCGACAGCACAACAGGCACCAGGACAGTCACAACAGCCCATGGTGTATGCACTACAGATGCACGAGTACACACAGCCACTGCAAATTGAGCACATATTGAATGTTGAACTATATGAAAACTTAACATTAAGGCATACAAATACATTGAATATCGAACTCACTCATAGTTTGACTTTGAAGCAAACAAGTGTACGGTTCAAACCGGATATAATTAAGCAATATAAAATCACTTGAACTCTGAACTGAAATTCAACCATAATGAATTTATGTTGCAAAACGAGTTACATTTAACCTGAAAGTTGAATATATTAAAGGCTGAAGGAAGCCTTAACAATTAACTGTAATGACTGAGTGCAGTGTGGTAAAGCTACAACTTGACAAGGGGTGTGTAATACATGGTGGCAGAGCCACGAGACAAACAAAGAGAAGCCAGAGGAATATAAGAGTACATCCTAAAGCCAAGAGGCCAATAAAAGGAGTCAAGCACAGGAGCCATTGACAAGAAACCTGCATATGGGCTAAGGAAACCAAGGATCCTGGCTGCGCGACCTGTGAGGGTGGACCATGCAGTCTGATAACTGCACCTATACCAGACAGCCCTGATTGGTGATAACTAATGGACACCACACAGCAACCCCAATAAACCCACTACAATACTATTGAAAGGACTAAAGCAATTGAAGTCTTGGGGAAGGGAATCCTGAGGATTGAGTATTACACTTGTTCTCTTGGGAACTAAGACTCGAGAACCTTTTTGTGGATTGTGCAACTTAAAAATTGGGGAAGGAAACCCCAAGGATTGGTTTTGAACTATATAACCTTGAATTGGACAAGGTAAACTTTGAGACTTTTTGTTAATGGAACTTTTATATGCTTGTAGAGAACTTTCATATACTTGGGGAAGGGGATCTGAAAGCAAGCTGTGAGCTGGAAGAAACTCAGAACTTTACGATAAACACTGTTTCTTTTGACTTTGATATCACTACACATTTATTAGCTCTAGTTGTGAGGGCAAGGATAGGTTTTGGACACAGACGGATTATCTTCTCTGTCCCACTTCATGAGGTGTCACAGGATCTGATGTCATTCCTATATAGAAATAAAAAGTGGAAACATACAAGGCTCGCACAAGGGTATTGCGAGTCACCTTCTATATTATGTATATTACTATAGGGAACATACATTTGGACAGCACAGTCATCCAGTACATGGAAAACATTTTGATATGCAGCAGGTCAGTAGAACAGTGTTGGAAGGACTCAGTACAGTTGCTGACACTGCTAGCAGAGAGGGGTTACAAGTTGGACAGGGCAAAGCTACAATATTGCCAAAGCGAGGTTCTGTACATTGGACAGTTAATATCACGGGAAGGGAGAAAGGTAACCCCAGAAAGAGCAGAGGTGCTATTCTGAACACCACCACCACAGACTGTGAGGGAAATGTAGCAATCTTTGGGTCTCTGTAATTATTGCAAGGGCTGGGTGTTTGATTACATCACATACACTAGACACCTTTTAAGGGGGCTCTGGGACGCCCAGAGGGGGGACAGTAAACTGACATGGGCAAAGGAGACGACTGAAGCGTTTGAAGAATCGAAACGGGCAATATGCACAGCCCCAGTATTAGGGATTCACGACTACAGCAAAGAATGTTACTTGTTGTCACACTCCAACGGAGTGGTGATGATGGTGGTGCTCACACAAAAAATGACTTTAGGGCATACACCAATAGCTTACTATAGTGGGCATTTAGATCCAGTAATGTGGGGACATTACCCTGCTGCCTTTGCCGTAGAGAAATCAGTAAATGTCACAATGGGCTGCAGTACCACGCTGTATGTGAAACATGCCCTCTTTGCCATCCTTGAAAAGCCCAAGAGCACATTGACCATGCAGAGAGCATCTGGATATGAGGTAATCATCTCAAATCCAGCAATAAAAGTAGTAAGATGCAGAGTTGTAAACCTAGCGACATTCATACCAGAACTAGTAGAGGAGGGAGACTATGTACATGACTGTACCACGTACACAGAACACTGTGGCGACATCCCCAGAGCAAGGGAGAGGTACTCCTTATTGACAGGTCTTCTACCATTGACCAGACAACAGGAGAGAGGCATACTGGGGCCTAGTAGTAAAGCTGAAACAGAGCTGGATAATTTAAATAGTGGTGAGAGCAAGATTGCCTTCACATTTTTCAGTGCAAGCGGCAGAATTAGTAGCTCTTATAATGGCATTAGAAGCACATGAGGATGAGGAGATCACAGTGTCCTCCGACTCCGCATATGTGTTGTCAACAGTACATGCAGGACTGTCACATTGGAAAAGGAGGGACTATCGATGTGCTGACGGCACACCGGTGCAGCAAACGCCCTTATTGGCTAGACTCAAAGACGCACTGCAACACCCATCAACCATAGGTGTTGTGAAGTGCCAAGCACACATGAGGAGCAATGAAGCCGCAGACACAGAAGCAAAATGAGCAGCATATTTTACAGAAATAAACATGTTTGACACCCCACCTAATAAACGCATACGCGCTTAGCATGATTTTGCGAGAGGGATGCAGTTCATTACCCGCTTACTCAAATAGTGGAATTTCAGGGACGAGCACCAGCAAAGGAGTAAGGGCTATGGCTAAAGAGAGGGTGTTCAATACCCCCTACAGATGCACTGTGGTGACAGGAAAGCACAGGAAAGCTGGTGATTCACTCAGCGTTGTTGCAGATTGCGCTCAGGCAGCTGCACTATCCTGCTACCCTTAGAAAGGATGTTCTTGCAGCACGTATTGAGGAAGATTGGTTATGTCCCAACTTGACGGAATATATTGCCACTTTTATGAGTATTTGTTTAGTATGTTAAAAATTCAACTAGGGTCACACATTCTGCGTTGTGCGAGAAGCAATACTGCGCCCTAATGAGCATTTCCAACATCTCCACATGGATTACGTGGACATGATCCAAGTGTGCAAGAGTTACAGATACATGATCATGGTAGTATGCCCCTTTTCTCACTCGATCGGAGCTGGTGGATGGTCACACCCGGATGCCCCTAGTGCAGCAAAATTCCTCATCAGGGAGATGTTCCCACGATGGGGTGGGGGGGTGGGTGTGAGGGCCTGCTTTCAGACAATGTACCTCACTTCGTAAATTAAGTTTTTGAGCACATCACAGCCCTGCTGGGGATTAAGCATATGTTTTTCTGCGCTTATCAACCGCAAGCGAATGGGATTTTGTGAACGCCTCAATGGCCTGCTCAAAGAAAGGATTGCAAAAATAAAAGTAATTCTAAAAAAGGGATGGCTACATTGCCTGCCCTTAGCCTTGTTCACATTGCGTAATCAACCTGGATCCGACCACCATTAACCCCTCATGAGGTGGTGACAGCATGATGCATGCGCCTCCCGCTTGCTCGTCCCACTAGAGCCTTGACAGATGCCCAAACTTACAGTTACTGTTCTGGGTGATAAAATGCCTGAATATCTCACTTCAATGATGGGTAGTGCTTCTTTTATCTCTCAACAGCTTAAGTCCCATTGGGGGAGGTAAAAGAAGGATGATGAAGACAAAGCATCAGAAGAACAATCTGAACTGCTTAGGCAACCACTTCTTTATCGGGAGACCGAGTGTTCCTAAGAAATTTTGTTAGGTCCTGGTACAAACCTAGGTTTGATGGTCATTTCACCTTGGAGCAAGTAAGAGACAGGGCTGTAAAGCTAGCAGGGAAAAAGGCCCGGAACTACCTTGGATACATCAAGCCCTGCAGATGTGAGACACTCTCGGCACAACACATAGATGATTTGACGCAAGGAGAAGAACAACAAGGAGAAGAAGAAACACAATGACAAATTCAGACACGATCAAGAACTGGACAAGAGCAATTTGAATATCTAGATTAGGCACACTGTCATTTCCTTACACTAGGTAATCATTGTGAATGTTTGGACTGATTTTGGGTGGATCATTTTATACCTGCACAAGCGTTGAAGAGCACTTTTACAAACTTGTAGCCATATCCAGACAAATGATGCCACCTAAGGTGTTCTTTTATGCTTTCCTTCTCTGCGTGGCCCATACCTACCCAATATTGACACAGGGCGACACCCTTGTTATTGCATTGCTTAGTAGTGCAAAATACGATTTGTTTGTAAATTACTGTTTCTAGTTGTATTGGCACAATATTACAGCAGAAGAGCCTGATTGGCCTAACAAGTAAAAACAATAAACATGAAAGGTTTTTGCAAGCGGTTTTGTGGACTCTATGGACAATACAGGGGGCATACATACTTACAAGAAATGGAAGTTGCGGCAAGATCAATTGTATTTTCTGCATTCTGGTGTCTATACCACTTTACGCTCTTTGTATTACTAAAGGTTGCATTGTCTCACACACAAGCTATAGTACATGTTAACGCAACCCCTATTGCCACTATTACTGAAGAAGCCCGATCTGGGCAAGTAACTAGCGATGCCCGTGAGGTAAAAAGACTCAGGTGAAGTGCAGACATAGATTTTGAACACGTAAATGCATATCTGGCTGATTCGGTCCACATGTCTGAACTGGTTGAACCCAGCCCTTTAAGATGAGGTAGCAATACCCTTGAGATGGAAGGGGATGCAGAAGTTACTCAAACAAAAATAATTGAAACGACTCAGGTAGCTGGCAAAAAGATAACTGTTTTAATATCAATTATCTATAACGGAGTACAACGGACATCAACGGACATCTCAGCGTAAGGTCTCTCAATGCAAAAAGCATTCTTTTATAGCAAAAAATCGTCATTGATGACGTCAACCTAAGTATTTACTAACGTCATCCCTCATGACAAACTACAAAAACCCAGTGAAGAAAGTGATTGTTTCTCAAGGAACATCTAAGTATAATATCCATACTAGTCTGAGAGAGTGAAGAAAAGTGATATGTTTCTTAACATCAGGTGGGGAAACTAAGACCTGCCCTTAAACAGGTCACTATGAACGTCACTAAATACACAACGTCCGATTGGTTACACAAACGAAAGGACCGTTAATCACGTGTCCCCCTACCATTGGTTGGCACTCTAACCTCCGTCAGTACTTTTCCACCTACGTTAGCAGCACGCAGGCTGGTCTTCCGGGTGCTGATGAGCTAGTCTTAACCATAGCTTCCCACCAATTAGCAAATTCATCTATCATCACCTCAGTGGTCTGCTGTCAATTAAGGCTTTGAACTTGTCGTTGGGAGTGTTCTTTTGCTCTGGAGAATTCAGGGGAGTGAAAGCACGCTCTGCCCTCATGCGTAGGTGTGGTCGTCATGTTCATCCAACTTCATCTTTCCACTTGACTGAAGACCACATAATCAAGATGTAGTGCATTTAAAATACTATTTTCTAATAGACCTCTGACGTCTTCCTTGTTTTTGTCCATGTCTTCTGAACAGGAGTTTCATTCTTTCACACGATTTGTATCCAATGTCTGCTCACCCCAGCCTGATAAGGCCTTAGCTTCTTGGGGCTCGTCCAGCCTTACCGTTCTGACTTTCTCTCCTGTTAATTCGTTCAATTGTTTTTAACTGTGACATACTGGAAAAGCGGCCTTCCCTTTTTAGTCCAGCTCTGCTGTAATACGTAGCAGAAACATCCATTCTTTACCCACTTCAATATTGGGTTAAATGCAAAAGAAAGTCCATTGTTTCATTTACAATCTGAGGAAGCCCAGTTTGGGTGAAACGCGTAATTGTGTGTTTGTTTTCTTTATATGTCCACTTACTGATTAAAAAAGGACTTTTATCACAGAGAAGATGGCCAAACGTGATTCTTTGGATTTAAAATGGAGGATTGCCGCTGTGAACCGCGTAATTGCAGTTCTTGTTTTTCCTTCATGTTAACGTGTCCCAACACGTAAAACAGCAGGCACCCGTGCTGTTTTAAATATCAGGTCTTTATTGAAGTTGAGCACGCTATTAGCAATTTGGGAAACGTTTTTTGTCAGAGGATCGAAGATAGCGCTGCCGCTCATTTCTACACGAATCCTGAGGAAAAACGAAAGTGCAACGAGATAAACAACGCGGCAGATGGTGGATCACTCAGCCAGCAGTCTTTTAGCTTCTGAGTTGGAGGACCCGAAAGAGGGAAGGCAGACGGTAAGTTGTAACGCCTGTTTTGTTTGCGCTGCTATAGAAACATTAATTTGGAAGCATTGATTTTTCCTTTACAACGGGTGGAGTAAATTGAAATGAAATGCACGTCAGATGACCCATTTAAAAGTGATTGAACACAATCCAGCAGGACTCACGCGAAGATCCATCATTACCATTGTTAACACGAATAACCAGTAATAACTATGGTGGACAAAGAAAGCAGTCGGGATGCGGAAGCTTCCGCTTTGTTCAGTGAAGCGATAGGCCCCCAAATAACAAAAAAGCCAACACAACAAGGGCAACACAGTCAATCCAAATCAATACAACAAAACATGTATACATTAGAGAAACTACATAAAAAGGAAACAAACAAATGGTGGGAGATTAAGTCCCTCCAAAATTACATAGACAATAAAAGAATACAGAGAAGGCTAAGGATTTTCACTATCCCCACATACGAAGATCCTGACCCAGAAATGTTACAAGAATGGAGGGAAGCGACCAAAGAATGTTCTTTCAAAATGCTGGGTACATTGATTAAATATGCAAGAAGTGATAGAGTCAAAACACTAAAAAGTATAGAGGAATTGGAAACAACAGTCTACACAGGACCAGATGCGAGCACAGCCAAGGAGCTAAAAATACATATGGATAAAAACATTTCCAAATATGAAGATGTAATCAAAGACAGGAAACAAAGGAAGTTTTTACGTGACAAAGAGGATTACGCTACAGGACATATATACACTTTTGCCAAAAAATATGACATAGTAAAAAAAGCTTCCAAACTCAACAACAAGAGCTGCAATCAGGAAATGTGGACCCAAATTCAGAATCTGAAATAAGTGCAGGCTCTTCCACAGACGTATCAATGCAGACGTATCAATGTCAATCAACGGCAAAGAAACAGCAACAAGGTTGAATTTTTTAGAAGAGATGGGGCTGTTGCACCAAGTGGGAAAAACAACACAATGAAGAAATCAATACAGTAAAAAACCAAACAAGAGGAAGAACGAGGGCAAAGAGGACAAAGGAAATCCCAAAAAAAGAAGCCAATCATCATGCCGTCAGATGCGCTCTGGGAAAAACAAGAAATAATACAAATGGACCAAAAATTGCAAGTGGTTAATTTGTCAAATAAATCATTAACCAATATGGAAATGAACGTTTTGGAAAAAGGACTGTCCTTCAGTTTGATGGGAAAGTATGACTATACACAATCAAGAATTGATCTGCATTGCTTTACCAGAAAACTAAGATTAGCAAAGTTCTTTGCAAATGTGGATGAGTCAAAACATTATGAAGAAGAAAGTAATGAGATCCCGTCAAAATTAACAATACAGGATATTCCAATGTTGCATACATTGGAAACATTGAATTCAGGAGGAGATGAAGGGTCAAATGATACTAACAATCAGGACCAATGGACTGCCTCAGTACCAACCAATTTGTTGACAGATATGAAAGTATCAAGTACTCTCCGGAAAAAATCGAAATTCAATCCACAAGCACAAAGCACCCCGCATATTGATTTATTTGAAGATCTTATCATAGAGGAACTTAAACAGTTCGCCTCACACTCATGTAAAATAAATCATAATGTCACCAGAGAAGAAGAAAAAGCAATTACCAATTTACAGAGTGACGACAATATAGTAATAAAAGCTGCATATTAAGGGAGGAAATGTAGTGGTTTTGAATTCTGATGATTACAATAACGAAGCGTTGAGACAACTGAAAAATGAAGATCACTATCAGAGGTTGGCAAAAAATCCATATCTGGATTATAAAACAGAATATGACAACAAATTAAGGAATTAGCATGAGGCAGACCTCATTACTTGGAAAGACAGAAAGTACTTAACCAAAGACTTTCCTATAAAACTGATTATCCATTTTATACCAAAACTACATAAATCCAGTACCAGGCCACCGGGCAGGCCGATAGTGGCATCAATTGGCTCCTTCCTAGAGAACACTTCTAAATATTTGGATAACTTTCTGTATCCTTTTGTTGAAACTCTACCATCATGTACAAGAGATACAGATTTTTTGATGCAAATAGACACAATACCATGGAAACAGAATTATCTCCTGGTTACACTAGATGTAGTCTCTTTGTATACTTGTATAGTCCATGAAGAAGGGATGGATGCGATTAAAAGATATTTATCAACAAGATCGCTAAGTTTTGGAGAACATTCACTTATGTTGTTGGAAATGTTGACATTTTGTTTAACGCACAATGCATTTATGTTCAACGGCCAGTACTATACACAGGTGTGCGGTACAGCAATGGGGACAGCAGTGGCTCCTAATTTTGCTAACTTGCATATGGGGGCATGGGAAGAAAAACTATTTGCAGACGAGACCATAGAAATATATACCGATAAAATAATTCTCTGGCGACGTTATATTGACAACCTTTTTATACTATGGGAAGGAACAACAGGCGAATGGAAAGATTTCTTCGAAATCATTAATATGCGAAGTACAAGCCTAAAATTCACAGAGAACCATAGTGAAACGGAAGTTATTTTTCTTGACATCAAAATAAAAATTGTCAATAATGAAATCACCACAGAGGTATATAGAAAACCTACAAGCACAAATACGGCTCTGCATGCAGAAAGTGCTCATCCTGAAAATCTTAAAAACAGCATACCATATGGAGAATTTCTCTGAATGAAAAGGAACTGTAGTGAAACATCGACCTTTGAACAAAATGCGAAAATAACAGCATCCAAGTTTCAAGCTAGAGGATATAAGAAGTTGATTATCAACAAAGCTTATATTCAGTGTAACAAGCAAACGAGACAAGATATCCTCACAAAAATCAAAGAAACTAATGACAAAAAGGGGGAAAATTGGACACATAATAAAGAAAAGATAAGATTTATTACTACTTTTGACAGTGGAGCAAGAAATGAGATATATATATATATGTTGGCAAATGCCGCAATCTATTCACTATAAAGCTAGCCTCAAGAATACTTCATCTGCTTGCATTTCTTTGCATCTGTACATGTGTAAAATGACTTGATATATTAATTGTTTCTGTAGCATACGTTTCTTCATCTTGATCACAAGATGTCACTCATCTTCAATACTTTCTTGATGCCTTATAAAATATCTTCACTTCTCTTGTCTCTGCATCTCTTCCATGTACGTCAGCTTTCTCCATGGGAACATTGCTTCATTGATTCCAGGATTCTCTTGAGTATCAGTATTTTCACTGGTACCACACGTGTCTCACACTCTGGTTTCCAACATATAGGCAACATAGGCGAAGTGGTTGAGGTGGGGGTACTTGGCTCCTTCTCTACACTCCCCCTCTGGGTGATTCATCGACCACTCTCCCATCATCGTTCATATCTAGACATCCTTGTCTGAAGAAATGCTTCTTTGGGATCCATATCTTTATGACTCCCTTTAGGCATCCAGCTGATTTCACATGCTCATCCTTGTTTCAAGTCATAGGCATACACTGTCCACTTGGGCTGCAATAGATCCATTTTCCCACAAATGTCTTATGGTTCTTTGGATACAGGAATTTCATTCCCTCAGGTGTATGGATACTGGCCTTCACAAATTCTCTAATTTCCTCATCTGTCAAGCCTCTGGCCTTCCATCCTGACTCAACATCAATCATGATTTTCATCCCTATGGCTTTCTTTGCTGTCTTTTCGCATTGTGTGATTATTATCTTGATCACACAAAATCCAAGCAATACCAGCACAATCAGGGCTCCCAGGAACTTGAACATGTCTGCCATCCATTGTGGAATCCAGGAAAAGAGTGATCCAAACCAGCTGTCATCAGCAATGTCTTCTACTTCGTCTATCATCTAGATGTGTAGTTTCATCAGCATTTCTATGGCCTCTGTCGAGGTGCCATTATCGTCATCATGAGAAGGTATGAATGTGCAACATGATTCTCCGATTTTTGCACAAACACCTCAATACATAGCTGTAATCATGTCCAGGACATATCTATTCAGAAGAGTCATCAGTCGTATGGCTCTCATCTCTTCTCTGATGGCATTGAATCCCTTTATGGTAGTGTTGATTGTCTGCAGCAATTCCCATCTGGTAATCTGCAGCCATTTGGTATTTGCTCCAACCTGGATTCTCGGCAGGAAGATCAATGTGAATACCGACGAAGTCTGGCTGAACAATCTGTGCTCATATTGAATGGATTCAAAAGCTTTTATTGACTTGGAATAGAAATAGTTCTCCCTCTTTATTCTATTAATCAGCTCCACAGATCTCCTCTTTCTTAGGTGAGCATCTGCTTTTGGGAAACTGTCAAGACTTAAGTCAGTTTTAGGAATCACCATCGCTGGAACATGAACATTCACTAGTGCACATCGTCCTCTCCAATCCTTGGGTAGCTTCATATATGCTCTGGATCCACAAGCCCATTAGTGATCCATGATCACTGCTGTTCCAAGTTTCATTCCTGGTACATCAAAAAATTGACCACAGTTCTGGTTCTCTCCAACTTTTCTTGTGCCATTGTTTCTGAAGCACAGCTTCGCACTCTCCAAAGGCACTATCTGCAAGGGTCCTCCTCTATCTTCGACCAAGGTCAGTAGCTTAGCAAGTCTTGGCCATAGAGGTTTGCAGCCATTCTGCACTATGTCAACGGCTGGTTGATAACAACCGATGACCACCCATGCTCTGCAGATCACCACTCCTTCTTCCCATCCAAATGGTGAAAGCACTGATCCCCAAATCTGCATTTGGCCTCTGTTTTTCCAGCTACAAATTTCTTCTGCAGATTTTTCTAGACTTTCCAGTCTTTTGTTTACTTCCCATCTGATTACAGCTCCTTTCACTCCAGGTTTTTTGTATCTGATCAAATGATTCTTAGTATGAGCTCTTAGCCTTGTCTTTGTATCTTGGATATAGTCGTCTTCATCTGGATCTGTCCAGGCAGTTGCCCACTTGAGATAGGCATCTCGGCCCAGGAACTGACCTCTTGTATGACAGAGTGCTATGTGTGAAAACCAATGTGCTGTCTGGACGTCTGTTTCAATAGCTATGAAGATCTTAGACTTCCCCATGCTATAAGGCAGTAGTGCACATACAAAGCATTCCTCCTTTGAAGTCCTTCTTCCCACTTCTTTCATATGCTGATACCATATTTATTCTCCAAGTGTGCTGTACTGTCCAGGTAATCATTTAGCTCATGATCATCCTCCCTAGCATTTCTATTAGGTCTCATTCTTTTCTTACGAGCTTCTCTAACCATCTCATGCAATATGTCAGCATTGTTCTTCCTTACTGGACCAATCATAGAAACATTTGTCAGTGGACTGGGTGTTTTTACATGTACTACCTGTGTGGGCTATTTGCGCCATGGTTGCTGCCGGTAAACTACCAATTCTGCCATGGTGAATGGCGGAATTACCACCCCATTCCAAGGATTGCGGGGGCGGTAATTCCCCATTCACCATGGCCCTTCCCCATTCCAATTTTTGTCCCCATAGGGCTCAATGGGAATGGGGAAGGTGGTAATTACGGTATCGCAAATTGCGGTACCATAATTACCTCCAAAGTCCCTTTGCGGGCCCCGTCCTTAACGGCTGGTAAAACCAGCCATTAAGGGAGGACCTGCAAAGGGACCTCGGAATTGGGCGGTAAGGGATTACTGGCACCAGTGCCCTTACCAGTACCGGTAATCCCTTACCGCCCAGGTCGTAATGAGGCCCATAGTCTGCACATGCTGTGGTTCTTCCCCAATGCTTGCTTCCGACAGGGGTGGAGGTGAAGGGGGTTCTCCAGCATAGATGTTCACGTCTCCAAGAAATATCCAAGCATGTCTGCCTTGCACCTTGACTGCAGACGGTGTCACATCTTTCACTCTGAAGGGGCTGTTGAAACCTGGCTCGTGCCACTTCCTTGTGAAATTTCAGATTAGGACCGAATTACTGCGGAAAAGTTTAGTAAGACATTGTTTTTCAACTCCGTTTGTTGTAGCATCTCCTTCTGTGTTCTGAGCTGCCCCACACCCCTTCCGCTTGAGCTGATCTAAAATGACAGATATACTTGAGTCATGCATGTTAAGTAATCACGTAACTCCTTTCCTAACAATTCTGCTGTTGTCTGGGCACCACTTCTGGTTCTAGACGGAGGTGTGAGAGGTGTCCTCTTTCACCTCCCTGTCACAATTTAATGGGGGGTAAGATGGTGGTCTGAACCTGGTTGATTTCTCAATGCATACAAGGCCAGTGGCAGACAATGCAACCATCCTTTCTTTAAGGTAAGCTTCAATTTGGCTATTCTGTCTTTAAGCAAGCCATTGAGTCTCTCACAGATCCCGTTCGCTAGCAGGTGATACGCGATGAAAACCTGTGCTTTATGCTAAGCAACAAGCTTATTTGTTCAAAGACTTCATTAAAAAATGCTGCCCATTATCTGATCTTAATACTTCACATAGTCCCCATCTAGGAAATACTTCTCATACTAAACATTTTGCTGCACAGGTGGAGTCTGGGTGTGTACACGGTCCAATTTCAGTCCACCTTGAAAAGGGACATACCACTACAATCATTTATCTATATCCATTACATAGTTGCATCATGTCGATATGCAAATTCTGGAAGGGACCATTAGGTCTTGGAATTACTCCTCTATTTGTGCGCAGTGTGTGCCCAGCAGTAAGCTGTTCACATACGATACAATTTGCTACATAAAATGCAACGTGTTCTACTATATTTGGAACAAACCAATCCTCTGCAATAGTTGAGGCGAGGCTCTCTCTAGTAACGTGCACAGGGTAGTGTAGCTGTTTCAATGCCACCCTTAATAAGGCTACAGGCATCACTGGTTTACCAGTGCTGTCTTGTCGTCACAATGCTTCAGAGGGGTTTAAAGAACACCCTCTCTGTGTCCACAAGTCTTTCGCATCTTGAGGCGCTTCCCCTTGAATCTCTACCAATTGAGTCCAAGACAAATTATTATAACACTCCGACACACTCATCATCACCACCATGCTTTTGTTCACATCAGGCGTATCAAACAACATAATAACATCTGAAAATGCAACTTGTTTTGCTTCCTCATCTTCCTTTTGATTTTGTCATGCCTGCGCCATGGGCGCATACATTGGCGATCATTATGGACTAATGGTTATTCAATTATCTACAGAAAACTCTTGGATCAACCGCTATTCACTTCTTGGACCTTATTAACCATTTGCGAGACTTTGTTGATTTTCTATTTTTCCCAACAAACTACACTTACCACAATGCACTTGGCTATAACTATCTATTCCTGGCTATTCCTATTTGTCATCATCGGAACTACAATCCCCAGAAGCCCTAGGGATCAGCTCTGCTTCCACCACCTCAGGAACAGAGAGGGAGGAGGCATATTGTATGCAGGTGTGCTGATCCAGGTGCGACCAATTAGCCTGCCTCTGTGCTGGGCAGGGCGGTATAAAAGCCGCTGCCTGCAGGGGCTCAGTCTCTTGCATTAAGAGTCCTTCTAGCACATTTTTGCTTCGAGCTACGGATCTTTGTATGCGGTTCCTCCTTACTCCTGCTTTGGATCCAGTGCCCTGCCGGGCTCTATGCATTGCAGCCGATCATGCTCTGCTGCTTTCCAGCCTCCGCCTTTGCCCTTCCAGGCTCCTGCCTTGCAGCCGATCATGCTCAGCTGCTACCTTCCGCCCTTGTCTTCCAGGCTCCTGCCTTGCAGCCGATCACGCTCTGCTGCTACCTTCTGCCCATGGCTTCCAGGCTCCTGCCATCCAGCCGATCACGCTCGGCTGCCTTCAATCTAAAGCCTTTGTACACTGGGGTTCCAGCCTAGAAGCCTTCTACAGTCCGTTGCAGCCTTCTACAGTCAGCAGCCTTGCTCCTCTGGGCTTACTCCTTGCTACCGGCCTTTCTGGCTCCTTGCCGTGCAGCCTGCTTCACTCCACTGCCCTAAGCCTTTCCCTCTGGGCCCCCTTCCTTACAGCCCTGCTCCTTTGGGCTTGCTCATTGCTTTCCTGCTCCTCTGAGCTCTCAACCTTGTACCCTACCGTCCTCTGCTATCCACAACAGTTCACCTACATTATTTACTTTCAGTTATTGCAGTCCCCCTGTTTCCTGACTGCTGCTCCCTTGCTTTCTTCCTTGTTTTCAACCCTCTGTTCTTTATCCCTATCCAATCCTGTTAAACGGCTTTCCCTTCATTTCCTTCTGCTAGTTTGCTTATCAACTTCCTTTTTCCTGGATGTGTCTGTTAGTGTCTTCTCTTGTACTGTTTGTAGACCCCTTTGTACAGAGCTTGTCTGTTGGTTTCCGTCAGGCAACCTCTGCCCCTTCCCTTTTCTCGTTTCTGCATTACAGACACCCATAGCTGTTGTTCCAAGCCATGAGCAAACAGCATGGGCCTCTGTTATAGCAAACTGTGCAGAAGGCTAGAGTTTTTCCTAAGGTCCGTGGAATACTCTTTTCCTATATCTGCATACACCCCAAGAGGGAATCCATTCTGTTGTACGTTATTTCCTTGCTACACTTGCCTACTCTTCGTTCTCTTTACTTTCAGTTGTGTGTGTACTTTTCTGTCCACCTTACGTCGGCACAACCACCCAAACCCTTCCTGGGTGTCCAGTGCCACTGTTAACAGAGTGCCATCCTTGACAGATTTCCACATGAGATAAAGTCTGCTCTTTTAGTGTTTCCCACGCATTTAACTACTGCGATGGCTACTGAGAGTTGTAGCGCTTTGATGAGTCTATGCAAAAAGGCTGCGTGTTGCACTGGAGTGCCATCCGCTCGGAGGTAGCCCCTCCTTTTCCATCATGCTAATCCTGCATGCACTGTTGACGTCACATAGGCGGAGTCACTGTACATCGTAACTTCCTGTTCTGCGTGTCTCTCGAGCGCGATAATCAGTGCCACTAATTTTGCAGCCTGTGCCGAAAAGTGAGACAGTAGTCGTGCACTTATCAATACTTCAAACTCTCCATTGGCAATGTGCTTTACCACAGTGGCACCTGTATATCTTTGTCCATCATTCTGATCGATTTTATAAGAGCCGTCAATAAAAAGAATCTCCCCAGCTGCCAACGCATTTTCCTTCACCCTCGGGAGTTCTTCATAGAATTCCTCATAGTTCGAGCAATCATGTGCATGCTCATCCTCTGCCAGTGGTTCTGCTACAAACATGGCAGGATTCACTATTTTTCATCTGACTATTTTAATCGCCGAATTCGATATGACTACCTCATAGGCAGAAGTCCGCTGAGAAGTCAATGTGCCTTTACAACAAATAAGGTAATGGAACACCCCATTACTATGCTAGCAGCCTTCTCAATGGTGAACGCGATGGCTACCAAAGATTGTTCGCATGGAACGTGACCCCTCATAACAGTGCCATTCGTGTGCGAGAACAAAAAGGATTCCTCAGCATAAATGGGAATCCCTAAAACTGGAGCTGTGCAAATTGCCTTTGTCAACTCATCAAATCCTTCTTCCATTTCTTCAGTCCAAACAATGTTTTGCCCATTTGCCTGTGCTTTCTTCAAAACTCGCAACAAGGGGCTTATGTATGAACTGTAATCAAAGACCCATGCTCTTACTTAGATACACAGTTGCAAAAATCTCTGCATGTGCTTTATCGTGAGTACCTTTACAGTTTTCAAAATAGCCTGAGCCTTCTCAGAAGTAACTTTCTTTCCCTCATGCAAAATTAACTGACCTATGTATAGTACTTCTTCTTGACAATACTGCAATTTCTCCTTGTGTACGTTATATCCTTTGTCTGCAAAGATAATCATCAGTTGAACTGAATTGCGTTTGCACTCTTCCTCCGGAGTGCTACAGACCAATATGTCATCTACGTACTGCAACACAACACTTTCCAAATCAATATTGCTTAAATCCATCTGCAGAACACTATTGAAAATCGACGGGGACTCACAGTACCCCTGGGGTAGGCAAGTACTTTTCAGATGAGATTGTCTGAACGTAAATAACGTCAGATCTTGTGAGTCTTCATGCAATGGGATTGAGAAAAACACATTTTTCAAGTCAATCACAGTTAAATATCGTGACTTAACAGGAATATTACAAAAGATCATCGCAGGATTAGGAGCTAGAGGGAACTCAACCTCTACAATCTGGTTAATCGGGTGTAAATCTTGCACTAGATGCCACAACCCCTCTTTCCCTTTCTTCACAGGATAAATTGAGGTATTACATGGTGACTCTGACGTCACTAGGATGCCCTGTTCCATAGCAGATATCGTCTTAAAAATACCTTCATCTGCCTCTCGAGACATAGGATACTGTCGTGTTCGAAGTAAAATTGTTCCTGGTTTCAGTTTAATCTTCACTTCTCCAACCCCCTTCAATAGGGCTACGTCATAGGGGCCTGTTGTCCATAATGAACCTGGCACTTTCGCCATGTCTTCATCAAAATACTCAGGGCATTTCTGTGCTAACATCATTTTCTGAGGAACCTCATGTTTAATTGCTCTTACCCAATAAGTAATGCTTATCTCAAATGTGAAAATGTATTTTCTATAATACCGCCTCATAATAAATGTTGGCCTAAGCACATTTGCATCACACTGTAATATTGCATTGAATGAACCTGAAACAGGCTGACTACTGCGCCATTTTGAGTTGTCCACCATTTTTATTGCCTCCAGCTTTCTGTTCCAGCCAAGACGATTGATGTCCATTTGGACATTTGCTGGTTGAAATCAGGTGATTCTTGCCCCAATTCATAACAGTACTGATATTTGTTTGGTTGTAAGTGTTGTGTTTGCAAATACAAACGTCACCAGGTAAGATTGTGATTTAACTATGCAAAACAAAGGGGGGTCTGGGAGTCTCTCTACCAGCACGAACACGGCCCATTGACCTGTTCTTGGGTGGATGGCCACTGGGAGAGTCTCAACCAAATCTTTAGCTCACTGTCCCTTTCACAGAGAAGAAATATCCCTGCATATCAGTCTTTGTCCTGCCCAGGGGCAGTCCAGCACCAAAATGCTAGGCAATTCTCCTCTGAACAAGAGTACCAACAGCAACCCCAGACAGGTGTTTTGACCTATTTGTGCCTCATCAGTGAGGTGGGGCTGTGCCTCTCTAAGAACAGTGAGCAATGGGTCCACGTCTGGATTCCCCTGGTAACTTAGGATGAGACCCAAAGTTACTTAATATACAAAACAAAGGGGGTTCTGGGAGTCTCTCTACCAGCACGAATACGGCACATTGACCTGTTCTTGGTTGGATGGCCCCTGGGAGAGTCCCAACCAAGTCTTTAGTTCACTGTCCCTTTCACAGAGAACAAATATCCCTGCATATCAGTCTTTGGCCTGCCCAGGGGCAGTCCAGCACCGAAATGCTGGGCAATTCTCTTCTGAACAAGAGTACCAACAGCAACCCCAGACACGTGTTTTGACCTATTTGTGCCTCATCAGTGAGGTGGAGCTGTGCCTCTATAAGAGCAGTGAGCAAGGGGTCCAAGTCTGGATTCCCCTGGTAATTTAGGGTGAGACCCAAAGTTACTTAATATGCAAAACAAAGGAGGGTCTGGGAGTCTATCTACCAGCACGAACACGGCCCATTGACCTGTTCTTGGGTGATGGCCCCTGAGAGAGTCTCAACCAAGTCTTTAGCTCACTGTCCCTTTCACAGAGAAGATATATCCCTGCATATCAGTGTTTGTCCTGCCCAGGCAGTCCAGCACCGAAATGCTAAGCAATTCTCCTCTGAACAAGAGTACCAAGAGCCACCCCAGACACGTGTTTTGCCTAGTCGGGCCTCAACAGTGAGGTGGAGCTGTGCCTCTCTAAGAACAGTGAGCAAGGGGTCCAACTCTGGATTCACCTGGTAACTTAGGGTGAGACCCAGAGTTACTTAATATGCAAAACAAAGGGGAGTCTGGGAGTCTCTCTACCAGCCTGAACACAGCCCATTGACCTGTTCTTGGGTGGATGGCCCCTGGGAGAGTCTCAACCAAGTCTTTAGCTCACTGTCCCTCTCACAGAGAAGAAATACCCCTGCATATCAGTCTTTGTCCTGCCCAGTGGCTGGCCAGCACCAAAATGCTAGGCAATTCTCCTCTGAACAAGAGTACCAACAGCAACCCCAGACATGTGTTTCGGCCTAGTCGGGCCTCATCAGTGAGGTGGAGCTGTTTCTCTCTAAGAACAGTGAGCAAGGGGTCCACGTCTGGATTCCCCTGGTAACTTAGGGTGAGACCCAAAGTTACTTAACATGCAAAACAAAGGGGGGTCTGAGAGTCTACCAGCACGAACACGGCCCATTGACCTGTTTTTGGGTGGATGGCTCCTGGGAGAGTCTCAACCAAGTATTTAGCTCACTGTCCCTTTCACAGAGATGAACTATCCCTGCATATCAGTCTTTGTCCTTCCCAGGGGCAGTCCAGCACCAAAATGCTAGGCAATTCTCCTCTGAACAAGAGTTCCAACAGTAACCCCAGACACGTGTTTCAGCCTAGTCAGGCCTCATCAGTGAGGTGGAGCTGTGCCGCTCTGAGAACAGTGAGCAAGGGGTCCACGTCTGGATTCCCCTGGTAACTTAGGGTGAGACCCAAAGTTAATTAATATACAAAACAAAGGGGGTCTGGGAGTCTCTCTACCAGCACGAACACGGCCCATTGACCTGTTCTTGGGTGGATGGCCGCTGGGAGAGTCTCAACCAGGTCTTTAGTTTACTGTCCCTTTCACAGAGAAGAAATATCCCTGCATATCAGTCTTTGTCCTGCCCAGGAGCAGTCCAGCACCGAAATGCTTGGCAATTCTCCTCTGAACAAGAGTACCAACTGTTTAGCAGAACCAAAATGTTCTTTGCATCAGCAGTTAAAGGAATTCAGGCCAACGCGAACACCAAATGGCTCCAGATCACCAGATGGGAACTGTTGCAGAAAATAAACTCGACCGTCAAGAGGTTCAATTCTATCAAAGAGGGTTGAGAGCTGTCAGACTGATGATCCTACAGAACAGATACGTTCTGGATCTCCTCACAGCTACGGAAGGTGGGTGTGCACCAAGATCGGGCCTCCTTGCTGCACATACGTTCCCTCCCACGATGGAGAGAATGGGACACTCACAGACGCAATCATGGAATTATCAGACCTGCACGCCAAAATGGAGACAGTGACAAACCCTATAGGAGAAGAAGAAGATTGGCTGACATGCATCTTTTCCTGGATACCATGGTGTATGGCGAGCAGACTGAAGGTACTCATAGCTGCCTTGGTGCTAGTATTATTTGCCTTCAGCATTATTAGAGTAGCTATAGCACAATGCAAGCAGATTACCAAAAAGACAATAGGGATGAAAATATTACTGGACATAGGGACAAAAACAGACTGTGAGACACAGGCTTTTGACGTTTTGCAATGACACCTAAAGCAGTGTCCTTGTTACCTCCAGGCACAAGGTTCCCATTTCCCCCAGATCCATGGAACTATTGGGGAAGATGGTATGGTGCAAACCCGATGGACGCTGCTGCTGTATGACCTGGAGCTTAGACAAATAAGTGAAATATCACAGACACTTGGGAAGAGTGTCAAAAGTATAGATCCCAAAGCCGCACATGAATGGAGAGAATGGTCAAGGAAGTGTGGTCAATTTATTAACCAGAGGGGGGATTGAAGAGGGAGACCTAAACGTGCCCTCGTTGCACGTATACTGCTCTCATTTCGGTGACAGAGAAACAAAGGATGTACATCATTCCTGGGCCCCTCATCCCCACCATCGATGTATCGCAGGTGTGAAAAACACTTCTCACACAAACATTCAGACCCTACATGATGACAGTGTTAAAGAGATACAGCTGCAATCAATGGAACAAGTGGACTGACTGTAACCTCAGAGAAAGTGGATGATGTCACAACTGACACCATGACATAGATACATTAGACATGAAGTACATCGACATCCCTGCATGAAATTACGCAGACACTATATATATACAGATACGAAGAACATGCTTATGACTTACATAGTTAGAGGACTGACACACGTACACCTTTGCCATGCGGAAATTGCAGGACACGCAAGAACACTTATGAACTGCTTGCTAATGCTTAAACGCAACTAACATGGGCAGCCATATAAATCAAGATGGAAGCCACAAGTAGATTGAGTAAATGGAAGAATCAGAAAGGTCTCGAGGATACAGAGAAAAGCTGACAGTCTGGTCCCACGGAAGCATGCAGAACCGGCTTCCAGTGCAGAGCCTTGCCACGGACACCGGGAGAAGGACATTTTCAAGTTCCCAGAAGAGATAGGACACATGCAGGGAATACAAGCTGACAATCCTCACAATTGCCAGCAGGAGAAATCCATTTTGTGGTCCCTACTCACGTGAGCTGAACCGGTAAGACATTGCTTATTCATTCGAGCAAGACAGAGGTGACTATTCCCATCGAACTGAAGGCAGGACAATACAAAAGTAATACTAGGTTCAAAGCCAAATTTTCAATCTCAAGGCCTAGGAGGTCGGAGATGGTAACTTGATGAGAACATGAAGCACCTTCAGGGCCATTCTCACTAGCTTGAATAGTTGCAGCACTTGGCCTTGTAACTTTCCAAAGCTCCAAGGCTGAGAAGTCCCTTTTTGCCCAATCCTTAACCGTCTTCCACATCAATCTCACACTTAGTTGCACCATTCAATCACCTCACACTAACCTGTAACGTTTGTATTTGCAACATTTAGAGGTGGTCGCAAGAGGAGCCACCAGATATGTTTTCTCCAATTGCCACACTAACCCCTTATAAAAGTGTGTATAGTTTACCTTACTAACCAATCCCGACCCTTGATAGGTTTTCTAGGATGTAACTTCATTTTGTGATGTCATGTATTAACAAAACTGGACAGCAGGCTCAAGATCAATGAACGAGTGTGGAGAATGCTGCATTGTTCATACTGCAATCCTTGTCATTGATTTCTTAATAAAGGCAGTACAAATTTGTTCGATGGCTGATTCTTCTGTTTTTGGTGCAGGGGATTTCCTTGTACCAGTTCCTCTTGCATGTATTCAGGGACATTGATGACGATTCCCATGCCTGTAATTCAATGGCACTTTTAGGAATTAACAGGAGTTTATGCTTTCCCTTTACGGCAATAAATACAATGTGTTACAACAGTAGGGAACTGAGTGTTATGATTGATATCAATAAATTGCTTTGCATGCACTGGGGCGGGTGTGGACCAGCACCAAATGATTGGGATCAAGGAGCCATGTTATATTCTTGCCGCCCATTCTGGGATCTCCCATGCTAGTGCAGGCACAGGCTCTGAATTTCAGTAAGTGGTGACGTTCACACCTCGTGGCCAGGGACATTATTTTGGGGTTGCCAGGGGTTGCAGCTTCGATCCCTGAAGTCTCCCTTGCTACCCCTGTGGTCTCCCTTGCAACACCTAAACAGTTTTTTCAAACTTTTTTTTTTAATATAAGCTCCTGGGCTGTAGTCAGCGTCATGTGGCTCATTGTTTCTGGAGTGACTGTCTTTCTTGTTCAGGCCTCTTAAAAGAAACAGGGCGTTCCACAAGTGTAACACTTTTAGCAGTTAACCTAACTAAGAATAACAAATAATTTGTCTTTCTGGAATTCTATACAATAATTACTACACTCATTAAAGGTTTATTTCAGGCACACTTCAGAGGGTGAGTCACTGATTTAGGGCCGGATTCATGGAACTGTTTTATAATTGTGCAATGCCATAGGAAAATGCTCTGTGAAACAGGCCCTATGGTCTGTTATTAAACACCTCAACTCAGCCTTACATCCTTTTGAGTTCGATAAATGTGTACCAGCCCATTTTAAAAAAAAAAATAATAAAAAAAAAGATAAATGTGTACCAACACCAGTTTGGGTGAAATTCTGCACTCCATTCCATCTGCGTGGGATTGCTTGCTGGCTCTGTCTCGAACGGGGACAATACCATCCATGTCAGGCTACAAAAAAGCAAAATCAACCCCTGCTACAGGCTTAACTCTAATGACAGTACATCAGTTAAGTCTAGCTTCACCCGGACAGGAGCCAGGCACTCAGTAAATGTAAAAGCACAATGCGCGAAATATTAGCATAGTGCATGCATTATACAAACATCGCAAATGAAATACGGAGTCACTGGGGTGATAGAAGCATTTCATTTTATGATGCTCTCCACCTAAATAGAACCTAGCCAGCATTCCTTTCCTTCCTTTGGCTTAATGAAATCAAACAATGCACCATATGCAAATGCGTGCAGTTGATGCACTTGCTATCATAGTCACAGAGGGACCATTCAAAAAGTAAATGGACATAACAAATGCATATGTGGGTAAGCACGAAGCAAAGCACATACATAACTACAGCAAAGGGTTTAGCAAGTGCAATTAAACACGGTTATTTATTACATGGCGACAAAAACAGAGCTCGGAGATCTCAGTGCTTATTAAAATCCATCACGGTGCAGAAGCACACATGTCTTTGATGCAAGAATCATCCCATGGTAGTGGTTTCAATATCAATGCACCCAGATTAATGATAATAAATGGCACAACTTCAGTCAGAAATGTTCGATCAATGTGGTAAATAAGAAGAGATCAACCCTTTTTTGGACAACGCCAACGTCAGGAGTAATCAACTACCCTTAGAAAAATAAACAACAAAAAACTAAGGTTCAAGAGACCGGTGTTGTTGGGGGGGGGGCGGGGTAGGTGAGGGGGCTATAGCCCTGGGTCTTTTGGTCATAGCCCCGGATATAAGCTCAGGGGCTACAACGAAAAAAAGGCTAGCTAGCCCAGAGTCCTGACAGTCCCAACATTAGCAAAGCCCGAGATCGTTTCCAGACCTAGCAACATCCCTGCTTCAAGACTATCTAGGAGATGTATATATACATTGGAGCTAAAAACAGTATAGCATATGATACTGCAAAATAAGGATTTTATTAAGATTCCAGGTAGAACCAACGTCAGCACAACTGCCCAGACTGAAGAATGGTGAAACCAACAGGATGCAATGAGGAATCAAATATATCACGAGATGACGTCAGCACATAATAAACATAAAATACACACTTCTAAATGTTAGTGCTCTCGTGTGATGATGAAGGACAGTAATAGTCATAAAAATACATAACACTTTACTAAATAATAGCAATGTTAAATAAAATTACTATAAATGCAATCATACCATATAATTAAAGAACATTAGATATGAAGCAATCATATGCACAAAAATAGGACAGCCCTTGAAAGTTAATCATTAAAAAATAAAATAAAACATATAGTGAACAGAACAAAAGGAAAAGAGGAAAATGGATGGAAGAAATATAAGATGGAAAGGCCAGGAAAGGAGAACCAAAGGGCGAAATGGGAGGAAAAGAAAAAGGGACAGGGAAATGGGAACGAAAATAGGAAGAAAACTAAAGGGAAGTAAGGTAGTGTAGGGGCAAGGGAAAAGGGCTCATGAGGTTAAAAAAAGTGGGAGAAAGGAGAGAAGGGGGAAGAAGAGTGGCAATGGGTAACAAAGGAAAAAAGGGTGAAGGAGAGGAATGAAACAAAGGTGCCTGGAGAAATTTAGGGAAGGGTTGGTTTTAGGAATGAGGATTGAAAGGGGGAATAGAAGACACAGGAGCAAAAAAAATAAAATGTGTAATATTAGCACACTAACCAGCGATATCAACACAAGCATGCCGGTCCGGAAACAATGGTGCTGGTAAGCTTACCGGCACCATTGTTTCCGAAACAGCATACTACATGTCTACCTGCCGGAGCTGTCGTTCCCGGCAGGTCTGACCGTGCCGGACACAGCAGACACGGTAGGCAGACCGTCACGGAAGCAACGGCACTGTTAATAAAGGTGCCAGTGCTTCCGTGTTCCCCATTCCCATAGAGTCCTGCAGGACTCTATGGGAATGGAGAATTACTATTTACCGGCGCCTGTCTTTCCGGACCGCTGGGGTTGTCAGGCGCCGGTAAATATTTACGGGTCCGGCGGCAAGAAGCTGGAGGTAAAACTCCAACCTTTCCGCCCAACTCACAATAGGGCTAGTCCTTAAATGCAGTGTTATTAGCGTTACTGCCGTATTTAAGGGCTAACGCCCATTTCGTGATGAGGCCTAATGTCTTTACCTCTTATCCTTTTGTCTGTACACACACTGATGAGAAAAAAAGGGAGGTACTTTTAGGATTCTGTCGTGGAATTTGGCAGGTCGACACGACAAATTAGCTATCATGGACGATATTCCAAAACTACGTTTTGATGTAATCTCACTCCAGGAAACGTGGGCAATGGGCCCACTATCCCTAGAAGGTTATGCTACCTTCCAGATTAAAGTAGATAAAAAACCTAGGGGGCGCCCATATGGGGGTTTAGCAATCTTAGTTAAAGCATCTTGGGAAGCAGCTCTTGTTTCACTTCCAAATGAAGAAAGAAGTCTTATTAATATACATAGGACATTTGTATAACTCTTCTTTTAAGATGCATGGCAATTCTGCCTTATCCATCTTAAAAGGCAATATTAACTATTTGATTACTGCAAACAAGGGAAAAAAAATCCCAGCTTTATTTTAGGCAGGGATTTCAAGCTGAAAATCGGGAATGGCCCTCCTGATAATATTTTTGATGAAGCGGAGGATCATTCCCTTGCCATACCTTCACCTAGTATGTTGGCTCCGTACTCATGCTCAAATGGCTACCTTGTATAATTGGCTATGGGAATGGTGCCTACACTCGATTAATGTGCAGAAAGGACATGACATCCCAGGTAAACATACCTTTATTCATTTTAAGAGTAAAACCTATATCGATGTATATCGGTTAAAAGGTGGAAAAGCGTTAGGGAATTGAAGGTCCCCATGAACATGCTGATAGACCACCATCCACTTGCCCCAACAATGCAAATCCGATCTGAGTACCTGGGGGGGAGCAAAACAACCACCAAATTGGTAATCTAGATTTAAGTAATAATTCGAAAATACTCCTATGTGATCCGAAGATCAGTCAGCAGGTTCAACAATACATCATTACTTGTCCATATTGGAATTTGGCTCCTCTGCTGAAGAGGTGCTTACTGCCTATGCACATGCATGTTTAAACATCGGTGATGCCTTCTTAAGGGCGCCCTGCGTTGGCAAAACCCGGGCTGAGATCGCTTCGTTTAATGATGATACAAAAAATAAATCAAATCTCTTGGAAGCCCTATGATCCACAGATCCCGATAGAAGGCGAGTAGCGCGAGCTAGAGCCACCTATGTAAAAGCTAGACAAGCTAGGAAAAAGATACTAGAAGAAAAAAGCTGGAAAGACATGATCACGGCAGCGACACAACCTAATTCAAGACGGTTTTGGGAACTGGTGAACCAGGCTCCAAAACAGATCTGTAAGGCCACAAGGATCATGACCAACGTTCCCGAAAACGTCGGAGCATCACTTTAGTTTCTAGACCCACTAGTTTAGTGGAAGATGATAGTAGGGATGTACAGCTCTTCGCTGACCATGAATCTCGCTTCTCCTAGACAGACATTCTGACCGCACTGAGTTTGCAAGCTTGGTGGAAATGACCAGGTATCCGACGCAAATCCTTCTGATCTGTTTTGCTGATTAGAAGATGTTTGTGCCCCATTTCTGACGCAGATTTTCAATTGCATGTTCTGGCATGGAACCTTTTAAAATGTATGGGGCCGAGCCATTATATTGCCTATTTTCAAGAAGAGGGATGAAGAATCACCCGCAGCATATCGACCCATTTCCCTCCTTGATTCACAGTTCAAAGATTCGCTGTGTTGACTCGTTTACAAGACTGGGAAGATAAAGAACACACCCGAGCCAATAGCCAACTTGGGTTTCTGGGCGGTGAGGCACTAATGAGCAGGCATTGAATCTCTATTTGATCATATCAATCTCAACCTTTCTTAATGTGGAGCCTCAGTACTACATTTTACAGTCTACTGGTTCAAACTTAAGGGACATGAATTGCCCAATGTATTTAATTTACATTATCACTGCTATACAATCTAACAGCTCAGATTGCATCCACTCTGATCCCAATGGTCATTGTACTCCCTGGTTCGGAGTGGAAACAGGAGATGGGCAGGGATGTGTCCGGGCCCCATTGCTCTTTTCTCTTTACATCAATGGTCTGACAGAGCATCTAAATATAGTTATTTAAGTGGATACCCCTCATTTTAGCTCAAGACAAGCCCCTGTTCTAGCATACACTGACAAGAGTGTTTCTGGCGAGAACACCATGTGCCCTATTAAAACGATTGGTTGCTGACAATTTATTCTTGTCTGACCTAGAACCAGCAACAAATGTAAACAAATTGGCAGTCTTCATTTGTAAAGCAAAGGGCGCCCCAACAAGGCCAAAATATGCCCTTTCCGTTAATAGAGCAAGAAACTACAAACTCTGGAATCATTATATATCTGGAGGTTTTTTTTGTCTGAAGGTTTTATTGGCAAATCATGCACCACCAATCAGGTGACTAGGATGCTCCATTCCATTGTTGGATTAAAGAGATTTTCTGCAACCTACAAAGCACAACCAAAACAGATGCTTCTGTGTGCTAATAGCAAAACCAAAAGCAATAGCGACCTATAGGGCAAGCATTTGGGCTTTGATAACATTTGCCAATTGATTATCACTGAGAATGCCTATTCAAAATATTTCCTGGGCCTAGCATTGTCCATGCCAAACTTTGCAGTCCACAAATAACTTGATTTTCCTTTTCTTAGAGGACGATCTAAGATTGGAACCAGTCAGACTTTGGCTGGGGGTATGGTCCTCAGACAAGTCAATTTTAACTAAGGACATTTTGAGTCGTATCATGGCGTGGGACAGAAATAAACTGGCAATCCAATGGCTGGCACATATATCTAGGATGTTACAGGAAGGCAATTTCATCTCCTATTTCTCTAACCCAACAAAAACAATGGTCTGTACGTTTAATGGAACCTGTATTCTGAATAAACTTTTCTACAACAACAAAAAAATATGTTATCATTACTTATCGGATCCTGGACTCGCTGTTGCCTTGCTGTACATTTACTAACACCTTGTTAATAAGTATAGTTTGGTAATATGGCACATTTTTGGTCATCAGGGACCGGCCTGATCTTTTTGTCAGGGATGTCATTTGGGGGTGCATTGGGTGTCTACTAGAATCCCTGGCAGCAGCCCTGCTACCTCTGACACTGTCCTTGCACCACCTGGCTTGTAGGCTACAAGGCAGTACTGTAAAATGAAAGTAAGCAAGTCTCTGATCAAAGATGTGTTATTTATCAGGAGATTCCACCCCTTGGCTGTCCCTTAATACCTCAGCAGTTTCCTTTTGGCTGCTGAAGATTTAGCCGGGGGCTAAAAGGTGGGAGCTCCTCTTTCCACCCCCACTCCATCAGCATGACATTGCCAATTCAGTGAGCACAGGGGGAAGCTGCCAGCCGGGGGAAAAAGATGAACAGGTTTATGCAAGTGTTGCAGGCATGCAGGCAGCTGGAGCTGTAACCACTATGGGACCATATGGGAGGAGTTCATGTAGTGTGGCACGTAGCCAGGAAGTTCAGGCAGGCAGTTTGAGGGAGTTTGAGGGTGTGGCCTTGGCAAACGGGCAGACAGTTAGTTGTATTGAATACCATGCAGCATTAACTAGCAATAGACAATGGTACAGAGACAACTTAGATATTTAACATATAGCAATTACTGGAAATTGTAGGTTACGCCTATCTATGTGGTGACTATGCCATGCATATGAGGCTTTAAGTGGGTATTAATGGTGGATTTGAGGCTGTCATTTGCATATAAAATGGTTGCAATTTATGTTGTGATTATATCATTCAGGTGAGGGATTAACTGCAATTTCTGGTGCATTTGAGGATGCCCATGGCATATGATAGCAGCAGCTGGCTATATGAGGTAGTGCCATGCACACAAGGCATTAACTAGCATTGGATGGCAGAAGGCTCTTGGCATGTGATGGCAATAAATGTGAGACTACACATTACATATGGTGACCATACAATGCATATGACAGACACTTAGGGTTTGGCAAGTTTTTCGGCTCTCATCCTTTCTGTTGCCAAGTGTATTCATGCCTGCACCATTCTTCTCCATGGACTGGTTACTCACGTCTGCACCATAGCTTTATGTCTAACATGGATCACTATCCGAACATGGACATTCTGCATAAGCTTCCTTGGGTTTTGCTATTGGTCGGTGTGTTGCAGTCCCAGTCACGTGACAACTAGCAGGAAAGAAAGCCTTTTACTTTGGTTCTATGTCCAATAGTATAGGGAGGGACTACTTAATCTCACTGCCTTCAAGCTTTAAATCAAAGCATCACCCAACATTGGCCCACCAGAAAACTCAGGTTGACTGGTCGAGCACCACTTCCTCATTTTATTATAATACCAGCTGTACACCCATTCAGTAGCCTACAGCAAAACAGGCCAATCCCAACTGCTACGATTAAATCCCGCAGAGCAACCAGGAACACACTAGGTACATCCAACCCTCTGCCCTCAAACCTCTAGGGGAAGTCAGCCTCCATGCTTGTAGAGGAGGTGGGTTCAGCTGACAGACCACAACCAAGAATATTGGAAGGACCATTGAGCATCAACCGAAGACGCACAACAAAATCATTGTCATACTAACTGATCTACTAATCAATCTCCCCCTTTTCCTGCTCCTTCAACATAACCACTGTACACGGAATGGGGCTAGCCACATTACACAATGCCACACCAAGAACTAATCTAATGTTCACACCCAACGCCTTCCCACATAGTCCATAAATCCTTTGACAGTACACAAATGCACACCAACACAACACAATCAAATCCCTAACAGTCATCCGTGACTCTGGACCCATTATGGATACAACTAACCAGTGCTCAAATGCAAAGGCCCACCCTAATATCATACAACACACACGCCCAACACAAACATTATCCCACATCCAAGGCACTGTGTCCTACCCATATGGTTACAACTTGCAGAGCCTCTCGAACCAATTCATACACGCAAGACAACGTTCAAAGATAACAATTTCTCCTGCTTCTGAACCTATCCTACCATTCTATCCTCGCTAACACGCCCCGCCATCTTCTCTTACAGAGCCATGTGAGTGCCTGGAGACTGCCCTTGGGTGGTAGGGGTGCATTTTATAAATCAACATAACATATCATAACACTGAAGAACATGGTCTAAAATGTAGCCTTGATAACTACAAAGCCCCAAACCCAGTGATAAATGCAGTGAGATGCTTTGAGCATCTCTGAAATGTAAATAGGTGGTATGTGCGCCTTGTGCCTACTTGGTAAAAACATTTGTGCCATTCGAAGATAACACAAATTCAAAAACGCTGGGCTGAGGGAAGTTGCCAAGATGACCTCTCTCTTGATGCTTCCCAGATCCACACAAAGTGTGAGCTAATTGAATGTATCTTTCCTCGTGACTACAATTCGGATGAGCCACGCTGTGGCCTCCACTGGTTTGAAGGCACCTTCGTTGTGTAGGTTTTTTATGGTGGACAGAAAGGACAACGAGTAAGGAGCCAGGTCCCCCCCGACCTCCTGTCAACAAAAAAGAGTGTTTTTGCCCTATTTTCTTTACTTGTTTTTTTAAGGTGGCAACCCAAATTTGGACTGAACTATCACTGGTACTGTTCTTACCTTGTGTTTCAAGGGGATAGTTCCCTATTTGAGGTGTATGTCATTCAAGCAGCTTTTTAGTGTTTATTATCTTAGCATGGTCTAATGGATGTTTGGACATGACTTGTTCTTTAGCATTATGATCTAGTTTGCTATACAATCGTGGCTGGTATGGCCCTCTACGATGGGTTTAAATGCTGCCTCTTGTGGATCGGTCTTTAAAGGGGAAGTTCTCTCAGGAGCTTTATTGGCCCATTTATTCGGGCATATATTTTTGAGCATACATCGATCGATCTTTAAAAATGTCCAATGCATCTTTCCTTTATTTTTCTCACATTTGCACATTCAAAATTCACAGGTCGGGAACCGCCATCTTGTTGTAATCTTATCTGTTGATCCATTGCCCTAAGTTCAAGTGCCTTTTTTGGCAGTAATTCGGATCACCCGCCCTTCAAGCTGACCTCACTAATCAAAACAATATGCTCAACCTATTCTCCTGACAGCATATCCAAGCATACCCTGTCATCACCTATGTCATAACGTTACCTAATGCAAAACCAGGTAGATCAACACACACATTCTTTCTGCCATTTCCAACTTCACTGTGATGTTGGAAATGGTTTATCTACAGTAGTGCTTCATACCATTACTGGTCATATTTTATGCACATAATGGTCAATAGTGTACCTTTTAGGCATTTCCTGGAGAAGGATGTGAAAACGCGGCCATCGGAGATGATTTAATTTTCACCCGTTACCATGACCCTTTCTAAAACATTAAGTGTATTGGAAGGAAAGCACCTGCGCTTCTTGGGAAACACAAATACATACAATAGGTCACTCTTACTTCCTCTCCGTCACCATATGCCAGGATGACATCCCTCGCAGTTCCCTCTGCTTTCATGAGTTGAAATATGCACCAAACTTTACAAGAAAGTGCACCTTGGGAGCAAAATAAATGGCAAGTCCACTCAGCGTCTTTCGGTGTGTTGTCCAAGTGCAGACCCCCTAACCACAATTACCATTAAGTCCCCGACCATAACTTCTTGTTATGTCTGGCAGAGGAGGACTGGCAAATAAAGGTGATCTACCATTTTCATTTGAACCAGGGCAATGGAAGGGAGTGAGTTACAAGGAATTAGTCACTGAGCAATGTGGGCAAGGTAAGGGAGTGCATGCAAGGTAAGGGAAGGGAAATGAGTAGAGTAAAGGAATGGCATAAAAGGGTAACAGAGGTCTAAAAATGAATTGTAATGAAGCCGAAGGTGAAGGGGCATCAAGGATGTGGTGCACAGGATGAACACCAGAGGGGGATGTGTATGGAAAATAGGGTAAATGAGACACAGGTATGAATCAAGAAAGGTAGATCAGTGGATTGAGTCACTGTTGCAAAAGATGTATGCCCGACCTGCAAGCCAATGCAACGCCTTGTGGAAATGGCTGGACTCCTTTCTTGTTCTCACAAGGTAATGCATGCTTTATGAACATATGTTTTAATTAAGACTTGTTTTATTTTATGTCAAGTTGCTATATCATGTGCCTTGCTTCACTGAAAGTCAGATTTATTGAAAGGCGTACTAGTTTAACCCTTTAAAAATTGTGCAGAAAGTGTTTTGCTGATTTTAATATTGAAGATGACGTAGGAGATAAAGTCTCCCATTCAGTCTAAATTTAAACTGTGAAATCAGGAGCCAGTGTCAGAATCCGAATCCCCAGATTCTGGACTCACCTGTTTGCTTCTGGTGGTTTTCTTCCTTGGGTTCTCAGGTTTCCTTCTCCTGGACGAACGCGCCTTCTAGAGGTAGGCTCTGGAGTCTTCACAATCCAGTCTGCTGAACTTCGGAGACAGCGCTGGTTCGTGATTCCCGTTCGCTGTGGTTTCGTGGTTCAGGCGAGACACGCTGGTCTGCTGCTTCCGTTCGCGGGAGTGCCGCAAATCGGATACGTTCAATCGTTCCAGGAGGGGTCCAGGAAGGGGTCAGGAAAATAGGCGATAGTAGAAGTCACAATAAGGCGTAGGAAGGTAGAAAAAAGGGGGAACCAGGAGTATGGCAGAAGGATACCGGGATGCGAGGAAAAAGGGAGACGATAGCTCACAACTTGCCGGACGAGTCGCAGGCAAGCAAGCGTTCAGACGCGCGGAGGCGCGGGGGCGTGTCCCTTTTCAAGGAAGCATGAAGTCCACAGAATGACTGGACCGTGCATGAACATAGCGTCGGCCATGTTCAAGGGAACGGAACAAATCCTTATTGACTGAGGGACCAGGCAGACCAGAGGGGTCGATATCGTTGATACATGACAGCCAGTGCTCAAAACCCTGCCTTTCCCACTTCACACATTAGATGATCCTGAGCAAATCACTATTGGTTACCATGCCTTAGTCCTCTTAATTTTCTGTGTGGAACGTTTTAGCCATATGGGTGTATAATCTATAGGGTTACTCCATAAATAATTACAATATTTACCATTCATATAATGTGTACTCATGGTTAGGCAAGATGCCAAGTGTGGGTCTTATGTCGTGGAGGCGTGAATAGTGGGTAGGTAGAGTGGCAGGTATGAGTTATGTGTTATGGGTAGGCAGTAATCCAGGTATGGATCTTTTTACTGTGCCAGCTCCTGTTTGGCTCTCACACTGAAGCGAGACTTCCTGGGTTGGCACTACCAATGCATTCTACAGCTTTCCAAATGCTTTACATTGGACTAACTATAGATTGGCTGGGATGGATGGGAGTAGATGTAGCCTACTGTTAAACTGCAAACGGGGACATGAGGAAACCTGGACGCATATCCCAGCATTCCAATTTCACCAAATTGTATTATCCTGTCAAATAATTTGACTATGTTTGGTATGTGGCAGAGGTTCCCTGGGGCCGAGATCTCTAAGAAATAGCAAACATAGCTGAAAGATGTGTTGAATAAAAGGACAGTAATGTCAATAATGTTCACTATATATATTTAGGAATGTGTGGGTGAGTGAGAGGTTATTTGTTCTGGACAGTGGGTCTGCTGCATTGTGGACTTTGGCCAGACAACTGCACCTGCCCCCATGCCAAAATATGCCATTCCTCCCCTGAAAATAATGCCTCCATGTCTTTGCAATGTGACAGAGAAGGAATGGTCTTCAAACTTTACAATTAAATGCATCTTTGTTGCATGCTAAAATTCCATACATTGTCAGCCTCTTTGCTCGCCATTGAGTAAAATCATACTATAATGCAGCATTCAAGTCCAAAAAAAGGAGTGGACTCATTAACACAACAGTGGGGGCACTCTGTCCACACGGGTGTACCCTCAACTTCAGCTCTGCCATAATGAAAAATTACTTTCAACCACAAAACAAATTGTTCTTTTCCTGTCAATCCATGTTCTGTGTGCAAGATAAATAGTAACAAATGTAATATTACATCTGGCACCTGTCTTACTGTAAAGATTACATTTTTTCAATGCATTCCTTTCTATTGATGTTCCATTTCTAATAGTGAACATTTTAATATGACATATATACATCTAGAATTTTCATAATCATAAAAGACCTTTCCATGATTTTTCAAAAAAGGCACAGACTTAAAATAATTGAATTCTCATTTATTGTTATAATATCAATCAATGAAATTGAGGGGAAAAATAAAGAAAAGTTTGTGTAACACAGATTTATTAATACATTTCTACTAAGATTACATCACAAATAATACTTAAATCAAAAGAAATTCTTCAACATTTGCATTTCAAGAATTATATAATTACATTGTTTGTGTGATCAATACAGTTTTCAAACATTATAGAAATGATTGAAACCTGCTTTGGATAAAATTGGAAAGACTAGAAAACACATTGGGGCTGATTCATGGAATTTGTGTGCCGAAAAACAGGGATTTGTGCGCCATTCGGCCCGCAAATCCCTGTTTAACAAATGGGGATTTGCGGGCAGAACGGCGCACAAATCCCTGTTTTTCAGCGCACAAATTCCATGAATCAGCCCCATAATTTGAATCTTGAAGTCAATCTTTCAACAAGTTCAAGTTTTGGAGGACAAACCACATTAGCAATGTTATGTGGCATAGACTGGGCCCTGGGAACATAATCGGGTGCCATTCTGTGAATTTGCATGGCCATCACAGTCAATGGGCCTCATTACGAGGTTGGAGCTACCCCCTTACCGCATTCCGGGTCCGGGTTCTCGGAATAGGGACTTACCGGGTCATTCCAACCTTGGAGGACCCGGTAAGTCCCCATTCTGAGAAGCATTCCCCATTCCCATTCGAGCTCCCATAGGGCTCAAAGGGAATGGGGATGGAGGTAATAACGGGCCCATTATTAGCTCCCTGGTCCCTTAGAGGCTCCCACTAAGGGACCTTGTAATGTTACGGTAAGGGGTTAACGGCAACGGCACCCTTACGATTGCCGTTAACCCCTTACCGCCGACCTCATAATGAGGCCCAATGTCAGATCTATAACAAAGTCAAGATCCATCTGCTATAAAATTGGCTTTGCCACTCATTGATTGTTTCTTTTTGTAAACGCCGTGGTGTAATGAAGCATCCTGAAAGTTCCTGCAATTTTGGCTTGTTCCCTACCAACGCTCTCGTTGTGTGCAAGTACAGCCAGTCTTGTTCTGGCCTCCATACCGTCTATGCTGAAAGGCAGCATTTTACCCCTGTACTTTAGACGCATATTATGGAACACCTCAAAATCTCCAGTGTGTCCCTTCATGTCTCTTGAAAGTGTTTTGTTGCACTCAATCTTCATGAGTGCTGTGTGAGGAGGGCATCTGGCACCAACCACTTTTTCTTGCGCTCCTGCTACTTACTCAAAGGTGCATGTACACATTAGTGGAAATGCTTGTTTTGTTACCAAGAGTGCATGTTTGAGCAATGGTGCAGCATTGAACGGCACCTTTCAAGAAGAATATCTACAGATCCCTTTACATGTTTTTGAGCTCCACTAAAGATGGTTGCTGATAGATTGTGACCATTTTAAAATGTCTTCTGTTCCACTTTTTGTTTACCAGCAGCTGTTTTTAGATTTTCGATTTTGATTTAGCAATGTGCCAAATATCAAATTGATGCTTTATGTGTGGTAACTGCTCTCACATGGCCTTTGCTATTCCAATGTGCCTGTAAGTGTCAATCAGTTCTATTTGCATCTCCCATGATTGCAGAAGTGCAATTCATTTAATGACACCATATTTCTCCATGGCAACAGAAGATGTACATTCAGACACTTGCAAAACAACTGAACTCACTATTTCTTTGCTGTGCATGTCTTGGAAGTGATGAGTGCAGTATTTGGCAGAAAAAAACAGGACTGCCACATTGTCCATCACCAGCAAGCCTGAGCCTTTTGCCTGCAAGAGCATTGTCCATTGATATCAGTTCAAGATTCCAGACCTGGCTAATATGAGGGAACAAGACATTTCTCTGATATTTGTAGCATGGGATTTTAGCAAAGTACTAAAGTCCTACAAATTTACAGAAACTTGAAATTTTACTTACATTGAGCCATTAAACAACAAAGCATATTAAAAAAGTGCATTTTCAGAAGGCACTTTTCCAAGGACAGGTTGAGGGGACAATGAAAATGTATAGGTTGGTGGACACAGCTATGCTTGTTCTTCAGGTTGGTGCCTTTCACTACATGAGTAAACTTCACCAGTGGCTTCCCACAAATCCTCCTAAGTAATTTATGATTGCATTTAACCATATAGCAGACAGCAGCCTAATACAAGATAGTTTGGCTGCCACAATAGCCAATCATCCTGTAGTACAGTGGTTTGTGATTCCGTGGTGGTGGACAAGACTTCCACACTACGAAGAGTGAAGTCCTGATCATGAACACAGTCATCAATCAATTCCGAAGATGCTTCAGTTATTTTAATCTGTGATATTTCCAGATTTTCAGAATGTATTGGGAAACAGGGAACATTATGTCTTTCTTTGATTTCAATTGTTTAGAGTGTGTGGATTGTGTGAGCGTGTCTGTAAGTAATTATGAAATATCTTCGGTGTTGCCTGTCACTTCTGGGGGATGTTGTGTGCTGAAACAATGATCCACGGTTACTTTCCATGGTTCACTGGTGACATTCAGTACAAATTCCGGCCACCGGACATCTGCACCCTGACTCTGGAGCTTGAGATGAGCATGCTGAGCCTCAAATGTTAGTTGCTCCCAAGTGACATTGGGTGAGCAAGCAGCGTCATTACTTAGTGGTGTGGTCTGAGTCTTTCTGCTCTTCTTCTTCCTATACCTCTAATTGATTAAAAAAACATGCTTAATTTTTGCACACTTACAGAACATATGAATTTCAACCTCAAAATGTAATATCAATTAAATACATTCTAAACAACACCTTTTAAAAAAGGGAAAACCTTTTGGTATTCACCCTTGTTTTCCAAGTGTGCTTTGAAACAGTCAGTCTGGACTTGCCGACTTCACCACCCAACTGAAAAAGAGCATTTTGAAAAAGTAGAAACCAAGCATTTTACTCTTCCATTTCAAGATACATATGTACAATGACAAATAGAACCTAATTTCTGTATGAAAAACCATTCTCATGTAATAAAAATGACATGAAAATAAATATAGATGATAAATGATCTTTTACAATATCATAGGTATGCCTGTGGTCCATGTGTCTCTTCAATCTCGACCCCTTCCGTGGTACACTCCTTGTACATGACAAATTCAACTAAAATTGTTTAAAAGTTAAACAATGTAATGTTACATTCTTTGATCACAAAAAGTAAATCTTGAGAATTTTGTTTTTAACATTGTCAACTTTACATCAGTTATATATAGAAAACAGAGGTGGTAAATCACTTGAAGAAGCTTTTTAGTGAAAACATTAAATTGGTGTGAGAGTTAGCACTGCACTGTCATCCTGCAAAGTAAAGTGAATACATTGTTGTCTCCAAAATTATGTTGTATTATATTGTTTTTTGCATCTATTGAGCTTTCGGTATGCAGAAACAGTTTACTAACACACACATAGACCATCCAGAGAGTGAAAGATTCCGTGTAATTCTTCTACAATCAAAGGTTTTGTGATGGATTACTGTCATTGTTGCATGTGCGTAGGTGAACAACACAGAAAGGTTTTTGAATTAATGCTTTCCAATTTGTTGAAATTATTAACAATTGTGAGTTAATTATCACTTCTCTAATTACGTTTAAACAAAATATTATTAATCAATAATTATTAATGTAGTTCAATAAATTCTCACGTCTCATACCTCATCCTTCTGACCGGATGCAATACAAGAATAGTATGTTATCGAAGTTCCTGTATCACTCTGCATCAAAATAATAGTTGTTATCATAGTGATGGAAGAGAAATGTAGCATTAATAGCGTTTAGCAAAGTGCGTTTGCAAACGTGTGTTTGCTGTCTCGCTGCCCTGCTGCTCACTGTTTGCTGAGCCGCTCATTGCAAGACACAACGCAAACTTTTGATGTCCTACGTTCTACATTCTACGGACTGATTGAACCACTGACTGGATTGGTTTGAGCTCAGTGCCCGCTCCACCTCCATTCCTGCTTCCACACCCAGAATCCATTCAAAGATACTGTGGCCGTCCGTATGTGTGCGCGTGTTTAGCAAAGTGTGTTTGAAAAAGTGTGTTTGCTGTCTCGCTGTCTTGCTGCACGCTGTCTGCCGAGCTGCTCATTGCAAGACGCAACGCAAACTTTTGACATCCTACGTTCTACGTTCTATGGACTGATTGAACCACGGACTGGATTGGTTTGGGCTGGTAGGCAATATTGAGAGAAAACGAAGAAGAAGCCTTTGCCAGGGCCACTGTTATTGTGGGAGTACATCCATAGTAACCATCCACCTTACCTCTTTTTACTCTTTTGCTCAGAGTGCCCACCCCGCCTCCAAACCCAGAATCCATTCAAAGATACTGTGACCGCGCGTATGCGCGCGCATTTAGCAAAGTGCGTTTGCAAAAGTGTGTTTGATGTCTCGCTGTCCTGCTTCCCGCTGTCTGCCGAGCCGCTCATTGCATGACACAACATGAACTTTTGACATCCTACGTTCTACGTTCTACGGACTGATTGAACCACGGAATGGATTGATTTGGCTGGTAGGCAATATTGAGAGAAAAAGAAGCAGAAGCTTTTGCCACTGTCACTGTTATTGTGGGAGTACATCCATAGTAACCATCCACCTTATATGTTTTTCTCTTTTGCTCAGAGTGCCTGCACCACCTCCATTCCCGCCTTCCCACCCAGAATCCACTCAAAGATACTGTACCGTGTGTATGAACATTTGCGTTTAGCAAAGTGTGTTTGCAAAAGTGTGTTTGCTGTATCACTGTCCTGCTGCCCGCTGTCTGCCGAGCCGCTCATTGCAAGACACAACGCAAACTTTTGGCGTCCTACGTTCTACATTGTACAGGCTGATTGAACCACGGACTGGATTGGTTTGGGCTGGTAGGCAATATTGAGAGAAAAAAAGCAGAAGACTTTGCCACTGTCACTGTTATTGTGGGAGTACATCCATAGTAACCATCCACCTTACCTCTTTTGCTCAGAGTGCCCGCCCCACCTCCATTCCCACCTCCACACCAGAATCCATTCAAAGATACTGTGACCGCGCGTATGCGCACACGCGTTTAGCAAAGTGCGTTTGCAAAAGTCTGTTTGCTGCTTCGCTGTCTAGCGGGAGAGCAGAGGGCAGAGACACTTAAAGAGCGGTAAGAGTGTACTCTGATTTCCAGCTAGTGCTTTTAAGTGTTTCAGTGTTACACAGGGGCGTCGCTAGGGGGGGGGCAAGAGGGGCTATAGCCCCGGATCCTTTGCTTGTAGCCCCGGATGAAGATCACGGGGCTACAAGCAAAGGCTAGCCCCAAACATTGTTTGCCTGGGAATCAAATTGGGAATTGAAATGGAAATTAGTGACAGCGGGTCGGCGGCACAGGCAGGCCAGGAGGCAGCAGCAACGTTCGTGTGATTAGAAAACACACCCTAACACGAACATCGCTGCCTCCTGGGCTGCTACTCATGCTGCTGCTGCTGTCCATGGCTGCACAGGCTGCGCATGCGCAGGGAGAGGAGCCACCGCTTTGGCACAAACGCACATGCCCTGCTGGGTCTCTCCTTGTATGCGCACTTGCGCAGTAGGCAGTAGCAGGTGTGACAGACGCCACGTGCCTCCCTGCATGCAGACACTGGTGCTCTCTGCTGCGTGGAACTCAAGCTGCCTGCCACACGCCACCACCTGCTTGTGTGACCCCCAGGGAGGGGGTGCAGTTGGGTGCCACAGTATAAATTGTAAGTTATTTTGAGTTCTGTGCTAACGGGGAAGAGCAGAAATAATGTTTATAGCCAAATGCTATTGCATTCAGAGACCATGAACTGTGCGTGCTCTATGCATATGACATTTGTATTCGGCCTACCCTATGTGTTAAATGAATGCTGTAAAAGGCACCATATTGCCCGAGTGTTTCAAACCTTTTCGCTCCCGTGTTGCTCCATGCGTGGTAGCTGTTCGGTCTGTGTGTATATGCCCCTGCTTTTAATTCCCAGTGCAGCCCTGCCCCTGCCCATTCGCTGGAAAATCGGGCAGGGGGTTTTCTCAGATGACCTGCTACAGCCCTTGGGGACGGTCGTCTGATAGTCTGCTTTTGTACCAAACAATTGTTTTTTTTTTCACTAGTGCTCCAGTCACTGTTAGGCAACGCATCGAAAAGCGCTTTGTATATCTTAAACAAATATAACCAACGATGGTGTAATGTGCTCTGTGACTGTGCACAGGGCAGATTCGGTGATCTAATCTGCTCTGTGCACAGCCACAGAACACATTACATTACCGTCGGTTATATTTGCTTCAGTTATACAAAGCGCTTTTCGTTGCCTTGCTTTGCAGTATATATATTTTTTTTACTAGCACTTCAGTCACTGCTAAGCAACGCAACGAAAAGCGCTTTGTAGCTTATGCAAATATAACTGACGGTAACGTAATGTGCTCTGTAGCTGTGCACAGGACAGATTTGGTGATTAAATCTGCCATGTGCACAGCCACAGAGCACCAGGGCAGTATCCAGCATTGCAATTTGAATTCCATATGGTCTCATTCACGACCACAAACCGCCAAACCCTGCCCCAATCTACTTTTTTGGTAAGATTAGCGGCAGATGGCATTTTAACACATATCACATATAAAGCTGCAGTGCAGAATCATTGCCGATGCATGAAACGCATCTGTTGGAGCTCTGTCCAGGCGCTCCGGGGCAACATACATACAAACCTCATAACTTGCATATGGATTGCACCAACAGACAGGATGGCACAGAAAAGGACGTCACAAGGAGCATCATCAGTCGTTGATACTTGGAGGCACCATAGAAGCGACTTTAGAATAAATTGCCATAAGTAAGCCAAGTGGCAAATAACTTTTTTGGTGCAAAAAACCTAAATTGCACTGTTTTTACTTATGGAGAAACTCTATAATCAGGCTTTTTTTAAAAAAAATAATAGCATGATATATAAACATAAACTCTGGAGTGAATCACAGAGCTGCAGATAATACACAGTGTGATTAAACGATCTGCCCAAGATCACAGCTTTGGTTAAATGGTGAAACCCGGATGTGGACAATTTAAGCAACTGAGCACATCTTCACAGGTTTAGTTAATATAGATATATATTAAGGTTTCCCTTTGCATTTCATGTGCTTAAATAATACTTTATTTAAAGCAATGCCTTGGAAGCAAAGCACATTGCAACAGAAACGATCCTTTCATAATTGACTTTACACTATATATATTTACATCATGATAGCTTTGGTTTTATTCTCCCCATCCCATTCTGCATGCAAGGTCACAATAGCATCATACAGATTAATGTTAGCCTAACAAATCCCCCTTGGGAAAAGCCATAGTCATTATTTCATAAAGCCTGCAGCATTATGCACCCTTCTCACTGCTGATCACTCCCTCCCGTGCACATTTCTGAAGGGACAAAAGTCTGTGCTAATAGCCCCCCTCCCTCCCATCAGTGCCTAATGGCTCACATTAGCTCACAGAGCTCCTTGGGGCATTGTCCTGGCAGCAGGTCACCTCTCCCGTTTGGAAAGGGTAAGGTGTCCTGCCACCAGGACAATGACCGTGCTCAGCAGGAATTACACAGCAATTGTCCTCCCAGCAGGACACCTTTCCTGTTGGACACCCTCATTGAGGTGGTGAACGGGAGAGGTGTCCCAGTGACAAAAGTCCCGGTCAGGTTCTCAAAAGAGCCTCTGGGGGGCAGCTTGCCTCCGCCCGCCACTGCACAGCACATTATATTACCATTGGTTATATTTGCTTAGGTTTTACTTTTCCATTGTACAGAGCGTTGAACCATGTACTGTACTTAACGTTTTTTTCTTTATCGTCGCCTAGCTGGTGCTTACCAGGAAATACTAGAGTTCACCGTCGGTTAGCGGTCAACTCTAGTATTTCCCTAGGGTGCTGCTAGGAGACTTAGGGTGGGAAGTAGACGTCTACTACTAGTATAGGGTCGGAGTATACATAGTGTGGAGTTTTAAAACTATTATTTTGAACATTTCCTTTGATTGGAGAACAACTGGGAGCTCCAACCACCTCTGAACTCCACCTCCTCAGAACTCTGCCCCCTCCTCCAAACTCCCCCCTAGCCCTTGTGGATCCCCCACCAATTTTTCCCATTTCCACCACTGTCAGTATGAAAAGTTCCCATTAATGGGCAGCTGGAAGTGGCATCACATCTGCCATCCTGAGAATCTCCAAAAACCTACAATTATTATAAGTAAATGGAAATATTTTTCTCTGTTAGACTTTTTTGTGTATGTAAATTTGTGCACCCCCTTAAGAGCCAAGAACTGCAGCAGCAGCCCAATGTCATGCAGTCACTGCTAGAGAGTTAAGCCCGGCCTCAATAGGCTGTTTTCATATTTGGACACATTGCGTGAAAGACAAACCTTAGAAAAACATCTGGGGGAAGCCTGTTCATCTTGATCGAGGTGGGGGACGAAGCTGCCCAAGTTGGGTTTGGGGTTGGGAGCACAATGGAGGTGCTGAGAAGCTGCTGAGTGGCTCTGGGGCCGGCGCACGTGGCCGCTGAATTGAGGCAGGCTGGGGCCCCCGCCTGGCCTACACACTCACACCTTCCTCAGTTAACATTATCACTGGGGAAACCCACACTTGATCTGCATCGTTCACTCGAGATTTCCATGGAATTACATTGCGGCAACCTCATAGTGCCTGTGACCTACCAAGCACTTCAAATTCGTCCTATTCTCCTTGCCAATGCAACTATTTATTACGTCCAAAACAAAGTGCCATTTTCATAAACATTCTCTCAAAAAGTGCCCACTAGTGTCCCTCCGATTAGGGTGCCTTATTGTAGCACGAGCTCTACCTATCAGTGTTTACTGTCCATGAATCCACAGGTCCATGGGTTGAGCTGATGGTCAACTCAGAGCTGCCCAATGCTGAGCCTCTCCCTGTCTTTCTGCTATTGCGAGCTCTGGGGACATGGAGATAAAGACACAGAGCACCCATGACTTGTTCAACAACCTTTCTAGCACTCCTTGCTGGTCCCTGAAATCTGCTGTCCTCACTTCCTCCACAGGACCCTAGCCCTATGCAGGACACTCCACTTGGATACTGGACCTAAGTGTTCCCCTTCAGCTGGCTAGCTCTACCCCCACGATGACTCTCTTGGTCTGTATGTAATATTATTTTACTCTGCATTTGTACTGCACATGTCACCAGCATAGTGGGCTTATGGCATCTAGCCTTTTTGATAAATGCTGTATTGTGGCTCGCCTGGGTGTCACCTGACCCTGTTCTGAGGGTAAGAAAGAAGTCTTCCCTCGGAGCTTACTTTTCCTTGGTCTCTGGCTCTACCCCAAAGTGACTCTCTTGCTCTTTACACCCCAGTGCTTTCCCTCCTCCTCCGGCTCTTCCTCATACTCATCGTATGACTCTTGCCCTTCCACCTCCTCCTGCTCGCACTCCTGCTCCCCCACCTCCTCCTGCTGCTCCACCTCCTCTTGCTCCCAATCCTGTTGCGCCACATCCCCCTGCTTCCACTCCTGATCCTCCACTTCCTCTTGCTCCACCGCCTCCTCCTCTCACTCCTGCTCCTCCACCTCCTTCTGCTCTCACTCCTGCGCCCACCTCCTCTTGCTCTCACTCCTGCTCCTCCAGCTCCATCTCCTCCTGCTCTCACTCCTGCTCCCCACCTCTTCTTGCTCTCACTCCTGCTCCTCCAGCTCCACCTCCTCTTGCTCTCACTCCTGCTCCTCCAGCTCCATCTCCTCCTACTCTCACTCCTACTCCCCACCTCTTCTTGCTCTCGTTCCTGGTCCTCTACCTTTTCCTGCTCTCACTCCTGCTCCCCACCTCCTCTTGCTCTCACTCCTGCTCTCACGCCTGCTCCTCCACCTCCTCTTGCTCTCACTCCTGCTCCTCCCGCTCCACCTCCTCTTGCCCTCAGGCCTGCTCCCCCACCTCCTCTTGCTCTCACTCCTGCTCCTCTGCCTCTTCCTGCTCTCACTCCTGCTCCCCACCTCCTCTTGCTCTCACTCCTGCTCCTCCAGCTCCATCTCCCACTCGCACTCCAGCTCCCCCGCCTCCTCCTGCTGCTCCACCTCCTCTTGCTCTCGATCCTGCTGCTCCACGCCCCCCTGCTTCCACTCCTGATCCTCCATTTCCCCCTGCTCCACCTCCTCCTGCTCTCCCTCCTGCTCCTCCACCCCCTTCTGCTCTCACTCCTGCTCCCCACCTCTTTTTGCTCTCCACCTCCCCCTGCTCTCCCTCCTGCTCCTCCACCCCCTTCTCCTCTCACTCCTGCTCCCCACCTCTTCTTGCTCTCACTCCTGCTCCTCCAGCTCCACCTCCTCTTGCTCTCACTCCTGCTCCTCCAGCTCCATCTCCTCCTGCTCTCACTCCTACTCCCCACCTCTTCTTGCTCTCGTTCCTGGTCCTCTACCTTTTCCTGCTCTCACTCCTGCTCCCACCTCCTCATGCTCTCACTCCTGCTCCTCCAGCTCCACCTCCTCTTGCTCTCACTCTTGCTCTCACCCCTGCTCCTCCACCTCCTCTTGCTCTCACTCCTGCTCCTCCCGCTCCACCTCCTCTTGCCCTCAGGCCTGCTCCCCCACCTCCTCTTGCTCTCACTCCTGCTCCTCTGCCTCTTCCTGCTCTCACTCCTGCTCCCCACCTCCTCTTGCTCTCACTCCTGCTCCTCCAGCTCCATCTCCCACTCGCACTCCAGCTCCCCCACCTCCTCCTGCTGCTCCACCTCCTCTTGCTCTCGATCCTGCTGCTCCACGCCCCCCTGCTTCCACTCCTGATCCTCGATTTCCCCCTGCTCCACCTCCTCCCGCTCTCACTTCTGCTCCTCCAACTCCTCCTGCTCTCCCTCCTGCTCCTCCACCCCTTCTGCTCTCACTCCTGCTCCCCACCTCTTTTTGCTCTCCAGCTCCTTCTGCTCTCACTCCTGCTCCACACCTCCTCTTGCTCTCACTCCTGCTCAAACTCCAGTCCCCCACCTCCTGCTGCTCCACCTCCTCTTGCTCTCAATCCTGCTGCTCCACGCCCCCCTGCTTCCACTCCGGATCCTCCATTTCCTCCTGCTCCACCCCCTCCTGCTCTCACTCCTGCTCCTACACCTCCTCTTGCTCTCATTCCCACTCCTCTGCCTTTTCCTGCTCTCACTACTGCCCCCACCTCTTCTTGCTCTCACTCCTGCTTCTGCAGCTCCACCTCCCACTCACACTCCTGCTCCCCCACCTCCTCCTGCTGCTCCACCTCCTCTTGCTCTCAGTCCTGCTGCTCCACGTCCCCCAGCTTCCACTCCTGATCCTCCATTTCCTCCTGCTCCACCTCCTCCTGCTCTCACTCCTGCTCCTACACCTCATCTTGCTCTCATTCCTACTCCTCCGCCTTTTCCTGCTCTCATTACTGCTCCCCACCTCTTCTTGCTCTCACTCCTGCTCCTCCAGCTCCATCTCCTCCTGCTCTCATTCCTGCTCCCCACCTCTTCTTGCTCTCACTCCTGCTCCTCCAGCTCCTTCTGCTCTCACTCCTGCTCCCCACCTCCTCTTGCTCTCACTCCTGCTCAAACTCCTGTCCCCCACCTCCTCCTGCCGCTCCACCTCCTCTTGCTCTCAATCCTGCTGCTCCACGTCCCCCTGCTTCCACTCCTGATCCTCCATTTCCTCCTGCTCCACCTCCTCCTGCTCTCACTCCTGCTCCTACACCTCCTCTTGCTCTCATTCCTACTCCTCTGCCTTTTCCTGCTCTCATTACTGCTCCCCACCTCTTCTTGCTCTCACTCCTGCTCCCCCAGCTCCACCTCCCACTCGCACTCCTGCTCCCCCACCTCCTCCTGCTGCTCCACCTCCTCTTGCTCTCAATCCTGCTGCTCCACGTCCCCCTGCTTCCACTCCTGATCCTCCATTGCCTCCTGCATCACCTCCTCCTGCTCTCACTCCTGCTCCTCCACCTCCTCTTGCTCTCACTCCAGCTCCACCTCCTCTTGCTCTCACTCCTGCTCCCCACCTCTTCTTGCTCTCACTACTGCTCCTCCAGCTCCACCTCCTCTTGCTCTCACTCCTGCTCCATCTCCTCCTGCTCTCACTCCTGCTCCTCCAGCTCCATCTCCTCCTGCTCTCACTCCTGCTCCCCATCTCTTTTTGCTCTCGTTCCTGCTCCTCTGCCGTTTCCTGCTCTCACTCCTGCTCCCCACCTCCTCCTGCTCTTCCAGCTCCACCTCCTCTTGCTCTCACTCCTGCCCTCACTCCTGCTCCTCCACCTCCTCTTGCTCTCATTCCTGCTCCTCCAGCTCTACCTCCTCTTGCTCTCACTCCTGCTCCCCCACCTCCTCTTGCTCTCACTCCTGCTCCTCTGCCTCTTCCTGCTCTCACTCCTGCTCCCCACCTCCTCTTGCTCTCACTCCTGCACCTCCAGCTCCACCTCCCACTCGCACTTCTGCTCCCCCACCTCCTCCTGCTGCTCCACCTCCTCTTGCTCTCAATCCTGCTGCTCCACGTCCCCCTGCTTCCACTCCTGATCCTCCATTTCCTCCTGCTCCACCTCCTACTGCTCTCACTTCTGCTCCTCCACCTCCTCCTGCTCTCCCTCCTGCTCCTCCGCCTCCTTTTGCTCTCGCTTCTGCTCCCCACCTCCTCTTGCTCTCACTCCTGCTCAAACTCCTGTCCCCCCACCTCCTCCTGCTGCTCCACCTCCTCTTGCTCTCAATCCTGCTGCTCCACGTACCCCTGCTTCAACTCCTGATCCTCCATTGCCTCCTGCACCACCTCTTCCTGCTCTCACTCCTGCTCCTACACCTCCTCTTGCTCTCATTCCTACTCCTCTGCCTTTTCCTGCTCTCACCACTGCTCCCCACCTCTTCTTGCTCTCACTCCTGCTCCTCCAGCTCCACCTCCTCTTGCTCTCACTACTGCTCCTCCGCCTCTTCCTACTCTCACTCCTGCTCCCCACCTCCTCTTGCTCTCACTCCTGCTCCACCTCATCTTGTTCTCATTCCTGCTCCTCCTCCTGCTCTCACTCCTCCTCCCCACCTCATTTTACTCTCACTCCTGCTCCTCCGGGTCCACCTCCTCTTTCCTAACTCCTGCTATCACTCCTGCTCCTCTGCTTCTTCCCGCCACCAATCTCCCTTCTCCACCCTCTCTCTCTCTATCTCACCTTCTTGTTGAGCTGTAGAGCTGCTTCTCTTTTTACTTGCCACTTGATTTGTATAGCAGAATTATTTATTATTGATTTTTGTATAGCCTCTCCCAGCTAATAATTAACACGCCCTTTCACCCGTTCAGTACCTTTTACATGATGGCTAGTTTCAGTGCTGGACTGGCCTTCACGGAACTCTGGGGAGCCCCCACTAAATGCAACTATATGCAAATTCAAATGGAATGAACCCATAAATGTTCTTGTTTAAAAAGTTATGTTGGAATTGAAAATGCTTTTCATTTGTTAGTTATGTTATACTGGGTATTTGTATTCCACCCGCCTGCTTCAGCTTATTAGTGGTACAGTATTCAGCAGCCATTTAGATCACTAAGAAACATATGTACTATGCTGGTTATTATGGAAAAATCATGCTGAAATGTGTGTGATTTTGATAGCATTTTTTCCAAAATGTTCTTGCGAGGGGGTGGGGAGAACCCTCTGGCCCCCTTACCACCGTTGTCAAGTAGAGGCTTGCTTGCTGCGCTCGTTCGCTACATTGCATAATTACATTTGTTATGTCCCACCACTTTGTAAGCCCACTAGCTACCCCCTGTCAGTCCAACAACCAGCAGTAAGTGGCTGTATGGTTAATGTAGCAAACGGATATCTTTCCAGTTGCTGCTTTAATACAACTTCTCAATCCATGCCAAGTCTTTGGCTGCCCTGTCCAAATGCTTTTCTTTGTCTTATATAACCTCATAAAGTATTACATAGCACAACTGGATGAATGTTCAAGTTCTGGAGTCGCAAAATTTCCAAATGAGCAATGAGCACTTTGAGCAGCATAGTTTGCAATATTAACGCTTCAAATCGCAACGTGGCGCCCCCGTTCACATCATGTAGTTATGTGAAGTCCAAACTTGCAATGGGCTCTAGCCCCGGTTCTTTTACAAACCTAGCAATGCCCTTGGTGTTACATATTTAGATTGGGAAGCACATTGCGGGAGCATCTCTACTAGCATTTACACATTAAAAACCGCTATGCCAGCTCACGGTAAGGACGCTTATATTATTACTGATCCTCATAACAGGAAAATGTTTTTGACCGCGTTAAGCAAGGAAAGAAAACTTCATAAAATTCAGTGGTCTATGTCTCTAACAGCGGACATCCATGCCTTTTATATAGCTGGCCCTAAAAAATCAATTGGGGGGGATTGCTCTGTTAGAAACACCTGAGCTAAATGTGAACACAGATGATGTCATTGTTCCCACCAGTGAGGAAGGAACTAGGGATAATAGAAACATAGCATACACCAGTGGGTCAGATACACAGCCTTCAGGTGAAGTCACTGACATGACACTTGAATCAGCATGTAATACTGGTGACTTGTGTTCAACACAATTAACAGCGTTAAATTCTGGCACTCCTACAGGTGTTTGTAATTCTTCCCCAAAAGCACCAGCAATGTGTACTGTGCAAGCACAACATCAATTGAGAGATGCATATAACAATCTAGCAGTGGCCAGCGAGATTGATGATGAGATCATGAACTTCATGAATACCAGTAACAATCAGGAATGTGCTTTGCATGAAGTTAAGTATATAGTTAAGTATATGTGTTCCAACACATGTGATCTAATACAATTTTACGATGAGACAGACATCGAGATACCTCCTAGCAAACCCGTAATAGCCATAACAGAGAACAGTGAAGTACAAAGCGAAAAGGGGTTTGAATTGTCAAAGTCTCCAGTAATCTTTGACAAATCATCCTCCGGCTGTACAAATAGATCATTATCCTTTGTAGCACCCACCCCTCGGTGAACAACATTTAATGATCCTACTGAGGAACAACCATACTTTAAACGGGAACATCAATCAAACACACACAATCGATTCACATTCCCAGAAGCACCTGCCCTAAATAATACCCTAAGTGCTATGAATACAGTGTTAAGGATTTCAATCAGGAATCGGTTTTAAAATTGAAAGGCAAATCTTACTTAAGCTAGATTTAATGGCTAAAAAAAGAGGAATGCCACCCGTGAATATAAAAGTTATGCTGCAGTTGTAACCTTTCACGCAGTGTACCCCTTTTCTTAAGGGAAAATTATTTTTTTTTAAACACAATATCGCTAATGACTTAGGATCTATGCAAGACAGAAATGAAGAGAACGTGACGCTAACACTAGAAATCAAGGGCAGGGTTGCAAGAATGATTCTAACAGTTTGAACAAGTTATCGGGATAAGGATAGGATGACTTAAAGAGTGCAAGGACAAAGACAAGATAGGCTATGGGTTCAGATGGGGTGGCAATTAATACTCAGTCTACTTTTTAGTTTTTGGATTTCGGACAGTCAACGGTTCTGGTCACTACACGGCAGGGCGCCTGGCAAACAGCTGGCCAGTTCTGGTCACCGGGTAGCAGTTCTGGAGTGCCAATTCTGGTCACCGGATACTACAGATCAGCTGGATGGCAGAGGTACCTCTGGATGCAGTTATTGGGACCAGGATGCTTCCCAAAAACACCACAGCTTTCCCCTTAGGTTATTTGGGGATTTTAGCGGGTTTTCAGAATTGAGGCCTTGCTGGAGCAGGATCAGCAATGCTTGGGTTTTGCAGTGGGCCCTATTGTTGGGTCAGCAATGTTTTGGCCTTGTAGTTGGGATCTGGAGTCTGGATGGATGGAACAGGAACAGGACGCCTGCATAGGAAAATCAGGAAGAGTGTGTCTGTGTCTTGTCAGGGACTCTTATTTATAATGCCTAGTTACATCTTCCAAGTATAGGACTGGGGCAGGCTTAACTAAACACGCCTCTATCAATGGATTGGACAAGGGTGATAGTCTCTGCCTCGCTCTCAGTTGGTTGAATTTCAGGAAAATGATGTCAGATTTATTGTGTGAGTTTTACAATGTCCAAAACCCTCCCACAGTTACTTTACCTAAAATCCTATTTTGCCACAAACATACATTCATACAATTGCAATCTCTTAGAAAATTATATACGCAGGTTATATATTTTGTGCAGCACATTGCAGTCCAATCCTCCAGTCTGTGAGACCGTGTCATGCCCTTTTACCAGTTTTTGGTGCTTTTCAATGAGATTTATATTACTCAAAATTCTATAACTTGATACATGGATATGGATGATCATCAGGGATGTATGTACAAAAATGTGCATTTGCAACATGGATGCTTTTCTTGTAATCCGCCATATTTTCCCATTTCTGTCCCCAAGGTATCAGTGAATTCTACCAAGTCTTAAAAGAAAGCCCCAAAATGCCCTTTTACACTGCAAACATTCTAAATTTTTACCAAGTCTTGCTGCTGAGATAAAAGTCTTTAAAGTTCATTTATGAAACAGTCTTTGTAAACAAATGGCAGTCCATTGTCACCACATCATTTTTTTCCCTTCCTTCAACTGCAACCACTGTCATTTCCTTCAAAGCAAGGTGGGGGTTCCTCATCTTGATTGGAGGTTTTATTGCCTCTTCACACTTCCAACTTCCTTGCCCTGGGCATCCCATTGTCAGTCGGTTTCTCTCTAGACTACATTATTTCCCACCCTGTAATTATCAGTGGGTTGTTAGTCTCTGCTGAGAGTTTATGGTGTGGCTCACTTCCTCAGGGGAAAGTTTCAGGCTGACAACTGGAATAACTGGTTTTTGAGAGCTTTGAAATGCAGCCCATGTGTTTTAAAACCTTTATTTTCTGATTTTGGGTCCTGAATTAAAACAGACCTGTGAAAGAAAATAGCCCATGTATGTATTTTCACCAGCAACAAAGCCCCTTCACATTGCTAAATAAGCAGGCTTTCATTCAACAGTTTATTTTCAAAAAGGCCATTTTCTTTCCTTTAGTTTTGCAAAAGCCCATTTTTCCACATGTGTTGAAAACTGCTAGCATTTCTTTCTTTAAATTGCGTTTGGCAGCTCCATCAGATTCCCACACTGTTTTTGCAGACATAGTACTTTTCCTGAAATCAGGAGTTTTGTCTAAAGCACAGATATATTGAAACTGACCTGACTCAGAGAGTTAAATTCTCTTTGAACTGCTGCTTTGGATACTTTTGTAAAGAAACAAACGCGTGTTCCCATGCGAGTAAAAGTAAAGTTCCTGGTTGATTTCTCTCAGAGCTGGTTTGACTGGGCCTGTCATTCAGGGATTATGCCTGGTTTTGCTGAGGCACAATGAAATATCCTGGGCATGGCAGGGCTTTTTTAATCACAGTAGTTTAAGACAGAACAGATGGAATTAACGTCAAAACAGCATTTTTAAAGGGTGGAAAAGTTTCATTTTGAAGGGGAATTTTGGGTTTCCAGCAAAGCAGTGCTGCCTTTTCACTTTGTTCCATTTATATGTTTCAGAACACACTGGCACGCTACTTCAGTGGGCCCCCTTGTTCCATCCTGCCTGAATTGTGCTTGGCAGGACGGTGCAGCCATCTTTTTGTTGCTGCCAAAACACAGTTTTGAGGTCCTGGTGCGCACAGGAGCCAGCACAGCCAGGTTGCTGTTTCTTGCACAAATGCAGCTTGGTGATGTGGGGAAATGCTGTTGAGTGGGTCAATATATCCCACAACAGTTCTTCTAACCATAGCAAAGCTATATGAGACACTTGATGAGAAAGTAAACAGACAAACATTATTGTTGATGCAGCTAACTATAGAACTGAAATCCCGACAATTTCAATCTAATTTGGTAAGTACACAAGAACCAGCAACAGGATCATTAAAGACACAATATAGCATTGAATGTTCAACATGTCTCATTAAGAAATCAAGAAAAAGACATTTGCTGCAAAATTGTTCACGTTGATCGGCCTCCTATGACATCAGCAGTCAAATTAAATGTGACACTCCTGTTGGATATAGACAGACTGAGAAAAACATCCCTCATACTGGGGGAGCACACAATGGAGGTTCCACAGAATTCCATCACAGGTGGTATAGTTAATGAAAATAGGCCTGCTACCGATGCATCTATAATGAAATCATGAAATCCTTTTAACATTTTGTTTATTGATGTCAATAAAATACAGAAAGAAGGAGTTGTAGATGTAGTACAACCAAAGAGAAAAATTGTACAACCTAAAGGGCCGCAAACAAAAAAATCAGACAGAACTAGCGAGTTCCAAAAAATCGCCACAGTTGCACCAAAAAAGAAGGCATCCAATTGCACGGCAAAAAGAAATCAATCAAATTCTCAGCCAGCAACATACAAACCGCTAGATGATTTAGTAGTTCTAACTATGTCATCCATGCAGACTGCAGACATACAATCACCTGGGAAAGCTCAAATAGCAGCCCCAGCTTCGATTGTGCCTGCCGCCCCACAAAATAAGGCAGTAAACAAACCAGAATCCGGTCAATCAGAAAATGTAAGGCCGCTAGATACTTCAATACAAGAACTACGAGAGGAAATAAGATCATCCATAGCATTGTATAGAACGCAGTCCCAGGAATCCTCTCAAAATAAGAATAATGGCAGTTCACACCAATCCCAAGCAATAGCCAGTATCTACAGACTACAATACCAAATATTAACTTACTTCTAAAGGGACCTAATCCAAATCAGAGAGAGCCATCAAACAGACCTCCATATGCTGATGCGCAAAGAAATGGCATCAATACATATACAAATGGTGCATATGTCCCACCAACTAACTCTGACAGAGGATCACATCCCCCAATTGACAAAAAAAGGGCTCAGAAAAAAAATTACCATTGCCTCCTGGTAAAATGCAGAAACTACTCATTCCGGAGCTATGATTTGAATCGCACTAGCATCTTAAACACATGTTCTGAAATACAAGCACTAGAGGATTTAACATCAACAGATATTGGGTTAGTTGAATTTATAGATCATAAAGATCTAAGTGAAGCCAGATGGTACATTCAGTCATGAGTAGTATTAAATACACTGTGGCAAGCACAATCTTCTTTGTACAATCTGGGATGTATACTGAGTCAGGACATCTCATTAAATAGAGAGATAGAGTCAATAAAGAAAATGCCATGAGCAGGAATATATGGACGCAGTAAAAATGAACAACAAAAGATAACCCAGAATCAACTACAGGAAAAATGGCAAGAACAGGCAAATCATAAAAGATTATAACAACTCACAGCAAGTGACACAATCAGCATAGTCTCATGGAACACCAGAGGACATAGACACTTTATTAACTCCAAATGTGAGGCTCTGTTTAGGTATGACATCATAGTGTTCCAGGAGACTTGGCTCCTTGCCACCCCAATATGGGACCTGTATAATATTGTAACAGTCCAGAAGTGCGGCACAGGGTCAGCCGATGGCAGGCCTATTTATGGCCTTTAGAAAGGACAAACAATTTAAAATACAATCGCACATCACCCCATCCCTCAACTTTCAAGTAGCAAAAATACAAAGAGGTGATCTCACCATTCCCATTGTAAAAATCTATTGGGGCAAAAGAAATTCACCTCTGATGCCTTCTTCCAATATTTTAATACCATTCTTGTTGTTAGATGGCTCCATAAATCATCCTCTTGTTATGGGAGATTTAAATCTCCATTTATTATCACAAGGAAATCCTGAGTATACTGTGGGAGAATATTGGTGGCCCACTCTAATGACAGAGAGAAACTACGCAATGTTGAATGGCACGGTTCCAAGGGGATACTCCTCTGCGTGTAACATGGCAGAGAGATTGCCAACAGGCCATATTAGATTATATTTATGTAGATATGCAATTTCTGAATAGGGTAGTGTCCCTGAATATAAAACCATCCGTAATGCGCGACCACAGTCAGCTATGTTTAACATGGAATTGGCCAGACATCCAACATGAGTCAATGATAAATCATCACATGGAAAACATAATGGTAAACAATGCATGCAATCATGTGAGATGGACGAAATCAAAACTAGTGCAATATGGTCAAATATTAACAAATGTATACAGAAGATCTGAAAATCAGGGCCGCGCTTGTTATGTGTAGGCGATGCACATTTTTAAATAATAAGGTTGCACGTACAACAGCACAATGGTGGCCACCTCCATGCTTTTGACCATGAGTTAAAGGAAAAAAGGCTGAGTTACGAAAAGACATACGGAATTTGAGATATGTCTCATCTGATGTCAGATACCCTCAGATAAAACTACTCAAAATTGCCTAAAAAAACTGGCAAAGAGGGAGACGAGCCATCCAATACCAAAAGGATGGCGAGTCCTTCATGAAACTGATTGTTTTGAAATCTTCGGGCGGAATATAGGCCCTACTTAATGAAAATTCACATCAAAATCAGTCAGTGACTCAAATTAATCCTATAACTGAATGCACATGGAATATCCATTATCGCAATGTCTACCGGACACCCTTGCCTGAGATCCAAATCAACATTAATATCATAGAGCATAATTACAAATTAGATTTTGACATAACTGACATACAATATTGCATAACAAAATTGAGTACCTCTCGAGCTGCCGGCCTGGATGGACTACACAACTTTAGGTTGAAGAGTAATCCTGAGGCATGGGCTCAAATTTTGTATCTGATCTTCACGAATATTATGGAAACTGGGAAAATCCCATCATCGTGAATAAAATTGATCATCTTGCCAATATTTAAGAAGGGAGATCGAGCAGACCCGAAATCATATAGACCAATAGCTCTTCGTGATTGCACGGGGAAAATATTTGGCCGGCTCATATTGGAGGAGTTTAATAAATGGTTGAATATTAGGAACTTGAGAGATCCTTTCCAAACTGGTTTTGTTCCAGGACTAGGCACGACAATCAACCTAATAACACTAAGATCTACCATACATCATGAAAAACAGCACAAACAAGCCATTTATGTGGCCTTTGTTGATTTCCGGTCTGCTTTTGACCTTGTACCAAGAGAGATACTTTACAAAAAACTATTAGAACAAGGATGTCTGTGGCATATATTAAAATGGATAGTGGAGCTATCAGTACAAGTACAACCATACAGATCCGTCTGAGGAATGATGGGCTATTATCGGGACCAATACAAACAGAGCTGGGGCTCAAGCAAGGTTGTCTATTATCCTCTGCGCTGTTTAAATTCTTTATATCGGATATAGGTGCCTGCTTTAAAGGACATATCACCGATGCACCTAGGTTGTCGGGCATAGAAATTAACTGGCTACTTTATGCCGATAACATGATTCCCATATCTAAGACACCCAGTGGACTAAAAACATTGTTGAATGCATTAGATAGATATGCTTTAAAAATTGTATTAACATCAATACAATGAAAACACAAGCAATGCAATTTGGCAATGCAAGCCAAAAAAATAAACATCATAAGTGGCAACTACAGAATGTTAACTTACAGTCCGTGGCCTCATACATATATCTAGATGTCTGTGTGAATAACCATCCTCGAGATACACCCTATGAGGACCATATCCAAACCAAACAACTCATGGCATTATCGCAAATGACCATCATAAGATCAAAGTATTGTACATTTTCAATTGAGCCGTTAATTGTGTATTATAAACAGAAGCTTGTACCAACTGTATTTTATGGTTCAGAAACCAAATCATTTCAATCATATGCCTACTGGTCTAAACTGGAAAGCTCATATTGGAAAAAAACACTCATATTATCTATATTAGACTATATTAGAATATTATCCATTATTAGACATGAACCAGGTCTTACATCCTCATACGCAATGTATAAATGGAAAATGCACATGTTCTACGGGAACTGTATACTGGATGAAATTGATAATGGATTACTGAAGTTAATATCTAAGCATCTCCAAATGGCAGATGATGGATTTATGATACATGGCGTAATACTGCACAAAAAGCTTTGCACAGAGCTGGAATATCATTGACGTTATTAATAGAGAATCCAAATAAAGCCTAATACAAACTTTGGATTTATGATTGGAATCAAAGTAGGGAAAGTTGCATGAAGCTGCAAAAATTCTATCAAAATCTATTTTGCTTAAAATTACATGGTAGACCAGAAGCCTATCTAATGGGATCTTCTAATCCCAGCCATCGTGCAGACTTTTTACGATATAGACTGAATATTTGGCCTACTAAGGACAATTTATATAAATGGAAAATGATAACTAAAGATGAAGTTAATTGCCGGTTCTGTAATGAGATGCCTGAAACCATGAAACATCTAGTGGTAGATTGTGACAAATTATTACCCACAAGAGTCAGATACTTCAAACATTATTTTGAAGGATATGTATGTTTAACTGTAGAACGATTGTGGGCAGAACTTTTTCATACTCTGTTAACATCTCTACCTCTCTCTACCACCTTCCAGATTACTCAGGGATATGCTCCCCTGGTCATCTCTCTCCCTATTGTAAACCTATGAGGGATATGGTACCCTGCTATCCTTCCATACTAGCCCCTATGTATCCCTCAGGAACTCCCAGGGATATGGTGCCCTGCTTACCCAGGGATATGGTGCCCTGCTCACCCTTCTGCAACTAACTCCCACTCTACTATTAATATCCTTTGCTCGCTACTGCTGCCACCTACTACCACTACTCCCAACCACTACTTCCTATGCCACTACTACTAGCCCACTCTACTACTTCTACTCCCACTCTACCTCTACTTCCCATACTGCTCTCCCGCACAAACAATCTTCAGACCCCCTCCTTAACAGTATCCTGTCCACTCCAAAACACTATCGCCTTCACTGGTCCCTCGGATGACATCCACTGCCCCCTGTCCTCACCCAACTAACCAACACCTACACACTCACACAGGCTTATTTGAATACCCCACCCACTCCCATCATTGGCCACTTACCTTAACCAATATCTTACCCTCATGGGGCCTTTAATACATTTCAAACATCCCTGGTGGGTTAGTGGCGGCGTTATATCCTTTTCACAGCCGTGTTGTGAAGCTTGGCGGCACCCCATGATAGGGATGCCCATGTGCTTCACTGCCCTATGGCGACCTCTGCCACGCAGCGGCGGCTTGCCGCTGTCTTCTGCAGCCTGGAGGCCGCCATTGTTGCAAGTAAGGAGAGGCGGGGAGGGTGTCTGCCCACCCGCAGGCACCCATGGGTGGGCTCCCCCACTTAACAGGATCACAACGCTGGCCCTGTCTCAATACATAAATATTTCAACGTTCACTACTCACGTGTGCTGAAATTCAGGTGGAACTGCATTAGGAAGTAATTTACGAAGGAGCCTGGGGCAATGCTTTTTAGCATACTTTGATAGTTCGTGCATATCTTCTGAGGAGTGCATGCTGCAGACGTGGAATTGGTTGCCCCTCACATCCCCCAAGACATCCTTGGCTCTGCTTTCAATCTTGGATATCATACACAGTTCAACAACCATGTTCTTATTAACGTAATAGTCTTTGGTAAAACATGCATCACTGTACCAGGGGTTTTGACATGGCTGATATTAGGACAACCAAAAATGATACATAAAGGCATTGTTGGATTGTCCAGACAATTTTGAAAAAAATATAAAGATTACAATTAATAAAGTATCACAGTGAGTTATTCAGCCATCACATAGCTTTGCAAAAATTTGCCCTTTTACCTGGTCTTGCCATCGCGGCAATTAAGTTACTCAAAAATCATTAGTCTACTACAAGAAGAAATGTATTGATGGTACACTGAACATCCTTTGAGCCACCTAAAACAAACAAGAAAAGATGCATTGAAAACATGGATTACGAAACATTACATTTCCAAACAATACACTGTCATGTGATGTGGTAATTCCAGAGATAAGAATACAGAGAAGGGTTGATAATGCTGGAGTCTTTCAGATACATTAAAATCAAAATACGATGAACATTGAGTAAAAAACACTAAAAAAGTACAAAGCAAAGAATGATGTCACTCCACAAAACTAACCGTTTACTTGGAAAAATAGAGGAGCCAATTCAGCAACCAAGGTAACAAGCAGCTAGATGACGATATCCATTGCAGATTGGAGAGATGTTTTCTTGCTAACTTTCAAGGTGTTTATAAACGCTTAGAAAAGTGGGTGTGTATGTGAATGTGTTATGTGTTCGTTCCCACCCATCCAGCCCCCTTGAACGGTCACAGGTGCGAAATGCCATTGATACCGAAGGGGATGGATGTGGATAAGGCGAGCGCAATAGGCCCAGAACCTAGTCAAAGGACACAGAGATGTGGTGATTGCAGGGACGGGGTCTTCAAAGGGGAGTCTGGAGACACTGTGCCTTCGGTGGCCATGTGGCCAATGGTCCCCATGTGAAAAAAATCTTTGAGGTGTACATTGGATTTGGCACTGTGTTCATTCCCACCCACTGAGCCCCCCAGTGAGTGCACAGTCACATATGCGAGCTGCCTTTGATACCAGAGGGGAATGGAAGTGGATGAGGATGAGGCGAGCACAAAAGGCCAAGAACCTAGTCAAAGGAAAAAGAGATATATTGATATGTTGATTGCAGGGATGGGGTCTTCAAAGGGGAGTTTGGAGACAATGGCCCTCATTACGGGTCCGGTGGTAACCGTGCCGGTAAAACTGGCAGGTAGCCGCCGGACCCGTAATGATTTACCAGCGCCTGACTTTCCGGAAAAACCCGGGCATTACAACCCCGGCAGTCCGGTAAATCAGGCGCCAGTAAGATGTTGATCCCCATTCCCATAGAGGACCTGCACCATTAATAATGGTGTCAGTGCTTCTGTGAAAGTCTGTGGGTGGGTGCCTTTCCGCCCACCAGTTCTGACCCTGTAAGCTTACCGGCACAATTGTTTGTGGTCCGGCAAACTTGTAATGAGGGCCACTGTGTCTTGGGTGGCCACGTCAATGGTCCCCATGTGAAAGAACCCTTTCAGGTGTACATTATATTTAACATCTTGTTTGTTCCCACCCACCCATCCCCCTTGCGAGCACACAGTCACAGGTACGATCTGCCATTAATATCGAAGTGGGTTGGATGTGGATGAGGTGAGCGCAATAGGCCCGGAACCTAGTCAAAGGACCAGAGATATGTTGATTGCAGGGATAGGGTCTTCAAAGGGGAGTCTGGATACACAGTGTCTCAGGTGGCCATGTAGCCAATGGTCCCCATGCCAAAGAACCCTTTGAGGTGTACAAGGTATTCAGCAACTTGTGCATTCCCATCCACACCCCCCCGTGAGTACATGGGCACAGGTTACAACTGCCTTTAGTAAGGGAGAGTGGGGGATGGATAACAATGAAACTAGTGCAATATGCCAGGAACTTTGTTAAAGGACACCGATATTTCATGATCTTCTTGGTATAGCATACATTTATGAATATTAGATGTTTGGACGTGTTAGTGACTTACAATTTAGATTTAATGACTTTTCATATTACCTAATTTCTTTTATTTAGTTTTGTAAGGTTGATGGTATTGTAAAACTACAAATTGTACTGCTGTGGTTGAGGTACTGTCTGTTTAAATCTCTTGTATTGTGGAATTTCTCACAAACGTCACAAACCGCACAGGCAAGTATTTCTCATTGAACGCAAAATCCCAGTCCTCCATGAATCCACCATGTAAACCCTTGTGCCATCTGTGTAAGAGATACAGAAATAGTTTACTTGAATGAATCCAATAATTGCATTTATCTTGTTTGCACTGTCTATGAGCAAAGTGCTGACATTACTATTGTTTTCAAGTAGGGATGAATTAGAAATGTGAACACCCACTGCAGTAAAAAAAAGTTTGGAATTTCAGGGAATATTGATTTTAACTTTAAAGTTTAATTTGTAGGTCGTTAAATACAATGTTGAATACTTTGGCTTGAGTTTAGAATGAGAAATGTTTTCAAAAGTAAGAAATATTCTATTGTCAGTGATCCGTCAAAGTTATCATGTGGTAGGAGAACAACATTGAATGTTAACGGTCTCGGTGCTCAAACATACAACGTATATAGAGGAAACATACTCATTAGTTGATTATGAGGGTGAACTGTTGCTTGAAGTTCGTGTATACAGACCATCATCATTCGTAACACAGATCTTGTAAGGCAGACTGCCTTGAAGTCATGCAGCTGGGTAACGCATAGTGGTGGTGTGTCTTCTTTGGCTCTGTAGGCCAAGAAGCCCAGGTTTTCTCTACAACAGCAGTTCTCCACCAAAGTTGACATCACCTCACAATGATGGCAGATATACCAGGTGGAAACATCTTCCATGCGCCTAGGATCAGGCTCTGGTGATTGATCATCACAACTTTCATCTGAGTCTCCATCATTTTAGTTTCTTTCTCTATCAACCATTTCCTCTTCTGTATATTTGGGCTCTTACGGATAGGGCTGAATTGTTTGCATAATTCCTGATTTTTTAAGAAGTATAAAATCAACTGTGAGAAAAATAAAAAGGTTTTTATTTGTATAGAGTAACAAAAGGTTTTACTTTAAAATGCAATGTAAAAGAAAAATAAGACAGGAAACAGCCATGTTACAAAAACCCACAGGGCAAGGCAAGAATATTTTGTATAAACTTTGAAATTTCACATTGACACATGTAAAAAAGAAGTCATGTAAATATAGCATTTTAATATGGTTTGTTAAAGACATTTGTAAAGCAGAGAAACATTTTTATATACAAAGCACTTACACAGTTAATTTGTTAGAGGACGTGTAAATACCTCTTCTCAATACATTGTTATTACTAGGTAGCTTAACAGAACAAAAAGAACTTGTGGTGGTTCGGAGTGAAATACACTGACCCTAAAGAACAACAAACTCCAATATTGCCTAATCAGAAAGGGTTTGTTGCTAGTTAGCGAGATAAGAGGCATCTTGACATTTCCATGGAGACACGTTAATAGATTGCGCACAAAGGACATTGGCCCTCATTACGACCCTGGCGGAAAGGTGAAAACGATGGCGGAAATGCAATTCCGCCATCGAATAGCGCTCGTTGCGACTATGACCCGTCACCGGAAAGTACGAAGCCATTAGCGACACCGTAGTGAACGCCAACGCTAACTGCACCAAGCACGCGCGCGCGCGCCATGCCAAACCGCAAACACCACCATGGCGCAAGGGTACGCCAATTCCGACCCTAGCGGACATGTACCTAACGCCATCAGGCATGGCGTAATGTACCATTCCGCCATGGCGAGAAGTACGGCATCGCGAATCAACCGTAAACGGCCCCACTGAGTGCCTGTACACCGCTCCCTGCCCACAAAGTACAACTCCCCGTAGGTGCAATGAAGTCACAATGCAACCATTGAAATGTACAAGTCACCCCTGCATGGCAACGAACAAAAGAAACACAAGAGGGGCCAATGGGAGATGCAGGGCACAGATGGCACGAATACAGAAGCCATCCCAATGGACATGACCACAGTCCCCCACCAAGAAACGCACGCAAACACAGGCACCTGTGACCAGCAATATTCCGAAAAACACATCATTCCACCAGTCCACCTGGCTGACCGGCATCTGTTACACAAAACCCAATCCCCCGCCCCTGAGCATGACAACATTCAAACAGTCATATTGGCAGCCCCCATCCCTGACCTCACTGTGCTTCGTAGGCAAACGCGCCCAGCACAGTACCACGCAACTAAACCCCGAAGCTGGAACCCAATGCAGATCTCCTCACAATACATCGCCCCCCAAATAGGCATATGCCACATCACTTGCAAAGGAAAAAGCTACACGGGCCAAATCAGAATAGAAATTTAATGCACATCAAAGTCACCAAGCCCATACAGCCATCAGGCCATGAACTACAAAACACCAATCACCATTGTGGGCTGCATCCGCATGAAATGACCAGCCACTACCTGTGTGTCGCCCTGTTCCCCCATGGCACACAGAGCCACATTCACGTACGAAAAGGCAACATGGAAGCGCACAGAACCGCAGGGCCGACCCAATGGGGAGGCACTAGTCCAGCTGAAAGGCCGAAATGTTGCTCCGAGCCACCAGTACTGCGTAAGGGCATGTGGGCCATTGGCGATCGTCCCATAAGATCGTAATGCTGCTCCACCGATTAACACGAAGCAGCAGGTGTCGGGAGTAAAATCCATCTGCAGGAGTGGCATACAGATGGCAGTGGCAAAAGGGGAGGAGATACCTGTCAACCAAAAGAAAAGAACAAGAACAGAATGGCCATCAGAACTGCATTCGAACAACTCACTTCAATGATCACACGAAATCCACAGCCATATGCATGCTAGCCCACTCAAAAGGATCATCACCACCCCAAAACCACTTGCGACTCATGACCATCTACATCGAGGTGCAAACACCATCACAAACGAGTGTACCTGTGCATGCGTCTGTCAAAACAGAATCCATCAGATGGGAATGTTAACGTGCATGGACACAAGTGTCTGAGGGCGCGTCGAGACAGGGAGGGCTCAACAAGGCCAGATAGACGATGGTCCCACTATGGCAGCCCTGCATCACATAGCGTAGGGGAGGCGGATAGATCCCAAGAAGCCCTGTACATGGCAAACTCTGTATCAAATCACCTGCCCATGCATCCATTCATCATTCCCTCATCCCGGGATCAAAACGCATGAATAATTACTCACATAACATTAGAAACATCCATTGAGTCTGTGCGTAATGCAGCCTGCTAAATCCACAGTGCCCCAGCCCGTAAATCCAGTGTTGTGAAGTAACATGAATTTCGGAACGGACGGCCTCATCGCCCACGTAGCTATTGCGCATCCCAAACTATTCATATCAATCATTGCTCCCTCGCCATGGGCCCTGTCTCAAGGACATAGTACAATAGAACGTTATATTTGCAGTCAGACCTGTGGGCATCTCCTCGCCGCTAGCTGGAAACCGAAAGCGCCGCCCTTCGAATTCCTCATTTGCAACATCACGTCGAAAAGGCATCTGTGGCCGTTTGAAATCACTAATTATTCCATCGAGTGCGGCTGTGTGTGAAAATGGCAACTGCCTTCACCCACAAATGGGACGCCCCGCCCGTCGTTGCAACTCGGTACAGTGATGCATGAGGGCCCACCGTTACTCGAGTACTACGTTCCACTGACCCTTCACAAGTCCGTTCGCGACTGCACAGATAGTATGGGAAACAATGGGACCACAGCAGAATGAACATATCAACCAATCTTACACGGCCATCGGGTACAAATACATGATTGCAATAGCAAGATACCATTCCCCGAATTGCAGCGTTGTGCGCGGGACGTGCTCGGCCAAAGGGGAGAGCAGTTTGCACAGGTGGAATTAATCACCACAGGTGGAGGCCATACAGCCTGGAAACACATAAATTGCACAGCCAGTCTCCTCCCACAACCACAGCGAAATGCTACCGGCAGGACTCGCGATGTTGGCCCTGGGGGACCTGATAGCACTGCAAGTGCTCCGACTCCAAGAAGAAGACGAACAACAACTACAACCAGCCGCACGGAGGAGACGCAGGAGGAGGAGGAGGCCAAGGCAGGGCCAGCAAGGCCCAGCAGCACAGCCACTACCACCATGCAGGCAGCCCGCAATCCCACGCCTCCGAGCACATCCGTTCAACCTCACTGATGAGCAGATCCACACCCTCTACCGTCTGGACCGGGACACCATAGCCGCCATTGTGGACATGACACAGGCTGACCTAGTCAGCATGATAGATAGCCCAACCGCCATCCCACCCCTACTGAAGGTGGTGTCTGTACTCCACTTCCTGGCCACAGGCACCTACCAGCACACAGTCGGACAGTTGCATGGCATTTCTCAGCCACTGTTCTCACGGACACTATTCCAAGTGCTCGATGCCCTCCTGCAGCACGCAGACGACTACATCTCTCTACCACGCTCGGAGCAGGAAATTACCAACACAAAAGTGGGATTCCATGCACTTGCCGGCATACCGGGTTGCATTGGTGCCATCGACTGCACCCATGTTGAATTGGTCGTCCCACATGCCATGGAGGCCCAGTACCGCAACCGAAAACAATTTCATTCCCTGAATGTACAAATGGTGTGTGACTCCAACAGGATCATTACGCATTGTTGTGCCCGATTCCCTGGATCAACCCATGATTCTATGGTCTTGAGGAACTCTACAATACCACGCTACATGGAGCGACACGCAGGGAACAGATCCTGGCTACTCGGTGAGTCTCATTACATGCATGATTATGTGGGGTATGTGAATTGGCAATGTACTGGCAGGAAGGGGGGGGGGGTGTGCGTACGTATCAATGGCATTCCACATCATACGTTTCTCGTCCACATACAGGTGATGCTGGATATCCACTGAAGAGATGGCTCCTCACACCAGTCCGGAACCCACGGGACCAGCATGAGGAGGACTACAACCATGCCCACTCACGTACCCGTGTAGTCATTGAGCAGGCATTCGGCCTACTGAATGGCCGTTTCCGCTGCCTCAGCAGGTCTGGCGGGGCACTCCTGTACCGCCATGAGAAGGTTGCAAAGATGGTGATGGCATGTGTCATGCTCCACAACATGTGCGTACGTAGAAATGTGCCCATGCCCCCTGACGCAGAACTGCAAGCACCTGATGATGGTCATGATGAGGGTGGGGATGTGGCAGCACCTCATGGAGTCTGCGAGGCACCGGAGGCCCGTGACATTCGTCAGCATCTCATTGATGTATGCTTCTAGCACTCACGCCTGGTGGCTGATACATGGACACGGGACTCGTGGCACTGTGTGTGTCTGGGACATGCACAATATGGACTGTACGCCTATGATGGCCTAGTACACAAAGATCAATGTCCACACATCTCATTGGTTGATCGTGCACTGTTTATGGCATATGTGATATCATGTTGAACACCCTATCGACCCGCCACCCAAGTGAGCCCAACACACCCCCTCCACCCTCCTACCTCCCCCCCGAACACCAGTGTCCAAAGATGCTCATTGTAAGTGGGCAGTCGCTATTGCAAGCCCCCTCTGCGGGTATCAGGGGCACCCCTGCCTGTGGAGCGCAGGTTCCTTCCAGATCTACGTTGGGGGCTGCCCTGGACGGAACTTGCAACGGATGATGTGTCTGCCTGCTCACGTCCATGCATGTCCCTAAGGGTTTGCGAGAGCTCAGTGAGCACACGGCGCACTGCGGCAAGTTCGGCACATACGTCTTTGGACGTCGCATGCAGTTCCCCCCTCAGGCTCTCGGTGCTTCTCTCAATTTGTGCCCTTAGCGTCTCTGTGCCTCTCTCCATTTCTGCCCTAAGTGTCTCAGTTGATGTTTCTATGTCTGCCTTAGTGCCCCCACATTCATCGGCATGGTCCTTGAGGAGTGTGGCCAGTTGCTGCTGTTGTTCGATCAACTGGTCGAGGGACTGTTGCCTCTGCTGGGCCATGGCCATTTGCGGCGGTGTCGCAGAGGGGCTGTTGTCCTCATGTTGCCTTGCCACAGGGCTTGTGGGGGATGGCCAGTCGTCGTCTTGTGGGTGCCCCTGCGTGGTATCCTCATGTTGTACGGGATGGGACAGACAGGGGGATTGGGACAGGTCATGGATGGATCTGACTTCGGCATCCCCGTTTTCTGTGTCCGAGCATGCTGCCATCAATGAGGTGTCGCCTATGGTGCTGCTGCCACCTGAGGCAGTGCCTTCTGTGGCATCCATTGGGGGGACCTGTGGTGGTGGTGTTGTGGGCATGCTGGCTGCTGGGGTGCCTGTTGATGTTCCCTCCTCTGTGCTGCCACCTGATTTGTGCTGCTGCCGTGTCTTGATGCGTGCAGCTGAGGTGGAGGGTCTCTGGCCGTTGGTCTTGGCCCTCTTTGCAGGTGTGCTGGTAGGGGTGTCCTGTAGCTCGTCGTTTGGATCGGACCCTGTGGTGGAGTAAAGGAGGGCGAGGGTTATTGATGGGTCTGTGGGAATTGGAATGGCATTGTATCACATGCATTGGGGTGGTACCTGAGGGTGATTTGGGTCGGGGCCTTGGAGGTGCTTTGATTTGTGTGTGGAGTGAGGGTGCAGTTGTTTGGCAGCCTGCAGTTAGGGTGTGCCTGCTGCACGTGTAGTGCGTGTTTTAGGGGTTTTTAATTATTTATGTATTTATTGTGGGTTTTAACGTGCGCTATCAGGCCGATGTGTGTGGACGTTCTCCTGGACATGTGTTTCTGTTGCACTATGTGGACGCATGGTACTTCACATGGATGGACTGTGTGGATTTGGCATTGTTTTATCTGGTCCACCTACCTGAATCTTCGGATGTCTGCACTCCTTTCTCCATCCCTCCGACTCCCTCTATGCTCTCCATTCCGATGGTGGAGGCACAGATTTCTTCCCAGGGGGTCAACTTGATGGGTGATTCAGGACCTCCCCCGGTGGCTGTGGCGATGTTGCGGTTGGCAGAGAGTATGCTGCGGACGCGTATCCGCAGGTCGTCCCATCGCTTGCGGCATTGCTGTGGGGTGCGGGTGCGGTCCCCACCGCACTTACCCGCTGTGCCACCAGAGCCCATATGGCCTTCTTGTTTGCAAGTGCCGTCCTGGTCATTTTCGTGGAGAAGACGACGGCAGCATTCTCCTGGAGGGTCTCTGTTAGCACGGTGAGTTCCTCACGGGAGAAGTGGACCTGCCGCTTGCGGTCGCACGCTTTCTTCGCTGCTTTTCCCATTTTTCTTGGTTTCGCTAGGGTGGTTGACGGGTTGGGGTGTGTTTCAGGGTGGCGATTTTAGTGGTTGTGTGGTTTTAGTGTTTTTATAGGTGTACGCCGGGATGTTTCCCGTTCCGGGCCCATGTTTTAGCTTCCGTTTCCGTATATTTCCGGTCACCGTACTTTACGGTAGGCGCACACTGCGGTGACCGCTGAGAGGGGTGGCGGTATTGCACCTAGGGCGCCGTACGGCGGCGGTGTGGGCCGTTTTGGGGTCATTTCCGCCATCGCGGACTTTGCACTTCCGCCGTGGCGTGGTGCTCGTGCCCGATGGGTCGGAATGGGCCGCACTTTGCTCCTTCGTGCAATGGCGGAAACGCTATTTACGCTGTGGCGGTCCGGTCAGTCGATTTCCGCAAGGGTCGTAATGAGGGCCATTGACATGAGATGTGAATTGGCGTTGTGAAAAGGGGCATAAGGGACTAGTGATGTCAGCTTGAGGGACAGGTGATTTGAATTACTGCCGCAAGGGCCTTTGAACTTAGAGTGATGGATCAACGGATACAATTATCACAAGATGGTGGTTCCTGACCCGTGAGTTTCGCATGTGTAAATGTGAGAAAAACGAAGGTACGCTGACTTCCAAGATCATCTCACAGGAAACCGATGTGCAGATGCACAGGTATGAGAGAAGAACCCCCACAAACTACACACAACTAACAAATAGCTTTCACCTTGATCGATGTATTCTCAAAAATACATGCACGATCGATTGGGACGATGTAATTCCTGAGAGAGCTTGCACTTTAAGTGTAATGTCACTCTTTACTTAGCACTATAGCATGATTGTGTCCTCTTTCAAGATGAAAGCTATTTGTTAGTTGCGTGTAGTTTGTGCGGGTTCTTCTCCCATAACTGTGCCTCTGCACATTGGTTTCCTGTGAGATGATCTTGAAGGCAGCAGCAGAAGCTGCCAACATTTGCTCCATCTTTCCCCACCAGATGTATATACCACATAGGTTCAGATTTCTTCTTCCGTGGTTCCCCACACTTCATGCAAAAAAACATTTCCATAACATGCCCATCCATGGCCTCAGCCTGCGTCTTGATATGTGACCACACAGGACTTATGAGCCCTGCAGGCCTTTGCAAAGTGTCCTATCTTGGAACATTTAGTGCAGGTGTGTCCTTTGCTGGGAATTGTGGGTCGTGGGCACAATGACTCCCGCTTCTGCATTGGAGGCAGCCTCCTTTTTGTCTCCTGGTCAATTCTTTGAGTTTTCGCTGACTGGTCATGGAATTACTTTCACTCCTCTTCGTTGATCACAGGTTGATTTCCTCTTTAACATGTTTCTCTGTACTCGCATGTCTGGCTCCCACTTCAACATTCTTGGCTATCTGATGGATTCTTCCAGAGTGGGATCCATGTGCATCACATGTATCTTCCTGCTCCACACCAGCAGCATGTTCCTGAGTACTTCATCTGTATTTGCGTCAAAGTCACATGCAGTTCACATTAGTTGGCTGATATTCCTCAATGATTTCATTTAATACCTGATTCTTTGCTTCATGATGTTTACTTCAAAGAGGCTGTTGCTCTTCTGAGGGCTTCCTCATATCACAGCCATTATTAGAGAACCATATGTGTGCTTTTCAGGTGGAAATGTGAGGAGCACATTTGAATACTTGGCCTATAGCATGCTAATCAGCTGACTGCTATTCTACCGAGTGGCGCTTGACCAGCAGAGCTCATGCTTACGTGTAAACTTCAAAGGTTTGCCTTTGTAGCCCATGGTATTACAGGTTCTCCTGGTGCTCTGCATGAATGCAGAGGCTGATGTCAGCAGGAACTCGTGGGAGCAGTGTTCCAGTACTTTTAAGTGTTTACTGTTAGTAGTTCCATTACTTTAACTTTAACAGTTCCTTTACTGTTCTTGTTGACCTTTGAACCACGCCTCTTCATTTCACTTGAACTCTCTTTGAAGCTAATAACTCCTGCTGCGCTACTAAGCATTAAAAGAATGCAAACTAAGTGCAGGAAATTACCCCAAGCACGAAACCCAAGAAAATCAATCCTGAGTACCCATCCTGTTTTGCATCCCGTCCACCCACACCTGTGTTGGCAGGGTAGGAAATGGACGGAAACTAGACGGAGCGTGTGTTGGCAGGTTAGGAAAGAGGACGGAACTAGAGAAGCGGAGCTCTTGCAAAGTTTGTCTTGCCACAGCTCTCTCAGTCCCAGGGCCTACGGGGCTAGCCCAAGAAACTCCCAGATCTTTTCCCAAGCCAACCTCTCAGACACGGACTAGCTCAAGAAACTCCCAGATGTGTTCCTAAGCCAACGCTTCAGAAGAGTCAGTACTTAAGATTGAATTCAGAAACAGCCAAAGCCTCACATCCCGGTGCGAATCTTTCCAAATCGATATCCCGTGTTAAATCACTATCAGAGACAAGTTTCAAATTTAAAATTGTGGACATTCTTATGTTCCCAAAATGCTCTTTTCTTTTACGCAAATCGCCAGGCTTGGGTTCCATGGCGAGGTAGATACTGTGTTGCTTGACCTGGCCTGACATTGGTCCATGCTAGCACCATACCCCACCAATCCCTCCGGGGTGCCGGTTCCACTGCTTTTCTGTAACACTTCTACCTAAAGTGGCGGTGGCCTGACCGCTTGGGCTACGATGCATGTGCCAAATGCCTCCTCGTCTGTTGGCTGTTTCACTCTGCTCCTTTCTGATTTGTTCTTCTAACATCCCAAGCTCTTATCCACATTTATGTGGGTGCTTGAGGTGCACGGACTTTAAAGATGCTGAAACCTCTTTTCAGCTCTCCGCTTCTCTTTTATTAATCATCATTACCACCTGCGCTGCACCCGGCTTGCTTTCCACTTGTGCTCTAAACCCTCTTGGTCCAGGGTCCTCTTCCCTACGGAGGGACGTCATTTAGGGGTCGCCAGAGTCCCTTGCGCACTCTGTGGTCTCACTTGCGACCTCTAAAAAAAAGGAAAAAATAAGTTTTGGGGTTTTTTTTGCACGCTCCTGGGCTGTGGCCAGCACTGTGTGGCTCTTTACTTCTGGAGTGGCTGACTTTCTTGTTCAGGCCCCTTAAAAAAAGAAGAAAAATAGGAACAGGAGTGCCACAAGTCTAACACATGCAGCAAAGAGATACCGGGGACCGGTAATGACACCGGTGCTGGTAATCCCTTTGCGTCCTATACCGAGGTCCCTTTGCGGGTCCCTCCCTTAATGCCTGGTAAAACCAGGCATTATGGACGGGACCCGCAAAGGGATACATGGGTCAATAACGGTACCGCAATTTGCGGTACCGTTATTGACGCCTTGCCCCTTCTCATTGAGCCCTATGGGGGCTACAATGGGAATGGGGAATGGCTTTTCAAATGGGGACTTACCGGTCCGGCAAAGGTCGGAATAGACCGGTAAGTCCCCATACCACCAAGTCGGTGGCGGTACCAGTATTGGTGCTAGTCATGGCGCTAACAGCGCCATGACTAGCACCAACCTCGGAATGAGGGCCAATGTGTCTTTCTGGAATTCTATACAATAATTGCTAGAATAATTAAAGGTTTATTTCAGGCAGACTTCAGGGGGTGAGTCACTGATTTAGTCTGTCCGTTCTTAAACGCCTGAACTCAGCCTTTCATCCTTCTGAGGTCGATAAATGAGTACCAACACAGGTTGGGTGATATTGGGTGTATATTTTTTCTATATAAAGAGCTTAAGCGTAAGTGCTATATAATAACACATCATTATCATTTGGTCATGGGCGTCTGCTTTCATTCACAGTAATTTGGTAATATGGGCCTATAAACACTGATCTTAACGATACATATGGTGATTCGTTCTTGTATGAAATGTCCATCACAGTATAGTGATATCGTAACCATATTTTTCGTAGTGTACAATGCTATGTGATGCCGCTTACTGTTTTGTCAACAGGTGAAAGGTCGTGTTCCATCGCTTCCGCGATATCACTTGGGGTGGGGTCAAATGACATCACTTCCTGTGATGTCATCAGGGGGTCAAGGGCCGTGTGATGTCACTTCTGCTACCCCTGGAATTTTGTTGAAATGATGTCCCTGTCCCTGCGTCTCCAAGACTCCTTCCCTTCTCCTCTAATTGCTCCTCGTGCTGCTCAACTGCGCACTTCCCCGCTAACTCCAACTCACTCAGGGTCAGTTGTTTTTCTAAGAAACGAGCTGGGGGTAGATCTCTGTCTTGGGCTGGGGCCTCCCTCTGGAACAGCGTCCCTGCCACTCTAAAACTTGAGGAGAACCATCTCCGTTTCCAGAAGCCCCTCAAGACCTTTCTCTTTTCTTCTGCCTTCGCTCCCCCTCTCCCCTGCTGATCTGTTCTCTCTTGGCACTGTGCACCTGGCCACCCTCTGTCTTTTGGGCCCAGGTACCTGCTCATCCTGTCACCCTCCCGCACTGCCTCCGGGCCACCCTTTGCACTGGGGTCTGTATCTGTACCCATACAGCCCCCCCTTTTTCTTCCTGCACTTATCGGACCTACCCTGTCTGCTGCCTTAAACCTAGCACTTGCAAATTGCTGGCTGCATTACCACTGTTTGTTGCCTTTATTATTTATTTATTGTTATTTATCTGTTTCTCCTCTGCTTCACACTTTCCACCTCCCCCCTCTCCCATGCACTTTTCCCCTCCCCCCTCTCCCATGCACTTGCGCGTTCTCAATGTCACTGGGCCTAGTACGATCGCTGTTTTGTTCTCCCCTGTTCCCCTCCCTTGCCTTGTCACGCTCTGAAACACTTGTGTACGAGCGCGATAGAAATAAAATATCAATCAATCAATCAATACATACACGAGTGAACACTAATTCAATATCACTGCATATAATTGACCATGCTTATTAAAGGCCCAATAAAAAAAGGACAACCAGTTTCAAGAAATAAACTAAGTTGTTGTCCCTGTTTATTGCTCCACTCCATGGCGCAGCAAGAGGAGAGGGGGCACAGGGCCTCGAGCTCGTGCAGAATTCCTGATGCTGGCCTCCCTGCAATCCTTCACAGTCCACATCACGCCGCAGTCCCTGTCTGAGTCAGAGGGCTGTCGGCGCTCACAGCAAGCCTTATCAATTAACGTGACACTTGCGAGCGCTTCGCTGTCTGCGCAGTGCACTCGAGGAGATGAAGGGCGGCGTGTCTGAAGCAAGTCTGTGGGAGTACAGGACAAACAAAACGAAACGGTGTATTTTGCTGGGTAGCTTAAAGCTGCACAATCCAGCAGAAACCTGCTTGCAGAGGTACTAGCTTTCTGTAGTCAACATCAAGGGCAGTTGAGTTGCTGCTCTCAGGTGCTGTGGCTGGTGACATTGATTAGAAAGTGCAAAATGCACCTACTGTAATATGGAGCAGAAAACAAATAATTTCATACAGACACAACTAAATGCTATGGTTCTGCATCAGGCAAAAAAATCATTCAAAGGAGTGTGTGCATGGGGCCAGATCACAGACACTTTGCAAGCAGTGCAAGTGCAAAATTGCACGTTATTAGCATATGGCACAAAGTTTGCCTTATTTCTAAAGACACTGGGACATATTAGAAGACCATTTCAGCGTGACATGTGTAGTTTGGCACGGTACAAACACCAGGGCAAAAAAATGCCCAGGTGCATAAAAGGTATATTTTCAGTGCATGTTTACACCAGTGCAAAGTTTGCCCTAGTGTTAATATGGAATGCTATTAGCACTACGGCAAACTTTGCCGTGCTGCAAAATTCCTTCCTTAACCTTTACACCAAACTGCTGCCAGAAGTGCGCAGACAACAGGTCCGATGTCTTAGTTAGGCCCAAGTGACCTGTTATAGGAATTTGGTGAGCTAAATCCAAAAGGAACTTCCTGTGGCACTGGGGAATCACTAACCTTCTGGTGCCCTCGCCCTCAGAGTCTTATGGCTCACTGTACAGGAGTCAACGCCCCCAGTACACTTTGAACAGGCCAGGGGCCTCACCCTTAGCCTGCTCCTCTGTCTGCTTCTGCAGGCCCACCAGAATGGGACACTCTTTCTGGGCTTTAAAGAAGTCAGTCTGATCTAGGCCCCAACTGATGCAAACTTATCCAGCTTGGGCAGGCCCTTCAGATCTGAGCTCATCTGGTCCTACACCATATGAGCTCAGTGTCATGATGCCTACCCCCGGGGATCCAGACCAGGTCCAGCAACCCCGGAAGCAGGCATCAAGTTATTTTGGGCAAGCCCAAAAACCCCTGCTAGGGGCTATTTGGGTGCGGCCCTGGCGCCTATGGCCTATGGCGCCAGGCTCATATGGAGAGTCAGTCCTGGCGCCATAGGCGCCAGGCTCATAGAGTAGAACTTACCTGATGCAGACAATGCTGCAAGAGCTCCAAGCCAAATGAGGCTTGGAAGAGACTATTTTACCTAGGGACTATTTTTTACTCGGGCGGGGCTGGGGAGGAATACTTACCTGGGACTACTTTGGGGGCTATTTAAACCACGCCCAAAGAGCAGCACATGCTTCGTGTTATTCTGCATCTAGCAGCGTAACACTCACCGTGCCTGCAAGTCTGCATCCTGCCTTCTGCCACGTCCGCCTCGAGTTTGGAGCTCCTAGAAAAAGGGAGAAAGAAGAAGAAAAGGTTAGAACAAGAGCAATACCTTTGATCCTTACCTGAATTCCCGATCCATCACGCCTTCGAGCTGGAAGAAAGAAGTTATTTTATGCGCGTCGCCTCGCCTGCTGCAGTGCCACGCTGAACTCACCGACCTTCGCAGCATCTTCACATTCCACCGCATCCTCCTGCATGTTCCTGCCGCATTCCGGCACCTAAGGAGTAGACAAGAACAGCAAGGTGAGCCAAGGGAATACACAGAGGAATATTAGTAACCTCCCCATAGACTTACCTGATTTTACCACCGGGGGTACTATTCCTCTTCACGGGTCGGCGCAGCTTCCACTGCATCTTCGCCGAACCCCGGCCCCTAAGGGGATACAAAAGGACAGCAAGGTGAAACAAAGGGACTATCAAGGGGAACCCTCCTCACCACATTAGCCTTACCTGATTTTACCGCCGGAGGTATTATTCCACAAAACTTCATACTTTCTCTCAGTGCCTGAATAAGGGAAAAAGCAACAGGTTACATATCCTTACCAGAATATTACCGGTTGCCACGAGGAACTCTTCACTAGGGTCAAGCTGCAATCTGCAAGGAATCGGACAAGAGTGAAAGTCAGGCATTTGAACTCTTACAAACTACATACATTTTCCGGAGTCAATATTGTTCTGGAACTCACCAATTCCTTCGAGCCAGTGAAGCAACTGGTTATCAACGCGCCCCTGCGCTCAATGCAGGATGGAGAGCTCATCTTTTCAAACCATCAGGTGAGACTATAAGAGGGGACATCAAAGGTGATCCGTGGGGAGAACAGCGGGGGGTTGGGGGATTTACACTCAACTCCACGGGTGGTTAATTCCCTTTCTCCATTTGCAGAAGAATATTCCTACAGGCCAAGCAAACGAAGCTAGGTGGGCCAGTCCAGTCCGTCATCTCGGCCCTACATTTCACATTGGTGGAAACCGCAGCTGTCCAGTTCAGATCGACGCCTCTGTGGGAGCCAGGTGAGCGTAACACTCAGATATGCGCAGTGCCGGGCAGCTCTGAAGTCACTGAGTCCCCTGCTACAAAAGTAAGGTCCTCAGTGGCTACTGGCCCCACCTCCACAAGAGTAGGTGACTCAGCAGTCTGTGGAACTGGACAAGGGACTACTGACCACGCTGGTCCCTCCAACAAGCCCTCTGGAAGCACTCCAGGCCCTAAGACTCTGAGAGTCTTCAATCTGGTGACCTCTTCGTGCCCTCAATCTCGTAGCCTCTGTGATCAAGAAGATCATTACCCAACAGATATGGGACAGGGGGTTTATAGTAATAGCCTCTAATGCAAAAGCATTGAATGCAAAAGCCTAAAAAAAAATGCATCGAAAAAATGCATCTTTTTTTTCATTTTTTTTAATGGGCGGGGACCCCACAACCTCAATTATTTTACCCCTTAAAACCCATTTTAATGAGAAAAAAAACCCTTTACCTACAAAAAAAATGATTTTTTTCGATGCATTTTTTTTTCAAGGCTTTAGTATTCAATGCTATGTATTCGAGGCTATCACTGGATACCAGGACAGGGATGGAGTCTTTCACCGCTACACAGCAATGGGTCGTTTCACCTCGCCAGCTAAACTCTACTATCATCAAGAGGCCAGTAAGGACTCTTTCCGTCAAACCCACTGACGCTACAATTAGGCCCATCAATATACTGGCCTGGCTGTACCCACTGCCTGGTAAAAGCAGTGAGGCTAGCCATGGTGTCTCAGACCGCAGGAGTCATGTGTCCATTGATATACAGATGTTCTGAGTTGAGTATTATTGGAAACCGGGATCCCTTCTGGAGACCCGATACTGTTCCCACACAGTGTAACCAATTCACATTTATCCACTCCTTGGCCTAGTGGGTAGTCCTCCTCTAGGAGGCCCACAAAAATGATGGCCTCCTCCACTAGTCCAACATTCACTATGGCTTGCTTGGGTAAGCAGGACCCCCTTTCGTATGGCCCAGCTCCTTACACACAAAATAACCTTTGGGTGGTGAGAACGCAGGTGTCCCAGTATTAGGGGTGCCTGTGCTCTTCTTTTCAGGGTGTTGGCTGCACCAAAGTTTTGGGATTTCCCTTCTTTCTTTTGGGGACTTGACTTCGAAGAGGATTGGGTTGGACATTTGTCCTTCTCAACCACGTAAACTTTTTTGTCCAAAGATTTCTCTCACAGTTTGGGTGTTCTTGCCTGAGCCTTTTTCTGGACTTGACTACTCACAAACCTGTCGGCAGCCTATGCAAGCTCCCTAGGGTCTGTGAGTCTTGGCCACAAGATGCTGGTGTAGGTCTACATGCTCGCAAGGAATCAAATTGTACATCCCTTTACATGTGTCAACTTTTTTACCAGCCACTCACCTGCTCAGATATTTCAGTGACAAGTGTATGAATGCTTCAAATGTCTGCCCACTTTTCTTTACAGAGATCTCTGAAGCTCTTGAGATACTGTTCTGGGGTTTTACAGAACTTCCTGAGGAGGGCCACATTCATGCTCTCATAAACGGGCCTTTCCTCTGGAGTTAACAATAGAATTACATCAGTCCCTGGTGTTGGTAAGCGACTCATCAGGGCTGCACCCCACACTACCTCGTCAACCTCCTGTTGCTGAAAATTAAGCTTGAGCACTTCAAACCAGTCACAAATATCCTTCCCCAGCTCATAATCCTGCACTAAATTTTGGGGGATTTGGTGCCAGGGTTTATCCAAGGTACCCTGGTTTGAGCCACTACCACTGCTTTCACTAGAGGTGGATATGTTGGCCTCCTTCTTCTTGTCGAGTGCCAGTCTGTGCAGCTATGTGGCGGCTCTGTCTTACTTCATTGCGACATTGTCCTGCTGTATTGTTCCTCCATGACTAGTCTCCTCTCCTCCAACAGGAGCTTTCTAGTTGCTACATTGTTAACAGCCGGGACAATTATTGGGCCACCTAGAGACTGTGCCAAGGCCTGGGACCTGCGGGATGCCGCACTAGCCCTGACCACATGACACTCTAGAGTGTTGAGAAACCACACTTGCCCTGCGATGGGATGGTTGGGGAGAAACACTGCCCATGCCTTCTTCCTCGTCATCTTCCACTACGCCTCCCGGAAGGTGTTCTTCATTCAGATACACAGGGTCTAACCCATCCCCTGGAGTCTTCTCCCCAACCGCCCTTGCTTCTACCCAAGTTCGGAGGCTGGTCAGCAACTCAGGTTTATTAACCTTAGTGCTGTGGGGAAGTCCCCTCTCTTGACATAGGATGTGATGGAACATCCTTGGTCATGCCTTTCACAGTCTCTATGTTACGCTCACCTGGTCTCTGCGGAGGCGTTGGGGCACGGTTGCAGCCCTCCCGGGGGTGAGGTCACTCTGGTCCGACTTCGCCCTCTGCGCTTATGTGGTAATAGGTGATGCTGCTTGGGACTGCTACTGGGTGGTGAAGAGGGGGCGTGAGTATGCCAGCTTGTGCGCCTGATCGCCTTCCAGACCCATTCCCCCAAACCGTGGTACCCGTGGGATGCGCTGTCCCTGGAAAGCTCACCTGTTGATTAGTTTTGGCGGGCACTCGGTCCTGCTGCTTCTGGCAGGGGCGCTTGTATGATCTGGACCGAGTTCCTTCATTGGTCCCTTGCATGTGGTAGTCCTGTGGTAGTCCTGTCCTTGTGTTGTGCACAGGTGCCACAGGTTGTGATGAACTGGACCATGTCCTTTCACCAAGTTGGCCACCAGTAATTTTTCTTTATTTTAGCTTGGGTTTTGGCTATTCCTGGATTCCCTTCTACTAATGAATCATGATAGTTTGCGATGATTTGATTCTGTAATTTCTTATCCGGGATGTACAGTTGTCCTTGGTAGTATGGTAGGTTGTCCACGATGGTATACCTGTCTCCCTGCTCTAGCCATTCCTGTTGCGCTGGTGGACTCATCAAGTGTTGCAGGTCAGATTTTAAGTTGTCTAGAGTGGTGGTTGCGGCAATCATGCCTTGGATTCGTCATTTAGGGATGATGGCCACAGGGTCTGGTGTGGGGAATACCTCTTCACCCTCACTCATGCGAGACAGGGCGTCTGCTTTTCCATTGCATACTCCAGGTCTATAGGTGATGACAAAGTCGTATTCCACAAAGAAGAGAGCCCAGCGGAGTTGGCATGATGATTGCGCTTTAGCAGTCTTCAGATATTGTCTCCAGGCTTTCAAAGCTGCCTTAATTGCTAGCAGTTCTTTATCAGTGATTGCATAATTCAATTCAGGGGCTGAAAACTTGCGAGACCAGAATGCCACAGGATGCAACTGACCCGTTTCGGGGTCTCGGTGTGACAGAACTGCTCCCATTGCTATGTTGGCAGCATCAGTTTTGGCCACATATGGTAGTTTTGGTCGAGGATGCCGAAGAATTGGTGCTGTGGTAAATGCTTGTTTTAGCTCCTAGAAGGCTTTCTCTGCCTCTGCGGACCAATTAAATTGTTTATTTTTCCATAGTAAAGAGGTGATTGGGTGGACGATCTGGGAGAACCCGGGGAATGAACCGGTGATAAAAGTTGCCGAACCCGAGTGCACTCACTACTCCCTTTATGGATGTCGGTGAGGGGCAGTTAAGGATAGCGTCTACCTTGTGTGTGTACATGCGTACGCCCCGTGGTGTGAGAATAAAGTCGAGGAATTCTACCTCTGTCACATGAAAGAAGCATTTCCCCAATTTGGCACATAGCCGATGTTGCCGCAGTTTCTCCAAAACTGCCCGGACATGGTTGACGTGGTCCTCCTTGGTGGTCAAATAGATAAGAATGTCATCAATATAGACAAGAGCGCAGACGTCCAACAGTTTGCGGAGCACGTCATTCATGAAAAATTGGAACACCGCCGGGGCATTACATAGTCCAAAGGGCATAACCTGATATTTATAAAGGCCATATTTCGTGCTAAAGGCCGTCTTCCACTCGTCTCCTTTTTTTACTCTTACTAGATGGTAGGCCCCTCATAAGTCTAGTTTTGTATATATCTGAGCGTTTCTGACTTGATCCAAGAGCTTGGGGATAAGCGGTAATGGGTACCGTTATTTTACCGTGATCTGGTTAAGTGCTCTGTAGTCAATGCAAGTTCTCAGGTCTCCCTCCTTTTTACACACAAAAACGAGGAGCGAGGATGCAGGGGACTTGGACGGACGAATGAAGCCATTTGCCAGATACTGATCGAGGTAGGTTTTTAGATGCTGGTTTTCCTGTTCTGTTAGGGCATAAATCCAGCTGCAGGGAACTTGAGCTCCAGGTACCAGATCAATTTGGCAGTCATACGGTCTGAGCGGAGGTAGGGTGTTTGCTTGCTCTTTTTGAAAGACATCTTGGTAATCCAGGTATTCAGGTGGTAGTGAACTGGTGAGGCCCAGTATGGTTTCTTTCTTCGACGAACCTGGGTTGGTAAGACCTTTTAATGAGAATCCCTTGTTATAACAGGTGTCGGCATATCCTCGGGAAAGGTCAGAAGTCGTTTACACCAGTCAATCCTGGGATTGTGGGTCTCCAGCAAGGGCCTTCCCAATATCATCTGGACCTGAGGAGCGCCAATACGATCGAAGGTGATGTCCTCTTGGTGACCGTCCTGACACAGAAGCATGACCTTCTCGGTGTAATGCATCACTGGGCCGGATAATAGCTGAGATCCATCAACTGCTGTGATGTTTTCCGAAACCTGCTTCTGTCGGAGAGGAAGGGGTAGCCAGATCTTGGTCCATGTAATTTCCCACAGCCCCACTGTCAATGTATGCCTCCAAGGCATGTATTTTCGATGGTTGCTTGTGGTTTACCAGGAGCACAGGGATGACTAGATGTGAGATCTCTATAGGTTCCTTTTCACCGCTCGACAAGTGGACCCCTACGCTTGCCGGGCGTTGGAGTTTCTTCTTCACCCTTGTCAGCTGCTCCAACTGCTTTCCCGGGTGGTTTCACCCGGCATTCTCAGAGATAGTGACCTACCTTACCACAGCACAAACAAAGCTGCTGCTGTCTCCTTTTCTCCCTTTCTGCCTTTGTGAGTGCGCTCCGCAAACCTCCGATTTGCATTGGCTCGGACTGACCGTGTAATTTTGTTTGATTCTCACTATGTCGTACGTAGACCGACCGTCCCTCGTCCTTGGCCCAATCCATCTTCTGATCTTACAATCTGTGAGTGAGCTGCACTGTCAGGTGATGTATTCAGCACTTCTTTCCGGGGGATTTACTACTTGGGCTAATATGTCCTTAAATTCCCTTTGCAAGCCTCGTTAAAAGAGAGTAGTTCTTTTCTGCTCTGGCCAGTTAGTTTGTGCTATCAGATAATTGAAGGAAGTGATACATGTTAGTAAGTCTTGATTACCCTGCCATAGTGATAACAGTTCATTGTCCAGAACCCGCCCTTGAGTATGCTGTGCAAATAGTTTCTCCATTTCACCCTGGAATCCTCCAAAGTTTCGTAGCAAAGGATCATCCTGGTTTACCAAGGGTATTGACCAGACCACTGCACTACCTCCCAAATATGACAGTACAAATGCCGCTCTCACTTGATCATTGGGGAATGCCCTAGGTCTGCACAAGAATGTAGGCGACATTGATTCATAAAGATGGCGTACTTATTTGGATCGCCTGTGAAGTGTTCTGGTGGTGCCAGGGGAACCCCCCTAGGAAAAACCACCTGTACTGGTGTGGGCTGTGGAGGCGTGGCAGGAGGGGCATACCCCGGCAGTGGGACCTGGCCTGCCTGTGCCTGGAGCATTTGCTTTGCTAGTTCATCTGTCCGCTCCCAGTTCACAATTAGATCCCTCTTCAAGGCATTGGTTTCCTGTCTTGAGGCATGAACTTCAGCCCATAACTCTCCCAGTAATCGGGCCAACTGGTCCATTTCAGAAGTTTCCATAAAGCCCAGGCAGAGATTCGAAGAGGTTTTGCATTCTGTTATGCTCACCTGGTCTCTGTGGAGGCGTTGGGGCACGGTTGGAGCCCTCCCGGGGTGAGGTTGCTCACGTCCGACTTCGCCCTCTGCGCTTATGTGGTGACTGGTGGTAATAGGTGATGCTGTTCGGGACTGTTCCTGCGTGGAGAATAGGGGGGCATGAGTATGCCAGCTTGTGCGGCTGATCCCCTTCCAGACCCCTTCCCCCAAACTGTGGTACCCGTGGGATGCGCTGTCCCTCGAAAGCTCACCTGTTGATTAGTTTTGGCGAGCACTCCGTCCTGCTGCTTCTGGCAGGGGCACTTGTATGATCTGGACCGAGTTCCTTCACTGTTCCCTTGCACGTGGTAGTCTAGTCCTGCTGCGACTAAACCACTATACTTCAGGTAAGTGTTCCTGTTTGCCTTTGTCTTTCCTCGTCTGTTTTTGTTGTATTGTAAAGTTTGTTGTCTTGTATTGCTGTCCGTTCCACTTTTGATGTTTGCTCTTTTGCTTTCTTCCCTGGCAGATGATGTTGCCGGCCCGGCAGAAGCTGCGGAGCTCGAGGCGGCAGCCGGAGGGAATGAGGAATGAAGCTGCAGCTGTACAGTAGCTGGTAAGTTGTTAACTAGGGGGAGGCATGCAGGGTTCAAATGCAGCCCGACCCTAGGATGGATGTTCTTACCTTGTCTTTCTTCTTCTTCACAGGGTCCGAGTTCGTGGATGCAGAGTGCAGTGCTGCGGTGTCGGGATCAAGATCACTGGGTGTCAGGAAATTAGTCTGCAGATGAAGCGATGAAGCACTGGTTTCCTGGAGGTGAGTATGTAGGAGAACGCCTGGTTTCAAAGGTAAGTAAACTGGTCCAAGCGGTGGTGAGCGTCATGTTGCATGTGAGGGCACAGTAACATGAAGCACTGGCCTTAAGGATGGAGCAGCTTATATAGCTGAGCTTCTGAAGCCACGCCCACCAGGTTCAACCTGCCTGCCACACCCTGCCACACCCGATGAGTCAGCACATGAAGACCAGGCCTAGGGAGCCACACCAGATGAGTCAGCACATGAGGATGTTTTCTGGAATAAAGGCTTTCAGCTCCTGGAAAGTTCTTGTAAAATAAAAGCACTCCTGCACTGAAATAAAGTAAAAGCACTCCTGCGCTGAAATAAAGCGTTCCTGATCACATCTCTATATGAGCCTGGCGCCAAAGGTGCCAGGACTGAGTCCAGCCAAGGCCCCTGTGTTTATCGGTCTCAAAGGGACATAAGTGAGTCAAGTGACCCCTTGCCCCCATCACTAGATGGTGTGGTTTTTGTGTTCTGGGGCCTGTGGCCATGACAGCCCCCAGAACACAAAAACCACATCATCTAGTGATGGGGGCAATGGGTCACTTGACTCTCTATGTCTAAATCCATGATTATTTAACAATACCTAGCAGTGTCTGAATGTTGCCTGCAGCAGTACTTTCATCGTTGGGTGACTAAGCTGGTTAGTATAGTAATTAATTGTAATAGTTCAAGGATACTCAGTGTCAACAAAAGGGAGAAATGGGTCGTACAATGTCACAAGGGGCCAATGGGCATTTGGAGAAGGACCAGGGGGACAGAACCACAATGTACCTCTTGTGCTGAAGTCGTTCTTGGTGCTCGACAGGGTCGAGTCAGTTTCAGGGCACTTTGCAGCTTCTGTAACAGAGTTCAAGACAGGAGACAGCTGCGGGTATCAGGCTGCAGGAGTTCGATGAGCAAAGCTGGACGGATGGCCGCAGGCTGCCCTACATGGCAGCTCAGGGTCAGAAATCGTTGTCTCAGTGCTAGTCGGCAGTTCTGAAGCACTGGTTGAGGCATCTCGGATGGCATTAGCGACTACAGCATAACAAAAGTCAGCGGAGGAGTTGGTTGCAGTTTGAAGGGCTCGACTGGCTCAAATGTTTCCTTTAAGGTGTACGTCAGTAGATGCTTGTCGATGCACTTCTTCTAGCTTCTTCATTGGGCTTGTGTCGGTCCTTTAAGGTGGGTTGCCCATAGTCGAGGAGAGTGTTGCAGGCAGCTGCCTTGTCCTTGGTTTAGTTCAGAGACTCTCTGGCACTTCTCATCTAGGAAGCTTGCTGCACAGCCTAGCAGGGCACAATGTGTGCTGGCTGGGTACTGGTTCTGGAGCTGCTGAAGGGTCCTTCTGGATTCATTATCTCCCTTTGTTCCCTGGGAGATGTTTAGGGGTGAGATCTTGCTTCCATCTTGGAAGTCCTGGCCTTCCTTCACTGGCGGAAGATGTAAGGCAGACTGTACCTTCATCCAGGGTCCAATGAAGAGTTCTTCTTGCTACTCCTTGCAAAGTCTTCAGATGATCTGCCCAAAATAGAGGCTCAACCCTCTTTTAAAGCCAAATAGACCACAGAGATTGGTGTAGGAGAAGCCTACCTTCATTGACCAATCATGGGACCCCACCAACAACCTCCTGTATGAATGAGGTCATAACCAGAGTGCTTTGCAAAAGAAAATGTAAAGGGGTGAAAACACGTCATACTAAGTCCCACCCATCTTTCTGTCTGTTGTGGATCAAAGGGTCTCTCTGGTCAATGGAGATCTCTGTGGTTCCTGATTAAAGCGGCAGGTCTCCCTTGAAGCTGGGGTGAGACCAGACTTTCTGCCTCCGTCAATCTACATGCTCGTACATTCTGAATGAAGAATCCCTGCGGGGATAAATACTGTAACACGCAGTCCCATACATGACTTTTCTCTGTCAATCGACACTGAAGGCGGGAACTGGCATCGGGTTGACACAGTACATATGAAAAGGTGTTGAGGGTTTCCTGCCTCCTTTGTTAGCCTCTGCAGCCAGACCCCATGTGGGGCTGTTTGAATTAAACTCTGATTAGTGTATGTGAAGCTGCCACCAGCAACTGAGCTAAACAAAAGGACAGGGTGCATCCATGGAGCCTTTGTTAGTTAATTAGGGTGGCCATGGCCGGGGAAAGTTTGGCCCTGCCCCTTCTGAGATGACATGGTATAATCCTGGTTGTCATATCGCAACTAAATATGACAGGGGGGACTGCACCTGTAGGCTGTGTCCCCACAAAGTACACAGGTCTATGTGTATGTCGTGCATTGAGCATAGGAAAATGTATGCGAATTAGCTCCACACATTTTTCGGCGGTTGATCTACCATCATTCGATTTCATTTAAAATTTCAAAAAAGCCCAGGTGTGTGCACACCCATCGTGCGGATGGTCAAATTCGTCACAGAATGACTGCTATGTATACTATGCTGCTATATTACAGGCTTGGAAGGTAAATATGGGGAACAACATCTACCATCTGTCCAGCAGTCTTTTCTCCAGAAAACAGAGTATTTTCAATCAGCAGAATTACCACCCGTGGTAAAACCTGGAAAGCCCACTGGAGACCAAAGGCACTCCACAATGTAGACTAACACTGCCACCCTGTCACTCATAATTTGGAGGATTGACCGTCAAAACGAGTGGTGATAAAGCTAAATAGAATTGGCAGATTAACCTCCATCAAATCCACCAAACTCTTAATGAGACACGAAGTGCCCACGCTGGAAACTGCCAGGTCTCACAATATAGAACTGGTTATAATTTCCAGATTTAATCGGTGTAGCTAGTGTAACAACCTAACTACACCCATGTTCAAAAGACTGAAACACAGAGGGAGATCCCTTGAAGTACTAGGTCTGAAATTCAGGTCCAAACTCGCAACAACTCAGAGAACAGAAAATACCCTCAAGAGGTTCAAAATTAATGTGAACATGTGTCTGCATGAACAGGGGATCTAGCTCATATATGGTCCCTATAAACACTTCTAAAGTCAATTGTTTGATATTGATTGATTGTTTTGTTATTTATTATGCACCTATACACAAGTGTTTCAAGGGACAACTAGGCAAGGGGAGGGCGGGGTGGAGAACAAGGGGAAGACAAGACAAACGATCTTACAATGCCTAGTGTCAGTTAGATCATGCAAGTGCGCAACAAGAAGTGCAGGGGAGAGGGTACAGGGGAAGTGCAACCAGAGCAGCAGCGCTCTGATTTAAGTGCAAGGAAGGCTGGGGCTACAGGGAGCAACCCAGCCAAGTAGTGCAACGTAAGCCAGGTGGCAGTGCAAGGTGGGCCAAGTCTCTAAGTGCAGGGGGACTGGTCGGGGGGCCTGGTGTTCACTAAGACCCAGAGGACACCAAGTAACCAGTCAGCAGATGGATGAAGGAGCAAGGGTAGGTTAGCAGGGGAGAGGGAGCGAGAAAGAGGAGGAGTAAAGGAAGATCTTGAGGAGCTTCCGATACTTAAGGACATCCGGCTCAAGACAGAGAGAGGCAGGGAGACTATTCCAGAGGGAGGCGCCTGCAGAGTAGAGATATTTACTCCCCATTCTCTGCTTGGAGAAACAACTGACCTGCAGAGAATTAGAGTTAGACGAGCGGAGGGCTCTAGAAGGAAGGTATTTATGAAGAGATTGTTGAGGTTAGTGAGGGTCACAACCCCAGAAAGCATTGTGGGCGATGAAGAGGGTCTTGAACTTGATCCTTGCAGCCACAGTGGAGGGATTTCAGGGCCAGAGAGATGCGGTCCCTGGACTTGAGGCCCAGGATAAATCTTGCGGTCCTGTTCTGGATGAGATGAAGAGGGTGAAGAGTAGAGTTAGGCAGATTGAGAAAGGGGCTGTTGCAATAGCCCAGCCTAGAGAGAACCAGAGCTCTGGAGACAGTGAGCTTATGGGGGAAGGTGAGAAAAGGGAGAATACTTCTGAGGAGGTGCAGCTGGAAATGGGCCTTCTTGGCAAGGTCCGTCATGTGGGGAGAGAAGGAGAGAGTGGAGTCTAAGATGACCCCAAGGTTTTTTGCCTTACAAGAGGGTGATGGGAGAGGGCCCAAGGAGGGTGGCCAGAGTGAGGGTGGAGAAGAGGGAGCAGGGTTCCCAATGAGAAGGATCTCAGTTTGGCATTAAGGCAGAGATCGTTAGAGGCGCACCATGCCTGCATAGCGGATAGAAAGTCAGGGATGAGAAAGGAGGAGGCAGAGGGCAGCCTGAAAGAGAGCTCTGTGTCATCCACAAAACACTGAAATTTAGAGGAAAAGGTAGAGATCAGGAGGTCCAAAGGGGCCAGATAGACATTGAAGAGCCAGGGTGAGGCGATAAAGCCTTGGGGAATACCCCATGTGGAGAGAGAGGTGTTGGAGAGAAAGGACCCAAGCTGAACCTGGGCAAGTCGGCCCAAGAGGAAGGAGGTCAGCCACACCAGGGCCTGATCTGTGATGCCCATGGTCTCTCAGAGATGATTAGTCAGAATGGTGTGGTTGACTATCAAATGCAGAGGAAAGATCAAGGATAATGAGGACAGAGGAAGAGCTGGAGTCAAGGTTAGAGAGCAGGTCTTCACGGATGTTCCGGAGAGCAGTTTCCATACCTCTGGCTGCTCTGAATCCAGACTGATGGTCAAGGTGACAACCAACAGATTCAGTGTGGAGGGTTAGCTCAGAGATAGCCAACTTCTCCAGGAGTTTACCCAGGGAAAAGGTGATAGAGATCAGACAATAGTTTGACGGAATGGAGGGTTCGGCAGAAGGCTTATTTAATAGCGCACAAGGGAGTTCTTGAGAAGAGAAGGGAAAGAACCAGTGACGAATGAGTGATCACAGGAATTAGCCAAGGCTGGAGCAAAAGAGACAATGTTGTCCTTAATGGTTCTGGAGGAGCAGGGGGTCACCTGTTTGGATGAGACTTTGATAGACCCAACTTGTCTAGGAATATCATCAGGTGTTACTGGAGAGAGGGAGGAGAGAAGGAAGGGAGGAGGACGGCCAAGGAGGGCCTGAGAGAGGTAGAGTGTGATAGAGGAGAAGAAGAGGGGTGTACTGACAGGATGTCCTGGGTTTTAGTGGTGAAATGAGAAACCAGAGCCATGCAGAGGGCCTGGGATGGGCGTAAAAGAGATAGATACTGCAGTAGGATTAGCCAGCTCCTTGCAGATTTTGAAAGGTTTGGCAGTGCTGTTAGAGGCCACAGCGATGCAGGCTTGAATATGAGCCCTCTTCTTAGAGAAGATGGAGAGTGTGTATTGCCTTTGGAGCAGACGGCAGGCCAGTTTGTCAGAGGGTGTGTCTGATGCCCGCCACTTCCACTCGCCAGATCGGAGTCGAACAAAGAGTTCCAGGTGGTGGCAAGCTTCAGGCAGATCCTCATGACAGGGGCAAGGATATCCAGAGTGTTAGAGATCAAAAGGTTTAGGTTGGAAAGGTCTGTGTCAGAGTGGGAGTCAGCCGCAGGAGTAGGTGGGAGAAAGAAAGTGGAGGCAAAGGCGGCCACTGACACTTGCTTCGTAGGTCGAATGGCCGTGGAGGAAGGTGGCAGTGAGAGAGCGATCTCTGAAGAGATGAGAACACCCAAGGTGTGTCCAGCTGAGTGTGTCGGACCAGTGGATAGAATGGAAAGGGAAAGAGAGTCGCATAGGTTGCGGAAAAGCCCAGAAGAGGGATCTGGGGAGTCTAGGTGGTTGTTGAGATCCCTAAGGAGGAGAAGCTGAGAGGCAGAGGAAAGGAAAGGGAAGGTTAGGTTAGCCCATTCAGAGAGGAAGAGGGTGACCTGGCCAAGTGGCCTGTAGATGGCGGCCAAGGTCAGAGAGAGGCGGGAGAGATAGAGAGCTCGCAAACCAGGCACTCAAAGCAGGAATATGTCTGAGTGGGGATAATGGAAGCAGGGATCCACTCAGGAAAGATCAGGGCTGCTCCACATCTGGGCCTGGGTTCAGAGAGTAGTGTGTCAAAACTTGTAACAGAGCTGGCCTTAAACCATGTCTCGGTAAGAGCGAGAACATTCAGGTCCAGGAGGTCAAAGAGAGGGCAGATGTCAGAGAAGTGTTTGACAGCAGAGCGAGAATTGAGAGTAGCCCTGTTAAGCAGTTTCTCACTTTTGAAAGACTTCCAGGGAGGGGTACAAGAGAGAGGAGTACCCATTGGAAGTGGCAGAGGAGCCAAAGAGGTGGAAGGAGCAGGCAGCAGAGGAGCCAGAGAGGTGGTGGATGGCAAGGAAACCAGAGGGGTGGAGGCTGTATGTGGCAAGATAGCCATGGGAGAGGTGGCTGGCAAGGGAGCCAGAAAAGCAGTAGATGGCAGGGAAGTCAGGGAGGTGGATGGCAGAGGTGGCTGAGGGGCCAGAGAGCTAGTAGTTGGAAAATGAGCCAGAGAGGCCAAAAAGGGAGGTGGCAGAGGAGCCAGAGAAGTGGTAGAAGGAGCAGCAAGAGAAGGAAGGAAGTTGATGAGGCAAGAGAGGCGCCTATGAAATAGTAGGAGATTGGGCTGAGGCAGTTTTGTGGGATGCAGTAATGGCTGCGCCCTCCACCCCTCACCTTTCTTACCTTGCGGTCGCTGCTGGTTGACGGGTGCACTGCATGCTCGCCACCTTTGTCGCCAAACACCTGCATCACACAACACCTCGCCCTTGGCCTGCATGGCCTTTGCCGCATAGGGTTTGATCCTCAGCTCTTAAAAGTTCGGAAGCATCGACATAGCACAACGTGCAATGTATCGATGGGCACAGGGCCAGTCTTTGCATCAGGCCGTGCAGGCGATTTTCCTGAGGTGCCTGGCTCTAGGGGGCGCCTGTCCAACTCCTCCAAAAGGGCCCTGACACCCCCAGAATTGCATGATGCTTGAGGCTGCACCATTGATATGATATGATATGATTGTTTATTTATATAGTGCCTATACACTATGTGTTTCAAAGCGCTTCAAAGCAAGGGAGGGAACAAGGGAAAATACAACCACATTCTTACAGGTCATGAACAGTAGGGATGTGAAATTAACTGTTGTACTCGGCCTGACGACATTTCAGATAGTGCAAGAGCTAAGACATAGATTAGGAAGGGAGGGGGAGAGTGGGAAGGAAATGGAAACAGACAGGTGACTACCGTACTAGGCCTGACAACATTTCTGGTAGAGCCGGAGAAAAACAAAAGGTGAGGGAGAGGGGTGCAGAAAGGGAGGGGAGGAACAAAACAAGCGACTATCATACTAGGCCTGACAACATTTCAGATAGTGCTGGAGGTGTGGTGGGGAGGAAAAAAACAGTAATGGGAGGGTGGAGGAAACAGACGAGGTTGCTATCATATTAGGTCCAGGGACAATTCTGATACAGTAAGTGCATAGAAGAAAGTAAGGGGAGGAGATAGGAAAAGGGAGAAGGGAAAGGAGGAGAGAAAAGAGAGTAAGCAGTCAAAAAGAGTGGAGGAGCAAGAGTGGAGAGCGAATACAATTGCAGAAGTCATTAGTAATACATAATGTTGCAAGCCAGGATACAAGATGAAGATGGGAACAGCATGATTCAGGGCCACCATGAGTACAAGATGCAAAGGAAGTCCAGCATGAGAGTTGAGAAAGAGTGACGCACCGTGAATGAATGAAGTCCATAAAAGTCAAATCCAGCATTGGCCACAAGACAGTGATGGTGAAGGAAGGCACCAGGTGGGCGGGGCTTGCTAAGTGGTGAAAAAAAGCGGCAAGCAGGAAGGCACCAATTGGGCGGGGCTTGCTAAGTGGTGAAAAAGAGCGGGAAGCAGGAAGGCACCAGGTGGGTGGGGCTTGCTAACTGGTGAAAAAGAGCAGCAGGCAGGAAGGTACCAGGTGGGCGGGGCTTAGGCCAGGTGACCTAGATTCACTTTGCACCTGCTCCCCATCTGCAAAGGAAAAGAAGCTGGAGGGCTCCTTAAGTAGGGAAACAGAGCGGCAAGCAGGAAGGCACCAGGTGGGCGTGGCTTGCTAAGTGGTGAAAAAGAGCGGGAAGCAGGAAGGCTTGTGCTAAAGTTGAGTACTCTACGTTACTACCTACCTACAAAAAAACAAAGTGCTACTAGAAAGCAGACTGAGTGGGAAAATCCAGGTTAGCAGTGCACCTGGGGTTTCCATGGCATAATTATGATCCTAGTGAAAAGCAGCATTTGTTGCTTATCAGTGGCATCGCCAGGAATTAAATTTAGGAGGGGCACAGAGGGGGCCACAGACAAAAGTATGGGGGGCACAGACAAAAGTAGGGGGGCGCCTATAAAAGAGCAATGTGTGACTCAGAAGTACTCCTTCAGAGAATCTTTTGTGCACACCAGATACCACACCCCTTTTGTGCACCTGCCCTCCCATTAGAATGTAGGCAATAAACCATTAAGTCACTAATGACTAACATTAGTGGTTTTGTGCGCTACATTCTAATTGGAGGGGCTGCTCTTGGCTGCAGAGTGACTTAACAGCTCTTCATTGTTGTGCGGCAGCAGTGATTGTGGCCCTGTGTGTGTTCTATGCTCGTGGACACAGCACTGCAGATAGTGCAGAGAAGGTAACCTAGCTGAAATAGGGGGAAAACAAAGGGGGCACAGGATTTCAAAGGAGCCCAGCCCCCCCCCCATCCTCCCTCCTACCGACGCCACTGTTGCCTATCAGTTCTTCAGGGCCGAACCAGGCCTAACCACATGTTCCTCCTCCAGAGCGCATGCGCTGCAGTCGGAGGGTGATTATTTAGCTGGCTGGGCTTTTCAGTCAGCTGATACTTCATCCAAACAGCAGCGACCGGACATTCTGAAGAGATTAATCGTCATCAGGCTTGGAGGATCAAGACCCAGTCAGAGGAGCAGCAGGTCCAGTCAGGGCAGGACTCGGGAGGAGGCCAAGTCCCAGTGAAGCCGTCTACCAAGAGTGACACTAGCCGGAGCTGATGGGATTGTGCTCAGGAAATACACAATACAGTGTTTATTGATTGGGTAAGATTTTGGTTGCACCCCACGATCCCTCTCGTCCATACAAACATAAAATAATATAACACAATGTATAATCCATAATGCTACTGGGCTTCCATTCCAAATGTTGCAGACTGCAAATGCATTGGTATCACAATCACACAAAAATTAAGCCTGTGTCGTGTGGGACATTGGTCTGCAGATTTCTCACCTTGTGTTGTGTCAGATGTTGTCTGCCTGGAGTGAAATAAAGACTAAGTGTTGTATGCAAAGCCATTCATGCTTCTGTAATGTAAGTATGTGACATCACTGAAAATAAGGCCATCCCTTTAGCCAGGATTGTGCTCAGGAAATACACAATCCGGTGTTTGATTGTGTAAGATTTAGGTTGTACTCCACAATCCATCCCCTCCATAAGAGCATAAAATATTACACAGTGTATTCCGTACTGCCAGTGCCATTGGCAATGGTCTTCCATTCCAAACAGTGCATATCAGTAATGACACATCAAATTAAGCCTCAGGAAGGGCTGAAATTGCGGGTGCAGATCTCTAACCTTGTGTTGTGTGGGACGTTGTTTCTCCGGTCCTGGCAGGCTGCCACCCACTCCCCCTCTCGTCCTACTTCACCCCACTAGCCTGACAAATTGTTTCTGTGCCCCTGTCGCCAAACCAACTGAGCTGAGAACTTACTGCACAAATAGCCGGTAGGTAGTGTTATGTCCGGGTGATTATTCCGACAGTACAATGTTTGGAATCTCAAAATTAAAAAGCAGTATTAAAAGCACTGTGTTAGTCCCCTAAAGCAGGGTTTTGCTCGAATCTTACAGCACAGGCAGACACAGCTGCATACATCGGATGTACCACAAGTGGCGACAAACAAACTACATTCATTATTGTCCTTGGAGGTATGCAATATTCTACCGAGCTAAACTCAGCCTCACCTTTCCCAGCCTGGGCCTCTTGTTTTAGTTACAGTTTTACCAGCAAGCAAGACGATGGTGTAACACTTGTCTTCTGCAGTGAGTACATTATAGGTTGGAGTGTCATATTATCTAGGTGCTGTAATGGTTCCCCCACAGCGGGACGAGAACGTGGAACAGAACAGAGGCACTTTTAATGTCTTCCTCATCAGAGATATCATGTATGCTATGCATGTAATTTATGTAAATGGTAATTTTTAAATCATACTCCAGTGATGTGATAGAAAGGCCCAGTGTAAATTTTCACTAGTACAGAAGGTAAATGGGCCCCCTGTGGCATCACGCAGATGAGTGAGTCAAGGGAACTAGTTCTGTGCCGAGATTTATTTCAGGCAGGCAGGCAAGATCTGAACTCTCAGGATAGGAGACTGGCCTCTGGGTCATGGCACTTCTTTAGATATGAAGCTTTTAAGAACACTGCAAAAGAGGGCAGTGAACTGTGGTTTCTGAGGCCTCTGTAGTTTACATGGGTGGTGAATGAAGGTTGAAGGACTGCATACCGAGCAAAGGCTCATGTAGTTGAGTACAGGGACGCTGTCAGGGCCTTTCAACCTTTTCAAATGAAAGGGTTCTTGGGCCTCAGGGGGCCCCCAGCAACTGTCCCCGAGTTGCTAGTCAGCAGTCTTGCAATATATTCATTTCTAAACCTGTGTTTTCTCTTCCCACAGGTTATACAGAAGTGTTATCACCTCAGTGCCTTCTAACACTGGTTCCTCCACATCAGCCATTTGCTGACAAAGAAGGGTTTAGAGCTCTTTAGTGGGCATTTAGTGTTTAAGCTCCCTAGAGGCTGACCACTTCATGATAATCAGTGTCTATTAACCTTGTCTTTGCCACCATTGTAATGTATGCACCCCAGGGGTGCTGCAGACTTTTTTCACTCTTAGCAGGGGACCCACAACCATCATGTTGAAATGGGCCCTCATAAATCTTCTGCCAGGCCTGCTTGAGTAGAGTGGTCACCAATCTACAGTGTGGATGCCTCTATTTTGTAATGGGTTGACTACACCTTGTACGAGAGCAGGGTGTTCGGTAGGGAAGTTTCACAAATAAAGTCATGATAATGATATGTTGTTTATATAGAGCTTTCACCAAAACACTTTACATAGAACATATACAATATCACCCAACCAAAGTTGGTACTCTAAAAGCTGATGTATACATGAAACAAAATAACATGAAGGAGCCTTTTTTTAATAGCATACACCATGCAGGCCAACGTATCTATTCCAGTTAAGGGATGATAGGCCAGTCCGCTTTTAACATTGCATTCTGGGACTTGTCGTCCTGGATTTCCCTATTATAAATCCAGGACGACAGGTCCCAGAATTCAAAGTTAAATCCAGGACTGCGCTAGCAGTGCTCTAATAGAATGGATAATGTTGGCATGTATGGTACAGTATGAACTGAATAACTTCTAGGCTCTTCAGAATTTGTCAGATAAATCACAGTGATATAAAATGACGTGTCTAGGCCCACACACTTTACAGTGAAGCTGGCATTTGAGACCAGTCTGTAACTTAGGCACGTAAGCACATGTTCTCATATCTAATTGTGAGAAATGTGTGCTTATGCTTGGAATTTGCAATGTCAAATTCAAGAAAAGTAACTTTTTGGACACATAATAGAGGCAACATTCTAAGACTAGTATCAAATGTATGCATTTTGTATTACATTTCCGTTTAGTTCTTTATTGAGTGCCCCATTAACAACATTTGTAACAAACAATTTTTGTTGTCATTTTTTTGTGGGGCACCAATAATGCTTCCCGCCTGGGGTGCAATCTGGTCTAAGACCGGCCCTGGATGGGCAGCTTCTAATGCAGTCCTGCATCGCACATTACCGCTCCCTTGGCCTGCATGGGCTTTTACATTGAGTTCCATGAGTTCTATTGTATTAGGTTAATGTAAAGTATATATTTGTACAATATTAGTCAATGAAATAACTGTGACATATAATAAACTAGTATTGCCAATGCCAATAGTTTTGGCGTTTACTGAAGTTATTTGCATTTTGTATTTCTAGGTACCAGGGTGCAAGGAAGAGGGTGCAAACAATTAAAGGAGGATGGGCTAAGGGGCGCAGGTCTGCAAGAGAATGAAAAGGAAGGAGAATAGAGTAATAGCCTAGTATCAAATAACTGTAGCAAGGGAAATGGAAAGCCAGGCGCCTGACTTGCTGCTTACAAAGCTGCTGATTGAAGCAAATATTGTTGGGGAATTTCTGAAGTGCTGTACATAGCACATATTCACATACAATTATCATCCAAACCATAGTCAGTACTAATTTATCAACTGTGTAAAACTGAAAAGCTCAGTTTTCCTTGCCAGGGTCTGAACCTGAGACCTGCTGATCTCCCACACATCGCTGCAGCAACCGCTCAACCCACTGAGCTAGCTATCTCATCTCTGTAACAAAACCCAGCTTTTCCCAAACCCATTGCATAACCTACGGACACCAACTGTGTTCAGGTCTTTCAAACACATCGCTCCAGTAAGCACTTACACCACTGACCTATCTTACTCCTTTAAATAACTCTGCTGTTCCCAAACACGCCAGCACATAACCTGCGGGCACCCTGGTATTTTCCACCTGGGAGTAAAAATATTTTGTGTGTCCAGTGCTGTAAAATACACACCTGTAACCATGAGCAATCTCTTGACTCATAAATCTATGCTTCTTGTGGCAGTCCTCCACAAGAAAGACACTAATTTGGTGCCGTACATCAGCGCCAATTTTAGGCAGTTCCGAAAGTGAAGGAGTACCACAAGAATTGGCATGCAAAATTCCTAATACTGAAAGTGCCGGTTGCTAGGTCGGTTTTCAGCCCTTCCTTGCAAACCGGCACACATATTCCGAAAGTGGCGCATTCATTCCAACTTTGGAAGAATGCGCCACCTTCAGAATAGGTCTTAAGTACCAAAAAGGTATACCTAACGCTTTCAGCAACCTTTTCGGTACTTCACCTTGATCAGAATCGAGCCCTCAGGGCCTGATTCTGATGTTGGCACAGTGAGCATGCTAAAGAGCACAAATCACTGTGCCAAATCTGGACGCCCAGGCTCCACCACTATTCTCAAGTGGGCCTGGGCACCCTCGTAGTGCACAACAGTGCACCACCTTCATTGTGCCTGTTTCTGTCTACAAAGGGTGCAATGGAAAAATCTCGGCAGCACTTTCCTTAAATAACGGAATAATCATTATTTTATTAAAGTAATGTGAGAACACGGGTATACATGAGCACTTTCCTTAAATAATTACATATTCGTTATTTAACGAATGTGCTGCCAAGAACACAACGGCACCCGTAGAGAATATTTGTTAGATTTACAATCGCGATAAACCCTGTCTCTCACCTGCATGCTAGCTCTACCTCCCATTCCATGCTGCGGTACTCTGGCAGAAGGAGGGATTTTTCCCTCCTTCCGCCAGAGTACCGCCGCATGGAATGGGACATTTAAAGAATGTCATTGTGAAGCAGAAACATTTTCTTTGTGCTGTTTTTTTGCAGCACATTTATTTTTGAGTTTGAGGTAGTGCTGGTATGCAGGTGAGAGACAGGGTTCAATGCAATTGTAAATGTAACCAATATCCAGTGTCCACCCATCCCACCCCCCCAAACACTGATCTTTAATCACCCACCTGCAATGCGACCGGCACTCCCCCACAATACCGGCACCTAAATGGTACCGTATATGTGCGCCACTTTAACGCACATTAAAAAGTGGAGGAGTGCCGCATGAATACCCGTCTTAAATGGCAGGTATCACATGTGGCGGTTGCTAGGTTGGTTCCCCACCCATCCTAGCAACCGCCACATGTATTCCGAAAGTGGCGCATTCATACCGAATTCGGAAGAATGCGCCACCTTCAGAATAGGTATTAAGTACCAAAAAGGTTGTTAACACTTTTTACGACCTTTTCGGTACTTAACACCCCCTGAGACTCGGGCCATCAGGCCTCGATTCATTCTCATTTTGCCGCAGTGAGCATGCTAAATAGCACGAGTCACTGCGCCATTTCTTGACGTCCAGGCACCACTGCTATTCTTATGTGGGCCCTTGCGTCTGCTGCCAATCTGCCTGTTTCTTGCTGTAATGGGCGGCTTGGAGGGATTCGTTATTTAACAAAACTGTTGCTGAGGGCATAACAATTGCATGTGCACTCGGCCTGGCAAGAGGGTGGGGAAATCTCTAAAGTCCCGGCATTGTGGGGTAATTGTAAGTGGGTAATACCTTAAATGGCCCACATTTATTTTTTTAAACATCACAACAGGACCTCAGTGCACTTCAGTGTGCATTGTGCATTATCACATTTGATTTTTTGAAGGGCTATCAGGAAAGCAGTGCAGTAGAGTGGGCTCTGGGCAAGTAAAGGTGTGAGGGATTTGAGCGCAGGGGTCCCTGTGAAATTAACAAGGAGTATAGGGGAGTCCACGGAATGAGGCCAAACAGTACAATGGGGAGAGACAGTGGTGTACTGTACCATGACGGATACTTACACAACAGATGTGGATGTTCAAAGTGGAGGACGTTAGGGAAAGGCAAAGTTCAGTGAGGTGGCCTGGCATATCCTAGCGGATGAGGTGATAGCCCACGAAGCCGTGCAATTTGGTGTATTGGCTCTCCGAACCCCTCTTTCAGAAAAGAACAAGCTGTGGGACACCATCGCTGTTAAAGTCAATGCGGTATCCAACACCTTGCGCACTGTGGAAGAGTTGAAGAAAAGGTGGCACGATGTTTGAGGCAGGGTTCGAGAAAAATATGTGGAAAGGAAGGAGCACAGTAAGGCCACTGGAGGTGGTTCTCTGTACGACCCAATCTAGTCATCGGCCGAACTGAAGGTGCTTGCTGTCATGGATGCCGGTAGCCTTGAGGGCCTGGAAGGCATGGATACTCTGAGCAGCATTGGTAAGTGCAATATCTTGAGGTTCTTTCACCACTTTTTATATAGAGAATTTTGTTGCATGGCAGTTGGGGAAATGTTATGCGTGCAAACCGTATTGATGGTGGTCAGTCAATTCTTTTGGGGGTTTGGGGAGGTGTGAATATACATTAGTCTGGTCAAACCAGAACGTTACCTGCATGTAGTTTCCAACATGAAAGAAGTCGTAGATGCCTACAAGTTTGCAGTAATCTCACTTTCTGATGCCAATGGAGCAATGAGGCCTGATATGTGTCTTGTTGTCTTGCTTTGTGTAGGTCCCTCACTGACAGGCCATATGTGTGTGGAGCCCGTGGCACAGTAAGTCAAAAGAGTGCCTCAAGAAGAGCAGGATGTCACTGTGTCACAAGAACAGCAGGGTGATACTGACATTGTACATTATGAACACTTTGATGATTGCAGCGATGCACAAAATATTGTCCATTTACTTCCGGAAGTGCCCATGCAACAAACAATGGTTGAAGACACCCGCCTCACCCATACACAGGAGGAAGAGGCCAGTGGTATAACAACTGGCCAGGGCCTACAAGATGATGGGCGTTTACTTGCTTGCACTGAAAAGCAGACCGCTGCACGGAAGCATATTCGAGGTTAGTTGAAAAGTGAACTGGACACTCTCAAGAAAGGGAATTTGGTGGCACATGGCGACATGCATGCTGTCGCAGGAACATTGAGTAACATACAAGGTGATATCGGTAAACTGCGTGCATCTGTTGATCGTGTGGCAAGTGCTGCGGCCAAGAGTGCAGAAATGCAACGTCAACTTGCAAAGGAAAATGCAGAGATCATGCGCGCCCATGAAGGAGGCCGTCCAAATGTCCTCGGCCGCTGCCAAAGCAAACGCATTGTGCTTAAAAACTCTCACTGACTTATGACAAGTACAGGAAAAGGAGTACAACCTGCTGACAGCCATCATGGCTCTCCCTGTCACTGAAGACGAGAGTGTTGTAGGGCTATAATGTGATGCACCCACTACCCATAAAGAGTGTGCAGGCCGCAGCGTGAGTGTAGGAGAAAACAACTTAAAAAGTGACACTACCAGCTCCAGTAGGTTAATGTTTTAAGTTTTACGGTTCAGTTGCATGGAGATGTGGTGGTCTTCTGTGAATACCTATGTTTATTTACATAAATAACGTATCCGATTGAGGTGTTTGCACTGGCACATATTGAGATGTATATGAACGACATATGTTCATTGCACTTCGCAGATTGTTTAAGCATGTTATTGCAAAGTATTGAATGTTGAGAATTAGATATGGAATCCTACGCACCTTCAATGTCACAGTGCGAAGATTTGTCGCTGTGTGCACACCGGTGCATAAACATTGTTTGAAGATGCAAACGTTATACGAATGTGTTTGCCTTTTATTATACAAGTTGCATGCATAGAAAACTGCACAGGGACATCCCATACGATATTTAATAAGCACCTTACTAATGACATGGTTGCATAAATGGGTATTACATGAGCAAATTCTCAATGACATTACGGCGAACATCACTGCCTTCAGCCGCATACTCCTCATTGAATATGGGGTCCTGGTCTTCCTCCTCTGAAACTCCATTTGCTGGTTCTGATAATCTGCAGCGATTTGCTAAATTGTGTAGCATGCAGCAAAATGTAATCATTTTACATACTTTCTCTGGAGCGTACATAAGGTCCCCTCTAGACACATGCAAGCACCAAAAGCAACTTTTCAAAAGTCCAAAAGTACGTTCTATTGTGTTCCTTGTTTTGATATGTGCTGCATTATATTTCTGTTCTGTTCAGCAGCACTGTGTGGATTAAAAATTGGGGTCATGAGCCACGGCTTCAGTGGGTATGCGCCATCGCCAAGCAGCCAGCTTTGGTCTGCAGACATGGTAGTCATCACCACAGGCAGGTTACTGCTGCGTAAAATATATGAATCATGTGCAGAACCTGGAAAATTACCATAGCAATGAGTTATTTGCAAGTCTGTACTACATGTCATCTGTATGCTGGGACGTCATTTATGGGTCGCCAGGTGTCACGATTGCGACCCCTGAGGTCTCCCTTGCTACCCCTAAAATTACAAATTGAAGCTCCTGGCCTGTGGCCAATGCCATGTGCCTCTTTGTTTCTAGAGTGGCTGGCTTTCTTGTTCAGGCTTCTTAAAAAAAACAGGGGGTTCCACAAGTATAACACTTTGAGTAGTGACCCTAAATAAGAAAGAATAGGAACGACAAAAAAATGTGTCTTTCTGGAATTCTAAATAATAATTGCTAGCCTCATTAAAGGTTTATTTCAAGCACCCTTCAGGGGGTGAGTCACTGATTTAGTTTGTTCTTAAACACCTCAAATTCACAATGCAGACAAAATCCTCCAGAAAGCATTTAGAGTAGAATAAGCATCCATTTCGGACCATGTATTTTGCTTTTCGCAAGTTGCAGTTAAAGCATGTTTTTTTCTGCCGGTATATATGATGATCCATTCTTGTACGAAATGTATATCACGTTAGTGATTATTGTAACCATATTTTTCATAGTATACTTGGAAACAATGTTATGTGATGCCACTTCATGTTTTGTCAAGGGGTAAACAGTTGTTTTCTATCGCTTCCCGCGATGTCACTTCGTGCTGGGGTCAAAAGACATCACTTCCTGTGATGTCATCAGAGGTCAAGGGTCATGTGATGTCACTTCTGCTACCCCAGGCATTTTGGTGAAATGACGTCCCCTGTCTGAATGTTAAGGGAATAGAGCATTTTCCTGTTCCTGAACATTTGGTCCCTTGCACATCAGGGGTACTATGCGGACATGTGTACAATCAATTGCCCCAACAACGTTAGGAAAGCCAGCTATTGCAAAGAACCTGCACTTCACGCTGGCCAACTCTACTGCAGTATGTGGGAAATTAATGAATTTAGAAATTTGTTGCAAGATCACCTGCAACATTTTACAAAAAGCAGGTTGTGACAGCCCTGCTTGATGTGGCTACAGTCCCCTAGTATGACCCACTGGCCCAAAAATGAAGAACTGCAAGTACTTTCACAACTAGTGGGATGGTTGTGGCCTTATTAGTGGCTGCTTCCAAATCCCACTATATCAGCTCTACCAAGTAGAAAATGACTCCAGCGTCCAGTCTGTACAGACGAATTACATCTTCAGCTGACATGTTAAATACATTCACCCGAGTTCGATATATGCGTTGTTTATTTCTCTGCCTCCTTTCTCGTCTGCCCTGCTGCTCTTCACATCGTACGTTTCCCTCAGATACAGCCTGATCACGACTTGGGCGTTACCGCCGGCAGTATTACCGCCGGCGGTAATAGCCCTACCGCCGAACTCCCCGGCACTAATAGCACCGGATCACAAGTTCGGCGGTAAAGTAATTCCCCATTCCCCATTGAGCCCATTCGGGAATGCCCCATTCCCCATTGGGCTCAATGGGGAATTTTCGCGCTCTTACCGCCGGCGGATTTCCCGCCGGCGGTAATAGCGCAAATGTTTCAGCGGATTTCCCCCCAGCTCAGAGCTGATTCGTCAGACCCTTAAATCCAGCGGTATTAGTGCTACCGCCGGATTTAAGGGTTACCGCCGAAGTCATGATCAGGCCCACATTCATCAGTGGTTGCTGTCCTTCGTTGTTGGCATGCCTACGTCAAATTGATAAATAGGCAGCCGCAGTACCTGCCATCTGTCCAGACCAACAAGTACACTGAAGTGCACGACAAAGGGACAGACTGTGGGTTGTTGTCACACTTCCAAGCAAAGGTGTCTTTGGACCCACACATAAAACATGACACATAAGACTTGTGTGAAGCTGGACTTGTGGTGGGGGTTAAAAAAACATTTTGAAAAATGAAACACCAATGCAACACATGCAGCAGAAGAAGTGCTGCCCGACAACAAGGCAGTTTTTTATGTGGTGTACCCCTTTGTGCTCTTCCTTGCCAACTTTCAAAAGGGGTGCAAAATCACAGATATCTTTGCTTAAATATGAACCTTGCATCCAGCTACATACTAGTGGGTGCTGTACACCAACACATGAGACACATTGCCTGCTTTGGATGGCTGTATTGCCCTAAGAAGATAATGCTGCCTCACACAACTCATAACTGTCATCACTTCCAAGATCCGCTGCGGTATCCACACTGCGTGCATACCTTGAGGCTACTTACCACCACCCCACCATTATGGGTTGGCCTCACATCTATTTCCCTGTAAAAAAAAAAAAGGACAGTACTTAAAAATACTAACCCTTTACCATGAGCAGTCTCTTCTTGTGGCACTCCTCCTGTATGACACCAATTTGGTACCGTACTTTGGCGCCAATTTCACACACTTACGAAATTGTAGGAGTGTCACAAGAATACCCATGCAAAACGACAGATAACTAGGTCCGTTTTTTGCCCTTCCTAGCAACCGGCACCCATACTCCGAAAGTGGCGCATTCAGTCGGACTTCGGAAGAATGCCCCATCTTCAGAATGTGTGTTCATTACCGAAATATTGTTACCACTTTTTACGACATTTTCAGTAATTAACACCCATTTAAGAATTGGGCCCTCAGTGTCTTGTGGCCAAAATATTTATATTAATTAAAAATGTTACGCATTTCACAGATGTCTACGACTTGAAGCGACAGAAAGGTAGACCACGGATTTGTTTTGAAAGGCTTAAAGTACGTCAAAAAATGTCAAAAGACAGTGCATTGCACTTCATCCCTAACCTCTCCTTATTAGGAGACTTGCATAATCCCAACAGCCACATTAAAATGCCCTGCAACGTTGAAAGAACACATTTGCAGCGACATTGCTCCGGATAAAGAGCGATCATTGTGTATGAAAAATTCATTTTAGAACTGCGGGTCTAAAACAATTGACATTACAACTAGAACTTTAATAGTGTAACAGTAAAAAAAAGGCAGTAGGGCAGTTCTGTAAGACTTGCAATATATTTGCCGGAGAAGCACTTTAAATGTGTAAATATTATTCTCAATCGTAGCCATTAAAATGAATTACAGGCATGCAGAATAAGGCAATTGCTTTAACAAAAAAGCTGGATGAAATTGCTGGGAGCCAGGTAGCTTTGTTTGTAGTCTATGAGAGCATGGCTCGCTTGACAGCAACAGCTCCTCAGCACATTCACAGAACTATTTCACAAAATGAAGTCTGTGGGTTCAGTATTTGTATAAAAAGAGCATTAGTACAAAAACTAGCAGGCGTTTAAAAGTATAACGGGTCATATTCAAGAGTCAAACGTTAGTAGCTTTCCTCTTCCGTGGAAATTTGGTTTGAAGTATGCTATGTATCCCGTGTTCCCCAAATACAGCACTGCCTTTCTAAGCGATGGTTGATAGCCAGAAAGTGTGTTTAGCTCTGGGCTTCACATCAATATTTCGATCCATGAGGGTAAACGTGTCCCCCAACTTTAACTTTCTCCTTTGGTATTGCTCCTAGTTACCTTGGATCACGAATTAGGAGACTGACTTACAGGCGAATGCTGCGGTCCAATAACAAGTAGCTGCTACTGCAACCGTGCTTCAAACTTAAGAGATTTGGAGATTTGAGCTTTAATGCCTGGGTTCCAAGGGTCTGGAATTATCTTCCCCATTCTATCAGGCAGCTTCCGTCGATTGGCCAATTCAGGAAAGCTCTATAAACTCACCTGTTCGATGGTGGAGATACTTAGGTCTCTATTTTTCGGTTTGTATTTTCTGTGAGCGCTCTGAGGCCTGCGGGCTAGTTGGCCCTTAATAAAAATTCCTTAGAATAGAATAGAATAGAACTTCCATGAAAAATGAGGGTGGTGTATTGCTCCACGCTTGGGTCTCTTTTTTTCTGTTTGTATTTTCTGTGAGCGCTCTGAGGCCTGCGGGCGAGTTGGCCCTTAATAAAAATTCCTCAGAAGAGAATAGAATAGAACTTCCATGAAAAATGAGGGCGTGTATTGCTCCACATTTGGGTTTAGCTCTTATAACGTTACAGGTCCACACAGTCACGGTTTTAGCGCTCGAAACGGGGCAGTTCACCTCTTTCTTCATACAGGGTTGAAACTGGAATTTTCTAAGCAATGATCGTGCTCCCTACCTCCCATTTATAAAGGCAGATGTTTTAGGGACTAATTCCTATATAGACAATAGCGAAGGCAAATCATTCCACTTGTAATCCTGTCGATGAGGGACAGTGGCAAAATAGATCGTTACATGAGGATCTGTCACTGTGCAATGAGGTGACAAGTCATCTCCCCAATAAAACCCATTAGAGGGGAGGTAAAGCAGCAGCAAACAATGGCAGTGGTATTCCCGGGACTTGCACAAGGTTCTGTACTCCGGAGACCCCGGGCCGGCCCATAGAGCCAAGGTTTGCTCCAAAGTACTTTAAGGCGAGATAGCTGCACCCTTGAGATGGATGGGGGTGCAGATGCATTACACCAACACCAATCAATAAGGACAACTCAATGGTTTGGCAAAGGGAGTTCAGTTTAATGACAAGTACAAAAAACGGGGAGTCATGGAAATCAGCAGTGATGCGATCATCCTTCTCGCTTCAATTCCAATGAACTTCATACAAATCCTAGCGTTTATACTGAAGACTCATCATAATTGATGTATAAGACTCAAAAGGTAATATGCAATTCTATTGGTTAGGAAAAGGTAACTTTAATATAGGTACTATATCTGTATACGGTAACAGAGTAAGGGGATTGGGTAAACACTGTCAGGTGAGCGTCTAAGCCCTACCTTCAAAAATGACTACTGTAGACGTCACTAAAAGTACAACGTCCCATTGGTTCTACTAACTTTTGGACCCTAGATTATTTAGTCCATTGTGATTGGGTTGGCACCAACCCCATGCATACATTTCCACTTTGCTGAGCAGCACGCAGAATGGTCAGCTAGGTGCAGGGTGCCCCCTAGTTACCCAGCCTTCCTCCAATTAAGGTTACAATCAATCATCACTTCAGCAACTATGTGTCAATTATTTTACTGTGGTTGGCCTCAAAACTGCATCTTCTGTCTGGAAAAGTTCTGATATCTCTTCCTGGGTGGATGCCAAGCGTAGGTGTGAGCCTGTGCTTCTCGTCACTCAACTGGTCATGTGCTTCCCACACCGTGAATTTGTCTAGTTTCTCTTAATTTGTGCCTATGCCTCCTTATCTTGACCTTTCAGAGACAGGATATTCTGTTCTTAAGTTTCAATTATATGTAGCTACTGTTCGTTCCTTCTATTGGTATGACCTTGGCTCTCCTGGCACGAGTTGCATCTGCCGAGTTTCGATTCAGCCGTCTCTTCTCATTTTGCTAGAATATGAATCTCTGCTCATTCGGCCTTTAGTAACCTGAGTTGATTCTGCTTTTTCGTGCAAAGTGGAATCGCACTTATAATACTGTGCTTCGTTTTGAGGTAGATTATGTATAATGGCGCTTGCCGCACTATTCTTCTACTTCGCATAGCAAACCGTACTGTTTTCTTAGCCTTCTTGCGGTTTCAAGCATATGTACAGGTGTTAGCTGGTTGAATATCTTCATCCTGTTTACAGCTTAAGCTTCTTGGTATGTCAACATTGTTCTCCCTTTTAGGTTTACAATATCCTTATTCATGGAGTTTTGTCTCTTTGTGTCATTCTCGGGTCGTTATTTCTTCTATCTGTACGTCTGTCCAGGTCCCCATGACGTCACAATTTGTCTTCCATTAAGACCTTTTGGTTTCTTCCGGGACTGTACTTAGGCGATCTTCATTTTGTCTCATTTGCTGGCAGGGTTTTCTTAATGGATACCTTACTGTCCGTGGTTGTCTGGGTATCGTTACTTCAATAGGTGTTGCTCTTCTGATAGGTGTTGGGCAGAGCCCTACTGCGGCTCTCTGCTGATTTATCTGCTCATCATACGTCACATATCTTGGTGTGATCGTTCCTGGTACTTCGAAATGGGCAACTGGAGTGCAGGCTTTATTCTGGACTTCCTCTACACTCCCCCCTCTGGGGGATTCATCGACCACTTTCACCTCCGTCTTTGGATTCAACGTACTCGATTCTTCTGTATTTATCTTCACTCCATTGCCTGGGTTCATTCCTTCTTCATCTTCTGGGTCTATACATGATGGTTTGAAGAATTGTCTCTTTGGTGTCCATATTTTTATTACTCCTTTCAGGCTTCCTGCTGTTCTTACATGTTCATCTTTATTCCATGTCATTAATTGACATTGTCCATTTAGGCTACAGTAAACCCATCTTCCCACATAATTTCTGTGTTTCCTGGGATAGAGAAACTTTGTTCCTTCTGGTGCGTGAATGCTGGTCTTCACAAAGTCTCTTATTTCTTCATCAGTCGGGCTTCTATCCTGGCTTGACATCAATCATGATCTTCATCCCTATGGCTTTCTTCTCAGTCTTATGGCATTGCGAGATTATTATCTTGATAACACAAAATCCTAGAAATATCATCACTAACAGGGCTCCCAAGAACTTCAATGCATCTGCCATCCATTGCGGGACCCTCAAGAATAGTGATCCAAATCACCTGTCATCATCAGCTTCGTCAGTTTCATTGATCATCTGGTTCTGCAGGCTTGTCAGCATACTTATGGTTTCTGTAAAGGTTCCATTCTCCTCATCGTGAGATGGTCTAAATGTGCAACATGATTCTCCGATTTTTGCACAAACTCCTCCATCCATGGCTGTGATCATGTCAAGGACATATCTGTTCTGAAGAGTCATCAATCGGATGGCTCTTAGCTCTTCCTTGATCGCATTGAATCCTTGTATGGTCGTATTGATCGTCTGCAGTAACTCCCATCTGGTTATCTGCAACCATTTAGTATTTACTCCAACTTGGATTCTCGGCATGAAAATCGTTGTGAACACTGATGAGGTGAGGCTAAACAGCCTGTGTTCATATGGGATTGCAAGAAAAGCTTATTCTGATTTAGCAGAGAAGTAATTTTCTCTCTTCATCCAAGTTATCAGTTCCACAGATCTCTTCTTCCTCAGGTGAGCATCTGCTTTCGGGACACTGTCAATATTCAGGTCACTTTTTGGGATCACTAATGCTGGAACGTGCACGTTCACTATTGTGCATATACCTCCCCAGTCTCTTGGCAGTCTGATGTATGCCTTGGATCTGCATGCCCAATAATGATCCATAATTAATGCAGTTCCATGCACCATCCCTAGAACATCAAAGATTCGTCCACAGTTCTTATTCTCTCCCATCTTTCTAGTGTCATTATTCCAGAAGCAGAATTTTGGGCTTTCTAGTGGCACTATCTGCAAGGGTCCTCCTCTGTCTTCGACCCATGTCAAAAGTTCTGCAAGTTTCGGCCATAATGGCTTGCATCCATTTCGCACTATGTTGATGGTGGGCTCGTAGTGACCGAAGACATCCATGCTCGGCATATCACTACTCCTTTCTCCCATCCGTCTGGTGAAAGCACTGTTTCCCAAATTTGCATTTGGCCTCGATTCTTCCATCTCTGAGCTTCTTCTGGAGTTTTTCCTTGTACATTTAGCTTCTGGTTCGCTTCTCTTCTGATTTCTGCTCTTTTAACTCCAGGCTTCTCATATCTGATCACAATGTGTTTTGTCTTTCCATTGTTTCTTGTCTTTATGTCCTGGACATAATCATCTTCATTTGGATCAGTTGCTTCAGTTGCCCATTTCAGTGAGGCATCACTACCCATGAACTGGCCTCTGGTCTTGCACATTGCTACGTGTGACAGACAGTGTGCTGTCTGGACATCAATTTCTACAGCTACGAAGATCTTAGATTTCCCCAAGCTGTATGGTAGGAGTGCACAAACAAAGCATTCCCCTTCTGAATATCGTCTTCCAACTTCTTTCATATGCTGGTACCAAATGTTGTTTCCCAGATGTGCTGTGCTATCCGTAGTCATTGAGTTTGTTGTGATCTCCATGCATGCTTCTCTTGATTCTTAGTGGTGTTTTCCTGTAGTTGGCTATGACTACATCCCTAAATGCATCTGTATGGCTTTTTCTTGCTGGAGGATTCTTAGGCATCTCGCTCCATGGTGCAGGCTTCCTCGTCTGTGCCATTTGAGTGGACACGAGTTTAGCAGCTCTTTCCCTCTCTTTATACATCCTTCTCCTGCTGGTTGCAAATGCCCATACCAACCACCCTGACACTGGTCCAGTGTATGGTTGTATCGTAGAACTGGTACTTGTCCCTTGTGTTGGAACATATATGCTTGGTAATACAGTCTCTGCAGTTTTGTTCTTCCGTTCTTCTTGTATTTTCCTGGCTTTGGCTATGAACGGCCATAATGAGTCTACTATTAGTTGTGCTTGTGAGATCTTCCTTGAGTTTGTCTTTCTCTCCATCAGTGTTGTCTGAGGGGTGTTTATCATTATCATTTCTGTTGGTTTCTTCTCCGATTCCTCTTGTCTTTCCACAATGTCTGTTGTGGAGTTTCTTATGGCAAGCAATCGCTTCTTCTCTACTGTTTTGGCTTGTGGTTCTGTAGTCATTGACAAAAGGCCTGTTTTGTGTGCATTCAGTGTTTGCATGCATGTGGTTGTCAGTAACCTTTCTTCATTCATTCTGTACCGACCCTGTCTCTGGCTTTTCTGTTTGTTTGTTACCACAAGTGTGTGTGTGTCATTGCTAATCACATCCATTTAAAGTTCATTCATTCCTCCGTCAGATCTTATAGTGACTGGAATTACTATGTAAGGTCTGGGTGCTTTTGTGGGTTTCATACGTGCATCATTAGGTGGGTGCACTGGAATTGGAACACTTTGTGTACCAATAAACAAGGCAGTTCTGATCGTTAATGACAGTAAAACAATGATGAATATGATACATAGATACATTATGCCTCTGTATGTCAGGCGGCAGCACTTACTTCCAGAGAAGCGTGGTCATCTCTCCTCCTTTGGGAGGACCAGATTGCTGCTCTGGACCCCCATCTCGATCATTCACCAAATGTCACTTTTATTGTATTCCCTTAACAAATATTGTCTATCAAGTTCTGGGTTTAAGAGTGTCAGGTGCTCCACATGTGTCCCCCCTCTTGCGGGTGATGAGTTGTGTCTTATCTCAGGATACAGTTCCTTTGCTAGACTATGGGAAAAATCAAATTAAATAACACTTCAGTAAGTCCTTTTACTGTGCATGTTCAAAGTAAGTAAGCTCCCAGTCCACGCCTCGGATTTGCTTCCGTCCTGTGTACATATTGTACGCTGGTCAGTATGAAGAAATAGGGACAAAATAACAACAAATACAATAACTGAAGTCCTTGACTCTGCTTCCTTGATACGTCCCTCGCCAGAGGACTCTTAGAATCTCCTCAGATAGTTCTGTTGATGGTTCGAGAGCTCTATCTGTAACATGATTCCATGCAAGAGCATGCCCATCTGTGTAACATTAGCTGGGTCTCTGATGAATGTGAGTACATCAACATCGATCGGTCTCCCCACTAGCTCTGGAAAGTCAGTGACTAGACAAAAAAGGACATTGTGAGCTAACCTGCTGTCTTCTAGTGACAGGGACATCTGTCCTGTCTTGTTGAGTTTTTCAGGATTGTATGCTCTCTCTTTAATGTAAACAATATCTGCACTGTCCGGTCACGTGGAGTGTGACTAGGATTACAATTTTATTTAGGAGATGGCTTAGGTGTTCTGTATTGGCTGGATCTCGAAGAAATGTGAGTGTATCTGTTGTTCTTCCAATAAGAGTTGGACAGTCTTTGATTATGCAAAAGAGCAATGTGTTGATAAGCTCATTTATTTCTGTCTGTGTTTGGGACATTTGGTTCCTTCTGACTGTACTCAGGAAGTAGGAGAAATCATTCGGCAATAACAGTAAGCAGTCTTCTTATTGTCTTTTCGTTTTCAGGATCTTGAAGAAAGTCAGTGACATTGGTGAGCCTCCCTACCAATGACGGGTATCATCTTAGCACTAGATCAAATTAGGTGACCACATCCTTGGCGATGTTGCTACTGCGAGACATCATAAGTGATTCTGAATAGGGTCTCAGTGTAGAATGAGTCGGGATACTGTATTTGCTTCCAATGTAAGTGTCCTTTGTCAAAATTTGGCATATTCTTTTCTCATCAAGATTTAAGTGTGCCTTAGTCCAATGTTCAAAGTTCACAGGCTATGTTGTGGCTTATGCGTGCAATTCTTCTTCTTCACCCTGAAACTAGGATGCACAGAGTGTTCGTTTTTTATGTCCTTATAACCTTTTTTGCTTAGAGCAAGTGTCCAATTTTAGCCACAATTTGTAAAATGTTCTTTGTCTTTGTTTGTCTCATCATGCGTCCTGCTTCCTCGTAATGGATCTCGTCTGCACATGCTGTGGTTCTTCCCCGTCGCTTGTCGATTCCTCTCGTTGGGGTGCAGGCAGAGGGCCTTTTCCGATGTAGGGTTTGATATCGCAGAGAAAAATCCATGCTCTTCTTCCTTGTAGTTTCACTGCAGATGGAGTGCAGTCCTCCACTGTTAAATCTTGGCTCGTCCCACTTTTTCCTTGTATGATTCCTCATAAGGATGGTGTCTCCAGGGAAGATGGATGGAACACAAAGTCCTTGAGCTGCGTCTGTAGTAGTATCTCCTTCTGTGTTCTGTGCTGCCCTGTACCCTTTTCGTCGTCGCTGCAGCTGGTCTGAAATTACAGTAAAGCAAGATGTCATGCAGTTCAGATAGTTTTGCATCTCAGACCCTAAAATTTCTCCTGTTGACTGGGCATCACATCTAGCTCTATCTCGGGTGTCAAAGGAGTTCTCATTCTTCTTCCTGTGGCTATCTTGTGTGGCGTAAGATGATGGTCAGAACCGGGTTGGTGCCGAAGTGCATACAGTGCCAAAGGAAGGCAGTGCAACCATCCCTTTCTTAGAGTCAGCTTCAACTTAGCTATCCTTTACTTTAAAAGGCTATTGAGCTTCTCACAGATTCCGTTACCTTGCGGATGATAAGCCGACAAGAACGTGTGCTTTATACCAAGCAGCAAGCTAATCTGTTTGAAAATTAGATGAACAAAGTGAGGGCCATTATCTTTTCTCATGATCTTGCATACCCCCCACCGGGGGAACACCTCTCTCACTAAAAATCTGGCTGCACAGGTAGAGTCTGGGTGTGTAGATGGACCTGCCTCAATCCATCTAGAGAATGGACACACCACAACAATTAAGTATCTGTACCCGTTACATACTTGAATCATGTCAACATAATCTACATGCAAGTGCTGAAAAGGCCCATTTGGCCTTGGGATGAATCCTCTCATTACTTTTAATGTGTGCCCAGCCGTGAATTGCTGGCGAAGGTGAATTGGAATACCACATGCCAGAACTCAGTCCTAGTTTCATTAAAGCTGGTCTCATTCACAATTTGACTTTTAAAGTTACATTCTCATGTTCTCCTAGATTTTATAACCACACCAGTTTATTTATTGTATTGGTTGTTTTATTTGCCTGTCACTTTAAAATGCAATGATTGCCCCCTCAGATTGAGCAGTTTTCCATTTTAATTAGAGTTGAAGGCTATTTTCTGGTACTTGGAAATATTTATCTCGAGCCTTGTCAATTATAATGTGTTTTTAGGGGGGTGCAAACATTGCACATTGTGCTTGCACGTGTGTTTTTCAAATGCTGTGCACAGGCTGCTGCTTACATATTTGTTTTTAAAATGGTGCATTGCTCTTCATCTTTTCTTTGAATTCGATTTCCCTACAGGCCACAACCCTATTTTTTGGTGTCTGTATCAGCTACAAAACAGGATGAAATGCCTGAGCTCACCTGGACACACATGCTGCAAGGATTGCATTTGTAAAGACTATGCAGTGGTTACTCAATCTTTGTATCCTATGTACACATGCTTCTAATACTTATGTAAGACCCCTTTGGGAGTTACTAAGTGTATGTGGGACACATGTAGATGCTTGAGATTCAGATTGCTTGCACAGCCTTGTTTTGTGAAATGAGGGTTCCTGCTACAAAACCAAAATGGTAAACTATGGCATACAATGTTTCTGAAGCTCAATGTCATACCACAGTAACAGCTTTGTCTGTAGATGGTGGACAGAGTCTGTGCAGATGGGGGAGTGACAGTGTTAAAGTGTTCCTTGAAGGCATTTGGAAGTACTGCAACAGAAAGATAAAGGCCCATGTTAAGCCTGTGACAGAAGGCCACCTCGTTATGGACTGCTCAGGCCCTCTATTTGAAAGTATGGGGAAGGTCCCCTCCTTCTGCCCTCGCCAACAACTCACTGATGTGCTACCCAAGAGAAAGAGAGAGAGACAGACAGAGAGAGAGAGAGAGATCAAAAGAGAGAGAGGGAGTCAGGGTTTAAATTAGCTTGAACCTATGTAGGGACTCCTGCACCCAGGCATGTCTTGGGACTATGAGTGGAGTGAACCTGGTTTGGCAGGTGAGAATATCAAAAATGTAAACTATTTTGACTACCATGGGTTGGGTTCAGTAGCAACGGGTCATGGAAACCCCAGTTGATCAAAAGTAAGTTGATTTTGAGAAGACGTGCTGGGGTCACCCTGAACTTATTAAAGCAGTATGGTGGGCGACTGATATCATCCACAATTGAGATTTAAAGATCCAAAAGACATTTACCCTTGGTAAACAAGGGTTTTAGGGAATACCCCTCCAAAATAAAAAAATAAAAAATGCATTCACTATAAAGGTTTTCATTATAAAATACTCGAGATTTGTGCATTCACTAAAACGGATTTCGATATAAAGACATGTAACCCCCAGAAACATGGAGAATTCCAGGAGGTGACCAAAGATCCAGCACAGCCACGGGTAAGTGACGATTTGGGGGATGGGGCAGGAGCATGAGGAATACGGGAATGGGAGTATGCCCCACATCAGAAGTTGAGGACTAGGGGGTTTTGGGATATAAGGGCAAGCCCTCCATTACAAGTTGGGGGGGGCGAGTGGAAGAAATGGTATAAATAGGCAGAACTGGATAATGGGGGATGCCCCTTCATTGAAAGCAGTGGGCGAGAGGGCAGGTGAGCGAGGAGGACCTGCAGAGAGTTGGCAAATGTGAATCGCCACAGATCCTTATGAAATGCTGACTGATACCCTTTTGATCTGTAAATCTACCCTACATTAACAAATGGCCTTCACTGATGCTAGCTTCATTGCTAGAGCTTCGACCACAACATCCAATCTGTTGATGTTTGTTCCCTAGCATAGACCTATGATGGTCCTGCACACTTTATGCCTAACTGTATTATGTTATATGCATCTGCTTCTAAGCCTGGCTAGATTAGATAGAGTTTGATATAATGTGGTGTGGAATGATTCAAATCGGCGCTGTTTCCTCTCAGCGATTAGGGATAACCTGAACGATGGACGTCCTTAGATGGCATATTTTCGGTGTTTTGGTAGAGAGGTCTACGAAGACCTGAGGCACATGGTGATATCATTTCCTTTTTAAGCCCAGGCTCGGACTGGCCTATAGGGCAATCGGCCCATGGCTGAACCAAAAACGCAAAAGGCTGGTGTTGGCCCGTTTTTTGGGTCAAAGTGGCCACTTTTTTGGCCAATGTGAGTCAGTTTGATAAGTTACTTCACTATGCGGTTAAATGTTTTGACCAGTGTTGCTGAATACATATTCTTTAAAATGCACAATTTGCATCACATTTTATCAAAAAAACTCCCCCTTGGGGACTATTCAAACAGTGTCACAAAAGGAATGAATAGCCATTTGCAACGCTGGAGCCACTCTTTCATTGGTGCCCGAGACAATTTCATGGCACAGTCCGACCCTGTTTAAGCCTTTTCTTAATTTTCTGGTGATTTGTTACAATTGTTTTTATCAGTAGCATGTTCTTGCTGATTTATAATTGCCATCAATCAAGTTTTATTAATAAAATTGGTTGGTCTGCTTATGTGACAACATCATCTACTATAGAAACTCATTTCTGAAATGAAGCTTGCATTGATTGGCTCATGACTGAGAGCTGCAATGAAGGAATCCTGTGTGTGTCTTGGCCGGGCCGCTCTAGCTTTCCCCCCAGCACCCGGGTGAGGCAGTGCTTAGCAGCCCACTTCCTTAGGCCTGTCTGCTGCCCCAAAGGCGACAGTGCATCAAATACTTTGCTCTAGCTCAGTCTGTCCACATCCTTCACGGGTCCATGCACAGCTGCGCCTGTGCATGCGCGTGAGATCTCCCACTCTGGTCCATTCATTGTTTTCTGGAAACTTGAACAATTAGCCCCACCCAATGGAGAAGCGAAAATTCAGGTTGGAAGTCCTCACAGCAGGTTCAGCCCAGAGGTAGGCTAAGTTAAATAGTAGACACATGTATGATATAAATAGCAGATCTCCTCCATAGATAACATAACAGGTTATTTGTAAAGCGCACGTTCACCCCCAAGGGGCATCTTGGCGCTAATAACAGATGTATACTGTTACCCAACTTAATGGTACTCATTTTATCCACCTTGGAAGGATGAAGGGATTCGAACCTGTGACCATAAGGACAAACACAGGCCCCTCTAGTGGATGCATTAGTCCACTGAGCCACAGATTGGCTAATCACGACTTATGTCCAGTCAAGCAGCTATTGTAGAAACAACACACACGTAAATAGACCCTGTGGGGACCTTTCTTGGTTCGTCTTCATTCGGATAGAGATGAGGTCGGTATTGACTTGTATATTTGTGTACTTGATTTACTATCCTAGAGAAAGGCCTGCCTGCCGTTAACCACATATGGGTTCCTAATGATCCAAATGGACAGGGAGAAACTATAGCGCTAAGAAGCATGCCAAGCACTAAATACCATGTGCCGCACTGGGCTGCAGTGCTGGTGTTTGCAGGAATACAAAAGGTCAGTCAGGGGGTATAGCCCCCATCATCTGTGCTTAGTAGCAGGTAGCGCCATTCAATAAGTGAAAAGAAAGAGATGCCCTTAGAATGTACCCGATGGATGAAATCATCTTCACTAGAATCAATCAGTTGAGGAAAACAGACCCCGAAAGGGTTTTCCGTAAGTCTAAGGAGTATAGTGTGGACAGAAGAACTTGTTTTTGTTTGTTTTATGGAAATTGTTATATATGTATGTTTGTATTTGAGGGTTGTCATGCTGAATAAAGGTTTATTTGACTAGACTTGACTTGATTCATTTTGGTTAATGAACCAATTTATAGGTAAAACATGGCAATAGCTATAAGGAAACGTTCTTAAAAATGCCACTAGATGTCAGTATATGCTTACAGATTCCAGAGCTATCACTAAATAGGAATATAATGTGCTCGAATATTTGTAATGTGTCATTTGTATAGCGCCTTTTCCCATTGGTATGGTCTCAAAGCACTGTAGGTGAACACCCTTGGTATGGAAAATGTGTCAGAGGAGTTTAGAATGCGTGTGTGCATTTTAGCCAATACGAAGGTGGGTAGGAGTGGCCAACTACCTATTAGCTACCCATATTGAGCTGGTAAGTTGATGGGTGCTGTGAGGTTGTCTGGAGAGTATGTGAGTTCAGGAGACTCATTATGTGTCTAGCTAGACAGCGTTTATGTCATGGGGGATAGCTGCATTCTTATGGAAGTGGTGCTGTGAAATGTGTCTTAAATGGTGTATGATAGCGGATGCGTGGGGGTGGATGACCTTGTCTACGGCTATCTTGCATAAGCATGGAGTGAGATAAATACCTGTGTGTTATGACTGGTTTCTTGGTTTCGTCGATGTGGGGTGGATTCTGTCTTGTGGTCTGCTGGAGTTTATTCTCTCTGTCGCTCAGTAAATTTCATGGTGAGAGTGTGGCGTGGGTTTGTCAGGATGCAGGGTGGAGTAGCCATATCTTGAGGGCCCTTCGGAAGGCCAGGTGATCCTCTATGCGTCGAACGCTAAGGGGAATTGTTTCCAGATTGAGGGTGCTTGGATGCAGAAGGCGGATCCCCCTATTCTTGTCGAATTGAACGGAGGGATCACAAGGAGAAGTGCAGTGCCTGAGTGCAGGTTTCTATTGGGTTGGTAACGGACGAGTTTCTGTTGAAGTCATTCTAGGCCTGTCTTGTGGAGGGCACGGTAGGTGATGCACATGGCTTTGAAAGTGGCTTGTCGCCCGAAAGGGGGCCAATGGAGGACATGGAGGGCTGCTGTGATGTGCTCTCTGGGACTGAGGGCCAGGAGGAGCCTAGCTGCAGTGTTTTGGACCCGTTGGAGCTTTCTGAGTTGATGTGCGAGGGGGCCCACATAGAGGCAATTGGCGTAGTCTAGGCGGGAGAGGGCGACGGCCATGATTGCAGTGACTCTGTCAGGGTAGAAGAGGTCATGGAAAATATGTCTGAGAATGCGGAGATGCAGATAACAGTATTTCGACACAAAAGGTAATGTGGTGCCAGTGTCAGATCAGCATGTATGGTGCATTCCAAGTCCTTTACTGCGTTCGATGGAGCAGGGGGAGGGCCTAAGGAGGATGGCCAAGGGGTGGGTTGTGGGAAGAGAGCAGTCTTCCCGCAGATAATGATTTTGGTACATTCATTACAGAAAACAAAGTAAGTGGGCATTGGTGACATATACATCAGCAGTAAGCTTAGGTTTGAATAACAGACATGAAATATACATGACAAATGCATCTAGTTGGTCAAGCCATATAAATGTATTCTGGATTTATATACTTGCCTTACTTCTACAAACAATATTTCTATGTGTGTCCTAATGGGTATCGGTCTCCATAAGCAGAGTGTTTTAGGTAAGATTTTCATAGCACTGATAAATCTTCCTGACGTGTGTCAACCCCAGAACGTGGATTTTTTCCCTTATACCTCAGTGACTGGGAACCTTTTTCCACACTCACAGAATCTTTTACTCGTTTTATGGGTGTCATTTTTAAGACTCTCCATAGTGCGTTTTAAAAGTTATCCTCTTTGACAACATTTTGGCAATAAGTGCCTATTGTTGCTGGGTTGCCCTAGGGGCTCCCATTCTAACTTTCTCTGGCTAACATTGTGAGAACTACAGTTCCCCAGGGTAGAAAGGATCTTTGGATCTCTTTTACATTTTATTAAGTGAGACCAGAACCCCCCCCCCACCTTACTGAGTGTAACATTTATGTTACAAGGACAAACTTACCTTTAGTGGCTGGTGGCAGTAAACCTTTGTATTAGTTTGGTGCACCTTTGCCACGGGCTGTTTGCACAGCCCTGGTAAAGGCACCCATGGGTGCTCATTCTATCAAAATGGTCACTGTCTTGTTCTGTCGCCATTATAGTTTTCCTTGCCCTTTCTTGTTCCTTCCCCTGACATGCAGGTTGGGAAATTCCTTTGTGTGATTTTTATCTTCAGCTGGCAGAAGTCCTATGGACTCCCCAACCAGGCTCTAGAGTGTCTGTGTCTAGAGTGTCTGTGAAGGCAGGAAGCGAGGGAGGAGCCCAGAACTCCATAGTCCTTTGTCTTCCAGCCTGAGTGCAAGATTCCAATTCACACTGGGAGGCTGGCGGTCCGGAAAGGATTGCTAACCCCCCCCCCCAGCCCCAAGTTTGAATGTTGCAAGGCTGTTTGATTGGCTGGGATCATGCATAAAAGTCTGAACCTGGACGCTGAAGAGGTAGTCGACCACTGGAATGAAAACAGAAGAGGAAGTCGAAGAATTCGCGGCTGAGATGATTTTCAGAGACCGGAGAGCCTGCTGTGTAAACCTAGCTGGCTATAGCCCTTCTTTCCAATCGAGCCTGGGGACTCCGAAAATGATGACCCTGACCCAGAGCCTAGTGAATCCCACTAGACTTAAGAAGACCTGCACTATGAGCCATCCCACACCATGCTGCAGCCTTGCGGGGCTGCAATACCACAATACCATGGAACGTCAAGCTATTGTGCTGTGCAGGGTCTTCTGAAATCCAAATCTTGCTGAAACCTCATGGGCATCCTGCTAGATCTGCAGAGGCATGATCCAAGTCCAAAATATCCCATCACCAGAATACTGGACCTTGCAAACGACAAGAATCCCACCAGCGATTCTATGTCTTTTTCTGTGCTCCTGAAAAAGGCGCCAAATCCACAGAGCTGCATCCAGCCATGAGGAAAACCTTGCCTAGAGCCTTCCCCGTGATCCATGCTGCAAAGGTCCTTCCAGTGTCTGCTCTTCTGTCTTCTTGATGAAGGAATTCAACAACCAGGCTTTTGCTGCAGATCCTGAAGTCTTCCTGCTGCAAAATCTTCTTCTGTGCTGAGCTACTATGCTGGCTTGCGTATTTACTTACCTTAAGTCTCTTGTGATTCCTGTGTAGTTTTGGAGTGTTTTCTGTGAGTCCTCTTTTCCAGTGCACCCAGGCCCCTGCTGTCATCCTCCTGGGGTGTCTTCTGTGAAGCCCCTCGACCCTCAACTAACTCTAAAGTAAAGTACTTACTTGTTCTAACAGTCTTCTTTAGGTACTCTGACTTTTTCTACTTAAGAACCTATCCTAACCTGCCTGTTGGATACTAGACCCTAGTGACCCCCCTTGTGCCACTGAGAAAGACTTCCAAGGATTGGGCCTTTTGCCTAGAAAAGAGAATAGGTGTTTAAAAGTTACTTACTTGCATAATTAGTTGGTTGGTAACTGTAACTCTGAGAGTGAACAGTTACACAAGTTATTACTTACCTTAGAAATGGTCTGCCATTCTGAAAAGTATATATAAGGTTGTTTTACTTACCTTAGAAATGTTTTGCCATTCTGAAATGTATATGTAACATCTTTCTTTCCATAGAAACTATTTTGCCATTCTAACAGAAAGTAGATGTAAGGGTATATTACTCTAATATGATTCAACCCTACAGACTGTTTTTACCCGTTAATGAAGGTGTATACCGTTTTAGTAGACATTGATTGTGTGTTTTTTGTGTTTTCATTTCCATTGTGGATTGTGTCTTTAGAGTGTTATGATGAATGCATTAATGGTGTACACTGTTTCTAATTTTATGAAATTTTTATTTTATAACCATTAAAAATAAATATATTTTGTGAAGAAAGTATGAAATCGTCTTGATAGAGAGTTAGTGTTGACAATTACCTTTGCCCTACCTTCCTTTTATTTAGGGTATATTACTCACCTGTGATTTGGTTGTGCTTCTTCCCAAAAGTAATGCTGTTGGTCCCACTTCACTATTCCTGTTAGGATAAATGTTTGGGTGTCCCCAACTGGCTTTTTCTTCCCCTGACTTTCTGTTAGCCTGTCCAAAATAAGTCTCCATTCGGTTTTACCTACCAAGAATAACTTTGAGTCATTCATAAAGTGTGACATTGGGTTTTGCATTCCCTGGTCTTTTTTAAACAGACACAAAAAGAGTCTTAGGTTTACACCTGTCTTACTTACTTTGAGCATAACTGTGTTATCCTAAAATAAGTTCGAGTTATTGCTTCGCTTAGTCTGTGAACTGAAAAGCAACTGTAATTGAATATTATACCTCAAGGTCCACCTCCCCTAGAATAACTGTGTTATCCTGAATCAGAGTTAAAGGTTTATACTGTTCCTAGAATATGTATTTCACTAGATCAGAAAAGTATATTGTCCAGTTGATATTTCTATGTGATTTCTTCTTGAGTGTCACGGGACAACTGATAGGGTCTACTACCCTGGTATTACTGAAAGTAATCTAAAAGTAACTATTGGTTTTGACTTCCCTAGAACTCCTGTTAGGTGTTCCAAATTAGGTTATATGTTTTGGTTTGTGTACCTTCCAGCATAGTGTTGTGTTTTTATAATTGTGGTTACATATAATGTGATAGTACTTATTTCCCCCAAGATTTATCTGGGCCTACTTGTATTTTAATAAACCATTTATTTTTACAATACATAGGGCCTCGTTACAAGTTTGGCAGTAGCCTTGCCAGTATAACCGGCAGGCTGCCACCAAACTTGCGATTTTTTCCACCACCCACGAACGGGCAATTACCGGGTCATTACGACCCCGTCGGACCCGGTAATTGCCCATCCATGGGCACCGGAAAAAAATGCTCCTCATTCCCATAGGGCTCAATGGGAATTGGGAGGTCGGATGCACCGGCACCATTCAGACCTGGCGGGCAGGAAGGCACCCGCAAGCAGAACTTGTAGTTTGTCTAACCGGTAACAACAGTACCGGCAAGCTTACCGGTACCGTTGTTACTGGACCGGCAAACTTATAATGAGACCCATAGTGTTTCAGTGTTTCTTTGGACCATTTGTACTACAATTTCATTTGCACTGATTGTACAGCCCTCTCTCCCTCCTAAAATAATCCTGGCTGCTCTGTCTACGCTACCATGATCTCGGGTGGTACAGACCTATACTAAGAGTAGAGTCTTGTACTGTCTCAATTGAATGGTTTGACTAAGCCCTTAGTTGGACTTTGGAAAAACTGTTCTAACAGAGTGCACAGAAGGTTAACAGATGTTAATGCAGTTGTCAGTAGGTTCCTCATGCAGAAATGCATGGGAAACCTAAGATAAAAATGTGCTGCAAGAGGCAGCTATCAGCAATCTCATGTAAAATACAGGAATTTGATGAATGTTAAAGACTTCAGCACTCAGTGCTTAACATTAAACATCAATCATCATAACAGAACAGTGCTGGGTTTAAACAGAAAGAAAGAAATGTGAAATAAAACCAGAGCTCACATTAAATGCACTGATGTCCATGGTCCTGCATTGAGCATTAAGGTAGCACTAGTCTATCGAGCGTGAAGTAGAGTCCATAAAAATGTTATGTTATGTTATGTTATCTTAAAGGTTCTTGTACCGCACACTGTTGCCACCTGCGTGGTTTCTTGGCGCTCAAGCGGATTTGTAAAGCAAGGGGGAGGGTAAGTAAGTAGGACTGCGCGTCAGAAAAGAGCAAGAGATCTGTGATGTGCTGTTGGCAGCTTCAGTTCGGTTGACAACGTTCACTGAGCGTAGGTGGGTTTTTTATTTGGTAGCTGCTATGTGCTGCTGCGTCAGGCTATGTGTGGTTTCTATTGTTGTTGTGGTACAGTGAAGTGCGTGCCGTTTTTTGTGCTGTAGAGGTATGGTTGTGTTTAGTTCAAGTTTGAGAGGTGTTTGCAGAATGGTGAGTTTTAGTAGGGTTGGTTAGTGGCAGTACCCTTTCCTGCCCCCGTTTTACTGACTTACTGTGGCGCATATCACTTCCCCTGTCGTACATTCTGGTGTGCTGTCATTACCATCCCCACGGTTTATGCAGAAGCTTGGGTTTTCGGTAGGGTTATTTAGTGGCAGTACCTTTTCTACCCATGGAGGGTATGGGGAAGGGAATATAAGGAGTGGGGGCAGGGGCGGGTATAGAGTTAAATTAATAGGGGAAGTAGGCGTGGGGAGAACCCCCAAAAAGGAAAAAGACATTTTCAATGGGTTTTTTCAAGAGAAAAAAACCAGCAAAATCCCATCGAAAAAATGAATGTCGAAAAATGAATATAGAACCGATCTGCCACCCACTTAATAGTTCATGTGTTCTTGGAATTAGTTACTGACCGGTAGCTCATGAAGTTGTGTTGCTAATCAAACTCCTGAGAGCTAATGTGTTTAATGTGTGCTTATAAAGGGTGCATTCGCCGTATCAATGTCTCCGAAACTCAGAGCTGTTCCAAGCATAGAGCCAAGTCTTGCACGAGCATCTCCCATCTGTGTGAAAACAGCACATATCCGCATTTAACTTCTAGCCATCATTTTCGTTCGATTTTATCCCCGAAATCAGAATAGGGCCGTAGGGGCCTTAATTAGAGTTTGTAAGAACGTAGCAGAAGATGTAGGTAGTAACGCGATGGCTGCACATGTAACTGCTTCAACGTATTTAAGGATAAGGGAAAAACCACATGCAGTATTTCATGTGGTAATTCTGCAGAGAGAGAAATCATGCCTAAAATACCCCGTGCAGTAAATCCAGACATTCACGGGATTTCGGTCCCCATGCAAAACACCTTCTGCCACATTTTATGAGCCATACCCCCCAGTATTAAATCACAGCTCTGGCCCCAATTCAGAGATCCATGTGAAATTGGAAAGGTTTCGCTCTGTGGAGGAAACACTTTTGCTAATAGCACCCTTATATTCTGTGATAGAAAGAAGGTGGTGAATTGACATCGAAGGCTGATCTCTTGCAGGACCCTGATTTAGAGCCCTAAAACAGCTTTAATGACCGTCAGGAATGAAGCAAAGACACTGCAAGGCCATTCTACTTCCAGGGCTCTGCTTTTGCATTAAAAAAAAGGAGTTAAAATACGGCACCGGTGAGGTGTTCTTAACATCTACTGCACAAGTCTTTCCTGTGTAAGCTATGCAATTCCTTTTCAATTTTCAACTGTGTGCCACCTATTTGGTTCTGCATGTAAGAGACAAAGGGGTGTAGGTGTGGGGCCACTATGCCCCTTTTCATTGTCCTTGAATGTAATCACTTTCTTAAACACTGTATGAGTTAAGGGCAGGGGCGTTGCTAGGGGGGGCTAAGGGGGCTATAGCCCCTGATCTTTTGGTTGTAGCCCCGGATAGAATCTCAGGAGCTACAGCCAAAAGACTAGCTAGCCCCCAGTCCCAACAGTTCCGACATCAGCTTAGCCCCGGGTCTTTTCCAGACCTAGCAACTCCCCTGGTTAAGGGTGTTTTTGTGACCGTTTTTGACATTGCTTTTGAAGTAGCTAGGCAATGCGCAATTTCTAAAGATGTCTGCAATTAGACTCTAATGAAAAGGTGCATCTTCTCCTCATCCTTCCCCTCTCTTCCACCCCCCTACCCTCGCCTTGGTCCTTCCCCTTCTTTTTCCATCTGATGTTGGTATTGCAGACACTCTTCTTCTAAATTGTCAACTCACACCAATGTGATTACAAATGGATTCTCTTTATGTCCTGAAGATGGCTCTGGTATGAAAACCATGCTGATTACCGAGCCGAAACTCGAGTCGACACTTTATTGGCACAAGCTCCACTGGACAACAAATTGGATAGATTTTATGACGTTGGTGGAGAATCAATTGAATCAGAACTGTATATTGATACATGCCAGTATTGTAAGGATTTGGTGTATTTAATGGTAGAACGACACTTTGCAACTCAGGTCGAATTGTGGGACCTATTGTTTTTTACACAATTCAGTTATCTTGCGTTGTTTGCACAGTATGAATGGACTATGTATGGGAATGGATGTGGTTGGTTTGTATGAGTCATGGCATTGATCACAGCAGGTTGTGTGTGTAGTATAAATAAAATGTATTGTTGAATCATAGATTTAGCTATGTATATTTAATGGCATGAAATTATTTCTACACTGCTTTCATACTTTTTTTCATTCATTATATAAAATAAAGAATTTTTTTAATAACAATAACGTTTTGTTTTTATGAAAAGTGGTCGCATTTGCACAGAAAAACATCTTAAATGCAACAAGAGTTCGTATATACCCTTGGGTATTTACATGTTGTGATATTCCCAGGTGGCTGGGCCTCATTTCTAATTTAATGAAGGCACAAAGACACTTCCATAATGAAGAAAAGTGACAAACCTTTGAGAAATGCTTGCAGTGACAGTGACACACACGCAGTACTTAATTTGTAAAAAGAATACGTGCCAGGGTTCAAATATTTTCGAACCCGCCGATGACACGCTCCCCCCGCCCACTGTTGCCACCACCCCCGGCTGCTCCCCACGGTGGCAAAGCTGCAACTCCCACTGGCTTAGTGTGGTTGATGGATGTACTCACTAGGGCAGATGTGTGATGACAAATACCAATCAACTTAAACATTTGTCCCATGTCAAGACAGCAGTATGTTATTTTACGTGTGAGTGTGTCTTTAAACACAATCATCATTTACATTTTGCTCTGTTTCTATAGGTGTTTATAATGTGACTGGCAGTTAAAATAATAAAGTTGCCAAAACACCACTTCGTAATCAAACTGAGTTTGAGACAAAAACTAAAGGGGCTCTGAAATAAGTGCCAGGGTTGAGCCATGGCAAACACCCCCACATATTAAACACTGCGCACACGCTGCCCCCACGAGGATGGATTTTATGAGCTTTGGCCATGACAGGTGCCCTTGAATCCTACACCCACCTCAGAATGGTGGTGCTGGATTCTGGAGGGGAGAATGTCGGCTTTTCACACTACTTTTATGCAGAGCTCAGAATCAGGCCTTCTGTCAAGATCTCTGGCCTCCCCCCTGGTAAACGTTGACAGCAGTGATAGACAGTATTGTGCCATCGTTATATCCTACAGACACACGACTGTGGGTAAGACAATATGTAAAACCATTTGAAAACATTTCAATAGGGCGTGGCGTTTGCGATCGTAATCATATTGCATGGGCTTTGGCAACATTATCTGATGGGCACTACATGCGCTCCATTTGTTAAATGTATTCATGAAATGTACAAACGCAAAAGGATGAATTGTTGAGTGTGTGACATTATGAAAAGATTTGGAAAATCTTTCTATTCTCTGCTTAGACATTTAAATAATTGCTGATGTTCCTCACAAGAATACACAATTGAATGAATAAACTTAGTTCTCAAAATGTTTATGGACAACTGTCCAGCAGGTGGCAGCAAAACATAAGGGACTGTGGCATCAAATTTCACAGAATAGTCTGATTCTTTCTTCCCAGCTTTTAACGCCCAGGTGAGAACTCACTGTAAAACTGTTCCTTATACTTTGCAATTTAAAATTAAACCATAATTGTGCCCCTTTCAAGCAATCAAGTTTGCTAAAAAAAATTGTAAATAGCCACTGTCATCCACTGCCATCGGTCTCTACTCATGCAAAAGGTCATTTAGGTCATTACTGTGGCGGCCTGACCATGGGCTTCCGGGCAGGCTGCACTGAGCGCCTGGGTCACCAGGTGAACACCCGCTCGGCAGTCATGCAGAGGGCAGACCGCAGGGGGCACCCTGCGGCATCCGGATCACCGGATACACATACCGGATCACCGGATACACATACCGTAGATGGCCGCAGGGGGAACCCTGCGGCATCCGGATCACCGGATACACATACCGTAGATGGCGGACCGCAGGGGGCACCCTGCGGCATACTAGGTGGCGGATCACCGGATACACATACCGTAGGTGGCGGACCGCATGGGGCACCCTGCGGCATCCGGATCACCAGATACACATACCGTAGATGGCAGACCGCATGAGGCACCCTGCGGCATAGTAGGTGGCGGATCACCGGATACACATACCGTAGGTGGCGGACCGCATGGGGCACCCTGCGGCATCCGGATCACCAGATACACATACCGTAGATGGCACACCGCATGGGGCACCCTGCGGCATCCGGATCACCGGATAGACATACAGTGACTTGGGGCACCGAGCACACGGCAGCCTCGGCAGTGGGGGCACCCATACCGAGGCTGCAACCCTGGCCATGATCACATGACTGTACAAGTCATTGGGTCGGTGTTGCCCAGCCGGGACACGCGGACTGGGCTTTAGCAGGCTGCGCGGCACTAGCATGGTGCCAACAAATCAAAGACGCAGGAGTCCGCTTGAATCAACTACTGAGCCGGAAGTGGCTCGTCCCTTTTATGCGACCCGAGCACTAAGTCCTGGGAGCTACCATGCTCCCAGGAGGCATGACATACAACACTCCTCCTTCTCCATAAAAACCAAACAATGCTTCAAACAGGACATCACACCACAAATACAACCAATATTACTAGGAATATAGGTGCAACTACTTTCTACACACTTAGAATCCCAGGTTACCCCACCTCTTAGGCCTTGATACCCATGGGGGTGACAGTCAGGGTTGGTGGGTTACTGGTGACACATTGAACACTCCACATTCATGCACACCCTTTATCAACCTGGGTGAGTGGAACTTACACCACTGACAAAACACCATTGCTCGCGCCTGGCACCCCTCAACCCAAAGACCCACAAGCGCAGGAGCACAGCTTCACCCACCATATTGACCATTTTAAGCATGTCTGGGATCTGCGGGCTGCCATCCTTCATGTGCATGACTACGGTTTATAGTCATTAAATCGAAAGTCATAATGTCGAAAAAATAATGTCGAAAAAAAAATGTCGAATTTCTTTTTTTGGTTGCTTTTTATTCGAAATGGGGGGTTCCCCCCCCAACCCTCCTTTTTTGTATTTTCTTTTTTGTTTTACCCATTTTTTTTAGCCCCGGAACCCAAAAAAAAATGTAAATAAAAAAAATAAAAAATCAACATTTTGGTTTTCGACATTATTTTTTCGACATTATTGTAATTCGACATTTTTTTTCTCGATATTATGACTGCACACCCATGACTTCTGGGTCCACTTTAAGCATTTGCAGGTCCGCAGGTTGCAAGTCCAACTTCCATTAGGATCGCCTCCGGACAGATCAGAGTTCAAGGGCTGGCAAAGCTGCACCTGGGTGCACCAGGGGCCACATCGGCCTAGTCCTTAGCTGGTAGGGGCAGACCCATGGCCGGGTGCCGGGTTGGTGGCAGGATGACAGGCCACACCCTTCCCTTTGGGGCCGCTGCCAGACACTGCTACCGGGAAAGGGCGCACAAGCACTGGCGAGAGCTGCAACCCTCCTCTGCGCTTCTATCCAACTTTGCCAGTCACCGCTCCTGGGCCCCGGATCACGTTGGGGCCTCTGTATTCACAGCTCCAATGGAGTGGGCTGATTGTAACCTCACTCTTGCCCATGCAGCCCATTTCTTCCACAGGCACTGACATGGGGCTCACGGACCTTCATCCCCCAGCTGGCCTGTAGTCTTCTATGTGCATTGTCCTTGGGCCACACCTGATAAGTGAATTCCCGCCTTGGTCGTTTTCCTGCCTGCAAGGTGGATGACATGCAGTTGGGGATTAAATGAGGTGAACAATACACACGGCGGCATTGAGTAGCCCTGATTTTATTTTTCTCCAGCTGACACACTGGGTGGCTTGGGGACCGTAGCTCCTTTCAGAGACCATAGCCTGATTTTGTGGCCCGTTCTGCACTGATTCGTTTCACTGCCGCAGGCCCAGGTGTTGGATGGCCACGCATCCTCCTCTTGTGATAGGCCTCAGCCTTTCCTTTGTCTCCTGCTCCGCCGCAGGCCCGGGTGTTAGGAGGCTCCGCCCCCTCTCATCGGGGCTGCCGCAGGCCGCCAACTCGTTGTTGAAGGCAACATGTTATTTCATATGTGTTTTTCTCTGCCCCTGGTGTGTATAGGACACGGCCACCTTCCGCGCCGACCTCCTTAGTTCTTTTCTTCGACGCAGGCTCTTTTCTTCAGAGCAGGCACGTGACGACCGGCTGCTCCTCCCTGCTTACTCTTCGGAGACCGCAGGGAGTTGCCAGCTGGAATCAGCAGCGCGCTCTCACTGCCGCAGGCCCAGGACTCTCCCATGCCATGCCCCCTTTCTTTTTCAGGGACCACCATCAGCCTCGGTGTTCATGGGCCACGGCCCTTCTTCTCGGAGTCGCTGCAGGCCTTCTCCCACGTGGCCAAGGCCGCTGCCTCTCCACCTTGCAGGCACCAAACGGCCCGTGCTATAACAAAGCATGGGCCCCTAGACCACCCGCAGCTCTTCCTCTTTTCTTTTGCGACCACTGCCACCTCCCCACACGTGGCCGATGCCGCCGACGTCCAAAACACAAAACAAAAACAAACACGGACTTCTAGCAGCCCGCACACTCCAGCGTCCGGGCCCAGACCAGCCCTTGTCGCCAATGTGCGGCCTACACATGGGTCACTACTAGTGACTAGGTGAACTCCCACTCTGCAGTCATGCATACGTCAGACCGCAGAGGGTATCCTGCTGCATCCGGATCACCCGATACACATACCGTAGATGGCAGACCTTAGGGGGCACCCTGCGGCCTCCGGATCAAGTTCATTGGGATGGTGTTGCCCGGCAAGAGCACCATCTAAATGCTGGGCCACGCGGACAGGGCCTCAGCAGGCTGCGGGACACCAGCTTGTTGCAAACAAATCAAAGACGCAGGAGTCAGCTTGAATCGACTGACGAGCCAGAAGTGGCTCGTCCCTTTTATTAGGTGGGTCATGTGACCCAAGCACAAGTCCTGGGAGCTATCATGCTCCCAGGAGGGGTGACATACAACACTTATGAATTTGGGGGTAAGGTTAAAAACGGCAGCGATTTAAACGACATTCTGTTTTTAGCATCAACCCATATTAATAGGAATAGGTACAGCAGGTGATATGTATCTCGTGTGATATGTAAAAAATGATGCAAATGATAAATGTTGCATGCAGAAAATACTTCATATTTATCTGTTGGAATGCAGCGGAAAAGTGAAAGTAACACAACATATCCTTACGACCACCAAAAAGGTGGCAGCAAACACTGCTGAGTGAAGCCAAATCAGTCAGAGACACCGCCAGTCACCTACAAGGGAAACGAAAGAGCAAAACAAAATGGATACGGCAACATGTTGTGTGTGTTGAATCTAGTATGTAAGGGAGATGTTGTAGTGTAGTCTTGTCTTGCCACTGGCCTGGGTGCTTGCTGTAAGAATGTTGGTGCATGAATGCAGCTCAGGAGAATGTTGTGTGGATCTGTGTGTGATTGTTCTGGGAGTGTCAGTTGGGGTCTGAGCTGAGGATGGCTGGATGGCCGGTGGGTCCACTCCTTTGTTAGTTATTTTTATACCCATCCATGTTCCTGTCAGAGTCTATACGTGACTGTACATATATACAAGAGAAATTGGAGTAATGTACATAATGTACATATGTGAAATAAAGCCTTGCCTGGAACTAACCTAGACTCCGAAGCTGGTCTGTGCTTCAGTGATGATTCCTGATGTCTAGTGAAAGGCATTACAACAGGCGGACACTGGGGCAAAGAACGTGCGCATACTACAGGGGTGTTCAAACTTTTTCATACCGAGACCCCCTTGAGTACAAATATTGTTTCTGCCAGGATCTCGCCGGGTGCCACCTCTTCAGCTTTTCAGTCAGATATGGAGTGGTGCCCCATGTGCAAGAGCACACGCCCCTGCCCCCAGCCACCGTGAGTGTCAAGGAATACAGCTTCTTCAGCTTTGGAAACCATATAAATCCCTGTTCTGCACCCACACCCCAGGGGTACCCCGGGCTGGGGAGTATCTGTTTCAGAATTATAAGCAGCAGTGCCTTACACACGTATGCATGGCATGTGAAGCCAGACTCTGCATCCCTGGCTACTGGGCTCTGTTTCCAGGATCAACGCATGATTTCATGGTCCTTGTGATGTCACGTGTATCGCGGGAGACCAAGGTCACGTGCTGGGGGCCGGACCGGAACAAGAAAGGAATCACCGGAACTGCGCAGCAGGCACCAGTCCGGTTTTATACACCGTCACTACTGGTTGTGTCCTTTATTGCTGCGCACCACATTCTAGGCCCGCGCGGGTCAACGCGCACCAGCAGAGCCCCCTACCTCATTGGGGCTCCGCCTCTCTTACACAGAACTGTCCTGTGGGATAGCAGCTCCCCAGGATTCGCATGGGCAGGCAGACCTGGCATGACATACTTCCCTTCAATCTCTCGGAAATCCCTTTCCACTGTTGTTGCCCTGACCACCACCTGTGCTGTCGAATGGGAGTGCAGCATTTACTGCATGCAGCATCGGACTGACCCATAGGGCAATAGGGCAATGCCCGAACCAAAAACACAAAACGCTAGTGTCGGCCAGTTTTTTGGCTCAAGGGGCCACATTTTTGGCCCCTCTGGGCCAGTTTCATTACTTGACCATGCAGCTAGTAGGTTCGAGCAGTGGTACTGACCAAATGTTCTTTAAAATGCACATTTTGCATCAACGTTGGGTACTACTCAAACAGTCTGTCACAAAAGGAAGGAATTGCCATTTGCAACTGCGGGCCACTTTTTCATTGGAGCCTGAGACAATGTTATGCCCCAGTCCCATGCGCACGTTCCCTGCAGTGGAACCCATGCGTGTGTATGCTCTCAAATCCACCCAGCTCTGACATGTGACAGGTGATTTTGGATGTTGCCTCTTGTCATGGCTGATGAGTCCCGACTCCGTGGTTCAAACACATCCCAGGAGATAGAGGTACAATACCTCCCACATCCAGACTCTCAGCACGATAGAGCAGGCTTCTAGGCGCTTTATGGCAAGATTCCACTATCTACGTCAAACAGGAGGTGCCCACCAGGACAGTCCAGAGAGATAGGAAACAATTGTGATGCAATGTTGCATGCTCCACAACACAGCCGTGACACATAGTATATTATGGTTTCTGCTCCAAGACCCTCCCTCCACTTTCACACTAACACATCGCACAACACATTCCAAATATTCATACCCCTCATCTCTTCCTAACTCACCCAATACACTAATTCCTCCACCCCTTTACAAACCCCTTTATAAACCTAACACATTTCAAATGCCCATCCAACTTCACACTTCTGACCCTAACACGCCTCAAAGTTGCTTTAAAGTGGTTGAAGTGGTTCCGCAGCGTTTTAATGGGATGAGAAACTGAATGGAGCCCTAACGGGTCCTGATCATAAATTCAATTTGGGGGCATGGGCTGAGTGTGTTGAGCCTTGCCTCAGAAGAGAAAAGCATATTTGGAGGAAGTGGGGCCGGGGAAAGCAAGCACTGGCCCTAAGAGACCTGAGGAATAGCGCATCCCATATATAAAGCTGAATGTATGTATGTGTGTATGTTTGTCCAGCTATTGAAATCCACATTGTTCAACCCACGTCGACCAAATATTGCATGGATTCCTCTTTTGTCTGGGCAAAGATCATCTGTTTGGATGCAAAAATCGTATGTGCAAAAAGAAATTGAGAAGAACAAAAACAAAATTTCATTTTTTTTTATCGCACCTCAACACATATGGGAAATGGCAAGGTTACGGTTTACTGAAGTTCATTCACAAGAAGAGAGCACAATCAATAAATATTTTTGGGACATTTTCTCAAATGTGCTGAAGTTATTGAGTGACAGAAACATGCTGCTAAAAAAAACAAACATCCCTTGGAAAAGCTCCATTTGATGCAAAGCGAAAATCAATATCAAGAGCTTCTGAAACATAACAAACAGCAGCACGACCAGAGGACAAGAGCAACTTTCTCCAGGACAAATGTGATGCCAGACCGAACTGAAGCAAGACTTGCTGACATGAGGACAAGAGCAACATCCTCTAGGGCACATGAGACACCACTCGATCAGGACACGAGCAATGCTGGGTGTCACAGCTATCTATCTATATATATATATATAAAAAAATTGCGTTTGTGGGTTTGTATATGGCGTTGATCTTGGGGACAAAATTCCTCATGAACAGTGAAGTCTGGCGTCATGAATTTTGCATGGAATGTTCTTTCTTTCATTCCTGAATTAATTCAACTATATCTAGCTCGATAGGCCATCCAGTTCACCATCGCGCTGACTGTGATAAACTGGTCTTGCTTTTTTTTACGACTGCTAACAACACTGCAAATAATCAGAGTAAGCATACAAATATGATATTAATGTGAGAATTTAAATCGGTGAAAAATGAATATTTGGTGTTCAATTAGTTAGTGAAACTAACATGTATCGCATTTTTCCTTTGTGGCAAACAACAATATTTGTTCATCTTTTTCGGTGGAAATGAAAAAAAATCCGAGACTTGACATCCCGGGCGAAGCCGGGTACTTAAGCTATGAAGTATACACTTCGAAGTAACACATTATTGTTTGACATACATATTGCACCCTTAACCATGGCCCAGGCAGGATACTCACCTTTTTACATGTAGATATAGCTCCTGTGTTTCCTGTGCCTTACGGTTCCCACGCGTGGTTTTCTCTTGCAAAACCAGGATACTCACTAAGGGGTCCAATTAGCTAAGTAGCTACACTCAGTCACCCATTAGTCTTATTATATACGGAGAAACGCCAATACTGTAATAAAGCAATTACCAATGTACCTTCCATTGCATAGCCCGCATTCTCAACTGAGGCATGGCTGTGCACACACTCCTAAATTGAACATATGAGGACAATAAAGAACAGTGAGGTGACATGATTTGCCCGGGAGCGAGCATGGTGGACAAGCAATGAAGCAAAGACGTGAGCTCAGTTTTCCTGGTACCACATACCACAACAGTGATTGATTGATTGACTTTATTTCAGCAAAGTTTGCCATAAAAGTTCAAATAAAACATTCCTCTTGCAATGTACAACAATTTTCTAAGTTCAATTAAACTGATTAAAACAAGTTCGCGAATAGCAAGTTGAGTAAAATTGTATCCTAGAAATTACACGAGACTAAAGGATGCACAGAATTCAGTGTCGGAAAGCCCCTAGACTCCCACACCAAAAAAGATACAACACACTAGGGAAAAGGGCCCAAGATACCTCTTGCAAGGAAAAACAAGTTTTTTTTCCATACAAAAGGAAAAAGCGCCAACAGAGAACTCTGCTGTTGTGGAACGTTCTGGTAATATCGGCCTGTGCAGCATATTATAACGGTACACAGAATCATCAGTGACATCATCACATACAGTAGAAATCCCCGCTGCTGGTTGGTGAGGCCCTACACATAGGTCACCTGCTCCATAGGGGATGCCAGGCCATTGGTCTCAGCCCAAGCTGTTAATCTTCGTCCACATGGTTGATTCTTCAGTCATCATTGATGGCGAACAAATAGTAATTATTTTACAAACTAATTAACACATCTATGTCTATGTAACACTGCATCTGGTACGAGCAGACAGGGGTTCAGGGGAGAAACCGAGGTCACCCTAACTCACACACTTCACTCGCTCCCAGGCAGAATGGCACCATTCCAAGGTCTCCCACGCTCATTTTAGGATATGATTTCATCACTCCCGGCACCTTGCAGCACAAATCACGTGACCTAGAAGTGAAGGAAGGGAGGCCCTGCTTTCTGATCGTTTGATCGATCGGGAGTCCAGCAGATTTATGATCAGTGGTCTGGGGTTATCTGGTACACTGGAATTCAGGGGTCCCAAAACCAGGGCTTTTGGGTGCAATGGAACACATCAGCAAACATTAAAATGTATTATCGATCACAATATCAAGATACATTAGATACAAAGTGATTTTGGCATTGCCAAGAACAAATAAAGTGCAGAAAGTGTAGTTAATGGCCAAAGCAAAAAAGGTACTTCAGATTGGATCTCAAAATAGCAGACAAAGAGTTAGCCATAATTCAAAGAAGCAAAAAGGATGCAAAGGTTTGGTCATCCAGAGAAAAGCATATGTTCTAAAATATCAAGCAGACGACTTCTTTGCCATGCCCTGAACAGGTAACTGTGTAGGGCAAAAGCCACCCTCACCTCCGTACAAGCTTGGTCTACAGTGCCTTGTACCACTTTACCTTAAAATACCCAATAGACACACCGTGCTGATATCTGACCAGTTTGGGCAGAAGACAATAAAATGTGCTAAAGTCTCTGGTGCCCACCAGACCCAAAATGGAGTGACACTTGCTTTCCATCTGCATGTACGTTCCGCCAGCAGTAACACACTGAGCCTAGACTTAGTTCGAAAAATGTGGTGCTGTACCTTTGTCAGAAAGATCAAGTACTTAGGCATTTCCATCATAGGAGCCGAAGGCAGATATACTCTGACTTGAGACACAATGGCCATTTCTGTCTCCCTAGTATCAGCAGAGAACTGGATATACTTTAGTTTTAGAATCTATTTAGATAGCTTAACTAACAGCTTAGTGTCTTCAAAACAAGCTCCCAAACCCAGTTTATACAAGAGAAATCTAATAAAAACAAGCCATCCAACTTTACTCCAACCTATAAGTGACAGCAAGTAGCTAACTAGGACCTTGGTCATGGTCTCTACATTTTCTGTCCATAAGGTATACCAAAATAAGATTGGTCTGGAATCAACATGAATCCATTAGATATGTTAAGTCAGTCTCCAGAGGGCCGGTTTTTGTGTCAGGCAGTGCAGGTGGCTGCCTGACGTGCCAGACTCTAAGGGGCGCCGCCACCAGCAGTCTGACGATGAACACCTCTTCTGCCGCCAGTCATGATGATGCTACTCCTGCTGCATCATTTAATAAAGTTAATACTGTGTAGTGTGTGTACAGTATGTTTCTTTCATGACACCTGGCTCAGAATTAGACACAGTCTGACTGAGCACTGCCACTGACAGTCTGCATGCGTGCGGTGCTCAAGGCCTGCTGCTGTCCAGCAAAGCCAGGCACCAAGTTGATTTTATGATGCTAGCCTAGCCCTGCAGCAAATAGCAACATTTGCTGCTTTCACTTTCCCGGCCAGTCCTGAACGTACATGCCCTCCCTCAGCGCATGTGCTGGAGTGATGGGGGCGGGGGTATAGATTACATGATTGGGCGGGGCCGGCAGTGGATGGGCTATGTGACCTGTGTGGTGTTCACTTGGCGGACAGTCTTAATTCGCCATCAAACTCAGATGAGGCTTGGGGGATCAAGGCCCATCTGCCAAGGCAGGAGGTCCAGGAGACAGGCACGGGCCCAGTGACCCAGGGGATAACAGTGTTCTGTTAACCGCCCGTGTTAATGGTAAGTAACATTTTGTACCCACCATCTGGCTGGCCCTGCTCGCTTAGTATTGTAATATCATATGGCCCGGAATCGTTCCCTTCCCATGGTCTACATGTTTGTTTTTTCCCTGGTATCTCCAGCAAGATTATCTAACCCCAGGATCCAGCAGCAGGAGTTTGGGCTCAGCATACTTGGCCCTGTGTCATGCCACATGACTTCTCCTACTCTGCTATTATATGCAATGCCTGACTAGGCGTTGACTAACGACCACAATGGGTTCAAGCATAAGAACACGAGAACAAATTGAAGGGCGCTAATCCGCATTATTTGCCATAGGAAAGTGGACAGATCACGTGAGCATGCACAGACTCTCTGCAGAATAGGGGCCTGATTCATGGAAGTGGTTTATAATGGCGCAATCGATTCATGGAAGTGTTTTATAATGGCTCAATCCCATAGGAAAACGTTCCATGAATCAGGCCGTAGGAGGCAAAGGCTTCTTATTGCTACATAAAACTAATGTCCATTAGCATTTAGACAATACACATGCAGAAACACGAGGATGTCCCTTAACTAGAGGTCTACTTTACTATTTTCTTGCTTTAAATGTAATAAGGCTCTATGGGCTAACAGCACATGGCCATGCTTGTAAAGGATTTCATGGAAACACTGCACAAAGTCACCACTACCCAGAATCACCTGAGGTGCCCGTGGTCAAAAGGAGCTTGGAAATTGTGTGCATAATTGGGATTTATTTATTTATTTCAGGCACACATCTACAAGCACACATTTCCTCTTACACTATGTGCTGCCTACATTTGGACAATCCTCAGATTTTACTAACAGAAATTAAGAGTTGAAACACAAACGCACAACACAATGGAAAAGGATGTGCCAGCTATTACAAGCATGTGCTGCAAAATAACAGATGCTGTAGATGAGACCATGGGCCTCATTACACGTTATGCAGTAAGGGATTAACGATACCGGTAAGGGATTACCGGTATCGCTAAAATCCCTTGCTAATTACGACCCGGACAACCGCTATTAGCGGCACCGCTAAGAACGGTGCCACTAATAGCGGCCAGTCCGCGGGCGCGCAAGCCCTCAGGTCGGCAATAGCGGCATGGCGTGAATAGCAGGCCATTACAAGCCATGCGGACATGCAAATAGCGGCATGTATTGGGCAAAGAAGCCCATACTGGCATGGAGGAAATACCGGCATCGCAAACCACCGGTTAAGAGACCTGAGTAGTGTTCCCACCTGCCACAGGTGGCCACAATCAGCACAGGTGGAGGCAATGGAGACTGGGGCAGCAGAAAAGGAGCACACTACACCCCTTACCACACTCCTTCCCACACCAAGATGGTTCCAATACTTGCAGCATTACATGGGCTGGAGGACATGATTGCATTGCAGCACCAACAACAACAGGCAGCACAGAGGAGACGCAGGAGGAGGAGGGTGGCGAGACAGGCCCAGCAAGCCCCACCAGTGCACCTAGTCATACCACAGAGGCAGCCAGCAATCCCCAGGATTCGAGCCAGTCCATTCAACCTAACCCCTGAGCAGATACACACCCTGTACCGTTTGGACCGGGATACCATCACCACCATTGTGGAAATGATTCACAACGACATAGTGAGCCTCATAGACATCCGTACTGCCATCCCCCCTCTACTGAAGGTGGTAACTGTGCTCCACTTCCTGGTCACAGGCACCTACCAGCATACAGTAGGGCAGATGCATGGCATTTCACAACCAGTATTCTCACGCACGCTGACCCAGGTGCTCGATGCCCTCCTGAAGCACACAAGTGAACACATATCCCTGCCACGGACTGCCCAGGAGATCTCCAACACCAAAGTTGGCTTCTATTCACTGGCAGCCATCCCAAGTTGTATAGGGGCCATTGCCTGTACCCATGTGGAATTGGTGGTCCCACATCACAATGAAGCAGTCTACCGAAACAGAAAGCAATTCCACTCCATCAATGTCCAAATGGTATGTGACTCAAACAAGATAATTACACATTGTTGTGCCCGATATCCTGGATCAACCCATGATTCAATGGTCCTGCGGAACTCAACGATACCACGCTACATGGAGCGACATGCTGGACAACGTTCATGGCTACTTGGTGAGTAGCAGGGCAAGCACATGGCAGTGTGATGTGGGGTGTGATTGGTGGGGGGGGAGATGCATACTCCAACTGGGTGTGATTGGGGGGGAGAGATGCATATTCCAACTGGATGTGATTGGGGGGAGAGATGCATACTCCAACTGGGTGTGATTGGGGGGGTGGAGATGCATACTCCAACTGGGTGTGGACTGTCGTCCGCACAATAAATGGACATACAGATGTATGCCAATGTCCACCAAGGCAGCCCACAATGGACTGGACACAAAACCACATGCAAGTTGTAAGCTGCACAACAATGGACCAGACACAAAACCACATGCAAGTTGTAAGCTGCACAACAAAGACATCCATAACGCCAAACATGACACATCTATCCACATGCACATTGCGCATCATACCATACCCTATATGACACAAAGCAGCAACATGCAGCCAATATGCATAATGTAAATGTGCGTTGAACAACATCACAACAGATATGCGCCCTTGAGTGCATGCAAAGGGATCACCTGTAGCCATTGTACTGAACCACACCCGTACACCACTACTGAAGTGTCGCTTCACAGCATGGGGACATCGGAATCATAATGGCAGTACACTAGCAGTGTGGTACAAAGGATGTCTGGGCCCAGGAACATCTAGGACCTGTCCACACCCAGGACATGGGAAATACTGCCGGAGGCATGCATGGTACACGTCCACTTGCAGGGACTAGTTTACCTTCTCACATTGCAGTTACACTGATCGTCTCCATGCATGCTGGGATTCGTGCATGCCAATCAAAATGCAAACAGAATTAGTGTGAAATGTACAGGTTGGAATTGAGGTGACCAGTAACAAGTCCCCATTGTTCCACCCATGCAGGTGATGCTGGCTATCCCCTGAAGAGGTGGCTCCTTATCCCTGTACGGAACCCACAGAACAGGCACGAAGAGGAATACAACCGTGCACATACCCGTACCAGCATCGTGATTGAGCAGGCATTTGGCCGTTTGAAGACACGGTTCCGGTGCCTAAGTAGGTCGGGTGGGGCACTCCTGTACGCAGTGGTGCAACACAAAATGTGGGGGCCCCCCTGCGAGCCATGCTGAGGGGGCCCCCCCAACTCAGCAACAAATCACCGGTCAAGCCAAACTCTGGGCTGGCATAGATTATCACGCTTGTGAAATACGCACGGACGTGCTGCTGAAGGGATATGCCACACACTGCACTAGGCAAAATATATAAATATGTGTTTTAATGCAATATACAGCACACTTTCTGAGAAAAATTGCCTAAAAAGCCAAAGTATTTGCAATTGTTTTGTAGGGTAACACCAATCCCATCGATGCAAGTCACCAACAGTGCACAGGAACATTAATACTTTGCTATTAAAAATGCCATGCCACAATGAAAACATGTCCAACTGGCTACACAATATAGACCAGTGTAGACACATAATATCATTACAGTAAAGCATGCCAGGCCACATTTAGACATACCTAGACTGGTTGCACCAAAATGCCAGTCGAAGCATTAGCACTCATCAACAAGAGAACACACATTCAAGCCCGTGGCCTCTAACAACACAGCCAAACTCTGCAAGGAACTGATCAACCCTTTTGCGGTCTTTACCTCTCCTGTTCCCCCCAGGCCCTCTGTATGGCTCGGTCATCTCACTTCTCTGCTAAAACTCCTGTCCTTCATATCCTCTTCCTCTCCCTCTTCCTCTCATGGCCCTCCTTTGGCCATCTCTACCTCTCTTCCTCCTTTCTCCTCTTTCTCTCTGACAACACCTGACGAGGTTTCTAGACAAGTCCGATCTATGAAAGTGTCATCCAAACAGGTGCTCCCCTGCTCCATAAAAACCATCAAGGACCATATTGACACGCTCGCTCCAGCCTTGGCCGATTTCTGTAATCACTCTTTTGCCACTGGAACATTTCCTTCTCCCCTTAACCACTCCCTAATGCACCCACTCCTCAAGAAGCCATCTGCCTATCCTGCCTGCCCGGCAAACTATCGCCCAATCTCCATCACACCTTTCCTGGGCAAACTGTTGGAAAAGCTGGCCATCTCCCCGCTTACTCTCCACACAGAATCTGTTGATTGTCTCCATGACCTTCAGTCTGGCTTCAGAGCTGCCAGAGGCACGGAAACTGCTCTCCTGAACACCTTTAAAGATCTGCTCTCTAACCTTGATTCCGGGATTGCTTCTGTCCTCATCCTCCTTGATCTTTCCTCTGCTTTCGACACAGTCAACCACGCCATCCTGATCAATCCTGATCAATCAACTCCATGAGAACCTGGGCATCACAGATCAGGTCCTTTCTCTCTGCTCCATCCTCTCACCACGGTTTTTCAACCTCTACTTGGCCCCTTTGGCCCACCTGAACTCTACCTTCTCCTCTAACTTTCAGTGTTTTGCGGCCGACACTCCGCTTTCCTTCAGGCTCCACTCAGACTCCTCTACTCCCTCGCTCATTCCTGACTGTCTATCTGCGATTCAGGATTGGTGTGCCTCAAACGATGTCTGCCTTAATGTCAGTAAGATGGCGATCCTTCTCATTTGGACTCCTGCCCCTGCTTTCCCCCTCTCACTCTGGCTGCCCGCCTTCGGCCCTTCCTGTGAGGCAAACAACCTTGGTGTCATCTTTGAATCCACTCTCTCTTTCTCTTTCTCTCTTCACATCTTGGACGTCACCAAGAAGTCCCACTACCAGCTGCTCCTCCTCAAAGGAACTCTTCCCTTTCCCACTTTCCCCCAGAAGCGCACTGTCTCCAGGGCCCTGGTTCCCTCTAGGCTGGACTACTGCAACAGCCTCTTTCTCAATTTGCCTTCCTCTACTGTCCGCCCTCTGCAACTAATCCAGAACAGGGCTGCAAGACTTATCCTTGGCCTCAAGCCCAGGGATCTTATCTCTCCAGCCCTGAAATCTCTCCACTGGCTCACAGTTGCAGCAAGGATCAAGTTCAACAACCTTTGCATTGTCCACAAGGCTTTCTGGGCCTGGGCTCACTACATCCAATGCTCTCTTCCAAAATATCTTCCTTCTCAAGCCCTTCGCTCAGCTACCTACAACTCTCTAAGGGTTAGACACTTCTCCAGGCAGAGAGTGGGGGTAGATCTCTCTCCTCTGCAGGTGCCTCGCTCTGGAATAGCCTCTCTGCCCCTCTCAAACTTGAGCTGGACCACCTGAAGTTCCGGAAGCAGCTCAAAACTTTCCTCTTCTCCTCTGCTTTCTCTCTCTCCCTCCCCTGCTGGCCTACCTGACCTACCTGTCCGCTGTACCGACTGGTTGCTTGGCTACCCTCAGAGTCTCACTGATTCCAGACTCTTTCTTGATCAGTCACCCTTGGACTGCCTCTGGGCCTACCAAGCACGTAGGGGCTGTAACTGTAACCCTACAGTCCCTTGTTCGCCTTGCAATACCCAGATCCACGCTGCCCTGGCTGCACTTACTCAGGCCATTGCTGCTTGTTTTCCCTCCTCTCTCCCTTGCACTTCCCCCTCCCTTTCCCCTTGCACTTCTCGTTCTCGCACTTGCACGATCTGAATGATACAAGGCTTAGTAAGATCGTTTGTCTTGTCCTACCTCTATCTTCCCTCCCTTGTCTTGTCGCACCTAGAAACACTTGTGTACCGGTGCATTTTAAATGACTTATATCATATCATATCATTTGATCACAGATGCCCAGAAAAATATACAATGCCGCATTAAGAAACGGCTAGACTGGCAGCACCCAAATGGCAGTCTAGCCAGGTAATTCACTTAGCAGGACTGCTTTATCAGAAATGCCCAGTTAAAAAAAAAGACATACCAAACTGAGGAATGACTAGACTGGCTGCACCAAAATGCCTCTAGCCACTAATACCACATATCATGCCTGCTTAACCTGGACATGGACAGCATTATGATTTGTTGCACAATCCTGCCTCCCCCCCACACATCTGCTTCCCCTACCACCCCTACCCCAACCTCCAAAATCAGCTCCTTGGCCCAGAATTACCTCCATGTCACTCTTCCTTGTCCCGGAGCTTGCGTATGAGGCTCTTTGCCTCATGGGTATGTACTGGGATGAGGAAGAGTGGGACTAGGAGTAATGAAGAGTACAGGTAGCTAAGTCAGGCATTACCTCCATGTACCTCTACCTCATCCCAGTACTTGTGTATGAGGCAGAGTGCCTTATACACAAGTACTTTCTCATGCACACTGGGACGATGAAGAATAGGGCTAGTAGTAATGAGTAATCAAGACATTAAACACAAGTATTGGTGCAACACCATTGAGTTGACTGGGATTCAGCAATCCCCCTGAAACTTTGGGCTATGTTTGTTGACTCGACCTGGCTGACCTTTAGAGCAGTTGCCAGACAGAACAGGGCACAGATGTTAAATGGCACCTGGGTTTCCCTGTTAACAAGAGCCCAGCTAATACTGACATAAAGCATTTCACTGTTAGTACCTGCTTTCAAATGGCAAATGTTTTATGCAATTGAAATTGTGATGTGGGTTTAATACTTGCATGCCAGGGGAGTGATTGGAAGGGTAGAGAGGGAACAGGAGACCACTCATTCTCACAGCAGTCCATAAGTGGGTGCTTTCAACCTTAAATGAGAGAGTTAACTGCTTGTAACATTGAAGCTGCACTAGAATAGTCTTATTAAAATGAGTAAAGAAATTAGATGCCCCCAAACAAATAAGTTTGCCCCTCCCCCACCGCCCATGAAGTTAGCGCCTCTCCCAACATTTGAAAGGTTAGCCCCCTGAAATGTAGGTTTTGTTGCGCCCCTGAATGCACGCACACACACCAATCACCATATACACACACGCACACCCAGCCATCCATACATTTAAGTGTGCACCCTTTCACCATACATTCACACCCAGGCAGCCACCCGTACATTTCAGTGTGCACCCTTTCACCATACAGGTGCACACACACCCAGGCACCCACCCATACAATTAAGTGTGCACCCGTTCACCATACTTTCACATGCGCACACATCATGGGGTTAAGGGGATCCCTAATACTTAAAAATGAAATTCGGCCTCATTACAAATATGCCAGTCTGGAAACAACGGTGCCGGTAAGCTTAGCAGCGCTGTTGTTTCTGGACCGGCATGTTACAGCTCTGCGGGCGGTTGCCGTCCCAACCAGCAGGTCAGACCTGCCGGGCAGAATGGCACCCACCCGCAGTTTTCATGGAAGCACTGGCACTGTTATTAACGGTGCTGGTGCTTCCGTGGTCCCCATTCCCATAGAGTCCAATAGGACTCTATGGAAATTGGGTCTTACCATTTGCCGGCGCCTGACTTCCCAGACCGCCGCGGTTGTAATCCCCTGGTGTTACCCGGAAGTTGGGCACCAGTAAATCATTACGGGTCCGATGCCAACCTGCCGGTAGCACTGGCACGGTTACCACCAAACCCGTAATGAAGTCTATTGTTTCTTCTTGAAATCACTCTGACTTCATAAAGAAATTATTTCCGTTATGGACCAAACTATAACAGAAATAATTTCTTTGTGAAGCAGAGTGACTTCAAAAATAAACTATGGGCCTCATTACGAGTTTGGAGGCCGCTGCCCTCAAACTCGGGTCCGGGTCCTTGGTCCCTGAATGGGGAAATACGGGGCCATTCCAACCTTGGATGCCCTAGTATTTCCCCATTCAGGGAACACATCCCCATTCCCATTTCAGCCCCCATAGGGCTCAATAGGAATGGGGAGAGAGATAACAACGGGCCCGTTAATAACGGGCCTGTTGTTAGCTCCCTGGTCCCCTTGCGGGACCCGCAAAGGACGTCTGGTCTGACCAGACGTCCAGAGCGGGTCCCGCAAGGGAACCTCGTAATAGGGCGGAATGGGATTAACGGCATCGGCACCTTTACCGGCGCTGTTAAACCCATTCCGCCTGCCTCGTAATGAGGCCCTATTTCGTTTTGAAATCATAGGGCTCCCCCCACCCCATGACATGGAGGCCTCAAGCCTAGCGTCTTCCATGCCATGGGGAGGGCGGAGCCCTCGGACTTCAAAAGACATTTTCTTTTTGTAGTCACACTGCCTTCATAAAGAAATTATTTCTGTTACAGAAATAATGTCTTCATGAATGAAGACTGAATTCAAAAAGAAAAAAAAAACATGTTTGAATTTTTTTTTTTTCTCCAGTGGGGCCCCCTCCCAGGACATGTGCTGGCGGGGCCCCCGGCACCGCAGGGGGTGCGGAGGCCCCTGTTACGCCAGTGCCTGTACGGCCATGACAAGGTGGCCAAGATAACCATGGCATGTGTCATGCTGCACAATATGTGTATCAGATGGAATGTGCCACTGCCCCCTGACGTCGAAATGCAACCACCTGATGAGGATGAGGTTGGGGATGAGGAGGGAGGGGACGATTCTGCAGTTCATGCAACAGGCAATGCCCAGGAGGGACGCAGTCTGCGTCAGCATCTGATCAACCAAATATTCTGAATCACATGGTTCAACTCTGTTGGATGGATGTGGGTATTAGTGCACTGGTCCTTGTGTTGAAGCGCGCAATGGGCCCTGTTCCCCAATAAAGTTCATATACACAAATATGTAACCACCCTTTCCCCCCTCCCCCCAAAGCACTCCCAAAACACCCTTTCCCCCCTCCCGCCACAACACTCCCAAAATACCCTTTCCCCCCTCCCCCCACAACACTCCCAAAACACCCTTTCCCCCTCCCCCCACAACACTCCCAAAACACCCTTCCCCCCTCCCCCCACAACACTCCCAAAACACCCTTTCTCCTCTCCCCCCACAACACTCCCAAAACACCCTTTCCCCCCACCCCCACAACACTCCCAAAACACCCTTTCCCTCCTCCCCCACAACACTCCCAAAACACCCTTTCCCCCTCCCCCCACAACACCCCCATGTGAGGCATGCACAACTTTGGTGTCCTGCTGCACATTTGCCAGCTAGAACCTGCTGGCCCTAATTCCCATTCCCACCACCACCATTTGGAGGTTGGGAGGGTGTGCGCCTCATGGTGCGCAAGGAGCGGCGGCGTGGGCTTGTCTGCCTCAAACTTGCAGAGGAGGAGGTGCCTGTTTGTTCCTGTGGTGGTGGTGGGTACTGTCGAACCATCGCGTCCGCTATGCGCGTGAGGGCCTGCCTCAGTTGGGCCGTCTCCTCGCAGAGCCTGCTGGTACAGGCTTCCATGCCCTCCCTCGACTGCCTAGCATTCTCCCTCACCTCCTCCCTCAGACGGGCAGCCTCATCTACATGCTGGCCAATCAGCGCTGTAATATCCTCCTGGCGCTGCCTGATGGTGGCCAGGTCATGGCCACTGTGGCCAGCTCGTGGGGTGGCTGCTGCACCTTCCTCTATGTCTCGGCCATCAGGTGAGGCCACCTGTGCGCTCCAGCACCCTGCCGTGGTGTCGTTGCCAGACTGGCCATGGCTACTGGATCGTGGTGTTGGCGGTGGGATTGCTCCTCTGGATCCTGGGGGGCTGTGGGTCTGCATTTGAATGGGGATGTCACTGGTGTCCTCCACGTCAGACAGCGGCGCAGTGGCTGCTGCCTCACCAGTCGAACTGGTGGCGGCGGAGAGTGGGCCCTCCGTGGGTGTCTCCTGTGTTGGGGGGATCACAGCAGTGGGTGCGGCAATTGTTGCAGCCGTAGATTCAGGTCTTGGTGCAGTGGCACTCTTGCATTGTTTGCCCCTCTGCAGGTGCTCACTCCTCCCTGTGCCCCTTGATGTGGTGGTGGTGTTCCCTGTCTCCTGTGCCCTGGCTTGTTTTTTGGCAGGGGGAGCCTGAGTCGCTGTGTCCTGTTCATCGCTGTCGGTGTGTGTGCCTGTGGGGACAAAGAGGGGGATGGCATTGGTGATGGTTCAACTTGCTTCATGCAGATTCTGTTCATCATGCTGTTCAGTGCATTGGGACTTCATTAGTGGGCATTCGGGTCATGGGGCTGTTGAGTGGGTCATCCATGCATGGGTCTGTGTGGCACGTGTCTGTGGTGATGCGTGCATGTTTGTGTGTTGGGGTGTGACACTCACATGGGCAGGGTTGTGTGCATGTATGTTTGTGGCCGCATGCATGAGGTGGATCTGGGCTCACATGGGGGTGTGGGGGGCCTCACCTTTCACAGTGCATTGTTTCATGTGTACACTCCCCTCCATCTGATGTTGTCGACGCACCACCCTCCATATCCCCGACTCCCTCGATGGATTCTACGCCAATCGTGCTGGCGCAGGTCTCCTCCCACTCCCTGAGTTTGATGGGAGAATCAGCGCTACCTCCTGTGGCCATGGCCAGCTTACGATTAACAGACAGTATGCTGCGGACCCGGAGGCGGAGATCGTCCCACCGCTTCTTGCAGTCTTTAACGGTGCGGGTGGTGGTGCCCACCGCACTGACTTTCAGGGCCACCTCTGCCCAGATGTCCTTTTTCTTACTCAGGGTCTCCCGCCGCATGTCAGTTGCAAAGACAACATCTGCGTTTGCTGCAAGGGTCTCCATCAGCATTATCTGCTCCTCATTAGTGAATTTCTCCTTGCGCTGGCGGTCTGTGCCTTTCTTGATTACCTTGGGCATTGTGAGGGTATCCTTGAGGCTATGTATGGCACTGGTGTGGAAACAGGTCCTGGGGGCAGAGGATGGCAATGGATTGTGTTTTTAAAGATGGCTGCCGTGCTCTTTCCCGTTCCTGTGCGATGACGCTATTTCCGGTTCCGCAATTTTACGGTGACCGCTAATAGCGGTGACCACTATTTGCATGTTGCAGGAGTTCGGAGGTGCTATCAACGCTTTCGTCGGTGCCGCTAAGGTTCTTTTTGGGGTCTTTAGCGGCATGGCGGTAGGGTCATTACCGGCATGGCGCTGTGCTCGTGTCCGTGTAATCGCATGCAATTAGCGGCCTCTTGTGAAGGCGGACACGTTAATAACACCACACCGGTAAAGGCCGGACTTTACCGCGTACCGTGTAATGAGGCCCATGTGTTCGATTAATTCTGGAAGTCACCCCTTTTGTTTTGATGATACATTGCTGTCCCCAGGTGGAATGGTTCACTTCATTGTGGTCCTCAGCCCATTCTTTACACGCCTCCACCTGCCTGCACTGGTTCCTGCGGGCTACTCTGTTCCTGATAAGCCCCCCATAGATGAAGAAGCGTTATCTGCAACACAGGTTGCTAAACATACTTCAATCCATCACCAATGAACCTAACACTGTTGAATTCGAATCGAGCAGTGTGCAGATAAGTGTTGAACAGAAGAAGGGTGTGTGGTTTGGGATATGTGCATGGTTGCATGAGTGCATATGCATGCACGCTTGTAATGCTGTATAAATGGGGGGCTTTGATGTCGCACAGTAGGACTTCTGCTAAAATGCCCCATTCTATACATAGGTTCTGCACTCATTGCTCGGGTTCTGCCATGAAAGGCCCCCATGCACCGGTTCCCCGTTCTTTTATTTATTTTTTAATGGGTGCAGGGGATATCCTTGCAACCCGTCCCGGTACCTAATGTTACCATATATAATGTCGCCAATGGCTTTTCCCGGCGACTTTATGTATGGGGACATTATGTATGGGGACATTATTACCTGATACCCATGCATTGTAAGTATTCAGACCGCATGACAAAATTGCTATGTATGGCCAGGTGCTACTACTACTTACCTCGTATTGTCATAAGCCAACATATGCTTCAACTGTGTGGCACTGGCACCTTTTTTTCCGTGTTCTGCCAAGGTAGCTTTTTCAAATGTTCAGGCATTCCCCATAAATGCCATAGACATGATATGCACATGCACTGTCAACATATGCAGGTGTTCACTCTCATGCAATGCACACTCACTCAGAGCAATTCACATACGCAGACTTGCCCTCTCATAGACATGCCGGCATAACTGTTGCACAAAGATATGGACTTGTGCCCACACTCACTCCGAGCCACCAACTATCGCGCATACATGTTTACAATCACACTCAGGAACAAAACAAGACACACACACACACACACACCCACACACGCACACATGCAAAACACTCATTGAAAATGCCAAAACGTAAAGGACCTTTCAAAAGCCAAATACCCTCCACAGAATCTGTACTGCTATAGTATCCAGTGGAAAAGCCAGATTATTCAATTGAGCAATAAGCCCCGCACCGCAGGGGAATTACTGAGTCAGGTAATGGCCTGGGGCCACTTGGGCCTTAACGAAGGCCCTGAGGCATTACCTGACTCGGTAATGCTCCAGCAGCAAGGGGCTTATTGCTATTAGTACCCCAGCCCATAGGACCGGGTTACTAAAAGTATTTATTTTCTGTTGCGAAACGCTCCAGCATTTCCGAACAGAAAAAAAAATGTTAAAAACAAAGTCCGTTTTCCCTTTCCATGGCGGCCATTGAAAAAAATAGAAAAAAGATAAACAAAAAAATGCCCACCATGGAAACGGGAGAAGGGACTACATGTAGTCCCTTCTCTCTTTCCATGGTGCCCATTAATAAAGTAAAGAACAAAAATGAATGGCCGCCATGGAAAGAAGAGAAGGGACTGAGTGAAGTCCCTTCTTTCTTCCATGACAGCCTGTCACGGATCGGGAGGGGATGCACTGGAGACAGAAGTGTTCCCAGCGCGTCCACTCCTGAAATGGCCCAATAAGAAGGTAAGTGGGGTTGGGAGGGTGGGGAGGGGATTGTTTGGATTGAGGGGAGCGGGGGGAGGGAAAACACTTATCTCGATCTCCGGTGAGGGAGGATAGCAGCCTCCAGCCGTGTGGTGGCTCGCAGCAGGGATTACCCTGTTCCGAGCCTCCTCATTGGCTGAGTGGCTGCCATCCCCGCCAGGGACATGAAGGAACGTAGTGGGATGAGGGATTCCCGGTCGGGTAAAGCCCCGGCGAGGACCAATCAGATAGATTGTTACAATCTGATTGACTCTCGCCGGGTACTAATGTAAAATAGATTTGACTTCCCCGATGGTAAAAAAAAAACAGGCCAATCTAGGACATTTTTATTTCCTTTGTAGTAGCTTTGTACTGCTGGAGCTTGCCCTACAAATCTCGGGCCACTGGCAGTTGCAGATACTATTTACAGCAGAGAAATAAAACTGGGATAGCCTTGCCAGGCTTGTGCCAGCTACGGGATGGAATTGGCACATGGCAAATTTCAGGCAGGAAGTAGCAACTTTCTAGCTCCCAGAGAGCCCTAATTACCCTAAAGAAACCTGTCCTCTTACTGGCCTGTCATCTACAGAGGCATTCCCCTGATGCCGCTTCTGATGAAAGGAGCCCTTAAAATAGGCTCCCACCATGGAGAGAGGTTGTCCATTGGCCAGACTTTCAAAGGGACAGTCGCTGAATGTAAAAGTGGAAGGGGGAGAGGACCCTATTTATTAGAACCAAGGCTTTGATGATTCGGAACCCAGGTGTGAAGGGGGATTGTGTATTACCAGATGAAAGGGTTGTATGGGGACAGGGCTCTGATTAAGGCAGATCTGAAAATCTCCCTATCAGTACCCTTCCAACGGACGCTATATTCTCTCTCCGTCCTCTTAATAGTTCTCCTGTTATTACTTCTACCTGCTGCAACGCTCTTTCTTCTCCATCTTAAACCTCTCATTGGTCGGCTGTCTTGATTGTAGTACCATTAAGCTATGTGATAAAGGTAGTATTACTTAGAAGCCGGGGTGCCAACTTTAAAATGTACAGGGGGAAAGAGAGGGGTGTTAGACTCTTATGGAGCAACCTTTGAACCTGGAGATGTCAAGGGAGGTCTCCAGGTTTGGAGAGGCTCAACTGTAGACCTTTGTTCCTTCACCGAATGGTCGAAACAAAAAAACTCACACATCAAGAGAACAGCTCTTTCGATTCAGAGGTGGCGTTGGAGAACCTTTCATTGTAGGTTGAGGATTTAGCTACGATGATAGCTTTCTTGGATTGAGTCGCCAGTGTTTTGTAGGCGGACAATGTGGCATCCTGTGGTGTCCTTTGCCATTTGCTCAAGGCTGCGCGCTTAATAGCACTTAGTTCTTGAGTTTGGTGGAGAACCAGGAAATGGCATGTTTCTTTTTTTTGGCTTTCTTGACCTCTAGCGAGGCAATGGTGTCTACTGCTGTGCTAAGCGCAGTGTTATAGACCTCAGCCAGCACAGATGGGTCTGAGGAAAGAGGGGCTTGTAGGGCTGGAAGGTCTAGGAGAGGGAGGATCCCGTCTTTAGTTAGATTGTGTGAACTTCTTGCTAAGGCAAGTGGGACAGGTGTAGAATTAGCGCAGCTTTGTTGTGGAGAGGGATGAGAAAGTGGATAAGGTGGTCGTCGGTCTATGGAGATGGAGTATTGGAGCTGATGTCCACATCACAGTTATGGTCAACTACCCAGTCTAAGATGCGCCCTTTGCAATGGGTGGGATTGTTTATTTTTTGTTGGAAGCCCAGTTCTTGTAAACCTTTGGCTAGGGCTTTAGCTTGTTTATCTTTCATGTTGTGAAAACCCAGATTGAAATCCCCCAGAAGAATAGCTTTGGTGGAGGTTTTAAGATTTTCACCAAGGCGATGGGTAAGATTCTCATGAAAGTCAGCTAGAGGTCCAGGTGGCTGGTACGCAATATGAAAATCAATGGTGTGTTTGGGCGAGATAGAAATCTTGACTGAAAGGGACTCAACATTGCAAAGAGTCCATTCAAATAGAAGACATTGCGCTGTACAAAATCCAGTCACATTCCATTGTATTACATTTCTATTTTACTCTGCTTTGTCCCTTCAGAATTACATTTCTCCTATATCAATGGTTAATTTCCACCTACCCTCAAGAAAGAAAACCCATAGAATATGTCATTTGACTATAATGTGTAAAGAAGCTTCTTTGCTTTATGCACCTGCTGCAGTGTTTTGTGTGCAAGCTGCATGTCACAAGTTTGTATCCTGGAAGTATTGGCAAACCACTTAACCCTTGCAGGCTGATAGATTGAATAACCTTCAATTGGTTCATGTATGGGAAGTGTCCGGCAAGCAGTGTTGCTAGTGGGCTCAAGGCCCTACACACAATCAAGTTCTTCGTTCACAGGGTTAACAGCTTAACAGTCATCCAAGTTCAACATGCCGTCACACCTTTGAATAGCATATGGCCTGACTCAACGCTTCATACTGCAGGAGTCAATACATTGAGTACTAGCAAAATGCATAATATTGCCTTTTATTCCTGCGCTTGGGTCAGTGTGCTGGCACTCTGTTCTCCTCCAGACTCCCCAGGCTTCTCCGAGCTGCTGCTTCTTCTTCCTCCTGGCTTGCACGGTCCTTCCAGCATCCCCAGCTCGCTCAACTGAGTGTTTCTGGACCCACCTTTTATACCTTGCTGGCTCCTTAACAGGATTATAATGGTCTTGTGCCTGACCTTGCCTGTCCTCGTTAGCGGGACATTGCCATACAGTAGGTAGGGCTGCTGCTTGTATTTTCCTATGGTTAATCTTCAATACTCCTGGTTGTCTTTTCCTCGTCCCAGTACGATGGCAGACAAAGGGGAAATAGGAATTATGGGAGTTGTAGTGTTCCATATGGGTTATGAGTAAATTGGACAAAACGCTGTCAGGAAAGGGGGTAAAATATGTTGTTGTGGGTAAATGGGTTCCTTTATCTGCTGTCTATTTTCTGTGTTAGGTAGGAGGATTGGTTGGGGTCTATTTAGACAGGTGGATGATGTTTTCCATCTTTTCCTTAAGGGAAAGTGCTGGGGTAGGATGGGACTGGGATGGCAATATCCCATGAAGACTGAGAGTATGTCAGGTAGGGGGTATTGGAAAGGGCGAATACAATGTCTCACTCTCAGGCATTCCTACTGCATTCCCCAAGGACCCCCTGCCCAGGTGACCCTCTCTCGCTTGTCCTCCCCCAGGGTTAGGATCCAAGAGTGATGGTCCTTCCTTAGTCACCTTAACAAAGGATCCCCAGGGATGATTACTTGTGAGAACGCCTTCAGGTTTCTCACAGTGCACCCACACTGCATGCCACCCCTGCATAAGTCAGTGCCCCACTTGGGCCACCCCAGTCAAAAGAGTCTGGACACGCACTGATTTCAATTGAATATCTCCAATTTTGATCTAAATTTCATTGGAGTTCAATTTAGGTTTTTTCAAAAACAAGTAGATACGCAAGCCATGTACACCTGACTTTCCCTAACTTCATAGGGACATTATTACCTCATCTAAGGACTGATTAAGATCAGGCAGATGTAAAGTAAAAAGTCAGGGTGCACACCCCTGCTTAAGGCCTCGCGTAGTTATCTCTGGTCTCGGGAGGATATCCTAGGGGCAACGTGCTCGCCTTGGAAGCAAGGCGACACGGAGCAACACAGGTCCAATCCCCGGATCTGCACTTAGAAACCTCTTGGTATTAAGCGCGTTATAAATAACCTATCATATCATTTCATATGATAGGCTGTGTTAAAGAGCTTTCAGAGGTTACAGAGTATAATGTTATCTGAATAGTTGTAGTGGTATGAAATTAAATGAAAAGTTTTAAAAGCTCTTTTGGGAGACTCTGAAGTAAAAGCTTATTCCACAGTGGTCTTCTTACTACACTATCAAAACTGGAAATGTTATCCTAAAAAGCAATATGAATAGAAATATTACTGACCTTCAGGGCCTCATATTTGATTGCATATAATGAGTGGTCATTCATTGCAATAATCATATCCTTCAAAAAACCACTTTGGTAAATGGGGAGAGTTTACCTCCTGTATCCATTCTTCTAATTATTTAAGAAGCAAAGAACATCCAACAAAGCTATGGGTTGATAATTTACTGTATCACTTCTATGCCACTTTTTCAAAGTATCGATGATATAGGAGAATGTCCATAACGTTGGTGACCAAACAGTGGGAATAATATTATCAAATGATGGGTGCAATGCATAAGCCAATGAGGCTAGAAGACTGCATTAGAAGTTCACCTGGAGCACTTTAATCTTACAATGGCATTACAGGTATAGAGCTCTGTAAAAGAGCCTTTCTGGCCTCTAAAGATAAAAGATCAAATGTAAAGGTGCCCAAGTGCTCACCAGTGACAGATTCTGAAGTATGCATCTTATTAAAATGTTTGACTACAGTATCACTAGAATTGGGACTGGTTTGTAAAAGAAATTGACATTGTAGAGAGGCAGAAGTACAAGTCATCTATAGAACTCACCCCCTCATCTCTGTCATATTGGAAGAACAGCAAGAAGACACTTTGCATGACACCTGGTATCATCCCAATACCGCATCGAAGATATGAGAGATGTTATGCGCTCAGGCAACCGTATCGAATATACCCTCAAACTGACGTGGTAGAATGAAGTCTGTAGACACCACTGAATATAGAAGAGCTATAAGTGTAGTCTGACAAGTGTAAAGTGACGTCGTGAAGGGAAGACATGAGGATGCACTGAACCGATATACAAATACTTAAAGAATGGAGGTGTGACTGAAGAGACAAAGTGAACATGTATACGAATACGAAGAAATCATATATACTGAAAAGAAATGTGAGAAGAGATGCAGTAGATGTATATATGCAGAAACGAAGGTAGATCAAACATATAGAAGCTTGCTTAAACGAAGAAAGTAGAACATGGGTAAAGCAGCCATGTTGAGAAAATGGACGTCAGCTTCGTATAATAGTAAGGAGAAAACCCAAGGCAGTAGAGCTGTCAGCACTGGAATCCAAACTTGTGTAAGAATATAGAATATTTGTTTGGCTTGGGATCAAGGATGTCGCAGCAAGAGGCAACTGCAAGGCTTGAAAGGGGTTCAAGAGGATAAGCCATGTACGCAGGACATATTTCTCTTAGATTAAGCAAAGGAGTGAACATCTGCAAGTAGAAAGTATTGAACAATTAAAGACATGGAAAGCACATACAAGACAGAGCAACCAAGTCGCCAGAGGCCGAGGAGAGTAATAGCACCCAGTATAATTGAATCAAATAGCACTAAATAGAAGGGCAGGATGGAAAAAAGCATCACACGTGGTGCAAGATCAGGAAACAAGGACTATTCATAAAGCTCTAGATGAAGATAGCAATGTGCCTTCACTCCCTTTAAAGTTATGAAGGAAAGAACAGCCAACAAGGTCAACTACAAAGAAGATGCCTTGGTTTAGGGCCTAACTGGTGAGATATGGTAGGCTAATTGTCCAGGTGGGCAGTTGTCTGACGTTGTTCCCTGCACCTGGGTTCGGTTTTGCTTACGTGCTGCTAACAAGACGAATGTCCAAGGTTGGACGAGAATGCCAACCAACATGAGGGCCTATGTAATGATGGACTATACATTGTTGCATAAACCAATACGCTGCTGTCATGCTACTATTATCTGTTCCCTTAACCAATCCCTGAGCCCGATAGGTTTTACTGTTAGCCACGTAGGATGATGTCATGGCTGACGTACATTGCGGTAAAAAGCCTTTTGTGTAATTGAAATACTTTGAGAGTGTGTGAGCTACAATCTGATGTTCGCCAGGTTTCCCTACTTTATTGAACTGATAATAAAGTAGTATTTCGCAATATTCTTTGAGTCTATCCGGTTATTTGGGCCTGAGATCAGTTATTGTGGTAATGCCATCTGGCACTTGGAATGCTCCAGGTGCTACTGCACAACATTCTCTATTATCAGACAGCAAAACCCAGAATGTAGATGCATCCTGTAAAGTTAAGAGCATTTGTTGCCATCTCCCTGTTTTTTAAAATATGTTTTAACAACAAATTCTCGTACTGTTATTGTCATTGACATTTCAAAACGTTGTACTTTTCCCAGGTCAAATCATTTTTTGATAAAAGGCATCTAAGAACATCGTAGAACAAAGGCTGATGTTTAGATGTCTGCAGATTGTACACCGAAAAATAGTAGTGAGGAGGCAGAATTCCTAAAGGTCTCTGTAGTACCACACTCCCCATCACTCAGTGTTTTGTATGCTCAGAAAAAGGACAGGGAGATAATCACTCCTGAATTGTATTTGTATTTCTATTTATTGAATTAATAACGCGTTTTCGACAAAGTGCCTTTAAAAGAAGAAATACTACAATTTAACAAAGAAAATAATGGCAGAAAACAACATCAAATCATGGAGCGGAAAGAAAATGGGCCTCCAGACGGGTACAAAAAATGTGATAGGTGGAGGAGGAACGGATAGTAAGAGGAAGGGAATGCGAATGAAGAGGAGCGAGAAGAGAGAAAGGGAGAAAACGCGATTAAGCACAAGGAGACACGGGAACAACCAGATGATAAGTATACTGGGAGCAAAAGATTCAAGTGGGGGAGTAAAAAGAAACAAGAGAAGCAAGATAAGGAGGAGCAAGACCATGCAGACAATAGAAAGGAAGTGGAACAGAACATGAGACTCAAATGGTAAAATAGAACCTGTAAGAAGTGAGGAAGAAATTGAAGAGCTGGGAGATAGACCAACAAGTATACGAATAGTAGAATTATACATAGAACGAAGAGGGGTAAGTCGAGAAGCAGGAAGTCCAATCAAAAGGGAAGAATAGTGGTAAATGCAAGAAACAATTAAAGAATAGATAAGAAGGTTACTAGCATGAAAAGAAAGAAAGGGGCGAGCACAGCAACTATTAAAGAGAAGAAAAAGCAACAGTTGCGGGCTGTAAGAGAAATTTGAGAATACAAAAGAGAGGAATCAAAAAGAACGCCAAGATTCTGTGCAGATAAAGAGAACGGAAGTTGAGAAGGGCAAAAAGAAAGAAAAGAAGGAGGAAAAGAGGGGTTGAGAGAAAAAGAGGGGGAAAAGAGAACTTTGGTTTTAGAAGGGTTAAGATGGAGAACGTGAGAAGCCATCCAAGATTGGACGGAAGAAAGACAGGCAGAAACTTGAGAGTGAAGAGAGTCTAAGAACTCAGAGAAAGAAAAGACGATTTGAGAGTTGTCAGCATAAAAGTGACAGAAGGGGTTGAAGGAGGAGATAAGAGAAGAGAGAAGAGAGAGGAATAGTGTACAATTAAAACAAAAGAGGACCAAGGAAAGAGCCTGGGGGAACACCATACTGAAGTGAAAGCGGAGGAGAAAGCTGGATGGGCCAGGATACAGAGTAGCAGCGTCCAGAGAGATAAGATTTGAACCAGGCAAGAGGAGAAGAAGAAATACCCAGAGAAGAAAGAGAGGATAGTAGGGTAGGGTGATCCATTAAAAGCAGCAGCTAAATCAAGTAAAATCAAATTAGAAGAATGCTTATTGTGTGGAGCAGAAAGAATAAAGTCAGAAACATGCAAGAGGTTATTTTTGTAGAATGGGAAGGCCTAAAACCAGATTGGAGTGGAGGAAGAAGAGAAGGAAGGTGAAGATAAGATGAGATGGGGATGCAGTAGGATGAGCACGAGCAAGCAATATGACAGTATCAGAGTCAGTAAGAGGGGAAATACAGAAAAGGTAGGGGAAGAAGAGGAGGGGGAGGAGGAAGGAAAGGGGGCAGAGATGAGGAAGCAGAGGAGGCACAAATGTTAGAGACTTTAGTGGTGAAACAATCAGCAAGACTGGGAGCAGAAAGTGAGGAAGAGTGAGAGGGATCAGGCGAACGAGGAGAAAGAATAATTATAAGTAGCTGATAGAGATGATGGGATAATGAGGCAAAGGTAAAGTCAGCAAAGACAAATATTGTTTTTTGCTAGCAAGAAGAGAATCGTAAGAAGAATTAACAGAACAAAGCCATACCAGATCATGAGAGCACTGAGATTTTTTCTAGCAGTGCTCAGGTTTTCAAAGAGAAAAATGGAGCGCAAGGAGATAAGGGGTAAGCCAAGGACACAGTGGTTTACATGAAGGAATAAAAGGATGAGCAGGATAAAGAGAATCCAGAGTGGAAGAGAGAGCTGATTGAAGGGAAGTAAGTGCAGAGTTAGCAGATAGCTTGGAGAATGAAGGGAGGGAGGGAGGGGAGAGAAGAAGTGATAGAGGACAGAAGAGTTGAGGAATCAAAAGAGATCACAGCAAAAAAAGGAGTTAGATGAAGAGGGCAAAGAAGGGGAAGAGGTAATAGAGAAGGTAAAAGACAGAACAAAGTTATCTGAAGAATACATGGGAAGGGAAGAAACTAAGGCATTACACAGAGCAGAAGAGAAGATGAGATCAAGAGAAGATCCCAATCAATGCGATGGAGGACAGTCAAGGGCAAAAAGGGCAAAAAGATGATAAGAATCCAGAAAAGGAAGGAAGGCAGAGGAAGAATGAAACAAGATGCAAATTAAAGTCGATGAGTAAAAAGAAGGGGTAGCTAATAGGCAAAATATTAGCAAGAAGAACATCAAAATCGGAGATCACAGAAAGAAGTGGACCAGGAGGACAGTAAAAGTAAGAAAGGAACTATGAAATGGCTTAGAAAAGGAGGAAAAATGACGGTGTAACCAGGATGGATGAGCAAGAATGCCTTCCCCACCGCTGCAACAAGAAGGACAAGGGGTATGGAAATGTAGAGAAGCAGATGTACACATCATATATAGTGCCCGCCCCCTCACCTCCGTCATATTGGAAGAACAAGAAGACACTGTGAGGGAAACCAGGTATCATCCCAATACCACATCAAAGATATGAAAGACGGTATGCACTCAGACAAACATATTGAATGTACCATCAAACTGATGTGGCAGAAGGATGTCTGCAAACACCACTGAACATAGAAGAGCTGTAAGTGAAGTCTGACAAGTGCAAAATGACATCATGAAGAGAAAGCATAAGGACACACTGAAACGATATACAAATACTTAAAGAATGTAGATGTGACTTAAGTAACAAAGTAAACATATATGCGAATACGAAGAAATTATATACATTCAGAAGATAAGTGGGAAGAGATGCAGTAGATGTATATACCCAGAACGCAAGATAGATGAGACGTATAGAAGCTTGCTGCTCAAATAAAACGTGAGTAAAGCAGCCATGATGATAAATGAACGTCGACTATGTATAAATAGTAAGCGAGAAGCCTCAAGGAGAGAGACCAAGGCTGCAGAGCTGAGAGGCGCTGGAAAACAGCTCTGTGCAAGAACAATGAATATTTGTTTGGCTTGGGATCAAGGATGCTGTAGCAAGAAGTAATTGTAACACACAGAAGAAGTCAAAGAGGATAAGCCACATACGCACAACATATTTCTCTTAGATTAAGCAAAGGAGTGAACATTTTCAAGTGGCAAGTATTGAACAATCAAAGATGCAGAAAGCATATGCTGGACTGAGCAACCGCATCTCCAGAGGCCAAGAGGAGTAATAGCGCCCAGTATAATTGAATCGAATGGTGTCCAGTCAAATGGTTGAAAATAAAAGATCGAATGACCATTTGATCGACAGTCAAATGGTCGGAAAAAAAAAGGTCGAATTTTTTATTTATTTATTTATATATTTGTTTTAGTTTTGGTTGGTTAAAAAATATTTTAATAAAGAAAAGGGAGGTTTGAGGGGAACCCCCCCATAAAAAAAAAACTAAAAAAAATCGACCATTTTTTTCGACCATTTGACTGTCGATCAAATGGCATTCGATCCTTTGGTTTTCGACCAAATGACTGGTAACCGAATCGAATAGCACTGGTATTAACAGAATCGTGGTCTCCTCACACATGGTGATAGACCATGAAACAACACCTATTGATAAAGTTTCAGATGAAGATAGCAATGTACCTTCAACCCCTTTAAGGTTTTGAGGAAGAGAACAGTCAATGAGGTCAACTACAAAGAAGAAGCCTTGGCTGAGTGCCTAACTGATGAGAGATGGTAGGCTAATTGGCCAAGTGGGTAGTTGTCTGACGTTGTTCCTCGAACCCCGGGTTTCATTTTGCTTATGTGCTGCTAATGAGGCAAATGTCCATGGTTGGAAGAGAATGCCAACCAATCATGGGGGTCTATGTAATGATAGACCATACATTGTTACAGAAGCCAATCCGCTGTTGTTATTCTGCTATTATCTCTATTATACATAGTTTAAGGTAGTTGAAGGCGTGCCTACCAGATAAGGGGCAGCCAATAATGTTATTAACACCTAAATAATCTGTAGGTATATATGTTCCCTTAAACAATCCCTCCACCCCATAGGTTTTTACTGTTTGCCACATAGAATGACGTCATAGCTGATGTACATTGAGGTAGCTTTTGTGTACCCAAAATGTATTCAAGTGTGTGTGAGCTACAATCTGTTTGTTCGCCAGGTTTCCCTACTTTATTGAGCTGATAATAAAGTAGTATTTTACCACATTCTTTGAGTCAGCCTGGTTATTTGGGCCTGAGATCATTTATTGGAAATTCCATCCGGCACTTGGAAAGCTCCAGGCGCTACTGCACAATTTGGTGGCAGTGCAGATGGTTCTGATCCAGTGTCCCAGGTTCAGATCCAGACTCTGATTTTTGACGTCTCCCACAATTAGCCAGAAGATCACAGTATGTCCTGTGGAGTGTGGAGAAAAAACACATGTGTGAAAATGAGACAGTCGGCAAGTAACCCAGGGACTGAAGTCGAAGTGGTGATTGGGGAAGAGTCGATACAGAGGGACTCGAACTGAGCAACGAATGTAAGTAGAGCATTGAAAGTGGCAAATAAAAAGGGAGGGATTATATTGTAAGTGTAAATATATATAGTAACCTGATTTGTGTTAAGAGAGAGAGAAAGTTACCTCGATCCCTAGCCCCAAGGGGACAGAAGGGCATGCATTACAGTCCCAGATGGGGCATTTTTTAGGGATTCCTGAGGCAAGGCCGATTTGAAGAATGCATGTCAAACTCCAAGATGTGATAAACTGGAGATGAGTTACCTTTACTAGAGAAAGTAAGAGAAGACGATCATAGAAAATGATAGTGCACATTTGTTTGGGGTTATAAATATGTTAGTGTAAAACTTTGGATTTGTTTAAACTAAGAATCATAAAACAATAGCAATAATCTAGCTGGTTATCTTTATAAATAAATCTGAATGAATGTATGTATGTATGTGTGTGTGTGTGTATTCTTTTTCTGGCTATAAAAAATCCACACCGTTGAACCCACTGCTACCAAATTTCGCATGGATTCCTCATTTCTCTGGAGCAAGATTGTAGTCTATATTTGGATGCAAAAAATGTACTCCGTAGACACCCTCATTTACTGATGCTCACCCCGATTCACTACAGTAGGTACTAGAAGGAGGCAGAATTTTGAAAAGTGTCTGAACCAAAATGTTCGACATGTTGGTTATTCCTTTAAAATGTATTACTACTGTATACAATTTGAAAGAGTATATTAAAGCATTTTTAAAGGGAATAAAAAAAAGAATTTTAAATTTCTTTTTATCATGCCACTCCAAATATGGGAAATGGCAAGGTTACAGTTTACTTAAGTTCATTCACGAAAAGAAAGCACAATCATTCAATCTTTCTGAAGCCACATACTGACTGACACATACCGCACAAAAAATGAACATCATTTGTAAAAGCTCCATCTGATGCAAAGCAAAAATCAATATGATATGATATGATATGATATGAACTTTCTCCAGGGAAAATGAGATGCCAGAGCAAACTGAAGCAAGACTTGCTGACATGGGGACAAGAGCAACATCCTCCAGGGCACATGAGAGTCCATAGCAAACTGAAGCAAAACTTGCCAACAAGAAGACAAAACTTGCAACATCCTCTAGGGCAGATGAACCACCACTCAATCAGGACACGGGTAACGCTGGGTACTCCAACTAGTTAGACTCCAAAATGAGTGATTGGCACCAATCAATGAATCATGGAGAGAAGAAGTTGAGAATAAACAGAACAAAATAAGATTCTTAGATTGTCTATAATAAAAACAGGATAATACGAATTGATAGAACCATAAATGAAGAAAGTAAAAATAATATTGTTGTGCAGGCTTGGAAATTGTTTGAATGATATTTTGGCATGATGGGCAGTGATTGATGGTGCTGGCCCAAATTGATTGATGTGGTATAATTAATTGACGTAATAACAAAATAAAAGAACCGTTAAGTATTGACAGTTAAAAACAACTTGTCATTTTGGGGCACACACCCCTGCTACACTTGTGCAAAACATTACCGAGATATGCACCCAATATTAGGAAATACCATGAATAATGGGTAAAAGGCACGGGTGACAAAATGTTCATGCTCTGGTCTCAAGAAGGTTCACTATCAAGAACAGTATTGCAACATGTGACAACATACTTACATGCTGCATATACACGGAAGAAGTTAGAGAAAAGGTTAGCCATTTTAGAACTGTGGAAAAGGATTCTCTAGGTATGTCACTCAGTCTCTGCTCAAAGATTTTCAGGCACTGCTCCCTGCTCTGGAACAGAGGCGGGACTGTGAAGATCTTTTGGAAATTATTGAGAGGGAAATCATGCTGGATTCTGAAATGTCCTTGAATATTAGTATAGCTGTCGCCAGGGGTGCTGCCACAATCAACTCTGCCAGGTGCCAATACTGGCTCAGAACATGGAGCAGAGAGTCTTCCCCAGGGGGATAAGCTGTAATGCAGCCCAGCCAGAGTTCCAGGATGGTTGGGGTTGATGTCCCTGGCCTTGGGCGCCTGTCTTCCATGTGGGTTTACCATCCCCAAGCCCAGCAGTGGTTCCAGGGAGCCCCAGCAGGGTCACCGTCCTTTCCAGGGGGGGGGGGCTGATATGTGGGCACCAGTCTCCCATGTGAGTCGACCGTCCCCAAGCCCAGCCCATAGCTCTGGCTGGGCTGCATTACACAGCTTTGCATGGGACCGTCGCTGGGCTTGGGGATGGTTGGCTCACATGGAAGACAGGTGCCCAAAGCCGGAGGCCAGCACCCCCGGCCATCCTGAAGCTCTGGCTGGGCTGTGTTACAGCCTTTCCTTCCAAGGAGGAATGGGGACCCTGCCGGGGCTCCCTAGGACTGCTGCTGGTCTTGAGGGTGGTTGACCTACATGGGAGACAGGCACCCAAAGCAAGGGTCATCACCCATGACCATCCTGGAGCTCTGGCTGGGCTGCATTTGAGCTTTTCCCTCCAGGTAGGAATGGGGACCCTGCCGGGGCTCCCTGGGAGCATTGCTGGACTTGGGGATGGTGAACCCACATGGAAGACAGGCGCCCAAGGCCAGGGGCAGCACCCCCAGCTATCCTGTATCTTTGCTGTGCCGCGCTATAGCTTTTCCCTCCGGGGAGGGATGGGGACCCTGCCGAGGCTCCCTGGGCCACTGCTGGACTTGGTGATGGTCAACTCAAATGGTGACCATTCTAATAAAAGGAAAGTGCTCCATACCAAGTGTGCATTTTATGCTCAGAAGAAATGTACGTCTGAATTACTAGCACAAACATATTTGAGAAAGTGGTGGTCATTATTATGTTTCCAAAAGGCAGTTTGTTTATATGCTAAGTAGCCAACATCCTCAATTCAGGGCACACACATCATTCTACAATTACCTCTTCACCACCTGTTCCCGCCCAATGTATAATAATGAAAGGACATTTTGGACTCCTTAAATAAGCCAGCAAAAGCTTCAGCCTGCTACAAAAGTAAATAAAAGAAATTAAAAATGATCATCATTGGTCGGCCCAGCAAAAAGGCATCCAAACATGCATGCTGCTATCTGCAAACCTATCCCCTCCTTGGACCAGATAAATGGGACATACCATTGATCTGCCACAAAGGGTAAACTGCAAAGTTTAGTTTAGTTGACTTTATTGTTTGCTTGTAAGGAGAGTACATTCTGTTTCAAAGCGCCCACAGGGCAACAGGGAGGCGACATGGGATTGCAGTACAAATAGTACACACAAAAGAAGAAATACAGTGGGGGATGAGACGGCCAAACCTACTATGCCTTGTGAATATTCTGAACGTGCAAGTGCAGCAGGGAAGAGGGCAGTGGGTAGGTGCTGATGTGTCAGTGCTCAAGGGTGAGCCACAGATGAAGTGCAAGGTATAATAAGTGCTAGACGGTCAGGAGCTGCGTTGGGTGAAAAAGTGCAAGACTCCAGTGTGGAGGGTGTGCCGAGGCAAGTGCTGAAGGTAGAAAGAAGCTGGGGAGATTGGGTGTGAGAAGCCAGGGGCCCGAGGATGGATAAAGGTCCAAGACACCAATCACAGCAACTGTGAGGTTAGCAGAGCGGGGAAGGAGGAGGAAAAGAGGAAAGTCTTGAGGAGCTTTCAGAACTTAAGAAGGTCCTGTTCAAGATGCAGGGGAAGGGGAGGCTGTTCCACACGAGGGATCTATCTGAGGAAAATGAACGACCTCCTGCTCTCTGTTTAGCAAAACGCTTTATACACAGGGAGTTGGTGCCAGAGGAACGAAGAGGTCTAGAAGGAGAATATTTTGTAAGAGAGCATTGCAGATAGAGTGGTCCCCAACCCCAGACAGCCATGTGGATGACGGAGAGGGATTGGAATTTGATCCGTGCAGCAACCAGGAGCCAGTGGAGACTTTTTAGGGCAGGAGAGATGGGCTCCTAGGCTTGAGGCCAAGGATAATGTTAGGGAGAATTCTTATTCAATGGCTAATTTCCCTTACCTAGTGAGTCCCTCAGCAGCTTTGCTGGATTTCTGGAGTAATTTTTTTTGTCACTTGGTAAGAGTGTGAGCTTTTCCCCCACTCTTACCCATGTTTTGCCATGTGTATTTCATCTGTTTTTGTGATTGTGGGCTCTGGAGTACACCACTTCAGTAACCCCCTTCTTTTGTGTGTTACACAGCACCTTCAGTGCAGTGACACAGGGTTGTCTTTTAGACTTCCCCCCGACTCCATTTCTGGGGCTGACTACTGTCCCCCAGAAAAGGGTAAAGTTGCCATTAACTTTACCTAGTCATTTAACCACAGATCCAGTACACCCCATCTTACATGGAGTATTGGAAAGGGTTACTTCTTCGCCCGTTTTATCTGTACCTCCTAGAGCCTGTTTTGCTCTTTTAACATTTAGACTTGGCTGGTGGCAGTGGTATCTACCCTAACTTTTCTACCGTGTTTATACTATATAAATGTGGTATTGTTTTAGGCTATTATATTAGCCTCGAACATATCCCGCTTGACTAAATACTTTTTCATTTGACTCCGGTCGGGTTTATTCGCCATTTCTTTTTGTGAACGTCCTTCTTGTGTTTTACTTTGCGTGGCAAACCAGGTTTGCCTTCTTTGTTCACCGTCTTTTGGCGGGCTTCTGCCAAGAAGCCCTCCTCTAGGTGTCTGGGTGTCTAGGTGGGCTGAATGTGAGGGAGGGGTGTAGTCACCCCCTGCACAGGATATCCTAGGAAAGCCAAGTCGCACTTTGCCATGATTGGCTGAGTTGGTTGTCCGGGCTGGACAACCCCCCTGCTGCGTGATTGACAGCCAGGATGTGCGAATGGGGGATTTTCGCATAAAAGGCAGGACTCTTGGGCTGGAAGTCAGAGCCGCCACTGGAACTACAAGGAACCGAAGAGAAGCGGAGAAGAAGATGGCTACTGCAACTATCCCGTCCCGGTGAAGCCCTGCTGCAGTCCTGAGCTATCTACCCTTCGACGACCAGAGAAGATCCAGTCCTGAGTCTTCTTCCCTTGAGCCTGGTGGGGTCAACAAGCTCATCTTCCACAGGCAGAGGGTCCTCTTCTTGGTCGAAATCGCTGCACACTGCTGTAGTGGTCCGGATAGCCATCTGAAGAGCCTCTCCGGTTTCAAGGAGCGCACCTTTTATTCACCGTCGCTGCTGCTGGCTTCATCCCTGCGTAGTGCAGACCCCTCCAGACGTCCTCCTTCTTGCCGAAGCTCCAGGAACCGTGGGTCTGCAGGAAACTACCAGGAACAACTGCTGTGGCACCAGCTTCTTCCTTGAATAAGGTACTGTGTTATGCTTCGAGAAGCTAGGGTGAATCCATTTTCTCCTCCTCCAAGGCTTGCCATTATCTTCCCTCCTTCTTATAACTTTTGCTTCCTCTGTTGACAATATCTAAGTACTCCTGGCAACGTTGAATCTTGAACTGTCCGACTGTGTGATCCTCGACAGCAGGAACCCAGTTCCACTTGACACTGGCTCCGGCCTATTGACTATTGAATTCCTGTCAACTAGTGTTCTCTGATTCTGTCTGCCCTGACAAAAGTATTTCCTATGATTTCTGCCCCTAACTCTCTCTGGTTAACTCAGGTGCTAAGTGTGTTTTTGCCCCGGTAACATTTCTTGCTGCGGATACGCGTATCTTTAGTAAGACCGAACTGTCATTACTGGCAAAAAGTGATTGCATATGTATTCCCGGTAACGTCTTTTGTTTCACAACGCAGGTCCGTTAAAACATAGGGTACTTACCTTGAGTTATACTGTACCAAGTGAATTGGTTGGTCGTAGTGTATTTTACGAGTGGTTTAATTAATTAATAGAAGTGTTGTGTTTATAACAAATGGTTTAAAAATAATAAATATACTTATATTTTTTACCTGAAACCTTGAGTCATTGTTTGCTTGAGTCACAGCAATTGTGTTCCCTTTGTGTAATCTCTGCTACTGCTCATATACTCTTGAGATAAGCCTGGCTGCTCCGCTACTACTACCACTTTAATATAGTAGTACAGGCTTGTACCAAAGGTGAACTTGAATTACCACTTGTAGTCATAATTGTGTGTAGTGGTCCCTAAGGGCACTGCACAGGATTCTGCCTAACAGATAAGTCTTGCCGGCCTATTCTGGATTAGTTGAAAGGGTCGCAGAGTGGAAGAAGGTAGATTAAGGAGAACGCTGTTGCAATAATTAAGCCTAGAGAGAACCAGGGCTTAATTAGAGATTGAGCTTCTGCGGGAAAGTGAGAAAAGGGAGATTTCCTTTGCATTGAACCTGATGGGAAATGTGGATGAGGGCAATGGGCATGTGGTAACCCCCACGCTCTCACGACCCAGAATATACTTTTCCAGATGGCCAAATGACCATTGCTGCCTCCCAGGGTTGGCAAAATAGTGGTTCAAACCTCCAAATTACCCTCCCAGGGGAACAGCAATATTCTGCTGGCAATGAGGGCAATTTGTGGCCTGACCCTGCAATTGCATCCCAGCCCACCAAAATACCTTCCCAGAATGCCCACTCCCACGCACGCCACCAACAATTCTGCCCCAGTCTCACCTACCCCAATGACAATCCGCCACCCCTGTATAATGTACAATGTTGAAAAGAGCAGATTCTCTATTTACATAACGAAGAAGAAGCTTCAACAGTACTAGACCTGTAAACGAAACAAAAACATTGATTATCTGTGGTCAGCCCAGTAAAACCCAATCCAAACTATCATGCTCCTTCCTTTGCTCACTAGCCCATGATCAAACACTGAAACTGTCTAAAGCTATATATAGTCTCATGCTTTTTACACATTTTACTGTCAGGGTGACTATTGTGACAAAGAAAATGAGCACCATAGCACGTGTGCATCACATTCTCTGCAAAAAATGAATTCTTGCATTACTATCATAGGTTTCTAGCTAACCCCATATTTAACTGCACAAACAAATGGAACGGAGGGTAGTCACAATGTTCATTCCTTCAGAACACGCAATGCCCTCTTACTATTGTGCTCATTTCCGCTGTGAAAATACTGTTCACAGGAAATAAACACCACACCAATGTCTAGTGCCATTGTTGTGCACGGACCAGTGATCCGCGCCCAGCAATTCACTTTGTTTTTATGCAAAGCAGCCAGCATCTTTCTATTCATGGCCACACACTCATCCCTGGTGGTCTAGTGACCCCCACCATCCAGTAAAAACACATTTACACTGCCAATCTGCCCCGAGGGAGGGCTAAATTAATGCCCCATCCATTTGTGGCCGGAGTAGGAGAGGGCCACTCCCCCCATTACATGCAAGCTAAATGACATGCACCATCCATTTGGGGCAGGAGGTGGAGAGGGCCACTCCCCCCTTTCATACATACAAGCCATCCCTGGTGGTCTATTGACCCCCCACCCCCAGTAAAAACAAATGTACCCCTTCCTAGTGGCAGACTGTCAGATTACACTGACAATCTGCCCCCAGTGAGGGCTCCATAACATTCCTCCATCCATTTGGGGTAGGGGGGTAGAGGGCCACCACCCTGTCATATAAAAAATCCCTAGTGGTCTAATGACCCCACCACCCCCAGTAAAACCCCAATCAATTTCTTTTTTTCATTTTCCCCTTCCCTAGGGGCAGATGGACAGATCATTCTGCCCATCTGCCCCCAGGATGGGCAAAACACAATGCCCCATGCTTTGGGGGCCGGATTGGGAGATGGCTGCTTATATACTAAACCAAAAAGAGTGGCAGATGGGGACTGGCGAGATCTACCGCAAGGACTGGAATTTTGGATTGGTTTGAATCAGCTGCAGGTGAAAGCAAGTAGTGAGGACCTGCCAAATCACCCACTGTGTAAGTTGTACAGAAAAGAAGGGTTTTTTGCAATCACACTGGGCACACAAACTCTAAAGTCAATAACAATCCTTTAGGCCTGCTTCAGAAATGCATTCGCAGCGGAGACACTGATTCAACCACATCCAATTGAGTGGGCGTACGTGCAACCGCACATATATAGAGAAGCCTGTGATTGTCACAACCTTTGTACTTATACCTCATATCAAGCATGGTATTTTGCAATATTCTTCAAGATTCGAAGTCTCAGAAGAAGAGCCTTTAAGCTCGAAATACGTGTTAGACTGCCCAGCATCTCAAATTAAAATCCTAAAGGATTGTTATTGACTTTAGAGTTTGTGTGCGCAGTGTGATTGCAAAAACTCCTTCTTTTCTGCTTCTATACTAAGCAGCCAGCCCCCTCACTCCACTGCTTAAGAAAAGCATCCCTGGTGCTCTAGTGGTGTTGCTGGGCGTGGATCGAGCATTACGCACCCAGCAATGCTTCAAGGTAGGTGTTGTTGGAAAGAGGGGAGTCTACCCTTTCCAACGAAACCTCCCTCGATCAAAACGGCATATAAATGCTGGAGATTGAGGGAAAAACCTACCTCTTTCTTCACTCGCCACAGCCAAAATGGCTGCGGCGAGTGAAATTACATTCAGTGTCACATACATGCCAACATTCAGAGGCACCTGGTAGGGAGATTTCCACAGTTCCCTTTTGCCACTTCTCAGCTGGATACCTTACAAAGACCTTTGATTGAGCACCTATGTGGTGCTGGACCAATCTGTCCAAGGTATTGTATCTTGCTTTTAAAGTTCAATCACTCATCAGCAGTTAAACTTCACTTGCGTCTCTTATCACACGCGTTTTAGCAATGTTCGTTCCAACGCTTGCCATACAATATTGCTGCTTGCAACCTTGGTTTCAACATAGACTGGTCTTGTATCGGCCTCCCCAACTCACCGGCTGTGTTGATTCACTGATGCTGCAGCAATTGCACAAACTCAAATGCTAAAATGGATGAGCTAGCTCATCCTCCGCACTGCAAATTTAGTGCTTAGGATGAGATAGCTCTTCCTTAGCACTTAAGGGGTTAAGAGCGATGCGGCGTAATGATGTAACTCTGCCGCGTCAATAAATGGGGCATCACCGCGTGCGCAGGGCAGTGCATGCTCAGTTCTAGGCCAAGATACCAGTGTCTCCATGTTCTCTGTGGCGATCCGGGGCTACCGCACTCATAGGCCGGAGGGAGGGTGTTATGGGTGACTGCCCCTTTAAGGCCGCTCCTCCTTGGGGAAACGTCACGAAAGGAAGTGACGTGGGGGAACTAGGGAAGTGCCGGAGAAACGGCAGTTAATCCATGTATCTCAATAAAGAAGGTACTGCCCATCCACGCTGGTGTCCGTGTTTGATTTAGGGCTATCCAAGCCCCTAACAACTGGCGACGAGGTACGTCCCACCAGCGGTCCTCCTTCTTCACACGCTGGCGATCCCTCCGCATGTGCTCCTTGACGAATGCTAGTGATTCCACTAGCCAATGGTCCTCCGCTCCTGCAGCCGGCTACGCACACACGCGTGTGATGCACCCGGATTCCTTCACCTCCACACACACACGCAATCCCGCCGTGTACACTCCTGCCGCCAAGTAAACATGAGCGATCCCTCTGTGTCCTGACTCTGAAACCAGCCTGCTGAGCCTTTTTTTTTGTATCCTCATTCCTCTACTGAAATCATCTTCCTCATCCCAGTAACCCCCCTCCTTTGGGACCCACGAGGAAACTACTGTGGTGATCCCACCACCAGACAACACCGGAAAGCAAGCCCAAGCTCATTCCCTGACTTAAGAATCACAACAAAGAGAAACAGGGCGCAGGCCACCCAGACATCTCTAGGCCAACCATAAGCCAAAGAGGAACAACAACAAGACCAGCACAAAGTGAATACCGCGTGAAGCATCAATCAACAAAATCACGAGTACTACAGGAGACCAAGTGACTTCCAGCTCACAACCAGCACCAACATTCACGAGGTCCACTGCCACGGCATGGTGCATGCCCCCCCCTTTCTCCATGACACCACAAGCTGATAAAGGAGCAAGGTGGGTGGATTGGCTGGAGGATTTCAATAATTTCATAGATGCCGCAGGGGAAGAAACCTCCCCACACCTGCGCAGCATGTTTATTAACATGGCGGGTACTGAAATAAAAACATTGATCAAAACTATTCCACCAACGGAAATCACTGACTTCGCGAGCCTCATAACAGCACTAAACATATGTCTTGTCATCGCCCCCAACAGGGATTATGAAAGATATGTCTTCAACCAGTGCACACAGCGCAATGACGAAACGGTGGATGAGTTCATCACAAGACTTTGAGTCAAAGGTGTGCACTGTCAGTTTGATGCGTTCTCTCTAGATGAAGCGATTCAACTTAGAGTAATTGAAGGGTGTGTGTCAACTGCACTACACAAACAACTTCTAAAAAAATCTGTCACCATTGAGGAAGTGAGTGAGATGGCACGAATACTGGAGAGAGTGGAGAAACAAGCCACACACATGACAAGCAACACAGCCACCAAACACGACAAAAGTGACATCATAGCAGCTATCCACGTAGGCAACTTCAAGGGTAACGAAAGAAGCAGTAACCTAAGTAACACAGTGACCCCACGAATGCAAAGACAATGTTACAGATGTGGGATGGCATTTCCGCATGCCGGGGCTTGCCCCGCTCTCTCCCAAAAATGTGGCAACTGTGGCAGGAAAGGACATTTTCAGTCTGTGTGTAGGGAAGGAAAACCGTTTCCCACACCACGCATGGGTGCAGCCCCGCAATACAGAACAATTCAAAGAATATTCCCAAGACAATCTCACCAGCCACGTTCCTACCAGCAAGGGCCGAGAAGATATGTGCTAGTGGTAGAGGAAGTATATCCTGAGGATGACAGTTAGGAATATGTGACACAAGAGCACAACATGCAACTGCGTGATGAGTATGACGGCCCACCTCTGGTGCGACAAAGACCTCCGCTCGAAACACAAGGAAACCTTGACTATGAAGGTGACCACTACGACTTGTATGCCCAGGATGAGTTTGTCAATCTCATTATGGACGAGGGGGAAGCTCAGGAGGCATCCAGAATACAGATAGACATCGGCAATAAGCAGTTTTGTTTTCCGATTGAATCGGGGGCAACAGTGAACTTAATGGGGGAGAAGGAATTTCAACTAGTTCACAGCAAACCCACACTAACCCTATCAACCTCAAAGATATATCAATGGGGAGCAGATGCCCCATTACACAGTGTAGGTTCATTCAAAAGAAGGCTCACATTTGGTGACAAGGCTACCAACACCGTCATTCACGTCATCAAGAGCCCCACGAAAAGGGCGATGTCTGCTGAGCTACAAAACGGTGTCATGTCTAGGACTAATCAACATACCCGTCTGAGACAGTGATGTCATCGAGTCATCAGAGACACATATCAGGAAACAAGGACAAGTGTACAACGTGGACCTGGAATCTCCTGGCACCACCGGCATCACGAAGGAAGACATTATCAAAGAATTTCCACAACTGTGTCACGGCCTGGGCAGGATGAAAGGCCCGCCGATCAAGCTGCACATTGACCCAGCTATCCGACCAGTCCCGCAACACCCACGCAGAGTAGGGCTCCATCTACAAGAGGCAGTCTCAAAAGAGCTGGATCAACTGCTACGCAATGACATCATTGAGCCAGCCACTGGTCCGACGCCATGGATTTCCCCTCTTGTAATCGTCCCAAAAGAAGGTGGTCGTTTAAGGATATGTGTGGACATGAGGGTTGCCAATACAGCCATGCAGCGGGAGCGTCATCCCGGTCCTAAAATCGCGGACATGATAGTGCAACTAAATAAATCGGTTCTCTTCTCTAAATTGGATCTGAATCAAGGTTACCACAACTTGTGCTTCACCCTGAATCACGACCCAACACCACATTCGCATCACATGATGGACTGTTCCGCTACAAGCGGTTAAACTTTGGAATTTCCTCTGCCGCTGAAGTTTTTCATGAAACAATCCGACAGATAATACGACCCATCAAGGGGACCTTCAACTATAGTGACAACATCCTAGTCTTTGGAAAGTCACGCAGTGCACATGATGAAGCCCTCCGAAACACATGCAGGGTGGTACAAGAAGCCGGACTAACCCTCAACATTGAGAAGTGTTGTTTCAGTAATGCCAAGCTCAAGTTCTTTGGCCACATCTTCTCAGCGGACAGAATGACCCCTGACCCGGACAAAGTTTCGACCATCTTTCACCTAGGAAAACCGACCCAAGTTGCTGACGTCCGAGCATTCCTAGGAATAGCCGGATACTGCGCTCGGTACATTCCACACTTTGCCTCCATTACTGAACCCCTCAGGCACCTACTACAAAAGGATGTCACATTCACCTGGACGATGAGTGCCAATCGGCTTTCGACACGATCAAACATTCCCTGACGGAAGCCAGAAAATGTGCATACTTCGACCCCGAGTGGCACACCGAAATAGTGGTAGACGCCAGTCCGGTGGGTCTGGGGGCCATCCGTGCCCAAACCAGTGGACAAGACACTCATCCGAGGCATGTGGTTGCGTATGCCAGCAGAGCCCTAGCTCCACCAGAATCTGCTTACTCCCAGGCAGAGAAAGAAAGTCTAGCAGCTGTCTGTGCGTGCAAGCATTTTCATAATTTTATTATTGGGAAGAAATTCCCCTTAATCACAGATCATCAAGCCCTGCTATCTCTCTTTGGCAATCCGTGCACAAAAATGCCCCCCAGAATTGAAAGGTGGGGAATCCGCCTACAAGAGTACGACTTTGACATCAACCACCGGTCAGGAGGTGAGAACAACCCTGCGGATTACCTCTCAAGGCACCCAGTTGGCAGTCCAACACCAAGGCAAGGTGATTCGGAATATATCAGCTACGTCACTGCGAACGCACTTCCGCCTGCCATATCCATTGAAGCTATTGCTGTTGCGTCAGCCGCAGACCCATCCATGGCTCTGGCAATTAGCCTTACGGAAAATAACAAATGGAAAGATTTCCGCAGAGCAGTCCAAAGACACCCCGGGGCGTGCAGAGACGAGATCGAGAGACTGGTCATAGTACATTCGGAACTAGCGGTCCAGGGCAAGTCCATTCTATTACGGGGTTTCAAGATAGTCATTCCCACTACATTGCGTTCCGAGGACATCAAAACTGCACACGAAGGTCATCGTGGGGCGGAGAACATGAAAAGACAGTTAAGATGCAATGTCTGGTTCCCCTTCATGGACAATATGGTCGACCGGTGGGTCAAGAACTGCACGGCATGCCAGTGCACATTAAAACCAGAACCCCCAGTGCCGCTCAGAATAACCACAATTCCTGAACATCCATGGGAAAGAGTTGCGGTCGATTTCTATGGACCACAGGAGGAAGGTGACTACCTACTATTATTCATTGATGAACACTCCAGGTTTCCCATTGTAAAACGTGTCAAATCTACAGCATTTGCCCATGTCGCTACCACATTTGATGAGGTCTTCAGCGAGTGGGGAATACTGGACACGATAAAATCAGATAATGGAGCACCTTTCAGTGGACATGAATTTGGGGTGTTCGCAAAACACATGGGATTCTGCCACCAAAGAGTAACACCAAGATGGCCGCAGGCGAACGGGATGGCAGAAAGGTTTATGGCATCCATCAAAAAGACCATACAAAGGGCACGCATTGAAGGGACCGACCCACATCAAGCACTATGCAGGATGTTGAGGGACTACCGAAACACGCATCATGAGGCTACCAAAAGAACTCATGGTGAAGTACCAGGTCAGGACCCGGTTAGTCAATAACCCAACAGAACGGCCCGAGGCAGACCAGGAAGTCATCGGACGAGATGAAGAAGCAAAAGAAAAAACACGGGAACAGACTGACAGAAGGAGGAGGGCGCAGACAAAAGAGTTCCAAATAGAAGACGAAGTATGGGTACAAAAAGTTGTAACAAAAAAGACAAACCCGCAGTTCTCACCTGAGCCACTACAAGTAGTTGCTGTAAAAGGAACTATGATAACAGCTGCAAATGGAGAAAAAGAAGTGACTCGGAACACTTCGAGGTTCAAACACATCACGAGAGGAGCAGAAGGCAGGCCGCCCGCCCCCCAATGATCCAGACCCAGAAGAGATAGACATTCATGATGAAGCGTGGGTCCCCCTCGGACCACAGGTTCAATGTCAGCCAAACCCTGAGGGAGACGCTGACGGCGGCTCACACCTGGAGCTGCGATGACGACCCCAGAAAAGCATCAGGAGGCCTCTCAGGTTAGTGGAGGAATGTTGACAGCATTGCCAGATAGCTAATTTCAAGTTGTTGCAAGGACATTTGTCCGGGGGTGTTGTTACGGGTGACTATCCCTTTACGGCAGCTCCTGCTTGGGGAAACGTCACGAAGGGAAGTGCCGGAGAAACAGCAGTTAATCCATGTACATACATGCCAACACTCCCGATTTAGGCTGGAGGCTCCCAACTTTTCTGTTAGAAATATTGCTTTTTTTCAAGTTCTCCAGCCTAAAATAATTCCAGTGACAATACATTCCTCTGGGGAAAACTACGTCTCCCGATTTTCTCTCTCAAAACTCCCTCCTAGGTGCGTTGGAATGTTGGCATGTATGCATGTATCTCAATAAAGAGGGTACTGCCCATCCACGCTGGTGTCCGTGTTTGATTTAGGGCTATCCAAGCCCCTAACAGAGGGGGTGGGGGCTACAACATCCAATAACTTTGGCATGTATGCAGACAATACTTCGGCTGTTGCATACATGAATGGGACAGAGCTCTCACATTTCTCATGGCCTCGCATGAGAAGGCAATCCAGTCATATTCTTGCTTGGAATTCTAGGACTTGTAGTTTCATTACATTTCAAATGGAAAACTGAGCAAAAACTGCAAGTCCCAGAATCAAGAGGGAAAAACAGGACTAGTTTGCCTTCTCTATTTTATTGAGGACGTTTTTGTTCCCATTGCCAATAGTCTATTGGATGTTAAACCGTTTTGTCTAATTATTCTAGCTAACATAATTAAGATATGAATTTATCTTTTAATTGGGGTTTTAGCTCATTCGTTTAGGATGAGAACGATCACGTATCGAACAGCCCGGATTATTTTCAACACAATGCGTTGTGATGCTGTGTACGCTCTTTAAAAACAGCAACTTCAAACATACCAACATGGCTGCCGTGCTGACTGCATTTATGGGAGAAATATAGCCTTCGCGTGCTCACATTGACACACAAATGTTACTGCGCAGCTCGGTACCTGATACCTGTAAACCACATGTTTATATTTAAATTGACATTGCAATTACTGTTAGGTATTCATCGGAATATGTGTGCTGTGTATCCCAATTCTCGCGTGTACAAGTTGTCCCAGTTGTTTTGTGGGACAGTTTGGTCTCGGGTCTTTTTCCACACTCGGTTGAGCTTGTTTGTCGGTAGTAAGTAATCGGGGAGTTGCTGCCTCCCTGTGCAATGGTGGGTCCACGTGTCTCCGCTTTCGCTATTCATCAGCAGCAGTCCCGGGAGCAATCGGGCAAGCACCCCCTTAAACACAAGGTCAGTGTTTAGCCATTCACTACTGTAAATGTCCAATGTGAAGGGATAGAGAACTGTTCTCTCCGAACCCATATAGTCCACGCACGTTCCTCAAAGTGACAGCAAAAGTAGGCATGAAGTGTTCCCAGGCTGTTGTGTTGTCATATAAGCTAAGACTCCGAGTGAGCGTGATCATCGCATCTGGCTGTCACAACATTAGTCAATAGATCAAAACAGCGCGCAGTGACCCAATAAAGGTTAATGTATATTTGTTATTGTTATATCGACATGTGCAAGTCACTTAGAGAAGCGAAGACTGGGGTGGATCCCTGAGGATGAAATGCTTTTACATCACGCTCAACGTGTCCCATTTCATGCGGGAGTAGTTTTCCTACTACTGGTTTTATTCTTTGCAACCTGGTAGTTGCTTTTGCTTTTCTTTTATGCAGGGGTAGAAGTGATTTAAAAAAATAATAAAATAAAAAAGTAGTGGAACTATGTTCTGCATGTCACACCCTCTTCCCGTTGTCCTCTGCTTCCCACCGACCCCATGCTCTCCCACCTCACCCTTCAAGTCACATACAACCAACAATACAACCACTTTGTGTGCTGCTTAAGTAAGGCATTAGTGAGAGGATTATACAATGTAAAGGTTAGATGCATGAATTGACACAAATGGATATGATAAATTAGATCTGAAATCAGATTTCAAAGCATGGCTCTGTACAGCCGGGTTCAGTCGGTCTGCATACAGGTAAGTTCAGAAGTTTCATAAATCAAAAAGTTCACAATGGTAAAGAAAAGTCATACCCTGAGACTAAGTACATAGTATGGTGTTGCAGCATGCAGGATACTTGTCAACTTTAGGTGGACAAGATGGCCCTTGTCTGTCATTGATATCCACTGTTTTCAATTTAATGTTTATCATTTTTGGGGACAGAGTGGCCGTTAATAGCCCTCAAGCCCGAGCTATCTAAGTTCAAGCTCAGCATTCCATCCCTGAGCACCCCTGAAAGCAGTATTTATCGCTATTATTATTCTGAGCCGCCATCTGGTGGGCTGATACTTCGGGGTTTTTAAGGGAACCAGGTTTTGTGCAATTCATGGCTCCCTTTAAAAGGAACTACACAAATGTCCGTGATTGGAAATTACTATTTCCAGGACCTGCAGGAGACCGGGTGTTCGAGGTGTGGCACTCCGGTGGAGACTCGGCCTGGGGCACCGCCTTCTGGGACAGGGTGAAAGCTGGGCAGGGAAAAGCTGGCCGGTATGAAATGAGTGTGGCTACTTGCAAATTCTGCTGGTGTTCCCAGCCTCCTGATTGGCCAGATCTCTCTCGCTGGTGCTAATATATAATGCAATCAAAAACTCTGGAGGACAACAGTGTATGGTATTGCTGCAGATTTGTATATGTACAGACTGTATGGAACTATTGATCACCATTTGTAAATATCTACTTAGCCTTGTGTGATCATTATGTACGTTGAGAGAAAGGAAGAGACTAAGCAGAGTGGATGGCATAGCAGACGAAGTACTGGGCAAACTAGGTAAACTATTGTAGTTTGTTGCCATCTCGCTTTCAGGGTAGCTAGTATAAAGCAACAGGTTGCAAATATAGGATGACAAGGAGTTTGGGATCAGCTCATGGGTTGAACACCAGTTGTGCAGATAAATGCTACGAGCAACTCACAGAACTTGGTTTGCCATCAAATGCATTTGGCCATTTGTTTATATACATTTTCAAAAGTGAAATCTAGTTGACACTAGATGTAAATACACAAACCTTAACTTTACTGAAAAGATGGAAAAAATGGAGTGGTTTACAGTAGCAATACTTTTTTTTTTTTCAAGGAATGGAGTTACTGGTCTGTCTTTAAAAAATAAATACAGTTAACACATATTGGTCTGTGCCAAACAGGATTTAGTTAGCTTAATAAAAGTATCAGTCCACTTAATTTTGGTTTGTAGTTATTTGAAAAAGAACTTACACTCACACGCAGGCTTTTGACGTTTTTAAGCGTGAAGGAGATGATTACTGCTGCATTCTCTCTTCATTAGCCCCTTTTGAACATGAAGTGAACAGAGAAAAGAGGGTCGAGGTCCCGGAGTACAAAAAGAATGCAGGGCGAGCTGTGCTTTCACTGAACGCTAGTTGTGTTACAGTTTAATTAGCAAACCTAAATGATTGCATAGCAAATTTCTAGGTAACGCAGCTTATTTTATGTCTTGTCATGACTGACAAAATCACAATGAAAACAATGCCAACATTTTGTACTTTTGTGTAGGCATGGGAAAGGCATTTGCCAGGCACTGCTGTAGTGGTAATAACTGACCATTGATGGTAGAAGCTGCAAAATGGTGTGAGTACCTGGGCATATAAAAACAGTGCTTGGCAAATGCATAACACTTATTCACAAGCCAAAACCATTGGTTTTGCCAATGCCGGTTTTTAACAGGATTTTATTGAAGAACACCCACCCATAGTGCTTATAAGTAGAAGTGGCTGAAGGAAGACCTGGTGGACATTTTTATTACACAAGTAGTGCGTTTCCAGCTCCAGTTAAGTCTTTCACTCTGAGAAGTCTGCTTTGATAAAACACTGGCGGGCACTTCGAGAACAGCGTTTGATAGTAAGACTTGATAACGCTATCTCAAATCGATCCCAGGAGGATGTGTTTTGGGTGGGGGAGGGGAGTTGGTGGCAATGACCAGATGGATTAGCATGGCCATGGGCAGTCAGTTGGTGGGTAAATAACCAAACGGCACTTACAATTGGATCTCGCTCTATAGGACTAGGGGGTGGCCTGACTGATGGGCTGGACTAACGGTGGGTCACTACAGGTAAGTGCTAGGCTGAGTGAAGTTGATTTCTCTAGTTTGAGAGCAGGTGCATTACCACCACTTCCTTTTTCCTTGTTTCATTACTTGCATATGGTGTGACCCCCTCCCCCCGCTCACCGGTACCCTCCAGGTTCTGTCAACAACACTGTAACAACATTATGACGGGTTCCAGGATTGAACATCCTTCCACTGGGAGAGAAATCCCTTTACGTGACCATGCAACCTGATTCAATGAATGTGATCTACAATTTAAAATGTCCCTGTGGACTACCCGTAAAGTGAAATATTGTTGGACTGAACATAAGTCACAGATCGGAGCGGGGACATACGGTTGATCAACTTCCATTTGTGATACTGGAGCAAGTAGTTTTGCTTAAGAGAGGAGGTGATGTGACCCGTTCATTACATCAACGGGATATCTTCTTGATTGAGACTTTGTCCGTTAGCCCTCGTGGCGTGAATCTGGACTTTGACCTGAATTGTCTTCTATAAAATCCATAATGTTGCATTTCATCTGTTTTTCTTATTATTCCTTTACTCATACTTTTTCTTCACAATATCTCCATAGCCAGGGTTTGTTTGCAGATAGCACGTTGAGTATGTCGACAGTTACCAATACCTGGGAGAAGAGGTGAGAGCTGACGCTGACTATGAAGCTATCGTGGACTGTAAAAACAAACCGCTGGATACTCACTAGAAGGGATTTTAAAGTTGTATAAGCAGTTTCTCCCCTGCCATTTTGTATGGACTCGAAGCACTTGCCATGAGTGATTTGACATGGCTGAATGAGGTGGAAGGACAATTTTGGAGGAAGCTGCTAAATCTGCCACCTACCACGCCAATGTCATACTTGCAACTAGAATTGGGATTGGTCTCCCTTCTAAGCCAAGTAAATATAAGAAGCGGCACGCTATATATTAAATCTAGTGGCTCGCCAATTGTTGCAGCTCATCGGTTCGATGTATTTAACTGGCAGTCATAATAAATATGTCAAATTGAACGAGAATTGTTTTTTCAATATCGAGTGGACCCCCTTCTTTGAGCGTGGCACCAAGTTTGAGGTGTGGAAGGACGTATACAAAAACAAGCTAGAGCAGTGGGATTGGTTAAACAACTTTACACATTTGCAATCTCTATACAACTTCAAATTTGTTGCGGGCATTGGCCGCTATTATCTTAAAACGCAACAGTATCTTCTGAAACACCCTAGTCCTTCTTTGTGTTAAAACTGCGTACAAATCAATTGGCACTGCTGGCTCTACGAGGGGCCCACACAAAGCTCCCATTTGACCAGATAATATGTCGTATTTGTAAGATAAAAGAAGGCATCGAAACACCTAAACGCGTATTAACGTTGTGTCCTAAGAAGGGATCTACTTATATGACAAAGCTGGGATAGTTTGTGGGAAGCTACGAGTCAATTAAGAGTGTTGACTTTTGGGTTTTTTGTTTAATACTGACCTTGAAACTGTGCACATGGTGCTGTACCATGTCTGGGAAGTGATCCTTGAACATTTAATAAAGCAATAAGAAAACGAGGCTAGGAGATGCATGTCCAATAAAAAGAAAACGTTTTAGGAGACAAAGGAATTTGCTGATATTAGAACATTTTTAGGTATTTATTGCGGGTTTAGAAATGTATTGTCAAAAGTTGGTTTTATTTATGTCTATCAGTTAGCCACGAAAGTGAGTCTTGGGAGGGACTTAAAAACCCAACGATTATAAAATTGTAGCTTTTAGAGAGTATTTTAGCATATGTTTGAGTTTATTCTATGGTATGTTTTTATAGAAATGTAGGATTACAAGAGACCATGAAAATGATAATGAAATTGGATAGAATTGGGCAAAGGTCTTATGTGTGAGTCCGTTTTGTAATTATATTGTAATATGTGTATGTTTTGTAAAGGTTCCATTGTGAATCAATACAAATAAAATATATGCCAACGTTATCTTGATTCTAATGTACTATACACTCACTGGGTATTCACGTAGATGATTTTTTTGAATGTCGCTGTATATTGTACTTTATCTGAACTGTTAATGATTGGCTTTTATTGGCTATTTTATTTAAGATGGTGACTAGCATCAACCTAATTCTTGTTGACTTCAATGTACTTTGCACTCACTCTGTGTTTGTGTGTAGGACCTTTTGTATACCTTCACTTGCTGTTGTTTACACCTACTCAAGATGGCGACCAAGATTTCCATCGCCTTCTTGATACTTAACATACTAGATATCGATCTGCTATTAACAGATATAACGGTACGGGACCATGTCGCTTCCTTGTAAAGCGGCTCTGCCACAGCCCACTGCTTGTGTTTGACTGCTGCATGCCTCGATAGTGTGTTGGTGGAGGTCTTCATACTTCTGGTGAGTTTGGGAACTTTTAGGGGTATGACATTCTGGGTCTCTTTTTAGTAAACGGTGTGACATTGAAGTGTTTTATTTCTTTTAGTGACGAGCAGGATGTTTCCCGGGTTCTTGAGTACTCCTGATATCTCCATAATCATAGGGGTCCTGAATGATGCTATGCCCATCAACGGCTTCATGGCATGCACATGCTGGACTCTTGCATCATAATGTGTTCAGTTTTTACTTTTGTATCAGGGCGGTGTTCATTCAACCTGTTTGTTTTTTGCCCCTTACACTGAATTTCGTTGGCTTGCATCTGTTCACCTTACTCACTGGTTCTCTCTTTTCTTCCTCTCCCTTGCCTTTATCTTCTCTCCTCTCCTGCTTCCCTCACCATAATCTATGCACTTACACTATCAGAATTTCTGCAAGGCCTAGTAAGATTGTCACTGTTTGCTCCTCTCCCTTCTCCCCCCCCCCCCGCCCCTTTTTCCTCTCCTATTGCCAATGTCATTGCACTATCAGAAATTTCATCAGGGCTAGTACGATAGTCACTGTTTGTTCCTCTCCTTGCCCTCTCTCGCTCCCTCACTTCCCCCACCTATTGTCATTCCCCTTGCACTATCATAAATGTCGTCAGGCCTAGTACGATGGTCTTGGCTTGTTCCTCTCCCGTCTCCCACCCCTCAACCCCCCCCCCCCCTCCACCTTCCTACCATCATTGTCAATGCCCCTGCACTATCAGAAATGTCTTCTTTAGGCCTTATATGATAGTAAATTACCCATTCATAATGTCTCAAGGCCTTGTTATTGTATTTTCCCTTGCTCCCTCCCGTGCCTTGAAGCGCTTTGAAACACGTGTGTATAGGTGCTATACAAATAAACCATTATCTCATAGTATTCGGGTATTTGTAAGTTGTTGTTGGTTAGCATGTTTCTTTGGTAGCAGTGTTACTTTGGATACACTAGTGATTGTGGATGTTTTCTTTCATTTCTTCGGAAGACGGATTGTTACTGTAAGGGTTTTAATTTGACTGACATGCTAGAAATCTTTGTGTGCTCTATTGGACTTTAATTGTTTTGTGTCATTGGAATCTTTATATCAGAATAAGGTACTGCTGCCTTGCTGTACAAACTGTTGTGCTTGATTAAGAATTAACTGTGTGCCCCTGCAGTATTGCTAATTATGTTTTGTTTACGCTCACCTCTGATGAAGGGTTTTTACCCAAAATGCATATGGTTCTTCTAAAGCCTTCTATCGTGTGAATACGCAACCCAAAAAATGATTGTACTTTTTTTTATTTTTTGTTATACAAAAAACAATCATCAGCCAATTTTATCTGTGTTTACTTATGTGTCACAACTGTGCTTAATATTGGGAACGTGTATCCTTACTATTTGTTTTGGACGTACATGTTTCCCTTTGAATTTGCCATGTTTATTATTTTTAAATCTTTCATTAACTGCTCATAAAACCGTATGGTGAGTCACATGTGCATTTGTGTTCTTGATAATTTAATTTCTTTACCGGACCTGACTTATTTTTACATTTTTTTATTACACCATTAGTGTGTTTACAGCTCAAATTAAGTCATGAACTCTCAGAAGTCTGCTTTGATAAAACATTGGCAGGCACTTTGAGCACAAAGTTTGTTGCTAAGACTTGATAGGCTATCTCAAAGAGATCCCAGAAGGATGTGATTTTGGGGGGAGGGTTGAGACTGGGTGTCAATGGCCAGAGGATTAGCATGGACATGGGCAGTCAATAGGTGGATAAATAACCACACCTACACGCTTTGTGCCATTTCTCCCTATTTGTACTCTAATGCAATACATTTGGCTTACAAGGGGCGGTTCAACGCCACTTAATAGCCAAAACGTAAAGTGCGTTTAAATGACAATTGTTAGTTTGGGATTGCCCCTCGCAACAAACCCCAGCCCATACCTGGTAGACACTTGTCTGCAGCAGTCTCAATTGCATAAGTCAAACCTAGATTACTTCTGAGCTGAGGATTGTGGCAGCTCGGCAATGGGTGTAATGTCCCAAGCAGTCTATACAAATAAACAAGCAATCCAGCACCTGCGAGAGAGCGCAATATTGTGACGCTTGTGATGAATCCTCACAAAATCCCTGCCTAAAGTCTTTTCACAGGTGGCGAAGGGAAGACGTATGCTTCCTGATCCTAACCCTGGGGGTGGTATTACCTGGGTGGATCACCTGGGAGGAGAAGGCCAGCAAGGGAGCAGGAGGGTTGCGCTTGGAGAGACACAATACTCCCCGTCTCTGAAGGATGAGATACCAGAATATCGAATGGCTTGTTGTAAGACTCAAACGCCTTTCCTAGAGGTAACCAACCTATTGGTGAGGAAAGCCATTATGGTCAATATAAGGATCAGAACATTAATATCCTTCCTTTTGAAGAAGTATAATCTCTCCTCTGGTGTAAACTGTGAAAATAAGACACACACATCACTGGAGTAGTGTCGCCCATGTTGGGCAGGCTGACCGAGTAGATTTGCGGGCCCTAGATTATTTTATGCAAGTTCTGGTGCAGGGCAATTGTGAAAACGCCATGTATGAGAGAGGTCAGGCTGGGGATGCATGTTGCCAAGAGGAAGCATTCAGAGGAAAGAGCATCCCCGTCCTCCATGTCCCCTGAGAGAAACAGAAAAAGACTTGAGAGGAATGAGTGTTAGATAAGATTTTCATATTTGTGATAATGTCTTCCTGACCTGTGTCAACCCCAGAACTTTTTGCTTGGACTTGGTTACTATATTACCTTGTCTCCAGGTGAAGAGGAATCTTTTTCCCCTCGCCTATTCTTTTATTCCTTTTATTTTTGTCTCTCCGTAGTGTAGGGTTGAAGTTCTATTTTACTACAACTTTTGGGCTTGTGCTGAGTGGCCTTTTGGGGTCCCCTGTTAATTTCTTTCATGTACTTGGGTGAACTACTGGCTTTTCATCCACTTTACATTGTGTATGCGTGAACCAGCACACCCCGCCTTACCTGTAAAATTTTTGTTACAGTTGCAAGTTTGCTTGAATGGCTGGTGGCAGCAGAACTACTTTTATGACTTTAATCATCATTACTCGCACACTGTTAAATCAGCCTCAAAAAATCTCTTGTGTGCTTGTTTCTGAGATCTTCCCCTGCCATTCTAGGTGGGAACGACCTCAGTGCAAGTTTTGACTTCGACAGGAATTCTTTGTATTCTCCGCCTATGATCCAGAGTGTCTGAGAAGGCAAGAAACAAGGGAGGAGTCCAAAACTCTGCAGCCCTTTGTCTTTCACCTTTCCCGGAAGGTACCAACTCCCAGTGGGGGGCTGGCTGTCCTGATTGGACAGCCAGATCGCCCCTTTCTGTAAACTGCAGGGAGAGATTGCAGAAGTTTTGCTGTAGTTCCTGATACTCCGAACCTGGAAGCTGCTGACAAGTCGACCAAGGAAGTACAAACTGATGAGGAAGATGAAGAAAAGATGTCTGTAGCGATTTCCAGCGAGCCTGCTGTGTAACCGTAGCCTGATGCAACTCTTCCTTCCAATCGACCTGGGGGTCCCGAATGTGATCACTCCAACCCAGAGGTTACTGCGATACACTAGTCTCAAGAAGACCTGCATTTTGAGCCACCCCATGATGTGTTGCGACCTTGCTGGGCTGAAAACCGCCAATACCTCAATTTGAATCCCTGAGGTCCCCTCACCAAAATGCAGGACGTGAGTGGCGAGAATCTGACCGGTGATATTTAATCTTCATCTGGCTGCTTTAAAAAGGCATCAAATCCACAGATCCACGAGCATCCGTGAAGTATCCTTTGCTGGAAGCCTCCTTTGATGACTGCTGCTGCAAGTTCCCGTCCAGTTCTTTAGTCTCCAGACCATGAATCCAGGGACAGGTTCCTGTGCTGCTGCATCCTGAAGGCATTCACTCTGGAGATGTTCCTTTCTTCTAAGGTACTGTGTGGGCATGGGTAATAATTACCTTAAGTCTGGTGTGCATCCTGTGAGGCTGAGTGAGTGATTTGTGTGTTTAGGAGTTTGCCCATACCACTTGCCCAGGCCTAATGCTGGAACACATACAGGAAGCCTTCTTTGAAGTCCCTGATCACATTAACTATCTCTGAAAATGAATACTTACTTGTTTAAGAAGATCTCCTATGGAACTTTTCTCCCCCCCCCCCATCCCATTCAGACACTTTGTCACGCCTAGTACAATAGTCATGGTCTGTTCCTCTCCCTCCCTTCCCTCACCTATTGTCAGTACCCTTGCACTATCAGAAATGTCATCAGGCCTAGTACGATTTTGTCTGTTTCATCTCCCCTCCACCACCCCCACCCCCTTTCCGCCCTTCCTTTTAATCATTGTTCAAAGCTCTTGCACTGTCTGAAATGTCGTTGGGCCTAGTACGATAGTTAATTTCCCATTCTTAATGTCTCAAGGCCTTGCAAGAATGTTATTGTATTTTCCCTTGTCCCCCCCGGCCTTTAAGCACTTTGAAACATGTGTATAGGCGCTATACAAATAAACTATCATATCATTTCCTGCAACTGAAACCTATCACAACCTGCCTACAGCTAGTACCTAGACCACTAGGGTCCCTCTTCTGCCTCTGAGAGAATTCATGCCATAGACTAGGGAAGGACTGGATTAGAAAAGGCTTCTGTCTTGAAAAGTAGAACAAGAGTAGAAGTACTTACTTGCTGAAAGAATTAGTGCGGTAACTATCTCTTTGAAAGAAGAAGTTACAAAGTGTCATTTAGTTTATGTTTACCTTTTGAGTTGCATTTTGCCCCTCTAAAAAGTGTAACTTTGGTGTTTTCCCCCCTTCTAAAAAGTAAGTGTTGGTACTTTTTTAGTATTCTTAACTGAATGAGTGTAAACGCTCAATAAACGGGTTTTCGTACCTTGAATAACATTGTGTTCTTCTTGAAGTGTAATTGGGGTTTGCTCCCCCCTGATCTGCTTTGTACTGACCTAAAACAGTTGAGGTAAATTCTTGTCTTTGCTTGAAGCCCCTCTTAAAAGTATATGGTTACTTACCTTGATTAGCTGCCGCTCTTATCAACTTGTAACACTGGGTTGTGCCACTTCTGATACTTTTTGGAGCATTTCCAAAATAGTCTTGGGGTCAATTACTTACCTTGAATAACACTGTCTTCTTCTTAAAGTGTAATAGGGTTTTGCTTTCCCTGGTTTGCTTAGTGCATTCTAAAATAGTTACTGTGTGTTCATGCTTGTCATTGAATCGCTTAATGCCCCACCAGAAAGTATGAGTTGTTTTACTAGCTCCGAACTGTGTTGTAAAAGTAGAATTGCAAGGAGTATACTTATAGCTGGGTTGATTTATTATCTGATTTCATAACTGAGTGTCAATGCATGACTGAGAGGGTCAACTCTCCTTGAAATACGCACTGTATTCTAAAAGTATATCTAAGCTGGTCTTATTCCCCAAGAACAGTATATTACTATCCTGAATGTATAACTTTAGGTTTGACTCACCTTGGCTTGCTTCTTGCTCCTCTAAATAAGGTTATACCTTGGTTTGCATACTATAGGTATTGAGTTGGTTTTTATGATTGTGTTTATATGATGTTCTAGTACTTACTTCCACAAGAACTATCTTGGTCTACTTGTATTTAAACCCTTTATTTTTACAATACATAGTGTGTCAGTGTTTCTTTGGACCATATGTATGGTACTATTTCTTTCTACCAAGCTACAGCCCTCTCTCCCCCCTAAAATAAGCCTGGCTGCTCTGTCAATGCTACCAAAACATTCTCAGGTGGTACAGCCTTATAATAAGAGTGGAGCTTATGTACTGCTTCAGATATGGTTTTTATGAAGTCTGGTAGGACGTTTGAAAAACTGTCCTAACAGTGAGTCTTTCTGAAAAGAAATTCAGTTTTCAGGAAAGCAATAAAGCAGGGGGGGATTAAGAAGAAAAGGAGCAAGAGATCTCCCTCTTCTTCATCATCCCCCAGTTCCTCCTGCTCCTTCCTTTTGATTCTTCCCAGGAGTCGTCTTTAGAGAGCAAGCAAAAATGGAAATATTTAGTTAAGGAAGCTCTGGTCTCTGTCATCATTCAGGTGGCAAATTATATGGGATCATATCCTAAACCCCTGTCCCTTCCTCTCCTGCTGACAGAACGAAAGCTCCTCTGCCCCAGTTCAAGTGCACCTTAAATTCTCGGCTACCCAATTTTGCCACAGGTGAAGGGTGAGATTCTGAAAGATTGGAGAGGGCCATAGAAGGTGGCTTTCTAAATGCACGGGCACGCTATATCTTCTGGTAGGGCAGGACAGGTCTATTTTGCAAACCCTCCAGGTGGAATCAATTCTGCGTAGAATGGTTGGCAGGTCTTCCATGACCCCAGAAGAAACCATCAGGGATACTACAGATCAGGTGGATGGTCCTCTGAATAAAGTTTATGGAGTAGCATACGTGGCCATTCGGACAGAGACATGCTCATTGTGCACAGCAGAGACATTCCAGGGAGAATCGGGGGTTACAATACTGTCTAAGGCCTTACATGATGTTACTGATCTCACTCCAGTACATCAGGACTCAGATCGAATGTATCCCAAATCTCACATATGACTGGGTCAAGACGTCTGTGATGACCCTGGGGGCCTTCATTGCAGGATGACAACTTGTACACACTAAGGTTTGGCACGCCGACTCTGATCAAAAAGCTATGCCCATGAGGATCCCTTTCGAGGGCCCAATGGTTTTCGTGGATACCTCGGAGGACCAGGTTCACCGAGTATTCAAGGCCAACGAGCATGCCGGAAGCTATGAAACAAAGTTGAGAGTTTAAACCTTTCCACCCCAGTAACAGGTCATATAAATCAAGACGGTCTTTCTGTCCAGTGATACCTCCTAAACTAGAAGACAGATATTGCAGCTAAAAAGACTCTGATGCTTCCGCAAGGCCAGTAGGAGGGCTGTTCTGATTGGACCAAAATCTCTACAGATGACTGGGTCAACATTCAGCTCTATTCCAACCCCATCAGGGATTGTACATACTCCAGTTTACAGATAACCTTTTTTTAGAAAAAAGCCATTTGAAGGGTCCACAAGAATTAACTGGGCAGGACTTTCTATTCCATAGACTTCATGGTGCTGCGAGAGAGGGATGCTATCAAGAGATGACGCAGACAACAAGAGTAACTGTTTCTTAAAACCTTTATTGAAGGTTTTGGGTTGGTTTAATACCTATCTTGCCCTATAACTAAGGTGGGGTTTTCCCTACCTAAATAAACTAAGGAAAGTCTGTGTCTGGAAGTCCAAACCAAAAAAGCTGTCTTTGTCAAAACCTATGCTTGCCCTCACGTATAATACTAAACACAGTGTGGGGATGTTCTTAGTTAACTAAACAGTGTCCAAAAACAAATATGCAGCTACCTCTGGCTCCATTCCCCAAGTTCAGGATACAGTTCCAGTATTTGCTTTTTTTTTATAGCTAATTTGCCTATTCGTGGGATTCGCTTCCTCAAGTCCAAAACACACTTGTTCTTGACGTACAATGTTCTGTTAATTTCACAAAGTTCCATGAGAGCTCAGTGTTCCCTTCCTCAAGCTTAATGCACTTGCTCACAAGTCAGTTGGTTCACAATACTCAGCAATAGCTCTGGGTTCCCTTCCCCAAGCTCAAAAGCACTTTTTTCTTAAAGTGCAGCGTTCATGACTTCCTTTAATAATTGTAACGGGTTGGTTGGGGCTCCCTGGTCTTGGCGCAGTTGACAGGCTGCACGGTCCACCAACTACAGGCCGCGCAATCAGTTGCCCGTGTAGTTTCTTAATTGGTTGCTTCATTGGGTTCTTACTTGGTTTCTTATTTGCCTTATTTCTTGCGAAAGCTTTTTGTCCAAATATTCACTGGTAGGTGACTTGTTTTGTCACCTCTTTTCATATATTGTATTTTGTTGGCTTCCACTAGTAGCCTCTTTCTCCGTTTTTAATAGATTTTTCAGATTGAGCCTTTGCTCACACTTCACTGGTCCCCCTTCTGCTGTTTTCTAACATCTCTTTATCGAGTTCTTACTTGTAATACTTTGAATTCAAATTCTATTTTTCAGAGACCTTCATACGCATATGATTTCCTTATACATGACTACTCTGTTAGCTAGTTTCCAGACGGTCCATTGCTGGCATCACATTCGCTAAGTCTCTCATTGTCTCTAGATTGGAGACATTCGACAATGTGCTGGCTGCACACGACCACTCCGATGCAATGTATTTCAACAGCTTTCATCAGCAACTTTCATTTGCTTGCGTACCGGGTTTCTTGCATTTACTTGACTCACTGGTTGCGCTACTGGATTTCACGGCTTATCCGCTCACACGGCTTCTTACACCTGAGGTCAGGGTCTCACCTCCTGCCCCTCAGACATTCCTGGGTCGGCTTCCTTGCCCAGGAGAACTAGCACTGCTCTGCCACAATGAAGGGACCGACCCGCCACACGGTTCTCTTCTTCCGACCTCATAAGCTCCATGGAGACACGGCTCTCTCGCCATGCTTCGGAAAACTGTTTTACTCTGCAACTTTTCAGCATATCAGCGCTCCGCTCTCCACAGGCTCATCACAGGCTGGACTGGACTTCCTGCTGCTCTCTCCTGACAAACTTCCTTCTGATGTGAACTCCACCTTTTATACACCTGAATCCTGTCAAGGGGTTTCAGGTGTGAATCATTGCCCTCTTTTGCCTGGCCATAGTTAACACAATGAATGGGACATGCCTGACCTTCATTGCTGTATTCCTCCAAATCCCTCTTCTTCATCCAAGTCCTACATTGGTGTTCTCTATGAGAAGTGGGCATTCCTCTTGAGGCTTCTTCCTCTTCAGTACTTTGTGGGGACTCATGGGGTAGGATAGGACATGAGCGGAAATAGTCTGTGATGGCTAAGGGAAGGGAGGGTAAGGCATTGTTAGGAAAGGGAGGACCGGTGGATTGAGGTTTACAGTAGGAAGTGTATGTCCTCGTGATTGATCTTGTTAGGGAGAATTTTCAGTTTAGTGCTGAATTCTTCCCACCTTAGAGACCCCCAGCTATTTTGATGAACTTTGGGCCTTTGTACGTTTAATTCTATGTGTTTTCTCTGTGTTTCTTTTGGTTGTGGAGTCTAACAAACTTCATACGCATCATCTTTTACATTGTGTCACACAGCACCTCCAGTGCAGTGACACAGGGAAGTCTTCCAGATTTACCCAAGGTTTAAATCCCTTCTCTTGGATAAACTACTGTTTCCAGGAGCAGTAAAGTGAAATTGACTTTACTTGCATTGTAACTTTCTAGACCCAGCACATACTATTTTACAATAGGGTGCTGGATGGGTTACGTAGTATCCCCTTTGTCTCGCTTCTCATGTAACAATTTTATGTTACCCTTTCCTCGATGAATGGCTGGTGGCAGTGGTTTACTTTTTACTACGGTGGTGTGCCTTTACCGCAGGCTGCATTCACAGCGGCAGTGAAGCACTCAAGGGTGCCATTTTTGTCAAAATGGCCCGGTCTTCTTTTTTCGCCATTTCTTTGTGGAAAGGTCCTTCATGAGATTTACTCTGCACGCCAAACCAGGTTTGGTCACCTCGTTAATTTTGGCGGGATTCATCAGTAAAGCCTGCTTCTTGCTCCAGGGTGTCCGGCGGGGGCTGGAAGCTAGGGAGGTGCCTGAAACTCCCTGGGCTTAGTCTCCTAGGAGACAGGAATGCACTCTTAGGCGATTGGCCGGCTGGCTGTCCGCAAGGACCGCCACCCTGCTGGGTGACTGACAGCTGGTCTGGAATGAATGGGAGAAACCTGCATAAAATGTTAGGCTTTTTGGCTTGAAAGGCAGAGTTAACCACTGGACGAAGGAATCCGAAGAAGAACTAGAAGAGGACGCCTGCTGCAACTCCTGTACCGTGGGTTGGCCTGGTGAAGCTCTGCTGCTGTGCTGTCCAAATTCATTTAGACTAGAGAAGCTGTGTAAGGACATCCTCTCGGAGCTGGTTGAACTTCCACTGCAGTTGCAGCTAGAACCGAATAGCCAGGGAGACGAACACTAGATTGTGCGCGTTGCTTTTAAGTTGGCCAAGAGCTCCAGGAAGATCCTCCGGACTCCCTGGAAGCAGGACCGACCGATCCAGAGCCACCTCAACAGAGTGCTGGACCCCAGATGCAAGGAAAGAACAGCCAAGAGTCCACAGTGGTGCTATTTGCTTAGACGCGAAGAGCTGAAACCGCGAAGTGACACTGAATAGAAGTGGGTCCTTTTCTGTCGTCGACCGTCCCGTTGCAGTGCAGGGGTCCTGCAGACGTCCTCCTTCTTGTCCACACGACTGAGGCCCAGGAACACAGGATCTGCAGAGCTGCACAGGAACAGAAGCCAGCCAAAGCCCTTTTTCTTCTAACCAAAGGTACTGTACAGTCGTGTAACCTCACTGGTTTTCTGCTGAAACCTGTTTGGGTTGCTGTGTAGAGTTGCTAACAGCTTCTTTACTTCACAAGCCCAAACAGCTTGTGGCCCTACTTTGATTTCTTCTTTTCTACAAAGACTTTTAAAACATTGTGCAAGACTTTTACCTACCCCTGAGAAGTGTTTCAGTTCAGCTAGACTTTGCCCAATTGACTTTGGCCTAGCCTAGCTCCCTGAATGACTCTTCTTTCCTTTGACATTGTGTTTGGTCTTCCTTCCAGGAAGGGGTTAACTACCTTTGCATTTTTTTTTCTAAAGTACTTACCTGCTTTTAGAATATTTGTGAGATCTTTTGGTCCGTCCTAATAGCCTTTCTCTTTGACTAAATGCAAACAGTGATATATTAATGTTCAGTGTCCTAGTTACTGAAGTCCCCTGAGGGTGTAGGAAGTGTCTGTGTGCCATCCCAAAGGGTATTTATTGATTTAGAAATATTAAGAGGTTGTATTTTGGAGTGTATTTGTGTGTTACTATTATATTTCCCCTCGTGAAGAAGACTTGCTTGAAAATGACTGTTATTGTTTAATCAAGAAATCTTGTGTGTAAGTGTTCATTTGAATACTTGTCGCTGTGAATCTCTGTGTAACTCCCCTACAGCTCACATTGACCCCTCTTCAGATAAGGCTGGCTGCTCAATCACACTACCAACCTGTGTAGTACAGACTTATACCAAAAGTTGGGTTCCTATTGCCAGGAGGTCAGGGTTGTTGTAGTGCACCCAAAGGGTACTGCATTCAAACTTGCCTAACAGTTCTCCTTTCTTCCCCCGCCCCAAATGGTTTCTGTGATAGGGAGTATATATTATTTCCTGTTGTATTGTTCTCGCCCTAGCATTGGAATATGTTTCTTGATAGGAAGGTGATATTACTGTACTTTGTTTCTGACCTCTGCACTTTGCAAGAGTGAAGGAGGGGAGATGCTACAGGGTTGGCAATAACCCATAAAACTAGAGGGAAGATGGGGAAGGTCGGCCTCATGACTTAGGGAATACTGGGTCTCGCCCATGGGTGTTCTGTGACCCATTTCCCCCACCCCTGCCAGTCCCCAAGGACCCTCCACTCAGGTGATCCTCCCTTGTGGATCCAACCCCGGGGTCAAGATCTGGTATCTTATCCTTTCTCTTGGTTACCTGAGAGTAGGTCCTAAAAGAGATAAATGTGAGAGAGTGCCCTCGGATTTCTCTCAGTGCCCAAACCAATGGAGACAATTGGGCTCATTCTGGACTTGGAGACTGAACTGCTTCTTTCTTACGAAACATTTCAAGATAGTGTCTTCAGAGAATCATTCCCCTGATTGGAAGGGGATTATTTAGCTTCACTGGATCTGAGGAGTAGCTACCTCCATATTCCAGTCTGGGGAAGCCATCAACCATCCTACAGTTTGACATAGGCAAGGACCATTTTAAGTACAGGGCTCTCCAATTTGGTCTGAAGTCAGCTCTGAGAATTATTATCAAGATCTTGAGGCCAGTAGTGGCATGGATTTACCAGTTGGACATTCATGTGTTCCCCCCCCTCCTAGACAATTGGCTATTCATAGTGTCAACCCGGGATCAGTTGCATTGAAATGTTCTCGAGACTCGCAGAACTCTAGAGAGAGTGAGCAAAAGGGAAAAGTCCCAGCTCCTATCATTCCAGGGCCATCAGTTTATTGGGGCACAATTTCTCACTATGGAAGGAAAGCATATCATCTAACTTGCAGTCTGCCCTCTGTGCTTGCCTGGCGTACCTGCCATGGACTCTTGAAATGTCTGGTGCACATGGCGTCCGGTGTATTCCTGGTTCATTGGGCTTGCCCACAAGACCGCTTCTGTACCATCAACACAATAATTGGAGCGAGAACTCCTTGACTCTCTCATTTCCGTTTCCGAGTCTCTGCGAGCCAATCTGAGCTGGTGGTTCCAAAACCACAACCTATTCAGTGATTATTCTGCTTAAGGGGCCCTTGCTGTCCATCGTTACAACCGATGCCAGTGAAGTGGGTTGGAGGTACCGTGGTTGAGGGGTAGAGGCACCAGGGAGAAGTGTTTGGAATACAAATCCCATCATTCCTCCATTTGGAGAGAGCTTGTTCTCCCCAATTCTTCAGGGAAAGGCAGTGACTTTGCAGACAGACAGTACTACGGCCCTGGCGTATATCAACAAATGGCAGGGAACAGGCTCCAGACTCTACAAACATCTGGCTTTGGACTTGTGGGCATGAGCCGAACTGAACCTATTTACAGGACAAGGGACCATCTGGAAGCAGGCCATTTGAGCAAGATATTCCCTGCTGCATCATGGGAACTCCTCCCATAGACATTCCTCATCGTGTGCAGAGGTTTAGGACTTCCAGGTTGGATCTTTTGGCCTCTCCAGAGAATGCCAAGCCCTGGAGATTCTGTACAGTTTCCCTTCTCAAGTCGCCTGGGCAGAGGATGCAGTAGCCATTCAATGGCAGAAAGGGCTCCTGTGCTGTATGCTTTTCCTCCTTAATCTTTGCTCCCAAAGTAGTTCTGAAGATCTGGGACTCTGCAGCCAAGGTCGTTCTGAAAGCTCCTTTTTGGGCTTTCAGATTCTAATTCTGGAACTAACGATTTCCAAGGGTTATCTTCTTCTGAATTAACCTTATCCCGTTTTAAGGTCTGTGATGGTGGCAGCGAGAATCTAAAAAAAAAATTCTTGTGGGGGAGGGGTAGGAGGTTGGGGGGGAAAGGGTTACAGTGTCAGGGACTTGAACGGCAGAAAAGTCAGCGAAAGGGTCTCTAAAGGTTTCACTAGAGCAGTCCAGAATGACAAGCGCCCCTCCGCTCTTAAGAATTATGACAGACACTGGAAGAACTTCCAGCATTGGTGTGATCATAAAAATATTCTGCCCTTGGAATGTGGTATCCGTAATTTTCCTCAGTTTTTGCAAGTGGCATCTCTACCCTTCAGTCAGTAGCAATCCTGTCATTGAGGGAACACCGGGGAGATAAAGGGTAGTTTCCCATTTTATGAAACGTTTTTCTCTCTAGGCCGGTGGCAGAAGCTGAGAAACCTCCTTGGCACCTTCCATTGGTCCTGTGGGATTCACAGACTGCTCCCTTTGAGGCTATCTTTCAGAAGACTGGGGACATTGGTGTGCAAGGCACTCTATTTCATTGTTCAAGAGGACTCTCCGTTTATCAGATGTCACCCAGTGTTTACTTCTTCCCAAAGTTATCTCCAAGTTTCATCGGTCTCAGGAAATCGCTTTCCTCTCCTTTTTTCTTGTTTTTTTATTTCTTTTTATTAACCAGCCTCTTCCGATGAAGTGGCATGGTATCGTTTGGATGTGAGGAGGGTGTTCCTAAAGTATCTTGAAAAATCAGGGTCGTTAAGAAGATCGGATAGCTTGTTTATGTCCTTTGGGGGGGGGGGGGAGAATCAGTCCATGTAGGAAGGCTGTAGTATAGATAGATTAGAGAAACCATCAGCATGGCTTAATCTTTAGCGGGACTGCCTTGCCACCCAGAATTCAGGCAAGGTCAACCTACGGCAATGGCTGCCTCAGGGTGTGTCCAGCCATAACATTGTTTCAGAGGAGCTGCATGGGCAAATCTGGACCTCTTTATTAGGCACTATTGGGTTGAATTTGCAAAACTGTTTTTTGGTATTGGGTGTAGCGAAATGCGCTGAACACACTGGTTGATATTAGCTCAAGAAATTGGTGTTGGGTGGAGGGGATGACAACTAGGTGTCCATGTGTTTCTTTTGCCCCATCCGTACTGAAGTTGGTATATCGCGTGCAAAAGTAGTGGGACAAGGAAGAGCAAAATGGAGTTAATGCTCAGATTAATTACAGATAATCTTCATTATTCCTAGTCCTGTTCTACCCCGCCACAGTACTTACATTCCCTACCACCTCCATTTCTTTCCTGGCATGGATTGAGTGGGCCCAAGGATTGGTTATTAACTGTGGTATGCTGAGATCCTTGGAGTGTTTTACTCCCAGGGCATACACAAAATAAGAATAGAAAATGAAGAAGGGGGTCCTGTGATCGAGGTGGGTCACCTCACATGTAAGTACTGTGACAAGGAAGGGCAGGACTAGGAATAATGAAGATTACTGTTAAGTAATCCAAAACTCCACCTTTGCTGATTCCGAGAGGAGTACTGCAGTTGTCTCCGGCTGCTGCTATGATAGCTATGTCATTTTAGCTTTCTTACTGCTGCCCTACAATCTGGTCCCGTGTATCAGTGGATGACATCACTTCCACAACAAGGCGAACCTCAGTTATAGAGGCACTGCTTAACAGCAACGTACGCCATATGTACAGAATGATTGGTAAGCTGCCCGAAAGTAGCATAGAAGCAATGTTTGAGCAGATTGAAACTGATCTGAACATCAGACTGAATAACCTGAAGTACAGGGGGTACAAGAAAGATTATAGTGTGACTTGTTCGACCTGGGTGTCTGCATAACTTTAAGATAACTAAACACAACCATACCTCTATTGCACGCTCTTCACAACACCCAACCTGAAACCAAACCATACACAACCAGACCACATGACTGCTACCAACCAAAAACACACCAACGCTCAGTGACCGGTTCCTCTGAACTGAAGCTGCCATCCGCATCTAAGCTCCCTTGCTCTTTCTCCCTCTCAACCCCACTAACAAACCCCAACTCCTCCCATTGCAGATTCACCAGAGCGCCAAGAGGCCACACAAGTGGCGACAGTGTGCGGTACAAGAATCTTTAACACAACAAATGGATGGTTTGATAAGAGGTTACAAGGTGGGCACCTTTGATAGCATTCTTGAATGTTTGTTCTCCAGAGCTAAGTCAGCACCTTGCTGACTATAAGGAACTTGACCCAAAGAAGCTAGCCACTTCAGCTGACCTCCACAGAGTGTTTAAGAAGGGGGGGGGGGGTCTGTGGAAGGATGAAGAGTCTGAGCCTAACTATGAAAAACATCCTTCCAAATGGGTGCACAAAATAATAAGAGTTAAGTTAATTCGAGTTTAATAAGGCTAGTGGTGTGCATGCCCGCCCACTGGAGGTCAGGAAGCCCTTCCCTATATTTTCACTCCACCTGTTGAGACCGTGGAGCTCTTGATCCTAGGTGCAAAGAAACCCCAAAGAGTGTCCAAGCCACACCCTTTCCTGGGTCCAGGGACTTACTCAGAACTTTTTGTCTCCCTGGATGTCTGAGAAAACATCTCTGCCACTGCAGCAGAAGTACCAAGGAATTCTCTGCACTCTCCGTGACCTGGATACCGGTGCTCCTAGAGACTCTGGGGCAAGCAGGAGAGTAATGGGCACGACTCTGATCCATCTACCCATAGAACCTCAGATCACCAGACTTGTTGTTATTCCACCCCCCACCAGCCCCCCCCCCCCACCACCCCCAGACAATATCCCATTGCCCAAATAATTGTAGACGTGTGTAGATAGTCTGCTTCAATTCCCGGGGGTGCCCAGGAAAATGTATCTACATCTCCACTGTTGGGGAATGACCTGGAAAATCTTGGTCTGGTGGCACCAGCCTCCCCCCCCCCGCCCCCACACCTCCCCAATTGATGCTGCTGTGGTCACTAGATCACAAGCACACAACTGGGCCAAGCCGACAAGTCTGACACCACACCAAAGAAGTGTCAGTCCTCTACAGCGTCAAAGAAGGCTAACTGGAAGCCCAATGCCACCAGGAGAAAGAAGAGAACGTTACCTCCTGTAGTGAAGCCAGTGTCTGAGCCCAGACCAACAGCAGGGGTTGTTCCCTTAGTGGAAGACCATACAGTCGCAGGACTACTTGACCTTGGAAAGCATCTTTAACTATACAATGTTCTGGCTGAAAGCAAGAGTGGCCTTCTGATGAAGTCCTGAGAAAATGGGCTTGTACCAAAAGGTTAGCTCCTGGAAAACATATGATCTTCTGAGATGATGGGCTCCTTTACTTTGAGCCTTAGCCAGAATACCATTAGAGGTTGGTGGTACCCATTGCCTATTTTTACTCCATTTAGCCCACAATGTGACTCTGCCTGGACACCTTAAGAAAAACCAAGGAGAGGTTCACCTCTTCTGGCCCAAGATGGGTGGTCAAGCTAGAGGGCTACTTTAAATCATTTCACCCCAGCTAAACCTCAGACAATGAGGGTGACGAATGTGAAGGACCCACTTCCAGGTTTGGGGTTCTTTTTTAGAGGCTGGTTGACATAGTTGGTCTCATGGACCCTCCTGCCTACTTGGGTAGCAGGTTGACCATGCCAGCAGGTATCCTGAGGCTCTGCTAATGATAACTCACTGTCAGAGCAGTGTCCAGGGCTCTCCTGTGTATTTGTTACTCTGGTAATATTCCTCAATGAGGTCTTCAATGACACAGGGCCAACTTTGTCTCATTACATGCAAGCTCTGTGGCAGGTATGTGGGATAACATGCACGCTTTCCACTTCATAACATCCAGATACCATTTGTTTACTTCAACAAAATGTTAATTAGCATGATGGTTCTGGAAGAGCCCCTAAAAAGGAAGTGCGATCTCATCTTACCATGCCTTCTTTGTGCATACAGAAAAGTACCTCGGAAGGGAGTTGGATTCAGCCCCTTTGAGTTGCTCTTTGGCTACCTTTTGAGGGGTCGCCTGGCCTTAGACAAAACAATATGGGGAAGCCTCATCATCAAGTCAAGCCTTGATTGAGGTAGACTATTCTCTAGGTCTCGGGAGAAGAATGGCACAGACCATGGATGAGGCAAAGAAAAACATCAAAGCAAGTCAGTCTCTAATGAAAGCCTGGTTTGATCAAAAGGCTTCTGGAGTTGGTCTAGCTCAAGGAAAATACGCTATTCTAATAGAACCTACAAGGCCTAGGGCTTTATAGGACGTATGGACTGGGTCCTAAAGCTGGGCAAGCCAAGAACCTGATGAGCCAAACCACGAGCCAAGCCTTTGAGGGGGAAACAAGTGAGTAAATTAGGCAGCCTAAAAGTGACAAACATGCTATATTTCTGAGGATATTGTCTGGGTTGGGATTACCCAGACGTATGGAGGGACCTGGTGTGAGAGTCTCACCTATTTCATTTCTTGTATATATTATCAGTTCATACCGTTCATACAACAAATGATATCATTTGTACTAAAGATTTCTTTTAGGGTAGCTTAAAAATGGAAGCATTTATTCTTTAGACATAGGCATTCTTGTGTTGTCTGATGCATTCCGGTCATATAGACCATCGTCCGGGACAAATTTATACAAAACCTAACCAAACGCAATTTGTAAGTATTTGACAATATTGTAATGGTAGCACATTTAGGTGTGTTCATACATCAGCTGTATTCACCTGCCTGTGTTGTCTATTGTTTGTTTATGCACCTCATGTCTTTGTGTTTCTTGGCACTGCTGGGTTACTCTTAGATATAAGCATTAGACCATACATTTTGTCTGGTGATCTAGGTTTCCTAACATCTTAAATAGTATGGTGCATTAGTTTTACATACCTTGTGACGACCAGCTGTTCTCCTGTTTGTTACCACTTCCTGCTGTCATATGGATGTATCTGGCAACAGAAGCTTGGGAGAGGGGGTAAGTATTGGGGTTCAAATGGCCATTCTGCTTGGTTCTTCTATGCCAGTGGTCTTCAAACCTCTTTGACCTGCCTCCCCTCTACCCCTGAGCAACATCTGGGCAGACTGGGCCCCCCCCAAATATGCCAAATGGATAATATGTACAAATGGCTATGAACTATGAACTATTATGTGCCCCCACCGCACCCGACTCCCAGTGTAGTCCCTGGGTTTCCCCACCTGCTCCCAGCACAGTCCCTGGGCTCCCCCCACCCCATTCCCAACACAGCCCGAGGGTCAGTGGGAGTTTGTGAATTTTTTAAGTGGAGGAGCATAAATATTTCCCACAAAAATGCCATAGCAACCGAGCGCAGCGAGGGAGCCAGAACCAATCAAGGCGGGTTCGGGGGTTTTTCCCCCTGTGAATTCCTTTTAAATAATGGGTTAAAATTATGCATTTTAGAGCATACTTAAAAACAGTTGGCAATTTGGGCTCTGGGGCGAAGGGGGAAAGCATGGTATTTTTGACTGGGCATCTATGATGGATATCCAGTAAAGAAAATACCATCTCTACCCCCTGGGCTCCACAGCGCCTCAGGAGAGCTGATTTTAGCAGGTGGGTAGGGGATTGTGCAACAAAGGCATTTTTAAAATGTCTTTGTTGTACAACCCTCCTTCGCCCTCTACACCCACTCACCAAAATCAGCTCAACATACCAACACACACACACCCATCACCATACACTCACTCTATTATTCATACAAGCACCCATCACCATACACTCACTCATAACACAAGCATACTCACATCCATGCATATATTTAAATAAAACATAAATGTACCTTCTGCAGTGCCCCAGCCAGCATTTCCAATGAGCTATGCAACGCTGGCGAAGCAAAACATCCCCAGCCTTGCATGGCTCAGCAGCGAGCATGTGCGGCTGGGAAACTGAACTGTCAAAGGGAAACAGTGTTTCTCTTTGACAGTTCAGCCAGCCCAGGAGCACTCCCTCAGCTGGAAAAAGCAGCTGAGGGAGTGCTATGTGTTTCACTGGGCTGGATCCTCGACCTCCTGCAATATTGGGTGAGGGGGCATGGTGTCTAGTCAAAGGATCGAATCTAAAGGGTCGACAGGTCAAAGGTCAAATTTTCTTAGGTTTTCGTTTAGGGAAAAAGTGATTTTTAGCAAAAAAAAGGGGCTTGGGGGGAACCCCCCCCAAAAAAAGTGAGAAAAAAAAATCCGATCCTTTTGACCTGTCGACCCTTTGGTGTCGATCCTTTGACTGGCAACCGGGGGCCATTGGGTGAGCCGCCAGGCTCGGACTGGCCTATAGGGCAATATCTGTTCCAAAAATGCAAAATGCTAGCGTAGGCCAGTCAAAATGGGCCACTTTTTTGGCCAATGTGGGCCAGTTTGATAAGTTACTTCACTATAGAGCTAGTAGTTTTGACCATTGTTGCTGAATAAATATTCTTTAAATATCACAATTTGCTTACATTTTAACAAAAAACACCCCCTTGGTTACTATTCAAACAGTCTGTGACTAAAGGAATGAATATCAATTTGCAACTGCAGGCCACTTTTTCATTGGTGCCTGAGACTGTTTTGTGGTCCAGTCAGACCATGTGAGCCGCCCCTGCCCATTTCCTCCAATCTAAAAAACCTGAAAAAAAACAATCATATTTTTTTTGTGAGGGGACATTTTATGCTGGGCTCCCGTGCCCCCCACCCTCCTCAGCCCCCCGGGATACGGCCGCGCTCCACAGTTTGAAGATCTCTGCTCTATGCTATGCTATTCTGAGTGAAACCTTATATAGGTCTACAGGTTTCTCTAGCACTTACCTCGATTCTGGGTACTTCAGCCACCTCTGGGCAACAGGATCCTTCTGGGGTGGATCTCTGTGTCCAGAGGCTGGCTTTAAATACTGGCAAACAGAAAATAAATGCAGCCGCAGGTTGCGCGATGACCCCAGTATCAAGATCAAAAACCTAGAAAGACTAATTTGCAGGGAAATCAATAAAAATGACATGCTTTTACCTGTACCAAATATTACCGTGCCCAACGGATCCCAGGAGGCCTACTCATTCCCTGAGACCAATACTCTACAAAGTAAGCCGCGAGTTGTTCGCAAATGGGAACAGATACTCAATAAATGCTCCCCAGGTCTTCTATTGCTCACGTTAGAAGAACTATCAAATGAACTAGAGAATCTAAGCAAAGAAATTTCCGAACTACAGATCGAGTTTACAAATGCCCTCTCAGCTACAGATTTAGAAAAAATACTGGAAGACATTAACCACAACCTAACGGACTACTGCTCTGAATTAGAAGGCAAGAAGCTCTGTAAATCGAGACGGGACACATATGACTACCTTTAACAAAGTAATGTGCACATGGATGGACAGTTACAAACAGAACACACCACAAAACAATAGAGCCACTACAAGTTGAGCCGATCGGAGCAGCATAGTCAGAATCCACAACCATTGAAACAGATAAACCACAAGAGCAGGCACTGGCAGTAGCAATACCGCAATAGAGCACACCATAATGACAGCAAGTGTTTTTCTTAGGCAGGGGAGGAAGAGGCAAAGGTTGTACAAAGACTGATTTGCGTTTTTGAGTTTGGCACACTGGATCTAGAGATTGTGCCAACATTGAGCACCTTTTCAGCAGCATTTGCACCCTTCGGCAACAAATAGCAGATCCATTCCTTCCGGGCCACTATCACCACTGACCCTCTGCCGATATAAAGTAATTCCTCTCCGGTCAATTTCGCTGAGAGTTCATTATTATTATTACCCATTCATGGAAACATCTCCCATCCAGTGCGAGCCTACATACGAAAGCACATTCAAATATGGCCGATCACGTATGGGCAGTGAGAGGAACGTTCTCTGCCGTTGCCATTACAGGGGCTGTGTGAGCATTGCTCGGCACGGTTTCCATGACGCCATCCCATACAATACGCCCAGAGGCGACTAATGTGTTCTGATCTGTTTACTGCATACGGACGAGCACGGACTCCTGCATTATTTACATTTCCACGATCAGAGGTAAGGTCTCCTCCATGGTAAAGCACAGGAGTTCGACCTATGAATGTCATAGGGATCAAGTATCTCCCTGCATACGTTCACTAGAAGCCCGTGGGCACTTTAAATGTTGCCACACTATCCCCTGGCACGACATGTGCATTAAAGCCATTGGGCACCTGTCAGACATATATATTATGTTTAATAGTTGGAGGCAATCATTTATGCTCCTACATGTTTTTTCTAGACTTGACAGCCCACGTGGCAAACCTGAAATCGCGCACAGACACCAGCCGGCACCCTTGCAGAATTTCACAGACCAGTAACAGGCTGCTAAGTGACACATTTGTTTCCCAATATTCTTTATATTACTGCGTGGAAGGGAATGCACTGATACAAGGCCACTTTCTTTTGAGATCCCCCAGATGGATCACAGGGGGGTCGTTACGGCCAAGGCGTACTTGAATCACTGAATCCATGTGCTTATGTTTTAAGGCACGGTAAGCGTGCACTCCCGAGGGCTTTGTTTCTTGCTACTTTTGGAGCATTTGAAAGAAATGTTCCTGTACACACACACATACTCATCCATATTAAATTTGTCTTCTAGCACAGCCAACCTGAGACCAGACATCAATTCCGCGTCCTGATGAAGGCCCACCAATTTATAGCCCACAGAACAGGCTCTAGGCCGAAACACGTTTGTGTCGACTTTTAAACAACACAGTCCCCATCATAGAGAGCAGGCACTCACTGTTTTTGGTGTTTACAAACCTATATTTAATCTTTTTCCCGCATTAACCATTCGGGACAGAGGAACTATCTATGAAAATGTTTTGTTCATGTACCAAGTGTCACTATTAAGTACTGTGTATGTTAAATGTTGGCAATATTCTGGTACCCACTGATCTGTCCATCTCATTGAATTGTTCAAATTATGTAATGTGTTGTTATTGTGAGCATCCTCCTTAAACTACCTATAGGGTCATTGTGGTTACGGGGTCGCCCTGATCATTTGTTGTTTAAAGTGGAAGAGGCAAAGGTCCAGGAGGGGGACATAGGAAGAGAAATATAACGTCCCACAAAACACCAGAACCCAAAGAAAATGTAGTGGTTAATTATCCAAGAGACAACTCGCACAAACAGAATTAGAACTAGTACAGAAATGCCTCCATTTTGTTCCTGCTTACAGTGCCTTAAGTGGAAAAAAAGTCTATGTTCAAAACATCAAGGAAACTAAGACTTGAGGTTTTTTTTGCCCAACAAGACAGTGAAAGTATGGAAGAAGTGATTGAAGAACTTGAATTCACTGTTTTTAGACCCAAGAGTACCTTTATCCCCCAACCAGTTTTCCCATCATTGACCTATTCAAAAGAATGCTGACAAATGATCTACAAAAACTATCTTATGCATCTCCAAAACACAGTAACTTCAGCTGCAAAGAGTTGAGCATCATACAAACCCTTTTCTCAGACACCACATTAACCTTCAAACCAGCAGACAAAGGTGGAGGACTGGTCGTCCTTAACACCGAACACTACAACAGAGAATGTGAGACAGAGTTACTGGATAGAAGCATACATGCCCCCATAGATCAAGATCGGACACCATAGATTGGGAAAAAATAGATAAGATCCAACCTTGAAAAACGTCTCACCAATGCAGAGAATAGAGGCTGGATCTCGGATAGAAATAGGAACTATCTCACCGCACCACATCCAAGGATACCCATCTTCTACACCTTACCCAAGATTCATAAAAACCCAGTGAGACCCCCGGGTCTCCCAAAAGTGCCAGCAACTAACAGAATTTTACAACCCTTGGGCACATACCTAGACTCATTCCTTCAACCCCTAATCCAAACCACAAATAAATATATCAAGGACACCACACACTTCACAGCAGATGTAAGAAGCCTTTTGAAACAGAACGCATCCTTGAACATCCCATCTGGTGTAACTACGTCAAATATTGGGGCAGATACGTAGATGACGTCTTCGGACTATGGTCAGGAACAGAAGAGGACTTTGCACTTTTCCAAAGCGACTTTGAACAGCATGGATGACAGGCTGCAATTCACTACCACATACAGTAAAGAAACGGTAGACTCACTCCTGTATGTTAGTGTAAAACACAAATAGGACAAATTGAAAATTACCCTTTTCTGTAAACCAACAGATCGCAACAACCTTCTTCATTGACTCAGCTTTCATCCCCCCAATACCATAAAAGTCTAACCTAACCCAATTTCCCTAGGTAACGAAAATGGTCCAAGACGAAACAGATTGTGAAAGACATTTACGAGACATGGCTAACAGATTCAAAGCAAGAGGCTACCCTGACGATGAAATCACAAACTCCCTAGAGACCATATAATCACAAGGGAGACAGTAGTGATAAAAAAACACCAAGACTCAACCTCCACTAATTTGTCACAAAATACTCCCTACAAAGTAATAGAGTAAAGAAAATTGTCAACAAACACTGGCATTATCTATCTCAGGACAGGACACTGGGTAAGCTATATGAATCACCACCTGTATTCGCGTATACAAGAAGCAGAAACATTAGACACATGCTGTTCAGGAGCGATAGCAACAGACCACCCAGAAAACCCCAGAAATGCAGTACCTTCCCGTGCCTCCAATGCACTAACTGCAGTCTAGTACAAAAAGGTGACACTATATTTCACCTGCATACATGAAAGAAGATCTCTTTGAAATGTTATGCAACACCAGTAATATCGTTTACATTATTAAATGCCTGTGTGGGAAATATTACGCTGGACAAACGGCAAGGAAAGCCAAACTCCACTGGAACGAACACCGGTCTAATATCAGCGCAGGTAACCTGAGATCCTCAGTGAGAAGACACTTCCTTGAAGCCAGGCACCAGATATCCCAAATGAGATTTCAAATATTAGAAACGATTGAGAAAAGAGATGAGGGGGGTACACTATCCACATACTACTTGACCAAAGGGAAACCTTTTTGATAGAAAGATTGCACTCCTTACATCCAGGAGGAATGACTAAGGAATGCAATTATGGAGGTTTTCTTTAATTTAATTAACGGGCCAATACAAGGAACTGTTGACAGATAGCATGGTGTGATGCATTACAGTGTGAAATGATTGACATGTGCCATTACATGTACTAGGATAAGCCCACAAACCATCTAATGCTTTATTTCAATATTAAACTGTGAACCTCATCCATAACACCCATTATTATCGCTGCACAAGAAAACCCTTATTGTGCATCAATGTTACCAAGGCACGTGCCATCACATGCAATGGAGTGGGTAATTGCTAACAAGAAGCATTTCATGTACCAAGAAAAGTCTGCAGACCATATTAGGCTTTAACACATGGTTTAATCTTCTGCATGCCTCCACCAATACGCCAATCACTACTACTGGAAAACTATCTTGCATTAATATAAGCATCGCACAAAAATATGTATAAAATAAAATGACTACATTCTAAATAATGTCACCTGTACATGTAATGTTGTTCTAATACACTGTGCAAAATGTATGTAAGTGGATACCCAATGTTCTCCAAGATACCTGCCCTCCAACTGTAGGCAAGAGTTTTTTCCCCCCCATACTGCAACATATCAGGACTCCACATATAAAAAGAAATACGAGTGGAGCAACCTTGAAATGATTTATTAAATTCCTCAACACCATGTATCCCGAATGGTGTTTAAAGGAGAGTTCCGGGACTTTTTTTTTATTGTCCCTACGGGTCGGCCATGTGTTTGTAAGCATAAATCGGTAGATCGTAGGAAACTTTCCTATGGACCTTACCCGACTTTTCGCCCCTTATCGCACTCGAAATCAGCCTCCATTTTGTGATAATCCTATCATTCCGCCGCATCGACCTGGCTCACCTGCCTTTGCGGCACTAAATCAAATCCCCCGCCCCTGAGCCTGACATCAGCAGACGCGTACTGCCCATTTCAAGCACGTCTCGTGTCAACAATCGCTGCGCCTCAGCTATTGACGTGTTGCCATGGAAATGGCAGGACGCCTCTTTCCCCAATAAGTATAAACAGACCGTTTCACAACATACAGCAGCAGATTTTCGATTCCATTCCTCTCTCTGTGTTACTTTGAGTATTCTGTGACTCGTTTCAGTGCTCTGGTCAGCTACCTTCGCCGCTTGTAGCCCGTGTGAACAGATACCAGTACCACCGCTATAAATTATTTTACTATCTTTACCGCACAATGGCCACAATAATGCCGTATATGTACGAGCCCGAGTACACCGAGGAAGAACTACTGGAAAGGCAAGCACGCGAAAACGATGGGGATTCGGACGGCAGTTGGGAGGACCAGTCAACGGATGAAGAGCCTGGACCATGTCGCATGGACGGCGTCTCCACCTGGTGCACGTGCAATCGGTGCGAGCTAATGCCAACTGAGGAGGAGAACTGCTGCTGCCGTGAAAATTCCGGGTGCTTGGCCTACATTTCGGAAAGCGAGCAAAGTCAGCAGGAAGGCGAGAAAAGTCCGCAATGCATCACCGAGCTGCCAGAGTTCAGGGAAGCCTGCCTCTCACGGACAGTGTTGAGGATGATGATGGTGCTTATGCACGAACTTCGTGGCACTGTTCGTCCGCGTAATCCGAGTAACGAGTAAGTATACTCTGTTTGTGATGTCAGTGATGCCACCACTATTTCATGGTCGTCTCCCACATATAAAATTACATTTACATATCATTGGAACGCATGTAAATTGGTTCCATATAGTGCATTTTCTAGATATAATTTTTTTCTAAGGAAAATGACATGTGTTACCTGAATCGACATTGATAAGAAAGTTTGGTCAGTTTAATACAGTTTGCATCTTTTTTTTTCACAGGTGGTACAGGCTGGTGGCCTATCGTTGCTTCACTTGGTGGCTTCACGGGAGGCTCGGACACCGCGTTCGGAGAGTAATACCTGCCTGTGCGGTACTTGCCATTAGACAACATTTCCCCAGTGACAGTGGACAATACCGCGGATTTTCCCTCGATGTGCTGCAACCTCAACTTTACAATGTGTAATGTTTATTATTTATGTTTAATTAAAATCTAAAATAAAGCCCAACATATATTTTAACAATAGTTGTTTTGATTTTTTAAATGAATCTAGTGTATATTCTCCTGGGAGGGTGAGGTATTTATAAACTCACCCCCCTGCCTTCCATGTAGTAGATCCTGCAGCCATCCTCTTACATTCAGTTAGATGGCCTCTGCTTGGTGAGGCCCTGCGGCAAACGGGTCTTGTCTGCACGACCACCGCCCCGATCCACCCCCCGCCTTATCAAAGGCAGTTCGCACCGGGGTACTTGAGCTGCTGGCAAGTGGAGCTGTCAGGGAGCGATAAAGGCCAAGAGGTGCCAAAGACCATGTACACTTCAAAGTGGTCTATAGAGCATGGGTTTGTTGTTCCCATGTCTACCTCCAGACCCCGTGTTTCCTGCCAAGCATCCCCCTCACGCTGGACGGCCCCCTGCAATCCACATAATGCCACGACATATACACGTCATTCATTCACAAACACACCCCTGGTTCGAATTCTTTATAACCCACTTCATATTTCTAATGAGAACTTCTTTGCGCTTTGCTAGTCAACCCGTGAAGGTGCTGGTTATCTGCTCTTCGTCTCTGTGAACTTCCGTGACCACTTTGAGCAAACTCGTCAGTTTGCAACCTGTGAACTGCTCCCTGTTCTACGACAAGAAACTACTCTGATCCCTGCATCTAACTGTTTGTTCGTCAAGGTAAGTCCATGTACCATAATCATTTTGCGTCCAATTTTTTAATTTATATCTATTTGCTAGTAGTCATCAAATTGCATCCATGTTTTCTTTTCGTTCACGACAGTACATGCAAGGAACTAGTCACATGTTCTGAGTTTAGTCAAATTACTTTTTCTATTTTTTGAAAGTTATTGAAATACTTATCCGCATGTGAATAACGTGTATAGTTCCAAGAACCAAAACGGACCTTGCATTGAACCTTTTATGTGTCATTTACTGTTTTAACACATTGGTATTCATAGAGAATTGTTGATCTTTACTTTTCAGAACTTTCCATAATGCCTGCCTGTTCCATTGGCGGTTGCCCTTCGAAGACCCATAACAAATCTGAAGGTACTATAATGCATGTTTTCCCTAAGACAATAGATCAGATAAGAGAATGGGTCCGATATTGCGGATATCCAGCCTCTGAGCTAGAAAGTAGAGTCCTAGAAGTCTTTGCGGACAAGAGGGGTGATCGATACCGCATCTGCAGCAGGCACTTTAGCCCAGACATGTACTCCACATCATTGCTAATAAAGAAGAAAACACCGCGAGCGAGGCGAAAATTGCTCTCAACCGCTATTCCCACTCTATTCGTCCACATCCCTCCACTGGTGAGTCAAGTTTACGTATTTATCTCTCGGCCTTGCGGTAGTGTGTAGCATTAGCTAACAATAATTTCCCCATTTATGTATCCACTCAATATGAAGGCGGAAGATTCTCCATCCGTGTCGTTATTGCAGTCATCAGCCACTTCAAGCGCCTATCGGGTAATCTTACTTAGCTATTCTGACACTGACTTGTTTTAGGCATGTAAATCAATAGTTTTAATTGATCGTGTAATTATTTTACCTAATGGTACACCCTTGTACTCGTCCTCTAGTCTTTGTTTTCAGTTATAATTATTGTTATCCAAAATAATGCAAGTACTGTCTTTCAGGGAGATGCTGAGGAGTCCAACGCATTGACGACAACCGTAGATGTCACTCAGATGCTCGAGGTACGTTTCCGGACAGTTCCATCGATGGAGATCATCAGATCTTGCATTCTTGTAGCGTGATTGTTACACACAATGTTTCTTTCGTTTTTAGCCATTGATATGTCCTTCTGTCGTCGCCCTCCTATTTGTCTTCTTTTTTCAATATTGTGTTCATTACTAATGAAAGTCCTATGTTTCAGGGAGTCGATGGAGCATTAGTCCAAGTAGAAGGGGGAGCATGCAGTTACGGGTCGGCGCAACAGCTTGCAGAAGTGTGCACCGCAGTTACATCGTCCCTTGATGTTCTTATGCATTTCGAGGTATGGATACTGACAGTTCGATCAAGCGAAATCATATGACGTGATTACATCCGCTATACTTCCTTCTTTATTAACGCAAGTACTATGTTTCAGGGAGATGACGGAGCTTCTTCTACAAGAACATCACCCCTAGTAGTTGATGCAGATCTCTGGGTGGTGACACTTCCAACGATCGAGCAAATCGAATCATATTTACATATCCATTATTTATTTTAGACAACTGATCATTTGTGCAGGTCTATTTAGATGAGCCGTTGACGCCTGCTCAAAGTTTATGTTCTTTTTAACAAAATAGAAAAGCATACTAATGCAATTACTGTGTTTCAGGGAGTTGCTGAAGCGTCATCTTCAATAATATCATCAATGGAAGTCTATGCGGAGCCCGAGGTATGGATCTTGACAGTTCAATCTAACTAGATCAACAATGCGTGAACTATTGTCGTTTGAATGTTCTACACAATGCGTTCATTCGTGTTTTGCTATTGAGATGTACGTATGGGTATTGGTCCCCAAGTACATTTTGTGTTTTCAATATTATTATACATACTAATGAAAGTTCTATGTTTCAGGGAGTCGATGGAGCCTCAGTGAGTGATGGATGTGCTTATCATGAAAATATAGTCGTTGCAGCGCGAGAGGAAGTGGAGACATGCACACACGAGTCGGAGCAACAGCGTCCAGATGTTGAAGTTCGAGGCAAGAAAGTTTCAAAGAAAAGAAAGCAAAAGAAGGTTAGTGTCCTGTTCACTATATTATGTTGTCTTTCACTGTCAATAGTTCAATACTGTAAGTTGTGTTTAAACTGAACATCCCTTTTCTAATCTGTCCTCTAGTTGCGAGTGGGTGTAAGAACTAGATCTACACAGACAGTGAAGCGAACGAGAGATGTTGCTTGTCAAACCTTTTGGCAGGGACTTGAGACTGTAGATGCATCGTGCCAATGGGAAGAATATGAAGTGATTGACAACGGAGCTATACCACCACCAGCCATTGATAGTGAATGTCCTCCTGGTAGTTTGGATGCAGTCGGAGATCAATTAACAGAATCCACACCCGCAAAAAATAAGAGCGCGCGAAAGTTGAAGACATTGTTTTTTTCTCCCATCTCCGGACAAGGAACAGATGTTGCAATGGAAGAGAATGACGTGGACGACAATGAAACACCATCAATATCACTCAGCATAGCGGAAGACGATATCAGAGATTGTACCTTTCATGCGAGTGACATGTCCTCAACGTTACAGGCCGAACCAGCTGGGATGCAGAGTGACAGTATAAGGAAAGAGGCCAAATTCATTGTATTCGATAGCTGTTTGATGGATATTATTATGATGATGAAATGTGGGCATTCGGTTGGTGGGGAAGTATGTGGGGAGCCATTGATTAATGTGACTCGTGCAATTCGAGGCACTAACCTTAAAATACATGCCACCTGTACACAATATCATCCGTTCGCATGGTCTGCACAACCCATGCTGGGGCAACTGCCAGCAGGCAATCTACTTTGTGCAGCGGCCGCACTTTTTAGTGGTTCAAGTTTTAAAAAGTTACAGTATTTCTTTCAGTTTGTGGGAATCCATTTCATTGCGAAAAGTCAGTTCTACAAATACCAAACCGATTATCTATTTCCAGCCATCAGCGAAGCTTGGAGAATGGAAAAAATGTCAATGGAAAGTACATTCGCGGGCAAACGCTTCAGGCTAGCCGGTGATGGACAGTGCGACAGCCCAGGATTTTCAGCCAAGTACTGCACCTACCACTTTCAGGACATGGAAAGTAAGAAAATTGTGAGTTCGGTGGTCGTGCAGGTGTCACAAAGTACATCCTCAGTGGCCATGGAGAAAGTTGGCTTTGTAGCATCATTGCAAGAACTACAATCGCGGGGAATGGTGATCGACCTGATAGCCACGGACAGACACGTTTCAATTGCCAAGACAATGAGAGAACAGTACAAAAATATAAATCACCAATTTGACGTTTGGCATCTTGCAAAATCAATCAATAAAAAATTGTCTGCTGCAGGTAAAAAAAAAGAATTGCAAGGTATTTCACAGTGGTCCAAGTCAATCAGCAACCATCTTTGGTGGAGCTCAAAAACATGTGAAGGGTCGTTGGAAATTCTACTGGAAAAATGGCGGTCAGTAATGTTGCACTGTAGCAACGTACATCGATGGTCGACAAATGAGCATTTCCACAAATGTGAACATGGCCATTTGTCCACAGAGGAGGCACGGAAGAAGAAGTGGTTGATTCCTTCATCACCCACTCACAAAGCCATTGAAAAGATTGTATTTGATAAAACTATAACAAAAGCTTTGAGGGGACTCACGGAATTCTGCCACACAGGAGATTTGGAGGTGTTCCACAATATGTGCCTCAAGTACAGGCCCAAAAGATTGCATTTTGGCATGGAAGGCATGATAAATCGGACTCTTTTAGCGGTCTTGGCACATAACCATAATGTTGGCCGTCAACAAAGTAGGACGACCGGAACTTTAGGGACGCTTCGCTACAATAAGGCCTTCACTAAAAGAAGTAAACAATGGGTGATCAAACCAGTGTTTGAGGATATGCAATATGAGTTTATTGAGAGACTTATCGTAGATGTCCTCGATAGGCACATACATGGAGTGGTGAACGAACCTATGCAGGGGACAACTGCATTGCCACCCAACATTGCCTCTGTTCCATGTCCACCTAAAGCAGAGCTCATTGAGAAATACACATCACGGTTTAAATGATTGTAATTTGATTGTCTGTTCTCTCGAGTCTCCTCATGTTGCAGGCCCATTGCAATTAAACCAAACAGTAATATAAATCATTTTTACAAAAATTATAGAATGTTTCCGTATTGCAAACACATGGCCGACCCATAGGGACAATAAAAAAAAAGGCACGCAGACAAGATGTCCCTAAAACTAACTGCAGCTAACTAGAAATGTGTGCTCGCTCAAAGTGAAGGTCAGCTGCTTTGATGTTTTGCTCGGGTGGCGGAACGGCCCACGACCCAATATAAGGTTCTATTGTGATTTGACCTTGACAGGCCGGGACCATCCTGAAAGACTAAGAAAAGATAATGAATAAAAATTCAGAAACGAAACGATGAGCCACGTTAATTAGAAGAAGTAACGTCGGCAAAGAAGGAGTGGTGTTTCGGGTCTGCCCTACACAGAGACACAATGGAAAATGCAAATATAATGTAAGTAACTTTTGATGAGTTTATACCGCAATTTCATTACTATACAGTGGCTTTAAAGACGGGTTCAGTTGTACTTGTCTGTCTATGTGGCATATTGTTTTCTACCGCGCACTATCTTGAGGAGAAACATCTGCTTTTACTGAAGCACCTCAAAACCTTCCTCTTTGCTTCTGCTTTCTCTCTCCCTCTCCCCTGCTACAACTGGTCCACTGTCTGCGACCTCGGTCCTGGGCCCTTCCACTCTCCACCTGCACTGCCTCCCTGTCAACCCCTGCACTGGGGGACTGTCTCAGTATCCTACAGCCCCCCCTTCCCAGCACTTGTTCTGCACTTACCTTGCACTTGCCACCAGCTGGCCCTATTTATTTATTATTTTATGCTACTTACCTTGTACTCCACTCCCCCCCCCCTCCATGCCTCGCCACGCCTTTAAACACTTGTGTACACCCAGTAGCGCTGTCCTCGCTATGAAATGAATAATTTTAATAAGGATCTGATGGTGAGACTAATTTCATTTTTTATGTTTTTAGGTACATCATTCACTACTGTCTGTGTCACGAGTACCAGACACCTGCGGACGGGTTCTACAGCCGCCAGTTGCTTCTCCGCGTGAACAACGTTACCACCCTGACCATTTTATGGGACGATCGCCAAGTACAAGTATGCCCTTACGCGGTACTAACGGTTAGATGCAACATACCTACCGTTGTGGTGGCCTAGTGCCTGGTTGTTGGAACAGCCATGCGATTATCAGTGCGACCGAAGAGCTTATTTTTATCGTAAACCAACACCCTGTGTACTGCACACGAACATCGCTTCCCTCAAGACGAACTAATTTGGATCGAGAGCAAAGAAAAATGCAAATCGCTGAATATTCTCTAAACATTTGATGTCCAATAAACGTACTTTGCCAAATGTACAATCTTGCCGTTTGCTTTTAAACCACGGTTTCACATTCCGAATTGTGGCGCTGTATTGTGAGATGCTCTAAGACCTTGTGTACAGCAAAGGACCATCGCGTTCCTCAATACGAACTTTTTGGAACGTGAGCAAATAAAAATGTAAATCGCTGAATATTCTCTAAACATTTGATGTCAAATAAATGTACTTTACCACATTTACAATCTTGCGGTTTGATTTCAAAGTACAGTTTCATATTCCGAATTGTGGCGCGCTGTATTGTGAGCTGATCTGTGTTGATTTCCGGGGTCTGTGTGGAGTCGCGTAGAAGACGCCTGGGCGCGTTTGCCTACGCAGCTCAGTCACGTCACGGATAGAGGCGGGGAATATGAATGTTTTGATAAAGTCTGTTTCAGGGGCGGGGGATTTGATTTAGTGCCGCAAAGGCAGGTGAGCCAGGTCGATGCGGCGGAATGATAGGATTATCACAAAATGGAGGCTGATTTCGAGTGCGATAATGGGCGAAAAGTCGGGTAAGGTCCATAGGAAAGTTTCCTACGATCTACCGATTTATGCTTACAAACACATGGCCGACCCGTAGGGACAATTAAAAAAAAAGTCCCGGAACTCTCCTTTAAAAACGCAGGACAAAATAAATACAATGCATACAATTTAAAAGCAAAGTAGACAACACATTCCATCTGTGTGTGAAAACAAAATGGCGGCCGGCACGCAATGACATTATCAACGTAATGACGTCATCACGCCCACAACCGCCTGCACCATTTATTTCTATTTGCCCGTATTTAAAGCCAGCTTCCGGACACAGAGATCGACCCCAGAAGGATCCTGTTGTTCTTGGGTACCCAGAAACTAGGTAAGTGCTAGAGAAACCTGTAGACCTATATAAGGTTTCACCCAGAGTAGAGGAACCAAATAAAATGGCCATTTGAACCCCAATACTTACCCCCTGCCCCCTTCTGTTGCCAGATACATCCATAGTACAGCAGGAAATGGTAACTGAAACAGGAGTACACCTTGTCTTCACAAGGTATGTAAAACCAATGCACCATGCTATTTATTTAGCATGTTAGGAAATCTAGATCACCAGACAAAAAGGATGCTTTAAAATCCAATCACAAATGAAACACGGAGGTCTAAGGCTTAGATCTAAGAGTAGCCCAGCAGTGCCAAGAAACACAAAGACATGTAGCGCATAAAGGAACAATAGACAACACCGGCAGGTGAATACAGCTAGTGTATAAACGCACCTAAATCTAATACCATTACAATATTGTTGAACACTTACAAATTGCGTTGGTTATGTTTTGTAGAAATTGGTCCCTGAAGACAGTCTATATGCCGAAATGCATTGGACAACACAAGAATGCCTATGTCTAAAGAATAAATGCTTCTATTTTTAAGATTACTTGAAAAATCCTTTGTACAAATTATATAAATTGTTGTATGAATGGATAATATATACAAGAAATGAAATAGAACAGGTTAGATTCTCACACCAGGTCCTTCCAGACATCTTGGTAATCCCAACCCAGACAATATCCTCGAGCATATTGTCCACCCCACAGTGCAAGTGGGGTCAATCTGGCCACAGGACCCTGCAAAGATACTTTCATTCCAGAAAGAGAAGTCTGTAAATAACAGAAATAATTAGCTGTGCTCACCCAACCAGAAACATGCTACATTTATCATCAGCATGATCTACTATAAAAAAAAGTTGCTCTCTCCTTCTCTTCAAGGAAAACTGGACTAGCAGGCTCCCCCGCCCCCCCCCAAGACTAATTAACTCACATTACCATGAACCAGTTCACTGAAAAAGCATTCAAGCCTACCAGAACACTGTCTTCGTTATTCAAAATATGACATTATTCATTCGTACATATTAATATATCCTTTTGATGTATATATGATTGTGAGGCTTTGCTGAATTCAAATCTAGGCCTGTTTATTTAATTGAGCAAAGGGTCTGAATGTATTTCTTTATTTTGTCATTTTAAACACACTTCGTTTCAAGTGGCTGCACCTTTCATTTCCTGTTAAAGTTTTGGAATTGATAATGTTGGTCAGGGTCTTAGGAACAAAGGCTTCATTTAATAGGGTACTTTTTGTGAACAAACCAATAATAGATGAAACCTTATTGCTGTGCTTGGTCAAGTTCAGGGTTTAATGTGTACATCTGTTCTTCGAAAGTGGTCAAAACTAGCTGTCCCATGCATCCTGAACTCTGACCTTAAACTCCTCATCAAAGCAGCATGATCACGGTCTTGAATTAATTCCAATATCTGGCTTGCATTTAGCTGGATTTCTCTTGGTATTTTATAAAATGGCTGTGGGTGTGACTAATCATCTTAGTGGCTCTTTTGCTTCTTATTGGTGGGATCTCTTTTACCTCTGCAATCTGTGTCCTGAGGGATGAACCCTGGATTTGCACATTCGAGTTTTCAGCTAAATTAGCCATTTCAAAGTTACATATGGAAAGGAAATATTCTTTGTGTAATTCTTACTGGTGATGACAGTTTAATGAATGTGGGCCTTATCACAAGTTTAACTTGGTCTATGTAACTTAGGATGTACATTGTCATTACCTCACAAAATATTGAAATATAATTTACTTGTTTTTCATACACATGGCTGCACAAACCAACTCTCTATGCATCCGGCAATTTTGTAAAAGAAATACCTCTTCCTGTTATATTTAACTTTAAGCTACATCATATGCTTAATGCACCTTGTGTAATTAAATGTATTACATGTATTCAAATCGTTATGACAGCTGCTGAAGTCCTGGTATTACATATGGCAACAGCAAAAGACCCACTCTAACTTGCCAGACTGCTGAAGGCCTGACAAATTGGAGAAGTGTAATGGGAGACTGGGCCTCCAAGCAAGGGTGCCTGGGCCAGACACGGATGCAAATGGGCGCCAGGGAGTTGACCTAGCATACCGAACAGGAATTCCCCATTCAACCAATATACACCATGGAGTACCTTCAGGGCTTTGGGCCACCTATCTTATACTGACTAAGACTGCGTCCACTACAGGGGGCGATATTGAGATTGCAGAAGTTAGAGCTAGCTACTAGTATAAAGCATTATCTAGTAGGCCGTAGCTACACCTAAGGAACCAGGAGCTGTTGCATACTGTGCCGCAAATCTAACTTCTATGTATGATGCAAACCATGTTGTGCAATCCATGAAGCTTATGTCTTTTAGATGTCTCTAACTCTTCTTTAGACATATTGCCAAATACAGAAAGTTAATGTTATATAGGTGTGTTTGCATGGTATTGACCTTGTGAGCCAAAAGTAGCTCCTGGCAGCTGTTGGTGTCAAGCTAACCAGGCTCTGTGAGGCAAGAAGTCAGAGCTAAATAACTCCCGGGAATTTCAAACCCTGCACTACCAGAGTTCTAGGATAGGAGCCAGTGGTGGCACAGTGTCAATAGAGAAGTAGGGTGGCATGAGGGGATACAACGGTCCCCAATTCCCCCTAATTGCAATAGAAAAATCATTTTGCATATAGTGCCTACAATAACACAGTGCAGCAAAGCCAACTAAAATGGCAGAAAGGCGCTATACATGACACCTTACATTACAAAAATGGATATAATAATGACACCTGCCAATAACCTCTCTGGACAGCGTATGTTCTGGTGTCCTAATATTTACACTTTTCTTTTTATTTTTTTATTTTTGTTGTCGTTACCATCCAAGCAGCATAGAAGTGCATCAGGCAGTCTCTTTTTCTAAATAAATCATATTAACAAACAGTACCATGTGTTGCAGTCCCAGAAAGCCACTTGTTGGGGTGGTCAGGCAGGGTCCTCATGATTACAAAGGGTTTATGTTGCGCGCACCATATTGCTGACTGGGGGGCGGGGGCAAATTGGGTGTCAGGTTGTCATTTTAAATGCATAGAGTGTAGGTAATTTTGGGTGGGATATGTTACTTTAGTATTATAGAAATTGATAAATATTAGCTTGCATGCGTTCAGAAAGATAAAATATTAAACCCACCAAATGTAAAAAACATACATGCGCAATAATACATGGGAAATTCATGATTCTCGCAAATGAATCAAAAACCACAGTAGTTTGTGGCTCTTTTGCAAAATGCATTTTGACTTTTAAACTGACGTTGCCAGGTTTTCAGAAGGTAGAGGGCAGGTGAATGAATAACTTCCCAAACGTCGCGGATAGCAGCTGCACAATGAATTTCAAGTATTGGGGAAATTCTGGTTTTCTGGGCGTGGGTGGTGGAGAAAGAAGGAGTCATCTAGTAAAAAGGTCAGTTTATGAACGGGACAAAGGTTTATGATTTTAGCCGTTCTGAAACAGGAACAGATGTAATCTCGCTCACTGCACTGAAGTTGTGGAGAGTGGGTTGACCATTTGCCTAGGCCAGCAATAAAGATGAGGCCCGAGGCCAGGGAGTCCGGTGGTCAGTAGTTTTTACAGGTTGAAACTAGAGGAGCTGTATATGCTGGAGGAATGTTTGCAAAAATTAGTATGTTTTAAGATGAGCCAGGAGTCTGGGACCAATGAGATCGCAATTAGTAGTTCCAAGAAAAACCTGTTAAGCAGGCCTTCCGCGTATTGCTAATATTTTCAAGAGGACCATGTGCAAACACACTTAAGCATATAGGCCAGTTGTTACTCATTAATTAATTATGTTGTATGTGAATGTTGCATTGTATCATGATTTCTTTACCCCCCGCGGACCAATCCCCTGTAAAGGCAGGCTTCGCACACGAGCTGAAGATGATCGTAGTGATTGTTAGTGACCAATGAGAGAGAATGGATTTGGAAAAGATGGAACTTCTTTGTAAATCTTTTGAACAATCATGTTTGAGCGGTGGGTGGTAATAACATTTTGGAGTGTTTAACTGTTGTCAAACATGTATAAAAATGTATCAATTGATGTAGTTCACTGAGACTTGGGTTAGTTTAGCCCTGCAACACCATCTAATAGCTCCTAGGGAAAATCGTACAATAAACTTGCTTTATATAGAACACGTGCACTCATTCTTCAAGTGGTGGGCCTGCTTAAGTTGAGGTGATTAAGGGGCCTATACCTTCGAAAGTCATTTCTAGCAAGTCCAACTAACCCTGCACTAAGACCTAAATATATAAATGTTCACACTAAACATATCCTAAAATGGCTGCTGCAATGAATTAAACTCTAGTCTAGAGTATATATTCTAAAAGTAAAAATATAAAAATGTTGGTTTTGTGTACCTTTGCCCCAGACAGCATGTCATTGAGCATGCTGGTGGACGGGGATCGTTCCAAAATGACTCCAGCCAGTGGTTGCAGTAGAAGAGGGGCCCCATTGCCTTTCCCTCAATGGGTGGGCCAACTATGAAGTTGCTGCGGTCCAAACTCACTCTTGGTGATGGATCTGACAGTAAATCAGGTGAGTGCCAGGTCTGTCACTGGTGCCTTGGCTGGCACTAAAAGCAGCAGGTTGCTCACCTGAAGGTGCGGCCTAGGCGGGCAAAGCAATTGTGGCGATGGAGTCATTTCCAAAATGGCAGAGGGAGGCACAGCACATGAGCAGCCTGAGCACCACAAGCACCAATGGCTGTGCTCGTTCTTCAGTGCCCTGGCGCTTGCTTGAGGAGGGATGCAGTACTTTGGACGACACTGTATGTGTCTGCAGCTGGCAGGCCGATAAGTATGCCTTAACCAAATAGGAGGGCCGAGGGTGTGGGGCACAAATGGTGGTGCGCCACTCGCAAGTCCTCCAGACAGGTGGTCCCAACAAACAGTTCCCTGCAACAGATGCTTCTTTCCTCTTTCAAAGTTCCAACTTGTTTACATTTCAATGCTGGCATGAGCAAACCAGCTCGTAGGCGCCGGAAAGGCACATGCTGCAGAATTGTTTTTTTTGCATAATCTCATACATCATTGCGTTTTGCCACTCTAGTTAAAGGTATCAAAACTACACTGCATGATCTACTTGCGCATATAGATGAGCTTGAGAATACCTGCTATTCTGCTGTATAGTGTTACCACAACCAAATAGTGATGCTCCACTGCTTACAGTACTGTTTCCAAGCATGTGCTGCTGCATCCAGCATACAGCTGGTGCCAGGAGTGTATTCTCCTTTCAGGTGGCTGGTCATATCCACCTGCTAGGAGGGTTACATTCTCCCTAGGCTAGCTGTGAAGGAAAAGCATGCTAGGCAACCCGAAAAGGAGGCACACTGAAGGGTTCTATGTTCTCAAATCGCCCGTTTATTTTTCTGCTGAGTTTTTTTTTGCCAAATATCTTTTGCCAAAAAAGTAATCTTTTATTTTTATTTTAGATTTGTGGGGGGGTTTCCCCCTTACTCCCTTCTCTATTTTATAGTCCCTATTCCACCCCCCCCATATTTATTGATGTTTTTTTTGGCCCAACATATTCCAAAAAAAGCCCGGTGATGTAATAACGTCTTACCAACTGAACATGGCTGCTGTAATAATGAGACCTCCACAGGTAAGTTATTTAAGTATTTATTTCTCAAACCCGAACTCCGTACATCATCTCTTCCCTGCTCCTTTCTCTCCCCAAACCAACCGCCACCCCCCGAACATCAACACATCAACATTCTACTTCTAGAACCTTAGACAAGAGCTTGCGGAAGCACGAGCAACTACTACACATCTCCCCCTGTAAACCTCCATAATGAACATTCATTAATTATGAACATAGGTAAGGCAAAGGTTGGACAGGAAGAATCCTTAATATGCAATAAGAGGCCTATATATATCTATATGGAATATTGATAATTGATTACAGTCCAAGCATTAATCATCTGCAAATTCTAAAACAAAATCCTTGTATTTCGCTGGAATATTCTTTATTCGGTTTGGGCGATTATTCACTTTGTTGGAGGATTCCGCAAGGGCAGAGTCTTCACACAGTCCCCTTCCGTGTGGAACTAAACCTGCATTATCTGATGCAAGCACTGACAACTCCTCTGCAACCCTTGCATCCACACCAGTCAAACCAAAAGCACCTTTATCAGAATCACACTCAGAATATACATCCTTCCCCTTAGCACAATGTGCTCCTTCTAATGGCACAACATCATCACTTTCCGAGGCAGACACCTGCCTACTTCCATGCCCCACCCGAGCATCCTGCCCATGAACAGCCATATCCTTATCCCTCTCTAGGGGAACCACATCCTCAGAGGCACATTCTGGATCAACTCCTATTGTATCACCACCTCCCTCACAACACGGTTCCTTAGTACCCGCCAGCTTTCCCTTAACAAGGACCACCCTTCTCAAACTCCATCTGGTACCATCTTGCAATTTAACGTATCCATGACCTACTTTGGTCACAACTCTTGGTTTCATAAATTTGGACAAACCCTTTGCTACAAATCTTGGATTTTTCACCACTACAAGATCACCAATTTGTACACGCAGGGGTTTCTTTTTTTTAAGCTGAGATTCCCAAAAACTGGATTGTTTAACACGCACTTTGTCAAGAACATCCTGCATGTTGATGCAACTTTGTACACCACCCCCAAGAGCGGCCACCCTTAGTTTAGATCCTGGTTTTCTCCCTCTCATTAACTCAAAAGGAGACACTCCAGTAAAGGATGAAGGGGTAACCCTATAGGCTTTTAGAGCTTCAGTCACCACACTGCACCACGGCAGACCATTTGCGATGGCCAACTGAACTGCCCCTTTCACAAACCTGTTCATCCGTTCAACTAATCCATTGGCCTCTGGATTGTACAAAGCCACTTTATGGTGACGAATTCCTAGTTTGGAGAAGAACTCTTGCATGGCGACTGATACAAATTGGGGACCATTATCGGAGACTATTCCAGCCGGAACCCCTTCCCTGTCAAACACTGCTGACAAGAAGTCAATCACCTTCTCAGTGGTGACCGAGGACAAGGCCGTGGCCTCCACCCACCTAGAGGTATAGTCCACTAACACCACAAAATATCTGAAACCTCCACCCAAAGTGTCCATGGGACCCATAATGTCTACTGCCACTTTTGACCACACGTCTTGCGGCACTTCCACAGGCTGTACGGGTTGGGGCGACGTTGTCTTACTTTTATCACTGACTGAACAAGCCATACAATCCTTAACTACCTTCTCAACCTCCTCATCCATCTTGGGCCACCAATACCCTTCTCTCAGCCTTCTTTTCGTCATAGATCTCCCGATATGCCCTTCATGAGCCAACTCCACCAACTTGGCCTTAAGAGATTCAGGTGGTATTAACCTGGTACCCCTGGCAATGCCCCACGGACCTTCAGACAGCTCTGTCCATACTTGCCCGAACGACTTGTCCAATTCATCCTTGCCTGCACCGGTAGTAAGAGCAGTCTTGATGTTGTTCAACACATGGTCCATCGCACATTCTCTACCCCATTCCTGCTCATTTACTGCCGGAAACACCTTGGCCACCAACACATATTCATCACTCATCACAGCCTGTTTTGAGTTTTCCGCACTTACATCATGCCGGGGAAAACGAGATAGACCATCTGCAACCATATTTTTAGTGCCAGGTAAGTACTCCACCTTAAAATTATACTCACTCATGTCTGCCATCCAGCGCATCACTCTAGACGATGCCTGGAACAAACCCTTAGATGTCAAAACATGCACTAGGGGTTTATGATCGGTGCGTAATGTGTATTCTACTCCCCACAAGAATGTTCTAAAATGTTTGGATGCCCAGACAGCTGCCAAGGCCTCCCTCTCTATGACAGCATATCTACGTTCTGCTTCACTAAGAACCCTAGACGCAAAAGCAATGGGGCGGTACGATCCATCAAAACACTGTTCAAGAACTGCCCCTACCCCATACTCACTAGCATCCACTGTCAAAACCGTCTTCCTAGATGGAGAAAAGGAAGCTAACGATGGAGCCTGGTCCACTTGAGCCTTCAAGCCTTCAAATTCTAGTTGGCATGACCCTGACCACTCAAAACGTACGCCCTTTTTGAGCAACGCTCTCATGGCCACAGTTTTGTCGGAGTACGTGGGAATAAACCTACTATAATATTCAGCCAATCCCAAAAACGACCGTAATTGGTCCTTACTGGTGGGTGGAGATACTTCACATAACGCCTTCACCAACTCAGCGTTGGGATGTATCCCCTTGGCATCCAGCGTGTGTCCTAAATAAGTCACACTCTCCACCCCTATCTTACACTTACTTAATTTGACCGTCAAACCACTCTTCTCCAAAATGCCCAAAACTCGTAGAATCCTTTCATTGTGTTCCTCACGTGACCTGCCCCACACCAAGATATCGTCCTGGAAATATTCCACACCATCCACTCCGCAAAACAACTTTTGCATCACCCGCTGGAAAACAGCGGAGGCGGATGCCAAACCAAATGGCATACACCGGAAACGGAAAGCTCCAAATGGCGTAATGAACGATGTAAGAGGTCGTGATTCTATGTGCAAATCCACCTGGTGATAGGCAGATGACAAATCTAAGGTGGAGAAACAAGATGCCCCTCCCACAAGTGAAAGCATTTCCTGTATATTCGGTAAGGGATGCCTGTCTATCCAGATACTTGAATTTAAATCTCTTAGATCAACACACATCCTCATACCACCATCGGATTTACGTGCCAATACAACCGGGGCTAACCACTCTGATGACTCTACCTCCTCTATTACACCAGCTTCCATCAGCTTTTTAAGTTCTGTCTGGAGACCTTCACGTGCCATGATGGGTACACGCCTAACTCTGTGCACAACGGGAACAGCATTCCTCTTGAGCACGATCTTGTGTGAGAAACCCCGCAACTTGCCCAGGACGGAGGAGAAAACTGACGGAAATTTCTTTTGGAGATTATCGGCTGTCAACACACTTCCTTCACTCAAACTACCTTCTCTTTCCTTGCTTACGCACAAAACCGGGACAGCTTTGCCAGGTCGAATCTCCATCTCCAGGGCAGCCTGCTCCTCCCACCCAAAAACCGGATCACCCTTACAAGCTACATACAGTTTTCCTCTGGTTTTTCTGCCATGAAATTCAATTTCAACCCACTCATATCCCAATACTTTAATTGGAACACGGCCATACGCACAAGGATTAATATCAGACGGGTTAAGACTAGACACCTCCTTATGGAACTTAGATTTATACATCTCAGGAGAAATCCTAGTGTATGGAGAACCCGTGTCAACCAACACATTGAGGGGAACTCCATTCACATTAAGAGTAGCCCACGCACTTTTTCCCGACGGTCCCACACTCAACAGTGCACCTTCTTTTGGAAGCACATCCGCCCTAACAGAGGGACTAACATATCCTACAACCGTTACATTACTATCATCTTCTTCGGGGTCCACCATCCGCACCACTTCCTTCTGTGGTATAGCCTTACACATGCGGGCAAAATGTCCTCTTCCCTTGCATTTTCTGCACACAACGGCAGAAGCAGGACATTCCCTAGCACCAGCAACATGACCCCTCCAACCACATTTCTTGCAGAATTCTCTGCTATTCGGCGTGACTCTTTGATCCTTGTCCCTGGCTCGACTTTCTTCATTCTTGCGTGGCTGAACCATGTGTACAATGTCCGCCTTTTCCGTCACTTCTTTGACACTCTTCCTTGACTCCTCCAGGGCACGGGCTATTTCTATTACTTTCTCCAACAGAGGATCCTTCTCTGTCCACAACCTCTCCCTAACCTTTGAGTCACTAGTTCTCATCATGATCTGGTCACGAATGTATTCTTCTGCCATGCCCGTGAACTTACAAGTAGAAATGAGGGTGCGCAGTGCCGTCACATACGAATCAATGTTCTCGCCAGGACCTTGTGCCCTTGAAAAGAAATGATACCTCTCAAGCACAATGTTTGCTCTTTTGCCAAAACGTGTCAAGTTTTTTAAGAGCAGTCTCAAATGCCAAAATCACTGCCTGCCCCCCTTCACCATCTCCTTCTCCTGAAGACAAAGCCAAAACATCCTGGCCCGGAAGGTGTCTGAACACCCTCAAACCCTCCGTACCAAGGCAATTGAGTAGGGTCGCTTCCTTGTCATCATCAGACATCCTGGAACCACCTGACGCTCTGAGGTATACCTTAAAAGTGTCCACCCAAAGCTCCCATGCAATGGGGGGCTCCCTCGGATTTGGAAGAAAGGCTGGGGGAGGACGGGCATTGCTGTGCTGCATGGTCACGGGCACCGACATAGCCAATGACAGGGGTCAATTGCTATGAAATTAGTGAAATTTTCTGCGCACTTCCGTGAACAATAAGGTGCTAAAACATACACCTTGTCCCACTATTAAGATAGTACTCCACACCAAAACCTTTTTACAGAAAATAGGTGGTATGGTTTGCAGAATAATGTTACACAGGCAGGCTCTAGTCACTTCCCTCCTCTTGAAAATATGGTATCAAAAATTGCAGTTCCTTTAATGTCTGCACACAAAGAGTTAACCTCCTCTCCTTGCAGTTCAGGTATTGCAGCCACACCCCTTTTAAACAGGAAGCCTTCCGCTCACTTTGTCATATAGTGGGCGGAGTCGAACAGCAGGACCTCGAGTACTTTCAGCGCCTTCCGCTATGAAGAGCGCCGGACTGTGCCCCCTCCCAGGGTCCGCCTCTCACCTATACTGCTTCTCAGTCCCTTTGTCCACGGCACGGCTCGACCTCACCCTCCTTCAAGCCGCGCTCGACCTCCTCCGGGAGCGCGGCTCGGCAGGATCTTCTTCGTCGTGACAGCAGCCGCTCAGCCTCAAGCACGGCTGCACTCCGTGCCATGCGCCGCGCTCGACCTCCTCCGGGAGCGCGGCTCGGCCGGCCGCTGAAAGCAAGGTAGCGCTGGCCAGCTGACACGTTTCACGTCGGAGGCCGCGCTCGACCACGTCCGGGAGCGCAGCCCCGAAAACCAGCTGAAGCTCCTGATGATGTACGGCTGGCAAGGCGCGTGGGTCGGGTTTGAATATCCTCGTCGCCAGTGTAATAACGAGACCTCCACAGGTAAGTTATTTAAGTATTTATTTCTCAAACCCGAACTCCGTACATCATCTCTTCCCTGCTCCTTTCTCTCCCCAAACCAACCGCCACCCCCCGAACATCAACACATCAACATTCTACTTCTAGAACCTTAGACAAGAGCTCGCGGAAGCACGAGCAACTACTACAGCTGCAAGCATGAATTCTTAGCACATGGATGTTTGGCTCACCCGTAAAACAGACCCCCAAGTTAATAACTGTAGACAAAAACACTCAGTCTTTTGCAAACATCCCTTCCCATTTTCTGCTTCACCATGACCTCATCTGAATGCAATATCGTGAAGGCAATTGTCTTTACGCACCATCATACATGTGCCATGGTGACACACTAACTTTCAAGTGTGGCAAGTCAGACATAGGAGATGGACAAGAAGACATGGTTCAACCGATTTTATTAAAAAACAATAAAACCACAACTAGCCATATAGCTATGATGATGGGTTCCCTATCTTCAAAGGAAATAATAATGTGGTCCTTGTCAGGATGTCTGGCACAAATTCCAGCCTGTGTTCAAACCTTCTATCCTATGTTTTATCCTTACCACTAACAAACGTATCAATATAAACGTTGGCTAAGCTAGTTCCTGCTCTACTTGGCTTCTGGTGCTTGGCTTCGACCCCCACCCACGTGTGTTTTTAGTTCACCCCCTTTGCCTGCTCTATAACTGCTCTTTGTTGACAAGCGCACAGTATTGGTGCATCCTGCATGCTGTGCTTTTACTTTCAGTCTCTCGTTTACCTCTGTTCGATCTTTTAGCCCGGCATTATAGGATATTCACCTTCTTGTGAGGTACTCTCTGGGTCAGCCCCTCGTGTGCTTTCTGACCTCTCAGGTCGTTGGGTAATTGTCTTACTTCTCTTCGTGGGGTAGTCTGTCAGCCACTCATGGATTTTCTGGCCTCAGGCCATCTGATTCTCAGATTGCTTTCACTCCCTCATGGGGCATTCTCTGTGTCAGCCCTTCGTAAGCTGCTTCTGTGCCTCACCAGCATCCTCCCACTGCTTCTGTTCTGGCGCATACCTGTTCTCTTACAGCAGTGCTCGTCAGGGGAGGCACCTTCATTGGCCACTGCGGAACTGCGACTATGACGTCTTCGTGGTTGGTCCTTCTCACTCTGTTCCTCCTCTATGCGACCAACAGGACTTTAGCAATGGGACTGCTGGACGCTAGCGGGCGGCTTTGGCAGTGGCTCGTTTCTCCCTTGGTTAGGAAACTTTGGGCTCTCTGCCTTCCACCTGGACTCAGCAGGTTTCCGTGGCCCTCCAGCTTCCACCCACCACGTTGATTTTGTGGTTCTGCCTCCAGGCTCCTCCTGGAAGGGAGACATTCCCTTTGCAGCGCAGGCTGCTGTTTTTCGCCCTCAGGCTGTGTCTCTGCTTCTGCATGGGCCTCAAGCCTTCTATGTTCCTTCCTGGAAGGACAGGGGAGGCCCCATTGGTTCTGTTCTTCAGTTAGGGGCTTTAATAGATCTGGGTCAGAAACCAAACCAGTCACCTTTTAAACGGCCCTGCACATTGGGGCACTGTTCAATCCCCATGCGTCCAATAAATGTTTGGGACTCTGAGTAAAAGTGAGGTGTGATAGCAGCTTTACTTGGGGATTCCTAGTCCCATGGGGGTGGGGAGGCAGAGGGTAGCCCCTAGTGAGATCCTGCTTGTGCTGTCTGCCAGGGGATGTTAATCGTATTGGGCTTACCTCCCTTGTCCCAAAGGGTGTGGCTCCCTCCTGGGGAGAAGGGATGAATCTCCTGGGTCTGTCATACATGACAACCACACAGTTTTATCAACCGACATGGCACCCACCCAGGTTGCTTTTATTCAGTCAGCCGCATGCCAAATCCTGGTCTCTGAAGAGAGCACCAGGACTGGACTGACTGAACCCAGCGCCCACTGTTTCTAACTGTCCTAGCTGTTCAAAATTGGCAGTCTTCACATTTTCTCCATCTCGATCCCTCAAACAGAGGTCCTATTCTCTCCTGCCACTACCATTCCCGCTACTCTTTCTCCTCCCCTTTCCTCCTTTTCTTTCCTTTCTGCTCATAACTTGGGTGTAATCGTTGACCCCTCACTTTCCTTTTCCTTAAATGTTTCTTCTACTGCTCGATCCTGTTGCCAGGCTCTCTTTAATATTTGTTGTGCTCGACCCAAGCTTTCCTTCCAGGCCACTAGGCTTCTTCTTTCTTGCCTGGTCTCGTATTGACTATTGTTCCTCTCTTCTTTTTGGTCTTCCTGCTTCCAATCTTCTTCCTCTTCATTCTATGTGTCTTCTTTTTTCTTTCTCCTAGATCGTTGATCATATCCCCTCTACACTCTTGATATCTCTTCTCCCTTTTTAGTCTTGTTTTCTTTACCATTTTCTTTCGATTGTCTTCAAGTGTATTCATGGTCTTGCTCCTCCTTATCTTTCTTCACTTATTTCGCTCTAGTCATCTTTGTTCCCAGAGTCAGTTTCTTCTCTCTGTTCCTAAACCTCCATGTGCATCTTCTTTTGTCCTGCTTGCCGCTAAACATTGGAACTCCCTATTTGTTCCTCTTTTTCCCTTCGTACCTTTTACTCTAATCGTAAAGTTTGCCTTCTAGCTGCTCTCTCTAACAATTAAACCTTACTCTTTTTTTTTTTCCTCCCTCTGTTCTTCACATGGAATATTTTGCCCATTTTGATTTCACTGTTTTTTATTGTTCTGTACCAGTGCTTTTGGCTATATAAATGCAATACAATTCAATACGAAATACATCCTCCACATGACACTTCAAGAACACCAAATGAACCTATTCCATGGCCGGCTGCACTCTGTAAATTGATTTTCTTTTTAGTCTGAGGACATGAGCTGATTTGGGGCCTTAACAGAACTAGAACTGTCTGCTGGCTCAATGTATATCTTTGGAGGTGCACACTCCTGTCATACGTTTGGCAGTTGTACATCCGGTATCCTGGTAGACATTCTTCTATTTATTCTGTCAAAAAATCCAGCCTCTTAACTGTTGCATGGTGGGTAGTAAGACCAGTTATTCCCCTCATAAAAGTGCTGGTGATATCACCCACTGTAGAGGGAGAGCAAGGCCCCTTCTTTCTCTGGTCAGTGCAAGGCATATGAAACCAGACTGCTGGTTTGTTCTGTGCTCCCCCGCTATGTGCACCCCTGCTAATGCACAGATTTCCCATGGCAGGTTCTGCGATGAATCGGGCCTTCGATCAGGGATTCCTTGCTACATGCTACTTGGGTCCCGCAAGAAAGAGGCGCAGAGTGGGTGGCAAAGTTCTTTGATGCTCACACCGAAGTACTCGTTACTGACTGAGGGTAGCCCGGGTGTGAGCATCCACCATGGTTGTCTGATCTTGAAACGCACTGCCAAACGACCTAGGCTGAGTTGGTAGGAACACCACCTTCGTTTACTAGAGAACTGTTCAGGAAGGTTCACAGGTGCCAAGGCCCACAACATGCTCACTTCAATGTTCCCATGTACTACTTCCTCACTTTCCATATATTCTTCAGACCCAGAGCGGTACCTCATAATTTCATCCTGCATTAATGCCTGAAGGGATGGATTCCTCAATTCCTTTCCAGCTCATGACTGAAACACTGTTTGTCTTCCATACGCCGGAGAGCTCTAGGACCAATCCACTTGTCGGCAATTGGCCCCTTGTGGGGATTACTGAGGGAGTAGCTCCGTCAGGCCCTCTCTCCTATCGTTTACCTCTCCCAGTGATTCTTCCTTAGACCAAAGATCCACAAAGCACAGTCCATTCTGCCCTGTCAACAGGGGGGTGACCAGTCCCATTGTCCAGCAGTTGTCAGTGTTCCATTAGGGCTCATGTCTGGGATACATAGTCCTGCCTTGTGATGGGTACAATCTTAGAACAGGAACAACATACAGTAGAGTAACTTGAAAGACTTTAAGTTTTGCAGGATGCATCACCATGTATTTTAAGCCTGCTTCCCGCAATCTCCTCTTTACTGCTCCAAAGTTTAGTCGGCGTCTTTGCACCTGGAGTGTGTAGTCCGGGTATGCCATTATTGCCACAGATGCTCTCCTTATGGTGCCCCCTTTGCGAAAGTACTCCAGGATTCTTTCCCTGTCCTGGTAATTTAGTATTTTGGCGATGATGTGGGGTTTAAGCCTTCCTCGCCTTCTGTGAGCCCTATTATGCGTACGTTGTTCCTTCGGCCTCCTCGGCCCTGCTTTCCAAGTTGCTCACTTGTTGGCGCGGTGTGTGAATCTCAAAGGCGTTCGCCTTGCAGGTGGTAGTGTTTGACTGAACTTCTTTTGCCAGCTCGCTTGTGCGTTCGGCTATCACTTTAAGATCTTGTCGCAGTAGGTTAACGTCCACTTGTACTGCATCGATCTTCAATTCAAGAGACGTCTTGAGATTTACCATAGCTGTTTCCAGTTTAGTTTCCCACGTGACCTTTAAGTCTGCTATTGCCTCTAGGATCTGTCTTTCACTTCTCGTTGGTCCTGTATCTGTCTGTGGGCTCCTCTCCTTGTTGCTGGTGCCATCCGTTGGTTGGGATGTCCTGGTGTATTAGTCCATGTTGGGCTTCTTCCCTTTCGATTTGGGTTGTTTGGTTGCCATCTCGGTGACTGCTGGGATTGTCTCCTCTATTCTCTAGTCTGGTTGTGTGTTATGCGGGCTGCTCTGGTTAAGCTCCTCTTGACTTTTGTGCCGAGGGCCCAGTAGTTGGGCTATTGACAGCTGGGGCGTCTGCCCAGGTGTTCCAGCTTTGTTGTGGTGAAGCAGTCCTCTGCTCCTCAGTGGAATTCAGGCTCTTCCTTGCCGCCTACCGGTGGTTGTGCTTGTTACTGTATTTTGTATATAAGCCCAGGGTTGGCTTTTGTGTTGACCCACCCAAGGGTCTGTAGCTTCTCCAGCAGCGCTTGTCACATTAGTGTGGTGACACCTGTGTAGGGGAGCCTTTGTGTTAGCTCCTTAGTTCGTACTGCTTACTCCTCATTTGTGAGAAATGGGGCTCCCCCTTCGGTGCCTGCCTCTGTCACCCAGCCTCCCGTCGAGTTACAAGTCTTGTTGTGGCTGGAGCCCTTACTCCATATTAACAGTTCTTTGGCGCTAACAAAGGCTCGTTGCGGGTTCCCGCCACCAATTCCTTATGCCCAAGCACCCCTACAGTGGCTGCAAAGCTCCCGGGCCGTCTACTGGTATTTGCAGTGACACCTGCGAAATCCTTTCCAACAACAGCTGGGTGCCCTCCGTGCACCCCACGCTTCCATGGACTCTTTTCCTGTGGCTTCACGCTCCTCAGTCAACGCCCAAGACCCTTCCCGTCCAGTCCTTGTGGGGGATCAAGCTCTTGTCAGAGTGCATGCACCGTGCATTGCGCTGCAGTCTGTGTTAGCTTGTGTGTAGTCTCTCCCTCCTGCCCTCCAATGCACTAACTATGTTATTGAGTCTGGGAGTGCCCATTTGCAGCCTTACTACCCAGTGTCTCTCACTGCATGACTTCCAGTGTAATTTTTTGTTTGTTGTCAGGTGTTGTGTTTTTGGCATGTATCTGTACAGTTCGGGTCCGCTCATGCAAATACCTTGTCAGTTTCACTGCCAGCTGATGCAGATCGAACTGCTCAGTTTACCACATCTAAAGCTTTTCCCAAGGAGGACACTTTGATGTAGCTCCAGAATTAACATGGAATTAGAAGCACAGCCCTGTGTGTTCCACGGTGCGGCGGGTTGCTGCGATCTTGTGCCCCTGCAGTGCTCTGTCCCCAGCGCGGCTTTCTCTTCTGTTTTCAGCTTGCCATGTTGTTATTTCACGCTGGTGCTTGCAGGGCCATAGGTTCCTTATCCTTACATGCCGGTGTCCTGTGATGCCACCGGTTCCTCTAACGCTTTGCAGCGCTGTGCCCCTTCGTTTGTGGGTGCTTCTGCTGCAGTCACAGGCTGCGAACCGCTGATGCCGCCGCTATTGCTGCCAGCCGGGTCCTGATTCCATATTCCATAGTGCCAATCCCTTCCCGGGTTCCTGTTACACAGACCCAGTTGTTTGTGTCACAAACTGTATCTATCTGTTCCTTTGTTGTCCGCCATCTTGTTGCCGATCTCCATAAGCGTTTGATTCTTCAAAGCTCATTTACTTGGAGATTCTTTTTGCGCTGCTTTCGCCTCCTTCAGTGAGTATGGCGCACTTCTTCCGACGCCCTGCCTGCATTTCTGGAGCTCGGGAGTCGTTATTAGCAAACGTTTTTGCGGATGAACTTCGGATCAGCAGGACAGGAGCTGCCTAGCGAGGCACCTCCTACACCATGGCTGGATAGCCACGCCCTCCAGTAGAGTAACCTGTGGTATTTTTGCCATTCTTCCGTGAGGAGTGAGGTGGTGATCTGCCCTGGCGGATTTCAAAGAGCAAAAAAACCAATGGGGAGACGGTGCAACCATGATTTCTTTAGAGTTGCACACATTTTTCCTTGCCTCTGTTTAAGGAGGCACATCATTCCTTCTACAATGCCGTTAGCCTGAGGGTATGCTTAATTCCTAATAACATGCACATTTCTTGAAACGTATCATTAAAGAAGTGGGTTCCGTTGTCAAACCTGAGGAAGTCACCAATTCCCCATCGCACCAAAAATCTGGATGCGGATTTCACATCACGGCTGGCGTAGGGACCTGCCACAATCATTGCGAAAAATGGACTAACAACAAGGTAACCATAGTTACTGCACCTGCTAATCATGTCCAAATAGTCGATATGCTGGAAATGCCCAGAGGGGTGGGGCAACATAGCCCTAAGTGTCTTAAGGGCTCAAGGAGTGGTATATCTTTGACATGTTATACAGTTAGTTATAAAATCAGCAGCATGTTCTTGAAGGTTTGGAATGAACCAATCCTCTTGTAGGTCTGCTGCAATGTATTCCCTGGACATGCACTTTGGATAATGCCATGGCTCCAGTGCCACATTGAGCAGCTCTTGGGGCATAACCGGTTTCCTTGTGACATTCTGTCGCCATGTAAAGTCAGTGGCAGAGAGAGAACATCCCCTTTTAGAACATAATAATTTTTTGCTGTTGGGTAGGCTGTGCTTGTAATTCAATAAACTGTCCAGGGGAACAACGTTATAGGGTCCTTTAATTTGTACACTATGAACTGGCACCTCCTGAAGGTATTCGGTCCTCTTGGTCTTCTAGGTAAGCTGCTTCCTTTGCAGATAAATCTGTCGCCACTGCTAGAGGGAGTGCTAATGCATCGATCAATCTAGAAAGTAGTGCCCTCTGATTTTAGTTTTTTGAACCCTCTCCTTTGCATCTAGATGAGCCCAAGTGTACTGTGGATTTGACATGCTGAATCTGAATAAATGGGGGGCAATTTCCCCATGGCCCTTGGTTAGTTCTAATGCGGTTGTCATTGCTACGTCATTGCTGCTACTGCTTGCGCTAATTAGTTTGAGGGCAGTGTTATCCTAGCTAACGCGTCTCAAGTGCTACTACTGCTGCCCCATGTGCCTTCTTTCCGAAGTTTGATACATTTTTGATGAACCATCAATGAAGAGGACTTCCCCTTCCTCGAGCGCATATTCCATTATTCTGATACTTTCATCCATGATGTCCTTGTATGTTGGTAGTCGTGTACTGTTATTTGGCTGACCTGTTTCTGCAATACATTTTGCTGGGTTGACAGTGTGGCACTTGACAATGTTATTGGAGGATTTGGACAAAATCACTTCATAGCGGGGTGCTCGTTGGGTGGTGAGAGTGGTTTTGGATTTTTCTAGTATTGCGAAAAACTGCATGTTCTACAAAAAGGTTAATGGAGCACCCCATGGTGATGGTGTGATTTGTGGATCGTGAACACAGCTGCTGCTAGTGCCTGCTTGCATTCCTGGGCCCAGAAGATCACTGTAATAAGCCTGCGTCTTATGTTCCATGGAAGTCTGTGTGAGGATCGCCGTCATCACTTGACCGTTTGAATGTGAGAACAAAAATAATTGTTTTTTATCATCTGGTGTTGCTAAGACTTGTGAACTGTTGATCACTTTTTTTAGCTCCTGAAATTATTTGGTCATCTCTTCTGTCCAGGCAATGGGCTCTTTTGCTTTGGTGTACGTGGAATAGTAAAACATCCACACCCTACAGTAGTTACATAGACCCAAAATTGCTGCATGTGTTTTACTGTGGTAGGCGTTGATGTGGTCTGAGCTGCTGCTGCTCTTTCTAGTGTTATTTTCCTGTCTAATGATATAACCCGTCCAAGATAAATTACATCTTGCTGGCAATACTGTAGTTTATTTTATTCCACTTTGTAACATTTATCTGCCAATATGTCACTTCTGCATTGTACATCTGTTGGGCTGCAAACTAGAAGTTCATCTACGTACTGAATCACTGTGCTTTTAGTTTGCAAGTTACCTCTATCCATTTGTAACACCCTGTTAAATATACTAGGGGACTCGCCGTACCCATGGGGCAACTGAGTGTGTTGGAGCCTTTGGCCCATGTAGGTAAGCTAAGTAAGAGGCTGGGACTATGGGTGGAGTGGAATGGAGAAGAATGCATTTTTTAGATCAGTCACTGAAAAACATGTTGGTTCTGTGGGTATATTACACAGGATGGTGGCAGGATTAGGGACCACTGGGAATTCTGCTTTTACAATATTGTTCAACGGGTGTAAGTCTTGAAACATCCTCTAATGTGACCCCTTTGTTTTCTTGACAGGATAAATCGCTGTTACAGGGGGATTCTGATGGCTGTATAATGCCCTGTTTCCATAAAGCTTCTAGGGTACAAATATTACCCTCCTCTGCTTCCTTTGACATGGGGTACTGTTTTACTTGAGGTAAAACTGCTCCTGTTTCAATTTAGTATGCATTGCATCTATGCTCTTCAGCAGACCTGTATCATGTGGCTCATTTGTCCACAACTTGCTGGGTACTGTGACAAATCCATAGGTCCCTCCCCATGGTGCCAGGGCGGTGCGGCCACAGTCCAATCGACCCACTGAGAGTGGTGCATTGTGCATGGGGAGGAGAACCACCTATGAGACAAGGGAGGACATCTTAGGGATCTTGGCACCTTACCCTGAAAGGGGTACCATAGTCCCACATACCTCGATCCATCTGTGTAAGGTATACTATGCCATCCCGCTACCTTCTACTGAGACGAGGAAAAGTAGGCACTACCCATGTGAATTTCATTGCAAAACTCGGATGAGGAAACACATCTCTAACTCAGCCAGTAGAGATTGAACATGATTGTACTGAGACAAAGAAGAGGCACGGAGTGCTAAGGAGCAACCAGCAGAACCAGAGTGAGCAGACTAGACAATCTAGAACAGCCAACTTCAACTATGAAATAAAAAGGGAAGAAGGACATTGTATTGAGGCTAATCCGAGGAGGAAAAACCGCAAGAGCAAGTACCAGCATAGCATGAACACTGATGGAGATTGGGATGCCGCAAAGGGAGCTGGGAGATCTGAAGCCGGTCTAAAGCAGAAGCTGGCGGATAGAAGCTTCAAGCGTCCCAGAAGCCTGGAGAGTGCAGGGATTAGAGACTACACAGCCAGGGAGAGAGTGGAGCTGCCACAGTCGGGAGGAAGCCCATGAGAGCCGCAAAAGTCCCTCAGCTGATGGCAAGCGCCTGAAAGGAGTTGCAGCCTATGCGGACCAAGCTCTAAGGTACGCAGGTTGCTGGACAGGCGCTGGGGACCGGAGAGGCCAGTGGCAAGATGAGAGCACTAAAGGCCGACAATGGAGTATCTGGGATCCTGAAAGCTGTAAAGAAACATTGTCATACGTTTTGCCAAAGGGTAGTACTTGGCAGGAAGGTAAACCAAGTCTAGCAAGGTGGAGAAAAAACAGAAATATGAAGAGGAGTTGTGAGTCTGGCAGATATTGATCAACATTGAGGTTCATGGTCACAGTACCTTTTAGGATAGTGAACCAGGTTGGCTGTGTGAGAAAGGCCAGAGGAAGGGAGACATTCCCCCTGGCGCTGTGAACATTGTTAAAAGCCAAGAGTAGGCAGGCATTCTGTTGGCAGTGCAAACAGCAGGAAGAGAACCAGGGGAAAGGAGTCCTATCCCCTGGTGTGTTTGTGGACAATGTGAAAATCCAAGCGAAGGGAGGCATTCTCTTGCCATTCTGAGAAGCCTAAGAAGACCAGGGGAAGGAAGTAATTTCCCCTGGTATTTGCGAGAGAGAAGGGGGCCATTCTCTTGGTATCAAGGTTTGGACTTGGAACTTTGTTTGTTTTTCTTAAGGGGGGAATTGCAACCCGGGGATGGGAGACATTCCCCCTACTTGTGAACTTAGTTCGTCCAGAAGAAGGGAGCCGGTCTTCTGGACTTAGAAGAGACTGATCCAGTTTAGTTCATTCATAAGTGTAAGGGATAGAAATAGGATTTGTACACCAGAAGGTGGGCATTCTGTGACAGCTCCTTAGTTTTATTTGAAGTAGGGAAGCTCCTTCTTAGAGTTAAGCATAGTTAGATTTCCTTCTTTCATTTCTCAAAAGTATGTAGCAATCAGCATGCCACCCTTGTGTCAATCTTTTACTTCTGCACTACCCTACTTAAATCATCCTGTGTAGAGTTGATACTGTGGTAATAAGGAATAGGGTGTGAGGCACTTCACTTTGTTGCACTGGCACGGTACGGACATTTCAAATATCATCTCTACTCCTTCAGTGTCTTCGAACAGCCGTTCGCCAAAGACACATCCCTCAGTGACTCTGTTGGGTCAATGCATAAAACTGTGCACCATTCCTGATCCTCCTCCTCATCATCACCATGCAAAATGATCATATCATTTTTAGTTATTACTGCTTCGAAAAATATTTTGATAATGGTGCCCAGAGTCCAGTCCTGTTAGACAGCTGGTCTGAATAGGAATTGCAGGATACCCATAAAATCCTGTCCTTAATCTCAAGCATGCATCCTAATACAGCTGTCATCCCACCCGATGCAGAAACAAATCTAGATGGAGCGGTACACCTCTGTGGGCGCAGAGAGCGTGTACAAGTGCGGCAGCCCTCATGTGCTATATACCTGGCATAATTCCTACCTACCCATGATGATACGTAATTCTTCAGTGAAAGGGACTGATACCACAGCCTCAGAAAATCAGTGTGTCCATTATTTCATCTGACTGGGGAAACAACACTTACTTAATGCAGGATTTGGTTGCTCCTCTGTCGACCAAAAAGCAACAGTTTCTATTCCCTATCTTTACTCCCACCCGGGGTTCCTTGTCCGGGTCTGCAGTTACGGATAGTACTGGGCACACCACGGCTACCTGTAGGCTGTCCTATTGTGAAAATGTGTTTGATCCTGGGAGTCAGAAAGCGCTGCCCCCAAACACTCTTGCCCCCATGTAGTGCGTCACTGTGCCAGGTTATTTTTATATGACGGTTGGACGGGTGACTGGGTAGGATTTGGTACCGGGTGTTGCACCGGCTGCTGAACTTGCCCTGGGATATATGCAGCACAAGTGGAGGGTTTGGTACTTGTGGGGCGAACTCTCTGTTGTGTATTACACTGTGGTTGTTGATAAAAGGCTAGATGATATGCTGGGAAGTTCTGATTGAAATGTGTTGCTGGTCTGCTCCTACGCTCCCATGTAAAGTGGCCAATTTTCCTGCAAGAACAGCACTGCTGCCCCAAATTCACCTCCTCTGCCCCTCTGGAATCATCACCTTCCTCTGTGAAGTCACCTGCTCCTCTCCCAAACTCTGCAGACCCTTCCCCCCACCCTTGTGCAGGACTAGGATGAGGCTGCCCTTCCATGGTGTTCGTTATTACTGTGCTTTCAACGCTGAACTTTCTTTGCTAGTTTGGATGTATGTGATCACTGCGCCGCCCGCAAGTGTGATGCCGAAAATGCTGACGGCAGTTACGGCGTGGCGCAGTGATCATACGGATCACTGTGCCCGTTTCCCCTGGCCTGCATTACCCCTCCCAGCCCCCCAACCCCACTTACCTTTAGGGTGGCACACTTCTGCGTGTTCCGCCCACACTCTGCGATCCCTGCGGTGTCAGCTCCTCTCACTAACATGGGTTGGAGCTGACGCCACAGGGTGCTTTTCTTTTTTCTTTTTTTCATACGTGTCCCCCGCTTTCCGAAGTGGTAAGCGGGGGGACACCCCAGCAACTCCCGACGCCCATTACTGCACCCAGGAAGAGCGGGGGACACCCCGGCAACTCCCGACGCCCATTACTGCACCCAGGAAGAGCAGGGGACACCCCCGCAATCCCTGCTCTGCTTGGGCGCAGTAAATGTCACCCTCATTTTGTGTGCTTCCAAAGTCGCAGTGACTGCGGGGGTGCACAAATGAGGGCAACATTTTTGTACGATACCGCTAGTTATTTCTGTGTCAACTTTGCTTCTGCCTTTTTTTTTACCTGCTCGACCTTAGACACCAGAGCAAACTGAAGCAAGACTTGCCGACAAGAGCAACATCCTCTAGGGCACATGAGACGCCACTCGATCAGGACAAGGGCAACCCAGCTGGTTAGACTCTAAAATGAGCGATTGGCGCTGATCAGTGAATCGTAGGAGAGCAGCAGTTGAGAAAAAACGGAACAAAACAAGATTCTTAGATTGTCAATAATAAAAGCAGGCTAATACGAATATTTTGGGATGATGGGTTGCGATTGATGGTGCTGTCCCGAATTGATTGATGTGGTATAATTAAAAGAACCAGTAAGTATTAACAGTTAAAAATGACTTGCATCCATCTCTCTCCTTAGCCACGGCCATCTGCCTGGCAGCGGTCAGAGCCTTCTCCTGTATGACATTAACTCCTCTTCCTCCAATTCTCCTCCAGTTCCATTGTCGTCCTGCTCACTAAAACCCCTACTCATATACTCATCCCTATCCTTACTGTGCCATTTGTCTCCTGCATTGCACAAACTACCTGTGTCTGCTAGGGACACATTGTTAATATCCTTACTATGTATTTTAAGGAGAATTTGTCCTGTCCTCCACTCCTCTGCACATAGAAGGCATGCACTTCTCTTGTATCTCCAGCCTGTTTTTACCTCCCTTCCGTAATTGCTCCCGCTTTGCTCTTTGTATTTTATTCTGTAGCGGCCCGCAAGCTTTGTCCTCAATGTCTATTGTTAGGAAAGATTTCCATTTCATGTGTAATTTTCCCTCCAGTTGTGTACCCCCCAACTTTTTGCTTTGTTTAAACACCATAGTCTGACTTTACCAGAGGAGCACAGCCTTCTGCTGCACTCCCGTGGGCTTTTAGCTCAATTTTTATGGGGAAACTGACATGCCCTTAAAGACAGTCAGTACTGGGATACTTTGTTTCCCTTAGTCCTTGTCAATGTTGCAACTTTTCTGCAACATGTAACAAGTGCACAAAGTACCTTACAGTACAATGCCCCTGGGTCTAATAGTAATTTCCAAAGGCCTTAGATACTCTCGAAGGATTTTTTTTAGGAAAAGTGCAGATGTGCCTTGGACAGGGCTGGTGGCAGCTTATCATTTAGTATGGTTTTAACCATTTCCTGGCAGGTAAACTGTGGTTACCATGTTTGGCACGAATAGGTGGCCTGGCTCCAAAATGGCCATGTCACGAGGTTCTTTGTCCTGTCCTTTGACCATCTTGCCCCTTCACCTTCCCCAGGGCGAGTTGGCTCGGGTCAGTCCTTATTTGGGCATGCATTCTCCTGCAAAACGCCAAGCTTTCACGGGCTTCTGCATCCCTTGTTTGTGTGCTTCCAGGATGTGGGCTGGTCTGTCTGGTTCCAATGCACATCCTGGCTGCCAGAGAGTCTTGTGTGCTGTGAATGCCTGGGACCACCGTGGTCCATGATTGGTCCATGTATGGTATGCTTGTCTGAGAGCAGATCTCCCATTGGGTCCTCTTCGTTCTGGCGCAAAGGAGATTTTGGATAAGAGAAGGCTCCAAACATCCATACCATGTCGATCTCTGCAGTTCTCACTGAACGAAGGATAGGATCCAAGTATCCTGAAACTAAGAAGCCGAGTCGAGGAACCTTTGGTAACACGCTGGAAGGTTTGGCACCCTGAGCCTGCTGTCGTCCCGCTGGATCCCTCTGCATCTGGTCGTCTAGAAGGTCTGCGAAGACGCTTCGACCGATTGGAATATTGGGACCAACTATTTTCGGCACCTTCATCAAACCCTGCAAGTAAGCCTTCCTGGAAGTGTCCCTGGGTCAAACAGAGGGCTGAAAAGCTTGCACAGGACCTTTACCCTGATATCGCCGCTGTTTCATGGAGACACTTGCTAGTTCTGTGTTCACGGCACTGTCGCATCGAATTTCATATACTTGGCGTTTCCCAGGTCTGGAGTAAAGTGAGTGCGCCTGAACCGGAGTATACGCGGTTACTGTGTCGCCCGGTGACAAACTTTGCAGGTGTGCTGCTTTTATGTCCCTCTTGCCCCTGAAGCCTGCTGCAGTAGTGAAACTGGCCTGATCCATCCACCAGGAGCGGAGAAACCGCCACTGTCCCATTTGGGAATCAACGCTGTATCTTTGTCGCTGAAAGCCGCAGAGCTGCCAAATTGCCGCACTTGAACCAGCAACCGAAGTGGGCTCGACTGCCGAAGTTTGGTTCAGATTGCGCCGGGGGTCGGTGAGTAATTACAACCCTAACCGGTGGCCCCTAGTGCCTCCATCCATTTTTATGCACAAGTGGCTCCTGAGGGCCCCTCTCCTTTCCACTGCTAGTGCAAACTATTCCTGAACTCCGGAACCTGTTCTGCCCTGTTGGGGAGACCTTCCACGAATAGTGGGAACTTATTCTTCATCACCTCACCCACCTTCCTGAGCTGCTACAGACCCTTGAAGAGACCCCGTTTTGCCCATCTGCATTACCGCGTGCGCCAGCATTGCAAGTACATTTCAGCAATAGGTTACACTCTTCTTAGGGATTGGACTGCCTCTCAGTTAGGATTGTGTTTGATGCAGAAGGGACTAAAGACTATTTGCACCACCTGTTTCCTTCCCCTTTTAGGTTGTTGACCCATTTTGTGCATTAACCCTTTAGACCCCATTGGTCTTGTATATGTATATTGATAGGATTGTGTTGGCTTAGAAGTATTGCTGTGATTTGATTTGTGTGTTGAAACTCAAAGGCCTTTAAATAAATGTATTTGTATTTTTAATATATATATACACCTGACGGAGTGATTTGTAAGTGTCCTTTACTCTGTGTGCTCATTGAGGTCTTTCAGTCACCCTCACCCCTCCTGAGACCTAGCCTTGACCGCCGCCAATGCAACCTTGATTGGTCTGGCTTGTCCAGAAGGATACCCTGTTCCAAGAAACTAGGCTGGCCTTCTGAACCTCTGCCCACCAGGTCAGAGTTCAGAAATCTGTCTACACATTTTTCGTGAACCTCTGGTTGTCCCCCCTGGTTTCCCTGATGCTGCTTCGGGCGCTCTGGATACTTTCTTCTTCTACAAACATTTTACACAAATTTGCAGATTCCTCAACTGTTTTCCCTTCACTGTTGTTAACAAATATGTATAGGTAAATACATTTAGAGTCAAGGGGTTGTCGCCTCCTGTCTATACCCTAATATCTTTAACACACAATCGACAGAAGTATTAAATAAAATGGTTATTCCTACATATGAGTCCCTATGAATAACTTGTTCGCCCTGTGTTGATTTCTGCATATGTAGTTGTCTCATCAGCCCTGGTGTTCGCTGGTGTGACGCCTACAATTGGGGTATAGAAGTCCTCTCTGTGACCCTTACCTGGCTCCCACAGGGGCGTCGGTCGGACCCAGACAGCTGCGGTCTCCACCCATGTGATGCGTAGTGCAGCGATGACTGACTGGATCTGCCCTCCTAATCTTGTCTGCTTAACCCGTAGAAATATTCTCCTGCAAGTGGAGAGATGGATTTAGCCACTTGTGGATTCAAGTGATGGCACCCCCACAGTCCTCCCCAACTAATCACCTCCGAAATACCCTCACAGCAATCTCACCTTATATTCTTGAAAGATGAGCTCTCCATCCTGCGTGGATTTGCAGGGGCGCATCGATTCCAGTTACTTCACTGGGTTGAAGGCTCGGGAGAGTTCCGGAGAGTATTGACTCTGAGGTTCCTGCTGAGGACCAGTAAGTATTAAGTTCATAGAGTTCAATATGTCCGATGTTCACTCTTGTTCCCCCCTTCCTTTCTTGTCTTGCAGCTGGCTCGTGAAAAGATGCTCTTGTGGCAGCTGGTGGCGCTCAGGTAAGAGTCGTGTCACCCGGCGCTGTCTGGTAAATGTTGCATGAGGAAAACGTGGTGTTTTGTCTCTCAACAGATGCGGCATGTGAAAATATGGAGAGTCACAAAAGGATGCCTCCGGTGGTAAATCGGGTAAGTCTATGGTGGTAAGAATTATATTTGTTGGTTCCCTCGGCTCACCTTGTGGTTTTCTTTTGTCTCCTAGGTGCCGAAGTTCGGCGAAGAAATGATGGAGGCAGCGCCGACCCGAAGGATGCTGTGAAGACTGGTGAGTATGGCGCGGCGCTGCAGCTGGAGGTGCGGCGCGTGCAGAAATGATGTTCTTTACAGGTCCGGAGACAAGATGGATCCAGAATCAGGTGTGGAATAGAAATAAGTTTGTTTTCTAACCTTGTCCCTTTCTTTCCTCTTTGTTTTAGGAGCTCCGGATTCGAGGCGGGCGTGGCAGAAGACTGGATGCAGGCTGCAGGCACGGTGAGTGTTACGCTGCTGGATGCAGAATAACGTGAAGCGTGTGTTGCTGGTCAGGTGTGGTTTAAATAGCCTCAAAAGTAGTCCCAGGTAAGAAGTCCCTAGAACCACACCCGAGTAAAAAATAGTCCCTGTAGAAAAATAGTCCCTTTCAGGCTTCATGTTGGATTGGAGTCATTTGCAGCATGGTCTGCCTGAGGTAAGTAATGACTATGAGCCTGGCTACTTAGGCGCCAGGACTGATTCCTACTATGAGCCTGGCACCTAAGGCGCCAGGACTGAACCCAGATAGCCCCTAGCCGGGGCACTGAGGTTTTACTAAATGTCTAGATGCCTGCTCCCGGGGCTGATGGGCTTGGTCCGGATGCCTGGGGGTAGGCATCATGACACTCTCCCTTTCCTCATTCGCTACTTTCCTGTGCTTAAAAAGGTCAAGTGCGCACTTATTGGTTGTCGGTTTTCTTCTCTAATATTACCGCCTCCAATATGTGTCTTATAAATAGTAACAATTCCACCAAATGGTCGGTAAGTATACAAAAATGAGTGTCCATCTAACAATGGTGTATTCTTCCATTAGATTGGATCACTATGATGCTTTTTTATTCGAGCCCTTTCATCGAAGTATTGTGGGTATCGGAGTAAGGGTCATCAGCCCAAAACTACTTAGTAACAGTCAACCGGTTTCAGCGGTTCCGATCAATGGCCGCTTTCTTCAGGACAGGTGATGCATTACGGCATTCTGCGTAACATATATAATTTCTTTCAGTTCTCCCTTTCGTGGGTGTCTGGAGGAAATCTTTGGGTTTCCAACGGGCATGCTGGGTAGTTTCCTGGGCCCTACGGGGTTTAAAAAAGACAGATGGGGAATCATCAGTCTTAAAGTGCTTATTGAAGGTAGGTAAGTGTTTGTGGGCTTTGTTCCCCCTTATCTGTGTTGGCCTGTGTTTCACTGCTACTGCAGCTGTCATAAATTAAATGTGGCAATTGGATCCTGACGTGGAGTGTCTTCTGTGGTTTCACTCAAGTCGGGTATCTAAGGGTAAATTCAAAATGGAATAGCTCTCAAAACCACTATACCCTTAATGACAACTCATAGATAAGGAATCGGAAACCCACTTTACCTGTTGTGAGTCTGGGTTCCCATTACTGATCCACGGTAGTATGTTGCTGGATTCTAATCTTCAGTGGGTTCCTGGTTACCCTATAATACAAATCCCGGTGTATGAGTGTCTAGGATACACTTTCACTGTGTTAGATGTGTACAGTTCCAGTTATTTTTCTTAAAAATGAGATGTCTATAGGTGTTGGATTAAGCCGTGCTACAATTACTATTAATATTACAAATGTCCCCTCTTGTGTGGGATTTTCCAGTCTAGGTGGCTTCTGAAACAAGTACCCACCAATGTACAGACTATCTGATAGTAGTAAGTTCGAGGTCTCTTATTCTAACCTTCCTGTTTCACCCCGCCGCGTCTCAATTGTTGTCGGTTCAGTCGCGATCTTTAGATGCACCCTATTTGTAGTAACAGGCTGCGGTCACGTGACACATTGGCTGTTCCGATTGCGTGTTCTGTGAGTTAGCAAAGAGTGATCCCAGCTGAGGGATAGCTGTGCCCTTTTTATTTATTTGTAAGGGTAGACTTGAGAATTGTTCTACCCCGTTTCGCTAGTGTGCAGCGGTTAGGACTACAACCAACTCCCGGGTACTCCTGGGAGTTGTGGTCTTTTCATGGCCGAATTGCGGTCACGTGGGTCGCTCACTATATTTCCTGCTTTTACTTCACTGGTATACGGTGAGGTGAACTACATCAACTCCCAAGCGTTTGTGGGAGTTGTGGTTCGTACATGCGCCAACTGCAGTTTTACAGCTCGCTGGTGTGCTTTCTCAATGTTCTAGATAGGTGCTTGCGCCGCTATGTTGGTACCAAATGTGCCTGACTGGAAAAACAAAAAAAAGGTATCTTGCCTTCTGTGTGTGGTCGTCTAGGGATGGGAACTCCAGCAATAGCCCTAATGCTCATTGGAGTTGTAGTCTCTGGTCACGTGGCTCACTCAGGCGCTACATGTGCGTGCTTGATGTTCGTGATTAGAGCTAAATGAATATTTGTGCACCCGTTTGTGCAATGTCACAGGCCTGATGGTATGCCCAAATAAATCATAAGGGGCCTATTTGTATGCCACAAGTTTGTATTAGATAGATGGAGAACTCCAGGGGGATTGTGGTAGTTGTGGTTTCTGCTGTGTATTTGGTATCCACTACTCTCGTATTGCCACAGTGACTTCAGTAGTAGTCGTTACGTATGGCACTGCATGTCATAGCGTCTAGGTCTATGATCCATGCACCGATCTACGGGTATGGACAGGATCTAGGGCGGCCTGGTTACGTTTGGTGTTAATATGTGTGTAACCTAGTATTGTAACAATAAATTGCTGCATCCATGATGGGTCCTTCCTGTACAGTGGTACTGAAAAAATAGGAAAAGAGCCAAAGTAGGGGAATATACCTGTCTTGGGGGGATCACTGTACTGCTAGTGCTTGCCAGCAGATTTCTTCATTAAGTCTGATCTTGTGGCTCTGAAGTCTAAAAATCCACATCTGGTCTCTCCTCAGTAGGAGCGCAGTTATATTGCCACCTCTTCTTGGTGGTGTTACTTTTTCTAGTATTGTCCATGTCAAATCATTTTCTGTGTGGCCCATCGCCATATAGTGTTCCACTAGAGGGGCTGTGCGTCTTTTGGTCCTGATGCTGGATCTATGTTCACATATCTGTGTTTTAATAGCCCTGGTTGTCATCCCAATGTATCTCTTGTTGCATGGGCATTGGATATGGTACACGACATTGGTGGTGTTCCAGTTAGTGAAGCTCCTTTGTTCCCATGGATATTTCCAACCAATGTCTGTGGAGGTGGTGCGGTTTGTGAATTGACATACAGACCAGTTGCTACAGGGTGCATGCCCTAGTGGTCTTGCTGTGTTCCAAAGTGTGGGTGTGTCTGTTGTCTTTGTTTCTTTACACGTGTGTACCAGACTGTCCCTTAGATTCATTCTTTGTTTGATAGCGAATAGGGGCGTCGGTAGATTGTTGCCTTCTACATTCCATAAATGCCAGGCCTTTTTTATTTCTTTTTTGAGGCGGTTAATGACTGGTGAATGGCTGAAGACAGCTGTGATGACGTCTTCCCCTCTCTCTTTCTTCCAATGCTGGGTAAGGGTCACCTCTCTTGGTATGTTTCTTGCCCTCTTTCTAGCTTGTTTGATTATTTTGTTAGGATAATTCCTTTCTTTCAGGTTGATTGCTAGTCTCTCTGCCTGTATGTCATAAGCACAAGAAAGTAGTGAGGGAGGAAAGGGAGAGGACTTCTACACCCCAATTGTAGGCGTCACACCAGCAAACACCAGTGCTGATGAGACAACTACATATGTAGAAATCAACACAGGGCGAACAAGTTATTCATAGGGACTCGGATGTAGGAATAACCATTTTATGTAATACTTCTGTCGATTGTGTGTCAAAAATAACAAATATGTATGCATGTGTTCCAGCAAGCTCTTATCATGTGTGCGTTCTTCAGTCCATGGTGTGAACATTTTCCTGATCGTTCCCTGTACCCACTCAGTGGTCTTCAAAATAGTTTCCTTATACTGTGGGAGCGCATTACAAATATGTTCCAATGGTGTGTCCATGCTACTCTAAACTCAGTCCACACTTGCCCAATGGCCATGCCTACCATCAAACTGTAAAACTTTACAATCTCCAATACTCGCAACCACTCAATAAAATCGGTTTAATCATATAAATGCTAACCACATATACCAAAAACCTTGATGTAGATCCTTCCTCAGTTCCCTTACACAGAGAGAAAGAGAGAAAGAGAGAGAATGAAAGAGAGTGAAAGAGAGAAAGAAAGAAAGAGAAGACGACGCACACACTGTATCTTAACCAACATGTGTGCCCTACTTAGTAGGTGATTTCTGAGTCCTCCCAGTGCCACGTCCTTCAAATCAGCCTACAGAGCCAAGCCTGGCGCACGCAATCCAGAAACCACGCAGCCTTTTAGGGAAACATGGCGCCTACCACCTCTCCGTTGTTGCACACTGAATCTGCTCTCTGAAGGTGGGCGCCATGGCCTGTGGCCTGACCCGGCCTCTTTGGAGTGCTCTGGAAATCACATCAGGGTCACCAGCTGAATAACAAGACCCTTTAAGTGACTCTCCAGGAAACAATTATGGGACGCACGAGTTGTAAGCAAACACAGGTTTATTACAGAGTTTCACAGCCGGTAGAGGTCAACAGTCCCTCGACTGAAAACTCACTCCACCCACAACAGTCAGTAATATTTAAAGACAAAACGATACAAATAAGTTCATTGAATATGAAATCATATTATTATTTGTAACTGTATTCTAAGCACTCAATTGGCTCTTGCATATAGAAAATGTCTCTCCATATACATTCCTCTAAGCTAATTTGTTAGTGCCTAGTCCTGTTCTGATGGGGTAGTACTTTTCTTCTTCCCCATTTGTTAATACAACACAAACTTCATTCTGGGGTTCATCCCCCAGCAGGTGACCTAATTATGTGCAGTCAGCAAGGAGAACGAAACCTTCCATTCTTGGCAGTAAAATAACTCCAAGACCACCCTTCTCTGTGAGACCAGATACTGCGCCTCCCGGGGCAACTCCTCGCACCTATAGCTTGCCATTATCATCTCTTTGGAGGTTCTCATGAGATAGTGTACCAGGAGCCTAATTATTAGAATAAAAGCTTATAATTTGCTCTGCTGAGCCATGCAGCCAGGGCTCCCTGGATGCAGAACTGAAACTTTAATTCAACATGGCAGAAACACTAAAACAAAATGGAAGACATTCAGAGGCCTATTTCTTGGTGCAGCGGTTAATGTTTGTGCTACTAATATATTGTATCTCGTTCATAATTATATAGAAACTTCGCTAAAAGAATAGACCAAATGCAATGCAAGCTTTGTATGCATGTTGTGTGTATTCTGTTAGAATATAACACTTTATCTTGGCTGATTCTGGCAAAGATATTGTGCTGAACTCTCAACGATCCAGGTATACCTCAAGTCTATTTCGCAACTTGCCTCCACTAAATATATGTTCCTCCAAATTGTGCTCATCACAACCAATATGTCTGATCTTATCACACATTTAGAAAACATTGGTCGCAAAAATAGTAGAACATCTCCTGCTCAGAATACCACTGGACATGCAGAGATTTCCCGCTATTTGGCCATGGATTTTACTACTTCCTTGTCTCAATCAGACCGAAATACATCCGCGCAGGAAGACCCCTTGTGGGTTCAGAAATCGATTGTCTCACCCTCTTTAGAGTGCTCAGAAGGGCTGGTGGAGACCCCATTTCAGAACTTTGAACTAAATCATGATAACTCCTTCCGTATCCTGCTCATGGACTACTGAAGTAACCACTCCTGCAGTTACCTGTGTGCCAACATCCGCACCTGTAAAAATACTGCAACCACCTAGCCCTGACTCTTGTACTATCTCAACATCGTCCACCAGAATCGGCACACTCGATGTTAATAAACAGGATAACCTCTGTGACTCCATCTGAGCAGCCTATCTCGGATAACAGATTTATATTACAAACTCAGACCCTCTAACTGTGAATAATTGTGCCCCTAAACAGCGTCTCATGATCTCCCTGCTTAACACACGATCGCTTGTACAGCACAGGGCCGCATTGCGGATTATCTTGATACTTCAGACCTAGATATGTTTGCCATCTCGGAAACATGGCTTCATCAGGCGTCTCACGCTCTCCCCACTGGATATAAGATGTTTAGGTCCAATCGATCTGGGCAGAGAATGTGGGATAGCATTAATGGTTAAGGAAGGTTTGGATTACCATTCAGTGAACACTGTGTATATTGAGGACTGTGAAACTTTGTTTATAAAAATGAAGATTAATCAAAGTTCTTCAATTAGTATAATTATACAATACAGCCGCCCTAATAGTATGCCACACTTTGAAGAACACCATATCGCTTTCCTTAATGATATTACTAAACCCCAACCACTGCTTTGAGTGCTAGGTGATTTTAATTCATGAGTAGAGGATAACAAAGACACCTGAGCATTGTCTTTTGTCTATACCCAACTAGTCAAAGAGCATACACATACTGAAACTATGCCATCTTGAATCCCTTGATGATCACTTATCCGGATCGATTGCTCCTACAATTGAAAAAAACAGAAATTGGGGAACCAAACCTGCTCTATGCGCTAGTAGCGAGCACTTCCTTGTACTTGGTATCGCAGAGAAACCCAAATAATTGACAGTCCCCCAAAGGACCCAATACTGAACTAGACCACTTTAGAGACTATGTTTCAATCAGTGCACAAGCCTCTAATCCATCGCAATTTCACCAATTCTAAAAAAGTCCATTGATTGGTAATACATTCAATCCTCTAATTTATTATTTGGTTTCTTGAGCTGACAAGTGTTTCAAGCATGAAGCACTTCCTCAGGGCTCTGAACAAACAAGTGCGTTTTCACAACTCATGTTCTGTTCCAAATTCTAAATAGTCCCAATCTTGATATAGATCTTCCATTGTCTCCTTATTTACACATGCTCTTAAGCATAAACTCCCATTCATCACACTGAAACGCCTGTTAACGCTCTGATCATGTGACCCTTATTTCAAGTATTTAGCTCTTCCACATGGCTCTTAACAACTAGATCCATCATTTCCATGCCATGATGACTGTTTCAATGCTTTCCTGTTCTTTTCTACTCTTTGATGGCATGGGGTGTTTGTATGAATATATGTTCAAACTACATCATGGTATTATGTCTGCATTGTATGCATTTTATTTATTCAACCCTCTACTGCCCTTCCTAATCAGATAATGCTTTCATGTATGCAATGATAGTCCCAGGTCATTCAGTGCAACTGTAATGCCAAAACACACATTGCTACACTATAGAATACAGCGTGTCCCCAGTTCCAGTTGTTGTGTAGATGACCATGTGTTTGTTCTAGAACTGCTCAAAAATATCCAATGCTTCTTTACCTTTTGATGCAAGCAGATGTGGATGGCCAAACATTACAGGCTGCATGAGCCCCATCCTATGCCAGTCCTGAAGCTGGCATGGCACTTCTCTCTGTCACTGGGGTGCATTTTTCGCATGTACCTTTTTGGATTGTGTTCTTAGGTCTGTGGGAGAAGATGTGAAGGTGCTGTTTGTTTTTTTTTGTTGCTGTTGGTGGGGTCAGGGCTGAGCTCGCATGGATCTCTTCCCTAGGGACATCATTGTTTCTAATGTATGTGTCATAGTGATGGGTGATTAGAGTCCTGCCTTTGAGGCCGTGGCAAGGGTGATCTGGTGATGGCAGAGGAGGAAATGGGTTGGAATGCAATTACAGAAGTGCCTTTTTTGGCACAACAGTGTTGCTTCGGTGTCGGCATGCTTATCCCATGCTACCACCAGCACACGTGTGCAAGCTCCTTGCTGTCTTGAGTCAGAGTGGGAAGCATGCATAAAAGAGTAGTGGGCCATGGGGTTTAGCTGCCTGCCTATCTTCTAGTCTTTCCGTCTTCCTCTTTGGCCTGTCCAAATGAAGAAGTTGAGAACCAATGTGCTAGCCCTGCTGAATTCCAGCATGGCAAACATTAACACTGGCAGATCACACCAACATGATTAATATATGCACCCTGTCAGCTAGGTTAAAGATTTCCGTTCAGCACAGCAGTATCAAAGAGTTTGTGCCCAGCTCAGATAACCTGAAAAGCATGGTATAACTGAAAGCACTATGCACCTGTTAAAGATTATTATTCTCTCCTTATTCACACCGGATCTTCTACCGTACCATGACCATGTGTGATTCGCTGCACTGTGGTTGGCAACCAAGGAATGTGGCATTTAAGGACACAGAGGTGCAGGTTCTTAGGGAGATTTTTCATTGCTAGGCCAAATCCTCTCAACCTGTGATAACCCCCGAACTTTTTGTTGGACTCCTGGATCTTTTTGTCTGTACTCCTGAATGAGTGGGACCTTTTATCCCCTCAGTCATTCTTTTGTCCCAACTATGGGAACCTTTGCTCATTATGTTTGTACTTTATTTCATGGTGGCATGCTTTCCTCTATATTTGCTAAGGCATCTGTAATTTGCTTTGGCAGCATACTTCATCATGTGTGCAGTGTTATTCTTTTATTTTTCTTGTGAGAACTACTGTTCCCAAGGATAGGGGGATACTTTTTTTTTCTTTTTTCCATGTTCTTTTGTGATATCAGCACACACCAACTTAAGTGTAGCAAGCAGTGAGGGGTTACACTGTACCCCCTTTCTCCCTGCTCTTGCAACATTTCTGTTACAGTGACAATCTTACCTGAATGGCTGGCGGCAGTGGACGTGTTCTACCGACTTTTGTGTATTTGTCCTACCCTGGCTGTGTCAAAGCCGCGGTAATGCACAAAAGGGTTACCATTGACATAAAATGGTGGCTGTATTCTTATTTCACTATTTCTTGTGTGCTTGTCCTTTCTTGATCCTTCTTCTGCCGTGCTGGGTGGGGGAGGTCCTGGTTTGACTTTTGTCTTAGTCGGGAATACTTTGTGAAGCCTGCCGAGGCTCCAGTGGGTCTGTGAGGACAGGAAGCCGAGGAGGAGTCGGACACTCTGCTGTTCCAACAGGGAGGTTGGCTGTCCTGCAAGTTTGAATGTAGCATGAGTGTTGGTTGGCTGGGTTCCTGGATAAAAGAGGAGGGTCATGAGGCTGTAGACAAGTCGACCACTGGAACAGAAGAAACGGAAAAAAATGACCAGAGATGCCTGCAGCACCTTCCAGCAACCAGTGAAGCCTGCTGAAGTGACCGCTGCTGTCCTGCCCCTGTTTTGAAATGACAGGGAAGAGTCAAAGAAGACAACATCCTCCCTTGGACTGGTGGGCATAATCAGTCCTAAGACGGCCTGCAATTTCAGCCTCAGTACGACCTACAACCTTCCTGGGCTGCAAACCGCCAATACCCTGGTACCCGTGACCATCCTGCAGTGCATAGCCTTCCCACAAACAAATCCTCCCGAAACTTTGGTGGGCCCCTTCCGGAACTCCAGAGGTAAGATCCCCGTCCTCAAAGTCCTCTCGCCAGAGTGCAAGACCAAGCAAGGATTCTATGTCTTAAAATCGCGGCAGAAATGGGCTGTGATTACAAAATATAGCGGCAAAAATGCTGTGTTTCTTTTCGCCACAATCATGTAAAGGATGCGGGGGACACCCCCGCAACCGCCAGACCCATTATACCATTTAAGGGGAGCAGGGAACACCCCCGCAAACCCTGCTCCTCTTAAATGGTACAATGGGGTACACCTTTACCAGGTCAAACCACAGCTTTTTTGCGGCGCCAACATTTTTGACGCAATTTTATTACCTGATACCCAAGCAAGTGAGTAGAATCAATGAAATGAGAACTGTTCTTCACTGGTGTCTCTGAAAAGGTGCAAAAACCACAGATCCACATTTAAGCATGAAGAATCCTTTGCTGACAGTCCCCTCTCTCGACTGCATGCTGCAAAATCCCTTCCAGAGTCCCCCCTTTGGTCACCACAACCAAGGAACAGGGGACTTTGCCTACAGCTGCTACATCGTGAAGGCGTCCAGTTTTTTTCATCTTCATCACTCCTCCCGGTACTGTGGGACTCAGGTTAATACTAGTCATTCTGTCGCTACCTTATTACTGGAGTGTCGATTTCACCCAGTGTTTGGGTGTTCACCCATACACGTTCGCCCAGTCCTAAAGCTTGTGAGCATACCCAGGCCTAACGCTTGTTGAGCATGCAGGGAGCCTTTCCTGAGGCACCTGAACCCTTTTTGATGAACAAAAGCTTGATATTTATAACTGAAGAATCCTTTGGAACTTTCCTTTTCTGCAACTGTGCTGTAGCTGCTTTCCCTCCAATCTGACTTTGAATAACTCCTACCTAGATACGGATGGACTGCTAAAGCCTTAAGGCCTCTGAAAAGTATTATACGTCTTGAAAAGTGCTTACCTGCTATTGTTGGTGTTCATACATTTATTCCTACAAAAGAATAATTGAAGTTACTAGAACAGTGGTTTTACTTACCTTTTGAATTGCATTCATCTGACTTATTGGGGTTTATTTATCTCAATTATTACTTTGGTTTTCTATTGTGTTATTTTACTTTGAAATAGTACTTGCCTATCTGAAGATTTATCATTGCCTGGTGTATATATATATAAAATAACTATTCCTATGCAACTCTTAAGTGTTTAAGTGTTTCTTTGAGCCTGCGTATTCTCTAAGTTTTCTGTACTGACCTACAGCTCACATCTTCTCCTAAAATAAGGCTAGCTACTCTGCTACCCTACCAAAACCTTGACTGGTACAGACTTATACTAGAAGTAGGGGCTATGTGTACCAACGGGACAGTTATAAAGTCCTACAATAAGTGAACTTTAGAAAAACTCCCCGACACAGGTTTATTCAATTAAAGTGAATAGAAGGTTGTCAGTTCAAAATGTGAAACACGGTTGTGGTCCCAACGCACAAAAGGTGGAAAGGTGACCTAACTTTTGTATACTGTTTTCATTGAGGAAATGTTAATGACGAGGCATAAAATAAGCTGTGTTCCAACACAATGTTTATATAATTTTGTAGGTTTGCTAATTAAATTGATTAGTGCATAGCACAGATGGTGATTTCAATGACCATGTTCAATGAAAACACAGTTCACCCTGCATTACTCTCTTGCCCTCTGGGCTCTCCCCACCTTCCTTTCTCTGTTAACTGCAAGTTTTAAGGGAGTGATGAAGAGTCTTGCAGTAATCGCCCCCCAGAGACTTCTGTGGGAGTGCTAGCCAAGAAAAGGTCTTTTCTATTTCAAATAATTGCAGAGCAGATGTAATCAAGATTCTGTCTGGCAAAGACCAGAATGTGTTCACTTCAATTTTCCTTTTTTCTTTATAGGTCCTGAAAGTCCATTCCTAAAAATGTTAAGTTCTTACATAAAGCATACTTACATTATTTCCACTGTAAAACAATGCATTCTCTCTATTTTTTCAGTAAAGCTTATGTTTGTGTATCTAAATCTCAGTGTCAACTTTATTTTGTTTTGAAAGGGAAGGTGTATGATATTGACAAATTAACACTTTTGAAAATGTATTTATTGATTGTACATTTGTAAGGCCCCTGTACATCAAGTAAATTGTGTTTCAAAGGGCCCACAGGGCAACAGGGAGGAAACATAGGAATGAAAATAAATTGAACAATATAAGATAGAGACAGACCTACTAGGCCGTGTAAGCATTCCGGTACACGATTACACAGCCTAATGCTGTTAATAGAAAATCTAGTTCTGGGACCTGCTGGTTCCATACATCTGTGTGACTGACGCTCTACCCATGAGTTGAGCCCATACTCTTTGACTTTCCATATTATCAACCTATTGCTTTATACCAGCATCCCTGATTTCTGCAAACTACAATATTTCACCTAATTTCCCCAGTTCTCTCCCTGCTACGCCATCCTCTCTGCTTAGTCTCTTACTTTCTTTCCTCTTATGTAATGAATACCCAAAGCTAAGGCGTTTCCTTTTAAAAAATGTTTTAATGCAAAGTACTAATCAATAGTTCCGGCCTGTCTGTACATCTACAGACCTACTGCAATAGCTTACCAACTGTAGTTAGTCTCCAGAGCTTGCTTTGCTCTACTATTATGATTAATTATATATTAATGTTAAGATGGATTTCTAGAATCTGGATGGGTGACGGATTTGAGGCGGCCGCCCTAGTTATAGTGAATAGGGAATTCTGAGAGATTATCCAAAAGCCACTCAAGTTAAACGTGGAGAGCAGTCAATGCTGTTTTTAGGAGAGCAGGAGTGGGGTCAGGGCTCTCAATGAGTCCACACAATATAATGCACAATAGTTCGATTTGGACAGGTATATATAAAAATACACTATTCCAGGCCCTTCACACACAGTAAAATAAAAAGTAGAAGGTCATATCACACATTACTCAATAATAAACATCTATACATTCACCATAGGTGTTCAATGCATTCAAGTGGCTTAATCAACACAGGAGGCAAGTCAATTAATACAGTAAAGATGAAACCAAGTCTCTAGTGAATTCTCTTAACTTCAACATCCCCATCTGTAAGAAGAATGGGGCCTTGTGCCCAAACGTCACAGGAGCCACAACGCTTCTCCCCAGAATAAATTCTCTGTAGGTAAGTTCTAATTTTACTTGTGTTGGTGATAGTTCAGAAAAGATATTCAACAAGTTTACTCGAAAAGTAAATTGTGTTCTTATCTTTCAACGACCACAAGGCAGTGGGATGGAAGATTAGGATACAAAGGGACTCGTTCCCAATGTTATCCGATGTAGGACGGGGGGGAAACAAATGCTTTGCGTTTATTTACCGACGGACTTGATGGGTCAACTGGGGATCGCTGGAGGTTGGATTTCCCGCTGATGGGTCCAGCGAGAGGTGCGCAGGAGCTACGGGTGGAAGAATTCTTCCGGTCAGGTTCAGATGCAACCCTTGGCGATGAAGAAATGCTAGATTAACCTATGCAGGCCTCTTCAGGACACTTCACAGAAGGTGAGAAGGTGAGTGAGTTCCAGTGACTGTCACCGCACACAGACGTCCTTCCTTCCAGTCGTGGTTGAAGAAGCTTCTCTAGGACAGGATCCCTTGATGCTGGGATGCTGAAATTCTGAGGGAAGGCGTTTATTATCACAAGCTGCCACCCACCAAAGCTCCAGGTGCAACCACGGAATGGCGACGCTTATGGCGAGGTAGCACACAAGGGAGCTGGTCAGTCCACCGGGTGGTCCAGGGACACTTCCAAAGCCTTAGAACGTCTGGATACTCGATAAGGCGTCAAGACAAGTTGGTTAGTCCAAGGGCTGAAGCACTGGTCCGAGTCGGTGATCAGGTAGTCCAAAAGGGTTTCACCAGGCAAGTTGCAGGAAGGGATGGCACTCCTCTTCTTTCATTCAAGTGTTTTTCTACGTGAGATTCTTTGCTCCAATGCTGATCTGATGAAAATGGCTGCACAAGTGCAGCTCTTATACAAAATCCAGCCCAGAGGCAAGTCCTAGCCCACCAATGGTAAAAAGCAGCAGCTTTACTGGGCAAGTGCATGACCTTATATGGGATTTCCTGACCTTGCAAGGCAGAAAGGTGGCCAACGGTCAACCGAAAATCTCTAATGTTGAGTAGATTAAGTCTGACCGCCGTGGCAGGTTTGGGGAGGAAGAGCGAGAAATGACACCAAAGTTTCAAGCAGTAGGGAAGGTAGTCGGGCGAGAAGAATAGAAGAGGGGGAGAGGAAGATATAGCCCGTTTGGATGAAAGTAGAGAACAAACATGTAACTATTCTGAGCCAGTCTACTGACTCCTCTCAGCAGCTGCCTTGTAGCTTGGGAATGTGGCAATTACAAAGTGACGCATGCATTCCTGTCAACCAGGCCTCCAGACAAGGTGCGTACATAGCCTTTTTACGCATGAAAATCTTGTAAATGCGACAGCTTTATTATTTTCCTGTGTGCATTTACACACAGGTTTAGAGCAGAGGGCAGTGCAAAGGTCAGGTTACTTGACAGAAACCGGAAGGCTTCTTTTGATTTTTATCTACAAGTATGTAATTGCAAGCCACCTCAGAAACCAAATGTATTTCATTGAAGCCTTTCAAAAAAAGAAACTATACACTGTGATAAAGGAATGGTTTCTTTCCATTCAGCTTCTGGGTTGATGCTCGTGGAGCAGACAGAAGCACTGTGCATATTTATTTTCCTAGAATTTTAGGATTGTATAATTAATAAAATGGAAAACTCATTTGCAATTGAGAATGAATACTTTGTAACAAAATAGGCTTTTTTTTCCCCCAGTGAAAGCAAACCAGTATTGCACAATTGTATGTTTCCGGTGCTGTGTACATAATCATGCAGAGGCACGTAATTTTTACACTTGTAATTTAATTTACACTCTAATTATAAAAACAGTGTGTAAAATGATAACTATGCAGTCTAGTTTACATCCATTCAACCTCGCAGTCAATGGGGTACATTACTATAAATGCTCAGTGGCAGCAGAGTCTTTGCTCAAGGGTGAGTGATTGTCATTACACCAATTACAGATGTTCTAGCCTCTCAAATCTTCAAGTCTACAATAAAAACATCCAAAACCTGACTCTCCAGGAAGTGCAAGCGCCGTTTAAAAAATAAACGAATGAGTTACATTGGTAATTGAAATAGAAACTCAGCAAAACCTGTCCCTGTGATAATCCAGATAGGTATTTAATTTTATCTAGCACTTCATGAATGGTTCGTCCAACATCTAGGTACTGTGATTATTGTACCTCAATCGATACTCTGTTAACCGACCTCTGAACGATGTTAGCCAATAAGATAGCTCAGCCAGTTGAGCTGTCATTGCTGCAATCTGTAGGTTGCAGGTTCAAATCCCGGCAAGGCCAAAGTATCCTTTCAAGGTGGTCGATAAAGGAGTACTGACTTTGGTTTGGTGATAATTGTGACAAATATTTTCTATGTACAGTGCTTTGCCAAAAGTGTTATGTAAATAACCATTTGACCATTAATTAGATATAGAATTTAGCGTGGAATCCTTGCCTCTCTGTGCTGTTATATCATAACAGTGGCACACCATTAGGTAGTAATAGCTCCAGAAAATGAGGACTTTCATTAAACCTCAACATTCTGCTATAGAACCTCAAAACACACAATACAATTAACGTTTGCTTTACTATGCAGTTGGCTAGGTTTTTGTGATTTCAACATTTAAATATATACAGGAGAGATCAAATGGCTAGACCTTAAAGAAATAATTAAAGATGTATTCTGTGACAATGAGGAAAGCTGCCACATAGTAATGATTTCCATACTGTTTTTGCGCACATCCGCTAGATGTCACATACATTTTATTCTCCTGCAAAGGAGAAAAGTCATTTTTACCCTCTAAAAATCACATTTACTCTCAAAGTTCAAAAATACTGAGTAAAATACTCCCACCTCAAAATCTTATCTGGAGCAACAAACTAATGGAACCCAAATTCCAGCTGCCAGTCGGCCTTTAACCGTTGCCAGCACTGATGCAACATTATATATGGGATAATGAACCCCTACCATACGTTTTGAGGATATTGCAAGTCAGAGGAGCTCCACAGTGACTTGCAGTATCCTTTTTGTGTATGGATGGGCGTATTTTATTCCTTTTATTTATGCATAGGCACACACTGCCATTCCCTTTAATACATTATCTCTTGCTTAATATAATTTGAGATCTCCCATTTGCTGATCCATTGAACCAGTTAGGATTTGAAAAAGCAAAAATGCAGTCCCATAGCAGTTTAATAAAATATATTTAAAATGTTTTAATTTTGTGCTTTAAAATAAGTAATAACATGCAGATTCTTGGTCATATAAGTCAATCTCCAGTAGTGCACACATTCTCTCTGCTGGTTCAAGCAGAAGGTATTGTGACATCACAATTGAAGCGTAATAACTGATTACGGAGCAGTTGCGATGTCATTTTCTTATTACAGGTCATTTGTGATGTCACAACTAGACTGTAATAAGAACATTATTTCCAGGCTTTTGTACAGATTTTGCAGGCTGCTATGTATTTTAATTGTCTCAATGTCACCTGGCCTAGTAAGATCGTTGTCTCCGTCTTCCCTCTGTTCCCCCTCCCTTGCCTCGCTGCGCTGCGAAACACTTGTGTATAGGTGCGTTATGAATGCCATATCATATAGTTGTATAATTTGTGCTCCATGATGACCTATTCCGAAGCTGATTCACAAAGTGGTTTGTGTTTTTAAAAAAAAATAGGTTTGAAGTTCTACCTTGTAGCATTTAATCTTGTGACATCAACGTGATACTTTTATGTGAAAGATGTGATTTGTGATGATTTTCAATGCATAGTTGTCTGCAAAAGGGGAGATTACAAAATTGTGTATAATCAAAAACTCGCATGAAATTAATCCATAAATTCCAAGTGTGATGTAATTCGAGAATTTCTCAGTTTCTACAGAACATGTTTGTGTAATCGTAAGAAAATAATTTGTAATTTTCTATTTGCAGCCAATAGAAATGAAGACTTCTGAATGACGTGTATTTAATGTAATCTATTGTTGAGTTGAATATTATTAAAAGACTGCGATCGCCGAAGAATTTGAAGAGGTCGGGGCACATTCCAATTATAAGCGCACTAAACCTACCAATATATGGTGGGCAAACATCTACTTCTGAAAGGCAATATTAGAAACTGGGTTTAAAAAAAGGCAGAGCTCTCTTTAGAAGGGTAACGCACTGCTCTCTGCATAAGTGTTCTAGGCAGATCAGGCAGCAGGGCTGTTAGATAAAATGCTGCTATCTCTGCAAGGCAAATAGAGCTGGGTAAGGTTATTCTCATTCTAGGCTTGCTGACTCTGCCCTTCATTCTGAGCCTGATGGTCTTCTTACAATGCAGGGGGTAACGTTTATTGGGGATACATCATGAATAGAGTATCTAAAAGCTCCATAGATTTGATCTGAGCTGGGTTCATCAGGTGTCTGGTATGTGTAATGCAATTGACATTCTTCTGAGGTTGATAAATTGTGTAGGATTGACGTTAAAATGAACAATGCTAATTAAAAACACAAAGACTATTCAGTGTTTGGTTTACGCTCTAGTCCATCTTTCTTGCCTCTTCTCCCAGTGACTTTATTTCGGTGAGAGAGCTTGGCAAATTGTGTTGATGAGCCTGCTACGGATCTGCGTCTAACCTTCAGGGCTCTCGTGTAGGGATGACTCAAGCTTTTATCCATCTTGAGGTTGCAAGATTAAATACTATATCGTTGGGTAATATTAACACTGATTAATGCAAGCACCAAGAGACAGTTATTTTGACTTACCATAATTTAAACAGGTTTCTTACGGTTAACATGTGGAGCTCTGTAGAACATGCTCAACCTACTAAACCTTAAGAAGTGATTCATGGCTGTCGGCACTTGAAAATATGATCAATTTCATTGGTTCTGTTCCTGAGCTTGTTACTTGTAACTATTACTCTCCACGTTCAAAATGTTTTCCTTCAAAACCAAACTTAAGCCACTGAGCTTAGTCGATGCTTGTTTTCCTCTGACCTTGTCTTGCAAATCAAGCTACTTGCTAAAGGAAAGCTAGTGGTCTTTGTTGGATTTATGGTGGGTAGGACTTTATACACATGCCCATTGCGCTGGTTGAGGACCAACTTTCAACTGTGAAAGTTTGGCTTGCAAAGGGCAGGATTCTGTGTTGTAGGCAGGTGATATTTTGACAACCATTGGTCAATACCAATTCAGAACTCGGAATCGTAATTTTATCTGGAACCCCTACAACGCACCCCGAAGTGTGCTATTCTTTACATTCTCTGTGAAGTGAAATGTTAAGCTAAAATGCAAAGACTGTTATTTTAAATTCAGACTTCATTCAGAAGTATTCCATTGACTGACTGTTTGGCAACTGTTTATCTATTATAGGTTAATGGCATTTCCAAGCGCAAGTCAGCGCAGAAACGAAGAAGAACAAAAAAGCAAATGCTGTTGAAGCATATGAAAGGGGGTAGCCTGGAAATGTACCCATCACCCAGTGTCGGGGTACATTTGTCAAACACTTCACTGGAGGAGGAACAAGTCCAAATTCCCTTTATGCGTTCAAATGATGAGGAAGTGCCGAAAGCCAAGAAGAAAGCCAAAACAAGGAAACGGGGACTTGGCTTGCTGAGTAACATACCATTGAGGCCCGAAGTGAAAGCCGCAGCGGAACCTGGATGCCACAGGCTGAAGGTAAAGCTACCAACTCTGCACATGATACAACAATGTGTGTAAATGCTCTTATTGGTTCCCTCTGCCCATGCACCCTTTTATCCCAATGAACATTTTTTAGTCGACCTCTCTTTGTTTTTTTGATATATTTGTTTGAGTATACATTGGCCAATGGGATGTGGGAGAATTCGGACAGGCTGCTTGCTTTTCTGAAAAACTCTGTATAGTGCCTGTGTGTGTGTGTGTCCACCTCCTTCAAAACCCCACTGTCTGTTACAGTTCGAAGTAAAGTAAGGTTAGATCCGTTTTAAAAGCACACAAAATGCATGATACCTTTTTATTGGGCTGACTGGAAATATTATGTAGAATTGGAACAGTGCATTACCGTTTGAAGTGCCATAGACCTCTTCATTAGATCATGTCGAAACACACACTGGACAGTTAATTACCATAGCGGAAAAAAGGAGAGCATTTTCGAGTGAATCAATAGTATGCATGGCCTGGGATGGTTGTCTTATCTAAAGCACCATAAAACATACAGCAGGGAACACGCTTAAGAGTATACAATGAAAAAGCGTAGCCATGCAGAGAAATGCATTTAAAAAAGCCAAACATATTGAACGTTCTCGAAATTGGGCACAGGCAGACTTACATTGGGACCCACTAAGTTTGAAATATTACCCATTTTTATAGAAATGTAACAAGAGAAGGGTTTAAAAACGTGCAATTGGAAAGCCGGGTGTGTTCCACGACGCACCCCAGTCCTAGAAGAAGGTATCCCTTTCATAATGAAAAGCGACTTATAAGAAATGATTTTTCAGCCACATTCACCGCTGCTCATGTTTCATTGCCCCAGACTTCTGCACCATGTGTAGCCGTATGGACAGGCATCCATTGATGAACATCAAGGGCTGTTGCAGGGGAATGCCCCCCAAACCTCCTATTCAACCTAAGGCCACTGTTGACTAATTTGCCCAATGTAGTACCACGCCTTTCCCCCTGCACAGCCACACAGTTTTATTATGAAAGTGGCACTCGGGTAGTCAGTGGTCTATTACCTCACACTATCCACCCATTTGCACAAAAACTCCCCCTCGGGCATTTATTTAGCTGAGCCCATCACCAATGCCTTTGCTTTGCTCCCATTAATGAGCACTTTCTTACAAATGCAGTAAATACAAAAGGCCACGAGTAGTTTATGTATTGCTAATTCCATGTATCACGCCTTGAAAGACTTGTGTATAGGCGCGTTATAAATGCCATATCAGATCATATCATGTGACTGAGTAGCACTGTGTTGTTCACCAGTAGCATGAGTGGGACGTCTTGGCCTCCTATTCTGTGCAAATCCAGTTGTTGGACAACTGTAAACTCCTCTAAATCATACCAGAGCCGCCTAAATAGGTTGGGACCTAGCCTGCACCCTTATCGGACACTCATCCCCACCGAAAATTGCCCCTAGAGTTATTTGTTTGGGCATATCTGAACTCTGAAAGCATTACCATTCTAAAGAGCCTCTAACTAGTGCCTCCAATTAAACGTCCTCTTTAGTGACTCCTCCCACAAACCCTCCCTAATCACCCAATCAAAAGTGGCTGAAAGCTCTACACGTTTCTCTTTCCCTTAATCGCACTACAGAGTGTGATGCAAGTCGGGATGCAAATGGTGCAAGAGAATTCTGCAAAGTAATTAAAGGCTGGATGGGAGAGCTTGTTATGAGGGCTCAACACTGAAAACATCAAATGTGACCTAGTGTGTGCTGAAACAACTGCCCACCCCTATTCCAACCAAGAATCTTTATCTGTGTGTTTTATTTCTACATTTTGCAACTTGGGGCCTCATTTTGTTGGAAGGGTTTGTGGCATTCATGGCAGTTAAGCTCTATTATTATGTGTGGAACGTGCAGGCAAGGGCTGAGTAGGACTGCTTCAAGCTACCTAGGCTTTCCTTATAGCCCTCACAACTAGCATGTCTGCATGATTGTTGATGCCCTTTTTTGCATTACTTGCTTTCCAACACATGCTCTCCTACATCGTGTCTGTATTCTATTTTATAGTCGTACAGTCCTGCTGCTTAGCCCACTACTAAACTGATTGCTAGGGGTTACACTGTTATTTTATAAATCATTTACAGGGTTATTGGGACCTAAATGTGTGCTATAACATTGGTGATACTATGATGAATTGTAGAGATCAAAAGTATTTTTAGCTTTTTCAGCAGGTTGTGTAAATCGCAGGCTTCATGCCTCAGAGGCTGATTTGAAATGTTAGCCTTGGTTACCTGTTGAAATACTTCTAACAGCTCACCTAATAAAAGTCACGCGATAGCTGTCCCTTCAGCTTGCATGCTATTTCGGCTGGGTTCATTGTTCCTTTCCTGCTTGTCAGTCTGAGATCAGTTTGAGGATCCAGGATCCCCCTCGCCTGTGCTGCTATCCACTCCATGTATGTGCCTAAGGTGGGCAGTTTGGCAGGGCCAACCTAGGACTCCTAGGCAGGGAGCAGCACTCTGCCCTTTTAAGGCAACCAGTGTCTAAATAATTCCAGTATTGTTAAATGTGTTGTATTGGTGTATTGCCATGCACAAGTACCTCTGTGCCTCAAAAGGAAGTTCAGTGCCCTACAAAAGTGAAAAATGCCCTGTTTTCGAATCTTCTGTAACTGAAGAACATGAAGCTAAAGTGAGTTTGTCATAATTTATATTGCAAGTGTCCACACTCTGATTTGAGAGCCCCAGTTATTGTGTCTGCAACCTAACCATCAGATGTCCTCCTTGGCATGTCTTCAAAAGTTCATAGCCCTGGGACTAAATTGTGGAATGTGATTCAGCCTACGACCGCAGTGTTGCCTTGACTAATCATACCAGAGACAACTGAATATCGCTTTATGCTTTTGCTTAAAACCTTCGCCCTCAACTTTATATATTTTACCCACATTAACCTATAAAAGGTATCTTAAAAGGCAGCTGCAATTTTCTTTTCAGGTCACGGGGCTTAAAATTAAGAACAGATAAGCAGGAGCCAAAAGCAGGTCCTGGGTATTAGCATACCAGTGACCAGGAGCTACCACCGGGGAATGAAGAGGAAGTGCATAGCGAGCGTTCCACAAATCATACTTCCAAATTAGATGCAAACTTATCATTCCGTCCATTATTTACAAACCCTTGTGCTTTAAATGTCGTATAGATGGGCCCTAAACTTTATTTTTAGATTGTCCCAAACGCAGAGAGTTAAATTCAAATGCCTGTGTGCGTTTGGTGTCAGTTGGCCTGGGGAGTCAAAAGTAGCTCCTGGTAGCAGTTTGTGTCAAGCTAACCAGGCTCCTCTAGCATATCTAGTGTACAAGCAGGAGCTAAATAGCTCCCAGCTCTCCTCAATTTCGAACCCTGTAGGATCTACATTTTATAGGTTGCAAAGGTAACTCTGGTCAACACGCCACTGTTTAGCTCCAGGCCGGCTTTTTCAAGGAGCTGGTAAATTCGGTCTCCAGGAATGGAAGGGGCCCACAGACTAGACTCATTTAGAGGGTTAGTGACTGGGCATCAGTGGCTTCGTTTGCTAGCCTCCAGAGAGATCTCTGATGTAGTTCTCTTTGTGTTCCCACTCTCCCCAGGACGAGACTAGGCTCACTCGAGTGATGCACCCATAATACTAGGGGTATTTGTGTATCAGTTGGGGCACCAGTTGCCTGGTGGCTCTGAGTAAGGAGGTGGCAGTATGATCAGTTCAATTATCTGCTAAGAACCGTGGTTGAACCAGGAACTACAATGCACTGCTTGGAGTGTCTAGAGCAGGTGGCAGGGAAGGACAGTGGGAAAGAAATACAATTACTGCAGCACTGGCATGTGAGGTGGCTGCTGCAGCAGCTTGGAGCAATGTAGGCTCTTCAGGCGCAGCATAATGAAGGGGCGTAGCACAGGGCATTGGCGGCAGCACGGACCCTGTAACTCTCATCTGGCAACGTACCAGAGAGCTATTTAGATTGCAGCCATTGGACAGTGGGGCAAGTGGCCTATATAATGCACAGAACTCCAGTGACTTGAGGCTCCTTTTAGCCTACCCTCTAAGAGGGAAGTGTTATGGATGGTGATCATGGAGTTCCAGGCCTTTCACCATAAATACATTGATTCTATTCTGGTGCGTTTAGGGGTGGTAAGAATGTATCTTTGTGGAGTTCTGGACGCACAATGGAGGAGGGTGAAGATTGATGACAGGGAGTGTATGAGATCTTATGGTGTACAGACAATGCTACGTAGTCGTAGTGTGCTGGGAAGGCGTCCTCTATGCAGACAGGGGAAAGGCTTGATTGAGATTGTACGGTAGACGTGGAGCAACGTGGGCTCCATATACGATCCACATACGATCCACATTTCCATCCAGACAGTTCCAGCGTGTTGCTTGTGGTATGTGGTCTTGTAGTGGCGGGTCTGGAAGCTTATTTTGGAGTCACTCTGGAGAGCAGGTATTGAGAAGAGGATATCCCGGGTGGGGGCGGGGGGGAGCCTCCAAGTGTTTTTCTGATCTCCCTGTTGGACCTTGCCCATTGCTATTTTTTCCCTGTCAGCATTTGTTGAAAGGGGTGGGGGAAGAAAAGTGAGTCCTTTTTATGATTTTGTTGTTGTGGTGTGATCAATGGAGTTCAAAGTTGCTAAATCAAGCAGCGGAAAAGGGGTGTCCTGGTACTGCACGGAGGAATTTTGATAGTAACTTTTTTCTCTTTAGTTTGTAACCTGTTGCTGGTGTTTTGTTGAATAAATAACTGACAAAAAAATATAGATTTGCTTAGTAAGGAAGGGTAATCTACTGATCCCGCTGACAAATAATGTTCTTGTCTTTTTTAGAGTCCCCCAGGCAGTGTGAAGAAGCACGTTGGCCCTTCTCTGGAATCTGTCCTCGAGGGTCTGGCAGCCGTACAGAACAGCAGAGACCGAGCTGCCAAGCTCTTTGAGTGGATGATTGCCCCCATCCCCACCAAGGATTTCCTCAGGTAGGGCGCCTAGAGCACCAGTAAAGAGGAGGTGCAAAGAAGCACACTTAATGAAAGTAGAACATGCTTCAGACTTGTAAACATAACTCAGAATGTAGAGTAATTAAACCTGCTGCTCAGCCTATTCCACGTGTGATCATCGTTCATTGGCAGTTTACTTCACTCCTGCCTCTGCTGTTTGTCTATTTGTCATGTAAAGCTCACTTTCCCCCTTTCAAATCGGATCTGCTCCATTTACTGTCCAGCATAACTGTAAATATTAAGAATGTCAATGACTAGGGTTGAATATCTTTCCAAATGGCACTACTCCTTATATGAAAAGACTTAAGTATGTTTTTTTTTTTCCAACTGGGAAAAAAAAGTTGTAACTGTATAATGTGGTCCCTTTTCGTACTGTTGACGAGAGAACGTTTTTGGTGTAACTCCCCATGCAATGTTTTGTTTACTTTAACTATCTCCCACAATTTTATTTATGGACAAACAGAATGTTGGCCACATGCTAAAATCGATGCTTTGCATTGCATACCAACAAAAGCTTTAGAGCAGTATGCTCCTCCTCCCAGTCTTCAAAATATGGAGTCGGATGAGCCCTTTGAGGTGTGTTAGGACCTGGATGTATGACTCTATTTGGCCTTTGGATGTTTCACTCTGACAAGTGGTTGAATGGCATTATCAGTCAAGGCATCCCTTCAGGAGGAGTGAACTGGTTTAAAAGTATAGTAAGTACATTTGATTATAAGCCAATAAGGAAAGGGCCAAACAATGCATCTGTAAAAATATACTCTTTATATAATCAAACTGGATAAGAGTATGTGTGAAATGTGTAGGTAAGTACATATTTAAAATGGCAGCAGGATATGGAGAAAACTGAAGTGGTCTCACTGGTCTATACAATTTTTTTTTAAAAAATTCACGATTCCAAGATGGCGGCTGGTAGAGGGTAGACGTGCCCTCCGGCCCCGTGGGGAGAGATTGTGTGGTCCACCACCCCGCCACAAGACGGTCCCACCTGCAGTTTTGAGGGAGACACCCCCCGGCGCGCCTGTGTGTGGAGAAGCCAGACGATTGAAGGGAGGAGGGCTGAATCCCGGCAGAACGTGTGCCCCGGATCGGCCTGTGCCGTCGTAGAGGAGCCCGCCTCTCGCGGAGCTGAGCTTGAGGAGCGGCATTGGACGGGTGGCGGGCGCCGCGGGCCAGGCGTCAACTGGCCGGGGGTGCTCGGGCCCGGGGGCCGCGAGGAGGCGGTGAGCGGAGACCAACAACTGGAGCGCGGGTACACGGGAGGCGCTGCAGCGGCTCCGGCAGAAGGAGGGAGACGGAGGATCGGCCGAGTCCCCGCCCAGGAGACGAGCTCAGCTGCTGGAGTCACTGCGGTGAGTCGGGGAGGCCCGAGGTAGAGCGGGCGGGTCCCCGGCCACCTGCGAGAGATCTGCGACAGGAGGAGTCTTTGGGGGGCCGTCCCAGCCGCTCCCGGGGTGTTGGGTGCTCAGGCTGGGGGGGTGCTCAGGCTGGGGAGGCGACAAAGGTGGCAGTGAAGCCCGGGCCCCCCGCCCCCCCCCCCCTCTTGGATCTTACTCGGGAGAAGGTGACTTCATCTGAGAAGCCCGTATTGTCCCCTGCCCCAAGGCTCTACTTCAGGGGCGTACTGATATGTCCTCCAGGGTCAAGGCTGGTTACTGAGGATCACTCCGGGCGGTGCGATCCCTCGCATTGAATTTGAGATTATCTCTTGTGGCATCTAGCCCCCCCACCCCCATTTGTAGCTCCCCAGGGGGGCCACACTAGTGGTCCGTTGGCGCAGAGAATCCCTGGGAGCACCAGCCGCCGCAAACATTTTAAAGCTCTGGTGGGGAAGGCTCTCGAGGGGGAGGTTTTCGGCACGTCGCCAGCTCGCGCTAGGAGGCGCGTGGGCAGGCGAGTCCTTGTGAAGTCATCAGGGAGCAGGGTAGCTCCACCAGGAGGTGAAAGACCGAAGGGGAGGAAAGCGCCGGACCCCACTTTGTGCACTGGAAATTGACGCGATGGCGGCACGGAGTAAAGGGAAAAGCGGCAAGTAATCGCAGGACCCGCGGGACCCGCAAAGTACCCTCCGTTCCTTATGGTCTGTGCAGGACAGAGGGGATGGCTCAGAGGGCAGCACCGAAGGGCTCGAGGGGACGGGACCCGCAAGGGAGAGGCGGGACTTATCCCCGGTAAATAGGCAGGACTTTGTGGGTGAGATCCAGGCTCTCCACTCCAGCTTGGCTAAGACATTCCAGGAGCAGTTCCAGCTTATGCGCTCAGATTTAAACGAAGCGCTGGGGGAGATCAAGCGAGACTTAAGGCAGCTGGGGGAGAGGACTGATCTGTTGTAAAGGGGGCTTCAGAAAGTGGAAAAGGATTCTACAGCTAACAGCGAAGCCATAGAGTGCCTTGACGTGGCAACCCACAATCTGGAGGTACAGCTGGAGGACCTAGAGAACAGATCCCGAAGGATCAACATAAGGGTGAAGTCAATTCCGGAGTCGGTTTTGGACAAGGACTTAAAACAAGAGATTCAGGGCCTTTTTGCAGAAATACTGGGGGAGGCTGCCCCGGGAAGCATCGAGCTGGACCGTGTCCATAGAGTGGGCAGGCTATCCAAGGGGTCCTTCCCGAGACCGAGGGACGTTCTCGCAGCCTTCACCAGATATGCTCAGAAAGAGGCAGTTCTTCAGACGGCGAGGAAAAAAGAGCCAATAGTGTTTAAAGGCAATCGTATAGCTTTATATCAAGACCTGGCAAGCGTCACCTTGATAAAGAGGAGGCAGATGGCCCCAGTGCTAAAGGTTTTGAACGAGCAAGGAGTGCGCTATAAGTGGACTTTCCCATTTGGCCTCGTGTTTGACTGGGAGGGCCATCAGAAACGGATAACGTCTGTCCAGGAAGGGGCCGCTGTGTTGCAAATCGACTTGGAGGGGAGGTCCTCCGGGGGTGAGGGTTCGGTGGCAAGTAGTAGGCCAAGGCAGAAAGTGTGGGAATGGTCAACGGTGGGGGACAAAAGGCAGAAGGGCACTCGAGGGAATGGTAGATCATCTAGGGAGGGCGAGAAGGGTCCGAGGTAGAGTGAATAATTGCTGGCATGGGGAGGGATATTCGCAACAACCTGATGGGTAGGGGTGGTGGACCCGTAAAGGTGGCAGATAGGCTTTGGGGTTGGGGGTGCAACACACTGGGATCAGGAAGGGCGATGTGGCCCGATTTTGGGGGGGGGAGCAGAGGGAGCAGCTGCTCTGGGGTGTTGGTATGGGGGTAGGAGGGGGATCTCACCCTAAGTTGGGGATTCAGGGTGGGGGAAGGGAGGGGGGGGAGTTGGGTGGGGATCGTAGCTTTCAGGGGGTAGGCTTGGACTTCAAGGGAGTGAGGCATGGAGGTGCGGGGCAGAGGGGTAGTGGAGGCTCCAAAGTTATTGATGGGGGAGAGGGAGATTGGGGCGCAGGGTGGGACCGGGTGCGGCGGGCAGGTGCTGAGCAGGGCATGCGCGTGAGTCACCAACACAGTATTCAGGTGGTTAACGCATAATGTTAGGGGTTTGAACTCCCCTTTAAAGCGCACAAAATTAGAACAGTTCACCAGGTCCCAGAGACCAGACATTTTGGCGATTCAGGAGACCCGTTTGCTGCAGAAGGACCAGCATCGTCTACAGTTGAAAGGCTATCCGCAAATATTGTTTGTATCGGGTCCCACGAAGAAAGGGGGAGTGGCCTTGGCGTTTGGGAGGGGGATGGACTTTCGGGTGCACGATACCCTCCGGGACAAGAACGGCGGGTTTATCATGGTGAGGGGCGAGTACATGGGCGCTCCATACACGATAGCTTCGGTGTATGGCCCAAATGCGGGCCAGGATCGGTTCCTCCGGGAGACCTTGGGCACTTTACAGGAATTTGCGAGAGGGCAGGTGGTTCTGATGGGTGATCTCAACCTGGCTTGGGATAGGAGGGGGGGACCGCTCACAGCAGGGAAGGGGTGGCGGAGGGGCAGTAGCTTCGCCCCATTTAAAGGGACGGTGGGAGGAAGCGGGTCTGCGGGATGTGTGGAGGCCTCTAAGGGGTGAGGAGGAGGGATTTACCTTTCTCTCAGAAGTGCATAGAACTCAGTCACGTATTGATTACATTTGGGTGTCTGCGAGCTTGATTGGAGGGGTGGAATCAGTAGAGGTAGGCCCCATGGGGATCGCTGATCATAAGGTGGTCGGAATGGCACTAAGATTGGGGGGGCGCAGGCAGGGGGTGTGGAGTTGGAAATTCCCGGAGGCGCTCCTGAGGGATCAGGCGATGAGGGAGGAGATAGATGGCAAGATCCGGGATTTCTTGGTGTGGAACAGCAGCGTGGATACAAGCTTGGAGACTAGGTGGGATGCCTTTAAAGCGACCTTGAGAGGGGAATTGATCGCCCTACAGGTGGAGAGAAATGGATTATTAAAGGGGTTAGAGGTACAGTTGGAAGGTGAACTTGAGGCCGCCAGAGTGCGCATGGAGAAGAACCCCACCAGAAAAGTGTACAAGGAGTATAGGGCAGCGGAGGGTCAGTTGCGAATCCTGAGGACTAAAAAGGCCGAGGCAGCTATGCTTAGAGTAAGACAAAGATTCTATGCAAAGGCCAATAAGGCGGACTCACTCGTGGCACGTTTACTGAGGGGGAATAGGGAACGGAATGTTATTGTGGCCATGAGGGATAAGAGGGGGGCAAGGCTCACTCGGACAGAAGAGATTAAGGGGAGGTTGGCAGAGTTCTATGAGGAATTATACTCTTCACAGAATACGGCACTGGGACCGCAGAGGGATTTTCTTGGGGCTCTCCCCCATCCGCGGCTGTCTAACGCCGAGCGGAGTGAGTTAGGCCAAGACATCACTGAAGACGAGGTTACAGCCACTGTAGCAGCTCCCCCGTGGTAAGGCTCCTGGCCCAGACGGCTACCTGGCGTTGTTTTATAAAACCTACTCCCACTTGTTGGTTCCACACTTAACACAATTGTTCAACTCTTTCGGGTCTAGAGGTGGTATAACCCCCTCGATGAAGGAGGCCAAAATAATACTCATACACAAAGCAGGTAAAGACCCCGAGGAGTGTACATCGTATCGGCCTATCGCCCTCATAAATACGGAGGCCAAAATATATACAAAAATATTGGCCAGACGGCTGGAAAAGCACCTGCCCTCGCTGATCCACCAGGATCAGACGGTATCAGGTAATATTATCCCCATATATATGGTCGCCGTAAATAATATCGCCGGGAAAAGGTCGCGGCGATATTATACGGTTGACCATATACATGGGCACAGGGTCAAAAAAAAAGAAATGTAAGAAAAAAAAAGTTTGGGGGTTGCGGGGGTGTCCCCCGCATGTTCCATGCAATAATGTTGCCACAAAAATCGGCCATTTTTCCTCGATATTTTTTCATGGCGAGATTTTTGTGGCGACATTATTACATGGAACCGATCAGACAGGGTTTGTGATTGGGAGGCAGACGGCTGACAACATCAGAAGGGTAGCCCACATAGTCGAGAAAGCACGGAAGACGGCCACTCCGGCGATTCTCTTGACGCTCGACGCCGAAAAAGCGTTTGATCGGGTGGAGTGGTTTTCTGTTCCTGGTTATGGAGGCAATGGGCCTTGGATCAGTATTCATAAATATGGTCGCTGCAAACTATAAAAACCCTAGCTCAAGGATCTCAGTTAACGGGGAGGTATTGCATCCAATTAGACTTCAGCGGGGAACGAAACAGGGGTGCCCTCTGTCTCCTTTGCTTTTTGCTATATACTTGGAACCCCTGTTGATAGTTGTAAGGGAGTCAAGATAGGATTCAGGGCGTACCTTTCGGGGGACATCAGCACAAGGTCGCAGCTTTTGCGGATGACATGCTCCTCATGTTAACGCAGCCGCAGGGATCTGTCAAGACATGCATAGAGGTGTTGACCGAGTTTGGGGGAGTGTCGGGATTGCGGATTAATTGGCAGAAGTCCGAACTGATGAATTTATCTCTTAGGGAGGCAAAAGAACTGAAGGCACTCTCCCCGTTTAAGTGGAGCCCGGGTAGATTACGCTACTTGGGGGTTCGGGTGACCCCTTCCCTAGGCGGCTGGTTTAGTGCGAATTACCTCCCCTTGTTGAATGCTATCAGGAAAGACCTGAGTAGGTGGAGCAATCTTAGGATTTCATGGCTCGGGAGGGGGGCAGTACTAAAGATGGTAATCCTTCCCCACATACTTTATCTGTTCCAGGCAATCCCTCCGTCTATCCCCGCGAGCTTTTTTAAAGAACTGGACCGAGTGGCGAGGCAATTTGTTTGGGAAGGAAGGAGGCTGCGTGTTTCTTGGCGCCTCCTCACGGCGTCCAGAGGACGTGGGGGTTTGGGTCTACCGGATTTTAGGCGTTATCACGAGGCTGCGCTTCTCCAGGTGATCAGGGAATGGTTTGCAGCAGGCTATGATAAGCACTGGGTGAAAATGGATAGGGCAGTGGCCCAACACCATCTGGGTGAAGTACTGTGGCTCCCCCGAGGGCTGAGGCCGCCTCATATATATTTGAGCGATATTACGAAGGGTTTGGTGGACACATGGGACAGGGCAGTGGAGAGGCGAGGGATTTCATTCTTCCCGTCCCCATTTACGCCGCTATTTAACAACGGGGACTTCACACCAGGGCTGGAGAGAGGGGCGTTCCGGAGGTGGGTGGAGGGAGGATGTAGGACCCTTAGAGATATGTTTCTTGCCCAGGGAGTAAAAACATTTGGGGAATGTAAGCTACAATTTGGAGTTGGTGAGGGGGAAAGGCTCAGATACTTTCAAATTAGGCACTGGGTCATGGCAACGGAAGTTAAGAAGGCAGCAACACGCGCGCTGACACAATTTGAGAGCTATCTCCTAACCCATGATGGTTCCAGAGGTCTTATTTCGGATTTATATAAGCTGCTAGAAAGCTCGACCCCGAAGGCTACTTGGCCAGATATGAAGAGATGGGGGCAGCAGGGGGCGGGGGGATGGAGTGGGGAGATTGGGAGGCATTGTGGAGGTTAATTCCCAAGGTGGCTAGGGCTTCTCAGTTACAGGAAGCATGGTATACGTATATATATGGCTGGCATTACACCCCTGCCCGGTTGCATGCGATTTACCCAACGGCCTCCAACGCCTGCTGGAGGGGATGTGGGGAGGTGGGCACAGCTATGGTGGGATTGCCCGCGTATTAGACCCTTCTGGCGTGACATGGCACAAGCCCAATCTACTGCCCTGGGGTTGAGAGACGGCCAAGATCCACGGGAGATTTTGTTGGGGAAGACTGTGAAGGAAGGGGAGGTAGGGGCTCAGGGGAGCCGCAAGGCAAAAGTGATTTTTACCCTTGCAGCGATGGGGCTAATCGCTCAAAACTGGAAAAGCCTGGTGATCCCCGTGGAGCAGGACTGGTTTAGGAAATTATGGGATATTGTCTCCCTGGAATGGGCCGCGTACGCGGAGGTGGGGAAGTTGGAAAGTTTTGCGGCCGATTGGGGTGAGACTCTGGACTATTTGAAGGAGGAGTTCAGGGAGCAATGGTGCCCCCAAAGACTGAAGTTGCTGGACTTCCATGGTTGAGGAGGTTGGAGGGGGACTTTGAACTTCGGATTCTATTTACGCTACGACTGGGTTGAGGGGGGAGGCGGGAGGGAAATTTGTTGGTTTTTCTTTGTATTGAATTGTTATGTTTTATATATTGAAATTAATAGAGATGTTAAAAAAAAAAAAAAATTCACAGAAGACAACTAGACTTTCACTTTCAAATTCCAGTGTAAGTCTTCTGGCCCATAGGAAACAAATGACCTGGGGCAATGTTATCCTACGCAGGTCAGTTAAAGGGTCTGCGCACAGGACATCGAAGGCCAATCGGGCAGAAGCAAGATGGCCAAGAGACATGCGAGGACGCACCAGAGCAATCTAGCACAAGAGTTGCATTCACCATGCCCCAGATGGGAGACCGCAGATCTTAGTAGTGACGTCACCAGCGGGGAAGGGCACAGTTTGGTTCTGGATGTGCCAGTTTAGTACAAGATGACCTTTGCTTAGGCCTAAGGGCCTGTTATAGGTACATTGACGACATATTTATTGTTTGGAGAGGCACGATTGATGCACTTATACTTTTCCATCAATGGCTGACTACTTGTGATAGGCATATTAAGTTTACGATGGAATCGCATCAAACACAAGTCAGTTTTTTTGGATCTGTTGATCTTAAAATCTAATAAGTTGGTAACAACTCAGTATTACAAGCCCACAGACAAAAATGCACTCCTCCATTTCTCCAGTTTTCACCCTGTGAGTCTGCGCCAAAATCTGCCTTATGGGCAGTTTCTATGGATTCGTAGAAACTGTACCACAAGGGACAAATTTAATAAACATGCAGATGTCCTGAAAAAAAGACTTTTGGAAAGAGGATATCCGAAAAAAACTTGTTAAAGACAACCTGAAAAGGGCATCCAGCACACAGAGATCTGTGTCTGGCTCCGCAGACAAAACAAAAACAGGACAGACTAGTGTGTGAGACCACATTTAACCCAGTGAGTAACGATATCAAAAAGATAGTGAATCGTAATTGGGACCAGATTAGACAAGCAGGAACTTTGTCACAGAAGCCCATGTTTTCTTTTAAGAAGAATTTTAATTTGAAGCAACAATTGGTACATACATATACTGAGAAAACTTGTGAACCGACGGTTCTCAATCAATGGGGACTACCGCCCATAGTGGGACACCAGAAGTGTGGCAATTGCGTGTCCTGTCCCTTGACGGAGACACGCCTAGAGCTTAATTATAGAAATATAAGGTGGAAGTTAAGAACACACACCAATTGTCGAACTAAGAATGTAATTTACATAATTCTATGCCCATGTAATCTAGTGTATGTGGGTAAGACCACGAGAGAAGTAAGGCAGCGTATAGGAGAACATCGTAGCTGTAGAAGTAACAGAGTGGCAGATAAACCACTAGTCTATCACTTCATACAATATGAACACACAGAGATGGATTTAAAATGGTTCGTACTCCAAAGTGTATATGGCGGTTATTCTACATAAAATAGAACAGCGCTGGATCTACCGTCTAGATACTGTGAAACACGGCCTTAACATTTCTGTGGAGTGGAATGCACTCATAATGCTCTAAATGTCTCGGAAACTAATTGGTTTTAGTACTGTGGCTCTATGTGGAGCGAGAAAATAACTCCCTTTTGGTAATACGGTAAATCTGGGCTAAATAGGGGATACCGGTTTTAGTATGAGGGAGGACAAGTTTGCAACTGTGGTCTGAACTAGAGGTGATCATGTTAATCTCCCCTTATACTAAATATGATGTATGTTGGAATATATTATTCCCATAGAAATATACTTGGTTATATCCATTCTTAAAAATTCAGTACATAATAAAATATTTTTCAGTCCGTAGCTGCGTACTATGTCCCTAGATGTCAACTTATGAGCAGGATTCCGTGTTTGACTTTGTCAATTTGACTTCAATACTTGCATCTAACTTTGTGGTGCAATATTGAAGTGGCACCACGTGTCCAATTTAGAGTACGGAAGAACACAGTAATATTTACCTTCATATTTGTCTGTATAATTGTCAGGATCCTTTGTTTTTACTTTGCTGATGCGATTCAGGTACTTGTATCCTGATTTGTCGGCTTACTGAAGTGGCATCATTTTCAGAAATAGAGTAGAGAAGAAAATGTTAACACTCAGTGCTTTAGCCCTCTTTCTATCTCCATACATGGCTGTATAAAGTTACTAATTGGCCGGGTGCCTTCTGCAATCTATGCGACGGCGGCGGCGGCGGCATCAACTACAGGCTGAAGTGAGACGACTCAGATGAAATGGGTCCAGTTTTACTGAAGGTGAGTTTCTAGTGGATGCCCTTTGGTAGAATAATATTGTAAAAGTACTTAGTCCTGTACTATTTGTACGTTTGGTATAAATGAGTTACCTAGGACATAGCACGTGTATTTTGTGCTAATAGTTGTAACAAATAAATTGCAGGTTTTCCTGATTTTCTACGCGTGAACCATTTTAGCACGTTGCGTGTGCAAGTGAATCTAGAGATTACTATTTTATAGATGACTGCAGGGACAAAGAGAGTCCTCTCATGTAATGAAGCCGGGTTTAAAGTGCAGAATAGTGATAATGTACGAAGCATAGACTGCTGCTATTTATATATAATGTATAGGCAGTAAACGAGAATGATTTGCCCGCCTATATTGAGTTAAACAGAGTTATACATATTAACATTCACAACATTTAGTAAATGGTGATGAATATGATACCAATGCGAATATTAATGATATTATCTTGGGATCATGGAAAAGGAGCGTGTGATTTTGATACCTTTTTTGTTGCCACAGGATAATCGTGGCGGTACATTGTCATGATGGCCCTTTGACATAGAGGACGTGCCCTGCATTTAGATATCAATCTTGAGAAGGCCTGCCCGTAGATACCGAATCTGATACAGATGAATTCCATAAAAAAAAATAATTACCAGAACGGTTGTAGATGTAAGTATCTAACCTTTTATTAGAACTTTAGTAGGCAAGGTCTCTTTAACAGAGTCTCTAATATATCATCATCATTGCAGGATAGTAACGGGTATACCATCATCTGAAGTCCCCGTGTTAAGTGCTGAGACTCAACTGGGCTATGAAGAACCCCCCTCAACTTACTAACAATATCTTCTAATGATAAGATAGAGATAGCAGAAACGCTGTGTTTTGCGTTTTCTAGTAAGTATTCTAGTCATTGAGTTTTATGGTTAAAGTGAACAAAAATGTGTGGTTTTTTTTTTTGCATTCTTGATGTGGGAGGAGACATACGAATTTCCACATAGAGATGTGAATAGGATTAAATCCAAACATCTTCCTCTCTGCTTTGTATAAAATACTACTGTAGAGACAGAGACCTAATCATTACTTGTTAGAATCATATATAGTAAACAAACAAAATAATGAGGGAATGGTCTAATTTGTAGATTACTAATTTGTTGTATTGTTTTTTTAGGTGGTGCAACTCACCCTACTTGGTTAAATGGGAATGATTTAATTCCCCATTTTGGTCCTGAAGAAGGTTGCTTTATCAAGTGGATGAATTTGTGGAAGTCCAACCAGTCAACCGAAACATATGTAGACTTTTCTGAATCTGTGTAATTGATTAGACACACAGTACCATCTGTCATTTAAGTGGAGGACATTTGCACATGGAAATAGATTAAATGTTGACCAATGGGTTAACGAGTTAGGTGTGATTTATGCAATTTTTGAAGCAATGTGAATGGATGGTAGGAGCGATTGTGTGTGAGTTGAATTTCTGATAAATATTTTTGATATGTTTTTAGAATTGATATTTTATCTGTGTATGATAATAAAATGAATATGAATTTAAAGAGTGACATTTATTGGTATTTATAAAAAGATAAATGTAGAAAAAGTACCATTCCCTATCCTACTGGTCCATTTTGCTGATTTTCCATTGTTACTAGCCTGGAGGACCAGGGATTTTCTGTCCAGGCAACCCTTTGTTTATAAATGGCACAGGAGCCCTATAGCTACGCACAAAAGGAACAAACCTTCACAATTGAATTGGAGTACCTCCAACAGAAGACCCATGTGAAGCTGACAATGATGCAGATAGTCCTTGGGCAGCAGCTGGAGATGGCCATGGTTTGATAGCCAGGTAGCAGATTTAGCAGACAGCCACCCTGACTGCATAGAAGTGGACCTGAAGGCCCAGCTGACCCATTTAAGACCCTTTTAAGAAATATAGGCAGAGAAACCAGACGTCATTTGTGGCAGATCAAATATCCAGCACTGGTGACCCTTTGGCTCAGAGGTCACCTGTCACCTGTCAGGGGTCAGAAGCAGTGCAGCAGGCAACGCCACTGGAGGTTTCTACACTGGGAGACCAGTACAGGGGTCCGCTACACAGATGATTCAATTGAAGGGTTCAGCAGAGGCGACAGCCACACTGGGATGACATGAGGATGCAGTGAACGGTTATACATGTGAACCAGCACAGGTGAGTTCTAGGAAGTAAAGACCAACATAAATGCCTTCTGAAGATTGTATCCAGTTATCTTCATTATATCCAGGAAAAGGTGCACTGGACATGGTTCCTTCTGGTTGAAGAGAGAGAGAGAGAGAGAGAGAGTGCTTCACCGTCAGGTTTTCAAAGTCCCTAAAGATGAAGAAATTTGTGGCCGCAATTCACTTGCACTCCATGTTGTGGCAGCGTTAGCTCAAGTGCTGCCATGCTGAACCCCAGTTTGAAGACACTGGATGCCCTGGTTTGTAAAGGCATCTGAGCAAAAACTGCCAAAACCATATTTACATGTGGAGTGATTCAGACCTTGGTTTAAATGAAAGCAACCCAATTCCATGTTTGGAGTTAATTTGTCTAACTGGAGAGTACCCTCTCCTTTTTGCTGGGTTCCTTTATCCTCCCAACCCTCCTCTTTTCAACAAGCCAGGCTTAATCCAAAGCCTGACTGAGAGTGTGGCTCTATGCATTTGTGATCTGCCTGAGCAGTCCTTAAGTCTCTAAGGCAGGGATATATCCGAAAGGTTCCCCTTGGTCTCCCAGAGAGTGTACCCTCCTTCTGTTATACCTTTGGCTAGTCTGACAGTAGCCTCTTCACATAGGTAACATGGTTCCGCTGGGAGGACTTTATTTTACCTGTCTGCGTCCCTTTTGACCCCCTCCACCATTCATCAAAATGGTGGTTGTAGTTGTTTTCCTTAAAGACCGCAGCAGTCGCATGAATAGCACTGAGGACTTTAGTGAGCATGAAACCAGTTCTGACTGGCATCTGCATATTGCTGTCTGGGACAGTGTTTCATCATTCCTTATGTGAGAGACTTTTCCGGAAAGCAGAAGGGTGGTCTGTTTGAATTATGCTCTGTGTGAGATTGGGTGCATTGTTCATTCACTGTCCCCAAGGGGGATAAAAACAGACCCTGCACTCTGGAAGGCCTGGAGCTCTGCACCCAGCACCTCATGCCAACCCGAACAATCAGACGGCAAAGCTCTGCCTCTTCAAAGAACACCAGCAGGAACCCACAACGGTGCTCCGTCCCCTGATCTGGTGGGGACAACTGGATCACAGCTCCTTCTCATAGGCCTTGTCTACCTGATGATCCTCACCGTGCCTGCAGAACCGGAACCAGAAACGGGCCTCTCTTCATTGCCTGATCCCCGCACCACCAACCTTGCCTTCTCAAGCCATGTGCAGTGGCTAGTTCCTATCTGGTGTCTTTTCTTCAGCTTTATTTTTATTTTTATTTTATTTTTTATATTGATGGTCTCAGCAGTTACAGCAACACCCAGACAACACAACATATGGTCTTATAATACAGCAATATCTAAAATAAAAAAAATATAGAACAGTGCACATTTCATTCGGCCGTTTCAGTGTCCGAGAACATGTAGCATAGATACACCCTGAAGGGGCCCCAGATGTCCTTCGGTCGACTTGTGGTTGGCTGTGTCAGCGCGTACTGTTCCTCGCATTCATTAATATACGTCAGTGCACGCAAGAAAGTGTCCATGGTGGGGGGGTTCGGACTTTTCCATTCTTGTAATATACATTTCTTGGCAATGACACACGACACATTAAACAGTCTTCTAATCTTTTCGGAGCATTTTCCAATATCCCCAAACAGATATTTTTGGGGGGTCAAGTGCGGGGGAATCTGTGTAACATCCATCAACATAGCTGCGACCCTCTCCCAGAACCGTGCAATGACTGGGCATGCCCAGTACATATGATAGGATTCCGCTTGCGGAGACCGACATTTGGGGCATTTACCCGAATCATCAGGTGTGAATTTAGCAATTTTGGCTGGGGTTTAGTGCAATCTATTAAGGATTTTAAACTGTATTAGGCGCAAACCCGCATTGAGGGACACCCTTTTTTTAAGCGCGCAGTATCTTACCCACTTATCATCAGGTATTGGCATTTCCATATCCGCTTCCCATTTCTCTTTCATTTGGTTGGCCGTGGAAGTATGGGCCTGTATTGTCCTATACAATTTGGATATTCCCAGCCCGCCCTGTGTTGTAATCATTTGTGTGCATGGGTGGGAGGGGGGTTCGTCAGGGAAGGATGGCCAATGTGCTTGGTATGCCGATCTCATTTGATAATATTGTAACGTTCGGAGTCGACCTCCTCCCATTCCTTTCGTAAATACCGCAAGGGTTACAAACTTCCCATCTATATACAAGTCTCCCACCTTCATCTCTGTAGCAGGGTCCCAGGCCCCCTGTATACTGATATCAAATGTGGGGGGAATGTTCCATAAAGGGATCTCGGGGTTATATGGGATCTCTATTTTCAATGTTTTATATATAGCTCCCCAGGCTTTCATGGTGCAGCTCACAGGGTCAAAGTCACACGAATCCCTGTGTCTTGTATCAAAGATGACTGATCTAACATCTGTGGGTACAGTGGTATATTCTTCTATCCACGTGTGTGGTGAGTTATCTGTTTCGTCATACCAATATTTCGCGAACTGTGCTTGCGCCACCATGTAGTAAAGCTCAAAGTCTGGCGCCGCTATCCCCCCAGTCTCATATGGTTCTGTCATTTTTTCCCAGCTGATCCTAGCCACCTTTCCGTTCCACACAAATGATATTGCCATGGATCGGAGCTTAGAGAAAATTCCCTTCCCGGCCATATAGGGATGTTTACAAATATATATAGTAGTTTAGGGAGTGCTATCATTTTAAGGATGGCAATTCTGCCATGTAATGAAATCGAGAGGTGTCCCCAGACCTGTAGTTTGGTAGTAAGTGTTTGCAGGGCCTGCTCGTGATTATCAGTATATAGAGTCTGTCTGTTACTAGAGACCAGTACTCCCAGGTATCCGATATGGCGTTCCGACCACTTGAGGCTGCACATCAGAGCAGGGCATTTTGTGGAGGGGGTGAGTGGGAACATTTCTGACTTGGCGTTGTTCACCGTGTATCCAGAGTACTCTGCAAATTTGTTGATGTCCGACATGATAGGGCCAATATTTTTATCTGGTTCGCGGATATACAGCAATGTATCGTCCGCATATAGTGATATTATTTGGGTGGCTCCTTTCAGTGTTATGCCCCTGTTGCTATGCCTCAAACGGATCACTGCCGCCATGGGTTCTATTGTCAAGGTGAAAAGGATAGGGGGAGAAGGGGCATCCCTGCCCTGGTGCCCCTGCCTAGTTCAAACAGCTCAGATATAGTTCTGTTCGTGCATACTCTTGCACCTGGGTTGGTGTATAGCAGTTTGACATATTTGATGAAGTAGGGGCCCACCCCAAACGCCTCAAGCACTAGAAAGTGGTACTCCCAGGAGACAGAGTCAAACGCTTTCTCAGCGTCAAGGGACACCGCGACTGCTTGCCTTTACGGGTCAATTTGTGCCATTATGCCAAACAATCTGCGCAAATTTAGGACTGTGGCTCTTTGGGGAATGAACCCGCTTTGGTCTGTATGCACCAGCGTGGGCGTGATGGGTAGCATGCGGTTTGCCAGCACCTTCGCAAAGATCTTAGCATCCACATTTATCAGGGATAGGGCCCTATAGGATGACATATCTTGTGGCGGACGTCGAGTCTTGGGTAACAGTGATTATAGCCTCACGCATTGTTGTGGGCAATATTTGTTTTCCCAGGGCTTCCCCCCACACCTCCAGCAGCACAGGGACCAGTTCCTCCCGAAACTCTTTATAAAATTCGGCACCCAGCCCATCCGAGCCTGGTGCTTTACCAGGCGTGAGCCCTTTGATTGCCTCAGTGAGCTCCTCTGCCGTTACAGGTTGCTCCAACATTAATTTGCTTTCCTCTGAGAGTTTAGGGAGATTTAGTTTGGCGAGGTAGCTTTTGATCTCATCAGGGGATTTCCTATCCCTGTTCGCATAGAGATTTTTGTAAAAGTTAACAAATTCATCATTAATTCCCTGTTTATTCGTTATTATCTCGTTATTTGCCGTTTGTATCGCTGTAATCTGGGTCGCATGCTTTTACTGTTTAACCAAATTAGCCAACGTTTTCCCTGCCTTATTCCCCTCTCCGTATCTTCGAGCCCGGGTAGGGGCTGCTATATATTGTATTTCCCTTACAGCTAGTCTGTCAAAATCTCTAAGAGATTTGTGTATTTCAGCCAGGATATCCCCGCTGTGCGTGCGACTGTAGGTTTCTTCCAGTGCATTTATTTCCCTCTCCACCCCCTCCAGTTCACTGCGCACAGTTCTCAGGAGCCCGGTGGTTTTGGATATCAGAGCCCCTCTCATCCAGACTTTAAAGGCTTCCCACATTGATGATATATGTTCCACAGACCCAATGTTATCCATGAAAAAATTAGCAATTTCAGCATGCAAGGTTTCAACGACATTCGGATCTTTCCGAATATCTCTGGGCATTCTCCATCTCCGTGTCGGTCTAGGGGCATCTCTCAGGTTGATCTCCAATGTCACCGGGGAGTGGTCAGACAGTGTGCGAGGGAGGATTTCGCAACTATGTAGGGCATGTGCCATGTTTGAAGATATAAACCAATAGTCTGTACGTGACTCACTATCATGCACCGAAGAGTAAAACCTATACTGCCTGCCATTTGGGTGGAGCACTCTCCATGCATCCAGCAGGGACAGTTGTGGGATGATTTGCTTTAAGGTTGTTGCCGCCTTAGAGGGCACCCTAGTTACCTTGGCGGATCTGTCCAGGGTCTGGTCTAACACCACGTTAAAATCCCCTCCCCATAATACAGTAGTTGCATCATGTTTAGTGAGGATCTCGAACATCTGCAAGTAGAAATCTGGGTGGTCTAGGTTGGGGCCATAAGTGTTCATTAGGGTTATTTGTTTCCCTGCTATTTCCCCCCAAACCAGTACGTACCTACCCATTGGGTCCGCTAAATGGCCCTTGGCTACAAAGCCCAGCGAGTCATGTATAAGAGTACAGACCCCTCTGGACTGTAACGAATAGTCCGTATAATAGCGCAGTTTGCCCCATTTCACCAGTAGTTTCTCGTTGATCGAGCCCTGTGCATGTGTTTCTTGCAACATTAAAATGTGAGGCCCGTGCCTAGTTACATAATTACCAACCTTCCTAGCCTTCATAGGGTTGTTAAGGCCCCGGACATTCCACGACATTAGTTTTATCTTCAACCCGTCACACATTTTTTAAACTTACACAATGTGCTGCGCCGTAGCGACCATAAATGTACAAGTAACCAACAATTGAGTGACAGCAGTATCTGCGAGACCATATTTCGATTAACTCCAAACTTCTCACATTGCATATTTTCCTCCCGGACTCAAACTCATCTAGGTGGTTGCAATGGTGCAAAACATTCCCCTTTCCCTTATCCCCCCACCACCCACATCATCTGCCCCAACTTGACCATGGACCCTAATAACTGTTAGGAACATTCCTGAGGGTGCTATGTTGCCGTCACAAGGCTACCCGATCGGGCTCACAGCCCGCTGAACATTACTTAGAGCCCCCATGGGGGCCAAAACACTCCGAGACCTCAAGGTTACATATTTAGGACGAATTTGCCCTGTCAAATTTTAGGCCTAAACTACAGGCAAATTTCTTCAGTTTTGATCAGGCCCGTGGCCCCTGGGGGGCAGCGGAATGGTGGACTCCACGTAGGCAAGGGCCGCATCGGGAGTTTCAAAGAAGTGTGCCCTTCCTCCATATTGGATACGTAACTTGGCTGGGAATATGAGAGCATATGGAACCTGTCGAGCCCTTAGTAGTTTTTTGACTGGTTCGTAGGATCTTCGACTTGCCTGAACTCCAGTAGCAAAATCCGGGTAAATGTGTGTGCGAGACTCTTCATAGTGCAAGGTCCCAAGTTCCCTTGCCATCCGAAGGATCATGTCTCTATCCCTATAATTGAGCATTCTTGCAATGATTGTGCGGGGCGGTGCCCCAGGTCTCGGAACCAGAGCCAGTGTGCGGTGTGCTTGTTCATTAAGGAAGTGTTCTGAAAATTAGTTCGCTCCGAACAGGTTTTTGAGGAGTGTTTCTACTTGTATTTCCATTTTATCCTTGCCAAATGACTCTGGAACACCTACAATGCGCACATTGTTTCTCCTCGAGCGCGATTCCAAATCCTCGCACTTGTTATGTAATTTATTCAGGCTCTCTTTGAGCTGGGCAATGTCCTGGTCGTGACGGGTCACTGTGTCTTCGGTATTCCCAATTCTATTCTCCGCCTCAGTCAGCCGTTGATCATGTTTGTCGACTTTGGTCTTCAATGTTCCAATCGTTGTTACAATATCATCTAGCTTCATGTTCAGTGCTAGGAAACCATTCTGTACTAAGTTGGTCAGGTACTCGACTTTATCTCCACTCTCTGTGTCGGGCACGTTGCTAGTTGCTGTTGATGGGTCAGACTCACTACTTCCCACCTGACTGCTTGTGTACAAGTCCATCGGCCCCTTCTTCTTGGTGCTTGCTCCTTCCGCCATCTTGTCCTGTTTCCTTGTGTTCCCCATGACCCTAGATTTGCTGGGCGCTCCAGCCAATATTTGCTGCCGTAGGTCAGTTTGGGCTGCTAAGGGATGAGAGTATTCCGTATCACAAAGCACCACCAGGACAAGCCCAGTGCAAGTAATGTCTCAAAGCCGGGGCGTTCCGTCCGTCCGCCCGCCTTTGCCAATGGGTTGTGTTCTCCCACGTTACTGGGTTCAGAGTATGTAGGCATTACAGTAATGTGCCAACCGTGTGCCCAACAATTAATGGAAAAGTGTAGTGTCCACAATTATTCAGTCCGGCACTGCAGCCTGGAATATCCTCACCTGTAGGCTCCAACACTCAAGCAGCGTTCAGTGCAGCATCATTCAGTGCAATTGTGGCCACGTCCAGATTTTGCCATTCACTATGCTGCAGGGCCACTCGGCAACGCCCTCCCGTATCACCCAGGGAGACCTCAGTATCCCACGGCCCTAGGATTAGCCGTTGCAACAGGATACATCAGGGCGACTTCCCGCTGCCTCACCAAGGTTTTTATTGAACAGGGCGGTGGGTAGCCCGGTGTCCCTCCATCCCCAGCATACCTGTGCCTCTCGCCCTGTTCTCGCTGGGGTTCCCACTGACGAGCAACCGCCCGGCCCGCTGAGACAGGGCTCACAGCAATCGTCAACGCCCGGAGGCAGACGCAGCCGAGGGCCGGCAAAGGGCGAGTGGAGTCCGCCCGGTCCGAGCCGCAGTCTCCGCCTCACCGAAGCCCTCAGCCTGTGGCGCACCACAAGGCCGCGTCAGGATGGCCACCTCCCCGGGCGGTCACAGCATCGATCCGGCCACTCCTCGTTTGGTTGGGGACGGATGAGGGCGGGGGGTCCACAGCAGTCGTCCGCGCCCGGAGGCAGACGCACCCGAGGGGTGGCAGAGAACGAGCGAAGCCCCTTCGGTCCGCGCTGCAGTCTCCGCCCCACCTGAGCCCCCAGCCCGCGGCTCGCCTCAAGGCTGCGATAGGATGGCCGTCTCCCCGGGCGGTCACAGCAGCAATCCGGTCACTCCTTGTTTGGTTGGGAACGGATGAGGATGGGGGGGAGCCAGACCGTCCGGATTGGGTCACACCGCTGCCCCCTACGAGCTTTGCTATGCGTTTTTCAAGGCCCGCCAACTCTATGCTTCAGGTGGCCAGAGCGTCAGCGGCCCGAGGCAGCAATCTTCCGGTTCTGGGGATTGGCTCGCGTCACTGCTCCGCCCTGCAGAAAACGCAACTCGACGCTGCTCCACATCCAGGGCATCAATCGATCTGGGATTTTTCACATAGGTGCACCAACACCCATTGCACGTCTCAGTGTGTTCAGCACCCCACAGCAGGCCCCGGTTGAAGGATTAATTTCATGTCGGATATTTCGCGGGTCGGAGCGCACTGATCAGGCGGCCATTCCCATCGTGCGCAACAGCGCCCCCCTAAAAATCTTCAGCTTTTTATAATTCTTTGTTCCTTGAGGTCTCACCAAGCCAGCCACCAAAAGCTTTCCATTACGCCCTGGCCCCTTTCCTAATATCTGGGTGGTGAACCCGGGCCCTAATCTCAAAGTAGCTCTTTTATCCCTTTTCTACAGTCCAAGAGTTGATTAATACTTTTTTAAGGATGCTCAAAAGGGCAGAGAAATGCCATCAAAATCACTCTTCTTTTTCTACCTGATTACAGACCAGCATCATGGACGCGGTTCTGATATGCCACAGAAGGTGCCCAAGTGGCATCCTCACAATTGCATTTTTTAATACCACAGCACATCTTTTCTGTTTTGGGATTGATAAGGTCATTCATATTTCAAAGTTATGCAGTCTTATTGCAGGCTCCAGAATTCACTCTTGCCGCAAACCATTGACTAGTGATAGTTCATCCATGGCAGGCAAGTAATAATATTGTTTTGTTTGCATTTGCGGAACTGGCATTCACATAAGCAGCCACATAAGCGAAATGCACAATTTTACCTGATGCAGTTCTGGAGGGTGACTTTTCTGGTGCATTATCTTGGGGAATGCCACATCTTTAAGATGCCTTGATAAAGCATCCAGTTAGTCCCCTTGTATCAGAGTGAAGGTTCTCTCTCATGAAGCCGACCTCTCTGCATATGGCCCACTAACTGTCCTGAAGGCTTGACCTGCAAAGGAACAAGAACAACATATTGCCCAATGCAATTCTTGACCTCTCTTGATGCTCCCTGGTGCTCAATATGATTTGCATAATTTTGCTGTAGATAATGCACCTTTACGGGTTGTTCTGTGCGACTCCACCAGGGCTCCCATCTCTAGAATACGTACTTTGATCGATTCCCAGGAGCTAGTGTCACCCACTGTCTAATTTGGCCCCCCAACTACTGCATTCAGCTTGGGGTCCTGCACTCGCCTGTGCATTCCCCACCCAACTTGCACAACATCCACTGACGGCGATACCAGCCCACACCAGGGTGCCTCAGGACATCTCCTCTGAAGTGCTTTACTCGAAGGGCACTACTACAGAGTCGTCCCCATGGCCACATTGGATGGAGGCCCCAAGTTGTCCACCAGGCCTTCCACTAGCCTCCCCACACTACCTTTCTCAAACGCTATGCTGAAACACACTGTGCACATAGCAACTAATCCACTTGCACTTAATTAAAACTCCCAACAGTATGCTACATCTCTACAATCCTCTGTCCTATGACAGTAATGGCCATTATTAATAGGACCATAAGCACACGAGGCTCCTCTCTAGACACAAATGCTTGTATGCTTTTGACACAGAACACCTAGTACCAGTCCTACACACAGAGTTCAGGGAACCTGGGGTCATCCAGCAACAACCCCTCTTCTTCCCATGTCCCAACCTATCCCTGCCCACCAAGCTATCCCCACCCTCCTCTTTCAGATCTGCTTGAGCACCTGCATACAGGGCTCCAGATTAGATTTTGAAGTGGGGGTATTTTCATTGGGAGTACACTTATTAGTGAGCAAAAAGGTAACCCCATTTCCAATGGGGGCATTCTTTGAGGATGTAAAAATTATGTTAACTCCGAAATATGTTTTGAAATCCATACTTCTTTGCACTTACAGTAGTAATCCATGTAAATTAAGATACATTCTTTACCTTCCTCTTCAGATCAGGCAGTAATGAAATTGGAGCTCTTTCCTTTGGTACTGCTCTACTCATCCCACAGATCCAAACTTCACTGTGAAGCTGTGGGTAAGCAGGGGGCAGATTCCCAAGTGTCAGTTTCCTATTTTTACTGGGAGTACTTGTGCACCCCGTTTTCTTTTTGTTTGGGAGCACAGGGTTTGAAATTGAGTTTCAATGAGCAGGAGCTAAAACCAGCTCCTGGGTGTCAGGCATCGCCCTGTAGGCAGGAGCTACCGCAGGGGAACTAGGAGCTACTAGAAATGGTCCTTTAGCTTTTTGTCCATTGTGTTTAAATGTATATTAGATGGGTTCTAATTCTTCTTTATTAACATTCTCCAATACTGAAAGTTAATGTCACATTTACATGTTTGGAAACCACCAATTGGCACTAGTAGCTCCTGGTAACTGTTGGTTCAAGCTAACCAGGCTCTACTATGTTAGAAGCCGGAGCTCAATAGCTTCCAGCTCCCCTCAAATTTGAAGCCTGGGAGTAGTTGCCTGTTTCTAGTGAATAAGTGTCTGGTATTCTGCTTGTCCGTAGGGCTGCCAAGAGACCATGCAAATGACAGGGGTCTGTAGTATAAATCCCAGTATCGTAACATAATATGTGACAACTCCATAAAGCTCTTAAGTCTGATAGTCCCTGGACCTTATGAACAGATGCCCATATAGTTCCTGGATGGAGCCAGAAGGAACAGAGAACTGTTTGGCTGAAGCAATATAATTGGTCAAAAACTATTGGAAGACTGATCTCGCTGGTTGTGACTTCTGCATAAGACTGGTTGTCATGCCTCATTAATCTTGGAGGAAACCATCTTGGGAGAAGCCCTGTGGAATACTCCCGGTGACGAAGGTCTCATTTTCCTCTCGACATAAGGAAACTTTCCTTTAAGATTTTGCACTCCTGCAAAGAGACTTGAAAGGATGCTTACGTGACTTCAGACATATTCTGTGCATCCCCCAGGGGTGCCTGGAGATTCTCACCAAAGGCTGAATTTATTGGGCAATCAAATGTGTCAAATAACTGCCTTTCACTCCCTTCCCATAGACTACAATAGTGTAACTTTATTCCTTGTTGGTTGGAGTGTTTATATTTAATTCTAAGAGTAAACTAGGCCTTGTTCACGCCCAGTGCTGTTTGACTAGTTTTATCTGAGTTTTGGTGGCCCTCTCGGCATTGTTCAAATATTTTTAACCACTTCACTCTCTGTAGGTGCTACACCTGAGTGTTACCGGTTTTGCTGTGTAGTAGAGGTTCTGGGGAACTCAGTGACTGATGTACTGATTTGTGGGCTCTTAACATGACTAATGTGCATAGTTTGCCTCTATTGATCTCTTAATCCTCACCATTTAGCTTTTTGAATGGGAAGGGCATGCCCTTTACTGTTTTTTTTTTAGATCTACTGTATCCAACTGTATGTAGTACTTAATTGAACTGTTTTTTTTTGTAACCTTGTAATAAAGAGTAGATATTGTACATATTTTTCAGCGTATGTGTGCTGTCCTCCTTTGGATATTCAATTGAAAATTACCGTACCTCTCCACCAGCCTTCTTTCCTCCCTTCAATGAAGCCCGATTGCTCTGAAATTGCTACCCAAAGAGTTTGATCTATCTCTTGGTGGGAACCATGTCTTATCCTTAGGATAGATGATTGCATACCCCTCGCTAGAGGAATGTGGAAAAATCTCACTTACACCCTCTCAATCAACTTCTCTTGGCCATCTAATAGCACCTAGGTGTTGCATTCATCTCATTGCTCCTGATTCTTAATGGCTGAAGGGGAGGAGCATATGGGGAGTGGCAACCATGCACTCCAAGCAGTACTTGTGGTGGTCTGCTTCAGACAAATTAGATCCATAAAATCTTAATCGCTTGAACCTCTTTGGCCTGCATCATAAACCAGAGTGCAGAAGCTGAGGGATGACCCAGTTTCTAGCTTATAAAAACAGAATTGCAGAGGAAAAAAGCTGTTCTGCTTGGAGACGTGCTGAAGTCTAGTCCCCTCAATCTGAAAGTAAGATTCTGTGGCTTGTGTGTGTGGTAGTGTTTTGTGTTGGAGCTAGTGTGTTGTGTGGTTATGACGGGTTGATCGTGAGCTCTGGTTAGATCGTGTCCATAAGGGATCCACAGTCACTGGTGGTTGTAGCTGTGAGGTGATCCGGTATCTTGGTGTCTAGTTGCATTGTTGCAGGTTTTGGGTTATGTGAGTGGTTCACCCTAGGTGTGCACATAGCTGTGGTTCTTTGTTTATGTGGAGTACGGTTAGTCCAAGATCTGGTGTAGTGGCGTCAGCTATGTAGGAGGAGCAGGAAGGGAAAGGTTAGTAAAGTCGGTCGGTTTGTTGGGGTCTCTGGCGCGGCCATTTGGAAGCTGCTTGATGGTATCTAGCCAGGTTCTTTTCTGTGGTTCTTTTTGGTCCATCTCGTCTGCACTCTAGTTGTTTGACTGCGGTGTTGTTGTTGCTGATGTCCCTTCTAGGTTGTCATTGTTGAATAGCCAGGTTTTTGAGCAATTTCCTGAAGGTGATGTGATGTGGTCTTTTGTGGTGTAATTACTTTGGGTATGTTGTTCCAGATGTTAGCGATTAGATGTCAGAATGCTGTTCTGCCGAATTTCCTTTTTTCGTAATGTTTTGCCTCTTTGTAGATTGTTGATTTTGGTGAGTGGCCAGTGTTAGAGGTACTTTTGCCTTCTCTACCAACTTGGTCAAAAGGAGGAGGTCTCCATCTCATCTCAGCTGTCCTTCATCCCACTCTGGCACCAAATGTGACATAACCGAAGGAGGACTCTGACTACAGTGGGTCATGATTCAAGGGATTTCTTTAAATTAATGATACATGCCTATCTGGCCCTACCACTGAAGGTCCCTGCCTAACAAAGTAAAATGAAAGGTGCTTAAGTCTCAAAACAAAATTGGCTTCAGTCCTTATCCTAATGTCCGGTCCTGAACCTGTATACGCAGAAGCTGCTGAGCCCCCATGGTCCCCCAGAGCTGTGCAGGCAACTACTGAAATTAAACAGCAGCAGTCTTAACAACTCCAAGGAAAAGGGGGAAGTGGCGAAAACAACAAAAGACACAGGTCACTCCTCTTGTTGTCGAGAACCTGCAGAGAATAAAAAGAATTACATTAAAATCTCATTAGCTTATTACTTTTCTCCTTCAATCCCCCTTAAGGGTTTAGAAATACCTGTATAGCCTCCCTGAAGAGCTCGAAGTGTTGTGTTGTTATTGCTTCTAACTGTTTTGATGAATACTGAAGAAAACTTCTGAATGCAATTGTACTGAGGTTATGCTTTCCATGACTTTCACTTTAGTTCATGAAATTATATTGAAATTGGTTCACTTAACTAGTTCTTTAAAAAACAAGAATTTCACATTTGCTTTAACCAATAACCTTTGCTTCTTCAATCAAGAAAGGATGCAGTTGCAACAACATATTACTTTGAATGCTCTCTATCTCAGTTTCAAGTCTTAGTATATTGAAAACAAATCAGAAACATCATTAAAGAAGATTAAAGGAAAAAACGTCTTATGAAAAGCCTTTTGAAAGTTTCCTCTCATAAGTTTCAAAGTCACTGCATTTGCTTTCATACTTTCTGCGCATGCGTGTAGAAACAACCTTTCTCTTGTGCTCTTCTACGCATGCGTATTGGAAGACTCCGTTTATTTATACTGCTTGAAACTGAGCCTGTGTAATGAAAAACTGCTGTTCTTTTATATTTACAGAATGTGAGCCAACTTACTTGACATAAATCACTCACTCGAATGTCAACGGGGAGTGAAAGCGATCACTCGATGCCGTAAACGATAGTTCAAAAGGATTACGCAATAATAAATTGTCATTCACTTCTTCTCTGCGTATGCTCAGAAAACTCTCCTCATCTGAGCATGCGCAGGTAAACAGTAACGAACCAAAATGAATGCGACATGCGTATTTACAAATATGAACTCTAAATGAATCACAAAAAGTACATTAAAGTGTTGGTGTTCAATAATCCACCGCGCATGGTCAGAATACAATCTCTTTCACAGAGCATGCGCAAGTGTATAGCATTATAACAACGAACTAGTTTAATCGCCGCTATGCACATAACTTGAAGGATTTACTTTTAAAGCTCCTTTCATGAGGTAAAGCAGTAGCTGGCCTTCTGATCCAATTTAGATTACAGTTCCTTCTAATTTCAGTTTTACTAGTAAGAAATTACTTTTCACTTGAAGTAAAGTCAGGATGCATAGTCTTGCAATTCACTAAATACCTAACTAATTACCAAGCTAAAAGCGCTTTGAAAGGTTACTTCTTAACTTGACTTGAGTTAAATTAATTTCAAATAACAGATCGACTGTCATTAAAGATTGACTTGAGCGCTGCGCTCCCACCAAAACTCTGCATGTCTTGTCCCACGAAGATCTAACACCAAACCTGCTTCTTTTGTAGTTCCAATTTCATTAAATATTAGAAACTCAGACCAAAATTCTGAATTGAATAATACAGGACCTTCCTGATGAAGGTTGAACAATGAAAGGCAGTTTAGAACCTTGAAACTGCTCCCATGTCACCTTATCTTCCAATCTCCTTGTAACATCTTGATAACCAATCAGATCCCTGTTTGATTCCCTCCTTCCTTCCCTCCATGCTGGATTGGGACAATCTCCCTCTGATTAAATGTTTGTTAAGGAATAAACATCAACTAACACGGAAAACAGTTTCAACTTAAAGAAAAACAAAAAGAATAATGAAACCCAGATAAATGAAAAGCAACCTGACAGTGAAATGAAACCTGTCAGCACCCCCTTCTCAACCCCTGACCACAGGGCCTACCTTTGTCGGGAACTTACAATGAAACTTTTTAACCAAATCGGGTGCATGAACATGTTCTGCCATCTCCCAGGATCTTTCCTCTGGACCATAACCTTCCCAGTCGATTAAATATTGTAACCTCCCTCTACTTCTTCTGGAGTCCAAAACTGCTTTTACTTCAAACTCCATAGAATCATTTTCCAAAACAATCCCCTGAGGAACTCAACTCAACCTTGTTTCTTTCACCACTGGTTTGAGTAAACTAACGTGAAATGTTGGATGAACCTTTAGACCAGCAGGCAAACATAACTTAACAGATACTGGGTTCATAATTTTTTCAATTTCAAAAGGTCCTACACATTGTGAACTGAATTTATTACGTCATTTCAACCTCAAATACCCTGTAGAAAGCCAAACTAAATCCACAACTTCATAATCAGAACTAGGATGACGTTTTCTATCAGCAAATCTCTTGTAACTCTCCTGACTAGACAATAAAGATCTAGTTGCTCTTTCCAATCCATCTCTCGCATGGTTTGCAATCTCTCCCCCACAGCCGGATTAGATGACTCAACTCATCAATTCACGTAAGAATCGTGGATGGAACCCTCTGCTACAGAAGAAAGGAGACATTGAAGTTGAATCTCTTGAGGTATTATTGTAAGCAAACTCTGCCAACCAAAGAAGATCCACCCAACTTTGATTTTCATGCCAGAAACATCTCAAGTACTTCTCCAATTCTTGATTCACACGTTCCACCTGACCATTGGATTCGGGATGCTATCCAGATGTTAAATTAATCTTCATCCCTAACTCTTTACAAAAAGCGTTCCAAAACTTGGAAACAAATTGTGAGCCTCGATCTGAAATGATACTACTGGGTAGTCCATGCAAGCGAAGAATCTCCTGAAGAAATTTCTGAGCTAGAACTGGCGCTAAGCTTGACCCTTGACGGGAATAAAATGAGCTTCCTTAGTCAAACAATCAACAATGACCAAAATGACAGAACAACCATGATCCACTGGCAAATCCACTATGTAATCCACTGAAACAGTATGCCATGGATGAGGAGGAATTGGTAAAGGCTCTAAAAAAACCAGCCGGTTTACTGCAAGATGCTTTTGCTTTAGCACAGACTTCACATGTTTTGACAAAATTTAAAGTATCCACTCTCATAGTTTTCCACCAGAATTGTCTCTGAACCAGATCTAAAGTCTTTCGAAATCCCGGATGTCCCACCATACTTAAATCATGACATTCATGTAAAATCTTTTCTCTCAACTCTTCACTGGGTAAATATAACCTATCACCCACAAATGGCAACCCCTCATGAATTGATCTTGCCGAGTCTTGACGAGCCCAATTTTCCATTTTTTGCTCATCCATTGCATTTTGAATTTCTTGTTTAAATTCATTACTTATGGAAATGCTTGCAGAGATAAAATGATCCTCTGAAATTACTAATTTAACAATATTTTCCAACTCTTGTTCACTACCTGGAAATTGCTTAGACAAGGCATCCGCCATACCATTCAACTTTCCAGGTCTGAATGTCACAATAAAATCAAAATCTGCAAAAAACAGAGACCAGCGCAACTGTCTGGGAGTCAAAGTCTTAGCAGACTTCAAGAAAAGAAGGTTCCTATGATCCGTTCCGTAAGAACTGTAGCCACATGCCTAGCACCCATTAAGTACTGCCTCCACTCAACAAATGCAGCCTTTATAGAAAGTAACTCACGATCCATTATAGTATAGTTCCTTTCGGCCTCTGAACATTTTCGAGAAAAGAAAGCTACTAGATGTAATTGCCCAGTATGTTCATGTCTCTGAGATAAAATTGCTCCCATGGCTAAATTAGAAGCGTCAGCTTCCACAAAGAATGGCTTGGATGGATCCGGATGCAATAATATAGGACCTGAGATTAATCTGTTTTTCAACTCCTGAAAAGCCTTCTCGCCTTCTTCGCTCCAACAAAATGGAACTCCTTTCTTAAGCAGGTTAGTAATTGGCGGAATTATCGGAGAGAACCCTTCGATAAATCTTCTATAAAAGTTGGCAAAACCCAAAAAGCTTTGAACCTCCTTCACTCGAGTTGGGGTTGGCCAATTTTTAACTGCCTGAACCTTTGTCGTCCATTTCCAGGCCTGAAGGAGGGATTACAAACCCAAGAAACTCAATCACCTCAGAATGAAATTGGCTTTTCTCAAGTTGAGCGAAAAGATGATTCTCTCTCTCTCAACTTATCTAAAACCAATCTAACATGTCTCCGGTGTTCTAAGTCTGGGGAAAAATCAAAATATCATCTATGTAAACAATTACAAAGATATCAAGGAATTCTTTGAGAATATCATTAATAAAAAATTGGAAGGCTGCAGGGGCGTTACACAACCCAAAAGGCATGACTAAGTATTCATATAACCCAAATCGTGTCTTGAAGGCTGTCTTCCATTCGTCACCCTGTCTAACACTGACAAGGTGATACGCTCCTTCAATGCGATCTAACATTTCCAAGATCAAAGGCAAGGGATATTTATTTTTAACAGTGACTCTATTTAAGGAGCGATAATCTATACAAGTTCTCAACTCCCCATTTTTTTTGGAACAAAAAATAAAGGAGATGCAGCAGGAGATTGAGAATTTCTGATGAAACACTTAGCAAGATTTTCCTGTAAATACTCTTTCAAAAACTCATTCTCTTTCTAAGTTAAAGCATAAACTCTGCTGCTAGGTAATAATGCTCCATCTTCTAACTCAGTCTTGCAGTCATAAGACCTGTGTGGCGGTAACTCACCAGCTTCTTTCTCATCAAAAACATCTTCAAAATCAGAATAACACTCGGGGAGTGTTCCATAACTGCTCCAATAGAATGACTCACTCCACCACTATTAGCTAAACTCAAAGCTTCCAATCTATCAGCACTTTCTTCAAAATCAATTCTTACACATTTTTGGCAATACTCTTTACAAAATTCCAAGTTAAATTCCACTACTCTCCTTCCCCAATCAATTAACGGATTGTGTGAAGTAAGCCACGGCATCCCTAAAATTATTTTTAATTGAGGGGCATCAATAAGTTAAAAAATAATCTCCTCCCCATGATTCTCCATAATGACCATATGTAAGGGAACAGTATCATGTGTAATAGGACCAGACGTCAAATAAGACCCATCTACCGCTATAACCTGATCCAATTTTTCTTTCTCCACCAAAGGAATCTTTAATGACTTAGCCAAACCTTTGTCCATACAATTACCTGTTGCCCCTGAGTCAATCATAGCTGGACCAGAACCCTTTAGAATTCCCTCAAAAAACAAGGATATGTTGATAGTAATGTGAGGTACTGCAGCTTGAAGAGTGTTGGCAGCTACTTAAGAACTAAAACCAGATGACCTTGATTTCGTGGGAGTGTAAGGACAATTACTCAAAAAATGCCAGCCTCTTCCACAATATAAACATAAGTTATTTTGTCTCCTTCTTTCCTTTTCCTCTTTAGTCAACGGACCCCTCTTAGTAACTCCTAAAACTACTACCTTGTCTCTTTCCTCTCTACCCGACAATTCCTTAACTTTTTCTACCCGTTGAACTCTTTACATCTCCTAAACCCTTTCTTCTCTCACTCCTTCTTTCACTTAATCTGAAATCCACTTACAAGACTAAATCTACTAGAGCCTCACATGAAGTAGGTCTATCTACTATAGTGCTGTCTTGATGCCTACCCCCGAGGACCCAGACCAAGTCCAGCAACCCCGGAAGCAGGCATCAAGTTATACTAGGCAAACCCAACAACCCCTGCTAGGGGCTATTTGGGTGCAGTCCTGGCGCCTATGGCACCAGGCTCATATGGAGAGACCGTCCTGGCGCCTATGGCGCCAGGCTCATAGATTAAAACCTAACTGATGCAGACCATACTGCAAGAGCTCCAAGCCAAAGGAGGCTTGGAAGGGACTACTTTACCTAAGGGACTATTTTTTACTCGGGTGGGGCTGGGGAGGAATACTTACCTGGGACTACTTTGGGGGCTATTTAAACCACGCCCGAAGAGCAGCACACGCTTCGCGTTATTCTGCATCCAGCAGCGTAACGCTCACCGTGCCTGCAAGTCTGCATCCAGTCTTCTGCCACGCCCGCCTGAAGTCCAGAGCTCCTAGAAAAAGGGGAGAGAAGGAGAAAAGGTTAGAACAAGAGCAATACATTTTGATCCTTACCTGAATTCCCGATCCATCGCGCCTTTGAGCTGGAAGAAAAGTTATTTTATGCGCGTCGCCTCACCTGCAGCAGCGCCGCGCTGAACTCACCAGCCTTCGCAGCATCTTCACATTCCACTGCATCCTTCTGCATGCTCCCGCCGCACTCCGGCACCTAAGGGGAAGATGAGAACAGCAAGGTGAGCCAAGGGAATACACAGAGGCAATATTAGTTACCCCCCATAGACTTACCTGATTTTACCACCGGGGGTACTATTCCTCTTCACGGGTCGGCGCAGCTTCCACTGAATCCTCGCCGAACTCTGGCCCCTAAGGGGAAACAAAAGGACAGCAAGGTGAAACAAAGGTACAAACAAGGGGAAACCTCTTCACTACAATAGACTTACCTGATTTTACCGCCGGAGGCATTATTCCCCGAGATTTCATATTTTCTCTCGGCGCCTGAATAAGGGAGAAAGCAACAGGTTACATATTGACATTATTTTATCGAACTGTGTTGGATAATAAAAATCCTTACCTGAATATTACCGGTTGCCACGAGGAACCCTTCGCTAGGGTCAAGCTGCAATCTGCAAGGAATCGGACAAGAGTGAAAGTCAGACATTTGAACTCTTACGAACTACATACTTACGGCATCTTGCCGGGAATCTCAGAGTCAATATTGTTCTGGAACTCACCAATTCCGTCGAGCCAGACCTTCCAGGATTTTGCGGCATTAAATGGCCAATTTTGCAGCACAAACCTTTATTTATTGCGGCATTTTTGTGGGACATTTTGTATTATCTGGAGGGTGTAAGATTGCCACATTGCAGGAAATAGGCAGAGTGCAAGGCTACACGAGAGCTAGGGTATCATTATTATGTACCTTTTGTATTAATTTAATAGGAAGAGTCCCAGATGTCTCTGGCTTGGCAGAACAGTGTTTGATTTGGCTACATTTCTGCTTTAATGTTCCTGCCTATTTAATAGTATTAACTAAATTGATCATTATCAATTGTAATGCTGAAAATGTTCTCCAATCCCCCAAACACCTCTCTCACCAACACACATCTCACCAACTCTCCATCACAACTTACATTCCTTAACCTCTCACTCTGTCATACAAATACTCACATGCTATGTCACATTGTCAAGTCACAATTTGCACTGTCCAACCCCTGCCACACTCCAAATCATACTCCCAACTCACACCTTACACTCTACAATTCCTCTCGCAATATACAGTCCTTCATTCTTTTGTGCTGCTTCTGCATCTTGCATCCTTTCTCCCATCTTATCGCACTCTTCCCTCATCCTTTTTCCCAATCTGCAGCTCACTGGCTCTTTCTCGCCAACCGCTTCCTCTCTGCTTTCTGGCTCACTGACCACATGCTCCCTCTACTTTCCGTACCTCTGCTCGCTCTCAGATTTCTTGCCCACTGCATCACTGATTCCTCCTCTGATCCACTGCTCTCCCTCTGCTTTCTTGCCTATCACTTCACATCTCACCCATCACTCTCCCTCTCTCTAATAGTGTAACCAATTTTTTTATTTTTTTTAAATGTAGATTTTGACCGAGTTCCTCAAATAATGGGGCATTTAAAAAAAGAACAGAGGATATGCTATTTTTAGACAACCCATTTTTGGAAATGAGCAGGTCACCTTATTCTCAAAGGTGACTGGCGCATTTTCACAGGCTTGAGCTGTAGCGAAAATTGTGCGCTGGCCAGCTGCCTTGAATGGTGTTCTGAGTTGTTTGACCAAAGTGTAATTATTTGCGGCAGAATTGACCGTAGTCAATTTCGCTGTGAATTGATTTGCACTTCAGCCAAACACAAAATGTACCTTTCACCACCACCCCACCCCCTCCCCTACTTAACTGCTTGGTCGCTGCAGCTTCCCCTGCAACCCTGCGGTGTCAGATTGTCCCTCTAACGCGGGTCGGATCCGACACTGCAGGGTCCCTTTTTCGTTATTTTCTTTTTTTTCTGTCCCTGCCTCCAATTTTGAGGAAAAAGGGGAAAACAGTTCTGCAACCACCCTAGACCAAAAATACTGAACATGGGGAGCGGGTGACACCCCCGCAACACATGTTCAGTATTTATAAAAATCGATCGAATAGTACTGGACGAAATAGGTCAAATTGTAACATTCGATAGATTTTTGTCATCAAAATGGGCAGTACTTTGAATAGAATCGCTCTCCCGACCGTGTTCTGCAAGCTCCCAGCGCCTTTCACAGGGACAGGCACTCCAGGTGCCTGCCACTGTAAAATGCGATCCAAAAAATGCATTTTTATCCTGTTTGAGGAACAGAAATGCAAGCGACACAGCAGCGGTTCATACCTTAAAAGAAATGCATGACAGGGTCAGGAAAGACCCTGTCATGCAGTGGCAGCCCCACATCCCGTGCGCGTAGGGTTGCCTACAATTTCTGTACATTTAAAAGTGCATCTTGCTTGGAAATGAGGGATGCGCTTTTAAATTGACAGAAGTGCCACTTTATTTGATCAAGGAGGTGAAAAAGGCCATCCTTGTGGATTGGGCTGCACTTTTTTGGGGCGCAAGTGATGAGATGTGTTACTGCATTTCATTTCTTGTGTACAAAAAAGTTGAGAACCTGGCACCCTGAGTATTATTTTTTTCAAAACAATAATTTTTGCAGATGACTTTAAAAAAAAAAGTTAAACATTTTTTTTTAAAGTTGCTGTTTTTGCCCCAAACTGCCGTTTTTGCTGCATTTTGCGCAAAATGGCCGTTTTCGCAGCATTTTGCGGGATCACAAAATCGCTATAAGCTGGAGGGTCTGAATAATATATACAACTCTATGTGGTAGCACAGTATACTTGTATTCAGTAAAAATGCACCAACTTCTGACCGTTATTACAGTTATTTAAAAGCATAAGAATTACTAAGCATTGTGTAACTTCATAGACATTAATGTAGAAAGGCAGGCAATATTCAGAACATTGGCAGAATAAAGGAATTACTGTGTGAGAATCCCCGCAACCTGCAGGAAAAAGTTAAGGTGTACTTTACTTTGTTTATTATAGCCCAGTCCAAATATGTTCATTAATAGTCTGCTTCTCTTTCTATGGATCCCACTATCCCAAAATACCTGAAGCCACAGGAGAACAGGATCCAAGACGAATCTGGGACCGCTGGATGAATTCTGAGTATGGAAGGTGCTCTTCCTCGTCACAGTACCTTTGGTGCCTTGACAGGCGAAGTGGAGTTTCTTGGCTCCCGCTTGGAAGGAGTCACTGCTAGGATGTCAGTGTCCATTAATAGTCTGCTTCTCTTTCTATGGATCCCACTATCCCAAAGTACCTGAAGCCACAGGAGAACAGGATCCAAGACGAATCTGGGACCGCTGGATGAATTCCGAGTATGGAAGGTGCTCTTCCTCGTCACAGTACCTTTGGTGCCTTGACAGGCGAAGTGGAGTTTCTTGGCTCCCGCTTGGAAGGAGTCACTGCTAGGATGTCAGTGTCCAGCAGAAGATGGGAACCAAGCAGTGTCGGAAAGGCATTAATGCAAGTCTATCGTGGTCTCCATTGTTGGGTTGCTACTCCAGCTGTGGACGTCCCACAAAGAGGACAATTGCTGTGGACATCGCCAAGTCTTGGCTGAAGAAGAGAAGTCCTTTGGTCGTTGATGACGTTCGGTGGCGACGGATACAGTGGCAGTAGCAGGTTTTGCTATTTCGCGGTTGACCACCTTTCGGTTGTTCAGTGCTGCAGTTGCACCACGGATGACAGAGTGGCTTCTGCTGACTTGGACTTGACCACTGGACTGCACTGCGGACCCTCACCAAGCCTGGACCCTCAGGATGCTTTCTTCATGAATTGATGGCATGAAACCTACCGGCGGACAATCCTCTGCAAGCAGTGACCATGGACCTTCTCTGGCGTGGGAAAGTGGACAGATGTTAATGGCAGCAGTGCCCCTTGAAGGATTCTTCAGTTATTTGGAACTTTGGCAACTGTGGGTGTCTGGCAGCACTATGCCAGGGTACCCCCTCTTCCGGGTGATACTCAGCAGCTTGGCTTCCAGCGGTCACGAACACTCCTCCGGACTCTGGGTGACACAGATGGACTTCTTGGCTTCAGGATGTCCAGGCACTCCTCTTTTGAACCCACGAAGATTCCGTCTGTGGATCGCAGCCACACAGGACTCGCATCCAGGACACTTTGGGTGAAGAGCAGCAGTTGCACGATGTTCCCTCCTAGCTACGGGAAGAGGTCTCCTATCCAAGTCATTTCTGGTTCAGTCCTTGAGTCAGCAAAGCAGCCTTTGAATTACTTGAAAAATTTCAGCCACAGACTTCTTCCTCCAGCTGGACCTAGGCTACAAACTTAAGATGAATTCAGCTTCTTTCTTTAAGTTTCTTGTTTCAGCTTCTGACAAGGAAGCAAGTGTGAGGTCCCCTGTTATACAGAACACTCCCCATTCACTCAAGCTGGGTCAGGCTCAGCCAGCCAATCGCACACAAGTGCATTCATGCAGGTAGCTTCCGATCAGGCTCATGGGCATTCAGGCCATTCACCCAAAACCAGACACCCACAACACAGGATGTGGATTTAGGGCAACTCCCCAGCCCCTCAGAGCACTTCCTTGCATTCACTCCAGTTTGTCAGGGCTGGCTCAGCCATTGTGTGTCACACCCTAAACCAGACACCCACAACACAGAATATGATTTAACTCCATACTCCATTCATACAGGCTCCACCCACAACAAGCAGTCCCTGGGAAGGCGCCAACCAGTCTGGCAGGAGGTAGACCCAGAGCCATATATGATCCTTCCACCCGACAGCCATTCAGGGGAAGGGAACTGAGCCAGGGCTTCTCAGGCCTTTCAGAAACAAGGGGTAAGGACAAAATAAACCAAGAGGCTCCAGTGGCCATTTTGCCTTTGCGTAGGAATCCATTGATGCCTATGTCAGGGCCTGGGTATCCAAAGTAAGGAGAATACCCAGAGCCACTGTCAAATAAGCATGCAGCTGCCGCCATCCCATACCCTGTTTTTTGGGCAACACACGTGCCCAAAAACATATGCTAGTGTTGCAAAGGAGTACCCCTACCCATGGATGCCCTAAGGGTAGCTTATGGGTACTTTTCACCAAAAGGTACAAAAATGAAGGGCTCTACTGTCAGTGGTCCAAACTGGACTCCCGTGCAGAAAGACGCACAGAAAATGCCAACAGAGAAGTGGCAGGACAAGGACGAGATGGCCCTGTCCCTCCAAAAGCTTTTCCGGCATCACAGTAACATTGTCGGTTTTCACAACCTTGGCATAAAACATAAATCTCTCTTTCACTCTGTTTTACATGGGGGGTGAGCCCGTTCAGTCCTCTCAGGTTCTCGGACCTTTGACAGCTTTTCCAGCCTATGAATAAAGTATTTGTATGTCTTTTGCTCTGTTTGGCATAGGGTGTCAGCTCTCAAGCTCTCGTACCTTTGTCAGCTTTCCCAACCGTGTTTTTGTGATACTCTGGGCCCGTAACCTCATTGGGTTTTTTCGATCTGGGAAACCAAAGTTCATTGCCTCCAGCAGCGTTCTTAGTTCGGGAGTGTTCACTTCCCGGGTGCTGTTTGGATCGGTGGCAAATACTCTTGCCATATGGTACTCGCGTACCCGGGCCCCTTCGTCCTACTGGTCTCTGCATCGGTTGCTGGGTGCCAGGCCCACCACTGCTCTCCCATGGTTGCCCCAGTAGCTTAAACAGTTGTGCTTCTGTCTCCGTCTTTCCCAACCTGAGCCTCTCGCTCGGTCAGGACGACCGCCCTTCAGCCTCAAACTAGCAATCCTTTCCTACTCCATGCCACTGCTGGTTCCATGGCTCAGTGTGGCTCTGCCCCTCCAGGACAACTTCTCTCCAGAGGCTAGCCTCTGTGTAAGGATTTCCCTCCTCCCTCAGTACGAATCTCTTTGGTTGGCCCTCTGATCAAAGGTACGTCATCAGCAACAAAATAAACGTGTCTGTCTTCGGTTATGGCATTCAGATGACGCTGAGCATTACCTAAAGCCACACGAGTGAAAAAAGGGTCCTTGCTGGTCATGGGCACAACGTGAGATACCAAAGTCTTTCCAGCACCCACATATGCAGAAACTGCATTTTGGACTGGGAGTTCCTGATCAGAATGGAAGTCTCTTGCTTAGTGGGCTCACCTCCCTAGCCTCTAATGGGGTGCCTCCGCTCTGGGGAGAAGGGACAAATTGTCCAGATTCATCAGTCAATTAACAATATTGTGCTCCAGCCAGGGTAACTGACTGCATTTCTTGACTTGAGCTACTAACATTTTGTAAATTCCTGTGTTCACAGCTTTGACCTCCCTCTCGGACTTCAGTTAAATATATAAAACCATCACAAGGTTGTCGCACTCAAACTAACCCATAAATGGAAAGGTTATCGAGACATATTATGCAATTTTATTTATTCAAGAATACTTCCCCTGTATTTTAAATGCAAAGCTACAGCACCCATTTCAGTTTGATGGAATGACCTGCAACCACCCCTTTATAAGCCATTGCACACACACTCGCCATATGAGGGCGAATTTAGTCATGCGTCATGATATCTGTTATTTAGCACATATGTTGCTGGTGACTGTCGAATCTAGGTAGCCCTGATCTATGCATTTTTGCCATTGCTGGTGACTGTCGAATCTAGGTAGCCCTGTTCTATGCATTTTTGCCATTGCTGGTGACTGCCGAATCTAGATAGCTTTGATCTATGCGTTGAGACTGATAAATATTGCCGCCCTTTGTGACTTAGCCCATCTTGTGTACTACTAAAATTGCCCTTATATACACATTCTGTACCCTGCTCAGGACTCTCCTAACCATTGCCATAACAATGACCCTGAATAACTCCATACCCTGCAACCTGCAAGATAGAAACTCACGATTTAGAGCGAGACTGCCTCGCCTCTATGACATCAAAAACAAAAGAACTAGACCAGCTGGCCTTACGCCTACTTCAATTACGCCTGATTCTGACTCTCTTGCACCGATGGCAGGAAGGCACCATAAAACACAGACGGACTCCCCCTATGAACAAAATAGGCCCTACACTCCCAAACCTAGACCCACCAAAGAAAAAACGACAACTCCCACCCTATCAGGAGCACTCATCAACGCGAGGTCCCTTATAGCCCATAACTCTGAAATTGCCGATATACTTGCCATGGATAACGTAGACCTCTTCACTATTACTGAGACATGGCTCCATGACACCGCAGGTCCCGCACTCATGACTGCCATACCTGACAATTATAATATACTAAGAGTTGATCGGCCCAATTCCAGGGGAGAGGGCCTAGCCATCATCACCAAAACCAAGTTAGACGCAAGACTCGCCCCTCACCCGGAAATCACATCCTGCAAACTCCTTTTGGCCAAAATACCCATTTCCAATAATAGCACTCTAACTGTACTACTGCTGTACAGACCACAAGGTCCTTTAGGCAACTTTGAGGAGGACTTATCTAGCCTCTTTACCAACCACATCAAAGAATCCACCCAACTCCTCCTACTAGGAGATTTCAATCTGGGATTCAATGATAACGAGGACAAACAAGCCCATTCCATTCAATCCATACTAGCTGATCACGGCCTCAGCCAGAAAGTCCTAGCCCCTACACACATAAAAGGACAGACTTTAGATTGGATAGCTAACCGAAACTATGATATCACCATCTCTAATATCTTACCTCAAACCTGGACCGACCACCACCTCATCTGCTTCTCCTCAACCATTGAGCATCCTAAACCAAACAACCAGGAAATAATACCATCTATGCCAACTAGAAGTAAAAAAAGAAATCCCATCCGAAAAACTACTCCCACTCCTCCTGCCAGCTCTCATCACTAATGATATCAACCATGACCCTAATGTACTAGTTCAGACATTCAACAGTGCCATGTCCATAGCTCTGGATACTATTGCCCCGACCAAACTACGCAAAAGCAAACGAGAATCCCACCTCAACTCGTGGTTCTCCCCGCACCTTAAGGAATTACGAATCCAAAAACGTAAACTCCAAGCCATCTGGAGGCACACCACACACCCTCGGCAGATAACAAAACCCTTCATGATAACCACGCCAATAAATACAAGAAGGAAATTATCCAAACCAAAAAATCCTCGTTTAACAAGAGGATCAGTAAGGCTAAGTCCAACTCGAAAGAACTCTTCACTATCCTCAGGGAAATGGAAAATCCTATTGCTCCTGTAGACAATGTCCCCAAGGACAAACATTGGTGCGCTAGCATCCAAAATGCCTTGGCAAATAAAATTGTCACCCTCCAAACTGAAATTGCTAAGAAGAACGCCGCCCTGAGCCCGACTAAAACCCATACCTCACACCAAACTGACGCACCCAGTTCAGCCACCCAAAGTAGCCATGAACCCTTCAGATTCACCAAAATTTTCATATTGGAAACTGAAAAGGTGATCCTATCACTACAGCCCTCTAACTGCCAAGGCGACAGTTGCCCAGCACAAGTTATTAAGCACACAGCAAGCCTTGCTTAAAAAACAGACCCTTGACCCAGCTATCCCTACCGACTATAGGCCCATCACTATGGTCCCATTTCTCCTTAAAATCATAGATAGTTTTGGATCTGGAGGTAGGCTACTCTATCTGGAGACGTACCAACTACCAGGATCTCGCCAATCCGGATTCAGACCACTTCATGGTACCGAAATGGCACTCGACCTTAAGACACAAATCGACAAGTTGAAGGATAAAGGTAAAACAGCTATGCTCCTACTCCTTTACCTATCAGTGGCCTTTGATTTGGTGGACCATGCAGTGTTATGCAACCACTTAGCGTCTGGCGCCCACTTCTCAAGTGAAGCTATAGACTGGGTACAATCCTTCCTAGCCAACCGTACGATGAGTGTTCTCCCCTTTAGCATCAGCGGACCCAACTCAAATCACCTGTTGCTTCCCACAAGGTTCATGTGTCTCTTCCACCATGTACAATATCTTCACTAAGCCACTCTTCGACAAACTTGATAGACTGGGGGTAACCTATACTAATTATGCGGATGACACGCAGATCCTCATACCACTTTCTGGCAACATTGTATATTGTAAACAAGAGCTACCTCCTCATTCAGGCATGGATAACCTCCCACGGCCTCTTCCTGAATGATGACAAAACAGAGATACTGATCATGGGCTCCGACTCCAACCTCAAAAAACTTAATCCTAACTACCGTGCCTTCAACACAGACGGCAACATAATTAAAGTAGCAACCGAGGTTAAAAACATTAGGTTTCTACCTCGACTCCACTCTAACCCTTAAAAAAACAAGCTAATGCCCTTGCCTCCTCCACAGCTTACACCTGCAAATTAATTAGATCCTGTAAGACCCTACCTTTCCACAACTAATTGTATCACACTAGCCAATGCCCTAGTAATGTCTAAATTAGACTATTGTAACACCCTCTATGCGGGTGCCAGTAAAACAGTCATAAACAAATTGCAAATACTCCAGAACAATGCGCTGAGAGCAGCCCTGGACATACCCCGTAGAGCCCATATTTCCAACATTAGGAAAGACTACCAGTGGTTAAAAATCAGCGATAGTCCTTATCAAGACGCTATCCCTCACCTACAAAGCCCTGAATAACACCGCGCCCCCTTACATTGTGGCTAGACTGACCAGAAAAACCACTACTTAACATACTAGAGCTTCTAACCACTTACTACTTGAAACACCCAGATTTAGACTATACAAAGCGGGTGGAGTAAGCTTTCCTGTTAAAGATGCTCATGCCTGGAATGCATTACCCTCTGCACTGAAAGCTAATCTACCTTACACCAGATTCAGATGCAATGTGAAAAGTTGGCTTTGGACTAATGACGACTCAAACTCAGTGGTGAGGCGCTAAATCGGGAGCTACTACCACCTTTCGGCCCTGTTACCCTATAACAGTCCTTCTTACACCTTGTATTCTTGTATCGCTGCTTATGTTCTGTATGTTTCCTATGCATGTAACTCAAGCTTAAGTATTCTTGTATCTGCTGCGCCCGGCTAACCCTGGCTTTGGAGCGCATTATCAAATAATAACCTAAACTAAAAGCGAGTGCCTGGATAATGCCAATAAGACACTGTATTTCTGTGGCATGTGAAATCTAGACCACTGATAAGGCTCCTCTAATGTAAGTTTACAGTCTGTCAAACACTAGAGATGTAAGATACAATTTACGGGGGCCATATTGAAATAAAAAATGGCCATTGGTCTTCTTAGCGATATGCCAAACATCCCAAATGTTGCAAAAATGTTCACAGGGTTGGATCCCTTCTGCTGCATTTGTACTGCTGTTCTCCTCCTCCTAGCACTTTCGTGTCCCAACACTCTTCAGGGAGGCTGTGTTGCCTTTCTTTTCAGGTGAATCCAATTAAGTTGCTAATGCAGTCTGTAAGGATTATGGGAGCTGTAGTGAAATCATTTGTTCAATTCAGGTGACCAAGGAAAGACTCCCAGCAGTACAAATGCAGCAGAAGGGATCCAACCCTGTGAACATTCTTTCAACATTTGGGATCTAGCCCAGTGAATTGGACACTTTGGGAATTAACCCAGTTATTCTTTTTCTTTCTTCAGGTAGTATATTGGCCAGGATTTGGAGTGCGTGCCTCACTCCCCTTTGTTATTATATACAGTAAGGATTACTAATAGGGGCAATATGTTTTACAACCATCAGATCCTCTTTTCCATTGTATGAAAAACAATAGTAAAATACATTCCAGTGGTACCTTCATAAGTAAAAATTCATATAGCTCCACTAAATCATGTAGAGATGAGAAAAGCATATTGCATATCTTCATTTCAAACAGTTAATATGCTTCTCTTTTTAATCGTGTCAAATAATTTTTTACATAAGTGAATTTGTACCTTTTTAAAGATGTTAAACGATTGCCACGTTGGAATTCAAAATGGCATCGTTTATCTTGATAGGCCATACCTCATGAAAAGCAAGCTTTTACTATGTATTACAACCATCAGCTCCTCTATTCCATTATATGAAAAATCAAATGCATTACTGTAGTGTATTAATTCAAAATGCACGTGTCTCCAGTGTGTTACTCAGAAATAAAATCACAATAAAATGGCACAATTCATGTTGTCCCCGTGCCAATCGTTATTGTGCTGCACTCTGTAGTATTTTACATACAACACAAATCTTCATAGTCGTGCATCAGTGAATTCATATATTCAGAAAAGTTTCCTTACAACACATTAATAAATGGCATACTGCATTGGCTTGAGTACATTTCAAGACACTAGACATCGGAGCCCGATGAGGGCAGTCAAACCTAGCTGCTGGTACATCCCAAATCTGTGGTGTAACAGCTAATAGGAGTTTTACTTGCGCTGTTTCATCACTAAATTTATTAAGGCTAACTAGTCATATTATATATTGTTCCTTTCAATACAGATATTGAGCCTGTGCGCCAGTGTCGAGACAATATATTCATTGCGGTTCAACTCTACTTAATCAATATTACCTCCCCTTATATTTGTATTTATTTTATTTATAGAGCACTTTTGCCAAAGCGCTTAAACAATTTCAAAATGAGAGGTATGGAAAACATGAGCAACCGAGATTAAGCATGAGTAAGGGATTGAAGCAAATGAGCCTTAAACAGAATCTGAAAGATGTGGAAAGTAGAGCAAGAGCGAATATGTAAAGGAAGGGTGTTCCAGTGTTTGTGTGCAAGAAGTGTAAAAGAATGAAAATGAGGCGCAGGGTGGCTTGGGGACAGAAAGAAGAAAGCAGGATTGGGAAAGAAGAGAATGAGCCGGGGCTTGGATGAGTGTACACCTGTTGTGAATTCAAGATAGTTTTCAGTGCACCCTTTTCTTATATAATGTTCCAGTAATGGTTTGTCAGCCACCCTATTTCTGGTGCATGACCTATGCTCAAATTATTTGTTTCACCAGTTTTGTTTTTTCGACATACTATCGGTTACAGGGGCATCGAATGACGCATATTACATTTCAGCTAGCACTGTTGGTGTGATGATGAAGGGCTCAATGTATATTTCCATATTCAAAAACCTTTGTGGTCTTGGTGAACCTGCACACCACACAAGAACCGCATTCGTAATGTCCCTGTATTGGTGGCAAGCCCAATGCTGTTGTAATATGTGTGTTAACCCTAGTGTTTTTGTCTTTCTCGATCCATTTTATTTCTCAAATTTGACAGCTTTTTATAGACCAGCAACGACCTGGATGTCAACCTGTTCCGATTTAGATTCCCGTTTTTCCGAATAATTCTTTGGATGCAATGACTAATTCGGCTAAACATTGTGACGCACACACAAATCTATTCATTTCTGATGTCTCTTTCAGTGCAAGAAGTGTCTTTCGATCCACATTCCATGCCCCCTTTTTTGCTTGTTTACACTCCTTGTTTAGGGGAGCCTCTCACCTGCAGGCATTGCTGTTGGACCTGAGCATGTTTTTCATAATCCTCGCTTAATGTGAGATTTTAACTGATCCTTAAACATTGTTTGAATGTAAATTATCCTGGAGACCCCTGGGATGGAAGTTCTTGTAGTGTAGTAAACTGTTTCTGCCCGTTGGTTTTTCGCAATAGCTCAGTGCACAATAGTACATATTTAAAATAAATATATAAGCCTTGTATTGTTTGAAGGAATTGTGAATTTCAAATACGAGTCTTTACAGTTGATTCATTGGAAGAATTCATTCAAAGAGGATGGTTCCCTGTTCCATATGAACAATATATTGTCTATAAAACAACACCAAAATGTAATCTGTGTACTGTTGGGATTTTGCCTTACATCATAAATGTGTGTCTTCTCACATTTTTCCATGTAAAGATTGGCTAAACTAGGAGCAAAGGTAGCCCCATACTAGTGCCATGTTGCTTCTTGCGCCGTTGTTGTTTATGAAGAAAATAATTCTTTAGTTAATCTGGCATGTGGGGACACTGAGGTAAAGGATATTGATTAAGGTAGTCGGTAATCCCCTTCAAACTCTTGTTGAGGGGTATGTGTATGTAGTGCTTCCACATCCAAGGATACACGTATACCTGATGGTAGCACCACCATCTTTTCAACCATTGTAATATCTTTTGAGTCCTTCCTTCACAAATGATGAGGGCATGACTTCAGTGAAAGGCTTAATGAAGTGATCCACATATAACAATAATGGTCCCAATATGGATCCGAACGCTGCCACAATGGGAGTCCCGGCGAGATTTTCTATATTCTTGTGGATTTTTGGAAGAGTATCGAATGCAAGTATAATTGGCCTTTCTTTCATCCTCGCTAATCCAGCCTTGATAAATAGCTTGTTCTGTTGTCGTATTTCATTAGTTAATCTTGCTGTGCGATCACTAGTGTGTCTCCCATATGCCTGGTCATCTGATGAGGGCCTAAGACATTCATTCTCATAATCTCTTGTAATCATAATAACTATGCCACTTCCTGTATCGGCGTGTTGTATGGTTAAAGACTGATAAGCAATGTATTTTTTTATTTTTGCTTTTCTCTCTGCTGATGACAGGTTATCTGCTCTATGATTTCTCTGACATATGAATTTCTCTGAATGCTTATCTCTAAACGACCCATTTTCAATGGTAACCATTTGTGGCAGAATAATATGAGAGGAGGGGTACATTTTGAACGTGGCTTCAATCCAGTGATATTTTCAACATCTTCATTATAAGCAATATTAGATTGACTACTTACTTTCTTCTGTATATGTTTTGCTAAATCTCCCTCGCCGGTGAGACCCCCAGCACTTTTTGCTGGACTTGTGTATTACCTTTCTATGTTCCTGAGTGAGTGGGAATCTTTTTACCCACTCACCCTTTGTTTTACTCTTTATACGGGTGTCCTTTTTCTCTCCATACTTTATTATCGGAGTTATATTTTCATATAACTTTTTGAGCATCTGCATTTTCCAATTGCAGCTCACAGCACATTCTGTGTAGTTTTGCTGGCGTGCCCTTAGGGCTGCCCTTTTATTTTCTCTTGGTTTCCTTGTGTGAACTAATGGTGCCAAGGGTAGAAGGATACTTTTGAATCTTTCTACAATCCCCATAGTGAGATCAGCACACCCCACCTTATGGGGAGTACTGAGACTGTTGCTGTAACATTTCTGTTACAGTTACTTACCTTGCAAAACACATGTTCTCAAGGGTAGAGAGAGATCATGTTACCCTCTCTACATTTTATATTGTGAGTCCAGCACACCCCACCTTATGTGGAGTGCTGGGCGGTTGAGGGGGGTTACTCTGTATCCCCTTTTTTCACTGCTCCTGTAACATTTATGTTACAGTAACAAGCTTACTATTATGGACGGTGTCAGTGGGCGTGTTCTACTGATTTTTTTGTGATTTTTACTCGCAGACGGCAAACCAGCCGCAGTAATGCACAGAAGGGTCACCATTCATCTAGAATGGTGGCTTATTTCTTTTTTCGACAATTTTAGTGTGCGTGTTCTTTCTTGGTCCTCCTTTGCCGTCCTGGGAGGGGGAGGTCCTGGTTTGATTTTTGTCTTTGGCGGGAACCCTTTGAGTAGCCCGCTGAGGTTCCAGAATATCTGTGAAGACAGGAAATTAAGGTTTAGTCCTATACTCTTCCGCCCTTTGTCTTCTGGCAGGCCTACCTGGAACCAGTCCTAACTGGGAGGGTGGCTGTCTTGAAAGGATAACCACCCCCCAAGGTTTGAACGTAGCATGTGTGCTCATTGGCTGGTTTCCTAGGTAAAGAGCCTGGATCTGGAAGCAAAAGACAAGTCGACCACTGGAGCTGAATCTGAAGAAGAAAAGACGGCTGCTGCAGATTCTAGCGACCGCAGATGCCTGCTGTGGAACTGCTGCCTGTGCTGACCCCTTAATCCATGCAACAGAAGAGTCACGAAGAAGACAACTCCGACCCTCAGACTGGTAGGACCAATCAGCCTCAGGAAGACCTGCATTTCCAGCTATACCACGACTAGCTGTGACCTTCCTAGACTGCAAACCGTCAATACTCCAAGACCTTGAGGTTGAGTGCTGTGCAACATCTTCCCGTGAACACATCTCGCTGAAACTTCAGTGGACTCTTGTTGGACCTCCCAGAAGCAAGGTTCTACTGAAGTCCCCTCACCAGAGTGCTGGACTAAGGTGGGCAAATTGATCAGACGACAACCGTTACACATTTAGTACTTTGAAAAGGGTGCCAAATGCACAGAACCGCGAGAAGTACTGAAGAATTCTTTGTTGGGAGCCTTTTCTGTCGACTGCTGCTGCAAGTTCCCATGCAGTGTCCTTTCTTTCGTTACCACGGCCAAGAATCCAGAGACCGAGTCCTGTGCTACTGCATCGTGAAGGTATCCGTCTGTAAACTCTTCTTCACTGCTGAGGTACTGTGTGGCTGAGGGTAATACTCACCTAAAGTCTTGTGTCGCTCCTGTGTGGCCAAGGTGGTGATTTGTGTAGTTGGGAGTTCGCCCATACCGTTTGCCCTGGCCTATTGCTCAAACGCATCTAGGGAGCCTTCTAAGAAGTCCCTGAACACTTTCGACAAACTCTAAAATCTGTACTTACTTGTACAAAAAATCCTCTGTAACTCCTGACTTGCCTACCGGACCACCAGTGTCCCCTTTAAATCTCTGAGATCACTCATGCCTTACAATAAGGCAGGACTTCTAAAGTATAAGGCCTCTGACAAAAAAAATAGAAAAAGTGTTGCAAAGTACTTACTTGCTATGTGTTAGTGCTGTAACTGGTTATATCTGAAATAGAATACATTACAAAGTGTTACAAAGTTCTTACATGTGAATTGCTTATTGCCATTCTGAAAATTATTCAAAGTGATTTACTTACCTTAGAGTTGTGTTCCACTATTCTGAAAAGTAACATTGGTTCCTGAAACAGAAAAAGTGTAAGAGTTTATTACTAATAGGGTTTTACTCAACCTGATTAGCATAATGCCATTCTAAATGTGTAATACTTTGTTCTTAGTGCTCTTTGAAGTGCATATTGCCATTCTGAAAAGTAATTATAAGTTATTGCTTACCTTTGAATTGTTTCCACTATTCTAAAAAGTAATATGGGTGTAACTGTATCTTTCTTGAAAGGGGTAGTTACATATGTTGCAAGGTACTTACTTGTATCATTGTTGGTATAACTATATTATTCCTGAAACTGAATAAGTAACATTGTTTACTACCATTAGGGTCTGCTTACCTTGAATTGCATACTGTCACTAAAAGTCCACTAATTTGGTTTTACTCCCCTTGAATAGCATACTGCCATTCTAAATGTGCAACACTAGGTTTTACTCACCTTGAACTGCATACTACGTGTTAGGGGATTTTTCCTAAAGTCCACTTTGGGGTGAGACTTCCTAAAACTATCCCAATTGTTTATAGAACCCCAACTTTTAATATCAGTCTGTACTACTCATGGAACCTTGGTCGAGTGGCAGGGCAGTCAGACTTATGAGGAAGATGTGAACTGCAGGTAAGTACAAAGTACACTGAACCCAGTTAGTAATGCAATTCAAAGAAACACTTATACCAATAAATGTATATAAAATATATATTTATTATATGTACACGAGATGTTTTAAAATACTTGGCACATATAACCTAAACACATAAGATTACTTTTAGATACTTTTCAAAGACCACTGCTTAGTTTGTAGTTACCCATGGTTACAATTGTTACAGTTTGACAGTAATGACAGTTATACCGTATTATCGGTAATACCACACACTGGCGATCAGACAAAGATATACAGTAATTCTCTAGTTAGCAAAACCACATAAGATCATATCTTTTGGGAAGGAACACAGTTGATTAGTCACAGTAGCAGAGCTTAAGGTTTTAGAGGTGGTTTCAGAGCCAACAAACTCTTTTTAAGTCCAATTAGCTAGCAGCAAAAGTCAGTTCGAAGAGGGCTTAAGGTCTTATGAAGAAGGGCAAATGTTCCTTGGGATACTTCTAGTCCCTAGTTCAAAATGCTTGAAGAATAACACAACATCGGAGACCCTGTTAAAGGACTGGCAAAAGGAGCACAAGCTGGCAGCTTGGGTCAGAGGTAAGAGTGGACAACATAGACACCTCTATGTGCACACCAACACTCTGGAGCGACTTCTTTGATTAAGGTAAGCAATACCTTTTCTCCCCACAGTACCCTAGGTTTGAACAAATGTTTGTGGCTGGATTTTCCTCGATGTAGTAGCGCTGGATGTGACCTCCGGATTCCTTGGTCTGGTGACGAAAGGAAGGACAATGGGCGGGATCTCTCAAGAGCCTCGAGGGAGGACCTCTGGCACAGATTTCTTCAGCTTATCTGGTCAGTCTGTAGTTTTGGCACCTTTTCTGCAGCACCATCAAAGGACACGAATCGCCAGGTCAACCTTCTTCGATTCCTAGAGTCCAGCACTCTGGTGAGGGAACTTGGATGAGTCGGATTGTGTCCCTTGAGGTTCACCAGGAGTACAGCAAAGAATTGGACGCATTCAGCCTTTCTAAGACAAAGCACTTCAATTCGGTCAGAGGTCTCATGGTATTCGCGGTCGTCAGCTCTGGAGAGGCACAGCTCCTCGGGAGATGGCTCAGATTGTAGTTTGTCCCAGAACTGGTTGTTCCCACCAGTCAAAGGGAAGAAGTCGTCCTGTTCGGAGTTCCTCTGTCACATAGAAAACGGTGTCAGGACAGCAGTGGTCTCTTCACGGTGTTGCAAAGGGACTGCAGTCGCTTCTAGCCACCTTCTTCGGCTACTTCAGTTTTCAGTAGTCGATTTGTCTTTCACCTCAGGAAACTACTTTTATTCAGTTTTAGCACACACACCTCTGCAATCTCTCAGCAGTTTACAGAAAGGGGCAGGTGGCTGTCCAATTGGGACATCCAGGCCCCCACTGGGAGCCGTTTCCATTCAGGCACTCAGGCAGACAAAGAGCAGGGGATGGAAAAAGTCTTGCCCAGGCACACTGGAGCCTAGGCAGGGACACCCAAGGGTCCCCGCCAAAGACGCACACAGACCTCCCCCTCCCAGAATGGTAGAAGGACGGACCACGCTAGAAATGTCGAAAAAAGAAAGGAGCCACCAAGTTTAGTACTTAGTGAGCCTATTGTGCACAACCGAGACTGTGAACAAAAATAACACAATAGTTCGTAGAACACGTCCACTGCCACCAGCCATAACTAGATGGTTGTCAATGTGGCTAAAAAGGCACAGGAGCAGAGCGAAGGGGGATACTAAGTATCTCCTTGCCACTCCACATAAGGTGGTGTGTGTGCCAATCTCTCAGAATATATGGTTTTAGAAGAAATGCAAAGTAAAACTCTATCCTTAAGAACTGTAAAAAGTATAGCTAAAGAAAGTATCTCAAAGGGGAACCCAAAGGGTTCCCAGCAACACTGCCCATATGGAGCTGTGTGCTGCATAAGTAAAATACAGATGCCTTAAAAGAGATGTGTAGGAAAGTATACTCGATAGTACAGGTAAAACGGAGAGAACAGAGTTCCAAAAGACAGAGTGAATAAGAATGAATGAGTGGAAAAAGGCCCCACTCATTCAGGAAAGAAGGGAAAAAGTCCAGAAGTCAAGAAAGAAGTGCTGGGGGTCTCGCTAGGAGAGAAGATGAAGCATAAACATGATACATCTCCCTAACACTACTATTCTAAATAAGGTTCATACTTTGGTTTACATACCATAAGTATTGTGTTGGTTTTTATTATTGTTTGACTTATAATAGTACTTACCTTTCTAAAGAATTGCCTTTGCCTATGTATATACAAAGAAGCATTATTTTCACACAACATGAGTGTGTGATTTTTTTTTTGTTTTTTTTTGCTCACATGTATGCTACAACTTCTTTGTACAGCCCTCTCTCCATCCTAAAATGAGCCTGGCTGCTCTGGCCTTGCTACCAAAATATCAGGTGGTACAGCCTTATACTAAGAGTTGGAGTTTCTGTATTGCCCAAGGTATGGTTTATAAAGTCCCTTTGGATGGACTTTAGAAAAACTGGTCATAATGTATTCGATCAAACTGAAACGGGTGATGGAGCATTGCATTTTAAATACCAGGGAAGGTATGTTTTCAAACCATTCACTCCATAATGTCTTAATGTTTCCATTTATGGGTTAGTTTGAGTGTGACAAGATTGTTATGGTTTTGTCGGAGAGGGAGTTGAAAGCTGTGAACACAGTGGTAACGTATTAGTGCTTAACTCCAGAAATGTGGCCAGTTACTGTAGCTGGAGCACAATAATGTTCATTGACTTATACACATATATTTTATATTTAAGCAAGAATGATAGATTAATTACATCAGTAAAATAAGAGAGCCCAATGAGTATTTTAATTGAGGCAATATGTTCTGAATAAGCTCACTAAGAAGTGGATTTTTAATTTGCATTCACAGGAAAAAAATATGCATTTGCACACATGGGAATACGTTTATTGTGGCTGAAATATGTTTTGTCCTGATGAAGGTCCCCAATAATCAGAGCCAGATGACAATAAGCATAGAGAGGACCAAAACGTGTGTCGACATACCACAAATGTATGCCATTTGGATACTGACAATCTTTTTGATCAAGGGATTGAACTACATTTTGGCTTGTGGCTAGGTTGTGAGAGACGCTACAATTTTATAAATGCATGCACAATGATGGTATATTGTTCTAGCCAATGGATTTAGAAAAATTGTTGTTAAAACTTTTTTTTATGCAATTGTTGAATAAATGGTTGTTTATAAATAAATGAGGTGTGCAGGTGATAATCGCCATTTTGGAACTGATTCTTTAGAGAGTTGTCTTTTTATTGATTTCCCATAGGGTAATGATTAGTTCATTAGAAATAATATCCGAATCGTGACATTTTTGTTTATGGTCTATGGGTTCTGGGGTGTCAAGACAGGATACCAGGCACCTCATTTTTTCATTCATCTTTATTCCAAAATATACACAAATTCAAATAACATTAATAAAATGGTATGTCTAGATCCCCTTCCTAACCTCTATCCCTCAGCCCGCCAAAGTTAAAACCACATCCAACCCTCTAACTCCTTCTGTAGCTCGAAGCTCACGTAAACTCACTAGAGACAACATCCTTCCCCTACTTAACACCCCAGACATCCAGCCCCTGTTTGTGTCCAACCCCAATGCATTAGTGGCGACATATACCACAATCCTTTCAAAAGCTGTGAATACCTTTGCACCCCTAACCCAGTCAAATCCAAGTTTAGACATTGGAACTCCTGGTTTACACTGGACCTCATCGAACTCCGTACTCTCAAACTACATTCCCAGCTCGCTTGGCTGAAGGACCCTACTGATTCTCTGAAAAATGAGTTCAGTGAAATATCAAAACAATACAAGGCAGCCACTATTGCAGAAAAATCTAATTCCTTCAACACTAGAATCAGCATGGCCGCCTCCGATACATACAAAAGAAATCTTTACCATATACAGGGAACTTGCATCCACCACCCCACCTCCCTCGCCAAAGATGCTACGTGGTGCTCTGACGGTCAATCAGCGCTCTTAGGTAAAATGGACACACTGAACCTAAAAGTACTCACAACAAGCCAAATTCAATAATGACCCGACAGCCACAAACCTCAGTTGCACTCCCCCTCCCAGTTCCCTCTACCAATCAATTCTCCTTCAGAGGCTATGCCACCACGCCAAAAGCAACGTTTTAAAGCTAATCCAAAGCTTGAAACTCTAAATGCAAAGGGGATATTTGTTCAGCATCCCTCGTCAAAGACTGTGCTGACGTGCTAGACCCAGTCATCACAGCCTTCATGAACGCATCCTTCTCCAAAAGCACCATGCCAGCCAGCCTCAAAGAAGCTTGGGTCCTCCCCCTCCTGGAAAACCCTCACTGGACCCATCCATTCCATCCAGCCATAGGCCAATTACAACTGTCCCCTTTCTACTAAAGATCTTAGACCGTGCAGCCTACTTGGTGGACAACATAATCATAGGGATGCACCAATCCGGCTTCCGCACAGGACATGGAAAAGAATCTGCTCTTCTCGATCTGAAAAATCAGCTTCATGAGATCAGGGATGAAGGAAACTGTGCCTTGCTGCTCCTCCTAGGCTTTATCTGCAGCATTCGACCTGGTCAACCATCAAATCCTCTGCCAAACCTTACCACCCACGTCAACTTCGCCCCGCATGCTTCTGCTTGCATTGCATCCTTCCTGGAAGGCAGAGTCATGAGTCTTCTCATACAAGGCCAATGCCTCACCCTCCCCCATCACCTGCAGTGTACCTCAAGGGTCCTGCATCGCCCCCACCCTTTACAATATCTTTACCAGGCCACTCTTTATCATCCTAGACTCCCTTTGCGTAGCTTACACCAACTACACCGACGACACACAAATCCTGATCCACTGGATGGCAGCTAATCATCTCTGCCTCAACAGCAACAAGACGGAAATCTTAATCATCAGCACACCCAATGCCTGCAAGTCACTTAACATTCAATACACTTCCTTCCTGATGGACCAGTGTGTGATTCCGGTCTCAACTACAGTAAAGACACTAGGAGCCTATCTTGACGCCTCACTCACCTTGTCCAGACAAGTGAGCGCCATGGCCTCCTCTGCAGTTTATGCCACTAAGGTCCCCAGCGCAGCCAGACCCTTCCTCACCAAAAAACACTCCCTCACCATTGCCCAGGCCATCGTTGGTTCCAAGATCGACTACTGTAACGCCCTGTTCACAGGCACCTCAGTTGGAAATATCCCAAAACTGCAAGTTATACAAAGTAACACTTTGAGAGCAGCCCTTAATATCCCGAAACGAGAACACATCTCCAAAGCTAGAAGAGAGGCTCCTTGGCTGCCCATCCAAGAGCGGATCACCTTAAACCACTTTCCATTGCCCGTAAGTGCCTCCAATACAGCGCCCCCCTACCTCACACAAAGAATCACCAAAGCCCATTCATCAAGGCCCACCAGGAGACCATACACAGACGTCTTGTGCCCAAGGTGAAGAGATGTAAAGCTGGAGGCTCCAGCTTCCCCTACCATGCTGCCAAACTCTGGAATGACCCCCTTCCCTGTGGGCTGTAAAATACTACTGGATCTTCCGCAAAGCCCTCAAAACTCAGCTCTTCTCATAACCCACCCTCCCTACCCATCATGTCAGCAATTCAACCATACTATACCACCATATAGTATGTTCAGTATGACCAATATGTATGAGAATGTTATGTCTCAACGTAACTGTAATATTACCTTTGCTCATCTTTGTCTATGCAACAATTACTTTACTGTATGACTAAGTTTGCCTCCTTGACTTGTACCTGCAACAACGCCTCATTGCCTCCGGTTGTATGTGCGCTTTACAAATGATATAAATAAATACAGCTAATCTGTAATGTTTGTGAAAATTTGCTAGGTATCGTCACTTCTCCCCAAGGGGGAGCCCTTTTCCATGAGGCTAGAGAGGTGCGCCCGCTACCCAGTAGTCCCCCTAGGGGTGGTATAAAGCGGATGTACTCCATAGGGAGGGGGCCATAGGGAGGGACAACCACCCCCCACCCCACTCTGGGGTTAAGGACAAGGACATTGGGTACAACACATTACATAAAATCCCTTCCTGACATCGCTTCACTTCCCCATCCATTTTGAATTGCCAACCACTATATTGATAGTAAACCAATGTATTTCTGTGAGACCAGGAATACAATGAAGATAGAAAGTACTAGGACGAAGAAGAACATTGAAAGCATAAGGATTACTGACGTTCCTGGAACTGAGGCATGAGGAATACCAATGAGCCATTGTCAACAGGTGTTGGCTTTATGCTGAGGCGGAGCAAGCCCCATAAGAAGGAAAGCAAAGGAGGACACCAGGTCTTCGACTTCCTTCCTGGTCGGAGAACCCAGGAGTTTAGAAGTACGTGGTGGACCTGTGGGAAGGGTTCTGCATATGAAGCCGGCAGGAAGCTGAGAAAGTCCATGACTGGTCTTGCGTTGGCAGGACCGAGGCCATCTGCAAATTGGAGAGGCAGCGCACAACCTCCAGGAGGAGGTGAACCGTACATTGCCAAGACTGCAAGAAACCTCAACATGAAGAGCCGCCAGAGATGCAGAAAAGAAGACTGCTGCAGGAAGCGGGACGGAGACTGACCCCATTCCCTGGAGAGACCGGCCCTGTAACATGAAGCACAGGTAGGGACATCGGGGGGAGGGGAGTTAAGAGGTCTCGGCTTCATGCCAGGGTAGTGCTTCAAGGGTCTGGGATGCCAACAGAACTAAAGAATGCATCCAAGGGAATCTTCCTCGTACTAGTGGCAGGGATAAGCCCCCTAACCAGCAAAGAAGTATCTGAGACCCGAATGAAAGAGAAGAGTGCATCCAAGGACATCTTGCTCATACCAGTGGCAGAGGTAAGCCCACTGACCACCAGAGAAGGGTCTGAGACCCAGAGAGAAGTAAGGCTTGACACTTTGTTGATTCTGTGGAAAGGTGCAAAGGCGAAACCCAAGTGAGAAAAGAACTCTCAAACACCAGGAGAAGGGAGCCATTCTCCTGGTGGGGAAACCAAAGCTAGTCATGTATGCTGAAGAGGTGCCAGAGGAAGGGAGTTATTTTCCCTGGCATCGGAAAGAGCCTTTCGATAACAGGAGAAGGGAGCTATTCTCCTGGTAAAAGAAGTTGACTGCACAAATTACTGAAGTTACCAGCCAGGGGAAAGAAGTCATCCCCTGGCATTTATGTTCTAGAGGACATTTTTCAGAACATCATACATGTACCAGGAGAAGGGCATCATTCTATTGTAGAGAGAACTTTCTGTGAGATTGCTACAGGCCGGGGGAAGCGAGTCATTCCCCCTGCCATTGTCTTTACAAGAGAACATTGAGGGACTGCTACCCATACACCAAGAGAAGGGAGTCATTCTCCTGAAGAAAGGCTTTCTGTTGGACAATATTAGTTGGTGTAAGGGTTAGAAGTAGGTTCTGACGCAAGACAATGGATTATCATTTGGCCTGACATTCTGACAGTTCTTTGAGATTTTCATGGGGAGGAAGGATAGCTCAGGGGCAACGCGTTTGTCTTTGAAGCAAGACAATGCAGCGCAACACAGGTTTGAATCCCGATCCCGCTCTGAGCAACCACTCGCTGGTACTAAGCGCATTATAAATGAACAATAAAATAAATGCAATTTTACATTAATAGTCATTTACCACAAACATGCCATTTTTGTGTCGGCTTCCTCCTTCGACACCATTACATGTACCAAATGTTATACTGTTCAGATTGTGATGTCAGACAGAACAATATATTTGGAACTGTATTTCACATGCCAAAGGATACTTGCAATGATCCGAACCTTATGGAATTTTAAGATGTGTGTTGAAGACGAACATTCTTTTCTGTTAAACTAATCCATTTTAAGGTCATTGTGTTATGATTTGTTTTGTGTCTGTAGAGGTTTCATGTTGTTATGCACTGCATAAGCGGTTATGCAATGATACATTGTTATTCACCATCACAGATGACTTAGTTAAGTAGGAAGGGGGGGATCAACGCAGCATTTAAATTAATGACATTATTTGAATTTGTGTATGTTTTGGAATAAATCACTTTTTTGTTGATTAGATTCTAAATCTGTTTGTGCTTTATTTAATATTGAATGGAAATTCAATTATGCTCGGACTGTATTGATACCTCCTTAAGGATGTCCTCTTAAGGTCTGCCCTAAGTGTATAGGTACCACTAATAGGCATATATTCGTTGAGCTATGCGAGTGGAAGCAGGGGACATCTCTGATATGTTTCTTATTTTTTGTTTACAGTATTTGCCTATTATTAGGCCGTGAAAGGGGCTGGAACGCTGCTTATCTGTATGCCCGGGACCACAACATTATGACCTGAACTGACCCTTTAAAATAAATGTTGTTAGGACGGAGGACATTTTTAGATCACAAAAAACTAGCAAATTGTAAGTGCTCATTCCCTGACCACAATGCATTTAACATATTCTCTTTCTACAGTGGAGCCTGGGAGAAACGCTGTGCAGTAATCCATAGGCATAACCCTGATTACTACAAAGGCCTTTTTTCTACTGCTGAATTTGACAGGATTCTAAGGGAGGTAAGACTGGGTTTGTTTCAATGTTTGTTTCCTTCAAAATTCACAATTTAGTTAATACTTTACTGAAATGGTAATTGCTTAAGCAATAGAATGTCCATTTAAATAACTAAGAAATGCAGCACAAACTTCTTTTTTGTCCAAGCTCAAATGTTTAATACAGCCTTTTGTTTGTTACATCTTTCCTGCTTTAATTTGGTTTAGGCTGGCAGGGTACAAGGCATAAATTAGTTTTCAAAAATTGATTAGCAGTGTTTGCTAATTAAAATTGTTTTGATTAGCAAACAGACCCATTTGGTTAGCGATTTTGTACTAATATTGTTAATGTCGCCAGAAATTATTTGTACCCAGGATATGAAATGAGCAAAAATACAGCAGTTTTACGTACCGCTGAAATAAGACATTAGCTAGAGGAGACAGCCCTTGCAAATTCTTTAAAATTCTGCTAGACCTGCAGGTCAGGTAACTTAGTTTCCCTATTCAACCTAAGAGAAATGCACTCGAACCATTGCAATGGAGGACAACACATTTAAAATGCGATTTGTGTACAATGGTGCATTTCACTAGAAACCCGCTTTGTTTGGCACACTACTGCCACCCAGAGGCCAGCCATGCACAGTGAAACTTTTGTTTGACATTTACTCCAAAGTAAATGTTTCATAAGTTTCAAGCATCTCTTGCAAATGCTCCTCACCCTTCATAAAATTTACTCGACAATACGACTGGGCGAAAGGACTTTGCAAGCCACAGTGGAGTGTCTGTAAATGTGAAAGGTTAGCTGCATGAAATGGACACAAATAAATAGATATGATAAAAAAGCTCTGAAAACAGTTTGGCCAGCTGTCTCCTGCAGTTGCTAATATATAATGCAATTATAATCTTTAAGCAAAGCGAGCTCTGAGGGCTAACTACAGTGTTTGATATTGCAATAGATCTGTAGATGTTAAGATTGAATTGAACTATTGATCACTACTTTGCGTAAGCATCTAGTTCACTTTTTGTATTTTATTATCAAAGAGGAAAGAAAGAGACTAAGCAGAGTGGATTGCGTAGCAGGCAGAGAACTGAGCAAACTAGATGAAATATTGTAGTTTGTGGTCATCGCAATTTCAGGATACCTGGTATAAAGCAACTGGTTAATAATATAGAAACTAAGGGAGTATGGGGTCGCTCATGGGTTGAGCACCAGTTCCAAGATGTATGCAACCTGAAGGTTACCGAACTAGGTTTGCCATCAAAAGCACTTAATCATGTGATCATGTACATTTTCAAAAGTGTTCACTCGTCAATATGATGCATCTTCCCCAACAAAATGAAATATAGTTGACACAATGACATTTAGATACACTAACCTAAATTTTATTGTAAAGCATGGAGATGTTGCATTGTTTTAAAGTATCAATACTCTATGCATTATGTAACAACCTACATTTTAGGAATGGAATTACAGGACTGTCTTTTAAAAAAAAAAATATAAAGTTGACACATACTGGTCTTTGCCAGACAGGATATAGAAAGCTTATTAAAAGTACCATCCCAATTATTTCTGGTTTGAAATTATTTGAAAAAGAAAAAGAAATTCTCGTATTAGCACTCCCGCACATGCCTTTGGCACTTAAGATTGGAGGAGATGATTCCTGTGGCACTTTCTCGCCAATCGGATTTGAAGTGAACAGAGAAAAGAGGGGGAAGAGAGGGCAAGAGAGGAATGCAGGCAGGCTGTGCTTTCATTCAAGAGGGCAACTTAAATAGCTATCTTTGCTACACATGTCCATTTGATTAGCAAACTGACAGAATTGCATAGCAAATCGCTATGCAACACTGCTTATTCTAATCCTTGGAGTAATACAAGCAGATCTAGCTGCTCCCAACATCGGTTGCTGTCAAATTGACATTTGCTTTCTTAGTTGTATTATTTTCAGCATGTACTTGTTTATGTTCTTTAATATTGTCATTTCATACTCCTTTATTATAATTCCAGTGTACCTTTAGTACATGAAGGTAGATTTATTGTCAGCTGAATTTATTTTTGTGTGCAGTGGTAGCATGCAGTGCATCCTAGTCCACCAAGCAGAATGTTTAGAATAACTTAATTTGAGTTTGAAAGAATATTTTATGGACCCAATTCTTTTGAGACCCTAGTCCATGGGCACATCCTTCTAACTGGAAACAACGTGAAAGTAACAGTTTGAGTTGCTATTAAGATTTGCTTTTGGATCTGCAAAAATGTTCCCAAATGTTTGATTAAGTTGTGTATGATGGAGGGCCCCCCGTCATGGCCACATCTGGGAGCATAACACTGTGTTGAATGAGCTTATTTCCTGCAGAGAAACTGTAAAAATCTTGAAACATTGATTTATCACCCAAACCCATCATTTATAGACCCTCCTTCGAGTTCTACTAATGTAGAGTGGGTGATCCGACAGTTGGTATGTGTTTAGTCTGCTTGTACAGCTCTCACCTACAGGCCTTACCTCTTGTATATCTCTCGGTGAAGTTGTGAAGAGAGAAGGCCTGTCTGCCCGAGAAGCCACCTCGCATCTCCGAATTAAAACTGAGAGCAGATGGAGCTTCTCCAGAAGCACAACACCCGAGTTGAAGGAGGAAACACCTTACAGGGAGAAAAAAACCTCCTTGGCATTATTCCAAGTTCCGGGTATCCGGTGAGGATAGTGAGTATGTCTTTAGCTTGGAGTTGCTTCAGCAGACCGACAATCCAAGGATTCCGAATTACGACAAGACTCAACGAAATGCCCAGAAGAGGTTGTAGGACCGGTACCACAGGGCAGAAGAAGATACAGTGCGTGGATGACGGTGTAGGAAGGACAGTTAGATTTCCAGGAAATGTAGGCACACCAGAGCGGACCGTGAGCAAAGGCAAAGAAAAGCGGAAAAAGGAATGAAAGCCATGGCGGCACGGAGAGCAAGGTGGAGCAGAGAATAATAGAAGCGCAAGCAACCTAAGTATAGCATTACAACACCACGATTACCTGAGCCTTTTATGAAGCAGTGGCGTTCCTCCAGCTCTGTTCTAATGGCAGCAGCCATCTTGGACGTATGACTTCAAGGCTACGTGAGATTGGCTTCCAAGATCGCTGCCATCTTCGGATGGAACAGTAATTATGGAATCGCCAATGCTTCCATACAGAAAAGGCTGGGCACAACCTCCACGCAGCGGGAGAGGTAGGCGAATGCCTAACAGCCCTGTTCCAGGAATGGTTATCATGGTCTTAGGGTAATTGAATAGAAGTTAGTGTTCCACATCGATTTCTGTTGCAGATCAGGTTGTGATATTTTATCATCAGTAACAGATTGGAAGAATAGGCAGAACCACAGTACAATCTGTTCAGGAAGATGGGCAGCATGTCTCAACCCAAGGCAGTATCCGGATCTGACTAGCAATGAAACTCTGAACTCGGAGTGGGCGGGGAGATGGTTGAGGGGCAGAGACGAATAGATTCCCATAGGACCAGTTTCTCATGCTAAGCCTGTGCGGCAAGTGCTGTTTAATCGACCATCTCTCCTTTCTGCCAGAAGTGTTTGTTAAAGTTCTTTGGATGTTTCTACGTATTTCTTCCAGCTTCCCAAATCTTTCCTCCAGAGCAGAGGGAACCTTGTATAAAGCATATGTTCTCGGCTCCAAAATTCAACCTGGACCACCCAAAGTCTATTTGCTATTCAGTTGTGCCCTGTGGTGGTCTCTATGCCCCGGAGTATGCTTCCAAGATCTCAATTTCGAAATACGTAGTGGTTTTCATTTGAATGTAAGCTATTGCTCATCTGAAGGGAATCTGTGCGCCACCTGCGAAAACTGAGGCAGCTTCAGGAGCATGTTCCTCTCAATATCCTCTAACATAAGCTACTCTTCCCTTTTTAAGCTGTATTCCATTGATTTTATATCCAGGTCAGAAGCCCCATGTGAATTACGTTTGGTTTAAAGAGGGTATCAATTAACTACCTTCGCCCTATGAGAATGTTCATGCTTTGCAATTGTTTGAGATGAGCGAGGCGGGGCCTTGACAAACCTTTTAGTACCAGTTGTTTATAAAAGTGGGTCTTGGTAGACCTTCCTCCTCCACCCTTTCCACCCTTCAAATCCCTTTCACAATTCATCCGGCCATATGTGTGTATATACATTTCTGAGGCTTAATGATCTGCTTAGATCACATGCTATGCACTTGCTGACATCTAGTGGTAGTCACCGAGTATTACATGATTTGTTTTCAAAATTCGGAAAGGGACGTTGACTGGTGTGTCAGTAATATTATCCCTAGTGTGACATCTACTGTACCCATGGTCGTTCACGCGTCGAGGTCCATCAGATTGTTTTTTTCTGCCATTGTAGTCGGCCGCTAGTTGCGGTGTTACTTTCAGGCTAACACCTTTGATTAGACTAAGTTTATTCATAGACTTCCTTTCCATCCTTTGCCATCTGCCCGTTTACCCCGGCATCATCATCTGCCTCGGCAGACCTCAACATACGGCTCCATCATCGACGACGCATGACTTACGGCAACCAAAGACTGCGGCCTTCACGGGCCTCTTCGAGCCTCGGTCCTCCAGAGTAGGGGGAGGTTTCATATAGTTGTACCCTTTTAGAGAATGCCTCTACTGACCTCCTATCTCCCCTTTTGTCGCTGCACTGCCCTTTCCATTAGCAATCGAATATATCCCTTTTAAATGTTGTCCTTCCTGCAATAGGAACTTCCCTTGTAAAGATACTCACAGGGTGTGCAACCACCGTCTTCCAGGGACCACCCTGAGAAAAGCTGCAAGTCCTGCAAACTTTTCTGCACTAAAAGATTGCCGAACTAAACGCTGGGCCGCCCACGACATGCAGGCCGAAGCCTCCTTTACGTGACGGGAGGCAGCAAAGGCAGCATCAACGTCCTTAGTGATGCCGAAGGCAACCGTGGTTCATCGGAATCCCATGTGCTGGCCCCCAACTTCAATAATCAGGCCAGTGGCCCTGTGACGGAGACTACACCTGGCGGCCCAGGCACTCTCACTTGCCATCACACTAAGCCCACAACCCATGGCTGACCGTCGACTGTCGCGCGGTGTTCATGGAGAGGTCCTCTAAATCATCCTACCAACTACAGGCCCATAATCACAGTACCCTTCTTTCTCAAAATCCTAGACTACAGCTTACTTACTATGCCAGCAATTCCTAGAACAACACTCTCTCCTTGGTGTCAGACAATCTGGTTTCCGACCGAAACGGCCCTTACCTATCTAAAAATGCAACCTGACAGCATTAGAGATGCTGGCAATGCGGCTGTCCTACTCTTCTTAGACCTCTCTGCTGCATTTTATCTCGTGGACCACAACCTACTCTGCCAAAACCTTTCCGTAATCTTCCACTTCGAGGGAATTGTTTCCTCCAACGTATTCCACATCTTTGACAATAATTACCACAGCTGTGCTGCTTCGGAAAACTTTTTCGACGTAGGTGTCCTGCGTTAATCACGTCGATACCTCGAGGGCCTCCTCCGACGGTCGACGTCACCAGATGTTAAAAGTAGGACGCACAACGGCCGTAGCCTCAGTTCTGTTTTTTCCACGAACGTGTTAGCTTCGAAATCTCAGCGCGCCTCGGTTCTCTTGTGAATCGGTTCTTCGAATATTGTTGTGTTAAACGAAAATATGTCTTCGTCTTCTGCTACCCCGAAGTCGGGCTTCAAGAAGTGTAGGGACTGCGGTTCCAAGATGTGTCTGACAGACCCGCACGACGTCTGCCTCTGGTGCCTCGGTGAAAGCCACGTAACGAATGACTGCGACGAATACCAGTCTTTGACGTCGAGGGCCTTGCGGGAAGCGGAAGAAGAAACTGTCGACGGGAAGGGTTTCCAAACCCCGTAAGTCGAAGTCCGCTGGACTTTCGACCGACGATTCGAGGGGTGACTCTCCACGTCGGCGTAAGTCCAGGGGGTCTTGTTCCAGGAGTGGGTCACGCCATTCCTTGCCTCTTCGAGGCATGCATGGAAGCGCGGTCATCGGTCGCCTTCCTCGTCCTTGACTGCAACAAACGGCGGGTTGCTTGTCCCACCAAGCATTCATCTCCGGCGGAATGGGACGCCTTCCGCAAGGAGATGATGGCGATTTTTGAGTCGCAGGGCACCGTTCCGTCCGCGCCTTCAAGAGAAGTCGATGAGGAAGGCTCTTGAGCCAATGCTCGCACGTCTTCGGGCTCGGGCAGTCGGCACGATCACCGGGAACCTTCGAGGTCCCGGTCGGAGAAGGAGGATCGCCACCGTGCCCGTTCAACGGTCTCGACGGCATTGAGGACCGGGACCTGGGAGTCTGTGAGGCCTTCAAAGAAGGCATCAACGCCATCTGCGCCATGTCCGTCGAGGGAATTTCTCGAGGCTCTGGCTCCGAGGAAGCCATCGGCGCCGAGGCTGTCGAAGGACACGCTCGGGGCTCTGTCGAAGTCGTTGGTGCCTCGGTCGACGTCGATGCCACTCCCATCGGCGCCCTCAACGCCTTAGAGGAATTTTTGCCAGAGGTACCCCTGAGAGCTGTGGAAGCTCCTAGGAAGGAGCTCAGCAAGCCTGTGCGGCCTATACTCGACCCATACTCTGTTCCTCCTCCCAGGGTGGACTTGTTCCAACCCTTGGAGTACATTTCAGAGGTTGAGGAAGAGTGCCACCTGAGGTTCCTGATGACTTGTTGGAAGACCTGCGTCAGTCTTTGCATGACGCCAGTGGTCTTGATAACTTACCCGGAGGTTGAGTTTGGAAAGCCTGAACCTGCTACGCATGCTGACTCATCGTACAGGTGCCTCATGTTGAGGGTGATGGAATATCTGAGTTGGTCGGCTCCACCTGTGGATTTTCTGCAGGATGACCTGACATATTTTGGACCAAGGTCCACCCACTGACCCGGTGTTGCCATGTCACATGGCCTTACAAAGAATGGTGGCGGTGGCTTGGATTGCTCCGGAGAGTTTCCCGGCAGTGAACAAGTCTTTGCCGAAAAAATACCGCCCAGCCAGTGGTGACCCCTGCTACTTGTCTACGCATCCTACTCCGGAGAGTTTGGTGGTGCAGGTGGCTACAGCCCCAGCAAAGCAGGATTCGTACCCTACAATCCCTCCTGATAGGGACGACAAACGCTTTGATGGCTTTGATGGTATTTTCTTCTGGGGGTAATGCTTTAAAAGCAGCCAACTCAGTTTGTGCCCTTGCAGGATTCATGCACACTCTGGGGAATTGTGTGTCGTTAGCGTCCGAACACATTCCCGAAGGGGAGGAACAGGATGGTTTTCTTGCCCTCGTTCAGGATGGCAAGGATGCCATGTGTGAGACCGTTCAGTCGGGTCTGGACATGGCAGACTGTGTCAGCCGGTCCATGGCGGCGAGCACCGTGATGCGCAGATTTACGTGGTTGCGAAAGTCGGGATTTGCTCCTGATGTACAGTCCCGGCTTCTCAACATGCCTTTTGATGGTGTACATCTTTTTGGCAGAAAGGCTGCAGCAAAGTCTTTGAGCGATATAGTGCATCAACCTACGCCTTTTCGGCCTAGGGCACAGCAATGGAGGGGAAGTTCCTTTCGATACTACTCTTCCTTTAGTAGATCGAGGGGAGCTGCCAGTCAAAGGGGCCAACGTAGGAGTACCAGAGGTGGAAAGCAAGGTACTCGGGTTGCCAAAGCCGCTCGGACAGTTGCCTCCTTGCCCTCAGGCACTGCCACAGCCGCTTCCGCTCATTCATGAGGCCAAGGCCCAGGGTTCGCCGGTTGGGGGAAGGCTGGTGCAGCATCTTGTAGAATGTTGTGCGATTACTTCAGATGTGTGGTTTCTGGAGATAATAGTCCACGGCTACTGTCTTCCTTTCCGGCAGAGGCCTCATGACAATCCACCGGGGAAGCTCTTTTTAAGAGTCTGGATCCGCTCCTTGCGCAGGAAATCCTATCTCTGCTGGAGGAAGGCACCATAAAACTGGTGCCTGTAGCGGAGATGAACAAGGGATGGTATTGCCCATATTTTTTGATCCCGAAAAAAGGACGGGGTGTTGAGACCCATCAGACTTACGTGGTTTGAACAAGCTCCTCAGGAAGGACAAGTTCAAGATGGTTACTCTTTCTCAAGTCCTCCAGGCCCTTCAGGACTGGTTGGTGTCTCTCGACCTCAAGGATGCTTACTTTCATGTGCCGATTCATCCAAAGCACAGGAAGTACCTGAGGTTCGCGGTTGGCGGCTCGCATTTTCAGTTTCGGGTCCTGCCGTTTGGATTGACCTCCGCCCGAGGGTCTTCACCAAGCTGATGATGATGGTGGTGGTGGCAGTGGATCTCAGGAAAGGGGGGATTCACATCCAACCCTGCCTGGACGATTGCTTGATCAGGGCGCGCTCTCCCGAGCAAGCCCTGGATCATCTGTCCGTCACCTGCCACTCCCTTCACAAGCTGGGCTTCTCCCTCAATTTAAAGAAGTCCCATTTGACACCTACCCAGTGGCTCCAGTACATCGGAGCAGTGCTCGGCACATCCCTGGGGCAGTCTTTGCCTCCCCAGGTGAGGGCTCATCACATTCTGTAGATGGTGAACAGATTTCAACGTGCCCAGTCTCTCCCGGCGTTCGAGTTCTTGAGGTTGCTCGGCCTCATGGCATCCTGCATTTTACTGGTGCCAGAGGCCAGGCTGCGGATGAGATCTCTGCAGTGGGCACCGTTCAGATTCCGCCCTCGGTCGCCCAGAACCTTCTGTGGTGGGCCGTCGAAGGAAATCTGTTCAAAGGGGCTCCGTTTTGGCAGTCGTGGCCGGAGGTGACGCTCGTGATGGACGCATCCCTTATGGATTGGGGCGCTCATGCCAACGAGCTGACGGCCAGCGGTCGTTGGTCTCCATCGGAGACCAGACTCCGCATCAATCTGTTAGAGCTGCGGGTTGTCAGGCAAGCCCTGAAGGCTTTTCAGCCGTCTGTGCGGGGGAAGAATGTCCTGATTATGACTGACAATACAGTGGCCATGCACTACCTCAACAAAAGGGGGGGGGGCAGGGTCAATCCCACTGTGCAGGGAGGCGATGCAGCTCTGTTTCTGGGTCATCCAGCAGGAAATTTCGATCTCGGCAGTTCATCTGGCCGGAGACGAAAACGCGGCGGTGGACGCTCTGAGCAGGCAGAGCATGGTGTCTCACGAGTGGGAGCAGGCTCAGGAAGTTCTTCTGGAGATCTTCGCCCTTTGGAGAACCCCACAAGTGGATCTCTTCGCCTCCAGTGTCAACCGGAAGTGCGAGAGATTCTGCTCGTGGGAATTTCCCCCAAGAGGAGCCTTAGGGGACGCGTTCGTAGTGGAGTGGTCCTTCCACTGCTGTACGCGTTCCCAACAGTGCCCGTCATTCTGCAGGTGTTGCGGAGGTTCAGTTCCTCGATGCTCCTCATTGCTCCGGCATGGGCCAGGAAAGCGTGGTACCCGGACCTTCTAGAAATGTCCATCTGCCCTCCACGTCGTCTTCCCTACCGAGACGATCTGCTCTCACGGAAGGGGGGGTTGAGTTCTCCATCCAGAGGTCAAGTCTCTCAGCCTTCATGCTTGGTATCTGAAAGGCTGAGATATAAGGATTGGGACCTCCCTGAAGACGTAATGGAGGTGTTGCTTTCGGCCAGAAGGCCCGCAATGAAATCCCTGTGCCGTTGGAGGAAGTTCTGCGACTGGTGCAGGGTACAGAATGTGGATCCTTTCCAGTGTTTTATTCGTTTGGTTTTGTCTTTTTTGCTTTCTTTAGCCCACAAGGGCCTGCAAATCGGTACCATTAAGGGGTACCTGGCGGCACTGTCTATATTTAAGCACTCGTCTGAGGAATGTTCTTATTTTAAAATCCCTTTGCTATCTCAGTTTCTAAAATGGCTAACTCATGTGTTTCCACAGTTCCCTTTCCAGGTGCCGGGATGGGATTTGAATTTGGTTTTGAAGTTCCTAATGGGAGCTCCGTTTGGGCCCTTACATTCTTGTCCATTGAGACTGTTGTCCTTTAAAACTGTGTTTTTAGTTGCGGTTACTTCCGCACGCAAAGTGAGCAAGTTGCAGGTCCTTTCCGCCAAACCACCCTTCACTGTGTTCCATAAGGACAGGGTTGTTCTGAGGGTACGGACTTCCTTTCTCCCGAAGGTTGTGTCGGAATTCCATCTGAGCCAGAAGGTCATTCTTCCAGCATTCTATCCTCCACATCCTGGTAAGGAAGAGGAGAGGCTCCATAGGTTGGATCCTAGGAGAGCTTTGAGTTTCTACACCTCTCACGGATGTCCCGGGTCAGAATGGACGATCAGCTCTTTATTGGTTACGCTGGAAGGCGGTTAGGTCAGACTTTTTCTAAGCAGACCTTGTCTAGATGGATCATTTTGACGATCTCTGAATGTTATCGTTTGGCGGGGAAGGACCCTCCTGTAGGTTTACGGGCCCATTCTACTAGGGGTATGGCTGCCTCCACTGCACTACAGAGGGGTATTCCGATTTGCAATATTTCCGAAGCGGCCACATGGGCCTCTGTCCATACTTTTGTGAAATATTATTCCCTGGACTCTATCCATGGGCAAGATTTGGCCTTTGGCAAGGCAGTTCTCTATTCTGCAATTTGATTGGGCATTCTAAATTTCCTAAATTCTTTTCCCACCTCCTTACGTTGGTCCAGCTTTGGGAGTCTATCAAAGATGTGGAATACGTCAGAGGACACAATCCCCTCGAAGAACAAGTTACTTTCTTACCTGGTACCGTTCTTTCGATGGGATGTTCCTCCAACGTATTCCACATCGTACCCTCCCTACCTGCCCCTCTACAGAATTTCTTATGCGATTACAGCTTACGTTTCCGCATGGCTTTCTGTAGTCACACTGGCAGAAGATTGGTGCCACACGTTCTGGGGGAAAAAACAACTGTGGCTACGGGCGTCATGCGTCCTACTTGTAACATCCGTTGACGTCGACCTTCGGAGGAAGTCCTTCAGGGAGCGTATCGACGTCATCGACGCTGGACGCCTACGCCGAAAAAGTTTTCCGAAGCAGCACAGCTGTGATAATTACTGTCAAAGATGTGGAATACGTCGGAGGAACATCCCATCGAAAGAACGTTACCATGTAAGAAAGTAACTTGTTCTTCTCACCCGAGGCACTCCGATAGATCAAATCCTTCCTAAGTGACTGTACCTCCAGAGTATTCATTGACAATCGCTCATCCGACCCTATCCCTCTTGGTGTCCCACAAGGGTCTTGCCCGTCCCGGACCCTCTACAACACCTACACTAAACCCCTCTTTGACATACTTGACACCCTAGGCATCACCTACACAACATTTTGCAGACGACGCACAAATTCTCATCCTCCTTTCCGGCAACTACACTAATGACTCTAACACCATTAACAAAGTCTTCTGCATCGTTCAGTCTTGGAAGGCTATGCATGATCTTTGCCTCAATGATGAGAAGACCGAGTTAATCATTGTAGGCTCTCCCGCTCACTTTAAAGCTCTCAACCCCTCTTACGCCTCCTTCACCATTGACGGCTCTACCATCCCTGTCCTCAAACATGCCAAAACCCTGGGAGTTTACCTTGAGGCAGAATTAACCATGATGAGGCATGTCGATGATATATGATATGATAGTTTATTTATATAGCGCCTATACACAATGGGCCTGATTCACAGAACGTTTTCCTATGGCATTGCGCCATTATAAAACAATTCCATGAATCAGGCCCAATGTGTTTCAAAGTGCTTCAAGGCAAGGGAGGGAACAAGGGAAAATACAATGACATTCTCACAGGCTATGAACAACAAGAATGTGAAATTAACTATCATGCTAGGTCTTGCGACATTTCAGATAGTGCAAGATCTAAGACACAGATGGGAAGGAAATGGGAAACAGATGGGCGACTACCGTACTAGGCCTGATGACATTTCTGGTAGAACCGGAATAATACAAAAGGTGAGAAAAGGGGAGGAGAGAGGAGGAGAGGAACAAAACAAGTGACTATTGTACTAGGCCTGATGACATTTCAGATAGTGCTGGATTGGGGGAGGGGAGAATAAGTATGGGAGGGCGGAGGAGACAAACAATTGTTGCTATTGTACTAGGTCCAAGGACAATTCTGATAAGAGTAAGTGCAAAGAAAAAAGTAAGGGAGGGAGGAAAGAGGGAGAAGGGTGAGGAGGAGAAAACAGAATAATCAGTGAAAAAAGAGCAGGGAAGCAGACGGAAGAGCGAAATACAGTTGCAGAGGTCAATAAAACACATGGTTTTAGTCAAGGAGTTATTAGATGGAAAAGAGGCAAGGGTACGTGAAGGTGGAAGGATTCCATCGGGCCCATGCTCTAGATGGTCGTCCTTGTCCCGGGATGGGGGTATCTCCCCATGAGAGCCTCCTGCTGTGTACCACCTCTAAGGGGACTATCAGACAGCGGCCTCACCACCCTGGCCTCATGGGAAGGTGCTCCCTGTTGAGGAAAAGTGGTGACATGTACAGATTCGTCAAACTGTTGATAGAATTTGGCCGTTTGGGGTCTAGGGGGAGTGAGTAAAGGACTTTGCACAGTGATTAGCGGGGCCATAAGCACTTTGCGCACCTGCCTAGGGTTTCAGCAACCACGACACAAATGAGTAAACCAAAAAATGTGGGAGGGGGGGGGGGTTTCAAGGAGCTTTTGCAAACCTGGAGAAAGGATTTAGGACCTACAACCCTTCCCATATATTGGGGCAAAGTAAAGTTAGCGCATTGGCTTTGCTGCATGCTTTTTCTTGGGCATGGCTTCAACATGCCCAGGCTCATCATGCAGTAATTAACTTCCAGGCATACCCCTTTGTGCAGAGACCACCTCTCCAGCTAACTCTCCTCTTGGCACTGCGTATGCATAGAATACAGTTGAATCCAGCAATAATTTTGGTCCAAAGGTACACAACTCCTATGATATGATATCATATGATATGGCATTTATAACGCGCCTATACACAGAATTACAGTTACCAATAAACTCTTTACAAGTAAGTTACTTTGCAACACGTATTTTCTTTTCTAGGCAGAAGTCCCAATCCCTTCAAAGTCTTTCCCTTATTCTTGGAGCATGAGTGTTCTCAGTGGCAGAAGGGGGGTCACTAGGACTAATGACCAACGGGCAGTGTCAGAATAGGTTCTTCAGTATCAAAAGTCAGAGTTCCTTAGGAAAACTGGGCAAACGGGTGAGTACTTTGCTTCTGAGTTAGAAGAGTGTCCAGGGGCTTCGCAGAAGACTCCCTAGCAGGATTCTAGCAGTGGGACTGGGTGCAGTGGGTGAGAGGCCTCCCCATCACAGAAAACAACCCACAGCTACACAGAAACCCTAACAGGCTTAAGGTAAGTACATACCCAAGCCAACACAGTACCTCAGCATTGAAGAAGATTTTGCAGCAGGAGAGAACTTCAAGGTCTGCAGCCAAATACCGGTCAGTGGATTCCTTGCCATGGTGACTGAAAACAAGACCTCAAAAGTAACTTTGCAGCAGGGATTGATGAAGAAGGCTCTAGGCAAGGTTTCCCTTGCGGCGAATGTGGTTCTGCGGATTTGGTGCCTTTTCAAGGAGCACAGAAGACAGAAAATCGTGGTTGAATTCTCGTCGTTTTAAAGGTCCAGCAATCTGGTGAGGGGACTTTTTGGACTTGATTCGTGTCTCTGGAGATCCACCAGGATGCCCACGAAGTTTCAGCGAGATTCAGAATTCTGAAGACTGTGCACCGCACAATGACTTGAGTTCCCAGGGTATTGCAACAACGCATGGTCGTAGCAACGCGTGGGATGGCTCAAAATGCAGGTCTTCTTGAGTCTAGTGGGTCTCACCAGGCTCTGGGTCGGAATCGTCGTTTTCAGAGATCCCAGGTCGATTGGAAGGAAGGGCACAGCAGGCTTCGGTTACACAGCAGGCTCTCCGGTCGCTGGAAATCGTCTCGGCTGCTTTTCCTTAATCTTCCTTTTCGGTTTTAGTTCCAGTGGTCGACATGTCTTCAGCTTCCAAGTTTGCAGTATTTAACAGGAATTACAACACAACCTCTGCATTCTCTCCCCGCATTTTACAAGAAGGGGCGGTCTGGTTGTCCAATCAGGACAGCCAGCCGCCCACTGGGATTTGTCCCCATTCAAGCCAGGCGTAAGACAAAAGGCTGGGGAGTTTTGGACTCCTCCCTCACTTCCTGCTCTCACAGACTGGAGCCTGGGCGGGAGTGCAGGGGACTCCTGCCGCGGATAAAAATCACACAAAGGAAATTCCCACCCTGGATGTCAGGGGAAGGAACAAGAAACGACAAACACTAAAATGGCAAAAAAAGAAGACCGGGGCCATTTTGGTAAAAACAGACACCCTTAGGTCCTTTTACTGCAGCTGTGAACACAGCCCGCGGTAAAGGTGCACCAAATTAATACAAGGTATCACTGCCACCGGCCATTGAAGGTAAGCTTGTCACTGTAACAGAATTGTTACAGTTTTAAGGTGAAAGGGGATACATTGTATCTCCTCAGCACTCCACATAAGGTGGGTGTGCTAGTTTCAATTAACAAAATGTAAAAGGGAGCCAAAGATCCTTTCTACCCTTGGGAACTGTAGTTCACTCAAGGTTAGCCAGAGAAAGTTAAATGGGGAGCCCCTAGGGCAACCCAGCAACAATAGGCACTTATTGCCAATAAGTTGTTAAAGATGATAAATTTAAAAAGACACTCTGGAGAGTATTAAAAACGGCACCCATAAAAAGAGTTAGATTATGAGTGTGGAAAAAGGTTCCCACTCACTGAGGTATTAAGGAAAAATATCCCACTAGTAAAGCAAAACAAAAAGTCCTGGGGTTGAACCAGGAAAGGAAGATCTACCAGTTCTGTGCAAATCTTACCTAACACCCCAGGTAGGGAAGGTGATCACAGCTCTAATAATGCCATCTCCAGATGGATAGGCAAATGCACACAGCTCTGCTACTCGCTATCCAAAAAGACCCTTCCTTTCACTCCTAGAGCACACTCTAACAGAGCTACTCTAGCATTTCTTGCAAATGTCCCCCTAGACGCTATTTGCAAGGCAGCTACTTGGAGTTCCATTCATAACTTTACGCAGCATTTCTGCATTGACACGCACTCTAAAGCAGACTCACTGGTGGGACAAGTGGTGCTAAAACATCTATTAGGGAGAATTCTCATAAATGTGCTAATTCCCTTCTACCTTCGTAACCCCCAGCTTGTTTTCAGGACTCTTGCACATTTAATTGTTATCCTGGAGAGAGGAGGACCTTTTTCTCACTCTCTCATGTATGTTTCTGTGATTTGGACTTTTAGTTTTGGAGTCTGACAAACTCGATAGGCATCATCTTTTTACATTGTGACACACAGCACCCTCAGTTCAGTGACACAGGGAAGTCTTTAAGATTTCCCAAAGGTTTAAATACCTTCTCTTGGTTAAACTACCGTTTTCAAGAGCAGTGAAGTGAAATTGCCTTTACTTACATTTTGTAACTTTCTAGACCCCGACAACACTATCTTACAATAGTGTGCTGGAGGGGTTACTTAGTATCCCCTTTGTCTAGTTTCTCATGTAACATTTATATGTTGCCCTTTCTACAATTAATGTTCTGGTGGCAGTGGTTTACTTTTTACCATCATTGAGTTTTTCTACCGCGGGCTGCAATTACAGCTGCAGGAAAGCACCCATGGGTGCCCATTTTGTCAAAATGTCCCGTTCTTCTTTTTACGCCATTTCTTGTTAAAAAGGTCCTTCTTGAGATTTTATTTTTTTATTTTATTGGTTAACCTGATTTTTTCAAACTTTAACATGCTCATAAATATCTAGCACTCAAAAGTGCTTTCCAAATTCTTCATTCCACTGTCCATTTTCCTTTCTAACTATTCTTTCTTCAATAGTGTCTCCACGAATTTCAAAACATCAATAGTTCTACCAATTTTATCAGCAGTTAAAATTCTTTCCCAATACTCTTCTTACTTGCCCATGTCCTCATACTGCGTATACTAACCTAGGGCTTATTATTATTATTATTTATTTAAATATTAGTTCTTTCAGGGCTTTGCATTCAAGCGTTAGGTGCTTGATAGTCTACATGCAGTCCTTGTCTTTGCAGAAACGGCAATAGGCGTCTTGGAGTTTAATCTGTTTCCTCATTAGCTTAACCTCTCTTGTGGCTAAGATTTTCAGTCTGCACCGTATGAACAGGTCCCTATTATGGGACGATGGAAACCTTCTCAAATATTCTGGTGGTATATTCATTGATTTCCTTTCCCATATGATGTTACTGCAGTGTTTATTCTTCCTTTTCAACTCTGTTTCCTCCCAATCTTTTTCCTGCAGTCTTTTCTTTGCTTTATCAGGATTTCCTTTTAATGTTTCTATTTTGATATTCTGGCTTCTTAAAAACTCTTCACATCGAGGTCCTTCTTGAGATTTACTCTGCGCGCCAAACCACGTTTGGTCCCTTTGTTCGTCTTGTCTTTGGCGGGATTCATTGGTGAAGCCCGCCTCTGGCTCGAGCGTGTCTGGCAGAGGCAGGAAGTGAGGGAGCTGGCCGGAACTTCCTGTGCTTAATCCCCTTGGGTACAGGAATGCACCCAAAGGTGATTGGCTGGCTGGCTGGCTGGCTGTCCTTGTAGGACAGCCACCTTGCTGTGTGATTGACAGCTAGGCTGCGAATGAGTGGGAGAAACCTGCATAAAAGGCAATGTCTTTTGCTTGGAAGGCAGAGTCGGCCACTGGACGAAGGAATCCGAAGAAGAATTTGGAAGAGACGCCTGCTGCAACTCCTGGACCATTGGTTTGCCCGGTGAAGCCCTGCTGCAGTGCTGAAGCTCTGAATTTGCCTCAACTAGAAAAGCCCTGCAACGGACAACTTCTCCCCTTGGGTTGGGGGGACCAAGCAACCTTAAGAAAAACGCATCTGGAAATCCTGTTGGAGCTGTCTGTACTTCCATTGCTGCTGCAGGAACTGATTACCAGGGAGAGGAACACCAGAATCGAGTGTGTCGTCTTTAAGTCGGACCCGAGCTCCAGGAAGATACTCCGGACTCCCATGAAGCAGGACTGACCAAGCCTGAGCCACCCTAACAGAGTGCTGGACCCCAGATGTGAGGAAAGTCCACCAAGTGTCCTAGAACCGCAGTGGTGCTATTTGCGAGAAGCTGAAACCGCGAAGTGCCGCTGATCTGAAGTTTGCCCATTGCTACCGCTGACCTTCAAACCGTTGTGCAGGAGTCCCCAGACGTCCTTCCTCTTGTCCCCACGACTGAGGCCCAGGAACAACAGGATCTGCCATACTACAACTTGAACAGAAGCCACCTGGAACCAATTTCTTCAGACCTAAGGTACTGTAAACTAAGGGATACCTACCTCTTGTTGCGTAGCCTTGCTAGCTCTCAGTTTTGTCTTGGTTGCTTTTGCAGAGTTGCTTGCAGCTTTGCCCCTCACAAGCCTCCCAGCTTGTGGCCCTACAGTGATTTCATTTTCTACAATGACTTCTAAAACATTGTGCAAGATGTTTTACTTAACTTTAAGAAGTGCTTCCGCTCCCCTAGACTTTGCTCAATTAACATTGGCTGTCCTGGCTCCCTGAAAGACTCTTTTATCCTCTGACTTTGTGTTTTTAACTATCCCTCAACAAAAGTCACACATTCTAGAACCTGTGTAGCTGGAAAAGGGTTAATTTACTTTGCATTGGGGGGTTCAAAAGTGCGTACCTGCCTAAGAATATTTGTTAACCTTTGTTTTATTCCCAAACCTTTACCTTTTGACACCAAACTCAGTATTGCTCTATATGTGCCAGCGCTATATCAATGTCCAGTGTCCTGATTATTTAAGTCATTGCAGGGTGTAGGAAGTGTCTTTGTGCCATCTCCAATGGGTATCTACTGATTTATTGAAACTGAGAGTGTGTATTTTTGAAGTATATTTTTTGTTATATATATTGCTCCCTTCTAAAGAAGGCTTATTCAAACTGACTGTGAAATAAAAATAATTGTTTAATCAAGAAACCTTGAGTGTAAGAGTTTAGTTGGATACTTGTCACTGTGAAACTCTGTGTTACAACTCTGCAGCTCACATTGACCCCTCTTGAGATAAGCCTGGCTGCTCAGTCACTCTACCAACTTGTGTAGTACATGCTTATTCCAAAGGTTGGCTTAACTATTGCTCAGAGGACAAGGCTGGTGCAGTCTTCCACAGGGTACTGCATACAATCTTGCCTAACAACATCTATTTGCTGCTGTACCTTCTCACAACCCACCTCCTTCTCCAGATACTGCTTGCTAATCTATGCATAGCATGTGATCTAAGCAGATCCACAAGCCTCAGAAGGCATACATTACTCATCGTAATCGTATTTCTGATACTTGTATCTGCTTAGATTCACATGCGCCCACCCTTCCTTCCTTCCTGGAGTAGAAGCTGCATAGATGTTTCTTTCTCTATCGCTATTTTCTGCTTTATTACATCTGTACTCATGCTACACTTCATGCTACCTCATGTCAGAAACAAAACAATCCGAGGGACCTCGATGCATGAATGGCCATGGGTACAGTAGACGTCACACTAGGGATAGTATTACTGACACGCCCAGTCGATGTCCCTTTTCGAGTTTCAAAACAAATCATATATATTTCAGAATGCATTAAGCGCAACGTTCGACCAAGGGAATCTTGGTACTGGGAGGCAAACAACACCGCAATGGTCAAAACAGGTATGTCTTCAGAACTCGCCTGAAAGCAGTTTTGTCCTCAATAGTGCAAAGAAATAATGGAAGGGAATTCCCCATTCTCGCCCCGACAATAGAGAAGGCCCGACCGCCAATCCGAGTGTACCGTGCGAGAGGCACATCAACTAAGCACAGGTGAGTGGACCTCAGCAGTCGGCCAGGGGTATAATGGACGAACATCTGCTGCAAGTACCCTGCTCCGGGACCATAGTAGGCTTGATGAACCAGACATATGGACTTGAACAAAATACGCTTATGGACCGGGAGCCAGTGCAGACGACAAAGTATGGGGGGAGCATGGGAAAAACAGGGAGCAGAAAGGGCCTCCCTAGCCGCAGAGTTCTGCAGAAGCTGAAGATGCCTGATAAAATAAGCCGGTTGGCCCAGGTACAGGCCATTACAATAGTCCAGGGCAGACAGCACCAAAGATGCTTCCACAGGAGCCCTGAACTGTGGTGGGATATATGGGAGGACCTTCCTCAAGATTTCCAGCTGCAAATGGCCTTGTTGGCATTCCAAGCCCATCTGTTTGTCATCCGAGAGGGAGGCAGAGATCTTAACCCCACGATCTTTAACCCAAGCAACCAGGACAGTGAAAGGGCCAAGAGAAGGGAGCCAGAATGAAGGGGTCCAGCGAGCAGTAGCAGAAGGGGGGGGGGCTACCATCAACACCTCAGTTTTGCTACCATTCAGCATGAGCCAATTGATACTCATCCACTCCCCCACGGCCGCCAGACAGGCCCTGAAACTAGAGGCAGTCTCCACCAATGCGAGATCCAAACGCACAATGATTTGTACATCCTCAGCGCAGGAATAGAAAAGAAATCCGTGGGCGGATAGGAGTTTGGCCAGGGAATGAATGTACACAATAAACAAAATGGGTGAGATGGCAGAACCCTGGAGAACCCGCACGTGAGAGGAACAAGAGTGGACCGAAAAGGAGGAAGAGCAAGCGACTGGGCGCGGTTAGATAGAAAGAATCTGAACCATGCCAGCACTGTACTGGCAACACCTGCTTGTGCAAGGTGCTCCAGCAGGACAAGCTGGTTAACATCATCAAAGGTGGCGGAGAGGTCCAGTAAAACAAGAGCTCCCATGCCGCCCTCGCCCTGGAATCGCAAACTGTCATCTACAACGGCAACAAGCACTCCCTCAGTCCCGTGGCCAGCACTAAAACCAAATTGAGAAACATCAAATAAGGAAGAGCTTTCCAGAAATAGGCTAAGACAGGGGACCACCAAAGATTCAAGAAGTTTAGCCAAAAACGGAAGAAGAGAAATGGGGCTGAAATTAGCTAATATGGAACGGTCCAAAGTGTGTTTTTTCAGAAGGGGAATAACCAACGTGTATTTAGGACTAGCCGGAATGGTGCCTGTGGTAAAATAATAGATAATAGCTTGGGTGATAAGTGTAGCGATAGAGGGCCTGATAAAAGGGGAATGGCTTCACTAGAAGAGGCAGACCTGAGCTTGGCCGTAGCTGGCATAATGTCTTTCACTGAGAAAACCGCAAAATAAGACCACAGGTCACCCGACTCCCAGATATGCATGGTCGAAAAGGTCTGCTCTACATGTACACCAGAAGGGCAGATTTGTTTTGATTGTATCGATTTTATCCACAAAGAAATGTGCAAGGGAATCGCACATAGCCTGGGAAGGGAAAACATCCTCAGAGGGTATGGAAGAAAGAGAGCGCACAATACTGTACATATCCCTCGGTCAGTTAAGGGAGTCTTCAATAAAAGTGGACAAATGGGCACACTTGGCTTCACGGACAGCCTTAGCATAAAAAGAGGCCAGGCGCAGCATCAATTTATCTTAAGGGGCATAGGTGGAATGCCACTTACACTCTGCTTGCCTTCTTTTAAGGCGAAGTGCCCGAAGAGCGTAGTTGAACCAGAGTTCTGAATGACGAGCTCTCGATCTAGAGCATTTAGGAGGGGTTAAGGACTCAGCAGAGGCCAGACGGGCACTAGAGACGGAGTCCAGATCTAATGAGGAGTAAACCTCACAATGAGCAATCAAAGAAGTAGCAATTTAGTCAGGGGGAACAGTACTCTGCTCTATAGTTAGGTAAGTCGGACTCCCATAGGAAACCCAATAAAAGTAATCGCTAATAACGTTTTACTCATGCAGCGGATTTGGTCGACATTGTGAAGACAACTAGGTATGCCTGGGACCCCCAGACTGCACATTTTGGAAATGATTTGTTAAAAAATAAGTTATTAAGAAAACAAACCAAAGAAAAACAATTGCGTCCTAGTCCCCATTCATTTTCCCATAGACAAAGTACATTTTTACTTTAATGCACAGTCCAAAGCACTGTACAGATTTGGCCAGGTGTGACGCAACTTGGACACGAAGCGCTGACTCGCGTCCTTTTTGTGGTTTGGGGTTATTCCATCCAGTAGTTTTAAAAATATTTGATAGAGTAGGGGGTGCCCCCTTTTCCAAAGTTGATAGCTATATCTCGGGTAAATTGCCAAGAAACCGGATGTTTATAAATTAAACAGCCGCCATCTTTTTTTTGTCCTTGATGCACAAGATGGCCGAGGATATAGGAAAATGAAACTCAGGAAAAAAGCTATTTGCAAGTCAAAAACATGCAACTGCCATCAGGCTCGAGGTGGTAGACAATGGTGGGGGTGTCTAGGGACTGAGTTTGCAACACAAAGCTTTTCTGTAACCTCGGCTATAGGCCAACATCTCAAAAGCAAACTGCATCACAGAAACACTGTGTGTTGTGGGGGCAGAGAGCAGGGGAGGTTAGGAGGCCATCTGGAGAGTGGGGGGAGCTGGCACTGATGCGGGGTGCACTCAGTGAGGGCTGTTTTTCCCAATATTCGCAGCTATAAAACTACACATAGCCGCGGCTATCTGTAGTCCATATGCTGGAAATGGGCACGAGAACTCCCATCCATGAAGTAACCGGGGCCGACCCTGCTTAGCTTCAAAGCGAGAAAGGTGCCTGCACCCTCAGACCATGTTGTCCCATAAATGAACACAAGACCACTTTACCACTTAGAGCAACATGGTGTGAGCTAAGCAGGGTCGGTCCAGGTTACTGCACGGATAGGAGACCTGGATGCCTAGTTTAGTATGGACTACAGAAACCTGCAGGTATAATAATAACTGGGGGTATAACTGAGGGTATTTGTAGTTCATACATTTATATTCTTACAGCTACAGTGACGTCGGGGGTAAAAAAAACCTCACACGATAGGCATTCGGGAATCACATCCATGCAGAAACTGAGGAAGGGTCCTGCCCAGTTACTGCATGGGTGGGAGACAGACCACAGTCCTGGATACCGTGTGCTTTCTTAGTTTTAAGTATCTCATAACACACTAAGAAAACACACAACATCTGCATTATTTTCTTTTTTAATCATGCTACTGTCACTCCTTGAAAATATTGCATTCTAAAGGTCAAGTATGTCATGAAGCCCACATGAAAGTGCTTCTATCTCTGGGTAAGGAGCTGCAAATATATATATATATATATATATATATATATATTTCCTCCTTACTTTTCCTCAACTCCCAGAAGACTGTTTTCCAAAACTATTAGTCAGAGTCCATCAGTTAAAATAACTTTTTTATTGTTGAAATGCATTTTAAAACCATCACATTGATGTTCCCAAAAATAGAGCCAAAAAGCGTGACAGCATGACGCGTTTCACAACAATCCCGTCGCTTGTTCACATAGTCTGCCCATTCATAAAACACATTCTAATATACAAGTGAAAACAATAGAAAGGGAGTACAGACTTGTATGGAGTGGAAGAAATACCAGCCATGTTGCATGAGTAAAAGAAATGGTCTGTGCAATTCAATTAGGTCGCTTTGCAATGATTTAGAGAAACGGCAGCCATGTTCCGCTCTACAACATTATCTGGTCGATTCATGGAATTAATGTGCGCCAAAAATTCCCGCGCAGAGGTGCCAAACGTGCGATTCGCAGTAAAAGTGCGAAAATCGCAGGGAAACCAGCGCACATCGATTCATGGAAGTCCGTGCGCGAGAAAAACATTGGATGTGCGCAGAAAAAGTGCGCGGCGCACGCCGGCGCACAGGTCATCCAACGGTGTGCACCACGGCCACTGCGAAATCGCACATAGCGCGGCGCACATCACAAAAGTAGGCGGAACACGGGGCGTAACACTCGGAATGGGGAACAACGCGTGAAAATATGGGCGTCAAGGGGGAAGTACAGGAGGCAAGTGCGCGGAACGCCCACACGCTCGCCTACAACCCCTATTCATGGAATCGAATCGCGCAAACCAGCGCACGGTGAAAGACGCGCACAGGGCCAAACAAGTACGCCACAAGAAAGCAGGCGATAGCGTCCCTGCGCCTGAAATAAATGTGCGCCAACAAAAAGCACAACTATACAGCCATGATGAATGGTCCATACGGTGGCCGTCTAGGACAATTGAGGTGCAAAGGGGTACCGACAAACACGGACACCCGCTGTGTGAAAAATAGCGTGTGCATGTATTACGGGGTTCACGGGAAGTTCCACATGCGATTGGCCTGGGCACGTGTATTCCGGGGTGCGCGGGAAGTTTCACACGCGAATTTGCAGGGTACGTGCATTACGGGGTTCGCGGGAAGTTCCACACGCGATTGCCCTGGGTCCGTGTATTTCGGGGTGCGTGGGAAGTTTCACACACGAATTTGCAGGGTATGTGTATTACGGGGTTTGCGGGAAGTTCCACACGCGATTGCCCTGGGTCCGTGTATTTCGGGCTGCGCGGGAAGTTTCACTCACGAATTAGCAGGGTACGTGTATTTCGGTGTGCGGGGGAAGTTTCACACGCAAATTAGCAGGGTACGTGTATTTCGGTGTGCGGGGGAAGTTTCACACGCAATTTCAGCAGGATACGTGTACTCAAATTCCACACGCTAATCCAGCAGCCTACGTGTATTTCTGGGGTGCCGAGGAGTCCCACACGTGAATTGGCCGTGTGGGTCCTCCCAGCTGTTCCCTCTACACCCTCCACGGCCCCTGCAGGCGGCCCACACCACAGGGGACTACCCTGCACCCCTCACATGTCCCGCAGGCAGCCCATCCACCATGGCCATGCCCCCCAGCCAACCCACATGTCACCTTGCACTACTGCCCACCAACGCATGTCTCCCAACACCCCCACCCCCCAGCATCCAGAGGCACCCTCCACCAGGCCCCCACTCATGTCTCCCAGCACCCCCAACCCCCTGCATCCAGGGGCACCCTCCACCAGGCCCCCACTCATGTCCCCCTGCACCCCCAACCCCCAGCACTGTGGGGCACCCTCCACCAGGCCCCCACTCATGTCTCCCTGCACCCCTACCCCCCACCAGGCCCCCACTCATGTCCAACTCATGTCTCCTTGCACCCCCACCCACCAGCATCCAGGGGCACCCTCCACCAGGCCCCCACTCATGTCTCCCTGCACCCCCACCCCCCACCAGTCAGGGGCACCCTCCACCAGGCCCCCACTCATGTCTCCCAGCACCCCCAACCCCCTGCATCCAGGGGCACCCTCCACCAGGCCCCCACTCATGTCCCCCTGCACCCCCAACCCCCAGCACTGTGGGGCACCCTCCACCAGGCCCCCACTCATGTCTCCCTGCACCCCTACCCCCCACCAGGCCCCCACTCATGTCCAACTCATGTCTCCTTGCACCCCCACCCACCAGCATCCAGGGGCACCCTCCACCAGGCCCCCACTCATGTCTCCCAGCACCCCCAACCCCCTGCATCCAGGGGCACCCTCCACCAGGCCCCCACTCATGTCCCCCTGCACCCCCAACCCCCAGCACTGTGTGGCACCCTCCACCAGGCCCCCACTCATGTCTCCCTGCACCCCTACCCCCCACCAGGCCCCCACTCATGTCCAACTCATGTCTCCTTGCACCCCCACCCACCAGCATCCAGGGGCACCCTCCACCAGGCCCCCACTCATGTCTCCCTGCACCCCCACCCCCCACCAGTCAGGGGCACCCTCCACCAGCCCCCACTCATGTCCAACTCATGTCTCCTTGCACCCTCACACCCCAGCATCCAGGGGCACCCTCCACCAGACCCCCCCACTCATGTCTCCCTGCACCCCCACCCCCCACCAGTCAGGGGCACCCTCCACCAGGCCCCCACTCATGTTCAACTCATGTCTCCTTGCACCCCCACCCCCCAGGATCCAGGGGCACCCTCCACCAGGCCCCCACTCATGTCTCCCTGCACCCCCACCCCTCTGCATCCAGGGGCACCCTCCACCAGGCCCCCACTCAAGTCTCCCTGCACACCCACCCCCCACCAGTCAGGGTCACCCTCCACCAGGCCCCCACTCATGTCTCCCTGCAGCCCCACCCCCCTGCATCCAGGGGCACCCTCCACAGGGCCCCCACTCATGTCGCCCTGCACCCCCCCAGCACTGTGGGGCACCGTCCACCAGGCCCCCACTCCTTCCTACCACCCTCCCACCCCCCAGGAGTGCGATTCGCCTGTGTACGTGTATAATCAGGGTTGCGCGTGTAGTCTGACACGCGATATCAGCAGGGTACGTGTATTACAGGGTTCGCGGGAAGTTCCACACGCGATTTCAGCAGGGTATGTGTATTTCGGGGTGCGCGGGAAGTTTCACACGCAAATTTGCAGGGTACGTGTATTCCAGGGGTGGGCAGGATTATTTACTCGTGACTGGGCCTGGGAGAGCGTGTTACGTGTATTCCTGGGGTGGGCGGGAATATTTACACGCTCGCCTACAACGCGCCAAAAAATAAAAGGAACAATCCTGAAACACGTACGCCAGCATGAAGCAGGTGCACGTCCCGCGCAGCATAAAAGAGTGCGCAAACAACAAACAAGCTCAGACGCCAGGATGAATATACTGTTCCTAGCAGCAGTGGCCGTGGGATACCGCAGGAGGAGGAGGAGAAGGATAGTCAGGGCCAGAATCTTCACACCCAGAACCAGCCTATTTGGTATGCCAGATGACCAGGTGTATGGGAGGTACAGGTTTCCATCACACATAATACTCGACTGGGCAGTGAGTGGGAGGATGACCTCACATCACCCACCCTGTGCTCCCAAGCACTCAGCCCCCTGGAGAAGGTCCTCAATGTACTGCACTTCTTGGCTACCGGATCATTTCAGCGGACAAGTGCCATAGTGGGGGGGGGTGTCACAGGCCTCGCAGTCACGGTGCCTACACCAGGTGTTGGCCATCATCACTGCACGCCCATCAGTCCGCAGGCACATATACCTGCCCAGAACACCTGCAGAAAGGCAGGCTGTCAGCCAGGATTTCTACAGGGTGACACAATTCCCCAAAGTGCTAGGTGCCATTGATTGCACCCATGTGGCTCTACGTCCCCCCAGGGCATCTGAGCACATCTATAGAAACCGCAAGCACTGGCATGCCATCAACGTCCAGGTAGTATGTGATGCCAAGGGAATCATCACCTCAGTATATGCCAACTATCCAGGGTCCACCCAAGACAGCTTCATTTACAGGATGTCAACCCTAAACCGGGACATGGAAGCTGGGCGGCATGGCGATGCATGGCTGCTTGGTGAGTAGAAATGCCACAGCACACGCATGCATGACAGATACAGAGTAATGCCAATACCCCACTAATGATCCCCATCACCACCTCCCCAGGGGACAGTGCCTACCCTCTGAGCACACACATGATGACGCCAACTCGGAACCCCATCACGCCTCCCTAGGTAAGATACAACACAGCCCATATTGCAACACGGGGGATAGTGGAGCGCACATTCAGAGTGCTCAAGTCACGCTTTCGCTCCCTTGACCGTTCTGGCAGGCAGCTGTTATACGCTCCCCCAGTAGTGTGCAGGATCATAGTGGCAGCATGTGTCCTGCACAATGTTGCAACACGCCGGGGCCTGGCTGTGGACATGGTGGTGCCCCCACATTCCCAACCACATGCACGCCCGCTGCGCCTGGGAGGGGAAAGGGCACGGGGTGAGGCAGCCCGTACGCAGCTGGTGGCTAATTACTTCACATAGAAAGCACACCCCTGTGGAGTGCACACAGCCCTGGCACATACCATCTGACAATCAATGATGACTCAATCTGACAATTATGATGAACAAAGGGACAGTCAACTGTCAGAACCATAGCAGCCTGAGATTGTTCATCTGGAAGTGTCACAATGTGTGCATCCCTACCTACACAAACACCACCAATGCAGTGTCATCAAAAGAGACACTTCCATGCAGCAAAAATGAATACCCACTTGCAAAATACAACATGAGAACAGTGCCATGTCACCCAACCCCTCCCCGGCACGGCCACACAACACACCATGGCATGTCATGCAATGTGAGAGCAAACAAATTAATTCCCACAGCATGCCCCAAGTGTCACCAACTACAGTGTCCCTAATGGAAAACTGGCCACACATGAAATGCTCACAGTAATGCAGGACCAACAACACACATTACCAAATACTTACCAAGAATACCAATCACCTACACAACCTCCAACCTACCATAAACATGACAGTACAGACTTAAAAAATTGGTAGCCTCACTATCTGATAACTGCTTACAACATGGACTCCAGTCCCAAAGTAGACCGTCTTGTGAAGACATGAGAAATGGACCTGCAAATTAGGAGGATGAGATGGATGCAGAGGCACATATCAATACACCATGCAGTGTACATTACAACAACAATATGCACTAGGAATGTATACACAGTATTGACTACAGACTGCCCACACATCAAATGGGAGTCCAACGTCACCGTGTAAGTCAATGTCACTTGGGCACACCCTTTGCAATCCCATGGAAACGGGAAGCAGGAGGGGGGTGTGTGTCACACAAACCCAAGCATCTGACCCAAATTCAGGACAAGCCTGCATGTGCCCAGCCACAATACAACGTATGCCCACGGGAGCCACACAAGGCAACACACTGTCCAGAAAATCAAAAATCCACAAAAAAAAAAGAAAAAAAAATCAAAAATGCCCATTAATGTGCCCGGGGGGAGGGGTGGATGGAGGCTCCACCCAGGAGGTCTGAGGACAGGGTGCACACCAAAACCCACAAAACCCACCTGTGTGGATCTTGCGAGAAAAAAAAAAAACACCTCCAGGGGCTCATGGCCTGCATGGCTACCCTATTGTGGGAGAATCGCTGCTGTCGCTCTCCTCACCCTCTGCAGCTGCATCAGAAGGTGGTGGCACTTTGGGAGGCAGCCCACGCAAAGCCCTAGTCTGGTCCTCCATGGCAGCAAGCATGCGGCTGTGGAAGGTCTGGTTCTGGAGGATAATTTTGGAGGTCCCCATGCAACAACTCACGGGATGCCCGGACCTCCGCCCTAGTTGCCTGCATCTCAGCTGAGAGCGTACGTGTGAGCCGCTCCAGCTGCTGTTCTGTCCTCGTGTTAGCTGAAGCCTCAAGCTCAACCAGAGTTGCCCTGAGCTGACGGAGTTCCACCCTCAGGGCTTCCCTGTGGCCCTGGGACTCAATGGAAATGGCTTCCCGCAGAGTCTCCAGTGCCGCCCGCCTGTCGCTGTTGGACGCCAACATGTCCTCCCTGTGTGACTGGCTAATGGAGTCTGTTGACTGCTGTAGTTGTTCAATTAGCCTTTCTTGGGGGAAAATGGAAGTGGCCAGCCTATCCATGGCCTGAGCCATCATCTCAGTTGATGCTGCCTGTTGGTTTGCCATACCGTATATGGATTGCTCCCATGCGGTATTGCCTAGTGGCGTACGGCCACCGCGTCGGCGGGCACCACACCTGTCTGGGGCAAGGCGAACTGCGCCTTGCTGTGCCGGCACTGCCTGAGGCTACAGGACTGCATTCCCCCTCTGATCTGCTGGCCAAGGAACAGGATCAGATGTAGCGGAGTGTGACCCTGCATCCGTAACCACCAAAGGCTGACCTACCAACACTGACATCCCCATTGAGGGTTCTACCCCTGGTGCAGGTGGGTTGGACAGTGCAGAATCCCTCCCAGAGACACTTACCTGCGACGGCACATAGGTCTCATCATCCGAATCGACACCTGAATAGAGCTCGGGGGAGGTGCACCCAGAGACACCCCTTGAGATGACGGCCTGCAGCAAGTGTGGGTTCTCACCCACCACCACACCACGTCCCTCACTGGTGCCCGGTAGGGCCTGAGACCCTTCCTGGGTCTGCACCATTTCCACAACCCCAGCAGTATCAAGTGCGTCATCCCCTGCAAAGACATGAAAGAAAAGAAATGGGAACAGGCATTAGCAACATGGAACACAATTAGGGCTGAGAAGCAACAGAAACAGTACTTCATTGACACATGTCCCACATGACTATAACCCTCCCATGCATGCACTGTCACTGCGTACGAAGGGGAGGCAAATGGCACACATTGATGACAGACCAACAAATTTGCTGCATGCCGTCTAGCAGTGCCATCACACATTGGCCTGTGATTGGCATGTCCAAAACACATACATGACACATGCCATCACACAGATGGCATGTACCCTAGCCATTTCACACATGTGACAATAGGACTGAGAAATGCCTAGTGAAAGTGGTGGAATGCAGACAATCAGCCTGAATGAACACAGAATAACATGCAACTATGTTGTGGCAAGATGACAATTCAAGGGCAACTGGCGTGAGGTTGGGCTGAATGTCTACTGTTGCCAGAAGGGATACTGCAACACCCAAATCCTGGTGCGCAGAATGTTTTGGATGAAGCACATGGGTGACCCAAACCACTCAGGCACACACCCCCTCACCTGGCACTCAATCAGAAGCACTCACACGCCATGCACATGGATGACACACACATGCATGTGCACTCACCGGACAATGCCTCGTAATCTGGCAGGTCTCCCACGCCTTGGATCTGTTCCTCCGTGACGTAGGTCCCAGCAACATACTCATGTGGAGTGAGTTCTATGTCCTCTGCCGGAGACCCACCTCCAGTCACTAGAGTTGCGGCATGACTTGAGACCAGCTTTTTCTTTGCCCTGCGCTTAAGGTCATTCCAGTGCTTGTAGCAATCATTAGCTGTGCGCCTCACGAATCAAAGAGCACTTATGAGTTCTGCAATGGTCTGCCAGTGTGCCTGACGTTGTGCAGGTGTGGTCTTGCATCCTGCAGTAATCACCATTTCGCTGTCATGTGCGGACACATACTCCACAAGTGCATCAAGTTCGACCCGATTAAAGCAGGGCTTCCTTGGTGGGCCGGACTGTGTAGCCGTGTCTGGGGCATCAGCCTGTACTGGACGAGCACTCTTCCTCTTACGCTTGGAAGGTGGTGGTGATACTGAGTGTCCTACGCCGCTCTGGACACTAGGGGCAGGAGCCCTGGTGGACTGTGGACTAGGAGTGTGGGAATTAACACTCACCATGGGAGTTGGTGCAGGCATTAGCTGAAGTGTGATGTGGTCAGGGGGAACGTCAGCAGGATGGACTAGGACCGACACTGTCCTGGCTGGGACACTCAGAGCTGGGGTGGATGGAGCCGCAGCTGCCCCTGCAGCCTCCCCACCCTGCCTACTCGGGGCAGCAGATGACATAGCTGCCCCAGATCCACATGGGCTGGTGACACCAACGTGCACCGCAACACGTGGCCTAGAGCTGCTGACCTGGAAGTCAGCCATGGAGTCACCCAGTGCCAGGTCTGGTGCCACAATGGGCTGGTCCAACAAGGGCTGAGCAGGGATGGTGTCAGCCACATTACCCTCAACCAGGGGGGGGGCATGGGTGTCCCTGACTGGTCACCCACACATGGGGGGGCTAGGGGCACCCTGCAAGTCCTGGCCACGTCCCCTACCGTATCCACCACGGCCACCTCTTGTGGCTCGCCCACCTTTGCCACCCTTACCGCGTGCTCGCCTCCCAACCATGGCACTGATGTTGTTGTGCGTATGGGAGTTGCAGTCAACTATTGTCCTGAGCAGTTGGGGGTCAGAGGGGTAGGGTACTAGATAGAATTCGTACCCTAGTGCTCTAGCAAGGCTGTATGTGACCCCTGGGGGATGATGACGGGTCACGCAACGCACAGGCACCCTGAAAAAGGTAGATAATGTGCACACAACCCCTCCTAGACCACGTGCGTGGAAAAAAAAACCTGCACTACGCTGTGGCACCCAGAAACACAAAAATGAACGTATGCATTTCACACGCAGCCTAGAATGACCTCCGAAGGGGTAGGCAACACACGGGGCAAGCACAGATGTCAAATACATGCGCAACTCACCGTCTGCCAGGAAAAATCGCGTGTAAAATACGCGCGTGTGCGCGTTGGCAACACCCCCGCCAAAAGAAGAATTGTATGCTGTCTGAGGAGACAGGACAACAGGAGAAGTGAACACTGTTTGAGGAAACAGGCCCAGGAAAAAGACAAGAAGAGAAAAAGCTGTCAGAGGTAACAGGGAGTACGAACTTGGAACGCCGTGAAGTAAATCGCGTGTGAACCGACAAGAAATACAGATTTCACCCACTCGCTCTCCACGAAAAGCACGTACAAGGAAATGGCGTTCTACACGTACCTTTTAAACATGCCCACACGTCCAGCGTCACTTCCGCGTGTACGCGCTAAGACCCCATCCTCCAATTACACACGCTGACACTCTGACGTGCAGTCATTGGACGTGTAATATGCACCCGAGTACAGGGAAACGCCCGCGCACGCACGTCAGACGCCCATACGCGGTGTTGGCCTTTGGGCCAATGAATTTGCGTACGTGTGCTGACGCGCTTACGCGCTAAGGCCCTTTCCTCGAATTACACGCAGACGTGCTGGATATTCACGTGCCAAATCACTCCGTATCAAGCTGGCCATGCGTAAGCACACGGAAGACCACGCTCCTGCCCAGAAGGCCGAATTACTGCCCCCCAGAGCCCCGAGCATGCTCCCACCTGCCATCTGTTGCTGCCTGATTGCATGCTGCCCACGTGCCCTGCCATTTGCTGCCTGCACATCAGCCAGGGGTGCTGTTGCTGTGACCACCCCTGCTGGAACCGAAGACTCCCGACTGGGATTCCATCGCTCCACAGCCCAGCCCCAGGACCCAGTTGCCCACCCACTCCTGCCTCTGGGGTTGTCATGTCGGGCACTGCAACATCTGGCACCACTGACAACCCCCGGCCAGAGAGGCAGAGGGGCACCAGCTTCACTGCCACCGAAGTTGGTGTCCTGGTGGAGCAAGTCCTGGGGCAGTATGATGCCCTCTTCGGAAGTTTGCGTGCCGACAAGGAAGGACGGACTCGGATCTGGACAGACATCGTGACTGCCATCAACGCGGAGGGGGTGGCAGTCCGCGACTTCCAACATGTCAAGAAGCGCTGGGAGGACCTCAGGGCCAGGACCACTTGTCGGAAGATCAGATGAGGGTCCTGGAACGCATATCCCCAGCGCTCCACGTCCAGGTCCTTGAGAGGCAGACCCGTCTGGAGTCGAGCGGTAAGTGTACATGCATCATGATTGTAAGCTGTGCGTGTGGTGATGTGCCAGTAGTGTGCAGGTTGCACATCTCTTTGTATGGGGCCGAGTATGGGTGGGGGTGTACAGGGCCGTGAGGCTAACACATGCGAGGGCTGTCATGTGTGAGACATGGATGGTGCTTGTGTGTGTAGGCTTGCATGCCAAATGCAGTTGTGTGGGCACACGTTTGGATGAATGTGTATGTAAGTAGGCATGTTCGTGATGTCACACATGTATGTTGCTTTCAGCTGCATGTATCAGCACTGTGTACATGTGCATGTGTTTGTATTTGACAAGGGTGCAACAGTGATGCAACATGGATGCATGTGACAGCGGGATGTGGAAGCCTGATTGGCAGATGTGACATGGATGCCCATCTGAACGCTGCGACAGTTGGCAGAGGTGTACACATGCATGCAAGTGTGGTGGTGTGTGTGCATGTGTAGTGCACTCCCTGTGTTGCATATGATGTCTGGCTCACCTTTGCCTGCTCATGCTGTTGTATGTGTATGGATGGGCCAGGCAGTTGCGATATGGCTGTGGTATGGCCCATGTGTGCAAGTTGAAATGACATGTGTGTTGGCGATTGTGATGCCATGTCTGAGGTTTGCCAATGCCACTCATGTACAACTGTCATGTGTGTATGTGTCCATTGTACAGTGCCCTGATGCCTGTGTTTTATTTCTCCCTGTCTGCAGCGTCAACTGATGAAGAGGGCGGAGAAGGTGCTGTGGAGCACAGCGGCGGGGATCGCACCGCCAGCCGGAGACGCAAGGCCCGGCTCCCCTCCCAGGTTGTGATCTCGTCGGGGAGTGAGGAGTCCAGTGCCGCGTCCCAGGCCGCAGCTGCCGGGGGGAGGTCCAAGAGGCGGAGGTCGGAGTTGGACTCCTCGGCAGCAGAAGGGGCAGCTGGGACCCCACAAGGCCCAACGGGGGAAGATGGCACGGAGTCATCCAGGTTGGTGGGGGGTTTGGTGGAGGAGGAGGCCGTGCAAGCAACAGAGACGGGGTCTGGAGGTGGGGATTCCACTGCTGCTAGTAGTGCAGTGCAGGAGCAGGGACAGGAGGCAGCAGATGCCGCCGCGGAGGTGCCTGTGTGCAATCCTGTCCCTGATCCTGTCACTGCATCATCTTGCACCAGCAGGGATGCCTACGTCCAGACCCGTTTTCAGGCAGGGGATGAGCTCACAACAACTGGCCTTCCTCTGCCTGCGGACATGGCTATCCGGGTTGAGCCTGTCCTGACTGGTGTGGCGTTGCGTCAATGGGCCATGCGAGGTGACCTGCAGTCTTTTCATGAGGAGACTGCACGTCATCTCGAATGGCTCGTTGACCGCGTCGGCCTACTGGGACAGGTCACCCAGGCCGGATTCCTCCGTTTGATGGGGCTTGCTCAGACCCCCTCCTGAACTGAACCCCCTATGCGCCAGTCGTCCTCCGTGCCATCTTCCCACCCATTAGTCACCTGGGTGCCCTGTGGAGCTGCCTCTGACGGTGCGGCCAGGCTGGTGGAGGAGGCATCCCTGCCACAGTCGGGAGTCGGACGTCCAGCAGGGGTGGCCACATCAACGACTGCACCCCAGCCAGTGGAGGATGTGCAGGCAGCAGGAGGCAGTGCACAGGCAGAGGCACAGCAGCAGCAGCAACGAGGTGGGAGCCATGATGGCTCGGGGCCTTTGACATCGGAGGGGCAGGCATCGGCCGGAGGGCAGGAGGACCCAGGACGGGAAGTGGCTTCCGTGTGGCAGCGGTTGTGCCACGCCATAGATGCGGAGCGGCAGCGGGCTGAAGAGGCACGGCTCACGATGGTCAGGGCGGAGAACTCCATGCGCAGGGCCTTGAGGCGGGCCGAGTGTCTCGAGGCAATCCGCAGGGAGTTGGAGGTGAACATGTCGACGGCCCTGCGGACCCTCGGGGCCATGGAGGAGGACCGCCTCCGGGACATTGAGCAGGAGTTCTATGATGCCCTGGCCCGGAACATCCCGAAGTGAGCCGTCGGACTAGCCCGCTGCCCTTGTAAATAGTTCTGTAGTTAGTGTTAGGTTTCCTTTGGTTTTGCATTTTTTTTGGACCTTTTGGACAATGGGCCACATTTTTGTATATAGTTTTTTTATTAGGTAGTGTTATTAGATAGGTTTCATTTCTTCTGTTGGGATCATGGACCCTGGATTGTTTATCTGTATATAGTTGACTGTTGGATTTTCATTTTTCATGGAGCAATGGTTTTCGATTTTAATTTTCCATTGGATTTACTTTTGTGGACTGTGACTTTGGACACCTTTCCTTTGGATTATGATTTGTGGTTTTGCATTATTTCACGGACATGCTGGTTTTCTTTTTTTTAATTCCCATTTTTGTTTGTTTATTTTTTATTCAATTTATGTTGCTTTTAATACATATTTTTTTCTTCAAACTTCAATGTGTAGTATCATCTCATTGGTTTCATGCATATCATGATATGGGTTTTGACATTCACTGACACCCATTCGGTGTATGTGAGGGACATGTGTTCCTTTCCAAACTTGCAATTGGGTTTCTATCATGTTATTGCCATTTCTAAGTGGGTGGATGCAATACTCTGGTGGGTGTTTGGCATTTGGAGGCTGACCATAAGGGCCAGGGATCTAGATTGTGATGACATGTTGGCTGGGGGACATGTGTGGGGGCCTGGTGGAGGGTGCCCCTGGATGCTGGGGGGTGGGGGTGCAGGGAGACATGAGTGGGGGCCTGGTGGAGGGTGCCCCACAGTGCTGGGGGGTGTGGGTGCAGGGGGACATGAGTGGGGGCCTGGTGGAGGGTGCCCCTGGATGTTGGGGGGGTGGGGGTGCAGGGAGACATGAGTGGGGGCCTGGTGGAGGGTGCCCCTGACTGGTGGGGGTGCAGGGAGGCATGAGTGGGGGCCTGGTGGAGGGTGCCCCTGGATGCTGGGGGTTGGGGTTGCTGGGAGACATGAGTGGGGGCCTGGTGGAGGGTGCCCCTCGATGCAGGGGGGTGGGGGTGCAGGGAGACATGAGTTGGACATGAGTGGGGGCCTGGTGGAGGGTGCCCCAGGATGCAGGGGGGTGGGGGTGCAGGGGGACATGAGTGGGGGCCTGGTGGAGGGTGCCCCTGGATGCTGGAGGGTGGGGGTGCTGGGAGACATGAGTGGGGGCCTGGTGGAGGGTGCCCCTGGATGGTGGGGGTGCAAGGAGACATGAGTTGGACATGAGTGGGGGCCTGGTGGAGGGTGCCCCTGACTGGTGGGGGGTGGGGGTGCTGGGAGACATGAGTGGGGGCCCGGTGGAGGGTGCCCCTGGATGCAGGGGGGTGGGGGTGCAGGGGGACATGAGTTGGACATGAGTAGGGGCCTGGTGGAGGGTGCCCCTGGATGCTGGGAGGTGGGGTGCTGGGAGACATGAGTGGGGGCCTGGTGGAGGGTGCCCCTGGATGCAGGGGGTGGGGGTGCTGGGAGACATGAGTGGGGGCCTGGTGGGGGGTGCCCCATAGTGCTGGGGGGTGGGAGTGCTGGGAGACATGAGTTGGACATGAGTAGGGGCCTGGTGGAGGGTGCCCCTGGATGCTGGGGGGTGGGGTGCTGGGAGACATGAGTGGGGGCCTGGTGGAGGGTGCCCCTGACTGGTGGGGGGTGGGGCTGCAGGGAGACATGAGTGTGGCCCGGTGGAGGGTGCCCCTGACTGCTGGGGGGTGGGGGTGCAGGGGGACATGCGTTAGTGGGCAGTAGTGCAAGGTGACATGTGGCTTGCCTGGGGGGCATGGGCATGGTGGATGGGCTGCCTGCGGGACATGTGCAGGGTAGTCCCCTGTGGTGTGGGCCGCCTGCAGGGGCCGTGGAGGGTGTCGGTTGAACAGCTGGGAGGACCCACACGGCGGATTCACGTGTAGGACTGGCCGGCACCCCCGGAATCCACGTAGGCTGCTGGATTCGCGTGTGGAATTTCACTTGCACCTTGGAATACACGTACCCTGCTGAAATCGAATGTGGAACTTCCTGCGCACCCCGAAATACATGTACCCTGCAGACTACACGCGCAACCCTGATATACACGTACACAGGCGAATCGCACTGCTGGGGGGTGTGGGGGGCTGGTAGGAAGGAGTGGGGGCCTGGTGGAGGGTGCCCCTGGATGCAGGGGGGTGGGGGTGCATGGAGACATGAGTGGGGGCCTGGTGGAGGGTGCCCCTGGATGCTGGGGGGTGGGGGTGCTGGGAGACATGAGTGGGGGCCTGGTGGAAGGTGCCCCTGGATACTGGGGGTGCAGGGAGACATGAGTGGGGGCCTGGTGGAGGGTGCCCCACAGTGCTGGGGGGTGGGGGTGCTGGGAGACATGAGTGGGGGCCTGGTGGAGGGTGCCCCTGGATGCAGGAGGGTGGGGGTGCTGGGAGACATGAGTGGGGGCCTGGTGGAGGGTGCCCCTGACTGGTGGGGGCTGGGGGTGCTGGGAGACATGAGTGGGGGCCTGGTGGAGGGTGCCCCTGGATGCTGGAGGGTGGGGGTGCAAGGAGACATGAGTGGGGGCCTGGTGGAGGGTGCCCCTGGATGCAGGGGGGTGGGGGTGCAGGGGGACATGAGTGGGGGCCTGTTGGAGGGTGCCCCTGGATGCTGGGGGGTGGGGGTGCTTGGAGACATGAGTGGGGGCCTGGTGGACGGTGCCCCTGGATGCTGGGGGGTGGGGGTGCAAGGAGACATGAGTTGGACATGAGAGGGGCCTGGTGGAGGGTGCCCCACAGTGCTGGGGGTGCAGGGGGACATGCATTGTTGATCAGTAGTGCAAGGTGACATGTGGCTTGGCTGGGGGGCATGGCCATGGTGGATGGGCTGCCTGCGGGACATGGGCAGGGGTGCAGGTTGATCTCCTGTGGTGTGGGCTGGCTGCAGGGGCCATGGAGGGTGTAGAGGGAGGACCCCCAGGGCCAATTTACGTGTAGTGCTCCCCGCGCACCCCTGAAATACACGTGCCCTGATGGAATCGCGTGATACTTCCCGCGCACCCCTGGAATACACGTACCCTGATGGAATCGCGTGTGATACTTCCCGCGCACTCCTGAGATACACGTACCCTGCTGATTTTGCGTGTGATACTTCCTGCGCACCCCTGGAATACACGTACCCTGATGGAATCGCGTGTGATACTTCCCGCGAACCCCTGAAATACATGTACCCTGCTGATTTTGCGTGATACTTCCCGCGCACCCCTGGAATAAATGTACCCAGATGGAATTGCGTGTAATACTTCCCGCGCACCCCTGAGATACACGTACCCTGCTGATTTTGTGTGTGATACTTCCCGCGCAACCCTGGAATACACGTACCCTGATAGAATCGCGTGTGATACTTCCCGCGCACCCCTGAAATACACGTACCCTGCTGATTTGCGTGTGATACTTCCCGCGCACCCCTGATGTACACGTACCCAGGGCAATCGCGTGTGATACTTCCCGCGAACCACTGAAATACACGTTCCCCGCTTGGCGTTTGCTGTTTGGCAGCCCTGTGAACTGGTCCAGGGTTAGCGCAGCCCTTTGCGATGAATTGGGAATTTTGAAGGGTTTTCCATCGCGAGGGCGTTCTTGGGGGCGTAACTGGCGCTGCTGCAGGGTCGCTGCGCCACGGCTGGTTTTGGAGGCTGGAATCCATGAATACGCTGTGCGATGAAATTGATTTTATCGCATGCGGCTGGCGCAGTGTATCGCACGGGGACGCTGTGCGCCATCCGCGTGCGCCACTTTTGTGCGAAATTCTATGAATTACCCTGTATGTATTTACTGCCCATGTTCCACAAACGTAAACGACCCCGGAGCAGGCATTATGATATATACTATGCATGCATTCAGGTTAATTACATTGTTTTTCAAAGTAAAAATAGTCAGCACTTGGGGATGCTGTTAGGCAGAAAGAATTAAAGTCTCCTCCCAATGATATGAGGAAACTGGTAGTCCGCTGTGGTAATAATAATGTGTGAGAGTGGAGTGGCCCATGTTACCAGCTGCAAAGTAAGCAATGAATCCCAGACGATGCATGGTGTATAATCATCATTTTTAGGATTAAAAGTGCTCCGTGCTGTAAGCTCATCTTCAAGAGAAGACTCTTGTGTTGTCGCTGATAGTTCCCACTACCAAAGTAAAAAAACATATGCACATTTTGATGTGTAATGCATACCATCGTGTTGGTCCACCCAATGGAAGAGAATAATGCTGTACGGTAAAATGAATGAGGTAAGTCTCTGATATCTTCATCATTAAAATCAGTCTATACCAATATTGACAGTAATCCTTATTCACAATGTACATGCCTGTGCAAAATACTGCAAGTATACAAATGACTTCTAAAGATTCTTCCATACATACGTACAATACATAGTGCTCTATACTTAGGTAGATGAAATAAATCTATGGCAGCATAAATAATGGCCAAGCTATTAAGAATGAATACTCAATGCACATAAAATCCCTGTGCAAAATGGTATATTGTCCTGTCCATGAAAAGTGCTTAGTGTTGTAAACTTAGAATAGGTATATTATATATTTTCAATGAAAAAACTTTGTTAAAGGGACATTATGGTTACAGGTAAAACCGAAAACCCCCAAAAATGTGCTAGTTATGGTAAGCTAAGCAACCATAACTCGCACCACCACCGTGCACTGCTAAAACAAACACCCAGTACATGAAAGATGACATTGCAATACTTCGAAAGAGAGTGAGCCCTGCTGACCTCAGCACTGGGTTATTCAATAAGTAACTGTTGTCGTAATGAAGCAGTCTTCAAAACCATTCTTGATGCTATATTTATTTTTAGAACTCATCCGACACGCAATTCGACTCTCTAGAGTCTTTCTTAAGGCATATGGATTGTGGGCCAGTCATTGCTGAGAGGTTGTGGAAATGAGTCCAGCATACAATTCCCAAATCTTGTCCCACAAGGTTAAAAAATAAGGGTGGGAAATGATTTCAAGGGGTGGCCTGGTAACCACGTGGCACCTGGCTCGGCGTGCTTGGTAATTATCTGTAGATTTGCATTGTCTCAGAGTCTATGCATCAATAGTCACAGCAATCTATTGATGCAATCCTGTGCAGCACTTCGGGCTGTAGCCACAGACAGAATTTTAGCCACAGGCAGAACGTATTCTCCCGTTCAAACCTATCCCGATTTTCAAATACTTCACCACATAGCCAGAGCCTTGTGGCCATGCCACTTTAACCGCATTGCCAGTCTCTTGTGGTCATGGCCACTAGCCAGATTGTCCGAGTCCAGGACTCGGACAATCTGGCCACTGCCCATGGCCACAAGCTAGGACTCGGACAATCTGGCCCACTGCCTATACCTCATTCACAAATGGTATATCACATATTTTTGTACCTACATTATGACACTTCAAAAAATAAGACAGACACATTTGCAAAACCATGCTTTGAAGTCCTTGCCAGTGCTCCTTGCACAACTTTCCTGCAAATCCACAGCTGTTTTATTTTTTGAAAAGTGTGAAAATCTACATACATATAATAGTCATATACTGATGTTGCACTGCCAACATTACTGTGCCCGCACCTGTCTCTTGCACCCCACTGCAATGTGCTGAAATTCTTAATATCCTGCAGTCGGTTGCTCTGCCCTGTACCAGCTCCTCCACCCCCCTCCCCTCTCTCCCCAATCCGATGCCCACCTAAAAGGTGCCCTCATGAACTCTCGATCCTTACCGGCTCATGCACTAGATGTACATGATCTAATCAGCAAGAACAACCTTGACCTCCTTTTCCTTAGCAAAACCTGATTAACTGATTCATCTGGACCTGCCCTCACCCTAGCCATTCCTGCTCGGTACACTATCTACAGACAGGACCGCTCAACCCACAGAGGGAGTGGGGTAGCCGTCATCGCCAAAGAATCCCTATCAATTAGGACTATTCAGAGGGACCTTGATCCGAGCTCAGATTACCTTTTACTCAAACGTAAGATCTCGGAAAATTGCACCTTTTACCTTCCACCTCATCTACCGACCACCTGGCCCTTCCAGTGACTTCCAATATGCTCTAACCCACTCCCTCTCAGACAACCTAAAAAACGCATCTAAAATCCTGCTCTTGGGGGACCTTAATATAGGCCTTAAAGACCTAAAGACCCACACGCTAAAGCTCTCAAGAAAGCCCTCTGCCCCCTAGGGTTCTCGCAAGCCATCTCCAGCCTCACTCACACTAAAGGCCGCACCCTAGACTGGGTTGCCCACCATAACTGCTCTCTCAGCCTCCCTGTGATCACCCCACTACCCTGGTCTGATCACCACTGTATTACATTCAACATCGTCACCTCCAAAGGTCTTCAACCGCCCACCATCCCTCTTCCAGCAGCCCTCTCCCGCAGCTCAAAACTGCTCACACATAACAACTTGTCCCAGCACCTTAAGGTACCCGCTCTCCTACCCCCTTTCTCTGGTGACCCTGATCTTCTTGCCAATAACCTCCAAGAAGGTCATCACCCAGGCCGTCGACCTGGTGGCACCTCTCACCCTCAAAAAAGCCAAAAAATCTAAGCATTCCAATGCCTGGTTCACCCAGGATCTCTTACAAATGCGTGGCAAAAAAAGGGTTGCACTCAACACCTGGATTAACAACCCCACTGAGGACACCAGAATTGCCTTAGAAACTATCTCTAAACAATATAAAATCGCCATCACCAATGCCAAAGCCACCTCCTTCAACACTAGGTTAGCCAACGCCAAATCCGGAAGTAGAGAAATATTTTCCATATTCAGAGAGCTCGAGACCCCCACCTCCCCTCCATCACCTATTGTGAAGGATGAAGCTTGGTGCAATTCCATTTAGTCCGCCATGCTAAATAAATTGGAAACTCTTCAAGCCAAAATCCTCGCCCACAAACGGGAGCTCACCAAACTGATCGCTAGCAGACAAGGCAACCATACGCCTATAGCTAATTCCAACCATTCCCTTCTGTTTGACTTCAAAGACATGAGTGAAAAGGAGGTCATCACACTCCAATCCATCAAACCCTCCAATTGCAAAGGCGATGCCTGCCCAGCACAAGTCATCAAGGACTGTGCCCCCTCCCTTGCCCCTATCATCACAGCATTCATCAATGCCTCATTTCCCTCTGGCTACGTCCGAGTGGGACTAAACGAAGCGTGGGTTTGTTCGCTCCTTGAAAAGCCCTCCCTTGACCCCTAAATCCCAGGCCCATCACTACCGTCCCCTTCCTACTCAAATTTCTGGATAAAGCAGCTTACCTGCAAATACAGAAATTCCTAGAAGACAATCACCTCCTAGGACTTAGACAATCAGGATTCAGACCACGTCATGGGACCGGAACGGCTCTCCTTGACCTAAAAAACCAGACTGACGACCTCAGAGACGCAGGCAAACCTGTGCTCCTTCTGCTTTTGTACCTATCGGAGGCCTTTGTCTGGTCGACCACAAAACCTTATGCCAGCACCTCTCCTCAGCAGCCAACTTCTCTGACAGTGCGTGCATATGGATTGACTCAAAGGACAGAGAAACAACGGTCTTCTCTGACTGATCAAGCGCTGACCCCAGCACCATCAAATGTGGGGTTCCACAAGGCTCTTGCACAGCCCCCACCCTCTACAACCTCTTCACAAGGCCATTGTACAAAATCCTGGACTCCCTGGGCATCTCATATACAAACTATGCAGATGACACCCAGGCACTCATCCCCCTCTCGGGTGACTACCTGTCCGACCAGAACACTCTGAACTCCATATACACACAATCCAATCCTGGATGGCAGAAAACTGGTTATGTCTCAACAGTGAGAAAACTGAGCTCCTGCTGGTTGGCTCCCCCTCCACCCTGAGCAAGTTGGACAGCCATTACTCCTCATTTACCATCAACAACATCCCCATTACCGTGTCACCCTCCATCAAAACCTTAGGTGTCTACCTGGAACCTGACTTGCCCATGAACAGGCAGGTCAACGCCATAGCCTCCACATCCGCTTACCATTCTAAACTCATCAACTCAGTAAAACCTTTCCAGTCCCAACAAAACTGCCTCACTATCGCCAGGGTCATAATCGGATCCAGGCTTGATTAATGGAACGGGCTGTTCTTAGGCACTTCTGTCGAGAATGTCTCCAAGCTTTAAATAGTACAAAACAACGCGCTCAGAGCCGCCACTGGTCTTGCGCGCAGAGAACACATCTCAGAACTCGGAAGACAGGTTCACTGGCTTCCAGTTAGGGAAAGGATCACCTTGAAAGCTCTCGCCCTGACTCATAGGTTCCTCCATGACCTGGCACCCATCTACATGGCACGCAGGATCACCAAACCCACCACCCTTAGACCATCCAGATCTCCCTACTCCAACCTGCTATCTGTTCCCAGAACATGTAAAGCCCGGGGTGGCGGCTCCAGCTTCCCTACAGTTGCTCCCACACTCTGGAACTTTCTACTACCTCACATCAGGCTCATTGAATCCCACTCAGCCTTTCGCAAAACCATTAAAACAAACCTCTTTGTCTGACTGTTTAGACCTGTATTCTGTGATACTATGTAACCATTGACTCTGAAATGTAAACAAGTCTTTCATTGGGTGGCTTCTTTGTAACCCTTAAGCCTTCTTAAACTCTGATACAGCGCCTCGATGCCTGCAGGCTGTAGTGCGCTCTACAAATAAATAAATATAACTTGGCTCCCAGTTGACGGCATCCATTCAGACTTTGCAGAACAATTAAAGGTTGGGTCTATAATCCTTCTAAAATCTTTTGTGCACATTCGTCAAACGGCAACAAAGTTATAACCCATCTAAAAATGTTAAACATCCTACCCCCTCTAATTTTGCCCCCTCGTCACAAAATCCCACCAAACTTTGCAAAACACATTCAAATCTGTCTTAAATCTTATTGCAAACATTTGTGCAGATTTGTGAAACGGCCCCAAATTTATAAGCCTTTCAATATAATTTTGTTCCCTCTTGACAAAACGGCCCCAAACTCTGTAGAACTATTCAAGGTCACGGCTAGAATAATATAACAAACTTTCATACAGTTTCATTGAGTGGCGCCAAAGTTATATGCCATCCAAAAACTTCTTTTCACCAACCCTGAATATGTATGGATGACCCCGAGCATCTGAGATGTTCACGAACATCAAAGGGCTGTCCCCGAACTGTTTGCGGACATCGGAGATGTCCCATCCTCATCACCGCTCACCTCCCCAGAGATTGTTTCATTAGTTTGATAAGTGCAATTTTGTGTTTTTTAATGTTTTTACCACCCTGTCCGCAGACACCGGTGGCTGTCTGTGAATCCAACATGGCATGCGTTTTCTTAAAAATGTGACGCACCTCGCGCTTTTCACCATCCAATCATTGGGCGCATCCGATGTCTGCGAACATCCCTCTGCCCTTTGGACCAATCGGAGGCTTGTTCACGGACTGAACCCAGATATCACAAATTTCTTTTACCTACTTTTTGGCCGTTTAAAAAAATATATATAGCTTTCATACCAAGCCACCGCTCCTGCTGCATATTTGGTGAAAATCCGTCCAGTGTTTGGGCTGTAGGCGTGAGCAAAATTCTTTTTTCCATTGTGTCTACGGGAAAAACCACACAATTGGGGACCTCCCGTATAACTTTGCCTCCCATGGACGAAACCTCACCAAATCTTGCAGAATCAATCCGAGTCCATACACTTCCTTTGCAAAGTTTTGTGAGGATTCGTCCAGGAAGGGCAAGGTTATAAGCCGCCCAAAAAGTGCTCTTCCTCTGGGTTGAGCAACTTAACCATAACTACACGGCCGCTAGCGTAATAATATTTGAGGCTTGTGGATCCACTTGGATCACATGCTATGCATAGGCCGACATTTAGTGGTTGCCGCAGAGTATTCCATTTTTCGTTTTCGAAACTCGAAAAGGGACGTTGACAGGGCGTGCCAGTAATACTATCCCTAGTGTGACATCCACTGTACCCATGATCCTTCATGCATCGAGGACCCTCAGATTGTTTTTCTTTCTGTCCTTTCGATGACCGTACACCGTAAGATCTCCAGCGACGGCTTTCAAGGACAAGACATTAGTCTACGACAAACGATACCAGTCTGCGGCCTACCTAGGCTCCAACGGGCCTTGCACCTGTACATTAGGGATAGTGGGGGAGGTCATATTCCATCTCACTTAGAAAATGCATATTCCCCTATACTACTTTGTATTCCGCCAGGCTGCCATCTTTCCACACTACGTAAAATACTCCTTTTAAATTCTGCCCTTCCTGTAACAGTAAATTTCCTTGGAAGGATTCAAACAGAGTGTGTAACTAACCTTTGCCTCCCTAGGGACCACACCGAAAAACAGTGCAAGTCCTGCAAACTGTTCAGCTCAAAAACTTTAAAGGACTGGAAAACTAAACACTTGGCCCACCACGCCATGCAAGCCGAGGCCGCCATGGAAGTCGAGGGAGCCTCCATTAATGTCGGCATCCTAAGTGACGCTGAGGGCAATCGGGACTTGATGGATTCCCTCGTGCGAGCCCCTGACTCCAACAGGTAGACCGGCAAATTTTCTACAGAGACGACACCCGCCAGCTCAAGCACCTCCATTACACGCCACACTAAGCACAACTTCCATGGCCGAGGGTCGACCTCGCCGTCGACCAGTAATCCAGACGTGGTGTCGAAGGGAAGATCCGATAAATCCATGTCCACTGGGCCATTGCGGTCGCAATCACCCCGCGACAGGCTCCCGAAACAGATGTCAAAGTCTGTTTCCGACACTGCGACCAAATCTGGAAAGCCCTCGGGTTCAGGCGACCATGCGTCGAATGACGTGTCAATGGCCCCTGCAAAAAAGTTCTAAGATGAGTGATTTAATTAAATAACAAGTCTCTGACAGCCTGCTCATGGAGAACTCTTGAGAATAAAATGCAATTGTACACAGAATAACGAATTTGTAAAACATGCAAACACAATTCAAAAGTTTGAGGAAAGAGTATATAAAAGGAGAAACCTTCAAAAAGCATTGGATGGGAGGGTGCTGTTGCGTGCTTAGCAGCAGGTAAGCTCTGGCATGAGCTCCGTTGGCATGCAGAGAACCGGGCGAAATTTTGCTAGAAAACCCGTCCGGTTTTCCACCAGACTTCTCAAGAAGGGACATAAAGCGAGCTGGCACATACTGGCCAAAAACCGGGCAAATTGACCCGAGGACTTTCGAGATATTGAAGTCTGACACCGGGCCCGGCCGGCTCATTTGCGACGCCATGCTTGGTCGTGTGACTCCTCCTGCTTGGCCAACCCAGACATTTTCCAGATTGCGGCGCGGATCCGTTGGAGTCGCCTGTAACAGACTGCGATTCGGGGACGGACACGATCAGAGCCCGCTACTCACAGTCCGCTGCAGAACCTGAGCTGCTGCCCGTGCCTTGTGACAAGGCGAGGAGGGCTCAGAGCCTGACCCGGAGACCCAATGGGTACGAAGTAGTGGAGGCGGGTGGCGCTGATCCTGATTCTCTCCCCTACATCCACTATCCCGCGTCCTACCTTGAGGCGGGGAGGGGACGCTATCCCGAACAATCATGTCATTACCGGGACTTGCAGCAGAGGGAACTGGCCCTTAACCGCAGCAGCGCTGCCTTGAAACACGTCCGCACTCGGCAGTTGCACATTCTGTAAATCCATGAGGGACAGCACTTCCCAGAGAATCCAACGTTGGTACACTGTGCAGCAGACGCCAAGACTCCTTACAATCTGTCCAGCAGTGGGTCATACTGTTGGACAACACTCACAATATCAGCACACTGCGTGTACCTGCTGCGATACGCAGCCATTAAGGAGGTGATTGAAGACGGCCGCTGTAGACTCCGGCTCACATCGAGACCTGAGCACCCCTGACGAATTAAGTTGGTGGGCCTGTCCCGCACTACGCTCATAAACACACATTGCACACTGCAGGTCCCCACCAGCAACGCTGATATATGCGGACCCTGGCCTACAGTCTGCACTGTGCTGTGTCCCCGCACTCTCCCAGCCACCTTAGAATACCACTTGCCGGCGGCCGTGCCCTCCAGTCCTGTGGGCACGCGTGGAGGGGAAGATGGAGAGAGGAGCAAGGCGGCGCCCATGCCGACTACGCCACTGTCCACTATTCAGGACAAAAGTGGAAAGGTCTCCAATCCGAGGCCTTGCTGGCACCCTTCACCGGTCTCTACGTCCCACGTCGTGGGACGCGCAATTACGCACTGGCCCGTATGGAGAAAACGCCGGAGTAAGGCGAGACACCCTAAGCTAGTGGGGACAGCCCGAAGGCTCCCTTCTGACAGGGAGGAAGAAGATGCTGCGCGGGACGCATCTAGTGGCCGAGCACCTCAGCACTGTCCTACAGGTAGGCGCTACAACGCTTGACATCCAGCCCCACCAACATACTTACAACTGGCAACGAATCTCCGCTGGATACCCCACGCAGCAAGGTACGAGCTCCCAAGATAGGTCACTTGAAATGTTCTGTAGTTGAGCTAAAAGAGGGGGCAGACTGCAATAGACGCATCAGCAGTGCTTTTAGTTATGCTTTTGGGGCAAGGCAAGATACGGTCTTGAGAAAGCAGCAAGTTCACAGGCTCTGTAGCAATTTGGGAGACCCACCACCCGTCCCCAATCTGCTTTTGGTCCTCTGGGGACACCACACACTTCTACCTTGGTATCCTCCCCGGAGGGGCACTAAACACAAACCAACTTGTTGGTCCACTGCCCCAAACTGCCCTGCCCGCAAGGACACAAACTCATTATAATGCCTAAAGGTGGCCACTCCAAAAAAGGTGGTACGATAGATATTCACTAAACCAACTACTAACCAAGTGACTGCCGACAGCGAGAACGCAAACAGAGGAGAGATGGCGGAGACGGCGATACCCGCTGACCTGCAAGGTGTCGTCAATATCATGCAGCAAGGATTTGCTGCTGTAAATAACAAACTAGATGGCATCACCATTAATGTTAATACGATCCGGGCCCAACTGGAAAAAGCCACACAGCGCATCACTGAAGCCGAAACGCAGATTGGTGTTGCAGAAGACACTATAGAAACATTGCAAAGCACTGTGACCGCTATGGCAAAGGGCTTGGGCACCGTGAAAATTAAATGTGAAGACCTAGAAGCAAGGTCGAGACAAAACATTCGCTTCATAGGGGTACCAGAGGATGCCTTGAAGGGGCCCATGGACAGACAGTGGAGGAACTACTGAGAAACCTGCTGGGAGACCCAGACTGGTCACCTATGTTCGTGGTCGAGCGAGCACGTCGGTCACTGACTGCAAGACCTAAACCAGGAGGGCTCCCTCTGCCCATAATAGCTACAGAGACAGGGATCTGGTGTTAAAGGCTGCCAGGGAGAAACAAGATCTCAGGTTGAGCTCCAGCATAAACCGCATATTTCCGGACTACACGCTTGCAGTTCAGCAAGAGAGGCGCACATTCATAGGAGTGAAGAAGCTGCTAAGAAAACGCAATATACCTTATGCTGTGCTATACCTGGTGAAGCTACGCATGCAGTTTAAGAACAAGACCTACTTCTTCGCTTTTCCAGAGGAGTCAGCCTCTTTTGTGGAGGCCAATATCCCCTTGCCTGAGAGACAACCGCCTGGAGAGGCTGAATGATGGCAAGGATATAGCACAGCTGTATACAAAGGCGTTGAAAGAATTGCACACCCAGCGCCGTTTTGGTACGGACAGCAACAGCGAATGTTTGCATGAAGATGCCAGATTGATAGACCTACCTGAACCTGCGATTAGACCATCAGATACAAGGGGCGAACAGAGGATTGCATGACGCTTTTGTGAAACTCTAACGTGCGACAAGTCCCGTATCCAGCAATAACACAGTATATTCATGATGTGCTTTGGAAACGCAGGATAATGTTAGCAAGGTGGTAAGACCGGATAGAATTTTTCTGATGGTCCAGCCGGGGCCCTGTATGCCACGGAAGCAGTTGCCCCCAATGCAAGTGCATATTTTTGTGAGTTTAGATGTAGGGAATAGTGGGAATGAGGCGGAGGGGTGTTACATAGGTGAAGTTCGGGCACTGTGAGGGTGGGGAGAGGGAGAAGGGGGGGTGGGGGGGAGGGGTTTGGGGTGAGACAGTAAAAGAAATGCACAGTAAGGGTACAGCAGGTAGCAGCCGCAGCGCGAACAGGTACAGGTCCACGGAGCTCACTCGCCAACATGTGAGAGATGATGGCTGATCACGCACCCAGTGCGGTTAAATTGCTGATTTGGAATGTCTGGGGTCTGGGCATCCCTATGAAAGCATGCAAGGTGATAGCATATGTGAAAAGATCAGGAGCCCGGATACTGTTCTTACAGGAGGCTCATCTCCTAGATCACCAGGCACGCAAGTTCGGCCCTGGTTGAGGGGGAACACCGCTTCTACACCTCCTACTCAACTAAGGCCGGAAGGGTTATGATTCTTGTTCGCAGAGCTTTTCCTTTTACACATTATGCTACAGAGAGCTATGTCTGTGGCAGATACGTTTTAGTGCAGAGGAAACTGGGGGTACTGAAATATTGCTGATAAACGGTTATGGTCCCAACATAGATGATTCCGAATTTTATGACGAGGTGTTTAGGAAATGCGCTAAGTACCCGACTGTGCAACTGATCTGTGGTGGGGACTTTAACACTATGCTCAAAATGGACTTGACCATACGTACAATGCACCCAGACCCTTGTCGAATGTGGCGCGTACAATACATACGCATATAGCCAACCTGAGCCTGAGAGATGCTTGGCGATCACTGCATGGAACACAGAGGTCTTTCTCCTTTTACCCATCTGTGCATGACATGCACTCCGTATATATCATTCACTATTGATGTCCCATATAGTGCCCCCCCACCCCTGAGGATGCAAAGGCGATTCAAACCCACTTCATTACTAGACCCAGTCTTCAAGACTAGCGTAGCACAACACATTTCAGACTTCTTTGAAACTAATAAAGGGTCAGTGAGCGAGCAGGCTGTCTTGTGGCAAGCATTCAAGATGTATATGCATGGTGTGGCAATGTCCACGGAATTTGGGGTACTCTGCGACATTCGGCGAGAAGAGTACGTATCTCAACACGTGCAGAATACTCGAATAGGCCGTCTCCACAGGTGTCCGTAGAAATCAAAGCATAATTAGATAAATACTGTGAAGCAGCAGACCGGGAATTATGTTATTTTGATAGGCCGATAGTGGCTCGTAGATACTGGGAGCAAGAAAGACTGGACAAACTTCTAGCACGAATGGTGCGCACAGAGAGAGGCAGTACGACCATCCCGTGTATCGCCAGACGAGATGGGGCGGTTGTCACGAGGGTGGTTGAGGTCATTCAGGTGTTTTATGACTTCTACAGCGACCCATACTCCCCCCCCATCCCCCCCTCAACCTCACCACAGCACAACCTCTGATGTGGAGATCGACGAATACCTTGCTGTGATACCTACGACACTATTGTTGGCAGACACGCGTAATGTTCTTGAGACCCCCATAACACTCAACAAGATAAAGGTGGTGATAAAAGACCTTCCCGGTGGCAAGGCCCCGTGGTCGAATGGGCTAGGGGCTGAATTCTATAAGGAATTCATGGAAGCGCTCGCACCACGCCTGATGGCGGTCTGGACTGAGGCATTGGATACTGGCTTACTGCAGGAATCGATGCGTGAAGCGGTCATAACCTTGTTATTAAAACCCGGAAAACCGCCTGAAGACCGCGGATTGTACCGCCCGCTGTCCCTTATTAACACAGATGTGAAAATATTCGCCAACAACTTTTCCTTCCGACTTAACCCGGTGATGCCCGACATGGTGTACAAGGATCAGGCAGGATTCATGCTGGGAAGGTCGACTGCATCAAATGTTTGTAGGTTCTATAATATTCTAGCAAAGATCCCCCAGGAATCCGAGGGGGTCGCCATATCCCTAGATATGCAGAAGGCTTTCTACACCGTGTCTTGGCCGTTCCTGTTTTGAGTTCTACATAATTACAGATTTGGTCCTAACTTCATCAAGTGGGTACAAATCCTGTACATGCAACCTCATGCTAGGGTGTCTGTGAACAGGGTGTTGTCGTCAGTGCTGCAACTTGAGGGTGGCACCAGACAAGGGTGCCCATTCTCCCCCCTGCTTTTCACGCTTGTAATTGAACCCCTGGCTGATCTTATGAGGGCACAGCATGCAAGAGCTGGCATCCCTGTAGCGGGGCGGGTGGAGTTAATAACATTATATGCAGACCACATTATGATGTTTGTAAGGAACCCTGAGAAATATCTTCAGTGTGCGATAGCTGCAGTTCAGGAATTTGGGAGATTCTCGGGGCTCCGATTGAACACCAACAAGTCTGAGCTATTCGCACTAACAGCACAAAGCCACCCAACAACTTATTCAGGCTACGATGGACCCCGCAACAGATCAAATGTTTGGGGGTAGAGATGGCCCGTACAGCTAGCCTGGTTCGCTCCCTTAACTATGATACGCGGATGATTGCAGTTTGTGCCAAACTTGAGCGCTTGAACCAGATTCCTATCTCGTTGATGGGACGAGTGGTGCTGGTGAAAATGATTGTACTGCCCAACTGTTCTACCTCTTTAGTACATTACCACTATGGCTAGGTAGGTCCTTTTTTGCAAAAATAACCAGCGCCTGCACCACATTTGTATAGAGGGGGCAGGCGAGAACCAGCTGGAGGCGTCTCACACAATCATATGAACAGGGAGGACTGGCAGCCCCAGACTACGAGATGTACTACCTGGCAACCCAAGCATACTATGCCGCAAATTGGGTAGAAGGCGAGCCGTGAATGCCGTACATTGACCTAGAAACACAGGGGGAACCAAAAGTCACACTATTACATGGGGTGGCCACTGGGAAAAAGGGAAATAGTAACCATCTGAACTCGGTACTGGCCACGCAGCAGGCGTGGTCGAGACTGGTTCAACAGCCTCGTAACACCATAATGTATAGCCCGAAAATGCCCATCTGGGGCGCACCCTCCTGGACCCGTCGAAAATCATAACACTGTCCACACACTGGCAGGAAGCGGGCATAACACTGTTTGGGGAGCTATACCACGAAGGCTTATTCAGTTGCAAGTAGGTGACACTCCAATGCAGAAACTGCAACACTTCAGACTCAGATCTTCAAGAGCAGCAGTGTGGGACATATTCCCACAGGAACCAACATTGCATCTGTGTCTGAATGATATAATTTCCACTGGCACAACCAAAAAAACTGCCACGGCACTATACAAATTGGCACTGGCGTCCAGGAGCGTGCAAGCACCTGATGTCCGAGAGTGGGAAAAGGACCTAGGTGTCACGTTCAGAGTGGCATTGGTCACAACTGTGCAAGTCACAAAACCAGTCTTGCTAAACTCCAGGTACAGGTTTTTATTTTACACTTCAAAATATTAAATAGAGTACATCTTACCCCAGTTTGAATAAAGAAAATGTATGCAACAGCAGAGGGGAGGTGCCCAAGGTTGGTAATGCTGATTTGATGCACATCATGTGGTCCTGTGGGGCGCTTTCTGAATACTGAAGCAAGGTATGTGATGCATTGGTAGCAATGGTGGAACAACCAGTTGAATGGGAACAGTCAATATGTGTACTGGGTTATACGCTTAAGATGAACGTGGCAAAACGCAAACTCCTAAATATAGGTCGGTTACTGGCTAAGCATGCCATACTGATGCGTTGGAAGAGTAAAGTTCCCCACCGCTGAGGAATGGATGGATGGATGAATGATATGACATGGGCCAATGATCAAGAGGAGGTGTATTCCACTTTATTATCGCAAACTACTCGTCCGAGAAATACATGGGGAGGATTTTGTCAATACCTGAGTAATGGAACAAGTGCAGAAAATGTTGAGAATGAAACATTGTAAATGTTCTGTTGACCTGTTACCTGAATAACGACAATCGATACAATGCCTGTTGGGGTATCCATTCGTAATATAAATGCATTATGTTGAATTCTGTGCAGTTTAAATAAAAGTAAATTAAAAAAAGCATTGGTTAAAGCCGCATCTTGAACCAGATCTGATCTTTCTACTAAGCCAAAATCAACCTCGCCTGCAACCACTAACAAAGTGAGATTCATCACCGCATATAGCTCTGAAGCCAATTTAGTCAGAAAAATTCAATCACAGCACTGGTCTATTCTCAAGCTAGACCAAGATCTCTTGCCATTCCTAGATGAAAAACCTTTAACATTTCAGAGTTAAGAACATTAAGAATGTAATAAGTCCATCCCATTTTTCGTCACAGAAACAAGCAACAGGCCTCCACCAAATACGGAAGCTTCAGAACCTTTATGGACATTTTAAATGTGGGAAAGGCAGCATTTGTCCTCATTCAGACAATGGGAAAAAGCAAATACTAGCCCCCAATGGGACAATTCGCCAAATAAAACACTTCTCAATTGCAATACGAAGTTTGTAATTTATGGAATCTATTGTCTTTGAACTAAAATCTACATTGCAAGTACCATCCGCCCCCTCAAAAGCAGGGTATCTGAACATTTGAGATCTATAAAGAACATGGATTTGAAATATACTTGGGCCTACCAATTTCAGAAGGAACACAGTCAGGACTCGGCAGACAGCCTTCTTTGGACTAGATAAAATCAATATGCCACCTAGAGGAGGACACGGGGAAAAGCTTCTAAGATGTAGAGAAGCAAACTGGATAAATATAATGGACACATGCAATTCAGGCCTGAATTTTGATACAGAGATGATCCACTCCCTGTGACATAATTATCATCTTTTCCATTTTATATATTGTCATATCTGTAAAGAGACATTTTACCTGTAATTCGTTTGTCTACTCTGCCATTTGCATTATCTTAGGGTTCTTCTTTTCCCCTTTGTGGGATTTCTTATGATATGATATGGCATTTATAACACGCCTATACACAAGTGATTCAAGGCGCGACGAGGCAAGGGAGGGGGAACAGAGGGAAGACGGACAGCGATCCTACTAGGCCAGGTGTCATTCAGATCGCGCAAGTGCATGGGAGGGGGAGGGAGAGGGGACAGTACATGGGATAATAGAATAAATAAGTAAAGGTACGGCCAGCAGGTGGCAAGTGCAAGGGAAAGTGCAGCTATCAGATGTTAAGTGCTGGTAGTGGAACTCTAGGGATACAGTTAAGTCCCCCAGTGCAGGGGTTGCCAGGAAGGCAGTGCAGGTGTGCGACTGGCGGGCAAGGGGACCTGGGCCCGAGATCAGAAGGTGGCCAGGTAACCAGTGCAGTTTCACTTTCAGACAATAAGTCAGCAGGGGAGAGGAGTAGAGAAAAAAGCAGAAGCAAATAAAAAGGTTTTGAGGTGCTTCCGGAACCGCAGATGATTCTCCAAGTTTCAGGGAGGCAAGGAGGCTGTTCCAGAGGGAGGCACAAGCCAAAGAAAGAGATCTACCACCAACTCGTTGCTTGGAGAAGCGACTGACCCTGAGGGAGTTGGAGGCGGATGAGCAAAGCGCTTGAGAAGGAAGATATTTAGGAAGAGAGAGTTGAAGGCCCCAGAAGGCCTTGTGGACAATGCAGAGAATTTTTTAGCTGAATCCTCGCAGCCACTGGGAGCCAGTGCAGAGATTTCAGTCCTGGTGAGATATGATCCCTGGGCTTGAGGCCAAGGACAAGTCTCGCAGTCCTGTTCTGGATGAGTTGCAGAGGGCAGAGAGTAGAAGCAAGCATATTTAGAAAGAGGCTGGTGCAATAGTCCAGCCCAGAGAGAACCAGAGCTCTGGGGACAGTGAGTTTCTGGGGGAAGGAGAGGAAAGGAAGAATACCTCTGAGGAGGTGCAGCTGGTAGTGTGACTTCTTAGAGATGTCGAAGATGTGAGGAGAGAAGGAGAGTGTGGAGTCGAAGATGACCCCACGGTTTTTAGCCTCACATGTGGGAGCAAGAAGAGGGCAAAGAGAGGCCGGCCAGATAGTGACAGTTTAGGAGGGTGTGGGTGTGCCGATGAGGAGAATCTCGGTCTTACTGGCATTAGGCAAAGATCATTGGCGGCACACCACTCCTGGATGGTGGACAGACAGTCGGAGATGAGAGAGGGAGAAGAGGTGGCTGAGGGAAGCCTGAAAATGAGCTGAGTGTCATCCGCATAGCACTGGAAATTGGGGCAGAGCGCAGCAATGCGGTGGGCAAGAAGTGCCAGGTATTGGGTGAACAGCCAGGTAGAGAGGTTAGACCCCAGGGACACCACAGGTAGATTTAGAGGAGAAGTAGGACCCAAGTTGGACCTGGGATGGTCGATCAGAGGCAAAAGAAGTCAGCCACGCCAGGGCCTGACCGTGATCCCCAGGTTATCACGGAGACGGTTAAGCAGGATGGCATGGTTGACCGTGTCAAAGGCAGAAGAGAGATCAAGTAAGATGAGGACACAGGGGGGTTGTTGGAATAAAGGTTGGAGAGCAGGTCTTCACGGATGTTCAAGAGAGGAGCTTCTGGCAGCTCTGAAGCCAGACTGATGATCATGGAGACAACCAACAGATTCAGTGTGACGATGGAGCTGGGAGATGGCCAGCTTTTCCAAGAGTTTGCCCAGGAAAGGAGTGATGGAGATTGGGTGATAGTTAGCCGAGCAGTATGGGTCGGCATAGGTTTTCTTAAGGAGAGGGTGCACAGGGGGTGCTTCAGGTCGGAAGGGAAGACCCCCGTGGCGAAGGAGTGGTTGCATAAGTCAGCCAGGGGAGTCAACGTGGTCCTTGATGGTTTTGGAGGAACAGGGATTAACCTGTTTTGACGAGACTTTCATAGATCGGACTGGTCTAGAAACCTCGTCTGGGGAGAATAGGGGAAAGGCAGAGCAGGAGGGAGGGGAGGCGGCCGAAGACGGGCCAGAGGAAGAGAAGAGATGTCCTGGGTTTTAGAGATGAAATGAGAAGCCAGTGCCGTGCAGAGGGCCTGGGAAGGGTCAGGAGAGGCAGAAACTGCAGCAGGATTGGCCAGTTCCTTGCCAATTTTAAAGAGTTCAGCCGAGTTGTTAGATGCTGCAGACGCGGGCTTGGATGTGAGCTCACTTCTTGGTGAGGACAGCAAGCCGGTATTGCCTTTGGAGCAGGCAGCAGGCCAGTTTGTCAGAGGATGTACGTGAAGCACGCCATTTCCTCTCAGCTACCCTGCACTTGGGTTTAAGGGTGACGAGGTCGGAGTCGTACCAGGAGTTGCAGTTGGCTGTGGGATTCAGGCGGATCCTCATGACAGGGGCAAGAACATCGAGAGGATCAGATATAGCAGAATGGAGCATGGAAAGGGCTGTGTCAGGGTGTGAGTTAGCCAAAGAGGAAGGGGGGGGGTGAGAAAGTGGCAGCGAAAGCCTCAACTGACACGCCCTTCATGGGTCGGATGACCAAGAAGGTTGGTGGCAGTGATGGAGTTGGCTCGGCCTTGGGGAGGGTAGGGGGGTATAGAGGGTGAGCTGGGAGGAAAGGAGAAACTGATCACTCCAGGAGAGAGGAGTGGTGAGAGGGATAGAAAGGGGAAGGTCTGAGGAGATCAGAACATCCAGAGTATGCCCTGCAGAGTGAGTCGGGCCAGAGGGGAGAATAGAGAGTCGCAAAGGTTGTGAAAGAGTCCAGAGGAAGGAGAGGAAGCATCCAGGTGGATGTTGAAGTCTCTAAGAAGGAGGAGTTGAGTGGTTGAGACCAGGAGGGAAGAGGAGAGGTCCGCCTACTCAGAGAGGAAGGAAGAGATCTGACAAGGTGGCCGATAGTAGCCACAGTAAGGGAATCGCTAGGAGAGAGAGAGAGCCTGCAGACAAGGCATTGGAAAGAGGAGTAGACCTGCGTAGGAATGACAGAGGCAGGAATCCACTCTGGGAAGATTAGGGCTACACCCCCTCCCGAACGTTTGGACCTGGGCGTGGAGAGGATCTTGTAGCCGTCAGGGAGGAGAGTGCCAAAGCTTGTGACAGAGCGGCCGTGAACCATGTCTCAGTGAGACCGAGGACATCAAGGTCAAGTTCCTCCAGAAGGTGGCAGATGTCGGAGGAGTGTTTGACAGCTGAGCGAGAGTTGAGAGTGGCAATATGGAGAATGTTGCCGTCCTTGACTTCCATGGAGGTGTACAAATCGGACGTACGCCCTGCAGAGGTGTAGAAGAAGCCCGATGGGGGTGCAGAAAGGGAAGGAGGAGAGGGCGAGGTAGCGCTGGAGGGGGGAGAGGGGACAGCAGGGGAAGAAAGGAAATTGATGAGGCGTGGGAAGCGTCTATTGAAGCGGAGAAGGTTGGCCTGAGGGCCTTGGACCAAGATGGCAGCATTTACATAAATATTAATGATGACCTTAGAGGAGTGGAAGGAGGCCAAGAGGGCCTCCCACCGGGTGCCACCATTAATCGAAGAAGAAAAGAAAGGAGAGCACAGAGACCGTATGTAGGGTCCATAGGTCTGGTGAGGGAACGACAAAGAGGATGCCAGTGAAAGTTTGCCTGGAGGAGGCACTGGTATAGGTGTCAGTGATAGGGAGTGCTGCGTTGGAGACCAGGGTGTCCTTTTTTTAAACGTCTTCCTACCAGATTTAGTGAGGCGAGCAGGATAGTCGATAGAGAAGCAGTTAGAGAAAATAGGAGAGACAGAGAGCAGCATAGAGTAGGTAGGGAAAGAGGAGAAGAGGAAGGGAGGGAGAGGAGAGAAGAGGAAGAGGAGAGGTAAGGGGAGAGCACTAGGGAAGGACACAGGGCAGGGTGCAAGCCAAGGAGACGGAGAAGCGACACAATTTGAACAATTGGACAAGACAGACACTCAGATTTAAAAGACTATCTCAGTGCAAATTTAAGAACAGGAGAAAACACACCTAAGTTCGAGAGTCCTAATAGAGGGGAAAAAGGCCTAGGTTTCACAATGCAATTTTAAATACTTTCACAATGCAATTTTGAAAACGGGAGAAAACACACCTAAGTTTGAGAGTCTGCTAGGTGGACAGGGGTAAGTAGGGTAGCGTGCCGGCCAACCCTGTTGGAAGGCTGGCCACTGGCTACCGCTGCAGGCACCTGCAGGTACTGGCTGGAGCCGCCCTTTGCCTGGGGCCCTTAGCCGCAGGGACTGGGAGGGTGAATGATAACCAGCAACCCGCCAATCAGGGTAGGGGGCAGGCTTGGAGTTGGGACAGGGAGCCGGAGCAAGGAAGTGGATGCTGGGGAGGGGGGAAACAGAGAAACAAAGGCGCTGAGAGCGCTATTCCACCAAGTACAAAAACGAACAGTGGGGCCCAGGAGGCTCAAATGAGATGCTTGTCTCACCAGCACGATGCTAGAAATGGTGATGGAAGCACACAGCAGGGACCTACACACAGCATTGCTCAGAACCGCCAATCGGGGGAGGGTGCGGGCTGGGAGGTGGGACAGGGAGCCGGAGCAAGGAAGTGGATGCAGGGGAGGTGAGGGGGGGGGGGACAGAAACAAAGGCGCTGAGAGCGCTATTCCACCAAGTACAAAAACGAACAGTGGGGCCCAGGAGGCTCAAATGAGATGCTTGTCTCACCAGCACGATGCTAGAAATGGTGATGGAAGCACACAGCAGGGACCTACACACAGCATTGCTCAGAACCGCCAATCGGGGGAGGGTGCGGGCTGGGAGGTGGGACAGGGAGCCGGAGCAAGGAAGTGGATGCAGGGGAGGTGAGGGGGGGGGGGAACAGAAAAAAAGGCGCTGAGAGTGCTATTCCACTAAGTACAAAAACAAACAGTGGGGCACAGAAGGCTCAAATGAGATGCTTGCCTCACCTGCATGATGCCTTTAGTCCTACGTAAACTAGTACTATACACAATTAACACGTTGCTCACGCGAGAACTTGAATAAGCGTATTTTCATTGGTCTAGAATAGCTAGACCATTGAGTAAAGTGTCAATAACTGCACGCAATCTGAATTTTCTTCAATGTCAATTGTTTCCAAACTTGAAATAATGTTTTCTTTGATCTAATGTGCGTAATTAGCATAATGAAAAGCAAAAATTCAAGCGCGAAAGAGTGGTTGCGCTACATTTGAGCTTGGGGCAATGCGAGTTATCAGGCCCCAAGCAAGATGGCAGCATCTTGTGCCCATTAGCTTGTCACGCAAATTAAGCGCGATAACGTCATCACGCTGCTATGAAGACAGCAATTTTTTTGTTTTACCGCGGTTTAAACGCTGCAATGACAATTGTATCCTGGGAGACTCAATACTATTTTGGTAAGCCTATTTTTAAAAGCCCAAAAGTATGCTTGTAAACCCAATTCTAGGTTTGTGAACTAGCGCTTAATCTCTATTTAAATTGGTTTTTTTACAAGGCTTGCAAAATGTGCTATTTAACTTGTAGAAACCAATTTGAACGAAAGGAAGGGTCAGAAGAAATTCGAACATTCCCTCCCTTAATATTTGAATTTACAAAAATGTATTAAATTCAGCTCCACTGATATCCTCAAGGAGAAGCCTCTGACTAGTCAAGCCTCCCCCTTACTCAACTCTATAAAGAGACATCTAGCCCCCTCTTTGTTGTCACTGTATGTCACACGGGCGGTCGAAAAATGTTCCGCCCATCACCTTCCGACCCACTATACATAAGGGGGCATGCTACACCGGACTCCCTGGTGGTTACTACCACTTGGAAAAGGGCGGGTGTTCCACTGTCCTTGGCAGAAGCCCCTCCAGATAAAAATTGTAAAAAGCTTTATGCCCTGGGTAAATGGTTCACTGCCGTTGCGGCCTACTATACTAGGATTGCAAACAATTCTACTCTTCTGGCAAGCTGCAGCGATGTCCAATGGGGCCCAGTCCAGGATGGCCTTCAAGATATCCCAGAGCCCACCCGATCACACCTGCTGACGGTCATGGCAGAGGGCAGACAGGTTACTCTCAACATATTAAAGAACATTCTGGACTCTGCTGAGACCGCTGGACGCACTCTAGCCCAGTTGACTTTACTTAAAAGACACGCCTGGTTGAAAAGCTCAGACTTTAAACCCGAAACTCTGGCTTCCCTCATCAACAAACCAGTTGAGGACTCCAAACTTTATGGAAAAGCTGTTGATGACGCCCTGGAGACTGCAAAAAAAGAGCATGAAACAATAGTCGCTCTGCCAGATCACAGCTAAGCCCTTCCACCAGCGTGGAGGCTCTAACACCCACCTATCCTTTCGTGGGCAATCTTATCCCGCTCTCCCCATGGACAATATGGCTCAGGGAGTACTCCCTGGTCCCCTGGCCAAGGCTCTTCTAACAACCAATATGAACAAAGAGGTCCTCGTAGAGGCAAGGGTAGAGGCAGGAACTCTACTCCTAGAGGCTCCTTGGCCTCCATCTCAAAGTGACTCGCCGGTTCATGTCCCCTCCAATGCTTCCCTGGTTGGGGGCTGCTTGTCCTCATTCATTCACGCCTGGGAGGGGATCACATCAGACCAGTGGGTGTTAAAGAACGTCACCCACGGGTACTGCATCTAGTTTCACTGACCACCTCAATACCACCCACCGAAGAGCAGACGTCTGTTACCAGAACACCTGTGCATCCTGCTGCAAGAGGTTCAGGTCTTTCTGGAAAAGGGTGCCACAGAAGTTGTCCCCATTCACTAGGTAAACAAGGGTATTTATTCAGTGCACTTCCTTGTACCCAAAAAGGATCTCACATGCGCTCTGTGTTAGACCTGCGCCCAGTGAATAAGTATGTCAAACCTCAAAAATTCAGCGTGACAATACTACAGGAGGTAATATCTCCACTGCACCAGGGGGATTACATGGCCACGAAAGATGCATACTCTCATATTTCAATGTTGCCAGCACACAGAAAGTACCTCAGGTTCATGGTAGAGGTCACCCACTATCAGTTCAAGGTAGCATTGCCTCAGCGCCACAGGTTTTCACAAAGGTACTGGCGGTAGTAGCTGCTCACCTGTGCAGACAGTGCATCCCAGTGTATCCTTACCTCGACGACTGGCATGTTCCGTAGGAATCCCTTGTTATGAGCCAAACAAATACGCAGAGGACGGTAGACCTTATCTTCAACCTAGGTTTCTTATCAATGAGAAAAAATCCAGCCTAGACCCCAATCAAGTCAAACAGTTCTGGGAGCTCTTTCCCACCAAGAGGGTGCATAACATGCTGTTCCAGATCCCTCACTATGTAGCCAGTCACCAGGTGACTGTACGCAAGGCCATACAACTGTTAGGGATGATGGCTTCCTGTGTCTGCCTAGTTCCTCACGCTCATCTGCGCATGCACCTCATGCAAGAGTGGCTCTTGCGCCAATGGTGTCAGGCCAGCGGCACGATCTAGTGGTTGTCTCTGCAGCCCTCGTTCAGTCGCTGCAGTGGTGGTCAAGGGAAAACCTTCTGCAGGGCAAAACCTTTGCCACCCCTACAGTGGAAGCCCTCTCACCACAAACGCATCTCTGACGGGGGTAGTTCACCTCCTTCAACAGACGGCGCACAGCGTGTGGTTCCCAACATTAGCATCCAATCGCATCAACCTGTTGGAACTACTAGCAGTGTTCAAGGCCCTGGAGGCTTTGCAGACACACCACCAAGGGAAGACCGGTCTAGTCCTCACAGACAGTAGTACAGCGTTGTATTACTTAAACACTTAAACAAGTGGGCACTCACTCTCTAGGGCTGTCCAAACTGTCAGAGAACATATGGAAGTGGGCTCTCAAACACATCATGTTCCTCCTTTCACATGTTCCAAGGGAACTCAATCTTCTGGTAGATGTACTCCGCAGAGACTTCCCCCTACCCATAGAGCACGAGTGGCGGCTAATGGGAGACATTGTACTCAACGTCTTCGCAGAATGGAGCTTCCCAGAGATTGACTTGTTAGCTACTCTGGAAAACGCCCAATGCCCAGATTACGCCTCCAGGTACCCTCAGAACTGCTCCAAAGGGAACGGTCTTTGGATAACATGGTCTGGGAAATTTAGCAGGCTGGGTCCTGAGGTCTTAGAGTTCGGGCACCTCCAGCTCCCTCAAAGATGCATGGACATACTCTAAGAAGCTCGGAAACCTAACACCAGGCATTGCTACTCCAGCAAATGGAACCACTTTGTCATCTGGTGTAATGGCAAGGGCATCCATCCTATTGAATGCTCACCTAAGTATATCATCCTGTTAGATTCAGGACTGGCTTTCAATTCTCTAAAGGCCACTTAGCCGCGCTTTCGACATACACCATGTCCCAGGGCAAGGTTTCATGGTGGAAAATTCCTGTAATTAAAGCCTTTGTGAAAGGCGTAAAGAGACTTCCTCCACCAAATTCCAACCCAGCTCACAGGTGGGACCTGAATGTTGTTCTTACCAGACTAATGGGGCCTCCCTTTGAACCAATGCACAAGTCTAGCCTTAACTCACCTACAAGACCACCTTCCTGGTGGCGATCACCTCCTATAAGGAGAGTTATTGAACTGAAGGCTCTTTCAGTTCAGGACCCATTCATCACGATTCACAAAGACCAAGGTGATTTTGCGCACACACTCTCGCTTTGCCTCTACATTTATCTCAACGCTCCATGTAAACCAGTCCCTAGAACTACCCACCTTTTTCCAGAACCCCACTAACGCGGCTGAAAGAAGCCTCCACACACTGGATGTAAGGAGAGCGGTTATCTACTATCTGGAAAAGACCAAGCCACTAAGGAAACAAACCAGTTCTTCGTTATAGTGGCAGCTGGTAGAGGAGGGGACCCTGTCTCTAAATCCGCTATGCAAGTGGATCGTAAACTGCATCACACTGTGTTACACTCTTGCCAAGAGAGATCTACCCTTCACGCCTAGAGGGCACACTACTTGGGACACAGGAGCTGCAATAGCATTCATTGCAAGTGTTCCTCTTGATTGCAGTCCTTTACACAACACTACTGCCTAGATACACACTCTAGGTCTGATTCTCAGGCGGGACAAGTGACGCTAAGACCTCTTTGCTACTGTTCCTTCAGACATCCCACCACCATCTCTGGATACTGCTCACTAGTCTATGCACAGCATGTGATTCTAAGCAGATCCACAAGCATCAGAAGACATGCATTACTCACTGTTATAGCATTTGTGATGATTGTATCTGCTTAGATTCACATATGCCCACCCTTCCTCCCCTCATGGAGTAGAAGGAACATGGACTTGTTACACCACCTTCTCTCTTCTGTACTTGCTCACAATGATTATAAGGCCCCCTCACGACAGAAAAAACACAACCAGTGGGACCTTGACCCACAAGGGATTTTGGGAACACTACGCATCACATTAGGGATAGTGTTATAGTCACTCCCATGTCGACGTCCCCTTTCGATCTTCCAAAGAAAGATGCAATACTTCGCAATTTCCACTAGATGACGGACTATATGCAGAGCATGTGAATCTAAGCAGATACAATCATCAGAAATACTATTACGGTGAGTAATGCATGTCATAATGCCTCAATATGGTTTAAAGATCTTCTATGTTCCCAGTGCTCTCTGGTATTTGTAGTCTCCAAGTCAAGATGGGGAATAATGCCACAATTGTACACTTTTTGCATAACTTCTTTTTATAAGGATTTATATATTTGAATGACACTATGGTATGTGTACTTTTCAAGTTATCTTTATAAAGCAGAGTATTGTTGAAAGCCAGACATGGGGGTGAGGAGGGGAAATGATGAAAGGGCAAGTCACGAGTATTTGCCCAGGAGGTGGCAAAAGAGGTTACAATCCTGGACATTGGCGCAGTTATTTCCCCCTGATTGTGACTGCTTTTTAGGGAACATGTAAAGGGCACGTAGGTGGACAGAGTAATTTTTTTTTAGAGGGTGGACGCAACCCCTTATTTCTTTTGAGGTTGGCAAGGTTGCACAAGTATTAGGCTACTAGGATTTTACTTGGGTTCTCGTGTTCTCAGTGCAGATGCTTACTCACAAGACCACACGCACTTGTTTCATAATTGCATTTTGTTTTCCATGGAATATTTCACTACATGTTGCTGGGTTTAAAAAGTGAGCACTTTTTATACTTTTCCAGCATATTTATTGAAACATTTCCTCTCAGGTTATTTTTCTGGTGTTCATTACTTTTTTTTTTTTAAAGTCCAATCTATTGTGTCTTGCACACTTTCCTCTAAGGGGAAGGCCAATTGAAATTAATTTGTATATTTCAGTTTAATATATTGTGAAGGTTTCATGAGGTAGACAGACAACTGAATATAGTTTGGGCTATAAACGTTTATTAAAGAAACAAAGGGGTCAGAAAAAGGGCCCAACTTGCAAGTCCAAAGCAAATATCAGTCTGTGTCCAAAACCTATACTTGCCCTCACAAACAATTGTATATAATGTGTAGGGATGTCAGTAAAACATGAGAAGTGTTCAAATAAAAGTTCAGAGCTTCTTCCAGCTCTTGGTTGTAAAAGGGGGCTTCCCTTCCCCAATCTTTCAAGTCTTTCAATGTTGCAAAAACAATACAATTCCTTGGGATATTTCCCAGCTCTTCTGGCTCGGTTGCCTTTCACCAATTTCATCAATATTATAAAGTTCAGTTACTTCATATTCAGTCACAAGCTCATGGGTGAGTTAAGTGGCTTTTCCTTAGGTGGGTATACTCAGTCTAGGTGCAGTTGTCAGACCACACAGTCCACCCTTTACAGGTCACGCAACTGACACACCTTACTCACTACTTCTTCACAGGCACACTATTTCAGCTTCACTGTGGTACTAGTCTTATTCTCATTTCACATCCTCTGGATGCTTTACTACTTGTTTTGCCACCATTCACTTGTACTTTCAAATTCTTCTCCAGGGCTTTTGCCCCGGCTTTATTCTTTCAAGTTACACAGTTCCTTATATCTCTATGGCACTTGCCAATGCTTGTTCTCTCTGGTTATACAGTTCCTTTTTATCAGGGATTTGCACCAAACTGCGTTTCATCCAATCGGTATTCAATCACACTTGCTTTCTATCGAATCAGTATTCAAAACGTTTTTTTTGTTGTTCAAACCAGTCACGATGAATAAACCAAAAACAAATTCCCAGTTTACTCTCCTGCTGGGAACTCTTACCCTGTTCATGGGCGTATTCACAAGTTCAAATATTACAGTTTCACTGGCCCTCTCTTGGCTTTGTCATGTTCATTACGTTTACAGTTAGGTATTCACAACAAAACCTTTCCTTCGGTTTTCTCAGCAGATTCAGGTTATCGTGGTTATCAACATGATTCAGTTCATTCTTGACCGGCATTCATATCGCCCACACAGTCCTTGCTCACTTGCGAGCGACCCGACCTCCTGCAACCCTGTGGTCCGCACCTCAGCGTCCCAGAGTCAAGCTTCTTCGACTCACTGGGTATACTGTCTCCAGGTGCTGTTCTCCATGGCAGCAGGCTCGCTGTGGCCGTCACCGCTCCCGGCTCGGTGCGCCTCTCCTCCAGGATCTCCATCGGCTCGGTTCTATAGAGAAGGAATCCCTCAGATTCTGGAGGTATGCAGATCAGCTCTGCTACCGAAGACCTTCCAAGTGCTCCTGCCACCATCCACTTCCACTGCAATGACTCTGCAGCTCGTAGGTGCCTCGGGCCGCGTCTCCCTTGCTTCACCTCCAGCTTCTCCTGCAAGCATTCCATAGGCAATCTCCTTACCCTCACCTGAGCAGGCCATTTATACTGTTCTCCCTCCCCCCACCCTTCCTGGGCCTCAGGTGCCAGCAAACTTAATTCACTATATAACGGTCCTGGTACTCGGCATCCCTCTTCCTTGTCCCCAGTACCAGAGTGGTGTCTGTGTTTGTTTATTTATTTGGTAATGCGCGCCAAACCCATTTGCTAGCCGGGCGCAGTAGAGGTCAAGACAACTTAAGCTTGGTTACATAATGTGTACAAAGAAGCATATAATATACAAAAACAGTTTGAAAATAGGTATGTGTAAATGTGTATGTGTATGAGTCAATAAAGAAAGGATGTATGGCTCTGGTTGTCTCTCCCTTGTCCCAGTACGTAACTAGTGTCTACTGGGAGATGATTTACTACAAGAATAGGTAAGGGACTGGTAATATCCTACAAAAGTCTGGGGGGATATCTGACTCTTTATCAAAGGGAAATGGGGGATACGATGACTCACCCAAGCATGCCTCATTCCCACTCCCCAAATTTCCTTCACCCAAGTGATCCCCCCCTTTGCATATCCACCCCCAGGGTCCGGATCCGAGAGCAGTGGCCTTTCCCTGGCCACCTGAGAGGAGGATATATTGGGCTACGAAGTGAGGACTCCCTCAGGTTCTTCACAATATATGTTAACTTACTGTACGTATGTTCATGGTTGCAAGCTTTTTATTTTCGCTGTGGGGCAAAAGTACCTGGGCATATGTTATTCTTGCAGCCGGTTATGTTTTCCCTTTTCTGTGCTGCTTAAATGCTGTTAGTTGGGGTTGTGCGATGCATCACCAAGAGACCGGCCATAAAACAAGGTGCTTGTAGCACACTGCTTAACCAAAGTGTGTGATCCTTGGCAAATAATGTAATATCACTACACTTTGCCTAAAACAATTGCGAGTTCTCAAAGCCTGCTTTTATACATAACAATACCACTGTCAAAACGGGTCATAATCGGTCTGTGATTGACAGTGGTGCCAAAAAATCTATGGAATAACAAAACCCTTGAAATTCAAGGAAAAAAGTTTAGGTGAGAACAACACAACAAAGCCCCTTGAAATTTAGCTAAAGCCACCTTAACTTTGCGCCCCCTGGTGTGCAACCTTTGACCACAATGATGACTTCACTAATTACATAATTTATTTATTTGCATTTTTAAAGCACGCACACAGCCTGGGGGCATCGAGGTGCTGTTAAAGGAATATGTCTCTTGGTTGCGTATTTATAACCCGCTTAATACCCAGAGGTTTCTAAGCGCGGACCCGGGGATCAAACCTGTGTTGCTTTGCGTCATCTTGTTTCCAAGGCGAGCACGTTGCCGCTGAGCTATCTATTACATCACTGATGAAATCACTGGAGACATTACTGGTGACATCACTGTTTACATGATGTAGAACACCACTTATTACATCTGTGATGGCATCAGACCTAATATCATTTAGGGCTTGGCTAATAAAAGCTTTGTTTAACTAAATAACAATTTAGGCCGTGGCCAAGGCTGTGGACACAGTGCATGGCCAAAGGCCATGGCTAGTGGCTGGTTAGTGTTGTACAGTATACAGTGGGCACGGCCGAATGACGTAGCCACTGGCCATGGCCGAAGTCCATAGATAGTGTCCCCTTAATGTGTTACATATACACTAGGCACGTCCGAAGCTGGGACCACTGCCTATGGCCGAAGGCCATGGCTAGTGGCCAATGAGTGTTGTAAAATATAAGGTGGGCACGGGCCATGTCTTGGTGTCAGTTAGTGTTTGAAAATATACAGTAAGCACAGCCAAAGTCGGGGACCAGGTTCTATTGCCGAAGCCCATAGCTAGTGGCTGGTTGGTGTTGTACAATATACAATGCGCATTACCTGAAGGTCGGCCACTGGCCATTACCGAAAGCCATAGATGGTGTTACAATATACAGTGGGCACGGCTGAAGGCTGGGACCACTGCCTATTGCTGAAGGCCATGGCTAGTGGCCAATGAATGCTGTAAAGTATACAGTGAGCCCGGCCGAAGGCCATGGACACTAGCCATGGATGAAAGCCATGGCTAGTGGCAGCTTAATGTGGTAAAATATACAGTGGGTATGGCCATAGGCCATGGCTAGTGTCCGGTTATTGTTGTAAAATATACAATGGGCATGTCCGAAGGTGGTTGCCACTAACCATGGCTGAAGGCCTTGTCTAGTGGCCTCTTATTGTGTTAAACTATATAGTAGGCATGGCCAAAGATCATGGGCACTGGCCATAGCCAGTTAGTGTTGTAATCTAATCATAGATTCCATGAGTGATGTCATAGATGATGTAATTAGTGATGTCTTCAGGGAAATCTGTGATATTGTGGTCATAGGCTTTGCAACAGGCGGCCCGACGTTAAGGTGGCTTTAGCTGAATTTCAGGGGTTTTGTTGTGTTAAGTTCTCATTTTAACATCCCTGCAACTAAGGTTTTGTCCTTATCTCGTGCTCGCTCTTTCTCACTTGCTCTTTCTCTCCCTTTTTCTCAACCCCCCCCTAACCATCCCCTCCAGTATGCATGTAGAGAAATTACTGGGTTTGTGTTATTTGTTCTATGCCCATTTCTGTGTGCAAAGCATACTCTTTTACGCTGTCTGCCCGCATCCCTGGACTTCCCCATTCAGAGTGGAGGGACAAGGACTAAGGACAAGGATCATTGTACTGAGTAAATGGTTCCTTCCGATAGACTGTTCCGAGCTGTAACAGGAGATATATTTTTTACTTCTGCCACATTTATCTCTTTTTGTCCAGAATTGTGTCCAGTTTGGAGTAAATCTGGATGTCACCAGCTATACGGATGGAAAGAGAGAAACCCACAATCCTCCTGGCCGTGCCCTGCCATTTGTCGTATGGGACTACTACAAGGTGACTTCATAATCTATTTCTTAACCCAAATGTACTTTCACATAGCTGCTTAATATTTTGTTTTGTGAGTCCAGGTTATTTTTCTGATCCACAAGTATTTCAGGCTGGTTTGTATAGGGTGTTACAGCGTGTATAAGAGATGGCATTTTCTACTGCATATAGCTGTGGGCCCGTTCAATGGGAGAAACTTAATCTGTTTTAGACTGCCTTTTATACTTAAGTTGGGGATTGGGAGAGTCTTTGATAGTTTCCAATAAAAAGTGTAACAACAATTTGCATCCTTTGCAATTAAAGGGTCTGTAGAGACTGTACACTTCAGAACACCATCTGGGGTGCTTGGTTCTATTCGGTTTGTCTTTCCATCTTCCTCTTAAGGATATCCAAACAGTATCTTTGCTCAAAGCTTCAGTGGCGTTACAAAAGTCAGTCTTCTTTTAGAACCCTTATCTACTCATTTCTTGGAATATTTTGAAGGACAAGATAGTTGGTCATCCTGCCATGTCTTGTTAAGGTGGAAAAGGCAGTTTTTTTTATATTGCTACCTTTGTATCATTGAGAACTATTTGTCAATCCAAGATACATTTTGTATTTTTGAGGCCTTCATTTCTAATATGTATGTAGATATTTAATTTGTATTTTATTGGTTAGTGTAACATGGTCCAAATGTGCTCAACTGTGAAACTCGTGTTTAAAAGATTTCTATTGTGATTGGTTTTATGACATACATTTTGGCTTCTGCTGATTTGGAGGTGTTTTAGTGGATGTTCTCAAATTATTATTCTCTGGTACCTGCCTGTTCCACAAGACCCGTCTTTCCTTGTGATGTCTGGAGTGCAATGCGTTAGCTCCCCGTTTGCCTTGTTACAGGGGAAACTGCACTTGCCTTCACTTTCCAACAATGCTCTAGTTGCTTGGTTTCTTAAACCTCTTCTTCAGACCATAATCCAAATTAATTATAATATAGTGATTGTCTGTACAGTCCGCAGCAATAAACCCCAACTCATATTCAGAAATAGCACTGTAGAGAGGCAGATGTACACATCATCTATAGAGCCTGCCCCCTCACCTCTGTCATATTGGAAGAACAGCAAAAAGAAACTCTGCATTACAGCTGGTATCCTCCCAATACCACATTGAAGATATGAGAGACGTTATGCACGCAAGACAACCGTATGCAATGTACCCTCAAAATGACGTGGTAGAAGGAAGTCTGCAGATGCCACTGAACATAGAAGAGCTATAAGTGTCATCATACAAGTGTAACGTGTAAAGTGTCATCATGAAGAGAAGATATGAAGGTGCACTGAAACGACATACAAATACTTAAAGAATGAATACGTGACTGAAGTGACAAGGTGAACAAATCATATACACTGAGAAGATTAGTGAGAAGAGATGCAGTAGATTATATATGTATATATGCAGAAGCGCAAGGTAGATAAGACATAAAGAAGCTTGCTTAAACAGAGAAAATAGAACACGGGTAAAGCAGCCATGGTGAGAAAATGGACGTTGGCTTCGTATTAAAAGTATTCAAGAAGCCTGAAGGAGAAAACCCAAGGCTGCAGAGCTGACGGACACTGGAATACAAATTCATGCAAGAACAAAGAATATTTGTTTGACTTGGCATCAAGAGGTAACTGCAAGCCTTGAAAGGATAAGTCACGTACGCAGGACATATTTCTCTTAGATGAAGTAAAGAAGTGAACATTTGCAAGTTCCAAGTATTGTACAATTAAAGACATTGAAAGTACATGCAAGACGGAGCAATCAAGTCTCCAGAGGCTGAGGAGAGCAATAGCACCTAATATAATTGAATCAAATAGCACCAAATGGAAGGCAGTATGGACAAAATCATGGTGGTCTCATAAGTGGTGCAAGACCAGAAAACAAGGCATATTCAAGCTCTAGACGAAGATAGCAATGCACCTTCACTCCCTTTAATGTTCAGAGGAAGAGAACAGTCGACAAGGTCAACTACAATGAAGAATCCTTGGCTTAGGGTCTAACTGATGAGAGATGTAGGCTAATTGGCCAAGTGGGCAGTTGTCTTATGTTGTTCCCAGCACCCGGGTTTTGTTTTGCGTACGTGCTGCTAATGAGCCGAATGTCCAAGGTTGGAAGAGTGCCGACCAATCATGAGGGCCTATGTAATGGTGGATTATACATTGTTGCAGAAGCCATTCCGCTGCTGTTATTCTGCTATTATCTATTCTATGTATTTAGAGGTAGTCGAAGGCGTGCCTACCAGATATGGGGCAGATATGGGGCAGCAAACATCATTATGCTACTAACACCTAAATGAACTAAAGGTATATATGTTCCCTTAACCAATCCCTCCACCCGATAGGTTTTTACTGTTTGCCACATGGGATGATGTCATAGCTGATGTACAATGAGGTATAAAGCCTTTTGTGTAAGTGAAATACGTTGAGAGTGTGTGAGCTACAATCTGTTTGTTCGCCAGGTTTCCCTACTTTATTGAACTGATAATAAAGTAGTATTTTGCCATATTCTTTGAGTCTGTCCAGTTATTTGGGCCCAAGAACAGTCATTGTGATAATCCCATCTGTCACTTGGAACGCTCCAGGTGCTACTGCACATTTTGGTAGTGGTGCGGATGGTTCAATATGCGCTTAGACCAGAGAAATGGTGAAAGCTAAAGACCTCGCGTGGCAAGCTTAACAAAACCACTGCAACACTTTTGATCTATACTTGTCTTTTGGTTGGCATTTTCTTAGAGTGAACAGTAACTGTCAACCCCCCCCCCTGTCATTCCCCCCCCCCATCACCACACTGCCTCATCATTAAAGACACATAAGTCCACATCTTTTCCATTGGTTGTAGGTAATTCACATTATTTACAAAATGTATAGATTTTGTGGGCACCATTGTCATATAGTCTCCTTTTGAGATATTCCAGGGCTACCCCCAGAGTCTTGTCTAAACTGGTCAGCATCACCTTGCACTCTATATGTAATCCACTCCATCGCTAGTATTCCCCATAGTCTATGTAGCCATTCTACCCATGTTGGGGGCTATTTCTGTTTCATCATTTGGCCAATACCAGCAAGGCCGCTATAAGCATTACCATGAAGGCTTTCTTCAGGGGCTTAGAAGGGAGTGAGAATTCTGGATTGAAGAGACGACACATCTGTTCCCTTGGGGTGGGGGTCGAAGGAAAGGGGATCATTGATTGATTGTATTCGGGCCCCCACTTCTTTCCAGAATCCCCTTTATTCTGGACACTCCCACTATATGTGTCTCCAAAACCCTTCCCTGTGCATCCCCTCCAACATTCCTGTGAGAAGCTGGGATACATCCCAGGAAGTCTTTCCGGGGTGTAGTGCCATTTTGCCCTTACTTTATACCATGCTTCCCTGAGTACGATTGATCTAGTTAGTTTTGGTAAGTTCTCCCAATGGTCTCTCGGAATGGTTTCTCCTAGTGTTAATTTCCCATCTCTTCATATAGTTTTGAGACCATCTGTTTATCCCCTGTGTGTGTGTGGTAATGTCAGCTCCCGTGTGGCCGTCCTCTTCATCCTGGTGTGCATCAACCAGTGTCGCAGCAGGTAGTACCCCAGTCTGTCCTTCTCGGTTAACCCCATATGTCGTTTGCTGTCTTCAAAAGGCCTTATTTCTGCTCTCAGAAAACAAAACAAATGCTTCCACTAGAATGTAACTAATCAATATTCAAATAAGACGACATTTAAACTGGCACTTACAATGAAGTCGCTAAACAATCACCTGTATCGTATGGGTAGAGAAACAAAAAAAGAAGTATGATGACAATGTGTCAATTAGTAGTAAGACAAATGTATTATTAATTTGACATGTACTTAATAGGAAAAAACAAGATACAGGTTTCTGCAGGGAGAGTGAAAAAAGATGCAAACAGTAGTTTTATGTCTGCTAAGTCATTCAGTACTAGGCCCAAAGCAACCTGGAGTGCCATAACATCGTAGAACTCAAGGGAATACCCCTTAGACGGTGAAAGGTAGGGTGAAGGAAACAAGGAAACAAAACAAATGCTTCCACCAGAATGCTCCTGTCATAACATCCCCCACTTTTGTGCAGCCCACCATATGCCATTGTGTGAATGAGCCCTGTGTCATCCCAGGGGAGAATTGAGAGGTGTGAAGGGGGGTGGACGCGTGGACGCGCCTCCCATATATACCAAGTGATTTGCGGTCTGTCCCCGCCCTATGTAACAACAATTTCAACCTTTTCCATCCTCACCCAGGCTTTTGTCTTGTCCCCCGTTAGCCATTCTCTGTACTTCTAATTGCACTGCTTTGTAGTATTTAGAAAAGTTCGGGAGACGTACACCTCCCCTTTATGTTTGGGCGCTGAATAATGATGATCCTTGGACGCATTGGGTATGTTCCATCAGTTAGCTTTATCCCTGTTACATTGGGTTGCTGTAAGATAACAGATCTGAACCACTGGCTCCCATCACCCAGGCAGGAGCTCTCTGGAACCTTGCACTCCAAGCATCCCTTCACTCACACCAACACATTCTCTCTGACACGCCAAAATTCTCTCTTGCGTCACCAAACACCTGCATTCACACCCAGCACTATACAACAGGCGCCATTGGCATATCCGGGCCACTCCAGGTTTTTTGCTGAGCCAAATGAATCAAGAGACCAGCTTCTGGAGGTCTTTAAAAAAGGATCGTGGAACCCGGAGGGGGAGTGCTTGAAAGTGATATAGCACCCTGGGGAACGTCACCATCTTGATCGTGGCCATCCTGCCCATCCATGAGATCCGCAGGGTCAACCACTTCCTCTGGTTCGTCTTAATTTGACCAAGAAGCCCCGGGTACTTTGCTTTGTATATTTTGAGTATTGAGCTGGCTATGCGGACAGCCAAATATTTTACACTGTCCCTAGCGACTGCGAATGGGGACTATTTTATTTAGGGATATCATCATGTCGCCTGCGAATGCCATTTTCTTATGTTCCTCCCCCGAATGGGATACCCCAAATAAGTGGGTTCTGTCTAATTGTAGTTATCATATGTTCCAGTTATATTGCGTACAGGAGCGGGGATCAGGGGCTCCCTTGTCTGGTTCCCCTTGTAATATTTATGCTTTGGGATATGTGGGAGTTGATTGAGAGGCGTATCGTAGGATGGTTGTAGTTGACTTTGACATCTGCATGAGTTTTACACCCACTCCCATCTGTTGCATAGTTGCAAATAGGAAGGGCCATTCCACGTGGTCAGAAGCCTTCTCGGTGTCGAGTGAGATCAACATAGAGGGGACCCGTTGTACAGCCGCCTTTTCCACCAAATGTGTTAACAGTCTCGTACTATCCCACGTCTGTCGTCCCTTGATAAAGCCTGATTGGTCCTCCCTGATCAGGGTCGGAAGTATGAGTTTAGTCTCGCATCTAAGACGCCTGTTTACATTTTCGCTTCTATGTTTAGCAGAGCAATTGGTCTATAAGACCTGCATTTCGTCGGATCCTTATTGGGCTTTTCAAATCCTACCACCTTGGCTTCTGCTATGGCTTGTGTCACACATCCCTTCCGTCCAATCGAATTAAAAAGATCTGCAAGCCGTGGGCTTAATTTTTGGAAGTAATTCTTGTAAAAGCTTCCCGGGTATCCATCAGGCCCCAGAGCCTTGTCCTTGGGTACAGCCCTAATTATCGCCTTAACCTCCTCTTTGCTAACATCTTCCTCCAATCGCTCCCTGTCCAATGCAGTCAATTTAGGTTAGGGCAGTTGACTCAGGTATTCTACCGCTTCTGGGTCTGGGTGGTATGGGGTGTACAGAGTACTGTAGAACCCCGTAAAGGCTGCTGTTGCCTCTGAGCTTGTCGTCATTGTGCCATCCGACTGGGTAATGCGTATGATGGTGCATGGTGGCCTCTCTTCTCCTCAGGTGTGGCCTGGACGTAATACCTGTTTTATTCCCAGTAGGGATCTTTCTGCCTTCCTGGGCTGTAGGAGATTCAGTTGGCTCCTTGCCTCTTCAATTTCTCATATAGTTCCCTGTTCTTCTTCCCCCTTGTTCCCGCTATTGATTGGAGCACCTTGCGCAGTTGGGCCTCTAGTTCCTTCTCCATTGCCTCTCGCTGTCTCACCTCTGGGCCCTTAATGTCATAAATTACCCCTGCGTTACTGCCTCAAAGGCATCACAGAGACCCTCATCTGTTATTCCTTCTGTGGCGTTCCTCACAAAGTAGTCATCTATTTGTTTGCCTATTACCTCTGTCATTATTGCATCTTGAAGTGTATCTTGGCGGAAGGTCCACTACCACGGTCCCGTTCGTATGCCGCAGCCCTGCAGGGTTGCGATGATGTGTGCGTGGTCTGACATGGCAATCATTCCTAATTCTATATCTTCTACCCCCTCCATCATACCAGCCGACACCCAAACATCTGATGGACATGGGAGAAGCAAGCAAGTGAACCCTTTCTCTGCTTCCCTCTTAACTCGCCAAACATCCCTTAGGGCCTGTTATGGAGAATTGTAAGAAATGTGCTAATTCCCTCCCCCTTAGAGACCCCCAGCAACTTTGCTGGATTTTGAGGACTTGATTTTTTTTTTTAACCTGGAGAGTGTGACCCGTTTTCCCACTCTCTCATGTATTTTAATGTGAATTTTACCTCTGTGTTTCTTTTGGTTATGGAGTCTGACACACTCGATAGGCATCATCTTTTACATTGTGTCACAAAGCACGTTCAGTGCAGTGGCACAGGGAAGACTTTCAGATTTCCCAAGGTTTAAATACCTTCTCTGAGATAAACTACTGTTTCCCAGAGCAGTAAAGTGAAATTGGCTTTACTTACCATTGTAACTTTCTAGACCCAGCACTCACTATCTTAAAATAGAGTGCTGGAGGGGTTACTTAGTATCCCCTGTGTCTAGATCCTCATGTAACATTTTTATGTTACCCTTTCCTCACTGAATGGCTGGTGGCAGTGGTTTCGTTTGAACTACCATGGTTTACAGTTACCATGGTCTGCCTTTGCGGCTCCGGTAAAGCAACCGCCGGAGCAATCTTTTTCAAAATGGCGCAGAGCCATCTTTGACAAAATGGTCCCCATTCTTCTTTTTTCACCATGTCATTGTGGGAAGGTCCTTCTAGAGATTTTCTCTGCGTGCCAAACCAGGTTTGGTCTCTTTGTTCATTTTGCCTTTGGCGGGCTTCAGGAGTGAATCCCGCCTCTGGCTCCAAAGTGTTTGGGGTAGGCAGGAAGTGAGGGAGGTGCCCGAAACTCCCTGTGCTTAGTCTCCTAGGAGACCCAAATGCACTCTGGTTATTGGCTGGCTGACTGGCAAGGACAGCCACCCTGCTGGGTGAGTGACAGCTAGGCTGGAATGAAAGGGAGAGAACTGAATAAAAGGCGAGTCTTTTGGCTTGGAAGGCAGAGTGGACCACTGGACGAAGGAACCGAAGAAGAACTTGTAGAGGACGCCTGCTGCAACTCCTGGACTATTGGTTTGCCCGGTGAAGCATAGACAGAGAAGCCCCTGCAAGGACTAGTTCTCCCTTTGAGTTGGTGGGACCAATCCACTCCAAAGTAAGCCACCTGGACATCCATCTTGGAGCTGCTGCTGGAAACCGTAGAGCCAGGGAGAGGAGCACCAGATTATGTGTGTTGCTTTTAAGCTGGCCTAGAGCTTTTGGAAGATCCTCCGGACTCTCAAGAAGCAGGACTGACGAAGCCTGAGCCCCCTCAAGAGTGCGGGACCCCTGAAACAAGGAAAACCAATCTCAACAGCCAGGAACCGCATTGTTGCTATTTGCGGTAGTCGCGATGAGCTGAAACGCAAAACAGCCACTGAAAGTGAAGTTTGCCGGTTGCTAGTTTTGACCGTCCTAGTGCATTGCAGTAGTCCCCCGACGTCTTCCCTCTACGACTGAGGCCCAGGAACAGTGAGATCTGCAGAGCTGCACAGGAACAGAAGTCATCAGCGGCATCCTCTGCCGCTTAATTGCTCCCTGGCAACGTGTGCCGTCCTCTGCTGCCCAGCGAGCTGCTTCCTCCAGGGGTGATCGCTCTCTTTCTTTGGCAGGCTGCCCCGGTCTGAGGCCTCCTCTTCCGCTCCTCCTGGGCACTCACCCTTCCACTGGCTGCCGCATTTCTGGTCAGGCACGGCGCTTCCCTCTCCCCGTTGCTCGGGGCTAGGTGCCCCCTTCACGTGTTCCCTCCTGAGGGTTTCTGGCCTCCTGGGCTCGCCTCCGTCCTGCACTCTGGGTCAGACGCAACACTTCCACTACTCGGGACTGAGCGCCCTCTTCACTGCGTGCTTGCCTGAGGCGTGTGGGACGTCTGGGTCTGCCCTCCGGACCAGTTCTCCTCTTCCTCCTCCTCTCCGAGATCTGCGGCGGGCCTCCTCCATGGCTTTTCACTCCACTGGTCGTGCCGGGCTTCACTCACACTGGCCTTCCTTTGGTCCACTGGATGGCTGTCACGCTCACTTGATTCCCACGGAGGCGCAGGTCTGGCTTCGAGTGCTGATGCTTCTTCTATGGTGAAGCGCAGGACTCTGAAGATGGACTCACTGGCTCGCAGGAATATTCCCCTGTGCGTGAAAAGGGAGTATTACCTACTGACGGAATAATGCTCAAGCCTCCCACTCCCTTCCAACCCTCCACGATACCCTTCCTCGATTCCCCGTGAAGTCCCACCTTAGGGTCTGGAAGGATGAGTTCTCCATCCTGCTTCTGATGCAGGGGCGCGTTGAAACCCAGTTACTTCACTGGATTGAGGTTTGATGGGAGTTCAAATAAGCTTGACTATTCAGGTAAGGCGCTGTAAGAGTTCTGTAGCAAGTTCAAAAGTTCAAGCTTAATAATGTTCATTGTCTTATTGCAGCAAGCGCTAACGCTTATGTCTTTTTCCCCTTAGGGGCCGGGGTTCGGAATGCCGGAGATATGGCGCCGACCCGAAGTGAAACGTGCAGTTCCAGTAAATGACAGGTAAGCGTTTGGGTAATGTCTTTGCATTCGCTCATTCAATGTCTTTGTCTTTTTTCCCCATAGGGGCCGGGGTCCGGAATGCCAGGAAGCGGCAGGACCCGAAATGAAATGGGAATGACCCAACAGGTAAGTCTTAGAAGGAAACTGAGCTTTTCCTATTCCCTTCCTTCTCTCACCTTGTGTTCTTGTCTTTTTCTCTCTAGGCTCTGGGAAGTGGCTGCGGATCCGGATTATCGCTGCTGAAGATGGAGGTGCAAAGGAAAGGTGAGTGAAATGCAGCGCTGCAGCGATCGAAGCGAAATGCTTTTAAAATGATGTCTTCCCTTTCAGGATCGTCGGTGTGAAGTCTCCGTGATGCAGCTTTAGCAGGTAAGGTCTTCTCTCTCTCCAATTCTCTCTTAGCAGGTGACCCAGGATGCTGACAGGCGTGGCTGAAGTCCAGATGCAGGAGCTGACACGGTGAGCGTCCAGCTGCGAGGAGCAGAACAACGCGAAGCGTGAGTTGCTGATCGGGCGTGGTTTAAATAGCTTTGGAAGAAGTTCCAGGTATGTATCCTTCCACCGATTAGGAATGTATCCTTCCCCGACCACACCCAGGGGAAAGTAGTTCCACAGGTAAAGTAGTTCCATTCAGGCCTCAAGAGGGCCTGGATGTAGCAGCATGGTCTGCATCAGGTAAGTGCACCTTAAAACACTTGAACACATGTCTAGCTTTATGAGCCTGGCGCCTAAGGCGCCAGGACAGGGGTCCAACATGAGCCTGGCGCCTAAGGCGCCAGGACTGTGTCCAAAGGCCCCAGCTTGGGCCCGCTGGCACTTCCCTGGGGGAAATGCCTGCCTCTGGGGTTGCTGGGTCGGACCTGGCTCCTTGGAGGTAGGCATCATGACAGTACCCCCCCCCCCCTCCCCTCAAGGCCCCTCCCAAGGTTGTTCCCTCCGGGGGTTTTGGCTTGTTCGGAAATCTCCGGTGGAACCTTTGTATTAATCGAGGTGCGTGAACATGGTTACTAGGCTCCCACGATCTTTCCTGAGGTCCATATCCCTTCCAGTCAACAAGATAGAAGAGTTTGGACTTTAACACCTTGGAGTCTAAAATGTCTTTAACTTCGAATTCTAATTCCCCTTCAATTTGAACTGGGTCTGGAGGCTTGGACAGTCGGGTCCCTGGTTGTACTGGCTTCAAAAGTGATGCATGAAAAACTGGATGAATACGCATGTTAGACGGTAAATCCAGTTTAAAGGCCACGGGATTGATTATAGCCTTGATGGGATAAGGTCCTATGAATCTGGGATTGAAGGTTCGCGGGCCCTTGAGGGGTAAATATTTCGTTGCTAGCCATACCTGATCTCCTACTTGGTAAGGAGGAGTTTTACTTTGGTGCAAATCAGCGTTTTTTTAATACTTTTTCTTGGCTTGCTGTAAATGAGTTGCAGCTTCTTTGAAGGCTCGGGTTATTGTGGAATGCAGATGATTTACTGCGGGCATTTCCAGGGTCAGAGGTGGATCTAGATCAGAGGTCCGAGGATGGTGACCATACAAAGTATAAAAAGGAGTTTGTCCGGTTCCAGAATGCACTGAATTGTTGTATGCATATTCTGCAATCCAAAGGATGTCGTTCCAATTTAACTCGGATTGGTGTAACATGCACCGAAGATATTGCTCGAGAGCCTGATTGGTTCTCTCGGTTTGTCCGTCGGTCTGGGGGTGGTGGCTGGTGGATAGCCGCACATCTATTTGTGCTAGTTGGCAACACTTCTTCCAAAAATGGGAGATAAATTGACTTCCACGATCCGAGACTAATATGGAAGGGAAACCATGTATGCGAACTATATTCTCCAGAAATTCCTTGGCCAAGGTGGAAGCTGAAGGCAAACCTTTTAAAGGGATAAAGTGGGCCATTTTGGAGAATAGATCCACAATTACAAGGATAGTGTTGTAACCAGCACAAGGAGGCAGGTCAGTTATAAAGTCCATTGACAAGGTGTGCCATGGTGCCGGCGGAATATCCAAGGGTTGAAGTAGGCCGGCTGGCCTTTTCTTTTGACCCTTGTTTTGGGTGCAAATTCCGCAAGACAATACAAAAGACTTTGTCTTTTCTCCAAGAAGGCCACCAGAAGGGGCGTTTGATTTTTTCCTCCGTTTTAGCGATACCAGGGTGTCCTTCCATTAATGATTCATGATGATGGGCAATAACAAGTTCTTGCAATTCTTTACTAGGCAGAAACAACCGCTCCTGGAAGTAGGGTAAGTCATCCTTAACGGTGTAATGAGGACCCTTTTGACTCCATTCCAGTAAGGCTGAAGAGTCTAGAAGTTCTTTTACTTGCGTTTGGATGTCCTCAATAGTTTGCAATGAAGTTAGGCCTAAGATTCTTTGTTCAGGTATGATTGGCACTGGTTCTAAACTCGAATTGGGTTCTTCCATGCCAATCCGGGATAAGGCGTCCGCTTTACCATTCTTGCAGCCAGGGCGATAGGTAATTACAAAATCAAATTCCGCAAAGAATAGAGCCCATCGGAGTTGTCGTGAAGATTGAGCCTTGGCCGTCTTTAAATACTGTAAATTTCTGTGGTCCGTAATTACGGTGATGGTGTGTCTTGCCCCGAGAAGGTAGTGACGCCAAGCCTTGAAAGCAGATTTAATAGCCAGTAACTCTTTGTCGGTAATTGCGTAGTTGATTTCAGGAGGAGAAAATTTCCTGGACCAAAAGGCCACAGGGTGTAGTTGGTTAGTTTCTGGGTCTCTTTGCGACAGGACAGCTCCCATGGCCGAACTGGATGCGTCGGTTTCCACAATGTAAGGGAGATCTGGGTGCGGGTGCTTCAATATAGGTGCAGAGGTGAATTTGGTTTTCAGGTCCTGAAAGGCTTGTTCGGCCTCAAGAGTCCATTCAAAGCATTTTTCTTTAGGAGAGCTGTGATGGGTTGGACTGTTCGGGAAAATTCCGGGATGAATCTTCGATAGAAATTGGCGAAGCCGAGCATGCTCTGAACTCCCTTCACCGAGCTAGGAGATGGCCATTTGAGGATGGCGTCCACCTTTCGCGAGTCCATTCGGACTCCTTGAGGTGTCAGGATGAATCCGAGAAACTCCACTTCTGTAGTATGAAAAACGCATTTTTCGAGCTTTGCAAATAGTCTGTGCTGGCGCAATTTCTCAAGAACTGCCCTAACATGTTTTCTGTGATCGGATTCTGAAGAGGAGTACACCAGAATGTCGTCGATATAAACAATGACACAGACGTCGATAAGTTCCCGAAGAACATCATTCATAAAGTACTGAAAGGCGGCAGGTGCATTGCACAAACCGAAGGGCATCACCTGATATTCGAAGAGCCCAAATTTGGTGCGGAATGCAGTCTTCCATTCGTCGCCTTCTTTTATACGCACCAGGTGATAAGCTCCTCGGAGATCTAACTTGGTGTACACACAAGCGTCTTTCACCTGGTCGATAAGCTCAGGGATCAGGGGCAGAGGATAACGATTCTTAATCGTTATTTGATTTAGGGCGCGATAGTCTATACATGTTCTAAGGTCGCCCTCTTTTTTCGGCACGAAGAACAGAGCTGAGGAGACAGGAGACTTGGACGGGTGAATAAAACCATTGGCTAGGTACTGATCCAAATACTGACGCAAATGTAGGTTCTCAGGTTCCGTAAGAGCATAAATCCTACTACAAGGTAGTTGAGCATTGGGTACCAGATCGATTTGGCAATCATAAGACCGATGGGGAGGTAACGTGTTAGCCTGTTCCTTCTGAAAAACGTCTTGGAATTCTTGGTATTCTGACGGTAGCTGTACAGGGGTGGAAGTTGCTGAGGCTAGACCCATAACTGGATTTCTTGGGTAACAAGTTGGTTCACAATCAGGAAAACTTATCTTCTTTGCTCGCCAGTCAATTCTGGGATTATGTGTTTCTAACCAAGGAATTCCAAGAATTACTTGAAATTGTGGGGCCTTGATCACATCAAACACGATTGCTTCCCGATGTCCATCCTGACCCACCAGTGTCATTTCAACAGTGGAATGCGTTACAGGCCCTGAGGCTATTTCGGTTCCATCTACTGTAGTAATGACTTCTTGGGTTACTTTCGGGCGGAGAGGGAGCTTAATCCTGGAAGCCAATTCACGGTCTATGTAATTTCCAATAGCTCCACTGTCGATGTATGCTTTTATAGCATGCAACAGCTGAGGCTGTTTTGGGTCCACGAGCACCATTGGCATGACAAAATGCGAGGTCAAAGAGTTTGTTTTCAAGCTCGGCAAGCGGACCCCTACGCTTGTCGGGCTAGGTCGTTTCCCGAATCAGGTGTCAATAAATCGTTATCAGTGGCTCCAACCACCTTCTTAGGTGGTTTAACCGGACAATTTCGAAGAAAGTGACCGGAAGTTCCGCAATACAGGCAAAGTTGCATTTGCCGCCTTCTCTCTCGTTCCTTCTGTGTTAATGGTCCTTTAACACCGCCGATTTGCATAGGTTCGGATACGTCGGTACTCTTGGAGTTAGCGTGGGTTTTGATCGGTACTCGGGTTTCGTACTTGAACCGATCTGCTTTTCTATTTTGAAGTCTGTGATCAAGTTGAACCACCAAGTCTATGTAGTCTGCGCAGACCTGGGGTGGATCTACTATCTGAGCTAGAACATCCTTAAGCTCTCCGCGCAGGCCTCGATGAAACAATGTGATCCTTTTGTTTTCTGGCCATCCAGTTTCCACAACCAGTCTATTAAAGGTGGCAACGTAGGACAGAAGATCCTGATTACCTTGTCGTAAGGATAGCAGTTCGTTATCAAGGGCCTGTCCTTGAGAGTGTCGAGCAAACAATCTTTCCATGCTGGCCTGGAAACCCTGAAAATTCTGGAGAAGGGGATCATCCTGATTTACCAATGGAATAGACCAATCGGCGGCACTGCCACTGAGGTACGATAGTATAAAGGCTACCTTGGTCTGGTCGTTGGGGAAGGCCCCGGGTCTGCATAGAAAGTGTAAACGACATTGGTTCATAAAGACGGCATATTTCTTGGGATCCCCCGCAAAACGTTCAGGCGGGGCCAAAGGCATGTGTCCAGGTAGATTGATTTGTATCGGGTTATTCAAACCCATTGATGTGGAATTATCTCTGGAATTAGGTAAAGGAGTGTGCCCTGCCTGGGCCTGCAATAACCTTTTGGCCAGGTCACCTGTTCTTTCTTTGGATAGGATCAGTTCTCTTTTGAGAGCGTTAGTCTCCTGGCGGGCTGAGTGCACTTCTGCCCGTAATTCTCCCAAAAGCTGGGCCAGCTGATCTGTCTCGGAAGTCTCCATAGCGCCCGGGTGGGAAATTGTGGGTAGGCTTCGCGTTCTGTCACGCTCACCTGATTCCCACGGAGGCGCAGGTCTGGCTTCGAGTGCTGATGCTTCTTCTATGGTGAAGCACAGGACTCTGAAGATGGACTCACTGGCTCGCAGGAATATTCCCCTCTGCGTGAAAAGGGAGTATTACCTACTGACGGAATAATGCTCAAGCCTCCCACTCCCTTCCAACCCTCCACGATACCCTTCCTCGATTCCCCGTGAAGTCTCACCTTAGGGTCTGGAAGGATGAGTTCTCCATCCTGCTTCTGATGCAGGGGCGCGTTGAAACCCAGTTACTTCACTGGATTGAGGTTTGATGGGAGTTCAAATAAGCTTGACTATTCAGGTAAGGCGCTGTAAGAGTTCTGTAGCAAGTTCAAAAGTTCAAGCTTAATAATAATGTTCATTGTCTTATTGCAGCAAGCGCTAACGCTTATGTCTTTTTCCCCTTAGGGGCCGGGGTTCGGAATGCCGGAGATATGGCGCCGACCCGAAGTGAAACGTGCAGTTCCAGTAAATGACAGGTAAGCGTTCGGGTAATGTCTTTGCATTCGCTCATTCAATGTCTTTGTCTTTTTTCCCCATAGGGGCCGGGGTCCGGAATGCCAGGAAGCGGCAGGACCCGAAATGAAATGGGAATGACCCAACAGGTAAGTCTTAGAAGAAAACTGAGCTTTTCCTATTCCCTTCCTTCTTTCACCTTGTGTTCTTGTCTTTTTCTCTCTAGGCTCTGGGAAGTGGCTGCGGATCCGCATGATCGCTGCTGAAGATGGAGGTGCCCAGGAAAGGTGAGTGAAATGCAGCGCTGCAGCGATCGAAGCGAAATGCTTTTAAAATGATGTCTTCCCTTTCAGGATCGTCGGTGTGAAGTCTCCGTGATGCAGCTTTAGCAGGTAAGGTCTTCTCGCTCTCCAATTCTCTCTTAGCAGGTGACTCAGGATGCTGACAGGCGTGGCTGAAGTCCAGATGCAGGAGCTGACACGGTGAGCGTCATGCTGCGAGGAGCAGAACAACACGAAGCGTGAGTTGCTGATCGGGCGTGGTTTAAATAGCTTTGGATGAAGTTCCAGGTATGTATCCTTCCCCGACCACACCCAGGGGAAAGTAGTTCCACAGGTAAAGTAGTTCCATTCAGGCCTCAAGAGGGCCTGGATGTAGCAGCATGGTCTGCATCAGGTAAGTGCACCTTAAAACACTTGAGCACATGTCTAGCTTTATGAGCCTGGCGCCTAAGGCGCCAGGACAGGGGTCCAACATGAGCCTGGCGCCTAAGGCGCCAGGACTGTGACAAAGGGCCCCAGCTTGGGCCCGCTGGCACTTCCCTGGGGGAAATGATGCCTGCCTCTGGGGTTGCTGGGTCGGACCTGGCTCCTTGGAGGTAGGCATCATGACAATGGCCCAGGGATCTGCTGCTTTCGGTCTAGCTCCTAGATGGGGCTTCCTAAGGCTTTGGGGAGGTGGAAAACCATGATAGAGCTCCGGACCGTACGAGAAGATGTCGACACATCTCTCTGGTGTCGGTGGCTATCTTGGAATGTGGTAACGTTTGAGATGTTTTCTTTCATGGATCATTCTGCTTGGGGAAGGAGAGCTGAGAGAAAGCTGTGAGCTGGAAGAAGCTCAGAACTTTGAGTTAAACAATGTTTCTTTTGGGTTTTAACATCCCAACACATTGGTTTACTATAGTTGTGAGGACAAGGATAGGTTTTGGACAAGAATAGACTTTTAAGTTGAACTCTGTGACACAGACTTTCCTTAGTTTTGTTCAGGTAGGGAAAACCCACATTAGTATAGGGTAAGTTAGGCCTCCAACCATCCTGTCGTATCAGTTCAATAAACATCTTTTGTTTAAATTTGAAGTCTGTTGTCTGTGTCATACTTCATGATGCTTTCACAGTACATGACTGCACAACGTATACTTTTATGACGATATTCCCCATGTTAAAGAAAATGCTCTTGGAGGGGGGGGAAATCCTATTCATTGATGGTTTTTCGAAAATGTATCAAACGACAGGAGAAAGACATACAGGATCAGCAGAAGTTAAAAATACAGTGGTGAATTTGAAGTAGTGTTTAGTGCAAGATTGCCTTCACATTGTTCAGCACAGGCTGCGGAATTAGTGGCGCTTACTGCAGCGCTCCAACGAAATGAAGTAGTGACAGTGTATGTGACGTCAAATGTACATGCAGAATGGTCACGCTAAAAAAGGAGGGGTTTCCTCTGCGCAGGCGGCAGACCATTGCAACATGCGTCTCTATTGGACAAACTCATTAAGGATTTAAAACTCCCATTGGCTATCGCCATGGTGAAATGCACAGCCCATAGTATGAGAGTAGACCTGATTTCTTGCTGTAACAAAGCCGTAAATGTTGAAGCGAAAAAGGCAGCATGTTTTCCAAATATTTCTGATTTTGAAGTAGAAAGTGTTGAACAAATGTCAGGGCGATGCTATGATGGTGAAAGGCAGTTTTAATGTTGTCCATTGTACAGTTAATTGAGCTGCAAGAGGCCGAGCTCCACAGGAAGAGCAGGATTGATGGAAAAGACAGGGGTGTTCTTTATCCCCCACACAGGCTATATGGATACAAGATGGTACTGGAAAGCCAGTTATGCCTCTAGCATTATTGAAAGTGGCGCTGGAGGAGCTTCACTATCCCACGCATGCAACCAGAGAGAGTATTGCTGCCGTGATCGCGGGAGACTGGTTTTCACCAAATATATTAGAACATGTTGCACAGTTTATGAACTGCCAGAAATTCACAGCAGGGCACACTTTGCGAATAGTGAGAGGAGCAATCCCCACACCTAATGGTCCTTTTCAGCATCTAAATATAGATTATGTGGATATATTACAAACATGCAATGGTTACAGATGCATGTTAGTGGTAGTATGTCTGTTTTCCAAATTGATTGAGGCAGGTCAATGCACGCACCCCGATGCTACATATGCTGGCAAGTTTTTTGTACGTGAGGTGTTTCCTAGATGGGGTGTGTGCGAAGTCCTGCAGTCTGATAATGGGCTGCATTTTGTAAATGAATTGTTCGAACAGATAGTAATTCTATTAGGCATAATGCAAAAGTTTTCATCTGCCCATAAACACAGGTTAAAGGTATCTCTGAGTGTTTAAACTGACTCCTTAAAGAAAGGATAGCTAAGATTAAGATTACTTTTTTGAAGAAGGAATGGCTACATTGCCTACCCCTTGCATTATTTGCACTGGGAAACCAGCCTGGCACAGATCACCACCTGACTCCTCATGAGTTGGTGACTGGACGCCGCATGAGACTGCCTCTTGCTCCTCCCACTCTAATAGAAACTAATGCCTATAGTGTAGCAAAAACATTAGGTGATGAGATGCGTGATTATTTGACAAATATGAACGCTAGTGTTTCTTTTATTTACCAACAGATCAAGGAGGGAAGGGTTGAAGAAGAGTGAAGAAGACACACAAACAATTGATCCCGTAGATTGTTAAAGCAACCTAGTTTCTACCCTGGTGACCAATTGCTTGTAAAGAATTTCGTACCACTTGGAATAAGCCCCATTTTGAAGGACCATACCTAGTAGAGGGGGTCACTCCCACCACAGTGATGATCGAAGGAAGAAAAGCTTGGCTGCACCTGAATGACCTAAAGCTTTACTAAGGAGAGACCCTTACCCCTCCTGCACCCACTGACAGTGAAGCAAGAGAAGAATTTCTGCGAATGCATACGAGATCGGCTACCAAGAGCCAAAAAGAACAGATGAAGTTAAAACAACTTGAAATTTTGATTAATCCTAACTTTAAAGGGAAAAGAACGAACTTTGCAGTGTTCACTGAACAATTCCAGTTAGACTAAAGAGACAGTGCTTTGTAGATGGAACACGAAGACCACACATGACACGTTGCCTATAATGTTACACACATTTCTGCATTCTGTTTTTGTATACATACTTCGATCTTATCCAACTCTAGGATAGGAGACAGCACGTTGATATTGTTACACTTTTGGGAAATCCTAAAAACAGTCTATCTTTGCAGGATCATCATTGCAATAATAGTACGAAAAGAATGTGATTGTTATAAAGGGTAAGAGGAATTACGCATTGATAAAAGGCAATGGAAATTTTCCAGTTTGTGAAAGACGCGTTGCTAGCAGGAAGACCTATTAATACACAAAAAGCAGTAAGACGTATGCATTCTTCTGCAATCTTTCTTGTGGTTACGTGTTGTACAATGTGCAGTCTTTATTTTCTTATTATTATAGCTTTTCGTCAAATGTTCTATAATACAGATGTGTGTTTACCAATGAAACATTTACTTCTATCCCTAACAAAAGTACTAGTGATATTTTCCTTGATATTTCCAAGAAAATTATCCGACTTAAGAGGGATGCTGGAGAAGATCATGAGGATATAAATACTTCTCCAGCATGGGGTCTGGCATGGATTCACATGCTCATGAATATTCCCCGTCGTCAGGCTGGGAATCCTCGGTAAAGAAAAAATCAGTATCAGTTTCGTTTCTGATCTGTCTTTCATAGTAGTAAACAATCACTGATCTCTGCGTCATACTGACCACAGCCAATGACTGCCCTCTACCTAAGCCCCGCCTCTGGCAGCCATCTTCAGATTCTTACCACACGTTCAAGTGTTGGGAGTCCTCGAGCTTAGCTCTCGAGCTTTTACTGCGTGTTTCGCGCTTTTTCAGGTGAATTTTCACATTTTTTCGGTTAATCGAGCCTCAAGCTCCACCGTTTCTACTCCCGTTAACGGCTACCCGTTGCGGGATTTTCCTGCGCCCCTCAAGGGTGAAAATTTCGTCAAATCAACTTCTTGGAGGATTCCAGAAGATTCGCGGCCTACTTCGAGATGGCCCAGGATGCGAGTTCGTCGCCCGGACCCAAGCTGTTTCGCAGCTGCCTTGGATGCGGGCTGCAGAATGTGTTTAAGGAAGACGAACATTCGCAATGCCTCTACTGTCTTCATGGGGACAAGACTCATGTAGAGAAGGACTGCCAGTTCTGCAAGAACTTGTCGGAGCGGACCATGAGGGACCGTCGATCCCGTCTCGCCAGCTGGTTGGAGAAGGGCTCAACGGGTGAGAAGAAGAAGAAAGGGTCCGAGCGGGCTTCTAAGTCCTGTACGGGGGCCCAACACCAGGCCAAGCGCCGCGAGTCTGCTGGCTCCAGGAGCGCCGAAAGGTCGGGCTCTTTGGTCGCCAGACAGGGCGCACCTTCCCCGGCACTGTCAACCACGAGCCAGCGCTCTGGTTCGGGGAAGAGGAAGTCCGAGACCCCGGGTAAGCTTCGGGAGAAGCCCCGTCCAATCTCGGAAGAGGGGGAGCGAGGCGTCGCCCCTCCCCCGAAGGAGAAGGCCCGGGACGCACCTAAGGTGGTGAGGGCCCCTACCCAGCAGGCAAAGGCCTCTATCGAGGCGATCGCGGCGACTCTGGCCAAGCCGGCAGAGACCCCGCCAGCGGAGACTGCCTCCGGGACTAGAGTTTCCCTGCCGCCAAGGAGGGAATCCTCTTTTCAGCCCATCGTCGTGGCCGCCATGATGGAAGAAGCGAGGGGGGGCACGGTAGCCTCCTCGAGCTCAGTCAGCCTCGGAGGAGGAACTGACCGAGGCCGTGAGGAACCTCGAAGTCCAATTCGAGAAGGTTCGATCCCGTAAGGAAGAACCTCGGGAGATAACCGAGGAAGACGACAATGGCGAGGAAGAGCAACCTTCCCTTCCGGCGCAGCCGGAACCTAGGCCTCAGGATGGCTCGGCGGCCATTTTGTCTGCCATCCAGTCCTTATGCTCTGAGATAAGGACGAGATTCCCACGGCCCAGGCCGGAGGACCCGCAACCTGGCCCATCGGGAAGTCCTCAGAACAAATGACGGAGGACCCAACCCTCTCCTCCGCTCACCCCGTAAGGCCTACAGTTCCCTCCTCATCCTCCCACGAGTCGGGAGATGACGGTGCGTTGGGCTCAACGACGGGTTCTGAGGGCGACGGCGACGATGACGGAACGGGTCTCATTCCACGCCATGATCGCCAGGGCGTCCGAATTGTTCCAGCTCTGCCCGGAGGAGCAGAAAAAGGAAGGTTTCCTCTATCAGCGCCGGGAGGCCAAGAGGAAGACTGTCATTGCGGTGCCTCTAATCGATGACATCTGGGAGGAGGGCCTGTCTGTTCTCAAAAACCCCTCCATGGCACCAGCCAAACGGGACCGGTACGAGAAGAAGTACCGGGTCCCCGAAACCGCTCCCCTGTGCCTCAGGGCCCAGCCAACGCCAGACTCGGTCGTCTCGGCGGCGGCGAAGAAGAAAGCGGCGGGGTCAGGAGCCTCGACGTCGAATTCCCCACCGGACGGCGAGGGAAAGAAGTTGGACGCCATGGGGCGGCGGGTCGTTTCGGCAGCGGCGACGACGATCAAAGCGGCCAACGCCCTGGCGATCGTGGCCCGTTACGACAGGGAGCTCTGGTTTAAGCTGGCCCCCATATTGGACTTCCTGCCGGACGACAAGAGGTCTGAGGCCCTGGAAATACTGCAAGAGGGTGAGGTGGCGTCGGACCACGCCATAACGGTGGCAACCGATATTGCCGATACTGGGTTCCGCTAGCTGGGCAACGGTGTTTGCCTACGACAACGGGGTTGGCTCCGGGCGACCGACTTCCGTCAGGACGTCCAAACCAGGGTGTTGGACATGCCGTTCGACGGCAGCAACTTGTTCGGGAAGGCGGTGGACGAATCCCTCCAAGCCATAAAAACGGACACGGAGATGGCCCGCGCCCTAGGAGCCCTTCAGCAACGACGGCCCTTTCGGAGCTCCGGAGGCAGACAGGGTGCCTCCAAGGGATCCAGCGGTGGCTCGTCGTCCTCCTGGCAGGCGGCACGCTCCTCATCTCAGGAGGCCTACAGGGGTCGCGGCAAGCAGGGAGCACCTCTCCGCCGTCGGCAAGGTGGCCAGGGCGGCAAGGCCACCACCTCCAAGCAGGACTGAACCGGCCGTGGTCTCGGGCCCCCACCGAAGCACCCCGGTGGGAGGCCGGCTGACGAAGTTCGTCGGCGTGTGGAAGTCCATCTCCATCGACCGTTGGGTGCTGGATACCCTGGCAAGAGGACACTCTTATCGAATTCCTGAAGAAGTGCCCTCACGTTCCACCTGTGGCCAGGAAGGAAAATCACGTCCCGCAACTGCTGTTGGAAGTACGGGCGATGCTCAGGAAAGGCGCCCTCGAGCTTGTCCCCAAGAGGCTCCGGGGGTCCGGGGTGTACTCAAGGTACTTCCTCGTCAGGAAGAAGACGGGCGGCTGGCGCCCCATCCTGGACCTTCGTCGTTTGAACAAATACATCAGGTCACAAAAGTTCAGGATGGTCACCCTCCAGCACGTACTGGGTCAGCTGGAGGAAGGCGACTTTCTATCGTCGTTGGACCTGGAGGATGCATACTTCCACGTTCCCATCCTCAAAAGTCACCGAAAGCTCCTCAGGTTCGCCGTCCATGGACGCCACTACCAATTCAGAGCACTACCGTTCGGATTGAAGTCGGCCCCCAGGGTCTTTACCAAGTGCCTAGCACCAGTGGCGGCGCGGCTGCGCCTGCAGGGGATTCAGGTCTACCCCTACCTGGACGACTGGCTCATCCGCTCAAGGACGAGGGAACTCGCCGTCGAACACACTGCGAGGACCGTCCAGCTACTCGCAGACCTGGGATTCGCCATAAACTACCCAAAGTCCCACCTGGTGCCGTCGCAGGTGGCCCTGTTTCTGGGAGCAAAGCTCGATACAGTGAGGCGCCTGGCGGCCCCGTCGGAAGAAAGGACGAAGACCATTCTAGGCAAAGTGCAGCGCCTGCTAGCCACGGAGGTGGCCAGGGTGAGGTCCATCAAGTCCCTCCTGAGGATGATGCAAGCGACGGGCACCTTCGAAGACAGGGTCCCCCTCAACGAGGTGTTCCGGCGGGCGATTCAGTGGTGGGGCGTTCGAGCGCACCTCACGGCGGGCAAGGACTTTCAGATGCCGGCGTACCAGGAGACGGTGACGACGGACGCCTCCCTGGAAGGTTGGGGCGCCCACACCGGAGATCTCCACGCAAGAGGCCTCTGGCTCCCGGAGGAGAGGCTCCTGCACATCAAAGTCCTGGAACTCTGAGCCGTATTCTGGGCTCTCAAATCGTTCCTCCAGTCGCTCAAGGGCAAGGTGGTGCGGATCTTCACGGACAACACCACGACAATGTTTTACATACGGAAGCAGGGAGGCACCAGATCCCCAGCCCTATCCAAGGAGGCGCAGGATCTGTGGCACTGGGCGGTCGCCCAGGGGATGTTCCTGGTTCCCTTCCACCTGGCAGGAGAAAGCAACACCATCGCCGACTCGCTCAGCAGGGAGCTGCGCGCGTGTCACGAGTGGGAACTGCGCCAGGATCAGGTGGATCAAGTCTTCCGACGATGGAGCAAACCCCAAATCGACCTGTTCGCAACAGCGACGAACTCGAAGTGCAAGAGGTTCGCCAGCAGGTTTCCCCAGCCGAGAAGCATGGGCGATGCGTTCTCGTTCCCCTGGGACGGCCTATACCTGTATGCGTTCCCTCCGTTGCTTTTGCTGCTTCGACTCATCAGCCAGCTCAAGAGGTCCCGGTGCAGGATGATCCTCGTCGCACCGACGTGGCCGAGGCAGATCTGGTTCCCGGACCTTCTGGACTTGTCAACGTCCCCTCCCATCAAGCTGTCGGCGGACGTGAACCTTCTCTCCAGAGAAGGAGGCGCCATCTTCCACCACGATCCGGCGTCGCTGAACCTGCAGGCTTGGCTCCTGCAGCGCTAGAGTTTGGAGGCTACGATAAACCGGCCGATTGCAGAGAGGTTCTTGCAAAGGCCAGGGCGTCCTCGACTCTCAAATGCTACGGTCATAAGTGGAAGAGGTTCTCTGTCTGGTGCCGAGCACAGAAGATTAACCCCCTACGGATTACGGCCCCTCAAGTGCTGCCGTACCTGCTATCGCTGGCAAAGGCTGGGCTAGCCCATGCCTCCATTAAGATTCATCTGCCGGCGATCTGCAGATATACCGGAACCACAGGACGGACGTCCCTGTGGTCCCATCGACTGGTAAAAGAGTTTATGAAAGGACTGTTCCGGTCGTTCCCGCCGGTGAAGGCTCCGGCCCCGGCGTGGGAACTTAACGTGGTGCTGACCAGGCTCATGGGGCCCCCATTCGAGCCGATGCACTTTGCACCGATGAAGTTTGTGTCGTGGAAGACTGCATTCCTGGTGGCCATTACCTCCACACGACGAGTGGGAGAGATCCAGGCCCTATCCTGCAAAGCACCGTACTTGACTTTCCATGCCTCGAGGGTGGTGCTTAGGACGCACCCCTCCTTTATGCCCAAGGTGCCGTCGGACTTCCATCTTAACGAGCCCTTGGTGTTACCTGTTTTCTTCCCGTCTCCTTCGTCGCCGGCCGAGAGGACTTTGCACTCGCTGGATGTGGCTAGAGCGCTGAAGTTCTACGTGGACCGCATGAAGAGTTTCCGGAGGACATCACAGCTGTTCGTGAACTTTGGACCTTTGAATCAAGGGAAGGCTCTCGAAGTCTTCTATTTCCAGATGGCTCTCCGGCTGCATCTTGCACTGCCACCGGTTGGCTAACCGACCGCTGCCAGGCCGTCCGAGAGCCCATTCGACCAGAGCGATCGCTGCTACTACGGCGTTCTTATCTGGTGTGCCCCTGCTGGACATCTGCAGGGCTGCTATGTGGAGGTCGACGCACACCTTCACGAGATTCTACTGCGTCGATCGGGATTCCAGGGACGAGTCCAGGGTCGGCCAAGCAGTGCTGCGCAACCTGTTCGCTTAAGGTGAGCCTGGTGAGGAGGTAAGAGATGCTTAATGTTGAGTTTTTTGTATTGCTTAATGTTGAGCCTTTTGCCACCCCCCGTGGTTGTGCATGTGTGTACTGCTATTTATTCTTATATTCATGAGCATGTGAATCCATGCCAGACCCCATGCTGGAGAAGGAACAAGTTACTTACCTGTAACTGTTGTTCTCCAGCATGGGTCTGGCATGGATTCACATGCGAACCCTCCCACCTACCCCTCTGCGGCTCTTCACTTGGTCATAGTGCCTCTTCACGTACTACCAAATCTGAAGATGGCTGCCAGAGGCGGGGCTTAGGTAGAGGGCAGTCATTGGCTGTGGTCAGTATGACGCAGAGATCAGTGATTGGTTACTACTACGAAAGACAGATCAGAAACGAAACTGATACTGATTTTTTCTTTACCGAGGATTCCCCGCCTGACGACGGGGAATATTCATGAGCATGTGAATCCATGCCAGACCCATGCTGGAGAAGAACAGTTACAGGTAAGTAACTTTTTCCATACCTTGATCATTCACATGGTATTGGCACGTGGAGGAAGTGGGGAGAAGAACATCAGATGAGAGCTGCTTTGTATGTTCTCTCATCCCTTATACCATGAGCACAGCAAGAACATTTATAGCAAGAGAAATATGTATACATGATGTAAAGTACCTTAGTCATCTACCAGTATGCATGACAAGAGGACAATTTGAAGGAAGATTGTCCTCTTGTCATGAAAATTGAGAAAGACCCAGGTTGGAAAAGCAGAATGCTCCTATACTCATTCAGCGGTCCGACTGGAGAACAGATAAGGATTGTTGAACAAAAGAGACTGCGTTGTGCAGACACATGGGAAACACCAGGATTGCCAGGATGCTGGGAGAGACCTCCGCTATTGGTATATGGACGAGTAGCCACCAGACAGGATGGGAAGAAGGAATGTTAGCATGCAGTGCACACTTATTGATGACAGCACCAATACAGATCGTGCAGCAAATAGTGAACGATGAATGCCTAAAGGAATGGGCCAAGTATTCAAAATTATGAACATGGGTTGAAAATGAAGCAGGACCTGTATCCATACTACCGGTGAAGAATGTCTGACTGTTTTTCAGAAACAGGGGACTGGCCAAAGTTGGAGATAATAAAGGATGCAAGCAAATAATTAATGTACCAGGAATGAATGAAGGAACTGCCATACTATTGGACCACTATTGGGCCTGTGGAGCTAAATCTTATGTGAAACTACCTAAAAATTGGGGAGGAATATGTTCTATAGTGATAATCCATGTTCCTGCATTGGTGATTCCCCAAAGTGATCTCCACATAGACAGTTTTCTGAAAATGGATGCACCCTAAAGGAAGAAGAGGTCGCTCAACCTCATCCGACAGAAGAGAGAGAACTATTTTTCAGCAAAATCAATAGAAGCTTATCACGGGACACCAGATGAGCACAAATCTGGACGGCAGTAATATTTACAGCCATATTCATGCCAGCAATTCTAACTGCAATGAACGGCAAGTGGTTACAAATCACGTGCTGGGAGCTTCTACAAACAATTAACATGACAATAAATGGATTTAATACGATTAGAGAAGAATTGAGGGCCATAAGACTCATGACCCTCCAGTACAAGTATGTCCTGGACTTAAATACAGCATTGGAAGGTGGTGTGTGCGCCAAGGTCGGGCCTTCTTGCTGTACATACATAGCTGCCCATGATGTATAAAATGGAACCCTGACAGAAGCAATAACTATGCTGTCGACCCTGCTTGTGAAAATAGTGGAAGAAGTAGATGAGACCGAAATTGGAGATTGGTTTTCAGCTCTATTCTCGTGGGTTCCAACCTGGCTGGCGTATGCCTTCAAACTGCTTTGAGCAATACTAGTGTTAGTGTTGCTGGGATTCTGTCTTATAAGGATAACTATTGGCTAGTGCAAGAAGACAGCAAAGAAAGCTATTGGGATGAAGATAATGATCACTGTGAATGCTGTGACTGACGAGCATACACAGACCGAAAGCACCACCCATGAGCACCTAAACGGAAGTACTCTGGCACCCCGGGAACAAAGTTGTACTATCCCAAGGATCATAAGAACTATGTGGGACGTTGGGTGTTCTGTCAACCGACTGGGGAGTGTTGCCATATGACCTGGAGTGTGGATGAACATATAAAGAATGCAGCTGACCTAAGGAGGGTGACAAAGATGTGGATTCCAAAGAAACCACAATGTGAAGAAAAGGTGAAGAAAATTGAGGAGGTGCTCGAGGACCTGACCAGAGGTGGAATGTAGAGAGGCAGGTGTACACGTCGACTATAGAGCCTACCTCCTCACCTCCATCATATTGGAAGAACAGCAAGAAGACACTGTGCATGACACCTGGTATCATCCCAATACTGCATCGAAGGTATGAGAGATGTTATGCACTCAGACAACCGTATTGAATGTACCCTTGAACTGAATTAGAAGGAAGTCTGCAGACACCACTGAACATAGAAGGGAAGACTGATAAGTGTAAAGTGACATCATGAAGAGAGGAGACGAGGGCGCACTGAAACAATATATGAATACTTAAAGATTGAAGACTTGACTGAAGTGACAAGGTGAACATGTATGCGAATACAAAGAAATCATATGCACTTAGAAGATAAGCGATGAGAGATGCAGTGGATGTATATACGCAGAAACGCAATGCAAATAAGACATATAGAAGCTTGCTTAAACTAAGAAAAAAGAACACGGGTAAAGCAGCCATGATGAGAAAATGGACGTCAGCTTTGTATAACAGTAAGCGAGAAGCCTGAAGGAGAAAACCCAAGTCTGCAGAGCTGACAGGCACTTGAATACAGATTCATGCAAGAACAATGTGTGTTGGCTTGGGATCAAAGACGACACAGCAAGAGGCAACTGCAATGCTTGAAAGGAGTCGAAGAGGATAAACCATGTACGCAGAACATGTTTCTCTTAGATTAAGTAAAGGAGTGAACATTTGCAAGTGCCAAGTATTGTACAATTCAAGACATGGAGATCGCATGCAAGAAGGAGCAACAGTCTCCTGAGGCCGAAGAGAGTAATAGCACCTAATATGATTGAACCAAAATGCACTATAGAAGGGAAGGATGGACAAAATTGTGGTGGTCTCTCACCTGGTGCCAGACCAGAAAACAAGGCCTATTCATAAAGCTCTAGACGAAGATAGCAATAGGCCTTCACTCCCTTTAAAGTTCAGAGGAATGGAACAGTCAGCAAGGTCAACTACGAAGAAGCAGCCTTGGATTAGGGCCTAACTGATGAGATGGTAGGCTAATTAGCCATGTGGGCAGTTGTCTGGCGTTGTTCCCAGCACCTGGGTTTTGTTTTGGTTACGTGCTGCTAACGAGCCGAATGTCCCAGGTTAGAAGAGTGCCAACCAATAATGAGAGCCTATGTAATGGCGGACTATACATTGTTGCATAAGCCGATGTGCTGCCGTTATTCTGCTATTAATCTGTATTATACGTAGTTAGTGGTAGTTCATGGCGTGCCTGCCAGATAAGCGGCAGCCAATGATGTTACTAACACCTAAATGAACTATAGGTATATATGCCCCCTTAACCAATCCCTCCGCCCGATTGGTTTTTAATGTTTGCCACGTCTGATGTCATAGCTGACGTACATTGAGGTATAAACCCTTTTGTGTAATTGAAATGCATTGAGAGTGTGTAAGCTACAATCTGTCTGTTAGCGAACTTTCCCTACTTTACTGAGCCAATTAATAAAGTAGTATTTTGCCATATTCTTTGAGCCTGTCTGGTTATTTGGGTCCGAGATCAGTTATTGTGGTAATCCCTTCTGGTACTTTGAATGCACAGCACATGTTTAGCTTGGGGCATTTCTTGCCTTCCTACTGGTTCTATGTTTCTGAAAATATAGATCAATGGCCGATCTGTCGATATGTTTAGGGCCTCCGTGATCGCCAGAAAGGCAAAGAAAGGAACAACAGAAATATATTGTGTGAAGAACGTATTTCAAATATGAAATGTTATTCATAATAAATTGCCATTTAAAATTGAATTAAAAAAATTATTAAATGTTTACACGAAACTGACTGATCCTTGCACAGTTCTGTTTTTATATTTTGCATAATCTAATCAGGTGTGTATTTCACTTGAACTTTGACTTGGCTTGTCAGATCCAGGTTTACTCTTTTGATCTGTTACCACTGACTACTAAGATGGGGCATAGCGTTTTCAGTAGTCTGTTCCATGAATTCATTGAGTACCATCGCACACCCTCCATCCTTGGCTTTGCATTGTCCAGTAGTCTATTTACCTAGTGGTACTGACACCTGTAAATTGAATGCAATGTGAAATGCATACATGCAGGTGAGGCAGCCTGCCCTGAGGAATGTCCACACACAGTAATGATATGATATGATAGTTTATTTATATAGCGCCCATACACAATGTGTTTCAAAGCGCTTCAAGGCAAGGGAGGGAAGGGGGAAATACAATGACATTCTTACAGGCCATGAACAGTAAGGATGTGATATTAACTATTGTATTCGGCCTGACGACATTTCAGATAATGCAAGAGCTAAGACATAGATAAGGAAAGGAGGGGGAGAGTGGGAGAGAAATGGAAACAGACAGGCGACTATCGTGCTAGGCCTGACGACATTTCAGAGGGGGAGTAAAAAACGAAAAGTAAGGGCAGGGGGGAGGAGACAGACGAGGTTGCTATCATACTAGGTCCAGGGGCAATTCTGATAGAGTAAGTGCATAGAAGAAAGTAAGGGGAGGAGATGGGAAAAGGGAGAGGCAGAGAGAACAGACTAAGCAGTCAAAAAGAGTAGAGAAGCAAGAGTGGAGAGCGAATACAATTGCAGAAGTCAGTATTAAAACATAATGTTGCAAGCCAGCATACAAGATGAATATGGGAACATCATGATTCAGGGCCACCATGAGTACAAGATGCAAAGGAAGTCCAGCATGAGAGTTGAGAAAGGTTGACACACCGTGAATCAATGAAGTCCATAAAAGTCAAATCCAGCATTGGCCACAAGACGGTGATGGGGAAACCAGAGCTGGAGGTGGGGGAGGGGGAGCAGGGTAGAAGAATCAAGCAAAACAGGCAACACCTGTGTGCGAGAAGGGAGGGCACAAAGGAACATCACGGGGGGATCAGATGGGGTGGGGTTGGCCTGTGGCACAGAGGGAGTAAACGCATGTTGTGCATTGTTACGTGCTGTCTGAGCAGTGGTTCGGGCCCTGGGACGTCCTGGTCCAAACAGGTTGAAACAGGAATTGCCCTTTTCTTCATCTGCCCTTTGCTTCGGACGCCCAGGCGAAAGACGCCCGTTAAGAGCAGAAACGAAGAGGCAGGTCTAAGAAGATGGATGGTGCTTAGGCCAGGTGACCTAGACCCACTTGCACCTGCTCCCCATCTGCAAAGGAAAAGAGGCTGGAGGGCTCCTTAAATAGGGAAAAAGAGCTGCAACAAGAAGGCACCAGGTGGCAGGGCTCGCTAAGTGGAGAAAAAGAGCTGCAACCAGGAAGGCACCATGTGGGCGGGGCTTAGGCCATGTGACCTAGACCCACTTGCACTGCTCCCCATCTGCCATCTTATGGGATTTGAACCGATTTTTGTAGACTTGCTTTAAATACTTCACACTCCTAACATATAATTCAGGATGAAGACAAGATAGTTGTCTAATTTTAAATCTCATTTCTTTTTACCGCATTTGAATTGTTGTCTAAAAACAATGATTTTTTGGATGATAACCCAAAACATTAGACCTGTCTATAAGCAGACTTCTCAGAAGACTGACCATATTCAGCTAAGTAAAGGGGATCTTTTAACCTTTCTGCCTTGACCATACTTTCACTTAAATAATTGTTGAGAGGCCACGCTAAGCAAGGCCTCCACAACAAAGCAGAATTCTGATGATTTAATTTCTATGAAAAATAGCATTTTCTTCTCTAACTTTCGGAACCATCAAAATCTCAGTAGTCAAGCTCAAAAGAGTGATCACTTTTCTTCTTCTCTAATACGTTCAGTTTAGAACAACTGTCAAATAAGGAGTTGGAAACAAAAATATAATCCAAAGAAGATTGAAATAAATATAAGTATAATTGTGGCAGCTATAATGCAGTGGCATGTCACCCTGAACGAAACCATTTTGAAGGGTAAGCCCGCACAAATTCATCACGTTCCGAAAGGCCCTGCCACAGGAAATAAACTGCTGAAACGAAACTGAGGCAAGAAGGTTAGAAAAAACCTGCTATGGAAGCACTCGCAATTAAAATCTCCCAAAACAATCACATGTATAAAGACGTTTAAATACCATTCTTCAAGAATATCAGTGAGGACAATTAGAAACAAAGTTATAGCTTTTTGAGATTCCAGTACACATTTAGAAGTAAACAATAATTTTTGATATTAGTGGCATAATCAAGCCAGCTCAATTTGATGCCCAAAATGTCACTTGGGGCCGTCTTCCAAATATTGATCACCATGCCTAAATTGTTATGTATTGCACAAATAAGGCCCGCATAGGGCCTACCCATCAGACCCTTCTGAGCAACAGTATTAAAAATGGTGCTGTTGTATAGGTAGTAATACGGATGGAAATGTGTACACGTCTTTTATAAGGCCATATATACACAATAATTAAAAATAAATGGTGTAACCATCAATAAATGGGACATCTAATAATCGCGTTTCTTGGAGACAGATAATTGAGAGGGCGATGGAATAAAAAGCAGAAGGGAAATTCATCAAAAGATGGGAATGCCCACAAGTGTTCAAATAAATAATACTTAACCGGTTAATAACTAATTCTAATTTTCCTGCAGTATTAGATCCATTCACATGTAAGGAATGTGAAACAGCCGGCCAGGCAGTTATTACATTTGATGAGTGTTCAACATTTGTGGGCAACAAAACCTGTCATTTTGAAGCACCGTCTTGGGAAACTCGAATTCTCAGCATATCCTTATTAGAATATAAGCCATCTTCTTTATGTAAACTTGACAAGCTTTTTTTTTAATAGCGCTGTTATCATTCGAATCTATCGTAACCTAAGAGTAAAAAAAATGTTGCTTCTTCTTCTAAAAAAAAAAAGGTAATTAACAAATTTGATGTAAAAATCACCAAATCAGTGCGGGTATCAATGGCAAATTCTACTTGTAACAAATCAGTTGAAGTAATTGATCTCAATCAAGTGATTTTGTATAAAAGAGAACAAATGTTATCTGTTTAGGGGCATCTGATTTCTTTGAGAAAACAGTGTCTCTAAACAAAACACAAAAAACTATTGAACTAGACACCTCCCGGCATCTTGTTCGAAGATCATTCCTTTCCCAAAACTGATCTTCTCTCTGGGATATCTGAACGTTGTTTCTTGTTGCACATGTTGAATCAACTTTAGTCTGGGTAACTTCAGAGTCTCAGACCCTAAAGGACTCAACCGGCATATTAATAAACAAGAGGTTTATTTGACTTTGATAAGTTAGTATCCAATGAATGAGATAATTTGATTGTTACATCAGAAGGCCTAGAGTGAAGATCTCTGTCCTCATGTTGAGTCTGGAATACAGAATCAGCATTCTGGTTGTTTTTCAGTGGAGACGATCTGTTACATTCCAGGGTCTGGAAAGAAGGTGAAGGTGGCAAACGTGTGGAACTACTTGAGCTAACATGGGCAGAAGTTGAAATAGAAAAAGAGGAATTGGAAGCCGTTGGATTCAAAGAAAACTCACTAACTTGAACCTCATCGTCTTCATAGGCGTGTTCCTTTAAAATACTTAAATCGAAGTCTAGATCCTCTTGGACAGTTAGTCAGTACGATTAAAATGAACGCCTTTTTAGTTTCCAGTCCTGTTTCCCTGGATTTAATTGGAGGGACTCCATGGATTAAGAATTAACACTTTTCTTTGGGAGTACCTGGAGCTCGGGTACAGTAAAACCACTTGGTAAGAAGTCATCTGAATGTTTGATCAGGGAAAAACCAGCAACCTAGATTAATGGTTGTTGACATTTGCATATCCAGCTCAGTTGGGAAAAACCAAATGGGATATTGGGCCATTTGCAATTCGAAAAAGCAACTAAATGCAGTGTTTCAAAGCTGGGAAATAAGACCCTGAAGTTGTAGAAGCTGCACATGGACTACCTGTGCTCTCTGCTTAAACGGGATGTCTAATTAACACTTATGTGCATGTTTCTTTAGCGTTATTTTACTGGTTTATTTTGTTTTCGACTGGCACAAAAATGTTTTCCCACCTACTAAAAGAGGGGGTGGAAGCGGGGTGATGACACGATATGTATTCAGCAGAGTTCAACCCAGTCGTGTAGTAACACCTTTAGAAGTACCCCCTGCTTTATGCTTCTGACCTCTACCGCTGCTTAGAGAAGTTAGATTAAGTGCCACACCTTTCACTTTTTGTAGGTTGTCTTGTATGGCATAAAGCAAGCGCTTTCATATAATTGATCTTTGTATCTGTCTTTTTTTAATTCCCAGAATGGCTGTTCCTTGAGGATGTTGAATCCACAGACCTTCTCTCTTACCGTGTGGAACTTCTTATCTGTCCTGCAGGAGAACTTCGGGAGTATGTGCGGCGCCAACACGTAGGTATCATTTGGTTCAGTGCAGTTTGACGGTCTTGGACAGGTGATGCTAGGCTTGCCCTACTTTTTGTGTTCTAGCTGAAGTCGATCCGTGCGGCCTTTAAGTGAAGGCATGTCTCTCCACATTGTTTCACCCTACAATTCAGAAGTGGAGCAAACCTACTGCCAAATGCATTGCAATTATAACATTCCAAAAAATAGTGGTATCCAGTGGTGCATCTTCCCCCACCCGGCCTTATTTCCCCATCGCTCCTTCCCAATGCTTTCACATACTTACCTCAGAATAAAGAAAAAAAAATCACCTTCATGGAGGTGAGACGAAGGAACACTAAACATTACAAATACCAATACAACTAGCAGCATCATGTAGTGATGACACTAGTTCATGTGCAAAGGCAATCAGTGGATTTTAAAACTACTTCGGATGGTGAGCAAGTCTGTGGGCAAAAGTCTGAGAAAAGAGGAACTCTAATATTTTCCACTCACCATCATTTAATAGGTAATGCCTGAGGCTTCTGTCCAGCAGTGTGTATATAACCACCCTTTGTCCTCTAGTACAGCGTTTGTTTCCTCTGTGGGGTGGGTCTCTTAACTATATTGTACTGCCGTAATTTGGAATAATATGCTCAGTGAAGAACCCCTCTTCCTCCCATTTCAGATGGCATCCCCAGAGTCTACTGCTTAGCAACATTGCTTGCTTTTGCAAGCTTCAAAGCTTCCTCTATGCAGAAAAGAGCCTGTTGCACAACGTTGCCACAGATCCCCACCCCCCTTAACTTCATAGGCAGTGTTCCCACTCAGCACTTACTGGGTGCACATGCTCACTCCATGATGGTTCAGTGACACATTTCCTGCGCACTGCACTGTTAGGGGGAATTTTCATTGCTGTGCCAATTCCATTTAACCTTAGAGACCCCAAGCTCTTTTGCTGGACTTGGGGCTTTTTCATTTTAACTTCTGTGTGAGTGTTTTTTTTTTCTCACACTCTCGTGTTTTTCTGATTAGGATTTTCTGTATTTCTTAATGTTTTATGGAGTTTGGTCAACTCCATAGGCATCTGCTTTTTGCATTGTGACACACAGCACCTTTTGTGCAGTGCCACTGAGCAGTCCCTTGGACTTCTCTTGATGTTTAACAGTATTTTCTTGGGTGTACTGCTGTTCCCAAGAATAGTAAAATGACCCCTGTCTTACTTACCTTTTCCTTTGTGGGTCTAGCACAAGCCACCCTATGTGGAGTGCTGGGGGCTTACATAGTAACTCCTTTAACCCATTCCTCATGTAACATTTTGTTACATTAACTCACTTGAATGGCTGGTGGCAGTGTTTTCTTTTTTACTATGTTGTGCCATTTAACTGCAGGCTGAATGCTCAGCTGCAGTACAGCACTCAAGGGTGACCATTTTCCCAAAATGGCCCTTGTCTACTGTTTTCGCCATTTCTTATCAGTTCCTTCTGGGCTTTTACTCTATTGTTTGAATCGTGTTTGAGTCCTTTGTGTGTTCTTCCTTGGGCAGGCTAAGCCCACCCAGGCTCCAGTGTGTCTGGAAAGGTAGGAAGTGAGGTAGGGTCCCAAAACTTCCCTGTCCTTTGTTTCAAGGTGTGCCTGAGTGAAACCAGTACCAATTGGCTGGCTGGCTGTCTGGGAGGACAGCCACCCTGCTGGGTGATTGACAGCCTAGGGCTGTAAATGAATGAGAACTTGCATAAAAAGCTAGGGTTTTGGGACTAGAGGCAGAGTCGACCAATGAAGGACAACATCCGAAGAAGAAAAGAGACGCCAGCAAACGCTCCTGGACTGCAAATGACCGGTGAAGCCCTGCAGCTGTACTGACTCCGTTTTCGAATTGACAGGGAAGACCTGTAAGGGACGACTTCCTCCCTTAGGCTGGTGGGACCAACTAGCCTCAAGACAAACTCTATTTTGGTGCAACCCCCGACTTGCGACTTTCCAAGGCTGCAGAATCCCAATACCCCGGGTACCTCAATAATCTGTGAGTGCATGATCTTCCGAAGTGCGGATCCGGACAAAACTCTGTGGGCATCCAGAGGACCAGACAGAAGCAGGAAATATGCATCCAGAGTACCCTCACCAGAGTCCAGGACCGAGGGATCAAGGAACTTCTAACCAGAGCTGTTTGTTCTTTTTTGGCGCTCAGAAAAAGGTGCCAAAACCACAAAGAGCTGCTGAATCATGAGGAATCCATTGCTGCTGAGTCCCTCTGAGTGCTGCCACAGGAGCCTGCCAGACGCCCTCCCTTTCGTCACCATGACCAAGGACCAGGAACAAGGGTCTGCTGCACTGCATTCATAAGGCATCCAACTGGAACATATTCTTCAATTCCAAGGTACTGTGGGGCTTGAGGTACATTATCCTTTTGCCATTAGGGGTGCTTCCAACCTTGGGGAGTGCTATTTTACCCTATCTCTACTTGACCTCAATTCACTTGCACTAGCCTTTCAGCGTGTGCTTCTTCAAGGTGACTCCTCTTGAGTTGCTGTGATTTTCTATTTGAACTACTGACTATTTAAAGACATTTTCTAAGAAGAGAGCATCATAACTTTGACTTTTGCTGTCCTGGCTCCCTAAAGGTCCCCTTCTGAACCTATTGGCTTTGACCTTAGAGGTTTTAATTGTTGAAGACTATTATGGCTGGTATAAAAGACTGCCTGCATCCCATTAGGAGAATCTAACTGTTTTGATAGAATACCAGTCTGTTCTGATCTAACCCCAACTTTTCCATCCTTTACAAACTCAATACTGCAAAGGTGATACAGAATAAGTGTTATACAGACCTCAAATGACATCACCCTTGGTGCTGGAAAATGTGTAACATATGAATGAATTACTCACCTATTCCGTTTTTTTAATTTAATCCTAATTTGGGATTAATTTTACTGCTATTTACTGCTTTTTAAAGAATGCTTTAAATTTCTTGTGTATAAATAAAATACATATTTATTATATAACTTTTGTGTGTACGTGTTTAATTGGATACCTGTATTTACTTATTTCATTTACAGCTCTACAGCTCACATTACCCCTCTTAAAATGAGCATTGCTGCTCAGTCACACTACCAACTTGTGTAGTACAGGCCATTATTAATAGGTGGGTTAACTAATACCAAGAGATTAGTCTTGTGTAGCCCCACACCAGTTGGACTGCACTAATTGTTACCCAGCACTGGTGGCAGGCGGTGGGATTGGTGTAGAGTGTATACAGTGACTATTGGTTTTATGTGTGCCCAAATACACCATCCACAAGGCTAACTCCACCAAAATAAAGTTACAATGGAACATTTGAAACATTTATCCTAGGACAAGGGAACTGGGTTTAAATGGAAGAAAAAATGAGTTGATTACCAAATTGTTAAATCACTAAAGCCCTGGGAGTAGGCCCATAATTTATGAAAATAATAATTTTGAGCTTCGCTCCAATCTGCCAAATGGGTCAGAAGATGAGGAAGATCCTCAAGGAGTGAGTAACTTCCCTCTTTAGCCCGCTCCTGTAATTCAACAGACTCTTATCACAAACCCTGTGGCTCACAATATAAGCCCAGAATGTCTCTCGCTTGAAAGAATGAGACTGGAACTAGAATTCACGAAACTTGCAGCACAGTCTGAGGACAAAGACAAGGAGAGAACGCTCAGAGAGAGAGAAATGCAGCATGAGCATGATATGAAAAAGATGTCTCTTGGTCTACTAGTCCCAAGAGACTTGCTAACCCAAAGAGGCGGTATGTATAATCCTAAACTTGATGTGTTGGATTGGTTAAGTACATTTGAATTCACTTATGGTTTGCAGAATATTTGTGGGAATGATTTAGTTGCATGGATCATGTATAGGCTCCCCAGAATGGTTGTGATGCTATTATTGAATTCAGTGCCGCTGCCAGAAAATATTATGCACTAGTCAAACAGGCTGTTATTGCCAGATTTGGGAAGACTCCTTTTCAATACATTAAAAGGTTTAGAGACCATAAAAAGAAAGATGGGTACCCCTGGGCAACCTGGGTTTGTGAAGGCCTGAAAAACGTTGATGGTTAGGTTAAGGGGTACAAAGTCAACTCATTTGAAGGAATGAGGAATGTGTTTTTATTAGAGAATATTTTGGATGCCTGCTCTCCTGAGCTGAGACAGCACCTGGCTGACTCTTAAGGATCTTGATCCCAAGAGACTAGCTCAAGCTGCTGACTTATGGGTAGCCAACACAGCCACTCATAAGGATTCTGGGGCAACTCAGAAAAAGGATGAGGGGGAAAAGAACAAGAAAGATAGTAAAGGAAATTCTAATCCTCTGCCATCTAATGAGGGCCACAAAAACCATAAGGGTACATTTAATGGGAAACCTTATAGGGCTAGTGAAACCTCTTGGCCACAACTGATGGAGGTTACCAGAAACCCCTATTCCAGAACAGCTTTGGTAAATGTGTGGTCTTTGGGTCTGGTGACCATGTGAAAGGGGATCCCAGATGCAAGGGTAAACCTTCAGGGGTCCACAGTGTCTCCTTAGCCTTCACTCCTGAGGAAGAAGCTCCATTGACAGGTGCTCACTTTTACTTACTAGCCGATGACCCCATTGGAGTTCAGGCTAGTGTTTCTTTAGTGTCTGTGGGAACAACAGCATATAGATGTGTACAACACCAAACCTTACAACACAAAAGAATATTATAAGGACAGTGTACTTGTAGATGGCCTGGAGACTCCTGCCGTCAGAGACACTGGGGCCAGCCTTAGTGGTTGATGAAAGTTTCTTCAAACGTGAGGATGGAGCTAAGGCACACAAAGGTCCCACTAAACTTGCTGATCGAAATGGTTCCTATTTTGCCAGCCCTCATCCAGTGCAGTAACATGACAGTACGAATTCCTGTTAGTGTGCAATATGAAGTACCTGGAGAAGTTCTGTTGGGGAATGACTTGAAAACTCCTAAAGTAGTCTTCAGGACCCCCAGACCTCCCAGCAAAAAGAAACTGGGGCTGACCAGATTGGCCAGAGAAGCAACCTTGAGAGACTCGGTTTAAGATCAGAGAGAAATCTCAAATCAGCCGATAGGCCAACCTTCCACTTCAAGAAAGAAGAAAGAGACCAAGAGAAATCTACAGTCTCTGAAAAGAAAAAGGGTCTCGCACCCAAACCTGCTCTGAAAACAAGTACTTCCCCGAGAGGGCATTCCCAGCTCACTCCAGTGACACCATCCCCAGCTGAGACTGGAGATGGTGGACAAACCAACTCCTGAAAGCTAATAGTGAAACAGAACTGGAGGAGCTCCTTCCCTCCTTCGAAGATCTGGATCCTAGACACCATCCTGAGCTGCAGACTGTCACAAGTCTCTCCCCTTCTCACCTGTTTCTGTTGTGTAATTGTGACCTTCTGGGATTTCTTCTTCTTTACGGTCCGGGATTTGTATAGTCCCGAACACCGGTCTTCGGCGTCCAGCGTGAGAGAAGCGGTTCAGTTTCCAGGAGCTTTCTACAAGTCCAGGGTAATTCCAGGAAGTAATCAAGGTACGCTCGGAGGCACGGAAGACCGTGAATCGAGCGCAGAAGGTTTTCCAGGAGATTGGGGAGGAAAGGGAACAGGAGGGAATTCAAGGGACTGGGAACAAGGAATCAAGCGAGAGCCCCGATCGAACTCCGACTAAGCACGTCCGACTACAGGTAGCGGTAGCGTTGAGACGCGCAGAGCCGCGGGGGTGTGACTCTTTTGTAGGATGAGCAGCGTGGAACGCATAGACTGATCCGGAGTATTCTGTTCCGGGCGGCCATGTTGGAAGGATAACTGCATGCAATCCCCTGCGATTCAGGGACCAGGAGGTCCAGAAAGGACGTAGACGACGGTTCATGACACAGACTTTCCTTGCAGAATGTGGACCATCTAGGGCAGATTTCAGCAGAGGACAGAGAAGAGTGTTCCTCTCTAGAAGGTCTTAGACAACAGACAGCTTCCTAGCTGGAAGGGCAAGAACCAGGGAAGCATAGCCTCTACTGGGAGGATGGACTCCTCTACAGTGAGCCTAAAGAATCTACCCCAGGGGACTTCAGGCGACTGGTAAGTATCCCTGGAGGTGAGATCCAAGCTACTACAACTAGCACATGCGATACCTCTGGCTGGTCACTTGAGTTCCAAGAAGACGAAAGAGAGGCTTTCTCTAAGACTGTTACTGGCCCAAGATGGGTCCAGATGTTGACATTGTAGAAGCTGCCACATCTACCAGACCTCTGGCAAAAGTGGATTCAAGAATGCGGCACCTTTTTAGTGCCCCTCCCAGTGGTGGGAGTTCCTTTTGAGAGGGTGAGGATTGACATTGTTGGTCCCCTAGACCCTCCAACCTCCTCAGGCAAACAATATATGTAGGTTGTGGTAGACCATGCTACCAGGTACCCTGCGGCCATACCTATGAGAACTGTTACTGCCCAAGCCGTGGCTAAGGCCCTCCTCTGTATTTTTGCCAGGATTGGGTTTCCTAAGGAAATTCTCTCTGACAAGGGGTCTAATTGTATGTCCCACTACATGCACACCATGTGGAAAAACTGTGGTGCAACTTAAAAGTTCTCAACTGCCTACCACCCTCAAACAAACAGGTTGGTAGAGAGGTTTAACAGAACAATGAAGAGGCGCGAGAGTTGGTGCAGAGTTAATCCGGCATGACTGGCGAGGATTGTTACTTTACTTTGTGGCTGTGGACTCAAACACGCTGTGACTTTAATGTGCCTCCAACTCTATAAAACCTGAGCTGGGCGCGAAGTGCCGTCACAAGAGTTTCTGCAGAGCTAATCCAGAGTTAGAGCGGAGGACCAAGGAGAGCTGGGGTCTATGGCCGGCCCCTGATTGAGAGCGCGTAACTAGCTTAGAAGATGCTGATCTACTTCCGCTGTTGTGATGGCCAAGCAAGATTTGGAGCCGATAACAAAGTATCAGAAATATGTGGATGACGTCCACGAAATGGTGCAAATACCTTTCATGCAAATTGAGGTGAGTACGCTGGCGAATAATTTACCTTTCAATGCTAATGCTATTAAAATGGCCACCAAAGAGATTGAAAACACACACGCCTGGCTGCAACACCCTTAAGTTATTTGATTCTTGCAGCTCGAGCTTATACTTTCCTCAAGAGATTGAGTCCCCACCTCGTCCCCTCAGTCCTTTTCGACTTTCACTTGAAGAGGCAGCCGAGTAGCGCCGAGACTGCACCCAATAAAGAAGGGTTACCAGCTAATGTGATTACATTAAACTCCCCCCTTTTTTAAATGGATCGGCTGACTGTGTTTGGCGCTCCTGTGCACCTCTACTCCAAACCGATGTCGGTTGAAGTGCCAGTATTTGTATTTTGTATTTGTATTTATACATTTTTATATAGCGCTTTACATAAGGACAAAAGAGAATATATAACACGCATTGACAACATATGAATCAAGAATCAGAAAACAGTATATGGAACAATTTACATGATCAAAATGGCATAACATGAGTATTGTTGGACCGTGGTGAGAGAGGCAGCAAGGATATAGGATGTGGTGTAGGCCCGTGGTGAGAGAGACAGCAAGGATCTAGGATGTGGTGCAGGACCGTGGTGCGAGAGACAGAAAGGCGTTAGGATGGTAATTGGAGGAGGTGATATTTTAGAGAAGTGCGGTAGGAGGAGATGGAGCGGATAGAGAGAGGGAGACGGTTCCAGTGGAAAGGGGCAAGAAGTTGAAAAGAACGGAAGCGGGATGGGGCACAAGGTGGGGGAAGTTGAGTGAGTAGGAAGAGATCGGCAGAGCGGAGTGGGCGAGAGGGAGTATGGAAAGTAAGGAGAGAGGAAAGGTATGGTGGGGCAAGACCATAGTTGGGATTTAAAGACGAGGCAGAGAAAGTTGAATTTGAGATGGGAGTGAAAGGAGAGCCAGCTAAGACAGGAGAGAGAAGAGGAGATGGAATCACATGAGGAGAGAGAAGGCAGAGTGAACGGCAGAATGGTGGATGGAAGACCGAAGACGACCGTGGAGCAGTAGAAGAGTCTAGAGAAGATGAGGGAGGAAATTAGGAGTATAGTAGTATGGATGGTTAGGAAGGGTCAGACTTTACGGATGTTACAGAGGTTGAAGCGGCAGGAGCGGGCAGTGAGAGAGATATGGTGGGAGAGGTTAGAGTCGATGTGAAGGCCAAGATTGCGGGCGTGGGGGAGAAATGGGGAGTTGGGAAGGGGAAAAGAGAATTTGAGGACGAGGGGGTGGGGGAGAAGACTTAGCTGGGAAGAAAAGGACTTCCGTTTTGTCAGCGTTTAGGGTAAGACACTAGAACTTAAGGACCTTCCCCTATTTGTCTGGTCAATGGAGCTTGCGTGGATGCAACAACAATGAAGGCAGTGCTTAACTCCAATAACAGGCCTTTGCTGCAAGCGGCAGAGCTATCTCTTGATATTGTAGAGATTGAAGCCTTGATGAGCAGTCAACACAAATAAAACGCTGTTTTTGGCACCCTGGTACATCAAGGGCCTCAAAAGAAGTGATTGCACGTCCACACCATCTGTCCTGACTACCTGCAATCTCGGCAGTAAGGAATAAAAAATAATTGACGGATTAAAATATAAATAAGCCAAGAAACAGTGACTTGCAAACATCCATGGACATAAAATAGCAGTCACAGCAGACTTCACCTCTCTGGCCCCAAGATAAATATCCTGGCCTGGAGATCCCGCCCCCCCCCATCTCCAGGTATGGGCCGGTGACACAGAAAATAACTCCATTCAGTTTTCCAAATATATTGAATCCGGCTGAAAATGAGAAATGGCTGCATCCGTCTGTCCACCAAGGCTCATCGACTGAAAAGGACGCTTGTCCGTCCATTCCAACCACAATAATGGAACTGCATTACAACATAATGGCGGCAATTACTATTTCTCTGTCGCCGTTTTTGAAATGATATGAAGCCATCAGCGAGGCAACGAAGGACCAAGCAACCCTCCTAGCCATGATCCATTCGAAACAGATCTATCTAGAAACCTTTGCTACCAAAATCCAAGCGCGTATGGATATAGAGGCCGAACTAACAGCACAGTGGCAAGCATGGTTTTTTGATATGGCTAGGGGGGAGCATGCAGACAAGACAACAATGATGACAGCGATATTGGACATGGTGAATATCCTACAATGAGAGAGACGCTCAAATCAACCTGTAATTGCTACAGCAAATCAGATAGATCTTTGGATGAATGCTGGGTCATCTATCACACAAGTATTAGAACAATTGCACACAAAGTACCCAAGTAGCAATGTGAACAAGGGTGGTGGACCTTACAATGCTCCCCTTCCCTCCCCTGTAGTTGATTATGATGAGCTGGCTGTCAGTGCAAAGGCACCATCTAAGGTGAGTGAATTGCGATGCATCCAACTCGCGGCCTAGTAATGGAGTGGTAGAAGTGCTGGACAATCCTGATCTCATTGAAGTTGATCCTTGTCTAAATATTCGGTCATCATCTACACAACTACCCGCCCCTAAGAAACAAGCTTTCTCCAAATTTCAAATGCAGAAAGCGGCGAGTATGGCAGGAAATTCCACAACCACGAGAATAGTACAGAAGAAAACGAAAAATGTACATGGATCTCTTAAACCTAGAGCTAAGCGATCAAGAGCCTTCCTGCAAAATCTAAAAATCCCTATGGAGACACCAAGATTGCCTCCTAAAAAGCGAACAAAGTGCTTGAAAGAAGGGAAACAGCGATACACGCAGCTAAAACCATTCAAGAGGGAAGCATGCTACAGGATGATGAACCTGAACAAAGAAACCTCTTTAGTAACCTGACTACATGTCAGACGAGGAAGTGGATGGGAGACAGGAAATGGTTTCCAGATGAGAAATATCCTGTGAGGAGATATTTGAAGGCGAACTAGAAATCTCTAGCGTTGCGCGAATTGACTCTTTGCAAATACCAGCCCAATCTGATGTACTAATGGCCTCTAGAAGTTCCAGATTTATGACAATCAACCAGACGCGACTCCTCACAATTAAAAACCAAAGAGAAGAATTGGTGAAGGAGTGGGTCACAGCTAATGTATCGGAGGGAAAAAAACAAAAATGTACTCATCTTTGACCTGCCACGACAGAGGACGCCAGCTCTAACACTCGTTATTGAACGGATTGTAAGATCTGTGGATGGCCTGATCCTGAATCATGCAACGTATTAAAATTACTTCATTTTCTCCCAAAACTGAAACGTATTGCGTCAAGGGACATCAAAATCATCTAGTTTGTAGAGGAAGAACTAACAGACAGGGTGATTTTGCATCTTACATATATGTGGGTACATTCTGCCATCTTGGACCAAAGTAATGACTTCCTCCCCTTAGGATTTGAACTCGGCAGCGACTTATCATTGGTGAAGTTGAAGGTGTCTGATAAAAGATCTGGAGAAATGCTAAAGACTAGGTCACGGAACAAGCCTTGTAATCATCTGCAAAAGTAAGCAAAAGACGAAGCTGGGAATGAAAAGAGGAACCATCATTTATTGATTTATTGATCAATTTAGTTGTGGATGAGCATAAAGGTGGGAGGACTGTGAGAAATGTGGAGAGAAAGACAGCTCCTGCGGATCTCTGTGACTTAAGTAGACTGAGCAAAGCAGGTACAAGATCTTCACAAGTGGATTAGCAACGAAGATCAGCAGAGGCACTTCCTTGGAAGCTATGTTCGTGGAATACACGCAGATTCTCGCACCTGTTTTCGCAAGGGAATGCAGAACGCCAAACTTTTGACATCTGTCTCCAAGAGACGTGGGTACGAAAACAACACTTATGTGATGGATACCTTAATTTCTTAACCCGGCGCTCTTAGGGCCAGCGGGGCAACCTTCTTCCGTTCTGCTGACCCTTGTGAAGTCAGGAAATGTATTATCTGTTCAAGAAACTCTCAATCTCAATGCATTTAAACAGATTACCATTTTACATAAATCAGATGAGTGTAGAGGAACGCATAATGTCTTGGCTATCTGCAATCTATATTGCAACCCTGCTGGTATCAATGATAATGTCTTGATCAACGCCTTACTCCTGGCAGTGGATGACCTTCAACTCCGATCTAAATCTATAGATTTCATCCTCTGTGGAGACTTGAATATTAATTTATTCAATGCCCCAGGTGTCCTGATCATGAGAGAAAAATTACCCAGGAGGGCTATGGTTCAACGAACTGCAGGACAGATCTATTCTATTGATCAATAGACTTCTAACTGAGGATATACCACCGGTTCCTACTTTACAAAAGGGAAATTTGTTAGCCTACTTGGATTATATTTTTACTACCTCATCATTGATCCCAGAGTTGGACACTATAAAGGTCATCCTAACTACTAAGAGTGAACATCGGATGCTGGTCCTTACTTGGAAACTAGCCCAAGAAAGATTAACTTTGAAGCATTTACCATCCTTATATGTAGCCAATGGGAAGAATAGACTCAGAATAAACCCAGAAGTTGTTGCTTTGCTGACCACAAAATACCTGACCAGTGGCAAGGTTGGGAACGCTAGATTGAAGTACGATTGGCTGTTAGTCCCATACCGAATTAGGGACCTAAAAAGGCCCTAAATTAGCCTCCACCAACGACAATGCTTACCACCAACAGCTGGTTGAGAAAAGAAAAGAGTACCAAGCCGAACTACGGAAACTGAAATTCGAGGCACAGGAAGATCGGTTGAACTGATCTGAAAGAATCAAACAAAGATATAAAAATTGTCTCTGTGTCCAAAGCTCAATGTCTGCAGTGGGACGCAGAGTGCATGCTTAAAACCATGGCCAATAACATCTCTAGAACACTGTGGTCCCTTTTGAACGGGCAGAACAAACAAACAGATTTATTCATCTCAGCGGTCTGAGTCCGCTTGGGTGAAGCATTTTGCAGATCTGTATGCTAAGAGAGCTAAATGGGCAGACCAACAAACAAAATGGAAAATCGAGTACGACAGAGAGGAAATCAAGCAGTTCAAATCTTCACGAGCCCCAGGACCTGATTGCCTGACCAATATGATTTTAAAATCTAATCCAGATGCCTGGGTTGATCTGTCAATTTTTATTCGAGGCAATCATGGAATCCAAACAGATTCTCCAGACTTGGAAAAATGCAGTCTTAATAATGATCTTTAAACAAAGGGATAGGACGATCCCCACCAACTATCGTACAATAGCACTATTGGACCCGCTGGGAAAACTGTTCGCCGCTATGCTCCTGCGACGATTCACCAGTTGGCCAATCCAAAACTAGAGGGATCCCAAACAGACTGCATTTGTGAAGGATTTTGGCACCAATGTTAACATTCAGATGCTGAATTTGTTAAAACTGGAAACAATGAGAGTAGAAACAAAATTCTTTGCAGTATTTATTGACCTAAAACAGGCGTTCGATAGTGTTGACCGAGGTTACCTATGAACAAACTGCGGAGCTGGAACTGGCCGCCAGACTTGCTAGCCGCTATACATGCCCTTTATTCAAACACCTCGATCCAGGTGAGACTTTCCGAACGTGGGGCTGTGACAAAGAAGATCGCCACTTGGAATGGCCTGAAGCAGGGCTGCCCTTTGGCGGCCACTCTATTTAACTTATACTTCTCGGATATAGCGGTACATCAGAACGGCATAAGAGCCCATACCCCCATCTTAAATGGTATGTTGGTGCCATGGATGATCTACGCCGACAATCTAGTCCTTCTAGATAATACCCAGATTGGACTTCAAAGACGATTGAATGTTTTGGTCATCTATTTTCATCAGAAAGGACTAACAATAAATACTGCAAAGATGCAAACAATGTTTTTTTCCAGCCAACCAGGAGCTAGCAAACGAAAGCTTGCCGTATTTTTGGCACCCAATACATTGGTGCAAGTCCTGACGATAAAATATCTGGGAGTTTGGATCAATTCAAGCATTGGTGAGCACGAGTGGGACTCAGCCTTGAGAGTGAAGGCACAGTCTTTAGTCTGACAAGCTCTTGTTCTGCATAAGAAATATGAGACCCCAACGCTCACTTTTTACCGACAGGTGGTGGTCCCGTTATTGACATTCAGCGCAGAAGCATCCCTGAACTTAACCTGGTGCATTTGGGACCTTTTGGAATGGCTTTTTTGGCGAAAAGTGCTTGCACTCCCCCAATATTTCCCAGTACCACGGATAAGATTTGAGATTGCGGCTCAATCAATGCACTCAATGGTACTGTGGAAATCATTGATTTCTTCTGCAAAACAATCGTAAACGTGCCAGAATACGATCCTTAATGGCTGGAAACTTAAATGCATCCAGTGGATTGAAGCGTTGGGATGCACTATGGAAACTCTGAAGAGTAATCCTTTGCTAATTAAGAAGAAAATACAATGGAAGGATTGGATTGACATGCAACACGCAAAGGCGAGATATAAACTATCCATCAACTGCCCTATTGAAATTTGTGCCTTGAACTAACTACCCAGGTACCTCCAGCAATTTCCTTGCTCAAAGATCTGTGACCTCTTCCTTCGATTGAGGTTAAACTTGTTACCAACAAGAGAGGTGCTGGCAGAGAGGAAACAATTGATTGGACCAGTACAGACCTGTCGATTTTGTGATGATCATACCTGCCAAGAATCTTTATACCATCTTTTAATGGATTGTAAAGCCCTGACCCCTGTAAGGACGAAATATTAGGAGATGTTACCAACTGATACTATGCCGCTCACTGCACAAGAACGATGGACGGTACTGATAATTGGTGAACAAACGAACCGTACAGTTCCGGATAGAAGGTTCTACTTTGAAAGGTTTTTAATGTGTTGTAATTGAAATTGCAATAATCCTTGGAAATTATGTGAAATATTGAAAGGTTTACAATAAACCAAATCATCAATAATAAAAAAATCAAATGAAAAAAAAGAACAATAAAGAGCCTGAATGGTGGCTTAAAAGAACCCCTGAGGAGAAAGTGGGACCTTCTACTGCCATGCCTTTTATTTGCTTATAGAGAGGTGCCTCAAGCTGGAGTGGGTTTCAGACACTTTGAGCTCCTCTACAGTCATCCTGTCAGAGGCCTTTTGGCCCTGATCAAAGAGGGTTTGGAGAGTCCTCCATCCCTAAAGCCAGTCCTGGTCGCTGACTATGTACTAGGTCTCAGGAGGAGGATGGTATTTCTGATGACTGAAGCAACAGAAAATGTGAAAGCTAGTCAGCCTCTGGTCAAACATTGCTATGACCAGAAGGCCAACATGGTGGAGTTTACTCTAGACCAGTTAGTATTGTTATGGTTCCTACATGGCAGAGGGCCTTACAGGACAAATGGATAGGACCCTTCAGGGTTGTAGGCACACTTGAAGAGGTGAATTATTTAGTGGACTTGGCCAACCCCAAGGAAGCCCCTACAGTCTTTCACACTAACCGTCTGATGGGCTATGTCTCTAGACCAGAACTGGGAGCTTTGCTTCTAGCCTCTGATCAAGAGGAGGAGGAAAGTGATTCTCTTCCTGATTTCCTCAGGGGACACCCTTCAAATGAGACAATTGAAGGAGTTGAACACTCTTCAGATCTGACTCTGTAGCAACAGGAGGAGTGCAAAGCTCTGTTAACTAAGTTTGCCTCCCTGTTTTCTCTGACACCAGGCTTGACCTCTTGAGGCCAGCATGATATACTCACTGGTGACAGTCTCCCTGTCAAAAGCAGGGGCTACAGAATGTCTGATCATGTCAGAACTCACATAAAGGAGGAGGTTAAAAGGATGCTTGACCTCAGGGTTATAGATCAATCTACCAGTCCATGGGCTAGTCTAGTCCAGTTGTACTAGTGCCAAAAGGAGGAATCAAGGAATTGAGATTCTGTGTGGTCTATCGGGCTCTGAATGCAGTCACAAAGACTGATGCCCATCCTTTACAAAGGACAGATGAGCTGGTGGATAAACGTGGAGCTGCCAATTTCCTCAGTACTTTTGACTTGACTTCAGGCTATTGGCAAATGGCACTGGCAGACCATTCATAGGAGAAAACTGCCTTTTCCACCCCATGAGGCTTATACCAGTTTAGGGGTATGCCTTGTGGACTGAAAAATGCACCTGCTATATTTCAAAAGATGGTGAACCATGTTCTGAATCGGTTAGAGGACTTCTGCATGGCATACTTGGATGACATTGCAGTGCTCAGCTTCACTTGGGAAGACCATCTTCATCACCTAGGCTATATGTTGTAGGCTCTTGAATAGGCCCATCTGACCATAAAGGCAAGTAAATGTCAAATTGGTCAGAGCAAAGTGGTCTACCTGGGACATGAGGTAGGAGGAGGTGGAGTTAGGCCCATGTCTAGCAAAGTACAAGCTGTACAGGACTGGGCCACCCCCACTACTCAAACCCAAGTGAGAGCCTTTCTAGGTCTCTCTGGGTACTACAGAAATTTCATTGAGAATTATGGGAGCATAGCTTCTCCCCTGAATGTAATCTCCTCTCCCAAATTTCCTAAGAGGGTCAGATGGAGTGAGGAGTGTGCCAAGGCATTTGCAGGGCTGAAGCGAGCTCTCTGCAAAGCTCGAGCCGTAAAAGCGCCTGATTATAGCCTTTGTACAAACAGATGCTTCCAACACAGGGATAGCTGCAGTCTTAAGTCAACTGGATGAGCAAGGCAGAGAACCCCTATTTGCTTCATCAGTAGGAAACTGAAGGACCGTGAGACAAGGTGGGCAACTATAGAATGTGAGTGTTTTGCCATTGTGTGGTCATTGAAGATGTATAGGCTATACTTGCATGGTTCTACTTTCTTTATTCAAACTGACCACCAAACCGTGAGATGGTTAATGCAAATGAAGGGGGGAAATCCTAAAGTACTTGGATGGTCTTCAGCCTCCAAGGGTTTGATTTTACCATTGAGCATAGGTCTGGATGCAATCGCCAAAATGCTGTTGGTCTCTCCAGAAAGTATGAACGACTGGAACAAGGGATTTATCCAGGAGTGGATTTGATTTGTTTATTTATATAACGCACCTGACCCTCGGGTCTCTGGGCGAATTACATAAGGTTGCATGGTTACAATGGTTACCATAAAATGTTGCACAGTGAGTTGTATGCAACACAACGAAAACATACAGAGGTTATGTACAAGCATGAGGTAGTATAATATTGGATACAATGTAAGTAGCTGTAGTTATATACACATCATATGTACAGGTACATCTGGTAAGGATGTTGACAGTTAATGGAAATTTAGCAAAAGGAGGCAGACATTTATAGAATCTCCTGGAAGATAAGCCAGTTTTTTACATTTATCCTGAATCGGGACAAGGGAGGTTTTGCTCTGAATTCTGTAGGTAGGGAGTTCCACAGTTTGGAAGCTAACACCGGGAAGCTGATACCGCCCAATTTGTGTAGATTAAATCTTGGGACTCTGAGGCAATGTAGTTGTGAGGATCTGGTAAGTCGATCTGATTGGCTTTTAGTACATTTGCAAGTCTGGTATCTAGGTGTTAATTTGGAGAGGCATTTATGGGTAAGAGCTAGTGTTTTAAATGAGTTTCTGTTCTTGATTGATAGCCATTGAGATTTGCGTCTGGCCTCTGATATGTGATGAGATCTTGGTATGTTGAGGGCAGATCTGAGGGCATTATTTTGAAGTTCCCTTTGTCTTTTTGGTCGTCCATTTGTGTTTTCAAGTTTATTAAGGCAGTTTTGGTGCCGTGTATAGGTCTAAACCGAGATTGTCGCAGACACAGAAGATTGTTAGTTTCTAGGTGTTCCTGTATCTGTAAATATGCAGCCCTGTCTAATATTTTTGCAGGAAAGGCACTGTGGTGCTAGGTCTGTAGTTCGTGGGAATGTCCAGGTCAAGATTAGGTTTTTTTAACAGAGGGAGGACTCCACATCCTTCAGATTGGATGGGACTATGCTAGTTTCAAATGATGCATTTATGAAAGTGGTGATGAAAGGTGCAAGATCTCTTACTACCTCTTTGATGATGATAGCGGGGCAAATGTCACCCTGACATCTAAATGGTTTGAGGCTAGTTATTATGTTTTCAACTTCGTTGATGGATAGAGAAGTGAATTTAAATAAACTGCCTGGTTTTGTAGTTGGAGGCTGGGATTTATGAAGAGCTGATTCATTGGAAATGCTAAGTTTTTTGATTTTTAGCTTGGAGCATCAATATTTTATCAAGCAAAGCTTCTTGTATCTTGGTACACCAAGTCTTATCTTTAGTACATGTTTCAGTGGGGGGTGTAGATGACTCAGGCTCTCTGATGGTAAATAATTCTCTTATGCCCGATTTAGCATTCAAGGTTCTATTGTTTTAAGTGTCACTTTTGGTTTGGAGGATAGCCGTCTTATAGCGACTAGCGGCTTGTGAGAATAAATCTTTGTTGGAAGCTGAGGGGCGGTTTTTCCATAAGGTTTCGGCTCTTCTTTTATTACGTAGGGTTTTGAGGCTATGGGTGAACCACAAGTTTAGGTAAGCGCAAGGCATAGCTTTGCGCAATTTCAGTGGAGCCATCGTATTGATGGCTTGGCAGAGTGTTAGGTTGTATAGTTCTACTAATGTTGAGGGGTCAGTATTGGTAGTCGAATGATTAATGATAGGTTGCAAAAGAAGCTGTAAATTCTCTGCTGTAATATTCTTGTTATTTCTGGTGATTGTCGGCACTGGCAAGGCAATAGGCAGGTTCAGTTGAGTAGTAGACTTTAAGGTGAAAGAGACCAAGTGGTGGTCAGTCCATGCACATGGTGCATTAACGAGATGGTTAGTTTCGCAATTAAGGTCTGCAATCCAGTCTAGAATACTTCCTTTGTGTGTAGGTTTGGTGATGCAATAAGAGAATCCTAATTCTGTGATCGAGTTTGATACTGTAGAGGCACTGTCATAATTTGCGTCTTGGAAGCCTAGATTAAAGCCACCAAGTACATTTGTGATCCTGGTTTAGTGTTGGCGGAAAGGAGTTGTGCGATATCTTCCTCGAAGGTAGATATTGGGCCAGGGTGTCTGTACACAAGGTGGATTTTTAGACTGCGTGAAGCTGAGAGTGGGAGCTTCATTGATAGGAGTTTGGACGATGGGAATGGAAGGTTCGGCAATGCCCTAAGGCCATGGTGGGTTTTGGAAAGAACATCGACTACGCCACCTTTAGAGGATTTTCTATCAAGTCTGGTTATGGTGTAGTTATCTGGAATGGCTAGAGATAGTGTCGGGCCTGCTGCTGTGTGTAGCCAGGTTTCTGTTATGGCCAGGAAGTCTAACTCATTAGAAATGATAAGGTCACCAAAGGTCTCAGGCATGTGCTGTTAATGACCGTTCATTAATAAGTGCTCCCTTGATGGCTATAGCAATATTATTAGGACTGTTTAGAGGCCCTATAGTATCTTTAAACGGATATCGATGTTTTTGACTGTGTTGTTTATCGCATTTAAGGTATTTTTCCTGGTAGGCGTGGACTTTTGCTGTCTGAATCTAGAACCTAGTCTAAAGTTCCGGAATTTTGTGGTACGTGGTTGGTTAGGAACTGGTTTTGTGGCATAGCGTTAGATCCATTGGATGGGCGTGAGGGAATTAGTATTCTTGTTGGCGTGGCGATGGAGTATAGTTTGGAAGGCTGTGGTAGGTAGGATGGCAAGAATTTTGTAGGTCCTATAGATTCATGGAAGGGTAATGATGTAGACATAGTAAGGGAGATGCTGCTCTTACTTGGTCTAGAGAGGTGGTGATAGGTAGGTTGCAGGGTAACATACTTTTCATTATTGGCAAAGGTAACTGAGGCGAGAAGGGTCATTATAATCAACATGGCAGCAAGCCGGATGTAAGTAGGTATAATGTTTTTCATAGGCTTGACTAGTAGGCTAATATAATTGTTTAGGCAATTTGCATATATGGTAGATTAGAGGCCTATTTTAGAACACTAACAACATTAGTACTGATATTGCATAGTGTTTGTGGATTGTCGACTGGCGTAGCAATTCAATAATTAGAGAGCAGAGAATATCAACTGGCTAACAATTCAACAGTTAGAACTGTTAATTCAACAGTTAGAGCAGGCTAATCTAATTGTACAGGCAATTTGCATATCTGATAGATCCGAGGCCTTTAAAAAACACTAACTACATTCGGACTGCCATTGAGTAGGGTTAGGCGATAGTCAACTGGCCTAACAATTCAATAATTAGGGAGCAGAGAATAGCGACTGGCTTAACCATTCAACAGTTGGAGAACATAGAAAATGCATTTCAGGTTGTTCGACAATTATAGCGCATAGAGCATTATATGCTTTTCAGGCAGATAGGTGGCATACTAGGCTAGTCAGTTGGCCTTACCCAAATTAGGTAGGTAGACAGTATGTCATAATCTGGATGCAATTAGAAGAGTCAGGCAATTTGATTAGTCAAAGCTTCAAGATTAGCATTGAGCATTTAGCGGCGGGGCATGTGAAGAAGTTAGTGCAAGTTAGCACTTAAATGTGCAAAGTGTGTAGAGCTATGCAGTGAGTATCATATAATTAAGAGTACATTGCACACAAAAAGGAAGTCATTGTCAGCGATATCAAAGATCAGTTGAGTGACACACATAAAGATCAATTGAAAGACATATATGTAGTTAAAAGTACATTTTGCACAAAATATGAAACAGTTGCGAGCAATACCGGTGATCAATTGTTGCAATAACGAGTGCGAATAATGGAGCAGGCCTAGCCAGCACGGTGCGTGGTGAGTACAAGAGCACAAAGGTAGGTGGATGTTAAAGTGGCAAGGGATGTATGACGTATTAGTAGAATGGTTGTTCGCGCTGGGCGATTGGTAGCAACCTGATAACCTGGGTTTGACGTTGGAGTACTTTTAGGCAGTAGTCAGAAAGGCTCAATGTTATAGCGTGGTAAAGAGGGGCTGGTGTGGGTCACAAATAGATTCAGACAATGTGAGCGAAAGATGTCAAGTTAATTTGAAGCTCTGAATATTATGGGGTGGACTTCGGTACAGATTACGCACAGCGGATGGGTCAATAGCGGAATGGTCAGATACAGCACATGGTCGGAGGTACCAAAGGTAAGATTAACAGTGTGAGTGGATACGTGCACTATAGGTTAGCGATTACCCAAGTTTAGGTCCAAAAAGTTCTTTCAGTAGTTTTTGGTGAGGGTCACCGAGTGAGTGAGCTGGTCCTTGGTCCGCCCAGCTCGGGACAGGGATTTTTACTTGGGCCTTCGACATGGGACGGCTTCCGCCTGCTGGCAGAGCCTATTGGATAAATGCCAGCGAAGCAGCTGGTTGCCTAGCAACCCATCAAAACAGCATAACAGGGAAGTGGGGCACATCGAGTGTGGCGGCCATCTCAGTCCAGTTTAGGTGTGCATAGTAATGTTGTACAACCACGGAGCCAGCGCTATACGTGGCGATCCGGGCACAAATGTTGCCTGAAGCAGCAAATATGAGAACGATCCTGCTTTAAGCACGGGAAGCAGGAGGCTGGGCAGTCAGCTGGTCACACGGAGATCCATGATCGAAGAGGTCTTCCTGTTGCCAGCAGGGATGTAGACCTCAGCAGAGACCGCTCTGGCGGCTGCGAGGGCAATGGGTCTCCAGCCCTTTTCAGCAAATGGTTTAAATCCTACTGTCCCTTAATCTGGGGAGGTTCGAGTGTTGGGGAGAATTTTCATTTCTGTTCCAATTCCCATTAACCTTTGAGACCCCCAGCTCTTTTTGCTGGACTCGGGGCTTTTTAATTTTAACTCCCGAGTGTGTGGGTCTTTTTTCTCACTGTCTCATGTGTTTTTCCGATTAGGACTTTCTGTGTTTCTTACTGTTTTATGGAGTCTGGTAAACTCCATAGGCATCTGCTTTTTGCATTGTGCCACACAGCAGCCTAGGGCTGTGAATGAATGTGAACTTGCATAAAAAGCAAGGTTTTTGGAACTAGAGGCAGAGTCTACCACTGGAAGACAACATCCGAAGAAGATAAGAGATGCAAGCAGCACCCTCCTGGACTGCAAAGTGCCCGGTGAAGCCCTGTTAGGCTATGGGACCAACTAGCCTCACAACAAACCCTATTTTGGTGCAACCCCCGACTTGCTGCGACTTTCCAAGGCTGTAGAATCCCAATGCCCGGGGTAGTTCGACCATCTGAGAGTGCATTGTCTTCCAAAGTGCAAATCCACCCAAAACTTCTTGGGCATCCAGGGGAACTTACAGAAGCCGGAAATCTGTGTCCAGAGTCCCCTCACCAGAGTCCAGGAGAGAGGCAGCAGGATCAAGGTACTTCTAACCTGAGCTGTTCGTTCTTCTTTAGCACTGAGAAAAAGGCACCAAAACCACAAAGAGCCCTGAGGAATCCATTGCTGCCGAGTTCCACTCTCGAGTGCTGCTGCAGGAGCCCACCAGACGTCCTCCCTTTCATGACCATGACCAAGGACCAGGAACAAGAGTCTGTTGCCTGGCAACAGAAGGCATCCAGCTGGGACACATTTTTCAATTCAAAGGTACGGTGGGGCTTGAGATACATTATCTTTTTGCCATTTGGGTTGCTTCCTACCTTGGGGAGTGCTATTTTACCCTACCTTGACCTCAACTCACTTGCACAGCCTGTGCTTCTTCAAGGTGACTCCCCTTGAGTTGCTGTGATTTTCTATTTGAATTACTGACTATTTAAAGACATTGTCTAAGAAGAGAGCATCAGAACTTTGACTTTGCCCATTGACTTTGGCTGTCCTGCCTCCCTAAAGGCCCACTTCTGAACCTATTGGCTTTGGCAGTATTAGTTTCCTTACAGGTTTTAATTGTTGACCACCATTATTGCTGGGATAAACGACTGCCTGCATCCTATTGGGAGAATGATTTCATAGAACACCAGTATGTTCTGATCTAACCCTAACCGCTCCCTCCTTTACATACTCAATACTGCAAAGATGATAAAAAATCAAATAACATCATCCTTGTTGCTGGAAAATGTGTAACCTATGAATGAATTACTCACCTATTTATTGTTCCATTTTTTAATTGAATCCTAATTTGGGATTAATGTTACTGCTAGTTAGTTCTGTTTAAAGAATGCTTTAAATATCTGAGTGTAAATACATATTTATTATATAAATTTAAGTGTGTAAGTGTTTAATTGGATACCTGCATTTACTGATTTCATTGTACAGCTCACATTACTCCTCTTAAGATAAGCCTGGCTGCTCAGTCACACTACCAAGCTGTGTATCTAGATTAAAAGGTGGATTACCTAATACCAAGAGATAAGTATTGTGTAGTCCTGCACTAATCTTACCCAACACTCCACCTCCTTTGTACTTAAACAGAGCCCGACCGACCAGTCAGTCTACCTGCTCTTCGGAACACACATGTTGCAATCAACTTCATCACAGAGTGCTTAAAGCTTGCCGGATACACTTGGACACTTCATTCTGCTTTTAGTAGTCTCTCCAGTGGTAGGAGAGGTCAATCAAGCCACAGCTTTGTGCCAGAGATATAAAACTGGAGCATTTTGGAGATTGGTGTGCAGAGCAAACCTTTGCTGAGGTTATGTAGTGTTAGCTACTGAAATAAGAATACCTGCTGTGGTCGAAATTCAAGAAGTTAAAATTGGTTTCCCCTGGTTCCCCGCGAACCGCCAGTTCATGGTTTTTATACTAGATTATTTTGCTGATAATTTTCACTTTGTTTCTTGCTCTCAAATTCAATCTTTTTTTTGTTTTATATTTTATTTTGTTGATGCAGTCTTTACCCATATCGGCCGGAGAATGCTCTTGAGCTTGAAACAAGTGTTAGCCATAGCTCTGTCTATCATGTGTTTGTAAATTGAAAGAAAATGGCAAATCTCTGTGAGTTAGAAAATTGAGTGTTACATTTCTGTTGGCAAAATGAGACCATTTCATGTTTCACAGTTTCTTACACAATAACCATTGATCTATTTGTGTTTGGATTTTGAGAAGTGTACATGAGCCCCTTTTCATATTGTGTACAATCATTTTTGTTCCATGAATACATGACTACGAGAAAGTCAGTACATTGCAGCACTTTAACTGGTTTACACATATCTTTGAAACCCAGGATGAATTGGGTCAATTGCAGCTTGGAAGACACAGGGCCATGTTCTTCTTCTTGGACAAATAATCATGCAGCATACCAAGCCATAGTTACTGTAGGACCTAAAAAGTGATGAAGATGGGAACTATTTAGGTTGTATGTTAGGGAGAATTCTCTGTTTAGGCAGAATTTCCTAACCTAGTAAGTCCCCCAGCAGCTTCGCTGGATTTTTGGGGTTTATTTTTTTTCTTCTGCCAAGAGTGAGACTCTTTTACCCTCACTCTTGGGCATGATTTGAGTGTGTTTCTTTGAATCTAGATGTGTTTAATGGGCTATGGGGTCTTTTACTCCATAGGGCTTCATGTGTTTTTGTGATGTGTGTTACACAGCACCCTCAGTGCAGTGACACAGGGGTGTGATAGTGACCCCCCAGTATAGACTCCATACCCTGGGACTGACTACTGTCTCCCAGGGCATGTAAAGTCACCATTGACTTTACTAGTCTTAAATTCTGAACAGAACCAGTACAAACCATCATAATGTGGACGTACTGGCTGGGGCAATTCAATTGTCTGTTAGTCGAGGGGGCACATCTCCGTCCCCCCTGATCGAGTTTTGGCTGGTGGCAGTGGATACTACTTTTTATATGCAACCGCAAATATTTTCCTATTGGATTTCCCATTTTTTTCGGCTGCTACCTTTATTTAATTATTTACGGTAGCCTCGAACATATCACCGGTTTATTTAATTAATATTAATTCTCCGGTTGATATTTTTTGCCAAAACTTGATTCTAAAATGGCGTTTGTGTTCTCTTCTGTGACTCCAACCCAAGTCGAGCCCTTTGTTCCACTTTTTGGCGGGCTTCTCCACAGAAGCCCTCCAAAGTGGTGCCACTGTGTCTGGGGTACTTAGGAGGGGTGGAGGGGAATTTAGGCACCCTGGACTGAGTTGCCGAGGCAACTCAAGTCGCACTCCGTCCTGATTGGCCCAAGTGGTGAGCCGGCCGGCTCACCACTTAGCATGTTTGAGTGACAGCTAGGCTGAGTGAATGGGGGTTTGCTGCATAAAAGCAGGGCTTTGGGGACTGGAACTTCAGAAGTCGCCACAGGACCTAAGAATCCGACGAGGGAGAAGCTGAGCCGACCTGCCACGACACCGCCACCGGTGGAGCCCTGCTGGACTGCCTCACCACTTTTCCCAACGACAGAGGAGATCCCCCGCCGGAGAGTCTTCTTCCTTTAACTTGTGGGGATAACCAGTTTCACCAACTTTTCGCTTTCCCGATGTATCTCGTGGCCGCCTTGCCCGTGCCAAGCACCCCGGCAACCGGGATACCACGTTTTACCGCGACCGCGAGACAAAGGTACCACCTTTAACCGGAAAACTCCGCGGCTGGTTTCTGCCCTGGTAGTGCAACGAACTTCATCTTTCCTCCAAGTCGAGATCTTCTCTTCCCCTGGACGACGTTGCAACTTGCACCCACTACCAGGAACAACTGCCACGGCTGGAGGATCCTTCCCACTTAAGGTACCGTGTCCCGCCTTGCTTCCCTTGCTACCGACTGTACGGGGTAGATTTAGTCTCCGGCTTTCGAACCTGGGTTAGCCTGGGACACCTTGGCTAAACTTTTCTAAGCCTCTCTAAACGCTTTTCTGAACCCTCTGCAAGACTTTCTAAGCCTAGTGTAACTGTGTGATCTTGGGCGCATTTGTGCTCTGCTCTCTCTAAGAGTGGGCCCAGCCTTTGGACTTTGGCTCACCAGTGACTTTTTGCTCTCTGCCTTGCTAACAGTGTTCTGGAATCGTAGAGTGGTGTACCTCTTCATATTCTGTCTTTTCCCCTCCCTTTTTCACAAATTTATTAGAGTGCAATCTAGTTAAGCGCTCACCTCTGTATGAAAATAAGTGGTGTTTTACTGTGATTTTCTAATAGGGAAAAAGGGGTGTACATACCATAATAGTAACTGTTTAGAATATTTTACAATAAGAGTGCTGGAGTGTTTCAACTGTGTTTTTAAATAAATAATGATATACTTTGATACCAAAGCTCGGGTCAGTGTTTGCTTGTATTATTGTATCTGAGTGCCTATTGAGTATACTTTGCATACTGCCTAACTCTTCTTGAGGGAAGTCTGACTGCTCAGCCACAGCTACCAGGTAAATCTGGGTGGTGCAGACTGCTACCAAGTGGGTTTACTGCCAACACCTGTAGTCTTAAATCTTTTGCAGTGGTCCCTAAGGGAACTGCACAGGTTTCTGCCTAACATTGTACAATGCATTCTCCTTCGTTTCTTGTGTCCCTGTCCCTACTTTGAGGGTTTCTGGTCAATTCCTACCATCTCTCGCTTATGATAGACTGCGTTAATAGTGAATTTCTTGAGAATGGTAATTTGAGGTCATGGATATGTGGAAATGTAAAAGGCTTAATAATTGACATATTTGGTTTGGTGTGTGAAATGAGTGTGCATATCCTTTTTGTGTAAACTCTCTGCCACTCATTGCTCCAACCGTAAGTGCCCATTTGGTGGAACGTGTGTCTCTTAAACGCAGTGGCGATGACCCTTCAGTTTTCACTACTTTTCTTCTGCAGGTATTTAACCCCCGCTGGCACTCAGGGGTTTGCACCTCACTATGACGACATTGAAGCGTTTGTGGTCCAGTTGGAAGGGAAGAAGCACTGGCGCGTTTATGAGCCAAGGTATGGGCAATACTGCTTGAGGAAACTCTGTACTGTTTTTATTGTGCCCTTTAATGTGACTGGATTATGTAGCAGTTTGACTACAGATCACCTCTTCCACCCACCCCTTTATTACCACTTTGTCTTGTAACTCATTTTCCATGATGCATATTCTCTTCTAAACTCAATTCTACCTTTGTTTTGTGTGTATTTATAGTTGGCTTGCAATCTGTTGTATCACATGTAAGATATGGGGAGATTTTCCACGATTTAAAATTAAATGTTGTTGAATGGCAACATCCACAGCTGCACAGATTACAGATGTTTGCTACTGTGTTGCACTGGTTGAAGGGGAGATGTGTACATTGTATTGGATGATGGAAGCATGGGGCAAATTGAGGCAGTATCCCAGGGCGATTGTTAGATGAGTAACAAAGGATAATGAAAAATAGTTTTGAATGTTCTGTAACATTACTAAGGGAGACCCAAGTGTCCTCGTGGTCCCAGAGTTCCAGTGTGTGGAAGCATGAGTTGAGAAGACAGTTTTTCTGGTTTTTACTTTTCTGTCTTCTGGAAATCTTGGATCAGTGCATTGGGGCCACGGGTTGTATTGTATGTCCATTGGGGAGCTGTTCTAATCAGGCTTTCCGGCAGACATGTTTGACAATATTTCTGTTCTTCCCATGGTCATACCTTCACTGTTTTGACCTCTAGTCCATCTACAATAAAGATCCTTTAATGAAGATGAACTTCTGTTTGTGTCTTGTAAGCAAGGGTTTTAGGGCGAGGCAGAGTTCAATCTTTTTGCTGGTCTGGAAGCGGATTGCCCTCACTAGTGGTTCCTGCAAATAGATTCAGCTGGGTACTTTCTCCCATTCCAAGAGTGCCCTGTAGCCCCTCGAGAGTTCATCAACTTCCCCACCTAGTCAGTCTAAACAGGACGATGCAGGACTCTTTCACAAATATGTCACCAAACAAGTTTGGCTAAAGAACTCTGGAAATGTTGGTACCGTACGTATGCACTGCTGCCCAAAAAAGACTGTGGTCTGTGGCTATTTTACAGTCCTTCCCCTGGTAAACAGTTTTCTTTGTAATAAGTAGGTCAAGATGGTGGCTTGGACCTTTATCCGATGGGGCACCATAAAGGAGGGCTTACTGGTGTCTCTTGGCCTCCAGAATGCTTTCTTCCATTTAGCTCAATGTCAAACAAAGGAGGAAGTTGGATTTTGTTGTGGGTGGAGAGGACTACCAGTTTTCATTGCTGCCTTTCGAGCTGACGTATGCTCAGCCTTTATAAAGTTTAGTTTATTTATGTAGCGCACCAAACCCATAGGTATCTGGGCGCATTTCTTAAAGTTACAATGAGTTACACATTACAAATGGGTAAGACAATACATGGAATCGTTGAAGTGCATTAAAGATAGGTACAGACATGTGCAAGATAGCAGGAGAATTATGACATAATGCCTTTCTCGTTGTGGATCCATATTTTTACATTCTTCCTGAAACCAAAGTGTGAAGGTTCAGCTCTTAGTGCTGGGGACAGAGAATTCCATAATTTTGCTGCAAGAACAGAGAAACTACTACCACCTGCCTTCTGTAGCTTGAACCTGGGAACCTTAAGGCAGTGTAAGTGTATGGGCCTCGTAGGTCGTGCTGAGAGGTTTCGTGAGAATTTGTCAGCCAGGTATTTTGACACTGAGTTGGATAGACATGTGCGAGTGAGTGGGTGAAAGGGTTTTGAAAGCGATTCTGTCGTTGACTGAGAGCCAGTATGCGTTACGTCTCAGCTTGGATATATGATGTGTTCTAGGGATGTTCATCGCAGATCTAAGCTCATTGTTTTGTAATATTTGCAGCTTTTTTATGTTGCGCTGATTGGTTCCTAGGTACAAGGCGTTGCAATAGTCTAATTTGGATAGGATAAGCGCTCTAGCTATTGATGTATATGTACTTTCGAGATGTTCCTGAATTTGAAGGTATGCTGCCCTATCTAAAATTTTTAAGAGGACCAGTACTGGAGTTATCAGTTTATAATTAGTTGGGATATTTGGATCAAGGGTGTTTGTTTTTTTTAGTAATGGGAGGGCCCACGCTCCTTTGAAATTGGTGGGGACCGTGCCAGTTTTAAAAGATGCGTTTATTAAAGTTGTGATGAAGGGTGCAAGATCCCTCGCTGCCTCTTTGATGATGGTTGCTGGGCAGATGTCGCCCTCTACATCCTTGGTGGAGAGCGAGGAGAAGGTGAATAGGTTGCAGGGTTTAGGAAAGGATACTTGAGGCTTGTGTGGATAGCTGTCGGTGAGACTGAGTATTTTTTAGTTTCAGTTTCAGATTGTAAGAGTGCTATTTTGTCAAGGAGCGCTTTTGTATGTTAGTGCACCATGTTGTGTCTTTGGTGCATGTGTCCGGTGATGGTGTAGGAAATTCTAATTCTCTAACGATATTGAATAGTTCTTTGGTGTTTGATTTGGCTTTGATTCTGTCATTATAGGTGTCACTTTTGGTTTGGTGAATGGCCGTTTTGTAACTATAGGAAGCTTTTAGGAATGTTTCTTTGTTGTTTGCTAAGGGAAGGCTCTTCCATAAGGTTTCAGTATTTTCTTTTTGCTTAAGGTTCTGAGGTGAGGGGTGAACTACAAGATTAGGTGAGCACGTGGTTTGGCTTTGCGCATTTTTAGTGCCGCTACTGAGTTAATGGCATAATGTAGTGTATGATTGTACACATCTACTAGTGATAAGGGGTCCGTGTTAGGGATAGGGTGACTGGTAATGGGTTGTAATAGTGGGAGTAATTTCTCTACTGTTAAATTGTGGTTGTTTCTGGTGAATGCGGGTGGTGCCGGTGAATTGCAGTGATTTGGACGGTTGCTGTCCTGTATTGTGAATGAAATTATATTTATTTATTTATTCAAATTTGTTTAAAGTGCACATCAGCCCGGGGGCATCGTGGCGATGTTACAAGAAGACATAATCTGGTTACAAAGCAAATTTCATTACAGGACACATTTTGTAGCAGATGCAAGATATGGTGGTCATACCAAGTGCAAGGTGTATTGGAGGGTTTATAGTAGTATTTTCGAATGCCATTATGTCGACGCAATTTTGCCAATTTTATTTTTATTTTTTTTAGCATTCATTTTGTTTAAAATGGGGGGGGGGTGTTCCCCCCCCCCCCAAACACCTGTTTTTTTTAACACTTTTTGGATGTTTTTTAATATGACCGGAAACCGTATTGGAGAGTATATTAGCGTCACAATTGAAGTCTGCGATCCAGTCTAGGGTTCTCCATTTACTGTGAGTGGAGATGCGATGCGATAAGCCTAATTCGGATATTGCAAGAGCAGATGGATTGACATCATTTGGGTTGTGGAGGGCTAGATTGTCTACCAACAGCATGATTTGGGAACCAGGTTTGGTGTTGGCTGTGAGGTGAAGTGTGCTATCTTCCTCGAAGGTAGATAGTGGTCCTGGTGGTCTATACATGAGGTGTATGGTTAATGTTCGAGATGCCGTGAGGGGTAACTTGATGGACAAGAGTTCTCGACAAGAGTTCTCCTGATAGGAATGGTTGGTTAGGTATCGACCTTGGGCTTAATTGGGTTTTGGCAATAAAGGCACCGCCGCCTCTGGAGGATTCTCAATGTAGTCTGATGATGGTATAGCCGTCAGGTATGGCTAGTGAGAGTGATGACCCAGCCGCAGCGTGAAGCCAAGTCTCTGTTATGGCTAAGAAGTCGAGATCATTCATAGTTAAAAGGTCGGCAATGTCTAGTGCTTGAGCTGTCAAGAATCTAGCGTTTAGGAACGCTCCCTTAATGAGAGGGGTGATACTATCCAAATTACTTTTCATTAAGGTAGTGTTCGCTTGTGCGGTGGGATCATTGTTAGCTTTACTGTTAATGAGATTATAATTTTTTTTCTTCATGGGCAATGTTTTAGTGGTAGTTTTACTTCTACGGTTGATTGAGGAAGGATAAGCTTTCTTAAGTCTAGAGCCTAACCTGGAGTTCCTTATTTTCATCGGGCATGGTTGGTTAGGTGCAGGTCTTGTGGCGAAGAGCTGGATCCATTTGAGTGGTATACGCGAGTAGGGGTTGCTTGGTAAGGTCAAGGCAGTAGGGTTAAGTTTAGTTGCCTCTTGATGGAAGGGAAGGCAGGAATTTAGTTAGTGAAATAGTATCAGAAGGTGGCAGTCCCGAGGACATTGATAGAGAAGCGCTAGGTGTACTAGGCTTGGAGAAATGGGCAGTGGTCAGTAGTTGTGTTAAATGCCAGTATGATGCACGTGGTAGTGAAGGTGAGCAGGTACATGACTAGACACCTGGTTGAGGTGCACAAATCATTGATCAGTAGCTAGTAAGAGACATTTGAGAGGATTTGTAGCTAACATGGGGCCTGTAGCAGGAGCTTTGACTCACAAGCTGTAGGAGGCACAGATATATGACTAAAATGAGGCAATTTAGCAATGGGCAATGACTAACATGCTGCAATAGGCACAGATATATGACTAAGATGAGGCAATTAGCAATAGGTAATGACTAACATGCTACAATAGGCACAGATATATGATTAAAGTGAGGCAATCAGCAAGGCATAAGGGCTGATATGCTGTAAAATACTCAGTGCTTAGGCGATCATGATGCATTTAGCAGAAGCAGTGGCTAGAATGGAACATTTTCATTCATAAGGGGGTCAAGTAATGGTCAAAATGCAACGTAAAGACAAAGGGTAGCTAAAAGGCAATTTAACAGCAGCATATAGTCAATGGCTTACTGGTGAGCAGATGTGCATTACCAGGTGGTAAAGTGAGAAGGGCTCAGTGATGATGGATATGTAATTTAAATATGTGGGCTAGTAGATTGATAGAAAGAGCAGCAGGGATGAACACCACATTATTTCCATTAGCATAACACAAAATGTTAATGGAAATGTTGAAAATCTTATTGAGTCTATGTTCTGGAAATGTAAAGTAGATGGAATCTACTCTGCATTTATGGAAGTGCATTTTGAAAGTGCAGTTGTGGCTGACGTGGTGGTGGACTTTGATTACCTAACCTTGACATCACGGTACGATCTTGGATAAGCACCAACCCTGGGATATGGACTTTTAACAAATATAATCACATGTCTCTGCTTATACACGTTTGTTTCTTTTTTTTAGGTCCTTATTGTGGTAAAAAACCTGTTTGAGGATAAGCCCCGCTCACTCATACCCACAATCCCATTTAAACAGATTGCGGGCGCGTTTGCGAGCACGCATTTACGGAAGTGCATTTTGAAAGTGCAGTTGGTAGTTGAGGTGGTTGAGTGGGTGTGGGTAAGTCCATAAAGAATTTGTCAAGTTGCTGATACAGTTTTACCATTGTGAATAACTTTTTATCTCTAATATTGTTTCAATTTGTTTTCATCTATCAAATTGAAGGCGCTTCTTACCTCCTAACATCCACTTTCGATTTTGGAACTTGGGAAGCCATGCTGTGTATTTATGCTCTTGTCACGGACGCCTCCTCCTTTAGAATTGACTTGCTTGTTTGATGCCAATAATTTTACACCTAAACGGACATCACATAAAATTAATCTAACAAGAAGTTTGAATACGTTACACCGGCCGCGTTCTGAATCTGCAACGTCTGATATTCCGAGGTTTCATCCTACCGAGAGTGTGACTGGTGTGAAAACAGCGATTGCCAATGAACAAGTACAAATCAGAAATGAAAATGCAATTATAACTGGAGTCCTACACCCCAAAATCGATGTATCCACTCCCCCGGACTCTATAGTGGAGGCGGATTTTGTGTTGGGCTCGGTCTTGGCGTAAATTAATGTGCCTTAGATCGAGCCGATGAGAGATATAGCAGTTTTAGCACAGGTTCACAAGGACCACGTCCCCTCTTCCCCCAGTATAGCAACTACACTGCACTCACATTTGATCTCGCAGGATCGAACTCACTCAAGGAGGCAAGCTAATTCTTCCACCTCCCAGCAAACCACAGCTGAATCAAACATGAATGCTGAGAGTGAAGGTCTAACCCCCACCCTCTTGTGAGTGAATTATCTCAATCCCTGGTTGTTTTCGACATCAGCTCAGCAATCCTCAGTGTTATCCATTTCTTTCACACAGCCAACCCCAAAAAAGGCGAGAGCTTCTTCCCAACACATTCTGGAAGTGTCATCTCCAGCTGTGACTGTGGGAACTGAAATAACGTTACAGGCAATGAATACCGCATTGTTCACTTTAGCAAAGCTATACGAGACCCTAGACACAAGATTATACGAACAATTTAATGTGATATTTCAAATTGTGCAATGACAGGAGGGTGAAGCAGCGAGAGGAAGAAGTGGGGAACAAGGCGGTCATCAAATAGGACGGGATACTCTTGCTGCAAGTGGGGAATGCCCTCTTAACATACCAATTGATTGTGGTAATGTAGGAATCGTTGAAGGGAAAATAGAAAAAAGTTTACCAACTGAATCCAAGGTAATGACGCAACTACCTGAATGTGATTCAAAAGGCTCTTGCAGCAAAAAGAACATTTTTTTTAAAACAATGATCAGACGGCAAGGGTTTTAGGAAAGGTGGCAGAAATTGTGAAGTCAGTCTCCTCCTTAAATGCTATCAAACTGATTACACCAGACCCAGTTGAAGAGATAAGTCTCTATAAAATGTTTTCTCAGCAAAAAAAAAAAATCATCGCAGCGCAAAAAAAAGCAAAAACAAAGGCAATCATGAAACGGTCAAGCACCTATCAATTTATCAACAAGCTATCCCTTCCGAAACCGAAGTACAGCAGTAATGAAGAAATACAATAAAATAATTTGAAACAAACACGAGGCAAAAACAAATAGTCAAAATCATAGTAACGAACAGGTGTTGATTGAAGAAAATCTAGAATATGAATCGCTGAGCACACTACTTAAAGTAGTTGAAAGAGAGCAGATGAGTGGGAACACTATCTCACGCCCTCAAATACTGAGATAATAAGGAAAGCGCCATATAAAGATCAGTCAGCCCAAAATGATAATACTTTAACCTTAGATGAGCAAGGAAAATTAACATTAGCAAATAAAACATCAGATAGAGATCAGAAGGAAAATGGTCTACCTACAAAACATTTAATGAAGAGAAGAAATAGCGTGCTCAGTAAGACTCTTCATGAATCGCTCTGCTTCAGAAGCACCTGATTCAAAAAGTCTTGTAACATTTACTCATCCTAGAATGGAGCTAGAAGCAGATTCACAACAGGCTACACTCCGTGTAGAAGTTTGGCTAAGAACGAGGGGTCTTATGTTGATGAAACACAGCTACGACCAAAACAGATAAGTCCTAGGAGAGCAACACAGTACCTGATAATTCAATGCAGAGGGAAGCCTTTTCCAGATTATGATCTAAATAGATCAAGTGTGTTGAATATCATGATTGAGAACCGGATGCTCAAGGATGTATGCTCCAGTGACATCAACCAAATAGAATTCATAGATTAACGTAATTCGACCATAGTTAAACTATGGATGTCATCGGGCATCGTGATGAATCTAATTTGGCAGGCCAGAGAAGAACTGTATTTGTTGTGTTTTCTGGTTAGTAAACAACTGGTCAGGGACCTAGCAAGGCAACAGCCTCTGTCAAACGTTGGAGAATGACACGAGTGACCAAACAATGTATCAGGGAATTAAACTTGTATGCTCTCAAAACATGGACAGGGATATATAATTCAAATTAACAAACCGTTTCTGTAAAATTACTATCACGCTCATTTGCCTCGTGCAATACGCAGGGATATAAACATCTAACATTCATTGAGTCAAATCCTCTGAATGAATACGACATTATAGCATTGCAGGAAGTTTGGTTAACAACGCCACCTGTTTGGGAAAACCACACTATATCTTTGATTCCTGCAAAAATACAGGCCAGGCGGAGACCCATGACTGGCTTAATGGAAGCATTCAGAACAGCAAGTTTACAAATCACTCAATGGCTGTCCCGAAATATGTTTCTCCAATTAGTTAAAATTAAATTTACTGCTAGCACAACAGTGCTGGTTAATACATACTGGAATCATGTGGGAATCACAGATGAGTAATATTTTAGGGATGTCGAAAAGGTATTGGATTGTATAACTGCTGACCCCCGGTCCAATACATGTTTTTTGCAGGAGATCTCAATATCAAGTGTTTAGTAAACCCAGCTACCCAATTGTCAGCAGTGGCAACACGCTGGATGGCTTTAATGGAGGAAAGGCAACTATTGATGGTGAATGGTGGCGTTTCTGGTGATATTCCACTGAAGAATACATGGCACAGGAAAAAACAATTAGCATTTATAGATTATGTATATGTGATTCGAAATCTATTTGCATCTGTAGAATCCTTTCAAATAAAAAGTCAGAGGAGCAGTGATCATGATTTATGACTTGGTCCTGTAAAAATTGTGAAGCGAGATCTGAGATGTCTTGTATTCGAAATATGTCTGCTGTTAATGCTAAAAATCTTTCAGATGGACACCAGACTCACTGGGAGATCTAAATAGACAATTATTATATCCCTCTAACATCTTATACCCAGACCTCACCTTGTCAAGTGGCCTATATGTTGCAGTGTTGCAAAAATATAAATGTACACCAGTTTGGATTGTGATGAACACATCAGCCACGTTCATACATATGACCCAGAACTGGTAACCAGAAGAGCACAGTATTGTGCTGATAGTCATGCTATTATGAAGAACTTAATAGATGTTCAAGGAAATTTAAGAACACTAAAAAACAGATATAAAAACTGGGTGAGAGGCAGGCGGGCCAAGTTGTACCAACAAGATTCTGAAATCATGTTATGGATACTGACAACTGAAAACTCTGCACTTATTTTGGGTCTGTTAGATAAGCACAAGGCACACACCAGATGAATGTTCAAATGAATGCTGTTCTGAAGAAGTTTGGGTGAAATATTACAAGTCATTCTATGCAGAATGAACATTAATTACGTGAGAGACTGATGTTTTGGGTGGGCAATATGACATCAAGTTTGATCTTGAAGATTTCACATAAGTAAGTTAAGTACATTGCATGCCCCTGGCCCGGACGGCTTTTCTAATCTTATGAAAGCACATCCTGAGGCATGGGCGTCAATCTTAATGACGGTATTCAGACAAGTGATGCGTAGTGGCAAAGTCCGGGCTTCATGGCAAAAATCCATCGTGGTGCCACTATACAAGAAGCGTAATTGAAAGGCCCTGGAAAATTACAGACCTGTAACATTCCTTGACATTCCAGGGAAGTTGTTTGCCGGATTATTTTAAAACAATTCATCTCATGGGTGAACATATCAGACACGACAGACCCTTTTCAAACTGGTTTTGTTGCTGGCTTGGGAACAACTGTAAATTTGATGGCATTGCATGTGATTAAACTACACGAAAGGGAAAAGAAGTACGCAGTATACATGGCCTTTAAAGACATTCAGGCCGTGTTTGATTCAATCTCAAGGAAACTCCTGAGAGACAAATTGTGAAAGGCCTTGTGTCCATCAGCTTTGAGGTATTGGATTGATCAATTACATAGCAATACGGCAATCCAAATTAGATTATCAACAAAAGGAACTCTCTCAGCCCCGATTCCAACCCACAGGGGCCTTAAACAAGGCTGTATACTGGCCTCACCCCTTTGTAATTTCTTTACCTCTGATATGAGGTTCTCATTTGCTGAGGTAGTGTCCGATTCTCCTAGAGTGTGTGGTCAGAGCATCCTCTGGTTGTTTTACGCAGACAACCTGGTGTTGCTGGCTAAAACACCCAGGGATTTGCAGGCTTTGCTAAACCAGCTAGGTAATTATGCAGAAGCGAAATGTCTTACAATCAATAAGTGAAAATGTAAAATCTTGATTAATTCCACTGCCCAATCCGGGAGACAAAATCATCCAAGATGGGTTCTTCAAGAAAACAACCTTATAGTGGTAGAAGAATATAAATATTTGGGACTCAGTATAAACAATCATTCTGCCGATGCTTCATATTATGTTGAAATACGCAGAAAACTTAAGACAGTGACAGCACAGGCCCGTATCATCCAGGCCAAATGGTACATTTTCCCTCATGCTCGCCATAACATTTTATAAGCGGAAAGCAGTTACAATGTTAATATATGGTGCAGAAGCGAGAGTGTGGAGAGGAGAACTATTTTGGTCGTGTCTCAAACGATACTTTTGGCAAAATGTCATGTACCTACCCCAGTGCGTGTCAATATGTCGCATCAGGCATGATTATAGCCTACTAATGACATATTGTCAATGCAAAACATGCTTGTCAAAGATGAGGCTTTGCAGAAACTGTAAGGTTTATGAACAATCGGAAACTTTAAAACATTTGTTGACGGAATGCCCTCCATTGTTGGTTTTTAGAGTGAAGTACTTCAAACACATCTTTATTGATTGTTTTATAAGACCTGAATTAATGTGCAATGTTCTTTTTCATTGTCAACACACTTCCTTAAAGGTGGCTATTGTGAACTATCTGGAGTTGTTAAATCTTTCAGGAGGGAGTGACACCTGATACGTATGTGAAGCAATAACAAAGTGCACATTATTATCTTGTAAATAGGAAAATGGGAAAATATTGGACAGCTTAATTATTGTTAACGAAAACATTTCCCCTTTCCTTTGTTTTATGGTTCATTTTCTATTTTTTCTTTAATAGATGATTAATGAGTTCATATGAAAAGACATATTGAGCAAAGTATGATTTTTATATTTTTATTGTATAAATTGAAAGGTTGACTTGCTCCGCTAAATCAATAATAAAAGAAAAAATAGATGGTCTATAAGCTTTTTTTTAACTGAAAGGCGATTCCTAAAAGAACCTTTTTTTTTTTGTTTTTTTTTTTGCAGGAGTGATTAGAACGTAAGGTGGGGAGGGAATGAGGGAAGAGGCACCAGGCTCTAATATGGAGGGGCAGGTGGACAGGGGAAGATGTTGTGCTTGTGTTAGATCTAAGGTAGAGGGCAGGATTTCTCATGCTCCTTGATTACAGCTTCAAAAGCACTATGAAATTGCTCCCCCCTGCAGAGTTGTGTTCTGCAGTATATACAGAGGTCTCTTGTCTTTGAAAGATATGGATCAACAGCCTCTTTTATTGCTTGCAAGGTAGCTGGTGGGATTTTGTTTCCCACAGAAGTAGGCCAGTTGAGGAAGATGAGGTGGAGGAAGACATCCTACTTCTTGCTAAGAAAGGGACAGCCTTTCCGAGAGCATTGCTGTTGTTGGATTGGGTGTGGCGGCGCATGGTGGTGGTCACATAAGAGTACTGTCTAAGTAGTCTGCTACACTCGGTGCATTTCACTTTGGTAGCTTTAGCCTTTGGTACATTCCCAACAGTGGTAAAGAACTGCCACACACATGATTCTCTCTTGCTGTTAGAGGTAGGCACTTCCTCTACCTCATCTTCTTGGTCCTCTTCATTGTCTTTGGAAGTACTGCGTTTTTTTTGTTGTGTAGTTCCTCCAGCTGGTGGTGGTGCTGTTGGTGGCGGCTCTTGGGGAGGAGGGATGGCAATAGCTGATGCCATTTTTTAGATAAATAGCAGTTTTGCTAATATTCTTCCAAGTATGTGCTCTGTACTAGATTGTTAATGGATAATGAGTAAGAATAGGCGTAGGAGCTGTGCAAGGGGAATAGTTTGAGCTTGAAAGTGCCTAGATCAGTAGAAAGTGCAGTCCCAAACTGCGAAGCACAGACACGTTCGTGAGCACGCCATCATGCCACGCATGCAAGGTCACGTGACACTGTCCGGAGAGGTCACGATGACATCAACAAACACAAAAACAGTGGAAAAAGTTGCAAATAGTGTATAGAAGTGTTAAAAATGATGCTAGAAGGTGGGAAATGGCAGAGTTTTATGGTGAAACTTTGTAAATTGGACACAAATGTTGCTATAATGGGGTAATTATGATATTAGTAATTTGTAGGAAATTAGCATGCACTAATAAAAACCTATAAAATTCACTGTAAAACCTTTGTTATAGGGACGTTATGATTAGGTTGCACTAATAACCTATGAAATTCACTGAAAAAACATTGTTAAAGTGACGTTATGGTTACAAGTAAAACCAAAAACCTCATAAATTCACCAGTTATGGTAAGCTAAGAAACCATAACTGATGACATCACTGATGACATCACATATTACATTAATTTTGATAAAGTCCCTACAAGGGGTTGTGTTAATATTTATAATGTTGGTAACAAGATGTCAGAGGTGATCGGGAGATCTATTATGAACTACTTAATCTATTAAAGAATGTACTCGTCTACACAAAACATATTGCACTGTTGTTAATACAGGAACCTAATCATACATAAACCTAGACAATGGCAGCCACATGCACCATAGAAGTACAATATTTATAATCTTGTAATTTTGGATAGTAAAATAATGAATGCTACCTTGTCAAGAGTTTTGAGTAATGTTAAACATGTAATAACTAGTTAACAATTCAAGACTTACTACGCACTTGTGCTAGCACAACCAATACATACGAATACCCACAATGCATACAAATCAGAGGCACAAACAGGGAAGGAAAGGAAAATAAGGAAGAAAGAAACCGCATCACCAGAGAATGTTAATAACATTAAAGTGTATTTTCATGTATACAAATAAATTGTTTGTTTGAGGCCCACTTATTGCCCCATGTATGTGCACCATGAGCTGAGACCAGACCCTAAGGAAAGTACTTTAAGAACATACAACAAGGTTACTTTTATATGTGCCTAAAGACAAGTGACCGCAGTGACCTTTTTACGTTTTTACTTTATTTTTTATGTGCACATTCAAGTTTACTGTATGTGGCTACTAAATCTGGCTAGTGCCCTAAAATGGCCATGCCACAAGACTTTCACTTGTTCTTTGGCCAGATTGTAGTTGGGCCTTCTACCTGCCTTCCCAGGTCAGGAAATCCCATATAAGGTCATGCACCTACCCAGGAAAGCTGCTGCTTTCGCGGGCTAGTGTGCCTTTGTGTGTGCATGTGGCCAAGGAAGGGGGCTGGGACTGTCTTGTGTTAGGAACGTCTTTTCTCTTTGAGCAACTTTTCCCCCGTATTCTATGGGCACCCACAATTTTGCTTTTGTTTTTACACCTTGTCCTGACTTTCTACAGTGAAATGAAGCCTTCAGCTTCACTCACTGGACCTTTTGTTCATTTTTTATGGGGAAACTGACTAGTCATTCAGTCTATCAGTAGTGGGAAACTGTTTCCCTTTTTGTTTTAAAATGATCTGTTTTGGGTAACTTTTTCATATTGCACAATGCATCTTCCAATGCAGTGCAATGGGGATACTTTTATATCACCCTAGACCTGCACTCAAAGGATTCTTGGTTACTTTTAAATGTGCCTAAAGACAAGCTGGTGGCAGCAGTTACATTTTTACTGTATTTTTAGTCGTCTCGCTCGCGTTTAGCATGTTTGGCTACTAACTGTGACTAGTCTCCTAACATGGTCATTCCACAGGGTTTTTTCGCGTGTTCTTTGGCCATTTTGTTCTTTGGCCTTCTTTCCTTGCCAGGTCTAGAAATTCCTTTTATGGTCCTTTCTTTGCCTAGGAAAGCCTTGCTTCTCGCAGTCTAATGCAGGCCATGTTTGTTGGAAACCAGGAAGGTGGCTGGGACTACCTGGTCACAGTCCACAAACTGGTTTTGGTATCTCTGTACTGTATGCATGAGTTTGCCCACACTGGTCCCTGATCGGACTGCTGCTCTGGTGTCTCTGTGGGGCCGATTTTTCTATTAGTTGGGCTGAGTTTTTGTGCTCGCCTGAACTTTAGGATAAGAAGAGGAGTCCTGCAGCCATTTCTCCAAATCTGAAGAGGAGCCAAGTATCCTGTTTAGCTGTGCAGATGAAGGAAGACCCGTGAACCTGTCCTGAAGAGGCCTGGGGATCAATTATTTTTGCTCTCCCGGTTGAGAACTGTCTGGCTGATCTCAGAATACCCTCGCTGGTGCTTCAACCGTTTGGACTGGTGGGAACAACCATTCTCGACATCTTCTTGGGCCCTGCAGCTTGGAGTCTCTGGAAGTGTCCCTGGGCCATAAAATGGGTCTCTCCAGTGCCAACTCCAGTTTGGGCTATGCATCGCCGTTCTGCATTTTGACTCAGAACTTCAGAGGTCTTCAGCTTGTCCTGCAAGTAGCCTTCCTGGTAAATCTCGGCATCCGAACATCGAGTCCTGAGATAGCCGGCTTCGACTGCGACATCTGTATCACCTGCTGTCGCTGTGCATCAGTGACCATCACTAAAGCTGGCCTTATCGCATCTAGTAGAGTGTTCAGAAGAGTCCTGCATCAGTGCTTGCTTTATTCATCATCTGGAAACTGTTGCATTCTGCTCCTGGACCCGACCAGAACTTTGCTTGCATCTGTAGCTCCTGGGCATCTGCTACGGGATCCAACGGCAGGAAGATTTACCTACAGCGGACCTCCTTCAATCGGCCAAATCTGAGGAAAAGTCGGAGTACAGGTGGCGAGCGGTAACAATACTTATCTATCTTCACCCTTTAAAAGTTCGTGAAGAATTTTGATTTATAACTCTTGGCTTTGGTTACACTTGTTCCAAAAGCCCTCAAAAATATATAAAAGCATCTTACTCACCAGTAACTCCTTGGACAGTCTTCTGGACTAATCTTCACATCCACAGGAACATTTCCCTAACTTTTTTTCAACTCCTAAAACTACTTGAGAACTTTAGGGCACAAGGCTCCATTCAACTTAGGTTGAACAAAAAATGTGTGCGAGGCGAATGGACCGGAGAGACGAAGGTGAAGACAGGTAGCATTCCGTAAGTTTCCTAATTTTTGCCACATTAGGTGAAATTACTTTTCCAAATGATTTTTGTGAGATGGTGCCTGCCAACGAAAACGTAAACTATGTTCACTGGGGTTGAAACAAAGGTTTCTCAACCGGTCCTGACACGAGGAACAAAACTCAAGGTCAAGAAAAAACACATTTCAAGGCCCTAGGATGCACGGTTTCCGAGGTATTTGCACCGCAACTGATTGCACCACGCCAGGATGAAGCGGAACTGCCACCTACAGGATCATTCATTTTCAAAAATTGATGAGTGTTCTGTCTATCTACAGAATTCATTCGGAGAACGGGTACTTCTGCTAGTGTTTTATATCCGTAGTATTGTGTAATAACATTACCTTCTCTGTTAATTTTTATAGTGTTCTTTGGCCAATAATAAATACAATATTTTTATACTTACTAAGTGTAATCCTTGACTGCTTCACTGTGTGGACTCATTGTGGCCCTCTGACTGTAGTCTCCTCTCTTCAGCTTGGTTACCTTGATTAATTTGGCTGAACCCCCAGAGTTTCCCCTGTTCACTATAAAACTAGGGTGGCCTCCTAAACTCTGTCCACCAGGCCAGAATTTAAAAACCCATCTCAACATCTAGTACGAGTCGATATCCCTGGTGCTAGGAATTACAGCTGCCAGCTGTTTGAATGGTGATCTTTCCATTGGTCAGCTTGGACTTGCTTGCAACTCCAGTTTTGGATAAGAGGACTGTCGGGAATCATTCAACCTCTTAGTCATTGCGGGAACAGTGGAGGAAAAGACATCATCACAGTTCTCTCCCCTTCAAGATTGCACCTTGTTCGCACTGAAACTAATTATAGGCGAAGCGTTCTAGCTTTTTTCAAGATGTCAGAGTTCCATGCAGCGCCACACAGGACTTTCCGGCTGCTTCATACATACAGACCACAACAGCAGTTCACTCCTACTAAGCACTGATGCTGTCCTAGTTTCTCTCATTCCTTGCCTCTCGCTTCCTATCTGCTATCCTTCTCTGGCCCTCCTGTTCCATTCTCCTTTCTGCTGGGCTCTGCTCTGTTACATTGCTGCGCTCACTCCCGCTGTCATCCGTGCTTCTCCACTACTATTGAAGGACCGGATCCTGAGTTTCTTTGTATCCCGCTTATCCTCTACTGAATCCAGTTTCATTCAGCACCCATTGGATTGGAAAATGCTCAGCCCTTTGAGCGCACGCTGCCCTGTCACCTCAGGTCGTCCAATGTTCTTTGGGGCTTAGCCTTATACCCTGGGACCTTCAGAGCAACAATCGGCTTCCGCTTTCAGGTCAGTCTTTACTTGTCCTTACAAGGACTCCTGCAGCCATTCTTGTGATGTACTTTGGAGCCAGGAATCCTTCAAAGAAGTGCAACCCATTGAAAATCCGAAGAAGACTTCTGAAGTGGACCATCATCCCCTCCAGTGATTGGCCCGGTGAAGCCCTGCTCCCGTTCCTGATCTTCGAAGACCCTCATCAGTGCTTCAGCCCTTGGACTAGTTGACCAACTAGTCATGGCATCTTCTTGAGGTTGCATGCCCCAAGAGCCTTCAGGAGTGTCCCTTGACTGACCAGCTCCCCAGTGGGCTACCATACCAGAATCGTTGCCGTTCCACGTTCAAGCCCTGAACTGTGATGGTCGTCAACTTGTGCCATACAAAAGCCACCTTCTCTTGAATTTTCAGATTCCTCTCATCTCATCAAGGGAACATGTCCTGAAACCACTTATTTGAACGTGACTGAAAGGATGCCTGTTGCCTCTTCCATCCCATGTAGTTTCCTCAAGAGGTCTGCATCTTGAAAATCTGCACTCTTTCATCGACTGGGCTTGCATCTTGCAGTTGCACCCGACGGGAAGAGCACTCAAACCTGCAACCCCTGGCATCTCTCACCAGAACAAACAATGCAACACTACGTTCCCTTTGGTTCTCCTTCTTCCTCCCAACTCCCAGACACCCACCCCCAGACAATCCATCAAAACCCCTTGGGGGGGTTGGGGGCAAGCATACCTGTGACTGCTTCCCCCTTGTCCTCTGCAAGAAAACATTGGGTGCATAGCCCTTGGTCTACTATCTCCTTATTTAGCTTTGGTCGTCAAACCTCGGTCATGTAATCTGCTCCTGGGTCAGTTTTGGGGTCTTAAAGAGAGAACTGACCCATTTTCTAACATTGTTGCTGAACTTAGAAATAGTTTGGAACCTTTTTGAATCACCACCTGTTAGCAAAGATTTCTCTTTTAGGCAACTTTCCCTCCATATTCTATGGACCCCAAACCTTTTGCTTTTGACCTAGCTTGAGTTTTTACAGAGCGTCTCTGGCCTTTTTGCTCATTTTGTCATGGGGAAACTGATCAGTCCTTGAGACTACCAGTAGTGAGAAACTATGTTTGCCTTTTGTCTTTTACGTTTGACCTGTTTTGGTAACTTTTCTTAAAGTGCACACAGCATCTTACAATGCAGTGCATGGGGATAATATTTTATCACCCTAGACCTTTACACACAGTGATTTCTGGTAATTTTTATATGTGCCTAAAGACAAGCTGGTGGCAGGAGTTACATTTCTTCATTATTGCAGACCTTTTAGTGTGTGCATTCACATTCACTGCTTCTGGCTACTAAGCGTGGCTAGTGCCCTAAAAGGGCCATGCCACAAGGTTATTCCCTTGTCCTTTGGCCATATTGTTTCTTGGCCTTCTTCCTGCCCTCTCATTTCAGGAAATACCTAATATGGTCATGCATTTGCCTGGGAAAGCTGCTGCTTTCGCGGGCTAGTGCATGCCATTTGTGTGTGGAACCAGGAAGTGGGTTGTGACGGTCTGGTTCCAATCCACAAACTGGTGCCTATAAGTCTGGTGTGCATGCATGAGTAAAACACACAGTGGTCCCTGATTGTCCCACTACTGGCTGAGTGAGCGGTGCAGACCCTTGCTACTGGAGGACTGAATATGATCACTCACCTGACTTTAGGCTAAGAAGAGGAGTCCTACAACGGATTCAAGGAGATCAGCAACGGATTTATGGATACTGTGGAGCTGTGCAGCTGACTGAACACCCGTGGACTGCTCCTGTAGAGACCTTGCAACCTTTCTTGTAACTGCCCCAGTGAAGCCATGCTGGACTACCTGATCTGAGAAGACCCTTGTTGGTGCTTCGACCCTTGGACTGGTGGGACCAGCCAGTCTCGACAGCTTCTCGCATTCCTGCAGCTTTGAGCCTTTGAATTGTCCCTAGACCACCCGGTGTACCGACCAGCTCTGAATTGGGCTACCATACCAAAAGCGTTGCCATTCTCCATTTGTGTCTGAAACTTCGGTAGCCGCCAGCTTGTCCTAAAAGGAGTCTTCCTGCCAAGTTTCAGCTTCCCGGCATCCAGTTATACTGCTGTGGAAGTCAGTCTAAATTTGCGACTGGAGAGACACCTGCTATCGCCTGTGTTTGGTGACTATTGTTGTAACCAGTTCCCCCTCCGTCTGGTAGTGTGTGTTGAAGAGGCCTACATCAGTGCCTGCTGCATTGCTTCGTCGAAAAGGGTTGTACTTGGCTCCTAGACCCGACCAGAATCTTCCTTGCACCTGCAGCTCCTGGGCGGCTTCTACTGGATCCAACAGCAGAAAAACCTACCTCCAGCGACTCCCAGTCGATCTGCCAAGTTACTTGGGAAAATATGAGTACCGGCCAGGAGTAATCGCAATACTTACTGCTGCCCCTATCTCCGCCATTCTAAAAGTTTGTGAAGAACTTTGATTCATTAGCTTTTTAACCTTTTACTTAAAAAGCTTTTCTAAAAGATTTAAAAAAGTACCTTACTTAACTGTAAGCGCATTGAGAAGTCTGCTGGAACATGTACCACCACCACAGGAACATTTCCTAACTGCGCCCCCTGTCCTAAAGGAAATTTGTGACTTTTGGGCACAAGGCCCCATTAAAATTTGGGATTGGATTTATAAAGTCATGTCTTCTATTCTTGTGAATTGGTTTTCCTATTGCATACCTACTTACCTTCCTTTCAGGTGGTTAGGTGAATTGTGTACATTTCTATAACCAAAGGTGACTGTATATATGTTTTATATTTAGAGTGTTGTGTGATATTAACTGCTTGATTCATTTTTCTAGTGTGTTTCTGGGCCTATAATAAATATAGTATTTTTGTACTTGCCAGTCTAAGCAGAATCATTGCGTTTTTCACTGTGTTGACTCGTTGTGGACCCATGAACCCACTCTCCTCTCCTGAGACTAAGACGTACCTCGATTGGGTTTAACTAACCGCTCAGGTTTCCCCTGTTCACTATAACTAGGGTGGCCTCCTGAAATCTATCCACCAGGCCAGATTTTAGAAATCCTTCTTAGCACCACCACAAGTCCATTGTATCCCTTTAGAAAACACCTTCCTGTGAGAAACCTTGTGTGGAAACTGTGACATTTGGGCACTAGACCTCATACAGCTTAGGCTTAGACTTCTGAAGTGTACTTGTAACTGGTTCTAATCATTTTTACCTACATCTGTGTTAGGGAGAATTCTCTCTTTAGGCTGAATTTCCTAACCTAGTGAGGCCCCCAGCAGCTTTGCTGGATTTCAGGAGTTTATTTTCCTCCTGCCAAGAGTGAGACTTTTTTTTTTTCTCCCACTCTTGGACATGATTAATGGTATTCCTTTGATTGGTAATGTGTTTTATGGGCTATGGGGTCCTTTACTCCATAGAGTCTCATGTGTTTTTCCTATGTGTGTTACACAGCACCCTCCATGCAGTAGCCCAGGGGTGTCATAGTGACACCCCACCAAAGACTCCATACCCTGGGACTGACTACTGTCTCCCAGGGCATGTAAAGTCACCATTGGCTTTACTAGTCCCAAATTATTAACAGAAACCAGTACAAACCATCATATTGTGGAAGTACTGGTCGGGGCAATTTGGTTGCCCCGGGGTCTGTTAGTCGAGGGGGCACGTCTCTGTCCCCCTCTGATCGAGTTTTGGCTGGTGGCAGTGGAAACTACTTTTTATATTCGACTGCGAATATTTTCCTATGGGATTTTGCCATTGTTCGAGGCTACCAACTTTAATTATTTAATTCTCATAGCCTCAAACATACCGCCGGTTTATTTAATTAATATTAATTCTCCGGTTGGTATTTTTTGCCAAGACTCGATTCTAAAATGGCGTTTGTGATCTCTTCTGTGACTCCAACCCAAGTCGATCCCTTTGTGCCACTTTTTGGCGGGCTTCTCCACAGAAGCCTCCAAAAGTGGTGCCACTCTGTCTGGGTACCACAGGGGGTGTGGGAGGGGGTTTAGGCACCCTGGACCGAGTTACCTTGGTAACTCAGGTCGCACTCTTGTGTGATTGGCCCAAGTGATGAGCCGGCCAGCTCACCACTTAGCATGTTTGAGTGACAGCTAGGCTGAGTGAATGGGGGTTCTCTGCATAAAAGCAGGGCTTTGGGGATTGGAACTTCAGAAGTCGCCACAGGACCTGAGAATCCGACGAGGGAGAAGCTGAGCCGACCTAACACGACAACACCACCGGTGGAGCCCTTCGGAACCGACTCACCACTTCCCGACGACAGAGAAGATCTCCCGGCTGGAGAGGCTTCTTCCCCTGACTGGTGGGCACAACCAGTTTACCTTTCTTTCTTCGCACCCCAGCCCGGTTTGTGGTCGAACTGCCCGTGCCAAGCACCCCGGCAGCCGGATAGCCCCTCACCACTGAACCGTGAATCACCGGACCGCTCCTTGTACCTGAGAAACTCCGCGGCTGGTTTCTTCCCTGGCATTGCAACGGACTCCTGTCTTCCTCCACGACGAGATCCTCTCTTCCCCCGGACGAAGCACCGACTTGCACCCACTGCCAGGAGCAACTGCCCCCGCTGGAGTGTTCTCACCACTTTAAGGTACCGTGTCCGCCAGGCCTCCCTTTCTAAAGATTACAACAAGGTAATAATAACTCCTCAACCTTCTGGACTGGGCTGGCCGCCTTGACCCTCTAACTGGTCCCTTTCTTGGTCCAACTCCTTTTTTGAACCGTTACGAGACGTTTGTGCACTGCAACCGTGTGACCTTGGACACATTTCGTTTTGATCCTCTTAAAGCGGATCCAGCCTATTGACTCTGAATTCACGGTGTTACTTTGCCTTTTCCTCTTGTGTGTTCGTGAAAAAGTGTTGGGATCTGTTTCAATTTATCCTCTGCTTTTCTCTCCCTTTTTTTTAAACAAATTATTAGAGTGCCATCTATGTAAAGCGCTCATCGCAAAATAAGTGGGGCTTTACTTAAGACTTGTCTAATATTCTTTTAAGGGAGTGTATATCTTTTAGTGACCGTATTTTGGAATTGCTTACTATTAGTGCCTGTGCTTTTTTCTAGATGTGGTTTTAAATAAATAATTATATCTCTGTTACACCAAGCCCTGGTCAGTGTTTGCGTGTTCTACTGTGTTCTCTTGACCTATTGTGAATACTCTGTATACTGCCTAACTCTTCTTGAGGGAAGTCTGACTGCTCAGCCACAGCTACCAAGTGAATCTGTGTGGTACAGACTGCTACCAAGTGGGTTTACTGCCAAACACCTGTAGTCCTAAATCTTTTGCAGTGGTCCCAGAGGGAACTGCACAGGTTTCTGCCTAACAATCTGAAGTACTTGCCTGTTTCACTTGGTTAGTTATTTAGTGGTGTATTGTAACTTACTAGTGAATGTATACATTTGTTTTATATGGTATTGTGTGCTATTAATACCTGCTAGTTTCATTATTTTAGTGTGTTCTAAAAGCCTAAATAAATCACTGTATTTTCATAACCAACTGTCTAAGCTGATTCATTTTGTGTTATTCTGTGTGGGCCCATTGGGGGGCCCTGACCACACTAGCACTTTCCTGAGGCTAAGCCTTTACTGCTGTCCACGCTATCTTGATTGGATTTTGGCTAAACTCTGAGCTCCCTGTTCACCATAACTAGGGTGGCCTCCTAAAATCTGTCCACCAGGCCTGATTTTAGAAATCATCTTAATACTTACCTTTTGGAACACTTGCCTGTGGTTTTGGGGAAGCTATTGTCGCAATCCACTAGTAAACCCACCCGAACATTGTGACTTATGGAACTGGTGACCTTTCAATATTGAAATTATTAAGGATTAGGGACCTTGTCCAAGGTTAATATGTAAGTAAGGTAAGTGTTCTAATTTTTACTCATTTAACTAGACTGTTTTTTTAAACTACTGTTTTTTTGATTCTCACTTGCATTACCACATAGCTATTTACAGTGTTGCTTCCAACTATTGCATAACTTTTTTTCTGAAATTAAAGTGTTGGTGTTCTCTAATAGAAGAATTGTGAATGTATATTTGTATATGATGATAGTTTTGCGATAAAACTTCATTTAAGTTTTCATTGCTGTATTTTAAAGGCATAATAAATCATTGTCTATTTTTGTGCTCACCATCTAACTGGAAATATTGGTGTTGCTCTGTGTGTACTTAACGTAGACCTAGACCATTCTGACACAACCTCCTAAGTCTAAGCCTTCCCGCTCTGCTACCTACCTTTTATTTAGTTTGGCTAGACGTTGGTGTCTTTCCTGTTCACCATAATAGGTTGGCCTCCCAAAATCCACCCCAAGGTTGCTTTGGAAATCCGTCTTAACAATTAACATTTATAAAGCAACTAAGCAGAACATGTATGCTAGGCTCGCACATCTTTGCACTGTCTCACGGTTAAACACCAGTGCACAAAATGTAATCTCTGGCATACAAATGCCTGTCTACTCAAGCTCCCGGGTATTTGGCAAATATTCTGTTACCAGGGCCATTCGCTCTAATGTTCTGTAAAAGCTTTCTCAACAGTGTTATAAACTACAGAACTTTGGCTGTACTAGCTTTGATGTTTGTTCCCCGCTCACCTGCAACTCTATTCCACTTGATCTTAGAAATATTCCTGACCTGTGTCACTTCAAAACGTTTTTCTTTAACTAAAAGGATTAAAGCGTTGTAGTTCTCTGCTTTGATTCTCTGGTTTGACATTGTCATTCATTCATTCATTCAACGGCCATTGGTATGGCCTGAAAACACTGCCAGTCTGGATATGAACTTGTATGGTGTTGAAGAGCCCTTGAATAACTCATTCCAGCATTGCATAGTATAAGCAGTTGTAGCAGAGAGGGCTATTCTGCTTATGCTACCTTATAATAGGCCATTTCAGCTAAAAGGCTACACACGTCACAGCGCCACCCAGTAGCAATTCCTGGAGGTTCACATCCATTTTGGAATAATGCATTATAGTTCACCAGCATGGGGTCTGGCATGAATTCACATGCTCATGAACATTCCCTGTCAGGCTGGGAATCCTCGGTAAAAGAAAAAACAGTTTCACTTTCACTTTAAAACTGTATTTATACTCTAAACCAATCACAGTCCTCTGGGTCATACTGTCCCCATCCAATGACGCTCCTCTCCCTAAGCCCCTCCTCTGGTAGCCATCTTCAGATTATTACAGCACGCTTCAGTGTTGGGAGTGCTCGAATTACTCTCTGAGCTATATGCGTGTTTTTTTTCATGTTTGTCGATGAGAAAAGTTACATTTTTGTTTCAAAGAGCCTGTGTTGGGGTTTGGGGGGAAGAGATCCCAAAACAGCCCTCCCAGGTCTCCCAAGTCGTGGAGTTCTCGTCCACGGACGATGAAGATCAGGAGTCCATGTATAGAGTCCACGAGGATGATGACTAGGACGGCGGCGCAGGGCCTAGTTTCCCCGTTTTGCCTTCTCAGCCGAGGCACTGGATATTCTATGGTAACTGGCCAAAATGACGAGCTTAAAAGCCTGAATGTGTGATTTAGCTGAATTTCGGCCATTCGAAAATTCCGAGCTGCCGAAAAGTTCGACCAAATCACACATTCGGTGCTGGGGGCTGCAGGGGTGTCCCCCCACACCCTTGCTCACTATATTGTGAGCGGGGGTATCCCCCGCAACCATCCCACCCTCACCCCAAAAAAAGGACCCTGCGGCAACGGTTCCCGATCACGGAAGTGAAAGGGAACAGGTGTTGTAGGGACACACAAGGTAAGTAGGGATCTGGGGGTGTTGTGGGGTGGGGGTGGTGGTGGGGATGTGGGTGGGGTCCAAGTTATAAATGTTCAGGGGAAAAAGACTGAAGATTATTTTAGAAAAATAATCTTCAGTCTTTTCTCCCTCGAACATTTGGATTGCGGGCTTCCAACCCCGATCCATTCTATCGACTCTCCACACCTTGGTGTCAGAGATCCAGATGAGAATGCCTCTGGCGCCGATACCTGTTGTCTCCCAGGTCCCCGGTCAACCTCTGCCGAAGAAGAGGAAGTGTCATCTGACGCCCCCATAGATAATTGACATTAAAACTGTTGAACTTTGCCAACTTCCTGAGTCAGTTTTTATTATTTGATGTTTGAGTATATTCTGCATCACCATCCATCTCTAAGCATTGCTACCTCGTCTTAAAGGGCTGCTGGGCTGGTTCCTCCCCGACAATAAGCAGATGGAGGCCTTTGCCCTCTTCCAGGAAGGAGACGTGGCATCGGACCACGCCATCACAGTGGCAGTGGACGTTGCCGACACAGGGTTTCAGCAAATAGGAAACGTTGTCTGCCTTCATCGGCAGGGATGGATGAATGCCACTAACTTCCATTAGGAGGTCTAAGCGAAGGAGCTGGACATGCCCTTCAATGGGGAAAATCTGTTTGGGAAGGCTGTCGATGAGTCCCTCCAGGCCATCAAAGCGGATACGGAGATGGCCCGCTCCCTCGGCACTCTCCAGCAGTACCGCTCGTCTTTTCGCTCCTCCAGGGGAAAATCAAGCAAGACATTGAAAGGGTTCTCCATGTCGTACAGCCTGCCTTCTCGATCCTCGACGCAAGAAGCCTAAAGAGGCCGCTCCAAGGCCTACGGTAGCGGAGGACAGTGTCGCCCGCAGGGCATGACGCCTGCGCCCAAGCAAGCGTCAACCTGCCAAGACGTCAGGCCCCCACTCATGCACCCCGGTGGGAGGCCGGCTGGCGAGGTTTGTCAGCGAGTGGAGAAAGATCACCGACAGATGGGTGCTGGATGCTCTCGCCCAGCACACCTTGGAGTTCCAAAGCAGGTGTCCTCGTATTCTGCCGGTTCCCCGGCAACAACAGCACATCCCTCCGCTTCTGGAAGAGGTACGAGCCATGCTTCGAAAAGGGGTGATGGAGCTAGTTTCCCAACGGCTCCGGGGCTCCGGAGTTTATTCTAGATACTTTCTAGTCAGAACAGGGGGCTGAAGGCCCATTTTGGACTTGCAACGTCTGCAAATAGTACTTGTCCTAGAAATTCAGGATGGTCATGTTGCAGCACGTGCTCGGGCAACTGGAAAAAGACTTCTTGACGTTGTGGGACCTGCAGAACGCTTATTTCCACGTACCCATTCACAAGAAACATAGGAAATTTCTCTATTTCATGGTGCAGGGCCAGCACTACCAGTTCAAGGCCCTACCGTTCGGCTTGAAGTCGGCCCCAAGAGTTTTCTCGAAGTGCCTGGCAACAGTGGCGGCCCATCTATGTCTGCAGGGCATATATGTATACCCATAACTGGACAACTGGCTGATTCGTGCTCGCTCACGGTAGCTGGCCGACAAGCACACAGACTATTGACGGATCTGGGATTCTCCATCACCTATCCGAAGTCCTGCTTAATGCCATTGCAGAACGCGCTATTCCTAGGCGCCAGACTCCGCACAGTTTCTTGCTTGGTGTCTCCCTTGGAAGAGAGTCTAGCTATTCAAGAAAAAGTGCAACGGCTGTCGTCAGTGAAGACGGCCACAATGCGGGCCATCAAGTCGTTACTGGGCATAATGTCGTCCTGCATCTACCTCGTCCGCCTCTGCAGATTGTAGATGCGACTACTACAAGAATTCCAAGATGCCAGAGGTTTCACAGACAAGATTCCTCTCAACAAGGAGTTCCAATGGGCGAACGAGTGGTGGGGGGTACACTCCCACATCGCCCAAGGCACAGGATTTCAAAAACCCCCATACCAGGAGACGGTCACCACCGATGCATCCCTGGAAGGTTGGGGGCGCACACCGGACGTTTGCACGCCAGAGGCCTGCAGCTGCCAGAGGAGAAGGATCTGCATATCAACATCCTGGAGCTACGGGCGGTGTTCTGAGCCCTCAAGTCATTCCTATCGCCTCTGAAAGGAAAGGTGGTGAGGATCTTAATGGACCACACCGCCACCATGTTCTATATCAGGAAACGGGGGCACTCCATCCCGGCACTCTAAAAGGAGGTCTAGGACTTGTGGCACTGGGCCGTCGGACAGGGGAGGTTCCTCGTTCCTCTCCACCTGGCAGAAGTCAGGAACACCATCGCAGACTCCCTCAGCAGGGAACTCTGCTCCTGTCATGAGTGGGAGCTTCGTCAGGATAAGGTGGACTGCCTGTTTGCCGAATGGGGCAGACCCCAGATCGATCTGTTTGCGACGGCAGCGAACTCCAAATGCCAGAATTTCGCCAGCAGGTTCCACCAGCCTAGGAGCTTGGGGGTGCGTTCTCCTCCTGTGGGAAGGACTGTTTCTGTACGTGTTCCCCCTCTTGCTATGAATCATCAACACACGGACAGTGCCAATGCAAGATGATACTCGTCACCCCGGTGTGGTCGAGGTAGATTTGGTACCCAGACCTTCTCTGCCTGTCAGCGGCGTCTCCAGTCAAGTTGCAGGTGGTTCCAGATATTCTCACCAGAGAGGGAGGCGCAATCCTTCATCACAACCCAGGATCGATGAACCTGAAGGCTTAGCTCATGCAGCCTTAGTGATTGGAGGTCATGAATTGCCAGCGGACTGCAGGGAGGTCCTCGCCAACGCGTTGTTGACCTTAAAGTGCTAAGGTCATAAGTGGAAGCATTTTGCTACGTGGTGCTGGTCGCAAAAGATTACCCCTCTGAGGGTCATGGCTCCACAGATCCTCCCATACTGGCTACCCTTGGCAAAGGCTGGTTTGGCGCACGTCGCCATCATGGTGCATCTGGCCGCTATCTCCTGCTACATGAGATCCCCAGGAAGATCCTTGCTGTGGTCCCACAGACTCATCAACCAGTTTCTCAAAGGACTTTTACGATCTTTCCCGCCGGTAAAGGCTCCTGCCCCTCCGTGGGAACCCAACATGGTTCTGACATGGGAGCCCCCCTTCCAGCCTTTGCATCGGGCCGCACTCAAGTTTCTCTTGTGGAAGACGGCTTTCCTTGCGACCATCACCTCTGCCAGATGTATAGGTGAGATCCAGGCCCTATTCTGCAAGCAACCTTACCTGACTTTCCACAAATCAAGGGCGATACTATGTACGCACCCCTCTTTCATGCCAAAGGTTCCGTTGGAATTCCACCTCAACGAGCCTTTGGTGTTACCTGTTTTCTTCCCGAAACCTTTGTCACTGACGGAAAGGGCCTTGCACTCGCTGGACGTTGCTCGTGCCCTGAAGTTCTACGTGATATGCACAAAGAGTTTTCAGAAGACTTCAAGACTGTTCGTGTATTTAGGTCCTATGAACCATGGGAAGTCATTGTACAAGGCTTCAATTTCAAAATGGCTCTCCGGCTTCATCACGCACTGTCATCGGTTGGTGAACCGACCACTGCCCGGCCGTCCGAGAGCCCACTGCAACAGAGCGATCCTCGGTCTGGTGTGCCCCTGCTGGACATCTGCAGGGCTACTACGTGAAGGTCCACGCACACCATCACAAAGTTCTACTGCATCGACAGGGATTCCAGGGACGAGTCCAGAGTTGACCAAGCAGTGTTCGCTTGAGATGAGCCTGTTCCAGAGGTAAGAGCTCATCGCTTCTGTTGAGCCTTGCCACCTCCTGTGGTTGTGTAATGTTGTACTGCTATGTATTCGTTATTCATGAGCATGTGAATCCATGCCAGACCTCATGCTGGAAAAGGTTTTAGCTACTTACCTGTAACTATTGTTCTGCAGCAGGGATTCACATGCGAACCCTCCATACGAACCCCTGTGCGGCTCTTCTTGGTCATACTTTACTTTCATTTATTTCTAATGCGCAACCATAAACCCGTAGGTGTGAGGGCGCGGTCAAGACAGAAACATGGCATGTAACAAATGAGGTTCAGGCATTAAGGGGAGAACGATGTCTCACCAGGCAGAAAGGGCCAGGCGAAGAGACTGGCTACTTCTACACAACCAAGTTTTAAGCTCTTTTTTAAACATGCATAAGGACTGGTGGTTTCTCAAAGAAACTGGTAATGCATTCCACAAGGAGGGGGCTATGCCAAAAAAAAGGCTTCTCCCTGCACTTTCTTAGTTTTGCATCTAGGCAGAAATGAGAGATTTTGGTTCTTTGATCTCAAGCTTCTGTAGTTGGGTTTTTCCTGGATATGATCTTGTAATTAGGTCGGCATCGTACCCATTCGGCACTTAATGTGATTACCAGTAACCTGAATGTGATACGTGCCTCCACTGGAAGCCAATGAAGTGCGTGGCGAGAATGTTATGTGGGCGCGTGCGGTAAAACCTGAAACCACTCACCACACCATTTTGAACAACTTGAAGCTTATTGATAGAAGCCTTGCTAGCTCCTGCCTTTACGTGCTTACCAAATCTGAAGATGACTGCCAGAGGAGGGGCTTAGGGGGAGGACTGTCATTGGATGGGGACAGTATGACCCAGAGGACAGTGATTGGTTTAGAGGAGAAATAAAGTTTTGAAGTGAAAGTGATTTTTTTTTTCTTTTACCAAGGATCCCAAGCCTGACAGGTAATATTCATGAACTTGTGAATCCATGACAGAGCCGTGCTGGAGAACAATAGTTACAGGTAAGTAACTTAAACCTTATGCAAATAAGACAAATTTTCTGTAGCAGAATGCATTCTTCTGAGCCAATTTGTACACCCAAAATGCATTGCTCAGTTCCTCCTAATTGGGGGTGAACATCATGGATGGCCATTGGATAGCACTGTGACATGTGCGTCTTGTTGGCTGAAATGGCTTATTCTAGTGTCACATTTCAAGGAGAAAGGGTTTTTCAAGGGTTTTTTTCTTTTTTTACACAGTTTTATTTAACCAGATTTGGCTACAGCACAGAGGTCACAGCAACAGATGGCAACATTACATACACTTAGCATTGATTGGACAAATCCCTCAAATCACCCTCCCCTTCCCTATTTCATCCTTCCTGCTGTCCTATCTTATCTAAACTCTTTTGAACTTGTTCGGTGTCGTAAAACGCTCTAATTAGAATCGTTTGTGTGTTTGTGCTGGTTAGTTCTGATCAAAATCGTCTGGGAGGCTAGATATCCCAAAACGTGTGGTGTTGGTTATCCATGGAAAGCTGTAACTATCCCACACCTTGGACCACCACACGACTAGAAGGACTAGAATCAGGTCGTCATCTGATTTCCAAGGTAATGGGCCAAAATGTCGCCCACATAATTCCGATGGCAGAAATTATGAAATGTTTTTTTTTTTTAGACCGCCCTCCCCCCCCTTACACCACATGGGGGGGGGGGTATGTGATATAATAGTAATATGGGGTCGTGCGGGGGATGTAAAGGGACTTAAAAAAAAAAGTCAGCATTTTCGTCCATCGCAATTATGGGGGTTGCAGTCATCACATATATCCATTTCCAACCTTGTGCAATCATGATTCTTTCTGCTACTAACAGGTGGGTAACTAACTTTGCGGAAGAACCCGATTACGGATATATCCCAACCGAATATTCAACGTGTCCATGTTCAATTAGACTCCTGCCCCTTATCTCTTTGAGTGTTACTATTTATTCCAAAAGGCCCTGGCCATCGGGCAGTCCCACCTCATGTGAAAATAGGAGCCACAGAAGCCACATTAACGCCAGCAGTTTGGATCTAGGTTATGTTTGAATTTGTGTAATATGGCAGGGGTCGGGGTATTACCACCCATAGGTTAATTTGAACATGCACTCCCTATTTGTGATACATCTGGATGAAGAGCAATTTTGAGCCCAAATATCCAGCCATGTGAGATCTTCAATGGGATGACCTAAGTCGGTCTCCCATTTAGCCATATATTTCGGCTTGGTGGCTATAATCTGGCAATGCATCTCTGAGAGAATCCTTCCCTAATGTAACTTCCAGTGCAATGGGGGCCTGGAAAGCTGCTGATTTAACCCACGAGTGGACACCAATGGCTAATTTGCGAATACCAAAACCTCTCGGTGTCTGAAATGGAGAATTTCTCTTTACATTCGATAAAGGTTAGGGGCAAGGCATGTTTATACAATTGGAACAAATGTGCTTCAGTCAATCTTGTTTGCAATTATGAAAGTCCCTTTCTGTGAGCCCCTAGGTAAAGTGCAGATTCTTAAGTATGGCTGATAATGGGCCCAAACCAGGGGTTATTCCTTTGTTTCGCAAGGCTCTTCCCCAATAGTTAAGTGTAGCTTTCTTGTATGATAGAAGTGGGGACCGACTTGTCAGGGCTGTAGCGGCTATATGTGGCAAGTATATAAGGGGCGATTGTGTCATGGCCTGTTCTAGGCGCACCCATTGTTAGGGTGATTTTTCATTTTTATGCCAATTCTTCTCCACCTGTGAGACCCCCAGCACTTTTTGCTGGACTTCTGTATTTGTTGTGAGTGAGTGGGACTATTTTTCCCACTCACTCATTCTTTTATTCTGTCTGTCGGAATCTTTTGTAACACTTTTTTTTTTCATTTTTCCTTGGAGTCATGCTTTCCTCAAAGTTTCTATGGCATCTGTAATTTACTTTTGCAGCACACAGCACCTTCTGTGCAGTGTTGCTGGGGAGCTCTATGGGCTTCCCCTTTTATTTTATTTGTCCTTGTGAGAACACATGCTCCCAAAGATAGAGGGATACCTTTTGATACTTTCTTCATGTTGTATTGTCAGATAAGCACACACCACCTTATGTGAAGTGCTGAGGGGTTACACTGTATCCCCTTTCTCACTGCTCCTGTAACATTTATGTTACAGTGATGAACATACCTGAATGGCTGGTGGCAGTGGGTGTGTTCTACCCACTTTTGTGTCATTTATACCCACAAGCTGTGTTCATAGTTACGGTAATGCACAGATGAGTCACCATTGATCCACAATGGTCACTGTATTCCTTGTTTCACCTTTTCTTGTGTGCTTGTCCTTTGTTGGTCCTTCTTCTGCTGTGATGGCTGAGGGGGGGGGGTACTGGTTTGACTTTTATCTTCGGCGGGAATCCTTTGAGAATCCCGCCAAAGCTCCAGAGTGTCTGTGAGGACAGGAAGCAGGGGAGGACCCCGAACCTCTGATGGTTTTTGTCTTCTGGCATGCCTGCCTGGAACCAGTTCCAACTAGGCGGCTGGCTGTCCTAAAGGGACTGCCACCCCCCCCCCCCAAAGTTTGAATGTAGAATGAGTGCTGATTGGCTGGGGTTCCTGGATTTCTGGTGCACAGGCAGTCGACCACTGGAACTAAATCCAAAGAGGAAGAAGAGAGGAAAGGATGCCTGTAGCTACTTCCCACGACCAGAGATGCCTTCTGAGTGACCGCTGCTGTGCGACCCCTTCTTCCATGCGACAGAGGAGCTCCGACGGGGACGACTTAGGCTGTTGGGAACACCCAGACCTAACACGACCTGCAATTTGAGCCATGCCACGATGGCCTGCAATCTTCTGGGCTGCAAACCACCAATACCCTGGGACCTACAACCAACCTGCAGTGCATAGTCTTCCAAAGAACAAATCCTCCTGAAACTGTGGTGAACTCCTTCCGGACCTCCAGAGGCAAGATTCCACACTTCAAAGTCCCCGCACCAGATTGCTGGACTGAGCAAGCGAGGTGAATCGACCGGGAAGTAACCGTTCTTCACTGGTGTCTGAGAAAAGGTGCCACATCCACAGATACACGTTGGAGCACAAAGAATCCTTTGCTGAGGGTCCCCTCTCGCGACTGCTGCTGTGAAATCCCTTCAAGGGTGGTCCCCCCGCACCCTTTTGTCACCACAACTGGGGATCAGGAGAATGGGTCTGCAGCTGCTGCATCGTGAAGGCTTTCAGCTTCAGCATGTTCATCGCTCTTAAAGTACTGAGAGATTCTAGGTAATACTTACCTAGAGTCGTCCTGCCCACCCCTGTGTTGCTCATGTGGTCATTTGTGCATTTGGGTGTTTGTCTATACACGTTCGCCCAGGCCTAATGCTGGTGTGCATTCAAAGAGCCTTCTACAAAGTCCCTGTACACTTTTGAACAACTAAAAGATTAGTACTTACTTGTTACAGAAGAATCCTCTGGAGCTCTAACTTTCCTATAGCTGACTTTGAAGAAAACATACCAAGATAGGGATGGACTGCTAAACCCTTAAATTCTCTGAAAAGTATTCCAAGTCTTGAAAAATTATTACCTGCTTATGTTGATCTTGTAACTTCATTTTATTCCTGAAACAGAATAATCTACAAAGTTTACTATAACAGTGGTTTTACTTACCTTGAAGTGCATACTGCCATTCTATAAGTATTTTCATTTTACACTGTGGTTTACTTACCAGAAGTATTGCATTGGTTTTATATTGTATTTGCTAATTGTTATAATACCTTTCTGAAGATTTCTCTTTGCCTCTGTACATATATAATAAACTAATATTTATATATAACCTTAGAGTGTATAAGTGTTTGTTTGGACCATATGTATGTTAAAAGTTCTGTGTACCTTCCTACAGCCCTCTCTCCCCCTAAGATAAGCCTGGCTGCTCTGCCATCGCTAATTAACTTGAGTGGCGCAGGCCTAGACTATGAGTTGGAGTTCTGTGTTGCTCAAGGGATATATGGTCCTGAATAGGTGGACTTTAGAAAAACTGCCCTAACAGGAATAGACTGCTCTTTCTCTATAATTCTCTAACTTCCGTTCCTATGCATCTAGTAAATGTTTTTCTTAGAAGTTGCTTGTTATTGGAGGTTTTGAGGTCTGGGAGGCGGGGGAAGGCCAGAATTGGAGGAGGAGTTTAGGATGGTTAGGGCTGAAAAGGCATCTCTGGTCGAAGTGAACATCTCTTTGGCTGTTATTCTGTGGTGATCGTTCTCCTGGCAGTGGTGACGAAGTCCTCAATTTCTCATTGAATGGCTTCCTGGTTTCTGAATTGTTTTGCAAGAAACGGTATATAGGCGATAAGGGCCAAGCCTATTTCGTCAGCGTTCCAATATTGTCCTTACCAGTGCCACCTCCTGGGCAGCCTCCATGCATACTCATGCATTTAGTAAATCTTTCTCCATGAAGCTAGATATATTCATCATTGTAGTTTCCTTGCTGGTACTTTGTCACCCTCTCGTCCAGTAAACCGCTCACATTTTGGTGTGGCAAAGAGCGAAAAACTGAGGTGGAGGGAGCAGTCACCCACATATGGGCAGATCATACAACGCAAGAACCTTCAGGGCTCCTTTTTCCAAGTACGGCATATTTCAGAGCAAGAGTGTTCTGGTGTGCCGCCCTTTCACCTGGACATTCCGGAGTATAGACGAAAGGGGCCCTGAAGATTGGCACTAACTGCAGTGAGTAACTTGTACCGGCTTGTGTTTATATTGTATATATTTGGTTGTATACATTTCATTTGTATTTGCGCTGAAAACTAAGGAGAATATCAGGATGTGTCAGCATGAGTAAGAGGAAGAAGTACAGAGTAAGCCGAGGAAAAGGATGAAGTGATTTGGGTACTGTAGGTCAGTCACAATGAGTTATAATTGCCTGCCTTTGGAATTGTCTATATGGTTTTCCGAGAGTTTAATGTGACTAAAGCTGTTCTTTGTTGTTGATTCTGTTATTGTGGCTATCCAATGAGCTTTATTGGCCGAGAGCCTCTTTGAGCAGCTAATTTGCTAGCATACATCCAACAACTGTCTTCACTATTGCAATGGGGGGTATCTCAATGTCACTTTGTAAAAAATAATACATGATGTTTGATACAAAATTGGTTCAGGGCCTCAAATGTTTTATCTTTTTGGACTGCCACTTGAAAGATTTTGATAGATCCACAGTCTCTTTGCCAGTTGTGAAACTATAGAGGTGTCCACAAGCTCTGATTTGCTTTCAGTCCTACTTACATTGCTGATTTCTTTTCTTTCTGTTCAACCTTTAGGAAAAGCACTGAAATATTGCCACAGTTTTCAAGTAGTAAGTATAGTTGTGTTTCTCGCCTTGGGTGATTTATGACACAGCAGTTGTCTGTTTATCGTTATAAGTCTCGATACATCATTAACGCCTACTGTAATTTCATGTTTATTCTTCTGATGTTTGTCAAAATGGCCATCTGCTGCCGGCATTTCAGGCTTTCTTACTAAACCTACACCTACATGACAATTTATTAAAATAATATTGTGCAAAGCTGCAAAAAATGGTCAACAGACATGGTGTTGCGTTTACTTTCCTGTAACAGAAAGAACACTGAAGTACAGTGCACTGAAATAATGTTGTCAATTAATCCAAGTGGTGAAAGCTAAAAAAAGAATGCACAATTGCAAAGCTTATCAAAATGTTAATTTCTCTCACCAGATGAGGATTCTTTCAGTCTAAAAGCTACTTCTAGTGTTCAGAATTATAGCTTCGCTCCCAGCTTTAAAAAAAAAACTCCCATTATAAATACTCTGATTGAAAGAAGGGGCTCCAGAAGCCTACAGGGGAATGATCTCTCCTCTTGGCATCCTCTTCCCACCTCCACTGCCCTCTTGCATTTACCCCAAAATGCAGAACAGTACCTAATATATAGAATTTCTGTATCAATGTGTCATCTGTTAGTCTGTGGTGCCCTGACTGAATGTTTCTAGATCCATGCCCCCCGTTTCTAAATGGTTACCCATCTAACACGCAACCATTTTAAATGCATCTGTCAAGGAATTACTCTGCTCTGTTACTGTCTTTATTTACAGTGTTTCTTGTAAAAAGTGCTCACAAATAGTCTATTGTTTCAAACATGGAGGCCGTCTTAATGGCAGAAGTTGATGGACCAGCACAAAAGTGGCAAAACGATAGCAGAAGTGGTGAAGCTGTAATCTGATGTGCCTGATCCAGTATCGTTGGTATGATTCAACTGACATTTTGAGTTTAGCAAGAAAGTGCCCTCATTTTTAAAGTTAGTCTGGAAACTGTATGTGCCCATCGTATGGCATGTGTTTCCAGTACTCGACGATGGAAAGTGTTAAGATGGATTATCAGAATCCACCTTGAGGGTGAATTCTGGGAGGCCAACCTATTCTGGTGAACAGAAAAGACACTGAATGCTAGCCAAACCCAGGTAGGGGCGCAGACCGGTACGGCTTAGAGTCAGGAGGGTTACAATGAGAAACACAGAGCACTCCGATAATTCCAGTTAGACAGATATTATTAGGCCTTTAAGATTCATTATAAAACTCAATTAGAGTGGCAAGATGGAGAGGGGGAGCAGAGAACATTGTCCCCTGGAACATACTGGACCGCACAGTGAGCCATATAAAACAACCATCACACACCACCCTGCCACCAACCACTCACCCGCACCAGCTGCTCTCACCCTCTCCGAACAACATAGCACGTCCAACTCGCGCTTCCCCAGTCTCAGCGGAGCAAGAGCAGCTCTGGCCAAAACCCCAGGCTCCACAGCCCCTCTCACCCACACCCCTTGGACTGTCCAAAAGCCAAGGAAAGGCCTGGACCAAAGGCACTTTATGCCCCTCCTAGCATCACCCATTCTACAGCCCAGATCGCAAACACTATAGGACCCAAACCTCCCCACCCACACCCCTTGCCTTCATCTCCCCACCCACACCCACTGCCTTCATCTCCCATTCCCGTAGTTACACCTTCTCCACACTGCACCTCCCCCTCACCCTGCTCCACCCACCTCTTTGCACCCCCTCACTCCAGCCCCCCTACCACTCACAACCCTACCCGCCCAGCACCTAAAAGGACACCCCACCAACTATCCTGCATACTCATCAATGCCAGGTCAGTCTCCAAAAATAAATTCAACTTCTGATGTTTGTTAATCTGCTTAGAATCACATGCTGTGCATAGGTCCGACATCCAGTGGTCACTGCGGAGTATTGCATTTTGTTTTTCGTAGTCGAAAAGGGGACGTCGACAAGGCGTATCTGAAACACTATCCCTATAGTGACGTGCGTTGTACCCACAATCCCTCACGCGTCGAGGTCCCTCAGATTGTTTTTTTCCGCCCAGCTTCTGGTCGCCTTCACGCGGAGCTCCTCGAGAGACATTGCAACTCCTCGACCTTTGGTCGTTTTTTCTCTAATATTAATAATCCCTCCCTCGACGCAGTTGTAAGCTGTTCTCCGCCGAAAAGAATCTTCGACGGAGGGTCGAGCGGAAGAAATCCTTCGGCGCTGCCGAACACGTGGCCTGGCCTCGCAGGCCATATACAGTAGGGAGAGTGGGGTCGTGGGACATCTCTGGGTCTTTTCTGAGAATGCCTTTCCCTTTCCCCTTCCTTTCCCTTGGGGTGTTTATCGCGATTTATTGCCTCGGCTATGGAGAGGACACCGTTTAGGTTTGCCCACTTTGTAAAGGCAAATTCACTTGGAAGGACAAGCACTCACGGTGTAACCGCTGCTTGCCCCTCGATCACAAGGAGGAAAGGTGCGCGGCTTGTCGGCTTCTTAAGCCTAAAACTCTAAAAGACCGAAGGGTTAAAAGGTGGGCGGCCTACGCGATGTCGAAGGCCGAAGGTTCACCCGCCGCTGCTACCACCGACAGTGACGAGGAACGCGATAACATGACCTCCGCTACGGAAGTCGAAACCCCCTCTAAGGAGCGCTTACGCGCTTCGTCGTCTGTCCCCGGCCCCGACGGGCTCGGCTCACGCCCTGCTTATGGGGATGAACACCCCGGCGACACAGACGCACACAAAGATCCACATAAACACACAACCCACGGCTCTTCTTCGACTAAGTCGAAAAGACCTTCGGCGCCAAAGGAGACGCAGGTTCCACCGGCGGCCTCCTCGGACCGTTCGGGTTCGAAGCCCCTCTCGCAACCGCAGCCGCGACCTGCGACTGGGCTTTCGGCAAACAAGGGCGCTGCCACCAAACCATCGGCCGGTGCGCATCAACAGAAAGCGCAGACGGCCGTAGAGCGTTCGATACCCATAGCGTCGAAAACTCAAGCTTCCGCCGACAAACGAGTCGCCGACAAGCGAGTCGCCGATAGCTTAGCAAGGATCGCTGTAGCCGACGCCCAAAAGCGTACGCCGAAGATTTCGTCGAGCGTTACGCATAAGTTAAAGGATACGCCGAAAAAGCCCGAAGGGAAACAGGGACTACCCCCTTCAGGCAGGGAGTCTCCCGACACACCAGAAGGTTTTTCGGAGGGCGACGGGACACTTTCCTCGATGCTTTGGGAGAGGTCGAGCCATTTCGAGTTAGATAACCCTATGTTTCCCCCGCCAGACCGCTCTGGGGTACCCCATGAAACTATGGAAAGACTCCACCTCTGTATGGAGAGGATGGAAAAGTTCATGAGCACCCAGGCCTCTCAAACACACAAGAGGACCAGAGAAGGGCCTCAGGAGGACCCCAGGGCCAAAAATCCGAGGCTAGTCGATCCCCAGCAGGACACAGCCTCATACTTCCAAGATGTATATGACCTCACTGGGGAGGAGCAAGACTTCGAGGAAGAAGATGATTTCATGGACAATGAAGAACAGAACCAGGAGGAATGTCTGGAAGACAGAACAGACATTATAGAAGAAGGCTTCGGGGTTAACCCAGAAGAGGGACCTTCACACCCCTGGCAATCACCATCAGTGTATTCCGACACTGATGTCCTAAACCTAACTCCTCCGGACAATTCTCCAGTTAGGAACACGTCTCCAATTGACGATCAGCCGACGTTCAATGCACTGTTGCGCAGAGCAGCAGCGCATTTCGAACTCGACACCGGGGAACTCTCTCCAGAATTGGACTTTGTAGAAAGAGTGATTAAGGAAAAACCCCCGGTCAGCCAGACCATTCCACTCCTCGCTTCAGTGAAGAGAAGGATCATACCTTCGCTGTCCACTCCCGCTATGATCAGAGGGGTCAATCCACGGATTGAAAAACTTTTCACTCCTTCACCCTCAGACCCCCTCTACATTAGGGGACATTCCATTCCTGATTCCCTAGTGGTTTCTAATACTAGAAAGAGGGCAGGGGTACCACTTTCCACCAGTGAGGCACCCCCTGACAAGGAGGGCAAGAGGCTATATGCCCTTGCAAAAAGAGTTACTTCCTCGGCTGCCTTCTCAGCAAGAATTGCCAACAACAATTCCTTGCTTGCAAGCTACGCAGACGCGCAGTGGGCCAAACTGCGAAAAGACGCCGAGGAAGCACCGGAGCCTTTACGTACGCGCCTACTGTCAACTATTGGCGAAGGAACCCAAGTGAACCAGAGCATTGTTAAAAACTCTCTGGACGCGGCAGAAACAGCAGGACGTTCCTTGGTACAAGGAATACTCCTAAAGCGCCATGTATGGCTGCGCAACTCAGGCTTTAAACCAGAGACACAGGCGTCTTTGATAAATAAACCTGTCGAGGACGCTAACCTCTTCGGAGAAGCGGTAGATGAAGCCCTAGAGATGGCTAAAAAAGAGTTCGACACTATCAAGACTCTCGACCAGATCTCTAAGCCCACTACCAGGCGCGGCTATGGCAACAAACGCTTTTTTCGTGGCCAACGCCAACACCAACAACAAAATCAACATCAGCAATACCCTGCCACCAATTACCAAACCAATAGTGGTCAGTACAGCCAAAGAGGCCAACGCCGGGGCAAAGGGAGGGGTCGGGGATCCACCCCCAGAGGCTCCCAAGCCCCCAACAACTCCAAGTGACGCGAAGATTCGCGTCCCCTCCCATGCAACACCGGTCGGGGGCCGGATAACATCCTTTCTTCCTGCATGGGAGGAGATAACGTCAGACCGTTGGGTACTGTCCACCGTAGCCCACGGATACTGTATCGAATTCAACAGTTCCCCATCCTACAGACCCCCGAGGGGACGTCGCATGACACCGGAACATCTTGCCATCCTTCTCCAAGAAGTACAACAACTACTGGAAAAAGGAGCCATAGAGGTCGTGCCTCTATCTCAGGTAACGGAAGGTATTTATTCAGTGTACTTCCTTGTACCCAAAAAGGATCTAACCATGCGCCCTGTATTAGATCTGCGCCCAGCGAACAACTTTATCAAACCCCAAAAGTTTCGTATGGTAACCTTACAGGAAGTAATCCCACTGCTTTCTCAGGGAGATTACATGACAACATTGGACATGAAAGATGCATACTTTCATATTTTAATGTTGCCAGCGCACAGAAAATACCTCAGGTTCATGATAGAGGGCAAACACTACCAGTTCAAAGTGCTACCCTTCGGCATAGCATCAGCACCAAGGGTATTCACGAAGGTGCTGGCAGTGGCAGCGGCCCACCTGCGCAGGTTGTCCATCCCAGTTTACCCTTACCTCGACGACTGGCTCATAACAGGGGATTCTTACGAAACATGCTTCTCCAATACCCAAAACACAGTAGACCTTTTGTTCCAATTGGGCTTCTCCATCAACGAAAAGAAGTCCAGTTTAGACCCCAGTCAAATCAAACAATTCCTAGGGGCTCTAATTCAAACAAAGGACGGCCTCGTCTTCCCCTCCAAAGAGAGGGTCCAAAACATGCTGTTTCAAATCCCTCAATATGTAACCGGTCGAGAGGTGACGGTACGCAAAGCAATGCGCTTGCTAGGAATGATGGCGTCGTGTATTTATTTGGTACCTCACGCGCGCCTGCGCATGCGCCCAATGCAAGAGTGGCTCAACAGCCAGTGGTGTCAGGCCAGCGGACTATGGGAGGATCTAGTTGTGGTCTCGCAGGCCTTAGTTCTCTCGCTACGGTGGTGGACAAAGGAAAACATGGAAAAAGGGAAACCCTTTGCCACACCCGCGGCGGAAGCCACTCTAACCACAGACGCATCCCTCACAGGATGGGGGGCGCACCTATCCCATCAGACTGCTCACGGAGTGTGGACTCCGAACGTAGCATCCAAACACATAAATCTACTGGAGCTACTAGCTGTGTTCAAGGCGCTAAGAGCCTTCCAGGAACACCTACAAGGCAAAACAGTAATGGTCCTTACAGACAGCACCACAGCCATGTACTACATCAACAAGCAAGGGGGCACCCACTCTCCAGGCCTGTCCAAGCTGGCCCAGAATATATGGAAGTGGGCTCTCAGACAGGACATGTTCCTACTATCACTACATCGCAACCCTGGAAAACTCACAATGCCTAAGTTACGCCTCCAGGTACCCCCAGAACCAATCCAAGGGGAACGGTCTGTCGATGCAATGGTCAGGGAAATTTGTTTACGCTTTTCCCCCCGACTCCCCTTCTCAACAAAGTGGTGCACAAGATGCACCAGGAACAAGTGACCATGATACTAGTGGCCCCAATGTGGGCACGACAACCATGGTTCGCTCACTTGATGGAGATGTCTCTATCCCCCCCAGTAAAACTCCCCTGCCCGTACAACATGCTGTCTCAGGACAAAGGCAGGACTCTGCATCCATGCCCCCAGAACATGAACTTAGCAGCTTGGCTCCTGAGATCATAGAGTTCGGACATCTACAACTCCCGCAAAGATGCATGGACATCCTCAGGGAAGCCCGAAAACCGAACACTCGCCACTGCTATTCTAGCAAGTGGAAAAGATTTGTCATCTGGTGCAGGAGTAAAAGCATCAACCCTATTGACTGCTCTCCCACACATGTGGTCCTATACCTGACCCACCTATTGGATTCAGGTCTAGTGTTTAACTCAATTAAAGTCCACCTAGCTGCACTTTCTGCATACACCACTTCCCAACTCAAAGTGTCGTGGTGGAGGATCCCTGTTATAAAGGCCTTCATGGAGGGAGTAAAGAGAATACACCCCCCGATAGCTGACCCAGCTCCCGGATGGGACCTTAATGTGGTACTTACCAGACTCATGGGCTCTCCATTCGAACCCATGCACAAAGCATCTCTTAAACACCTCACGCTTAAGACTGCTTTTTTAATAGCTATCACCTCCATCAGGAGAGTAAGTGAACTTCAGGCTCTTTCTATTCTAGACCCCTTCGTTACAGTTCACAAAGATAAAGTGGTTCTACGCACTCACCCTAGGTTTGCTCCGAAATTTATTTCTAAATTCCACGTAAACCAATCTATAGAACTACCAACGTTCTTTCAAAATCCTTCCAATTTGGGAGAAAGGACTCTGCACACACTAGATGTACGCAGAGCGGTCATGTTCTACATGGAAAGAACCAGACCACTGAGGAAGACTAATCAGTTCTTCGTCTCGGTGGCAGCAGGAAGAGAAGGAGATGCAGTTTCAAAATCCACTATTTCTAGATGGATTGTTCAATGCATCACTCTCTGCTATACTCTTGCTAAGAGAGAACTGCCCTTTAGGCCAAGAGCACACTCTACTCGAGGCACGGGGGCATCCATAGCATTCATTGCAAATGTTCCCCTTGAGTCCATCTGCAAAGCGGCTACCTGGAGTTCTGTGCACACCTTTACAAAACACTACTGTCTAGATACACACTCTAGATCTGACTCCCAGGTGGGACAGGCAGTATTACGACACCTTTTCTCTACTGTTCCTTCTCATAACCCACCGCCAACTCCGGGTACTGCTCGCTAGTCTATGCACAGCATGTGATTCTAAGCAGATTAACAAACATCAGAAGAGAATGCATTACTTACCGTAAAAGCATTTCTGATGATTGTATCTGCTTAGATTCACATGCGCCCGCCCTTCCTCCCCGCTCGGATGGAAGGAACATAGACTTCCTTTATATATCTCTCTCTTTTCTGTACTCACTCACGTCTATAAGGCTCCCTCAGGGCAGAAAAATACAAACAGAGGGACCTCGACGCGTGAGGGATTGTGGGTACAACACACGTCACTATAGGGATAGTGTTTCAGACACGCCTTGTCGACGTCCCCTTTTCGACTACGAAAAACAAAATGCAATACTCCGCAGTGACCACTGGATGTCGGACCTATGCACAGCATGTGAATCTAAGCAGATACAATCATCAGAAATGCTTTTACGGTAAGTAATGCATTCTCATCTCTGACCTCATCACAGAAGAAAACCCAGACATCCTTTTCATTACTGAGACCTGGCTAGCGGACGACTACGAGCCCATTGCGCACAAGAACTTCCCACCCGGCTACAACCTTACTGTCCATAACAGATCGCAAAGGGGTGGAGGACTTTCGATACTACACAAACACCAATTCCCACTAATAATTAAGGACACCTCAACCAACACCAGAGACTACGAATCCATCATGGTAAAACTGCAACTCTCACCTTCCACCTCGCACAGCTTCCTACTCATCTACAGACCGCCCGGCTACAACTAAAAACCTCCTACATCAAACCCATCCTCAAAAAACCTACTCCTCCCCCAGAACTACCGGCCAATCTCCAACACACAGTTCATGGCCAAACTCATGGACCACGCAGCATGCAAGCAGCTTGGCCTATTCACTGAAGCCAACAACCTCCTAGACCTGGTGCAATTGGACTTCAGGCCGCTCTGAGGAACAGAATCCTCCCTAACCTCGATCTAGGACGACCTAAAAAGAACAGCGAACGCAGAAGGCTGTGCTGTACTCATCCTACTTGTCCTCTCCGCAGCCTTCGATACCATTGATTACACTATCCTACTAGACAGGCTGCAAACACTAGGAATCAGAAACACGACCCTCTTATGGATCTCCTCTTTCCTCTCAAATCGCTCACAAATCATGGACCTCCACCCATTCACATCCACCTTACGACCAGTAAAAAACTCTGTCGCTCAAGGAGCATCCCTATCTCCCCTAATCTTCAACTTCTACCTAAAACCCCCTGCAAGCAATCATCCGCTCCCACAATCTTACTTGGTACAACTACGCAGACGACACCCAGATCATCCAATTCCAGATCATCCTTAAAATCCGGACCTGTCATCATGCCTCTCAGATATTGACCACTGAATGACGACCAACCACCTCATCTTCAACCCTGGGAAAACTGAAATCCTACTTTGCGGGAAAACAGCCCTCCTTCCTCAACCGATTCCGTGGCCTCAATAACTAGGACCCGCACCGGCAGCTTCAAATGTGGTAAAAAACCTTGGATGCACATTGGACAGACTTATCACTCACCCGACACACCACCTCCATATCTAAAACCTGTTTCTTCCATCTACGGATTCTCAGGCATATTTTCCCTTACCTCACCTATCCTCACCGCTTCTCGGCCATCAACTCCATCATCCTGTCCCGCTTAGACTACGCAAACTGCCTCTACCTAGGCGCTCCACCGTTTCAACTAAGGAAACTCCAAAGAATCCAAAACGCTGCTGTACGCCTGTTCATTAACCTACCTCCCAGAGAACATATCAGCCCTACACTAAAAGTCCTCCATTGACTCCCGATTGGTCGACGCACTACCTTTAAAGCCATGTGCATCACCCACCGTGCCATCCAAACCGGTCCGGAATACCTTCAAGACAAAATCCTGCGCTACCAGCCCTCAAGGAGTCTCGGATCTCGCACAGCATATCGCCGAATGGTCCGACTTCACAACTCCTCCAGGCTGGGCAGATACTCGTTATCTGTCCAAGCGCCGATTATGTGGAATTCCCTACCCCTACACATTCGCAATACTGAAAATCTCCTGATATTCAGAAAGGCCCTAAAAACCTGGCTTTTCCCAACATCCTCTTGAATCCCTCCCCCTCTCTAAACTATATTGCTGAACCCAACATTCCTATACACCAATTACAGCACAGATGCCGGAAGCATTCGCAGAGGCTCACCTTGACAAACTATCGCCCCATGTACAACAACATTCCTACGAAATAAATACTGCAGTAAAGCCAGCAGCATTCGCTGAGGCACACCGCAATAAACCTTACTCCTCCTCAAATTACAACACGGATAACAGCAGCGTTCGCATCCGCTCACTTTGACAAACTATCGCCCACATCCACAACAACACTCCTACCCGATAAATACACCAGGAAAGCCGCCAGCATTCGCTGAGGCACACCGCAATAAACCCCACTCCGCTGAAGAAAAACATTCACTTCTGCCCTCTAAATATCTCATGAATGACAGCAGCTTGCAAAGGCACTCCACAACAAACCTTTACCCTCACAGTTGTCCTCCCTCTTCCCCTATCGTCGTCCTCATCCCCACGCCCTCCACCCTGCGGCACTCTCCCTTGCTGCTCAGACTTTCACTCCAGGGAGACCACGAACAATGAGACGATGCCATCCACATTGGACTAAGAAAAAGAACACTGCAGCTGAACTACATTAAAGCATACGGTACGTATACCTTACACCACGTCTGTGGACACAAGCCGTAGGCACGGTCAAACATCCATGCACCATAGAATGCAGCTACGGCTATGCCATTCCGGTCTAGCAGCGCACATAGCAGTCCACACTGAAACCCCTGACATACCTCAACACCTTTGCCGCTAGCATACAGCAACTACCAACGAAAAGAACATTCGGTATAGCTGGGCACACATCGAATCTTCAGCAGTAGCACTTTATCCTAAGCCACCAACAGCACCCACCGACGTGCCTGACCTTTGGGCTGCTTAGTGGAGCCTAGCCAGCCACCAAGTCCTAAGCCGGCGAAAATGCAAACACGCATCTCTTCATCTAAACTCTTAGAACCTCCACCACATTGACTGCGGTCAAGGAGGGCGTTCCAATCACAATGCGCATTGAGGCCATACAAATGGGGAAAGAGCGCTATATAAGTAACCCAATACAATAGGCAATGAAAACGACATGTACGTTTTATTACACAACTACTATCGTATACAAATGTGCATTCACCATCAGGAGTTCTATTAGAGAACAGCAACAATTATCTTCATAAACAGTTACGCAATAGTTAGTCAAGTTAGAAGCAACACTGTAAATGACTATGGGGTGTAAAGCAAGTGAGAATAAAAAAACAGTAGGTTTCTGTGAGTAGAATTCCTTTTTGTGTAAAATGTTCTCTTCCTGTGAGTCCCCCAGCACTTTTTGCAGGGACTCTGTTGAGTGAGTTGTACCCTTTTTCCACACTCAGTCAGGCTTTTACTCTGTACTTGGGAACCTTTTGTAGCTTGTTTTGATACCATCTTTTGGAGCTATGCTTTCCTCCAACATTTATGGCATCTGCAATTTATTATTGCAACACAAAGAACATTCTGTGAAGCGTTATTTTCTGTAATAACATTTTGTTATCGGAGCAGCTTTTCATCCGACCTGACCTCTAATTTCTGGATTTGGCACACCCAACCTTCTGTGGAGTACTGAGGGGACACAATGTATCCCCCTTCCCACTTAATCTGTAACTTTCTAGTTACAGTGCCAAGTTCATCCAAGTGGCGGTGGCAGTGGATACTTTCTACCAACTTTTGTGAACTTGTGTTGCAGGCTGCCTTTGCAGCTGTAACAGTGGACACCATTCCCCTAAAATGGTGGCTGTACTTTTTTCTCACCAACTCTTGCTGACTTGTCCTTTGAGCCGCCTTCTACCTAGCAGGGTGGGGGTGGTCTTGATTAGTCTTTTGTCTTTTGCAAGTTTGCCTTGGAAAGCTAGCCAAGGCCCTTGGGGTGTCTGAAAGGAAAGGAAGTGACCGAAACGCCCCTGGTGTTTGTCAACAATGTGCCTGCTCGGACCAGGTCCAACTGGGAGTCTGCCCCCAGCCCCACAGCCCATCTCCCAGTATTGCAGGAGAGGCTTTTTGTGCGATTAGTGGGCTTAGCCAATTCTTCAGCATAAAAGGAGAGAGTCTTGGAGCTAAACCCCAGAGTCGACCACTGGACTGAAGATCCAACAAAGAAGATGGACGTCTGCAGCCACTTCCAGTGACCCGCCACAGCTGCCTGAGTAACCGCTGTGTCCAAACATCAATATCTGAATGACAGTGAAGACCCAAAAAGGACGACTTCCTCCACTGACCAAGACCAACTTCAAGTTGATCCATTCCTGGATGAGCTGCGACCTCCCCTGCCTGCAATTCCAGAATACCCATGGTCCTGTGCCATTTTGTGGTGCAACTTCTGCTGAAGGCCGGTTCCATCTGTAACTTGGCAGACATCCTTCTGGACCTCCAGTGACTGGAATCCTGCTCCTGAAGGTCCCCTCAGCCGAGAGGAGGACCAAGAAAGGGTACAAACTCCACCGCATTATAACCGATCTGCATCCAAATCCTGTGAAGGGCTCCAACACATCTGTGCTGCAAAACTCCACTGCTAGGCATCCCACTGCTAGAATGCGTCCGTCTGCTCCCTTCAAAGGACCTTCTTCAACCTCCCAGTCCAAGAAACCCAAACAGGGGACAACTTTCGCCTCACCTGGTGGCCCGACCTGCTGCAGCAAATTCTTCACTGAAAAGGAACTGTCTCAGGCCTTGGTGCTTACCTTCTTGGTCTTGCTGTGTTCTACTGCTCCAGGAGGACTGCAGTTAAGCTGTTACTTGTACCCCTCTTCCGGACTCTGTACGTCCCTTTCGAGTGAGAAACCCATTGGGCCTATCTTAGCTATAAACTATTGTACTTTCATGCAAACAAGAGTACTTTTTCATAGACTTTTCTCTGCTTACTATTCACCTGCTTCCTTCCCCCCTAGTCCTTAGTCACTGGGCCCCCAGTGGCCCCCTTGACTCTGTGAACCTCACCTCAACTAGCATAGGGTTGGACATCTGATGCATGGTTAAGCAGGGGTTCATTTAAGTTGGCAATCTAACAGTTTGCTCATCTGTTACAAGAGTTTTCATATTACTTTAATCCTGCTTTGATTTAAAGTGTGCCTCCTGTTATTCCATCCTGATTTAAAGCATATAACCTTTTATTCTATTGTTATTTTACTGTGAATAGTACTTGCATTGCTTCACATCCATAACCTTAGTGTATATAAAATAAATGTTATTTTTATATAACTTTTAGTGTGTCAGTGTTTCCTTGAACTACATTGTATGCTCTGAGTTCTGTGTGCCTTCCTACAGTCCTCTTCCCTCCTCGAGTAAGCCTTGTTGCTCAGCAATTGCTACCAAACCTTTTGGGTAGTTAAGGCCAAATCTAAGAATTGGAACCCTTTACATCTGCGAGTGAGTCCTCTCTAGTCCTACCATATGTGCACTTTAGCAAAACTCCATAACAGTTTCAAAACCAGTAAAGACTAAAAATGAGCTGAACACCTTACAGATAAAATAATTTCAGCTCTGACAGGGAGTGAGGCATAGTGCCCAAAGGTCACCAGTTCCACAGTCCTACTGTTGAGGTGGGTTTGCTGTTGGATTGTGACAATAACTGCCCCAAAGCCGCAGGCTGCAGGTAAGTGTTGCAAGTTCAAATCTGTTTCTGTCCTAGTCCCACAACTCTATGGAATGCCCAGGGGGGATCCTTGATCAGACCACCACCGATTCTAGCCAGGCAAGGAAGAGATGGGGTGAGAACCTTATGAAGCAACCCTGTGGCGAGAGGGTGTGGGGGACATGAATAGAAATGCTAACTTATCCCCTTACTCTTTCTTTGTGCCTTGAAACACTTGTGTATAGGCGCGTTACAAATGCCATATCATATCTTCAGCAACCACTTCAGGCATTCCTGAATCAGCTGGACCCACTTACTATTGCGCTATGTCCGGTCGAGGGAGGTCCAGGGGCCGTTTTGTTTTTGAACCTGTCCCTTTACAGAGAAGTGAAGCCTTGAGCTTCACTCCCCTGGCCTTTTGCTCATTTGTCATGGGGAAACTGGTCAGTCCTTCAGACTATCAGTACTGGGAAACTGTTTCCCCTCATGTCTTTCCTTTTTACTTGTTTTGGTAACGTTTCTAACGGGTACACAGCATATAACAATGCTCTGCATGGGGATACTTTTGTATCTCCCTAGACTTTTACATTTTACTTTTTTGGTTACATTTATATATGCCTTAAGACAAGCTAGTGGCAGCAGTTACATTTCTTCAATTTTTGCAGTATTTGTATGTGCACATTTGCACTTACTGTGGCTGGCTACTAAATGTGATTAGTGCCCTAAATCAGCCATTCCACAGGGTTTTTAGGCTTGACCTTTGGCCATTCTCCTTTGGCTGAGCGGGTGACTGGAGGCAACGCTTCCTGCCCATGGTAAGACCCTCCTTGGGCCCTTTTAACATTTGTGGGGCTGCTTCATGTGTCCCTGTGCCCCCTCGTTCCACTCTCTTCCTTCGTGTTTCTTGTTTGTCTCCCTTCCCTCCCCCCTGATTGGCCACCCCCTCCTTCATTACTGGCCTGCCCAGGGCAGCCCCTCGTCGGCAAATGGCTGCTCCTATTGAGGCGGCTCCTGGCTGTGACTGCAGGTGTCCGCAGGGGAGGCCAGTGGCCAGCCATCCACCTGGGTTGACCTGCACGCTACCCTTCCTACTCCTATCCACATAGCAGACTCTCAAACCTAGGACTCCCAAACATAGGTATGTTTTTCTCATGTTTTAAAATTGCATTGTGAAACTTAAGCCTTTATCCCCTCTATTAGGACTCTCAAACCTAGGCGTGTTTTCTCATGTTTTAAAATTGCATTTGTGAAAGTATTTAAAAAAAACATGAGTGTCTGTCGTCTTGTCCAATTGTTCACTTGTCACCTCTGCTTGCACCCTGCCCTGTGTCCTTCCCTAGCACTCTCCCCTTCCCTCTCCCTTCCTCTTCTCTCCTCTCCCTACCTACTCTATGGTGCTCTCTGTCTCTCCTATTTTCTCTAACTGCTTCTCTTTTGACTATACTGCTCTCCTCACAAAGTGTGGTAGGAAGAAGTTTAAAAAGGACATCCTGGTCTCCCACCTAGGCCTCCCTATCGCCGACACCTATACCAGTGCCTCCTTCAGGCAAACTTTCACTGACATCCTTTGTCATTCCCTCACCAGACCTATGGACCCTACAAATGGTATCTGTGCTCTCTCCTTTCTCTTCCTCTCCCATTAATGGTGGAACCCGGTGGGAGGCCCTCCTGGCCTCCTTCCACTCCTCTAAGATCATAATTAATATTTATGTGCGGTACCGTCTTGGTCAAAGGCCCTCAGGCCAACGTTCTCCTCTTCGATAGACTCTTCCTGCGCCTCATCAATTTCGTTACTTCTCCTACTGTCCCCTCTCCCCCCTCCACGGCTTCCTCGCCTCCCTCTGCTCATTCCACCTTGGCTACCTTGTCCTCTCCTCCTTCCCTTTCTGCCCCCCTCAGGCTTTTTCTACAACTCCACAGGGCGTACCTCTGATTCTTACTCCTCCCCACAAGTCTTTCAAGGGCAGCAACCTTCTCCATATTGCCACTCTATACTCTCGCTCAGCTGTCAAACACTCCTCTGACATCTGCCGCCTTCTGGAGGAACTTCACCTCGATGTCCTCGGTCTCACCGAGACATGGTTCACAGCTGGCTCTGTCACAAGCTTTGACACTCTCCTCCCCGACGGCAACAAGATTCTGTCTGCGCTCAGGTCCAACCCATCCGGAGGGGGTGTAGCTCTGATCTTCCCCGAGTGGATTCCTGCCTCTGTCATTTCTACTCAGGCCTACTCCTCTTTCGAATGCCTCGTCTGCAGGCTCTCTCTCTCTCTCTCTCTCTCTCTCTCTCTCTCTCTCTCTCTCTCTCTCTCTCTCTCTCTCTCTCTCTCTCTCTCTCTCTCTCCTAGACATTCCCTTACTGTGGCTACTATCTAACGGCCATCTGGTCAGATCTCCTCCTTCCTCTCTGAGGGGGCGGACCTCTCCTCTTCCCTCCTGGTTGACCACTCCACTCCTCCTTCTTGGAGACTTCAACATCCACCTGGATGCATCCTGTCCTTCCACTGGACTCTTTCGCGGACTTTGTGACTCTCTCTCTCTATTCTCCCCTCTGGCCCGACTCACTCTGCAGGGCATACTCTGGATGTTCTTATCTCCTCAGACCTTCCCCTTTCTATCCCTCTGACCACCCCTCTCTCCTGGAGTGATCACTTTCTCCTTTCCTCCCAGCTCACCCACTCTACCCCACAGGCCAAGCCAACTCCATCACTGCCACCTACCTTCCTGGTCATCCGACCCATGAAGCACGTGTCGGTTGAGGCTTTCGGCGCCACTTTCTCACCCCCGTGTTCGCCTTTGGCTGACTCACACCCTGACACAGCCCTCTCCATGCTCCACTCTGCTATATCTGATACTCTCGATCATCTTGCCCCTGTCATGAGGATCCACCTGAAGCCCAAAGCCAAATGCAACTCCTGGTACGACTCAGACCTCGTCACCCTTAAACGAAAGTGCAGGGTGGCTGAGAGGAAATAGCGTGCTTCATGTGCATCCTCTGAAAAACTGGCATGCCGCCTGCTCCAATGGCAATACCGGCTCTCTGTCCACACCAAGAATAGAGCTCACATCCAAGCCTGCGTCTTTGCGGCATCTAACAACGGCTGAACTCTGGCCAATCCTGCCGCAGTCTGGACCTTACCTGTCCCTTCCCAGGCCCTCTGCTCGGCACTGGCTTCTCATTTCATTTCCAAAACTCCCTCTCTCTCCTCCTCTCCCCTTCCTCCTTCTACTCCCTGCTGTTCCTCTGGCCCTTCCTTAGCCACCTCCTTCTATGCCTTTCCCCTGTTCTCCCCAGAAGAGGTTTTTAGACAAGTCCGATCTGTGAAAGTCTCGTCAAAACGGGTTCATCCCTGTTCCTCCAAAACCATCAAGGACCACATTGATTCCCTGGCTCATGCCCTGTCTGACCTCTGCAACCACTCCTTCGCCACTGGAGTCTTTCTTCTCCCCTGAAGCACTCTCTTGTGCACCCTCTTCTTAAGAAAGCCTCTGCCGACCCCTCCTGCCTGGCTAACTATCGCCCAATCTCCATCACTCCTTTCCTGGGTAAACTCCTGGAAAAGCTGGCCATCTCCCTGCTCAACCTGAAGGTTGGTCACACTGAATCTGTTGGTTGTCTCCATGATCATCAGTCTGGCTTCAGAGCTGCCAGAAACACGGAAACTGCTCTCCTGAACATCAGTGAAGACCTGCTCTCCAACCTCGCTTCCAACACCCCCTGTGTCCTCATCTTACTTGATCTCTCTTCTGCCTTTGACACGGTCAACCATGCCATCCTGCTCAACCGTCTCCCTGATAACCTGGATATCACCAGTCAGGCCCTAGCGTGGCTGACTTCTTTCCTCTCCGATCGACCCTCCCAGGTTCAACTTGGGTCCTTCGTCTCCTCTATCTCCATCTCTACCTGTGTTGTTCCCCAGGGGTCTAACCTCTCTCCCTGGCTGTTCAACCAGTACCTGGCACTTCTTTCCCACCGCATTGCCGTTCTCTGCCCCAACTTCCTGTGCTATACGGATGACACTCAGCTCATTTTCAGGCTCTCCTCTCCCTCTCTCATCTCTATCTGTCCACCATCCGGGAGTGGTGTGCCGCCAATGATCTCTGCCTTAACGCCAGTAAGACTGAGATTCTCCTCATCGGCACACCCACCCCCTCCTTTCCTGTCACTCTCTGGCCGGCCTCTCTTGGCCCTCTTCCTGCTCCCAACTGTGAGGCTAAAAAACCTCGGGTTGATCTTCAACTCCACACTCTCCTTCTCTCCTCACATCTCTGGTGTGTCTAAGAAGTCACACTACCAACTGCACCTCCTTAGAGGTATTCTTCCTTTCCTCTCCTTCCCCCAAAAGCTCACTGTCTCCAGAGCTCTGGTTCTCTCTAGGCTGGACTATTGCAACAGCCTCTTTCTAAATCTACCTGCTTCTACTCTCTGTCCTCTGCAACACATCCAGAACAGGACTGCAAGATTTGTCCTTGGCCTCAAGCCCAGGGATCGTATCTCTCCAGGACTGAAATCCCTGCACTGGCTCCCAGTGGATGTGAGGATTAAGTTCAAAACCCCCTGCATTGTCCACAAGGCCTTCTGGGGCTTGGGTCCTCAATTTATTTCAACTCTCTTCCTAAATATCTTCCTTCTCGTGCTCTTCACTCTTCCGCCTCCAACTCCCTCAGGGTCAGTCGCTTCTCCAAGCAACGATTTGGGGGTAGATCTCTTTCTTCAGCTGGGGCCTCACTCTGGAACAGCCTCCCTGAAACTTGAGGAGAATTATCTCTTGTTCCGGAAGCACCTCAAAACCTTTCTCTTTGCTTCTGCTTTTTCTCCTCCTCTCTCCTGTTGACTTTTTGGCTGAAACTGAAACTGCACTGGTTACCTGGCCACCTTCTGATCTCTGGCCCAGGGCCCCTCCCCACCAGTTGCTCACCTGCACTGCCTTCGTGGCAACCCCTGCACTTAGGAGCTGTTTTCTGTATCCCTACAGCCCCACTACCAGCACTTGACACCTGATGTTTGCACTTGCCACTTGCTGGCCTTACTTTTTACTTATTGTTATTTATTCTATTATCCCATGTACTGCACTGTCCCCTCCTCATCCCCACGCACTTCCCCCTTCGCCCTTCCAATGCACTTGCGCGATCTGAATGACACCTGGCCTAGTAGGATCGTTGTCTGTCTTCCCTCTGTTTCCCCCTTCCTTGCCTCGTCGCGCCTTGAAACACTTGTGTATAGGTGCGTTATAAATGCCATATCGTATCATATTCTTTGTTTCTTGGCCTTCTTGCTGCCTTCTCGGGTCAGGAAATCCCTAATATGGTCATGCATTTGCCTGGGAAAGCGGCTGTTTTCACAGGCTAGTGCCTGCCATGTGTGTGTGAACCCAGGAAGTGGGTGGGACTGTCTGGTCCCACTCCACAATCCTGGTGCCAGAAGTCTGGTGTCCATGCATGAGTGAAACCCACAGTGGTGCCTGAATGGACCACTGCTGGCTGAGTGAGAGGTGCAGATCCTTGCCATTGATGGGCTGGTTTTTGCCATGAGCCTGGATTTGGGATAGAAAGAGGACTCCTGCAGCCATTCTAGTAGGTCAGCATTGGAACCATGTATTCTGTGTAGCTGTGCAGCCAACTGAAAACCTGTGGGCAACTCCTGAAAAGGCCTGGTGACCTTTCCTGCAATTGCCCCGGTGAGGCCCTGCTGGACTACCAGATTTATTTTTGTAGTTATTTATATAGCGTCAGTGTGGCCTGGAGGCATAAGGGCGCTACACATAACAATACATACAATCACAAACATACATCAGAGTTAGATTAATTTCAAAGGGGAAGGGGCAAAAGAAATACAACAGTAATTTAAAGAAGGATAATTATTGTTAACTAATTGAGCACAATCCTTAAGTTGGAGGTGGATGACACATTTGTCCGATTTTTACAAAAGCTCAGAAATGAAGGGAGGCTGAGAGCCATAACCTACAATAATGCAGTCTGTATTGGTCCTGGTGCACCATTCCTTAATATGCCACCATTGCAAAAGTCTGAAGTCCCGTCCTCTGACACAACCAGGGCCCACTTTAGTGTGTAGCCAAGACAAAACATTGTTTCTGAGTGCCTCTCTGGTTTCTACCCTGTCTAGTTTTACTACATTAGTGATCACAATGTTCCTACAGCCCATGGTAAACTCTCCTTGAGGGATCAGTTATCAGAGGCATTCCTGACTTCTTAACGTGAATATCCCTACCAGGAGGAGACGTAATCAGAGTGGTGGATTTGCCCGCTTTCTAATCTTTTGTGACGATACAGAAGCCTCTCCCGCTGCTCCTTTCACAGCAGATCCAGCATCAGGCCATATGATGTCAGACTGAGATGCGCTGATTTCTTTTGTAGTATTTACCCCACTGGTATTTATCGTCATGTTAGTTTGGCATGATACATTGACATGATATGATCTTTTATTTATAGCGCAGCCATACACAAGTGTTTCAAAGCGCGACGAGGCAAGGGAGGGGAACAAGAGAAAGATCTTTCTAGGCCCAGTGACATTGAGATCGCACAAGTGCAGGGGAGAGGAAAGGAAAGGGAAAAAGTGCTGATGGAAGGGGAGGAGGAGCAAGTGCAGGACATAGGATCTAAACATCAAGAGACAAGAAATACGGCCAGCTAGTGGCAGTGCAAGCTTCAGTGCCAAACAGCAAGTGGTAGATAGTGCAGGTAGGGGGACTGTAGGGTTACAGATACAGCGCCAAGTGCAGGGTTGCCAGGAGGCAGTGCAGGTGCGCAACTTCGAGGGCAGGGACCTGGGCCCGTGATTCAGATTGTAGCCAGGTAACCAGTGCAGGATCGGACAGATCAGCAGGGAAGAGGAAGAGAGAAGGCAGAAGCAAAGAGGAAAGTCTTGAGCTGTTTCCGGAACCGGAGATGGTTCTGCTCAAGTTTGAGAGACTCAGGGAGGCTGTTCCAGAGGGAGGGACCCGCCGAAGAGAGAGATCTGCCAACATGCTTTATCCATCCTATCCATGGAGTCATATGAGGTGATCTCATCAAAGTAATCCACCCAGTCACAAAAGTCCCGATATGTTTTACACTTGTTCAGATCATGAAGGATCTTTTCCTTAATAACTTGCCCATTTACAGCTCCATTAGTCTTCTTACTTTCAGGGCCTAATTGGGTCATATCTTCAGCAATCACAGCATTCGCGCCTTTTAAAGGGAGAAGAATGGTGGCATTTGGGACCAGCAATTTCATCGAGCATACCAACAAAATCCTTCTGATATAGTAAGGGTGGGGAGTAATCGCAATAGTTACAGCCATCGCTGTCTCCACTATAATATACCTTAGAATAAACTTTTGTTTATTCCATTCCTTCGCTTTGAACATTTGTTCCAAAAGCTGTTTTAAGAGATGGAAAAAGCATCTTACTTACTTACTTATATTCTTAAGTCTTCTGGAACATTTTTCACCACCACAAGACCATTTCCTACCTTTGTCCCCTCTCCTGAGAAGAAACGTTTGTGACTTTTGGGCACAAGGTCCCATTTAACAAAGTGTATTATTCTTGTTAACTGGTTTTCCTTACTGCATCGTTACTCTTTCAGGTGTTTAATTGAATAGTATGCATTTCTGCAAACCAAAGGTGACTGTATATATGTTTGATAACTGAGTGTTGTGTAATAACCTGCTTGATTCATTTTTATTTTTTGTTTAGGGCCTATAATAAATAACTTGCCTTTCTAAGCAGAATGATTATGTGCCTCACTGTGTGGACTCTTTGTAGACCCCTGACACCACTCAAATCCTGAGATTAAGCCTTGACCACTCTCCACGCTTACCGTGATTGAATTTGGCTAACCTCTGAGTTCTCCTGTTCACTATAATTAGGGTGGCTTTCTGAAATCTGTCCACTCTGCCAGATTTTGGAAATCCATTTTAACACAGGGGTAATTTTCGACATCGGGATTGGGTCCGACTAGTACGCGGTTACAGATTCTGGTATGGTTCTGAAGAATGGACAGCTGGACACCCTTGGCAACCAGGTCTCGGGAGGAAAGCTCAGGGGCAACGTGCTCGTCTTGGAAGCAAGACGATGTGGAGCAACACAGGTTCGATCCCCAGCTTCGAAACCTTTTGTTATTAAGTGCGTTATAAATAACCAATTAGAATTATGATAGGATACAAGCGGGACAGGGGGCCTCAGAAGACCTCCAGGACATGAAGAAGATGGAATTGAATGCGTAAGTCTAAGCCTTACTGCTGTACTACTCTTCATTGATTGGATTTGTCTTGACATTTCTAACGGATATAGCTGGTTTGCTCTACATTTTTACGCATTGTTTAGATGGCCTGCTAAGACCCATATACTGTACTGGAAAGTGTAGTTCAGATGGTTGTGAATTACTATTTCTATCAATCTGCAAAATGATGTAAAGGCTTGAAGCTTGGGGAATGCAAATAAAAAGTGGGTGATTTATGTGTTTGAAGCTACAAGCATTCTTTGACGTGGCTAAGACTTCAGCAATGAAAAAAAGCAGATATTTATGAAAAGGGTGAAAATTAAACTTAGTTGGCGGGCGACACTGTTTGGAGTTCAGTGTACAATAACTTGTATGTCTTAGTCCTGTGCTTTAATGTGGAAACATTGGCCATTGATTTGATATGCTAGTCCCAACACCAATTTGTTCCCCCAAATGATTTATACGTGTGAAATCAACTTGCTGTCTATGTGAAATAACCATCTAGTTTCTATTTACGCATTTAATTGTTGAGGAGTTGATCAAGATTTGTTTTGTGTTTTATGGGATACTTGAAGCTTTCAAGTGTGCTTTGGCCAGATAATTAAACTGCTAGGTTTTGGTCTCTGATGAAATATGGCAGTGAGTTTTAGGACTTGTAATAACTACGTCCATTATGAGGAGTCGCTGCCAGGTAGGGGATACAGCTTGGACATTCTGGAAAGGTCTTGTTGAGGAGGGGGAATTGTCGAGATGTGGCGGAACTATAGCCAAGCTATTTTGTGAACTAAGTGAGAGAGGGGCCACGTGCCTGGGTCTTTAAACCTACAGCAGCACTGTTTAGTACAGTCCTCTACAATCGCTGGACCTTTTTGGAAGGTGGGTTCTGGAATTTTCTAAGCAAACAGAGCCTAGACTTTTAACATGTCCCACCCGCATTACCTAGGGTCTGGGTTTCTCTTCAGGAGACTGAACTAGGTAATAGTGGTCTGCCATTTAAAAATATTCTGCCCTATATAATATAAAATTGTGATAATTCTTTACAATATGTTGTTTTAGCCCTTTTGGAGTAAGCATCTTAGTTTTATACGTCAAGCTACACTATTGGCATTAATCACTCCACTGACAATTTTATGAGTGGTAGGCGTAGGTTTGATAAACTCTGGACACTTTGCTGTCTTGACGCTAGACAAGGCATCCCTATGCTTCTACTGATTTTTTTTTTGAAATATTTTTATTTTATTCAAACCAAACAACAATACAACAAAACGTAATTAAACACATTTAACAACATAAACACCGCACTCCCAATCCCCCCCCCCCTTATGAGCCTATTTGTTCTTCACATTCAGTATCCGTTCCGTGTGACAGGGTATCGCTGCCCTCAGATTCAGCTGGAGCCGACACTGCTCCAAACATTTCAGCTATCAATAATTTCCATGCCATGAGGGAGCCCATTTCTTCATCCTCCCCCGCGTTACTAGCCTCTTGGCACACCACTGTTTCAGCCTGCACCCATTTTTGTAGGTCCTTCCACCAGACCTCCACTCGCGGCTTATGACCCACCTTCCATCCCAAAGCAATCCTTCGTTTCGCGAGCACATATGCCAAATCTCTCATTTTCCCAACATGTTTGAGTTTTCGCGCTCTGGGATACCCTCCCAGCAAGCAGGCCCAGGCCGAGTCTATTTTGAGCGTGACCCCCTTCCCTGCTAGTTTCTGTGCCACTTCACCCCAGTAGCATTCAATTACCGGGCACGCCCAGAACATGTGTATCATGTCGGCATTCTCCTCGTCACACTGGCACGCCTGGCGCCCAATATTTCGGAACTTTGATATTCTCAGAGGGGTCATGTATGCCCTCTGCGTTATATATAACTGTATTTGTTTGAACCTGGCATTTCTCGACACCGTCTTATGATATCCCAAAGCACGTTCCCACATCCCATCTTCCATCGGGGCTCCCATCTCTGTTACCCATTTTAATCTCAAGTGCACCAGGTCCCTCCCAACCTTAGCCATCAACATCTCATACAATCTAGAAACCTCATGCCCACCCTCCGATATATCATACAGTACCCCAACAGTAGCATCCGGTTCCCCCGCCAAAGTAGTTGCAAGCCATCTGCTCCGAATCTCCTGCACTATCATATAAGTGACATATTGGCCTCTGTGCAATCCCGCCACTTCCCCCAGTTCCCCCAACTCTATATTAGTCCCGTCTTGCCAAATGTCCCCCAAAGTGACTAGTCCCACTGATTCCCAGTATGTCCTGCTAATTACCCTCAGCTGCCTGTCTCCCTTTGCCAGTGCGACCAACGGTATCTGCGGAACGCACGGGAAGGGGTCCCACATCATCCGGCAGGCTCGGCGCCACATGTTCCACCCCAATAACAGCATTCTAGGGCGCTCCCTCATGTCTGTGCTAGCCATCCAGATCATTTCCCGCAAGTAAAAAGGGGTACAGTCCCTCCCGAAGAACAACCTGTGTTCAGGGGTCTCTTCATCGGAGAGCCACTTAACCACATATTGCAGTTGCGCCGCTACATAGTAGGCCTCAAAATTAGGCAGTTTAATACCGCCTTTTTCGTAAAGGTTCTGCAGCTTCCATAATGCAACTCTGTTCCGGGTACCGTGCCACAAAAATTCCCTGCACATACTGTTCAGCTTAACAAAAAACTTCTTAGGTATCATGTATGGGATATTGTTGAAGTAATGCAAAAGCCTAGGTAATACCACCATTTTAAGCAAAGCACATCGGCCCATCATCGCTAAGGGCAATCTCTCGGAGAACCTCATGCATTTCCCGATTTTCCCAATGGCTATTTCAGTATTGCGCCTATGTTCTTCCTCCGTCGTGTGATACACATCTATTCCAAGGTAGCGGAAAGAGCTCGCTGCCCACAGGATCTGCAACACCGGCAACCTCTCTACAGGAGTTCCCACATAGCTACCCAGCGGGAATAGGGCAGATTTCTGGGGGTTCACCGCTATACCGGACAGCCTGGCATACCTCCCCATCACCTCCAAAACATACCGCAGATTTTGTTCTGGGTATTTCAGATATAGTAACAAGTCATCTGCATACAAGGATATAAGGTGACGCTCCCCTCCCACCTCGATACCGATCGGGTCATATTGTTGCCTGAGGTATATTGCTAAGGGCTCCAGGGCCAGTATGTACAGCATCGGGGACCAGGGGCACCCCTGCCTAGTGCCTCTGCCCAGCTGCCATCTTTCAGACACCACTGAACCCGTACGGACCCTTGCCAGCGGTTCACTGTATAACATCTCAGCCCATCTAATATAACCTGGCCCCACTCCATACCCTCCTAGGGCCGCCAACAACCACGGCCACTTAACAGAGTCGAACGCTTTAACTGCGTCCAATGCCACAATCGCCATTTCGCCATCATTACTGCACCCCCATTCGACCACTCGGTGGAGTCGTCTATGGTTGTGAGTGATGTTCCTGCTCGGGACATAGCCCGTTTGGTCAGGGTGAATTAACTTGCCGATTACTCTCCGCATTCTGTTGGCCAGGACAGCTGTCAGTATCTTGCTGTCCTGGTTCAGCATCGACAAGGGCCTGTAGGAACCGCAACTGTGTCCCGGTTTATTGGGCTTGGGGAGCGGTATTATGGTCGCCTCCCTGAGTGACTCCGGCAACCGTCCCACCTCAAACGCTTCATTAAGCATTTCTAGCATGGGTGGGAGCACCTCCTCCTCATACACTTTATAAAATTCACTAGGGAACCCGTCTGCACCTGGAGCCTTGCTGGTGGGTAACTGCCTTACAATCTCTTTCATTTCCTCCAGAGTGATCGGAGCATCCAGCTCCTCCCTCTCCTCGTCACTGACCTTAGGCAGGCCTATATCTTCCAGTACCTCATCTATCTCCTCCTGGCTGCTCCCCTCATCATCTTCATATAATGCCTTATAGTATTCCGCAAATGCCCTATTTACACCTTCCTGGGTGTCCACCATCTCGCCCTCTTCATTGGTTACAATTCGAATCGGGGATCTCTGGGTTTCGCTCTTGTACAACCACGCTAGGAGTCGGCCCGTTTTATCTCCTCCCGCATGCTGTCTCTCTATATACTTTTTATAATTTAAGCTACAGAGCCTATCCCAGTATTCCGCGCACTTCTGTTGTAATTTGAAGACTACCTCTGTATCAGCCCCGCCACCTTCCAACTCTCCTTCCAGCTCGATCTCAGCTCTATGTAGATCAGCTAGAACTCCACCCAACAATCCCTTTGTCTTCGCAATGGCGATCCCCCGCATCACAACCTTAAAAGCCTCCCATAAAGTACCAGCCGACTTTACACTACCAGTATTCACCTCAAAGTAAGCAATAATCTCGTCCCTTATGTCTTCTCTGAAGACTGGGTCTTTGAGCGCCTCCGCCCGGAGGCGCCATGTTGGTATGCGCACCCTTGGGGGCAATACTGCCACCTCAGGACCCGGGGCGAGTGATCAGAGAGAACTCTTGCTTTGTAATCTATATGATTACTCTCCGCAACTACGTCCAGAGTGGCAAAGATATAATCAAGCCTCGTATGTAGTTGAGGCGGAGCCGAATAGTGCGAGTATTGCCTCTCGTCAGGGTGTTTCGCTCTCCACACATCTACCGAGCCAAAGTACGCCAGCAGCGTCTGCAATACTTTAGCCGCTGGGTTGGGCTTGGCCGTCTTATCATCCGACCTGTCTACCCTAGGATTCAATACACAATTAAAATCCCCACCCCAAATCACTGCACCCCCCACACACGCACTGAGCTTGGTACACAGCGTTCTAAAGTATGCCGCCGTGTTTTGGTTGGGGGCGTATGTATTTACAATGCATACTTCTTTGTTCTCTATCAGCCCCCTCACTATAACCAACCTCCCATCCGCCTCCACAACTTCTTCAGTCAACTTAAATGGGACATGTGGCGCTACCCAGACAAGTACTCCTCTTGCATAAGCAGAGTACGACGAACCCACCGCTGTCCCTTTCCATTTCCTCCCCACCAACTCCATTTTCTCTCGCGTCAGATGCGTCTCCTGTAGCAAGGCGACGTCTATCTTCTGTCGCTTCAGATACAGCATAACCTTGTTCAGCTTCAAATAACTGTTGAGCCCTCTAACATTCCACGTTAATATCCTAAGGTCCCCCATGGTTCCTCAATAGCTCCCCTTCCCCCTTCCAAGCAGCCCTCCCCCCCACACCAAACAGATTGCTGATTTTAGTTCTTCCCCCAAGGCTCATTTTTAAACTTAAACACCCCAAAACCCCAACCCAACCAACTGCCCAGCTCCATCCCTGGATCTCAGGCATCCCCCTTTTTGGTTCTCCCATGGAAGCCCAATTTGAGAACCCGACAGGGTGTCACCTCACTATCAGTGACCAGACTAAACTCTAAAAGGGGATATAAAGATCGGCCCCAGGAGGCTCCTTCCTCTCGCAGCAGTCTCCGTGCTCACGGATCATGTTTCCTACCAACTAGCGCGTACCTGCTCTCCAACTGCATCAATGACTATAATCAAGTCCCACAGTCCGCAGCCCAACAAGGCCCGCAGCTTACTTCTCTCGTCCTGCTCCGTCTTCCTTCTGAATATCTGGCTCTTGAGGGCAGCTCTGCACATCCAGCCACCTCATAGTATCTTCCGGAGTGTCGAAGAACAGCATCTTGTTCTTATAAAAAAAACCTTTACCTTGGCCGGGTAGAGCAGCATGTATTGGTACCCAGCTTCCCGCAATCTCCTCTTGACCGATCCAAAGTTCATACGGCTTCGCTGTACATGCAGGGTATAATCAGGGTAGGCAGTTATGCTCGCCGCTCCTCGTTGTATTGTACCCCCTTTGCGGAAGTGTTCAAGGATTCTTTCCCTGTCCCGGTAGTTGAGGATCTTGGCGATCATTGGCCTGGGCGGATTTCCCGGCGGCGGCTTTCTCGTTAAGGCCCTGTGCGCTCTTTCCACTGCAAAACCCTGAGACAGGGTTCCCCCAGTGATCTCCTGCAGCAGCATATTTTTCCACGAACTCCGTAGGGTTGTGACCCTCAGCTCCCTCTGGCAGTCCAACAATGCGAATGTTGTTCCTCCGGGCGCGTCCTTCCACCTCCTCCGCCCTACTCTCCAAGTTGCCCACACGTTGCACCAGGGCATGGAGCTCTCGCTTATGCGCAGCGCAGTCTGCCGCAGTAGGGCCCATCCCTTTCTCCAGAGTCTCCGTGCGCTCCGCCAGAGTCCTCACGTCCTGCCTGAGGAGGTTCACGTCTTCCTGCATCGCCCCGACCTGGAGTTCCATTGCCGTCTTCAATTCCGTCACAGCCAACTGGAGCTTGGTCTCCCAGGCCACCTTCAGATCCGTGATCGCCACAAGGACCTCCTGATTTGTGCCCCCCGCGGCCATTTCCCCTGCTGGGGGTTTGTCTTTACTTCTGGCTCCATCCGGGCCAGTCGGTGTCCTGGCGTATTCGTCCAGCGTGGGCTGTTTACCCTTCGCTCTCAGGGGCTTATTAGACATTTCTCCCGTCAGGGGCAGCCTCCTGTCCATGCTTGGATTTGCAGCAGGGTGTCCCAGTGCACCTTTTTGCTTTCCCTTCGCTACCGTTACATTTTTGTCACGAAGCAACCAAGCTCCTTTGTTCCCTGGCCCCTCCGGCCATTCTATCTTCTTTCCCTCGACTCTCACAGTCCAATAACGGGTGGAACTGCGCTTCTCCTTCTTCAAAGGATTTGAAAAGTTCTGAGGGCACTCCCAGCACTTTCAGAAGTGCCCATGTGTGTTTTCAGCAACCTCTGGGATCTTTAACTGCACTTTTTACCCTATTGTATTGCAGGCTCTCACCTCCTGTCAAGCCCTGCCTTCACCTCATTCGGCCTCAGCTGTACGCTTATTGAAAGCCCCGGCGCCTGGGCTACAAAATGTCAGGGGCCTCACTCCGTGTTCGGAGCGCTCGCTACATTTGTAGCCTTCCAGGAAGACATCCGCGTTAATGTCAGGGCTCAATGCCCCAGCCGTCCACTGGCCGCACTGCTGCTCCCGCGGCCGATCCTCCGTAACACGAGATACGACGTATCTCTAACCAGGCCCGGCTTCCCTTCAGTTACGTGCTGTTCCTCGCAGCAGTGAATCGGGCTTTGAAGCCCACGTGCCCGGAGCCGCTCGCTCGCTCGTGCAGGCTGCACACCTCCCGATCCTGATGCTCCTGCACCAGGCTGCTTCAGCGACTCCCGTCGCACGGAGCCGCTTCACTACAGAGGCTGCACGCCTCGCGGGCCTCGGACTGGGTGTCGGGTGCCCTTAATGCTTGTAGCACACCCGATCCATGCTCCTCCAATGCTGCGCACCTCCGCTGCAATCGCGCGGGTAGACAAGTCGCCAGGCGCCCAGGCCAGCCTCTCCTTTGTTCCTTGATTATGCGGCGGCGGCCATCTTCTTCTTCGTTACGCTCTCACCTCGAGATTTTCCCCCAGCTTCTGGCAGCGCTCTTACAGTACGGGTCCGTGCCAAAATGTATCCACACGTGCACCCAAGCTTCATATACACGATCCTTCTCGTCACTGCCTAATTGCTTCAGTCCTTGCATGTTTTTCAGTCGGATAATGTGCGGATCTACAGGAGCCCCCGGATGGACACGTCTTCTCACATGGCTTCCTGGCCACGCCCCCCATGCTTCTACTGATCTATGGTACTTACACACCGAATACTAGGCCCCTCTTAACATGCATAGCAGGCACATACTACTTATATAACCTCAGTGGGATATTACTTGATCTTTTGTGGAGTTGTTGTGTAATATTTTCATAACTGTTACTAATGGCTTTTGCAAATGTTATATTTTGGTTCTAAGTTTCAAGGCTGTCTTCCTTTTCTTTTTCTTTCTTCCTTCTATACTTCTATTCCTTTCTTTGGTTTTCTTAATTAGAGGTAGTTGGATAATCCATTGTTATAAACAACCAGTTGTTTAGCATACTCGGATTTTGAATGATTGTTGTTTATATGAATGGTTGTTGCTGTATTATGTTCTTATTAGTTTTGAAAATACAAACTGTTGAACACTAGATATTCTATATAAAAATACACCATAGCTGGTTAGCTACAGCTAGATGATTGGCACCCAGAGCCCTTTGGCCCACTCCAATAGACGTGCCTTACCTCACAATACTCCAACTTAAATGATTAAAGCCATCTGCCTAGCTTCATTTTATATCAGCCCTTAATTTAGAGATAGGTATGACATCACTGGACAGAACTATCTTTCCTCATGTTTCCCAGTGCATTCTTTTTTTTTTTTTTTTGATTACACAACTAATGTTTATTCCCAGTGCATTCATCTTTACACGTCTTATACTGGGAGCTGACTCCTTATTTAGCTTACTTGGCAAAACCAGTACTCTGCCTTGCAACATGGGTGGCGGTACAAACCGACCTGGTAAAAGCCCTCGCAATACTAGGGCCCGCTTGAGCACTTCTCAAATCCATCAAACAACCAATGCCAACTTTATCTGGTGCCCAGACTTAACTGGGCTAGATTATGCCATCATAAAACGAACAACACATACTGTATGCATTTACCACTGATAATAACCATTTATCACACACACACACTCATACAACCACAACAATTTTCCACCACCCTTTTATCTTCTGTTTTCCCTCACAGAATCTATTTCTTATTTTCCTCTCCCCCTTTCTTACTACGTTCTCCCCAATCACGTTTGTCCTATCCCAGCTTATTCCATCCCCACCTTTCCCTACCCTCAAACCAAGGTCTGGTAACACCCGTGCAGGTTCACAACACGCTCTGCTTTGGGACAAGGTCTAAGCGCCGTAAGAGCACTATGTGTGGGGAAGGGCACAGTACAAATACTGTATAACATAACACAATAGCTTTGCCGCTCAGAACCCACCACTGGGTGGATTCTGAAAATCCATTTCAACATGAGGAAAGCTCCAAAAAGAAAATATTTCCTAACAAAGGGAATATGTTTTCCCCCACTAATGAGCGTGAGGGAGCCCCAATAAACCAAGCATGGTACAGGGAGGTCTCCTTCCGAAGAAATGTATTTGAATAATGGGCTAAAATAGTGCATTTTACCACACATGTTTTTACATAAGCAGTTTTTAATTGAATGTCAGATCACTGTTAGAAAAGATTTATTTTCTTTTTACAACTTTCCCTCCCTGGTTTTCAATGGGACCCCATTAATGTTGCTTTGTTTTTTATCCTTTCCTGACTTTTTGAAGGGAAGTAAATAAAGCCTTCAGCTTCCTTTCCCTTTTGCTCATTGTTATGGGGGAACTGACTAGTCCTTCAGACTTTCGGTACTGATAAACGTGTTCTCTACTTAATTTGTGTTTTTTACCAATTGCACGCAGCACCTTACAGGGCAGTGCAATGGGGGATGCTTTGTAGCTCCTTAACTTTTTGTACTTGGGATTTTGGATTACTTGTATATGTGCCTGAAGACAAACTGGTTAAAGTAGTTATATTTGTATCCTCTTTTTTATTTCTATTGTGCACGTTTGCGTTTACTGCATCTGGCTACTAAACGTGACTATTGCCCTAAAATGGCAGTGCCACAAGATTTTCGCGTGTTCTTTGGCTATATTGTAGTTTGGCCACCTTGCAGCCCTCCCAGGTCGGGAAATCCCCTATAAGGTGTTAGAATGGATTTCTGAACTCTGGCCTGTTGGGCACATGTTTAGGAGGCCACCCTTATTATTGTGAACAGAGAGCAACTTCTGGGAGTTTAGCCAAATCAATCAATGTAGCATGGAGAGAGGCTGAGGCAAAATCTGAGGAGAGGTAAGTGGGGGCAGGGGTCCACAATGAGTCCACACAGTGAAACACCAAGGATTACACGTAGATAGGTATAAAAGTAACACATTTATTATAGATCCAGAAAACACATGAAAAATGACTACTAGCAAGTAATATTATCACATAAAACTAAAATACTATACAACATATATACAATTACTGTAGTTGGTACAGAACATTCCAATACCCCACCCTACCACCAATATCTGAAAGGAAAGGCAAATGGTTAAAGATAGCACCAACTGTCCACAGGATTTATAATCCTAACTTTAGAAGTCCAACCCTAAATTGAATGAGGCCTTGTTCACAAAGTTGTGCACGGTTTTGTAAGTCGGGGGTTGGGGGGAGTTAGGAGAGGGGTCCTGGGAATGTGGAGATGGGTCCAAAGGTTAGATAAGATAGTATTCTAGCGAATACAACTGTCCCCAGCTTTTGGAGTGCTTGCATGAACAAGCAGTGGCAAAGCCAAACGAATGTATACGTTTCAAAAGTCAGGAAAACGTTTAAAAGTGGACGGAAGGGTACAGGTAAATACAACTGTAACTCAGCCCCGTACTCTGGTTTCTCTTGGGACTTAGCAGGTCTCCATGGGGTCACAAGAGGTCGCATTTCCCGCAGTTTCTTCACGACTTTGGTACTCAGGATTTGTAGGTTTGATTGAGTCCCGGATGGTCACAGATGCTGGTGAAACGTGTTCCAGTTGAAGAATGCAGTTCACTCGGGTAAAGCCTCCTCTCAGCACACGACAGGATGTAGGAAAGCAGTTCCTGGCAATTGTCACTGTTGCAAGGCGACAGGAGAAGACATGGTTGTCGTGGTCAAAGTGAGCCCTGTATCTCGGGTTCATGGATGTTGGAACCCTGAAATTTGGCAGACGCAACCTCCGTAGGACAAGCTGACATTCCCCAAAGTTCTGAGCCAAAACACAGAACCATGACGCTCCTATCTCGGTAGCCCAACTACATAGTTGGCCAGCCCTCTGTATGGCCCAGGGACACTTCCGAAGATTTTCAATTGTCTCGGGCACCAGAAGACGCCGGGACTTGTTGTTCCCACTGGTCCAGAGGGTGGAAACACTGACCATAGTCTTCTGGCATTAGCAGCTCAACAGGGCTTCACTGGATTTACTTCAGCAAGAATTGGTCGCCAGCCTCATCAGGGATCGTCTCCGGGTCTTCCTTCTGTCTTCACACCTTCATAGGATACTTGGCCCCTCTTCTGATCTGCTGAAATGGCTGCAGGACACCTCTTTTTATCCCAAAGTTAGGTGAGTGATCAGACTCAGCCCTCTATTGGCCCGATGTGCCCCACACAAGCACACCAGAATTGGTCCAGTCAGGAACCACTGTGGGTCTCATGCAAGCATGCACACCAGACATTCAGACACCAGTATGTGGATTGGTACAAGACAGTCCCCACCCATTCCTGGAACCCCACTTCCAAGCCCTAGCCCGCGAAAAAAGACAGGCTTTTCCCAGGCAGTGCATGACCATAAGTGTATTTTCCTGACGGGTCAGGAAGAAGGCTGAAAGGCAAAATGGCCAAGGAACAAATGACAAACCTTGCGACACGGCCATTTTTGGACACTAGCCACTGTTGGTAGCCAAACGTGGTAAGCACGGTAAGGCTAACCAAAAATACAGGAAAAGTAACTGCTGCCTCCAGTTTTTCCCTTTGCACATCTTGGGTGACCAAAAAATCCCTTTTAGTGCAGTCTCGGGTTAAACAAAAGAAACCCATTTGCACTGCATTGTAAGATGCATTGTGCAATGATCAGAAGTTACCAAAAATAGTAACAGTCAAAAGACTTACGGAAACCTAGTTTCTCAGTACTGACAGCCTGAGGGACAAGTTAGTTCCCCATAACATGTGAGCAAAAGCCCAGTGAAGAAAAGCTGAAGGCTTCACTTCACTGTAAAATGTCAGGTCAAGATGAAACACAAAAACAAAAAGTGTGGGGGTACATAGACTATGGGGAGAAAGTTGCTGAAGGAGAAATGTTTCCTATATCTCGCCCCTCCCCACCCCCCATGATTAAGGACAGGGGAGAAACTAATCCATGCCTGGATGGGTTTCATGTTCAGGTCAGTTATACATTCTGGACAACCCATCAGCATGGCTGTGTTGAGCACTTAGCCTATGCTCAATGGTGAATTCAAACCCTTGGAGGCTTATGGACCACCGGAACAACGTAGGATTGTTTCCTTTCTTGTTCATTGTTAGGAAAGATTTCTCTTTACAGCACCTTTACCTCAATTTTTAGGGACCCCCCCCAAACCTTTAGCTTTATTTTTGAACCTGCTCTGCTCTTTTTGCAGTGCAGTGAAGTCTTCAGCTTCACTATGCTGGCTTTTGCTCATTTGTCATGGGGAAACGGACCTGTCCGTCAGGCTGTCAGTACTGGGAAACATTGTTTCCCTTAGTCTTGTTGCATTGTTATCACTTTTGGTAACGTTTTATCATTATACAATGCATCTTACAGTGCAGTACTCAGAGGATTTTTGGTTACTCGAGGTGTGCCTAAGGAACAAGCTGGTGGCAGCAGTTTAGTGTATTTTACATTAGCCTTACCACATTTATTTGCTTGCCCAAGTGTGGGATACATGGTGCCTTATGTATTTCCTGCGGGATCAGAGAACAGGTTGTTAGGTATACCATCTGCCGCCATCATGATCACATAAGGGGCAAAACGCTCAATGGATATTGGGGGAATGGCTCCTCAAAATTAAGCGGGCAGAGGGAGACGAGAGAGACCCACCCACCCCTGCATTGCGACCCTCAACATGCCCAATTGCTTATCATATCACCAGCAATGAAGCTTGTGGTCTTATTACCTTACCGTAGTATTGGTTCTTTTGTTCTGACATCCGGATCCAATGCTGTGTAGTGCCGGCTGTGCGTAATCTTGTGGATTGAGTGCCGCACAGCAACGGCTTTTCCCTATGGCTCAAGTGGGCGGAGCCTCGGATCGCTTCTGAAGCGCATCTCTTTCGGGGCGGACATCTTGGAAGGTCCTTGCACACATAAGGAATACCATCTATCTTTTGTAGTGCCATGTCAGTATGAGAGATCTCCAAGTTAACTATTAGTTTAATTTAGCACTGTTTTATGCCGGCTGCGCCTAATGTTGTGGATTGAGCGCTGCACAGCATCGGTTTTACTCGGTGGCCTAAGTGGGCGGGGCCTCATATCGCTTCTAAAGTGTATCTCTTTCGGGGTTGACATCTTGGGAGGTTTTTGCAGATATCAGGAATGCCATCTATCCTCTGTCCTTAGTGCCATGTCAGTGTGAGCTTTGAAAGATGTCCAAGTTAACTGTTAGTTTAACTTAGCACCGCTAAGTCATGCCACTGAATTGATTCATTGAGGCCATCAATGTGTGTGTGTGTGTGTAGCCTAAAAATCCGTTGTTGCTCCCTTTTATGGAGCATATTGGTGAAGATGCCCCCCCCCCCCGACGTGGGGGTTATTATTTCTCCAGAATAGTCAATTCGAACTTTTCTGGGTGTGGTCCATTTCTTTGAAATGTGGTATTGGCGGGGCTGACAGTTTGCCAGTTCGAATGCAAGATTTATGCTCAGTCTTTTTCTGAATTGTCTTACTGTCATGCCCATATATTGTAATTCGCATGGGCATGTGATCAGGTATATAACCCCCGGGCTATTGCAGTTGGAGAAATGCTTTTGTTGCCAGGGGTTTTCCACCCAAACTCCACACTCGTGCTCTGATGTGTCTGGGCACACATAGAGCATTGTCCACATGGGCATAGCCCACTGGTGGCCAAGTTGACCAGAGCGTTTGTTGCCCATTGCTTTCTTCGTTCTACTGGGTGTCGTTGGGAAGGGTTTGTACAAGTCTGTCTCTGATGTTTTGTCTTCGTTTGAGGGCGAAGAAAGATACAGGAAGGGGGCATGTTCCTGTGCTGAGCCGAGGCCAAAATTTCTTTCTCTCTCGTTTTATCCTATTAAATAGGAGAGAGTAACTAAAGACGACCGTATGTTGGTTCTGGCTGGAGTCTTAGGACGTTGTTGGAGGTTGATCTCTCTTGGAATATTCATGGCTCTCTTGTATGTCGAGTTGACAATTGTTTTTCCAGGTATTCCCTTTTGACCAGTTGTTTCTTCAGATTACTAGCCTGGGCCACATAATCCCCTGGTTTGATACATGTCTGTTGTATCGCAAAAATTGGCCAAACAGGAGATTGTCAGCTCGAATATGCCAGGAGGGAATTCCTATCAGTACTCTTTTTGTATACCTTGGATGTTAATTGGTCCTTCACTGGGGTGATCTGGAGATATCATTAGTTTGCTTGGTTCAAGACTAAACTTCAGATTTTGGTTTTGTCCGGTGAGCTAGCCATGGGAATGATTCTAGTTCTTCTACTGTTCCTTCAACTATCATGAAGATATCAAACAGATCATCGATATAGCGCGCCATATCATTGTGTTTTTTAAAGGGGTTAGTCATTGGATATATGTGCTCCTGTTCAAATTGGTGCACATACAGGTTGGCCAGGCTGGGAGCAAAAGTGGCCCCCTTCGCCATCTGCAAGATGTGTTCGTAAAAGGTCTCTTTGTGTAGGAAAACGTTTCTTACCTTCCTTTGCAGGGTTTATGTATTTTGCCCTACTCCAGTGAAAGTGTATGTGTATGTATATATATTTCTGAGGCTTGTGGAATCTGCTTAGATCACATGCTGTGCATAGGCCGACATCTAGACAGATTTGGCGAACGAGTCCCTCCCTCCCTCCTTGCTTGTTCAGGTAGAATATGGCTGTCGTGCTGTTCGTCCGGATCTGCACCGACGGGTTCAATAGGTGGGGCTCAAACGCTTGAAGTGCTCTGAAAACTGCCAGAAGCTCTAGCACATATATATATTTCTGAGGCTTGTGGAATCTGCTTAGATCACATGCTGTGCATAGGCCGACATCTAGTGGAAGCTGCGGAGTATTACAGTTTGTTTTTCGAAAGTCGAAAATGGGCGTCGACACAGGCGTGCCAGTAATACTATCCCTAGTGTGACGTCCACTGTACCCAAGATCCCTCACGCGTGTAGGATCCTCAGATTGTTTTTTTCCGCCATACTGGTCGGAAGCATCTTGCGGAGTTCCCTGGCCTTAGCCATACTTTTGCTGTTATTATAATTTTAATTCTTATTCATTCCCTTCCCCACCCCAACGTCGACCCTCAACCTCGACGACGGCTGGAGAAGTCATCGACCGTCGACTGCTGCACGACGGATCTGGGCCTCGGTAGGCCGCTGGCCTCGGCCCGGGCCTAGTAGGCCGCTGGCCTCGGCCCTTACAAGTAGGGAGAGTGGGGAGTGGTACATACTCTTCACTCTTGATATATAGTTACATTTATATATATTCCTACACTTAGCAGCCCGCTGCCTTAAGGTGCGTATGGAGGGTACCCCTTTTCAATTCTGCCCCAAGTGCAATCGCAAATACCCTTGGGTCGACAGGCACGCCACGTGCAATCTCTGCTTGCCGAGGGATCACCCCGAAGCGAACTGCAGAGCGTGTAGTAGGTTTAAACCTAAGACACTTAAGGACCGTTCGACAAAGCGTTGGGCCCACCACGCCAGGCAGGAGGCCATGGCAGCGGAGGGCGCCTTCAGCGATGGCAGCGACGCCGTACTTTCGGACGGCGAGGGCATTACGGCGTCGAAAGACAGCCGACGAGCGCAGGTCCCCGACCTCGGAAGGTCGTCCGGCAAGGCGGCTATGGGGAAGACCCCCGGCGACGCAAGCGCTACACACCTAACACACACTAAACACACTAAGACCAACCGGACCTCGACGACGTCGACTTCCCGGAAAGAGGCACAAAAAGAACGGTCCGACTCGGTGTCCTCTGGGCGCTCTCGATCGAGATCGCCTCACGACGCAAGGCAATCATCCACTCTTGCCAAGAGTGCCTCGCTACACACACTAACGGAAGTTCGATCGTCGGGAGACGAAGACGACTTCCACCCCCAGGCCGCGCTCCAAGATACCGAGACCGCGGTTAACACCAGTGAGGCCCCACGCCCGAAGCACACAGATACCTTTCCAGACCCTCGATGCCAGGCGTCGAAAGTCTCTGGGGCCCCCAAGGGACAGGGAAAACATTTTTCCACGCACGGAGAAGGGGGGAAACAGCGGAAAGCACAGCCTTACACCCCTGTAAAGCCTAAGCAGACAAGCAAACACAAGTCTACCCTTGAAAATAAATCACCTGCTAAAGTAATACCCTGTTCCAGGGAATGGTCCAGTGAAGACATAGACAGGGTTATGTCTAGGATGTCTTCCTTGGCTGATTTTTATGATAAGAACCCAAAACACTTTCTTTCATATAACCCTCAAGGGGCCACACCCTCAGGCTCCTCCGATCCTATCCCGCTAAGTAAAAAGCCCCGGGTCGAAAGACCTGAACCCTTCGAGGTTCAGCCTTACTCCACTCCATATTCTACTCCACTCCCCAGTTATCAGGGACAAGTTTTCCCTGAAGAGGACCAGGAGTTTGCAATTATGGAAGAACAAACCGGGACAGATTACTATGCAGAGGATGAGGACCTGGAGGAGGGAGAAGATGAGCAGGAAATTTACAGAGTAGATTCCCCAGTACAAAGCGAAGCCCCTGTTACTGACTCTCCAGTTGATAACCAGCCCCTCCTTAACGAGGTTCTCGCTCGAGCAGCGGAACACTTCCACATCGACACCCACGGTGTACAGGAGGAAAGGGACTTCGCGGAGGAGTTTGTAGGAGAGAGAAGACCGGTCGCTCAGACCATCCCTATCCTCAAATCCATCCAACGAAGAATAGATCCTTCCCTGGTGAATCCTAACCTCACCAGAGCTGTCAACCCCAGAATTGAAAAGATTTTCCGGGCAGCCCAGTCTGACCCTCTGTATATAAAGGGACATCTTAAACCAGATTCCCTAGTGGTGACCAACACTAGAAAGAGGGCTGGCACGCCCTTATCTTCATCAGAAGCTCCTCCCGACAAGGAGAGCAAAAAACTTTACGGGTTTGGCAGAAAGGTAGCCTCAACGTCCGCCTACCAAGCAAGGATTGCGAATTCCACCACCCTGTTGGCTAGTTACAATTGCCATCAATGGGAAGAAGTCGCGGCGCTCATTGCCTCTGCTCCAGAACCGTTAAAGGGCCAGCTGGCTCGGATCTCGGCAGAGGGGAGAGCCGTGTCTGGTTGCATTTTAAAAGCAACTTTCGACGCCGCTGACAACGCAGGGAGATTGATAGCAGAAGGTACTGTTATCAAGAGACATGCGTGGTTACGGCAGTCGGGATTCAAGACAGAAACCCAGGCTTCTTTAATAGACAAGCCAGTGGAACCCGACCTATTGTTTGGGAAAGCGGTCGAAGACGCACTTAAAAATGCCAAAGATGAATATGAGACTCTCAAATCCCTTGGCCAGCTTACCAACAAACCCCCTAACCAGAGGGGGAACAATAATTTTCGTCGCCCACGCGGCCAAAATTCACAAAGAGGCAACTATGCCCAGGGACAAGGTACACAATGGAATAACAACCAGCAGTCTACCCAGAGTTACGGCAGGGGTAACAAGAGAGGTCGTGGAAGAGGCAGAGGCAGCCCCAACAAGGGCGGTGGCACGCCTCCACCAAAACAGTGACGCTCAGTTCAGGGTCCCTTGCCACGCAACCCCAGTAGGGGGACGCATTTCCACCTTCACCCAGGCTTGGGAAGGGATCACCTCAGACAGATGGGTGCTGTCAACAGTATCCGCAGGATATTGTATAGAACTACTGCAGCGTCCCCGGAATCATCCTCCACGACAAAGAGTGCACTCCCTAGAGCATCAAAGGATCCTTCTCGAGGAGATCGCCATTCTGCTAGAAAAGGACGCGATAGAACTCGTCCCAGGACACCAGGTAAACAAGGGTATCTATTCAACTTACTTCCTTGTGCCAAAGAAAGATTTGACAATGCGCCCAGTATTGGACTTACGGCCTGCCAACAAATATGTCAAGCCCCAAAAATTCCGTATGACCACGCTACAAGATGTAATCCCCCTCCTAAAAAAGGGGGATTACATGGCAACCTTGGATATGAAAGATGCTTATTTTCATATTTCCATGCTCCCAGCGCACAAAAAGTACTTGCGCTTCAAGGTGGACAGTCGCCACTACCAATTCAAGGTACTGCCCTTCGGGATAGCTTCAGCACCAAGGGTATTCACCAAGGTACTGGCGGTGGCGGCTGCACACCTACGCAGGGAAGCAATCCCGGTGTACCCTTATCTGGACGACTGGCTCATAACGGGGGAAACCCCAGGAATTTGCAGGTCAAACATTCAGAGGACTATCGACCTCCTCCACGAATTAGGCTTCTCCATCAACGAGAAAAAGTCAAGTCTGGTGCCAAGCACCTCAAAACAGTTTCTAGGAGCTATCCTAGATACTCAGAAAGGATTGACCTTCCCTTCGGAAGAGAGAATTCGGAATATACTTCTGCAAATTCCGCATTATCAGTCAGGTCAACAGATAACAGTACGCAAAGCTATGCGGTTACTGGGCATGATGGCGTCATGCATTTACCTGGTCCCCCACGCGCGTCTGCGCATGCGTCCCATGCAGGAATGGTTGGCGAAACAGTGGTCTCAGGCAAGTGGTCATTGGGACGATCTAGTGGTCGTTTCGCCAACACTCGTACAGAGCCTACACTGGTGGACAAGAGAGAATCTCGCAAAGGGGAAACCCTTTTACGATCCCGAAGTACAAGCCGTGGTGACTACAGATGCATGCCTGACTGGGTGGGGAGCTCACCATCTCCACCACACAGCTCAGGGTCTCTGGTCTCACTCAGTAGCCAAGAACCACATCAATCTGCTAGAGCTTCTGGCAGTATTCCGAGCGCTAAGGGCGTTCGAGCCCCATCTACTAAACTTGTCGGTGCAGATCAGGACGGACAGCACGACAGCCATGTTCTATCTGAACAAGCAAGGGGGGACTCGTTCGCCAAATCTGTCCAAGCTTGCCCAGAAAATATGGATATGGGCACTCAGACGGAACATCTTCCTGTCATCGCAACATGTTCCAGGGGAGCTCAATTCCCTAGCGGATGCTCTAAGCAGAGACTCCCTCCCAGAAGAACACGAATGGGTCCTTCACAGAGACGTAGTAAGAAATCTCTTCTCTCAGTGGGGTTTCCCCACTATAGACCTATTCGCCACAAGCGAAAACAAACAATGCCCAGGATTTGCATCCAGGTTCCCCCAGCCGGACTCCCAAGGGAATGCCCTGTGGATGAACTGGTCAGGGATGTTTGCGTACGCTTTTCCACCAACTCCTCTCATCAGGAAGGTGGTGTACAAGATGAACAAGGAATCTATGACGCTCATCCTAGTTGCTCCCATGTGGGCGAGACAACCATGGTTTCCACACCTACGCAAGATGGCGGTGTGCGAACCCATCAGACTCCCAGCCTGGTACAACCTACTGTCCCAGCAACAGGGTCAAACAGTGCATCAGGAACCCAACTCTATGAACCTAGCAGCATGGCTCCTGAAGTCATAGAGTTTGGACATCTCAAATTACCACAGAGGTGTATGGACATTCTAAAGGAGTCCAGGAAACCAAATACAAGGCACTGTTACTTTGATAAGTGGAAAAGATTCGTTATCTGGTGCCAGAATAAACAAATCAACCCGGTTGATTGCACTCCTTCCAACGTTGTGACATACATGCTCCACCTGCTGGATGCAGGGTTGGTTTTTAACTCGCTGAAAGTACACCTGGCAGCCCTCTCGGCTTACACCACATCCCATAACAAGGTCTCGTGGTGGAAAGTACCAGTGGTTAAAGCCTTCATGGAAGGAGTAAAGAGACTTCACCCTCCTATTTCGAACCCACCGCCAGGATGGGACCTCAACGTGGTGCTAGCTAAGCTCATGGGACCCCCATTCGAACCCATGCATAAAAGTAGTCTCAAACACCTGACTTATAAAACGGCCTTCTTAGTAGCCATTACCTCCATAAGAAGGGTCAGTGAAATTCAGGCTCTGTCAGTGCAGGATCCTTTCTTTACTATCCACAAGGACAAACTGGTTTTACGCACACACCCTAGGTTCTCACCTAAATTCATATCCAAGTTCCATGTAAACCAGTCCATCGAGCTTCCGGCTTTCTTCCAGAACCCGCAAAGCTCGGCTGAGGTGAAACTACACACCCTAGATGTGCGTAGGGCGGTCCTATACTATGTAAATAAAACCAGACCGCTAAGGAAAACAGATCAACTGTTTGTCTCCGTAGCTACAGGCAGAGAGGGGGATCGCGTCTCTAAGGGCGCTATCTCGAAGTGGATTATCAACTGTATACAGCTGTGTTACTCTCTTTCTGACAAGACTCTGCCTTTTACGCCAAGGGCCCACTCTACTAGAGGCATTGGTGCCACTCTGGCTTTCATTGCAAATGTTCCCCTCGACACCATTTGCAAAGCGGCTACTTGGAGCTCTATTCACACTTTTACTCAGCATTACTGCATTGACACTCATTCCAAGACAGATACACAAGTGGGACAAGCGGTTCTAAGACACCTGTTTGCTCATGACCCTTCTCACATCCCACCTCCTTCTTCTGGTACTGCTCGCTAATCTATGCACAGCATGTGATCTAAGCAGATTCCACAAGCCTCAGAAGGGATACATTACTCACCGTAATCGTATTTCTGATGCTTGTATCTGCTTAGATTCACATGCGACCCACCCTTCCTCCCCTCCGAGAGAAGGCGCATGATTGCTTGTAGTCTTACCTTTTCTGTCTATCTGCTTGGATTATCTGTACTCACGCTACTCCTCATGCTTCCTCATGTCAGAAAAAATACAATCTGAGGATCCTACACGCGTGAGGGATCTTGGGTACAGTGGACGTCACACTAGGGATAGTATTACTGGCACGCCTGTGTCGACGCCCATTTTCGACTTTCGAAAAACAAACTGTAATACTCCGCAGCTTCCACTAGATGTCGGCCTATGCACAGCATGTGAATCTAAGCAGATACAAGCATCAGAAATACGATTACGGTGAGTAATGTATCCCATATATATATATATATATATATATATATATATATATATATATATATAATCTTGTGTGATAATATTTTCCTAGTTTTATATGGCTACAAATAAAGAAGTATTTTTAGAACAGGCCTTGCAAATTATAAAAAATCCAACTAGACCTGCAGGGTGAGTTCCTTAGTTTACATTCTCGACCTAAGAGAAATGCATTCGCTCCAAGATGACTGGTGACAAAATATTTACTAGTGCTTTTTTTTAAATGGTGCATGTCTCCATAAGCATTCTTCATATTTGGTGCAATACTGCCAAGCATGCAGTGAAACTTGAATTTGCATGTTTCTGCAAACAAACTGTGTTTGCAGTAACTGCAAAATATGTTTCTAACATCCCCATACTCGCCAGCAAGGTCGAGTATCCTGCAAATGGTTCTCGCCCTTCATAAAAACTACTTGCCAACGCTAGTGGGCTAGTAGGTTTTGATAACCCTATACAACTGAATGTCTAAGTGTGTTCCTTGACTTTTCACTGTGTTCTCATTGAGGACCCTTACAGGCTTATCACCTCTAGAGACATAGCCTTGACCGCTCGCCTTGCAGCCTTGAACTGGTTTGGCTATAGCTCCCAGAGTTGTCCCCGTCACTAAACTAGGTTGGCCTTCTATACATCTGTCCACCAGGCCAGAGTATAGAAAATCAGTCCTAACATTCATCAACTACTTTAAAGGCCTATGGTCAGTCTGCACAAGGAAGTGAGTCCCATAGAGGTAGGGCCTCAACTGTCTAAGGCTCCACAAAATAGAAAAACATTATTTCTACACAGCAGACCACCTGAGCTCTTGGTCCTCAAGCTGCCAGATGATAAAACAGATATGATGTTCCCTGCCTTTCTCATCTAGCTGTGATTGTACTGTCTGAACACTGAATTGTCTCTTACATTCCAAGGCACTGAGGACAGGGGCTTGTCAAAGGGAATCCTTGAAGCCTTTGAAGGCCTTCTAACACTTGTCACTCCAAGATACCCTCTTGCTCTTCTTAGGAGTTGAGAGCAGTCAGAGGGGCAGCTGTGATGCATAGTCTGCCATGAAATGTTGCTAGTACCAAGTGAGGCCTAGAAAAGCTCTCAGATGGGTTTTGGTGGTGGGGGTGCCCAGTCCTATACAACTTGTACTTTACTGGGAAGAGGCTGCATCTTGGCCCCACCAACATCATGCCCAAGGTAGACCTTTTAACCGTGACCAATTTGAAAACTTTTTACCTTTTTGGTCAGGTGAGCCTTCTGAAGAGCCTGCAACACAATTCCCAGGTGTTTCACAGGTTCCTCCCAAGTGGGGCTGAAGACTGCTATATCATCCACATATGCGAGGCAAAAATCACCTAACCCTTTCAGAACATGATTAAAGAGCCTCTGAAATGTGGCAGGTGTACTCTTCAATCCGAAAGCCATTACCCTGAAATGGTAAACACCTTCTGGTGCTGAAAATGCTATCTTCTTGCCATTTTCTGTCAGGGATATTTGCCAATGCCCTGCAGTGAGATCAAAGGTGCTGAGGCACTTGGAAGCAACCAGCTTGTCAACTAACTCATTTGTCCATGGTAGGGGGTGAGCATCCGTCTTGGTGGCAGCATTCAGAGCTCTATAGTCTGTGCAGAATATCAAATCAGATGAACAAGAACCACAGGACTGGACCAAGGACTGCTAGAGGGCTCAATCACCCCATGATCCAACATCTTATTGACCTCAGACATTATGTGGGATGTTACTCTATCTGACATTCTATAACTCCTACTTTTGATATGCACACTATCTCCAGTGTCAAGGTCATGTTTGCACCAAGGTGTCAAACCTGGAGTAAGTGGGAACATGGGGAAAAATTGCTGAAGGAAAATGTTCACCTCGCCCTTCAGCTTAGGTCAGTTGAGGGGACAATTTGACACCCTCAGTGGAGCCATCTGAAGGACTGCACTAGAACAGGTCATGAAGAGATTCAGATTCCTCCTCCTCCCTATCTGAAGCCAAAAGCAGAGCAGCCATTTCCACTTGAGGGATAAGCGCCTTCAGTCTATTTGTGTTAAACACTTTGGAGCCTGGCCAGGTCTTGTGAGACAGGGATGGTATCAAGAGATGACACAGACAACAGATTTCTATAATATTCTATTTAATTTTTATAAAGCGCTAAATCACCTGCAGGCCTCAGAGCGCTGAGTAGCATCTTTATTAAGTAGAATCTTTACTAAGTATCAGGATGGAGCAAAGCCTAACTTGCCCTATTACTACTGTGGGATTTTCCCTACCTAAGGAAACTAAGGAAAGTGCATGTCCGCAAGTCCAAATCAAAAGTCTGTGTCAAAACATATGCTTGCCCAGGACTCTGGTTTGAATACACAATGTTCAACTGGGTTCACACTGTTCCAATAGGAGCTCTGGGTTCCCATCCCCAAGCTCGAAATACTGGTTCATAAAAATAGTCTCACAATGTCCAATAGCAGTTTAGGGTTCCTTTCCCCAAGCTTGAATCACTGATGCACAAAACTGTTCCATAATATTCAGCTCCTTCTTGCTTTTAAGGTTGCTTTAATAATTCTCCTGGATTTGTTGGGGCTCCCTGTTCTAGGTGCAGTTGACAGACTGCACAGTCCACCCACTACAGTTTGTACGAGCAGTTTCCATTGCCCAGGCTTTCTGGCATCTTTACTTGTTTTTTTTTTGGCTGTTAGCTATTAGTTTAAAGACTCAATAGTTCAAGGATTGGTTGTCTACCTTCTTTGGCATCTCTTTTACTGTCTTGCCCAATTACCACTTTGTTGGCACTCATAACCTTTTCTTCTATTTGTTAAATTTTATCTTCCATTTAGACATTTTGCTCACACTTCATTGCTCCTCCTCCTCTGCTGCTCACAAACAGCTTTCATAATGTGTTTTTCTTAGCACTGACACCTCTTGTTACTTTCAAATTGTCTTTAATTGTTCAGAGACCTTTGAAAACATATACATTTCTCATACGTGACCACTCTGATATGTAGTTTCTAGACAATCCGTTGTTAGCATTGCATTTGTTTGTTTCTTCATTATGCTTTATTCTAAGACTTTCGAGAATGTACCGGCTGCACACGACCACTCTGATAGAATTTAGCTCAGCAAGTTCCATGTGCACGCCGGGTTTCTTGCATGCTCTGAAACTCACCATTCACGTTGCTATTTCCTTCAGTTTTTTCGGTCACTGAACTTCTTACACTTGATGTCAGGGTCTCAACCCCTACCCCTCAGACACTCCTTGGTTGGTTTCTCCACTCAGGGGAACGAGCACTGTACGGCCATAACAAAGGAACCGGAACGCTGCACGGCTCCCTTCTCCCACTTCACTGGCTCCTTGGAGAAACGGCTTCCACACTCCACTTCACCTTTCAGTCCTTCAGTGTCTCTGCGTTCCGTTCTCCATTGGTGTATCACGGGTTGGGCTAGCCTTCCCGCTGCTCGCTCTCCCAGCTTACTTGTGATCCACCTTTCATACACCCGAGCCCTATCAAGGGGTTTCAGGTGTGATTCCTTGGTCTGGTTTGACTGACTCCATTTAGACCAATTCAATTAGATCTCCATTGCCTGACTTTCGACCTTGTATTCTTCAAGATCCAAGGAGGATGTCTCGGGTGGATAGCTCAGTGGCAACGTGCTCTCCTTGGAAGCAAGACGACACGGACCAACACAGGTTTGATCCCCGGGTCCGTGCTTAGAAACCTCTGGGTATTAACTGCGTTATAAATAACCTATCGTATCATATCATATCCCTCTTCTTTGTCCCAGTACTATAGTGGTGTTACCTATAGGAAGTATGCATGACTCCTTGAGGCTTCTTCCTCTTCTCAGTACTTTGTGTGAATTCATGGGGTAGAATAGGGCATGAATGCTGGTAACCTATAAAAGTTGAGGTTAGGGTAGGTCAGTGTTCGATAAGGGGGATACCATGTCTCACCCTCCGACGCCCTCTCCCCAACGACCCTCCACTCAGGTGATCCTCTCTCGCTTGTCCGCCCCAAAAGTGATGACCCATCCCAGGCCACCCGAGCAGAAGTTCCCCGGGGAATAGTCGTGAGAGTGCCTTCAGGTTTCTCAGTCTCCCAAGGCCCACCATAACAAAGCTCCCACTTATTTGAACAAAGCCATTGCCAAAAAAGAAGCTACCAGATCCCTAAGATCTAATAACCAACTCCTACTAGAATTGCCCTGTTTCAAGAACACAGAGCAGGAAGGAGCAGTTTCCAACATCTAGCTCCCAAACATTGGAACACCACCCCGCTCAACATCAAAAAAGAGGAAACCCTATCTGGCTTCAAAAAACTGTTAAAAACTTGGCTATGTAACCAAATTGACATAACAGATGCCACACTTACTGTCCACAACTTCCTTGCCTACGTTGCTGGCTTCTTTCCTTTTTACTATTGTAAATAACCTATGTTTTTGTTGTTTAATGTACTTTAAATGAAACTATATTTGTCAATTGGCTTTCAACAATCGGATCTGTAACCTGGGCGTATAATAAATGTAATAAATAAATAAATAGTTCACCTCGCCAAGTTCCCCCACTACTTTGTAAGATGTGACGGCATCATTAAGCAAGACACAAACAAGTATCAAAATAAGATACTTCATTAAATCAAATATCAGGATGGTAGAAGGCCTTACTTGCCCTATGCTAAGGTGGGATTTCCCTACCTGAATAAAGTTGAAGAAAGTCTGTGTCAAAGAGTTCAACTTAAAATTCTGTCTGTGTCCAAAACCTATACTTGCCCTCACAACTAAAGCTAAACAGTGTGTAGGGATGCCAATAATAAGATAAATAGTGGTCAACTCAAAGTTCTGAGCTTCTTATAACTCCCAGCTCTCTTTCACCTCCCCTTCCCCAAGGGTAAGAAAGTTTCTCAAAAAGTCTCAAGATTATCTCTCTTAATTTCAACGTGATACAGTTTGCAACGATCCTCTGGGATCCCTTCACCAAGTTGCTAGCAATACAGTTAAAAAACAAAAGATCTTGAGACTCAGTTCTCAGGACCACATGTGCAGTTTCTCAAGTCTCAGGGTTCCCTTCCCCAAGACTTTATCTTCACCATTTAGACATGCTTCGGTCCCTTCAAAAGGTTTCATACACCTCAGGGTCCACTTGACCCTCCTTCTGGTTTGTATCACCAGTTCACTTACAGTGCTTTCATTGGTTTGTTTCACAATGTCTTTGGTTTTCAACATTCTGAGGTCACTGGTCTAGGCGCAGTTGTCCGACCACACGATCCACCCATCACAGGTCACGCAAACCAGGATCCCTGGGCTCTTCAGCCCACCCAGGTCCCTTGGCACTGGCTCCCATGCACAAAATCACTTTCGCTTAGTTAACAGCCACTTGGCTTTATGGGCTGCTTTACACTCCTCCAGCTTCCCTTTGTCAGCCTTGTGGCTCTGCCATCACGTGTTGCACACCTCGTTCCAGTCTTGCCTTTCCACACTACATTCCCTAATACAATTTAACTTTGGGCGAGGAGGAGTTTGTTCATACCCCACCTTTTATGGCATTCTCTCACACTTGCGCCCTTTTCTGTCATTCACGTTCACATGGGCACTTGTGCGCTTCTCTGTTTGCTTTGCCCATAAGGTTTTATTCCATTCAATGTTTAATGTTTAGGTTCAAGATGTCATTCAATTCGTTGTTCAATTTGTTCAGTATTCAAAATGTCAGTGGTTTTGTTTAATTTGAAGTTCAGTTCGGTATTCAATATGCATTTGTTTTGCTTAATTTAAAGTGTCTACTCAATTTGGCATTCATTATGCATATGTTTTACTTAATTGCGCGGACTGTTACTTCCTTTCGGTCCAATAGGAACACCCCGGTGCTCGTGTATTTTCCCCAATACTCACCGGCTTCAGGCGTCACCTCTCCACGGCTCCCACTGCTTCCTCTCAAATCTGAAGCCAGAAAGTTCACTGCTACGAGCCCAGCTAGTCTTCCGGGTGTTTCCCTCAGCAAGCCGGCTACCCGAATACTTCTTCACAGATGCCGGCAGCGTCCTCTCTTCTCTTGGCTTTCTCGCAGCTTCTGCTCCCTGCTCTCTACTACGGAGGCTCCCAGACCTGCGGCACTTGCTCTGAGTCCTGCAAGTCCTCCGGGATATGTGCCAGCGTCCTGGCTCCTTCTCCGGCCCCAACACGACTGCCTCCTCTCGACCAGGCTCCCCTGCTGGTCTCTTCCCCCACAGGCTTCCTTGTTGCTTGGTGTTCTCTGCCTCTCATTTTATACACCTGCAACCAATTAACAGGTTGCAGGTGTGCTCTCTCAATTGGGTATGACTTTGATTAATGGGATTGGCCTGACTCTTACAACACTCTGCAGGTATCGCCTTCGTCACAGTACTGGAGTGGTGAATTGGTGCGTGTACTACTTAGTTGCCTCTTCCTCATCCCAGTACTATAAAGTATCACATGTGGGGACATGAAGGGAAAATGTTTATAGTAACCCATAAAGGTTGGGGAAGGGTTAGGTTGGTCCACAACAGGAAAAGGGGGATACCATGTCCCGTCTGTCTCACCTGTGGGTACCCCAATCCCCAAGGACTCTCCACCCAAGTGTTACTCCCTCTTCTCCTCCCCCAGGTTCGGGATCCTTGAGCGATGGCCTTTTCCTGGATACCTGAGCAAATGATTCAAGGGAAGTAAAAGTGAGAATACCTTCAGGTTTCTCACAAAGTGCCTGACCATTTCTCCTGCAAAGCTCTAGGCCCTATAAGATTCATGATTAGGATCTCAAGAGCTCCAATTACGCATTTGAGAGTTCGGTTGAATCTCTGAACTAAGCCAGTTGTCTGTGGATGATACGCTGATAAAAACTAGACTCCACATTCCTTCCCCATGACGTGCATGTACTTGGACATAAAGTTGCTGCCTCTGTCAGACACAACCTCCTTAGTGAATCCAGCCATAGTAAAGATGCCAAGCAATGCTCTAGCAACTGACTTGACAGTTACTGTCTTCAGTGGGATTGCCTCAGTATATCTGGTAGAATGATCAGGTTCTACCAGAATAAACCTGCCGCCTGAGGATGTAGAAGGGACAAGGGGACCAACAACATCAATTCCTACCCTCTTAAAGGAAGTACCCACTAAAGGTAAGGGTACTAATGGAGCCTGAATTTTTGCACCACTTTTACCAGAAATCTGGCAAGTGACATAACTCCTGCAATGGCTTTCTACCTGGGCTCCCATCGTAGGCCAATAGAAGTGCATGGATAACCTCTCCTTCATCTTCTTGATCCCAAGATGAACTGCAAGGGGTACGTCATGCACCAGTTGCAGGAGGAAGGGTCATACCTGAAGGGAGGCCACCAACCTCCTATGGTCTCACTGTACAGGAGCCCACCTTCCCAATAACGTCTGTGTTTCCCAGGAGGTTCACCCTCAAAATGGGAACAGGCCTGTGTCCTGAGGCCTTCCCAAGATTTGCACTCATGTTGGCCCTTTTTGATTTGACTCCTGTTAGGGAGATGTATCCTTTTTATGCCAAATCCCCTCTACCCGTGAGACCCCAAGCACTTTTTTCTGGACTCCTGGATCTTTGTCTGTTCTCCTGAACGAGTGGTACCTTTCCACGCCCCTCATTCATTCTTTTGCTCGGAGTATGGGAACCCTTGTTCATTAAGTTTTTACTTTATTTTATGGCGTTAAGCTTTCCTCTACATTTCCATAAAGGCAGTGAGCCAGAATGGTGTAGCCTACTGATCAACCATGCACTTTTATCAGCCTCACCCACTTTGTTTACCTCACAGGCATACTCAAAGGTTGTCAGCCAATCCATGATGCCCTTCTTCCCATCATATACACTGAGCAGATAGGAACCATGGGATGAGAAGAAGGTCCAGAACAGGTCCCAGACCCTCTGGAAGAGCTATGTGAAGCTTGTATCCTGGCAAGTTCCAACTGATCTCTACCTTTCTGCTTCTTCACCCTCTCAAAACCAAGCTTAGCCATGTTAAACACAAGCTCTTTTTGCCCTAGCCTAAGTTTCTCCTTGTTTAACTCCCACAAGGCCTCATCTTCTGAAGTGGTAACAGAAGCATTTAGAGAGAGAATCATATCATCCTCCTCCCCCTCCCTCTCAGTGGTGGCAGTAACAGTAATACCATTACTGCTACTGGGAGCAGCCCATTTCCTCCTAGATCACCATTGGAAGGTAAAGGCGCAATCCTACTTTCCTGTTGATCCAGAATTCTCTGTATTAAATCTGCTTTTTTGCCAGATGTTGGAAGCCCTCTTTCAACACACAATTTCTTAGTGATCAACCTTAGAAGCATTTTAAGTAGATGTAGTGACAGTATTCTAAGTACAGTAGGTGATTGTTATATTACCACACAAATCAAATCTCAGTATTCGGTGTAAATATAATCCAGGCACAATACTAGTGGACAACACTGGGGTTACCTAGACCTTATCCTCACCGCTGTACAACAATTTGTTAGAATGGATTTCTAAACTCTGGCCTGGTGGACAGATGTTTAGAAGGCCACGCTTATTATTGTTCAACAGCAAGCAACTTCTGGGAGTTGAGCCAAACCAATCAAGGTAGCATGGAGAGAGGCCAAGGCTAAGAGAGGTCAGTGGGATCAGGGGTCCACACAATGAAGCACCCAGGATTACACTTAGACAGTTATTAAAGTAACTTCGAATGGATTGTGTCCTCCAGCTCATTCCACATTTTTGACATGTAATGTCCACAGCTGTGCACTTCGGAATCTTTTTTGGCAGAGGGCGTCCTGCGTCAATGGCATCGGGTCCATGTCTCTCGAGGGCCTCCGTCGAGATGACAACATCACAAGATGTTATAAATAGGACATACGGCGCCCGCAGCCTCAGTTCTGTTTTTTCCGTGAAGGTGTTAACTTTGTGAGACTCAGCACGCCTCGTGTGTTTTCTTCATTGAAGATGTCTTTCTCTTCGACCCCTCCGACTCCGTGGTCAGGTTTCAAGACCTGCCGGGACTGCAAGTCTTAAGATGTCATTCACCGACCCCCACCGCATTTGTTTGTGGTGCCTCGGCGAGTCGCACGACACTGTCGACTGCTCGAAATGCCAGTCGCTGACTGCAAAGGCCTTTCAGGAGCGGACGGGGAAGCTCCAGGTAGGTAAGGGCTTGAAGCCTGTTAAGTCTCGGACTTCCAAGTCCAAGGGGGTTACCACCGATGACTTGAGGATGGTGCCTCAAGGAAGGTTACGTGCCCAATGAAGTCCTCGATTCCGGAGGAATGGTCACCGTTCAAGAAATCTATGATGACGATTTTTCAATAGCAAGACACTAGTCCGGTTGCGCCTTCTGACGAAGCCGGCCTGGATCGGTCTTGTTCCGTGGCTCGCACGCCTTCGGGCTCGGGTTCGCGACGCGACACTCATCAGGAGCTGTCGAGGTGCCATACGGACAAGGAATCGAAGGGTCGCAAGAGATGTGTCTCTAAGTCTCGGTCCTCATCCCCAGCGAGACCGCAGCAACCTATTGAGGGCTCGGGGCCAGCATCGACTCGTTCAGCGTAGTGTCTGTCCGATTCGGACATCGACACCTTGCTGTCGTATCAGCCCACGGCGCCGTCGGCATTTATGTTGACGCCGAAGCCTTCGGCAATCCCGACATCGAGTTTGTCGACGCTCTCCATGTCGAAGCCTTCAGCGCTATCGGCGCCTTTGGGAATTTTTTCTCAAAATTTGCTGTTGGAGTACTCAGACATTGTGGATCCTCCAAGAAAGGCTACATCGAAGTCGGTGAGGCCAGTTTTGGCCTCCAAGCTCTTTCAACCCCCTATGGATGATATTTTTGAAGAGGAGGAAAGGTGTGAGGTTGAGGAACCTGGTGACCTTGATGATGCTCCAATTTTTTTTTCTGGGGACAGTCAGTTGGAGGAGTTGAGACAGACCCTCCATGATGCAAGTGGACTGGACACTTCCCCGGAAGTGGAGTTTGGTAAGCTGAGCATGGGGCTCATGCAGTCTCTTCTTATAGGAGACTCATAGCACCAGTCTCGGAGTATCTGGGCTGGTCTAGTCCTCCAGAAGACTTTGTGCAAGATGATCTGACGGGCAGTTTTGCCATTTCATTCTACCTTGCAGAAAAGGGTGGCAGCTGCTTGGCAGTCCCCGGAATCTCTTCTGGCTGTGAATAAAAATCTAACTAAGAAATACCGCCCTTCTGTTAGCAACCCCAGCTATTTGTCTACTCACCCCACTCCTGAGAGTTTGGTGGTTCAGGCAGCTACGGCCACCTCGAGGCATGCAGTGTACCCTACCATCCCTCCGGATAGGGATGACAAGGGCTTCGACGGTTTCGCCCGGAAGGTATTTTCTGTTGGGAGCATGGCCTTGAAATCGGCCAACTCCATGTGTGCCTTGGCAAGGTTTTCACACACTCTGTGGAATTGTGTTTCCTTGGCGGCTGAGCATATTCCCCAGGGGGAAGAAAGGGATGGTTTCCTTGCTCTCGTGCAAGATGGCAAGGATGCTATGTGTGAATCCCTTCAGTCGGGTTTGGATACGGCCCAAAGGGTTAGCTGATCCATGGCTGCGAGCACTGTGATATGCAGATTTGCGTGGTTGCGTAAATTGGGGTTTGCTCCGGATGTGCAGGCCCGTAATCTCAACATGCCCTTTGATGGCGCACATTTATTTGGCAGCAAGGCTGACGAGAGCCTTGAGAGGTTTCAGACTTCAAAAGCTGCGGCAAAGTCTTAGAGCGCCGCGGTGCGTCAACCTCCCAGCAGTGGAGGGGAGGTTCCTTTCGGTACTACTCATCTGGTAGTACGAGAGGGGCCACCAGTCAAAGGGGCAAGCGGAAAGGTACCCGTGGTGGACGGGGAAATCGTGGTGCCAGAGCCGCTCAGGCAGCTGCCTCTTTCCCTTCAGGCACTGCCGCAGCCGCTTCCAAACAGTCATGAGGCCATGTCCCATGGTTTGCCGGTTGGGGGCAGACTGTCTCAGCATCTCGAAGAGTGGCTGGCCATTACTTCAAATGCGTGGGTGTTGGATACCATAGCCCACGACTACTGTCTTCCCTTCCTTCAGCAGCCTCATGACAATCCACCGGGGAAACTCTTTGAAGCTTCCGGATCCACTCCTTGCCCAGGAAATCTTGTCCCTGTTGGAGAAAGGCGCTATAGAATTGATGCCTGTAGCGGAGAGGAACAAGGGATGGTATTCCCCTTATTTTTCGATCCCAAAGACTGCGGTTTGAGACCCATCATGGACTTGCGTTGATTGAACAAACTCGTACGGAAGGACAAGTTCAAGATGGTCACTCTTTCTCAAGTCCTCCAGACCCTTCAACTTCAGGATTGGTTGGTGTCTCTGGACCTCAAGGATGCTTACTTCCATGTGCCAATCCATCCCGCGCACAGGAAGTACCTGAGGTTTGCGGCTGGCCATTTGCACTTTCAGTTTCTGGTCCTGCCGTTCGGATAGACCGCCGCCCGAGGGTCTTCACCAAGCTCATGGTGGTGCTGGCAGCGTACCCCAGGCGAGGGGGGATTCACGTCTACCCCTACCTGGATGACTAGCTGATCGGGCGCGCTCACCCGAGCTAACTTTGGATCATCTCGGTGTCACCTGCCGCACCCTCCACAGGCTGGGCCACTCCCTGAATTTCAAGAAGAAGAAGAAATCTGACACCTTCCCAATAGCTCCAGTACATTGGGGCTGTGTTGTATATGTCCTTGGAAGTCTTCGCCTCCCAAGGTACGGGCTCATAACATTGTGCAGATGGTGGACAAGTTTCAGCATGCCCAGAGTCTCCCGGCGTTCGAATTCTTAAGGTTGCTCGGCCTCATGGCTTCCTGCATTTTTCTGGTGCCAGAGGCCAGGCTGTGGATGAGATCCCTGCAATGGGTCCTCAAGATGCACTGGTCGCAGTTCTCTGGCAAGATGACGGATACTGTTCAGATCCCACGCTCGGTCTCCCAGGACCTTCTGTGGTGGGTGAAAGAAGGGAACCTGATGAAGCGGGAACCGTTTTGGCAACCGTGCCCGGAGGGGACTGTAGTGATGACGCTTCCCTCACAGGGTGGGGCGGTCATGCCAACAACTTGACCGCCGGCGGTCGTTGGTCTCCGTCGGAGTCCAGACTCCACATCAATCTGTTAGAGCTGAGAGCCATCAGGCTAGCCCTGAGGCTTTTCTGCCCTCGGTACGGGGGAAGAGTGTATTGGTCATGATGGACAACACAGTGGCCATGCATTACCTCAACAAAAAAGGGGGGCAGTGTCACTCCCGTTGTGCAGAGAGGCAATGCAGCTCTGGTTCTAGGCCATCCAGCAGGAAATTTCGATCTCGGCAGTTCATCTGGCCGGTGACGAAAATGTGGCGGCAGATGCTCTGAGCAGGCAGAGCACAGTCTTTCACAAGTGGGAGTTGGCACAGGCAGTCCTTCAGGAGATATTCGCCCTTTGGGGAACCTCGCAAGTGGATCTCTTTGCCACCAGTGTCAACCGGAAGTGCGAGAAATTCTGCTCAAGGGAATTTCCTCTAGGAGGAGCCTTAGGAGACGCGTTTGTGGTGGATTGGTCATTCCTACTGCTGTACGTGTTTCCTCCAGTCCCCGTCATTCCTCAAGTGTTGCAGAGGTTTGGTTCCCACATGCTCCTCATTGGGCTAGGAGAGCGTGGTACCCAGACCTTCTGGAAATGTACATCTGCCCTCCACGCCGTCTTCCCCACCGAGAGGATCAGCCCTCGTGCAAGAGGGGGAGATGGGGGGGGAGGGGGGGGGGCTCAGGTTCTCCATCCAAAGGTCAAGACTCCCAACATTCACGCTTGGTATCTGAAAGATTGAAGTATAAGGATTGGAACCTCCCGGATGACTTGATGGAGGTGTTGCTTTCGGCCAGGCGTCCTGCAACAAAATCCCTGTACCGTTGGCGTAAGTTCTGCGACTGGTGCAGGGATCACAATGTTGATCATTTTTCAGTGCTCCATTCCTATGGTTTTGTCTTTCTTGCTTTCTTTGGCCCACAGGGGCCTTCAAGTGGGTACCATTAAAGGTTACTTGGCGGTGTTGTCTATCTTTAAGCGCTCGTCTGAAGAATGTTCTTACTTTAAGATTCCTTTGATTTCTCAGTTTCTTAAAGGACTGACTAATGTATTCCCGCCGTCTCCTTTCCAGGTGCAGGTTTGGGATTTGAATTTGGTCTTGAGATTTCTCATGGGTGCTCCGTTTGAACCTTTGCACTCTTGTCCTTTGAGATTACTGTCCTTCAAGACTGCGTTCTTGGTTGCGGTTACTTCCGTTCACAGGGTGAGTGAATTGCAGGCACTTTCAGCTAATCCACCCTTTACTGTGTTTCACAAGGACAGGGTTGTACTGTGAGTACGTCCTTCTTTTCTACCTAAGGTAGTCTCTGAATATCATTTGAGTCCAAAGGTGGTTCTTCCATCTTTCTACCCTCCTCCTCATCCTGGTAAGGAAGAGGAGCGTTTCCATCGGTTAGATCCTAGGAGAGCTCTTAGCTTTTACATTTCTCGCATGTTCAGAGTCAGAGTGGATGATCAACTCTTTGTAGGATATGCTGGACACCGTTTGGGCCAGGCTGTTACCAAACAGACCTTGTCCAGGTGGATTATCCTTACCATTATGGAGTGTTACCGGTTGGCGGGTAAAGACCCTCCTGAAGGGTTGAGAGCTCATTCCACTAGGGGCGTGGCTACTTCCACCGCCCTCCAGCAGGGTGTTCTTAGGAATATTTGGGATGCCACTACTTGGGCTTCAATCCATACATTTGTAAAACATTATTCCATGGATACAATCCATGGTCAGTATATGGCCTTTGGGAAGGCAGTTCTTTATTCCACAATCTAATTGGGTATGTTAAATTCTTTTCCCTCCCCCATTTACTGGTACTGCATTGGGAGTCTGTCAAAGATGTGGAATGCGTTGGAGGACACAATCCATTCGAAGAACAAGTTACTTGCCAACTGGTAACGTTCTTTTGACTGGATGTTCCTCCAACGCATTCCACATCGCCCTACCCAGCCTGCCCCTCAGGAGAATTTCCTATGCGATTGCAGCTTCCATTTCTGCAACGCTAGGTGCAGTCCAGCAGGCATCAGAATGGTGTCACACGTTCTGGGGGAAAAAACTTAAACTGAGGCTACGGGCGCAGTGCATCCTATTTATAACATCCTGTGACATCGTCACCTCGACGGATGCCCTCGTGGGACATGGACCCGACACCATCGACGCAGGACGCCCTCTGCTGAAAATGTTTCCGAAGTGCACAGCTGTGGACATTAAATGTCAAAGATGTGGAATACATTGGAGGAACATCCAGTCGAAAGAACGTTACCAATTGGTAAGTAACTTGTTCATTTTTATTATATGCCCAGAAAACTCATGAAAAATTACTACTAGCAAGAAATGCTATAACGCAATACTAAAATACTATACAACATTGTAGGGGTGCAGAAGTAGGAGTCTGAGACAATGGTGGTATGGTGGTTGGCAAAGACCTTTATTAGATGAAAATAAAGGAGGAAAACCCCTAACTATCCCTAATAGTAAGAAGGGTTTCCCTACCTCAACTGAAAATACTACAGAATCTGTCAGGATGTCCAAAGTAAAGAGTCCACCGTCCTGTGTCAAGATGTCCTTTCCCTTACACTTTGAACTAAACAACGGAGGTGGTGGGGGGGTTTCAGCAGCTCCACATTGAGACTATGGTCTGAGGGGATGTCTCTCTTCCTCTGTTTAAAATGCTGTTTGTAAACCAGATAAAGTTCCAGGTTCACCAGGTTTCCCCAAAACATAGTTCACAAGAAATGTTCCTTCTTTATCATAGTTGTCTTCACTATATCATCTTTGGCATATAAGCGGCTTCAGCTCTTTGGCCAGGGGGATGACGCCCGCCTCTCTGGTCCTAGTTAGTTTTGTTAAGGGGAAAACTCCCTCCCCCTATCCTTTCTCAGGTTTTCGGCTGCTCAAGTCTCTGTAGGGGGATTGTCATCCTTTCCCATGCTTTTCAAATTACACAATGCTTGATGGTGGAATGTCTCCCTTCCCCAGGCCTTTCTCAGGCTTGTTTGTGTTTTCAGGGCTTATGGCTTCTTACCCTGGATTCCTTTACCTTTCGTTATACACAGTCCACCTGGCTTATCGCTTTGCCAGGTACTGTGACTATGAAGAGTTACTGAGTATCTTTCTTCCTTTTTATGGGTGCAGGCCTCAGACTTGCTTCTTTTGTGTGGCCCTCCTTCTGGATATACCTGGTTCTCTCCTTTCAAGTACTATTGTGCGATCCAAAGTATGAAAATGTCTCTTCCCCCTTGGTTAGGGTCCCAGACCCTGTCTTCGGCTTTCTTGTGGGTCCCAGACTTGCCTTGTTTTTGTGACTTTCCATTCTGATAGACTTGGTTCACTCTTCTGCCAAGTACTATCGTGCGACAAAAGGTAAGCCAACACCCCTTCCCCCTTGGTTAGGATCCCAGCCCCTGTACTCTTGGACTCTCCACTACCATGTTGGGAGTGGGGGGGGGGGGGCTAGCAAGCATACCTTTTCTCCTGGTCCACGACCATCCTGGGTCTTCCCTGGTGTCTGCGATCAGCTGTGGGGCTTCCCACGTTACTCATGATTTCTCTCTGGCCTGCAGCGGCTCTGCAGCAGTACACTTCCTTTGGGTGGCACGGCTCTCCCTTCTTGCACTATTCTGCTGTAAGAAACACCTAGAGCTTCTCTCTTTAGGACTGTCGAGTAATTCTCCCTCGCCAGACGTGCCTTGTAGCTTCCCGCTCCCTTCTCAGCGTCCCAGTCGGCATTCTTCTCTCGTGGTACGTGCTGGATCTTGTAGCTCCTCCACGGAAGATTGAGTGCGTTTTGCAGACAATCTTTCCTTTTTATATGTTTAAAGTGTCCACATTGAATGGAGCACATACCTTGGTTCCGCGGTCTGGTCCTTATACCTCTGCAGATCTTCATCCATGTGTTGTCAGGATTACTCTCTCCAAAGGGTTAGGTGAGTTTCTCTTCGACTCAGTTTCTTGATGTACTCCAGCTAGGTAAAACCTACTCTTTGTCATTTCAATATTTCTTACGAGGATGGGATCCTCTACTTTACAGCAATACATAGAGGTATTGGGAAGTGCAGAGGTGGGTGTAGGGTAGGAGTATAAGGGAGGTAGGGGTGTAGGGTATAAATGCTGTAAATACTGCATTCTCCCATAATAGTCGTCACTGGTCCTATATGAGGTTCCCCTTCCCTTGAGATCCTCTCGCTGAGTACGACTCTTAGAGGGACTATCGGGTAGCGGCCTCACCTCCCTGGCCTCATGGGAAGGGGCTCCCCCAATGGGAGAAGTGACAATCCCCTGGGATTAGTCACAAACCTATACACAGTCCCTGTAGTTGCTGCAAAACATTCCAATAACCCTCGTCCTCCAAATACCTGAAAGGAAAGGCAAATGGTTAGAGATAGCACAAACTTTCCACAGGATTTACAATCCTAACTTTTTAAGTCCAACCCTATTTTTATGGGGCCTTGTACCCAAAGTTCAGAAAGTTCTGCACTGTTCTGTAAGTCAGGGGGTGGGGGAGTTAGGAGATTGGTACCGAGTATGTGGAGATGGGATCAAAAGTTAGATAAAATAGAATTCTAGCAAATAAAACAGACCCCAGCTTTCGGACTGCTTGCGCAAACTAGCAGTGGCAAAGCCAAACTAATTTAAACGTTTCAAAAGTTAGGAAACATTTTAAAAAGGGAGATGGGGATTCAGGTAAGTTAAACTGTTACTCACCCCCCGTACTCCCGTTCTCTTGGGACTTAGCAGTTCTTCAGAGGGTCGCCCAAGGTCGCTTTTACCGCTGTTTCTTACTGACTTCGGTGCCCAAGAGTTTCAGGTTTGAGTGAGTCGCCCGTAGGTCACTGATGCTGGTGCAACATGTTCCAGTTGAAGAATGCAGCTCACTCGGGTGCAGGACTCCACTAGGCACACGACAGGATGCGGGAAAGCAGTTTCTGGTGATTGTCACTGTTGCAAGGCGATAGGATAGGACACAGTTGTTACGGTCAAATTAAGCCTTGCATCTTGGTTCCCTTGAATTTTGGAACACTGGAATTTGGCAGAGACGACCTCTGTAGGACAAAATGTGGAACCACAAGGCTCCTATCGCGGTCGCACAATTTTGTACTTGGTCAGCCCACTGGATGGCCCAGGGACACTTCCCAAGACTTTAACTGGCTTGGGCACCAGGAGACATCGGGCCCAGTTGTTCTCACCGGTACAGCGGATCGAAGCACCGACAAAGGTCTTTCGGGATTTTGGGATTGGCAGCTCGATAGGGCTTCACTGGGACTTCACCAAGAGTTGGTTGCCAGCCTCATCATAGATACTCTCATAGGTACCCCTTCTGGTTTTTGGAATAGCTACAGGACACCTCTTCTTATCCCCACATCAGGTGAATAATCAGACTCAGCCCTCCATTGGCAAGAACGTTCCCACACATGCACACCAGCAGTGTTTCAATCAGAGACAACTGTGGGTCTCAAGCAAGCATGCACCAGTATGTGGATTGGGACCAGACAATCCTCGCCCATATCCTAGGACCCAAACCCAAGCCCTGCACTAGCCCACGAAAAGCCAGGCTTTTTCCAGGCAGTGCAGGACGATAAAAGGATTTTCCTGACCTAGAAAGTCGGGGGGAAAAAGGCTGAAAGGAAAAATGGCTAAGGGACAATATAGCCCTGTTTGGGCACTAGATACTGCCAAACGCTAACGAAAAATGTTGGAAAAAAGTAACTGCTGCCACCAGTTTACACATCTTAGGTAACCAGAAAATCCCTTTGAGTGTAGTCTAAGATCATGCAAAATAAACCCCATTGTACTACATTGTAAGATGCATTGTGCAATGATCAAGTTACCAAAAAAAAGTAACAGTCAGAAGACTAAGGGAAACATAGTTTCTCAGTACTGACAGCCTGAGGGTCTAGACAGTTTCTCCATAACATGTGAGCAAAAGCCCACTGAAGTGAAGGGGGCTGGGACTAGTCCCAGTCCACATGATTGGTGCTAGAAAGTCTGCTGCTGGGGCAGATGGGAAACTAGTAGTTTTTCATGATTGTTCAACTGCTGTCTGAATGGTGCAGATCCTTCCCATGGGTGGGCTTGGGCTTGCTTTCAAGCCAAGCCCACCCATGGGCTTGGCTTGAAAGCAAGCCCAAGCATCATCAACAAATAGCAGCCTGCTCATGATCCCAGGACGACTTCGGCAGTGGACCAGCATCCCCTCCAGTGACCTGCCCGGTGAAGCCCTGCTCCTCTACAAGATGCCAGAAGACCCTATGGGCAGGGCGCACTATGTGCACATGGCCCACCCTGTGCTCTCTATAGTCATAAAGGGTAAGTGTGAGCTGCCCATAACCCTGCCTCTTGCGTACGTTTACCTTAGCCCCTTTCTCTGCGTCGGACGGGACTGTCACCTGACGCTGCTCTCTACCTTTTTTCTCTTTTTCATGACTTTTAACTGCTTCCCCGCAGTAACTTCAATCTTTTTTCTTTTATTGTTTCTTCACCTGCTTCCTTTTGTTTTATGCTGGGTAAAGTGGGGTTCTCAGTGTGCACCAGGTGCCCCAGGTCGTTTGCAGCAGAGGACCCACACACTGTTTTAGAGTGTTTGGGCCACATCATCGCTGGGATGTCCGTACGCTGTGACACACGCTTTCTTTTTAATCCCTCAGGAGTCGACTGATGCGTGGGAGGACATCTTTCGGAGGAAGGCTCCGGATTACCTCAAGTGCTATGTCAAGTCCAAACTGGTGATTACAACTTTTTTCTTCGGCAGCCCGCCCAGGTGACGGCCTTCTGGAGGTTAGCCAAAGCGTGAGGGTCCACTGTTGAGATGAATTTCTAGAATCTGGCCTGGTGGACAGAGTTTAGGAGGCCACCCCAGTTATAGTGAACAGGGGAACTCTGAGAGTTTAGCCAAACCCAATCAAGGTAGCAATGGCGAGTGGTCAAGACTATTCTCAGGAGAGTGTGAATGGTGTCAGGGGTCCACAAGGAGTCCATACAGTGAAGCACACAATAATTCAATTTATATAGGTAAGTACAATAATACTATATTTAAACTAGGCCCAAAACACACACTAGAAAATGAAAGAAGCCGGTGATAATATTGCACAACACCCTGTTATAAAAATATTTCTGAGGCTTGTGGAATCTGCTCAGATCACATGCTGTGCATAGGCCGACATCTAGTGGAAACTGCGGAGTATTAGTTTGTTTTTCGAAAATGGGCGTCGACCTAGGGCGTGCCAGTAATACTATCCCTAGTGTGACGTCCACTGTACCCATGATCCCTCACGCGTGTCGGACCCTCAGATTGTTTTTTCCCACCATACTTGTCGGAAGCATAGTTGCGGAGATCCCTGGCTTTCAGCCATTTGTCATTAATTATTCAAAATGTCCCCGTTTCTCTTATCCCACGTCGATACTCTGTAGATCGACGCCGGTACTGAAGAACGAACAGCCGTCGAGACTGCACAACGGACTTTGGGCCTCGGAAGACCTCTGGCCTCGGCCCGGGCCTCGGATGGCCTCTGGCCTCGGCCCTGCAAGTAGGGAGAGTGGGTGGTGGACATACTCACACTCGTTTATTTCCCACATACACTCGCCCGCTGCCATATATCAACATATGGAGAGTACTCCATTTAAATTCTGCCCCAAGTGCAACTGTAAATTCCCTTGGGTAGATAAGCATAACACCTGTAATCTCTGTTTGCCGAGGGACGACCCCGAAGCCAATTGCAGAGCGTGTAAGCTCTTTAAAGCTAAAACACTTAAGGACCGCTACACCAAACATTGGGCTCATTACGCCAGGCAACTCGAGGCCATGGACGCTGTGGGTTCCTTCAGTGATGGCAGCAACGCCGCCGTTTCGGACAGCGAGGGCACTGGAGTGTCGTTAGACACCCAAGCGTGAGCCCCCGACCTCGGAGGACTGTCCGGGTTGGCAGTTATGGGGACCACACCCGGCAGCATGAGCGCTACCCATACACCTACATCTAAACACACTAACCCCTCCCGTGTGTCGAGCGATCGGCAGAAAAAGGCACAAAGAGAGCGGTCCGCAGAATCGGTGTCCTCTGGTCGTTCCAGGTCTCGATCGCCTCATGATACACAGCAACCGTCTAAGGGTGCCACGCTTCCTAAAGTCACGGAGGTATGGTCGTCTAGCAGCACGTTCAAAATCGACTCCATCAATTCGTTCCACGTCTGCCTCTGAGTCTCGACATCCCCCCTCTAAATCCCTAGACCCTACGGAACCCACCTCCGAATCTCGACGCCAGGAGTTGAAAGATTCAGGGAACATCAAGGAGTCAGGGAAACATGCCTCCACACATGGTAAGGGGGACAAACAACAGAAAAAAAACATCTGAACACCAGGTTCAGAAGGACAAACATAGATCTTCTGAAAAAACCAAGACCCCTGACCCTGTCACTAGGCCTAAGGTCGTCCCTCCCACTCCAGAGGATATGGGAATGGAAGATGAACCTCAACAAGAGGTGGTCATTCCCAGTTCCAAGGAATGGAGCTCTGAAGACATCGACAGAGTGATGAGGAGAATGTCTTTTTGGGCTAACTTTTACTAGAAGAATCCTGATCACTTTTTTGAGCTATCAGAATACCCCTACTACCTCTGCTCCTTCTGGATCCAAAGACCCTCAGCCTCCTAGCAAGAGACCTCACACTGAGACTCTAGCTCAGGGCCTGATTTCAGACCCATTCACTATTCAACCTTATCTTCAGTATAATGAAGATCGAGACATACAGATATTGGACGACCAGGCAGGGGTCGACTATTATGGGGACGATGAGGACCAGGATGAGGAGGAGGAAGACAAGGCAGAGGCCCACAGTCTCGACTCCCCTATTCCCAAGGACCCACCGGTGAATGTCTCACCTGTGGATAATCAGCCATTATTGAATGAGGTCTTAGCTAAAGCTGCAGAGCACTTTCAGATAGACACTCAAGGGGCTCAAGAAGAGAGGGACTTTGCAGAGGAAATTATGGAGGATAGGAAATCAGTTGTTCAAGCCATACCAATTCTGAAATCCATCCAACGCAGAATTGACCGCTCCCTCCTCACCCCTAACCTTACCCGGGCAGTCAACTCAAGAATAGAGAAATTATTCAGGACCGCCCCCTCCGACCCACTTTATATAAGGGGTCAGCTTAAACCCAACTCATTTGTGGTCCCAACCACCAGAAAAAGGGCCGGTACACCACTAGCATCCTCGGAAGCTCCCCCAATCAAGGAGAGCAAAAGGATATATGGGCTAGGAAGGAAAGTGGCTTCCACCTCAGCTTACCAGGCAAGAATTGCTTATACCACCACTCTGCTGGCAAGTTACAATTGTCACCAATGGGAGCAGGTAGCTGCCCTCATTGCCTCCGCACCTGAACTTCTAAAGGGCCAGTTGGCCCAGATTGCGTCAGAAAGGAGATCGGTGTCCGGATGAATTCTCAAGGCGACTTTTGACGCAGCGGACAATGCAGGCCGGCTCATCACAGAGAGCACAGTCATCAAGAGACGCGCTTGGCTAAGGCAGTCAGGGTTCAAACCCGAGACACAAGCCACTCTAATCGACATGCCGGTGGAACCAAATGTCTTGTTTGGGAAAGCGGTGGAAGAGACACTCAAAACAGCCAAAGACGAATATGATACCCTTAAGTCGCTTGGACAGCTAACCAATAAACCCACGAACCAACGAGGGAATAATAATTTTTGTTGCTCCCGCGGCCAGAATTCCCAGAGAGGGTCGAATTACTCTCAAGGGCAAGGACCATCGTGGGGAAGCAACCAAAAGGCTACCCAGAATTTCGCCAGAGTTCAGAAAAGGGGCCGTGGTAGAGGGAGAGACAGCCCAGGTAGAGGCGGTACGCCTCCCAACAAACAGTGACGCTCCGCTCATGGTCCCTTCCCATGCATCCTTAGTAGGGGGGGGCATTTCCAGCTTCACCCATGCATGGGAAAGGATCACATCGGACAGATGGGTGCTGTCCACAGTGTCTGCGAGATTCTGCATTGAACTGTTGGAGCGCCCCTGCGACCATCCGCCAAGACAAAAAATACACTCCTTGGAGCACCAAAGAATCCTCCTCGAGGAGATTGTCATTCTTCTAGCAAAGGACGCTATAGAACTCGTCCCGGGCAATCGGGTAAACAAGGGTATTTATTCAACTTACTTCCTTGTGCCAAAAAAAGATCTAATAATGCACCCAGTATTAGACTTACGCCCTGCAAACAAGTATGTCGGGCCTCAAAAATTTCACATGACTACCCTCCAAGAAGTAATTCCCCTACTAAGAAAAGGAGATTACATGGCAACATTGGACATGAAAGATGCCTATTTTCATATTTCCATGTTCCCAGCGCACAGAAGATTCTTGCGCTTCACGGTGGACAGTCGGCACTACCAGTTCAAGGTGCTGCCCTTCGGTATAGCCTCAGCTCCAAGGGTATTCACCAAGGTACTAGCTATGGTGGCGGTGCGCACCTACGCAGGGAGGCAATCCCAGTGTACCCTTACCTGGACGACTGGCTCATCACGGGGGAGACCCCAGTAATTTGCAGATCCAACATCCAAAGAACAATCGACCTCCTCTTCGAATTGGGATTCTCAATCAACAAGAAGAAATCGAGCCTGGTGCGAAGCACCTCCAAACAGTTCCTAGGACCTGTCCTAAACACTCCAGAGGAGTTGGCCTTTCCATCAGAGGAAAGAATTCGGAACCTACTACAGCAAATGCCTCAATACAGTCTAGTCGTCAGATAAGGGTTCGCAAAGCGATGTGTTTGCTAGGCATGATGGCGGCATGTATTTAGCTGGTTCCCCACGCGCGCTTGCGCATGCGTCCCATGCAGGAATGGTTGGCGAAACAGTGGTCTCAGGCAAGTGGTCAATGGGACGATCTAGTGGTCGTTTCGCCAACACTAGTACAGATCTTCGTTGGTGGACAAGAGAGAAACTTTCCAAGGGGAAACCCTTTTACGATCCAGAAATACAGGCTGTAGTCACTACAGACGCGTCCCTGTCAGGATGGGGAGCACACCACCTTCACCACACAGCTCAGGGGCTCTGGTCTCACACAGTGGCCAACAATCACATGAACCTGCTAAAGCTTCTGGCAGTCTTCAGAGCGCTTTGAGCGTTCAAACCCCACTTATCGAACCTGTCAGTACAGATCCTAACGGACAGCACGACCGCAATGTTTTACATAAACAAACAGGGGGGCACTCATTCACCAAATCTGTCCAGGCTTGCCCAGAAAATTTGGATATGGGCACTCAGACAGAACATTTAACTGTCATCTCAACATGTTCCAGGGGATCTCAATTCACTAGCGGACGCTTTGAGCAGAGACCCACTCCCAGAAGAACACGAATGGTGTCTACACGAAGAAGTCGTAGGAAACCTCTTCTCACAGTGGGGTTTCCACACTATAGACCTATTTGCCACAAGCGAAAACAGACAATGCCCAGGATTCGCATCCAGGTTCCCCCAGCCAGGCTCCATGGGGAACGCTCTATGGATGAACTGGTCGGGGATGTTTGCCTATGCTTTTCCACCAACCCCTCTGATGAGTAAAGTGGTCAACAAGATGCAAAGGGAATCAATGACACTCATCCTAGTTGCCCCCATGTGGGCGAGACAACCGTGGTTCCCGCACCTGCGCAAACTGGCAGTTTGCGAACCCATCAGACTCCCGTGCTGGCACAACCTACTATCCCAGCACGAAGGACAAACAGTGTATCCTCAACCCAGCTTGATGAACTTGGCAGCATAGCTCCTGAAGTCATAGAGTTCGACCATCTCAATCTACCACAGAGATGCATGGATATCCTAAAAGGATCAAGGAAACCAAACACAAGACACTGTTACTTTGATAAGTGGAAAAGATTTGTTGTTTGGTGCCAGAATAAACAAATCAACCCAGTTGATTGCACTCCTTCCAATATTGTTACCTACATGCTCCACCTGCTGGATTGGTATTTAATTCACTCAAAGTACACCTGGCGGCACTGTCAGCATACACCAACTCCCATAACAAGGTGTCATGGTGGAAGGTGCCCGTTGTCAAAGCCTTTATGGAAGGGGTGAAGAGACTCCACCATCCAATTTCCAACCCACCACCAGGGTGGGACCTTAATGTGGTGCTTGCTAAACTCATGCCCCCCCCCCCCCCTTTGAACCCATGCATAAAGCTAGTCTCAAACACCTGACCTATAAGACTGCCTTCTTATTAGCCATTACATCCATAAGAAGGGGCAGTGAAATTCAGGTTCTGTCAGTGCAGTATCCTTTCTTTACTGTTCATAAGGATAAACTGGTTCTACGAACTCACCCTAGGTTCTCGCCTAAGTTCATTTCAAAATTCCTTGTTAACCAGTCCATTGAGCTGCCGGCCTTCCAAGAACCCAAAAGCTCTGTTGAGGTGAAACTACACACACTAGATGTGCGAAGAGCGGTCCTCTACTACGTAGACAAGACTAGACCGCTAAGAAAGACAGATCAACTGTTAGTCTCTATAGCTACAGGCAGAGAAGGAGATCGCGTCTCTAAAGGTGCCATCTCTAAATGGATAGTCAAATGTATCCAGCTGTGTTACTCCCTTTCAGAAAAAACACTGCCTTTTACGCCAAGGGCCCACACTACAAGAGGCACTGGGGCCACTCTGGCTTTCATTGCAAATGTACCCCTTGACAACATTTGCAAAGCAGCTACATGGAGCTCTATTCACACCATTACTCAGCACTACTGCATTGACACTCATTCCAAGAAAGATACTCAAGTGGGACAAGCGGTTCTAAGACATTTATTTGCTCATGACCCTTCTCACATCCCACCTCCTTCTAACACTGCTCGCTAATCTATGCACAGCATGTGATCTAAGCAGATTCCACAAGCCTCAGAAGGGATACATTACTCACCGTAATCGTATTTCTGATGCTTGTATCTGCTTAGATTCACATGCGCCCGCCCTTCCTCCACTCTGAGAGAAGGCGCATGGATGCTTATAGTCTTATCTTATATCTGTTTGGATACTCTGTACTCATGCTAGTCCTCATGCTTCTTCATGTCAGAAAAATACAATCTGAGGGTCCTACACGTGTGAGGGATCATGGGTACAGTGGACGTCACACTAGGGATAGTATTACTGGCACGCCCTAGGTCGACACCCATTTTCGAGTTTCGAAAAACAAACTGTAATACTCCGCAGCTTCCACTAGAAATAGGATTACAGTGAGTTTTTATATATATATATATATATCACCATAGGCCCTTATGAATGCATTCAATAACTTGGTCAACAAAAAAGGTAAGTTATTCAGTAAGCTGGAACTAAGTCACAAGAAATATTCCTTAACTTCAGAAGTCCAATCCCTATGAAGAGTGGAGCCTTGTGCCCAAAAGCCGTAATGCTCCACCCCAGAAAGTATCTTAAGTAGATACGGTTCTTGTGAATAATGTTTCTATCTTTCAGGTACCACTGTTTTAAACGCAACAATCAAAATGCAGTGGAATGGAATACCTCAGGTTTATTCTTAGGAGAACCTGGGGGGACAAATGCTATGTATTAACTTTACCTCCTGTGAGAAATCTGAGGGTATTCTCACTCCTATTCCCCATGGATCCTCTGCACAGGTGTCCATGAAAAGCCATCGCTTTTAGATCCTGACCCTGGGGGTGGACAAGCGAGGGAGGATCACCTAGGTTGAGGGTCCTTGGGGATTGGATGTGGGGAGCTCGCAGGCGAGACATGGTATCCCCCTTTCCCTATTGAAGATCAACCTAGCCCTCCCCCGGCCTTCATAGGCTATTGTAAAGTTTCTCCCCTTTTTTCCCACGTTTTTACCTCTGACGGCACTAGGATGAAGAAGGTGACTAGGAGTGATGAACACTAAAACCTAATTTCCGCACTCTAGTACTGGGACGAAGAAGATGACTGTAGAGTGCTTTAATTATGGTCAGGCAAGCCCAATTTAAGATCCCCACCTGCAACCTGTCAAGGGGTTGCAGGTGCATAAAAGGAGAACCAAAAAGCAGCAAAGAGAGCAACAGGGAGACCTGGGTGGCAGAGACCAGCAGGGGCCTCTGCCGTGAGGATGCAGCCGTGGTGGGACCTGAGAGGAAGCCAGGATGCCGGCTGATGTCCCAGAGACCTGTGGAAGCAAACAGAATCTGGGCTGTTAAGCCGTTAGAGGTGTGGAAGCCTGCATGTTGGAGAGAAAGAGCAGCTGGAGCTGCTACCGAGGAGAGAAGAAAGGACGCCGTCCGTACTTTTGTATTTGTATTCGTTTATTATTTGTATCGCGCACCGAACCCTGAGGTAACTGGGCGCTTGAAACAGCTTAAAGGTTACAGACATAGACAGGCATACATAATAAGAACAACAAAACAACAAACAGGACCCTGGTTACAGATGGGTCAAAATGTGAGAAACATGCAAAGAAATACAATAGTACACTATCGGGCGATTTAGCCAAAGCAAAGAAGGTAATCGGCAAGCCTAATGAGTACATCTTACTGAGGAGGCTTGTTACTCAGCCAGTTTTTATACCAGCTTTAAAAGTGAGGAAGGAGGTTTCCTGTCTGAGGGGGATGGGGATAGAGTTCCATCGTTTGGCATCTTGGACTGGGAAGCTGGCCCCTCCTGCTGTTTTTAGATTGTATCTTGGAACCACTAAGTTGTGGGCATGCAATGATCTGGTAGTGCGTGCGGGTTGGTGTAGGCAAATTTTGTCTGCCAGGTATTTTGGGGCTGAGTTTGTGAGGCATTTGTGCGTGATGGCCAGGGCGCGTAGAGTGATTCTGTCACGGATGGGTAGCCAGTTGGCGTGATGTCTGTGACTAGAAATATGGCATGATCTTGGGAGACTAAGTGCTGCTCTCAGTGAGATATTCTGTAGCACTTGGAGTTTGTTCAGGTTGTGTTCTGAGGAGCCAAGGAAAAGTGTGTTGCAGTAATCAATTTTCGATAGAGCAAGTGCTCTGTCCAACGTTAGGCAGCTACTTGTGAAAAGAAAAGGTTTGCAACTATAGATCAGTTTATTGGTGTAGGCCGTGGAGGACGCAACACTGTTGACCTGTTTTGTAAGTGAGAGAGTTGAGTCTAGGTAAACCCCCAATGTTTTTATATCTTTGGAGACGCTGATTATATTGCTATCAATGACGAAAGAGGAGTATCTGGTGTCTAGTTTATTCAGGCGTGCTTGCGTACCCACGATCATTAACTCGGTCTTATCGTCATTGAGACAAAGTCTGTTTGTGGCCATCCAGGCTTTGAATTCAAGATAGATGTTGTTAAGCAGTTTGGAGTCGTGGTCGTAACAGCCAGTGAGGGGGATAGGACTTGAGTGTCGTCTGCATAGTTGGTGTAGACGACACCCAAGTTGTCCAAGCGGTCGAAGAGTAGCTTCGTGAAGATATTGTATAATGTGGGTGAGACACAGGATCCCTGAGGGATCACACACAATATTGGAGATGGGTTTGTTGTGGCCGAGGGAGAGAAGACTCTGGTGGTACGGTTTGATAAGAAGCATTTAAACCAGTCGGAAGCATCAGTGGAGAATGCTGCTGCTGTGGTCAGGTGGTCCGTGTCCATGCCAGAGTTGCAGAGCTGCCGGCGTGTGGGGGACCCCCTCGGGTAGATGAGCGTGACTCGCCGAGGCCGGTCCACTGACCTTACAAGAAGAGAAGCGGAGCCCCGGAGAGGAACACGAGGACTGGTGAGTGTCAGGGAAAGTCACTCAGCACCAGGCCCCTCCTAGCGGGCTACACATAGGCAATAAAGTGCTGTAGGCGCTTATTGAATACTGAATTGAATGACATTTTGAAACAAAGCTGAATTACATACAATGAATATTGATCTAAGTGCAATCCTTGAAATTAAGTTAGTCGGCTGATTGTATGCAGAATTGAATACAACTTTATGGGCAAAGCTAATAACAGATGAAAGCGCCCATTTGCCAGCCACTTACCGAAAAGAGCACAAGTGTGAGAGAAATGCAATACAAAGGTGGGGCGAGAGAAAGGCCACCACAAAGTACATTGTATGAATGAATACAGTGCAGCAAGCTCAAAGACTGACAAGAATTGTGTAACGTGGTGGAAAAGCCTAGAGGCTAACCAGGAGAAACCAGCAGGGTGTGAAAGTGCACACAGAGCCAAGAGGCTGACAAAGAGAAACCAGTGAGGGTGCCTGGATGCGTGACCTGTGATGGGGTGGACCATGTGATCTGACAACTGCGACTAGACCAGTGAGCCCTAAATGGTAAAAGTCAGACATTGTGAACTAAACCAAGAAGGAGCACTGTGAGTGAATTGGTAAAGCAAGTCAACCTAGATTTGTGTTTGAACTTTGCAAGACTGAACCTGTAATACAAGTGGCTACATTGAAATCTTGGGGAAGGGAACATTGAGAGCTGATAAACTTCAAATGATGTCTCGAAGACGGAGCCTCAATACCCCTTCGTTATGTGAACTGTGTTGCCTTGAACTTGGGGAAGTAACCCCAGAGGATTGTGTGGAACTCCATTGCCTCGAAACTCGGAAAAGTAATCTTGAGACTTTTGTAGAACTTTCTTGTACTTGGGGAAGGGGAGCTGAAGAGGAATCTAAGAGCTGGAAGATGCTCAGAAATTTTTGTTTCTCACCATTTCTTTAATTATTGACATCCATACACATTGTTTACCTTTAGTTGTGAGGGCAAAGGTAGGTTTTGGACACAGATAGACTTTTAAGTTGAACTCTTTGACTCAGGCTTTCCATAGTTTCGTTCCGGTAGGGAAATCCCACCTTAGCATAGGGCAAGATGGGCCTTCTACCATCCTGACATTTAAGTTAATACAAGTATTTCCTTTTGAACTTTGAATCTGTTGTCTGTGTCTTGCTTCATGATGCCTTCACAAAGGGCACTGCCTTGTTGATCGTTCTGGATGAGGCTGCAGGTTTTAATCATGGTAATATGTTTTGGATGAAAGCTTTTAGAACTTGGTTCCGGAAATTCTCCTGCTCCTTTTGTTTTTCATCTTGATGAGTGGTGTGCAATTGAGGGCGGTTAACCTTTATTCCCTCCTTTCCCGCATTTCTGATACCCAGTCACGAAAAGTAGAAGAATAGCTCTGCAAATGTGATTGTACAGTTGGCAAAACAGCAGAACAGGTGATGGAATGACATAGAAACACGTTTTATTTTCGCTGCATTTTTTACTGCTGATTTTTGGCCACAAAAACTCATCAAATTGTTTTGTTTTTGTTGGGGCGCGGGTGTTACCCCCCGCACCCCCAACCCGCCTTCACTCCTATTTACAATCTAGTCCCCACATCCCCAAACACCTTATATCGCTTTGCAACCCCCCCCATATTTTCCGATGGGCTTTTGCAGTACAAAAAATCGCAGCAAAAACTGCCATGAAAAAAAACAGGCAATGAATGGATGTCGTACCCAAAAAAGTATGCTGCTGCAACACCTTTTGGTACTATTACTCACTCCCTCAGCTCCATTTCAGACCACACATTCTTGAATGATTTCTGTTGTAGCCATTGTTGTCATGGAATGTTCTTTTCAGCCAATTTCAGCCAAGAAGAAATTGGAGAGCCTATTCTAGACACAGTACTTGAAGCAGGGGACATGCTGTATTTCCCTCGGGGATTTATCCATCAAGGAGACTGTTTTCCTGATGTGCACTCTCTTCACATCACCGTTTCCTCATACCAGAAGAATTCCTGGGGAGACCTACTTGAAAAGGTATTGTATTTTTTTGCATTTATTTGAGCATTGTAAAGAGAAACGAAGTACAGTACAGATACTAGGATAATATTGCTCCATATTAATGGGAACTGGCAGTTGAAAATGGAAACTGAGACCATTGTAGACCAGCCAGGCAAAGACTACTAAAAGTGCAGCACCATTTGCAGCAGTGTGCTGCTGACCGAAGCATGTACAGGAAGGGAGGGAGGGAAAGGATTGCTTTTTCTGACGTGAGCCATATGCTGTGGGTGCCCTGCAGCTTGCCCCGTCAGGATGAAGTGTAACTTACAAGCGTCTTTCCTCTCTTCCTTCCCCCGCGGCCTTCCTGATCCCTCCATTCAGTCTCTTGACCACCTCCCCTTTGCCCTCCCTTTCCCCCCTCTGCTTTCTCATTGCATCAATATGTTCTCTCCTTCCCTCCTCCTTTGCTTTACCACTTTGCCTTTTTCACTCTTTATTTCTTTTTCGCCTTCTTTCTCCCTTTTATTCTCTCCATCCCCACTGCTGTTCTTTCTCCTTCCCATGTTTCTCTTTTCCATCTCCTTTGGCATTTTCTCCCTCTTCTCTGCTTTCTCCTCTCCTCGTCCCCTTCTCTCCACTCTCCTCTGGTTCTCCCCTCTGCTACTTTCTCTTCTGCGCCTTCCTTCTGTTCTCCTCATCCTCTGTACCTGCTCTACCCTCTCTCCTCACTGTATCACTACACTGTGACCTTCGCCAGTATCTCCACACTGTGAAACCTAGCTCCCACACCTCCCCTTTGCTGTTATTCCCTTTTATAGCTGAGAAGGTTTGGGGCTGTGTCGGCTAATGGTCTAGTTGTGAACCTCAGAGTCTGAAGTGAGAAAGTGCTCTGTTAATAGGGTATGCCTTACCCGGACTGCAGATTCTCCAACTACTGTGTATTGACTAGCTGACCATCCCATTCTTCCACTATCTGTGGTCTCACAACCTGTGTCCATCATCTTCAAAATACTTGTCTCATGGTTCCCTTTCGGCCGACCTCTAAGGAAACCGCTACTTGCCCATGCACTTCTAATTTCAAATGACACTCAACAGAGCCCCATGAGCATAAATGTGCAGTTTCTACCGTTTTGCATTTAAGTTGTGCTTGCAAACCTTTGTTTATTCATTACCTGGGTCCCTCCAACTGACCAATGCAGCTCATGATGGTTGGCCCACTAGCGACTTGTTTCGAATGGATTGTGTCCTCCAACGTATTCCTCATCTACGACATGATGTCCACAGCTGTGCTGCTTCGGAAAATGTTCTCGGCAGAGGGCGCCCTTGCGTCGATGGTGTTGTCGATGTCCCTCGAAGGCCTCTGTCGAGCGTGACGCCATCGGATGTTGTAAGTAGCACGCACAGCACCCGTAGCCTCAGTTCCGTTTTTTCCGCAAACGTGTTTGCTCCAAGAATTCTGCGTGCCTCGTTTCTTCTACTTCATATCGTGTGATTGTCTTTTTCTTCCACCCAGACGACCCCGCGGTCTGGCTTCATGAAGTGTCGGGACTGCAGGTCCAAAATGTCCCATCAAGTACCCGCACCATATCTGCTTGTGGTGCCTGGCTGAGGACCACGCTATGGATGACTGCTCGAAATGCCAGTCGTTGACTGCCAAGGCCTTGCCGGAGCGTAAGGGGAAATTGAAGGTAGGTCGAGTTTCCAAGCCCCTTAAATCGAAATCCACTGGTCTGTGGACCGACGACTCATGAGAGGACTCTCTTCGTCGGAAGACGTCCAGGAGTTCTAGTTCCCGGATTGGTTTTGTGCGACTCTTCCTCTTCGGCGAGGCGGTCCCAGAAGCGGCATCACCGTTCGCCATCCTCGTGGGATGTTATGGGACACCTGGTGTTCCGGAATGTCTCATTTCCGAGGAATGTCGGATTGAGGATTTGCATCAATCATTGCATGATGCCAGTGGCCTCGACACGTCTCCTGAGATGGAGTTTGGTAGGCCCGGGCCCTGTGATCATGCCGATTCCTCTTAGCAGACTGATGTTGAGAGTTGTTGAGTACTTTGGTTGGTCCAGGCCTCTGGTACAGTTTGATCAAGATGATCTTACGGACATCTTGGATCGGGGTCCGTCCACTGACCCGGTGCTGCCATTTCATGTGGCCTTACAAAAGAGGGTGGCTGCTACTTGGACTACTCTGGAGACTATTCCGGCAGTTAACAAGTCGCTATCTTGGAAATACTGCTGATCCAGTAGCGACCCCGGCTACCTGTCGGCTCACTCCACTCCCGAGAGTTTGGTGGTTCAAGTGGCTACGCCCACCTCAAAGCAGGCCGCGTACCCTAGCATCCCTCCGGATAGGGACGATAAGCGCATGGATGGATGGGCTCATAATGTGTTTTCCACTGGGAGTATGGTGCTGAAATCGGCCAACTCCACCTGTGCCTTAGCAAAGTTTTCACACACTCTGTGGAATTGCATTTCGCTGGCAGCTGAGCATATTCCCAAAGGGGAGGAAAGGGATGTCTTTCTGGCTATTGTGCAGGATGGCAAGGATGCCATGTGTGAATTCCTTCAGTCCGGGTTGGACACTGCAGATAGTGTCGCTAGGTCCATGGCTGCGAGCACCGTGATGCGCAGATTTGCGTGGTTGCTGAAGTCGGGTTTTGCACCCGACGTGCAGGCCCGTCTTCTCAACCTGCCCTTTGACGGTTTGCAACATTTTGGCAGCAAGGCTGACAAAAGCCTTGAGAAGTTCCAGACCTCCAAAGCAGCTGCCAAATGCTGTACGGCAACCTCAGCCTTTTCGGCCTAGGGGACAGGAATGGGAGGGGTGGTTCCTTTTGCTATTATTCCTCATTTGGAAAGGCGAAAGGGATGGCCGGTCAAAGGGGCCAACGTAAGTTCCCTCGTGGTGGGCAAGGTAGGGGTGCCAAAGCCGCTCAAGCATTTGCCTCTTTGCCGTCGGGCACTGCCGCGTCGGTTCTAAAAGTCATTGCTCACCGGTGGGGGGGGGGGGGCTGTTGCAACATCTCGAAGAATGGCAAGCCATTACTTCCGATGTGTGGGCCTTGGATACTATAGCCCATGGCAAGGTTTGGGACCTCCCGGATGACTTGATGGAGGTGTTGCTTTCAGCCAGGTGGCCGGCAACGAAGTCCCTGTACTGTTGTCGGTAATGTAAGTTTTGTGACTGGTGCAGAGGATGGAATGTAAATCCTTTTCGGTGCTTGATTCCGGAGGTTCTCTCCTTCTTGCTTTCTTTGGCCCACAGGGGTCTTCAAGTGGGTACGATTAAAGGTTATCTGGCAGCGCTGTCTATATTTAAGCGTTCTTCAGAGGAATGCTCTTATTTTAAAATTCCATTGATAACTCAGTTTTTGAAAGGACTCACAAATGTTTTCCCGCCGTCGCCGTTTCAGGGGCCGGTCTGGGACCTTAATTTGGTTCTCAAATATCTGATGGGTGCTCCGTTTGAACTCTTGCCCGTTAAGATTGTTGACACTGAAAACTGTTTTCCTGGTTGCAGTTACTGCTGCTCGCAGAGTGAGCGAGTTGCAGGCACTTTCTTCTAAGCCACCCATTACTTTGTTCCACAAGGACAGGGTTGTATTGATAGTACGTCCGTCCCTTCTACCTAAGGTGGTGTCAGAATTTCATCTGAGTAAGAAGGTAGTACTCCCCGGTTCTATCCTCCTACACATCCTAGTAAGGAAGAGGAAAGGCTCCATAGGTTGGATCCTAGAAGAACCTTGAGCTTTAATCTTTCTAAAATGGCCAAAATCAGAGTGGACAACCAGCTCTTTGTGGGGTATACTGGACACCGATTAGGACAGGCTGTTGCTAAGCAGACATAGTCTAGGTGGATTATCCTCGCTATTTCGGAATGCTACCATTTGGCTGGTAAGGACTCTCCTGAGGGCTTGCGAGCTCATTCCACCAGGGGCATTGCTACTTTGACAGCCCTTCAGTGGGGTGTGCCAGTGAAAAATATCTGTGAAGCTGCAACGTGGTTTTCTATGCACACGTTTGTTAAGCATACTGCCCATGCTCAAGATGTTGCCTTTGGTAAGGCAGTGCTTTACTCTGCCATGTAATTGGCTATGTCTAAATTCTTTTCCCTCCTCTAAACCTGATTACTGCTTTGGGAGTCTGTCTTAGATGAGGAATACGTTGGAGGACACAATCCATTCGAACAACAAGTTACTTACCAAACTGGTAATGTTCTTTCGACTGGATGTTCCTCCAACATATTCCTCATAGCCCTCCCAGCCTACCCCTCTCAAGAATTTCCCTTGCCATTACAGCTTACATTCCGCAAGGCTAAGTGCAGTCGATGCTGTGGTCTAGGCACGTGTGTCACATGTTGTGAGGGGGGAAAAACATGAATTGAGGCTACAGGCGCCCTGCGTGCTACTTGCCCGACGAAGTCACCCTTGACTGAGGCCTTCGAGGGATATCGACTCGACGCAAGGACGCCCTCTGCCGAGTACATTTTCCGAAGCAGCACAGCTGTGGACATCATGTCATAGGTGAGGGATACGTTGGAGGAACATCCAGTCGAAAGAACGTTACCAGTTTGGTAAGTAACTTGTTCTTCTCATTCACTGTCCTTGCATCGGGCAGTTTTGGTGACTTCCAGTTAAGTGGGGGGTGGTCTTAAAAGCCTGGCTACGGATGAGGTGCGATGTCTGAAGATCCCCATATACCTCATCCAGGGCCTGAATTACAGAGCAGGAGGCAGCCCCCGGAGTCCCTGGATCACCCCATTTCCATCGTCAAGCTACCCTCAAGCATGGGACATCCTATGCTGCAGCCAACAGCCAAGAAACAAGTTGCATCGTCATAGCAGTTGGTTGCCCCCATAACAATAATGCCACGAGTCGGAGCGAAGTTGAATGCAGCGGATTGAGCTGGAGGTGGGTAGGGCCAGTAGGAAAGATAAACCCATCAATCAAGGTGGAGGGGGCACAGTACATACTTTGACAAAATGAAAGGTGGTCAATTGCAGCCCCTTTATGAACAAGAATACTGGGTGACCATGCACCCCAACGAGTAAACATGAATAGGTCGTCGCACTGTATCTTTGTCCTGGGGATAGCCCACGCTTGCTCACCTCCGACACAGGGCCAGCCTGTAATACACAAGTTCAAATGCTGGCAAGGCCAGTTCAACCCTTCATCCCTGTGATCAGACAGAGCAGTCTACCTCAGTTAGCCTAATGGTCTCCATGATAATGTCATCTTGCACCATCCCACATGGTAGCCTACAGGGCCATTACCCCTTCAAACATAAGGTGGCTCACGAGGCCGACTTGCATGGGAGGATATGTGGGCATATACTCTGGGCCTCTTATGGACTTTATAGAAGTGGGTCTTGGAGAGAGCAGTTGTCCATCACTTAGTTTCTGCTTCCTGTTTCTGCATGGACCAAAGCATAGCAGAGGGACAAGTGCGTGTGCGCACATGTGCACGTGTGTGTACGTGTTGGTGAGGATCCTGACCATCATCTGAGGTTCCTGCTTGAAAAATGAAGCACCCAGAGCTTACAACAGCCAGGAACTTGCCTGCATACAAGCTGGAAGGATGGTCGCCAAAGTGAGCACACAGAATGGCTCCTAGAGGGTCTTGTGACACACTGCCTCCCTTATTAAGTCTCTTCTATGTGTGCAACCAGAGTGTCTGCCGCTAAGGACCAAATATAGCAAAGGGGCAACTCCCTGTATGGGCCTAGGGCCAAAACCCCTGCTCATGCAGAGACATTGTAGTGCTCTACCTTTGCCCGACTAATGTTCCCACACATAGGAATCAATCGATCGAGAGCCTGTCCATTCATTAAGGAGCTGCTGTTAACTCACAGTACCAAGGTACATCCCTGTTTCGGGCCCATTAACTGTTGTTTGGTTAGCTATACCCCCAATTCAGAAATTCAACCTGCTCCATTTTGACTCTCTTCACCCTAAACATTAACTTCTTGCTGTCACAGAAACCTGAATATTCTCTCATGAATCTGCTACACTAGCTGCTATCAAGAAGGCCCTCACCAATGCCCTCCTCTATCATTAGCTCTTCCACTTTTGAATATGACCTCATTCAACTCCTCTTTCCTACTCCTTTCGCTGTTCTGGCTCTCCGTTGACCCCTTGGTCCTCTCGACGACTCCTTCCCAGATCTGAAAATTTTCCTTGACATTTCCCACTGACATCCCCATTGTCATGATGGGGGACTTAAACCTTACCCAAGCACGCCATAGCCACACGCTTTGAACTTAACTCACTTCTGTCTGGCTACTCCCTTGATGACCAGCCTAGCTTCTCTGGTGGGAGCTCTCTTGACCTTGTCTTTCTCTCTACTCCACTGACTTCTTAATTCACCCATAAACCCCCCCCCCCCACACTCCCCCTCTGATCGCACCATTGTTCACTTTAACATCTCAGCCCCTACACCATCTTCAGGTTCAAGAGACAATTGAAGCATCTGCCTAAAGCTATATTACCATTTTTGCAGAACTTTTAATGTGCACATTCACATTTACCACATCTGGCTACTAAACGTGGCCAGTGCCATAAGATTTGTTGCATGTTCTTAGGCCATATTTCTTTTTGGCCTTCTCAGGTCAGGAAAACCCTAATATGGCCATGCATTTGCCCGGGAAAGCTGCAGTTTTCGCAGGCTAGTACATGCCATTTGTGTGTGGACCCAGGAAGTGGGTGGGACTGGCTGGTCCCATTACACATCTGTGGTGCCAGAGAGTCTGAAGTGCATGTATGAGTGAAACCCACAGTGGTCCCTGATCGTAAGTCTTTTCTGATAGAAATTGACAACCCTGTTCTTCAAATAAGTAAAAATACAAGTGAGAGCCATAGAGGGCAGAGCTGAACATCGAAAGTCAAATGCAGCAGTGCTTGGGCACTATGTGTGACATTGAGGAGAGGGAGCTTGTGAGGAATTAGAGCATCCGCATTGTGGGCGTGCGCTAGCCTGGATTTTTTTAAATTTCTTTATTAAATGGAATGATGATAGACCGACCTTAAGAAAATGTGTGGGGCTAATCCACACACATTTTCCTATACTCACACCATGACAAAGCATAGACCGGTGTATTCGGGGTTGGACAACGTCTACAGGCACAGTCCGTCACTGTCATATTTAGCTGGAATGTGACAACCAAGGAGTGTGCAATGTCATCCACAGGAAGGGGGAGGATCGGCCTTCCCCCTGCCATGTTCAGCCTGATTAACTACCAAAGGCTCCATGGAAATGCCCTGCTCTTTTGTTAGGCCCTGCAGCTGGTGGCAGTGATTATCATACCAACAGGGGGTATACCAAACAGGCCCACAAAGGGCCTGGCTGCAGAGGGATACCAAAGGAGACAGGAAACCCAACAGCCTTTCATATGTAACTTTTTCAATCTGAAGCCAGCTCCCACCTCTCAGTATCGATGGCAGAGAACTGTCATGTCTTGGTCTGTCTTGTCTGTTGTTACATTAGGCCACCCTGCTAGGGGGACCCCATTCATAAGGTATGAGAATGTGGTTTGCAGGAGCCAGGGAGTCTGGTCTCTCAGCAGCTTCAAGGGAGACCTGCCACTTTAACAGGAACCACACAGGGAGGACCATGAGCTAGATAGACTTTGAATGCAACAGACAGGAAGATGGGTGGGACTTAGTAGCACAAGGGAGTGAGCCCAGAGCTCTTTCTGTTGAGAGAAGGTTTACGCCATATTAGATCTGCGGCACACCTTGTTCCTGTTTTCTTCCCTTTACCTTTCCTGTTGCAAAGCACTCTGGTTATGACCTCATGCATACAGAAGATTGTTGGCAGCGACCCCAGAATTGGTTCACTAAGGTAGGCCCATTCGTTCACTAAGCTGAAGGCCCTGTAAAAAGTCAGGACAAGTTCAAAAGAAAAATGTTTGGGGGCCCATAGAATATGGGGGTAAAGTTGCCTAATGAGATATCCTTCCTAAAATTGTCCATCTTCAGACCTTGGGGGCTTTGTGTGCAGACCATCTTCTAAAGTAACATAAAACACTAACTATTTATGCTTCAATCTTCTGGGTCAGCTCTGCAACCTTGTTCTTCTGGGCCTGCGATCAGTGGAACAAACCTAGGTTACGGACAAACCTTGTGGATCCCTACATCCTAGCTATCATTAAGGTTGTCTAACTCCCCTGAAATTCTGTTATTACCCAACTTTTCCGTACAACCAGGAGCTAAACTATTGTCTTTGTCATGGACATATTCTAAACTCCCTAAAAGCACATAAGATCTTTACTTACCTGTAATTCTTCATTGCATATGTGTTCCTATAATGGTAAATGTTTTAAAGTGGTTAGTTGATTTTTGCTACTTGTCCGCTATTTTATATGCATTTCTGTGTAAATGCAATTTCACTTCTGGTGCTCTGCAGACCCAAAGCAGCAGTTCTTTGGTTTGAACTTTTAATCAAGTCTCATGTTTTTCAGAGCATCATAGACGCCATTAACTTTATGCCTGTCTGAGCTCATAGTGGGTATTTTAAGTGCTGTGCATGTTCTCCAGGGGCAGTAATTCAGGGGTGCACAGCCATCATGTTTGGGCTCTACAGCTCTGTCATTGATCACATTCTGAGGTATAAGTGGTGCAGGGGTTTCTAAACCATCAATCGACACCACACCTTCACCAGATTGGAATCAACAAGCATACAATTAAAATTATAAATCTCATTGTCCAATTTTGGTTACATGGACGGAAAGGCAGGCTTTTAGCCTCTAAAGTTTGTGGATCATCGGTTAGTAGTAGCACAGCGAAAATATAATTATTACCCAATGATAAAAGGAGTGTCGAGTCAAGGTTGTATAAAAATATCAACTTTATTATTACACAACATAACACTGCTCAATACAACCCACCCAGTAAAAGGAATACATAGGACAGACAGTTCTAAGAAGGAAAAGGGATGCACTCTGGATACTGACAGCAGGGTATTTGGTATGGTTAATAACCACAATAGTCAGTAAGGGTTTCTTGGCTTCTGCAAAAGGGGAGAAGGGTCTTAAACTGTCTGCAGGGGCCTTCTGCGAAGGACCAGTGGGACAGAACCATATCATACCTTTTGTTGTTGGTGTTCTTGGCGCTCAACAAGGTTGAGTCGGCTTCAGGGCGCTTTGCAGGCTTCTGTGACAGAGTTCGAGACCGGAGTCTGCTGCGGGTATCAGGTGGCAAGACGGTTCGGCAAGCGGAGCTGGACGAAAGGCTGCAGGCTGGCCTACACAGCGGCTCGGGTCAGAATCATTGTTAGTGCTGTTCGGAGGTTCTGGAGCACTGGTTGAGACGTCTCTGTTGTCTTTAAGCGACTCTAGCTTGACAATGGTCAGCGTTGAAGTCGGTTGTGGATCATGGAACTCGGCTGGCTCGAAAATGTCATTTAAGGCAGATGGCGGTAAATGCTCGTTGAGGCACTTCTCAGAGCTTCTAATGGGCTCCTGCTAATGTGTTATGGGGAAACTGACTAGACCGCTATATCGGTACTGGTAAAGTGTTTCCCTTTTTCTTTTTTTACGTTTTTGGTAGCTTTTTAACAGTGCACACTGCATCTTACAATGCAATGGGCATTCTTTTGTATCACCCTAGTCTTTTTGCTAGTGGCAGCAGATGTTTGTGGGGCGGGAGGCAGAAAGTGGATGGGACTGTTTAGTCCCACTCCACATCTGTGTTGCCAGAGAATCTGTGTGTGGGGCGTGAGTGAAAACCCACAGTGCTCCCTGATTGGACCACTGCTGGCTGTTTCAGTGGTCAAGATCCTTATTGGTGGACTTGCTAACAGCCAGGATTTCGGATAGGAAGAGGACTCCTGCATCCATTGCTTCAGATCGGCTTTGGAGCCAAGTATCCTGTGTAGAAGAGCAGTCAACTGAAGATCCGTGGACACTCCTGAAGAGACCTGGAATCCCTTCCTGCTTTTGGCCTGTTGAAGCACTGCTGGACTACCTGACCTGCAAAGGCCCTGAATGGTACTTCAACCCTTGGACCAATGGGACCAACCAGTCTCGAGGCTTTCTTTGGGATTCATCCGTCCTGAGCTTTCGCAAGTGTCCCTGGACCACCCGGTGGACTGGCCAGCTCTCCAGTGGGAGCTACCTTGGTAGAATCATCTCTGTTCCACATCCGTGGCAGCAACTTCGGTGGTGCCCAGCTCGTGCCACACATCGCCTTCCTGCCAAGTTTCAGCATCAGGTGATCCTGCTCTGGAAGGTCTTCAACTGCGACTGGAAAGACGCCTGCTGTTGACAGTCTCTGGTAGCACTCGCTGGAACTCTCCTTCCCCCATCTGGTGAAGTGTCCTGAGAAGGTCTGCACCGGTACCTTCTGCATTTCTTCTTCGCAAAGGGTTGCACTTTGCTCCTGGAACCGACCGGATGAATACTTGCACTTGCAGAACCTGGGCATCTTCTACTTGATCCAACGGCGGAAAAACCTACCTCGAGTGACCTCTTACCCCTCCCCTCCCTAGTCAACATACCTAGTCACCTGGGAATATCAGAGTGAGGGGGGTAAGTAATTGCAATGATTCGCCTCCCCCTGTTCTCTTTAGAATAAACCTTAGCAAACACTTTAATTTTTGCATTCCATCAGTCTTTGATCATCCGATCTAAAAGCTTTTATCTGATTGATGGGAATAATATTTTACATATGTGTAACTTAGTGAATATCTTCTGGAACATTTTCACCTCCACAAGAACTCTTCCTACATCTGTCCCCTCTCTTTAGAAGAAGCATTGTGACATTTGATAACAAGGCACTATACATTATAGGGATTGGACTTATAAAGTTAGGACATGTTCTTGTGAACTGGTTTCATTCTACTGCATCACTATTTTTAGTTGACTAAGTTATTGTATGCATTCCAACAAACATAAAGGTGACTGTTTATATGTTTGATAATTGAGTATTGTGTGATATTACTAACATCTTGATTCATTGTTCTAGTGTGTGTTTTTGGGCCTATAATAAATATATTTGTACTTGCCTGTCTAAATTGAATTATTTTGTGCTTCACTGCTAGGACAGTTTTTAAGTCCACCTACTTAAGAATTTATAGGACTATCCCTTGGGCAATACAGAAACTCTAACTCTTAGTATAGGCCTGTACCACTCATGGTACTGGTGGGTGGCAGAGCAGCCAGGCTTATCTTAGTGGGGAGAGAGGGCTATAGGAAGGTACTAAGAACTTTTAGCATACATGTGGTCTAAAGAAACACTTACCCACTGAAATATTGCAAAAATTATGGTTTATTTTACATATACACAGGCAAAGAGAATTATGTAGACCAGTAAGTACTATTATAAGTCATGCACACAATATACAAACCAACACAATACTTAGGGTAAGTAACCCAACGTATTTGACCACATTTAGAATACAAGTATGCAGTTCAAGGTGAGTAAACCCCAATGTTACACATTTAGAATGGCAGTATGCTATTCAAGGGGAGTAAAACCACATTATTAGACTTTTAGAATGACCATGTGTAATTCAAGGTAATAGGACACTATTGGTAGTTAACTATTCCTTATTCTGTTTCAAGCAATAATACAGTTATACTAACAATGTTACTTTCTAGAATAGTGGAACACAATTCAAAGGTAAGTAAATAACTTTGTAATACTTTTCAGAATGGCAGTCATTAATTCACAGGGTAAGCAAGGACTTTGTAACACTTGTAACTTACTCTATTTCAGGAATATGCAGTTACAGCACTAACACATAGCAAGTAAGTAATTTGCAACATGTGTTATAATTTCTTCACAGAGGCCTTATACTTTAGAAGTCCTTCCCTAATCTAGAGCATGAGAGCTCTGAGGCAGACAGGGGACACTGCTGGTCCAGTAGCCAAAATTAAGCAGGTCAGAATAAAGCACAAATGCAGCAGTCGGTTCCAGAGTATTTCTCATCAAACAAGTAAGTAACAGACTTTAGAGTTAGTGGAAGTGTTCAGGCACTTCGTAGAAGGCTCCTTAGATGCATTCCAGCGTTAGGCCCAGGCGAAAGGTATGGACAAATTTCCAACTACACGAATCACCATCCTGGCCACACAGGAGCGACCAAGACTTCATAAGTATTTACCTCAAACTACACAGCTCCTCAGCAGTGAAGAAGAGCTTGCAGATGGACGCCTTCAAGATGCAGCAGCACAGAACCCGGTCTCTGGATTCTTGGTCGTGGTAACAAAAGAAAGGACGCTGGATGGGAAATTGCAGCAGCAATCAAGAGGAAAAGCTCCCAGCAGAGGATTCTTCAGTGCTTCTCGTGGCTCTGTGGAATTGGCACCCATTTCACTTTACCAGATGAAGAACGGTCATTGTCTGATCGATTTGCCTCGCTATCTCGGTCCAGCACTCCGGTGAGGGAACTTCAAGGAGGGGAACCTTGCTTCGGGAGGTCCAACAGGAGTCCACCCAGGTTTCAGCTATATACGTTCATGGGAAGATGTTGCACAGCACTTAGCCTCGAGGTCCCAGGGTATTGGTTGTTTTGTAGCTCAGGAAGGTCACAGCTCGTCGAGGGATTGCTAGAAATGCAGGTCTCTTTAGGACTGAATGGTGTTGAATAAGATTTTCCTAATCATGATAAATCTTGCTGACCTGTGTCAACCCTAGTATATTTTGCTTGGATTTGGTAATTGTTAACTTGTCCCTATGTGAGTAGGACACGTGTTCCCCTTTCACCTAGTCTTTTACTCTTTTTATGTGGGTGATGTTTTTATGCCTCTCTGTAGTGTATGATTGGAATTATAGGTTCCCATAACTTTGGACTGACTGACTAATGTACTATGGCAGCACACAGCATTTTAAATGCAGTGCCTTTCTTTTGTTTCTCTTATTTCTTGGGTGTACTACTGTTCCCAAGAGGTAAAGTGGGATTCACATCCCCTTTGCATTATTTTTAGTGAGCCAGCATACCCCACCTTATGTGGCGTGCTGGGTGGTTACAATGTATCCCCTTTCATACTTACCTGGCAACATTTGTGTTACAATTGCAAGTTTACTTGAATGGCTGGTGGCAGTGGTTTTAATTGTGTGACTTTTAGTCATTATTATTTGCAGGCTGTCAAATCAGCCTCAGTAATACACATGAGGGCCATCATTCTGCTAGAATGGTGGGCTCCTTCTTTCACCATTTTTCATTTGCTTGTAGTTTCCTAGGACGTCTTCTGCCATTCTAGGCAGGAACGACCTCGGATGAAGTTTTATCTTTAACTGGACTCCTTTGTATTCCCTAGCGAGGCTCCAGAGTGTCTGGAAAGGCAGGAAGAGAGGGAGGAGTCCAAACTCTTCAGCTCTTTGTCTTTCACCTTGTCTGAAAGGAACCAGTTCCCAATGGGGGGCTGGCTGTCCTGGTTGGACAGCCAGACCGCCTCTTTCTGTAAACTGCAGGGAGAGTTTGCAGAAGTTGTGATGTAATTCCTGATAAATACTTCAAACCTGGAAGCTGCTGACAAGCCGATCACTGGAACTGAATCCGAAGAGGAAGATGAAGAAAAGACGTCTGTAGCAAGTTCAAGTGACCAGAGACCCTACTGTGTAACATGAGCCTGATACAACCCTTCCTTCCAATTCACTAGTGTCAAGAAGACCTGCATTTTGAGCCATCCCATGACGTGCTGCGACCTTGCTGGGATGCAAACTGGCAATACCTTGGGACTTCGAGCCAGTCTTCATGGTCTTCCGGAGTCTGAATCCTTCCGAAACTTTGGTGATCTCCTGCTGTATCTCTAGAGACCTGATTCAAATCACCAGAGTGCAGGACCGATAGAGTGAAGAGAATCCAACAGGCGATATTCGTTCTTCATCTGGCTCCTGTAAAAAGGCACCAAATCGACAGAGCTTTGAGAATCCGTGAAGAAACCTTTGCTGGAAGCCTTCTCTGACAACTTCCACTGCAATTTCCCATCCAGTGTCCATTTCTTTCGTCTCCAGACCAATTTTCCAGGGACCGGGTCCTGTGCTGCTGCTGCATCCTGATCGCATCCACTCTGAAGAACTTCTTTTCTTTTAAGGTACTCTGTTGGATTGGGTAATACTTATCGTAAGTCGCGTGTGAATCCCGTGAGCCTGAGTGGGTGATTAGTGTAGATGGGAGTTTGCCCATACCACTTGCCCAGGCCTAATGCTGGAACGCATATAGTGAGTCTTCTGTGAAGTCCCTGAGCACTTCTAACTAATTCTGAAGGAAATTCTTACTTGTTTAAGAAGATCTCCTACGGAACTCTGACTTTCCTGTAACTGAAACCTATCTTGACCTGCCTACAGCTGGCTCCTAGACCACTAGGGTCCCTCTTCTGCCTCTGCGAAAACTCATGCTATAGACTAGGGAAGGACTTTTTAAGATCAGGATACTGTCTTGAAAAGTATAACAAGTGTAAAAGTACTTACTTGCTAAATAAATTAGTGTTAACTGTTTCGCTGTAGTAGAATATGTTGCAAAGTGCCCTTAAGTTTATACTCACCCTTGAGGAGCATTCTGCCCCTCTAAAAGTATGCCCCTGTCTGAAAAGTAATAGGTATTGGTACTGTTTTATAATTCTGAACAGAATAAGTGTAAAAGCTTACCAATAGGGGTTACCTACCTTGAAATACATTGTCTTTCTTAAAGTGTGCCATTGGGTTTTGCTTTCCCTGATCTGCTTTATACACACCTAAAACAGTCTTAGGGTTTATGCTTATAAGTGTCGGTGCAAGCCACATCCATATAAGTAGTCACTTGAAAAGTAATAAGTAGTGGTACTGTTTTATTATTCTTAACTGAATGAGTGTAAAAGTTCACCAATAGGGTTAGCATGCCCTAAATAACAGATTGTCATTCTTAAAGTGCAAAACTGTCTTTTGCTTTCCCTGATCTGCTTAGTGCATTTCTAAAACAGTCTTGAAGTTAGTACTTGTCTTTGAGTTGCTGGTAGCCCCTCTTAAAAGTATATGGTTCTTTACTTACCTTGAACAGCTGCTACTCTTCTAAACTGGTAACATTGGGGTTTGCTTTGCCTGAATTGCTTAGTGCATTCTAAAATAGTTATGGAGTGTTCATACTTAGAATTGAGTAGCTTAAGGCCCTCCAGAAAGTAAGAGTTACATTATTCGCTCTGAACTGTGTTCTACAAAGTAATATCTGTTGCACGGTGTATACTTGTGACTAGGTTGGATTATTAAGTGATTTCTGTGACTGTGTGTTGCTGCATGACTGACGGGGTCTACTACCCTTGAATTACTGTTTGTACTTTAAAAGTATATATGACCTGCTTTTACTCCCCAAGAATAGCGGACTGCCATTCTGAATGTGTTCTAGGTTTGACTCACCTTGACTGCTTAGTGTACTCTAACTAAGGTTATAATTTGGGTTGTAACCCATAAGTATTGAGTTGTTTTTTTATAATTGTGTTTATATCTGTTATAATACTTATTTCCCCAAGATTTATCTGGGCCTACTTGTAGTTCAATAAACCCTTTATTTTTACAATACATAATGTTTCAGTGTTTCTTTGGACCAAATGTATGCTACAATTTCTTTGTACCAAGCTACAGTCCTCTCTCCCTCCTAAAATAAGCCAGGCTGCTCTGTCTATGCTACCAAATGTTCTGAGGTGGTACAGTCTTGTACTAAGAGTGGAGTTTTCTACTCCCTCAGATATGGTTTTATGAAGCCCTTGGTTGGGCTTTAGAAAAACTGTTCTAACAATTGGTCCCACCATTCTAAGGGTCAGAGTCATCAACTTCGGGACCCTTCTGTTGCATGGAAAAGGGGTCAGCACAGGCAGAAGTTGCAAAGCAGGCATCTCTGGCTGCTGGAATCAACTACAGCCATCTTCCCTTCTTTTTCCTCATCGGATTCCGCTCCCGTTCTAGACTTATTTTCAGCTTCCAGATCCAGGCCGTTTATCCAGGAACCCAGCCAATCAGCACACATGCTACATTCAAACTTTAGGACTGGTTCCAATCGGGCATGCCAGAAGACAAAGTGCTGTGGAGTTTCGGACTTGTGCCTCGTTTCCTGTCTTCACAGATACTCTGGAGTCTCGGCGGCCTTCCCAAAATATTCCTGCTGAAGACAAAAGTCAAACCAGGACCTCCCCCACCCGGCACGGCAGAAGGAGGACAAAGAAAGGACAAGCACACAAGAAATGGTGACCCTCCTGTGCATTACCGCAGCTGTCAACACAGCTTGTGAGTAAAAATGTATTCTACTGAATGAGGGGGGGCTTTTTCCTCTCCTTCATTATTTCCTCTATGACCATGGGAACTCTGTTTATTGTGTTTTACTTTGATTTATGTCGTTGTGCCTTCATATATTTTTTTTTAACCTATAGCAGGTGGGGACCCGACTAATGTCTTACTCTAACGGGATGAGAAAATCTATGAGAAAAAACTCCTGTGGGAGACACCTCAAAATTAAAATAAATCCAACCATCTACATATGTCCTTCAGTCCTGCATATGAGCATATACAGCTTGGGAAAGGGATTACAATCCAGTGTGCCAAGTAAATTTAGTTTTTTCCAACCGTTCGAATGCAACATAATTTGCAGAGAGTGATTGACAGGTGAAACTGATGGTATGTTGTTTTCTCGCAGGAAAAGATTGGGAACATATCATGATCCATCTGTGCTACAAAGTGTGATTCGTTGTTTGTCCTGATGAAGGCCTAGTTAAATTGTGGGGCGGGATAGTTAAAGCCACCTAATTAGAGGCTGAAACACGTTTGTTGACATTGTTCTGTTTTGTGTTGGATACAGTACATTGGGGTTACGAATATGGGTCTGAGACGAAGCTCGTGATATTGAAATCAATTTATCACAGGGACGCTTGTTACATTTGGCCATTAGAAGTCACCAAATCAATAGAAAATGGCCGGAGGAAGAATTTAAATTACAAGCTATTAGTCCAGACACATGGCTGTGTCATAGAAAAATGTGTTGTTTCAAAGCATTTCCATTTTTATTGTGTACATATTATTCATTTTCTTACTAACCCCCAAACATGTAAATTCTTGTACAAATGAGTCCACCTGCATTGGTTGTGAGATTGTTCTGTGGTCTATTGAGACATTTTTCTTTTAATCGTTTTTTTGATAAATTAAAACAAATTCTTCAAGCACAGAATACATTTCTTCCTTTTCTGCAAGAAAAATATGTGGCGAGTAGTGTGTGAAGATGCAGGACTGAAGGATATATGTATGTTGGATTTATTTTAATTTTGTTGGGTATCCCACAGGAGCTTTATTTTATAGATTTTCATATTTTTTATGGCATCTGTTTCACTTTTGCCGCACACAGCACCTTTGTGCAGTGTTTCTGGGAGTACTTTGGGCTCTCCTTTTTATATTTGTATTTGCCTTGAAAACTACTGGTCTCAAAGATGGAGGGATACTTTTTATCCTTCTTAGCTTTTCCTTTTTGTGAGATCAGCACAACCACCCTATGTGGAGTGCTGAGGCGATTCCTAGTATCCCATTTCTCACTGCTCCTGTAACATTTCTGTTACAGTGGCAAGCATACATTTATGGCTGTGACAGTGGGTGTGTTCTACTGACTTTTGTACAACCTTTAACCGTAGGCTTTCTCCACAGCTGCGGTTATGCACAGAAGGACCACCATTGACCCAAAATGGTGGTTTCCTTCTTTTATCACCATTTCTTGTGTGCTTGTCCTTTATTGGTTGTTCTTCTACCATTTGGGTGGGGGAGGTCTGGGTTTGAGATTTGACTTCAGCGGGAACCCTTTTTGTAGCCCACTGAGGCTCCACTGTGTCTGCGAGCACAGGAAGCAAGGTAGGATCCCAAACCCCTGCTATCCTTTGTCTTCTAGTGTGCGTGAGAGAAACCAGTTCCCTGATTGGACAGCCACCCACTCTTTTCTGTAAACTGCAGGGAGAGCTTTCAGAGGATGAGTGTGAATTCCAGATAAAAGGTGAGGATCCTGAGGCAGAAGACAAGTCGTACACTGGAACAGAAGAAACGAAGAAGACGACCAGAGACGCCTGCAACCCCTTCCAGCAACCCCAAAGAGGCCACTGCTGTCCTGACTCTGTTTTCAAATTGACAGAGGAGCTCCGAAGAGGACTCTCCTTCCCTTTGACTGGTGGGATCAACTAGCCATAAAACGGCCTGCAGGACGAGCCTTGCCCCAACATGCTGTGACCTTCCTGGGCTGCAAACCAGCAATACCCGGGGAGCTCTGACCATATTGCAGTGCATAGTCTTCCTGTAAACAAATCCTCCCAGAACTTTGGTTAGCTCCACCTGGACCTCCAGAGACAAGATCCCCCTCCCTCAAAATCCGCTCACCAGAGTGCAGGACCGAAGAATCAAGGTGGATTGACTGGCTGGTAAATCTCTGGAGTCTGTGAAAAGGCACCAAAACTGCAGACGGATGTTGGGGCACCAAGAATCCTTTGCTGCGAGTACTTCCTCCCGACTGCTGCTGCAACAAGCCTTCCAGAGTCCGTCCTTTCCTCACCGCGACCAAGAAACAGGAGACCAGGTTCACCACTATTGCACCGTGAAAGAATACAGATGCAACTTCTTCACAGCTCCTTGGGTTCTTTGGGACTCAAGTCATTCTGTCGCTCCTTTGCTGGTGGAGTTCTGATTCCAGTGTTTGGGTGTTCGCCCATGCCATGTGTCCAGGCCCAACGCTTGTGCACCCATAGGGAGCCTTTACCAAGGTCCCTGAAACCTTTTTGACCCACAAAAGCATTTTATTTACTTGTAATGGAAGAATGCTCTGGAACTTTGCCTTTTCTGCTTCTGTGCCTTACCTGCTTTACCACCAATCTGACTTTGAAAAACTCATACCTAGATAGGGATGGACTGCTAAAGCCTTAAGGCCTCTGAAAAGTAAATTATTGCCCTGCTATTGTTGGTGTGGTTTAACCTTTTTATTCCTTCAACAGAAAGTTTTCTGAGTTGCTAGAACAATTGCTTTGAACTGTATTCATGAATTGTATAATTCTTTATGTATGGTTTACTGACCTGCATTTGTTTTCTACTGGGTTGAGTAGTTAAAGTAGTACTTACTTGCCTGAATAACCTTACCTTGTGTATATAAAATAGATTTCAAATAGATTGTGTTCTCCCATGTATTCCTCATCTTAGATACTCATATCTTCAGCTTTGCTGCTTTGGAAAAAAGAATTCCACACCAGGGGGCGCTGTGGTCATGGCGGCAATGTCCCTCGAGGGCTGCCGTCGGGCATCAACGTCATCCGCAGTATAAAGGGCTTGAGCCGCGCCCGTTGGCTTCAGTTCCGTTTTTCCAAAAGCTATTGCTTCGTGTGTACGAATACGGCGCATCAGTCTTTCGAGATGTCTTCTTCATCAAACCCTTCTACCCCGAAAACTGGCTTTAAAAAATGCCAGAATTGCGGGAAGAAAATGTCAATAACTGACCACCATCGAATTTGTCTCTGGTTCCTCAGTCCGGACCATCGAGTTGACGAGTGCGGTTCCTGTCGGGCTATGCCCAACAAAGCTCTCAAGGAACGAAGTTAAATTGGCGATGGGGGAGGAATGTTCGAAGACCGCTTCGAAGAAAAATAAGGACTCTGCAGAGTCGAGGGAAAAGTCCTGACGTAAATCGAAGAAATCTAGGTCGAGTGTCGGTCTAGAAAATCGTCGTCGTCTTCGAAGAATAGGCGACACTGAACTCCCTCTTCTTCTTAGTCGTCGTCTGAAACCGGGGTTATGGAATGTCCATCAAAACATGATTCCCCTGAAAAATGGGAGGCATTTAGAGCCTCGATGATGCAAATCTTTCAGAACGCGACCCAGACCCCCTCGAAGAAATCGCGGGAAGACCATGCCCCAGCTCATTCCAAAAATGACAGAGGAAGATCAGAGACTAGACGCTCTAAATCCAACTAAAAATCGTCGAGGCTGTTGTCGAGAGAAAACTGACACCTCATAAAAAGAGCAAGACGGGCCTATCTGTGCATTAACCGAAGGCGATGTCAGACAAAATGGCGTCTGGTGACGAACCGTCATTGAAATCTATGTCAAAGGTCTCCTTGACGCATCTGTCAAAGACTTACTCAACGCCAGTGTATAAGGTAGCGTCGACACCTTCATCGACGTAACTTACAGCGAAGGCTACTTCGACCTTGTCTATTTATGAGGAACAATCCTCGTATGAGATTTCCCCTTTTGGGGTAAAATATGGCACAAAGGGTGTTCCTGAAGAACTAATTGACCCTCAGTCCAAGATGTCTGACCTCTAAGAATGTCTGCAAACAGCTTGTGGTCTAGAAACGTCTCCTGAATTAGAATTAAACAACCCTTACCCTGCTGATCATGCAGACTCCGCATACCGAAATCTTATGAATAGATTTGTATTTGTATTTGTAAGGTTTATATAGCTCTTTACTCCAAAGCGCTGCACATTTTAACGGGATACATTTAACAATAACAAAAATAACAGTAACAGTAGAAGCAAATAGAATTTTGAATCGGACCAACAAAACAGTGTGTAGAGCAATTAGACAGAAGGGAAGGAAGTGGTGGAGTAGAACTGGGAGGAAGAGGGAGGGGAGGGATGGGAAAGAAGTGGAGGAGGGAGACAGAAGGGGTAAAGCGAAGAGGATAAGAGTGGAGGGGGAATTGGAGGGAGCTGATTATGAGGGGAAGGGTGGGAGAGGGGGGGAGGGCAAGAGGAGGGGAATCATGGCGGGGAATGGAGAAGGGACGTGCGGAATGAGGAAAAGGTAGGAATAGAGCAGATTGAGAGAGGTAAGGAGTTCCAGTGAAGGGGAGCTAGGAGTTGTAAAGAGCGGAAACGGGAGGAGGCACAAGGGGAAGGAGGAATTCAAGGTAGAATGGTGGAATTCAAGGGGTGGAACAGAAATTCACCTACTTATGAACAGGATGACATGACGGACATTCTCACTCCTGGACCTCAAAAAGGTCCTGTTCTTGCTTTTCACACAGCACTTCAGAGGAAGGTTATGGCTGCATGGGAAACCCCAGAATCTGGTACAGCAGTGAACAAAAATTTCACTAGGAAATACAGACCCTCTTCTTCTGACCTTGAATACTTAACTAAGCATCCTACACCTGAGAGCTTAGTTGTGCAAGCAGCTACATCTACTAGACAATCTGCATACCCTTCTATTCCCCCAGATAGGGATGATAAGATAATTGATGCCTGGTCTCGCAGGTTTTTTTTTCTTCGATCAGCATGGCTTTAAAGTCAACAAATGTGACTTGCACCCTTGCAAGATTCACATACAATCCCACAGGGTGTATTACTGCAGCGGCTGAACATATTCCTGAGGGCGAGGAGCGAGAGTGCTTCCTTGCAACTGACAGCATCAGCAGGTCCATGGCATCTAGCACAGTGCTATGCAGATTTGCGTGGCTGAGAAAGTCGGGTTTCGCACCGGATGTGCAGGCCAGACTTCTCAATATGCCATTTGATGGCTTGAGGTTGTTCTGCAGCAAGGCGGATGAAAGTTTGGAGAAGCTGCAGACCTCTAAGGCGGCTAAGTCTCTCAGCGCATCCATATGAAAACCTCAAGCAACACTCCTACTCCGGCTCATCTTCCTGGAGGGGTCGTCTTTCGTTTTTATTCCTTATTTGGAAGAGTAAGAGGACAGGCCAGTCAAGGAAGACAAAGGACATTTCCTCGTGGTGTACGAGGAAAGGGTGCTAGATCAGCCCCAGCAGCGACATCTGTCCCCTCAGCCGCTGCTTCAGCCGCCGCAAAGGCACTCTGAGGCCTTGACCCACAAGACCCCCAGTGGGAGGCAGGATCTCTCAGCATCTGAACGAATGGCGGGGCATTACTTCAGATGCATGGGCACTGGAAGCAGTAGCCCAAGGTTACTGCCTTCCCTTTCAAAGAAAGGCCTCGCGATCATCCACAGGGATGCAAATCTGTCAAAATTCCAGATCTGCCCTGTTGCAGGAAATTTTAACCCTGCTAGAGAAAGGTGCAATGGAACATGTACCTGTAACGGAGAGGAACAAGGGTTGGTAGTCCCCATACTTTCTCATACTAAAAAAGGACGGAGGATTGACACCCATCTTGGACTTAAAAAACTTGAACAAGTTCCTCAGGAAGGACAAGTTCAAGATGGTAACCCTTTCTGAGATCCTTCAGGCTCTCCAACCCCAAGACTGGTTGGTATCATTGGTCCTTCAGGATGCTTACTTTCATGTGCCTATCCATCTCAAGCACAGAAAGTACCTGAGGTTTGCGATTGGCAATTCTTGCTATCAGTTTCGAGTTCTGCCATTCGGGTTGACCTCCGCCGCAAGGTTTTTCACCAAGCTGATGGTGGTAGTGGCAGCGAGTATCGGGAGAGGGGGAGGGGGGTTCATGTATACCCTTACCTGGGCGATTGGTTAATCAGGGCACGTTCACCCGAACAAACCCAGGAACATCTGAACATGACCTGCCACTTCTTACTCAGACTGGGTTTCTCCCTCAATTACAAGAAGGCTAATTGGATACCATTCCAAAGACTCCAATTTATCAGAGCAGTCCTGGATACTTCGTCGAGCGTGAGAGATCACCACATTCTGCAGATGGTAACAAAGTTCCAGAATGCCCAGCATCTGCCAGCCTTTGATTTTCTGAGGTTGCTCGGTCTCATGGCATCATGCATTTTTCTGGTGCAGAGGCCAGATTGAGAATAAGATCCCTTCAATGGGCCCTCAGGACTTAATGGTCCCAATTTTCGGGCAATATGTCAGATCTTTTGCAAATTACGGCCAGAGTGGCTCAAGATCTTCTATGGTGGACTTGCAAGGACAATATCCTCAAAGGAGAATCTTTTTGGCAACCATGGCTGTAGATTGACAGTAGTGACGGACGCCTCACTCACGGGGTGTGAAGCCCACACCAGCGATCTGCCAATCAGCAGCCGTTGGTCTCCACCGGAGTCCAAACTGCACATGAACCTTTTGGAGCTGAGGGCAATCGGTCTAGTGCTGAAGGCCTTTCTGCCCTCTGTACGGGCAAAGAACGTCCTGATAATGACGGACAACACAGTGGCCATGTACTATCTCAAGAGAGGAGGCGTAGGGTCACTATCACTGTGCAGAGAGGCAATGCAACTCTGGTTCTGGGCAATACAAGAAGGAATCTCTCTATCAGCAGTTCACCTAGCCGGAGAGCAGAATACGGCGGCGGACGCTCTGTGCAGGCAGAGCAGTGTCCCATGAGTGGGAACTCGCTCAGGAAGTCCTTCAAGAGATCTTCACCCTTTCGGGAACCCCTCAAGTGGCTCTGTTCGCGACCACGGTCAACCGGATGAGTGAACTGTACTGCTCAAGGGAATTTCCTCCAAGAGGAGCTCTAGGGGACGCGTTCGTAGTGGGCTGGGAATTTCCACTCCTATAAGCCTTTCCTCCAGTCCCCGTGATTCCTCACGTTATCCGGAGGTTCAGAAAGTTCAGGAAAACCATGATCCTAATTGCCCGGATTGGGCTAGGAGGACGTGGTACCCGGACCTTCTGGACATGTCCATCTGCCCTCCAATGCGTCTCCCACAAAGAGAGGATCTTCTCTCGCAAGAGGAAGGTCGGGTTCTCCATCCAGAGGTCAAGACACTCAGCCTTCACGCATGGTTTCTTAGAGGTTGAGATAACAGGATTGGGATTTCCCGGACGACGTAATGGAGTTTGCTTTCGGCCAGGTCAGCAACAAATTCCTTGTACCAGTGGTATTGGAACAAGTTCAGGAACTGGTGCAAAGACAAGGATGTGGATCCATTCCTATGTAGTACACCTGTGGTTCTTTCCTTTCTATTACACTTAGCCAATCTGGGGCTCCAGGTTGGCACAATAAGAGGATATCTGGCAGCGCTGTCGATTTTTAAGCGCACCTCAGAGGAAGTATCGTACTTTAAAATGCCATTGATTGTACAGTTCTTGAAGGGTCTCACTAATGTGTACCCTCCAGTCCCATTTCAGGTACCCGTTTGGATTTAAATTTAGTTTTAAAGTTCCTTACATGCATTCCTTTTGAGCCTTTGCACTCTTGTCTACTAAGACTTCTCACCTCGAAGACAATCCTCCTAGTGGCAATTACATCAGCCCGCAGGGTGAGTGAATTATAGGCTCTCTCTTGTAAACCTCCTCACACCATCTTTCACAAAGACAAGGTTATACTCAGTCAGGCCTTCATTTTTACCTAAAATAGTCTGACTTTCATCTGTTCCAAAAGATCACTTTGCCTTCTTTCTATCCTCCCCCTCATGCAAGTAAGGAGGAAGAAAGGCTACACAGACTGGACCCAAAAAGGGCTCTCAGTTTGTATATCATTAGATTGGCAACATTTCGGCAAACTGACCAACATCTCGTTGGGTATACTGGACATAAATTGGGCTTACCAGTAACGAAACAAACATTATCCAGATGGATAATTTTGTCAATTACCGAATGCTACAGATTAGCTGGAAAAGAGCCTCCAGATGGGCTAAAGGCTCACTCAACTAGGGGCATGGCAACTCCAACCGCTCTTCAGAGGGTTGTCCCGGTGCAGGATATTTGTGCAGCGGCCGCCTGGTCCTCGATGCACACCTTTGTGAAACACTACTCTTTAGATTCCACCTCAGCACAAGGGGGTCTCTTTGCTAAGGCCGTTCTACATACGGTCCATGATTAGGATTAACTAGTACTCCCTCCTCCAAATTCATACTGCTTTGGGAGTCTGTCTAAGATGAGAAATACGTGAGAGGACATTATCCATTCGATGAACAAGTTACTTACCAACTGTAACGTTCTTTCGATTGGATTTTCCTCCCACGTATTCCTCATAGACCCTCCCAGCCTACCCCGCCCTACAGTTTACGTCAATTGCGCTCTGAATTCCTTGAGAGCTTTCGGTCTACAAACATGCCTGATCAACTACTCGGCTGGTTATATTGAAAAACCAGAACTGAAGCCAACGGGCGTGGCTCGAGCCCTTTATACTGCGTCGACGGCAGCCCTCGACGGACATTGACGCCGCGACCGCAAGCACAGTGACCGCTGGTTTGGCAATTTTTATTTCCAAAGCAACAAAGCTGAAGATACGAATATCCAAACTGAGGAATACCTGGGAGGAACATCCAATCGAAAGAACGTTACAGTTGGTGAGTAACTTGTTCATCTATTTTACAAGAACTGCATGCGTGTAAGAGTTTATTTGGGACTATGTATTTACTGAGTTCATTGTACTTACCTACTGCTCACATATCCTTCAAAAGATGTGCCTGGCTGCCCTGCCATACTACCAATGCCTTGAGTAGTACAGACGTATACTAGAAGTTGGGGCCTGTACATCATGGGATAGTTTTACACAAAGTCTTACCACAGGTAGACTTTAGGAAAACTCCCATTACAACAGCCACCAGCCATTCAGTTATGCTTGTCAATGTAACAGAAATGTTACAAGAGCATTGAAAAAGGGGATACAGTGTAACCCATCAGCACTCCACATAAGGTGGGGTGTGCTGATCTCACAAAATAAAAGGTAAGAAGGATAAAAAGCATCCCCCTATCCTCTCTCACAAGGTAAACAAGAGAATAAAAAGGAAAGCCCAAATGGCTTCCAGCAACACTGTACAAAAGTTGTTGTGTGCTGCAAAAGTAAATCACAGATGCCTTAGGAAATGTAGAGGAAAGCATGCCTCCATAAAATAAAGTAACAACATAATGAACAAGGGTTCCCATAGTCGGAACAAAAGAATCGATGAGGGAAAAGCCTCCCCTCATTCAGGAGAACAGACAAAAAGATCCAGGAGTCCAGCAAAACGTGCTGGTGGTCTCAGAGGTAGAGGGGAGTTGGCATAAAAATTAAAAATCTTCCTAACACATCCCCCGCCCAGAGGCTAAGGGACTGGAGTATCTAATCTACTTTTGGAAGGATCTCTGGTTCCAGTCGGTCATACTTTCTAGTGAGTTCATCAGCATACTTATGTTGGGTACCTGACCAATGCTCTATGGTGAAGAGAAATCCCTGCAGGCTAATGGACCATCTGAGCAATTTTGGATTCTACCCCTTCATCTGCATTAACCATCTTAAAGGTTGGTTGTCCGTTTGAATTCTGAGTGTAGACCCATATAAGTATGGTCTAAACTTCAACGCCCACACAATTGCAAAGCAGTCATGCTCAATTGTTGCCCACCGCGTTTCTGCATCTTTTCATTTTCTACTAATTAAGCAGATGGGGTGCTCCCTGCCTGTGTCATCCATTTGGCTCAAGACTGCCCCAATTCCTGCATTTGTGGCACCAGTCTGCACAAAGAAGGCCTGAGTGTAATCTGGAGCTCTCAGCACTGGATCGTTAGAGGGCATCTTTCAGCCCCTGAAATTCTTTGTGATATTCTTTGTTCCATTTCACCCTCTTAGGATATTTAGAACATATGGTATCTAGAGGGGATGCTATGGTTCTTTAGCCGTATATACAATTCCTGTAATACTCTGTGAGGCCTAAGAAGGCTCTCACTTGTGTCTGAGTAGCGTACAACCTGTACTTTGCTGGGTCAGGTCTTTTTTTTCACACCCTCCTACCACGAGGTAGACCACTTTACTCTGACGAACTTGAAATTTGCTTGCCTTTATGGTCAGATTGGCCTGTTGGATAGCCTGCAACGCGTGTTCAAGATGGGAAAGATGTTCTTCCCAAGTGGGGCTGAACACTACTATATCATCCAAGTATGCCATGCAGATGTTCTTTAGCCCATTCAGGACATGTTTCACCATTCTTTGAAAAGTGCAAGGTGCATTTTTCAATCCAAAAGGCATGACCTTAAATTGAAACAGGCCCTCTGGGATAGAAAAAGCTGCACAATCTCTGCAATTAGGATCACATGGGGAAAAGCAGTCTTCCTTCATGCCTTCCACTGCACAACCTCTGAACTCCAGATTTAGGGGGAACAGGGGTCTCTCAGGACAGGACAGGCAGCTGAAATCATCTTGGTCAAAGTCCTGGCATCCCTTCTTTCCACCAGCTTCTGCTTGGATTGCCAACAAAGCTGCTCTGCTGCTACTGCTGCGACTTTTCCAGCTCCCACTCCATCTCCATCTAATGGCCTGCACCTGAGGGGGCCTTTTTAAGCCTCTCTGCTCCCTTCAGGGGTAGGTCATTATGCTTAACGAGTGGACTACATTGCTGATGGCTCCTCTTTCTCGTCCCAGTACTTAGGGGATTACGGGACTTGTAGTCCCAACCATCAGAATTCGGTTTCTATTTAGCAATAAGCCATTAGAAGTGTGGGATTTCTGGGAAAGTTAAATAAGGGGTTTCCCAGTCTTCCTGACCAGTCTACCGCCCAACCCTCCCCGTGCACCTCCTGCAAAATACCACCCGCAGGGTCAGGAACAGGAAGCATCTGCCCTCCCCTGGCAACATGAGATGGGTCTCGGGTCAGGTTTGTGGTATCAATCATTGCTGATTCATCACAGCACTTACCTCTACTCTTGGTCACCATGTGGGATTGGCAAGAGGGGCTAATGTTTTTGATGGCTTTATATCATTTATCAGTGGGCGTGGTCAATTCGTCTAGATGGGCTGCTCTGGTCCTTTCCCGTTCCTGTGGCCTGCCACTGCGGTGAGCTATGTTGGAGGAAGTACTTATTTTTCACCAGACTTAAATGCAAGACACAGCTGCAAGGACACACATGTCTTATCTGTCTTATTTTAATTACAAGAGGAACAATTAAGGCATGATATCTCAGGAGACTGCTTAAACACAACACTGGCAGGTCCTATACAACACAACTTGTTCCAACGTGATAGAAATAGATAGAAATCAAGGAATCGACTCTTCCCAAGCACTACCACTTGAACCTGGCCATAACATGCCAAATACCAAGAAAAGGGTGCAAGTACTCAATAAAATGTCAGTGCCTCACAAATCTGTGTGTGGGTAGACAAAAAGGATCTCTTAAAGCAGCTTTAGCCCAATTTACACAGTAGCCCAGGCATTTACAATATGCCTTATCCTATCCACACACATGCTGTTTTGCTAACTTTTCAGGGAGATGCAGTCTTCTTCTCTCGGTTGTACATCCCCTGTTTAAATGTCTCATCTGGTTTAGCATGAGACAGAGGGAGGGCATTGTACCTTTGTTTTTTTGTCACAGAGGACGCACACAGCAGCTGCCCAATTTAGGAGCTGGTACTTCTGCTGCCTTGTCTAACATTTCCCCAAGACATCTTACTAACTTGTGTACAGGTTGTAAGGGTAAGAGCGCAATTAAGTCAATACCCCCACGTAATTAAGAGAGTCAACCTGACCGCCTTCCGCCTCTATTCTGTATTGTAAATAGCTGTTAAAGGGTGAGGCAGAACCATACCTGGCTCCAGGAGATCGCCTGTGAGGAACAGCTCACACTATGTGAATATGCTAATTCGGACATCCGCTCCCTACCCCTGGAAGGACGGCCCTTAAAATCTGGATGAATAAAGCTTGGCTGTTTCTGGCCTGCTCCCATCACTTTAACTATGGCAAAAGTAAGGAAAAACCCCTGAGACCCTAAGCTAAAAAAGATGCCAGATACACTGCAAACTAGAGATTGCAGCCTTATTGGAAAGTCCATTATATCCTTCACCCCCATAATCCCTGTCACTGCCAACACTGCTCTTCACCATCCTGTTGTTGTGGCACCTCCCTGTGCACTTATTTAGGCCAAGGTTGGAGCACATTTTTGAAAAATCCACCCCCACCCTCCATCTTTTCTCCTCTGTGTTTCATGAAGAATCCCCTGCATGGTTGCAGTTATCACTCTGATACCAAAGGCCTGGTGCCACGTATAAACCTGGTGAGTTTGTGTCTGTTCGTGGCAGTGGAAGGGGGCTTTTCATTTTGGACTGAGAGTAGAGCTTGGGGCTTTAGGGAGACAGCAAGGTAGACCTCTGGATAAAACGAGCAGGGATTCTAGCCCCTCCTTGACAAACACCTGGCCAATGCTTTCTTGCCCTGCCAAGACTGGGCCTGCCCTGATGGGCATAATTCCTAGCAGGCCACTGAGCACAGCAGCTGAGCATGGTAGATTGATCTTTGAGGCACTTATCAGCTTACCAACCAGCATGCTAAGCAAGGAAAAATGGGTGACTGCAGACCCACATTTCAAGTAGCCCCTTCTCTAACCAAAGGTTGTTGCCTCCCATAACCCTTAGCTGCAATTTATGGTAATGGACTGGAGTTTTCAGACTGCCCCTTCCCTCTCATCTGCCAATTCACAGATGCTTATTTTATTGCACATGGGATTCAATGTATCGATGTGTGAGAGCGAGCGGGATCGACAGGTCCAGTGTGAGCTAGTAAAACAGGATCTGTATTAACAAAGCCAGTGGTGGGAGTAAAGGGTTGCAGGTTGTTTTGCCTAGCCATGCATTCTCCCCCTGACTAACCATCCCCCTTCTAAGATCTCTTACCACCTTAACACTACACCCTTAACACCAGTAACACTACAACCTAGCCGCAAGCACAGTAACACCAATCAAGCCACTACTAAGCTCTCCTCTTTAGCCCTGTTGCACTCTCCCACGTGAGCATTTAAATAGGCCCAAAGCGCTGCAATCGTTCAGACTTTGGACTATTAGGGCAGTTTTTCTGAAGTCCAACAAAGGGCTTAGCGAAACCATTCAACTAAGACAGTACATGACTCCACTCTTAGTATAAGGCTGTACCACCTGAATATTTGGTAGCGTAGATGGAGCAGCCAGGCTTATCTTAGGAGGGCGAGAGAGCTGTAGCATCAGTACAAAGAAATTGTAGTACACATGGGCCAAAGAAACACTATGTATTGTAAACATAAAAGGCTTATTTAAATACAAGTAGGCCCAGATAAATCTTGGGGGGAAATAAGTACCACCACAGATCATATAAACACATTATAAAAACACAACACTATGCTTTAAAGTGCACAGACCAAAGCATATACCTTATTTAGAAAACGAACAGTATTTCTAGGTAAGTCAGACCTTATCAAACACATTTATCACACATTATCAAACACATCTAAGGCCCTGTCTGCAGCTTGAGACTGGGTACCTCAACCATGCGCCCTTGGACTATGGGATCCCCCCCGCATATCGCGTGAGTGTGGACTGTTTCTCTGTTTGCCTGCCGCATCCTCCTGACTCTGTGCCTGGGCCATGCCTGACAATCTCTCTAATCTAAATCAGATGGCATCTCTTCCCAGTACCACATGGTCATAAACGCCAATCTCTTTCTACCTTCCTTTGCTCACACTTCCACTGCACATCCTGCATTGTTTTGCTGCTTGTTAAAAAATCAAATGTAGGTGTGTACACATCCTGCAATGTTCTGCTGCGAGTTAAAAATTGTGTGTGTGTGTGTGTACGTACACCCTGCATTGCGCTGACTGGCTACACCCTCTGTTCTGGTCTATTATCTGTCGCCTTACCCTCTTTCGTTCCCTTTGTCTCCTTGTGTGTCTTTTCCCTCTTCCTTACTCCTCTGCCTGGTTAAGTGTTCCACTGCCTGTGCCCCTCACTATAGCAATGTCTATCTCTCCTATCTTCTCCAACTGCTTCTCTATCTCCTATCCTTCACCTCTCACTAAGTTTAGCAGGAAGAAAATCAAAAAGGGCACATTGGGCTTCAACCCAGGCCTGCCTGTCGCTGTATCGCTGACACCTACGTCAGTGCTTCTGCCAGAGACACTCTCACCGACATCCTCTTTGTTGTTCCTTCTCCCGACATATGGACTCCTCATATGATCGCTCTGCTCTCTCCATTCTCTTCCTCACACATAAATGGTGGCACCCGCTGGGAGGTCCTTCTTGCCTTCTTCTCCACCACAGGGGTCCATTTGTCTATTGAAATGGTACCATCCTGGTACAAGGGCCTTAACCCAACCTCCTACTTTTTGATAGGCTTCTTCCTCCCCTTATCAACGTTCCACTTTCCCCTTCACAGGCTCCCTTGCCATCTGTTTCTACTGCCGCTCTATCTCCCTTGCCAGCTATGCCCACCTTGACCACCCTGCCTCCTACTAACCTCACTGCCTTTCTCACAACTACTACCTTTTCACTCTCAACTGTACAGGCTCCCTTTCCAACATGCACTGCACTGACAACCTTGTCAGCCTCTTCCCTTCCGGTGCCCCTGCCACCCCGGGGCTGCCGCATCTGGGGCTCCCTTGCCTCCTGCGGCCCCTCCTACACTGGCCCTTTGCCATCTACTTCTGTCCGGGCTCTCTTGCCTCCACCACCTCACTTACATCCTTGTCACCCTTGGCTTCTCTGCCTCTTCCTACCTCTATCTCTCAGGCACTCTTGCCGCTTATGGAGGGAACCCCACCCCCCTGAACCCCACCCATAAGTCCTTCAAAAGTGGCAATCTGCTCCATGTGGCCATACTTAACTCTCGCTCTGCTGTCAAGCACTCCTCTGACATCTACCATCTCCTTGAACTTCTGAAACTTTGTTCTTGCTCTTACTGAGCCTTGGTTTAAGGACAGCTCTGTCATGACTTTTGACACACAGCTCCCTGAACCCATGCCCAACAGACCAAGAGGTGGAGTAGCCTTGATCTTTCTATTCTTCCTTTGAATGCCTGGTCTGCAGGCTCTCCCTGTCGCCTGTCTCCTATCTTACTCTGGTCACCTTCTATCGGCCACCAGGCCAGCCCACCCTCTTCCTCTTGGAATGGATTGACCTGGCCTCGTCTCTACTTTCCTCCTCTTCCCAACTCCTCCTGCTGGGGGATTTTAACATCAATCTGCACTCTCCTGACTCCTCAGGACCTTTTCGCAACCTGTGCGACTCTTTCCATCTCCATTCTACCTTCTGGTCCAACACACACCGCTGGCCACACCTTGGAAGCTCTCATTTCTACAGGCATCCCTCTCTCTATCCCTTTCACTACCTCACTCTCCTGCACTTGAAGCTCTCTTCTCCTTTAGCACTGGCACACTCTGCACTGCCTCCTGCTTCCAAGGTCATCCGACCCATGAAAAGAGTGTCAGTGTCTGCCTTTGCCTCAATCTACTCTCCTCCATCTACTCCTGCAACTAACTCCCACCCTGACACAGCCCTCTCTAATGTTCACCTTTCTATCTCCAATAATCTTGACATTCTTGCCCCTGTCATGAGGGTCTGACTGAAGCCTGCCAAGAAGTGCAACACTTGGTACGACTCCGATCGGGCTGCCCTTAAACGCAAGTGCAGAGCAGCGAAACAGAAATGGGGATCTCTAGGCGCACCCTCTGACAAACTGGTCTTTGACCTTTTTCAAAGGCAATATAGACTCTGCGTCTGCTCCAAGAGAACAGCCTGTATTCAAGCCTGCATCTCCGCATCGAACAACATGGCCGGACCTTTCAAAATCTGCAAGGAACTGGCCCACCCTACTGCAGCCGCATCCTCTACTGCACCCACCCAGGCCCTTTGCTCGGTCCTAGTGGCACACTTCACGGAAAAAACACAGGACATCCTGTCCTCTTTCTTCTTCACCGACTCTTGCACCAACATCTCTTGCCCCCCCCTCAGCGACCTCACCCCTCCCCCCTACTCTTCTCTCCTCCCTCTCACACCTGATGAGGTCTCTAAACAAGTCTGGTCTATGAAAACCTCCTCCGGACAGGTGGACCACTGCCCCTCCAAAACCATCAAGGACCATATTGACACTCTCGCTCCAGCCTTGGCAGACCTCTTCAACCTCTCCTTCACCACTGGCGTTTTCCCCACTTCTCTCAAACACTCTTGTGCACCCTCTGCTAAAAAAGAACCTCTGCCGACCCTTCTATTCCAGCAAACTATAGCCCAATCTCTATTATTCCTTTCCTGGCCAAATTCCTGGAGAAGTTGGCTATCTCTCAGCTTACTCTTCACACGGAATCTGTTGGTTGTCTCCATGACCATCAGTCTGGCTTTAGAGCATCCAGAGGCTCGAAAACTGCTCTTCTGAACACCCTTGAAGACCTGCTCTCACTCTCCTTCTGTCCTAATTCTTCTTGACCTCTCTTCTGCTTTCGATACGGTAAACCACAACATCCTGATCTCCTGTCTCTGTGATACCCTGGGCATCACAGATCAGGCCCTGGCATGGCTCACTTCCTTTTTCTGACCGTCCATCCCATGTGGAACTTGGGCCCTTTCTCTCCTCTATCACTGTCTCTATTTGTGGTATCCCCCAGGGATCTAACCTATCCCCTGGTTCTTCAATGTCTACATAGCCCCCTTGGCCCACAGGATCTCTACCTTTACCTCTAACTTTCAGTGTTATGCGGATGACACGCACCCCTCTTTCAGGCTACCTCCACCTCCTTGCTCATCCCTGACTGTGCAATTCAGTCCTGGCGTGCTGCAAATGATCTCTGCCTCAATGCCAGTAAAATGGAGATTGCCCTCATTGGAACCCCTGCTCCCGCTTTGCCACTTTCACTCTAGCTGGCCTCCCTTGGCCCTGTGCCCTCACCTGCTAATGATGGTAAAAATCTGGGTGTCATCTTCGACTCCACCCTTCCCTTCTCACATCTCAGACATCTCAAAAAAGTCTCACTATAAACTGCACCTCCTCAGAGGTATTCTAGCTTTTCTCACCTTCCCCCAGAGGCTCACCATCTCCAGAGCCCTGGTTCTCTCTCGGCTGGACTTCTGCAACAGTCTCTTTCTCAATCTTCCTTCGGCTACTCCGTCCTCTTTAACTCATCCAGAACAGAATCGCAAGACTTATCCTTGGCCTCAATCCCAGGGACCACATCTCTCTGGTGCTGAAATCCCTCCAATGGCTCCCGTGGCTGCAAGGATCAAGTCCCAGACCCTCTGCATAATCCACAAGGCTTTCTGGTTCCAGTGCCCACACTATCTACAATGCTTTCTTCCTAAATACTCTCTTTAGAGCCCTCTGCTCGTCGTTCTCCAACTCTTTGTGGGTGAGCCGTTTGGGATGTGGGGCTAGATCTTTATCCGCTGCAGGTGCCTCCCTCTGGAACAGCCTTCCTGCCTCTCTCCATCTTGAGCCGGATCATCTGAAGTTCTGGAAACTCCTCAAGACCATCCTCTTCTCTCTTATTCTCCCCTGCTAACCTCCTTTCCTTTCTCCTGCTTAACACCTCCTTTTCTCCCCAAACTCTATTCAGATTCTTGCTGACTGGTCACCTGGTGCACCTCCAGAGCCTTACAGGTCCTAGGATCCCCTGCCAGTCTTGCACTTGCCTCCAGGCCTCTGCACTAGGTTCAGCATTACCACACTTCCCCAGAAAAGGGGTATCCTCTTTGCCACTTAACCCAAAGCCCTGAGCACTTGTTTCGCCCTGTTCCCCCTTCCTCGCTCTTCCATCTGTACACTTGGATGACCAGAATGTACTAAGACTAGTAAGTTTGTTTGTCCTGTCTCCCCTCTCTAGCTCGGTCACACCTTAAACACTTCATGCACTTGCACCAGGAGAAATGATGTCGGTCCTAGTACGCTAGTTTTTTGTTAGATCATTCAGAAACTTCAAGGCCTAAGAATGACTTCTGTATTCCCTTGTTCCCTTCCTGCCTTGAAGCACTCCACTTGTGTATAACCGCTGTATAAATAAACAATTACAATTTAGGGGAGTAAAACCATTAGTTACTTGCAGATTACGTTACAGTAATTCAAGGGTAGTAGACCCTGTCAGTTATGCAGTGACACTCAGTTAAGGAATTGCATAATCAGCCATCCCTGTTACCAGGAAACTTTTCTGAATAGTGGAACACAGATTCAAGGAACAGTATATACCTATAACTACATTTATGATAACACAGAGTTATACTAGATGAGTTAGTCCTGTAATATACAATTACAGTTGCTTTTCAGCTCTGTGGAACACAGTCTAAGATAAGCACGAACTCTTTACACTATTTTAGGATGCACCCGGCAGACCATGGTCAGCTACACCTACAGAACACTTTTTAAGAATGGCACGCAGCTATTCTAGGCAGGTAAAACCTAATGTTGTAATATAATATTACAGTTGCTTTTCAGGTCAGTGGAACACAGACTGAGTTAAGCAATAACTTTTTAACTTCTTTTAGGATGGCACACAGCTAACCCAAGGAAAGTAAAACCTATATACTTTTTAAAGGAGCTATCAGCAACTTAAAGGTATGTATAGACCTAAGACTGTTTAAGCATCTGTATAAAACAGACAAGGTAAAGCAAAACCCAATGTTATTCCAGGTTGGTAAAACCTAAGGCAGACTTACTCTAAACAGGCTATACAGCAAGTTGGGGGAAGCAAGACCCAGTTGGGGAACTTCAACACCTATTCTCTTAAAGAAATAATTAGTGAAGCCAACAGCATTACTTTTGGAAAAGGGGCACAAACAATTCACTGGTGAGTAAATTAACCTTCTATATACTTTTCAGAATGGCACAACACACATTAAAGGTAAGTAAGAAGTTTTGTAACGGTTCACTCTGAGTTGCAGTTCCAACTAACTCCTTCACAAGTAAGTACTTTAGACTTTTTATTCTTTTCAAGACAGAATCCTTTACTTATCCAGTCCTACCCTATTCTATTGCATGAGTTTTCTGAGGCAGAAGAGGGACCATAGTGGTCTAGGTGTCAGCTGTAGGCAGGGTGAGGTAGGCTACTGTTGCAGGCAAGTTCTTGTTGAAGACTGTTCAAACAAGTAAGTAGTTCACTTTAAAGTTAATTAGGGTCCAGGAACTTTAAAGAAGACACCCAAGGAGGATTCCAGCAGTGGGCATGGGTGAACTGGACGAGAGGACTCCTAATCACAGAAAACACCCCAAAAGCCTTACAGAAATCGCACAGGCTTAAGGTAAGTAAATACCCCAGCCAACACCGTACGAAGACTTCAGGATATGCAGCCAAGAACCTGGTCAATGGATTCCTTTGTCTTGAAGACGGAAGACCAGACTTTGGAAAGAATTTTGAAGCAGGGATCAACAGAGAAGGCTCCAGGCAAGAGTTTCCTTGTGGCTGGATGCGGCTCTCTGATTTTGGTGCCCTTTTTTCAGGAGCCAGGGGAAGACTGAACATCGCTGGTCAGATTCTCGTCATTTGCAAGGTCCAGCACTCTGATGAGGGGACTTTTAGGACTCAAATCATGTCTCTGGAGTTCCAGCAGGATGCCACCAAAGTTTCAGCTTCATTCGGAAGACCGTGCACCGCACAATGGCTCGAGGTCCCGGGTATTGCAGCCCGCAAGGTTGCAGCATGACGTGGGATGGCTCAGAATGCAGGTCTTATTGACTGTAGTGATCTCACCAGGCTCTGGGTCAGGGTCGTCCGTTTTCGGGATCAGGACAGCCAGCCTCGCACTGGGAGTTGTTTCCTTTCGAGCTACGTGGAAGACAAAGGGCTGCTCCTCCCTCGCTTCCTGCCTTTCCAGACACTCTGGAGCCTGAGCGGGAAATCTAAAGGATTCCCACCGAAGACAGAACAGCCACTGAGGTTGTTCCCGCCTAGAACGGCAGGAGAAGATCTCAGAAACAGCAAGCACACAAGAAATGGCGACAAAAGGAGCTTCTGTGCATTACCGAGGCTGAATTACCCGCCTGCAAGTAATAAAGGCCACCAGCCATTCATGTAAACTCGCAATTGTAACAACATGTTACCAAGTAGGTAAGAAAGGGGATAGATTGTATCCCCCCAGCTTGCCACATAAGGTGGGGTGTGCTGGCTCACTATATAAAATGTAGTTCACTGAAGTACCTCAAAATGAAATGAAAAGGGGAGCCCAAAGGGGCATCGCAACCTAAGCCCAAAAGTTGTAGGAAACTATAACTTCAACCATATACTATGGTGAGACATACAAAGGTCACCCATGAACCGAGTAAAAGACTAGGTGAGAGGGGAAAAAGCTTCCACTTCACCTAGGGACAAGGTAAAATAGTTACCTAGTCAAAGCAAAACGTTCTGGGGTTGACACAGGTCAGGAAGATTTATCATCGATATGAAAATCTTACCCAACAATAACATACTCCTAAGTTACTCCGCCAAACCCATTGAAAGCAGATTTGTCACTCAGGAGCGGGGTACTTCCAACCTGCACCCATCAACACCACAGGTTTCACATCTGCCTTTCACACTGTCCCACTAATGGACACCACGCCCCTTTTTCCTTACAGAGCCAAGCTCAGCGAGGCCACCAATAGTGGCAGCCAGGCGCAATACAAGACCACTTCCATTACAGAATATCTTTACAAAAGCCAAAACATTTGCCTTTGTTAGTACTTGTTTTTAACAGGACTTAAGTGCAAGGAAAGGTGCAAGGACACACATCCCCCTTATTCTAATTATAACAGGGACTCATTTACATGCACAATTGAGGCATTACAACTCAGAAGACTTCTTAAAAATACCACTGGAAGGCCCTATACAACACAAACATTGAAGTTTCTACATAATAGAAGTAGCTAGAAACCAAGTAATTTTCCCAAGCGCTGAAAAAATGGACCTGGCCATGGCATAGCAACAGCATGAAAATGGTGCAAGTGCCCAATCGTATGATGCTGGTGCCTCAGAATCTGTTACCTACACAAAATCCTAAATTATAGCCCTTGTTAGTACTTGTTATTAACTGGACCTAAGTGCAAGGAACGGATGCAAGGACACACTCCTGTGCTATTTTAATTACAACAGGAACTCGTTTACATTCACAATCATGATATTACATCTCAGAAAGGCTGCTTAAAAATAACACTGGTAGACAGTGTACAACACAAACTTTGATGTTACTACATGATACACTATGCTTTACACCGACTAGCTCTTCACCCATATATCCTCTGACAAATCCTATGATGTCATCCTTTCTCCCCGAGGGGGGAGACCTTTTCCATGAGGCCAGGCATGTGAGGCCTCTATCTGAAGGTGCACCTGGGGGTGGTACTCAGCAGGTCAATCTCATGGGGAGGGATTTCCCCTCTGGGATACAGGGAGCATCATGGGATAACACAGTATGATACACCCGCACCCACCTTTCTTCCCTCACCTTCTTTTTCTTCCTCTGATCACATAAGTTGCTCCATGTGTTTATGCTATAGCAATAGTACCACCAGTACTGGGGCGAGGAAGATTGGGGCTGACTCCACTGAACTATTCCGTCAATATACTGAGACGAGGAAGATCAGGACTGGTTCTACTGAACTGGCACCTCAATATACTGAGACTGGGAAGAAGATCTGTACCGCCTCATTGAGTAGTCTAGCTTTTGTGTTCTGTGGTACTTAAAAGGGGAAAAAGGACTAACAATATTGTCAGTCCCTCCAAGGAGGCACCGCAAGCAAGGCAACCACTGCGCAGACTGAAGACCTGCACCTGCTGACCAGGACATGGTGGAAAGAGAGATGGCGTCCCTACCTGCTTGGAAGAGGACTGAAGGCCAGAAGAGGCCAAGGCTCCAGGCGCGGTAGAGCACTGAGGAAGTCGGTACGCACAACCGGGCTGGCTCGCAGGAAGTGCTGGAGAGCCACGTACGGCAATGCGTGAACAGGAAACAACAAAGAAGAACCGTAGAAGACGCAAAGAGACCCAAGAACGAGATGACACCGGAGCCAATACAGAAGGTACAGGGTCCGCCAGGGACCTCAAGGGCACTTGAGAAACCAATGTGAAGTGGCCTGGGACCCGAGAAGCCAGTGTGAAGGGGTTGAGGACATGAGCAAGAGAAACCAATGTGAAGGGGTTTGGGACCCAAGAATCACAAATCGTAATAACATTGTCAAGGACCCTGTGGAGGAGAAACAGTATTCCTGGCAGGGGAGTGTACCAGGGATACTATGAAGAACCAGTAAAGTATACACAGATGCAGTATTCCTGGTAGGGCAGTGTCCACTGTGAAGAGTCCTCGGTCAAACATACCCAGGGGTCAAGGACCCAACCGTGCATGAGGACAAGGTCCTGCAACAAGCCCTCTTCTTCGTCACAGTACCTGGTATGGTTCAATACCAGGTCTGTCCAAGTGAGTCACTGGAGGGGCTCAACAGGGGCATGAGAAAGGCCAGGGGAAGGGAGATCTTCCCATTCTGAGAAAGACCTGGGGGCGGAAGCCATTCCCCCTACTTTGTGGAACTGTAAATATAAGCCTTAAAGGCCAGGGGAAGGAAGAGGCTGATCCATCCCTTACACTTCTAAATGAACTAAACTGGAAGTGGGATTTGGACACAGAACAGTGGACTTTTTTAGTTACGGACATTCTGACAGTTCCTTAGTTTTGGTGAGGCAGGGAAACCCATCTTAGAGTTGGGTATAGTTGGGTTTCCTTCTTTCATTTGGTAAAAATAAGTCTTTGACCAAAAACATGCCACTTGTGTGTCAGTCTCCTCCTTCCACACCATTACACCTCATGTATGTGTTCGAATTAGGGCCCACCCGATGGGTGGATGTGTGTTGCGATGTGTAGCAGATGAGACTGCAAAGTGTGTGGTAGGCTTGTGATTGCTCCAGAGGGATTGCAAGGTCCCCACAGGAGCATAATACTTCACTTGAATTCCCTCTAGACCAGGATTAGGCGCACATGACTCGTCCTGATGGGGAAATGAATATTCAGTGACTCGGGTGGGGGGAGTGAGTGAGTGAGTGAGTGAGTGAGTGAGTGTTCCCTAGAGCACTGCAGTCTTGGAGAATGGTGATGTTCTAGATTGTGAGGCATTGTTATTCTATACAGATGGCTATGTATTACAAGCATCACAGTTGTATCTATTGAGAGACATGTGTACTCGATGGTATAGACAAGAGGACATGCACTGAATGCTTCTTTAACATATCAGACAATTGTGCATTTAATTTGCATGTGACCAAGTTATTCAGTGTGCATTTGTTCTGCATGTAAAGTATAGCAAAGCTCTCAACAATAGACTGTTGCCCTAGGGGTTGATAGACTATAATACCCAGTCCTTCTTTTGTGCTGCAACTCACAGAATACTGCTGAGTCCAATGAAAAATGTGGTCCAGTTTTCACATAGTCACTGACATAGTCCTCTCTCAATGCTCTGCATGATTTTTTAAACAATGTTTTAAACTTGTTCTCTATGCTAGTAATTGAATAATAGCCTATTTTTCACTATGTGCATGCAATGTAATGCTCTTTTAAATTTTATGTTTGCACGGACTATGGCCTTCTGAAGGGCCTTCCACCCCACAGCGCTTCAAAGCCATAACAATGGCGTTGGAGCCAAGTCATTAGGCTTCTGTTGGACCCTGACAAAATTTCAATATACATATAAAGAAAAAGACACACATTGTCTATTATCGTATGTTGAAGAATAGTAAATCGTTCCTTGAACAGTATCCTGTGTAGCAGCAAAGCTGATAATGGGGGTGAGGTGGGGGCTTGGGGGGAGGGTTACCACAACTCCCCTATTTTGACTATGCTTTATTGCCTGTCATTTGAGTCACTTTTTTTTTTATTTTATTTTTTTATAAAGTGCCTTGTTTAATTTTGCCTAGTGCTGATATTCTGAACCTGGAAATTCCCAAGGCAACCATGGAGTTGGGGGGCGGGGTGGGAGTGGAAACAGTCAATTATTTTCTTAATAAACTCCAACGCTCCACTACACCTCGTTGGCCTACATTAATTCTATGAATGTTGAGAATCTTACCAGGGCCTCACTGTGAGTAATAAATGTGGTTCACATTTTTAAGAACATTTTGACCTATGCTTTTTGGAATGGTTTGACATAAGATTCTGGTGTATTTGTATGAATGCTTTATGGGTTTATACATTTTGTATATTATTTTTACTAAGAAATATTTATACTTTCATGCTGTTTTGTCCTCCTTTTACTCTTTTTATTGTTGTTTGTGTAGCGGGTGGATCGTACCACTCACCTTATAAGGAGACTGGTCTAGGGGGCACACAACGTACTTATTATATACATCGACTGAATACTTGACCCACCTCTTACCTGTCTCCAACCCTGCTTACCTGGGTCAAAGATCCTCTCGGTGAGCCCGCTGTGATGTGGGAAAGGGAGACAAAGTCAAAGATTAGGGCAGGATTTTTCCCCAAATACCCCCAAGGAAAAAAGACACTACGTTAAAGTAACCGTCTCACAAAAGTAAAGGCGGACCATGGAATGCTGGTGTACGGCTCATTTAGTTGTATGCTTACTTACATTTTTCTCGTCATTACACAAGCAGGGTTTTACATTATTTTATTTTAGAAAGGGGAAATCACAAGGCACTATATACAATCAGCTTAACCCTAAGCAGCTGCGTATCTAAAAACCCCTTCACCAATATAAAAATAGTTGTTTAAAATTGTGAAAAAGTCTTTGAAAAGTACATACAAAGTCCATACAGTGCACTGTGCAAAAAACAATGTATAAAAACGTCTTATTTCGGAGGCAGCCAGGCCGGGGCTGTCTTAAGGTCTTTGCTGCTGCCTTTTCTTAATGTTCTTCTTGTTCTTGGCGCTCTTGAGATGGTTCTGGCAAGCAGTTCTGATTTACAGGCAGTATGCAGCAAGCAGCAGCAGCAGTGTGTGAGGGTGGGGGGAGGAAGGTCCAATGTTTTTTATATGGCTGGCCTGCCTATGTTGGGAGCTGCCCAGCAGGTAGCAGCAGCATAGGGGGCAGTCTCTTATTTTAAGTTGGTCAGCTGTGTATGTCAGATGCAGTCTGGCATTGCCTGCAGCAGTGTGTTGGCAGCCCCCACACCACTACTCCACCTGGGTCACGCCTGTCAACCCTCTTTTATGTGGGCACAGCGCTTCTAAACTAGATTAAACAATCCCTTGCATGAACACAGGCAATGGTCCTTTATTCTAATTTATTTTCTTTAGCTTTAAGAATCCTGCACCAGGGCTCAATTATAAAAAATATATATACATTCTAACACTTCTATTTGTGCCATATGAAATTGCTAAAATAAAAAAACAATATGCAGGAAGCAGCACATACCTCCAGCACAGATTTCAAGGACATCCTCTTCCACAACAATAACTTTTTTACAGATAGTTCCCAAGGAGTGGGCCAGGGTCCGTACAGACATATACACACACACACAAAGGGCTTAGGCTATATTAGCATCCGACCAGCATCTGTAGACCATTCAAAGATTTGGTTGCCATGTAATCAGGACATGGCAAGCCAAACTCCACTTTCATGAGCGCACACACATATCGGGATGTAGATTGGGTTGTCTTAGAGACCCTCATCCAGTCGAAACTAGATGCACTCACCCTAGGGACCCTTTGTGAGCCCTAGCGATAGCCCATGTGAAAACACACTCAGGCCAACCGCAAAGCAAATCGGGTAACTCACATGGCTTAAGAACTAATTGATTGACACTTTTTTCCTATGTAGTGAAAAGGCAACATACAACACTGCAGTAAAAAACATATAATGCTTCCACCAGCATGTGACCCCCCGCCTCCCCCAACACATTTACAGGCTGAGGGAACTTCGATTGGGACAAAATGGAGCACTTTGGTAGTACCCCTATGTAGCATAGCACATGAAGATACAGTTGCTGCCTTCAGGAGGACCTCAGAGGTCTCACTGTAATCGAAAATTAGCTGGGTATGCCAAAAGCCAGCACATTGCCTATGGATCTATCAGAGTCTGCGAAAGAGTCAGAAATGACTTACTGAACTTACTGGATTTCTCAATGCCCACCTGCAAACTCAAGCTTAAGGGAGGAGAATGTACTGATCCAGAAGAAAAACTCCAGAATCAGGCTAATTTGTATTCTGCTTATTCGAGATATGAAGAGGGTATTCACCCTGGCAAGGTCATGAGGGGGAGGATCTCATAGAGAAAAAAAGATGCAGAATTTGTAGCCTACTAGGATCTTGTACCTATTATGGCCACTTGTTTTAGGAACAGAGCGCTCCAACTGACGAATCTTAATAGCGTTTGTTATATCCTAGCCCACCTACATAATCTGTTGCTCAGATAGTCCCCAAATTTCTAACATGATTTTGCAGGCCTGAGAATAATGGCCTATATGAGTTGGGCTTGTCCCAACTACATATCCTCTGGACCAGAGGCCTGTGACCTTTGGCTCTCCAGATGTTTTGGACTACAACTCCCACAAACCCTACCCAGTCTATTCCATGGTGAGGGATCATGGGAATTGTAGTCTAAAACATATTTTGAGCCCGCAGGGTGTCAACCTCTGCTTTGGACCAAGCTCAGAAACAAACTGGAAAAAGTAGTCAAGTGTCAAATGTCGGTTGTCCTCAAATTCTGGCTTTATGCAATGGCATCCTGCTACATAATGTCAAAGTAGCCAAACAGATGGTTATACACATGGAGCTTTTCTCATTGAGAAAAGCTATAATCACTGCATGGATGTCTTAACTAGACCTTGTGGTTCATGGTTGGAGGGCTTTCCTTGTGCAGCAGAAATGAACATTCTTACCAAAAATGCTCCCATCCAGGCGCGGTGTAAAACTTATACAATCAATGCATGTGATTGAATGTACACCTACCTCCTTTATCACTAATCCATGTTCACATTTTGAAACGTTTTGCCATGTTGAGGGTAGCACAATTACATGAATCCTATGCCCAAAGCTTCCCAGCAATCTACTTTGTGGATTTCTTTTAATTTGGATGCTGTACTGTAAAGGAATCCTTGATTTTTTGCATAGGGGACACTCTGGACCACCATGTGGGATCTGTGATGAATGTCAATACCTTGGGGGCATGAGGGGAGGGGTGGAGGAAACAACCTTGAGAGCAGGTATTTGGTTTTGTTGTGATTCATGTTAGATCTGTTTTGGTGTACCTTTAGATTTATGTGTTTTGCTAGAATATTGAACCCATCGAGATATATGACAATGCTTCATTGGCTGCACACTTTATGTTGATGTTTTTTCTCTCTGAACTGATGTAATGGTTTCTGATTACAAAATAAAGTGCATGATGCACATTGTCTTTAGTTTAAAACTTTGTTCATTGAACAAAGTTTATAACCAAAATAAAAAAAACACTTGAACAAGTTCATAAGTCATGTTACAGTTAAGTGTCTGATACCTCTCGAAAGTCCTCTACTCTTTCATTCTGATCGGATGCTGGGATCTGCATCCCTGAACATAGTGTGCTAGGGACATTCTAAGTAAATGTGGCTTAGTGGGTAGATCTATCCATATTCTACATGACACTTCCTTTCGACTTTTCCGGTGTGAGTGGCATGAGTGGACTAGAATGAGTGAAGCAGTATTAACCTAATCAAATAAAAGCACTCATAAAAAACATTATTAAATAAAAGCACTCATGATTCCACCTGAGGAGTTAATGGTGGTGCTGTAGTTGCAGGGCCCAAGTGAACTTTGCAGGCAGGGCTCTATCACTCCCTTCAGATGAGGGTGTAACATACCTTAGATATGCACACACTGATGGCGCCACAGAATGGGCGCCTGCAGTCACTGTGTTTGAGACCACTTACTTTATAAAGCAATCAGTATGGTAAGATTCTCAACATTCATAGAATCAATGTAGGCACCGAGGTGTAGTGGTGCCAGCTACACAGACGGACAGTGACTATTGCTGTTACCATCAGCTGTTCTTTGTGTGTCATACATCAGGCTCATTATTTATTATGCCATAACATGATTTGTTCTGTCCTTTTCAGCGAATTGCTTGTAACATTATATTACTATGAAGGTTGGTGTTGGGGAGATTTATCAGTTGTATGCCAAATATCCTCTTCCTGTGAGAACCACAGCACTTTTTGCTGGACTTCTGGACCTTTTTCTTGTTCTCCTGAATAAGCAGTCTTTTCCCCCTCATTAGTTCTTTTTTGCTCCGACCATGGGAACCCTGTTCATTGTGTTTTAGTAATGTTTTCCTCCCTACTTTTTAAAGGCATCTGTGTCACACTTTTGAGGCACGCAGTTCTGCTGGTAGCCTTTTGTATATTCTTTTTTTTCCTGCATAACTACTGTTCTCAAGGTTAGAGGAATACTTTTTATCCTTCTTAGCTTTTCCCTTTGAAGAGATTCGCACACAACACCCTATGTGGAGTGCTGAGGAGTTACCTAGTATCCCCTTTCTCTCTACTCCTGTAACAATTATGTTACAGTAACATCATACAAGTATGACTGGTGGCAGTGGACGTGTTCTGCTGACATTTGTGCTATTTTTCCTCACAGGCTATCTTCACAGCTGTGCCTATGCACAGAAGAGTCACCTTTGTTCCAACATGGTGGCTTCTTTCTTTTTTCGCCATTTCTTGTGTGGTTGTGCTTTCTTGGTCGTCCTTCTACCGTCCTGGGTCAAGGAGGTCCTTTTTTGAGTTTTGTCTTCGGTGGGAACCCTTTGTGTTGCCTGCTGAGGCTCCAGTGTCTCTGCAAGGACAGGACGCATTTGAGGATCCCAAAACTCTGCTATCCTTTGTCTTCTGGTGTGCCTTAAAGATAACAGTTGCCACTGGGAGGGGGGAGGGTGGTCTGGCTGTCATTATTGGACACAGCCCTGTTCCCTTTCTGTAAGCTGCAGGGTGAGGTTGCAGAAAATGAACCTGAAATCTTAATAAAAGGTGAGGTTCCTGAGGCAGAAGGCAAGTTGACCACTGGAAAAGAAGATCCGAAGACGACGACCAGAGATGCCTGCAGCCTCTTCTAGCAACCGTGAAGCGACCACTGCTGTCCCCACTCTGTTTTCAAACTGACAGAGGAACTCTGAATAGGACAACTCCTTCTCTTGGGCTGGTGGGGCCAACTAGCCATAAGACGACCTGCAAGACTTGCCATCCCATGACGTGCTGAGACCTTCCTGGGCTGCAAACCGCTAATATCTTGGGTACCTCTGACCAGTGCATTGTCTTCCAATGAACGAATCCTCTCAGAACTTTGGTTGTCTCCAGTTAGACCTCCAGAGGCAAGATCCCCTTTCTCAAAGTCCCCTCAGAAGGGTTCCATGAAATTTCATCGCGGGATGTTTTTTCGCAGGGTTTTTTACCGCAATTTATTTGACGAAAAAAACATCGAATTATTTCAAAATTATTTTTGGGTCAGTTCCCCTCCAACTCCCCCATTTTCTTTTAATTTGTATTTATTCCCAAACACCCACACCCCATATATATAATTTACTAACCCCCCCCATAAATAATTTGATGGGTTTAAAAAAAAAAAAGAAATTTGCAGCAAAAAACCCTGAGAAAAAACACTGTGATGAAAGGACGTTGTATCTTCAGAAGAGTGCAGGATCGAAGAAACGAGGCAGATTGACGAGGTGGTAAACCGTCATCCTTGGAGCCTGTAAAAAGGCACCAAAACTGCAGATTGGCAGAGTATGAAGAATCCTTTGGTGAGAATCCCTTCTCTCGACTGCTGCTCCAACATCCCTTCCAGAGTCCCTCCTTTCGTCACCAAGACCAAGGAGACCGAGTCCACCGCTGCTGCACCATGAAAGAATCCAGCTACATCATCTTCATCACTCCTCAGGGGTAGTACTTTCCTCAAGCCATTTTGTTGCTTCTGTGTTGCTGGAGTGCCGATTCCGGTGTTTGGGCGTTCACCCATACCGTTAGCCTAGGCCTATCGCTTGCGCGGCTATAGGGAGCCTTTGACCCTCATAAGCATACTACTTGCTTGTAATTTCTTGCCTTTTCTGCTGATGTGCCTTACCTGCTCTCTCTCCAATCTGACTTTGAAGAACATAGTTGGGGATGGACTGCTAAAGCCTTAAGGCCTCTGAAAAGTATTACAAGTATGTAAAAGTGTTCAATTGCTATTGCTAGTGCTGAATAACCTTTTTATTCCTACAACAGAACATTTTCTGAGTTGCTATAACAAGTGATTTTAGTTACCATTTAACTGTTTTCATGATCTGTATAATGCCCTACTATTGGTTTACTCACCTGAAGTATTGCGTGTTTCCTAATGTGTTTATTAGTTAGAATAGTACTTACCTGAATAACTTTGCCTTGTGTATGTAAAATAAATATCTATTTTACTATAACTACAGGTGTGTAATTTCTTTGGGCCTATGTATTTACTGAGTTCATTGTACTTCGCTACAGCTCACTTCCTCCTCCTAAAATAAGCCTGGCTGCTCTGCCATTCTACCAACCCTTTTGGAAGTACAGACTTGGGGCCTGTATCCAAGGGATAGTTTTATAAAGTCTCACCTTTGGTAGACTTTAAGAAAAACTCCCCTAACCGTTGGCACTGGCATGGTCCTCTCAGGACAAATCCCACAATGGCCTATGCTTTTTAATGTATGTGCGATTGTTACCGCAGTTGAGAGCTTACCTTGACTTGGCTCTTGAGGCTTTGAACTCTTTCCTATAGGCACCTTGACAATACTGGATAGAACAAGCATTTCCCAGGTGGCAAACAGAAGGAATACCACTACATGGAAGTTTCAAGACCACAGCCTGTCTTAACTTTAATGACTATGTGGAAAAATAAAAAGGGTATTCGATTGTTCAACATCTACTGAGACCCTAGATAAGACACCGTTCATGGTTTGCTCACATTGGAAATATCCTCTAGGTCAAGGTCAAATCAAAACCTGAAAAACTGTTGTCCTCAAATTCTGCCCACCACGCGTATTATGCAAACGACTCCAAAACCCCCACCCAGCCAAACCCCCCATGGATTCCTGCTGCCGGAGCAAGCTCCAAAACCCTATTGAGACTCTGAAGGATGTCCTAGGTTACATGGCTTATTCAGACTATCGCCCCTGGGCTTGGCACTGGGAATAAAGCCCACACTTCTTCAGGGATCTTCCTATTCACTCTTCCAGCTGTCCACCAGGCCCAGGTTGGCAGGATGAAAAATATAAAACCTATACATGGCAAGCATGGTGCCAACAATAGGTTGAGGGTGCAAAATCATCGGAAGCAAGAGAGTTACAAGCCCAGAAAGCCATTGAGCCATCATTTGTGTATCTGCAGAAATGAGGTCTTTGTTACAAACCATCTCAACTATGCAGCAATAAGAGCACTCCCTAAGCAGGTGAAGCAAGCCTAAGACATGCTTTTAATGGCCCAGTTAATTAATCAATTCAGACTTGTATTCTGGTTGACTTCGTTCCCCTGTTTAGCAATCAATGTATGGTGCAGGCAAATGTGTCCCTTATGATTTGGGGAAAGTCATGCCTGTGTGTATACTCATTACAATCGGTGCATTCATATCAGAAGGAATGTATCAGCCTTAGGTGTAAGGTCATCTTATACACTCTCCTTGTCTCACCTAGTTGTACTTGTTGCTGAGACATTAAGCGGTGGGGTGGTGTGAAGGGAAAAAATGCATCTGGCCCTTTTGCTACCCAATCACAGATGAGTGTTCCCACTCCTGACACACTACGCTTGAAAGGTCTCTGGCTCAAGTTATGGCTTCTGATTAGATGACCGAGAACTTGAATACCTGATGAGGAAGGTAGTACAAGCCCTTTCAGCATCAATTACATGACCAAGCTTGCCCTTTCTCTGGTCTTGTTGGCCCAATCCTCTTTTTTCCAGCCCTCAAATGTAAATGCACAGGCCATAGGCTTCACCAGAGAAGCATGAGAAAGCAATGCTTCCCGTTCCATTATGTTCTTGACAAAATCACCCGTTAGATGGAGTTGAAACTGCAGAATTCTGTGGTCTCGGTGGCAGGGTGCTTCATTTTGCTATTAAAGGCAAATTCCCTATCCAGCGCGACGTCCTTAAGGTTCAGGGTGAAATCGGGATGTAGCCGGCCTCCTCTCCTATGAGCGAACACTAGTTGGTTACAGTTAGTTTGTTTTATGTGTTTGCTGCACCTTTCCATAAGTAAACCGCGTGGCTGCCCCCACTGTTCCTCTCTTGGATAATTGATGCAAGTTTTGATTTGTTCAGTAGTCAGACATTCTACAGATGATTTTCATTCAATAATTGAAACAGTTGATACAATTACAGTATTACCTGAAAATTTGAAACATCTCAGTAGTTATCCTCCTCTGTACTTTCTGCTTTATTATACCAGACCACAATATCATATAGGATTCAGCACTTTACTAGGATGTATGCAGGTGCACTCTTCCCACCCTCAAGCAGTAGCAGAACCAGCCCATTGCCCACAGACTACATTTATTAACATACAGTAGAAAAAAATTGTTGTTGGGGTTGTTGTGTTGAAGACAAATATTACACTCCACACACTTGCTATGCCAGTGCCCCACCCCTAGTCAGGTGCTGAAGTCTGAACCAGGTGTCACTGCTGATTTCCACCATCTTGCCAATCACCGAACACTCCAGTCAACCCTAATTCTACCTCTTCTGAGATTTCCCCTCCCCTTCTACCCTACCACTCCCACCCTTCACCCTTTTTGCATTTACTTGGGTGCATCTCCTATGTTCAGCATTCCATTGTTTCCAATCTAGGTTTGCCCTTCAAATATCCCATGCATACATAACTTAAAATTAACCAACACAATGCAGTAGAGTTGCATACCAGTGTCCGTTAATGCCTTGTTTGCTTGGTATTGCTTGCCATGTGTAATATGAAGCCCCACTCTCCCTCTTTTCTTCATTTGGCTCACCATCTTGATCCATCAGTCTGTGTTTTCCTTTTCCCCCACACTATTGCTTTCCTCCCCCTCTATGAACCCCAGGAATGTCATACTCCTGGTGGACCAGGAGGGAGGAGGACTGAGCGCATGCAAAAGCATCTAGGAGGTGGCAGGCCAGCTTTGACTAGCCAGAGGGGTAGGAGGAGTGAGGTTGCAGTTAGAAGGCCGTTTGGAACGAGATCCTCCTGGTTTGGCAAATGGGCAGAGAGAGGAGGGTTATTGGGGAGCAGCGAGACTGGATACTTTGGGGCCGTTTTAGTGGTAAACATCCCGGTCTTCAGCCACTGCGAAGGCCTTCTATTTGGGCACACCTAGGCCCAGCGACCCAGACAAAAGGGCCTCTCAATGACGGTATGAAGAGTACCAAGAGCGAAACCAGAAGGAACCGAGGCTATCAAAGAAAGAAGTGCACAGGGCAATTAGACAGTCTAGACTGTGAGTCACTCAAACTCACAAGGATTGCTGGGAGGGAACACAGATTGCAAGACAGGTGCTCAAGTCATGAAAATTGCTGTAATGTCCTTTCCCAATCTTCACCCAATCACACTCAAGGGCAACAAAGCACAGATGTGTAGTTACTGGATTTACAACTATAGATCAATCCAGTTTATCCATTTTGCAAAACTCCATGAAGAAGCGCTTCTTTTGTGCCAAAGGTGCTATAGCTCTTACATCCATGATGCTAAAGTATAATGTCAACAACCAGAACCAGCACAACTTTCTGGGTATCCAGTGAGACGAAGGGGGCTCCTTGGTGGTAACCCAAAGCTTTGGGGTCCAAAAGGGTCCGTAGAGGGCCACAACAATATGTGCCAGGGGTTTCACTGCATAATGTCTTGACGCCATAAAAGAGCCGCATAAAAATGGAGGGCACCTACAAAAGTGAGCAAAAGAGGACTTTCTTCCTCAGTCTTAATGCCAAAGATAATCATTTTGAACCTGGAGACTTTAATTCCACACTTTAAGGGCAAGAGGGTTGTGTATTACACAATGAGACTGTGATATTCTATGCAATCCTGTTCCACTCCACTTTGGCTCAGGAGATCTGAACAAGGGTATTGCCCATGGCATGATGCTCTTGGCACTGCATCTGACAGTTGTGGACAACCGCAGAGCTGACTGCCTGAGGAGGCTGACCAGATCACCTCCCCTGCTGGAACGCATTGGTGGGATCTGCATAACTAGGTTGTAAATACCATCTTGAGGGGGTGGGGGTTATGCATTTGTCAAACTTTTTGTGACTCTGCATAACAATAAGTGTGGTCTTCTTTCCATAGGAAACTCTGTTCTGTTTCGCTTGTTGGATGTGTTTGCTTACGTGTTGCCAATCCCCCCTCGCCCACAAAGTCAAGTGCAGATTTTGCACAGGATGTTGGATTCTGCTGATGGCATCCAACAGGCCAAATAGGCACTAGCTCTTGGACCGCCTTCCCCTGTTAGATTTTCCCGCTACTGTAGAGACCAGACCCGCTCTGACAACGGGGTCAGGATCTGATCTCCTGCCCTCAGCAGCTGAGCTTGGCAGCAAGAGCCTTAAGAAGTAGTGTGTGGTCGCTCCCGCTTGTTGGACAATGACCTCGAGGCCTTTTCTGGTGGCTAGTAAGCCTTCTACAAGACTTCAGCATGTAACCAGAGGGCAAAAATTCAACCGGCCAGCTTCTAGTCAGCCATAAAAAGTCATTTGCCACCTCAATTCTAAACATATGCACAGCACACCATTTCTCACTCGCCACAAGTCAAATATCACTAGCTAATGGAGAGTCCACATGTTTCACCCTGATATAACCAAATGGCTTACTTTCTGCCTCTGGTCCCAGAGGAGACTTGCAATCCCCTTTAATGCGCATTTGATTAACTTCTGCCTTTTACTTTTCATCTGGCTGCTTCACTCTAACGTGTTGAGTCCAGTTGGGCTTACCTAGCATCATTGGCTCATACAGGAAATGCAAGACAAACTTTTTTTTTGCAAAAGGCAATGATCCAAGTGTTCATTCCTACTGTGAAAAGACATTATCTTTCTGTAGAGAGACAGATGTACACATCCTCTCTAGTGCCCACCCCTCACCTCAAACATACTGGAATAGAAGCAAGAGAGCACTACGTGTGACACCAGGTATCGTCCCAATACTGCATCGAAGATACGAGAGACTTTATGCACTCAGACAACCATATCGAATGTACCCTCACCCTGACATGGTGGAAGGAGGTCTGCATACACCACCGGACATAGAAGAGCTATAAGAGAAATCAGACCAGAGCAAAGTGACGTCACAACGAGAAGACTCAAGGATGCACTGAAACGATATACGAATGCATAACAAGATAAATATGTATGTGAATACGAAGAAATCATCTTCATTGAGAAGATAAGTGATAAGGGAATAAGTAAATGTTTGTTTGTTTGTTTGTTTATTTATTTAGTATAGCGCGCAAAACCCAGAGGTAACAGGGCGCAACAGAGGTCAGGAAGATAGGATTACTTAAAAACTTGGTTACAGAATAAGATAGGCATGAGAAAAAGTGCATTGCATTTACAGTTACATTGTGTGGGATGTGCATATATACATATAGTTGAGCGAAGGCTTACAAATTTACATATTAATACTGTGCGTAGGGGCAGTTCGGTTGCATTTACATATTTACAAATTTAAGGCTGTGCATGGTAGTCAGGTTATAGCACTGGCATGATCAGATTAGATGGCAGGGTTAGTCGTGAGGATCATTGGCCCGCAGCCAAGTGAGGGTGTTTCGCCTGAAGCTATAGTAGGATTGGTCAGTCCTAATGTGGAGTGGGAGGGCGTTCCAGTGTTGGGCTGCCAGGACAGGGAAGCTGCTGCCGCCGGTTTTCTTTTGTCTGAAATTGGGTACCTGCAGGCAGTAGGAATTGATCGATCTGGTGGGGCGGGTGGACGTTTTTTTCTTTATTCTGGGTGCGAGATAGGGGGGGGCTGCGTTGTTTAAGCATTTGTGGGTGAGTGATGCCGTTTTGAGGGAGATGCGGTCATGGATTTTAAGCCATTTGTGTTCTCTTCTTTTGTTGGAGATGTGTTCCTTAGAGGGTAGGTTGAGGGCTGTTCTGAGAGCGTTGTTTTGTAGTGTCTGTAGTTTGTTGGTTATGCATTTGTTGGCTCCTAGGTACATGGCGTTGCAATAATCCAGTCTGGATAGTATTAGGGCGTTGGCTATGATGATGCAGCTAGCTTGGGTGAGGAAGGCTCTACTTGCCCTAATTAGCTTGCATGTGTAGGCGGTGGAGGATGCTAGTGAGTTGACTTGTTTTTTTAGTGACATGGTTGCATCAAGGTGAAAGCCTAGTGTTTTCACTGTTTTGGCCACTGTGATGGTATTGCCATCAATGTTGAAGGCCTTATAGTTGGAACTGAGTTTTTTGAGATTGGTATTGGTATTGGATCCGAAATGTATACATGAAGAAACGCAAGCTAGATGTGATATATAGAAGCTTGCTGCAGGAGAAAATATAGAACCTGAGTAAAGCAGCCTTGATGAAAGATGTATGTCGGACTTGTGTTAAAAGTAACGTAACTACCTCAGACAGACGAGAGCTGCAGAGCTGAAAGGTGCTGAAAAACAGCTTTGTGCGAGGAACAAAGAGTATCTATTGACCTTGGATCAAGGATGCTACATCAAGAAATAATGGCAAGGCACAATGGGAGTCAAAGAGGATAAGCTACATACGCATGACATATTTCTATTAGATTAAAGGAGAAAACATTTGCAAGTGCCAAGTATTGAACAATTAAAGATGCAGAACGCATATACAAAACAGAGCAACCAAGTCTCCAGAGGCCAAGAGGAGTAATAGTCCCAGTATAAATGTATTAAATAGCACTAAATAAAAGGTCAGAATTGACAACATTGTGGACTCCTTGCACGTGATTCATCCACTGCTGTTATTCTATTAATCTGTATTATACGTATTTAGAGGTAGTTCAAGGTGGGCCTACCAGATAAGGGGCAGCCAATTATGTTACACCTAAACAATGTACAAGTATATGTTCCCTTAACCAATCCCTCCTTTCCATAGGTTTTTACTGTTGCCACGTAGGATGATGTCATAGCTGACATACACTGAGGTATAAAACCTTTGTATATTGAAATATAGATGAGGTTGTGAACTGCAATTTGTCCGTTCTCCAGGTTTCACTATTTTATTTGAGCTGATAATAAAGTAGCATGTTGCCATATTCTTTGAGTCTGTCTGGTTATTTGGGTCTGAGATTGTTTTTGGTAATTCCATCTGGCACGTGGAACGCTCCAGGTGCTACTGCACATTTATTTCTATTTGGGCAGTGTGCTTGTGGGCCTAGACTATAAGCCTTTTGAGCCGGTAAACGCATGCATATTGAAGTTCCTCATTTGGAAGGTTTCTGTTGTATCTTCAAGATGAGTGAACAAGCTTTGGGCATTTTCTGCTGGGGAGCTATGCTCTGCAACGAAAAGGTGATGGAGAGGACCCAAACCTCTTTTCTGGCAAACATTGTCTGATTTCCACATGAAACAAGACCTCTTTTTCTGTCTTCTATACTAAATCCATCCTTGGAGTCAAAAAGGCATCATCGGGATGTACATAGGATGGGCTCTTTAGTCCAGATCGACAAAACGAAGCAATTGCAGTCTCCGGTCCCCTTTTTGGGACTCATGGCAACCTTTCAACCAGAAAGCAGGCTTTCAAGACATTGTGGCTTTATAGTCAGTTACTTGTATTCTGGAGGCAAGCACAATTCAGAAGACACCCCTCCCCCACCCCAAGCATGCATTCATGCACATGTTGCAAGGATAAAGGCAGAGCCCATGGTCTACTGATGACCAGTGTCCATATAAGTAATTTGCAGATATACTTTCGGGCTATAGCACATGCGTTTTATAAGCAGCTCCAGGTGTGATGCTGTTTTTGGCTAATTACTCAAGAATAGTTTTGGCCTAATAGAGTAGTTGCTGATTTCCTCCATAATGATTTGCTTAATAATCTAGTTCAGATGACTGCAGAAAGAAGAACCGGATGTATCAGTGACATCCCTATTGCCTTTCCTACAAAGGCCTCACTGTCTCCCATTCTCTCTATTGTAACATTCGCAGAAAGAGCCGGACTAAAGTTTGGAGGTTGGTATGTTCATAAGGGGTGGGGGGCATATGCGTGTGTGGAGCCACGTCTGACCATAGTCTTCCATTGATGATTTTCTTTAATGCTTTAAAGAAATGTTCCATTCTCAGTGCCAAAGGTGCTGATATCCCAGGAGTCTATGCATGACGAGAAACACTATATAAAAATCACTACAGTGAGTGACTTGTTTTATTATGCAGTGGTCGGATTCCATTTGTGCCTTGTTCACACTTTACAGCTACTTTATGTCCATAATTCTGTTTCAGAATGACTTACTGTTGTTTTTTTGCTGTGTTTTTCTGTTTGTTTTCAAGCTTCTTCCAGCAGCATTGGAGGTTGCTCTTGAAGATGATGTGGAGTACCGTCAGGGTCTTCCGCTGGACTACCTGGAATACATGGGGGTGCAAAATTCTGAAAAGGTACATTTTATAATATTGCACTGACGCACACAGTGACACAAATACACAAACAAACAAATGCGTGCTCATTTGTCTGGCAAAAAGGAAATCATCCATCTCCTCTGATGAAGTAAATTGATTATGAAAGTAATCGCAGAGACAAGTTGACCTGAGCTGCTGAGAGGTTAATCCTGACCTAATAGTGCAGTTCAGAATTTGTTTTACTGTCTTGAGCAGTCTCTCAACTAGTTTATTTTTTATTTTGTATCTACCCTGAAACTCTCTTTAGGTCCATCAATGGAAAATTTTGAAACCTATTGTGTTTTTTCTAAGGCTTTTTTGCCCAGATAACTTTATATTCTTCAAAGTTTAAATAATTCTCTACAAGTTTCACGTTTCTAGAAGTGCTACTCTCGAGTGTGATGTTATCAAAGATTTGGATATCTTTGACCATCTGCTGGCATCAGACAGGTCTTAACTATATTTTTGGTGTGCATTGTGAGGTTTTGCCTCAGCAGAATTGGTCGAGGGAGAATTCGTCAGATATTTTTGGGCGAATTTCAATGCAAATGTATGTGGGGTGGGGGTAATGAAAAAAAAAGTGGTGGTGAAAAGCGAGGGGTCACCCCTGCACCCGTTTGTGTTGAAATGTCCCAAACACAAACAAACAATTCAGGCGAAATCTCTCTCGACCGATTGTTTTCAAGGCAATTGCATAGAACCTTTTTGGTGAAGTGCAGCTCCACGAGGTCGCCTGCCTTCACGTGTTGTCAAAAGTGTAGTTTACTCTTATGCGTGGAGTTGCTCTTTTCCCTCACAGACACACTATACTATTTAGTGCCTTTTGTCTTCTCTCTTGATACATATGTTTAAAGGAAGATACAGTGCTGAGGATTCCTAGTCTTCTTTGTGAAAAATATGGCAGGGCCTTTGTTTTTGTTCGTTTTTATTTTTTTATTCTTTCGTAGCGTTTCTTGTTGCAGTGCTTGGTTTTGTTACACTAAGTATAATGGGTATTCCTGTTACCCAGTTTATTGGTGCTTACAGATTTCAGATGAAGGGCTGACTCAGCCTTGCTGGGATTCAAGCATATGATCTGCAGGTTGAACTCTCTTCTCATCTGTGACCCTTAATTCACTCATCTGTTGGAAATGCTTGAAAGATTCAGAGTGCTATTTGATTTAGCAGGATGTGTTATTCTTTGTAGGTTTCATCTTAAAAATGTTCACACATTTCACTGTAGTTTAATCTAACTCCGCTCCGGCAATGTAAACATGTAACATAAAAATATGATGGTATGGGCTTGTTAGGAGTGTTTTTCAAAAGTACTGCTGGTGTAGGCATCTTATAAGCCCACTTTCATGGACCTGCAAGACCCCAACACAAATGTCTAACCAAACCATCACAGGTTAGTATGAAAATGTACTTATTTAACAACATAGATTCACTAGGCTAGAATATTACCAGTAAAAACATATACACACACCTATATGCTTTTACAATTAAAATGTCCAATTGGGGCATCTACCAAACTTTCAAATAAATACAGTTCAATGCAGTACGGTTCGGATTGCTAAAGTGGGGTAGGGGTTGGTGTTAGATTAGTTATCCATAAGGGGACACAACTTAATGACTTCAACCCTAACCTAGAAACACATTTTCAGCTCTGTTTCATCTGAGTAAGCACAGTTTTTACTACATTTTTAAAACTTGTCCAGGTATTCAAAGTTTTATCATAGGAAACAGAGCTCAATTTGGTAGTCTGATGCATTGGCTAGTGACCCTTTTTGTAATATAACAATTCAGTTTCCCGCAAAGGAAAAGGGTTTCTACCTGTCCCGGCTGTGTAGGGAAACCCCATACAGGATGCCTATACCCATGTACCCGTGTTCCAGCACCAAAGGCAAGTGTGACTGCAGAGTAGGACTTTACACCCAATAGAATGGAATGCGGACACAAAAATAGATATGCTAACCATACCCTTTAACCCTGATCAAGATGGAGACACACCCTAGGTAAGTCAGGGCCATTGGGGATATCTGCTCTTACCATTAGATTTAGGGTTAGCAGCTGGGTCCAGTGGTTCCAGTTTCTATTAGTGACCTCGCTATTCGAAGACCACCAGGCTGTGAAGAACTTTGGGTTCCAATCTGCTACAGAAGCAATTAAACGACGAGGTGACCATATATATACACATACACACACATCAAAAACACATACTAACTTTGGTTGTAACACTGCAAAAAACCAAAGAGCACGTTAAGTCACCCAAGCACTCAAGACCTTGCTACCTCATTGGTAAAAACAAGTAATCTTTATTTTAGCATTAACAAAAGCATTGTTCCATATATATATATATATATATATATATATATATATATATATATATATATATATATATATATACACAACAATGCTCTTTTGATCCGAACAATAGATAGGAAATCAGATTTGACGGGAAGCAGTGAGCCAGTGAGCTTCTTACAATGGGAGGTGAGTTTGAGGGTCATTCTGACCAGGTTGTGGAGGGGAGTAAATGGAACAGTCACCAGGGACAATACATAAGTGAACATACTATTTTGCTGTACTTCTGGAAATGTTTTCTTTCCCTCCTGAATGAGGGGAGCTTTTTTCCCTCATTCATTCGTATTTGCTCTGACATTTGGGAACTCTGTTCTTTTTGTGTTACCTTATTCTCTGGAGTCTTGCTTTCCTCCCTATCTCTTCTAGGCATCTGTGTTACACTTTTGAAGCACACGGCTCCCTCTGTGCAGCGTTGCTGGGAACCCTTTGGGTTCTCCTTTTGATATTATTTGACTAGCCAAAAACTACTGTTCTGAAGGATAGAGGGATACTTTGAACCCTTCCTTAAACTTTAAATTATGAGAGATTAGTACACATCATCTTATGTGGAGTCGTAAGGGAATATCTAGTATCCCCCTTCGCTCTGCTCCTATGACTTTTTAGTCACAGTGACAACCCTATAGTTATGACTGGTGGCAGTGGACATGTTCTACCAACGTTGGTGCTCTTTTTTACTGCAGTCTGTATTGACAGCCTCGGTTATGCACCAAAGGGTCTCCTATGTCCTGACATTGTGGCCCCTTTTTTTGTGCTATTTCTTGCGTGGTTGTCCTTTTTTAGCCCTTCTACCATTCTGGGAGGTGGAGGTCTGAATGTGAGTTTTACCTTTGGGTGTCCCCGCCTAGGCTCCAGTGTGTCTGCAAAGGCAGGAAGTAGAGGAGTTTTACACTCCCCTGTCCCTTGTCTGCCATAGTGCCTGAATGGAACCAGTTCCCACTGGGGGGGGGGGCTGGCTCTCCTGATTGCACAGTGTTAGGCAAGATTGTGTGCAGTACCCTAGGGGAGACTGCACCAGCCTTGTCGTCCTGGCAATAGGAACCCAACCTTTGGTATAAGTCTGTACTACACAGGTTGGTAGAGTGGCTGAGCAGCCAGGCTTATCCCAAGAGGGGTCCATGTGAGCCGTAGTGTTATAACATAGAGATCCACAGTGACAGTTATCCAAATAAACTCTTACACTCAAGATTTCTTGATTAGACAATTATTTATTTAAAAGTCAATTGAATAAGCCTTCTTCAGAAGGGAGCAATTATATGTAACACAAACATATACTTCAAAATACACACTCTCAGTTTCAATAAATCAGTGATACCCACTGGGGATGGCACACAGACACTTCCTACACCCTCAGGTGACTTAAATAACTAGGACACTGTGGACATTGATCTATCACTGGTACATTTCGAGCAATAGTTTGGTGTCAAAGAAAAGGGTTTGGGAATAAAACGAAGGTTAAACAAATATTCTGAAGCAGGTAAGTACTTTCTGAACCCTCCAATGCAAGGTAAATTAACCCTTTCCTGGGGGAAAGGTAAAACACAAAGTTAGAGGTAGGAAGAGCCTTTTCAGGGAGCCAGGACAGCCAATGTTAAGTTAGCAAAAGTCAAGGTGAGCTGAAGCACTTCTTGAAGGTAGGTAAAAAGTCTTGCACAATGTTTTAGAAGTCTTTGTATTAAATAGAAATCACTGTAGGGCCACAAGCTGGGAGGCAAAGCTGCAAGCAACTCTGCAAAGCAGCCAAGACAAGTCTCAACTGAGAGCTAGCAAGGCTACAACAACAAGAGGTAAGTCCCCTTTGTTTTACAGTACCTCTTGGTTAGAAGAAATAGATCCAAGCTGCATTTCTGTTCCAGTTGTAGGTCCTGCAGATCCTTTTTTCCTGGGCCTCAGCCGTGGGGACAAGAGGGAGGACGTCTGGGGACTCATGCACTACGAATTGAAGGTCAGCGGCAGCAATGGGAAAACTTGAAATCAGCGGCACTTTGCGGTTTCAGCTCTTGGCTTCTATAGCAAATAGCACCACTGCTGTTCTCGGCTACCACTTCGGACTTTCCTTGCATGTAGGGTCCAGCACTCTCTTGAGGTGGCTCAGGCTTGGTCAGTCCTGCTTCCTGGAAGTCCAGAGGATCTTCCTGGGGCTCGGGTCTGACTTTAAAGGGATGCAATCAATCTGGTGTTCCTCTCCCTGGCACTTCGGTTCCAGCAGCAGCACCAGTGGAAGTACAGACAGCTCCGAGAGGATGTCTAGGCGAGTTCACTTTGGGGTTGATTGGTCCCACCAACCGAAGGGGAGAAGTCGTCCTTGCAGGGCTTCTCTGGTCAAGGCGAATTCGGAGCTTCAGCACAGCAGCAGAGCTTCACCGTGCAAACCAACTTCCAGGAGTTGCAGCAGGTGTCTCTTCCAAGTTCTTATTTCGGATTCCTTTGTTCGGTGGTCTACTCTGCCTTCCAGGCTAAAAGACTTCACCTTTTATGCAGGTTTGTCCCATTCGTGCCTAGCTGTCAATCACACAGCAGGGTGGCTGTCCTACAAGGACAGCCAGCCAGCCAATCACCTTTGGGTGCATTCCCGTAACCAAGGGGATTAAGCACAGGGAGTTGTGGACACCTCCCTCACTTCCTGCCCCTGCCAGACACTCTGGAGCCAAAGGCGGGCTTCACTAGTGAATCCCGCCAAAGACAAATGAAACAATGGGACCAAACCTGGTTTCGCGCACAGAGAAAATCTCAGGAAGGACCTTTCCATCAAGAAATGGTGAAAAAAAGAAGACCGGGGCATTTTGACAAAATGGGCACCGATGGGTGCCTTACTGCAGCTGCAAACTCAGCCCGCGGTAAAAACACACAATGGTAGTAAACAGTAAACCACTGCCACCAGCCATTAATTGTAGAAAGGGTAACACAAATGTTACATGAGAAGCTAGACAAAGGGGATACTAAGTAACCCCTTCAGCACCCTATTGTAAGATAGTGTGTGCTGGTTCTAGAAAGTTACAAATGTAAGTGAAGTCAATTTCACTTCACTGCTCTTGGAAACAGTAGTTATCCAAGAGAAGGTATTTAAACCTTTTGGGAAATTTAAGAGACTTCCCTGTGGTACTGCACTGAAGGTGCTGTGTGCTACAATGTAAAGATGGTGCCAAATCACAGAAAAATACATGATTGAGTGGGGAAAAGGTCTCGCTCTCTCCAGGGTAGAAATTAAAAGTCCTAAATTTCAGCAAAAGTGCTGGGGGTCTCCAAGGTAGAAGGGAATTGGCATATTTCTGAGAAATCTCCCTAACAATCATCCCCCCCAGACTAATGGACAGGAGGATTTAAACCACTCCTGGATGAGTCTCTTATTCCAGTCGGTCATACTTTCCGGAGAGACTATCAGTATTTTTGTGATTAAACCCTGACCTGTGTTCTATGGTGAAATCAAACCCCAGAATGCTTATGGACCATCTTAACAATTTAGGATTCTCCCCCTTCATCTTCATTAACCATCTCAAGAGTTGGTGGTCTGTTTGAATTACAAAAGTATATCCATATAAGTATGGTCTAAACTTCAAAGACCACACAATGGCAAAACATTCACGTTCTATGGCTGCCCACCTTGTTTCACAGTCCTTCAGTTTCCTACTGATGAAGCAGGTAGGGTGTCATTCAGCTGACTCAGAACTGGACCTATTCCTGTATTTGAAGCATCAGTTTGTATAATAAAGGAATAGTTGTAGTCAGGGGCTCTCAAGACTGGAGCTTGACAAAGGGCTTTGTTATGTCCTTCAAATGCCTCGGTGCACTCCTCATTCAACCTGACCTTCTTGGGGAATTTGGGTGAGGAGATCACATTCAAGGGAGAATCTGTGGTCTCATAATTCTCAATGAAGTTCCTATAGTAACCCGTGAGACCTAAAAAGGCTCTCATCTAGGTTTGAGTCTTAGGGGTGGCCCAATCTCGTACAGCTTGTACTTTGCAAGGCAATGGCCTTATTTTACCTCCTCCTACCTCATGTCACAGGTAGACCACTTTAATCTGACCAATTTGACACTTAATTGCCTTTATGGTCAGATGGGCCTGTTCAAGAGCCTGCAAAACATATCCAAGGTGGTCAAGATGTTCTCTCCAAGTATGGCAGAACTGTGCAATGCCATCCAAGTATGCCATGCAGAAGTCCTCCATCCCATTCATAACATTATTCACCATCCTCTGGAATGTAGCAGGTGCATTCTTTATTCCAAAAGGCATAACCTTAAACTGGTAAAGCCCTCCTGGGGTGGACAATGCAGTTTTCTCCTTGTCATGGTCTGTCAGCTATTTGCCAATAGCCTGATGTTTGGTCAAATGTACTGAGGAACTTGGCTGAACCAAGTTTATCCAACAGCTCATCTGTCCTAGGTAAAGGATGGGCATCAGTCATGGTGACTGCATTAAGAGCTCTATAGTCCACACAGAATCTCAACTCCTTGGATCCTGCCTTTGGCACTAGTACAAATGGACTTGTAGATGGCTATATTACCCCAAGATCGAGCATCTTCTTGACCTCTTCCTTTATGTGGGTTCTTACATGGTCTGACATTCTTTAACCCGTGCTTTTGACAGGGAGACAGTCACCGGTGAGTATATCATGCTGCCCCAAGGGGTCAAGCTTGGTGTCAGTGAAAAAATGGAGGCAAACTGATTTAACAGGACTTTGCACGTGTACTGTTGTTGCAGAGTCAGATCAGAAGAGAAATTAACTTTCCATCTAAATGTTGTCCCCCTGAGGAGGTCAGGTAGACGTTCACTCTCCACCTCCTCTTGATCAAGATGCTAGAAGCAAAGCTCGTAGTTCTGGTCTAGGGACATATGCCTTTAAGTGGTTGGTTTTAAAGACCCTGGGGGCCTCTTTGGGATTGCCAAAGTCCACCAAATAATTGACCTCTCAAGCTTAAACCCACAACTTTTAAGGGTCCAATCCATTTGTCTGAGGCCCTCTGCCTTGTAGGCACCATAACTAGAACTAGCTAGTCTTGAGTAAACTCAACAAGGTTGGCCTTCTGGTTATGCCAATTCTTAATCGGAGTCTGACCTGCTTTCAAGTTATCTGAAGCTTCTGTCATCATTTGTGTCATTCTCCTTCGGAGACCTAACACATAGTCAGTGACACTCTCCAACCCTTCCTTGATTAGGGCCAATGGACCTCTAACTGGATGACCATAGAGGAGCTCAAAGGGGCTGAAACCAACCCCTTCCTTAGGGACTTCGCTATAAGCAAAGAGAAGGCATGGCAGTAGAGGTCCCACTGTCTTCTAAGGGGTTCTTCTAAAGCACCCATCATGCTCTTCATAGGTCTATTAAACCTCACCACCAACCCATTGATTTGGGGATGGTAGGCTGTTGAGAACTTGTAGGTCACTCCACAGTTTTCCCACATGGCTTGCATGTATTGGGACATAAAATTGGTCCCCCTGTCTGAGATACCCTCCTTAGGAAAACCAACTGTGGTTAAAAATACCAAGGAAGGCCTTAGCCACTGCTGGGGCAGTAACAGTCCTCATAGGTATGGCTTCAGGATACCTGGTAGCAAGGTCTACCACAGCCAATATAAATCGGTTGCCTGAAGATGTGGGAGGGTCTAGGGGACCGAAAATGTCAATCCCTACCCTCTCAAAAGGAACTCCCACCACTGGGAGAGGCACCAAAGGTGCCACGTTGTAGGCTCCACTCCTGCCAGATGTCTGACAAGTGTGACTGCTTCTACAGAATTTATCTACATCAGACCCCATCTTGAGCCAGTAGAAATAGAGAAATCATTTCAGCTAAAGGAATCTCATGGGCTAACTGTAGAAACTGCGGTCTCGCCTCCCGAGGCACTACACGTTTTCTGTAGTGCCCTGGGCTAGACTCACTGTAAAGGAGGCCATCCTCGCTGTACAGCCAGTGTCTCCCTGGCTCTTGCCCTTCCAGCTGGGAAGCTGCATGTTGGTGAAGTCCTTAAAGAGTAGGATACTCGTTTTGACCTCTGCTGAAGTCTGCCCTACAGGGGCCACCTTCTGCAAGTAAAGTCTGCATCTCAGGATGGTCTTTAGGATCCAGATCTCCAACAGCAGAGGGGCTTCTTCCAGCTCTGTGTCGCCAGTAGCTGGTTCACCATCCTCTAGTTGGTCCTCCCACTCAGCCACAGCTGGTGGAGGGGTCACAGGTGTGACCTTGGACTGTCCTCTCAGGGGTGTCCTTGTCCTATGTTCAGGTATGATACCTTTCTTCTTTCCGGAGACATTGGGTTTCCCCTTTGTCTCTTTCTTTGTCCTGGAATTAGGAGGGTGTCCTTCCTGTGGACTGGGAGTTATAGGTACTTCTGGAACTACCCATTAAGAGTCATCTAAAGTTGCCTCTCTGGCCAATCTAGTCTGCTCCTGCTCCCTTTTACTGGAAGGCCTGTGGCTGCTTGCTACAAATCCAAGAGCTTTTAAGTAATTCCACAACAGAACTCTCCCAGGCATCTCATTCTGTACACTGACGGGTATTCTTACAGTCCTATTGTTGGACTGGATGAGAGCTGGTAGTATTGGAACCATCTGGACAGGGCCTCCAGAAAGCTTAGTGGGGCTTTTGGGTGCGTTAGCAACATCCTCAGGTTTGAAAAAGGTTTCATCCACCACTGCAATGCTGGCCCCAGTGTCTCTAATGGCAGGGGTTTCCTGACCATTCACAAGTACACTGTCCCTAAAATATTCTTTTGTGTTATCTGGAATAGTTATACACATCTACATTCTGCTGTCCCCACAGACCCAGGGACACTAAAGAAACACTGGCTGAGACTCCAATGGGGTCTTCAGTCAATAGATGAAAGTTTCCACTTTCCAAATGAACTTCTCCCTCGGGGAAGAAGGCTAAGGAGTCAGTGTAGATCCCTGAAGGTTTACCCTTGCATCTGGGATCCCCTTTCACATGGTCAGTTGACCCACAAGCATAACATTTACCAAATGTTCTTTGGAATTGGGGTTTCTGCTGACCTCCCTCTAGTTTAGCACCAGAGGTTTCACTAGACTGACCTGGTTTCCCAAGGTGTTTACCCTTCTTATGTTTGTGGCCATCTTTTGGTTGGTTAGATTTTGAATTCTCTCTGTCATCTTTCTTGTGCTGCTTCCCCTCATCCTTTTTTTGAGTGGCCCTGTTGGCAACCCACAAGTCAGCAGCAGTTGCTAGCCTCTTGGGATAAATCTCTTTTTATGTCAGCCAAGTGCTGTCTCGGCTCAGGAGAGCAGGCATCAAAAACAGATTCCAACAAAAACAGATTTCTCATTCCTTCAAAGGAGTTCACTCTGTAACGTTTAACCAATCCATCTATGTTTTTCAAACATTCACACACCCAGGTGGCCCAAGGGGTGCCATCAGTATTTTTGAGGGTCCTACGCCTCTTAATGTACTGGGAAGGAGTTTTCCCAAATCTGGCTATCAAAGCTAGCTTCACATTTTCATGCTCCAGTCTTTCAAGTTCCCCCACCTCCATTACAGCATCAGTTGCAACCTGGGGGAGCCTAGACAAAAGCCAAGGAATCAACTAATTCGCTGTTAGACCCTGAATCCCATGATTGTACTGAAAGGCACCCAACCAATCTAAAATATCAAGTTTAACATCATACATACTCACTGCTTCTTTGGGCAGGCAAGGCCTCTTGGGACTGCAGGACCTAGAGAACTCTGGGAGGGAAACATTTTCAAGAGACAATCTTTTCATTTCAAGCGCATGTTACATTTCCAATTCCCTGAGCTTGATGTCCTGATGTTTGGCTTCAGCGTGAGCTTGTAACCTTTTAAATTCCAATGCAAGTCTCATTTTCTCAAGACACACATATTCTGGACTCGGTGATAGACCTTGTGGGGTCCCAGTGGATAAAGGTTGAGGCAAATGGGCTTGCTGAGGCAAAGAGGAGCTCCCTTGCTGGGACTCCTCTCCCTCCTCTAAGACATTATAGTGTGACTCTGAATTATCATCCTCATTATCAATTTCCACATGTTCTGGATTAGTAGGAGTTACAGGCCTACTATCCAAACCTTGGTGATTCAACAACCTTGCAATTAATTCATTTTTCTTTCCTTTGACAGGGAGATTCCTGACCTTACAAGTTTCTTTCAGTTGATCTACTGTTAAAGTGACCAGGGCTTCCTGTTTGAAGTTATCCATATTAGGCATGTTACAATTGCTGTTCTAATGGATCTTAGCCCTGTGAAGGCTTTTAGTTGCACAAAAGCATAGCAAATACACAATGTAACAACTCTACAATAGATCCTCACCGCTTGCCATCGGTGTTGGGCAAGATTGTATGCAGTACCCTGTGGGAGACTGCATCAGCCTTGTACTCCTAGCAATAGGAACCCAAACTTTGGTATAAGTCTGTACTACACAGGTTGGTTTTGAGGCTGAGCAGCCAGGCTTATCCCAAGAGGGGTCAATGTGAGCTGTAGTGTTATAACATAGAGATCCACAGTGATAGTTATCCAAATAAACTCTTACACTCAAGGTTTCGTGATTAAACAATTATTTATTTAACAGTCAGTTGAATAAGCCTTCTTCAGAAGGGAGCAATTACATGTAAGATAAAAATATACTTCAAAATAAACACTCTGTTTCAATAAATCTGTTGATACCCATTGGGGATGGCATAGAGACACTTCCTACACCCTCATGTGACTTAAATAACTAGGACACTGTGGACATTGATATATCACTGGTACATTTAGAGCAATACTGAGTTTAGTGTCAAAGAAAAGGGTTTGGGAATAAAAAAAGGTTAAATGGATATTCTGAAGCAGGTAAGTACTTTTTGAACCCTCCAATGCAAAGTAAATTAGCCCTTTCCTGTGGGAAAGGTAAAACAGTCAGAGGTCAGAAAAGCCTTTTCAGGGAGCCAGGACAGCCAATGTTAAGTTAGCAAAAGTCAAGGTGAGCTGAAGCACTTCTGCAAGTAGGTAAAAAGTCTTGCACAATGTTTTAGAAGTCTTTGTAGTAAATAGAAATCACTGTAGGGCCACAAGCCTGGGAGGCTTATGAGGGGCAAAGCTGCAAGCAACTCTGCAAAGCAATCAAGACAAGTCTCAACTGAGAGCTAGCAAGGCTACAACAACAAGAGGTAAGTCCCCTTAGTTTTGCAGTACCTTTGGTTACAAGAAATGGATCCAAGCTGCACTTCAAGTCCAGTTGTAGGTCCTGCAGATCCTTTGTTCCTGGGCCTCAGTTGTGGGGACAAGAGGGGGGGATGTCTGGGGACTCCTGCACTACGAATTGAAGGTCAGCAGCAGCAATGGGCAAACTTGAAATCAGCAGCACTTTGTGGTTTCAGCTCCTCGCATCTATAGCAAATAGCATCACTTCAGTTTTCGGCTACCACTTTCCTTGCATCTGGGGTCCAGCACTCTGTTGAGGTGGCTCAGGCTTGGTCAGTCCTTCTTCCTGGGAGTCTAGAGGATCTTCCTGGGGCTCGGGTCTGACTTAAAAGCGATGCAGTCAATCTGGTGTTCCTCTCCCTGGCACTTTGGTTCTAGCAGCAGCAGTGGAAGTACAGCCAGCTCTGAGAGGATGTCCAGACAAGTTCACTTTGGGGTTGATTGGTCCCACCAACACAAGGGAAGAAGTTGTCCTTGCAGTGCTTCACTAGTCGAGGTGAATTCAGAGCTTCAGCACAGCAGCAGGGCTTCACCGGGCAAACCAATGCTCCAGGTGTTGCAGCAGGCGTCTCTTCCAAGTTCTTCTTCTTAGGATTCCTTCGTCCAGTTGTCGACTCTGCCTTCAAAGCAAAAAGACTCCACCTTTTATGCAGATTTCTCCCACCCATTCCAGCCTAGCTGTCAATCACACAACAGGGTGGCTGACTTCCAAGGACAGACAGCCGGCCAATCACATTTGGGTGCATTCCTGTAACCAAGGGGATTAAGCACAGGGAGTTTCGGGCACCTCCCTCACGTCCTGCCCCTGCCAGACACTCTGGAGCCAGAGTAGAGCTCAAGAAGGACCTTTCCAACAAGAAATGGCGAAAAAAGAAAACCGGGCCATTTTGACAAAATGGGAACCCATGGGTGCCTTACTGCAGCTGTGAACGCAGCCCGCAGAAAAAACACACAATGGTAGTAAAAAGTAAACCACTACCACAAGCCCTTAATTGTAGAAAGGGTAACATAAAAATGTTACATGAGAAACTAGACAATGTGGATACTAAGTAACCCCTCCAGCACCCTATTGTAAAATGGTGTGTGCTGGGTCTAGAACGTTATAAATGTAAGTAAAGTCAATTTCACTTCACTGCTCTTGGAAACAGTAGTTATCCAAGAGAAGGTATTTAAACCTTTTGGGAAATCTAAGAGACTTCCCTGTGGCACTGCACTTAAGGTGCTGTGTGCTACAATGTAAAGATGATGCCTATGGAGTTTGTCAGACTCCAAAGTCAAAAGAAACAGAGTCCAAATCACAGAAAAATACATGAGTGGGAAAAAGGTCTCCAAGGTAGAAGGGAATTAGCAAATTTCCGAGACTTCTCCCTAACACACAGCCACCCGCCTCTTTCTGTAAACTGCTGGGAGAGTTTGAAGAGGAGTGAATCGGAAATCCGAATATACGGTGGGGTTCCTGAGACAGAAGGAAAGTTGACCACTGGAATAGAAGATCCAAAGCTCAAGATGACCAGAGACTCCTGCAGACCCTTCCAGTAACTGTAAAGTAACCACTGCTGCCCTGACCCTGATTTCTTATCGACAGAGGCACTTTGAAGAGGACAACTCCTTCCCTTTGGCTGGTGGCACCAACCAGCCCCAAATTGAACTGTAGATCGAGCCATCCCCGAGGTGCTGTGTCCTTCCAGGACTGCATACCGCAAATACCAGGGGATCTCCGACCCATTTGCAGTCTGTCTTCATGTGGACGAATCCGCCCAGAACTTTGGTGAGCACCCTTTGGACCTCCAGAGGCACAAGCCCACTCATCCAAGTGCCCTCACCAGAGTGTAGGACTGAAGAATCGAGGGAGATCGACCGGGCAATAACCATCCTTTGTTGGAGCTAATAAAAAGGCGCCAAAACCGCAGACAGATGTGGGAGACCAAAGAAATCCTTGCTGAGGGTCCTTTCTCACAACTGCTGCTGTGACATCCCATTCAGAGGTCCTTCCTTTTGTCAACAGACCAAGCAATCAGGAGACTGGGTCCGTCGCTGCTGCACAGGAAAGAATCCAGCTGCATTCGCTTGATCTGACCCAAGGTACGGTGGGGCTCAAGGTATAACTTAACTCAAGTCGAAGAGTCGCTCCAGTGTGACTGGAGTGCATTTTATAAGGTATTTGGGTGTCCATACCTCTGGCACAGGCTTAGGACATCTAAGCAGCTGTCCTATTGGGGAGTCCTTTGCAGGGTCCCTATAACTTGTGTACTCTTAAGTCCCGTCCCCTTTCCTCCATACTGCATGCATGGGCGTCCCTCGCTAGGGAAGGGAGATGGAACCTTTTTCACCACAAAACCCTTTTTCACCTTTAAATTTAGAGGCACGGCCCTGGGAGCATGCACTCCCCAGAGTCTTCCCATTGGCGCCATACCTCAGTCCCCTGTTCCGCGTCAACGGGAACGGGCCGATTTCATCAGCACTCCTGGGTTTGGCTTCAGACATGTAATACCACGCGCTTCCGTGAATACTTTTTTCTGTCTTTCTATCTTCTTTTTGTCAATCAGGTACTTGGTCCTCCGGCACCACGCCCCTCCCCGGCGCATGCCGACTTCAGCGGGCTCCAGCAAGTGTCCATCCTGAGAGTGGCTCTTCCCTGTGTCTGATCCCCACGCTCTTTGCCTCCGGTGCCTTGGCTCTGACCTCGGCTGGGAAGGTTGTAACCGCGTGTGATGCGCATACACCACACGCTATGAAGAATAGGCTAGCCAGGTGGAGGAGCTCTTCCAGAAGTCGCCTCGAGAGGACTTTAAGGACTTTGTCAGACACAAGTCAAGGCCTAAGGTAGGGCCGCTTTTTTCCATCGAACCCCACAAGGGTGACTCCTTTCCAAGGAAATGCCTGAGCGGGAGAAACATTTCAGGTACTTGCACCAGCACAGGTACCGAGGCCCCTACAGCTACCGGCCGCCAGGCCGAGGGGGCCATCCGATCCTTCTGGAGACAGTGCTGAGGGACCGCAAGGTGCTATCACCGGGTTTACACCCGAGGGGCTACGCCCTAGTACTGGCAAAATGTCTGAGGGGACGCCTGCATGCAGCAGTACTGCTGAGAGCAACACGCCTACCAGGCCCCGTCCTGAGGTCCAGGGAAGGTTTCATGCTCCACCAGCAAGAGTCCTGGAGGCGGCCAGGTCCAGTCATCCAAGCACCACGACTTCGGCACGTGTGATGCAGCTTGACAAGATGGCTGCCGTGCCAGACAAAATGGCCACTCGTCCGATACCGCCCCCTGCAGTACAGCAGGTGGAAGAACGAGTTACAAGGTAGAACTGGAGTCAATCAGGTACATGGCCTGCAGCTTATCCATCAGCTGCGCAGGGCAGGTTTACCTCGCAACCGACCAGACAGGGTACGCACCGGCCCCAGCAGCCACCTGCTACCTCGTCAATATCACCTACCACCCCACCGGTCAGTGAGGGAAGGTTCTTTCAAAGATACCTCACTTTGATGAGAAATCCTCAGTTGCGGGCCATCCTTCGGAATGCGATCAGGGACATGCTCCCTCCAGCCCCTCCTGCTCCTATAGTCATTACTCCTATGGTTCCGGCAGCCCCTACTGCCTTTGTCGGTCCCTTTGATTCCAGATCCCCTGTCTCCCACAGTCCAGGCGGTTCCGCACCAGCCTCCGCTGCAGCCACCTGCTCCAGTTCCCCTCGGTGCCCAGCACTCCTCTGCCTGCTCCGGACCAGCTGGACACCCTGGTGGACCTGGACGAGGAGGACCCCGACACGCCATCATCAGCCAAGGCTTTCCATGAGCTGCTTGCAGGTTTGACAGAGTATTTGGGGCTCCCTCAACCAGAGGTTAAAAAACCAGAGACGGGGGTCCTGGCCGAGGTCCTCACTCAACGCCCAGCGGCTAGAACGGAGATCCTTATGCAGAAGGACGTTGTCACCTTGGCCAAAAAGAGGTGGCACAAGCCACACTCGGCCCAGCCTGTCAGTTGGTGCCTCGACGCCAAGTATAGGCAGCTGGAGGGGGATCCACTCTTGCTGTTGGCACACCCTGAACCGCACTCTTCGTTGATCGCTGCAGCGTCACTCTACTTAAAGCCTCAGTCGTCTTCAGCCATCTCGTCCTCGGCGCTACTAGGCGAGGAGGTGGTCTCGAAGGCGTACGGAAAGAAGCTTCATTCCAACGCCTCACTGCACCTTCGTTCATCCAACGCAGATGCCATGCTGGCAGCCATTAACAAGAGGCTTTGGCGCAAAGTAGCTGACTTCCTTCCAGAACTTCCGGTGCAGAGCCAGGCACGCTTCAAGGCGGGGCTGGCAGAGGCCAAATTGGTGGCACCGGACATCATGGAGTCCACCGTGGCCCACATCGATGCCTCTGGCTGGGCCATATACATAAGCCACTGACATGAGAAGGACTGCCTGGCTTCGGGCTACTGAGTTTAACCCAGGCATCCAGGAACCCATATTGGACCTTCCATTCAAGGGTAGTGACCTCTTTCACTCCACCACCGATGAGGAACTAGATGACAAGAAAAACAGTTCCCAAACTGCGAAGTCCTTATCTATCCTAACGAAGGCCATGCCCAAGACGTACACCCAGTCGCACCAACGCTCCAAGAACGGAGGTCTAGACAGCCTGACCACTCTACGAGTCAGTACCGGCACAAACAGCAAAAGGGGGGAGCAAGGGCTTCTTTCAGTCCCCCTCCTCTGCAACAGCCTCAGAGGGAAAGAAGGCATGATGTGCCCCTTCGGATCCACGTGTCTCCAGTGGGTGGCAGGCATGCCCTTCACGCACAGTTCTGGCATCAGAAATTTGCAGATCCTTCTCCTCCCTTCTCCCCTCCACAGATTGGGACAGCAGCTCTGTTGGTGGAAATTCGGTCGCTCGTCGAGAGCCAGGTATTGGAGGTACTCCCAACATCCCCGAGAGGCTTGGGCTTCTATTCCAGGATTTTCGCCATACAAAAGAAGAACCAGGCTGGCCTGACTTGTGCTGTAGCTCTCCACCCTCAACATCTCCCTCCCTCTTAAAAAATTCAAAATTGTTATGCAAGCACTCAATGCGGAGACACTGTGCAGGGGAGACTGCATGTGCTCCCTGGATCTGAAGGACGCTTATCTAAACATCCCAATCTGGCTGCCCCATCGATCCTTTCTGCAGTTCAGGATCATGGGCTGCTATTTCCAATACAAGGTTCTACCCTTCAGCCTCAACTCAGCCCCCAGGGTGTTTACCAGATAAATGAATGCAGTGGCAGCCCTCCTCAGGGCTCAGCGCCACCACGTCTACCCATAACTGGATGACTGGCTCGTCAGGGCGAATTCCCCGGAAGCGGTGCATCACACCTCTTCCGCTCTCATGACCACACTCCACGAGCTGGGATTTTCTATCAACCTCAAGAAGTCTCAGCTGCAGCCCAAGCAGAGCCTGGCCTTTCTGGGCCTCATCTGGGACACAATCTCCGAGAGAGTTTTCTCCTCTGAGAACAATATCATGGCCATCAAGAGGGCCGTTGGTCAATTCCTCAGCCGAGAGCTCACCTCGGCCTGGTGGTACCAGCATTTACTCGGGATCATGGCTGCTGTCCTACTGGCCGTTCCCCACACGAGACTCAGGATGAGGAGTTTGCAGCTGCACTTCCCAGCCTCGTGGAATCGGGAGCGGGGCTCCCAAGCAGAGCTCGTCAGTATTCCTCCATCTCTCCACCCAGACCTCACATGGTGGTCCAGGGACTGCCACCTGCGGACTGGCAGGCCCTTCCGGCAGGCGCCTCCTCAAGTAATCATCACCACAGATTCCTCCCTGGCGGGCTGGGGGGCACGCTGGACAATCACTGTGTCCATGGAGTCTGGTCTCTGCAGGAGCAGGGCTTCCACATCAACTGGCTGGAGCTGAAAGCCATCTGGCTAGCTCTCAAAGGTTTCCTTCTGCTCCTTGGGGGCAGGGTTGCCATCACCAAGACAGACCACTCCACCAGCATGTACTCTGTCAACAAGCAAGGTGGCACCAGTCCCCCCCCCCGCTGTGCACCCTAGCGGTCAACATGTGGGAATGAGCCATGGAAAATGACATCTACCTGACTGCTATCCACCTCATTGGGGAGTCCAATCTGGAAGTGGACAGGCTCAGCAGATTGGGAGTGGACAATTATGAATGGCTATTGAATGATCAGGTCCTGCTGGAGATCTTCACCAGCTGGGGGCATCCTCAGGTGGACCTCTTTGCCACCAGCATCAACAGGACGTGCCCGCAGTTCGCGTCCTGACAGGGCTGGCCCGGCTCCTTGGGCGACTCATTTCAAATACATTGGAACGGCCTGACAGCATATGCCTTCCGTCCCACTCCCCTGGTCCACAGGGTGATCTGCAAGATAAGAGAATCACGTCACCTCTGCATTATTCTGATACCTCCATGGTGGCCGGCGAGACCTTGGTTCTCATAGCTCATCAGCCTCTCGGACAGGCCACCCATTCACCTGCCGTTGGGGCCAGCTCACCTTCTCTCGCAGCAGCTGGCAGGGTCATCCACCCGGCTCTGCAGAAATTAGCCTTAGCAGCATGGTTCCTGAGCAGGTCACTCTGAAACATCTGAGCCTGTCTTGGGCTAACCTAGAAATAATTCGGGGCGCTAAGAGCAAGGCTCCTAGGAGCCAATACAAGAGTAAATAGACTAGGTTCTGTCATTGGGCCAACTCTAGGGAGATCAACCCCCTCTCTTGATTTCCTTCTCAGCACACCTTGCACACTCAGGGGTGCAAATAGACACGTGCTGCACCTACTTAGCAGCTATAGGTGCCTACAGGAACTCGGAGGAGGAGCTGTTCTCCTCCTCCAACCCGATGGTTAAACGGCATCTGGCAGGCCTTGCCATGCTCTACCCACCCATAAGGAAACCACACCCGGTGTGGGACCTCAATGTGGTGTTGGGCCCCCTGGCGCATAAGCCTTTTGAACCAATGGCATCCGCGGACATTAGACTAGTCACTATTAAAACAGCTCTGTTAGTTGGCCTTATGTCAGCGCGTAGGGTCATCGAGATCCAGTCTTTGGTGGTGTCAGAACCCTACACCACGTTCCACAGGAATAAGGTGGTCCTGAGAGCACACCCTGCGTTTCTACCTAAAGTAGCCTCTTCTTTTCATCTAAATGAGGAGATAGTGTTACCTACCTTCTTCGCTGATCCTAAGGACGATGCTGAAAGAGTCTTGCACTGTCTGGATGTCAGATGCGCTCTGAAATTCTATTTGGACAGGACCAGGAGCTTCCACAAGTCGGATGCTCTATTTGTCCCATTCGGTGGGTCAAAGCCTGGTTATCGGGCATCCAAGGCCTCTATCGCAAGATGGATGGTTGCTGCCATCAAGGAGGCTTATGATGGGCAGCACAGACCACTGCCAGCGGACATGCATGCCCACCCTGTCGGAGCCAAGGCCACAGCGGTTGCATTCTAGAGACGGGTACTGTGGCAGGTCATCAGCAGGGCGGTCACCTGGGCCACCCGTTCGGCTTTCTGTAAGCACTACTGTTTGGGCACTGGCTCTAGGTCAGACGCGGCTTTTGGACAAGCGGTTCTAAGGAACTTATTTTCTTAAGGAGGGTCACCTTTCCACTCTGGGGCTACACTCAGTTGTAATCGCCCATGCAGTATTGAAGAAAGGGGACAGGATGTACAAGTAATTACATGTTAGTCACCGTAGTGACTAACGTACTCTTAGTCTATAGTCCCCTTTCCTCCATACGTCCCTCCATCCTCCCCCCTAATAAAACTGGTGTCATTAAGCAATGTTAATATTGTTGACACGTCAAGGGGGTCTGGGTCCCCCTCATTGCTTACCTCAAGCACTAATGAGTCCCCCTGAAACAAAATGAGTTAAGCATACAAGTAAGCTTAAAAAGACCTTGCGTGCAAAAGTCGGGCCAGGATCATAAAACTGCAAATAATCTGTGGAACCCCTTGAAAGAGATGCGAAAGCTGCAATAATGAAAACCTTTCCTAGTAGTGATGCAGGCCTGAACTGCTGGCTCAAAGGTGCCCAATTATAAATCCTTTAAAACCCAAGGCAATGGAACAGGAATCATTCTCACGAAAATGCAATCTTTATGCTTAATGTAATGAAAGCAGGTCTTCTATTGTATGGGAGTCCTCTTGGTGCTAGGTCCTCTAAGGGGGTACGGTGGAGAGAGTGGAAAGAGGAAAGACATGAAACCTAAGGTAATGTTAAATGAAAACCACCGCTTCTGTTTGCTAGTAAGGGTATAGGAGTCGGGTTGAGGCACATGCGGTTCGTGATGCAGATGGGAGCCGCGGGTGATGGTGTCCTGCTAGGTTGCTTTGAATGTAGTTCCACTTGTCAAGTTTGGGGGACTGTACTGTGGTAGGTTAATAGTCTGGGTTTCAGGTTTACGTTCAATATTTTGGCTTTCTGTTGTCCTATTTAATTAGGCCCCTAAACATTTTTCTTGGTCTTCCTTGGGTTCTACGATCTTTGATTTATTTTTGTGGTCAGGGGTACTTCTAATTAAGTCCCTCTGCCACTGCAACCCTTTCTGAGTATATGGTCCTAATTTAGGTGCTTACCTTTATACTGTTATTTTTCCTGGTCACCCTAGAGTTCCTGGAGTTTGCTACAAAAGGCTGCAATACGTTTTACATATAGTGCTGACTTTTTCCTGGCATCAAACTCGGGTCTCCTGAAAGTGCTCGAAGTTACAGTATAGAACGATTGGTTATTACTGAATCTATTTTGAAGGAGTGTAATAAGATCTTATAGGTCCGGTAGTACAAATCTAACCTAAACCTAATCTTAGATGGCCATCTGAGCTTGTCCATTAAACCAAATGAACCCCTTTTTATCTCCCAGTAGATGATATTTGAATAAATAGCTTGCATTTGCAACATTTATGCTACTGTGTGCTCGGGGTCCCTTTTTTCCTGTGTGGCATCTTGGATCCTCATAATGACAATAGATTTATTGTCTATGGTTCCTTTTTCTTACTACCCCTTAGCTTTTTATAGTGCCTACCATCAGGTGGGAGACCACATATTTAGTTTAGGAGTGTGTTGGATTCTTCACCGACCATTGCTGTTGTCATACATACATTATTTGTGTCTCTATGTGTTAAGTTTAAACCTAACTGTTGAAGGTTTTCTTTTTGCAACTTTCCCTCCATAGTTTCCTATGGAACCCCATTCTTTTTGCTCTATTTTGATCCTGTCCCGGCTTTTGTGAAGGGAATTGAAGCCTTCAGCTTCACTTCCCTTGCCTTTTGCTCACATGTTATGGGGAAACTGATCAGTCCTTCAGACTATCAGTACTGGGAAACCGTTTCCTTTTTTGATTCTTGTATTTTTAACCTTGCACACAGCATCTTCCAATGCAGTGCAATGGGGATAGCTCCATCTGGCCGTGCATATTCTGCCTTCGAAATCCTGCTGGATCACTGCATTTTGGCAAACCCAAGTTCTGTTCCGGATTGCTTAAAGTCTCCTGATCATTACGCTACCACGCCGATGGGATACCGCACTGGGTAGCCAGAGAACAACAAACCTTTCTGAGACACATCAAGACCCAGGCGCCATCTTGGAAAACTGCCCGCCAGCTAAATCACTTGCAGCGCTTTGACTGTCCACTGCACTATGGACGGGCTTTAGGATGGCACCATTCGCAAGTAAATCGGCACCGGACTGCTCCTGACAGAGCGTTGACCCTTTGGACCGTGATCGGTGCAGATATATGCTGTGGCCCTAGAAGTGCTAGACTTGATTGACGGCTCCCTGCTAAAGTCAATACTTGAAGGATCCGCACAGCAGAGGTGAGGCCTGGGTCTGACGGGGCACAGTCAAAGCACTGACGGCGGTGGGTTACTGGAACGGCATCGGTTGGGGTGGGTACCACTGGATACACAGGGCCGGATCTTCCCATGGGGGGAAAAAATTAGTTGTGCCTGGAGACCCTCCCCGGACTGCACAGCAAACATTCATGTAATATGCCTCTCCACGCAGTCGCACTTCACCCAGCGCTAGGGACCGAGAGTGCTGCAGTTCACACACTCCGGCCACTGCCTTCTCACATCCAGGCAAAGGGATAGCAGTCACTGGGAGAGCATGCACCCGGACCCTCAAGACCAGCAGCACTGAGCATCAACCCCAGACCCGCAGCATTGAGTCTGGAGAGCAAAGAGCAGCCCAATCTGCTTGAGTGAGCTGCGAGGGGAGACCCTCAGACCGCCTGCAGTGAGCTCGGAGAGCAGGCCCCCAGAGCCCCTTCAGTGAGCCCGGGATTCCGTACAACATGCGCTACAAACACATTCTCACTGCAGCACACAGGCATCTTGGACACAATGACAACTTTTTCTTTTCTGCGCTTGTCTTGCTGCTATACCGCCTGACTTCTATCCTAAAGCCTATCGCCCACTTCTTCTGCGCTCCTGACCCTTGGATGGGGTCTACAGTCATTGGTGGCTCTGAAGAGTCCAGAGAGAACACAATCTGCACCTGACTCGTCTACTGCTAGGCCGCTTGGCATTAGCCGGAGAGGAAATCTACCTACCTGAAGGCATCATTGACTTAAGAACCAAAGGCCTTCACCCGCTACAGCTATGCATCTATCCCTTTAGCCTAACTGGCCAGACGCAGCCGTGAAGAGTCGGGAAAGGACACTGTCTGCACCTGTCTTATCAGCATCTGTCTGCAGCTAGGCCGCCCAGTGAGTTTGTCGTGATTGTGCAGTTCTTTCTGTCCTCTTTCAGTCCTACCGCCATCCATCCATGGTGCTCTCCATCTCACCTGTTTACTCCAACTGCTAATCTATCACCTATCCTACCTCCCTCTCGAAGCCTGGAAGGAAAAAGTTCAAAAATAATCTCTTGGTCTCCAATCCGTGTCTGCCCATCACTGACACCTATGGGCAAGTTATTTCCAGGCAGACTGTCACTGACATCCTCTTTGTTGCTTCCTCCCTCAACCTATGGACTCTACAGATGGTCTTTGTCCTCTCTCCTCGTCTCCCATTAATGGAGGCACCAGATAGGAATTACTCTTAATGGGCTTCTCATCCTCTAGGTGTGTCATTGTCTATCACAATGGCACTGTCATGGCCCAGGGCTCTCAGCCCAACCTTCCGCTTCTTGATGGGCATCTTCTGTATCTCATCAACTTTCTCGCTTCTCCCGTCACTCCTCCGGCGGCCACCCCCTTACCTCTTCTCCACCTCCGATGGGCGTACCATGTCCCTGTACTCCTCCTCGGAAGACTTTCAAAGGTGGTAGCCAGGTCCACCTAGCTACCCTCAACTCTCGCTTTGGCGTCAAACACGCATCTGATATCCTTCTCCTTTTTGAAGACTTTGACCTTGACGTTCTCGCCCTCACCGAGACGTGGTTCACTCCCAGGTCTGTCACTCCTTTTGACACACTCCTTCCTGAGGGTTACAAGATCCTTACCAATCCCAGGCCTAACTAGCCTGGAGGCAGCATGGTCTTGAACTTCCCTGATTGGATCCCTGCTACTATCATGCCCACTCAGTCCTACTCCTCTGAATGTCTCGTCTGCAGGCTCGACGTCTCTCAAACCCTTTTGCTGACTCTCGCCACCATATTCACCCTCTTCCTCTCGGATTGGTATGCCCTCACTTCTTCCCTTCTGGCCTCTACCTCCAAACTTCTCATCAGTGACTTCAATATCCACCTGGACTCTCCTGAGACGGCCACTGGACTCTTCTGCAGACTCTGCAACGCTCTTTTCCTCACCATTAATTCCTCCGGTCTGACGCACTCTACCGGACATACCTTGAATGCTCTCATCTCCTTAGACATTCCTATCTCCAACCTTCTCACTACACCTCTCTCTTGGTCTGACCATTCACTCCTGTCTTCTCATCTGGATCTATTGGGTCCCCCGGCTAAGCCTCTGCACAAATGAAGCGAGTGTCAGTTGCTGCCTTTGCTGTCATTTTCATTCCCCCTCCCACTCCTGCCACAGTACCCACACTGACTCTGCCCTTGCTAATTTTCACCTTTCTATCACCAACACCCTGGATATCCTTGCCCCTGTTATGAGGATCCGAATGAAGCCTGCCTCCAAGCGCAACACCTGGTATGACTCTGTCCTGGCCACTCTGAAACACAAGTTCAGAGTGGCTGAGCAGAGGTGGCGGTCATCAGACACATCCTCTGACAAACTGGCCTGTCTCCTGCTCCAAAGGCAAATTTCAATTTGCTCGAAGAAGAGGGCTCACATCCAAGCCTGCTTCTCCGGGGCCTCTAACAACTCTGGCGAACTGTTTAAAATCTGCAACGAACTTGCCAATCCTACTGCAGTCTCCACATCTCCCCTGCCTTTCCTGACCCTCTGTACCTCTCTGGCCTCCCACTTCCTTTCCAAAACTCACAACATTGTGCTCACTCTCGTCTACCCCCCCTCCCTCCACTCTCCCCATCACTCATGCCTCCCCTGACTCCTCTCTCCCCTTCCCTACTTCTCTCTTCCTCCAAACAGGTGCTCCCCTGCTCCTCCAGAACTATAAATGATAATATTGCCCCCCTTGCGCCTTCCTGGCTGATTTCTTTAACCACTCCTTTGCCACTGTCTCCTTTCCTCTACCGCTCAAGCACTCCTTTGTGCATCCCCATCTTAAGAATCCCTCTTCTGACCCCTCCTTCCCTGCTAACTACCGCCCTATCTCCATTACCCCCTTCCTGGGCAAACACCTGGAGAAGCGGGCCATCTCCCAACTGACCCAACACACCGAATCTGTCTGCTGTCTCCACGGCCACCAAACTGGCTTCAAAGCAGCCAGAAGCACGGATTCTGCTCTGCTGAAAACCCTTGATGACTTGCTCTCTAATCTTGACTCTAATTCCCCTTCCGTTCTTATCCTTCTGAAGGTTTCCTCTGCCTTCAACACAGTCAATCATGCTACCCTGACAAATGGGCTCTGATACCCTTGGCATTATAGGCCTGCCACTGGACTGGCTGTCATGATCTCTGCTTCCAAAAGGTCAGGGTTTTCCCAACTCCCTTGGAAGCAGATCCATAACCCAGGTTCTGAGGGCCAACCAGTCCCAATTGGGACCTTTTGGACCCAGTCCTGGCGCCAGTGGCACCAGGCTCATAAATATGCCCAGTCCCAGCGCTGGAAGCGCCGGGCTCATAATGCTTGGGTGGACTTACCTGCAGCAGACCATGCTGCTTACTTGCCTGCCAGTTGAGCCTCTGATCCTCTTCTGTTTGGAACTACTTTTCCTGTTGGGTGGGGCAGGAGCCACTCCCTAGGTTCAGAACACTGGAACTCTTCTGGAAAGCAGGAACTATTTTCTTACCTAGGCGTGGCTGTGGAAGGAGACAGCTAAGCACTACAGGAGGCTATTTAAACCACACCTGATGGATGAATCTTGCTTTGCTTTATTCTGCATCCTCTGCAGCAGAACGCTCATCGTGTCTTCTGCATCTGATCCTGGGCCTAAGGAAAAGGGCTTACCATCCTGAATCCAGTCTTCAGCAACACCTATAAAGACAAGAAAGAACAGGTTAGCATTACGGTCTTCAGTGACAGCGCTTCACTTACCTGGTCCATCGGCTGTCATCAACGCCTCGCGCTGCATTCCGGCATCTGAAAGACAAAGGCTTACCTACTCTTCGTGCGCTCCGGAGGTCTTCGCACTGCATTCCGGCATCTGAAAGACAAAAGCTCACCAACTCTTCGCACGCTCCGGAGGCCTTCGGCGCTGCATCCCGCATCTGAAAGACAAAACAAGGTGCGTTTAAAGACATTGGGGAACTTTAATACTCACGTGCCATTACTCCTTTCCACATCTAACCCAGTGGGTATTCCGGCACCCTGCAGCCGCTCCGAACTTGTACCTGCAAAATAAAAAGACAGTTAGAGCGCATCGTGAAGCAGGCAACAAGCGCTTACTTACGTGCTTCCAGGCGCTTCTATTCATCACACGGGCTCCATCTTCAACTCACTTCAGCCCGTCATCCGCCATCGCCGGAACCCTGCAAAACAAGAGACATCATTACTAAAGACTTTTAAAGACATTAGAATTACTCGAAACTTACCGTTCGTGCAGTAAACGACGGACAGCAGTCCTCTGAAGTCAAGAGGCCTGCTCCCCTTATCCAGTGAAGAAACTGGTTACAGCACCCTGCCCCGAGGCAGATGGAGAGCACGGCGTTCACTTACCTAAGGTGAGAGCGTTGACCTTTGGGATTCTACAGGAGAAGAGAAAGGGAAGAAGAGAGAGACATTCAATAACCCAGTTCATTAATCCCATATTTTCTATCTGCAGACATCTTACCCTTCGAGTTAGACATACAGTGCACAGAGGTCCAGCCCAAAGAGCCAGCCGTGTGTTACACATCACCTTTGAAGATACGGCATACGCCCAGTCAAGACCGGCGCCTCTACGGGAATCAGGTGAGCGTTACACTGGCTGACCTCCTTCCTCTCCACCTGACCTTCCCAGGTTCAGCTGGGCCCTTTTCTCTCCCCTATGACTCTCTTCACCGGCATCGTCACTATAGGCTCCATCCTCTCACCGTGGATTTCCAACATTTACCTCGCCCCTTTGGCCCACTTGAGTTCTTCATTCTCTGCTCACGTCCAGTGTCATGCAGACGATGCGCAGCTCTCCTTCAAGCTCCCTCCTTCTTCCTCTCTCATCCCTGACTGTCTGACCGCTATTCAGTCATGGTGCGCTGCCAATGATCTCTGCCTTAATGCCAGTAAGACTAAGATCATTTTCATTGGGATCCCAGCTCCCATCTTCCCTCCCTCCCTTTTGTTGCCCTCTATGGGCCCACTCCCCTCACCCTTGTTTAAAGCAAAAAACCTTGGTGTCATCTTTGATTCCTCTCTCACCTTCTCTCCTCACATCGCAGACTTTTCCAAGAAGGCCCACTATCAGCTGCACCTCCTCAGAGGTTTTCTCACTTTCCTCACCTTCCACAGAAACTCAATGTCTCCAGAGCTCTGGTATTTTCTAGGCTTGTCTAGTGTAACAGCCTCTTTCTCAATCTTCCTTTATCCTCCCTTTGTTCCATTCAACTAATCCAGAATAGGACTGACAGATTTATCTTTGGCTTCAAGTCCAAGGCTGCATCTCTCTAGCCCTAATTTCTCTCCACTGGCTCCTGGTTGCTGCTAGGATCAAATTCAAGACCCACTCCATCATCCACAAGGCTTTCTGTGGCCTGGGACCCCGCTACATCCAACTCTCTCTCCCTAAATAACTCCCTGCTAGAGCCTTTCAGTCTGCTAGCTCCAACTCTCTGTAAATCATACGCTTCTTTAAGCAAAGAGTTGGGGGGGGGGGGTAGATCTTTCTCCTCCACAGGAGTCTCCCTCTGGAATGTTCTTCCTGCCCCTCTCAGGCTTGAGCCGGATCTCCTTAAGTTCCGGAAGCTTCTGAAGACCCTCCTTTTCTCCTCCTCCTTCACTCTCCCCCTCCTAACACCTTCCCCTGCCTCAGTGACTGGCTGCCCGGTTCCCTCTGAATACTACAGGGCTCCAGGCCCTCATCCCAGTCCAGCCCCCCTTCACTGCACATACCTGTATTCCCTGGCACTTGCCCTCTGACCTCCACTTAGCACTTAAACCTAGCCTCTTCACTTTTTACCCTGTCCCACCTTAGCACTTTGTTTTTTGCACAGACAGGCACTCCCCTCCCCCTCCTTACTTCTTGTACTGCACTTGCACGATCCGAATGTCACACGGCTTTGTAGGACCGTTATTGTATCTTTCTCCCTTGTTTCCCTGCCCTTATTTTGTCTTGTGGCGCCTTGATACACCATTTGTTGTATACGTGCCTTACAAATGTCCAATGCATAAGTAAAATACATTTGTATCACCCTATCTTTTTGCACAGAGGATTTCTGGTTACTTTGATATGTGCCAAAAGACGAGCTGGTGGCAGAAGTTATATTTTTACTGTGTTTGCAGTATTTTTAGTGTGCAAATTCGTGTTTACTTCGTATGGCTACTAAACATGGCTAGTGCCCTAAAATGGCAATGCCGAAAGATATTTGCTTGTTGTGTGGCCATATTGTAGTTTGGCCGCCTTCTGCCTTCTCAAGTCAGCAGAGTCCTTCTAAGGTCATGCACTTGCCTGGGAAAGCTGCAGCTTTTGCGTGCGTGTATTTACCTATGTATGTATGTCTGTCTCCCAAGAATGGGACTGGAGCTCTGCAGCCATTTCTTCACAATGTTGGAGCCAAGAATCCCTTCAGGAAAAGCAGTCTCCTGGAAATCTGAAGGCGAATCCTGAAGTGGCCCAGCATCCCTTCCTGTCTCCGGTCCGGGGAAACCCTGCTCCTCTACCTGACCTCCAAAGAACCTGTGCAATGTTTCAACCCTCGGACTAGTGGGACCAACTAGTCTTGACGCCTTCTCGAGGATCCAGCCCTTCAGAGCCTTCAGAAGTGTCCCTGGACTGCCTGGAAGACTGACCATCTCTTTCATGGTTTACCTCGCCAGAACCATCGCCGTACCGAACTGAAGTCCGGAACTTTGGTGGTCACCGGCTTGTGCCAAAAGTAGCCTTCTCCCCGAATGTCATCTTTCCACCACCAAGGGAGCCTGGCCTGGAGCAGCTGCTGTGACCGCGACTGGAAGGATGGCTGCTGTCACCTGTGTGTGGTCAAATGGTGGAAGATCAAGCCCCCAGACGATCCACAAAATCTGGGAAAGTCTGGGGGTTGAGGGGGGTAAGTGAGCATCAGTGTGCCTGTGCCCACTGTCCTCCTTTAGTATAACATTGGAACAATTCCCTTTGTCTCCTCTATTCCACTCACCTTTGGGCGTCGAACCTGGGTCGGGTATCCTGGTCCGAAAGAAAGGAGAACTCTTGCTTAACTTTTGGTAAAATTGTTGTAGAACTTTGAAATTGTTTGAAACTATCACCAACACAAGCCTACTGAAATCCTACCCATAGCGACTACATACCTGTAAAAAAACATTGTGTGGCTCCTGTGACTTTTTGGCACAAGGCCCTTTCATCTTAGGGTATGTTACGCTATTGTCTTGTGATTTGGTTCTCATTTACTACATCTAAAAAAAGTACCTTTTTTACTGATTAAGTTATGTGATTTATATTTGGACCTATGGTGGTTTGTATATATTTGTAACATCACATTGTTCTCTGTGTGGCGCTGTATTTCCCTGTGACTGTAAATTTGAGTGTATCTTTGTGTCTAACAGTTTGAACGTTACAGTCAAGCAGCATTTGAGATTGTGTGGTAGAGTATGTGGTCTGACAGTGTTCAGATAGATTTCTAGAATCTGGCCGGGTGGAGAGATTTTGGGAGGCCATCCTATGTATGAACAGGGAGCTCCGAGAGGTTAGCCAAAACCCAACCAAAGTACGTGGATAGGGGTCAAGGGCACTCAATGATTCCACAAAGGATAGCACACACTAATTCAATGTAGACTGTTAATAACAGTTATTTTAAGCGCTTAGAATACATTGAAAAGTGAATCTAGCAGGAAAAAATATACTTCTTGCCTTGTTGCCCCTTGAGAGTGAAGGGAGGATAGCTCAGTGGCAACGCACGGTTCTTGGAAGCAAGACAATGCTGCACAACACTGGTTCGAATCTTGGATCCGCGCTTAAAATTGACCTCTGGTATTAAGCGCGTTAGAAATACCTGCACTTGCACAATCTGAATGTACAAGGCCTAGTAATATAGTTTCCCCCTCCCCCACCACCTTCCTTGCCTTGTTCCGCCTTGAGAGACACACGTGTAGAGGCGCATTACAAATGAACAATAAATGAAGTGATATACAATATTCTTTAAAACAAATAGCTGTAGCTTGTGGATCTGCTTAAAATTACACGCTTTGCATAGGGCGGCATCTAGTGGTTGGTGCAGAGTATTGCATGACATTTTTTCAAAATTGAAAAAGGGATGTTGAGGGGCGCATTTGTAATACTATCCCTACTGTGATGTGTACTGTACCCATGGTGCTTCACACGTCGAGGTCCTCAGATTGTTATTTTTCTGCCATTGTGTTGGTCGAGTTTCGCAGAGTTCCAGTTTCGGAGTCCCTGCTTGTCACTGCTCCTTTAAATTTAGATTACTTTAATAACTCTTCAGGAACGCCTTGCGGAATTGATCCGCACTAGACATATAGTCAGAGGAGTGCAACTGTTTACGCACAAATTGGTGACCTCACTTTAGGCAGATGATTTAATATTGTTCATTACGGATCTCGTAGCGAATCTAGCACCTATAATGAGATACATCTTGGTTTTTGGTCGCTTCTCAGTGCTCAATATCAACCCATCTAAATCAGTGCTGTTTCCCTTAACGGATGGGACTGAGAGATTTCAGCAGGAGTTTGACTTCCAATGGCATTCTGATGACACCCGATACTTCGGGGTAGTGGTAGCTAGGTTGCCAGAAGTGTTTTAACAAAAGAACTACGGGATGAAGCTGGCACGTACTGAGGCACTTCTTCAGAGGTGGATGAATCTGCCTTTGTCCTTTTTTGGCCAAATATCAGTAATTAAAATGGTAATATTGGCAGGATTTCACTATACATTCCTCAATGTATCCGTCACCTGGTCCGAGTATTGGATAAAAGGACACTGAGGCTGTAATACGGTTTAAGGTGGTGTATTGCACTTTTAGCACACTGTCAAGGTAAATAAGAAAATCCATATCGTTCAGCCTTGGAGGGGTGGAGGTTACTTCACTGCGTCAACCCTCTTGATCCGTTCTCCCAACCCTTATTTCCCCGTGCTGTGCCGTGCTCCAAACCTGGTAGCGTTGCCTCTGGCGTTATCCTGCTTCCTCAAACCCAAAAGAACAGGCAAGTCCTGTTGGTGCTCCCACGTTGGCGGCGTTCCGCGGGAAGTAAGAACATTCCTTGTTGGCGGCGTTCCACAGGAAGTAAGAAAAATCCCTTGTTGGCGGTGTTCTGCAGGAAGTAACAAAAATCCCTTGTTGGCAGCATTCCGCAGGAATTATGGTACTGCTCTGCAGCGTTCGGTTATGGCACAATGTATACCCATTGGCAGGCCGGTTCTCCGTACCCTGGTGGCCCCTTAACTATCCGGGTGACTGCAGCGCTGGATCTGTACTCCCCAGCCGGGCACCCCATACCAACTGATATGCCCAAAGATGCGCCTCTCCTGCAGTGGTCGGCTCCTCCTCTTCTCCCACCTCACATCCTTTCTCTGGCTACTCTCGTCCCGCACATCACGTTCTCACGTGATCCGACCAGAGAAAACAAAAACACAGCCACGTTAGCCCCGGCCCCTCACCTGGCTCCCTACCTGTTTCCCATTTATCCAGTCCCTCGCTGCCAGACCACTGCTCCTCCTTAGCATGCCCCTGCCGACTTAACACTGTGCTGCTTGACAATCCCTCCTCAGAGTACCCATAGTGACCCATGCCAAATTCTTTAAATTGCTTAAATATTTTGGACCAAATTGTATATGGCAAGGGAAGCAGGCCTGGGTGCTTTGGTATAAGCTAGTAGCGCCCTTGGAGAGGTAGTGCTTGCACTTCCCAATTTTGAAGTGTATTGGACAGCAGCACAAGCATCCTTTCTGCCGCATTAGTATGACCTGGCTCCAGACAGAGCGCACATGCAAATAGAGAGGGCAATGGTCGCTCTTTCGCACTTGAGGGCAGTTATTCTTACTTTGCCGCAGCAGATACTACGATCACGTACCATGTTTCAGCTTAACCTGTAATGCCTGGGAACGGATAGAGGGTAAAATGCGCAATGAGCTGGTTTATTCCCCGCTTCTCCCAGTTAAGCATGTCCCGGGGATTCCACTTACGGGAGAGAGAGAGTTTGTGCAATGTTTGGACAGGCTGGGCCTGGCAAGTTGGCGGGACATCTTCCCGAACAGCCAGTTCCTTACATTGGAAGAATTCAAGGCCAATGGGACGGTGTCAGCACTAGACATCTTTGGATATTTCTGGCTGTGTGTTGCATTGAAAGATATGTTCGCAGACTTCCCCCCAGTAGACCCTCTGTTGCACCTGTCCTGCACGGGATGATGAGCACGCGAACTAGGGCCAGACTGGTGTCCAAGCTGTACGCTGTTATCATTTACGGGGCTGCGGGGTAGGCTGGGGATTCTCGGGCTAAGTGGAAGGTGCTCTGGATGCCCCCCGCTTGGATGATGATTTGGAAATATTGTTTTATGCAGACACGCAAGGTGGCCATCAATAGCAACTTGTTTTTTTCACCAGTTGTACTTGACCCCAATAGATATACACAAGTTATTTCCCGAAGCGCCAGACTCGTGCCAAAGATGTAGAGCCTCTCCGGCAACCTTTCTACATCTTGCTTGGGATTGTCCCCATACCCATTATTTCTGGGTACAAGCATTTGAATTGGTCGAGGGACTTACACGGGTAAGGGTGGGGCCGTCCCTTATTGTAGCATTGTTGGGTTATATGCTTGATTTGCCAAAGCAACTTGCTGGGTTTGTTACTATTGTTGGCTAAGAGGAGAGTGACTTTGGTGTGGGGAAGGGGCCGTCCTCCCGCATATGACCAGTGGGGGTCTGATAACTTACATTATGCGATGAAGACGGGCTATTGAACTATGGTACATCCCGCCTCGAAACTGAAAGACCTTTGGGGCCCGTGTGTTGGATACTTTCTGTCGATTAGCAGTGACATATCCGAGGGGTCTGACCAATAATCTGCCTTTTAGCCTGGTGTTTCTGCTTTCCTTGGATGTAATTATTTCTATGTGCACTGTGGGAGGGAGCGGTGGTGTTGCTGTCTTTTGTGAAGTATGTTTTTGTTTTGTGTATAGTGTAAAAAAAAGTATAAAAACAGTATAAACAAAATAACTCTTCAGATCACTGCCTTGAGTGATTATGCTTGATGCAATCTGCGACTCTCGACGGCACCTCTGCAACATCCAGGGATTTCAGAGCCTCGCCGATGGCCTACAACTTTTCAGGCTTTGACCTACACAATAGGGAGAATGGGAGGGGGGGGGAACGGGACATTTTAGTACATTTTTAGAGCATGTTTCCACACATTTCACCCGTAATACATTTCGTATCACTGTCCCCCAGCGTTGTTAATGGAGAAGATTCTTTTAAAATGTTACCCGTTGTGTAGTCAAACATTGCCCTGCAAGGATGCACACAGCATGTGTAACCATTGTTTTTGATACTTGTTAATCTGCTTAGAATCTCATGCTGTGCATATGGTCAGACATCCAGTGGTAACTGTGGAGTATTGCATCTTGTCTTTCGGGGACCGAAAGGGGACGTCGGCATAGGCGTGTCTGTAACACTATCCCTATTGTGACATGTGTAGTACCCAAAACCCCTCACGCGCCGAGGTCCCTCAGATTGTTTTTTTCCGCCCAGATAACTGGTCGCCCTATAGCGGAGCTCTTACTAGACATTGTTTATCTTTACCGAATTGTCGGTTTATTCCCCGTTAAGTCACTTCGCCCAATAAGAACATCTTCGACGAAGACTATGGGGGAATCGTCTACGGCTGTGGATTTCGGCGCCTAAGATCCGGCGGCCGGAATTTCCACGTGGTCGGGCCCTCTGGCCGACCTATACAGTAGGGAGAGTGGGGTTGGGGTGGCCATATTGTTTAGTATGTCTTTCCTCCTTTCCCCTCTTTTCCCTATCGGTCTGGTCATCCTTCCCTTTTGCCATGGAAAGGACTCCTTTTAGATTATGCCCTAAGTGTAGGGTCAGATATCCTTGGAAGGACGAACACAGGACGTGTAACGCCTGTCTCCCCCTAGAGCACGACGAGTAGCGGTGTGCGGCGTGCAAACTCCTTTGGCCCAAGACCCTTAAGGAGTGCCGTGTAAAGCGGTGGGACGCGTACGGTATGTCACGCGTGGAGTCCACCTCCACCGCCACGCCAGCTGAAAGTGACGGGGGTACTTCGGATGACCAAACGTCCAATGCGGATGTTATAGACCTTGAGGCGGACACTTCTAGGTCTGCCACGCCTGTCCCCGACCCTTCCAGGCTCGACTCTGGTCTTGCTACAGGGACTACACCCGGCGACAGGGGCGTACAAGCGCATCGCACTAAGCACACAACCCCTACGCCAATTTCGACGTCTTTGTCGAAAAAGGCGAAAGCGCCAATGGGACCGCTGAAAACTTTGCCGGTTCCCTCGGATCATTCAGATTCAAAGCCTTCCCTGCATCTGCGGCAGCGCATTGCGACTGGGCAGTTGAAATAGACCAAGGGTGCTACTCCAAAACCTACACGCGTCGAAGCTCGGGAGCCCAACGCTTCGGCAATTTCCAAGGCCTCAGTAGGCCTGAAAACTACGGCTAGGCCTCTACCCGGAAAACCGACCGCTAGGCCTTCTAGTGCCGCGGACGGTATCTCTACTGCTGACAAATCATTGGGCCGTTGTCTCACGACGATTCAGCGACTATCCAGAGTACATCGGAAGGATCGCAGCGGCGGTGGGGCCTTACTCCGGTTCCGCCTAAGGTTATGGGCCTGGCCGCGGAAAAGATTTCGGAGGATTTGGTTCCCGATTCCGATGAGACTTGCGTAGATAGTCAAGAGCCCCTCTCTGACACCCTGAGAGGTTCCTTTCGACGCCACTGTGCGGAGAACGTCGTTTCTCCTCGTGTAGGCCCATCTGGGTCCTCTAAATGGACTACAGAACAATTCGAGTGTTGTATGGATCGGCTGCAAAGGGCTCGGGTAGACCCTATCCTCCAAATTCAAGAAGTTCAGTCTAAGGTTTTCCAACAAGAAGACGTGGTCCATATGGACACGTATAGAGACATCTATAATGAAGAAGAAGAAGCTTCTTTTCTCAAACACTATGAGGAAGATCAACCGGATACGACGGAGAACTGGAAGGAAACCCAGCAGGAAGGTCAAGACCCTTGGACACAGCAAGATCAGGACTCTGAGACTCTCCTCTGTCCACCCCAGCTCGCCAGGCCTCCCCTGTGGATGACCAGATGGCTTGCAACTCCATGTTGAAGAAAGCAGCTGAATACTTCAAAATTGCCACTGAAGCGGCGGAACCTGAGCAGGATTTCGTGGAGGATATCATTAAGGAAAAACCTCCGGCGAGTCAATCCATCCCCCTCCTTAACTCTGTTAAGAGACGGGTAGCTCCCTCATTGGTCTCACCTGCTCAGACACAGGCAGTGAACCCGAGAGTCGAAAAATTATTGCGACCGTCTCCTTCCGACCCTCTGTATATCAAAGGGCACGCCATCCCAGACTCGCTGGTAGTGACTACCACTCGAAAGAGAGAAGGGGTACCCCTTGCCACGGGGGAATCGCCACCAGACAAGGAGTCTAAAAGGTTGTATGCCCTGGGCAAACGTGTCACATCAGCAGCTGCATACACCATTCGGTTTGCTAATAAGCTATGCTGATGCCTAATGGAACTTGCTGCAGGAAGGCCTCCAGGAGGTTCCTGAACCCGCCAGGACAAAGCTTCTCGCCATTCTGATAAGACACGCATGGCTGCGTACATCAGGATTTAGACCTGAGACTCAGGCCTCCCTCATCAATAAACCCATTGAGGAGACTAACCTGTTCGGGAAAGCAGTGGATGAAGCGTTGGAGACAGCCACGAAGGAGCATGAGACTATAAGGTCCTTGCACCAAATTACACAGAAACCCTCCTCCCAGAGGGGTAATAATTCTCGGCGGTCCTTTCGAGGGCAAGTCCATGCTGGTCAAAACAACTACAGCACGGGTAACTTCAACACAAATCAAACATCTGGAAGCCCCACTTACTACCACTCAAGGGGACAGAAACGCGGCAAAGCTAGAGGCAGAGGCCCCAATCCCAGAGGAGCCACAGCCTCTGCCCAGAAATGACCACCAAGTCCAGGTTCCCTCCCATGTCTCCCCGGTCGGGGGGGCGATTAACATCTTTCCTCAAGGCATGGGAGGGGATAACTTCCAACCAGTGGGTCTTAAAGACGGTCGCCCACGGTTATTGCGTGGAATTCGCCCGACCTCCACAGTTCAGACCGCCGCGCTCACGGTGCCTTTCACTGGACCATCTGGAGATCCTGATCCAAGAGGTGGAAGCACTGCTGGGAAAGGACGCCATAGAAGCGGTCCCTCTGTTATGACTTGATGGTCGTGAAGATTATGGGGCCTCTGTCCACAAGTTCCACTCAGAAAGATACAAATAACTTCCTGAGCGATCCTTGAGGCCACAGGTTTTTTGAGTGCCGAAGAACTCCAGGAACACCGGTGACCCCTCGACCGCTGTAAAGAAAGCAATGGGTCAGTACAATGGTAAACAATACACTGAATAGCGAGGTAACAAATATCAATGGGCTTACCAAGAGTCTGGGGACGGGAAGAGCACAGATGAGAATGGAGGTGTTCCGTGTGGCTGCAGAGTGTAGCAAGCGGCAGCGGGTAGGCGTAGATTGTTGTAGAAATAGCCACTACAAGACCTGTATGGAAAGGGTACTCCAAAATGTAACAGAAGAGGAAATCCGAAAACAGTCTGTTAAGAGTTCCAAGGCCAAAAGCCAGCTAAATTCGTTGAAACCAGGGGTAATCCAAAGGAATCCAAAAACACAGTTCAAAGGTCCTGAAACAGCAGAGCAAAACAGTATCCAAGGGCTTGACGGAGGAATCCAAGAAGAACAGTCCGTAGTCCAGAATCGAGATGTGGAGACAGGAAGACGCCAAACAGTGCCTGATTGGGTCAGCTGTGAAGCACTGAATGAGCGTTCCCTCTCCGGTTTTGAAGGGGCCTAGGAGTGTCACATGACCCCATCACGTGACTGATGATGTAGCATGTTTCCTTGTCACATTACCCAAGTTTTCAAAAACGCTGCTGGGTCTTCCTGGGGGCGTGATGAAGCAAAGAAAAGGGCCGACGTCTCCGTCGACTGTCTCCAAGACGCCAGGGCAGCTGCCAACATTGCAATGGGTGAGTATGACCATAGCGCGTTGGACGCCCTCGTGTGTTCTTGTTGTAGAGCCGCTGCCGTGCTGCTTGAGGGAGTGAGGACATGAGGTTAGAAGGTGAAGGCAGATCAAAACCTGAGATGGAGGGTTAGTGGCTGCACGGGTAAGGTGACCAGTGGATGGTGTAACACCCTATTCTTCAGGTAAACGAGGGTATTTATTCAGTGTACTTCCTTGTACCCAAAAAGGATCTCTCCATGCGTCCTGTTCTAGATATGCGCTCAGCGAACAAGTTTATAAAACCCCAGAAGTTTTGCATAGTAACACTGCAGGAGGTGATCCCTTTTCTGAAACAGGGGAACTTCATGGCAACATTGGACATGAAAGATGCATACTTTCATATTTCAATGTTGCCAGCGCACAGAAAATACTAAGGTTCATGATCCAGGACAAACACTACCAATTCAAGGTACTCCCCTTCGGCATCGCCTCTCGCCAAGGGTGTTTACCAAAGTCCTGGCAGTGGCAGCAGCACACCTGCGCAGACTATCAGTCCCAGTTTACCCTTACCTCGACGACTGGCTCATTATGGGGGACTCGTTCGATGCTTGTTTTTCGAACAGCCAAAAAACAGTAGATCTCCTCTTCAGCCTGGGTTTTTCAATCAACGAAAAGAAATCCAGCTTAGTCCCCAGCCAATTAAAACAATTTCTGGGAGCGCTAATTCGGACAGAAGACGGTCTTGTCTTCCCCTCCAGCGAGAGGGTTCAGAACATGCTCTCTCAGATTCCTCAATATGTAGCCAGTCGGGAGGTGATGTTACGCAAGGCCATGCGTTTGCTAGGGATGATGGCGTCATGTATTTACTTGGTTCACCACGCGCGGCAGCGCATGCGTCACATGCAAAAGTGGCTCAACAGCCAATGGTATCAGGCCAGCGGACAAAGGGAACATCTCTTAGTTGTCTCACCAGCCCTCGTTCTCTCTCTGCAGTGGTGGTCAAGAGAAAACCTCTTGAAGGGGAAGACCTTCACCACCCCTGCAGTGGAAGCCACTCTCACGACAGACGCATCTCTCACGGGGTGGGGAGCTCACCTGCTTCAGCAGACAGCACACAGAGTGTGGTCCGCTCAAGTAGCGTCCAATCATATAAACTTACTTGAGCTATTAACGGTGTTCAAAGCATTGAAAGCCTTTTGGATGCAACTGCAAGGGAAGACAGTGCTGATCCTAACCGACAGCACTACAGCAATGTATTACCTGAACAAACAGGGGGGCACTCGCTCTCCAGGGCTATCCAAGCTGTCCCAAAACATTTAGATATGGGCTCTCAAACACAAGATGTTTTTGTTGTCCCAACATTTTCCAGGGGAACTCAATCTTCTGGCAGACGTACTCAGCAGAGATTTTCCTCTGTCAGAAGAATACGAATGGCGACTGCATGAAGACATTGTGTCCAACGTCTTCACAGAATAGAATGGGGTTTCCCAGAGATCGACCTGTTCGCTACTCAGGAGAATGCCCAATGCCAAGATTACGCCTCCAGGTACTCCCAGAACCGATCCAAGGGGAAACGGTCTCTGGATAACTTGGTTGGGGAAATGTGTCTATGCTTTTCCCCTGACTCCCCTTCTCAACAAGATAGTGCACAAGATGCACCAGGAACCAGTTACCATGATACTGGTGGCACCCATGTGGGCCCGCCAACCCTGGTTCGCTCACCTGATGGAAATGTCCCTCTCCCCACGAGTCAAGCTGCCCTGCCCGTACAACATGTTCTCTCAGGACAGGGGGGAGACTCTACACCCATGCCCACAGACTCTGAACTTGGCAGCCTGGCTCTTGAGATCATAGAATTTGGACACCTGCAACTCCCTCAGAGGTGCATGGACATAATCAGGGAAGCGAGGAAACCTAATACACGTTATTGCTATGCCAGCAAATGGAAATGTTTTGTCATCTGGTGCAATTCCAAGGGCGTCAATCCCATCGATTGCTCACCCATTGTGTTGTATCTAACCCACCTGTTGCGCTCTGGGTTAGTCTTCAATTCCCTAAAGGTTCATCTGGCTGCTCTGTCAGCCTACACCTCATCACAACAAAAGGTATTGTGGTGGAAAATACTGGTGATTAAAGCCTTTATGGAAGGGGTTAAGAGGATTTATTCTCCCATCTCTCACTGAGCCCCTGGATGGGATCTGAATGTAGTTTTGACCAGGCTCACGGGAGCTCCCTTTGAACCTATGCATAAAGCAAGTCTGAAAGACCTGACTTATAAGACAGCCTTCTTAGTGGCTATCACTTCTATCAGAATGGTTAGCGAACTACAGGCTGTTTCTGTTTTAGACCCCTTTGTCACAGTCCACAAAGATAAGGTAGTTCTGCATACACATCCCAGGTTTGCGCCTAAATTCATCTCGAAGTTCCATGTGAACCAGTCAATCGAACTACCCACTTTCTTCCAGAACCCTACTAACATGGCCAAAAGAAGCCTTCACACACTAAACGTGTGCAGGGCTGTCATGTTTTACCTGGAAATAACTAAACCACTAAGGAGGACTAAACAATTCTTAGTTTCAGTGGCAGCTCGTAGAGAAGGGGACCCTGTCTCTAAATCAGCTATCTCAAGGTGGATTGTCAAATTCATCACACTATGTTACACTCTTGCTAAGAGAGAACTGCCCTTCAAGCCTAGAGCACACTCTACTCGAGGCACTGGGGCATCCATAGCATTCATTGCAAATGTTCCTCTTGAGTCCATTTCCAAAGTGGCAACCTGGAGTTCTGTACACACCTTTACAAAACACTATTGCCTAGACACTCATTCTAGGTCTGATTCTCAGATGGGACAAGAAGTACTAAGACATCTTTTCTCTACTGTTCCTTCTCACAACCCACCTCCAGCTCCGGGTACTGCTCGCTAGTCTATGCACAGCATGTGATACTAAGCAGATTAGCAAGCATCAGAAGACATGCATTACTTACCGTAATAGCATTTCTGATGATTGTGTCTGCTTAGATTCACATGCGCCCTCCCTATCTCCCGGCTCGGGGTGGAAGGAACATGGACGCCTTACTACTTTCTCCCTTTACGTACTCACTCACTATAGCCTTGGGCTCCCTCATGGCAGAGAAAATACAATTGGAGGGGCCTTGGCGCGTGAGGGATTTTGGGTACTACACACGTCACGATAGGGATAGTGTTACAGACATGCCTATGCCGACATCCCCTTCGCTCCCTGAAAGACAAGATGCAATACTCTGCGGTTACCACTGGTTGTCGAACCATATGCACAGCATGTGAATCTAAGCAGATACAATCATCAGAAATGCTATTACGGTAAGTAATGCATGTCCTTCCTAGAGACCACCAGGAGACTGAATGTCAAGCATGTAAGCTCTTTAAGCCGAAAACCTTCAAAGATCGGCGGTCAAAGTACTGAGCAGCTGGAATATCCTACCGGCGTGGAGGAACATGGAAGATTCCTGAGTGCCAGTCCCTAGCTCCGAACGGCATGCATCCCGCATGGAGGCTTCCCCTGGCGACCGAGGCAAACCTATAAAACACAGGGTAGGGTGGAGGGTGACCCTGAAGCAAAAGAAACCCCCTGTTGGACACAAACAGAAACACACCTCACCCTCGCCACACATTTCAACACCCTTGTTGAAAGGTTTAAAGAGCGCAGTGGACCTCATTCCATCAGTTGGCGGCTCATTGTCTAAAAATCCTCTGTGCCCAGTGCTTCGCTTTCGGTGCCTGCCCCGAAGTCCAAACATACGCCAAACAAAAGTGGTTCTGTTCCTAAAATACCTTGCCAGTCACCAAAACAACCACCGCAGGTGCCAAAACAGACTTTTTCGGCACCAAGGTCAGAATACATGGGGCCCACCTCCCCTTTAGTGGATTAACTACAAAACAAAACACAGGTACAAGGAGGTCAAGAGGAGGGTATCGTTTTTCCTCTCCTTTCCTCTCTGGTAGAGCTTACATTAAGGATAGATTTGAGGTCCCGCAACAAGATGGCTTCCTTTATGGAGTTCCTGGAAAAACACCCAGTAAAGCATACATATTTTTCAGCAGGATAGAGAACCTCCATCTAGGTTGGAACCCACTGGCTCCTATGAAGAGTCCATTATTGATCTTGATGCAGATGAGAATGATGTTTTTTTTGGAGGAGGATCCTGGCACAGAGCATGAGGATTATGCAGTCCCATCTCCGGATGTCACAAATGATCCCATTTCATTCTCGTCCATTGATGATCAGATGTTATATAATAACCTCCTTAAGAAGGCAGCAGATTTCTTTTAAATTCTGGCACATGAGTCCCAAGAGGATACTGACTTTGTTGATGACATCCTGAACGAAAAGAAACCAATAGGCCAGTATATCCCTTTGTTACAATCGGCTAAGAGGCGGATATTACCGTCCCTTTCTACTCCAGCACACACTAGGGCTGTCAACCCCTGTATAGAGAAGCCCTTTAAGCCTGCACCCACAGACCCAATTTTTTTTAACGGTCAATTTAAGGAGGATTCCTTGATAGTAACTACCACCCACGAGAGGGCTGGTAGCCTGTTAGTCACTTCTGAGGCCCCACCGTGTTAGGTAAAGATTTGGGGTAGTACCCTTAGGGTGCACTACAACAATCACAGCCTCCTGGCAATAGGACCCAACCTTTGGTATAAGTCTGAACTACACAGGTTGGTAGTGTGGTATAGCAGCCAGGCTTATCTCAAGAGGGGTCAATGTGAGCTGTAGAGTGGTTACACAAAGATTCACAGCGACAAGTATTCAAACAAACACTTAAACTCAAGGTTTCTTGATAAAACATTTATTTACCGGTCAGTTGTTTAAGCCTTCCTTAGAAGGGAGCAATATAATGGCAACACACAAATACCTTCAAAATACACACTCTTAGTTCCTAAATCAGCAAGCACCCATTTGGGATGCCACACAGACACTTCCTACACCCTTAGGTGACATCAATAGTTAGGACACTGTGGACATTGATATGTTACTGTTAGCATTTAGAATAGCACTGAAATGTGTTAAAGAAAAGGTTATTAGAACAAACAAGAGATCACAAATATTCTTAAGCAGGCAACTACTTGTCAACCCTCCCCAAAGTCAGAGGAGTGAAGAGTCTTTCAGTGAAACGTGGTATGCCAAAGTCAATAGGAAATAGTCTATGTAGCTGAAGCACCTCGTGCAGGTAAGTAAGAAAAGTCTTTGCACAATGTTTCAGAAGTCTTTAGTGAAGAAGAATCATCAATTTAGGGCCACACGCTGTTAGGCTTGTGAAGAGCAGAAACAAATATACAACAAGAGTTCTCTTAGACTTTACAGTACCTTTAGTTAGAAGAAAATGCAGCAGATGACTTCTGTTCCTGTGCAGCTCTGCTGATACTGGTGTTCCTGGGCCTCAGTCGTGGGGACAAGAAGGAGGACTTTTGGGGCCTCCTGCACTGCAACGGGGCAGTTACCGACAGCAACCGGTAATATTCAAGCAAGTGGCAATTCAGTGTTTCAGCTCCTCCCATCTACCGCAAACAGCACCACCACAGTTCTTGGCTGTCGAGATGGGCTTTCCTTGCATCTGGGGTCCAGCACTCTGTTGAGGTGGCTCAGGCTCAGTCAGTCCTGCTTCCTGGGAGTCTGGAGGATCTTCCTGGAGCTCTTGGCCAACTTAAAAGCAACGCACACAATCTGCTGTTTCTCTCCCTGACGTTTTGGTTTCCAGCAGCAACTCTTTGGGAATTCAACCAGCTCCGAGAAGGATGTCCTGCTGGCTTACTTTGGAGTTGATTGGTCCCACCAACTCAAATGGAGAAGTCGTCCTTGCAGGGGCTTCTCTGTCGATACGAATTTGGAGTTTCAACACAGCAGCAGGGCTTCACCGGGAAAACCAACAGTCCAGGAGTTGCAGCAGGCAGCCTCTTCAAGTTCTTCTTCAGATTCCTTTGTCCAGTGGTCAAGTCTGCCTTCCAAGCCAAAAAGCCTTGTCTTTTTATGCAGGTTTCTCTCATTCATTCCAGCCTGGAATGTCAATCACCCAGCAAGGGTGGCTGTCCTTGCCGGACAGCCAGCCGGCCAATCACCTAGGAGTACATTCCTGTCTCCTAGGAGACTAAGCACAGGGAGTTTCGGGCACCTCCCTCGCTTCCTGCCCCCACCAGGCACCCTGGAGCCAGAGGCGGGCTTCACTCGTGAATCATGCCAAAGACAAAATGAACAAAGGGACCATACCTGGTTTGGCACGCAGAGTAAATCTCAAGAAGGACCTTGCCTCAAAGAAATGGGGAAAAAAAGGCGGCCAGGGCCATTTTGACAAAAAAGGCACCCAAGTGTGCTTTACTGCAGCTGCGAACGCAGCCCGTGGTAAAGACACACCTTGGTAGTAAAATGTAAACCAATGCCACCAGCCATTCATCGAGGAAAGGGTAACATAAAAATGTTACATGAGAGGCTAGAAAAAGGGGATACTATGTAACCCCTCCAGCACCCTATTGTAAGATAGTGTGTGCTGGGTCTAGAAATGTATAAGTGTAAGTAAAGTCAATTTCACTTTACTGCTCTTGGAAACAGTAGTTATCCAAAAGAAAGGTAGTTAAACCTTTGGGGAAATCTGAAAGACTTCCCTGTAGTATTACACTGAAGGTGCTGTGTCCTCCAATTTAAAAAGATGCATGTGGAGTTTGTCAGACTCCAAAAACGAAAAAAAACAGTTAAAATCACATTAAACTACTGAGAGAGTGGGATAAAGGGTCTCACTCTCTCCAGGTAAAAATGAAAAAGTCCTAGAGTCCAGCAAAAGAGATGGGGGTCTCTAAGGTAGAGAGGAATTAGCACATTTCTGAGAATTCTCCATAACACACCGGATAGGGAAAGGAAAAAGATATATGCTCTTGGGAAGAAGGTAGCTGCTTTTCAAATGTGTATCTCTAATAATACCACTCTCATGGCTAGTTTTAATAGAGGACAATGAAACCAGGTGGAAGACAGAGTAAGCGGAGTCCATGAGCCTCTACGGTATGAAATACTTAAGACATTATCTGAAGGCAAGCAGACAGAAAATTCCATTGTAAAGAATAACAATCTGAGGACCTCGACGTGTGAAAGACGCAGCCGGTAGAATAGTGGCAGAGGCAACACTTCTAAAATGCCATGTGTGGCTCAGAACTTCGGAGGTTAAATCAGAAACCCAGTCTACATGAATTAAATGCCAGTCGAGGATAATGCCCTGATTGGCAAGGCGATAGAGGACACCCTGTGAAACGGCCATAAAAGAAGATGAAACACTTAAAACCTTGGGGCAGATTGAAAATAAACCCTTCCAGAGAAGAGGGTCACATGGCAAGCGCTGTACTTTTCCTGGGCAGGGATATGCAAGATCCTCAGCCCAGTCAGCCTATACATCAGGAGCAGCCTCCAGCTCTTGGTAAACCAATCTGGGACAGTTGCCAGCATCAAAATCGTCCTTTCAGAGACAATTCAGTCGAGGGCGTTGCAGGGGTAGAGGCCAAACCGGCAGAGGTTTGGCTACTCCCACCAAACAATGACTCGCTTATTCAGCTCTCCTCCCATATAACCCCAGAATTTGTACACCTAGCGCGCAATCATTCACCAAGATACAGGAAGATGTCTCTAGAACACCAACAGATCCTCAAAGCAGAAATAGAAGCTCTACTGCAAAAAGGAGCCATAGCGCTCCTCCCTACATCGGAGGTAAACAAGGGTATTTATTCTGTGTATTGTTCCAAAGAAAGACAGGACCTAATGCCCAGTACTCAAATTAAGACTGGCAAATACTTATGTCAAACCTTAAAAGTTCAGAATGACACATTGCAGGAAGTCATTCCTTTGCTCAAAAGGGGAGTCTACATGACAACACTGAATGTGCAAGATGCATACTTTCATATTTCAATGTTACCAGCTCACTGAAAGTACCCAAGATTCAAGATGGGTTCACACACTACCTATTAAAAATGTCCCCACTTTGGGATTGCGTCGGCCCCTCGGGCCTTCAAAAAGGTTCTAGCAGGGTGCCTGTGCAGACAATCCATCCCAGTGTATCCTTATCTAGACGACTGACTCATGACGGGAGATGCACCATAAATATGTCGGCAACATACGAGGGAGAAAATAAATCTTTCACACCAACTAGAGTTCTCTACCAACGAGAAAAGTCAAGTCTAGTTTCCAGTCAGGTGAAGCATTTTCTAGGGGCAATAATTCAAACAGATGCTTTAGTCTTCTACTCCGAGAGGGTCCAAAACATTTTACTACAAATCCCATCAGTTAAGTCAGGAATGTAATGTGCCTTTTTGGTATGATGGCATCCTGCATCTTAATTTTTCCAGAAACAAGGCTATACGTGTGCAATACAGGAATAGGTACCGAAACATTGGTTGCAGGCGCAAGGGAATTGGGACAATCTAGTGAAGGTTTCGCAGACTGTGGTTTCCATGCTGGACAAGCGAGAACTTGTCAACCCGCCAACACAAGTTGCAAAAGTCACATTCACAAGAGACTCATCACTTTCAGGTTGGGGAGCGCATTTCCTCCACCATACAGCGCACGGCATGTGGACACAAACTCTAGCAAAGTAGCATATCAATGTCCTACAGTTGCTGGCAGTGTACAAGCACTACAAGCTTTCCAGCGTCATCTAGCAGGGAAGAATGTACTCATCAGTTGCATGTGATTTTAACTAATGAAATTTAACGAATGACATTATAACGAAATAAAAACATACTGTTTTTAAAAAAAAAAACATTTTATTTGGAAGTCCCCCTCCCAAAAGCCCGTTTCCCCACCGCCTATTCCCACCTTATATCTATTTATTTTTCGATATTTAGTTGGTTATAATTTCATTTGTTATTTTAAATTCGTTAAAATCACTGCACACCCTCATTATCGTGGCCAGCACAACCACCATGTTTTACATCCACAAACAAGGCAGGACGCACTCTAAATCTGTCCAGACTAGCTCAGAAAATGTGGAAATGTGGAAATGAAGCCTGCAGAGACATTTTCTTCAGGTCACGACACGCTCCGGGCGAACACAGCTTCCTAGCAGACACACTAAGCAGAAAAACAGATCAGCCCTCAGAACACGAGTGGGAACTACAAACAGACATTGTAGATGGCATTTTCCCCCAATTGGGTATTCCAGACATAGATAGGTTTGCCACAGAAGAAAACTCAAAATGCCACACTTATGCCTCCTACTTCCTGCCGCAGGGAGTCCAAGCGGAACACTCTGTGGATCAGATGGTCAGGGATATTTGCATACGCTTTTCCCCCCGACACCACTCTTGAACAGAGTAATCCACCGAATGCATCAGGAGAACATGACAATGATCTTAGTTGCCCAATGTGGGCACGTCAAAGATGGTACTCCCAGCTACTTAGGATGTTCAATCTGTGGGCTACATTGACCCACTGAACAGAATTTCTCCATAACCAAGCTGCACTTCAGCAGAACCAGCAAAATTGATGTGCTGGCTCCTGTGAGCACCATTGCACCAAAACTGCGTTTTTCAGCAACAAAAAGATGGCTGCACTGTTTTGCCAAGCGCCATTGGGCAAGATGGAACAGGAAGCACCCATAGAAAGGCTACTAGGGTGTGTTCTTGTTTGTCTTAAAGAAATGGAGTGAAAAAAGCAGCGCTGCTTTGCTGCAAGCCCAAAATTCCCATTGAAAAAGGGAATATCTCACCTCTAAAATGATGCCGCTCTGTTGTGTAAAACAAGCTGCCTACAGCTACAGATCCATATTGGAAAGGCAGATGCAAAAACCGAATTTGAAAGGAATATGCCCACTTTCACCACGTGTCAAAATGGGCCTTTGCAAACTAAAGAAGAAAATGCCTGTTGGAAGATACTATGTTGAACAAAAACTTCTCCCTGCCTAGCAATGTGAAAGGGGATTGTGCTGTGAAAATACATGTATGAGATAGTTCTATTCAGCAGGTTTTCTTCCAATTCAGAGGAAAAATAAATAAAATGAAATCAAACTGCAGTGGCTGCATGGGGGGATGTCAGCCCAAAAACCGGTTTCTGCTGAGAGGATACCAGAAACAAAAGGCCCCTCACAGTAGATACTGGCACACAAGTGATAATTGCTATTTGGGCCAGACTTTGGTCTGGGCTGAGCCCTCTGACAATGGAACCTCTGGTACACGGAAGTGCGAGGTGAAAAGTCACAACTACCCATGACTTCTAGAGGAAGCTTCAAAGAACATCTGTGACAACCCTGGGTTGAGGGGATCGCCTTGGGAAGGCATGTCCATATATGGCGAACAATACTGACATTTGCTTCCAAGGACTATGTTATTAATAAAAATGTTAAGACTTTTATCTTTGCCACAGGACTTTGCAAAAAGGTGAACATTTAGCAGTTAAATGTGATTTTGTGGACTTTAATTTAAGACATTGTAGCTTCCCCTGACACCTTGGGAATAGAAATGGCAGACAATTGGCTATTATAAGGAAAGTATCCATGGTGCCATTGCAAATTATAATACTTACATGCCTAATGATAATCCACACCCTGGGATAAAGTTATAGAATTTTGAGTGGTATAATTCTCACCGAAAAGCGTGAAAAACTGGTAGAAGGGTGAAACAATGTCTCACAGATGGCTGAGTTGGACTGGAATGGTCTGCATAAAACCTGTTAATGTAATTTGCTAAGACTTCAACGGTATAAATGTACCATTTGTGGCAAAATCGCATTTTAGCTGAAGTAACTGTGGGAGGTTTTGATCATTATAATACTCACATCATAAATCTGGCATCCTGTCCATGAAATCCAACCAGCTGAGAAAGAGGCGTGGACTAGCACCCCTGGCCAATCCAATGGTTTAGAGGCGTGTTTAGCTAAGCCTGCCCAGGCATATACTTCTGTGATGTCACTATGCATTATAAATAAGAGTCCATGACAGAGCTCCACACAGACACTTTCGCCTGAATTTCTTGCGCCGGCGTTCCTGATCTCCATTCATCTTGCCGATTCCAGATTTTCCCTGCAAGGCCAAAGTATTGCTGACCCTACTCCAGAGCCCAATGCAAAACCCAAGCATAGCTGATTCCTACTCCAGCAAGGCCATTGATTCAGAAAAAAAACCCACTATTATCCCATTAACAAAAAGGGGACAGCATTGGTACCTTTTGCATCCTGAAATCAGACCGGCTTGCAGCCCACTAACTGCATGCCTGCTGAAATTCTGCCATCCAGCTGTCTTTTGCCAGGAGAGTTTGCTACCTGGTGACCCGAGCCCTGGAGACCAGAATCTGTTGCCTGTCCAAAAATCCCCAAAACTCAAAAGTGGACTGAGAGTAATCCCCCCCCCCACAGAAACACATGGCTTACCTTTCCTTGCCTTTGTCTTTATCCCACTCTATAAGCAGTCATATTTATACCCTGGTAATTTGTTGAAACTGTTAGAATTATCGCTGTACCTGTTCTTGACTTTCTAAAGTGCTAGCGCCATCTCTTTATTAATTTTGTCTTGTGTAAATCCCAAGCCCTTAGTAATATTTTGAGTGATCAGACTAGTTTCCACTTAGGGTGGGACGCTGGGGTGATAAGGTTGAAGTCGCAAATCAACCTTGGATCTTACTGTGTCCCTGTTTGGTGGTGTAGTCTGAATAGCATAGTTTAAAGTAAACCTGTTCTTGGCTCAACTGATTTTCTTTCCTATATCGCGGCTTCATTTTACTCAAACCAACCCTTTTTCTATCTTGCATATCTCATCCAGTTTTTTAGCTAGAGACCTCCTTTCACTTATGTCTTGTCACTGTGATATACATTTTCCCCCCAGCCCAAAAACATCAAATCAGAGTATTTCACCCATTTTTATTAAAAACCGTTTGGGTAATTTAAAGTGGGAATTGAGAAAATTGCAAGTTTTCCAGCGTGTCATTTGATATGATATGGCATTTATAACGCGCCTGTATACAAGTGTTTCAAGGCGCGACGAGGCAAGGGATGGGGAACAAAGGGAGGACGGACAGCGATCCTACTAGGCCAGGTGTCATTCAGATTGCGCAAGTGCGTGGGAAGGGGGCAGGGACAGTTCAGTACATGGGAAAGATAACAATAACTAAACGGCCAGCATGTGGCAAGTGCATGGGTAAATGCGGGCATCAGGAGTCGAGGGCTGGTAGGGGGACTGTTGGGATACAGAAACAGTCCCCAAGTGCAGGGGTTGCCGGGTGGGCAGTTCAGGTGTGTGACGCTGGTGGCTGAAGGACCTGGGCCCGAGATCAGAGGGTGTCCAGGTAGCCAGTGCAGTTCCGGTTACAGCCAGGAGGTCAGCAGAGAAGAGGAGGAGAAAAAGCAGAAGCAAAGAGAGAGGTTTTGAGGGGCTTCCGTAACCGGAGATGGTTCTCATCAAGTTTAAGGGAGGCAGGGAGGCTGTTCCAGAGGGAGGCACCCGCTGAAGAAAGAGATCTACCACCAACTCGTTGCTTGGAGAAGCGGCTCACCCTGAGGGAGTTGGAGCCGGATGAGCAAAGGGCTTGAGAAGGATGATATTTAGGAAGTTATTTAGGAAGAAAGGGTTAAAGGTATTGAGGCCCCAGGCCCCAGAAGGCCTTGTGAACGATGCAGAGAGCTTTGAACTTAATCCTCGCAGACACTGGGGAGCCAGTGCAGAGATTTCAGTCCTGGAGAGATATGATCCCTGGGCTTGAGGCCAAGGACAAGTCTCTCAGTCCTGTTCTGGATAAGTTGCAGAGGCCGGAGAGTAGAAGCAGGCAGATTTAGATAGAGGCTGTTATAATAGTCCAGCCTAGAGAGAACCAGGGCCCTGGAGACAGTGAGCTTCTGGGGAAAGAAGAGGAAAGGAAGAATACCTCTGAGGAGGTGCAGCTGGTAGTGTAACTTCTTAGAGACGTCAGAGATGTGAGGAAAGGAGAGTGTGGAGTCGAAGATGACCCTGAGGTTTTTAGCCTTGCAGGTGGGAGCAGGAAGAGGGCCAAGAGAGGGCGGCCAGAGAGCTACAGGGAAGGAGGGAGCGGGTGTGCCGATGAGGAGAATCTCAGTCTTACTGGCGTTAAGGCAGAGGTCATTGGCGGCACACCACTCCTGGATAACAGACAGTCAGAGATGAGGGAAGGAGAGGAGGAGGCCGAGGATAGTCTGAAAATGAGCTGGGTGTCATCCGCATAGCACTGAAAGTTGGGGCAGAGAGCGGCGAAACAGTGGGCAAGGAGTGCCAGTTATTGGTTGAACAGCCAGGGAGAGAGGTTAGATCCCTGGGGGACACCACAGGTAGAGAAAAAGATAGCAGAGAGGAAGGACCCAAGTTGGACCTGGGAGGGTCGGTCAGAGAGAAAAGAAGTCAGCCACGCTAGAGCCTGACCAGTGATACCCAGGTTATCATGGAGACGGTTAAGAAGGATGGCATGGTTGACAGTGTCAAAGGCAGAAGAGAGATCAAGCAAGATGAGGACGCAAGGGGTGCTAGAGTCAAGGTTGGAGAGCAGGTCTTCACGGATGTTCAGGAGAGCAGTTTCCGTGCTTCTGGTAGCTCTGAAGCCAAACTGATGGTCATGAAGGCAACCAACAGATTCAGTGTGGAGATTAAGCTGGGAGATAGCCAGTTTCTCCAGGAGCTGGTCCAGGAAGGGAGTGATGAAGATTGGGTGATAGTTAGCCGGGCAGGAGGGGTCAGCAGAGGGTTTCTTAAGAGGAGGGTGCACAAGGGAGTGCTTCAGGGGGGATAGGAAGACTCCACTGGTGAAGGAGTGATTGCAGAACTCAGCCAGGACAGGAGCCAGGGAGTCCATGAGGTCCTTGATAGTTTTGGAGGAACAGGGGTGAACCTGTTTCGACGAGACTTTCATAGATCAGACTTGTCTAGAAGCCTCGTCAGCAGAGAACAGGGGAAAGGCAGAGAAGGAGGGAGGTGAGGTGGCTGCAGAAGGGCCAGAGGAAGAGCAGGGAGTAGGGTGAGGGAGGGGATAGGAGGCGAGTGAGGACAGGATGTCCTGAGTTTTAGAGATGAAGTGAGACGCCAGTGCCGTGCAGAGGGCCTGGGAAGGGACAGAAGAGGTAGCGACTGTGGCAGGAGTGGCCAGTTCCTTGCAGATTTTAAAGAGTTCAGCTGAGTTTTTAGATGCCGCAGAGATGTGGGCTTGGATATGAGTTCTCTTCTTGGTTAGGACAGATAGCCAATATTGCCTTTGGAGCAGGCGACAGGCCAGTTTGTTAGAAGATGTACATGAAGCACACCATTTCCTCTTGGCCACCCTGCACTTGGGTTTTAGGTTGACGAGGTCCGAGTCTTACCAGACGTTGCACTTGGCTTTGGGCTTCAGGCGGATTCTCATGACAGGGGCAAGGATATCAAGAGTATCAGATATAGCAGAGTGGAGCGTGGAGAGGGCTGTGTCAGGGTGAGAGTCCGCCAAAGGGGAAAGTGGGGGTGAGAAGGTGGTGGCGAAGGCCTCAGCTGACACGCGCTTCATGGGACAGATGACCGAGAAGGTGGGTGGCAATGATGGTAGTGGCTTGGCCTGAGGGGTAGGGAGGGTGAGGTGAGGTGAGAGGAGAGGCGACGGTGATCACTCCAGGAGAGAGGACTGGAGAGAGGAACAGAGAGAGGAAGGTCTGAAGAGATCAGAACATCCAGAGTGCGCCCTGCAGAATGAGTCGGGCCAGAGGGGAGACTAGTGAGTGAGAGAGAGTCGCAGAGGTAGCAAAAGAGTACAGAGGAAGGACTGGAGGCATCCAGGTGGATGTTGAAGTCCCCAAGAAGGAGGAGTTGAGTGGTTGAGGCCAGGAGTGAGGAGGAGATGTCCTCCCACTCAGAGGAAAGAGGAGATCTGACCAGGTGGCCGATAGATAGTAGCCACAGTAAGGGATTGGCTAGGGGAGAGAGAGAGAGCCTGCATACGAGGCATTCAAAAGAGGAGTAGGCCGGAGTGGTTGGATCTGGGTGCGCAGAGGATTTTGTAGCCGTCCGGTAGGAGCGTGTCAAAGCTAGTGATAGAGCTGGCCATGAACCACGTCTCAGTGAGACCGAGAACATCAAGGTCAAGTTCTTCAAGAAGGCGGCAGATATCAGAGGAGTGTTTGACCGCAGAGCGAGAGTTTAGAGTGGCAATATGGCGAAGGTTGCCATACTTGAAGGACTTCCGGGGAGGGGTACAAATCAGAAGCACGCCCTTTAGAGGTGTAGAAGGCCCCCGAGAGGGGGCAGAGAGGGAAGGAGAAGGCAAGGTAGCCGAAGAGGAGGCAGACGGGGGAGGCGAGGTAGTCACGGAAAGGGGAGAGGGGACATCGGGAGAAGAAAGGAAGTTGATGAGGCGCGAGAAGCGTCTATCAAAGTGGTGAAGGTTGGCCTGAGAGCCTTGGACCAAGACGGTTCCATTAGAGTAAACATTAATGATAAACTTAGAGGAATGGAAGGATTCCTGGAGGGCGTCCCACCAGGTGTCACCATTAATGGGAGAGGAAGAGAAAGGAGAGAGAGCACAGAGACCATATGAAGGGTCCATAGGTCTGGGGAAGGAACGACAAAGAGGATGTCGGTGAGAGTTTCCTTGGATGAGGCACTGGTGTAGGTGTCAGCGATAGGGAGGCCTGGGTTGGAGACCAGGATGTCCTTTTTAAACTTCTTCCTACCAGATTTGGTGAGGAGAGCAGGATAGTCATTAGAGAAGCAGTTGGACAAGGTAGGAGAGACAGAACACACCATAGAGTATGTGGGAGAGGGAAGAGGTGGAAGGGAGAGACACTAGAAAGGACAGCTAGGGCAGGCAGACAGGACAGTGAGAGGCAAGAACTTGAGCAGCGGGACACGACGACACTCAGGATTAAAGAGATCACAAAAAGTACATTTTAAGACGGGAGGGAGGACACATCTAAGTTTGAGAATCCTGAATAGAGGGAGAATGGCCTAGGTTTCACAATATTTACATTTTTTTAAGTACTCCGACAGTCGCAATTTAAACACACGGTGGAAAGAACCGCCTGCAGGTGGAATGGGGTAGGCAGGACAATCCGAAAGGAAGGTGACTGGCAGCTGGCATCCCCTGCGGACACCTGCAGACACTTACAGGGAGCCGCCAGTAGGAACCACCCTTTGCCTAGGGGCCCTTAGCCGTGGGGCTGCCGGGCAGGGGGTTGCCCAGGGAGGGCCTGTAGGTAGGGAGAGCCAATCAGGGAGGGGGTTGGGTGGGCAGGCAAGGAGGGAGGCGGGAGGAACAAACAGCGGGGGAAAAACACAACAAGGGAGCAATGAGCAGGGGGGCAGGGGTCACCAGAGGAGCACACAAGTTCTTCACAAAATATAGGCCCAGGAGGGTCTTACCAACGTAGTCCCAGCAGCTGCAGCACCCGCTCATGCCACGATGGTAATGATGGTAATGGCTGCAGCATGCTCTAAACTTTCCACTCATTTTCGAATTGTATGCCTTTTGCTAATCCATTGCCTTGTGATTGCCAGTGATATAACATACATGCTATTGTGATAAAACATATGTATATTATAATTTAACCACACATTATTTGTAAAATTTGAGTGTAATTTTGGGCCTTTGCTAAGGGTTTAAAGTCCTCTTATTCTGTGAGGGAAGGTTGGATTTTGATTCTGTTTTCTGCCTCCTATCCCTGATTACCTGCTGCTTCTTCTATCCACTCCGAATTTGATTATTTGTGCGTTCAGGGAACATAGCAGGGGCAAACCTTAACTTGGGTGCTATCTATCCTCCTCCAAAAGTGCTGCTATTCACGTGTGCTTTGTACATGTTCTAGGAGAATGTTAATTAAGTGCATTGCTTACATTTTCATTGTAATTATCACCCCATTGGCGATTGCTGCCCCATATTAAAAATTGTATGATTTCTTTAGAATTGTATATTTTTTAAAATGTTTATTTTTGAACAAGGCATGTTTATAACCATCCAGGATTTTTGACAAAGCATGACACGCATTGCAATAAAAACATGTTTTATTACTCTCCCCTCCCTCCCCATGGTCGTTGGGCTGCTCCTCCTACCCCGTTTCCTGTGGGGCATCCCCATCGTTTAGGATCCTTCGGGCCAGCTGGGGCTTATAGATCAGGGCTGGCAAGTCTCGGCGAAGTCCAGGACTGGGCCCCAAATGTTCCGAAAGCGATGGAGACCTGCCCTGGCTGCCATCACCTGTTCTGCAATTAGGACATCCCAAACTTTCACCCACCAAAGGGGCAGGAGTGGACCCTCCACAGAGTTCCATGAGCGGGCTACCACAATTCTGCCCGCCAGAAGGCATTTGGATAGCAGTTTGGCTTTGGGTGGGTAGTACCAGCATAGAAGGATTTTATATGCGCATTCTCTGTTCGTAATGCTTGCTGATGTTGACTGGGCACGGGTCCAAATGTCTACCCAAGATTGGTCCTCTATGGGGTGGCCCAGGTCTGCCTCCAATTGGGCTATAGATCGGGTTTTGGAGGTTATAAAATCCTTCTGGAGGCGTTTATATAGGGCCTCATTACGAGTCCGGCGGTAACCTGCCGGTTTTTCTGGCTCGGTTACCGCTGGACTCGTATTACCATTCCGCCTCCGTGATTCCCGGAATTACCGGGGCATTACAACCCCGGTGACCCGGGAATTCCGGAGGCGGAATTCGGTAAATCCCCATTCCCATTGAGTCCCATAGGACTCAATGGGAATGGGCACCACGGAAACACCGGCACCATCTCGTGATGGTGCCGGTGTTTCCACGTCCACCTGCAGGTGGGCGGTGTTAAACCCACCAGGTCAGACCTGGCGGGAAAGACACCTCCGCCTGCAGGACTCGAGATCACCCGGTATGGAAACAGCGGTGGCGGCGGGTTTGCCGCCACCGTTATTTCCATACCGGGTGACTCGTAATGAGGCACATAGAGTGGAGATTTTGCCCTGGGTCGGGAGCTCCTTGAGAGTTAGTTTAATTACTGTGAGGGGACGGGTGGCTGCTTGGCGGGTTTGTGGGTGGGAGCACCAGTGACGTAGCTGGATGTATGTAAATCTATCCTTTTCCTGAAGCTGAAAGATTTCTTTACATCGTTCAAAGGTACAGGGTTGTCCTCCTTCGAAGAGTTGTCCCAGGATCTCTAGTCCCCCTGTGATCCAGGTTTTGAAGTTTTGGGGGGACGCCCCGGGCGAGAAAGCTGGGTTCAAGAACACTGGAGAGGAGGGTCCAAGTCCTATTGGAGTCCCCTTTTGTTTTAAGGTTTTATCCCAGACAGAGATGGTGTGTTTGGTGGTCGCCAGCAGTCCATGCCATTGCCGCTGTGCTGGAGGTGGGATGTGCGGAAGGAAGCGCAGTGGGAGAGGTAGTCGTGATTGTTCGAGGTCCACCCACCTGGGGCGATTGGTAAGCGTTTGCCTTGCCTGGACGCAAGCCAACTGGGCCGCCATCTGGTATCTCTGTAGGTCCGGGACCCCAAGGCCGCCTAGCTTTGCATTACCCAGCATTGTGTCTTTAGGGATTCTAGCTTTTTTCCCCCTCCAGATGAATTGTAGCATTTTCTTCTGTATGTTTCGGAGGGCTGGTGCCGAGATCGGAACTGGAAGGGATGAGCATGCATATAGAAATCTCAGTAGAAGATTTATTTTACAGGCCGTGATACGGCCCATTAATGATATTTCTTGGGTCGCCCAGTGTTTATGATGGGTTTATAGTTCCTCAAATAATGGGGGAAAATTTGCACCGTAAACATCCTTCGGGTTGGCTGGAATTTGAACCCCTAGGTAGTTAATTGCTTTCGTCTTCCATTGGATTGGGTACATTGGGATCAAGGCCTCTCGCTCCCCAGGGGATATCCCTATTCTCAGTGCCGCTGATTTCTGAAAGCTGATGGAGAATCCTGTGACCCTTCGATAGCTATTTATTTCGGCTGAGGCCCGAGTCAAGGAGGAACGGGGCTCCGTGATGGTCAGTAGGACGTCGTCCGCGTAGAGAGCTAGTTTGTGGTGCGAGGTGCCAGTCCGTAGGCCTTTGACCAGGGGGTTCAGTCTGATCCATTGGGCAAATGGCTCCATGATCAGCGCAAATGGGAGTGGGGATAGTGGACATCCCTGTCTGGTTCCACAGGTCAAGGAGATAGGGGTGGAAAAGGTGCCATTGATTCTAAGAAGGGTTTTGGGCGATTTATAGTTAGCCAGTACCATAGTACAAAATTCCGGTCCAAACCCAAATGCTACGAGGGTGAGCTTCATGAAGGTCCAGTCTACCTTATCAAATGCTTTGGTCGCGTCAAGTGCCAAGAGCTCTAATCATTGGGAGTCCCAGGAAGCAAGATCTACCAGGTCTAGGGCTCTGCGAATTTTGTCAGCCGTGGATCGATGCTTAAGAAATCCGCTCTGATCGGCGTGAATTATACCCGGCAAGATATGGGATCAGCATGTCGCTAGGATCTTAGAGTAGATGTTGGCGTCAATATTGAGTAGGGCAATCGGTCTATAGGAGGCAGGATTTCTCGGATCGCCTCCCGGTTTAGGTAGCAGGATTGTGATTTATTCTTGCATGCAGTGGGTTATAACTCCCATGGTTCTGAATGAATTGAACAATTGTACCAATGGTGCGAGTAGTTGGGGCTTGAAGATCTTATAGAATCTGGTTCAGTAGCCATCAGGGCCAGGGGTTCAGGATTTGAGAGACTATCGCCTCGTCTACTTCCTCGCTGGAGATCGGAGCTTCCAAAGTTTCTCGGGCTAAGTCTTTTAGTCGGGGGAGTGCCGCCTTCTGTTCCTCCAAATCGCGTATTGGGGCGGTCATCACCTGTGTCAGGGGGTCTGTTGCCAGGCATTGTCCTGGTCAGCATATTGAATTCTGCCTTGCGAGTCCCGCAGACCAATGATCGTGTTGTTTCTTTTTGCTTTGGCGAGTTTGGCCACCAATAGTTTGTTTGCCTTGTTATTCTTAGCATAATAAAATTGCTTAGCCTTCGCCATTTGATGCGCGGTGTGTTCGGCATAGTGGGCCTCGATCATCTTTTGTGGCATGCAGATAGCTCGTTGTGTTTTGGGGGACCAACCTTTTTCCTTATGGGTCTTCTCTGCTTTTTGGAGTTCCTCCTCAAGGATCAGGCGGGTTTGTCGCCTTTTCTTGTGGAAGGCCACTCTCTGGGTGATCAGTTCCCCATGTATTACTACCTTCATAGCGTCCCAGTTGTTAAAGGGGGAGGTGTCTTTGCTGGGGTTTCCTTGAAGAAGTTCTTAAATGTGGTGGCATTTGAGTCCCTGAGCGGCATCTCGTTGAGTATTGGGACATATAGTGTCCATCTGCTTTGCACGGCGGGGGATGGTTCATGTACTCGAATTTATAGGGTTACCGTGGCGTGATTGGACAGGATTTTGAGCCTATAGTGACGTCATTGGGGAATGTGAGTATTTGCGGGGATACCAGGAGGAGGTCTATTCTGGAGAATGTTCTATGAACATAGAAGTAAAAAGAGAAGTCTTTTTCCGAGGGGTGAAGTATCCTCCATGAGTCCACCACCTCTAGGGTTCTGAATAACTGCAACAGTGCCAGTGCTGAAGCGAAGTCTCCAGAGGAGGGTGGATGCGATTTATCCTTTGTGGGATCCGGAACTCCATTAAAATTACCACCAATCACTATCTAGCCCTCTAAGAAGGTGGAGAGCGTGGAGCTCAGAGCATCGTAGAAGGCAGCTTGACCTGTGTTTGGGGCATATACTGAAGCGAAGGAGTAGAACTGTCCCAGCAATAGGCACTTTGCGACTATGAAACGGCCCTCGGGGCAAAGCATAGTGTCCAATATCTGGGGGTTTAACCTTTTCCTGAAGAGGATCGCTGTGCCACCTTTTTTGGTATTTCCTGATGCGAGGAGTTGTTTTGGAAAGTAATGGGAGCATAAACGCCCAACTTCTGTTGGTAAAAGGTGTGTTTCCTGAAGCATAGCCTCTGCTGCATTATCGTTTTGGAGTTTTTGCAGAATTGATTTGCGATTGGCAGGAGAGTTCAATCCTTTAACATTCAGGGAGACAATCCTCAAAGTTTGATGTTCCGGGACAGGATTTGGCATTGCTGTTGGGCTCTGAGTGGGAGTGGGGGGTGAGGAAGGATCAGTCGGCATGTCATAGGGTTTGCAGCCACTCGTTAAATTGCCTTTGAAGTTTTTGCTCAGACCTCCAACGGGGAAGGGCCAAGATTTAACTGGGGGGGGGGGACATTTGTAGGCCTGGGTCCCCCCGGCCAACGGGGCCATGGAACAGTTTTTAGCCAATATGGCTGGAGCTAAGAATAGTCTTAGTGGATCATTCTCTCCCCCACGGAGAGAGGGCCAAGGGCGGAGGTCACCCACCTCAGCGCCCCCCAACCCCCAGCAGGATTCAAGGGTGGCCTTGTGTGCGGGAAGATCACTGGCAGCCTCTGTGCTGTGTCAGCTGGGATCTCTACAAGGACACAGGACCTCTCCCGCCGGCGCCGGCTCAACTTCCCTCCTCTCCCTGTGTCGGCCGGCAGGCTCCCAGCTCCAGCGTCGCGAGCGAAACACCTCCGGTGAAGGCAAGGCTGAGCGGGCGGAGCAGGGGAGCACCGCAGCACTTTCACCAGGTCAGGGCACAGAGTAATCAACTATGCCGGGAGTACCAATAAAGCTAAACTGCCCTTAAAACATGTCACAGAATCAAGGTTCAACTCTGTATCCACATACTCACACAACCAACTTGGCAGCTTGGCTCCTGAGGCCATAGAGTTCGGACATCCTAATTTAGCTAGCAGATGCATGGAAATATTAAAAGCAACACATAAACAAAACACTAGTCACTGCAAATTTAATAAGTGGATAAGATTTGTAGTATGGTGTAGAAAGTCAAATGTAAATCCAATTGACTCTTCACCATCTGTCATAGTACACAATCTACTTCACTTGTTGGGATCAGGTATGGTCTTTAATTACTTAAAGGTCAATTTAGCTGCACTTTCTGCATACACAGCTTCACAAAGCAAGGATTCATGGTGGAAAATTCTAGTCGTGAAAGCCTTCATGAAAGGGGTCAAAAGAATATATCGCCCTCTTGCAAATCCACCCCCAAGTTTGGGATTTAAAAATTGTTCTACGTAAGTTCATGTGTCCCCCTTTTTGAGCGTATGCATAATGCAAGCCTTAAAGATCTCCCTTACAAAGCTGCATTTCTTATTGCTATCGCTTCTATAAGAAGGGTAAGTGAGCTCCAGGCATTGTCCATTAGAGAACCTTTAATCACAATACATAAAAACAAGGTTGTCTTAAGAACGCACCCAAGTATCTCACCAAATTTCATTTAAAAATTCCATGTCAACTAATCTATTGAACTGCCAGCATTCTTTCAGGACCTGCAGAACTCTGAAGAGAGCCCAGTGTTAGGGAGAATTGTCACTTATGTGCTAATTCCCTTCAACCGTAGAGACCCCCAGCTCTTTTGCTGGACTATAGGACTTTTTAATTTCAACCCTGAAGAGAGTGAGCCCTTGTTCTCACTCTCTCATGTATTTTGATCTGAATTGGATTATGTGTTTCCTTTGTTTTTGGAGTCTGACAAACTCCATAGGTATCTACTTTTTGTATGGTGACACACAGCACCTTCAGTGCAGTGTCACAGAGAAATCCTTTAGATTTCTCTTAAGGTTTAAATACATTTTCTTGGGTGAACTACAGTTCCCAAGAATAGTAAAGTGAAATTGACTTTACTTCCCTACGTCCAGCACACCCCATCTTATGTGGAGTGCTAGAGGGTTACTTGGTAGCCCCTTTTCCTACATACTCGTGTAACATGTTACCCTCACTACTTCAAATGGATGGTGGCAGTGGTTTTAATTTTCCTACCATTGTTCTTGTCTACCGCAGGCTGAATCCTCAGCTGCAGTATATCACCCATGGGTGACCATTTTGTCAAAATGGCCCCGGTCTTCTTTTTTCACCATTTTCTGTTTGTGATGTCTTACTTGGGTTTTACTCTCGCGCCAATCCAGGTTTGAGCGCTTTGTTTGTTTTGGCTTTGGCGGGCTTCAGTACTGATACCCATCTCTGGCTCCTGTGTGTCTGCCAGGGCAGAAAGTGTGGGAGGTGCCCGAAACCTTCCTGTCCTTAGTCTCCAGGGAAACTTGAATGCACACAGTCCTGATTGGCTGGCTGGCTGTCTTTGCAGGTCAGCCTTCCTGCTGTGTGAGTGACAGCTAGGTTGTGCATGAATGGGAGAAACTTGCTTAAAAGGCGAGGGTTTTGGGACTGAAGACAGAGTCGACGACTGGGAAGAACAACCCGATGAAGAAACCGTGAACGAAGCTTGCTGCATCCTCCTGGGCCATTGAACTGCCCGGTGAAGCCCTGCTACTGTGCGGAAACTCTTTTCTATTCGACAAGAGAAGCTCCGGAAGGGACGACTTCTTCCCTTGGATTGGTGGGACCAACTAACTCTGAGATGAACTTTGCTGGAAGACCTTCCCCGACTGGCTGTACTTCTTTGCTGCTGCAGGAACCGAGTGCCAGGGGTCGAGAAATCTGTAGTCAAGTGTAAAATCTGTAAGCCGGCCAAAAGCTCCAGGAAGCTCCTCAGGACCCTCCAGAAGCAGGACGACCCAAGCTGAAACCGTAAAGTGCTGCTGATCAGAAAAGATCCCATAGCTGCCGCCTACCATCGAATTGCTGCTGCAGGAGTCCCTAGACGTCCTCCCTCTTGTCCCCACCATTGAGGCCCAGGAACACAGGATCTGCATCGCTGCAACCAGACAGGAGCCAGCTGGAACCTCTTCTTCTAACGAACGGTACTGTTCTGACTTGGAGTACTTACCTCAGTGTCTGTAGCTTGCTCTTCTCAGTTAAGACTTGCAGTAGCTGCTTTTTCTAGAGTTGAAGTTGATCGCAGCTCTAACTTTCACAAGTGGAACAGTTATGACCCTACAGTGATTTTTCTTCAACAAACTCTCTAACTTTGTGCCAGACGTTTACTATCGAAGAAGTGCCTCAGCTCCAATGACTTTTCTCCAAATGACTTTGGCTGTCCTGGCTCCCTGCAGACTCTCCTAGTCCATTGACTTTGATTCTTACTGTCCCTCATAGGTGATACATTGATTTTAAACTAATATTGCTGGGAAAGGTTTATATCTAGACTTCATTGGAAGATTTAAAGTGCTCAAATGCTTTGAGAACCCGTTTAACCTTTTTCTTTCCTTTTTACCTTTCATGTTTACCAACCTCAGAATTTTCCAAAGTGTACTAGTGATATAAATGCCATTACTGTCAAAATGAATTCACCTCAATGTGTAGGAAGTGTGTATGAAGCATCTCTAAAGAGTATCTACTTGCTTTGTGTCAATTCTGAGAACATATTTTGAAGTGTATTTGATTGCTACATATATTGCCCTTTTAAAGAATGCTTATTTAAAACTGACTGTTCAATAAATAAATAGTTATTTTACTAGAAAACCGTGATTGTAAGTGTTTTCGGGATACTTGTATTGGTGGATTTCATTGCTACAGCTCACATTTACCCCTCTTGAGTTAAGTCTGGCTGCTCAGTCACACTACCAACTTGCATAGTACAGACCTATACCAATAGGTGGGTTACCTAATACCAAGAGGATAAGGCTGGTGTAGTCTCCCACAGGGTTACTACATCAATTCTTCACTAACACCCACCGTACACTAGATGTTAGGAGAGCTGTCATGCACTACCTCAACAAGACAAAGTCAATCAGGAAAACAGACCAGTTCTTCCCTAGCTGCCGGTAGAGAATGAGGTCCTGTCCCAAAGGAAGCCATTTCTAAATGCATAGAAAAATGCAAACAGCAATGTTACAGGTTCTCTAACAATTAACTACCATTTACAGCTAGAGCACATTCTACACATAGTACTGTTGCGAAATTGGCCTTTATTGCAAATGTTCCTTTGGAGGTCATCTGTAGAGCAGCTACATGCAGTTCAGTTCACACATTACATGCCTTTAATTGCCTTTCTGATGCTTGTATCGCTTAGATTCACATGCACCCACCCATTCTCCCCTTGTTGGGAGTAGACGGTACATATACAACATAACCTTTTCCCACTTTTTATGCTTTTACTATACACTTCATCCAGCCTCGGGTGAGTTTTTAAACAATCTAAGGACATCGACCATGGGTACAGTGCATGTCACAGTAGGGATAGTATTACAAACGTGCCCCCATCAGCGTCCCGTTAAGATTTTCGAATACAAGTTATGTAATACTTTGCACTAACTAATAGATGTCGGTCTATGCAAAGCATGTGAATCTAAGCAGATACAAGCATCAGAAAGACGATTACAGGTATGTAATGTTTGTCATACACAATCACCATTAGCTTCACTTAATAGACATCAAATAACTCAACCAAACAATGTGTAAGTAATGCAGATGACGTATTATGATGGGAACCACTCACAAGTACAATATCCTAACCTTAGAAGTCCAAACCAAAGGTCACATGGTTCAACAGAGTGTTTCTCACAGTTATGAGTTCTCTTTAAAAAGGATCCATTGGGCTTGTGGTGGCGATTAGTTGCGAACTAATTAAAAGTTCAATAACAATTTACAGAAGTATAGGTAAGTTCTCTCCTTTCTTCCAGACCCAAGACTAACCCAGGGGCAGGATGTCCGACCGAGGTTCGATGACCAAATGTGAGGGGAGACAAGGGGACTGGTTCACAATGTTATTTTATGGAGGACGGGGCGGTGACAGGCACACTGATGCTTACTTACACCCCAGACTCTGATTTTCCCAGATGTCATTCTGGATCGCCGGGGGCTCGGTTTTCTGCCCTTTGTTGCGCTGAGAGGTGCCCAGGAGTTGCGGATTTGAGAATTCTTCTGGTCGGGTAAAACTGCAAGATGCAACCCCTGTCGGCGAAGAAATGTAGAATCCAATGATGCAGGCCTTCTTTGGACACTTCACAGGATGAAGGCGAATTCCAGCATGATCACTGTTGCAGGCGACGGCAGGTGTCCTTCCAGTTGTGCTCACAGAAGCTGCTCCAGGACAAGGTTCCCTTGGAGATAGGGAGCTGGAATTCAGGGAGAAGGTGACTTGTGGCACGAGCTGGTGACCACCAACGTTCAAGACTTCAATGCGAAACAGTGATGCTTCTGGTGAGGTAGCCCACAAGGGAGCTAGTCAGCCCACCGGGCAGTCCAGGGACACTTCTGAAAACTCTGAAAGGCTGGATCCTTCAAGGCTTCGAGACTAGTTTGACCCTCTAATCCAAGGGCTGAACCCACTGCTCAGGGTCATCACAGATCGGACAGAGGAGCAGGGCTTCACCGTGCTGGACACTGGAAGGGATGCTGAACCCCTTCAGGCGCCGTCTTCGGATCATCGTGGGTCTGCTCTTCTTCGAGCTATTCCTGGCTCCAACATGGATCCCAAAAATAGCTGCAGAAGTTCTCCTCTGAGCAAGTCCAAGCCCAGCAATAGTAAATATCTGCACTATTCAAACCGCCTTTAGCTTTCCAATCAGGGACGACAACTGGTTTCACATCCGCCCCAGTAGCAGACTTTCTGGAACTACTGATGTGTACTGGGACTAGACGATCCCAGACCCCTCACGCACGCACGCACGCACGCTCACTCGCTCGCTCGCTCACTCACTCCACTTTCCCGGGCAAGTGCAAGACCTTATAAGGACTTGCCTGACCTAAGAGATCAGGAAGAAAGCCTAACTACAATAAGGCCAAAGAACAAGCAGAAATCTCATGGCATGGCCATTTTATGGCACAAGCCACACACGCAAATGTAAATACCAAAAAATAATGCTAAAACAGTTAAAATGCAACTGCTGCCACCAGCTTGTCTTTAGGCGCATATAAAAGTAACCAAAGGTCCCATGTATAAAAAGCTAGGGTGTTGGAAAGGTATCCCCATTGTACTGTGCTGTGTGCAATGTTAAAAATACAAAAATTCAAAGGGGAAACAATGTTTCCCAGTACTGATATTCTGAAGGACTGATCAGTTTCCCCAAAATACATGATAAAATTGGAAGTTAAGCTGAAGGTTTTACTTCTTTTCAAAAAGTCAGGACATGATTAAAATCAGAGCAAAAAGAATGGGGTTCCATTGGAAACTATGAAGGTATTTTGCAAAAAGAAAATCTTGATAGTCTGTGTGGGTTAATGTATGTGTGAAAGTGTGTGTGTGTGATCGTGACTCTTCGGTTGACTGTGTGTGTATGGCATGTGTATGAGTGTGACATGGAGTGGAAGAGTGTGCGACAGTGAGTGTGTGAATATTTGCGTTACTCAGTGGGACAGTCAGCTATGATTGCATTAATGTCTCCCAGTGCACATCAATACTGATGTCTGCTTAATGAAAGCACATAAACACAATGTTGCTTTTCACATACCTCCATGCGCCACGGCATCAGTCACTCAGCACTTCTCTGAACCGAGCAATTGGAAGACAAAGGGAATGTTCAAGAGTGGCTGGTAATACAACATCTAAAAGTTAGAGTCCTGCATTGGCACATAGTTGCCACATGCTCTCACAGAATTACTCGCATGTCGCAGTATTTTCTGTAAAATTCCAGTTTTGGTGGTAATCGGCTTATTTTCGTGAGGCGGTGCTGCTGGTTTGCTCTCCAGCAGAGACATGTGGATACTGGTGCAAAGCTCTGGGCTACTCTTCCCATCCCATACGGTGCCCAAATAAAAGGTACAGCATGTGCTGGGAGTGCTGCTGCTGCAGAGCTGGCGGGTGGTGGGGTTTCAGAACCCTTCCAGGTGACGTCATTAACTGTTAGGAAAGATTTTATTTTTGCTGCTTTCCTCCTATGGACTTTTATGGGAAACCCTTTCTTTTTGCTATTGTTTGCCTGCTGACCTGACTTTTTGCAGTTAAGTAAAGTATATGCTTTACTTCCCTTGCTTTGTGCTAATTTTGTATCGGAAAACTGATCAGTCCGTAAGACTATCAGTGTTAGGATACTGTGTTTCCCCTAAGGGATTTATTGTATTTTTAAAGCTGTGCATTACCTTGATATTTTCCTACTGTGTTTTTTGACTTTTTATTTGTGCACTTTTTGTTAGGTAAGAATTATTGCAGTCCAACTGGTGAGGACTACACACAACTTATCTGCTTGGTATTGGGTAACTGACCTTTTAATATAGGCCTGAACTACACAAGTTGGTAGTGTGACTGAGCAGCCAGGCTTATCTTAAGAGGGGTAATGTGAGCTGTAGAGCTGTAGAGCTGTACAATTGAAATCCGTAAGTACAAGTAGCACTTACACACTTAAAGTTATATATAAATATTTATTTATAATATACACAAGGTTTAAATAAACATTCTTTAAAAGGTTTTATCCACTAGTAAAATACAATCAAAGTTTGGGTTCAATTTGTAAAGAACAATTTAAGTTAGTAAATACTTTATGCTTACACGTTTTCCAGCACACGCGTGTGATTTCAGTTAAGGTCCGTATTACACTTATTTTCAGTTACCTATTCAGTTATTGAGTTGTAAAGGAAGGAAAGGTTAGAATCAGGTTTAGAACATACTTTCCACAATGTAAAACAATTACAATCTCCCAAAGGGAGGCAGATAAACTTTTACCCAGCAATAATAGTGTCCACAAGTATAACCTGTGAGGGAACAAGTGCTGCCAAAGCCAGTATAGTTAGAAGGGTGCCTTTAGGGAGCCAGGACAGCCAAAGTTAATGGACAAAGTCAATAGTTCTGATGCACTTCTTCTTGGGTAAAGTCTTGACAAAGTTAGCATGTATAGCAGAAATCACAGTAACTCAAGTGAGCTACTTTGTAGAGAGCACAAGTTGATATCAACTCTTAAGTGGAACAAAAGCATTGTGCAAGATAGGAAGCACAACTTAGGCTAAAAGGTGAACACCCCAAGACCCACAGTACCTGTGATTCGGAGAAAGATTTTCCAGTTGGATTCCTCCTTGCTACAACTTGGCAGACCCTTGTTCCTGGACCTTGGTCGTGGTGATGAAAGGAAGGACGTCTGGCGGGCTCCTGTGGCAGTACTTGGGAGAGGGACTCCTCAGCTACGGATTTCCTTTGTTTCAGCGGCACTTCAGTGTTTTGGCGCCTTTTTCTCTGTGTCAATGAAGAACGAATATCTTTGGTTGGAAGAAGCTTGCTCCCTCAGTCCTGGACTCTGGTGAGGGGACTCTGGATCAAAATGTCCTGTTTCTGTGGGGTCCTCTGGAGGCCCACGAAGATTTGGTGGGATTCGGACTTCGCAAGACGATGCACTCGTCAATGGTCACAGGACCCCTGGCATTGGGCTTCTGCAGCTCTGGTGAGGCACAGCAAGTCGTGGGTTGCACCAAATGGAAGCTTGTCTTGAGGCTAGTTGGTCCCACCAGCCCAAGGGAGGAAGCCGTCCCGTATGGGTCTTCCCAGTTGATATGAAAACAGGGTCAGCACAGCTGCAGGGCTTCACCGGACACTTCGCGGTCCAGGACGGTGTTGCTAGTGTCTCGTCAGGTGGTCTTCTTCGGATGTTCCTCTCCAGTGGTCGACTCTTCCTCTAGTCCCAAAAACCTCGCTTTTTATGTTATTTCATATTCATTAACAGCCTATGCTGTCAATCACACAGCAGGGGGGCTGTCCTTTCAGGTCAGCCACCCGGCCAGCCAATCAGGACGGATTTCACTCAGGCACACCTAGAGACAAAGGACAGGGAATTTTCGGGACCCTCCCTCAATTCCTGCCTTTCCAGACACACTGGAGACTGGGCGTGCTTCAGGGCTGAAACCCGCCAAAGGCAAAACACACAAAGGAATCAAACATGCATCAACTAACAAAAAGCCCAGAAGAAACTAACAAACTGAAAATGTCAAGAAAAGAAGACTTGGGCCATTTGGGGAAAATGGTCACCCATGGGTGATGTACTGCAGCTGAGGGTCCAGCCTGCGGCAGAAATCCACACTGGTAGTAAAAATTAAACCACTGCCACTATCCATTTAAAGTAGGTTTGTGTAACAAACAATGTTATATGAGAAGTGGGATAAAGGATAATCTTACTATTATTGAACCGTAGTTCACCCAATAAAATCTATTCAAACATTCAGAAAAGTCCAAGGGACTTTTCATTGGCACTGCACCTAAGGTGCTTTGTGTCAATCTCCATGAGCATCTGCTTTTTGTATAGTGTCAAACTCCATAAAACAGTAAAATGCAAAAATCCTAGTCCGGAAAAACACAAGTGAGAAAAAGGTCCCACTCACTCAGGTGGAAAAAGTCACAAGCCTAAATCCAGCAAAAAAGCTGGGTGTCTCTATTTTCAAGGGAATTAGCACAGAAATGAACATTCTCCCTACACTTTTCCATTTTGCTGCATAATGCCGTAAAGGTCAGCACATACTCTAAAATGGCATTTCCATGAGATTTTCACCTGACTTTGGCCATGTCCTTTGGTCTTCTTCCTCCTCTCTCAGTGCATAATTGCGATAAATGGAAAGCCCTTTCAAGGGGAAAACCCCTACTTTCCCTGGTAAGATGGCAGTTTGTGTGTGGCTGTGATATCCCAGTCCACATCCATGTTGCAGAGTGTCTTTTGCTGGGCAGAATGTTTGTCCCGTAGCTTTCCATGATTGGCCAGCCCCTGCCAGTGTGAATGGTGTAGATCCTTATCATTGGTGGGCCTGGTGGCGACTCATGTCCAAATCCTGGATAAAACTAGATCTTCTGCAGCCATTCCTCAGATCATCATTGGAGCCCCAATCCGTACAAAGAAGGGCAGCCTGCTGAAGACCCAAGGGCAACCGTTGCAGCTGACCAACATTGCCTCCAGCCAAGTCCAAGTGAAGCCCTGCTCTTCTGTCCTGATCTCAAGAAGGCCCCCATCAGTGCTTCAACCCCTGGAACAGTGGGAACAACCAGTCTCCACCCCTGCTCAAGGATCCATGCATGCTGAGCCTTCGGAAGTGTCCCTGGACCACCCTCTTTAACATCTATATTCGTCCTTTCTTCGATCTTCTTGATCGCATCGGCGTGGGCTACACTAGCTACGCCGATGATACCCAGATATTGATCGAGCTGAATGGCGACTATGAGAGGGGATCGGTCGAGGATCACTTCTGTCTATACTATGATTGAGGAGTGGAAGATTAACAACTCATTGACCCTTAACGGGAACAAAACTGAACTTATGATAGATCCCAGGTTTGCCGCCTTTTGTTATTTCCGATACCTCTATTAAAACCAGCCCATGGGTCATGACTTTTGGTGTCTATTTTGATGCCTCTCTTAGCATGAACAAGCATGTTAGCCAGGTGAAGAGATCCTGTGACTACACTACTCTCCTTATTGGGCAAATCAAGCCCTTCCTCTCTACAACTAATGCTGATAACCACGGTGTTGCTCTGGCCAACTCAAAACTGGACTATGTAAATAGTCTTTTGGCAGACACTTCTGCGTCCAACCTGGCCTCATTACAGGTGGTTCAGAATAATGCTGTTTGAGCCGTTTGTGGCCTGGCAAGAGGAATCATGTCACTGAGGCTCATAGATCCCTGCATTGGCTTCCAGTTAAACATTGTGTCGCCTATAAAATTATTCCCCTTACTTACAAGTGTCTCAGTGACAGAGAACCTCTTTATCTGAAGAAAAGGATTAGGCGACCATGTATCTCCCGTCCTCTCTGATCTAACAGCTCTAATAGACTCAAGCAGCCTCACCATAGACTGGCTCGATTTGGCGGCACCTGCTTTGGTTCTATTGCACCCACCATGTGGAATACGCTGCCCACTCATCTTTTTCTCTGCCCTGAACTTTCCTCATTTAAGAGCTCTAAAAACGTATCTCTTTAATTCCAACGACTAAGCTCCTTACTTTTTCCCGTCCCTTTCTGCTTTTCTAGACTTCCTGTTTCTGCTCTTACTGCTGCACACTGAGGCCCACAGGCGAGTTGCGCCCTATAAAGGTTATTTAACATTTACATTAACCCGGTGGACTGACCAGCTCTCTCCTGGGCAACTTTGATGCAGCTGTCACTGTTCCGAGTGCATTCTTGGAACTTGAAGGATCTTTAACTTGTGTTTAGATACCTGCTTCTGCATTTTCAGCCTTCCAGTCTCGACAGAAGCAGTGCATGGTGTGAAGGGTCAACTTGGTAAAGATTTTTCATAAGATGCCATTTTATTAACTTGAAAGGGGTTTTGAGAAACGCCTCACTATCCTTACCCTGACAAGGATTTCCCTGCCTATCAAAATAAACTAAGGGAAACAGTCTAGCAAAAGGAATCTGTCCCTCACAGTTATACATACAACAAACATAACAAGGTAATGAATGAAATTCAAATATAACAGAAATAACAGTTATGTTCCATATAAACTTGATAACCGTTTCTCCTTATAACCTGGGTGAGATTCCCTTCCCCAGATTCAAACAGGTTTTTCAATCAACAGTTCAAAATAAGAAAGTTCTGTCTGGCAACAAAGTTCTAATAAGAAAGTTCTTCTTGCTTCAAACGATCTCTTATTCAGACCTTGACCAACAGTTCAAAATATGCAACAAGTCTTCATCTCTCCACTTGAAGCAGAAAGTGCCACACAGCTACTTCTTTGAAAATAATACTTCACAGTTCATCTGTGTCAACAAAAATGATTTTGTCAGGATGGTGTAAGTGCCTTTCCCCATCTTACTATGTGTGAGAGAAAAAATAAATAAAATAACAGGCAAAACCCCTTGTTGGGGAAAGAGGCACTGAGACCCGGCTGCAAGAGTTCAAAGGATGGTTTATTTCTCCAGCTAGGAAATAACCCAAAAAACTCTTAACTCATTTACCTCAGTGCCAACAAATGTATATTAGTTAAAGTAACTCTAACAAAAAATACTAAATGGACCTGATTGGCCAGACGGTGTGGTGCTGTAGGTGTGGGTAGCATCTCTTCCTCCTGGTTGGCTGAGTAGCTGACAGACGTCAAACATCTTGAGCTCCATGCAGGTCAGGGTCCGGTCACTGTGGTCACTACCTAAGCTAGTATTGTTGCATACTAAATGACAAATTATTTAAAACATTTTATGCTACTTGTCACATTTCTACATAAGTTACACACAATGATTATTGTCAGTACAATTGGGTCATTCATGGCTTTAATTGAAGGCCTTGACCTTTATTGTGCATGTAAAAGAATCAGGCTATGTTTCGCATCTCTTTCTAGGTTTCAAACTCATTAGTGCAAGTAAAAGCATATATAATAATAAAAATGCTTAAGGTTAGTAGTGGGTGTGTTGGGTGGGTTTCGCAGCACAGGCAAGGGTCTGGCACTTGAATGAAATACCTTACAGGGGGTGCAGGGTGGCTTGCACGTTTATGAGAGCGAATCGAGCAGAAAGTGCTTAGCTCATCTTGGTTCACATGCCGTTTTTCAGGCAAACGGTGATCTCAGAGGAAGAAAACTGTAGCCAAGGGTGGACTGGCCTTTAGGGAACTCTGGGGATTTCCCGGTGGGCCTTTGCACCCTGGGCCTCTTTTCTGTGGTATTTCCAAATTTTCTCATAGGAAAAGCATTGGGCTTGCTGAAAATGTGTCATATAGGGCCACTTTGAACTTTATTTCCAGGGCCTCTTTTGGTCCCCAGTAATGATTTCCAGGGCCTCTTTTAGTTCCCAGTCCAGCCCTGACTGTAGCATATTGATTGTTGCAACTTTTCTCCAGCTTCAGCGTGAGAATGGAAGCGCAGAGCTTTGCTTCGCAGGGGGAGTGCAAGGGTGGGGGCCAGCCAGCTGCCTGCGCGCCTTGTGTGGGTGTGTGTCTGTCCTTGGCTGCTGCGGTGGAAAGGGGAGCTGAGCATTGCTGTACTATCGCAGTGAGGCCTGTTTACCCAAGATGGAGTCGAAAGGGGGCACAAAAGATGGATGCCCCGTATCCTGCTCAGTAGTCCCATCTATGCAGCAGTCAACCGTAGTTAACTTTACATAAGGGCAAGGGGCAATACCACTACCAGAGGCACGCGGTCCAAGCCTTGTACTGAGGAGCGTACGACGCGAGGGGGCCTGAGGACCCCTCGCTCCCATACAATGGCTCCACAACAGAGTTTACAAAATAAATGCATCAGCAATAAGGATTTGTCAGGATAGTTCCACCACAATTCAGCATATACTTTCATGGTCTTGCCACCACTACTTCTTCAGTCTTTAACCACAATGTCGTACTTCAATAGCTTCTAACTGGTCCACTCACCTGCCAGGTCGACAACTACAAAGTCCCAGCCTACCAGGACTAATGCACAACTACTAACACTAGGACAAGTACTTCTGTGGTAAAGTTTACTTCAAACAACTTAGCAAAGTCTTTTGACTTTCCACATCATCAGTTTTGGGTACTTTTTCATGGAAGACATGAAATACATTGGTGCTGTTTGTTCCACACTTGTGATTGCTACATGCAATGCAGGTTATGCACCTATTCCTGAATACTTTCTATCAGAAAGGCAGATCTGCTGCCACTTATGTTTTCCCACTCTTATATCAACCAAGTGCTGACAATGGCTTTTACTCACACTTGCTCTTCTCGGACTTAGACAATGCGTATTTAAGTCAGCTTCTTTCTCACTCTGGCAAAGGGGTTTACAATCAACTTGTTTCTTGATTGCCCGATCTTGGCTTTGGCAATATTGGTTCTCATAAACTTTCTTTAAGATTGCCCTCTTTTGGCTTTGGCAATTACCCTGATCTTTACAAGTATAATGTTCCCAAAGTTCTTATTCTGCCACTTTAGCTTCTTTACATCAGTCCAGTATTCAAAGTATTAATATTTGGCCAGCGGGCGATAACCCTGCGTTCCGGGGTCACAGAAGGCTAGTGAACTCACTGGGTGCCGCATACGCACCTGCTCGCTCTGCTGCCTCTGGGTCTTCGGCTTTCACTGCCGCACTCTTACCGCAAAAATACTTTTCTTTTTCCCACGGCTTACGTCGGTCGGTAAAGGGAGCGTTCCTCGCTCTAGGAACACTCCGATGCTCACCTGCCAGTGGAGCCCCCTTAAAAAACGGGGGAAGCCTTCCAACTTAACGCTTCCCGCCGCGCGACCTCTGTATTTACAGATCTCGGGGGGAAAGCTTTCACAGACCACGCTTCCCGCTGCGCAACCTCTGCATACACAGTCTTTGCAGGTAGAGACCCTCTCAGAACCGCCATCTGATCTACAAATCACAGCAGCTGCGGCATCGGTGCATTCCTTCAGCTTCTGCTTCAACTGTAACATCAAGTTACTGCTATCACTCCACCTCCCACTAGTGCTTCTCCTCCTGCCCTGCACCCGGGCGGGGGACATTTATACTCACCAGACCCTCACAGGTGTGGGTCATTAGATTCACTAGACAGCACCTTGCAGTCTAATCTCTCCAAATCCCTCTTCTTTGTCCCAGTACGTTGGCCATTGTGAAACCTGAAGTCCTCAATGTGCAAAGTACCCTTTCCTTTCACAGTTTCAATTTTACAGTAAGAATGGGGTTGTTTGTATTACACCAATAGGAAATAGGCCATTAGTAGTGTGGCATAGGGATCAGAGTGTGAGATGTACACACAGTGTAACATCCTTAAGGAATAACTGCAAACATTACTCACTTATGGTGTTTCTACTTGTGTGGTTTTAAACATAATGTATATGTTTTATGTACTATGATCATTTTTATGATTTATGAAATATATGGAATCTTAATAAAATTTTGTGATAACTGATACCACTTTTGTTGTGGGAAGAGTGTTTAGTGACACCTATGGAGATATCGGACTTTCTTTTTGTATATAAAAGTGTATGCTCACAGAGCAAGAGGTCTGCTTTATCCCTACCTGTGACTCCGAACCATTTTGAGAATAGAATTTTACAGTAAGCCATTAAGATGGCAGGGTATTTGGGGAAGTTATTAAAGGGTTTATGACTTGCTTCCCCCCTCATGTGATCCTCCTGCAGAACACCAACCCCAGGGTCCGGATCAGGAAGCGTCTGCCTTCCCTTGCCACATGAGATGGGTCCTAGGCCAGGTTTTCTGAGGAAATCATCTTGGATTCATCACAATGTCCTGCTTCTTAGTTCGCCAACCGAAGATCGCCGCCTGACCTTGGTGACTCCTGATGAATTCCGTTGTCTTTGCTCCCTGGAGTTCTCCTGGGGTTGTCTGCTCTGTAAGAGTCTGCTACATTTCATCAAGGGTGGCAAGCTGGCCAATCTCTGGAACTGTAATACGGGTACTGTGCCAGAACAAAACTAAACCCAGCGTTGGAAAACAACCTCTGCACCCACAACCCCTTTACTTCCTTTGACTGGGCCAAGCACAAAAGAATGTGGACCATATGAATACTGGACCCCCTGAAGTGGTCTCCGGGAAAATCAGATTAAGGGGGTAAATTAACATACCTACCCTCCACCTCTCCAATTGGGTTACCTGTGAGTAAAGTCCTGGCTCCATCTCTCCCTTGCCTGACTCTGATCGGTGGTGGTCAGTCAAGGATCTAGCCCCCTCCTCCCCAAGCCTTCACTAATGTGATGGGACTGGGTGAGATATTTAGCTGAACCTTTGTAAACATTTGGAACACTTGGGGTCTGAATCACAGAAGCATTTTATAATGTTGCAGTCCCATAGGAAAACGTTCCGTGAATCAGGCACTTATTTGCAACAACTGGCATTGCTCAATCTAATACTACCCCTACCTGAATAATGTATATTGTGCAACTACTAGTGACTCCAGGGCACTGAGCCCCAATCCATCTCAGGGCTGGACTTAAGTGTTAGGGATTCTAATCTAGGATTGCTCATTAGTATTTTACCTTTATTTTTCTACTTTAATTGCTGACCTGTGATTACTGGTTTTGAATATACTGTTTTTCCACCTCTTCGCTTTACCACAAAAGGTTATTTAACCCCTTAAGTGCCAAGGACGAGCTATCTCATCCTTGGCACTTAAAGGGTTAAAGTATTGGTAATGATTATGCTAAATGTTGCTTAACAGTCTTTAAGGTAAAGTGTAGGGGTTCGACCTGGAACCCCCAATCTTTGATGTATGTGTGTATTTGATAGTAGTTGTGTGATCATAATTACCTGAAGGTAATTCTTTCTTTGCGTAGTTTGTATTGTTTAATGTTCTACTTCTCTAACTGAAATTAGTGGAGTGTTCTGTGTCTCATTGTAGCCCTGGGCCACTCTTACACATGGCAGGACATCCTGTAGCGGCTGAGTAAACCTGCTTCTTCTAGCAATTCCTGTAGGATTGAGTGCTGGAATTGGGTCTCCCCTAATTATACCCACACACACAGGCTTGCCTAATCCAGCTGTTGCAGAGAACGCTGTCATGGAGAACAGACACATGACTTTTTCTCAGATGAGGTTGGTTCGTTAAACCTTTAATAGCAGCACTGTCAACTGAACAGACATGAACAAAAAACATATTCCCAAACGTTCCCCCGTCTCATAAATTCAAATCTCTTTTTACCTTTTTGAGCTCCTTGGTCTCACTGCAACAAGTGAAAGATTCTAGTTAGGGGAAGAGGGCGGGGGAGGGGAGATTCAATCCTCCCAGGTTAACACAATGGCTTGCCCTGTAAAGCCATGCAGGTTCAGACACTGCATGTCCGTTTTGAGTCTACATGAGATAGCCCAAACAGCTATGTTCATCGAAAATAATTCCAACTTTAATGTCATCTGGAGCCACCTTAACTGCGGGCTCTAATATGTTGTTGGCAGTGAAAGGAAGTCTCAAAATGTTTTGCTAGTTCAGCAGGTATCAAATGCGTGAGTAAATACATTCATTTCTAAGCCACCTTTTTCCATTTTTGCCTACCGGCAAACATTTTCAAAATTGATTATTATTTCAGGTACTGGGTCTAATAATAATATTGAGTTATAGTCTTTCTCGAATAAACATGCTCTTTATATTTTTCTTTTTTTTTTTAATTTCTTTTTATTAGTTTATAAAAAACCTTTAAAGAAAATGACATCACATTTAATTATTCATATATAAAAAATATCATAATTGACCAATAGGCAAAAGGAGACAGAGAATGTCACAAAGTAAGGAATATAAACAATATAAACGATTAAAATAATAAAAGTAATAAAAGAAATGAACACTGAATTAGGCAAAATACATCACAAATCACGAGCCAATATTTAAGTCCATTTTTTCATGTGATTTGGCTAGGTCATCTTCAATGTTTTTAAGGAGAAAGGTCAAGGCGTATGTTAGTTTATTATTAACATCTGTAAAACATTCCACCCACCATTCTTCCATGGTATGAAGAGGTTTATTTGCCACAATTGTATTAAACAGTGTCATTCTTCTCGTGGAGAAAGCTTCACAAGTTAAAACCAGATGTTTGATATTCTCTTCAAAATGGTCACAGAATCTGCAGTTCGGGTTCAGCTTCTCATATTTGGTCCATCGTCTAATTACCTCTTTTGTCTTAAATTGATTTAGCCTGAATTTCATAAGCAGGATTCTCTTCTGTTTGTCCGGACATTTTTCGAGATATTTATAGATTGAATTGTAGGCTTTTCCTTCTGGGGGAACGTTTTTCATGAGCGAATATTTGGCTCTGTCTGTGCAGGTGCTGATTCAATCGATTTCCCATAACTTTTTTTTTACAGCATCTGGGTTTTCCATCAAAGTGATTACATCACTTTTTATATCCGTTAGGATTTGATGACATTGATTTATCCAGGCTGAAAAAATTGTATTTGATTGTTTGTCAGCCAGATTATGTAGAATTTTCATTTGCGGTGCACCATTTGGCAGGATTATCTTGCAAAAGATTTGTTCCATGTAACTTTTGCATTTATTGAAATCAGCCCCAATTCGTATCTTACTACAACTGCCGGCAATCCTCTACCAACTTTCAGAATTCTGCCCCAAAAGATGTTTTCAAGATTATCCCACAAACTTGCAGGGCATCCAAACGCAGTTTCGGCACCATAGACTGTAAAACTTTAAAGTCGGAACCAGTGAGAACTTGCCATATTTTATGTCTAAGGCCATAGCTTGGGCACTTAATTGACGACATTTTGATTTTGTTTTCTCAACCCAAGTATGATCATTTATGTTGGAATTTAACCACATACCCAGGTATTTTACCTGTTTTACCTGTTGGAGTATTTCGCCGTCAAGGCACCAGTTGAATTTCTTGGATGTACCTTTAGTCAGATTTTGTAATGTTAAAATGACAGATTTACTTGGATTTATCTGAAAACCGTTAGCTTGGACGTATTCTTCCAACACATGTAGTTTCCGTTGTAGTCCAATGGGTGTAAGGTCCATTAGGACTAGGTCATCAGCATATAGGATCCCATTTAAAGCAGTGTCGATTATTTTCGGGTCAAATCCTTTTGCTTTTCCAAGTGCATCACCAATGTCAGAGATGAAAGCATTGAATATTATTGCCGCTAAAGGACACCCTTGTTTGACTCCACAGTAGGTACGAATGGGTTCCGATAGAGTGCCACTTGCGTCCAACCGAATATAGATTTTAGTATCGGTATGCAAATCCTTGATGGCATGTAACAGGCTATTTGGACAATTCCAGCTTTTTAATTTTGTCCAAAGGGTTTCTCTGTCTATGCTATCAAAAGCATGAGACAGGTCAACAAATGCAAGGTACACTTTTCGATTTTTTCATGATCATGTCCATTTTTATTAAGTTAATGAGTATTAAGTTTAGGCAACAACCAACACCCTTCACAAATCCACTTTGTCTGGCGTCAATATGATTGGTTGAGACTAGCCAATCCATCAGTTTATGCTGGAGTTGTGTTGCATAAACCTTACCTAATACGTCCAACAAGGCAATAGGCCTATAATCCATTGGGTTTGATCGATTGCCCTTTTTGAATATTGGGACAACAATGGCTTTTTTCCATGACACAGGGGTGATACCTTCCATAGCAATTTTATCAAACAGAACCTTACAAAACTCAGCCCAGGCTTCCGGGTCAGATTTTAACATGGCATTTGTTATGCCATCCGGACCAGGTGCTTGAGAGTTGGAAAGTTTTTTGATGTCTGACAAAATTTCAACCTGATCAAACTGAATATCCCAAGAAGAGAGAACAGGTAATGGAGGGTCAGGAGTGTTACCCTTTTTTGAGAATAGGATTGAAAAATGCTCAATCCATTTATGTTCAGTGACCATGTTCTTATTCGATGCTGTCTGTATTCCAGATTGGTTATTAATAATTGACCAGAAATCTGCAGAGTTTTTCTCTTTCATAGACTTCATTATTTGTTCAGCATCATGTTGTTCAGTTAAGGCACGATGTGCTATCAACCAGTTCTTATAGTTTTGTTTGATCTTTTTCCTCGTCTTCAGGGCATCCAAATGACTGTCATTTTTTAATTGTCGCAGGGCCTTGCGCATTTCTCTCTTTCTCATGACAGTTTCAGGGTTATAAATATGTGAGTATTTTTGAGACTGAATACCATTTGGGTTTCTAGAAATCTTATACTGTTCTAACAGGGGAGTATAATCTACACCCAACAAGTCAATTTGTTTCTCATAATCTTTTTTCAATATATTCACATGTTGTGAATTAAGTTTTAATCTATTACCACTATTATTGGGAATTATTTTCCAATTCCATGTTGTTGAGGATAATTGTTGTGGCATTTCAAGATGTGCTATGATCATATTATGATCACTGACTTGTGTGTTAAAGACTTCGAAATTTAGAATCCGGAATGATACATTTTCAGATACAAAAATGTAATCCAAAATGGAGTTCTGTTCATTTCTTTGCCAGGTTGGTTTGGCAGGTATGTCTCCCTCGACGTTACCATTCAGCCTGGAGATTCTCCTTAAGGTTAGTTCTTCGGACCATTTTTGTATCAAATTCTGTTTCCTTGAGAGATCATTCTTGCTTCTTTCTATAAAATCCAGATTAAAATCTCCACATATGATCAGGCCAGCACTGGTATCTTTGATCATTAATTCGTCAATTGTATCCATAATTTGTTCAACAAAGGACGATGTTCCAGCTTTACTATGATGCCAATATAAATTGATGACAAAAAGTGTCAGATGTTTGTCACCATTAATGTTCCTTTTGATGGTAACAACTTGAATATAGGATGATATGTTGTTATATTGCATCAGCCTACAACCAGAGGCTTTTTTTTTACAAGAGTGAGAATGCCTGCGCTTGGACGTCCTTTTATCCCTTTAATAGCAGGTTTAAGTGCTATTTCATAATCCTCTGCAATTGGGCAGATATCCAACCAAGCTTCTTGCAGGCATATTATATCTATCTCATTGATCCAATTTTCTTTGAAGTTATATAAATGGGTAAAACCTCTTGTATTCCACGAGCCAATGGCTAGGCTAACATTTTTCGGCTTCAGTAAGCATTAACTTTGGTTACTGTTCGCTAAAGTTGCTGCTAACCAGTTCCACTCATTATGCAGTACTTGGTTCTCTTCGCTTCCTTTTTTTTGTGGAATTTGATGAGTGTTTCTTACTGTAATCCGGATTAACTCAGATTGTTTCGCTTTTTGATTATTGAACTGTTCATTTCGAAGCAGATTGAATTGTTTATAGTCCGCTTTCCAACTTTCATCTTCAATTATTTGCGAATTTGATTGCTTTTCATTTGGAACTTCATTTCGCTGACATTCTGTCAAAAGGACCACATCATTTGGTTTTTTGGTCGTGCTGGAACTGTCTACTTCCACAATGTCAAAGACACAAGGTAGTAGAGCTGCAGCACCTTGCAGTAGAGTTTCACAAACAAGTCTAGAATTTACATATAAGAACACTCTGTCCAATGCAGTATCATCCTTGAATTCCACAGCCTGAATGTCACTAGACTCGATGGTACGTAACACAGGGACATGATGGAACAGACTTAACACATTTTTTCTCTTCATTGTGAGTCCATCCTTAATATTCAGAATTCGTTCAAGACTTAGGCAGTATTTTGCCTTTATTTTATTGATATTGTTTTTCTCGCCATTAGTGTTGGCACTTTTTGAACTTTAGAGAGGTCTTCTTTCCCTTTACGGAAATTACGATCTGCAGACGCATTGATCGTCGCACATTTGTTTGTAGGAAATAATTTGTCCTCTACCAATGTTCTTTCTGCGTCAGCTGGTTTGTAATTCAAAGCGATATTCTTTTTTAGAGTGATGTTATCTTGGCTTAACAACATAGATGTGAGTTTTTTCCTTTTTTCATCTAAGGTTCTAAAAGGACTGACTGTTTCTTTATATGAGTCAGAGGTGAGTTTTTTTGGTTCAGTCACCCATTCACAAAGTCGCTCAGACGCTAATTCCTCTCCTTTTTTTGTTGGTTCGATGGATTCTGTTGATGTCTTAGACGGAGCCAGATCAATCTCCTCGTTTTCATTATCGCATCCCATTTTTTTGACTTCCTGTGGATCTTCATACGTTGAGAGATTCATTAAAGTCTCAATGTCGGCTGCTTCAGCCTCCGTTCCAGTGTTGTGATCTATATTGGGAGGTATAGATGGTGCATTTTGTATTTCGAGATCTTGGGGTGGCTCCGGGATATTTTTCAAAGTATCGCAGTTGTTAGCTGATACGTTAACAGTAACTGATTTCAAATTCCTTAAGAAAGCTCGAGCCCCATTTGTTATTTTCACTCTTTTTTGATTTTTAGATTTCTTTTTTTGCAGAACTCCATTTGGAGCTTGTTTTAGGCTGTTTTTTTCAAATATATCAAAAAGAACCTTAGGCGCTCCTACATTATTTTCTTGCAGATCTTTAATCTCACTTGAGACAACTTTATCCATTTTTTTGTTTTATCATTTATTGTTTTTTTAGTACCAAGATCTTCATTTGCGCTAACTTTAGCACATGTTTTGGACCGATCTTCGCTGACATTTTGTACATCAATTATTTCTATTATTTCAATTAAATCTTCAGCCTGAGGATTTTCAAAGCTTTCAATGTTTCTATTTTCACTCTGTTTAGTTTGTAGGGTACAAGCACGCTCTTCTGGTGAAACATTCAAGGCCTTTTTAGATCTATCCAGCCTTTTCTCTTGCAGACCATCCAGTAAAATCTCGCGCTCAGCCCTGGGTGCAGTAAATGATTCTTCTGACAAAGGTTGGCATCCTTGCCAGATTTTTCCTTTATCCTTTTCTACAAACACTATTGAAATTTCTTTATCTTTTTCCAGAAGTGAAAGGTTATTCTTTTTGCATACCTGTTCAATATTTCCGCACTCCAGATTAGGTGCACTATTGACAGATGATATTTCTCCATAATAGGAGTATTGCAGCAGTTATCTGCACTAGAATTGCTATTAGCACCATCATTTGAGGTAGGTATGTGAGGTTTATTAAAAAGCTTCAGCGCTTCTCGGGCAACTTCAGCTATTAATTTTTTGTCCTCACGTGAATTGTGATTAGCATTTAAGATTAATTTTAGGAAGTTGGCATTTTGAATCTTTTCTTGTTTTCGGTTGTCCTGACTTCTTTGTTGTTCAACTTCGATGTTTGCAACTTTGGTGTTTAGCAAAGCTATTAGCGTGGTTAAGTCTTTAATGTTTCCATCCATTTGTTCATATAGTTTGAGGTACGGAGAGAGTACAATATTCATAGAGGACATAACCGTTGTTTGTATGTCAGATATATTTAGTCCAGAAACACCCTTTTCTTTTTGTGAATAAGACGTTTTCTTTTTCCCATACCCTCGTCTTATTTTTGGAAAAGGTCTTTCCATTAAAGACGAGTCATCAATATCAGAAGTAGAAGAAGTCGATGATGAAGATGAAATATTTCTATTCTCGTTTGCGAGGGTCGAAGTTTCGCTTAGTCCTTTCCTATGCGTTTGATTTTTGTTTTCAATTGCTGTAAATCTTATTGGTGAATGAAGTGTATATGACTGTTTTGGAGATCTTGTTTGTGAGCAGGCTATGTCGCCTGAAAGGCTATTTCTGCCTCTTTTTCTTTTGTGTGCAGGACTGCGAGATGTTATAGATGTATCAAGATCTACCGAGAAATTTTTTCTTATTTCGAAATTTTCCGTATATGCATCATCATGAGGTAACAACCGTGTCATAACACCCCCTTTATTTGATGTGGAAGAGCTTTTTTGTTTATTGTTGGTCCGATTGTGGAAATCCAAGTTCATTTTTAATAAATCTTTCAAAAGTTTATCAGCCACGCTAATTGAATCCCTTCTTTCATAGTTCGCTATACCTTGATTTTTGATAAGTGGTTGTTGATCCAGTATATTACAATTGCCAAATTGGGGTTGTTCATCGTCACTTATTTGTAATGAAAGTTTTTCAGTCGTGTGGCCTGTTTTAGGGCTAGGTTCGACTTGAGTCCGCTCACCACACATTAACTCTCGAGGCTGAGGCAGGGTATTCGGCATATTATCTCCATTTATACATTGGACAATTTTTGCAGCTAAGACACGCAATTGAGGAAAGATCTCTACTGGTACCATTTTATTTCCGTCTGTATTACTGTCTGTATTGCCGTCAATTGGAAACTCAGAACATGAGTAATATTTACATTCTCGGGGTCCATCTTTAGTGGCAGTGCTAGGTTCAGACACAAAGCCAGTAGTAAATGGAGATTTATTTGTTATAGTTGTTTTAGAAGTTTCGCTTTGAATTTCAGTTTCAATTCGCTTTTCAGTTTCGGTTTTAGTTTCGGTAATGAAGCAATCATTATCACCTTCGTTAATAGAGTTATTAGCCAATTCAGCACCATTCTCATTCTCAGTCCCATTCTCAAACTGCTCAGGCTCGCAATAGGCGCAGCACTCATTCACCTCACCAATTTCACCAAACTCGCCATTCTCGCCATTCTTACAACACTCATGCATACGCCTCTGCATACACTCCTGCATACACTGTTGCATACAAGTCTCGGTTCTACCGCCTGCCGATGAATATATTTTAGAAGCATTTAATAAATCGGCAATATTTAAGGCTGATGTTGTATCGACTGTCATTTTTATCGGCACTTATTATATATGCCGAAGCTTTCCTTCTTACCGCGGTTTTGGTAGAGCTACCTCCTCCTCCTCGGCGTAGGCCTGACCGGTTCTGAGGCTCGTCCATTGTTTCATTGTTTTCCATCAGAATAGTTACAAAAACCCCGCACTTGCTTAAATGCAGGCGGGAAAAACAAAAGAGAGAAAACACCAGCGCACCAGCGGGGTCCACGGAACCAAAGGACCAAATACACCAAAGACACTCAAGACTCAGTGCCGACTCCGCTCCGCGGGTGCACTGGGTTTTTGAAAGAATAGCTCCGCCTCCTGGCTGACAGTGAGCTAGACGAGGGACTTCAAACAGCAGCAACAAAGCGAAAAGCACAGTGTCTCCTCCAAGACACTCAAGACTCAGTGCCGACTCCACACCGCTCTGCGGGTGCACTGGGTTTTTGAAAGAATAGCTCCGCCTCCTGGCTGACAGTGAGCTAGACGAGGGACTCCAAACAGCAGCAACAAAGCGAAAAGCACAGTGTCTCCTCCAAGACACTCAAGACTCAGTGCCGACTCCGCCTCTTTATATTTGATTCGCTTGCAATTACAGTTCCCATCAACATTCATTTTGCATATATTTGCTTGTTTCCCTTATGCCACCAATCACACTAGAGGCTACAAACAAAGAGTTAGGCGGCCAGCCATTTTGATTGGCCCCTAAATCCACCACACAATCCCAACCACCCCCACAGAATGTAACATGGCCTATCTAAATCCCGCAACTGTTATAAGCCAGTTCAAGACACTATAAAGGGTGTATAGCTGGACTCCCAAAGAGCCCACGTCTGCACAAAAGCTATTTTCAAGGATAGCGCTTCCACTGAAGAAAGGAAGTCTCTAAAACTAAATGGCCAAGAGTGCATTGGTATCCCAATGGGTACCAAAATGTACATTTGACTACCAATGGGGCAAGTCGACTTGCACCTGTAGTGAAGCAAAACTAAATTACAACTGCCACCAAAAGACAATGTAGAGTATTCTAATCTCCCCAGGACACAAATGGGGTGCTTAATATGCACCCTGGGAGCCATATGGGTGATCGGCCATGTCATTTTAAGGAGTCAAAAAGGGTTTCAGTGTCAGGAGTACTTAAGTAGAAGTTCCCCATGCAACCAAAAATAGGTCTGTGATCCAAAAGAGTAAAAGTGGGGGGAAAAGCAAAAATCTGAGGTGACCCTATAAAGCACAAACACAATGACCAAAAGTCACATTGTCACAACAATGCTTAAAGAGGTTTCTGGTCGTAACTGCAAGGGAAAGTTTGCATCAGTTTATAAATATGAATCTAACCTGAAGGTTTCATTGGGTTCTACACCCTAAAGAGCTTTAAGTCACTTACCTAAATCGGTAAGCTATCTGCAGGATGACATTCTTTGCCCATGTTTCATTCAAACGGGCCAATCCACAATCGCTGAACTACTATGTCCTTTCCCTGTGGCTAGGAATTCTCATCCTCTTGTCATGTGAAAGATCTTCTCTTCTTAGTTCTGTATCACAAGGCGCACGTACAAGTGTCTTTGCACAGCAAAATGAGCACTAAGGGCAGTGGTCGAAGTGGGTGGGAGCTGTTGGAAGCGCTGCTCCTATACTTTTTTTTAATTACGTTTTACTGTTCCTATACTTTTATTTTAAAAAGAAACCATTCTCAAATGGTTTTGTTTTAAAATAAAAGTGTAGGAAGCAGTTGAAGCTTGCACTTCAGTACCCTGCACTGAGTGTTCCCTTATACTGCAGGCACATTTCTTTGCAGGGTTTTATTGGGCGTGGGAGGGAGCATGGTGATGGGGTTTGTGGGGGACGTGGGCAGGTCAGCAGAGAACATAGTTCCACTATAGGCTTGGACCACTGACTAAGGGAAAGGGTATGTGAGGGTCATTTCAAACACTATCACAGTAAATTTCCCCCAATATGGGTGGGTATATATGGAAGCAAAACAGTAAGAATTTCAAAGAAGTAATGGGGGCACCAATGGAAAGGTCAGTCTTTGATTGCAAGAGTGAATGTGTAAGTGTACAGTGTGGACCCACTGCTCCTTTTAATGAAAAAAGCATTTATAGAGGCACAACACCCTTGAGCTGTTGGACTGGCGCATGTTGTCTTGGGATCAGAAGCACTAGCTCCTACAGCAACTGTTGTGTAGGGTCTACCTTCTGGTACCGCAAGTGAAGAGGAAAGGTATGGGAATGAACCAAATGGCATCATTCTGATAACCGTTCAATCTCAGACAACTTATTTGTTTGTGACGGAATCCCTCTGCCCTATCTGGCACAAGTTGAACAGCCACGTGGGCTCATCATTTTAGATCATGTGATTGTTCTGTGCATCGATGTGAAAGATGACAACTGTAGAGGGGATCATACAAGCACTGCGACCCCGAAAATGCAGAATATGAAATTTCGCCGCAATTATATGTGGGGGTGGGTTAGGGTAATATATAATGTAGTAGGTGTACGGGGAGGGGGCTGCGCCGGGTCTCCCCCACATATAATTGGGCAATACGAGAAAAAGACATTCAAAATGTTCAGATTCAGCATTTAAAAGTCGCAGTGATCACATGGATCCCTGTAGAGCACTGCATACTGCAAAACCTTTGCCTGTACTTTATTATCTGTCAGATAAAGATGACTGATGTTAGACTGGATTCTTTGGTGAGTAGCCCTTCAGACCACGATCATTGTTTGTGTAAAAGCAAGGGCATGGATGTTTTATTCTTACATACTTACTAAAGAGACATCTTGCTGATGATTGTACCCGTCTTTAGTTTATAGGAACACTTTCATGCAATTTTATGTTCCATCCTGTCTCTTTACTCCCAAAGGATGACCCTCGCAGAAGTGAGTTCATGAAGAAGGTTCAGAAGTTGATTAGAAAGCTGGCTGATCATGCTCCAGTGGATGCCGGAGTGGATCAGAAAGCAAAGGAGTTCATGCACGACTGCCTGCCCCCATCGCTCACAAGAGGTAAAAAGACTTAATACAGAAAATGGCGAGTTAAAGGACATGCTCCCCTCACTTAAAACACGTAGTTAACCTGATAATGTTATTTTAAGGGTTTACAGGAGTCCAAGTCCAACTTCCTCCCACTTCCCAATCGCTGGGCAATATCGGCAGTGTGTGTGTCAACTAAGTCTGGAGTGTTATGTATGGATGACGTGTGATGATATCGTCTTAGTGCTCCATGCATGGTAGCAGAATGAACTGACATTGGGAAGAATTTTGGGTGAGTGTAATGTATGTATGGTTCCGTATGGCAGTTTGCCAAGAGCTGGTATGCCCGAGGATGGACCAAAGGGTGTCTACCCTGTCTTACATCTGACACAAGAGTAACTGGATTCCTATAACTATATGTAAATATAGCTACATGTTTTCTACACCTGCCCACTGCGTGTACCTGCTTAAGAGGTTCCTTCATAAGATATAACACGGGCGAGGTGTAACATTTGAAGAACCCTAAGTATGTTGTGACGGTGGGCACAGCTAAGTGAGAAACCACTCCCCCCCCCCACAAGATTTCCATCACTCCACAGGTGAGCAATCGGTACTGTGCTGTCATTTTGGGGATGGCCCCATATGTATTTTAAGTGTCACTTGCTGTTAGGAAAGATTTCTCTTTTAGCAACTTTCCCTCCATGGTGCTATGGACCCCAAACCTTTTAGCTTTAGTTGTTTAACCTGTCCTGACCTTTTACAGGGAAGTGAAGCCTCCTGCTTCACTCCTCTGGCCTCTTGCTCATTTTCTTATGGGGAAACTGATCAGTCCTTCAAACTATCAGTACTGGGAAACGGTTTCCCTTTTGCCTTTTTACCTTTTAGATAACTTTTTAACATGGCACCCAGCATTTTACAATGCAGTGCAATGAGGATACTTTTGAATCACCCTACTCTTTTAAACTTGGGATTTGTGGTTACTTTTATATGTGCCTAAAGACAAGCTGGTGGCAGCAATTATATTTTTACAATGTTTGTGTTATTTCAAGTGTGCACATTCATGTTTACTGCGTATGGCTACTGAATTTGGCTGGTGCCCTAAAATGACCAATTCACAAAACCTTTGCTTGTTCTTTGGCCATATTGTTGTTTGGCCATGTTCCTGCCTTCCCAGGTCAGGAAATCCCATATTGGGTCATGCACTTGCCCGGGAAAGCCCCAGCTTTCGTAGTCTAGTGATGCCTTTGTGTGTGTGTGGTCCAGGAAGGGGGTGAAACGGTTTGGTCCCACTCCACATCGGTGGTGCCTGAAAGTCTGAGGGTAGGACATGAGTGAAATCCACAGTGGTCCCTGATTAGACCACTGCTGGCTGTTTCCATGGTGCAGATCGTTGCCATTGGCGGTCTTGGGCTTGCTACCAGGCTGGGTTTTGGATAAGAGGAGGACTCCTACAGCCATTTTGAGAGATCAGCATTGGAGAAGTATCCTGTGTAGAAGAACAGCCGACTGAAGATCCGAAGAAGACTCTCAAAGAGGCCCAGCAGGCATCTCTTCCTGGGTCTGGCCCAGTAAAGCCCTGTTGGAGTACCCGATCTGCAAAGACCCTGAGCGGTGCATCAACCCCTGGACTACCCGGTGGACCAACCAGCTTCCAGTGGCCTACCTCGCTACACTCATCGCTGTTCTGCATTCGCCACTGGAACTTCGGTAGTAGCCAGCTTGTGGTGTACGTCACCTTCCTGCCAAATTTCAGCCTCCCAGCTTCAAGGGATCCTGCACTGGAAGGTCTTTGTCATAAATCACCAAGCTATCTCATGAAAAGGATACGGTAACCAAAAAGGATACAATTGGTAGGGCTCTTCCGGATTCTTGAATTCACACGGCTTGATAGTAGTGAAGTCAAATTAGACCTTACAAATGATACAACTCTCTGACTAGTAAAACAGGCAGAGAGAGGGATCACTGGAAAGAGCGTGGGAGCATTATAGGAAGTCATCCTAGGATAAATAAAGCATCATGAGAAGTTGTCCCAACTAAACTCTCACTGATAGCACAGCAATAGCACTAATGACAACACTAACCTGTAGGCTTAGAACTGGAATCTCCACCAACAAGTCTCAGAAGAAATCCAGGAATTGAAACAACGACAAAGGAGGGGAGGTTAGTAAGGGAGACTTATCCCGAACGGCACAAGGCTCACGCTAGATACCGGGTTGGTGCACCACAGGATAGTGTCCAAAGTACTGTGCACAATCACCTTCAAATAAACATTTGTTGATAATACTTCCTTTCCCACGTAGAACAGAAATTAAATGAGTCCACCTGTTATCTCATCACAGGTGGCAGGGATGCGAGTGGAGTTACACGTTTCAAGAGTCCAAAAAAAACGCATGCAGATTTACACGTGACAAAAGTTCACGCAGCCTAAACAGCTGCGCTTGCAAGTACAGTAGAAAGCGTGCTGATTTACACGCAACAAAAGTACATGCAACCACAGTGTGTAAAGAGTAGAGTAGACCGTGTGTGATTTTACACGCAAACAGAAGTGCACGCAGCCAGACAGCCGTACCTGAAGAGTTCCAGAGTCCGCGTGGGGTTTTACCCGTGAACAAAGTACACGCAGCCAGGACAGTTGCGCTTGGAGAGTTCCAGCATCCGCGTGGGAATTTACACGCTACAATTTACACGCAGTCAGGAAAGCAGCATGAGAAGATATCAGGAACCCGCGTGTGAGAATACACGTGACTGAAGTGCACGCAGACAGTGCTGCCAAAACTCGCGTGTGAAGGAAAGCCGTCTGATGGTCTTCTAATGGACGACTGCCAAAGATAGCGTGTAGAAATTTCACGTGAACAAAAACTGCTGTAACTTCTAGAAAGCAGCTCCAGGAGTTTGCGTGTGGAAAAAACATGCTGAAGAAAGCCAAGGAAGTAACTGGCAAGATGCGAGGACGCAGATCAAGAGTTCAGCTACCAAACGCCATATTGGTTCAATCAGAAGCAGCGAGCAACGTCTCCACGCTCCTTATGAACGTACTGCAGTAACACACGTGACTACCTTGAATCACGTGAATTCAACAACATGAATAATGCAAACGTCGTTTTCCCGGCAGTACATCAAACAACCTCCATTTAGAATAGAACAGTTTAGCAGTTCTATGAGCATAACCCGTTCTGCGTGAAGATGGTTTTCCAGGTCCAGAGGTAATATGTCCAGCATGCATGACAGTCTTCTTCAACTACGACTGGAAGTATGCCTGCTGTCGCCTGTGTGCGGTGGCTTTCTCTGGAACTCTCCATCCCCCATCTTCTGATGTGTCCTGAAGAGGTCTGCATTGGTGCTTTCTGTATTATTCCATCGCAAAGGGCTGAACTCCACTCCTGGACCCAACTGGAGGAATCCTCACTGGAACCAACGGGGGGGAAAACCTACCTTCAGCTTTTTAACCATTTGCCCAGAAACTCTCAGGATAAACTCGAGGTGTTCTCCATTGGTTACAAAGGGAACATAAGAGTTCTGTGTCATACAAGGTATAGTATCTATCCTAACATTAATTACACCCTCTGAATTTTTAGCATTGAACATTGAAACGAAATCCACCCTTAACTACTACTTTTTGTGAAAATGAACTGGAGAGGGCCTCTTGAGGTGGACAATTTCTACTTTTGAGCATGGGGACAGTACACATCCATGGGCAAATAAAACATGTGTGCGCATTGGGTACTCGTGTCACCTCATTAATTTCTTAGTGAACTTATGTACCCTAGTGTGCTGTCGTTAGTTCACGTTTGTGTGGGGTCTGGTTTTTGTAAGTATGCGTTTGACGTTTCTGGTTTGCATTGGCCCCACGAGCATCTCTCTCGTAGAGTTAGAGCTGGTATAGTTTAGCAATCCTTCTGTAAGTGTCTTGCCTGTTGTCTGTGTGTGCATATGTATTTACATGTTTTGGTGCTTTGAAGCCTGTAGGCTCTTTCTGTGTACCCAAATATTTGTTTCTTTTTGACGGGCCTTATGGAGTTGCAAGCAGTTAGATTGTAAGAATGGGTAGTAAGTGTATAGCATTATGTTTCACTGATGTTCGTCTGAAGTTGGATAGTTAATGACATTGTTAAGCACATGGTTCATTGATGTTCATCTAGTAGCTCCTGCTTTGTCCTTTAAGTAGTGTCAACTAGTTAGTATCCCTTTTATCCTTGAGTGTGTTGCATCAGGCGTTGGGGATGTATGCAGCCTTTGTACATTGCATGTGCTTCATAGAAGTTTTTTTGGTACTCTCTGCTTGATGTGTTTGCGAGTTTGGTGGATGCTGTTTAAGGATTCTGATGTTTGGTGCATTGTGCTTACACCTGAAGCCTTTTACTTATGAATGGTCTTTGTTCTTAATGTTTCTGTTTCTAGTTTGTGAGAATAGCTTTTTGATGAGGAGTAGGCATTCAGTGTTCGAGGAGTGGAGCTTAAAGTGTGCACTGGCCATCCAAGACTAGATCACTGAGAGGCAGGTTTGTATTGCCAAGTAGAATAGTTGTATAAAGTCCTTTGGGTGGACTTTAGAAAAACTGCCCTAAAAGTTTGTGAGCAGAATATTGGGTCCCTTTTTTGTTTGGAGTAGGAAAATACATGAGGCTAGGGGTGTGCTCTCGGTCCATATTGTAGGGGAGTTTTACTAAAGTCCAGCTATGGTAGGACTGTAGAATGATCTACAAGATAACATCGAACCCATTACTGCAAATCATATGACGTTGATTTTCATTTTCTTTTACCCTATTTTACAGCAATTCTATGTGGGAGGAGACCCCGCTATCCTCCTTCCCCCCATCTTAATTATGAACCTAACCCTATCTCCCATCTATATTTTCGCTGAAATGCGGTGAAACAAATCCCACGTTATAGGATTTGCAGTGTTTGGATTCATTGTTTTGTACCAATGCCCTGTAGAAGACTCACTCTTAGGTGTACAGGGCTCAGTTCTTATGTTTGGCCTGAGCTACCCAAAAGGTTTGGTAGCTATGGTAGCTATGGTCGAGCAGCCAGGATTAGTCTACGGAGTGCAGTAGTTATGTACAAAAACCTAAAGGGTACACCTATAGTCAAGAATACCCTTACACACTGTAGTTTTATAAAAAATATAGTTATTTATTATAAACACTAAGGTCACTAACACACTATTAGAGTTACAGGTAAGTAAACGTATTTACATATATATATATTTCTGATGTTTGTTAATCTGCTTAGAATCACATGCTGTGCATAGGTCCGACATCCAGTGGTCACTGCGGAGTATTGCATTTTGTTTTTCGTAGTCGAAAAGGGACGTCGACAAGGCGTGTCTGAAATACTATCCCTATAGTGACGTGCGTTGTACCCACAATCCCTCACGCGTCGAGGTCCCTCAGATTGTTTTTTTCCGCCCAGCTACTGGTCGCCTTTACGCGGAGCTCCTCGAGAGACATTGCAGATTTCATCTCTTCGACCTTTGGTCGTTTTCCTATTTAATATAGAACATATCGATCCCTCCCTCGACGCAGTTGTGAAGCTGTCTCCGCCGAGCAAGATCTTCGACGGAGGGGACGAGCGGAGGAGATCCTTCGGCGTTGCCGAACACGTGGCCTGGCCTCGCCTCGCAGGCCATATACAGTAGGGAGAGTGGGGTCGTGGGACATATCTGGTTCTTTTCTGAGAATGCCTTTCCTTTTCCCCTTCCTTTCCCTTGGGGTGTTTATCACGATTTATTGCCTCGGCTATGGAGAGGACACCCTTTAGGTTTTGCCCGCTTTGCTAGGGCAAGTTTACTTGGAAGGACAAGCATTCACGGTGTAACCGCTGCTTGCCCCTCGATCACAAAGAGGAAGTTTGCACGGCTTGTCGGCTTCTTAAGCCAAAGACTCTAAAAGACCGTAGGGTCAAGAGGTGGGCGGCCTACGCTATGTCGAAGGCCGATGCTTCACCCACCGCTGCTACCACCGACAGTGACGAGGAACGTGATAACACGACCTCCGCTACGGAAGTCGAAAACCCCCCTAAAGAGCGCTTGCGCGCTTCGTCGTCTGTCCCCGGCCCCGACGGGCTCGGCACACGCCCTGCTTATGGGGATGAACACCCCGGCGACACTGACGCACACAAGACCACACATAAGCACACAGCCCATGGCTCTTCTTCGTCGAAGGCGAAGAGAGCATCAGCGCCCAAGGAGACGCAGGTTCCATCGGCGGCCTCCTCGGACCGTTCGGGTTCGAAGCCCCTCTCGCAACCACAGCCGCGACCAGCGACTGGGCTTTCGGCAAATAAGGGCGCCGCCCCCAAATCATCGGCCGGCGTACATCAGCAGAAAGCGCATGCCGCCGTAGAGCGATCGACACCCGTAACGTCGAAACCACAGCCCTCCGCTGACAAACGAGTCGCTGAGAGCTTGGCGAGGATCGCGGTAGCCGACGCCCAGAAGCGTACGCCGAAAGACACGTCGAGCGCTACGCAGAGGTCGAAAGACACGCCGAAAAAGCCCGAAGAAAGGCAGGGACTACCCCCTTCAGTCGAGGGGACCCCCAGCACACCTGAAGGCTTTTCGGAGGGCGACGGGACACTTTCCTCGACGTTATGGGAGAGGTCGAGCCGTTTTCAACTAGATGACACTACTTTTCCCCCGCTAGACCGCTCAGGGGTACCCCATGAAACCATGGAAAGGCTCCATCTCTGCATGGAGAGAATGGAGAGGTTTATGAATACCCAGAACCCTCCCACTCCCAAGAGACCAAGAGAAGGGCCTCAGGAGGACCCCAGGGCCAAATATCCGAGACTAGTCAATCCCCACCAGGACACAGCCTCAGACTTCCATAAGGTGTATGACCTCACTGGGGAGGAACATTACTAGGAAGAGGAGGATGATTTTATGGACGATGAAGAGGGACGGAACCAGGAGGAAGGTCTGGAAGACAGCCCAGACATGGTAGGAGAAGGCTTCGGAGAAGATCCAGAAGAAGGACCTTCTCACCCCTGGCAATCCCCATCAGTATATTCCGACACTGATGTCCTGAACCTAAATCCTCCTGACAATTCACCTGTTAGAAACACGTCTCCCATTGACGATCAGCCCACATTCAATGCCCTGTTGCGCAGAGCGGCAGCACATTTCGAACTGGACACTGGGGAGCTCTCTCCTGAATTAGACTTTGTGGAAAGAGTAATTAAGGAGAAACCCCCGGTCAGCCAGACCATTCCCCTCCTCACTTCGGTGAAGAGAAGAATCATCCCTTCGCTGTCCACACCCGCACTAATCAGAGGGGTTAATCCTAGAATTGAAAAACTTTTCACTCCTTCACCCTCAGACCCGCTGTACATCAGGGGACATTCCATTCCGGATTCCCTGGTAGTAACTAATACAAGGAAGAGGGCAGGGGTACCACTTTCCACCAGTGAGGCACCACCTGACAAGGAGGGCAAGAGGTTATATGCCCTTGCAAAAAGAGTTACATCCTCGGCTGCCTTTTCGGCAAGAATTGCGAACAACAATTCTTTGCTCGCTAGCTATGCGGACGCACAGTGGGCCAAACTGCGCAAAGACGCCAAAGAAGCGCCGGAACCACTACGTACACGCCTGCTATCAACTATTGGCGAAGGAACCCAGGTCAACCAGAGCATTGTAAAAAAACTCTCTGGATGCTGCAGAGACAGCGGGACGTTCCCTGGTTCAGGGAATACTCCTAAAACGCCATGTATGGCTGCGCAACTCAGGATTCAAACCGGAGACACAGGCGTCTTTAATAAATAAACCTGTTGAAGACTCTAACCTCTTCGGGAAAGCGGTGGATGAGGCTCTGGAGATGGCTAAAAAAGAGTTCGATACTATCAAAACTCTTGACCAGATCTCTAAGCCCACTACCAGACGCGGCTATGGCAACAAACGCTTTTTTCGTGGCCAACGCCAACAGCACCCTGACTCCAATTTCCAGACCAATAGTGGGCAGTACAGCCAAAGAGGCCAGCGCCGGGGCAAAGGGAGAGGTCGGGGATCCACCCCCAGAGGCTCCCAAGCCCCCAACAACACCAAGTGACGCGAAGATTCGCGTCCCCTCCCATGCAACACCGGTCGGGGGCCGGATAACATCCTTTCTTCCAGCATGGGAGGGTATAACGTCAGACCGCTGGGTACTTTCCACCGTAACCCACGGATACTGCATCGAATTCAACAGTTCCCCAACATACAGACCCCCGAGGGGACGACGCATGACACCGGAACACCTTGCCATCCTTCTCCAAGAAGTACAACAACTGCTGGAAAAAGGAGCCATCGAGGTCGTGCCTCTATCTCAGGTAACGGAAGGTATTTATTCAGTGTACTTCCTTGTACCCAAAAAGGATCTAACCATGCGCCCTGTATTAGATCTGCGCCCAGCGAACAAGTTTATCAAACCCCAAAAGTTTCGTATGGTGACCTTACAGGAAGTGATCCCACTGCTATCACAGGGAGATTACATGACAACATTAGAGATGAAAGATGCATACTTTCATATTTTAATGTTGCCAGCGCACAGAAAATACCTCAGGTTCATGATAGAGGGCAAACACTACCAGTTCAGAGTGCTACCCTTCGGCATAGCATCGGCACCAAGGATATTCACGAAAGTGCTGGCAGTGGCAGCGGCCCACCTGCGCAGGTTGTCCATCCCAGTTTACCCTTACCTCGACGACTGGCTCATAACAGGGGACTCTTACGAAACATGCTTCTCCAATACCCAAAAGACTGTAGACCTTTTGTTCCAGTTGGGCTTCTCCATCAACGAAAAGAAGTCCAGCCTAGACCCCAGCCAAATCAAACAGTTCCTAGGGGCTCTAATTCAAACAAAGAACGGCCTCGTCTTCCCCTCCAACGAGAGGGTCCAAAACATGCTGTTTCAGATCCCTCAATATGTGACCGGTCGAGAGGTGACGGTACGCAAAGCAATGCGCTTGCTAGGCATGATGGCGTCGTGTATTTATTTGGTACCTCACGCGCGCCTGCGCCCAATGCAAGAGTGGCTCAACAGCCAGTGGTGTCAGGCCAGCGGACTATGGGAGGATCTAGTGGTGGTCTCGCAGGCCTTGGTTCTCTCGCTACGGTGGTGGACAAAGGAAAACCTGGAAAAAGGGAAACCCTTTGCCACACCCGCGGCGGAAGCCACTCTAACCACAGACGCATCTCTCACAGGATGGGGGGCTCACCTATCCCATCAGACTGCTCACGGAGTGTGGACTCCGAACGTAGCATCCAAACACATAAATCTACTGGAGCTACTAGCTGTGTTCAAGGCGCTAAAGGCCTTCCAGGAACACCTACAAGGTAGAACAGTGATGGTCCTTACAGACAGCACCACAGCCATGTACTACATCAACAAGCAGGGGGGCACCCACTCTCCAGGACTGTCCAAACTGGCCCAAAATATATGGAAGTGGGCTCTCAAACAAAACATGTTCCTACTGTCACAACATGTACCAGGGGAACTCAATCTGCTGGCAGACAAACTCAGCAGAGATTTCCCCCTGCCCGAAGAGTACGAATGGCGACTACACGAAGACATCGTCTTCAACGTCTTCACACAATGGGGATTCCCAGAAATAGACCTGTTCGGAACCCTGGAGAACTCACAATGCCAAAGTTACACCTCCAGGTACCCCCAGAACCAATCCAAGGGGAACGGTCTGTCGATACAATGGTCAGGGAAATTTGTTTACGCTTTTCCCCCGACTCCCCTTCTCAACAAGGTGGTGCACAAGATGCACCAGGAACAAGTGACCATGATACTGGTGGCCCCAATGTGGGCCCGACAGCCATGGTTCGCTCACTTGATGGAGATGTCTCTATCTCCCCCAGTGAAACTCCCCTGCCCGTACAACATGCTGTCACAAGACAAGGGCAGGACTCTGCATCCATGCCCCCAGAACATGAACTTAGCAGCTTGGCTCCTGAGATCATAGAATTCAGACATCTACAGCTCCCACAGAGATGCATGGACATCCTCAGGGAAGCCAGAAAACCTAACACTCGCCACTGCTATTCTAGCAAGTGTAAGAGATTTGTCATCTGGTGCAGGGGAAGAAGCATCAACCCGATTGACTGCTCTCCCACACATATTGTTCTATACCTGACCCACTTATTGGATTCAGGTCTAGTGTTCAATTCCATTAAAGTCCACCTAGCGGCACTTTCTGCATACACCACTTCCCAACTCAAAGTGTCGTGGTGGAAGATCCCTGTTATAAAGGCCTTCATGGAGGGAGTAAAAAGAATACACCCCCCGATAGCTGACCCAGCTCCCGGATGGGACCTTAACGTGGTACTTACCAGACTCATGGGCTCACCTTTCGAGCCCATGCACAAAGCATCTCTTAAACACCTCACTCTCAAGACTGCTTTTCTTATAGCTATCACCTCCATCAGGAGAGTAAGTGAACTACAGGCTCTTTCTGTTCTAGACCCCTTCGTTACAGTTCACAGAGATAGTGGTTCTACGCACGCACCCAAGGTTTGCTCCGAAATTCATATCGAAATTCCACGTAAACCAGTCTATAGAACTGCCAACGTTCTTTCAAAATCCTTCCAACTTGGGAGAAAAAACTCTGCACACACTAGATGTGCGCAGAGCGGTCATGTTCTACATGGAAAGAACCAGACCACTGAGGAAGACTAATCAGTTCTTCGTCTCGGTGGCAGCAGGAAGAGAAGGGGATGCAGTTTCAAAGTCCACTATTTCTAGATGGATTGTTCAATGCATCACTCTCTGCTATACTCTTGCTAAGAGAGAACTGCCCTTTAAGCCTAGAGCACACTCTACTCGAGGCACGGGGGCGTCCATAGCATTCATTGCAAATGTTCCCCTTGAGTCCATCTGCAAAGCGGCTACCTGGAGTTCTGTGCACACCTTTACAAAACACTACTGTCTAGATGCACACTCGAGATCTGACTCCGAGGTGGGACAGGCAGTATTAAGACATCTTTTCTCTACTGTTCCTTCTCATAACCCACTGCCAACTCCGGGTACTGCTCGCTAGTCTATGCACAGCATGTGATTCTAAGCAGATTAACAAACATCAGAAGACAATGCATTACTTACCGTAAAAGCATTTCTGATGGTTGTATCTGTTCACATGCGCCCACCCTTCTTCCCCGCTCGGATGGAAGGAACATAGACTTCCTTTTATATCTCTCTTTTCTGTACTCACTCACGTCTAGAAGGCTCCCTCAGGGCAGAAAAATACAAACAGAGGGACCTCGACGCGTGAGGGATTGTGGGTACAACGCACGTCACTATAGGGATAGTATTTCAGACACGCCTTGTCGACGTCCCTTTTCGACTACGAAAAACAAAATGCAATACTCCGCAGTGACCACTGGATGTCGGACCTATGCACAGCATGTGAATCTAAGCAGATACAACCATCAGAAATGCTTTTACGGTAAGTAATGCATTGTCATATTGCTGGAGCTTGTGGGTCTGCTTAGATCACATGCTCTGCATTGTCTGACATTTAGTGGAAGTCACAGAGTATTACAAGATTTATTTTCGAAACTCAAACGGACGTCGACAGGGCGTGTTTAGTAATACCATCCCATGTGTGATGTGTACTGTACCCATGGTCCTTCACGCGTCGAGGTCACTCAGATTGTTTGTTTCTGACATGAGGTTGCGCCTTCTACTCCAGTAGGGGAGGAAGGGGGTGGGCACATGTGAGTAAGCAGATACTGTAATCGTATTTCTGGTGCTTGTGAGTAATGTATCCCTTCTGGAGCTTGTGGAACTGCTTAGATCATATGCTCTGTAGAGCTTAGCGAGCATCTGAAGGAGGAGGTGGGAAGTTCGAAGGTACAACGGCAAAGAGATGTTTTAACATAATTCAAAGGTAAGTAAAATAGCTTTGTAATACTTTTCAGAAGGGCATCAAGCAATTCACAGGTAAGTAATAACTTTGTAACACTTTTAACATTCTATTTTATGAATCTACAGTTACAGCACCAACAAATAAATACTTTGCAACATTTGTTATTTGTTCTGTACAGAGGCTTTCTACTTTAGCCATCCTTCCCTAATCTAGGCCATTGGTGTTCTCACAGGCATAAGGGAGATCCTGGATGGTCCATGGGCCAATTGCAGGCAGAGCAAGAATGTCAGAGTGCCAGAGGATTTCTCAGCTAACAAGTAAGTACAGAGTTTAGAGTTGGTGGAAGTATTCGGGGACTTCGTAGAAGGCTCCCTAGATGTGTTACAGCGTTTGACCTGAGTGAATGGTATGGGTGAACTCCCAACTACACAAATCACTACACTAGCCACACAGGAGCGACACAAATACTTGAGGTGAATATTACCTCAAGCCGCACAGTACCTCAGCAGTGAAGTCGAGGTTGCAGACGGATGCCTTCATGATGCAGCAGCACAGGACCTGGCCTCTGTATTTTTTGTTCGTGGTGATGAAGGAAAGGATAGTGGATGGGAAATTGCAGCAGCAGTCAAGAGAAAAGGATTCCAGCAGAGGATTCTTCAGTGCATCTCGCGGCTCTGCGCATTTGGCATGCTTTTCAAGTTACCAGATGCAGAACGGCTGTCGTCTGAGTGATTCGCCTTGATATCTCGGTCCGGCACTCTGGTGAGAGGACTTCAAGGATAGGAATCTTGCTTCTGGTTGTCTAGCAGGAATCCACCAAAGTTTCTGCGAGATTTTTTCACAGGAAGACATTGCACAGCACTCCGCCTCGAGGTCCCAAGGTATTGGCGGTTTGCAGCCCAGGAAGGTCACAGGTCGTTGTGGGATTTCTTGAAATGCAGGTCTTCTTAAGACTGATTGGTCCCATAGTGATAGGGGTCCGCACAGTCGGCTGTTATACAGCAGCCATCTCTGGTTGCTGGAATCAGCTGCAGCTGTGTTTTCTTATTCTTCCTCATTGGATTCAGCTCCAGTGGTCGACTTATCTTCAACTTCCAGATCTAGGCCATTTATCCAGGAACCCAGCCAATCGGCACACATGCTACAATCAACCTTTGAACTGGTTCCAAAGAAGAGAAAGGACTCAAGTTTTGGACTCCTCCCTCCTTTCCTGTCTTCACAGACACTCTTCACACAAAGGATTCCTGCCGAATCCAAAATCAACACTGTTTGGGGTCCACAATTTTCAGTGTGGCTGCTGATTCTTGTTTTTGTTCCAGTTAATGGGTGACCTCAGAGAGATATTGTTATAGACGGTTCCTCATGGTGTGTGGGGACTTTCCGTCCTTAGGCGTGGGATGAATTTGGATGGGAACACTGTTACCCATTTGGGACCAGCGGGGTCCGTTAAAAGAAAGTGAAAACTTGGAGGCACATTTCAAAGAGGAACTATTTTTAGAATTTTATTGACCATCATATGAAGTGTGTGCTGTTGAGAATTAAAAATGCGGAACTTCATCCATAGTATATTGTCGTATGGTGTTGTTCGCACGGTATCCCTGGTTTGCTTCTGGGATATCCTAGATTAAAATTTCGTCGACCGGTTTCGATGATTGCTGCTTATCATCTTCTTCAGGACTATAATTTGAACTTGTCCCTATGAGATCAAGGGTGGGGAAGTGGCACTTGGGCCATACATCCCATCTGCCTAAGAGAAAAAGAGAGAAAAAAAGACCAAGAGTTGGTTTTTTTTCTTTTTTCTTGTGGTCACTGTAGTTAATTTCCTATAGTTTTAATCAAGAGTGATTGCTTTAGTTATTTAAAACATTAAATCATGTATAAGAGTTTTGCGATATTCGAACAGTTTATTGGCTACTTGGCTATATTAGACTCGTTTTAGTAATAATGCAAGTTTATTTACCTTTAAGGCACTTTCTGCCAGGTATGTCGAAGTTGTTCAACTGTGCAGCTTTTTTGTAGGGACTTACGCAAAAACCTGTAACACAGTAAAAGTGGGAAAGTGACTTTTAGACTGCTGGCATGCCGTGTTGGTACCGCTCCTAATTGGTGCATAGAGGACGATATACTAATGTGTGCCCGGTGATCCCTTCTTCACATTATTTAGAAAGGCTCGTAACGACTACGGTGTATATTCTATATGAGTTCCCTTCGTATATACGGCCCCCATTGTGTGCTACTGTTTACGTTCGGGAGGGGTGCAGTTCCATGCGGTGCGAGTAACGGGTGCGACCCTAATGGGAGGACCGACATAGGTCGTGGCTCACTATCGGTCGTTCACTGCTTATCCGATTACGAGAGAGATGGGCGAGGACCATCCCACTGTTTTGCAGTTCTCATTGGGTGAGGGGAAGGGGCTCAGTGGTGCGACTTGGCATGGACGTGTTATTCAGTCACAATGCCTCGTCTCTTATGTGAACGCCCATGCTTGATGGTTGTGAGCGTGCAGTTTTCTTAGGCGCTAGGCTCGATCACCGTACCTTATCTATTACAAAAAAACGCCTGGGGGAACATTGCTGCTCGTGGTTTGTAGGCGCTTAGTGCTATCGCAGTGTTCCATCCTTTAGAGGACGCCTGGGACATGTCTCTGCTCAAGAGTGGAGCATATCTGGTGTCACACAATGAAAGGGAACGGAGACTCACTGTGTTGCTTCAGCCGGCGGATGCTTGTGTCTGGCCGTGAAGTGCCGTAGATCGCGCTTGGTGTTTGCAATCGGTTGCCTGGCGACAGCGGCCCTTTTTCAGGAGTCCGTTGTCGCTGTCAATAAGATGTTTTTCTGTCGGCCATTTTGGAGTGGCATAATTTCTATTTCAGGAATAGGGTTGTAACGTTAGTTGAATCCGTTACAGGCTGGTGTATTTAGTAGCTAGCACTTAAGGGTGTTAAATGTTATTTGATCACCTGTTCCTCTTGTGCACATAACTCTATCCATAATGTTTTCACTGGTAAAGGAGATTATTACATATAATCTATTGTGCATCACATACAAAGTCGCAGTCATCATAGAACATTGATGGTAGTGATTCAATTCAACTTTTTTTTACACATGTATACGCCTTTTTCTTTAGTCGGTGGTGATTTTTGGGCTAAGTAGGCTCGGATGTTTTTGAAGATTAATTTCATAATATTGTTGTGATAGTCTGATTTTTAAAGGCATATACACCACATGACGGCGGAAGAGGTTCCACATGTGTAAAATATATACATTATCTTTGTTCAGAAGGTTTTAGCAAATCATGTCCATAAAGGGACTATATATATGGTGTTGGATCCTGTTGTTTTTTGTTTCTGGGTTCATTTCATAAGTGCCAGGTCGTTCCACTGGATTTCTTCATTTAGGCCATTTCTTACTGTGTTAAGTCTGAAGATCCAAAGTTGTTCTCGCTTCAGCAGGATTTTGCCGAAGTCTCCACCTCGTCTTGGTGGAATTAGTTTCTCGAGAATGGTCCAAGTAAAGTCCTCCTGTGTATGTCCTTTTTCAATGAAGTGGTTCACCAGAGGGGCTGTCAGTTTCTTTGTTCGAATACATGATTTGTGTTCAATAAGTCTTTTTTTCACTTCTCGTGTTGTCATACCCACATACCGGAGGGTACATGGGCACGTGATGAGGTAGACTACTCCTTTTGAATTGCAGTTGGTGAGACTTCGTTGTTGCCATGGTGTTTTCCACCCAATGTCAATGGATTTGCTCCTAGAGGTTTTTTCACACATGGAACAACCTCCACATGGCGTATGTCCCAATGGTTTACTAGTTCCCCAGATTGTGTTCTCTGCTTCTTCTTTGTTTGGTTCTTTCAGAGTGTGTACTAGGGCATCCCTTAGGTTTCTACGTCTTTTGATGGCAAAAGTTGGTAAGGCCATGGTGCTGGAGCCCGTATTGAGGATAGGCCAAAGTTTTTTTATTTCTCTTTTAATCGAATTGAACAGTGGAGAGTAACTTATTACTGCCGTTATTTGTTCTTTTTTTTCGTCCTTTTTGTGTTGTTGGAGCGTAATTTCCCTAGGTATATTTCTTGCCCGTTTGCATGTATCGTTAATAATTCTTTTTGGATAGCCTCTTTTCTTCAGTTGTTTTTTCAGGGCTCCTGATTGTACTTTGAAATCTTCTAGTCTTGTACATGTTCGTCGGTACCTTAAGAATTGTCCAAACGGGAGGTTGTCTCTCATGGCTCTCGGGTGATAGCTGTTGTATTGTAAGAGCGAATTTCTGTCGGTATCTTTTTTGTGTACTCGTGCTTGTAAATCATTTCCTTGACTAAAGATCTGAAGATCCAGGAAGTCTGTTTCTGTTCTGTGAGCTTCAATGGTGAACTTTAGATGATCATTACAATTGTTCAACCACTGATGGAATGCTTTTAGTTCTTCTTCCGTCCCTTGATATATCATCAGGACATCGTCGATATATCTTTTCCAAACCCTTATTTTTTCGTGATAAGGGTTTGTGTTTGCGTATATAAATTCTTTTTCAAAGTGTTCCACATACAGATTCGCTAGGCTGGGTGCAAATGTTGCACCCATAGCTGTTCCAGAGATCTGTTGATAAAAGGTGTTTTCCAGAATAAAGAAGTTTCTGGTTAATGCTATTTCAGCCAGTTCCGTGATGAAGCCCGCATGTCCTGGTGTTATACTTTGGTCACTGGTCAGAATTCTTCTTACCATTTCCACCGTCTCTTGCTGAGGAATGCTGGTATACAGGGCTTCAATGTCCATTGTCACCAGCCATTGATTAGTGCTGTCAAAGGTCAGGGTATTGAGCAGGTTTAGTATAGCCGTTGAATCTTTTACGTAGGATGTCATCTTGGGGATCCTCTCACGTAAAAATCTGTCCACATATTGGGATAAAGGTTCCAGTATTGAGTTAATCCCCGATACTATTGGTCTTCCAGGTATCGGTATTATCCCCTTGTGTATTTTTGGTAGTGCGTAGAATGCTGGTAGCCTCGGGTGTTTTGGTGTGAGGAAGGAAGCTTCCCTTTCATTGATATATTCATCATTTAATGCTTCTTCCACAATTGGTGCAATGAGTCTTTTTAAGGGTGCGGTGGGGTCACCGGGGAGGGCTCTATAACTGGTCTGATCTTGTACCAGAGTGTCGACCATCTTTTGGTAGTCATATAGGTCCATAAGAACTGTAGCCCCACCCTTATCTGCAGGTTTTATTATTAAAGTGTCATTGTTTGCCAATGTTTTTATGGCCTCTACTTCTGCTTTACTGCAATTCTTGTGTGTAAATTTTAGTTCTTTCTCCATCATCTCCACTTTTTTGAGGAGTGCTTGTTCAAAGGTATTGCACTCAGTGGTGTTACTTTCCGTTGGTGGGAAAAACTGTGATGCTGGGCGGAGATCTGTGTATTGCTCTGTTTCTGCTTCAACGGTATCTTGAAAGAATTGTTTTAGTCTTACTTTTCTGATCAGTTGTTTAATTTCGATTCGAATTTGGAAAGGATCATACTGAGCAGTCGGTACAAAAGAAAGTCCTTTCTCCAAAATGCTTCTTTCTGTTTCTGTGAGTGCATGGGATGATAAATTCATGACTAGGGAAAGTTCGGTTGTTGGAATCCTCTTCCGCGGCTGCGGGTTGTCATTGGGGAGAAGGGTTGCCAGCGCGGTCTCCCTCGTTGGTTCCCTTGAGGCTCCTCCAACAATTCAAGCATGAGCTCAGATGAAGATCTAAGGACTCAACGACAACATCCGATTACAGGAGGTCAGCCACGGAACAATCAGGGACAAGGACGTGGTACTAACAATGTACATTTTTTAGGTCAACAAGGGAACCAACGAGGGAGACCGCGCTGGCAACCCTTCTCCCCAATGACAACCCGCAGCCGCGGAAGAGGATTCCAACAACCGAACTTTCCCTAGTCATGAATTTATCATCCCATGCACTCACAGAAACACAAAGAAGCATTTTGGAGAAAGGACTTTCTTTTGTACCGACTGCTCAGTTTGATCCTTTCCAAACTCGAATCGAAATTAAACAACTGATCAGAAAAGTAAGACTAAAACAATTCTTTCAAGATACCGTTGAAGCAGAAACAGAGCAATACACAGATCTCCGCCCAGCATCACAGTTTTTCCCACCAACGGAAAGTAACACCACTGAGTGCAATACCTTTGAACAAGCACTCCTCAAAAAAGTGGAGATGATGGAGAAAGAACTAAAATTTACACACAAGAATTGCAGTAAAGCAGAAGTAGAGGCCATAAAAACATTGGCAAACAATGACACTTTAATAATAAAACCTGCAGATAAGGGTGGGGCTACGGTTCTTATGGACCTATATGACTACCAAAAGATGGTCGACACTCTGGTACAAGATCAGACCAGTTGTAGAGCCCTCCCCGGTGACCCCACCGCACCCTTAAAAAGACTCATTGCACCAATTGTGGAAGAAGCATTAAATGATGAATATATCAATGAAAGGGAAGCTTCCTTCCTCACACCAAAACACCCGAGGCTACCAGCATTCTACGCACTACCAAAAATACACAAGGGGATAATACCGATACCTGGAAGACCAATAGTATCGGGGATTAACTCAATACTGGAACCTTCATCCCAATATGTGGACAGATTTTTACGTGAGAGGATCCCCAAGATGACATCCTACGTAAAAGATTCAACGGCTATACTAAACCTGCTCAATACCCTGACCTTTGACAGCACTAATCAATGGCTGGTGACAATGGACATTGAAGCCCTGTATACCAGCATTCCTCAGCAGGAGACGGTGGAAATGGTAAGAAGAATTCTGACCAGTGACCAAAGTATAACACCAGGACATGCGGGCTTCATCACGGAACTGGCTGAAATAGCATTAACCAGAAACTTCTTTATTCTGGAAAACACCTTTTATCAACAGATCTCTGGAACAGCTATGGGTGCAACATTTGCACCCAGCCTAGCGAATCTGTATGTGGAACACTTTGAAAAAGAATTTATATACGCAAACACAAACCCTTATCACGAAAAAATAAGGGTTTGGAAAAGATATATCGACGATGTCCTGATGATATATCAAGGGACGGAAGAAGAACTAAAAGCATTCCATCAGTGGTTGAACAATTGTAATGATCATCTAAAGTTCACCATTGAAGCTCACAGAACAGAAACACACTTCCTGGATCTTCAGATCTTTAGTCAAGGAAATGATTTACAAGCACGAGTACACAAAAAAGATACCGACAGAAATTCGCTCTTACAATACAACAGCTATCACCCGAGAGCCATGAGAGACAACCTCCCATTTGGACAATTCTTAAGGTACCGACGAACATGTACAAGACTAGAAGATTTCAAAGTACAATCAGGAGCCCTGAAAAAACAACTGAAGAAAAGAGGCTATCCAAAAAGAATTATTAACGATACATGCAAACGGGCAAGAAATATACCTAGGGAAATTACGCTCCAACAACACAAAAAGGACGAAAAAAAAGAACAAATAACGGCAGTAATAAGTTACTCTCCACTGTTCAATTCGATTAAAAGAGAAATAAAAAAACTTTGGCCTATCCTCAATACGGGCTCCAGCACCATGGCCTTACCAACTTTTGCCATCAAAAGATGTAGAAACCTAAGGGATGCCCTAGTACACACTCTGAAAAAACCAAACAAAGAAGAAGCAGAGAACACAATCTGGGGAACTAGTAAACCATTGGGACATACGCCATGTGGAGGTTGTTCCATGTGTGAAAAAACCTCTAGGAGCAAATCCATTGACATTGGGTGGAAAACACCATGGCAACAACGAAGTCTCACCAACTGCAATTCAAAAGGAGTAGTCTACCTCATCACGTGCCCATGTACCCTCCGGTATGTGGGTATGACAACACGAGAAGTGAAAAAAAGACTTATTGAACACAAATCATGTATTCGAACAAAGAAACTGACAGCCCCTCTGGTGAACCACTTCATTGAAAAAGGACATACACAGGAGGACTTTACTTGGACCATTCTCGAGAAACTAATTCCACCAAGACGAGGTGGAGACTTCGGCAAAATCCTGCTGAAGCGAGAACAACTTTGGATCTTCAGACTTAACACAGTAAGAAATGGCCTAAATGAAGACATCCAGTGGAACGACCTGGCACTTATGAAATGAACCCAGAAACAAAAAACAACAGGATCCAACACCATATATATAGTCCCTTTATGGACATGATTTGCTAAAACCTTCTGAACAAAGATAATGTATATATTTTATACATGTGGAACCTCTTCCGCCGTCATGTGGTGTATATGCCTTTAAAAATCAGACTATCACAACAATATTATGAAATTAATCTTCAAAAACATCCGAGCCTACTTAGCCCAAAAATCACCACCGACTAAAGAAAAAGGCGTATACATGTGTAAAAAAAAGTTGAATTGAATCACTACCATCAATGTTCTATGATGACTGCGACTTTGTATGTGATGCACAATAGATTATATGTAATAATCTCCTTTACCAGTGAAAACATTATGGATAGAGTTATGTGCACAAGAGGAACAGGTGATCAAATAACATTTAACACCCTTAAGTGCTAGCTACTAAATACACCAGCCTGTAACGGATTCAACTAACGTTACAACCCTATTCCTGAAATAGAAATTATGCCACTCCAAAATGGCCGACAGAAAAACATCTTATTGACAGCGACAACGGACTCCTGAAAAAGGGCCGCTGTCACCAGGCAACCGATTGCAAACACCAAGCGCGATCTACGGCACTTCACGGCCAGACACAAGCATCCGCCGGCTGAAGCAACACAGTGAGTCTCCGTTCCCTTTCATTGTGTGACACCAGATATGCTCCACTCTTGAGCAGAGACATGTCCCAGGCGTCCTCTAAAGGATGGAACACTGCGATAGCACTAAGCGCCTACAAACCACGAGCAGCAATGTTCCCCCAGGCGTTTTTTTGTAATAGATAAGGTACGGTGATCGAGCCTAGCGCCTAAGAAAACTGCACGCTCACAACCATCAAGCATGGGCGTTCACATAAGAGACGAGGCATTGTGACTGAATAACACGTCCATGCCAAGTCGCACCACTGAGCCCCTTCCCCTCACCCAATGAGAACTGCAAAACAGTGGGATGGTCCTCGCCCATCTCTCTCGTAATCGGATAAGCAGTGAACGACCGATAGTGAGCCACGACCTATGTCGGTCCTCCCATTAGGGTCGCACCCGTTACTCGCACCGCATGGAACTGCACCCCTCCCGAACGTAAACAGTAGCACACAATGGGGGCCGTATATACGAAGGGAACTCATATAGAATATACACCGTAGTCGTTACGAGCCTTTCTAAATAATGTGAAGAAGGGATCACCGGGCACACATTAGTATATCGTCCTCTATGCACCAATTAGGAGCGGTACCAACACGGCATGCCAGCAGTCTAAAAGTCACTTTCCCACTTTTACTGTGTTACAGGTTTTTGCGTAAGTCCCTACAAAAAAGCTGCACAGTTGAACAACTTCGACATACCTGGCAGAAAGTGCCTTAAAGGTAAATAAACTTGCATTATTACTAAAACGAGTCTAATATAGCCAAGTAGCCAATAAACTGTTCGAATATCGCAAAACTCTTATACATGATTTAATGTTTTAAATAACTAAAGCAATCACTCTTGATTAAAACTATAGGAAATTAACTACAGTGACCACAAGAAAAAAGAAAAAAAACCAACTCTTGGTCTTTTTTTCTCTCTTTTTCTCTTAGGCAGATGGGATGTATGGCCCAAGTGCCACTTCCCCACCCTTGATCTCATAGGGACAAGTTCAAATTATAGTCCTGAAGAAGATGATAAGCAGCAATCATCGAAACCGGTCGACGAAATTTTAATCTAGGATATCCCAGAAGCAAACCAGGGATACCGTGCGAACAACACCATACGACAATATACTATGGATGAAGTTCCGCATTTTTAATTCTCAACAGCACACACTTCATATGATGGTCAATAAAATTCTAAAAATAGTTCCTCTTTGAAATGTGCCTCCAAGTTTTCACTTTCTTTTAACGGACCCCGCTGGTCCCAAATGGGTAACAGTGTTCCCATCCAAATTCATCCCACGCCTAAGGACGGAAAGTCCCCACACACCATGAGGAACCGTCTATAACAATATCTCTCTGAGGTCACCCATTAACTGGAACAAAAACAAGAATCAGCAGCCACACTGAAAATTGTGGACCCCAAACAGTGTTTATGTGTGTTAAAAATAGTGTCTGAAGCAACACTTTGGGTGAAACTTGAAAGTATAATCACACGTTTCCCTGATTGTGATCTAGAATCCAAAATCAAATCAGGTCCTCTCCCTCACAGGACGGCAGAAGAAGGACCAAGAAAGTACAAGAACACTAAAAATGGTGAAAAAAGAATACAGCCACCATTCAAAATGAAAAGTGACATTTCTGTGCGTTACTGCCGCTGGGTTGACAGCTTGCAAGTAAAAATCACATAAGTCGGTAGAACACATCCTCTGCCACCAACCATCAAGGTATGCTTGTCACTGTAACAGAAATGTTACAGAACCAGTGAAAAAGGGGATACTACGAAACCCGTCAGCAGTCCACGTAAGGTGGGGTGTGCTGATCTCACAATGGGAATTGTAGAAAGGATAAAAAGTATCCTTTTACCATTGGGAACATTAGTTCACACAAGGTAAATCGGAAAAGGGAAGCTCAAGAAAAGTGCTTTGTTCTGCAATAATAAAAAGTAGATGCCCAAAAGGTTATAGGAAGGTATGGTTCCAAAAATAGAGAGTCACAAAAATGACTTCCATGGAAAGAGTACAAGAAAGGGTGGGTGGGGAAAAAGATTTCCACTGACTCAGGAACAAGTCCAGCCAAAAGTGCTGGGGGTCTCACAGGTGAGGGAGATTTAGCATACATATGAAAATGTAACCTAACCCTCCGCTCCTGGAATTGCGCAGCATGGCGGAATTCCAGAGTCCTAGCAGAGCCGTTACAATGCACATGAAATGTTCCAGCTGTTTGGCCAGCCTGACATACTTGCAGTGATGAACAGCTGGATCCCGGCCTTGCAGAGGAAATGCAAAGATGCAATCTCGACAACCGAAAACATGGAATGTACCTCAAGAAAGACCCACCAGTCTTACGGAGGAAGACACCTTGCAGAGGTCTTCCCTGTCGATTAGAAGGTCAAGGTTTGTGATGCTGTGGTATTGACTGCGCCAATGCTGGTTTCTGCAGCAGTCATCTGACATCCCTCAGTCAACGGCATCTTCTTTGAATCTCTCCAGCGTCAATGGTTGACTTTGTTCCTGGGTCCAGTTTGTCTCCTTATAGCCATTAAATAGACTGGGTGCGACGGCAACACTCCCAATAAGGACACTTTTTCAACATTCGAACTTGGGGGTGGCTATCCAATAGTGGACCGCTAGCCTCTGAGAATGTGCCCAGCAACATCCAAGCACCTGGAGGAATGTATATTTGTGGCAGTAACACACACGCATGCACACATATCCCCCTGCCCCCAGCAGCATGAAGAAAGGAGGCGCTACAGTGTTGCTTTTTAAAAATGTGTTAAACTATTCCAACTGGAGGTGGTTTGTTGTTAATATTAAACTTTGTCAAAATATTTCACTTATGCAATGAATTGAGAAGCTGTGAAGATTGAAGAAACTGTTTTTGATGAAGCAAAACTAAAACATGTCCTTGATAAAAGGTTACTGAATTCAGCCATTTGTGTGTGTAACTTGCAGGCTTAAGTGCAAGGCTGTTTAACAAAGGTAGCGGGCGCCCCTCTCTCGCAGATTGGAATTGCCATTGTATTTCGGTGCTGGACTGCCCCTGGGCAGGACAGGACAAAGACTGATATGCAAATGGATATTTCCCATCTGTGAAAGGCACAGTGAGTAAAAGCAGTGGCTGCGAACTCTCAAGTGGTTAATAACCACTGAACAGGTTATCATGTCTGTTCTTGCGAGAGAGGGGCGCCCGCTACCTTTCTAAAACTATTTGTTAAGGAACCTGGGATTGGTAACCCTAGGTCTCCTGGGGGCAACCAGACGTGGTCTCCCTCTCACTGTGATTAGAGAGGCATCAGCTTCACCTCACTGATGATCCCCAACAAGGGTGAAACACGTGTATGGGGTTGCTGGTGGTACTCTCGTTCAGATTGGAATTGCCATTGTATTTCGGTGCTGGACTGCCCCTGGGCAGGACAAAGACTGATATGCAAATGGATATTTCCCATCTGTGAAAGGCACAGTGAGTAAAAGCAGTGGCTGCGAACTCTCAAGTGGTTAATAACCACTGAACAGGTTATCATGTCTGTTCTTGCGAGAGAGGGGCGCCCGCTACCTTTCTAAAATTAAGTGCAAGGCTGTATAGAAAGTTTACTGGCTTCCTACAGTCATAGAAAAGAGCTCTCCAAACCTCCCTAGATGCACCACCTCAGAGATTGAAGTGTGGACCTGTTCTGTTTTGTTTCAGCAATTTACAGTGTGGTTAGTACTGCTACATACATGTTCCTTATACATGGCCTTTACAGTGATGTTCCTCTGAATAGTCCCATCTCCTTTACTTCTTCTCTGAGTTGGAAATGGAAAATCAGCTTGCATCAACGTAAGAAAAGCTGCTTGCCGGACTGAAGTAGAAAACTCTCATATTCAAATAGAAGTATTTTGCCAAGTGTCTGTCGGCATCCCTGTGAAGAGACCACTGATGCACCCCAGAATATTTACCAATGGTTGGGGTTGAGTCTCCTGGTTGTCCTAGGACTCTCTACATGGTAGTAACAGGGAATTTCATATGCAAATGTGTTGTGCATCTGCAGACCTTGCTCTCCATTTAAGGTAACATTTCTAGAACTGACATGATGTGTGTAACAGAAAAGAGCCTTATGTATGATAAATAAAATAAATATCTCCTATGAGAAAACATGACCGAATTCTAGTTTCTGCACTTGCTATATTTCTTGAGTCATTCATACCTGATCCACCACATAATTCTGTGCGTGTGTTAGAAAAGGTTTTGATGTTTTGAAGCTGGGGTTTATATTAAGTTTTGCACTAAGTTATTTCATCTCTTTTGCCGACAGCTGAGCATTCTAACAGTGTACATGGAGTTGCAGTAAATTGGAAAAATGGAGCTGTCCAACCTGCAGAAGTTCTAATAAATGGAGGAACGCGTGTACGGCTTCTACGGAATGGCATAATCAGGTCTGTGATATCTTTCTACAACACTGAGTCAAACGATTTTCCCTAATTTCAGCAGGGTCAACATACAGTTATCAAGTTCACTTGGGCAGTGAAACGGTCAATGGACTGTGGCACACCTTCAATATTTGAAATTCTTTTGTAATGGGGCATTTTGTTTTAAATCGTTCCATTAAAACAATCTGTTATGAATGAAAGAATTTCTTTTTGCTGCTTTCCTCCCATAGAACTTTATATGGGAAACCCTTTCTTTTTTCTGTTTGACTACTGACCCACATTTTTGGAGGCAAGTAAAGCCCTCCGCTTTACTTCCTTTGCTTTGTGCTAAATTTCAGGGGAAGGCTGACCAGTCCCTAAGACTGGCGGTACTGGGAGACTGGCTCTCTTAGTGGATTGCTTGTATTTTTAAAGCAGCACACATCACCTTTAAGTGAATTGTGCTTAGAATACTTAGTATTCTTATGAATTTTTCTTTTGTGACTGTGGTTACAAATGAAATGTGTCCAGCATGGGCTGGTGGCATCGGGTATTTTTCTGCCATGTTTTTCACTTTAAACTCCTGCACTTTTGCAAATGCCATGAAGTGTTTCTTATTCTCTAAAATTACAGTGCCACTATATTTTTACCTTCCCTTTGGCCATATTGTCTTTTGACCTTCTTCCTGTCCTCTCGGGTCCGTAATTACCACATATGAAAAGCCCATTTTCAAACAAAGCCTCTGCTTTCCTGGGCAACGTGGCTGTGTGTGTGTGTGTGTGTGTGTTTGGGTGTGTTTGGGTGTGTGTGGGGGGGGGAAAGGGGTTAGGACTGGGTGGTCTGTGAAGTATATTCCCTGACGCTTTTCTGCTATCAAAGTTATATTTGATTTTGGGCTCTTTGTCTAGACATTAGAAGGCTTAGTACTGTGCTAGGCCACTAGGGATAGTATTACTGGCACGCCCTAGTTCGACGCCCCTTTTCGAGTTACCACTAGATGTCGGCCTATGCACACCATTTGAATCTAAGCAGATACAAGCATCAGAAATACGATTACGGTGAGTAATGTATCCCATATCATGAAGCGAATAGGCCACTCAATAACAGCCCACCACACATGGTCACAAATCCATGCTTTTATATGAAGCTTTTTAGATACGTTAACACGTTGATAAACATTTCCATTTGCATTGGTTATAGGTAAGAAAATGAAACGTGTTTAAAAATAGAAAATGAAGCACATTTCAAACCAACCAGCAAAATATAAATTCATCTGTGTATTTTGTTGGAGTGAAGGAGAATAGAACATACAATTCCACATTGATAGATGTCTCTTGGTCCTGGAATAACCTTAACTGACTTTCATTGACAATGTGTGTAACACAGCATGAAACCTTTATTTGCTTTCCCACCTTACACCCTGTTTGCTATCAACAGATTGGGGGTGAAATTAGGAGATACCCTCGTAATCACTTTAGTTTTGTTTTTTTCATAAAAGCAAAGGTGTTTTAGATAAAGCTTCAACTCCCATTTACCCCTCGACCTTTAGCCAAGGCTGGGTCAGTATGAGATTAGAGATAATGGACTCTCTTGCATAGCAGAACAAATCCCATAACCAAGTTTGATTTAGTCAACTACCTTGATCTCCGGGTGCCTCAGAGATAGAGGTGCAGTTATGCCTTTTTGAGTAGGTTTGACCGTGCCAAATTACCCCTGCAAGAGATTCCAGTTGCTTTGGTCCCTATTGTTAAGGAGAATTCTCAGAAATGTGCTAATTCCCTTCTACGTTAGAGATCCCCAGCTCTTTTGCTGGACTTTAGGACTTTTAATTTGTAACCTGGAGAGAGTAAGACCTTTTTCTCACTCTGTCGTGTATTTTTTCTGTGATTTGGACTCTGTTTCTTTTGACTTTGAAGTCTGACAACTCCATAGGCGTCATCTTTACATTGTGGCACACAGCACCCTCAGTGCAGTGACACAGGGAAGTCTTTAAGATTTCCCAAAGGTTTAAATACCTTCTCTTGGATAACTACTGTTTCCAAGAGCAGTGAAGTGAAATTGACTGTACTTGCATTTGTAGCTTTCTAGACCCAGAACACACTATTTTACAATAGGATGCTGGAGGGGTTACTTAGTATCCCCTTTGTCTAGTTTCTCATGTAACATTTTCATGTTACCCTTTCTACAATTAATGGCTGTTGGCAGTGGGTTACTTTTTATTACTATTGTGTGTTTTTAGCGCGGGCTGCGTTCGCAGCTGCAGAAAGGCACCCATGGGTCCCCATTTTGTCAAAATGGCCCGGTCTTATTTTTTCGCCATTTCTTGTTGTAAAGGTCCTTCTTGAGATTTATTCTGTGCGACAAACCAGTTTGGTCCCTTTGTTCGTTTTGTCTTTGGCGGGATTCACTGGTAAAGCCCGCCTCTGGCTCCAGCGTATCTGGCAGGGGCAGGAAGTGAGGGAGGTGCCCGAAAATGCCAGTGCTTAATCCCCTTGGTTACAGGAATGCACCGAAAGGTGATTGGCCGGCTGGCTGTCCTTGGAGGACAGCCACTCTGCTGTGTGATTGACAACTATGGGAGAAACCTGCATAAAAGGCGAGGCTTTCGACCACTGGACGAAGGAATCCGAAGTAGAACTTGGAAGAGACGCCTGCTCCAACTCCTGGACCGTTGGCTTGCCTGTTGAATCCCAGCTGCAGTGCTGAAGCTCTGAATTCGCCTCAACTACAGAAGCCCTGCAAAGGACGACTTCTCCCCTTGGGTTGGTGGAACCAATCGACCCCAAGATAAGCTCATCTGGACATCCTGTCACGGCTCGCGCCCTTCGCTCCCATTCCCACCACTTGGGGGCATGATTTGGGGTTTATCCCCTACTGGACTTTCCCTCCGAACCTTATGCTACAGTGCTGTGATGAATTGGGAGCGCTAAAACCTTATTTTCCAAGTTACTTCCCTTCCGGATCCATTCCAGGTTTTTGGCAGCCAGCATGCTACGTTAATCTAATGACTATGCTTCCCAGAATGCCCGGCTCTCTGCCTCACCTCCTCCCTTGCAGGACAAGGTTGGGTGGAGGATAGGCAACACCTGTGGCTGCAGGTGCAGCAGGCGGCACACCTGAGGGGTGTGCTCGTTAAGGAGCTTTAAAAGCCTCCATTTACTTCAGTCCAGCGCTGGTCATTGTTGCAGTGTTCCTGTTGTGACTGGTCCCTTGTTCCTGGTTCCTAGTGTTTGTGCCTGGTTCCTAGTTCCTGTTTCTTGTTCCTCTGCCCTGGATTTCTAATTTATGTGCTTAATTGATTTCTGCTTCCTAGATTTCCCTTTCTGTCTTCCTCTGTCTGCAGGCAGCCTTTCTCAGTGCTTTCCCCTTTGATGCAGCCCAATTTGCCTGTTCTCTTTTTCTTTGATGCTGTCCTTTGCTACTGAAAAGGTTGATGCCTTAGTCTTTCCCTTTATACATTTAGCTTCCTGCCTTTATTCCTTGGAGGGGTGGGAGAAGTTTGCCTTTTGTAATATCGTTTTTCCTGCTCCTTATTTTCTATTGGAATCCATTCCATGTTTTCCCTTGCACTTCTGCATTTATTTCCATTGATTATTAGGTGTGGTGTACTGTTGTAGCTAGCTCCTGTGTGAATGCCTTTGTTTTCCTCACTATTCTATAATCACAATTCTTACTTGCCCCTTGTCTTGAGTCTTATGTATTTAGTTATCCTCCACCCATTGCTGTTATAGCCTTCTGGGTCCCTGTTTGATCAACAGGGCTCGTGGGCTCACTGACATTCTAGTGGTATTTCCAGTCCTCGTGAGTACTGTTTTAAGTTCTTTATTTCAATATCATCAAGAGTGTCAGCTCACAGATCCTGTCCTTGCTTGCCCTCTACGTGGGTTTAGCGCTGGCAGTATCTGTAATAGCAAAGTGGGTAAGGAGTTTGCCGACTTTCCTTTCAGTCATAAGGAGGTTCTAAGTGCTTACCCCACATCCCTTTTCATATATTTGTATTATTGTTTCACTCAATATGTACTCCTGGGTTTAGTATAAATGAGTTTTGGTTCTTGTGTGCACGTAGTTTGATTCTAGGTTATTCACTGTGCTATTTTGTGCACATTTCCCTTGCCATATTCGCTGCCTTTGCACTCACCTGATTAATCCTGACACATCCTCTCAGAGCTGGCTGTACTTCCATTGTTGCTGCAGGAACCGATTGCCAGGGAGAGGAACACCAGAATCGAGTGAGTGTCTTTAAGTCAGATCCGTGCTCCTGGAAGATCCTCCGGACTCCCTTGAAGCAGGACTGGCCAAGCCTGAGCCACCTCAACGAGTGCTGGACACCAGATGCAAGAAAAGGCCATAGTGGTATATGCAAACGGCAATGGTGCTTTTTGCGACAGGCGCGAGAAGCTGAAACTTCGAAGTACCGCTGATCTGAAGTTTGCCCATTGCTGCCGCCGACCTTCCATTCGTAATGCAGGAGTCCCCAGACGTCCTCCCTCTTGTCCCCACGACTGAGGCCCAAGAACATAGGATCTGCAGACCTACACTGGAACATAAGCCCGCTGGAACCAATTTCTTCAAACAAAAGGTACTGTAAAACTGAGGGGACTTAGCTCTTGCTATGTAGCCTTGCTAGCTCTCAGTTGAGACTTGGCTTGGTTGCTTTTGCAGAGTTGCTTGCAGCTCTGCCCCTCGCAGGCCTCCCAGCTTGTGGCCCTACAGTGATTTCTATTTTCTACAAAGACTTCTAAAACATCGTGTAAGACTTTTTACCTACCCACAAGAAGTGCTTCAGCTTGCCTAGACTTTTGCTTCGTTAACATTGGCTGTCCTGGCTCCCTGAAAGACTTGTCTTACCTCTGGCTTTGTGTTTTACTTTTCCCCCAGGAAAGGGTTCATTTACTTTGCATTGGAGGGTTCAAAAAGTACTTACCTGCTTAGGAATATTTGTTAACCTTAGTTGTATTCCCTAAAGAAATGTCTTTCCCGCCAAACTTAGTATTGCTCTAAATGTACCAGTGATATTTCAATGTCCACAGTGTCCTAGTAATTTAAGTCACCTTAGGGTGTAGGAGGCATCTGTGTGCCATCCTCAAAGGGCATTTACTGAAACTGAGTGTGTATTTTGAAGTATATTTTTGTGTTACATATATTTGCTCCACTCTGAAGAAGGCTTATTGAACTGACTGTTAAATTAATAAATCATTGTTTAATCAAGAAACCTTGAGTGTAAGTGTTTTTTTGCATACTTGTCACTGTGAATCTCTGTTTAAAAACCCTACAGCTCACATTTACCCCTCTTGAGATTAGCCTGGCTGCTCAGCCACACTACCAACCTGTGTAGTACAGACTTATACCAAAGGGTAGGTTAACTGTTGCCCGGAGGACAAGGTTGGTGTAGTCTCCCAAAGGGTACTGCATACAATCTTGCCTAACACCTATTAATACTCACTTGATGCAGGCTAGAAGGCAATTTCGAGCTTCACTCAGCAGCTCCCCCCACCATCCAGCCCTGGATTCTTTTGGACACTAAGCTGCTTGGAACTCAGTCGTGCTGTCAGCTACCCAGATATCGCCTTCTCTCACAGTCCCAGTTCAAAGCCCCAGCGAGGTTTGGAAAGACGCCTTATGCAGGAACAGCACAGCTACCAAATGACAGCCCTGCTTTCTCACTTGATGACATCTTTCAGACACCAACAGCCCCAGGCCTTGCTCCAAATGAGAGCTTGTTAAATCTCAGCCCAGTTTTTTTAAAGTCTCAGCCTGCCAACACCCATTAGCTCTGGATTCCATCAAAAAGACCCATGGAAAAAGCCCAGCCTTCCAGCTCACAGCCCATTATAAACCTTTCTCCAGAATCCAGCCCTTTCTCCTATATCACATATGGAGCCTTCACGTTTTAACCACCTATCTGGCGATGTCACTTCCTTCACTCCAACCCCCAACTTCAACACTTGACAGAGCCTTTGGGAATATTGCAGTGCTTTTTAGCACCCATCTTCACCTTTTAATGTCTGCTTTTATTTTCTGAATATAACCCTCACAAGAAAAGCTGTTTTGTACATGCATATTATAATGTTAACGTCTGCAGGCTGCACATCTAATCCCTACATCAGCTTTTTGGTTCAAAATCACCCCATCTCAGTTCTTAACGCTATAATCACTCCCTGTGAGAAAGGATAAGCTGGGGTTAGATCCCTGGCGTTAGTGGCGCTGGATTTGACTGCTGTCACATATTAAGGTGATGCCTGGGTGTAGACTCACGCAATCACTGCTGGACACATATGATCACCATGAGCCGAGACCTTTCGCCGAAGCCCTGCTGGGCACTCCAGAAGCTACTCGGCTACTAAATCAAGCACCCGCCTCCCCCCCCATCCTGCACTTCTCTGCCTTGATAAAGACCCATGGTCGAAACATGTGTTGGCTTTTTCTCGTCATACAAATGTACCAATACATGCTTGCAAGACCCGGGCAACTAATTTCCCTCTAAATGACCAATAAAAACAAGCAACAAGAAAACGTATTCGTCCAGCAGTGATTGCGTGAGCCTACACCCAGGCATCACCTTAATATGCGACAACAGTCAAATCCACCAGCACTAATGCCAGGGATCCAACCCCAGCTTATCTTTGTCACGAACATCGGGACTTCAGGAGCTCTGTCCCTCAGGAACCATGGAACGGTTGCAGGAAGAGCACTACAATATTGATTCACCAAGCAGATCAGCACAGGGCTCCTACCTTTCTCACAAGCTCCTACCTTCCCTGGACTTTACACCCTGTGAGAAACTTGAGGGCATTCTTACTCCTATTCCCCATGGATCCTCTGTGCAGGTGGCCAGGGAAAGGCCATCGCTCTTGGATCCCGACCCTGGTGGTGGACAAGCGAGGAAGGATCACCTGGGTGGAGGGTCTTTGGGGACTGGAAGTGGGATGCCCTTGGGAGAGACATGGTATCCCCCTTTTCCTACTACTGACCCGCCCAACCCTTGCCCCCGTCTTCATGGGGTATTATGAGTCAACTCCCCTGACTTCCACATTTATGACTACTAACAGTACTGGGACGAAGAAGAGGCAGTCGGGAGTAATGAAAACTAGGTGTTTTACCACTCTGGTACTGGGACGAGGAAGAGGCCTGCTGAGTAGTAGTAGTAGAGGTCAGGCATGTCTCCTTAATGATTGCCAGGCAGGGCTAGTTGTACCTTTGCATCTGCAGCCTCTTAAAGGGCTACAGGTGTATAAAAGCCCAATCAAGTAATGTCAGGAGAGAAGCACTGGCGGTGAAGTTGGAGCAGCAGCAGAGAGTACAAGAGAAGCAGCGGGGAGTACGTGTGGAGCATGCCAACGGTACAGGGGAGAGCAGTCTGGGAGCTGGGTCTCTGTTGAGCCGAATGAACATTGAAAGGGAAGCCGTGCAGGGAGGCTGCCCCTTTTCCGGGTGTTCGAAGTGCTCGGTCTCCTGGGGACAGAAGCTGACCCAGGAGTGCCTGAGGGGCAGGAAGTGGATCCCTGAGTCATAGAACAGAAGGCCGGGAGATCTGCGCTGTGGGGAACTTGCAACGAAGCAACCAGTGAGTTTCTATGAAAGCTTAAAACTGTTATGCAAGTGTTTGATCTTGCGTGCAAGGTTATTTTGTATCAGTCGTCGTGTGAATGATGACCTGTTTTTGAAGGTCTCCGATCTGAATCCCTGCTAACCAGCGTACAATGGAACTTGTTAACCATTGAACAATTGAGCATACTTTGTTACGGAGTGGTCGCGTGTACGTGAAAACCCATTTTCGCAAGCCTCTGAGAGCTGGGCATGTTTAAAGGCAGACTACAAAGGCATATTACAAAGAAATTGATTGAATATAACAACGTGATTTAAATGAAAACCTTTGACAAATATTGAATCCCAAACCGAATGCAAAGCTTAACAAATATATCTTCATACTTATTAAATACGGCACTGAAAGAACAAACTGTTACCTATGAAAATTGAAAGGAATGAAGCTTTACAATTTAAATAAACCCACTGTGTGCCAAGCTCAATGCAAGTGAAGTTCATATATGTTGAATCTACAAATCAATCAAACTTTTAATTAAAGAAACCAACCCATATGCAACCTTAAAGTGAATAGAAGTTTTACAGTGCAAGTGAACCCAATGTATATTGGACTCCAAAGTGAATGGAACTTTGGAGATGAACTTTAACAAATCAACCCAAACAAACTGCAATTTTCAGTCAAGACATTTTGTTGTACAAAGACTAACCATATGCAGATGTTGCAAGTGTGGCGCAGACCTTTTAAGTAAACTGGGAAACACCATTATATCAATATATCATTGAAAGTACATCTTGGGGGAAGGGAACTCTGAGGTTTGAACTACTTATGGACTTGGGGGCAGAGCCTCAGGATATGTTGTGTTTTTAACTGTTTTGGGACTTGGGAAGGAAACCCTGAGTACTGGTTAATTCTAGATCATCCTGAACTTAAGGCAATCTTGAGACTTGTGTTGGATCTTCTTTATACTTGAGGAAGGGAGCTGAAAGAAAGCTGTGAGCTGGATAGAGATCCGAACTGTGTGCGTTTAACAATGTTTTGTCGGTTGCTGACATCCTTACACATTGTATAGATTAGTTGTGATAGATTAGTTCTGAGGGCATGTATAGATTTCGGACACAGACAGATTCCTAAATTGAACTCTTGGACTTTGACTTTCTTTAGATTTTGGTTTGATAGGGAAATCCCACCATAGTACATGGCAAGATGGTCCTTTTTTCCATCCTGACTTTTAGGTTAATAAAGTTGTATTGTTAATTCAGAATCTGTTGTCTGTCTTACTCCAAGATGCCTTCACACCCCCTCTTTAGTAATTCATGTTAGTGATTCATGTTAATAACCCATATAATACACCACAGATAACACAGCATATGCTCCCAATTAGTATTTGTCGAAATCATTGGCACACAACCTCCCTATGGGTTCCAGCCCACATCCATGTCTCAGTGTCTGTTGCTGGGCAGAATTCTTGGCCAGTGGCTGACCATGATTGGACAGCCCCAGCCAATTTGATTGATGCAGATCCTTGCCATTGGTATTCCTGCTAGCGACTCCAGGCCAAATATTTAGGATAACTATTTTGCAGCCAAGGCCCCTAAAAAAGTGCAGCTCGCGGAAGACCCAGGGACGACTGGTGCAGCTGACTAGCATTGCCCCCAGTCAAGTCCCGGTGAAGCTCTGTCCTGATCTCAAGAAGGCCTTCGTCGGTGCTTCAACCTCTGGACTGGTGGGAACAACCAGTCTCGACCCCCTTCTCGAAGATCCGTGCCTGGTGAGCTTTCTGAAGTGTCAATGGACCACCCTGTGGAATGACCAGCTCTCTCCTGGGCTACTTATCTGCAGCCTTTGCAGTTCTGAGTGCAACCTTGGAACTTGGAGGACCTTCAACTCATACAACACGCCTGCTCCTGCATTTTCTGCCTTCTTGCATCAATGGAAGCCGTGCAGGGCCTGCTCCTTTGTTTGTCCCTGGAAGATTGAATTTCACCTCCTGATCATGGTGACTCCTGTTGCAATCCATCTTTACATCCTAGAGGTGTCCCGAGGTTGCCTTTAGAAATCTTCATTTTGTTTCTTCGTTTGGGTGTTCTGCTGGAAGGTACTGAGATCTAAGCGCTGCGACTGACAAAAAGTAAGTCCTGCATCCAAAAGTGATCTATGCACCCACGACCCTTGGTCTCCCTTGTCGGGCCAAGGATTACGGAATCTCAGCAGTGGTTTCTGCAGAATTCGAAGTCAGGGGGAGGCATGTAGGGGGGGGGGTAAATTAACATGCCTGTCCCCACCTTGTTTTCCATAGGGTTTCATGGGCATAAAGTCCTGTCTCAAGTCACTCTTTCCTGACTTCGATCAGTGTCTGGTCAATGATCCCTTCTTAGGCCTATCCTAGTGGCTGAGATTGAGTGAGTTTACTTGACTAAACTTTACTTACCTTTTTGACTTTTGTATCATAACCACTGGCATCATCGGCTCTCTTAGTAAACCTACCTGAAAAGTATAACTTTGTAACTGATGATTGTAGGGCGCTAGGCTCCAAACCATTTTGGGGCTGAACTCACTAAGCATTGGGGAAACCGTTCTGTGGTTATTCTTGTTAGCGAGTTTTACTAACGTCCACCTATGGTAGGACTGAAGAAGACTCACTCTTAGGAATACAGGGCTCCAACTCTTAGGTTTGGCCTGAACTTCCCAAAAGGTTTGGTAGCTATGGTCGAGCAGCCATGCTTAGTCCAGGTGGGAGAAGAGCTGTAGTTCAGTACAAACACCTTTGAGCACACTTAGTCAAGAACACACAAACTGTAGTTTTATACAAATATGGTTATTTGTTCTATATGCTAGGACAATGTTAAAATCACTACAGTTCTGGTAAGTAAAAATTGTTCACACAGATATATACATTAGATATTTGCTGTTGCTATACTCAGTTCAATTCTAGTCCTTTAGATGATAAACCGGTAAGTATAGAGTAGCTTCAGGTTAGCAAATCATTAATCACCTAAGATTTACTTAATTAGCAATACTGGTAGGTACTCAACTTTAGGAAGGCCTTCTCTTTGGGAGTCCTACCCTATCTGGGGAATGAGTGTCTCAAAAGTCAGTTGTGGACACTGGGCGACCATTGACCCTTTGGCGGTAGAACAAAGGAAAGCAGACCCTGTCAAAGTTGTCAAATCTTAGAAGATGCTTGTGGTCTCGTGCAGAAGGGATGTGACCAAGCAATTCAGGCTGCACTGCCCCTTTTGGGGTGGGACCAAGGCTGATTTGCATATGGTCTTTCCCCTTTGGTAATGGCTCGGCAGGCGAAAAAAAGGATGGTCTGGAGGGTTGCCCGGAGCAATGCCAGTGGTTAGGATTGATTCTAAACCTTCCAGTCATAACTTATTTTGTTTTGCTTGTACCACTGGGACAGCCAGGCACCCAGTCCGAACTGGATCTAAGCAGACATACTGGAGGACAAAGACCTGAGGAGTTTCAGTGTCCTCCCAGCTTCCTGTCCTCCCACACACACTGGCACCTCTGGGAGGGCTTCCCAATGGGAACCCAATGAAGGCAAAAGAGTGAGCTTCCGCCACCCAGGTTAGCAGAGGAAGGCTCAAGAAAGGGCAACCCCTCATTAGTTGGTGAAAGAAGACAGGCACCTTTTTAGGTCAATGGTGACCCATGTGTCCCTTACCATAGCTGCGAAAGCGTGTAAAATTCACAAAAGTGGGTCGAAAATGTCCACTATCAATAGCCACTCGGATAAACTTGCCACTGTAACTAAAAAGTTACAGAAGTGGAAAAAATGATACATTGTGTCCCCTCAGCACTCCACATAAGGTGGGCTGGGCTGATTCCACAATATAAAAGTTAGGTAGGATTAGAACGTATCCCCCATCCTTGGTAACATTTGTTACCACAAGGAAAATAAAAAGGGCAGCTCAAGGAGCTGCCAGCAACACGAAGTGCTGCGTGCTGCAATGATAAATTGCAGATGCCTTAAAAGTTGGAGGCAAGCATGACTACAAAACGATTCAACCAAAAGGGAAATAAAAGGTTCGCAAAGGTAGAGTTGAATGTGTTGGGGAGAATTTTCATTTTCTGTGCCAATTTCCCTCAACCTGAGACCCCCAGCACTTTTGCTGGACTCTGGGATTGTTTTGATCTGTTCTCCTGAGTGAGAGGAACTTTTTCCCACTCAATTCTTTTTGCGGTGACATGAGAACCCTGTTTTGCTTTTGTGTTTTTTTTTTTTTTTTTTTTTTTTTTTTACTTCAATGGAGTCATGCTTTGCTCCATGTATTTCACAACAGGGGTCTGTAATTGATTTTTTGCAGCACACATGACCCTTTGTGCAGTGTTGCTGGGGGTTCCCTTGGACTTTTTTTATTTTATTTTCCCATGAGAGAACACATGTCCTCAAGGATAGTGAGATACTTACTTAACCTTTCTTTTTGTGGGATCAGCACAGACCACCGTATGTGGGGTGCTTGGGGTTTTACACTGCATTTCCTTTCCCACTGCGCCTGTAGCTTTCCAGTTACAGTAACAGCCAAACCTAAATGGCTGGTGGCAGTGGATCTATTTTTCTACAGTGTGTGTTTAACTTACTCACAGGCTGTTTTCACAGCTGCAGTAAAGCACCCTTGGGTGACCATTTTCCCAAAATGGCACCAGTCGTCTTTTTTCACCATTTTTCGTTTGTACGCTCCTTTTTGGCCTTTCGACCATTCCGGGTGGGGGTTGGTCTCCTTTGAGTTTTGTCTTTTGCTGGATTCCTTTGTGAAGCCCGCCAAGGCTCCAGTGTGTCTGCTCAGGCAGAAAGTGAGGGTGAGGGATCCCAAAACTTTGCTGGCCTTTGTTTGATGATATGCCTAGCTGAATCCAGTTTGAACTGGGAGGCTAACTGCCCTGCAGGACATCCACCCCCAGGTGATTGACAGCTCCATGGGACTGAATCAATGGGTTCCAGCATAAAAGGTGAGGCTTTTTGGACAGAAGGCAGAGAGAACCACTGGAACTGAAGATCAAAAGCACTAGACTACCAGAGACACCTGCAGCACCGGCAGAAGCACGGCTGCAGCACTGTTGCTGTCCTGTCCCCATTTTCGAATCGAGAGGGAAGCTCATCCAAGGACGACTTCCTTCTTTGGGCTAGTGGGCATATTCAGCTTCAAGACCACCTCCAATTTGAGCCATACCCTGACGTCCTGTGACCTTCCTGGGCTGCAGAACCCCAATCCTGGGGTACCTTGACCATCTTGGAGTGCATCGTCTTGCTGTGGACGAATCTCACTTGAACTTTGATGGCATACGTGTGGACCTCCAGAAGCAAACATCCTCTCCCCAGAGTCCCCTCACTGCAGTGCATTAACGGGAAATCAAGATTCCAATCGGCAGTGACCATTCCCCCCTGCTGCTGATAAAAAGGAGCCAAAACCGCAAACCGATGCAGGAGTAAGAATCATCCTTTGCTGGCAAGTCCCTCTCTCGACTAATGCTGCAGGATCCCATCCTGAGTTCCCCCTTTCGTCACCACGACCAAGGAACAGGAGACCGGCTCTGCATCCGTGCATCAGGAAGGTGTCCAGCTGCATCATCGTCTTCACTCTCCAGGTACTGTGGGGCTCTTTGTAAACTTACCTTTACCCATTTGTGTCACTAGTTTGTCATTGGAGTGCTGTTTCTGCTGTTTGGGTGTTCACCCAAATTCAGTTGCCCAGGCCTAATAGCTTGTGCACCTAAAGGGAGGCTTACTTTAAAACCAACTAACTTGCTGCTTACGTGTACAAGGAAGACGTTCATCAGAGCTGCTGCATACCTCTTTATTTGGGCATTGCTTTTTCCCCCAACAGGAAATAGTCCATTCTTATTGACTTTGGCATTGCTTGTTTCCCTCCAAAACCTGAAGTGAAGAACTTCTTTCTAGTTATTGAAAGACTGCCTAAGTCTTACAAATAATTGATACAGTGTTGCTTACCTGTTAATGTTGGTCCTTTACATTCTTGATTTACCTATAACAAAGTATTTCTGCGTTATCTCAAAAAATGCTTTTACTTACTTGATTGAAGTCATTAATGTGTGATTACAAGAGTAGATTGTACAAGTAGATTGTAAGCTCCTACGTCTGGGCGCACGTGGCCTGGGTGAAACCTGCCAAAACCCCTTCCCAGTAGCACTGATTAAAACGGCCGAGGTACATTGTGAAGAGATAGTCTTTTGGCTCTCAAAGTGAATGGACTTCCCTGATTATTTGAACTTATTGAAAAGGAAAACCTGGGACTGGGATTGTACCAATTCTCTTCACAAATTTGTTCAGAAAAGGCGATATGCAGAGTTTGCACAGCAGGCCTTTAAAATCGATGGCCCTTGCACCTATACAACCATACCTTGCTCCCAAAAAATGAAAGAATTGATTTGTATACTTACGTTTAAATGTTTTACCAACTTACGAGTATTTTGGGAGTTGGTCTGACATGGTTCTTGAGAAGCAGCTGTGCCAGCTCTGTGGTAAGCACATCAAATCTAGCCACCATACCATATATTGACTCAATGTACCACTCTTGACCATATCTATCGTAGGGCATGTCTACGTTTTGTCTCAAACTATGATAACATCCAAGGTGACCAATTTTGGTGCTCATTATACGGGGCAAACTCCCTTGTGATCTCAGGGGCAGCCTATTGCGTCTGGAAAGAAGCTGCAAAGTGCTTGGTTGGTCTTGCATGAGAATTGTCCCTGGCTCTCCATGAAACCACAGTCACTTGATGAGCCATACTATACGTGACTGCCTGAAATTTTAGTTAGAGGTTTTGTTGTGTAATGAGTAGAATGGAACTGTGATCTTATTATGTTCTATGTACTGTTGTAAATGTGTTTTATTATCTTGTGTTCAGGTTATTTGGTTTAACCAAAATGCACAATAAACATTTTTTTAAAGAAAAAAAAAGTAGATTGTAATTTACTCACCTGCTTTATTTCGTCTTATCCTGATGTGCATTTGATGGTATTAGTTGATACAGAATTTAGTGACTTATTGCCTTGTGTATATATATTAAATAAATGACTATTTTTGATATAACTTTGTGTGTAAGTGTTTCCTTGGATCTATGTATGTTCTGATTTCTTTGTACTGATTTACAGCTCACATTCCTCCTCCTAGGATAAGCCCGGCTGCTCTGCCACTCTACCAACCTTGGATAGTGCAGACATATATTAGAGGCTGGGGCCCTGAAACCAAGAGCTCAGTCTTAGAGTCCAGCCCTAATTGTGTTTTAGAAACACTTACCTAACAGCGTGGAAAAAGGAGGACTGGTAAAAAAAATCCAAGAATCCAGCAAAAGTGCTGCGGGATGTACAAGTGGGGACAACATACATACTTGTGTTTCTCTGGTTATTGAATCATATGGCCTTTCTCCTAAATTTGAATGTATATATCTGTTTTTTAGTAAATGTTTGACTGTATTTGGCTAGATGTTTTACTTGCTTAGTGTGCATTTTAAAGGCCTAATAAATCATTGTATATTTTTGTACTTGCCTGTCTAATTTGAACTATTTGTGGTGTTGTGTGTGGACTCATTTTAGCCCTACACCACTCACAGCCCTCCTGAGACTAAGCCTTGCCACTCTGCTTCCTTACCTTGATTTGGTTTGGCTACTCTGTGTCTCCCTGTTCACCACCATAGGTTAGCCTCCCAAAGCTCACCCATAGGGTGAACTTTGGAAATTCATCTTAACGGGCAATCTTTTATTTTGTATTAATTAAAGGGTTTGCTGTACCTTCTTACTATCCTGCTCACCTCCCGAGAGTTTGGCCTGGGCAGTTATGACCCCCATCCTTTGGGGAGCCTTGTATACCTGTGCACCAAGTGAGGTGGATGAATTTTCCACCCTGGAAACAGTGCCTAAGGAAAATCCTCTTTACAGTTTCTTCACATGCAAAAATGTTGCCATCATAGGTAAAGTACACCCTTAAGTGCTCCATATACATGTGTATCACCATATGTAAGGTACAGCCTCTTGAATGCACATGCTGCCATCATAGGACAGTTGCATCCTTAAAGGCCTCAGTGTGATGCCTTTTAATGTCGGTTAAGGCTTTGTATGCTTTGTATAATCGTATGCAATCCGCAGCCTGAAATATCCAGCTGCAGTAAGAATATGGCACATGCATCCGTCAAACTAGGTAATGTCATATAATGCCAATTATTGCCTCATACATGGGACAGTCCTTATATGGGAGGTACAGCCTTAATCATGCAGATGCTGCCATCATGTGCCAAGAGCAGCATTACATGCCAGAATAATTCCATCCACTGCTACTGAACGCTTTGTATATATGGTATAATCACCACAGGTAGTGTGCTGCTTCCCATGGTCCCGGTCCTGCCCAAAACTCATGTACTTACCTGGCTCCCCATGCACATCTCCATCTGGCCACGTTTCAGGAGTAAATGCCTTCAGCGGCATTTCGCGTCTCTGAGCCTGTGACGCTGCTTTTCTTCCAGGACCTACTCGTCTTGCTACTCGCACTGCGATGGGAACATACTAAAGTGGTGAGGAGGTTCCCACCCCTACCCCCTGCCACAAGATCTTAGGAAGCTTCGAATAAGAGCAGGGAGGGGCTGGCACTGTTATAAGTAAACATGGATTTTATCAGAGCCTTGTTTACTTTCCTTTTCCACTGCTGCCTCTGCAATTTCTGAATCAGGAGTTGCAAGGGTAGCATTGGACCACCCAACGGAGTCCCCAGTTGGCACCCCTTGTTAACAACAAAACAAGGTCCCTGCCTAACAAAAATGACTGCCTTAAATGACAGTGTTTTCTACAGTTTACAATATGCCTTTTTCTGTTTGTATTCTGATTTTGGATTTCCACATTGCAGGTTGTGTAGCGAAGCAAGCTGTTGCAGACTCTACTATACAACAGACAATTCCAGGGTGTACCATCAGGAAGATCCCAAGAACCTTGAAGTAGACCTACAGGTACAGTGCAGTAGATTGGAGATGTTATGGCTAATTATTTGTGTTAAGTATAATCTTGTGGGATATTCTGCTCACCTGGTGAGTCCCCCAGCACTGTTTGCTGAACTATTGTTTTTTTTTCTGACACTCCTGAGGGAGTGGGAACCTTGTTCCTCCCTCATTCTTGTTTTGTACTCTGGGCACCCCTTTTTGGGTTTCTTTTGATGGAGTCCGCTTTCCTCCATCTTTTGCTATGGCAACTGAATGTTCCTATTGCACAGAACCTTATGTGTAGTGCTGCTGGAAGCTCCTCGAGCATCCCTCTTTGGTTGTATTTGATTTCCTTGTGATAGCGACTGTTTCCCAGAATAGGGGGATACTTTTTATCCTACCTATGCTTTTCTTGTGAGATCAGCACAACCCACCTTATGTGGAGTGCTGAGGGGATACTTTATATCCCTTTTCTCACTTCTCCTGTAACTTTATAGTTACAGTAATACATCTATCTGTGTGGCTGGTGGCACTGGATACTTTTTGTACCCATTTTGTGAAACGTACAACGCAGGCTGCATTTGCAGCCGCGGTAAGGGAATCATGGAACACCATTGATCCAAAATGGATCCCGTCATCTTTTTTTCACCAACTCATTGTGGTTTGTTCTTTCTTGGTCCTTCTATTGTGCAGGGTGGGGGAGGTCCTTGTTTGTCTTTTGCCTTTGCCAAAGTTCCATTGTGAAGACAGACCAAAGGCACCACTGTGTCTGGGAGAACAGGAAAACTGGGACAACACAGAAACTCCTCAGGTCTTTGTCCTCCAGGGAGCCTGCTTGGATCTAGTTCAAACTGGGGCCCTGGCTGTTCTGTGGGGACAAAAGCCTCACCCCCCCAAGTTTGAATGGAAGCATGCATGTTGAATGGCTTGGTTCCTGCATAAAAGGTGAGGGTCTGGATGCTGAAGCCAGAATCGACCACTGGAAGATCCATTCCAAAGACCTGGATATTTGCAGAAAATTTGAGACCGCCAGAGCCATCTGAGTAACCGCTGATCCTCCAGCCCTCTGTTCCAAGCGACAGGGAGACTCCAAACCAGATGACCTCCTCCTTTAGACTGATGGGACCAACTAGTCTCAAGATGACCTGCATTTTGAGCCATCCCACAGCACGCTGTGACCTTCACCGGCTGCAAACCGCCAATAACCTGGGATCTGTAGCTATTGTGCAGTGTAGTGCCTTCCGAAGATCGAATCCTTCCAAACTTTGGTGGACTCCTTCTGGACCTCCAGAGGCAAGTTTATGCACCTTGAAGTCCCCTCACTAGAAGGCTGGGCCGAGAAAGCAAGCTGAATTGACTGGGCGGTAACAGTTCTTCAATGGTGCTGCTTCGAAAAAGGCGCCAAAACCACAGAACCATGACGACTGCTTTGCTGACAGCCGCTTGACTGCTGCTGCAAGATCCATCCAGTGTTCCTTCTTCAGTGTCCCCGACCAAGAATCCAGTAACCGGGTCTGCTGCTGCGACATCGCGGGGGCATTGTTCTGCATCCTCTTATTCACGTTTATGGTACTGTGAGACTCTTGGTAGAACTTACCTAGAGTTGATTTGATGCTCCTGTGTTGCTGGAGTGATGATTCCTTTGTTTGGCAGTTTGCCCAGACTTGTTTGCCCAGGCATAACGCCTTTGTGCCTACAAGGAGCCTTCTCGGAAGTGCCCGCACCTTTTTCCCAACAAAGAAAGGGTACTTACTTGTTACAAGTCGTCTTCTGGAACTCTGTGGACTTTCTACAGCTTGTGCCTTACCTGTGTTAGCCCCCAATCTGACACTGAGATACTCATAACTAGCAAGGGATGGGCTACTAAAGCCTAGTCTTACCTGCTTTGTGTTGGTTTTGATTCATTCATTCTTTCCTGAAACAGTGATTCCAAGTATTGATTGCCAAGGTCTTTACTTAACTTGAATTGCCTCCAACTATTCTACAAGTGTGTGCAAAGTTGTTTAACCTACCAGTACTACTGTTCTGTGATTGTTGCTTGATGAGTACTTTTGCTAACATTAAGAAACTCGTTCCCTTACCTGTATGCTAACATGAGGTTTACCATTGAATTGATTTACAACTGCAAAATTCCTACTGTATATATGTATTAAGTTCCTCTTACTTACTTGAACTGAAAAGCAAACCTAACATTGCCTAGTACGTTTAATAAATAACAATATTTATATATAACTGCAAGTGTGTAAGTGTCTTCTTGACTGTACACTCAAAGGTCTTTGTACTCTACTACAGCCCTTCTACCTCATAGACTAAGCCTTGCTGCCAAGCCATAGCTAGCAAACCTCTTGGGTAGTTTGGGCCTCTACTAAGAGTTGAAGCCCTGTAAAGGAGAGTCTTCTTCAGTCCTACCATAGGTGGAGTTTAGTAAAACTCCATAACAATTTGTTCATTGATTATATTCCTTTGTGCAGGGTATTTGATTTTAACTTTGTGAAGGACCACCTGCTTTGTAGCTGGTTATTCGTAATTCATTGACGAACATAAAAGCATGCCCACTATAGAAACTCATGACTCTGACACAAGCAACTCTGAGGAAAGCTCTGGCTGCACAAAGTTGCCCACTGTATAAAATTCACCACTCTGGTTTGTTTGCTGTGGTTAGTCTTGCTCTAAATGTAAACACAGCACTATGCACAATCATCAGCAGTTGAAGAGGCAACATGCTATGATCCGATTCAGTTCTCTCCAGTCCATACAGAAAAAAATTGGTTTACCCGGAGGACCCAAGGCCACACGGTCAGTGGTTAGTATTTCACATGATATTAACCTGGGCAAGATACAAAGATTAACAGTTTCTTATTCATTCTATATTGTGTTGGTGCAAGGATTATGGTGATGCCTCAGGCTGATGCTGTGCTTTGATTCAGAAGAGTGTCCGTTGTATAACGGAGGTCCTGCATAGTTGCTTGATTTCAAACTCTAAAAGGTGGAGCTTGTCTGGGACTAACAGCTATTCAGAATGACCTCCACGTCAAAATTGGCCCTGCCTTTTTTCTTGTTCTGAAGTCCCTTCAAATTGAAGAATACTTTCACTGGAAACATATTTAGCCACCAGTAGTGCCTTAGGCCTTCTGCTTGCTGCATCCTCCTGGGCCTTTGCATTGCCTGGTGAAGCTCTGCTGCTGTGCTGAAAACTGCTTTTTCATTTCGAAAGAGAAGCTCCGGAAGGGACGACTTCTCCCCTTGAGTTAGTGGGACCAACTAACCCAGAGACAATCTCCACTGGACCATCTCTTCTGACTGGCTGTACTACTTAATTGCGGCAAGAACCGAATGCCAGGGGTCGAGCAATCCGTAGTCGAGGGAAACGTCTCAAATCCTGACAGAAACTCCAGGAGTCTCATAAGGACCCTCCAGAAGCAGGACAATCGGAGCTTGAGTCCCCTCACCAGAGTGCAGGACCCAAGGAGTGAAGGAAGCCCAACTGGTATCCAAGATCCGTGACTGTGGTGTTTACTAAAAGCTGAAACCGCGAAGTGCCGCTGAACCAAAAAGAGCCTGTAGCTGCCGACGACCTCCCAAGTGCCGCCGCAAGAGCCCTCCAGCCGTCCTCCCTCTTGTCCCCACACTGAGGCTCAGGAACACGGGGTCTGCACCGCTGTAGCAAGACAGAATCCAGCTGAATCACTCTTCTTCAAACCAGAGGTACTGTTTAGACCTGGGCTACTTATCTGCTTGTCTTTTAGCTTTGCTTTTCTCAGTTGGGAATTGCAGTGGCTTACTTTTAGAGTTGATTCAAACTCTCTTTTCACAGGCTTAGACCCTACAAGTGATTTTCTAACTTTGTGCAAGATTTTGATTCTAAGAAGTGCCTCGGCTCAAATTGACTGTGGCTTTCCTGGATCCCTGAAGACTCTACTAGCCCATTGACTTTGATATTGTTTGTCCCTCATATGTAGTGACTTGTTTTAGACTGTTACTGCTAGGAAAGGCTGATCTAGATTTCATTGGAAGATTTAGTTGTCCTCACATTTACTGAGAACCTGTGTAACCTTTTTCCGTCCTTAAATCTTTCCTTTCTACAACCTCAGAATCTGCAACGTATAACTAGTGTGATATATAAATGCCATACTGTCCTTGTGATTGAATTCACCTCAGGGTGTAGGAATTGTGTAAGAAGCATATTCAAAGATTATCCACAAACTTGTTCTGATTCTAAAAAGTGATTTTAAAGTATATTTATACTGTTAAATGAATTCCCTTTTTAAAGAACGCTTATTTAAAAATTGATGTTAATTAAATAATTATTTATAACAGAAACCTTGAGTGTAAATGTTACTTGGCTACTTGTATTTATGGATTTCATATGTACAACTGTACAGCTCACACTTATCCCTCTTGAGATAGGCCTGGCTGCTCAGTCATTCTACCAACTTGTGTAGTACAGACCCAAACCAAAAGGTGGGTTACCTAATACCAAGCAGATAAGTGTTGTGTAGTCTCACACAGTGTGACTGCATCAATTCTTACCTAACACTAGTTGCAGGCAGTGGGATTGGCGTAAAGTGGTTACATTGACTATTTGTTGTACTTGTGCCCAACTAGGCCAGTCACAAGGCTAAGCTCCACCAAAAAGTTAAGCAATTGTAACATGCCAAATATAGATATTTTAATGAGTCAGCTCTGACTTGCTTGACAGTAGAACAACTGAAATATATGTGTAAAACAAGGGGTTTGACTCTGATGGAAAAAAATGTGAATTGATTGTAAGGTTGTTATATCACCAAAGCTTGGGTAGTTGGCCTATAACACCTACTCACCCAAATAATGGGGAAGATAATGATGAGGATGCTAGTTTAGAGTCAAACTCCAGTCAGCAACAGCAGAGAAGGGAGCCACCCTCTTCCACAGCCTGCCCCTGTACCTAAGTTACTTTCCATTGTGATCCCACAAGGTCCAAATCTAAACCCAGATTGCATTTCACTTGAGAGACGAAGATTGGAGTTCAAGAAACTGGATGTACAAGTTGAAACCAAACATCAAGAGGTGAAACTAAGAGAAAGAGAAATGCAGCATGAAATGAAAATGAGAAAGATGTCCCTTGATTCGGCTTCCTTTCAGGGTCTTCTAGATCTACTAGTGCCAAGAGGCCTTGCCTGCCAAAGAAGCAGCGAGTGTGTATGAACCTGTGTTGGATTGGCTGGGTATGTTTGAATACACCTATGGTCTTCAAGGAATAAGTGGGAATTATTTGATTCCATGGCTCATGTCTAGACTCCCTCTGAACGGCTGTGATGCTGTTATGTAATTGGGTGCCAGGAATATAAAGGATTATGAGTCCGTTAAGCTGGCATTAATAGCCGGATTTGGGAAAATTCCTTCCCAGTACCTTAAGAGGTTTAGGACCCTCAAAAATACTGATGGCACGCACCCCTTGGGCTACCTGGGTATGTGAATGTTTGGGTTAAGGGGTATAGAGTAAACACCTTTGAAGGAATGAGACATCTTTTTTTGCTTCAATCTATTTTTGATGCCTGCTCTCCTGAGCTGAGACAGCACTTGGCTGACTCAAAGGAAATTGGTCCTAAAAAGCTAGCACAAGCTGCTGACTTATGGGTAGCCAACAGAGCCACTCATAAAGACACTGGGGCAACTCACTAGAAGGAAGAGGGGAAGCAGCACAAGAAAGAGGGTAAAGAGAATTCTAATTCCAACCATCCAAAAGAGGGCCACAAACAAAACAAGGGTAAATTCCATGGGAAACCTGGTAGACTAGTGAACCATCTGGTGCCAAACCAAAGGGAGGTCAACATAAACCCCCATTCCAGAGAGCATTTTGGAAATGTTTTGTCTGCGGGTCTGTAGATCATGTGAAAGGGGGTCCCAGATGTAAGGGTAACCCTTTAGGGGACCACACTACCTCCTTAGCCTTCATCCCTGAGGGAGAAGCACAAATGGCAAGTGCACACTTTCAACTACTGACTGAAGGCCCCATTGGAGTTCAAGCCAGTGTATCTTTAGTGTCCCTCGGTCTGTGGGAACAACAGAATGTGAATGTGTACAACTCCATTGCAGATAACACCAAAGAATACTTGTTCAGATGCTAAAAAGTGATTTTAAAGTATATTTGCACTGTTACATGAATTGCCTTTTTAAAGAACGCTTATTTAAAAATGTATGTTTTTATTAAATAATTATTTATAACAGAAACCTTGAGTGCAAGTGTTACCTAGCTACTTGTAATTACGGATTTAATTTGTTACAGCTCACATTTACCCCTCTTGAGATGGGCCTGGCTGCTCAGTCACACTACCAACTTGTGTAGTACAGACTTATACCAAATGGTGGGTTACCTAATACCAAGCAAATAAGCGTTGTGTAGTCTCACACAGTGTGACTGCATCAAGTCTTACCTAACATCAGATTATTGCATATACATTAGCACATGTTTCCTTTAGCGTAATAGATTTGCCTAGTATTGTCACTACTCTCGCCCCAAACCCTCTCTGGCAAACCCATTGCCCAGGTGGAGTCTGGACTTGAGCCTCTAGAGCCTGGCGTCCTCTTCAAAAGCCCTCATGGGGCCAGTCCTGGCGCCTATGGCGCCAGGCTCATACACCATGAGCAACAATGTGCTTGGGAACTTCTTTATTGTATTGTCAGCCAACATGGAGGCATCCACATAGTTTGGTTCCTAAGAACCAAGCTATGCAGTCTAGTGTTTTGGGTGTGGCAGGCCTGGAACTACTTTCACTGGTACTACTTTACCTGGACTATATAAACCACACCCTGACTGCAGAACATGCTTCGTGTTACTTTGCAGCTTGCAACGTGTCGCTCACCGTGTCCAGCTATTCCCTCGAACCTCAGAGAAGTAGAACCTGCTAGGAGACAAAAGGAACATCATTAGCAGTAGCATCTTACCTGCAGCCTTCATCTTTAAACACTCACAGCTACTGAGAACAGCTTCCTCGAATCTGCGCGTCTCCCGGACAGAACGACCTGAAAGAGGAAGATAGAGGCAACATTAAAGAAAGCAGTAGAGACATTTGTAAATTACGAACTGCTCAAAAGGCTTACCTGGCTGGTCGCCTCTCGGCTGGCACCACTCCGGACATTCCACTCGCGCTGAAGAACAATGCGACCTACAAGGAAGGAAAACACAGGTTAGCAAAGGCAAGACTTTGCAGCGCTGCGCATAGGGCTTACTTACCGCATCATAGCGCTCTTAATGCGCCATCATTTACCAGCGGGGCTCAACCAATCCAGTTTGCCGCGCTGAAGCTCCGCATACCTAAGGGAGAAAAAAAGAGACATTTTAAACAAAGAAAGGCATGCAGGATAGCAACAAAACTAAAGAACAGCAATAAGATCTACCTGAACAATATCTAATGGGCCGGCGTCAGTGAAGTAACTGGACCGCACTCGCCCATGAAAGACAACGCGTCCCTGCAAAGAAGGCAGGACGGAGAGCACGCCTAATTCTACCACAAGGTGAGGAGAGGGCGCCAGAGGGACTGAAAGCATACGGGGGTGGAGGGAGGATACTTACCCCAGTCGGTCAGTCTTGAACACAGTCCTCCTGTATTTTCAGGCAGGGACCTTCCCCGCAGACCACATCAGGGCAACGCTGAGAAGCATACCAGCGAGTAACCCAGCTGGGTGGCGTCCCTGTGGATACCAGGTGAGCGTAACAAGTATTTAGAATTGCTACAGATGTTCTCCCTTGCCATATGAGCCTCCAAACTAGCCCTGGCCACCTTCAGGGCCCTCCAAGCCCTCTTGAGTATTTTTCTTTTGTAAATGTATGAGCTTTCCGAATAAAATTGATTGATAACGGCACTTTGTTAGGAAACATATTTCCCTTTTGGCAACTTTTCCTTCTGTAATTCTATGGTCCCCACAACATTTTGCTCTTGAACCTGTCCTGACTTTTTAAAGGGAAGTGACACATTCAGCTTCACTCCCCTTGCCTTTTGCTCATTTTGTTTTGTGGAAACAGTCCTTCAGACTATCAGTAGTTTTCCCTTATAACTTTTACACTTTTGGAACTTTTTAACATTGCACACTGCATCTTACAGTGCTGTGCAATTCGGATACATTTGCATCACCGTAGCCTATTACACTTGGGATTTTTAGTTACTTTTACATGTACCTAAAGAAAAGCTGGTGGCCGCAAATATATTTGTACCATTTGTGTTATTTCTTTTACTGTGTATGGCTACTAAACATGGCTAGATCCCTAAAACGGCCACACCACTTGATTTTTTGCTTGTTCTTTGGCCTTCTTCCTTCCTTGCCAAGTTAGTAAATCCCATATAAGGCCATGCACTTTCTGTGTGTCTGGTCCCATTCCACAATCATGGAGCCTGAAAGTCTGGGTGTGGGGCATAAGTGAAACCAACCTTGGTCCCTGATTGGACCACTGCTTTCTGTTTGAATGGTGCAGATCCTTACCATTGGTGAGCTTGGACATGCTTACAGCCATGATTTTGTATAAGAGGACTCCTCCTGAAGTCATTTCTTGAGATCAACTTTGGAGCCAAGAATCCTGTGTAGAACAGCCGACTGAAGATCCGAAGAAGACTCCTGAAGAGGCCCGGTGAAGCCCTGTTGATTTACCTAATCTGCGAAGACCATGAGCGGTGCCTCAGCCCCTGGACTGGTGGGACCAACCAGGCTCAATGTTTTTTAGAGGATACAGCCGTCCTTAGCCTTCGGAAGTGTCCCTGGAACACCAGTTGGATTGACCAGTTCTCACGTGGGGTACCTCTCTAGAATAGTCGCCATTCAGCCGGAACTTCAGTTGTCACCAGCTTGTGGTTTAAGTCGCCTTGCTGCCAAATTTCAGCCTCTCAGCTTCAAGGGATCCTTCTCTGGAAGGTCTTCTTCAACATGACTGGAAGGACGCCTGCCTTCGCCTGTCTGCAGTGGCCATCACTGGAACTCTCCTTCCCTGTTTTGTGAAGTTTCCTGAAGAGGTCTGCATTGATGCTTTCTGCATTTCACCATCGCCAAGGGTTGCTCTCTGCTCCTGGACCAAACTGGAAGAATCCTTGCACTCGCAGCTCCTGAGCACCTCTCACTGGAACCAATGCAGGAAAACCAACCTCCAGCCCCTAGCCGACCCATCCAGTCTTCTGGGAAAATCTGAGTCAGGGGGTAAGTAAATGAAAAGCATTTGTCTCCCCCTGTCCTCATAGGATAAAATTGAGAACAAGTTTCCTTGTATCCTTCCATTCAACTGCATTTTGGTCATCACACCCGAACAGCTTTACCTGAACAATAAGAACACGTTTACTTACCAGTAACTTTGTTGCATCTCTTCCCCTGAACAATCACCAAAGCAAGTACTTTACCTGCATCTGATACATTCTGGGAAGAAGCATTGTGACTTTCGTTCACAAGGCCCACTCTTCATAGAGATTGGACTTCTGAAGCTAAGGCATATTTCTTGTGACATGGTTCCATCTTACTGCATAACTTACCTTATTTTATTGATTTAAGTCATTAAATTAATTTTAAGAACCTAAGCTGACTGTATATATGTTTATTATTGAGTGTTGACTGATATCACCTGCTTTTTTTTAGTGTCCGTTTTGGGTCTAGAATAAATATAGTATTTGTGTACATGTCATGATGCCTACCCCCGGGGAACCAGACCAGGTCCAGCAACCCCGGAAGCAGGCATCAAGTTGTTTTGAGCAAGCCCAAAAGCGCCTTTTAGGGGCTGTTTGGGTGCAGTCCTGGCGCCTATGGTGCCAGGCTCATATGGAGAGTCAGTCCTGGCGCCATAGGCGCCAGGCTCATAGAGTAAACTTACCTGATGCAGACCATGCTGCAAGCTTACCTGGTGCAGACCATGCTGCAGAGCTCCAAGCCAAATGAGGCTTGGAAGGGACTATTTTACCTAGGGACTATTTTTTACTCGGGTGGGGCTGGGGAAGAATACTCACATGGGACTACTTTTGGAGGCTATTTAAACCACGCCCGAAGAGCAGCACACGCTTGCTTCGCGTTATTCTGCATCCAGCAGCGTAACGCTCACCGTGTCTGCAAGCCTGCATCCAGTCTTCTGCCACGCCCGCCTCGAGTCTGCAGCTCCTAGAAAAAGGGAGGAACAGAAGGAGAAAGGTTAGAATAAGAGCAAACCTTCGATCCTTACCTGGATTCCGGATCCACCGCACCTTCGAACTGGAAGAAAGAAGCATTTACGCGCGCCGCCTCGTCTGCTGCAGTGCCGTGCTGAACTCAATGGCCCTCGCAGCATCCTCACGATCCACCGCATCCATCTGCACGTTCTGCCGCATTCTGGCACCTAAGGGGAACACAAGAACAGCAAAGGTGAGCCAAGGAAATAAACAGAGGCAATAGTAACTACCCCCATAGACTTACCTGATTACCGCCGGGGGTACTATTCCTCTTCACGGGTCGGCGCAGTCTCCATTGCATCCTCGCCGCACCCCGGCCCCTAAGGGGAACAAAAGGACGGCAAGGTGAGACAACGGGACAATAAGGGGAACTCTCCTCACCGCAATAGACTTACCTAATTTTACCGCTGGAGGCATAATTCCTCGAACTTCATATTTTCTCGCCACACCTGAATAAGGGAACAGGCAGCTTAAATTCTGGCCTTATTTTATTGAACTGTGTAGGATAAGCCAAATCCTTACCTGAACTTCGTCAGCTACCACGAGGAACTCTTCGCTGGGGTCAAGCTGCAAACTGCAAGGAATCGGACAAGAGTGAAAGTCAGACATGTGAACTCTTACGAACTACATATTTTTCGGAGTCATTCTTGTTCTGGAACTCACCGATTCCTTCGAGCCAGTGAAGCAACTGGTTATCAACGCGCCCCTGCGCTCAATGCAGGATGGAGAGCTCATCTTTTCAAACCATCAGGTGAGACTATAGGAGGGGGCATCAAAGGTGATCTGTGGGGAGAACAGCGGGGGTGGGGGGAATTTAGACTTCCCGGGTGGTTAATTCCCTTTCTCCATTTGCAGAAGGATATTCCTACGGGCCAAGCAAACGAAGCTAGGTGGGCCAGTCCGTCATCTCGGCCCTACGCGTCACGTTGGTGGAGACCGCAGCTGTCCAGTTCAGATCGACGCCTCTGTGGGAGCCAGGTGAGCGTAACAGTACATTCCTGTATAAATTGAATTATTGTGTACTGTGTGGACGCATTTTGGACCCCAGATCACACTTTACTGAGGCTAAGCCTTGACTGCTCGCCACGCTCCCTTGATTGGATTTTGGCTAACCTGAGTTCCCCTCTTCACCATAACTAGGATGGCCTCCTAAGAATCTGTCCACCGGCCCAGATTCTAGACATCCATATTAACACTGGACTAATACATTGAGTCCATTATATTCCATCGGATGGCTTTTGCAAGTGTTAAATGTCTTATTAAGTATCCAAAGTTGCTTACTTAACTTGTTGATGAACAATTGTTCCTAGGCTAGGACTGAACTGCATAAGATTATTTTCAAAGTGTTGGTGTTGCTTGTAATTTTGTACGTTTGATTGTATTCTAACCTCTTTTTCCTCCCCACTTTAGGTGCAACAAGTTATTGTTTAATTATTATATTGATGATCTGAAGGGTGGTTGGTGTCCCAATTAGACACCTTTGTTGTTAATGTATATGTGATTAAGTGTATATGATATATACTTATAGTAACAAGCCTAATGCATCTGTGTTATCTTGAGTGTGTTACTGTACTTTGAACTCTTAATTTCCTTAATTGTAGCCTTGCTGCTCAGTCACTTTGCCAAGTGAGAGTTTGGTTAGACGGACCTAGCATCAGGAAGCAACAGAGCGCTTTACAATCATAGTGGGAAGAAGACCATGCAGGAAGCAGATAAAAAGGGAGCAGGGAGCTAACCGGGGAGGGCGAGGATGGGCAATTGGCAGCAAGGGATCTACAAGGAACCAGGGGAGGAGACAGTGGGGAGCAGATCAGAGTCTTGGGTAGGGTGGGAAATGCAGAGTGTGTGGACTTTGATGTTAGGAATGAGCCATTCCTTGAAGAGTAAGGTTTTGAGCTCTTTCCTGAACTGTAGAAGCGATGGGGCAAGTCTGATGTTGACTGGGAGGAGGTTCCAGAATCTTTCAGTGTAATCAGAGAAGGCCTGTCTTCTGCTTTACTTCCTGCACTGTTTGAGTTCAAGCCTGCACATTTCCTTACATCTGGTGGATCACAGGCCTCCAGAGATGCTTAGTTTCTCAGCGAGGTAGCTTGGGGACCTCAGGGTGACAGCCTTGTAGGTGATGCAACAGAATTTGAAGATACATGCTTGCGGTGGTAGCCAGTGTTTGTATAAACCTTGCAGGTCCACTAAGGTTGGTTTCCCATAACCCTACACCAGTAGGGTTTCTGAAAGATCCTTGTAAGGGAACTTCTTTGCCCGACTGCAGTTGTATCAATGGAGCATCTAATTTTGCATGCAGTTACTGCTTGGAATTCTGCTCGTCTGTGAATAAAGGATGAATAACTGTGTGCTTGTGTGTGTGTGTGTGTATATCTCCTCCATAAAAATGATTAATTAGACTTTATTTTGCTTGTTTTTATTTTTTAATGGGATACATGTCTTGCAACCAGAAACACCTTTATAAGCAACTAGCTGACATACCCGATGTTGCCTGGGCTTTCATTCCCTCATAGTTACAGGCAACTCTGCACAATTTGGTGCAGATTGGTGAAACAGTGTGGAATTGTATAAGGAACAACGCTTTGCCAAGCCACAAGCCCACAAACAATGTTTGTCTTTTGCCAAAGCAGTCCTGAGTCTGGTGATCTACAATAGAGGGATTGACAAACGGTTGAAGGCCAGTGGAGGGTGAGAGTGGAGGATAATAGTACAGAAAACAGTGACCGAACCGACACAATGCAGAATTCTTAGAATAGATTTTAAGGACCATAGGGAGGGGCGCAGGAAGGTCAGGGTGGAGACATATTGCAGGTGGTGCGCCTTCTAGGTTGAGGAGGTGGAGCTTCAGTGATGCCTAGAAGGAATGAATAGTTGTGGACCTTTTGATGTGAAGTTGAAGTGAGATCCAGCGGCATGGTGCCAGGAGCGAGGGGCAGTGGAAATGAGAGGAGATGGAAGAAGGGTGTGGGATGAAGGAAATTGGGGCCCAAGGAGGGTGTGTAGCAACAGGTAGTGTTTGCTAGATAAGGGGCCAGGGGCAAGTCCATACATGGATTTAAATATAAGCATTTATAATTTAAGCAGAGGTCCATTTCACATTGAGAGACAACCACCAAAAAGGTACTATTTGGAAGTGTGGGATTGGAAGTGTGGGAAGATAGGGTAGGAATCATGTTGAACATGGAGAAAAAGTTGAGGGAGAGCACCACAAGGAAGATGACACGATAGTCCAGATGGCTAATTGCCAGAGTATTAATGAGTGGAGTTGAAGGAGTCGATTTTTTGGGGTATGAAAGATTTACCTTGGATGCAGTTGCAGTCTGAGTAATAAAGTGGTGGAGGTGGAAGTTGCTATTAAAGAGGACACCAAAGTTGTGGGCCTTGGCAGAAGGGGAGAGTAGCTCGCAATGGAATATTCTAGGTGATGGTAGGGCAGGGTGTCGCTAGAGGGCCAAAGGCAGATTGCTTCAATTTGTAGAAGTGTTCAGCATAAGGCATCCAGAAGGAAGGAGATGATGATTTGGGTATTGCTACTAAAGGGATAAGAGAGCCCAAATTGGGAGCCGATTTAGCTCAGTGGGGGTGTAAAATGTGAAGAGAAGAGGGTGGGGACTTGGAAGACGCCAAAAGGGAGAGGGATTGTGTCAAAAGTGGTAGTGTTCCAAGCAATCAACAACATTTGGTTCAAGGTCTGAGGCTATCCATTTGTGAGCAGAGCCCTGGATGCCAAGGTCCTAAATGAGAGAGATGGGTGGTCTAACATGTCAGATGTAGCAGGTGACCGGGATGGAAGATAGTTTGAAGTGGTGCACAGGGGCGAGGCAGTGCCACACATGAGTGAGGCTAATTCTAAAGGAATGCTGGCTACGGGATCTAGATTGTAACAGGTGTCTTAGATTATTAGCGTTGATGCAGGAAAAGGCTCTGTTGGAGACACCCTGTTCAATGACTTTTACTAGTGAGGGATATGATAAACTGTCTGGTAATGGGAGGAATTATCAGGGTCGGCTTTTGGTGTTTTTTGAGAATTACAATGATAGTAGCCACCTTTAAAGGAGGCAGGAAGAAGCCAAGAGAAAGAGAGGTTGAAAAGAGAGGAGAGATAGCAATTGGTGAGAGTTAGTAGCTCTTCCGATGTGTGAGAGGCATGTGAGGGCACCAGAGAATGGATGCAAGTTTGGGAAGGGAGGCTCAATAGAATTAATCGAAAGTGGAGGAGAGTGTGTAAGGGGGAGGTAGGACACATAAATTGGTAGAGAAAAGAGGGTAGTGTGGTTTAAAGGATTTGTCAGTTTTGCAGAATTATGATTCAAAGTTACTAGCAGAGGGCAGAAGAGATTGCTGTGGGGTGAGTAGGGGGTCAGCATTACTTTTAGTTTGGCGGTGAGTGTAAATTGCTGATGGAGTGGTGAGATAGGACGCTTTGGCAGAGTCAATGGCTGAGTGCAAGGAGAGGAGAAAATCCTTATAAGATGGGAGAAGAGAGGTGGCATGGTCTTTACACCACTGGACTTTGTGGCCGTGCATTTCTTTTTTTGAGAAGTCAGATTTGGGAAGTTTGCAAGCTCAGAGGATGTAAGGAGGAGGGGGTGAAGCTACGGGGGAAATGGTGTAAATCAAAGGGTTGATGAACTTTTTACTTTACCTTTACTTTATAACATTTGTATTGCGCACCCATAGACCCGTGGACAAAAAAACAGGCAAAAGGTATGTTGAGGTCAGAAGGTTTACCGGAGGGAGGATATAAGATGGATGCTTATTTAAAAAGGAATGTTTTTAGACCCTTTTTGAAATTACTCAGGACTGTGGAATTGCTCAGGTGACTAGGCAAGGCATTCCAGAGAGCCGGGGCTGCAAACACAAAGGCACCCAATTGCGCTTTTTTGGTTTTGAATCTTGGCTGATTAAGGAGGTTAAGATTGTTAGATCGTAAATTTCTGCTGCAGGGTTTTTTTCTTATATACCTTTGTAAGTAAGGGGGCATTGCTCCCTTAAGACATTTGAAGGTGATAACCAAAAGTCTAAAGGGTATCCGCGACTCCACAGGGAGCCAGTGCAAAGCTCAACGTGCTTCAGAAACATGGACTCTATACGAGAGTCCCACTACGACTCTGACCGCGTCATTCTGAATCACCTGGAGACGATTGATGATGGATTTACTGGCACCTGCCAGCAGACTGCAACAAAAGTCCAATTTGGCTCCTACAATCGTTCGGGCGATAGACTCAGCAATCTGTTGAGAGATAAACAGTCTCAACTGTGCCAACAATTTGATGTAGTAGGTGGCAGATGAGACTATGCTGGCTACATAGGGCTTCATGTTGAGCGACTGATCCAGGATCACACCCAGGATCTTTACTTTAGGGAGGGTGGGGATTTGATCATCCCCTAACTGGAAATGCTTGTAAGCTGGATCAAGTTTAGCTAAAATGCCCTCCGATCCTACCACCATAAGTTCAGTCTTACCGCGATTAAGTGCAAGGTTATTTAGCATCATCCATTGTTCGATAATGGAAAATATGCGATTGAGTTCCTTCTCGTCCCAGTCATGCTGACCGGTAAGAGGGATGACACATTGTGTGTCATCGGCATAATTAGAAAATAAAATACCCTCTTGAGCAAGATGGGCGAAGAAGGGAGCCATGAACCACATTAAAGTCATCGTATTGGTCAATGGATGAGGCCATTTGAGGTGCAAAAGAGACAAGATAGAACTACTAGACATCAGCACTAGGGAGTATGGATTACATTTACATTTGGAGATTGGGGGAGAGGCGGTGCAAAGGAATGAAGAACGGAGATGCTACCGTTGAGGGTGGAAAGTGATTAATATTAAGATTCAAGGAGGAGAGGAACACTCGATCAAGAGAATTGAGTGAGTAGGTTGAAGAGTGATGCAAGAGGTGAGAATCAAGTTCATTTTGAAGGGCAGGCAAGATCTTGGGCAGGTTAAGATCACTAATTTAAACAGTCAGGATTGCATTAGGCAGGGAGTGAGCAAGAATGGCCATGTTAATGAAGAATGACTTCATTGCTTATCTCCACCCACATGTCACGTGTTTGACTTATCTACCTTAGTGTGGCCCGTCTTCAGGGTGCAGGATTTTGATATCATTTACACTCTGGTAAATTCCTATATCTAAGCTTTATTGGAGATACTATAGTGTATAATAAATCACTAAATCTGGGCTTTGAATGTAGTGCATTGTTCAAAGGAAAGAAGTATACCAATACGTCTGTAAGGTATTCTATCCATGAAGATTGTAGAATTTGATGCAGAACTGGAACTAATTTCTATTTTTGCATATCAAATTTAGATTTCATGTGTGCATACTTACCTTTTCTTAGTTATTGGATAATGTTTCATCATTTTGTTGGCTTTCCTTTAAAATGATTGCTCTTCTCTAGACTAAAAAAATGCACTTTTGACTTTTTCAATTGTTTTAGTTGCTTGTTTTGTTTGGTTGAACCTGTTAGACTTCAACCTATTGTATACCTTTTGTCTGATTGTCTTTATGATGCCCTATATGAAACTTTATTAATGCCTCCTGCCACAGAATCTATAGAGAGGTCCCCACCTCCCTTGAAAGAAACATTCTCATGTGTGATGCCACTGTGTTGTAAATTATACTGTTTAAAGATTTCATAAGGCTTGCAACTCAAGGACAAGCCAGGGGTGTGAAACGACAGAGCACCCACGCATGGACAGAACGGTGTATATTTTCATGTGTACCGTGTGTTTTTCAATGGTGATATTTCCTTTCCACTCATTCACATAGGATGCTGAAGCAATTGAGTTCCTCATCCATTCCTACCCAAAACATGTACCTGTGAACAGTCTTCCGTATGAAAATCTGGATGAAAAGGTTGGTGCACGTTAACGTTATTTAAATGTCACAACTGTGCTACTTTTAACAAATTTGATTTTTTTTTGTGTTTGTCATTAAATGAACTGCCATGAGAGGAATGCATGTAGGTGGGGAGTGGGCTTTTCTTATGAATGTTCTCCCCTTGCCGATTATTCACTTTTTAAAAAACGTGATTGTGCCAGATGTTTGTATCTATACCGGAAGTGATGATGCCCTGTGTATAATGGGTACTATGGCACATATTTCATATTTTCCGTTCCACCAGATGCAGGGGTTGTGGCTCTTTAACTACTTTACAGGGTTTTTCAAGTATACTAACAATCCTTTCTTTTTTATTGATCTTGAAGATAGCTGATCCTAATGTATTAAGATTTTAGAAGCGCCAGTCATGACAAAGATCATGTCTGCCCCTGGCCAACCGTGGTGTAGGGAACAGAGGCATGGCCATTTAATGTGCAGGGCTTCTGCCACTTTTACACCTGTAAGTGTAACGGTATGACGTTCATTCATCACCAGGGTTTTTTTGCTGCCTATTTTTGGGTGAAAAAAACTCAGAAAAAAATACAGGAGGTAAAGGGATGTAAGGGGTAGGGTGTGTGGAGAATAGGTCATAACCTGGGAAAGGGTGATTGGGGGGACACCCCAAATTAAAAAATATATGTGCTGAGTTTTGGCTGCCAAAAAGCAGCTGCAAGAAACTCTCCGAAAATAAAACCTGGTGATGGAATGACATGGAACTGTAAGTAACAACAAATATGATATTGGGGGTCTATTTATTTATTTATTTACATTTGTATAGCACACATACAGCCCAAAGGCATCGTGGCACTTTTACTTGTGGCAGTCTTAGTTACATAAAGGTTACATACATGTCATGGAAGCAGATTTTCAAGTATTCAGGTAACGGAGCAAGGGGAATGGGATTAGGGTACATTGAGAATTTGTTATACAATCATTCAGCACGTTGAAGCGTTCCAGGTGAGAGTAGGGTATAAGCTAGGTTTAGTTGAAGAGCATGGTTTTCATTGCTTTTCGGAATGCTAGGTGAGACTTCTGCTCGCAGCGGTGGTGGTAGGGCATTCCAGTGTAGTGCTGCTAGGTATGGGAAACTGGCCCCACCTGCTCTTGCTCTCTTGACTCAGGGGGTCATAAGCATGTTTGTGTACGGGGTACTGGTGGGTCTAGCTCTGTTCTTCTGACCTATGCTTTCACTGAATCACTTTCTACCGATTTCCTCCCCCCACCCCTCCAAAAATGCAGATGGTATTTTGGGGGGTGCTATGTATGGGGGTAGAGCGTGTTAGGGCAGTTTTTCTAAAATCCACACAAGGGGATTTATAAAACTATACCTTAGGCAATACAGTAAACTCCAACTCTTAGTTTAGACCTGCACTGCGTAATATAGTAACATGGACAGAGCAGTCAGGCTTATTTTAGGAGGCTTGTGGATCTGCTTAGATCACATGCTATGCATAGGCCAACATCTAGTGGTAGCCACGGAGTATTACATTTTTTGTTTTCGAAATTCTAAAAGGGACGTCGACAGGGCGTGCCAGTAATGCTATCCCTAGTGTGACGTCCACTGTACCCATGGTCCTTCACGCATCGAGGTCCAGATTGTAGTCGGACGCATATCGCAGAGTTCCTTCTTGGCTGATGCCATTACTCAGTAAAGTTTAAACTTCGTGTTTCTTTCTGTCCTTTCGACAACCGTTTACCGCAAGATCTCCAGCAAGAGCTCCGAGGACAAGACCATCCATCGACAGTGACTCCCATCTTGACGATCTTTGGCCTGTATACCTCAAGGCCGCATTGGGACTCAGCCCTGCACAGTAGGGAGAGTGGGGCGGGGGGTTTCATATTCCAGTCTCACTGGGAGAATGCATATTCCCCTATACTCCCATTTATTTTGCCAGCCTGACATATTTATACACAAAGGAAAACACTCCTTTTAAATTCTGTACTTCCTGTAACAGGAAGTTTCCCTGAAGTAGACACACCGGGTGTGTAACCTTTGCCTTCCTAGGGACCACGCCGAAAAACAGTGCAAGTCTTGCAAACTGTTCAGGCCCAGAACTTTAAAGGACCGCAAGACTAAACGCTGGGCCCACCTCGCCATGCAGGCAGAGGCAGCCATGTACGTCGAGGGAGCCTCCAACGATGGCAGCATCTGCATCCCTAGTGACGCTGAGGGCGATCAAGATCCCACGGATTCCCGTGTGCGAGCCCCTGAACCCAACAGGCAGGCCAGCGGTTGTGCTACGGGGACGACACCCAGCGGCTCAGGCACCTCCAGTTCGCACTACACCAAGCACACCCCCATGGCCGAATGTCGATTACACCATCGACCGATAAGCCACACGCGGTGTCGATGAGAAGGTCCGAACATTCCCTGTCACCTGGTCCACCGCTGTCGCAAACAACCACACGACAGACCCCTGAAACTGACGACTGAATCTGTTTCCGACACCGGGTCTAAATTTGAGAAGTCCTCCGGTTCCGGCGACCGGGCGTCGAAAGACTCGTGGACCGCCCTGACAAAAAGCTCTGAGTGAGAGACTTTATACCGAAACACATCCTGACACCCTATTAAAGGCCAGGACGTCGAAAAACTCAAAATCTTAGATGCCCAAAGTCACAATGTACAAAAAATAGGGATTACTCTACCCCTGACACCCTTTCAGGGGCAACACATCATAAGAAGACCTCTGCCCCAGAACCACCACCTAAAACTGCTCGCTCTGTATTGCCAAGTTCCTCCCAGTGAACCCCATAACAATTCGATAGGCTCATGAGAAGAATGTCCAGTTTTATAAACTTTTTTGATCAACACCCCAAACAGCTCTACAATCTTCAGGGCTCCCCACAAGGCAAGGCAGCAAGCATACAACCCGCAGCCAAATAAAGCCTGCGTGGACACCACGCAGGTCACTACCTCGTCATACCAAGATATAGGTCAATACACATATTTTTATGACAGTCAAGGCTCGCATGACCATGGTTCGTGTTCAGTCCAAGAGGACCAGGGGACACACGATACTATGATGATGATGACATATACATCATCCAGGCTAGAGAGCACTTTAAGATAGATACCCAGGAAGCCCAGGTCGTTAAAGACTTTGTTGAGGACATCCTTGGGGATAAGAAATCTGCAGCACAGTTTATCCCCTTGCTTAAATCGGTCCAGAGGCGTATTCAGCCCTCTCTGCATACCGCCAATCTGACACAGGCAGTCAACCCACGCATCGAAAAGATGTTTAGACCAGCCCCCTAAAACCCTGGCAACTGAAGCCCGACTCTCTAGTAGTCCCCACCACAAGAAAGAGAGCAGGAACAAAATCCCTGTACCGTTGGCGTAATGTTTGCGAATGGTGCAGAGATCACACTGTTGTTCCTTTTCAGTGCTCCATTGCTAAGGTTTTGTCTTTCTTACTTTCTTTGGCCCACAGGGGCCTTTAAGTGGGTACCATTAAAGGTTACCTGGCGGCACTGTCTATCTTAAAGCGCTCGTCTGAAGAATGTTCTTACTTTAAGATTCCTTTGATTTCTCAATTTCTTAATCCTTTAAGTACCATGGGTATTTCCCCCCAGTGCCAAGGCCTTTTTTGCTGATTTCGGTATGTGGCCATTCAATGGCTTGTAACTTTTTTGTTTCATGAGATATCTCGGCCAAATGTGGCTCCTTTTTTTCCCACATGTAGGCAGTCGTAATGCCACCCAGGAATCCTAGGTTGCTGTAGGGGGTGAGAGAAAATGAGCAAAAAGGGCGAAAGTTTTGGGTTTTTTCAAAAAATGCCAATAAAATGATGTACAAAGAAGCCTGTGGTTTTTTCCTTGTAAGCGCTAGGAACAAATGGTTTGCTGTGCTGAATTCCCCAATTTCCTGGCTTTGAAGAATAGGTTGAGTGGAAACGAAAAAACATTATTTTGATGTGGTTATCAATCGTTTTGTGAGAGGTAGGCGATTTTGGCCCTTTTGGCCAATTGGATATGCATGGACGGAATGGACGAAAAGGGTAGGAAAGCCGAATTGGAGGACAGAAAGGCATACATTTCTGTAAAGTAGAAAAAATTCCAAGTTTAGGAAGGGGTGATTTGCGTAGGTCGGGAAATAACTAGGTAGGGGAAAATGCCATAGATTGGGGGAAAAGTGGGAAAATGACCGAAAAAAGGTATGTGTTGGACATGGTTGGCTTGGTACAGCAATGGCTTCTATGAATTTTAAGAAAAGCAATGCTCTGCTACATTCCCTCGACTCTTGCAGTTAGGAAAGCGCACATTTTTTGTAGTGTTTTACAAAACAAGCAGTACCACAAGCCAAACACTGAGCCATGGTACACAGGAGTTTTATGCTTATGTCCTGAACAGACGCACTTAGCATGTGTAAATCAGGAAAACCAATGTGGTGAGGAACGGTAAGCATTAATTTTTTGAAAGAGCACAGGCAGACCTTTTCATGGGTAGGTGACTTGTGCAGGTTACAAAAGTGTATGGTGCCTAAAGCAGCCACTAAATGTAGGGCACATTTGGGAAATGAAAGGGTTGTGTGACAAAGGGCACCAGCAAATGGGTCAAAATGTTATGAAAACCACACAGACACAACAAATGTTATACCTTCCCGCGTTCCCACAGGTGTCCCGATGAAAACGGTACCTCACATGTGTGGGTGCACCTACCTGGGCGCCAAGGGGAAAGCCTAAAACGCAAGTAACCCCAAGTCTGTTTTCACACCTGAATTTCACCCTCTCTGCAGGCGGGCACACCATACAGATATGGGCCTCGGGTGTCCAAGCCACCAAGGAAAACAGGGAACCCCATGCATTTCCGAAAAGAGGACACCCGTGGGAATCCGCATAGTTATGATTTGCGCAAATCGGCCCAGAATTTATTACCCAGACACCCCTGCAAAGTCTGAAATGTGGGAAAATAACGCATTTTCCACACATTTCACTCGAATCAACCATTGAATCCCGCTGCCAACAACACATGGCCTACCATCCCGCGTTCTCCCACAGGTGTCCCGATGAAAACGGTACCTCACATGTGTGGGTGCACCTACCTGCGCGCCAAGGGGAAAGCCTAAAACACAAGTAACCCCAAGTCTGTTTTCACACCTGAATTTCACAACTCGGCAGAAGGGCACACCATACCGATATGGGCCTCGGGTGTCCTAGCAACCAAAGAAAACAGGGAACCCCATGAATTTCCAAAAAGAGGCCCCCGTGGGAATCCGCAGAGGTATGATTTGCGCAAATCGGCCCAGAATTTATTACCCAGAAGCTCCGGCAAAGTCTGAAATGTGCCAAAAAAACCCACATTTTTCACTTTGTCGGGGGTTCTGGGTAAAAGATTCTGTGGATTCCTACTGTTGCCCTCTTTTCAGAAATGCATGTGGTTCCCAGTTTTCCTTGGTGGCTTGGACACCCTATGCCTAAATCTGTAGGTTATCTCCCCAAACCCTTTTGTGGTTACCAGTGGGTTAGCCTTTTCCCTTTGCGGCTAGATTGGTGAACCCACACATGTGAGGTACCGTTTTCATTTGGACACCTGTGGGAACGCGGGAAGGTATGACATCCGTTGTTGGCGACCTCTGTGCATTCCCAAGGGTGTCCTCATTTGGGAAATGCATGGGATTCCCTGTTTTCCTTGCTGGCTTCGACGCCCTATGCCTAAATCTGTAGGTTATCTCCCCAAACCCTTTTGTGGTTACCAGTGGGTTAGCCTTTTCCCTTTGCGGCTAGATTGGTGAACCCACACATGTGAGGTACCGTTTTCATTTGGACACCTGTGGGAACGCGGGAAGGTATGAGATCTGTTGTTGGCGACCTCTGTGCATTCCATGTGTGGGTGCACCTACTGGGGCAGCAAAAGGAAAAGGGTAACCCCAAGCCTTTCAGCACGGCCCATTTTGTTCATGTGGGCAACCTACAGATTTAGGCCTAGGGTGTGGAAGCCAGCAAGGAAAACAGGGAACCCCATGCATTTCCCAAAAGGGGACACCCGTGGGAATCCACAGAAGTCTGACTTACGCAAATCGGCCCAGAATTTATTATCCAGAACTACCCGGAAAAGACCCACATGGGAGAAGGGTGCCCAAGGCCAGGGATATTACCGCCGACTTTGCTGGAGCCCTGGCTGCCCTGCGTTACAGCTTCTCCCCCCAAGGAGTCTCGGCAGTGTGCCAATACCTCCCCGAAGGGAAAAGCTGTAATGCAGCCCAGCCGCAACTCCAGGACCGTTGGAGGTGATGTCACTGGCCTTGGACATCCATGTACCATGTGGGTGTTATGTCCCCTAAGCACAGCAGCAGTTCCAGGGAGCACCAGCAGGATCCCCATTCCTCCCCGGAGGTGACATCTGTAACGTAGCACAGCCAGAGGTGGAGCCTGGGCTTGCAGACGGACAACCCACATGGGAGGGATCCGCTCCCAGGGAAACACCAATGTTCTGGGGGCAATTTGTGGCCTGCCCCTGTAATTGTGTCCCAGCCCACCAACATATCTGCCCAGACGGCCCATTCCCACCCAAACCACCAACAATCCAGCCCCAGTCTCACCCACCCCACTGACAGTGGGCCCTAACCATAGAATAATAAAAAACAGTACTCGCATAACGTTGCAGCTGCTCGCGTAGATAAAGCTGTAAACAAAACAAAAAACACGTGTTACCTATGGTCACACCAGCAAAATGTAGCCCTCCCTGGGGGCAGATAAGGGGAGGGGCTGTCCTGCACTCCTCCCTGGCCCCAGGCGTCCCTTCCTAGGAGCAGATATCTGGTCCCAGGGAGGGCTGCATGACATGGCACCCACTCCATTGCGGGTTGGGGTTTGGGAGGGTCAATGCCCCATCCCATTAGAAAATTCCCTGTCCCTTTGGGGTGCCCCACAGCCCCCCCTTAAAATGCGTTCCACCATTTTCCCTTTTTTTTCTTTGGTAACCTAACTCCCCTTGGCGCAGAGGGGCACATTGGTGTGCCAATCCGGCCCTGGGGTGCCCCAAACCTCACTGCCCCACCCACTGGGGGGTCTGTCCCACAATTTGTGATGGCCCTCTCCCCCCAAATGGGTGGCGGGGGCACCTCATGCAGGCCTCCCTGGGCCTCCTACAAATGGCTGCGTGAGGTACACCCCCCTCCATTTGAGGTGGGGGGGAGTGGGTCACCAAAAATGTGTGGGACAGGCCCCCCGGTGGGTGGGGCAGTAAGGTTTGGGCACCCTGGGGCCAGATGGCACACCAATGTGCCCCTCTGCGCCAAGGCAAGTAAGCAAAGAAAAAAATGGAAATTGGTACACTACAATTTAGGGCGGGCTGAGGGGCACCCTAAACCGGGAGGTAATTTTCTAATGTAATGGGGTGGGGTGAGCCTCTACCCCCTCACACCAAATGCAGTGCGGGCATCTCATTCAGCCCTCCCTGGGGGCAGATGCTCCTTCCTAGGAGCAGATATCTGCCCCCAGGGAGGGCTACAAGGGGTGCCCCCATTTCCCCTTGGGATGTGGGGGAGAGGGCTACCCCCCTATCCGTAAAATAAATCCTTGGTGGTTAGTGCCCCCCCATTCCCACCCAAAACTCCCTTTTGTTTTTTGTTTGGTTTTTTTTTGTTTTTTTTTTCTTTTGCCCCCTTCCCTGGGGGCAGATGATCAGCCATCTGCCCCGGAGGGGGCTAACATGAAAGCCCCATCCTTTGAGGGGCCTGCACCCTTATTCCTGGTACCCCCCCTCCAATTGGATGGGGGGGGCACCTAATGTACACCTGCCTAGGGGCATAAATCTGCCCCCAGGGAGGGCTACAAGGGGTGCCCCCCTTTCCACTTGGTGTGGGAGGGGGAGGGCCGCCACCCTTTCAGGGGGGCAAAAAAATCCCTGGAGTCTAGGGCCCCCCCAAACCCCATCCCAGGTGATTTAATTTATTTTTCGCTTTTTTATTTTGCCCCCTTCCCTGGGGGCAGATCAGCCATCTGTCCCCAGGGTTCAGCACATATGTGCCCCCATGCTTTGGGGGCCACAGGGGGAAGAGGGCTGCTTACTGTAAGCAGCCCCCCCCCCACGTCACAAACTTATCCCTGGTGGTCCAGTGGGCATTGCTGGCCGCGAATTGAGCGCTCTGTGCCCTCTCCGCGCCCAGCAATGCTGTCACACAGGGTGTCGTTGGAAAGGGGAGAAACTCCCCTTTCCAACGACACCCTTTCCGAAAAAATCCCTGGTGGCTAGGGCCCCCAAACCCCCCCTTTTTTTATGCCCCCACCCCTTGGGGCTGATGGTCACCTGTCTGCCCCCAGGGGTCTTTATATATGGGCTCCCATGCTTTGGGGGCTGGGAGGGGGAGAGGGCTGCTTACTGCAAGCAGCCCCTCTCCACGTCACAAACTTTTCCCTGGTGGTCCAGTGGGCATTGCTGCCCGCGTATCGAGCGCCCTGCGCCGATCCACGGGCAGCAATGCTGTCACACAGGGTGTCGTTGGAAAGGGGAGAATCCAACGACACCTCCCTCGATCTCCGGCTTGTGATACAGCTGGAGATCGAGGGGGAGAAAGGTGAACACTCGCATTCTATTTTCTCTACAGCAGCCCGAAATGGCTGCTGTGGGGAAAATTACTTTGTTTCACGCCGACGTGCATTACGCACGCTGACGTGAAACTGAAGGTAATCCAGCCCCCTGGCAGTGAGGGGGGACCTCCCCCTCACATAGCCCGGGGGTTGGATTACAGTTTTGGGCGATCCCTGCTTTGCAGGGATCGCTCAAAAAAAGGTGCCAAAAAGGACAAGCTATCTCATCCTTGGCACTGCGTATGCACTGTCAAGGACGAGATACCTCACCCTTGGCACTTAAGGGGTTAAAGGACTGACTCTAATGTATTCCTGCTGTTCCCTTTCCAGGTGCCGGTTTGGGATTTTAATTTGGTTTTGAAATTTCTCATGGTTGCTCCGTTTGAACCTTTGCACTCTTGTCGTTTGAGATTACTGTCCTTCAAGACTGTGTTCTTGGTTGCGGTTACTTCCGCTCGCAGAGTGAGTGAATTGCAGGCACTTTCATCTAAGCCACCCTTGACTGTGTTTCACAAGGACAGGGTTGTACTGCGAGTACATCCCTCCTTTCTACCCAAGGTAGTATCTGAATATCATTTGAGTCAAAAGGTGGTTCTTCCATCTTTCTACCCTCCTCCTCATCCTGGTAACGAAGAGGAGCGACTCCATCGGTTGGATCCTAGGAGAACCCTGAGCTTTTACATTTCTAGGATGTCCATGGTCAGAGTGGATGATCAACTCTTTGTGGGATATGCTGGACACCGATTGGGCCATGCTGTTACCAAACAGACCTTGTCCAGGTGGATTATCCTCACCATTACAGAGTGTTGCCGAGTGGCGGGTAAGGACCCTCCTGAACGGTTGTGAGTTCATTCCACTAGGGGCGTGGCTACTTCCACCGCCCTCCAGCAGGGTGTTCCTATTAGGAATATTTGTGATGCCGCTACATGGGCTTCAATCCACACCTTAGTTAAACATTATTCTCTGGATACAATCCATGGTCAGGATATGGCCTTTGGGAAGGCGGTTCTTTATTCCGCAATCTAATTGGGTACTCTAAATTCTTTTCCCCCCTCCATTTACTGGTACTGCTTTGGAAGTCTGTCAAAAATGTGGAATACGTTGGAGGACACAATCCATTTGAAGAACAAGTTACTTAGCAACTGGTAACGTTCTTTCGACTGGATGTTCCTCCAAAGTATTCCACATTGCCCTCCCAGCCTGCCCCTCAGGAGAATTTCCTATGTGATTGCAGCTTCTGTTTCCGCAAGGCTATGTGCAGTCAAACGGGCTTGAGACTGGTGCCACACGTTCTGAGGGAAAAAATGTAAACTGAGGTTACGGCGCTGAGAGTCCTATTTATAACATCCGGTGACATCGCCCTCGACAGAGACCTTCGAGGGACATCGACCCAACGCCATCGACACAGGACGCCCTCTGCCGAAAAAGTTTCCAAAGTCAACAGCTATGGACATTACATGTCAAAGATGTGAAATACGTTGGAGGAACATCCAGTCGAAAGAACGTTACCAGTTGGTAAGTAACTTGTTCTTCTGATGCTTGTATCTACTTAGATCACATGCGCGCACCCTTCCGCCCACCCTTCCTCCTCTGTGGAGTAGAAAGGGCATAGATGTTTTCTGGCTTTACCTACTCGTATATGCTTTATTACATCTGTACTCGCACTACACTTCATGCTAACTCATGTCAGAAACAAAACAGTCTGAGGTACCTCGACACGTGAAGGACCACGGGAACAGTTGACGTCACACTAGGGATAGTATTACTGGCACGCCACGTCCCTTTTTGGGTTTGGAAACAAAAAATGTAATACTCCTCGGCTACCACTAGATGTCTGCCTTTGCATAGCATATGAATCTAAGCAGATACAAGCATCAGAAATACGATTACAGTTAGTAATGTATCCCTTATACAGGCAGAGAGTATTCATTAAAAAGGTAACTTACTATTACCATTCATAAACACAATTACAAAAACCAGCACTCTACTTATGGTATGCAATCCAAAGTATTAACCTTATTTAGAATAGCAATATGCAGTTCAAGGTTAGTAAAACCTAGTGATACTCGTCTTGAATTGCAGCATGCTATTCATGAGGAGTAAAACCACATTAGTAGACTTTTAGAATGACAGTATGTAATTCAAGGTAATGGGATCCTATTGGTAATCAGCTATGCTACTTATTCAGTTTCAGGAATAATATAATAATACCAACAATATTACAAATAGGTATCTTGCAACATATGTACCTTATTCTTCAGAAATGATAGTTATCTTACAGTTGTGATAGTTATGATACAGTTACTCTTGTGGGAAGTCTGGTGAAGTCTGGAGTTTGGCAGAGAGCCTCGCTGCCTTGCTCAGCTGCTGCTCACACCTGATTGCGATAATCATTATAAAAGACTTCAGTGTCGCGCTCTAATGGGACGTCTGCAGTTTGGCTTTTTGGCGGAGCGAGGAGAGAAGACGAGAATCCTAACTGACAAATTTGATTGTTTCACACCAGTAGTCCTTCCCCTAACTAATATGGGTAACTAATATGGGTTCTGGTAAGAGCCTGCACTGATTGCCTATTGCCTGTGGATTGTTTTTGAAAGAATTGAGACAGAGTGGGGCGAGGGACTTGAGCAACATTTTACTTCCAATTGAAGTTTGCTGTTCTCCTTTTAGAGCGGTTACATGGGCTGTGATATTACACATAACGAAACGAGCTATGGCCACGTCACACTACAATCTACGTAATGCTCTGTCACCCCCAAATTCCAACAATACAGAGGTTGAACTAACATTTGCGGATGTGCCGAAGCCTTCCGACAGAAGTGAAAGTCGGTCGTTGGCCACAAATGCAAATGCAGCCATTACTCCTAAGCCCATACTTAAAAATAAACAAGGGAAAAATGACTGACTTTTATACACCCAACGCAAACATGAATGCTGTCAAACCATCTATTCCACCAGAGGGTGTGTCTTACGCTCTATATGTCGACCTATCAGATTCTATTGTCTTGGATGCCTCCTTCATCCACCTGTCAGGAAATATGCGTGGATCTCTTGACATGTGACATCGAGAACTTGCGCACTATACAGGGGAGAGCTAAAGTGTCGATTTCCAATCATTTCAATGCCACACAGATTGAGCTTGGAAGTCGGGGGGGAGGAGGGGGGAGGCTTTTGTAACCCTGCCTGGCGCCAGGCCAGAAGGAGTATGGAGACAATTTCCAATGTTAACACCTAGGGACCCTTGTCGGTGGCAGCGCTCCACCTAGTAGAATCCATTATCAGACTTTGATAATACTAAGGCATCTGTCTCGCATAATACAGATTTTCTCAAAAGAATTTGGGATATGATGGAGCAAAATAAACAGTTATATACGTGAGAGATGGGCCTTTGACTTCACCCAAAAGGGTTGTGGATCTAGAGACGACAGAAGACGACATCCTAAAATTGGCCTCTAATTTTACTAACAGGCCCTTGTTGGAGAATATTTCTCAGCTGAGTGCCTCCCCCAAGCTCTTCGAGCCTCAAAATGAAGAGCTACTGCACAATTCTGGTCATCAAGAAACAAGGGACATACCGACGGTGATTATAGAAGAACCGCAAAAGACAATGGCTCTTTACACAAAAGAAAGACTATAGCTGCCTGCTGTGATTCACCACTCACCTCTCACCCATACCATCAATGTAGACGAGCACAGAGATGGAATAACCATCGGACTAGTAAACTCTAATGTGATGTACGGCTCAGAAGATTTGGCGGGCCAAGGAGAGAGGGCCCCCACAAACTTTAAGAAATTGGCAGACTGTGTTCTTGGGCTTCAGAATATTCTCCAAATCAATGGGCCAGTACATTTAAATCGAGCAAAGCTTTTAACTATTTTGACAGAAATTCTGGCTTTAAGATCCTTTAACTTGGTAGACATTTATTTATTTTATTGCCATCCCGCTCTCGTGTTTGAATATAACAGTGTCTTTCTACTCGAAACTGGTTGCATAACTAATGTGGGACCAGGCTGACATTTTAAGATCAATGTGCTTCGACGCAATTCACTTCCTGAATCAAGCACAGATAGACAGATGGAATTTGGGCGCTGGGATGTTTACTTCTCTCACTAATTCGGGAGGGGTTATCAGCCAGGTGATTGGCTCTGTGAGAGATTGGTCTTGGTTATCGGAGGCAATCTGCAAGAATCTCAAGCCCCAAGGAATCCAGCAGAACCTTTAACTGTCAGCCTCTTAGTATTGTGTCTTGGAATTGTTCCGGATTTAATAATTTGTGCGAATTGTCTAATCTAGAGTCCTTGTTATATAGATATGACGCATATATTTCAGGAAACAATGTCCTCCCTACCTATCTTTGTTAATGGTTTTCAGCCTTTCTCTCAGACAGCAAACAAGTTCTCCCTGGGCAGACCTAGTGGGGGTCTGTCTACTATTATTGATATGATTTTGGGTTTAGAGGCCTTCCTGTTTAGTGATACTTATTTCAGGATTCTGGCCACTGGGGTAAAAATATATAAAACCAATATGGAAATCTTGTTTTTAAATTTATAACGGCACTCAATAAATATCAAGAGGAGGTGTCTCTAATATTAGACTCTTGGCTGGGGTTGTGTCACGCCACTAATATCATAGGCAGGGATTTGAATGCAGTGTGTGTAGTTGAACTTTGCAATTTAAAAGGCCTAGTGCTGAAAAAATTGAATATGGAGTCCAAACAACAAGGGGGAATCCTGGTGTGACTCTTTGGGAATCTGGGACCGCTCTCTGGTGTTGCCTAAAGTGGAGGATGCAAGAAAAGCATTGTATACTTGTCTCCCATTGCTCGGCACAATCGATTCTTAGTGTATTCCAGTGACCATCGACCCCTAGCCTTTAAGCTAGCTTTTGCACACACAAAACTAGAATCCAGCCCCTAGTTGCCTTTCTTGGAAATATGTAGCAGAGAATTAAGTGTGAGATGGACTACCTGACTATTAAATAGATTTACCTTACAAATAAGGAAAGCTGCAGGAAGATCTAGTATGCAGAAATTCTTCTCCTGTAAGAATCTTAATACTGCAGTGGCTCAGTTGGCTTGAGTGATGCCGAGGGGACCAATATTCAATCAGAATAATCATATACATGATGCAAAACTAGCAAAAGCCCAAAAAATAAAAACCGTACAGCTTCGAAACCTTTGATACTGTAATTTATCAGAGGAAGATGTTTTTCCTGATATAGAGGGAAAATTAAGCAACGATATAGGAATGATGTCAAAAGTATGAAATTTCATTTGTGTGTTAAAGATGGCCAATTGACAGTTATTAAAACAAATATCTAATGCTATTCTGGAAACTCACTACTAAATGAGTTGAGAAAGATGTGGTGGAGGGAAGTGATCATAGGAAATGAGGATACTTGGATAGCACCACTTTCAAACACTCGGGGACAATCGGGATGCCCGATTTACCTAGTGACATATCGCAGGCTATCCCATGGACAGGTTTTGACCCAGAAGATATCGAACGTCTTATAAAGAAAAGTAAAGGGTTGAGGGCCCGGGTCCAGACAATTTAGCCGTGATTACACTAAAGCAAGATTCGCCTCTGGGCCCCATTCTAGCTAATTTATTTAGGGAAATTCTGGAAACGAGAGTGATTTCCGCCTTCATGCAGTGTACCATATATTCTTCCCATATATTAAAAAAAAGGGCGATACGTTATATCCATCCAACTACAGACCTGCCGTCCTTTCAGACGCCATCAGTAAAATCTTTGATGCTGTGGTCCTGAAGGAGCTCGAGCTCTGGGTTTGCAAACTTAAAATCCTGGTTCCAGGACAGATTGGTTTTAGGAGAAATGTAGGAACCATTTTAAATGGAACTATTCTTTTTTTGGCATAGATTGGTAAAGAAGACGGTGCCCCTCCCATTGGTAAAATTGTTATTCTTACTCCATCTGTAAAGATTAGGCTGTCGAAAGAAGGCTATTTGTCCTGTCCTATTAACACTGTTGGGCATGATACAGGGATGCCTGCTTGCCCCTCTTCTTTTCAACATATATTTATCAGACATAGACAACTTATGGAAATCCATAATCTCCGATCCCATCAGACTTGGATCTCTACAAATAAATTGGGTGGTTTTTGCTGACGATGTATTCTATTACTTACCCCTCTTGGGCTTCAACGTAAGTTGACAGCTTTTACCAACTATGTAGTAGAGAACAATATGACCATTAATGCTATGTGAGGAATCCTGCATGCAGAGTCCTCACTAAACCCCAGCGTAAAGTAGCCTCCAATGTGGCCAGGGGAAGGCAGCCGCTACATGATCCTAACCCTGGGGGTAGTAGCATGAGGGAGGATCACATGGGAGGAGACGGTTGTCGGGATGAAGTGGTGACTCAGTTAGGAGAGATGCAGACTTCATCCTCTTCCGAGGATGAGATTTCCCTAATACCTAAATATCTAATGGTATGTAGTGTCTGTATGACTTCCTTTCCCAGAATTACACAAAGTACCAAATATGAAGACCCTTTTAAAGAGCATGAAAATGGTGCCCTGGGGAATCAGGAAGTGAATATCACATCTGATAGATGTTATGATTCTGCCTTATATTAAGGTCCTAAACCTAAAGGGTAAAACGCCAACTCCTTTAATAACATCTCCTAAGTCTGAACACTCTGTTAACGAATCAGATTGGGTTAACTAAGAATAAAACAAACAAGAACATTATGGACTTCAGATCCCATAATTCCCTTAGTACCGAGACGAGGAAGAGGGGCTCAGAGTTAGGGAAGCGTTATGAGTGGTTTAGTTGTTTTAATTTAAAACACCTGAGCAGGACCTTTAAAAACTTAAAGGCCTTTCAGGTGCAAAGAGAGCAGCAGCAGGGAGAAGCCGATGCTGATGTTGGTGTTGTGGCAGAGGTCGGGAGAACGTGGCCATGCAGAGGACGTGCAGGGGGAAGCAGTGCTAAAGCAAGCCATGCTCTGTGGGAGAGAAGCTCCTGACAGGCAGTGAACTACTCCGGTTTAGCATTCACACCGGAGAGTGTGCAGAGCTGCGAGTATTCCATTGAAGATCAGCGCGCACAGCGGCAGACCGAAAGGGGCTGTCAGAACCTAAGAGAGCAGCAGCCACACCAGCGAGTCAGAAGGAGACGCCAAGGCATACCAGTGAGCCCGGGGCACTCTGAAGGAGAACCGCCAGGTGATAACTATTTTGAATACCGAAGAATTGAATTAAGGCAAACTGGGCGCAACTCTCCTAATGATGGATTCCAAATAGGGAAACATTGTAACCTGCATTGCCAAAGTCAGAGAAGATTGATATACAGACAAATTGGGGCAACTTTCCAAAACAGGGATACCATTTAGGAGATTTGTGTAACCCTCACTCAAGTCAGTAGAAGAGTGATACAAAGGCAAATTGAATACAACTCTCCCAAAAAGAGATGTCAGGTGGGAGACGACTGTAACCAGCATTGCACAACCCAAAAACAAAGGCTGCAGTAGGAAAGCTCTCCGTTTATGAGACCAAGGGGGAGAGAACTGTAACCTACATTACCTAAAGACAAGCAAGGTAGCCATTATCCTCTTGTGGAATATCAATTTGGGAAGAGATGTAACCCTCTTTGAGTCAAAAGAATATCAAGTGAAGGAGTTGTTGGTTCAAATCTCCTAATTTATAATTCTAGTGTGGAGAGCTTGGAACAAGCATTAGCAGAGAGTACACATTGTAGTAGTAGCAGTTATATCCCAGCAGGCGAGTACATCCGGAAAGGGACCAATTGTAGTTAGTCCTGGCAGGGAAGTGTACCAGTAGGATGATTTAAAGTACTGTGGTTGTGGTCAAAGGCTGTGGTGGACAAGAAATGTTAACTCCATCACCTTGATGAACTGTTGCATTTTGGAAAGTGATTGTTCAACCATCCTGACAAAAGTTTCTTTTGAAGAAGTATGATGAGCTATCAAGTGCTTGGCCTTTTGAGAAATGAACACTTGCATTTTATTTATGAAGTTGAGTTTGGGAGAAAGACTTTTTTTTATCAAGCAGGAGTTTGCGTAAACATTGCTCTGATTGGTGAACAAACCTTTGGAAGATGATCACTTTGCCAATTGGAAGGATATATTGAATGAAAATTGCAGAGCACTTTATTGAAACTGAACTTTGTTCCAAATATTCCTGATTCGATCCAGGGGAAGAGAACCCAACCCTGATCACAAGGATTACTGTTTATACGTTTTGATTTCAGATGTATCTTATTTTGTGGAATATAAAACAGCCAAATAAAACTTGTATGATCTTGTGTATTTTGGTTTGAGTGTCAGATACTTTTTGGACACTGTCATTTATCTTTAGCCTTATGTTTGTTAGGCAGAGACATCCTTGTTAGGTTAGGGAAAGATAGGTCTCACCCTTTTTATTTTAATAAAATGACAACTTGTCGGAAAACTATACCTGTGTGTCCCTCTCGCATTTCACAGATAGCAAGTCAACAATACTTATGTTTTCCCAAAAATAGGAAACCCAAGGTGATCTGCTGGGGAGTGGGTAATGCCTGTTTGGCTTTAACCTCTTCAATGCGATACTTGGGCTTCAATTTAACAAATGAAGAGCGTAGAAGGGCAGTTGAAGAAGTCTTGAGATCAAAATCCTTTATTGTTCAGCTTAAGAGACTGCGCATTTCTATGTGCAGCTTTTCCTTGCTTCCATTTCGTGAGTATTATTTGGCTAAGGTGGTGCCATGCTTAATATACAGTTTGGAATGTTCCCTATATGATCATGGTACATTTTTGAACTCTCTAGGGGGAACCATCCGGAAGAGCGGGCTAGGTCTCCCCCCACAGCGTTTCGAGTTTGGGCTGGTATATTTGGCAGCTAGAGTCTCCGGGTCCAATTTGCGCCTTCACTATAAGATACTAGTTCCTCCGCCTAACTCCCTCTTTGACTCTTTACACGTTATGCTTAATGAAAAGAGTATTCCATCTTTAAATATCTTTGATAGGAGTATGAAATTCATACTCAAGACTTTAAGCTTGGAAGAAATCAATTTAAGGGAAACTTCTGATACATTGAAGAATAAACTGTTTGGGCTAGATTGGTGCCTGGCGGTCAATCAATTAGATACTTATTCCTTGTATAAAGAGTATGGTCTCTTTCTGGGGAAAAGAAAGTGCCTTGTGAAATATATATCTATTCCCATGCTATAAAGCACTATCAGTGTATATGAGATTTAGACTAATTCTTCTCCCAACCCTAGAAATCATGGGGCCTAGATTACAGAACAGAGCAGAACAGAACAGGCAGAACAAAACATGCAAATTGTGCAAGAACCAACATTTCCAAGAAACCAGAAAACATTTGATTTTTGTTTTGTGAAGCGACTGTACACATAAAATATCAACATTTTAAATTCCTTCAGAACCTTAGGACCTCGGAAGGCGAGCATGCCCTTTGGGCAGACCTAATGAGGGGTAATAGTGTAGCAAAGGTGCTTCATCTATATTGGATTATTTTAGATGTTTGAAATTTTGAATGTTCTACTATAAAAGGGACGAGTTTTGGCATGTTTTCAATTGATTATAAGGTAACTATTTTAATAGTCTTGTTTGTCCAATTGATATACATTTTTCTTCTGTATTCCTCTTTTGTGTGTGTTATATTATGTATTTGAAACTCCAAATATTTTTGTATTTTCTGTGTAGTGAAAAGGTTTCTTTTAAAACCAAAACACTAATAAAAAATAAAAAAGTATACAGTTACACCATTCCAGAATAGTGGAACACAATTCGACAGTAAGCAAGAACTTCTAAATTAATTTTCAGAGGGGCAGTATGCACTTCCTGGATAAGTAAGAACTCAGGATACACATTTAGAATGGCAGTATGCTATTCATGGGGAGTAAAACCACATTAGTAGACTTTTAGAATTACAGTATGTAATTCAAGGTAAGCAGACCTTATTGGTAATCAGCTATGTTACTTACTCAGTTTCAGGAATAAAAGTTATACCAACAATGTTAGAAGTATGTATCTTGCAGCATCTGTAACTTATTCCTCTTTCCGAAATGATAGTTACACCATATTATTTTTCAAAATAGTGGAACACAATTCTAAGGGAAGCAAGAATTTATGAATTACTTTTCAGAGGCACAGTATGCACTTTATGAATAAGTAAGAACACAGGATATGCATTTAGAATGGCAGTAAGCTATTCAAGGTGGGTACAACCCTATTGGTTATACACTCTTGCACTATTTATATTACAGGAATAGTTATACTAATGTTACTTTTCAGAAGAGTGGGACACAATTCTAAGGTAAGCATAAACTCTAACAACTTTTCATAAGGCAGTAAGCAGTTCAAGGTAAGAAAGAACCTAATGTTCGACATTTAGAATGACAGTATGCTATTCAAAGTGAGTACAACTCTATTGGTAGACTTTTACACTTATTCAGTTTCAGGAATAATAAAGTAATATCAACTGTTACTTTCTAGAATATTGGGACACAATTCAAAGGTAAGTAAATAGCTGTGTATACTTTTAAGAACGCAATAAGCAATTCACAGGTAAGTAAGAAATATGCAAAAGATCATTACCTCCGAAGAGCCTTGAAGGTTGCGCAAGGAAGCCCAGGTGGAGAGAAGAGACAAGCCTCTTTTTGTGTTTTAAGGATACCAGCCACCCTCCTGGGTGAACTGCAGAGTTGGGGGAAGTGCAGCAGCAGTTGTGGTATCAGCCGTGGAACAAGAAAACTAATGAACACAGCCGGTGAGTTGATTAAAGCAATGAAAGTCTGGTCTGTGTTAAATAAAACTTGACTGCAACAGTATCCGACGAATGAAGGTTGAGCGTGTGCAGATCAGACGCAAGAGAAAGCAAAGCATTGTGAAGAACTGTAAATTGAAAATGAAGGATACAAAGTAGCAGAGTTGTCCAGCGAAAGGAGATTGCCCAATTGAAAATCTCGGGTCAAATGTCTGAGGCCGTAGAAGCGTCGGGAAGAGAAAGAAACTGAGATGCAAGATTTGAACTCTTAGGTTTGATCCCGGCAGAGGGAAACCTGGATGTGAGAGAGGCCTTTGATCTGTTAGGTTTGTTGCCGGCAAAGGGAAACCTGGATGCGACAGATATCTTTGAACTTTGAAATAAGTACTGTGCTCGAAACTACGTTTACCAAGAGGCCCTGGTGTAGGAGAGAAAAAGTGACATTTGAGGAAAGAAGTTCGAAGTTGTCATGCCGAGGTATGAGCAAAAGCTTCGCAGTTTCGAAAGTCTTCGACAGCAGAAGGAAAGTGAAAGGAGGCTTAAGCCCAAAGGCGGCAAGCCTATGAAAGTGTGATTGAAGCTTAGGGAAGGAAACCCCATAAATTGTGACTGAAAGGTTTGAGCCCGGATGAGGGAAACCTGTACTGAATTGTGGTAAACCGAAGGAAACAAACTTTTGTTGAACTTTATTGAAAGTTGAAAGGTGACCTGGACTGGTGTGAAAGAAAGCAGAGAGGTCTAGTGGAAACTAGTGACTTTTCATGGAAGGCCAAGTGGGCCCTGGTCCACGAAACAAGCTGCATCCTTGTGTCCGAAGCCAAAGTGTGTCAAAAGGTCCGAGTGTGCCAACTTACCCTGTGCTACAAAACGTGGGGAAGGGAGTTTACTTACCCATACGGACATTTCTTTTGAACACTGATTTTCCTTTTTGTGTTATACAATCCCTTTACACATTTATTGTATTAGAAAGAAGGCAGGCATTAGGTTTGTTATAGGCCATTTTATTTTGACTAAGGATTGACTAGGACTGTGTTTTCTTTTTGTTTGATGGTCGAGAATACTCACATCTTAGTTCTAAGGCAAGATAGTAGTTTTCCAACCGCTTTTAAACTATCAATAAAGGTTTTGAAACTTGCAGCTCTTGTGTAAGTATCGACTTGCGATACCATGCCTGCCTCACAGATTACATTACCAGACATAAATGGGGGACAAGGGCCCCCTGCACTGGTAATCTTTAGACTGATCAGTGCCCCCCCAAAAACAACTAAAGGAGTTAAACTAGAAAAGGAGGCTGTAAAAGACCTCACTCCCTTAAAATGTGTCCTTGGTCCCACAAACCATAAGCAGATATGTTGCGGGTCACAGTGAAAAAGATGGAAAAGCTGCAAAAAGAATATATTTTCCTTAAAGTCGTTCTATGGGTAGAAGAGGCAGCAAAAACAGAATTGCAGTACTCGGGAATTCTTTGTGAAAGCCTCACTGTTGACACAAATAGGTCAGGACACCTAAAAAAGAAAAACGTTAGCTCCCACACATTGCACGCACTGGGCATAAGAAGTGTGAAAGGTCTCCTTTCAACATACCAAAGACAATGGCTGAGCACTGTCCTGAGTGAATAGTGATAGTGCAGGCATTGGGGAAAAGCACCCCCTGACAGTAGACTGATCTGTTTGGAAGTAAATGTACAGGTCTATTATACTTGTCCCTGGTGATGAATGCTAAAAAAGGATGTTGCACGTAATTGCCAGACCCTGTGGAATGCCAAACACATGGAAAGGCTACTTCCCCAGACTCTGTCAAATGCCCACAAATAGGAAGCCCAATATATGGGCCCCATCCTTCCATTGACCTGGAGGAAAATGGCCAAAAGGACAGTTGAACGCAAAGACAGAGCTTCAACCAACATGGCCAACCATTTCAGGCACTGTAGTACCCAGCATGCTGCCATGCGGTTAAAACGGAAAGGTGCAAAGGAGTGTACCCACATTTTTAAAAAATAAACTCATCACTGCCACCAGGCTGACTGTGGTCCACTAGTTACATGAAAATGTTCAAAAGGTAATAAAAGAATGGAAAGAAAAGTCTCCCCGGAATGGGGTGTGGGAGTACATTACCAGACATAAATAGGGGACAGGGGCTCCGTGCACTGGTAATATTAAGACTGATAAGTGGCCCTAAAACCTAAAGGAGTTAAACATTGTTTAGTCCCACAATCCACAAGCAGATATGTTGAGGAGCACAGTGAAAAAAATGGGAAAGCTGTAAAAAGAACATATTTTCCTAAAAGTAGTTCTATGGGTAGAAGAGGCATCAAAAACAGAATTGCAGTACTCAGGAATTCTTTGTGAAAGCCTCACTGTTGACACAAATAGGTCAGGACAGCTAAAAAAGACTTAAGCTCCCACACATTGCACACACTGGGCATAAGAAGTGTGAAAGGTCTCCTTTTAACATACCAAAGGCAATGGCTCAGCACGGTCATGAGTGAATAGTGATATTGTAGGCTTTGGGGAGAAGCACACTCTCAGTGGACTGATGTGTTTGGAAGAAAATGCACTGATCTTTGCGATTTGTCCCCGGTGATGAATGATAAAAAAGGACAATGCACGTAATAGAATGCAAACCATCCATTCGGCATGCATCCTTTGACAGGGGAGGGCGTCGGTTGGGGAGGGAGGGCGTAGACTCTGGAGGGGGAAAAGGAACAGCAGTAGGAGTGGAGGGAGCTGTGGGAAGTGATATGCTTCAGGGGTGTCCACATGAGGCGAGTGTATTTGGGGAGATGCAGAGGGTGAAGAAAGGGGCGCAGGACCTGGGGTGGGTAAGCACAGGAGTTTAAAAAAGAATGTGCTCAATGACAGATGCGCTAAGGTCAGTATGCAAAATGCAGACACAGGAGTCGAGTCCAGCAAGGAGGCTTATTGTCTTCACAGAGAAAATGTTCCGCTGGCCTGGACCTGCCAACTTTTCCCCTGCTGATCCCCCTGTAATATTCTCCCGACTCCATTAGTCCTTGGGAGATTACTTATCAGGCTGCATCCATCTTTGTTTGTCTTGGTAACCTTTCCGAGTCATTGTCATAAGGGGTATCCATGAGAGAAGCATTTTTCTTTTTCCAAACCTTGCATTTAAAAACCAAACAAAGGACATATTTGTTTTCTTTTGTGGTTTTGCTCACTGAGGGTAGATCTTTTGACATTGTTGCATTTGCTTTATGGGAGCATTTATGTGAATGTCAGATGTTGGGCAAATTCAGCTTTGGGGTGCACAGGAACAGGCTGTCTTGCGATGCTGTAACTTTTCCTTCAGGTAGAGCTTTGTTTTAAGGCTCCTTAATGCGTTTAGAGCTGTGACATTTCTTTCAGGGACTAAATCAAAGCAAAGGTTCACCTTTTGCCAGGTAGGCTCAGATTTGACTCCGTAATCTAAACCACCATCCACTTAGAGAAATGTTGGCATTTATTCAAGTATTTCACCATTTTACTAAGACTGCATTTGTTTTCAAAATACAGTTGTGTGCGCCAACATTTTAACTGCTGCTATTACTGTCAAGCAGCCTTCGCTTACTACCTCCTAAGCATTGCAATTATAGGAGTTACTGCTAATATCCAATGTATTCATACAGTGATGAATCCAGTGAGATCATCCCTAAGATCCCAACATGGCCCTCCTCTCATGTGGCCAGGGGAAGGCAGCTGCTACCTGATCCTGACCCTGGGGGTGGTATTATGTGGGAGGATCACATGAGAGGTGACACATCTCGAAGGGAGTGGGAGACCAATCTAAATGATTCCCCTAATGTTCCTAAAGCCTTAATGGCTTATTGTAAACAAAATGACAATTTTGACATAATAACTAGGGATTTCAAGTCCTGTAATGCCTGCTATACTGGGATGAGAAAGAGGGATTCAGAGTGGATGAAGTATAATGAGCGGTCTATTTGTTGTAGTAGAAAGAACCTGAGCGGGACCTTTGAATGTATAAATGAGTTTCAGGTGCAGGGGAAGAGAGAGGAAGGAGAAGCTGATGGTGTTATAATAGTGGCGGCAGCAGATTGCGTGTGTGAGACACTCTGGAAGCAGAGGAAGAGTGGCCGTGCAGAGAATGCACAGTTAGAAACGTCTCTGAAGAAAGCTATGCCATGTGGTAGATGAGCTCCCGACACGCCATGAACCGGTCTGGTATGGAAGTTGAATCAGAGATCACACAGAGCTGTCAGAGCTTGCCTGAAAGACTGCGCGTACCGCAGAAGTGTAGAGGGACCCAAAGAGCTCTGAAACAGCACCCGCGAGTCAGAAGGAGATGCCAAGGCATACAGGTGAGTTGGCCTGAAGCAGGTGATCCTGGGGCACTACAAAATAGGCCAATTAGTGAATTTGATGATTTTGAATACCGTACAAATGAAATAAGGTGAACTGGGTGCAACTCTTCTAAAAAGGGATACCAGTTGGGAGATAATTGTAACCCTTAGTCGAAGCTGCAGAAGAGTGATACCAAGGCAGACTGGGCGTAACTCTTTTAATAAGGGATACCAATTAAGGGACAATTGTAACCCACATTTCCAGCAGCCAAGAGGTTGCATAAGCATAAATCAAAGGTTGAAGGAGCAAAGCCCTTCTTGTATGAGAGATCAAGGGGGAGAGAACTATAATCTGCATTGCCTACAGTCAAAAGGTGGTCTAATAATACAGAGACGGTAAGGGAGCAACTTTCCTTTTATGGAATATGAATTTGGTAAAAGCTATAACCCACTTTTTCGAGAGACTACAAAGAGAAGCAGTTGTTCAAACCTCCTCACTTACAATACTGGTGTGGAGAGTTTTGGAACAAGCATTACCACAACGTAAAATTGTAGTAGGAGTTTTATCCTTGCAGGCGAGTAAACCAGGAAAGGGACCAATAGTTGTTAGTCCTGGCAGGGGAGAAGATGATTTTAATGTACTGTAGTTGTGGTCAAAAAGGTGTGGGGGAAAAGAAGTGTTAACTCCATTACCTTGTCTTCATGAACTGTTGTATTTCAGAAAGTGGTTCTTTTGAAGAAGAATGATATGCTAACCAATGCTTGGCCTTTGAGAAATGAACATTTGTCCTGTGTTATGAACTTGTGTTTTGAGGAAAAGACTTTTGTTTTGCTAAGCAAGACACTGTGGAAAAATAACAGTTGCTTTTATTTATGAAAACGCCTTCGGAATAGAGATATTCACTTTACCGAGTGGAAGGATATATTGAATGGAAAATACCTTTTGTGCTATGTTGAATGGAACTTGGTTATTGCACTGAACTTTCTTGGATCTGAACTTTGCTCAAGCTATTCCTGAATTTATTTTATTTTTTCATTTATTTTTTGTGTGCCAAAAGCCTGCAGGCATTGGGGCGCAACAGTTGCACAATCATACCAACAAATAAGATGGGGCAATCAAGGTCCCGAGGGGCAGAAGAGATTATGAGTAGTAAATTACTTAAACACAAAGGTTTTTAATGTTTTCCGAAAGGCCCTCATATTTTCTTCCAGCCTAAGCGCCAATGGCAGTGTGTTCCAGAACTTGGCTGCGCTTAAGGGACACGATCTACCAAGTCTGTTTGATCACTTAAAACCAGGACAATTCACCTGCGCCAGGTTAGAGGAATGCTGTGCTCTGGTGGGAGTGTAGCGGGAGATCAAAGATTTTAAGTACGGAAGAGCCGTTCCAAATAGGCAGCGATGCACCAGGGTGCCAATTTTAAAGTTTATGCGTTGCTGCTCCGGGAGCTAATGGAGGTCCCTCCTATGATCTGAGATGTGGTTTCTTATCTGGATTCTCCTCATGATGCGCACGGCATCATTCTGTAGAGTTTGGCATTTTTTTCAAACTAGAACTGGAGGCACCGGTTAGCAAGGAATTAAAATAATCCAAACTTGAGAGGATAGTGGCTCGGGCGATGATTGCACAGTTCTTTTCAGTTAGAAAGGGGCGGATGTTCTTGAGCAGGCGAAGGAAGCAATTACAGTTCTGGCTAACCTGGTTGACATAAGCATCTACATTCACGGAGGCCTCCAACAGGATGCCCAAGGTTCTTACTTTACTTCGCACTGAGATGATGCTATTTTCGCTTTTAAAGCTTTTATAATTAACAGAATGGGAGACAGGCACTCTCCCTGAGGTATGCCAGCAGGGCACCAGAGTCCAACCCTGGTCACAAGAAGTACTTTCTTAAGCTTTTGAGTTTGAATTGATGTGTTATTTTGTCGAAGATCATTTTACTTTAGTCTTTTCCTAGACAGGGACATCCTTGTCAGGCTAGGGAAAGATAGGCGTTTGTCTCACCCCTTTTTGTTTCATAAAATGGCATCTTGTTAGAAAACTCTACCTTTGTGTCCATCTCCCATTTCTGACTCCTCACAATGTATGGACTTTGAAAGGGTTATGTTGTATAGCTCCAAAGCCCAGGGTGACGGAGGACTCTGTCCTGCTGGGAATGAAACCTTGTCTTGCAGGTTGAGCACTCATATCTGGGTGAGCACTTAACTCACTGAGCTATTTTACCGGTAGTTTAGCACTTGATATCAAGAATCGTATTTACTGTAAACTAAGAAAATCCTCCCCGCAAGAAGGAATGACCAGAAATCTGCTCTTAAAGGGGCTGTCTTTTAAAGTAAAGAATCTTGGTTCTGAATGCCTGCAGCCAATTAGGTTAAATGTATGTTCCGTTCATTAGAAAGGACTAATTCTCAAATGTTGTGATGTGATATAAATGGTGAAGCCAGGCTTTGGGTGTGCACGATATTTGACATGTATCTGTTGAAAAGATTCTTTTATGCAACATTTCTTGCATAATTTCCTACAGAACCCCATTCTTTTTGCTCTGTTTTTGATCCTGTCCTGACTTTTTGAAGGGAAGTAAAGCCTTCACCTTCATGTCCTTTGCCTTTTGCTCACATGTTATGGGGAAACTGATCCTCCCTTAAGACTATCAGTACTGGGAAACTGTTTCCCTTTTGAATTCATGTGTTTACAATTGCATACAGCTCCTTGCAGTGCATTGGGGAGACTTTGGTATCACCCTAGCTTTTTACACAGAGGATTGTGGGTTACTTGTATATGTGCCTAATTAAAAACAAAATGTGATGCACCCAAAAACTACACAGGCCGGGACTTGAATCCCAAGTTGTGTGGTTTTAAGGGCTAACACTTCAACACTTCACCACTAGACCACATGAGTCCCTTTCAAAGAGCAAGGCAAACATGCTCTACTTAAACTGTGTATGGTTGCCTTTTTAGAAAGTTTGTAGGACTGCACAGTCCTATGAATTCTATACTAATACAGCAGACAGGCCCTTTTCAGCAGAATGCCTTTATTCTGCTGACCGGGCCTCGTTTCCAATATCATTCATAGGACTGTGTAGTTCTATGAACGTGTTTGTGTGTTTGAATTCACTGCCCTAACAGCAGTAACACGCTCTCTGGAGGGGGATTGTGTTTGATTATTGCCACCAGGGCATTGAATGAAATAAACAGTTATACAACTGCTACACTCTCTACCAAATGGATGCCTGCACTGCTTTAAAAAGCAGGACTTTTGTTGAATACATGTCTTGATCGTTTTACAGAGAAACTTTATTTTAAAAAGTTGTGTACATATTTTTAAAGGCCTATAGTTGTGAGCAATACCATTTTTGAGAGAACCTATCCTTCAAAGCATTAACAGTTCAAAATCCCTAATAGATGTCCATGCCTTTTTATTACGATGTGTGAGGGTGATGTGCTACAAATCCAAAGGAGCTATTGCTAGTCTGTCAATAAAGGTATACTATATTAATATTGTGAACTATGATGAAGGGTGTTGTGGCACTACTTGTGTGAAATTTCTCTTGTCTCCGTCATTTTAAATGGTGTAAACTGGTTAGAAATGTGTAGTGCTGCCTAGTTTGCATATCTATGGTGATTTACTTTTGACCGAGTCAGTCATGTTACCTTTTCCTGTACTTCCTTTTGCAGATTGCCTTAACCACGATGCTGTTTGAGAAGGGTCTCCTCACCACAAAGAAGCCTCCGAGTGTCGCTTGATTTGGAATCAAGATTCAATTTGATTTCCTGGACCCCAAAATGCTCCAAAAGAAAGAAGTAGTACCCATGAGCAAGAGGGATCAGACGTCCTCGGGTACATTCCCTCAAAGAATGGGAAAGTTTGGCCGCAACTGAGGGGCGCATTCAGTGAAGGCATCCGTGGAATAGACTTGGGCTCAGGACATTAAAGAGTTTTTTCCCATTTGACTGCAACAGATCTGTTGTGTTTGACTTTTTCATGCTGAGAACATTTGTGTACAGAGTCTTGCGGACAATCACTTGGTCTTCGCAATGTCATTATTCCTTTGCGGAAAGGCGTTCGGATCCTTTGAGCTGTAGCTTTGAATTCTGTGCTGAGGATAACGGGGGATGTTGCATACTTTAGTACGAAGGCCTTACGGATTCCTTCCTACAGAGAATTACAGTAATCCTTCTCAGCTGAAAGCAGTATCTGTACTGCCAAACTAATGTCTTTATCTGAGAAAGCCAGCCCTTTTTTTTCCATATATTTGTTCACAGCATAAAGCTAACATTGCCACGTTTTATTGGGCCTCCCTTGCTAGCAATGGATGACATATAAATGTATTACTCCAGATTGTTTTAAGACTTCACGTTTCAGCATAGGTCGGGTAAAATGATGAATGGTCGAGTGTTGAAGAGCACACGGTGAGCTGGATGTCAAACTGTTCAGATACCACTACTATGTTGTTTGTGTTGTCGCCACAACATCGGAGGGATGCAGCTCTATTTGTCCGTCTTAGAATAGCATGCACATTATAACAATTGGAGGTGATGCTGAACCATAGTCCTACTCTCCACATAGTAATGGGATGCCCGAAGCTGGAAACCCTATGCAAAGTCGTGCATCCTCCCGACGGTTTGCTGCGTTCATACGGAATAATGGCCCAGGCCAGCCAAAGCTGCTCAATGATCCTCTTGCATTGAAAGACGACAATGCCTTTTATCCAAAGTTTCCTAACAGCCATTTATTATTGCTGGTAAGGCTGTTTCCATCCCAACAAGTAGAAAGAAGCCTTCCTGTAAATAACATTTTGTCTAGTTGTGAGTTCTTTGTGAAACGTTGAGTCCAGAAAAGGGAAGCTTGCAGCTGTATGAAACCACCTGCCTCCTTTGGTCTATCGGGGGTTTCGTGAGAATACTCCACATCCTTAAACCACGCATTGTATAGTTTACCTCGAATTGGCTCCAGTGATTGAAAGCGATCAGTTTGTGGTTGAGGCTGAAAGCACACATTTTGATCACCATGAACATATTTTATCTGAGGTCAGGCATGCCAAACCCATACGTTTGTTATTGTGAAGTCTTTTCCTAATGGTTATCTATGTGTGTAAAATATTAAACTGATGTCATTTGTAAAATTCAGTGTGAACGACCCACCAATCAATTGGAAGTGTAACTGTGTTCTGCTTCTGAGCACATCACGACCATGAGCTATCGCGACCATTCGGGCATCAAAAGGCAGCCAGCCTCAGTGTCATCACACACACACACAAATGCTGTTAACTTGTCAATGGTTGAATGTTTAAACTATGCCATTTTAATATGTATGTAAACGTTATTTAACTGGAATGTGCATCCGAACCTGGGACCTGTAGTCTAACATCATTTCGAGGGAAGGTATTCTTCACAATTGATCTACAATGACGAAGAAAAAAAATGAAATATTTTGATTTTATGTATCGAATGATTCTGTATCTCTAGTTGTCTGTGTGATGCAAAAACATGATGGGACATTGAATTCTGTTTTTGTTTTAAATATCCACATTATGACTGTCTTCGCAGTGGATTTGTTTATGGGTGCATTTGCTTTTCTTTACATCATCGTGTTAGGTGTAGATGCGCTGCACAGTGCGTTGTGTTCCAGGGTTTTAATTCCTTCTCGATTCACATCTTGATAGACACGCCGCTAATTAGCCGTTCATGATTATTTGTCGAATTGGTACAGGTGTTGGTAAAGCAAGTGTTTGGTTTTGACTATGGTAGCATTTAGTGTACATGGGGCAACCTTTTATTTATTTTTTTCGAAAATTGCAGCTCCCAAATGATGAAATGTAAAATACTTTTTTCACCTTCCAAATGTCTGCAGGATCCATTTCTTTCCTGCCTTTTCTCCTATCGTCATTAGCTGTGTTTTAATCTATGCAAGGTCTGGTGGTAACGTCACTCCACAGGGATATTTGGCAACAGAATTGAGCCCTGTGACCGCCCCGCATCATGAAGGAATAATAACTTTATTGGTGTCTGGTCAAAGGGTTGTTCATTACTTTGAAGTCAGTTTGGGAAATCGGGATTTGGACAAATTGGTCAATTTTAGGCAAGCCCTTGCAGCCCGCGCCACACCCCTGGAACTGTTTACACGTCAACATTAATTATTACAGGACTGGAGTAGTGTGTCCCACTAACCACTGGCTGCTGCCTTATGAGTACATCTCCAGTCACTTGTTCAAATGTCCTTGTATTGAGTGGTGTATACAATTTGCGTTCCGTGAACTGATTCTTGTGTGGTGCAAGAGTGCAGCAGGATGCATTGAGAAGGGTGAGGTCGTTTATTGCTCAGACATCCTTTATTCACATTGCAGTTTACACGCCCTCCATCCTATTTGAGCTCTTTCCATATACCAGGTGGTGGCGCTTTCTAAATAAACGCAGACATCCTTTGTAATGTCACAGACTGCCTTCGCTTTACATTTGTACCTATCATACATTTCTGAGGTTTCTGAATGCTTTCTTTGAATGCACATGCTAGAGCAATCTTCAATAATAATGTATTACGGTGGGTGTTTCCTTTGCACATAGAAATTGACCATATTCTGTTGCACCCTTGGTCTGTTGATGTAATGTCCCTGATTGGGGCATCCTATGGTGCAATACTTGGCACTGTTATGACTTCCCTTCCCCCCCCCCATGGATTCAGAAAACCCTAGTTCTCGCAGGGGGTCCGGGTGCAATGCGATACGTCCACCTGCTCAGTAGCATTGGCGCTCCATTCCTTGCCTGTGCTGTTTTCAAAATGAAAAAACAAGTGAAAATATTGCTCCAAATGCAGACACGGTGGAAGTGCACATGCTTAGCATGGTTTGATTGCCTCCACCGCAGCCAACTGGTTGTTACAGTTCTTCACAGTAATACTCAACACAATAGCATTGTAAACTAGTCCCATTGCACTAAGTGAACAGCTGGTAAAAGGTACCGTTTTGTCTCCTTTGCACTCTAAATGGTAGCTCGCCATTATCGAACCACCTAAGCTTTGGAATCTGTCACACAGGCCTCCTGCAAGAAAAAGAATTCCAGAAGTAGCAATCCTGAAACCAAAGTCCCTAGTCTTAGACTAAGTGATGGGAATGGGATCCAAGGCCGGAGGAAGTAAACAGAGGCTCTCCAGTAAATGACCAACGTTAAAAGTCACCCATCCTGTTAACCATAGGAGATTCCTGAAACCGACCATTAGAGGACCCTGCAAGTGGGTGGGGAGCCAGTAAAAAGGGACACCTGGTGTTGGGAGTGAGGAGCCCAAATGTTCATCTGACTAAGGCTGTCTGGTAGCTGAAGAAGGTAGGCTTGCATTAGCAGGGTGATATACCCCCTGAGGGGGCTGGTGGGGAATCATATTACCCCCTAGGAAGCCCCCCCCCCTTTACTGACTTTAAGATGGACTTGTCAGACCTTCACCCATATAATGACTTCATCAGACCAAATGTAATACACAGAAGCACTGCCCCAAATTATAATCAGGCCTACAACCTGTATAGTGTGAAGGCTTTATCTCTATGAACATGATCACCTGCAGTCACTGTAACCCGTTGGACGCAACCAGCACCAGCCACTTTGTTTAAAAATGTGTCTGTGAAATTCAAACCAGCACAAGGGATTTTGACAGGGAAATTGTTTCAATAGGACCAGTATGTGAAACACTGAATGCATGGTTCTGTGAACTTTCAGCAGAGCAGGTGTCAATTAACATTGGATTTAGGTAAGGTGTTCTCGAGCCATGGAAGCATGCACACTTGCAAATGGAAGCCTGAAGATGACATGCTCATGAACAACCAGCAAGAGCCCACCCACACTTTCCATTCTGCCCTCTGGCCCGACACACTCTGCTGGGCATACCTTGGATGTTCTCATCACCTCAGCCACCCCCCTCTCTAACCTTCTAACCACTCCTTTTTCTTGGACTGACCACTTTCTACTCTCCTCTCACCTGAAACTCTCTATACCTCAGGCAAACCCCCCCCCCAACACCACCCCCAATCCCCAGCACTGCCATCTACCTTCTCGGTCATTCGGCCCATGAAGCGTTTGTCAGTGGACGCCTTTGCCTCTACTTTCTCTGCTCCTCCTACTCTTTCGACTGATTCACACCCTCACCCCAGCCCTTTCTAGTCTGCATCTTTCTATTTCCAACACCCTGGACATCCTTGCCCCTATCATGAGAATCTGGCTGAAGCCTACCTCCAAGTGCAACTCTTGGTATGGTCCGACCTCGCCGCCCTGAAACGCAAGTGCAGGGTGGCTGAGAGGAAGTGGAGGTTATCGGGCGCATCCTCTGACAAACTGGCCTGCCTCCTGCTGTAAAGGCAATACAGACTCTGTCCTATCCAAGAAGAGATCAGACAGACATTCATAGCTGTGTCTGCGGCCTCTAACAACATGGCCAAACACTTTAAAATCTGCAAGGAACTGGCTATTCCTGTTGCTGTCTCTACCTCTCCTGTTCTCTCCCAGAGGCTCTGGCCTCTCACTTCTCTGCTTAAACTCAGGACATCCTGTCCTCTATCACCTTTTCCTCTCCCTCTCTGTGCCCCCTTGGTCATCTCTCCTCCTTTCTCCTCTTTCTCTCCGACATCACCTGATGAGGTCTCTAGACAAGTCTGATCTATGAAACTGTCGTCCAAACAGGTGCTCCCCTGCTCCTCCAGAACCATCAAGGACCATATTGACACCTTTGCTCCAGCCTTGGCCAATTTCTGTAATCACTTTTCCGCCAATGGAACTTCCCCTCTACCCTTAAGCACTCACTTGTGCACCCCCTCCTCAAGAAGCCGTTCCTACCTGCCTGGCTAACTATTGCCCAATCTCCATCACCCCTTTCCTAGGCAAACTCTTGGAAAAGCTGGCCATCCCCCAGCTTACTCTCCACACCGAATCTGTCGGTTGTCTCCATTACCATCAGCCTGGCTTCTGAGCTGCCAGAGGCACGGGAACTGCTCTCCTGAACACCCGTGAAGATCTGCTCTCTGATCTTGATTCCAGCGTTCCTTCTGTCCTCATCCTCTGCTTTCGACATGGTGAACCACTCCATTCTCAATCGACTCTGTGAGAACCTGGGTAACCTTCCTCTTGGACCACCCCTCCCATTTCCAACATGGTCCCTTTCTCTCTGCCACCTCTCTCTTTACCTGTGGCGTTCCCCAGGGCTCTATCCACTCACCCTGTTTTTTCAAACTCTACTTGGACCCTTTGGCCCACCTAATCTCTACCTTCTCATCTAACTTTCAGTGTTATGCGGATCACTCAGCTTTCCTTCAGGCCCCCCTCAGCTTCCTCTCTGGCTCATTCCTGACTGCCTATCCACGATTCTGGATTGGTGCGCCTCCAACGATCTTACCCTAATGCCAGTAAGACGGAGATCCTTCTCAGTGGGACCCCCTGCCCCTGCTTCTCTTACTCGGCCGCTCACCCTGGGCCCTCTTACTTCAACTTCCTGCAAGGCAAAAAACCTTGGTGTCCTCTTTGACTCCACTCTCTCTTTCTCTCCTTGCATCTCGGACGTCGCCAAGAAGTCCCACTACCAGCTGCACCTCTCAAAGGGACTCTTCCCTTTCTCACTTTCCCCAGAAGCTCACTGTCTCCAGAGCCCTGGTTCTCTCTAGGCTGAATTACTGCAACAACCACTTTCTCAATCTGCCTTCCTCTACTCTCCGCCCTCTGCAACTAATCCAGAACAGGACTGTGAGACTTATCCTTGGCCTCAAGCCCAGAGACTGTGTCTCTCCAGCCTTGAAATCTCTCCACTGGCTCCCAGTGGCTGCAAGGATCAAGTTCAAGACCCTTTGCATTGTCCAGAAGGCTTTCTGGGGCCGTGTCCGGGGCCCACACTACATCAAACTCTCTCTTCCAAAATACTGTCCTTCTTGAGCCGTTTGCTCAGCTACCTCCAACTCTCTAAGGGTTAGACTCTTCTCCATACAGAGAGAAAGGGGTAGATCTCTCTCTGTAGATGCCTCCCTCAGGAATGGCCTCCCTACCCCGCTCAAACTTGAGCAGGACCACCTGAAGTTTTGGAAGCAGCTCAAAGGTTTGTCTTCTCCTGTGCTCCTCTCTTGCCCTCCCCTGCTGACCTACCTGTACCGAATGGTTGCTTGGCTACCCTCAGTCTCACTGGGTATCAGGCTCTTTCTTGATCAGTCAACCTTGCACTGCCTCCGGGCCTTCCATGCACTTAGGGGCTGCTGTAACCCTACAGTCTCTTGTTCTCCTTGCACTATCCAGAGCCGTGCTGCCATGGCTGCACTTACTCAAAGCATTGTTGCCCTGTTCCCCCTCCCCTCTCTCTTGTACTTCCACCCGCCCCGCTCCTTTTCCCCTTTCACTTCTCGTTCTCGCACTTGCACAATCTGAATGACACAAGGCCTAGTAAAATCGTTTGTCTTATCATCCCTTGTCTTATCACGCCTAGGAACACGTGTGTACAGGTGCATTATAAATGGCATATCATATATATATGATGGCCATAGCCAGCGCAGCGGCCGGGCGACCACATCATCCCACAGGGAACAATCAGCTAACTTGGGCAACAGGAAGCCTGCAACAGCATACCCATCCTGCGAATCCACCAGCACTTAAGCACCAACAGAGGGCGCGGCCATTAGCCTCCCTCTCAAAACAATCAGTCGACCGGGAGAGACCCCGTTGGACAGCATGAGGACCTGCAACGAAGAGGCCAGAATACGGGAACCTCAATACATACAATGGACGGGAGGCTTCTCAAAGCAGGAGCCTAGAGTGCAGGATCCCTGGCCGTTTACTCCTGCTGAGCGACACAATCAACAGAAACAACACACAACATTTACCTGGCAGGCTGGGCAGCAAGCACCCCGGGAGACCCAAGGCCTGCAAGCTGTTAGTAGGGGGAAACGCGGCCTCACTCAACAGCGGGAGTACCAAAGCCGTGGGAGGGTGGGTAGAGACAGATTGCTCAGAGGAATAGTCGAGACTCCAACAGAGACAAAAACAAGCGCAGGACACATTGCCTTCCCAATGACATCCCACTGCACCCCCTGGAAAAGCACCTCCACTTAACCACAGGCTTGACCCGCATAGGACGACGACGGCAGGCACCACCACAGACTGCCCCACGCGCGGCGGGCCCGCAAGGCCCCACAACTGGGGAAACCAGTCCCGGCAACTGATCCACAGAACTCAAACGCTGCACCCACCATGTGGGGCACTCACCACAACAGCGCCCCTTGAGACTCCCTACAGACCATCCCGCAAAACGCGAGCGCAAGAAGGGGACATGCAACAAGGAATACGTGCCCTAGAAACCAAGGACACCCCAGATACCGCCCTACCAGGGGGACTACCAAGGCGATCAGGGAGAAACAAGTCCAACATGGAAGTCCAAGCCCAACTGCAGGCCATATTGGCCGAGATGAAGCTAATTGGCCAACGCACGCAGGAAACAAACACGGCAGTGCTTGAAATCAAGCGGGACCTTCAAGAAGTGCAAAATCGGCTAGCAACACAAGCTGAGAGAACTATAGAAAACGAGCAGTTTAGTGCCCTAGAAGACAGACTACCACGGAATCAGAACTAGGTGGAGTAATATGCGAGGTCCAAAGACTGGGCAAGAAGATGGAGGAACAGGAAAACAGATTGCGTCGGAACAACCTGCGGGTTGTCGGTGTCCCAGAAAACACCGAAGGGACAGACATGGAATCATTCATGAACGAACTTCTGCAGAACTCCCTCCATATGCCAATGCTAGGGACCTCATCATTGAACGGGCACACTGCGCGCCGATCCCAAAGCCAGCACCTATTGACCGCCCAAGATTCCTAAAAATGCGATTCTTAAAGTTCCAGCACAAAGTGGCCATCCTAAAAGCATACATAACAGCTTCCCCGATACGCCTGAATGGAACAGAAATAAGAATATTCAATGACTATTCCATGGAGGTAGCAAGAAGGTGAAGAGGCTTCAACCCCCTATTCGAGGCACTTAAAAACACTGACCACAGGCACTATCTTAAATCCCCTGCAATATGTTGCATCCAGTTCGACAGACAGTGGCAGTCAATTGAGGACCCAGAAACTGCATGGCAATTACTTCAACAAAAGAACCTTGTGTCGACGGACTTTGACAGTGCATCGATGGAAAAAACAAGCCCAGAATACCCCCGACCCAACAACGACAGGAACGCGCACCGGCTAGGGGGAAATGGCACAAAACGGGAAGAGGGCCCTGTGGCTGGGATGCTGAACAAAGGAAATGCACTGGAAGACCCTGAAACTGGTCTAACCCAGAGTCGGGCTAACACATGACCCTCCCACGTCCATCCAAAGATTACCAGCAGAAAGCTGGCACTCTGTAAGGGGCAAAACAGAAGTATGATAACAGAAAGGAGACATCTCAACTGCGTCCCCAAAATAACACGAGGAAAGAAACGCAAGAGACAACCTCCCTCACAACTGCCATCTCCCTCCTGGTAGGACTCGAGGAGAATACATGGGAAGAGGCAGCAAATCACAGGTTTGCTCCCACCATCCCCATGTATGGGCTTATAAGTCTAGTATTGGATGAGAGCGGGAGGACAGGCTCACCCAATGTTAGGTTCCCAAAAGGCCTATGGCCTCACTCACTCACTCACTCACTCACTCACTCACTCACTCTATCCCAGTCCCACTCCAGGAGAGCCATCTCAATAGAACTGAATCCGAAAAACTATCGTGAGGATGGGTAGGCACTGCGGAACACACGCCAAGCCATGGGAAACGGGGGGGTTGGAGGGTCTCGGTACTAGTACACAAACGGGTACCTTTTCAAGCCCAACATACCTACGACGACAACGAGGGCCGGGTCGTACTGCTACAGGGCCAGCTACAACAACAACCAATCACCCTACTTAACATCTATGCCCCCACCTCAGACGCACCCGCCTTCTTCTCGCGCACTTTTGCCAAATGCACCCAATACATGCGGAACATCACATTAATCGGTGGGGACATGAACATAACCCTCGACCTGGACCTTTATCGCCAAGGGAAAGCACGCGACAACACACCCAACCCGAAAAAGAGAGCTGCCCTCTGTGCACTGATGACCGACTTGCAGTTGGTGGACATATGGTGAAATACATACACGGACCGATCTGACTACACATAATACTCCAACTGACACAATTTCTACTCAAGATTAGACTACTGGCTGATGCCAGCCAATACTGTGCACATGGTTTCAGAATGCAACATTTGAATGGATTGTGTCCTCCAAAGTATTCCACAACTTTGACATGTAATGTCCACTGCTGTGTAGTTCAGAAACTTTTTCGGCAGAGGGCGTCCTGCATCGATGGCGTCGGCTCGATGTCCCTCAAAGGCCTCTGTCGAGGGCGATGTCACCGGATGTTATAAATAGGATGCCCCGCGCCTGTAGCCTCAGTTCAATTTTTTCCGCAAACGTGTTTGCTTCAGAGACTCAGCGCTCCTCGTGTTTCACCTTGTGAAGATGCTTCTTATTCGACCCCCTCCGACTCCACATTCTGGCTTCAAGACTTGGGACTGCAAGTCTAAAATGTCGATCACCGACCCGCATCGCATTTCTTTGTGGTGCTTGGGCGAGAGTCACGACACTGATGACTGTTCCAAATGCCAGTCGCTAACTGCTAAGGCCTTGCTGGAGCATAAGGGAAAGCTTCAGGTAGGTAGGGGTTCTAAACCCAGTTAGTCCCGTAAATCTAAATCCAAGGGGATGTCCACCAACAACTTGAGGGGCGATTCCCCGCATCGGGAAGAGTCCCGGGGGTCTTGGTCCCGAAGTGGTTCCCGCCATTTGTCGTCCTCGTCTCGGCATTCTAGGAAGAGCCATCACCGTTCGCCTTCCCCGTCCTCCTCGGAAGATGGTGCTGCGACGAAAGTGGCTTGTCAGACCAAGTCCTTGACTACAGAGGAATGGGCTGCTTTTTGGGAGCAGATGTTGGTGATTTTTCAATCGCAGAGCACAGTTCCGTCTGTGCCTTCTGACGAAGCCGGCAAGGAACGGTCTCATACTGTGGCTCGCACGCCTTCGGGCTTGGGTCCTCGACGTGACTCATCGGGAACCTTCGAGGTCTCGTTCAAACAAGTCTCAGGATAGTAGCAAGAGATGTGCTTCCCGGTCTCGGTCCTCGTCTCCAGCGAGACTGCAGAAACAAGGCAAGGGCTCAAGGGTGGCGTTGACTCCATCGGTGCTGTGTCCGTCGGATACCGGTCAAAGCTGTGCCTTTGTTCCAGCCCTCGGTGCCATCGGCGCCGTTCTCTATGTCGACACAACAGCCGTCAGCGCTCTCGATGCCAAAGCCTTCAGCGCCTTCGACGCCTTCAGGTATTTTTGCCCGAAATGTACTGATGGAGGTCCCAGATGCTGTGGATACTTCTAGGAAGGCTACTTCTAAGTCTGTGAGGCTGGTGGTGGACTCCAGACCCTCTTCTATCCCAAGGCAGGGTTTTTACCTCCCTCTGGATGACATATATGAGGAGGAGGAGAGGTCAGACGTCAATCTGGACACTGTTGAGCCTGATGTAGCTTCTGTCTTTTCAGGAGACAGCCAGTTGGAAGAGTTGAGGCAAACTCTTCATGATGCCAGTGGCTTATGCAGAGTCGTCCTACAGGTGGCTCATGGCTAGGGTCATGGAGTTTCTGGGTTGGTCCAGTCCTCCTTAAGCTTTTGTGCAAGATGATCTAACGGACATCTTAGATCAAGGTCCGTCCTCTGACCTGGTGTTACCTTTTCATCTGACTTTACAAAAAAGGGTGGCAGCTGCTTGGCAGTCACCGGAATCTCTTCCGGCTGTTAACAAATCGTTGACCAAAAAATACTGCCCTTCCGGTAGCGACACCAGCTACCTTTCGTCTCACCCCACTCCCGAGAGTTTGGTGGTTCAGGCGGCTACAGCCACCTCGAGGCAGGCGGCGTACCCTACCATCCCTCCTGATAGGGACGACAAACGCTTCGACGGTTGGGAACGCAAGGTGTGTTCTGCAGGGAGTATGGCGTTTAAGTCAGCCAACTCCACTTGTGCATTGGCAAGATTTTCACACACACTGTGGAACTGTGTTTCTCTGGTGGCTGAGCATATTCCCGAGGAGGAAGAAAGGGATAGGTTCCTTGTTCTCGTGCAAGATGGCAAGGATGCCATGTGTGAATCCCTTCAGTCGGGTTTGGACACGGCCGACAGTGTTAGCCGGTCCATGGCTGTGAGCACCGTTATACGCAGGTTTGCGTGGTTGCAGAAGTCTGGTTTTGTCCCGGATGTGCAAGCCCGTCTTTTGAACATGCCCTTTGATGGCGTGCATTTGTTTGGCAGCAAGGCTGACGAGAGCCTTGAGAGGTTGCAAACCTCGAAAGCTGCGGCAAAATCTTTAAGCGCAGCTGTGCGTCAACCTCTACCTTTTCGTCCTAGGGGACAGCAGTGTAAGGGAGGTTCTTTTTGTTACTACTCCTCCTTTGGTAGAACGAGAGAAGCCGCCAGTCAAAGTGGTCAGCGTAAAAGTACCCGTGGTGGTCGGGGAAATAAAGGTGCCAAATCCGCTCAGGTAGCTGCCTCTTTGCCTTCAGGCACTGCCGCTCCAAAAAAGTCATTAGGCTATGTCCCATGGTTCGCCGGTTGGGGGCAGACTGTCTCAGCATCTCGAAGAGTGGCAAGCCATTACTTCGGATGCGTGGGTTCTGGATACTATCAGCCACAGCTACTGTCTTCCCTTCCTAAAGCAGCCTCACGACAATCCACCGGGGAATCTCTCTTTGAAGCGTCTGGATCTGCTCCTTGTGCAGGAAATCTTGACCCTGCTAGAGAAAGGCGCTATAGAACTGCTGCCTGTAGCAGAGAGGAACAAGGGATGGTATTCCCCTTATTTTTTTTATCCCAAATAAAGACTGGGGATTGAGAACCATCCTGGACTTGCGTTGGATGAACAAACTTCTCAGGAAGGACAAGTTCAAGATGGTCACTCTTTCTCAAGTCCTCCAGGCCCTTCAACTTCAGGATTGGTTGGTGTCTCTGGACCTACAGGATGCTTACTTTCATGTGCCAATTCATCCCAAGCACAGAAAGTGCCTGAGGTTTGCGGCTGGTGACTTGCACCTTTAGTTTTGGGTCCTGCCCTTCGGATTGTCCTCCACCCCAAGGGTCTTCACCGAGCTAATGGTGGTGGTGGCAGCGTATCTGGGGGGGGGGGGGAGGATTCATGTCTACCCCTACCTGGACAACTGGCTGATCCATGTGCCTTCTCCCGAGCAAGCATTGGATTACCTCAGTCTCACCTGCTGCTCCCTCCACAAGCTGGGATTCTCACTCAATTTCAAGAAGTCGCATCTGACACTTTCTCAACATCGGGCTGTGTTTGACTTATCCTTGGGAAAGTGCTTGACTCCCAAGGTGAGGGCTCCTCACATTGTGCAGATGGTGGACAAGTTTCAACATAAACAGAGTCTCCCGGCTTTCGAATTCTTAAGGTTGTCGGGCTTCATGGCATCCTGCATTTTTCTGGTGACAGGCTGAGATCCCTGCAATGGGTCCTCAAGATGCAGTGGTCGCAGTTCTCAGGCAAGTTGTCAGATCCTGTTCAGATTCCACTCTCGGTCTCACAGGATCTTGTGTGGTGGGTCAACGAAGGGAACCTGATGAAGGGGGAGCCGTTTTGGCAACCCAGGCCCGAGGGAGTCTAGTGACGGATACTTCCCTCACAGGATGTGGCGCTCATGCCAACGACTTGACCGCCAGCGGTCGTTGGTCTCCATCGGAGTCCAAACTCCAAATCAATCTGTTAAAGCTGAGGGCCATCAGGCTAGCCCTGAAGGCTTTTCTGCCGTCTGTGTGGGGGAAGAGTGTCCTGATCATGACAGACAACACAGTGGCCATGCATTACCTCAACAACAAAAAAAGGGGGAAGGGGGTAGGGTCACTCCTGTTGTGCATAGACGCAATGCAGCTCTGGTTCTGGGCCATCCAGCAGGGAATTTCGATCTCGGCAGTTCATCTGGCCGGAGACGAAAATGCGGCGGCGGACGATCTGAGCAGACAGAGCACAATCTCACATGAGTGGGAGTTGACTCAGGAAGTCCTTCTGGAGATCTTCGCCCTTTGGGGAACACACAAGTGGATCTCTTCGCCACTAGTGCCAACTGGAGGTGCGAGAGAATCTTCTCAAGGGAATTACCTCCGAGATGAGCCTTAGGAGATGCATTCGTAGTGGATTGGTCATTCCCACTGCTGTACGCGTTTCCTCCAGTCCCCATCATTCCTCAAGTGTTACAGAGGTTACGGAGGTTTGGTTCCTACATGATCCTCATTGCTCCGGATTGGGCCAGGAGAGTGTGGTACCCGGACCTTCTAGAAATGTCCATCTGCCCTCCACGCCGTCTTCCCTACCGAGAGGATCTGCTCTTGCGAGAGGGGGGGGTCAGGTTCTCCATCCATAGGTCAGAACTCTCAACCTTCATGCTTGGTATCTGAAAGGTTGAGATATAAGGATTGGGACCTCCCGGATGATGTGATGGAGGTGTTGCTTTCGGCCAGGACGCCAGCAACAAAATCCCTGTACTGTTGCTGTTGGCATAGGTTTTGCGACTGGTGCAGAGGACAAAATATTAATCCTTTTCAGTGTTCCATTCCTATGGTTTTGTCTTTCTTACTTTCTTTGGCCCACAGGGGCCTTCAAGTAGGTACCATTAAAGGTTACCTCGCGGCGCAGTCTATATTTAAGCGCTCGTCTGAAGAATGCTCTTCCTTTAAGAAGAATTCTTAAAGAACTGACTGTGTTCCCGCTGTCCCATTTCCAGGTGCCGGTTTGGAATTTGAATTTGGTTTTGAAATTTCTAATGGGTGCTCCATTTTAACCTCTGCACTCTTGTCCTTTGAGATTGTCTTTCAAGACAGTGTTCTTGGTTGTGGTTACTTCCGCTCGCAGAGTTAGTGAATTGCAGGCACTTTCCTCTATGCCGCCCTTTACTGTGTTCCACAAGGGTACGTCCTTCCTTTCTACCTAAGGTAGTATCTGGATTTCATTTGAGCCAGAAAGTGGTTCTTCCTTCTTTCTATCCTCCTCATCCTGGTAGGGAAGAGGAGCGACTCCATAGGTTGGATCTTAGGAGACCTCTGAGCTTTTATATTTCTAGGATGTCCAGGGTCAGAGTGGACGATCAACTCTTTGTGGGATATGCTGGACACCGATTGGGCCAGGCTGTTACCAAACAGACCTTGTCCAGGTGGATTATCCTCACCATTACTGAATGTTACCGATTGACGGGTAGGGACCCTCCTGAAGGGCTGCCAGCTCGCTCCACTAGGGGCGTGGCTTCTTCCATAGCCCTACAATGGGGAGTTCCTATTCGGAATATTTGTGATGCAGCCACATGGGCTTCTATCCACACCTTTGTTAAACATTATTCCCTGGATACGAGCCATGGTCAAGATATGGCCTTTGGTAAGGCGGTTCTTTACTCCTCCATCTGATTGGGTACTCTAAATTATTTTCCCTCCTCCATTTTCTGGTACTGCTTTGGAAGTCTGTCAAATATGTGGAATACGTTGGAGGACACAATCCATTAGAAGTACAAGTTACTTACCAACTGGTAACATTCTTTCGATTGGATGTTCCTCCAACGTATTCCACATCGCCCTCCCAGCGTGCCCCTCTGGAGAATTTCCTATTCGATTGCAGCTTACGTTTCCGCAAGGCTCTGTGCAGTCAAGCAGGCATTGGATTGGTGCCACACATTATGGGGGGAAAAAACATAAACTGAGGCTATGGGCGCCGTGCGTCCTATTTATAACATTCGGTGACGTCGCCCTTGACGGAGGCCTTCAAGGGACATCGACCTTACGCCGGATGCCCTCTGCCGAAAAAGTTTCTGAACTACACAGCTGTGGACATTACATGTCAAAGATGTGGAATACGTTGGAGGAACATCCAATCGAAAGAACGTTACCAGTAGGTAAGTAACTTGTTCTTCTGCCGATCACCATTTCAGATCATGCCCTGGTGACATTACACATATCGATCCCCAACATGCCCCGCAAACCCCCAGCATGGCGCATAAATCTACAGTCCCTACAACACCCTGAAATCGTAGAGAAAATACCGGATGATCTAGAGAGTTCTGGGTGAAAGACGAGACCCAGGAATTTACACCACATATAGGTGCTGGGAAGGCTTATCTAAGGGGGCAATGCATTTCAAGGTGGGCATTCAAACAAAAGGAGTGGGGTGTGGAGACGACCCGGCTGACAACCAAGCTCAAGATGGTGGAGACATGACACAAAGCATCCCGCGATAGACAGCTTCAACCCCAGCTCTGGAAACTTAGAAACAAGATCAAATGACTCTCCACAGCAAGAGCCCAAAAATCATACACAACTGGTCACAGCAATACTTCTATGAGAGCGACCGGCCTCTCCATATGATGGCCTTAGCACTCAAACAGAGTCAAGCCACTCAAATGATCACCACCATTAGGGATAACGCAAACAGGTTGGTAGTGGGGGATGAACAGATCAATGTGAGGTTCGCTGAATTTGACTGGGAATTATACACACACCGCCGAACACTCACTCCACCCAGGCCATTGACGCCTTCCTTGACTCGGTACCCAGACCTAAAATATCTGAAGACAAATGTGATAAACTGAACGCCCACATCACAGCTGCGGAAACAGCACAAGTGATAGTATTGCTATCCCACTGTAAGGGCGCCGGCCCGATAGGATACCAATCGATCTATACAAACAGGTGGTGCAGGAACTAGCCCCGAAACTGGAACCAGTATTCCGAGAAGCGCTCGCCCAAAATTGGATCCCAAAATCAATGCTAGCGGCCAACGTTATAGTTTTTCATAAGGGCAGGAGAGATCCTGAACTCTATGGGTCATACAGACTGATTTCCCTAATAAACTCAGATGCCAAGATTCTGGCGAAATGCTTGGCCCAAAGAATAGAGAGCACCCTACCACAAATAATCCACAAAGACCAAACAGGATGTATAAAGGGCAAGCACTCCAACGACAATATCTGCAGACTATTACATGTTATAGCCGGCAACAGGGACCAGCAGGATGCCATCCTAGCAGTCGGCGCGGAAAAAGTGTTCGACAAAGTCCAATGGGAGTTCATGTTCCAAGTTTTACCCAGGTACGGCTTCCCCCCACAATTAGTCCAGCTAATCAAGCTCCTTTACACGGGCCCAACAGCCTCATTAGTTACAAACGGGGTGGCATCCGCTGAATTCACCATGCAATCGGGAACCAGACGAGGCTGCCCGCTCTCACCCCTACTATACACTCTGTCAATTGAGCCCCTAGCTATAAGATTGCGTACAGATCCAAAGTGGGAGGGTATAAACCAAGGATCGAGGAGCACAGGCTATCGCTCTACGTGGACGACTTACTATTATATATCAGCAAGACTCAGTCTACCCAGCCCTACATCAAATCACTGCTTCAGGATCTAGGCCTGATGGTGGGATACAAAGTGAACTTGTGCAAATCGGTGGTAATGCCACTGAGGGTAGATGTACTGTGGGATCCGGGAGGGGTGGCTCGATTTGCCCTCCATCTCCAGTCCATTAAATACTTAGGAATATGAATCAGCGCCTCGGTTGCTGATCTACACGATCTGAACTACCCACCGGTCCTCCGCAACATCAAAGTGGACCTAGAGAGATGGAACACCCTGGCGCTATCCCTAAATGGGAGGATAAACGCCTTAAAGAAGAACTCCTACCCCAAGCTAATATATATAACCATGATGCGCCCAAATTACCCAACTCCAAGCATACTTAAAGAAGTCGACGCAGCGTCACAAATTTCATATGGCGAGGTAAGAAAGCCTGACTCCGTCTCCCAATCTTGCAAGCGAGCAAAGCCAACGGGCGACTAGGTGCCCCCTCATTGATGCACGATCATCAAGCAGCTCAAATAACATGGATGAAACGCTGGCTGAACGAAAACGATGAATCCAACTGGCGGGCTATGGAATTAGCTGCGATGGCCCCGCTCACGCCCATAGAGATAATGGCCACACCACCACCTAAACTCCCATTAAAACTCAAACCGCACCCCACCATAGGAACGACAATCCAGCAATGGCACAGAATCGGGGCAAAACGGGGTTCCCACTAAAGCAACTCCGATGTGGGCCAGCATAAGGTCAATACTAGCATATGGGTCACCACAAATCGTCCACCAGAACCAAGGGAGTAGGTGGGCAAACATAGGGTTATGGATATCATGGAGGATAATAATATGATGACGGACTTCTGAGACGCACAAATCATTCTAGGACTCGGGGAGGGGGACTGGCAACGTTACTAAACTATCCAGGCTACAATACTAAAACACACAACAGGGGATTCACGGCCCCCGCTCCATGTGAGAAAGAAATGGAACGGAACCCGGAAGCATTCTCATGAATGAGCACATTTTATACCATGTCAATAACAGACAACAAAAGTCATACTCTAGCCTTAGCGGCACAATGGTCGGAAGACCTAGCGACACCAATAAGTGGCTCAGACATGCAAACTGGCTTTGCAGCTATCCTGGGAGTCTCTCTATGCCTCAGAAATAGAGAAATACAATATAAAATCCTTCACAGAGTATACTACACCCCGATCAAACTATACAAAATGGGGCTCCAACCCACAGGAAGGTGCTGGAGGGGCTGCTCGGGCATAGGAGCGATGGGCCACATGCTCTGGTCATGTCCCAAGATAGACCCATACTGACACAAAGTCCACCAACGGCTCACAGAACTTGAGGGGGCGGACATTGCATTCACTCCCACCGCCATGCTCCTGGGCGCTGACGGAGCAGAGTGATATTATGATGCCCTAACACGCAAGCTTATGAACCTGATCCTGTTCACAGCGCGCAAACTCCTGCTATCACATTGGAAAGCGGCAACACCACCATCTCACAACGAATGGCTCATGTCACTCTCCAAAGCATGTAGACTCGAGAGGGTGGCCTTCAAGAGACAGGCAGGGCACCCTCCTGCCAGGGGAGACAGATTCTGGGAACTAGTAGAGCCGTACATCTGAGTACCCGCACATGGACTCTGATGCACCTTACGCCATGGCAAAACGCAAGAATAAACATGGCACTGCGGACAGCACACACTAAATATGACCAGGACAAGAGCATGTCCAAGGGGCGGGAGGGGGCTAGGGGGATAAGGGGTTGTCACAAACCATACCTGTGCTGAGAAGCTATATCACATGTTACTATTTCCACATTGTACTCGCTGAAAATGTATTTAAGAAATATGTGAATACCTGTAACTGACAACATTTCTTCAATAAAAAGAGTTGGAAAAAAAAATGAAACACTCATTTGAAATTTATTCCATGTTTAGCACAAGTCAATGCCATAGACATATTAAACAAACTAGTAATGCGAGATCTAAAAAGGCAGACATTTTAAGCAATGAAAAAGGATATCTTTTAATTTGACAAACGAAGAAAATTGAGCCTTTACGGCATTTCAACAAAAACAATGATCTAATAATGAAACCCGCAGACAAAGTAGGAAAAGGAGTAATAATAACAAGAACAAACTACATACAAAAAGCAAACAGGCAAACTATCAGATGTTAAATGTTACACAAAGATCCAAAAAGTCAGCCTTCTAGAAACGCAACAAACATGGCAATCCAAAGAAGAAATCTAGCACAAAGCAGGTTTTTTGTATGATGATGAAACAATATGTTTGTACGTCAAATATCCTTCACTAACAACCATCTATTTCCTTCCTAAAATCCACAAAAAATGCATATGTCCCTCCTTGCAGACCAAAAGTCAATGGGATAGCCTCAATAACAGAACCGGCATCAAAATACATAGGCACATTCCTTACCCTCTAGCACAAAATCTTTCATGGTATATAAGCGACACCAAAGATGAGATAAAACAACTGGAGAATGTAATGGAAACTACACATTTCTAACCCTGGATTTATCCTCATTATACACATGTAAAAAACCTGAAATGATAATGCAAACTATTTTCTCAAAACAAGATCTATATCATTATACCAACAAAATGAAATGATACGAAATATGTGAGAATTCCCACAAAGCAACCTCTTTTTCTTAAATATAGAGCTCTACAAACAAAACCAATGAACTGCAATGGGTGCCAAGTATACGCATCATATGCAAACTTGTTTATGAGCAACTATGAAATCAACATGCCTGGATACATCCAGTGTTCACCGAGAACAACAATATAGTTTACTGGGGTCGATATACAGATGACATCCTGATATGGACTGGAGCAAAATAATACATTGGATGAATATTGGATACTGTAATCAAAACGATTATAATATCCAGTAGACCATAAACTACAGTATAACCAATATTTGATTTCTGTATTTAGAACTGTAAATGTCCAATGACAAATTAAAAATCACAATGTATATAAAACCAGCATCCGGTAACCCCATCCTCCATGTGACGAGCCATCAGCTAAGGCACATCAACAACATCTTACCATATGGAGAATTCCTAAGAACAAAATAAATTAACAATTTTGAAGATGATCAATCTAAGGCAGAAGAACACAAAACAAATTCAAAGAAACAGATAACGAAGAAAAAATTATCAAGCCCCTTTCAAAGCAAACCAAATAAAAAGATTCAACAAAAACCAAAATCAATTACATATGATAAGATTTATAACGGAACAAACCGTACAGACTTTCATAGTGACCAAAATATTGAAAATACATTGGAGCATTTTGATTTCGGCTAACGACTTAAAGAAATAAAAAACAAGAATAGCAAACCACAAGGCAAATACAATAAAAAAAGATGTCTGAGTTTTCTAAAAATGGACAAGGAAAATACTCAAGCAAATGACAGTTGGCTGCTCAATACAAACAAATGATCAACACACAATAGAAGGCTTAATAAATTGGAACACCAAATGTGTGGTCTACATATTGAAATGCATACTTAAATCTTCCATTAAGAAGTCCACTTTGGTCTCTACAGACTGGTCCTGGATGGCGAGAGCCCTTTCGGAGCCGAGTAGTTTGTAGCAACCCAAATCCATCATTAAAGAATCGTCACAAGAGTGGGCAAGTGCTATTCCAACCCATTTCCAATCTGGTTTAAAATTGTCCTCATGGAACATTAGGGGGTTTGCCCATTTAACATCGCCAAGTGACATAAACTTGGGGGACTACGACCTGTTCTGCCTACAGGAGACCTGGTTGAGGAAAACGCCTGTGTCTGATGGTTTTGATACATCCACCAATCCGATCATCAAGGGGAATACTGGTCGTCCATCTGCGGGCCTCCTGACTGCGGTCAGGTCAGGTAGTCCTCTAAAACCTGTGAAATGTACGAGCACGAGCTCTCTTATTAAAGTTTCGGAGATGGACTGGTAAACCGAAGCAACTCGGTTAGGCCCTAAAGTTACATCGAGGATAACCATAATCAACGTTTATTGGAACCCTGTCTCGATTGCCAGTGAAGTATTTGTGGACCAAATTGCTAATCTATTAGAGGGTGCTTACATCCACCAACAGGCCTCACATATCTTATGCGGTGACCTTAATATATCGGATCTAGTTACCAAAACACAGGGACACGCCTGGAACTTTGATGATCAATGTCACATGAGATGTAACCTTTGGTCCGACCTCATGTATTCAAGAGATATGCACTTGCTTAATGGTAACTGCCCAGGTGACATCCCGTCTCAGCCGACATGGGAAGACAGGTGCAGTACTTCAGTCATTGATTATATCTACGTTAAGAATTTCCTACCCTTTGTAGAGAAATTTCAAGTCATCAAGACACTACACAGTGATCACCATCTGTTGCTGCTTGACTGGAAGACCATGGGCATCCAAGCTCGGGATCAAATGGTGATCTCATTTGACACCTGCAATGGGGTGGTTGCGCCTGAAACTTTCCTCTCCAAGGATAAGATCTTTGACGACGACCCAAGGCCAAGTGGGTGCATCAGTTGATTACTCACTGCTTTTAGAACAATTTTCACACTGCCCAAAAAAGGGCAAGCTGGTCTGTAATCACAAACATGCTTTTAACGCTGAACTAGTTGCGCGACGGAAGGGGGCGTGGCTTGGGAAGCCATGCAGTAGGACATGCTTCCTGAGCAGCTCCAGAGGATCCGACATATGATCCGTGAAAACTACCTTTAAAAACGCGCCACTGGTTCCAGGATTGACCACACATGCATTGGAACGTGTGTTCTGCTCACTGTATAAAGACTGAGAGAATCGTAAGTGGGATTCTGGAGGAATTGCTCAGCGAACGACAGCAGCTGCTCGGTCCATTGTCACACAAGATGGCCATCAACAAAGGAAACGAAACTAGAGCACCCGAAGAGGTGGAATAGAGGCGGCAGCCGCGGGGAAAGAATGATGATGGCGAAGTGGAGACGGAGCGACACCCCTGTGGCGGTGAGCCTTGTGTCGCAATGGCTTGTGTGCTGACCCGGAATGCAGGAGCCCGGGGTTAGCGGGGGTGCGAACAGATAGGCCGCACCACGATAGGCACGGGAAGCGCTCGCTCGGCATTGATGAGCAGCAAGCTGCGGCGAGAGGCGGCGGATGGTGCGACTGCTTGACGATCACTACAACAGCCGATAAGGGTGGAAAAGATGGTCGGGAAGGCACACGGACGCTGAATCGCGATAGAGAGGCTCAACGAAGGCCGCAAAATGTCGGCGCCTTGGGCAAGGACAAGAATAAACAACCCACAATGGATATTTTTGCCAAAACACAACATTCTCCTGCGACCATCGCACCCAAAGGCCCGATGGTACCAGCAGAGGGCACCACAGCGGCTGATAATCCTCAGATTTTAGAGGCCATCACAGAGCTGAAAGACTCTTGGGGGGTTGCGATGTTGGACCTGCGCACTTCCCTGGAGGCTAAAATTGAAGCAGTGGGCATTGAAGTCTCCCTGCTGAGGCAAGATGTCAGGGGGCTGGCGGAACGAACAAGCAGCCTGGAAGGTGCGGTGAAAACTAACACGGACACCAGCACTAACAATGCAAAGGAGATCCATGTCCTTAAACAACAGGTGGCTAACTTGGAGTCTCGAGCAGAAGAAGCAGAAGGGAGAGCGAGGAGAAACAATATTCGCGTGGTGGGCTTGCCGCAGGGTGAAGAGGGCCAGGACCCGACAGACTACGTCGAGAACCTACTCCTACAAGGAATTGGGGCTGGCAAACTCTCGCAGGGATTTGCAGTGGAGCATGCACACAGAGCCCTTATGAGGAAGCCGAGACCAGGGGCCCCTCCCTGGGCGATAATCGGCAAAATATTGAACTACAAAGACCGCGAGAAAATACTGGAGTAAGGTGGAACAATCGAAAGGGCCTCGAGCACCATCACGGCGTATCCGGATTATACTATGTTGGTCCAGAGGCAACGGTACAGCTATGTGACCATCAAAAGGAGGCTGCGTGTGGCTGGTATAAAATATATGCTTCTGTACCCTGCGAAATTGAAGGTGGTGCACAAGAGCAAAATGTATTTTTTTGACACTCCGGAAGAAGCAACGACGTGGCTGGATCTGCAGGGCTGCCCGGAACAAGACACGGAAGGGACCCAAGATGGACGCAATAAGTGACTGGGATACGGTATGCATACTGTTAAGGTGGCGAGTGAGCATCCCAGGGGTGCCTAGACGAAGGCTAAGAACAATGGGCGCGGCTGTAGGAGGCTGATATTTTGATAAAATACTGCTGATTGTAATGGACTTGAAGGACTGGAATATAGTGGCGTGTACATATATTCAAATTGTATAGCAATGTGTAGACAATCCGATGTGCCATAGGGGCAGCAGGGCGAAAGCACCCTACCCCCCAAATTATAGTTGTAGTAGGTTGGCCACTAGGGCGGCCTCACGCTGCAGAGTTTCGAGTACAGGCGAGAGCCAGAAAGAGCTAGATGCGGGGGAGCCTGAGATCCAGGGATGGAGCTGGGCAACAGTTGGGGGGGGGGGGGGTGATGTTGGGGAAGGGACGGGAGGCGGGAGGGAGGGGGAGCGGGAAGTTTGGTGTGTTTTTGGTTAAAGGGAATTTAGAATGGGATACAAGCCTATACAGATTGAATTGGAATTCAAAGTCAAACTACACCTGTGGGAGAGGGAACGGAACTGTAACAGGCCATGGGGGACCTTAAGATACTTACATGGAATGTGCGGGGGATCAATAGCTACTTAAAAAGGAACAAAGTTATGTTGTACCTGTGCAGGCAGAAAATAGATATTGCATTGCTGCAGGAAACCCACCTTACACGAGAGAGGATGGACACGATCGCAGGGAAGTGGAAAGGGGTGCTGGTGGGCTCATCGTACTCTGCCTATCCAAGAGGAGTGCTTATATGGGTGGTGCCACATGTCCCTTTTCAGCGATTGCAAGAGGTGGTTGAGACAGACGGGAGGATGGTTATGCTGAGGGGACTGGTGGAGAACAGGGAGATAAGCATTGTTAACACGAATGCCCCGAACCAGAACACAGCAGCGTACATTAGGACATTGAGTGCGCACCTGAGCGCATGGATAGGAAGCGTGGTGATCTGGGGAGGGGACTTCAACTGCGTATTGAACCCGGGGGTGGGCAGATCGGATGGGAAGATGGATAGACCGGCCCCTGCAGCAAGGGCCTTACCGACATTGCTAGATGACTTTGGGTTGGAAGATGCATGGAGAGTGTGGCACCCCTAGGAAAGGCAATATTCACATTATTCTGCTCCACAGCAGTTATCAACGAGGCTGGATTATGTCTTCGCATCCCCTGAAATGATAGCAGAGATTGTACATATAGAGTATAAGGCCAGGGTTCTCTCGGACCACTCGCCTCTGATTCTCGCATGGCAATACTGCCCCCCCAAGAGCGAGGATCCTGACATGGCGCCTTTGAGTGGAGGCGTTGCGGGACCCCTTTTTTAGAGAGGACTTGAGGGAGGAGATTGTAAATTATTTGGAAACAAATACTGGGAGCGTGGACTCTGCGGGAACACTATGGGAGGCCTTCAAAGTTGTCATGAGGGGTGTGACCATAGCGAAATCCAAGGGCCTACAAGGTGGGGTTTTGGCTGAAAGGGCGGAGACGATACAGCGGAGAAGCTAGAATTGATACTTCGGCTACAGCAAAAATGTGCGGAATATTGGGAGACATTGTGTAACCTTAATTATAAAAAATACATAGAGAGACAGCAAGCGGGAGGTGATAAACCGGGGAGACTTTTGGCGTGGTTATATAAGAGTGAGACCCCCCCCGAGTCATAATCAGAACTATAGAGAGAGAAGACCGTAGCGTAGAGGACATCCAGGAGGGAGTTGATCAAGCATTTGTGGATTATTAGAAAGTATTATACGGAGATGATGGGGAAAGTAGCCGCGCTATGATGGAGGAAAGGCTTGAGGATATGGGGTTGCCCAAGATAAGCGAGGAGGAGAGAGAGGACCTAGACACCCCGATCACCTTGGAAGAATTGGGGGAGGTGGTGAGGCAACTGCCTACTAGTAAAATCCCAGGGACAGATGGGCTCCCAAGTGAATTTTACAAAGTATACATAGAAGAGGTCCTCCCCCCACTGCTAGAGATGATAAACGAAGTGTTTGAGACGGGACGCTTACCGGAGTCACTGAGAGAGGCTGTCATAATACCTCTCCCCAAACCTAAGAAACTTGAGCACAGCTGTGGTTCCTTTAGACCCTTGTCAATGCTGAATCAAGATGGCAAGATATTAACTACTGTCTTAGCAAATAGACTGAAGAGGGTTATTAGCAAATTAATACATCCGGATCAAACGGGCTACGTCCCCCATAGAAACATTACCAATAATCATAGGCGACTCCAGAGAATCATTGAGTTTGGCAGAGAAAGTGATGAGGAAATGGCAATTGTGTCCTTGGATGCGATCAAAGCCTTCGACTCCGTTAAATGGCCATGGCTGCTGGCGGCCCTGAAGCACTACGGGTTAGGGCCTGGATATGTAAGGTGGGTGAAAATTTTATATAGCGAACCGCTGGCTAGAGTTAAGACAGGATCTGTGATATCGGAGAGGTGGCAGCTCAGCAGGGGTACTAGACAGGGATGCCTGTGGTCCCCAATGCTCTACATACTGGCCCTGCAACCTCTAGCAATATATCTGAGGCAGCAATATGACACCATAGGCATCGAGGTGAAAGGGGAGCGGCATTTGATCTCCCTATATGCAGATGACATGCTGCTGTACGTGCGATTCCCAAAAGAAAACCTCCAGTGCATTCTGGAAGTGCTCGGGAGATACGCTGTGCTGTCCGGCATAGCGGTGAACCCCCAGAAATCTAGCTTGTTCCCATTAGGGGGGTACATGGGGATTCCAGCGGAGCGGTTACCTGTATTGCAGGTACCGTGGGCGGTTAGCACATTTTGGTACCTGGGGATAGACATATATCACACCGTGGAGGAAGAGCATAGGTGCAATACAGAAGTAGCCATCAAGAAAATTGAGAAGTGCATGCAGTTTTGGGCAAAGCTGCCTTTGGCGATGATGGGGCGGGGAGCAATGCTAAAGATGGTGGTCCTGCCGAGGCTCCTACACTACTGCGGGAACATAGCGTATCTGATTCCTAAGAAGTTCTTCACCAAATTGAATAGCATGTGTAGGGACTTTTTGTGGCATGGCACGCGAAACAGAGTGGCGTTATGGAAGCTTCAGAACTTCCATGACAAAGGAGGAATAAAGCTGCCCAACAATGAGACGTACTATGTGGCAAGCCAGTTACAGTATGTTGCCAAATGGCTCTCTGATGAAGAGACCTCTGAACTTAGGCTGTTTGGGCGTGATTGTGCACCTTTTTATTTGAAAGAGATGATGTGGGTACCCAGGGCAGAAATGGTGGGGCGCCCTAAAAAGATGCTACTGGGGTGGAAGGTGTGGCGCAGGGCATGTCAAATGATGGAGGACCCGTCCCCATGCTCACCGCAGATACCATTGGTTGTATTGACGGGGGCAGACGCTCAGCTACGAATGATACTCAGGAACCACTGGGAACCGGCTGGGGTGGCAACAATGGGTGATATTTGGCAGGAGGGCTCAAGTATTACTTTTGAGGGGCTGCGGGAAGAAACTGGGTAACACGAGGGCCAGTACATTACATATCATAGAGTGGTACAGAGGATTAAGAGAACATGGCCTGAAACTGTGTTGGAGGAAGAATTAGACGCCACCATAGACGTGATATATGACATAGCTGAGGGGGGTCACGAGATTTCCAGACTGTATGAAATGTTGATGTCTAAAGCGGGGAAGGAGGTCACGCAGTTGAGACTCGACTGGGAAATGGAGGTCGGGGCCCCAATGGGAGACGGGATGTGGGAACAGGCGCAGGGGTATCATAAGAAGGTGTCTAGAAATGCGAGGATGAAACAGATTCAGCTGTACATAACACACAGGGCCTATATGATGCCTTGGAGGATATCGAGGTTTGAAAATGCAGGGCGACAAGCATGCCCCAAGTGTGATGAGGAGAACGCGGGCATGGTGCATATGTTCTGGTCATACCCAATCATAGAGCGATTCTGGAGGGGAGTGAAAGAGAAACTGGAAGAAAAAGGGGTCAAGATAGATAGTAGTGGATACAGTGTGGGCCTGTCTGCTGGGGGGGTTCCCCAGCTCACAGAAGCTCAGGCACGTGAGTAAGCTGAGGGATCTGGCTTATGTGCTTGCAAAGAGGATTGCCATGGGATGGAAGACATGCCATGTGCCAAAGGTAGATGTGTGGTGGAAAGACTTGCAAAAATGGGCAGAAGCCGAAACCATGGCATGGCAAGAAGCGAGTAGCACAGGGGGGGAGGAGGAGAATGAGTCCCTGATGGCCTGGAAATCACTGATAGCCGAACTGTTTGGGTCATTAGCTGACCCGGCTGAGCCTGTAGAGGAGGGGACCAAACCACAGGATGCGGAAACTGAAGGTTTAATGCAATAGACTCGTAAAGGGGGGTGGGTTAGAGCGAGTAGTGGTTAGAAGTTAAGAAAGTGTAATGAAACTGTTGGAACATGCACTGTTTGTTTGGTTTGGTTGTTTGTAAAATTCAAGAAAATCTTTAAAAAATAAAAAAAACTAGTTGCGCGACGCAAAGATCTGCGAAAGCTGTTACGTATAGCAGAGAAATTAAGATCATAAGAGGCCTACCTTACAGCTCGGACCGCCAAGTCAAATTACAAAAACTGGCTTTTGGCATCAAAACAACAAAGATACCAACACAACGCGGAAGCCATGTTAAAAGCATTGGCAGGTAAAGATCCAAATAGATTTAGGGCACTAATCCAGGCTGAAGTAACATCAACAAGAGCTGACCAATCAAATCCAATAAGTGAAGAGACTTGGTCAACTCATTTTAGAACTCTGTATACATCAGCTTCTGAGAATGAAGAGCTCAGCGAAATAAGTGATTTCTCATCGCCATGGATTACCCCCGACAGTGTAAGTGACATCATTACACAAATCAAAAGGTTGAAAGCCTCGAGAGCACCTGGCCCTGACGGGCTATGAAATTGTATGCTGAAAGAGTTTACAGACGATTGGGCCACTTTTATATCCATCTTGTTCCCCCAAATAGCTGGTTCTCATCAGCATCCAAGCTCTTGGAGGAGAGAGATAGTGGTCCCCAATTCCAAACTGGTTTTGTTAAAGGCTTGGGCACACCGATAAACATCCTCTTGCTGCAATCGCTAAAAGGGAACTCGGGTCCACGGAAACCAAAGATCTATATGGTCTTTGTGGACCTAATTCAGACATTTGACCGAATCAACAGGTGCAAACTATGGTCAAAACTGGCAAGAAAGAATTGCCCAAAACCAATATTCCACCCGATCAAGGCTATGCATTCCGGTACTTCCTCAAAGGTAAGATTGAACAAAGCTGGAACCCTGTCTAATGTAATATGAACTTGTAGTGGAGTTAAGCAGGGATGCCCTATGGCCCCTGCACTCTTCAATCTTTTCCTGTAGGACTTACCAGACGCTTTCTCGACCACTAGATCATTTCCCCCAAGGGTCGGAGGAGAGTATCTTTCCCGCCTGTTATACGCAGACAACATAGTGTTAATTGATCAGACCCCTGTTGGGTTGCAACAGCAACTTAACGCCCTACACTGTTACATCCAAGAGAATGATTTGGAAATTAACTGGGGAAAAACTAAGATCTTGACATTTGGCGCTGGCTTGAAGACTAAAAATCAGAGAAAAAATTGACCAGGTAGAATCTTTCAAATATCTGGGGGTCTGGCTGAGCAATTCGACCGTTGAGACACTGATGTCACATCACCTTGTCAGAAGGATGAAATCCTTGACTAGTCAAGCAACTGTTTTGAACAGAAAGTTCTGACATTTTTCAATCTTGCCAGCAGTGAAATATTACAGGGCCAACTGAGTGCCTCTTGTGACATATGGGGCAGAAGCTTTGTTTAACCTCCCTGATTCCTTGTGGACCCGACTCAAGGGGAGATTTTGGAAGAAGGTACTGTGTATTCCAACTTCTACTCCGATGGTTATCATACGGAGGGAAAGGGTCGGAATTCCTTGAAATTCACGGTGGATTGGAATAGACTTGCTCTGTTCGGAAAGTGCCACCACCCATCCCGTCCGGCTATTCTGGAAATGGTGCTCAAAGAAATGTCCTCCAGGACTAACCCAATTCTGTCCCGATGGCACTTAACTACGATCCATCTGCTAGACGAAATTGGAAGATCTTTAGAGCAGTTGCTATCCAACCCGACACAAGTGAAAAAGAAACTTCAAAACTACGATTGGACCCAAACGTTGAAGAAGGCTAGTAGTTACCAGTCGGTAGCTCATCTTCCATTAGAAGTACGAAGACTGACCACAGTTAGCGAGTACATGAAACAGTTCCCCGATAAGCAGATCAGGGACCAATTCCTGAGAATTCGTTTGAACTTACATCCTATGAATGAAATCCTTGCAATTCGGGCCAGGTTCTTGAAAATCACTGTCAGCATTGTAAACACCACTCTAAGGTCGAATCACTGTCGGCATCTGATGACATCTTGTTCGGCCTTAAAAGATCTCCGCTCTGGACATTTCAGACTTCTTTTTTATGATTTTGAACTTCTTGACGATGAAGGTTGGTTGTCATCTCTGATATCAGGACACAAATTAGATGCACAATTGCTGCCGTAAAATTCCTGACGGAGTCCCTGCCAGAAAACGGTACTGTTAAATAGGTACTGTTAAATATTTTAAAATCATAAATTGTACATCTTAATTTGTACCTTTTCAGATCTTGCTAAAAAAAATTGGTTATGCAATTTTGAAGCAAATAAAAAAAAATAATAAATGCATACGTGGACTGAGATATGTAGGAAGCATAGTAAGACAATGTAAAGCAGGGATTCAGGAACACATCAGAGCAAGCAAAAGCAAAAAATTCAAAATATCCAATGGACGTATATTGGCAATGAAACAATCACAAGAAATGCTAAAAGACATCAGATGTATAGGAATCAAACACGTAAAGCTTCTATTCATAGGAGGTAATTGGGAAAGTATGCTATGCCAAAATGAAGCAATTTGAATACATAACATGGACAGCTATTTGTGATCTAAAAGTAAGAATTACAGAATAAGCATATAAGGATTTAATCAAAACTACAAACAAGGCAGCAAGATGGCGTAACATCAGCATGCACTCGTTACACGCAGGCAGGATGACGTCAGTAACCAAAATGAGCAGAGCAGCCAAAATGGCACACAAATGTCACAAAAAAGCTGTGTGAAATAAGTATGGCTTACAGGGAAATACTCTTACTATTATCAAAGATGCAACACATCATTCCTATAATAAGGTATGCAAGTGATTCCCCTTCTTTGTATGTACTAATTCCCAAAAGAATACATTGTAAATTAGTAATAACTCAAAAACAAATATATAAGTAATTTTTAATTAGGACCCAAAGAATGCAAATCTATAGAAATACATAAGATTCTTCTTGTTTTGTTCTTTCAGAATATACATTAATTTGAAACAAATCTCAATTTAAGAAGCATACAAAGAAACTTGAAATTATAATGGGTGAAAACAAAAATATAAAGCGCTTCAAAACACAATTCATAAGGTTAAAACCATTACCATATACACTAGGTAGCCTTCAATTAGAACAAAAACACATTGGAGAAAAGAAGGAATTGTTTCATGCTTTTTTTCCTCTTTCTTCTAACAAATTATGCCACACTTGTCTTGAAAGAAATATAAAATATGAGTTAATCCCCCTGAGGAAGGTGTATGCGCAGTGAAACACGTGTTTGGGTTATAAGCGTATGATATATGATATGGCATTCATAACGCGCCTGTACACAAGTGTTTCTCACGATCTTACTAGGCCTTGTGTGATTCAGAACACGCAAGTGCAGGGAAGGGGAGAGGGTAGAAGTGCTGAGGGTAGGGGGAGGGATGGAGAAATATGGGACAAGGAGAAAAACAAGAGTGCACCCAGCAGGTAGCAAGTGCAGGTAATCATAGGTGCAGCCAGCTGGTGGCAAATAAGCACAGGGGAGGGGACTGCAGGGTTACAGATACAGATCACAAGTACAGGGGAGCCAAGAAGCAGTGCAGAATTGCTGCTGGACAGGCAGGGACCTGAGCCCGAATTCAGAGGGTGACCAGTGCATGGAACACTCAGGTGATCAGCAAGGGAAAGGAAGAGAGAAGGCAGAAGCAAAGAGAAAGGTCTTGAGTTGCTTCCAGAACCGGAGATGGTTCTGCTCCAGTTTCAGGAAGGCTGTTCCAGAGGGAGGCTCCAGCCGAAGAAAGAGATCTGCCCCCAATTCTTTGCTTGGAAAAGCGACTGACCCTCAGAGAGTTGGAGGTGGAAGATTAGAGAGCTTGAGAAGGCAGATATTTAGGACGAGAGAGTTGGAGGTAGTGTGGTCCCAAGCCCCAAAAAGCTTTGTGGACAATGCAAAGGGTCTTGAACTTGATCCTTGCCGCCACTGGGAGCCAGTGAAGGGATTTCAGAGCTGGAGAGATATGATCCCTGGGCTTGAGGCCAAGACAAACCTTGCAGTCCTGTTCTGATGAGTTGTAGAGGCAGGAAGATTTAGAAAGAGGCTGTTGCAGTAGTCCAGCCTAGAGAGAACCAGAGCTCTGCAGACAGCTTCTTTGGGGAAGTGAGGAAGGGAAGTATACCTCTGAGGAGGTGTAGTTGGTAGTTTGACTTCTTAGAGGCGTCAGAGATGTGAGGAGAGGAGAGGTTTTTTTAAAATGTTATTTTATTTTTACATTTATAGAGCGCACTACAGCCCAGAGGCATTGAGGCGCTGTAAGGGTGGAGTAGAAAATGACCCCGAGGTTCTTAGCCTCACAGGTAGGAGAAGGAAGAGGGCCCAGGGTGGGTGGCCGTAGAGCGAGGGGAAAGGAGAGAGCTGGTGTTCTGGTGAGGAGGATCTCCGTCTTTCTGGCATTAAGGCAGAGATCATTGGTGCCAAACCACTCCTGAATTTCAGAAAGACAGTCTGGAAGGAGAGAAGGCATAGAGGCGGCTGAGGGGAGTCTGAAGGAGAGCTGAGTGTCATCTGCATAGCACTGGAAGTTGGAACAGAGGGCGGCTATTCGGTGGGCAAGAGGTGCATGAGTATGCCGACTCGTACATTGGAACTCCTATATATTGCAACCAAAGTTGTACTGCAGGTAATGTGTCATATGTGGCACGCAGCTAAAATCCATAGGAAACAAAATTAGATATCCAGCATAGGGATTTCCTATTCTGCCAGTCATCCTAACATTCTTGAAAGACCGTTATTCTTATTAAATAAAACAGCTACCTATTCCGTTTTAGAAACCACTTGTGCACATCTTGCCCTAGCAACCAGTATGATATTTGTAATGTCCAAAAGGAAAACCAAAAATAATGTTTGAACTAGGAGCCAAAATCTCTACAAATAGATAGCACAGTGAGCTAAGCGTTTGCCCCGGGTATATGTGCGCAGCCTGATGTGGCAGGTTCGAATCCCGGCAGGGTCAGCTCATCCTTTCATCCTTCCGAGCTCGATAAATTGTGTACCACTCTGTGGGATAATGTCTTCTGGTGTTTCTGAGACCTATGGGTGTGTAGCGGTTAATAAGAAATGCATTCTGAGAACATAACCCACTACATGAAATTACAGGTAAATCCAACAAAAGGACTCTGGGAAGAAGCTAAAACACTGACACAATGGGCATCTGATGAAAGATGGATTAATGATGAGGAACAACAATTTTTGTATAAATCCAATTCACAAATTCCAGCTTTCTATGCACTCCCCAAGGTATATATATAAATTCCACTAATCCCCTTGGTCGATCTATAGTTTCAGCCATAGATTCGATTCTTAGACCATAATCAGTTGATGTAGATTTTCTTTCTTAAACCGATCGTATTAAAAATTAGATAATACTTTAGAGATACTGCTGATATGATCTCTCTTGGAACAAATTAATGTAAGAGATGGAGACATTTTTGTCACATTTGATGTAGAATCTCTCTACACAAATATCCCTCAACTGGAGAGCTTGTGAGTAATTGAGGGATATCTGAACTCTCAGAATTGTCCAAATTGTCTTGCTGAGAGTTAAATGCACCATAATCATCGTATTGTTCTGATGAAGGCTGTAAAAGAAATGAAAGGGAACGAGGTGTTGGATCCTGAACTCAGGCCGAAACACAGTGTCAACATATTTATTCTTTTTAATATTATTGATGTTTGGCCTACATCAGGAAGAGTCACGATTCCAAAAAGATAAGTATATGAGTCATGATTCCTGATCACAGAGTACTACATCGCTGTGATAGAATGTGGAACAGATAAGATAATAGCCTTAAAGATGTGGTGTGAACACCTGTGCAATCTCTGATCTGTAAATGATAAAAATCTTACCCTGTATGGAGAGTCGTTCCAACTTTTAAAAAAGTAGAGTGTTCATGTGTAAGGCTGTTGTGCACATACTAACCCCTCACACAATATTGTATAACACTGTTTAAGGCGACATTTGTATTATTTGGATATTATTGTGTAACATTGTATGATCTCCTGTTTTTATAATTGATTTTTTAGAAGTTTGGACACTTCTTTAAAATCTGTAATTACAGATTTAAGATTGTAATATGTTTTATGACATTTTTAATATGAATTTGTGCATAATAATACAACGCATGTTTTGTTATAAAAAGTATGTTTTGAAGTATTCTGTTTAACAGTGTTGAATAAGCACCAGCACAAGATGATTGCCTTTCGGTTTATGTTGTATAACTACGCTGGTAGTAGGCAGTGTTTTTACACCATAACGGATTGGGGTGACCCGATCATATTACAGAGAGTCTCATTCCTGAAGCATGAACCTCGGGTGCGTGAGGAATGTACAATGTGAACATGCTAGATGTTGACATCTTTCCACAACACAAATGGCAAATGTGTATTGTATTTTGTCATGCTAGAGAATGTGTGTATACTTGTACTCTTGATGGGAAATCCCACAACGTGCATTTCTCAGCATAGAGATTTGTCAAACTAGATTTGGTGCTCTAAATAAGATCCTGGATGAAGGGACCCGGTCCGGGTGACTGCAGTGTCTTTGGTGTAGAGAATCATTTTAAGAAACTGAAAGCATGCCAAAATCTAACTGTTAAAAGAATGAAATTACACCTGAACACAAACTGTGTAGGAAAAAGGTTGTATAATTATCTCTGACACATGTCGAACGAACCTGCTGGTTGGTCCACATGTGAGGCTGCATTGGATATGGGGCCTGTGCCCCTTAGAACTTCTGCTTGGAGTTGGACAGGTCCATGCAACTGCCTTGTTCTCAAACAAACAGATTTCTTCTGCCTTGCCAGCATACCGCTCTTGCCTCCAGAATCCCATGGAGCCGAGGGAACATGCATATTAGTCCACACGTGCCATGTGTGAGGCTGCAATGGATCCAGAGAAGAGTAAGGGAGTGAGAAGCTGTAGCCTCTCTGATTGCCATGCCATGTAGATGTAGGGGGGAGGGGTCTAGGACATTCCACCTGCCTGTCCAACGCCCACTGCCTTGCCTGCGTCCTGGCCTATCCCCAGAATCCCACTGGGATGAATTCGAGAATATGCTGCTAGGTACAGCCCAAATATGTGTGAGCCATGCTGTGTCATATGTGACTAGGGGGGCATGTTAAAGAGCACATGGCGAGCATGGCCTGTTAGCCTGTTCTTCCGCCTTCTCCTCCCCCTTGCAAATGGTGCCAGGCTGCCTTCACTGCTAAGTGACCCCACCACTTGTTGCTTTGGCTGGTCCTCGTTACCAGCAGTCTCCCATCCACCCCCAGAGGGTCTTGGAACCCCTGCCCTAGTCGACCCGGTCCACTCCTCCTCAGACTTGTCCTTGCCCCACTCCCCCATCCCCTCCTCTCGTCCCAATTACCCCTTACTCCCATATCTGGTTGTAGTCGTCCTCATCCTTGCTGGTCCTGGTAGCCCTCACTCCCTTCCCATTAGATGGGTCTGAACCCTGTTCCCCCCCAACGCCACACCCCTACCTGGTTTGGGTAGCACCAAGCCTCTTCCAAAGCAACCCTTGGCTTGTACTTGAAGGCACCACACTTCCTCCTGGCAACTCCCTCGTTCCCTGCCTGGCCCAGGTTATCCCCACCACACCTTTCCTTGGCTGTTACAAGTAGCTCCTCCCCCAATGCTTTTTGTGGGTTAGTATTTTGTTGACCAACTCATTCACTCGCTCCCAACTGTTGGTTATCCTATTTAAACCTCATAAAACATCTTTAAATTGTAAGGCACCAGGAAATGGGCTTTATATCATCATTCGTTCTCCTATATAAATTGTTTTGTTCAAAGCACATCTAATATAATGCAATACAATATATTTAACAGAATGCTCCATATTTGGAACATTTGTGTAACTACTTAGTGAACAATCGTAATATGCCTTACATTTAGATTGACTACCAGATTGGGTCATTTTACCAATACAACTGATAATAATTCTAACAGATGGCAAGGATGATGGGCTCAAAAGTAAGGGCTGCTTTTACAAATGCTTTATTTCACGTGTAGTTTCCAATTATTCACATCAAAATAGAAAGAAAGAAATAATGGACGAAACTTGAAAAGGAGTAAATATGTGCACAGATGTCCTCATTGTCATGTTTGGGTTTAAAGGGGAGTAACACTTCAACCTGTTAATTACATAGACCATGGCAAGTGCATGAAAGCATTTAGACCCAGAATAAGTGCCTTAAACTTTACTGTGGCTTGGAATGGGAACCAATGTACTTTTCTAAAGGCTGGGAAAATGTGGTCACATATAGGGGTATGTGTAACAACAGTGGCAGTGCCATTGAAGAGTACTTGTAATCATTGAAGAGTATTTTGTGGAGTACCAACGAACATGTTATTACAATAATCCATTTCTGCATCAATAGTGGTGCCAACAGTGGCGCAAGGACCCTGAGATAGAAAGTTCTAACTTGGTGGAGAAGCATCAAGCAATAGTTCGAATTCACAATGAACCAACTTGAGGTTCCATAGAGAGAGCAAAATCGAAGACATCTCCCAGACCGTTGACATGGAAAGATTTGTGAATGGGAAAAGAACTGTAAAAGGAAATCATTTTAGCATGATGGAATTTAGGGACTAATAGTAGAACCTCTGGTTTAGATTGACTGAGCCTTTTATCTCGCATCTGTTCCGCAATTTTGCTGATTAGATCTTTAATCTTGTCACAATTCTCCCTCAGTGTGCCATGTAGGGGAAAGACAATGTGGGTACCCTTCTGGCACAATACATTATGTATCATTTTAATGTTAAAATGAAGCAGGAGTGGAGAAAGACACGGCCCCTCTGGGACACCACTGTCTTTGCTGGCTGGGTATGGTGCACACTAGTATACCTTTAATCTAGATGGTCTATCGTGTAAAACTGAACAGATCCAGTGCAAGACGTCTGCTGACACCCCCGCTTTGAGGAGTTTAAGTAAAATAGAGTGGTTGAGGTGTCAATGTGGCCGGTAGACTCAACAACATTAACATACCAGCACTGCCGGTATCCAAAATGTTCGGCAGATTTCGCTTTAGGTCAAGGAATTCTGTCTCAGAGCCTCAATGCTGTCTGAAACCAGACTACCAGTCTCCCAGGAGCTTATGCTCCTCTACCTGTAGAAAGGCTTCTTTGTCCAAGAATTTCGATAAAGGAAAGGGGCGTTGGTGATTGGTCTACAGTTTTCACGAAGAAGTGAGGATCGTTTTCTAAGAGGGGGTGATCCAGGGAGGCTTCAGGCATTTAGGAACCACCCCATTTCGAAGAACCGCGGGATAGGACCAGACCGTGAGGTGTGGCCTGCATGACTTGCTGAGGAACATTTAACCGACATCCAACTATGATGGCTGTGGAAGTTTCAGGGTACAGCCTGATCCAGGCCTAATTAGAGGGCTTCTAGGAGCCCCATGAATAGGGAAAGTGCTTGCAAGCACAGTGTAGGAGCTTAAGAAATGTCCTGTTTGATGTTACATTTCTTGGTGGATTTTACCATAGTCAACCGTGACTCAATGACCAAAGTAACCAGCAAAAGACCCACCTAAAGTCCCTTAGCCTGCCCAGAAAAGTTGTAATTTCACTGGATGCTAAAAAAGAAAAAGAAAGATCTCGCTGGACATTAAAATATTAATTTGAGCTTTATCATTGTGAGGAGAGCTGCTAACTCTGAATTATCCAAGACTCTGGAGGGACTAACACAACATCTATCACAGCTCGTACTGTGAGGGGGAAAGATTTAACGTGGCGGGAGGGCAAGCAACATCTGCTGTATCCCTATTTATCTTCCCCATGAGACAGGAAGCACCTAGAAACAGGAAAAGGGTTGTGTTTAGATAATACAAATGTGCTTTCTAATTTTTACATGGTTTGGACATTAGGTTTAGTTAATATTTTGCTGTGAATGTTGGCATAGTTTCTTGCTCCACTGAGCACGCACACCTTTTATGAGTATGTTTTGAGCTTCGCCTGTGTTACCTAAGGGTAAAAGGATAAATACCATTGGTGTCTGTTGGTAAACCCATCAAGGAATCTCAGCCCCAAAAGGTGTGATTTATTGCAAATACCTTTTAGATTACTGTTTCAAGAAGAGCAGGTGGTTGATGTATTAGCCCTCCGAATTTGTGAATTGAGCAACCACAAAATAGACCTATGGGTCCTTACCATACTCTTCAATACCATGTGGTAGGCAGATTTTCAGTACCTTCGGGAAATCCCTTTGTGCACACATCATTTTGAGGGACAGCGATCTGCTACTCCGTTACTTGGGCAGCCTGGAATAACAAATCCAAGGTGTGATAGTACCAATTGTAGAAACCATCCAATAAGTCCCCAAACCTCTCCTCCCGTGCAAGGGACAACCCCACAATCCCTTTAGGCTCCTCTCCTCCTGCCCCCTTCTCCTGTGTGTGGAACACTCTCGCAACCCCCATCCTAACCCTCCAGTTCGTCCGCTACCTACCCTCGATCCTCTTCCTATGCACCTCCTTCCCCCCGGCATACCTTGCGAACCCTTCACCCATCCCACCAGCTGGTCACTGGTCCACCATCACCGACATGCGCTGTATGCACATGCAGTCATTCTTGACAGGCCATCATTCAGCAAAGGTGGCTTGTCTGGAATTATTTTGATGAAAGTTGGGGGTTGTTTTTTCTGTACAATCCTCGTTGATGTGCCCAGGACAGGCTGGTGGCAATAAACCATATTTTACATATTTTTCTGGTGCACTAGTGTGTGCCATCTTTTTTGTATCACATCATGCTATTTCTAGCACAATATACTGAATTCGGCTTAGATTCCCTGACTAGTGTCTTTGTATGGCTGAAAAGGTAAGGACTGGATTTGAGGTTGTCTAGTACCAATTCTTATTCCTGCCAGGAAGTGTCTATTGCTGGGCATATGCCGGGTTTGTGGTTGTCCATGATTGGACAGCCCTTACCTGTTTGAATGATGCAGATCCTTGTCATTGGTGGGCTGGGCAGTATGGTGAAGTGAACACGCACCACTGGTGGAGTGGGCCATGTCACCAAGTGTATAAATACAGACAGTCAGGCTTGGCCAAGTAGTTGGAGTGTAACCCAAGTGTTGTGTGAGTTATTGCACGCCGCATCCTCCCAAAGGGGTGTGTGTGCTACACAACAATTGGTGACGAGGTGGAGGAGAAGGTGCCCAAGGCCTCCCAGTCGGACCAAAGTATGCTGCACCCCACCCGCCGCTGCCCCAAACCAAAGGAAACCGCATCTGGATCGCAGTACGGCAGCGTGCTGGTGCACACAGGACACCTCCTGAGGAGCGGAACAGTGCTCCTGTCCTCACCCTGCTACCAGGCGAGGTGCCTGGCCATGGCTCCCCCTCGGGAGAGTGCTTGTGCGCCTGGGCCTAAGATGATAAAGCAGGCCAGGAGCTACTGCATAAAAAGGGGTTGAGGTGTTCCTAGTGGCTCCCTGCACAATTCTGTACATGCAAGTACCGGTGCTGATCGACACAGGCACGTCAGTCAACTTCATGCTGCTACGAACGGTATTACCCAATTTGACCGTAGCTGATTTGATCACATTTTTGGGTGACTGGTTTTGCTGCAGATATATAGGGGGGTGGGGTGGTGGGTTTAGGGTAATAATTAATAAGGGGGGATCGCCCCCCACATAGATTTGTGGCAAAAACGATAAACCACAGAAAATGAGAATCTTCAGTTACGGCGATACAACACCCATTCCGCTGGAGGGGCCATTCCAGGTGATAGTGACACACTCTAGGGCATGTCAGTAGTGTTCTAAATCACCAGGGAGTCAAAGGACACACTCCTGAGCTGTACAATCGGGGAGATACTGAGACTGGTCCACTTCGCTTTCCAGGTCTACCTCACAGATGTAGAACAGCTATGTGGGGAGTACAACAACCTTATAGAGGGGTTTCATAGGGTGCCTGGAAGGCCAGTAGGTGAGGTTGCATGTACACAAAACCATTCAGCTTGTAGTGCTGCAGCACAGACTCATACCATTTCATGCACAAAAGAAAGTGGAAGAGGAGCATGGCACAAGCAGACATCATTGAACATGTTCAAGGGCCCATGACCTGGCTGTCTCCAATAGTGGTCGCCCGAAACCCAAAAAACCAGGGGCATTATGGATATGTGTGGACATGCGTCACACCAATAGGGACATCAAGAGTGAGTGGCACCCAACCCCCACCCTAGACGACATCTTGGCCAGCCTGCAAGGAGCAGCAATGTTCGCAACCATAGATCTCAGGTTTGAATACGATCAGTTGCCACTGCATGGCTAATCTAGGTCCATCACAAGCTTCTCCTCGCACATTGGACTTTTCCAGTACAAGAGGCTCAGATTCGGCATCTCTTCCACAGCTGAGGTTTTCCAACATACCATCCAGGGAGTGCTTGTGGGACTGAGGACTGAGTGGAGTCATCAACATCAGCAACAATGTAGTGGTCTGTTCTAGGACTGAACTGGAGCACCTAGAGCTGCTGGCAGCGGTCTTTCAACACCTAAAGGACAAGGATCTCCTGCTGCACAGGGAGAAATGACATTTCCTCCAAGCAAGAGTGCAGTTCTTTGGCTGTGTCTTCCATGGGGAGGGAATCTCACCAGATCTGCAGAAAGTGTCAGTCATTCAGGACTTCCGACCAGCGTCCAACCCGTCTGAAGTGAGAAGCTATCTGGGGATGGGACATTTCTGCAGCAGGTTCATCCCTAACCTGGCCACCATTGCAGACCCACTCAGAGCCCTTGTAAATAAGGTTGATGACTGAGCATGGTCCAATTTAGCACAGCAAGCGTTTAAACAATCTAAGGCTGCGCTAGCTATGGAAACAAACATGGTGTTCTTTGACCCTATTGCCTGTCAAGACACCCCCATAGCCATAGAGCCAGCAGCTGGGATAGAGATCGAGAAGGTGGAGGTGCTAGTGCACATGGTGACCCAAATGGCAGTCCCAAAACCCATGACACTGGTGCAGATCACGCACGCGACAAGACAGCATGGAAGGATGATGCACATGATCGTGCAACTCAATGGGTGCCAATGGAGATCGCTCCCAGATGAACATCGTCGATATACAGTGGGAACAAAGGCATTCATGGCAGGCCTCTGGAGAGTGCGGGCAGAGTTGTGGGTAGGCAAGGAAGATGTCCTGCTGTGATGATCCCGAATAATGATGTTACCTGTACTGATACCCTGAGTGCTGGAAATAGTGTACATGGACCACCAGGGAGCCACGAAGACCAAGGCAAGGCTAAGGAATACGATCTGGTTCCTAAACAAGCAGGTGGACGAGTTATTGCCTGGTGTATGTGCCAAGTGGCAAATCCTCCCACCTCCCATTGAGTCTCTGGTGAGGGCGACGGCACCATAGCAGGTGGTGAGCGTGCACTTTGGCACAATACAAGCATTTTGTGGTGCTACTAGATGGGTTTTCCAGATTCCCAGAGGTGCAATTCATACGGTCCATGCCTGCGGAATGGGTCATTCTGGTTTTGCAAGACATACTTGCCAGGCAAGGGCTTCCAGATAAGGTCAGATAAAGGAGCACCGTTTCAGGGGCAACCATTTATAGAATTCATGGAGGCACAAGGGTTCATACACATCCAAATCACACCCTGCTGGCCTAGAGCGAATGGAGACATGGAACGATTTATGAGGGCCATCAACAAGGTGTTTCACGTTGCCCTGCAAGCAGGCTCATATTTGATGGTGGCTATGGTGACATTTTTAATTGCCTACTGAATGACCGTGCATTCAGCGACAGGGGTATCACCCACAGAGGTGCTAATGGCGAGCAAGGTACAATTGGTGATTCCCGAATATTGCTCCAGGGAGATCCCAGTGGTGAATACAGAGAAAATGACGGCAGCACGAAAGGCAAACAACGACAGAGAAATGGCACAATGGAGTCTAATGAGGTCAGACATTCAACTATGACATACCGCATTGGTGAAAAACTGCCATGCCACACACAAGCTGTGCCTACCATACGAAGTGTCTCCATGGACTGTGACATACTGAAGAGGGTCGATGGTAACTGCTACCAGGGGCGAGGAAAGCGTTACAAGAAACTGAAGTTGGTTTAGGTGGGTGGAACCGCCGGTAGGTCATACCCCGATCCAGAGGACAACTATACACGGCCAAAGAAAGACCAGCATAAAGCAAGAAAAACAAGAAGAGCGAGACATCAGGAGAGCCTGCAGCCGGAGTCCGGATAGACTTTAGGGCGAATATTAGAAGAGCCCATCGGGAGAGCAACCATATCCGGCCAGCAAGTCAAGAAGTTTGCCGGTGAGATTTCAGGCCTATGTGGTGGAATGACACAGAATTATACTAGTATCCGTTTAGATAACTAAGGCAATGTTGATGGTGTTCTATCATGTTCTGGTTAAGAAGGGATATGGTGACGTGACCACGCTACCACTGGTGCAGCAGGCTGTGTCACCAAGGGCATAATTAAAGATGGCTATGTGTGGCCGAGTAATTGAAGTGTAACACAAGTGTTGTGTGAGTTATTGCACACCATAGCATCTCAAAGGGCTGCACGCTACACAACTGGCAGCCCGCAGCCTGAAGTTGGTATAAGAACAGGAGCCATGAAGCCATTAAGGGAGTCAACGTATGGAGCCAAGAATCCAAAAAGCCTGTACTGATGACCCAAATGACTGCTGCTACAGACAACCAGCATTGCCAAATACATCTCCTTGTGAAGCCCTGGTGCTCTTCCTATGACCATAGAAGATTCTCATCTGTGCTTTGGCCCTTGGACTGGTGGGACCAATCAGTACTAAGCCCAGCACCAGAAGCCAGCTGTCTCTGGAACATCCTTTGGCTGCCTATTCACTGGCTAGGGCTCTCTGTTGCACACTAGTCATCATCCTGAGCTGGGGCTTTGGACTCTGCAGGTCATTGGCTTGTGGCCAAAGATCATCATTGCTGTTGCTCTCCTGGATAAAGAGGGGCCCTCCTTGAGCCTGATCTTGAACGCATCACAAAATCCACCTGCTGACCTCTGACTGCAGTTACTTCACCCTTGCACAGCGTCTGCTGTATCCTGAAGGTTTCTCCACATTGTGGGACTCACTGTGGCTGTCCTCTCCACAGGACATGCTGTAGCTGGTGTCCTGAGGTGACTGGTCTGTCCAGCTGCAGGTTTCGCAGAACCATCCTAGAACGGGAGATCTTGAACCATCCCTTAGATGGACTAAGTCCTGACACCATCTTCAGCCACTGAAACTGCAACCTTACATTGAATATTAAGGGCCCAAATACTCAGACGAAACAGAGAAAATTGGAGAGCTTTCTGGCGCTTCCAACTGGACTGGGTGGCATTACACAAGACTCACATTTGCAGGTTAGACATGCACAAACTCTGACTACGACATTATACAATAATCTTACATGCAAATGCTGAGGGGAAGGTGGTGGGGTTTCTCATAGCATTTAGGGCTGGGGTTTGTATTAAAGTACTCCGCAATAAGGCTGACAAAGAAGGCTGGTATGCATTCACAATTGTGGAATTGGGTCCCCTGATGTTGATGGTGGTGTCTATGTATGCCCCTAACCTGGGTCAAGAAGGCTTCCTAAAAACGACTTTTGTAGATTTAGATGCTTTTACGGTCAGCAAAATATTTCTGCTAGAAGATTTTAATATGGCTTGGGATCCTATTCCAGATCGGAGCACGGTCATATGTTATGCTAAATCCCCCCCTCTTCCACCCTGAAACAAAAATGTGTTAATATGTCCCTGGTAGATGTCTGGCCTATGCTTAGAGGGTCAGAAAAAGGAAATGCTTTTCATTTACATGTCCATCGCTCATTCTCAAGGATAGATTATGCGTGGTCCTCAATTCCACTTTCAGGCCATATCACCTAAATAACATGCCATACTATTGCGCTGTCAGACCATGCTCCGGTCTCCATTGACCTGGATATTCCACAAGGGAAAGAAAGCTTATGGGCCTGGGAATTCCCACTTGAGTTACTTGGAGACCAAGTGGTTAGAGAAAGGATCGGAGAAAAGATAGTAGAGTTCTTTGATTTTAATCTAGCTGGAGAAATAGGTGCAAACGTTATTTGGGACGCTTTTAAAGCAGCTTTACGTGGGGTGCTGATAGCAGAAGGGGCCTCTAGATTAAAACAAAAAAGGACCTTTGAAATAGAATTAGAGCAAGATGTAAGATCTGCAATGAAGAAAATGGAAACAAATACAGAGCCGGTGGCATAAGAAAAAGCATTCAGAAAGGTGGCAGGCAGGTTAAATCTATTTAAAACTAAAAAAGCAGATAAGTCCCTGTCGTATCTTAGACAGAAATATTAGATAAAAGCCAATAAAATAGACCTCCTTTTAGCTAGACAACTGCGGCAAAAAATGACGGCTCAGATTATACAATCGATTTGTCTCCCCTCAGGTGAGATGGTAACAGAGACCCCCCCATTTTATTGCAGAATTCTACACATTTTATTTGCACTTGTATCAGTTGGAACTTCTGGATCCTGTTATCTCAAAAAGCATATTTAGATACAGTTACTCTTCCCCAGTTAAAGCTTGCAGATAAGGAGTTGCTTGAAGGTGATATTACTCAAGAAGAGGTATCCAAGATCATACATAATTTGCTGTTAAATAAATCTCCAGGCCCAGATGGGTACCCAGCGCAGTTTTATAAAACCTTCTGGAATATATTGGTTCCCAAACTAACTATACAATGCTTTTGCACAGTCTGGTTGTATTTCCCCCACCATGGAGGAAGCAAAAAGTGTCTTATTTCCCAAACCTGGTAAAGATACGTGTATCTGTAGATAATAGCTTTAATTAATCTGGACGCAGAAATGTACACTAAGGTATTGGCTGATAGGATGGAAGATCTTCTCCCTTCATTAATACACCCGGACCAATCTGGTTTTAATAAAAATCGTCATACCCACGACAATATCAGGAGAACATGTCTTATTTTGAAGAAAATTGAAAATATATCCATGCTGGCGATTCTGCTATCGTTAGAGGCGGAGAAAGCTTTTGACTGGGTCGAGTGGTAGTTTATTGGGTCGAGTGATAGTTTATTTTTCAGACCTTGGAAAAGATGGGATTTGGTCAAAAATATATACATATGATACAAGCAAACTATATTCATCCCAGCGCCAGACTATCTATCAACGGGCAACTATCTTCCCCTATGGCTCTACAGTGTTGGACCAAACAAGGGTGCCCACTTTCTCTACTTTTATACGCTTTACATTTAGAACCAGTTCTTGCCAAGATTAGACAGATGGACACTATTCAGGGGATAGATTTTGGTGGTGTCTCACATAAAATAATGTCTTATGCAGATGATATGCTACTTCTAGTTTCTAATCCTTCCTAATCCGGCACACAGCGTTAAATGATTTGGCGAAGTTCGGATCTGTAGTGGGGTTCAAGATAAACATCAGCAAGTCTGAAATTTTAAATGTGCCCCTCCCTGTGGAGGAAATACAACGCTTATACTCACAAACGCTTTTTGGGTGGGCGCATGCAGGGATTAAATCACTTGGTGTAACTATGACACCCACTTTAGAAGGGTTATACAGGGCCAACTAACCCTGGTTGCTACAAGAAGTTCAAGGTCAAATGTTAAAATGGGGACCGCTTTCGGTGTCTTGGCTGGGCAGTATCAATCCTGTTAAAATGGTCATTTTACAGCAGGTCATATATATGTTTCAAGCATTACCAATTTGGATCCCCCCCTCCTTTTTCTGTAAATTGAATGGGGCGATTACTTAATTTATTTGAAATAAGAAATCTCCACGGCCAGCCTTGAGTACATTGATGATCCCATCAGCAAGGGGTGGCGGGGGGGTGTCTAGTTCTGCCAAATTTCCTGAAATATTATCAAGCCACACAAATCCGAGTCATGAAAGATTGGAATGCAGAAAACTGTGAAAAGATGGAGAGGGCATTAGGTGGGTCAGGGCTCCGAGATGTGTTGTGGCTGCCGAAACCAGACCGGCCCCCTAACATTCATAACAGTGTGATTATGAGACTGGTCGAGGACGTATGGGACACAGCAGTTAGGTAATATCACCTCACAACCTTTACTTCTCCTCTTACACCTTTATTCCACAGTCCGCAGTTCACACCAGGCCTCAAACCCCGCGCATTTGCAGATTGGAAGCGGGCCGGTCGAATTAGATCACGTGATATGTTTCAGGGAAAAGAACCCAAATCTTGTATTGTGTAAATCAGAAATGAGGCTCCATGAATCTTCCTGCTTCCAATATTTTCAGGTTCGGCATTGAATATTAGCTCCACCATATAAGAAAGCAGCAGTTGGAGATCTAAATCCTTTTGAAAAATGTGTAACTACCAATTCTGGTGACACAACCTTCATCTCCAACCTATATAAAATGATGGCTGATATCACTCCCACAACTCCGTTGAAATACACACAACGCTGGCATCTGTCCCTAGGGGAGTCATTATCGGAAGCTGAGTGGGAGACATTGTGGAAAGATATACCCCAATACACCAGGTCTATCCAAGTTAGGAAATTTTGGTATAAGGTATTAACTCAATGGCACTATACACCAGCCGGCTTACATAGAATGAAGCCTTCAATTTTAAACAAGCGTTGGTGGGAGTGTGGGGCGATTGGGTACATATCTGGTCCGGTTGCCCGGTGCTTAGAAACTATTGGGATGAAGTGAACAATTATATGTTGCAAATGTTTGATCTGTAAAGACCTAGGACTATAAGATCATGTATATTGGTTTGTATTCGTGTCATCAGCTGGTGTTCCAGTGTGTGTGCCTGAGAGTAGAGGAGGATTCGAAGTGTGCCGCATATGAAGCGTGCTGTGAACTCTGCGACGACAGCCTTTGTTTGCTGGACGGGAGTCGTGAAGGACTGGGTTGCGTAGCAACGATGAAGACGGAAGGCAGTTGCACGTGTCCAATTCCTGTAGAAGTTGCTGTGTGCAGCTATAAATTGTCTGGGAAGGATTGGATCCCAGGAATGGTGTGTTGGGGCAGCCCTAAAATGTCGTTGAGCAGGGTCGTGGATTTTCAGTTGGGGCTCATGACAGGGAGTGCTGTCAAGACGGAGCAGTTTCTTGGTTCGGCGGTGCCACCTGGCTATCTGGACATCTGTTGGTGTTACAGAATGAGGTTTGGAGCCGTGGAGGGTACGATGTTCGCTTCCTGTCAGTCTTTCCACTGGAAGAGGACCTTTTAATGTTTTTAAGTTAGCTGTTTGTGTGTAAGGCTGGTGTTTGTGTGGTGTCTTGTCTTGATGTTGTGGCCTTTGATTGTGTAGGATTTAGTGTATGAGAGTTGGGGACAGTATGGATCTGTGTGTAGGGGTCGCGGCCCGTGTGTGAGTGCAAGTGGAAATGTTTTGGTATGTTAACATGATTAATGATTTTCTTGCAGGTGGAAGAAGGACACGTAGTTGCAGTTTTTTGTTATCATTGTATGGTATCTGGGATTTTTAAAGTTTTTAAATTCGTGCTTGTTGTTAATTAAGAACACCATTTCTTTTACAGGTGTGGCCAAATTGGTCTTTTGACCTGGACTCGCAGGTGGGTTCGACCAGTGGGTTGCTGGTCGACAAAAGACTCGCGGGTGGGTTGGACTTGTGATGGTCCATTTTTTGTGTTGTACTTTGGGGGTTCTATCAGCATTGCATGTATTTTGACTTCCTGCATGGGAACTCCATCTTTCGTCGTTCAGTGAAGTCTATTAATGACATCATCATTTGGGTTATTCTTATTGTGTTTTCCGTCTTCTGTGTGAAGGCTGTGGCGTGTGAGTCAAGTAATTTTCTCTGGCCGTGCGAGTCAAGTAATCTTATTGGGCAGTTGCTTTAGGGGCAAGGTGGTCCTGTTTGGGATGTGTTGCGCAAAGGGTGTGTTCCGTGGAATAGTAGATTTCTGCATTTCGGTTGTCGGTTTCTGGGTACGGTAGCCTCGTTTAGGCTAGGGGTCCCGGGTGTGTGTGTGTGTGTGTGTGGCAATGTACTGTGTTGATGCAGTTTACCAATGGGCTAGGGGTCCTTTGTGGTGAGTGAGGGTGTTGTTGCCAATGGCAGTCTTACTGGGGCTACTGCCCTGTATTGTTTAGGTGGTGTACTGCAGTGTTACTGTGCTGTAGTTCTGGTAGGGACAAGGGGTCTCGCGTTAGGTGGCGATGTACTGCGTTAATGCAGTTGGCTTGGACTAGGGGTCCTGGGTGTGTGTTGATGTACTGCCGTGGGTAGTTGGCAGGGATTAGGGGTCTCGTGGTGTTGTGGTTCAAGGAATATGTTGGCGCTGCTGTGGTGGTCCGTGGTTTCTGATGGTGTTGTGTGTGTGAGTGAGCTCTGGATGAGTGCTGTTGTGGACTGATGTTTAGTGGTGATGTGGTTGTTTTTGCTCTCTTTTGAGCTGGGATAGTGCCTGGGGGTGGCAGCCCTGGTGCCCTACGGGGCAGACTAGGGTGGAAGGTTGTTGGTGCACAGAAGGTTTGGAGTGTTAGCGTAATGTACTTTTGGGGAAGGCTGGAGCGTGGCAGGTTCTAGGTTTCAAGGGGCAGCTTGAGACAGGTGGAGTTCTTAGTTTATTATTTTGTTCCTCGAATGTTTTCCAGTTCAGGTTTTAGGGGAGGTGTTAGCCATTATTCTACTTCAGTGGGTTCCTCATCTGTTGTGTTTTGTGGGAACGGAGTGGAGTTGAATGTATTATGTATTCTTCGGTGGTGTTGGTGAATGTATTCCTCTGCATGGTTAGTGTGCATTAGGTAGTTGGATGGATTTTCTGGCACGTTAAGGTGCAGTTTATTTTTCCAGTTTTGTTTGTGGGCATGGTTAGGGTGCAGATTCTTGGGGTTCCACGTTAGGTTTATGCCGTGGTTTTGGTGTTATTCTAGGCGTAGTTTCCTTTAGTGTTGTTTTATGTTGGTTGGCATCCGGTCACTTAATGGTATGGTGTTTTGGGGTTGAGCGACCTCCAGGTGGACAGTGCCTTTGGGGCATTTTAATGGTGTCCATTTGGGGTCTGGTGTGTTGGTGCATTTACGTGCTGGCCACACGTACATGTGGGGGTATTGTTCTGAGTGGGGATATTAGAGTTGGGAGATAGATCCTTCTTGCTTCAGAAATGTAAGGAGGGAGACGTGTTGTAGTGTATCTCTGAGTGCTGTGACATCACTGACCTGGAATGCTGTGATGTCAGTGAGTGTGGAGTGCTTATGTGTTGTGTTCTGAACAGGGGTTCCAACAATGACAGTTGGAGAGTGTACGCTGGCACAGAGAGACGTGCCGGTGACTTCCTGGCATATACTTACCAATAAATCTACAAGTAATTTACTTGCTGGTCCGGGTCTTGGTTTAGGTACCACCTTATTTCAGACCTCTCCTTAAATTCTTCTGAATATTTATTTCTCTGAAATCTTTAGTATAGCACTCGAAGGTGCTTGACTGACTCATCTATGTAACTATGGGAGTGAACCTCTTCACCAAGTAACCGCCGACCCCTTTGTGTGGCGACTAAATGGCCCTATGGATGGATGCAATAGAGATATGTAGGGCTCATGTCATAGGGGCTACACGTTATTGCGTATATGAGGCTGTGGAAACAACGAGCAGGACAAACATGAACGTTCATGGTTCACTATGGATCGGAGCATGCGCAAAAGAGTCAGGAAGTTGGCATACTCGGCGCCTGCTCGTTCTGTAACCACAGACACTATTTGAACACTGTCCTCAGGAAGTGCTGAAGAAGAAGGTGGGCTCCTATCAATATGCAAGGAGAGAATCTTCCGTGGCTCCTCAACCAATGATCAATGAAGAGCAGAGTGTCGGCTCATTTGTGAGCTGGGGAATGCTGTGGCGCCCTTGACGCATGTCTGTGAATTGTTATAGTCTGGGGCAGGTAGGATAGTGCACTGGTATTTTCCACTTGGCCGAAGCGGATCAGGGCTTGGGTGGTTATCCAGTGCAGTGCAGTCCAGTGTAGTTCATTGCAAGTGAAGCCGATGGGGTGAGAGAGAGAGAGATGTTATGTCGTGAAGTACACGTACGCATGCGCGAGCCTCGTTCTCGACCGCGCAGGCACTCTATCAATAAAGATGGTCTGTACGGCAGTTGCCGCCGGGACCTTGCAAACAGCAGACGTTTCTCTGTGTCTCTATGAGTGAGTGCATGTATGTGTGTGAGTGAGGCGGCCCGAGGCACGCCACAACAAGAGAGAGAAAGGAGATAGAAGGGGAGAGGGGGAGAGAGGAGGGCACAGAGATAAAGAGGGATAGGTGGGAGTGAGAGATGAATGAGGAGAGAAAGAGGAGGGGTGAAGTGGCGAGGAGGAGAGAGGTGAGGGGAGAGAATGGGAGAGGACGGGAGAGTGGGGAAGAAAGATAAAGCAGGGGAGACAGGAGGAGGGAGAGAATGGAAGAGAGGAGACAGCGATTGGAGTAGAGAGATAAGAGAAAGTGGAGGAGTGAGGAGAAGCAGCGAGAGAGTAGGGGATAGAGGAGGAAGGGAGGAGAAAAGAGGAAAGAAAAGAGGTGAGGGAGAAAGAGAGAGGAGGTAACCTGACTGTGAAGAGGGGATGGGAACCCCTCTCAGCCTGGGGTTGGAGGCCTACCAGGTTTTCTTTTCCGAGGGCCAGTCCTGCCCCAGAGGTGGGGTATGAGAGTTGGTAGGGCTCCAGTCTCTGACCCTACTTCTGCCTGTGCTTGGCTGACCCAACGGACTATCACCTGCTCTTGCCCAATACCCGTATTGCACAAGGCTGGCCAGTATTGCTCCGTTTGTCCTATTGTACTACATCACCCAAAATGCCTAACGGTGGAGGAAAGAGTGAGTTGAGAGAGAGGCAGCAGGGAACTGCGCAGCAATCTACACATCAAACCAGCACTGTATTTGACACGGACTGTGACAGGTACCTTACCTCCAGCTCAACTGTCCACATGTCAAGCCAGAAGCTCTGTGTGACATGAACTGTGGCGTTATTCCTACCTTCAGCAGGACCGTTAGCGCAGTCCCCATAACAAACCGGCACCTCAGATGCTCCGTTCTGCCCCAATATAAACTGGCACATTGATTGTGTTCTGAGTGGGCCGCCATACCCAAATGCAGACAGACCTGTGTACAAAAAGGGGGCAAGGCTTAAACCCCAATATATGTGTGTGCTTACCTGTAACCCCACCCCTGGGAGGAAGAAAGGCAGCAGAAGAACCAATTGAGAGGGAAGGAGGAGGATAAAAGAGGGGCACAGGAAATGAGAAGGTGTGCGTTGTCCAGGTGAGGTCAAGCAAGGAGAAGGCGGACCAAAATACCAAGCTAAGGAACGAAGGTGCAGAGAAGGCTGGGGGAGGATTGGTGAAGATGTGCGCACAGTGAAGTTTTGGTTGTTCAGTCAAAGTGGTACTTGGGTGAGTGTGCATGTGAGGTGAAAATAAGAGGTGAATGGGAGTGTGCCTGGAAGAGTGAAAGGGGCGAGGGGTGACTGTAGGAGAAGGTGTGGGTGGAGTGTAATAGTATTGTGGAGAGGGTGCAAGGGAGGGTGGGGGATCAGTAGTGGGGAGAGGAGATTGCAGTGATGTGGAGATGGAAGAGCAGCTGTGTGGAAAGGGAGGGAGAGTAGGAGTAGAACGCACATCTGAGGGAATGGAAGAGAGGGAGTGATGAATGAGAGTCAGAGGAAGAAAGGAGGAGGAAGTGAAAGGTAAGATAGAACATCAGGGCAAGGAGAAAAACAGCGCGCAAGGAAAGGACTAAATGTGACGTGGGTGCGAGGGAGATATATATTTTGTTGCCCCTATGGCCACCATGACAATCCAGTCATGTGTTAGACAGTGGGGGATATTCAGAGAGGGGAGATGCCTAGAAAACTGCAAGTACTGAACCTTTCGACCACTAGGTTTGAGAGATTGGGGTTGAACTGGAATCTCTTAGTAGGACTTCGACTACCCTGGGAGAAGAACCGAAAAGAGTCTCTTCAGGCAGATACAGGAGGCCCAGGAGATAATCAGCCAGTTGACGCAAGCTCAAGCTAATGGAAGCGGATTACAAGGCCCCCTCAAGTAACTAAGCATTCCAAGAATGGAGGAAACACATAGGTCCAGAGGAGGAAGGGAAGCAGGCTCAGCACGAACACTCACGGAGGACCTGTTGCATGCCTTGGTAGAAGGCCAACTGGCTATCAGCTGCCAACATCAAGAGCCTTGCAGAGGGCTATCACTGAGAGAAGAGAACACCCAGTTGTGCCACCTGATATATTACAAAAACTGATCAATAGAGGAGACCAAGCTGCCTTCTTCGTGATTTTTGAGAAAGTGGCTGAGAACAAAGTCTTGCATCGAGATCAGTGGGCCGTTACACATCTTTTGGTCGTAGCCCCGGATAGAAGCTCAGGGACTACAACCAAAAGGCTATAGCTAGCCCCGAATTCCACCAGTCCTGACATTGGCGTAGCCCCTGATCTTTTCCAGACCTAGCAACACCCTTGCCTCCAGCCATACTGCGGAGCTGTCCGCATATCAAACCGGCACTTCAGAGCCTCTGTTTGGCATTAATAGAAACTGGGATATTGATTGTATTCAAGGCAGGCTGCCATTTCCCAATGCAGGCTGACTAGTGTTCAAAAAGGGGCTGGGGCTTAAAGTCTATTACATGTGGAAGAGGATTGCTGAAGTGTGTGCAAGATGAGGTATTGGTTGGTGGGAGAAAGTGGTTGTTGGGTGTGAGTGTGCATGCAAGGCGTGAGTGAGACTATCAGAAATAGGGTTGTCAGTGAATGGGCGTGCGAGTGCAGAGTGAACGGAGGATATGTTTGTAGAAGAAGGTGTAGGTGACGTGTAGGGTAGTGTAGTGTACTAGTAGGGTTCAGAGGATAGAGTAGTGGTGTGGAGAGGTAAGAGTTGTGGTGTGGAGCGGTAAGCTTATTGCTGTGAAATGTGGAGAATTGTAGCAGAGAGGGGCAGCGAGTAGGATTCGAGAAAGAACATCAGAGGAACAGAAGGAGCGAGCAAGAGATAGGGAGAAATGAAGGAGAGTTGGAGGAAGAAAGGGAGGAGAATACAAGTAAGAGAAAGGAAAGATAGGACAATCCAGGCAAGGAGTACAATAGCGTGCAATGAAAGGACCAAGTGTGACCAGAGCGTCAGGAAGGCATCTCTTTTTGTACTATTTCATAGGGTGCCTTGGATAAGATTGTTCTAAGAGAGAGAGGGAGGGAGAGATGGGTCATCCAGACCAGCCAGTCAGCTGTTACACAGTAGGGCTTACTGATCTCTAGTAACCATCCTTGGCTTGAAGGATGCCTTAGCTAGGGAGTAAACTGCCTGGTGAGATGAAAGAGAGCGAGGGGGGCGGATCTTAGTGAACCCCTTCACAATTATCTCAATAAAAACCCTTGAACTGTCTTCAAGTGTTGGTGTGTTCTTGAGGCCATCTGTGACTTGAGAGAGGGGAGGATACAGGGAGGGGAGGAGAGAGGAGAAGAGAGTGTATGAGGAGCTGAGGGAGAGGTAAAAAGGGAGAGAGAGGGACAGGTCACAGGAGAGGGAAGAGATAGAGGAGGAGAAAGGGAAAGGAGCAGAGGGAGAGAGAGAGGACAGAGATCCTCTCTTGTGTGCAAGACCTTGGGCTCAACTCCTTTGTGTGTTTCAATAGATTGAGTACATGCAGAAACAACAAAGCTTCCATTTGGCAGCAAGCTATGTAGCCTTGGGTTTCACTTTTGTTGTGGAGGGTGATGGGAGTACAACGCTGTATGACTCCAGTTCGTCCCCTTAACAGTGATGTGACTAGACGTTGGTAATGTAAGAGGCCCAATAAGGCTATGCCTTGATATGGCCCAAGGGACAGGGGCTGTCCTAAATTCCCTAGGGCCCAATCTGCCACCTAACCTGCAGTGAAGAAACACATGTGAAGGTAGCAGCTCCTGCTGTTCTTGGGTTAGAGGAATAACATAACAGGTGTATTTGTGAAGCGCACGTTCACCCCCAGTGGGGCATCTTGGTGCTATTGACAGATAACAGATGTTTATTGTTACCCAACTCAATGGTACTCAATATCCCTCAGAGCGTGCATATAAACGAACAGGCGAAGAAGGGATCTATACAATCTCACAGGGAACTACATACAGTACAGGAGGAAAATACACCCTGAGACCCCCAGCTGCCCCGGGGCTCTATCTGCCGGCTGGTCTCCGCCATTTGATGATGTACAGTGGCCTCACCTATTTTTGTACCGCGGAAGGAAATGGTGCATGGGCACACTATTAAACATACGTCTTTTATACAGTGTTTCACTTCTCTGACTAAAAGTTGTTAGATTGTCATTCCGAAATATACATGTCCACAGAAGCTGTACACCCACATTAAGAGCTCCTTCACACATGGGGCTCTCAGGTATAAGGAACAGCTCTGGAAGCCTTTACAGAAATGCCCTGATGCTGAAAACAAACGTATATAGACATCAGAAATACCTGTGAATACTCCCTGCACAGACCAGAGTAGGAGGCTTTAACTGGCCATTTGAAAGGGGGCTTTAATACATGCAGCTTTGCAACTATTATGCACATTATGAATAGTAAGAAGATACTTGCATGTGCCAAACAAGATCTACAAGCAGGTAACTATCACACATGTTAGTCAATATTTTGGAGGCATATTTCTTAAGGAACATGACAATGATTATGTAGTGCTTTTATGTGAGCAAAACAACAGCAGGTGTCCACAGTCTTGTGGAACACTCCCGTCCCTCGCACACCCTATGTGTTGTAATAATACAACCAAATATTTGTGTAATTCAAAAAAAAATCTTAGTACATAACACATAACTTATACATTGTATGAGTTTATAGACTTCAAACATGATTTTCAAACAAAAATGTTCAAACATAACTTTTTCATTAAACGTGGTATTTCAATACAACAGTTAAAAGATTCTTCAAGTGAAAAGAAATAGACTTAAAGTTAGAGATCTATCTAAACCAGTAACAATTATTCTCATTGTTCTACTCCTGTTAGATTGTCCATATTAGATAATAAATCTCTATCTTGCTCAACGCGTTTCGGGATCTGTTCCCTTCTTCAGGAGCTGTACTTCTTTCTTATCTATAAATAATTAAATCCAGAAATAATATTTCAATTATCATGTTCATATATATTTCCAAGAGCCAATATATCTGTCATAACATATTTAGGATAGGCTAGTCACATGGATGATGCTCCAAAAATGAGTATTTTTCTATTGCTCAAGGACACTGTATAATGTAGCTAACTTAGGATAAGAATCCCTGCTGGATCTGTATCAACCTGTAATAAATCAATTTATAGAATTTTTCTTAAAGAGGAGAAGAACCTCCATTTTCAAAAGCTAATTACACTGAAAAAATTTCGAATAGAGAGAATAGTTGGAGATTATACCTCTCTTGAATAATAATTCACGAATACTCTTCACACAGAGGGTTCCACAGTCATGTGCCTCAGTTGATTGGGTAATTTCAAGCTGTTACCCAGTTAATAAAGATGCCGTTTTTCTCATTCTCGGGTGCTTTCAACACTCAGCGTGGGTGGATATATCTCCCCTATAAGGTATATGCAGGTACTCTATCACTCTTAGGTTGCATGCCCTTGGTCTTGTTTATCATAGTTGTTAGGCTATTGTCATAAATAATAAACTTAAAACCGGTAACCTCCCTTACCTCATTGTTCAGTATTAGAACCCGTCTTATTGACTTATGTTGCCCGTGTTCAGTCTTGATTATTCTCAGTCTCTTGTTTGTATATCAACAGATATTCTATAATATAACCCAGATGTATAGATAAGAGAGAATTCCTCCTTATTCATAATGGTAAGTATAAGGGTAGATTTGTCCCGTGCCTACCTCCTTAATGTAGTAGTGACCGTTGGTATAATGCTGCAGGAAAAGGAGCGATGTTCAAAATGGCCGCTCTTTATATACGTGCGTCATCATGATATGAACGTGATGACATCATGATTGTTTACCTACGTCACAACCTACAATGCTTCCAGAGGAGGCAACCATGGAAAGAGGATGGATCCGAGAGAGATTTACTGGATAGAGATGCTGAACAGCCTTACACTGGATGGGATGAATGAAGAGTTTAGCCTTAGCCCATTTGCCTACAAAATAGACGGGGGAACATCATTACAAAAGTAGGTGATAGATGACTTAATGATGAAATGATGTTAGAAATTCTATAATGTGGTTATATTGAAAAAAATATCACAGTCAATACCTAACAACGAACAATATGTTAATGCTCAGGACAGTACCAATAGAAAAGTATATGATTTCACTTGTAAGAGTACACTCACCACGAGTCACAAGAATTAGATTGTGAGCATAATAAGCGGAGGGATGTGCATTAGGATGATGCTCTTAAAATAGATCTACAGTAGCATCTACAAAAATAACGCGTGGTTATTTGGATCCTTCTCCATTCACGCTTCGCTAATATGAGAAAAAAGAACTCGTACTTTGTTACAAGTAGATAAACAGATGATTAATATGGATTTAGTAACACATTCCAAATTACTGAATATTATCATACCATTTACTTTTAGCATCTGATAAATCAAAACATTTTATCATTTACTTTTTGCACCCGATACATTAAAAACATTATGGGTTACATTATAGAATATCCGTTGATATACGAACAAGAGACTGAGAATAATCAAGACTGAACATGGGCAACATAAGTCAATAAGAAGGGTTCTAATACTGAACAATGAGGTAAGGGAGGTTACCGGTTTTAAGTTTATTATTTATGACAATAGCCTAACAACTGTGATAAACAAGACCAAGGGCATGCAACCTAAGAGTGATAGAGTACCTGCTTATACCTTATAGGGGAGATATATCCACCCACGCTGAGTGTTGACAGCACCCGAGAATGAGAAAAGCAGAATCTTTATTAACTGGGTAACAGCTTGAAATTACCCGATCAACTGAGGCACATGACTGTGGAACCTTCTGTGTGAAGAGTATTTGTGAATTCTTATTCAAGAGAGGTATAATCTCCAACTATTCTCTCTATTCGAAATTTTTTCAGTGTAATTAGCTTTTGAAAATGGAGGTTCTTCTCCTCTTTAAGAAAAATTCAATAAATTGACTTATTACAGGTTGATACAGATCCAGCAGGGATTCTTATCCTATGTTAGCTACATTATACAGCGTCCTTGAGCAATAGAAAAATACTCATTTTTGGAGCATCATCCATGTGACTAGCCTATCCTAAGTATGTTATGACAGATATATTGAATCTTGGAAATATATATGAACATGATAATTGAAATATTATTTCTGGATTTAATTATTTATAGATAAGAAAGAAGTACAGCTCCTGAAGAAGGGAACAGATCCCGAAACGCGTTGAGCAAGATAGAGATTTATTATCTAATATGGACAATCTAACAGGAGTAGAACAATGAGAATAATTGTTACTGGTTTAGATAGATCTCTAACTTTAAGTCTATTTCTTTTCACTTGAAGAATCTTTTAACTGTTGTATTGAAATACCATGTTTAATGAAAAAGTTATGTTTGAACATTTTTGTTTGAAAATCATGTTTGAAGTCTATAAACTCATACAATGTATAAGTTACGTGTTATGTACTAAGAATTTTTTTTGAATTACACAAATATTTGGTTGTATTATTACAACACATAGGATGTGCGAGGGACGGGAGTGTTCTACAAGACTGTGGACACCTGGTGTTGTTTTACTTTAGTATACTGCCTAGTGTCAGGGTTGGTTCATCTCCCTTGCACCCCCCTAACGTTCTTGAACACAATCTGAATAAACATCATACATTTATAGGTGTGCCTCCAGCTACCAGGGTACTAGTGATGTTATGTGAGAACATTTTATAGTGCTTTTCTTCTTTACTAGCTTTAACAGGCTTTATAATCAGCAGTTATGTTGCACTCTTTTGACTGTTCTATGGTAGAAGAAAAAACATGCATATGCTCTTAATTCTGTCAGGTGTGAGAAACCAGAAAGTGTTGCGCCCGCTAGTCCCCGGGCATCTGTCATCCAGGTGGCCAGGACACGGCCATTGCTTTTGGATCCAGTTCTTGGGTGATGGACCAGTGCGGGAGGATCACCTGAGTGAGGGGTCTTCGGAAAGTGGGAGTGGAACGCCTGATGGTGAGATGCAGTATCCGTCTCTTCCCTGTAACATTTTTACCTCATCCTACCAGGTAGAATATATGGAAGCTCTACCCCCTCCCTTTCCCTGCACGAACACTTTCACATGGAAAGCCCAGTCTGGGAGAACACATACTCACACCTGAGCCATGTACCTTACATGTCCCACTACAATGGTCAGGCAAGGTCAGGTAATTACTAACAATCATTTAAACCTGACTACCATTAAACTTCCCCACACGGATAAAAAGCGGAGCACGAGAGCACACTCTGAGGGATGCAAAGCACACGAAGGTACAGCAATTTCAAATCCGCAGCTGAGCAAGGGGAGAAAGACGGCAAACCGTGGAGGGTTCGTAAACGCCATTGACCTTTCCAGCAAGACACCATTACTTTCAAGAATCCTTCAAGGCAGAAAGCATAAGGCCGGGAAACCAGACTGAACAATCCTGCATTGTCTGTCGGAGATACTGGGGGCCCTTCCGCATGACTGACCATGGCAGGCAGGGGCAGCAGACGCTGTGGTATCTTCCTTGGCTCGTCAAACGAAGAAGCGGCAAAGAGATCAACACAGCTGGTGAGTTGGGGAGATCGATGCAAGACAGGTCTGTGTTGAAGTCAAGGTTGCAAGCGACAACATTGGATAACGAGCAGTGGAACGAACATTGTTAAACGCGCGTGATGAAAGACACGAGTAAAGCTAAACTGCTGATGAATGTTTAAACTTGAGAAGGAAAGATACGAAACTGTTGACAGAGTGGTCCGGCACCATGTGGGTGCTCAATTGAAAGTCTCTGTAAGGTATCCCGCCAAGAGAAATGAAAGCAGAAGACTGATGATAACAAGTGTGTGAAGTGAATCGAAGTGGTCCTGCAACGGTTTAAGCAAAACACATTGTTTTGAATGCCGATTCTGAAATCAAGAGAATCTTAGCCCGAACAAGGGGGGTCCATGGTCTGAGCCCAAACGAGGGAGACCAATTGTGAACATTGTGGAAAAAGGGGTCTCAGTCTGAATGAGGGGGACTCACAAGAGGATCTGAGCCCGAACAAGGGGGACCCATTGTCCGAGCCCAAATGAGGGAGGCCAGTGGTGAACTTGGGATCTGAGCCCGAACAAGGGAGACCAGTGGTGAACTTGTGAATGTGAAACATTGTGGAAAAGAGGGTCTGAGCCCGAACGAGCAGGACCCATTGTCCGAGCCCGAACAAGGGGGACCAGTTGTGAACTTGTGACTGTGAAACCCCTGACAAAGGAAAATACTTTTTGTGTTTTGTTTGTAACATCATATCCTCTGCAATATGAGACTGTCATTGGGAGAGGGACTTTGGCAGAAGGACCTGATGCCTATATGTTGAACTGTTACCTCTTGGCCAAGAAGCCAGTGTGAGAGCTTGCATGTGCCACCTTGCCCCGTGCTGAAAATGTGGGGAAGGGTAGCCAACATCTCAACCATCCGGACCTATTCTTTCTTGAAAACTTTTCTTTTGCATACATTTTTATCTCTCACCATTTGTATTTAGAAGTAAGGACTGGCAATAGGTTTACTAGTATATGCCCTTTTATTTTGACAGACTCCACTAGGACTGTAGTGTTTATTTGATGGTCATAGCTTGCTCCCATCCTTAAAATTAGGTTTAGATAGGCGTTCAAACAATCCTTGTTGTTCAATAAACAGCCTTGAACTGTGATCACTTGTGTCGGTCTTCACTGTTTGATAACATGCCTTCCTTGCACAGGGCATCACTTTAATCTTTCTCGATTGTCGATCAACTGAATAGCATTTAGCTGGGTAATATTAACATGCATTTTTTACTACTACTTAGTTGTAGTGACATTTGCTCATTTACATGGGTCAATTCCTCCTAGCAAGTGTTTGAGAGATGTACATTGCAGTGGGTGCTTTGGGACTCATAAGCCCTCCTCCACCTCCTTGTTGGCAATCACACTATTTAAGAGAACACATTGAATCACAAAGAAAACCCCCTTTCTAGTTCAAACTGCTAATTTCCACAATGACTTCTTTTTAAACCTGCAAAAACACTCAACAACAAGCTTGAGGCCCTTGTTAAATAATGGCTACACGCAGGTATCCTTATCACACAGTTTGTTTTATGGTTTGTTTTGAAAGTGCAGTCGTTTTTTATAGCTCAAAATACTTTGCGTTCAGAGTCATTAGAACAGGGCAGTTGGTTGAGTTGTGTCTTCAGGCATTTAGTTAGGAGTGTACACCAGCATATAATAGTTCAAAGATTGGCCCAGTCCACATGATCATGCGAAACAAAATGCCCAAAATAAATATATCTTCTTTAGTTGGCTGGATCCCTGCCCTTTTCCTAGGTGTATTCTCGGTAGGCCCGCTCTGTCAGAAAAATCCTGACTACTGTGTCAAGCCAGGACCTCCGTGATTGGCCCACTAGTGCAATAAAGAAAAAAACAGTTTGCAAGGTGGGGGCCTCCCCAGGCATGGAACATTCACATGCAAGGGAAATGGCGGGATTTTAAAGTTTTCTGAGAAACTCAAGAACATCTAAATAACTCAAAACACTACGGAACGTGTGTGTGTGTGTGTGAGCACTTGCAAATTCTGAGGTAAGCAATTAACACAAGAACATCATGTTTTATTATTTTTATGTATTTGTTTATTACACGCCATAGCTCGCATGCATCAGGGCTTGACCCATGAAAATGTAACTGCCGCCTGTGTGTATCCAATATTTTGCATTGCTAAAAACAGGACACGAGTCCAAACAAACTCTGTTGCTGCATCCCTAAGCAGAATTTTTGAGGCCTTTCTTGTCCTTGGCGCTTTTATCCAGGATGGTGGTGGGACTTGCCGTTCTCTTTTGGGAATGCATGTATTCCACGTAGGACAGAAACCCATCTTGATCGAGGTCGTCCTTCTCCAGAACTTCGTCCGTCATCCCTGTGCACAAACAAGAGGGTCAGAGTACAGAAAAGCGGCCATACGTGCAAAGGTCCAGCAGAGGCAATGTTATCGCTACAGAGGCCATGCTCACGCTGTGCTATTGGGGTGTATACTGCGCGCGGCCGCCATTTGCATGGTCTCCAGGCGCTCTGGAGGGTCTGAAAGCGAGGGGATGCATTGGGTTAGTGGGGAGAGAGGGAACACGGAAGAATGCTTTGCTGCTGTGCTGATGCCTGCAGTTTAGAAGTACCCTGCTGCAGTGTGAGGGTCGAGGGCATTGGGCAGCGGTGGGCAAGCTGCACTCCCTCGGATGCGCCGGCGCATGCCTGCCATGACCCCCCGACCCCCCACCCCCACCATTGACTTCTCATCACTGCGAAGACCCAGTGAAAGCAGCTCTACTGTGACAAGACCACACAGACCAAGAAGAACACAAACCCACGACTACATACTCAACCCGCGAAGATGGAGTAATGAAGCTCAAGCCTCGGTATCCAAAGATCACCGCTGATGGATAAAACTCTATCAGCAAGAAGAAGAACAGGCGCTCCCACCATTGACTATGCTGAGTAGTGCTGTCCGGAGCTGCAGGCCAAAACCTCTGGAGGGCCACAGGCGGCTTACCGCTGGCAAAGAGGCTTTGTCCAGAACGTCCATGGTGGTATAGAGAAAAAATAACTGAGCGCAATTGGGTTGCAGAATAAATGTTGTTACCTCCACAGTCATCTTTTTTTTAATTAAATGCCACCGTTTTTCATCATTTCTATTTTAAATTGTATTTTGACAAAATGTATAAATGTTCCAATGTTATTTGACTAATCACAGCTATGCGACTAATATAGCTCTAGGATTTAGCCAGAGGGCCATACCGGCAGTTATGGGCCCTGCACTCGCTCAGGCCTTTAACGAGGCATGGAGGCCCATAACGCCAGCATGGCACGAGGGCCAAGTCTATACATCTATAAGAACCCATGACCAATCACAAAAAATAAAAAAAAATAACATGGCAAAAAATATAATTCATGCCGATTCATAGTGCATTATTCCTATTACTAATTTTAACAAGCATTGGCAATGCCAATAGTTAGGGCTTTTGTTACCTGCCAAATGCCTAATACTACACTAGCCAAAACTATTGGCAATGTTTCTAACAAGACCAGTGGTGGAAATGGGGAAAATGTCGTGGGGGATCCCACAACACAAGGGCCGGGGGTGGGGGAGGAGATGGCGGGTTGAGGAGGGATGGTGCGAGGGGGTGTGGTCTAGAGGGGCGGGGCTCGTAGTGGACATGCAGCAATGCTGGAATACTTAAAAAAAAAGAAAAAAGCGCCTGCGACGGCAGCATTGCCTTTTAGCACTGGCTTTGGCACTGGTGTGTAATGCTCGCTACATGTACAACTGAAAGGAATCAGTTGTACATGTAGCGAGCATTGTGCATTACACACCAGTGTCAAAGCTGCGGTAAAAGGCAATGCTGCCGTCGCGGACGCTTTTTTTTTATTTTTATTTTTTAAAGTTTTCCAGCGCGGTTCATGGGCTTGGGCGGCTGACTCTGCCTGGATCCCGGGATCCGGCTACACATCTGGTGCCGGATGGCAGATCCGCCGAGAGCCGGCCCAATGACCAGTACTGAACAAGATTGCAAAGAAGGACACGCAGTGCTCATAAATTGAGTGGCTGAAGCAGACCTGGTTTTATTGCACCAATAGCAGGTTTACAATTCCAAATTAAGCCATTAACTCTCACATTTGAAAAAAACACTGGCAGGCACTTCAAGCACACGGTTTGATGGTAAGGCTGGATTAGAGTGAGCTCAAAGACTTCCAAGGAGGAGGAGTTTTGGGCGGTAGAGGTAGGAACTTGGTGGGAATGGCCATAGGGCTTAGCATACTGTGGGGCACTGGGCTGTGCGGACAGCGAAGACTCTAGAAGCCTAGATGTAAGTACTTCTGTAAACAATTCAAGGGGCGCGACCGCTTTAACACACACATCCGCTCACGCCGCCTCCTCCCACTGATCCATGCACTGACAGGTGTCGTCACAGCGGCCGACAGTGTAAGCACCTGGGCACAGTTCAGAAGTCGGGGCTGCCCCACAGGAGCTGCGAGCGCCGGCAGACGACATTCTGCTTTTCATTCACCTGCAGGGGGGCTTTCTTCCGCGCCTAGCAGAAGGTGGGGCGAGCACGTACTTGCCTAGCGTCCATGAGTCAATCACCTGGCGAGCTCAGGCGTTTCTCGCAAGGCGCGCAGCAGTGCCTCTTGGGCAGTGGTCAAAGTGTACGAAAAGTAGTGGAACTATGTTCCCTGCTGCCCTACAGCAACTCCCCACAAACCCCATCACCACGTCCCCTCCCACAGACAATACACACCCCCAAACACTTGTACCTGCTGTTTAAGGGAAAGTTCAGTGCAGCGCACTGAAAGTGCATGTTTCAACTTCTTCCTACACTTTTATTTTAAAACGAAACCTTTCCGGAACGGTTTCTTTTTAAATTAAAAGTATAGGAGCTGTAAAAGCTAATTTAAAAAGTAGAGGACCACTGCTCTTGGGCCTAGTGAAAAGAGGCCTTCCAGGAACCCTCTTGGATTGGATCACCTATTTATATAGTGCCCACCACAAACTGAATTGTCTCTTGGCGCTTACTGAAAAGGTAACATTAGTAGAGGTACTCCACTCCCGATAGCTCCCACTCACTTCGACCACTGGCTTCAAGCCACTCTTTCAGCTACACAGCCCTGGCAAAGAATAAACTGGCACCCTAGATATAATTGCCATGGCACACACAATATATTAAGGGGCTAATCGATCTAATGCTGATGCTTAAATAATTATTAGCCTCACGGTTCTCCATCCTTTAGGGTGCCCTTGGGTAACAATATGCCTAGCATTTAAGAGGGGTACCACGGCAAGTGAAGGCTCAAAGAGGATGTATTTATGACAAGTGATCATTGGACCCACGCATGCAACGATAATAAAACAAAATGTTCTTTTAAGTACGATTCCTGCCTTTTAAGTGCAATAATAACATATTATTACCCACTGTCTCTTGTAGCGCTTTCTTCCCCATGTCAGAGTCAAGCATTTAACTGGTCAGCTGCACATCTGGACAATACAGTGCAGTGCATTCCACGCCGGTACATAAAATATGGCTTGGGCGCCAGTGCGTCATACAACACTATTTAGGCAGGTTCCACCATTCGCACACTGCAACACATAGACCCTTTTATCGAAGCAATACAGGACACGTCTGGTAAAAAAAACAAGTAGAACTACTGGCTTTCCCAAAATGTGTTATGTGAAATAATTGAAGTTCAGTGACTGTAGAAGGCACAGTCTAAGATTCTATGAATTGGGATGGTTTCTGTGTTCACCAAAAGGCATATTGTGCCCTTCTTGGTAGGGTGAAGTTCACACAAAATGCAGGTTTTGATGCCATTTAATGGACTAACTGGATGTATTATGCAGCGATGGAACAATGCATTAGCTTTCGAAGTCCAACAGACATCGTCATCAGACGGCGCAGAGTCAAATGTTGAAAGTAAAGACAATATTAGGCGCCTGCTTAGTCACTAAGACACACACAATGAAAACTGAGCAAGTAACTCAATCTGTAAGAATGTATTTTGAATCAGGGGACCGTGACTGGGCCACAAGCACTGGCATTAAAAGCCAAAAAAGCACACTGTCAGAAGCACATTTACTTCAAGGCGTACACTTTTATGTGTCTTATTTTCTTTTCGATTTTGAGAAAAATATTAAATGGAACTGAAACCAGATGATCTGCTTATGCTCACAATGCATTATAATGGACCGTAGAAAGTACATTATTTTAGGAATAAGTGGACGCATTTTCACGATTACTGCTGAAAAATATAGTATTGCCCTGTTTCATCCTAATTAGAATTCAGTTGTGAAGTGTGGTCGTGAGGATACATGGCGAGCGGGCCACGGTTTATGGAATATTTTGATGACCAACCTTGCTCCAAATGCACGGTGTACACTGCAGGGTCGGTTCTGCTACTCTGCACATTGAAGAGCCAACTCGTGAGTGCAGGGATGGTCCCTGCACTGCTCTGCCGTAAGCAGTCTGTGGCCGGAGTCAGATGACAGAGCATCAGCAAGCAGCGCTCCCCTCCTGCCCCTCCCTGTCCGAGCCCGGCACATGGCAGTGAATTTCATTGTAATGACGTCACCTGCAAGACCGGGAGCGGGCAGCTGCAGAAGCAGGCCAGCCTTGTGTGGGTGAGAAACTCAGGCTAGAAGGGTGAGCACAAGTCCCAGTGAAATAATGCTCATGGTTAACACAATAACAGCAACATGCCTGGCTTTTTGTCTTAAAGCCCATTTTAGTATATATTCAACAAAGTATAACCAAAGACAACAAGATGCAATATCCCATAATTAAAACTCAGGAATAAATTAAAATAAACTGTTTTCTATACATGTTTAAAAGCACGAGGAGGCTGGCCAAAATAAAACAGATTAACCCTAGTGCATTATCATTGGAAGATGGGTTCAAGAGCACTATACTTGTAATAATGGTGAATTTAATATGATTTCACAATAAACTAGCCCTCATTTCATTGCAAATCAAAACAAGCTCCCAAAATGCAAATTACTTTCCCTATTTTAAACAATATATTATTTTATTTGGAAGATGCATGGTATCTTTCTCAATCAAAGATGGCCGGCTTGTTTCCAGAGAGCTTCCTTAGAGACAATCATCCAAGATGGATGCTTCCATGGAAGAGCTCCCACAAATCAAAGAGTTCCGAGATGGGCAGAAATGGGTGGGATTAGCCATAAGGAATACATTGGCTAGGGGCAGGGAATGGGAAGGATATGGGAAGGATTACAACTGTGTATCCCTCCTCAAATGTCATTTCCATTGGAAAATCATTACAGACCCTCATTCAAAGCCCACATTTGAAGCTCCTATTTTAATGACAATAGTTTTGGATTTTAAGGCAGCGCTTTCAGTGCCACCTAATAGCACAGACTAACAAACAAAAAGGGACGGTATTTAAAGGAAAATGTAATTTTAAATTAAGCTACTAGAGTGAGGTGAAGCACTGATAGTGTGCTGCTTTTTGGGAAAAAGAAAAGCAATGTTGAAATGTGCAGGCTACACGAAATCTTGGAGCTATGCTAGCCAGTTTGCGAATAGGAACGGGTTATTCTCCCACCTTGGGTACGAATACCCATTTATGCGCTAACAGGGTTCTAATACCCATTAACGGGGTAAAAAAGTTAACAATTGAAATATGTTTTCAACTTTAGTGGTGCAAAAGTTTATTTAAAAGATATATTTTGCATTCAAAGATACATTTACATCAAAAGGATTTGGAGAAATAAAAACAAATATTTATGAAAATCATCAAAAAGTTTGATAACATATTGGTCAAAGACAAGGAAAAGTTGTCAAAAAAAAGATAATCTTTCTTGGGCTGTATGAATTATGCACAATGAGGTCTAAACCCTGCATTACCACCCACCGTCTCCCGAAAATCATTTTGCCAAATAGTTCTTCTCTCATTTAATCCAGTATCACTTACTCTTAACCAGTTGAACAACACTAAATCGCCTGCAAGCCTCTCCCACAAGGTACTGCTTATTATTTATAAAGAACATTTCTTTGTAGCTTTTTCTTTGCCCTTTATTGATGGAATAAAAGTCCTCCCATCAACAAGGATACATTCAACACATGCAGACTGGAAGGAGCATCATAGGTCTCTTATTGCACAATTGCTTCCTAACAGTTGCACTGCAATTGGCTCCCGATGACCAAGCAAATCGAATTTAAAGCGCTTTGCATAGTTCAGTGCGCCTTTTATGGCAATGGGCCGGATTATCTACAGGAGAAATTTCGTCCCTATGTTTGTTAGGGAAAGCTATTAACTCTGCCGCAGTAGAATCCACACCAGCTAATTTAGCATTACATGCAGAGACCCAGGCCCCAATTGTTCCTGTATTTTCAAGAACAAAGAAACAGAAGGGGGGAGACAAAGGTTTGCCATACAACTGCAATAATAATTTCCAATCATCACAAGCTTTAATGGACACCAAATCCAGCATATGCCGAATTATGCCAATGGCTACCCCCCTGTGGCAGTGCAAGCATCCTTCTGCAAATAAGAGCCTCAATTCTGTACCAATCAATCACAAAGAGAAATGTTTCGGCGCTAAAAGTTAGTCTATTAAGTATGTTTAACTGATAAGAACGATGGAGAAGCGACCGTCGCGGCTGTCAAGTAAACGCACTTGTGAGTAAAGCGTACTTGTCGCCACTTGCTTGTTTCGGTTATTTTAAAAAATATGCCTAAATACTTATACTCTTTCACTACCTCTATGCTGGATGAATCAAGATGGTAATTAAAGGTACTGCCCTTCCCCCACGATTGGTTCTTAGAATGTAGTCTTCTGCACATTAAATCAAAAGCTTATATATATATATATATATATATATATATATATATATATATATATATATATATATATATATATATATATATATATATATATATATATATATATATATAATGCTTAGGTATATTTCTACTCAGCTGATGCAATTTATCAGTGCTCTGCTGTCCAAATTGCAAGTGCACCTCTGTGTGCCCTTCCACTTCAACAACAGCTATCATTTTAACTAACAGAATGAGCATGGTTCTACGTGGTCACCTTCACCTTCACTATCGCAATAATGCGGAATAATTTCAAGTTACTTCTTTCCACCCACACTTCTCTTCACACAGCGCATGGCGGTTCCAGTGTCAATGAACAGTTAATTACCGGCTGAACGTTTTCAGTCTCTAAAGAGCGAAATGCTGTAGGACGAAGGCCTCTTCAGGAGCTAAAATTGAAAGTAGGTGCTGTAATTATGCTACTACGCCATCACAGTGACTCTGCAATGGAACAAGGTTGACAATTACACGTCTACAAAGACGCATATTAGAAGTCTGTGTAATCGATGAAACATAGCTACTGTTCTTATACCACGCATACCTCTCATTCCATCTGATACAAATATGCCTTTCAAATACAAAAGAAGAAAGTTACCAATATGTTTAGCCTTTTCAATGACCATTAATAAGTCACAGGGTCCTACACCCTCTTCCTCGTAGCAATCAGTGGTAATTCCGATATTTAAGAAGGGGGACAGAAGTGAGCCTTGGAATTACTGACCGATATGGACTTTTAAGATATGCTTGAATGGCATATGTTACATCGGGAATGGTTAGTATAGTGTAAACGCATTAAGCCTAGGCATGGCAGATTCATTCTAATGTAAACTAAGCAAGAGAAAATATTGTGGATATAAAAATGATTTAAAAAAGGCACCAGGACGCAACCCTGGAGAATCCCACGATACATCCTGATCCACCTAGAAAAATGGCCTTGTTGGTCTAGCCGAATCTTGATCCTAGTATTTGCATGCAAGGCAATTCAAATATTTAAGATAGTGGTGATTAACCGTTCAGGTGCAATTGTCACCATAGCGTTGGGTGCTGTGAGGTTCCAATGCCCTTTTTTATAAACATTTTTTTTGTATTTTAAATGGTTGTAAAAGTGGATACAACACAAGGCTTACGAATTATCATAACTCAGAAATCAGTTATGGCCGAATGGCCCCATTCCTTTTTGATCCCCCCCTTCTCCTTTAACCCCCCCACGTTACCCCTTGGATCACATGCCCAGCAGTTCAGGGTCACTCGTTTCCAGACCAGCGTTATCCAGTAGGGCTAACTGTGCGGACCGGGGTTTGTGAGTTTGTGCTGGAAATATCCGGTCATACTCTATGATTAGGGCCAAAATTTCTGTAAAATTATGCACAAGGCCCGCTTTTGCCGCAGTGACTTTCTCTGCCACTAAAATATCCCATAGTTTGATCCACCATCAGGCCAATGAGGGGCCTTCTGCGGTCCTTCAAGTGCAGGCAATCGTGATCCTCCCTGCTAGTAAAAGTTGTGTAAGGAGTCTGGCAGTGTTCCCGGTCCTTGGGTATGATCCCGGCGTTGGTGCGCCCAGTAAAATCACCTCTGGGTTCCTAGGAGGTGTTACCTTGGAAATGCTTTCTATGGCAGAAATGCAGTGGTTCCAAAAGGTTTGCATGGTGGGACAGGACCACCACATATGAAAGTATGTGCCAAGCTGTCCACACTTATGCCAACAGGCATGAAAGATATTTGAAACTGGTGCAGGCGTACAGGGGGATAGTACCAGTGAAAGAACAACTTATGAGCACATTCACGGTTTTTGATGCAGAATGAGTAGGAGTGGGCTCTAGTCCATATGTCTACTCAGGTTTGGTCCTCCAATGGGTGCCCCTGCAGAATGAGTTCAAGGGGACTAAGATTTCGTGTGGCTCCCTATTGAACTAGAGGGTGCGTACACCAGTGCCGAAATTGAGAGTAAGAGAATCTGTCCGTCTCGGCCAAATGAAAGGTCTATTTGCAACTTTCAAAGATGCAAGGTTGACCGTTCTGAAAGAGTTGCCCCAGGGATTCTAGCCCTCCTTTGATCCAATTTCTAAAATTCAAAGGTTGTAATCCAGGGGGAAAACGCAGGGTTGTGGAAGATTGGGGAGTTCGGGCCCATGCCTCGTACAATTCCCTTAGATTTTAATGACCATACTCATATGCAAAGGGTATTATTGGTGGAAGCCAGGATCCCGGGCCAAGCTCTCCCCAGAGGGGTCGGGACATACGGAAGGAAGCAGAAAGGAAGCGGGAGCCAGGATTGCTCCAACTCCACCCATTTCAGGGGTCCTGTTATACCCCAGGCCTGTAAGCGCACCAGTAGTTGGGACGCCACTTGGTATTTACGCAAGTCGGGGACCACCAGACCACCCATACGGGAACTGCCCTTCATTAGGTTTTGAGAGACTCTTGTCTTCTTCCCTCTCCATATAAACCGGAGCATTTTCCTCTGTAAATGCGGGGGGTGAGAGGGGTAATGGAATCGCAATGGGCAGGGAATAACAAAGATAAAGATACTGTGGAAGAAGGTTAATCTTACAGGCCGTGATCCGCCCAATAAGTGATATCTCCTGGGCGGACCACCCTTCCAGGTCCTTTTCTAATTCTTTGTTGAGTACACATCTTTTGGATGGGCTGGGATCCAAACCCCCATGTAGCGTATTGATTTCCTGTTCCAACGAATGGGTTATAGGGGCGTGAGGGCCTTCAGTTCCACTGTCCTAGGCCCACTCCCAAGGCTGAGGACTTCTCGAAATTAATAGCAAACCCAGCTGTTTCTACAAATCTGCATAGTTCCTGGAGGAAGGATTCTAAAGAGGAGCAGATATTTTTTATGGACAACAGTACACCATCCGCATAGAGCGAGATTTTGTGTTGGGAGGTACCAACTGGTAAAATCTTGATGTTGGGGTCCATACAGACGAGCTGGGCAAGGAACTCAATCAGAGTGAACAGGAGTGGGGACAGGGGGCATTCCTGTCTCGTTCCACTAGTCAGGGGGATGGGTGCAGAGAGATTGTGATTCACTCCTAGGGAGGTTTTCGGGGACTGGTGGTTAGATAAGACCATGTTACAAAAATTTGGGCCAAACTGAAATGCTTCTAAGGTCAACTGTAGGAAGGACCAGTCTACTTTATCAAAGGCCTTGGAGGCGTCCAAAGCTAGCAAGGCCAATTTATGCGAAGCCCGCACTGCGATGTCCACTAGGTTTAGGGCTCTACGAATATTGTCCCCGGTTGACCGATTACTTACAAACCCTGTTTGGTCAGCGTTGATTCATTTGGGAAGAATGGCAGTTAAGCGTTTCGCTAAAATCTTTGAGTAAATATTGGCATCAATGTTTAATAAGGAAATGGGTCTGTATGAGGTATCATCTTTGGGGTCATTCCTAGGTTTGAGGAGAATGATGGTTACAGATTACTGCATGGATGGAGTAATGGATCTCGACTCACCGAAAGACCTGAAGAGGGCCGTTAGCGGGGCTATCAGTTGGGGGCGAAGCACCTTGTTAAACCTTGTCATGAAGCCATCAGGGTCCTGGGCTTCAGATATTTGATGGCTGCCTCCACCTCCTCACTCTGTGATTGGGGCGTTCAGTCCCACTCTGTCGGGCTTTTCGAGATGAGGAAGAGAAGCGCCCCGCAAGTAGTTCACCTGTCCATCTCTATTGCGGGGGGTTGCTGACATCGTTTCCAAGAGGTGGGCCGCTGCTAATTGTAGCCTGATGTGTTCCGAGTAATGGGCCATGCCTTGCAGGTCTTGTAAGCATACAATGGTGTTCCTTTTCTTAGCCTTGGCTAATTTGTCCACCAGAAGTTTGTTTGCTTTGTTATTTTTAGCTTAGTAGTCTTGTTTGGATTTCGCCAGCAGATGAGCCGTCTCCTCTGCATAGTGGGCCCTCAGCGTTTTCCGGGCTACTTGCAGAGATCGGTGGACCCTCAGTGATCGGCCCCCCTTGTATTTGCTCTCGGCCTTCCAGACCTCCTCCTCCAGCTGTATGCAGGTCTGCTGTTTACGCTAGCAGTATGCTGCCCCATGGGAGATCAGTTCACCCCTGACTACGGCTTTCATGGCGTCTCAAGTATTGGCTGGGGTTTTGTCCTCCGCCGAGTTCTCTTGAAAGTAGTTCCGTATCACTTTGGCTATAGCATCCCGCAATGGCATGTCATTCAGGATTGTGTCGTATAGACTCCAGCTGTGGCGGGCAGGCGGATCCAGGTTATGGGCTCGGAGTGTTAATTTACTCGGAGCATGGTCTGACAGTGCAGTTGTTCCCATGGTCACTTCGTCCACGAAAGTGAGAATTTGCGGAGAGCTCAGCAGCACATCTATCCAGGATGATGTCCGATACACGTGCGAGAAAAAGGAGAAGTCCTTTTCGCCTTCATGTAATACCCTCCATGAGTCCACCACTCTGAGCGTCCGAAAGAGATGAAGAAGTCCAGTGGCGATCTTGTAATCTCTGGGGGCCAGTGAGTGTGATTTATCCCACAGGAGGGCTGGGGCCCCATTGAAGTCCCCTCCAATGGTTAGTTGGCCTTCTATAAAAGGAAGAAGTTTAGCCCCCAGTGCCTCGTAGAACGCCTCGTAACCTTCATTGGGGGTGTAAACTGAAACAGGGAGTAGAGCTGTCCATATATGTCAGGAAATGCGGTTCTGCCATCAAAAGAATACTCCTCCCGGTAACGCAAAGACATTGGCGGTTACCTTGGCATCTTTCCCAATGACATCCGCCATTATGGACTACGTCTCCCAGCAGCCCTACAGCCCGAGCACGTCATCATGCCTCATGCGCAATACGGAAGCAGGAGGTTAAAGCTTCCTTGTTGTTGCCGGGTGACGCTCCTTAACCATCGCGTTCGTCCCGGCAAGGCTGCTGTGAATTCTGCTGTTTTTCACTATTTTTATACCAGGTTCCAGGACTCCTGCTTCGTTTTCCGGATTGATTCTTTGTCTTCTAGTCCCTTGGTTCTACGCCCGGATTCCTACCCCCACGGCTGCTCTCCCGGATATTTTGACCTGTTTTGCCTTTTTGGATTGCGTTCTCATTCAACGTTTCATTTCTGACGCTTGGTCCCTATGCACAGACTGACACAGTATTATCCGCACTTGAGTTGTTTCTGCTTTGGTGTTCCTTATCCCAGTTCCATTTCTGTTACACTGTGAACGCAGCTACTGGACCTTTGCTCACGGAATTCAGAATTTCGTCCCTTCTCACGCCTTCTCCCTGTGTTGTGCGCCGGAGTCCTGCCCGTTGTCATCTACGCCCCTTTCCTTCAGTTGCTCCTGATCTTCTGGTTGATTTCATCTCTGCTGCTGGTTCAACGCTCTGATCACTCACCTCATGCCAGGATCTGCCTACAACTGCAAGGACACTGCAAGTTTTGGACTGCCTTTTGGTTTTCTTCTGAGGATTGACTGGATTTTGTGACTTAATTGTTTCTACCTTTCCAAAGATTTCATTGGGAACTTTCTTCACTTCCTTCGGATTGGTTGCTCACTAACATTGACTTTGGTCTTTTTAGTTGCGCCCTCGTTCCATCTGGGTCAGGCTATCTTCATCGGAGCTCCATTCAAAGAGGGATCCTGCACTTCACTAGGCATATCCTTACACCCCCACAAGGTCAGGCGCAGCCTACATAGGTTTCCAGTCTACCATTCTGGACTACAGGTAAGAGTTGGGAAGTGTGTTGTGGGAAGATGGTTACTTTCTGTTATGCCATAACATGATCAGTGTACCTGTGTGTTTTCTCCCATTTTAGCTCTGTTGCTGGCCGGCCCTTTCATCTGAGCCCTTGGTCTGACAGGTTGATTCTATTCTGCAGACCGTGCTCTCTGGGAGAAAGTCTCTCCCTGAACGAGCCCCCTGGCGTTTTCGGACGTCAGGGGATACGTTGTGGGATCTGGTTCCCAATAATATGTAAGGCCTTTAGTTGCTGTTTATCGTCCATCCGGGCAACATAGCGTCTCTAGCGCACTGAATTGGATTCCCTTGGCCAGGAGTATGGTGGTCCCCCCTTTTTTAGTTCCATTAGAAGCCAGGTATTGAAGAGGGAACCGCCTATTTTGGAGGAGTGTAAAGTCCTGTGGCAATATGTGAGTTTCCTGAAGGAAGACCACTGACCCTCCCATATCTTGAAGCCGCTGTAATGTTGCCTTCCATTTGGAGGGAGAGTTCAGGCCCTTTACGTTTACTGAGTTAAAGTTCAATTTTTGGTGGGGTGAAGGGCCCTCTCGTTTATTCGAGTTTGGCGAGTGGCTGGGGAGGCCAGGTCCGATTTAGTCGCCATTCACCCCTTTCACTTCCATCGCTCCACAGTGCAACCAGGGTTTTTTAACTTAGGCTTCCAACTTGAAGCTGTAACAATGAACTGGTAGGGTACCGACATTTCCCTGTCAGCAACTTCCTTAACAAACCAGAACAAAATTGCCTGCAGTTCACTCCAAGGGTTTTTAGATGCCATCCACCTTGGAGTCTGGCATGGACAGTGTGAGGCCCGCTATAAATGCCTTGGGTTCCTTATCGCCCTGGTTTCCCTTGGGCCGACTGGCTGAGTCATTGATCCTAGGGCTACGTCAGAAGTGGCTGCGTGGACAGCCCCCTGTACCTGACCAGTCAGGCCGAGGGGGACGTTCCTTTTGTATTTTGCCCTTTCTGGGCTTTCGACCAGGCTGTCCGCTTCACCTTGGGAAGGAGGTCTTCAATGCCTTCAGGAGAGTTGAGGGGAGAGACATTCCTGTTATCCGACAGAGTGGGATTCAAGATCACTTCCGCATCTTCCAGATGTGCGATCTTTCGTGAGACAACTTTATAGGAGAATTGGAGTGCAGTAGAGAACAGCCAGCAATACCGATTGGTCTCGAAGAAATAGCATTGCGGCCTCAGGACCCTCCGCTTCTGTATTGTTGCTGTGGCTAACTCTTGGAAGATGTGCAGGGGGATCCTTGAAATGACAGCTCATCTCCGGAGCGACCTATCGCCATTATTGCCTCCTTGGTGGTGTAAAGTGGACCCGGGTGATCACATCTGGGGGGAGTCTGTCTCCAACCCTCTTCGTGGGGCGCAGTGTGTGGGTGTGATCCAAGTTGTGTTGGGACTTCTCGAGATGTGGCAAGAGAGACTGGGACAGGTCCCCCACATATTCTGCTAGATTCTGGTCTGGGACCGAGGAGGGGACCCCCCCTTTATACGTATGTTGTTCCGTCAGGCCCTGTTCTCCATGTCCTCCTGCTTGTATTCCAGGATCTCGTTCCTGTCAGCTAGGGCCTGGATCTTACGTTGCATTCCAAATGGCATCGCTGAGTGTTCCTGTGTCAGGTCCTCCAACTCTCCCATCCTCTGTACCACCTCCAACACCCTCTAGTCCATGTGCGCGAGCGTAGTGGTGAGCTCTGACATACAGGATCGAAACTCCGATTTAATGTCCATCATGAAGGCCTGGATGTCTTCCTTAGTCGCCAGTTGCCCAGTGCCCCCGGGTAAGGTTTGGGGTGAGGATTTGGGAGTCTCCAGTTTCTTTCCCTTCTCTGTGGGGAGTAGCATGGTGGAGATGTCTGCACTCTTGGGGGTCTTGGAGTGTTTTGACATGGCGATGAAGGCCTGGTGGGCTCTGCGGAGGCCTTTTCGCCACAGAGAGAAGACTGAAGCTGTCAAGGGCACCTTCGGGATAGGGAGTGTGCGTCCAACCCTGTCCTTATCACTGGGGATCTTGAGTGCGTAGCTGATGAATGGTTCCTGTCCCCGTAAGTTTCAGCTCTGGATAGATTATGTGGAACCACCTTGCTACTCCAGTGGAGACAGGGCCCACATTGGGGGGTGGAGGGGAATCCTCCTATCCCCAAAAAAGTTCACGGCGGGCTGGTGTCTCACTTGGTTGGTGTGTTGCACCCCCCAGACAGTGCAGGGAGAGAGAGCATGGAGAAGGTGTAAAAGGGACTAGGCTCCCTGGGCGTTCCAGTTCACTTTGTGCGGGGTAGGCATCCCACTTTGTTGGGAAGTGAGTATCCTCCTAAACTGGGGTGAAGCACAGGGTCGTTTCGTGCTATTAGAGCACCATGTCCTTTCAGCATCCACCACGGGTCTCTTTAGCATGTGTGTTTGTGCTAATCTGTATAACCCGTGGGCACCTTTGAAGTGCGCTGTGGGGAGGGGATGCCATTCGAGCAGACTGAAGATTCAACAAGATCAGGTCCCTCCTGTTCGAAGGGACCAGCTGTACAATGGAACCCCAAGTCTCAAAAACGCCAGGGACCTGGAGCACACCGACGCGTCTTTCGCCCGGGATCTGGAGTCTGAGTCCCAATATAGTCCGAAGGAAGGGGGGGGAGCCTGCCTCCTGTGTCCGTCTTGCTGGGAAGTGTTCCGCTATCACTGCAGATGCCGCCTGTCCCCGACCCTCGAGTCACCCTTTAGGTTCTGGGGATGTCAAAGTCTATTTGCCACCTGGATCCTCTTCCTTGCCTATCCGATCCCTCTATTCGTCACTGAGCGCAAGTCCCTCTCTCTGCACCAAGGGCATTGACTGCCATCTTGGATTCTTGGGTGCTGCGGGGCACTGCCTTCGCCGGATGATTACGGGAGCAAGGAGTGCACATCAGCCGGCCAACTCTAGGTCGCTGAAGCCCCAGCCATTCCAGTTGCCTAGGGTAACCTCAGCAGCTCATTTCGTTCATAGGGACCGCATAATTTCACCGAAGCAGCAGGCTTCTCACAGAGGCCATAAAAGGAGTAGCCACATTGATGGTGCTCCAGGCCACGCCCCCCCATGCCCTCTTTAAAACCAGCCTGATGAATGTCTAGCACTCCCACCCTAATTGGCCAAGCCTGCAATTCCTTTAACATTATGACTGAAAAGATCTTACTACCAGTGTCCAGTTATGAAATTGTGCCATCATTTCTGGGATCTACTCTATCCCCTTTCTTGTACACCAGTATTACTATTGCACCATGCCATGAGAAAGGAATAGATAGCGTCAACATAATATTTCTAAACAAACCATTTAATACTACTGCCCATAGCATTGGATTCGTTTTGAAGGTTTTATTCGAAAGACCATCAGGACCAGGGGCCTTGGACGATCTACTCTTTTTAACAATGTCCAAAATCTCCTCATAATGAATGTCTAAATGCCAAGTATCCGGAATGTCAGGCAGCAGCACTGGACTAAATTCCTGATTGCCATCGTACAGTTTTAAAAAGTGGTCAACCCATACGTGTATGGAAATCGGTTCAGCTTGCAGTTAGACTTGAGTTCCCAGGACTTTAAGAAGGGACCAAAACACACCAGAGTCCCCGCCCGCAAAGGCTCCAAGCATGGCTTTGGAATCTCTATGATGCATCAAGAGCTTATGACATTGTATCCAGTTTGTATAGGATGGTTTTAAATGTATGCACTTTTCGCTCATAAGACCCAGTGGTCCTCATTCTCAAGAATCTGATGCTACGACAGAGTTCCTTCTTTTCAATTTGTATGGCAGGATCAGAGACATGAGTATACTTCACGCTTAAAGGGGATGCCCCAGAGTCGCAAACCACTGTGAAACCACACAGGAGTTTCTGCACAACTACCATGCACTTCTGGGGATGTGTTAGATCAGTCTTGGATACTGTGACTGCATCTATGACACACTCATTGAAACGAGACCTGGAGGCAGGCCTCATATCAACCAGTAAACCCTCGGGTGCACCTCTACAGGAGTAACAGGGAGGGCATTTCCAACTCAGAAAACTGAGACAGGTCGTTTCAAGCCCAGGAGGCTGTGATCGGAATCGAGGAGTGGGCGAAAGTGGACAGAGTTGCTGCTTGTGACTTACGACGAACAGTGAATGACTGCCACTTTAAGGGACCTATGTGAGCGGTCCTGGTTCTCCAGGAAGAGGAGGTGCTTTTAACACAAAAAGCCCATCCAGCGCAGAAGTGGGCAAAAGTGGTCTGCAGTGGTCCTGGTGGGCCTCAGAGATGATTTTATGCAGAGTAGTAGTAAGGGCGTGTAATGCGTACCTGGTGTCTTGCAGGGATGGATGAAGGCTTCACTACTATGCCAACACCTCTGCTTGGTGCGACCGCGTGTGGCGCTGAAAAGGCACACTCACTCACCCGCAACAAAAGGGGTAGAGTTTTTGGATGCGTTTTTGCTAGTTTGGTACCCGGGAGATTATCGTCAGCTGTGTTCCCAGGGAAAATACAGCGGAAACAATTAGTGGCCGCGGGTATGCGAGAAGCGTTCCTAATTACCCCTTCCCTCTCTAGTGATGCTAATATGCTCCTTGACAGGCTGACACACCCTGGAATGCCTCTGCATATGCTTTGTACACCAGTTACATCCCTGGTTGGGGGGTGGGGGGAGGTCCATATCTTTTCCCTGTTGTTTTCAGGTTGCCATGCAACACTCCACTGTGCCCTTAAATGGTTCTTCCTTTTTGTTTGCAGAGTATTGCGTTTCCTGTTATGTTGGTTTGCTACATGTCCTTAAAGCCTGGTTGCTGCTTGCAATTAATGTCATTTTCTCTCCTTGCCCTTTCTTTCTTGCAGACTATGCTAGTAATGTCCTTTTCTATCCTTGTCTTTTCTGTCTTGCAGATGATTGCACCTAGCGGATCCCGCGATGTCCAGGAAGCTCATCAATGTTGGAAAGCCATTTTAGATAAAGCGGTAAGTCAACATGGCTCTATGCGTGGAGTATGCTTGCAGCAATGTGAGCAGCTGCTGTTATCAGGGAGTTTTGCACAGTATTGACGAAGAGCGCTGTGTGGAACTGCCATCAGAGACGCTCTGCTGAATCTGTGATGAATCAAGTAAGTTGTAAACTGATCTGCGTTCTTTTCTCTTTGCAGGTTCTGAATGCTGATGATCCAAAATGCGGAGGACGGAGAACACCGTATTGGAAGCATCAATCAGGTGAGTGTTGAAGCCCACAGTAAACGTTTGTGCAAGCCGTTCATGCTTGCAATACAACACCAAGCACAGGTGTGACCCAGGGCAGGGTTTATATAGCCCTGGGTCCCTTGGAAGACTGGAACATGCTTTGCCTGATCTGTGATTTTTGCGTGACATATTGGAATTGTTTAGTCTGCCACTAATCAGGTGGCCATCTTTGAACGGTCTCCCTTTCCTGTAAAAATGCATTAGGACTGTCCATAGAGCAGCCTTCGTGTATGCTGATGTGGGTATAGGGTCAGCCATTTGGGACTGAATTCGGGGCCTGGGGGTCATGGTCATGATGGCACTCCCCCCTGAGCACCCCTCCCAAGGTGGTATGTCAGGGTCCTGGTTTGTTTGAATGATCCCTGTGAAAGCGGACCACTAGTCGTGGGGCATGTACATTTGTGGCTGGCTCCAAAGACCTGTCTATTGCCCACTAACCTTTCCAGTCAATGAGATGGTAGAGAGTGTTTCTACCCTGTTTGGAATCAAATATCTTTTGCACTTCGTATTCAGACCCCTCATCGTTTACCACAACTGGAAGTGGTTTAGCTAAGGGGATGCATGTGCCTGGATGAACCGGCTTTAATAAAGAGACAAGGAATATTGGATGGGTTTTTAACATTGGTGGTAGATCTAACCGGACCACCACTGGGTTTACAATAGCAGTGATCAAGTACAGACCGATGTATCATGGGTGACCTTTTCTTGGTCCTTTTAGCTGGATGTGACGTGTGGCTGACCATATCTGGTCTCCCACCTGGTATATTGGTGCTGGCCCCCCTCTTTTATAGACGTATTTTGTGTATGTCTCTTTAGCTTGTTGGAGATGGATTTTGGCTTGTCTGAGCGTGTGATGATGGTGTTATGTAAGATTTGTATTGCACACATCTCTAAGGCCTCGGGAGGGACATACACTGAGGTGCGTGGATGCATCCTGTGTAGGAAGAAATGTGGTGTGAACCCTGTAGTGCTGTGTGTGGTACTATACGTGCACTCCACTAACCATAGAAGGTCCACCCATTCTTGATCAGAATATGGTAGTATGCAGCGTAAGCATTGCTCAAGAGTCTGATTGGTGTGTTCTGTCTGTCCATCAGTTTGCGGATTACTGATAGCTAGACGGACATCAATTTTGACAACACCTGTTCCAAAAGTGTCAAATTAATTGGCTTCCTCGATCTGAGATTATGACTGAGGGAAATCCATGCAGTCGGTGTTGCTAATGCACTTGCTGATAGTATTCCTGGAAGTGCAAGGAAGAGGGCCATTTTGAAGAGCATATCGACTACTAGTAGCATAGTGTTACATCCATGACTCTGAGGTAGGTCGACTATGAAATCCAGGGATACAGTATGCCACACAGCTGGTGGGATTGGCATTGGTTGCAACAAACCTTGGGGTTTACTTTTCAGTGTTTTCTGTTGTGCACACACATCGCAGGTATTTACATCGTGAACGACGTCCTGTCGTAGTGTGGGCCACCTATAATGCTGTTCAAATTAGTTGTTCATCTTGGTAATTATGGGGTGTGCCTCCAGTAAGGTATTATGGTAACTATGAAGTATTCGCCCACAGAGTGGGGGCCTGCAAATAAACATATGTTTGTGGTGATATGGTAGATCATTTGTTAAATGTCGCTCCGGATGCTCTTTTACCCAGGCTTGGAAGTCTTCAGATGACAGGGCCTGCTTTACTTCATTCTGCAATTTTATCAGGTCAGTTGTTCTTGCATCAATTGGAATGATGGCCATGGGCTCTGGGGGTCCATAGTCTGGATCTTATTAATCTCTTTTGCAATCTAGGTGTGATAAAGCATCCAATTTCCCATTTTGTGACCCTGGCCAGTAAAATATGACAAAATAACACTCTGCAAAGAAAAGTGCCCAAAGAAGCTGTCTGGCAGACTGGGCCCATGATGCCTTCAGGTACTGTAGGTTTCTATGCTCGGTGAAGACCCTGATCTGAAGTTTGGCCCCCAAAAGGCAGTGCCGCCACTCGTTAAACAGAGCCTTGATAGCCAGCAGCTCCTTGTCGGTTATGGCAGAATTTCTTTCTGCTGAAGTAAACTTTTTTGACCAAAAGGAGATGGGGTGTAGTCGCCCAGTTTTTGGGTCTTGTTGCGACAAGACTGCACCCATGGAAACGTTTGAGGCATCGGTTTCCACAATGACTGGGAGGTCAGGATTGGGATGCTGCAAAATCGGTGCCACTGTGAACTGTTGTTTCAGGGTCTGAAAGAATTGTTCCACATCCTTGTTCTACTGGAAGGTCTTATGTTTGTGCAATAAGGAGGTCATTGGATGAAGAATATCAGAGAATCCCAGAATGAAGCGTCTGTAAAAATGTGCAAACCCTAGAAAACTCTTGATGGTTTTCACTGATTTTGGAGAAGGCCACTGTAGGATCACCTCAACCTTCCTATTGTCCATACGTATCCCTTGTGGTGAAAGGATGAAACCCAGAAAGTCGATCTCTGTTACATGAAATGCACACTTCTCTACTTTTGCAAAGAGTCAGCGTTGTCTTAGTCGCTCTAACACCACCTTGACATGCTTCACATGGTCAGTTATGGTTGTTGGATACACCGGAATGTCGTCAATATAAACAATGGCGCAGATGTCTAATAATTTGCACAGGACATCGTTCATAAAATACTGGAACGCTGACGGAGCATTGCATAATCCAAAGGGCATAACCTGATATTCGTAGAGGCCATATTTGGTGCAGAAGTCAGTTTTCCATTCATCACCCTCTTTCACAAACAAAGATGGTAGGCCCACCGGAGATCCAGTTTTGTTTGTACAACAGCCTATTTGACTAGGTCCAAAAGAACCAGTATTAACAGTAAAGGGTAGCTATTCTTTACCGTAATATGATTCGATTTTTGGTAATCGATGCAGGTTCGTAGGTTCCCCTCCTTTTTTGGAACGAAGAATAGCGGCGAGGCTGCAGGGGACATTGACGGGTGGATAAACCTGTTAGCCAGGTATTGATCCAGATAAATGCGAAGGTGTTTGTTTTCGTGTTCCGCCAGTGGTACTTTGGCCCCGGGAATTAGATGCATTTGGATGTCGAATTGCCTGTGTGGCAGCAGTGTGTTTGCTTGATCCTTTCTGAACGCATCTTTGTATTCTTGGTATATGGACGGAAGCTCCCCAATTGTTTATAGTGATTGCATTGAATGCCAAAGCGCTGAATGCCTTAGCATCTAAACAAAAGCAACAAAAAAAAGCATTGAATGCATTTTTTTTCCTTTTTTTTTAATGGGCCCCCAACCCCTGTTTTTTACCCCTTAAACCCCATTATAATTAAAATAAAAACTTTACCTTTGAAAAAAATGCATTTGATGCTTTTTTTCGATGCTTTTGGCATTCAATGCTTTATATTCGATGCAATGACTGGATACTCCCCAATGAGTCCCAATACCCATTCTGAGCATCAGGTTGTTGCTGCTGGCAAATAATTGGATGCACTGGGTGGATTTGCGTAGCACGATTAAATGCAATCAGTGGAAAAGGTCAGCCATTTTGCCTTCCAATCGATACTCGGGTTATGGGCTTCTAAGCAGGGCAGACCCAATATAACTCACATTTGAGGAGCATTCATTAAATTGAAGGATTTTGGTTCTCTGTGGCCATCTGGCACAACAAAAGTAGAGTTTATGTACGCAACGTGACTGGTCTGTAAGACAATGGCATGCCATCCACTGCTAAAATATTTTCATGTTGGTCTTAATAGAATTGTAATAAATCAAATGGTTTATATTACGTATAGGGTGCAGCTACCCAAATCTAAAATTAAACAAATAATGTTGAATGACCAGCCATTCTTAATTAAGCTCCAACATGCTTTTCCTTTGCCGACCTCCCCCGAACGATCTCAGGACAGTGCCAAGTGTAGCACTTAGTTTTGCTGCAGTCTACGATTCTAAGGTGCAAAACTGTTTGCTGTGGATGGCAGAAACCATCCTCAGGGCAGGGCCGTTCATTGTGATTTTCAACCTTTTACTGTAGGTTAGCCACCTGTGGCTCTACAGATGTTTTGGACTATGACTCCCATGATCCCTCACCATTGACTAAGATGCCTAGAAGTGATGGGAGCTTTAGTCCAAAACATCTAATGAGACAAAGGTTGCAGACCCCTGCTGTAGGAGAACAATGTTCTAAAAATAGTATTCGATATTGTATCATACCTTATTCACATGAAGAACACTTTGTGCTCAACTCTATTGTTTACACAATGTTTTTCACAGCACCCTGCCACACCTTCAGGCTGTCCTTTTGTGCTTTATACATTTAAATGAAATATATATAACTGGCTAAAATGTGGAAAATTTGGAAGTACAACATTCCCTACCTTAGGAAACTGATGATCTTAACAGCTGTGACAGAGCCGCCCACTTCTATTCACTCACCTGTGTAGTGCTGCAATTGTTCTTCTGGGGTGAAGACGGAGCCGACATGATGAAGCAGACCTTCCCTAAGGGCTGCCAGTATTTCTAGTCCATCCAACATCTTGTTTTGGTCGAAGTCATGAAGACTGCAAATAGACACAGGAGAAAGCACATAGCAGGTTGTCATGCTTTGCATAAAAGAGTGAGGAACTACGGTCCAGCAGCCTTCGCTAACAAGCCAGCCATAAATTGTGTTCCAACAAATACAATCATGAAATAGTTTCTGCTTTGCAAACATATTCATATTTGATTTTTTTAAAATGTACACATTATCCCTCAATATCAAAGAAGAGTTGGGTTTGTCAACCAAATGAACAGTGAATTCCAGTGTCTTTTCGGGACGATTAAGAAATTCAGTATGCAAATAATCTAATTTCAATAGATGTCCAGCTCTCTTACACGGTGATTGTGGATATTCCGTAGGCCTATTTGGTGGGGCCTTAAGTCCAGTACCATATAGAAGTCTAATCCGTTTGCTCATATGAAGATGTCTCCAGCAGAAGCCATGAAATTGAGGTTAATTTGATTGATGATGTGAAGGGATGGTGAGAATGGGTCCCACTGTGCCTAGCACTCAATAGTTAATCATACCTTTCAGGATGTACATACCTTTCAGGATCAACATCTGGGAAAGAAGCAGTGGTCCCAACAATTTCTTGGATATGACAAGAAACAGGCTGGCGATGGTTGAGTCAGCGTATGGAAGTCGTTGAGTCTGTTAAAAATAACTTTAGGATCCCCTTAAAAGCACAGGCATAGCTCAAAGAGATCCCGGGGCTGTGCGTTTTGGGCAGGGACAGACAGGACGTGGGTGAGAACAGCCATAGGGACTAACTTGGCCATGGGCAGTCAATGGATGGGTAAAAGTCCGAACAACACCGAATGGCGGTGTCCCTCCTCGCATCCCAATCTCTCCCATCTTCACTTCCAAACCCAATGATGATGGCTCATTGGCAATGCTTAGAGCACCAGCTAACAGCCAAAACTAAAAATGTTGTTAAAACTGCATTTGTCAGAATTTCACATTGCATTAGAGGATTGACTCACTGATGCCCCCAATTCCCTCTCCTGGAGTCAGTGTGTCTGCTCAACCACAACTGGCTTGGTCAGGTCACAGGCGTGAGTTGAGGGTGTATCAGGGAACACATTCTTTAGTTGGATGTAGTAACATAGGATCACTTTATTTGCAAAGATTCCCTACGCGGCAGGAAGTGGAACATAAGAGGTTTGTGGGTGATTGATAAGGGGATCGGGTACATCGGACATGACCAGTTGGGATATTTGAAGACAGTGGGGCATTTTGTGGCCATGCAGAGGAACACGCCAGCAATCCAAGAGCCTAGGCAAGATTATGGAACTCCAAGTTGCCGTGACACATCTGGATTAAGGACAATGCACAGAGCATGGTGTTCCCTTCCAAATTTCAAAAACATTTTAATACTCTACTGCTAAGGTGGGGGTGATGTGGCTTTAGAACTAAGTTTACAAAGTGATGGCATCACCCCAACTTCTGATACAGCCTTCTTACATGACAACTCATTTGTCAGTTCCATAGAGGGCATTTGGGATGCACGAGGCAACATGGACTACTTTGAAAGATATTCATGTATGTTCTGTAGTTTGACATTTACTATAACAGCTTTCTTACCCCAGCACAAGTGTACCACCAGAGCTGAAACCAATATGCATGCATTCCTTCATGTAACTTGTAACTCTTTTATACTCTTGAAATACCCTGTATGCAGGCAGCGCATTATAAGAGACAACATAAGCATAAAACACAGAACGTCGGCTACATTGCCTCTTGCTGTGGGTCAACAGAGATTTCCTTAAGGACAGGAGGGTGGTGTGGGTGGTCATGTATCGGGAGGATAGCTCAGGGGCAACATGCTGACCTTGGAAGCAAGACGACACGGAGCACCTCAGGTTTGATCCCCGGGTCTGCGCTTAGAAACCTCTGGGTATTAAGCGTGTTAGAAACAACCATCATATCATATCATGTTATATATATGAATCTGGCATTTCTGGGAAAGTTTCAAAGAACAGTGAAACCCGACTTACGTGAAGTAGTAAAATTCAAGTTCTTCCTCTGATAGCGTCTCCAGGTCAATCTCGCCAATTTGGTGCTTCAGATCTTCTTCAATGTGGCTAGGGGGAGAAGAGGGATGATCAGTATGGCAGGTTCTATGTTATTGTGACCTACCAAGACCCTCACTGCACTCAGCTGGATCATTAGCTTTCATTACTATTTTTTAGCTAGGATGGTGGACAGAGGAACTGCGCACGCACACAACCAGCACTTCCCTAGATCTCCAACGAGTAAGCCCAGCAGTCAACTGTGTAAGCAAACCTCTAACATCCTCCCTTCCCTCTGCACCGCCATCCATTGGTGTATGTGGGGAGGCTGCATAGGCCATAGTCCTAAGCTTGAGCTCCATTAGATGAAATCTAAGCAACCCTAATAATGCAGGCCCCATGCCGGTCACTGAGTCTACCCACCCTCAAAGACCTGGAAATGGACCCAAGGGCACCCTAGGGGGCCCTCGGTTGTCAGCCTATCATTCCCATGGGGAATACTCTTGCTCAAAGATCTGTTTCAGTGGACAAATGCCTCCACTACTGGGGTCTGCATGTGTTCTCATTCACCCAGGTTCCAAATGCCAGCAGGTCTACTCGCCCATTCATCTTTTTGAGGTTACTAAAGAGAGTGCCATTGGGTTGGGTAGCAAAGACCATATGTCAACTACCTATAGCACCAGGACATCACTCATGGAGTGAGTGTACACTTAACAAATTAACCTGATATGTTATTTCCATCACTGCGCCTCAACTCCTGTTCCATCCTAGCTTTTCCAGGGGCCCAATGCATCTCTCATGGGGCCCACGCTTCACGACGGTGCGTCCTGAAACCAGCCTTTCCAGGTGTAATGCCATCCTGGGGCTCTAGGAAAAAACGAGTGCCCCAAGACTTTACCGTGGCGGCTGCTGGCCTAGAGTTAATGACAGAGAAGATTAATTCTAGAAGTTCTCAGGAATCAGAAAATACACGTTTGCCCAGGTAGCTTCATTTGTATCAAACTTGCTTACACGCGTGTGAAGTTATCACTCTGACACAAGACATACACCAACCAATCATCCTTCAACCAGCCCTTAAAATCCCACCTAAGCCAACTGTTGCTCATCCTTCAGCAAAAAAAAATATTTTCTCCAGTCCCCCTGGCAAATCCCACAGCAGCACTCTACGGAAGGCAGCAGAGCACTCACTCCACTTGGCATCCATTTTAGGTTACACATCTAATCTTTCATTCAGCACTTAAAATGGTTACACATCTAATCTTTCATTCAGCACTTAAAATGGTACTTTCACGTTTTTTAAGCGAACAGACCTGTATTTCTATGGAAAGCCAGGCCATGTTGTTGAGCCTTAGGCAAGAAAGGTCACACAGCTGTCTACTCTGGCCCTTCTTTCACGTGAATGCGGGAGAAGGTTTTGCTACTGATGTTGGGCTACCACCCATGGCCTTTCTCTGCCAGACGGTGGCACTACTGACTTGACCTCTGTAACATTTGGTACCAACAATGTACACTTTCCCTGCATATCAATATCCCCCTCTACAATGTATTGTGCCTGACAAATTCACTAAGAATGAGTTTGTCATGATGAAGGCCAACTTGATGACATGATGGGTCAGAATGTGTTGATGTGGGTCTCATTACATCTGTGCCGGTGCGGAAACAATGGTGCCGGTAAGCCTAGCGGCAACGTTGTGCCGGTGGTGCTGGTAAGCCTACCGGCACCATTGTTTCTGGACCGGCACAGTACAACTCTGCGAGCGGGTGCCGTACCGTCCCGCCCGCCAGGGTCAGACCTGCCGGGCGGGAAGGCACCCGCCGTGCCGTCCCACCCACCATGGTCAGACCTGCCGGGCAGGAAGGCACCCGCCCGCGAAGTTCTCACGGAAGCACCGGCACTCTTTGCCGGTGCTCCCGTGTCCCCATTCGCATGGGAATGGGGACTAACAAAATGACCAGCTCCTGACTTCCTGGCCACCGGATTCGGAATAGCCCGGTGGCACCGGGAAGTCAGACGCCGGAAATTCATTACGGGTCCGGTGGTTACCTGCCGGTTTTACCAGCACGGTTACCACCGGACTGTCGACAGGTGATGATATTGCTTTATGAATGTCATTACTTGACATGGAGATCTAGTATAGTGCACATTAATGTTCTCTACATCCTGAGCTATCCAGTTGAGTTATGATTCATGCTGGTTAAATTGTAAATACAACTGGGCGCACAAGAAGTGTAGAATAATTGTACACAACTACTTTTGAGCAGAGAAAGCTGTGTATTAGATTAGGCACTTACTAACCCCCACAACACAATTCTTGGATTCATTGTGACTTTCTCGATGTACATGTTTTTGTATTGTATACAAATAATTTAAAGGGAACAGTATGTGTTTGTGACCCCGAGACAGCCGATAATGATAAAGGGTCGATGTAATGCTCCTCCGGGGTGCTTATTTTTGATGTGTCTATAGGCACCCAACTCCCACCCCGTATAAAGTATTTTTTACATTACAACTTTCATATATTACATTTTTTTGCAAATGATCCCAATACAATGAATACAATTTTGTTATTTGTCTCTACCTTTTAAATACAAAAGAAAAACGAGGCAAGCTGCGTGCTTTAATTCTAGGCTGTGTGTTGGGATGTCTTATTGCTTAGAAATCAGGTGGGGCAAGGCCCACTCAATGAAGACCTGTGCCTTTTCCGGCAAACACTGTTGTTGTAAATCACTTTAATAGGACAATAATTTAGGTAAGGACCATCTCACTCACTGCAATTAACGCATCACTTTTCAGACAGCTGTGTTTTTAGGCAGAAACGATTGTCATAAATCACCTTAACGTGACAAGGAGTTAGACAACATAGAATATTTCACTGGTCATGCTACTGCATATATTTATTCGTCCACAAATGCCAGAAAATGCTCATATACTTTCTAGACCAGTCATTTTTTCTTTCACAAAAGTTCTATGTTTAACCTTTGCCATTGGCTGCTGGAAGTATGTGTCTTTACAATGGTTCTGGAAACTTCACCGGAGTGTTTTTTTTTTTTTGATTAAGGGAATTTCTGTGTGCATTTTTTGCCTTACTGTGCAAATATAATACCCCCCAAAGCCCGCCCTTGCACTCTCATTTCCCCTCCCCCTAATAGTATGTATATTTGATGCAAACCAACCCTCATCATGTTTTTGTTGTTGCGCCATCCTCCTGCTTGTCTTCATTTTTTCCCAGCATTGTTCTCCTTGGGATCCCATTTTTGCTTCTCATTTGCTGAATTGGATTATTAGTACTGATGCAGAACACTGAAGGGCTGATTATTGATAAAGCGCTGTGAAGCAGCGGTGTGAAGCGTCACTGACCCGACATAACATTGCCACATCGGCAAGAAATAAGAGGCTATTTATTCATATGCAGTCCCAACCATACATAGAGCAGAGTAAGAATTAAAAGTGTGCTGCACGTTTAAGCGTCAAATAGGCAAAAGGCATGAAGTGTCAGACAGCAGTGACTAGTTTGAAAAATGCACTGGTAGAAGTGTACCAAAACAAGTCATAGAACTGTTACCCCGGGTGTGGGATGGGGCGGGTAGGCGGGGAACACTGTGCAACACATTTTCGAAGGGTGTCAGCCATGCTGGTTGACAGCCAATTGAGTTGAAACAGATTTCAGTTCAGCTGTAACTGCTATTGGGTGGTAAAGTTGAGAAGTGTGCTTTAACTTCAGAAAGAACAGTCCGGGAAAGGAGAAAATGGGTGCAAAAAGTAGTGGAACTGTTAACAGTAAAAAAGAATAGTTGTGGAACGCTGCTCCCGACCGTTCCCGCTCACTTCGACCACTGGAAAAATTCAGTGGTATGGATTTAAACAAGCTTTGAGGGTCACCGCGTGGCTGTATGTGGCTCATTTCACATGACGTGCGTAAACACACTCAAGTAACTGTATAATGTTAAACTGCCAATCTGTGGACCATGTGTTCCCAAAAAAAACCTACACACAACGTAACATGGCAGAACATGTGATAAAGCAGCGTTTTTCGATGTATATTGTCCCTTTGCCAGTTATTAAATCGACAACATATATAAAACCAACATGCACAATGCAAAATGCTGGACTAGAAGGCCTTCCAGTACAAACAAAAATGCCTCCCAGAAAACGATGACTTTAACTTGCAACCTCCTAATGAGTGGCATGACCTTGTAACATTGTTCTGCGCTCCTGATAGTGACCCTCTATTTGAGGGACTGGCCCTCATTCTACCTTGGTGGAAATTAGTCGATCAGTTAGAAATTGGTTTTACTCGCTCCATTTGGTAACATGTATGATGTTATATGATATGATATGTCAATTATAACGCACCTGTACACAAGTGTTTCTAGGCGTGACAAGACAAGGGAGGGAAGACAGAGTGAGGACAAAACAACGTTCTTACTAGGCCTTGTGTCATTCAGATCATGCAAGTGCGATAACGCAAAGTGCAAGGGGAAAGGGAGCGGGGGAAGTGCCAGGGAAAGGGAAAGTGGGAAGTGAGACTATGAGGGTAGCCAGGCAACCAGTCGGCGCAGCAGAAAGGTAGGTTGGGAGGGGAGAGAGAGAGAAAGCAGAGGTGAAATGGAAGGTCTTGAGCTGCTTCTAGAACTTCAGGTGGTCCGGCTCAAGTTTGAGAGGGGGAGGGAGGCATTCCAGAGAGAGGCACCCGCAGAGGAGAGAGATCTACCCCCCACTTTCTGCATGGAGGAGGGTCTGACCCTCAGAGAGTTTGAGGTGGCTGACAGAAGGGCTTGCGATAGAAGTTGTTTTGGAAGAGAGAGTTGGATGTAGTGCTGGCCCTGGCCCCAGAAAGCCTTTTGGACGAAGTAGGGCGATGTAGGTTTTTGGCATTTTCTACAATAGCATGTAGAAACATGGGTCATTAAACATATGCAATTTGCATACAGGGGACCGCCAACATTAGCACTGGAGTGCTGTATTCTCCCCTGCTTGCAATTTGCACTATTTACAAGGTGAAGTGCAAAGCTAAAGAGTAAAAGTAGATGAAAACGCCTTTGAGTTCATGCGCCAAGTCCACGTAAATTGCACAGAGGGCACGCCTACCTTTGCACTTATGTGCAAACCCGTCACCGCCACGTAATTTATTTAATTTGCACTGCAAAATGTTTAAAAAAGGTGTAAACATCACACGAAATCATCCGTAAGCAACCCTTTTGCACTTCGCAGTGGAAGCTGATTAACGGCACATGCCATTTATGCTTGGCAGGCAGCATTTACAATAGATTCCTAAAGAATATGCTTGATTTTTGCTGGTGTAAAAAGCAGGTGGATTCCATAGGAACCATATCATTTATGCCATCATGAAAATGTGACCTTTGCTTGGCGGAGAGGATGGGGGAGGAAGAATCAGATGTTCCTTTCCATATCCCCTCGCTGCCATACAAATGAATGAAAAGGAGGCTTTGCGTAAAACGCATGCATACTATTTTTACTTACTCCGTCTTTTAAAACAGTAAACACTGCTAGAAAATCACACTTGTAGTTGGGGATTACTAATGGATGCCTACGGAATCCACTGGCTCCTTAGAAGGTAATCATTTGAGGAAGATTCCATAGGAATCCTATGACTGCATGAAACTCATGCAGGCTAATATCAAGTGCTCACAGAAGACTCAGGAGGAAAGCATGGTGCATCACTGCATCTCCTAGTTAAAGGGATGCCTGGCTATTGTGGGCGCCTCCGTTCAGGAAGAAAAGTGTGGAGCAGACCCCCTCCAGGCATCCCTTTAGCCAGTGATGGAAGTGTGCCAAAAAGTAGTGGAACTGTGACTCCGGCGGGGGACACAGTAAAAAGGAAAGGAGAAACGTGCAACGCATTTTTCAAGGCTTGCAGTCATGCTGGTTGACAGCCAATTGAGTTGAAATAGATTTCAATTTAGGTGTAACTGATATCTGGGGGTAAAGTGGAGAAGTGTGCTTTAACTTCATAAAGAACAGTTCCAGAGTGGTGAAAATGATTGTCAACAGTAGGGGTGCTGTTAACAGTAATAAATAAAAGTAGTGGAGCACCGCTCCCGACCATTCTCACTCCCTTCAACCGCTGCCTTTAGCTAAGAGATGCAGGGATCATCAAGCGTGATGATCGCTGCAAAGGGATGCCTGGCGGGGGTCGACAACACTTACCTAAGCCGGCAGTCGCCAGGTACGCCATGCCCCCTTTGAGGCAACGCTGTTGGGGGCCGTCCCAGTCCACCGGGCAGCCCCATGCTCGTGTCGGGTAGCACCCGACACAACACGCTGGAGTGCGGCGATCACGCCGCACGATGAAGGGTGGGGGTTCATCCCACCCGCTCCGGGACACCGGAGCGGCACACATGGCCGGCTGGCAACCGGCTTACCGCGGCCCCGGCTCTGGGGGCACCCAGGCCGGGGTCGCCACCCTGGCCCGACTCACAGGGCCAGGGAGACACACAGGGACGGCGTTGCCCGGCAGGGGCACCGTCCGGACGGCATTGCCCGGCAGGGGCACCGTCCTGGAGCTGGGCCCCTTCCTTGGGCCCAGCGCACGTGGTGGGGCGCCTCCATGGCGCTGACACAAACACACACACCACGGAGTCTCGCTGGTCTCGACTGCCGAGCCGGAAGCGGCTCGGACCTTTTATTAAGATGGTCACATGGGTAACCATGTGACCATGACACAATACACTAGACGATACCATGGCCCCTTGCAGGGGTGCCATGCAACACTCCTCCTTTTTCATAACAACAAACGAAAACCCCAAAATCCCCACCTAACCACAACAACTACTCTTTGAGCCACTCTACTACTTTGCACACCCTTTATTAACCTGGGTGAGTGGCTCTCATGTCACTAAACAGCACCAGTGAGGGCTACTGGCACCACATAAAGCACTCTGAGCCTGCAGGTGGGCACCACACAACATTGCCCACTAACTGGACCATTTTTAAGCAAGTCCATGTCTGCCGGCTCACAGTCTTCCGGGGAATGTCACTCATGATGTCCATCTTCCGTATGGAGTCGCCGGAAGCCAGCTCGCACCCTCACCAGGGTTTGTTTAGGACAGTCACAACACCGTCACACAACACCGGCAAAGCCGCACCTGGGTAGGCCCAGGGGCCACATCGGCCAAGTCCAAAGTCTTCGGAGGAGGCCCCCTCCGCACGCCTCCTTTCCTCTCCTTCATGCCTGCCGTTTATTTGCCGTTGGGGGAAAGCCGGTAGCCCCCTTTCGTTGTTGCAGCTGCAGCCGCCACCACTCCTCTTTTCCTTGCTCCTCGGAGTGTGCGCACACACACACCCTCGCGGGCCGTCCCCCTTCAGATGGGAATGGGGACAGCGGAGGGGCAGCTGACTCCCCCACTGCGGCGGATGCCGCTCCATTGCCAGTAGGGGCAGGGCGGGCAACTCCTCTGCCCGCTCCTCAGAGCGAGCACTCCCCTATTTTTTCTAATCGCGGGCCCAGCTGATAATGGGCCCGCCTCTTTTTTTTTTCTTTTCCGGCGGCGATGTTTGCCGCGGCCTGCGGGTGGGGGGGGGCAGGCAGCTCTCCGCCCGCTCCTCGGGGCGAGCACACTATTGTGCTTGCGAGCCCAGCTGGTGCTGGGCCCGCCTCCTTCGTTCCTTTTGCAGGCCCTGTTGGATTCGGGCCTGCAACACACATTTTTTTTTTTTTTTCCACGCGGGCCCAGCTGGTTTGGGCCCGCCTCATGTCTCGCCGATGGGGCAGCCGCGCGGTGGTGGGCGGCCAGCTGGCATGCTGGGGGAGGGGCCGCTCACCTCTCCATCCGGCGACACCGCGTGTGCTCATCCTCCACTGCACCGCTCGCGGGCGCCCTCTCCCTTCCTGTTGGTGGTGGGGGCCGATCACCTCCCTCATGCGGGCAGGCAGCACCTTTGCGGGCCCAGTTGGAGATGGGCCCGCATCACTTCTTTTCTAGCGGCCGACGCCGCAGATCACACCTCCCCCAGATTGGAGGGGGGGCAGCCCGCGCGGCCACCGCCGCACCCATCTGCATTGTGGGCCCAGTTGATGATGGGCCCACCCGTGCACTCGATCCTCGGGGCACGCAGGGCCGACCTCGTCGCCATTGTTGGGGGCCGTCCCAGTCCACCGGGCAGCCCCATGCTCGTGTCGGGTAGCACCCGACACAACACGCTGGAGTGCGGCGATCACGCCGCACGATGAAGGGTGGGGGTTCATCCCACCCGCTCCGGGACACCGGAGCGGCACACATGGCCGGCTGGCAACCGGCTTACCGCGGCCCCGGCTCTGGGGGCACCCAGGCCGGGGTCGCCACCCTGGCCCGACTCACAGGGCCAGGGAGACACACAGGGACGGCGTTGCCCGGCAGGGGCACCGTCCGGACGGCGTTGCCCGGCAGGGGCACCGTCCTGGAGCTGGGCCCCTTCCTTGGGCCCAGCGCACGTGGTGGGGCGCCTCCATGGCGCTGACACAAACACACACACCACGGAGTCTCGCTGGTCTCGACTGCCGAGCCGGAAGCAGCTCGGACCTTTTATTAAGATGGTCACATGGGTAACCATGTGACCATGACACAATACACTAGACGATACCATGGCCCCTTGCAGGGGTGCCATGCAACAAACGCCCCCCCAAAGAGCCTCCCCTCGATTTCGGTTGCCAGTTAAAGCACTGAAAAGAAACCTAATTTGGGTTCCACCAGTCCACCTACAAACTCAAAGGAGACTTCTTGCATCTCCTTTTGGTGGTGCCATGCTACCGCTGGGCCAGGGCAAAAGATAGTAAGGGGGCCACACCAAATCTTTGGCCCCAGGCAGCACCAAACCTTGTGAAAGTCTATGTACCAAAACAAACCTCCACCTCCACTGTTGGTCTTTTGAGGGCACCAAAGCCATCCAAGTTGGACTGTAAGTGCAGTCTATCGCGACGTTACTTACTGATGGTCTGTGATGACGGATTTGTTGTGGAAAGCGTCGCTGGGCATGGCGTGCGCAGATCCAGCGGGGGCCTCGTGGTCGCCGCCAGCTTTGCTCGGTGACGCAGCAAGAATTGCCAGCACAAAGCACAGCCAGAGCACCGCGAGCCTCGATGCGTCCTCCATGCTGCGCTGTGAAAACACTGACCTCTAAACTGCACATAGCTTTACTGTTTTGAACATGTGCTCAGTTTCCCAGGCTTCTCCCCTTCGTTCACCTTGGAAAAATATGAAAGTCTTTGCTGTTCAAGATAAAGGTGTTTATTCTCTCTCGTGGGCTCACATGCACTATGGGCTCACCTGCACTATAATTTGGCGGTTAAGAAACATAACCATGGTAATTCACCCACGCATCCGCCCCAGGCCGCTGTTAAAATAAAGCAATTCTAAACAACTGTCTCGTTTAGGGTGATCTTAACTGAGGGGCACCTGGGTGCCATTTTGTCTTAAACACATACAATCTGCCACTGCGAGCATAGGGTCCTAAATTAGCAATATTCTCTGGGTAGAATACATCGCTGCACGGGCCTTGCCCCTCCCCCACTGTTGCGGAGAGTTTTCACCCCAGAATCAAGCCAAGGGCAGGATAGGGACTTGCACTGATAAACATCTATTTTTTGTTTTTAGTATGTGTGGCGGAACCGAAGTTCAAAGCCATAGTGCAAGATGGCAGTCCTTTCAAATGTAGCGCCTTTAACCAGTGAAAGGTGCCTTTAGGAGATAAAACATAGTACACGTTTCCCAAGTCCAAACAGTTGCTGACTTGATTTTTCTCCATGTACATACCTTCTATGGAGGAAATTCAAGGTGACATACGTTTTTTTTCCTTCAAGTACTTCTATGGTTGTCCAACTCCATGCCTCGAGGAAGGGAAACCAGACAGGTTTTCAGGGTATCCTTCATTAAAATTCATGAGAAAAAATGTGCATACATTTAGAATCATTGTATGCAAATGTATCCTGAAAATCCAACATGGTCTGGAGTTGGACAACAATTTTACAATCATGCCTTTTAAGAACAGGACAGGGCAATCCAAATAGTTCACCATTTCAGAAAAGGAAGTACAATGGGGGACGAATGAGAAAAGATTGGCTGCAATAAAATCGCTTGTAAGGGTCATAGATTGGGATCAAACAAAATCATTCTCATTAAGCTGAGTCTATTATTGAAGGATTAAGGCGACAATAGTTAACAATACATGGTCAAACATCAGGTACCTGGGTGGCCAAGAATTTCCTTAGCCTTTCTCATCTTTATTTTATTGTTTCGCAAACTCAGGTTCGGTCGAAGAATTCTAGGGTTAACGGACCTCAGTAGGGACTTTCAATACATCTTTGTATGAAAATGTCAGCTCATGTTAAACTACTGAGAAAAACTACCCAAATACTATAAATCCGACATCTATGGAGAAAAACTACCTAAATACTATAAATCCGACATCTATGGACTCCAACTCCAATTGTCCCCTAAGTACTGAGATGAGAAGGATGAAGGTGTTGGTACAAGGTAACAGATGCCTGAAGCTCAATGTGCAGACTAGTTGTTCTACAGAAATACCTGTGCACGGCACATGTAAAGCTGGCACACTACAGAGGTAGCGCAGGAGAAGATACCACTCCAAAGAGAAGGCTTTAGAGTGCGGGAGACACATACCGGTGCAGCGGAGCAGAGGCATCCTCAGAAGCAGAAGGAGAAATGCAGAGTGAGAGCAGGAAGTGCCATGGAGACGCCGGGAACCGTGAGAAAGTTCCTGGGCGCTCGGCAGCTCGAAGAAGCAGCATTATCCAGACTGGGACTTGAAGGGAAGCAGTCATGTGACCACAGAGCCGGAAAGGAAGCCGGAAGGACGTCTGCAGCCTCCAGAGTGGGAAGTGAGCCACAGAGCCACGCTGCAGAAGTGCAAGCAGGACCAGAGCTGCTGAAGAGAACCGGTCAGTCAACCTGAAGCAATTGGGGACCGTGGGGCATTCTAGCAACCACGCCAACAACAGTTTGGATGTTTTGAGATTTCGGATACAGAAAATACAAGAAGTTTATTTGAAGCAGAAAAGGAAAGGTGCAGAACCAAGCCCCTAGGATGTTTGTTTGAATACAGAAAAGTCAAAGTACAGAGTCAAGCTCCAATGAAATACAAGTGCACCCTTTATTGATTGGCTTGTAGTGTGAGGGACGGATAGGATGTTTTGGACACAAGGACGGCTTTTCAGTTATTGACATCCTGACACAGACAAATCCTTAGTTTTGGTTTACATGTAGGGAAACTCCTCTTCAGCATAGGATCAGAGGGGCATTTTCCCAACCCACCTTTCATTGAATACAAGTAATTAACCACAACATGACATCTTTGTGTCTGGCTTTTATTTCTGACTCATCACAGTCAGGACACCTCCAACCTGAATGTAGAATTATATTTTTCTTCAGGAGCCAGGACCCATTCTAGTAGATGTGACTAGAGGAAGGTGAAGTAGCCATCAGTGTGGCCCAAACTCTGTGTATTGCAGGACAGAAGCCAGTGGTTCAAACTGGCACCAAAGTAGGGTGTCTACAGACTTCTAGAGAAATACTGTGAAAGAGGAAGGTGCAGTAGTCCTAGGATGGACCCAAACCGTTCATACCACAGGCAAAAGGTAGTGCAGTGACGCATGACACAGGGGCCACCCTGCCATCATACCAAAGTGTCTGCAGACTACCAGAGACATATTGAAGTCTCAGGATGGGAACTAACTGCGCACATTGCAGGACAGAAGCCAATACTGCGATGCATCCCAGAGTTTCACCTGGCACCAGACTAGGGTGTCTGCAGACTGCTAGGGAAATACTGGGTGATAGGATTCAGAAGGACAGCTCACAATAGAGCGCCTGGAGACTGCCATGGTGGTAGCCGTGCACGGTATAAATCAACAGAACACCATCAGGAACGCCCAGCCAAAGAAACTGCCCACATGGACCATTCATCGTCCCAGGTGGATAGCTTAAAAGGCCAGTCGAGCCCATCAAGACCCGGCGGACCTCCATACTAATACCTGCAATACCTCCCATTCAGGTTAGTCTGCCCCAGGTGGCCAGCTAGTAATCGCTAACTGTGCGCTGCGCGCTATACTGTAGCATTCTTGGCAACATTTAGTGCACTGAACTTTAGTGTTGTGCCTTGCGCCTAGTCAAACTGCAATAGAAATAAAAGCTCAGTCCCATAAGGATTGAAGCAAGAGATTTGTACCATTAAGCTGTTCTCTCTAAACAGTTGTACTGCAAGCTGAAATCCGAAAACTAGATACAAGCCAGCACACATTTGGAGTAATTAGTCAGATTGAAAGGCATCTTTTTCTGTTTATCCGCTCTTTGTTTTTGTTTTGCTCACTTACCTTAAGTGAAGAAGCACCTCGCGCGCCTTCAGGCTTCTCTGCTGACGCAGACTCTAGCACTGACACAAGGAACCACCACTGGGAACTACATTTCCCAGAATCCCAAACGTCGCCTGAAGGAAACGTCAGGCGCCTCAGCGCCGGCGCTTCCGCAACGAAGCCGGTCTACGCCGGTCTACGCCGGTCCACGGCGTCCCACGGCACACGGCTGAAATCGCTGCCGGATTTCATACACAGGCACTGCCAGCCAAAATTCAGGTATGGGCTACCCCAATATCAATGATCTCCTGTCTCAAGCTGTCATTCTACAACAGCAAGGCATGGTCCAGGAATTTCTTAGATACAGACCTGAGCCCCTCGAACTAAATGTAAGGCCGACCAGAAGTATACCACCCAAAGCTGATATATACACTGAAACAATTCATGAGATAGAGGGCAGTATTGCCAATATTAAAATTGCATTACAAAACACCAGGTCAATGACCAAACATGCACAAGAAATTCACGATTACATTATCGATGAGAATTTAGACATTTTATGTCTAACGGAAACATGGTTACAAGAACCTGTTGGACCCACTATTGATATTGCTATTCCACCTGACTACAACATCTACCTCAAAAACAGAGAATCCGGAAAGGGCGGAGAAGTGGCGATCATCGCAAAAAACTCTATTAAGCTCTTTGCCACCCCGATTCAGTGCTCAGGATGTGAAGTCATTCACCTTAAACTGACCCCCACCCAAAATAACTGTATAAATATCATAGCCTTATACAGACCTCCATCTTTAACATCAGAATTTAATGATGAAATTGTGAGCATCCTAAATAACCTCAAATCAGAAACCATTTTGATGGGCGACATAAACAGATGGAGAGGAAATCAACATGACCAACAGGCCCTAACCCTAGAAGAGGACCTACAAAATATTGACTTTAACATCATTAATAAAGGCCCTACGGCTATTACAGGGAACCAGCTGGACTGGATTGTCACAAACAGTTCTAAAGTAACCATGCTCGGCACCTATCCATGCATCTGGTCAGATCATTTCAAAATTGAAATTTCCCTGACTCTGAACTTTAAAAAGGAAAAACCATCTAATATACCCAAATCAGTTTATGACAGGAATTTTAAAAAAATTACGAGTAGCATGCCCTCAGAAGAAATGTTGGAAATCATGAACACCACCAAGGATGAAGACCCTTGTGAATACTTAATAACAACATACAATCAAGGCATGACAAAATAATAAGACCTCCACGCCCCCCTAAAAAACAAGAAGTCCGACCCAACTCTAACCACCAAAAATGGTTTAATGCAGAAGCAATTGAACTCAAGAAGGACAAAAGGAATCTTGAGAGGAAATGGCTTAAAGAACCCTCAGAAACTAATAAAGCAAATTGGAAGAATGCAGACCGCATTTACAAATCCAAAATTATAGATTTGAAGAAAAATCACTATAACATCATTAGTACGGCGGCAAACTCCACTGGAAAGCTCTTCCAGATCCTAAAATCGTTGGACAAACCTACCACGCTTACTCCACCATTCCAACCAACTGACATGGACTGCGAGAAAGGCCAAACCGCATTTCATAATAAAATTGTCAAAGCTACAGAAAACATCATAAATTGCCAGACTACAAATTCCTCATTTGACACCAATCTTCTAGAGAACAAGACCAAATCAGAAAACCCCAAATTTCATTTCAGATCCATCACTCTTGATGAAATGAAAAAAACACTTTCCAGCATGAGATGCACATCGTGTTTGGAAAATGTATTATCCCCAAAATTTATTTTGGACAACATAGCTATCTTCGCCCCCTTCCTTACAAGAATGGCTAACACCTCTTTTAGGGACTTAACAGTACCCAACATCATCAAAACTGTTACGGTCACCCCCCTGCCAAAGAAAACGGACCTCAACCAGCAAGACCCAGTCAACCTTAGACCTATAACCAACTGCAATTTTCTGTTGAAAATTTTGGATAAGGTTGCTACAGAACAACTACAAAAATATGTGGATGAAAATAATTTACTACATCCACAGCAGTCCGGATTTAGATCCAGCCATAGTACTGAATCTGCCCTACTAGATCTTCAGACAGAAATGCTGTCAATATTAGATAAAGGCAAATCAGGCCTACTGATATTGTTGGACCTCTCGGCAGCATTTGATTTGCTGGGCCACACAAAACTCAGAGAAGCCCTGAAAAAATCAGGAAATTACTCATCAGGGGCAACCGAATGGATAGCTTCATTCCTTCAAAACAGGCAATCGAGGTTTGTCTGGGGAAATAAAACATCTAACCGGTAGACTGTGGCGTCCCACAAGGAGCCAGTCTCTCCCCACTTCTTTTTAACCTTTACATGCACTGCCTCTGTACCATGCTCTCCCAAATGGGTATATTCTTTACGAACTTTGCTGATGATACCCAGCTGGTCTTAGAACTTAGTGGGGATTACGACAAGGACAGTAACATGCTCTCATCTTTATATAACATCATAGAATGCTGGATGAAAGCAAATTGGATGTGTCTAAATGGCTCTAAAACCGAGCTCATGATATTCGGTTCCACACAGGCCAGAAGACAATTGAGTCCACTCTACTCCTCATTTTCCATTAAAAACACCCAAATACCGATCTCTGAAAAAGTGAAGACTTTAGGAGTATACCTTCAAGCTTCATTAGGTGGTGAAGCCCACACAGTTTACCTAAAGAAAAACTGTCAATATCACCAGATATTACTAAAATAAATCAGACCTTTATTAGACCAAAAGAATAGCACGACCATCGCTAGTGCTACAATACTATCCAGATTGGATTATGGTAATGCCCTACTTCTAGGAGCAAACAGCAATTGCGTGAAGAAAAGTGAAGTGATTCAAAATAACGCCATCAGGACCATCACAGGAAGAACTTGGAGGGAACACATCACTGGCGAAAGGAAGGCCCTCCACTGGTTGGCCATGAAAGAAAGAATCATGTGTAAATCTCTCACAATGGTTCACCGTTGCTTATACGGTAATGCGCCAGCTTACTGTAAGAAGATTCAATTCAACACTACAGCTAAGTCAATGCCTAGTCTGGGATACTGAATGGAAACCCTTATTGATATAACTTTATGTCCAGTTCATGAGTTCTGGATGACTACCCCTATATAACACCCCTCTCTTAGAATCCCCCTGACCCCACTGAGCCAAGAAGTAGTTCTGTTTTGCAAGTTTAAAAGGTTTATTTGAGAATTTAAACAATATATATATATCACACTTTATAATAAATTAATATCTGATAGTACACTTAGACATATGATGTTGATCAACAACGGGTTATATGGCACTAGCACACTTCTTTACAATCAATGAGGAGTTAGTATAGGATGGATAAAGTAGCAAAACTACTTTTAGGATTTCAAGGGAAAAGCAATGAGGAATAAAATGCAGTACAGAAATACTTGATATGATTTTAGCAAAAGATAAAATAATCACTTTTTCTCTGGCAATTCACCCCCTCCCCTATGTAATGTAAGACATGGAAGTAGATGGAAAGAGGAGCACACAGTTCTCAGGAATGCAATCAAATATAATTCAGTTCACCCCAGCAAGCTTAGACCACAGATAGAAGTTTGAAACACAGGCCCAAAATGCTTTTAAAAGGTGATGGCAATGAAGTGAGAAATATGCTGAAAATGGTTTTAATTCCCTTTAGGAGGTTCAGGGGGAGTGGTAGCTACTTGGGATAAGTTCAGGCTCACTTTAGCAATGATTCAGAGATGGTAATTAAGAGGCAAACTAATTTTTAGCAAGGAAAGAAATGACTGCTGATGGTTACACGTGGCTGGATTTTTAACCAAATCGCAAATCGCGGTAAAATTCGCGAGTGCGTGAATCGTGAATTATAAAGAGTAGCAGGTCGGTTCTAGGCTTGTTGAAAAGCTGAGATTCTAAGTTTTCAGAGGAAAGTTAAACCAAGTTCGTAGCCCAAACGGTTCCAGAGATATGAACGATTAAATAAAGGTAGTTTTTCGGATTTAAAGTAAACTCAAAATGACAGGTGACAGCTTTGCAGCTGCAGAATTGACAAGTGACAGTGGTGCAGCTTTACAAAATGACAAGTGACACGATTTCTAGGAGGCTGTTCTACTTAGGTTAAAATAGTTTGGATTAGATTATTTTAACTAAGAGATTGGTTCTGCACAGTTCTGCTAGGTACTCACAATATAAATTTGAAATAGGCCTCGCCACGGATCTGATCAATCAGGCTAGCGGCACTTCACAGCGATCTGGTCTCTGGGTCTGCGGTTCTGCACGGTCTGGTCTGGTCTGGCACTGGTCTGTCCGGATACAGCGGTCTCTGCACGGCTCCTGGATCTCTGCACTGGTCCTAGCAAAAGTTCTTGGCAAGGGATTCAAGCAGCTCGCCCGGCTGTGAGTAGCTTGCAATGATTTGAGGTTGCTGAGGCCTGCTGAGAAGAGTTCTCAGTTTGTAGGTTTAGGCCCTTCCTTTAAGTTCTGAAGTAAAGTTCTGGTTTTTGGAGATTGATGGATTTGAAGTCTGGATCTCTGGATGTGAAGTCGTCGGTCAGCATGCTCTGCAGCAAATGGAATTGAATGTCTCTACCTGTCCTAGCAGTCTCTTTTTATGTGTTTTGAAAATGGGTGTGTGCCTAGCTAAGCCTGCCCCTCTCTACTTGTCATTGGCCCAATTCTCCCCTCTCCCATGATTGGGGGAAGGAAATGTGAGTCAGAGTGATGCTGTAGGTTTTATGGGTCAGAGGATCCTCCCTGGTCAGTTTGCCCACAAATCTATATTTGATTCAAATACATATTGCACAGATACACAGTTGTTTAAAATTACATGCACCCATCACATATCACATGAGGTATACTCTGTTCAAAATCTGCTCTTCCTGGGGGCTTGCATTCAGAAATGGCAACATTTTGCGCTTTTTAACTGGTTTTGCAATATCGGACATTTACCCAAATTTACACACATGTGCGCAAGGAGTATGGACATTAATTGATGAAGTGTCAGATTTTTAACATGCAGACATTTGGAGTGAGAACCTCTTTTCCGCTCGTAACCCCCCAGATCATACCACCGGGTCCTAAAACCTCTTAAAATGTGGGCAGAAAAATCACAAGAATTATGGTATCATTTACATAATTTTGACAAGTCCGCACCATGAGTTAGACATCTTTCTTAAAATCATATTCTGGCCAACAGGGGTGTGTCTTCCCAGGTCACATGGTGGAGAAACCAGTCTATCCACTTTCTTTAAACTCAGCCTGTCCTCAGAGGGGGCTGCCCCTCCCCGTTTCTGCCAAGAGGAGGCCACTTTTACGACGCCCCCAATATAACATTTGCTTGAGTCCAGGACAGGCCTTTGTTAAACTCCCTGTAGCTGCTCCACCCCTAATCTAATCAGAGAGGTGACAACTCCTTTTGGCAAGGGGAAGAGTGGCTGAGCAGGTTTTAACTCCTGTGGGGGTAGATGTCAGGCAGAATTCAGTTTCATTAAGCCAGGTTTCAGCTAAAATGTCACTTTTTGTTCCCAGTTTAAATCACTTACAATTTTTAAATATACATTAAATAATTACTTCCTTCAAGTCATTTCAGAATATAGTTTTACATTGTATCCACCTCTTAGCAAGTCTTTCCTTGGTCTGGTTTTGTTTCATTTGTTCAGTTTTACACAAAAGTCTGGTGGTTTTAAAACGCCGGCTTTCTGATAGTGGTGAGTACTGGTAATGCAACCATTTTTGGGATTCAAGAAAATGAATTCCCCACAGTTCTGGTTTGCTTTTGGCAATCAGCATTGCCATTCCCAATGGTTTCAGGCTACTGTGTGGGTAGCCCAATGGTGGTTTTAGGCAGTGCCCTCCTGTGCTCACAACATAGGCAAAAATGGGTGGCAGCCTATTCTTCATGCATTTCCCTGTGCATTTTCTGGGAAGTTCTGGCCATCATGATGTTTTCCATGCCAGTACTGCACAGTTTTCCTATTCTGGCGTACATGTGGGCTTTTTGGCCATCTTGGATTTTATAAGCCCACAGCACCAAATGTTGCAGCATGATAGCTCAAACGTGAGTCAGGACACCCAACATTACCTTAAGAAACACTTCAACTGGTATGCCCCAACTAGGCGGCTCAGATCCTCTAATACAGGCCAACTGCAAACATTCACAACAAAAAAGCAGCATGGACTTGGAAAAGCCTTTCCGACTCTAAGTATAAAAAAATGGAACGAACTTCCCACCTCACTGAAGCTTGAGTCCAACTACATTTCATTCCGTAAAAAATTGAAAACATTACTTTTCAATTAACTCCGCGGAACAGACTAAATCTCTTTGAGGAAAATTGGTCAATTTACTTGTGTCCTGTTTATCACTATTCGTTGTCCTGTCTTCTTGTCAGCGCTCTGATGCCGGTGGGCTTTCAGCGCTTTACAAATAAATAAATTACAAATAAATAAATATAAATAAGAGAATTGGAGTTAAATGGAACCATACTGGTATACTAAAATATATTTGTTATCAGCGCATGGATGTCATTATTGTGCGCCTCTCTGCCAATCGGAATTGTTGGAATGCAGTCAATAACTACCAGTATTGACCGCATGGAAAGCATTCTGATATGAGAAGCAGGCAAGGAAACAACAGAAAGCATTTCTCTTCATAGTCTCCAGAGCCAAAATGGGCAATGTGAACACAGAACATTAATGTGCACTATAGGTACAAAGAAATACAACTTAGAACTTGCCTGCACAACCATGTTCGATTAAGGTGGGAACACAATGAAACTGCATAGCAGAACCCAAGGGCGATGCTTCAGGAAAACAGGTCTGCAGTTACTTACCATTCACCTGCCTGCAAAGCAGACACTCCCCTTCCTTGGGGGCATCTTTTTTTGTCTGCACATTCATTGTGACAGGCATGGGCAGAGGAAATGGGGGGGACAGGGAGGATAAATCCCCCGTACAATTTTAAGCAGGGGGCATACAATATGTTTTATCACCCTCCCCACAATTTGGAGCAAAGGAAAAGAAGGGCTATTTATTTTTTCGAATTGTGGCGCAGAGCATTCTTTTAGAAATGTGCCTTTCCTATTCCAAATGGTTGAAATATATACAGACACTGCTTACCTCCAATGAACTGCTCAGTAAGGTCATTGTATCAGTAGAGTAGGGGGTGAGTGGATGCACAGCTGTCACAACCCCTCCCACCTTTATGTAAGAGGCTGCAGGGCAAATCCCAACCGTCCATGATAATCTGCAGAGCATCTTTTCAAGGACAGTGAAAAGATGTAAGTGTTAAGTCCACAAACTAACATTTGCCTTGCATAGTTCAGAGTTAAAAACAAGTATTAATATACAAATAAAATGTATGTGACTGTGTAATGTAGTTTAGCAGAGAATTCAACCATTAAGGTTTCCTTCTCCAACTAGGAGGAATATTGAATCATTATTTGCTCATGGGATAGTATAGTCATACATTGGGCCAGATTATCAAAAAGCAGTGCAAAAGAAAGGAGCGCAGCAAATGCACTCATTTAATTTTTGCTGCTTTCAGAATTGCTCAGATCACCCTATTTGCAAAGTGACCTGAGCATTTTGTTGAGCCCCCTTGCATATATTAGTGTTGGAGCGCTCTCCCGACACTAATGTATGACAGGCTTCCAGCAACCAAGTGATTGCTGCACGTGCTTTCTGGGTGTGCTTTGTTTTGTACACTGCATGCTTACTGTTTCCGGATGGGCGTGATCCAGTGTTTGTGTTGTTGGGTGTTGGAGGCTGTTGGGGTTTGGAGTTTGGTTTGAGAGTGATGTGCGGTTTTGGGTGTTTAGCAGGATGGATCGCTAGCCATCTGGGCGTGGGTGCCAAGTGTGTGGTGACGGAAGGTGGTAGAGAAGAGGACATGGTTAGTAGGGTGTTGAGTGGTCTCTGGATACTATGCAGCTATGCTATTGTTTTCTTTTTGTAGGGCATTCACATTTGCATTGGCGTGAGGTTCGAATTGGATTTGTGGGACAAGACTACAATGAAGGAAATAGATCAGTATGGTAGAACTTATTGTGTAGGGGACCGTTAGCTGTCACTGGGTTGGGTAATTATCTAGAGGGGCTGGGTGTTGTCCAGGGGTTATTGGGTTTTCTGGGTCCTCTTGATCCAAACTTGTGTGCATGTTTCCTGAAACATCGGTCCGAGAATTGAGGAGTGTTCGGTTGTAGGGTCCTGACGGTTCTGTCCCTTGGGGCTAGGGTTTCAATGCCTTTGTGGATGTGGTTTCAGCACAATATGGGTATAGGAGCCTGCCCAAGGTTTGGACATCGCATGGGGTTGAAATGGCCTACACATGAGGGTGATCATTGTATAGTTCTTGTTGATCTGTTTTTATCTCGGCACTTTGAATAACCAAGTTGTAAGCGGTTTCCCAGAAGATTAGGTGGTCTTCTGTCGTCTTCATTTAATTCGGGATCGAGTTCCATAGTTTGATTATGAGAATGGTGAAAGCAGTTTACTTCAGTTTTCTCATAGTGTCTTGTTTCTATTTGGAGGTTGGTACTAGACTTTAAGGATTTTCTGGGTTAGTATTGGGTGATTTCTGCTTGGGGGAATTTGGATTTTTGTCTGTGTAGTGATCTATTGGCAATGCAGAGGGATTTGAAATTGATTTGTTTCTTGACTGGTAGCCAATGTAGAATTCTCAGGGCTGAGGTGATCTCTTCTATTTAGTCTCAGGAGTAGTCTTGCTGCTGTGTTTTGGATGTGCTGTGTTTTTGGTGAGGTGTTCGGGCATTCCTAGGTAGAAGCTATTTGCATTCTCTGTTCTTGATAATACCAATGAGACGATAACGATGTACTGTGTGGGAAGAAGGTGTAAGGGAAGGTCCCTCTTATTAGTCGAAGATGGTAGAATTATTTGTTTGCTATTACTTTGACCTGTGGTTCCAGGGTGAGACCACTGTCCATGAGTATTCCTCAGGTTATTTGTCATGGTTGACGATTCAGGTTCAGTTCCCATACATGAGGGACAGGTGAGAGATGTCTGTGTTAGGTTGTTGTCGAGTGGGGTTAGCATTATTTCTGTTTTCGTTGGGTTTAGTTTAAGGTTGTTGTTTGCCGTCCGGGTGTTCATATCGGGAGGCATTTATTGAGGGCATTGTCAGGGTTGTTTTTGGTAGTCATCTTGAAAATGAGTTGGTTGTCATCTGCATAGTAGTAAGGTGTCAGTCCATAGGTTTGTATGAGCTTCATTAAGGGGGGCATGTAGATATTGACGTAAAGTGGAGAGAGGCTTGATCATTGTCATATACCACAGGTGAAGTTTTTTGTGTTTGATATGAACGGAGGGTGGTAGGTTCTGTTGGTGAGGAAAGATTTCAGCAATTGAAGTGCTGTATTTGAATGCCTGCTTCTTCCAGTCTTTTCAGTAATGTCTGTTTGATTGTATCAAAGGCAGCTGATATGTCCAGAGGTATGAGGGCAGATTGAGTGTTGTCGGCATTCATCTTTAGGTTGTCGCATATGGAGAGGAGTGCTGATTCAGTTCCTCTCATCGGTCTGAAACCAACCTGATATTGGTCAAGTATTCTGTTGGATTCCACATGGTTGAGCAGTTCTTTGTACAAGTGGTTCTCCAAGATGTTCATTGGATAGAGTAGGCTTGACATAGGTCTGCACTTCTCGGGGTCATTTGTTTTTCCTGCTTCCTTTTGTAAGTGTGGTTTAATATTAGCTGGTTTTGGATAATTTTGATAGAGTTCCAGTGTTAGGGGATAGGTTAATTAGTAGTCGGTGTAAATGGCTGGTATTTTATGGGTGAGTAGCTGTTTATAGATATGCAGTGGGCATGGGCATGAGGGATCCGGCTCTATTGGTTTCTTTCAGTAGGTTTCTGAAGGATTTCTCGCTAACTGGTTTGGATTGGGTGAATGTTGCGCTGGTTATTGGCGATCTGGTTTCTGGGAGGGTGGTGTTAGTTGTTCTACTGGATGCCTCTATGGCTTGCTGGATTGAGCATATTTTTGCTCTAATGTGGTCGGCGATATTGTCACATAACATTTGCGAGGGTACAGTGTTGTTACTGAATGAGGTTGGGTTTTATATTTCCTTGATAATTCTGTACATTTCCATTTGGGGGTTTGTTGCCGATTGGATTCTTGCAGCGTAATATGCTTTCTTGGCTTTGAAGACTGCCGATCTGTATGAATAAATTTGTATTTGGTAGTTATTTTTGTCCAGTTGCTTGTAGTTTTTCACGTTTTTTCTACTTGATGGGTTATTTTCTTGAGTTTTCAAATTTCTTGTGTGAACTGTATAGCGACTACTTTTTTTTGGTGCAGGTTTGAACGTTTGTAAAGGTGCTAATTGGTCTAATCCATCTGTGATGCAGGTGTGAAAGTTCTTTTCAACTGTGTCTGGTGTCATTTCATGTATTTGAGAGTAATCGGGTTTGATGGTTTCTATTTGTTGGGTTCGAGTTTCTAGATCAAGCCTTTTCCAGTTTCTTTTGTTTGTCATTGGTTGCTTTATGTTTGTGGGTATGATACGGGTTGGTGTTCTAACTGTGAATGGGATCATATGATGGTCCCTCCGGATGATTAGTGGGAGTGGAGAGGGTGTGCCCAGCTCTGTGGGTGGGTCCGTTCACCATTTGTTTGAGATGGACAATTTCCAGCAGTTTGCTGATGGGAGTTAGTTTTGGTTTCGTTTTCTCTTTCAAAACACATGTAGAAATCTCTGAGAACGATGATGTTGTCATGATTTACAGCTAGTCTGGCTATGGCAACAGTGACATTTGGGGCAAGGTTAGGGTTGTAGGTGGGCAGTCTCTAGATAAGAAGGAAGAGTAGGTTGGATTGGTCGCTGAGTTTGCAGTTTTATATGTCTGTTGAAGGTAAATATGTCAAGCTGATTTGGTTTTTGTGTGCCACAGCAATTCCTCCTCCTCATCTGCTTTCTCTGTTAGATTATATTAGTTTATAATTGCCGGGTATGGCTACATGAGCAATTATTTTATAGTTGTCTGATAGTCATGTTTCAATGCCGCCTTCAGTTGAGCAGGCTGCAGTGTAGAATGTGTGCTTTGGATAACTCATTGTTGGATGCCTTTCCTGGCGGTCCAGTGAAGGTGAGGTGTGTGGGTTGTGTCTGTACCAGTTTGGTGGTTGGTTGTTTCTTGGTGTTTGTCTAGATCCTCTGTGCCTTTGTTGAGGAGTTACAGGGGCTCTCACACTTAAAATATAAAATCATGACAGAGTCAGAAAAGACCCTGTCATGACTGGCGCCTCCTCCCTACTCCTTTTGCCGTAATGACCCTAATTTCAAGGCACTTAAATGCCCTGAAACTCCCTCTTATTCACGCAAATGCGCAAAGGGGGGAAAAAGGGCCTCTGAATGAGTGCATCTAGGTTGCACTCATTCAGGTGACCCTTGTGCATTGGGCTTCTTTTTGTGGCTGAAGTGAGGAGATGCGCAAGCACATCTCACTTGCTTCAAAAAAGCTTTGAGAATCTGATGCATTGAAGTTTTCTAATGTTCCACCCTTGGCCTTGCACCACCTATAAGCCAAAACTATTGCTTTAGAGTACAGCTAGGGAGAAATTGTATATGAGGAGGGACACAAAGTTTGTCGGTGTTGTTTGGTTATTTGCCCATCCATTGATTGCATATGGCCACACTAATCTCTATGGCCATTTCTGCCCAGTTCCTGCCCCTCCCCACTTCATATGACCTCCTTAGGGGAACTCTTTGAGCTTGTTTTAATCAAGACTTACCATCAAAACCTTGCACTCAAAGTGCCTGCCAATATTTTTTCAAAGCAATCTTCTGAGAGTTAATTAATTAATTGGAGGTGTAAGCATGCAACTTGTGTAATAAAACTGTCTTAGCCAAGTCTGCCTTCAGCCACTCGATTTATAAGCACTATGCATGTCCTTCATTGAAGTCCTATGAAAAATAAGCATTGGCAAAGCCAACAAGTTTGGCTTCTGTATAAGTATTTGGCATTAGCCAAACACTGCTATTAGATGCCCAAGTCATCACACAAGTGTGCACCTGCTGCCATCGATGGCATGTTAATACCACTACAGCAGTTCCTGGCAAGTGCCTTTCCCATGCCTACACAAATGCCCAAACGGTTTGCATTGCCAGTGCTTGTTTTTAATTTTGGCTGAAAGTTGGCAAAGCAGAACTTCTTTAAAAAGTGTGAGAATGGCACTTGAATGCATTTCATTTAGATTAATTAGGTAAATTAAAAGGACATGCATTCTGAGATGTGGTGAACATTAAGAAACACCTTTAATTGTAAAGTATGAAGCAGGCATAACATATGCCCAATTACGCTTTGACAATAAACATGCCAGAACTGCATAGGCAGCAATGCCCATCACTGCATATACACCCCATGCAGCAGTGCACATACACACCACTGCCCATCCACACCAAACAGCACTGAGTATACAGCCAACGCAGCGATGTGCATACACCCCACTGCACTGTATGCCCACCCCCAAACTTGCGCATGTACATCACCACACTGCACACACACATCATTAAAAAAAGCACTTCACACTGCCAGTGGCACAGCAATGCACACACTACACTTCAATCCACTGAGCATACAGTGCCCGAGCACTGCACACTACCACTCCCCCAGCACCACACACATACAGCCCCCTACAGAATATGCAGAAGTGCAGTGCTATCCAAGCATACTGAAGTCTTGGCTTACTATGCTGGTGTTCATAATACAATCTTGCTCTACTGTGAAAACTACAAATAATTGACTGTGACATCACTGTGATGGTTGGGCATTTTTTAATCTGCCATTGCATGTGATAACTTGGCATATTGGTATCTGGCCTTTTTGTGCTAAATGGATAATCATAATTGAGTGAAACCAAATCTTGCACTGCTGTGCTAAATGGGCACAATATAGCCAGGAACCTCTTTGCTAACTCGACATAATGGAAGTTGACACTGCCTCCTAACTGAACATCATGGACACTGGCTCTACTATGCGAATTTTGCATAGCCTCAATAATTGATTGAGTACCTCGGCATTGGACGGCACTTGTGCGAGAATCTGATGTATTGAAGGCAATAACCGGTGATGGTATGAGTACCTTGGATTTTGATCCTAAAACTTTTAAATTGTAAGTCCTTGGGCTTTTGATTGCGTTACTTGGTATACGGTCGAAATATATGTTCCATGGTGTGAGTACCAGAGCACATCATGCCCATACCTGACAAACAGTGGTACTTTCTGGGCCTATGATGGAAATAGGTGGTAATTAGCATGGGTACCTGGAGATTAACACTAATGCAAATAAAATGCTTTTACGTCAGACCAACACTATTTGCTTTGTCAGTGCTTGCTCTAAGTGGAGTCTAAAATGCTGCAACAGGCATGGTAATAGCCAAATGAGTAATTGGATCTATAAACCTATTTTTTGGACATTATACCGCACTCTCCCTCTTAAATGCTTCCCCTCCATGATCATCTTTTTTCCACCACTCTCACACTAATTTGTTAGCTACTATCCTACTGTCCACTACTCCCTTTTTTCACTCTCCTATAGTCCCCCTTCTGAACTCTTCCATTCCACTCTTCCACTAATCAGGGAGAAGCTCTGTGTCAGACCAAGGGAGCACTTGATATGGAGCGACTTGCCTCGTCGTGTAGAGGACGAAGTCTTCCAAATAATGTACCTGTCTGGCTATTAGAAATAACAACCAGAATGGTCTATTACTGGAAAGACAGGAGACGGATGACCCAGGCGCCGTAGAAGTGTAGACTCGGTATTCAGGAGGACACACCACCAGCTGAAGACAAAGCAAGTATCAGACTTTGCATAAGCAATAAGGCCAATACAAACAGCATACACGGAATACCACTAACCTGCTAACTCAGGTAAGAAGTTAACCGGCTGGTAATGCTGACACCTGCAGTCTAAGCAAAGAATACGGCAATGAGTAACTTATCAATAAGCATCAACAGAATAACTAGGAGTCTCTAATTACTTTTATAGTCTTACCGTGTTGGACTCCTGTCCAGTGGTAACAAGGGTCCGGATGGGCAGAGGAAGTTCGTAGAAGCCTCAGTCGCGAGGCTTAAGAAGCAAACAACCCACAACGTACACCACGGAAGTCTCTAGTCCGTGTACTTGTGAGGGACGAAGGCAAAAAACCAAAACGAAGCCAAAATCATTCAAGGTGAGGTAGCAGCGTGGAAGCAATCCAAGGCAAAGTCCAATAACAATCCAATGTCATGCAGGGAGCGAGCAAAGCAGACCAAATCAGTATCCAAGGCAATATCCAATGTCAGGCCAATGTCGAGCAGGGAGCGGGCAGTGCAGACCAATTCAGAATCCAAGGCAAAATCAGGGACAGTCCGAGTTCAAAAGGAGGAAGGCAAAAGATCAAAAGGCAAATCCCAAAGAGCAACCAAAGCAGTCCGAAGTCAAAACCGGGAGGACCAGGAAAAACTATGATCAGGAAACAGGAATCGAATCCAAAACGCCACCGAAGAAAGTTCAGAAGCGCCAGTGATTGTACAGGGAGGAGCTTATGAAGACTGTATCACATGACTTGGTTTGCGTGATACCGTCACAGCAGGGCGAGTGCTCCTGTAGTGTAGAGGACGCCAGCGTTACCAGGCTACCTTCCAGGCACCGCGCTGCATCCGGGGTAAGTGAAGCACTCGACTGCTAGGATACACTTTAGTTTTGCGCTGAAGTCTTTGATCGTGGATGCGCCGGTGAGCAACTGGCGACGCCGTGCTTTCTTTCTCAGTTTACAGACTGGAAGGGCAGAGAGATCTAACAGTATCCTCCCCCAAAGAGGCCTTCACCCTTCGGGCAGACCAGAACTGGGACACTAGAGCTGGAGCATGTATATTACATGCCGGTTCCCAGGTACGACCTTCCGGACCGTACCCCTTCCAATCCACCAGGTAAAACCGTCTACCCCTGCTTATCCGTGTGCCCAAAATAGCGTTCACTTCATATTCATCTGAACCATGAACTTTAATAGGAAGCGGGCGAGATGGAAGCCTGGTAGAAGGATGGCAAGGTTTAACAAGAGAAACATGAAACACCGGATGGATTTTCCAGGTAGATGGGAGCTTCAACCGGATAGCCACCGGATTAACGATTTCCGAAATGACGTACGGCCCTACAAACGTAGGTGTTAGAGCTTTGCGACCTGGTATTCGCAGGTTACGCGTGGACAACCACACCTTGGTACCTATTTTGTATTCCGGGGCCGGAGATCTATGAGTGTCCGCCGTTTCTTTCAGTTTTGCTTGAGCTTGGAGTAAATGTTGTCGAACTTTTCTGCGTGTTTCAGACAAATCCCTCACACAAGCCAGAGCAGCAGGGTTATTCAGTGGAAGCTCAAACTGTATAGGAAGGGCTCTAGGATTCATTCCGTACATAGCAAAGAACGGAGAAACACCTGTCGCAGTATGTATAGAGTCATTATAGGCGTATTCAGCAAAGGACAGAAGCGAGACCCAAGGACCTTGAAGCTGACTGATAAGACAGCGTAGGTATTGTTCCATAGTCGCGTTTACGCGTTCAGTCTGCCCATCGGTTTGTGGGTGATATGCACTGGAGTATCTACCATCAATACCTAGGGTGGAGGTTAACGCTTGCCAAAAGAGAGAAGTGAATTGTGAACCCCGATCAGTAATGATGATTGATGGAAGACCAAAACGCCTGAATACATGCTTCAGAACAGGCTCGCCAGAATAGGAGCTGTAGGGATTCCTTTGCAAGGAACGAACAAGGCCATCTTCGTGAGATAGTCAATGATAACCCATATCGTGTCATAGCCTTCCACCAGCGGTAGTTCCACAACAAATTCCATGGAAATCATGGTCCATGGCAGTTCGGGTATGGGCATAGGCCGTAACAAGCCTACTGGTTTGCCATGAAGGGACTTGCACTGGGCGCAAACCGCACAGGTTGACAAATGGTCTGTAACATCTTTTGCCATACATGGCCACCAACACCAACGTTTTAGTAAATCCAGAGTCTTCCGGATACCCGGATGGGCGGCAATAGACGAATCGTGGCACCATTGCATCGCCTGTTGTCTAGTAAGAATATCGGGTAGATAGACCTTCCCATCTTTATAAGGGAGGGACTGCACTATCTCCAACCCCAGAGTGGTTATTTCCGTGGGAGATGTCTCCACCCAGTCTCGAAGCTTGTCTATAAAGAACGGTTGGAGGGTACAACCACATACCACCTGATTAGGTAAAAGTGGAACCCCATCCATGTTACTGGGCTCAGGACTACCATGGTTACGAGAAAGTGCATCAGCTTTAGAATGGAGGGCTCCTGGGCGATACGAGATAGTGAAATTAAACATTGAGAAAAACTTGTGCCAGCGAGCATGCCGAGCTGTAGTACACTTTAACGGACTGGAGTGCAAGCAGATTTCTGTGGTCGGTAAACACCTGGACAGGTTCTGAGGTACCCTGCAAATGGTGCCTCCATACCATGAAAGCATCTCTTACTGCCAACAACTCTCGTTCTGTGATAGTGTAATTCCTTTCATATGAGGTGAGTTTCCTGGAGTGATATGCAACCGGGTGAAGCCCGTTGGTCTCGGGGCATAATTGCGACAGTATCGCTCCAAGAGCAATACCTGAGGCATCTGCTTCCACAATGTAAGGCCTTGCCGGATTGGGATGCTGGAGTACAGGTGCAGTAGTAAATGCGGTCTTAAGACTTTAAAACGCCTTTTGAGCTTCCCCATTCCAGCAAAAAGACTTTTTGGAACTGGTCAAAACCGTGAGGGGGGCAGCAATGGTTGAGAAATCCTTAATGAAGCGTCGGTAGAAGTTAGAGAACCCCAAAAAGGACTGAAGCTCTTTCAAGGTAACAGGGGTCGGCCATTGCAACACTGCTGATACCTTAGAGGGACTCATTTGCACCCCATGGTTGGTAATGTTGTAACCTAGGAACTCCACCTCCTGTACATGAAATATGCATTTTTCCAATTTGGCGAATAAGTGGTTTTCTCTTAATCGCTGCAATACACTGGTTACATGTGAAATGTGTGTTTCCAGAGAGGGTGAATAGATCAAAATGTCATCCAGATAAACCACCAGATAACGGTCCAGCATATCATGGAACACTTCACTGATGAAATACTGAAAGGTGGCCGGGGCGTTGCACAGCCCAAAAGGCATCACGCAATAGTCAAAAAGCCCATATTTGGTTTTGAACGCGGTCTTCCATTCATCTCCCTTTCGAATTCTCACTAGGTTATATGCCCCACGCAAGTCCAGTTTAGTGAACACCACTGAACTTCCGAGTTGATCCAATAAGACAGAGATCAGCGGGAGTGGATATTGATTTCTTATGGTAACCGCATTCAGAGCCCGATAATCAATACAAGGGCGTAGGTCCCCCTCCCTTTTGGGGACAAAAAATAAAGGAGAGGCTGCCGGGGACTTTGATGGGCGAATGAAACCAGTTTCTAAGGATTTCTCAATATAGTCTTTTAGGATTAAATCTTCTTTGGGTGTCAAAGAGTATATTTGCCCGGATGGTATCTTTGCCCCAGGTACCAGTTCTATTGGACAATCATAAGTCCTGTGGGGTGGCAGAATGTCTGCTGCAACTGAATCAAAAACGTCCTTGTATTATTGATATTCTTTTGGTAAAGCTGTGTTGATAACAGCTCCCACAATGGAAGCGGTATCAAGCAAGGCGCGACTAGGTTTCGATGAGTCGAGAGTACTTTCCAAGCAGTTGTTTTCGCAATGATCACAAAGGAACATCACCTCCCCCGATTGCCAGTCAATTACGGGGTTATGTAACCGTAACCAAGACAGTCCCAATATGCACTTAAGCTGCGGAGCCGCAATGATATCAAAAGTTATATTTTCAATATGCCCTGAGCTAGTGGTCATCATCAAAGTGGCTGTACGCTCTGTTACGGGACCTGAAACCAATGAAGACCCATCAACAGCACTCACGGTTTCAGGAAAAGGTTTAATCACAATAGGCAATCCCAACTCTCGAGCATAACTTTCGTCCATATAACAGCCGGTAGCCCCCGAGTCTAGGACGGCCAAGACCTCTTTTGGACCACCTGTGTCAGAAGAGAGAGTAACCGAGAGGTAATAAGGGATGGAAGAATTAGAGTCCATAGAAGAAATGCCCGGCAGCTGGACCCCTTCTACTGCCGAGCTTTGGCGTTTCCCTGCTTCTTAGCTGGTTTCTTGGGACAAACACGCAAAAGATGATCTGAGGCCCCGCAATAGAAACACAATCCGTTCTTCCGCCTGTGTTCTCTCGTCTCAGCGGAGAGAGGTCCCCGTAATACACCTATTTGCATAGGTTCTGAAGGTCTAGGCGTAGGAGCGGGGGGTGAAAAGGACGTGGGAGGAACAGTTTGTTTTTCCCCTTTTCTTTCCGCTTGTCTTGAATCGATTTGTAATACCAAATCAAGAAGTTCAGGGAAGGTATTTGGCACAACCGGAACAGTGGCCAGGGTATCTTTCAGGGGTTCCGAAAGGCCTTTGTAAAACAGGGATGCCTTCTTATCTTCAGGCCATCCGGTCTCTGCCACTAGTTGATTGAACTTGGCCAAATATGCAAGAAGAGGCATCTCCCCTTGCTTGAGGCCCAATAACTCTAGATCTGTAGCTTGAGTAGCATATCGTGTATCAAACACACGACTCATTGCCTCTATCAAGGCGTCACAATTGTACAGCAAATGACTGCCATCCTCTAGCAATGGGTTAGCCCAGGCGGCTGCTGTACCACCCAAATGGGAAAGCAAAAAGGCGGCCTTAGTCGTAGAGTCAGGAAAGGAAGCAGGTCTACTGACGAAATGCAACCTGCATTGATTCAAAAAGGTCCTGTAAGATTTAGGATCTCCGTTGAATCGTTCTGGAGGCGCCAATGGGAACTGTGCCGTCATGTACACTGGCCCAGCCCCTGGTGCCGGTGGTCCTACACCTGACCCAGATGCCATGTCAGACGGTGGTAGTTGTGCGCCTGGGGATTGCATACCTGCTTGTAGCTCATCGATCCGTCGTTGGGTGACGGAATGGGCAGCAGTCATATCATTATGAAGGTCGGCCACTAATTGCAAAATAGTGGTCAAGGTCTCGTTCGCATCCATATTAAAGGCTTCTGAATCTGTCAAACCAAGGGAGCACTTGATATGGAGCGACTTGCCTTGTCGTGTAGTGGACAAAGTCTTCCAAATAATGTACCTGTCTGGCTATTAGAAATAACAACCAGAATGGTCTATTACTGGAAAGACAGGAGACTGATGACCCAGGCGCCGTAGAAGTGTAGACTCGGTATTCAGGAGGAAACACCACCAGCTGAAGACAAAGCAAGTATCAAACTTTGCATAAACAATAAGGCCAATACAAACAGCATACACGGAATACCACTAACCTGCTAACTCAGGTAAGAAGTTAACCGGCTGGTAATGCTGACACCTGCAGTCTAAGCAAAGAATACGGCAATGAGTAACTTATCAATAAGCATCAACAGAATAACTAGGAGTCTCTAATTACTTTTATAGTCTTACCGTGTTGGACTCCTGTCCTTTGGTAACAAGGGTCCGGATGGGCAGAGGAAGTTCGTAGAAGCCTCAGTCGCGAGGCTTAAGAAGCAAACAACCCACAACGTACACCACGGAAGTCTCTAGTCCGTGTACTTGTGAGGGACGAAGGCAAAAAACCAAAACAAAGCCAAAATCATTCAAGGTGAGGTAGCAGCGTGGAAGCAATCCAAGGCAAAGTCCAATAACAATCCAATGTCGTGCAGGGAGCGAGCAAAGCAGACCAAATCAGTATCCAAGGCAATATCCAATGTCAGGCCAATGTCGAGCAGGGAGCGGGCAGTGCAGACCAATTCAGAATCCAAGGCAAAATCAGGGACAGTCCGAGTTCAAAAGGAGGAAGGCAAAAGATCAAAAGGCAAATCCCAAAGAGCAAACAAAGCAGTCCGAAGTCAAAACCGGGAGGACCAGGAAAAACTATGATCAGGAAACAGGAAGCGAATCCAAAACGCCACCGAAAAAAGTTCAGAAGCGCCGGTGATTGTACAGGGAGGAGCTTATGAAGACTGTATCACGTGACTTGGTTTGCATGATACCGTCACAGCAGGGCGAGTGTTCCTGTAGTGTAGAGGACGCCAGCGTTGCCAGGCTACCTTCCAGGCACCGCGCTGCATCCGGGGTAAGTGAAGCACTCGACTGCTAGGATACACTTTAGTTTTGCGCTGAAGTCTTTGGTCGTGGATGCGCCGGTGAGCAACTGGCGACGCCGTGCTTTCTTTCCCAGCTAACAGGCTGGAAGGGCAGAGAGATCTAACACTCTGAAATGATTGTTAAATACCCAGAAATCAAATATGTTCTCCTCTCTACACAATTGACAACCTTATCAAGCATCCACAAGTATCTTCAGTCCCAAAACTGGCAGATATATTTCTAAGGAATCTTCCCAAAGAGCTTTCTTTGCACAGGGGAAGCTGCTGCACATCCTCTTAACTGTTCCAGTTTCTTCCTGTCAGGCTGAGAGAAGCTTCAGTGTTTTGCAACGACCGAAAACCTTACTGTGTCTCAGAAAAGACTGAATCATATTGCTCAGCAATAGACATAAAGCTATCATGAATCTGGCAGAAATGCAAGCAATAGCAAAATAATTTGCTGTGGATTCTAAAGGATGCAAAGATGCAAAAAATTACAAAATATCAAAGCCTCGTTACAACAATTACATTGGAAGCTTCAAAAAGGTGAATAGTACTTTGTTTAGTTAAAATCCCTGCTGTTACATCTCAAATGTTTGACGGTTAGTCTTAATAGTCCACAAATACTTTATTTCTAACACTGTTTTTCTGAAAAAGTGTTTATATTGAGCTTTAAGTATTGAAAGTGTGACTGTTTTTTTTTAAACAGTGATTATTTGTTTTTCTTTTTTTAAATAAATCTAAGAGCAAAGAACACATATATTTAAAGGGCTTTAAGGATTGGCACTCAGCCTTCTGGCGGTTTGCATTGGGTTATGTTGCGTCTGCACCGAAGTCCCAAAGGTGTCCCCTGCCCCCCACCCCCCAGAATGTGTGTGTATGTTATGCCCCAGCTGGGAACAACTCGCCAGCCAGAGGCTAGGCAGACCCGAGTGAAGGTGGTGATAGCTTTTTGCACACAAGGGTGTGTCCAGGGTGCAAATATTTGTATTATTTATGTTTAATGGAGACTGGCTCCACACATATTGCACAAGCCCACTCTCCAGTGAAAAAAATAAAAATAAATGGCAACCGCCATAGTAAATGGAAAATGGATTGAGTCCCTTTTCTATTTCTATGATGGAGGCTGAGAACGGGATGGAATGCTGCGACTAGAGCAGGAAGCTCTGATCAAGCAGGCACGTGGGTAGGGAGGGAAGGGGCTAGTGGAAGGGTGCGGAATGTCTTAAGGGGAGCTTGTGGAGGGTGCTGGAGTGGGGAGTTAATAGGGAGAGGTTCCCTGTTGCCTACGCACAATCAAGATGGCGGCACCCAGGAAAGAGCTCAGGTGGCTGGGAAAATGCAGGCGGTGTACTGTGTGTTCTCGCCTACGTTTTCAGCCACCTGTTTGGCTGAGCACCATTCCCTAGGTGTGAATGTCTCTTCACACCATGATAGCATCCACACTTGCACATTACTGCATATTTTCCCTCTAACACCTGAACCAGAACACTACACATCCTCTCCCTCATGGAACTACAACCCTATACCTAGGGAACACATATACCTTTCACATCTCCTCACTTACATTTCAATAGAAAATGCTCACACGACACATCACAACACACCCCGCTCTCACACACAAACACACTACAAACTTACTTCACTGTGACTGAGGATATGATACGACACGTTAAAAAGCACTAACCATAGATGTGCAACGCACTGTTGCACAGCAACGTAAAATCATAAGAAGCATCTAGGAAGCCAGTACAAGCAGGTCATCCGTAACCATGTACAGCAAACCCACCTGCAACACTCCTGCTTCCAACATTCCACTCAAGTAATCATAAGCTCCATACCTAATTCCTAACTAGTCATAGCCCTCACATGCAACACACTACTACTGCCCATGCAACCTAACCTTCCGGAGAATTCTTCCCATGCAAACTGCCAATACATTCTCCCAGTAGCGTCTACAGCGGAACTCCCATGCCATCAATGGGTCTCCGGTGATTGTGTCGCCGTGGAAAAATGGCCGCCAGAGGGCGACGTTTACCAAAAAATGCACCCTCTAGAAAATCCAACACTTTCCCCCAATATTCTAGGATTGGAGGCAATAATAAATAATGATACCCCTGCTAGAATAATTGGGGAAAGAATGTTAAGGGGCCAGGGAATAAAAGTCGCCTACCTGGAGACATTTCCACGGCATTAATGTACACCCAATAACTTCTTTCCTACTGTCACCTGCCCCCCTGGAACCTCCAGCACAGGCACGCATCATGCACTACTGAAACATGTCACGTCACATGGAGAACAGTGGGGACATCAGGTACGTCTACAGTTATGTTTCTTTTATTCAAGCATCACATTACATGGCATAAGTCGCGACATGGCAAGATGAAAGGAAAAAGACCCTTCCGGCTCCCACCACCCAGACATGCCAACTCCAAATGACACCAGTAGAACGCTGGGCGTGGGAACACTGTGGTGACGTCACACGAGCACACAGACAAGCATGCATCCATGGAGGGGCAAAGCAGAATTCCACACAGGTCTTGCCCAAGACGTGATAATGGAATCCGTGCACTTGTCACACTTTCCGGGGTGCAGCTCAAGCATCCGTATCAGCATGGGGAGCTTTTTGAGAGACACATTTATTAATGGGGACTAGATTGCTTTCCCTAATGAACCAAAGATCTGTCTCCATTGAGTCACTCAGCCTGGCCAACCACGTCTATGCCCTGAGGAAGGCTGGGCTGAGGATGGACGGGGCCACCAGAGCGAAACCTAAGTTGGCTCATTACTTTATCACACTTGAATTCCACCAAGATTGCTGTGTCAGAAGAAACGGTGGGCCCTTGCACACTCCCAAGAACATATTAGTTAATGGTGCCACATACATAATGAACTTGTCCCAGGTTTACAACTGTTTGTGAGCCACTAGATTTACTGCAAATGGTTTTCAATGTCCACCATGATGCAGCCTGTCACCCCTGTATAGCGCCTGTCCACCTGGGTTGTAATTATTGGCTTGACTCTAGTATATGCATAGCACAAAAAGGGTTTATTAACAATTGTATTGCCCCCATGTCGACATGTGTTTCGACCATTCGGTCGTCATCAAGACAGGGCTGGTCTTACATATATACAATTACCATTAATTGTCATGGATATTGAGTAATGTTTTGTTCCAATGTAGGCATTGTGATTATTACCCATGACATGTTTCAAAATGAAATACATAAACAATATGAATTAACATACAATAAAGCAATGGCATAGTTGTCCATCCCAAACAAAATTGTTATGGCCAAGAACAGAAAATATGAGGTTGGTGAAGGACCGAATGGTCGAAACACGTGTCGACATGGGGGCAATACAATTGTGAATAAACCCTTTAATGTGCTATACAAATACTAGAGTCAAGCCAGTAATTACAACCCGGGTGGACAGGCGCTATACAGGGGTGACACGCTGCATCATGGTTTACAAGAGTAAGGTATGGGGGTACCAGAGCACATCCCTCAAAGCGACAGTCCAAGCATTTGACATAGCAACTGGCAAGCGCAGAGTGACGCAACAATCCCACATCACGTGCTGATTTTCAATGTATCTACATTCTGTTGTATCTGTATGCATTTTATGCGGCTGAATTTGTCAATATTCGTTTTAATATATTTTTGCACTGGAGTGACTTTGGGTGTTGGCGTTGAGGCCATTTACACATATCCACGTCCTATTTGTATAATGAACAGTTTGACTTTTAATTTAAATGTTTTGTGATTAGTTTGTACATGCATTAAAGTACTTACGAGGATTGAGAGGATAGCGCAGGGGCAACGTACACGCCTTAGTAGCAAGACGACAAAGAGCACCACAGGTGCGATCCCCGGGTCCGCGCTTAGAAACCTCTGGGTAATAACCTATCATAACATACCCTTCTTTGCTTTTTTAGTCGGGTACACGCCCAGCCCTGAGATTCAATCAATGTTGGGTTTCCCTTAACATTTTTTTTGTGGTGAGGGAGAAGCAGGTTGCCATAAATGCATTCAAACAACTGACTCCATCATGCACACATGTGCATCACTCCACATCCTTCCTTTTACGCTTTGTCCTTCAAATGTTTTTTCCCCTCAAATGCGGGGTTTAGGAATAAACCTTTACCGAAAAGATCCACCAGGGGGTGGAATTGTATTTGAAATTATTAAATGACTCTTGCGCATGCAATTGTAGAAATAAATAAGCATTGTTTGGGTGGGGCTTAGTAACATTACTGCAGTTGAAATTTCTCAAATTTACAACAATGCTCTGGAATGATTTCACGTGGGAGAAGCCTTTCCAGTTCTGTCTTAACCCTTGCATGTGAGAGGTACTTGCAGTTTCGCCATTCAATTATAAAAGCAGTACTTCAAAACCCATCCTGCGACCCAAAAACGCATTGGATTAACAACACACATCGAGGTACAACTCAGATCTCTGTTAGAACACAGGATTATTCGCAGACGTCTCAAGAAAGTACTTCTTGCAATATGCAAAACCATATGTTTCCGCCAGTTGCTTCAGCAATGCTGGGCCGGTGTGGGGTCCAGTATGAAGGATTTGATACCAGGTGGGACAGAAGATTTTTCCCAACCAGTTGTTTAAATAGGATGTTATAATAAATCGATAAATACGAGCCACTAAATCAGGGGTCAGCAACTTGTACCTCTCTGGATGTTTTGTACTAGGACTCCCATGACCCCTCACCATTGACTATGCTAGGGAAGAGGGGCGATGTAGTCCAAAACATCTGGAGAGCCAAAGATTGCAGAGCTCTGCAATAAACCATCCTTGTGGGCCAGGCCTTGATAAGGATATGAGCAGGACAGGCCCAGGATGGTCATTATGAGAATTTTGAGTCTTCAGCACGAGCTGACCTGTACCACTGGTTGGGCTGGTACCCTGGGATATTCTTTAAGCACTTAAGATATATTAAAAGATTGGAAATACCTGCCCGATTCATGTTATAACTAGGGCATATACAAGATTAATGAAGGGAGCAGTAACCACACGTAAGTATGGGTGAGGCTGACTTCTTCTCTTGAAATGTTAAGAGTCAATCCGAGAACACTGCACAAGAGGCCCAACGTGCAATTTCCTTCACCCAGAAACGAAATAGCTGGCTCTTCCAAAGTAACTACGCGCCTATACATCAGCAAATGTGGGCGTCACCATCCTTCTGGCAATATAGGTTACACTCCTATTAGAAGGTGAGCTAAAATATCCCAAAGGTCGATACCTACTAATACATGGAACAATTAAGTCACAGAAATGGTCCTTTTTTAATATATATGCTCCTACAGGGATACACCCTTCTTTGTAGAATTGTATACCAGATGCTCACCCTATCTTGCTCATATGACATGTTTGGGAGTGGATTTTAATGTAACACATTCCTCCTAGGTTGGTTAGATTCCCTCTGCCCTCCCCCCAGTAACCCACCCCCCACCCACATCGCTGCAAAAGACAGACCGCTCAACTGGTTGGGCAAAGTGGACCTTTGGCAAATGTTGAATCCTTCTCTAAAGGGCTGCACATTATTGATTTTTATTTTTTGCATTTATACAGCGCACACATGCCCTCAGGTATCAGGGCGCTACAATCCAGTTACATGGGGCCCACTGGCTGGGGAAGTTCTTAGTTCAAGATTAGACATTGGTAATTATAATATTCACGCCCACAAAAAATATATTCCAGACTCGATCTATGGTTCCATCAATGTATAGTACTATGCCGAAAAGGCAGTCGATAGAGTAAACTGGGAATTTCTGTTTGGAATTGTTGAAAATTTGGGAAATAAGGGGAATCCCCTTCAATGACTAGAATGATGTAGAGAAAAGGTTTCTTGACTTCCTCTACAGTGATGAAATGTTTGCTGACAATAGGCCATTAAGGTTTTGGGTGTCCGGGGGTCTTTTTCATGGGAAAGGGGGGGGGGCACTGTGACTGGTCCAGTGAAGTCATTACATCTCCCGGTAGTTGTTTCCTCCCATGTGATCCTCCCTGCTATAGCCGCCCGCAGGGTCAGGATCAGGTAGCAGCTGCCGTTCTGTGGCCAAATGGGAGGAGGTTCCCTCTGGGGAATCTGTGATGACTCCATTGGAATCATCACAGGCCAGAGTGGAGTTCTGGCAGGAAAGTGATATGCTGAATGAAGTAATTTGCTCACACATTCCTAAAAACAGGATCTGTGAGACATGTGCAGATTCAGCAGCACTACCAATCAGTGGCCAGTATAGAAAACTATGTGACCCTTTCCAAGCAGGAAGGTCATTTTGAGTAACAAAGTGGTGTGTATTCTCAGGGAAAGCTATTTAATGAAAGAAACTAATTAGAAACCAGCACTGGCAAAGCCAACAGTTTAGGATTTTTTTTGTAGGCATGGAGTAGACATTTTCCAGGAACTGCCATAATGGTACTACCTGGCCATGAGATGGCAAGAGCTGGCAAATAGTGTTAGTACATAGGTATGTCATGGCATTGCCTGGAACATGTCTTTCTGATGTCTATACGACACCAGAAACTGCTGGCTTTGCCAACGCTCATTTTAACAGGAATTCAGTCCAAGGAACATATACACAGGCACACATATTGCTTATAAATCAAGTGGCTAAAGTCACACTTGGTCAAAACATTTTAATTACATTAGGAGCTATTTTACACCTGCAACTAAACCATTACTTCTAGAACACTGGTTAAACATGATATTGGCACCCACTTAAAAGCACAGATCGTTGCCCGAGCAGCCTGTCTACCAACCCAGAGTGTCCCTTTATTTTAAAGTCTGCTTTCTCTGTGTTTTCCGTTACATTGATGTTCCTAAAATGTTTTTACTAGTGTTTTTTGTTTGTTTAAAGATCCTATTTTTGTAGAACCTTGGTTGGAAAGTTTTTTATTTTAATACGCCAGTACTATTTTCTGTGCTGCTTCTGTGCCAGCTGGCACCTCTGCTAAAGAGTGTAGCCTGCCCTCAGCCAGCCCCACCCCAAACAGTGAAGGAGAAATACCCGTCAGGCTGTGCCTGTTTCACCTTTATGGTTGGGATCACTGCTAATTTAGTAGTAGTGTGCAGCTGAGTGGGCGCTTTAGCCGCTATGCAAGGCAGTACTCCGGGAGGGCAGTAGTCAGGTCATCACATCCTCTTTATCCTCCCCTCTTGGAAAAGGAATGTCATCATTTGGCTTCTCATACCACCTGTTTGTGGATGGTGCATGTGGCAGAGGTTTCCAGCACTGGGTATGTCCAGGAACTTGCAGTTGCATCCTGCAATGGCCCCCGTTAGTCACTGATGTGGGTTTTGTAGGTCCAGGGCATGGTGGCCTAGGAGAACTGGATCAAAGAACTGGAAAAATCGGGAGGTGGAGGCTCTCAACAGGGACTAAAGTGGCTGTACAGATCTGTGTGGAAGACCAGTGCGGCTGCCCAGGTGGATTTTCGTCACCGACCCTGAACAATGCCAACTCCTTGAGCGAGGCACCTGGCATCAGCCTGGAACTAGAGTCTGGTATACATGGGACATACGCTTGGAAGATAGCACATAGCCTGCGTTATAACGAGCGGAGGGTCTGAGATATATAAGCAATCTCTAGACACCAGGCACAAATGAATGCTGAACCAGAAGGGAGACTACAGTGAGAGACCAGCAGGCCAGTCCTGAGTAAGTGAGCCAAGCAAAAGGGAAGTAGGCCTTGTAAGAAGATGCCCAATGAAAAGGAAGGTTCTTAGGGAATGTCAGTGAAGATGTTCGGATGGAGCAGGAAAACAGCAGACCCAGTTTGAAACAAGATTGTAAGAGAAAATGCATAGCGAAAGAAAACCTCAAACGGAAAAGAAGAAGAAAACATTAGGGGAAGGACAAATGCTCCCCTCTTCTCACTCAACTTATCACCCTACTTCGCTGCTCCACTCAATCTCCATGTTTCTCGAGTGAGTGTTTTATACACAGGTATTCACTTATTTTAATCAACATTCTTTTCTCTTTTCAGTCTTCAGCAATCTGACTTCTATCCTGTCCATTCTAAGGAGACAGCTTTACTATAGGTTTCTAATTACTTTAGCTCACTGTTGGCCATGCTAAGCACTCTTGGCTTCTTCCTTGCTCTCTCCTGCAGCTTTTGAGGCTGTTGATCGCTCCATTTCCTCTTCCATGCTTTCTTTAGGCTTCTCTGGGTCAGTCTTACTGATCGTACTTATGCTGGTTCTTGGTCTGGGCAATCTTCTTATGTACTTTCGCTTTACCTTGAGGCTCTGTTCTCGGTCCTCTCCTTTTTCTTTTCTTTACACTATTTCCCTTTAACCTATTATTTCCTCTTTCCATCTTTCCGCTTGTCTTACTGCAATTCATTCTCCAGTGTCGGATAATGTTTTCCTTTGTATCCTATCCAAACCCGCCTCTCTCTAATTCGTCTTATAATCTAGGTGTAGTCTTTGAATATTCGCTCTCCTTTGCAATCAGGGTTATTGACATAGGAATTGGAGTACAAATTCCATCAGAACATATGGAATAATTGCCCCTATATCTGGACTAGCATTGAGGGGAATCCAAGTATTGGGGGGATTGGGGGGTGTGTTGATGCTGACTATCAAGGAGAGATAAAAGTGATTCGAATCAATAGTGGAGGAAACATGCTACTATCCATCATGGTGATAGGGTGGCGCAATTGATCATTGTACCTGTAAAATTGTCTAAGGTGAGGAAAGCAGAGCCACCCATGGTGATAACTACACGTGGGGGCAAAGTTTTGGCTCATCAGACAGAATGATTCCGGGAGCGAAAGTTTGGGTTGAGAAACCCAGTGGTCCACCGGTTCCGGCAGATGTAATTGCAGCAGGAGCGGACCAGGTTGTTCTTGTGATGGAACCAGGGTAAAGGAAATAGCCATGTCCCTGCTGACAAATGAAATGTGAGTGATGTACTCCACTGATATCATGTTTTTCTCAAATTCTTTTTTCCAGATCCTGGAGGGGTGTTTGCGCTTGCGGATTTGTGTGAAGTCTTTTTCGGGGATCTGGATGACGATTGACGGCTTTGATGTTACCATGCTGCCTGCTGCTGGTTCCACTGCATTGTATCGTGGCTCCTGGAGGAAACGTCATGGGCATAGGCATGGCCATGTTTTGCCCCCTTCCACAGCTTCCGTGTCTTTAATGTGGCATGGGTATGCTCCAATTGTCGAACAATCTGAACATGTATGGGTCTTTTTGGCCCATCGTATGCCGAACATTTCACATTACTTCTTGGCTGATGTTCATGATGCTGCAAATTTGATTTCAACGTGACTTGTGTCTGTGCCTATGCCTCCCCTGTGCCCTGTGTTACGCCACGTTTTCAGAGTACTGAATAATGATTCTCTCATGTCAGAGGCTCTTTTTCTGTCTATGAGCACTGCAGATTTTGTGCAGACACAGATCGCAAATGGAGAAATATGACCCGTATTGTCACCTACAATATCACTCCTGCTGAAGTTTGTTGCCTAATGACTTGTGATCCATAGCACATTGGCAAATGTCAACAATTGTAATTGACTAATAATGCTCGAAGTGGCACTGACTTTGAAAAGCGTTTATGTACCCGATCTATGTCTGTTTGTACTGATGTGTCTGATGACACATTCTGTAATTTTACTGTCTTAGCGGCCAGTCATATTCGCCATGTTAAGCTTCCTACTGGTTGGCAATTTTTCTGCAGTAATATTACCTACTCCTATATTCCTGCTAACATTTCTGGTGGCCCTTGTGCTTTGACACGCCTTAGCTTAAGGATGTTTCCTTTGCAGCCTGCTATTCGTACGCTTGCTGTTCATCATTTTGGCCTGTCTCCTGACTGTGATTCTAATGTTCGTTTGTTGTCTGAAGCTGAGGTGTTAGCACTTGCAATTTCCTTGGTGGGGGGTTTTGGTTTAGATGCTGGGGGCTATAAATTCTTAATTAGGTTGGCTTGTGTGGTAGTAAAAGGACTTAATGAGACCTCTCAAGCTTTGACTGAGCTGCTGTTAGACAACAGAAATTTTAGAAAAGCTATTTTGCCGAAAAGGGCTGCTATTGATTATTTGTTTTTGAAGCACAATTTGGGTTGCAGTGCTGTCGGAGAGATGTGTTGTTTTGATTTGGATGATCGTTCCCATTCTATTGAGAAGCACATTGGAGGTTTAAAAGACCCGATTTCTCAAGTCACTAAGGATCAGGGCGGGAGCTGGTTGGATCAGGTGTTTTCATGGATTCCGGGGCTATCGCATTATATTTTTGTTTGGGTTTTTATTGTGCTTTTTGTTTTAATTGTTTGTTGTTGCATTTCTTGCATCCCGAATTTGATGGGGATGTTTCGTCGGTTTCAGAAACTGCCTTTTCGTTCATTGGGATATGGCAGTTGATTATCGAAAGGGTGGAGTGTAATGTGTGTGCGAAAATGAGCTAAAACATGCCATTTTGGACATTCACTTCCAAACCGCAATGAAAGTCTACATTTCTTTGAGCTCAGAAGGCAGACATGAATTCTTCAATGGTTGCAAGATTATATTAGGAAACAGATGAGCTCACTATGAAGCATAGTTGTATTGTTCACTCAAGGACGAGCCGAGAAAGGAGTTGAAGATGTGCTGGTGCATTGATAAGGGGTGCTGGGAACAAGCGTGCAGGAGATTAACTGGATTTTTCCATTAATGACTGGATGTTTCCGCTCTTTGCTTCCAATGCTTGCTGTCTGTCCTTTGGCCGGGGACGGTTGGCAACCTAGGTAGGCATGGATTTTTCCCCCGTAAGAGGAGAGGTATCCTGATGGTAGAAAGAGAATTGGAACCCCAGATGATGAAGTCTCACTGAGAGGGAGGATGCTCCTCACCAGACCCCATTAACATGTGCGAGCGCTCTGCCTACCTGCCTCGGGACTGGGTAGTGTCGTAGTGGCCGAGATGAAGTTTTCTCCTTCACCTGCACTAACGGTGATGTAGACCTTGTTTGTAGCTATCCTTGTCTGTGTGTCTATGTATAACCAATTGCATTTATTCCACTAGTTATCAGTATGCTTATTAAGCGTGAATAAGGGGCCTGTAAAGAGCCAATAATATTCCAGTTGTGAGTCTAGGTGTGTATTATTGCCTAAGTCTAAGAACGTTTGGTCCGTGTAATAAGGGTTGTGGGGTCATTACACGTGATGGAAAAGCAAAACAAGGTCCTCGACCTCTTTTTCTCTTTGTCATTCATCACTAAAAGAACATCTTTTCTCACTTTCTACTTCTTAGATTTGGATTGGTTTTGCTTGCTCTTCCATTAATTTGTGCAGAACTACTCCTCTTTTGAATGCCTTGTCTGCCGACTCTCTCTCTCTCCTAGCCATTCCCTTACCGTGGCTATCATCTATCGGCCACCTGGTCAAATTTCCTCCTTCCTCTCTGAATGGGCTGACCTCTCCTCCTCACTCCTGTCCTCAACCACCCAACTCCTCTTTCTCGGTGACTTCAACATCCACCTCGATGCCTCCTGTCCCCCCACTGGTCTCTTTCGCGAACTCTGCAACTCTCTCTCACTCTCTATTCTCCCATCTGGGCCTACTCACTCTGCAGGGCACACTCTTGATGCTCTGATCTCTTCTGACCTTCCCCTCTCCCTCCCTCTCTCCACTCCTCTCTCCTGGAGCGATCACTTTCTCCTATCCTCCCACCTCTCCCTCCCTTCCCCACAGGCAAAGCCACCCTCTTCACTGCCACCCACCTTCTCGGTCATCCGACCCATGAAGCGCGTGTCAGTTGAGGCTTTCGCTGCTACCTTCTCGCCCCCTCCTCCCCCCTCGGCTGACTCCCACCCTGACACAGCCCTCTCCATGCTCTATTCCTCTATATCTGATACTCTCGATATCCTTGCCCCCGTCATGAGAATCCGCCTGAAGCCCAAAGCCAAATGTAACTCCTGGTATGACTCGGATCTCGTCACCCTAAAACGCAAGTGCAGGGTGGCAGAGAGGAAATGGCATGCTTCATGTTCATCCTCTGACAAACTGGCCTGTGGCCTGCTCCAAAGGCAATACCGGCTCTCCGTTCTCACCAAGAAGAGAGCCCTTATCCAAGCCCGCATCTCTGAGGCATCTAACAACTCGGCCGAACTCTTTAAAATCTGCAAGGAGCTGGCCAACCCTGCTGCAGTCTCTACCTCTCCTGTCCCCTCCCAGGCCCTCTGCACTGCACTGGCCTCGCACTTCATCTCAAAAACTCAGGACATCCTGTCCTCGCTCTCCTCCTCTCTCCCCCCTCCCTCTCTTCCCGGCTCTTCCTCTTGCTCTCTTGCAGCCGCCCCTCCGCCCTCCTTCTCTGCTTTTCCACCTTTTTCTGCTGATGAGGTTTCCAGACAAGTCCGATCTATGAAAGCCTCGTCTAAACAGGTTCACCCCTGTTCCTCCAAAACCATCAAGAACCACATCGACTCCCTGGCTCCTGCCCTGGCTGACTTTTGCAACCACTCATTCGCCTCTGGAGTCTTCCCATCCCCCCTCAAGCACTCCCTTGTGCACCCCCTCCTCAAGAAACCCTCTTCCGACCCCTCCTGCCCGGCCAATTATCGCCCAATCTCCATTACTCCCTTCCTGGGTAAGCTCCTGGAGAAACTGGCCATTTCCCAGCTTAACCTCCATGCTGAATCTGTTGGTAATCTTCATGACCATCAATCCGGCTTCAGAGCGGCCAGAAGCACGGAAACTGCTCTCCTGAACATCCGTGAGGACCTGCTCCTGAACCTCGATTCCAACACTCCCTGTGTTCTCATTCTGCTCGATCTCTCCTCTGCCTTTGACACTGTCAACCATGCCATCCTGCTCAACTGTCTCCGTGATAACCTGGGTATCACTGGTCAGGCTCTGGCATGGCTGACTTCTTTCCTTTCCGGTCGACCCTCCCAGGTCCAAATGGGCTCCTTCCTCTCTGACATCTTTTTCTCCACCTGTGGTGTCCCCCAGGGTTCCAACCTCTCTCCCTGGCTTTTCAACCAGTATCTGGCACTCCTTGCCCACCGCATCGCCGCTCTCTGCCCCTACTTCCAGTGCTATGCCGACGATACCCAGCTCATTTTCAGGCTACCCTCGGCCTCCTCCTCTCCTTCCCTCATCTCCGACTGTCTGTCTGCTATCCAGGAATGGTGTGCCGCCAATGACCTCTGCCTGAACGCCAGTAAGACTGAGATTCTACTCATCGGTACACCCACTCCCTCCTTCCCTGCAGCTCTCTGGCCGGCCTCCCTTGGCCCCCTTCCTGCCCCTACCTGCAAGGCTAAAAACCTCGGGGTCATCTTCGACTCCACACTCTCCTTCTCTCCTCATATATCTGACGTCTCTAAGAAGTCACACTACCAGCTGCACCTCCTCAGAGGTATTCTTCCCTTCCTCTCCTTCCCCCAGAAGCTCACTGTCTCCCGAGCCCTGGTTCTCTCAAGGCTGGACTACTGCAACAGCCTCTATCTTAATCTGCATGCCTCCACTCTCCGCCCTCTGCAACTTATCCAGAACAGAACTGCGAGACTTATCCTTGGCCTCAAGCCCAGGGACCGTAACTCTCCAGGACTGAAATCCCTTCACTGGCTCCCAGTGGCTGCGAGGATTAAGTTCAAAACCCTCTGCATTGTCCACAAGGCCTTCTGGGGCCAGGGACCTAAATACCTTCAACTCTCTCTTCCTAAATATCTTCCTTCACGAGCCCTTCGCTCATCCGTCTCCAACTCCCTCATGGTCAGCCGCTTCTCGAAGCAACGAGCTGGGGGTAGATCTCTCTCCGCAGCAGGGGCCTCCCTCTGGAACAGCCTTCCTGCCTCCCTGAAACTTGAGGAGAACCATCTCCGGTTCCGGAAGCACCTCAAAACCTTCCTCTTCGCTTCTGCCTTCTCTCTCCCTCTCCCCTGCTAAACCTGCTTAACCCCCCACTGAATTCAGCACTAAACCTGCATCTGGGCCACTCTCAGCAACCTCGGTCCAGGGCCCAGCCACTCTCCACTTGCACTGCCTCCCTGGCTCCCCGTGCACTGTGGGACTGTCACTGTACCCTACAGCCCCCTTCCCAGCACTTGCTCTGCACTTACCTCGCACTTGCCACCAGCTGGCCCTTTTTATTTATTATTTATTCATTATTATTTCTTACGCTACTTACCTTGTACTGCACTTTCCCCCCCACCTCCTCCCCCTGCACTTCCTCCTTTTCCCCTTACCTCTGCACTTGCGCGATCTGAATGACACCTGGCCTAGTAGGATCGTTTGTCTGTCTTCCCCTTGTTTCCCTCCCTCCCTGCCTCGTCGCGCCTTGAAACACTTGTGTATAGGCGCGTTACAAATACCATATCATATCATATCATATCATATCATGTTATGTTCAGCTCTTTCATGAAAGCACCAGATTCAAGCCCCAGTCCCTCACTTTGTATCCAGGGATAATTACAGAACTCTGAAGTCATTTGGTCCATGAACTCTTCTCAGTCACACCATCTGACTGTTTTTTAGCACTCAGCACGTGTTGCATGGAGAAAACACATAAAAGGTGGCTTTTTAGCCCATTATCTGACCAAACTGAATCCAGGCAGTCAGCATGTAATGCTGCACCTCCAGCAACCCTTACTTCCAATATCACTGATCTGTCCTACTGACCCTTTTTATTGGACCATGCCACCTGACCCCCACAGGATTGTTAATCGATTCATAAGTTTCAGGGAACTACAAAGCTCTCTGCTGTCTTTGATCTGTGAGCTGGGCCTTACACAGATCCTCTCACTGAGGGCCCTGGGCACCATCTTGGATCTAGATGGCCCTGTTGTGTTAGCCATCAGCCGGCATTGCTTGGAGGGTCTTCTCATACACATTGGGTAAGTACACATTCCTCCATTCCATCCTGGGCTTCGTGAGCGAGGGCTTGAGAGCGGGAACACAAATGACACATGCTTCGTTCTTCTGCTTTTAAAACCATGTTTCATTGTTCCAGACCTGAGCTCTGTGGATGCCTGCGCTGCTGTGGATCCAAGTTTGCAAAGGCTTAGGCACTCCGTCTTTGTGAAGCACTACAGTGGCTGAGCTGGGTCGAAATTATGCGACATTTCTCTTCTTCGAAGTTGCTCACATTCTCGCTCCTATTTTTTGGGGGGATCCCGGGTCGCAGGTTTAAGCAGAGTCTTGGCTTTTCCTGAAATTCCTCAGGATGCGGGAAGGTCAACTTCCAGCCTAATAGAAGGTGTTTCTGGGCTTTGGAAGGGTTTGTATATCTTGCAGAAGTCAGTGGACCATCTTGACCTCGTGTATTTTCTCAGAACGTAGCACTCCAAGGTGTCGGCATCTCTTCTTATGAGAACCCGCCTTCGAGCCATAGTTTTTTATATATATATATATATATGTGTATATATACTTCTCAGGAAGCCTTTTTCTGCGTACTCAGACACACTATTCGGGGTTGTCCAGGAGCTGTCAATATCAAAGGAAGAAGTAACATATTCAAGTCTGGTGATGCACTGAAGGGCTTCGGGGATCCTCTGTGTACCCCCTGCATGTCCTACAACACAGAATGGCTGGTAGTACACGGCCCCAAATTCACCATATTCCCATCCTCCAGTCTGTGGCACGTGACTTCGTCACATTCGTTAACATAATGAAAATCACCACCTTCCAACCTAGTCCTCCATTAACACTTGTATCACAACCCTTTTACACAGTTGCCTCAACTATTACACTAGCCCACCCTCAACTTTGTTCCTTGCAATATGTACATTCCCGGCTACTCCCCCTACTGTTCTCACTGACGATGCTGGCTGGATCTCCATGCAACAGATATATATTCAAATTTTTCTCCTGGTCTTGACATGTAGCCTTGGCGTAGCCTCTTCCCTCACTAATCTACACCTGCTGTGCCCCGGTTCCCACACTATGCTACTAGTCGTCACCGAATCTCTCTGTCCCCCATCCCCTCTGTGCCTCCTTCCACGTCCGCTCTTTGCCCTCTGTTATTGCAACGCTCCCCTGTTGCCCTTCAAATCTATTTCCTCTCCCGTGAACATCCCCACCCACTACATAAGCCCCGCTCCAGGGGAGCCCCCTGCTGTACGCACTTTAACTGTATATACTGGCACGTCGTTTTTATGCACTTTACCCAGTTCATGTCATTGTTACAATCACCTTTGAACATATGGACCAAAACTTTCTCATAGCACTGTCTCTTTGTGAAGCCCCCTCAGGGGTCTGTTTCGTAGCACTCACCTATTAGTACAATTAGAAAATACAAATACTTTAGAAGGGAAAGGAGGACTTGTTCTAATGAACACAGTTCTATCCTGTAACTTTCTTTCCTTGCATTACCTCTTCCCGTGCAATTCACGGTTCTATATACAACATTCCTCTAGAAAATTCCAGAAGATGCAAATGACGAGTGGAGTATTACCTGAGGCGTGGCGCGGGTTGTCTTCCCAATGAAGCCTGAATGCATCACCTTAACATCATCATCATACAGGTGTTTTCTTTCATTTCTACACATTGGGGAGGAGTTCAACAAGGGCGCCCTGGCCACTGCTCCCTCTACTAATTGAAGACCCACGTGGTTCTCAGCAAAGGCTGCAGCCTCAAGTTCTATGGGAGGCCAGCTAGTGGGATGTTATGAAGTTGTAGGCTCCTTGCGCAAAGCGAGGCCATATAGGAAAGACAAAGAGTCAGAAGCGACCCCTGTTCAAAGGCGTATTTGGGGTAGGTGCGAGGTGCAGCAAGCTAGGTTTCACAACTACTAGCCAGAAGGTCACAAAACAAGAGAAACTGAGTTCAAATAACTTTTACTTTAATTTGTATACTGACAAACATGAAAAAGGTGCAGGCCTATAATATAACATGATGCCTTAAAAAGACACATGAGCCCAGAGGGCTGGAGAAAAAATATGTTTTAGCTATACATTATAGTGAAGGTTACTAGCATAGGTATTTGTGCAAATTCATGTACTACTTATTGATAGTAGTACGCCATTGTTGTCGACACATTAGGTGATCAGTGTTTCTGGTTCGGAATACTATTGACGCTCAGGAGTTGCTCTGTTGTAGCAAGGTGGCTGAAGGGACCGAACTGTCATCAGGACGAGGTTGGTAGGAGAACAGGTAGTGTAAAATACCTATAAAAATAGATGACATGATGTGTGTCAGGGGTGAGTGACCAAGAGGAATGAAGTATATTAAAAAGAGGCTGCAGGTCAGAGACCTACCTTGATACTGTCGTCTTATGAACTTAAATGAATGAACGTCAGCCGCTTGTGGTTCTGGCGAGGTTAGTTGGATCCTATTGGATAGTGGATCTAGGAAGAGAGTAACAAAAGTTACCTTGTTGTCTGATATGTATGCATCTTACAGCAGTCAGGTGATTAATATAGGAAACACATACCTGGCACTTTGCTGTTGGACCAGGCAAAGCAGGGCTAAATTGAAGCTGTTACAATGAATTAGTTTTTAAATAATTTTATTAATTTTTCAACACAACCAACAATACAAACCAAACACGCAGTGCAATCCACAACTATTACATTAACATCAATTGGTCTTTGCTCACTGCCCCCCTGATCCCACCCCCCTTTTCGAGCCTGTTTGACCTTCACTCTCACTATCTACTACACGCGGCAGGGCGTCATTTTCATCAGATTCCTCTGGATCTAATATTGTTCCAAATAGTCCAGATATCAATGTTTTCCATGCCATCAGGGTACCCACTTCTTCCTCCCAAGACATGCTACTTGCCCCTTGCCATACCACCGTTTCAGCCTCCGCCCATTTCTGTAATTCCTTCCACCACACCTCCGCCCGTGGCTTATGACACTTTTTCCATCCCATAGCTATCCTTCGCTTTGCTAGCACGTACGCCAAGTCTTTTAGTTTCCCAACATGCTTCAGTTTTCGTGCCCTAGGGAACCCTCCCAACAGGCAGGCCCAGGCCGTGTCTATGGCTAGCGTGACCCCTTTCTCTGCTAGCTTTTGTGCCACTTCTCTCCAGAAACCCTCGATTACTGGGCATGACCAAAACATGTGTGTCATATCAGCATTTTCCTCATCACACTTAGGGCAGGCCTGTCTCCCAGCATTTCTGAACTTAGATATCCTCAGCGGGGTCATATACGCTCTATGCGTTACGTACAGCTGTATTTGCTGCAGTCTGGCATTCCTAGATACCTTCTTGTGGTATCCCAGGGCCCGTTCCCACATCCCATCCTCCATTTGGGCTCCCACCTCTGCTGCCCAATCCAATCTCAAATGTGTCAATTCCTTTCCAACCTTAGTCATTACCATCTCATACAATCTAGAGATCTCATGCCCCCTTCAGCTGTGTCATATATCATCCCCATAATGGCGTCTGGTTCCTCCGCCAATACTGTCTCAGGCCACGTTATCCGAATCTTCCGCACCAACCTGTGATACGTAACATACTGGCCCCCATGTAATCCCGCCTCCTCCCCAAGTCCTTCAAAATCCCTGATGGTCCCCTCCTGTCATATATCTCCCAACGTTACCAGCCCAGCCGACTCCCAGTAGGTTCTGATAATCACCCTCAGTTGCTTATCCCCTCCCGCCAAAGCAACCAGCTGTACCTGCGGGGAACAGGGGAGCGGGTCCCCCATCATCATACATACACGACGCCACATTTTCCACCCCAGCCTCATCATCCCCGGGCGCTCCTTCATTTCTGACTCAGGCAACCAGACAATTTCCTTCAGGTAAAACGGGGTACAGTCCTGTCCAAACAATCTAAATTCAGGGGTCGCTTCATCAGAGAGCCATTTGGCCACATATTGTAATTGGCTCGCTATATAATAGACCTCAAAATTCAGTAGTTTAATACCCCCTTTCTCGTGAAAATTCTGCAACTTCCATAGCGCTACTCTATTCCGGGTACCATGCCACAGGAAGTCTCTACACATACCATTCAGTTGAACAAAAAACCCCTTGGGAATCATGTGTGGAATATTACTAAAATAATGTAGGAGCCTAGGCAGAACCACCATCTTAAGCATCGCTCCCCGTCCCATCATCGCTAAGGGCAACTTCTCCCAAAACCTCATACATTTGCGGATTTTTCCAATGGCCATCTCGGTTTTACGCCTATGTTCCTCTTCCGCCGTATGGTACACATCTATTCCAAGGTATTCGAAGGAGCCCACAGTCCATGGCACCAGTAACACCGGCAATCTTTCTACAGAGGTTCCCTTGTAACTGCCCAACGGGAAAATGCTAGATTTGTGGGGATTTACCGCTATACCGGACAGCCTTACATACCTTTCCATCACCTCCAGAATATACTGAAGATTTTCCTCCGGTTATCTCAAGTATAATAACAAATCATCCGCATATAGGGATATCAGGTGCCGTTCCCCTCCTACCTCAATACCTATCGTGTCGTATTGCTGCCTTAGGTATAGTGCCAGGGGCTCCAGATCCAGAATGTACAACATCGGGGACTAGGGGCACCTCTGTCTAGTGCCCCTGCTAAGTTGCCATCTCTCAGATATCACTGTTCCTGTTCGAACCCTGTCTAGCGGCGCACTATACAGCATCTGCGCCTACCTGATGTACCCCGGCCCCATTCCATACTCTCCCAAAGTCGCCAGCAGCCACGGCCATCTAACCGAGTCGAAAGAGCTTTTACTGCGTCTAAAGACACAATTGCCATTTCTCCTTCATTGTCACAGCCCCATTCGATCACCCGATGGAGTCACCTGTGGTTGTGAGTTATGTTCCTGTCCGGGACATAGCCCGTTTGGTCTGGATGTATTAACTTGCTAATTACTTTCCGCAGTCTATTCGCCAGGACAGCCGTCAATATCTTGCCGTCCTGGTTCAGCATCGACAACGGCCTGTATGATCCACAGCTATGTCCAGGTTTATTAGGTTTTGGGAGCGGTATTATGATCGCTTCTCTGAGCGACTCTGGCAACCATCCCACTTCAAACGCCTCATTCAGCATTTCCAACATTGGGGGGAGTACTTCTGCCCTATATGCTTTATAAAATTCACTAGGGAATCCATCTGCTCCCGGGGTCTTACTAGTAGGCAGCTGCCTAACAACCTCCTCCAACTCCTCTAAAGTAATTGGTGCATCTAGTTCTTCTCTTTCTTCTGCACTGATCTTGGGCAATCCTATATCCTGCAGGCTTTCCAGTATCTCATCCCGGCTGCCTCCTCCTCTGTCCTCATATAGTTCCCTATAATAATCCGCAAATTCCCTATTGACTCCCTCTTGGGTGTCCACTACCTCACCATCTTCTCTGGTTATTGTCCTAATCGGGGGCCTAGGGGTTTCACTCTTGTATAACCACGCCAAGAGACGGCCCGTTTTATCCCCACCCGCATGTTGTCTCTCGACGTACTTTTTGTAATTAAGGTTGCAGAGCCTTTCCCAGTGTTCCGCACACTGCTGCTGTAGTTTGAGCACCAGCTCGGTGTCTACGCTTCCACTTTTTAGTACTCTTTCTAATTCCTCTTCCACTCTTTGTAAACCAGCCAGGACCCCCCCCTGCAGACCTTTCGATTTAGCGATGGCCACACCCCGCATCACCACTTTAAAGGCCTCCCACAGTATCCCAGCTGAGTCAACACTGCCTGTATTCACCTCAAAGTAGTTAATGATCTCATCTCTTATATCCTCTCTAAAAACTGGATCTTTGAGCGCCTCCGCACGGAGACGCCATGTCGGAATCCGCGCCCTACGGCGGCAATATTACCACCCCAGAACCAGGGGCGAGTGATCCGACAGGACCCTCGCTTTATATTCTATGTGAATGATCTCTATCACTACATCTGGCGTGGCAAAAACATAATCAAGTCTAGTATACAACTGCTGCGGGGCTGAGTAATGTGAATATTGCCTCTCATTAGGATGCTTTGTTCTCCACACATCTACCAATTCAAAGTCATCTAGCAACGTCTGCAATGCCCTAGCTGCCGGGGCGGGCCTGACCATCTTGTTATCCGATCTGTCTACTTTGGGGTTCAGCACACAATTAAAATCCCCTCCCCAGATCACTGCGCTGCCCACACACAAACCTAGGTTGGTGCACATAGTCCGGAAGTACGCCGCTGTGTTTTGATTGGGGGCGTACGTGTTTACAATGCACACCTCTTTATTCTCCACCAACCCTCTCACTATGACTAAACGCCCCTCAGTTTCCACTATTTCCTGTATTAGCTGGAACGGGACATGTGGCGCCACCCAGACCAGTACTCCCCTAGCATAGGCTGAATATGAAGACCCCACTATAGTACCTTTCCATTTACTCCTCACCAACTCCAACTTTTCCCGTGTCAGATGCGTCTCTTGTAACAATGCAATATCTATCTTTTGTCTTTTCAAATACAGCATGACCTTATTCCTTTTTAAATAACTGTTAAGTCCCCTGAGATTCCACGTCACTATTCTAAGATCCCCCATAGCTTGTCAGTACCCATCTCCCTCCCTCCCAGCCACTCCCATCCGCCTGCGCAATACAGATACAATTCTAGGGCTATTCTATATAGGCTCGTGTTTAAACTCAAACTCCCCAAAACTATATACACATCAAACTCCCCACCTCCCTCCCCTCACCCCACCCGTCCCTTCCCCAACAACTCCCTCCCCAACTGTTGCCCAGCTCCATCCCTGGATCTCAGTCACCCCCACATCTAGCCCTGCCTAGTACGCTCATACCTCAGTAGGGTGAAGTCGCCCTAATGGCCACTTAACTATTAATACTAAATGGGGGTGTGAGGACTAGCCCTACGAGGCTCCTTAATAAAGCAACAGTCACAGTGCACAATACATTATCTATTCTAATTTGGTCCCATCTACTAACAGGCCACGTCATTGACTATAGTCAAGTCCCATAGTCTTACGCCGCACCATCTTCCAGTGCTCCCATTACTCATTACTTATCTCTTCCTCCTCCTTCTCTCGTCTGAATGTCGGCCTCCTGGGGGCATCCCTGCATATCAAGCCACCCCATGGCATCCTCCGGAGTGTCAAAAAACAAGGTCCTGTTCTTATGAAAAACGTTCAATTTCGCCAGGTAAAGTAGCATGTACTTATGGCCCGCTTCCCTCAGTCTCCTCTTAACAGCCCCGAAGTTCATTCGGCTTCGCTGCACCATCAGGGTATAGTCCGGGTAAGCTGTTATGTTTGCCTCCCCTCGCTTGATTGTTCCACCTTTGCGGAAGTGTTCCAGTATCCTTTCCCGGTCCCAATAGTTAAGGATCTTGGCGATAACCGGCCTATGCGGATTGCCTGGCAGCGACTTCCTCGTTGGAGCCCTATGCGCTCATTCCACAGCAAATCCTTGAGACAGAACTCCTCCAGGTATCTCCTGTAGCAACATGTTTTCGACAAACTCCGTGGGGTTGTGGCCCTCCTTTCCCTCCGGCAAGCCCACAATGCGGATGTTGTTCCTTCGGGCGCGTCCTTCCGCTTCCTCCGCCCTATTCTCCAGGTTGCCCACTCTTTGTACCAGGGCATGCAGTTCCGACTTGTGTGAGGCGCAGTCCGCTGTGTTAGAACTCCCTTCCTTCTCAAGGTTCTCTGTGCGCTCCGACAGGGACCTTACATCTTGTCGGAGTAGATTCATCTCCTCCTGCACTTCACCGACCTTAAGGTCCAACGCTGTTTTCAGTTCAGACACAACGATTTCGAGCTTGGCCTCCCAGGCCGCTTTCAAGTCTGCTTTCAAGTCTGCAATCACAGCCAGGACCTCCTGATTTGTACCCGCGGCGGCCATGCCACCTGCGGGGGGCTTGTCTTTGCTCCTGGCACTTTCCGGGCCCCGCGGTGTCCTGGCGAATTCGTCCAGCGTAGGTTGCTTCACTTTTTGTCTTAGTGGCTTATTAGACATGACGCAGCAGCCCTATGTTGTGGGGCTGCCCACCTCTTATGCTCCACAAGTAGGGGGTGGGCGCACACCCAGTCCCAATATCCAAAGCCTTACACAAGCATGGGGGCATCAGTACCTCAAAAGCTCAACCAGCCTCCTCCTTGGCATGCCTTAGTCAGTCTGCAGCGATCTTATGTAACACAAGCTCCAGCGGGGCCCTCGTTTCAAGTTGTGCCACGGGTTATGCCCTCTGCACCTCTTATGTGCACGGGGTGATTCTGCTCGTGTGCCCGCCTCCTATAGTGCAGTGTCCAGGGGTTCCAGCTCCTTGTGATGGACTCCCACATGTCCCTCTGCTGGACGTTGGGCCAGGGACCTGATTCTGGCGTCAGGCGCCCAGTGTTACTAGTCCTGGCGCTGCCCTGCCCGCATCAATGGACTGTGGCCATTTAATGTCCCCAGCGCTTATGTCCCATAACAGCCTCTAACAATACTGTTCTCTCCGAGGCCATTCCTCTCCGCCGTAGATGTTGCAGTGATTCACATCCACTGCTTATATTCCATTGCCCCCGCTGCTCTTGAGCCTTTTATCTTCCAGCCCGTAGTGTGTTCGTACAAAACTGCCCCAGAGAGCGCTTCCCTGCTCAGGTACTGGGCATCTCAATCTCTACTTGCAGTCTGCCCAAGTTTGCAGCGAAACCAAGGTGCTGCTACTCCATATTAACAGTTCTTTGGCGCTACCAAAGGCTCCCCGCTTGGTGCCCGCCACCAATTACGTATACCCAAGCACCCCTCCAGTGGCTGCAATGCACCCGGGCCTCCTACTGGTGTTTGCAGTGACACCTGCCAAATCCTTTCTAACAACAGCTGGGTGCCCTCCGTGCACCCCACGCTTCCGTGGACTCTGTCTCTTTTCCTGCGGCTCCTCGCACCCCAGTCATCGCCAAAGACCCTTCCCGTCCAGTCCTCGTGGGGGATCAAGCTCTTGTCTGAGTGCATGCATTGTGCACTGCGCTGCAGTCTGTGTTAGCTTGTGTGTAGTCTCTCCCTCCTGCCCTCCTCCAATGCACTATGTTGTCGAGTCTGGGAGTGCCCATTTGCAGCCTTACTACACAGCGTCTCTCACTGCATGACTTCCAGTGTCATTTTTTGTTTGCTGTCCGGTGTTGTGTTTTTGGCAGGTATCCCTACAGTTCGGGTCCGCTCGTGCGAATACCTTGTCAGTTTCACTGCCAGCTGATGTAGATATTCCCCATTCAGGGCTCCAGCGCTTGTGTATTAGAGGTGAGCCTTTCTTTGCCTGACTAGGCTATGCTGTTTTCCACAGGGCCCTCTGCCTGTTGCCTTTGTCCACTTATGGACCGTGCCCCTGTGCCTTCGTTCACGGCTCCAGCAGACTCCTGCCTCTTCTCCCAGCGCTGCTGGTGCTTTCCTTCTTCACACACGTGGGCTCTCTCCTTAGTCTTTCTCTCTTCGGCACCACTTCAGCCCGTCTCCTGCCTCGCCAGAACCGATCCGCTCTCCAGCAGTCTCTTGGGCAATGTGGGTCTCCTTCTGTCATGTCCTAGTGTCACCTTTGCTCGGGTCTCCAGAGCCCTGCAATGTTCTTGCGTTTCTGAGATGTGCATGCTCCCTCGCAGCGTTCTTCCGACCCTGCTTGTTCGCTGCGGTAATCAGGCAGCCCTTTGTTCTCCAGCGCCGGCCATCTTGATTCACTTTCCTTCCCACTGGGTACAAGCTTGCAGTGACTCATTACTGTCTATATGTCCATATTAGAACTCCAGCTTTCTACCGGGTGTGCTCCGTCATTTCACACATCAGGCCTTTCTCATCTGTGAACGAACGCTCATTGATCATGCAGTTTCAACTCAGGATCATGTTGGATCGACAGGAGCCCTCTAGGAAACCCGTCCTACTTCATGGCCTCTCAGCCACGCCCCCGTCACAATGTAATTAGTCATTAGATTGTGAATGTCAAGCGGGGTCGCCTAAAAATAAGGAGAATATGAGTACATCTCTTAGTGATGTACACTGCTGTAACTGACATATATGATAATATCATAGTTAGTAGTGGTGGTGACTGTGTCCTAGAGGGTCGACTGACGAAAATATCCAAAGTAGCATCACTAATGTGGTTGTTGCCATATAGTGTGAGACATAAGGAAGTGTCACGTTAATTGACCATATGTGCTGGAGACATGGGTATTTTTCTTTTATCTTTACACATGGCGTTAAAAAGATCTGTGTCTGAGTGATGTTAGATGACACTATGGGACCTTATGGCCTCTAAAAAGACAACAAAAATTGGTTCGAGAATTGATGATACACACCGCATCGGAGGTGCTTAATGTGGCGCATGCATTGATATAGCGTGTGCGTAGCGACACGGAAATCCATTGCGATCGGAAGATCAGTGGAGAATGGGCTTGTAGGAGTATGTGAAGTGCTCTCAGTGAACATCTTACCTCGTCTATGGGGCTGGCGATGCGGTGGTTTACTGCCAGGCAGCGCAGAATTTGATCGAGGAACAGCTTTCTTCAACTCAGTAAATGGCGAGCTGTAGCTCCGTCTGTTGCCTGGTAGTGGGAAAGCTATGCGCATGCCCATTGAGAGTTTTACGCGTCGATGCAATTGAATGAAGCTTTATTGTTCTTCGTTCGATGACATCTGACGGGGTGAATGCAGTGTCTAAGTGTTTGATGTTTACATATACATGTGAGGAACACTTTTTCATTGCGAAAAAATATATAAATAATTATTACGTTCACAATCAGGGATCTCTTGTCAAAAAAGAAACTATTCTGTACAGTTTGAAAACATATGCAAGACTCAGAAAAAAACACAGTGGACCACATTTTTATGTCGCTGGTAAAAACGTTATTCAATTTTTACTTTCAAATTGTTAACATATGTTTCAGCAAGGAGAATTTTGTTATGTGATTGAGGTGTAAATTTGATTCAATAACATGGGATTACTGGGTAAATTGGTCTGTGAACAACAGTAGTTATAAGGACCACAGTGTTCAGTTTATTTGAAGAAAAGATTCCACTCGATAGAAACGTTCAAGCCTTGTTTTACTGAATGTAGACGGAAAATCCACTGCTGTTCTAGTTTACGAAGAGTTAAGTCTCTGTTTCCTCCTCTGAATGGATTTTTGGCTGTTTGAAGAACGAACCAAAAAATGTCATTGTGACTGTTGTTTTTTTGTTGGAAATGTGCCATCATGGGTTTGTCTGGTATAGCATTTTTAATACAAGACCTATGTTCGCAAATCCGCTGTCTTATTTCTCGTTTGCTTTTACCTACATACAGTAGCTTACATGGGCACTGGATTGCATAGACTGACCATTTGCTTCTGCAATTTGTAAAAGTGTTAACCGTCCATGTTTTGCCATTTAGGTCAATGGTTTTTAGGTTCTTGGTGAGGCAGCATACAGAACAGGCTCCGCATCTGTGGTGGCCTGTAACTGGCGCTAGGTTCCACAGTGTTGATTGCGGATTTGGTGGTGGACTTGGTTCAATGCAAGTATTGGCCAAAAGGTCTTTCAGGTTCCTGCTGCGTTTAAATGCAAAAAAAAAGATTCTGCTGGTTGAAAGGATTCTGTTTGTAGAGTATGGTTACACAGGTTATCTTCTCTTTGCAATTCTCGCGTGGCGTCGGGAGTAAGACAGGATTCTCTGCTCATGTTTTTTGGCCTTTTGCGTGCTCTATGGATAACATGTCCTGGGTAGCCTCTTGCCTCTAGCCTGGAGGATAAATCAACACTGTGGAACCTACCGCCAGTTACAGGCAAAACATGGACGATTAACACTTTTACAAATTGCAGAAGCAAATGCTCAGTCTTGCGCCTGGTGCCCGAGGCAGCGGATGGCCAAATGGCAGAAGCAACAGCAGCTGCAGCATCAGGTGCGTGGAGGTGCGGCAGCTGGGCAAAGGTAGTGGGCGTAGTCCGGAGAGGTACAGGCCTGCATCGGTGAAGGAGTGCAGGACTGCAGCTGGTCCTCCACGCATGGCCGTCGGAGGACCCCGGTGGGGTTCACAGAGGAGGCGGACCCATAGCTACCCGGGGCTGTGGCGGTGAGAAAACAGAAAAGAAAAAAAAAGTGTTACTCCGGGCCATGGGCCGTGCGCGACCTGAAAAAGGGGCGTGGCCTTAACCATCGGGCCGCAGCGGTGATACATTGCAGTATTGCTACCTGAAGGGGAGAACAGGAGTTTTCCCTTGGCCTGCAACGGGTGTGACAGGCTGCACCCGCAGGAGTACAAAGAAACGGGGCATGGCCCCATTGTGACACAGGCCGGGAGACATGTTAGCTTTTCCCACACGGGGCAGCGTGGGTGGAGCCTGGCTGACCCTGCGGCATGGTGGACAGGGCAGCATGCAACCCCACAGAGAAAGAAGTGTACGGGGCTGTCGAGACCGGGCCTGCAGCAGTGAAATGGAGGAGCTGCAGATGATTGACAACACAGCAGACCTGTGGGTCCTCCAGCGTGCCTGTAGCCTTGGCAATGGGCAGCTTCAGCAGCCTGGGTGCCCAAAAGGAGACCGGCTTTGTGAACAGCCCCAAAGGACATTGAGGCCCGCAGCGACCCAGATAAGAAAGGGGTGTGGCCGAACAAGACCCGAGCCTGCAGAGGTGAAATCAACAAGGGAGTTCATAGGCTGGTGCAGATTACAAACCCTTTGAGCATTGTGCCTGTCCACGAGGAGGTCGCTAAATCCAGGACCCAGTGGCCAGTGAGGTGGGCACCGCTCACCATCAAGCACGGCCAATGGGAACAGATGGCCAGTGTTGGGTTTTAGGTTAACTGGGGACAATGGGCCCAGAGGGCTCCAGGTCGCAGGTAGAGAAGGCCATGGTCCGCTGCGGCCCTCACAGCAACAAAGGAGTAGGTCATGTGACAAGCGCTGCCCATCAACCTAGTGTGCCACCAGGTCGGGGGCGCAAGAGGATGACCCACAGGCCCATCTGGTCACTGCTCACAGAGCTTCTTGATTTTGCCAGGAGGAGTCCGGCAGGGCAGCGGTGCCATAAGGAGTGCTTGTGCACCCGCCCATGTCACAGAATCACCTGACTGAGGGAGCGGAAGAGGATAGGTGGCCCCAAATACCGGTCACCAATATCTCCCTGTCAGCAGCCCCTGGGTGGAAGGGGAAGTGAAATGAGTGGCTTGCCATCCGCCAGCAGTACCCTGCAACGGTGAGCCTTAAACCATCCATGAACAAGGCTGGTGTGGCCCCTGGTGCTCCCAGGTGTGGTTTTCCCAGCCCCTGAACATTGTAATCATCTGGCTACCACCACCACAATCCTGCCACAAGGCTTGCCCACCAGCTACGGACTAGGCCGATGTGGCACCTGGTACTCCCAGGTGCGGGTTTGCCAGCCCTGAACTCTCATCTGGCTGCCGGCATCCAGCCACAAATGTGTTCTGCTGACCTTACCCATCCGTGAACCCCGCACTGTCCTGAAGCGTCCTCGCTGGAAGTCGAACTGTTGGCCCGCGGACCTGTACTAATGTGGTGTGATACTGCATTATTGTGTTTGGGAGGGCAGGGTTCCAGCTATGAGTGATGGTGTTGTGTCAGGGGTACAAGAGCCCCTCACCCAGGTTAATAAAGGGTGTGCCTGGACGTGGAATGTTAATGTGTCACCAGTAACTCGCCAACCCAGACCGTCACCCCGTGGACAACCTGGGCCCCCAAGGGTGTGAAGACAAGTAGGAGTTATGATACTAGCATGATTGTGTGCAGTGTGCTGTGATTTTGCATTTTGATTTGTTATGAAAACGGAGGAGTGTTGCATGTCACCCCTCCTGGGGAACATGGTACCTCCCAAGGATCTCTGTATGGTCACATGGTGGCAACCATGTGACCAAGTTAATAAAAAGAACGAGCCGCTTCCGGCTCGTCAGTCGATCCTCAGCTGACTCCGGTGTCGTTCTTTCCAGGCACCATGCTGGTGCCACCCCGCATGCAGGAGGCCCAGGGACGGGGCCCTGCACGAGGAGGGTGCCCCTGCAGGGCAACACCGTCCCCTGTGTATGCTAGGGCCATGTGAGTGTGAATGAAGGCGCATCCCGGCCTGGGTGCCCACAGAGCCGGGACTGCGGTGAGCTCGGGGCTCCCAGCTCGTGTGTGCTGCTCCGGTGATCCAGAGCTCCCAGGGTGATCCCTTGGACTCATGCGCTGCGTGACCGCAGCCCCAGATGGTGCTAGTTGGGTGATTCCGACATCTGTGTGGCCCGCTCTGCTGACCCGGGAGCGGGCCACCACAGGTCTGGTCTGGTTACACACCACAACACTAAGGGATCCTGGCAAGAATACGAATTTACAGTTGTGTACGGTCCAGGTAGGGAGAATCCTGTGACAGACTGTCTAGGTGCCAGACAGGCAAGTCATCATCGTGGATAAGGGCAAGGAAGAGTAGATGGCAAGACTAGACGGTAGTGCATTGGTGCGACGCTCACCCGATTCTTTGCAGCCTTGCAGGGATGTCGTGGAGTCCCCACCACCTCTTCCAGAAATCCCCAAGGGCCTGTGAGACACCTCTGTAGGTTTCCGAGCAGATGGGATTGGTTTGGCTTTAGTCGGTCTGAATTCCCCCTTCCTATTGAGTAGCTCGAGCTAGCGTGTCTGGCGTGCTCGCTCACCATTTGCCTGCCTGGGAGTGAGACAACACAACTCCAAGCACATGCCCACTAACGTTCCCACTCCCTCTAGACGCCACCCTTTCCCATATTCCGACTGATTACCTTAGGTGAGGATATAGGTGGCCATGAAACTCTGGATAATTCTGTCACTGCTCAAAGCGTGGTCCTGCTTGCCCCTGCTTCTTAGGCACAGTGAAGAGTTTCAAGTTGAAGGCAATCTGCATTTCTCTCTCGTAGGAAAATTGGATGTGAAGAAGGTTCAGACCCCCGTGGATTCCGTTGAGCTCCTTTATCAATGTCTAAATCTGGAGTAAGCCATCTTAATGCGAAGGGTAACCAATCATGTTTTCGGTGGAATACGAATGGCTTACAAAGAGAATCTAGCAATGTCCCATATGCCAGGGAAGTCCTTTTGACTGCAGAGGATAACCTTCCTTGTTTTCTGTTGTAGCTGTGGAGGATGGCTCAAATCATGAGATGCTCTCCTGAGTCCTGGTCCCCAAGCGAGTATCGGGTAAGTGAAGTGTGGCTTCAGGTAATCCGGTAAATCCAATCCCTCCAAGCAAGGAGACCCCCAAGCTGGTGGGAGCATTGCAGTGTGAACGCTGAGCACGTGCACGCGGACAGGTTGTTTGGATCGTTGGATCGGGTTTGAAATAAGTGCCGCTCTAAGATTGCTGCCGGGTTCTCTCCCAAGTTGTAATTCGTATGAGGAGGGGGCGTGGCTTGGATGGCCACGTAGGAGGCTGTGTCTTCACGGAGCTCTGCAGATCCGGCATCGATCCTGGGAAGAAGGGGTGCACGCAGTGACCAGCCGGCGCTGCAAACCCACACATCCGTGCATGAAGGTTGTGGCGACATTCGCCGAAAGTTTGGTGCGTGGGGAGTGCTTCGGACTCGAGTTATCCTCGCCGCAGTGCAGCGGGTCCAGAACTGAAGACGCAGACAAAATGGCGGCCAGCACAAAGAAGACGACGCGAGCGGTGGTCTTGGGCCTGAAACTATTGAGACCCCAATAATGAACTTTTCGCTTGCCGCCCGAAGCGTGTTCGAAGAGCGGAGCGGGAGCGGACACTGTGGGGGCTGTGGACAAGACAGACTCCAACGAGGGACAGCACGATGAGACCGTGCCTAATTGTCGCGACAAGATGTCTGCCAAAGCGGGGCGACCCCGGGCCAAGCAGCCCACGATGGAGGCCTACACCAAGTCTCCCCCGAGCGCCCCTGCAGTCGCGGGGGACCCACCGGGCACAATCCAGGAGGTGCTGGCAGCAATCGCTGATTTGAAGGTGGCCTGGGAAACGAAGCTAGGCCTGGCCATGAAGGAGCTGCAAGTGGGCCTGGACCTCAAGATCGGAGCGGTCCAGGAAGAGGTGAACCTGCTGCGACAAGATGTGCGTACGATCGCAGAGCGCACGGGGGCACTGGAAAAGGAGCTGATCCCGAACGCGGAGGCGTGCGCTTCACATGCTAAGGAGCTGCATGCCCTGATTCAGCGAGTCGGCAACTTGGAGGATAGAGCAGAGCAAGCAGAAGGGCGCGCCAGACGCAGCAACATCCGTATAGTGGGTGTCCCAGAAGGAATTGAGGGCCCGAATCCCACGGAATATGTCGAAACAATGCTTTTGCAGGAGATAACTGGCGGGGTGCTGACCCAGGGGTTTGCGGTAGAAAGGGCGCATAGGGCCCTGACCAGGAGGCCAGCCCCGGGGGCCCCCCCACGGCCGCTGATCGCGAAGATCTTGAATTATCGTGACCGCGAGAGGATTCTTGAATTTTTTCGGAAAGGAGGAACGATTGAAAGGGGGTCGGGGAATATAACGGCGTACCGGATTATACGCTCCTGGTGCAGCGGAATCGAATGAACTTCGGAGCGGTAAAGAGGAGGGTCAGGGAAGTAGGCCTCCGCTACATGTTGCTTTACCCCGCCAGGCTGAAGGTATTTTACAAGAACAAATCCTTGTTCTTCGAGACTCCTACTGAGGCGATGGACTGGCTAGACTTGCAGGGCCAACCTCAAGAACCGGATGCCCAGACGGAAGAGGCTGAGGATAAGTAATACGTGACGAGAGCACCCTAAGTGCCATAGTTATGACATTGGGACTGGAATATAGGATGCTGTTGTGCTGGTGGGACGGAAGCCAAGGTATTTGCCGGCGGGTCCCGTCGGGCGCGCCTCTCCTGACATAGATGATAGGGCTCCCGTGAAGCGCTCTCTGACCCCAATAGAAGTTTGTTTAGTTAGGTCACCGTTAGATTGGTGACGCCCTACAGGGTCCGGGTCCTCAAATATGGGACAGGTCCAGAAGTGGGTAGGCCTGAGATCCAGGGATGGAGCTGGGCAATTGTTGGGGGTTGGTAGGAAGGGGGGAGGGTGGGAGTTGTGTGCTGTGGGGTGGATGGGGGGGATGAGATAAGGGGACTCCGTTTGTAACTTTTTGGGAAAGAGCCGGAAAACTAATTAGCAACGGGAGCATCGGGAGTAGGGTTGGGATGGGGACGGCCAGAACGGATGGCGTCGGGTAACCTCAAAGTTGTGACCTGGAACGTACGGGGCCTCAACAGCTACCTGAAACGGAATAAAGTAATGCTGTACTTAAAGAGAATGCGTATAGATATAGCCCTGTTGCAGGAGACACACCTTACTAGCGAGAAGCAGGAGATGGTTAGGAAGAAATGGAAGGGCACGGTGGTGGGGGCTGCGTACTCTGCAAATGCTAGAGGGGTCATCACGTGGGTGGCGCCGCACGTGCCGTTCCGAGTGCTTAGCCACACGGCAGACTCTGAGGGCAGGATGGTGGTGGTGACGGGCCTCTTGGAGAACAGGGAAGTGCACATTGTAAACGTGTATGCCCCCAACAACGATACGGGAGCTTACTTTAGGACTCTTTATGGTACAATGGGACCCCTGGCAGGGAGTACAGTAGTGTGGGGGGGGGGGACTTCAATTGCACCCTGAATCCTAGGATGGATAGATCAATGGACAGGGCGGGAAAAAACGTCGCCGCCGGCCAGAGCGCTAGGAACATTATTGAGGGACCTAAACCTAGTGGATGTATGGAGGAGAATGCACCCAGAGGATAGGCAATATTCACACTACGCAGCGCCACATAACTTGCACACCAGGCTCGACTACGTATTTGTGACGGCCGAGATATTTGGGGACATAGTGGGGGCGGAATATAGGGCCCGAGTATTATCTGATCACTCGCCCCTGATAGTGGAATGGAAACACCAGCCCCCAAGACCGCGGATCCCGACATGGAGGCTTAGGACCGAGGCGCTACAGGATGAGGGGTTTCGGGAAGGCCTACGGGATTCCATTGAGGAATACTTTGATATAAATACGGGCAGTGTACGCTCGATGGGCACTCTGTGGGAAGCGTTTAAGGTGGTGGTGCGCGGGGCGGCCATTTCTAAGGCTAAAGGGCTCCAGGGGGGTGTAGAAAAGGAACTCCGAGCAGCGGAAAGTGAGCTAGAAGACCTCACGCGGTGTGAAAACACCGCTCATGGCAATAGAACTAGGATAAAAGACTTGCAGACTACCTGCAGTGAACTCTGGGACAGGCTGTGCAGACTTAATCACAGGAGATACACTGAGAGGATACATGCAGGTGGCGACAAGCCAGGCAGACTGCTGGCCTGGCTATATAAGTGTGAGACTCCCCGCTCGGTGATTAGTGAGGTCAAGGGCGATGGAGGTTGCATGTGTAACACCCAAGTGGAGGTAAACATGCAGTTCCACAAGTTCTATAGGCACTTGTACGAGGACACTGGGGAGGAAATGGGACAAGTTATACGCGATACATTGGAGGACACAGAGTTGCCCACCCTAGATGACCTAGAGCGTGCAGAGTTAGACGCACCTATCACCTCTGATGAGCTGGAGGTAGTGATCCAGAATCTGCCCACATGTAAGGCGCCTGGCACAGACGGATTGCCTGGCGAGTTCTACAAAACATATAAGCAGGAGCTAATCCAACCACTGCTAGCTACTTTTAATGAGGCCTACGAGCAGGGCGAACTCCCGTCGTCCCTCCGCGAGGCCGTGATCGTCCCACTCCTGAAACCAGGGAAGCCAGCCGACGAGTGCGGGTCTTACAGACCACTGTCCATGCTCAACCAGGACAGCAAAATACTCACGGCGGTGCTGGCCAACAGGTTGAAGAGGGTGATTGGGAAGCTGATACACCCAGACCAGACAGGTTACGTCCCGGGTAGAAACATTACAGATAACCACAGAAGGCTACACCATGTTATTGATCAGACTGAAAGGGAATCGGGTGAGCTAACCATAGTGTCACTGGACGCAGTCAAGGCCTTTGACTCGGTAAGATGGCCCTGGCTGAAAGCGGTCTTGAAGGGATTCGGAATGGGACCGGGATACCTCAGGTGGGTCCAGCTGCTCTACAGCGCCCCGCTGGCGAGAGTTAAAACTGGGGCCATAATCTCTGACGCCTGGCAATTTAGTAGAGGGACCAGACAGGGGTGCCCCTGGTCGCCTATGCTATACATACTAGCATTAGAACCGTTGGCGGTGTGTCTGCGTCACCAATACGGGGAGGTGGGCATAAGAACGAATAGCGGCACGCACCTGATATCACTATATGCGGACGACATGTTGCTCTACCTGCGCTATCCAGAGGAAAACCTGCAGTATGTGTTAGAGGTAATGGAGCGATATGCCACCCTTTCTGGCATATCGGTGAACCTCGGAAAGTCCAGTCTCTTTCCTCTGGGCAGATACAGGAACGTCCCGTCGCAGAGGTTGCCTGTTCTACTGATACCATGGCAGACAGAAACGTTCAGGTACCTGGGATTAAACATCTATCATAAAATAGAAGCAGAACACAAACACAATACGGAAAGAGCGCTTGAAGGGATTAAAAACCGCATGGTTTTTTGGGCCAAACTGCCCCTGACCATGATGGGGAGAGCGGCCTTGCTCAAGATGGTGGTCCTGCCTAGACTTTTGCACTTTTTTGTGAACATCCCGTTTTTGATACCAAAAAGCCTTTTCGTTAAACTACACAGCATGTGCAGGGGTTTTCTATGGGGAAGCTCCAGGAATAGGGTGGCCCTGTGGAAGCTCCAGAACCCGTACGACAAAGGTGGCATAGGCCTGCCAAATTTTGAGCTCTACTACCTCGCGGGGCAGCTGTTGTATGTGGCTAGGTGGCTCTCAGTGGAAGACTCGGCAGAGGTGCGACTTCTACATGGAGATTCGGCCCCGTACTTCCTGCAAGACGTGGTGTGGTTGCGCAGGGATCAAATGGTGGGCAGGGGACGGCTGTTGAGAGACTGGGCTGGGAGATCTGGCAAAGGACTTGGAAGATGATGGGTGACCGAGAACCATACTCTCGGCAGGCCCCCCTGGTGGTCCTGTGCGGGGACGACCCTCAGCTATTCGAATCAGTTCGAAGATACTGGGAGCAGGTGGGCCTGGCCACCCTCGGGGATATATGGCAGGGTGGTGAGGCGCTGGACTTCCAGAGGTTGCAGGAGGAGGCGGGGGTGCATGAAGGCCAATATATTACTTATGCCAGGCTTATTAATAAGACTAGGGAAACATGGCCCGAGACAGTGCTTGCGAAGGACCCTGAGAACTCCCTAGAAACCATGTATGATGTGTCAGAGGGCGGGCACGAAATCTCGAGAATATATGAACTCTTACGAGAGAGGGCGGGGAAGGAGTTGCCCCGACTAAGACAGGAATGGGAGGAGGAGGTGGGAGGACCTATGCTGGATGGGCAATGGGAATGGGCACAGAGATACCATAAAAAGGTGTCTCGTAATGCTAGATTTCAACAGCTTCAGCTGTATGTTACCCACAGGGCCTACCTGACCCCGGGGAAGATTGCAAGGTTCGGGGGCCCAGCCACGCAGCAATGCCCTAGGTGTGGGGAGGTGGACGCGGGGCTGCTGCATATGTTCTGGGCCTGCCCGGAAGTGCGCAAGTTCTGGAACGAGGCCAAAACGAGGCTGGCTGGCGGGGGAGTGGCGCTGGATGTAGAATCGGCTTGGTCATGTATGCTAGGGCTCTTTCCCAGACCCAGGCACTCCAAACACATAAGTAAAATGAAGGACCTGGCCTATGTTCTGGCCAAGCGCAGGATCGCAATGGGCTGGAAGGCGGCCCGTCAACCCAGGGTGGAACTGTGGTGGGCAGACCTCTTAAAGTGGGCGGAAGCCGAATCTGTTGTCTGGTTTGAGGCGGTCACCAGGGGGGGCGAAGAGGAAGTGGGCCCCCTGTTGGCCTGGCGGCAATTGGTGTCCTCCATAGCTAATTCCTGCCAGAGTAACAACGAAACAGAAGACTTGGGAAATGACTTCTTAGACACTGCTCCGCCCGAGAATGCTCCAGCAGTTGACATGGAAGATTCGGCTCTAGTTGAAGGGGGGGGTGAGTTGGGGAGTTCCAATGGACACTAAATGACACATGATGCGTTTTGTATATTGAAACAGTTGAAATGTATGTTTGGTTTAAAAAAAAATTTGAATAAAAATATTTAAAAAAAAAAAGCTGTAATTCGTATGAGACCTTGCCCTGGTGCCATGGGGGATATTGTTGGGTCCTTGCTCACCTTAGTGCTGCTAGACCTTGGCTCTCCTCCAACCCTGTGCCAGGAAGGTCCAAGGCAGTGTATAGTGTGTCTCTGACTCCCTTGCCCTTAGGTGTGAGTGAAGGGTGCGTGGTGGTGGTGGTGGGGGGGGGGGGGGGGGGTGGGTGTGTGTGTGTGTGTGTGTGTGTGTGTGTGTGTGTGTGTGTGTGTGTGTGTTCTTCCCCCCCCCCCTGGGGTCCGAGGACAGGGACTTGACAGAGGTGATGGGCTATGTTGACCAAGGTTGGCTGAGAGAAACCCCCAGGATATTGACCTTTTCCATGGTTAGGGACGAGTTTTGCAAGTTCACCAAGACGAGCGGTTGGTGCTACATATGAACGTGGTGTAGTTGGCTCAACAAGGACACTTAACCAAGCAATGGTTGAGGTCCATGTTATGGTGGTCCGGGATGGACATGATGGTGGAAGAGTCTATGGGAGAGTGCTATGCATAAATCCTGAGTGAGAAATCCCATACAACCTACTCCCAAGAACTTATACCCATGAGAACCCCATAACAGGTGTTGGAAAAAGCTGGTGTTGGCTGAATTGGTCCCTTGGGCATTATGGGCTAGGAGAGTAAGTTTGGCATAGGCCTGATAGACTACACATCCAACTTGTTCAGAATAGTGTTTGTAGACATCAACACCATGGTCAGACTCACCCAATTCTTGGAGGAGGTTTATTCTAGTGTGGGTTATCCCAGGAGTATTGTTTCAGATGATGGTGTGTATATATAGTTCCAGGGGAAATACAGAGGTATTTGAAGAAGTGGATTGTGTACTGCAGGACAGTGCTGTACAACCCTAAGGCTAATGAGTTAGTAGAGCGGGTCAATCACCTGGTCAAAGAGGATCTGCAATTAGCTATTGCTTGTGGCTTTGACTGGGAGAAATCTTTGTGGGCACATGCGAGAGGCATACAGAGACATTCAGTCATGTGGCAACGGGTCACATTTTTAATTAGTATTAGAGGGCGAGTCCCTCACTATTCATCCTCTCTGGATGCCGGGGGCAGCCCTAGGTGAAATCGATCCATCTGTGATTCAAAGACCTTTTGCATCTTACCAGAGTAGTTACAAGGGGAGAGAGGACGCATGATTCTAGATGCATGGCAAGTGCCCTAGTCACAAAAGTGGGGGAATTGGTCATGGTGAGTAAATCTTTGGTGTTTCCAAGGGGAATGTGGTTTTCTTTAGACCGGTTAGATTCACAGCTGTAGGTAGAGAACATGTCCTAACTGAGGGCCGTGGGGGATAGAGCTAGATTCAGGTTGCTGTCCTGGAAGGTTCACATAGGAGTCAGGGGACAAACAAGGGTTCTTCCTACACTAGTAGGAAAGAGGTGCCACATGGTCCAGATTAGTACAACTGTGATTTGTTGGCAGATGAAGGGTGAAAGACTGGTGATGGTTCTTGTGAACCTGCTTTGGACAGGAGTGGGGATTTCCCAGAGGGTGTACTTGAGGGCACCCATCAGTCTCATTGGGAGAAGGTGAGCCTTTGCCTATGCTAGCTGGCACCTCCTCCATCCAGAAGAACACCCGCTCTGAGGACTTTGCATTGTATTGAGTGGCGGTAAACTAGTGTAGTACTGCACACATGTTGCTCATACATAGGTACGCTGTAGGTTACTTTATAGGGTATATAATTTGCTTTATTCTTTTTGTTTTTATGTTTAATCTGCTTTTGTTCGGGGTTCCTGCGGCAATAGGATGTATCCTGTACGTTTCTTTTCCTATATTTTCCTGTTCCATTGGAACTCCACTTTCTGTGTCGAAAGTTCTTCGTGGAAATGCCAGGAGAAGTGGGTGACGCGCAGTGTGTGGTGAAAGAGGCGAGGCGTGCTGCACTAGGGTGTCTTACCGATGTATCCTGAATAAATCACTTTACCGTTATCATCCAGAGAACTTTAGTTTTTACAAGCAGCTTATTATTCTGAAAAAACCATCCAACGTTCTTTGGGTTTCTGAGTGTCCCCCACATTTCTTTCCAATCTCCTTGGTCCATGGTCCACCTTTTCCAGTCCTTGCGTCTTGGAAGAACCCTGCTCTTAAGTCTCTGTTCCTTAGCCTGTGGCCTGTGTAGCCTGTGTTTGGCAGAATCCCTGGGCACCAAAAGGCTGGTAATTTGATTTGCCCTAGAGGCTCGAGCTCTGCTTTCTCGCCACCTACCTGTCTCAGGGTCATGGCGTTACTCCCCAAAGCCCTGTTCTCACTTTCCTCCTCGGCAGGTAGCAACAGTCTCAGGCCTGGTAGAAATGTTCCTGCACCACCTGCCCCCTCGAGGCTTCCTGACATGCTCATAAATTAACCCATCTAAGGCTCACCTTGGTTAGATACTGGGTTCACCTCCTCTTGACTCTGTACCACTTCCCTCTGAATTACTCTTCACTTATCAGTTCCTAACACCACCAACTAGGAGTGTTTTTCGTCTCTTTTAGTCTCTTTCTTCTCCACGTTGATGTTTCCTTGACTTCCCCTATCCTCTCCTCCAACCTCCTCTGAAATGCCTTTCGTCACCTTCTCTCCTATCTTCCTTAACTTCTTCATTCTCTCTTCCGCCACCTCTCTCCATCAAGCTCCAGAAATCTGACCCCAACTCCTCACACTCTCCTTTCTGTCAAACTCGATCTTCCTCTTATAGGGGGCTTAGCTCTTTCCATTGTGCCATCCCCCTTCGGAGTGAGGAAACCTGCATCTCGTTAATATGACTGGTGTGGGATTGGAGCAGTGGTTCTGTGTTACCGAGTTCACCCGAGTGCAATGCACCTCGGCTGTGGTGCGTGGTCACCATCTTGGGGGGTTTGCATATGTACAGGATAGAAGCTGCAAAGGCTCTGCCCCAAGTGCCTCTGGCATGCTGCTTCAAGTCCCCCTGCTGACAGTAAGACTTACAAAGATTTTCCACCAGTTAAGCGGAGATAAAGGGCGACCTTGGCCTACAGCCGAAACCTTAAATGATGTGGTTCATAATCTGCCTATGAGGGGCTAGTTTAAGAAGGAGTGCTCGAGGGTTCACCATGTACCACCTTTAGGCCGAGCATCACATGGCAGGCAGTGAACCTGGTCTTTGTGACCACCGCATCGAAAATTCCCAGGTACAAGCAGGGGAACTTGTTACATATCTCCTCCTTCTTTAGAGCCTGCTAAAGGGGTATCAGCAGGGTACCCGTTTAGGGAAAGGACATTAGCCTGAAAATGCCCCACCCTGTGTGGCACAAAAAAGGTGTAGGGATGTAAAGTAAGAAGCCTTCTTACTACACTTACATTGGTGTACTTATTTTATGGGATCCATGTATGGAGTGCATGGTAGGTGATTTATCAACCCAGATGTTTTAGGATTGTACCAAATGTACCAATTGTAGGCTTTCATTTAAATATAACAATGCATTTTTCCTCTCGTACGCCACACTTTTGGAATTAGCCAAAGACCACACTCCCGCATTCATCTGCTTTCACATACAACTCAATTGACATTATGCACAACACTTCTGCCATAAGAATTTAGCTACCTTTCACGACAAAAAATCTGAAATCTAGCTACACACACAACTGACTCTCCTCTCTCACACACCCTCCAGCAATTCTCCCTAGTGTACATCTCGCCACCCACACACATGCCAATTAGACATGGGTGGTTAGCAGGGACTCAGCCAAGCCCTCCTAACCTGTAATGGCCACAATGCACACATGCATATTAGCACCTCCTAACTTTCCCATGCTTCGGACCCTCCGGTGGCTTTCAACCGACAGGGCATTGGGACCATACCCATGGTGAAAGGTGCTATACAAGTGACGAAATGAAATGAAATGAAATATGGTCCATGTGGCTTCCCAGGGACTCCACTAATGCATGCATTACCAGAGCATGACAAAACATTTGCCCTTGAAGTGCAACTCCTCACCAAATATTCAGAGTCTATGTGGATTTCCTAGGCTTGGGTTTAAGACAGCTGATAATAATCAATCAATAATAACTTTATTTTGGCCAAGGCCCATAAAAGTATAAAAATGCAATACTGCAGATGTGAGACATAGTGCAAATTGTGCAGAAGTACAGAACATAAATAATGATTTAAAAGAAAAAGTGGGACATTCCTCCTAAAATAGCTGTATCTAAAAAGGGCATGTACGTTATGCACAAAAAAGCAGTACAAAAAGAGGTACTCATTTAGCATGAATTTACATGAATACAATACTTGCAAAGCTCACTCAGCTAATCATTAAAACATGAGATTAAATTTGAACGGTTGCACAAGGAAGTTTATGTAGAAAACCAAAAACAGCGAAAGAATCCTTGAAAATTGCAGATTTGCATAAGTCGTACGTATCTAAAGTGCTGGGTGTTTGATATTTGACAAAGATGGGGTAGAGCCTACTCCTCGCAGTCTTAGCACATGCAGGGAAAATCATTAGGACATGCAGATCTGTTTTGATTTCCTAAATGCAATATGGACAAAGATTACTAGAACCCCCTTGTCCATTTATGAGTAATATTGCAACAAAGGGCAAGGACTTTATCCATGCACGCTTATGACCCGCTGTGAAGGCATAATGAAGTAAGACACAGACAACAGACTTGAAATTGAAATAAAAGATATTTACTAACTAAAATGTCAGGATGGTTGAAGGCCTAACTTGCCTTAGGCTAAGGTTGGATTTCCCTACCTGAATGAAACTAAGGAAAGTCTGAGTCAAAGAGTTCAACTTAAAAGTCTGTCTGTGTCCAAAACCTATCCTTGCCCTCACAACTAAAGATAAACAGTGTGTAGGGATGTCAAAGTCAATAGAAATAACGGTCAACACAAAGTTTGGAGCTGCTTCCAGCTCTCAGCTTCTTCTTCAGCTCCCTTCCCAAGTGCAAGAAAGTTCCACAGAAGTCTTAGAATTACCTTTCTTCCACTCAAGGTAATATAGTTCCACACAGTCCTCAGGGGCCCCTTCCCCAAATTCCAAGCAATATCTTTCAAAGGAAAAATGGTCTTGAAGTTTTGCCCCAAGACAATAGGTGTAATGTCTCATATTTCAGGGCTCCCTTCCCCAAGACTTAAACTCTGCCAGATATAGTTATTTCAATCCTTCAAACAAAAAGGTTAACACAATTTAAGGTTGGCTTGTTCATATTGTTGGATTGCCTCATCCATTCACTGGCAGTGCCCCTTTTTAGTATTATTCCACAATGCCTTTTTGGTTCTTGCAGTTCAGGGCTCACTGCTTTAGGCGCAGTTGTCGGACCACGCGGTCCACCCACCACAGGTCACGCAATCAGGATCCCTCTCATTGTGGCCTCTTGGCTTTAGGTATAAAATGTACACTTCTTTAGCTTCTCCTTGGTATTCCCCTGTCTCTGCCAGAGTATGTCACACACCTCTTGCCAGTCTTTGGCCTTGCTGCACTGCAATTGTTCATAACGATCACTTTGTGGTGGTCTTACTTTGATCCCACCTTTTATGGCACTCTTTCATACTGATGTAGTTTCTTAGATACTGTTGTTGCTTGGGCACTTTCCCTTTGGCAGTCTTTTATCACTTGCTTTGCCCATAAAGCTTCAATTAGTTTTATATTCCACAAGCGTAATTGTGTGAGTTCACTCTGCTCAGTATTAATCAAATATGCAATGTGCTCAATGGTTATGTTTCATTCAGTTTGTTGTTTAATAAATGCTCAATAGGCTTAATTTTAAATTCCCATTTGGTTCGATATTGAATATGTACTTGCAGCTTTAATTGTAAATTTTCCGTTCGTTTGGTAATGTACTGCTGCTTCGCCACCAGCTAGGAACGCCCCCGGCTGCCTCTCCTGACACTCACCGCTCTGCAGTGATGTTCCCCGGCTGCTCTCACTCTCTCTTCCAGCCTTGCAGGTCAGCGAGCCCACTTGTACGAGACCCGCTCGTATTCAGGGGCTTGTCTCTGCCCCGCTGAGTGCTCCACTGCCTCCAACTGGACGCGGACAGTGTCCTGCTCCCTGTGACGCTTTCACAGCTCCAGGTCTCTCGCCGCAGGGCTCCTGCACACTGGATTTATGGCCGGCATCCTGGCTACCCCACAGGTCCCACCAAGGCTGCCTCTTCCAAACACAGGTCTCCTGTTGGTCTCCTTCCCACAGGTCTCCCCGTCTCTTCCTTTGCTCCACATGCTGTCTGCTTTTATACACCTGTAACCTTGTAACAGGCTGCAGGTGAATACTTCAAATTGAATTTGCCTGGCGATGATTAAGAGGACATGCCTGACCTTCAATACACTTTACAGGCCTCTTCCTCGTCCCTGTACTGAAGTGGTTACATGGTCTAGTGTGCATTACTCTCAGTCTCCACTTCCTCGTCTCACTACTGTCAAGTATCACATTTGGGGAAATGTCAGGGAGGATTAGGTTGGTCGTCAATGGGAAAAGGGGGATACCATGTATTGCTTATTCTACCCTTAATCCCATTTCACCCTCTTTCTGGTGCGTCTGGACGGGCGATATCTATTTTCTAGGCTAATGGGACATGGGTAACAATATCCCATAACTGCCTCTGGAATAGAGGACTCTTCCTGGAAGGGAAAGGCTGAATACCGAGTCTCACCTGTGAACATCTCATTCCCAATCCCAAAGGACCCTCGACTTAGGTGATCCTCCCTCGCTTCTCCAGGGTCTGGATGCCAAAACGATGGCCTTACCCTGGCCACCTGCACAGAGGATCCAAGGGGAGTAGATGTGAGGACAGCCTGAGTTTTCTCACACCGCACTTCCTGGGAATTCTTCAATCCCTATCATGAACAGGTTCAGCAGGTTACACGCACCTGTCCGCAAAGGGGTATACGCATTTAATGTATAGGGCTCGGAAACATAGATTTAAGGTAGAGTTCCAGATCTGGGTTAGACTTAAAAATAAGGTAACCCTGAAAGCTTATGAAATTAGTTGATCCAAAGATAAGAGTCTCCAGCTCAGATTTCAGGGTTCTCTTATTTCTTGCGTGATAGCAACAATTTCAGTTAAAGGATATAGCATCCCTATGCTTTGCAGTATGTTATACAAGTGTCTGTACAGTTTTCCATGATTAACCATTGGCCAATTCAACTGCACCTCTAAAGGCTTTGCTGTTTAAAATAAATTTAGCAGAGGCAGTTAAGCATAGCCAGAAAAGGAGGTGCATTGAAGAGGTCACAAACCTAAGCACTCTAAAGCCAGATTTCAACAATTAAGGTATGAGGGAGTGCTGTTCGGAAGGTTACACGTTTTTTTAAAATAAATTTGGTTTTGATAGTGGCCAAAGTGGACGTAGCATCGTATCCCAGGATCTCACAACCATACAGTGCAGCAGACCATGCCTGGGTTGTGTAGACATATATGACTGTTACTGATAGACTATAGCCTGTTTTTGCATTTAGTGTATGGATTGCACCCACACGTCTTTTGAGGATTAGCTCACTTTTTTCAATTGGCATTATCTTCGACACCCAAATTAGTCATGAGAACCCACCTGTTGGAGTATCTCTCCTTCTATTGCAATGTTAGTAGAAGTTTTATATATAGCATGGCATACCATCACCATGGTTTGATTTATTAAAAGATTCCTTTCTTTACAGAATTTTCTGACTATGGTTAACTATTTTCGAATGCTGCTAAGAACTGAATTACCTGGTTCACAGAGGGAACAGATTTGAAAATGTTATGACTAAGTGACCTTTGATGGACATGTTGAGAGGCAGTAGGAGGCCAAACAAAACCACCTGTTCTGTGAGGTGACCCATAGGAGTGGTATATGGTGGAAACCACAACCCCCTCCCCCCCCAACCTAATGTGTAAGGGACTACAGGAAGCGTCACAAATCATATGTGGAGGCCAAGTGAGCGTGTCCTTCCAGATAGCTGGGGCAAGAGGGAATATATCAGACAGAATAACTATTTGCATAGAAGTGAGCATGAGGTTCATGAGCCAGGCATGCTGTAGTTGGGGTTGGCACGCTTGGTTGCGCTTTACGTAGTTTGCTCACCGACAGCAGTTAACAATAGGCTAATTCGACAGCTCGCAAGCTACACAGACATAGTAACTTTGGGGGAAACCAGGATGTTGAGACACCATGACAGCTCAGCTTGACTTCAAAATGGCTGTGGCAGCCTTTAAACCTTTAGCCAACAACCCCATATGTATGCAGACACTGCGATCAGAGACCGCCACATCCCATGGGCACAGTGAAGAGAAAAGTGTAAATAGCTGGGGAGGAGATGGGACCAGCGGACCCAGATCAATAATGTAACCCAGGGCCAACTAATCACTGATATTCTTGAATCACTTAATGAAGGAGGGAAGGTGAAGAGACGGTGAGAGGGAACCAGGGGAGCAAAATATTGAGCGGTACAGGTCAGTCATGGAAGCACATTTCCAAGAGCATACTGGGGGCTGTCTAGCAGGTCCTGCCAAGGGCTAGAGTACTTCAAGGAAACAGACATTGCCAAAAGTCAACAGGAGGCTTTTGAGCAAGGTCCTTAAGGAGGAGTGGATTCGAAGCCTGCTGGGGGTTATTGCTCAGGGCCTGGTGTGAGCCAGAAAACCACTAGGAAAATGGCTGTGGTCTGACAAGTGCACAGGCACAGGGTTGAGAAATGACTGCCCTTAATCATTTATGGGTATCAACTAAGGAAAGCGGGAATCAAAAGTACTTGCTGGTAGATGTGTGGAGTTTACAGACCAGAAACCCAGAAGACTCATGAGAAATCAAACAAAAAATAAAATGGTCAGCACAGAATGTATACATCTGGAACCGCATTTTGTAAAATAGGTACTAGCCTTGGACTGTGGCACTAGTCCCCGTTAGCTTCCACCCTCAAAGGTTTATTTACATCACCGATCCTCACACCCTCTCCAGCCTCTTGAATTTAGATCCAACCCAAGCACAAGGCATTCACCCAAACCTCCTTGTAATAATAAAGAAGCTGAATCTCACTTTGTGTGTGTCGAGTGCTCGGTTGATCCCCATTGTCTCTTGAAGGCCCAATCTTGCTAGACTTGCTATAGTCAAAGTGTTGTTCTGCTTTCAGGTGGGAGTCTGCTTTGATTAGTTCATCGTCCAGATCAGGGATCTGCAACCTGCGGCTCTCCAGATGTTTTGGACTATGACACCCATGATCTTGCAGCATTTACTATGCTGCCGAGAACCAATGGGGTTTGTAGTCCAATGCATCTGGAGAGCCAAAGGTTGAAGACCTCTGGTCTAGGTACAGATACACAAAGATCTTCTCAACTTTCCTCGGATGCAATGCCACCTCTGCCATGCACTTAAAGAAAAAATAGTGGACCCTACTTCAGGCCGAAATCACTGATAATGATGACGGGTCAACTGTCACAGATGGCACAGAAATCACTCTGCCATAGAGACAGTTGAAGGGTTTTTGTGGGCCTGTGGCTTTCCCTCTCTCTCTTGTCTGGATTTGACCGTCCTTGACCCAGGCTTCTGTAACCCCTGGGTAGTGCTATTGAACATGAATCCCTACTGTCTATAGGCTGCCTTATGCTACAAATGGTAAACTAAGACGATGGCGGTCTGAACTCCACCAGAGAGTCTTCCTAACTGTCCGTACTATATCTAACGGTTGGTGTTCTAATGGTTATTTTGGGTAGGTCCTTGCATTTATTCTGGTTTATATCAGGCTGTCCTCACACAGCCTCTCTCACCTCTCTCTTTCTACTCTATTTCCTGCTCACGCCTCCCCTTCATTGTTTAAATCATCCTGATCTTGCCTCCACCCTTTGATGTTACCTCTCCTCCCACTCCACACTACTCCTCCTCCAAGCAATTACTCCCGTTCTCCACACCACTACTATGCTTCCCTCCAACTACTTAAACACCTTTCTTTCACTCTTTACATCCACTTAACAAACCCTCCTTTCTCTAATCTTTCTAACCCCACTTGCCACTGCGTCTCTCTCTCTCTCTCTCTCTCTCTCTCTCTCTCTCGCTCTCTCTCGCTCTCTCTCTCTCTCTCTCTCTCTCTCTCTCTCTCTCTCTCTCTCTCTCTGTCTCTCTGTCTCTCTCTCTCTCTCTCTCTCTCTCTCTCTCTCTCTTTCTCTCTCTCTCTCCTCACCTTACCTCACCTCACCTCCACTAGCCGCTACTCCCACCTTCCCCATGCTGGCCTCTTGATCATCCTCCACCTCTGGTTTATCCTGAAAAACCTGCACTTCCTGCTTCCATCTTAAGTACCCCTCCCCTGTGAGGATTGGACAACTTTGCTGGGCTGATCTGTCCCCGTCGTCTCTACCCCAAGTGTGTATGTGTGATTGAAAAATCATAAGAAAGGGATGTTAGGATTCATGTGTATCTCTTTTCTTGCTGGGTGTGTGTGTGTGTGTGTGTGGTGTCATTACAGTGCCATCTGGAATGTTGAGTGAGTGCATCCTCTGTGTGTTCTGAGAGTGATAGAGTTGGTGAGTTAGAAAGAGAGGGTGCCAGTAGATGTTCGTCTGAGAGACTCATCTAAATATATCCAAATGTTCCTGTAGGTTACTTATACTAGAGTTTAACCTGGTAAAGAAGTTATCTACGTTAAACTGTGGCTTCAGCATCAACTGTACTTTCAGACCCAGTGCAGTGGGCCCAACTACATTAGCTACAGGCCCCGTTCCCCGTTTGGATAGACAATCCTGGCTACGCTTCTGGCAATACTGGCAATGAGCTAAAAAGAACCTTAAGGACGAAGGCTGTGCTGGGAGAGGGGGATAGCAGGAACAGCAACAACCTCCCCCCCAACCTCTCTCCCTGACTGCAGAAGGCCCTCCTCTCTTTCCAGGAGCTTCGGCGAGCTGGAAACGGGCACAGCGCCTTCCGACTCTGCTAGAGGCAGTGTTGGAGCAGGGAGTATGCATTCCGGATCTGTGAGGGCCAGGCGACCAGCTCTGCTGGGTGTGATGCTGGGTGTAGGGGGAGCTGTGCGTGCTGCGGGCCATCAGCGCGTAAGACAGACACAGGACACAGTGGCTGCTGCGTGAGCTGGAGCAGGGACTGCCTTTCGCAGTCTTCCCTCCTCCTTTTATTAGCTCATCCACGTGACCCCCGTCACGTGGACATCACATGCCTTTCCAACTTTGGATGAACAAAACAAACACAGTGAACATGGGAGAACAAACATAGGGCCTCATCACGACTTTCGCGGTAACCCTTAAATCCGGTGGTCGCGCTATTACCGCCAGATTTAAGGGTCCGCCAAATCAGGACTTTGGCGGATTTCGCCCCAGCTCTTGGCTGGGGGGAAATCCGCCGGCAGTAAGAGTGCGAATTTTCGCCATTGAGACCAATGGGGAATGGGGCATTCCCGAATGGGCTCAATGGAGAATGGGGAATTACATTACTGCCGAACTCGTGACCTGGCGCTATTAGCGCCGGGGAGTTCGGCGGTAGGGCTAATACCGCAAAAGTCGTGATCAGGGCCATAGTCTATATATTGGAACAGTTGACCTGGGCTGTCTTTGTCTTCTTGGTATTGCTCGTCTCGTGATTTCAGCTTCCCTCACGGGAGTAGATGCCGTTCAGTACATAGCCTTGCAGTCTGGTTGACGGCACCAGTCGTTTTCGGAGTGAGTAGTGTTCCCCTCGCCCTCGTTGTGGGGTTTGGGACATGGTTGCGCTTTTCTCTCTTTCCTCGGGATCCGGGCACTTTCGAGTTGGATCCTCCTCTGGCCTTCTGTTCGCTGTGGGGCTGTTCCCTGGTGTGGGGCAGGCCTTTGTGGGGCTGGAGTTTACATTCGCCTCTTCCCATAGTGTCGGCAGGGTCCGTTAGAAGTGGGACACGTTTCTGGTTACTGTTTCTTGCCCTCTGGTGGCTGAGGCGAGGCTGTGCTCCCGGTGAGTTATTGTCCAGGGTGCAGATTCGTAGGGGAGGGTCATCTTCCCTTTTTGGGTCCTGTTCGTCTCACAAATACTGTGTCTCCCACTCAGAGCTTGCTTGGGATGGCTCTCCCGTCTTCGTCTTCCTTGGCGTTGTGTTTGTGCCATCGGTTTTCCACTCCTAGGTCCACCAGTGGAGGCCTCCCAGAGTGGTGTAGGGGTAAGCTTCCTTGGATGGGGACTCCGAACATCATGGCTGCTGGACTGACTCGGGTTGCTGAATGGGGCGGGGGAGTCGATATGCTTGGAGAAAGCTGTAGAGTTCTGGTAAGCATGGCTGCCCTTTGTCCTTGGCGATTCGCACTGATTTGTTAATTGAGGCCATGAATCTTTCTGCATCTCCGTTGGCTTGCAGCCAGTACAGGGTGATATGGTTGCGGCGGATTCCCAGACCGTCCGTAAAGGTTCTGAATCCTTTGCTCGTGAAGGGGGGCCCGTTGTCACTTCGGATTGAGGATGGGATGCTGTGCGTCGCAAACATCTTTTCTAGAGCGGTGGTGACCGACGCGGCGTCGGTTGAGGCAACAGGCTCAACTTCTGGATATCTGGTATGTTCATCGATTGCCACAAGTAGGTACGTTTTGTTTGCGATCTGGGGAGCGGGGGGGCACTCAATGCGTTCAGGTGTCCCTGGTCGGCGTGTGGACAGACATGCCGTGCACGCTTCCACGAGCGCTATGACCTTGTGTTGCATGTGGGGCAGCCATATGCGGGACTTGAGGAATGCTTGCGTTTTGACTGTTCCCTGGTGCCCTTCATTTGCCAGTCTGAGGGCTCTTTCGTGGAGGGAGGCAGGTAGCACAATTCAGTGGCCTTTCAGGACGAGGCCATCTAGTGATATCGATAGTTTGTGGCATATACCAAAAAATGCCTGTAACAACTCTTGTGCTGGGAGTGTCTTTCGTGCGACTGCTGTGAGGAATGTCCTCCATTCTCATGTTAGGATTGCCTTTTTGGCGAGTTGAAGGCATGGATCATTGTCTGTCTCGGCCTGGATCTCTTCGATCTTCATGGTCTTGGGCCTGGCGCATGTGATGACCTGGCACGTGTTCCTCCGTCACTTTTGTGGATTTGTGCTCTGTGGTAGTGGCAGGTCGGGGGTGTCGTGACAGGAAGTCCGCCGGGTTTTCAGCTCCTGCTTGGTACTGGACGTCCAGGTCAAATTGTTGTAGCTGGAGTAGCCAGCGCTCAATCCTGGTGGGGAGTGTGGTGCTGGTCCTCCGAAGATGGGAATTAGCGGTTTGTGGTCCGTCATCACTTTTACTGGGTGTCCCAGGATGTACATGTGGAAGTATTTGCACCCCCAGATAATTGCCAGCGCCTCTTTTTCAAAGTGCATAGTTTCTCTCAGTTGATGTGAGTGCTCTGCTCGCGAACACGATGGGGAAGATTGTCCCCTCTTTGTCTCTTTGTGTTAGCACTGCCCCTAGCACCACGGAGCTTGTGTCTACTAGTACTTCTGTTATGCGGGATATGTCGAAGAACGCCATAGTGGCATCGCTGGAGAGAGAGTTCTTGATCTTTCTGAACGCTTGCTCTTGCTCCTCGCCCCATTGCCATGGAGTTTTGGCTTTCATGAGTTCTTGTGGGGGGAGGCCGTGGTTGCCAGGTCCGGAATGAAATGAACATAGTAAGTGGCCATGCCCCGAAAACTACGAATTTCGGTCGCAGTGGTTGGGGCTTTCGTGTTTTTGATTTCCTCAACTTTGCTGGGGTCAGGTGAGACGCCATGCTCGTTGAAGACATATCCAAAGAAACTTAGTGAACGTTTGCCAAATTCACAATTCTGTTCGTGGAGTGTAAGCCCTGAGTCTTCTAGTCGTTGTAGGGTCGCTGCAAGTCGTTCAGTGTGTTCGGCCTCTGTTTTGCCGTATACCAGGATGTCGTCGCTGATGTCTGTCACTCCTGGCAGGTCTTGTAGGGCTTTTCGTATTTCGTGTTGAACCACTTCAGCTGCTGAAGAGATGCCGAAGTTGAGGCGACGGTAGCGTTGGAGGCCCAGGTGTGAGGAAAAAGTGGTGATATAGCGTGACTCTTTCACTAGGCGGATCTGGTGGTAGCCTTATCGGAGATCAAGCTTGCTGAAAATGGTTGTGTCGGTCAGGTCAACGATCAGCTCATCTATTGTCGGCGTGATGTGTCTCTCCCTCCCAATCACAGTTTTGGGGAGCCGCATGTTGATGCATGTGCCGACTGCATTTGGGTGCTTTGGTTTTGCCATGACTACCATTGGTGACTCCCAGGGGGGGAGGGGTCCTGAGGTCTTCAATGATTCTGAAGTCTTCCAGCTTGCTGAGTTCTGCTTCGACCGCTGCTCTCATGTGGAAGGGTACGCTTCTGTGTCGTACCACGCGTGGTTCAATGGTGGGATCGATGTGAAGTTTCATCCACCTGCTTTTGAGGCAGCCAATACCTGTGAAAAGATTTTTTTGCTTCGCTAGCAGGTACTTAATGTTATCAGGTTGAATGGCAACATTAAAATGGGTGACGTTGAGCAGTTCTGCTGTTGTAGTAGTTGAGTAGGGTTTCTATCCCAGCATCTACGACATAGATGCCGTTTTGCAGCTTTCCCCGTCGTGTGCTAGTGTTGTCTTGAAATATCCGGTGACTGGAAGGGGCTTTTTGCAGCCGCAGGCATAGAGCAGGACTGGTCACAGCCGGAGCGTGGGTTTGGGGTCAAGTTTGCTGAATCTGGCTGTTGGCATGACATTTACTGTCGCTCCCATGTCAATCATCATTGTTACTGGGGTGTTCCCTACAGATATGGTGCATCGTCGTGGCCTGTTCCCGTTTGGCTGTTTTCCATGACCGGACTTTATTGCTGAAATCATGTGCACTCTTTCTCTCTTCTGGGGTTCCTGGGCCTGCTCTCATGGTCTGGGGACTGTTCCCTGCTGAATCGTTCGTCGGTGCTAAAACTGTCAATGTTCTCGCCATCAATGGCGCTGGCGCGTCCACTTTTGCCGTTGCGTGTCCTGCCTGGTTGTCTTCTCTGTTGGCGGTCATGTCGTTCAGGGTGGCCTGCGAGGTCTGGAGTCTTTCTTGTGGTTTTGAGTGTTCCTCCGGGGTGAGTAGTCTCTGGATTGCCTGGAGCTTCGGCAGACTGATGCATAGTGGTTGACCTTCCCACGTTTGTGGCGTTTGTGGCACGTGGTGCCATATGCCGGGCACGGTTCGCTTCTGCTATGTTGTCCACCACACCATAGGCAGTGTTTTGGCCGGGTGCAGGGCTGGCCTTGTCGAGTTTTCTGCTGCTTTAGAGCGTTGATTGTTGATGCATTGTTTTTCGCTGGTTCGGTGTCTAGTGGCAGGCGGCTTATCATTTGTTCCATTTCAGTGACTTGTTCGTCTGTCCTCTCACGCAGTCGTCCCATTGACAGGATGGTGTCCAACGGAAGGTCAGTTTCTGAAAGTATGGCGCGTCTGAGTTTGTCAGAGGACAGGCCATGTATGACTTGTTGCCTCACTGAGAATTCTTTGTTTGGGAAGTCTCAGGCTAGCGCCATTTCACGCAGGCGGCTTTGGAAGTCATCAATGCCTTCTTGCGGGCGCTGCCTGGCCTGGGTCATTTTAAACCTCTCGAAGTCGGGGCTGACTTTTGGTTTGAATTTTCTTGTGAGTACGTCTTTGCTGTCTCATAATCGTCCAACGTGCCTCGGTTTGGTAAGGCGTTCAATAGGCGGAGTGCCATCGTGCCTAGATTGAGCATGAGGAATGCTGTCTTCTTTTCCTCGCTGTTGATGTCGCGCGTGAGGAGACATAACTCGAACTGTTTGATCCATAGTTCCCAGTGAAGGCTAGTATGTGGACCAAACAGATGAATGGGCTGCATGAACGTACCTTGTGTGGCATATAACCATGTGATGGTATCGGGGTTGCGGCCATGTTGTCTTTGCGGTGTTGTGAGGTCATCCGCAATGATGGGGTGGGCTTGATCCTGTCGTCGTAGTGCTGCTACGTGTTAGCGTGTGGTTGGTGTCTTCACCAGCGTGTGTTGTCACCCACTGTATGCTCTTGCCGAGGTGGGCGTGTGGATAATGTGGGTGGTGGGCCATGGGGCTTCTTTTGATTTTAGCTTCTTGGTTTGTGAGCCTGGAGTAGCTGTGCGTAGCGTCTATCCTGGCGTAGGTGGCCTCTGGGGGCTGTGGGAGTCTGTGCACCTCCTGGTTTGCCTGTCTTGTGGGCTGTCCCAATGTGCGGCTTGCGAAAATTCTGCCTGTGCACTGTGACGGGTAAAAGGAAAAGGTTCTTTGCTCCCTTTATTATTATTTTTATTTTTTGAACCGGCTGCACACGTTTCTGGGTGCGCTAGGCGGTGGCTGGTTAGGTTGTGGGGCTCTGTGCGGGTCCCGCTATAGCTGTCAATGAATGCACTTACTTGAGTGCTCTGCCAGAGCGTTGCTGCTTTTTTTTTTCTTTTCCACGCCACCTAGGCCCCGACTTTACAGGCGCGAGTGACTCAGCATGCCTCAGGTCACCTGGGGACGCGGATGCAGATTGGGTTGCGTTGCGCGGGTTCCACGATCCCACCTCATCAGCAGTGTGATGCTGGGTGTAGGGGGAGCTGAGCGTGATACAGGGCGCCAGCACGGAAGAAAGACACAGCACACATTGACTGCTGCATGAGCTGGACCAGGGACTGCCTTTCCCGGGCTTCCCTCCTCCTTTTATTAGCTCATCCACGTGACACCCATCACATGGACATCACACTGGGAGCAGCATAGCATGCGTGCAAGTGCTGCAAGTGTCGGTGTGGGGCCAGGGAGGCCAATCATTTCTGCAAGAGGCAGAGAAACAGTTTCTGCGAGGGGCAGGACAGTGTTTGAACCTAGCAGGTCAGTCCCTCCTGCAAGGGGCGAGAGTATCACTTATACGAGGGGTAGAAGAAGAGCAGCACTGCGAGCTGCGGTTAGGAGACCACGCAGCGGCAGGCAAGAAAACAGTTGTGACACAGTGGCAGCTGAACATAACTTTTAGAGCTTGTTCAGTGGTCACTATGGTTGAGCAAATATAATTTTGGTGGTCGTGAGACTCACCAAATTACTGGCAATGCAGAGCTGAAGAGGAGTGTGCAGGTTTTGCGTGTTGGTGAGGGCTGGTGTGGGAGATTGGAGCCCAAAGTGTTCTTGCAGACGCAGAACTCTGCTTTGCTTAGCTTCTTCGGAGGACTGATGATGTCGCAGAATCTCTAGAGGGTGAGTGTGATGATGGCGGTCGTTTCAAGCATGGTGCGTGTTTGCACCGTGTCCATGCTTCAGCGTGCTGTTTTTTGCGTGGGTGAGGAGACGGAGCATGTTTCCTGAATGCTGTCCAGCTGGGTGGGACGTAATACTGGAATTGGGTGCCGAGGAGTGCAGAAACTGAGGAGCAAGAAATGGCAATTATACATGTATAACACAAACCCTCCTGTCATGTTGACGTTTCCAGGACAACGGGGGCAGGAGGGACAGGGAACGGGAAGGGACGTGGGGGGGCAGGGACAGGGCAGTTCATGTTGGGAAAGTTACATGTATGGTGCAGAGCTCCGTGTCCGCCTATTCCTTGCTGCGCCACACGCCCAGGTCTCGAGCGAGGTCCCTACAATGGGGACGAGGATGGGATGCAGGGCAGCGCGCCTTTCGTGGTGAGAGAGGCGCGATCCGCCCCGCCAACTCACGAAGAAGGGCAGAGCGCTCGAAGGGGCAACACACCTGCAGCAGAACCCCGAGGCGGAGCCCTGCCCGAGACGAGAAGAAAGTGCGAGGAGCAGGGAGCCCCGCCCGCACACTACGCCTCGTCTGGGCCGCGGCGGTGAGCTGGCTGCAACGGAAACCACCCGCATAAGAGCCGGGAGCCCCGGCCGCGCTGGGAAGGCCAACACGAGGTATGACCCACCAGCAGGACACGTGTTTTCACAGAAGAAAGCACTGATGCCGCTCCGGACTCTCTGAGGGAGGAGATCTGGGCACCAGCACCACGTGCTGAGGGAGCAGTGATCTCACGTGGCACCCCAGGCCCACACAGGATAAGGAAGGGGGGCAGCAGTAAATGCTGTGCATGCACACCAGTAAAGGACATAGGCAGGTGCCCAGGACACAAAGTCACAGCAGGTGGTGCTGTAAACACCCTAAGGGGAGGACAAGCTGATGGTGCTCGTGCCCTACCAGGCAGCCATCCAACACCAGTAAATGAGAGGGAGGATACAACTGGCAAATCGAACCCCGGAAGCAGACACACATCTGGCAGAATGTCAGGTCAAGACGACAGACAAGGAGCACAAGCTCAGGGGAATGGGCCCCCAGCACCAGCAGTTCCAACGCCCGATCATGTGCCATACCAAATTCCAGACACACTGGCAGCCCAGATGCCGGGTGCATTTGACGTAACCGACACAAGCAACATGGGTCCCAGATGGACTAAATGGATCAGGGACTTTGATCCCTACATGGGAGCCACGGGACCAGTCGCAGACACAAGGCAAGTATGCCTCCTGAAATTGGCTGTAGGCTCTGCCACACGCGACATCATTGATGAGATGCCCCAGGACTCCATAGACTCAATACAAGATCTCAAAGACGCGCTGGCAGCCTATTTTGCGCCGCACACCAACGTTGACTACGAAAGGCACCTGTTTCACAGCACGAAGCAGGCGAAAGGGGAGACCATGGATGCCTATGTGATGCGATTACGCACTAAGCTGAAACACTGCGATTTTGCAAGCTATTCGAATACTGAGGCCCTCAGGTCACAAATCATATCTGGATGCGAGTCTCAAGGGTTCAGCAGGAAACTGCTCCAGAAATCCTGCACACTCGAAGAAATCCTAGCGCTGGCCAGGGTTCAAAGGGCAATTGACTCTCGTAGAAATCTTCGGAAACACCCCCGCCGGAGAGAACCTCAACAGACTGCAGCTAGAAAAGAAATCAGAAGAACTGTTCTGTTACAAGTGCGGATTTGAATATCCACATGAAGGAACATGCCCCGACGTCGGACAACGCTGCACGTCTTTCGGCGAAGGACACTTCAAGACAGTGTGTAGGCTATTCCGAGACCGAGGGAGACAGCTACCCAAAGACAACACATCTCGCACAAGAAGTCAATACGGGGGGCCGTTCAACATCAATCCAGCCCCTAGCACCTCCATCATCCAGCATCAGTCCCGGGTGACCAAAAGGACAGAGACTCTGGAGAAGACCGTCAGAGAAGGAGAGAGAGAAGGAGGTTTGTGATGCGTGCGCGACCTGAACGGAGACCAAGACGACATGTACGCTACTTGGTAGAACAATCCCCTACCGAGTCAGATCCCAGCTCATCGGGAAGTGAGGCCTCTGACATGGGCCTGATACACATACTCTACAACATAATGGTCCACAAGTACATAGACCCAGCTGAAATTATAAATAACTTGTACCCTAAGATATTCAAAGGTATCGGAAGACTCAAGAACAGGCAGATCAAACTGCATGTGGACAACTCCATATGCCCTGTTGCCCAGCCATATCGCGGAATCCCTGTCAACATTCAAAAGAAGGTGGAGGACGAGCTAAGAAAATTGCTGGAACAGGACATTATCGAGAAGGCCACTGGACCCACCACATGGGTTTCTCCGATTGTCCCAGTCCCGAAGAAAGGATCTGAAGCCATTAGACTATGCTCGACATGCGGCGCCCGAAGCAAGCCATCAAAAGAGAGAGATACCCGGCACCCCAAATCACAGATATGATTCATTTATTGAATGGGGCAAAAGTCTTCTCCAAACTGGACTTACAAAAGGGATACCACCATATGGTATTGCATGCCGAGAGCCTCAACATAACTACTTTTGTCACTCACGTCGTCCTTTTCAGGTACAAAAGACTAAGTTTCGGGGTGTCCTCGGCAGCAGAGACATTCCAAACAGAAGTCCACAACATAATCAAACACATCTTGAAAAGCCTCAACTACTCAGACGACATTTTAGTCTTCGGAACCGACGTGAACAAACACGACAAGACTCATGAAAGTTTGCAAGGCCCTACATGATGCAAATCTCACGCTAAATAAGGACAAATGCGAGTTCCGGAAGAACACCCTAAAATTCTTTGGCCATGTCGTTTCTGAATCAGGGATGACCCCAGACCCAGACAAAGTGTCAGCCCTGAAAGACACCTCGGCTCCAACCAACATGTCCGAGCTCTGGTCTTTTCTGGGCCTCGCCAGTTACTGCAACAGATATATTCGTGACTTCGCCTCAGTCAGCGAGCCGTTAAGGAAACTCACCCATCAGGATGAAAAGTTTGAGTGGTCCAGCGACTGTCAAAATGCCTTCAGACAATAAGGGAGAGAGTGGCGAAGGCAGAAAACATGTCATATTACGACCCCAACAGAAGTACGGAATTGACAGTTGATGCCAGCCCCGTAGGGCTGGGAGCCATCCTTGCACAACTCGACCCACGAGACCCTCGCAGAAACACATAGTGGCCTATGCCAGCAGCAGCCTGTCAACCACCGAGCAGGCACACTCCCAAGCAGAGAAGGAGGGGCTTGCCGTCGTTTGGGCGTGCGAGCATTTCCATCTGTTCCTGTACGGGAAACCATTTCAAGTCGTCACGGATCACCAATCTCTGCTATTTCTATACGGCAACCCAAAAGCCAAAATGCCTCCGTGGATCGCCCAATGGGGGCTAAGACTTCAAGACTACCCATTTGACATCATCCACAGGCCAGGGAAAGGCGAGAACCCAGCCGACTTCCTATCGAGAAGACCAAGGGGAGAGAGCACACCAGAACCATCAGTGGCTGACCGATACTTAAGATACTTAGTCCATCAAACCACACCGGAGGGTGTCAACTTGGAGGAACTCGCCAGAGAGATGGAGAATGACCCGGCCTGCCATATCATTTGCAACGGTCTAGAGTCTGGACAGTGGCGACGAGCCAGAGAAAGAGGGAAAGCAGCTGGAGGCCAAGTATGGGAAGACGTGGAACGGCTCCTGCTAGTTAAAGAAGGGCTGGCAGTGCCGGACGATCATCTGCTACTCAAAGACTGCAGACAAGTGATCCCTGAGGCCATGAGAGCGAAAGTCATCAAATTAGCGCATGAGACTCAGAGGGGCATGGTCTCCACCAAGCGCATGCTCCGTCAAAAGGTGTGGCTCCCTAACATGGACGCCCGGGTAGAGTCTGCCATAAAAGTGTGTCCCACCTGTAGCGTCATCACACCAAACCAACACCCAGAACTTTTGCGCATGTCAGAGCTCCCGCAGAACATATGGGAGGCAGTCACGGCTGATTGCTTTGGACCCATCGAAGGGGGGAAATATGTGTTAGCCGTGATGGATGAGTACTCACGATATCCAGATGTGCGGCTGGTCTCGTCCACGGCCGCCCATCATGTTGTCTCAGCGCTAGACCACATGTTCACGGCATATGGAGTCCCCAAGGTGCTCAAGACTGACAATGGGGCCCCGTTCTGCGGACATCAACAGGAAATACCCCTGCTGAACTCATGTTCGGGGGAAATACACAAACACGTATTCCCCAAGCCGAAGTGATCAGCCCACAGCCGGCATTAGACCTGGAGGTCCGATAGCGAGATGAAGCAGCCAAGGCCTGGATGAAAGAGTATGCCGACGGCCGTCAGCAAGCGCAGCCATCTCCAATTGAAGTAGGCGATGTGGTAGCAGTTCGCCAACCAGTGACTCACAAACACACGGCAGCCTTTAGAGAGGAGCCCCTTCTCGTCACACAAAAGAAAGGGTCGATAACGGCCCAAGGGTCAGCAGGATCTGTCACCCGCAATTCGTCCCACTTCAAGGAACTTCCATCACCTGAGACGAGACATCTGAGTGGAAGAGTGCAAGCTCCCCTGGACTATGAGCCTGATGACCCATACTTAGGCGACCAGGGGGACTCAGACGAATCTGAGCTGGACGGGGGACAAGGAACTGCTGAGAGTGGAACGTCACCGAAGCCAGGACTGGCACGACTGCAGCGAGCTCGGAACAGACCTCGTCGGTGGATTGAGGAAATGGACTAGAGGCTCACCAGACCGCTACCTGTTGCGAAGAGTTTGGTAATCGTTTAAAAAGGGGGGATATGTCATGTTGACGTTTCCAGGACAACGGGGGTGGGAGGGACAGTGAGCGGGAAGGAACGGGAAGTGACGTGGGGGGCGGGGACAGGGCAGTTCATGTTGGGAATTCTATAAAGTTACATGTATGGGGCAGAGCTCCTTGTCCGCCTATTCCTTGCTGCGCCACGCACCCAGGCTTGAGCGAGGACCCTACACCTCCCCAGGTGGGTTTGTACTGATGATAGGCTGAGACTTTGGTTAGTGTTTGAAAAAAACGGCTGTGGATTTGATTTCACAATACATAAGTAAATCATAAAACATGATTGCAATTTTATTCATAAAATGTACTCCTGTATAAACAAAGTCTCATCTCTTTTGTTCTTTTGGGCAGATGGATCAGTTGTCCTCCTGCACCGTGCCGCCATCTTCTTCCCACGACAGTATGACAGCGTGCGTTGTCTTGTCTTCTTCCCGTTGTATGCTTCTTTCTTCCTTCTTAGGGTTGGATGGGATCGGGTGAAGAAAAGCAGTCTCTGAACGCAGATGACTTTGCATGCACTCCGTCCGGAGTGCTGATCGGGCTCGAGAGCAGCTTCCCTTGGCCCTCCTTATATTCGCGAAGTGTGGCATGAGGTAATGCATATTGTCATGGCTTGGTAGCCCAAGCCAGCCGGCTGGCTGGCACCGACAGTTATTCACACCTCTGTATTCTTTCTTTTGCATCTTTGGCGTTCCTTTCTTCTTTCCTTTTCCTCCCCCCCTGTTGCTTATTGCTAAACCCCTTTGGCTCTTTGTTATTGCCCATCCTTTCTCACACTCTGGTGTGAACATTCTGTTCTGGTCTGGGTGTTATGTTGCTTTCCCCTCTGTCTTCACACTATGTGAGCAGAGGTGGGGGAAGAGAGAGGATTCCCTTCTCCTGACTTTCCGCGATTATCTTATATTTTGTATGTACTGTGTTTGCCCCTTTTGCCCTAATTTGTGGTCCCGGGCCTTCTAGCTGCATTGGGTTCCCCATTCCGCGGCACTTGCCAATGGTGTTAGAAGAGGGGGTGTCTGGTGATCCTTCGGAGGAGCCAGAGCACAAATGGCTGAAGAAGTGTGTCGCTGGTGGACTGCCTGTTGCACCTGCTGAACTCCTCACTATGAGGTACTGTGCTATTAAGGCGGCCCATCACAGGGACGTTTGTCACTATTGCCTTGTGACTGATGCAGCTGGAGAGTGCCCTGACAATTTTGTGACGTTGCGGTTGGACATTAACTGTGGGAGTCGTGTTGGGTCATTTTATTTCATGAATGCATCGTTTTAGTTCGGCTAGTGTTAGATGCTTAGTTTGATCTGTTGTGTTAGGTCAATCGGGATGTGAGGTCTGTTGTTATATTGTGGGGGTTTTTTGTGAGCATGTGGGATGGGAGATGGATTGCTAGTATTGTATGACGTGGCCTCTTGTGAACCACAGTGATGGTTAAGCAATGTTTGAAGTGTTTTATGCTTTCCACGAACCTTTTATTTTTCACAGGCATGCCATTTCCTGTAGTGCATGGACTTTCTTATATCAAGTTTAAAACTGCCATGGGTCCCCCCCACCCCCCAGTGCCAAGGCTTTTTTTGGTGATTTTGATATTTCGCCATTCAATGCCTTCTAACATTTTCTGTTTCATTAACCACTTAAGTGTCAAGGATGAGGTATCTCGTCCTTGGCACTTAAGGGATAAAGGTTGAGCTTTCCTTAAACTTTTAGAGCATGGTCAATGTCAGTGTTGCACTCACTTTGTGTTACAGTGAGCGGAAGGGTGAGGCGAGTTACGTTTTACAGACAGAATGCACGTTTGGATGGCAAAGTGTGTGCCTTTTATGTACGGATTGGTGTTTGGATGTAAAAGTGCATAAGTAGGCACCAAAAGGTGGGTTTAGCTACCCGTTTTGATTTGTGGGGCAAGGGGTGGGTGGAGGGGTGTATTACACTCGGCACTCAGGGTTGGTTGACCTGTGCCAATTTTGGAGTTTTGCGCCTTTGCTTAGTTGTGTGCCTACAGGCGGCAGGCACTGTGTTTCGGTTGTGGAGCATGTTTCTCCTCATCCTCCTTTCCATGTTAGGTGGGGTGCAGCTCGTCTGTCTGACGCTCTGTTGGTTAGTAGTTTTGATACTTTTCTCTGTTCTTTGGTGTACTCCTGCGTACTTATGTCTTCTGGTGGTCAGTGTCGCTTAGGAGGTTGTTGTTGTTTTTGGGGCTGGGAGCCTTTGGTGGGTATGCTGGGGCTGGGAGCCTATTGAGGGGGTACAACGTCCTTTCGTCGCGTCCTTTTGTCGCGGGATGTTTTTCCACAAGGTTGCGGGGGGGGGGGGGACCTTCCTCCCTGTTGTCGTACGTGCCTGGAATGGTTTGGTTGGTGTTGGCTGGAATGGTGTCTTGTGAGGGTCTTAGTGTCTGGGTGGGTTCCCCTTGCTGCTTTCCTTTTTGTTTTGTAAAGGAGGGAGATATGTTAGCATTGGTGTTTATCTCTTTGCTTGCTGGGTTTGTGTGTGCCATGGCATTAGAGTGTCATCTGGAATGTTGAGTGAGTGCACCCTCTGTGTGTTCTGAGAGTGACAGAGTTGGTGAGTTCGAGATAGAGAGGGTGCTGGTGGCTGTTCCTCTGAGAGAATTAGCTGAATTTATCCTAATGTTCATTCACGTTACTTGCACTAGAGCTTTGACTAGTAAAGAAGTTATATGCGTAACACTGACATCTGTACTGTCAGATCCACATCGCAGTAGGGGGCTAAACTCCACTTACTTTCTTCACACAGGCTCGCTGGATACCAAAGATGGCGGCTTGGGAAGCCCAGTGCTCAAGTTCGTGTTTCGGGACTTGTTCACATGGGGTATCCCTGTAAGTTTGGGGTTGAGGGGGGTTAACCTTTTTGTCCGGGGTAGTCCAGGGGACCTCTGATTTGTTGCACACGTTTGCCAGCGGGCACTTCCAGCTCTGCGGGGTGGGTTAAATGCGCTGTGTTTGTGTGTGGCTGCAGCTGGTGTCTTTCTCAGCTGGCAGTGCGCTGCTGCAGTTGGGTCTCTGCAGGGCTGTGGTTTCTATATCCGGCTTTCTTTCTCGGTTGTCTTTCCTAGCCGGTTTCTTACGCTCTGCGTGCGTGTGGGGCACTGATGCAGATTTGTTTGCTTGGCCTTCGCTGTTGACTTGTTGCATCAGTCTGATGGTCTCTGAATATGAAAAGACACACTGGCAAGTAACTGAGAAATGGGGCAAGGCTAGAGATATGGGTCTTGTGAAGGGTCAGGAGAAGGACATGGACTATTTGAGGAAATTTCGAATTAGATGTTTTAAAAAATAATATGGAGCCCTAACTTTCCCCATCTCTATGGGGTATTCCCTACCTATTTTACTGACTAAAACGCTCATCTTTCGTCTTGGAATGTCCAAAAGCGAGCACTATCTGACCCTATCACTTATATGAACAAAAGTAAGGACAGGAGAATGACTCCCTTCTCCTGTTCGATGCTTCTCGCACTTCTCTTCTTGGTTTCAAAAGAGTTCCTTTAATAGTCTTTAGCGACTCTTCTGATTAGTTCATGTTGCTCTTTCCTCAAGTGGGGCTATTTAACTTTCTTTTTAGAAGTGTCTTTCCTTGACTTATCACAAAGGCTATCTTGGCCTGCAGATCCTCGTATTCTTTCCTTCTTAATTCCCACACTTCTACTTTTGATATGTATATTAGCTTTATCATTACTTCTTGGGATCTTCTCTATGGTTTCTTTTCCTTTATTGGAAATATTCAGATTTGTTAATGTTGACTTTAAGCCTTTTTTTTCTTCAATTCCTCTCCGTCTCAGGGAACGTTATCATTCTCTCTCTCTTGGTCACAGTTCAAACTTCGTAAGTTTTCTTTTTTCAGCTTTCTCATCGGTACAGAGTTGAGTACTCAGATTCTTGTACTAATGCTTTGTTACTTTCCTGTGCAACCCCGGTTCCCAGCTACCTGCTTTATGATTAGAGACTGCCAGAGGGATCCTCACGGTTCGTTCTTCGCCTTTGCACTACCGCCGCGTCTCTGTCTGCGTCTCTGTCTGGCGTTCTCCGTGCTTCCTCTCAGTTACTCATCTTTTGAATGGGGAGCCGTGCCAATTGCTGCAGTTTCGCAGGGGCTCAAGGTCTCTGCCTCCTCTCAGATTCTTGTTTGCAGGAGACGTCCCCTGCTTTGTGCTTTGAAGTACGTTCCTCTTGCACTCATTCTCTTCCTCTTCCTGGCGAGTCTTCGACCTTTAACACTCATCTCAAAGAATGGTTCATTTTTTATTAAAGAAACCATTTCTCTTTCTTCAGGATGATAGCATGTTTGCATCTTCTTTGGCCCAGTCATGGTACTTGCCATTATTTAATACGTTTGATAGTCCCATGTACGCCATCATGGTTCCGGTTTCAAGGAGTTCCTCACAGTTTGTACCCTAAGGGGGGAGTCTCTGCCAGTGAGGTCCCACTTGCCTCGACCCCCTGGGAGGATGCTGCGGAGCGGGTTCACCTCCTTAGCCTCAGGGGGGCTTCCCTTTGGGGAGAAGAGATGAATTCACTTCATTCATCACAGTCTGCACATGAATATGCTCGCACAAGTGGGCCACTGGGGTAGCAATGGCTCTGGATGACACCACGGTAGACCTCCCACTCTCGGCTGAGAGGGGTTCCTGTCCCCACACAAAACAAACCTGAATAATATGTGAGGTTTGCTGGTCATTTATGTATGTATCCTGAAGATCCATGGAGCACAACCAGTCCTGGGCCAACCAGACTGGGAAAGGATCTAAGTGATTATTGCGACCATTATTATTACGAAGGCCGAAAAGGCAGACTTTAAAAAAAAAAATCTTTCATTTTAAACCCCCCTTACACCACATACATATGCGGGGGGAGACCCCTCAAACTTCCCCATATTACCATTATATTACATACCCCCCACGTATATATGGTGAAAGGGGAGGTCAAAAAGAAAAAGTCACAATTTTCAGCCGTCGTAATTGTGAGGGCGACATTTTGGGCCATTTCCCTGGGAAAGATCTGATTAAGGAATAACATCCTGAACTTATCCATTATCCAGTGTGGGAGCGGGAGGCTCTATAATGGCATTGATTGGACTGATACTGGAACTGCTGCCCATAACCTGTGCGTTTCTGCGAGAAGTACTTTTTGGAAAAGGAACTGTCAAGGGTTGGATGCAACAGAACACACAACACAGAGTCAACACCTTTATTTACTACCAGCAGGAAAGGGTTGGAGAAAATCCTACGGGGAGGGGAATTGCCTGAAATCGTGAAATTAAAAGACACAAGAGAAAGCATGGCAGGTTAAAGCAACTCCAGTGAAGGGGTTTGTCGAATGTGCAGCCCCTATTTCTACTTCATAAAGTTCCACATCGGCAACACCCTGGGGAGCATCCTTCAAGTTGATAACTGTCCTGGGGAATTTGTCTTTTCCTTGACAGATAAACCAGATGTTGGGTAGTCCTCAGAGACTCTGTAGCATTGATGAACTGATTTGGGAAAGACCAGTTCTATTTCTTCTCATGCCCTAGTGGTGTCTTGATGCAAGAAGTGTAGCTTCCACATTTGGGATTTCCTGAAGCTTTACTGAGTTGAGGGTTCCTCTGGATAGGATTTTCTTCGAGCCTAACTAGGTATTCGTCAGGCTGCAATAACTGACACCCCAAGCCAAGGATTCTATCCATTATTGCAAACTTCCTTACTTGATGCCAGTTATGTTGAAGCTACGAGTATCTGCATTAGAGCCCCACGCAAGTTACTCTAAAGCTTCTTCTCAAAGCCTGGCTTCCACCGTCCTTTGGGCCAAGGCTCCCAGTAAGCCATCTACTCTAGCCTGTCCTCTAAACCTGGTCCCCACTTCAATGTGGCTATTTGGCATGGCCACAACAGATACCATCTTGCTGTTTCTCTTCTCTCTGTCGCACTACTAAGACTCTGGATGTCATCCTAATACCCTCCAAGTTAGAAAGTTCCTGCCTGTTTTTATAGTTGAGCATTGACCGTAAGTGCTTCAGAGAGTGTACCGGTTGGTGGTGGTCTTTCCTCATAAAATATGTTGTTCATGTTTGCTCATCCCAAGGAGTATTCCTCTTGGTTTCACTTCGGCTCAGGTGTTGTGGAGGTTTTAAGGTCCTAGTTTGCCACTCGCCTGAGGTCTGAAAGAGCCTGTCTGCCCTCTTGGGATTAGTGTCATGTAGGTGGATTGATCCTGCGTTCCTGTTGGCAATGCAGCAAGTGAGTTTTTTCAGTCACAGACAAGGCCTGCGCATACTTCGTGGACCCTGACGCTGGGTCTTTCCTCTTCCGATGTGTAATTTTTATCTAACTTTATGGTTCTGAAGAGCACATGTCACAAAACCCCACTCCATTAGTGTAACTGCAGTTGGGGCCCAGCACTCTGTACCTGCATGGCTTTGTTTGCATAGTAATCTTTCCCTTGGGCAGATTTTCCTTTTTTCCCCCACTGTTCTCATTTCTTCCAGCTAAATACAGTGTTGGTCACTATCCTTCACTCCCCATGATGGATACTTTGGATTGTTGTCTGGGTAATGGCAGGGCATGTAACGGAGGAGTCCCCAAGGGATGGCAAGGGGAGTTTGGAGGACCGTACATATATCACACTAGGGGTTCAACTTCCACTCAATGGGCACCTTAACGGCAAATTCGTCACAGACGGAAAGGAGGGCATAGACGAAGCACTATGCTCCAATCCTACAGTTTTGAAGGTCTCTGTCACAACCTTCATCCAATTTACATCAATGCCCACAAGGAAACCAAATAAGGATTTCCAAGAGAATCGCAAATTGTGGAATTTCTGCTGAGCATCTTGGCCAGCTTCACTGTGGCAAAGCATAGCTAGGGCTAACTCCCATTACACAAACTACGGCACTAGTTAGAGGTAGATTGATCAGCCACATTCTTCCACACACAAATGACAGAATATGACTTGACAGCTTCCCTTCAAGATCTCTAGCATATCGTGCCTTTCGGCTTACTGCACAAAAGCCCAGACTCATTTAAAAGTGGAAAAGGTTGCTTTAATGTGACAGGCCCAAGCTTACAATTAATGCTCACCTGGCTCCATGGCCTTACAGACTAACGAAATATTTAAACCACCAATTAGCTAATTACACATTTTCATTTCCCCCAACAATTAAATAATTAAATAAAGCCATTTTCTCCCTAAATGTCCCTTGGACCCTACCATCTCCTTACCCCTTTCCCAGGCGTCCCGCTTTCTCCCTGGGGCCATGCCCCTCCAGGCTCAATACCTGTTCCCCCGGGGTGGCCCGCTTGTGCAAACAGCACCACCCCCTCCTTTCCCGTGTCATTCCCCCATTGTGCTTCCCTCCCCCCACATCAAAAGGGGCCATGCCCCTGGCAACAGAAAAACCCTCCCCAGAGGTGTTCTTTCTGCCCCACCCCCCCAACCACTGTCCTTTATTTCCAACTCTTCAACCAATCCAAGCGTGAATGATCAACACCTCCGGCGCCCCGTAGCTCTCCCGCAACCCTGCCAGCATAGGCAGCAACTGGTCCCAGCGCAGGCCCCCTAACCCGTGCCATTTTACCACCACATCCTTATAGCTACACCCCAGTTGCCTGCCCAGAACCCTTTTCTCCGCTTCTTTCCCAGCCCATTTAACAATTGAATGGCCGACAATCCACACTTGCGCCAACTCCCCCTCCTTTCGCACAGCATCTGAAAAAGAAATTACAAAATTACCACCACAATACAATACCCCAACCCCACGTTGTTGTCAGCCCCGCTTAAACCCCTATCCTTCAACAATTTCCCTTATGAAAATCCCTGACGTACCCCTTGTACCTCCCAGACTTCCACCGCCCCAAACTTTTCACCTTATCCTCTGTGAAACCCAACCACTTTCCCTCTGATGCCGCGCCCATCCTGAATGAATGTGTACCAAAATCCTCACCCTTTTCTCCCAACACCCGCAGAGCCTTACACAGTACCCCAAAAACTTGTGCCGCTGAAACCGATGACCCATCCTCATGCTTGAACACCAAGCCTGTCTCCACCCCACACCGCTCCTTCCACAGCCTACCTGCCAGCACTGGGCATAGATCCTTACTCCCCCGCCCCAACAAAACCCAGGAACCCTTTCCCTTCTGGTCCGTTTTACACTTATTAATCCTTATGTCCAAACCCAATTCTGTAATGTGCACATCCTCCCACTGCAGACCCCCAGATCCCCTTTTCCCCCCACCAACTCCGAAACCCGAAAGGCCTCGAAAAATAGCCACATAAAACATGTCGCAAACAACTCCCCCTCCCATACCGACCAGCAAATTCCCCCTACTGCCTTAACCAACCTCTGCAGCAATTCCGCCGATATCGGTCTCCTCCTGTCCTTGTCCCTCTTACTTTCCCTTGCCCATCCTTCCAACATCCTACTCGTCATTTCCCCCCCACTCGGCTGAAAACCCCAAAACCACTTCCCGTAAAAAGCAATTCCAGCTAACTTCCCCGCTATAGTCGCTCTTGACCAGCCCCTGTCCATACACCTCAGGAGGAAATTCACGACATCGTCCCTCCTCCTCTCTTCTGCATCCCATGTTCCTTTCCAACTACGCGCTCCCCCCCCCAATAAAATCCTCCCATGCCCTCCTTTACGCCTCCTTAGACGCCCTGGCCAATGAACCCTCCACCAAAGCCAGCGCTCTCATCTTCCTATCTTCCACAGCTCTTCAGGAATCTGCTGCCCCTCCTGATGCGCCTCTGGAGCCAATCCATGGAATCTCTGCCATTGAAAACGAGATAATGCATCAGCGATGCCATTATCCTTCCCCGGCACATGTGTTGCCTTAAACATCACATTCAGTTCCATGCATCTCAGCACAAACTCCCTCATGAGTTTCGCTACCCTCTGATCCTTTGCTGACTGCCTGTTTACCACGTGGACCACACATTCATTGTCCACATTGAAATTCACTTTCCTATCCCGCAAATCCTTCCCCTACAGCTCCAATGCCACCAATAGTGGGAAAAACTCAAGGAATGCTATACTCCTTCCCTCCTTCAGCCACAGTTCCGGCCATTTCTCCGCACACCATTTCTCCCCCCCAAAACACTCCGAAACCCCCCGCTCCTGCCGCGTCCGAAAATATCTGTACCTCCCATGTCACCGGGTCCCCCTGCAACCACATTGTCACCCCATTAAACTTCTCCAAAAAACGCAGCCAAATTCGGCAGTCCTCCCGCACTGACCCCGATACTCTTATCCGGTGATGTGGGCACTTTGCCCCCGCCATAGCCCTCGCCATGTTCCTACAAAACGTCCTCCCTGGGGCTACCACTTTACATGCAAAATTCAGATGCCCTACCAATCTCTGCATGTCAACCAGCGTCATTTTCTTGGCCCCCACTGCCTTTTCCAGCAACACTACCAGTTTGCTCACCTTGTCGTGCGGCAAGCGTGAGGTCATAGCCACTGAGTCCAGTTCAATTCCCAAAAATGTCAACACCACTGCAGGCCCTTCTGTTTTGTTTTCCGCTAACGGCACCCCCAACTCCTCCATTAGCTCCTGGAACAACTTTAGCATCCCCCTGCACTCACCCTCTCTATCTGCCCCGCTAATGAACAGAAAATCGTCCAAATAGTGCAGCACACTCTCCCAACCCGATTTAAATGAAAAAAACCCACTGCAGGAATGAGCTGAAACGTTCAAACAGCGCACAGGAAATTGCGCACCCCATTGGCAAGGCTTTGTCTATGTATATGCGATCCTCAAACTGCAAACCTAGCAACCAAAAATCCTCCGGGTGCACCGGCAGTAACCTGAACGCCGCTTTGATGTCACACTTGGCCATGAAGGCCCCCCGCCCTTCTTTCCTTACCAGCTCTACTGCCTGGTCAACACTTGCATAAACAATCCTACATTCATCCGGGGCAATGAAATCATTCACCGACATGCCCTCCGGCCAAGACAAATGGTGTATTAACCGAAACTCCCCCAGAGCTTTCTTGGGCACCACCCCCAGGTCACCCGGCAGGTCATCAAATGGCCCCACGATCCTTCCCGCTGCTATTTCTTTGCTCAATTTTTGCCTTACCACTTCAACATTTTCTTTGGCTGACTTCAGATTTTCAGCCCACCGGCGCACCCTTGGGCCCTGATACCCCAATCTGAAACCTTGACTGAACCCTTCACTCAAAATCCTCGCCCCAACCCTGTCCGGATAAAATTGCAACCATTTTTGCAGAACCCCCACCTTAATTGGCGTAAAAGCCTTTCCCCACAACCCCTCTGCCCGCACCTCTCCCCCTCCCCCTGTCTCCCTGTTGGAAGCACTGTGTAAGCGGGTGTTTTCCACCACACTTGCTGCACTCATGTCTGAACCTACACAGGGTCCTAGTGCAGCCGTCCTTGTTGAACGCCCAACATGCCGCTGAGGACTGCCCTCTGCCCCCTCCCCCCGCCCCTTCATGGGCGGGACGATCAAGAAAGGGCCTGAAGGGCACAGGCAGCCCAATTGCTGTGTGTAGTGTCGGGGCAGGCCTCGTTGGAGCCATCCATTGCATCCAAAGATCCATGTCTATCTCCCCCCAGACCGCTTGACTGTCCTCCGCCATTCTTGCTCTGAATTCCTCGTCATACCTCACCCACGCAAAACCCCCAAAACTCGTGAAAGCCTTCCCAATTATGTCCATATATTTAAGTAGGGCCACACAACGCTCAGGAAATCTTTCACAATAAACACTGGCGTAAATGATAAATGCTGACGTCCAATTCTCAATGGTCACCGGTACCTTTGGTCGCGCAGCCAGTTCCCTCTCCTCTTCTTTAGACCCCTCCTTAGCTCTCACTTCCCTATGGAGCAATTTAAAAACGTCTACAAATTCCCCCGCCTGGATCTTTTCCCTGGTCGCCGCCATCAAGTGCGCCCCCAATGGTTTTGTTATCCCCATGTATGGCAATCTTTTTTCTTTTCCTTTCATTTCAACCCCCTTTTCTTTTCCCTCTTGCACGTCGAGCCCCAATGGCTCTACCACCTTGTCCGTCTGAATCTCCACTGAGCAAATGCTCTTTTCAACCCCCAAGGCTCCAATGGCCTGCACACCAACTTCTTTCCTCAGCCCTTGCAAACCCGACCCTTCGTTTCCCGACCCCCCCGCCATGCAGCTGACCAATACCTTTCTTGCTCACCTCTTTCTGCACCCGCCATCTGCTGCCTTGCGTCCACACCAATGCTCCTCATCTCCTTCCTTATCGGGCTCCTACTGCGGGGACAAAACATGTCAGCAGACTCACCCAGCCAACCTTTCCCCCTCCCACTTGCCCCCCGACCCCCCTGCACCTGTCTTTCCTTATCCCAAGCCCATTTTCTTCTTCTCTCCTCGCCCCTTTTCCCCGCTGACCTATAACCATCCACCTCCCACTGCCCCACATAATCCTCCAAACCCATTTCATCACCCATCAAATACCATTGTGGCTGCGAGCTCGTGCCCCAGTCGAGTTGCTCCTCCTCCTCCTGCGAGCCCGGGGTGTCCACCCCGCCACTCCTCTGACGTCTTACCGGTGGGGCTGTGGAAACCCCTGCCTGGTCCTCTTCTATCGGGCGAGGCGCTCTGACCTCCACCCTGGGTTCTTCATTGCTAGGGGCCGTGCTGCACCCTCTAGGCTCTCCGTACGCTGACCGAGTAGGGGCCGCTCTCAAACCCTCTACTTCCATTTGCCCAGCGGGGGCTGCACAGCGCCCTCCGCCCTCACTCACCCTACCCGGGGGGGCCGTTCCGCACCCCGCCCTATCCACCTCAATTGATGGGGACCTCCCTCTCCTTCTCCCACCCGCACTCTTCCGTAGGTATTTCCCCCCTCTTCCCCGCTGCCCTTGCACCCCTTTCTGCCCCTCCACCATAGCCTCACCGTGGTTCCTTTGAGCCACCTCCATTTGCACACTCGCTGCTCCCTTAGTGCTATCCCCCATTCCCTCCCCACGTGGCTGCCCACCCAAACTTCCTTCTTCCCCGGACGCCCTCCTGTCTATTTCCCTCCTCATCTTCCTGCCCCTGGATTCCCAAACCTCCCCTCTCCCCGCTGCGGGGGTGCAAGCCACCACTGCCGCGAGAGCCCCATCAGCTGCCGCTCTCCGCTGCGGCCTACCCCCACTTGTCTGCCCTTCACCCGTGACCTCCCCCACCGCCCCCTCCAGCTGGGCCCTAGTTGCCCTGCTAATTATGTCCAGGGCCTCCCTCAGCGCCCTCGCATCCACCAACCCCTCCCTGCTTGCACCTTGCCCTACCATCTTGCCCCAACCTTTACTGGTGCACTACAATAAGCCCCTTGCCGCTCCCCGCTACCTATGCCCCCGAGCCGGGACCTACCTGTGGAAAGAAAAGGCCCCTACTAGAGGCAAAACCCCAACGAAGTTGAGCTAACCGTTAAATACCCCAGGGGTAAATAACCCCTGGTCCCTACAACCCTACTATCTCTAACTTTTAAACCTCCCCCTACTCGCCAACGCCCCCTGGGCCTGGAGAGAAACCCCCTCTCCCAGCTCTCTTGATAACCTACTCGAAGACCCCCAAAAGGGCCCCCCCACTCACCCCTAGAGCTGAGAACCCCCCCCAGAAAACCCCCTCCCTTTCCCTCCTGTTCCTTTATTCTGTCTTTATTTATTTATTTCTATTTTGTTTATTTTTTTTATTTTACTGAGCACCCCAGTGCCTATTCTTTAATCTGAAGCCCGCCCCCTGGTGGCCCTCCCACCACACCGCAGTGCCCTGCCGCTCCTTGGAAGCACAAAGGGAGCGGCCCCTTTAAGAGGGCCGCACTGCCCTCTAATGCCGAAGCCCGTCACCGCGCACTCGGCCTAGCGAGCCCGGAACACACGGGCTCCGACAATGGCCACCCCAGCCTCACTCCGCACCAGCGCCCGGGAAGAAGACACAGAACGAAGCGGCGCCAACACCGGGTCCTCCCACCACTCCGCGGCCCCCACAAGGGAAGGAAGCGCCTGCCCAGAAACTCCCCCACAGCACCCCCAGGGACCTCGAGACGCCAACCCCAAGGCTTCCCAACGCCGCAGCCCAGACAACGCGGGACCCGCCGGTAAGCCAACAAAGGGTGTCTTATCTACGGCACCCTAACTAGACGTTCCCCAACTAAATATCTTTTGTTTTTATACCAAGACTACCTACCCGACCACACTACCAACCCTCCTCTTCCTCACCTCACTAACACGCACACCCGTAGGCCCAGCTAAATACCAGGGAAGGCTCGGGAGCAGGCGACAGGACTTCACAATCGCCAAGTCCAACCGTCGCCTGCCTCCCGAACCTTCCCTGCCCCCTTAAATACCCCCGAGGGGCGCTCTGCCCCCACGGCCACTCGCTGGCCGTGTGCAGCGCCAAAAACTTCCCCTGGGGAAACGCTTCGCGTTCCCCCCAGGGCCCCCCTTTTAGATGTAGGAAGGAAAACTTTGCACTGAGTCCCATGAAGGTCTGTCAAATCTCTCCAATAGCGCTGAATTGGTGGCATGTATACGGGTAGCAGAATTGTTACAGATCTTCTTGCCTGGACAGTCTAGTCTCCCACTTCCTTTCTCTTGCACTGTGGAGAATGTAGAAGTAGAGTATCTCGTTTTTATGGCTGCCACTATGAAGGAATCGGCTGTGCGACTGTTGGAGTCTTGACATGGTCTATGATAGGGTCTAGCAGACCAGGAACCAAAGGAATCAGTGGACGCATCTTTTTTTACATTAAACTCCTAAAAATAAACAGAACGTCAGGGTGAATTAGTCATGAGGAAATTAAGCTTGGTGACCACTCACTTGGTCACATCTGCAAAAGAGAGGTCACCCATTTGGGAAAGTTCTTATTTATTTATTTCAATTTTTAGAAAGCACCACACGCCCGCAGGCCTCAGAGCGCACAAAAGACAAAGAAACAAAAAGGGAGGATCAGGGGGAGTCAGCAGAGTAAAAGCAGGCTATGTTCAGACCGGGTTCAGGTTGAAAAGAAACGTTTTTATTTCTTTTTTTTTAAAAGTGCCAGGTTTTCCGCCATGCGTATATGTCCTGGAAGAAGATTCCACTGCAGTGGTGCTTGGACATTGAAGGAAGTACCTCCAAAGTATACCAGTTTGTACCTAGGTTGAATGAGTGTGGGGAAAGCGGAGGAGGGAAGCTTCCTTCTGCCTATCTTAGGTTTTACTCTGCCAATGAGATAGGTCGGGCAGGCATTTATTGGACATTTGAAGGACAGGGTCAAGATCTTAGGAGTGATCCTATGTCGAATAGGCAGCCAATGAAGTGCCCTCCTGGCCTCCAAGATATGAGCACATTAGGCAGTCCCTGGATGGCTTGAACCGCGTTGTTCTGTGCAACTTGCAGGGCTTGAATGTTAGACTGTGAGGTGCCTGCTGGGAGACTACTACAATAGTCAAGTCTGAAGTGGACTAGTGTGATGGCAAGCAAGGCACAGTTGGTGGAAAGAAAGGGGTGAATATAATTAATTCACTTTGTGATAAGGCTGCAAGATGGGTGAATAAAGGAGACATGTGACAAAGCGTCAGGGATCTTGATGAATAAGTGGCCAGACTCTCAATCCCTCTTGAGGCTATAATCCGGGTTGAGAGTAGGTGATAAAGCCAGTGTAGATGGTCAGCGACGGAAACCACAATGTTAACCATGCAGTGTAGATTACCTGGGGACTGCTGGGGCATGCCCACAAGAACTTGTTTTCAGAGATATAAGTGTAGGCAACAGGTCTTCCATTGCCAATAGAGTCTTAAGTGCCGATAATATGTTCTCCTCCTCTGGGAGAAGTAAAGAGTTTGGCAGGTCTTTTTGTGGCTCGGGCACCATCATTAATTGGCCTGCACATCTAGGAGCTTGTCAGAAAGTTTGCTCAAGTTGAAAGTGTTGACGCCAGGAAGGATATCAATGTTGAATGATTTCTCGACAGCAAGCAAGTCAATGGAAAAGCTGAGTGGTGCTCCTAGTGACTGTGGCAGCCTTGTTCTGGGAGGGTCCTGGGGCTTTAGAACTCATCATTGAGGCACCAGAAGCATGGGAATCACTGAGCCTGGGTCATTTTGGAGGAGGACAGGACACTGAAGATGTGGACAGGGCTTGTGAAGATGCCTTCAGCTTCACTTCCAGCTTGGTCCCTTCCCTCTCCTTAAATCTCATGCACAATATTTTCTTGCAAAGATTACAACTCAATGGAGTGGAAGTTTTTGACTCCACAAATCTGACATGGCGAACCACAAGACACAAGGTCACTCCGAGATTAGAGGGCAAGACTTGAGGCAAAGAAAGGTGAAAAATAAAGTCTTACCACCACTAAAATCTGTCCTCATTAGGTAGCAAAAGTGTACATTCCTGAGTACATGCAAAAGAAAACCCATTTCAAAAGGTTTTGTAGCAGTACAATCAATCTGGAAAGCTTAAAAAAGTGCTCAGATGTGTTTTTTTCTACAAGGCAGCTTTATCCAACTCTCTTTGCTTTTTTCAGTATAGCATCTTTCTGCCATGTTTATTGACCTTGATGCACATAGCTCTGTAAGAAAAGAGGGAGGGGAGATTGTTATGGGGACAGCAGGAGAGGCAGATGCACAGCCCCTGGTGTTAAAGTGTGTAAGTCGAAAGAATCAGATACCGAGTGCTAACCTGCTTCTAAGGGTGTGGCAACGGCACCTGGTGTACGATCGGTCGAGGTTTTTGGTGCAGTTGTTTTCTGCAGGTTAGATGGTGGTCTTCTGTGCAGAGGTGTTTAGGCATATATTTCCAGAGTTTGGTTGCTAGGAGGGAGAAGGAAGGTCCTCCATGCCATTTCCAGGAATGGAAAGTAGGCACTTTAAAGCAACTTTATTGTGTTTTCTGGAGGTAAATTGTTTACTATCTTTGGGAGGAAAGAATTAAAAGTAAGCCAGATAAGCTTTCAAACAATATATAATTGACAACAACTAAAAAGGCTTTTTCTCTGTAACAGTGTTCTGAGATGTTGTACACAGATAGAAATATTCAAGCTTTATTAATATTGAAGATACCACGATGGGGAATAAATGGTATTGCCTAACAATCGATACACATGGAAAGTACTGCAAAACACTTTCCAAACTTCAACAAACAGTACGCAAACATTGAATTGAAAAGCTTTTTAAAATGAAAAAAATGGTTTTCTTTTTAGTTGCCTTTTCATTCTCTCATTTGTATTACTTTATTTGCAAGCTGAATGCCATCAGACCATATATGTTCAGGTGCCGGTCCCACATACTGTAAGCTTTAGGCCAATCTTAAGAGATTTGGGATTATGTAGTAAAGAGACAGACTAATTTTAGCTTTCATCATACCATCTAGTCAAGACACACTGATATGGCCCCATTTGTACCTACTTGGCACCAAAGCTTCATTTTTCTAAGTCTTTAGGCCAACACGACCAAAAAGAAAGCAGTGGGGAAATGACCAGATGCGTCAGTTCATTCTCCAATCTGTATGTACATGAGCTCCCATTTTGCTCTTTCTTCAAAAGGTGATCAACTAGTTCATGTAGCTATTTATAATAGTACTCATCTACATACAGGTCTAGAAAATGCCAAATAAGGAAACCCCCTTTAACACACTTAAAACATGCTACACCTTCCTTCCTATCATGTTTTAATAATCAAAGTTTATTCGGATAAAATCCAAAAACCACAACACAAATAATGCAACAGTACATAAAATCCAGGAAGATATGAGTCAGAATAATCACATTGCATAAATAGCAGCAGCAGTAAAAACTTAACAGGTCAAAATTGTTCATGCAGTAAATGCTGCATTCTATTAAAAATTCCAAACACCCCCATGGCACAGCAGCTGATTCAGCACGTAATAAAAAGACCAAAGCAGGTCGACACTTTGAAATAAAATTCAGCCATGGAATTGTATGCTAAAAGGACCCCAACAGTATGCCTTTACCTATACTGCGAGTAAGGCTGGCTCTTGCATTTGACCATACAGATAACCAGTGTAGAAGTACTGCCATGTGCCAATCATACCCTATATGAGTGATACCCAGTTCCGCATGTACAGCAACATTCGGGTCAGAGCAGGGGAGGCCCAATAGTTTCTTCAGAAAATGATTCTCAGTTACCTCAATACTTGTTATTTTTTCGTTGCCCCAGAGTGCCGCTCCATAGTTGGTCGCGGCTTTGGCTTGTTCTCTGTAGACTTCAAGGATGAGGTTGAGTGGCTGCCCCGGCACATATTCCCGAATCGTATGATGCCACCCAGCGACTGTTTCATTTTCATGATCTCTTTCTGAATGTGGGACAGGCCAATTTTCAGTAAAACAAATACCTAGGTAATCGAATTTGGACGCCCGTGGGATAATAGCACCATTACTTAACATATTGTACATTTAGATTTTCTTGCCCTCCCCTCGAGAACAAGCCATTACTGCCGATTTATTGGTATTGACTGTTAACTTCATGTCAGACATTAAAGTAGTGTAGACGTCCATTCGTTTCTGCAGGGCTTTCACGGTACGCACGATTAAAAACGTGTCATCTGCATATGCCAGTATGGGAAGGGGTTTAGCACCAACCCTTGGATTGTCTGCGTTCGACTCCACCAGAGCCCTGTATAGCCCATTAATGTACAATGCAAACAACACTGGAGCTACAAGACATCCCGGACGTACTCCCGAAGCTACCTCAAAGTAATTTGTGCATTGCCCTTGCTCCCCAAATCGAACGCAAGTGCTAGTGTCCTCATGGATGATTTGTAGTATTTTTATCAACTCAGCCGGGCAGCCCATGGACCCAAGCACCTGACATAGCAAGGCCCTATCCACTTTGTCAAAGGCTGTGCTAAGGTCCATGAAGGCTAAATAGATCGGTTTGCCATTTACAAAGATAGAGGACATCCCAACCAAGTATAGATTAAGTGCTTGGTCTCGAGTACCCAGTCCAGGCCTGAAGCCATATTGGGTTTCTGAGAAAATTTGACTATGGCGAATCCAGTCCTCAAGGTGATGCAGAATTACACGTCCAAAAACCTGGAGGAGGTGTCCAGCAAAGAAATGGGCCTGTATGCTAAAGGGCTTTCTGGGTCACCCCTTTTAAATATGGGGTATATAATTGCGCTTTTCCATGATTGTGGAAATACTCCCGACTCCAAATAGGAATTGAAACATGTTGTCAGGAGTGGGACCCAGAGGTCCAATTCCCCCTTAAATAAATCTGCAGGCACTGCGTCTGTGCCCAGTACGCGGTTTTGTGATTGCTGTTTAACTGCTGTTTCCACCTCCTTCAGGGTCAGACGTACGGTTGAACGCTGGTCGCCGTCCTCATGCCTGGCTACCTGACCCTTAAACACCTGTTATTTGCCGTTCCGCCTGCAACAAAGTCCCAAAATGTCTTAGAGTCCTTGTTAGAGCCAGCCAAGAGAAGTTGTTCCCATGCTTCGTTCTCCAGAAAACCTTTGAGACATGTGGGCTGTTATAAATGTTTACCAGCAGCAATTTGTGACCTCACTCAGGTGTCACCACTATTTTTGGAGAGTATGGGCATTCTGTTCCCTCGCCTCAGTATGAAATTTAAAGAGGATTTTTATCAGGGTTTCCATTCCCCCATAGCACCGGCCTCTTTTGTTTTTCCGTTCTGGGTTTGAAAATGAGACGAAGCCGTCCAAGTAAATGTCAAATGTCACAATGTCTTTTGTAGTTTCGCCGCCACCCCAGAGATATTCCAGCTAAGAAGGGTGACAACACGTTCGGGATGATGGACAGTCTGTTCCATGATTGTGCAGTCAGCCTACTCAGGTGCCGAGTGAGGGTGCTGAGCGAGTTGGAATTTGGCCTCGACCCCTGGGTGTTTAAAATGCCCTCCTCAGAGGGCCGTAGTCAACCCAATTGCTCGATGCCAGCCAAAGTGTCAAACTGGTTTGCGGTGATGATTGCGTCCTCCCCATCCACACACCTCTCACAGCCATATTAGATGGATGTGTTACCCTGCTCCTTCCCTTTGTCATCTCCCATCCAGCGTGCTGTGGAGTTAAGGGGTTGCAGTGAAAGGGGTAGAAGGCGGCTACGGAGAGGAAGGTACTTAGATAAGTGTTATTCCCCATCGTGTGCCACACAGGATTGAGTGCGGTGATCAGATAGTGCAACGTGGTTGGAGCCACTGCTGTGACTATCACACAATCCCCCTGTCCCTGTTCAGGAGTGTTGCCTATCCAGGAGACCCTTCTGGCCATCAGGATACCCCATGGATTGATCTTCATGCCAGGTAGGCAGGTATTAATCCATTGGGATGTTTTATTTATTAGGGAGATTGTAGTTTCTACCACCCCTTCCACTAAGCAGGGCACACCCATTATAACTCCCACCAGAGGTGCAGCTTCAGGCAGGAGGTTAATTACAGTTTTGTTAGGGCGTACTGTCGTGCCATTACTTTGTGCAACGGGGTCAGGGGGAAAGGATATCTTAGAACATTTAGCACTGGGTAGATCAGTCGTACTGCTTCTTAACCTAATATGGTAAGTGTGCGAGGGGACTACTGGGGTGATGGTTTGGATGTTCCTCTGGACCTCATTCTGGGATACCAAATGGATCGCGTTTACTGGGCTCAAAGCTCTGGCCCCTGTAGAGGCCACGCAGTTTTTGGAGACTGCTTGTTGGGAGTTCCAGGACATCCTTTTTCATCCCCCTAATTAGTTCATCCAGAATGGTGAGAGAGATACTAAGGAAGTCTTTAAGAGATGCGATGTCAGTCAGGACAGGAGCTAGTTTCTTATCGAACACCTCTTCCGAGATTCGAAAATCGATAGATGCTGAGTTCATAGAGTTATCACCCTGTTCAAGCGATGAATGGGACAGTTTGATACCCTCAGTGCCCCCTTCTAATGCACTGTGTCCATTTGCAACATAATCCATTAGGGGCCTGCTAGGGAGGTGTGGTGCCCCTGCCTCTGCCAGTTTGCTTGGTTTAGTACAGCCCAATGCAGTTGCAGGGCTCGTATTTGAACAGGGTGGAAGTATTGAGGTGCCTCCAAGGTGCCTGGTTGTGAAAATGCGACCTCAATTGCCCTTTGTGTTTATAATTCTCTCCTCAATTTTTACTGCCATTTGTTTTAAATAATTGTTCAGGGAGGTTTGGTGGGAGGTTTGGGCCCCCTTCAATTTTGGGCCAGTCTGGTTGGTTTACTCTTCTTAGTTTTGTTTATGGCCTGTGGAAGATCTCTGGCCTTGCGTTTAGACATGATAAAACACTAGATGTGCAAATTCCGCAAAGTTGCAAGCTATGCAAAAGTGCAGATAATGCAAGAGAGCAAAATAATGCACAGGTGCAAAAAAAATGCAGAGGTACATGGCGTGCAAAAAATGTGAGATGTGCAGATAGGGTACCTCTTATTTGACCAATATGTAGGTCAGTCAGTATCCGGGTGGGGCACCAAAGAATAAGTCAAATATTCACAAATTTACCAGTTAATCAAGCCAGGACTGCCTACAATAATGTGTGCTGGTTAGTGCCTGTCTTCCAACCCTTAGAAGACTTGAAATTGTTAAAAGCGATTTAAAACCAAGTGCTAGCTAAAAGTTACAGTCCAATAGTTTAAAATAAAAAAAGATTAAATGCGGCTATTAAAAATTCACAACAAGATTAGTTCATAGGTGCACTAAAAAATCCCAACAATCCAGAGACAAAATGTTATTAAAATACCCAAAGTGTCAGGGGCGTGGCTTGAGGCGCCGATGATATGGACGCCTCACAGAGCTCTGTGCGACGCCCAGGATTTACAGCCATCAAACGCCCATTAATAGCTTCAACCCCAGCATGAAGACACCCTAAACTGCCGTGGAATACCCCGGGAGCCAGTAGCCTGACTTGGGAGCAAAATCGGAGTGGGGGAGCCCCTGCTCACAACTAAGAGCTCACCCCGAGGCGGGATCTGCCCTCCAAGATGGTGGCCCCCGCGGACCTGAACTGAGGCCCTCAGCCCAGCTGTCCAGCCCGACACGGATTCTTGGGGCCCGGACGGTGAGCATCGAGGGGCCGCAGCACCTGCCCCAACCCTGCACCCCAGTACCCAGCAACAAGGAGGGGTTTGGGGCCTGACGCCAGCCCACCAGGATAGCGGAAACTCTCCCCGCCAGGGGGCTGTGGGGCGAACCACAGCAGCTCCCTCCACCCGCGGCCACTGCACCAGCAGCGGGATGCCCTCAGCACCTCCTCCCAAGCGGCACCATGCACCATCACGCAGCACGCACCTGAGCCCGGAGAGAGGACAGGCCAGTCCTCCGCAGCTGGCGGACAGCAGGGAGCTGCGGAGGACTGGCCTGTCCTCTCTCCGGGCCAGAACCATCAATGCCCGGACCAGACCCGGGGTCGGCCCAGCCGCGGTACCCCTCATGCAGGCGGGGCCAAGTCATCCACGCCGCTGAGCCAGCACGGCCCCTTGTGGATCCGCCACACCATCCCTGGGTCTCCGGGGAGCTGCAGAGGGCCCGCAGACAGCACGCTCCCTCCCAGCACGGGCCCAGCATCGGTCGGAACCAGACCACCAATGGAGCAAACCTGCACCACACCCCCAGCCCTGCAACAAGGCAACGGATCCTGACAGCAGCTTGGGTGAGGCCCGACACACTTCCTCCTCCCTGGCCCCCTCCTGCTCAAGACAACAGCCTCTCTGGGCCTCTTCACCTTGATCCCCAACGGCCCAGTAGACTGCCTTAAGGGCCCCCCCCCCCTTCCTCTGCACAACACTGGGGGGCACAGCAACACGGCGCCAGCCCATCCTCGCCGCACGTGGCTGCCAGGCAGTGGGGTCCCCGTCTACACGCCTGACACTGGTGGTCCCTTGCCAACATAGACTATACAGGAGGATCTGTCCGGACAGCCCCATCACACCAAAACAGCGAGAACAACAGGCACCCAACAAGCCAAACGAAATGGACAAAACAGCTGAAAACTCAGCAAACACCGGCCTGAGAAGGCTCCTGGGAGGTCAGGGGAACCAGGGACTCTCCCCGGAACCCCACTCTTGGCACCAATAACTCTCTCTGATTGCCTGGCATCAGGCCCCCCATTTCTTTATCGAACGCCAGCAGATATTGGCAGGGGCGAGATCCCAGCTCTACCCAGATGCCCTAGCCTGGACCAATTGGACCCTAAAGAGTGAAGGGGATCCAGATCCCAGCGCTCACCTGGCAACCTGACGGAGGGCAACTGGGCACACATCCCAGTTGGCTCCGGAGGCCCCGGAAGAAGTGGTGCGCCCCACCTGCAGAGATCCGACAGTCGAAACTCTCGGGGTGGGTCTCCCCTCCCCCAGGCTCCCCATCAGAGATACAAGCGCCCAGCGGAGACGAAGAAGGGACCGCACTTGGAATCTTCCTCCCCCCTAATACCAGCCTGCGGTATTAGGGGGGAGCACGCACCTGGGTAATCGGCGATCCGGATACCAAGATGTCTAGGCAGAAGGGTCCGAAGTCAGCGGACATAGCCAATTTCCTCCACCTAAAAGAGAAACCTAAGCAGCCGGACACCCCCCCCCTTGACCCAGCCTTCCTCGCCCGCAAGGCCCCAAGGACAGTGGGCTACGAAAGAAGATATCCAGGGCCTCCTAGCCGACATTAAAACAGAGTTCCGCAACTGCATGGCCGAGGTCACAACCAAGATGGAGGGCCTGGAAAACCACGTGGAGGAGGTGGAGCATATAGTCCGGGACACAGAAGACCAGGTCCTGGAACACTCAGCACAGATCGCGGAGCTGCAACAGAAAATTCAGTTGCTAGAGGACAGCGCTGAATCTATGCATCGCAAGCAGGAGGACTTGGAAATCAGGACCCGCAGAAACAACATTCGTATCAAAGGGGTTCCCGCCTCGATCCCGGACCAGGCCCTCCCGGCCCATATCGGAGACCTCTTCCAGACTCTTCTCCCAGATTATGAAAAGTCCCTACTCCTACTCGATCGCACTCAGACTGCGAGGCCGCAGGAACACCTCATTGGCGGCTAGCCCTGAAGTAATCACCAGAGTGCATTTTATCTCGACGAAACAGGAAATCATGGCAGCAAGCTGCTCACAAGGCGAGCTGACATACCAGGGAGCCACCATACAGCTGTTCCAGGACCTGGCGCTCCCACGGTCCAACGGCTGCGAGCCCTTTGCCCTCTAACGACCTTTCTGCAGGAGTGGAAAATCGAAATACTGTTGGCTCTATCCGGCTTCGCTTCAGTTCACGCTTGAGGGCCAAACGAGGGTGGGCCATGCCCTGGAGGAGGCCAGCGGCATTATGGCATGCAAGCCCTCGACACCCGAGGAGGACACATCCACCTCCCCGACAAATAAACCACGCAGCTTAACATCAAAACCCCAACATAGCCACTGGATGAAAGTCCCAAAAGCGGGGAAAACCCCTGCCGCACACGATCAGTAACCGACCTTCAGCACTTCATGCCGGAACCTGCACTCTTGGCACCCGGGCGTCCCCCGCAATGCCGCAGCCGAGTGGATGGACAGTCATTCCGGCCCATGGCCCATCTGGGTGAGTTTGGTTAACCTTTGTTCCTTCTGTTCTGTTGGTTGGGCGGGGGCGGGGACCCCCCCAGGCCCCTTGGTTACCTGGGCCCGGTTGGCCCTGAGTTATACGAAGATAAACTCAGTTGCAGCTGACGCATGCAGACACAGGTCCCTCGATGGGCCCCTCTGAGCATAGGATTACCCACCATCCATTTGTACCACAATGGCCACCCGCTGACCTTCCCCACGGAGCACACCAAACTCTGCAACATCGCACTAAACGTCGGGGCCCTGAACTCTCCCACAAAATGGAAATCCATTCTCTGACGCCTGCAGGACCTTCAGGCCTCGGTGTGGTTCGTCCAGGAGACCCACCTCTTATCAGAGGACTTCACCAGACTGCGTTCCCGAGCATACCCAAGGCAATACCTGGCCTCTGGCTCCAGCAAGAAAGGCGGCACAGCAATTCTGTTAGCGAAAGGCATCCCCCCTTTAGAGAGAAAGAGATCCTGTGCAGCACAGATGGCAGATTTGTGGCTGTTAAAGGGTAGCTCCACACGCTGATTGCGGTCTACGCACCAAACGATGACCAGGCGGCCTTCTAACTACCCTGGAGTCCTCTCTCCTCCCCTTCCTCGAAGGACAGGTCGGGCACCCCATCCTCTAGGGACTTTAGGTTGGCTTTGGGCCTCTGCCGCCTGTTCAAAGCACTGGACGTGGTGGACACCTGGAGGGTCCTCCACCCAGACACTGTGGACTGCTCTTTTTTCTCACATGTCCACCGCTTCTCATCCCGAATTGACCTTATCTTGGCCAGCCCTCAGCTCCTGCAGTTCACAGAAGACGTGGAGATCGTCGCGAGGGTGCTGTCGGATCACGCCCCTACTGCAAGGGTCTTTGACCCCGACTCTCCGGAACGGTGTAGATGGTCCCTATATGAACCAATGCTGCATGATATGGTGGTGCGTGATACCATAGCCAAGGCGATTGGCAATTACTTCAAGGAACCCCCCCCCCCCGACCTCACCTCTACAGCGACAAGATGGGAAGCCATGAAGGCCGTAATAAGAGGGGAACTGATCGTTCAGGCTGCCACATGTAGGAGGAGGTGTACCATGAACAGAAACCAACTAGAGAAGGACATGAGGGAGGCTGATACGGCCCTAAAACGGAAGTGGTCACCTAAAGTGGCCAAGATGGTCAGACTAGCTCGTACAAAGCTGGAAGCCCACTACTACTGCTCCGGACCAAACACAGCTACTACGCGAATGGCAATAAAGCCAATAAATATCTGGTGAACAAACTAGCCAAAACTTGCCGACGGAACCACATCACCGCATTAAGGGACCCGAATGGCAGAAAGCTGTACAGAGAAGGAACGAAACTGCGGGTGGCGACAGCTCATCTAACCGACACTCTGGACCTCAGCCCCCCGCCCACAGTCCCTCAAGGAACGCTATATAGCAGACGCCCGGCTCCCACACATTTCAGAAGCAAACAGAGCTTCCCTGGAAGCCCCGATCACGTCCGAAGAGGTGGAGGAGGTACTTAAAAACCTGAAACCCAGGGCCACAGGCACCGACGGCTTTCCACCAAAATTTTAGAAACTCTTTCGCCCCATGTTGCTGCACCCAATGACAGAGATATTTAACTCCTTCCGAACTTGGGCACTATTGCGCCCTCTATGCAAGAATCTACCACAATTATGCTATTGAAAACCGGCAAGGACCCAAAGGAGTGCTAGTCGTATAGACCGATATCCCTGCTCAATGTGGACGCTAATGCATACTCAAAGGTACTGGCGAAAAGGTTGCCACAAATCCTCCCAACTATCATAGACCAGGACCAGGCAGGGTTTATCAGAGGGAGAAGCACCATGGACAACATCCGTCGAGCACTCAATCTCATCGAAATCGCGACTCAAGAACATCGGGGTATGGCGGTCTTGACCCTGGATGCCACCAAATTATTTGATAGGGTGGACTGGAACTTCATGCGCCTCACCATGGAGGCATTCCGGTTTGGCCCGATATTCCAGAAAATGGTGCTAGCAAATTACAAAGCCCCGAGAACATCACTCTGCCTGAATCAGAAGACCTCACCCCCGATCCGGCTTTCTTGTGGGACAAGGCAAGGCTGTCCGCTCTCCCTGCTGATCTTTGCTATGGTCATGGAACCATTTGCCCAAAGGACACGAGCCAATGAGAACATCACTGGGCTAGAAATAAACTGCGAACAATTCAAGATCTCCCTATACAGTGACGACATGATGATTTCCATCACCAACTGCCAATCCTCCTTACCTACCCGCTACCTTGGCTGAGCTGGAGGCCTTCGGGGCAGTGGCTGGATTCCAGGTGAACTACTCCAAATCAGAGGCACTGAGCGTCAACCTGGGGGCTCCCCTCGTAGCCGACCTCCAGGCTCTCTTCCCGCTAGCATGGAGCTCCTCCTCAACGGCCTACCTGAGAATACGCTTCACAGCCGACCCGAAACAGCTCTACACTGCTAACTTCCCCCCGCTTCTCAAGGAACTGGAGGAGGCCCTCCAACGATGGGACAGCCAAGAGATCTCCCTGCTGGGCCGGGTCACAGCGTGCAAAATGAACCTCCTCCCTAGACTGCTGTACCTGTACTCCGCTCTCCCAGTCCCCCCCCCCAAACAGGCCTTGGAACATCTACAGAGGAAGCTAGCAAAATTCATGTGGCGGGGACGCAGAGCCAGGATACCCATGAGGGTCATGACTGGAGCTGCAAAATGGGGTGGCTTCGGGCTCCCCAACTTGATTAACTATTTCCTGGCGGCCCAACTGGCGAGCGCTGCGGCCTGGGCGAATCCGGAAGCCCCCCCGAAATGGTCCTGCATCGAACAATCCAGATGCCAGCCACAACTACACTCCCTGCTACACATCCTGGGGCCCCCCCAGAGCTATGGACCTCAGATGCTATCGTCCACCAAAGCGACCCTTGAAGCATGGGCCCGACGGAGGAGGAAGGTGCCCAGAGATCAGAGCCCGCTCTCCCCGGTCATCTGGAACCCTGACTTCAGGCCAGGAATGGAGGCAGCTTGATTCAGCCGAAGATCCAAAGGAGGCCTACGAACCCTCTCCCAACTCTACAAGGCTAACAACCCACTCGGCTTTGAGGAATGCAAAGCCCGCTTTCAGCTGACAGAAGGAGAGAGGTTCGCATACATCCAACTCTGCCACTGGATATCGCAGCCCGTGGTCCATCGGGGAGCTACCCGGGACCTCCACCCTCTTGAACAGGCGACAGAGGAAAGCACAGGTCGAGGTCAGATCACCAAACTGTACCGCCGGCTCCAGGAGGACATGCTGATGATCAGACCATCATGCATGTCCGGATGGGAAGCAGACTTGGGTCACTCTATAGAGGACCAGACATGGGTGGAGATATGGTACAGTATCAACTCGACATCCAGATGCGTCACAAACAAGGAATGCGCCCTGAAGCTTCTCTACCGCTGGTACTATTCCCCAGTCCGCCTGCACTATTGCAATTCTGACATTGACCCGAGTTGCTGGAGACGCTGCGGCGAGCGGGGATCCTTTTTCCGCATGTGGTGGGGATTCCCGACAGTACAGACCTTCTGGAGGGAGGTCCTGCAGATCACGGAAGACATCACCCAACACAAACTCCCGATGGACCTGGAGGTAGTCCTTCTCGGGGTGGCGAGCCCGGACTGCTATCCTAAAACGGGCTGATCCGCCAAACTGCTGATACACCTACTGCTAGCAGCTAAGATTACAGTGGCACGGAAGTGGAAGGCTCAGGAAGGTCCTCATCTAGCTCTCTGGTGGATAAAAATCTGGGAGATACTGGTGGCGGAGAAAGTCACAGCGGCGAAGGAGGGGGCTCTCCACCGCTTCATCAACTGCTGGGCTCCAAAGGTGCTGAAAGGACCACAGCAGATCACTCCTGCCCCATATCCAGCCAGATTAACTCAATGCCAGAAGGAAAACAGTGTGATCTTAAAGTGAAGTGAAAGTTCATATTGTTCTTGCAGACAAGACAAGATCCTCACAGAACATATATTGGAAGACGTAATTGACAAACAATCGCTATTTTAAAAGTAGAAGAATATATCAAATCCTTGATCCTCTGAGAGGACATATGGTTTGCAAGTAATTTCCTATTGAGATGGTGGGATGTTGGATTTATTAGGGTTCCAGATCATCCTTAAAGATCTGATCTACAAAAATAGAAATCTAATCACACATCAAAGACTATATTGCTCATAATAATTAATTATTACTCCTCTGCCCCCACCCCCTCAGGGGAGATGCTTTGGGACGCATTTAAATCTTGTACAAGGGGTAATTTCACATACATTTTAGCTAATATCTGCAGAACTAAAAGAATTAGTGGATGAAAAATGTACTGCGGAATTAAGGGAATCCAAAAGCTTCTACTGGGAAAATCCCTCCATGCATGCATTCTGCAATGCACAGACTATAAGAAAGCTAATCAAACTTTAAGCCTCTAATTGGAGATTAGGATGTCCGGAGATTTAGGCCAACCACATAGGAAGAAGAGCAACAGTAGATGACTGGCCTAACAACTTTGCATAACAATTGATAGGAGTGCTATATAACAAGTCAAGATTGTATGGGGAAAGTCTATTGTCACAGATGGCCTCCAGAAAACACTAACTCCCATAGATAGCAATGGTGTTTATTTACAGAAAAGGGCGCCCATGGCCGTCCCTCTCTATCTAACCCAGGGATGGGCAGCCCCTCTCTAGCCCAGGAATCCCTACACCCCAAGTTGCTACTAGAGGTTGGTAACCCCTACTATCTAAGGCTACCTGTCTTATGGTTAAGACCTAAAGGCAAACACTGTCTCTTTTTAGACTACCTCAGGGAACAATCTAGGGGTTCCTACCCAATGGCCTCCTAGTGTTGAGATTCAAGGATTGTGCCTCCCAGACACTTAGGTTCCACTATATCTTGTCCTTACATGCTCTGTTGTGTCTCTCCCTATATTTGCCACTCTCCCTTTCTCTTCCTACTCTTTTCCCTCCTTCACACACCATCTCTTCTTCCTCCTCTGTACCTCCTATGTTCCTGGCTAATGTTAATCTCTGGTCTTCCTTCTAGTGTGATCTGTCTCTCTTTTCACTAAGGCTACTCTCCCCCACTGATAATACTCCACCCACATACAGTTACCCAATAATTCCCTCTTACACACTTCCAGACACCTTCGCATTCACTCCCTTCCCACCCCTGCTACTCAACTTCTACACATGCTCATTCACCTCCAAGTACAACTTCCTCTCACCAACCAATACCTCACCTTGTGCATCACCTATATAAAACTCCTCTTCACCATCCTTATCCTGCATTTTCTTTTGCAATGGACGTCACCCAAGCAACCCAAAACCTACTTTCTTCCCCTTTTCTCCGAATTGGCTATCCTCCCCTGCTGGTTCCTTGGGCCCATCGCTCTCTGTTCTCCCCTCCATGGAGGTGGTACAATCAAAAAAAGACATGAAAGGGAGCCTAAGCCATGCCCCTTTCTCATGTGGATATCTGCCAGGATTTTGCAATGTACGCCCACAGTGGCGACCAATGCATTTCAAGTGCCAGGTCATGTGACGGTCTTGCAGGATCATTAGCACGTTAGTTTGGATGGGGAACCCTTCCGTAGCTCAGTGACAGGTAAGAAGAAGGTCCTTATAGCAGAGTCCCTTCAGACTATTTCCAGTTTGGGTTTGTAGGTACTTGGCCCCTCTGAAGTTTCAGGTCAGCCAGTCTGCCGGCTTTTCACCACCTGCCATGGTGCAATGTGGTTTTTTGGAAAAAATGAAAAGAAACTGGCCAGCATTATGTGAGGCATGTGTAGGATCAGGGGTACTCTGGAGAAGCATACTGGCATTATAAGAAGGGACCTGGATTGGGGTCCTCGTAACTGCTAAATTTCCTCTCTGGCCATAGGACTGAATCTGGCTTCCACCCTGGTAGACCTTCCACTACAGGCTGAGAGGGGTCCCCATACCCTCTTGGCAGAGTAACACTACTGACCGCGTCATACTATCTACTCTGAGCAGGACACATTGAATGAGCTTTCAATCTTCTATCAGATCCTGCATAGACAGAGATGGAGTTCTTAAAGCTAGGCATCAGACACTCTACTTGGATTCCTAATTTATTAAGAGGAGGTCTCAAAAGGTATTGCATGGCTTCACAAGTATGCTTTACAAATCCATGTAGGCATTTGCTACTCAAACCTTTCACTAACCTTTTTAACTCCTTATCGGACCCTGGCAAAGTCACACATTCTATGATTAAAGTAGACATTGCATTAATTCCCAAACAAGGGCCCTTCAAAATGTGCTTTCTACCACTTCATTGCCCCAATTAACTCCACCAAGATTAGTCAGGGTTCACCAAAGGACGGCAAGCTCAGGATAACTTTAGATTACTTCTACATCTTAAAGAAATGGCTACACAAAGGAAAGATATCACAATATTTGATTAGTTGCCAAAAAAGGCATTCGACTAAGTGAGCTAGTTCTTCATGTCGAAGGTCCTGAATGAAATGGGATTTAGTGATAACTATGTGTCACGGTCTTAGCTAACTATACATTTCTTTCAGCTAGGCTAGGAGTTAATGAATACCATTCAGAACATTTTTGGCTAAAGAGGGTGGTTGTGTCCTCTTGTCCCTCATGTATTTGCTCTCACAACTGAACTCCTGGCAGAAAGGATACGATGGCAACAAGAAATTGAGTGGATCATGTTTGGTGGGGAATAGCATAAAATATTATTTGCATAGGACCTGCTTTTGTCACTGGGGGTTGCCCTCATTCCAATTGATAATCTATTAACTGAATTATATATATAGGCAAGTCTCTGGCTCTAAAGTATCATAGTTCTTTAACTTATCAGTGGGCCTAGATGTGGTTTTCCTATTTGGGAATCAATATTTATTCCGGCTTCCAAATACATAATGTACTTTGGAGTTTGAATATCTAATCACATTCAGTGGCCAGCTTTAGCTTATTTAGGCTTTTTCCAGTTATCTCTGGTGCCCTATCCTGGTGGCGTTAGCTTTATGTCGCTTGCCTTGGTATGCCTTGGTATGGAAACAGTGGTGAAAATGAATGTCCTCCCGTCTTCTTTTGCATATATTCCAAGCACTACCTCTATCCCTCACTTCATTTGGCAGGAGAATAACCTACAATAAAAGCGGTACCATTAAGTAAATCATTTCTGAAGGTCGGACAACCTGATGTCTTCCTTTACTGGTAAGACGGCAAATTAAGAACATTATTTAAATGGGCAAGGAGGGAGACAAGCATTTATAGAACATAGTCCTGAAGAGGACTGCTGGGACAATCCAGGGCTGTGGAAATGTGAAACCTATATTGTGGCACACTAATTAAAACAGACCTAGAACCTGGGGACAGGCTAGCACTAATGGACGGGCTTGCATCTTTTCCATCGTCTCTCACCATATTGCACTTCAAACCCTAGTCCACCCATTAGCTTGGTCCATGTGCCATTTGAAATGTTGAGGAAAGGGGACTGTAGTACTTTGGGAAACATGCCTGTAGAACCAATGACAAAATCCTTGAAAAAAGGAAGACCAACTCTGTGCTGGGGAAAACAGATTACACTACTTAAAACTGTGACATCGGGTCCTCCATTCCAGCATGTGGAAAGCATAACTCAGGTCTCCTGCTGGCTTTGAAAGGCTCAGACAAGTATACTCACTCTCTTGAGGCCTGATCTCTCACATTTATGTTTTACTTGTGAATGGTGCGAATAGAGGGATACTGAGCTATGTGACACACGGGGGGAAACACTGGAGAGGGAAATCTCCACAAAGGAGTCAAACCTCTTCGACTCAATGTGAAAGAGTATTAGATGCATTATTAGTAGATCGGTCCAATACAAAATCCTGCATCGTCGTAGGTATTACTCTTTTTTTTTTTAAACTTAGTGTGATGGTTTCAAGTAAACCTTACACAAATAATTCATAAGCAACAATCTATACAAATACATAGGATAAAATATTACATTAAAAGTCAAATTCATCACAGGTTTACCAAACTAAGGGCCTCATTACGACCCAGGCGTTGGACCATGATGCTAATAGCACCATGGTCCATGCCGGTAACTTACCGACTCCGCCATGGCGGAATGGGGAATTACCACCCCATTCTGAGGTTGGCGGGGTGGTAATTCCCCATTCCCATTTTTGGCCCATAGGGCTCAATGGGAATGGGGAAGGCGCTAATTACGGCACCGTATATTACGGTGCCGTAATTAACTCCTAGGTCCCTTTGCGGGTTGGTTTTTTAATGCCTGCTAAAGTGCAACCCGCAAAGGGACCTCGTAATCAGGCGTTAAGGGTTTAACGGCGCTGACACCTTTTACGGCGCCGTTAACCCCTTAACGCCTGGGTTGTAATGAGGCCCTAAGTCTTTATCAATATCTAACTACAGCATTGTAAGAGTAATAAATACCCACAAAAACAGTCTCGACCAAAAGGCATCTGTTGTAAGAAAATTTTAATTATGTTAAAATCTCACAAAATACAAAATATGCAAATTGTGCACTACTGGATATTTTAGCAGCAGGTGGTTTGAAGTACCCGTTTCATTTATATATCTACCAAACTTCATTATCGAATAATTTTTTCCCTAATGCTCAATAATTCTCTAGTAGGTAACAGATTAAAGGATAGTTCCGGGACTTTTTTTTTATTGTCCCTACGGGTCGGCCATGTGTTTGTAAGCATAAATCGGTAGATCGTAGGAAACTTTCCTATGGACCTTACCCGACTTTTCGCCCATTATCGCACTCGAAATCAGCCTCCATTTTGTGATAATCCTATCATTCCGCCGCATCGACCTGGCTCACCTGCCTTTGCGGCATTAAATCAAATCCCCCGCCCCTGAAACAGACATCAGCAGACGCGTACTGCCCATTTCAAGCACGTCTCGTGTCAACAATCGCTGCGCCTCAGCTATTGACGTGTTGCCATGGAAATGGCAGGACGCCTCTTTCCCCAATAAGTATAAACAGACCGTTTCACAACACACAGCAGCAGATTTTCGATTCCATTCCTCTCTCTGTGTTACTTTGAGTATTCTGTGACTCGTTTCAGTGCTCTGGTCAGCTACCTTCGCCGCTTGTAGCCTGTGTGAACACCTGTACCATCTCTGTAAATTATTTTACTATCTTTACCGCACAATGGCCACAATAATGCCATATATGTACGAGCCCGAGTACACCGAGGAAGAACTACTGGAAAGTCAAGCACGCGAAAACGATGGGGATTCGGACGGCAGTTGGGAGGACCAGTCAACGGATGAAGAGCCTGGACCATGTCGCATGGACGGCGTCTCCACCTGGTGCACGTGCAATCGGTGCGAGCTAATGCCAACTGAGGAGGAGAACTGCTGCTGCCGTGAAAATTCCGGGTGCTTGGCCTACATTTCGGAAAGCGAGCAAAGTCTGCAGGAAGGCGAGCAAAGTCCGCAATGCATCACCGAGCTGCCAGAGTTCAGGGAAGCCTGCCTCTCACGGACAGTGTTGAGGATGATGATTGTGCTTATGCACGAACTTCGTGGCACTGTTCGTCCGCGTAATCCGAGTAACGAGTAAGTATACTCTGTTTGTGATGTCAGTGATGCCACCACTATTTCATGGTCGTCTCCCACATATAAAATTACATTTACATATCATTCGAACGCATGTAAATTTGTTCCATATAGTGCATTTTCTAGATATAATTTTTTTCTAAGAAAAATGACATGCGTTACCTGAATCGACATTGATAAGAAAGTTTGGTCAGTTTAATACAGTTTGCATCTTTTTTTTTCACAGGTGGTACAGGCTGGTGGCCTATCGTTGCTTCACTTGGTGGCTTCACGGGAGGCTCGGACACCGCGTTCGGAGAGTAATACCTGCCTGTGCGGTACTTGCCATTAGACAACATTTCCCCAGTGACAGTGGACAATACCGCGGATTTTCCCTCGATGTGCTGCAACCTCAACTTTACAATGTGTAATGTTTATTATTTATGTTTAATTAAAATCTAAAATAAAGCCCAACATATATTTTAACAATGGTTGTTTTGATTTTTTAAATGAATCTAGTGTATATTCTCCTGGGAGGGTGAGGTATTTATAAACTCACCCCCCTGCATTCCATGTAGTAGATCCTGCAGCCATCCTCTTACATTCAGTTAGATGGCCTCTCCTTGGTGAGGCCCTGCGGCAAACGGGTCTTGTCTGCACGACCACCGCCCCGATCCACCCCCCGCCCTATCAAAGGCAGTTCGCACCGGGGTACTTGTGCTGGCAAGTGGAGCTGTCAGGGAGCGATAAAGGCCAAGAGGTGCCAAAGACCATGTACACTTCAAAGTGGTCTATAGAGCATGGGTTGTTGTTCCCATGTCTACCTCCAGACCCCGTGTCTCCTGCCAAGCATCCCCCCTCACGCTGGACGGCCCCCTGCAATCCACATAAGTGTGTCTCCATTCACGAGTCTTCCTGTGTCTTGTCTGCACGACCACCGCCCCGATCCACCCCCCGCCCTATCAAAGGCAGTTCGCACCGGGGTACTTGTGCTGGCAAGTGGAGCTGTCAGGGAGCGATAAAGGCCAAGAGGTGCCAAAGACCATGTACACTTCAAAGTGGTCTATAGAGCATGGGTTGTTGTTCCCATGTCTACCTCCAGACCCCGTGTCTCCTGCCAAGCATCCCCGCTCACGCTGGACGGCCCCCTGCAGACCGCATAATGCCACGACATATACACGTCATTCATTCACAAACACACCCCTGTTTCGAATTCTTTATAACCCACTTCATATTTCTAATGAGAACTTCTTTGCGCTTTGCTAGTCAACCCGTGAAGGTGCTGGTTATCTGCTCTTCGTCTCTGTGAACTTCCGTGACCACTTTGAGCAAACTCGTCAGTTTGCAACCTGTGAACTGCTCCCTGTTCTACGACAAGAAACTACTCTGATCCCTGCATCTAACTGTTTGTTCGTCAAGGTAAGTCCATGTACCATAATCATTTTGCGTCCAATTTTTTAATTTATATCTATTTGCTAGTAGTCATCAAATTGCATCCATGTTTTCTTTTCGTTCACGACAGTACATGCAAGGAACTAGTCACATGTTCTGAGTTTAGTCAAATTACTTTTTCTATTTTTTGAAAGTTATTGAAATACTTATCCGCATGTGAATAACGTGTATAGTTCCAAGAACCAAAACGGACCTTGCATTGAACCTTTTATGTGTCATTTAATGTTTTAACACATTGGTATTCATAGAGAATTGTTGATCTTTACTTTTCAGAACTTTCCATAATGCCTGCCTGTTCCATTGGCGGTTGCCCTTCGAAGACCCATAACAAATCTGAAGGTACTATAATGCATGTTTTCCCTAAGACAATAGATCAGATAAGAGAATGGGTCCGATATTGCGGATATCCAGCCTCTGAGATAGAAAGTAGAGTCCTAGAAGTCTTTGCGGACAAGAGGGGTGATCGATACCGCATCTGCAGCAGGCACTTTAGCCCAGACATGTACTCCACATCATTGCTAATAAGGACGAAAACACCGCGAGCGAGGCGAAAATTGCTCTCAACCGCTATTCCCACTCTATTCGTCCACATCCCTCCACTGGTGAGTCAAGTTTACGTATTTATCTCTCGGCATTGCGGTAGTGTGTAGCATTAGCTAACAATAATTTCCCCATTTATGTATCCACTCAATATGAAGGCTGAAGATTCTCCATCCGTGTCGTTATTGCAGTCATCAGCCACTTCAAGCGCCTATCGGGTAATCTTACTTAGCTATTCTGACACTGACTTGTTTTAGGCATGTAAATCAATAGTTTTAATTGATCGTGTAATTATTTTACCTAATGGTACACCACAGTACTCGCCCTCTAGTCTTTGTTTTCAGTTATAATTATTGTTATCCAAAATAATGCAAGTACTGTCTTTCAGGGAGATGCTGAGGAGTCCAACGCATTGACGACAACCGTAGATGTCACTCAGATGCTCGAGGTACGTTTCCGGACAGTTCCATTGATGGAGATCATCAGATCTTGCATTCTTGTAGCGTGATTGTTACACACAATGTTTCTTTCGTTTTTAGCCATTGGTATGTCCTTCTGTCGTCGCCCTCCTATGTGTCTTCTTTTTTCAATATTGTGTTCATTACTAATGAAAGTCCTATGTTTCAGGGAGTCGATGGAGCATTAGTCCAAGAAGAAGGGGGAGCATGCAGTTACGGGTCGGCGCAACAGCTTGCAGAAGTGTGCACCGCAGTTACAGCGTCCCTTGATGTTCTTATGCATTTCGAGGTATGGATACTGACAGATCAATCATGCGAGATCAAATGACGTGATTACATCCGCTATACTTCCTTCTTTATTAACGCAAGTACTATGTTTCAGGGAGCTGACGGAGCTTCTTCAACAAGAACATCACCCCTAGTAGTTGATGCAGATCTCTGGGTGGTGACACTTCCAACGATGGAGCAAATCGAATCATATTTAGATATCCATTATTTATTTTAGACAACTGATCATTTGTGCAGGTCTATTTAGATGAGCCGTTGACGCCTGCAGAAAGTTTATGTTCTTTTAAACAAAATAGAAAACCATACTAATGCAATTACTGTGTTTCAGGGAGTTGCTGAAGCGCCATCTTCAATAATATCATCAATGGAAGTCTATGCGGAGCCCGAGGTATGGATCTTGACAGTTCAATCTAACTAGATCAACAATGCGTGAACTATTGTCGTTTGAATGTTCTACACAATGCGTTCATTCGTGTTTTGCTATTGAGATGTACGTATGGGTATTGGTCCCCAAGTACATTTTGTGTTTTCAATATTATTATACATACTAATGAAAGTTCTATGTTTCAGCGAGTCGATGGAGCCTCAGTGAGTGATGGATGTGCTTATCATGAAAGTATAGTCGTTGCAGCGCGAGAGGAAGTGGAGACATGCACACACGAGTCGGAGCAACAGCATCCAGATGTTGAAGTTCGAGGAAAGAAAGTTTCAAAGAAAAGAAAGCAAAAGAAGGTTAGTGTCCTGTTCACTATATTATGTTGTCTTTCACTGTCAATAGTTCAATACTGTAAGTTGTGTTTAAACTGAACATCCCTTTTCTAATCTGTCCTCTAGTTGCGAGTGGGTGTAAGAACTAGATCTACACAGACAGTGAAGCGAACGAGAGATGTTGCTTGTCAAACCTTTTGGCAGGGACTTGAGACTGGAGATGCATCGTGCCAATGGGAAGAATATGAAGTGATTGACAACGGAGCTATACCACCACCAGCCATTGATAGTGAATGTCCTCCTGGTAGTTTGGATGCAGTCGTAGATCAATTCACAGAATCCACACCCGCAAAAAATAAGAGCACGCGAAAGTTGAAGACATTGTTTTTTTCTCCCATCTCCGGACAAGGAACAGATGTTGCAATGGAAGAGAATGAAGTGGACGACAATGAAACACCATCAATATCACTCAGCATAGCGGAAGACGATATCAGAGATTGTACCTTTCATGCGAGTGACATGTCCTCAACGTTACAGGCCGAACCAGCTGGGATGCAGAGTGACAGTATAAGGAAAGAGGCCAAATTCATTGTATTCGATAGCTGTTTGATGGATATTATTATGATGATGAAATGTGGGCATTGGGTTGGTGGGGAAGTATGTGGGGAGCCATTGATTAATGTGACTCGTGCAATTCGAGGCACTAACCTTAAAATACATGCCACCTGTACACAATATCATCCGTTCGCATGGTCTGCACAACCCATGCTGGGGCAACTGCCAGCAGGCAATCTACTTTGTGCAGCGGCCGCACTTTTTAGTGGTTCAAGTTTTAAAAAGTTACAGTATTTCTTTCAGTTTGTGGGAATCCATTTCATTGCGAAAAGTCAGTTCTACAAATACCAAACCGATTATCTATTTCCAGCCATCAGCGAAGCTTGGAGAATGGAAAAAATGTCAATGGAAAGTACATTCGCGGGCAAACGCTTCAGGCTAGCCGGTGATGGACAGTGCGACAGCCCAGGATTTTCAGCCAAGTACTGCACCTACCACTTTCAGGACATGGAAAGTAAGAAAATTGTGAGTTCGGTGGTCGTGCAGGTGTCACAAAGTACATCCTCAGTGGCCATGGAGAAAGTTGGCTTTGTAGCATCATTGCAAGAACTACAATCGCGGGGAATGGTGATCGACCTGATAGCCACGGACAGACACGTTTCAATTGCCAAGACAATGAGAGAACAGTACAAAAATATAAATCACCAATTTGACGTTTGGCATCTTGCAAAATCAATCAATAAAAAATTGTCGGCTGCAGGAAAAAAAAAAGATATGCAAGGTATTTCACAGTGGTCCAAGTCAATCAGCAACCATCTTTGGTGGAGCTCAAAAACATGTGAAGGGTCGTTGGAAATTCTACTGGAAAAATGGCGGTCAGTAATGTTGCACTGTAGCAACGTACATCGATGGTCGACAAATGAGCATTTCCACAAATGTGAACATGGCCATTTGTCCACAGAGGAGGCACGGAAGAAGAAGTGGTTGATTCCTTCATCACCCACTCACAAGGCCATTGAAAAGATTGTATTTGATAAAACTATAACAAGAGATTTGAGGGGACTCACGGAATTCTGCCACACAGGAGATTTGGAGGTGTTCCACAATATGTGCCTAAAGTACAGGCCCAAAAGATTGCATTTTGGCATGGAAGGCATGATAAATCGGACTCTTCTAGCGGTCTTGGCACATAACCATAATGTTGGCCGTCAACAAAGTAGGACGACCGGAACTTTAGGGACGCTTCGCTACAATAAGGCCTTCACTAAAAGAAGTAAACAATGGGTGATCAAACCAGTGTTTGAGGATATGCAATATGAGTTTATTGAGAGACTTATCGTAGATGTCCTCGATAGGCACATACATGGAGTGGTGAACGAACCTATGCAGGGGACAACTGCATTGCCACCCAACATTGCCTCTGTTCCATGTCCACCTAAAGCAGAGCTCATTGAGAAATACACATCACGGTTTAAATGATTGTAATTCGATTGTCTGTTCTCTCGAGTCTCCTCATGTTGCAGGCCCATTGCAATTAAACCAAACAGTAATATAAATCATTTTTACAAAAATTATAGAATGTTTCCGTATTACAAACACATGGCCGACCCATAGGGACAATAAAAAAAAAGGCACGCAGACAAGATGACCTTACACTAACTGCAGCTAACTAGAAATGTGTGCTCGCTCAAAGTGAAGGTCAGCTGCTTTGATGTTTTGCTCGGGTGGCGGAACGGCCCACGACCCAATATAAGGTTCTATTGTGATTTGACCTTGACAGGCCGGGACCATCCTGAAAGACTAAGAAAAGATAATGAATAAAATTTCAGAAACGAAACGATGAGCCACGTTCATTAGAAGAAGTAACGTCGGCAAAGAAGGAGTGGTGTTTCGGGTCTGCCCTACACAGAGACACAATGGAAAATGCAAATATAATGTAAGTAACTTTTGATGAGTTTATACCGCAATTTCATTACTATACAGTGGCTTTAAAGACGGGTTCAGTTGTACTTGTTCGTTCTATGTGGCATAGTGTTTTCTACCGCGCACTATCTGGAGGAGAAACATCTGCTTTTACTGAAGCACCTCAAAACCTTCCTCTTTGCTTCTGCTTTCTCTCTCCCTCTCCCCTGCTACAACTGGTCCACTGTCTGCGACCTCGGTCCTGGGCCCTTCCACTCTCCACCTGCACTGCCTCCCTGTCAACCCCTGCACTGGGGGACTGTCTCAGTATCCTACAGCCCCCCCTTCCCAGCACTTGTTCTGCACTTACCTTGCACTTGCCACCAGCTGGCCCTATTTATTTATTATTTTATGCTACTTACCTTGTACTCCACTCCCCCCCCCTCCATGCCTCGCCACGCCTTTAAACACTTGTGTACACCCAGTAGCGCTGTCCTCGCTATGAAATGAATAATTTTAATAAGGATCTGATGGTGAGACTAATTTCATTTTTTATGTTTTTAGGTACATCATTCACTACTGTCTGTGTCACGAGTACCAGACACCGGCGGACGGCTTCTACAGCCGCCAGTTGCTTCTCCGCGTGAACAACGTTACCACCCTGACCATTTTATGGGACGATCGCCAAGTACAAGTATGCCCTTACGCGGTACTAACGGTTAGATGCAACATACCTACCGTTGTGGTGGCCTAGTGCCTCGTTGTTGGAACAGCCATGCGATTATCAGTGCGACAGAAGAGCTTATTTTTATCGTAAACCAACACCCTGTGTACTGCACACGAACATCGCTTCCCTCAAGACGAACTAATTTGGATCGAGAGCAAAGAAAAATGCAAATCGCTGAATATTCTCTAAACATTTGATGTCCAATAAACGTACTTTGCCAAATGTACAATCTTGCCGTTTGCTTTTAAACCACGGTTTCACATTCCGAATTGTGGTGCTGTATTGTGAGATGCTCTAAGACCCTGTGTACAGCAAAGGACCATCGCGTTCCTCAATACGAACTTTTTGGAACATGAGCAAATAAAAATGCAAATCGCTGAATATTCTCTAAACATTTGATGTCAAATAAATGTACTTTACCACATTTACAATCTTGCGGTTTGATTTCAAAGTACAGTTTCATATTCCGAATTGTGGTGCGCTGTATTGTGAGCTGATCTGTGTTGATTTCCGGGGTCTGTGTGGAGTCGCGTAGAAGACGCCTGGGCGCGTTTGCCTACGCAGCTCAGTCACGTCACGGATAGAGGCGGGGAATATGAATGTTTTGATAAAGTCTGTTTCAGGGGCGGGGGATTTGATTTAGTGCCGCAAAGGCAGGTGAGCCAGGTCGATGCGGCGGAATGATAGGATTATCACAAAATGGAGGCTGATTTCGAGTGCGATAATGGGCGAAAAGTCGGGTAAGGTCCATAGGAAAGTTTCCTACGATCTACCGATTTATGCTTACAAACACATGGCCGACCCGTAGGGACAATAAAAAAAAAGTCCCGGAACTATCCTTTAAGTCTGAACCATAAAACCTGTTGAGCTCCGCAGAATGTTTGAAAACTACACTAAATGGGGAACAACCTCCCCCACTTTATGTTCTTGGAATGTATTTGTAAAAACATAGAACACTTGATCGATTCACAGGCTATTCACAGGTTCTGCACCAATACAAACACATATGGGGCTTCTTTACCAGCATTGGTGTCAGACAAACTCAATAGGAATGCTTCTTGCTTAAAATAAAGCATTTCATCAAAGCATTCCTTCGATTCCATTTAGATCAATTTTGCTAGCTTGATGGGAAATCTCTACCCCTTATTTTAAGGATGCCAGGGCTCTAGCTTTACAATATTTAATCAGGGGAATGTTGGAAAACATACCATATTTAATACGCTTCATCTGAGACGCATTTGTGTAATCAAATTTCTATTTGGCCTTGTGAAAATAAGAAAGCCAACATATTTTTTAAATCATATAACATTTCTGACTTACTTGTATTTATTTTCCATTAGAGAATCTAATTGCCTTTGATTTAGAACAATTTATTCTTAAATCGTTCTCCAATGTGTGTGGTAAAAATCGTTAATGAGACGCTGCAACCCAAACTAGGTCTTATCCATAAAAATGACATCCGTGTACAATACCCAACAAACTTTTAACATATCCATGCAGGGGGGATACAAATGCTGCCTTTTTAAGAAACGGTCAGAAAAATATAAATTAAAAAGGAAAGGGGCCACTAAGCACCCTTGTCGTAGTCCTCTAAAAGTGGCAATTTCTTTTGTGAGATCATCCTGTAAGTTTTAATCTTACTTGCAATACTGTGTCGGTATGCAAATACATTACAATAGTTAATAGACCCTTTGGTATCCGGAGACAAACAGTTGTTGCCAAAGAAGAGACCTGTTGACCATGTCGAAGGCCAGGGAAGGATTGATGCATGCCATCTAGAATGTAACCATTTAAGGAAGTGCCAACCTCTTTCCAAAAGCCTGTTTGGAATTCTTAATTCCACCTGTTTGTAGTGCCCAGGATGCAAGGTCCTTTAGGACTGGGGGAAGTGAAAATTTGACTCAGCGTCCAAAAGTAAAATTGGAGGTTAAATGCTAGGATTCTCCTGCTCCCTCTTTTTAAAAATAGGAATAGGATGGACATTCCATGTTTTAGTTGGCCTCATAGACTGCATTATGTGGTTGAAAAACATTGTCAGAAATGCTGCCCATAAATCTGGTGCACTGTTAAATATTCTATTACAAAGTCAATTGGGACACAGTGCCCTTGAATTACTAGATTTTGGAATGCATTTTAGAATATCATGTAATTCAAAATGGATGCTCCATGAATAGGAGTTTGGTTATTACGGGGAGGCCAATATAGGTTCTCAAAAGGCAAAACCAAAATGTCCCCCAAAATGGGGTTTTGTCGAGTTTCAAGTTGGTTTAGTTCAATACTGTTAATAATCAAGCTCCAAAAGTGTCTATTCTGCTTTCTTATTAGGAGTTCCAATATGTTCTCCCCTTTTTCCTTAGTAAATTAGAACAGTGATTTATATACCTGTTCTTTTTAAATTGCCACATGTGGCGAGTCAGAAGGAGGACAGAGACGGGTCCTTCCATTTCTGGACGTTTATTAAAAATAAAGAGAAGATAACTCCCAACTATCCCTAAGCTATGGTTCTTCCCTACACAACACAAACTAACCTGCGTGCTTGCCAGTAGTTGCTGATTCCAAAAGGAAGATCTATCATCTGTCCAAAGCTAAACTATTCTGTCCCTACCACTATCAAAACAATTTAAGCACAGGAGAACTACTCCCTTTTCCTGTGGTCTGGTTTTCAGCAAAGTCACTTTAGTAACTTGATCGTAGATAATTCTTGGCAACTATTCTGACCAGTTCCTAGTTCTTCAGTTTCTCTCTTGTGTCCTTGACACCTTGCTTTCCCCTTTTGAGGTTATTCTTTGCTTGCTCTTCATTAGGTACACTTCTTCTATAGACAATGTCCACTGTTTCTCCCCGCTCGGCCAGTCCTAAGGATTCTCAAATAAACTCTCGCTCCACTCTTTCTCTTGATAGTTTCTGAGACTAGTATACACATTCCCAAAATGATTCTCTCTTGTATTCACGTCTTTGGTTTTACTGGGACAAGTATGAATGTTCCAGCAATGATTCTCTCCTGTTTCCACTTCTTTAGTTTTAATAGAACAAGTATGAGGCTAAGGGTGAGGATAAGTATGAGGATGCAAGTAATATTATAACTTCTTTCTTCCTCTTTGGTATTACTGGATGAGTATGACGGTACCAGCAATTATTCTCTTCATTGTCCACTGTTCGTTCTTTCTTATTAGGTTCATAGTGACTTTTTCGAACGCCATATTTTGGTAATGCCAGACACAAAATTGCCGATTTTTTTTATTTTACGAATGTTTTTTTTTTTAATTTTATTTTTGAAATGGGGGGGGTTTCTCCCTAACCCCCCCATTTTTTTATTGACACGTTTTTTTACTAACGAAACAAAAATAAAACAAAATAAACAAAAAATCATTCAAATTTTTTTTCCGGCATTTTGTTTTCACAAAAATGGCATTTCGAAAATATGTTTAGACAATTTAACCGGATACCTTCATTAAATGTCCCCATATAACTTCCCATTCGCTTTAGAGAATATTGGGTTGCATTCCTCACTGGGACAAGTATGATTATTATGCTCATTATGTTAGTTATCTCTCTGCCGCCTTGCCCGTTACCTTTCTGACTTGGGGTTAGCAGCACCAGACCCATGATCAGGACGGGATGCTTCCTTCTGTTTGCCAGCTTGCCTCTCGACTTCTCGCTCGTTCATTCTCTGCATCCGCTCTGTGTTGGGAACGGGTCTGTGGTCTCAGAGTTGTTCTTGGACTGAACAGTCTCTGACAAGGACTCTCGGTCACACCATCACCTAGGACTCAGTAGTTGGTCTGAGGTTTCCTTCCTTCAGCTCTTCTGCCTTGACGCTTTACTCACTTTGTCTTCACTCGCCAGCTTGCTTCCCTGTTTGCAAGCTGTGAGTTCCAGTCAGGTTCAGCATTACACACACAGCTGATTCGAATCTCCCGGGCTTCCTCTTCCGACATGATCTCTTCTCCTCCTTTTATGACAGGCTGGGCCTTCCCCGGCAGAGCGTCCAATTCCTTTTTTTCTTTTGCCTGAATACTATGCATGACTCAGACAATCTTCTTCACAGTATTGTACTCCTTATTTTTCTGCACCACAGTAACATACATTAATTGGTTCTTCATGAGTTCTTTGGATGAAAGTTGTTGGAAGTGGGGAGTGGGTGAGTAACTTAGGGAGTTCCTCTTTGAAATGGGATTCCTTGTCCCCAAGGGGGGAATCGTACTCAGTGAGGTCCCGCATGTTTCTACCCCTAGCGAGGGTATCGCGTAGCAGGCTCACCACCCTAGCCCCTTTGGAGAAGTGTCGGAATCCCCTGATTCGTTACACATGCTAATCTATTTTTTTGGGTCTTAGTATCCTTCTGTTATTGATAGATTTGAAGCTACAACAAATCTTTTGTCCTCTGTTGAATACATTTGTCATAAACGTGTGCCCGAATATTAGTACCTACTTTTTCAGTAGGTAATTTTTTTTAAGTTATTCCTTATAAATCTAGAAAAAATATCTGATTACTTGTTTTTAGTTTTCCACTTACATGTAGTATTTTTATATACTTGCCACATAAGCAGATGAAAAACAGAACCTTATGGGCCACGCGAGACACGTTTCTTATTAGAATGAACTGTTAAAGTGGTCTGTCCTTCCTTAGGCACCTCCGGCGAGCTAAAAGCAATGTTGTGATCGTTTAAATCAGTTTGTAAAACATTACAGTTCTTGTCACTGGTAAAATAATGCAGTAGAAACAAACATGTAATCCATAGACGAGTAATCCTTACCCCTATGCCAAGTACTCCTATTTGAAATTTCTCCCTTTAACATGTGAAGACCTGAGTGGCTAAGGATGGATGCCCATTGATTCCCATGGGATTGCCTTTTAGTGGATGATGCAATTGTGGAAGAAAATGGGTCCTCCTCTCTATGGTCTTTGGGACATACAGACTTGAAATCCCCTGCTAATATAATGTCTCATGGCGTTAACTCAGAGAGAAACTTTTCAATATTGTTTTAAGGTCAGAGAGGTATATTTTGAGCAAACAATTGGAAGAGTTCCAATAAACCTTAATTTGGAGGATCTCTTTCAAAAGAGTGTCTTTGCAGAGACTAACCTTCACTGCCAGGATACCCTGATGCACATTATAAATCTTTTCTACACTTAGAGTCAGGCTATTTTTGATGGCAACAATAAGGCCTCCAGAGGGCCTATATCAAGTTTCCCACAAATTCCTGGTTGGTAATCAAATGGTAACTGTCAAAGCTAAACTGGCCCTTTTCCTGGGTACATAAAAAACATTTGTTAAAAGATTATGATGCCCATACGTGTTCCAGGAAATACATTTCACCAAACAGTTCTCACTAAAGGCAAATGAGTCTGTTCTACTGTTTTTGGATTCCTTGTTTGCAATACTGATGGAAGGCAAGACCAATCCGATATAATGGTAGGGAAATTTCAGAATACAATATCAGTTCTAAGAGGATCAAAGTCAACCAAATCAATATCTTTTGAACTAATAAGTCTTAGCTGGGGAATCTGTTTCACAAGTGTGAGAATATTTGATCTATTTAAAAAAACAAGATTCACAGGTTAACACAAACTGAAGAAGGAGGCTAGATGTTTTAAAGTTCGCTTTTATGGCTCCACTCCCCAGATACCCATACATCAAATTGCTTTTAAGGGGTTGGCCAGCTGTTAATGACCCCTCAGAGAAATGTAGATGTGGGTTATTTTTAAAAATGTGTGCATCGTTAACATAGAGCGTAGCTTGCAGAGTTTGAACTTGAACAGATTGCAGATGCCTTGACTTGTCCCCTCATGAATTTAATTGCCTTGTCCGGATCCTGATCCCGATCCCAAGTCATATTGGGCCCCTCAGGTTTTAAAGGATGGTGCATCGTCCAGGGCCTCCTCCTCATTAACGATAGGACAGTAGTTAGGTATGATGGAATTAATATTTGTCTGTTTCTTCTTATTCTTAGAGAACAGAGTAAGTGGCTTAAATTAATTTAGAATAAGGACATTCAGTTTACACCACTCCTTTTCTGGTTTTTAGTTTAGTTTTGTTGGCATAAATTCTAGCTTGGTTTTTAGTGTATTTAGCAGTATAGAATGGATTTTCACTTCTGTGCTAATGTTATCATACAAATTATTAAAGGAGCTAAGCACCAAGTTTAGGGTGGAAATCGAGGGAGATCCTAACTTAACACTATTGTGCAAGCCTTGTAGTGTGTGATGAAGCATTGATGGATCTGGGGTGCTACTCAACAAGGACAATCTATCAGAAGAATGGGACAAGTGTTCTGAGAATATTGATGGAATGTCTGATAGAGATTACGGGGTGATGCACACCATCTTATCCACAATACAAGGCGTTACAAGGGCCATTCCCTCTGAAGGTGCTGATGAAATTATGAGTGATTCTAAACCAGCTACACTAAAGTAATTGATTGTATTAGGTTCCTGTGCACCGGAATCTCCTGGTGATCGGAAACCATCAATATTACCATAGTGTATTTTGGCTCGATGGGTGAAAAAAAGTTAGTAATTTTATTGTATTGACAACAGGCACAGGCGGAAACGAGGGCAAATTCTGAAGTACAATATTCACCTCTCAAATTTCTTCATTAGTTGTTATTTTCACTATTTCATGGTCCAGCATTTTAACCTATTTTGTAATGCATGGGGTCATTGTTATACTACCCAAATTATACACACAGGGCCTACGCTGGGAATGAATTCCAAATATAGGATAAAGTAACGGAGGGCTAGAGCGCTTGCCCCTCACCTGCCTACAACTGCTGGGAACCGCACTCGTCTTCGCACGGTGCTCCACGTAGACTGTACATTTTTCAAACCCAGCTTGGTGTCACCAAAGAATCTGTCCATGTGGGAACCCCAACACTTTAGGGATTAGCGCCAGAAACTGCACTCACCTCCACACTTAGCTCAAGAAAATGCTGAGATACCACATGCAACTAAAAACAGCCCTACTTCTAATGTATATTACACAGATGCTGAGAATTTGAGAACCCTCCTGTAGAAAAATCTTTCTCTCTGTAATATGACCGGACCAGAAGATTTTAGAGTCAGTAACCCAGAAATCCCCTCTTTGAAGTTGGTATTACACACACAAGTTAGATTACACAAGATGTTTCCTTAAGTTGCCAGGGACTGTTGAAGGAGTTATGGGGAAGAGTGATGCAATCTTTATGTACAGTGATGATAAAAATTGAAATCCTACTGAAAAGACATAGATGTAATCAGAAAAATTGCAGTCTATTCAATCTTAAGGTTGACAGACCATGTCCTGAGACTCAGGTCTACATTTTGTAAGAAACTGATAAGGAAGCTTTTATTGGCTGCTAAACTCACCATTGCAGCCATGTGCAAGAAAAATCACCCTCGCAACTACATCAAACACATTCTAAGACTCTGGGAGATTTTGATTTTGGAACAAATTCGATTCAGAGTCCTCCAACTTTCCCTGTACCTAAAAACTGTTTTTGGAGGTTTCAGCTGACACTAATTATGAACTTCTTTGCCCAGTGGAATTTGGAGTTCTAAATCTGTTCTATTGACCCTGGCGGGCCTCAGCAGCAGGTGAGGGATCCATGTGACGGTTGGAGATGTGGTGGTATAACCAGGGGAGGTGGGTGGTTCCTGGGGTTTGGATATTGGCCAGGGAGATGGGAGTTTTGGATCAAGGGTGTTCTTTTAATGTCTGCTTACTGTTTTAAAATGCTTTGCTTATAAACACAAAATAATTGATTTATACCAAAAAAAAGATAACATCTTACAATGTGTTTTAGATGGGCGTTATATGAACAAAGCAAAACAAAGGGGGGTTTGGGAATCTCTCTACCAGCAGGAACACAGTCCAATGACCTGTTCTTGGGTGAATAACCCCTGGGAGAGACTATCAAGTCTTTAGCTCACTGTCCCATTCACAGAGAAGGCATTTCCCCACATATCAGTCTTTGTTTTTGGCAGTCCAGCACCGAAATGCTAGGCAATTCTCCTCTGAATAAGAGTACCAACAGCAACCCCATACACATGTTTCAGCCTTGAGCCTTGTTGGGCATCATCAGTGAGGTGAAGCTGTACCTCTCTAAGAACAGTGAGCAAGGGGTCCACGTTTGGATCGCCCTGGTAATTTAGGGTAAGACCCAAAGTTAATTTATGCATACCATGTAACTGGCTCTCACCCTAAGTTACCAGGGGAATCCAGACGTGGACCCCCTGCTCACTGCTCTTAGAGAGGCACAGCTTCACCTCACTGACGATGCCCAACTAGGCTGAAACATGAGTATGGGGTTGCTGTTTTACTCTTGTTCAGAGGAGAATTGCCTAGCATTTCGGTGCTGGACTGCCCCTGGGCAGGACAAAGACTGATATGCGGGGACATTTCTTCTCTGTGAAAAGAACAGTGAGCTAAAGACTTGGTTGAGATTCTCCCAGGGGCCATCCACCCAAGAACACGTCAATGGGCTGTGTTCGTGCTGGTAGAGAGTTTCCCAGACCCCCCCCCCCCTCTGTTTTGCATACCAAGTAACTTTGGGTCTCACCCTAAATTACAAGGGGAATCCAGACGAGACCCCATGCTCACTGCTATTAGAGAGGCACAGCTTCACCTCTCTGATGATGCCCAACTAGGCTGAAACACGGGTATGGGGTTGCTGTTGGTACTCTTGTTCAGAGGAGAATTGCCTTGCATTTCGGTGCTGGACTGCCCCAGGGCAGGACAAAGACTGATATGCAGGGGAATTTCTTCTCTGTGAAAAGAATAGTGAGCTAAAGACTTGGTTGAGACTCTCCCAGGGGCTATCCACCCAAGAACAAGTCAATGGGCTGTGTTCGTGCTGGTAGAAGGTTTCCCAGACCCCCCTTTGTTTTATATGAACAAAGCTTTGCATTTGAACGAAAAAAAGCATAAACACCCAGAGCGGAGTGCGCAATGGTAATTTGTCCTAAGATTCAAATGCCAATCCTTGCCTTCCTCCTAGGTGTTAAAATGTGTCCTGTGTGCGGGGTCAGGATTTGGTATAATGGTTGTCCATGCAACAAGGGAAACGGTTAAAGGGAAGACTCCTTGAATTCATAAAATGGTTTCAGTATAGAGGAAAACATTTAGACTCATGAACAGTAGGATACAAAAAGGTTTAAAGGGGATACAGAAGAACAAGTTACTTACCACGGGTAATGTTCTTTTGATTGGATGCTCCTCCCACGTATTCCTCATCTTTTAATAGATATCCTTCCAGCTTTAGAAGCTTTAGAAAACCTTTTCTGTCAGAGGGCGCTGTTCGTCGATGCAGTCGACTTTATGTCCCTCGAAGGCTTACATCCCAGGGTCGAAGTCATCGTCAAGCACAGCGCACATTGGCTTCAGTTCTGATTTTCCTCTTATAGAATACCAGCATCAGTGAGCCCCAGACAGTACCAGACTCAGAAAGAGCGTAAAGTGTAATGTCTGGAAATTCTACAGCGGGGTAGGTTGGGAGGGGCGATGAGGAATACGTGTGATGAACATCCAAATGAAAGAATGTTACCATTGGTAAGTCACTTGTTCTTCAAACGGATTGTGTTCTCCCACGTATTCCTCATATTTTGATAGACTTCCAAAGCAGGAGGAAGGAGTAATAATTTTCAGATTTAAGATTTGTCATGGATTGAATATAAGACAGCTTTCCCAAACCCTCCTTCGCTAGATGATGAATCCAAACTGTAATGCTTTGTAAATGTGTGAATGGTAGACCAAGTGGCTGCCGCACAAATGACCTTTATAGGCACCCCTCTTTGTAGAGCAGAAGATGTTGCCATGCCCCTTGTGGAATAAGCTCTCAGGCCTTCAGGGGGATCTATTTACTGCCACTGCATAGCATTCTGTAATAGGAAGAATTATCCATCAGGACAAAGGCCCCAGTTTGTGTCCAGTGTATCTGATGAAAAGCTGGTCATGTTGTCCTATTAACACCATCAGTGGGATATAAAAGTTCAAAGCCCTTCTGGGATCAAGCTATGTAGTCTTTCCTCTTCCTTGCTAGAATGAGGAGGCCGGATGAAATGTTGGTAGTACAATTTTCTGGGATAAGTGAAAATTTTATAAGATTTTTGGCAAAAAAGAAGACCCTACGGCCAACCTTGTCTTTATGAAAAATAGTAAATGGAGGCTTACAAGAGAAGGCCTGCAACTCACTCAATGCAACTAACAGAATGGTTTTAAATGTTAATAGCCTTAATGGGTATGAATGAGTGGCTCAAAGGTAGCGCACATTAGAAATTTCAAGTTTGAGATCCCAAACTGGCACTTGAAAAGGGTTTAGGAGGGAACACGTTAGTGAGCCCTTCAAGGAATTGAATGATCAACAGCATCTTCAAAGAAGATACCACTTCAGATGTGCGCTTGAAGAGTGAAAGCGCTACGAAATAACCTTTTATTGTTCCAATCTGGAGTCCCAAAAAGGATAACACCATAGGTGTATTGCACTGAAAAGGATGAATATTCTTTTCCCTGCACCATCTGCAGAATTTGTTCCAACGGCAACGGTACAAAGACTTTGTTGCTGGCCTTCGGGACGAAAGCAAAATCTCCATTACGTCATCTGGAAGGTCCCAATCCCTATATCTCAACTTCTCAGAAACCATGCATTTAAGTTGAGTGTCTTGACCTCTGAATGGAAAACGCAAACCTCCTCTCGCAAGAGAAGGTCCTCTCATTGTGGAAGACGTATTGGAGGGCAGATGGACATGTAACGCTCACCTGCTATCCACGGGGACGTCACTCAGCCTGTTCTGACCTCTTACGACCTCGAACCCTTCCCTGGAGGCTATTCGACTGGAGACTGGGCCTGAAACACAGGATTGGTAGAGTTTAACTCCCTATTGTCTCTGTGCGCTTGAACCCCTTCTTCCCCGGGGTCCAACCCTTCCCTTTGATCCACAGCTCACCTTGTTTTCTTGGATAGTGTGCTCTCCGTCCTGCTTTCAGCGCAGGGGCGCGTTAGTTGATGCGGCCTCATTGCTGCCTAGTTACTTCACTGGCAAGAGTCCGACAGGTCAGTATAATGAGTCTTTTGAACAGTTCTCTAACTTCGTTCCTTTCCTTCCTTAGATGATGGCCGGCGTCCGGGGATGGCGGCGTGCTGCTCAGATGAGTAGCGCTGAAGGTGAGTGAGAGCGCGATGCGCGATGCACCCCTTTCGTATTTGGATTGAACTGAGTTCTTTTTCTGTGTCTTTTAGGTGCCGCAACGTTTTCATCGTGGATGCCGGTTATGAAGAACAAATGCGGTGGGTAAGCACGGTATGCAGCGCCTCTAGATGTTTCCACGCTAACCTGGAGTGTCTTTTCCCTCTTGCAGATGTATGAGAAGTTCCAGAGACAGAGTTCCCCCAGAGCGGCTGGGGTTCAGGTAAGCGTTTGAAGCTCGTACAGTATTTAAAAATAAGCGAAGATTGGCAGAATGCATACTAATGCCTTTTTTCTGTTCTTTTCCTTAGGAAGCGGCGTGCCGGGATGGGAATGACACTGCCGAAGATGCCAGCAGAACAGAAGGAGCGATGAATGATGGGCAGAAGCGCTGCAAGGTAAGGCTGTTCCTAACAGTGTTCTTGTTCTTGCAGGAGCTGAGCGCAGAAGAAAGATGCAGGCCTACTGGAGACCGATCCGAACACGGTGAGTGTCACGCTGCAGGTGCAGAAAACGCAAAGCAGGTTTCTCAGCCTGGGTGTGGCTTAAATAGTCTCTGGGTATCCCAGGTGTCTCTGGGCTGAACCACACCCAAAAGACTAGACCGCACATGCAGTTCTGGGAACCGAAATATGTGGGGGCATCCATCTTGTCCCCATCAATCTCAACCTGGTCATGCGGGGAATGAAGGGACTGGAGGAAATGCGAACAGGAGTGGAAACTCCCAGTACATTACAAACGCGTCTCCTAGAGCTCCTCTTGGGGGAAATTCCCTGGAGCAGAACAGTTTGCACTTCTGGTTGACACTGGTCGCAAACAGATCCACTTGAGGGGTTTCCCAAAGGGTGAAGATCTCTTGAAGGACTTCCTGAGCTAGTTCCCACTCGTGGGAGACTGTACTCTGCCGGCTCAGAGGGTTTGCCACAGTGTTCTCTCCAACTAAGTGAACCGCCAATAGGGAGACTCCTTCTTGAATTGCCCAGAACCAGACATGCATCGCCTCTCTGCACAGTGGTAGTGAACCTAGACTTCCTCTTTTGTTGAGGTAATACAAGCCCACTGTGTTGTCTGTCATTATCGGAACATTCTTTCCCCGTTCAGAGGCCAGATAATCCTCAGCGCAAGTCTGATCGCCCTCCGCTCTAAAAGATTGATGTGAAGTTTGGACTCCGAAGGGGAACAACGACTGCTGATGGTCAGATCGTTGGCGTGGGCTCCCCACCCCATGGGTGAGTCATCTCTAACTACTGTTATCTCCGGCCATGGTTTCCAAAAAGGTTCTGCCTTCAGAATATTGTTCCTGCAGGCCCACCACAGGAGATCCGGTGCAACCCTGGTCGGAAACCTGTAGAAGGTCTGACATCTTGCCCGACAATTGAGACCACTGTGTCCCGAGAGCCCATTGAAGGGATCTCATTCTCAGGCGAGCCTCTGGCACCAGAAAAATGTAAGATGCATGAGGCAGAGCAACCTCAAAGTCAAAGGCCGGAAGACGCTGGGCACTCTGGAATTTGGCGATCATCTGCAAAATGTGTTGAGCCCTCATCTCAGGCAGTGAGTCTTTTCCAACACCACTCCAATTAGTTGGAGTGCTTGAGATGGTATCATGTGGAACTTCTTCAAATTGAGGGAGACGCTCAGTCTGTGGAGAGAGTGACAGGTTATGCTGAGATGTTCCAGTGGGAACGAGCCCTGATCAGCCAACAGTCAGGGTAGGGGCAGACGTGAATCCCTGGTATCTAGACTTTCCATCCAATATCTATTCATCCAAGTCATTTCCATCGAATTTTATTCATTGAAAATACTTTCCATCGAAATGCATTTTCATTGAATAAAATCCGATGGATATTCAATGGATTTTTTAATGTAAGAATTAGGGTTAGAATTAGGGTTAGTGTAAGGGGTAGGACAAGGGTTAGATTTAGGATTAGTGTAAGGGGTAGGGCAGGGGTTAGAATTAGGGTTAGAGTTGGGTTAGGGTAAGGGGGGGTGCCTGGAGGCTAGGGGGGGAGGTTGTGGGGGGAACCCCCCACACCCTCCAAAAAAAAATGAAATGTTACATGAAGCTGGCCAGTGCCGAAACACTTTGAAGATTTCAGCACTGGACAGCTTCATGTAACGTTTTAATCTGAAAAATAAATGCATCGAAATACTATCTTTTACATTTAAAAGTACATATCCATTGAAACTTGTCCATTCCTATATTCGATGGACAAGTTTCGATGGATATCTACCTTTACATGTTAAAGATAGCATTTTGATGGATTTACATACGATGCATTTCCATCGATGGATTTGCTTTTTGATGCATTTCCATCGATGAGAGGACCATAAACCGTGAATCCCCCTCTCCTGAGACTCGCTGCCACCACAGCCATCAACTTAGTGAAAACCCTTGAGGCAGAGGTCAGCCTGAATGGCAGAACTCTAAACTGATAATGAGAACCTCCAATGGTGAACCTCAGGTACTTTCTGTGCTTGTGATTGGCACATGAAAGCAAGCATCCTGAAAGTCCAGTGACATCATCCAATCCTTGTTCATGCATCTCAAGTCCACGATGGGTCTCAATCATCTGTTCTTCTTGGGGATTAGGAAATAGGGAGAGTACCACCCTTTGTTCCTCTCCGACACTGGTACTGGTTCCATAGCACCTTTCTCTAGCAGCTCAACATTTCATGCAAAAGTAAATGATCTATAACTTTGGATGAGTGGCTGTCTGGGGGATGATACTACCTTCTCTTTTTTAAAAGGCCTCAGACACGCTGGGCTGCTGTTTCTAACACCCACACATCTGAAGTAATGCCCTGCCATTCTTTTAGATGCCGTGAGAGTTTGCTTCCCACTGGGGTCTTGTAGGCTAAAGCCTCAGAGGTTTTGAGACCGCTGAAGCAGCGGGTGATGGTAAGGCGGCTGTTGCTTATGCAAACTTTGCATCTCTCCCTCATCCACCACGAGGGAATCTTCTTTGGCCCCTTTGACCTTTAAGTCCTCTCGCTTTTCCAAATGAGGAGTAGAAGCGAAAGGACTTGCCCTTCCAAGACGATCCAATGGGGTGAGATGGCTGTGGTTGTCTGATAGTGGCAGCAAGGGATTTTGCTGCCGCCTCTGAGGTCTGCGACTTCTCCAGGCTTTCGTCAGCCTTGCTGCCAAACAGCTGAGTGCCGTCAAAGGGCATGTTGAGGAGCTTAGACTGCACGTCCAATGCAAAACCGAACTTCATCAATGACGCAAATCTGCGTATTACAGAGCTTGCTGCCATGGCTCTGCTGATGCCATCGCTGAATCCAGTCCTGATTGAAGAGTCTCACGCATAGCCTCCTTACCATCTCTTACACCATTCAGGAAGCCATCTCTTTCTTCCCCTTTGGGAATATAATCAGCCGCCATTGCTACACAGTCCCACAGGGTGAATATAAAGTTTGCTAGGGCGCAAGTTGCGTTTGTAGACTTGAGAACCATGCTCCAGGCAGAGAATACCTTTCTAGCCCAAGCGTTGAAACGCTCATCATCCCTGTCTGATGAGATGGTTGGGTATGCAGCCTTTTTAGAATTAGACGATGCTGCTTGAACCACTGAGCTCCCTGGTTTTGGGTTTTTAGATAACTAGCTACGATCGCTACTTGAAGTCCTATATTTTTTGGTTAGGTTCTTATTTACCGCTGGACTAGATTCTGGAACCTCCCAATTTGCCATAACCCTTTTTTTGGAGGGAAACATGAGAAGGAAGTATGGGATCCTTCTGTGGACCTTTGTAAAAATGTCTGTTAGGTTGTCTGGCTCAAATGGTGGTGCAGGTCTGCCCCATCCCAGGAAATCAATAACCCTAGTCATAAGCTGCCTATAAGAGGCAGCAGCATGGTCTGCCGGGTCAGCTTGCGAAACTTACGTAGGGTAATGTGTTAATCCCACTAGCTGTTTGAAGATTTTCATACACATCTTTTAGCCTAGACTTTTCAGACCTCTGGACTGCCAAACTCCAAACCAAAAAGAGGAGTGTCCTGGTCCAACGGCTCGTGTTCCTGGAAAAAAATCCTTCCTTGGCAAAGGTTTGTGTGATTGTTCTACTTCCTTTGCAATTACTGGTGTTTTTGAGGATAAAGGCATCTATGGCTTCAACAGTAATGGCGCCGATGCAGTCGACAGTCTCGACGATAATGGCGTCGATGACTATGACGATTTATGCGTTGATTGAGGTGTCGACGGAACCTTCGAAGGACTTAACTTCTACTCGATGGAGTCCTTGACAGTTTTTCGCTGTGTCAAGATCTCAACGGTTCTCGAGGGGTCTCCTGCCTGCGTCTCCGGGTTGGAGGGCACACAGGATTTGGCCTTAGCTCCTTCTCAGTCGGCTTTTACGGCTCAACAGGAACATGCCTTTTTTCTTTCTGTTTAGAGGGGTTCGGGCCTCCTACTCGAATATTTTAAGCATTTTCTGTCTGAATTTCTCCCACTGAGCTAGAGTGGAGGATTTGGTTGGACAGGATATACTTCGCTTGGGAGAAGAAGCAGCAGAAGGCGATCTATAGCACCCTTTCTTCCATTTCCTCGATGAGGACGAAGAATGGTGCGACCCGCTCCCAGAGGGTGAATGTTTCTTTGATCTTTTCCTTCGAGGAGAGACGTTTCTCGACTCATCGGATGATCATTTCGTCGACGACTGAGTTGGCAAGGGGGATTTAGTTGGGGGCCTACCGACTCCTTATGTCCCTTTATGCTCTTTCAGAGCCTTACCAGTGATTACCTCACAGTCCGCCGTCCTAGGCTCCATGCTAAAACACTACAGAGACACTCTGAGAATCCGTGAGAGACATCTTGGCACTGTATTCGCTCTTTTGACATTTTTTTAACCTGTCTTGGGGGTTGATGGATTTTGAGATGAAGTAATCGGACTCGATCGTAGTTCTGACAAGAACCGAAGTGCGCCGTATTTCTCAAAGCGTTAGCTCTTGCAGAAAAACTGACCTGAAGCCAACGGGTGCTATATATACTGTGCTATATATACTGACGATGACGTCGACCCTGGGATGGAAGCCCTCTAGAGACATCAAGACGACTGCATCGACGCACTGTGCCCTGTGCCGAATTCTTTCTGAAGCAGCTGAAGCTGGAAGGATATCTATCAAAAGATGAGGAATAAGTGGGAGGACACAATCCATTCGAAAGAAATTCTATGTTATAGAATGAGTCAGTATTCATGACGCTTTACTCTTACAAATCTTCTTTGGCCTCAAGGACTCGAAAACCCTCTCTAATTTCACCTGACACTATTCTGGGACTAGTCAGTGTCAAGTTGGAGTGTTTGCCATCAGCATCCAATGTGGCATGATTCCAGATGGAAGAAAGGTTTACCCGTGGTATCAAGATCCACAGCTGGACTACAAGATGGGCATGTTTCAGGCAGTGTTATTGTGGTTTGAGAGAATAAAATGAAGAGGTCTTCCCAACTTTGAGGTTGTGATCGAAGAGAAGAAGCAATAATAAAAAAAATGGTGCTTCACAATAAGCGTCAGTAGCTGGTAGGGGTCTAAAAAAGAACCAAGTCTTCCATTTGTGGAGAAGGAAAAATATTCCACACAAGAACTAAAAGCAAACAAAAAGGGAAAAAGGGAACACAGTTATGCAGATAAATCGCATTTTCCCTCTATGCTCTGCTGTGTGCTAACAATGTGTAGTGTGTGTAAACTCTGCTCTTTTAATCAATTCTAAAATATGTCAAGTTTATTTAGGTCACAATCTGGCAAGTTAATAGAATTGTAGGACAGAAGTGGGATCTGATTCCCACATATAAATGATTTTAGGATTGACTCAGTAGGGTTAGGCGAAGGTTGTACTACAATGGAAACCCATGGCTCCAGGTTATGCCAAAGTTGGTTTGCATTACTTGACAAACTGAGGTTGCACACACAGAAGAAAATGCGACTTTAGGAATGTTATAACTTTGTAATTTTAAACACAACTGCACAAAGCCGTGCCACTCTGAATTTGTTTGTAAATTTTGTTTTGGAGGGGAAATGATGCCACCCTCGGCATCAAGATAGGGTGCCAAAATAAAATTCTCATTCAAATGCCATTAGAGTATTTTTGCCAAAGTTCAGCAAAAACGACACAGGATTGTATGATACAAAACTAGAACTAAAAGATGGAATCGAGTCCAAACTACTCCAAACAATCTGATGAAACAGGGTTAGCTCAGTCCAATCAGGTAAAATTGTACTACACAAATGTGCCCAATGATCATGCTAGCATAGGCCTGGAACAAAATGCAACTTGCTGTGATTTATCAGTAATGGCAAGAGCTTAAATAATCCCCTTACTCACACTACATTCTTCTTCTTGGCCATTCCCCCCTCAATAGGTGAGGATCCTCTGCTGAGAAGGGGACTTCAAAACTGTGAGGAATACCCGCGGTGAGGAAGGGCACGGTGTTGGCGCCGCTTGTGTGAACTGCAGGAGGACATCCTGGCTCTCTGTTTGTGGCCACGCCCTGTTGCCATGAAAACGTTCCCCTGGAACCTAGAGCGGTGAAGCCGCGGAGAGGAAGGGCGCGGTGTTGGCGCCGCTTGTGTGGACAGAAGGAGAGTTTCCTCCTTCTCTGTTTGTGGCCACACCCCCTTGCCGTGAAAACGTTCCCCTGTGACCCGGAGCTGTGAAGCCCACTGTGAGGAAAGGTGCGCTGCTGGTTTTCTTGCAGAGGGTGGTAAGCAGCAGTGTAATACAGGCTGGAAGGTAAAGTCTTTGCAACTGCTTAGTAACCTGACGGAAGCACGAAACAACCAAAAAGTAATTAAAAAGGTTACCAATAGCGGTGTCTGCCTCATCAGAGGGACTTTCACATGCACCACACACTAAGAACTGGCTTCTTTTACACCGCAAGCACCTTGATTGCAACTGTTGTGCCCTGGGAGAGCCCTGAGGTGGTGTGCGGGCCTCCCTGGGTCGGGACACCAGCGCGCGGTGGCGGCACGCAAGAACACATGCCGGAGACGTCTGCTCGTTCCGGTGCTCCGGCGCGAACTGCCCGGGCACCGCCTTTATTAACTAGCGCGCATGCGCCGGCCCGCTGGGCTGCGCATGCGCGCTTCGTGTACCACATACACAACATCCTTCCTTTTCCCCCTCAAACAACAAACACATCAAACAGGGGAGCCAACGTGGCTCAAATCAAACTGTACTTAACAGACTTCGTTACTCAGGCTGCCGAGTCCACGGAGAAAGTCGATTAGGTTGTGTTGCAGGTCCTCCCCTCCATTGACAGAAATGCGACAAATTTTGTTAAGCGTCCGCATGAACCGCTCAACCTCTCCATTGGCCCTTGGCCACATCGGGGTCACCTTCCGGTGCTTGATGCCTCGTTCCGCGCAGTATCTAGCGAACCTCTGCCCTTGGAACGGCGCTCCATTATCTGAGCAGATCTCCAATGGGAACCCATGGGTGGCGAAGATTTTGTCCATGGCCAGGATGGTGTGATCGCTGGCGGTGGATTCCACGAGTTCCACTTCCGGGTACCTCGACCACTGGTCCGTGACCACCAAGAAATATAGACCTCTTCCGGTCGAGCCGAAATCTGCGTGTACTGTTCCCCATGGCACGTCGCTCCGTTCCATGGCCCGAATGGGTGGACCCCTCTCCACAGGACTTGTGGCCTGGCAAGGGATGCAGGTCCTCACAAATTCGGCTACCCTGTGTTCCAGATCGGGGAACCAGACCTTCAGCCTGAGGCGCGCCTTCATCAAGCCATGCCTTGGTGCCCTGTGTGGGCCAACTGGAGGACTCTCAACGACCTGGGGATCACGATTTGGTTCCCTCGCAGCAACAGGCCGTCCGTGGACACCGAGAGCTCGTGTCGAACTTTCCACAGCAGTTGCAGGTCTCTTTGTACCTCTGGGTTCCTCCTGGCATTGTTTAGAAGGATGTCCCGCCACTCTCCGGTGGCCACCGCCCTTTTCACTCTTAGGAACACCTCGTCGGAGTTCGAGTCGTCCGCAATGTCCTCTCTCGACAAGGCTACTGGCAGGGCTGATTCAATGACGAGATGCACGGCGTCCCCAGCGTCTGTCGTCTCTACGGGTCTCTGGGCGTTCCCCGAGCCTGGGTGGCGAGAAAGGTAGTCGGTGGGGTTATGAGTGCCTGGGCGGTATACTAGCTTGATGCCGTATTCAATGAGGGACAGCATCCATCTTTCGATGCGGGGAGGCGGCTTGGATGACGTTCCGGACAGGATAGGAATTAGGGGTTTGTGGTCCGTAATCACGACGACGGGTTTGCCGAGGATGTAAATCCTAAAGTGTTTGCATCCCCACAAGATGGCAAGGGCTTCCCTTTCTATCTGGGAGTACCGTCTTTCCGTGTCGGTGAGGGCTTTGCTGGCATATGCTATGGGCCTCATGACCCCTAGTTCGTCTGCCTGCATGAGGACTGCCCCCAGTTCCACCGGGCTGGCATCGACCACAATCTCCGATTCCCGGCTGGGGTTGAAATAGGCCATTGTCTCCTGCTCCGACAGGGCTTCCTTGATGGCATTGAAGGATCGTTGTTCAATCTCAGTCCACTGCCAAGCCATGTCATTCCTCGTAAGTGCCCTCAGTGGTTCCGACAGAGAGGCTAGGTCTTTGATGAATCGGCCGCAGTAGTTGACCATCCCCAAGAAGCTCCGAACCTCCGCCGGTGATGTGGGTGGAGGCGCATCCCTTATGTCTTTCACTTTTCCAGGGTCCGGGGATATGCCCCCCGCATGGAAGGTGAACCCAAAGAATTCCAGTCGGTCTTTGAGGAATTCGCACTTTTCTTGGTGCAGGGTTAGGCCTACCGCTTGTAGTCTCTCAAAAGTGTTCTCTAGCCGTTTAAGATGTTCAATTTCCAAGAAATCGTCGGACATGTTAATGACACCTTTCAGTCCGGACAGGGCTCCTCTGATGGCGTTCTGGAAGACCTCTGCCGCGGACGAGATTCCAAAGTTAAGTCTCTTGTACTGGTACAACCCCTTGTGAGTAGTGAATGTCGTAATGTACCTCGACTCGGGGTGTAGCTCCAACTGGTGGTACCCAGACCTGAGGTCCAGTTTGGAGAAGACTTTGGCGCCTTGGAGTTCTCCGACGATGTCGTCTAGAGTGGGTGTGAGGTGACGCTCCCTTTTGATGGCGGCGTTTGGGAGCCTCATGTCCACGCAGATGCGTACAGCCCCCGGCTGTTTCGGCTTTGGGGCTACTACGATGGGCGAAACCCAAGGGGTGGGGCCTTCCACTCTTTCAATAATGTCCCGGTCGACTAGCTGTTGCAGCTCCTCCTCCACTTGGGCTCTTAAGTGAAAAGGAATCCGGCGGTGTTTGAGGGCTGTCGGCCTAACGGACTTGTCGATGTGTAGGCGAATGGGCTCTGCGTTCAGTTTACCAATGCCCTTGAAGAGAGTTTCAAACCTGTGTAACATGCTTTTCAGATCGGCGTGGTATACCCCAAACGTGAAGTGGACAATGTCGAGTGCCTCTGACGCCGCACAGCTCAACAGGGAATGTGGGCTGACGCTGGTGACAAAGAACCTAGCTTTGATGGTGTTTTGTCCATGAGAAACCGGGGCAACGAACACACCTTGGATGGGTAGGGGTGTTTCCCCCCCGAATGCATATATTCGTGCCGTGGACGCTGATAGTTCCGGTGGGCCTGGCAGGGCCTCGTAATGTTTGGTGGCTAGCACGCAGACCGAAGCCCCAGTGTCAATGAGAATGGGGGTGGGAACGTCATCGATGTTGACAGTGCATGTGGGTTGGCGCCTCGTGCCAGGACCTTTTGCGATGCCGGAGATGAAGAAAACCTCTTCCTCCTCCTCATCTTCTTCCGCGATGTCCAGGTCCTGCAGGCCCTGATCGATCGAAGAGATGCCTCTCACTCTGCGAGCGCCTCCTCGTCCAGCTCTCTCCGGTCCTCTTCCTGCCGCAACGGGGGAGGCAGCCCGGCACATCCTGGCATAGTGCCCCGGTGTTCTCGACTTTGCCGGGCAGTCACCACTGTGGGGGAGGTCATACCCACAGAAGGAGCACGATGGGGCGTCGCCTGGCGTGGGCGTGGTATCAGGCCTTCTCGGCGCCCACCCTGACCATCCCGCTGCTGACCGTCCCACAGCGAATGCATCCTCATCATTCTTCGGTCGCGTGGCAGCGTCCATTTTCGCACCTCTGGCTTCCGCCAGCTCATGTGCTCTACCCAGGTCCAAGATTTGCTGGAGGGTCAGGCCAGGTTCTCTCAGTACCTGCCTTCGAAGTTTTCCGGAGCTGCACCCCTGCAGTAATTGGTTGCGGACCATTTCTTCCTCATTGACCCATCTGCAGGAGGTCGCCAGGTGTCCCAGATGGGCGCAAAATTTGTCTAGGGGCTCGTCGTCCAGTTGTCTTTCAGCGCCCATGACAAATCTATCAAAATCCACGTTAGCCATGGGGAGAAAATGGTCTTTGAGCGCCTGCTTGACTGCGTCATACGTGACCACGGGGATGACGAGGGAGTCGTAGACCTTGTGGACTTCTGCGCCTGCCGAGTAGATCATAGTCGCAACTTTGGTGCCATCATCGTCCACCCCAGATGCCCTGAAGAACATATCTAGTCTCTTGACCCACAATAGCCACTTTGGGCCCAGCTGGGAAGGGGGGCCAGTAGTATCGAATTCCGGCATGGGGGCTAGGGAGTTGCGAGATCTGCGGGGGATTGGGGCAGCGGCACCCTCATCGTCGGCCTCTTCACCCATTTCTGCGTCAAGTACTCACAGTTGTCTGTCTGGAGAGAAGGGCGGCTTGTCCTGGTCTCGTGGTAGTGTTGGGGTGTAAAAACCCACTTCTTTCTTCTTAATTGCCACAGCCCTGCGCCTGCAGGACTGTGGGCTTTTCCAAAAATTGTCTGTGTCCTTCAAACACAGCTGGCGAGTGGCGCACGAGCACCCTTTCGGGCCGCAACCACTGCCGCCTCGTGTGAAGGGGGAGCGAGTGAAAACAAGATGGCCGCCGGCGCTCCGCGGGTCCGTAATACGGAAGGCTTTCCGTCTCTCCGAGGTTGTCGGGGCACGGAAGCAGTCCGTACCTCCTCGTCGCCAGTGTTGTGCCCTGGGAGAGCCCTGAGGTGGTGTGCGGGCCTCCCTGGGTCGGGACACCAGCGCGCGGTGGCGGCGCGCAAGAACACACGCCGGAGACGTCTGCTCGTTCCGGTGCTCCGGCGCGAACTGCCCGGGCACAGCCTTTATTAACTAGCGCGCATGCGCCGGCCCGCATATATAAGACAGTGTTTTATATTTGATATTGTGCAAAAAGCTGCCAATAGCACTGCCATCAAGCCTGCCATCAAGCCTGCCAGCATCACCATCTAAAGTAGTATAAAGTAGTGTAAAGGAGACACGCTATACCAGGAAATTGAATTTTCAAATTATAAAAACAAACCGTTTGCTGCATTTGGAAACATTGTGAGAGGCACAGTGAGGCAAACTCTACTAAAGAGAAGTGCATTTCTCATCAACCCTCCATTCAGTCAACCTCAGGGAGCAAGGGAGTGGAGGTGGGGGGGAGGGAGGGAGGCAGACTTTGGATACCCCTTGTGTCAGTTGGGCGTTCCTCGCTCTTGGGAGTGGTGAAATCAGTGGTGAATTGAGTGAGACACCCATTGTGTGGCGCCCACTGAAACTGTAACCTGCAAAAACCGCCAAAAATCTTTAAGGCAATCCTGATAACTAATATTTTTAAGTAGAGACAACTTTTATTCTTTTAACTGGTGAATTGAATTCATGCATAAATCAACATACTATTTTTATTGTGTTATTGTATTATTGTGATTTCAATTGTGCAGTACATCTTGCACGTTTTGTATAATGGTTCAGAGGTAGAGACATATAGTACTACCCATATATTTGTTATTTGCACACAGGCTTATTTGCACATTCCACAAATACAATGGTTAAAAGGAAGGCTGAGGGATATGCACTCCCCTCGTCCAATCCCCCAGGGTGGCCAAAAACAAAATCTCTAGGATTCTCCAACCAATTAAAGATGTTAAACACCCGATCTCGGAGCTCAAGAGTCTATTACATAAAATAGATATAGAGTGCACTGATAAAGTAAAGGAGGGTGGAGATCCAGAAGGGAAAACCATGCAAGGGACCAAGGGAGTTAAGGAACAATGTAAAACGATGAACTCAAACTGCGCAGTCATGAACCTGGACCTAATAGACTTCTGTGATCCCGAACCGATGCAATAAATTAAATGCCCAATTAGGGGGGTAAGACGAATTACAAAGGAAGATAAGTACTCCCGTTCAACTGGATAGTGACCAAGTTGAGGTTTTGTGCGGGACCCAGGGGAGATCCAGGGAGAGCCAGGCGGAGGACCCAGTGGAATTCGAGTAGCGCCAGCAATAGCGCTGTCTGATCGCTATGGGCCTCTACTGGACTCTATGCCCCTGACGGAATTGCCCACCAAACCCACTAGCAGAGGGAGTGGCAAGACGGCCTATAAACAGGGAACTGCCGGTAAAAGGAAAATTACACCCAAGGGGAAAGAGAAACGGGCCCGCATGGCAAAATAAATCTAGACTTGACAGGTGTGCAAACAGTAGGAACTCAGACAGTAAGCACAAATGAAGCTAGTGGGGCCATAGGAACAACAGAGCCCTATAACTTGAGATCAATAGCCAAAGAAATTATAGCAGAGATAGAGGAATGTATTGTATCCAAAATGGAGAAGTGGCTGAATGAGGTAATGGGAAAATTAAGGAAATCAAAACTAAAGTGGTATATATGAGGCCCACGAAACGGGAAAAGCCCAGATGTATGTGTGATACAGCTAGTTCCCCTCCTCCCCCCCCCCCCTCCCCCCCCCCAGTACAAATTAATGTACGGTAGACGTGACCATCAAGTAATCGGCTAACGAAAGCAGGGCAGAGTGTGAATGGAGGGGGCAGCCCACCATAACCATGGGGGTGCCCAGGACTATGGGCCCTGCAGATAAAATTGTGCAAGGACAGGCTTATCCTGACAGAAGAGGCCAATGGAATATAGACCCCTGAATATAGAAATCCGCACAAAACAAAAAAATACAAAGGACCTCCCCTAACAGGCCCGAATACTATAGCAGTACATAAACACCTTGATTATGCCGCTATGGGGGATGTCATGAACAAGTCAGTAAGAGATCTGCGCCCACCCGTAGTTATGATTAATATTCCACATTTGAATAAAGGAATGTTCAAGGACGAAGAGAGCCTCATAAATAGATGTATCCACCTTTATACGGCACACCAAAGGTTGCCTTTCGATAATAAGAAGTGACATAATATCCTGCCATAGAGGATATATCCCCCAACTCCCAAAATTAATAATCAAGGTGTTCTTACGATCATGGGCCCAAGTAGAAGGTCTTCTGAGTATAGATTGTAAGGCTTATTCTTCAGATAAAAACTAAATAGCCCTAAAATTATCAGAATTTCAATCCACGATAAAGGAGAGGGGCAACCCTGAGAGCAGGGTGCGTAAATTACCCATTGAGGGTATAAAATCGAAAGAAGCAACCATGCAATGGTAAGAGCACTATCGCGACACAGAGGATGTAGATGGGGATGAGTGCCAGGAGGTTAGGGGGTGGGGGATACCATGCTATCCTGGAACATAGCTGGATTGAATAGATTAATGGATTATGTGAATTGGTGCACTTTTGTGAGGCGCTTTAATGTAATTGCACTCCAAGAGAAATGGTCCATAGAAGCTGTCCATTTTCAAGGGTACCAAACCTTTCAGGTGCCTGCGAAAAAGGGCCCAAAGGGCAGGCCATGTTTTGGTCTGACAGTCTGGGTAGATGTTAGCTTGGGGTGGAGGGTGGTAGAAAAGCCTATAGGCTCAGAAGACTTCCAATGTGCGTCTATCCTGACAATGGAAGGGAAACAAATAGACTTGTATTATATATATATATATATATATATATATATATATATATATATATATATATATATATATATAATAGGCCCTCCTCCCAGCTAGGAATGGCCACGCTAACTTGCCTTAAAGTCAGCATTAACTCAGCCTCTGGAGAATGAAAAGCAAACAAGTTAACAATGATTGTAGGAGATCCCAATCTCCAGATAGAACTACCAGGAATATTTGTAGGTCTTTGGGAGGACCAAGACTATGCCTGGGATATTACAGATTTGACTGCGGGCCCTCCAGTGAGAACACAACCTCTTGCGTTAGAGACGGCCTGTTTGTTGTTTAACTTAAATCCAAGAGCCTGTAAGTGATGTTTTCCTAAAGATCAGCCTGCTAAAATGGCTTTCCATGGTCACAACGGGTCATCTCTCAGACTACATCCTTGTCACAGGAGTTGACTCGGCCAAGGTGGATGATTTTGAAATCAAGATAAGACCAGAGAGCGAGCATTATCTCTTAAAAGCCCAAATTACTGTCACCAGGCATATGAACATGGAACATCAAGGTCCAATAAAAGGTCAAATGTTGACATTTGAAGGCCATGCACAGAAATTGGTTAAATGGGTGAAAGTTATTGAGCGAGATAACAAACCAGATCTATACTCTGCCACATTTCATATTTTAGAAGCCATTTTTGACCCAGAGCCTACTGAAATGTTCCCATTGGATACTTACTAAAATCTTAACAAGAATGTATTACCATTCATCTCAACCACCAAGGGAAAGATTAAAAAGAAAACCCTTCATGGAAATTGGTCGTATGATGAGGAGTGTCGGGAAGCAAAAGAATATATTATGACTTGTGTACATGCATAGGAGGGAGTAAATAAAAGTAAGTTGCAATGGGGCCGTGCACACTATTAAAAAAATAGTACATATTAAAAAGAATGCATTTGTGAAAGTAAAGTGGAGATCCATGTTTGTAGCCCTCCAAAGTAAAAATAACATACTGTTCTGGCAAATGGTAACGAATAGGAAATTGAAGGGCGATCAGACAATTGCTGCATAGGAGCTGAAGAGTGGTGACTACACTTCAAGTGTTTGTATAGAGGTATGGGGACGAAGCAGCTCAGCCCATAAGCAGCATGAGGGCTGAACCATTGAGTGCTGACTATCCTAGCGGAAGCTATTGAAACACAGAGGGGTGGAAAGGCAGCAGGACCTGACCTCATCCCGGGCAATTTGTTCAAGGATGAGGTGCAAATTTGGGCGCCTGTTTTGTGTAAAGTGTTTAATGTAATCTTAAGGTAAGGCGCAGGCCCAGATTCATGGCGTAAGGCCATGATAATCCCCCTGTACAAAAAAGGGGGGGAATCGTCTGGCAAATTATCGCCCAATATCCCTTTTAGACAGTGTGGCAAATTGTTTTGAAGAATCATCTTAAAATACCTACAACATCGGGCTGATAGTAACAACCTTTAAAGTGATCTTCAGGCTGCATTCCGTATGAAAAGAGGCACCCTAGATCATTATTTCATGCCGATACAAAAATGCACAGTCTTTAAACACATGAAACTATATGACGTATTCCTCGATTTAAGAACGGCGTTTCATTCAGTATCAAGGGAGACTTGATGGAATGTATTCCTTTCATATAAACGCCCCAGCCTATTTGATTTAGGATAATTAGGCTCCTTTACACCGGCAACACTGCATCTGTACAATATGGCCAGGGAGGCGAAAACACCAACCCATTTGCAGTCACAAAGGGGGTGAGGCAGGGCTGTCCCCTGGCCCCCTCCCATTTAATCTGTACTTACAAAAGATTATCAGCACGCTGCTAGCAGGTTGCCAGGGCTGCCCAAAGATGGCTGTGGATAAGTGTCCTGTGTTATTTTATGTGGATAAATGTTTTATTGTCGACGCCAAAAGGGCTAGAAAATTCATTGGCGATGTTTGTGGCAAAGTGCAACAAGCTGAATTTGAATCTGAACATAGAAACATCAAAGGTAAAGCACAATTTACAGAAATCAAACCCATGGCACTGAAGGTGGGTGGAGTACAATTAGAATAAGTCAAAAACTTTGATTACCTAAGGGTTTGTTTTCAGTGGAGGTTGGGCCAACCATGTTAACCATTCGGGCTCCACACTAAAAAAAACTTGGGTCGCGGGCGGTTCAATCCAAGCCTTTCACACAAGACACGGCCGTGGGGCTATTTCTCCTGTAGTATACCTATGTGGAAAACAAGCTGCTCCGGCCGCATGATATGGTGCCGAAAGATGGGGGTACTCCATCCTCTCAAAATGAACAACTGGTGAGCATAAGTTCTTTAAAATAAATGCTATTGCCAAAGAGCACACTTTCTGCAACAGTAGCTTTGGAACTAGAGATAACACAGGTAGGGTTCTTGGGGTCACTGAGCCCTGTGCTATATTGGCTGAGATTGTGGAACCAATAAGGGTTAGAGAAATACAGAGATGCACTATGCCTTCTGATGTCCATTGCTGAAGGAAAATCAATTGACTAGTTGGCACACGTCGAAAAGACTCTCCAAGGTGCCAGGTATGGTGCCCTTTGGGATAACCCCCAAAATCAGCCAAGGGAAAGGAGGAAATCCATTAGAAATGGAGCAATCTAAAGGACAAGGGAACAGTTGATGGTTGGTGCTATAAAACTGAAACAAGGTTCCGCATATCTAGAAGCTTACTCAGAAGGCAGAAAGTCCTACCTAGATTTCATTACACCACCATTTGAAAAATCTCTTTACATCCAAGTGGGAAGAACAAGTTACTTACCTTATCTGGTAACGTTCTTTTGATGGGATGTTCCTCCGACGTATTCCACATCTATGACAGGTAATGACCACAGCTGTGCTGCTTCGGAAATTTTTTGGCAGAGAGCGTCCTGCGTCGATGACGTCGATACGTTGTTCCTCGAGGGCTTTTGTCGAGGGTCGACGTCACTGGATGTTATATATAGGACGCACTGCGCCCGTAGCCCCAGTTGTAGTTTTTTCCCCAGAACGTGTAGCACCAATCTCCTGCCAGTATGACTGCAGAAAGGCTTGCGGAAACGTAAGCTGTAATTGCATAAGAAATTCTGTAGAGGGGCAGGCGGGAGGGTGCGATGTGGAATACGTCGGAGGAACATCCCATCGAAAGAACGTTACCCAATAAGGTAAGTAACTTGTTCTTCGAGGGGATTGTGTCCTCCGATGTATTCCACATCTATGACAGACTCCCAAAGCAGTACCAACGTATGGAGGTGGGAAAAGAATTTACAATTTCATAATTTTAGAATGCCCAATCAAATGGCTGAATAGAGGACTGCCTTACCAAAGGTCAAATCCTGCCCATGGATGGAGTCCAAGGAATAGTGTCTCACAAAAGTAAGGAAAGAGGCCCATGTGGCTGCTTCGCAAATGTTGCGAATCGAAACACCCCTCTTCAGAGCAGTGGAGGCAGCCACACCCCTAGTAGAGTGAGCCCGTAAACCCACTGGAAGGTCCTTTCCCGCCAAACGGTAACACTCAAGAGATCGTCAAAATGATCCATCTAGACAAGGTCTGTTTTTAGAAGCCGACCCCCCTCCCATGAGAGCAGATCGTCTCGGTAGGGAAGACGGCACGGAGGGCAGATGGACATGTCTAGAAGGTCTGGGTACCACGCTCTCCTGGCCCATGCCAGAGCAATGAGGATCAGCTGGGAACCGAAACTCTGTAACCTCCGCAACACTTGCGTAATGACAGGGATTGGAGGAAATGCGAACATCAGTGGGAAGGACCACTCCACTACGAACGCATCCCCTAAGGCTCCTCTTGGAGGAAATTCCTGCGAGCAGAATCTTTCGCACTTCCAATTGACACTGGTGGCGAAGAGATCCACTTGTGGGGTTCCCCAAAGGGCGAAAATCACCAACAGAACTTCCTGAGCCAGCTCCCACTCGTGAGAGACCGTGCTCTGCCTGCTCAGAGCATCCGCCGCCACGTTTTTATCTCCGGCCAGATGAACTGCCGAGATCGAAATTTCCTGCTGGATGGCCCAGAACCAGAGCTGCATCGCCTTCCTGCACAACGGGAATGACCCTGCCCCCCCCTTTTTGTTGAGGTAGTGCATGGCCACCGTATTGTCCGTCATAATCGGGACATTCTACCCCCGCACAGACGGCAGAAAAGCCTTCAGGGCTAGCCTGACAGCCTGCAGCTCTAACAGATTGTTGGCATGAGCTCCCCAATCCATGAGGGATGCGTCCGTCATGATAGTCCCCTCCAGCCAAGGTTGCCAAAATGGAGCTCCCTTCATCAGACCGAGGGCGGAATCTGAACGGGATCCGACATTCTGCCGGAGAACTGCGACCACTGCATCTTGAGAGCCGACTGCAGAGATCTCATCCGCAGCCTGGCCTCTGGCACCAGGAAAATGGAGGATGCCATGAGGCCGAGCAACCTCAAGAACTTGAACGCCGGGAGACTCTGGGCACATTGAAATGTGTCCACCATCTGCAGAATGTGATGAGCCCTCACCTGGGGAGGCAAGCACTGCCCCAGTGATGTGTCGTGCACTGCTCCGATGTATTGGAGCCATTGGGTAGGTGTCAAAGGGGATGTCCTTAAATTGAGGGAGAAGCCCAGCTTGTGAAGAGAGTGGCAGGTGACGGACAGATGATCTAGGGCTTGCTCGGGAGAGCGCGTCCTGATCAACCAGTCGCCCAGGTATGGGTAGACGTGAATCCCCCCCTTTCCTGAGATACGCTGCCACCACAGCCATCAGCTTGGTGAAAACCCTCGGGCAGAGGTCAATCCGAATGGCAGGACCCGGAACTGAAAATGCGAGTCGCCAACTGCGAACCTCAGGTACTTTCCTGTGCATTCTCCAAGATGCTGCGCAAGTCTGCCCCCAACTGGCGAACCATGGGACATGGCCTCATGACTGAGTGGAAGTGACTGCGGCAGTGCCTTGAGTGCAAAGAGGCAACTGCACAAGAGGCTTTGGCACCTCGAGTACCTTGCTTTCCACCTCTGGTACTCCTACGGTGGCCCCTTTGAGAAAGGAACCTCCCCTCCATTGCTGTCCCCTAGGACGAAAAGGCAGAGGTTGACGTACTGCAGCGCTCCAAGACTTTGCTGCAGTTGTGGAGGTCTGCAACCTCTCAAGGCTCTCGTCAGCCTTGCTGCCGAACAGGTGGACACCATCAAAGGGCATGTTGAGAAGCTGGGATTGCACATCACGAGCAAACCCTCGACTTCCGCAACCACGCAAACCTGCGTATCACGGTGCCCGCAGCCATGGACCAGCTGGCACAGTCTGCCGTGTCCAAACCTGACTGAACGGATTCACACATGGCATCCTTGCTGTCTTGCACGAGGGCTAGAAAACCAGCCCGTTCTTCCCCTTCGGGAATATGCTCAGCAACCAAAGATGCACAATTCCACAGAGTGTGAGTGAATCTCGCCAAGGTACAAACTGAGTTGGCTGCCTTCAAAGCCATACCCCCAGAAGAAAATACCTTCTTCGCCCAACCATCAAAGCGCTTATCGTCCCTATCAGGAGGGATGGTAGGGTACGCAGCCTGCTTCGCGGGGGCCGTAGCCACCTGCACCACCAAACTCTCAGGAGTAGGGTGCGTCGGCAAGTAGCAGGGGTCACTACTGGCTGGGAGGTATTTTTTCGGAAGTGACTTATTCACTGCCGGGAGACTCTCTGGAGCAGTCCAAGCCACTGCCACCCTTTTTTGCAAAGCCATGTGAAATGGCAACACCGGGTCAGTGGGTGGACCTTGGTCCAAGATGTCCGCCAGATCATCCTGATCAAAATCAACAGGTAGAGCTGACCACCCAAAGTAATTAGTCACCCTTGACTTGAGACGCCTATAGGAGGATTCGGCATGCGACCCAGGCTCAGGCCTGCCAAACTCCACCTCCGGAGAGGTGTCAAGACTACTGGCGTCATGCAAGAACTGAGGGAGTTCCTCCATCTGACTGTGCCCAGACAAAAGGTCATCAGGGACATCAGGAGGCACAACCATCTCCTCATCAGACCCTTCCTCCACCTCCAAAATATAATCCAAAGGTTGGAACAAATCCAATCTGGGGGGAGGAACAGAGTAGGGCTCAAAAACAGGCCTCACAGACTTACTGAGAGCCTTCCTCAGAGTTTCTGCAGCCCTCTGGGGCACCTCTAGCAAATCCTCCACAAACAGCATCAAAGTCGCTGAGGGAATCTGCGTCGACAACTTCTTCGAGGGCGGAGCCCTGAAAGCGTCCTTCGACGGACACAGCGCCGATGGCATCAACGCCTTCCTTGAAGGCTTCACAAGTTCCGACGGTCTCGATGGCATCGAGGACCGGGTCCTGGATCTGGCACGGCTACAGCGATCTTCCTTGTCCGATCTGGACCTCGACGGCTCCCGATGATCGTGCTGACTGCCCGAGCCCGAAGGCATGCGAGTGGTGGACCGAGCCCGTTCCCTGCCAGCTTCTTTCGAAGGCACGGCCGGAACTGTGCCTTGTGATTCAAACATTGCCATCCTCTGCTGGCGGAATGCATCCCATTCTGCCTGCGACGAAGACTTGGTGGGACAAGTCAACCATCTGGCAGAGTCCTCCGACGAGGACTGGGAAGGCGACTGGTGACAGCGCTTCCTAGAATGCCTCGAAGAAGCAGAGGAATGGCGGGAACCACTCCGAGACCGAGACCCCCTGGATTTTCAACGACACAGTCGCCCCTCGAGTAATCGGTCGAAAGCCCAGCAGACTTCGATTTATGGGGCTTAGACAGCTTACCTACATTTAATTTCTTCTTACGTTCCCACAAGGCCTTAGACATCAGGGACTGGCAATCATCACAGTCGTCGGTGGCGAGGCACCAGAGGCAGATGTCGTGCGGGTTCATGATGGACATTTTCGAACCGCAGTCCCAACATTTTTTAAAGACTGACTTTGGGGTAGTAGAAGAAGAAGAAATCACTATCGAAGAGAAGAATCGAGCACGCCGAGATTCCAAAGCAAACACGTCTGTGGAAAAAACAGAACTGGGGCTACGGGCACTGTGCGTCCTATATATAACATCCAGTGACGTCGACCCTCGACGGAAGCCCTCGAGGAACAAGGTATCAACGTCATCGATGCAGGACGCATTCTGCTGAAAATGTTCTGAAGCAGCACAGCTGTGGTCATTACCGTTCATAGATGTGGAATACGTCGGAGGACACAATCCCCTCGAAAGGGGAATTCTCCCTGTAGCTGGCTTCACGCAATCTTGGAATGGATCCGTATCGGACCAATGTGGCATCTGTGTGGCAGCAAGAGAATCAATGCTGCATTTTATGTTAATCTTTGTAAAAACAAAGCACTTGAGGAATAGATATCTGAAGCCAATCTTGAATGATGTAATAATTCAGGACACTAGATCAGGCATGAAATTCCTACGGTAGAGTTTGCTCAACCATGTTATCTTTGTAATGGCCCACTTCACTCATAGATCCTGGCTGCTAAGGAAAACGTTGTTAAAATTAAATACATAAGAGGTTGAGAGCAAGGCTATCCTCTTCATCTTTAATTAATTATTTTCTACCCTTTGGTATTAGAAAAATGTTATAGATATGAATGTTTAAGATTACGAATTTTGTACAGGAGTTAGTTATCTCCCCCCGCCCCCTCAAACTGAATGCATTTGAGATAGACGCCCCCTCCTGCTCAAACCAAATGCTGATAACTTGTTGGGTTGATCGATGACTAGTATTGTAAAAAATAAGAAAGGTAGCGCTGTTTAGAAATGCACTTTGAAGGGCAATCTATTTTATGACGTCAGAATGCCTTGCAAAGTGGAGAATATATAAGGTAGTACATGTTTATGATATATTATCAAACAGTCTAGATTCGAAATTGAGTAGGGACTAAGCTATGGGCAAAAATGGGTTGGTCCGGCACGTCATAAGTGATCATCCATTTTGGGGGTGGGACAAAGTCAGACAGACACTGAGATAATGCTGGGCATACACATAGTGGATTTATATAAAACCATGCTGAAATGAAGAAAGCATTACCTCATGGCAGTTCAGTGAGACTTCAGTTGTCAATGACATGGTGTCTGGGCTTCCTATCTCTAATCTTGACAGTGACAAGCCGTGGGAGCAAGGGATCATTCAAGGGAAGATAGTGAGTGTTGCATGCAGCTGTTTCAATTAGCATATTTGGGCTTCTGGGACAGAAAACCATGATGCTGTTGCTAAAATTATCTCCGGATTGACCTCAGTAGTGTTTCCATTTTAAAGGTCAGATACATTTCACACAATCTTAATCAGTTGCATGTGTAAGTGTGATATGCAGGCTTTTGTGAATTGGCAGGTCAGTTAGCCAACCCTATAGGGGGAAGGGGCTTGTCTTGGAGTGCCTGAACCTGCATCATAGATAGGGAGCTGAGACAACCAAGAAGGGTATACAAGGAGGGACATTTTTATAACTTTGAGGGGAGTTGCAGAGATGTCTTGGTGTGCTGTAAACTGTGTCCTGCTGTGCTGAAAAAGAATAAAACTGATGTCTCTGAAAATCCTGCTTCCAGTTTCCTGATGTTCTTCAAAGTGTCTTCCTGACCCAGGGATGCCAATGCCCGGTGCGGAGATGATAGGACCCTCATTTACAATTTCATACAGAATCATTTTGTTTTTTCTATATTACTAAAAATGTGTATCCATCGTCTAGCTCCAAAATATAGCTTATATATGAATCTTATCAATTATATTTTTCCTACTAATTTTTTGTTATTTTTATATGGATGTATAATATGTATTAACTTGAAGATTTTTATATCGAATAAAAGTATGTTGACTGAGTGTGTCTTCTGGTCTTCTTGGACTTCAAAGCGGCAACTCGTACAAGTGTTCCATTGTATGAAATTTACATGTGTTAGGTACAATAGTTAGTTTTAGAAATTCCCAACTGCTTGGGTAGATGGTACGAGGATGCTCACTTGCATCGAGGGAGATGGGTAAACAGTTACAAACATTAGCTCACAAAACACAAGATCCATCAAATACACAGTATCGCCACATTCTACCAAAAATTACAATGCACAGTTACTGAGTTTTCAAACAAGTTTTATTTTGGTTATTTCATACGGCCCCAGTAGGAAGTAACAACCAAGGGTTTAATACATGTTCCAAAAGAGAAACGCATACAAGTGGAATAAATAAAAAAAACTGAAATAAAATGAGAAGACACTAAAAATGTACATTAAAAGGATTGTTCCATGTACACATGCCTGGCATTGGTAGGAGGCATCTAAAATGTACAGGCTTAGCTCATGCCGGGGTTTGCACATCCCGCTGAATTGTTAACACACTACTTTATGCGATGGAGCAATAACCTTTCCTGCTTACGAGGGATAAAGATCGAAGAGGATTTTTTAAAGAAATTTGCTCATGCTACAAAAGCCTCCAATTCATTCATGTGCTTCGGTCGCTCCTTAAAAACGAGAAGGAAAAAATAATCTCGTTTGCAGAGGATGCCTTTTAGACAGATGGCATTGAATGCCCTGGGCCAAGTCTACAAATTGTGTACACCTTGATGGAGTCCACTCTATATGAGAGAGCTGGGAATTTCTCTTCTATTTGCAACTCGGGTAGTTAGAAACATTCTCCAAACAAGCCAATGGCCTGGAATTCTAAGACACATAAGTGATTCCATTGAGGCATTCATTTTTCTACTCTAAATTTCCTTATAGGATGAAGAAATTTAGATCATTCCGAAATAGAATTTATTTAATAATTATTTATTGTGGAGCTTTGCATAGTGTACCACGGAAATGAATTACCCCACAGAGGCCCATGTAGTTGCTGCATTCGCTGCATATTGCTGTAGTAGTCTCAACTGGCTCCTGGCTGGTGATGTGTTTTAAAAAAAACTATTTTAACGAGAATCGTTTGTAAACATTGTAAACAAGTGAGAAGAAGATGGCTTTTGGAGAAGTTGTTACAGGAACTTAAGCCATTCAACAACTTTCACCTGGAGGACCTTTGCAATCAATTGTATTTCGTGCAACCACTGAATCTAACGAAGAGGACAGAGCCAGCAAAGCCCATCAAGGATTCAATGTTACCCCACAAACGGACTAAGTGGGCACTATACCTGCTGGTTACAAGCTAGTCTTCAGCCTTCTTTTACCAATGCCCGACAGGTGGAACAGTTACAATAATGGTTTCCCTTTTACACTAGATGTTCATAGCACAGCAAAAGCATACGACAACTCATTGTTAACATGCACTTATTTACGTTGTATAAATGAAAGCACATTCACAACACGAGGACTGGCAGGAATAACACTATAACAATGTTTTTTTCCTAATTGCATTTGTTGAATGAGAAAGTTGCATCGTTTGTTTTGGTGACAAAAAAAAATCGATCAGAAAATGCATGTTTCACCAAAGTTCTTTCTTCCTAAATGAATTGGTATTATCTGCAGTGTAACGGAAATGGGGTGTCGTAAAACTGAAGAAGTGGTACAGGAAATACGAAAATACTGTCAAAACTGCAGCTGTGGGTGTAACCCCCATACCCAGGAAACTTTAGTCTTCACACACATTAGATACTTCACGAATGTCCAGAGGGCAAGCAAGAAGATCCAATAAGTCAATCGATGGACTCTACAAAGACATCTCTCACCAACCTAGGTTTTACTAGAAAGCTATTGGGCATCTTTGCGGATGCTGATTTGGTATTTAAGGATTTCAAGTGGAAGGCAAATGCATGCTTGATAAATTTCGCATCAAAGAGCTTTACAATCTTGAACGCAAACGTGACGCTTGGGTTTAAGACACTATTTTTGCCACATATTGTGGCTGTAGACCAACTTTCTTTGTTAACTGTTTCAGTCTAAATTTATGTTGCCCACGAAATTCCACAAACTGATAACCCCTAAACAAAGACTATTTTGTGATAAAAGTTGATGTACAACGAAATCAATCTTTGAAGTCGAGAGTACTGAAGAGCACGGATTAACAACATAAAAATGAGAACTCACGAGTACCGAGAAAGCCAGAATTGGGTGAAGATAATTCAGAAGAGAAAATAAGCGCTTCGGACCAGTCATGATATCCTCATCGATAGATGGAGGGAAAGAAAGTGTCTAGATGTTTTCCAGTATGTGTAAAATGGAAACATTTAATTTCTCTGAAGTGCGATTTCCCCATTCACCCGATTCTCTTCTTCCCCCATTTTGACAGTTGATTCCTGCAAGGAAGTCTGGTGGTGTAAAAAGCTACACAGAAATTACTTCATGGGAAAGGCATTGGGCAAAGACCTACCTCTGCCCTGGCTAATGTCCAAAGCATTTGTGTTGATGAGATCAACAGACAACACGTTGGCAGATGTCACTGACTGGCATCAGCATAAATACATCCAAAAGCAGGAGGAAATCCAGCTGGTGATCCTTCAATGGTGTCTTGGAAAGACGTGCATCTATTTGGAAAGGGAAAAGCATCAGCCCCCACATAGCTGTGTTCAAGGGTACATTGTCCTCAGAGTCTTACTGTCAATCCATGCCTTCCCTGCAGAGGGATTGAAACACCAAGAAAATCTTTACGGATGATTTCTGTACAGAGGTTTGATGGAGAATCAAAAATCGATCCGGAGCAAAAGCAACACACCCAGGGGAGGCCTATCTGGGCCATTGAGAAACTCCTGGTAGTAGTGAAATGTCTTCAGTGCAGAGGAAGGCAGTCACACGCAGTAGGATGACAAAAGATTTAAAGGGGCAACTGAAATACCCTCTCAATATCGATAATACAGAATGCTTTAGGCATACACGTTTTACTTTGCCCCGGGGACTTTTAAGCCACTTTCAATTTACTGATGACGAGAGGCAGTGCCAGAGCTATATATCTGCTACCTAAAGTGATAATTCCCTTGAATGCCCCAGAGGCTGCACCACAGCCCCAGGCCAGCGCTACCCATTCTTTCTCTCTTCCTTTATTTTCCCATTCCTCCAATCCTTTTCAGTTTGTTGCGTCCATTCATCCATCCTTCCACCTACTTGGATACTCCCTTCCTTCCTTTCTTTCATCCTCCCATCCTTGGCTCTACCCCTACCCATCCATCCATCCATCATACTCAAGCCCTTTAGTCCTTTCTCCCACCCGCAAACTTTGCAATTTGTTCCTTTTTCTTCCCATCCTCTTCCTTGTGCTTTCCTCTTCCATTGCTTTACCTCTGCTGTCCCGAGCCTAGTGAAAGGAGTAGCCCAGCACCTGATACTATTCTGGAAATGGTCAAAGTTAGGTTGAGATTTCTGGCTTATGCATCTAATGTGGCATGACACCAGAAGTGAGAAGTTGTAGTCTTCTTCATCACCAACAGCCATAAACGTACCCAGAGGATGGGCTCATTTCAGGCAGTTTTCTTAGCATCTGGGAAAATAATGCAAGTACGACTTCCTGTCTCTGAGGTTCTGAACAAATGCAAGGGAAGATGAGCAAGAATCGTGAGAGTTCTTGCTTCTGTGTAGCAGCAGATGGTGCAATCCTAAAACACTATCTTGGGCGGGATGCTTTAAGAACTGGCCATTGGAAGAAAAAGAAGACCTCAGACTAGGCCTGAAAACGTTAAAATAAAACTGTGGACAAGAAAATGGGATTAAAAACAATAAGAATAAACCATGCACAAGAGAACAAGCAGGGTAAGTGCTAACAATGAGCAGTGTTTGTAAAACCAGCTCTTAAGAATAAAAACTTAATTTAAGGTCACAGTAGAAATAGTAAAAGGGATTGCGTGAGCAATGGTGGTTGACCAATGAGTTTGGAAGGACACTGAGTGAGGGAAGATGCAAGACGATAAAATCTTAACGTTGCAGCCTTTTTTAAATGGGTCCCTGCCTGAGGTGGGTGGGAGGTTCAATAGTATCCCGCTCTAGAGTGGAGTCACAAGAGAATGGGGCGATTTGAAGGGCACTCAAAAACACAGGGATTTTCAGCTCAATCCTTTGTCTTTCAGAAGTTTGTTCGTTCATTCATTCAGCCAACCTCTCCCCTGCATCGGCAAATGCACAACAAGCGGCTGAAAAGTAATGCGAAAACGTACATGAGATATTAAATCGTTTTGAATTCTGAAATGATGGTTTATCTCACAAAAACCTAAAATGTAAATGTGAAGGTAATGATTAAAACAGTTTAAAATCTTGCTAGAATAAAATAAAAAATAAAAATGACTGTTTTACAGAAATTCTACCAAATTAAAGTAGGGTTCAAATGTGCGCACCTGTTCATGAGACACAATCCTACCATGCCTATAGTAAATGGAAAGCATGGGTTGGAGAATTAAACACTCGGAATGTCCAGTGTTCGTCCACGGGTCACTACTGGCGAAGGAAATTATGGTGTTTCAGGTGCGGGAGATGTTATCTCAAAAATGTTAGTTCCTCAAGTGTATAGTAGCCACCTTGTATGATAGATCAAGCAGCATTGCAAGTTACACAATATCTTTTCATATACATTTACCCCCTTTGTTTTTATATTTACGTCAGGGAAATCCATTTAAATTTTCTCTGAATGAAGTTTTTCAGTGCTGTGTAGTGTTAGATACCTTTAAATACAAAATCTGGCAGCTCAACTGCGGGCTACTTAAATCCATAGACCTCTTATTTACATTATTTAAAGTATTTTTGTTCACCCTCTGCATGTAAAGATGGGGTAAACATTTAGTAACTGTAAAAATAGATTTTTCCAGCTGAAACAATACTTGTGGTTAAAACTGTACATTTGTTTTCCATTTGTTCTACGTTCAAGAACATTACATTAACAAATCGGAGCCAGCCTGTGCTATCACAGACCACCACTAGGGGACGAAGGATGCAGGGAGCCAAGGAGGAAGTCTGATGATGCTGGTAAGAAGCACATTCCAAACAAAGATGGCAACCAAAACACAGACAACCCTGGATCCGTTGCCATTGAAGGATGGGAAAACTGACACTTTTCCAAGTGGCAGGTACGCCTGGTCATCAAAAGGAACGAATGGTATTTTCTCTCAAAGCTTGATGTGTTGACGCTCTTAATGACGAGCAATCCATTTCATGTGGGACACAAAACTGTAAAAGAAAAATAAGAATACATTACGTTAATTCAGTTTCTGGTTGAACATTTAGAATTGCCAACGAAGGCTTGACATAGAAAGAAGACATTATATTAAAAACGTACAACTAAATGGCATATAGGAGGCGTTCGATAGAAGAGGTGCCCTAAGCACTCTTAGAAGAGCAATGTCTGCCAGTATGCCACTGGAAAATGAAAGACATGCTTCGGAGAGCAGCGTTTCCATAAACTGTGGTCAAGAGGCAGGGCAGCTTTACCACCAGCTATAACAGTGTAGCCTCATTGTGGAAGAAGAGCCAAGCAATGCTCTCATGTATCATCCGAAACAACTAGTCATGTGAAAGAAAATGGAGATCAAAATGGCTGGGTGGGAGAAAGTCCCTTACGCTTGAAAGCTGGTTTCTTACTCTGCTCCGGCTCGATCATAATCCAAAAAAGCAGATGAATTGAAACCAGACGCCCATTGTATCTAAATCATGACATCACCGGGTATTAAAGTAAAAAAATCTCTAGACGTTGAATTTATTTTTACAAGCAAATGAGACATCTGCTTTAGGAATTCTAGAGTACAACACCAACAAGAATTTTTCAAGTTGAATTAAAAATAAAAGTACAAAACTTAATTCTCAAAAGCTTATAAGGTTATATGATGTGGCCAATGAACACCCTAGTTGAAGTTCTGCATATCCTTTTTTTATTTATTTTTTTAAACATTGCTTCGTAGAAGGATAAAGCGGGCAGGATTAGCTTGCACAGCAGCTCATCAAGGTGGAAAACACCCACAACGGACCAATCAGAAAGCATTCTGTTTTTCTGTGACCCACTTGCCATCAAACAGTGAAAAACCTTGAAGAAACGGCAAAACCAAGGTGTTAAGAGGCAAGCACTGGTGCTGAGTGAATGGTAGTTCCATTCACAATATGGACGTCAGAGGCATTTTGCAGTCCACAACAAATAGCATTTTGACATACAAAAGAACATACATTTGAGATGACTTTAGGCTAGATTACAAATGACTTGTACAGGAATGAGTTGACCCAAAAAAACATGTCTTGCACTTTGCATTTTAGACAAGAGCAGTGTGAGATGGAGAGCAATGACATTCGTGTGAACCGTATACGGCTCAGAAGATGTACATTCAATATGGTGGTGGAGTAGCTGTGAAACACGGCACCAACAAATGGGACCAAGAATGTAGAATTCTAGAGCTAAGGTATGCACTGTGCAGAGTTTAAGGGCAAGCGGGTTAAAGGTAGCCAACATTACTCTACTGCTCTACAGACAGCCTCTACTACTAATGTCGAAGCAGCTACGCTCTACACATGCTGAAATGCAGTGACAAGATACCTACTACCCTGTAGGAACCATTGCCAACGGTTGGGAAACGCATACCACCTTGAGGCAGGATACAATGTGCCTTAGCAGATACAAATAGTGAGACGCATAGGGCGATGCATTACACACTGAGCACCTAATTTGTCCCCTGTGCACAGACCCCTAGGACTATGGAAAGTCTCCTTTAGCAGAGCCTTGCCAGCAGTGGATGGAGGAGGTTGCTAAAGTTTCTCCATCTTAGAAAAGTTCACTTATTCTTACTTTCAGGCCTTTAGTGCCCAAGAGGACCCTGCTGAACTTGTGCCGTTGTGAAGGAGTGATCCTGATTTCTGGTAGTTGATCATCAGCCCATGGCTCCCAAGAGGGTACAATCAGTCCTCATGTTGACTGCTGCCTGGGACGCCGAAGGAGAATGAATTAGCCAATCATCAATATATGGATGGACCAAGATAGCCCTCTCATGAAGCAATCCCACCAATGGGGAAAGCACATTTGTGAAGACCCTGGGAGCCGTCTCTAATCCAAAAGGGAGAGCTAAAGCTTGAAGTGGTCCATGCCCACAGAAATCCAGAGAATCTGCACAATTATTGGGAAACGATTGCCAGACAGGGTTGGTGCTCCCATGTTAGGTTAATGCAAGGTATCAGACAAATGACAAAGAACTGCCTGGGTAAAATTAGCATCTGACCGAGCTTACATCATAAAAGAAGAATGGCTCGAAAGACTGGTGAAAGATCTCAGGAATTGAGGATTTTTTCTGGACAGCCCCTTAAGCTACCTTTGCTTTGGAAACTGTGCAAAGCAAAGGCATCCTTTTTATGCGATAGCGATGGGAGATGCTCTCAATAGGTCCATTATGAAACAAAGGCTTGGAAGGTATTCCTGCCAGTCCTGCAACCTCACAAAGGCACAATAAGCCTTGAAAACTGAAAGCATTTACTTTTTGGCTAATACAACACTAACATGCCACTGACTGCAAGCTAATGAATGCTAAAGATAGACAGGTACAGTTAAGGATAGGGGAAGAAGAAAGTATCTTGTTTGAGAACAAAATAAGGCATGCAGAGGGTTTGATCATCAGAATGTGTCTACAGTTCAGGTAGTTTCATGTGTTTGAAAATATTTATGGTTCTTTAGAAGGGTTGAGGTCTATATATGAGCCGGGGGAGAGGTCAATGAGGAAGGCATTAAAAGGGGCCTTTACGATCTAGGAAGAGTACATACTGCTTCCATGGGGCTGTGCCTGTTCTTAAAGAGGCAACTTAAGTAAGACCTTAAGGAGGGGATGGAGGTCAGGGGGGCGGAGGGCGTGTGGTCATCCCTTTCTTCTCCTAACTACATGTCGAGTGCAAAGTGAGATATTGTGGTGTAGTGCACACTCCCATAACTCCATTATAAATTGCCTACGCGGATGATGTGGTCATCTTTGACCATACATTTAGCGGAGTATTACGATCAGCAGAGAAGCTCTGGGAATATGCAGAATTAAATCAATTGGCAATAAATCATACTAAAACAGAACTGATTCTCTACAGCCATGGCAAGGTTATCCGCCCTAGAGTGAATATCAGAGGTGTGGAAATCCAATACACTCACTCGTATAAATATCTGGGAGTCGAATTTGAGTCCAACAGAAATTTTTACTCTTGTGTGCAAAACCGTATAATAAAAGCGGTCCAACTAACTGCTATGATTTGCCTGTTCTCCCGCAATCAGAGTGGATACTCCATTTAGGCTGCCCGTCAATTATACATCCAATGTCTGGTACCAATGGTGATATATGCGTTAGAGGCCCTGGTTGACATCAATCTGGATTGGCTTCAGATAATGGAGAGCAAGTTCTGGCGAAAGCTTCTGGGTCTCCCGCAAAGTATACCGATGGCAATTCTGAGATTGGAATTGGGCTTGTCCTCCCTGAAATCTTTAGTTTTAAAGAAGAGAGTGGAACTCTATATAAAATACATATGAACACTACCAATCTATTATTGGTGTCTGTGAACGAGTATATGAGCGGTAACAAACAGTCCAAGTTCTTGGTAGAAATGACCACACTATTTGAGACTATAGGATGGATTCCTAAGTGGGATGACAACTCAGAACATCTGGAAATACCAACCGGGGGAGCGATTAAAGTTATGGGACTGGCAAAATAACTTTGTACACTTACAAAGTTAAAGTAGTTATGGATTTAGATCACACCTACTTTATACTTATAGAAGGGCCCAAGGGTACTTAAATTTGTGCCCATCGGATAATTTAAGGCACTTTATACTGCTTTTGCGCATTAATCACCTGCCAATGTTAACAGTGATTGGCCCTGAACGAGCAATACCTAAAACAGAGCGCTTTTGCCGGATCTGTAATAACAAAGCTGCACCCGAAACAACTAGACATGTCCTTATGTTGTGTCCCAGGTTGAGTCTATCCTACATTAAGCATTACAGTAGTTCTGTTCATAATCTGGAACACATTAAGGAAGATGAGTTCTGGTATATGTGTATAAATACTTTGAATGCAAGTCTCTATTTGGCACTATATAGAGTGTGGTACATGGTCAAGAAAAGACTGAAGGACAGCAACCTCTTCATTTAACAAAGGCTGACGAAGGGATCGCTTGAGATTGGTGTGTATTAATTTCTGCTGTTGGGGTGGAGTCTAGCTTTCTACTCAAGCAAAAAATTTGAGAACGAGTACCTTGATGTCAGAATTTATGATCAATGGATATTTTCTATCTTTTCTATCTTTATTTATTTATGTATGTGTTTATTTGAAGGTAGTGATTTTTATTTTTTATTTACATTAGAATAAGAAATATGTTGTATTGTATGAGTTTGTTTGAAATTTAGAAGATGCATTTTATGATTAAGAAATGTTTAATTGTTCAATTGTTTAAATCCCTTGAATTATTGTTTTTGTTTATAAAACTGTATCACATTAAATGAAGTTAAATTATAAATTGTGTATAGACATAGATCTAGTTATCCCAGGCAGAGGCACAATGCGTCTCAAACAAGAATTCAGAACTTTGAAACTACTACAGTGGTGATTGTACAGTGGTACAAAAACACAGTAACATAACATAGGATGGGTGAGTAGACTCCTTATTGGCTGATGGGATGAGTAACTGGTTGAAGAATCACCCGGGGTGCCATCTGCAAATATTCAATGGCTAGACCTGGATTCTTACCAGTACTGTGCTTTGATAAGTCAATTCTCTAGATAATCACAGATGTGTAGCCACAGCCATGCAAGAAGACTGCCCCCACTCGACCGTGGTGACGACAGTGGGGGCCTAACTCAGCCAGTGATGTACATCTAATGCTGGGACATCATTGCACACCTGAAGATTGTATTGGTTTGCCTTCATCCCACTGAGGGCAATTGAGGCAAGCCTTTCTCAAGTCAAATGAGGAAAAGCCAGTAACCTTTCAGCAGAGTGCCACCATACCCTGAAGGGATCCCAAGGAAGCATTGTCCTTCCTTGTTCGTCATTGTTTGTGAAATACAAAGAGAAGAATTCCAAATCTTGGTGCTTTGCAGGATTATGTCCATGCATTTGATTGTCTAGGAGTTTCTAGGTTTCCCAAAGAAGCTAAGAATATATTGCTTGTGCGTTTGCAGACATGATTCAAACCTCTGGCGAACGTCGTGGATTTGGCTTTTGGTGTTTGTTGTTGCTGACCTGCTGCTCCAGATATGGAGTGTGCCCAATAGCTGTTTCTTAGAAAAAAGTTTGGAGAAAGAAGCAAGGTTTTCGCACCAACTATAGTTTGTCTTAGAGTTCGGGAATAAGAAAATAGTGGTTGAATGACTTGTTTTAAACTTGATTTATTTAATCATATTTTTGGTGCAGTGAGTCTTTATAAAGGTAAATTGAAAATCCTTGATTTCTGAGTCACGTGTTTCACCAACAAAGAGAATGCTGGTTCATCAGGAGGAGATGAAGGATAGGTTTTATGTACAGCAGTAAAGTTCATTGAGTTTATTTTGCAAACATTCCATTTCCTTTGTGTATCTAGTGGTTCTTGGAAATATCCAAAGTTAGTGAATAGAAGGAAACGAGAGAGAAATAGAACAACATAGAAAGTTAAAAGTGAATAAATCAACCCTTGGTTTAAAAGACAGTGATGCTCTGTTTTGGGTTTTAATGTTTTGAATTTATAACAAATCGAAGATACTTTGAAAGTAGAATATGGCCAACTTACCATAAATATGCAAATTAGATGATTGCGAAAGTAATTTCTGTTCAAACAAAGAATACCATATCTGGGCTCAACATCAAAAGAGGGCTGGTCCTTCCTGTAGGTTAGGGCGCCTGGTCAGTAAAATTAGATGGGGTTTTACAAAAAACGATTTATGGTTCAAGTTAGGATCAGTTTTCTTTTCACCTCCAGGTTGTGCCAACTGACATGACACTTCAACAACCGAAGTGTGTGCATATTAAAATCACACTTTAACAACCAAAACGTAACCCTGCACTTTAGATCATATCTCTGTGCCCAGAGATAATATTTTTCCAACACAAGGTTATTTTTTTATTGAGGCATGAGCTTATCATTTGAAGATAAGCAAACTATGGCCTCACCTCGATTTACTCAAATTATTCTGTCGAAGTTTGAATTCTCAACATTCTTTCAACCACCACGTCTCCTTTCAGCATATACAGCATAAGCATAGTTATTCAGGCCATCAGGTCCATCGACCCATTTAGCCTCTGCGGTTCGTTTACATTCTCAAACGCATCGCATAATCACAAATACGCATGCGCAGCCCAGCACGTAATGAGCTCATATTTACTCATCCAACACTTCACCGTCATTTCAGCATGCCGAATTATACCGGCTCGCTGCTTCTGCCTCTTCTGCGAGGACAAAGAAAGGATTTTGCCGAACAGACAAATCCTCTATAGGTAAACCGATTGTCAAAAACATTTTGTTCGTTTAAACACACTTTGGAGTCAGTCATGCACCTTGACTGCGCTGCCAAATTTGCGTTTGCTTCCCTGTCCTTCGCTCCTAACTTGAACCATAAACAGTTTTTTGTAAAACCTCATTTTTACTGACAGGGTGCCCCAACCTACAGGAAGGACTGGCCCTCTTTTGATGTTGAGCCCAGATATGGGATTCTTCATTTGAACAAGAAATTACTTTTGCTATCATATAATTTGCGTTTTTATTGTAAGTATGCCATATTCTACTTTCAAAGTCTCTTCCATTAGTTATAAATACAACGCATTAAAACCCAAAACAGAGCATCACTGCCTTTTAAACCAAGGGTTGATTTATTCACTTTTAACTAACTTTCTATGTTCTTCTATTTCTTTCTCATTTTTTTCTATTCACTAACTTTAGACATGTCCATGAACCACTCGATCCACAAAGCAAATTGAATGTTTGCAAAATAAGCTCAATGAACTTCACTGCTATACATAAAACCTATCCTTCCATCTCCTCCTGATGAACCAGCATTCTCTTTGTTGGTGATACACGTGTAGAGGACTCAGAAATCAAGGATTTTCAATTTACCTTTATAAAGACTCACTGCACCAAAAATATGATTAAATAAATCAAGTTTAAAAACAAGTGATTCAACCACTATTTTTTTTTTGGTCAAAACGTAATACCCAAACTCTAAGACAAACTATAGTTGGCGCAAAAACTGTGCTTCTTTCTCCAAACTTTTCACCAAAGAAGCTAGTAAGGATCGTTGAGGAGCACAGCATGGAATGAGAGGAGTTTGCTAAAAGTGAAATTTGAAAACTGCTTGATAATATTTTGTGTGCAGGTGTTCTGAATTATATAAGACAGTACTGAAAAACTGCAGCCATTCTCTACACAAAGAGGTGGCTTAAAGAGAACTCTGAACAGTTTTCTTTAAACCTTTTCTTCTTGGAGAAGTATGTAGCGATTCTGGCATTGAATGCTGTGGTGACAAAAAATGAGAAGTCTGACCAGGTGAATTGAGCTTTTGGCTATAAACTTTTATTCAAAGAAAAGATAAGCCTATCTGTCCTTAACTCTAATGGGGATTCCCTACCTAAACTAAAAAGGAAGTCCATCAAAGTCCAACTCAAAACCCACAGTCCCAGTCAAAAAGCTCCTATGCTATCCCTGTCACTACAATAACTAATAAAAAAGCTCTGGCTCTGATCGTGACCTAGGAGTATGACTCCCTTCTCCTGGATGCAAAGGACGCCAAGTCTTCTCAAAGTAAATGCTCCAAGCTTTTCATAAACAGTTCCATAGTATCCTCATGGGGCTAGCATGATTCTTGGCTGATCCGGTGTTCGCACAAGACAAACACAGGTAGGTCCCTAGGACTAATCCCCACGGGGTGCTGGTTACTCTTCTGGGGTTTCCAACAGTAAGGCGGGAACTTCTCTTGATGAGCGTGTCCCTTCGTGGCTTTGGAAAGACTCCCCCTCTTTGTTTTGGGGAACTTCCAAAGGACAATGGTCTCTGGTTAAGTGGGGTCCTTTCCCTACTTTGTCGGCATTATTCGCCGTCAGGTTATCCTGCTTTATTGATGTGGGCTGAAGTGTCCCTCGAGGAGCCTACACCACCACGATTCTCAACACTTTGGGTTGAGCGCTTCTGCAAGGGAGATTTCTCCGGGTAAGTAATTGACTTTTATAAATGGCCTTTGAAGCTTCCCAGCCCCTCTCAAGTTTGACACAGAGCGGGTTATCTGGATTCCAGGATTGTACCTTAAGTCCTTTTCGTGGGCCACAGTTTCACTTCTTTATGGACTCCAAAGTCGCTCTCGAGTTGGGCCTGCTTGCTCTCGCAGCCAACTATTGCTAGCGGTTCGGGTGCAAACTTCATACCACACGATCGACCCATCACGCGTCACGCCACGGCCACGGTCTTATTCACCTGCTTCTATGCCTATGTGCAGAAGGCTCTACTTAGCAGTCGCTGCATAGTTGTCGGACCGCACATGTATGTAAGTAACTGATTACACTACAGTCACACAGTTTTATAGGAATGATAAGATTAGATCCTTAATGCTAGTCTCCTCCATGTCCCCCTCCCCTATTGTCTCTCTACAGACAGTCACAAGAAGCTGAAATCAATACTCCTATCATACCCTTGATTGAACAATATATCAATTGGGTAAGTGTGGCTGGTTTTAGGAGGTTAAAAAGTTTTCATAAATAATTACCTCCTTGTCCGTGATGAAATAATATCACGTTGACGCCATGAAAATGAATTATAACTAGTTCATTCTTTGGGCATCTTTATGTGCAGGTGAAGAAAATAAGGAGAAATTGGCTTCCAAACCGTTCGTAGTGAAGTGTTACCAGTAAGACTGCCAACAGACAAAACCCCTGATGAAATTCCCTAATAATTGTGATACATTTTTTATTGTGGGAAAGATGCATGTTGGGATGATTGCAGCCTTAACCAATTAAAGTAGGCTTCCTACTGAGTCACACGTAGACTCTTGCTGTTAACTATTCATTATTTCTATTGCTTCTTTATAACTCTTTTGCATTTTTTCTTGTTTGCACTTTTATCTTTGTTTTTCACTTGATTTACACTTGTTGACGTATTACATCTGTAAAGTTTATTTATTCATTTACCTTGTATGTTACTCAATGGGTGGTCCACTTTTTTGTTTTGTTGAGTGTAGTCTTGTTGGAAAGCTCACTACTCGTGTGAATAGGTGTTGACCTTCTCGCACAGCGACTCTTCTGAAGGAGGCTCAACAATCATTGAGCATTTTGATACATTTGTTGTGATGCATTGTTTTGGTTTATGAATCATGTTGTATACAATGAGGTTTTATATTAATAAACTTGTGAAATTTAGTTTTGTCATAGTACGAAATTGAATTGAATTTCTTCTTTTCAGTTACTATGTGTTTTTGAGGCCATTTATACTCTCACTGGGTCCCTGCACTGATGCACATTACGTCTTTGTTAGCTTTTTCAGTTTTCGGACCAGGTGTGGCCGTGATGTATTCAAACCTGGGGTCCCTCTTTCTAGTGGGGTGGGCCGCATAATCCACCCATTACAGGTCACACAACCACCACAGCAGTTCCGCTCTTTCTCTGCATTGGCCACCGGCTGGTATGTAAAATGCTTTCCTCGATCCTCTCAGTTTCTCTTCCTCCTTTTCTCAAACTGCCTCGTTGCGGCCTCACAATGTTCGGTTTCGGATTCCCACACAGGTCTGGCGTTTGACCAATTGTTTCTTCTCTCAATCAGTCCACTGACCTCAGTTTTACCGTTTTGTCTCATGTGACTAGTTCGGTTCTCTCCTACAGTTTTCTCTCTGCTACCTCTACAACTCTCAGAGCAGACGTCCTGTCGACCGACAAGACTTTCTACTACAGTCGTCTTCGCCACACCTTCCTCCATCTTCAGATATCGAGATCTTTCTTCCTTCTCCAGATATCGAGCTCTGTGTCCATCCTTGCTGTTCAGTTAAAATAGCAGGGACGGCCCAAGCATAATGTCAGTCCAATTGACAGCAGCTGATCGAACCTTCGTCCTACTCGATTGTAGCGTTCAAGCTCTTCTTTGTCCCTGTATCTATGACATCAGGGTGGTTTGATATTTTACAACACATAGTTTCGGATGTGAGCTTATTTGTAGAAGGTTCAGGCATTAATATCAGCCGGCAGGTTCGGTTTTTCACTGGGCCGTGCCTCCCAATCGTATGCTTATCCCCAGGAGAGGAGTCCTTCTCCACAAGATTCTCCTACATGTTGCCACTCTTAGGGGGACTATTGGTTAATGGCCTCACCCCCCTAGCCTTATGGGAAGGGGCTCCCCCTTGGGAGAAGTGACGCTATCTGAAGGATCGTCACAATGCATTGTCTTGGTAAAGCTAACAGTACAAGAAGTGTATCAATTTTATAAGGCTTAGGAACCACCATAAGTTTTCACTGGCATCAAACTATTTCTTAGTTAGGACAAATTGGGGGCTGAAAATGTATCTTGATAACCACTCAAGTTTGAAGTTGAAAAGCATTCTCACCAAGTTTTGTTTAGGAATCCTGCCCAATTTACTGCTAAATGGGACAAGAACTCTTTATCCTCACCTCTATGCCCCTTCTGTCCTACCAAGATTGAGGCCAAAGCGCATTTTATTTTCCACTGCTCCATGTATTCCTCAGAGAGGTCCAAATGGTTTAGACTAATGTGGAACCAGCTCAATGTAAGAATCATCTGTGCTGCTCTGGATGTGATGAAACGATGCCCTTCTCGCAAAGCCTTTGTGGCAGTTGTGATATTTCTTGGACTTGCTTTCATGAAACGAGGAACTCTGTTGAAACTAATGTTATTTACATGCTGTCTTTTGGTGTGATGTATAGAACATGTGGCGCTACTGCCACTTTTAATTTATGTTCTCTTGCACTTGCCCCGTGTTCATATGACTGTTTTTATGACCGTTTGACATGTTGTCTTTTATGGCATTTTTCGCCAAATTAAATAATATTTGTATTTGATATTTTACAATAACACATCGTTTCGGACGTGAATTTATGCGCAGAAGGTTTGGCATTAACATCAGTGTTTCAAGCAGCCGTGTTTCCCAATCACGTCCTTATACTCAGGAGAGGAGTCCTTCAACATGAGACCCTTCCTCAGGCTGCCACCCCTAAGGAGACTACTGGGTTGCGGCCTCACTTCCCGAGGCTCATGGAAAGGGGCTTCCCCCTGGGAAGAAGTGACACTATCTGAAGGATCATCACAATGCATTGTCTTGGCAAAGATAGCAGCACAAGAAGGATGTCACATTTGGACAAAAATATATCAGGCTTAGGAACAACCGTAAGCTTGCACTGACATGCAAACATCTGATTATATAGTGGTTTGAGCTGAATTACTCCGGATTGCAATTTCCTTTAAAATATATGTTATTACCTAATTTAATGGTACTCAATTTATGAGCTGTGGGAAGAATGAAGGGCTGAGTCAAATCAACTGATTCTGAAAAAGATTTCTGAAGTGAGTGCTTTACTTGTTGAGCAGTTTTATCGACTAAGGCATCTATTACCGTAATTTATTTGTTTGGCCTGCCTTTGCACAAGGGAGGAGGTGCCTTACAACCTCCTCGTGGTTCCGGAGACATCCCTGGGCAGGGAGACTTGGAGATTGAATCTGCAAAATGCATGCAAATTGGAACTTGTTTCAATTTTCCTGGATATTACAGACATTCGGTTATTTCCTTAAGCCTGCCATGCCACTTCAAGAATACAGAACTGCATGAAGAACAGATCCAACCATGAGAAGGCTACTGACTTTTTGAGTTCAAGTCCCTCAATCTCATTGGCTGTGGCTTATAAGGGTATGATCAGTATCCTTGTTTCTGTGAGAGTCTTTACATCTGGTTGTTGAATAAGGCGAACAGCACTGTTTCCCACTGAAATTCTTGTGAGTGAATGTGGTAATTTATATTCTGCATGGTGAGTGGCCACTTACTTGATTGATTGGAGGTGGGGAGAGAGGAAGGAGAAAAGGGACTTCCAGAAATTGAACCACCAGTAGGTAAGTATTGCATTTTACATGCCACAAAGAGCAGCCCTAAGAGAATGAACATCATAGGAAGAAAAAAGAAACTAGAAGAGGCTCTACATCGGGTGTCTGCAACCTGCAGCACTCCAGATGATTTGGACTACAACTCCCATGGTAAGTCACCTTTGACCATGCTGGGTAAGGCTAATGGTTGTTGCAGTCCAAAACATCTGGAGAGCAAACGGTTGGCGACCACTGCTCTACAACCAGGAGTCCAAATGTTCAAAAGGCTTTTCTGAGGTACTTCACAAAACACACCAGTACTGATTGACCGTCTTCGTTTGCAAGGCAGAGTGATTGGTTATTAACCAATTGCTATCTCTGTCGGTGTCCTTCTCATCTTTATTCTTTAAGAATCTTAACGCTGAACTCCCTAGAAGGACCTTAAACTTAAGCATTGGGAATGAGAGCTGCCTTGGTAGTGTCACGATCCTTCCCAAGAGACCCAATCTTCAGGTTTACCAATGTAGGAGCACATGGATGTTGCCAACAGATGGGGCAGGCGCTATGGACTCCTAAAGACCGGAGCTCAATTGAAGGCCCCAATTGGAGCCTGGTCCAGCAGAAGGTTCTGGGCACATACATTCTCTGTTTCAATAACCCACTGCGTTTGGTAGAGGAGACTGCAGATCAGCAAACGCATTGACGCAGTCGCAGCCCTACTCGCTCTCCTCACCTTACACAACACATGCCAGCAGCAGCGCCACTCTGATGCACTTCACTAGGTCCATATCTTGGCTTGGCATGGTGGTTTGTTAATGCCCCTTAGTTGCCCCCCAAAAGCAGGGATTATCTGTCAAGAAAACTAGTACTTGGCACCAACTCATTCAAAAAAGGAACTAAGGCACTTGTTTCAGTCCTGATAAAGAAATGTGTGAAAAGTGCAGGAGCATAAGGAAAGCAGGACCAGGTGTATACTTTGAACTCAAATATGCTATAATTGCTTAGGCACAGTTGCTAGAAAAGCCACAAGGTGTCAGCAAGTTTCCATTAGCTAGGAATATAAAGAGTAGCAGAAGGCTGAAACAGCAGTACTACCATCACTACTATCAAGTAATACATGTAGCAGGGAAACTCGTACAAAGGAACACTTTTTTGTCTTTTATAGCCAGTATGTCAGTGAAGTAGCAGCATACGATTTAAATATTTCTGATGGGCTAACATCGTACTGCCCACATTTCTGCCACAGTCAACTTTTGGTTAGAACATTTCGATGAAGGCACATTACAGGCAATGTGAGCAAATGCAGGACACACTTCAAGGAAGAAACAGGTTCTTGGAGCTCATTTGCTTGGATATCTTAGTACAGCTGTGCCCTGTGGGTGAAGTGGTGTCCAAATGCAAGCAATAGCTACAGACATGTTCTTTGCATTGTTCTCATTCCTGTTTCAGTGAAGACACAAACCTCGGGGCAATTCAGCTCTCACACCAAGGCTAGCACAACATAAAGGCAAAGAAATAAGTCAGGGAAGAGGGTAGCAGAGAAAACGTTTAATCCCCACAAACATACAAAAAGGGGGACCCCCCCCCCCCCATCTACCAATAGAACGTGCTAATGCTTTTCAGTGAAAGACATAACGATTAAATACAGTTGATGGTCCTTGCTGGCTGTGCACAGAAATACAATACATAATCTAATCCTTCCCACAGACAGGTTGACAGCCGCCCCGGCCCAATAAACAAAGTGGCGTCCATCACAAGGGCTTTTACCATCAAATGCTGCTGCTTCTCCTGACCTATTCATGCCAACACGCCCCATTACATTAAGAAAGATGCTAGTGCAGTCCTCATTTTAACTTTGCATTCTGGGGCTTGTAGTTCTAGATCACCCATTATAAAAACCAGAGCAAGTCTCAGAATGCAACATTGAAAGCATGACTGGACTTGTACCTCCAGACTGGAATCAGGCATGTTGGCATGTATGCTAAAAACAGGCACACAAGCTCTGTGCACAAATCTAGTTGATCACTTTAAAACGTATGTAGGTAGCAACTAGTGCTCTTGAGTTCAGCGCAGTTATAATGACAAACGTGAATTACGACACCTTTGTAGTGCACAACAGTGTGAAGGTGTCTCTGGAAGTACATTTCAGATATTCTGGTTAGGTTTTCTCATCATTATCACAGATTCTTTGTTCTCTTCCAACTAATATTCTTACAGCGAGTTCTTTGTAAACTACATCATTCATTTCAAAGACTACGTTAGGTTAAAACCACATGTATATAGCTTCCAAGCGGTGTTGAGGATACATACATTCAATGCCACACTGTTAAAAGGAGGTCTTCAGGGAAAAGATGAGCCAGGAGCCTCAGGAAGGATTAAAAGAATAGTGCACTCAAAAATGTTATGGGCTTAAAAGATGGGCAATAATACTAAATATATAATAAACATCTTTTTAATGAAAGTTACTATGTAAAAGTTTACACAAATAATATTTAAACCCATTTCAAATCAAGCACTAGGTGTCCATTTTGTGAAATGGACGAGCCTCCTGTGCTTGGATTAATCTCTGCCCTCGTGGCACTAATGAAACAAAAGTCACCTGCTGGTAGCTTTTATTACAGCGGTGGCTTTTGCTTCATTAGTGAGACGCAGAGAGCAGAGAACGCAGGCAGGAAGGCTGCTGCCTGCTAAGTGCTTATTTTTTTACTTTTTATATTCATACCACCGCAATCATACATACAACTTTGTTGTATGTATGATTTCAGTAGTTTTCTTTCTAGGTTTCCTTGGCTCTGCTGGGCTGGAGGAGCACGGGAAACTTAGAAAGAAAACCACTGCAATTATAAATACAATTGCGTTGTATTTATGACAGCAGCAGCTTTCGTTTTGAGTCTCCCGGGCTCCTCCGAGCCGGGGAGCCCGGGAGACTAGAAACGAAAGTACCTGCATTTATAAATACAACTGTTGTATTTATGATTATGCTGGCTTTTGCTTTGAGTGCTGTAATGACCTGGGTTATTTGGATTGTTCATTTCTTTTTGGTTTGTCTGTTCTTTTATTATCTTTCAAATTAGCATTTTATTAATCTCGTCTTATTTTGTCCGTAGTTAACTGGTTTGATTTCCTGCACCTAATTATTTTTTTGTTTCATGATATTACACGTTTGCCCGGTATGTTTGACCAGATACTGTTCTGACTCCTTTCCTTCAATAAAATGTAAATGGTTAAAAAAAAATGTAAAAAAAATAAAGAACATTGGCAGGAGCAGGACCCAAGTCAATTACTCCTGTACTGGCCCTTTGCAGACTCCTTCCCGGCTGCCTGAATAACTCCTGTTTTCCTGCAAGATGAGCAAGTCCTCAGGGTCAGCTCTTCAGGAACCAGACAACCAAGCTCAGCAATTGAGAGGAGAGGCCGAGAACCTCCCTCCCACTCCCCCCACTTCTTGGGGAGAATCTGAGGAAATACCGGGAGAAATATCAGACCTTGATGAGGAGTAATCACAGGTCTGAAAAGCAGATATGGCTGGCCAGTGAAGAGTTACCAGGATCACAAAGGCTCACCAGGAAAACCTCCACGTAAGGATCAGCTTCTGGATAAGAGGAATCAGAAGGACGTGGAAAGGAATATCTGAACATGGGATCAGGCCATTCCCAGGGGAGGCACAGGACCTAAGCCTTCCCTGGATGCAATGTTTTAGTATATTGTTGTGCTGGAGGACATAGATATCCCCCTGAAGTTCCCCTCAGTTATATTATGTTATTTGGCATTGATATAGCGCTTTATATATCATTGGTATGACCTCAAAGCGCTGGTAGGTTGAACGCCCTCGGGAACTGTAGTTCTGGTCAGTAGAGAGAGATGGTGTCGTAGGGTGCATGGGTGCACCAGATATGTGTGCAGCTGGTGTAATTGCCAGTTGGTAGCTGCGTCCTAGCATTTAGGGGAGTTGCTGGAGATGTCAGTTGGATGTGTGCTGTCTAGTGGGTGGAAATCCAGTGGGCTCTGGCTGCGTTAGGCCTGAAGGACGCATATGTGAGCAACTATGCCGGAATGTGCTTGGCTAGCTGCGTTTTAGTAGGGTGATGAGGTGTTGATGAGGTCGTATTCGTATGTGGACAGCTAGGCCGAATTAAACAGGGGTATAGCTGTGATCTAGCCGAGTGATGGTGTATAGTAGAGAGTAAGATTAGTGATGTGATGGATATCTTTAGAGCGCCCAGGATGGTGGGAATACACGACAGACAGACACTTGGAGACAGGGGCGAAACAGGTATATAGGGGGGATACAGATATATAGCATATATGGGGGGAATACAGATATATAGCAGCCGCGTCGGGAACAGGGGGACAGGGTGCAGATATAAAGTAACAGCATGGAGAACACGGGTACAGGGTGCACAGTGGGACAGTGATACAACGTGTGGGGGCGAATTCCATCGGATTCCGCTCATTCTATTCTGCCTAATTGATTCCGTCCACCCCGTCCATTCCTTCTACTTCGTCCATTCCATCCACTCTATACATTCCATCCATTCCACCTATTCCAACCACTTTATACATTCCATCCATTCTACCTATTCTATCCACTCTATACATTCCATCCACTTATATACATTCTATCCATTCATCAGTTCCAACCATTCTATTCATTCCTCAGTGCAATCCATTACATCAATTCACCACTCTATCCATTCGTCGCGTCCATCCACTCTATCCATCATTTCCATCCACTATCCATTCCTAATTTCCATCCACTCTATCCATTCCTCATTTCCATCCACTTTGTCAGACCCCCAAACACTCCATCCACTCCATCCGTTTTATCCACTCTTTCTGTTCCATCTACTCCATCCGTTCCATCCACTCTTTCCGTTCCGTACTCTCCTCTCCATCGTTCCGTCCTCTCCATCCGTTCCAATCGCTCTATCCACGCCATTCACTGCGTCTGCTCTGTCCAGTTCCATTCGGTCCATCTTGTTCCGTCCATGTTATCAACTCCATTCATTCCATCCTCTCCATCGACTCTGCCCACTCCATCCACCCATTCCATTCGCTCCACCCATCCCATTCGATCCGCTGCGTACACTCCATGCATTGCATCCAGTTATGTCCCATTCCATGCACCCCATTCAGTCCCGTCCACGTCATCCAACTCTGTCCACTCCATCCAACTCCGTCCACTCTATCCAACACTATTCAATCCATCCAACTCTACCCATTTCGTCCACTGCATCCGTTTCGTCCACTCCTGTACAGGAGGGCAGACTGACTGACGGGCCCATAGGATCAGAGCTCACCCTCGAGAACTTTAAGATGAGATAGCTGCACCTTGAGGTGGATGGGGTGCGGGATTCTCTTACTCCAACACCAATCAATAAGGACAACTCAATGGTTTGGCAAAGGGAAGTCTGTTTAATGACAAGTGCAAAAAAACGGGGAAACATGGAAATCAACAGTGATGCGATCGCCTGTCTCGCTTCAACTCCCGCAATCTTCATTCGGACAGCAATAATTATTATCAAAATTCGTCATCATTGACATGTAACATTCACAAGTTTGTCATGCAATTCTATTGGTTGGAAAAGGTAACTTAAGTATAGGTGCTATATCTGTATATGGTAACGGAGTGTGAGGATTGGATAACTCTTATCGGGTGGGCATCTACGCCCATCCCTCTACATCACTCGAGCCAGACGTCACTAAAAGTACGACGTCTCATTGGTTCTACTAGCTATAGGACCCTAGATTACTTGGTCCATTGTGATTGGGTCGGTTACACCCCTAGGCATAAATCTCCACTTTAATTAGCAGCATGCAGAATGGTCACCCAGATGCGGTATGCCCCAAGATTCACCCTGCCTCCCTTTCATCAATCAGTACTTTAGGGCTATGTGTCAATTAGTTGGCTGAGGATGGCCTCGAAACTGTAGCTTCTTATCAGGAAAGGTTATGGCATCCTCTGGTTTTGGGTGACATCAGACGTTGGTACCTCTCCGTGCCTGGCTGGTCACGTGTTAGTACACCGTGAATCTGCTTCATTTTCCTTCTATTTGCGTATTTGATTCTCCCTTCGGCCTCGCCACCTGCCTGGACCTCCTTATCTCGACTTTCACGGGGCAGGCTGCTATGCTCTTATGTTTCGATTCTTCGAAGTTGCCGCTCTCCTCCCTTCCTTGGGTTGACCTCGAATTCCCAGACATGAGCTCCTTCTTGTTAAGTTTTGATTCCGCTCTTTCGTCTGGCTTTGAGCTGGTATACGAATCCCAGCCTGTTTGACCACTACCAACCTGGGTTAATTCTGCTTTTGTATAAAGTGGCTTTGCACTTATATAATGTGCTTCATTGAGGTAGATAGTTGGCGCTTGCCGCTCTATTCTTCTACTAAGCATAGCAAGCAGTGCTGTTTCCTTAGCTTCTTGCGTTCCAAGCCTATTTACAGGCGTTAGCTAGTTGCATATTTCATCCTGCTTTATGGTTACGTTTCTTTATATTTCAACATCGCCTCTTCTTCTAAGTCCATTACATCATTATTCATAACATTTCGTCTTCGCGTGTCATCTTTTGGTTGTCGTTTCGTTCATCTGTAAGTCTGTCCGGGCCTTTGTGTCGTCATCATTCACCTTCACTTCAGGCCCTTTGGGTTTCTTCAGGGACAGTTTGTAAGTAGTCTTCATTTCGTGTCAGCTGCTGGTACAGTTCTCAATAGGTACCTTACTGCCCATGGTTGTCCGATTATTGGCACTTCAACAGGTATTGCTCTTCTGATGGGCACTGGGGAGAGCCCTAGTGCGGCTCTCCGCTGGTTTATTTGCTCATCATACGTCACAAATCTCGTTGTGTGTACGTTCCTGGTACTTCAAAATGGGTGGCTGGAGTGCAGGCCATATCTGGGACCTCCTCTACACTCCCCCCTCTGGTCGGTTCTTCAACCACTTCTGCTTTCTCCTTTGGATTCGTCTTACTTGGTTCTTCTGTATCCAATTCTTCGTCTTCTGGGTTTGTACATGATGGTGTGAAAGAGTGTCTTTGGAGTCCATATTTTTATCACTCCTTTCAAACTTCCTGCTGTTTTTACATATTCGTCTTTGTTCCAGGTCATTAGCTGGCACTGTCCATTTGGGCTACAATAGATCCACTTTCCTTCATATTTTCTTCGTTTCCTGGGATACATAAACTTTGTTCCTTCTGGCGCATACTCGCTGGCCTTCACAAAGTCTCTTATTTCTTCGTCAGTCAGGTCTCTGGGCTTCCATCCTGGTTTGACATTGATCATGATCTTCATCCCTATGTCTTTTTTCGCAGTTTTCTGGCATTGTGAGTATTATCTCAATGACACAAAATCCTAGTAGTATCATCACTAACAGGGCTCCCAGAAACTTGAATATGTCTGCCATCCATTGTGGGACCCATGAGAATAGTGTTCCAAACCAGCTATCATCAACTTCGTCAGTTTCATTGATCATCTGGTTCTGCAGGTTTGTTAGCATACCTATGGCTTCCGTTAAAGTTGCATTTTCTTCGTCATGCGAAGGTATAAATGTGCAACATGATTCTCCGATTTTTGCACAAACACCTCCAACCATCGCTGTGAACATGTCAAGTACATATCTGTTCTGGAGAGTCATCAGTCTAATTGCTCTTAACTCTTCCTTGATTGCATTGTATCCCTTTACTGTCGAGTTGATGGTCTGCAGTAATTCCCATCTGGTTATCTGCAACCATTTGGTATTTACTCCAACTTGGATTCTTGGCATGAAGATTGTTGTGAACATTGATGAGGTGAGGCTGAACAACCTGTGTTCATATGGAATTGCATGGAATGCTTCTTCTGATTTGGCAGAGAAGTAATTCTCTCTAGATTCGGCATACCAGTTCCACAGATCTCCTCTTCCTTAGGTGAGCATCTGCTTTCGGGAAACTGTCAATATTCAGGTCACTTTTCAGGATCATTAGTTTTGGAATGTGGACGTTCACTATTGTGCATATGCCTCCCCAGTTTTTCGGCAGTCTTATGTATGCTTTGGATCCACACACCCAGTAGTGATCCATAATTACTGCGGTTCCGTGAGTCATTCCTGGAGCTTCAAAAATGTGTCCGCAGTTCTGATTCTCTCCCATCTTCCTCGTGCCGTTGTTCCTGAAGCACAATTTTGAGCTTTCCAGTGGCACTATCTGCAAGGGTCCTCCCCTGTCTTCGACCCATGTCAGTAATTTTGTGAGTTTTGGCCATAGAGGTTTGCACAACCTCTGAGTTTTCTATTGCTTCTTTGCAGGCTCCAAGGACCATCCATGCTCGGCAGATCACCACTCCTGCTTCCCATCCGTTTGGTGAAACCACTGTTCCCCAAATCTGCATTTGGCCTCTGTTCTTCCAAATTTGAGCTTCTGGAGTTTTTCCTTGGACGTTCAGTCTCAGATTTATTTCCCATCTTATTCCTGCTCCTTTAAATTCAGGCTTTTCATACCTGATTCACGTGATTCCTAGTATGAGCTCTATTTCTCGTCTGAATGTCCTGGACGTAGTCATCTTCATCAGGGTAATCCGTTTCAGTTGCCCATATCAATGAGGCATCCCTCCCCATAAACTGTCCTCTGGTGTTGCACATTGCTACGTGTGACAGACAATGTGCTGTCGGGACATACATTTCTACAGCCACAAAGATCTTGCATTTTCCCATGCTGTACGGTAGGAGTGCACAAAATAAGCATTCTCCTTCTGATTTTCTTCTTCCAACTTCTTTCATGTGCTTTCCAACTTCTTTCATGTGCTGGTACCAAATGTTGTTTCCTAGATGTGCTGTGCTGTCTAGGTAGTCGTTCTGTTCACTGTTATCTTCATGCAGGCTTCTCTTGATCCTTAGTGTCTTTCTGTAGTTTGCTATAATTACATCCCTAAATGCGTCTGTATGGCTTTTTCTTACTGGAGGACGCTTGGGCATTCTAGTCCACGGTCCAAGTTCCTTTATCTGCATCAATGAGGTAGGTAGATGTTTTGCAATTCTCTCCTTCTCTTGTTGTATTCTTTTTCTGCCCTCTATAAGTGCCTTTATCAACCACCAGCGTGTCACTGGCCCAGTGTATGGCTGCATCGTGGGCCTGGTACTTGTCCCTTGTTTTGGATCTTGTGTGCTTGTCAATACAGTCTCTGTGGTTTTATTTTTCAGTTCCTCATGCCGTTTCTTCGCTCTAGCTATAAACGGGAATAAATGATCTATTAACATTTGTGAATTCTTGGCAGTGAATTCTCCTGCAGACGATTCTGTCTTCTTAAGGGCTTTTGTTAAGTCTGCTTTTGTTGGCCTTTCTTTTGTTTCTTTTCGGTCTCTCTCATTTTCTGGGACTGGTTGTTCGGTAGGCAGTCTCATTGCTCTCTGTTGCCTTCGCTTGAGGTTCTGTGGCCATTGGCACTTGCCCTGGTTCGTGTGCATTCAGTGTGTGTGTGCGTGTAGTTGTCAGGGGTATGTTTTCATTCATTCCGTGCTGACCCCGTCTCCAGCTTTTCTCTTCATTCGTTACCTCAAGTGTGCATTTATCACTGCTAATTACATTAATTTTCAGTTCATTTACCTTACCATCAGATTTCCTCGGGACTGGAATAACTATACAGGGTCTGGGTGCTTTTGTGGGACTCATGCGTACATCTTCAGGTGGGTGCACTGAAATTGGAACGCTTCGTGCACCAATAAAAAATGCAGTTCTGATCGTCAAAGACAAAATAATGATAAACAATACATAAATACATAATAGTACGGTAGGTCAGACGGCAGCATTTCCTTCCAGAGAAGCGAGGGTGCCCCTCTGCTTGTGGGAGGACCAGGTTAGTGTTCTGGGCCCCCATCTCGATCATTTACCCAAATGTCAATGTTATCGTTTTCCCTCACTTAATATCGCTCTTTGCACAGTTTGTGTCAAAGTGTCTGGTGCTTCACACGTGTCCCCCCCTCTTGCGGTTGACTATTGTCTCTTGATACAGGATACAGTTCCCTTGCTACGCTATGGAAAAAATAGATTAGACCAACACTTCAGTAAGTCACCTTTACTGTGCACGCTCAAAGTAGGTGAGTTCCCAGTCCACCCCCCGAATCTGCTTCAGTCCTGAGGACATGCTGGATGCTGGTCGATGTGAAGAAGGGGGAAAAAATGTCAACAAATACAACAATTAGGGTTCTTGATTCTGTTCCCTCGATCCGTCCCACGGCGGAATGTTTCACTGGAATCTCCTCAGATAATCTCTCTGAAAGTTAGACAGAGCCACCATGGAGGAGCGTTCCCATCTGTGCGACACTAGCTGGATCTCTGATGAATGTGAGGACGTCAACCTCGATAGGTCTCCCCACCATCTCTGGAAAGTCAGTGACTAGACGAAAAATGACATTATGTGCCAGTCGCTGTCTTCGGGTGACAGGGACATTTGTCCTGCCTTGCTGGGTTCAGGATTACAGGCTCTTCCCTTGATGTGAACAATGCTTGCACTTTCCGGACGCGTGGAGTGCTACTAAACAGCTAGGTTTGTTCCACAGCTGGCTCAAATGTTCAGCGTTTGCTGGATCTCGAATAAAGGTCAGAGTGTCAGTTTTTCTCCCGATAATAGCTGGACAGTCTTCGATTATGCGAAAGAAAAGCGTATTGATGAGTTCGTGTAGAATCGCTTGTGGTGGAAGCATTCGTGTCCTTATCACAGTATTCAGGCAGTACATTGAAGGCTTCCGCGAGGACAGTAAGTAGTTGCCAGATTACTTTCTTGTTGGCAGGATCTTGGATAAAGTCCGACACTGGTGACCCTCCCTACCAGCGACGGATATGATACCAATACTAAATGGAAGTAGTTAAGCACGTCCTTTGTGATGTCTCTACTGGGGGACACCATAAGTGATGCCAAACAAAGTCTTGGTACTGGATGATTCAGGATACTGTATTTTGCTCTTAATGTAAAAGTCCTTGATCAATGTTTGTTATAGTCTTTTTTCTCAACAATGCTTAAGTGTGACTTGGTTCAAACGTTTGTGTCAACAAACGTGTTGTGGCTTACATGTGCAATTTTCTTCTTCACCCTGCAACTAGGACGCACAGAGTGTCAGTTTTATGCCCTTATCCCCTTTTTGCTTAGAGGAAATGTCTAATTTAAGCCACAACTAGCAAAATGGTTCTTTTTGTCTTGGCTTTGCTGCTCATGCGTCCTTCTTCCTCGTCATGGATCTCGTCTGCACGTGCTGAGGTTCTTCCCCATTGTCTGTAGTTTCTTCGCAGTGGGGTGCAGCTAGAGGGCTTTCTCAGATATAGGGCTTAATGTCATTGAGAAAAATCCATGCTCTCCTGCCCTGCAGTTTCACAGCTGACGGAATGCAGTCCTCCACGATGAAAGGACCATTGAATCTCGGCTCGTCCCACCTTTTCCTCGTGTGGTTTTTCACAAGTACAGCATCTCCAGGGAAGATGAGTGGAACACTTAGACCTTGAACTGAGACTGTTGCAGTGTCTCCTGCTGTGTTTGTGCTGTGCTGCACCCTTTTCGTCATCGTTGCAGTTGGCCTGAAATTACAGTAAGGCTGGATGTCATGCAGTTCAGATACATTTGCATTTCGGATCCCAGGACCTCTTGGGTTGACTGGGCATCACATATAGCTCTGTCTCGAGGGGTTAGGGGAGTATTCATTCTCCTTCCTGTGACTATCTCGTGCGGCATAAAATGATGGTCGTAGCCTGGTTGGTTCCGAAGAGCATACAATGCCAATGGAAGGCAGTGCAACCATCCCTTCTTTAGAGTAAGCTTCAACTTGGCTATAATTTCCTTTAACAAGCCGTTGAGCCTCTCACAAATACCATTACCTTCCGGATGATACGCCGACGAGAACTTGTGCTTTATACCAAGCAACAAGTTAATCTGTTCAAAGACTGCATTTACAAAATGAGCCCCATTATCTGATCTCATCACTTCACCACCCCCCCCCCCCATCTAGGGAACACTTCCCTCACTAGGAATTTGGCCGCACAGGTAGAGTCTGGGTGTGTACATGGACCTGCTTCTATCCATCTAGAGAATGGACACACCACTACAATTAAGTATCTGTACCCGTTACATACTTGAATCATGTCGACATAGTCGATATGTAAGTGCTGAAAAGGCCCATTTGGCCGAGGGATGACTCCTCTCACTACTTTTAATGTGTGCCCAGCGGTGAACTGCTGGCAGATTATGCTGTTCACCATAAAGAATGCAACATGCTCAGCTAAATTCGGTATGAACCAGTCTGCTGCAAAATTCTCTTTTGACATGTGCATTGGGTAATGCAATTGCTCCAATGCTATTTTTAGTAGGGCTACAGGCATTACTGGTTTACCAGTGCTGTCTTGCCACCACAATTCGTCAGGGGGTTTAAAGAACACCCTCAACGTTTCCACAGGTTCTTCTCATCCTGGGGTGCCTCCCCTTGAAGCTCCATTAGTTGTGTCTGCCCCAGATTGCTATAGGCTTCAGGTGTCGTTCATGCCACCATCATTCTTTCATGGGTGCACACCACTTCCACTTCCATGATCGTCTCACTTGGCTTCTGTGTCTGCTGCATAGTTTCCGCGTGACACAAAATCTGTCCCCTTCGTGTGGGCGGTGCATTTCATGACCACTATGCCCACTGGGAGCTGTAGTGCCTTAATCAGCCGGTCCAATAAGGCTGCGTGCTGCACTGGCATGCTGTCCGCTCGGAGGTAGCCCCTCCTTTTCCAGCATGCTAGTCCTGCGTGCACCGTGGACGTCACATAGGCAGAGTCACTGTACACCGTTACTTCCTGGTCTGCATGATTCTCAATGGCGAGCATCAATGCCAATAATTCTGCAGCCTGTGCTGACTAGTGAGATGGAATTCGTGCACTGACGAGTACTCGAAATTCTCTGTTTGCTATGTGTTTCATTACAGCAACGCCTGTATATCTTTGTCCATCTTCTTGATCGATTCTTGAAGAACCGTCAATAAAAATTATCTCTCCTCCCGCCAGGGCCTTTTCCTTTACCCTGGGAATTTCATCATAGGATTCTTCATAGTTTGCACAGTCATGTATCTGCTCTCCTTCAGTGACCGGCTCAGCGATGAACGTGGCTGGGTTCACTGTTTTACATCTAACTATTTTGATCGATGGATTAGATATGATCACTTCATATGCAGAAGCTCTCTGGGATGTCAATGTGCCCTTTGGTTTCTCTAAAATGGCGAATAATGAGTGCTCGACGTCTAACGTCATGGAACATCCCATTACAATGGTTGTCGCCTTTTCTACGACAAACGCTGTGGCAGCTAAACTTTGTTCGCATGGGAATTGACTTCTCATTACTGGGTCCAGGTTCCCACTGTAATATGCCAGGGGCTTGTACCCCAACGAGGTTCTTTGAGCGAGCACTGCCGTCATAACGCTGCCATTTGTGTGCGAGAACAGGTAGAATTCCTCTGCATAATTAGGAATCCCGAGAACTGGAGCCGTACAAATCGTTCTCTTGAGTTCCGCAAACCCTTTGTCCATTGCCTCAGTTCATTCAATCTTTTCCTTTGTCACCTGGGCCTTTTTAGGGCCTGGAGCAAGGGCTTGGTATACAAGCTGTAATCGAAGACCCATGCTCTAACATAGTTGCACAGGCCTAGAAAGCTCTGCATTTGCTTTATCGTGTGTGGCTTCGCCTTGTTCAAGAAGGCTTCAGCCCTTTCTGGGGTCACCTTTTTACCTTCATGTGAGATTAGGTGGCCTATGTATAGCACCTCCTGTTGACAATATTGTAACTTTTCCTTGTCAACCTTATGACCTTTCTCAGCCAGTATAGTCAATAGCTGAACAGAATCGTGCCTGCAATGCTCCTCTGTGGTGCTGCAGATTAAGATGTCGTCCACATACTGCAAGACGACACTTTCTAATGCAATATTGCTTAGGTCCATCTGTAGGACTCTGTTGAAAATGGACGGGGACTCTCAGTACCCCTGTGGCAACCTTGTACTTTTCAGACGCAATTGTCTGAAAGTGAACGACGTCAGATCTTGGGAGTCACGGTGCAACGGGATTGAGAAAAAAGCATTTTTCAAGTCAATCACAGTGAAATATTTTGCCTCGACGGGTATAGTACATAAAATTGTAGAATGATTAGGGACTATAGGGAACTCTGCTTCAACAATATCGTATAATGATCTTAAATCTTGGATTAAACGCCAAGACACTCCATTTGATTTCTTGACAGGATAAATCACTGTATTACATGGTGACTCTGACGTCACTAAGATGCCCTGGTCCATCATGGTGGAAATAGTTTTCGCAATCCCTTCATCCTCCTCTCTGAACATGGGATATTGTCTGGCTCTTAGTAAAATTGCTCCTGGTTTCAGTTTAATTTTCACTTCTCCCACCCCTTTCAGGAGGCCTACGTCATAGGGTCCTGTAGTCCATACTGAGACAGGCACCTGAGCCATGTCGTTATCAAAGTATTCCGGACGTATCAGCGCCAACATCATTCTCTGAGGCACTTCTCTTTTGATCATATTTACCCAAAATACGAGACTCATTTCCACCCTTGTCTCTTCTGAGTCTGGTTGCTCTTCAAACAGATCGTCATCAGTGACGTCAGTCACTCGATACCCTTCTTCAATGGCGATAATCGTGCAACAATTGTCTACCTTCATCATCGTATCCTTTGACAGTGCTACTTTCCCTCGCACTGCTGCAGCATGAATCATCAAGGGAAATACTTGTCCCTCCTCTTCATGCACAGGTATTCTTGGTTTGAATAAAAACTCATCTGGGGTTCTCATGACCTTGTCTGCAAGGCCTGGCAATCGCCGCCATAAGTACACGCATGCCATATGCGAAACTTTCTGGCTCCATCGGTATAGCTCTCATGGCATGTATGCTTAATATGCTCTAATCATTTCGCACACGTTTGAATAATGGGTTCCTGGAGTGGAGCATACTATGCCCTCCTCCGTGAACGAGATTGTCATGTTCAATTTTGTTATTAAGTCTCGACCAAAAATGTTTACTGGGGTCTGTCATGAATACAACAAAGGTACATTCATTTCGGACTCTCCTACAGAGATTGGGAGTGCGTCTGTAAAGGGAACTCGATTGCGAGCTCCTGTAAAACTGAGTATCTATGGCCTCGCCGGACAAGGAAAACTTGCCTTCCCGTATGCACGAGCGTATTGCACCCGTGTCAACTAGGAAAGAATATTCTTTACCCCCTATGACGACATTCACCCTAGGTTCCCTATTAGGGTCTGGTGTCACTGATAGGATAGAGCACATCAGGGTTCCCAGTGAGCTGCCCTAGTTCAAAAAATAAGTTTGGCCCACTGTAAACTTGTGGATTTTCTCCATTCCCAGGGTTGCCTCCCCTTCTGGAGTTTGTGCCCTGAAAAGTTTGCAGTGGTGCCTGTTGGGATTACCCTTGTGGCAAATTTCCCATGTTCGGTGGTTGAACCTCTTTTTGCCCACCCTGCTGCACGCCTGGCACTTGCTGCTGCACCGTGTGATTCTGTGCACCACCCTGTGAGACTGCAGGGTGATTCGACATGCCTGCTACCATTCCTTGGCTATTTTGCCACGCGCCTTGACTTCTGCATGTGCGCGCCAAATGCCCTGTCATTCCACAGCCAGTATACTGGCGGTGGTCGGATTATTTGTCCATTTGACATATCTGGGTTGCCCATCTGCACGTTTTGAAAGCCACCTTGATTACTTTGGAAACCTCCTTGATTACTCTGCCATCCTCTTCCTCTAAATCCTCTTCCCCTTCGGTACAGTCCTACGTTACCCTGGTTGCTCTGCTGTGGATTAGCCACCTGTTGCATGTTCTGTTCAGCTGGGTTAGTTAGCATGGCTCCTTCAAGAGCATACTTTGATAATTTCTTTTGCACCAGCTTCGCTTCCTCACCCTTTCGAGTTGCCTCCTTTTTTCGATTCTTTTCTTGTAACAATCTACAGTAATGCGCGATAGTTAACTGCATTTCAGCCCAAGGTTTAGCCTCAACCCCTACGAATTTCTTGAGCTGTTTCTCCACTGGTTCTGGCAACCCTTGGCACAACATGTGGTAAAACACTGGTATAGATTTCATCCAAGATTTATGCGTTTCGAGCATCCACGCGTCTTAGCAATTCTGGATATAAATTAACAGATATTCTGACTCCTTCATTTTTCGAGTCATTATAGCTCCCATATCGGAAGTGTCTGGGTAAAACACTCTTAGCGCTTTCCATACTGCAGATCTGCAACTGTTAAATGGTGTTCCGTCGTGTGCAGTGTTAATTGTGGTTACACCAGGGTACCCTGCCCGTGTCTACACATCGTCTGCTCTCTCACCAAGTTTGGCGATCAGGAGACCTTTAATGTCCCCTATTGCGAGCGTGACTCCTCCCATCATTTTTTCTAACTCATGTATCCACTTCTCGGCTCCCAATGTCAGCATTGGAAGCTTGTTTTTCAGGTTTTCTCGATCCATGTGTGGCCTTGGAATATATTGTGGTCTTGCTCCCCCCTTTTCCAGTAGCGGAAACTGGAATGCGCAGCCTTCTTTCTCTTCTCTCATAGCTCTCCTGTCTATCGCAGGTGTAATATTCCCGCATTGCCGTCTGCCTGGCAATTTCCTCAATCTGTCTATATAGGCGGGTGCTGACACCCCCCTCTGACCATGGGGTGTTCCTTCATGCCGGTCAGACTGTGCGGCAGACTGCGATGTCCTTGGTGCAGACTCGCTAGCGTCTAACCATCGCACCCCTTTGTCCCTTGGCAGCCGCTCTTTGCGCCGTCTCCCTTCTTCATTTGTCTCGCACTCCGTCTCCTCTTCGGAATCGGACATTGATTGTTCCCAATTCACGCAACGCCTTGTGTCATCATTGTTTTTACTGATTTCTAATGTGTCCTGGGACAGTTTCCTGCTCCCACTACTTCAGGTGACATCCTCAGTGTCATACAGCTGAGTGCTTTCCAAGCGCTTGTCTTCCCTCTCTCCTTGGGATAATTGTTCTAGCCCCATTTCATCATATATTTTATCGATCGTTTCCCCGATGCTTCTGGTGTCGAAGTCATCTTCAATATTTGCCCTAGTCGTGCCTGGTACTGAGTCGTACGCAGGAAAGAATTCTTCAATGTCTCCACAGTCTACAACTGGATCGGGTTTTTTAACTTCTCTCTCCAAATATTCGAGATCGCGTGCCCGCTGTCTACGCTTACGTTCAATATCATCATCAAATTCTTTGCGCTTCCTCGCCTCTACTCTGACCTCATCTTCTTCCCTTCTCCTTTCATTTCTACATTCATCTGCCCTTCGAACTTCCTCATCTCTTTGTCTCCTTATCCTTTATTCACGTACCCTTTGCTCTTCTTCCAACCTTTGCGGTTTCTCTCTGTCTTGGTCATAGGCTACTCTCTGTTTGCGAACAAGCTGCTTTTCTTGCTCTTCGCGATATAGCTGCTCTCGCCTCAGCCTATCTTTCCTTCTTATCCTTTCGTCCCTTAACTCCTTTTCTTTCTCCTTTCTCTGTGCCTCATCTAATCTCTCTTTAGGTCTAACGTCATAACTTCCCTTCCCATCGAGTTTCAATATTTGTCCTCCCAGCCATTCGTCGTTTGCGAATGCGGTCTCATCAGTTCTGCTTTTACTTTCTTTCCATTTCTTTCCCTCTCTCTCCTTATCGAGAGATGCACTTGTCTGTGCCTGATCCTTTCTTTCATCATCGCGTCTCTCCTTGTCCCTCGAGACTGCGGTGGTAAGATTCTTGTCCTGATCCTTCCCTCGATTTTCGTCACTACTGTATGTAGTTGACTCATATGTGGGGTTGCTGTACCCTGTAGCTGCTTTAAGCTCCCTTAATGGGTAGTGTCCCTCAGGCTTACTTCCCTCGGTTTCTGTTTCAGGCGGGGCAGGTGGCATGGTAGGCGTCTCACCCCCTTCCGTGCATACATTTAATATCCAGTCTGCAGGTGGCTCTTCCTCCTTCGACTGTTCGAACATTTTCCAAAGTTCTAGAACAGCAAGGCATTTTTCTAGCTACTTGCCTGTATATGTGGCATGCAAGTAAGTCGTCATATGCTGTAAGACGGCTTTAGATAAGGACCCATTTTGTGGCCAAGGCATAAACATCTTGTGGGCAGTACCCTTAACCCACTTGGTGCTATATTTCTTAAGCTTTGGTGCATGTTTCGGCAGTTGCTTACATAAGTGTGCTAATGGTGTAATTTCTTCCATGCTTAACTCTGTTCTATTTTCCTCTTATACATCACTTTTCAATGCATTCATGCAACTTTAACACTGTCAACAATATGAGCGAGCACCAAACACTCCTAGCTCCAATCCAATTTTTTCCCGCCAAACTTTTGTATCACCAATTTACTCAAAAACATCAATTCGCGTGCGATTCCCTCTCAACTATAGAATCGCGTGAAATCCCAATCAGTTCTAAACAACAACCACAAAATTCCTTACATGTGACACACAACAGAACACATACGACAGACTTGACAGACTAGACAGACACAGGCTGGACACAAATACCCATGCCTCTAATTAGTACCCCAACATGGGGTTTAAACGAACCCCGTTCACGACATCTTAAAACGTTGTAGCCTAGTCGTCCCCTATTATGTGGGGCTCCGAGTTCACGGTTCTTCTGACCGCTATATTAAAGCGCAGGAATAAGGCGTATCCTCTTCTCTACTTCTGATTATTTTGTTTTTCCCACCTCCCTCCGTTACCGTTTCCCTTACTTGTTCTAATGCCTATGACATTTGCCAAAGCATTCAATTTTTGTTTCACTCACTGCTCGCATCGTTCCTCTCTGGACCCTCGGGATCACCGCCTACATTACCACCTTCATCAGTGTTTTGACTGATCCGCTGCCCATAGGAATGGAAGGATTATGTTTTTAAAACTGGTCCCTTCAGGCCCACTGCAGTTTTGGATCAATTTAAACTATCATTGTCCACGGGAAGCTTGCACAGTCTACTCAGCCGAATGGTGAAGGACTCGTGATCTTGCCAAAGACCTAGAGTTAATTTGTGTCGACGGTCAATAGGTGTCTTATTTTAATCAATAATCGATGGTCAAAACCATCCTCTGCTACCAAGTGTACAGGAGGGCAGAGTGACCTCTGACGGCCCCATAGGATCAGAGCTCACCCTCGAGTACTTTAAGACGAGATAGCTGCACCTTGAGGTGGATGGGATGCGGGATTCTCTTACTCCAACACCAATCAATAAGGACAACTCAATGGTTTGGCAAAGGGAAGTCTGTTTAATGACCAGTACAAAAAACGGGGAAACATGGAAATCAACAATGATGCGATCGCCTGTCTCGCTTCAACTCCCATAATCTTCATTCAGACAGAAATATAGTCAAAATTCGTCATCATTGACATGTAACACTCACAAGTTTGTCATGCAATTCTATTGGTTGGAAAAGGTAACTTAAGTATAGGTGCTATATCTGTATATAGTAACAGAGTGTGAGGATTGGATAACTCTTATCGGGTGGGCGTCTACGCCCATCCTTCTACATCACTCGTGCCAGACGTCACTAAAAGTATGACGTCTCATTGGTTCTACTAGCTATAGGACTCTAGAGTGTTTGGTCCATTGTGATTGGGTCGGTTACACCCCTAGGTATAAATCTCCACTTTAATTAGCAGCATGCACAATGGTCACCCAGATGCGGTATGCCCCAAGATTCACCCTGCCTCCCGTCCATCAATCAGTACTTTAGGGCTATGTGTCAATTAGTTGGCTGAGGATGGCCTCGAAACTGTAGCTTATCAGGAAATGTTATGGCATCCTCTGGTTTTGGGTGACATCAGACGTTGGTACCTCTCAGCGCCTGGCTGGTCACGCGTTAGTACAACGTGAATCTGCTTCATTTTCCTTCTTTTTGCGTATTGGATTCTCCCTTCGGCCTCGCCACTTGCCTGGGCCTCCTTATCTCGACCTTCACGGGGCAGGCTGCTATGCTCTTATGTATCGATTCTTCTAAGTTGCCGCTCTCCTCCCTTCCTTGGGTTGACCTCGAATTCCCAGACATGAGCTGCTTCCTGTTAAGTTTCGATTCCGCTCTTTCGTCTGGCTTTGTGCTGGTATACGAATCCCAGCCTGTTTGACCACTACCAACCTGGGTTAATTCTGCTTTTGTATAAAGTGGCTTTGCACTTATATAATGTGCTTCATTGAGGTAGATAGTTGGCGCTTGCCGCTCTATTCTTCTACTAAGCATAGCAAGCAGTACTGTTTCCTTAGCTTCTTGCGTTCCAAGCCTATTTACAGGCGTTAGCTAGTTGCATATTTTCATCCTGCTTTATGGTTACGTTTCTTTATATTTCAACATCGCCTCTTCTTCTAAGTCCATTGCATCTTTATTCATAAGATTTTGTCTTTGCGTGTCATCTTTTGGTTTTCGTTTCGTTCATCTGTAAGTCTGTCCGGGCCTTTGTGTCGTCACCATTCGCCTTCACTTAAGGCCCTTTGGGTTTCTTCAGGGACAGTTTGTAAGTAGTCTTCGTTTTGTGTCAGCTGCTGGTACGGTTTTCTCAATGGGTACCTTACTGCCCATGGTTGTCTGATTATTGGCACTTCAACAGGTATTGCTCTTCTGATGGGCACTGGGCAGAGCCCTAGTGCTACTCTCTGCTGGTGTATTTGCTCATCATACGTCACATATCTCGGTGTGTACGTTCCTGGTACTTCAAAATGGGTGGCTGGAGTGCAGGCCATATCTGGGACCTCCTCTACACTCCATCCTTTTCGTCCACTCCATCCATTTCCATTCGCTCCATCCATGTTGTCCACACCGTCCACTCCATCAACTCCATTCTTTCCATCCTCTCCACCCATTCCGTCGGCTCCATCCACTTCACCACTCCATCCACTCCTCCTACTCCATCCACCTCGTCCACTCATTCCATTCGATCCACTCCACGCGCTCCATCCGTTTTATCCCATTCTAACCAATTCCATCCACTCCACCCAGTTCCATTCACTGCATCCAATTCCATCAACTACGCCCGCTCCATCCATTCGATCCATCCCATCCAATTTCATCCACTACGTCCACTCCATCCAGTCATTCGATCCATTCCATCCAATTCCATACCTTCCATCCACTCCATCACTTCCATTTATCCTCTCCACTCCCTTCACCCCCTCCATCCCCTCCACCCACCCCATCCTATCCTGTGGGTAGGATTGGAAGTCTTTGAACACCAGGTAGATAGTCTCATGTCTACATGTGCAGCTGCTGCGATATGGCATGTGCTGCCTTAAATGCCCCAATAGTGTATCATATGAAACTTCCAAGTAGATAAATAATTAAATACATGCAGGGTAATGCATGCAATACTTCAATACACTAAGAATACACACAAAAGTGCCATTTTCCAGGCAATTCATCTGGCCAAACTTTGCCTGACCGGTTCTTCTCTGCAATCTATTAATGAACACTTATCAAACTCCTTAAAATCTGCGTTTTTATAAATCGATTTATTTTACCCACTAAGCCAGAGAAAGAAAAACATCTCTGTCTTGCCCACCTGCCTGCCAGCTTAACTGCATGGTTTCACTGTTATCTTTGTACATTCCTGTACATTTGCAAGTGTCTGTTGGGAAAGATTTTCTGTTTGCAACGTTCCCCTCCATAGTTTTCTATGGGACTCCATTCAGGAAGAATGTGTCCCCAGCGATTCCCGAACGATCTGCAGCGTGACCTGGGAGGGTAAGTAAGCATATCTGTTATTGCCCTACCTGCCCCCGTCATCCATAAGATAACATTGGGTGCAAAGCCCTTTGTTCTCCCAACTCCCTTTGTACTTACCTTTGGTCGTCGAACCTGGGCCCTTGGGACTGGAAGAGAGAGGATAACTTAGCTGTTTTAGGATAAATATTTATTCCACTTTTAAATCATTTTAAACTGTTTGAAATCACGACCACAGCCCTTTGCATCGTTTTAGCCAATACCTTCCCTGGAGAAACCTGTCTCTTTTGGGCCCTTAGCCTCATACATTTTTAAGCTGCACTTCTTAAGTGAAAGCGAGTTGTGATTGTGTTGGTTGTATTCATTGTACCTGCACCGGATTACTTACCTAACTTAGCTGGTTAATTATTGATTGATGCATTGTAAGTGAACCCACTGGTGAATGTATATAAAGGTAATATATGGTTCTGTGCGATACTACCTAGTGTGTTCTTAAAGGCCTAGTAAATAACTATTTTTCTAGATACTGACAAAGATGAATTATTTGTGTGGTTGTTTGGACCCTAGACCACTCACTTACTCCGGAGACTAAGCCTTGACTGCTCATCCAAGTACCGTCTTTGGGTTTTGGCTAAACTCGCAGAGCTCCCTGTTCACCATACCTAGGGTGGCCTCCTACAATCTCCCCCCAGGTTGACTTTAGACATCCATTTTACCAGTGTCACAGTGCGCTTTGTAGCAGCACCCATGCTGCAGCAGGTTGCCACTTTTTATAATGCAGAGTGAAAAAGGGGGCAGTTAGGAAGGAAAGGAGGAACGTAGAGTGAGGGAAAGAGTGGAACAAGAAGAGCACCGTTTGCTGTTTTATGGACAGGCACAGGGAGGGTGGCATAGTCCACAGGAAGCGAGTGAAAATCACCATTGAGGCTTTCTTCATAACACTTCAGGAAATGAAGATAAATCCGTACTTGATGAGGGAGTGGATCCTGTAGAAATCACTAGGTAATAGTAAACTGGAATGATAGCCTTCAGGTGAAGAACATTAACCAGCAGAGATTGAGGACAGCAAGGGTGGGATCTGCAAAGCCCTCCATGTCAGCTACCACTAAACGTCGTGGCGTTTGGAGCTCCAGCCATTGGCGTAAATGTAGATAGGTGCATTTAACTGTGCAAATCTGGTAATATTTTGAAAGAACGAGATCCAGGCATTTTGGAGGAAACTCAGGAAAGAGTTTAATTCAACACGTTTACAAATACATTGCTCCTTTGTCAACGATCACCTCACATAGGGCCAATATGCTATCCATCTCCACTGTAATATTTGTAGTAGTCATGCAGGGAAATGCAGGTAAGCAATACAAATAGAGATTTATATGTCCCAGATAAGTTACATTGGCCAGAAGAATCAACTTCTAGCACTCCATAACGCATAAGCAACGCATACGTTCGACAAGCAAGGAAGACAGTGACATAAAAAACGTACATTCCAGAAACAGAGCTGGCTTGACTATGTTAAAACTCTAAATGGCAGCATAGAAGAGCCAATTGCATATCCTGTTTTAACGTCTACGTCTATTATAACGCCAGTCTAATTTCCAGAGCCCAGAGAAAGAGTCCTCTAGCAGCTAGATAAAATAGCAGCTAACTTGAATCTTATCCTTTTAAGAAGCATAGAGTGAAATTGTAGAAGCGTCCAACACCGAAGTCAGAGGAATGCACAAACAGGCCAATTCTTGGGTGAAAAGCCTTGCCTTGAGTTTATGGTGACACAAGTCAAATGAAGGGCATTTACAGGGCTCAAATGGGAGAGCTCCAAAGGGCAGGGCCAACACATGGCCATCCCTACAGGAGATAGGAAAATGTAAGATATTAAAAAAACACATGAAGTAGAAGCCTGGAGAAGCAGCCATTTCTGGTAGAGCAATAAGGAGTTTTTCTCTTACAGAGAAAAGAGGGAACAGATCCTGAAAGACAGCGAAAAAGAATGCACAGCATTTCAATTTGAGCCCGTTGCTTTAATCAGAGGCAAATAGCGGGAGACATGAGGAGTGGCGAAGGCCAAAAAATTAGGCGAAGAGCAGAGTTTTGAACAATTTGAGTACGTTTGAGATGGGTAGCAGAGACCAACATAAAGAGTGTTTTGAGTAATCAGGGAGGGACTGGGAGGGTGCTGACAAGGCAGAGGTCTGAGCAGATCGGCGAGAAATGGCACAATTTGGCCTAAGAGACTATGAAAAAGTCATCCAATTTAATTGGAAGATTTTTTACTGTAGGAACAGGGATAGGCCAGAGACACCCAAGGAAGAAGGCCAGCATTGAGAGCATTACAGATTGACAAGACCATGAAAGACAACGCTAATACAATGACATCTACTTTATCAGAATTGAGCCTGTGAGAACTACAGCTCATCAATGACGACATGACAGCCCCTAAAGAGGGTTAGGAAATAAACTTGAAGCAGGCAGAAAGAAGAGAAGAGCCAGGAAAAGACATTTCAGTAAAAGCCGGGGGAAGGTGTCTTCTCAGGAGAATTCAATGGCCAACGGTGCCAAAAGCGGCAAATAAGCCCCCCTGATTCAGCTGCAATCCTGTGTCGGCCAACAAATCCGTGACGGCGGGAGCATGGCTAAAGCACTGGAGTAGATATGTCCATTTTAGCATGCCATGCTCCCTTCATCTTACTGATCGCATCAGTGTTTGGCTAAACCAGGTGTGTCACTTATGAGACAGAACCTAAAAATGTAAAGGAAAAAAAAAGCATTGATCTTGGCACAGAGAAGAGCGCGCAGAACTCAGGAATGTACTTTTTACGGAAAATACAATCAAGACCTAAAAGCTCACTTGAGTGGATTAGCATGAAGCCACAGCCACCACCGTCGACCATAAAAAGGGACAACGGTGCTTGTGGGCAAGCATACAGGCGAGTATGCTCGGATGGCTGTGGGCAAGCATGCAGGCAAGTATGCTCGGATGTCTGCAGACAAGCATGCAGGCGAGTATGGTCGGATGGCTGTGGGCAAGCATGCAGGCGAGTATGCTCGGATGTCCGCGGGCAAGCATGCAGGCGAGTATGCACAGATGGCCATGCAGGCGAGTATGCTCGGATGGCTGTGGGCAAGCACGCAGGCGAGTATGCTTGGTTGGCTGTGGGCAAGCAAGCAGGCGAGTATGCTCGGATGGCTGTGGGCAAGCAAGCAGGCGAGTATGCTCAGATGGCTGTGGGCAAGCATGCAGGCAAGCATGCTCAGATTGCCATGCAGGCGAGTATGCTCGGAAAGCTGTGGGCAAGCATGCAGGCGAGTATACTCGGATAGCTGTGGGCAAGCATGCAGGCGAGTACGCTCGGAAAGCTGTGGGCAAGCATGCAGGCGAGTACGCTCGGAAAGCTGTGGGCAAGCATGCAGGCGAGTATACTCGGATAGCTGTGGGCAAGCATGTAGGCGAGTATGCTCGGAAAGCTGTGGGCAAGCATGCAGGCGAGTATGGTCGGATGGCTGTGGGCAACCATGCAGGCGAGTATGCTCGGAAAGCTGTGGGCAAGCATGCAGGCGAGTATACTCGGATAGCTGTGGGCAAGCATGCAGGCAAGTATGCTCGGAAAGCTGTGGGCAAGCATGCAGGCGAGTATGCTCGGATAGCTGTGGGCAAGCATGCAGGTGAGTATACTCGGATAGCTGTGGGCAAGCATGCAGGCGAGTATACTCGGATAGCTGTGGGCAAGCATGCAGGCGAGTATGCTCGGAAAGCTGTGGGCAAGCATGCAGGCGAGTATACTCGGATAACTGTGGGCAAGCATGCAGGCGAGTATGGTCGGATGGCTGTGGGCAACCATGCAGGAGAGTATGCTCGGATGGCCATGCAGGCGAGTATGCCCGGATGGCTGTGGGCAAGCATGCAGGCGAGTATGCTCGGATGGCTGTGGGCAACCATGCAGGAGAGTATGCTCGGACGTGTGGCCTCAGGTTCGCTTGGAATTTGGCATAATCATGACAACACATTAGCATGCGGGCTGGACATGAATCAGGAGCCGCACACACTTAGAGACGGAAACATGATATAGTTCCTAATAATACCACCCGCAATCCTCACCAGGCAATGATGGCTGCTCTACTCTCTTCCCTGCATGGGGCATACAGAGAGTAGACCACACGCTATTACGCTGGATCCGATTTCCAGAAGAATACGCAGAAGCGGGCTGAAATTCCACGGGTTGACATTCGTTTCCCCTAATCCACCAGTGCTGGACTAGTAAACCTGTCCTCGGTTACTCGCATACAAACCTACAGATGCAATTCTCCTCTGAATTAAATTGAGCTCTTCGGGTTTCGCTCCACTAACATTACCTAGCTTTATAAAACAGAGCCCACAAAATTCAGTTCATGCAAAATTGTCGAATAATGTCAGCAAACCGTTGCAATGTGTCACAGGGGTTTCGTTGTTCATGGGTCACACTGGCAAGCGCTGAAAGATGACATTCGCTCAGAACCAAGGGTTTGGGGCTAAGCACTACCCATTAAATGGTTTAATCCTCAGCTAAATAGCAGGGAAGCGTCTCCACTGGGCCCACAAGTGTGGCCTTCGTTGTACACACACATCTGCACGTGCCTCATTGCTTTATTCTGCACGAAAAAAGCCTTGCTGTCAAAACCGAACGGAGTGATGGCCCTTTACAGGCCACTAGTGCTGTGTGGCTTCTGGAGGAGTGCTGAGCAGTTGTCGCATTGGATTATACATTGTGTGTGCCCGGGGCTGCCCTTCCAGCCAGTGCGCACATTATTTCCATTTATTCCGGTCTATGCTTTTCTGCAGTTTATAACTGATGACCCCAACGATGCTACCTTTCATGGGCGATCATCAAGTAATTCTCACATCCTGCTGTTGCCCATTAATGAATAAACACATGACCAAGAAAAGTCATGAGCGTGTATTAAAGGCAGGTGCTTTTCCCACCCTTTTTTAGTTAAGCACCACCTAAAAACCGAAACCACTGCAACAGAATCCAGCTAGGGAGAATTGCCCTATGGGGAGAGACACACAGCTTCTAGGTGTTATTTGGTTATTTACTCACCCGCTGACTGCCCATTGATTGATTGATTGATAGATATTTTATTTCTATCGCGCTCATACACAAGTGTTTCAGAGCGCCCATCGCCATTACCCTCCACTTCTGGCCCTTCCCCGCCCAAAACACATCCTCCTGGGATCTTGTTCAGCTACTTTTATCAAGCCTTACCATCAAACGTTATGCTCGAAGAGCCTTCCAGTGTTTTTTTCAAATCAGTCTTCTGACTTTTAATGGCTTAATTGGTGCTGTAAACGCACCCCTGGTGTAAGTCTTAACCCGGGCTGCCTTCAGCCACTCCATTTATAAGCACTATGCATGTCCTTCACTCAAGTCCTGTTTAAAACAAGCTTTGACAAAGCCAACCGTTCTGACTTGTGTATAAGTATTAGGCCTTTGCCAAGCACTGATATTAGATGCACGGCCACTTGCACCATTTTATAGTTGCTACCATCAATGACCGGTTAATACTACTATGACAGTGCCTGGCAAATGCTTTCCCCATGCCGACACAAAAGCCAACACAGTGGACTTTGCCAATGCTTGTTGGGAGGTGTGATGCAGGCCGCTGTCCCATAGGAAGGGTTAACTGACATACAGCATTATTTATGTATCAGATTACAATATCTGTGGCATATTGGAGCTACAAGAGAATCCAGGAAATGGCCCTTTCCCAGAACCAGGGGAATAGTGAGTTATCCCTCAATAGGGAGTGAGGTGTTTGGTAGTGTTCTTGAAGATCTTTAATGAAAACCTTCAGAAACATGAATATTGTAACTCAGATTGCCAAGCACATTGATCTAAACAGGACCCATTGCATTGAAAGCTTCAGTAGGGTTCTGGTGTTAGTGGTATCCCGAAGAACATATTGTGTTTACATCTTTCATCTTTCATCTTTTTCTAAAGTCACCATCGTGGTGAGTAGTGCAAGGGGCATTAGAAGGGTAAGATACCTTTTCTCCTGCAGACCTGAAAGCAGGCTCATTGCATGCTGCATTCAGGATCACCTGAGCCTAGGGGGGGCCGTCACTGATCCCACATATGTAATGAAATAACTCGCCTGCATCCCAGTCGAAAGCAGGGTGCACAGAGAGAAGGCAGAGGGAGGGTGCATGGGAAAGGTGAGCACATTTAGGCCTCCCTCTATTGGCTTTAAGTGATGATACAGGGTAGTTCGGGGGTGATGAATACAGCAACCTCAATCCCGCCCTATTCCTGCCTTTCACAGCTACGGTCCATGTCTGAAGTTGCCTAGTCCCAGTGCCAGCCTTAGGGCAGGGCCACATGGGCGACCGCCAGGCAAGTGCCCTATTGAAATTAAATACGCCCCGCTGTCAGGAGAGGGTGCATTTAATAACAATAGGGCGCTGCCTATTGAAAAATGTTTGTTTTGTTGCCCTGCTTAGCCCCACAAGAACTATTATGCCTGTTTTCTTACTGCTCCCATGCAGTATCTTAATTAGGCAAAGGATACCACTCATCAACATTTGTAATGAATGGCGGATGGCACCTAATGCACTCTTTGCAGCAACCGAAACCCAGCGCCACAGCGAGCAGCCAACTACATTTATTCCTTTTTTCTCCACTGTGAAAAGGCCTACCGGAAAAACAACTGCACCTCTCCCCTCACTCAACAGTGCGGCGCAAGACGCAAACCACACTGCCCATGTGCAAGGATCTGGCCATGCCAGATACGGTCCGGTTTCTACTGTCCTGCCGAGTAGGCACTCAATGACATAAGAAGGTGCGAGTGCAGAGTGATGCACCATAAACGCTCATCTATGCACGTATGTGCTTGATGCAGCAACATAATAATAATACCAGTTGTACAAATGATCATATTACATCTCAAAGTGCATTGTGTGTGAACTACTCTTTCTAAAACAAATCTAGGGGTACGGTGTGGATTAACTTGAGCACGGACACCCTGGGTAGGCTTATTTCCAGCTCCCCAGGCTGCAGAATCTCCTCAAATGTATGCCCCCCCACATGAAATGCCAAGAGTCCTTCGTGGCTGGCTAGCAGTGGCTTTCGAAGAAATCACTGACCTGAACATCTGCCTCCTCTCTACAGAAACTGGGCCACAATTATAATGCCCCTATAAGGTTATGAAAAAGTCAGTGCTGTTAAGCAGTGATTATCCAAGATGCCCATCCAGCGAACAGATGCGTGGTCGGAGGGTGGGGAGGTGGCTCATCTAGAACCGGGGACTGCAATCCAGATTTGGACTACAGCTCGCATAGCCCTCCACCACTGACGACTTATTAGGGCTGATGGGAGTTGTAGTGCAAATCATCTGGAGAGCCAAGGGTTGCAGACCTCCGATCTAGAAGGCGTGGAAGACCTGCTCCCAGTGAAGCCATGGAACTGGAGAGTAGGCGATGGGGTTAAAAATGGAAAACAAATCTACAGATTGGAGAAGTTACTGTACAGGAAGCAGTAGAAAAACAACTATATATCTTGTTCAATGGCCCAAACCTAATATTTATTATTCAATTTATGTATTTATCCTTGTTCTTTGTAGTTGTATTGGATTTTTGGTTCGGTTTTAATAAGAGCACTGTTGGGCACACAATTACTTACTGCATATGTCTAATGTGACCCAGGACTGGAAAAATAGGGATAGTAGTGAAGGGGAAAGGGGCCTGCACCCCCCCCCCACCCGCTAAAATGTAAAAAAAATAAAGAATTCGAAATTACATTTCGAGGTAATTACTTCGGAGTCATTTCTGTTGTGGAAATGACATGGAACCATATACAACACCGTGATTGTGAGGATCCATGAACCTTACAGCAAAACAAACTACCCACACGCACATCAATAGGTCTTGCTATTGCATGGGCATCCCTTTACAAAATGCATCATAACCCTCTCTCCCACAATGCCTCACAGCATCAATACATTAGGCTACTTCACTCAATCCTAAATTAATAAGTGTTACATTTGACTGCCAACAATTATTTGGCTTGATGATCCTCCTTAAAGATGAGTTGTGGACAATGCACTGGACCTAAGGTGGTTAAATAATGACATTTAGACTGAGACAGGATAGAGAAACCATTAACACTGAAGACCTTTCATCAAAGGGATTATGTCTGATACATGGATTTGAGACACAATAACTTTACTCAAAAGTACTTTAAAGTTCTTCATAGAGAAAAGTACATGCTTAGGGCTGAGCAATCAGATTTTCATTTGAGCTAGGAAATATGCCATCCCAGCATTAGCCTCACCTAAGGCGAGAAGTGTGAACATATGTATGTTTCCCAGATTGCCTCAATAATACACCAACTCCCAGGGACGGTTCAATTTACTTTTTTTAATGTATTGTTTTGTTCAGCAGTGTGCCTCATGGCCGCCCCCCCCCTCTCTATCCTAAGGAAGAGATGATCACACCTTAACCCAGGCGTCCCTCGACTCCAGGCTGGTACCAATGAAGATCAGTCCAAAGAGCTGGTGATGGCCTAAACGATAAAGCCTTTTCTATCCCAACTTCCTCAGGGAACAAACTATGGGTTCCTATCCAATGAGTCTTTCCCCAGGGAATGATTTATGCCTTCCAAACAACCTGGGATTTTACCCTCACTGTTCCTTCCACGCCCCAATGTCGCTCTTCCTGATGCCATCTACTACTCGTCCTCTTCTCCTTCTACTGTCTTCCCTCTTACTCCTCCAACCACCTCCCCTCACTCTCACTCACACTTTCTACTGTGCCTCCAATGGTCCCTTTCTCTCTCTCTCTCTCTCTCTCTCTCTCTCTCTCTCTCTCTCTCTCTCTCTCTCCTGCCTCCAAATTTCCGTCCACTAAGGTCTACCTCCACCCTCCGATCTTGCTCCATGCTACTACTCTCCCCTCTCCTTGGTACTACTCTCTCCTCTTCACAGCCCTACTCACCCCTCTCCATACTACTCACTCCTCTACCCACTATTGCTCTCTGCCCACTTTTCTCTCACATTCACTCCCCTTTCACTTCCCCATGCATCCTCTCATTGAGTTCCCACTTCCTCTCACCAACCAATACCTCACTTAGCACACTGACTGTATAAAACTCCCGTGAACCATTCTTCCTCCATGTGGTTTGTAGCGACTGGCCTTACCTGAGATTTGATAGAGGATTTTCTCTGGAAGAGGTAAGGTTGATCCTCTCTGAAAGCCAGGGCAGCCCGAATGAAAACGGGGCGTCCGGCATGACAGGAAGACCAGACCCAAGGAAAAACTCTTGTGGAGGAAAAAAACCTCAAGAAGGTCAGAGATGTTGATGGAGGCGTAGTGTAGATCAGCTTACAGCAGTATCGGTAGCCGTACTGGACGAGGCAACAGGAATCAAAGAAAGGATTAAAGGTGAAAGGCAGGAATCAAGAGCAAGGACCAGTGGAGTAGAACAGAAGGAGAAACAGCATAGGGCAAAAAGAAAGTTGACACATAGTGGCCATATTGGGGTTGGCACAGTAAGATCCAGGATGTTAGGTTCCTGGCTGGCAGATGCGCTTCCATCATTGCCAGATAGACCAGGGATTAGTACAGAGTCTAACACTGGCCACTTGGTCCACATCTGACCTCACCTGAGCAACCCACAACTTCTGTCTCCCAGCTCTCTACTCTTTCGGGAGGATAGCTCGGGGGCAACATGCTCGCCTTGGAAGCAAGACGACACAGATTCGTGTGAGGGCCTTGTTGGCCTGTCAGTTCACTCCTTTGATTGGGGAGCCATTCTACGGCTCTCTCCCAGGTAAAGTGCAATGTCGTTTGAGTGCCAGTTGTTGAGGGGGCTGGTCAGCCAGTCAGTTTGCTTGGTTGACTGCAGAGCCGCACTGTGGCTCTCTCCTAGATAAGCACAATGTCCACAGAGAGCTCAGTGTGTGTGTGCGGGCCTCTGAAACCTTTGGTTTGTACGGCGATTCTCCTACGCTGAGCTGCTGATTGATGTTTCCCAGGTCCCACAGAGTCTACTCCAAAAACATCAAGTTGACGTTTTCAGGTTCTCGGTTACTCGGGGAAACTTTGGCTCAGTTGGTAAATGTGTTTCTCCTCGCAGGGGATGCTGGACAATGTATAGTTTCTCTGAACCAATACACCAACTTGGCTAGCATCATGCGAGAAAGGGATTATATGATTGTCAGTGGTACTGTAGGCAAGCAAGCTAACTCCATTAAACCATCCAACTGCAAAGGTGACATCTGTCCTGCCCATTTTATCAAAGAATGAGCATCTACTCTTGCCCCCTTTCTCACCGCATTTGTCAACACCTCCTTCGCCACTGGGCATGTTCCAGCTAGCCTCACGGAAGCCTGGTTTCACCCCTCCTTATGAAAACCTCACTTGACCCAACCAACCCAGGGAACTACAGACCCATCACCACAGTTCATTTTCTTCTAAAAATCTTGGACAAAGCAGCTCATCTTTAAGTACAAAAATTCCTAGACGCCAACAAACTTCTCACTCTGCGCCAGTCCAGCTTCCGCCCAGGTCACAGAACAGAAACAGCCTTATTAGACCTCAAGAACCAAATGGATGACATTAGGGACAAGGGCAAACCAGCCACACCCCAACTTCATCAAATGCGGTGTTCCACAGGGTTCCTGCATTTCCCCCACCTTGTGGGACGACATGCAGGTACTCATCCCACTCTCAGGAGACTATGAATCCGACACCAAAACACTCAACTCAATCTACGCCACCAACCAAGCATGGATAGCAGAAAAATGGCTTTGTCTAAACGGGGACAAAACCGAACTTCTCCTAATTGGGTCCCCTGAAACCCTAAGGAAACTCAATGACAAATACAACGCCTTCACCATCGACAATGTCCAAATCTCTGTCTCCCAAGCCGTCAAAACAATTGGCGTCCACCTGGACTCTTACCTACGCCATAGCGTCGGCAGTGGCCTACCACTCCAAATTACTCACCGCTGCCAGACCTTTCCTCTCTCAGCAAAACAGCATAGCCAGAGCCATAATTTGATCCCGCATTGATTATTTTAACACCCTCCTGGTCGGCACTTCCACCGAAAACATTGAAAAACTTCAGGTTGTCTAAAACAATGCGCTCAGGACAGCCATCGGCATCCCCATAAGAGATCACATAACAGATGCCAGGAAACAAGCACACTGGCTCCCCATCAAAGAAAGGGTCATCTTCAAGACCCTTGCGCTCACTCACAAATGCCTGCACGACACAGCCCCCTTATATCTCTCCAAAATAATCTCTATACCTCCCACTGCCAAACCCACCAGAACCCCCTAAACCAAACGTATTACAGTACGCAAAGTTCTGAGAACAAGTTCACAATCCTTGCGGCCTCCTACTGGAACGCGCTACCACCGCACCTCAGAGGAATAACCTTGCACCTAGCCTTCCACAAAGCAATCAAGACCATGCTTTTCATTTGAACCTACCTTCACCCTAGATCGGGTACACATTGCCTTTAATAACTCATGTAACTAAAAGAAAATATTGTACTGTATGCACCTGTATATTGCGCAATATGCACCTTCACCCTAGATTATTGGGTACACATTGTTTGTAATAACTCATGCAACCAAAGAAAATATTGTACTGTATGCACCGCTCTACTACGATTTGTGTAACCAGTAGCATCCTCTGTACGATGTTAAAACATTTCACTTGACCAGCGCCTCGATGCCTCTGGGCTGCTAGCGTGCTATATACATTTAAATAAATAAACTGCAGGAAGGGACATGGATTGGGACCCTCTCAACTGGCACCTTCCCCCTCTGGGATAAGAGTGTCTCTGGTTTCCACCCTGGTAGGCATCCCACTCTGGCTGAGAAGGGTCCCCATTCCTTCTTGACAAGGTCAGCTTACTGACCTAGTCACACATGCTTGGTGTCATATTGCTTTTTAAGGCCAACAGGGCTCCAAATCATGTATCCCACACAGACGCAATCTGTATTCCAGACACAATCTTCTAAAAAGCCCCACTGGTTCCCTGATGGCCAATGTAATTTGCATCACTGCCCCCTAGATATTGCAACAAGGCCTTGTACCTAGGTGAGTTGTTCCTAAGGACACCACCAGAACTCTGGCCCCTCTGAAATTGCTAACTCGGAACTCACCTCCGGATCTAATCCCAAAAAATGTTTACATGGTACCCACTGGTACAATCTCTCTTTGCCTTCCACTACTCCCATTGCAGTGTTACACCACTCTCATTCAAGACACGTCACTGCACAATGTCAACTGCAAGAGATATCAGCCCACACCAGGGTGTCCCAGGACATCTTCCTTACACCAAGGGCACCACTACCGAGACAGTGCACAATTGTCACCACTACCAATAAGTTGTCATGCACACACGGATGGATGCTTAAAGTTGCCCACAGGACCTGACTCTAACCTCCCCCACACTAACATTCTGAATGTCTACATTCAAGCACTATACCATATGAATAATCATCCTGTTATGGAGATTATTTCTTTTTGCAACTTTCCCTCCATTGACAGCATCTAACCAGGCGTATCATTGATCAAGCAGGTTAAATTAGGTTCGGATGAAGCTTTTGAACTGAAGCTCATGCAGCGTTCGAAGGGTGCGGGCTGAAGGGCACCAGGGTCAGTTCAGCGTTCCAGCTTGAGCCAGCGAAGATGCTGGTGGTTCGAGGCACTGTTGAAAACATGATGGGTCAAAGAAATCCGCAGCAGCAAACTCCTTGTTCGAGCCGGGGCAATCAACGAGCACAGCTGGCATGGCACAAAAGCAAACTGGGTTGAGGAGCAGCAAAAGCGGGTCCAAGAGATGAAAAAGATAAGACTGCGGGACCTCTAGGTTTTGAACACAGTCGATTATTCAATGCAGTTCAATGTGGTATAAAAGCAGGAGACCAGCTGATTTGTTTCTTCAGTTGCTGTGACCCAAAAAAAAGGCTTTGAAGATATGAGTCCTTTCTTTCATTCTCCCAACACAGGGGAGGCTGGCTGACACCTGCAGGGGGGTTGTGGACTTTGGAAAGATACTCGCCCAAAAAAGCTCAAAATGAATACTTCTTTAAGTACTGCATGGTCCAAAGGTGAATCCAAGATGTGATGGGAGACGCCATCTTTTATAGGCAAAGGGCCACACAGGATTGGAGGAAATGAAGCCTGCTTTAAGGGACCCAATTGTGACAAGTGGTCTTCGCAGAGAAAAGCAAGATGGTGGAATCCCCAGTCAGCAAAGCTCCACTTGCGGACACCGTCCGTGCTCTTCCCTCAGCCTTCCGATAACTCTGCTGCACGGCTTGCTTTGTTGCCGTGGGATTCTGAGGGGCTGCAATGTTCATACGCTCTGCCACAGGTCAGGGGGCGTCTCCACTCGACCCCGCTCCCTGTGGGCACAGTATCCGTGTCCCTCGGCAAGTCCTCTGCTGTCATCACTGACCACACATCAGTTACGGAGCTCAGCGGGTTCACTAGACTGTCTGACGTGCTGCTGATGGACTCCTGGATCACTGTACCTGCAAAGCTTTGGTGTCTTGCCTCAGGTCGGCTGTTCCTCCTAGCAAGCGGGTTCTCTCTGGTGACGTCTCTCGTGTTACCGCTTCGTTTCCCCACCTCCTTCAATGACCACGGCTCAGTTGACCACTTCATAGTTCGTTCGCTAATATCCCTTCAGTTTCTCTGTCTCGTCCCTGTTATTCTACTTCCACAATTTCTTCTACTCCAGCCACTACTACTACTTCCCAGATCTCATCCTTCTGTATTTATTCTTAAATTGCTTTTAGTTAACCAGCAAAGACTAGAACGTTGGTTAGAGTTCTCATGTCTTCTTCTTTCATCCTCATGGGGCCTCCTCGTCTGTGTTCCTCACATAGAAAGCTGGTTCTACTTTACATATGTATATTAGTTTGTGTGGTATTGGAGTAGTCCTAATAGGGGAAGTTGTGGGAACTTGTTTGCAATGCCCTGTTTTGGCCTTAAAGGAAGGGTTCCCTCTCGGAAAGGGATGACATTATCTAATTCGTCACATCGCCTTGACATTCTGGACTTTCCACATTATCTTATTTCCTGTATTAATGTCTAGATCATCAATGATCATATGGAGATTCATTTACCACTCCATATTTAGGTGTTGCGCAAGGGCTGCGTAATCACTATATTCGTTAAATACAGTTTTAAAACAAAGCGCAGGCAACATTTTGAATACTAACAAAGAAATTGTTCAGTGTGGCCTTTTTGTGTCCTGATCGCCAGGTGTATTCTCCTAGGTTATCACCCCTAATTCTACCATTCAACATAATGAATCCCCAATCCTTCATAAAGTGCAACCATTGCCTGCCTGCGCGCTCATTTGGGTACTCTGCATCATAGTGCTTTTAGTCCTAGGGTTCGCTGTCTCGTCAGTAATCTGATCATCTATGCAATGTGCATTACAGTCTCCCTCTATTATGACGAACGTGTCCCTATTCACCATTTGCCAATCCACTATATCACATCACCCAGGGTTACCTGTATACCCTTTGTTAGCATGCCCACAGGAGGATCATAGACAGTTATCACTAACATCTCTTCACTTTCGACGTTTCTTATATGTTTGATCCCTGCTGCCGGTATGTTAGCTTGATTGTCAGGTACTCGCAGTCATATTGTTTGACGTTCCAATCATTAATTCCCCTACAGGGTGGCCTACCAAACCTTTTTTGGCAAAAGCTTTTGTAGGATTTTGTAGCCATCTATGTAAAAGGGGGATGTCAACGAGCACTCTTCAAGGATAAAAAGATCACATACATTGTGTCCCCCTTGACTGCTGGTGTATTGGCGATGGCCACATGTGTTACACGTTAGTATTTTCAGGGTTCAGGGTCTACTCAAGGGTTTTACCGGTAGGAATACAGCAAGTCAGTTCCATTCTTGCATTTCCTTACTGTGCTTACCCATTTCATTCTCTCAGACAAACGACCTTCCCAATGTAGTGGTGGTGATCTTTAAGCCACCTTCCACTGCCAGGGCCCAAGTCCTAGTCACAGTGATATTTTTACATGTGTCCAGTTCCTTTCCCACTTTCTAAAAGTTATTCAAGTGGACTCTTGCGAGATCCACTGTCTCGCTTGCCGTAGGTAGGTGTGGACTGGCCTATTGGAAACTCTGGAGATTGCCCGGTAGGCCTCTGCACCCTGGGCCTATTTTGTGTGATAGCCTATTTTATTTCCAAAGTTTCTCGTAGGAAAATGGTTGGGCTTGCTGAAAATGTATAATATAGGGCCAGTTAAAAAAAAATGTCCAGGGCCTCTTTTGGTTCCCAGTCCATCCCTGGGCGTAGCAGCACACCCTTGTGGTCGGTGCAGTCGTATTTTCAATGAACTCCATGTAGTCAATGTCGCTGGAAAGCAATACACGAAGCAGCGGTATCAAGTTGAACAGTTGTAGGATTTGTGAGCGATTTAACAATGTTTCATTTCTAGATGAAGTAGTTTACTTATTGTAAACGTAGATCGCTCTAATACAGTTGTTTCCTTTTGTTTGAAAACAACCTGTTTACCTACATCATTTTGCGTCATGCGTCACCTCATTTTGGCAGAATGACCGATTACCAACCTAGGAGTTACCGCTTCTGGCGTACAGCATCTATCTACTAATGTCATTAGGCCCTCTTCTCATATTGAGTGAGTAGATTTGGTATCATTTGAACCTGCATTGGCGAATACTCCATCCTGCGCTCTTAATATCCAGCTAGTAAGTACCCTGTTTTTCTTACCCTCTTTTAAAGTCGACTGTTTTCTTTTATTCTTGCTTTTTTATCTGCATAGGCTTTCCATCCTCTTCAGTTACTTTAGAAGTAGTTACAATATAGTTTTTCTTTGCCCCACTTTTAGATTAAGATGTTAATCCTCTTTTGTCAATGTCTCTCTTTTCGTGTCATAAGGCTACCACGAGAGTCATCCAAAACGGCAAGGTTACCACTTTATTACATGTTGGGGGTTGGGGGGGGGGGCGGATGGAGATTCAGTATCCGCCACGTTAGGGTCTTCATCAAGCTCCACGATTATCACATCCCCTACTTTCGTTTCTTTGGGGAAGCTAGATATGGGTCCATGAGCCTTGGCCTCTTTCAATATATGCTGTTTTTGGATTCTTAGTAATGTCGCTCCTTGTGTGCAAATGTCACCATGGATCTTGCTGCACAATTTTAGTAGGATTTGAATGGCAAACTGTAGTGTCCCCATGGACGAGAACAGTGAAGTTGCACTACCTACACTCTCACAGACTATCATTCCTAGTTCTTTCTGCAAATAGCTCCGGGGCTACAGACAAACAGTTGCTTGGTTTTATAGTTTGCCCAGCAGATTCCGTGCCCGGCTGGTTTATTCCTTCCACAGTCTTTTCCGTTCTTGGGTTGTTTGCAATTTCTGTTTGCAGTGAATAGCAGAGGTTTAAGAGTGAATTATTGTCGATAACGATGCATTTCGATCTGTTAGACTCGTCAAGTTGTGCGTCCTGATGGGTGTTGTTGTTCGCGGGACATTTACTCTCTGGCCCAAAGAAATTAATAATTTTTCCTTTGGGATTCCTTTGCAGCGGTGCCGGCATGTTATCTGTAACTATGCCCTTGCTTGCATTGATCTCCTAGTTAATCTCCTGCGCAATCTGCCGCGATAGTCCTTTTGTTTGGGAGTACATTGTAAGACCTTTTCCTATTTGTCTGCCTGCTCAGGATTCTTTTGCTTTTTTATAAAGAATTTGAAGCCTTTCACAGATGGAGTTAAGAGGAGTAAGTCATTAATTTGAAACTTCATTTTCTGCAGCGGCTCCTGGGCAGGCAACTTGTTCCCTTTCGCTCGTGGCTCTCCTCTCTGGATCGCCGGGTCTGCGGTGCCGCCGGCTGTCTGATTGCCTTACGCTTTAGACCGCTTTTGCGGTATGCAATGACAGCGTCTAGGATCAGAAAAAGCTGGCCCACCTGCCCTTGATCACAGCAGACCACACTTGCGCACACTTCCGTTCTGCGCAGCAGAGCAGTTTTTGTGTAGTCAGCGCATTGCAGCAGCAAACAGTTCCTCCAGCAACTGACTCTCCAGTACCTCCGATGTTTCCCCCCAGCAGACCACACTTGCTCACACCAATGTTCATAATGCTAATGTCATTACTCGTACATCCTAGAGTTCAGTGTTAACACATGCCTATATCTATGTTAAAGTGCTTCTTACCTGTGCTTGCGGGCTTCAGTATAGAGCTTAATACAATGATAGTGCTATATCTATAGTTCGGTTCAAAAGTAGCTGCTATTAAATTTGCAGTGGGTTATTTAAAACGGGATACATTCACCCGATTCAGCATTTAGCCTTCAATCACTGCTGCAGTCCTTACAGTGGTCACTCTCCAAAATAGAGTGTAATCCAAAAGGACTGGAGGCCGAACCACGCGTTGGGGAAATCCTCTGTTCTCGATGGCTGCGTGTGCGCTGGTATTGTTAAATAGCGGAAACAATGATCCCTTGTTACTACTATGGTCTATACATTAACCCCATAAGGGTCTTGCGAGAGTTGCTAACACTAACCTCAAACTATGAAGAAATGCACTCTCACAGTATCCAGCCTTGGGTTCCCGGTCGTTGCTTTGTGTGACTGGAACTAGTTGAAACTGGGATTGGGACTGTCTGGTCCCAATCCACATTTCTCCCAGGGTATGTTTGTTGGGAAGATGTGAGCCAGCTGGCTGTCCATGATTTGGCAGTTCAAATGGTGCAGATCCTTCTCATTGGTGGGCTTGGGCAGCCCCATGCACGGTTTTTGCATAAGAATTGAAAGTCTGGAGCCATTCGGGAGGTTGTCCACTGCAACCAAGATTCTGAAGGGAGACAATATCAGAGAGAGGAGTTAAAGGACAGCTACTAAAGGGAACCATCAATGACAAAGCCAGCCAGCAAGGATCCCCAGGATCGTATTCAGAGACCAGGGAAGACCGTCATCCGTTCCCTAGGCTGGTTGGCTTTATCAGTCTTGTATCCTGTACGGCTTTCCTGCCATCAGACTTCGGAAGGATCCATGGAGCACCCCTGGGGGCTGTCCACCGATTGAAGAAGGATCAATGTTGTACCGGACACCGTCTCGGCCAGAAGCCTGCCACTTGGTACATCCTCATCACCGGCAGCAGCTGCTGTATACTCTGGAGAGGGGCATTCTTGGGGCGTGTATTTCGCCACTGCCAAGATCCAAGACTGCCTGACCCTGACTAGAGTTACTTCACCAACTCACTGAGCCTGCAGTCTCTTAGGGGTCATCCTTTGTCGTGGAGTGACATGGTCATTGTCATTGTCCAAGATTATCTGTCCAGTCCAGCTGCTAAATCTCTGCAACCGGGTTTGCTTCATGAAACTGGAACCACCACAAGTCAGTTCCAAACCTGACACAGATTTCAGCAGCTGCACCTACGATCCCTGGACCACCTGCCACTGGTAATTCCTAGGTAGCTGAATGTGGTAGTTCTGTGGATGAGAGTTTAGGGGCCTAGAGCATTAAGCAATCTTATTGTCCCCCTTGCACCATAGAGATTAAATTGTCATATATGCCAATTTCCAACTACCCTCATCTGACAGTGGTGACCTGGTCAGGAATTCATTCATGGGGCCAACTCAAGTTTGTAGGAGTTAGGAGTTGACACCCTTTTCTTTGAGAAACAAATGTTCCATGAAAGTTTTCTTTTAAATTGTAAAGAGCGTACCAGTTTGCTTTGGCCAAGTCTTGTTGAAGAGGGACTTTGTGGCTTTCTAAATCCCCCCAAACAGAACTTATCTGTGAACTGATTCCTTTAGACTGCTGGGACATTAATGGCCTGGTTTGGGAAGGGTGGCTTACATTTTAAGGTAACTGTCTCATGAATATAAGGCAGTTTGGTTGTTTAACCACCCTGCTCCCCCACTTTACCTAGTACAGCTTTGCATTATTGCATATTACTGCGTGCAATTGTAAAGTGTTGCGAAGTGTGAGGAGTCAGACATGAGAGACGAACTTTGGGGCTCCAAGGGTCAACATACACGGGGGCAACGAGGAAAACAGCAGTGCCGCAGGTCAGAGGACACAGGCGGCAGGTGTCACAGGAATGAAGGCGGAAACCAAGGGAAGTGTGGCAGGGGCAACTACAGCGGGTGCCGCAGCAATGGAAACCAGGGGAAGTGCGGCGGCAACCTCACCAAACACAGCCAGGGGAAGTGCAGTGCTGGGAACCACACCAGACACAGCGGGGGAACACGGCAGCAACCGCCACCCACAGTTCAACTGCATCAAGCACTACAATGAATGCGTTGCAGAAAACTGTGACTACCGCTTTAGGAAATAACACACGGACGGGGGAAACAGCCCCCACTGCAGATAATCATTTCTCCCCACCACACATAGGAAGATATAATAGTGGGCAGGGGCCAGTTAACAATAATGGAGGATGTACTTTCCGGGGAAGCTAGAATGCCATAGAAGCATGGCACAGCCATGAAGGACATGAGAGGTGGAAGGCGGCCATTGCCTGGTGCAGGGCTTCCTCAGAAAAGAGAGGATTGGTGAGTTTTGGAAAGAAGGACATGGATTGGCTGAACAGGGCAGGTGGGACTATAAAAAGGGAAGGCTCTCCTATTACATTGTTGCACTTCTTAACTTACAGGATGAGATGTGGGCAGAAGGGAATCCAGAGAAGTGGCGAGCCTATCAGGAGCAGTAGGAGGAAGGTGCATACTCCCTACAGGAGGACCCTGGACCCAGAGCCACCCAGCTGAAAGGAAGAGCATGACGAAAACACATACTGATACATCTTGTGAGACTGTAATTTATTTAATAAAGAGTTGAACATTCCACCTTGACTCACGAGTCAGTTGCCTCTATCATTGTCACATGGACACTTACGTATACGTATGTCACAAGTCGCCATTTTATGAAATAAGGGGTGAGACAAATGCCCATCTTTCCCCATCCTAACAAAGGTTTCCCTGCATGACAAACTAAGGCAAAAGGAAACTGGCCTAATGTCCAAAAACATCTGACCCTCACACTAGTACACACAACAAGATAATACAGGAATCATTTGGTGATTTAACTTCACAAAATAACATATGTTCAAACCCAAAAGTTATAACCAACAGTCCTTGTGACCCGGGATGGATGCTCTTCCACCGGGAATACATTCAGGATGTTTCCAACTCAGGTTCAGTTTCAGAAAACTTCTTTTCACAATCCAGGTTTCACTCCAAGTAGAATTTAAAGTTCTTTTCATTCAATATATTCTTCACTTGGAAAAGAGACTATCTCCGTTCAAAAGGTTTTCCCCCACTTACGAACAGTTGTTAAAGTTTCAACATTCTTCTGATTGGCAAAACAAAATAACATTCTCTTCACATCTCCAGTCAGAAGTCAAGGCAACTGTTCTCTGAAGATCAATCAGTTATTATTGCGTCAAATTTCTTCTTTAGAAACAACCGCTTAGCAAGGATGGTAATGCAATAATTCAACAAACTCCGTAATGGCTTTGCCACTTTTCTGTCACAACCTTGTACCATGTTCACACAGTACTTCAAATAATAATCTTCCTGGTCCACTCATCTGCTTTGACTAACCACTGTTTGTCCTTTTCCAGGTTTACTCTCTTGCCAGGATAACAAAATAAACTCCTACTTCTACAACTTGTACTCTTTGGTAAGGCTTGTTATCACAAATAGCATACAGTTTATTTTTCCAACATGCTACACAAAAGGACAATTGTGTCGCATTGATTGGTTTGGCATAAGCAATGCAGGTTATGCTTCTCTCAACCTTGTTCCTTGTTACAAGGAGGGCTTTTCACCTGCTGAATCTGACTTTCCTTTACACAACCATTTGGCTGTTGGTAACGTGGTTTACAACTCCTTCCCTCAAGGTATCTTGATATGGGACTATTAAATGTAACTTGCTGTAATGTCACTCTCAGCTTTCTTTGGCTTTGGCATTGCAAGTTACAATGCCCCCTTATTAGATATCCCTCTTCAGGAAAGTTGTATCTCCTTTTATTATCACCCCTCTTTGGCAATGCAGACTATAATATTCCTTAATTGATTATTCCCCAGTTTGGCTTTTGCAATGCAGGTTACAATATTCGACAGTTTGACAACTCATTATAGGAAAGTTGCGCCCAGTTTGCTTAAATTCAAATGTTCGGTATGTAAAACTACTCAGCGGTCTCCCTTGGAACGTCCTGGGGTCACCTGCATCAGGCCAACTCACTGGTTTTTCCTGGCACCTCCTAACATGCTGACTCCACTTCTTCATTCGTAAGGACTTCTGCAGAGTTTGACAGCTCGCACCAACCTGCCACTGCTAGCGCTGACCGTCAACGAATCCTGCACAACCCTGAACACTCACCAGTGAGAACCATACACCGGAGCAGGTTTGTGAGGAAATGGGGTGTCAGGAAGTCCTATGTACGGGCTGGGATACTCAAAAGACAAACTTCCATGATCCCCGCGGGTGTGGAGTGCGTGTGTGAGCACAATGCGAGTGCCAATAAGACTCCTTCCCGGCCCATGCAGCATGTTGGTGATTTTGGCGTTCTGCAGGCACGGGCCCAAGGAGAGCAGGAAGGAGTGCTGGAGGGCTAAGGAGACCGGAGGGGGTGAAAGGGTCTGCAGGCGGGTAGTGGAGGATATCAGAGCTTCCTCTCCCTCACAGCATGAGAAGCGTTTGTGAGACAGCGGGTCCGCTCGTTTCAACACAGATTGTTAATTGCCTGGGGAGGTGCCATCCACCCCCCCAGGCCTCAGTTCAGTGCCTCATTGGGGGGGGGTTTCAGTAACACAGAACGGGGGAGGGAGATATGCATGAGTGCTGGGGATGAGGAACGTTGTACAGCACATGAAAGCTAATTGGTGAAAGCTGTGCAGAAAGCGTTAAACGCTATTAAGGACACACTGTGTGAGAACATTTGTCTCAAGGGCATGCTTTGTCACTGCTTGCACAAAGAGGCACTCGAGAAGGAATGCAGGCAGCGTAGTGTGTCTTTAGTGGCGAATTGTACTCGGGAAGTAACTCCTTTTGAGTAAGGCATTTAAGAGCACAAGAGGTCCTGTGTTCAGTCTGTTTTCAAGGGCTAAAATGTCATGATTCTGTTCTTTTGTATTGTGTGTGTGCTACTGCTTGTCCAGGAGTCTCCTGGAAGCTATGTGCTTATGTTAGTCGCTCATAACTAGGATATGAACGTTTGATGGTTCAAGTACTATGAGAGCATATTACTAATCAAGAAGGATTGTGCTCCGTTTAGGAGAGAGGTCAGGAGGTAAAGAAGCCCAGGAACTAGAGGGTTACTACAGGTTTTGGTCAGTGTTATATGTGCCTTTCCCTTGCAACCCCACTTCCCATCCATTACAGGAACCCTCTCCCTCTATCCGGTTATCCGGTTATCCTAAACTCCCCCCCTTCCCTATCCACAACTTCGCCCTAACCCTCTTCACCCCAATGGCTGCCTCTAGCTTACCTGGTAGCAAGAATCAGGAGCCTGTGCCAACCAAGGTGGGAGGGGTCAACTGCATTTGGCTTCCGTGGTCAGGAAGGAGTTGTGAGATACTCCAGGGGTGTGACAGGGTTGTAGGACGCAGGGAGTTTCTCTTTCCCTCGGGGTCGCAGGCCTTGATACCGTTTCCCACTGCGCGTCCTCTGCATACACCAGGGATCCCGCCCTCCAGAAGGCTCTCTGCACGGCATCCCGCAGTCAGCACAGAGGCGACTCCATTCCCTGCTTCTTCCTGCTGCTTCTGCTGCTTCCTCTGCTGTTTTTTTTTGGCCTGCACCTGAACGGCCTTTAACAGTTTAAAAGGTCCCACTAAGGTGTGGGTCATTAGGACAATTAGACCGCACATTACATTCTGGAAACTCTGGACTCCTCTTCCTCGTCTCGGCACTAGGAGCATTATGGGACTTGAAGTCCCCAATGTTCCTAGTTTTAACATAATTTAATCCACATTGTTTAGGGGATTTACATGAAGTCTGTTTAGGGGAAGATTTTAAAGGACATATGGATTTTCTCTTGGGTCTGTAACCTGAACCCCATGGAGAATCATTAGTACTAAAAGTAGTAGCACTGACACCCTGACTCTTATATACATCATCCCCATGTTTACAAAGAGGGTTCTTATACTTGGTATCTTGGGAAAGTCCGGGAGGGGAGGCCTTACTGTGAAAACATGTGATTCAATATTCAGGCACCATGGGAACCCCATCCTCAAAAGAGGACTACTGCATCTCTCCTGGCGGAATCACCACATTCCCTTGACAGCCTTCTCCTCCCAGGTGATCCTTGCTCCGAACACCACCGCCAGGGTTAGGATCAGTTAGCTACTGCCTTTCTCTGGCCACATGGGAGGAGACTTTAGGCTGGGATTCTGTGATGACTTGGCAGGATTCATCACAGAAGCCCCCCAGCTGTAGGCTAGATATTGTGTACAGGTGAAGCACATTGTATATTGTTACCTTCATGTGCTTTGGCCTAATAAAATGGTACATTTGTATACATCCGTTTGGCCCTCTATAACTTTCACCAAGCCTATAGGTTAGTTGTAATTACATACCAAACCCCTGATTTCCCAAGTCCGACCCTTGCTGCTCAGTGATGGTACCCAGAGAGAGTTTAGTTCCACCAAGTGTGAAAAGACCTTGCTTATATACCAGGGTGGTCCGCTGGGAACCACTCATCAATGCTGATTCTGGAAATAACAGAACGTAACAGCTCTACAATCAACTTGCATATCACAGCCCAGGCCAATGTACCCAACACCATGGGCACATGAGATTTCCTTCTGGACACCAATGACTCTATGCTCTCAACTAAGAACATCTAGAAACAGACCCATATGTAGAGGTCAGAGAATTCCAGTCTGCACGCATCAACACATCAGGGGCGCCACGATAGCCCCTGCCAAGCCAGCTATGGGGAGAGTCTTTCAAGGGATCCCCGAGCTGGCGTGGTGGGGCAAGGCGCGGCATGCACACTATTGTAATAAAATGCCCCCCGCTCGCGTGCTGGCGGTGGGCTTTCCATCATGAGAACGGGGTGCTTTTTATTACAAAAGAGCGCTGATACTAAAGCAGCATGGGGCAGTCTTTCAAAGGCTGTCCCATGCTGCTTTAGTATCAGCGCCCTACTGCAGTGATTAATTCCCTGCTCCCATGGCAGAGTGGGGAGTTAATCAACATTAAATATAGTGCTGTTGGCTGCTGGTTTGGCAGTGGTGCTGTATTTAGCAGAGCAACTGGGCAAGGAGACACAATTTGGCACCAACCCCCACCCCACTGTAGGGAATGGGGCGGTGGCACCTTTGCTTCCTCACCCCGGGCGCTGCCAGATGCAAGGCTGGCTCTGCCACCAAGAAGGCAGTGTGACACAGACAGTGCCTTACTGGATTGCTTAGTAGCGACGACAAAATGATTAAATACATGTATCGTTTTGTTATTCGTATGCCACGATGCAGTTTTATTGTAAAGTGTTTTGGTCCATCAATAGCAAGGCCTTCACAGTTTGCAAGATAGAGCAGAGCATGAGATTGATAATATGGAAGAGGCATGGAGTATGGAAACAAAAAGTTCAGATACTTCGTAAACATTGTTCCAGAGTGTGTGTGTGTGTGTGTACGTGTAAGAGAGGGCGAGAGAGAGTGAGTGTGCGTGCGTGCAGTGTTCCATATTTTTAAATTTGCAAAAATTGGTTTGAACAGAGAAAATGTGATGTGCTTGTAATGCGATAGGTGAGGTAGGGTTTAAAGAAAAAAACCTCTTTGATCCATTACTTGCTCCTCTATCAGCAGTTTAAAGTGCAGGACGGAATGCACAGTTTAAAGTGCATTAGGCCCAATGAGAGCAACATGATAACCCAACATCAATGATAAATTGGAAACTTACCCTTTAAAATGTAGTCCGTTAACAAAGTTGGCACTTTCTCGCTATCCTCTTTCATAGCGTGAAGAACTAAAAAGGGAAAGCAAAGGAGGTGGGTGGTTATTTTCTCAAGATAATGACATTTGTTTCACCAGACTTTTGCATAGCACCACATACACAAGGTCTCTAGCGCGTTCGAACTCCCCGTCACAACCACACATAGTGCTTGCTGCCTGGTTACTCCCTTCCTGGGTCTGGCCCGGTCTCAGCTGCACAGAGCCCCACACTAAAGGAGGACACCACTTTAAGAAGCCAGAACCATGAGTAACCCGAAATCAAATGGCTCTTTGCTCAAAGACTTTCCGAGCCGATGGTGGTATTGTCTAGACTTGTGAAATGCAATAGGCCCTGAGGAACATACCGACGTGATGGGCCCGTCTATGCAGGGTGAAAAACACAGGTGTGAGTAGACCACTTCCTGCAGCCCTTTCCAACACATGGCCATGACCATGAGAGCAGCTGAACAGGAACACGTTTAAGCAATCTAACAGATTATACGCAAAATGTCAGGTTGTGAATGAAGACTTGGCGAAGAGAGAGGACATTTTATCAGTAGTGCAATTAGTGGCAGTGTATCCGGAAATCGCACTTCCTTTGTTTTGTCCATAAGTGGCTAACCGCTTGGTGGCTGATGTTCAAAGAGCTGCCACTCTGGACACGTTCTCTAATGCGATATAGATTCGTTCAGTCCACGTGCATAGCATTCATAGCCCATTCAATTAGTCACACCTGGGAACCATAGACAGTTTATTGAAGTTTGTTTCCGAGTTTCAAATATTTTGATGACGTTTTGCCTTACTAGTCCCACAGGTCTCCATCTCAACCAAGGACACTAAAGGGCATGTACCTTTCAAGCAGCATCTGGAGAGCAACATTGCCGTTTTTGCAGATTTTCATTTAAAGCAACACTGAAGACAAAGTATTACCTCATGACCAGACTTTCTATATCCCGTTGGTATGTTCTAATAATTCATATTGCAGCTACATGCACTTCCAAGTAGATGGAGGGGTTAACCATTCAAAGAAAAGGCAGATAGCTGGTATTAACTTCATAATTCGGTATTTTGACAGACACCCTTTTGGGGAGACCATGGAGAGGGACTTTGGGGGCCACCAGCTACACGACTCAAACCCAGGAAGTGGTAAAAGGGGGATCCCCAGGCCGCCTTGGTTGTCAGACCACACATCCAATAGTCAGCCTATCAGAGAGATGTCCCCATTATATAACATCAGGAAATTGATCACGTGAAAAATGAGGTACGTTGCCCCAAAGTACAACAATCCGAGCAAAGCAGTGTAAAGAGGATGAAATCCTGAGAGAAGCAGCCATGCAAAAGGTTTGCCCACAATAAGAATACATTGAAAGTACGCCACTTGCTCTGGGCTTAATTAGCCAGTGCGCTTGCAGAGCAAAATTCCTCACCGAGCACACCTTGGGAGCGCAAGCTCTGGAGAGGAACGTTAATCGGAGCCTGGGGGAAAGTAGCTGCAGGCTAAGAAGGGAAAACAGAGAGGGTTATGCACACAGAACAAAAACGATTTTAGCAAGCGAGTGCAACTGGAAGAGGAGCGGGCTGCTACAATGTGAGGCTGCCATCCACCATGACACTCAAGCCTGACAATAAGATGATGGCTATCCTATTTGCTCCCTGTACCACAGGAACAAGAAACTGGAGTCACATTGAATCAGTAGTTGAGGCACAACTCATGAATTCACCCGAGGGAAAGGTACTCGCAAATGTAGAGGTGAACAAACTAGACAACGCCATTCACACTACCTCGAGCTGATTGGGAAACCGATGCACCAACCAGAACTCTTTGCAACAAAGCCTCTAAATACAAAATAGGCACAAACCACTAAGCTGTGTTGGCATTAGGATGGGGCTCCAGAGAGTTGGTGTGGCAGCAGTAAGAGATGCAGGAGAAGCAGATAGAGAGGAAAGGGGGTTGCCATGCTGTGACAAAGATGAGAAACAAGAGGTTGATAAGTCAAATAGGCCACACAAACATTTGCTGGCAGGAACCAAGCAGGACCCTGCTGGGGACCATGAATAAGGAGCTGGCAGGAACCAATGGACACTAAAGAGGAGTGAGATAGTAGCCTGCTGGGGCTCCAATGCTGATCATACTTGTTACAGAAAATCTTACAGAGCTGAAAGGACTCTTGCAGCTTTGAGAACCTGAGTAGGCTTCAAGCTCTGGAGGGGGACCCTTGACGGAGGGGTTATAATTAACACAACCTTAAAAGAACCCCAGTGTGATGGGAGCAGGCAGAGTGGTTCACCCTAGGGTAAGAGGGGAAATACTAAATGGCCTTCCCCTGGAAGGAGTTCAGGAAATCCACTAGGGCAAAAGGGAAATCTGAATTGTCTTGCCCCAGTAGGAACGCTCCACACAACTACAGATTCCTGAAGGGCAGCCCATCTGCCAACACCAAGAAAAGAAGTGTGCCAGAGCAATGTAAAACACATTGAGACGATGAGCATTGAAAGAGATCTTTGAGGGCTGACCACTGTGGAACTCTGTTGCATAGGACAGGGATTGGAGGTTGGACTGAGGACGTTAAAATCCTCTTAGCTTAGGCTCTTTTCATTTGCCTTGGTTTACACTCCACCACCCAGACAGCATTAAGAGGTAGATTCAGGTGTGATATTCCCCTGGGTGCTTTTGGGGTTGCTCTCCGCCTACTCTGAAGCTAGGACTCGGGTTTAGAGGAATAACCAGGTTACTCACCGTAGTGATCACCTTACTCCTAGTCCATAGTCCCCTTTCCTCCATACTTATGGGACATCTCTCCGTCCTGTGGGACGGGACCAGAGCGCTTTGTAAAAGCATCCAAATATTTCCCCCAAAAATTCTTTTTAGTCCTTCCTCTCTTTCTACGCGGGGCCTGGCACGCGTTCGTAACCCCGCCCATCTCGGCTCCGCCCCGCGCATCGCCCATCAGTCCTTTTCTATCGCCAGGTTAGATGGCTTTTAGCAATAACAGAGGAACCTTACTAGAGGGGACGGCGGGCGTATGGAGGAAAGGGGACTATGGACTAGGAGTATGGAGGTCACTACGGCGAGTAACCTGGTTATACTCCTACGTCCCGTCCCCTTTCCTCCATACTTATGGGAGATTCCCAAGCACTCCTTACAGGAACTATGGATGGATGGAAAAAACGCCTTCCTGAAACAGGTTCTTCAGCACAGCCTGACCAAACTGGGCATCAGCTCTTGAACTCAGGTCTAGGCAATAATGTTTACAAAAAGCTGATGGGGAGGCCCAAGTAGCCGCCTTTGCAATGGTCTCACAGGGGACATATTTCTGAAAGGCAACTGCGGCTGCTTTGCCCCGCACCAGGTGTGCGTGAATACCTTTAGGAGGCTTCAGCCCTTGAAATGCGTAAGACTCCGTGATGCAGGCCGCGATCCATCCGGAGATGGTCGCCTTAGAGGCCTGCTTACCTTGTGGATTACCGAAGGTGACGAACAGTTGAGAAGAGCTCCTAAGTTCGGAAGTTCTGTCAAGATTGAGCCCTTCTGACATCCAGACAGTGTAGAACCCTTTCCACCTCTGAAGTGGGGTTCGGGAAAAAACCGGCAAGGAAATAAACTGGTTTAGGTGGAACTCGGAAACCACCTTCGGCAAGAAAGCAGGGTTTGTCCGTAGGACCACCTTATCCTTGTGAAAAGCCAAGAAGGGATGTTCCACCGACAAAGCTTGGAGTTCACTCACGCGCCTTGCCGAAGTGACGGCCACCAAAAAGGACACCTTCCATGAGAGGTGCTTGAGGTCCACCGTGGCCATCGGTTCAAAAGGCTTATGATACAACGCCGTCAGGACCACATTTAGATCCCACACCGGGTGCGGACTGCGAATCTGAGGATAAAGGCTCTTCAAGCCTGTAAAATGTCTCTTAACCACTGGATTAGACAGAGAGTAAGAGCATTGATCCGTAGATAGGTAGGCGGAAAATCGCAGAAAGGTAAGTTCTACATGACAGAACGTGAACTCCTGACTCTGCTAGGTGGTATACAAAAGACAGTACTGTGTCAATTGTAGTCCGCCTAGGGTCCATCTGCTTGTCTAAACATCAATGAAAGAACCTAAGCCATTTGCTTTTGTATTGGGACCTAGTCGAAGGTTTTCTGGCTGCCTGGATAATGCGCCTGTTATCCGCTGACAGGCCAAGATGTTCTAAAGACCTGAACTCAGGCACCACGCCGCCAAGCTGAGCAATTGTGGGGAGGGATGCCACAGTCGTTGCTCCCCCTGGTGAAGAAGATCAGGTTACCGGTGACCCCCGATCGGCAGATACACTGACAGGTGTTGAAGTTCTGAGAACCAAAACCTGGCCGGCCACCTCAGGGCTACGAGTAGGAGAGAACAGTTCACCGAGTTCCTCAATTTGCCAATCGTCCGATGAACTAGAGGCAGAGGCAGGAAGGCATAAACCCTCATGTTGTGTCAAAGAATCTCGAGAGCATCACCCAGAGAGGAGGTTACCCGTCAGTTTCTGGAGGCATACAGAGGAAGCTTCTTGTTTGCCGCCGTAGCGAAGAGGTCCACTGCCGGAGTGCCCAGCGCAGGAAAATCCATGAGAGGACCTCTGCCTTCAGTTCCCGACTGAGGGCATCTACCGTGACATTAAGCTGGCCCGGAATGTGTACTGCAAGTAGCACAACACCATGCTGAACCGCCCACTTCCAAATCTGGATCAACAGTTCCACGAGCGGGGGAGACTTGGTGCCCCCTTGCTTGTTGATGTAAAACATTGACACTGCACTGTCCGTACGAATCCGGACCACCTTGTTGGCTATGATCGGTCTGAACGTCTTGAGCACTAGGAAGATCGCGAGGAGCTCCAGATGATTTATGTGAAGGAGCTTGTCCTGAGGCGACCAGAGCTGGGTCCTGAAACCCCACCCCCACCAACAGGTTGCTGAGAGACGACCACCAGTCCAGGTCCGCTCTCATGGAAGCCGGGATCGTTATCAACTTGGAGTCCGGATCCACAGCCTGAAGCCAAGAACTCTGAAGAGCCATCTGAGTCTGCCTCATCTTGAGGTGAGCAAGAGGAAGTGCCAAAACGCACGAGGCCATGAGGCCCAGAAGCCTCTGGAACCACCAGGCCGACATGCTCTCCGACTGCGCAAACATCTGAAACGTGGCCAACAGATCCGCCATTCTGTCCCCGGTCAGGTACACTCTGCAGTCGATCGTGTTCCAGCGAAAACCCAGGAAGATCAAGTCCTGAGAGACCGTCATGGAAGATTTCCACCAGTTCACCGACAGCCCGAGGTGGAACAGGAGCTGGAGGAGAGACTGAAGATTGGAGGCAGTTTTCAGCGGACAAGGGCTAAGAGCCAGTCGTCCAAATATGGATATACATGGATACCCTGCAGACGAAGATAGGCAGCGATCACCGACATCATCTTCGTAAAGACACGCAGTGCCGAACTTAGGCCAAAAGGAAGCACTCGAAACTGGAAATGCTCGTCTCCCACAGAGAAATCTATGTGGACCCCAGATCAGGATATGCATGTAGGCATCCTGAAGATCTACCACGCTGAGCCAATCGCCCATCTGCAGGGAAGACCATATCTGGCCAGGCGTGATCATCTTGAATTTCTCTTGGGGTAGGAAAAGATTGAACTTGGAAAGGTCTAGGATGGTGCACAGGCCAGCCTGGTTGAGTTTGAGCACTGTAAAAAGCCAGGAGTAGAAGCCCTCCCCTCGCTCCCCAAAGGGAACGGGTTCCACAGCTCTGAGGCCCTGCAATCTCTGCACCTCGGCTTTTAGGGAGGGCGATCCCGACTGCTGGAAAGGAGGGTTGAAGGGTGGGGTAGGGGTAAGCGGAAGCCCACCCGAGCGACTGACAAGACCCACCTGTCCTCGGTGATGGTCTGCCACGCCTCCCAATGAGACGCAATGCGTCCTCCCACCGGGGTCTCATGCGAGCGCAGAGAACCCTCATTTGGCAGGCTTTTCAGTGATGTTACCACCTGAACCTGAGGAGGAGTCTGAGGAGCGGGAGAAAAACCGAGTCCGTTGTTGCCTCTGGCGGTTATTACCCAAAGGATTAGCCACTCTGCTGGATTTTCGGTCTAGGAATCCCCTGAAACCAGAGGAGGGCCAGCTCTGCGACAGCGGCCTCTGGGACCTGAAAGGAGTTTTAACCATGACTAACAAGGACTGAGCTGTCTGGGTGCTGTCGTTCGTTTTGGTGAGCTCCACATCCGTTGTGGAATGAAAAAGCTCCTTGCCGTCAAACGGCAGGTCCAACACCTTGTCCTGTACCTCCTTTGAGAACATGGTGGCATGCAGCCACACCTGTCAAGAGGTGTCAACACCCAGCATAAGGCCACGAGCCGACGTGATGAGCCGCGGCCTCAAGAAGATCCTGGGTCAAGACTCTGGCGTCAGATAAACCCACCTTAAAGTCTTCCAGCTTCTCGACCGGAATGAACTCCTCGAACTCTGACAGACCTTTCCACATCTTCATGTTCGCCCCCGCTAACACCAGCTCCGCGTTGGCCTGCCCGAGCTGCAAGGCGGAGTTAGCGAAAATCTTCCTCCCAAGGGAGTCCAGGAGTTTGTCCTCTTTCCCCAGAACCTGAGTCATCGTTGTCGTAGAAGAGGACGCTGCAGGCCTGCACCACTGTGGAGGAGGGGGGGCGGACAAGATGACAGGGCTACCTCCTTCGAAGAGTGCAGCCTGTAACGCGCGTCAATTTTCTTATTGACGAAAAGTCCAGAGTGTGGGTTTTCCCAGACCCTGCGGACCTCGGCCAAAACATCCTTCTGCAAGAACAGGCCAGTACGCTCCAAAGGAGACAAGGTGAACACCCCCAAAAGCACACCCTCCTGCGGAGCGGGTGCCTCAAGCACCGGAACATCCAATAGGCACATCATGTCCAGTACCCAGTCGTGAAAAGCTCTTATAGAGCGGGGCTGGTCTTTGCTGTCCTGCTCGCCCTGCGCATCATCCGACAGGTCAGGATCCTGCTGAACCGTGTCAGACACCGTCTTATCCACGGGGGACAATTGGGGCAAGGGCGGAAGGGTCGGTGGAGGCACCGTAGGCAAGGGCGGCACTGGCGGAACCACTGGCGGAACGGGTGGAGCCAGAGGCACAGGAGGGCATATCTCCCTGAAAAGACCCTTGAAATACTCTCTAATGGGGTCGGTACGCATGAGCGTCTGAAATTTGCCGAAAAAGGCGTCCTGCGGAGACGGTTTTGGAACTGCCAGAGAAGGCCTCTCATGAGGAGGATAATTCCAGGGACGCAGAGGGGAGGGTTGCCACACAGGCCCATCCCCCGAAGTGTCCACAAAAATCAAAGGTGCTGAACCCACAGGCAACGCAACATTGTGCGGAATGGGCATCCGGGCATTCCAATCATAAACTGGACGAAACGGATGCGCACAAGGAATTTTATGTTCACCCGTGGAACCAACTCCTACACCTGAGGCCGATGGCACAGTTGTAGGGTGTGCACCCAAAATGGCCGCCATGGTCGTGGCGGGAACGGCCACCATTTTACCATCACCTGAGGGGAACTGCGGTACGTGTGGAAGTGATGCAGGGGTCCCCGTCGGTGGGTCAGGGGTCTTAATTTTAGCCTTTACATAAGGAACCTCGGCAGAGCCAGTACTATGCGGCCTGGAATGTTTGTGACATACCAATGGCCGAACTAGCCTTCACAGGAAGGACCTCGGCACTGCCGGTAAAGGAAGAACTTTCACTCCTTGCCCCCTCAACAGTTCTGGCGTCGCCACAAGAGTGGGAACGGTGAGGAACAACTTTCATTGATAAGGCCTTGGCAGGCCTCTCAGAAATGTTGGTCACTTTAGCCTCTGAACGAGGGACCTTCGGACCCAGGTCCGGTAACAGCCTTACCAGCGTGGGCCTCGAACATCCGTTCGGTAACACCAAGCCGAGCCGAGGCCTCGGGGCGCACCCTGGTACTTTTAAGGGAAGCCGATAACAAGGCCTCAGAGCGAGCTCCGGTACCCCACGACTCAGTAGAACAGGGTCTACAGGCAGCCCCCACAGGAGGGGCCTCGGAGCGTGCTCCGGTATCCACAGGCCCCTTACAGAGACCCTCGGAGAAAACTCTGGTACAATTTTTAGGCCCAGAATGCACCTCGGGGCAATCCCCGGTGACAGAGCGCTCGACGCTCCTCCCGGCTCGGGAAGAGCCCGGAAAGGTATCTCCTGGCTGGGGTGCTCTGAAAAGTAAAGAACTTACTGGGCGTTTCTTCTTTTCATCGATAAACGCCTGAAAATGCGAAGGAGGAGTACGTCGAAACACCTCCTCCCACCGCTCCAACCGACGTTGAAGTGCCCGGACCAAAAGGGAGTCGCAATAAAAACTGGAGTCCCAATGGTGATCCGGACCCAAACACTCTAGACAAAGAGGATGGGGATCCGCCCTGGCGAAGCGTCAGTGACACAATGAACAATCTGGAAAGTCTAGTTTGAACGACATAGACAGACTAGTACATGATCGCTAGCGAGAGCCAGAGAGGAGGACAAAAGGGAAGAAGATCTTCCGAGGATCCAAGCGTGTCCAGTCCCGAACAAGCGGAGAAAAGGACTGATGCGCGATGCGGAACCGAGATGGGTGGGGTTACGGGCGCATGCCGGGTCCCGCGTAGAAAGAGAGGAAGGACACTTTTTTTTTTTGACTTTTTTTATGCTTTTATAAAGCGCTCCGGTCCAGTCCCACAGGACGGAGAGATGTCCCATAAGTATGGAGGAAAGGGGACGGGACATAGGAGTAAGGGGGATTAGTTTGGGGGAATTGGAAAGGGGAAAAAGGGGGAGAACCACCAGTCCGATTCTGGCTGTTACAATAATAAAACGTAGTGTATCGAGTAGTGCTCAATAGGCCATTCTTTATTTATGGAGACGCATGTTTTTGTTCAGTACTTCCATTTTGCCAAGCAGGAATTCCTTTTATACAACTCTCACCCTACCAACCTCACAATTTGTTTAAGTAAGAATAAAAGTAACACATTTCAATTGTTCCATGTGCGAGTAATCTGTTCTTCATGACAGTTGCCACAAGGTGACAAGGATCAAGACAAAGAGAAACTAGTACTTTACTGGGGGAAAAGATGCACAGCGTGTGCCCAAATAGCAAAGAAGATAAGTAAATCAAATTCCTCAGAATGGAGTCCTTAAAGTTGACCCCTTACTGTATTAAGGCTTTCCAGCCCAGCCTCTCACACACTTCTGCATGAGGAGGATTCTCAATTCTCATCGAGAACCCAATGGGAGCCTTGCCAGACTTGTCTTTCTTAGAAAGGAAGCAGGATATCGGCCCAGTCTCTCTCAAAGGTCCATTGCAGGTTTCAGAGGGGATCCTGCATTTTCATTTCTCTGTCTGTTGAGGGTTTCCAAGTGGCTCCCAAACCCTTCTTTCTCTCCAATGTCTGCTGTGGATTTTAAAATGTTTCTTGAACCAATCTGTACCGAGATCCCGATCTCCATGGACTCTTCCCGATAGTCACTTTCAAAGTCCTTGTGGAGTGTTCTTATGTGACAGGCAGAGCTATAGAGGACTATCTCCCTATCCTTTGGGACATCGCTTGGCCCTCTTTGCACTCTGTAGGGTCCCCGTCGGGTGCTTGTTTGTCCTCCTGCCTATTTCACAGGCCTAGGCCCAACCAGGCCACCAAAACTATCTTGTACTGTTCCTTTTCTCCACCTCCTTTTGTCTCCAACCACGTCCTGCTATTGTACCACCTCCTCTATGCTTTTCCTACAACAACCTCCTTATGTTTCAACACTTTCTCCTTTCTTTCTCCAACTACCTCCCCATGTTACCACTCCCTCCTTCCTTCTTCCAACCATCTCCTGTTATCACCTCCTTCATTCATTCATTCATTCACAAGCCACATCCCGCTACATCCTACTCCTTACTTCTCCCACCACCTCATGTTACCATATCTTCCTTTCTTAACCCACCCTCCTTCTCAGTTCTCTCCACTCTCCTCCATGCATGCTCTCTCTCGCCACTCTGTGCTACTCTCGCCACCTCCTTCTCTAAACTCTAACATAAACACACTGGCCCAGTGGGGTTTTACACAGCCCTGTGTTCCTTGTGCGAGTCTGTAACCTAGGTCTCAAAATTGTTGTAGATATGCGATTGGTACTCTCACACTGTGGCACCTGAACTTATTCTGGGCTTTAGGGACCTTCTTGGAAACCGCTCTGTTTTTCTCACTACTGCAGGACGCTGTTCAAGAAGGACACAGCTCCCCTCACATCCCCAACGATGTGAACCTGATGTGGATGTAAGAGGAAGGTTTTGCCTTGGTAAAATTGCAACTCTGTCTCTCCAGTGAAGGTAGACTGCCAGTACACAGAGAATTGTTAAGTTTGTGTTGTTCAGAGCTGGCATGGCTGCTGGAAAACCTCAAACTGGTAACACTGTATCCCATTGAGGAGCTTGGGCTTGAGGAGAACATCTCTGGGCCTTTGAAGTATGTCGCCGCCAGCCATGGGTATGGTTGTTAACAATAATTGCGTGCATTTTTTAAATATGCGGGAAACTATGAGCTGGTAACATTGTATTTTACACAGGAATTCAGGGCTCAGGGAGAATCTCTTGGGGGGGGAGCCTTTGAAGTTTGTCATTATCTGTTGTGGGATGAAGATTAACAGAATCCTGCTAGCAAAGCAATCTGCCAAGGAATTGGTGCATTTGGGTTTCCTTTTGGAACTTAGGGTACAACTAGTGGGAGCTTTAGGCTCTCCCAGCTGTGCAGGGGGTCAACTGAGATTGATCCTGTGACTGTGCCTGTCACATGACAGGGACAAAGGGAGAATGATCTGGTTTAGGGAGGCAAATCGATCCCCCCCGCAAGTTACCTCCTTGGCGGTCGACAGAGGTAGACTGTGTATTTCGTCACAGCAGTGTCTCACAAACGTTAACTAAGTAATTAAAAATGAAACTTTATGTGTGAAGGTTATGTTCACATTGGCGACTGTCAACTTGTGCCAATTGTATACCTGGATTCAATACAGTAAATTTAGAGGAGCAGTTACATGCCTCTGTAGGAAATCCCACCCCCCGACCAACTATATGTTGGAAGACTGAGATCGTGCCATGTTTGACACCAGCAGCTGTGCCAATACCGCAATGGATATTCAAAAGAAGGTACCCACTGAGAAAACCCTATCGAATGTATTCCCGAAGGGACGACAATCCGAGGGATGAACTCCCTGAAGGAATATGAAACTGAGCAAAGAGAGAAGCTGGAGAAGTCACAAGAGACATGCGTAACCCCCCCTCCCCCCGAGGATACTGGCTGAAGAGAATGCATGGATCTTACCGAAACGGATGACGAAGTTTAGAATCAAGTAAACTTTCATATGTGAGAAGAAGACTGCACATGTGCAAAATGCTGCAGAATACCAACCGTTCAATAATTGTACAGATGCTGAAATGCAAGTAGACTAAGTCATCATAGAAGATGGCTATATGTAGAGAATAGACTGCAGGTGAATCCGCCATTGTATACCTGAATTTAGTAAGCCAGGACTCATGGAGAGAAAAGGCGAGAAGTGTGTCACAGAAAAAATAAGCCGACATTGTGGAAGCGCATGGTGAAGCTGTCTGGCCTGGTATCAAAACTGAAGCAGCCATGGTCTTATCTATTCTTGAAAGCAGTAAACGTGCGAAGGACGAATCAGCCCTTGTTAAGGTGTAAAGAAAGAACACCAAGAGCACCAAGTTTTATTAATTTAAGACATTTAAAGGCTGCAAAAAGGAGCAAATCGTGGTCTTCTGTCATTTGAGCCAAGGATGGTAATAAAGTGGAGCTTGGAGTCCTAGAACAACGATAGCGAGTGCCGGCACTCCCTTAAATTGCCACAGACAAGGATACTTTGCAAGGCCAAGTTCAAAGACAATCTTCATGGCAGAAGGCATGGGTGATGAGATGTTGGGCTAATTGTGTGTGGAGTAAATTAAAGTCCACCTCCTGGCACCTGGGTCTGAGCTTAAGTGCTGCTAAGTGAACTGAATGTTCCAGACATGGCACAAGCGTGCCAACCAATTGTAGAGGGCCGTATAACGAAGGCCCTTATAGTTTGACAACCAATGATAAACTGTGTACTTAATAGTGTTGAAGATTACATGTTTCAGAAGTAGGCACAAGTTTTCCACCTGACAGCGGGCAGCCGATCACAATCCTAGTCCCTATAGAAAGTATATTTAGATGTTTCCCTTAACCAATCCCAACTCTTGATAGGTTTTCTATTATTTTCCATGTAGTAGGATGTCAATTCTGATGTATTTTTTGCATACAAGGATGTTTTTAGCAGAAATTCTTTCAGAGCCTGAGCGAATGCCCGTTGATGTCCATTGTAACCTCCCTGTTTTAGATAATGGTTAATAAAACAGTACCTTTGCCATCTTCCTGAGTTGGTTCGATTATTTGGACTCAGTTATTCTGCAACTCCATCCATTGCATGCACGTTACTAAAGGGCCATAAACTCAAAATCCTAATTGGTTGTATTCCCATTCTTTGGCAAAAGCAGATCCTGGTAAATAGTAAATGGATGATTTATTTATACATGGATCCAAGTCAGCGTCCCCCATTTCGGCTGTATTATGTTTGCTTTTCAACCAGACGCTGATTCAACTGAAGGCTTTTTGGGTGGATAACTCCAAGTAAAGTCCTCCATCAGTATTAGTATTTTTGAGTATGAATATGTATTGTTTCCATGGGTGCTTTATGAAATTCAGAGTGTTACAAAGACCACAATTCAGTAGGACTATGGTTTTTGAAAGGTAGCTGCTATCTGGAGCAGGAGTAGAATTCATTACACTGCCCTCATTTGTAAAGGAAACCCTTCATTTGCGCATAACAATACCATGAAGAAGAGGAAACGTTTAAGAAAAATATATTTGAATTTTAAGAGAAAAGAGAATGTTATCAAAATAAAATAGTTCTATGTACTGAACAGTGGGTGCACATTCACTGTACTGAATGCTTTATTTGCTGCCTGGGGTCAAACTAGTTTAGTTGCTATGGTGAACCAGCAGACCCTGGTTGAGGGGAGGGTTTTACTTTGCTGTTGTTCCGTTCATCAGTTTCACCAATCTATTCCTTTAGTGACTGCTTTCCAAGACTATCTCACATTACAGTACCCATTGTTTCCGGGTCTCGTCCATAAACGCTCGCGCAGATCTAGTCTTGCTGCAAATGTGACATTGTTCAAGGAAATGTGGCAGCAGAGAACTGCTTCCAGTGATTAACTACATTATAACTAAGAAATTGGCTACGGCTTCTCCAAGTTTGCAAAGGTATGGAAATTGTTGCACCACCATTACACCTGGGGTGGAGTGATTGGTATGCATGTAAGGGTAATTACACTGAGAATTCTATAAGCTTTAATAGATATCAAGGCTGGTGTTTCTCACTATGTGAATCGCTGACACCAAGACTCCAGGTACTAATGTTAGGAGTCCCTTTTTCAGTGCTTACGTTTTGTTAACGTTGGTGGTGGTTTTCCAGGGTTTTAAAAAAATGTAAAATCTGTGTTTCATGGCTTACCCATTTTTCCCCAGTTGAAAATGAAAACTCTGGTAAACCGTTTCCCAGTCCTCCCACAGCCCTTTCAGGTGGGACGCGTGCCAGATCCTACCAAGGTCCTATTCCGACCATTCGATGGTGGTATTGGAGGCCACCCTAGCGGGCACAGCAGTGCCAGGCCTCAACTGGAGGTTTAAACCCGGTTCACTCACAGACGCAGTGTTTGCAGCAGAACTGCGGCAAGAAATACTCTCCTTCATAGACACCAACCAAAACTCGGTTGACTCCGCAGGCACCATTTGGGAAACATTCAAGTGCTTTGTCAGAGGAATCTGCCTGACCAAAGAAAACGGGACACTAAAAATGATCCGAAGGGAACTGTCCAACATAGAGGACCGTTTAAAGGAATTGGAACAGAATCTCCTCAACACCCCCGATCCATGCACGCAAGCCAAGCTTAAGCAAGAACTCTTGAAATTTAAGGAGACAGCGGACCGCGAACTGAAGTTCATGGGTCGTAGACAGCAGATCAGGCAGTACGGTGAGGGGCAAAAACCAGGTGCACTGCTGGCCCGACTACTATCGATAGACAGAGTCCCACCTCATATTGAATATGTCACAGATGCGCAAGGACAGATAGTCTACACGGAGGAGGGGATCTCCAACACCTTCCGGGAATTCTATCAAGACCTGTACAGCTCAAAAGGAACATCAGACCCCGAAGCGATACAAGAATACCTGAATGACACAGAACTGTATTGGGTAAGCCAAGACTTGCGCGAACCCCTGAACGCGCCCATCTCACTGGAAGAAATCCGGATGGCAATCAAATCCCTACCTAATATCAAAGCACCCGGCCCCGATGGGCTCAACGGCGAGTTCTACAAGGCGCACATGGACATAGTGGCCCCCCTCCTCTTGCAGGTCTACGAAGAGGCGGTGGGTCGAGGAGCACTTCCCCCCACGACGCGTGAAGCCAACGTGATGATGCTGCATAAACCCGGAAAACCTACAGAGAGCTGCGCCTCGTATAGACCGATCTCTCTGATCAACCTGGACAACAAAATCCTGGCCAAAATCCTGGCGGCCAGACTGCTCCCTCTGATGCCAGCACTAGTGCTGGGTGACCAGGCCGGGTTCATCCCGGGGCGTAGCACAACGTTCGGCATAAGGAGGCTGTTTGGCGTCATCGAGGCCCTAGACTCGACACAGCAGGCGATAGCAGTACTGCTGGACGCCGAGAAGGCGTTTGACTCTGTAGAGTGGCCTTTCATGTTCGCGACACTGAAGCAGATGGGTCTGGGCAACTTCTTCCTGAAGCTAGTAGCTCTGCTTTACAATAATCCACGCTCGTACATCACACTCGGGAACACTAAATCATCGGGGATCACATTGGAACGCGGGACGAGACAGGGTTGCCCTCTTTCGGCCCTTATCTTCGCCCTGGTGATGGAACCCCTAGCCTCGAGGCTACGGGCCGAGCAGTTAGAGCGAGGGTTAAAACTGGGTCCTCACAGGCTAATCGTCTCCCTATACGCGGACGATGTCATGCTGTTCATTAGCGACCCCCAAGTCAACCTCAACCCCGTAATGCGAGAGGTGATAAAATTCGGGTTAATGTCAGGGCTCAAAACCAACCACTCCAAATCGATAGTATTCCCCCTGACTCCGTGCACCTCAGAGTTCGCCGACGACCATGGGTTCCAATGGGAAACCTCGAAAGTGCGCTACTTGGGGATCAAGATGTCACGTAACCATCACGAGATATTTAGAGATAATTACGGAACCGCACTGCAGCTATTACTTGAACGTATTCAGAGATGGAAATCACTCCCATTGACGCTGTGGGGCAGGACCTCACTGACGAAAATGGTTATTCTCCCCAAACTCTTATATCTCTTCACAAATATCCCGCTACTTCTCCCCAAGTCCTTTCTGTCAAAGATCAAGAGCACGATCCTAGAGTTAATATGGGCGGGGAAACCGGCTCGGGTGGCTTACGACACACTCACTTTACCTATAGCGAAGGGAGGTCTGGCGCTCCCAGATATAGAGAAATATTACTGGGCGGCTCAGGCTCAATTCCTGAGCCACTGGTACTCAATCCACTATGTAAGACCACATGTGCAAGTGGAAAGAGCCCTGGCCTCCCCCGATTTACTATCCGCAGTCATAATCAGCCACATCCCTGTGCCGCATAAGACACTGAACACGGTCCTGTCTACATATGCGATATGGAAGAAGATCGCCAGTGCGTGTGGAGTGGCTGTACGATTCTCCCCCATACTACCTATAAAATTTATCCCCGGTATCCCTCTCACGAACGAAAAGGTATTCCTGCTATGGGTAGACAAAATAGGAGTAAAAACGCTAGGAGACCTCTTCCCAGAGGGCACCTTTCTGACCACCCAAATGGCCAAGGACAAGGGAGGGAACACATCCTTGGACGTCTTTCTCTATTTCAGACTCCGTCACGCCCTGCAGGAGCTATTCCCCTCATTCCCTAAACAACCCCCCACGTGGGAGCTGCTACATAACACAATATTAGCACAGGGAGAGGGCAGACTGGTGTCAACTCTGTACAAAACCCTGGTGAGTGACACGAGGAAGCTCCTACCTAAAGTGCAACACAGGTGGGAATCGGTTTTGCAGGAACCAATCAGTGAGGAAGACTGGGCCTACATTCTGCGACAAACTCAAAAAGTGGCGCTAAATTCTCGCTACAAACTGATCCATTTCAATTTTGTACACCAAACATATTACACACCCGCCAAAAAACACAGGCACCACCCAGAGGCGTCGGCCCAGTGTGAGAGATGCGTTTGTCCCAACGCCGACTTTCTTCATCTGGCATGGGTCTGCCCCGGTATCCAGCAATTCTGGTCCACCGTTATACAAACAACATCCGAGATTATAGGAGAGCAGATGACCCCCCTGCCGCTGGGCCCGCTTCTTGGCCTCACAAGACATCTGCAGCCATCGTCACGCAAGCTGGCGGCACTCCTCATGGTGCTAGCACGAAGGAGAATAGCCATGTCGTGGGGCAGGGGCCCACTCCCTAGGGTAGCTGACTGGGAAAAGGATATAACTTATTGCCAAGATATGGACACTGAATTTATTCGTACACTACCTTTACACGCACGCCCTCCTGATATCTGGGGACCATATATCACCTACCTGATGAACAAATCTGTTACTTCGGACCCTGATAATCCAAACACCCAGAACTCAGGTCCGTAAGAGGGAGGAGCGGGAAGACAAGGAGAGAAAACGTCCATGCGACTAAGGCAATGAGTAGAAACTCTCAAAGATACTGTGGATACGGGGGATGGGGGGCGGTGGGGTGGGGGAATTGTTGTGGGATATTGCATTCAGCAGCTCCCTGTTGGAGCCATGCCTACCGGTTATTGTAAAATATAAATAAAGTTTGGAAAAAAAAAAAAAAAAACCGTTTCCCAGGGGTTGAAAAACAAATTTGGCTACAATCGTTATACTATATAATAAACGGCCAGATGTAGGTTTGAACGAAGCCACCCTGCCCGCTTTGCCTGTTATCACCGCTAGAGGAAGTCGTTCCTTATGCTTACAACAATAAGTCTTCAAGTTCATCTTCCAGGCAAACAAAAGGTGTATTTCAAGAATGATAACATAAAATTAGCTGCAGAAAAGGCCCAAAACAGGGATACCACTTTAAAAGCATAATTCAAATTGCATAAACAAAGAAAATATATACATTTAAAAATAAATATAAACAGAAATTAATTTGATTAAACACATTTTTTCTAATAAAATACATCACTTTGTTTTAATGTACTTGTGTATTATGTTAGTATTCATTGTAATATCTCTTAGCTTGTATTATATCAATAATATTCTTCTTGTACATTTTAAACTTTATTTGACTTCAATACACTTTATTTTATGATTGCATGAACTTTGGTCGTCATTGCTCTTTGTGTTGAGAGATAGATGCGCGAAAGGTGCCCGTCTGAAGATCGTTTCGCTTTTGCAGCATTTTGGTAGGCAGGTACTTCACCGCTTTGCAGGCAGCCGGTGGGCCACACTCATACGCATGAAGATCACCATAGTGTTGATGAGCCTGTCTTCTGATAATGCAACATACCAGCATCTGTCAAGTGAGCACAAGGTTTCTGCCAAACTTCCTGGAGACAGATGGTGAAACATTAAAATGCATGTCTGCTGATGCTTTTCTCTCTTTATTGGTGTCTTTGCAAGACAGAAAATCCAATCTTATCCTGTTGCCAGTCGGAAAATCTGTAACCCTCACCTGGTATCCACAGGGACGCTACTCAGCCTGTTTGGACCTCCTACGACCTCGAACCCTTCCCTGTAATCTGTTCGACTGGAGACTGGGCCTGAAACACAGGATTTTCGGAGTTTAACTCTATTGTCTCTGGTTGCTTGACCCCCTCTTCCCTTGGGGACCAAACCTTGCCCTATGTCCTCTCCTCACCTTGTTTTCTTGTGTGGTGTGCTCTCCGTCCTGCCCTTCGGTGCAGGGGTGTGTCTACTGATGTGGGTTCTATGCAGCCTAGTTGCTTCATTGGCACGGGCCCAACGGACTGGGCTTGTTGTAATTCCAGCCGACCGGTAGGTTGGATGATTCTCAATGAACTGTCCTTTTCTTGTCTCTTGTCCCCTTGATAACGTGTCTCTTCTCCCTTAGGTGTTGGAGGGGTTGGAGATGGCGTTGTGCTGCTTAGGGAAGCCGAGCACTAAGCGGTGAGTGAAAGCACGATGTGCGGCGCTGTTCACTCTTTCTTGTATTGATCAATGTCTATCTCTGTGTCCCTTACAGGCGCTGCAATGTCCCAGCGTGGCTGCCGGCTGAGAGAATAAGGTGCGGTGAGTAAGCACGATGTGCGGCGCCTTATTATGCTTTCTGTGCTAACCTGTACTGTCTTTTCCCCTTGCAGGTCGATGGGATGCTCCAGAGCTGAAGTTACCCTGAGCAGCTCGAGTTCAGATAAGCGTTTGACTCTTCTTTCAGTTTTTGAGTAAGCTGGGATATGAAGAATGCTTACTAATGTATTTTCTTTCGTTCGTTTATCTTCCCCCAAGGTGCGGGGTACCGAGATGGAGGTGACACCGTTGTAAAGCTGCTACAGGACCGGAAGAGCGATGGATGGAAGCTGGATACTCCCCAAGGTAAGTGTAATATTAATGCTGTTCTTGTTCTTGCAGGTGCGCGGGATGCAGAGGAAAGGTGAAAGCCTTCAGGAGACCGATCTGAGCACGGTGTGTGTCGTGCTGCAGGTGCAGAGAAACGCAAAGCCATGTCCTGTCCTCCTGGACGACAGAAGGTGTCTCACCCGCTAGTCCCCAGAGATCTGTCGTCCAGGAGGCCAGGACACGGCATCGCTATTGGATCCAGTTCCTGGGGGTAGACCAGTGGGGGAGGAGCACCTGGGCGAGGGGTCTTCGGGGAGTGGAAGTGGGACACCGAGGGTTGAGATGCAGTAACCCCTTCCTTACAACACCTTTCCCCATTTCTACTCTGTAGGACATTTAGAAGCTCTACCCCACCACATTTTTCCACACAAACACGTTCATACACAATAACAGACGATGGACTAACATCCGAGTGGACTAACACAGGAGCTGTTTACCTGACATGTCCCAACACACGGGTCAGGCAATTGACAATAACTATGCACACCTGACGGCCCTTTACCTTCCCCACAAGGATAAAAAGCGGAGCACGAAAGCACACTTTGAGCAAGGTCGAACACACGAGGAGACAGCTACACCAAACTGGCAATTCAAACTTATAAGAAAGGCGGTGAGACCTGGAAGGACGACGAAGGGGGAATTGTCCTTGCCCTTTTCAACTCAGACACGCAAAGCCTCCGAAAGGGAAATCATAAAACCGGAAGTTAGAGGTGGCGTGCGGAGTAGCAGAAGTCAATGTTACATGGGGGACACCCGCATTGATAACGCAGGCGGAGAGACAAGCTGGCAACCATGGTACTATCCTGGACTCCAGAGAACAGAGAGACCAACAGGTTCAGAACAGCCGGTGAGTCCGAGGAAGGTGATAGCAAACCGAGCTGTGTTGAGCCCAAGGTTGCAAGTGGCAACATTTTGAATGCAAGGAATTTGCAAGAGAAAGAACCTGTGTGTGTTTGAACTTTTAAAGAAAGCCCAGTTGAGGTCCAGGTGCAGAGGGGTCCGGAACCACATGGTCACTCATTCGAAAGACTCCGAGCAGGACCTGTTTTAATACTACAAGAAAAAGAAGGCCCTAGGAAAGGGGCGGGAGGCGTCACAGTGGTCCGTGGTCACGTCAAATCCCTTGTACAATCGAAAGTCCCTGACCCGTCACCAGGAGGAAAGCTAGGGGAAGGGACCCCGCTTTCTGAGAAGAATGTGAACTGTGAAACAAGGCAAGTGTGACCGAGGGATGCCGAGAGAAAGCTAGGCGAAGGAAAACACCACTTTCTGATGAAACTAAGCAATACATAAACTGTGTTAAAAGAAAGCCATAGTAAACCCGACAGAGAGGCCCAAGCTGCAAGATGGATCCAAACGAAACGGAGGGAGATCCAAGGGGCGAAAAGCTATCAGCCAAGGTACAGGAAGGAACAAGTTACTTACCTGTAACTGTTGTTCTCCAGCATGGGTCTGGCATGGATTCACATGCTCATGAATATTCTCCGTCGTCAGGCTGGGAATCCTCGGTAAAGTAAAAATCAGTTTCAGTTTCGTTTCTGAACTGTCTTTCTACTAGTAACCAATCACTGGTCTCTGGGTCATACTGCCCCCAGCCAATGACTGCCCTCTACCTAAGCCCCTTCTCTGGCAGCCATCTTCAGATTTGGTAGCACGAAATGTGGCAGTAGGACCAAGTGAAGAGCCACAGAGGGGTAGGAGGGAGGGTTCGCATGTGAATCCCTGCCAGACCCATGCTGGAGAACAACAGTTACAGGTAAGTAACTTGTTCCTTCTCCAGCATAGGGTCTGGCATGGATTCACATGCTCATGAATATAAGAATACATAGCAGTACACACATGCACAACCACGGGAGGGAGCAAGGCTCAACATTAAGCATTTCATCACTCCACATTAAGCATCTCTTACCTCCTCACCAGGCCCACCTTCAGGCGAACAGGTTGTGCAGCACTGCCTGGCCGACTCTGGACTCCTCCCTGGAATCCCGGTCGACACAGTAGAATCTCGTGAAGGTGTGCGTTGACCTCCAAGTAGCAGCCCTGCAGATGTCCAGCAGGGGCACACTAGATAGGAACGCCGCGGTGGCAACGATCACTCTGGTCGAATGGGCTCTCGGACGGCCAGGCAACGGTCGGTTTGCCAACTGGTGACAGTGCATGATGCAGCCGGAGAGCCATCTGGAAATGGAAGCATTCGAGAGGGCCTTCCCTTGGTTCACAGGTCCAAAGTTCACAAACAGCTGTGATGTCTTCCGAAAACTCTTCATGCGGTCCACATAGAACTTCAGCGCTCTAGCTACATCCAGCGAGTGCAAAGTCCTCTCGGCCGGCGAAGAAGGCGACGGGAAGAAAACAGGTAACACCAAGGGCTCATTGAGATGGAAGTCTGACAGCACCTTGGGCATGAAGGAGGGGTGCGTCCTCAGTACCACACTCGACTCGTGGAAAGTCAGGTATGGAGATTTACAGGAGAGGGCCTGGATCTCTCCCACTCGTCGTGCGGAGGTGATGGCCACAAGAAACGCTGTCTTCCATGACAGGAACTTCAACAGTGCCAAATGCAGAGGCTCGAATGGCGGCCCCATGAGCCTGGTCAGCACCACGTTGAGTTCCCACGCCGGGGCCGGAGCCTTCACTGGCAGGAAGGATCGGAACAGTCCCTTCATGAACTCCTTCACCAGGCGGTGGGACCACAGGGATGAGCGCCCCGGAGTTCTGGTGTAGCGGGGGATCGCCGCCAGATGGATCTTGATTGAGGCATGGACCAGCCCCGCTTTGGCCAGCGATAGCAAGTACGGTAGTACTTGAGGGCCGTAATCCATAGAGGGTTAATCTTCTGTGCCCGGCACCAGACAGAAAACCTCTTCCATTTGTGTCCATAGCACTTGAGAGTTGAGGATGCCCTGGCCTTTGTAAGCACCTCCTTGCAGTCTGCTGGGATATCGTACCCTCCAAACTCTAGTGCTGCAGGAGCCAGGCCTGCAAGTTCAGCGACCGCGGGTCGTGGTGGAGGATGGCGCCTCCTTCTCCGACGAGGAGATCTGCTTCCGTCGGCAGTTTGACTGGGGGGGGACGCTAACATGTCCAGAAGGTCCGGGAACCAGATCTGTCACAGCCACGCCTGTGCGACGAGGATCATCCTGCACCGGGACCAACTGAGTTGGTTGATGAGTCGCAGCAGCAACGGCAACGCATACAGGAACAGGCCGTACCAGGGGAACGAGAAGGCATCTCCCATGCTCCCTGGCTGGTGAAACCTGCTGGCAAACCTCCGACACTTGGTGTTCGTCACCGTTGCGAATAGATCGATCTGGGGATTGCCCCATCGTTGGAATAGCAGATCCACTTGATCCCGTCGCAGTTCCCACTCGTGGCACGAGCGCAGCTCCTGGCTGAGTGAGTCAGCGATGGTGTTCTTTATTCCTGCCAGGTGGAAGGGTACCAGAAACATCCCTTGGGCGAAGGCCCAGTGCCACAGATCCTGCGCCTCCTTGGATAGGGCTGGGGATCTGGTACCTCCCTGCTTCCGGATGTAGAACATCGTGGTGGTGTTGAGGGGAAGATCCTCACCACCTTGCCCTTGATGGACGAGAGGAAAGACCTGAGGGTCCAGAACACGGCCCGGAGCTCCAGTACATTGATGTGGAGTGACCTCTCCTCTGGGAGCCAAAGGCCTCTTGCGTGGAGATCTCCGGTGTGCGCTCCCCATCCCTCCAGGGAGGCATCCGTCGTCTCCTGATGTGGCGGGGTTTGGAAGCCCATACCCGCCGCCAGATGCGTGCGGGTGCCCCACCACCGGATAGCTTGGTGGAAGGCATCGTTGAGCGAGATCTGGTCTTCGAAGCTGCCCGCCGTTTGCATCCAACGGGCATCGAGGAACTCTTGCAGTAGCGGCATCCGTAGTCTGCACAGGTGCACTAGGAAGATGCATGAGGACATCATGCCGAGAAGGGACTTGATGGACCTCACCCTGGCCACGGTCAACAGCCACTGTACCTTTCCCATGGTGGCCTTCATCCTTTCCTCCGACGGAGAGGCCAGTTGCGTAACTGTGTCGAGCTTTGCTCCCAGAAACAGTGCGACCTGCGACGGAACCAGGTGGGATTTGGTGAAGTTGATGGAGAAACCCAGATCCGTGAGCAGTTGGACGGTCTTCGCTGTGTGCCCGACGGCGAGTTCTCTCGTCTTTGCTCGGATGAGCGAATCGTCCAGGTAGGGGTATACGTGGATTCCCTGCAGGCGCAGCCGCGCCGCCATTGGTGCTAGGTACTTGGTGAATACCCTGGGTGCCAACTTCAATCCGAAAGGAAGGGCCTTGAATTGGTAGTGCCATCCTTGGACTACGAATCTGAGAAACTTTCGATGGCCCTTTAGGATGAGGATGTGAAAGTAGGCGTCTTCCCAGTCCAGCGACAATAGGAAGTCACCTTTTTCCAGCTGCCCCAGCACATGCTGGATGGTGACCATTCAGAACTTCTGGGCCTTGAAGTACTTGTTTAAACGACGAAGGTCCAGGATGGGTCGCCAACCTCCGGTCTTCTTTCTTACAAGGAAGTATCGAGAGTACACTCCGGAGCCCCGGAGCCTCTTTGGGACGAGCTTGATGGCTCCTTTCTTCAGCATCGCCCTTACTTCCAGCAGTAGTTGAGGGATGTGATTTTCCTTCCTGGCCACGGTTGTAATGCAGGGGTACTTCTTTAAAAACTCGAGAGTGTGCCTGCGGGCCAGGGCATCCAGCACCCATTGGTCGGTGGAGATCGACTCCCACACGCTGATGAACTTTGCCAGCCGGCCTCCCACCGGGGTGCTCAGGTGGGGGCCCGACGCTATGGCTGGTTCAGTCCTGCTTGGCGGTGGACTTGCCGCCTTGGCCTCCTTGACGACGACGAGATCCTCCTGACTTGCCGCGTCCTCTGTAGGCTTCCTGCGACGAGGAGCTTTCCGCCTGGTGGTACGTCGAGGAGCCGCCAGCGAATCCCTTGGAGGCACCTTGCTTGCCTCCAGAGTTCCGAAAGGGTGGCCGTCGTTGCTGCAAAACCCCCAAGGCCCGGGCCGTCTCTGTGTCGGCCTTGATGCATGCAGTTATTCGTTGTCTTGCCAAAGAGGTTATTCCCGTCGAAGGGCATGTCCAAAACTCTGGTTTGCACGTCCTGGCGGAAATCGGTAGCCTTGAGCCAACCACGCCGTCGAAGACAAACACCGTTGCCCAACTGGCGGAAACCGGTGTCGGCAATGTCCGTGGCCACCGTTATGGCGTGGTCCCACGCCACCTCGCCTTCCTGCAGGATCTCCAGGGCCTCCGCCCTCTTATCGTTCGGTAGGTAGTCCAGTAGAGGAGCTATCTTAAACCAAAGCTCCCTGTCATAGCGGGCCACAATCGCTAGGGCGTTGGCCGCTTTAATCGTCATCGCCGCTGACGAGATGACCCGTCGCCCCATGGCGTCCAGTTTCTTCCCCTCGCTGTCCAGAGGGGAGGTTGAAGTCGAAGCCGTAGCCACCGCCGCCTTGGGACCCGGTACTTCTTCTCGTACCGGTCTCTCTTGGCAGGGGTCGTGGACAGGATCTTCAGGAGCAAAAGCCCTTCGTCCCAGATGTCGTCAAGCAACGGGACCGAGAGGACGTCTTCCTCTTGGCCTCATGCCGTTGATAGAGGAAACCCTCCTTCTGTTCTTCGGGGCAGAGCTCGTGAAAACAGCCAATTTCGTCAGGCGGGGAGTACCGAGGGGGTGGTGATGGAAGGCCCATCCCATCGTCACAACCGTCATCATCCATTCCCGTCGTGGCTGTCTCTGTTCCCATGTCCTCCCTAGGATCAGGGGAAGGGGATGAAGGCGGTAAGGGCCGCGAAGGCTGGAAAGGCATGGCGGGATGAAATCTCCTCTGCTTGCTTGGAGGGCTCCCCAACGGGCAAGGCTCAGCTGGATCGTCCTTTGGGGCTAAGGGCAACCTCGTCCTTATCTCCGTACATAAGGCCTGGATCGCCATCAAGATGGCTCCCGAGTTGTCCCGTGGCTCGGGTACCGGGTGCGACGGGCGGCACGGTTGGGGAGTGGAATCCTCCTCCTCCACGGGAACCTCGTCGGCACCGCAGTCGCTCTCTTCGTCTGCCTCATCGGGATACCTCCCGTGGGACCGGGCCTCCTCGAACCTCTTGTTGAGGATCTTCACGACTCCAGCCAGCTCCTCTTCAGAGGCTGTATCCGTGTCCATGATGCCCACCGGCCCCCCCTCTTTTTCCACCGGGGTTCTCACGGGGGTCTTATCGATGGGCTGAAAAGAGGATTCCTTCCGCTGTGGCAGGGAAAGTCTGGGCCCCGAGGTCGCCTCCACTGGGGGAGCCTCAACAGGCTAGGGCCACCACGACTCCCTCGATAGAAGCCTTAGCCGGGTGAATCAGGGCCTTCTTGACTTTAGGCGCGCCGGAGGCCTTCACCTTGGGGGGAGGGTCACCGCCTCGCTCCCCCTTGGCTGTTACGGTCGGGATCGACCGGGGCTTCTCCAGAAGCTTACCTGTGTTCTCAAATTTTCTCTTCCCCGAGCCAGAGCGTTGGCTCGTGGTTGATGGCGTCGGTGAAAGTGCGCCCTGCCTGGCAGCCGAGGAGCCCGACCGTTCGGCGCTCCCGGTGCCCGCGGACTCGCGGTACTTAGCCTTTTGTTGGGCCTCCATCGCCGGAGCGCCCTCAAAGGACTTAGTAGACCGCTCAGACCTCTTCTCACCCACCACTGGGCTTTTCCCCTCCAGCCAGTTGGTGAGGCAGATCCGCCGATCCTTCATGGTCTGCTCCGACATGTTCTTGCAAAACGCACAGTCCTTCGCCACGTGCATTTTGTCTTCGTGAAGGCAGTAGAGGCATCTAGAATGCTCGTCCTCCTTGAACACATTCTGCAATCCGCATCCAGGGCAGTTCCTTAACAGCTTGAATCCAGGCGTCGAGCTTCCTTTGTCCTGGGCCATGTCCACGGGATAGGCCTCAAGGTCTTCTGGAATCCTCCGAGAAGCGTAACTCGACGAAAACCTCGCCCTTGAGGGGCGTAGAAAATTCCGAAACGGGTCCCCATTGATCAGAACTAGAAACGGTGGAGCTTGAGGCTCGATTGACTGAAAAAAAGATTAAACTTATTGAAAAAAATCTCAAAACAAAGTAAAAGCTCGAGAGCTATAGCACGAGCACTCCCAACACTTGAACGTGCTGTAAAAATCTGAAGATGGCTGCCAGAGGAGGGGCTTAGGTAGAGGGCAATCATTGGCTGGGGGCGGTATGACCCAGAGACCAGTGATTGGTTACTAGTAGAAAGACCGTTCAGAAACAAACTGAAACTGATTTTTTCTTTACCGAGGATTCCCAGCCGGACGACGTGGAATTTTCATGAGCATGTGAATCCATGCCAGACCCCATGCTGGAGAATACCAAATTAACTTTTGTTTGTCACCATGAAACAGCAGACCTTTTCAAGGCAAGAGACATAGGAAAGAGACTTAGCCTCTGAAGGTTTTGATATCGTTGAATGAGAACTGTGAACCTGAGAAGCGTGCTGTGCTCAGAAGTCCCACCTGGTCCCATCCTTAAAAAGGGGGGAAGGGAGACCCAGTCAAACCATCCTGACTTATCATTTAGTGAACACTTCTTTCTATTCTGATTAACATTATCCCACACTTTTATTTGTTGTGTAACTTAGCGTTAAGGATTGGCAATAGGTTTCTCTCATTATAGGCCCTTTTATTTGACAAGACGCCACTAGGATTGCTTTATTATTTGATGATTGTAGTTTGTTCCCATCTTAGATATAGGTTCAGATTAGGTGTTTATCTCACCATTATAAAGTTCAAGAAACACCCTTGAACTGTGATCACTTGTGTCCGTCTTTACTGTTGCCACGAGTTTGTTACCGAAAGGACTTTCATTAGTTTGTATTTTTTATAGTGTGCATGTTAAGTGCATCATTCTATATCTTAGTGTAACGATTATATCTAACTACTGTAATTTCTACTTTACAAATTTCTAAAATGTCTAACTTGCGCCAGCACCATGATGCCTTCGGTTTAAGTGCGCAATATAAATGCCAAAATAAATAAATAAAAATAGATGTTTACTTCAAATCATGCTGCACGGGAATTCTATTACTCCGATATCCCTCAAAATGATATATTTGAGTCTGAAACCTGCAAGAGGAATCCAAGACAATGAGGAGTAGATACGATTGGACGTATGTAATATGTTAAACTTTGAACAGATTCTGTGAGATTTTTTTTGAGGTTACTAATCCTCCACGTAAAAAGAGCAAGATCTTCAATTATGCACATTAGTCCTTGTACACAGGCTTTTCCACTAGTTGTCACAAATCTGAAAAAATGGTCCAAAGAGCGAATTATGTTGATCACAATGGTGTATCAAATTTTATTCACCATGATACAAAAAATTCTAAAGAGTCAGTTAATGACATGTTAATTTACACTACATTATTATATCACATAACAAGACAGCAAGGGTATACATAAAAACTAGCTAAAAGTAGTCCACTACAATAAACATTCATAGTGCAGCATTCAGACCATACACAACACTCAGTGACATTTAACCAAACAACAATTGCTAAAGACAACAAAATTGATTGGCAGTAGGTGGTGGGATATACAAACGGTCCTCATGTCCAATCTGATTATTTTAGTATTTGACGTTTTACAAACGCAGCAATAAAGATAATTAAAAACAATCTATCGCAAGGGTGGATCTAGGAAGAAGAATATTATGTAGATCACATCCCTGAAGGAACCGGTTTCGATGTAGAATGTACTTTGGACAACGTCTTTATCAGGAGTAAGAAGTCATAAAAACTCATATGTATGAGCATTCACGGCCAAGATGGAAATAGAATGGAGTGGCTGCTGTCCGTCCCCAGAACGGCCACTGAAGTCTACCCCTTGGGTCTCACGGCTATGGGCGGCGCCCTTCGGTAGTAGGCATCTAAGGCTGTCCACTTAATAGGTTGTGCAGCAAAACGCAGCATATCAGCGTGAAGTAACCTGGTTCAATAGATACCAGGGTGTGCGCGGTGCGGCGGTTCCAATTTAGCGATCGACCGTCGCGGAAGGCACAGGTAACGTGCCACTAGTTGTTACATATTTAAGATGCATTTTCTTTTGAAATACAACTGCACATTCACTATTAACAGTGAAGTGCTGAAAGAGTACAATTTCAAAAGCTTTTGTAATAACAAAAGTTGAGGAGATGGAAGGGAAATTCCAGAGCTGGGGACCCAAGACAGGGAAAGGTGGTCCTTACTGATTAGAAACCGTCCCATAGTATGCACACCATTCAATTGGTTAATTTATGACACTCCAAGAAGTTGTTTAAGGTTATTTGAGGTGCGTGAGAGAATTACGGAAGTCTGGCACACAAAGCTGCTGGTATAACAAAGAAAATCTAGTGTCCTAGAGTAATGGACATTCCCATCCCCTGCACACCTTTGGATACTGGAACAAATCTGTCAAAACTTAGTTGTATTCACAATACATTTCAAAAGGTTGATGGGAACAATTTAGGAATTCAAATGACTTTTCCCCTTCTCCCCTCCACTGCACTTGCGCGATCTCAATATCACCTGGCCTAGTAGGATCGCTCTCTCTGTTTCCCCTCCCTTGCCTCATCGCGCCTTCAAACACTTGTGTATAGGCGCGTTATAAATGCCATGTCATGTCAAAGTGTCTATACAAATTCATAATGTAATAAACAAAGTGAGCTCAACTCGTTTCGGTTTCAACCCTTAGTCAGGAGCCAATTGCTTTTTGGCAAATACATCATCAAGCTTCAAAAGTCATCTAAAGGGTAAGGTAAAAATATTTGTGTAAGATCACTGTTAAACAAATTCAATTTGTACATGAGTAAGAACTAAAGAAGTTGACAAAAACTCAAATAGTTAATGTTCAGCTTTCAAACACCTGGCTGTGTTCCTGTTTTCAATGAGTCTCCCAGTAGTAGCAAGACAATATTAAAGATAAAACATGAAATCTCTTTAACAGTGATTTTACACGAATATGTTTACCTTACTCTTTAGATGACTTTTGAAGCTTGAAGATTTATCATTTGCTAAAAACAAATTTGCTCCAGACGAAGGGTTGAATCTGAAAAACGCATCCATCACTTTAGGACACTTTTTTGTTCCGGTCCTTAGTGATTACTCAGAACGTGTTGATTCCCCTGAACTTTACTACAAAGAGGGCAGTGGATAACATGCAGGACCCACTGTGAAAGGTCAATTTGACAGCAAGGGCTCCTTTGAGTGAAGTCTGCTGAGCAGCAGTGCTCCAATAGCTAGCACATAGAGATTCTAGAATGAGTGCAATCATCAAATAACCCCAGAGATTTCAACTGTGCAAGGTTTGGTGTAATCCATCTATCCCCGCCCCATACATTTAATTCTGGTACCTGTAGTCCTGCATTTATAACAGAAAAGCAGGACGATGCCAAGAAAAATGCAAGACCGGACACCCATTGCAGTCGGCATGAAAATACTGGGAATTTTCATGAAAATCACTGAAATGTGACACAGGAGTAGAGCTGCTACATAGAGGTAGAACGCTGACGCATTACTTTGCCCCTTTTAGCAATGAGGAACATGCACACTGCACACTCAAAAGGCTACGTTCTCTCTGTTTATGAGTTCCAAACAGGCCTAATATCAGTAGGAACACATTTATCCAGCTCAACACATTTTCATGCTGGGACTTGGAGTTCTGCCTTTTCATAACACAGACATGGGCCTACAAGTACCAGCATGCAAAGCACTGTTTGCTGAAAAGCTTGTACCAGACAGGTGACCCAAACAACAAGGGGGAAAAATACCTTTGCCTCTGATGTTAGCGCATCCCAGCTGAGTGAAGCAAATTTGCTTACTCAGCTGGATACCAACCTGTACTGCACTGTGTGGAGGCATTTTAACAGGTAGGTAAAAAACATTGAGATGGTAAAAGCCATTCTGGTGGTGTACCAGTGATTGTGGGTTTTGACTGAAACCTGTAATGCCCGTTTACAATTTCTTGCATAGTTATTAACAAACAGATTTAAATTAAAGATACATATAATGGAACATATTGTGTGTAAACAATTACAGTTTATATTTAGATGTGTCCCTGTGCTTTATCACGTTAGGTATAGCTATCTGCATACTTATAGTGTGCATCTCCCTATCACCAGCATTAGCTTTGGGAGACGAAAAAAGGCTGAACATCTGAGCATTCTGGAGTGCCGTTAGATGGAATTGAAATACATTATTTTGTGGATTTGATTGTGTAATTTTGATCATTATTGTAACGAACGGGTTCAGACTCCATCGTATATTAAGCCTTCCATCTATCTTTCAGTGGAGACATTTTACATAATCAAACAGAGAAAGCTGCTATTTCCGGGGCACAACAGTAGGTGAGGCAAAGCTCTAGGGCTGGTGATGCCCGATATTCCAATAGTCCAAGTGGACCAACTCGACACCCCGACAAAACAAGACTAGCCCAGTCAAGAAAGTCTTCAAGAGGTCAATGGGCAGAGAATGCAAGGGTTTTGTGTTGACTCCCGAGCCCACACCACGGGCTCAGCCGAATCCAATCCCCTGACCTTTCTTTTGAATCCAATGAAGAGCTTAAATGTAACACTTACCTTTTGAGTGGTCTGTTGAGTCGTCAGCCATAACACTACCGACATTCGGGGTAGCTCCCTCGATCTACTCTTTCATCCTCACTCTTTAGTCCTCACCCTCTAGTACTCCCTGCTCTCTGATCACTCCTTCCTGCACTTCACTGTATCCAACCTCCCCCCACCACCTGCTGCGGTCATCCCATAGGACTTAATGACTCCCCATTTCGATAAAGGCAGGTCCTCCTCCCTCCAGGTGCTCTCAACTCTAATGAAAAGGCCTTGCTTGGCTTCAAACAAGCACTTGTGGCTGCCTCCCAGGGTTGCCAGTCAAAGGATCGAATCAAAAGGGTTATCCCATTTGCTTCCTAACCCCCCCTCAACCCTTAATATCGCCTTCAATTCAACAACTGCGAACAAACGTGCACCTGAAAACGCATTGCTGACTCCATCTAGTCCCCTGTTCTCCTCCCATCTAGAAGGAATCGCTCCTCATGCTATCCACCAACCTAGACACTGCCAAGTCATGCTACCATGCTCACCACAACTTGCCCCTGCGCTTTCATCCCTGCGAGGCATCAAAGACCCTACAGTCTATGCTTGCTTCCCCTCTTGCTCTCCAATCCTTTCTCTCCTTGCTGACTTTGCCTGCTACGTATTCACCAAAATCATAAAGATCTGTGACACTCACAAATCTGCTTTCCCTCCGTCTCCCTCCATCTATCAATCCATCCATCAAGCCAACCTTTAAACAAACTCTCAACCGCTATCACCACTTCCTCTCCAATTAGTTTCCCAGCCATGACTCCAGCTGAATTTGACCCCATCCATCACTCTGAAAAACCTTTCTGTGCCCCTTCCTTTGCAATTGCATTCTGGACCATCAAGGAAGTGCCACCCCCTTAGCTGCATCTACCTTCCAAACCTCTTCAAACCTTGCTTCAAGGTGGCTACCATCCTACCCCCTCTCAAAATACCTATGCCGGACCACAGTAATCCTACTAAAAACCGGCTTTTGCCCTCACACCTCTAAAAGCTTTGATCGTGTTGTGTTCATCTGCATCACCAATTACCTGGAGCAGAGGAGGAACATGGACTCATCAATGACTTCCAGTCCACGTTCTACAGCTATCCCTCTACAGAATCTGTGCCCACCCATATCTCATGTTTTCTTGATACAGCCCACCACTCCCAACATTCCTCTATGTTTATCCACTTGGTACCGTTGTCTGCTCATCCCTCTGACACATTCTTCCAAGCCTTGGCTTACATGGTACCTCCATTGCATGGATTGGCTCCTACTTAGCTGGTTGATCCTTTTCCATCTCTTGGATCACTGAGATTTCCTCTGAAACTAATCTACTGTTTTGGGGACCATCAGGAGTATGTCATTGTTCCTCTCCTTGTCACTATCTAAAACATTTCCCTGTGCAAGCACTTCTCCTATTTTGGCTTGATTTATCTCTTTGCCATGACACCCACATCTTTTTCTCTTTCCTAGTCTTCACTCTGGAGCTTTCTTCCCAGATCACTGAATGACCACCATTTGACACTGGATTGTGCTTCACTGTCACTGTTTGATGCCCAATTCTTAAAAAATTAGGTCACCTCCAAAGCCTCACATTTCCTTCCCTCTACCCCCACATCCCCGACAACTTTACCTCAACTATGTGGCTTGTAACCTGCAGGTTCTCCGCCAGCAATCTGAAAATACAGCAGTTATTCCTTGTACCTCTATAGCTGCAAGGGTTAACCTTCTCAATACCTGTAAGATTTGCCTTTGACTCACCTTTCACTTTTCCTGATTGAGCGGAAGGACCGAATCTATCCACTAGATAGGAAATTGAATTATGGACAGACTGTGTCCCGGCAGGGCAAAGGACCTAATTTGTGCATATCTGTGCACAAATGCTAGTGTTAAAACCAGTAGAGGTACAGCGACTCAGAAGGTTGGGAGGTGCGTCAACAATGATTGTTCATGCAACTAATCTAAGAGAGAAGGAAAGGTTATTGGAAGGAGCCAGAAAGAAAGGGTAGCACCAATATAAGGGTCAAAGTACTGCTGGTTCCCCAAATAGTCACCTGAAACAGTGATGGAGTTTGAACAATACAAAAGAGTAGATCTTCTGCAAACCAGTCAGGACAGAGGAGCTTTTAAAGTCAGTGGAGGGGAAAGGAAAGAGGAAGACGATGCAAAAGGACATGGTCTATGGGGATAAATTCAATATTCAGTTCTGAACAATAGAAATTATAGCAATGCAAGGAAAGCATGTTTACCATGATAGTGTGCGTTGTACACAGCTTGTCTTCCACTAGAACAGGGGAGAAGAGGATGTATTGACGGTTGGTCAAACAGGAACAAAAATCCAAACATCCCAGATACCTTACATGTTTTCTAGATTTTCTTGGCACTAAGAACGGAGTCTCATCCAGACAATTATGTTTTCCCAAATGTGTCATCTCTCAAAGGTGGGCTACATTTCCTACAATAGTTACAGGTAATTTTGTTTAAGTTAAAATAAACCATACATAGCAGCGGGAGGTGTGAAATGTGAGCATGCAAGGTACTAACAGCTTGCTCGAAACCAGGCTTATACCGGTGGAGTACGTTTGTGAATCGAGTAACCTTACTGGCAGCTCACCCACGCCTGGATGATATACATGTTTGTGATTATATAGCCTGCCAAAATGCCAGAAACATCCCCACTGTTCTCCAGTCATCGTACTCACTTTTTGTTAGTATCTGTAGATCTTCAACGGAAGGTGGCCCAGTCTTCTTCTCATAGGGTATAACTGTTGTCAGGTACTGCAAAATTAAAAGAACATTCTTTAGCCATTGGCAGCGGTTGTACGCACCCAGGAACACACTTTGGCTTTGCTAGAACAATCAAAGCATTACAAAGGGAGACATGCTTTTAAAGAGGAACTCACAACCTGCATCTTGCACTGCAGTTCTAGTAGTTTGTCAGAGTGATCGTAAGCAGAAGTTCCCTAAATGAGTATAGAGGACAATGTAAATTTCAGAAGGAATACACTTCCTCTCCTCTGGGAAACGGCAACCACCATGCGCGGTCCTGCCAAGTTCACCTCAACTACAGTGAAATTCAGGCTACCTATGACGCCTACATTTTACCTTAACACAAAAGCACTGAACATTCTGCTCTTTTAACTCTGAACACCCTGCTGGTTCACAAAGAGCTGCAATTGCGCTGTAATCCTTTTGCAGCTATCGAGAGACATTTATATGGCATATAAAACAAAAAATCATTATCTCAATTTATCAGCGACTGAAGGAAATGCAGTCATTAAACCAGACCAACATTGGGTTTAGAGTTATTTCCTTAATTTAGAGGCTTAGACTAGAATATATATTACATTAAACGCCTTGAAAGGCTCATCATTACTCCACAGGTTAAAGGTTGAAGAAAGGGTCCCAGGACTGCCCCCCCCCTCATCCCCATGAACATGACGGCCCGAAGAGTCAAGAACGCACAAAGTCACTCATTTGGGCAACCCCAAATGCACCACTGACTGACACGTATGGAGAGTGGTATTCCCTTAGACAGCTATTCCAACCTTATCCAGCGAGTGCCTTTTTGGATAAAGGTGAACGACAGCGATTATGGATACAAACGCCATGATGGACAGTATTGACTAGCTGCCCAGAAACCACTTGCTGACGTCACTAATGACACCACGACATAACAGAGTTAGTCATGAAGCACACTCGCAGCCCTACACAGCCTTACAGACAGATGCATACACATACTTTCAAAAGCTTTTATTCTTTTCCTCATTAACCAAAGGCAGAAACTCCTAACAGAAGGTAACGAAGAAGTATGGAGCCAGCTTTGCAGATACTTACAACAACTAACCCTATGGAACTACGGGAGTACGTAAGGGGCCTGCTAGGACCAAGTACGACTAACCTATAGGGAGACCTAGCACAATATAATCATGTAGAAATTATATTATAAAAGTCTAATGAAAATCACAGAAGGCCTCAAGCCACAGGACAAGAGACGAAGAGGAGCAAAATCAGGCTGCACAAAGCGGGAAGGCCAGAAGCTCATAGCCAAGGTTAGAGATAACCAACACATTCCAAGCTTCAAATGACAAGGGGCCAGCTGAAGAAAAACCAAATAAATCCTCATAATTGTAGTCGAAAAGAGCTCAGTTTGTTGTCCACAACCTTGCGATGCGGCCAACCCAGACAATAGGTATTCACCCGCAGTGGGAAGATAAACTGTTCTCAACAGCCCAGACGAGAGGCAAAACAAATGTTGCAAAGTGGAACACACTCTCACAGGCAAAATGTGGTAGTCTTAACAGATACAATGGGCACAAAGTCATTTCACATCACCTTGAGACGGTGCACAAAGGGCGGAGGATCGAGCTAGGTTTTAGGGCTGAGGAGACCATTTCCAACTAATTAGGGGACAGAAATCCAGTGGTGGATGGCAGGGGACAAGGGCCAATGGTAATCCTGCGACCCTGCAACAATGTAATAGATGGTTTCATGGGAAAGGGGCAGAACAGCCACCTGACATGCGAGGGACTGTAGAATAACCTCTGTACAGGCTACTCTGAGCACCCAATCAGTGGAGGTTTTTTCGAGGAAGAGCCCAGTTTGTGATGCCATTGAGCGTTTAAAAGGTTCTACAGGGGTTTGGGAGGAAGAATCTGGGAAATCTTTGTGACTATCCTGTATGATCCCTGTCGGTTTTTGTAATAAAGGACAGTTTAACTTGCCCTTGGCCGAGTCCTCTGTTAATCTGGGGAAAGGGTTGTTGGGCCCTTGAGAGAGCAATCACCAGGCCTCTGGTACACCAAACTCTCAACAACAAGTTGGTAGCAGAGGACAGTTGGACTATGCCAGTTCGGCGCAAAGCTGACTCTCCTGCTGCAGCGCCCAGAGGGCTGTGGGATGCCTCGCGGGTTTTGGGAGGATGGGGAATGCGAACCCCCATGTATAGGCCGTCAGGAGCCTGCTTGGAAATATCCTGCACGCAGTCCGTGAGGAGTCCAGCAGACCAGAGGGGCAGCGTGGCATCTTTGGGAGACCTTACAGCCGAGTACCGTCAGCCGACCACAAAGTCTAAGTATTGACTCAGCCACATGGCAATCGAGGGGAATGGGAAATTTATGGCAGGTACGAGGGTGGTATTGAGTATTGTCGAGCATTGTCCAGTATAGTAGGGAACGGAGCAGAGGTAGATGTCATTTGTGTGGCTAGGACACATTCGGTCTGGAGGTAAAAGGTTCTGATGAATAACCTAGACTATCAACTTCAGGGCGTGGATGACAGATGTTATGTGGATACTGGATTTCCTGTGGTTTGGGCATTTTAGCACGGGTCATAGATGATGGTATCCCCGTAAGGTTTAGCAAAAGGAGCTGGCCTAGGCTGCGGAAGGTGATTCATCTGGTTAAGTCTCGCAAAGGCGTTTTATAATGCAACGCTATAGGTACAGATAGAACACAAAAGAATATTGGTGTCCCCTGTTAGTAGGCATGAAGACAGCTGTGGGTTCATGTGGGTGTGTGTATATTTTTGTGCAATGGGGTTCTTGTATTGTGCACGCTCTAAGTGATCTTCAGCACTGCCTTGCTTAGTGATTTAGTGACGTCACACATAAGGCCTGTGCAGAGGACTTGGAGAGCATGAGGTGTTGTGGAAACGGCATTGAGAGACTTGAGATTGACAGAGGAGGTTGTCCAGCGGCAGTGCACGGAAGATGTATGCACAGGTTTCGTAGGTGTGCCTGAAGAGGCGGGGCATTGCAGGAGGGCGGTGTGCAGAGCACACCTGAGACTGTTTTGGGGCCAGAGAAGCTCAAGAAAGATTGAAAGAACTGGATTATATTATGTTTTACCAACAGCGGAGTGCCGAAAGCCTCGACTCAAGGTCAAGTAAGTATAAGAGCAATGTACGAAGGGAAGTGCGAGGAGACATGCTCCTACAGCACTTAAGTAAGACCCTTGCACCCTATAAGGACAAGATTTGTAAATATAGCGTGGAATGGACGAAAAGCACAGAGGGTACATTGGCTAAGCCATGGCCACAATGCAGAAGTTTCTCCAAGAATGTGCCGCAATTACTACACTTTTAAGGGGAAGAAGTTAGCCAACCGCATGGCAATATTCAAGCTCTGGAGAATGTTCTGGGGGGGTGAGGGGGAAATAGTGAGGTGTCAATGGATGCTGAGTCAACAGGAGACACCGGGGCCAGCGTGCCCACCCTCGACTGCGAGCGAAAAGGAAGGGGATACAGATGACGAACAGGGGCTATACCCACTACGGGAGCTAAAGGCAGCAGAAGGGTACACAAACCCAGTATTTCAACCTTCACCGTATACCAAGGAGGAGGGGCAGAAATGGATCAGGCAAACGACCAGCGGAAAGGGAGCAAGCAGCGAGGCGCCGGAGGGCACGAAAGAGGGGCTAGAGAGCATAGCCACGAACGAGTGGGTAGGGGGACAGATCCTCTTAAAGCTAGATAGGAAGACAAGGGGAGAAGCAGCGGGGGCGACTAAAGAAATGGAAGGTCTTAAGGAGAGCAGTGAAGCTAGGGACTGTGCAGAGATAATGGAGGAGGTAGACAGGAGGGAAAGGGAAGCTGAAGAGAGAGAGCAGAGAGACAAAGGGTGGAAGAAAAAGAGTGAGCAGTGAGAAAGGAGGAGGGAGCTAGTAGAAGAGATTGAGAGAAGAAGAGGATGAGAAGGCAAAGCAAGTGTTAGTGAAGAGGGAACAGGGAAAATGGCAGCTAGAGCGACTTATGCGAGAGAACAATCACAAGGAGGAAGAGGATCGCACCATCAGAGACATAAGGACACGGTGGGCAATGAGCATGCAAGATGACAAAAAGGGAGGGGGGTAGGTGGGCTGAGCCAGACAGCACAACCACGCAGGACAGGGCCGCCACCGTATCAGAGAAAGGGGTGACCTAGACTTGATCAACTTCAGAGGGAAGCCAGGTGAAGACACCACCTCTAGGAGACTGAGCTTCGTGGATGATTTTTGCAGTGGTATGGACACCAACTCAGAAGAGGAGATGGAAGGAAGTGGGAATGAGGGAAGAGGGTGACCTAAGCACAGATCCACGGGGGACAGTGTGGAGAAAAGTGTGGCATGAGAAGGAAGAAAGAATACAGGGGCATCCAAGGATGATGGGGATGATCGGTTATCACGAACCAGAGATGCATCACACAACTTTGACGACTTGATCTCATACGTTGGGAGACTCCAGTATCTCCCAGGACGAAGACAGGGGAAACGGTTATAGCATTCACTGACACTAAGGATGCTGGGGGATCGGATAGGTACACGCAATTGGTGAGGGCGAATGGGGAGGTAGGGTTCACACAGTTCCCCCCATTGGAAAAAGGAGGGGGGCGACCTCAATATATACCATGGAAACACATCGACAAGGATAATTTGAGGTTTAGGCTACCCTCGTTAACCACAGGTACGGGGAAGTGGATATACGAAATGGAGAGGTTGACAGCAGGACAGAAATTGGCCGTGGGGGATGTAAAGGGACTGCTAGTGTCAATCCTTGGGGAGGCCACTGATGACATATGGAGAAGGGGGGTACCCAGGAGTAACCACCCAGGATAAAGCACACAATGTGAATCACAGTGCAGCCATATGGCAAGCTCTCAGGACACAATACCCAGACACAAGACATCAGTGAGATTATGACATGCAAAATGGGGGAAGGCGAAGATCCCCTACAATATATCCAGGCGATTCAAGAGCTTTGGCACCTTGAAATGCGAGAACAGTGGGATAAAACAAGATAAAACAGTAGCATTATTGTATCATATTGTGGCAAGTATTTAGAACGTGACAAGCACATTGCGCTCATTCCCTAGTTTGAAATTCAAGGAATCACATATATCAAAGTCCATATACAATTTAAGTAAGAGATATGTCATGGATATCTTTATTCAGGCAGAATGTCAGCCAACGCGTGTTTCGACGTTTGACGTTATCAAGGTTGGCATTATCATCCAGATTTGAATACAAGATAGATGATACACCATTCCTTTTCAATGCGTAATATTTGCTGCCCGAAGTCACATAAAGTACTTCCTGGCACAATTTTTATTCTCACAATCAACAATCCCAACATTATGACATATATTACTGGTATTTTCTATTTATGTCTATTTGCCAGCTTATTTTCCACACGGGCTATCTTGCCGCAGTGAACAATGGGTGCCCTCACTGCACATCAATGCCACATTGCTTCTAGGGTCACAATGCACCAGTGAGTGATTACAATTTATGAAAGCTTTTTGTTTTTATCTCTGTATGGTCTGTCTCCCCCAATGCCACACATTTGATTGCTGCCTAACAATGGGGTATGTTAACTATTTATTTCATTATGACTAGTTGTATACTTTGAACACTGTTGTGATTTGACTGTGTGTATTGAATATTTAATCTTTTCATTGTGCTATGTTTTGGATACAATGGTGTATGGTCTATCTTGTATTCAAATTTGGATGATAATGCCAGCCTTGAGAACGACAAACGTCGAAACACATGTCGGCTGACATTCTGCATGAATAATGATATCAATGACATATCTCTTACTTAAATAGTATATGGACTTTGATATATATGATTCCTTGAATTTCAAACTAGGGAATGAGCGTGATGTGCTTGTCCCGTTCTAAATACTTATTCACTGTTTGTAGGTGCTGATGGGTGCACCTCTAATGTGACATTGGCAACGCAGCTCGGCCTCCCCTTTAATCTTCTTAGGTGGACATAGCGCGCAACCCTAGGCCCTTCACCCATACTTTTTGTTATACATATTGTGCCAAGAGTTGCCAGAACCAGTACAGAACCAGCTCAAGAAATTAGTGGGCATGGAGGCAAACCCGTGGCCAGAAATACAGCTCACAATAGTGCACCATTGTAGGTTACTGCAAGAAAACGTGAGGGGAAAAAGCGTGAGGAAAGGAAGCAGTAGGAAGCGAAGTTGGTACAAAGAAAGCTATCTGAATATGTCATGGAAGGGGCGGTACTGACGAGCACGGGAGGACAGGGGACACCACAGATGCAGTACGCACTGCTACCATTGGGGGAAGGACTTATGGGGTGGGGAAATGTACAGCACAGGTTCTGAGGGAGGAGGGGGCACCTAGAGGACACAAGTATGGGCCACAGATACACCACAACCAAGGGGGATTTCCAGCGGGGTCTCGAGGGTACAAACCGCAGATGCAGCAGGGCCTAGGCGAATTCTCTGGGGGTTCCCAAGGATGGGGGAAAGAGCCACCCCAATGCTGTGTGTGCAGACAGATAAGACACATTTCAAGAGGGTGCAGAAGCAGGGGAATACCACAGAATGGGGGAATGCCATCCCAACCAATATATCAGGGGGAATATGAGTACTACTCACAGGACCAAACACTGCAACAAGGACAAGCACTGAGTACATATCCACAGACACGGCGGCCCATGACACAGGCACCACAAATGCAAACAACTATACCGCAGTATTTGCAGCCATCATAGATGCTACAGATATAAGGTAACATGCAGCATGCATACTCAGCACCACAGACACAGAATAGCAACCAACTGGACGACATGACAGTGGCAGGCACAGACTCCATGACAACGGCCCCCATTAGAAAGCTGGGGAGTCACCATGACGGGGAACAACCCATTCCTGGGGGACGGGATGTCCCTATACCCTCAATAGGACAGTCCACAGATGGACTTGATGTGTTCCATCCTATCGATCACCCCCAACCCTGCGAAGGAACGATGCATAGGGGTGACAATAGGTGACAAAACGTTTTCCTTTCTTGTAGACACAGGTGCGACTAAGTCCTGCACCCGACAGGGAACATATAGTTTGTCAGACGATGGCATGAATGCTCAAGGGTTTTCTGGGGCAATGGAAGTGGTTCCTTTTACAGACAATTTGCACTTTCTATAGGGGAGCGTGCTCTATCCTTGCCTTATTCCCGACAGACACCTGTAAATATACTGGGGAGAGACCTCATGAGCAGACTCAACATGACTATTTCGTTCAGTGAGAAAGGGATAGTGTGCTCCACACCTGCAATACACCTTCTTGATGCGAGACAAATTATTTAAGCATATTGCGGACAAAGGGTACAGAGGGGTGGTGCCAGTGGATGAGGAGCTGTTCCAATATAGGACTGAGATTGCAAAAGCATGGCTCTCAGGGATTCAAGGGAAGATGTGGCGCATTACAAATGAGTACTTGTTCAGACCAGAGATACCATTAGATTAAGAGGAAGGGACGATAGTGCCACTAGAGTTAGATGCAGTGATCATGGGAGATGAGTAATAGCAGTGCATGGGCCAGATGACACAGGACGACCATGGCGAGCAGTGATCGCCATAGCTGAAGGGTACAGGCTGACCACAGTCACAGACAACAGATCAGACCATGTGATGGTCTTTGAAATTTGCATCACTTATTGGGTGAGAATACATTATAGAGAGGTACCACAGAGAATGGCAATGGCGTTGAAGGCACTGCCAACCTTTCTTGAGGAGGATCTGGCCAAGGTACAACGCATCCTATGGACTACAAGTCCCTATGATGTGGGGCTACTGAAGGGGATATGAGCAGTGAAGATAAAGCTAAAATCAGGAGCAATTGTGCCACGAGTAAAACAATACCCACTCTCAAGGGAGGCAGACGAGGGCATCTATGAAACCATTGCAGCACTAGTGAAGCAAGGTGTCCTAATGCCATCAGAATTACCATGCAACACTTCTGTGTACCCTGCTAAGAAAGCAACAGGAGGGCCAATGCATTTTATACAGGACTTGCAAACTCTTAACCATATTGTAGAAGCAGAACATCCTTTAGTTCCGAACCCAGCAACAATTTTGTGCAGTATCCCAACGGAAGCTGCCTATTTCACGGTCATAGACTTGAAGAATGCTTTTTTTTCTCTATACTGCTACACCCATACTCACAAGACTTGATTTCATTTCTATATAGAAATAAGACATGGAAACATACAAGACTTCCTCAAGGTACTGTGAATCACCCTCCACAATCAATAGGGTCCCTCTGATGGACCTAGGCAATGTACAGATGGAGAGTACAGTTACGCAGTAAGTAGAAGACATATTGCTCTGAAGCACAGCAGAAGAACAGTGTAGAAATGACTCAGTACACATGCGGACAGTGTTAGCCGACAAGGGAAACAAGTTAGACCGAGCCAAACCACAGTACTGTCAGACAGAAGTGCTGTATATCGGGCAGGTGGTCTCCCAAAATGGCCGACGGGTAACGACAGAGAGGGCAGGGGCAATACGCAGGACAGCAAAGCCCACAACAGTCATGGAGATGCAGCAGTTATTGGGGTTATGCAATTACTGTGTAGCATGGGTCTTTGACTACAATACTTATATAAGGCCTCTACTGAGTGCACTGAAGGAAGCACAGAAAGGGGACAAGATAATACGATGGACAAAAAAAATGACTTAAGCATTTAATGAGCTGAAGAAGTCAATATGCAAAGCTCCAGTGTTAGGAATCCCAAACTACAAAAAGGAATTATTTCTGTTCTCGCACTCCGATGGGGTAGCTATGACAGCGGTACTGACACAGAATACAAGCTTGGGGCACAAGCCACTAGCATACTACAGTGGTAAGTTAGAACCAGTAATGAGAGGACATGCTCTGTGAGAACAAGCTTTGGCTGCTGCCGCATTAGCAGTGCACAAGTCAGCGAGTGTTATCATGGGATACAGCACCCCACATTACATGGAGCATGCTCTCTTCGCAATACTGGAAAGACCAAAGAGTACACTGACAGCACAAAGGGCTTCAGGGTACAAGGTGTCACTATAGAATCCTGCTCACAAGGTAGTGGGATGCAGACTTGTTAATCAAGCGACCTTCTCGCTGACGTTCTGCAAGATGACGACTACGCACATGACTGCTCAGCAAACCTACAAGAATTCAGTGAAACTTGCAAGGTACAGGAGGACGCACTTGAGGAGGGGAAGACGTGCTCTATATTGACGGGTCTTCGACAACTGACCAGACAGATGGCGTCAGACACACTGGGACAGCAGTGGTGAGACTAAGGGATGACGGGATCAACGAGGTGGTAGTGAGCACACAATTGCCATCCCATTAGTCAGCACAAGCAGCAGAATTAGTGGCCTTAATATTGGCATTGGAGCACAGCAGGAAAAAGCAGGTGACTATTTACTCAGATTCAGCCTATGAGACATCCACAGTGCATTCTGGGCTGTAACAATGGATGAAAAGGGGTTTCAGACATGCTGATGGGTCATCAGTGCAGCATGCACTCCTATTGGGCAGACTAGTGGATGTCAAATTATCCTGAGCAGCTGGCAATTGTGAAGTGCCATGCACACACAAAACAGGAAGATCCTATCTCAAGGGGAAACAAAGCAGCCGACGCAGAAGCAAAATGCAGCACATATTTTGGAGAACTCTTAGAAATGGAGGCTTCGTCACATGCCTGCGATTATGCAAGGGCAATGATGATCAAAGAGGGGTGCAATGCATTGCCAGCAATGCAAATAATGGAACTGCAGGGAGGAGCACCCAGGGAGCAAAGAGTTGCGGCTCAGGAGGGGATATACCATTTCCCCAACGGATGCCTTATGACAGCAGAACAACACAGGGAAAGTAGTAATGCCACTAGCATTGTTACACACAGCACTGACACACTTACATTATCCAACGCATACGTGGAAGGAGGTGCTTGCCACCCATATTGGAGAAACATGGTTGTGTCCTAATTTGGCAGAACACATGATTCATGAGCAACTCTCTGACCAGCAAACAATTCACTGATGGACACACATTAAGAGTAGCAAGAGGAGCCATACCTCGCCCAAGTTGTCCATTCCAGCATTTCCACGTTGACTATGTCGACATGATCCAAGTCTGACAAGGGTACCGCTACATGATAGTGGTTTTATGTCCATTCTCCCTTTGGATCGAGGATGGTCCCTGTTCTCATCCGGATGCCCTCAGATCAGCAGAATTCCTGGTCCAGGAAGTATTCCCAAGTTGGGGCGTGTGTGAGGTTATGCAGCCTGACAATGGCCCTCACTTCACCAATGAGATGCTTCAGCATATTACAGCCTTGCTGGGAATCCACCATAACGGTGCATGCTAACTTCCCCTGGCTCCTCCCACTAGGGCAATGAGAGATGCACACAGTGCTGCGAATGTACTGGGTCAAGACATGTATGAGTGTGTTACTTCCTTGATTGCTAGTGCCTCTCATCTCTCGCCAGATATGACACCAGGGAGGCCTTGAAGCAAACGGGAAAAGCAACAGTGTCAACAACAGACCTTACTAAAGCAGCCACCTGTATAACCTTGGGACAGTGTCCTTCTCTGAAACTTTTCCTGATGATGAGACGCACCCAGATTCATGGGTCCCCACACTGTAGAAGCAGTGACAGAGAGCGGGTAAGCTCGAGCGAAAGACTGTCTGCAATCATATCGACATCAAGCCCTACAAAGCTGTGACCTCTCCTAGCAACGATATCGACAGGGCCAACGATCCTCAACAATCAGAAAACAATTTGGAAGCAGCACTGCTGAGCAGAGGACGCCCCATGGTTACTCGCTCACAGGCAGCAGAATTAGGGCAAGGACTTCCTACACATCCAGAGTGAGGGTACACGGTTTGCCATTTTTCTCTCTACACATATTCGTCGAGACGGTGTGACCGTTTCATTGCATTCTATCCATGCTGCCCTATGAGCACCATCCTGATATTTTGTCCAGCTTATTAGAAGATCCAATCAATTCCAAGCACGTCCTCCTAGTGTATATTATCACGTCTTCATAGCATATTTGGCCCACACTTATCCAAAACTTGAACAAGAAAACCCATCCGTTCTGGCAGTCCTTAGAGACCCTAATATTCAGACTGTCTGGGAACAATTATTTATCTTTGCTATCTCCGACTATATGATTAATAGGGCTTTAACTAACCCTGCACTTAATCCCTAATGCATATTCTTGCGCATTTCAGGCAGGCAACTTATCTCTTCAAGTTGCATAAGGATCAAAGCAGCACAGGTAAAACGGAGGGGCGCGTTATTAAAAATGTACTTATCGGGGCGTGGCCTTGAGCACCACCGATGAGGCTGCTCCTCTAATGGCCTCAGCATGAATCCAGCAGCTGAATCGATGAGAAAAGCTGATGCCAACCACTAAATTGCCAAAGGGAACCATCCACAGTGATCTGAACAGCTGGGGCATTGCTAACAGCAATTTGAGCTTTTAACGCTCCCTCATTCCCTTTGACCGCAGCTTGCAACCACAGCGCCTGTCCAGCGATTGCACAAAGATGGCAGACTGACTCCACGGGGAGGGGGAGGGGAGACGCCGCTGCTCAGGACCCTGCTGCCTTGCTCGGAAAAGATCATAACAGGGAGGCATCGCCTGCACCTTCGCCCCTGACATGGCATCGAAATCTCACTACGGTCTCCCAGCCACAGCCGAAACACTGGGGCATGACCGAGACGCCATCCGTCAGCTGGGGCGCACAAAGTAATCACCCGCGGTCCCCGCTCTACTCAGAGATGGGTGTTCTGGCTCCCGGACACGACTCGGAACGTGGGCTACTTCCATTGGAATCCTCTACATTCAGCGCCCCACTGAACAGCCGTTTCCTGCAAGGATTCCCTTGGCACCGGTAAACTATGCGAACTCCGTTACCATGACGGATCATCGACCGCAGCTACTGTGCCGCCTGGACTGCGTCCAGTACTAGAGGGGCAGGAGACGCTTCCCTGATCTCTCGCTCCACACAGAGGTTCAACCGCGGCTCCCGTCGTGACAAGCAGTGGGGACTAACGCCTGCTAATCTCCTTAGGGGCCTGGAGCCACATCAAGCAGCCAACTCTTGCAAGTAAGAGGAGCTCAGCCAAGCTGGGCCCGCCCTGGGGAGCGCCACCGCCACCTAGGCAATATCTGCAATAACCACCTGGCAGCCACACCTAATGTTATCCCAGTAAACACACCCCATGGTGCATACCACTGCCTTGGCTCCTAATTGAGGGGACTGTGACTAAGTCCATGTAAACGGACCTGGATGCCCAGGAGATAAGCTGCCTCCCGGCTCTCCCCCCTCCCCCGGATATGCAGGGCGAGTGAGCCTGGAAGCCTAATGGACAACAGCTTGTAGTAGTACAGAAGGGGGTGGCTGCTCTACCCCTCCCCCACTGCCTCAATATTCTCCATTATAGCCGAGTATCAAGACGACCCCCAGAGGAGTGTGATTTGGGCGGAAGCCCACACCAGCACCCGCTCCACCCTTGTTGCGCCCCCGGGAATCCAACACCGTAGGGGCTGGGCGACACAGATGCCCCCATCTTGGAGAAACTCTCTTCAGCTCTCGCTCATCCCCACATCTCAGAGGTGCCACATCGAAATATACTACAAGCCCATAAAATGGCAAGAAATGCTGATATCTCCACTATGTTGCTCCCAGCAGAGAAGGGGAAGAAGCCAGACAGTTACCAGTCAATTGGTCGAAAACATTTGGTCGACAGGACAATTGGTCGACACCATTTGGTCGAATGCCAAATGGTCGAATTTTTTTTTTTTTTTTTTAACCCCTTTTTTGTTTTTTTTGGGGGGGGTTGGGGGGGGGAAGTGCAATGCAAAATACAGTCCCTAATCGACAAGAATGAGATCCTAGAATATAAACAAGAGTATCTGGAGAACAGGTCTCGACGGAACAACCTATGTATTCGGGGGGTCCCCGCCTCCATCTCGGACCAGAACCTCACAGAGTATGTGGATGACCTGTTCCAAGTCTCAACTCTTACTAGACCACACCCACAGACTGCATCCTTGACGGGGAGTGGAGACGGATTCTCCCCCAATGTAATCACCAGGGTCAACTTCTACATAACCAGAGTCCATCACGGCAATAGGGCGCTCCCGAGGCAAATTATCCTTCCAGGGAGCCCCCCTCCAAACCTTTCATGACCGATCTGTGGCAACAATACAAAAGCGGAGGGCCCTGAGGCCCCTGACCCTGTTCCTTCGGGACCAACACATCAGGTACCTTTGGCTGTTTCCAACTGCGCTTCAATTCTCCTACAAAGGAGTTAATCGGACGATTGGACATCTAGAAGATGCAGAGATGATCTTACATCTCAATTCGTCGGCAAACAAAATTGATGCCTCTCCTGTCTCCCCTGATGGCGGCAATGAGGAACCCCTCCCCCCAAAACCAAGACAGAGGACCTGGTCAAAGGTCCAGAAGGGTCGGAAACCGAAGAGACTGACACCCATAGCCCGGCTGGCCTGGATCCAAGAGGCCCCCATTGCCCCAGCACTTGTCTGTTCCCCGGTCCTGCGACTCGGGACAGTCAGTCTCGTGGACACTCAATCTACTCGGAATACCATACATCTCTATGGCGGTGAAGGGCTTCATGCGGCTCATGCCTGACTCCAAGGTGGATGTCACCTGAAAGCCCTTGGAGTGAACTACAGACAGTTCGGTTTCAGTTACTTGGGGATGTCGCTGACTAAAGATGGTCGGCATCCCTTGGGCTCATTGTTGTGGCTTCACGTTGGAAGCCTCAGTTAAAACCTCGGTTACACTGTGGAACCAAAAACACAGACACCCTAGATGGCGACTGAGCTGCACCCGGCCCCCACCCGCAGAACATGAGCACCCCGGAGGAACCCCCACCACATCAGAAACTCAACTTAATTTCGATGAATTTAAAGGGCCTGAACTCTACCCCTAAACGGAAATTGCCACTAAAACGGCTCCAGGACATGGAAGGCTTGGGTGTTCTTCTTGCAGGAAACGCACCTATTGTTACGCTCACCTGGCTCCCACAGGGGTGTCGAGTGGAACTGGACAGCCAGGGTCTCCACCAACGTGATGCGCAGTGCAGAGATGACTGACTGGACTGGCCCACCTAGCTTCGTCTGCTTGACCCGTAGAAGTAGTCTCCTAAAGACGGGGAAAGGGAATTAGCCACCCGTGGATTTGATTATTAACACCTCACTGCGTCCCCACTTATCACTTCTGACATTCCCTTTCACAAAGCTCACCTTATAGTTTTGTATGATGAGCTCTCCATCCTGCAAAGAATGCAGGGGCGCATTGATGGCCAGTTACTTCACTGGCTTGAGGATATTGGAAGAGTTCTGGACAAATCTTGGCTCCAAACCTCCGGGCGAAAGGCCGTAAGTATATAGTTCTAATGAGTTCAAAATGTCCAATTAATCACTCTTGTCCTATTCCTTGTTTCTTTTGCAGCTTAGACCCAAAAGAGGATCGTCTTGTGGCAGATGAAAGCGTTCAGGTAAGAGTCTGTGTTTTGTAACACTGTCCGGTAAATGATGCCAAGGTTTAACTCGCTGCTTTCTCTTTTCTTGCAGGTGCAGCGTAGGAAGATTTGGTGTGCTGGTGGATAATACCTCCTGCGGTAAAATCAGGTAAGCATATGGTGGCAAGAGATTGTCCTGGTTTGCTCCCTTGGCTCACCTTGTTGTTTTCTTGTCCCCCTTAGGCGCTGGAATGCGGCAACCAGGTGATGGAGACAGCACCGAATCGTAGAGATGCTGCAAGGAACGGTGAGTACGGCGCGGCGCTGCTGCTGGCGATGCGCCGCTCTTTTAATGAAGTCTGTTTCTGGTTCGAAGATGCGCTGAATCCGAAATCAGGTAAGAAATCCAGTAAAGTTCTTATTCTAACCTTTCTTCTTCTTTTCCTTCTTTCTAGGCGCTCTGGACTCGAGGCGGGCGTGGCAGGATGCTGGATGCTGACTGCAGACATGGTGAGCCTTGCGCTGCTAGATACAGAATAACGCGAAGCATGTGCTGCTCTTCGGGCGTGGTTTAAATAGCCTTCAAAGTAGTCCCAGGTAAGTATTCCTCCACAGACATAACCGAGTAACAAAATAGTCCCCAAGATAAAATAGTCCCTTCAAGCCTCACAATGGCTTGGATGCTTGGATCCCTTGCAGCATGGTCTGCATCAGGTAAGTTTTAACATATGAGTCTTACGCCATAGACGCCAGGACTGATGTCCCATATGAGCCTGGCACCATAGGCGCCAGGACTGTACCCAGATAGCCCCTAAAGGGGTTGATGTGTTTGCTCCGGGTAACATGATGCTTGCTTCTGGGGTTGATGGACTAGGTCTGGATGCACAGGGGTAGGCATCATGACACCTATTGCCGTCAGACTTCACTCGTCTCCGCAGTAAGCAGTTCCCACTTCAGTATCTAGCCACTAGTGGAACAAAGAAAGGGGGAACAGCCTTACTCTTAGCCAGAGGAGTCCAGTTTAGGGCACTAGAGACATCACTTCATCCGGAGGGGCGATACACAGCAGTTAAAGGCTTTATATACGGACAACTTGACTCTCTCATCTCAGTCTATGCCCCCAATGAAGGGCAAAAAGCATTCTACGAAGCACTGTGGAGAAACCTCCTTCCCTTTGTAGAAGGCCAAATAATTGTTGGTGGAGACTTTAACTGGGTCCCGGATCCCCTATGGGACAGATCACAGCCTCCGGCCCCCAGAGACTTCAAGATCGCCATGGGCCTACTCCATCTGTTCAGAACCCTGGGGGGGTTGTAGACTCATGGACTTTTCCTTCTCCTCGCATGTACACAGGACATCCTCCCGTATAGATCTCTTGCTAACCTTCCCACAAATGTTGGCCTTTGTGGACGATCTGACCATAGAGACAAAGGTACTCTCGGATCATGCCCCAGTCAAACTAAACCTTAGAGCACACAACCCTGCACCTTCTCGCCAGCGCAGTTGGAATTTATAGAACCCTATCTTAAACGACATGTCACTGAGAGATGCAGTAGCCAAAGTGATCTGGAACTTTTTCCAGCAGAACCGGTAGAAGACACGTCCCCAGCCAATACCTGGGATGCTATGAAAGCTGTAGTGCGGGAAGAGCTGATCGCACGTGGTCCGGCATATCAAACGTAAACAATGAACCCTCCTGGAACTGGAGGAACAGGTACAAAAGGCTGAGGCCCATCACAAAAAAGGTTGGACACCCCTCCCCCAAGATCCAACGGGCCCTACAGACACCCCCGGAAGAAGTTGGAGGCCCACTATGTAGAGGAGACAGCCCATTTGTTGGCTTAAACTAAGCAAAGCTATTATGCTAAGAACAACAAAGTGAACAGACTTTTAGTGGATAAACTAGCCAAGACTAAGAGACGGAACAACATAGTGGGCCTGCACGACCCTCAAGGCCAGGTCCAATATTCGGACGGGGTGAAGCTACAAATGGCAGCTGCCCACCTCGCCTCTCTGAAACGAAGCTGAACAGATGAACTATTTACTAAGTGTCATCCTTCCACAACTCGAGGGGCTTCACAGGGAGGGTTTGGATGCCCAGATTGCAGGTGAGGAGGTGGAGACAGCCATCAAGTCGCTGAAGCCTAGAGCGCCAGGCCCTGATGGGTTCACAACAAGGTTTTATAAAGTATTTCGCCCTCAACCGATAGCATCGCTAACTGCCCACTAATTTGCCGTCTCGGACACCATTATTCCATCTATGCAAGAATCTATAACCGTTCTCCTACTTAAACCCGGCAAAGACCCCAGTGAAAACGGCTCATACAGACCCATCTCTTTACTAAACATCGATGCTAACATCTATTCGAAAATTCGGGCGTACCGCCTAGCGGCCATTCTGCCCAACTTAAGCGACCCAGATCAAACAGGGTTTATTATGAATAGGTCCACCGGGGATACCATCCGAAGGACACTGAACCTGATAGATATAGCGACCAAAGACTCGCACAAACTGGCCCTGCTGGCCTTAGATGCCTCTAAGGCTTTTGAAAAAGTGGACTGGACAGTTCTGCAGCTCACTTTAGAAGCTTTCCACTTTGGCCCGAACTTCCATAAATGGTTCTGACCAACTATCGATCCCCAAACACCTTTCGCCGGGTTAACCATAATCTATCGGATCCCATCTCCTTTACCTGTGGAATGAGACAGGGATACCCCCTATCCCCTCTCCTGTTTGCCTAGTGATGGAGCCCCTTGGATTGTATGGATCCTAATATTAGCGGTCTGCCAGTTGGCGCCTCCCAGCATAAGATCTCACTTTATACAGATGACATCCTACTCTCCATAACAGATATCTGTCCCTCTTTGATATCCTCTCTTCAGGAGCTCCACAGGTTTGGGAGGGTTGCAGGGTTTGCCATTAACTTCGGGAAATCAGCTGCCCTAGGCATAGGCCTGGAACCCCGGGAGTGGGAAGATCCAAAACCCCTCTGCCCTATCCAATGGAACGGAAAGTCTATACCCTACTTGGGAGTTCATATCCCAGTCCGTCCGAAAGATGGGTATTCAGTGAACTTCCCCCCTCTCTTTAAGGAGCTGGATAGGGACCTGGAACGATGGACCTCAAAGGCGATATCCCTCATTGGCAGAATAACCGCCTGCAAAACGAACCTTCTCCTATGCTTTCTTTATGCCTGCTCCTCCCTGTCCACCACGGTCCAACTCTCTCCCCTTCTGCATTTGCAGAGGAAAATGCTCTGTTTTGTGTGGAGAGGCAGGAAGGCGAGAATATCTCAGAAGGTAATGATAGGCAGCTCCCGCCTGGGAGGTCTGGGTGTCCCCAACCTACGTAAACATCAAGTGGCCTCACAATTGGCGCACGTTCATGCCTGGGGCTTGACCAACGGCCCTCCGTAATAGGTGGAGCTAGAGCTTTCCCATCTCCCGCTCCCCCTCCACTCTTTCCCACATATCCCGCCCTCCCGCCTGAGGAAGACCTAGGCAAGGATCTTGGCATCCACTAAAAACACCCTTAGTATATGGCACTGAAATATAAGGGCATCCGACGTGGTCTTAGCCCACTCTCCTTGATTTTTCATAACCCGGCCTTGTCTCCCGGATTGTACCCATCCAACTTCAAGTCCTGGATAGCGGGGGGACTCGAATCCTTGGGGCAACTATTTGAAAATGGCCAGCTCCGCACCTTTAAACTCTGTAAAGTGACCTTCCATTTGGCTGAAACAGAAAAGTTCTCCTACTCGCAACTCCGGCACTGGTGTTCCAATCCCCAAGTTCGACAGGAAGCCACACAAACCTATAACCTCCTTGAACTCACCCTCCAGGGACTGCCGCTAAGGTGGGGGAAGTCCTCCAGTCGTTATAAGTTACTGCAAGAAGACCCACTTTCCATGAGACCTTCATACATGACACAATGGGAGACGGATTTGGGTCACCCCCTGGAAGACCAGGCATGGGTGGATATTTGGACTAGAACCCACTCCTCCTACTTCTGTATCACTAATCGAGAATGTGCCCACAATCTGCTCTTACGTTGGTACTATCCCCCAATTCGCCTCAATCACTTCAATCAATCCCTTGACCCCCAGTGCTGGTGCAAATGTGGACAGCCTGGCTCGTATCTGCACATGTGGTGGACCTGCCCCACGGTACAAACACTTTGGAACCTGTGTATAGCGGCTATAAAAGACATCACTCAAGTGACAATTCCCTGGGATACGGAAGTGGTTTTATTGGGCGCACCAGTTTCAGGGGCTTATCCAAGGACGCAGAGGACCGCTAACCACCTCACACAACTACTACTAGCGGGTAGAATCACTATTGCCCGCACCTGGAAAATCGCCAAAGGCCCCTCAATGTTTCTGTGGTGGTCCACATTATAGGACATCTTAGTGGCGGAAAAAATCATGACAGCTAGGCAGGCCTCCTACACCGGTTCACAAATATTTGGTCCCCACGTATAGACTACGAATGGAATTTCCCAGCTCAGATTCACAAACCCTGATTAGCCCGACTGGCCCTACTGCAAGATGCTGAGCTAACTATAGACAATCCGGTCCCGCTGGACCAAGGGGAGACTTTAGCTTGGGGGGAGGGTGGGGTGTGTGGCGGAACCGGACAATGTTCTCTCTCTGTCATATCTTGGTATGATGCTCTGTCAAATGATGGTCTGTGTACTTGTATACGCTTGTGCAAACGAATTTAAAATAAACAAGTAAAAAAATAAATCTTATCCTGTCGTGTCTCTTATTTCCAAGTGGGGTTTTTGCATTTCTCTTTTGGCAAATATCTCTTGTTGCTAGTGCTACTGCTGTATCCTCTACTAACATTACCCCAACTCCAGCAGGAGGAGGAGGAACCATGTCAGGTGGACAGGAGATTGCAAGCACAGTAAGGGGAGGTAAGCGCAGTGCTGAAAGACATAGGGCGGTGGACCTATATCTCACTGACGCTGCTCGAGTGTCCAATAATATGTGGTACAAACAAATTACTAAAGTAGGTAAAGAAACCAATGGGGAGAGCTGCTGTGTCTGCTCACTAACCTCTATGCCATGAGTGCCTCCATAACATGTATAGCAACTGAAATACCTGCAGCAAAACAGCAAAAACACAATGCCTCATGTATCTATCCATGGTTACAACCCAAGGAAGGTTCAGAGGGAAAACGGCAACATTGAGATGGATGTCTCAGACAACATTCCCCTATGAAGACAGTTAATTAAAGACTCTTGACATGAACAACTACTGGCAGTTAGACCAAGCTATATAATACAAACCAGGTGGTACACAAAAAGGAGAGACAAAAAACAACAACATTAAAGAAACTGCCCTGCCCGAAGAGGGGGGTGAAGGAAATAGGGAGTTGAAGGAAATAGGTGGAGAACCAGGATGCACGAAAGACCGCAGATGCTCGTGTATGGCCAAGTCTACACAGCAGAAGGTTGGAAAGATGGAGTAGTAGCAAGCAACGCCCACACCCTAGTACAAGCGTCAGTGAACACAGTGCAAGGAGAAAATGATAAATGCTTGAAAGAATGGATGCAAGTGCCAAGTTGATCACCTGGGTAGACAACAAAGCTGAACCAATGCCCATAATACTGTTGAAGAAACCAGCATGGTGTTACGAGAATGAAGGCACAGTAAAGGTTGAAGATAACACAGTGTAGGTACACAGAGAAGTATCCAGCAATGAAGGTCGTCACAGTACTATTAATGGACCACTATTGGGCATGTGGGTCCAAGGCGTATGAGAAATTGCCACCCAACTGGGGAGGTGTTTGCCAATTGCTGCACATCAATATGCCAGCACTGTTAGTGCCCTAGAAGGACATAAAGATAGATGACTTCCCTAAGATGGAGGCCAACAGAAGAAAGAGGAGTTCAGTGACGATGGAAGAAAAGGGAAGAAAGAAACGGTCTGTGGAAGGAGTAGATTAAGAGGAAACTATTTCTCATCAGAATCACAAGCCTCCCTACACGATGTACCACCTGAACATCGGTTATTCAGCCGGACAGAAATGTTTTTCGCGTCAGTGGTTCCAGCGGTCCAGACACAAACTAACGCGAAATAGTTGCAGATTACCAGATGGGAGATGATGCAGACGATAAAATCCATAGTGAATGGCTTCAATGCGATAAAAGAAGAGCTCCGAGCAGCAAGGCTAATGGCATCCCAGAACAGATATGTTCTAGACCTCCTCACATCTATGGAAGGAGGAGTTTGCGTCAAAATGGGGGGTTCCTGTTGTATATTTGCGACTGCAAATGACACAGAGAATTGCACACTCACAGAAGCAGTGACAGGATTATCAAAGATGCATGCCCAGATGGAGGAAGAAGCCAAGGGGACAGGGAAATACCATAGCTGGTCATCATACTTATGGTCCTGGATGCCGTCCTGGCTAGCAGATGGACTGAAGGTGTTACGAGGTGCACTAATAGGACTGCATGAAGTGAAGATATGCATTACACAATGCCGCAAGACCACTGAGAAAACAATAGGTATGAAGGTGATGGTGGGTGTGAATATGGGAGAAGAAAAGGACAAGATAGTGGAAGAAAGAAATAGCCTGAGAATAAAGGACAAGAATTCATACAGTTCGATAACCCATACGACAATAATAGATATTGAGGGAAGTGATGAGGTGCAACCCAGAAGGAGACTGAGCCTACATGACCTGGAGCTTCAATGATAATTTCTATGCACATCTCAGAGGAGTCACCAAGTTATGGCTACCCAAGGCAAAAGTGACAAGGTATGGAGAATTGGTTGACAAGCAGACCAGAGGGGGGACTGAAGAGAGGGTCCCATGGATTGCCCCCCTCATCCCCATGAACATGACGGCCCAAAGAGTCAGGAATGCTCAAAATCACTCATTATTCGAGCAACCCACAAGTACACAACTGACCTACACGTATGCAGAGATGTATTCTCTTAGAAAGTCATACCAACCTTATCGAGTGAATGTCTTTATGGATGCAGGTGCTTTGATAGTGATTATGGGTCCAAACCCCATGATGGACAGCACTGACTAGCTGCCCAGAAACCACTGTGCCGATGTCACTAGTGACACCACGACATAGCAGCGTTAGTCATGAAGCACACTTGCAGCCCAGCACAGCCTTAAACAAACACACACTCGCACACATGAAGAACACGCCTCCACAGTTATGTAGATGGTGGACAGATAAATAAACATACTGTCAAAAGCTTTGTATTATTTTCCTCATTAGCCAAATGAAGAAATGCCAAACACATGGCAACGAAGAAGTACAGAGCCAGCTTTGCAGATGCCTACAGCAACTAACCCTATGGAACTACAGGAGTACGTAAGGAGCCTGCTAGGACCAAGTACGACTAACCTATAGGAGACCTAGCACAATATAAGCATGTAGAAATCATATTATGCATCTAATGAAAATCACAGAAGGCCTCAAACCACAGGACGAGACGAAGGGGAGCAAAATCAGGCTGCACAAAGCGGGAAGGCCAGAAGCTCACAGCCAAGGTTAGAGATAACCAACACATTCCAAGCTTCAAATGACAAGAGGCCAGCTGCAGATAAACCGAATAAATACTCATAATTGCAGGCAAAAAAAGCTCAGTTTGTTGTCCACAACCACGTGATGCGGCCAACCCAGACAATGGGTATTCATCTGCATTGGCAAGATGAACCGTTCTCAACAGCCCAGACGAGGGGCAAACCAAATGTTACAACGTGGAACACACTCTCACAGGCAAAAAGTGGTAGTCTTAACAGATACAATGGGCACACAGTCATTTCACATCACCTTGAGAAGGTGCACAGAGGGCTGAGAACTGAGCTGGGTCTCAGGCCTGAGGAGACCATTTCCAACCAATCAGGGGACAGAAATTCAGGGGTGGGTGGGCAGGGGATAAGGGCCAATGGTAATCCTGCGACCCTGCAACAATGTAAAAGATGGTTTCATGGGAAAGGGGAAGATCAGCCACCTGAAATGCGAGGGCCAGTAGAATAACCTCTATACGGGCTTGCTACCGGTGATACCACTCTGAGCACCCAATCAGCGAGGGGGGAGGGTGAGATCGGTTTTTCGGGGAAGGGCCCAGTTTGTGACGCCATCGGTCATTATAAAGGTTCTGCATGGATTTCGGAGGAGGAATCTGGGACATTTTTGTGACTATCCTGTATGATCCCTATCATTTTTTGTAATAAAAGACCCTTTAACTTGCCCTTGGCTGAGTCCTCTGTTATTCTGAGGAAAGGGTTGTTGGGCATTTGAGAGAGCAATCCCCAAGCCTCTGGTATACCAAACTCTCACCAACAAGGTCAAGTTACTGTGGCACTTCATACCACTAAACGTCAATCTGCTGTCGTCCTCTGTGCCAGGGTGGCATCGGGCACCCTCACAGGAAGGTGTCTGATGGTGGTCACTGCCTCCCTCACTGAGGCTTCTTCCACCCAATCCTAGCCCTTTTTTTTATCCGTGAAGTTTTACTTCTACCTGCAACATGGTCGACACCCTGACACTTCTTACATGGAATGCCCCATCCAATTATAGCTCCTTTCCTGTGTTTACCACAAAAGTGACAAGTCGGGCTGTGGGAACTTTGGCTCGATTCGACCAGTTACCACTGCACCACTTCTACTGCCAACACAAAATACCAAGCAGCTTCATAAAATATCTTAATTCCAAGCATCACAAAGCTGTCACTCACACACACACACATTGTATACCACTACAAAGTTTTAAGCTTGCTGTAGTTAAGCTATATTTAAGCTATTTTCTGATTTCAAAGAGGGAGGTCAAGGTGGTGGTTTGGTTATTCGTCGTATTAGCTGCAGGAGTTTCCTGATGTCGAAGGGAGATTCACCCCAAAAGCTATAGATACCCCTTGGGAAACAAATGCTTGTACATTGCCTCCCATAAATATAACTTCCACATGTGATACAACTATACTATGCTTGAGCCATAAAGCTTTACATTTTTTCCCTGATTGATTGCTTGATTTGTTATTTATTATGCGCCTATACACACATGTTTCAAAATGCAACAAGGCAAGGGAGGGGAACAAAGGGTGGACAAGAAAACGATCTTACTAGGCCTTGTGTCATTGAGATCGTACAAGTGCGCAACAAAAAGTGCAGGGGGGCTACAGGGAGAGGGCACGCAGAGCAGCAGGGCTCTGAGTTAAGTGCAAGGAAGGCTTGGACTACAGAGGACAATCCCAGCCCGGTAGTGAGAGGTTAGCCAGGCAGCAGTGTAAATTGGGCCAGGCGGCAGTGCAGGGGGACTAGTCGGGTGCAGGGCTGGTGTCATGAAAGACCCGGAGGACACCGAGCAACCAGTCAGGAGCAGGAGCAAAGGAAGGTTAGCAGGGAGAGGGAGCGAGAAAGAAGAGGAGCAATGGGAGGTCTTGAGGAGCTTCTGGAATTTAAGCAGATCCGGCTCAAGGCAGAGGGAGGCAGCAAGACCATTCCAGAGGGAGGCCCATACAGAGGAGAGGGATCTACACCCCATTCTCAACTTGAAGAAGCAACTCACCCGCAGAGAGTTAAAAGTAGACGAGTGAAGGGCTTTAGAGGAAGGTACTTAGGAAGAGAGTTGAAGGTAGTGAGGGCCACAACCCCAGAAAGCCTCGTGGATGATGTAGAGGGTCTTAAACTTGATCCTCGCAGCCACTGGGAGCCAGTGGAGGTATTACAGGGCCGGAGAGATGCGGTCCCTGGGCTTGAGGCCCATGATAAGTCTTGCGGTCCTGTTCTGGATGAGCTGAAGAGGGCGAAGGGTAGAGAAAGGCTGATTGAGAAAGACTGTTGCAGTAGTCCAGCCTAGAGAGAGAACCAGGGGGGTCTGGAGACAGTGAACTTCTGGGGGAATGTGAGAAAAGGGAGAATACCTCTGAGGAGGAACAGCTGTGAGGACAGAGGGCCCAAGGAGGGTGGCCAGAGAGAGAGAGAGGAAACGTGAGAGCAAGGGTCCCAATGAGAAGGATCTCAGTCTTACTGGCATTAAGGCAGAGATAGTTAGAGGCACTCCTTGCCTGGATAGCGGATAGACAGTCAGGGATGAGCGAGGAGCAGGAGGAGGGTAGCCTGATATAGAGCTGCACGTCATCCACATAACACTGAAAATTAGAGGAAAGGGTAGAGATCTAGTGGGCAAAGGGGCCAGATAGATACTGAAGAGCCGGGGGAGAGGATAGAGCCCTGGGGAACACCACATGTGGAAAGAGGTGATGGAGAGAAAGGACCCAAGCTGAACCTGGGAAGGTCGGTCCAGGAGGAAGGAGGTCAGCCATGCCACTGCCTGATCCATGATGCCCAGGCACTTGCGGAGACCAGTAATCAGGATGTTTTGGTTGACTGTGTCAAATGCAGAGGTAAGGTCGAGGAGAATGAGGACAGAGGGAGAGCTAGAGTCTAGACTTGAGAGCAGATCTTCACAGATGACAGGAGGGCAGTTTCCGTGCCTCTGGCTGCTCTGAAGCCAGACAAAGTCATGGAGACAAGCACCAGATTCCATGTGGAGGGTTAGCTGGGAGATAGCCAACTTCTCCAGGAGTTTGCCCAGGAAAGGAGTGATGGAGATCGGGCGATAGTTTGCCAGAATGAAGGGGTCGCCAGAAGGCTTTTTTTTAGTAGGGGGTGCTTGAGAAGAGAGGGGGGAAAGATCCAGTGGCGAAGGAGTGATTACAGAAATCAGCCAAGGCTTGAGCAGGAGAACCAATGTTGTCTTAATGCTCCTTTGTACACTTTCACAAACCCACACAATTAATGTTGTAAATATTTTTGTATGGCACCAGTTGGCCAAGAAGTCAAAAGTAGCTCTTGGTAGATGTTGGTGTCAAGGTAACCAGTCTAGTCCAAGCTACAAGAAAGAGCTTAATAGCGCCCAGCAATTGGGCTCTATGTAGTAAAGGCTCCCAGAAATGTGTATCCATATGTTGTAATGGTAGAAGAAAAAATCTGATGAGCTCTAGCTTGTCTTCATATGCAACGATGACTATGTTGATGATCAAAAGCAGGAAAATATCATACTGTAGGTAAAGATTGTTTAAGGAGATTTCTCTGCAACCTTGCCACATCAATTAACATATACTTTACTTTTTACTTTTAATCATTTGTATAGCACAACAATGGACCCTTAGGCACGAGGGCACTGACAAACAAGAAAGCGAACGGTTAATGAAACACTCAAGGACTAAGATCAAGGAGGAGAGCTAAACAGGCAAGGAGCATAAATTAGGCAAAAAGCCAAGTTTTCAGCCTTGTTTTTTTTAAAAAGGTTCATGCATGATCTGTGACCCGAGATCAGGAGGGAGATCATTCCAGGCTGATGGAGCCGCCTCTGAAACGGCCCCATTTTCTGTCTTTCTAGATCTGCATCTGGGAATCACTAATAAATTGAGATTGCTGGATCTGAGGGCTCTACTGGAGGCCTTTTTTACAATCAAATCCCTCAGGTAACATGGCATGGTATCCAGAGTACACTTGAAAATAATAACAGGGAGGCGATAACGTAGTGTTGCCTCCACAGGCAGTCAGTGCAAGGCTTTTCTGGTCTTGGTTACTTGGTCACGGCTGGACAAGCCCACGACAACCCGGAAGGCTCTGTTTTGTATGACCTGAAGTCTAATGACTTATGCTTTGCTGAAACCAGCCATGAGACTGCAACAATAATCTAATTTGGAGCCTACAATGGCTCTTGCTATTGTCTCGGCATTGGGCTGTGATATGAGGGGGCGTAAGTGAGCAAAAAGTTTAATATAATATGCAGCGGCCGAGACCAGGCTCCCTACATGGGCTTTCATGGTAAGGAACTGGTCGAGGTTACCCCTAATGACAACCTTCTTGAGGGGGATAATCTTCACATCGCCTTAACGGAAGTCACCATAGGCCGAACCCAGATTAGATAGCGTAGACTGGTTACCAACAATCAGGATTTCAGTCTTGGACCTATTAAGTACCAGGCCATTCTGTGTCATCCAATTTTCAATGCTCGCATAAGCAGTATTCAGATTTTCTTCATCTTGATCGTGCGAGCCCGACAGAGGGAGGACGCACTGAATGTCATCAGCAAAGTTGGTAAACCATATCCCTTCCTGGGAAAGCACTGCAAAGAACAGGGCCATGAAAATATTATACAGGCAGGGGGATATGCTCGCCCCCTGTGGGACACCATATTCAAATAGATACTGCAGCAGCCTTGGATATCTCCCAACAGACTATGCTTTTTCTGTGGTTGAGAAAAGATGCAACCCAACGAGTCGCTGCTGGGGTAAAATGTGCTACTTCTTCAAGCCTAGACACTAGTAAAGACTGGTCTACCAGGTCGAATGCGGCCGTGTAATCCAGAAGCATGAGCATAGACGCGAGTCCCTTGTCCATATGATCAAGGAGCCTGGACTTTAATTCTAGTAGTGCTGTCTCTGTGCTATGGCAGGCTCTAAATCCGGATTGCCGGCAGTTCAAGACAGCAAAGTTGTTGAGATGGAGGGTGATTTGCCTGTATGTAACCCGATCCAAGATCTTCAGTAGGAAAGCAGAATTAGTTATTGGCCTGTAATTTAAGGGAACTCCAGATGGGAGGTCCGTTTTTTTTTTTAAATGATGGGGTCACTCAAGCTTGCTTTAGATCATCTGGCACATGCCCCTCCAGAAGAGACGCATTGACAAAACTGCAAATAGCTGCAAGCAAATTCGGAGGACACGTTTTTATAATGACGGCTGAGCAGGGATCGCCCTTACAACTAGTGGTTTTGAGGTGAGCCACAACCTCCGTCAGTTCCTATTGAGAAATAGGGGAAAAACTAAACTGTGGAATGGAGGGGCTTCTGTTAAAGGGCTGAAAGCTAGGTTTGCTTGGATCCAACAGGGCAGCATCTAGCTTGAGTGATTTATTAGCCTTGATATCCTTCTGTTTTTTAACCATTACGTCCTGGATGCTCTGACACCAGGATGTGTCTTTCACCACTTAACCAGAATCGGCAGGTTTGGTAGACTCCTGCGCTTTAAGAATTTTTAAAAGTTCTTAAGTCTGCGATTTAGCATTCTCGATCCTAGCACTGAGAAAGTTTTTTTTTCACATTCAGGGTTGCAGATTTATATGCTCTTGTGGCGCCTTTGTACACAGCGAGGTGACGTGGTGCGGGATTGCCTTTCCAACAATAGAACAATTTCAGCATTTTGGATTTTAGCTTTTGGAGATCAGTAGAGAACCAAGTTTTGTATCTAGCTACAGACCGAGCCTTTCTATGTTTCTCTGGGGCCAGAGTATTGGTAACATCCTCCATATTTGAAATCAGGGCTTTCGACAACCCTGTCACAGAAACTGAGGGTGCGTAATTAATGTCGGTGCTTAGCAGCGGTACCATTCTGGCCTGTGTGAGTAGCCTAGGGTTTCTACCTGCAGCTCCTTGTTCCTGAACTTTACCAGGAAGTCTGCCTGGATGGAGAAATGTATAAATACATAGTCGGACCAGGGACAGGGTGATACCCACAGATCTCTGGTCACCACATTAGTGGCGGAGATCCAGTCCAACATGTGCCCAAGGCTATGTGTGGGCAACCCGATTCTTTGGTCCAGACCTAGGTTGGCCAGAGTAGTCTCCAACTCTATACCCCTCTGGTCGTCCTTGTGTCCTAACCAGAAGTTGAAGTCGCCCATTAAAAGGAAACTGGAGTTGGGTTTGAGACACGCTACTAGATGATTTGATAGTGCTGCTGTGAAGTCTTCATTAAGGGAGGGAGGTCTACAGATCAGGAGTAGGTTTAAGGTTGATTCAGCATTAAGGGCGGTTGTCACCTGCAAGGATTTGATAGCGTCCGTTATAGTGCAGTCCTGTTCCCAAACTGTAACAGTATACAAAATCAAGGCCCCTCTTCCTCCTCTACCCTCCGTTCTGTCTGCCCTTAACATAGAATAACCCTCAGGTATTGCCAAGTTGAGTGAGGGGCCCGCTGCACTATGGGCCCAAGTTTCAGTAAAAGCACAGTGATCAGTGTCTGATAGCTCGATATATGATGCGATCTCTACAGCGGGTTTCACCATGGATCTGTTAATGAGGAGTAAAACAGGTTAATTATGCACTGGAGACCAACAGTATTTTTCATTCAAAGAAACTGGTCGGCTCCCAGGGTTGTTTGCATGGTCAAGTTTGATACGGAAGGCGAAGTAGGGTTAAGAAAGGCTGGGGACCCGCAAACAGCGGATCTTACGACAATATCATTTTGTGAAATGGAAAGCATTCTAGTCTGAGCAGAGGGTGGGGGATAGCCATTTGCCTGATACTAGAAGTTGAAAGTTGTCCTAAAGTGCTGGGTGCACCTAAATTAGCAGTTATGTCATGAGGACAGGGGTTGGTCGAATGTGGAGCCCGTAAGTGGACAGGCGGGGAGACCTCTAAGCACTTGGTCACATTTACCAGGGGGATAAGGGTTTCTGAGGGGTTTCTGGTTATCAAAGATCTTTCTTGCATCAGCTATTGCTGCCAGGACTTCTGTGATGCCCATAACTCCCCTCGGTTGACACTTATAAAAAGCGAAAGGCTGGGTGAAAGTGCCAGGCTTCAGTCCTTCCTGGCCTGCATGGCGTTCGCACCGGATTTATAGGCCAAACAACTACAGGAGTTTCTGGGTAATGTAGTTTTGACCTAAGAGGTGCGTGCAGAGTGCCAATGTGACTGTTTTAAATCGCACTACACTGCAAAGTTACCTAAATAGTATCTAAAAGGCAATAATACAAATTAAGATGCTACCTGCGCCAAGTTTTAAAAACACAAGACAAATAAGATCAAGTATCTTTAAAAACACAATGACAAGATAGAAATTTATCAGCAACACGGGGGTAACGCAGAATACAGCTAAACTCATTCAGTTATGCAATTTTGGAATGTCAGATAAACACATGCAGAGGAATAGGTACAATTCCGCGAATTATAATTTTAGAATGGCCTTGCAGCTTCCATGATTTCGATAGAAAACTATGCCCCGACTCCAATCCTCATGGATGCAACATCGGTCAGGGCTCCGGGAACAGGCCAAGTACAACTGGTAACCCACACTCAAAGCCATCACCATAGAGCCCATAACACCAAAGCAAAGTCCATGAGGAGTGGCGTTCAGAAAACAGACACAGACAGACAAGCAGCAGAGAACAAGAAAAGAAAAGGGAAAATCCAAGCACCTGCTTATCTCCACCAGAATTCCCAAACGTGTGGCGAAAGCCATTCTGAATGACATTTGAGAGTCCTTCCATGCTGAAGCGCTAAGGTGTTGAAAGGCGGAGTGAGAGAGAGAGAAAAAGACAGCCCAAAGCTATTAGTAAGCAGGTGACAAAATGACAGGTTAAGGTGCGCAGACGAAACAATGTGTAGTGGAAGGCAATATTTATAGGACAGACAATCTGTATGAGACAGAAGACAGACATAAGCTGTAACAAATAACCGATCTGTAGGATGATCTGGCCTAAAGACCTTGGAAAATCATAACACTATTACGTGGCTCAATTTTATTTATGCATGATGGGCTCCATTCATTTAGAGGCTTTGAAGATCACAACATGTTGTCTAAAGTTGTACTTGCATGCATGCACACGTTATGGAACACAACATATAATGCACTTGCCACACCGCAAAGTCAAAACAATGCACATGTAACATCTACAACAATAATCACAGAATTTCTCACACCACAACACACTCATAACAAAAACACACACCACTCACACACACCATATTAAAACCTCGACTCATCACAGAATTAACATACCGAAAACCAAAAGATCTACGTGAAAATCCTGAAAAAAAGGAGGTGGAAAAGAATTCGTTTTTTTGTTCGTATTACAAAAAGTGTTTTGGACTTTTTGCACTTTTCTTGTAATGAAGCGGGGCAACACCACGCACTCCCTCCCCACTTCCGCCATCTTTTTTTACCACCTCGTTATTTTGTTATTCGTTTCTTTGGGGGTAACACCTTCTGAGTGACACTCAAGATGATCCATCTCCCATCTTCGGATATATAAGAATGGATTAATAGCTCAGCACCGAGCAATCCCTCAAGAGAAACATGGCATAGGTTTGTTATCCAAATTCCACCAAACCCATTGACAATCTAAATGGAAGATATCGAGCATTGTAGGATAAGCAGGCAAATCTGCACGCTAACTTTATGGGACAAGGAGAAAGCTCAGAGTGGGCCAGAGTACATAAGGAATAACTGGAAGAAACATCACAAATTAAGTGTGAAATTCACAAAGGTTTACATCTGAAAGAGTAATAATGTGCGAGTGGGTGGTTTTCTTACTGCACTATGGATAGCCATAGTTTGCAAAGTCGTTGCAGGTGACGAAAGTAGTGGGTGTAGCTTTAAAGGTGGTGACGAGTCTTGTGCGGAAAAACAAACTAACCCTGGACTATGTTATGGGGAACAACACGTTTTATTTTTACATTTATATAGCGCACAGGAGCCCCAGCACATCACAGCGCTGTTACTTGTAGTTCTACTTAGTTACAGTACAATACAGGTTGTACATGTTGAAGGAGCTACCTAAATTGACAGGGTTTAAAATGTGGCAGGACAAAGGAATTAGGAAACTCTGAGGTGTTATTGGTAATGAGGACTAATGGTATTGCAGACTCTGAAGGACGGCTTCACTCTAGATCAAGTCTGCAACCTACAGCACTCCAGATGTTTTGGACTACAACTCTGATCATCCTTCACCAATGATTATGTAGACTAGGGTTGATGAAAGTTGTAGTTCAAAACAGCTGTAGAGCCAACTGTTGCAGACCCACGCTCTAGATAAGGAAGACGTTTATAACATCCTAGAGTTCCAGCATGCACGAAGGAAGTAACTTAGAACCGAGCTAGCACTTCCTAGTGGTTCCTCAGTAGAAGTGAATGTTCTGGAGAGTGAAATATGCACCAAGCAGAATTCCACCCTGTGCAGGGTACTGGTGTCCTTAATGATGTCCCAGCTGGACAATTTGGGGCCACACCTGGTCAAAGATGTAGGGGAGCTTTCAGAAGAGGACTGAAGGGAGTGCCTACAGTTTCCAAGGGAGGCAGCCATCAGCTCAAGATTGTACCACATCCAAGAGAAATATCTACATGCATTCTTGTACTTCAAGGACAGGCTCTTTAAAATGGGGCAAAGCCGGGGAGGAACTCTGCTCCAGGTATACTAGGAAGAAAGAAACCTTTTTTCACAAAGTATGGCCTTGCCCACATATTTGAAGAAACTGGTCAAGATTCTTTGTGAATTGTCACGGGTAAAGGGAAGGTTGGTAGAGACTAACCCAAGATTGGCCCTGCAGGTAATATGGGAGTACATGGAAGTAAACAGCATGTTCAATCACCTTTTAACACAGCTTTTGTATTTGTATTAGCTAAGAGAAACATTGCTGTAAACTGGAGCAAATACATTCCACAGAGGGTGCCTATCTGGAAGGCTGGCAAGGAAAATGTAATGGCTTGGCACAAGGTAATATTAAAAGAATATGGGGTGCCCAGTCAAATACAAGGTGTTGGGTAAGTGGAAAAACCATCATCAATGACAGAGTAGGTTGGAAAGGGGGGTGAAGATGCGGGTATAAAGAAAAAAGTGCAAAGTTGGGCATACCATTTCTGTGTGAGCAGAGCTGTTCAAAGTATGGAACAATGATGTGTCCTCTCTGAAGGCATGTTATGTGTGCATAGGAGGTCTGTGGGGGGGGCGGGGGGAGAACTGCTTGAATTTAAGATTATGTGTTTTCACCATGTTCTTGTTTCTAGTACAATAACAATTACAAAATGCAAATAAAAGGTTTTATTTTAAAAATAAATCTGTCTTAGGTCTGACTATCCCTTAGTAAGATAGAACTTGGGGCCATGCTACCGTCAGAGGATTCTTGCAAATGTAGTCAAGATATCAAAGATGGAGTGACTCAGTTTCAGGAATACGAGAATGTCCTTAACTTAATGTGGGTTCGGCGTTGCCAGAAGAAGACTCATTTTGGGCTGCCCAACCTTGTCTTAATGGATTCATCAAGAGGAAAGTTCCACAGCTCTTGAGGAAACTGTGCATCCCATGCCCACTGTGAGACAGGCATGGTATCAAGAATAGACACAGACAACTTCGGGTACAGTTTAACAAAGATTTATTAAGTTGAGGTTGGTGAAAGGCCTAACTGGCCCTAACTCTATTGCAGGATTTCCCGCAACTGAGGGATCTAAGGACGTCTTTGTCAGTAAGTCCCAAAAAAAAGTCTGTCTGTGCCTAACCCTATGCCTGCCCTCACTTCGAATAACAAAAGGTTGTGAAGGGTTATTCTCAATTAACTAAATCGTGTAAAAAAGCAAAACGTGGAGCTTATGTTTGCCCCTTTCTTAATTTCTGGATACAGTTCCAAATACTTGCTAGTTTCCACAATTGTTCAACAACTCTCAGGGCTCCCTTCCCCAAGTTCAAAGAAAAGATCAATCCACTATAGTTCCAAAAGGCTTCTCAGGGTTCCTTTTCCTCCAGCTCTTGCCTCCTTTTGGTTTCACACAGTTCAATAGGCCTCTCGGAGCTCCCTTCCGCAAGCTCAAGCCTTTGCTCAATTTTACACAGTTCACTAGGCTTCTCCGGGTTGCCTTCCCTGTGCTCAAGCCTCTTCTGCAGTTTATTCACTTAATAAAATGTCTTTCACCTTTGGGTTTCTCCTTTGTCCAATTCACTCCGTTTTTTAACACTTGGGGATTTTGCACCCACTTCAGTCTTTGCGCAGCTCACCCTTTTAACCTGCGCCTTTTGCTCGCACTTCGCTTCCGCACAGGGTTTCCCTGTTCCCTGTCACCCAGTATCCTTTCTTTGATACCCACAGGGGTTTTCAGAGCATTCAGAAGCTTTCAGTTTCCCATGAAACATCACAGGGTTTCTGTTTTGAATTTTAAACTGGTTTCATTCAATTCTCTTGGAATCGAGATTCACATTGCCTTTCTGGACTACACCTTCCACAATGCACCATTCTTTTAGACTCCCCTCGGCAGCCTTACCGGAGACCTTTGAGAACAGGCGAGTTACTTGAACCACTCTGGTTAAGCAAATGGCTTCAGTCTCTCATGTGTGCATCAGGTCTTGTTCACTCCCAGGGACTCATGGATCACAGTTGCTGCTTGTTGGGCTCTTGTGCCTGCACCCCAACATCACTCCGAAGTCAGGGTCTCACCGCCTGTCCCTCAGACGCTCCTGGGCCAGCCTCGCTGCCCAGGGGAACGAGCAGTCACCGAAGCCAAACGGGAAGGGCAGCTCTGACACCCGGCTCCCTTCCCTCGATCAGACCGGCTCTCTGGAGACATGGCTCCCTCGCCAGGCTTCCGCTGAGCCGCTTGCTCTGCACTCCTTCAGCGCCTTTAAGTCCCACTCTTGTCCAGTCCTCCATGGTCCTTCAGGTACTTCTGCTCTCCGTTCCATGCTGTGGCACATCTGACCTGCAGCTTCACCTTTCCCTTCCACGCTTCTGTGTCTCCAAACTCCTCCTCTGTTCAGCTCACTGTGCTGGATGTTCCCACACCCGGGACACAAATATGGCGCATTAGCCTTAGGCCCCTCAAGTCTCCTGGGATCTGTGCTGGTGACCTGGCTCTGGTCCCAGTCAGAACATGGCTGCCTCCACACAAAAAGGGATCCTCTGCTGGACTCAGCCATGCAGCCTCCCTATTGCTCTCCTAACTGCTGACTAACTCCCTGTTGTGTGCTCCACCTTTTATACACCTGTTCGTCTCTAACAGGCTGTAGGTGTGGAGTCCCAGCTTTACTTGCCTGACCATAATACGTCCAATAAGGTGACATGCCTGACCTTCAGATCTGTAGATTCCATGAGCCCTCTTCCTCGTCCCAGTACTATACTGGTGTTTCTGAGGAGAGATATGTATTACTCCTGGGTGCTTCATCTCAGTATATGGTACAAAGTCAGGGGGTGGGGGGTAGGATATGCGTGACAATATCCTATAAAGAAGGGTGGAGGGAAGGGCGTGTCACTGTCGGGGCGAGGGTACCATGTCTCGCCCATTGGCTCTCGCCTCAATCCCAGTGGATCCTCTACCCAGGTGATCCTCTATCGCTTGTCCACCTCCAGGGTCGGGATACAAAAGCAATGGCCCTACTTGAATAGAAGATCCCCGGGGAATAGATGTGAGAGTGCCTTCATGTTTCTCACGTCACGGATAACTACTTCATGAATAATGCCAGGAACAGACCACAAAAAAATATTGCATTTTCATCCTTGCTCCTTATCCAGGCCCTGAAACGATTTCTCTTATGCAACCAGCATGCCAGCCACCCTCAATCAATTGTTTGATCTAGAACTTTTTGGTATGACCTGAAATTTTTTTAAGAATGTCGTGAAGTTGACACGTCATTATAGTATGACAAACTTTGTTATCTGCCACTTTGTTATCTGGAATGCTCCATTGACCTGCACATCAGTACGAAATCAGACCCCTCTGTAATAAATCATTGCAATTTCTCAACAGACACACAGGATCAGCTAACAAGAAGAAATACCACTGATATACCAGCATGCAACTGTATTTTCCCTTGTAAAGGAAGAAAGTCTGCTCAGCCAAGTTTTCCGGTCCAACAAGTGACAAGTAAAATGCTGGGAAGTTCCATATGTTTAAATCCTGCAATCATTTATTTCAGCCCCACTGCAATTGTGCAAGCATGCTACTCAAGATTATCCTCCGAATTGGTCAGGGGGTAAGCCCTTGTTAGCTTCTATTTGCAGACTCTTCCACAAGCTCATGCATTAACAAATGGCACACCCTTTTATTTTACTTGTTATTTTTTAAGTTTCCCTCATTAGGAATTCACCGGTGGTCTGTGATTGCTGGGAGGAGGCCAGACGTTGAGGACCGGACCTACTACAACATTAGAGGACACCCATTACCTATGCCACCGTTTTAATGCTCTTTACATTCCAGGACCTTACGAGGATGCAGGCCGTGAATATGACTCAATTACTACAATGAAACTAAAATGGAATGGCATTTTGACACCATAAGGACCTGATCAGTAACAGAAAGGAGGATCAAAAAAGAAAACGAATAATATTTTGAATTTAAACTTTATTTGCTTGAAGAAAAAACAGAAAAGTCAAAGAAAATATGAACATACCCTGAAAACAAAGTTGCCCTACATACTCAAAACCTCTATAGAAACCACCATTTAAAATGGTAGATTGTCTGTACTCCTTTGGGACCATAGTTTTTAAGGAAAATCCAATTATGGGGGTAAATGGTGAAATCCAGAATAGCAGGATTGGTTAAAATAAATACAACGCGTAGAAAATAACACCTAAATCAGTAACCGAAAATACGCAGCCAAAGCAGCCATACAGATATTTGCCATAGCAAACGGAAATTAGGTTTCCAATTAGCTCGAACCTTTCTGCACCAAATCACGCCAGAAAGAATGGCATTTGCAAGCGAGCATTAAATAAGTTAGTTGTATGACTTTTCCATAAACGCTTTCACCACTTCAAGTTCAGTAAAGACAGATCTTTCTCCCTCTGTAATCCACTTTAGGATTAGCAGGGTGCAACCCGCATGCCCTCATTCCCATAGAGATCAGGTCCTCCCTGTGACCCAACGTTTGCTAATTCTTTTTTTTTTTTTTTCACTTGAACGCAGTACTGGAGCTTAGGTCGGAGAAAAGAAGCACCCTGCTACCATTCCAATGGGAATGACATGTGTGAGTGATGACCTCTTCCACAGCATCTCTTTTGCCACCGAATCATCTAGAAAAGCTACATCTCTTCACAAAGATCAGTCTCAATAACCAGTTGGGGAAACACCCACGACATGCACGCTATTTGCCCTTCTATAATTCTCACACTTTTCCAATAGCCATTGCAACCTTAACTTTGTCCATAACGTCTGTTGTGCCAACACCACCTTTTTCAGCTGCTTCCAGTCAGCTCTCAGCTGACTGCATCCCAGTCACCACCAACTATTTGCAGGTGTTTTGTTCCCCTTTTTACGAGTCTATATTGTGTGGAGAATCCTGTGGAACCCCACTAAAACTTTGCTTAAATCTCATTGCAGACAGCCATGAAAGGGCAGACACTTCCTGATCCCAATCCTGGGGGTGGTGTACTATGGAGGATCACTTGGGTGGAGAGAAGGCCCAGGGTGGTGGGGTAAGTTTACAGGATGAGACATGGTATTGTTCCTTGGACGATACGAAGATCATTCCCAGAGAAATTATTGCATCTTGTCAAATATCTTAAAATATTAACTTCTCAGAACCATTATTTTATACCCCTACAAATCCTTATCCTACACAATGTCTGACTTTCTCTGCCTCATCTGTCTCAAAAAAGGTTAAACATGCCTAGTCCTATTATAACAACATTGAGGGAGAGAACTCTTTATTTAATCCTTTTAAAGATGTAGAGAAATTGAAACCTTTGTAGAGAAGGCCCCTCAATGCTCAGACCATTAAATAAATACAATCCACTAGGTAAAAAAGCCGAGCACAACACTTGCAAGGAGAACACAGTTTTATTTCTACAAAAATAGAGATGTACCAGCAAAGAACTCTGCTGCCACCGAACGTTCGGCCAAAAGTAGTACAAGCAACATTTTATAAAGACACGCAGCGTCATCAGTGATGTAATTTACATAGGGTGCAAATCTGAATGGCTGGTTGGTGCAACCCTATACATAGGCTACCTGCTCCATATGGGATGCCAGGCCATTGGTCCCAGCCCTGTCTGTCCATCTTCTGTCACGTGGGCCAATCCTCACACGTCAGCAGGCATGGAGTTACAATAAATTGCTGGTTATGCAAAGAAAAAAACAATACATTCTCTCTCTGTGACCTAACATGCACCTGGCACTGTAGACATGGGCTAAAGAGAGACCTTGAGGCCATTGCATCTAACTAACTACAACTCGATACAGGAGCTCAGGTGAGGCAGGCAAGCATAACAGCTCTTGGCAGGGTCAGGCAATTAGCTCTAAGGGCCTTTACTTGAAACCAATTAACCCACCTTAGGGGCATAAAAGGCTGCTGCAAGAAGGAACCACAGAAAGAAGCTGGAGTGAAAGCCGGAAGGTCGAAGGTAGCAGAAGTAGAAGGAGCAGAGCACAAGGCCAGTGTGACCACAGAAGGGACGCCTAAGCAAAGGAAGGGCAGATTTCACCTGCAGACTCGAGTTGGTCCTGTGCTCATAAACCCTGTTTGGCTGTGGCAGCACTGGAAGAGACTGGAGGAAAGAGGCAGTCTTTCCAGCTGCAACTAATTGCTGTGAATGCAAAGATGAAGTTGTGCATCCACCCAACGCCTGTGTGTAGAAGCAAACCGAGGGGAATTAGAGGGGAAGTCTCTCCTTTGATGAGGCTGGACCAGACACACTTGTGCAGCAGGGAGATGTGGGTCCGAGGCGTGCCTGCAGCAGTCGTAGTTGAAGAAAATAAGTCAGGAAGCAGAAGCAGCCCGCAGTTGCAGTGATCGTGGAGTCGGAAAAGTGAAACTCTGTACTCCAAATCAAGTTAAATACCTTGCCGGTAACAGAAGCAGGCTTTCTTTTCACTCATGTGCATGAATATGCACGCGAGAGATGCCCTTGTATGTAGAAGTTGGAAGTCCTATTAACGTGGGAAATGTAACATGTGATGAAAATATCAAAGCAGAAAAACCCAGGTGTTGTAAAACAATTTTCCTTTTCCCCATTGTCAAGCATAACTCAATGCCGAGCAGTCGGGTGACTCTCGTTAACAATGATAATGCTGCCGGTGAAGCTTCTGAATCTTAATGGACTCTCCTGAAGTGTTACAAATACAGTTTCCACATCTTGAGAAGTCACGCATGCAACTTCCTGGAGGCTAAGAAGCTGACATGTAACTTTGAAGTGGCAGTTCAAAGGGAAAACGAAATTGTGTGTGCTTAATTTAATTTCTAAAAGAAAACTGATCTCTTGTAACATCCCAAACAATGAAGCAGAAGTTATAAAAGCAATAGAAGCTGAGCAACGAACAAGTACAGCCCAAGCGAATAGACTGAACCCTTTTACATCATCACATACAGCTCATTTAAGATTCACGATTCTTTAAGAGTTGTTGACGCTGTGTTACCCCAGAGACTTCCAATACTGAAGGTGACAAAGGTTATCTGAGGCTGGGGATAGTGGCACCACAACCTTGGGATAACCACAGAAGAAACAGTGCCATTAAAGCTGGTGAAGGGGACACTACACTTGTTCAACATAATTGTGGTTGGTAACTAGAAGGCAGATGGAAAGGCAAAGAGGCTGCCCTTCCTTGTGACACAAGAGAGAAGAGTGCCTTGCCAACATGTAGAGGTCGGCAAAGTCTTGTGTAAATTGCCTAACTTTACAAATTGCAGTAGCACGTGAGGCCCCGATGAGCAACTGAGGTGTCAGTAGTGAAGTAAATAAGGGGCCATGTTCTTTGCCAATCAGCTCTGTGCTCTCACCCAAGCAAAAATAATCTAACAGGAAGGTTTGCTATCAAGCAAAAGCTAGAGAGCATGTCAGAGTCAAGGTGTGCTTTCTGGAGTAACTGGTTGATAGGGCTTCTTTTGAACACATCAGGAAAGTGCACAGCATCATGAAGATCAAGTTAATGATGTGAAAAGATGCTCTCACTGAAGTTACTAGGAGGTAGTGTGATGGGGTGCCCACCACAAATTATCATGCTGTCGCCAACCACCACTCTACAGTACCTTCGCTACTATCTCCTTCCTTCCTCCTCACTGCTACTCCACCTTCTACTAACACTCTACTGTTATCACTACGTTCACACGACCACAACTACCTCTATGCTGTTACTACTACCACTATTACTCTCACTAAATCTCTCTCCCACTACAGTCACTTCCAATACTGTCGCTACCCCTCTCTACCATCCACTACTACCAACTACCACTTTCTGTTACTACCAAACCTCCCAACTACTACTACCTTCCACTCTATCCCTATTTCACACACTCCATACTCTCCCACCCAATCACTCCACAGACAACCTCTCACCAACAGCTTCCGCACTCAGGTCATGCTCTCCTCCCCTGGTCTCTTTGACGTCCTCCTCCACCTCCTTACCTCACCCAACTAACCAACACTAAACAACTCAGACAGACAGACTTAAATGCCCCACCCCCTCCAGGATTGGCCACTTACCTTATCCAATAGTTTACCTGGCTGAATGGGTGTGACAGGGGCAGGGTGTAAAAGGGATTGTAAGCCACGCCCCTTCATGTAGGTCTGATGACTTTTTGCTAGACTAGTTTTTATTCTCTCTCCCTGGTGGGCTAGTGGAGTTGTTACCACGTCCACCATGGAGGTCTTTCATTAATAGAAGTCCCCCGTGGCTTAGTGCTGGTCCCCAAAGTGCGGGCTCCAGTAGGGTCTGTCGGTTGGAGCTGTGCTCTCGCTGTATTGCGCAATGGTGGTGCTTCTGACGCTGACTCAGTCTCTCCATCTCTCCACTTTGAGTCTCTGCTGGCTACTGCTGTGCTGGGCCAACTGGCATGGCCTGGCTTCCCTACATTCTTTTGCAGCATTGGGGCTGCCCGCCTCCCTGAAGCATCTAGGTGCTGCACCATCATACCCACCACTGCAGATGAAGGTAAGGGGAGGATGGGAGTGTGTCTGTTCACAGACATTGCAGCACCTGCTGGGCATCGAGAATCACGCTCCCTCCCCTGACAGGCCGTGTCACACTATTCACTGAAGAACTTGAGGTCTTTGAAACTTCAGGAAAGTGTTTTTCTTGTGATGGGTACGTATTTGACCGAGACTTCTTTGGTTTCTGCAGGGAGGTACCCATTTCTAACAGTGTCATTGGAGGTGGTCATGTTGGATTATGAAACATTTCCCTTTAACAACTCGGTAACCCATCTGTCTCTTCTAGGTTCACCGGCTATTTCTGTTGCTACACAGCCACCTTTGTTCACTGACAACATGGTAACTCTACTTTTTTCCCAGGGCTTACTAGTTGTCTGTTGTGCCTCTTCGTTCCTCTCCGCCTTGTTGTACTGTTCTCGTATGCGCCTCCTGCAGCTCAGCAGTCCTGTGGTGTCGGTTTTCCTGATGCTCGGTTTCCACGGCTTTTGCTCTGTAAGCGGTGGACCGCCTGCCTCTTCACTTCTCTTCACTTCTCTGCTCCTTTGTCGGGACTAGCCTTATACAGTGGTGGGGGACAAGTGTGAAAGTAGGACATTGAGGCATGAGGGACTAAGGAGACATCCCTGAAAGGGAGAGGAGGGCATGTGGCTTCCTCCAAGGACGCCATTGAGTTTCCCCGAGAGGCACCTCCACCTGGGTGGTCCTCCCTCATATAGCCACTGCCAGGATCAGGGCCAGGTAAGGCCTGCCGTCCCTGCCCACCCTGGGGGAGGCTATCCCAGGGAAAGGAGTGATGATATCCTCAAATCCATCACACCGTCCTCTGCCTTTGATGGATATATAGGTCTGTTTTTTTTAAGATGTGTGTAAAACAGAGTGAAGAAGTGAACAGGATAATGGTGCTCTGAGGTAGATGGAGACAAATCTCAACAGTGCAACCATGCTAATAAATGATTTAAAGAAAATGTCTGTTTATTCAGAACGTTAAAAATACAAATAATTTAGACAAAGATATGCTTCACAATTAATGAAACATAGCACAAAAAAAACTTTTAAAAAAAGTATTAGTGACCAATAAAGGGTGTCATCAGATTGTTGGTTTTCCTGTAAACATACAAGTATAACATCAATACCTCAGGATAGATAATTAATGTACTATTCAACTGTGGTTATATCTACGATGATACAAATGTTCATCTAGTACAAACAAATCGCTAGATTTAGTCTTGACATGTTTCAGTTCTTTACTTGAGTGAGGAGCCTTCTTCAGGAGAATAGAGTGAGGTCACTGTTACTTTAAAGGAGATCTCTATTAATCTTCCCGGTTTAACAATTAGTAGTGCTTAAAAGGTTGATGCCCGTTAACAAAACATAAAAAAGGTATAAGCTATTACTGCTATAAGCAATGAAATCTGCACGAGGCTGAGAAAGCAACAACCATTACCTCGCCTGGTGAGTGCTAGTATTAGAGGCAGAACAGGGATCTTGAATATTCCTTCGTCAAATTGTAGTGCACAAAAATGGGACTATTTAGTCTAGGGGATACATATAAATTGTATAAGACTACAAATTCAGTGAGAAAATTGTATAACTTTGCTCTCATAAAAACGTGCTCTTGTGGGGTCGATATATGCTTACCTGGAGGACTAGTGGTAAGGGTTAATTCTTAATATGCTGTGTCGTCTCAGTCAATCCAAATTTTCTAAAGTGACTGAAATTAGCTTTCTCTGTGTATCGAGGTCTAGGACGAATCTGTAACAAGGGAAATGCGTGTTGTCTGTCAAGTGAAAGATACACACTCAGGGTTGAATTGTGCACAATGGTTCTACATATGCTAACATTTATGTCTGGGGGAAACTATTATTTTCGATTTAATAAACGCTATTCTTACCTAGCGTTTGTTTTCAAATGCATTTAGATAGATGTTAATAAACCATTCGTAGAGCCCACTCTCAGTCGAGAGATTACGATGGTCAAATGACATCAGTGTGTAGCAGAAAATGTCATTACGGGCAATCTACAAGAAAACAATATATTGACAAAAAGGTTTTACTACGGGATTCAGAGTCTTTATCAAAGATTCTAATTAGAATTAAACTTAAAACTTATTCCACCCAGCATCTAAGATACTACTTAAGGTGACGCAGTCTTCCTGACCGTATACATTTAGTCAAATCCTTTCTTATACAAACCCTGGTTAAAGTCTAATTTCAGACATAAATGAAGACCACATGGTCGTGTCAACATTGGTGTATAAATCACGTTGACATTGCAGGGGTACAGAAACCGTCCCGCATCTGTTTCGTACTTCCAGACCTTAATACTAGGCTCTGTCATGGCCACAGGTCAAGGGCCACTATCTTTGTCATCTAAAGGGTCCAAATGGACCCAGTCCTGGTGACTTTTGCGCCAGGCTCATGAAAAAGTGTGCTTTGCTCACTTGGTGTCTAGGGCACATGCATCGAGGCCGGGCGTGGCCATCAGGAAACATTGGGGAGCACGTGCAGCAGTCTCTGGGAGTGGCAAGGTGGAGCCAGAAGGCGGGGCCAAAAGGGAGGGGCCGGGACCAGGCTATTTAAGCCACCCCCACCCGCATACAAGCGCTTCGCGTTAGTCTGCTTTCAGCAGCGTAACGCTTACCGCCTCCTGCAGAATTCTTACCTGTTTCCAGCTCACCATCTCAATGCGCATCTCGCCTGGCAACAGTGCATCTTCTTCAGCGTGCACCTTACCTGCTTCCAACAATTCCACCGCTCAACGTGCATTTTACCGGCCTCCTGCAATTCCATTGCCTGCAGCGCATCGCATCTTACCCAATTCCCATGGTCATCGGAGTCGGAGCGCATCCTCACCTGTTACGGACGTCTAGCTACGCTGGAGTTGTTCTTCTCACCCAACATCTTCACGGATCCATGCATCCAGTAATCGCTGGCAGGTCTTTGGATAGCCGCTTCCCGTCTGACGCCGCCAGGCCATCCCTGCAAGAGAAAAGAACATACAAAGTTAGAAACTGCATAAATATCTTACGCTTGGCTGTGCAACACCACAGCCTTGAGTTCGACCCTGAATGCCAACTTACCTTCTAATTGAGAGCTTCACAATCCCATTTGGCACCATTTGGACTCGCTCCCAACACCGCGACTCCGCGTGGCCATCTTCACACCTATTGGGGAGAGAAAAGACATTAAAAGGGTTACGAACAATAATCACAGTGAAAAGACATTGCAAAAGGATACGGACAATAATCATTGTTAAGAACACTTACCTTCAAAGTGATACGGTCACAGCCGGTCTGGGCCACCACATCCACGGACCAGTGAAGCAACTAGATCCACCTAAGGCGCCCCTGCTGATGAGAAGCAGGACGGAGAGCTCATCCTCACAAGAAAACAGGTAAGCATATATGGGTGAACGCACACTCATCTCATTCTGGAACAAAGGGTTAGAGGGAAATCACGACCCAACCACAACATTCTCACTACCTCTTGTATTCTCTCAGAGGCAGTGCCAGCAATCAGAGCAGCCCACACTACAGCAGCTGGGGAAGAAACCTGATCCAGGGGAGCCAAGTCCAGGAAGGGCTCCAACCGTGCCCCAACGTCCTCGCAGAGACCAAGTGAGCATAACAGACACATATCATTTGCGTCGGCCTTCTATTATTTTTAGTTTCCTACCATGGCGGTCCGGAAAACACAGAGAAAACCGATAAACACTGAGGCGGCCATTTAGGAAAGGGAACCGCTCACAGGGTCTATTGCACCTTTTTTCATTTCAACTCAGTATCTTGCGGTACTCTAAACCGCAGAGAAAGGCAGAGACACCTTTAACATTAAGGGCGGCCATAATGGAACAGAATCCGGCTGTGCCCATATCGTTGTCTTAGCTAAGCAAAGACAACTGGGCAGAATCCGACAGATTTAGTTGTGAAAAAAGTCGACGGTGTTAGTCATGAACTGGGTAGTTATTTACCACACAGTCTTGGCTGCAAAATTATGCTGCCAAACCCAAATGTAGTCATATACTTTCCTTCCTGAGAGGGACCACTCAGTATCAACCTAAACTGATCTGATTCTATGCCATTGTAACGCTCACCTGATTCCCACGGAGGCGCAGGTCTGGCTTCGAGTGCTGATGCTTCTTCAATGGTGAAGCGCAGGACTCTGAAGATGGACAGGAAGGGCCCTCTACTCTGGCTTCTCCGGCTCGCAGGAATATTCCCCTGTGCGTGAAAAGGGAGTATTACCTTCTGACTGAGTTATGCTCAAGCCTCCCACTCTCTTCCAACCCTCCACGATACCCTTTCACGATTCCCCGTGAAGTCTCACCTTAGGGTCAGGAAGGATGAGCTCTCCATCCTGCTTCTGATGCAGGGGCGCGTTGAAACCCAGTTACTTCACTGGATTGAGGATTGATGGGAGTTCAGGTAAGCTTGACTATTCAGGTAAGGCTCTGTAAAAGTTCTGTTGCAAGTTCAAAAGTCCAAGCTTAATAATAATGTTCATTGTCTTTTTGCAGCAAGCGCTAATGCTTATGTCTTTTTTCCCCTTAGGGGCCGGGGTTCGGAATGCCGGAGATATGGCGCCGACCTGAAGTGAAACGTGCAGTTCCAGTTCCAGTAAATGGCAGGTTAGTTCTGGATGAGCGCTCGGGAACTGTCTTTGCATACGCTCATTCAATGTCTTTGTCTTTTTTCCCCATAGGGGCCGGGGTACGGAAAATGCCTGGAAGCGGCAAGACCCGAAATGAAATGGGAATGACCCAACAGGTAAGTCTTATTCCCTTCCTTCTCTCACCTCTTATTCTTGTCTTTTTCTCTAGGCTCTGGGAAGTGGCTGTGTATCCGGATGATCGCTGCTGAAGATGGAGGAACCCAGGAAAGGTGAGTGAAATGCAGCGCTGCAGCGATCGTAACGAAATGCTTTTAAAAATAATGTCTTCCCTTTCAGGATCGTCGGTGATGTCTCCGTGGTGCAGATTTAGCTGGTATGGTCTCTTGTCTCCCTTTGCAGGTGACCCAGGATGCTGACAGGCATGGCTGAAATCCAGATGCAGGAGCTGACACGGTGAGCGTCCAGCTGCGAGGAGCAGAACAACGCGAAGCATGAGTTGCTGATCGGGTGTGGTTTAAATAGCTTTGGAAGAAGTCCCAAGTGTGTATCCTTCCTCCGATCAGGTATGTATCCTTCCCCGACCACACCCAGGTGGAAAGTAGTCCCACAGGTAAAGTAGTTCCATTCAGGCCTCAAGAGGGCCTGGATATGGCAGAATGGTCTGCATCAGGTAAGTGCACATTAAAACACTTGAACACATGTCTAGCTTTATGAGCCTGGTGCCTAAGGCGCCAGGACAGAGGTCCAACATGAGCCTGGTGCCAAAGGCGCCAGGACTGCGTCCAAAGGGCCCCAGCTTGGCCCCGCTGGCACTCCCCTGGGGGAAATGATGCCTGCCTCTGGGGTTGCTGGGTCGGACCTGGCTCCTTGGAGGAAGGCATCATGACAGCCATTCAATGGCTTCATTAAGTCCCCTACTATCACTTTTTGTTTTAAAAATAAGTTCTTGTTCTGTATGTAGTAGTTTATGATTTCTTATGATTTGGTTCTCACCTATGACCACCATGAGTAAGGTCCATTTAAATTCTTCAAAACCATGTTTTTCCAAAAAATGCTTCACCATTGGTGCTTGTACTATCTTATTTTTAATGCAACTTTTATGTTCAATAATGTGGGTCTTCATTTTCCTATTAGTTTTTCCTATATAGAATAGCCCGCACGGACAAATTATCATATAGACCACATGATCAGAGTTGCAATTCGAAAAATCTTTTTGTATCCAAGGTCTGTTGATACCAATACCAATCTCTTAGGTTTTTGAAGTAAGTGTGCATATAGTACAATGTCCACACAGATAGTGTCATGTTATGGGGTTCAGACCAGATTGGCTGGTTATGCTTGCCATGGGTACAGTTCTAGTTTTGAGCTTGCTGCGACTACCACAGTTACCAATAGATGTTGTCTTTTTGCATGCAAAGAAGGGAATATCTAAATTTGAGATGGTAGTCGAGCAATTAATTTTTCTCAGTACTCTTATGGAAGGTTTACTATAGTTTGTCTTCTTCATTGCTCCATTGCTTCATCATTCCATAAGAGTACTGAGAAGAATTCATTGCTACACTACCAGAGTCACCATATCAAGCATTTGTATTTTGTATTTTTTTGTATTTGTTTATTATGTGTATTGCGCACCAAACCTTGAGGTAGCTGGGCGCTTGAGAAACTTAGTGGTTACATACAGAAAGTGCAATACAGTCTTTTCACAGTCATGTGAGATATCAACAATGAGGGACCCTGGTTACAGGTGGGTTCGGCAGGAGATCATAAGCATGGAATCAGAAATGACAGACAAGAGAATAGCAACGTAGGTCAGAAAAGGTCTGTTTACATGGTGGAGGGCTTGTGATGGGGAGAGCTATAGCTCAGGCAATTTTTTATATTGGTTTTAAAGGTGAGGAAGGAGGGTTCTTGTCTGAAGGGGATGGGAATGGAATTCCAGCATTTGGCTGCTTGCACAGGGAAGTTAGCACCACCGGCTGTTTTTAGATTGAATCTAGGTACCACCAGGTTGTGGGAGAATATCTGGTAGTGCGTGTAGGTTGGTGTTTGCAGATTTTATCCGCCAGGTATTTCGGGGCCGAGTTCGTGAGGCATTTGTGCATGATGGCCAAGGTGCGTAGTGTGATTCTATCACGAATGGGTAGCCAGTTGGCGTTCTGTCTGTGATAAGAAATGTGGCAGGATCTGGGGAGGCTGGGGGCTGCTCTCAGATAGTTATTCTGAAGTACCTGGAGTTTATTTAGGTTGTGTTCAGATGAGCCCAGGAATAGAGTGGTGCAATAGTCGAGTTTGGATAGATTTGAAGGAGAACTTGCCTTATGGACAGTTTCTTAGGCTGAAACGTAACAGCACTCGCCTTACATCTAATGAGGAGGAAGCATAACACAAAGAAAAAGCTTAGAAGAAGATATCCTAAAATGGGATTAAAAATGCAGCAAAGCGGGCTTCTAATAATAGAGCTGCCCTATTAGAACACAAAACAAAAAAACGCTGAAGACAGCTTGGTATGTGTCAATACGTTCACAAATCATAGTTTTGTGATTCAGGATATCATTTGAAAGCATTGGAACATATTTAGAACTATCAGCTCAAATTTAGATATTCCCCGTAGATGTGAATCCACCCCTCTCCTGAGACTCGCTGCCACAACCTCCATTAGCTTGATGAAGACCCGTGGGGTGGAAGTTAGCCCAAATTGCAGAACCCGAAACTGATATTGAGAGCTGCCAATGGCGAACCTCAGGTATTTTCTGTGCTTCGTATGTATTGGCATATGAAAGTAAGCATCCTGAAGGTCCACAGATACCAACCAATCCTGGAGTTGGAGGGCCTGAAGGATCTGAGAAAGTGTAACCATCTTGAACTTGTCTTTCCTTAGGAACTTGTTCAATTCTCGCAAATCCAAGATGGGTCTCATTCCTCCGTCCTTTTTTTGGAATTAGAAAATATGGGGAGTACCAACCCTTGTTCCTCTCTGCCGCAGGTACCGGTTCTATAGCACGTTTCTCTAGCAGGTCCAAAATCTACTGCATAAGGAGCGGGTCTGGAAACATCAAAGAATTGTTCCCAGGTGGATGATTCTGATGCGTGGGTAGGAAAGGCAGGCAGTAACCTTGAGCAACCGTTTCCAATGCCCAAGCATCTGAAGTAATAGTCTGCCATTCTGTCAGATGTTGAGTTAACCTGCCTCCTACTGATGTCTTGTGATGTAAGACCTCAGAGGGGTTTTGGGGCGGCTGAAGCAGATGCTGAGGGTAAAGCAGCACCTGCATATGCAAACTTAGTACCTTTGCCCCGTCCACCATGGGTAAATCGTCTCTGGCCCCTTTGAAGTGGCTGTCCTCTGCCTTTTACAAATGTGGCGTACTAGCAAAAGGACCTACCCCCCCCAGGGCGTACCCTAGGGGCAGTGTGGAGTTTGTCTAGTTTTTGGCCACCACATTGGAAGTATGCAACTTCTCCAAACGGTCATCAGCATTTTTACCAAATAGATGGGTGCCGTCAAAGGGCATATTCAGAAGTCTAGATAGCACACCAGGAACAAATCCAGATGTCCGCAACCACGCAAAATGCGGATTGTGGTACTAGCCTTCCCGTCCTGGATAACATTCAAGAAACCATCTCGTTCCTCCCCTTCTGGGAGACGGTCAGCCGCCATTGAAGCACACTCCCAAAGGGTGTGGATGAATCTTGCCAGCGTGTATGTGGCATTTGCAGACATTAGCGCCATGCTGCATACCGAGAAAACTTTCTTGGCCATGGCGTCAACCTTTTTATCGTCACAATCCTGCGGGATTGTGGGATATGCAGCTTGTCTTCCTGACAAAGTTGCAGCTTGACCAACCAAGCTTTCTCGGGTTTGACATTTAGATAAATATGGAGGCTTTGCTGGACACGTTTTTCTGTAAAGCCTTGTGAAAAGGGAGGATAGGATCTTCTTGTGGTCCTCTATCAAGTATGTCCATGAGGTCTTCTTGTTTATAAACGGGTGTAGGCCTAGACCACACCATATATTCCATGACCCTGTTCATAAGTGACCTATATTTACTCTCAGTATGTTTCTCTGGTTCAGGCTTGCTCAAATCTATCTCTGGGGAGGTATCTATTCCGCTTTCTTCCTGCAAGAAATCCTGCAGATCTTTCAATATGACATTTCAATCTGACCTCTTCTGGAATTAGTTCTTCTGGAATGTGAGGTCTAGCACATACTAGACCAAAGGGTCTTTCTGTATCTGAATTCTCTCCCTCCTCATAAATTGAGGATAAAGCTCTGAAATAATCAGAAATGGTAGAGGTGTGTAGCTCTTTGCCAATGAGGAAGGAGCAATAGCAGTCATTACAGGAGGAGTTAAACTTGTCAATGTCAACGTCATTGGCCTCGATGGATTTGTGATTGGCCTCGAGGACGTCGATAGAATCTACAACAGCTTCAACGTTTGACAAATTCGTCGAAGGGATTGAAGTGATCGGCGTCAACAGGGTCGACGTTCGAGGCGTCGAAGAGCTTTCTTTCAACAGAGGTGCCAAAAGGTGTCGATGATGCAGTTTTCTGCGTCGATGTGTGAGACAGTTTGTCACGCTCTCGCGGAGTATGTCTTGCCGAGGTTGACAACTCACAGCTTTTGTCTCTACCAGGTGTTTCTGCTGGGGTATCGCCTTTAGGTGTCTCAGAGGGGGGCAAGGCTGCGTTCTCTAACACCTTCATCATTCTTTTAACGCAAATCCTCTCACTGTGCCGGGGAGCTGTTTTTGGAAAGGCATGTTCCTCTCTCCGGTGAACTGGAGGATGATGTCGAGGGCGATCTGTGACACTTCTTTTTTACTGTGCTTCGAAGCGTATGTGTGATGCGATCCGCTCCGAGATCTAGATCAGGAGTGTTTTTTTCGTCGAGGAGACTGTAGTCTCGACTCGTCTGAGGTACATTTGGTGGGGGTAATGGATTTTTTTAGGCCTACCCCTCTCCAGCTTCCCTCTGTGCTCCCTTAAGCCTTTTACTGTCATCGATCGGCACTCTTTGCACTCCAAACAGGGATGCTCTGCCCCAAGGCACCATAGGCAGACTCTGTGGGGGTCTGACAAGGACATCTTTGCCCCACAATCTTTGCACTTTTTGAAGCCGGATTGGGGTGCAGATGGAGCCGACGAAGAGGCCATCTTGTACCGAGGAATCGAAGGTTTTCTTGACAAAAACCCAAAGAATTAGTTCTCTTCACAGAACCGAGCATCATGTTCACGAAGCTCATGAAGCGCGGAAAGACGGAACTGAGCATCGGACGCTGCGTGCAACTATTTACACCACTGATGACGTCGACTTTGAGATGGAGGCCTTCAAGGGACATCGACTCGACAGTCATCGACGCACAGCATTCTCTACTGAAAAAAAAGTTCTGAAGCAGCAAGCTGGATATGGAAATATCAAAGATAAGGAATACGTGGGAGGACACAATCTATTCGAAACAGCTTATTGTGCACCTGCAAAACAAACACTCCACCACAGTGGAACAAAAACGAAATGCTACACCAACAGCTTTTCAAAACACCACCAGACACAGTTTAAGGAGGTCTGTTGTAAAGTTGGTGGGCCTTAAAGGACTTTTGAAAGCCTTTTACCTTTGTAACCAAGTCTCTGGGGAAAAGACAGCTCCGTATTGTTCCATAGAGTTAGTCGAGTGTGGCTGCTAACGGAAAGAGTTGGGGAAGGGAGTCATGACTTCAAAAGGAGCACTATAAAAAGGGCAAGAATGGAGTTCAGAGCAAGGGTTGTTTTGGTGAGGTCAGGTGGGGAGGAAGAACAGTGGAATGGAGAGTGGAGGAGACTGGTGGAGATTGTTAGAGGTGAGGTATCGACTGTGAGAGAGTTGTACCTTTGTACAAGAGTGTGTGTGAATGATTGTTGGAAGTTGTGAATGAAGGTTAGAGAGAGTAAGTGACCAAGGGAATGAGAGTGAGAAGAGTATGAGAGAATGTAAGAGGTGACTGTCAGTGGGAGGGGAGGAGAGTGGAGAGTAGAGAGGAAAGGATCAGAGAGAGAGAGAGGGAGCGAGAAAGTGTAGATACGAGTTTGTGTGACCATCATAGGGACAGGAGGAGGGAGTATACAGGAGAGAGAGGAGGTGAGGAAAACAACATTGGGGATAGGAATGCACTGGGCATGAAAAAGTGCAGAGAGCGAGGGACTGGGCATTTGAAAAGGCACCAGTTCCTACTGAGAACCTGACAGCAAAGTCCCGAAGGGAGTGATATAGAAAAACATCTGTCCTAGTCAGAATCTTAAGAGAGTAGGTGTTACCCATCTCTGGTGGCCAGCCATGTGAATAGGCAAGCCTGGGCTGGAGAGGTAAGAAGCCCATGGGAGACGAGAGAGGATGTTGCCAGTGTGCCATTTTCTGTCCAAATATCATCAGGTTTTTCCACATAATTTGAGTTCTGCCAAACAGAAACCCTATAACCATCCTCGGGAGTCTGTATATTAAGGCAAATCTGTCACAGCATTACCTTCTCTTGGTTTCTTACGGAAAGTGGGCTTTCCCATGTCACTGGTCATTTAACTTAAAAAAAAAAACAAAGTAAGGTTTTACACTTAAATGCAAGGAGCCACAATTCTAATGATGAAACACATGGTTTAGAAGCAAAATGGTACGAACAGCCTAGATACTCTAATGTATGCTAACTTTGCAGTGCTAGTGGCCATTACCAGGGGTACGAGGACCCTACAAGCTATTGCTGAAAGGACATTAAGCTATGCAATTCCAATACGTAGCCACAAGTAGACAGCTCTCGTCCATCTCCTCTCACCGTTCCAGGCATGTGGCTTCTTTCTTGTCTGCCGTTGACCGGACTGGCATTCTTCAGCTTCTTTTTCTTCTTTGCCGACTCCTTGTGCTCCTTCTGCTTGTTCTGCACTTCTATGAGGACAGAAATGAAGCTATTCTTCACCTCCTTCTCATACTCCAACTCATCCCGTAGTGCCAATTGTTGGACCAACTCCTCAGAGTAGTCTTTTATCGTGGTCTCAATCTCTTCCAGAAGTTCGTTTAACTCTGCTACAGATAGTCTCTTCACCCCTTCAATGCAAAGAAAAGAAAAAACTGAAATCAATTACCTGGCACGCTGCTTCAATTTGTATTAGCCGTCAACCTTAACCAAAGCAGTTACTGTGAGAATCTCTGACAACGGCATAACATTTGACAGAAGCCGTACATTGACTGCTTCAGCTGCATAACACAACCCACGAAGAGGAAGTGACTTTCCCATCTTCTTTGCCAGAGAAATCAATCTTTAGTCCAACTATAAGAGTCTATAAAGTACCTGAAAAACTGTGAAAAACCTGGGATTTGTTTTTGTGAACTTTTCTGTCATCTTAAAAAGCAATATACCGTCCTGAAGAGGGCCACAACTAAAACAGCAGAACACCAGGGATGGTGTTGATGTAATCTGTGTGCCGGAACATATGTAGACATTCAGTAGACACTATAATTGATGTGTCTTTTTCCTACAGCATCAGAACTTTTATGCTGTCCATTCATAGTATGTTCCCCTAAAAATGTTTAAGACAATCAATATTTTGAAAACAGTTTGTCAAGGTGATCTGTTACAACTTGTCACTATACTAACGTTAGACACTACTAGTAGAAAAAATGGGTTTTTGCTGGACTATTTAATACTTGAGTTTTTCAATTTGTTTTAAGTTTGTGAGGGGCCTTGTGGAAAGCGCCCACCATATTTTTTTTGTTACTAAAATGTGATTAAAAATGTGTTTTTTACTTTGCTTACTCTTTGGAAAATAACATTTGTTTTGTGAGACTCTCAGATAGATGAAATAGATAATCTATCCCCATCTCCCTTTTCCCTGATCAAAGTCTAAAGTGCACTAAAAGAGGGGTAATTGAGCTTTTCTTTTGCGTGTTTTACACTTTACAATTAGTCCCTACTTTAGCTCAATCCCACTGTAACAAAAAATCGGGACCCACCCTTTGCTTACGCCTGGAATGTAGGAGCCTTAACCACAAACAAATTGGAAAGTACTTGCTTATGTTAACAACTGGAGCAAAGATAGTCTTTCTGAAGGATACACACAGACCAAATGCTGTACTGAGGTGGCCTCATTCAGGAGTAAACATCGCTATTATTCTTGTTATAACAATAATGAAAGTACATAGGTCAATAGATTTCAAACTGGTCAACATGAATAGTTCCCTGTAGCCAGGTGCATAGCATTACTGGGCCGCCTATCTTTGTATTTATTTTGATTTATAAAGCACCTTACACAAAAGCACTGGACAAAGCAATAAGCGGTAAAATAACCAAAAGTGTACAATCAGGTTGGAAAGTCAGATAAGGGAGATAGGAGATGGTCTTTGAGGTGGGTTTTGAACAGAGTTATGGAGGAGAATTGACAAGGGAAAAGTATTCAAAAATATTGGAGCAAGCAGAGAAAAAGATACAAGAAATTGAGATTGAGACTGAAGAGAGCAATCAAGGTAGTAATAAGTGAGAAGAGAAGTCAGATAAGGAGGAGCAAGGTGGTTCAGACATTTAAAAACAAGACAGTGAAAAGGAACAATAGGCGGGAGCCAACGTAGAGAGGGCAGGGCAGGGCGATTAGATTCATGAGCGGATAGAGAAAAAATAAGATGAATACAGTAGTTATAGATTGAGCGGACGGGGGCAAGTTTTTTAAACAGGACAGCCAAAGAGAATAGAAGAGCAATAGAATAAATGGAAAAACCTATGACGAAAGACGAAGTTTAGTAGCATGAGTGCTGAGAAATGTACGGGCCCTTCCTAAATTGTACAGCTGATGCCGACAAAAATTGAGAAATAGAAGATATTGGTTAAGTAAAGAAAACAGAAGAGTCTAAAATAATACTCCCTCTCCTACTGCCCAAAATGTGGGTAATAGAAGAAGAGGGGGGAAGCGAATAGAAGGCGGGGGAGGGACAGTGGAAGCAGGAAAGAAGATCACCTATGATTTTGAGGGATTGCAGTGAAGAAAGTGAGAAGCCACCCAAGTCTGGTGGGCGAGTAGACAGGCAGAAAGGTTAGAGTGAATTTCAGAAGAAAAAGAGGAAAAGTAAAGAAAGATCTGGGATTCATCAGCATAAAGGGGGTGGAAGACTCCAACGGAAGAGGTAATAGCGTCAATTGGCTGGTTTATAAAGAAGACATTAGAGGACCAAGAATAGAGTCCTGGGAATCGCAATAGGTGAACGGTGAGTAGGGGAAGATTGTTAGAGCCAGGAGACAGAGAAAGTACGGGAAGATAGATGTGAGGAGAACCAGTCCAGGACCAGGCCACGAAAGCAAAGATTGTGGAGAGAGGAAAGCAGGATAGAATGATTCACATTATTAAAAGCCACAAAAAGATAAAGTACAACAAGAAGAGAGGAGTGCTTGGAATATCGGGCAGTGAGAAGGGAATTTGAGACTGCAAGAAGAGCTGTTTCAGTGGAATGTGAAGGTCAAAAGCCAGATTGGTGACTGGGAAGAAGAGAATTAGAAAGGACAGGAGGGGAAATCTAAACGTTCCAAATGTTTAGATAGGACAGGCAGAAGAGAAATATGGCGAAAGTTAGCAGGAGAGGAATGGTCCAGGGAAGTTTTTTTTTCAGAATGGGAAGGATCAAACTGTGTTTGAATAGAGAGGGAAACACAGCATGGAAAGAGAGGAGTTGAATAACTAGAGGAAGGGGATAAGACCGGGATAAACTGATGGGATAAATGTTGAAAGTAAAGGGTCAGTGGGAAGTAGGTTTGGCCCTAGAGAGAATGGTAAAGGAAGCAGGTGCATAGCACTTCTGGGCCACCTATCTTTGAGATAGATACCTCTGATTAACAGGTATGACCTTAACGTAGATTTCCCAGAGTTATATGAAGAGGTGAGAAGGAACACTGCAAAAGAAGTGGCTGTTAAGGTAATCTTACTTGGAGATTTCAATGTCTTACGGGACCCTTACCATGATAGTAGAAGGAGCATGCCGTGTTACCATTTAAAGCATTCCTGGTAATACACCAATTAATAAGAGTACCACAAGCTCATTTGGAGAGTTCACACTTTCACTTATCACTCCATTGTGCACGACTCTGCCTCATGCACAGGTAATATCTTCATGTCAAAATCAATAGTGAGAATGATCAACGGTTGCGACATATTTTCACGTACACTTTCAGACCAGAGTTCACTTAGGCTACTGCTGGAGATAACCGTGGCTAAACCGAAGCTACAAACCTTGCGATTTAAGTCACAGGCAACTGATAGATCCGTTAACTTCAAAGAAACTATTCAATTGGAAATAGAGATGCATTTGCAGCCACATGAAGGAACAGGCTATGGCGTGTGAGGCATGCAATCCCTACATCAGCGGAATGTGTGTATAGTCAAAGAAACCTGGCTACTTAAAGACATGAAGAATGGGCTTACTGCCTTTGCAGTGGAAATGTACACTCTATAGTGAGCATATTAAAGGACAGGTGGGCATAACTATGGGCACTGTGATGTTGGCATCATGGAGACAAAGACAACAGATTTAAAGTGCAACAAGTGGCTTTTATAAATGAATGTGTAAGGATGGAGTAAGGCCTAACTTGCCCTATGCTAAGGTGGGATTTCCCTACCTAAAGAAAGTAAGGATAGTCTGTGTCAGTAAGTTCAACTGAAAAGACTTTGTGTCCAAAACCTATGCTTGCCGTCACTACTAAGACAAAACAATGTGTCGGGATGTCAACCATAAACTAAACAGTGTTCCAAAAGTAAAGTTCTGAGCTATTTCCAGCTCGGGCTTAATCTTCAATTTCACCACAATGTTCAAACTACCTTCTTTTGGACTTGAAGTAATAAGTTCCACACCTTTGTAAATGTCAGGGTGCCCCTACCCAAGTTCAATGTAACAAAAAAGAAGTATCTTGATACTTTGTCTTTAAACTGAGTTTCAATAATTCTTCACATCCCAGGGTTCCCTTCCCCCAAGTCTTATATGCACCATTGGTTGTGTTCCCTTTGACTGTGGAATATTTGTATCCACGGCAATGTGTCACACTGCACCCCTTTGCCAATGGGGAAAGAAAACTGCCAAAAATGGAGGTGATAACCCCTGTGTGCACTAAATCTGCAAAATTGTGCATGGTGCATAAACCACAAAAGAGCTGCACACCCAGCCACACACACAGGCAAAGTTTGTGTAAAAACAAGAATCACTGCTGTCATCTGTCACCTGTCACCTGAAACAAGCCACAGAAGGGCAAAATCCAAAAATGCCCTTAAAAAAAATCTGTCATTTTCCCAGAGAATTATGGAAAGGAAAGTGTGCTGAAATCATGGATTCTCCAGGCAGTCAGAGGAATCCAGGCATCACTGCCTGACAGCTGACTAAGGAAATTGGCTGTCAAACCCAGTTTAAATGTGTTTTCTTTTTCCTGAGGAAGTGAAAAATCCGCCTGTTTAAAGCATTTTTCTGTGAAGGGCTTAATTCCTTTAACATGTCAAAATCCATTATAAACTCTGTTCATTTTATATCTTAAATAAAAGATTGTAGGTGAATTTTACAGGAACCCAGTATGGAGCTAATCAACTATTTAATTCTGATCTGACAGTGTGTGGCCTGGGAAAGTTGACATCTCAGCTTGACACTTCCTTGCTACAGGAAAGCTTAAGTGATGCTAATGGTTCCCGCATAATGACAAACAAGCAGTACAATGGGACCTCAGTAGTCTTTCATCTGGGGCTGAGCCAAAGAACAAAGGACAGGCTGAGCATGGACCTCTGATGGGAGGGGCAGGAAATTCCCCCTCCAGGAAGCGAACACCCTCCACCCCCCTGATCAAAAGACTGGACAGCTGCTACCTGAGAAGGGGAGCTTACAAGGAGGACTTTGATGTTAAATCCTTATGTTTGATTAAAGTTTAGAACTCTTTAACTGAGCAGCCTAAAGAGGAACAAATCTGTAAATTGGTAGACATTAAACAAATTTCAGCCTTGTGATTTGAAGACATTGATGAAACTTGTACCATTTATGGAACCAAAGTTATGAAAAATGTCTTATTGTAGCAGAACGATCAATGTTGCAAACCTAAAATTGTATTTACATGATATACTGATCAGTGCCCAGACATGTACCGAATTAGAAATGATTAATCCAAACCGTTACAGTGGAAATTGATAAAAATCCATAGAATGACCAAGACAGCTCGCACAAGGATGGGGAGTGAATGTGAATGTAGACAATCTAATATAAAATGTGTGTCCAATTTTATTAGGGTACATAATGTTAGAAATGTATATTTGTGCAAATGTTTTGGTAAAAATCAAGGTGGCATTTCCTAAATCCTGTCATAAAGATGACAGCTCTGTACAGACCGCCAACCAGGACAAATCACATGCCTGTAGCCACTCAGAGACATGGGGGGTGTTTTAAAGTTCTGCCCACGCCATAAACTTTGTAATGTATAAATATAGGAGTTTCACTACACAAAAGACACACTGCTTCCAGAACCCATCCAGATATCTGCGCAGCACCTTGACCCAGAACTCTTCAAAGATCCAGATTTCTTTTCATAATCCAGACTTAGCAATGCTGAACTATTGCTAGCTTGACCCAATTGCAAACCTCCAGAACTTAAAAGAATAATTTTGATTCAGCTTGGCTTGGTACCATCAAGGCTTGCCTGCTGAAACTTGCATCCTGTCATCTGCCATGTCCAGTGACCAGAAGGGCTCATCCTAATCCAGCCTGAGGTTGATTGATTGATTGATATTTTATTTCTATCGCGCTCGTACACAAGTGTTTCAGAGCGCGACAAGGCAAGGGAGGGGAACAAGGGAGAACAAAACAGCCATCTTACTAGGCCCAGTGACATTGAGAACGCGCAAGTGCATGGGAGAGGGGGGAGGGGAAAAGTGCATGGAAAGGGGGGGGGAAGAGGTGGAAAGTGCAAAGCAGAGGAGAAACAGATAAATAACAAAAAATAAATAATAAAGGCAACTAACAGTGGTAATGCAGCCAGCAATGTGCAAGTGCTAGGTTTAAGGCAGCAGACAGGGTAGATCCGATAAGTGCAGGAAGAAAAAGGGGGGGGCTGTATGGGTACAGATACAGACCCCAGTGCAGGGGGTGGCCCGGAGGCAGTGCGGGAGGGTGACAGGATGAGCAGGTACCTGGGCCCAAAAGACAGAGGATGGCCAGGTGCACGGTGCCAAGAGAGAACAGATCAGCAGGGGAGAGGGGGAGCGAAGGCAGAAGAAAAGAGGAAGGTCTTGAGGTGCTTCCGGAACCAGAGATGGTTCTCCTCAAGTTTTAGAGTGGCAGGGAGGCTGTTCCAGAGGGAGGCCCCAGCCAAAGACAGATCTACCCCCAGCTTGTTTCTTAGAAAAACGACTGACCCGGACTGAGTTGGAGGTAGAGGAGCGAAGAGCTCGAGAAGGGAGGTATTTGTGGAGGGATAGCTGAAGGTATTTTGGACCCAGGCCCCAGAAAGCCTTGTGGACAATGCAGAGGGTTTTGAATTTAATCCTTGCATCCACTGGGAGCCAGTGAAGAGATTTCAGAGCTGGAGAGATAAGATCCCAGGGCTTGAGGCCAAGGACAAGTCTTGCAGTCCTGTTCTGGATTAGTTGCAGAGGGCGGAGAGTAGAGGCAGGTAGATTTAGAACGAGGCTGTTACAATAGTCCAAGCTAGAGAGAACCAGAGCTTGAGATAGCATGAGCTTCTGGGGGAAGGAGAGGAAAGGCAGAGTACCTCTGAGCAGTTGCAGTCGGAAATTTGACTTTTTAGAGACCTCAGAGATGTGGGCGGAGAAGGAAAGGGTGGAGTCAAAGATGACACCGAGGTTCTTAGCCTCGCAGGTGGGGGTAGGAGGGCCAAGGGAGGCCGGCCAGAGAGTGAGGGGAAAGGATGATGAAGGTGTGCCGATGAGGAGGATCTCCGTCTTGCTGGCATTCAGACAAAGATCATTGGCGGCACACCAATCTTGAATGGCAGTTAGGCAATCAGAGATGAGAGAGGGAGAGGAGGTGGCAGAGGGCAGCCTGAAAATGAGTTGAGTGTCGTCAGCGTAGCACTGGAAATTTGAGCAGAAAATGGCAATGCAGTGGGCGAGAGTTGCCAGGTATTGGTTGAAAAGCCAGGGCGAGATGTTAGACCCCTGGGGAACACCACAGGTAGAGAGGAAGATAGATGAAAGGAAGGACCCAAGTTGGACCTCGGAGGGTCGATCTGAGAGGAAAGAGGTCAGCCAGGCCAGAGCCTGATCAGTGATGCCCAGGTTTTCCCAGAGACGGTTGAGCAGGATGGTATGGTTGACCGTGTCAAAGGCAGAAGAGAGATCAAGGAGGATGAGGACAGAGGGAATGATAGAGTCAAGGTTGGTGAGCAGATCTTCACAGAGGTTTAGGAGAGCAGTTTACGTGCTTCCGGCAGCTCTGAAGCCAGACTGGTGGTCATGGAGACAGCCAACAGAATTGGAATGAAGGTTAAGCTGAGAGATGGCCAACTTTTCCAGGAGTTTGCCAAGAAAGGGAGTAATGGAAATTGGGCGATAGTTAGCTGGATAAGAAGGATCAGCTGTGGGTTTCTTGAGAAGAGGATGCACAAAGGAGTGCTTCAGAGGGGAGGGGAAGGATCCAGAGGCAAAGGAGTGGTTGCAAAAATCAGCAAGGGCCGGAGCAAGGGTATCAATGTGGTCCTTGATGGTTTTAGAGGAACAGGGATGAACCTGTTTTGACGAGGCTTTCATAGATCGGACTTGTCTAGCAACCTCGTCGGAGTTGAAAAGAGGAAAGGACGAGAAGGATGGTGGGAGGGTGGCTAAAGGAGGGTCAGCAAGCACAGATGGAGAGGGAAGAGGAGGAGTGTGGGTGGAGAGGGTGCACAGGATGTCCTGGGTTTTTGAAATGAAGTGAGAGGCAAGGGCATTGCAAAGAGCCTGGGAGGCAACAGGAGGGGTAGAGACTGCAGCAGGGTTGGCCAGCTCCTTGCAGATTTTAAAGAGTTTGGCCGAGTTGTTAGATGCAGCAGAGACACGAGCTTGAATGTGGACTCTCTTCTTGGTAAGGACAGAGAGTCGGTATTGCCTTTGTAGCAGGCGACAGGCCAGTTTGTCAGAGGATGAACAGGAAGTCCTCCATTTCCTCTCAGCTGCCCTACACTTGCGTTTAAGTGTAGCTAGGCCAGAGTCATACCAGGAATTGCACTTGGCTTTGGACTTCAAACGGATTCTCATGACAGGGACAAGAACATCAAGCGTATCAGAAATTGAAGAGTAGAGCAGAGACAGGGCTATATCAGGATGAGAGACAGCCAAAGGTGGAGGGCGGGGTGGGAAGTGGCGGCAAAAGCCTCAACTGACACACGCTTCATGGGCCGGATGTCCGAGAAGGTAGGTGGCAGTGTTTGGGTAGGCTTGGCTTGGGGGGAAGAGAGGGAGAGATGAGATGAGAGGAGGGAGTGATCGCTCCAGGAGAGAGGAGTGGTCAGAGGGATGGAGAGGTGGAGGTCAGAGGAGATCAAGACATTGAGTGTGTGCCCTGCAGAGTGAGTCGGGCCACAGGAGAGGATGGACAGGGAGAGAGAGTCGCAGATGTCACGGAAAAGTACAGAGGAGGAGGAGCGAGGAGGAGGAGCAAGGAGAGTCCAAATGTATATTTAGGTCACCGAGGAGGAGGAGTTGAGTGGTAGAGGCCAGGAGGGAGGAGGAGAGGTCTGCCCACTCAGAGAGAAATGAGGTGATTTGACCAGGATGCCGGTAGATGGTAACCACAGTAAGAATGGGTAGGCGAGAGAGAAAGCCTACAGACAAGGCATTCAAAAGAGAAGTAGGTCTGAGTGGGAATGATAGAGGCAGGAATCCACTCAGGAAAGATCAGGGCTACCCCCCCTACCGGACCGGGAGGATCTGGGTGCTGAGAGGATCTTGTAGCCATCAGGGAGGAGAGTGTCAAAGCTCGTAACAGAGCTGGCTGTGAACCATGTCTCAGTAAGACCAAGGACATCAAGGTCTAGTTCTTCAAGGAGGTGGCAGATGTCAGAGGAGTGTTTGACGGCAGAGCGAGAGTTGATAGTGGCAATATGAAGAAGGTTGCCAGCCTTAAAGACCTTCCGGGGAGGGGTACAGATCAGAGGTACGTCCTGCGGAAGAGCAAGAGCCCTAGGAAGGGCAGAGGAGGAGGAGAGCGACGGCAAGGAAGCCAAGGGGGTAGAGGAAGGGACAGCAGGAGATGAGAGGAAATTGATGAGGCGAGTGAAGCGCCTATCAAAGAGGAGGAGATTGGCCTGAGGGCCTTGGACCATGACAGTGCCATTTAGGTAGACATTAATGATGACTTTAGAGGAGTCGAAGGAAGCCATGAGAACTTCCCAGCGAGTGCCACCATTAATGGGAGAGGAGGAGACAGGGCAGAGCACAGAGACCATATGAGGAGTCCATAGATCTGGCGAAGGAACGACAAAGAGGATGTCGGTAAGGGTCTGTCTGGTGGAAGCATTGGAGGAGGTGTCGGCAACAGGAAGACCAGGATTAGAGGCCAAGATATCTTTTTTGAACTTCTTCCTACCAGACTTTGTGAGAAGGGAAGGATAGTCAATGGAGAAGCAGTTGGAGAAGATAGGAGAAACAGAAAGCGCCATTGGGGTGGAAGTAAGGAGAAGATGGAGATACTCGGGGGGCTAAGGCAGGTAGGTGTGAGACAAAAGAGTGGCGAGGTCACTGGGCTGGCAAGTTACAGAAAAGAAACAGTATACAAGCAAAATACAGAAAATGTCACACTGGGCAGCAAGATATGACTTTTTAGCACAAAGCAAAAACAGCAAGATTTGAATTTTTAGAGCAAAGCAAAAACAGCAAGATTTGACTTTTTCAATTTTGGAATCGGATGTTGGCAAAGGGTTTAGGAAGCACTGCGCAGCAAGATGTCAACATGGGAGCAACAAACAGAAAGAACATTGATAGTCAAAGGCAGTAGAAGTGAGTCCATAAGGAGGGAACTAACCCATAGTTCTGGAGGTGGCAAAGTCAAGGCAGTCTGGATTTCTTAGAGGAGAGAGGTGGCCGCATCATTGTGGTTAAGGTGCAGGGAGGACCCCAATTAGCGTTCTGGAAGCGGACAGGGAGCAGACAGGGGCCTTCGAAGTGGGCCTTTGCTGAGAGGGCCGGCTGAAGCCTGCCGGTCCCTGATTGGATGGAAGAAAACACTCAGCAGCCAATGGGAGTGCAGCACAGGGAGAGGTGATTCAGCACAGCCTGTCTACACAACAAAGAAAACCACGGCGGCCATCTTGGAAGGGCCAAAAACAGTAAAATAAGCAGCAATAGGAGGAAAAAACGAGTGCTTTCAAAATAGCAACGCAGCTCCAGGTATTAAAAAGCTCAAAAAATGGCTGCACGAGGAAAATGCCAAATAAAACATTCCTTTCCAACAATATTATGCAAATTTCCTCTATTTTTCTTGGAGGTACAGTCCAAAATTGACCAGAACCGCGCCACTGATCCAAATCCCTCCAGAGGTGCCCTGCTGCCGGTAGACCCGATCCACCCAATGACCAGAACTGATGGTCCAATTTAATTATAAAGGACTGCAAGTATAACAGGAAGAACAGTAACCCATAGCATATCTGTATTGCATTGTCCCAATCTCAACCCATCCCATCCCATCTTTAAATTCAGAACCCTAGTATTGTTAGAATCCTTCTTGCGCTGATTGTCTCACCTGTGTTACAAAACCATAACTCCCTAGTGATTTTGAATAACTAAAGTAAATCCCAGAAATGGAATATCCACCACTGGCTGGTTGCGCTGGCCACATAGCTGTGAAGTTTCATGTGTGGCATTCTCTTTTTCATAGTCATTGATATAGTGGAATGAAACCCATTTCTCATTCTTAAAACTTAATTCCTGTTTCCATTTTCGCACCTATTATTCAAAAACGCCTCTCACTAAAACCTCTATAACTCCTTCAGTTTTAAAGATAGAAACGAAATTTCAACTCTCACTGCTACCTAAGACCCTTAGCTACGGCTAAAAATTGCATCGCAATAGTGTATTTGACACGTTTTTCTCCAATATCGTATAGTAAAAGTTTGCCGTGAATTTGCAATTTTAGCCAAAGTTACATGTGTCTTTTGCCCATTTCAAAGTGCTTCTTCCATCCCATCTTGATCTGAGGTGTGTATTCTTGTTTATATTATAGCTCGTGTGTGTTAGGATCTGTTTAGTGTAGCTTTCCTCGCATTCTATCCATTTAAGCATTTTGCACCCTTTTGCATTATTTTCCAAAGTAATTTTCATATGTCAGTTTAAAAGTGTCATTTGCCAAAAACAGTTTTCTCTCTTGTTGGGGGAGGGAAGATTGCCTATAAACTATAGACCTTGTCTTTCATTCCTGAATACCTGCTGATTACTCACATTGGTGTAGGATTGCTCATTTGTATTTAAACAAAACTTTGCAGGGGGAACTATTAACTTATACGATATCTGTGCGCAAAACAAAAACGGTTCTTTTTCCTGTGCTTTCTATGCTGCACCATTATAAGTGAATTCAATTGCTTTGCTTATTTTCTGAATTGTATTGTCACCCTTGGTGATTGCTGTTATATATATATATATATATATATTACATTTGTGTGATTTGAATATTAAATAAATAAATAAATCTTTACCTTTACAAACTAGCCCGATTCCTGTTTCAGTGTGACCTGGGGGGTATTTTGAGAGGGGTGTGATATGAGTGGTATATCATTCAGAATATTGAACTTATAGACAAAAATAAATAAGGGTTTCATCACACGCTACATGCGAGGCAAGACCTGGGTGAGTGCCTGATTGAAATCCCTTACATGACACAATAACAAGCTTCCTTGCTAGCATATATGGGTTCTCTGGTCTTGGTGCAGTTGTTAGACCAAACGGTCCGCCCATTACAGGTCACGCAACCGGGAACCTTGCATTCGCTTTCAGCAGTTAATTATTACACATATAGGAGTTCTCTGGTCTAGGTGCAGTTGTTGGATTGCACATCCAACCATTACAGGCCTGTGCAGGAAACCAGACAATGGAGCTGGTTAAGGAGATTAAAGGAGACATGCTCTGTGCCTGCTTGGCTGCCTCCACCCAGTTTATAAATCTTATGAGGAATGTTTTAGTATTTTTCCTTCAATTATGCCCGCGACTCCGGTTCCTAGTTTTTCCCCCCTCTTGTATCAGAATACCCAATATTCAAGAAGACCAGGCACTCAATAAGAGAAATGTGTAATGCACGGACATTTTACTGAGGGGTAGCATGGGAGGGGCGATGAGGAATACGTGAGGGGAACATCCAGTGGACAGAACATTACCAGGGGTACGTAACTTGCCACTCTAATGGATTGTGTTCGCCCACATATTCATCATCTTATGATACCCTCCCAAAGCAGTATGGTATTGGAGGAGGGAGTAAGAATTTTCAAGATTTGTCATTATTGCTGTGAAGCATAGACTATTCGAATCCTGCCTCCTGTCCCGACAGAGTCCAGATAACCAAGTGGCTGACTCACAGATATCCTGTACCAGCACCCCACTTTGCAAGCCTGATGAAGTGGCCACGCCCTTTGTCGAATGAGCATGCAAGCCCATAAGGACATCCTTCTAAGCCAAGCTATAGCACTCAGTGATGCACAACATTATCCAACGGGTTAAAGTTTGTTTTGTCACTGCAAGACCCAGTTTGTTTCCAGTGTATCCAACAAACAACTGGTCATTGTGCCTTACTTTTGCCACACAAGAAATATAAAAGCTTAAAGCCCTTTTTGGGTCAAGTCTATGAAGTCTCTTCTCTTCCTTACAAGACTAAGGCAGAGGGTAGAAGCTCAGTAATACAATATTCAGAGATAAGTGAAATTCCGAAACCAGCTTCGGCAGAAAAGTGGGTCGGAGTCTCAGTATGACTTTTTCCTCATAAAAGCTGACTCTTCGTGTAGATGTTACAGCCATTAAAAAGATAGTCTTCAATGCTAGAAACCTTAAAGGACAACAATGAAGTGGCTCAAACGGAGCACACAAGGAATTTCAAAACCAGATTTATATCCCAAACGGGAACCACAAAAGGGACTGGAGGGAACACATTTGTGAGGCCTTTCAAGAAATTAACCACAACGGCAGTGAGACAGAGCTTCAGGCCAAAGCAAAACTTCCATCACGTCTTCCAGGAGGTCCCAATCCTTATAACTCAACCTCCCAGAAACCAGACATGAAAGTTGAGAGTCTTGAACTCTGGATGGAGAACCCAACCCCCCTCTTGCGAGAGAAGGTCCTGTCTTTTACTGAAGACGTATTGGAGAACAGATGGACATGTCCAGAAGGTCTGGGTACCATGTGCTCTCAACCAACCCGGAGCAACCAGGATCATGGATTTCCCAACCTTCCTCAACCTCCTGATGATGTGAGAAATGATGGGGACTGGAGGAAACACGTAAAGCAGTGGCAACTCCCAGTCCACCATGAATGCATCCCCCAGTGCTCCTCTCAGAGGAAATTCCCTGAAGCAGAACAGTTTGGACTTCCTGTTGACTTTGGATGCAAACAGATCTACTTGAGGGGTTCCCCATAGGGTGACCATCTCTTGAAGGACCTCCTGAGCTAGTTCCCACTTGTGGGAGACCGTGCTCTGCCTGCTCAAAGCGTCTGCCACCGTGTTCTCCTCTCCGGCTAGGTGAATTGTTGATAGGGAGAATCCCTCTTGAATTGCCCAGAACCAGAGCTGCAGTGGTAGTTACCCTACAACTCATCTCTTGTTCAGGTAGTATATGGCCACTGTGTTGTCCTTCATTATCAGGACATTCTTTACAACTGGCAGAAAGGCTTTCAGCGCTAGTCTGATTGCCCTCAGGTTCAAACTCTGATGGAGACCAATGACCGCCGACAGATCGTTGGCGTGGGATCCTCATCCCTTGAGTGAGCCACCCGTAAATACCGTTATCTCCGGCCTTGGCTACCAAAAGGGCTCCTCTTTCAGAATGTTATCCTCACAGGCCCACCACAGGACATCCTGTGTGACCCTGATGGGAACCTGACGTAGGTCAGACATCTTGCCTGAAAACTGAGACCAGTGGGACCTGAGGGCCCACTGGAGGGATATCTTTCTCAGATGAGCCTCTGGCACCAGACAAATGCAGGATGCCATGAGGCCGAGCAACCTTAAGAAATCGAAGGCTGGAAGACACTGGGCATTCTGGAATTTGTTTACCATCGGCTGAATGTGTTGAGCCCTCACCTTGGGTGGCAAAGCTTTCCCAGAGGAAGTATCCAGGACCGCTCCGATGAAATGGAGCTTTTGCGACTTCTTGAAATTGCGGGAGAAGCCCCGTCTGTGTCGGGAGTTGCAGGCGATGCTGAGATGTTCCAGGACTTGTTTGGGAGAACGGGCCTGATCAGCCAATCGTCCAGGTAGGGGTAGACATGAATCCCTCCCCTCCTGAAACTCGTTGCCACTGCCGCCATCAACTTAGTGAAAACCCTTGTGCGGGTGTCAGCCCGAATGACAGAACTCAAAACCGATAGTGAGAACCGCCAACGGCGAACCTCGGGTACTTTCTGTGCTTTTGATGAATAGGAACATGAAAGCATCCTGAAGGTCCAATGACACCATCCAAGCCTGGAGTTGGAGGGCCTGAAGGATCTAGGAAATGGTAACCATTTTGAACGTGTCCTTCCTGAGGGACTTGTTCAAGTATTTCAAGTCAAAATAGGTCTCAATACTCTGTCCTTTTTGGGGATCAAAAAGTAAGGGGAGTACAACCCCCTGTTCCTGTCCGTCATAGGTACTGGCTCTATTGCAGCTTTCTCTAGCAGACTGTAGATCTCCTGCAAGAGGAGCGGATCTGGAATTTTGCATGAGTGGCTCCCCAGTGGATGATCCGGAGGCCTTCTTAAAAAGGGGAGGCAGTAACCCTGGGCCACTGTTTGCAAGGCCCAAGCATCGGAAGTAATGCCTCTCCATTCTTCCAAATGCTGACTGAGCCTGGCCATTACTGTAGTCCTGTGTACCAACGCCTCAAAGTGATTTTGAGGTAGCTGAAGCAGCTGTTTCCTGGGCGGATTTAGCAGCTCTTCCTTGTCCACCACGAGGGAATTTTTCTTTGGCGTCTTGAATGGCCTAACTGCTCGTTCTTCCAAATAAAGAATAGTAGTGAAAGGATGACCCCCTTCTTGCTTGAGCAGTAGTATGAGAAGGTTGAGGCTGTCAGAGATTTGGCCGCTGTCTTTCAGGTCTGTAATTTTTCAAGGCTTTCATCTGCCTTGTTGCCAAATAGGTGCGTGCCATCAAGGGGCATGTTAAGAAGTCTGCACTGCACATCCGGTGCAAATTCGGACTTTCATAACCATGCAAACCTACGAGCTACTGTGCTAGCCGCCAAGGCTCTGCAAACACTATCAGCAGAGTCCAACCCTGATTGGAGGATCTGCACATTGCGTCCTTTCCATATTTCACGATATTAAGGAAACCCTCCCTTTCTCTGTTCAGCTGCCATCGCAATACAGTCCCGCAAAGTGTGGGCAAATTTGTTCAGAGCGCAAGTGGTGTTGATAGACTTAAGGGCCATACTACTAGCCGGAAAAACCCTTTTTACTAGTGTGTCAAAGCGCTTGTCATCCCTATCTGTAGAAATGGTAGGGTAAGCTGCTTGTCTAGATGTGGCATCCTGCGCAATAAGGCTCTGCGGGGTAGGATGCCTTTAGAGGAAATCTGGATTAATGCTGGATAGGTTATATTCTTTTGTCAAAATTTTACTAACAGCTGGGTTGGTGTCAGGGGACTCCCAGTTCACCAAAACACTCTTTTGTTGTAATGCTGAGAGAAATCGCAATTAACGTCTTTTTATGGACTCTTGTCTAGTACGTCCGTTAGGTCATCTTGCTGATAGCCAGCAGCTGGTCTCCCCGACCCAGGTATTGAGCCACCCTGTTCATTAGCTGTCTGTACGACGCCTCGTTTAGTATTTAGTACTTATTTTATTTGTAAATCGCACCAGGCCCAGGGGCATACGGGCGCATAACATAGGTTACAGACAAAGTAGGGACGCAACAATGAGGTGCCTGATATAGAACAATTTGCATACAATAGAGTACACGCAATACAATAAATAGGTAATTTAGGCCAACTAGCAGAAGCTGTACAAAATGACGAACAGTAGGGGAACCTAACAGGGGGCGCAAGTGGAAAGCGACAGGGTGAGCAGTTGGTGCAGGGCACCAAGGCTGATCTTGGGAGGACAACCAGGCTTTGGCTTTGCTCTTGAAGGCCAAGGAGGACGGTTCTGCTCCGAGAGGGTTAGGTAATGTGTTCCAGAGTTTCGCAGCCAGGACTGGGAAGCTGCTCCCGCCTGATATCTGGAGGTTAAAGCGGGGGATAGAAAGACAGTTGACTTGAGCACTTCTAAGTGGTCTTGCAGGGATATGTAGAGAGAATCTATTGGCCAGATAGCTAGGTGCTTGGTTTGTGATGCTTTTGTGGGTTAGTTCTAATGCTTCGAGTGAGACTCTTTGGGAGACTGAGAGCCAATGGAGACTCCGTCTGGAGTCCGAGATGTGGGAGTTCCTGGGGATGTTTAATGCCGCTCTAATGGCATTGTTTTGAGTAATCTGTAATTTGTTGATGTTACATTGGTTGGTGCCGAGATAGAGAGCTTTGCAATAGTCTATCTTGGAAAGGACTAGGGTCCTGGCTAGGGTAGTACAGTTGGCAGGTGATAGGAATGGGCGGCATACCGTGATGAGCTTGCAGGTGTAAGATGCTGCAGAGGAAACTGCATTGATTTGCCTGGAGAGTGAGAGGGAGGAGTCGATATAGAGTCCAAGTGTTTTAGTGTCTTTGGCTACTTTGATGGTGTTGCCATCAATTGTGAAGGCTTTGAAGGACGGATCTAGCTTGCCAAGTCTTTTGGTGAGAGCCTAGGATAAGAATCTCTGTCTTTTCATCGTTCAGGCACAGTTCATGTTGCACCATCCAGGCCTGAATAACTTGGTAAATGGAATTGATAGCTAGCGTGTCAGTTTTGTGATCACCAGAGATGGGGATGAGTATCTGGGTGTCATCAGCGTAGTTGGTATATGTGGCACCCAGATAGTCCAGTATGTCAAACAGTGGTTTCGTGAATACGTTAGAGTATTGGGGAGACACACGATCCTTGTGGAACCCCACAGGTGACCAGAGCAGGGTTAGCAGTAGCGGATGGGGAGAAGACTCATGGATCCGTTTTCCAGGAAGGAGGTGATCCATGTCGTAGCTTTGTCCGAAAAGTGGGTGGCGGTTTTCAGGTGGCGGCAGAGGATTGGTGGTTTACTAGATCGAAGGCTTCAGAGAGATCTAAACCTGACTGCCTAAGTCCCAGGAGATTGTTATTTTCCAAGTAATCTTGGATCTGCAAGTAGGCTGCTCGATCAAGAATCTTCAGAAGGAACGGGGCCTGTAGTTAGTGGGTATATTTGCGCCCAAAGTAGGTTTTTTAAGGAGGGGAATGACCCAAGCTGTTTTTTTTGTCGTTGATTTTAATTTGGAGGTTGGCAATTTTATCGAGGAGGGCCTTTTGGATGTTCGTACACCAAGTGCTATCTTTGGAGCAGGTGTCAGGGGGGTGTGGTGGGAGATTCAAGTTCCTTGAGGATTCTGAATAGTTCTTTGGTGTTGGATTGGGCATGTTCAATGCGTTTGTTGTACTCCTCTCTTTTGGCCTGCAGTATGGCTTCTTTGTAATTGAGAGTAGCTAGCGTGGCACTGGCTTTGTTTGTTTCAGTTGGGTGACTTTTCCAGTGTAGTTCGCAGGCCCTTTTTTCCTTGTGAAGGGATCTCAATTGTGGGGTGAACCAAGAGTTGAGGTGGGCCCGAGGTTTGGGTTTTCTAAGTTTGGTGGGTGCGATGAGGTCTAGTGCTTGCAACATGGTCCGATTGTACGTGTCTACCAAGAGTGTGGGATCAGAGCACGAGGAAGAGAGATCATTGAGTGCAGGGAGGATGAGTGGGAGTAAATTGGCGCAGGTTATGTTACGCTTGTTTCTTGTGGCGGTGGCAGCTGCGATGTCCAGTGCAGTGTGGGTGATTTTAGTGGGGATACTAAAGGTGATGAGGTGGTGGTCTGTCCAGGTACAGGGTTGGTTAGATATGATGTTGGTGTCGCAGTTTATGGTAGCTAACCAGTCGAGAGTCCTGCCCTTGGAGTGTGTTGGCGAATTGACTTGTTGTGAGAAGCCTAAGTTGAGTAGCAGGTTGTTGATGTTGTGTGCGGGTGCATCATTGGGGTCTAGGTAGCCTATATTGAAGTCACCAAGTATTATGATTTGGGACTTCATCTTGGTGTTGTTCGTAAGGATGTGGGAGAGATCTTCAGCGAATGAGGATATGGGACCAGATGGTTGGTAGATAAGGTGGAGTGTAATGGTCTGATTGGGAGTGAAGGCTAGCTTAACTGAGAGTATTTCAGCAGAGCTGATATGGGGAACAGTGGTAAGACGAAGACTGATGGTGTTTTTGTGTATGAAGATTGACCAGTGTTGCGGTCACTTCTTAGGATAGTATAGCCATCAGGGATCGCTAGTGACAAGAGTGGGCCTGAGGCTGCATGGAGCCAGGTCTCGGTAACAGCTAGGAAATCAAGGTCATGAGTGGTGATGAGGTCAGCCACATCAAGTGCATGTGCAGTGAGTGATCTGGCATTAATCAGGGCTGCCTTAAGGGGCACTGGGTAGGTCTGAGGTTGGGTGCTCACGTTAAGATTAGCGCCTGCTGTGGGCGTGGGGGAGCAAAGGGTGGGGGCTGATGACTCCATGTGAGGTTGGGTAGTCTGTTGGCTGATATTTCTGCGGTGGTGGGAGGCATGGGGCGAGTCAGATTTCTCAGGGGCCCCATGCTAGGTTGGTTGGGGGTAGGTTTGGAAGCAAAGAGTTCAAGCCAGGGGGCAGGAGAGTTGAGGTAGGGGTTACTAGAGGCGGCATTAGATGCGGTGGCCAGCAGAGGGTTAAGAGGCAAGGTGTGGGGAGCCAGTAAAGCATGGTGCAAATGGGAACGGATGCATGATGGTTGCCAGTTGTGACTGGACTGGGCTGTGCTGAGCTGCGCAAGGGAGTAGGTAATTCGTGGGATAGCAAGTCAGTGATGAGGTAGTGGGAGTGGTGAGACTACAGCGTAGGAGTGGACCCATCAGTAGAAATAGGACGTGGAGGAAGTACAATGCGCAGTGGGTGCAACCAGATAGAGTTGGCTGGATAGTCATAGTAGTGGGATTACTGAAAGCAATTTAGGTGATCACTACACAATGTACAGTACAGTACAGTGGCAGTAAGTATACTTGTATATAGTGCAGTGTTTAAATAGAGCAGTTAGGCAGTATCAGCTCATAGGCTGAGTCTAGTACCAACAGAGGCAACAGGTAAACAAATGCAGCAATAATAATTCGGCAATTTGAGGCCGTAGCGACTCAGAGGTTCAATGCAAAATCAAACAGAAGCATCACGTGGACACGTGTAAATACAGTATCAATAAAATGGGCAGTTTAAGGCCGTAGCGATTCAGAGGTTCAATGCAGTATCAGACAGTGGCGTCATGTGGACACGTGCAGATGCAGAAATAGTAATTAGGCAATTTAACGGAGAAACAGCTCAAAGGTTGAATGTGGTATCAGACAGAGGTGGCAAGTAAGCATGTGCAAATGCAGCATTTGTAAGGCAAAGTGGGGTGGTCACTGCTCCGAGGCAGCAAGTGTGCAAACTGCAAGGTACGCATTGGGGAAGCAATGTGCTTGCGAACGCCGGCCTGAGGACAGTACCGAGGCAGCAGCAGGATCAGGCATCCATGGTGCTGTAATATGGTGCGGCGTCGGTATGGCGGTGCGAGAGAGTAGGAAGGTGGTCAGCTGTACCAGATAAGGCATTGCGTGGAGAGCACGTGAGCGGGCAGTTGCGACAAGCAACAATATAAGCTCGACCTGTGAGCAAGCAGGAAAGAAGAAAGGACGCCATCCGGCAGTCGAAGCGGAGCCGCTGGCGTGTGCATGAGAGCACACGGAGTGCGAGCAAGGCTCGCAGAGGCCAGCCCGCCAGCCTGGAGAGGAACGCAGAGGACTGGTGAGTGTCGGGGAAGTCACTCAAAGCTGGTGAATTTCTAGAGGGCTGCGCATAAATAACAAGTGACTTATGATGCTTATTGAAGGCTGAACTGAATGACAACTGGTAAAGCTAAATTATGCATATTGAATACCGAACTGAATGAAAACTTGAAACAAAGAGAAATTAAGCATATTGAATACTGAACTGAATAAACCTTTATGAGCAAAGCTATTAACGGATGAAAGCCAAGAGGGAAAGGGACTATTTGAAAGCAGCCTGCGGAGAAAAGTGCAAGTGTGAAAGTGTGTAACAGAAAGGAATGGATTTTATGAATGGATTTTATGAATGGATACAGTGCGGCAAGGCCAAAGACTGGCAAGAGATGTGTAACATGTTATGGCAAAACCAGGAGGCTAACTAGGAGAAGCCAGGAGTGTGTGAAACTGCCCATAAAGTCAACAGGCTGACTAAGGAAAGCTAGGTGAATGTGACTATGTACACAGGGGCAAGTACAGAAGAACATGTGTGGGCTAGAGAGCCTAGGGTTCCTTGTTGCGCTGTGTGGTCCGACAACTGCGCCTAGACCAGTGAACCCTAAACTGTGAAAGCTAAAGACATTGTGAAAAAAAAGTAAGGAGATGCACTGTAAGCGAACTGGTGATGCCACCCAGAAGGAGTGTCAGGTTGACCAAGAGTTGTGTTGAATTTGGAAAGACAAAGAACTTGCAGTTGTTACACTGCAGTCTTGGGGAAAAGGAACCCTGAGATGTTAGAAGCTGCAAATGTTATCTTGAGGACAGAGCCTCAAGACCCCTTTAATTTTGAACTGTGTTGCCTGAAACTTGGGGAAGGGAACCACGAGGATTGTGTGGAACTGTATTGCCTTAAGACTTTTGTGGAACTCTTGACCTTGGGGAAGACGAGGTGAAAGGGAAGCAAAGAGCTGGAAGAAGCTCAGACCTTTGTGCTGATCCCCATTTTTTTTTATTGACATCCCTAAACATTGTTTAGCTTTAGTTGTGGGGGCAAGGAAAAGTTTTGGACACAGACAGACTTTTAAGCTAAACTCTTTGACTCAGATTTTCTTTATTTTTGTTCAGGTAGGGAAACCCCACCTCAGCATAGGGCAAGTTAGGCCTTGTCTGTGTCTTGCTCCATGATGCCTTCCCGGTCATAGACCGACAGGAACCACAGTTTGCTGTTTTATGGTCGATGCCTAGGCACCACAGACAAACGCATTGAGGATTGTGATTGACCTCTTCGATCCGCACTCAACGCCTTTCTTAAACCCGATCTTAAGGGTCAACATTTTTCAAATAATCATCGTAATACTCGACAGAAAAACCACACCGTATCTGAAGCAAAGCCAGCGTAAAAACAGAACTGGAGTAACAGGTGCAGTGCGTACTATACATGTCGATGACGTCAGCCTCAAGAGGGGACGCAGGCCGTTGAGGGACATCGAGCCGATGACTACGCACTCTACCACAAAAATTCTTTCCAAAGAAGCTGACACTGGAAGGAGTTATCATAAAATGAGGAATACGTGGGAGGACACAATCCATTCGAAGTAGATTTTTTTAATATATTAAAAAACGGGTACTGCATCTGCGATAGTGACTTACCTTATGGCAAATATTATGACACGTATAAACAGGACAAGGAGATAGGTGCTTTTGTTATATGTACATTTTTCATTTTGTTTTGATGCGTAATGTAAGGGCTAAGTAATATTTTTAACTCCATAGAAGGAACTCGGGGTACAGTTTAAGAAAGGGAATTCTTTGTTGAGATATTTGGAAAGGTTTACAAAGATTTTTAGACCAATTTTGCAGTTGCTTGGGGTAGGCAGGCAGGATGTGCCTGAAGGGTCGGTAACAGGGGTTTGCTGTCTGTTAAAAATCGCATTAACTTTAAAACGAGTTTCATGGGGGCTCTAGAAAACAACTTGCTTTGTGGCCTGTGCTAGGATTTTCTGCACCCAAGTGTTTAAACTGTGTCATAATGCCCATTCCATTTTAATTATAAAACGTTTCGAAAATGCACTAGATTAGACTCAAAATGCTTACAAATTGAGTAAAATTAACTCAATAGTAATGCACTCAGTAGTCTTCTCAAATTAGGATAATAGACATTGCAGTTCTATAAAGATATATAATAGGAAGTTGTCAAACAAAAAAGCAAATGTTTATCTAATGAACCAGATATAAAAACAAACCATAATGGTTTGAAACTGAAAGGCATTCAAATTAAGGAATTCAGATTACATACTCAGACAAAACATCCTAGCCACAATTTGGCTACTATGTTATTTAATCTTGTGAGGTGGTTTGAAGTGGACCATAACAATCTATCACACATACCATGATACAGTGATAGGTTAATAAGTGTAGCAACTGCACCACAGTTGGACATCTGGACCTTACTGAAAGTGTGCAGAAATAGACTCGGGACACAAAGGTGGCATGCTTGTTGGCACAGACTTATTTCACAGAAAATACACAAGAACCCTACCTGTCCCTAAGACTAAAAGGGGTTTCCCTGCCTCAAACACTAAGGATGGCGTCAGAATGTCGGTCAAAAACAAAAACGTCCACTGTCCTATGTCCCAAACATATTTCAGTCCCTTACACTTCAAAATAAATCTATAAAGTAGGCTGCAGCCTGACTCCAACAGGATGACTCCCTCCTTCGGAATGACTTTTAGCAGTTCATGAATAATGGGGGAATATCCTTCTTCCCCTAGCAGTCACTAGGCTTTTCTGTATTCTTCCACACAGATTGGGAGGAGGACTCTTCCTTCGCCAGACCTTTTTAGGTGATTGGCTTATAGCTCCAAAAACAAGATTGGGTACATATCTCCTCTCCCCAAGCCTTTCTTAGGCTCTCTTTCGATAGCATCAATATTGTCTGAATTTCTGCCAAAGGATAAGTCTGCCTTCCTCTGGTCTTCTCTTAACTTGTGCCAAAGGATCTCTTTCTCTTCCGCTGGTCTTCTCTTCTGTCTTTTGCCAAAGGATTGTTATGCTCACATGGTCTCTGCGGAGGCGGTGGGGCACGGTTGCAGCCCTCCCTGAACTTGAATCAGCCTCTTCAGGCCTCTCCCCCAGTAGAAAAGCTGTGAGCGGTGGTACGTGGTGATACTGCTCCTGCGTGGAGTTAAGAGTGTGCAAGTGCACCAATCTGTGATTGTTGTACCTCTCGAACCCTTCCCCCCCAAAGTAGGGTTTCTGTGAGCATTCGCCGGCCCATAAAGCTCACCTGTGAATTATGGAAGATAAGCTCTCCGTCCTGCTACTTCTGGCAGGGGCACGTCAAATGGGATCTAGTTCCTTCACTGATCCCTGATAAGGATTAGTCCAGTCCAGCTACGACTATGCTTCTCCTTATGATTGGTAAGTCTTTCTTGAGCTCTTGTGATGCTGTTCGTTCTGTTTAATGTCTTTATATGTTGCTCCCATTTATGCCCGCAATAATGTCTCTCTTCTGTTTTCTTCCCTTAGATGGAAATGCGCCTCAATGCAGCCGTGAGACGCGGCCGGATGGAAGATGGATGCTACCGCAATGTTCGACAGCAGGAAAGTGATGGTTTAAGGAAAGGCGCAAAGTATGGTGAAGCACAACCTTAAACTGACTGTTTTTTGAGGTCTAACCTTGTCTTCTGTTTTTCCTTGCAGGCGCTGCTGTTGACGATGGAGCGTGTCGTGCTGCGGTGCCAAGATGAAGATTTCGGCATTCCGGAAAGTGTAAAGATGAATACTTGGTTCACCGAAGAGATGTACAGGTAAGAACAGCTTCCCCCAGTTGGTAAGTATGCTGGCAGGGAGCAGGATGTCCAGGAAGCTGGATCTGCAAAGGTAAGTCTGACCTCAGGCGACGGTGAGCGTTACACTGCTTGCAAGTGCAGAATAACGCAAATCGTCTGTCTTGAGGATCGGGGCAGCTTATATAGCTGAGATCCTGGGCACGCCCATTAGGGCCGGCTTACCTGCCACACCCTGCCACTCCTAGAGAGTGAGCACGTGCAAAGGCAATCCATTAGCAGCCACACCCAAGAATATACTTGGGGCTCCTTAATGGATGGAATGTTCAAGGTTAATGCATCCTGCTTAATGGATGGAATGTTCAAGGTTAATGCATCTGAAGTGCTATGTCCATAATAAAAGCCTTCTGGTGTTAAATGGATGTTCTTGTTTACTTTTGTTCATGAGCCTGGCGCCAGGACAGTGTCCACCCAGGTCTCCTGTGCATGCAACCCCTGCATGCCTGTGCCCCTGACTTCATGACCATGACAGCAATATCCTTCTCATCCCTTGGTCTTCTCTTCTCGTTATGTGGGTCCCAGACCCCCTTCTCAGCTTTGTAATGTCGGTTACTTCAGCCCGGTTGACTATCCTGCCAGGCGTTATCTTGCATGTACAACTCTCTCAGCTTCTCAGTATTCGGGTCCCAGACCCCTTTCTCAGGTTTATAGTGTCTCTTAATCAGGCCTTGTGTTCTAGCCTGCCAGGCCTCTCCTTGCATCTCTGCATCTATCTGCGTCTCTCTGGGGTGTTCTCTCACCCAATATGTCCTTATTTGATCTCTCTGTTTGGTCCCACTGGGACGAGGAAGATGGTGCACTTCCTCCCAACCACAGCCTCTAGGGTCTCCTATTGCCTTCCTGGTCCCGCTCCGCATACCTTCCAACTTGGTCCGCAAGGGTTACAGTCCTCGGCAACACCGGTAAGCCTCTTCGGCTTCCCCTGGGCTGTTGTGGTCTGCTCTCAGCGGCTCTGCCATGCTGCCTTCCTGCCACCAAAAGTCAGGTTCCCTATGCGTTCGGGTAAGTCTTGGCTCTTCTCTACCTTCTCTGTCCCTGCCTTCCCACTCCAGGCTTTCAGGTCTGCAGCACGTCCTCTCTGCGCTGCTTCGTTCCCCAGCACGATGCTCCTCTGGGGCCGGACTGACACTGAGGAGAGTCCTTCATCAGTTGTTATGGCAGATTGACTCTTGAGTCTCAGATAGCTAGCATGTTTGTCTTGGTTCCGCATAGGGCTCCTCATGGCCTTGCTCTTCCTCGAGTTAGTACTTTTGGAGTCATCCATATTCACTCTTTCTCATCAAAGCACCGCCTACCTGATACAGGGCTGCAATGTACAAGGTAACTAGCAGAAGAAAGAGAAGACAGAAGGTGGGGGTGCTTGGGCCCTATCCATGTTGTTGGGTGAGCATTGCCTGGCGGCATGGTGGCTAGCATACCACTTTCTCCCTCAATAGTCTTCACCTCTCCCATAGAGGGGGTCCCCTCCCATAGCATCCTCCTGCTGCGTACCACCCCCAGGGGGCCCATCGGGTAGTGGTCTCACCTCCCTGGCCCCATGGGAAGGGTCCCCCTCAGGGGAGAAGCAACGACGTCGAAGGATTCGTCACACAATACCATGAGCTGATGCTGCGTTTGCTTTTGCTTTGAGACTAAAGAGCAAATCAATGCAAGTGTTCCTGATTATCCGACAGAATTATGTGTGTTAACCTATTTACAAGCATTAATGCCTTGGGAATTCCAGCGTAGCCTAATAAAGCAGCTTTATTGTCGATTACACAGCTTAACTAGCATATGTGCGAAGCAGCATTAAGTCAAGTTGCTTTTACGCGCAGGCTTTTTCAGCAGACGGAGACAATACGGGTTTTGCGACCGAAAGACACTTAAAACATGGAAGAACTAAAGCAACACTAAGTTTAGAATTAGAAAAGCAGCTTTGCACAATCCTTCCGCCACCGTCAGCTTAGGTTATTAAGAGTCTAATCTTCACAGTAATTGTCCTTTTCCTGCTCCTCGTGTGGTAATACAATTAGTCGCGTAATAGAGACAGACAATTCTTAGACGTACTCGTTTCAATAAGTTCCCGGGTTATGAAAGACACATTAAAGAGCATGTAAGAATTATTGCAACACCCCAATACTGCTTGATTTGTAATCTTCAGGCATTCCCTAATTCCGTACAGCAAAACCTCTCCGAGTTCTGCATATGCACATCTCACAAGACACATTGTGTTAAACCTTTGAAAGAGCTGTCTTTGGTATGCTTTGCTTTATGCAATGCAGTTATCCTTTAATGTGGCATACTTATGATGGATACAATGTACTTTTTGGGAGACATCCCTCCTAGGCACAAACACCAATCAAAAAGGTCCGACGGAAATCAATGACCACCGTTATTGCCAGGCTTTAATGTTTTATTTGGATTTCAAAAGAGTCTTCATCCCAATAAGTACATGGTGAATAATTTACATAAAACACAATGGTGCACAGGGCTGCTGACAAGAATTTAACATAAGAGTATTTTATCCCTTATTTTAGGTAGTTCTGATTAACAGGATTTAGGGTGTAAAAACATCGCTCGTCGTCTTGGCTGGCATAGATTTAGCCGATTAAATATGCATTTTAATTACATTTGTGTCTTCTTGTAAATGATATTTGTAGCCAGCAAGTGCCGTAAATAAAAAAATAGCATTGCATCTCATAGGCAAGGTTCAAATCAAGCAGCGCCATAGCAGAGGTCTTCCTTGTGGAAAGAGCTGCTCAAGCCACTGGTCTGAAGACAAGAAATGTCCCTGGAGCAGTGCAAGTTGCATAACTGGTCAGACACACGCACACCTGCTACGCTTTAGTTTCTTTGTAGGAAGTATTGGCCAGATTCTTTAGAGTGTAAAATAGGCTGGAAAGACACTTTTCTGGAGACCGCATGCGATTATTATATTAAAAACTGCAATCATTTTGCATGCAAAATAGCAGAACCTTGAGAAGTAGGTTGGAGGGCGCAAGGGAGCGGACTTCTGCCGAGGAACGCAAGGGCGCATTAGTAGAAAGAATGTCGCCAACCATTAAGTAAGTCGTCTGCCCTAGCATTGAAGCAAAACAAGAAACTGCTAGGATAGAATTACATACTACCCAAAAGTATCACGGTGGGCTTCAATGCAATGAGCGTGAAGGGACGCGGAGGGAACAACAAGCAAAAGCATGTAAGCCTATTGTTCGTCACCAAGAAGCCCCCTTAGTATGTATGTAGTGGGCTACACTTGGGTGGTTAGGGGCACGGCCTATAGGGCCTATCGGAGGAACTCAACATCAATGAGGCACAAGTAGGGTGGCAATACATGCCTAGGATTTCCGAATACAAATAATTGGGGCGTAGGGACAAACTAGATGGTTAACAGTATACATTTTAGCCAGTGGTTAATTACAATAGGCACTCTATATGGCCTGTATCGAAGTCCCCTGCCTGGCTCTTTGGACCACCAGAAGAGTGAGTGACCCAGGAGGCCGAGTGCTTCCCTCGGCCGGTGGATAACTAGCGGCTTGGGCAGGGGGTGGAGGAGGGCGTGTGCCGAGGATCGCCGGGTCACTTGGCAGGCCGACGTCTGTCACCCAAAACCATAAGATACCAGGCCTCCATAAAAGTTGCATATCGAGCCTTTTTCGACATCCAAATCTTGTAAATGCTCACTTTTTCGTTTTCTGTGCCCATCGTTCAGGCAGCAGTTTTGACCTCTGAGAAAGGGCAGCTGGTGACTTGACAGAAAGGAGAACACGTACTTTGATTTTTAACAGCGAACAGCGTGGATCAAATTTCAGGCCTTAGAAGATCTGTCTGAGAATAGACATTGGTGCTCTCAATTGCACGCACTGAAAGAACAAGTGGCTGAGGAGATAAATGTGTTCTTTCATTTTATCTTCTGGCGTGTTTACATTTCCCCATTCTGCGTCTGTAACAACGTACACATGGAGACTTGGCCAATCATCCTACAGATTCATTTTGCATGAATATTTCCCCTCCCCTTTTCTCAGATAATGAAAAACATTATCAATAATGAGAGAAAACGGTCTTTGACCTTTGGGAGATAGCGATTGGAACAAACAGAGTATGCTGTTGCCGTAAATGATACTTGCTTTGTACGATAGTAGTTCATGACAGAGTTCCTGTGTCCAAGCATCAGCAAGAAGCAGCTGTGTGTTGTGTACGCCTACAAGTTAATGTGCAGTGTGACGAATCCCAGGATGTCATCACTGCTTCCAAAGAGGGAGCTCCTTCCCATGAGGGCAGGGAGATCATGCGAGATTGTTACCCTGGGGGTGGTACTCAGCGGGTGGATCTCATGGGAGGGGAAACCCCTGTGGGACCAGTGACGACCATATCGGGAGAATGCAGTATCCATATCACACCCCACCTTCTTCACCTCCTCCCTCTCCACCCTTGCCCTCCTATCCCATGTAGTAAGCCAGATGTAGGGAGTACTGAGACGAGAAAGATCTCTAGTGAGTTCCAACACCATAACTCAATCAGCAGTGGGACGAGGAGGAGGCACGGAGCAATATGGTGTACCTACAAGAAGCACTTTGCCAATTCTAGTGATTCTCGACAGCCGATTGGAAGTAACCGAGTTAAAAGCAATGAACAACTTGACAAAGTGTCAAGCCCACCCTGGAGGAACCGCAAGATGGAGCACACTCTGGGAAGGAGAAAGGCAGATGGGGAGCCGAGCGAGACTGTAGCAGCTGTCAAGCTGGTTCGGTGTGCAGGGACAGGTCACAATTTGCTCTCGTTCCTGCCACTTGAGGGCCTGATTTGGGGTGGATTCCCTACTGGACTTACCTTCCGAACCTTCTGCAACAGCGCTGTGGTGAATTGGGAGCAATAGATCCTTATTTTCCATGTTATTTCCATTTGGGATCTGTTCCGGGTTATTGGCAGCCAGTATGCTGCTTTAATCAAAAGACTATGCTTCCTAGAATACCTGGCCCACTGCTTATCTCCACCCTTGCAGGACAAGGTTGGGTGGAGGATAAGCATTACCTGTGGCTGGCAGGTGCAGCAAGCACTGCACCGGAGGCGTGTGCTCATTAGCCAGCTTTAAAAGCCTCAGTTTGCTTCAGTCCAGCGCTGATCATTGATGCAGTGTTCCTGTTTGTGACCGGTCCCTTGTTCCTGGTTCTTAGCTTAGTGTATAGTTCCTAGTTTCTATTCTCTTGTTCACTTTTCCCTGGATTTCGAATTTAGGTGGCTTTTTAGTAATTTCGGCTTCCTGGATTCCTTTTTTGTCTTCCTCTGTTTTACAGTCAGCACCCCCAGTGCTTTCCTTTTTCTGTGCAGCCCAGTTTGTCTGTGTGCTTTATTCCTTTGTCTTTGCCCTATTCTGCAGTGACACCTTGATTCTTTAGTCACTCCTCATTTATAGATTTAATATTTTGTCCCATTTTGCCTTTACTTCCCTCGTTGGGGAGGCAGGATTTTCTGCACTTGTAATTTCGTTTTCCCTGCTCCTTTACTTTCTCTTGGAGTTTTTCCATTGCACTTCTCCCTTTGTTCCCCATTGATTATTCGGTGTGGTGTGCTGCTGTGTGAATGCCTATGTTTTTCTCACTATTCGCTAATCACAATTCCTTCTTGTCCCTTGTCAGGAGTCTTATGTATTTGTATTTTATTAATGATATCGTTTTTTAGAAAACTTTCATTATTTGTCCCCCTCAATACCAAAAACCTTACAAAAAAAAAAAAATCAATATCAATAAAAACAAAAATTCCATTAAGTCAAGCAAATCAGCCATAAGTACTCTGCATTTCCTTCAAATGTTCTACAGATTTTATGGACATGAGCGGCAGGAGTTAGGCATCAGTCTTTAGTTATTGTTATGCGGCACTTGCACAACCTAAACACCCTCTCTTCTGCATGCCTTCACGTCTTCCATCGCATCTTTTGTCTCGCGGAGATGGTAATAACAAATCTCTCAAGATCACACAGATGTATTCCCAATCATCTTTGACCTCTCAGGATCACACAGTTGTGTTCCCAATTATCTTTGACCAGAATTGGGCTACTCTGTAGATCAGTTTTTTGTCAACTCTCAACATAAGGTATGTCCATCTCTCTTCAGGGGGTAGTTTCAAGTTTGTATTTGGTAACATTTCTGTATCTCTTCGTTCAGTGCAGAACAGTTCATGATGATATGATGCAATGTTTCGATCTGATCATTCCGTTTACAGAAACGACAAAACTTGTTTCCTGGTGGCAAGTACTTCTTTTGTTGGTAATATGTGAAGTCTCATTCTTAGAAAGAGGTCTCTCGTTTTTTGACAGGGAAAGAGCATCAAGTACTGAGGAAGCTGATTTAAAGCTCTACTTTCAGTCACTCCTCTTATTGACAATTTATATGAGTCCTCCTTCTGTATTGTCTCTATGCAATCAGATCTTTGAAGCTTTCGTTTGATTACTTGTGGTCTTAGCATCAAGGTTTCCAAAGTTGTATCAAGAGTATATCTCGTGAGTGAAGGCTTCTTTCCACGTTTCTAGGATTGAGGCATGAGAAGTTTGAAGCTTAGTTCTTAACATTTCGAGCGGTGAGTTCACTTCATCTAGTAGAGTTTTTCGGAAGAGGTCCAAGGATTTCGAAGTCATTATTGAGTTGCTACTTCGAACCATATTCTGTTTATTGGAAATGTTTTTTGGGAGATATAATGTTTTCCTCCAAAAGATCGCTTCAAGCTGATCCCAAGATTTCCAATGCAGATTTAGAAGAGTTTCACTGCCATATGTTAAGATGGCTACCACCTTTTGTCTGTAGAATGTTATAAGTGGTTTTAGCGAAAACTTTTCCAAATGTCTTATGTAGACTTAAGCCTCGTCTTGCCAGGGATTCTACTTTTGTTCTTAAATGTAGAAACCATTCCTTTTCTGAGATACCTTGATTTAACCAGATACCCAAGTATTTTATTTCGCCGACGTCATCCAGTTTCTTTTTATGTAGGTATAATTTCAGGGCTCTCTGTTTTTTTCCCTACATGAAACTGCTGAGGAAAGTTCTACCATTTCTACTGCCTCAATGTAGATCCTTGGTAGTTACTACCCCTATTATGGGCTCTCTGGACTATTCTAACAGCATCTACCTTGGGCAGCCTGAGTTCTTAGTCCAAAAGTTCCAGATCCTGCAAAATTTTGCAGCACATCTGGCCCTAAATGCTCCCACGCATTCTCAATCCACCAGGCTGTAGGTTGAGAACCACTGGCTGCTGGCGAAAAGCCCGATTACGTTTAAAGTTTTGTGTATTGTACACCGTTCTGTTCATTCTATTGGTACCGCTTTCCTTCAGTTAAAGCTAACTGGCTATACTCCTTTCTGAAGGCTGCAATCAGCCTCCCAAAACCTATTAGTAGTACCACGCTTCCATAGTTCTAGGTCCAGAGGACCCGCTTTTTCTGTACTCGCTCTGACTTCGTCTAACCCTCTACCTCAAAGCTTGCAAAGGATCGCTGATCATCTGCTCTTTCAGAAAAACCTTAAAGCGGTTTTATTTTAGGGCATGTTATCTTGGGTAATATGAAAAACCAAAGGGTTTCTCACCCACTAGTCCCTGGGGATCTCTTTCTTAGGTGGCCAGGGCACGGCCATCGCCTTTTGTCCAGACCCTGGGGGTGGACCAGTGTGGGAGGACCACCTGGGTGAGGGGTCTTCGGGGAGTGGGGGTGAGGTAGCCGATGGTGGGACGTGGTATTCCCCCCTTTTTTGTTCATCTACCCTGTCCTATTTTGTAGGATATACAGAGGTTCCAACTCCCCCTCTCCCTCTTTTACACAAACACTGAGCCGAGGAAGAGTGTGACAGAGTGACAAGACTAACTCTCATACATTGTACTGGACATGTCCCGTTAATCGGGTTAGGCGAAGTCAGGCACTTGACTTCAAGTGCGTACACCTGATACCAATTAGCTCTCCTCACACAGATAAAAGACAACATCTAAAGACAATCTCAGAGCAAGGCGGAACACAAGTATGAGCAGGACTTCCGGGGCGAAGACAAACCTACTGAACCAGAGCGACGGACCAAGGGATGAGTGTAACAGGTTAAAAAACCCCAAGCGTTCCCGACTGTAGGCCGCTGCCTCAGACAGGCTGCGAAAGACACATGGAGGAGGCCAGATCCCGCAACAGAAGACTGCATTGTGTTTCAAGGATGCCAGCGACCCTCCCAGGTCAATGGCAGAGTTGGCGCGGCGAGGCCAAGCCTGTGGTACTAACCTTGACTCGTGAATGGAAAATCGTAAAACCATGAGAGAAACGCACACAGCCAATGAACTGGCAAGCGACCCGAGAGACCGGTGTGTGTTAAAGAAGGTTTGAAGTGGCAACATTGTATCGCAAGTGAAGAATGCATGTGTGTGGATGAGACGCAGAGAAAGGCAGACCCGTGAATGAACTTTTGAAGGACAGCTGTGAAATCAGCGATACAGGGTGGTGGTCCGGCAAAAGGAAGCAGCCCACTCGAAAGTCTCTGTGAAAAGTACCTTGCTTGTAGTGACAAAAAGTGAATGAACTGAAAAAGCGATAAGGAAAATTAACCCGGGGAGAGTAAAAAGCAGAAAAGTGAACTTTGTGCCGAAGTGGTCCTGCAAAGGTCTGTAAAGAAAGCCATGCACATTTGAAAGTCTTCAACAACCAAAAGCGGTCTGAGCCCGATTGAGAGAGACCCGCAGTGTAATAAGCGTGGGGAAGGGAGCCCACTTGCAAGCACTGTTGAACTTTGCTGTGAAAGGACTGATCCTGACAGAGGGGGACCGGCGTGAGGTCTGAGCCAGACAGAGGAGGATCTACGTGAACTTTTTTTGTCTTAACATTATTTGGAAGTGGAAAGAGACTTAAACGTGGAAGGCCAGGCGGGCATCAATCTGCATTTTGGAGCTGTTTATTGTACTGAGAACCCGAGTCAGAGTGTGTCATCCTGTCTACAAGAATCACCTTAATCCGTGTGGTCTAACGTAGGGGGGAGAGCTGATTAAGCTACCTTTATTATTTTAAACACTGATTTTTCCTTTGCATACATTTCCCCTTTATACACTTTTTGTACAAGAGATCGGGCAGACACTAGGTTTTGTTAGCATAGGCCATTTTGATTTGACAGACTCTACTAGGACTGTTTTGTTTATAGTTTGATGGTCGAGAATACTCCCATCTTAGTTTAAGGGCGGAATAGGAGTTTCCCAACCCCAGAAACTTCAATAAAGGTTTTTACAAATTGTATCTATTGTGTCTGTGTCAAACTTGTGATACCATGCCTCCCCTACAGTAACCAGTGATTACATTTCAGTAAAGAATAAATGAAGGGGTAAAAATAATGCAATACAAAAATAAAGGGGGTAAAAAACAGCGGCAGAATGAAAAAACAATGACATATAGGCAATTATATATTAATGCAGGTTTTAGCTTAAGTGGGAAAATAAGTCCAATTAGACTTCAGTTAAAAATAGTATAAAGAGGATGATGAAAAATAGGAATGCCAGGTTTAAGTGGTCTGGAGGTTACAGGGGGTGTCTCCCATAAACTGTATTAGCAAGGTATAAGTAGGTATAAAGTAATAAGGTCAGGGGGAAAAGTTACTGAAAAGACATTTAAAAGCCACAACACCACGATTCTAAACGATTAAAAGGGCCACTAGATGGCAGTCACACACTATAGAAACAGTCTGCATGTACATAATAAGTGCGATGTAAACGGCATGTTGATATTTATTTAAAAGTTACTAATACTGCTTTATAAATGTGTATAGATGTTTTGGGAGCGGTAAAATCACATATAACTGTTATCTTGCTTCTTCGCTGGTCTGCTGTTAGTGTCCAGATGACTTCGGGCCTCGGTTTCGCACTTAATATAGTTACATACATACATACATAAAAAGACCCGCACACAGACTACACATACCCTAGGGGAGCCCAGAACAAGTCTCCTAACAAGAACTAGGACATTCTAATCCCCAGACAGCCATCCCCTTTCCACAATGGGTCTGCACAGTGAAAAAGGGCCAGAGTTAACACACCATTTAACATATTTGCTGCTTACAACACCTCCTGGATGGAGAAGACCAGGACAGATTGGTCAAGAAATGACGCAATGTCAGGAGGAGGGGGCATAAAGAGGGCACTAGAAAGCAGGGAGGAAGAGATTGTTTGGGTGAGGTTGGGGACCATCAGGAGGATGGAATAAGAAGAAGAGAGTGGAGGAGATTTCTGGAACAGTTGAGCCATTGGCTAGTGAGTGGTACTGCTGAGTTGTGAGTGTGCATGAAAGAGAGAAGGTGTAGGGCATGTATGTGAGGTATTTAAGTGACTGAAAGGGTGTCTGAGTAGGAGATAGGTGGAGCGGGAGGCACAATAGTGCAGAGGTGGGCATAAGTGTATCAGTAATGTTGCATTGACATCGATGGGTGGAGCCGAGGCTTAGTGAGTGTGGAAGAAGAAGAAGGAGAAGGAGAAGAGTAGTGAGAAGAGAAGGAGAAGGAGAAGAGTAGTGAGAAGAGAAGGAGAAGAGTAGTGAGAAGAGAAGAAGGAGAAGAAGAGTAGTGAGAAGGAGAAGAAGAAGAGTAGTGAGAAGAAGAAGAAGAAGAAGAAGAAGAAGAAGAGTAGTGAGAAGAAGAAGAAGAGTAGTGAGAAGAAGAAGAAGAGTAGTGAGAAGAAGAAGAAGGAGAAGGAGAAGGAGAAGGAGAAGGAGAAGGAGAAGGAGGAGAAGGAGAAGGAGAAGGAGGAGAAGGAGAAGAAGGAGTCAAAGGATGAAGAGTAGTGAGAAGAGAACACCAGGAAGCAAGAGGAAGGGGAGTGTAAGAGATTGACCGGAAGGAGATAGAATCGGGCCATATGTCTTTAAGGCACAATCTGTTAGACAGCTAACCTCTGGATAGCCTAGTGACAGTTTGGAAGCCTCGGACAGAGCGAGAAGGCGTTCAGCCTTTACTTCACACATTGTTAAGAACTTGGACCGTGGGGTGGAATCTGCTCAATATACTAACCTGGGAAGAATGGGTGCCAAATAGGGAGTTGTCGAGACTGTGCCACTGGTGCACCAATTGGCACCCATCATGGAGTTTTTGGGACTCATTCATCTCCATACTACTCCCTGGACAATACCGATTCATGTGTCTTTACTTTTCGTTTGCAAGACTTTGAAACTTCCTTATTTAATTTCACAAACTACATGTGCAATAATGCACCTTGTGGCAGTTGCCATTCCCTGGCTATATGCAACAGTCTTAGAACTACAATCCCCAGAAGCCTTAGAGATCAGTGTTGCTTTCACTTTCCCAGGACCAGAGAGGGAGGAGGCCAATTACCTTCAGGTGTGCTGATCCAGGTGCTGCTAATGAGCCTGCTTCAGCACAGGGCAGATCAGTATTTAAGCAGCTGCCTGCAGTAGCACAGGTCTTTTGCATTGGGTTTGCTCCCAGCCCTTTGTGCCTTAATCCTCGACATTCCGCTGTGTCCTGTTGCTGTCAGGACCTGTTCCTGCTCCTGTTGCAGTGTCCTGTGCTTCCCTGCCTGGCATCCCAACTACTCTACCTCCCCTCCCCTGCCTTCTGCCTTGAACCTGTGTGTTTCCTGCACTGCAGCCCTGCTCGTAGTCCCCTGTTTCCTGTCTGCAGTCTCTTGTTCCCTACCACCAAGTCTCTTGTTCCATGCCTGCAGTTCCTTGCTCTCTGCCCATAGTCCATGTTCACCAGCTTTAGCTTCCTAGATTCCAGTCCTGAGTTTCCTTGTTCTCCGACTACAGTTTAGCCCTTGTTATTCTAGCTTGGAGTTACTGTCCCTTGTACTCCTGTTACATCCTACAGTCCAGTCCTTGTTATCCTAGTCCAGAGTTTCAGTCCTGAGTTTTCCTTTTTTCTGGTCTACAGTTCAGTCTACTGTTCGTTGATTCCGGTTCATAGTTTATAGTCTGCATTTCCAGTCTTCTGTGCCATTGCACTTCTATTCTTTTATACTTGCTTTTCCTCCTTCATTCCTGGTCTCTATCGTGCACCTGGCTTTATTTGACTGCCTACTCTTGCCTGGATATTTGTGTTACTGTTCTTGTCCTCACTTGTGCTTCTGTTATTCCTTTGTTCAGAGTTTGGCTGCTGGGTTTCCCAGCAGACAATCTCTGCCTTTTCCATTGGCTCATTTTACTTGTAGTCTATAATGAATTTAATCTAACGGTGCGTTACATTCTGTTCCCCTAGAGGGCATCCAATGTAGGTTCTGGTTGGACCCATACCAGCTTGTGTTGCGCAAGTACACGCCTTGTTTGTGCCTTAGGGTCCAGACACAGAAGGCACTCTTGCTGTCCCCCTTGCATGGGGCCTGCAAGGTCTGGTGCCTGTAAAAGTAACTTGCAGAGGCATTGAGCTTCTCTTATAGTTGTGGGTAGTCTCTAGTCCAACCTGTGTATGCACTCCGAGTGGGATTCCTCATTGTTTGTCCAGTGCATGGTTATCATCCCTTCTTTTTCATCATTGAGTTCTGCCCTTTCTTCCTGTATCGTTGTTCAGAATTGTCCATTCTTACCTTCTTGCTTACCCGCCAGCTGTATGCGCTTCCCTGACCTTTTACATCAGCACATCCACCCCAAACCTACCTTGGTGTCCTGTGCAACTCCCAACAGGAGGGTTGGTGACAAGAGAGGGGAGAGAGAGGCCAGACCTAGTGCCCACTGAATTCCTCATAAAAACCCTTGTTATGTGTAGAACACAAAATTTCCTGAGCCATCTGTGACAGCAGGGATATATGTGACATGGCTGAATTAAGTATAATGGGTTGGAATGTGCAGGGCATAAAAAAGGAGCTGACTAGTATACTTGAAAAAATGAGACAAATGCCCACTTTCATTGTATAAAAGTTGCCATACTTTTACTCCCTGCTGAATTCAGCTACAGTGTTTTATTCCATGCCTAGCAATGACACCAGACAAGGATTCAGAGAATGCGACTATGATTGTACCACAATACATTAAGAAAAAAGAAAATAAATGTTGTTCTCTCCAGATTTTGGACACTGAAGCAACCTTCGGGATGCTCTAATACACACCTACAAGGAAGTTGAAGAAAAGTCCCCGAACACGCTATGGGACAACCCCAGCCTCAGTCAATGCAGAGTGGGTCCAAGACCCATAGAAGTAGATCAATTGATATAGGTCAGCACCATCCATGGCAGCCAAAGAAATTCACGAACTACAATAGGTGTAACGTAATTTATATCATCACATGCCCATGCAGTATTAGATATGTGGGCATGACAACCCGCCCAGTCAAAACCTGTATTGGAGAGCATCGCTCATGTATCAGAACTAAGAATAGTGCATCCATGGTAGACATTTTTTTACAAAAATGACATGGCCACTCAGATTTTACTTTAACCATATTGGAGAAAATCATCGCCCCAAAAAGAAGTTGCGATTTACATTATTTAATATTAAAAGAGAACAACTCTGGATCTACCGTTTGCATGCAGGCGTCATAGGTCTGGATGAACGTACAAGTTGACATTTGCTAGCAACCATGTGAACCACACAGATGTGTTGAGGGGTCAAAACAGGCAGCATCTAAACCTGTCTACATCACTCGATACAGAATCTGACAAATTCAAACGTTCTGGGAACTAACTAGTTGGTTTGCATAAAGTACATAACCGTCATGTAATGTCTCTTACAAACACAAACATTCTGGTTTTCGAAGTACCTATAGACACTAGACGCAACCTAGCCTGTAACTGTGCGTGGGTTTAGAGACTACATGTTCAGAGCTAATCATGTTGGGTATTGTATTATAGAACGCCCACTCGACACATGGACAGACTCCAGGGCGGTGATTACATGAACCTAGATCCTATACATGTATAAATGCTACATTATGTGACCAGAGGCACATCTGCAAGCCAGGCTGCCAGCTACGTGACTGCTTACTGTGGAGCAAATGTGGTTGCCTGGCAATGGACACTTGCCGATCCATAGCACACGAAACGTTGCTCGACGACGCTCGGAGAGCTGCTGTGGTAAAATAGTAGGATAACAGAGTGGGACAAGGAGTGAACACCTGAGAAAGGTGTATAAAACATCTCAAGGTTGCAAGAAACAAAAAAAAAAAAACATTTTGTACAAAATTATATCTAGGGTGTAATCCGATCCTAAATTTTGAATAATTGACAGATTTATATTTTAGGAATATCATAACTCGAGAATTCAGCAGGCGGCGTGTAGTAGAATTATAAATCATTACACGGTTGACAACACTCCAACATGGCCGTCCGTGGTGGAAACCGAGCTCTCCAGTACAATCGCGCATGCACCCGGTACGAAGCCAGGAGTGCCGGGGGAAGCCGCGCACACTGTCTAGCAGCCGCACAGCGGAGACCCGGCACCACAGGAATTAAGACACTGATTGCAAGGATATTGAGGCAAGAGAATAGCAGGCTATGACTACTGGTGGGCAGACGGCAACGCTGTTCACCAGTGTCACCATGCTTGTGGACTGAATATAAATGAGGAAGGGACCGATTTAAAAGAAATAAGCAATCTGTGACCCCACTATCATACCTGACAATACTTTTACGATTATGTCAAGGGTTTAAAAGCACATTGAACTCCGAGGACACCCTGCTACTGGTAAATATATACGAAGCCCGCATTTTGAGTAAGCAAGGCTGTTTTGCAACCACATTACCACTCAGACAAAAGGGGAGGGAAGCCATTAGTAGCAACATACATCTTGTCACCCCCTCAATCTCCTGTCTCCCTACAGATTGCAGAAGCACAGAGGGAACTCCTATGCTAATTAAGTAATATAATACATATTGACACCAATACAAAAACCTAGGAGCAGAAGAAGTCACGCTCTATATGAAAAGGAGCACCTAAAGGTCCGGATGAAAGTGTGGCAACCCATTAGGCACCAAAACCGGTCGGCCAACATCACCAAGGGATTTCCCAGTAATAATGGGAGACCCCATGTTTAACATATGTACACCATCATGGTCAACAGATTTATAAGGGCTACATTACTCACCGTAATCGTATTTCTGATGCTTGTATCTGCTTAGATTCACATGCTGTGCATAGGCCGACATCTAGTGGAAGCTGCAGAGTATTACAGTTTGTTTTTTTCGAAACTCGAAAAAGGGTGTCGACACAGGGCGTGCCAGTAATACTATCCCTAGTGTGACGTCCACTGTACCCATGATCCCTCACGTGTCTAGGACCCTCAGATTGTATTTTTTCTGACATGAGGTAGCATGAGGAGTAGCGCGAGTACAGATAATCCAAGCAGATAGATAGAAAGGTAAGACTACAAGCATCCATGCGCCTTCTCTCAGAGGGGAGGAAGGGTGGGTCGCATGTGAATCTAAGCAGATACAAGCATCAGAAATATGATTACAGTGAGTAATGTATCCCTTCTGAGGCTTGTGGAATCTGCTTAGATCACATGCTGTGCATAGATTAGCGAGCAGTAGCTGAAGAAGGAGGTGGGATGTGAGAAGGGTCATGAGCAAATAAGTGTCTTAGAACCGCTCGTCCCACTTGGTATCTGTCTTGGAATGGGTGTCAATGCAGTAGTGCTGAGTAAAAGTGTGAATAGAGCTCCAAGTAGCTGCTTTGCAAATGGTGTCAAGAGGTACATTTGCAATGAAAGCCAGAGTGGCCCCAATGCCTCTTGTAGAGTGGGCCCTAGGCGTGAAAGGCAGAGTTTTTTCAGATAGTGAGTAACACAGCTGGATACAGTTAATAATCCACTTAGAGATGGCACCTTTAGAGACGCAATCCCCCTCTCTGCCTGTAGCTACGGAGACAAACAGCTGATCTGTTTTCCTTAGCAGTCTGGTTTTGTTTACATAGTAGAGGACCGCCCTACGCATATCTAGTGTGTGTAGTTTCACCTCAGCCGAGCTTTGTGGGTCTTGGAAGAAAGCTGGAAGCTCGATGGACTGGTTCACGTGGAATTTGGAAATAAACTTAGGTGAGAACCTAGGGTGTGTGCGTAAAACCAGTTTATCTTTATGGACAGTAAAGAAGGGATCTTGCACTGACAGAGCCTGAATGTCACTGACTCTTCTTATAGATGTAATTGCTACTAAGAAGGCCGTCTTATAAGTCAGGTGTTTGAGACTGCTTTTGTGCATGGGCTCGAATGGGGGGCCCCATGAGCTTAGATAGCACCACGTTAAGGTCCCACCCTGATGGTGGGTTTGAAATAGGAGGGTGAAGTCTCTTTACTCCTTCCATGAAGGCTTTAACTACTGGTACTTTCCACCACGACACCTTGTTATGGGAAGTGGTGTATGCGGACAGGGCTGCCAGGTGTACCTTCAGTGAGTTAAAAACCAGTCCTGCATCCAGCAGGTGGAGCATGTATGTAACAATAGTGGAAGGAGTGCAATCAACTGGGTTGATTTGTTTATTTTGGCACCAGATAACAAATCTCTTCCATTTGTCAAAGTAGCAGTGCCTCGTGTTAGGTTTCCTAGATTCCTTTAGGAAGTCCATACACCTCTGTGTAAATTGAGATGTCCGAACTCTATGACCTCGGGAGCCATGCTGCCAGGTTCATTGAGTTGGGTTGAGGATGCACAGTTTGACCTTGGTGCTGGGACAATAAGTTGTACCAGCCCGGAAGTTTGATGGGTTCGCACACCACCAATCTGCGTAAGTGTGGGAACCACGGTTGTCTTGCCCACATGGGAGCAACTAGGACGAGCATCATCGAATCTCTTCATCTTGTTGACCACCTTCCTGATTAGAGGAGTTGGTGGAAAAGTGTACGCAAACATCCCTGACCAGTTCATCCACAGGGCGTTCCCCTGGGAATCTGGTTGGGGGAACCTGGCTGCAAATCCTGGGCATTGTCTGTTTTCGCTTGTGGTGAATAGGTCTATAGTGGGGAAACCCCACTGAGAAAAGATATCTTCTACGACTTCTCTGTGTAGACACCATTCGTGTTCCTCTGGGTGGGGGTCTCTGCTCAGAGCATCCGCTAGGGAATTGAGATCCCCTGGAACATGTTGCGATGACAGGAAGATGTTCCGTCTGAGTGCCCATATCCAGATTTTCTGGGCAAGCTTGGACAGATTTGGCGACCAAGTCCCTCCTTGCTTGTTCAGGTAGAACGTGGCTGTAGTGCTGTCCGTCCGGATTTGCACCGACAGATTTAACAGGTAGGGCTCGAATGCTTGAAGTGCTCTGAATACTGCCAGAAGCTCTAACAGGTTGATGTGATTCTTGGCCACTGAGTGCGACCAGAGACCCTGAGCTGTGTGGTGGAGATGGTGTGCTCCCCACCCTGTCAGGCATGCATTGGTTGTGACTACCGCCTGTATCTCGGGATCATAAAAGGGTTTCCCCTTGGACAGATTCTCTCTTGTCCACCAGTGAAAGCTTTGTACAAGTGTTGGCGAAACGACCACTAGATCGTCCCACTGACCACTTGCCTGAGACCACTGTTTCGCCAACCATTCCTGCATGGGATGCATGCGCAGGCGCGCGTGGGGGACCAGGTAAATACATGATGCCATCATTCCCAGCAAACGCATTGCTTTGCGTACCATTATCTGGCGACCGGACTGATATTGCAGAATTTGCAGCAGTATATTCCGAATTCTTTCCTCGGAAGGAAAGGTCAACCCCTCTTGAGTGTCTAGGATAGCTCCTAGGAACTGTTTGGATGTGCTTGGCACCAGACTTGACCTTTTCTCGTTTATTGAGAAGCTCAATTCAAAGAGGAGGTCGATTGTCCTTTGAATGTTTGCTCTGCAAATTACTGGGGTCTCCCCCGTGATGAGCCAGTCGTCCAGGTAAGGGTACACCGGGATTGCCTCCCTGCATAGGTGTGCTGCTGCTACCGCCAGTACCTTGGTGAATACCCTTGGAGCCGAAGCTATCCCGAAGGGCAGTACCTTGAACTGGTAGTGCCGACTGTCCACCTTGAAGCGCAAGTTTTTTCTGTGCGCTGGGAACATGGAAATATGAAAATAGGCATCTTTCATGTCCAATGTTGCCATGTAATCCCCCTTTTTTAGGAGGGGGATTACCTCCTGGAGAGTAGTCATGCGAAACTTTTGGGGCTTGACAAACTTGTTTGCAGGCCGTAAGTCCAATACTGGGCGCATTGTCAGATCTTTTTTTGGAACAAGGAAGTAAGTTGAATAAATACCCTTGTTTACCTGGTGTCCCAGGACGAGTTCTATCGCGTCCTTTTCTAGCAGATTGACGATCTCCTTGAGGAGGATCTTCTGGTGGTCCAAAGAATGTATTTTTTGTCGTGGAAGATGGTTTCGGGGACGCTCTAACAGTTCTATGCAGTACCCTGCGGATACTGTGGACAGCACCCATCTGTCTGATGTGATGTGATCCCTTCCCAATCTAGGGTGAAGTTGGAAATGCGTCCCCCTACTGGGGTTGCGTGAGAAGGGACCCTGAACGGAGCGTCACTGTTTTGGTGGAGGCGTGCCGCCTCCTCTACTGGGACTGCCTCTACCTTTTTCACGTCCTCTTTTATTACCCCTGGCGTAACCCTGGGTAGACTGTTGGTTATTATTGCTCCACGGTGTACCCTGCCCCTGGGAATAGTTAGATCCTCTCTGAGAATTTTGGCCGCGTGGGCGACAAAAATTGCCATTCCTTCTCTGATTAGGGGGTTTATTGGTTAGTTGGCCTAGGGATTGGAGTGTTTCATACTCGTCCTTGGCATTTTGTAGCGCGTCCTCGACCGCCTTACCAAACAATAGATCCGGCTCCACCGGTTTATCTAAAAATGATGCTTGGGTTTCAGCCTTGAATCCAGACTGCCGTAGCCAAGCATGTCTCTTGATAACAGTTCCTTCTGCTATCAATCTGCCGGCGTTATCCGCGGCATCAAAGGTTGCTTTTAAAATGCAACCGGACACAGCTCTTCCCTCCGCCGAAACTCATGCCAACTGGCTCTTTAAGGGTTCTGGGGTGGAGTCTATGAGTGCCGCGACTTCTTCCCACTGATGGCAGTTATAGCTGGCCAACAGGGTGGTGGAGTTGGCAATCCTTGCCTGGTAGGCGGAAGTGAAGGCTACTTTCCTGCCCAAACCATACAGTTTCTTGCTCTCCTTGTCGGGAGGAGCTTCGGACGATGACAAGGGTGTTCCAGCCCTCTTACGGGTGTTTGTAACAACCAGGGAGTCCGGCTTCAGATGCCCCCTTATATACAGTGGGTCTGATTGGGCTGCCCTGAAAAGTTTCTCAATCCTGGGGTTCACTGCCCTGGTGAGGTTAGGATTTACGAGTGAAGGATCTATTCTTCTCTGAATAGACTTTAGGATAGGGATGGCCTGAGCAACAGGCCTCCTTTCTCCCACTAACTCCTCAGCGAAGTCCCTCTCCTCTTGAGCACCCTGGGTGTCAATGTGGAAATGTTCAGCTGCTCGAGACAGAACTTCATTTAGGAGAGGTTGGTTGTCGACAGGGGAGTCGGTAACCGGGGGTTCCTTCTCTACCGGGGAGTCTACTCTGTAGGTTTCCTGGTCATTCTCATCCACTTCTTGGTCCTCATCATCCCCATAGTAGCCCGTACCAGTTTGTTCTTCCAACATGCCCAAATCTGGATCCTCACAAAAGGTTGTCTCTCCTTGATACGGAGAGTAGGGCTGTACATAGAAGGGGTCCGAAGACCGTGTTGGCGTTTCAAACCGGGACTTTTTACTTGGAGGTATAGGATCCTTAGAGCCTGAGGGTGCTGAACCGTCGGGAGTATAAGAGAGAAAGTGTTCAGGGTTTTTAGTGTAACAATCTGCCAATGATGACATCCTTGACATGACCCTGTCTATGTCATCACTAGACCATTCTCTAGAACTGGGAATGACTCTTTCTGGAAGTTTCTCTGACTTATCCTGACTAGACTTGGTGGTCTGAGCAGGGGTCTTTGTGATAGCAGAAGACTTGGACTTGTCTGTCTGTTTATGAGGAGTGGAGTGTTTAAAAGGTGTGGAAGTAGGCAGAGGCTGCTTGCTTTGCTGTTTTTCCCCCTCCCCGTGAGTGGAAGTGGACTTCATGTGTTTTGTGGAAGTGCTGTGGGAAGCGCCTGTGTCGCCGGGGGTCTTCCCCATAGCCGCCCTGCCCGACGACCTTCCTAGGTCGGGGACTTGCGCTCGGCTGTCTTTCGATGCCATAATGCCCTCACCGTCCGAAAGCATGGGCGTCGCTGCCATCGCTGAAGGCGCCCTCCGCTGCCATGGCCTCTTGACGCCTGGCGTGGTGGGCCCAACGCTTGATCGAACGGTCCTTAAGTGTTTTGGGTTTAAACCTACTACACGCTCTGCAGTTCGCCTCAGGGTGGTCCCTTGGCAAGCAGAGATTGCACGTGGTGTGCCTGTCGACCCAAGGGTACTTGCGGTTGCACTTGGGGCAGAATTGGAAAGGGGTACCCTCCATACGCACCTTGTGGCAGCGGGCTTGTAAGTGTAGGAATATATAAGAATGTACCTATATACCAAAAGAGTGTAGAGTATGTCCACCCCCCACTCTCCCTACTTGCAGGGCAGAGGCCAGCGGCCTTCCAAGGCCCGGGCCGAGGCCAGAGGCCTTCCGAGGCCCAAATCCGTCGTGCAGCTGTCGACGGTCGAATTCTTCTCCGGGCCGGCGTCGAGTGTGGAAGTTCGGTGACTCGACATTGGGGTGGAGAAATGGGTAAATTTAACAATATTTAGCAAGTCTCATTGTTGTTTTTTACTGTAGTTGAGAAATTGGGTTAGCCTCTCTCTGTCCCCTCATCCTAGATGGTGGCAAATCACTGGCACGTAGGGGCAGAAACCAACTGAAGGGTTAAGTTAGTTTGGTTGTAGGGTCAAATAGAGTTTGTAAAAAATAGATGACGAAAAGTAAATGGTTGACAATAGCTGTACACGTTATGTGTGAAAGTACACTTGGGATTATGTACAGGGTGTGAGAACCCCACCTCTACTCCCCTTGTGTGTTAATCTTCCTCTACCATTACCAGGGCATGAATTCTAACTTTGAAAGGAATAGGACATGTGAGGAATCTGTGGCCGGCCTCACTTCTTTCCTCAATATATCCTCCTCCTAGGTGGGCAAGTAAAGGCTGTTGCTATCGGATCCTGACTCTGGGGGTGGATATGCGAGGGAGGATAACCTGGGTGGAGGAGAATGGGGAGTGGGGATGAGGCACATTTGGATGAGATATGGTATCCCCCATTTCCCTTTTCTAACAACGCCCAGGCCTTTGTAGGTTACTACCAGTCCCTTCCCTGTCTTTCACATAAATAATATCCCAGTGAAGACCAGTCATGTTCTGGGACGAGGAAAAGACACACCAGCGCCATACATCCTCCCTTTATTGACTCTTACACACGAACAACACTTTGGTACTGGGACGAGGAAAAGGCATCAAACACTGAAGAAAGACTGTTGGTTTGACAAGGAGCGGTCTAGTTTTTCTGAAACCTAAATTGATGCCGGGAACTTTAAAATGAGGAGACGATGACAAGAGAGACACTTTGTTTCCTCTTGGGAACACAGTGGGACACAGGACGAGACGCAGAGACCCAGAGAAGCTTCAGGAGCAGAGGAGCGGGAACCGGAGAGAAGCCAGGTCGAGACCCGCGAGTGAGCCGGGGGAAGCAGAACCAGCATTGTGGAACGCTGCAGAGACGCCGGGAGCAGAGGGAAGCTCCCTTTGTGTTCGCAGCTGCAGGACCGCGAGGACAGTGCTTACCAGTGCTCCAGGGAAGGCAGAGGGTGAAGCAAAGTCCTTTAAAAGGGAACCAGAGTCTGCAGAAAGGTGGCACGAAGCCACGAGAACCGAAGGGGTTTTTCCAGTGCCACACCAAAGCCGACAGACACGTGACTGGAAAAAGTTGAGTCTGTCCAGAAGGCAAGGGGACCCGGGGTGTGCCAATAGAACTAAACAAGCTAAGAGAACTTGAATAAAGTAAAGGTCCGAGAACAGGGGACCGGGAACTGTTAAAGAGACAAAGAAGCATTTTCCAAAAGTCAAGCTATTACTGAAAGGAATGGATGATTGTAATGAACATTGGCAAGAGGCAAACAAGCACTGCCAAGAGTTAAAAAGATATAAACCTGGCAAAGGGTGCCAGAGGTGTTGGTCAAAAGAAGTGAAACGGTGGATACGTTTCCTAGCAGGAGAGTGTACTGGGAAGTTTATGATGGCTTGTACGAAAGAACTAAAACAGAGACTGAGTTTCCAAGCAGGAAAGTGACCTTGGACGCCCATGTTGCTCTTTTCAAGCACCAGCTACTAAAACAATTGAAATGGTAATAAAGCAAGCTATAATAAGGTATCAAGGCCATGTGAAATGAGAATAAGTCATGCCTTACTGTAGAGCTGAAACTGTGGCATGATACATATGAAGCAAAAACAAGTAGGTGTGTTGGTTGCTTGACCTGTAACGGGTGGACCGTGTGGTCCGACAACTGCCCCTAGACCGGGTACCCCACCTAGGTGTGATTGAAACAAGGAAAACATATGTGAACCGAAATTGAAGAATTGAACTTTATAAATTGGTGAACGGTAACTAAACCAGAAGAGCTGGGAAGTAGCCCAAGGAATTGTGTTATTTTGGATCATTAATAGATTTGAAAGATTGTGTTATTTATTATATTGAGACACTTGAAAGCTTGGGGAAGGGGACCCCTCTTTGATAACGTTAACTATTTGAACCTTGGGAAAGGGAAACCCCTTCTCCACCCAAGAGCTGGAAGAAGCTCTGAACCTTTATTTGAACACTTCCCATTTGATGCCAACATCCCTACACATAGTATACAATTAGATGCGAGGGTAAGCATAGGTTTTGGACAATGACAGACATTTGATTTGGACTTCCTGACACGATCAATCTTTAGTTTTGGAAAGTGAAGCCTGTGTGCCACTCTATAGTGAATTGGATAGGTCTTGAGGTTGTGTGTGTATCCTTGCTGCAGTACCCTAACTAAGACTGATATTCACGTTAGTCAGTCTAACTATAAGAGCAATGTGGACATAGTTAGGTGAAGAACTGCGCCAGGAATGTAGAAAGTCAAACCAAAGACATTTTTTGTAAAAATAGATTTATTCAGTGTCCTTCTAGAGTCATTTGTTATTGTATGTTAGTTCCAAGTAATGGTTAGGCCTTATTAGAACCCTACTTCTGAGTCAACATTTAACCTGATGGTGGCACATGCAAATGTTTCTCCCTTTCTCTGGCTTTATCAAGGCGTTTACACATTCAAGAAGTTGTAATGAACACGAAAATCTGTTGCATTAATCACAGCTACTTTGACATCAATGTTAATAAACTGTTACTTCACAATGTGTATCAATTTTCCAATGTGTATACATTTTGTTGATGCTGTTAGAACGTCAATTTACAGTAGAGGCAAGTGCCTAAAGTATAGTTGCATCTGGTGATTAAACAAATTCTTTACTTAGCGATCTGGTTAGATTCCAAGGAGTCTTTAGATGTGGGGGTTGTCTTTCTGGAAGAAACACACAGAGCACCGCAATCTTCCAGAAAGACAACCGCCACGTCTAAGTACTCCTTGATGGAAGAGAAACTCATTCACCTCTACGAATTAAAAAACTAACCTTCGTTCAACCTACAAATCCCATTCAACCCGCGCATCCCTACTTGATCTACAATGTAAATTGACATAAGTCAATCTCAAATAGTTTGTTATATTGTTTGCTTGTATAATAAAGTATACATGTTATCGTTGCTCAGCTCAGAGTAAACACCATTGTATACAGCAGGTTTAAGGAAAACGTTCTGCAACATAAATTACAGACAAAGTAAATCTTACTTTCTTCATAGCTGCTGTTTGCACTGGTCCTGGTCAATGTTTGGACTTCCTGGGAGAGAATAGAAAGCCGATCAGGTTGTGTTGGTGATTCATCCTCTTCTGGATCAGGGGATTCCTGCATCATTTCTTCAATTTCTTCAATAACCTGCATGTGGCATTCACAAAGAAACCAATTCTCATGTTAATTACACAAGTGGTGAATACAGTTCAAACTAAAGGGTAGCACAAACCTACAACTACGGTAGTGCATATGTGACCTGGCTTCAAAAAGACCCTTCTCAACTTAGAATACCAAACAGGACAATTACATCACCTTGGTGCCTTATGCACACTTAGAGACATTAGCCTCCTTTCCTCCAAGCTAAAGGGACCTCACTCCAGGTAAAGTAGGGGCACTCCATCGGAATGTTCTGTGCAGGTGGCCAGGGAAGGGCTTTTGGATCCTGACCTTGGGGGTGGACTAACGAGGGAGGATCACCTGGGCAGAAGGTCTTCGGGATTGGGGAGAGGGTGCCAGAGGGTGAGGCATGGTATTCCCCATTTCCTGACAGTGATTTACCTTACCTTCCCTCAGCCTTTGTAGGATATTGTTGCCCATATCCTACTTCTCCCCCTGAAGTCAGACTAAGTGCTGAGAAGAAGAAACTAACCCCAAGAGTAATGAAGATTACCTATACGAAACACCACTCTAGTACTGAAAGGGAGCCTGAGGGTTATAGAGCTGAAGGTCAGGCATGTCCTGTTAATTAGACTAATTGTGTAGACTGTTAGCTACCCCGACCCAGCGTTGCCCTACCATGCCTATTTAATCTGCTCCGGTCTACGGCCCATTACCTCACTGGGAGGCGAGCCAGCTTTGAGAATTACAGTCCCTCTGTAAGACTGCTTGCTGACTACCTGCCATGCTGGGGGCTTTGGGTACTGTGCCGGTCTACTCTCCAACTTGTGTTTTGAAATTTTCCACTTTCTCTGTGGACGTCCATCGGCCACCATCCATCAGCTACGGACACTGCTTACATCAGCACCCAGTCTGGGTGCAGTAGTCCGCTCTTGAATGTTCTTTACTGTCTTTTTTTATTGTTCTCAATTTTTTATAATGTTGTTTACTGGTCTTTGTTCTTCCACTCTAGTACGGTTGTTTTTCCTGAATGCAGCACGCCCAACTTGACTCTTAGTTGGTATTTTTCTTTGTGGTTCCATCTTAGTTTTACTCCCATCATTGCACTTAATCTCCAACAGCTATAACAAGTCTATTTTTCTTTCTATGCCTAGTCCTATTCCTACTCACTGGTCCTTTCACAGATCTCATTTTCCTGCGTCACGCAATATTTCTAATCTCGTCTATCCACCCTCCGATTCTGGAGATTCCTGTATTAATGTCGCCCTCTGGAATGCTTGGTCCATCTTAACTCATTCTATTCTTGATATGTTTTTACGACTCAATCTGCATTTTATATGCATTACTGAGACTTGGCTTTCATCTTATAACTCTGCTATTCCTGCTTCCTTATTCACATCTGATACTTTCTACTTTCTGTGACGACAATGAGGCTTCGATTAGTCTCATCCTGCCTTGCTCTCATTCTTTCTTACTACTGGGCGACTTTAATCTACATCACTCATGCCGCCTCTCCATTTCTGGCTGTTATTGACTCTTATCGTCTCTGTCCCCTTCCTATTCCTCCTCGCATCTCTGGATCCCATTTTCATTTCCTCTATGTCTACTTCTGATGTTTCCATTCATCCGGTTTACTACTCTGATCATCATTTGCTTTTCTTCTCTATTTATCCTTCTGTTCTTGACACTTGCTTACCCCCCCTTCTGCTCCTACTCCTTTTTACTGTCACGATCTTCGCACGTTCAATACCCCTCTCTTTGTATCCTCCTGTCTTGACACTCTTCAATCCCATTCTACTTCTTCAGCTCTCTCAATGGACAATGCTGCTTGGGTCTTGGGTCTTTTTGTGGGCCAAGCCAGGCACTTCATTATCAACCAAGAACAGAAGCTATGGTGAATAGTACACATTTTACCTACCCTTTTAAGATCCATTGTGGAATACAACAAGAATGTCAACTTTCAACTTTATCATTTGATCTCATCATGAAACACTTAGCTCAGTCTTTAAACGTTTAGAAAAGATTAGTCAACACCTCCCTTTTGTTTTCAAACTAGTGAAAGATTTGTTATGCTGGTGATATTTTACTAGCACCTGACCATTGGCGTAATTATAGGGGGGCAAAGAGGGTTTTGTCCCCCCCAACTTTTGTATCATGCCTTATTGTCCCCGCCATCTTTTGGCAGGAGGGCAAGCAGGGGGCTGCATTGTGGGCTGACCCACGCAGAAGCAGAAAATAAAACTCAGCTCAGCTCAGCTGAGCTTTATTTTCTGCTTCTGCAGCACTTCGGCAGGCCGGGCCAGTTTGTAGCTTTCTCTCTGGACTGGATACTATGGTATACGATATTTCATTGGCCGTTTGTCAGCCAATGAAATTCGTTATAGTGGACATATGGGACTCAATGGGAATGGGGATCATGGAAACACCGGCAGCATCTCGTAATGCTGCCGGTGTTTCCTCGTCCGCCTGCAGGCGGGCGGTGCTAAACCCGCGAGGTCAGACCTGGCGGGAACATCACCTCCCGTCTGCAGGGGTGGTGATCGCCCGGCATGGAAACAACGGTGGCGGCGGGTTTACCGCCACCGTTGTTTCCATACCAGGCGATTTGTAATGAGGCCCATTGTGTCTTTTAATTTCACTACCAGTTATGCCCTGAGTATCAAAGTCTGATGACACTCCTTGTAGTGTTATATTCTGAGTGGTTACTTCTCACCAACACAAATGCAAATGATGCTGTCTGCATGATTTTTGCTGCACAGGGCCTCGGAAATCCTTGTGCTGCACCCAGCCCAACCCCCACCCACTCCCCCAGCCACTAAGTACGAATATCATTGCTGGGCCTGCCCTAGATGCCATAGCTAATATCAGCTGTCACCCTAATTGCTTTTTGAAGAGCCTCGTGCCCCCCCTTCTTCAGGCACCCCTAGTTTGAAGACCACTGCACTAGGGGAAAAAGCTAATATGTCAGTGAGATCCATGCATGCATACCAGCCCTACAGCCAGCTTGATCGTTTTTATTTTGCGCAGTTTTTGTATGGTGAAATGCCTTTTGCCACTAAGGTTACCATAAAAGGGAATATGGGGGTCGGGGGGAAAGAGGGGCGCTAATGGTGCGTTATGGATGATGCACCACACAACCTAGTCTGTTTCCGATGCGCCTCCACGTCTAACGTGTCCCAAGAAACCATTTTGTGAAGTTGGCCAACCTGCTTCCTGCAGCAGCTGACAACGCCAATGTCTGCAGACGCTGCAGCCCCAACTCTGTGCGCGCTGCAGCCACACCACACCGCCCTTTATATGACACACTGCATCGCCTGCACACACTGAAGCCCTACCACTATGGCCCTTTCTACGCCACACTGCAGCAGCCCCATCTCCATTACCCTCTGTACACACTGCAGCCATAGCACGCAGCCCATTGTACGACACTGCAGCCATACTGCACAGCCCTTTGACTGCACACACTGACGCCCTACCACTATAGCCCGTTGTACGTCACACTGCAGCCCGATCTCTATTACCCTCTGTACACACTGCAGCCATAGCACATAGCCCCTTGTACGACACTGCTGCCATACCGCACGCAGCCCTTTGTATGGCACACTGCAGCCCCTGTACACACTGAAGCTCCCGTAGATACTTCAGTCCCTTCTCCATTGCCCTCCATACACAATGCAGCCCATCAAGTTTTAATTAGCCCCCCAAATAGTCCTTTGTAGAACACACTGCAGCCCCTCCTCTGTACACATTGCATCCATAACTGTATAACCCTTTGTACAACACTACAGCCTATTTTCACACTGCAACCCCTCTACTATTACCCTCTGTACACATTGCATCCACAGTTATAGCCATTTGTACACACAATGCAACCAGTTTGTTGTCCACTAAAAACACTGCCGCCCTTCCTATAGCCGTGTGCGCCTTCTGTAGTTCTTCGAGTACAAACACACCGACCTCTGTACACGCTGCAGTCCCTCTACTGGGCTCTTTACACACTGCACCGGGTTGCCACCTCACACAATGTCCCAGCACTAGGGTTTCACTTCTTTGTGGTGTTGGGCCACTTCAATAGAAATGAAAGGGCTGAAATAGAAATAAAAGCAGGGCCCAGAATTGGAGTAGGGTGTTCTTCGTCACACAGAAGACAGACAGGATCCTTTGCTATGTTTGCATTTAAAGTGTGCCTTAGGAACGTCTTAAGTGCTTTACTTTTAAACCCGTTCTGTGTGCATAATGTGCAGGACAATGCCTGAGATCTAGAGTTAATGCTCTGTTAGGAGTCTTCCATGCGGCCCGGGCCCCCTTGCCAGTCACACCCGCCAGTAAAGCGCCTGCAGGAGGAGGATGTCTCAGTTTGTGTTTTTCCACAACAATGATGGAGGCAAACAGTTTGTAGAAGAGAACGTGGGGTATTGCTGATACTTTTAGCACTTCCCTCACAATTTACATTCTTGTGATGAACGTAATTTTAAAGTTATATGGCACAGCAGCAGTAGGACTTATTTTCCCTGGATAATGGGAATGCGAGTGCATTGTTAATGTCTGTTGGGGGCTGGGCTCATCCTTCCAGAAGGCAGTGCACTGGAGGGGTGGGCCTGGGTGAAGGAGGCACACCATCCATTGCTGAAAAAGGTAGTGCGATACATCCTTTCTGGACCGGATGGTCCATGAAAGGGGAAGGGACTGGCCCGGCCAGGCACCTGGAGGGGGAAGCAATGCAAGTGGTGAAAGGGGATATGATATGATATGGCATTTATAACGCGCCTATACACAAGTGTTTCAAGGCGCGACGAGGCAAGGGAGGGGGAACAAAGGGAAGACAGACAACGATCCTACTAGGCCAGGTGACATTCAGATCGTGCAAGTGCATGGGAAGGGGAAGGGAGAAGGGGGAAGTGCAGTACAAGGGATAGTACAATAAATAAGATAAATAAAAATGGCCCGCAGGTGGCAGTGCATGGTAAGTGCAGAACATAAGTGCTGGTAGGGGGGCTGGAAGGATACAGAAAAACAGTCCCCAAGTGCAGGGGTTGCCAGGGAGGCGGTGCAGGTGGGCAACTGGCGTGCCTGGGCCCAAGATCAGAAGGGAGGCCAGGTATCCAGTGCAGTAACTGTCAGGAGAATCAGCAGGGGAGAGGGGGAGTGAAAGCAGAAGCAAAGAGGAAGGTTTTGAGGTGCTTCCGGAACCGGAGATGGTTCTCCTCAAGTTTCAGGGAGGCAGGAAAGCTGTTCCAGAGGGGGGCCCCTACCGAAGAGAGAGATCTACCACCAACTCGTTGCTTGGAGAAGCGACTGACCCTGAGGGAGTTAGAGCAGGAAGAGCGGAGAGGTCGAGAAGGAAGATATTTAGGAAGAGAGAGTTGAAGGTATTTCGGCCCCAGGCCCCAGAATGCCTTGTGGACAATGCAGAGGGTTTTGAACTTAATCCTCGCAGCCACTGGGAGCCAGTGCAGAGATTTCAGTCCTGGAGAGATACGATCCCTGGGCTTGAGGCCAAGGACAAGTCTTGCAGTCCTATTCTGGATAAGTTGCAGAGGGCGGAGAGTAGAGGCAGGCAGATTTAGATAGAGGCTGTTACAATAGTCCAGCTTGGAGAGAACCAGGGCTCTGGAGACAGTGAGCTTCTGGGGGAAGGAGAGGAAGGAAAGAATACCTCTGAGGAGGTGCAGCTGGTAATGTGACTTTTTAGAGACATCAGAGATGTGAGGAGAGAAGGAGAGTGCAGAATCGAAGATGACCCTGAGGTTTTTAGCCATGCAGGTGGGAGCGGGAAGAGGGCCAAGAGAGGCCGGCCAGAGAGATGCAGGGAAGGAGGGAGTGGGTGTGCCAATGAGCAGAATCTCAGTCTTACTGACATTAAGGCAGAGGTCATTGGCGGCACACCACTCCTGGATGGCAGACAGACAGTCAGAGATGAGGGAAGGAGAGGCGGAGGCCGAGGGTAGCCTGAAAATGAGCTGAGTATCATCCGAAAAGCACTGAAAGTTGGGGCAGAGAGCGGCAATGCGGTGGGCAAGGTGTGCCAGGTATTAGTTCAACAACCAGGGAGAGAGGTTAGATCCCTAGGGGACACCACAGGTAGAGAAAAAGATATCGGAGAGGAAAGACCCAAGTTGGACCTGGGAGGGTCGGTCAAAGAGGAAGGAAGTCAGCCACGCCAGAGCCTGACCACCGATACAGAGGTTATCATGTAGAGGGTTGAGCAGGATGACATGGTTAACAGTGTCAAAGGCAGAGGAGAGATCAAGTAATATGAGAACACGTGGGGTGTTAGAGTCAAGGTTGGAGAGCAGTTCACGGATGTTCAGGAGAGCAGTTTCTGTGCTTCTGGCAGCTCTGAAGCCAGACTGAGGGTCATGAAGACAACCAACAGATTCAGTGTGAAGATTGAGCTGGAAGATGGCCAGTTTCTCCAGGAGCTTGCCCAGGAAGGGGGTGATGGAGATTGGGCGATAGTTAGCCGGGCAGGAGGGGTCGGCAGAGGGTTTCTTAAGAAGAGGGTGCACAAGGGAGTGCTTCAGGGGGGATGGGAAGACTCCAGTGGTGAAGGAGTGATTGCAGAAATCGGCCAGGGCAGGAGCCAGGGAGTCGATGTGGTCCTTGATAGTTTTGGAGGAACAGGGGTGAACCTGTTTCGACAACACTTTCATAGATCGGACTTGTCTAGAAACCTCGTCTGCGGAGAACAGGGGAAAGGCAGAGAAGGAGGGAGGTGAGGTGGCAGCAGAGACGCCAGGGGAGGAACAGAGAGTGGGGGTAGGCGGGGGATAGGAGGAGAGAGGGGACAGGATGTCCTGAGTTTTAGAGATGAAGTGATAAGCCAGTGCCGTACAGAGGGCCTGGGAGGGGACAGGGGAGGTAGAGACTGCGGCAGGATTGGCCAGTTCCTTGCAGATTTTAAAGAGTTCTGCCGAGTTGTTTGATGCCGCAGAGACGCGGGCTTGGATATGAGCTCTCTTCTTGGTTAGGACAGAGAGCCGGTATTGTCTTTGAAGCAGGCGGCAGGCCAGCCTGTCAGAGGATGTACACGAAGCATGCCATTTCCTCTCGGCCACCCTGCACTTGCGTTTTAGGGTGACGAGGTCCGAGTCGTACCATGAGTTGCACTTGGCTTTGGACTTCAGGTGGATTCTCATGACAGGGGCAAGGATATCAAGAGTATCAGATATAGCAGAGTGGAGCATGGAGAGGGCTGTGTCAGGGTGAGAGTCAGCCAGAGGGGGAGGAGGAGGTGGGAAGGAGACGGCGAAAGCCTCAACTGAAACGCGCTTCATGGGTCGGATGACCGAGAAGGTGGGTGGCAGTGCTGGAGGTGGCTTGGCCTGGAGGATAGGGAGGGTGAGGTGGGAGGAGAGGAGAAATTGATCACTCCAGGAGAGAGGAGTGGAGAGAGGGGCAGAGAGGGGAAGGTCTGAGGAGATCAGGACATCCAGAGTGTGTCCTGCAGTATGGGTTGGGCCAGAGGGGAGAATAGTGAGTGAGAGAGAGTCGCAAAGGTCGCGAAAGAGTCCAGAGGGAGGACAGGAGGCATCCAGGTGGATGTTGAAGTCTCCAAGAAGGAGGAGTTGAGTGGTTGAGGCCAGGAGTGAGGAGGAGAGGTCCGCCCACTCAGAGAGTAAGGAGGAGATCTGACCAGGTGGCCGATAGATAGCCACAGTAAGGGAATGGCTAGGGGGGAGAGAGAGCCTGCAGACGAGGCATTCAAAGGAGGAATAAACCTGCGTGGGAGTGACAGAGGCATGAATCCACTCGGGGAAGATCAGGGATACACCCCCTCCAGGGCGGTTGGGCCTATGCGCGGAGAAGATCTTGTAGCCATGAGGTAGAAGCGTGTCAAAGCTAGTGACAGAACTGGCCGTAAACCATGTCTCTGTGAGACCAAGGACATCGAGGTCAAGTTCTTCCAGGAGGCGGCAGATATCAGAGGAGTGTTTGACAGCAGAGCGAGAGTTTAGAGTGGCAATATGGAGAAGGTTGCCATCCTTGAAGGACTTCCGAGGCGGGGTACAGCTCAAAGATACGTCCTTTGGAGGTGTAGAGGGAGACCGGGAGGGGGCAGAGAGAGGTGAAGGCAAGGTAGCCAAGCTGGAGGCAGAAGAGGGAGGTGAGGTAGCCACAGAAAGGGAGGAGGGGACAGCAGGAGAAGAAAGGAAATTGATGAGGCGCGGAAAGCTATGATCAAAGAGGTGAAGGTTGGCCTGAGGGACTTGGACCAAGACGGTCCCATTTAAGTAAACATTAATGATGACCTTAGAGGAATGGAAGGGGGCCAGAAGGGCGTCCCGTGGAGAAGGGGAGAGCACAGAGACCATATGAAGGGTCCATTGTTCTGGCGAAGGAACGACAAAGAGGATGTCGGTGAGAGTTTCCTTAGAGGAGGCACTGGTGTAAGTGTCTGCGACAGGGAGGTCTGGGTTGGAGACCAGGATGTCCTTTTTAAACTTCTTCCTACCAGATTTAGTGAGGAGGGCAGGATAGTCAATAGAGCATCAGTTAGAGAAGATAGGAGGGACAGAGAGCACCATAGAGTAGTTGGGAAGGAGAGAGGTGGAGGTACTGGAGTGGACGCTAGAGTCGGCAAGCCAGAAGTGAGAGGCAGGGCGTTGAGCAGTGTGCCAGGATGCCAGCACTCAGACTTTCGTAGCTAAAGACAGGTGAAAAACCCACCTAGATTTGAGAGTCCTGAATAGAGGGAGAAACGCCTAGGATTCACAGAGCTATTTTAAAAATGCGGTACCAGTACATAATTTCAACGGGTGAGATCACAGCAAGGTTAGCGGGTCGAACCAGGTGGACACGGGAACCCCGACGGTAGAGAAGGATGGCAACTGGCCTGGTGTCTCCTGCGGACACTGCCAGTCAGGGAGCCGCCCCTTGCCTAGGGGCGCTTAGCCGAGAGGGGCTGCCAAACAGGGTCAGCTATCTCCGCTCTGCCGACAATGAGGCGAGCGGGGAGAGCAGCGACTGTATGGCCCAAACAACAGCTGCCAGACAACCAATCAGGGCGGGGAGGGGGCGGGCTGGGAGGAGGGAGGCAAGAGGGAACACGGAAGTGGCTGAGGGGATGGGGGAAGGGAGGGCAATGCGCTCCGAGCCCACAAGGTACAGGAAAACAAAATAAAATCACCTGGAGGCCAAGGCAGGAGAGTCCTCCTCCTGCAAGGTGTAAAAGGCAGGAAAGGACAACGGTCAGCTGCTATCTCCGCTCTGCAAGGGGAAACAAATGGGCATTGAAGAGGGCCTGGGTGAGTGAGTGGTTGAGGTTACAGGGATATCCCCTGGATTAATGGCACCAAGTGTAACTGGGTTGGTGTAGGGGCAGGTTTGCGTTGCGTCCCCCGAAAGGTGTGGCGGAGTGGGTCAGGGTACTGGACAACAGATTAAGCAGCCTGCTGTTCTGGTCGGCGAGTGCTCCTATGAGGTGCTCTGGAGTCGCACACCCCCGCCCCTTATTCTTTGTGCTGACAGCCTTTCAAGTGGGGCAATTTATAAATTTGGCTCACTTAACAAGCCATTGTTTTTACACAGTATGTTGTGCTCAACATTTCAGTGTTAAGAACTGAACATGGGGCATTTGTATTCACCAGGCCAGCACAAGTATCAGTTAGCTGACCAAACCTATGCATTATTCAAAGAGAATTAAAATGCCACACAGGAAAGTTTACACTATTTTCATGTCTCTTTATTTGACATGGCAAAACGTTTTTTTCTTGTATATTAACTAACTATTTAGTTACATATCGCGCATCCCTTGGCAGGTTAACTCTAATTTTCCTGCTTCAGTATTCTAGTGGCTGCTTTGAGACATGGACTAAATGCATCTGCTCAGCATCAAAGGTCATTTAATTGTCTAAACAAGCCAGCCACTGCCCAGCACGCACACCTAATGGCAACTCAATTTCACTTGGCACCTTGATTTGGAAAGCAGAGTTCATTGTCCGTCACCATGCAGACAGTAGTCCATGGCAAATCAGTGCAGTGATATGTTTAAAGCAAAGATTTGTGCGCTGCACAAGTCACCACCCCATTGGTTAATGGCGCCTATGGGGTGCTCCCTTATGTAACAGCACATATACCTGTTTTTGTCTGATGTGCCCAATGTCCATATAAGAGCACACTGAAATGTTTTGTGCATATGATTCTGACGAGCATGACAATGTTCCCACACTTAAACACAAAGCAAAGAAGTTGCCTCAATTTATAAATCCACTAGGCCAAACACCCTTTCTACACTGCCGCACCATGATTTTCACTAGCTGCATGTCAGCACTAATAAGAGATGCTAATGCCAGCTCTGTTAGATGAAGCATGGGCATTCTCTTTTTTGCCAATAAGTGCCCTGGTGGCAATAATCAAACACCAGCTCCCTTCCGCCTGCTTGCAGGCCCTCTTTAGGTAGAGGGGAGCAGGCTTTTTTTACTGTTTCAATGCAGTGAATTCTAAAGACCAACTGTGGTGTTATAAGTTTCAGAAGACTGGCGTGTCTTTAGAATTTAATTTTAAAGATACCCATCAGTCTTATGAAAGTTATAACCGAGCGCACTGCAATGGACTCTTGTCGTGTAGTACTTTAGTCTTGTCCCTCAGTGCCAAGGACTGCCCACTCCACCGGCCCTTTTTTTTCAGTTGTCATGATGTCCCCTTCAACTTTTTCAGCAAAGTTACTCCACTGCACCCGACTTCCAAAGACTGCTTTTTTAAAAGCTGAAGAATACTTGCGCCAGCAGTGGGGGTTTGAAGTCATTTAAACATTAAGCAAAAAACAATGCTGGAAAATATCTTCACCATTGCTGATCCATTCAATTAGATCAATGGGACATCTAGGAGGTTAGGCCCACAGAGCTCAGCTTAATTTCACTGATGGCCTCAAGAACACACCAACTCGCAGAGAAGGTTCAAGGATTTTTATTGATAGTTCTGAAAAGGGTCTCACTAAGGGCCTTCCCTCTCTAGCACAGGTGTCCCTGAACGCCAAGATTGTGACTAGAGAACGGTAACTCCCCACTATCGAATAGACTAATCTAGCTTCCTCTGAAAATTCCTAGGTGAATCCCACCCAGGGATCCCACAAGAAACTATGATTTTTCAACTGGGTTAAGTGCTTTACAAATATCCAGGCTCCACTTGCCCTTTCTCCAAGCGTGTATACCCCATACCATGAGCCTGTGTGTCTCTGTGTGTGTGTGTGTGTGTCTCTGTGTGTGTGTGTGTGTGTGTGTGTCTGTGTGTGTGTGTCTCTGTGTCTCGCTCTCCTTATACCCCTCCCACCATCTCCTCCCCCTCACGCTCTCTCCTATGTCCCTCCAATGTCACTCTTTCACCCTCTTTCTGCAAACCTCTCTGATCTTACTTTCTACTACTCTATCTCTCTCCCTATCTCTCTCTCTCTCCCCACTACTCTCCCCTTCCACTACCCATTACTAATCTCCTCTGACCAGTCTCTTCCCACTTTTACACTCTCCCCCTTCTCTTTACTCCCACACTCTACAACACTCCCTCCCACTACACTATGCTCCAATTCACTCCACTCCGCCCACACATTTGCCAGTCGACTTCCATTTACTCTGCCAGACACTGACGAATCTGGACAATTTAACCCTTCTCCCCAAGAGGGGAGCCACACCCTTAGATGCTAGGGAGGTGAGCCCACCACACAATACCCACACTTGGAGTCTGGTCAAGTAGGACCTCACTGGGAGGGACTCCCCTCTTGGGGACAAGGACTCCCATTCCAGAGCAGAACTCAAAGTCCAAACCACCTTGTCTGCCTATATATATATATGTGGAAAAGACTACAAGATCTCCTGCAATTACTATACTCCACAAAGATGCTTCTTTTCATGTATTGGTTACAGGCAAGGCTTAATACAGTCTGAACACCATGGTCAGCAAAAAAGGACATTGTTCTGTTTATTTCTGTGACGTTTATAGGGGAGGAAGTACTCTTTTTTATTCACAAGAAATCCTGGAGGAATGGAACGGTTTACAATAACAGACAATTTTCTTTGTTAACAGGAGAAAGTGAAACCCTGGCTTGAAACAAAGATGGGAAGAGCATCCTGTGGTTGGAAGAGGAACTTTGAAACCCAACGACAAACCAAATACAAATTGGGCCAGGCAGATGCCCTATTGAGGCTATTGTACAAAGCCTCCCATTTCCCTTTTAGTTAGACATTTTTCTAAAGTGGTAGGGGCAGTTAGTTAGATAGGATTCGGACCAAAGAACTTTATTTTGGACTTTGAAGCACACCCTTGGCTTTGGTTTTGTTAGGTAGGGAACTTCTCTCACAGCGATAGGGCTAGTTGTGGGATGTGCCTGGTGTTACCCAGCCGTTTTGCCTGCATGCGGATTGTGTCCCCAGTGCTCCGTCACTTTGTGATTCCACCACTAGGCATGATGGTAAGTGTAGTCATGTAGAAAGAGAGGAAGACTGGCTCTAAGCATCTGGCCTTATCTGAGGAGCTTCAAAGTTCTTGGCAGAAGAGAAATAAGATGGGTTTCTCTTGGATTGCCACCTCTGCCTCTAATGGGAACCAAGAGCAGGTGCTGCCCAAGGGGTTCAGACTCTGTTATGAGGAGAAAACAAACTTACTGGAAAACACCTCTGCAGCTGGGGCCACATGCTGGTAAAATCCAGGGACAGTTAGAAGAAGCACAGTAATCCGTAACAAGAGAGGGCCAGCTGGAGACATGAAGTTCCATGGCAGAGCAGACGCCCAGAGATGAAGAGAGCGCAGAGGGAATGCCGGCTGAGCCTCTGGGAGAGATGGGTACTGCAGGAAGGTAGCACGGAGGAGCCGGGGATATACAAGGAGGAGAGAAATACAAAAACGCGGAGCACGTAGAGGAGAGACACCAAGAACAGGGCAGTACACATGGGACAAGCAAGGAGGCACCAAGCAGTGGAGAAGAGTTTTGATGCACCGCCTTACTGTCGCAGTGAGCTTTTGAATCTGCCGAGTTTCCTTGGTGTGGTCTGTATACCAACATCTTGGAGTGAGCATGTTGCACATGTGCATGCACAGCATGACTCCGCCATTTTGAATTGGTACCACACAGCTTTCAGCATTGCCAAAGCAACCGACGCAGACAAGCAGCAGTGAATCAAAACATTGGCGAGCATAGTGCGGAACAGCTATTCACAAACGTTAGTTGTACTCAACATATTCATGCTGGAACAAGCAGAAGAGACAGTGACCGGGCCCCATCCCAACTCTCACACCCCACATCTGGGGCAGGACTGAAATTGGGCAATGCTGTGGTAGGCCTCCTGCTCCAGGCCGAGAGAGATCCCCATCCCCTCTTGACAGGGTCAGATCATATTTAATTAAGGAAACCTTCAACAAGCAAATTTAAGAGATGGAAAAAAATAAGATTTCTGTCAGTCTACCTATCACCATATTTGGGAGACGGAGTGTGATCAAAATGGTAATTTCTCCAAAGCTGCTTGCTCCGTTTGATACTATATCCAGCAATATACCCTAGGCGGTTTTCATAAAATACAGGGTCTGATCGCTTCATCTCTGTGGACATTAAAGATGGCCAGAAGGGAATGGAAGAAACTTCAAACAGCAACAGATATGGGTGGATTGGCTTTTTAAGACTTGACTTTTTTGTTTGAAATGAATATGTTTGGAGAGGGTAGCTATAGCTTTGAAGCAGGATGGGTACAAGTTATTAGTTGATTTTGTACTAAAAGTTCATGCTGTATCCAAAGGGAAAATTGGGACTCAAATCTCTTGTTTCAAATACTACTTGCTCTGACTTGAAGGCCGATTCATGGAATAATTAGCGCGGCGCAAGTGGCCAAAAACGTGCGATTCGCAGTGGAATAGCGAAAATCGCAGTGCAAGTGCGAAAATCGCACGAAAAGCAGCGCACGTCGATTCATGGAAGTCCGTGCGCGAGAAAACCAGCGGATGTGCGATAAAAAAGTGCGCGGCGCACGTTGGCGCACAGGCCATCAAACAGCGTGCGCCAGGTCACAGCGAAAATCGCACAGGCCACAGCGAAAATCGCACATAGCGCGGCGCACGCAACAAAGGTAGGCGGAACACGGGGCGTACCACTCGGAATGGGGAACAACTTGCCAAAATGTGGGCGTCACGGGGGAAGCACAGGGTACAAGTGCGCGGAACGCCCACACGCTCGCCTACAACACGTATTCATGGAATAGAATAGGGCAAAAAAGCGCACGCACAAACCAGCGCACAGGCACAAACACGACCGCCACAAGAAAGCAGGCGGTAGCGTCTCTGCGCCTGGAAGAAATGTGCGCCAAAAGGTGCGCCAACAAATAGCACCTATATACAGCCATGATGAATGCCCAATACTGTGGCCCTCCAGGACAAATGACGTGCAAAGGGGTACCCACAGACACGCGCTGACAGAAAAAAAACGTGTGCGTGTATACCGGGGTGCGCGGGAAGTCTCACACGCGATTTGTCAGGGTACGTGGATTTCAGGGGTGCGCGGGAAGTTCCACACGCGATTTGCCCGGGTACGTGGATTTCAGGGGTGCGCGGGAAGTTCCACACGCGATTAGGCAGGGTACGTGGATTTCAGGGGTGCGCGGGAAGTTCCACACGCGATTTGGCCAGGTACGTGGATTTCAGGGGTGCGCGGGAAGTTCCACACGCGATTAGTCAGGGTATGTGGATTACAGGGGTGCGCGGGAAGTTCCACACGCGATTTGGCCGGGTACGTGGATTTCAGGGGTGCGCGGGAAGTTCCACACGCGATTAGTCAGGGTACGTGGATTACAGGGGTGCGCGGGAAGTTCCACACGCGATTTGGCCGAGTACGTGGATTTCAGGGGTGCGCGGGAAGTTCCACACGCGATTAGGCAGGGTACGTGGATTGCAGGGGTGCGCGGGAAGTACCACACGCGATTTGTCAGGGTACGTGGATTTCAGGGGTGCGCGGGAAGTTCCACACGCGATTTGGCTGTGTGCTCCCAGGTATTACCTGTACATCCTCCACGGCCCCTGCAGGCAGCACACACCACAGGGGACTACCCTGCACACCTGCTCATGTCACCCACCACCCCCAGCCACCAGGGGCACCCTCCACCAGGCCCCCACCCATGTCACCCACCACCCCCACCCCCCAGCCACCAGGGGCAGCCTCCACCAGGCCCCCACCCATGTCCAACCCATGTCTCCCACCACCCCCACCCCCCAGCCACCAGGGGCATCCTCCACCAGGCACCCACTCATGTCTACCACCACCCCCACCCCCCAGCAGTGCAGGGGCATCCTCCACCAGGCCCCCACTCATGTCTCCCACCACCCCCACCCCCCAGCCACCAGGGGCATCCTCCACCAGGCCCCCACCCATGTCTCCCACCACCCCCACCCCCAGCAGTGCAGGGGCATCCTCCACCAGGCCCCCACCCATGTCTCCCACCACCCCCACCCCCCAGCAGTGCAGGGGCATCCTCCACCAGGCCCCCACTCATGTCTCCCACCACCCCCACCCCCCAGCCACCAGGGGCATCCTCCACCAGGCCCCCACCCATGTCTCCCACCACCCCCACCCCCCAGCCACCAGGGGCACCCTCCACCAGGCCCCCACCCATGTCACCCACGACCCCCACCCCCCAGCCACCAGGGGCAGCCTCCACCAGGCCCCCACCCATGTCCAACCCATGTCTCCCACCACCCCCACCCCCCAGCCACCAGGGGCACCCTCCACCAGGCCCCCACCACCCCCACCCCCCAGCCACCAGGGGCATCCTCCACCAGGCCCCCCCACCTGTGATTGCCAGGTGAAACACACATGCCATCACACAGATGGCATGTACCATTGCTATTGAGTGAAGATGGAGAGGAGGGCAGCACCTATTCATTCAGTCCAGTTCCCGCATGTAATCGCTTTTCTAATTCTAACAGGTCAGATTTTTCACCTGGAGCTGCCAGTCTGAAATGGTCCAATTGCACAGGGACATGTGTGTACAAATGATATCCAGGTAACAAAGTCACTCCACTTTACCATAGCCATGTCAGACATGTGACTAGTGGACAGCGACATGCCTAGTAAAAGTGGTGGAATGCAAACAATCTGACTGAATGAACAGTGATAAATAAGCAACTATGTTGTGGCAAGGTGACACTTCAAGGGCAACTGGCGTGCAGTTGGGCTAGATGTCTACTGTTGGCAGAAGGGATACTGCTATGGCCAAATGCAGCTGCGCAGGAAGTATTCCATGAAGCACATGGCTGACCCATACGACTCAGGCGCACACACTCTCACCTGGCACACAAACAGAAGCCCTCACACACACACCATGCACATGGATGACACACACATGCATGTGCACTCACCGGACAATGCCTCGTAATCAGCCAGATCTCCCACGCCTTGGATCTGTTCCTCCGTGACGTAGGTCCCAGCGACTGACTCATGTGGAGTGAGTTCCATGTCTACTACTGGAGACCCACCTCCAGTCACTAGAGTTGCGGCATGACTTGAGGCCAGCTTACTCTTTGCCCTGCGCTTTAGGTCATTCCAGCGCTTATAGCAATCATTGGCTGTGCGCCTCACGATTCCAAGGGCACTTACGATGTCCGCAACGGTCTGCCAGTGTGCCTGGCGTTGTGCAGGTGTGGTCTTGGATCCTGCAACAATGACCATCTCGTTGTCATGTCCGGACACATACTCGACAAGTGCATTCAGTTCGTCATCCGTGAAGCTGGGCTTCCTGGACGGGCCGGACTGTGTAGCCGTGTCTGGGGCATCAGCCTGTGCCGGACGAGCACTCTTCCTCTTCCGCTTGGAAGGTGGTGGTGATCCTGAGTGTCCTGCGCCGCTCTGGACACTAGGGCAGGAGCCCTGGTGGACTCTGTATCAGGAGTGTGGGATTGCACACTCAGCATGGGAGTTGGTGCAGGCATTGGCACTAGTGTGATGGTGTCAGGGGGAATGTCAGCAGCATGGACTAGGACCGACACTGTCCTGGCTGGGTGTGTGAGGGCTGGGGTGGATGGAGCCGCAGCTGCCCCTGCAGCCTCTCCGCCCTGCCTCCTTGGTGCAGCAGATGACCTTGCTGGCCCAGATGCACGTGGCATGGTGACATCAACGTGCACCAGCGCACGTGTCATAGGCCTGCTGACCTGGAAGTCAGCCATGGAGTCAGCCAGATCTGGTGCCACAATGGGCTGGTCCAACAAGGGCTGAGCATGGATGGTGTCAGCCACATCAGCCTCAACGGGAGGGGGTGGGGGGGGATTATGGGTGCGCTTGACTGGTCCTCCACACATGGGGGGGGACAGGCTCACCCTGCAAGTAACGACCACGTCCCCTACCGGATCCACCACGGCCACCACTTGTGGCTCTTCCACCTTTGCCACCCTGAACCCGGAATCCTCGCCTCCCAGCCATGGCACTGATGTAAATGTGCGTATGGGAGTGGATGTATACTATTGTCCTGGGCAATTGGGGGTCAAAGGGGTTGGGTACCAGATGGTAATTGTACCCGTGTGCTCTTGCAAGGCTGATTGTAACACCTGGGGAAAGATGACGGGTCACGCTACGCACAGGAGCCCCAAAAAAGGGAGATGACGTGCACGCAACCCCTCCTAGACCACGTGTGCAGAAAGAAAAACCTGCACTACGCTGTGGCACCCAGTAACACAAGAATGAACGTATGCGTGTCACACGCAGCCTAGAATGACCTCTGAAGGGGTAGGCTACACACGGGGCAAGCAAAAAATGCTGACAGTGGTGCACACCTGGTAACATTTGATATAGAAATTCAAATCGTCATTATACGTACAGCAGAGCTGATTTAAGAATTTTAAGGTGCGGGGGAGGAAACAAGGCCTTGGCACAAAGCCTAAATCAGAAAAGAGAAAATAGAAGAGGGCCCAAAAGGTGGGGCCCTCCCGTCCCCTGCACACTATTTACTGATGCCACATAGGGCCTTCAAATATATAGATATAAATCTATCAATGTATAAATATATAACAGCAGTTTTGTTAGTTGAGCATATAACGATTTATTTGGCAAAGAAGAAAACAAAATAAAATTTGCCAAAAAGCACAATCTGTTATACAAAGTAATTCATGACGTATGACATATTAAAACAAATTGCGATGAAGCAATAAATGATGAAGAGATGATGCTGTCCAATTGTGGGGTGGCCGACTCGTTTCGAGGGTAACCTCTTCTTCATAAGGGCCCAATTGAACTGTTGACAACATTACAAAGAGACAAAAAGTAAAATCTTTTATTTTATTTCCATACCAGTCAAGGACTGACTGACAAGCTGTACATAACTCGAGATGCTAGCGAGATGGTGAAAAGCAGAATATTGGAGATCTAGTATGGTGAAAAGAGTGAACTCTCAGATAAAAGAGAAATACTCTATACTAATAACTAAACCCATAACAAAGGAGATGTATTGTGTGAGATCCACCTACATGGTGGGATCTAGAAAATGGCGTGATAAAAGATTGAACAGATCGAGATAAGCCAAAGGCGGTAGTGGGTTATAAATAGCAAGGACCACCCTTGAATAGTGAAAAAGCAGAGACAATATGGGGAGCGTGTATAAGAAAAAAACCTTACCCCTCCTATGGACGGGAAAAGAAAAAAGAAAAACTCCAAAAGAGCGTTACTGAATAAAATAAATAATACTTAGAATGAACCGGAAACGGTTTTAAAGAATGCACTCACTCGAGTTGCGGGACGGGTAGCCAAGGTATCAGGGGCATCCGTGTGGTCAACAAATATTTGAAACAATTATACGATGCAGGGCATCTGCAAAGAGACACGTACTGCTGGCACCTAAGTGGGGACACATACATTTCTGTTATACTGAAGAGAAATGAACATGGGGTCTCCCAACCGGGCAAAGAAATCCAAGTAGCGGTAGCTTACCTATACAGTGTGTAGAACACTGTTAGTGGAAACTGAAACCGGCAGGCAATGGCTCCGCACGGTCGTGACCTAGGAAACGAACTGTGCTGGGGACACGCCGTCAGACGTAAAAAGGAAACTAAATAATAAACATAAAAAAGGGGGCATAGAGGACGGTGAGTGAGGAATATGGGGGCCATCTTGCAATGGCGCATAGTGCAAACGTACTCATAAGGACTGACCAGAGATCAGGATGAATAAGAAAGGTAGAGTAAATATGTTCCATAGTGAAATTTAGGAATTCTGGTGTTCACCATCGTAACGCATTTTATAATTTAGGTACTAAAAAAAAACAGAAATTTGTGAATAGTACAGTAAACATTACAGTCATGATAGATAACACAAATGGTACATGCAGTTTACTCTAAATAGTCCAAAACAAATCATATAGAGTAATGAGGCTACTCATTATATAGTGAAACAGTTATGATACAATGGCAAGGGGATTGAGGGCAAGGATAAGAGATTGCGATATAGCCTATTACTCATACAAGGTTCGAAATTTAGGAATTCTGGTGTTCACCATCGTAACGCATTTTATAATTTAGGTACTAAAAAAGCAGAAATTTGTGAATAGTACAGTAATCATTACAGTCATGATAGATAACACAAATGGTACATGCAGTTTACTCTAAATAGTCCAAAACCAATCATATAGAGTCATGAGGCTACTCATTATATAGTGAAACAAGTATGATACAATGGCAAGGGGATTGAGGACAAGGATAAGAGATTGCGATATAGCCTATTACTCATACAAGGTTCGAACCCATAGAAAGATGGTTCAATAGGTCATTCGTGGACAAGTGCAAACAATTAAGTAAATATAGGCAAATCAAACAAAGGAGAATACAGTTCCTTTGGAGAAAACATCAAAGTCACAACAGTTGTAATGAAATAGAATATTAAAGTAGTGTAAACAAAAAATTGTTTTAAATCCGGGATACAGACACTTGTGTATAGTAATTGGCAATGTAGTATGTGGATTTCACAATTAACTATAGAAAGCAACTCAAAGAGAATTCATCATTCAGACCCTTAGGTTGCAAAGTGTCAAGTGTGTGGATCCAGTACTTCTCTCGTTTACTTCAACCTCTAATTCAGAAAATACCAACCTACCTGAAGGATACTACAGACTTCCTCAATTGTTTACAAGAAATCATAGCCCTGGACACTAGCTGTATTCTCTTTAGTATGGATGTATGCAGCCTTTACACCTCTATTCCCCACATCGAAGGGGTCGATGCTGTACTCTGGCTTCTGTTGAATCATGAACATATAAGAGGGAATAAAGAATTTATTGTGGAATTATTGGAAATAATTCTTCACAATAGTTATTTTAGATTTCAGGGCCAATATTATGTACAATCATCAGGTACTTCAATGGGGTCTGCCATGGCTCCGGTTTATGCTAACACCTACATGTATAAATTTGAAAAAGAAAACGTGTTGGAGCACCCATTTTGGTCATTCAAAATCTTGACCTGGAAACGTTATATAGATGATATCTTTGGTATTTGGTGTGGAACACGAGATGAATTGGATCTCTTTTTGGAACATCTGAATTCAGTAAATAACACAATCAAATTCACAATGGAAGTAGGGGATCCTTCATTACATTTTTTGGATGTGAGCTTACAGATCAAAGAGGGTCACATCGACACCACGGTGTACCATAAACCAACAGACGTGAACAATCTTTTACATTTCAGCAGTTTCCATCCTAAACCCATGCTTAAAAGCCTACCATTCAGTCAAATGTTAAGATTGAAGAGAATTATCTCAGATCCAGCAGGCCTCGACTCAGAATGTTCATTTTTAGTTGAACGATTTGGTTCTAGGGGGTATCCAGATACTGTCATAGGAGAAGCCCGCAACAGATCAGAGACCTTCACGAAGGAACAACTACGCATCCCTAAAGTCAAAGACAAACCCACACCGCTACTCTACATTTCAAAGTATTCACGACAGAGTTTCCAAATCAGCAAAACTTTGCGTAAAAATTGGACCATACTACACAATGATCCCTTTCTCCTGAAATTATTTCCTAAAGCACCAATGATGGCCTTTAGACGTGGACACAATCTCAAAGATAAACTAGTGAGAGCGGAAAGACCTCCTAAAGACAAACAACTTGTACTGAGTACCATAAAGAAGGGTACATTTCCCTGCTTGAATTGTACGAACTGTAACAATGTTATAAAAGGTGAAACGATATCTCACCCACAAACTGGGAAGAAATTCAAAATCAGAGATTTTTCCACCTGCCTCTCCGCAGGTGTCATCTATTCATTGAAATGTCCCTGTGGTAAATTATACATAGGACAAACCATAAGACCCGTCAAAGAAAGATGGTCAGAACACAAATCCACCATCAGATGTAAGAATCTCAGATCCCCAGTGGCAAGGCATTTCATCGAATTCCAACATACGATTGCACAAATTAAATTTCAAGTTATAGAAATTGTCAAACGTCCACCCAGAGGTGGCAATTACCAATCCCTGTTGTCACAGCGAGAGAAGTACTGGATCCACACACTTGACACTTTGCAACCTAAGGGTCTGAATGATGAATTCTCTTTGAGTTGCTTTCTATAGTTAATTGTGAAATCCACATACTACATTGCCAATTACTATACACAAGTGTCTGTATCCCGGATTTAAAACAATTTTTTGTTTACACTACTTTAATATTCTATTTCATTACAACTGTTGTGACTTTGATGTTTTCTCCAAAGGAACTGTATTCTCCTTTGTTTGATTTGCCTATATTTACTTAATTGTTTGCACTTGTCCACGAATGACCTATTGAACCATCTTTCTATGGGTTCGAACCTTGTATGAGTAATAGGCTATATCGCAATCTCTTATCCTTGTCCTCAATCCCCTTGCCATTGTATCATACTTGTTTCACTATATAATGAGTAGCCTCATGACTCTATATGATTGGTTTTGGACTATTTAGAGTAAACTGCATGTACCATTTGTGTTATCTATCATGACTGTAATGATTACTGTACTATTCACAAATTTCTGCTTTTTTAGTACCTAAATTATAAAATGCGTTACGATGGTGAACACCAGAATTCCTAAATTTCGAACCTTGTATGAGTAATAGGCTATATCGCAATCTCTTATCCTTGCCCTCAATCCCCTTGCCATTGTATCATAACTGTTTCACTATATAATGAGTAGCCTCATTACTCTATATGATTTGTTTTGGACTATTTAGAGTAAACTGCATGTACCATTTGTGTTATCTATCATGACTGTAATGTTTACTGTACTATTCACAAATTTCTGTTTTTTTTAGTACCTAAATTATAAAATGCGTTACGATGGTGAACACCAGAATTCCTAAATTTCACTATGGAACATATTTACTCTACCTTTCTTATTCATCCTGATCTCTGGTCAGTCCTTATGAGTACGTTTGCACTATGCGCCATTGCAAGATGGCCCCCATATTCCTCACTCACCGTCCTCTATGCCCCCTTTTTTATGTTTATTATTTAGTTTCCTTTTTACGTCTGACGGCGTGTCCCCAGCACAGTTCGTTTCCTAGGTCACGACCGTGCGGAGCCATTGCCTGCCGGTTTCAGTTTCCACTAACAGTGTTCTACACACTGTATAGGTAAGCTACCGCTACTTGGATTTCTTTGCCCGGTTGGGAGACCCCATGTTCATTTCTCTTCAGTATAACAGAAATGTATGTGTCCCCACTTAGGTGCCAGCAGTACGTGTCTCTTTGCAGATGCCCTGCATCGTATAATTGTTTCAAATATTTGTTGACCACACGGATGCCCCTGATACCTTGGCTACCCGTCCCGCAACTCGAGTGAGTGCATTCTTTAAAACCGTTTCCGGTTCATTCTAAGTATTATTTATTTTATTCAGTAACGCTCTTTTGGAGTTTTTCTTTTTTCTTTTCCCGTCCATAGGAGGGGTAAGGTTTTTTTCTTATACACGCTCCCCATATTGTCTCTGCTTTTTCACTATTCAAGGGTGGTCCTTGCTATTTATAACCCACTACCGCCTTTGGCTTATCTCGATCTGTTCAATCTTTTATCACGCCATTTTCTAGATCCCACCATGTAGGTGGATCTCACACAATACATCTCCTTTGTTATGGGTTTAGTTATCATGAATTACTTTGTATAACAGATTGTGCTTTTTGGCAAATTTTATTTTGTTTTCTTCTTTGCCAAATAAATCGTTATATGCTCAACTAACAAAACTGCTGTTATATATTTATACATTGATAGATTTATATCTATATATTTGAAGGCCCTATGTGGCATCAGTAAATAGTGTGCAGGGGACGGGAGGGCCCCACCTTTTGGGCCCTCTTCTATTTTCTCTACACACGGGGCAAGCACAGATGTTAGATACGTGCGTGACTCACCGTCTGCCTGGTAAACGAGCGTGTAAAAGGAGAACGTTTGGTTGGCAACACCCCAGCCAAAAGAAGATTTGTACGCTGTCTGAGGAGACAGGACAACAGTAGAAGGGAACACTGTTTGAGGGAACAGGCCCAGGTAAACCAGTAAAAGCGAAAGAAGAGAAAAAGCTGTCAGAGGTAACAGGGAATACGAACTTGAAACGCCGTGAAGTAAATCGCGTGTGAAACGACAAGAAGTACAGAATTCACCCACTCGCTCTCCACGAAAAGCACATACAAGGAAAACGTTTTCTACACGTACCTTTTATACAGGCCCACACGTCCAGCGTCACTTACGCGGCGTGTACGCGCTAGGGCCATTTCCACCAATTACACGCTTTGTCACTTCTGCGTGTAGGGCCATTTCCACCAATCACACGCTTTGTCACTTCTGTGTGTAGGGCCATTTCCACCAATTACACGCTTTGTCACTTCTGCGTGTAGGGCCATTTCCACCAATTACACGCTTTGTCACTTCTGCGTGTAGGGCCATTTCCACCAATCACACGCTTTGTCACTTCTGTGTGTAGGGCCATTTCCACCAATTACACGCTTTGTCACTTCTGCGTGTAGGGCCATTTCCACCAATCACACGCTTTGTCACTTCTGCGTGTAGGGCCATTTCCACCAATCACACGCGATTACACTCTGACGTGCAGTCTTTCCACGTGTGCTCTGTCATCACGTGCTGTGTGGGAAACACCCGTGCGGGTCACGTCACAGACGCGCTTACGCGCTGAGGGCCTTTCCTCGGTTTTCACGCTGACGTGCAGGATTTTCACGTGCCAAATCACTCCGTACCAAGCTGGCCACGCGTACGCACACGGAATACCACGCTCCTGCCCGGAAGGCCGAACTACTGCCCCCCAGAGCCACCAGCACGCTCCCACCTGCTGCTGCCTGACTGCCTGCTGCCCCTGCACTGCTGGGGGGTGGGGGTGGTGGGAGACATGGGTGGGGGCCTGGTGGAGGGTGCCCCTGGTGGCTGGGGGGGGGTGGGGGTGGTGGGAGACATGAGTGGGGGCCTGGTGGAGGGTGCCCCTGGTGGCTTGGGGGTGGGGGTGGTGGGAGACATGAGTGGGGGCCTGGTGGAGGCTGCCCCTGCACTGCTGGGGGGTGGGGGTGGTGGGAGACATGGGTGGGGGCCTGGTGGAGGGTGCCCCTGGTGGCTGGGGGGTGGGGGTGGTGGGAGAAATGGGTGGGGGCCTGGTGGAGGGTGCCCCTGGTGGCTGGGGGGTGGGGGTGATAGGGGACATGAGTGGGGGCCTGGTGGAGGGTGCCCCTGCACTGCTGGGGGGTGGGGGCGATAGGGGACATGGGTGGGGGCCTGGTGGAGGGTGCCCCTGCACTGCTGGGGGGTGGGGGTGATAGGGGACATGAGTGGGGGCCTGGTGGAGGGTGCCCCTGGTGGCTGGGGGGTGGGGGTGGTGGGAGACATGAGTGGGGGCCTGGTGGAGGGTGCCCGTGGTGGCTGGGGGGTGGGGGTGATAGGGGACATGGGTGGGGGCCTGGTGGAGGGTGCCCCTGCACTTCTGGGGGGTGGGGGTGATAGGGGACATGAGTGGGGGCCTGGTGGAGGGTGCCCCTGGTGGCTGGGGGGTGGGGGTGATAGGGGACATGAGTGGGGGCCTGGTGGAGGGTGCCCCTGCACTGCTGGGGGTGATAGGGGACATGGGTGGGGGCCTGGTGGAGCGTGCCCCTGGATGCTGGGGGGTGGGGGTGGTGGGAGACATGGATGGGGGCCTGGTGGAGGGTGCCCCTGGTGGCGGGGGGGTGGGGGTGATAGGGGACATGGGTGGGGGCCTGGTGGAGGGTGCCCCTGGATGCTGGGGGGTGGGGGTGGTGGGAGACATGGGTTGGACATGGGTGGGGGCCTGGTGGAGGCTGCCCGTGGTGGCTGGGGGGTGGGGGTGGTGGGAGACATGGATGGGGGCCTGGTGGAGGGTGCCCCTGGTGGCGGGGGAATGGGGGTGATAGGGGACATGAGTGGGGGCCTGGTGGAGGCTGCCCCTGCACTGCTGGGGGGTGGGGGTGTTGGGAGACATGGGTGGGGGCCTGGTGGAGGGTGCCCCTGGTGGCTGGGGGGTGGGGGTGGTGGGAGACATGAGTGGGGGCCTGGTGGAGGGTGCCCGTGGTGGCTGGGGGTGGGGGTGATAGGGGACATGGGTGGGGGCCTGGTGGAGGGTGCCCCTGCACTGCTGGGGGGTGGGGGTGATAGGGGACATGAGTGGGGGCCTGGTGGAGGCTGCCCCTGGTGGCTGGGGGGTGGGGGTGGTGGGAGACATGGGTGGGGGCCTGGTGGAGGGTGCCCCTGGATGCTGGGGGGTGGGGGTGGTGGGAGACATGGATGGGGGCCTGGTGGAGGCTGCCCCTGCACTGCTGGGGGGTGGGGGTGGTGGGAGACATGGGTGGGGGCCTGGTGGAGGGTGCCCCTGGTGGCTGGGGGGTGGGGGTGGTGGGAGAAATGGGTGGGGGCCTGGTGGAGGGTGCACCTGGTGGCTGGGGGGTGGGGGTGATAGGGGACATGAGTGGGGGCCTGGTGGAGGGTGCCCCTGCACTGCTGGGGGGTGGGGGTGATAGGGGACATGGGTGGGGGCCTGGTGGAGGGTGCCCCTGCACTGCTGGGGGGTGGGGGTGATAGGGGACATGAGTGGGGGCCTGGTGGAGGGTGCCCCTGGTGGCTGGGGGGTGGGGGTGGTGGGAGACATGAGTGGGGGCCTGGTGGAGGGTGCCCGTGGTGGCTGGGGGGTGGGGGTGATAGGGGACATGGGTGGGGGCCTGGTGGAGGGTGCCCCTGCACTTCTGGGGGGTGGGGGTGATAGGGGACATGAGTGGGGGCCTGGTGGAGGGTGCCCCTGCACTGCTGGGGGGTGGGGGTGATAGGGGACATGAGTGGGGGCCTGGTGGAGGGTGCCCCTGGTGGCTGGGGGGTGGGGGGAGACATGAGTGGGGGCCTGGTGGAGGGTGCCCCTGGTGGCTGGGGGGTGGGGTGGTGGGAGACATGGGTGGGGGCCTGGTGGAGGGTGCCCCTGGTGGCTGGGGGGTGGGGGTGATAGGGGACATGAGTGGGGGCCTGGTGGAGGGTGCCCCTGCACTGCTGGGGGTGATAGGGGACATGGGTGGGGGCCTGGTGGAGCGTGCCCCTGGATGCTGGGGGGTGGGGGTGGTGGGAGACATAGATGGGGGCCTGGTGGAGGGTGCCCCTGGTGGCGGGGGGGTGGGGGTGATAGGGGACATGGGTGGGGGCCTGGTGGAGGGTGCCCCTGGATGCTGGGGGGTGGGGGTGGTGGGAGACATGGGTTGGACATGGGTGGGGGCCTGGTGGAGGCTGCCCGTGGTGGCTGGGGGGTGGGGGTGGTGGGAGACATGGATGGGGGCCTGGTGGAGGGTGCCCCTGGTGGCGGGGGAATGGGGGTGATAGGGGACATGAGTGGGGGCCTGGTGGAGGCTGCCCCTGCACTGCTGGGGGGTGGGGGTGTTGGGAGACATGGGTGGGGGCCTGGTGGAGGGTGCCCCTGGTGGCTGGGGGGTGGGGGTGGTGGGAGACATGAGTGGGGGCCTGGTGGAGGGTGCCCGTGGTGGCTGGGGGTGGGGGTGATAGGGGACATGGGTGGGGGCCTGGTGGAGGGTGCCCCTGCACTGCTGGGGGGTGGGGGTGATAGGGGACATGAGTGGGGGCCTGGTGGAGGCTGCCCCTGGTGGCTGGGGGGTGGGGGTGGTGGGAGACATGGGTGGGGGCCTGGTGGAGGGTGCCCCTGGATGCTGGGGGGTGGGGGTGGTGGGAGACATGGATGGGGGCCTGGTGGAGGGTGCCCCTGGTGGCGGGGGGGTGGGGGTGGTGGGAGACATGAGTGGGGGCCTGGTGGAGGGTGCCCCTGGTGGCTGTAAGAGGATTCAATTCAGCACTACAGCTAAGTTAACGCCTAGTCTAGAATACTGAATGAAAAACCTTATTGATATATCTTTATGTCCAGTTCATGCGTTCTGGATGACTACCCCTATATAACACCCCTCTCTTGGAATCCCCCTGACCCCACTGAGCCAAGAAGTAGTTCTGTTTTGCAAGTTTAAAAGGTTTATTTGATAATTTAAAATATATATATATCACACTTTATAATAAATTAATAATTGAATAGCACACTTAATCTGATATGATAAAGATCAACAACGGAGAATCTGGCACTAGCACACTTCTTATAATCACTAATGAGTTGACATGAAATGGATAAGGTAGCACACTGGTAAATAGGAACAAAAGTATAATGTGGTAGAGGATGCTTTATGTAAGCTCAGGTGGATGCAATATTCAATGAATGCAGTACAGAAAATACTCAATATGATTTCAACCAAACAATGTAATCACTTTTCTCTGGCAATCCCCTCCCCCCCTTGATGCAAGGCAAGGAAATGGAAGGAAAACACACAGTTCTCAGAAATGCAATCAATGTAAATCAGTTCACCCCAGCAAGCTTACACTACAGAAAACGAAAACACAGGCAAAATGCTTTGATATGTGCTAGCAATGGATGAGAAATATGCTGGAAATGCTTTTAATTCCCTTTCAGAGGTTCAGGGTGAGTGGTATCTAGTTAATATTAGTCCAGGCTCACACTAGCAATGAGGCAGGGATAGTTAGCAGGTTAAACGAATTTCTGGCAAATGGAAGGCAAGCAGCAGCTGATTTTACATGTGGAGAAATTTGCAAATCGCGGTAAACTTTGCGGATGCGCCGAGCGCTATTACAGAGGAACCACAAGGACTATCTCTATCGTTTTGGGGTCCTAGGAAAGCCTAGGATCTCGCGGAGATATGAGCGATTAAATAAAGGTCGTTTTTCAGATTTGAAATTTTAAAGTTCAAAAAGACAAGTGCAGCTTGCAACTAGGAAATGACAAGTGACAGCTTTACAAATGACAGGTGACAGTTAGGAGACAGTTCTACTTAGATTAAGCTAGATTGAATTATATTATTTTAACTAGGAGATTGGTTCTGCACAGTTTTCTAGGTACTCACACTATATTCTTGAGTGAAATGGGCCTCGCCATGGATCTGGTCAGGTTTTTAAACTCGCCTCTGTCTCTGCACTTCACAGTGATCTGGGTCAGCTCTCTCTGGTTCTCTGGTCTGGGTCTCTAGTTCTGGATAGATTGAAGTCTCTAGTTTGGCTCTCTGGAGGTTTGATGGAGGTAAAGTATGGATTTTTCCGGCAGAGCGTCCCGCTGCAGATGGAATTGAAGGTCCCTATCTGTCCTGTCTGTCTGCTTTTATGTGTTTAGAATGTGGGTGTGTTCTAGCATCACTGACCCTACCTCTCTCTCAGCTTCTAATTGGTCAAACTTCCATTTATCATTTGATTGGGGAATGAACTGTGAGTCAGAGGGATGTCATTTTATGGCTTGCAGATAGGACACTCCTCTGTCAGATTGCACACATTCTATATTTGATAATAAAAGACATATTTCACAGTTACACAGTTGCTTGAAATTACATATACATGGTGTGGCTGAATTTAGCCATGTCTCTGTCCAAATCTGCTGTTTCTAAGAGCTTGCATTCAGAAATGGCACATAATTGACTTTTTAACTGATTTTTCACTTTCTGACATTGACCCAACTTTACATACATGTGTGCAGGGAGTAGGGACATTAACTGATGAAGTTTCAGATTTTTAACATGCATACATTTAGAGTAATATCCACTTTTCCGCTAAAACCCCCCTGAACACGCCACCGGGTCGAAAAACCTCTTAAAATGTGGGCAGAAAAATCACAAGAATTATGGTGTCATTTATAAAATTTTCACATGTCCGTACTATGAGTTATTCATCTTTTTCTAAACAATATTCTGGCTACAAAGGGGTGTGGTTTCCTCTCAGCACAAGGTAGAAATACTGGTTTTTCCAGTTCTGCCAAGCCAGCTTGCTCTCACAGGCAGTGCCCCTCCCCTTTCCTCAGGAGGAAGCCACTTTTTACGACCATTTACGACTCCTGCCAATAAAACCTTTGCCTGAGCCAGGACAGGGCTTTGTTCAGAGCTCCTGTAGAGCACAGGTAATTCAATTATCAGATAGATGGCATATCCTTAGTGTGAGCAGCAAAAAGGCAGATGGGCCTGGGAACACAGTTGTGACTCAAGTTTCACTCCTGATGGGGGTAGTTGCCAGGCAGAATCAAGTTCCTTAAGCCAGACTTTCAGCTAACTGTCATGTTTTTTTGTTGCTTTTTAAATTAACTTGCAATTTTACACATGCAGCTAGAATGCTGATTCTAAGTTTAAACTATGACATTTCAACAGTTACAAAGGCATGTGACACCAAACATAGGTCACTCATTTAATCTAAACATTTTCGATTTTAGTGTCTTTAAATCCAGTGCAACTTAAACTGCTGACTCCATAGCAGTTTTGTTATAAGCATTGTTTTGGGCTCTTCATTTCCCAGATTTTGTAAGCACACAAAACCTCATTCTGCCAAATGTCTGCTGGTGTTCAGTGAATATTTTGCACATGTTGCAATGTTTAAAATAGACACTTTGGCTTGCCTTCAGAGAAACACAGGGTGGTTTTAAAACGCCGGCTTTTGGATAGTGGTGAGTACTGGTACTGCACCCATTTTTGGGATTTAAGAATGAATTCCCCACAATTCTAGGTTGCATTTGGCAATCAGCATTGCCATTCCCAATGGTTTCAGACTACTGTGCGGGTAGTCCAATGGTGGTTTTAGGCAGTGTCCTTCTGTGCCCATAACATCGGCAAAAATGGGTGGCAGCCTATTCTTCCTGCATTTCCCTGTGCATTTTCTGGGAAGCTCTGGCCATCATGATGTTTTCATGTCAGTACTGCACAGTTTTGAGGTAGGGCTCGGATGCATGGGTAAATACATCCCACATGGCTGGGGGGTGGGGGTGGTGGGAGACATGAGTGGGGGCCTGGTGGAGGGTGCCCGTGGTGGCTGGGGGGTGGGGGTGATAGGGGACATGGGTGGGGGCCTGGTGGTGGGTGCCCCTGGTGGCTGGGGGGTGGGGGTGGTGGGAGACATGAGTGGGGGCCTGGTGGAGGGTGCCGGGGGTGGGGGTGATAGGGGACATGGGTGGGGGCCTGGTGGAGGGTGCCCCTGCACTGCTGGGGGGTGGGGGTGATAGGGGACATGAGTGGGGGCCTGGTGGAGGCTGCCCCTGCACTGCTGGGGGGTGGGGGTGATAGGGGACATGGGTGGGGGCCTGGTGGAGGGTGCCCGTGCACTGCTGGGGGGTGGGGGTGATAGGGGACATGAGTGGGGGCCTGGTGGAGGCTGCCCCTGCACTGCTGGGGGGTGGGGGTGGTGGGAGACATGAGTGGGGGCCTGGTGGAGGGTGCCCCTGGTGGCTGGGGGGTGGGGGTGATAGGGGACATGGGTGGGGGCCTGGTGGAGGGTGCCCCTGCACTGCTGGGGGGTGGGGGTGATAGGGGACATGAGTGGGGGCCTGGTGGAGGGTGCCCCTGCACTGCTGGGGGGTGGGGGTGTTGGGAGACATGGGTGGGGGCCTGGTGGAGGGTGCCCCTGGTGGCTGGGGGGTGGGGGTGGTGGGAGACATGGGTGGGGGCCTGGTGGAGGGTGCCCCTGGTGGCGGGGGGGTGGGGGTGATAGGGGACATGAGTGGGGGCCTGGTGGAGGGTGCCCCTGCACTGCTGGGGGGTGGGGGTGATAGGGGACATGGGTGGGGGCCTGGTGGAGGGTGCCCCTGGTGGCTGGGGGGTGGGGGTGGTGGGAGACATGGGTGGGGGCCTGGTGGAGGGTGCCCCTGGGGGGTGGGGGTGGTGGGAGACATGGGTGGGGGCCTGGTGGAGGGTGCCCCTGGTGGGTGGGGGTGATAGGGGACATGAGTGGGGGCCTGGTGGAGGGTGCCCCTGCACTGCTGGGGGGTGGGGGTGATAGGGGACATGGATGGGGGCCTGGTGGAGGCTGCCCGTGGTGGCTGGGGGGTGGGGGTGGTGGGAGACATGGATGGGGGCCTGGTGAAGGGTGCCCCTGGTGGCGGGGGGATGGGGGTGATAGGGGACATGAGTGGGGGCCTGGTGGAGGGTGCCCCTGCACTGCTGGGTGGTGGGAGACATGGATGGGGGCCTGGTGGAGGGTGCCCCTGGTGGCGGGGGAGTGGGGGTGATAGGGGACATGAGTGGGGGCCTGGTGGAGGCTGCCCCTGCACTGCTGGGGGGTGGGGGTGGTGGGAGACATGAGTGGGGGCCTGGTGGAGGGTGCCCCTGGTGGCTGGGGGGTGGGGGTGGTGGGAGACATGAGTGGGGGCCTGGTGGAGGGTGCCCCTGGTGGCTGGGGGGTGGGGGTGATAGGTGACATGGGTGGGGGCCTGGTGGAGGGTGTCCCTGCACTGCTGGGGGGTGGGGGTGATAGGGGACATGAGTGGGGGCCTGGTGGAGGGTGCCCCTGCACTGCTGGGGGGTGGGGGTGATAGGGGACATGGGTGGGGGCCTGGTGGAGGGTGCCCCTGCACTGCTGGGGGGTGGGGGTGGTGGGAGACATGGATGGGGGCCTGGTGGAGGGTGCCCCTGGTGGCGGGGGAGTGGGGGTGATAGGGGACATGAGTGGGGGCCTGGTGGAGGGTGCCCCTGCACTGCTGGGGGGTGGGGGTGGTGGGAGACATGAGTGGGGGCCTGGTGGAGGGTGCCCCTGGTGGCTGGGGGGTGGGGGTGGTGGGAGACATGGGTGGGGGCCTGGTGGAGGGTGCCCCTGGATGCTGGGGGTGGGGGGGGTGGGAGACATGGATGGGGGCCTGGTGGAGGGTGCCCCTGGTGGCTGGGGGGTGGGGGTGATAGGGGACATGGGTGGGTGCCTGGTGGAGGGTGCCCCTGGATGCTGGGGGGTGGGGGTGGTGGGAGACATGAGTGGGGGCCTGGTGGAGGCTGCCCCTGCACTGCTGGGGGGTGGGGGTGGTGGGAGACATGAGTGGGGGCCTGGTGGAGGTTGCCCCTGGTGGCTGGGGGGTGGGGGTGGTGAGAGACATGGGTGGGGGCCTGGTGGAGGGTGCCCCTGGATGCTGGGGGGTGGGGGTGGTGGGAGACATGAGTGGGGGCCTGGTGGAGGCTGCCCCTGCACTGCTGGGGGGTGGGGGTGTTGGGAGACATGGGTGGGGGCCTGGTGGAGGCTGCCCCTGCACTGCTGGGGGGTGGGGGTGCAGGGGGACATGAGCAGGTGTGCAGGGTAGTCCCCTGTTTTGTGGGCTGCCTGCAGGGGCCGTGGAGGGTGTACAGGGAACACCTGTGAGGACCCACCCAGCCTAATTGCGTGTGATAATTCCCGCACACCCCTGTAATACACGTACCTGGCCAAATCGCATGTGAGAATTCCCGCGCACCCCTGTAATACACGTACCCAGCCGAATCGCGTGTAGAACTTCCCACGCACCCCTGTAATACACGTACCCAGCCAAATCGCGTGTGATAATTCCCACGTACCCCTGTAATACACGTACCCAGCCAAATCGCGTGTGATAATTCCTGCGTACCCCTGTGATACACGTGCCCTGGCTAATCGCATGTTAAACTTCACGCGTACCCCTGTAATACACGTACCCTGGCCAATCGCGTGTAGAACTTCCCGCGTACCCCTGTAATACACGTACCCTGGCTAATCGCGTGTATAACTTCACGCGTACCCCTGATATGCACGTTACCCGCTTTGCGTTCCTTGTTTGGCAGCCCTGTAGACTGGTCCAGGGTTAGCGCAGCCCTTTGCGATGATTTAGCGATTTTGATGGCTTTTCCTTGCGCGAGGGCGTTCTTGGGGCCGTTACTGGCGCTGCTGCAGGGTCGCTGCGATACTCTGCGCCACGGCTGGTTTGGGAGCCTAAAATCCATGAATACGCTGTGCGCGGAAATCGGTTTTAGCGCGCGTGCCTGGCGCAGACAATCGCACGCGGACACTCTGCGCCAGCCGCTTGCGACACTTTTCTGCGAAATTCTATGAATTACCCTGTAAATTGCAGAGAATTATAAATATGTCCAATGAAGTGGAAACAAATCATTAACATGGAAGACTTTGATCTTCGAACTGCCACATACAAGTTAATGCCGGTGTTAATTACCTACAGCAGGTTAAAACATAACAGGGACAGCATATTTTGTGGCTGTTCTGCTGGATGACAGGTGCAAAAAATCAATTAGATGAACATGCAAGACTATTAAAGTCGCTACCCTCAGATGGAATCTTTATTTTTATAATATATAACCTATATTGGCTCCAAAGATGGCAAATGCATTCTAGTTAGATGATGGGATCTGTAGATGTGGACCTGAGGCTGCAGATCTACTGCATTTGTATTTTCCTGTTCACACATTATAATGGTTGAATAAGCCCATGCTAGGTAATATGCCATGTCACACTAATATCCAAGAAGGCGAAACTGCTCTCTCTTTTGTTATATTTGCACAGACTCCTACCTCAAAAGACTGGCTCTCTGGAAAACCTCTCACATAAATGACTGGTGGCTAGAGGTAATCGGGTTTAAATACCTAGCTCTAGCCTCTGCACAAATTAGACAGTCAGAGGTGGCGAGGTGGGGCTTTTGGAGGCTGGTCTCGAAGCAAGATGTGTAGGTCATTTGAAATTGGACAAGACCTTCCTGTCAAGCCTCGCACACGCTTCATGGAAGCCCGGGCTTTACCTTACAAACACCGTAATCCAGGTGTCCCGGTGTGTACTAAACAAAGTGTTCCACGTTCTCAGCCCGGCGCCTGGAAATTGGCATGGCAACGCTGGAAGCCTGTTTTCCGTCACATGACACGTTCGACTCGAGCGTGGTTGCCGGTTCATGTGACTTAAGCACCTCCCACTGCAGTCTCGGTGCTTCTGAATTTCGTTTCGAACAGTTAGCGCTTCCCTTGCTTGGTCCCTTGTTAACCCTTGCTCCTGTTCTCTCGTTCTTGCTCCTGTTCCTACCCGCACTCCTTCCTTCCTTGCCTTTCTACTGCCTTCCTCCTGCCGACTACGGAACTCCAAACGGACTGCCTCAGGACACGTTTTTGCCATTGTTTGCTGTCCGCCCCCTGCCGACTACGGAACTCTGAACGGACTGCAATTGGACACGTCCTGCTTTCTGCTGCCCGCATCCTGCCGACTACGGAACTCATACGGATTGCTTTCGAACTTTCTGCCAAGACCCACAAAACCAATCAGTGACTTTTTTGACTTCGGCACACGGACTAGAGACTTCTTTGGTGTGCCTGAAGTCTAGAGGCGTCCTCGTGCCGTCGGGAATAGCCAGTTGGGTTTTCAGCATTTGGAATTGCTTGAACATTTCTTCCAGCGCATCGTTTGATCTACAACACCTAGACAGGAAGCTATTGCACAGACTTCAACCTCCCTGGTTGCTTCCGTATCCTGCGGTCATCAGGTCAGTGGTAACTTCAGTTACTATATGGTTACACTTGTTTTCCAATTGGTCTTGTTGTTTAGTGACGGTAACCGTTTGTTGTTAAACCATTGTTTGTAACAGCGGAACCGCAGAATCCCGAAATCCAGGCCTGCACCTCCTGCGTCTCGTCTTGCATCCTGTCTTTCATGGAATGGATCCCTCAGCTTGTCTATTTGATTATTCAAGTTAGAGGGGTACATTGTAGGGAAGACCTCTTCGGCTACACGACGGGGCAAGTCACGGCCGGACATAACACTTCCCTTCTGCATTTATCCTCACTGATGCTTCCATATTCGTCACTTTTATGTATGAACTGGAGCTTTGTGGGGTGACCAGGTGGTATGATCAGTCCTAGATTTAGACATCCCACTTGTTGGTTAACAATTTCAGTGTCGGGGTTCCCCAGAATGGTCCCATTTGGTACTAGACGACAACTAAATAAAAATTAAAAAAATTAAAAATCTCATTTTGGATACTTTAGAGTTATTGGAGGATTACATTTTGTAACCAGCCTCTCTATGAGGGATGAGGTAAGGGGTAATTAAATAACCTATGTGGTATTACTGAATGAGAATAACATAAGTAGAAAATGGATAGAAGTAGCAAATGGATGTAGGATGCTTCAAATGAGTTACATATTGTAATTAATTGTATTGTACAAGAAAACGTCAACAAGAATATATATGGCAATCTAAAGTACATTTGATTTGCACAGCAAGTTATTTTTAGAGGCATTTTCGTTTTTTTAACTTTTTATTTATGCATTGTTTTTAAACCAGTTATATGCTATTTTCATAGATTTTAGTACAGCTTTTGACAGCGTAAACCGCACTAAATTATGGTCAAAGTTGGCGAACTGGGATGCCCGAACTGGCTTTTAGACATCCTGCGAAAGCTCCATGTGAGCACAGCTGGTCGAGTTGGGTTGAATGACGCTGGTTTATTATCTGCACCATTGACTTTGAATATCAGAGTCAAACAGGGCTGCGCTTTGGCACCCATACTATATAATCTCTATATGAGTGATTTAACAGCGGCTTTAGCTAAGACTACCGGATGTTGCCCTAAAATAAATGGGACTACTATCCTGGGTCTGATCTACGTGGATGACTTCAACTCTGAAAATGACTTGACAGTAAATATGTCAAAAACCAAGGCTATGCTGATCTCTTCAAAAAAGATAAATCGTTAACAGATAAATACGAGCCTGGATCCCATTGAATATGTGAGTAAGTACCCTTATTTGGGTCTTGAGATAAGTCAAAAGCTGGCTTATAGCCATATTATTGATACTAAATGAAACAGGTTTTGGTCCTCTTAATTATAACTCTGTTTCCTTCACCTATGGCACCTATGGCAACCCGCCATTTTACAGATTTGATATAGTCAGATCTACCTCTAAGGAGGAGCAAGGTGCTTTACAGAGACCATTTTTATTCTAGGTCGAGGACCTCAAACATTAGGCATTGCACATTTAACAGTATATGATATGATATGATATGATATGGCATTTATAATGCGTCTATACACAAGTATGGCCTTAGGGACTCGGTTGGGCCTGGAAAGCATAAATCAGAATGTGTTGGTGGAGAGGAGAAATATGGGAACATGTGATTGGGACAATAGGCAGCACTTTTTGCAGTTGTCATTTTGTGTATCTTATTATTTTATGTACGGCGCTTTGGTAATGATCACAGGTAATATCGACACTTCTAAGATGGCCGCCCCTTCCTAGGACCGAGGAGACATCGATTGCCAACAAGCTACCCTGCCGTGATTGGCTGCTTCTTTCTTAATCAGCCAATCACAGGCAGCGGAAGCCGGCCCCTCAATCGAAGGCCAACATCTAAGCCATGTCTGTGTATGTCTGGGCTGAATAGGGCTCCCACCTTCCTTAACCCTGCAAACTGTTTAAAAAAAAAAAATTATTGGCATTTTAGTTTATTACAAACATCTGAACCATTTTCATACATTTCATCCTTCACAAAAAAAAAATGTTTAAAAACTATTCTTGGTGTCTAAAAAACCCTCGTCCTTACATAGTCCATTTTCTTTTTTAGAAAAATTCTGGGCCCTGTGATTCTTTATGTTTGATTTTCCGAAGGATCGCCTCGAGGAACTTTATGGGGCATATATAACTCTTTGGTTTTTGCCCCCATAAGGAGCGCCCCGCCACCTTTCGGCATCCAGTCCGTGTTTCTCATTAATAAAATTGAAAAGATAGATTGTTCTCAAGTCTCTCAGTTCTGGGCAGAACAGAGTAAGATGTTGCAATGTCACTGTTGATATGTCACAAAAACAGCACTTGCCTCTCTCCATGTTTCCTTATCTCTTTAAGACGATGTTAGGGTGTAGAACATTCAGCCAAAAACTTCGGAAGAGATCCCTCTGTCTTTAATTCGGGAATCTTCTCAAGTACTGTGGGGTGAAGTTTGGAAGCGCAAATACATTTTTCGAAAGCATATGTAAAGCAGAGATTGATCTCTGTTCCATTTCTCGCCAATCATCTACCCACAGAAGTTTTTTCACATGCATTGGGTTATTACTCAACATTTCAGTTGTGGTCCGTAGGTTCTTTAAGATGGCTCGGCACTAGCTCTACCACATATTTAATACCCAATCGTTTATATTTGCTCCCTTTACTTTAATCACATCGAACTGCACAGGGCATTTTGCCCGAGTCACCTTCCGAAAAAGGGACAGAGCATTCCATCCTACTCTGGCATATACTGATATCAAGCCCACCTCGGTTGGATGATTGACATTGGGATTGATCTGGTTAAGTGCAGTACTCTTTTCCAATACCAGCATTCCAGAGACTCCCAGATCTCCCAATTGAGTCCCAGACATGCCTCTGGTCCATAGGAGAGAACTGGCACGACTTTTTGGTTATAGTAATTTATGACTGGCAGAAGTGAGAATTTTCTAAATCTACACTCCATCATGATTCCTTGGTTTGTTAGATGTTGTACCTTTATCTTTAAACAGCATAACCAGGGAGTTTTGCCTTGGTTTACATTTATTGTATAACCGAAATATTTTATCTCATTTGTCAGCCAGAGTCGCTTGCCATTCAGTTCCCAGCTGATCCTTTTCTTCATGGTGGTTTGTCCTCCGAATACCATTATCTCCGATTTAGCTGCATTCATTTTTAGAGAATTTTGGGATACGTAGTTTTGGAGAGAATCTCATTTTCTTGGCCAGACCTATCGGGGTTTGGTCCAAAAGCACCAAATCGTCTGTGTATAGGAGACAGCCTATCTCCGTTCAATTTATTTTCAGTGAAAAGACGCAGCCTGTGACAACAATTTGTTTATGTCCTCAATAAATACAATTTAAAAGGACCAGTGCTAATGGGCACTCCTGTTTTAAGCCCTTGAAGGTGCAGATTTATTTGGGTAGAGTGCCAAACTGGTCCAGGTGATTTGCATACACGTTCCTGTGTATAGATCGTTGATAGCTGAGAGAAGATCTTTAGGGCAGCCTCTATTTTCCAATTTCTGCCAAAGTTGACCCTGCAAACAACGAAGCAGCCACATGATGCAGCTGGCTACCAAACACGAATTTGGGCCCCCCTCTTCACCTCGACCCGTGAGTGATGTCTGAACTTATCAACTGCCTCCTCCACTCACAATTTGAACCATAACTGTGCCTCTTCAAACTGCCTTCCTTGGCCCACATATTCTACTACTTCTTCACTGCATTCTGTGACCTGTTTTGATTTTCGAAATTGGGTGTGTGCGCTTTTTAACATCATGCACCCCTCTGCTGCATTGCATTTTGTGTCCCTCTGTAACTACTAGGCCACTTGGTGATCTTGGGCTAGGACTGTGCAGTGCAACTACCCCTTCCAGCCTTCATCTATCCCCTGCCACCCTGACGGCACACACCATCTCTCCTATCTTCTCAAACTGCTATACAATTGCCTACCCCACACGCCCTCTCTTACAAAGTCTGGAAGGAAAAGGCACAAAAGAGACATCCTGACCGCCAACTCTGGCCTACTCATTGCCTTTATCCACTGCGGCCCACCCCGGTCGTCGGCGCAGCTGGTTCGGGCACGTATACTTTATCGTCACTGCCACCTGCTACACTGTTGGGTGTAGTGAGGGAAGTTACACTCTATTTATTGCCAGAATCTCTTCTGACATACTCCCCTGCACACCAGTCCTCGCTGCTTACGACCTCGTCCTGCGAATAACCGATGAACTGGTCAATTTACCATCCCCTGGTGTTGGTATACCCCCCTCAACTCCTGCCAGGTTTTGGGGCTCTTACCATGCCTTCGGCAACCGTCCCCACAGCATACTCACCCCACCTCTCCTTTAACTCCCCACGTCGCAGTATGCAGGCTTTAAGGTTTGCTGCAGTTTGGTGAGCACTGCTCTGTACACGCCATCCTTGCCTGTTGGGGATTATCAACAATTCACTGCCGGGGATCTGCGCGCAGTGTTCCATGCTATGGTCCAATTCTGCGAGGGGCTGACTTTGTGACTAATTGGCACCTCCATGCTTCCATCCCCTGTGGGTCCATGGGCAGCTGTGCTCGGGCAATGTGTCCGTCTTCATGTATTTGGGTGGGGTCCCCCGGCCAGCCTGGGCCCAGGGTTTGTCGGGGCCTCCCCTGTGCTGGCTCTGACCGGCTTATGCGGCTTATGTCCGCTCTCCTCGCTGTGAGCCCTCTACCCGCTCCGGTGGTGAGGATTGCCGCAGTCTCACATGGGATGGCGGACTGGGTTTCTATGGGCTCCTCGGGGCTATGGCAGGGCAGGCAACTTACTTGTGCGGGTATCTGGGACCTGATGTCGGAGGGCAGTGCAGGCAGGCTCGCCACCGGTCGTACCCCCTCACCACTCTCCCACTTGCAGTAGCAATGCCTCACGTGGGCAAGACATCAGGGACTCTCCCCCTCTGATCCCAGCAGCATGGCCCAGTGTCGTAGGTTCTCTCCTGCAGGTTTAGTTGGCAGCTCCTGTGTGTTCTGCCCTTCGAAAAGGGACCTGCTCCCTCCCACTTCACTCCTCCCGCCAGCACTTCACGGTTTCGCTGGCCTGCCCATTCTGCTGAACGCCTCGGACTGCTGGGCTCCGGAGCTCAGGTCACCCTGTACTTCTCACGGTCAGGGTCTTTCTGCATCTCTGCTACTCAAGCTGTCCCAGCCTACCAGCCATGGATGGTAGCAGCCGCAGCTGTACCTCCTGCTGTACCTCCTCCTCCTCCTCCTCCTCTCTCTGTCCCTCCAAATTCGACTGGTGTACCACGTCCCCGTAACCCTCTTTGGAAAACCTTCAAAAGCAGAGAGCTCCTTCATCTAGCAACACAACGCTTGTTCAGCAAACAAACACTCCGCCGACATTGGCCTCCTTCTTGAAGACTTGGACTGCGACTTCCTTGCTCTTACCGAGACGTGGTTCAATGCCAACTCAGTCACTGCTTTGACTCGTGCTGGCATTGGTGTTGCCTTGATTTTCCCTGAGTGGGTACCTTCCTCCCTCATACCCACCCAGACTTCCTCCTCCTTTGAGAGCCTGGTCTGCAAGTTCGTTATCTCTCCCTCCTCCTCTTTGACCATTGCCACTATCTACCGGCCCACAGGTTCTACCACCCTGTTACTCTCTGAATGGGCTGATTTCTGCTCCTCTCTCCTCTCAACCACCTTTAAACTCCTCTTAATGGAAGATTTCAACATCCATCTAGACTCCCATCACGGCATCCATTCTCTTCCATGACCTCTGCACTTATCTATCCCTCTCCATTCTGGTCCAACCCACTCAGCTGGACACTCTAGACGCCCTCAGCCACTCTCATCTCTCCCCCCCCACCCATTGGTCAGCCCACTCTCCGGGTCAGACCATCCTCTCCTCTCCTCTCCTCTCTCCTCTCCTCTCCTCTCGTCTGGGTCCCCTTGGCCCTATGACTGCACCTCCTCAAGCCCTGCCAACTTTGTTCATGAACATCCAACAGATGAAACGAGTGTTAGCTTCTGTCTTCACATCCACCTTCATCCTGTCCTCACCCCCGCCCCAGACTCTTACATTGACTCAGGTCTCAATAACCTCCATCTGGCCATTACCAACACCCTGGACATTCTTGCTCCAAGTCATGAGCATCCGCCTCAAACCTGCCTCTAAACTTAACACCTGGTACAACTCTGAACTAGCTGCCCTGAAACTCAAGTGCAGAGCTGTGGAATGTAAGTGGCAGACTTCTGGCTCACCCTCTGACAAACTGGCCCCTCGCCTGCTCCAAAGACAATATAGAATGTCCATCCGCGCCAAGAAAAGAGCCAACAAGTTCTTCTCTGAATGGGCGGAGCACGGAAACTGCTCTCCTGAACATCCGCAACAGCTCGCATCTCTGAACTCTAACTCACCAGCTGTCCTCATTCTACTTGATCTCTCTTCTGCCTTTCACACAGTCAACCATTCCATCCTCATAAAACAACTCCATGATACCCTGGTAATCAAGGAGTGGGAACTGGACTGGCTGACCTCCTTTCTTACTAACTATCCTTTCTAGGTTATTCTGAGCACCTTCTTCTCCCCCACCCCCATCTCTTTCTCCACCTGTGGTGTCCCCAGGGCTCCAACCTCTCCACGTGGCTCTTTAACACGTACATTGGTCCACTGAACTCCTCATTTCCAGCGTCTCGCTTCACTTTTAGTGCTACGCAGATGACACACAACTTTTCTTCAAACTCCCCGTGGACCTCTTACTTCTTCCATCATCCCGGACTGCCTTGCATTACCAACGATCTCTGCCTCAATGCCAGCAAGGCTGAGATCTTTCCTATTGCGACCCCTGCTCCCTCTTAGTTCTCCTCACTCTGGCCATCCTCGATGGGCTCTCCCCCTTATCCTCCCTCTAAAGCCAGAAACGTCGAGTCACCTTCGACTCCTCGCTCTCCTTCCTCCCTCATATCCAGGACATTGCCAAGAAGTCCCACTTTCAAATCTTGCTTCTCAAAGGAATTCTCCCTTTTCTCACTTTCACCCAGAAGCTTAATGTTACACAAGCCCTGGTTCTCTCTAGGCTCGACTACTGTAATAGCCTTCTCTTGAATCTACCCTCTTCCTCTCTACGACCCCTCCAGCTAATCCAGAACAGGGCAGCAATTAAATCCCTCTGCATCATCCACAAAACTGTCTGCGGCCGAGGACCATGCTATCTGCAACTTGCTTTTACTAAATACTCTCACTCTAGACCCCTACGTTAATCTGGTACCAAATTGCTGTGTGAAAAGCATTTGATCTCTTGCTTCAGCTGGCTCCCTCTTAGGGAACAGCCTCCTCCTCCTTCATCTTGAGCCGGACCTCCTAAAATTCTGGAAGCTCAAGACTTTCCTTTTCACTTCCTCATTCCCTTCTTTCCTCCTCTGCTAATCTCACAGTTGCTGTGATTGGTGACCATGGCCCTTAAGCGTCTTTCGGAGCCCTGACCTTCCACACCCAATCGCCTCAGCCTCTTCCTACTATAAGGAAGGCATGGTATCAACACTAAGACAGACAAGTGATCACAATTCAAGGGTGTTTATTGAACTTTCGCATGGGTGTGATAAATGCCTATCTAAACCTAAATCTACAGATGGGAGCAAGCTACGACCAATAACTAGTAATGCAGTCCTGGTGGAGTCTTGTCAAGATAAAAGGGCCTATACTAAAAAACCTATTGCCAATCCTTACCACTAATTTAGAAATGTATAAATAGTGAGGGGTAGTGTTCATGAAAAAGAAAGAAGTGTTTGCAAAATGATATGTCAGGATGTTCGGGGTGTTGGCTTCCCTTCCCCGCGTTTTCAGCACGGGGTAAGGCGGTTAACTCGAGCAAAGCACACACTCTGGCTTCTGCAGCACGAGGAAACAGTTCCATTACCAGCACCGGAATTTTCTATGTCCAAGTCTCTTTACTTCTTAAAAAGTCCCTTGATTCAGAGGGCGTGATGTACAAAAATAAGATGCAAAAGTTCTTTTTTTTTTTTACAGGTATTCAAATTGGGTGTTCTCCCTGGATCCCCCCTTAGTCGGGCTCAAATGCCTTTAAAAACACATTTTCAACATTGGATCATCCTCTTCCGGGCTCAGATCCCCTTATTTCAATGTTTAGAGAATATTCTTTCTCAGGTGACTCATGGTTTCACCCCACATCCCCCCTCAGCCGGGCTCAGATCCCTTTCTTTTACCCAATTAGTCTCCCTCAGCCGGGCTTTAACAAATTGCAGTTTACATTAAAGACTTTGGAATGTGCACAGGGTTTAACTTGACCCGTTGCAGGACCACTTCGATCTCAAGATTCCCTTTTCTCACACTTATCAGGCGGCTACCTAACAGAGACTTTCGAATGAGCACCCACGTGGCACAGACCACTCTGTCTTCTGTATCTTTCATCAGCCTTCCAAAGTTCAGTCACTCCTTTGGTTTCCAATGATATATTTGCGTCGCTCATCACATACATCTCACACACTGTTCTCTAGATATCTTCATACAATGTTGCCGCTTGCAACCTTGGTTCAAAACACAGGCTGGTTTGGAATAGTCTCTCTGACTCACCAGCTGTGCTGTCTTTACTGACGCCGCTTTGTTGTAGGAGCCAAGAACAGTACCACAGCGGTAATCCTTCGTCCCCGCCTTGGTTATTGACGCAGGAGAGCCCAGATACCTCAGACACACTGTGCAGGTTTGATCAGCTTTAGTTCCTGGTCTTAGGTTTCTTACTTTCCAAGGTTCACAAAAGTAATGGTCTTTAAAGGTCAAGGGCACTTCCCTCCTTGCAAGCCTCTCTGGTCTTGCTTCTTTCTCCTTGTATTAAACTTACATCTTGGAACTGTCGTTTGCTCGTGTGTTCTGCCTCACACAGTGTGCTTTCGTGCTCTGCCTTTTATCCATGTGGGGAAGTGTGATGGAAGTCAGGTGTGTGTAATGATCAGTAATTGCCAGACCTTGCCTGCCCATGGTATTGGGACATGTCAGGTATACAGCTCTGGGCTTAAGTTCCGTTGTCGCTCACGGTGAGCTGTCAATGAGAAAGTGTTTGTGTCGGGAAGGGGGGGGGGGCAAGTTCCTAGGTATCCTATCTGGTAGGATGGGAAAAAGGTGTTGCAGAGAAGGGGATACCATGTCTCACCATCCGGTGTCCCACCTCCACTCCCGGAAGACCCCTCCATCCAGGTGATCCTCCTGCACTGGTCCACCCCTAGGAACTGGATCCAAAAGCAATGCCTGTGTCCTGGCCACCTGGATGACAGATCCCCGGGGACTAGCGGGTGAGACTCTTTCTGGTTTCTCAAACTACACACAGTACTTGCCTGGGCACCCACTGGCCTACGCCACTGCACTTACCCCCTACTCCCCTCTTCTATCTCTGCACATGCATGTTCTGAGACTCACAAGACCTTGTAGGTTTGTATCTATCCTCTAGTTTATATATTGTTCTCAATCCCAGGTTGCCTTCCTGTTGCCCTGTGAGCCCTTTAAAACACAATTTACTTGTTGTATAAGCACCTAACAAATGCACACTAAATAAATTAATACAAAAGGGAGAAGTATTTTGCCGTAATCACACAACTTAAATCAAGTGCCTTAGCTAAGATCAGAACAAGGGTGTCCAAGTTCCAAGGTCAGCAATCCAACTGTTCCATTCGTCAGTTGGTCTTAAGAGAGACTGATTAATAGCGGCTATTCCATAGTCATATGCCTATTTGTTTCTATTAGATTAGTTAAAATATCAACTAAAAAAAGACAACACTAACAATTTCTGCTTCCCACTTACCTCTCTTCGCCTATTATGTTTCTTGGTAGTGAACACTATTCCTTATAGTTATTCTAATCGTAAAAACCTTATTCTCACCACTGTCCTTTATTTGTGTCACGTGTTTGACAATTTCAAAATTTTGCCCCGTTAACTCTTGATTAAAGGAATAGTGCCATCAAAAATGTTATTGGCTCAAAAGATGGGCCATGATCAAAAATATAGATAAAAAATATTCATTAAGAAAGTTCCTATGTAAACTTTTGGGCAAATGAGGCTCAAAGTCACACATTTAAAGCACTAGGAGGCATCCATTTTGTTAAATGCATGAGCCCCCTTTCTTAATCTCTGTCCTTGAGGCACTAATAAAGCAAAAGCCAGCCAGCTGCAATAAACAAAAGCAACCAGCAGGTGGCTTTTGCTTCATTATTGCCATAGAGCAGAGATTAACACAAGCTGCTGCTGGTAAGTGCTTTAAATTTCATTATTTTTTAAAAGCACTGCAAAATAAAGGCTGCAGTTTTCTGAAAACTGCAGTTTTTATAACGTTTTATAAAACGGGTCCCGAGGGGATCCCGGGGGAGCCCAGGAGACTCAAAGCTGAAGCCACAGCAAACATAAATACAATGTTGTATTTAAATATACTGTGGTTTTCATTCTACATTTCCTGGGCTCCTCCGAGTCAGCGGAGCCTGAGAAACGGAGAAAGAAAACCGCAGCATTTACAAATAAAACAACGTTGTATTTCTGACTGTGGCGGCTTCAACTTTGAGTCTCCTGGGGAAGCCTCAGCAAACAAATACAATGATGTTGTATTTAAAGATGCTGTTTTCTTTCTACGTTTCCCGGAGCTTGAGAAACGTAGAAAGAAAACCGCAGCATTTACAAATACAACAACGTATTTCTGATTGCGCCGGCTTTCGCTCTGAGTCTCCTGGACTCCCCCAGTTCGGGGGAACCCAGGAAACTCAAAGAGAGATTGCTGCAGTCAGAAATACAAAGTTGTTGTATTCGTAAATGATGTGGTATTTGTAGAAAGAAAACCGCAGCATTTACAAATACAACAACATTGTATTTCTGACTGCAGCGGCTTTCCCATTGAGTCTCCTTGCCTCCCCCAACGCGGGGCAGCCCAGGAGACTCAAAGCAAAAGCCGCTGCAGTCAGAAATACAACGTTGCTGTATTTATGATTTCCATGGTTTTCCAACCACGGCAATCACAACAACGTTGTATTTATAATTGCTGCATCTTTGCTTTTTGCCTTTCATTATATGTTTTCTGTGCTTCTCTGGGCTTGGGGAGCACCGAAAACATAAAATGAACGTGAAGGCAGCCTCTTCAGCTCATTTACAGCTCTGCTCTGGCTGCAGTAAGCAAAAGCTCCCAGTAGGGGGCTTTTGCTGCTTGTTTAGGGCCGCCAGGGCAGAGCTCAACATGAGCTGAGGAGGCTGCCTTCACGTTCATTTTACGTTTTCGGTGGCAAAATGGATGCTCCCATGTAAACGCTTTGAGCCTCGTTTGAACAAATGTTTACATAGGAACTTTCTTTAAAATGTTTAATGCATGTTTTTGATTATTGCCCATCTTTTGGGACAATAATATTTTTGAGTGCACTATTCCTTTAAGCAACTGTTAGCAGACTCACATAAGATTGACTAAAACATTGATATTGACTTTTGAACAAGACACCAGTCCAACAGAGGTGTGATGCTTAAAAGAATAAAAGAACCTGGCAGATAAAATATTATACAACAGCCAAAAAATAAGACAGACAATAGAAATGTGCTCTTCCAAAAACTTGAAACAACTGATGCTGAATGCAAAACACATATTGGTATCAGCATTGCATTAAGGTTAAAAGAGCCTCCGCTGTCATCCTTCTAGGTCAGTTTATGTAAATCAGGGCTCTTTATTCACCAAACACATACAGTACCTGATCAGCAGTAAAGAGCGGCTCGTCATTTATGCAGGAGACTATGATGGAGTGCATATCCAGCTGTTCTCTCAACTCTTCATCATCTGAGAAGTCCAAGTTTAAATTGTTGTTCCCCTTAAAGAAAGAAAAAAAGAACACACATTTAGACCAATTTAACTATCGAAATAGAGCTTGGAACATGAAGATGATGACAGCAAAATGTGGCATGTAAAACAAAGGAGCAACGTCTAAGGGTCGAATTACAGTGTTAATTGAAAAGATGACTGCTTTGGCACAAAAGTCTAACAACAACAAAAAAAAAGATAACTTATTTGGGGACGGTTCAGAAGTATTTGTGTATCGGAACACGAACAACAAATAGCCTGCTAGCAGTACCATGTTAAACCAATAGATTGGCAACAGTGACAGATTTAACCCACTGAGCTATGGTTCTTTAGGTGGCAAGACTACTCGTTTTGAATATCTTCCATCCCTTTCCATGAACATAAAACACAATTAATTACTTGAGTGTAGTGATGGTTCTTGCATGTGATGTTAGGGAAGGAAAAGCTACAGTAGTGCAGGGTATTTGTACGAGCGGCTGCGAGTTCAGGGATAGGAGAAATTTTAAATAGTTGTCACCTGCGGCTCATGTGTTATTAACACGCTTACTTAAGAAACAATATACACAAGCACAGCTGAGCATGAGGATCCTTTACTTAAATGTGTGCTTTAAACATATGAATAATCTCTCTGCCCACAAAGCCAGTATTACAAGTGGCGATGAGCTTGTTATGACTGAAGAACCAAACGACAAAGAGACTATCAAAAAATGTGAATGGTAAGGTGGATGAGAACAAGACAACAATCATGGCACTAGGGACTACACCACCATTTATGCACACATCAGCTGTACCAGAGGAAGCAAAATGTTCAGATCTACATTGAAGCACTGGGGGTGGACCAGTCATGGACCAACAGGAGACCTGGGAATGGAGGGCCAAAACGTATTCAACAGACTACCCGTGGAAAAGAACCCAGATGAATCGCAAATCAATAACAAGGTATGGAAAAAAATAATGGAATGTGATTGCGGGTGGAAGCATTGAAAGGGAATTCAGTTACCCCTGCCCAAATGAGGCCTCCAGAGACAGGTTTCTTTATGGCCAAGAACTCAGCTAGAGGCGGTCAGGGACAGGGAAAGGGGGCAGACCTCACACCTGGCCCCCACGGCTCACATAGACAACCACTGTTGTATTGTCAATGAGGACCAACAACACACCACCCTGATCTGGGCAGAAAGGACCACAAGAACCCAATGGATGGCTTTCAACTCCCCCAGAGGAAGGCCCACAGACTACCAGGAAGACCAAAGTCCATGCATAGTTGTCTCCAGGAATGGCCCCCAGCGCCGACAGGTGCATCTGTGAATTAATATAGTAGATTTTATATAAATGAAACCCATTTGTACTAAGCAAAATGTATTCTGCGTTGCTCTGTTATGTACCATCCCATTAAAGGTGTTCCCTTAAGCAGATGCTTTACAAAAATCACCATCATGTTTCTACATAATATTCCAATTCAGATTTAAAGTCTGTGAAATGAAGTATGTTTGTCTTTAATTATGCCTATGGAGAATAAAACTATATTGGCAGTGCAGTAAATAACATAAGTGTTAAATTGCCTGACATTACAGCTAGAGGGCTTGTGTAACACAATAGGCCATTTAAATCCCCTTTCTCTCTACAATCGCTATGCACCGTGTCGTTTTTCTATATAAATGCTATCTCGTAGGCATTGTATTAATGCTAAATAGAACTGTAACCCACGTATAGATAATCAAACTACATATTGAATTAACATGCAATAGTACTGCATATTGCCAAATAAAACAGCAGGGTTTAAAATTGAGGGGAGCTAGGAGCCATTTAGCACCAGCTTCTAGCATAGTAGAGACCGGTTAGTTTGAAAACAACAACTACCAGGAGCTACCTTTGCCTCCTAGGGCCAACTGGTGCCTTCCAAACATCTAAATCTGACATTAACTAATTATTTGAGAATGTTAATAAAAATGAATTAGAACACATCTAATACACATTTAAACACAATGGTTCGTACAAAATGGAAAAAAAGGTTAAAGCAGTATCTCTGGTAGCTCCTGGATCCCCTGTGTTAGCTCCCACCTACTGGGTGACACATGACCCCCAGGAGCTGGTTTGAGCTCCTGTTCATTGAATCTCAATTTCGAACCCTGCACAGATAATACATACATCCTGTCCCCTGCATGTTATTTTGAAAGGACAAAGAGGGTTCAGAATAAAGTGGGAGGCCAATGACTTTTAAAGACACAAGTCAGCCATCTGTCAATACCAGGCCTCTTATCCATTATCAGGAAAAACCCATTAAGCTGGGTTTCGCCCACAGGGAACAAATACTCATCTTAGCAAAAATAATACACCCTATGCTCTCTGAAAAATATATTTTCATGGTTTCCTTTCATTTTATGGCTTAGAATTGGTCACATGCTGGAAGGCCTGTTTCTCACAGAACAAACGATCAAAGAAGAGAAGCTGCACTCAGCCTCTATTTTTCATGAACTCTGGCTCGGCCAGAACATATCAACTGTGCATGTCTAATGGACGGCTTGAATCCCAAGAGACATAAGCCAGGCCTGCTCAACTTAATGATTAGCTTAAACGGACCTCAATATAAAAGGGTATTTTCCAAATTGAACAAATAATGTAAATGACATGCTCACTTATACATTTGTAACGCTTACTTCATTCGAAAAGGTGAAGACACATCTGGATTTAGTGGCATATGCCACACAGTACAAGCATAAACATGATACATTAATACATTTCAATTAATAAATGTACATAATTCAATAACGGTCATCGTTCATGCTACTGGAACGTTTAATATAGCTACAGATAGATCGTTATTGTTTGGTTTTAAAAATCCATCTCTCAAACAGGATATCTTCCTAACAGCATATAAGGAAGAAAAATGTATTTGGTTCCAAATCAGACCAGAACCTCACTGTGTGACATGGCTAAATGTTTTGGACATATCCTAGTAGAGCAGTGTATCAAAGGGAGGGTAATCTACAGGGAACTAGTGAGAACATGTGTCCAATGAAAAATTGCAATGTCAAGTGACACTGCAGTGGAAAATGTAGCCTTTATATAAATCATGTGACGAATCCCTAGATGTGGTCACTTCACCCAAGGAGGGGAGGAGTGGACCCCTTTCCATGAGGCCGGAGAGGTGAGGCTGCTACCCAATAGTCCCCCTGGGGGTGGTCACAGCAGGAGGATCTTATGGGTAGAGACTCCCCCTCTGGAGACAAGGACGAACATCTAGGGAGAATGTGGTATTTCCCCCTCCCAAACACCCCTCCTAACCCTACACATATTGTACATCCCCTGTTACCACATCCAGTCACCCCATGTACATGTGTAACGCCAGTGATATAATAATGACTCACACAAAGAAGAGTCCAAGCTACACACGGGTATTACCAGTATGAGGAGGAGGTGCGGAGTCATGGAGATCATGAGAAGAACTAATAATGAGCCGTCTAGTCGTTACCAAACAGCAACTGAGGATCTCGAAATAAAAACCAAAAGGAGGACGGCAGAAGTGGTTGAATCCAGATGAGGGAAGCATCAGGTGCAAAGGATCTCCAGCGTGGGAGATCCAAATCCTGTCCGGGAGCCGGCGTTGGAGAAAAAGCACCCAGGCAGGGAGCCACAAGACCGCCTTGAGGGCTTCGCAGGAGCGAAGCCGTGTGAACTGCCCAGAAGAAGGGAAGCTGAGCAGCCCGAGAACAGTAGACGCTGGACGACCACAGACACTGACGACCGCCCAGTGAAGGAGAGAGGCAGAGTCCAGCCTCAGGAAGTCCCGACATGGTACTGGGTCCCAAAGCAAGGTAACCGGCAGTGTGGGGAAGGCCGAGGGGGCACGGGAACAGTCACTAGGCAGGCGGAGGCAGCTCACTCACGGCTTAGTAGCAAACTGAAGGGGCAGAAAGGTGCTAAGATAGTACGCAAAACATAACAGGGGTAGGGGAAACCCCAACAAGAAGAACAATCTCAGTCCCTAACAATTACACAAGTCATCTTCCTCCTGGCAGTACTTGGCAGGAGAGTGAACCAAGTGTGCCAAACTCAAGAAGTGGAGAAGCCTGGGTCTAGGGACCCTGTGAACGGTGTTGCTGACAATCCTATAGGTGGATCAAAGAGACCAGGGGATGGGATCCATTCCCTCTGGGCACAGTGGACTGTGAAATCCAAGACACCAGGAGAACAGTCATTATTCTGGTAACATTTGAGAAAAGGACCAAAGAGCCTGGGGAAGGAAGTCAATCCCGCAGGCTAGTGAAAAGCCAAGAGAGGGGAGTCATTCTCTTGGCTAAAAGGGAAACCGAACACAAAGTCTTCAACCAGGGGAAGAGAGTCATTCCCACTGGCATGTGTAGTGAACTTTTAGAAACATTGGAGTATAATTTTGAGGACATTTTAAAGTAGGAGAACGGAGACATTCTTCCTGGAGAAAACCATTGGAACTTCATAGTATTTTGGTGAACACATTTGGTCAGGGAAAGGAAGTCGTTCCCTCTGGTTAAGAACTTGCAACCAGAACTGTGCCGCCTCGTACAGGAGAAGGGAGTCAATGGACCTGAATGTTTCAGCTCCACCTTCTCAGGGAAATCTACCCTTCCTCACCTTCCCCCCCAGAAGCTCAATGTCTCCGGTGGCCTGGTTCTCTCTAGGCTTGACTATTGCAACAGACTCTTCCTCAATCTGCCTCTTTCCTCCCTACACCCCCTTCACCTAATCCAGAATAGGACAGCAAGACTTATCCCTGACTCAAGCCCAGGGACTGCGTCTCTCCTGCCCTAAAATCTCTCCACTTGCTCCCAGTGACCGCAAGAATCAAATTCAAGACCCTCTGCATCATCCACAAGGCCATCTGGGGCCGGAGACCTCTTTACATCCAGCTCTCCCTCCATAAATGCCCCCGACCAGAGTCCTCTGGCTCCAACTCTCTGCAGGTCAAACGTTTCTCCCCACCCATGCTAACTCTCTCTCCCACGACTGTTGACTGGTCCCTTCAGAGTCACACAGGGACCAGACTACCCCCCCCCAGCAGTCCACCCTGCATCCTTTTGCCAGCACTTGCCCATGGGATCCCTTTCCCAGACTAACCAACTTGGTCAACCCTGCCCACTGCACTCATCCTCCCTTCCCCCCTTTGTTTCCCCCTGGCACTGCTTCTTGGCCACCCAGCACTTCCCTCTGCCTTCCCGGGTAGGACGGGGGGCCCACGCTGGACTCTCCGTCTACCCCCCCCCATCCCCCTGCACTTACCATCTTCTCAAGCACTTCCACAGTAGGATTGTCACAAGGGCAATATAACAGTCTTTTGTTTTGCTGTTATTCACTTGTTCCCCCCCATCTTGTCTTGTGGTGCCTGGAAACACTTGTGCATAGGCACCATACAAATGTCCAATAAATAAATAAGTACATTCTCCTGGACCAAGAACATTGATGCAAACTCCTAGTTTAGAAGTGTCAGGGACAGAATTAGAGTTTTGACACATGGCGGTGGACTTTTTAAATTACAATGACATTCTGAAAGAGCCATTAGAACGTTAGTTGAGGCAGGGGACCCCCTCATAGAGATAAGGAAAGTTAGGTTTTCATTTTATTTTCTTGGTGAATGAAAGTCTATAGCAACCACTATGCCACCTGTGTGTAGGTCTACTCCTTCTGCGCCCTTACAGCCCAAACACATCAGAAGTGGGGAGAGCCCTGGGATTTTAAGAAATCTGCAGACTGGGGAATCCTGCACAAGGTAAGGGCTGAAGTGGGATCATATCTTTGAGATGGTAGGAGGACCCCTCAGAAGGCCTTGACCAGAGGAAACCGGATTCAGAACTTTTCCTAAATCGAATCAAAGTCTCTGAGGATGTTGAATGCTAAAAGCAAAAGCCGGGTGAGGTGCCATACCGGCACTGTGCCTTAAAAGACAAACACAAACGTGAGTATAAAAACACCAGGGCCTTTCATTATATGTGCTCAGGAATTATTTCCCAGCTAGGTCATTGAATGGGTTGAGCTGTAAGGGAAGGGATTGGGGAAGTGATTTAAAAAAGAATGCTTTCGCATTTCTGGCGCAAAATGCAGGTTGTGATTCGGACAGTAATCTGGTACATCCAACCTTGTATTTTCCCAAGTGTATTATAAAATGAACTCTGAACATGTGTAAAACAATCTCTATGAGGATTATTTAACGTTTGACCTGAGGAGGTAACAGTTACATAAAAAGAGAAATTAGGAGTACAGCCAAACCATTCTAGTGGCATACGAGGGAGATAAACCTGTCCAATTCGATCTCCCAGATATGATGCCCATTTAAATGAAGCCTTTTATGTTTATTATAATGTCATGTAGAAAATTAAGGACCCTGTATTAAGAAGGACTCCAAATGCCCAGTAGGGATGGGAAGAGAGGGGTTGGTTCCTATCCCTGCAGAGAATATTTTCATGTTTGCATGATATTTAATTGAAACAATAATTGGTGCTCTCCAAAATGAAAGCAAAATTCCATAAACCCAACCCTATATATTCCTACTGTAGCCCACCAGAGTTTGCATTTGATGTACATACTTACACTAGAAAACAACAGAAACATACAGAAATATTTAATTACCCTACGAATGAGAATTTTTAAATGAATTCAAAGCATATAATGTAGATTTTCTATAATGCAGATACTGGTCCATGGCGTGAGAGAAACTCCAGCTAAATATTAATTTGACATTTTTCTCTGAAGCCAACACTTTTTTCCATCGATGTTGGAGGAATTCAAAAGTATATTAAATTAACCATTGTTTATGAAAATATTTGGGAGATAAGGAAGCCGACAAGAGGCAAAAGGTTCACGTATTTTGTCTATTGTAGGCTAGACTATACATAGATTTTAGTTATATGAATGAAAGAGGAGAGGTGGAAAGGGAGGGTGGAGAGGTAACTCCTTGAGGAGATTTGCAGGATTCAGCCACCAATACAGAGCAGTGTGAACATGTCCTCCATTCCCTGCCCCCATTATAATGTTCTCACTCTTACCCCTTCAACACACAGTATATGGCACATGTAAAGGCACCTTACCCTAGGACTGACTCTGCTCTTTGTTACTACCTACTTTATAAGTAATTTCTTTTCTGAAATGTCAACCTATTCTTCATCAATACAAATTGTAAATAAAACAAATCTGTTATTAGGGTGTTTACTGAAAGCAAAATGAGCATCGGGAAGCAATGGAGTGCTTCACAATCATAGGGGGAAGAACATGCTGAAGGTATTATCGTTAGGGTATTTATTTGTTGGCATGGGCTTGACGAAGTTAATCGAGGTTGGGGATCAATGCCAATGGGGATGCCAGAGGAAAGGGCAAAGTTGAATGGCGTGAAAAGTACATCAGTAGACATCAGAGCCTGAATCCACAAGCACCTCAAGGCAGAGGCCTTCTTCAGAAGATATAACTGCAAAACCTTCTGTATGATGTGGAAGGCCCTAGATTTTGTGAAAAAGATGCAGCCCAAACTGGTCAGAAACTGGGTTCCAATGAAGCGCAGATCCTGGGATGGCATAGGATAAGACTTCTAAACATTGTGAAGGAAGGAGTCTGAAGAAAGGAAGCTGGAGACGCTGGCCACTGCTACAATCACCCCTTCCCTGGATAAGCCCTGGATTAGCAGGTCGTCCAAGTAGGGATATACAATCAACCCCTCCTCAATAAGCCTCCCCAACAAGGGAGCCAGTATCTTCATGAACACCCTAAGGGCTGATCAAAGGTTGAAGGGGAGAACCTCAGAAGTGTTGGGTGGATTATCATATTGGGACGTGAAGATAGGCATCCCTGAGATCCAGGGAAGCAAGAGAATCTCTGGTTGACACCCAATGATGATTCGCTACATAGTCTCTATCGTGAATGTTATTTTGGGCATTAACTTGGTTAGCTCCTTGGGGTCCAACACCAGTCTGTATAAACTAAAGCCTTGGGGAGCAGAAACATCCTGGAGTAGCATCCAAAACCTCTGTAGAGCAGCAAAACCACACGGAATGCCCTCTTGTTCTGCAGATTCAGAATTTCCTTCATACAAGCAGTCTTCTGCAGGTCCAGTGTCCCTGTGTCACGAGGAAAGGAGAAAAAAAGACCTGTGACAGGGCTGCTCCAAATATCCTTCAACTAAAGGATTCTTATGCCCAGTGCAGAAAATGGAATGGAGCATCACCAGTCAGGAGTGAGATGTCTTAGGAGGAAAGGACTTCCCAATTCAATCTGTTGGAGTATGCAGTCTCTCGCTGACCAAGGCCTTCCACGGCCCACCATAGGTTGTGTTCTTGAGAGGCCCACGAAAAACTACCTACGGTTTCTAGCAAAAGACTTCTGCTTACATGTTGGGGTGCCAGTATGTTTCTCCTCTTTGTGGGTCTGATTAACTTTCTTCTCTAGCTCTTCCCCAAACAGTCTGGAGCCCTGAAAGGGAAGCCGGGCGGACACAGTCGGCTGAGAAGACTCAGTATGCCAGTCCTGGATGTGGATATGCTGCTTGGCAGCAACTGATTTCCCTACGATGACAGCAGGTGTGCAGAGCACATCAAAGGATAAGTCTGAAAGGAATTCTGCTAGGTGATGCACGGTGCCGAGTAACCGAGAACATTCAGCCCCTTCCTCAATTAAGGTGTAAAGCTTGTAAAAGTCATTGAAAAACGAGTGGGCTGTGTAGGATGCATGAATACCAGTATAATTCTTGTGCAAAGCACTGTCGACCTTGTAATCTTTGGGGTCACAGGCCACAGCCTCCTCAGGTGACAGAGGGGTGACACAAGTTGCACATAAGGTAGCATACCGTCAGTGTAGAAGGTACGGCTTGATCACTGAAATCTAGGCACTGAGATGTTATCAGGTTTCTTCTTCTGGAATTTATTTTTGATATCTGGAATAAGCGGGAAGTCCTTCTTGAAGGTTTTCAGGAATTTCCCGACCGTAGGCTTAGCATTAGGATCATGCAACTAATCCCCGAAAACTACAAGTCAACCGAAACATTATCCAAGAGATTGCTAAGACCCTCAATGGCCAGACATTTGCCTCCCAGATATCCCTTCGCTTCATCACCAGAAGACAGCGCATAAGAGAGAGTATATCAAGGAAGATGAGAATGGGGAGGAAGGTGTATCTATGCCTCTGTAAGCCCTGGGCCTACCGCTTAAACGGGTAGCCCTCTGTTCCTCCTAAAAGGTTTTCCTAATCGGGGCATTGAGCCTTTGAAGGGAGAGGCTTTTTGTTTCTTCTTTTTGAATGAGCTATGAAGAGATGGACAGCTGGAGGGATCAGAAGAAGACCCATCACTGTGCTTTTCAGAGCACTTGAAGCCCCATACTGGCAGCAAACAAAAACACCATGGAACAAATGTAGCCCTTTATGGAGATAGGAGCGCCTCATTGAGCACTTGAAGAGGCCTCCCACATAACATTATAAGCACTCGTACACAGAACATGATCCAAAGCCAGACCACAAAGACTTGCATCCTTGATCATATACTGGAGAAAGAACCCTCAGGAGGTGCTGAACCCACTCCATCACCAAACACTCATCTGACATCGAGTTTTCTATCCTCCTCTGCTGCCTACAGCCAGGACTCTCCCACAGCCAGGCATACAACAAGAACCCTGCAGGATCCCAGACACGGTCCATCGTGTGTTATAGGTTCCAGACTACTCACCTAGTTTCGTAGTGTCAGTCCAGCTCCACTGCAGGACATGATCAGCAGTGGCAGTGGAAACGGTGGTCCCTCATGTGAAATAAAAGGAGAGGAAAGCAAGACCAACAGGCCTACTCCATGACAACAAATAGGGACATGAAGGGTAAGACAAGCCAATTATACCCTGCCGAAGGTCTGGGGTGGGGGAGATAGAAGGTAAATGGAGAAAGGGATAGTTATTTTTTAAAAGGGGGGTTGAATTAGAGCCTCGGCGAATTAGGGATTGGGACGAGAAAGAGAAGGCATGATGATAATGTTCAATGCAAAAGAGAATTTTCTGTAGGAACGCTGAGAAAGTGAAGCCATGATGATAATGTTCGATGCAAAAGAGAATTTTCTGTAGGAACGCTTCTGCAAATATGATTTTGGACAGATATTGAGAATCTTTATTGCGTGGCAAAGACACCGAGCCCAAGGCTAATTTACAAACACCTTGTCATGCTTGCGACGCCCAACAAAGAAGAGTTCCACATCATGCCTTGATTTCGAGCTCTGTGCTTAGATAGTACATATCCTTTCTGTAAAGAATCCGCGCATTTAGCAGAGCAAGAATCATGACTTCACCAGAGCATGCGAATGCCAAGGGTGGCATTCAATTCCTGATAAATCATTCCTTTCAGCTCTCTGGACACAGCTGAAGCAAAGAATGCAGGGCCGGCTGTATCTAAGCAACCCATGATGTAATGCGAGTCACTTCCAAGCCCCTTATTCCCTCCCCCAAGGCTCCACATCCCAGTAATGAAGCCACTGGCACAGCTGGAAAAGTGGATCTCCAGAAGGTCACAAAAATGAGCTCATTTCACTGAAGATATGTACAAGGTTTAAACAGAAACAACTCAATTTAACGTTCGGCGAATGTGTACTGCCTCCACCCAGGTAATTAGGGGATAACTTGGTATACATTTATCGTGCTTTTTTGCTGTCTTACAAAGTCTGGGAAGATGCTGTGAAGAGAGAATTTTCGGGGAATTTCTTTTTTGTCTATAGCATGCTGTACTTTCCTGCGTGACGTCTTAGTAGACATTTGTGACAGTCCCAATCAACTGCTATGCCATCACTGTGCGGAGGATACAGCAATTTCTCTGGCAGTTATGATTTTCCCTTTTGTGAACGCTGTGAGGTGAGGAGAACTTGAAGCCTCATTAGAAGTATAGTTGTATTTCCTGTGGCAATAAAGCCAAGCGTGCTGTGTCATTTGTTTACCGTTTCTGCCACACGCAACTACTGTAAATGCACCCTATTATCAGTGGCAGAATGGCAGTGTTGCGCCACTTTCATGGAGCCCAGGGGTCTCCATTAAGGATTTACCACCGACAGTAATTTCATCTGTGATAAATCCTCTATATGATGGTGATAAAGTGGAGGAAAAACTTCCAGGACGTTCTGGAAGTATTTGCTCCAAATTAGCCAAAACCCGGAATTTGGAGGTGTAGGAAGTTCCTTTTAAAGGGAAGTTAATCGAATTACCACGACGTAACCATTATTTTTTTCAAACACCTCTGACTCGTAAGGAGGCCCTTCATATTTTTTATGTTGTACAAAGTCCCTCATGCCACCACTGAATAACCCGTGCAGTAGAGGAGGGAGCCCATATACCAAATAATATTATAGAAGGGTAGGTTTGAACTACAGGGTTCCGAGAAACATCGGACAACTGGAGCTTCACTCTCATTGTCGATCAGATGTTACAAGAACCCCTCAGTGGAATATATCCCTGTAGTTGATAGCTACCTATATATAATTACATCTATCATGCTCTGGAAAGTATCTTTGCAGTGCAGCGATTCAGTTGTACCGCTTTGAGGCATTTGGGCCCCCTGAGAGTGCTCCAAATTGCTGAGGCTCGCACATAATGGTGGGCTTGAGACTGGAGAACTATTGGAAGATCAGATTCTACTCATGTATTACACTCCATCTTCACACCAAAGAGAAAAGAAAACGAGCATTGGCAAAGCCAACAGTTTGGGCTTTTGTGTAGAATGGGATATGGATTTGCCATGCAATGCCACAATGGTACCACCTGGCCATAAAATGGTAGCAGTTAAAAAAAATAGCACGAGTATCTGTACATATGATAACAGTGCCTAGGAAATGCCTTTCTGACACCTACACAAGGCAAAATAGATGGCTTTCCAAAATGTGTTTTTAACAGGACTTCAGTGCAAGGGGACTCATACTGCTTAAACGTCAAGTGGCTGCAGGCATACTGGATTGAGGCATGTTTATTGTACCAGTGACGCATTTAAAACTGCAATTAAGCCATTTGACTGCGTAGATAGAAACTGGCAGGCCAAAGACTGAGGTTACTGCTTGATAGAGCTAGCTCAAAGAGATCCTAGGAGGATGTGGTTTGGGTCGGCAGGGGTCAGTAGTGGGTGGGAATTGCCATGGGGATTAGCATGGCTATGGGCAGTCAATAAGTGGGTACATAACCAAACACCACCCACAAGCTGTGTGTCCCATATCAGATCCCATCTACATCCGAGCTGTAGTCCAATGCAATAATGTTGTCTTATATGTGGGACTAATCAGCAAAACTAAAAACATATTAAAGGCTTGGTGCCATTTACAAGCTTGAGAAAAATGAAAATCTCTCATTCATGACTTCTGCACCCCTAATTGCCCATAAATTATGAATGGCCTGTCCTTTTGCCCTTCGTCCTGCTTTCTTCAACTTTACTTAATATAGGTCTTTATTGGACTGAAGATCCTTCTTGTTGAAGATCATTCATAGGTTTAAGCGTGCAGGGTATGCCTGCAATACAATATTTCCACTATGAGAGCTGCAAGGTTTCGGGAGAGGGGAAGTGATGCTCCGGCACCAGAAGCAAGGCTGGGGTAGCCCGCACATGCTTCTAATTCGGTGGCGCAGCAGCGGGATGACCCAACTGCACTGGAAATATCTGAGCCGCCTGGTCCAGCACACTAGGTAGAGTGCAAAAGGAAGGCGCTGGGACAAACAAAAACACTCCCAAATGTTCTGTGCCTGGGGTAGTGCAGAAAGAAAAGGGGGAATAAAATAAATAACCTTCAATCTAGTGCGGGCTATTAAATAAGAGTGAGGATTCATACTCCTGCATTGAGCCAGTAAATCCTTCTTCTCAAGTTAATGTATCTGGTAAACTACATTGCAGGAGCACAGAGGGTTGAAGAGTAGCAAAGGGGCGGCTTGCTCCCAACACCCAAACACATTATCTCTACGCTCCGATTCTCCTTCACATGCTTCCATCCTCTGACTGCACCCACACTGAAAGGAGGCGTTATTACCACGTTCCCACCACAGGGTTAAGTGAAAATTATTCCACAGCGCCTAAGGGACTCCTCTGTCCCAGCTACTATCCAAAATCGCAGTCCTACGAGCGGCATCCGTCACATGGGGAGGCCCAATCCCCCAGGGATTGGACAAATCATTATTTAGATAAGGAAATAAGATACACCTTTGGGGAAGAATATCCAAGAACAGGTATTCGATACAAAGGGTCTGAATTTGCACAAGCCCATATAGTTTCTTTTTTGCCCATTAAAGTTAAAGGCCCAACACAATTCAGCATTAGACGACCACTAAACTACTGTTAGTACATGTATAGGCGTTTTAGATCAGTTGACACAAATGATTGCGCTAGCCAAAGAATCTGTCACAAAAAAATACATTTAGACATGACCATGGGCGTAAGAAGAGGCACACTTGCCTGCTCAGAAATGCAAACACTTGTGTGTCTATTTTAAAAAAAAAAAAAAAAAAAAATGAAAACAGCAAAGCACTTCTAGTATGAGATCCAAAAGTGATCGACCTAGCTGAGAAGGAATTGTGTCCTACTGCTCAATCAAGCGAATGTACAAAGTGCTTAACACCAAAGCTTTTCTTGTGGCACTTTCCATTGCTTTAATGCAGGGACGTCATTTCACCAAAATGCCAGGGGTAGCGGAAGTGACATCACAGTGCCACACCCCCAAGAGTGACATCACAGGAAGTGATGTCATTTGACCACACCCCCAAAGGAAGTGATGCCATTTGACCACACCCCCACAGGAAGTGATGTCATTTGACCACACCCCCACCATGACATCACAGGAAGTGGCCTAATAAAGCATTATCGCTCAGTGCATTAAGAAAAAAATTGTTACGATATCAGTGTATTGTGACATTTCATATAAGAATGGATCATCATATGTATCAGTGTCAAGGTCCATGTTGCCACGTGAAGTGTATGAACCCCAATCCCCTCTTTATGTGGATCTGCCCTGCCGCCGCGGTCAGCACATATTTGCACGTTAGTAAAATGAATTTGGTGCTGCGGCTGCCGTGCTGCGGCTGCCGTCAGCACCAAATTCGTTTTACTACATTGCAAATATGTGCCGGCGGCAGCTTGCAAGCCGCCGCCGGCACAGATTTCCACGTCAGTAAAATGAATTGATGCTGCCTGCCGCGGTCAGCGACGACATTCGGTCTAGTGTGCCTGCGGACTCTTCTAGCTGGACTGCCCCTCTCCTCGGTGAGAGCTCTGCTTGGGAACAGCCCGGTGAGTTTTCTGTGGCAGCCGGGCCTCCGGCAATACAGACTTTGCCGGAACGGAGCTCCTTCCCAGCCCTTTCCTGCACTGGGCCAAGCAAAACACTTACTTATTTCCTTGAACCGATATGCATGAACGTTATATTTTCATTTGCTTTCATACCTGGTTGACACTATAATAAGAAATCTTCATACAAAATAAGGTTTGGAAAAAAAAAGTCATGGTTCAGAAGGTCCACAGAACAAGAAAAGGCCACAGTCGAACCCACAAAGATTAGAACGGGCAGTAGTGCGCGGGTGATGCACACAGTGGAGGAACTTTGCTGAAAATGTTGCGGTGGAGATGACATCTGAAGAAAAGGTGCCCCAGCCAAATGAATGGAGACAACATGGTGTGCCCTGAAAGTTGGGGGCGGGGGACAAACAACCCTGTCCCTCCCCCTAAAATTACGCCCATGGGAAGATCGCAGCAGCCGTCTATCAACCTGTTGAGCTACCTTCCCAGCTATGGCCACGTCTCTCAACATTTAAGCATTCAACATCAGTCGTGGCGTGCCCCTGGATATTATCCATCAACAGTGCCTTACCGACCGGCAGTGTTTATAGCCCAACATGGGGGCTTATTTCCCGTTTACCAAAACGCACAACTGAGTGGACCCTGGGTGTGGGGAGAGGGCACTGCCCCCGCCACTTACCCCAAAAAGGCAATGTACTTGGGGTCTGCGGCCAGACTGGCATCGATGGTCACTGACAGGAACCTGGGGTCGACTCGGTGGATCTCCTCCAGCGCTACCTTCAACTCCACAACGTGCCTCGCTGAGGAATCTCAAGCGGCAGCGCGCACAGTCAGGACCAGCAGGGGCATCACCCACGGCCACGAGGAGAAGGCGCCCCTCATCTCTGGGGCACCGCACAGCCGCTGCTCATACCCCGCCGAGAAGAGACCCGTTTGCTGAGCAGAGGCGGGGTTCCCTCTGAGGAGAGAGACTCCGTCCGCTGCCTTCCAGTCAGGGCGCCGTGTGGAGGATGCGCACCGGCGGAGACTCCACACTAAGGCGCCGCTTCCTCACTCAAAGCGAAACCAACACAGGAACCTGGCGGCGCTACGCACATGGCGGAGGGGTTCGGGGGGGCTCCGCCCAGGTGCAGGGGGGAGAGCTGTGTGGGGAGGAAGTGCTTCCATAGTCACACGGCGTGCACTCCCCGTGAACCTGACCGCTTACTCTGAATGCCGCGCACATTGGTGTCAATGTGAGCAACGGAGACCGGTAGGTGCAAGCCTACACCGTTTCAGGTGTCAACAAAAGAAAAAAATATAAAAGCGATGTTCCCGTGCGACTTTTTTTTCGTTTGGACCTGGACGAACCCTACCTCGCAACAGCATGCTGGGACTTGGAGTTCAATGCGAACAACGAGAAAACACTACAGGCGCCGGAATGCAAAGTGAAAAGGCACGGCACCGCTCGACTCACTGACTCACCCGAGTTGGTTACCTCGAGGCTCGAAGTCACTGGCCTCCTTCAGTGGGGTTGGATCGACCCGATTCGACCGACGTGGATGCTTGCTCTGTCTGGACACAACAGCAGCAAGACTCGGAGAAGGAAGCACCACACGTATATCGCACGTGGAATAATCAAAATGGAGGCTGGCCAACACAAGCGTCGCAGCACGTTGTGGCCACGCCCCCTCCTCCTCTGATTGGTCAACGGCCAGAGGTCGCAAGAGATTGACAGGGGTCGCTGGCCAATCACCAGCGGTCACTCTTGCGACCTCTGGCGACCCCCAAATGACGTCCCTGCTTTAATGCTCATCGTGAGAGGCACTTTCATGTTCCCTTTCAAGCAGGGGCTCCCAAAATATCTTCCTTCCTCAGAAGGGAAGGCCAGTGGTGATAATGGCACCAGACAAACCAAGGACATTTCTGAGACCCAGCAGGTAAGAGTGCTTCTCTTCTTTTCAGTCAGCCACTTGCTGCTTCACAATGCTCATTCGCTCAGTTAGCCTGATTCATGTAATTATTTGCGTGAAAAATGCAGATTTGCGCGACTTTCTGCCCGAAAATCCCTATACTTAAAACAGGGATTTTCGGGCAGAAAGGCACGCAAATCTGCGTTTTTCACGCAAATAATTCCATGAATCAGGCTGAGTGATGTTTTGTCTCATGTGCACACGTTTCTGTAGAATAATATGCTTAGACCAGTGGTCAAAATGTGCCTTCGCCACTAGCAAATGGCTAGTAATTACCGACTCTTGAAGAGTAAGAAATGTGTGCTCTGTGCATGTGACAAATTGAGATGGGGTGACTTTTTATGAATGGCTTGTAGCTTGCAACTTGACATTTTTACCTCTGGACTAGACAACCGGTTACTCTTGGCATAAAACAAGAATATGCTAGCAGCATTTAAATCTCATAATTTTCATATTGCCAAAAGACTTTTGTAAAAAATAAATAAAAAACACTAATTCCATTATTTTCCCAACATAATCCATTGCATTTTTCGGCATCGTTACGGATTATCTTCAATGTTTTTTTCTATAAACCCAGATTACACAAGATGCAGGCTTTGATACCTTTCATTGGGCAAACTGAAATAATGCAGAGATGGAACAAAGCAATGCCTTTCGAAGTCTCAGAATGGTGCAGCGTGAAATAATTCATGAAGAGAAATTTACAGCACTGTTTGTTCTCAAAATGACAAAAAGGCATTTCACTCTTCATTGGCAGAAGGAACAGTATTGCCTGGAATGTGCGTCTGCAAACTGCTGTCTTATCTAAAAGACTATACAACTCCCGGAAGCAGAGAACACACAACTGTTTGGAAACGGCACACATTTCTACATGAAAGTTTCAATTCACACAAAAAAGGAAAAGCAAATCCTGATGAGCTGACCTCCTCCAAGAAGCTCCCCTAATTGCATACAATCAAGAATCATAGCACAGTATCTGACCAGAAGTACATTTACACTAGATCAAGAATAAGGAAGACCGCAACGTACCCCAGCAACAGAAGGAAATTAAAAACCTGCCAACACATATGCCCCTGATCTGTCATAACCACCCCAAAGAATCAAACAATACAGATACAAGGGACATAGAATTAGGAAAGGATGAACCTACATAGTTACACCATCTCGAACAACAACAAAAACAAACACCATTGGATCGACAATTCACACAGCATGGGCACTCATTGCAGGATCCATCAGTGATGTTTTTTTAAAATGTTTTTCTATTGATTTTAGAAGAACAATAAGCACAAAAAGACCAGAGGGTGGTAAACCCCATATCTTGCTCCTAAACAGAAAATCTGAGCTCAATTCTTATTCCTCCCTCCCATTTTATCTTCCCCCCCCAAACTTTCCCATGATATCTCATACAAATAGAGTTTCCAGCCCACCATAACAACATCAAGGTAGAGAGGTCCCACAAACATAAGCATGACAAAAGTGCGCAGCCAACATCTACGATTGCTTCGGCGGGGACCGAGCAGGACCACATTAAACGGCTGCACCTTCAACATGCCTTCCTAAATCTGGTGCAAAAAAAGCTGCCATTCCCCCTCTATTCCTGTACTTGCCCCGCATATTGCTGGTTTGATTTTTTCCATACAGTAAATATCCATTGCTGTGTTTGACCATTCCTTTAGGCTCAGAAGTTCCCTTCTCTTCCAATGCCTTGCCAGGCACGCACTTGCGGCTAGCAACAAAAAGTGAGGCAAGTGAGGCAGGGCGTGCCATTGTCCGTCTTGAATGTCCAAACCAAACAGTATCAGCAATGGGTTCCAATGCCCATTCCCTCCCCTCCACCTCTTTGATCCATCCCAGGATCTCAGCCCAGTACATTTGAACCTTGGGGCAGCTCCACCACATGTGCCAATAGTGTGCCCTATCTCCACATCCATGCCAGCACAGGGGAATTCACTGATGGGAAAATCTTTGCGAGCAGCAGTGGCTCATATTGCCATCTATGTAGCAACTTCAGTCAGTGCAGTTTGCACTGGCAGGCTATCAATGTCTTAAATGCCCTCCGACTCATTTACCAGAGATGGCGATTCAACTCCAAACCCAGGTCCCTTTCCCACTTGTGCCAGAGTCCCTCCATCGTGTCCCCATGGTCTCCAACAGTACCCTATAAAGTATTGAGATGAGGCCCTGCATAGCTGTATGTTTGTCAAGCACCTTTTCTACCGGTGTGAGGTCCCTTTGGATCAAGTCCCTCCATTTCTCTGCCATGAAGATCCCTTTCAGCCTGAGATAGAGCAGCACGGGCAGCCCTCCAATGCCCAAGCCGGTCTCCAGTTCCTGGATCCCTATGAATTACCCTTGAACCCACAGTTGACCAACTCTAGCTAGCCCCGCCTCGAACCATCTCCGATATCTCTCCGGCTCAGGTATCCCCTCCTGCACCGGCGGGGCCCAGATGTGGTTCATCGGTGAAGGCCACATGGTGACTCCCTGCATTTCATCGCCCTTTCTCAACATCCATTCCCTTGGAACCCAGAGCCACTCCCCCACCGTTGACGGGCGCAGATGTGGTTTTCAAGGTAGACCCATTGTTTGTCAGTCCTCCCGCAAGTGTGGTACCATTGCTCTGAACTGGGCGGCTGTATAATACAGAATTAGGTCTGGCAGCCCCACCCCTCCTCGATCCTTGGGCAATATCAGGGTATTATATCCCCACCCAATGCTTCTGGTTTTGCCATAGGAACCGTACCATCCAGGCTTTGGCCTCACGCAGAAGGCCCTTCAGAGCCTGTAGGGGTAACATCTGGAAGGCATTCCCCTTGTTAACTTTGAACCCGGAGAAACCCCTGTACTCCTCTATGATGTCCAGGGCTGCTGGAATTGAACTGTGGGTTCACAAGATGCAGTAGGACATCATCTGCGTAGAGCCCCACCTTGAATTCCCTCTCCCCTACCTTGATGACTTCTTCCTGGGGCGCCCACCGAAGACTCTCCACGAGCGGTTCCGCAAATAAGAGTGGCGAAAGGGGGCATCCTTGTCTTGTTCCCCTCCTCAGGTTAATGCTCCGTGAGAGTCTCCCATTGGCCACCATGATGAGTATAGTGCCCGAATACCCTTCAAGATCCGCTCACCAAACCCAAATCTATGCAAGGCTCCATAGAGAAAACCCCAATCTACCCAGTCAAATGCCTTCTCGGGGTCAAGGGCAACCAAGACCGGGTTACCTTCTCTCCTAGCCGTTGCCTCCATTAAGTGCAGCATTTTACGCAGCGTATCGGCCCCCTGTCTGCCCCGGATAAAGCCAACCTGGTGCACTAACATTGGCTTTACCCCCTCCATTCTGGTGGCAAGGACCATGGTGAAGATCTTGGCATCCATGTTTAGGAGGGATATGGGGCGATATGATTTACAGCTCTTGGGGTCTCGCCTTGCTTTCGGAATGACAGATATTAAAGCACTACAGAAGGACAGAGGCGCCTTTTCTGTGGCCAGGATGTAAATCAACAGCTTTACCATATGCTGGACCAGGCTGCACGAAAATAATGTATAAAACCCTGCCATGTACCCATCATCCCCGGGGGCCTTCCCACCCTTCAGCCCTCAAATCGTCATCAATACCTCCTCCTGAGTGATCTGCCTCTCTAGGTCTTCCCTCTAATTCTCGTTCAAGACCATCAAGGGCGCCCCCCCCTCTGGTATCGCTGCAGATCACCCTCGTCAACCACGCCCTCTTTCCAGTATAATTGTTCATAGAACAAGGCAAATTCCTGGAGCACTTCCCCAGTGGTGGAGTGTAGCAACCCTTCCCCAACCATGGATCTGCTTGCTGCCCCTACAGTCTCAATGCCAGCAGGGCATCTGCTTTATCCCCCTTCTCATAGTACTGTTGGCGGAGGACCTGTAAATTGGACACCACCTTCCCCATCTCCAATTCCTTCAACTCCTGCCGTTTCTCCCTCGCTAGGCGCCAGTTGTCGCCGTCCCTCTTCCCTCCACCCAACGCCTCAACCTCCAACCCGCAAATGTCGCTCCTCAGCCTCTCCACCAGTAAGGTCCTAGCTCTTTTTTTGACCGCACGCTCCCTTATCAGGAGGCCTCTCCATGTAGCCTTTGCGGCTTTCCACACCGTTCTGATGTCCACCTCACCATTGTCATTGAAGCTAAAAAAACTCCTCCATTGCTGTCCTCATCTCCCCAGCGAACAACACGTCCTCAAGGAGCATGTCATTGCAGCGCCATATGGAGTCCCTCGTTTTGAGGTCCACCATCGAAAATTCCACCTCTACCATATCATGGTCTGACCAACTAATGGAGATAAATCCGCTACCCGAAACCCTCCTCAAGTATTGTTGCTGTACAAACCAAATAGCCAATCCACGTCTTGGAGCCATGGACTGCGGAGAAAAAGGTATATCCCCCTTGTCAGAAGGGTGGCATTCCCTCCACACATCTGCCAGACCATGCTCCATCATGTAACTAATAAAGCCTCTCCCTTCCTGTGCTCCCCCGCCTGTCAGCTGGCTGTCCCCCCCCCCCACTGTGGTCCACTTGGCGGCCGGCCCAAATATTGAAGTCCCCCCAACCCCCAACACTAGTAGATCCACCATCCGTCTGAATATCTCCCCCATCACTTCCAGCAGAAACTGGCACTGTCCTACATTCGGGCAGTTGACCATGGCCAGGGTCACCTGTATTCCTTCGAGTACCAGAGACTATCAGGGCTCTACCATCCGCTTTCCGCCACACCTGTGGTTCCCCTAAGCGAATTCTCCAGTTGAGGAGGATGCCCACTCCATCCTTCTTAGTAGGCCCCAATGCCCAGAATACCTCCCCGTTCTGAGCCCCCGGAATGCGCCTTTCTTCCCCCCCCTACCCAGCCCCGTCTCCTGTACCAGCAGCACATCCATCCCCCTATCACAGAACTCCCTACCCATCAAGGATCGCTTGGTGGGGGAGTTTAGGCCCTTTAAATTTAAGGTCCCCATCTTGAATGCGTCAACCCAGCCCCCTCCAGCAGTGCACACCATGTCTAACTCAACCCCTTCCCAGACCCCTCTTTGGCGTAATAGGCGAAGAAACTTAACTACAACCTCAACTTGTCTCCAACAACCCTGAACCCCCACCCTCACCAACCCGGCCTTTTGTGCCCCTCCCAAAACCTCAACTTCTCACCGGAGATGCCCACCATTCGATGGGCCACCAAGGTTAACCTGTGCCTCCTCTGCCGCCTCCCTTACCCCCTCTGTTTCCCCTACTTAACTTAATACCTAAACCCTAATTGGTGGAGGTGTGTTGAGCTTCTTGTACTTCCTGCCACCCCGCATCTTCATCTTCGCGTGAAAGCCGTTCGACCAACCCACTTCGGCTGGGGACACTCCGTCCCACTCAACTGTCTCAGTCGCATCAGCATCCTCCTTCAGCACATGTAACACCTGTTGTGCTTCCTGCCCACTGGTAACTCTGTAGTCAATTTCTCCTCTTTCGAACACCAAAGCAAACGAGAATGACCGGCGGTATCTAGTTCCCTACCCTTTGAGCCATTGAGTGAGGGGGCGATGGTCTCGATGTCGGGACAGGGTTGGACCAGACCGGTCCTGGAAGACCTTCACATCGTCTCCTTCGAACTGTACAATGCCCAAGCGCTTCGCCTTCTCCAGGACCTCCATCTTTTCCCTATCTCTGAGGAATCGAACCACTATTGACCTCGTGCCTTTCCCCCTCCTAAACCATCTCTGTGCGCTCTCTCTAGCTGTACCTCCCACCATGCGTGAGGAAGAGGGTGTTAATGAGGCCTTGTACCTTCCTGCCCACGTCAGCGGGGGCTTCCCCCTTTTGTTCTCAAATTCCCAGGATGTGTATGTTGTTCCTGCGTCCCCCATTTTCGAAGTCGTCCAGTTTCAACAGGGTTTCTTCGTTCCTAGTCTCAAAGTCTGTGAATCGCACTTCATATTTAATATCCTGTTGGTCAACCTGTAGGTGGTTATTCTCCATACCCTCCATTTTGTCCTCAAGCTCGTCAACCCTAACCCTCAGGTCACATATTGATGCCTGTATGTCGTCCAGAATGGCCTTCATTTCTTGAAAGATCTGCTTCAGGTCGTCTCTAATGATGGAAGGGGTGGCCCCTCCGTCCAACATGGCTTCCTTTCACGCTCTGCGCTCCCACGTGATCCATCGCCGGTGTTCTCCTGTAGCGCTGCATGGACTGGAGCCCAGAAGCCTCTTGCTTCTCTGGGTTGACCACTTCCTGTGTCACACGCCTTCCATTCACTGTGCTCAGTCCCCTTCTATGCGTTGTCATGTGGGGAGCCTAAGGGCTCCTCCTCAGGCACCCCACTGCTGGCACAACGCCGCCCGCCAACTTTGTTCTTTTCTGATCTGCCACAAAACTGTGCTCACACCACGGGGTGTTGAAGAGTCCTAGAAGGGGGCTACCACTCGCTGCCCAATACAGGGTGCTCACCGGTGTCTCAAATGGTCTCCTGGCCCCAGACCTGTGTGGCTCTCAGGGGGCGTTAGGTCAAGCTCTTCAGACACAAAGCCCCGCGACCAGGTCAGCCCCCAGTCTGGTGTCTTTATCTTGGTGCGCTTTACAATTGATCCGTGGACGTGTGGCGCCGGCCCCCAGGCAAGGCCCCTCCTGCAAGCTCCACAATGTTAACCCTGGCCCCTACCAGCAGCCAGCCAAAACCGCCTCAGGCCTTCAGGGACCCAGCATGCCACAAAGTCCCCTGGGCCTGCCCGAAGGAATCAGACAGACAGTAATTACAGCTGAGTCTGCAAGGGGTCTTGTTGCTCCTCTGGCCACTTTTACACCTCCTGAGTTCAGTTAAAGTGGGGGTTACAACTGTCAACTTGTTATGCCCGACGACCAGTTTCCATCAATTCCCAATGGACAGTGTCCCATATGTGAAAACGGAGGTCAAAGAACCCCACCTCATGAGGGTGCTAGAGGGCCATCCAAGATGGCCGCTTAGGTCAGAGCTCCCTCGTAGCCCCGCATCAATCCTGGAAAACCCTGCGGATCCTGGCATTACTGTGCCCCAGTCTGCCGGTGCATGAACTGCTGATGTCCCCAGCTATGCCATCCCGAAGTTTCGTGTAAAATCGGTGCTCCCGGCCCGAGATTCGGCCCGGGAGGCCCGGCTGCGAAGACTCGCAGAGTCGGCCACTCGGCTCCACGCATCCAGAGCCGAGCTCCTTCACTGCGGAGCCAGACGCTCCCCCCATGGCACCCACGAGACGGGGGCTCAGTTTCCTGGCAAGGAGACGGCAGCGGTCCGGGGAGCATTCGCCGAATAGCGGTGGGCCGACGGGAGATCCTGTCCACCTCCCTCCCCCCGCCTGGAGCCATCGCCAGAGTGGAGGAGACAGCCGTAAAACGCCAGGGCCTCCCCCACTCCCTGAATCTGCTCCTGCGGCTCTGGCATCCGGCTTCCCAGCCGAGGGCCATGGAGCGACAGACCCCGGACGACGGCCAGCGGCCCAGCAAGAATCCCCACACCCACTCAGAGGCGGCGAGCGATCGCGGAGCTGCAGCGACGCGGAGGGTGAGCGGGAGGCTCCCCTGAAGGCATCCGCGTTCACGGGGCCGGCGGACGCCCGGAGGGGTCGTTCCGGGGGTGCCGGGAGGTAAGGAGTGGTGGGGAGACGGCGCTGTTCCCCTCAGCGGCGGCCTCACCCGCAGTGGCAGGAGCAAGCGAGCAGCACAGCACCCCCGGCAAACCACTCACTCCTGCAACCCGCTGGGCCAGGACTGGTGCGGCATCCGCACACGCAGAGCACCTGGGGGCCCCGTCCACTCGGACGACCTGAACCCCGCCACATTGGGAAGAGCATCCTCCCTGCCGCAGACCAACACCCGGCCCTGTACTACAAAACAGGGGCACAAGGAATTGACCAACACTTCGCCTCCTGAAGTAGTAATAGCTGGCAGAAATCCTCTGTAAACATCTTTGACACGTGCCAACGAAACTCCTCAACAGTCAACCCCAGCCACTAAGAAGCTCACATAGCGGGTAACATCCTTCCTACGACGGTCTTCCACTGAAACCCACCAAGGGGGCTGCGCTAACAGTGGAGAGCTCGGCGCACGACGAAAACCGCTCCCCCCCCCACCCGCATTTCTGATCAAGCACCCCATACAACCACCCGCGGCCACCCCGGTCCGGGGGTAGGTCCCGAGGGGGTTCGAGGCACAACTAGACCACCTGCAACCCATTTTCGACACTTCCATTCTCACAGCCACGATGGGGAAAATCGATAAATCTCAGAGGAAGCTAAACTTTGAGAGTGGCCCGACCCCCAGAGCCCCTCACCACCCAGAAGACCAAGCTTCATCGTCCGAATGCTCTTACCAGGATGAAGTGGCTGAGAACCCCTTTGAAATCAAAGAAGGAACAAGTTACTTACCTGTAACTGTTGTTCTCCAGCATGGGTCTGGCATGGATTCACATGCTCATGAATATTCCCCGTCGTCAGGCTGGGAATCCTCGGTAAAGAAAAATCAGTATCAGTTTCGTTTCTGATCTGTCTTTCGTAGTAGTAACCAATCACTGATCTCTGCGTCATACTGACCACAGCCAATGACTGCCCTCTCCCTAAGTCCCGCCTCTGGCAGCCATCTTCAGATTTGGTAGCACGTGAAGTGGCAGTATGACCAAGTGAAGAGCCGCAGAGGGGTAGGCGGGAGGGTTCGCATGTGAATCCATGCCAGACCCATGCTGGAGAACAACAGTTACAGGTAAGTAACTTGTTCCTTCTCCAGCATGGGGTCTAGCATGGATTCACATGCTCATGAATATAAGAATACATAGCAGTACACACATGCACAACCACAGGACGTGGCAAAAGGCTCAACATTAAGCAATACAGAAAACTCAACATTAAGCATCTCTGACCTCAACAGGCTCACCTTAAGCGAACAGGTTGCGCAGCACTGCTTGGCCGACCCTGGACTCCTCCCTGGAATCCCGATCGACGCAGTAGAATCTCGTGAAGGTGTGCGTAGACCTCCACGTAGCAGCCCTGCAGATGTCCAGCAGGGGCACACCAGACAAGAACGTCGTAGTAGCAGCGATCGCTCTGGTCGAATGGGCTCTCGGACGGCCTGGCAGCAGTCGGTTAGCCAACCGGTGGCAGTGCATGATGCAGCCGGAGAGCCATCTGGAAATAGAAGACTTCGAGAGAGCCTTCCCTTGATTCACAGGTCCAAAGTTCACGAACAGCTGGGATGTCCTCCGAAAACTCTTCGTGCGGTCCACGTAGAACTTCAGCGCTCTAGCCACATCCAGCGAGTGCAAAGTCCTCTCGGCCGGCGACGAAGGAGACGGGAAGAAAACAGGTAACACCAGGAGCTCGTTAAGATGGAAGTCCGACGGCACCTTGGGCATAAAGGAGGGGTGCGTCCTAAGCACCACCCTCGAGGCATGGAAAGTCAAGTACGGTGCTTTGCAGGATAGGGCCTGGATCTCTCCCACTCGTCGTGCGGAGGTAATGGCCACCAGGAATGCAGTCTTCCACGACACAAACTTCATCGGTGCGGAGTGCATCGGCTCGAATGGGGGCCCCATGAGCCTGGTCAGCACCACGTTAAGTTCCCACGCCGGGGCCTTCACCGGCGGGAACGACCGGAACAGTCCTTTCATAAACTCTTTTACCAGTCGATGGGACCACAGGGACGTTCGTCCTGTGGTTCTGGTATATCTGGAGATCGCCGCCAGATGAATCTTAATGGAGGCATGGGCTAGCCCAGCCTTTGCCAGCGATAGCAGGTACGGCAGCACTTGAGGGGCCGTAATCCGTAGGGGGTTGATCTTCTGTGCTCGGCACCAGATAGAGAACCTCTTCCACTTATGACCGTAGCATTTGAGAGTCGAGGACGCCCTGGCCTTTGCAAGAACCTCTCTGCAATCAGCCGGTATATCGTAGCCTCCAAACTCTAGCGCTGCAGGAGCCAAGCCTGCAGGTTCAGCGACGCTGCGTCGTGGTGGAAGATGGTGCCTCCTTCCCTGGAGAGAAGGTCCGCGTCCGCCGACAGCCTGATGGGAGGGGACGTTGACAAGTCCAGAAGGTCCGGGAACCAGATCTGCCTCGGCCACGCCGGTGTGACGAGAATCATCCTGCACCGGGACCTCTTGAGCTGGTTGATGAGTCGAAGCAGCAACGGAAGGAACGCATACAGGTATAGGCCGTCCCAGGGGAACGAGAACGCATCGCCCATGCTTCTCGGCTGGGGAAACCTGCTGGCGAACCTCTTGCACTTCGAGTTCGTCGCTGTGGCGAACAGGTCGATTTGAGGTATGCCCCATCGTCGGAAGAGTTGATCCACCTGGTCCTGGCGCAGTTCCCACTCGTGACACGCGCGCAGCTCCCTGCTGAGCGAGTCAGCGATGGTGTTTCTTTCTCCTGCCAGGTGGAAGGGAACCAGGAACATCCCCTGGGCGACCGCCCAGTGCCACAGATCATGTGCCTCCTTGGATAGGGCTGGGGATCTGGTGCCTCCCTGCTTCCGTATGTAAAACATTGTCGTGGTGTTGTCCGTGAAGATCCGCACCACCTTGCCCTTGAGCGACGGGAGGAACGATTTGAGAGCCCGGAACACGGCTCGGAGTTCCAGGACGTTGATGTGCGGAGCCTTTCCTCCAGGAGCCAGAGGCCTCTTGCGTGGATATCTCCGGTGTGGGCGCCCCAGCCTTCCAGGGAAGCGTCTGTCGTCACCGTCTCCTGGTACGCCGGCGTCTGAAAGTCCTTGCCCACCGTGAGGTGCACTCAAACACCCCACCAGAGAATCGCCCGCCGGAACACCTCGTTGAGGGGGACCCTGTCTTCGAAGCTGCCCGTCGCCTGCATCCAACGGGCGTCGAGAAATTCTTGAAGAGGGCGCATCCGTAGTCTGCAGAGGCGCACCAGGTAGATGCAAGAGGACAACATCCCCAGGAGGGACTTGATGGACCTCACCCTGGCCACGTCCGTGGCTAGCAGACGCTGCACTTTGCCTAGAATGGTCTTCGTCCGTTCTTCCGACGGTGCCGCCAGGCGCCTCACTGTATCGAGCTTCGCTCCCAGAAACAGGGCCACCTGCGACGGCACCAGGTGGGACTTTGGGTAATTTATGGCGAATCCCAGGTCTGAGTAGCTGGACGGTCCTCGCAGTGTGTTCGACGGCGAGTTCCCTCATCCTTGAGCAGATGAGCCAGTCATCCAGGTAGGGGTAGACGTGAATCCCCTGCAGGCGCAGCCCCGCCGCCACAGGTGCTAGGCACTTGGTAAAGACCCTGGGGGCCGACTTCAATCCGAACGCCAGTGCTCTGAATTGTTAGTGGCGTCCCTGGACGACAAACCTGAGGAACTTTCGGTGACTTTTGAGGATGGGAACGTGGACGTAAGCATCCTCCAGGTCCAACGACGATAGAAAGTCGCCTTCCTCCAGCTCTCCCAGCACGTGCTGGAGGGTCACCATCCTGAACCTTTGTGACCTGATGTATTTGTTCAAACGATGAAGGTCCAGGATGGGGCGCCAGCCGCCCGTCTTCTTCCTGACAAAGGCCTGTTGAGAGCCTGTTTGGAGCCACAGGAGCCAGGGGCCACAAACTCTGCCCTCACCGTTCCAGCCGCAGCAGCACACCACGGAGGAGGGCGGGAGCACTAGCCTCCTGAGCCGAGGAGCATCTTCAGCTACACACGGTTCGGCCGTGCTTCAGATCACCCTGCCCCACCGAATACCCTCAAGGGCGAGGGTTGCCATCATATCACAGTCAGGTATGCCCATCGTGCACATTTATTGTTTTCCAGCTGTACGTCGAGTTCTGAGGCGCAACGCTTCTTGAGAATCGACTGACTTCGTCGGATTCCTCCGCCTGGCCCAGCAATGGCGGGCGCTTCGCGGCACCAGAGTGAGGCTCTGGCCGCACGATTCAGCTGTTGACCTCCCCATTCATAATTATCCCCTCCGCCGGCAGGCGGGAACGCCGGCCTCTCAACAAAGGCCCGCACTAAGGCCCCTGTTTGCCCCCTGTTCGCCTCCGGAGCCTCGGAGCCAGTGTCTACTCGGACCTTTAATCCATTGCGAGTAGAGGGAATACCCTCAGTCTACACTATTGGGCTTTCTGGTATGTCTTCTGCTACTCCGCAATCATAAACATTTGAACTTGGTTTCTTTCACCTCCGATAACTGTTTGCTACATACGCTTATGCCTCCGCCGCCTCTATGCGTTACTGCTGCCACCTCTTAATAGTACAGTCATTTTCAGCCCCTAGTGCTTTATGCCTCATGACTGCTATTGGCTGTGCCCTTTGGTCGCTAACTGACCACTGCAATTGTGTTGTGCCTTATGGTCGCTAACGGACCACTGCAATTGTGTTGTGCCTTATGGTCGCTAACGGACCACTGCAATTGTGTTGTGCCTTATGGTCGCTAACTGACCACTGCAATTGTGTTGTGCCTTATGGTCGCTAACTGACCACTGCAATTGTGTTGTGCCTTATGGTCGCTAACGGACCACTGCAATTGTGTTGTGCGTTATGGTCGCTAACGGACCACTGCAACTGTGTTGTGCCTTATGGTCACTAACGGACCACTGCAATTGTGTTGTGCCTTATGGTCGCTAACTGACCACTGCAATTGTGCTGTGCCTTATGGTCGCTAACTGACCACTGCAATTGTGCTGTGCCTTATGGTCACTAACAGACTACTGTAATTGTGTAAGTGTCATATGGTCGCCCTCACGATCCTTACTAGACCACGCGCGCTTAGACTCTACTAGGTCAACATGCCCCCCACCAACAGTCTAACTACTGCAAACTCTCCTCTGTACTCTTTCAGTATCCTACTTACCAGACTGCTGCCCACCCTTCTCCTCCTTATACTGCACTCTGGCTGCACTGCACTATACCTTACCACCACCTCTATCTACCAATCTTACTTGCATCACACCTCAACTATGCCATCCCACGCTCACCACACCAACCCCTATCTTAACAACCCAGCCCTCTGGATCCAGCACTTCGCCACCAGACCTTCACCTAACCTACCCTGCTCTATCTCCTTGAGAAATGCTAGACTTGGCTCGCGTTTTACCCACGCTTCCCATCATTTAGCTCACCGCATCAAACTGCCTCTCCCTTTGTCACCACCCACACTTTCACCTAATCTACCACCATCTTCCAACTCCCCTAACTCAAACAATATCAAAGGCGCGCTAATCAACGCCAGATCACTCCCGGCTCACGCCCTAGAAGTAGCTGACTTGATCATCAACCTTGACCTCGACTTTATAGCAATCACTGAAACCTGGCTCCACCCAGCTTCAGGTCCTCTTCTCTCCCTCGCTATCCCTCCAGGCTACAACATTATCAGACATGACCGTAATTCCATCCAATCTAAAGGAGGTGGCATCGCCATCATCCACAAAAACGCTCTGAACTTCCACCTCTCAGCCACACATCACTCCTCCACTCCTGTCTAGCTGTCACACCTTACCATTCTATCACCTTCCATCTACTCTACCGGCCACCTGGCCCACTATCCACCTTCGCGGAGGACCTCTCTAACATCTTCACACACAACACCAAAGCTATCTCCCAGGTCTTGATACTGGGGGATTTTAACTTAGGCCTCCACGACCCCAAGGACACTGCTGCTTCGTCTATTGACAACATCCTCACTAATGCTGGATTCACTCAGTTCCTAAACCAACCCACCCACAACAAGGGCAGAACCCTTGACTGGCTAGCCGCCCTCAACTGTCCCATCAACATCACCTCTAACCAACAGTGCGCCTGGACAGACCACAACTTAATTACATTCAATATTGAGTCCAAACCTATCAGCCTCCCTCACAACATTGCCCCGGCTATGGCCACCCGCAACAAACGCAACATTACCTGCGATAGACTCCTCCCCCTCCTCCTTCCAGCTCTCAATGACCGGGATCCCTCATGCTCTGACCCTACGGCCCTGGTCGACACATTCAACCGGGCCATGCTTATAGCCTTAGACACCATCGCACCCTCGAAACTGAGAAAATCTAAACCTCGAGCCCACCTAAACTCTTGGTTTACACCCCATCTCAGAGCCCTACGCAAAGAAAAACGAATTGCAGAATCCCACTGGAGAAGCAATCACTCGCCAGCTAACAAATCACGCGTACTCCTGGCCACCCTTAACTACAAGGAAGCTATATTCCAGGCAAAAAAAGACACATACAACAAACGCATCGAACAAGCCAAATCTAACACCAAAGAATTGTTTAAAATCCTAAAAGAACTTGAAACTCCTGTTACTCCACCTGACACCTGTACCAAAGATAGCACCTGGTGCTCCAAAATCCAAGAAGCTCTCCTAGGTAAGATTGCCACTCTCCAAATCAAAATCAACAACAAACAATCTAGCCTTCAATCCAACCCTCTACAGATCCCTATACCTACCATAAACCTCTCTATCACAGACTCTCTGACTCCTTTTAGCTTCTCTCCACTCTCCATTCTCGAAGTGGAAAAGATCATCACTAGCCTTAAACCGTCCAATTGTCAGGGTGACCTTTGTCCTGCACCTATTATTAAGGAAGCAGCTCACGACCTAGCACCATTCATCACTACGCTCATCAACTCCTCCTTTAGCTCTGGGATTGTACCGGACAATCTTAAGGATGCGTGGGTCATCCCGCTTCTGAAAAAACCTACCCTGGATCCCAGCATACCTACTAACTACAGACCAATTACCACTGTACCTTTTTTACTAAAAATCCTTGACCGCGCGGCCTACCTACAAATTCAGGAATACCTTGAATCAAATAAACTTCTGGGACTCAGGTAATCAGGGTTCCGGCCTCGCCATGGCACTGAGACCGCCCTTATCGATTTAAAAACGCAGATCGAAGAGCTCAAAGACAAAGGCAAACTGGCGTTATTACTTCTCCTGGACCTCTCTGCTGCTTTTGACCTTGTCAATCACAAAATTCTCTGCCATCACCTCAAATCAGCCGCACATTTCTCAGAAAATGCCTCTACTTGGATCAGATCCTTCCTGGATAATAGATCTATGCGCATGTTTTCCCCACTTGCGGCCGCACCACCCGCTCCTGTCTCTTGTGGTGTGCCTCAAGGGTCTTGTGTCTCGCCCACGTTATATAACGTGTTTACCAAACCCCTTTTCGATATTCTGGACCATTTGGGCGTCACGTATACCAATTACGCTGACGACACACAGATACTTATCCCCATCACAGGAGACTACACAACTGACTCCCGCGCCATCAACGCCATCTACCAGGTCATCCAAGCGTGGATGGCCCAACACGGCCTCTGCCTAAATGATGAAAAGACAGAACTCCTCATTCTTGGTTCACCACAAAAACTCACTAAACTTGACCCTGCTTTCAAGTCTTTCACCATTGATGGGAACACCATCCCTATTGCCAAGGACACGAAAACCCTAGGGATTTACATCGACTCAACCCTATCCTTGACTAGACAGTCCAACGCAGTCTCATCTGCAGCAGCGTATACTTGCAAGCTCATCACCGCCTGTCGCCCGTTCCTAACCACTGCCAACTGCGTAACCTTGGCCAGGACCCTCGTACTATCCAAGGTCGACTACTGTAATGCCCTCTATCTAGGTACTAATCTCCGCAACTTAAACAAGCTACAAATTGTCCAAAACAATGCGATCAGAGCGGCCCTTAACATTCCTAGGCGCCAGCATATATCTGACACCAGGCGCAACCTGCACTGGCTCTCTATCCCACATCGCATCTCCTTGAAGTCCCTGGCTCTCACACACAAATGCCTCCACAACCAAGCCCCTCGTTACCTGGCAAACAGATTCTCTTTCCACAATTCCACCAGACCTCGCAGAGCGGCCCAAGCCAACTGCCTTGTCATCCCGCGTTTTAATCTCCAAAGATCAGGTGGAACCAGCTTCCCCATCCTGGCAGCCAAACTTTGGAACTCACTCCCCAATGACCTTAGAGCAGAACCTTCCTTCCTGAAATTCAAACACCTTACCAAAGCTTGGCTATCCGCCCAAGACAGCTAACACCAGCTTACTGCCCTACTTGCACTTTGACCTACTCTGCATCCATTATTAACTATCCTGTAAATCACTGCCTTATCGATATTCGCTTGAATGTATATTTTGTAAATTTTGTAAATCTTCCTGTAATACTCCTGTAATACTCTGTCATATGCCTTGTCATGCCTTCATCTTGTTGTAACTAAGTTAAGCGCCCGGTTGCCCCTGGGCCTGGTGCGCTATAGAAATAAATAAAATACTAAATACTAAATACTGACGAGGAAGTACCTTGAGTACACCCCGGAGCCCCGGAGCCTCTTCGGGACAAGATCGATGGCGCCTTTCCTGAGCATCGCCCGTACTTCCAACAGCAGTTGTGGGACGTGATTTTCCTTTCTGGCCACAGGTGGAACGTGAGGGCACTTCTTCAGGAATTCGATAGAGTGTCCTCTTGCCAGGGTATCCAGCACCCAACGGTCGGTGGAGATTGACTTCCACACGCCGACGAACTTCGTCAGCCGGCCTCCCACCGGGGTGCTTCGGTGGGGGACTGAGGCCATGGCCGGTTCAATCCTGCTTGGAGGTGGTGGCCTTGCCGCCCTGGCCACCTTGCCCATGGCGGCGAGACGCTCCCTGCTTGCCGCAACCCCTGTAGGCCTCCTGAGACGAGGAGCGTGCCGCCTGGGGTAGGACGACGAGCCACCGCTGGATCCCTTGGAGGCACCCTGTCTGCCTCCGGAACCCGAAAGGGCCGTCGTTGCTGAAGGGCTCCTAGGGCGCGGGCCGTCTCCGTGTCCGTCTTTATGGCTTGGAGGGATTCGTCCACTGCCTTCCCGAACAAGTTGCTGCCGTCGAACGGCATGTCCAACACCCTGGTTTGGACGTCCTGACGGAAGTCGGTCGCCCGGAGCCAACCCCGTCATCGTAGGCAAACACCGTTGCCCAGCTGGCGGAACCCGGTATAGGCAATATCGGTTGCCACCGTTATGGCGTGGTCCGACGCCACCTCGCCTTCCTGAAGTATTTCCAGGGCCTCGGACCTCTTGTCGTCCGGTAGGAAATCCAATATGGGGGCCAGCTTAAACCAGAGCTCCCTGTAGTAACGGGCCACGATCGCCAGGGCGTTGGCCGCTTTGATCGTTGTCGCCGCCGACGAAATGACCCGCCACCCCATGGCGTCCAACTTCTTTCCCTCGCCGTCCGGCGGGGAATTCGACGTCGAGGCATCTGGCCCCGCTGCTTTCTTCTTCTTCGCCGCCGAGACGACCGAGTCTGGCGTTGGCTGGGCCCTGAGGCACAGGGGAGCGGTTTCGGGGACCCGGTACTTCTTCTCGTACCAGTCCTGTTTGGCTGGTGCCGTGGAGGGGTTCTTGAGAACCGACAGGCCCTCCTCCCAGATGTCACCGATTAGAGGCACCGCGATGACAGTCTTCCTCTTGGCCTCCCGGCGCTGATAGAGGAAACCTTCCTTTTTCTGCTCCTCCGGGCAGAGCTGGAACAATTCGGACGCCCTGGCGATCATGGCGTGGAATGAGCCAATCTCGTCGGGCGGCGAGGCCCGTGTGACGGGAGACCCGTTCCGTCGTCGTCGCCCTCAGAACCCGTCGTCGAGCCCATCGCACCGTCATCTCCCGACTCGTGGGAGGATGAGGAGGGAACTGTAGGCCCTACGGGGGCGAGTGGATGAGAGGGTTGGGTCCTCCGTCGTTTGTTCTGAGGACTTCCCGACGGGCCAGGTTGCGGGTCCTCCGGCCTGGGCCGTGGTAATCTCGTCCTTATCTCAGAGCATAAGGACTGGATCGCAGACAAAATGGCCGCCGAGCTATCCTGAGGCCTAGGTTCCGGCTGCGCCGGAAGGGAAGGCTGCTCTTCCTCGCCATTGTCGTCTTCCTCGGTTATCTCCCGAGGATCTTCCTTACGGGATCGAACCTTCTCGAATTGGACTTCGAGATTCCTCACGGCCTCGGTCAGTTCCTCCTCCGAGGCTGACACTGCGCTCGAGGAGGCTACTGTGCCCCCCCTCGCTTCTTCCATCATGGTGGCCATGACGATGGGCTGAAAAGAGGATTCCCTCCTTGGCAGCAGGGAAACTCTAGTCCCGGAGGCAGTCTCCGCTGGCGGGGTCTCTGCCGGCTTGGCCAGAGTCGCCGCGATCGCCTCGATAGAGGCTTTTGCCTGCTGGGTAGGGGCCTTCACCACCTTAGGTGCGTCCCGGGCTTTCTCCTTAGGGGGAGGGGCGACGCCTCGCTCCCCCTCTTCCGAGATCGGACGGGGCTTCTCCCGAAGCTTACCCGGGGTCTCGAACTTCCTCTTTCCCGAACCGAAGCGCTGGCTCGTGGTTGACGGTGCCGGGGAAGGCGCGCCCTGCCTGGCGACCGAAGAGCCCGACCTTTCGGCGCTCCCGGAGCCAGCGGACTCGCGGCGCTTGGCCTGGTGTTGGGCCCCCGTCGCCGGGGCGCCCGCACAGGACTTAGAAGCCCGCTCGGACCCTTTCTTCTTCTTCTCACCCGTTGAGCCCTTCTCCAACCAGCTGGCGAGACAGGATCGACGGTCCCTCATGGTCCGCTCTGACAAGTTCTTGCAGAACTGGCAGTCCTTCTCTACATGAGTCTTGTCCCCATGAAGACAGTAGAGGCATCGCGAATGCTCGTCCTCCTTAAACACATTCTGCAGCCCGCATCCAGGGCAGCTGCGAAACAGCTTGGGTCCGAGTGACGAACTCGCGTCCTGGGCCATCTCGAAGTAGGCCGCGAATCTTCTGGAATCCTCCAAGAAGTTGATTCGACGAAATCTTCACCCTTGAAGGGCGTAGGAAAATCCTGCAACGGGTAGCCGTTAACGGGAGTAGAAACGGTGGAGCTTGAGGCTCGATTAACCGAAAAAATGTGAAAATTCACCTGAAAAAGCGCAAAACACGCAGTAAAAGCTCGAGAGCTAAGCACAAGGACTCCCAACACTTGAACGTGCGGTAAAAATCTGAAGATGGCTGCCAGAGGCGGGGCTTAGGGAGAGGGCAGTCATTGGCTGTGGTCAGTATGACGCAGAGATCAGTGATTGGTTACTACTACGAAAGACAGATCAGAAACGAAACCGATACTGATACTGATTTTTCTTTACCGAGGATTCCCAGCCTGACGACGGGGAATATTCATGAGCAAGTGAATCCATGCCAGACCCCATGCTGGAGAAATCCTTCTCGACTTAAAAGCAGGCATTGGCAGCCTGAGTAACAAAATGGACGGTCTCGCGTCCAAAGTTGATCTCATGCAACACCGTATGGACTCCCAGGCCGAACGCCTAAACGAGATGGAGCAGAGGGTGTCAAATCTCAATGACAGTTCGGCAACTCTAACTAATAGAGTTTCACAGCTGGAATCGCAAATGAAACTAACCGCTGCTAAGTGCGAGGACCTCGAAGGTCGGTCGAGGAGGAACAATCTACGTATAGTCGGTGTGAGAGAACATCAAACGCAGGAGAAAATGGAAGACTTCGTAGAAGCCTTATGCACCACTCTATTCGGCCGCGAAGCCCTATCCCACCTATTCATAATCGAGAGAGCCCACAGGATTCCCGCGACAATACCTGCTCCGGGAGCTCCCCCTAGGCCCATAACAGCGAGACTGCTGAACTACAGAGATCGAGACTCCTTGCTCCGCCTCGCCAGAGAAAAAGGCAAACTGAGCCACGACGGGGACAAAATCCATTTTTACCCTGATTTCTCCCCGGCAGTACAGTCACAAAGGAAAACTTTTGCCAGCGTCAAACAGAGACTCCGCAACAGCCAACTGCCGTATTCCATGCTTTATCCAGCACGCTTAAGAGTCCAACACGAGGGAAAGGTCCAATTTTTCCAAACCCCAGAAGAAGCAAATTTGTTCTTGGACCGTCTAGGTCTCCCGGATCAGAATCAGGCTCGCCCCAGACTGCAAAGAGACAGAATCCCCAGGAACCCTCCTTAAACGGTTTGACATGGCCAGACACAAGACCCGGCACAGCAGCACTGAGTGGGCCAGATCATTTACAGCAGCACAAGTCGGGGCTTGGACACTTGGGAGACCCCAGGTGCCCCCAGCACAGCTACTGTTAAGTTACTGTTAGCCTGAGTTGAGTCTGTCCGACGAGGTGTGGACCTCACGTCTCGGCATGGCGACTCCAAGGGCCTTTTTGGTTTGGGGTTGGGAAAGTTGGAACCTCCTGGTGTGCATGTTCAGGGTTGCCCACCCTCGGGAGAGTTACGTCTTGGGCCTGTTGGGGATTGCCCGAAGTTTCAATATTACAAAGTTAATAGGAAAGTTCAACGCCACCAGATCCCGAATGTCCCGCTCGCCGCCTGCTCCCTACCCGCTGCCATACACATCATCGCATCGAGACCCCCATCCCTCACATACAGAGCCAGTCAGCAGCTCTGGCTCAACCAGACCACGGCCGCCCGCTGAATCAGAAATGTGGTCCGAAATAAAAGCAAAGTTGCCCCGTTCAATGTTTTAACATGGAATATAAGAGGCGGTAACATCCCGGCTAAATCTAGAAAAATTCTGCACTATCTCAGACGTCACGATGTAGACGTGGCCCTGATTCAAGAGACGCACTTTACTCCTGGGAGAGACCACCAGTGGGCCAAAAGCTGGGGCTGCCACAGATACTTTTCATCCTACTCCACGTACTCGAGAGGAGTCGCGATCCTCATACACAGGCGTCTCAGTTTCCGGCTACTACACACAGCTAAAGACGAGGAAGGCAGAGCACTACTGGTGAGTGGCATCGTCGCAGGTCAGAAAGTGACTGCTCCGAATGTGGATGGCCCTGACAACTTTGGCTGGGTGCTGACGCAGCTCTCCGCGCTCGGCCCGGCCACGGTTGTCTGGGGCGGTGACATGAACATGGTTATGGACCCTACGAGAGATAGATCATCGGCCGTACAACAACCAACCTCCAAAGCTGGCCTCCAGATAAAAGAAATGTGCAAAGCGTTTGATTTACAGGACACTTGGAGTCTCCAATGGGGAAAGGCGCGACTACACCTTTCATTCTAAAGTCCATAATACAAGCTCGCGAATCGACTACTTTTTTACCTCAACAAACAGCCCCCTGGCGTGTGGCCGGTGCCACATCCACCCGAGAACACTCTCGGACCACTCGCCAATCTTCCTTAAGCTCAAGCCAGCTAGCCTCACTCCGCCGCTACAATGTTGGCGCTTCAAACAGGGATCACTGCGGGACGAGGTCTTTGCCTCCGAATTAAGAGAGGAGATTGACGTGTTCTTAGAAGCCAACCTGGGATCGGTCCCCTAGGCAAGCATAATTTGGGAATCCTTTAAATGTTTTATCAGAGGAGTCTGCCTGGCCAAAGAAAATGGCATTCTCAAGCTCATTAGGGGCGAGCTTGCAAACAGTGAAAATAAATTAAAACAGCTCGAAACTCAGAACGCGAACAAAGACAACCCAGAATCTGCAGCGGCATTGAAGACGGAATTGCAGAAATTCAACGACGCAGCGGAACGTGAGGTTACATTTCTACACCGCACCAGCCAAATCCGCCAATACGGCGAGGGTCAGAAACCAGGAGCTTTACTGGCAAATCTAATTAAAGCCGACAATAAACAGTCCCTAATCGAAAGGATCAGAACTAGGCAAGGGGAAGAGGTCCACACTGACGAAAAGATAGCGGAGGAATTCAGTCTATTCTACCAAGATCTTTACAGTGCCAAGCTACCGAAAGACCCACGCCTCCCCCTGGAATATTTGGAAGACACAGACCTCTACTGGGTCGAACATCAACTACGTGAACCTCTGAACGAACTAATCTCACAGGAAGAGATTAAAGCAGCCATAAAGACCCTACCACCCTCCAAAGCACCAGGCCCTGATGGCCTAACCGGAGAATTTTATAAGGCCTTTGCAGAACCACTGGCTCCGTTGCTGGCAGCGGTGTACGAGGAAGCGCTAGAGCTTGGGACCCTCCCTCACTCTTCTCGTGAGGCCAATGTCATTCTTTTACACAAATCAGGAAAACCACCAGACTACTGCGCCTCGTATCGCCCGATCTCCCTGCTCAATCTGGACAATAAAATTCTTGCTAAGATCCTGGCGAATAGATTGATGCCCATGATGCCTGCCCTGGTGCTAGCAGACCAGGCAGGTTTCATACCTGGCCGCAATACGACCTTCGGTATCCGGAGAATGTTTGGAATCGGTGAGGCTTTAGACCCTACAGGCCAGGCAATCGCGGTCCTGCTTGATGCAGAAAAAGCATTTGACTCCGTGGAATGGCGGTTCATGTTCATGGTTCTCATCAGAATGGGGCTGGGGGCCCGCTTTATCAAACTTGTCTCTCTCCTGTACACCAATCCACAAGCTAATATCATAGTGGGCAAGGCAAAATCAGCATCAATAAACCTGCAGCGTGGTACGAGACAAGGATGCCCCGTCAGCACCAATATTCGCTCTGGTAATGGAGCCACTGGCCTCCAACCTGCGGGAACTACGCCAACAAATGGGACTCACCATCGGCCCACACAAACTCATCGTATCCTTATACGCCGACGACGTGGCACTATTCATAAGGGACCCAGAAGTCAATCTGAACCCGGTCATGCGGGAAGTCATCAGATTCGGGGCGGCCTCCGGATTGAAAACCAACCACTCAAAATCAGTCGTCTTCCCATTGACCCGAGACACGAAACAATTCGCCGACGACTTCGGACTCAAGTGGAGAACCTCTGGGGTCCGCTATCTTGGAATCCAGCTGTCACTGGACCCACAAGAGGTATTCCGGGACAACTATGAGGAGGAGTTTAAGTCCCTTCAGGACAAGGTCACGCGCTGGAAGACGCTCCCGCTGACACTCTAGGGCAGAACCTCCTTAGTCAAAATGGTAATGTTGCCAAAATTACTGTATCTCTTCAACAATATCCCGCTGCTACTACCACAATCCTTCTTGAAAAGGCTGAAAAGCTTGGTTCTGGATCTACTGTGGGCTGGCAGACCAGCCAGAGTGGCGTACACAATACTGACGCTTCCCGTGTCCAACGGTGGTCTAGCCCTCCCTGACATGGAAAAATATTTCTGGGCAGCTCAGGCACAGTACCTCAGCCACTGGTATGCAACGCAAACGATTCGCCCTCATGTACAGGTCGAGAGGGCCTTGGCAACTCCCAACTTCCTGACTGCTGTGGTTTTCAGCCAACTTCCCGTTCCCAACCGCACAATGAACGTGATGCTCACAACATACAAGGTCTGGCAGTCGCTAGCAAATAAACTGGGGGTGCAGATAAGGTACTCCCCCCCCCCCCCTCTTGCCGGTCAAGTTTATTCCTGGAATCCTCCTAACATCAGAGAAAGTGTTTCACCAGTGGGTCGACAAGCTACACATACAATCCCTAGGAGACCTATTCACAGAGGAGGGCTTCCTGACCCCTGACCAAGCCAAACAGAAAGGGGGCAACACAGCACTGGACGTGTTCCTCTAATTCCGAACTCGATACACTATGCAGACCCATCTGCCTGGTTTCCCGAGCCAGCCACAGACCTGGCAGTTACTGCATGATGTCATTCAAGCACAGGGGGAAGGCAGGCTAGTGTCGCAAATGTACAAAGCACTGACCACCGGAACACCCCCCGTCAACACTGGAGCTAAAACAAGATGGGAACGAGCGCTAAATGTAAGTATATCAGAGGTTGATTGGGGCTACATTCTGAATCAAACCCAGAAAATTGCACTTAACTCCCGTCTCAAACTTATCCATTTTAATTTCCTCCACCAAACCTATTATACACCTGAAAAAGCTAATAAACACCATCCCGACACCCAGGCCGAATGCAGAGATGTGGAACTCTATCAGCGAGCTTCATACACTTAGCATGGGAATGCCCTGAAGTAGCCCCATTCTGGAACTGAGTGTTAGACACGACAACCGCAATCGTGGGAGAAGTAATACAACCGAGATGCACGGCAGCTTTGTTGGGAATGACAAGATTGCTATCCACGCCGTCGAGGAGACTGACTGGAGTCCTACTGACACTAGCTCGCAGGAGAGTTGCCATGGCACGGGGCCGCGGCCCCCCACCTTCCTACACCGCTTGGCGGAAAGACTTACTCTATCAGGACATAGAAGCAGATTTCATAAAACTCCTCCCTCTTCACGCACGCCCGCCCGACATATGGGGCCCGCTGATATCCTTCCTGATAAGTGAAGCCGACACCTCCTCAGAGGGACCATTGGACGCTGGGAGCACACCCTCATCCAGTCTTAACTCGGGCCGACATTACTTGCTACAGGGTCGCAGGGGGGCTGAAATGATGCACAATAGGGACGATACGGAGGAGCGGCGGGGGTTAGGGGAGGGACTCAGAGGGGGGGGGTGGTTTGGGCTCTAGTTGACGGCGTAAAGCTAAACTCCACCCTAATGTGGGTGTGTATTTGTATGGTGTGTTGAAATACCAAAAATAAAGTTTTTAAAAAAAAAGAATCCCACCTCCAATTAGTACAATAAAATTGGATCCTCATCAATTAATTGTGCCACAATATGAATAAAGTTTCAAAGCTTTTTATTTTGAACAAAACAGTAAATGCTCCCTTTGGGGAGGCCCTCTGATAACACGGCAATTAGTGCCTTTTTCCAAATCAAGGGCATTTGTTTCATAATACTTTTGCATTCATTCAACATATTGCTTATAATATATAGATATCAGTTGAAAAATAAGAGAGAAAAGGGAGAGGAGGTGTAGGGAAGGAATGTTAGGTAAAATGAATTGAAATAAAATGTAGATGAATAGAGAATAAAATAAAAGGGACACAAATGAAAAAACAAACACCAGATTAATGGTTTGTTCTTGCTGTATCATACATACAATAGCGTTTAAAATATACCTGTACATCTTTACACAAACAGTATGTCTTATCATAGTTAAAAATGCCTGCATTGCACAGTCTAAGGCGTTACAATAAGTCTCAGATCCTTTAAAACAATAGAATTCTTCTTTGCCGGGGTCAAAACAAACATGTCATATGTACATGTCTCCAGAAACACTAATAGTAAACTCGTTTAGCATGGACTTACAAAACCAAAATGATGGCAAATAAATGTGTCGAATTCAAACAAACATTCATTTTTCAAAACATATTTTTGTCTTCCCTATCATAAGTCTTTCGTTTGACCAATTCACACAATAGTAGTTAAAATACTATTTTTCTCTTACCTAATGTATATAGTAGTCAGTCTCATGGTGTGTTGCTATACGTATCAATTCCGCCTGTAATAAAGTGCACCTTGTCATTGCTGTGTGATGAGTTTACCTGCCATAGATTTGCTCGATTATGTTTCATATGGGTTGCTAACACAAACTCAGAACTATGTTTAAACAGCAAATGCATGGGGTTTCAAACGGTCTCAGAGTGAGAGTTACTGTTGCGCATTCCCAAGTGAGATACGCGCACATTTATAGACCCAGCGTCACAACTATATTTAAAGTGTAAGTCTTAAGCATAGATTCCCAATGTTGCTATTTTAATAGCGCACACTCACCAATCGAGTGTTCAGTCCGTCATAATGCGTCGGCTCTTCAGATTACAGGAGAAAACCGAATTATGCCTCAATTGTTTCCTTCGGTTACCATGGTAGCCGTGTCGAGCCATTTTCGCTTTCCATGCTCCGTTCCGGCCGGCCGCCGTATTTTGGGAACTGGGAAATTAGTGAACATAAACTCTAATATGCTGTTTCCCAAAGTAACCTACTCATGCATCACAAATGGGGCAAAGTGCCTAAGAACCTTCAGACTGAGCCACTAAATAAATGTGGAAACTAGATCCCATTCCCGATTACTTGATATGTTACTAAACTTGAAGATTTATAATGTTTCTCGATTTGAGCAAAGATAACACCATTTTGCAAAAACGTGCTCAAATGGAAAGAACTGCTACCCTTGCATTAAATTTGAATAGTACTTCTATCTCATGACAGTGCTTTATGCCCGTTATGTACCTATATATTAAATATGCCGCTCCTTGCATAACTGAGCAGTAATGTCCCATTATTCTAAAACTAGTAGTCCTGGAAACACATGTAAGCAGCAGGACAATCAGATGTTACCTCCATAGTTGCTACCAAAGATATACTACCAGTAATTTGCAAATACATGCTCAATTGAAGGACATAGTGACATTGCATAATATATAAATGTTGCTTTATACACCTATATGTTTTACCATCATATGCTACTCGTCAGTGGAGGTTGCTCATCATTCCATTGTGTAAACTAAAAATTAAACATCTTGTATATTCTGAGTACATACATCTTGAATCTCACGGTCATGTGCGATTTGTGAGTTAAGGATGTTCGAGATTTTGCTCGATACACATTGCTTAGAAAATATATAACTAATAGATATATTATGATATTATTCCTGCTACAAAAAAGCAGACATCTCAGTGTCTTTGTTAAGACCCAATTCTAGAGTCCTGAAATTACAAATTAGTCTGGCCTCGGTTTGCCGGAGTATCTTCTCTCTGTTCCCACCCCTCCTGCCAAGGGTGACTCTTAGTAATCGGATACATTTTATATCCTGTTTTCGGTCCATCTGATGTGCTTGCTGCCAATGGTGTGCAAGCGGCAGCATGGGGTTCTGGCTCCCAATTGCAGTCAAATGTTCTCTTGTTCGTCGTTCCCTTATTGTGCTTCCTATATAAATGAGTTCACACACGCATATTATTGCGTATATTACCTATTTCGATCTACAGTTTATGGCTTCCTTTATCTTCATTCTTTTGCCATGCTCATCTTGAAATGTGTTTCTGCTTACGTAAGCATGTTCCGCATTTCCTAAATTCTGAGCATCCGTTTTTAACCAAGTTTATATTGGTATATCTTGGACTTCAGGGAGTAGTGACAGACTCAGATTGTTTCTGAGAGTCTTAGCTCTCTTGTAGATTATTATGGGCCCTTCTTCCACGAATCTGGCTATGTGTTGGTCTAGCTTCAAAAGACTCCCATTTTAAAAAAAACTTTTCCTAATATTGTAATTGTCGTGACAAAGTTTGGTAATGAAGAAAACTTTTTCCTGTTTCTGTCCTGAATTTTCTTTTTTGAATTAGGGTTTGTTCATGTGTTAGTTTCCTGGCCTTATCATGGGCTTTGTTAATATGTTTCCATTGGTATCCTCTTTGCTTGAATCGTGTGGATAACATTCTTCTTCAAATTTGTGTTGATCTTGGCAATTTCTGCATGCCCGCATAAATTCTCTAGTTGGTATATTGTGTTTGACAGGTCCATAGTGAAAAATTGTTGCTTATAAGGTCGAATTTACTGTTTCTTTGCAGTATGTTTTAGTGAGCAGTGGTCTTTCTCTACATAGATTGTCAGATCCAGGAAATTTTAGTTGGTTCGCCTACTTTGTACAGTAAATTCAATTCCAAATTCATTGTGATTTAGTCTTCCTGTAAATTCTTCTACTTGTTGCATCATTCCCTTCCAACTCAATATCACATCAATATAATGTGCCCCTAAAATCACTTGGTCTGTGAATGATTCATCTGCATATACTACTTTGTCCTTGAACATCCCCATAACATCCCCATAAAGAGGTTTGCTAGAGCAGGGGCATATTTTGTGCCCATCGACACTCCCTTCTTTTAACAATAGAAGTTACCGTCAAACAGAAAGATTGTGCTTCATTAGAAGGCTGGCGGCCACGGTATGAATACCGGGCCGCCGCATTACGAGTTCTGCTCGCGGTTTCCTGACTGCCTGTACCTGGCGGGCTGTGCTGCACCCGCAAGCAGAACTCGTGATTGCACCGGCATAAACAGTGCCGGTGCAACCATGCTCCCCACCCCCATTCTGCCCTATGGAGCAGAATGGGGATCGGGAGCCCAGCATTACCGCTACCTGTGAAGCATTTCTTTTAGCCTTGATACTTGATAATGTGAGGCAGAGTTTCCTTTGAACACAATCTATTGTTTGTATTGCAAGTTCATGCTTTATTGACATGTACAGTGCACAAAGTCCAAGGTGGCCAAGATGTAATTGGGTTACCATTTGATTTATTGTAAGATCTTCAGTGTATCTGTGGTATCTTTCAGGGATACTTGCAATTTAGGTACTTCTGGTCGTAAGATGTTGTTGGCCATGGTGATATAAGCCTCTGTTCATAATCACAATGTATCTGCCTTTATCTGCTTCTTTAATAAGAATCTTTGTGTCTTCTTTCCGGTCTTTAAGTGCTTGTTTTTCTTCTTTGATTAAATTCCCCTACACCTCTTCTTTTTCTGTCTTATTTTTTAACTGATATCTATATATTATAACCAATGTGTTGAATGAATGAAAAAGTAACATGAAACAAATGCCCTTGATTAGAAAAAGGCACTAACTCCCGAAACACGGGTCATGAGGGGGCCTCTCCAAAGGGAGCATTTACTGTTTTGTTCAAAATAAAAAGCTTTGAAACTTTATTCATATTGTGGCGCAATTCATTGATGAGGATCCAATTCTATTTAAAACCGTGGTTTGCAAATCAGTGGATGCTTACAATAGAATTAGGATTGGTTTAAAAACTAAAAACTGGACATGCTAAAAGAACCACTTTTGTAAATACAAATATGTGCATGATCCCTGTCAGTGCCTACAGAAATGCTGTCGACAGACATTCTGTGCATTAACTAATTTTCTATATTTTAAGGTCGCCCTCGTGGCAGACTGGATATACAAAACAAATGAAAGCTATATCTAGTTTGTTATAAAATTCACATTTTAAATTAGTTGTTGTCGTACTAATACATATGTTTTAGTTTCCAACTTTATTTCAACCAGACAACAAACAACATGGTCAGGGATTGACCTAAAAGGAGTTATTTTTAGGCTAACAGAGTAGCCTGGGCAGGCCTGTTGCAATGCTGCATCTAGGTCAATTTCAGGATGAGTAAGTGTTAATTTGTTCATCAGTCCAAGCAGTCGGCCATCATGCTAAACGGGCCTAAGTCGGACTACTGGCTACAAGCATAGCATGTGGGTCGCTACCACTATAATTACTAATTGGCTCTGGCACGTCTTTACATCAGTGACAAGGTATTGGGTATGCCTTGGTTTCGATATAAAAGCATTGCTCCTGGAGCATGTTTTTTTCAGGGAACAAGATATCTAAAGTAAAAATGAGGAAAGGTCACAGTAAAAGAAAACAAAGGCTAAGCGTTTGAGTTGGGAAGGATCCTGCCGGATTAAAACAGACCAAAAGATACTCCTGAACCAATGACTTTACACCAATGCCAAGACAAACCAACGGTTATAGCACTTAGGTATTGACGAGTAATCGCGATAGCAGCCTGGAAAGTACCAGAAGAGGGGTGGGGGGTGCGAGGGGAATCCAAAGAAGGAGTACTTGCAAGCCACACAAAATGTCTGCAATATAGGAATTGGGAGTATGTACAATGTACGATTTGGGCTACCACACACCAAATCCTTCAAGAATGGTTAAAGTCATACTCTATCAAAATGGGTGGTAGGGCATGTTTGGACCACTAGCCACTTTAGGATTTTGGAAATAACAACCTGGCTACCCAGATCGGTGTGCTTGCTTTTACATGTGGTAGGCCGTTCTTACAAGCAAATATCTACAAGAGGAGTGGAATGACTTAAGTCTGCACCTGTAAACAATTTGAGGGAACATCTACTGGACTCCATCACCTATCCAACATCTTAAAATTAGATGTGCTTCTGTGTTCACTCTCACAAGGGTGTAAAAGGAGGCTTCATGTATCTTTAATAATCAGATGGATGGAGCGCCGGGCAGTAAATGATGCAGCAATTTACTAAATGGAGGATACCACTGGAAAAACAAATAATCAGTTACCACTAAAGACACACTTAAGCTTAACACCGTAAGATGGAGAGGGAGGAATGTAGGGGAAAAAGTGGCTTTGGAAAGATTGATCCACGGAAAGTGGGATCAAGCACCTTGAAAGAGGCTCTGAAAGGACTAATCTGTCAGTAGCTTTACTGATAATCAGGTGAGTGGAATACCAATCTTGGGATTGCCGAGGGCATATATTCCTAAGAATTGTTTAAATTACTTAGAGGTAGAAAAAGGGGTTTTGTGTGGTGGCTGCATTAGAATGGAGCTGCACTAAGCACTGCAAGCACTAAGCACCACAGGGTTCTTGTTGGGCTGACCAACAGACCCGAACGGTATCCATTGTCTTGCGTGTAGACAGCACAAGCCAAGCTCAAAATAAATTCATAAGAGTGGTGAACGGTGCAATATGTTTAAAAATTCAACTAAAATTCACAGCGAAAAGTTTACATAAACCTATAAACACCATAAATATCCCACCATATGGGTTTTTTAATCACAATAAAAATTGATAAAATCCCCTAAAGGAAACCAAGAAAAAGAATTGTAAATGTTTTCGGTAAAAGCCATCTGTATGGCCACACAACATGGGTTGCAAAGGGGACCAATGTTAACCAAATGAAAACATTAAAATCTGACTAACTAATGAGAAAAGTGTTACCCTGTTGTCCAGACCATAATGTAGACAACAAAGAGGCTGATTTGCGAGCACCTGCAGATGGCTAAACGGATAAGGCCACACCCGGCTGGAAAGGTTTGCTTCACAATTTGTCACTTTTATGAAGAAAAATTCCTTACCCCACCAGCTGGGATGGTTCCAAGGCAGTACAGTGTGCCATAAGTTTTGACACTGAGTTCTGACCTCTAGTAGGGAGCTGGCAATAGTCGTAGCCATGTCAGAGTGCTGCAGTGTGTGATTGGGTCATTTCTTTCCTTCGGTTATCCATAAAGCAAAGATGGGAGCATGGCCTCCTGAGTGCCATAGCAATGTTACGGCTGCATAGTGTCTGATATCCTTCTAAAAACCTCACAATGGAACACTCGTAGAAGCTCCACACATGCTCCCACTGCTCCAAGTCAATAAATAATTCTTTTCAGGCTAACCACATTCTGGGTAACCTAGTCATCTGAAATTTGGAGAAAGGGTCCCCCAAGGATATTTGCTGCTCCTGCAGTGCACTTCAAAGCAGTGGCCTAGACTGTGCATTTTCTCGGAGCCTTGTGAATGGCCCAGGAGCCCTCTGTGCCCTGAATCGTTCACTTCCACTAAAGTTTTACCTTCATGGAAGTAACACAGCAAGACAGGCAGGTCTCACATGCAGGATCAATCTGTTCTGAATTGAGTTGAGAGGACAGTCAACTTATCAAGGCAAGTGTAGTGGCCTACCAGAAGCAACTTGTACACCCTTGCCTCTCACTTCATTTAAAAAACCCAGGACATCCTGTCCACCCTCCCCACCCACACTCCTCCTCTTTCGACTCCATCTGTGCTTGCTGACCCTCCTTTAGCCACCCTCCCACCATTCTTCTCGTCCTTTCCTCTTTTCACCCCTAATGAGGTTGCTAGACAAGTCCGATCTATGAAAGCCTCTTCAAAACAGGTTCATCCCTGTTCCTCTAAAACCATCAAGGACCACATTGGCACCCTCGCTCCACCCTTTGCTGATTTTTGCAACCACTCCTTTGCCTCGGGATCCTTCCCCTCTCCTCTGAAGCACTCCTTTGTGCATCCTCATCTCAAGAAACCCACAGCTGATCCTTCTTGTCCAGCTAACTATCGCCCATTTTCCATTACTCCCTTTCTTGGCAAACTCCTGGAAAAGTTGGCCATCTCTCAGCTTAACCTTCATTCCAATTCTGTTGGCTGTCTCCATGACCACCAGTGTGGCTTCAGAGCTGCCAGAAGCATGGAAACTGCTCTCCTAAACATCCCTGAAGATCTGCTTACCAACCTTGACTCTAACATTCCCTCTGTCCTGATCCTCCTCGATCTCTCTTCTGCCTTCGACACGGTCAACCATACCATCCTGCTCAACCGTCTCCGTGAAAACCTGGGCATCACCGATTAGGCTCTAGCCTGGCTGACCTCTTTCCTCTCAGATCGACCCTCCCAGGTCCAACTTGGGTCCTTCTTTCATCTATCTTCCTCTCTACCTGTGGTGTTCCCCAGGGGTCTAACCTCTCGCCCTGGCTTTTCAACCAATACCTGGCAACTCTTGCCCACTGCATTGCCATTTTCTGCTCAAATTTCCAGTGCTATGCTGACGACACAACTCATTTTCAGGCTGCCCTCTGCCACCTGCTCTCCCTCTCTCATCTCTGCTTGCCTAACTGCCATTCAAGATTGGTGTGCCGCCAATGATCTTTGTCTGAATGCCAGCAAGACGGACATCCACCTCATCGGCACACCTTCACCATCCTTTCCCCTCACTCTTTGTCCAGCCTCCCTTGGCCCTCCTCCTACCCCCACCTGCGAGGCTAAAAACCTCAGGGTCATCTTTGACTCCACTCTTTCCTTCTCCGCCCACATCGGAGGTCTCTAAAAAGTCAAATTTCCGACTGCACCTCCTCAGAGGTACTCTGCCTTTCCTCTCCTTCCCCCAGAAGCTCATGGTATCTCAAGCTCTGGTTATCTCTAGCTTGGACTATTGCAACAGCCTCAATCTAAATCTACCTGCCTCTACTCTCCTCCCTCTGCAACTAATCCAGAACAGGACTGCGAGACTTGTCCTTGGCCTCAAGCCCTGGGATCGTGTCTCTCCAGCTCTGAAATCTCTCCACTGGCTCCCAGTGGATGCAAGGATTAAATTCAAAACCCTCTGCATTGTCCACAAGGCTTTCTGGAGCCTGGGTCCAAAATACCTTCAGCTATCCCTCCGCAAATACCTCCCCTCTCGAGCTCTTCGCTCCTCTACCTCCAACTCACTCAGGGTCAGTCGTTTTTCTAAGAAATGAGCTGGGGGTAGATCTCTGTCTTCGGCTGGGGCCTACCTCTGGAACAGCCTCCCTGCCACTCAAACTTGAGAACCATCTCTGGTTGGGCCCAGGTACCTGCTCATCCTGCCACCCTCCCGCAATGCCTCCGGGCCATCCTTTGCACTGGGGTCTGTATCTGTACCCATACAGCCCCCCCCTTTTTCTTCCTGCACTTATCAGACCTACCCTGTCTGCTGCCTTAAACCTAGCACTTGCAAATTGCTGGCTGCATTACCACCGTTTGTTGCCTTTATTATTTATTTATTTATTGTTATTTATCAGTTTCTCCTCTGCTTTGCACTTTCCACCGCTCCCCCCTTCCATGCACTTTTCCCCTACCCCCTCACCCATGCACTTGCGCGTTCTCAATGTCACTGGGCCTAGTAAGATCACTGTTTTGTTCTCCCCTTTTCCCCTCCCTTGCCTTGTCGCGCTCTGAAACACTTGTGTACGAGCGCGATAAAAATAAAATATCAATCAATCAAAGACCCTCTATATGCAAAGAACAATGGTGTATACTGACTCGCTCCCTCCTTTCCACAGCTGCCATGGAAATATAAAAGGGTATATGTCCTTTTTCGAGAGAGAGAGAGAGAGAGAGAGAGAGAGAGAGAGAGAGAGAGAGAGAGAGAGAGAGAGAGAGAGAGAGAGAGAGAGAGAGAGAGAGAGAGAGAGAGAGAGAGAGACTATCACCCCCTTGTTGGGGGCATGCATGGCCATTAACGGCACACAGTCCTCGCTGAGGCTCAGGCTGACTGGCCGTTACCAGCCATGTTCACTCCCCGGCACGTGGTTGATAGCTATAATCTTTCCTTCCACCTCGGATTCTAAGCCCTTCTCTGAACAGAAACAGATTGTCTGGATGTCAGGTTGTATACCTGGCAGGGACCGAGCATTCACACGAGTCAGAAACAAAATGCGTCATTAAAATTACATTGGATTTCTAAGTCTGTCAATAACTTTCAACCGAAATGGCATAGTGAGATCATTTCTTTTAATGTTCAGCTTTAAAAAGGCCCTATTATAATAATAACAAAATTATTCTTTTTTTAAAGTTAGCCTCAATATGCAAATTAGGCTAATGTGGATAGACACGGACAGAAACAATAAGAAAAAGTAGCCAAAGAAAGAAAAGTGCCCGTTTAAAAAAGTGTGAGCTGCAGCCTGCACACACCATCTGACAAGTGACACGTGCAAGGGTTTGTACAACGTTTACAGCTCATCTACAAGCAGAATTGATGTCCTTAGTGACTAAAAAAACGAGAGATAAATATTTCCAAGTAACCAAGTATAATGCAATTTTTATTAAAATAGAAAACTGTCCAGTTGGAGATGAAAAGCACAGCTTGTGACAGCAAAGGCAAAAGACGAATTGGGGCTTTGCATTGTGTATTTCCTTTATTGGAATCAGTATTTTGATACCTACAGATATTAAAAATATGTCTTTGTGAAAGGGGTTCGATTGCAAAGAAATGTAGAAATTGCTGTCTTTTGTTAAAATGTAAAATCAAGGGTTAAAAAAAGTTTAATTTTAAAAGTTGCAGTTGTGAATGAAACCAACCTGAATGAAGCTGGGCTGAAACCAGCCAAATTCCCTTCATACCCCAACATGCTACTAGAAGGCGAGTTGCCTTGCCTTATCAAGGAAGTGACACTCGGCTTTTGAAGCTAAACCATAAAATGTTGAGGACTGCTTGGATCCTGGTTCAACAGACATGCCTAGATAATAAAAACCAAGGCAGTCAATTTATATCTGCCTCTGAGATTGGGTTTAAATCCTTAAATATACATTGGATTTACTCTGAACAGCGTTCAGTAGTGGTCCTCTCTCATCTAATCTGATATCACAATCAGCCAGGCCTCTCGTGAAGGAAATTCTGCACACGTGTCAAGACTGAAATTCTACCGTAAGCAATAGGAAGGGGCAGCTAGTGTTAAACGGAAATCATATAGTGCCTCCTTTTGATTTATATTGGCCTAAGCCTAGTTGCTCTTACGATCTTGGGGATGGAAGCTTCTCTCGGTCTTGTTGATAATTCTGGGAAATCTGTTTTGCTGTTGTTGTATACAATGTCTTCCTGCCATATGTTCAATGTTAGGGGGATGTTGTGCACAGACTATGGGAACGTTAGGACCAAAAGGTACACGCACCGGGAAGAATGACCAACAAATTTGTGATGAAGGAAATTTCCGCCGCAGATCTTATGGCGATCGATATATCTGATGAATGTGATTCAGGATGGATGGACATTGAAACGTGGAGTTACTCGTGAAGCGATTAATTTTTAGTTTACCACTTGGCTTAGGCCAAAAGGAGGGTTCGTTAAACGGAAATCATATAGTGCCTCCTTTTGATTTATATTGGCCTAAGCCTAGTCGCTCTATGGGGAAATCCGCGTAGCAAGGTTCTGATTTTGGATCGACATCGCCGTCATTTTAGAATCATCTGCCATTTTGATTTCTGTTCGTATATTCTCTGTTCTAAAATGGTGGACTGTGTTTTCAGCTTGCAAGCAAGCCTCCTGACCTTTGAGTTCTGTTAATGTTTAGGCTGTCCAAGAGCCGAATGTTTATACTGGGTAAAGAGACCTTGCGCTCCATATGAACTGTCATCTAAGTATCGTCTGCGCACACAATCCTCATCCTTGTATAAACATTGGGACAATGTAAAGCAAACCTCGAGCGTGGACACAGGCCCAATGTAATTGTGAGGAGACAACAAACAGTGCTTGCTGCAGGATATAAACATACATCGTCATTGTGTCTTCACGGAAATGCAAACCTATGTTTGTTTGTTTGTTTATTTTATTTGTATGGCGCTCCAAACCCAGAGGTAGAAGGGCACTTAAGAATTTGGTTACAGAGTTGAGAAGTATCTGTGTGTTGCATACTTCATACAGGTTTATAATATATACATATATATATACAGTGGTCAATAAACAGAGCATATGCAGTACGTACAATATACAATTTTTAGAATAAATACAGTGTCTAAGCCAGTTTCCGCACGGGTCTAGAGTTAGTGGTGTTATTCTTTGTTTAGCAGCCAGCTGATGACCTGCTTCCTAAAGATCTGGAAGGATTCAACAGTTTTGATGTTAAGCGGTAGGGAGTTCCAGAGTTGGGGGGCAAGCACTGTGAAGCTTACCCCTCCAGCTCTTTTTAGGTGGAACCTGGGCACTAGTAGGCAAAGAGTGTTGGAGGATCTGGTGAATCTGGTGGCAGGTTTCAGGGTGAGTTTATTAGCTAGATAAGGTGGTGCTAGGTGATTGAGGGCTTTGTACATGAGGCAGATGGTTTTTAGATCAATTTTTTGCCGTATGGATAGCCATTTGCAGGCTTTCCTAGAAGCAGAGATATGCTCTTGTCTGGGAATGTTGAGGGCTGCGCGCAAGGCATTATTTTGTATTACCTGCAATTTGTTGAGTACGGATTGATTAGCGCCTAGGTACAGGCTGTTACAGTAATCCAGTTTGGATTGTATTAGGGCCCTGGCAAGGGTGAGGCAGCTGTTGGGTGATAGGAAGGGTCTGCTGGCCCCAATGAGCTTGCCGGTATAGGCAGCGGCTGAGGCGGTCATATTGGTGTGTTTGCTAAGGTTGGTGTTGGCATCTAGATAGAAACCAAGGGTTTTTACGCTTTTGGCTATGGTAATGACCATCGACGGTGATGTTATTACAGCTAGGGTCAAGTTTAGTTAGAGTGTTGGGGGAGCCGACAATTAGGAGCTCTGTCTTCTCATCATTCAGGCAGAGACCATGGGAGGCCATCCATGCCTGAATGATGGAGAATATTTTGTTGATCCGGACGGAGTCTTCTTGGTAATTACCAGAGATAGTGAGGAGTATCTATCCTTTGCATATTATTGTATAAGCCATATTTGAACTAGGCACAAACTCTATACCACGAATTATTAACATGTAGAGAGGCTGGACAATATTAGTCAGAATTGTATAAAAGCACAAAGGTTTCTAATGTCCAGCACTCGCTCTCCTCTCTCTGACTGGCTGGTACTCATTGTGGGGTGTTGAGAGCCAGATAGCTATCTGTGTTTCTTTGTAACTGTACAGAATAAAGATCTGTGAATCTTTCTAACCCGTGATTGGTGTATTTCCTTTTTTGGTACTCAGCCTCAATATTTTCTTGTTCTTACAGATGGCGCCCGAATAAGGACCCTCAAGATTGATGCCATCTCGTTGAAGTGTTGGCACGGCTATCGGACTGGGATCGGACGGTGAGAAAGGGGGCCCCTTCTTGGATGAGACGCGACACCTCAACAGTTCTGCATAACCCGATCCCTGGACAGTGAGCACGCAGTCTGAGACAGCATCTTGACGAGGGTCCATATCTCGAGGCGGGCAGTTTTGCGGAAATCACCAACCACGGGGGTCCTTTGTTGTCCTTAGTAATCAAATCAGACCTCCTTTGTCCTTTGATCAGGTGAGTCATACCCCGATTCCTAAGTATCCTGATATTTGATTTGGAGCATTGTTCTTGCGAGTACAATTATTGCCATGCAACACCAGAAATCGGATATGCCTGAGAAATTGTCTGCCTGTTTCAGGGCATTATTCCGCAGAGACAGACAATCTTTGGAATTTGCCTGTCCGGCACCACAGGAGGGGTCGCTGGCATGTACTATGTACTGCAAGTACGGCATTGGTAGTATAGTGTTCAACGATATTTGACACAGACAAACTAGACATGCTTCCAAACTTCAGTGGCCAATTAATGGCAGCTTTGAGATGTCTCGTATAGAATATTTAGAATCTATATTGCTAAAGAAAAAAGCTAGACCTGCAGCATTTAATATATTACAAAATTGGAAAAAAGAAGCTATGCAGCAGCTTGAAAGTAGAGAGAAACATGCGCACCGACATATATCGAACGCCGAGAAAGAGTTATTGTATGATCAACAAAAACATTCAGAGTCAGTTAGAAACATGGATAGGGCTTTTCAACTTAGCATCCAGAAAATATACCCATCTAAAGATTTTCATGCATCAGATGAATTGATTGATAAGCTTTTAAATGAACGAAGGCCTGGCACCACTGCGCCACCTCCTTATGTACCTATTCCTGTTGCCTTCCCTCTTCCTATTGTTGTTCCTCCTCCCGTAGTAATTCCTGCACCGCTCATTATTCCTTCGCCACTAGCTATTGCTCCTCTTCCTATTGTTGCTCCTCCACCTGTACCTCCATATTTGCCTGCTGTCATGGGTCCGGTAGATGTGTCTTTTACACCAGTGATAGCACCTTTGTTATCGATTGTACAAGATTTGTCTACTCTTTCTCTTCCGAGTGGTTCTGTTCCGCTTGTAGTTGATAACAGAGCGGAATCGAAAATTGTAATTCGCAATACAGTTTATAAAGAAAGCGAGACCTGAATGCATGGGCTAGACAGTGCATGGAGAAAGGTGAACAAGCTGATGTTTTTGCTACACTCTCTAATCTAAAAAGTTTTCCTGACAAAACTGTTTTTATTGAAGGGATGGGAATTAATTTATCCGTAATGTGGAACAGACTGTATGATGAAGATATCCCACAAGGGTTGAGGGATCTGAATGTTTGAGCATATTCAAGAGATACTGCGGAGAAAGTATATGAGCATGTCGAGAGAGTTTGAGTTTAGAAGGGAGTTAGAAATGTTACGGAATGATGAAATAGATGGTGATAGTTTGGGCGCTATTTTTGTACAGAAGTAGTTCCTTCCTCTTTGTAAATCGATGAGTGAAGAAACGTGAATTTGCACAAGAGATGCCCTTAGGTGATTTTAGACATGTCGATATCTCCCGTAGAAGTATATGACCCGTATAGTCAGTATACGCCAGAAATGCAGAGGAAAGTGATACAGATAATGGTAGAAAACCTGCAGGATGAATGTATAAAAAGCAAGATTTGTTGTCCCGCAGAATTATTGAATATCTATAAGAGCTTTTTCATCTGACTGTTACGCTCACCTGGTGTCCACGGGGGCGTCGATCTGAACTGGGCTGTTACCTCTTCCAGCTACACACGGGGCGCCGAAATGATGGACTGGACCGGACCACCCAGTTTAGCTTGTTTTGCCCGTATGAATATTCTTCTGTAATGGAGAAAAGGGATTAGCCACCTGCGGGGACTGGGCGCCAACCCCACCTTCCCCCACTCCTGCGATCTCTTCCCACAAATTACTTCCGAACTCTTGCTATGCTCTCACCTGATAGTTTGGAAAGATGAGCTCTCCATCCTGCCTCGAGCGCATGGGCGCGTAGATGACCAGTTACTTCACTGGTGTGGGATGTTGGAGAGTTGCAGAACGGTATTGACTCCGTAAGGAAATAGTTTGAAAAAGAGTTCAAAAATGTCTGGCCTTCACTCTGTCCAAATTCCCTAGGTTGCCTTAATAGTTCTTGAGAAGAGTTCCAAGTGGCAACCAGTAAGATGCAGGTAAGTGTTTATGGATTCTGTTCAGTTCGTTAAGGAGGACCTGGTCTAACCTGTGACCCTTTCTTTTTGCAGGCGCTGAATCGGTGGAGGTTCCGGTGATTGCGGCCTCAGGCAGTAACCAGGTAAGTCTGTAGCGGAATTCGGTTTTCCCCTACTTGCGCTTTTGTGTTGCTTTTGTTTCCCCTTTGGGGCCGGGGTACGGCGGAGAAGCTGTGGAGGCCGCGCCGACCCGAGATGAGGTAAGTACCCCCTGTGGTATCAGGTAAGTCCTGGGGATTGCCTTTATTGTCTGGGAATGCTCCCTTGCTCCCCTTATTGTCTTTATTTCCACAGGTGTTGGAGCGGCCGCTGGATGCTGAAAAGCGCGATGGTATGCAGAGGATTGCTTCAGGCGAGTTCCCGCGCGGCGCTGCAGGATGCGAAGCGGCGTGTGTCTGATGATTTCTTCCTTCTAGGTCAGAGCCAAGAAGATTCAGGATTCAGGTAAGGATTGCAGGTAAAAACTCCGGTTCTAACCTTCCCTCTGCTTTCTTTCAGGTTTTCAGGAGCTCCGGCATCCAGGTGGGCGTGGCTGAAGACTGGAAGCTGCTGCAGCCACGGTGAGCGTTACGCTGCAGGTGCAGAATAACGCGAAGCATGGATTGCTGTCAGGGCGTGGTTTAATTGCCTTGGAAGTAGTTCCAAGTAAGTATCCCTCCGCGGCCCCACCCGAGTAAAAAATAGTTCCCAGGGTAAAATAGTCCCTCCTAGGCCTCATTTGACTTCTGGTCACTGGCATCATGGTCTGCCTCAGGTAAGTCCTTGCCCATGGCGCCAGGACTGATTCTGAACTTATGAGCCTGGCGCCATAGGCGCCAGGACTGCACCCAAATAGCCCCTAATTGGGGTTCATGGGCTTGCATTAAATGGCATGATGCCTGCTTCCGGGGTAGCTGGGCCAAACCTGGTTTCCTGGGGGCAGGCATTGTGACACTGACACTCCTTCAGCTGCTTTAGCGCTCGATTTAGCTCTGTTGTTTAGTAAGCGTTCAGAGTTGCCTACTTCTCAGTTGCCTATGAGAGCGGTCCTCCAACATTTGTCCCTAAAGTTGAGGGCCCGGCTAATGCCGCAACGGGTGTAGCCGCTTATGACCTTGATGCACATTATGTATCACAGTTTGTTCATGTCCCATTCTCAAGACAGGAGGTGAATACCATTAGACAATCCATCCCAGATATTAGGAAGAACCCGACAGGGTTTTTATAAAGAAATGGAATCTGTCTTGCAGTCGTCAGTATTCCCTTTGGGTGATATAGATTTGCTATTTCCTGTGCTCCTACCTGCCGATTTGTGGAAACAGATTAGGACAGTAGACAATGTACCAGGCTTAGGAGACACATGGGATAATTTGACTAGGCAAGATAGAGAAAGGAAAGCTGGCGAGAGACCACCACAGATGATACTGACTTTCCCTGATAGAATAGTGACAAAACTGAAAGCCTTGATTCCTGAGAGAAGGATTGTTTGGGACAAACTTACTGCTTGTATCCAAGGAAAATCTGAGGGTGCTACCGAATTCTTTAATCGGTTTGAACAAGTATTTTCAGATTTTAGTGGACAAGATTTAAGCACAGAGTCTGGAAAATGATTATTTGTGGACAAATGTGTGTGTGGATCGTTACCTGACATCCAGTCGCAAATTATGACTTCTGAGAGTGCTTGGCAAGCTAAGTCTCAGTCTGAAGTGTTGCATATGGCTGAGTATTATGAAAACCGAGTCAATAATGAGAAGGAAAGGATTGAAAAGAAAAAGTAAGACTTGAAAACAAAGGTGTTGTTGCAACAGATTGTTAGAGGACCTAGAGGGGGTAGTACACAGTTTCGGGGACAGTATGTTCCACAAGGTAATGTGCCGTTGGGTCCTGTACACGCAAACCAATGTGCTTATTGCAGACAAGAGGGTAATTGGCTAGCACAATGCCTGATCCTCCAGCAGAGGTCGAACAACAAATATGGTATCATGGGTAGACGATCGAGAAGGCGTCCTGGGGCAGGGGGTCCTGGTAGAAGCCAGTTTTCTCAGAATTCTCAGTCCTTATCGTAAGACAATCAGCCACCGAGTATGGATAATAGAAATGTTTTGGATCATCCTTCTACTGCTCATCTCTCTGAAGCCTTTCCCTTCGATGATATATTGTTTCGCTAGGATTGCCCGACGCAGGGTTTGGAACCAACGCCTATTACCGTTAATCAGAAAGGTCCCTACGTTGAGATGATGGTGGAAAATAGGAAACATCTATTTCTGATAGATACAGGAGCACAGAAGTGTTCCATTGACCATTCACGGGTTCCAGACATTCCACTCTCGGGGCAAACTAATGTTTCTGTAGGGTTTTCTGGTACACCAGTGGTTAGTCCGGTTTCTCTGCCGGTACGATTTCACTGGGTCCATTCACAGATCACTGTCTGTTTCTTTTGACATCAAACTGTGGTGAGACTTTGCTGGGGTTGAATCTGTTGAAGGAATTAAATGTGGTAATTCATTGTTCTTCAGATGGAGTGCGTTTGACGATTTCACCACAGCAATTTTCTGCCTCACAGTTTCTGACTAGACCTTTGCCGTCGGAATTTAGTGACGTTCCAGAGTGTTTATGGGCGAATGATGACAATGACGTCAGTGTTTTACAGATTGAGCCTGTTAAAATCATTTTGAAACATGGAGTAAAGTTGCCACGTATTCCACAGCATAAGATTTTGGTTGATGGTGAGCAAGCTTTGAAGTGTATAGTTTCCGATTTTGTGTACTGTGGGGTAATTGAAGAAATTGTAGGTAGTTTGTGCAATAGTCCGATTTTACCAGTGTATAAGAAAGGAGATAATGCAATTCCTTTTCGTTTTATTATTGATTTACCCGCTATCAACAAGATTGTTTCTCCACAATTTCCTATTGTGCCTGATGTGAGGACGATATGAACGATGATTCCAGCTTCTGCTACTCATTTTAGTGTTGTAGATTTTAAGAATGCCTTCTTTAGCATTCCTATATACAAAGATAGCAGATACCTGTTCGCGTTCACCCTAGGGGGACGCTAGTTTACATTCACCCGTGCGCCACAGGGGTACACGTAAAGTCCGAGCATTTACATTAGGGCTTTGAAAGAACAGCTTGATACACTTGAGTTGCATGCTACTTGTACATTGCTTCAAAATGTTGACGACCTTCTTTTGGCTGCAGATTCAGAAAGTCCTTTTAAAGAATGCACTGTGCTATTGCTTACTCGTCTAGCAAAACATGGACCTAAAGCTTCACTGAAAAAGTTTTAATATTGTCGACAGGGGGTTGCCTAACTAGGCTATCTCCTGTCAAAGGAGGGAAGAAGATTGACACCTGAACGAATTAAAATCATGTCTAACATGTCTGTCCCAAATACACAGAAGGAAGTCAGAGCCTTGATAGGAATGGCTTCTTACTATAGGCAGTGGATCCCAAACTTTTCACTAGTGATTAAACCAATGTTGGCATTGACAAAGAAGGGCACTTCTTTGCCATTGCCGTGGAACTTGGAACACCAGAAAGCTTTTGATTTGCTCAAGACCGCACTGTGTTGAGCACCGGTTTTGGGCACACCAAATTACAAAAAGGCCTTCGAGTTGTATGTGCATGAACGTGATGGATGTGCTTTGGCTATGTTAACGCAGGAACATGGGGGGAAGACTAGGCTGTGCGGTTACTTTTCCTCCACCCTTGATCCTGTTGCATGCGCTTTGCCGAGATGTCTGAGAGCCGTCGCTGCTGCGTCCGTAAAACAGAGCGAGGGTATGGTCCTAGGCCATGCTTTAACCTTGTTGGTACCTCACTCTGTAGACGTTCTATTAAATAGAACGCAAATACAACATCTCACTTCCAGACGATTAACGAGATATGAATTGATCTTGTTTGCACTGCATATCAAAATTAAGAGATGTGTACTGAATCCGGCTGAATCATTACCTCTTCCGCAAGATATTGCTTGCAGTGACGAAACCTCACATGACTGCCTTTATACCACAGAACAAGAAACTAAAGGCAGGATTGATTTGAAAGATACACCTTTGAACGATCCTCAAGGGGAGCTATTTTGCGATGGCTCCTGTTTCAAACTTCCGGATGGTACATCCACTGCTGCTTATGCCATCACTACACTACGCACGATTGTCAAAACCAAAATAATTTTGCATAACTCTGCGCAGGCCACAGAGATTATTGCATTGACTCGAGCTTGTGAACTTTCTGAAGGGCTTAAAGTAAACATATATACTGATAGTCAGTATGCTTTTGGGGTAGTTCACAACTTCGGTAGACTTTGGACATAACGAGGTTTCTTGACCTCACATGGGACGAAGATCCAATATGGCACCTTGATAGTTCAGCTACTCTCAGCGCTTGCACTTCCCACTCAGCTAGCAATTATGAAGTGCGCGGCACATCAGAAAATCATAGACGATGTAGGAAAAGAGAACGCTTTCGCTGACCAGATAGTCAAACAGACTGCTACTGATCTCCATTTGGATAGGCACACTACAAGGGAAGCCACAAATGTCTGTACTATAGACGAAGGAATTGATTCCATAAAGAATATCCAAGCAGATGCCACTCTAGAGGAAACTAAGCAATGGGCTGAGGGCTTGGCAAGGTTGGATGATGATGGGAGCTGGGTGGATAACTCGGAGGGAAAATGGTTGTTGCCAGACACGTACGTCACTATTATGGTTTCAATGGCTCATGGTCCCACCTACATATGCGCTAGGAAAATTTGCAAAATGTTAGAATCTGTCTGGGTAAATATCAACATCCCAAAAACCGCTGAGCGTTTTGTCCAGAGTTGTATCGTTCGTCTATAGCACAATGTGGGGAAGGGCACATCGACACCAAGGGGTAGTTTTGGTCCACCTTCTGTCCCTTTTGAGGTAATTCACTTTGACTTTATTGAAATGGAGCGTTGTAATAATCTCAAATATGTTTTTGTAGTTATTTGTGCTTTTAGTAAATGGGTCGAGGCCTTTCCTTTAAAAGATGCCACAGCAATGACGACGGCGAAAACCATGCTTAAGGAATATTTTCCTAGGTTTGGTTTGCCGAGGGTCATCTGGTCGGACAATGGTCCACATTTTATTGCTGCTGTTATTCTGCAAATATGTGCAGGATTACAGATCGATAAATGGTTCCATTCGGCCAGACATGCTCAGAGTGCTGGATGGGTAGAACGGCACAATGGAATCTTGAAGAATAAACTCGCTAACACGTGTGCCGGCACCAATTTGAAGTGGCTGGATGCCTTACCGATAGTGTTACTCTCTATGCGCATGACCCCGCAGACTAGGACTGGGCTCTCCCCGTATGAGGTGGTGATGGGGAGGCCACCTAACATTTGGAATCTTCCTAAGCCTAGGGCCTTGAGGGATATAGAACACGTACTTCTTTCTGAATACTGTGAACTGTTAACTCAAAATCTGTATTTGATTCATCAACAGGTGCGAGAAGCCCTCCCAGCCAAATACGAGGGGCCATGTCACAGCATCCGACCTGGTGACTAGGTGCCGACTAAATCGTTTGAGAGAGCATCCTGTCTCGCACCGCGTTGGAGGGACCCACCAGGTCCCATTGGCCACACAGGCTGCCGTACGAGTAGAGGGGAAGCGCCACTGGACCCATGCCTCACATGTCAAGAGGATACCTTTCCCTTTGCCACACGACAAAGAAAACAAGGAGAAATTTACTTGCTCTGTTCGCAGCGATCATTCAGCATTGAGCAGCACTGAGGGTGTTTCAGAGACACTCCCTGAGCCCGCGGGGCCTGGGGAAACTGCTGCTTCGTCTCCACACTCTACAGATCCTTTTGCACCTTTGTCTGGTTCTGCTGCAAATTCATCTCTTCCATCAGGAAGCAACGACACACTGTTCGCAAATCACACGTTACCAGGAGTCACAAGGTACAATCTGCATCCACGGCACTAGTCTCACTGCACAAATACGACTGTGCCCACTGGGGGAACAACTACAGAGCTTGTCCTTTGCCACTTTCTGCACTAAAGGAAAGTAGGTGGCTGGGGATTGGGAAAGACTAAGAAATCACGTGATCAGGAGATCACCAGCGAACGGACTACGGAGATTTTCACAGGAATTTATCAGAGAAGAGCTTCAAGGAACGATGCCCGTTACCGACCCTACTCGTGCGGCACAAACAATCGCGTGTGTGGCCAACAATGACAACGGACGATCAAATACATGGCCTCTTAAGATGTGTTGTCTTCTTGTAATTGTGTTAACCAATTTCATAGTATTAGCTGCCTTAGGATTTTGGTATATGTTAAGTTATTTTGCATTTATATAGCGCCTTATATACCATTGGTATGGTCTGAAGGCGCTGGTAGGTTGAACGCCCTTGGGAACCGAAGTTCAGATGAGTAGAGGGAGTCAAAAAGGTGCGTGTGAGCACCGGGTATGTGTGCAGCTTGTGCGGTATTCATGTAATAGCTGCTCCTTAGCGGTAGGTGTGATGGTTGAGAGATCAGGAGTATGTGTTTGTTCTGGCAGGATTTATCCAGACCGGATGTGGCTGCGTTAGGCTTGAGGAGAACGCCTGGCTGGGGGTGTGTAACGAGCAGTGTTTACTTAGAATGATGTGGAGTGAGCGGCGGATGTTGGTATGACAACAGTTATACCGAATGGTGTCATAGTATCTCTGTGTTCTAGTTGAGTGGTGATGTAAAGAAGAGAGTAAGCGTGGTGGTGTGATATGATGGGTTATATGCTCTTTCAAACGTTCTCTGCATTCCAAACCATACTATATACGTTAGGCAATTCTATGCACTCTAGTCAGTTCTATGCACTCCTATCCACTCTATACACTCCGGTCCGCTCCATGCACTCATGCATTCCAGCCCGCCCAGTGCGCTCCAGTCCGCCACGCATGCACTCCTGTCTGCCCCACGCATGGACTCCTGCCTGCCCCACGCTCTACGCATTCAGCAGTTCTATGTACTCATCTATTCTACGTACTCATCAGTACTGGGTGCAATCTGTGCTCGTTCGTTCTACGTACTCGTCCGCTCTATGCAACACGTCTGTTCACTCTGGGCACTCGTTTGCTCCAGGTACTCGTTCGCTTTATGCCCTTGCACGTACTATGCATTCACCTGTTTTACTCAGTCATCCCCTCTACGCACTCGTCCCCTCTACGCACTCAATCCGCTCCCCGCACTTGTACTTTTCACGCATTCATCAGCAATATCCTGTTCTATAAAATCATCTCTACACTCATCTGTTCTATACCTTCATCTGCTCTGTACACTCATCCGCTCTATACACTATATATTCGTCCACTCTATCCGCTCGTCCACTATCCGCTCGTCCACTCTATACACTCATCTGCTCCAGCAATCTACACACTCTCGGCAATTCCGTATTCATTCGCTATTCACACTCATGCGCTCTACTTGCTTCTCCTGCGGATACCTGCAGATACCTGCAGATACGATCTGGAGCCGTCACATGCTCTCCATATTCATCCGCTCCACATACTCATCTGTTCTACACACTCATCCGGATTATGCTCATCCGTTCTGCACAAATCATCTGTTTTACGCACTCCTGCGTTCTACTCGCTTCTCTGTATTTACGCACTCCTCCGCTCTACACACCCAGCTGCTCTACACACATTCACTCAGTATGTTCAACCATTCTATACAATCATCATATCTACATATTCATTCGATTTCCACACTCATTCGAACTATATAGTTATCTGTTCTTCCACTCATGCATTCTTCCACTCAGGGCATTCATCTGTTCCATCTGCTTCATCCATTCTAACTATTTCATCCACGCCATTCATTTCGTTCACTCATCATGCATTCTGTCCATTTCAGGAGTTTAAATCTCTTTACTGTTTCTGTATGATTTACTCTTATTAACCATTTCACTGCTCTGATCTACTTTCTTTGTTTGTCCTTCTAGTTTATTTTAGGGGTTATTAGCTGTCAGTTTCTCGCATCAGGTAGTATGTTGGATTGGTGTCATTGAGTTGCTGTTAGTCTGTTTGGGTTAGTTTGGTACCGGTTGGTTTTAGGGGAAGAGCCAAGTTTTCAGTAGTTTGCAGAAAGACGCTAAATCCTCAGGTAGGCGGATGTGGGGTGGGAGTGAGTTCCATAGCGTGGGAGCCAAGGCTGAGAATGATGATCCGCCTAACCTGTCTGAATTTGTCTTCGGTATGACTAGGAGGCCGGCTGAGCTTGATCTTAGGGTGAGTGGGGGGGGTGGTAGGGTTTTAGCTTGTCTTGGAGATATTGAGGTCCGGTTTTATGCAGTGCTCGATGGGAGATGCATAAGGTTTTGAAAGTCACCCTTCGGGCTACTGGAAGCCAGTGCAGCGTCTTAAGGGCTGGGGAGATGTGGTCTCTTGGGTCAAGCGCAAGTAGCAATTTGGCTGCCGCGTTTTGTGCCCTTTGGAGTTTATTCAGTTGGTACGCGTGGACTCCGAGGTATAGGGGGTTTGCGTAGTCCAGTCTTGATACAACGATTGATTGGACCGCAGAGTCTCTTTTGGGAAAGGAGAGATATGGAAAGATGCGCCTAAGGGTTTTAAGGTGGTAGTGGCAGGACTTTGAGACGTTGACTTGGCGCGAGAGTGTTAGGTCAGAGTCAAGGGTGCATCCAAGATTTTTCACTGATTTGGAGCGGGTCGGTGAGTTGCCCATGGCGGATGGCCATGGTAGTGGGTGCGGAAGAAGTTCGGAGTTGCCACATACCATGATTTCTGTTTTGGAGGGGTTTAACAGGGGGTGGCTTTGGGTCATCCAGAGTTCTATGTCAAGGAGGCAGGAGGCCAGATCGGGATTTGGGTTTTGAGTTCAGGAGTTTTAGAATTAGTTGAGTGTTGTCAGCGTAGTTGTAGCACAGGATGTTGTATGAGCGAATTATTGGTGGGAGGGTGATCAAGTAAAGATTGAACAGGAGGGCGGATAGGCATGCTCCTTGTGGGACTCCCGTGTCGACTGGTCGGGCTTGGGAGGTATAGGTGGAGAGTATCGTTATTTGGTACCGGTATAGTGAGGAGTGGGCTGGTGAAAGTACGGAATATATGATTGTGGCATTTGCATAGAGTAGCTATAGAGGGCATATTCCTGCAGAGAAGTGGTTTGAAAATAAGAGGTAATGAAAACGACTTGTCGGCTGAAGACTTGGGAGTAGCAATGGGAAGCTCTTCACAGAAAGCGTGGTAGCGGTGTGGAACGGCCCTCCAGAAAGCAAATTCTGGAGTAAATCAGTAATTTCCCAACTGATTTGGAGAGAGGAATCAGTGTCCTATGAGCATAACAGCAAATACAGGAGGTGGAGACTCACTAGATCATACCGGCCATAATCATGCAGTGAAATAGGCAGACTAGTCAGTCATGGTTGATATATTCTACCATTTCAAATGATTACCTGCCTCTTATTTATGTGTAAGGATCTAGGCTGGCAGGATTGTAAAACGCTTAGCTGGCAAGTGTGTGGTTCTCGAACACCCAGAACAACAAGATAAAGATTCCATAGTCAGTTCTGTACGCTGTGCTCCTCTTAAATGTACACAAAAAATCATAATACATCAGCAATACAATTAGGCGCTCTGCCTCTTTAACTGTATGTATTAATATCAGGTATACTTATAACTCTGAAAACATGTGATACGTTTGACTTATTATTTAAGTGCTCTACACTTCAAGAATGAATTAAGCGCTGAAAATCATTTGTTAATCTGGTGATCGCTTAAAATAAAATATATCTCTATAGAGATAAATAGTAAGTCATTCTTTTGTACAGTAAATTGCTCGCAGGGGACCAATTTCATCCGCACCGCCGTGCAACAGGTGGGCCTCTGTGCAAATCTGAACCTTTCAAACATTGAGGGCCATTTTTGGAACGCCCGCTTGAAACATTCTTGCCTACTGAGAATGTTCCTACTGTATCTACACCTTTTGTGCACCTGCACACTATCTCCTAGGGACTCTCAACATAGACTGAGTTATCATAATAATACATTACTGCTAATAATGAATGCAACTCATGCCATTTTGAACAAAACAAACTGCTGGATTTGCTCTCATTTACCGCAACATGGGGAAAAAGGGTTGGGCTGGTATATTCATCCTTTGCCTTTAACTACTGCATGTCATGCTTCTCTACGGGCGGAATGATAGCATCTCAAGAAACTTTGATGGAACGAATTTTAACGAATTTGAACGGCGAGTCCTAACGCCTCTGGGATGCTCACTCTTCGCAAATAGGAGCAAGCTGAATGTCGCTTCTTTTAGGCCTTCTGATAGACTGCCCCGACCTTTTCAATCTCTGATTTCTTTTAAGATGGCTCCTATAGGTAATAGGGATGCCACGCCACCTTCCTACACTGTTAACCATAGCCCCAACTCAGTTTCTTTCTGCATACAAAGGAATGGTACTCAGTCAAAGGGCGATTTCAAAGTTTGCACTAGTGTTGCAAACTTGACCAGTGAGGACAGACCTTTGTATGTAGACGAATCTGTCTATTTCGTTTGCGGTAATGAAGTTTATCCAAGGCTACCTAGAGATGGGCAGGGAACTTGCTATTTGGGAATTTTGCTACTAGGGCTATATGTAGCGAATACCACTGAAATCTCTAGGACTCGTCCTAGGCGGGATGAGAATGGCGATACTCTGTCACAAACTCTGGGCGACGTAACAAAATCCTTTGTACCTTTTTGGGGGCAGATCCTGAATATCAAGGATATCAGGAGACTAGCAAGAGTACTGGAGAAAACCATCAACCGAACCACTGACATACTCTATAACATGACTCTAGAGCAAAAGGCAATCAGATTATTGGTACTACAAAACTGGATGGAATTAGACGTCATCTTGGCGAGCGTGGTGGAGTATGCAAATTAGTGGGGTCCGCTTGCTGTGTTTTCGTACCAGATTTCTCCCCGACCATCTTTAAGGCAATAGAAAATCTGCACTTCCTGAGTTCAGAAGTACATTTTCCCGAGGGAAATTGGGATCTTTGTACTTGGTTCTGGGTCTTCTTACGATCTTGGGGATGGAAGCTTCTCTCGGTCTTGTTGCTAATTCTGGGTATTCTGTTTTGCTGTTGTTGGATACAATGTCTTCGTGCCATATGTTCAATGTTAGGGGGATGTTGTGCACAGACTATGGGAACGTTAGGACCAAAGGTACACGCACCGGGAAGAATGACCAACAGATTTGTGATGAAGGAAATTTCCGCCGCAGATCTTAAGGCGATCGATATATCTGATGAATGTGATTCAGGATGTATGGACATTGAAACGTGGAGTTACTCGTGAAGCGACTAATTTTTAGTTTACCACTTGGCTTATGCCAAAAGGAGGGTTTGTTAAACGGAAATCATATAGTGCCTCCTTTTGATTTATATTGGCCTAAGCCTAGTCGCTCTATGGGGAAAACCCTGTTGCAAAGTTCCGATTTTTGGATCGACTTCGCCACCATTTTAGAATCATCCGCCATTTTGATTTCTGTTTGCATATTCTCTGTTCTTAAATGGTGGACTGTGTTTTCAGCTTGCAACCAAGCCACCTGACCTTTGAGTTCTGTTAATATTTAGGCTGTCCAAGAGCCGAATGTTTAGACTGGGTAAAGAGACCTTGCGCTCCATATGAACTGTCATCTAAGTATTGTCTGCGCACACAATCCTCATCCTTGTATAAACATTGGGACAATATAAAGCAAACCTCAAGCGTGGAAACAGGCCGAATGTAATTGTGAGGAGACAACAAACAGTGCTTGCTGCAGGATTTGAGAACATACATCGTCATTGTGTCTTCATGGAAATGCAAACCTATGTAATCCTTTGCATATTATTGTATAACCCGTATGTGAACTAGGCACGAACTCTAGACCACGAATTATTAACATGTAGAGAGGTTGGACAATATTACTCAGAATTGTATAAAAGCACGAAAGTTTCTAATGTCCAGCACTCTCTCTCCTCTCTGACGGGCTGGTACTCATTGTGGGGTGTTGAGAGCCAGATAGCTATCTGTGTTTCTTTGTAACTGTACAGAATAAAGATCTGTGAATCTTTCTAGCCTGCGATTTGTGCATTTCCTTTTTTGGTACTCAGCCTCGATATTTTCTTGTTCTTATACTAGGTACGGCAATCACTCAAGAAGGCAGGATTGAAGTAAAAAATCCCTGCCAGCTTAACTACAAAGACCATTTGGCAAAGACCAAGTATTCACAGTAGTCAGAAAAAAAATGCATCATTGCAATGAAATGTTGAGAGCACCTTTTTTTAAATGTTCAGCTTGAAAGGCCCTATTAGATGATCATAAAGGCATTTTTTTCAGTTACCTTCATTATGCAAATTAGGAAAATGTGGATAGATATTTGCAGAAACGGTGCACGTTAGCGATTTATATATGCTAGCGTCCGTGCTGCAGAACCAGTTATACTGATATGGAAATGGAATGTGTGTATAAAAGTATCAGTGCGAAAAAGACAAACATGTGTAACTCATCCACCATAAATTGTGTCAAGATCAGACTACCATTATTTAATTTGCCTGAGAGAGCAATTTGATGAACCGATTAGCAAAGTTAGAAATGTATAATTCAGAAATCTCTTTATCACATCAAATGGAAGGGCATTCAACTGCTCTCCTCATTAATATGCCCAATGACCATGGAGGGTTGGGTTTAGTGTGATGTAACATTTGGCACACTGTCCAATCGTATACATTGACTAATTCGATCAGAGAAATGATACACACCCTTTAGGGGTGTGGTTTCTGCTCTATACAAATTCAAATCCATATATTCTGGGGAGAGGGGAGCACTCAATGACTGATGGAGAGAAAGGAGAATTGATACCTGGAAGGAGATGGATTTCATGACTTACCGGCGTACACAGACAGCTCCCATATGGTCCGTTTGCCATCGCTGGAAGTAGTTCTGCCCCATCCAACATGGCGCACAACATCATGTGATTCCATGCTTGCACACCGTGACATCGTCCGCTCGTATGCATAACATTAAGAAGGCAGCTGGAATCGGCACGTTGCAACATTACTTCATTGCACTGCCCTCTTGCTTGCCCTTTCTTAGTTCCTCGCTGGTTCCCTTCTCTAGCTGCTCTCTGCCTTCTTATTCCCCTTTCCTCTGAATGGTTGCCTGCTCCTATTGGATTATCTTGTGTGGGTTCCTGTGGAAAATATCCCTTGCGTGCTGGTATCATCATTCTGGTCAGGCAGGTTTTTACCCAAAAGATGTTTTTCCGGCATCTCTTTGGCTCTGCTTCCCATGGGCAGAACCAAAATACAGTATCCATCCCCTGGACGCAGTGGCTGGCCAGGGTACCGGAGGCCGCACTCACCTGAAGAACCCTTCAACAAGCAGTAAGGTAAGGTTTGATCGGGACAATGGAATAATTATTTTCCTTTTGGACCCATTTTTTGATTATTGGCAGATCATTGTAAGTGAGGTCTACCAGAAGTTAAAGTCTCAGGTCTTCTTCATCGGAAGAGAAAGCAGACATGCAGAGGAGGGAAGCTGACTGCAATCTTGCTAAGTGATGTGCACCTGTTCCTAGAGGGGGAGAATTGAAACAGTACTTAAGAGTGTGCCGAGCTGTCTGAGACAGCCAAAAGAAATTCACATGCAAGTGCGTTTCTTGTCAAGAAAGAGGAGGGGTGCTGTAGAGAATCCATTATGTTAAATTGGTGTCTTAGGTTCATAAAAGGAACTTTATTAAGTAAATGAAAAAAGTGTGCATGCCTGATTTGGGATGGGTGGAAATTCCCCTTAACTAGAAGGTGCCCAATTAAAACATCCTACAATGTCATCCTTAAGGCTAGTACAGCTATTGGCTCATACTTCGCACTTGCAAGGTTCTCTTCTATCCCTAGTTTGGACCCTTAAGGCAGCGCAGGCCTTTAGTTGGTCAGTGGGTGGGAGTCTTTAGCTTCATGTCCACAATATCCATGCTCCAAGCACACCTCAGCGAGTTTGAGGTGTCAACCCCAGGCCTTGATCTCTATCCGTGGATATAAATTGTCAATGGTGCCACATTCCAATAGCACGTGGCAAATGTCTGTCTAGGTAGGCCATCCTTCAGACTGCCATTCAGTCCCTACAGATTTACCCTAAACATTATACAGGGCTTTTGGAATCTGAACCCTCCTCACCACCCCAGTACTGGGGTATGGTGTGTCTGAGGGATTCTTGGTTTACAAAAAGACAGGGAGCTTGGGCCGTCAGTGTCTAAGCCTCAGACTGCCAGTGGTGCAACAGTTCAGCTGAAAGAATCAAAATATGGAGAAATGGAGAGGAACCCACCCACCTTACCACAAATACCAAAGCTATCAAAGCAATCCCACCTCCATGTCAATCATAAAGAGCCATAAACGGACCCCATAGCTTCCTATAATCCTCTTCCTTTTCCTTATTACGAAATGAAACCTTATCAAATTGAGCCAAAATATGCAATTCCGTCAGCCAATCCTCAACATCCGTTTTTTTCTTCGTTTTCCAAATCCTGAGGATTAACTTAATGGCTATCATTACGGCCCTATCAATCCAGCAAGAATGTCTCCCAGCCCTTCCACATCTACCATTATGGGAAAGCAAAATGACATTCACTGCCGATCTCCGCAAAACAATACCAAAAATCAAATCGATCCCATCTATCACAGCCGTCCAAAACGCCTGTACTCTCGGGCAATCCCATAACAAATGCAATAAGGTACCCCTACCAACATCACAACACCAACACAAATCATTAGATTGTAACCTTAATTGAAACCTCTTTAGCGGCATCCAATATAACCGCCCAACAACTTTCTGCAGAATTAGACATAAACCCATATCAGGTCCTTTCTCTCTTCTCTTCTTTCTCTCCTTTTCTTTCTTCTTCCCTCTTCCCATTTGTGGTGTCCTTTATGTTGTCCTTTGTGTTTGTGTTGTCCTTTATGTCTTCTGGTTGCTTTATTGCTGATGTTTCACTTGAATTGGTCTTTTTTTGGTCTGTTATACTTATGATGCTTTTGATATTCTGTGAATTGCATTTTTTCTAATCAATGTGGAACATTGTTGCATTTGCTATCGTTCTATATGTTTGTGAAAATTAATTAAGTGTTTTGGAAAAGAATATGGAGAAATAATACATAGGGAGTTGAGATGTAGTCTCTCACAGGCCCCAATGAATGTTGTTTTACCTTTATAAAATGAATACAATATGGGATAACTGTTCCACAATCCTGATATCAAGGGTATGTAATTCCTGAATTGTGTGACAGATAATACGCACCTAACCAGTACAAAATATCCATTGCGCAATACAAGTTAAGTGTGAAGTGGGGAGGAGGGTCATTGAGGTGGGCAACAGAGTGGTGATGGGGGTCATGGGGGAGGCAGCTGAGGAGTTGAAGGGAGAACATTGGCATGATTTCCTGGAGTATCCCCCTGAATAGTTACGGTGAGGCTGAGGAGTTAGGGGGTGGATGGAGACCAAAGGAGATACTTTTCAAACTCTTGTTGAACAAAAATCTAAATGCAATGTGATTTGCAAAAAGATTGTTTCACAATGATCAGCTAGAACCATCACAGGAAATCTGTGAGAGTTTTCAATATGTACCAGTCGGCACATACATAATGAATAGCGTGAGGTCCCTCCACCATTGTCTGGGCCTCTTTTTTAGTTTGGGCTATTAGGTGTTGCTTGCAACACCTATAAGCCAAAATGATTGCATTAGAGTACAGATAGGGCAGAATGGCATATGATGAGGGACACAAAGCTTGTAGGGGGTGTTCGGTTATTTGGACACCCATTTACTGCCTATGGCCATGCTGCTCCCTATGACCATTCCCTGCCAGTACCTGCCCCTCCCATCCAAAACATCACCTCATGGGAACTCTTTGAGCTTGTTATTCAAGCCTTACTATCAAACTTTGCACTCCACGTGCCTGCCAGTTTTTTTTTCAAAGTAGTCCTCAGAGTTAATGACTTAATTGGAGTTGTAAACCCGCTACTGGTGTAATACAAATGTCAACCACATCTGCCCTCAGTCACTCAATTTATAAGTAATCTGTGTGCCCTTCACTGAAGTCCTGTGAAAAACAAGCATTGCCAAAGCCAACCGTTTTGGCTTGTGTATAAGTATTAGGCATTTGCCAGGCACTTCTATTGGATGCCTGGTACTTGCATAATTTTGCACCTGCTACTAATAATTGACAGTTAATACTACCACTGTGTCAGTGCATGGCAAGTACTTTTGCCATGCCGACACAAAAGCCCAAACTGTTGGCATTGACAATGCTTGTTCATTTTGGTTTTGATGCGAGAAATACCAGGAGGGTGTACTACTTTTCAACGTTCCACCTATTTGCTGAATAGTTGGAATGTGTAGTATTCACATAACCCTTTGTGAAGTAAGGTTAGCTCAGTGAGAACACCTTATACACTTATGCCAACAGATACACCACAAACTTGTGTTTAGAATCAATCCATGAAGTGAGCAGAAATTACCTTTATCCTGATGAAGGCTATTATTAAATTACACTTGGGAGCAATAGTTTTCAATATCTTTTGAGACCGAAATGCATTGCGTCAACCATTTTCTTTGTTCACCATTTCGTTCTATTCTTTTGAGCATATGTATGAGGTTGTATTTATTTTATCTGAGGCATTATTTCAAGAAAAATCAGGGGAATTAAATTAGAGTTGAGAGCCATTTAGCATTCACTCCATAGAATTGTTAATTCCCTCTGTCAACCCATAGTTTGTGTGCATATACACATACATTTTGTCTTTCAATTATTTGAGTTACAGACAATAACGACACTCTATTGTTCAGTGTTTTCAACTGCATTTTTTAATTAACAAAATGTGAAATTATACAAATTATTATTCTTTATCACTTTGGGGGTCAATTCTCTATTTATAGATGGACACAATATGTGTAAATGTGTTGATGACATAAGGCAAATAGGACTTAACCACACGTTAAAAAAAATAATGATCATCTCAGGATTAACTATTAGCACCCGCAACTGATAGTAGAACCTATCATAATGAACCCTGATAAATGTGTTGTTTGCTATAAGAGCTTTGGAGCCACAAAAAAAAAAATACTATGCATACATAAAGAACGTTCTTAAGAAACTTTGCTTTGAACCCAGATTAGTTTCTGGGGAACTGTTGTGCTAGTACTAAGAAGGTGAAACAAAAATGGGATGCCTGGGTAGACACTACACTGACTTATTAAGAGGTCGGAATAAGGTTAATAAGGCAGACACTCATGAGGAGTTTGACAATTTGCTTGCATCCAGAATATTTATTTTGAGGAGCTATGACAACACTTGAGTTGAAGCATGCAGACGTTCAGGGCTTGCAAAGCTGCAGCTAGATGTTATTAAAAGAATGTCGAAAAAAGACAGGAGAGCCAGAAGAAGGTTTGTGCATGAGTAAAACATTCTGCCCAAGGTGGAAACCACATTTGAAGTTCACCAACATCAGGGTTCAAAATTGCTCAGAGCCATTTAGCTCCTGCTTCTACCCTAGAAGAGTCTGGTTAGCTTAAAGCAAAGTTACCAGGAGCTACTTTTGTCTCCCCGAACTTTGAGTCTTTGAAAATGTAAATAAAAGAAGAATTAGGGCACATCTAGGGCATTTGTAAATATAATGCATCATACATAATGGGCAAAATGTTTAAGTGTGCATCTCATGTGGAAGTTAGATTTGCAATGTACAGAGTACCCGCTCCTGGTTCCCCAGTGGTAGCTTCTGCCTACTGGGTGATGCCCGAAACCCAGGAGCTGCTTTTAGCTCCTGCTCATCGAATCCTAATTTTGAACACTGTAACGGCCACCAAAACATGAAGAGTAGGGCCTTATTCTACAATAACTTTAGTGTTAAGGAGAGAACACCCATGGGCAAGAAGCAGACTCTCTTTCAGAGGTCTGCAGTATTGGGCTATTGAGAACTCCACACACAAGAGATGGGACCAGGCCTGCCTTAAGGATCATTAAGCAGTATATTGGCAAGACTGGATTTGCAAGTCGATGGTGCTACAGTTGAAGTTGGTTGTGGGGGATCGAGGAGGGGTGTGCCAAGAATTTATGGGACGGTAAGTGGCAGAACTTAAAGTCCTAACTAGCATCCCTCCAACACCCAAAAATGCCTCCAAAAGAACAAAACTAAACAGGGTATTGCAACTGTGTTTAGGAAGATTAGAGCAAGTCCGACCGTAGTATAAAGAATATTGGGTTTGTGATCAACCATGTACGCAATGAACACTCAAGGAATTATCTTGTATTGTTGCTATAGAATCCTCTTTTAGTCAAGCTAACGGAATCATATATTCTGTTTCAAAAGAGTTTCTTTTATTATGAGTTGCTGACACGTGTTTCGAACTTACAGGTATTTTTCAAAGCTAATCAGTTTAGACAGTTTAGTGTCATGAGTCAACCATATGTGTGATTTGTATATAGTGCACCATGCAACAATACAAGAGAATTTCTCGAGTGTTCCGCGCGTACACGGTTGGTCTCCAACCCAATTGTCTATCAACCAACAGGGATAGTGGGGCACTTCCAAACGCAGCAGAATATACAACTTGCTGACTAGCAAACATGGTGGCCCTGCATTTCTATTGTTCCCAACTTAGTAGAAACAAAGCTGTTCAAGCACAATCAATTTTAGAGGCTGTGCTCCTGCAACTGGGGGTCATAGTGGGAGGCAGGAGTTTGTATCCCCTTTGAAGGTGTTGCCTTGGAATAGCAGAAGGTATTTTGCAAAAGTAGGCATGCAGCCAGTTTAAAGTAGTGGCTCCCAGGCTCAAGATTAATACTTAGTGCAACTCTATTGGTGCAGAGACCGACTGGGAGCAGCAGAAGAATTAAAAGCTCATAATGCAGGCTCAAAAGCATGTTACTGGTAAATAACCACTCACTCATGACTCTCTCTTGCCTGCCCCAAAGGGAAAGGAATCTGAATTGGCACAAGAGGGGAAGGGTCTGCGTGCACTGAATGCTTTGCATTCCTCAGCAGACACTATTATATTGTTTTGTATCAGGTACTGGAAACTGCCACCAATATCCCCTCTTGGAAGCAAGAGGGGAGACTGAACAAAGCAAGACTACTTAAAACATCAGGAACGCTGAGATTGGGAGGAAGTAGTACTGTCTATGATATGGGCTGGCTAAAGCAAATCTCTAAAGATTATTTGAGACCACACTATAGTAAAAGGGGGCATGGGGTGGAGACCAGCTTAGGTAATGGTTGGGACTGGCGCCAATCCGGCTCGAAATGTACACCAAAAGGATTAGGGCTTTCTTTCATGAACTGCCAAGCGAGCAGCCCAAACCCTCCATATCCTCCTGAAGGCATCTATGTGCCCACAAAAGGTACCAGAAAATTATCTTTGCTCATCATAACCAACGCCACAGTCTACCAAAGTTGGAACCAGCCATCTGCACGCATTGCCTCCAGAAACATTACAGAAGTTCCTCTACTTGACTTGTAATCTTTGTTGCCTGCTGCTTAGAACCCTTATCTGCAAACCCCTAGAAATGCCTGACTGGAATCGTAGGGGGCACTGGGAGACAGAGAAAAAAAAGTGTAGACAAAGCCATGTATTTTGTGGACCTGCAGATTTAGAGCTGTGTGCCCTGTCCATGCTTGTACAGGAGCTTGATGGAAGCCCGCTTAGAGGCAGGAATCTACAAGAACGAGTGCAGTGAATTTCAGGATAAACCCTCAAATCTGTGAGGGAAAGAATCTTCACAAGGTCCTCATATATCAAACATCTGTAACTTGGAAGTAGTTTGCGGTCACCCTCACAAGGATGCAAGAAATGTCACAATTCAGCATCCAAACAGAGTAGCAATTCAGGCTGTGCCGATTATGAATTGTGCCGAGAAACAGGTTGCATGAGCCTTATATAGAAGAGTCATTTTTTAGCAACATTTATCTTGTTTTGGACAGAAATGGCTCCTGTAAATCAAGTCTCCACATATAAACTATATTGATGCCCATGGTTTTTATTCCTTTTAGATTATTTTTGTCATTTTTCTAAATGTTTTCTTTTATTACTTTGATCTATGACTTAGTTATAATTTGCCAATACATTGTAATTATTGTATGTCCGTGGTTTGGACCTGAACCCTCTGAGGCCTGTGGGTATGTAGTGCGCTATAAATAATAAACTAAACTTAAATTATACATTTTTGACTGGATTTTCTTTTTTTCTGTTTTCGATTTTCAAGTGTAAACGACAATACGGGCCCCTTCTTCAGGCAGTTCTAACGCAACTTGCCGAACTGTCCCTTTTAAGCAGAAGGCATCTACAATACCATTTAACAATTGGTTGAACTGAAGCATGACAATAACAAGCAATTCTTGAGTCGAATTCCCATCTCCATATGCTCCAAACAGGTTTTAGACCTTAGAGGAACAGGATATGTGATGATTTCGGTCCTTGAAGACATGGCTATGCATCAGGATCCTGTGCGGTCGGAGTTCTTATTTTACTTGAACTCTGCAGCTTTTGATACGATTGACCATGCCATCCTACTGGGACGGTTGGAAGCAGTTGCTATCATTGGATCTCCTCTTTCCTGGTTCTATCTTTTCTATCAGATCGCTCCCAGACATCTCTCTGTTTCCATTTAAGTCGGAGCCCACGCCCGTTACCTGTGGTATCCCCCAGGGGCCTTCTCTCGGTCCTCTACTTTTTAATGTTTATCTTTGCCCTCTTGCGGATTTAATCTGGTTTTATGGTGTACAGTTCTGCACCTACGCTGATGACACCAGTTGATTTTCCGACTTAATGCTCCTGAATCGTATCCTCTGAGCAAATGAATTTCATGCTTGGCTTCGAATGGGGACTGGGTGTCAGGAAATTGGCTGAAGCTAAACTGAGAAAAGACAGATTTTGATGATCGGCTCCGAGGCGGCTACTTACCTGTGGAACTCTGATTCCTGGCCTTAGTCCTTGGGCTTGTGCCCTTCTCCCAGTGCTTCAGTAAAAAGCCTGGGTATTAAATTACAATCATTTGGCTCCTGAGAAGAACAAGTTACTTGCCCCCGGTAACGTTCTTTTGACTGGATGTTCCTCCTATGTATTCCTCATCTTTGATATTCTTTATCCAGCTTCAGCTACTTTAGCAAAAGAATTCTCAGCAGAGGGCGCTGTGCATCGATGGCATCGACTTGATGTTCCTCGAGGGCCTCCGTCTCAAGGATGATGTCATCAAAAGGCATATATAGCACGCGCAGCCCGCTTTGGCTTCAGTTCCGATTTTTCCCTTACAGTAGAAATACCTGCATAACCACAGGAATGACCACACTCCATCTTGAAGGAACGAAAGCTGTAAAAGCATGGGAAATTCAACTTGATGAGCCCCTTTAGAAATGGTGTCACCAGTGGAATTTTGAAGTATGAACATTCCTCTGACGAGCGCTTAAAGATGGACCGCGCCGTCAATTATCCTTTAATAGTATCAATCTGGAACCCCAGATTGGCTAAAGATAGCAGAAAGGATAAAACATCCGGTGTTTTACATAGAAAAGGATCTACATTATTTTCTTTGCATCAGTTGCAGAATGTATTCCAACGGCAACGGTACAAAGACTTCGTTGCTGGCCTTCTGACCAAAAGCAAAATCTCCAATACGTCATCTGGGAGGCCCCAATCCTTGTATCTCAACCTTTCAGAAACCCAGCGTGATGGTCGAGTGTTTTGACCTCTGGATGGAGAACCCAACCCTTCTCTCGCGGGAGAAGGTTCTCTCTTTGTGGAAGACATATTGGAGGACAGATGGACATGTCCAGAAAGTCTGGGTATTGCATCCTCCTGGCCCAATCGTGGGCAATTAGGATCATGTGTTTCCCAAACGTTCTCATCCTCCTGATCACGCGGGGAATGACGGGGACTGGAGGAAACGCATACAGGAGTGGACATTTCCAGCCCACCACAAAAGCATCTCCTAGAGCTCCTTTTGGGGGGTAATTCCCTGGAGCAATACGGTTTGCGCCACCGGTCACAAACAGATCCATTTGAGGGGTTCCCCAAAGAGTGAAGATCTTGTGAAGGACTTCCTGCGCTGGTTCCCACTCGTGGGAAACTGTGCTCTGACTACTCAGAGCGTCCGTCACCTTGTTCTCCTCTCCGGCTAGGTAAACTGCTGATCGGGAGATTCCTTCTTGAATTGCCCAGTACCAGAGCTGCATTGCCTCTCTGCAGAGGGGTAGTGACCTTACACTTCCTCTTTTGTTGAGGTAGTACATGGCCACTGTGTTGTCCATCATTATCAGGACATTCCTTCCCAGTACAGAGGGCAGAAAGGCCTTGTCTTGAGCACTCACCTCGGGTGGCAAGCTGTTTCCCAAGGATGTATCCAGAACAGCTCTGATGAATTGGGAGTTTCTGAGAAGGAGTCATATGGGACGTCTTCTAATTGAGGGAGAAGCCCAGTCTGAAGGGAGTGGAAGGTGACGTTGAGATAATCCAGTACTTGTTCAGGAGAACTCGCCCTCAACAGCCAATCGTCCAGTTAGGGGTAGACGTGAATCCCCCCCTCTCCTGAGATTCGCTGCCACCACCGCCATCAGTTTGATGAAAATCCTCGGGCGCAGGTCAGCCCGAATGGCATAACTCGAAATTGATAACGAGAACTGCCAACTGCGAACCCTCAAAGAGTGGTTCCCTGGTGGATTGTTCCGAGGTCTCTGGATAAAAGGGAGGCAGTAACCGTGGGCTACAGTTTCCAAAGCACAAGCATGCGAAGTAATGTCTCGCCATTCTTCTAGATGCTGAGACAGTCTGCCTCCCACTGGTGAATTGTGACTCAAGACCTCAGAGAGGTTTTCAGGCGGCTGATGCAGTGGCATATGGTAAAGATGCCCCTCCTTGAGCTGGCTTTGCACCACTTCCTCGTCCACCACGAGGAAATCTTTGGCCCTGTTGACCAGCCATTCCTCTCACCCTTCCAACTGATGAGTAGTAGCAAAAAGATCTACCCCTCCAAGGTTGTCCACAAGGTCGAAAAGACTGGGGTTGCCTAATAGTAACACTTAATGATTTGGCTGCCGCCTTCGAGGTCTGCAACTTCAAGACTCTTGTCAGCCTGGTTGCCAAAAAGGTGAGACCCATCAAAGGGCATGTTGAGAAATCTGGATTGCACATCCGGTGCAAAACCCGACTTCCGCAGCCATGCAAACCTGCACATAACTGTGCTAGCAGCCATGGCTCTGCTGATGTCAGCAGAATCCAGACCTGACTGAAGATACTCACACATTGCTTCTTTGATGTCTCCAACCATGGCTAAGAACCTGTCTCTTTCATCCACCTGGGAAATGTGCTCTGCCGCCATGGAAATGCATTCCTATAGAGTGAACGTACATATTGCAAGGGAACATGTGGAGTTTGCAGATTTGAGTGCCATACTCCCTGCAGAAAATACCTTCCTTGTCCATCCAGCTACTCTTTTGTCGTCCCTATCAGGAGGGATGGTCCGGTAAGCTCTTGCTTAGATGTTGCAGTAGCTGCCTGCACCACCAGACTCTTGAGTGGGGTGTTTCGACATGTAGTCGGGGTCAGAAGGGCGGTACTTCTTGGTCATGTTTTTATTTACAGCCGGATTGGTTTCCGGCGTTTCCCAATTCGTCGCCACACTTTTTTGCAAGGCAATATAGGATCTGACTGAGGACCCTTATCTAGGATGCCTGTTAAATCATCCTGTTCGAATAGCAATGGGGGCCTACTCCACCCCATGTAGTCCTCTACCTTGGAAATGAGCTCTCTGTAGGATGCATCAGCATGCTCCCTAGCCTCTGGTGTCCCAAACTCCAACTCAGGTGAGGTGTCCACTCCAGTAGCTCTCTGTATGTTGTCAGAGGTCTCTCTACCTCAACCCCTCAGCTATAAAACTCTCCGGTACATTTGGCATACCATATTGGAGGCCGAATGGAGCCTCGTCATCCAATTGTTCATTCTCCCCATATATAGAAGAAAGAGACTTAAAATAGTCTTTTCTTAGCAGAGGTAGATAGGTCTTCTCAGGTATGAGGGGTTTTACAAACAATGGGTTGGACACTGGAGGAGCCGTTGAAACTTTTTTCATTGGCGCCATAGGCTTTAATGGGGCACTCGGCGTCAGTGGCGCAGCTGGTAATAGTGGCGCAGCTGGCGTCGAAGTTGAGGGTTTGGCTAGCGTAGAAGGTGTCGGCGACGTCAAAGGTGTCGACTACCTAAATTTATGCTTCCGCTCGAGTGATCCGATCATGTTACATCGAAGGATCGAGGCCTCGACAGCTCCCGATGTGGATCAGGCCTTCGTCCCGGGCTTGAAGGCGTGCAGGATTTAGGTTGTGTCCTTTCCTTCCTGGCTCCTTTCGAAGGCGCAGTAGGAGCATGGCTTGGAGGCATCTGCTTTCAAATATTTTGAGCATCTCTGCTCTGAAGGCCTCCCACTCAGCCAGAGTGGATTTTCCAGTTGAACAAGATACCCTCTCAGGGGGAAGCATCCTACAATGAAGTCGAAGAAGGCAACCTATGCTGTCTTCTCTTATACATCGAGGACGACGAGGATCGGTGAGATCCACTCCTCGATCGCCTAACCTTCTTCCTCCGAGGAGAGTCACCTCTCGGCTCGTCGGTCAAGGGTTTCTTGGCCAGGGTAGGAGATTTGGGGATTCGATGTACCTTCAATTTCCCCTTTTGTTCCTTCAAGGCCTTTCCTGTCAACAACTGGCACTTGGAACAGTCGGAGGTGTTATGGTCTACCTCGAGGCACCACAAACATACGATGAGGATCAGTCAATGACATTTTCAACCAACAATCACAACACTTTTTGAACCCGGTGTTCGGGGGTGTCGACGAAGAAGACATTTTCTCTCGAAATAACGAAGTTGTCACGAAAGTGAAGAAGCGCGCCGTATTTCTCGAAGCTAAAGCTGTAGCGGAAAAAAGGAACTGTAGAAAACTGGTGCTGCGCGTGCTATATATACACCTTGGATGACATCATCCTCGAGAGGGAGGCCCTCGAGGGACACCCAGTCGATGCCATCAACGCACAGCGCCCTCTGCACTGAATTTCTTTTCCAAAGCAGCTGAAGCTGAATAACGAATATCAAAGATGAGGAATACGTGGGAGACACAATCCTTTCGAAGCACGGATTACATGTGCGCAGTGCAGGGTTTCTTAAACTGTTAACAAAAAGGTTCTACCTTTCATTCCCCCATATCTCCAGTCCCGAGTTGTCACTGCCTCAATTATGGGGTCTCTTGACTAATGTAATGGTATTCATCTGGGGCAGCCGGAGTTTCTATTACACACTCTTCAAATATTGGACATTTCAGCAGCACGCCTTGCACTGAATGCCCCGAGACTCACCCATACATTACCCTTGCGTCACCAGCTTCACTGGTTCCCGATTAAACAACGCATTGAATTTAAGCCTCTCTGAATCATGCATCGGGCTGTCCAGCATTCGGACCCTCCTTTTCTTGAACATAAACTTTTACCTTATTTTCCTTCTAGAGCTTAGTGCTCATATTCCCAAACTTTGATTCTTATCTCCAGGTTTTGTAGGGTCCGGTCCGCACTGCTGGGTGCTCTTTCTCCGTTCTGGCTCCGAAGCTGTGCAATGCTCTTCCACCTCTGTTTTGGGAGCAGTCAGACCACCTCCAAAGGAAGTATCCCAGTTTTTTTGGGTTTTTTGGTGCCTAGTGCCCTCTCTCCACTCTAGGTGGTTCCACATATCCGTGGTTCATTTACAGTGGATGGGTCGCCAATATCTCTGGATAAAGTAGTATAAAGTGGCAGGATGATGATGCAGCCCTGACATCCTGCATTGTTGGGGGCCAAAGCCATGTAAACTACATAACCAGTATAACCTTATGCTCTCTGTTGAGAAATCACACAGCACTAATAGAGCAGTAACTCATGTGGGTGAGAATTTCTTGAGCTAAAATCACGGGAAGACTGCTGACATCTCCTAAACGTGCTTTGAGGTTGGACGCGTTACTGGAGAGTAGATCTGCTGATAAAATTGAATTCAGGTCATAGCTAGGTCCGAAACAAAACTGCAAGTAAATAAAACAGTCAATAGTACATCTCCTGCTACACCCCTGCCCACAGGCGTAGAGTACAACACGTGGGCAGCGGGGCAGTTGACCCATAGTCCTGGAACCACGGGGGAAGGAGTGTCATTTTGCCCCCGTTGATATTCAGCATATTTTAGTAGGGGAGCGACCAGAAAAGAAAACCGAACAAAACATTCAGTGCCGTGCACATTTAAATCGCTGGCGCAACAAGGCTTCTGGCTCCTCTCATACTGTGCTGAGGCTCAGTGAAGTGTTAGCAAGTGTTGCTCCCCCCAAAGTGAGAAGGCCCCTTCATCAATGGACCATTTGATCCTACATAGCGCGGTGTAGTGGGAATGGGAGAACTGGACAGGCCAAATCTGTTTGGCAGGCACGGAAAAACTAGGGGGTAAGATGGATATCCGTAAGCAGAATGCTGAGGAAAGACATCTCAGCAGGTTAGGCCGCCGGTTGCAGAAATGCTCTATGTTCAGACCTGCTTATAAATCATATACTCTCCCCCGCCCCCAATTCATGGTGCAAAATGTGCTCTACAATGGATTGTTTTGACTCAGGAATGGGTACGGCTCCCTCAATTGACTCAGTGTGGGAATTTTTTCCCACATCACGAAAAGCAAATGTTGCCACCCATGCCACTGCCTACTGGAACACCATCCAAGTAGCAAAACAAACTGTGCCAACGCTCTTGCTGCCAATGACCGAACTCAAGGCCTTACTCTTCAGTCAATACATAGTTAACACCTAGGACCCTTATGTTACTCAGTGGTTGAAATGGAATAAATGTGGTGGGGGATCCCGGAACACAGGCTGGGCTGGGGGAGGAGTTTGAGGTGGCGGCACCCGAGGGCGTGGCCTATAGGGGCGGGGCTCGTAGTGACCATTCAGCAATGCTGGAATACTTTTTAAAAAAAAAAAAGAGGGCCCGCGACGGCAGCATTGCCTTTTACCGCTGCTTTTGCACTGGTGTGTAATGCTCGCTACATGTACAACTGAAAGGAATCAGTTGTACATGTAGTGAGCATTGTGCATTACACAACAGTGCCAAAGCAGCGGTAAAAGGCAATGCTGCCGTCGCGGGCCCTTTTGTTTTTTTTATAAAGTTTTCCAGCACTGTTCATGTTGTTGGGCGGCTGACTCTGGCCGGATCGCGAGAACCGGCTCCATATCTGGTGCCAGATCTCAGATCCGCTGAGAGCCGGCCCAATGACCAGCACTGATGTTACTGCCTCATATATAATACCACCCCACCTCATATTTTACCATCAACATCATGTAATCGCTCGGTGCCCTCCAAAGTAAGTTTGCCTATATAAAACCCCAAATAAAGCACAAAACAATAAATACAAACTCCTATTACTCTATTTAAAATGGACCGCTTATCACTCACGATCACATTGGTCAAATAAGTGCGCCACATATGCACCTAAAGATAACATTTCAATGGTTTAACACCGTTTTCAAGTAAGTCCTGTTATGTCCCTACATAAATCTTAACTAATTTGTTGGTGTGCATTTAAATATTTACAGCAAAGGCAAAGTGCAATGTGAAAATCAATTCATTAAAGGTATTTCACATTCGCAGCGAGTAGAAGTAAAAACGCTACCGCTGTGGTTTTAGTCGAAGGAGCTACGTTAATAAATCGTGTCGGTGTCAACGAGGCAGAGCCACATTCGCAATATATGTGGCATTAAACCGCAGTGTCGAAAAAGCGAGAAACGTTTTACACCTCGATGCCTCAAATCACTCGATAATGCCTCTCGCCTATTTGGGGCCTGCCTGCTGCCACCCTGCAGCCATACGCGAAAATAAAACGAGCATTTCTTAATGAGTGGATTAGAAAATTATTTACTAGGACGACGAGTGCTTCTGTATTAAAAAATATAAAAATAGGAATTTGGGATGGTTGGTAATTCACAGAAAATAACGGGAGTGTAAAATCGGCCTTAATTTCTGCAATTAAGCAATTTCTCGTCATGCTTCAAGGCAAATTTACTATGTACGGGAGCCCGCGCAATCTGTCTTCAGTGGGGACAGCTGACCTCTAGCATAACGAGCCGTTCACTAATTCTGTTTAACAACATGGATAGGAACATGCCCAGAGTCAAGCGTCCCCTGGGCGCGTTGCCTCAGAAGACCTCAGTCACACAGGCAGCAAGCACATTTCACAAGCACTGGCAATCATTGACTCTATAAAGACAATCCACCAAGCGACAATCATCGGCAAAAGAAAAGTACACCAGCAGTAACCAAACCAATAGGTTTCCCTCGATGGTTAAGGGCTTATTTTTGGATTGATATATTGGGAAATAATATAGTGCTTAGTAAAGGGGGAAGGGTCTGGCATGAAGTGCTGTAAAAACCTGATATTACGCACGAAAATGCTTGTTTTTGTTTGCAATTAGCCCACATACTACAATCCTGTAAAGCACACTCCCCTTTCTGCGCAAACTTCTCATACTCGCTGGCCAGCAACCCTTAGGAACGAGCGACTCGGCTCACGCTTCACACAGAAGCACACTCCTACTTCCCCGCCGCGTTACCATCCGCAACGCCTGCCTAAGAATGCGGTCTAGGGAATGTTCTGACAACCCTGCGCTCAACTTACCTAGCCTGCGCTCTCAAATTATAGCGCTAGCCCACAACGGAGCCTCCCTTCCCAATGCGCCTGCTCAACACAATCCCCACTTCAGGGGCGGACCCCTAAGAGCTAACGAGCGACCCACCAGAGACACAGCGACAACAACGCTGCAAGCCAATTCACCTACCCGCATTTGTCACCATTATGCCTTTGCAAACTGCCATGCCCGTGTGCCCACTGCCCCTATGGTTAACCCCGATATTGTTACTGATTGTCATGCCTGTGTGTCTACTGCCTCTGATATTGCTACTGATAGCCATGCCTGTGTGCCTACTGCCTCTGATATTGCTACTGATAGTCATGCCTTTGTGCCCACTGCCCCCATGGTTAATCCTGATATTGCTACGGATAGCCATGCCTGTGTGCCTACTGCCCCCATGGTTAACCCTGATATTGCTGCTGATTGTCATGCTTGTGTTCCTGCTGCCTCTGATATGGAACAAGTTACTTACCTGTAACTGTTGTTCTCCAGCATGGGTCTGGCATGGATTCACATGCTCATGAATATTCCCCGTCATCAGGCCGGGAATCCTCGGTAAAGAAAAATAAATCAGTATCAGTTTCGTTTCTGATCTGTCTTTCTTAGTAGTAACTAATCACTGGTCTCTGGGTCATACTGCCCCCAGCCAATGACTGCCCTCTCCCTAAGCCCCGCTTCTGGCAGCCATCCTCAGATTTGGTAGCACGTAAAGTGGCAGCATTACCAAGTGAAGAGCCGCAGAGGGGTAGGAGGGAGGGTTCGCATGTGAATCCATGCCAGACCCATGCTGGAGAACAACAGTCACAGGTAAGTAACTTGTTCCTTCTCCAGCATGGGGTCTGGCATGGATTCACATGCTCATGAATAGAAGAATACATAGCAGAACACACATGCACAACCACGGGAGGTGGCAAAGGTTCAATATTAAGCATTACATCAAAACTCAACATTAAGCATTTCTTACCTCCTCACCAGGATCACCTTAAGCAAACAGGTTGTGCAGCACTGCTTGGCCGACCCTGGACTCCTCCCTGTAATCCCGGTCGACGCAGTAGAATCTCGTGAAGGTGTGCGTCGACCTCCACATAGCAGCCCTGCAGATGTCCAGCAGGGGCACACCAGACAAGAACGCCGTGGTAGCAGCGACCGCTCTGGTCGAATGGGCTCTCGAACGGCCGGGCAACGGTCGGTTCGCCAACCGGTGACAGTGCATGATGCAGCCGGAGAGCCATCTGGAAATGGAAGCCTTCGAGAGAGCCTTCCCTTGGTTCACAGGCCCAAAGTTCACAAACAGCTGTGATGTCCTCCGAAAACTCTTTGTTCAGTCCACGTAGAACCTCAGCGCTCCAACTACATCCAGTGAGTGCAAAGTCCTCTCGGCCGGCGACAAAGGCGGCGGGAAAAAGACTGGCAACACCAAGGGCTCGTTGAGATGGAGGTCCGACGGCACCTTGGGCCTGAAGGAGGGGTGCGTCCTCAGCACTACCCTTGTATCGTGAATGGTCAGGTATGGAGGCTTGCAGGATAGTGCCTGGATCTCTCCCACGCGTCGTGCAGAGGTGATGGCCACCAGGAACGCTGTTTGCCACGACAGAAACTTCAACAGGGCCGAATGCAATGGCTCGAAAGGCGGACCCATGAGCCTGGTCAGCACCACGTTGAACTCCCACGCCGGGGCTGGCGCCTTCACTGGCAGGAATGATCGAAACAGTCCCTTCATAAATTCCTTAACCAGGCGATGAGACCACAGGGATGACCGCCCTGTAGTCCTGGTGTATCGGGAAATCGCTGCTAGGTGTATCTTGATTGAAGTATGAGATAGTCCAGTTTTAGCTAGCGACAGAAGGTACGGCAATACTTGAGGGGCCGTAATCCGCAGAGGGTTAATCTTCTGTGCATAGCACCAGATGCAGAACCTCTTCCACTTATGTCCGTAGCACTTGAGAGTTGAGGACGCCCTGGCCTTCGCAAGAACCTCTCTGCAGTCGGCCGGGATATCGTATCCTCCAAACTCTAGTGCTGCAGGAGTCAGGCCTGCAAGTTCAGCGACTCTGGTTTGTGATGAAGAATTGCGCCTCCTTCTCTGGAGAGAAGATCTGCGTCCGTCGACAGCTTGACTGGTGGGGACGCTGACAAGTCCAGAAGGTCCGGGAACCAGATCTGTCTCGGCCACGCCGGTGCGACAAGGATCATTCTGCACCGGGACCTCTTGAGCTGGTTGATGAGTCGGAGCAGCAACGTCAACGGAGGAAACGCATATAGGAACAGGCCGTCCCAGGGGAACGAGAAAGCATCGCCCATGCTCCTCGGTTGGGGAAACCTGCTGGCGAACCTCTGGCACTTGGAGTTCGTCGCCGTCATGAACAGGTCGATCTGGGGTTTGCCCCATCACTGAAAGAGCCGGTCCACTTGATCCTGGCATAGTTCCCACTCGTGGCACAAGCGCAGCTCTCTGCTGAGTGAGTCGGCGATGGTGTTTTTTATCCCTGCCAGATGAAACGGCACCAGAAACATCCCTTGAGCAACGCACCAATGCCACAGGTCCTGGGCTTCCTTGGATAGGGCCGGGGACCTGGTTCCACCCTGCTTCCGGATGTAGAACATTGTGGTGATGTTGTCGGTGAAGATCCTCACCACCTTGCCCTTGAGGGTCCGAGAAAGGACCTGAGGGCCCAGAACATTGCCGGAGCTCCAGGATGTTGATGTGGAGCGGCTTCTCCTCCGGGAGCCAAAGGCCTCTTGCGTGAAGATCTCTGGTGTGGGCTCCCTAACCCTCCAGGATGGCATCCGTCGTCACCGTCACCTGGTGGGCCGGGGTCTGAAAGTCTGTCCCCCCCGCTAGATGAGCGCGGGTGCCTCACCACCGGATAGCTCGTCGGAAGGTCTCGTTGAGAGGGATCCAGTCCTCGAAGTTGCCAGTCGCTTGAATCCAGCGGGCGTCGAGGAACTCCTGTAGTGGGCGCATCCGAAGCCTGCACAGGCGCCTGAGATAAATGCAAGAGGACATCATCCCGAGGAGGGACTTGATGGACCTCACTCTGGCCACGTCTGTGGCCAGCAGACGCTGCACCTTGCCTAGGATGGCCTTTGTCCTTTCCTCCGACGGCGAGGCCAGACGTGCCACTGTGTCGAGCTTGGCTCCCAGAAACAGTGCGACTTGAGAGGGGACCAGGTGGGACTTGGGGAAGTTGATGGAGAACCCCAGGTCCGTGAGCAACTGGACGGTCTTCGCTGTGTGTTCTACGGCAAGCTCCCTTGTCCTTGCGCGGATGAGCCAATCATCCAGGTAGGGGTAGATTTGGATCCCCTGCAGGCGCAGCCGCGCCGCCACTGTAGCGAGGCACTTGGGGAAAACCCTGGGTGCCGACTTCAATCCGAACGGGAGGGCCTTGAACTGGTAGTGCCGCCCTTGGACCACGAACCTGAGGAACTTCTGGTGTCCTTTTAGAATGGGAATGTGAAAGTATGCATCCTCCAAATCCAATGACGACAGGAAATCGCCCTCCTCTAGCTGTCCGAGCACGTGCTGGAGGGTGACCATCCGGAATTTCTGTGCCTTGATGTACTTGTTCAGTCGTCGCAGGTCTAGGATGGGTCGCCACCCTTCTGTCTTCTTCACGAGGAAGTACCTTGAGTATACTCCAGAGCCCCAGAGCCTCTTTGGGACGAGCTCGATGGCACCTTTCTTGAGCATTGCGCTTACCTCCAACAGCAGTTGAGGGACGTGGTTTTCTTTGGGCACTTTTTTAGAAATTTGAGGGTGTACCCCTGGGCCAGGGCGTCCAGCACCCAACGGTCAGTGGAGATGGACTCCCACACGCTGACGAACTTCGCCAGCCCGGCCTCCCACCGGGGTGCTTTGGTGGGGGCCCGACGCCACGGTCGGTTCAATCTTGCTTGGAGGACGACTTGCTGCCTTGGCCTCTCTGGCGACGATGGCGGGATCCACCCAACTTGCCTCGTCCTCTATAGGCTTCCTGCGATGAGGAGCGGGCCGCTTGGCGGTAGGTAGAGGAGCCACCGCCGAATCCCTTGGAGGCACCCTGCTTGCCTCCGGAGCTCCGAAAGGACAGCCTTCATTGCTGGAGAACTCCTAGGGCCTTAGCGTCTCCATGTCCGCCTTGATGGCTTGGAGGGACTCATCCACTGTTTTCCCAAACAGGTTGTTCCCGTTGAACGGCATGTGCAAAACCTTGGCTTGTACGTCCTGGCAGAAATCCGTCGCCTTGAGCCACCCTCGTCGTCTGAGGCAAACACCGTTGCCTAGCTGGTGGAAACCGGTGTCAGCAATGTCCGTTGCCACCGTAATGGCGTGGTCCGACGCCACATCACCTTCTTGCAAGATCTCCAGGGCCTCAGCCCTCTTGTCGTCCGGTAGGAAGTCCAACAGGGGGGCGATCTTGTACCATAACTCCCTGTCGTAGCGGGATACGATCACGAGGGGGTTGCCCGCCTGAATCGTTGTTGACGCCGACGAGATAACTCGTCGTCCCATTGCATCCAGCTTCTTTCCTTCGCCGTCCGGCGGGGAAGTTGACGTTGAGGCCGATGCCTCCCCCCCCCGCTTTCTTCTTGGCCGCCGCTGAGACGACCAAGTCAGGGGTTGGTTGCGCCCTAAGGCACAAAGGTGCCGCGTCGGGGACCCAGTACTTCTTCTCGTACCGATCCCTCTTGGCAGGTATCGTAGACGGGTTGAGAAAGGTGAGACCCTCGTCCCAGATGTCATCCAGCAGAGGCACGGTGAGGAGTTTCCTCTTGGCCTCGCGCCGTTGCTAAAGGAAACCTTCCTTCTTCTCTTCGGGACAGAGCTGAAAAAGCTCAGATGCCCTGGTGATCATAGCCTGGAAAGACCCAATCTCGTCGGGCGGGGAGGCCCGGGCTGGAGGCAATGGGAGCTCCGCCCGTCGTCGCTGCCGTCGTCGCCGTGTCATCCCAGGTACGGGGGACGTGGGCAAAGGCTGAGCAGGCCGCAAGGGCTGAAAAGGCGGGGCTGGATGGGTCCGCCTTCTCTTGTTTGGGGGACTTCCCGACAGGCCTGGCTCTGACTCCACCGTCGGGCCTGGTTCCAGATCCTTCATCAGTGGTAGGGCCAATCTCGTCCTTATCTCCGATCATAAGGATTGTATTGCCAACAAAATGGCCGCCGAGTTGTCCTGCAGCTCCGGAAGCGACGGGCGTGACGGTTGACTAGGAACCTCGCCAGCGCTCTCGTCGTCTCCTTCGTCGGGATCCCTTCCGTGGGACCGGGCCTCCTCGATGCCCTCGTCGAGGCCCTCCAAAACGTCAACCATTTCCTCCTTGGCGGCTGTGTCCGTGTCCACAATGGCCACTGGCTCCCCCCTCTTTTTCCGCCAGGGTCTTCACGGGGGTCTTCTCGATGGGCCTGAAAGAGGCTTCCCTCCGCGGTGGCAGGATAACTCTGGGCCCCGAGGTCGCCTCCACTGGTGTAGCCTCCTCAGGCCAGGGCCACCGCAACTTCTTCGATAGAGGCCTTGGCCGGGTGAATCAAGGCCTTCACCACCTTCTGCGGGCCTGTGGCCTTCACCTTGGGGGGAGGGTCACCGCCTGTGTCCCCCTCCGCTGGATCCTTCGAGATCGACCGGGGCCTCTCCAGAAGCTTCGCCGGGTTCTCTGCCTTCCTCTTCCCTGAGCCAGAGCATTGGCTCGTAGTTGATGGCGCTGGAGAGGATGTGCCCTGCCTGGCAGCCGAGGAGCCCGACCGTTCGGCGCTCCCAGTGCCCGTGGACTCGCAGTGCTTTGCCTTCTGTTGGGCCCCCGTCGCCGGGGCTCCCTCCCAGGACTTAGAAGACCGCTGGGACGACTTCTTCTTCTTCTTCTTCTCACCTGACAGGCTCTTTTCTTCCAGCCAGTTGGAGAGACGAAGGTGTCGGTCCCTGATGGTCCGTTCCGAAATGTTCCCGCAAAATGCACAGTCCTTCTCCACGTGAGTTTTGTCCTCATGAAGGCAGTAGAGACATTTCGAGTGCTCGTCCTCCTTCAACACATTCTGCAGCTGGCATCCAGGGCAAACCCTGAACAGATTTCCGGGCGTCGAGCTTCCTTTCTCCTGGGCCATGACCGGGTAGGCCGCAGAAACTTCTGGACTCCTCCAAGAAGCCTAACTCAACGAAAACTTCACCCTTGAGGGGCATAGAAAATCCGAAACTGGTCCCCGTTGATCGGATGTAGACACGGTGGAGCTTGAGGCTCTATTTGACCGAAAAATGAGAAAATCTCTTTGAAAAAGCACGAAAACGCAGCAAAAAGCTTGAGAGCTAAACACGAGGACTCCCAACACTTGAGCGTGCGGTAAAAATCTGAGGATGGCTGCCAGAGGCGGGGCTTAGGGAGAGGGCAGTCATTGGCTGGGGGTAGCATGACCCAGAGACCAGTGATTGGTTACTACTAAGAAAGACAGATCAGAAACAAACCTGATACTGATTTTTTTTCTTTACCGAAGATTCCCGGACTGACGACGGGGAATATTCATGAGCATGTCAATCCATGCCAGACCCCATGCTGGAGAATGCTACTGATAGCCATGTCTGTGTGCCTACTGTCCCCATGGTTAACCCTGATATTGCTGCGGATTGTCATGCCTGTGTGCCTACTGACTCTGATATTGATAGTGATGCCTGTGTGCCTACTGCCTCCGATTGCTATTGATTGCCTTGACTATGTGCTCATTGCCCTCTCCATTACACAAAAGGAACCTACAGGCATTAAGTTCGCAAACCACCAGCCTCAAACAGCAGCAGCACACCTGCCCTGAAATGTGCCCTGGTCAACGCCAGGTCAATCCCTGCCCACACACTGGATGTTCACGATCTGATTACCTGTGACCACCTAGATCTTCTCTTCATCTGTGAAACCTGGCTCCAAGAAACATCCGGCCCTGCCCTCTCCCTGGCCATCCCCAATGGATACACCATCTTTAGACAGGATAGGGTCGGCCAAAGAGGAGAAGGTGTCGCCATTATTGCCAGAGACACTCTTAACATTAGAAGAATTCAAAGTGACTTTGGGTCCAACGCTGAATATCTCCTAATCAAACTCCAAACCTCGCCCACCTCCACCATAGCCTTCCATCTAGTGTACCGCCATCCTGGCCCCTCTTCTGAGTTCCAAGAGGCTCTCTTACATGTTCTGTCCAACAACATCAAAAAAACCTCCAAGATAGTGCTACTAGGTGACCTTAATCTTGGCCTCAACGACAAGAACGATGCCCAAGCCTCAACTCTACATAAAGCCCTGTCCACCTTAGGGTTTATCCAGTCCATCACTGAGCCTACCCATACAAAAAGGCCGGACGCTTGACTGGGTAGCGCATCACAACTGCCCCATCCTTATCCCCGAGATCTCCCCCATCCCCTGGTCAAATCACTTCTGCATCAAATTCAACATTGCCACCACCACAGGGCCCACCAGACCCAACCCAGCTTTGCCAGCAGCCCTCTCTAGAAGCTCGCTCAAACTCACCACTGAAAACCTCCTTCCTCACCTCCTAGCTCCTGCCCTCCAGCATCCCTTCTCGAATGATCCAAACCTCCTCGCTAACACCTTTAAGCAAGTCATCACCTGCGCCGTAGACACCATAGCACTGCTCACACTTAAGAAAGCGAAGAAATCTAAGCACTCGAATGCCTGGTTCACCCAAGATCTTATCAAATTACGGTCCTCAAAAAGGCACCTGCTTGCAACCTGGAGAAAAAAACCCAACGATAAAACCAAAACAGCTTTCAAAAATTGTTTTAAACAGTACAAAACAGCCATCACTCAGGCTAAAGCTGCATCCTTCAACTCTAGAATCAACAATGCCAAATCTGGAACCAAAGATATCTTTGCAATCTTCAGGGAACTTGAGACTCCTACCACCCCTCCTTCAACCATCATCAAGAATGAGTCCTGGTGCAACACTATTCAAACCGCCATGCTAGACAAGCTTGACACGCTGCACGCTAAAATTATAGCGCACCAAAAAGCTTTACTATCCATCTTACAAACACAGCCCCCCTCCCCACCCACCGCACCCACCGCAGCCGAGGAATTAGCCACCTTTGACTTCTCTGACCTGACTGAAGCAGAAGTTATAGACCTTATCAAATCCATTAAGCCTTCCAACTGCAAAGGGGATGCCTGCCCGCACACATCATTAAAGAATGTGCCCACTCCCTGGCTCCCCTCATCACCGCCTCCATTAATTCATCCTTCCACTCAGCTCAGGTACCTACCTCACTGAAGGAGGCCTGGGACCGCCCACTCCTAAAGAAAACTTCCCTGGACCCAATGGTCCCAGGGAACTACAGACCAATCACTACTATCCCTTTCCTGCTAGAGATTCTTGATAAAGCAGCTTACCTGCAAGTTCAAAAATTCTTGGAAGAAAACCAGCTCCTAGGGCTACGCCAATCTGGCTTCAGACCACGGCACGGCACAGAAACTGCCCTACTGGATCTCAAAAATCAAATCGATGACTTAAGAGATGCCGGCAGGCCTGCTCTCCTTCTCTTGTTAGGCCTATCAGCCTTATTCGATTTGGTAGATCACAAGACCCTATGTCATCTGTCCTCCACTGCCAACTTCTCCCCAAAAGACTGCGAATGGATATCATCCTTCCTCAAAAAGAGAGTGATGAAGGTGTTCTCCGACTCCTCAAGTGCTGTTCCTAGCCCTATCAAATGCGGTGTCCCTCAAGGGTCCTGCATATCACCAACTCTCTACAACCTCTTCACGAGGCCACTGTTCCAACGTCTTGACGCCATGGGCATCGCATATACCAACTATGCGGATGACACACAGGTGCTCATACCTCCGACCGGTGACTACCAGACAGACACAAACACTCTCAATCGCTTCTACTCCACAATCCAGTCCTGGATGGCTGAAAACTGGCTGTGCCTAAACAGCGAGAAAACAGAACTCTTGCTAATTGGATCCACAACCACATTCAGTAAACTCGATGCGCAATACATTGCATTTACAATAGACAACATCCCCATTACCGTGTCCCAAGCCATCAAGACTCTAGGCGTATACCTGGAACCTAGCATGACCATGGACAGACAGGTTAATGCCATCGCTTCCTCAGCTGCTTACCACTCCAAACTAATTAATGCAGTGAGGCCTTTTTTATCACAAGTCAACTGCATCACCATTGCAAGGGCCATTATAGGATCAAGGCTAGATTACTGTAACATGCTCTATGCCAGCACCTCCCAAAAAAACCTGTCAAAACTTCAATTTGCTCAAAATAATGCCTTGAGGGCCGCAACGGGTATAGATCGTAGAGAGCACATCTCTGGGGTGAGACGGCAGGTCCATTGGCTGCCCGTCAAAGAAAGGATCATTTTCAAAACACTGGCCATTGCACACAAATGCATCCATGGACTGGCACCTACCTACTTAGCTCAGAGGATCACCATAAAAACACCCACCAGACAGTCCAGGTCTGCGTATGCCAATCGCCTCACTGTTCCCCACACACGAATAGTCAGAGGCGGTGGCTCTAGTTTCCCTACTTTGGCTGCAAGTCACTGGAACACCCACCCTGCCCAACAACTCGGGATGACCGAATCACACACAACCTTCCGTAAAGCCCTGAAGACTAAGCTTTTTGCCTAAAATTGCCTCCCCCTATTGTCTCAGTTTACGACTGTCTATGCTTACTGCACCCGACTTGTAACCTACTGTATTAGATGTAACTGTTTTATTGATTTTAATGGGCCGCTATCTTGTAACCCTCAAGCAAGCCGGCATATGTGTTCTTCTCAGCGGCTCTATGCCCACGGGTTACAGCGCGCTATACAAATGCTAAAATAAAAACTAAAAATAGTATTTAAATGGGGACGCGTATGTATCATAGAAAGAACAGGAGCGTAGGGCAGTGGTCCACAACATGTATAATGTAAGAGCAAAGACAGCACTGGGTACTAAATAGAGCCTATGGTATTGTAGCAGTTTAATATTCCCAGTACAGTATTAACATACTGAGTAAGACACATATGCCGAAGGACTGCCATCAGATGCTCAGTATAGCTCATATAATCACGGCATACGGTTATATTCCAAGTGCAGCATTACATGTCCATCTCCACATACCATATGTCCCTGCACATGCATAATAGGTTGAAGTAGTCATTATCTGAACACATAGCCATCAGGTGCTAGAAACAATCTTCTAAATTGGACACAACCTCAAAGGTCAAGGTAATGGTCTCATAGAGCATGTGCAGACCAATATGCCTGGCTATAGCCATCATTTCACTTGATGTAGCCATCTTGTCCAAGGTACAGGCTCACATATAACCTAGTAACAGGGACAAATGCAGATACAAACACACACACACCACCTCATCCACACTCCTAAGGCAAAAAGGCTACACTCACCAGAAGTGGCACACTCTTTGAGCTGGGGCAAAATAAGGTAGGGAGGGAAATTAACCTGCATGGCCATTACGGCTACAAGATCCCTCCGGTGGGCAGTTGTGAGCAGGTTTTGTGGGATTACTGTGAATTAAATTGAATCCAAAATGTCCGAAGGAGAAAAACAAAAGTTATTTAAGTGAAAATAGCTTTCAGTTTTCTCTCGGCCGCATATTTCGGACAACCCCCTTCCTCTCCACCACCTTACTTACCTGTGGGCAGCACACCTCCTTGTGTGCTGCCGTCTCCTGCATCCCTTTGCGACGCTGGTTTCCGTCACTTCCGTGGATCGGAACCGGTGCCGCAGGGTCCTCTTTTCTTTTTTTCCCTAAACTTTATTTCAACAGGTGCAGGGCACACTCCTGCAGCCCCTGGTGACAGTTGTAAAGACTGGTAGGGGGTGTCTGTACTTCTGCTCTCTATATGGTAGAGGAGAGGCACAGAGAACCCCAGCCAAGATTCTTTATTACGGTAGCAATGGACGAGCAATCAAGGCCTCGCTTCTCAGGAGGTGATGCAGGCTGGTTCTTAAGTACAGTGTAGTCCCCGAACCCCCACAAAGGAATGTCCACACACTATTACTGAAAACAGTCTTTATATAATTAATATTGAAAGGTATGTACACAATCACAATAACGCACTTTGTACTTGGAAGTCAATAATGATAAATATATACAATTCTAAAGTGGTACCACTAATGTTATCCAATCTAATTAAAGTGCATCAACTGTACGGTTAAACTGTCACACAGATTAATAACGAGGAAACCAGCAATAGAGATAGGCAGGAACGTAAAATGGTTGAAACAATAGGCAGAATGCTGACCCCTACCACTAGGCACAGTTCTGTGTGGAGATCCCCCCCACCTGGGCAACCTGTAAATAAAGATATATAGCACAAGCCCAGTCCATATATTGTCTGATAGTCTTACTTCCTCCTATTAAGGTTTTACACCCCCAATGTACCTGGTGGAGTAGAGGTCTCCGACGATGCGTCGACCGATCCTTCTTGAGTGACTCCCTTTCAGGCAGGAGCCACGGATCGTCGAGAGTTGTCGAGGACCTCGGCGTTCAGTGTCGGGGAATCGATGGCCCTTCTTGAGTGCCCTCCCTTTAAGGCGGGAGTCACGGGTCGTCGAACGTCCGACGTTGAACAGGGTGAACTACGGCATGGAAGGGACAGCTTCGTTCCTAGCGGTGCTCGTCGACGACAGAGTGTTGGCATCCTGCAAGGAAGAGGTGTGCGGGGCACCTCGGTGACGATAGTTCTGGACCGCAAAGAGATGATGAAGAACTGTGGCCCAGCAAGGGCGTCGAGTCGTCGGCGTCTCTGTGGTCCTTAGGTGGTGGGAAACCCACCGGTGGATGCTCCTCAGCGTGTCGACGGTCGGGCCTTCTCCAGCGGGAGACAAGCAGATGACGATGCAGGCGAGAGCGTCCGATGATCAATTGAAGTTCTTAAGCAAACGGGAGCACGGCAGCTCCGGTCGGCGACGGCGGTCGTCGACAGTGGTGGACAACAGTCCGAGTGCTTCTCCTTGGAGTTCCGCAGCAGTCCCCGTATCGGGTCGGCAGCCTGTCGAAGGTCTGTCTACCAGGGAGCGTTGGCAAAGATCACCTGTGCACGATGGTCCCTCGTAGCTCGGGAAGAGGGCGCCTTACCAGGTCCTCTCTGGGTCCGTCCTTGGAGGCACAACAGCTTTCAGATTGTGAAGGAGAGCAACAGCAATTCTTCTCGTCCAGCAGGGCATCAAGGTCAAGCGTCAGTTACTCCAGTTACTCGTCGTAGTGGACTTCAGCTTCTGAACACGATTCCTAGCAGTGAGAGGTCCCCAGATATACTGTTGATCTCCCATTCATTCCGCTGGGTCACACTCAAGCATCCAATCACGACTACGGGGATTCATGCAGGCAGGCAGCCAATCAGGCACACAAGGTATTCAGGCCATTCACTTCTCTCCAGACACTCACAACAAGTTATGTGTATTGGGACAAGTACCGAGCCATTCAACACTCCAAGCTGCATTCATACCGGTTTCGGGCAGGGTTGTCTCAGTTATTGTGTCCACCACCAGATACTAGACACCCATAACACAGAATGCATATTCGTCACACACTCTATTCACCCAGGTCCCACCCACAGGAGGTACCCACAACATACATCACCGGGAAGGCTCCAGCTAGTCTGGCCGGGCCTTCACAACAACACCATATATGGCACTTCCATCCAACAGCCAGTCAGGGGGAAGGGACAGAGTCCGGGCTTCCCAGGACTTTGGGAAAACAAGGTAATGGGTAATAGAAAGCAAGAGGTCACAGGGGCCATCTTGTTTTCCGTCAGGAATCAACTGATCCCAATGGCAAGGCCGGGGTATCCCAAAATGGAGGATACTCCGCGCACCTGTCGATTTCAGCATGGAGCTGCCACCAGCCCATACCCTGCTCTGTGGGCCACCCACAGGTGCCCAAAAACATACACTAGGGGCACAGGGTTGTACCCCCACCCATGGGTGCCATAAGGGTATCCCACGGGTCCGTTCACCAAACCAAAAGAGAGAGCTGCACCGCCAGGAGTCCCACATGAACTCCTGTGCGAAAAACACGACGGAACACACGATAAAAACCAGTAAAGGACAAGGATACGGAGGCCATGTCCCTCCGATGCATTTCCAGCATCACAACAGTACAGTGAACAAGGGTGCAGGGGAACCCCGCGCAGACCCCCCCCAGGCCCTTGTTCACTTTAAGGCAACCGAATGTGGGAATTGTTTGAAATTCGGCCGTAAGTAATTTGCATACAGCCGAAATTCAGGTCAGGTCTCCCATTCGTTCATTTTTCTGTTTTTTTGTATGGATTCCGTTTTGTGTGCTCTGGTATGTGGGAGATTTGCAGGGACTGTCTGGCCCCTGCCACTGGAAAACCAATTGGCACCCATTGTGGACTATTACAAACTCAAAACGTATCACCATAATCCTTGCCGGAACACCTATTCATATTTTTGTTTTTCCTTTGCAGCACTTTGGTAGTTCCCCATTTAATTTTCCAAAATATATATCCCATGTATATCCTATATATCCCATACTGCACCTTTTCGCAGTTCTCATTACCTGGTAATTTCTATGCAGCAGTCTTAGAACTACCATACCCAGAAGCCCTAGAGATCAGTGCTGCTTTCACTGTCCCAGGTCCAGAGAGGGAGGAGATATTCCTCATTCAGGTGTGGTGGTCCATGTGCTGCTAACAAGCCTGCATGAGCACAAGGCAAGTCCGTATTTAAGCAGCTGCCTGGTGGAGCACAGGGTTCTTGCATCAAGTTTGTTGCCAACGCCTTGTGCTTTGATCCTTGGATTTCTGCTTTGCCCTGTTGCTGTGGTTTCCAGAACCTGTTCCTGTGCCCTGTGCTCCCTGCCCGGCATCCCTGCCACTCTGCGTGCACTCCACTGCCTTCTGCCCTGGTCCCGAGCTTGCTGTTCTCTGTTTCCTGTATGCAGCCCTTGGCTCTCTACCATCAATTCTCTTGTTCCCTGCCTGCTGTTCCCTGTTCGCTGCCCATAGTCTCCGTTACCTGGCTTTCGCTTCGTAGATTCCAGTCCTGGGTTTCCTGGTTATCCATCTGAAGTCCTGCCCTTGCGATTCCAGTCATAGTATTTTTTTCCTATCAGTCAGCAGTGCAGCCCTTGTTATGTTACTCCAGAGTTTTCTTGCTCCTGGTCTTAATTTAGAGTCTGCGGTTCCAGACTCATCCTTTTCTTCTTTCTTATATTCTTCCTTTCTGTTCTCAGCCTTGAACCTAGCAAACATTTACTTCCTGGTCTTTCCCTGGATATTTCTTTTTTGGTCCTTATCCTCACCTGTGCTTGTGTATTCCTTTGCAGAGTTTCTAGCTGCTGGGTTTCCCAGCAGGCAATCTCTGCCCCTTTCCTTTGTCGCATTTCAACATTGTACCTCGTGACATTTTGCTAACAGTGTGCTGGTTCCCGTTTCAGGAAGCAGTCACTGTTCAGTTTCTGCTGGACCCGTACAGGCTTCAGTTTTGAGAGTACGGTTTCACTTTTCGTGCCATAGAGTCCAGACACAGACACGCTCCTTTTCATGTGCATTCTGAGTGGGACCCTGTAATAGTAACCAGCTCAGAAGGCTAGAGTTTCCCCTGATCCTGAGGGAAACTCTTCCCCAATTCTGTGTACACCCTAAGTGGCAATCAAACGTGTTTGTCTGACCTGTACTCCCTGCTGCTTTCTGTTCACTGCCTTTGTTGCCTGTCTGTAGTTATTGCCATCATTCCTTGTCTGCAGGACTCCTTACACTCCTGTTTCTTGTTAACTATTCTCCCCTCAGCTTTGAGGGCACGTCTCTGACCTTAAACCCTTGACAGGAGCACCTCTTTCACTGGATTAGTAAAATGCTGCTTTGCCAATCTCCTTGCACAAATGCAGTGTCTTATTTGACTCTAACCACTTCCACTAACAATGTGTCAAATCTGATTACTGTCTTACACAATCATTGTGCATGCCTCACAAACCCATACACAGAGTGTCTATTCGCGCATAATAATTACTGAATGAAGCTCCCAGTGCTGATTCACTGAGTGCCAATCTCTGTGTCTTTGGCCCCATCTATAATTTGCTAACCTCAATCAATCTGTGTAGTGTGTGCAAGCTTGCACATTTTGACAGTGTGGCAAATGTCCAAAGGCTATCTTGCCTGAGCCGCTTCCAATCTTTATGAGAATATGTGTGTGTGTGTGTGTGTGTATGTATATATATATATATATATATATATATATATATATATATATATATATATATATATATACACGGGCATTTAAAGTAGCTCAGAGCGGAGGCGGAGTTGGACTGTTACTAATGCTGGAAGGTGTTTGAAAGAATTTGTGTTCAGACACCTCCAAAGATGATGTAAATAAACAGTGAAGCCCTCCCACCCCAGGTCTGTTCTCTGCTCCCTCATGCCCCCATCTGCCCAACCCAATCCCTGCACTGGGTCAGGAACCCCTCCCACTTCCCAACCGCTCTTGCCTTTCCACCCATAGGATGGTTCTGATCTTCTCCAGTTTCTCCACCCTTTGCATGTCCTAATAGTTAGCCCAATGCACTTTCTCCCAGCATCATCTTCCAATTGCAAAGCACCCAAAAATGGAAATGCTACAGTCTTGCTTTGTCCTTTGTTCAGTGTTTCTTGTCAAAAAACCTTATGCGATCACTATCAGAAATACAAACTACGGGCAATCTGAAGAACATGGAGATAAAGGTGGACTGTGATAAAGTGCTGTTTCTAGAGAAAACAAAGTGGTTGATGTGTAGGTCTGTTCTCCATGTCTTAGATCAGGTGACCAGGTCCGTGGCTGTGCTGGGTAAAGGAAAAAGGGTGGAACAAAAAATAAATATGCATGCAAATCTGGGGCAATCGGAATATAGCTTGATTCTCCACTGTGTTTTTCTGAATCTATGACTGAGGGGGAACAATGACCTGCTATCGCCAACTCAGGAAGCTGAAACAGTGAGAGTATTAAGGCAGACAGACGAGACCCCCGGGTATGAACTTGCGATGTAAATGAAGGACATTAGCAGCAAGAGGCACAAGGTTCGGAAAAAGAGCAGGTGTTGGGGAGGAGGGAACAGTGAGAACAATAAGAGCCTGTTGGGCCAATAATTCTGGCACTCTGTAATAGAGCACAAGGAGCACTGAGGCACCCAAAGAATGCCAAATCGAACTATGTTGAGAGTTGGCCTCCAGTCCCTCTTCATCACGATGCAAGAGGCACTATGAGAAAGCAAACTAGTGAGAAGTTGTGGTTCTAACAGTTCACAAGGTAAAGCCTGTGGTGCTCAGAAGCCTCAAGCGAATACAAGTCAACTTTAGGTTGCAATCCTGCCACTGCACAACGCGAAAAGGAACAGCTGAGAGAGAGAAAGCAAACAAGTGAGCAGGATATGTTAGAAGTTAGAGTTGTAACACTTCACACGGCAAAGTGGTAGCCCCGAGAAGCATGAAAATAACTAAAGGAGAGTTCCGGGACTTTTTTTTTATTGTCCCTACGGGTCGGCCATGTGTTTGTAAGCATAAATCGGTAGATCGTAGGAAACTTTCCTATGGACCTTACCCGACTTTTCGCCCATTATCGCACTCGAAATCAGCCTCCATTTTGTGATAATCCTATCATTCCGCCGCATCGACCTGGCTCACCTGCCTTTGCGGCACTAAATCAAATCCCCCGCCCCTGAAACAGACTTTATCAAAACATTCATATTCCCCGCCTCTATCCGTGACGTGACTGAGCTGCGTAGGCAAACGCGCCCAGGCGTCTTCTACGCGACTCCACACAGACCCCGGAAATCAACACAGATCAGCTCACAATACAGCGCACCACAATTCGGAATATGAAACTGTACTTTGAAATCAAACCGCAAGATTGTAAATGTGGTAAAGTACATTTATTTGACATCAAATGTTTAGAGAATATTCAGCGATTTGCATTTTTATTTGCTCATGTTCCAAAAAGTTCGTATTGAGGAACGCGATGGTCCTTTGCAGTACACAGGGTCTTAGAGCATCTCACAATACAGCACCACAATTCGGAATGTGAAACCGTGGTTTAAAAGCAAACGGCAAGATTGTACATTTGTCAAAGTACGTTTATTGGACATCAAATGTTTAGAGAATATTCAGCGATTTGCATTTTTCTTTGCTCTCGATCCAAATTAGTTCGTCTTGAGGGAAGCGATGTTCGTGTGCAGTACACAGGGTGTTGGTTTACGATAAAAATAAGCTCTTCTGTCGCACTGATAATCGCATGGCTGTTCCAACAACGAGGCACTAGGCCACCACAACGGTAGGTATGTTGCATCTAACCGTTAGTACCGCGTAAGGGCATACTTGTACTTGGCGATCGTCCCATAAAATGGTCAGGGTGGTAACGTTGTTCACGCGGAGAAGCAACTGGCGGCTGTAGAAGCCGTCCGCCGGTGTCTGGTACTCGTGACACAGACAGTAGTGAATGATGTACCTAAAAACATAAAAAATGAAATTAGTCTCACCATCAGATCCTTATTAAAATTATTCATTTCATAGCGAGGACAGCGCTACTGGGTGTACACAAGTGTTTAAAGGCGTGGCGAGGCATGGAGGGGGGGGGGAGTGGAGTACAAGGTAAGTAGCATAAAATAATAAATAAATAGGGCCAGCTGGTGGCAAGTGCAAGGTAAGTGCAGAACAAGTGCTGGGAAGGGGGGGCTGTAGGATACTGAGACAGTCCCCCAGTGCAGGGGTTGACAGGGAGGCAGTGCAGGTGGAGAGTGGAAGGGCCCAGGACCAAGGTCGCAGACAGTGGACCAGTTGTAGCAGGGGAGAGGGAGAGAGAAAGCAGAAGCAAAGAGGAAGGTTTTGAGGTGCTTCAGTAAAAGCAGATGTTTCTCCTCCAGATAGAGCGCGGTAGAAAACACTATGCCACATAGAACGAACAAGTACAACTGAACCCGTCTTTAAAGCCACTGTATAGTAATGAAATTGCGGTATAAACTCATCAAAAGTTACTTACATTATATTTGCATTTTCCATTGTGTCTCTGTGTAGGGCAGACCCGAAACACCACTCCTTCTTTGTCGACGTTACTTCTTCTAATGAACGTTGCTCATCGTTTCGTTTCTGAAATTTTATTCATTATCTTTTCTTAGTCTTTCAGGATGGTCCCGGCCTGTCAAGGTCAAATCACAATAGAACCTTATATTGGGTCGTGGGCCGTTCCGCCACCCGAGCAAAACATCAAAGCAGCTGACCTTCACTTTGAGCGAGCACACATTTCTAGTTAGCTCCAGTTAGTGTAAGGGCATCTTGTCTGCGTGCCTTTTTTTTTATTGTCCCTATGGGTCGGCCATGTGTTTGTAATACGGAAACATTCTATAATTTTTGTAAAAATGATTTATATTACTGTTTGGTTTAATTGCAATGGGCCTGCAACATGAGGAGACTCGAGAGAAGAGAGAACAGACAATCGAATTACAATCATTTAAACCGTGATGTGTATTTCTCAATGAGCTCTGCTTTAGGTGGACATGGAACAGAGGCAATGTTGGGTGGCAATGCAGTTGTCCCCTGCATAGGTTCGTTCACCACTCCATGTATGTGCCTATCGAGGACATCTACGATAAGTCTCTCAATAAACTCATATTGCATATCCTCAAACACTGGTTTGATCACCCATTGTTTACTTCTTTTAGTGAAGGCCTTATTGTAGCGAAGCGTCCCTAAAGTTCCGGTCGTCCTACTTTGTTGACGGCCAACATTATGGTTATGTGCCAAGACCGCTAGAAGAGTCCGATTTATCATGCCTTCCATGCCAAAATGCAATCTTTTGGGCCTGTACTTGAGGCACATATTGTGGAACACCTCCAAATCTCCTGTGTGGCAGAATTCCGTGAGTCCCCTCAAAGCTTTTGTTATAGTTTTATCAAATACAATCTTTTCAATGGCCTTGTGAGTGGGTGATGAAGGAATCAACCACTTCGTCTTCCGTGCCTCCTCTGTGGACAAATGGCCATGTTCACATTTGTGGAAATGCTCATTTGTCGACCATCGATGTACGTTGCTACAGTGCAACATTACTGACCGCCATTTTTCCAGTAGAATTTCCAACGACCCTTCACATGTTTTTGAGCTCCACCAAAGATGGTTGCTGATTGACTTGGACCACTGTGAAATACCTTGCATATCTTTTTTTTTTCCTGCAGCCGACAATTTTTTATTGATTGATTTTGCAAGATGCCAAACGTCAAATTGGTGATTTATATTTTTGTACTGTTCTCTCATTGTCTTGGCAATTGAAACGTGTCTGTCCGTGGCTATCAGGTCGATCACCATTCCCCGCGATTGTAGTTCTTGCAATGATGCTACAAAGCCAACTTTCTCCATGGCCACTGAGGATGTACTTTGTGACACCTGCACGACCACCGAACTCACAATTTTCTTACTTTCCATGTCCTGAAAGTGGTAGGTGCAGTACTTGGCTGAAAATCCTGGACTGTCGCATTGTCCATCACCGGCTAGCCTGAAGCGTTTGCCCGCGAATGTACTTTCCATTGACATTTTTTCCATTCTCCAAGCTTCGCTGATGGCTGGAAATAGATAATCGGTTTGGTATTTGTAGAACTGACTTTTCGCAATGAAATGGATTCCCACAAACTGAAAGAAATACTGTAACTTTTTAAAACTTGAACCACTAAAAAGTGCGGCCGCTGCACAAAGTAGATTGCCTGCTGGCAGTTGCCCCAGCATGGGTTGTGCAGACCATGCGAACGGATGATATTGTGTACAGGTGGCATGTATTTTAAGGTTAGTGCCTCGAATTGCACGAGTCACATTAATCAATGGCTCCCCACATACTTCCCCACCAACCCAATGCCCACATTTCATCATCATAATAATATCCATCAAACAGCTATCGAATACAATGAATTTGGCCTCTTTCCTTATACTGTCACTCTGCATCCCAGCTGGTTCGGCCTGTAACGTTGAGGACATGTCACTCGCATGAAAGGTACAATCTCTGATATCGTCTTCCGCTATGCTGAGTGATATTGATGGTGTTTCATTGTCGTCCACTTCATTCTCTTCCATTGCAACATCTGTTCCTTGTCCGGAGATGGGAGAAAAAAACAATGTCTTCAACTTTCGCGTGCTCTTATTTTTTGCGGGTGTGGATTCTGTGAATTGATCTACGACTGCATCCAAACTACCAGGAGGACATTCACTATCAATGGCTGGTGGTGGTATAGCTCCGTTGTCAATCACTTCATATTCTTCCCATTGGCACGATGCATCTCCAGTCTCAAGTCCCTGCCAAAAGGTTTGACAAGCAACATCTCTCGTTCGCTTCACTGTCTGTGTAGATCTAGTTCTTACACCCACTCGCAACTAGAGGACAGATTAGAAAAGGGATGTTCAGTTTAAACACAACTTACAGTATTGAACTATTGACAGTGAAAGACAACATAATATAGTGAACAGGACACTAACCTTCTTTTGCTTTCTTTTCTTTGAAACTTTCTTTCCTCGAACTTCAACATCTGGACGCTGTTGCTCCGACTCGTGTGTGCATGTCTCCACTTCCTCTCGCGCTGCAACGACTATACTTTCATGATAAGCACATCCATCACTCACTGAGGCTCCATCGACTCGCTGAAACATAGAACTTTCATTAGTATGTATAATAATATTGAAAACACAAAATGTACTTGGGGACCAATACCCATACGTACATCTCAATAGCAAAACACGAATGAACGCATTGTGTAGAACATTCAAACGACAATAGTTCACGCATTGTTGATCTAGTTAGATTGAACTGTCAAGATCCATACCTCGGGCTCCGCATAGACTTCCATTGATGATATTATTGAAGATGAGGCTTCAGCAACTCCCTGAAACACAGTAATTGCATTAGTATGGTTTTGTATTTTGTTTAAAAGAACATAAACTTTCTGCAGGCGTCAACGGCTCATCTAAATAGACCTGCACAAATGATCAGTTGTCTAAAATAAATAATGGATATCTAAATATGATTCGATTTGCTCCATCGTTGGAAGTGTCACCACCCAGAGATCTGCATCAACTACTAGGGGTGATGTTCTTGTTGAAGAAGCTCCGTCAGCTCCCTGAAACATAGTACTTGCGTTAATAAAGAAGGAAGTATAGCGGATGTAATCACGTCATTTGATCTCGCATGATTGATCTGTCAGTATCCATACCTCGAAATGCATAAGAACATCAAGGGACGCTGTAACTGCGGTGCACACTTCTGCAAGCTGTTGCGCCGACCCGTAACTGCATGCTCCCCCTTCCTCTTGGACTAATGCTCCATCGACTCCCTGAAACATAGGACTTTCATTAGTAATGAACACAATATTGAAAAAAGAAGACACATAGGAGGGCGACGACAGAAGGACATACCAATGGCTAAAAACGAAAGAAACATTGTGTGTAACAATCACGCTACAAGAATGCAAGATCTGATGATCTCCATCGATGGAACTGTCCGGAAACGTACCTCGAGCATCTGAGTGACATCTACGGTTGTCGTCAATGCGTTGGACTCCTCAGCATCTCCCTGAAAGACAGTACTTGCATTATTTTGGATAACAATAATTATAACTGAAAACAAAGACTAGAGGACGAGTACTGTGGTGTACCATTAGGTAAAATAATTACACGATCAATTAAAACTATTGATTTACATGCCTAAAACAAGTCAGTGTCAGAATAGCTAAGTAAGATTACCCGATAGGCGCTTGAAGTGGCTGATGACTGCAATAACGACACGGATGGAGAATCTTCAGCCTTCATATTGAGTGGATACATAAATGGGGAAATTATTGTTAGCTAATGCTACACACTACCGCAATGCCGAGAGATAAATACGTAAACTTGACTCACCAGTGGAGGGATGTGGACGAATAGAGTGGGAATAGCGGTTGAGAGCAATTTTCGCCTCGCTCGCGGTGTTTTCGTCCTTATTAGCAATGATGTGGAGTACATGTCTGGGCTAAAGTGCCTGCTGCAGATGCGGTATCGATCACCCCTCTTGTCCGCAAAGACTTCTAGGACTCTACTTTCTATCTCAGAGGCTGGATATCCGCAATATCGGACCCATTCTCTTATCTGATCTATTGTCTTAGGGAAAACATGCATTATAGTACCTTCAGATTTGTTATGGGTCTTTGAAGGGCAACCGCCAATGGAACAGGCAGGCATTATGGAAAGTTCTGAAAAGTAAAGATCAACAATTCTCTATGAATACCAATGTGTTAAAACATTAAATGACACATAAAAGGTTCAATGCAAGGTCCGTTTTGGTTCTTGGAACTATACACGTTATTCACATGCGGATAAGTATTTCAATAACTTTCAAAAAATAGAAAAAGTAATTTGACTAAACTCAGAACATGTGACTAGTTCCTTGCATGTACTGTCGTGAACGAAAAGAAAACATGGATGCAATTTGATGACTACTAGCAAATAGATATAAATCAAAAAATAGGACGCAAAATGATTATGGTACATGGACTTACCTTGACGAACAAACAGTTAGATGCAGGGATCAGAGTAGTTTCTTGTCGTAGAACAGGGAGCAGTTCACAGGTTGCAAACTGACGAGTTTGCTCAAAGTGGTCACGGAAGTTCACAGAGACGAAGAGCAGATAACCAGCACCTTCACGGGTTGACTAGCAAAGCGCAAAGAAGTTCTCATTAGAAATATGAAGTGGGTTATAAAGAATTCGAAACAGGGGTGTGTTTGTGAATGAATGACGTGTATATGTCGTGGCATTATGCGGTCTGCAGGGGGCCGTCCAGCGTGAGGGGGGATGCTTGGCAGGAGACACGGGGTCTGTAGGTAGACATGGGAACAACAACCCATGCTCTATAGACCACTTTGAAGTGTACATGGTCTTTGGCACCTCTTGGCCTTTATCGCTCCCTGACAGCTCCACTTGCCAGCACAAGTACCCCGGTGCGAACTGCCTTTGATAGGGCGGCGGGGGGTGGATCGGGGCGGTGGTCGTGCAGACAAGTCACAGGAAGACTCGTGAATGGAGACACACTTATGTGGATTGCAGGGGGGCGTCCAGCGTGAGGGGGGATGCTTGGCAGGAGACACGGGGTCTGTAGGTAGACATGGGAACAACAACCCATGCTCTATAGACCACTTTGAAGTGTACATGGTCTTTGGCACCTCTTGGCCTTTATCGCTCCCTGACAGCTCCACTTGCCAGCGCAAGTACCCCGGTGCGAACTGCCTTTGATAGGGCGGCGGGGGGTGGATCGGGGCGGTGGTCGTGCAGACAAGTCACAGGAAGACTTGTGAATGGAGACACACTTATGTGGATTGCAGGGGGGCGTCCAGCGTGAGGGGGGATGCTTGGCAGGAGACACGGGGTCTGTAGGTAGACATGGGAACAACAACCCATGCTCTATAGACCACTTTGAAGTGTACATGGTCTTTGGCACCTCTTGGCCTTTATCGCTCCCTGACAGCTCCACTTGCCAGCACAAGTACCCCGGTGCGAACTGCCTTTGATAGGGCGGGGGGTGGATCGGGGCGGTGGTCGTGCAGACAAGACCAGTTTGCCGCAGGGCCTCACCAAGGAGAGGCCATCTAACTGAATGTAAGAGGATGGCTGCAGGATCTACTACATGGAATGCAGGGGGGTGAGTTTATAAATACCTCACCCTCCCAGGAGAATATACACTAGATTCATTTAAAAAATCAAAACAACCATTGTTAAAATATATGTTGGGCTTTATTTTAGATTTTAATTAAACATAAATAATAAACATTACACATTGTAAAGTTGAGGTTGCAGCACATCGAGGGAAAATCCGCGGTATTGTCCACTGTCACTGGGGAAATGTTGTCTAATGGCAAGTACCGCACAGGCAGGTATTACTCTCCGAACGCGGTGTCCGAGCCTCCCGTGAAGCCACCAAGTGAAGCAACGATAGGCCACCAGCCTGTACCACCTGTGAAAAAAAAAGATGCAAACTGTATTAAACTGACCAAACTTTCTTATCAATGTCGATTCAGGTAACACATGTCATTTTTCTTAGAAAAAAATTATATCTAGAAAATGCACTATATGGAACAAATTTACATGCGTTCGAATGATATGTAAATGTAATTTTATATGTGGGAGACGACCATGAAATAGTGGTGGCATCACTGACATCACAAACAGAGTATACTTACTCGTTACTCGGATTACGCGGACGAACAGTGCCGCGAAGTTCGTGCATAAGCACCATCATCATCCTCAACACGGTCCGTGAGAGGCAGGCTTCCCTGAACTCTGGCAGCTCGGTGATGCATTGCGGACTTTGCTCGCCTTCCTGCAGACTTTGCTCGCTTTCCGAAATGTAGGCCAAGCACCCGGAATTTTCACGGCAGCAGCAGTTCTCCTCCTCAGTTGGCATTAGCTCGCACCGATTGCACGTGCACCAGGTGGAGACGCCGTCCATGCGACATGGTCCAGGCTCTTCATCCGTTGACTGGTCCTCCCAACTGCCGTCCGAATCCCCATCGTTTTCGCGTGCTTGACTTTCCAGTAGTTCTTCCTCGGTGTACTTGGGCTCGTACATATACGGCATTATTGTGGCCATTGTGCGGTAAAGATAGTAAAATAATTTACAGAGATGGTACAGGTGTTCACACGGGCTACAAGCGGCGAAGGTAGCTGACCAGAGCACAGAAACGAGTCACAGAATACTCAAAGTAACACAGAGAGAGGAATGGAATCGAAAATCTGCTGCTGTGTGTTGTGAAACGGTGTGTTTATACTTATTGGGGAAAGAGGCGTCCTGCCATTTCCATGGCAACACGTCAATAGCTGAGGCGCAGCGATTGTTGACACGAGACGTGCTTGAAATGGGCAGTACGCGTCTGCTGATGTCAGGCTCAGGGGCGGGGGATTTGATTTAGTGCCGCAAAGGCAGGTGAGCCAGGTCGATGCGGCGGAATGATAGGATTATCACAAAATGGAGGCTGATTTCGAGTGCGATAATGGGCGAAAAGTCGGGTAAGGTCCATAGGAAAGTTTCCTACGATCTACCGATTTATGCTTACAAACACATGGCCGACCCGTAGGGACAATAAAAAAAAAGTCCCGGAACTCTCAAGTGAACTGTCTTTTGGAATCAAGTCACAAGATGGGCTGAGAGAGAGAAAGAGACCAATGCAAATGATTTAGTGGAGGTTGTGTATATAACCCTTCAAAAAAAGAGTACCACTTAAAGCATCATGATTATGAAAGTAAACCATTTCTATTCTATTCTGATCCATACAGTTGTACAGGAGGTAGGCAGGCATTACGACCCAAGGGTTTCTCAGTGTACTGAAAATCAAACAAAAAAATCATAAAATGCCAAGAAAGAAAGAATACAAATTAAAGTTATGAATCAAAGAGGAAAGTTATTGCCTTCTTTTGTAAAGGACAAAAGTGCAGAAATGTGTCTGGTAAAGCGAAGAACACTGCTCCACAGTCTAGCACCCAAGACAGTGCTAGATCTTCCAACCGTTCAGATTTTCTGCAATCTGAGAATTTGAAACGTTAATTGCCTAGACTAGCTCAAGGCTCTTGAATGCGAATACTTAACAAAACGTTTCTTCAAATAAGTCGGGGCAAAGCCATTGAACGTTTTACGGATCATCACCAGTAGTTTAAACTCCTCCTGGCACTAAAGGTGAGACAGTGAAGTTGCTTCAGAATTGGGGAGACGTGATCCCACCTGTGCCTCTTAGCAATTATATGAGGTGCCACATGAAGTCGTCAATTCTCTGGTTTAGTTGCTGCAATGTAGAGGATGTTACAATAATCAACCTAAGATCCAATAATGGCCCTGGCCAACCTGCCGCAATGATTTTCTGACAATAGTGGCCTTAGTTGCCTTAAGACCATTAGATGATATTTGAGGTAATGAGACTTCCGATTTGAGAGGTCATTGACAAAGTTGCTTCCAGAATCTAATGATGTTGCTATATTGAGATCTTAATGGGGCAAGTAACTAAACATAATTCTGAGGGAAATTAGATTTCTTTCCATCTCATTGACCTGCAAGGGATCATAAGCAGCTTGGTTTAAGCCTGACCAGTTAACTGCCATCCAGTTGGAGATCCTCTGAAAGGTATGTATGTTGAATGAAACTAACATTTTTCAGTGTGTAACCCTTCAGGTGAAATACTATTTGGGTATTGTTGGCATAGTTTTGAAAATCCATGCCAACGTCCATCAAAAGGTCAGGCAGAGTTTAACATAATCTTAAATGACAAAGGAGAGAAATTCTGTCACTCCTCAAAATGGATCTGAGAGAGAAACTGGCATTGTCCAACTGGGAAGAGCATGATAGAGAGGAGTACATGCAATCAAGAAAAATTAAGTGTCCTCAATTGGTGGACACTCCTGTCCCGTGCACCCCTCATGTACTGACAGTAAGGTCAGTCAAAAGTCTATTAAACTCATGGGTATTTAGATATTGATTATAGTATCATATAGGCCGTGGGTTGCATATTATAAATGTTTACATATGACAGTTTAGTGGATATAGATAATAAATAACATATTCTCAAATTTCGACAAAAATAGTTCAACAATAGAAACAAATATAGTAAAAGAGCTCAACGTGTTTTGGGAGACTAAATCCCTTCATCAGGAGCAATAATTCATAAGGTTCAGATACTTGATTCAGTCATCAACTTTCCTATTTCATCTACAAAGTAAATTAAACACCAATGTCCGTTTGGCTCTGAATCTAAAATTATACATTTGACCAAATAGATCATTCATGTATATATACATAAAGATCACCTTAATCAATGTTAGGAGATTATCAATCTGCTTTTTGTAGACCAACTAGTGTTCTTAATCTGATATCCATATATGGCCCATTTGTTGTCCTGTGTTCTGGAAAACATGTCAGACAAGAGAATTTGTACCAACGCTGGTTATCACAGTTCTCCAATTTAGTGAATATCAATTCAAGATGCCTACCTCTAAAATCATCAACCTCTAAGACCAAGGCAGTAGGGAAGAAATGCATGTGGAAGGTTTATGACTCGCTATAGGCAAGTTTCATTATTCTGTCCTCCAGTTCTAGAAAGAACATAGATCTCTGGGTAAGGTAGTCTATTGGTAATGTGAGCGGCATGCTCATTTACATGTAACAAATTCGAACACATGTTTATCTCATTTTTTCAATTCAATCTGAAACAAGGATTCAAAGAATGTGAAAAGAAAGGAATAGGATCCAGTCCTGCGTTTCTAAAGGAGAATAAATGTAGAGGATACAGTCTTTGCTCATCCTCTATATGATTCATTCTGATTTCTAGTTACATTGTGTCATGCTTAGCTTGTAGAAATCGAATGTCTTACCGGCGGTGGAATTACTGCTTGGTCCGCTCAACAGTGCAGGAATGCTCTGTGTTGAAAATGGCTGATTAAATAATGAATTACAGCGCGTCTTTGCGGGCGCACTGACGTCCTATGTTAATAGTGTATTTACCTGTGCGCAGGTAGGTAATGCAAGGCCTGTCTCAGTGATCCCATTTCAGAGTTCTCTTAGTAAATACATAAAAGGTATGATGTGATCTAGATTATGGGTGATGGTATCTGAATATCTGTGGGGATACCTTTTCTGATATGGTCAAATTCGATAGTTCTAAATATCACTAACATTTTGCATTTACAGTTTAGACACAATAGAATGACATCAATGCATCAAACTTCTGTTGGATACATTATTCTGGTGGACGCATCTGTACATGCAAGCCTTACAACATATTTCAATGGTGACATTTAAATAGTACAGCAACATCATTGCAACACTAGGCTACACACACACACAATCATCAAGTGGGCTACATTCTCAGTATATTGATCATGAATGACATAGCGGTTTGACGTAAACCATTTGACCACATCTTGTCAGTAGTTATTTATCGATCTTTTGTGGAACACATTATTATGGTGAACGCATCTGCATCTACGGGCATTTCAACAGCTTTCAATGGTGACATTTTGAATGGTACAGCCACATCATTGTGTGTAACATAATGTAGAGACCATCTGGCGGGTCACATTCTCAGTGCGTCGATCATGAAAGCCATTGCGTTTTAAAGTAACACATTAGAACGCATTCAATCAGTAATTACATCCAGTTGAACGTACATTCATATTGTTAGTATGTACAGTTACATTACATGGAGCTAGTCATATTAGACCAAAGTTGTTCTATCATTAGATAGAACTGTATGCATTAATCAGCCTGTACAGAGGATACACTCTATGAATATATTCCCACTTGTATTTAGTTGATTTGCATAGAATCATTGCATCAAGTAACAAGCGTATATATGGTTGTCTCGGCAGAGGTTTTATATTTGTTGATCGAAGTACCCCGTATCAGGGACAAAGAGGAAAAGAAAGTTCTGTTTCCCCCGTCTCGCAAATGCCTGTGAAAAGGTCAGGGTTTTGCAAACTCCAGGAATACATAAAATAGGTTAGAGGCAAAACCTTACATACAGCAATTGGGCAAATGTTGGACTGATTAAATCAAGACACTCCTCATATCCAAGCTCTTTCTTACTGGCCCAATATTCACGACATGGTGTGGAGTATTTACACATGACTTATCGTTTTAATATGTAATTAGGTATTGTGTGTACGTTCGAGTAAATTCAAGACTCTTCAAGAATTTTTTTTTTTTACTCCAAATTTACAGTTATGGAAAATCCTTAAATCTGAACCATATAATGCAGCCACACTTGACTGTAGTCTATAGAACTCCAAAGATGGGGTAAATGCTCAATGACCATGTGTAAGAACACATTTTGCTTTTACACAGCTAATTCTATCTAGTGTCAAGATCTTTCTAGTTGATCGGCCAAGTTACAATTACTCGTGAACCGTAACCCCCAAGTAATCAAACTTTGTGACTTTATTATACCATCCAAAAGTAGTGTCAACTTGCAGGATTTCCTTTGCGTGGGATGAAAGATCATGGTTTTCGTCTTTGCTAGATGGAAATTCATCAAAGTCCAAGTATGTTCAGCTGTTGACATGGTGGCAGACCAGCAGTAACGCGGGGTAAAGGCAAGCTGCAAACACTGGCTACATGGAAGAGGGCAATGGATGAAATGAAGGAAGAAAAGATGGTTTATCGGAAAAAGGCTGGTCCATAAAAAAAACTGAGAATCCAGGAGAAGTGGGAGGACCGTTATCTCTGAATCAAGGGCAGGAAGGCCACTCATTCAGAATCTAGGGTGCTGAACATGTCTACAAGTTAAATAATGCAACGCAAGGAGAGTGTTGTATGAAGCACAATAAGTTAGAATCCGGGAAATGTAAGTGGGATTATTTGTAACTCCAATGCTATAGTTTGAAGTGAACAGAAATTGCATTAAAACACTTTTAAACAAAAATAAATTGGATAATGAATTTTGATGACGATTATGTAGTACTTTTTGGTCATTTTGAAAACTTGCCTGGATTATACTATTGGCTGCATCGCTGAGCCAAGTGCTTAATAACTAAATTCACAGATTTGTTGTTTCTCTTCGCTCTCATGCCATCTTCCATTTCGAAGAACTAGCAACGTGTGTTTCGAGACTTAAATCGTCACTGACCCCAAAGTACCCTTTATCCACCAAACCCTGAAGCCAAGAACGATGTGTCCCATTCCGCCTGTTCCCCCTACTCAACGTTGTTGTAGCTAGCCATTCCTATTAACATTTTGTATTTTATTGCCATGGTTATAGCACTTTCGCCAAAGCGCTGCACAATGTATAAGCGACAGTACAGAACACGAGCCCCGACATCTTCAGCCGCCCGCTGACAATTGATGCAGCCATGCCAATAAAGCAAGTCCAACTACTGATTTGTTCCAGAGCCATCCGGCAGATTCCACTGTAATTCAGACTGCAATTACATTACATGGAAAAAAATATCCAGCTTATTTGACATCCCGAATGCTGCAACGCCGTTTTGTAGCAGCAACACCATTTCAGTAACCTTTTCTGCCATCAAACCTAACCACCTAAAGATCTGAAAGAAATGTGATTTGTGAGCTGCGCATTTTCTAGTGATAGCGAATGTTTTCACCTGCAGATACTTTAGTAACCTTAAACCCCAAGCCTACCCCTTTTGCCAGGTCATGTACATGAGCAGTTGGCTCCTAAAGGGGCCAAGGATGCTCGGTAAAACGATAAAAATATGCACCAAAAGTAAGTCTCCAGCTTCAAAAGGGGCTGGTGGGAAAGATGGCGACTGTACAAGCAGCCCTCACATTTCGGGTGGACGTCAATGAATTAGCAGGTGTTGCCAAATTGTTTTTTTTTTTTTTTTTTTTTTAAACCTGACCATTTATCACCTTCAAGTGGCAACAATTGTACTTTTTCAAAACCGTACTAAAGTGGGCAATTCTTCGTTTTAAAGAAACTGCCACCGTCAACTACTTCATTCTAGTTATTCTGCCGCCCTGTAATGTTCTTTCAAGCAGTGCAATGTACTCTCAGAACACTCCTGTCTTGAGGGGGCGGGGCTGGTGGAAGGGGCTGGGGAGTGAGGGGCGTGGTGCCAGGTTACACAGCACAGCATCTCTTAATGGAATCTAGGCCTGACAATGTGCATAAAAGAAAAGCAAAGGGAATTTTGGGAACATAAGAATGCCCATCATTTTCATTCTGAAACATGTCTGTGCTAGTGATTCAGCAAGAAACTCTTCAGTGAGCAATGGAACTTTGTCTCTGCTCTTTTCATTGGTCATAATACCCACCCTAACAAAAAATGTCTATACATTTTGTTCAGATTCTGAATGGAATGTGAGGCTTCGGCTGTTCCTGCAGTCAGTCTCCCATGCAGAGTATACCGAAGCCTGCATGTGAACAGATCTGGGAGTTTCCTGGGCTAGCCCCTAGGCCTCTGGACAGAGATCATCTCTGGTAAGACAAACTTTGCCAGAGGTCCGTTCCATCTTGTGCCGGTCCAATTCCTACACTGAAGCAGTATTAATAATTATTTATCTTCGATACAGTTACATACAGTCCGTTTGCATCATTTTTACTTATTACTTTCAAAACTCACGCAACTGTTGGGTTCAGATTCCTTAATAAACTCTTAATTCCACAATAAATTGCATGATAACGGTCAGACCCTTCTGAACGAGGTTGATAAGCTGGAGGATATGACCCGTACATCAAGTATTGACAATGGGTCAGGGTTTTATACACTAAAAAGCTTTTGTCTGCCGTGCACTGCAATATGTTTTGGGTGCTATTTTTTTTAAGACTGTGTGAAAAGAGGGTATGGATGTAGTGATTTATATAGCACATACCTGGATAGAAAGCACCGGGGCCCTGTAGAGTAGTACACTTGTTACAAGTATGACATGCTTGTTGTTGAAAGATGGTGCACTTGGTCTGTCTGGTACAGTGTCCTTTGCAACAAATTGTTTTCCAGAATTTTGCTAGTTTCTAAATGCTTTCTTTCAACTTGGAGATTTGCACATGATAATAAAACTGGGTGATGTGGGAAAGAAAGAAGATTGTGATTTGACTAAGAGCACAAGGTCTGGGTAAGTGGAGAAGCCAGCAACTTACCAACTAGAAGAATACTGGGGGTCGGCGTGAAATCGTGTATATCCACAGTGTTGAGGTGCCTTTTCAATTTCTTCATAATAGACTCGCCCAATTACATTGGGTCTAGCAATATGGCAGCAGATTTGTCACTGGGCCTATTGCAGAATTGCTTTTACAGAGATACATGATGGGGATTCCTCTTTATATCTTGGGCGTATACTTGTTTAGTACTGGCATTATGATCCAACATTATTTGCATAATTATAAAGGTCAGTTACATTAGTCAATTAAGTGTTGCTACTAGCCCCCAAACACCTCCACCAACATCCACCACTACCCTTCTTTGTCCCTAGTCCCATCCTGGCAGCATGGTTGGCAGAAATGCGTGCCCCCTTTTTTTGCTGGCAGTGGAGACACTAGTCACAGCTGACAGTCGCCAACTTACTGCTGCTGAATCTGGACTCTCCCTCTTCTCTGTCTTCTTCCGACGACTCCTGACTCATGGGCACCATACCTTACAATTAATGGTCTGTGGGCTGTGAATGCTGTGAGCATCTAACTCCGGAATCAGCCCGCACCCAGGGGCTGGATTTAACTCCTAAGCACTGCCTCAAGTGAAAAAGAGAAGCTAATGGGAACATCCCAGCAGCGGTAAGCAGTGGTAGAATTGGCAGAGAAGAGAGCTGGGGGAGTTTCATCCTTCCTTCAAACCAGACAGGTTTTAGGAAAAAGTTGAGCACTGTAAACTACTTATTCTGGTATCTGCAGTGGAGTATGCCTGGCATAGACGGCAACCTCCTCTATATGCTGCATATGAAGATTTTAGTGCAGCATTTGATACAGTGATGAGAGATCGCCTCTGGAAAAAATGTACATCTTGGAATATTCCACATGATCTGTTGAGTACGATTATGTTGTTGCACCAGACCACAAGCGTGAGAGTGTGACCAGATGGAGAGGGCAGTCTGTCCAACTTGTTCCATACATTGAGGGGAGTAAAACAGGGATGTATACCGGCTTCAACCCTTTTTAATCTATATCTTGCTGATCTTGTAGACACACTGAGCATCCCTGAGGCATGTCCAGTAGAAATGGGAGCACTAAAGATTGGCTGGCTAGAATATACAGATCTGCTCCTGCTTGACTACACACCCAAGGGACTCCAACGCATGCTTGATGCACTAGGAACCTAAGCTAATGAGAATGGGGTTTTTAATACCATTGGCAAGACAAAGATAAATGGCATTCACAAAGCAGAAATGTGTCCCCCAAATGTGTGTGGAAGATAAACTCTGAACTTGTTGAAATAGTAAGGCAGTGTCCAGGTGTACTGATTGATGACGGATTGCACAGTGGGAAGCAAATAAGCTTAACTGCATGAGGATAGCATATGCCATAAGTTCATTTATCAGTAGCCAGGGAGGCTGGTCCATTCAAACAATACTCGTGTCATACTCGGCAAAAACATTCCCATTTATGTGGTGGAAATGTGGGGTGACAAAATTGAAGCCTAGAAAATTGGCAACAGAACACCTACGACTAGAATTTGATCAGAAGAGTATTATGGTGGAAAATACCTGTAGATTGGTTATGTGTTATGAGAAACCTGTGGCCTTTAAGAACACCACAATAATGGTTTAAGCTTTTAAAGCATTTATTGGGTTGGATAACTTGGATCTGCGAGAAGAACAAGTTACTTGCTTACCTTGTAACGTTCTTTCGATGGGATGTGCCTCCGACATATTCCTTATCTTTAATGTTACACATTCCAGCTTGCTGGCCTCGGAAATTTTTTCAGTAGAGCGCGCTGCGCATCGACGTCCCTCGACAGCCTCCGTATCGGCGCCTACGTTATCGTGCGTATAAATAGACTCGCGCATAGTCCGTTGCTCAGTTCCGGTTTGAAGCTTAATATTTGCCGTGCATGAATTGGTTATTGACCTTGAAGGAGCGTAAGCTGCAACTACAAGGGAAGTTTTACTGCAGGGATGGATGGGAGGGGCGATAAGGAATACGTCGGAGGAACATCCCATCGAAAGAACGTTACAAGGTAAGAAAGTAACTTGTTCTTCGAAGGGATTGTGTCCTCCGACGTATTTCTTATCTTTGATAGACTCCCATAGCACTGGTGTAAAAAAGGAGACGGGAGTAACATTGGAATATTTCCCTTTAAGAGTGTACAGAATGCAACACAGCTTTCCCAAATCTTGTCTCCTGGCCAGGCTGTAAAATTTTGTAAAGGTATGTGCGGACATAAGTGGCAGCCGCACATATGTCTCGAATCGGAACCCCTCTTTGGAGAGCCGAAGAGGCTGCAATACCCCTGGTTGAATGAGCCCTAAGATGTAAAGGGGGTTCTTTCCCTGCCAATTTGTAGCATTCTAGAATGGTTAAAATAATCCATCTTGAAATGGTCCGTTTCGTGATTGGCAATCCTAATTTGTATCCTGCATAACCTACAAACAGTTGGTCTGCTTGCCTTATCCTAGCAAGTCTGTTGATATAAAAACTCAAGGCACGCCTTGGATCCAGCCTATGTAACCCCTCTTCCTCTTTCCCTGGGTGGGGAGGAGGATAAAATGAAGGCAAAGTTATTTTTTGAGTAATGTGGAATTCAGAGACCACCTTTGGGAGAAAATTAGGCTTCACTTGTAAGACAACCGTGTCTTTATGAAAGATTGTATGAGGAGGTTTGCAAGATAGAGCTTGTAATTTGCTCACTCTTCTGGCAGATGTTAGAGCCACTAGGAAGACTGGTTTAAGAGTGAGAAATGTTAATGAACAAGAATGGAGTGGTTCAAAAGGAGTACCCATCAGAAAATGTAAGACTAGATTTAGGTCCCACAATGGAACTTGGAAAGGCTTTGGGGGATAAACATTAGTTAGCCCTTTCAGAAATTGGATTACCAGGGGTAATTTGAAATATGAAAGCTCCTCCACAGTGCGCTTAAAGATTGACAGCGCTGCTAGGTAGCCCTTGATTGTACCAACTTGAAGACCTGAATTTGCTAAATAGAGTAAGAAAGATACCACCATTGGTGTACTGCATAAAAGGGTTCAATATTCTTTTCTCTACATCAACTGCAAAATGTGTTCCAAAGGCAGCGGTATAAAGTCTTTGTTGCTGGCCTTCTAGCTGAAAGCAACACCTCCATGACGTCATCCGGGAGATCCCAATCCTTGTATCTCAACCTTTCAGAAACCATGCGTGAAGGTTGAGGGTTTTGATGTCTGGACGGAGAACCTGACCTCCCTTCTGCGAGAGAAGATCCTCTCTTTGCGGAAGACGAATCGGAGGGCAGATGGACATGTCTAGAAGGTCCGGGTACCACGTTCTCCTGACCCAATCCAGGGCAATTAGGATCATGGCTTTCCAGAATCTTCTCAACCTCCTGATCATTTGAGGAATGACAGGGACTGGAGGAAACGCATACAGAAGTGGAAACTCCAAGTCCACTACGAACACGTCCCCTAGAGCTCCTCTCGGAGGACATTCCCTTGAACAAAACTGATCACACTTCCTGTTGATGCTCGTGGCGAACAGATCCACTTGAGGGGTTCCCCAAAGGGTGAAGATCTCTTGAAGGACTTCCTGAGCTAGCTCCCACTCGTGGGAAACTGCACTCTGTCTGCTCAGAGCATTCGCCGTCAAGTTCTTCTCTCCGGCTAGGTGAACTGCCGAAGGAGATTCCTTCTTGTATTGCCCAAAACCAGAGCTACATTGCCTCTCTGCACAGTGGCAGTGACCCTACGACGACTCTTTTGTTGAGGTAGTACATGGCCACTGTGTTATCCGTCATTATCAGGACATTCTTCCGCTCTACTGATGGCAGAAAAGCTTTCAGCGCTAGTCTGATCGCTCTCAGCCCTAATAGGTTGATGTGTAGTCTGGACTCCGATGGAGACCAACTACCACTGATGGTCAACTCGTTGGCATGGGCTCCCCACCCTGTTAGTGAGGCATCCATGACTACGGCCATGGTTGCCAAAAATGTTCTCCTTTCAAGATGTTCTCCCGACAGGCCCACCACTGAAGGTCTCGAGCCACTCTGTCCGGGACTGAAGGAGATCTGACATTCTTCCTGAGAATTGCGACCATTAGGTTCTTAGCGCCCACTGGAGGGATCTCATTCTCAGGCGAACCTCTGGCACTAGGAAAATGCAGGATGCCATGAGGCCTAGCAACCTCAAAAAGTCAAAGGCTGGTAGACGTTGGGCATTTTGAAACTTGTTGACCATCTGCAGAATATCTTGAGCCCTCACCTCTGGTGACGAGGCTTTTCCCAGGGAAGTGTCCAGGACTGCTCCAATGAACTGGAGTCTCTGTGATGGTATCATCTGTGACTTCTTTAAGTGGAGGGAGAAGCCCAGCTTGTGAAGGAAGTGGCAGACATAATCTAGCTGGATGTCACGACTCGCTCCCTTCGCTCCCGTTCCCACCACTTGGGGGCATGATTTGGGGTTTATTCCCTACTGGACCTTTCCTCCGAACTTTATGCTACAGTGCTGTGATGAATTGGGAGCGCTAAATCCCAATTTTCCAAGCTACTTTCCTTCCGGATCCATTCCAGGTTTTTGGCAGCCAGCATGCTTCTTTAACCAAATGACTATGCTTCCCAGAATGCCAGGCCCACTGCTCCACCTCCACCCTTGCAGGACAAGGTTGGGTGGAGGATAGGCAACAGCTGTGGCTGCAGGTGCAGCAATCAGCACACCTGAGGCGTGTGCTCGTTAAGCAGCTTTAAAAGCCTGTCTTACTTCAGTCCAGCGCTGGTCATCGTTTGCAGTGTTCCTGTTGTGACTAGTCCCTTGTTCCTTGTTCCTTGCCTTTGTACCTAGTTCCTAGTTCCTGTTTTCTTGTTCCTCCGCCCTGAATCTCGGATTTTTGCGCTAATTGATTTCTGCTCCCTTGATTCCCTTTTTGTCTTCCTCTGTTTGCAGGCAGCATTTCTCAGTGCTTTCCCCTTTTAGATGCAGCCCAGTTTGTCTGTGTTCTATATTTCTTTGACTCTGTCCTTTGCTGCTGTAAACCCGTATGCCTTAGCCTTCCTCTTAGATTAGCTTCCTGTCTTTTCCTTGGAGGGGTAGGGAGAAGTTTGCATTGGTTATTTCGTTTTTCCCTGCTCCTGATCCTTACTTTCTATTGGGATCCATTCCATGTTTTCCATTGCACTTCTGCATTTATTTCCCATTTGATTATTAGGTGTGGTGTGCGGTTGTAGCTAGCTCCTGTGTGAATGCTTATGTTTTCCTCACTAATTTGTAATCACTATTCCAACTTAGGTATTTAGTTTTCCTCCCTTTGCTGTTCTAGGTCCCAGTTTCATCAACAGGATTCGTGGGCTAGCTGACATTCAAGAGGTTTATCTCGTCCTCGTGAGTACAGTTCTTTAGTTCCCTTTTTTAATACCATCAAGAGTGTTAGTTCACAGATCCTGTCATTGCTTGCCCTCCACGTGGGTTTAGCGCTGTCAGTACCTGTAACAGCAATTGGGGGTAAGGCGCTTGCCGACTTTCCTCGCGGTCAGGTGCTTACCCCACATCCCTTTTCATATATTGGTTTTGTTGTCACACTCTATTTGCACTCCTGGGTTCTAGCATACATGAGTCGTTGTTCCTGTGTGCACGTAGTTTAATTCGAAGCTATTCACTGTGTGATTTAGTGCACATTTCCCTTGCCATATTCGCTGCCTTTGTACGCGCCTGACTAATCCTGACACTGGATCTGAGCTTGCTCCGAAGATACTGCTCTGATCAACCAATCTGCAAGGTAGGGGTAGACGTGGATCCCTTCCCTTCTTCGACTTGCAGCCGCTACCGACATTAGCTTGGTGAAGACCCTCGGGGCGGAGGGCAGCCCAAATGCCAAAACTCTAAATTGATAGTGAGAGTTGCCAATTGCGAACCCCAGGTATTTGCCGAGTTTGAGATGGATTGGCACATGGAAAAAAGCATCCAGAAGGCCTAGAGATACCAACCTGTCCTGAAGCTGGAGGGCCTGAAGGATCTGAGAAAGGGTTCCATCTTGAACTTGTCTTTCCTGAAGAATGTGTTCAATTCTCGCAAGTCCAAGATGGGTCTCAGTCCTCCGTCCTTCCTTGGTACTAGGAAGTAGGGGGAATACCAACCCTTGTTCCTCTCTGCTACAGGTACCGGTTCTATGGCACCCTTCTCTAGCAGGTTTACAATCTCCTGCATAAGGAGCGGGTCTGGAAGCTTCAAAGGGTTGTTCCCCGGTGGATGACTGAGGGGTGTGTAGGAAGGGCAGGCAGTAACCTTGGGAAACTGTCTCCAATGCCCAAGAATCTGACGTAATAGCCTGCCATTCTGCCAGATGTTGACTTAACCTGCCCCCTACTGGTGTCTTGTGAGGGGAGACCTCAGAGAGGTTTAGAAGCGCCTGACGTAGTTGCCGAGGGTAAAGTGGCACCTGCTGCTGCGGCTTCTGTACCTTTGACTTGTCCACCACAGGTGAATCGATTCTGGCCCCTTTGAGCTGGCTGTCCTCTGCCTTTTCCAAATGCGGAGTAAAAGCGTAAGGACCTTCCCCTCCAGGAGGTTCCTGAGGGGCTAATCTGAGTCTGTCGGATTGCAGCCCCAAGAGATTTCGCTGCTGCCTTGGATGTTTGTAATCTCTCCAGGCTGTCATCAGCTTTCTTACCAAATAAAGAGGTGCCGTCAAAGGGCATGTTCAAAAGTCTGGCTTGTACATCTGGAGCAAAACCAGACTTCCGCAACCACGCAAATCTGCCGCCATGGCCCTGCTGATACTGTCAGCAGAATCAATGCCTGTTTGAAGGGACTCGCACATTGCATATTTTCCATCTTTGATGATGTTTAAGAATGCTTCCCTTTCTTCTCCTTCTGGGAGACAGTCAGCCACAGATGAAGTACACTCCCAAAGTGTATGGCTGAATCTTGCTAGCGTGCAAGTGGTGTTGATAGATTTAAGCGCCATGCTACATGCCGAAAATACTTTTTTTTTACATGGCATCAAATCTTTTATCATCCCTGTCCTGTGGAGTAGTAGGGTAAGCAGATTTACTGTTTGATGAAGTTGCTGCTTGTACAACCAAACTCTCTGGAGTTGGGCGCTTGCTCAAATATTCAGGATCTGAAGCAGATACCCTGTATTTAGCAGAAAATGTCTTGTTTACCGCAGGGATAACTTCAGGAGCTTCCCAATTTGCAGAGCAGTATGGAAAGGAACAACAGGATCCTCCTGTGGACCTTTATCTAAGATATCAGTAAGGTCATCCTGCTGAAAGGAAGGTGTAGGTGTAGACCACCCCATGAATTCGATTATTCTGGCCATCAGAATCCTATAAGGGGTCTCAGCATTCTCCCCAGGGTCTGGTTTAGCAAACTCTACTTCTGGAGAAGTATCTAAACCACTTGCCTCATGTAGAGAGTCCTGAAGGTCTTTTAACCTGTTCTCTTCAGAGATTAATTCCTCTGGCATGGGTGTTAGTCCTTTGTAAACCAAAGGGTCTCTCATGGTCGGAATCCTCCCGTTCCTCATATATAGAGGACAAAGCTCTAAAATAGTCAGACCTAGGATATGGTTTAAAACCCATTTCTAGAGCAGAAGGAGCCAAATTGGTTGTCACTGGTTGAGAAAACATCGAGGTTGTCGACGTGGAAGTCAAAGGCTTCAACAAACCCGAAAAAGGCATCGTAAAAGTTTTAAAAGACCTCTATGTACTCAGGAGGATCGGGATCTTACTCGGTGTCGTCGAAATTGTCGACGGCATCCTCGACGTCATGGTCGAAGTCCTCGACACCTCTACTGTCTGAGATGTAGTGACAGTTGTAGGTCTGTCTTTAATTGGCGTCGACAGTGGCATCGAAGACAGCGTCGACGCAACAGATTTATGGGTCGACAGGCCCTTCGACAAAGGCGTCGATGATGCAGGTTTATGAGTCGAAGAAACCTTCGACAACGGCGTCGATGACGCGGTCTTACTGCCTCTACTCAAGGGTTCATGACGCTCTCGGGTAGTTTCTCTCGCCGGGTGAAACGACTCGCAGCGTTTTGATTTTTCGGGTCTTTCACTCAGGGTATCACCTTTAGACGTCTCCGAGGGGGTCGAAGCCGCTTTCTCAAAGACGCTAAGCATTTTCTTACAGAATTTCTCCCACTTAATGGGGAGCTGTGTTTCGTGGGGCAGGTGACCTTTTCCGAGGAGGAGGAAGAAGAGGAGGAGGAAGAAGAGGAGGAGGAGGAGGAGGAGGAGGAGGAGGAGGAGGAGGAGGAGGAGGAGGAGGAGGAGGAGGAGGAGGAGGAGGAGGAGGAGGAGGAAGAGGAAGAGGAGGAAGAGGAAGAGGAGGAAGAGGAAGAGGAGGAAAAGGAAGAGGAGGAAGAGGAAGAGGAGGAAGAGGAAGAGGAGGAAGAAGAGGAGGAAGAAGAGGAAGAGGAAGAAGATCTATGATGCCTCTTTTTAGAATGTTTTGATCTCGAAGACTGATGAGAACAGCTTCGAGACCTTGAACAGGAATGTTTCTTGTGTCGACGAGGAGACGAATGTCTCGACTCAGCCGAAGAATCTTTCGAGGGAGTAGAAGTTTTAAAGCTCTTAGCTCTTTCTAACTTCCCCTTACGCTCCTTCAAGGCTTTCGCCGTCATGGACATACAGTCCTCGTATTCCGAACAGTGATGCTCCGATCCCAGGCACCACAAACAGATCCTGTGAGGATCCGTTAACAACATTTTCTTCCCACAGTCACGACACTTTTTGAAACCGGACCGTGGGGTCGATGGTTCGGATGAAGAAGCCATCGTATTTAGATAATATCTCCAAAGAATAAGCAGAATCTTCCTGAAGAAAGGAACTGAGCATCACGTTTCCGAGGCCCACGAAGCGCGTAAAAACTGAACTGAGCAACGGACGCTGCGTGAGTCTATTTATACGCACAATGACGTTGGTGCTGATACGGAGACTGTCGGGGGACACCGACTCGAGGGACGTCGATGCGCAGCTCCCTATACTGAAAAAACTTCCGAGGCCAGCAAGCTGGAATGGGTAACATCAAAGATAAGGAATACATCGGAGGACACAATCCCTTCGTAATTACCGAATACAAAAGTCCGACCTCCAAAAGTCTGAATTTTTTCCCCCATTTTTCCGCAAATATATATGCGGGGGGAGTCCCCCCACATCCCCCCACCTTACCCCTATACATTTTTATTCACTTTACCCCCCCCCCCATATATATATATATATATATATATATATATTATATATATATATATATATATATGTGCAGAAAATTGGGGGTCAGACTTTTGGGGGGTCGAACTTTTGGTATTAGGTAATTTCGTACAATACCGGATAACTTAGAACAGTTTGGTACCCTTGGTAAATTGTTAAAGACCAAGACTTGGTTATCTGGACTTGTAACATCAACTCATGGAAATCAGCAGATAACATCCAAGAGAAAATGGTTGAAATGGCGACTCTGTATATTTATTAGAGAATCGGATACCATAAGGTTGGCCTCCAATGTCAACAGTGGGTCTTTGAGCAAATATTGGCAGGCACATGGACATGTACCCAGTTATACAGTAGCATTTCCCAATAGCTCTATGGCAAGACATTACTTCTTGCTAAAATGTAATGTCACCAAATTGCTAGAGATTCAGGGAGCTGAAATTGGCATTTGCAGTGAAGATCGGAATGTGATTACATCATAACTGCTCTGAGGAGAGAATTTTACAATAAAGATGTTATTCAGAATGAAAGTCTGTTCCTGGGAGTGAGTTCACCACCTCCCAAACATTACTACGCTATCAATATAAAGTCCCGATAAGGAGACTTCCTTTGTGAAATGGTAAACTGTAATTCCAATTCTGCAGAGTGCCCTTGCTGAGGGAGGGCTTTTGAAGTGTGCCCCACTTCTTAGATGTTGAGATGCTAAATCTACCAAACTAGGCTATGGAAGGTTATGAAGAGCAACATCAGTTGCCTTAAGGAGATTCCACTCCTGCGGTTGAATGGTACAGCAGACTCAAGACTGATGAAGAAAACTGGGAATCAATACGAACATAGCAAAACGAGGGTCACCAGGAATATGGTCACATCCAGAGATCCAAACACATGTTTATGCATGGCACACACTTCTTTCTCTAAACAGTTTTAACAGTGTGTCTGCTCTGCGGTTTCTCTTTTGTTCTTTTAAAGGTGTGTATAAGCAGTACTTTTGGTTTCTTTGTTTGATCAGAGGTCCATTGAAAGAGCACCCAGTTGTCAGCTGAGAGGGGGGGGGTGGGTAGAGTCCCCAGCCAATGCTTCAACCAGTCAACCCCCTTAAAAGTTGACTTCACTGGATCGGAAACAGAACCATCCGTTTTATAGAATTTATAGATTAAAAATCCTTCATGTTTGGGGATATCTGCTCCGGGGATTCTGATTCTATAATAAACATAAGATCCCTCAAACAGACATCTTAAAAAAAAAAAAGACATTGGCATGTTAGGGAGATACATGGGACCTAATTTTAAGGTTGTTAACCACTTGTATTAGAGCCTCTCCATCCTTGATACCTTATTATATTCAATATTTTTAATCAAGGAGGTAGAACAACAATATCCTCTACTATCAAAGGTGACACTACTTTTTTTTATCAAAAACACCAAAACGGAGTGTAGAGAACATTAATTTAGTAAACATATTCACCATTTCATTTTAGTACCTTTTGTACTAAATAAAATGCGTTGTGAATTATTTTGCTGCTTTAAATATTTTAAAAAATATTGTTTACATTTCATTATAATTATTGGCTGTTTTTACAGCATACAGGTGTGCAGGAGACTGGAGTCCTAATTTTTAAGACACCATAGCTATTGTATCTGTTGCTACCTCGTGTCAGGGATGTGTGTAGTTCCCTGCACCTAAGTGGTTGATCATTACGATTTTTGTGTTTAAATGTTGAAGAGTAGGTGTGCACTGTAAACACTTTTGCTAAGCAACCGAATAGCCCCAAACGCAAGGAACCACACACCTGATACTTAACCAAAATGCAAAGGTGACTTGGATGAGGCCTAGTAAGCAAACCCTTCTGATGGAGATTCATTACTGAAAATGATGTTTTACAACTAGAAAGCCCCTAGAGCCAGACTTGAAGCAAAGGTGACATTGCTTCAGGAGTGGGACACTCCTCTGGAAAACGTGGCAGAAAAAACGCTTGCGGTTCTACAATTAGCAACTCAGGGAGAGGTGCCAGCTCATCAGGCAGCTAGGAACGCCAGCGTGAATTGCAGTATGGGCCCACATCTCCCCCAATGCCACTCCCCCAACCTTTTTTTTTTTCTTCAAACATCGCCCGGGACTCGCCCCCCCCCCACTCTTACCACTCCCATTCGATCTCCAATATTTCTCCCTCCAGTCCCACCACATTCTCACCATCCTTCCACCCGACCACTGCCCCTGCCACAAATCCTCTATAATATTGCCACTGCCGTCCGTCTCCATGCTGTACAACCTGACTGCCACATTATGCCAGTAGAAATAATAAAAGGACTACCATCCTTGTACTATTTTTAATCGCTGCTATTTCATTAGTATTTTTCATTCTCAAGTACCTAGACATATGTGATATGCGCAGAGATGAATTTCTATTTTTTTCTTTTAACTTGGCACCACACACGACATCCGGGGTGCTGATAGTTAAGAACTGTTTTCACGGGCATACTTTGGTGGAAATGGCAGAGAGCCCTCGCTGAGGCCCCGGTTTTGTTCATTCTTACAAAGGCTCAGACGGTTGGGCCATTACCACCAGGCACTTAATGCTACAAGAAAGCCTGTCCCATTGAAGACATAAGAATGACTGGGATACGGAACCCAGTTGCCAGGAACAATTGTGTTTAACGTTATGATCATGTTGGCTCCTTACATGTTAATCAATGAATGCCCAGCAGCACCTATGCGCTAACACGTGGACTGTGATTACCCTTTGTCTGGAAATGAATGACCAGGACTACAAACCCAGGGCCTAGTAGCACTTATGTTCTAGCGCTATGATTGGGCTGGCTCTTTATCGTCTACCAGGTGTGCACTACACTCTCAGATCAGGTGATGTCTCTGGCAAGTTCAGTTCTTGTAAGGGACAATAATGTGTGTTACTCACAACTAAAACCATAAACTAGTAAGGGAATACTCATCCATTTGCTGTAAACGGATACCCAGGACTCGGAACCCTGGGCCTATTAGCACTTATGTTCTAACACTATGACTGGACTGGCATTCTTACTAAAACCGTACACTAGACCTGGAATACTCAGCCATCCACTGCACCTAAAAATGTCAGACAGGCACAGCACTAACAGCATGGCCTGGTTCTGGCGCTGTACCTTGGTTCATGGAGTACCCAACCACGTATCAAGAAAGTATTAGGAATTCCGGCAGAACAGAACTGTTAATCGAGAAGTTGTTAACCTACACGCAATTGCCTGCTCCAGTAGACACAGGGATGTCAGACTGTAGATCTGCAATCGCTTGGCCCAGTAAAGCACCAGGACCTTTACCACTAGAATGACCACTTCCATTCACTGCCCCGCCAGGCCTAGACCTAAACATTCACCACTCCAAAGCATAGGGAAGCGAATAACCTGGTACAGCAGGTTTGGGAAAAGGCCAAGCTCCACATTGTTGATATTGTTAAGTCCGGGAGAGATACAGCCAGGCCTGGCAGAACAGAACTGACTCCACACTAGACCGAAAAGGTCATGGCCTACTAAAGCATTAAACCTCTATAATAGGGAGCAATAGTTATCTCGACAGGCATAGGAAGGTAATCGGGAACAGGGGACGACGTCCAACTGCAGATACTCACCAATATGCGGACTCTCTCCTCTGTACCAAAAACAATTAGAATAAGGCTATACCCATTATTGACTTTGGCCCAGCTGCACACAATTATACACCACCATGCACCCCTCAACGATCCTTAGAGTGCAGCTATACCCCACAAAACAAATCGGCCTAGTTGCACACAATCTCATATACAAAAACCACCTCTGCTAGAATGCACCTAGCCAAGACAATTCGGCCTAGCTGCACACATAATACTGGTCTCACACAACCTCCACACCAGTCCTAGCATGAGAATGCAGTTACCCAACGCAACATTTCAGCCTAGCTGTACACATACTGAGTGCACACAGGCACTACTTATCACTCTATTTTTCCACGGACCTGGACTACAGTACCAAAGGGCGTTCAACTAACTGTGTGCCGAGATCATACCAATGGTGAAAGGTGCTACACAAATGCCCAGTAACAACATATTGGAACAGCAAAAAAAATATCAAGAGCCCATTATATTAATTTGATATTCTTTCATTCGCAGAACAGAAATCAACAGGGGTATGTTGATAGTACCCTGTGGCAAGGTGTGGGGGGGGGGGGATCATGCTAGAGACGCCATGGACATGCCAAGTACCAGCTTTGTGTTTTTTAAATCACGTTTGAAAGGTTTCCATGAACCGGTCGATGGCTAGAAGAAATATAAGCACAATGCTCCACAACAAGCAGCTCATGGACAAGACAACTTTAACACTGCGGGAGTACTTACAAACTCTTGTCTTCAGAGAAGCCACGAATTTGAAGAGGAGTAATCAATTTCTGAACAGTACTTACCGCTTTTTCCGAGAGGTTTAGTGTTGGCAAGTGCAATGTTCTGGTATGCGATGATTTCCAGTCTACAGGCATCACATTTCCATAATTGTCCGTCAGTGCATTCCATATCCTAGAAGGAGAGGGAAGAATGAAAAATATAAGATAAAGAACAAAAAATAATTGCAAAAAGTACTTCCAAACACTGAATTCACTCTGCATGCATTTGGCCAACGTCTTTAAACATGATAAAAACAAATCAAAGGCACATCCTATTGCTATTGAACACACTCACCTCAAAAGGAGGCAAAGAACCCAAACTATGGAAATTGTGCAGACCTACATCAATGCTCAACATCAGCTAAGATGTTTACAAAAATATTGGCACTAAGATGTGAACAGCTCGAAAGACGGACTAATCTGTGAGGCTCAGCAAGAATCCATACCACAAAGAAACCCGACGCACACATAAAACCACAACACTAGACATCTCAGAAGAATAAAAACTACCACCAGATATAATGAGATGTGGTGCCCAAAATGCATTCAATAGAGTATCTTGAACATTTGTATTAATCATATTGAGGAACACAGTGATTGGGTCATGCCTCGAATTTGGGCAAAATGTAAATGGCAAGTATTGCAAACTAGGCAAAAAGAAACTTCCAAATTCTTAACTTCAAGTGGCAACAATTTCTTACTCATTAAAACAACACTTCCATGAGATTCTTAGTATTATTGACGCCACACTGTTTGCACCGATCCCATTGCCAACATCATCATCCCCTTATCTTTATGATGCTGAATGTGAGGGTAATGAATAAAAGTTATCAGATAGTGTCACCAGCAGCCGTTTTGTATCAACCTTGTTTATATTAAACCGTGTGGCCCTTGTGAGTACACATGCTGAATTTACACTATTCCTTCAGAATCAGAAAGTAAACCTGCATGGCCACTGCCAGAAATTCCAACTGTGGTTGTTAAAGAGAAGGACACTGGCAATAACAAGCCCAGGCAAACTGAAAGGCCTGGCTTCTAGATACTGTGACGATCCTCCAGATGACGTCACTTCTCCATGAGGGAAGGGAGGTTGAGGCCGCTAACCGATAGTCCCCCTAGGGGTGGTAACATTCGGGAGGATCTCATGGGGAGAGACTTCGTTCCCGGGGACAAGAACGTACATCTCGGACAAAGCCTCTTTATCCCCCATCCCCACAGGGTAGAAACAACACCCAACCCTTCCTTACCTATGGTAAAGCCCAAGACTATGTTATTGTAATGTGGCAGACAGTCTCACTATGATAGCTACTGGGACGAAGAACCACCAAAAAATAAACTCAACCGTCATGCATGAAAAGTGTTTGACCACCTGTTCTAAATCAAACTGACTTTATTCTGGGGCTGTCCCAGCAACTTAAGCTAAACATTAAAGAAGGACAAGGGAAGCAACATCCAGAAGAAGTCGGTGAGCTAAGAGGCCGCCAAAAAGCCCATAAGTTTGAAACAGGGAGTTTGAAGGCTGGGTCAAGCAGCAGTTCAGAGTATCGAGAGCGAACCGAAGGATATCAGAAAAGAGTCTAGTCCATCAGCTGGGAGTCGACAACCTTGAAGCTGAGAGTCAGTGTGGTGGTGGCGTGAACTGTGGTGGGTGGACCGTGCAGTCCATGAACTATGCACAGACCGCCAAAACTAGCCTACTGCAGAGCCGTGTAGTTGATTGCATGGGAAGTATGAGGAACTGTGGTTGTGCGACCTGTAACAAGTGGATCGTTTGGTCCGAAACTTGCATCCAGACCACCAGCATCAATGGGCCATGAAGTCAAGTGGGCCGAAGAAGGGCAGAAGAGAAAGAACAAACCCACAACCCCTGGCAAAACCAGTGAAGAGTTCCTCGAGAGAAGGTAACCAGAATGGTAGTAAGTCCAGGAGAGAGCTGGGAAAACGGCGAAACCAAAATCCAAGAAAGAAATTAATTATTTTGGCAGGAAACTCCCTGGTCCGTTCCATAAGACTGTGGTATTGAAGAGTCAAGAAGGACTCAGAAAGCCTTTTTGTCATCCCACTGGGGGCAAGTTGAAGGACAGTGTTCAAGTAAAGATAACACTATATCCATGGAGAGAACTTAAAGAATTGTTGAAGAATCTAAAATGGAAGTAACTCAAAAACCCATTGAAGAATCAAGGATAGCTCAGGGACTCTCTCCCTCGACCCGTTGGGGCAAGTTGAAAGACAGTGTTCAAGTCAAGAAAAGCCTGCTAAAAGCTGGTTATAAACTTAGTGAACAGAGCCATTCTCCTAGTCCAGTGAGATTTGTGGAACTTTGTGAAACACAAACTGTGAGAGACTTTTACCCAGGAGAAGGGGGTCACTCTTCTGGGTTAGAATATAAGAACTTTTCTGTTAGCGTAGTTTAAGTGACAGGGATAGAGTAGGAGTGTTGACTAGGATGGTACCTTTGCTTTGGACATCACAGACTTCCTGAAAGACCCAGTTTTGTTGAGGTAGGGAAACCACCTCTAGCTTTAGGGATAGATAGGATTACATTTAGGTTTTATGAATAAAGGTTTGTAGCAACAAATATGCTTTCACTTGGTCAGACACCTCATTCCAGGTCACCACAATACACAGAAAAGTATCTGCTCTGTGAGAACAGTTGTTTTGTGCCCTTTTCTGCAAGACTGAGAAAAAAATCAGTAGTACACTTGTTACAAGTGTGGGACTTGTTTTGTGATGAGACGGGCACTTGGTCTGTCCTTTGCTTACAAACATTTAGACCACAGTTTGTAAGTATTACCAAATTAAAGTGAATTTTATTTATTTGTATTATGTGCCAGTAAGGAAAGGAACCAACCATAAGAAAATCCTCTGAGCCCTTCCCTCGTGTGAAGCAGTCTGTCACATCCACTCTGCGTAGGAGCAAGCTACCAAAGACATCTTTCGACAGGGATGTTTTCAGCTGTGGTTTCTTTGCTCACTGTGCCAACGGAATGCTGTAACTGCAGGCCTTACAAAATGTTTAAAATCCAACTAGACATGTAGGGCAAGTTCCTTAGTTTACATACTCGACCCAACAGAAAATCACTTGCCGCAAGGGGACTGGTGACAAAATTTTTACTAGTGCTTTTTGTAAAAGGATGCATGTCACCATAAGCACACTTCATATTTGGTACAATGCTGCCAAGTATTCACAGTGAAACTTGAATTTGGCATTTACTGCAAACAAAGTGTATTTGCAGTAAATGGAAAATATGTTTCTAACATCCCCATATTCTCCAACAAGGTCGAGTATCATGCAAATAGTACTCCTCCTTCATAAAAACGACTCGCCAATACTAGTAGTCTAGTAGATTTTGCGTGCCCTAAAACTAATTGATGGGGCCCAATAAGGCAAAAGCATTTCTGATGCGTTCCCATGCAGAGGGGCACATGCATCGCAGAAGGGTGGGTGAGGGAATATCTACCTCTGAAGGACATTTTAAAAGGGCCTTACCCCTCTGCTCCAATACCAGTGCAGCTGCATCTTGCGTTACCCAGTTACATTTTCTCACCCCAGGCTCTGTTCCAAACCCAAAATAAATAATTTCAAGCTACTGCACTGGGTCTTCCAAACAGGAGGTTCCCCTTGTGATTGAGGATGCTCGCACTTCAATCAGGGAACAACGTGAGATGCAGTGAACCAACCAGATTGACTTTATTCTTTGTACTTCTGTAGATCAGCCAAGTTTGTGTAAGATAGCTACCCTCTGACTCTGCAGCCAGACATAAAGCAAAGTTGTTTTGACTAAAGGAGTTTTAAATGCAACAAGCAACAGATTCCCATTGCAACAATGGCCAATCTTTATCTTATCTTGAAAAATCCAGGAAAATAAATCCTTTTGTGTCGGTGTGACGGATTGCCATCTCAGAGTGTGTGAAATCCATAGGTTTTTTTTATTTGTATTAATTAAAATGTTGTTGGTTACTCTGTCTCTGAAAGTGAGGTCTGCTAATCAGACCCTGACTTACATAAATGCCCCAGGCTAAACTTACAGTGCACACATGTGCCTTACTTGAGGTAGTCTACAGACACCATCAGTCTCAGCCCTGCAGTGGCACATGTCAGGTTCAAGGGTAAAATGAGCATTCCCGAAAGCTTCTGGAACACAATGTTCCTGCAGGCATAGGTGGCTTTTTAACCCTCTGCATCTCTGTTTCTAAACATAATAACTTAATCGTTTGCCTTCATCTGGTGGCACATACATTCTTAAATATAAGCCATGCCTGCTTCTGGCATGAGGACTACAGGGAGGGCACATTTATGCTACCCCAAAAATGTGATGGCACACTAGTGTCAGATCTGTGAGCAGGGCCCAGCTATGACAGGACTGAGGTGTATTCGGTGTCTGGTTGAACTGTAACCACAATTGCCATGTGGGACAACAGCCAGGTTACTGGCATGTTGATCCTCCTGTAGGAAGCGCAGCACCTTTCTCCCAGGACACAGGAACCTTCCCCGGGAGGTCTCCTAGGAATCTGTGCTTCAAATGTTGACTGACATAACAAAGCCTCTCTCACAACAGGATGCGTATTACTGGAGTCCCTTTGAAGTCAGCAGGCATAGGAAAGGGCAGTATCATTAGTAGCCTGGAGGGAAAGGTGGACTGACAGAAGAGTTCCACCATTTTGGGTTTCTGTTAGGTCTCTTTATCACTTCCTGCCGCCCCCATTTCCTGCAGGAAAGACACCACTATGCGTGTGATGTCAGAAGGCAAAGGGAACTGGTTACAACAGCCTGGATTGGTCCCCTCACAGCATGCTGCTTTGGTCCGAACGTCTGACATTTTGCCTTTATAGGAAGAGAAAACCCTCTGCTTCTTTGATTCAATGTTTGACTCTGTTGGGAAAACAGTCTATTCCAAAGTCCTCTAGCACAGGGGTGAAGAGATCAGATTCAAGGCAGAGGAGTGCTCCAACACCTAACCATCCCCAGGGAACAGTGAGGGAGGAACTGCTGTTGGCCCATGGTCTCTGTTGGCTGTGCACTGGAACAAGGAACCTGCTCACTGGAGGCGAAGAGTATTCTGTAGGTTCCAGAAAACCTTCTGCAGCAGAAGTGCAGAACAAAAGGACTCATTACCCTGAACAGCCTGAATTAGGCCTCCCAGCAATCGAGAAGTCAAGGAACAGCTCAGGACTCCCAATTCCCACATTGAACCACTTGCGAGTGACATGACCTGGACCTCAACATGCCTGTTGTGATGAATCCCAGGTTATTGTCACTGCTTCCGATGTGGGAGTCGCTTTCCATGAGGCCAAGGTGGTGAGGCTGCTATCCGATAGTCTCCCTGGGGGTGGTACTCAGTGGGTTGATCTCATAGGAGGGGAAACCCCCTTTGGGACCAGTGACAACCACATCGGGAGTACCTGGTATTCCCATCAATCACATAATTCCTAAACCCCCTTCCCACAATTACCCCACCTTTCCTTCACATCCTTCCTCTTCAGTCCTGCCCCATTACCCTATGTACTTTTCTAAAGGTCATGTAGCTGACAGTAGGCACAAAGTGTGTACTGAGACGAGGAAGATCCTTAGTGAGTTACCACATCAGCACTCACTTAGTACTGAGACGAGGAGGAAGTGTGGGGCAATACTGAATAACCATAAGAAACACTTCTACCAGTCTAGTGGTTTGCCACAATTGATTGGAAGAAACCAGATAAAAACGGAAGACGGCCTGGATACAATGTCAAGCCCTCACTTGAGGAGCCGCAAGAGGCAATACAGGCCCGACATACAGGCGAGTGCTGATTGGGACGCCGAGAACGAGGAGAGAGAGAGTCGGAAGTTGGTGCAGGACATGAGGACCGCATGGCCTGCAGGCGGACTAAGATCCTGGGTGCCCCAGAGACCCGGGAAGCTTGAGAGTGCCAGACTGTACTGTCCCGGAAGGAAAGAAAATAGCACAATGGATCTTGGTAAGTGAGAGTGGAGAAACTATTTACATAACAAGTTCACTTAAATGGTTTCCAAAACCATACATACACATTTTCGTTGATGCAGCTCTGTACACTGAGCCCGTGTTGCCAGACAGATCTCCAACTTGTGCAAGTGAAAAGGCAACTGTTGGGCGCTGTGTCATTTGCCCTCTGTAGATGTTTGTTCAAATAAGTGGAGTGCGATTTGACAAAGATACACTCACAGTCGATATAGGTGTATGGGAATGATTTATTGATAGGTCCTTTTAGGGTTTTGAATGATCCACGTTGTATATAGTTTTGTGCATTGGATGTGTATGTGTGAAAGTTTTAATGTATGGTGGTATGAATAGGAAGATGTGAAATATATATGACTTCAAGCATTCTATGGAATGTATGTGCTCTATGAGCAAACAGTATTAATAATTGCAAATATTTTCTTGAATAAAAGTGCTATTTTTGGAAACCATTTAAGTAAACTTATGTAAATTGTTTCTCCAATCTCACTTACCAAGGTCCATTGTGCTATTTTCTGTACTACTTACCTGGAGGACCTGTGGTATTAACAGGTACCCTTATAGTTGAACCTGGAAGGAAAGAAGACTGCAGAGCGAGGGAAGCTCCAGGAGGTTACCAGAGCCCTGCGAACCAGTCCAGCTACCTCAAGAGAGATGACACTCACGCAGACCACACAACAAGGTTCAGGGGTAGCCGAGAAGGCGCTGAAAGCTCAAGGAGGTGGTGGCACAAATCGCAAGGCTGGGAAAGGAGGGTCTTCGACCCTACTGCAGTGGGTAAAAAGCAAAGAAGTAAATGGACTTGTTCGAAGGCTTTGCAAGAGAGTGAACCAAGCCGACAGAAAGGAAATCTAAGGCTGGAATTGCAAGTCTGGGACTCGCACCCAAATAAAGAGAACTGGTAGCTAATGGGTAGTTCATACAGTACTTGGCAGGTTAGCAAACCAAGTCTGTATGAGCCACCACAGCCTAGAGAGTGTATTCAGGCTACTCTTCTTCATTGCAATATCTGGTGAGCGCGAACCAGGTCTGCCCACCAGGGTCAGAGACCCACCACAGCCTGGTGAGTGCATCTTTTTCGTTGCAGTACCTGGGGAGAGGGGATCATGTCTGCCCACCAGGGTCAGAGAGCCACCACAGCCTGGTGAGTGCATCTTTTTCGTTGCAGTACCTGGGGAGAGGGAACCAGGTCTGCCCACAAGGGTTAGGGACACCACAGCCTGGTGAGTGCATCTTCTTTGTTGCAGTACCTGGGGAGAGGGAACCGGGTCTGCCAACCAGGGACAGGCACCCACTACTGCTTGGGTAGTGCATCCAAGCTGTTATGTGCAGAATACGGCTAGAGGAAGCCAGAGCTGCCAACCAGGGTCTGGGACCCCAAGAAACTAAAGTCATAAGCCTGAGAAGGGCTGGGGGGGGAAGGGAGACTCTCCCCCCCACCAATTGTGGAGTGGAAACACAAGCCTGAGCAGGGCTGGGGAAATGGCGACAGTTCCCCCATCAACCGTTGAACTATATTGTAAGCCTAGGGAAGGCTGGGGAAAGGGAGAGAGTCCCCCAACAGCTAAGGAGTGACTGAAACCACATTGGGAAAATCCTACCAAGACGAGAACTGCCTTTTGTCCAGGGGAAGGGAGTCATTCCCCTGGATCAAGAAGACATTGCCTTTGATTTAGTTACCTTAGAGTGCAAGCACAGAATTAGGACTTTGACACTGGGACTTTTGCTTTGGGCATTCTGATACTAGTTATTTCAGTTGAGGCAAGGAAAACCCTCTTAAAGTTAAGGCAACATGACGCTTTCGTTTCCTTTTTACCTTTGAATAAAAGTTTATAGCAATCAATATGACCCCTCCATGCCAGAGTCTTAATTCTGCACCTTTACATATGGGGTCAGGTGTGGTATCTGGCCTGGCTGCTACAAACCGGGGAACCCTCAAATTTGCCAGGTTAACAGCTAAAGCCACCGCTCCAACAGTAGCCACCCGAGAATCCATTGGGTGCGACCTCTGTAGTAGTCAGGACCAGACCATAGCCCCAGGAGAGAGGCAGGTAATACCAACTGGCCTCTTTCTTACCCCATCTCCAGGCACTTATATCCGACTAATTTATAAATCCGGATTAGCCTGGAGATATGGGTACATGTTAGCAGGTGTAGTAGAAAAAGCATAATCAACATTTCATAATTTCTCACTTATATACAGTATCTACGTGAAGCAGCTATGAGTAAAAATGGGAATGTGGCATGCCAAGGTTTTGCAACTGAACGGAGTGCGAGTTGTTGTGAAGGAACACCCGAAGCTATTGCTCAGGCAGGCTATTGCTCGGACAGGCAATCTGTCACCTTCCTGAAACACCTGCCTTTTCTGCAAATCACAGACACCCAGGTGACCTGAGGTGCATCGCCGGCAAACGCTGGCTACCATTATAAACATTACATTATGTCAAAGCAATGGCAAGCGATTTTTCCTTGCAGCCTTTATAATTAAAAATCAAGGCATTGTGGTCTAAAAGTGGACATGCGTACACATTCAATCACACCCCGAGTTAATAAGACAATTCGAATAAACTTGAGCGCAGCGCTCCCAGCTTACCTTCCATGCCACACATCGATCTTCTCAAATAGCAGAATTGGGCAGCGTGGCATTTCCCCTTGGCAGCATGGGATGACATTGATGGCCATGGGCGGCTTTGCTTCTAGGCAATGAAGAGGAAAGAAATATCCCTTCTGGGCAGTAACTGACAGCCGAGCTCACTGTACAAGAGAAACTGACATTCTGTCTATATGTGGAAAGGTAGTCTCGTGGACACAGCTGCTTCTGCCAATTAAAAGGTACTTTTGGATTATTCTTTAGGTAATGGAATTAACCAACGTCTGCCTAGGCTCGCTGCCATGCACTGTGGCATTTTCTATAACATCTCAATGCCTCTTACTGCGCTACATTAAATATTCAACTTTCAGCATGCCCTGTGCTAAAGGGTTGATACTGTTGCCAACCATTTATACAAAAGGATGGCCCTTAAGCATGCACTGAGGGCTGTAAAATGGCATTTCAGACGCTGACTTTGTAGAGTTACCACCGGGCGTGTGATGTGGTAAGTAAGCAGAGCTTTACGTAGGTCAACACTTGAGGTAAAGTGTGCACAGCCACATATGCACACTTTCTAAAGCATATGTTATTTTCAGTTCAGTCATTTTAATGTAAAAGGAAATCTGTATTGATTTACTTGGACTTTCAGAAGACGCTGCTTGCATTCTAAGTCACCTCAGCGTGCTGAGATTGGAGCGGATTGGACTGTGTAGAATGCAGTAGGGCAGGGCAGGTGGCCTGTGCAAGAGGTTTCTGCACAAACCTCAGGAGAGACACAAATCTGACCTAAAAGTAAAACCAAACCGCTCTACAAAAGGGGAGTTTGGAGGTCTACTAGTAAAGTGCAATTAGTCCACACAGTTGAGCAAAGAAAACATGCACCGGTATAAAAAAAAAAGTGAATTTATTACAAAAACCAGTAATGATCAGTTAAAACCCAACCCACGCCTAAACACTGAAATGCAAGCTCACTATCTGGGAATAGACACAATACATATGCTAATGGTAGAAATACAACGAGACCCTAGACACAGTAGAATAGTACATTCATGCAGACATATTTAGAGTCCTATTTGCCAACACCAACACAAAACCCAGTCACTGTATCCCTAATCCTCTAGGACAGGTATATGCAACCTTTGGCTGCCAGAGGTTTTGGCCGTTATTTGTTTTTTTATAACGCGCTTAATACCGAAGAGGTTTCTAAGCACGGACCGGGGTTCAGACCTGTGTTACTCTGCGTCGATGAGCGTGATGCCACTGCGCTATACTACCCATTGCCAAACTATAACTATAACTTCTATCAGCCATAGTCAGCAAAACTAATGGGAGCTATCATGGGAGTAATAGTACAAATAATCTGAAGGAACGAGGGTTGCAGACCCCTGCCCTAGAGTATAGAATTGTACATAATACAATGCACACATTACAGTAAATGTAGGACGGGGGGTGGGGGGAGATAATAATGAAGAACACAAATCCCAGAGACGACCAACAGTTAGAATACCTTTAGACTGATAGTACCAACACATTACAGTCCGAGGCAAAATGAATGCAGTAACACGTTATATTTTGTAACCAGGCATTTTTCATAGGCAAGTGCGTAATCAATGATGCATGCTACACTTGTATTCTTCAGTCTAAAACGCGCAAGACCCAAAGGGGGCACAGAAAAAATGTCCCAAAACAGGTAAGTACCTCTAAAGTCACTTTAGGAGAGTTCCCGGTGAGTTCAGAGAGTTCCCCATAGGAATACATGAAACAAAGTTAGTAGGCACAGCCTCAGTTATGGATAACAGGAATGTAAGGGCCAGTTCTAGCCTACAGCAGTGGAGCACACAGCAACCGATCATGTGGGGCGTGCCAAAGGAGATCCTGCTGAGGAGCTCCAGTGCCAGGTCCGAGACTCAGCAACCCAAAGAAGAGATGCAGGCAAGCAGGGACCAGGCCAATGCAAACAAATGACCAAACGCGGGTGAATGGAACCTTCAGGACCCAATAATCACTGACCACAGGGACCCTCGGGAGTAATATCTCGAAGAAAATCACAAACCCAAGGTCCATAATGAAGTACTCATGGTTGCGGTTCCTGAAAAAGACACCTCAGGAAAGCGGAAAAAACCCAGTGAGTACAGCTCTTCTTTTCCAGGTACGGTTTACAGTATCAGGTCATTGAGGTACCTCAACCCCAGACCAACAAAGACCCAGATGGCCACAAAAAAAAATAGTCTTCCCTGGAGTGAGACTTCTCAGCCAGCAGCGAAAGCAATGGCAAAATGGCTCTTCAAAGTTGGTGGAACCCGGCAAAGCACGTTCTGAGGGTTCACAGGAGAAATTAGGACACCCAGCCAGCAAACAGAAAATAGTCCCAGGACAGAAACAACGGTGGTGTCGTCCCAGGACAGCCTAAATGAAAATTTGGGGATTAGTATTGGTGTCCCAACACCCTTCTGAGTGGCGTCAGCTTCCCATTCAAAGGCGACTGCTCCCGGCAGTAAACGGCAAGATGGCCGTAAAACGACAGAGAGAAAGTCAAAGCACCAGGGGAAGAGGACAACTCAGGAAGAATGTCCAAGGTAATGAGACAGAAGCCCAGCCAGTATGGCCAAAAGTGGATTTCAAATGCAGCAGCAGCTCATCTATGCCAGCATTTCCAAAAGATAAGTAAACCAACACCCTTCCAAGAAAAATGTGACAAAACAGAGGGCAAATTCAGGGTCTCCCCTAGAAAAACCAACACACTCCTGTGACAGTGAAAGCCAGCCACCCAAAAACATAGCACAGTTCCCAATAAAGGATTTGGCAGTCGGCCAATGACGTAGGCCCCAAAACCCATCAAACTTTCAGGCCCACTCCCAGTCAAAACCACATTAGCGGTGCAGGCCTGGATTCAGAGTAAGACCATATGTGTACAACAGCTATTTTAGGACTTCTTTGTGGTTTCCAAAGACAAAAGGACGGGACAAAAAAAATGGCCAAGAGCAGGACTTAAAACCAAAAAGGTATATTAGGCTACTAATGGGGTAAATCGCATTGCATCCCCGGGGAAGCCAAAAATGAATTGCAGCTGCGACCAGTTTACGTCTTAAATCCAATGAAGTGTGAGAACATCACCCTGGGGCCAACAATAGGGGGGGGGGGGGCTCAAGATGCACCTTTATCCCTTGAAGCATATAGTCTACCATATACCAAAAAGGGTTTCTGTGACTGGGAGACTTCAGGAGAAGTCTCACTGACCACAAGGAAGTCAGAGATGCAAAAAAACAAGGGAGGAAGCAAAAATATTGACGATCCATGAAAAGGGATAGTAGACCCCCCCAAAATAAAATTCTGCCCTAACAATGACAATGAAATTGTCTTTCAGTTATCCAAAAAGAAAGTTTTACTTCAGATTAGGGATCATAGCAGTGTAGATCAGGCTGTGCAGGCCACACAAATGGAAGTATTTAAAAGCAGCCGTGAACCCAAAGACATTAGGCTTCAGTCTTTGTGCAAATGGAAATCTGTTCCAAAGTTCTGGGCCCTTGACAAGGGACATTCTGTCCCTGCTTCTTTTGCTATGGCGATTGGGTCTTCTGGTAAATCAAGAGGTGCGATTCCCTGTAGAGAAGTTTATTATAGGCCCTGTGGATCATAAGGCTACGCATATAATCCATAAGAGTTTCAGGGTTGTGTGATTCTGTAGGTATCTGCAGAAATGATCGAATACAAAAATACCTAATGAGAAATGACCACTTTTTTGGTCGAATTGGTTTTATTAATTTTATTTTATTAAAAATTAATGGGGGTGGGGTAAGGGGATAAGTTAAGGTAGGGGAAAGTGGGGGGAGGTGTGGGGGTCTCCTCCCGCATTTCTAAAAAAACAGTTGGCCTTTTTTTCGATCATTTCATGGTAATCCCTTCTGGACTGGAAGCAAGTGTAGTGATTGAGGAACCTTGGCAGGAAAGTAGCATTTGTTGATGGCAAAGACCAGGCGTTACTCTGTTTTGATCATGTTCGAGATTACAGAGCTCCTTTCTGTAGATTTTATTACAAAAGTTCATTTTTGAAAGGACCAACGTTTTAACGAATTAATCTTTGGTGGAGGTCGAGAATTGGCAGGATTTTCTTTAAGATTTGTACGGGATGGTAGCACTTGTTTGATAGTGGTCTGGTGTGTGGTTTGAAAGAGGTTGGAGTCGAACAGGATCCCAACGTCTTTAGCTTTTGCAAAACGGATTGGCAAGGTGGCCAGCGCAGTTGGCAGTTTAAACAAGAGCAAGGGGCTGAGCGAAGTACCCCACAGTATGACTTCAGTCTTGGACCCGGTGAGGCACAGGCAGCTGGAGTTCGTCCAGTCTAGAATCATTTTGAGACAGCTTGTTAGCTTTGTTTACTTTATTTAGTTCTCGCCAAGTCAGACCACAAGTGTGAGTAATCAGTAGACATTATATAGGTCTAGGGAGTGGAGAGATTACTCTTAGGCGACAACTGGTGGGAGGTTACTTTTTTCGCCCCCAGTCAGGATGCATCATATGAGTTGGTAAGTTGTACAAGAGGGAGACAGCCAATGGGCATTTCTAATACTTGGTGATCAGCTCCAACTGTGCCAAAGGACACACGTGCAACAGAGAGGCAGAACACGAACCCCCAACACTCCACATCATTACTTACTCACCACATGCACACAACATTTCATTCATTCCAGGACACAGCACACCTCCCTTCATGAAATTGAATAAAAAGGAAAAGAAGAAAGAACTCAGACGAAGCGCACACACAGGCACAAGAGGCAGGTGTGGAAGAGAAGTTCCAAAAGGATGAGAAAAGTTGCATGGATTGTGTCCACAAAAGGATCGGGTGTCACACATAGGTTGTGGTGCCACAACATGACAGTAGAACTGACCAGTCTCTTCTATAAAATGAAAAGAACTAGTCAGTCAGATGAAACATCACCAGCAGCATTTGCTGCAAAAAGAGGAACAGTACTATAGGCATATGGAGCAGTGCTAAAAGCATACCTTAATAAGGGGCACGTGTGGGAAGGTATCTTTAATAATGACAGGATTTGGGTCACCGGTCAGCAAATGTACAAATAATGGTTATTAGCACATGGAGATAGTTATTGACCTCTTCTCAACCAATCAGATTATTGAGAGTGCAGTCAATAACTACTGGCATTGCCTGCGCTCTGAACATTCTGTCTTCAAAGGCAGACACGGAAACAACAATACAATTTCCAGGCAAGGTTACTTTCAACAAGACATTTCCTCAATGACAGCTATTTAAATTTTTTGCTGCAACTTCCCATTTAACACACGAAAGAGAAAGCTAAGACATGGCAAACAGGTTTCAGTTCAACCAAGTTTACAATGAAAATGCTTAATTTATGAGGACAAATATATTATTTCAATATTGCAAAACAAAAACACATTTAATTTCCTTACTCTGTTATTTACCCTACCCACTATTAAAGTAAAAGGTTTTTAACTTCACCACCAAAATCTAAAACATGTATTGCTACCACCATTATGTGACAATAACCTTATAGACCTCGGAAGTGGTCATAATCACTGGCGATGACCCGCCACCAAGTTACCAAATTCGGCGAAAAGGACCCCTCCCTCGGTCAATAAGGCTATATTGTATAAAAAAAGGAGCACATCTGCAAAAAAAGTGCACACAAAAAAAACAAACAAACATGGGCCAACACTGGTAGGAACCAGTCCAGAACGATTTAGGTAACTACCACCCAAAGAAAGAATGCTGAAAGAGACGACTCCAGGGCAGCCGGCGAGGGGCGTTCATTGGAGTGTCGCAATACTGATCCCATTATATCAGGTGGGGATGAGAATCTGGTCAGAGATAGGACTCTGAGGCAGCGTCTGGTGGCAGGTAAGTTTATCCCCTGACTTGACATCCGAGGAGGTAAACACTGTCACCTGGTATCCCTAAATCTGGGCGCCAACGCTCCAACAGACAAACATGTCTGAATGAACGGCTTTAGTACTGGTTTTAAAAAGCGCAATCTCAGCTGGGAAGCAATGGAGCGCTGTACACAGCGAAGGCTCCCAGAGGTATACGGGTGTTGTGAGGGATGCAGGTATTGTGCAGGGATGGTAGAGGCAGCTGGAATGGGTGGGGGAGGAAGGGAAGCGAGGTGGAAGCTCCAGGGGGCGGTACTTATGGTTGAGCTCAGCGATCAGCAAGATTTTATTTGAAGATTAGGATCTTCAGTCTCTACCTGAAGTGTAAACATTGTTAGGTCTGTGTTCTGTCTTTGTTCCATTACATACTCATGACATAGTCAAGGTCCCATTCATCCCAAGACGAGCAGAACATAACAGTGACACAGAAGCGAAGGCAAAGGCAGGTCCGATCCCAAGCCTTACCAACTACAACTTAGTCAGGGAGCCAGTGAACATTTTGGCCGAAGGATGCCTCACAACCTTCAAGGTTTCACTGTTCTCTGCAGTCATTGGGCCTCATTACACGGATTGCGGTAAGGGTTTACCGGTACCGGTAAATCCTTACCGCCTTACTATGAGGTCCCTTTGCGGGTTGGGGAATTTAACGCCTGCTTTTTGCAGGCATTAAAAACCAACCCGCAAAGGGACCAGGGAGCTAATTACGGTACCGCAATTTGCGGTACCGTAATTAGCACCTTCCCCATTCCCATAGAGCCCTATGGGGCAAAAATGGGGAAGGGCAATGGTGGAAGGGGGAATTACCGCCCCGCCAACCTTGGAATACGGCAGTAATTCCCCTTTCCACCAAGGCGGTGCCGGTATTTTACCGGCATGAACCATGGCGCTAATAGCGCCATGGTTCACCGCCATCCGTGTAATGAGGCCCAATGTTATTTTCTCATGCCTCTTTTTTTAATTGTGGTTTTCCTGAGTTTTCTTTGCTCAACAGCATTTTCCCACGAGTTGCACGGTAGAAGACTAAAGTTGCTTTTCCTCCTTCTCCTCCCTCCCCCCAGTCGTTTTTTTTTTAGCTGAGCACTTACTCCCTCTGTGGCTATCCTTTAATTTTATTAATACATTATCCATTCCTCCGCTACATTCCCTACAAACCAAAACGTTACCAGAACATTTACCTCATGTTCAATAAAATTAGCCATTTTGACTGGGATAACCCTCCCTCTACCATCTAACCATCGCATTTTAACCATCCTCCTAGAAAAACGTTTTCCCTAGGCACGTACTTAGCAAGGGCTTAGCCAATAGGTTTTGACAGCTGTATGTCAAGTGCAGTCTCAAATGTCCAAATTAAGCAATAATACCACATCCATAGGGCCACTGCGAGGTAGTAATGGTTGTAGGCCCAAGTTAATAGACCCCCTTTTCGAATGTGTATCTAAGGAGCGCAAAGCGAGGTTTCTTACTAGCTGGCAATTGCTCGCAGAGGAGTACATTATTGCTATAACATTCCACCCAAAGACGGTAGAATGCTCATTTTAAAACAAGGAAAGTCAAAAGGTAAAACATCGAAATGTTGGAAATTAAAACATCCCGGCCACTACTGCCCTCCGTCACTGCATTGTCTGCACCAGAACTGCCAACATTCCAATATTCTATTACAGTGAAAAGCACCATGTTTGCAGGCAGTCGGTGGTGGTAGCAGCCCGCTTGGCCTGGACATGGTCAACCAGAGCATAGCAGTGGCTTTGACGAGTGCTTATGGACGTTTCCAGCCCCGTCCATCCACGAACAAACTGTTTATCGCTATTACCCCCTGGCAGAGCCGTCCCGAGGCATGGGCAGTCTGCGCAGTCGCCCCAGGCCCGTGCTCCTGGGGCCCCTGCAGCTACCTGCTACCATGAGTATAAGAATTAACGAGGGTTGGTCTACTTCCAACCACATGTCTTTTCTTTGTGCCCGTTTTAGCGAGAGCGTGCTCTCAGCTCCCAACCCCCGGTGATGCGCTCATAGAGTCAAATACCTCCCGCCCACCTCCCCAGCAGCCCATCAGCCTTACAGTTACAGCTCATCATGCTCTTTGTTTAAAGTAATGGCCCATTTAAGAACCTTCGTTTTGGACAAGTGGTTGAAAAGGGACATTTTATTCTGAAAGCAAATACAAGAAAACTGGTTGCCGCCCAAATCTGTCTTCTTTGAAGACAATTAAAATATGTTGACAAAAAAAAAAATAATAATAAATAAAAAAAAGAGTTGTGCACTGTCTCGATAGTATTCATATGTATGCATATTGTGTGTGTTAAATTTGGGATGGAGGGAGAATGTCACATTTCACTCACATCATATAAAAGTATGCCTTTGTCAAACGATGCAAAAGGTTACCATTTCACATAATCTTTTGTTATGATTAAGTCTCGAAAGACAGCCTTCAAGCCATTTTTCAAAATGTGGAAAATAACACTTTTGTACTTCTTTTGTTTAACATATTTCTAAAAGGGTTCCTATATTGCTGCAGTACTTTAATTATGATGTGTTTACTTGTCAAGTCCGATTTATAAAACCGGATTTATTGAAAGCCAAACGTCTGGTGAGGAGCGGGATCAGATTGTGATGGTTTACCAGGTCAATGGATGGGGATGAGAGGTTGCTGGACTGTAGATGTTCTATCTGGCCCTGTGCTGACTTCCAGGGTACAAGTTGAGATTAGATGTGGGCTGAGAGCATCCACCCACTTTTTTCACGATGCCAACTCAATCCCCACCTTGGGTGTGTTTGAGGCCAGTATGCAAAAAAGCTTGTTTGCTCAAGTTTTCGCCCACAAGGATTTGAACCCACTAACCCACAAAACCACATGAAAGTGTCTTCAAAGAACACATCTTGTATTGGTATTTTGCTTTCCAGTGAATATTTCAATATAGATTTTTGGGTTAAAAGGTCCACATCTTTTATACTTTGCCAGCAGTTTTCTAGGAAAATCTCCTGTAGCTGTTTTTTTCCCGGGTATTGACGATTAATTTAGTGAAAGACGATGCTCATTTCTATTTGGATTTTTTTTGTAATTGGAAAGGCCAGTTGAATAAAAATGTGCATATTTCACTTTAGGATACATTCAGTCCCTTTGCGTATGTTAATGAATCCCCACGTTTTTTTCTGGACTTGAGCCCTACTGATGACATTTGAAGCCCTGAGAACCACCATCCTTCTTTGGTCAATACATTGAATCCAATTAAAGTTCGTAATGACACCACCTAGCATTACAGTGCCTAGAAACATGAGAAATCTGTCAGGAAGCACTCTAGTAAAAGGTGATATTAATGGTTTATTAACCTGAGCACAAGGGCCTAGATTTTAAAAATGCTGCACTATATTTTTTATTCACGTTAGCACTTAAACATTAATTTATATCATATTTTTAAAGAGCTTTGCTAGACTAAAAAGTGCACTCTAAGAAATTGAGAAAAAATACTTCAAGTAAAAGCACTACAAGAAAGAAGCACCTAGATGCCTTAACCAATGAGTGGACTCTGAATGCAGGAAGAACATGGCGGCAAGTGCCTGCCCTCCTATACCCTGTATTTGAGCACATCCTGGCTCACAGCGTCAGCCTCTTTTGCCATTTGCCGCTCCACACCCATACAATAGTCTACCCAATCACCACAAAATATACTTGCCTGCAGTAATCCATGCCAGTCTCCCTCACCACTCTCCCACTCACAAGCCACCAATGGAAATGGTAAAGAAATACCTGGAGATCCCCTACCACTTCCCTGGCAGCCATCTTCCTTTGTAGTTTCTGTAACATGAGAATTTGCTAGCATCAAGCGTGCCATTTCCTGTGGCAAAATAAACTTTGTCTCTAGTATCCCTGGATGCAATGCTGGGGTATTCATATCAATACTCCCCTCGTTGGTCTACTTTCCAAGCCGGCAATGAAAATGGTTTACCTTGTTGATGGCCCTCGCCTTGCTCGGGACCTTTAACTTAGTCGGTGAGCCATTAGCGCCTGAGTAATCCTGCAAAGGCAGTTACTGCCTAAAATAGCAAGCGAGGAAAACATACCAAGGGCATGAATAGTGTCTTCTCTGTGCCCATCGCACAAGTCTTTCCTGCCACCTTGAGGAGAAGTGAACTGGTCGATGGGAAGAGAAATTAAAGGTTGTACAGGGGACTACATATATTAGTCCTGAGATGTACCCTCCAACCCCATGTCTGACCAATACCATGAGAATGTTTAAGACAGACCAAACATGCAGAGGCAGAATGATACACTGGGTCGACCTGGCGACTAACAATAGCATCCTGCATCCAGATTGAACTGGAGACCTCAAATCCAAGGTTTACTCCTCGTGCATGCAGATCTAGCCCTGCTGACAATTTTTGGACTTGGGGAGGTACTGTTGCCCACCTTAGGCGGGGCAGAATTTCAGTGAAGCAGTTATCCATTGATTGTATTAAAATAGGTGTTGTCCCAATTTTTTTTTATTGGTTTTTTACAAACCTTTAAAAAAAAATAAACAAAAGAAAATGTATATACAAAAGTTCTGAAAAACTCAATTAGAAAGTTCGTTCTTGAGAAAGAAAAAATCCACAGAGAGAGCTCCAATGGAAAGATAGATTGAAATATAGAGGTAAAAAGGCAAGACGAAAGAAAATCGAGAAGGAGGCACATAGGGCACAATTCAAAACCATGGAGGCCCAAACACTCTTAAATTCCCAAAGTTCAGGCTGAACATTGAGCAACATTGTTATCAGTCTCATGTTTTTCCAGTTTTTTGATCACCTTTTCTAATAGAAAAGTCAGTTTGAGAGTTAGGCTGCGTTCTAGGTCTTGATGCATGATGTCCCACCACTCCTCAGCAGACAAAGTTGGTCTTGCCACAATAGGTCTACCCAAATGAAAAGAGCGTTCCTGTCGTAATTGTGTACAAAACAGAATAAGATGTTTCAGTGTTTCGATTTCCTCCCCACATAGACGACAGGTCAGCATTGGAGCTCCATATTTATGTCGGATTGCCAGTGTTTCTCTTGTTGGAAATTGATTCAAACGAAATTTCATGAAAAGGAGTCTGCGGGCGGTATAGGGGAAATTAAGCAAGTAGGATTGAGGGTCATTTACTTTTCTTGCTTCAGCTGGACATGTTTTCATAATTCTATGAGTCCCTCGTATGTCCACTGTATCGATCCAATCTTTCTGCCAAAGTAACGATTTTACTTTAACCGGATTCATATGGAGTAGCTCTCCGTTAGTGCTTAGGTCGCTTAGGGACTCGTCACAACGTCTTAACCATTGAGACAAAATGCAACCAATCGGGCTTGTGCCTGCATTGCTTAAGATGTGATATTGGGGTACGGTTGGATCACTAGTTATCTTTCTGAACTCATTCAGAGTATACCACATCACCATTGCGTTGATTGACAACAGACTTAGCTCGTATCTTATGCAAGCAGTTGGTACGCCCATTGGAAGACGCAAGACTTTGGACCAAAAGTGATGTTCAAGCGAAGACCATAGGGAGTCTGGACATCCCAGAGCACTATTGGCTCCATGTATGATGGCCAGGATGAATTTCATTTTGTAGAAATCTATGACAGGTTTCAATGAATGTTTCCCAAACTTCCTATTAAGTATACAGGCCTGTGCTGTTAGTTGTTTACATTTCTCTTTTGTTTTTGCAACCCAAGGGAACTCATTCATACTTGAGCTGATGCACATGCCAAGGTACATTGTTTGGTCAACACTTTTTAACGACTCCTTCCCAATTCTCCATACAAACTTTTTCGAACCAAATCTCCTTCTGTTTTTTTGAAGATCTTGCAGAGTTAGGATTACAGATTTTTTGGGATTCACAGTTAATCCGTTTTGAATGACATATTGGTCAAGGATGTGCAGTTTCTGTTGCAATCCTATAGGTGTTGAATCTAGTAAAACTAGATTGTCTGCATACAAGAGCCAATTCACTTCATTGCCATTTATTTTTGGAGCGAAGGCATTGATGTTTTCAAAGGCTTCACCCAGGTCTGAGATGAACAAGTTGAATATTATGGCAGCAAGAGGGCAACCCTGCTTAACTCCTCTATGGGTTGTTATTGGCTCAGAGAGGAGACCCTGTCGATTCAGTCCCACCCTTATAACTATCAGTGTGAAGTGCTTTGATGGCCAAGAGTAGACTGAGAGGGCAGTTCCAGGTCCCCATTTTCTTCCATAGTAGTTCCCTGTCAATGCTGTCAAATGCCTGGGATAAATCCACAAAGGCTAAATAGATCTTCTTATTTACCCGTATGGCGTTCATTTTCAAGATATTCAATAGTAACAGATTTAGGCCAAAACAGACACCTCGGACAAAACCAGTTTGTCGGAGGTCCAGATGTTTTGTAGTTTCGATCCATTTCATCAGTTGGTTTTGTAACTGGATAGCAAAGATTTTCCCCAGAACATCTAATGATGCTATCGGCATATAGTTTTTAGGATCTGTTCTATTTCCGTTCTTGAAAATGGGAATTACAATTGCTGATTTCCAGCTAGATGGAATGCTGGCTTCTTCCGCGACCTTTTTGAACAATAGCATGAGGAACTCAGACCAATCCTCTGGGTTTTGTTTTATTAGATGGTTGGTAAGTCCATCTGGACCTGGTGCTCTTGAAGAAGAAGCTCGTAGGATGCTCTGTACTATGCTCTCCTTGTCAAACTTTAGATCCCACTCATTGAGTATTGGTAATTTAGGAGCGGTTGTTAGGCTACTTTTTCTGTAAACCGACTCAAAATGATTGAGCCAATCTGCTTGCGGGACCATGTTTGTTTGAATTGCACTTTGTTGACAGTTCGTATTATTAATCAGATTCCAAAAGTCGGCTGAGTTCTTATTGCTTAGTACCGCTAACATGGCTTCGCTGTCCTGTTGGTATTGTATGGATTTGTGCGAAATTAGCCAATTTTTATAATGCTGCATAGAGAATTTTTTTGCATGCTGTCTCTGATCGAACTCAAGTTGAGCATGCTGTCTTAGTTCTTTCCTTAATTGCCTCTTTCTTACTGCAATCTCAAGATCGTAACAGTGTTTGGGTGCAAAGTCCGGTCTTTTTGAACCATTTTGGATGGTTATGAACTGTGTTAATACATCAGTGTATTCAAGGCAGGGGTCCGTTGAGTTGGTTATAAGTTTGTAGTACGAGTCTGTAATCCGCTTTACCTCATATGGCCTTATTTTCAGGCAAATTCTGTTGGACTCGACTTCAACTTGGTTTTTCCAGATGTTTGGTTTCATAACAGTCGGAGAGAGTAAAGTAAGTGTTAGCTTACTATGATCACTATTTGGATCTTCTAATACCGTTAGCGCCACCGAAAGTTGGCACAGATTTTCAGAGATAAAGAAATAGTCTATGATGGAAGTCGACTTTCCACTTTTCCAAGTTTTTTGTGCAGGAATATCTCCACTGATATTCCCATTCGCCATTGCTATGTTTCTTTCTTGCATTGCGGAACACCATTTAACTGCCAGTTTTTGCGTTGTGGTCAATGCTACAGACTCTTTCACATCCCTTATGCACGATAAATTCAGATCACCACAGCAAATTATGTTGGGTCCTTGTTGCTCGCTGTTAATGTCATCGATTAAATCCAGGACTGTGTTCATGAATTTATATGTGTCAGCTTCTTTATGATGCCAGTTTAAATTAATTATATTAAGCTGAGTTTTTTTCCCGGGATTAATTGAAGTAGCTTCTGCAATTGTGTGTTGAATATATGGAGTATGATTGGAGGAACTTTTCACCTTCCATCCCGAATTTTTTTCAACCATCGTTATTAGACCAGCAGATGGACGGACTTTTTTTCTTGCAATGGCCGGATTCATGACTATTTCATAGTCATCCGACAATGGGCATAAAGTCAGCCATGTTTCCTGGAGGCAGATCACGGTTTGATTCAAAAGACTATTTTTAGATTCGTTAAACAAATGTGTGAAACCTCGGGTGTTCCATGAGAGGACATTCATATGATGGCATTAGCTAGATTGCCCTCCCAAAACGCCAGCAAGCCAATTCCAGTTTTTTAGCGTATCATTAACCTCCAGGCTTTGTGGATTGATGGTTTGGTCGTTTGCAGCTGAGGAGACAGATCCCAGGATTGTAATTTTGATGTTTTCCTCCCAAACAAAATTATTTTTGTGAGGGACTGTTTAGATTTTTCTTGAGTTCCAGCTTGTTGGCAGATGTCACAGTGGCAACTTTATTGGGAAGTTTTGGGCTAACATTGTTTCCAAAGGTGACCCTATCGGTTAAAGGCAAGTTGTTATCCGTTGCTTCCGTTACCTTTGTGGGGCAAGGAACCGCTACATTGTTTTCAGAAACCTCATGAATGTCAAATCCCAAGGATAGTAAAAAGGGAACTGCATTTAAAAGTAAATCACAGACAAGTCTGGAATTTATATGCAGACTGACTATCATTCTGAAGATCATTGATGAAAGCCACTGTTTGAATATCATTGGACTCTATTGACCGCAGACCAGGAACATGATGTAATAACCTAAGGACATTGTTGCTGTTCAAGATGAAACCATCTTTTGTGTCCAGTATTCTTTCCAAAATTAGTATGTACTTCGCTGAGTTACCCAGCTTATCTTTATTTACAAAGAGGTTCTGTTGCGAAGTGCCTCGATTTTTGTTTGCCAGATTTAAAGTCATAGGCATTTTAGGGTAATTTCCGGTAGGCTGTTTTGTTCTAGCCGTATCAATCATGTCAAATTTCAATTTAGCCGATTCTTCCGGCTGCTTTTTTGCTGTGCTTTTTCCAGCAAACTGAACTACTTTCAGTTGCGATTTTTGAAGCTTCAATCCGAGCCCCCATGCGCCTTCTTTTTTCCACCATAGTTTCAAATTTGTTAGAAGTTTCAGCGGGAGCCACGAGTCTCTTCTGCTAGTGGAAGAATTAATTCACACACTCGCCCGCTAATACCAGGGGAAGCTCCCTTCTGAGAGCTTGGCCGATCAAATTTGGCCATAGCCTCCGAGTTTGTAATTTTGTGATCCAAGTCTTCTTCATCACTTTCGGTATTAGTCACATCTTCATAAACTGACAAATTTAGGATCTCTTGGTCAACACTTTCATCCAGCACAATTGTCGGTTCAGGGGCAACGGAGCACTTTTGCATAAAATCTGTATTGGTCTTTTTAGGTGGTTCATTTACATTTTCTGTATTAACAAATACATTGACTGATTTTAGGTTCCTTAGAAACTTCCTTGAACCCATGTTGTTGCCTTTCCGTTTACATTTTTGGTTCTTCGTTTTTTTTCCTGCAATTTGTTTACATCGGAACTCTGAGCTTTCTGGAATATATTGTACGTTTTGTCCTTTGTGTCTGGACAGGAGGTTTCTTTTTCTTGTAAAAATCCAGTGATTCCTTCGGCATTTGCAGACGTGGACGGTACTGAGGTATTTACATCCAACAAATTGATTTCAGGAGAGATTGATGGCTTAACTGAGGAAGGATTCATTGAGGTTTCTGCTTGCTCGATGGTAAATGATGATATATTTTCAACTGGCAGACAATTTACAACATCAACAACCAGAGCAGTCGATGACGGTTTCAATGATGAATTCAGTTGAGTCTCAGCCAAGGGATTTACTCCCTCAATCATAGGTCTTACAACACTTGGTGAAGCCTTACGAGGAACACTCATGATTAACTGTTTTAGATGTGGCTTGGGAGTATTAGCCCCCACCTGTCCATTCGGTGTCGAAAGTGTGGCAGTTGTCCTTGACGGTGTTCCAAGATCATCATTGCGAGGGACACAGTCATTGTGAACATTTGAGAGTGTGTCCACCATTTGTGATGTTTGCTCAATACCCCAAGTATCTTGGAGGGTTGCATGATACGATCTCTTTGAGAATTGGGTTTGTTTCAGCAAACTTAACGCTTCCAATGTTATTTCAGACAGTAGACGTTTGTCGTCAGAGTTTGAGCGTTTTTGATCCTCCAGATCCTTGTTAGGACTTCAAGTCTTTGGATATAATCCAGGATTTTGATATTTCCTCCGTTTTGCGACAATTCTGCTGTAACATGCTTAGAGTTTGAAAATGTTACCAATGAAGTTAAATCCTTGATGTTATCATTTAGTTGCTCGTAGAGTTTTAACATTGGGGCCATGGCTATGGTCAATGATGACAAGACAAACTGTCTAAGATCATTTAAAGCTTCTTTTACCATGTTTAGCAGCTTGAGGTCTTTCATTGTTTGAGAAGCAGATTTCCTGTACGTGGAAGGTTTCCCTCTTTCGGGGGCTGATGACTAATAGGGGAAACATTCAACGATTCATCCAAGGATGAGTGGTCAGAAAGCTCCTCATTATATGAGGATATAGAATGTCTTGTGTTCATTTTCTTGTGACAGCTAGATGGTACTGGCGAGATTTGTGTCAGCGAATTTCGACCCCGTTGTTTCCTGTTTTGGGAGCATGGTATCGGAGGAGATTCACTTGAAGCAATTTGTCTTCTTTTTCTGAGACCGCTCGGCCGTGCACTACTTCTTCGTACATTAGCCTCAAGCTCTTTTGCCCTGGAACAAGTCTCATTGTTGGTAGGATCACTATTAACATCAATGACGTTTGTTGTTGGTTTGGCGTTCATTGAGCTGTTCATTTTTGTTACATCTAGTAGGAGTTTATTCACAATGGCCAGGGAATTACATTTGTCAACCTGAGGTGTTTTCAGATAATTAGAGTCTATATAGTTATCAGGGGGAAGACTGCAATTTGCTTCACTCATACCTCGTTCATCTTCTTTTGTCGTGATTATAGACAGGTTGTTTTCAAAACTACATTATCAAAGGTACTTTCAACCGCCTTGAGGGAAGTTTTATGTGATGGAGATGAGCTAGAAGCAAACGGCAGGGGTTCAAACACATTTGACTGGGGGGACAGTGAGGGGATTCCCAAACTCAGGGACTTAGGCTGAGGTGACCAGGGATCAGAACTGCATTGGAGCCAAGAGCCAGTGGCTTCCGAAGTTAGCCTTTGTGTTTCGCGGTTAACTGGGACCCGCAAATCAGCAGCTAACAATCCTGCACCAGGCAAGCACCCAGACCCCCCATATCAGCCGGCAGTGCGCACGAGCATCGGTCATCCTCGCAGCCAACAAAATCGCCTACAGGAGGCAACACGTTCAATGCTTGAGCACCACTCCCGGGGGAATGATGCACGCCCTTACTTAAAGTACTTTGCGAAACACCCTTACTTTCCCTCCTCACCAAGCTCCCCTCATTTTCCCTGGAGACAGAGCTATTGGCCGCATTTTCTGTTTTTTTTTTTAAGTTCGATGTGCAATCAAAAGAAGGGATACAGTCAGACTCTGTGTCGGAACGATTTGCACAATGAGAGCCGTCTGCAGCAACATACGCAGTTTGCGTATCATTAGTGCTAGCACTCAAAACTTCCATTGGCACTCGCGGCAGAGATATTATACGTGCGGCAGGGGAAGAATGAGGTTTGAATTTTCTTACTTGGTTGCTCCCGGCTGATAAGGTGGTCACGGTAAATCTGTTTCAGCACGCAGGTAAAGTAACCTCTGGTCCTTCTTCTGCACGTTTCAGCTGCAAACGGGTGAGGGGGTGATGTATGGTTCTTGTCGGCAGGTTGTGATTTTTTCCTCGATCCATAAGGATTGTGCTCTTTGAGCCTCGAGAGCCTCCAGAGACTCACGAGACTCTGCGCAGCTCCGCGGAGTACAGGGGATTAAGAGCACACCCCTCACAGTTAATGGCAGTAGAAAGGGGACTGAAGGCTCCAGCAAACAGTCCAGCAGGTAAAGCAGACTCACGAGACTCTGCACGACTCCGCGCCGCTCCGCGGAGTACAGGGGATTAAGAGCACACCCTTCACAGTTAATGGCAGTAGAAAGGGGACTGAAGGCTCCAGCAAACAGTCCAGCAGGTAAAGCAGACTCACGAGACTCTGCACGACTCCCAATTCCATTTAGCAAGGGCTTACAGGACAGAACATTCAGTAATTGGGTAGAATGGCTTTGGACAAAAAACCATAATGGCAAATAAAATGAAATTGTACCCCTCCTTCCCGACGCCCACTTTGAAAGCATGTTATAGAACCTAAAAACGGATGTCATAGTTCCACAAATCTCCCATTGTTACGCGACAAAACATATGAGAAGTCATGTTGTGGATTATCTAAAAGGGATGCTTTAGGTACACCTTTTTAACATACCTTAAGCATTACTGAGAGTGGGTCGTGGATATATGGTGGTGACCTCACGTGCAGCATTAGACACCCACAATGTTCCACGGATCTAAAGGTTGATGCAATGCCAATCAAATCATGATCAGCTATCATTGCATCATGAAGAAGCAAATATTCAATATCAGGAGAACAGCCATCAGGCATTTACACAATAACGGTTCAATCAATCGAACCCATGGTGGGTGCCATGCATGTCAGAGGAACTAGGGAGCTGGCGTGCAAGTGAATCAGGACCAGTCACGAGGCCAAGAATTTCTCCAAAGAGACCAAGCAACCAGCAGGGACCTCTGCAGACAGAAGAAATGAAGCAATGACTCTGCAAGGCAAGGCAAATCTTCAGTAGGTTACAGGAATGGGTTGGTTGTTTGCCTTATATTTAACTACTAAAGAATTCAAGTTAGTGGAGAGGTACCAGAGAAAATAGGCGTTTCGTAAGAGGTGCTCTACAGATCATTTGCCAGCACCCGCGAAGGAAGCAGAAAATCAGTACCAATGGGAGAGCACAGTCATCTCTGCAAACATTTGGAATATGTGCTACACCAGCCTTATGCTTCCTGTGACATTTAACTGGTTTAGCCTGCTTGCCTCCCCACAATATGAAGACTCGTTGAAAGTCGAGAGGCTCGAATCGCCACACGAACTACTTAACTTTCCATAACAAGATTAGGCTTTCAGAAGAGCGGCAGTAATCCAATAAATGAAAGGCTGCAAATGACTCCGAGATATGAAGTCAGAGCAGGAGCCAGTCTGGTATTTATTCACAAAGCAGTATTTGAAAGAGAGCAGACCATAACAAAAGATGCTGCCATGATTTGCAGGAGCCGAGTACAGTTAAATGCATACAAAAAAAAAAACACAAAGAGCCACAGAGAGCAAGGTGGCTGCTCATTCCATGAAAGGTATCATTTTGAAATAAAGCCCTCCGCCCTGCACCACCTTTTAAGGAGGCACTATAACACTATGTAGAAAATAAAAAGACAACTCTACATCGGAGCACAAGAAAATAAGGGGCGGCTTCCTACCAGGGGTATACATTTCAAGTTGCATTCTATTAGCCAGGCAAACAACTCTCATGTCCCCCCTGTTGTACCGAAAGAGAAAGAGAAAGAGAGAGAGTTAGACCTGAGAGGGCCTGATGAGTGATACCCAGGTTATCACAGAGACGCTTGAGCAGTAGGACATGGTTGACCATGTCGAAAGCAGAAGAAAGATTAAGGAGAATGAGGACAGAAGGAAGGTTAGAGTCAAGGTTGGAGAAAAGTTTGTCACAGATATTCAGGAGAGCAGTTTCTGTGCTTCTGCTGATCTGATGGTCACGGAGACAACCAACAGATTCAGTGTGAAGGTTAAGCTGGGAGATGGCCAGCTTTTCCAAGAGGTTACCCAAGAAAGGAGCGATAGAGATCGGGCGATAGTTATCTGGAGAGGAAGGATCATCAGAGGGCTTCTTAACGAGGGGGCCCACAATGGGGAGGGGAAGTTCCAGTGGCAAAAGAGTGATTGCAGAAATTGGCCAGGGCTGCAGCAAGAGTGTGGATTTGGTCCTTGATGGTTTAAGAACCTGTTTTGACCAGACTTAGATAGATCGGACTTGTCTAGAAACATCGTCTGGGGTGAACAAGGGAAAGGAAGAGAAGGTAAGAGAGGAGGCCACAGGCCAGGAGAGGAGTTGGAGGAGGAGTAAGAGAGGGTGGACAGGATGTCCCGAGTTTTAGTGATGAAATGAGAGGCCAATGCAGTACAGAAGGCCTGGTAAGGAACAGGATAGGTAGAGAATGCAGCAGGGATGGCCAGCTCTTTGCAGATTTTGAAGAGCTCGGCCGAGTTGTTATATGCTGCAGGCTTGGATGTGTGCTCTATTCTTGGTGAGGACAGAGTCTGTGCTGCCGTTGGAGCAGGTGGCAGGCCAGTTTGTCAGAGGGCACGGCTGTAACCTTCCACTTCCGCTCAGCCACCCTGCACTTGCGTTTCAGGGTGATGAGGTCCAAGTCGTACCAAGAGTTGCACTTGAATTTAGGCTTCAAGAAGATCCTCATGACGGGGCAAGCACATCAACAGTGTCAGAGATAGAAAGATGGAGGTTAGAGAGCGATGTGTCAGGATGTGAGTCAGCCAAAGGTGCAGAAGGAAGAGAACCTACCGGCAAAAGCCTCAACTGACACAGACTTCATGGAACTAATGACCAAGAAAGTAGGTGGGCAGTGTTGGGATTGGCTTGGCCTGGTGGGTAGAGAGAGAGAGATGGGAGGAAAGGAGAAAGTGGTCACCCCAGGAGAGAGAAGTGGTGAGAGGGGGAGGTCTGAGGAGATCAGAATGTCCAGTGTTTGCCCTGCTGAGTGGGTCGGCCCAGAGAGAAGAATAGAGAGACAGAGGGAGTCGCAGAGGTTGCGAAAGAGTCCAGCAGAAGGACAATGAGCATCAAGGTGGATGTTAAGGTCTCAGAGGAGGAGAGGTTGAGAGGTAGAGGCGAGGAGGGAGGAGGAGAGATCAGCCCACTCAGAGGTAGGTGGCTACCTGGTCGGTAGATAGATAGTGGCCACAGTGAGAGAAAGGCCAGGAGACCGAGAAAGCCTGCAGACCAGGCATTTAAAGGAGGAGTAGTCTTGCGTAAGAATGATAGAAGCAGGGAACCACTCCGGGACTATCAAGTCTACACTCCCATCGGGAAGGTTGGTTCTGGGAGCGGAGAGGATCTTGTAGCCATCGGGAAGGATCTCCAGGGCCAGTGCTGCAAAGACAGCGCTATGACAATGGCCTTATTGCACCAGGTTTCTGATTACTGGAGGCCTTGTGAAGTAGGCAGGCAGCAGAAGGGGTGGAGTTAGATGAGAGCGTGTGAGCCCAGAGAGGGGTTCCACAATCTTGAACTCTGGTAGGGCTTCCTAAACATTCAGACCCCTTCCTACAGACAAGGAACTCCGAGTATGATATGGCATTTATAACGCACCTGTACAAAAGTGTTAGCACACAAGAGTATGTCATCAGAAGGCAAAGGACACTTGTAGCCTGGATTGGACTCGAACAACAGACTTGCTCTGGACCAATCTGGAGGGGGAGGGGATCGTGTGGTGTGTGTGTGTGTGTTACACTTAGTTGATTCATCTTGGACTTAGACAAGGGAGATTCACCTGGAACTCTGTTGGGAAAACCATCTATTCTAAAGTCATTTGATACATAAGTGAAGACAGAAGACTCCAAGGAAGATGAAAGTTCTTCTCCCATCCCAAGGGCACATTTGAGGTGAACCCGTTGTGTGGACAAGGCCTACTGCAACTGAGTCACTGGTACCCAGGACCCTGCTGCTGGAGGTGACAGAGCTCCTGATAGTGCCCTCTACAAACCTTCCTGGAAGGGAGTGTAGAGGAAAGGACTCGCCTTGCCCTCAGACCTTGGATTGCTTCTCCCAGCAACAACATAACCAAGGAAGCAACCCCTGGCTTTACAATGGTGTGGGAACTCATATGCCATCCAGGTTTCTGCAACGGAACCGCCGGAGTCATCTCAGCACTTGCCGCTCGACACTCTTACCACCTCTGCATCTCTGAGCTTCAGTCAACACAGAAGCTCTGACAACTCTGCATCTGAGACCCGCCAAGTCTTATAGCGTCCCCAACTCAAAGCGAATGGCTGGTTACCAGCTTCTTTGAGCTCCAAGCCATTGCCGCTGCAGTCCCTAGATGCTGTTTTGAGCCAGCCAAGCCCACATCCCGCCGGCCAGATTCAGCTTCTCCCCACTCAACATGGCATTACCTGCTGTCCCCAGCATCTTTGACCTGAAAACCATTTCCGCTGCTGAACAGCACTACATCACTGAAACCAGTCACTGCCATTCCATGACATGTCCCCACTCATGAGGCGAAAGCATTCAAGTTCCAGGTTTGATGAAGCCTGGCTCAAAGTGGTTAAGCCCCAATGACAAAAACATAAGGAACTTGAACTGGCCCTATACCCCTGGTCCACCTTAAACAACTCTATTGACTTTTAAGACCCACTTCCACTCTTTTGAAGAACATTTTCCATGAACTTGACTTTTGCTGCTGAAATCTTAGCTTGAGCACCCTGGTCTTCTAACTGTCACACCAGTGGACAGTGATTGTCAAACAGCCCAGGCCAGGGAATCAGTTTAACAAAAAGGTTTTTTTTACTAAACGTGCACAAGATATTAGCCAAAATAAACAAAAAGTTTCTTAAATTACATTAAAAGTTGTCAGGATGGTTCTTCTCCTTACTGGGTTGTGCTCTGGGAAAAGTTAGTCAAAGAAAACGTCTCTATAAAGTAAAACGGTCCAACGAATGTTCTGCCAACACTAAGTCCAGGGACTGAATTTCACCCAGTAAAGGTTGCACAATACTTGTGAGTTCAGTCACAGATTCGAAAGAGTTCCTGTGCGCTACCTTTCACAGTTCTTGGGGTCTTTTCTCCTTAGCTCTCAATCCCGGGTGTTAACCCCATACTTGGAAATAGTGGAAGGATTCTGTTAGGGGGATCACGACAGGCAAGCTTTACCAGATGGACTGGAGCAAAAGGGTCACAGGAGGCTGCCCTAAAGTTTGGACAGGGTAGCACAATTATGTCCCTCAGTTGCCCCGTTTCTCAGGGTTTGGGCTCCTCCAACCACCCGCTCTAATCTCTTCTCCCCAGGGTCACCCCTCAAATCTTGCCTCCACAAATTATTGCCCTTATTGGTCTTTTTGGGTGTATCCATTTTATCTCAGGGTCCAACACCTCTGTCTTAACAATTCTCTGCTCCCAACATTTTGCTCTAATAACCCCAGTGATGAATCAAGGAAATGATATCCCTTCTTCCCAACGGAGAGCTCCCAAACCCACATGAGGCTACGGAGGTGAGCTTGCTCCACTAGGGGTCGAGGCAGGTTGGACCTCACCTGGAGAGACTCCCCCTTCGATGACAAGGACTCCTGTTCCTGTGAAAAACTCCCTAAAGTTGTGCACACTGTGGCCTACATAGAATGCTCTAAAATACCAGAGACTTTGTAACCAGGACAAGTTAGTTGAATAGAGTGTACTCGACGAGCAACAGAGGAATGCATTTGCGGGCAAGGGATGGCTCTGAGGTGCGTATCACCAGGAAGAGATGGAGCAGACGTGTGCCGTGAAGCCCACGAGTTTCAAGCCCACACTGTACTTAACAGGGTTACAGTGAATCCCCACCATGAGAAGCCACGGTGGGCAGCTAGCTCACGAACTATCAATGATACCACTGCAAGCACAAAGAAACAAGGTGTCCGGTCACTCAGCAGAGTACTGGGATGCCGTGAGAAGAGAAAACCGGAGGAAGGAAACGTGGCGAAAGCAAGCCAATGGAAATATGGGGCAAGAGGGAAGCTCCCAGAGAAACCAGAAGCCCGAAGACGTTCTCCTTCACAGTCAGAGCTGACGAGGAGAAAGGTAATACCGTGAGGCCCAGAGGGAATAATTATGCTGTGCAAGAAACTCATCCCAGTAAAATTCACGAGGAAATGTTGAATGTGAAACTGATGAACTTAAAAATTGTTATATGAAAGTAGTATTGAAAATCGTGCGAGCGAAAGAAAAGAACAATGCATAACAATACCCTGGGAAAATGGATAAGTACCCTGGTATTCTATACAAGAAGAGAATAACATAAGAGAAAGAGAATATTATACGCCAGAGGTCAGAGGAACTGTCCCGGTGAACATTATACAAAATCAAACAGTCCAGAATAAAGTGAACCATAATTGTCCAGGAGAGAAGGTCTATCAGAGAAATAATACTTTAAAAAAAATACTTTGAATCTAGGAACCAAGAATACAGACCTTATAAAAGATCCACTAAGGCTATATACAAGGAGGAGAAAAAAAGCTAGCAGACCACTTGAAGAGTTACAGAGACGGATACAAGAAATAACGACACTAGTTGAAGATTATATATAAACAAGGAATCCTAAGACTGGTTCCAGAAGTACCCTCAGGAGAAGGCAGCCATTATCCAGACCCAAGTTAGTTAGCCAACGGACCCACCGGGCTGAGGCTGCCAACAGCACATCACTGCAATTTTCCTGCCTCCTCCCACTAACTCAACCCCACTTCCCCCTTTTTCAGAGCCGCCAGAGCACCAAGGGACCACTACGGTGGAGATAGTGCGCGGTACAAATGTCCTTTAACATTAACATCATAGTGGTAGGGTCAGTTAAGTTAGTTTGGACAGAGGACTTATTCGTTTGGACATTCACGAATGGCTGGCGAGCACCTTAGTAACATATATAGGGACCACCCATAGTGATAGGGAAAGTTAGACCGTATAATTTTTCCTTTAATAAAATCATGTGAAACATCTGTACCCTCCTGATTTGCTACACTGCTCTCCTAATCCTTTAACCGCACTCCCCTGCACATCCTCCGTTTCCCTGAATACCTTTTCCTTCACCTTTTGGAGGATACCCAATGTTCCCCCTTCACTTCTGTCACCTTATTTCCTGCCTTCCCAAGGTTTTTCCACTTCGTTCAATACTTCCTCTGCCCACTCTGCTTCACTTTCCTTTATTGCATGTCCTTCCTTTACCCATCCCTCATCAATAGTTTCTTGCAATAGCCGTTTTTTCTCCTGCACCCCTTTCGGTCCAAATCTCTTCCAACACTCCCAACATCATCACCCCTTTGGCCATGTCAATTACAATTATGGCATTTCAATTAAAATTATGGTTACGGTTACAAATATCCTTATCAAGATCGTATCTTCGAGATACTGGCCATACACAAACCATAAAAACACTTGACACTGTTTCTCCCTTATGGTACACAGATGTTTTATGCAATTACGTTTTAACTCACTGCCCTCACTTTTGAGACTCCTGCAAAGTTAAATATACCCATATAGGCAAGGGTATGTAGAATGTGTAAAGATAATGAGTACTTGGAAAGCACACGTCATTTATTAATAAGTTGTATAATGCTTAGAGAAGCCTTCATGACCTTCTTGGGTCCTTTCCTTCTTGGGTCCTTTGATTTTAGAATTTTGCACAGTGACATGTTTTGGAATCAGATTTTAACAGGTAGAACAACTTCTGTGATAAGGTCACCTATGCATATAAGGCATTATTTGCACCATTGTTGCAACCAAAGTAGGATTTGTATGCATTTCTTCCATCAAAAATAATATTGCCACCAACTTATAATTACATTTTTTGTTATAGATCGTCTAACGTTTTAGGATGCATATTTACTGGATTCAAAACGTTTAAGCATTTTTGATATATATTGTGTGAAAAATTATTTAATAAGTGTAGTAGAAGTAAATAAATAAACCATTCTGGTTCCTCAATTCACTCCTTACTCTCCCACCTTCTTCCCTTCACACCCTTCACGGCATATTCCCCATACCCACCACTATTTTTTACCGCTCCCATATTTCGGTCACTTTCTGGACCTTCCTTTCCCCAACCTTCTGAGTACTACTTCTCCAAACCACTGGGTCTCTCAACTCCCCACCTTTTGGGTCTGCATTTACGCATCCTTCTAGGTCCTCCGTGAGGCCTCCCATCTCCTCCTAACCCCAGCCTTCAAGCTTTCTCCTGCTGCCTCCCGACTCCAGTTCTCCCTCAGGCTCCAGGAGCTCTGCTCCAGTTGCCTGCCTTCAGCTCTTTCCGTAACTTCTACTCTTCCTTTCTGCAGCCAGCACTAAATTTACTTTAATTTTATAATTTTAGTTTATTTCAAACTTTTACTATTCCATTACAAACCAGCAAAAAAAAGAAACCTTAAAAACTTGAAAAAGAACACAGGGAAAGTTGCAGTAGAGGTCAAAGGAACAAATAAACAGAAAAAGCCAGAAGGTAATTCACCGGGGCCGTTCTTATTCGGTTTCTGTTTCCTTGAATTTCTTCATAAAGATCAACTCAAGAAAATTTACAACATTTCGAATAAGCCCCACATTGCCCCCCCCCCCCCCCATAAAGTGCCTCCCACCAGGCATATGCGTCTGTCCCAAAGCTCCTCCTCATCTTTTCATAGAGTAAAAGTGTTCTCTGTGTTCTCAGTTCCGGACAGATGCTTTAATGTTTCTGCATGGTTTTTGCATAATCGCCATCTGTCATCCTCTGAAAGACCACCATACATGTGCAATGTCACTTTTGTATGAATTATATTCATGCAAAATATGAGAAACAGGTCCCTGTGTTTTGCATTCAGGAATTTTTTAAATTATTGTGGAGTTATGTTTGGTGCACTGGAACGCGTTTGAGGGGGTATGGGTGTTAGAGTTCTATCTTTTGACTTTGCTGTTGTTCCACTCAGCAGTCTTTGTCAGGAGTGGATTCCTGCATAGTGTGTCGACTGACTCGCCGAAGTTGGACAATGATCCCATGCATCTTTCGCACCATAAATTCAACGACCAGTCAAACATGCTCTCTTCCTTCATCCTTAAAATTTGGAATTGTTGGGGGAAATCTGGGGCAATTAATTTACCGAACGTCAGTGATTTCCAAACAAGTTTCACATGTAGTGAGAGGAGGCCAAGTTCGTGTCTGATGATTGCCATTGGAATTGCATTAGGGAGTCGTAATATTGTCTTCCAAAAACGACTCTCTAATCTCTCCCAAATACCCAAAGGCAAACCCAAACAAGCCTCTCCGGAATAAGTCAATGTTGGTATGACCTTGTGGTTGTAAATGTTTATGACCTCGGGTTCATAAACAAGTTGTCTCAGGAGGATAACTCAGGGGCAACAAGCTCGCCTTGGAAGCAAGGTGACACGGAGCAACAGGTTCGAACCGCGGGTCCGCTCTTAGAAACCTCTGGATATTAAGCGCGTTACAAATAACCTATCATATCATATGACTTGGAGGAGAGAAAAACTTTCCATACTTCCTCCCAATCACCATTCCTTGCGCAGTGAGCTGTTTTACGTTTATGTTTAGGCAACCCATCCACTGCTAAGTATTTATTCAGGTCGTATTCAGTTGCCCTCCCCCCCCCCCCCCCCCAACATCCAACTTGGGATTTTTGATTTCCTCCCCCTAGGACTTCCCAATATAAAGATTTCCGTCGTCGCATTGTTTATCTTCAAGCTGTTCTGGTCTACATAATTCTGCAGTATGTCCAACTTCTTCTGCAGCACAATGGGAGTTCTGTCCAGGAGGACTAAGTCGTCTGCGTACAAGAGCCATGCCGCAGAGATTCTGTTGATTCTGGGACGGCAGGACCTGGGGGGGGGATCTAGGACCTCTCATGTCTGTACTCAAGATGTTATATAGAATATGGGCCAAAGGGCAGCCTTGCTTCAGGCCCCTGTAGGTAGGAATTCCCCTCATCAAGTTTCCTGCCTGGTCAAGTTTGACCTGCAAGACTCTCCCAGAATACAGGTGTTTGATTGCAGACACTAGGTCCTCCTGACATCCCATAGCCTTCATTTGGCCCATACTCGGCCCCAGCTAATGCAGTCGAAGGCACACTCCATATCTATACAGGTCATATAAAGCCTGCCTTACCCCTTCAAAGTCTTCATCTTTAAGAACCTAATCAAGAGCAAGTTCAGGCCACAGCAGACTCAGTTGACAAAACCATTTTGTCTGGGGTCGAAAGACCCAGTCGCCTTGATCCACTCCTTCAGGCACAGCAGCAAAATACCCGCAAAAATCTTTCCCAATACATCAAGAAGGAGGATTGGGCTGAAGTTTTTTGGGTCCACCCCATTGCCGTTCTTGAAAATGAGAACCACTACCGCCCGTTTTCAAGTGGCTGGAACTCTGCCACAACAAATGATCCGGCAAAATAAAGCCAAGCAAAAGTCAGCCCAAGCCTCTGGGGCATCCTTTAGCATAGCGTTTGTCATCAGGCCCATCAGGCCCTGGGACATGTGAATGACTTGCTTTCTTTATACTACGTAAGATGTCTCCCCCGTCGCAATGGAGTGACCAAGTGGGTAGGCTTGGTGTGGGTCATCCCTTCCTTCTGTCGGATCTTCTGCATGAAACATTTTTCTAAATGTTCAACCCAGCAAATCTCTGGAACCGGGTTTAATTGAAGTGAGCCATTGTCAGTTTCCCTACCATTTTGCAATTTCCATAGGTTTCTCAAATGTTTTAAATCCAAAGTCTGGAGCATGGCCTCAGAATCGTTCTGATAAAGTGTTGCTCTGTAGGAGATGACCAGTACTTGTACCATTGTTTCCACTTTTTTTCGTTGCTAGACTCCTTTTGACGGCTGAGAGGGATCTTAAAGTCCTGAGGTCACTATGTAGCAAACGCTTCTGAGTTACGATTGTTTTGTCATAGGAGTGTTTTGGCTTGAAACTGGGTTTACTTCCGATTCTTTCTTTCTTGTGAAAGATGGGCAGAATAGGTTTGTATTCTACCCCCCCACATCGGACTGTTGCCGAGCTATCAGGTTTTCAGTCATTTGGGGCACCAATGCTGTAATAATGTGCATCCTGTTTCTTACTGGTTCCAAAGAAGTCTTGTAATTCCATGGGGAGGGTTTATTTCTTCCTATCCGTTGCCTTCTATTACAGGATAGCACCAGCGGATCATGGTCACTCTGTTTAGATGGATAAACCGTCAAGGATATAACCCATGGGAGCACAGTCCCGGCAACAAACAAATAGTCCAGAGTTGCCCTTGCTGACCCTGAATGCCAGGTCGGGGCTCCAATCTGGTCTCCTTTAACTTGGCCATTCACCATATGTATATCTCTCACAGCCGTTCCTCCCATCCAATCCAGGCATTTTGCATTCTTGTTATGGGACGCCACCCCCACCACCCTCCCTTCTGTACCTGTGGTGGGACGAAGACACACAATGTTTATATCACAACAGATCATTCCTTGAGGGTCGTCTAATTGTGAGTAGAACAAATCTATAAATTCCATTACTAAATCTACAAGCGTGTTAGATTCTTCAGAATTTGGGTTCCAGTAAAGGTTGAAGAGTGCCAGACAACGCTTTCTATCCGAGGGATGGTCCGTTAATTTGATTATTAATATCTGAATAACGGGGTTAGGATGTATGACTAATTACCTTCTCTATGGAACTATTTTTTATCAATGTTAGAAGATGGGAGCTGGGCCTTCCCAATTCCCCCTTTGTTGCTTTATTTAGATATCATGTATAGCCACCTAATAAAGGAAATGTTTCCTGTAAACATAATGTTCAGTTTGACCATTCTTATGGTCTTATGTCAAAGCTATGAAAAAGGTGGGTAAAGCCTCTGGTGTTCCAGGATCTGAAGTCCACCCTCCCGGTTCCTCTCCAGGTCAAACTCTAGTCTCTAGAGGTTGGGGCAAGGTCGCTGGCCAGCCAATGCCAGCCAATGCCAGGACTGCTCTCTAGCGATGGTCTGCATCAAAGGCTCGGCACTCCCATCCCTGCCCTCCGGACCCGGGCCTTTTCCAGAGCCTCTTATGGTGATCTTTAAAGAGTCTGGGCCAAGTAAAACCAGAGGCTTATCTCGCTGCGGTTTAGTTTGTTTGTGCCCTTCATTTATTTGTGCAGTCTCTACTTACCGCTTGGGTCTCCTCCTTTTGATTAGGAGTATATAAAGGTTGTCCCGACTCTCAGGATTTTTTTTTTTTTTTTTTTTTTTAATCTGTTTTATTATTTTCATTGTGTCATCAACGTGAACATACACAAAAAACAAAGTGCAATCACACCCATCCCACCCTCCCCCCTCCCTATCCCAACTTGTCCGGGCCCAAACGTGTTACACCACCAGTTCATCCACGTGATTGTTGTGGGTCATCTGTGTCATCGCCAGAGGAGCTTCCCATGTTGGGGCTGAACAGCGTAACCGTTAGCTCCACCCATTGTAGTAGGTCGTCTGAGGTGTCCTGCCTTTGTTGGCACTGCGCCATCTCCCAGACCGCTGTCTCTGCGTTCGTCCATTTGCGGAGGTCTTGCCACCAAGTCAACAAGCAGGGGGCCCGCGGGCGCTTCCAATTCATTGCAATGCGTCTCTTCGCCAGTATATACATTAGGTCTTTTAGTTTATTGAGTGGTCTGTTCTTCTTGCTTCTGGGGTATATGCCGAGGATGCATGCTTTTGGCGTATGAACTTCTAGGGTGATGTTCGCCTCGGCCACCTTGGCTTTGACCTGGGCCCAGAAAGACTGAATGGCGGGGCATCCCCAAAACATATGTATCATCGCCGCGTGGGCTTCGTTGCATTTGGGGCACCCAGTGGTCACAGCTCCACTAAATCTGGAGATGACGTCTGGTGTGAGATACGCTCTATTCGTAATGTAGAATTGGATGAGTTGGAACCTGGCGTTCCTGGATACTTTCCTGTGGTATCCCATTATGGCCCCCCATTCATTGTCTTCGAATTGTGATCCTAGTTCCTGTTCCCACGCCGCCTTACACTGGAGGTTTCGTTGGGTGACGCTGTCTAGCAGTGTGTCATATATTCTTGAGGTCTCATGGCCACCCTCGGCCGCCCCGAGCAGGTCCTCAATGTGTTCGTGACCAGTATTTAACGGATCCGTTGGTGGCCAGCGGGTCACCAGTTTCCTAATCACTGCATTGTGGAGTAAGAACTGTCCCGTGTGGATACCAGAGACTTTTTGTAACTCCGCGAAGGTTAAGATTCCCTGATCATCCGCCAGGTCGCCCAGGGTAGCTACGCCGCAAGGTTCCCAAGTGTCTCTTATTATCCTATGGCTTCCCGGTCTGTTGGCCATGATGGCGGCTATAGGGATCTGAGGAGAGTAGGGGTCAGGGATCAGTGCAGCCTTGCAGGCCCTCCGCCAGATTTGGACGCCCAAGAGAATCAGGTATGAGTGAGGTTGTTTAGACTTGGGTTCAGACCATAGCAGGTCCCTGAGGAGCAATTGCGGGACTTGCGGCTGTAGCAAGCGAGTGTCCGTAGTGGCCTCGTCGGCCATCCATTGTATCACGTGCTTCAATTGTCCGGCCAGGTAATACAGTTCGAAGTTGGGCACTCTGAGGCCCCCCTTGTCATACGGTCTCTGCATCGTTTCGAGGGCGACCCTACGCCTGCCATCCTGCCACAAGAATGTTCTGCACAGTCTGTGTAGTTCGTTGAAAAATTGTCGTGGTATGTTGTGTGGTACGTTGGTGAAGAAATACAGCAGTCTGGGAAGCGCCACCATTTTCAGCAGGCCCACCCTGCCCGCTACCGATAGCGGCAGCCTGCTCCAGAACTCCATTGACCTTGCCAGGCCTTCCTTTGCCCTCACTGTGTTCAGTACGTGCTCAGTCTTGGGGTCTCTGTGCACTCTGATGCCCAGGTATTTGAAGGAGGAGGGTTCCCAGTTTAGGGCAAGATCGGGGAGCTGACCGGCCATTTTCCCGCTCAAGGCGGCGAGGGGGAATAGGCATGATTTGTCCCGGTTGATCTGGATCCCCGTGTATCTGTGAAATCTATCTAAGGTTTCCAGTATGTAGGGCAGTATGTGTGTGGGGTTTGTTAGATAGAGGAGCATATCGTCGGCGTACATGGAAATCACATGGTTCACCCCATCTACTAGTATGCCTCCATCCCCGTATTCCTGTCTCACATATGCTGCCACGGGTTCTATAGCTATAATATACAGCATGGGTGATAGGGGGCATCCCTGCCTAGTTCCTCGAGAAAGCTCCCATTTGTGTGAGAAGGTGCTGTTGGTGCGTACTCTGGCCTCTGGATTGGTGTAAAGGAGTGTGACCCATTTTATGTAGCTGAGCCCTATTCCCATCTTAGACATGGTGGCCAGGAGCCATCTCCAGCGCACTGAGTCAAATGCTTTAGAGGCGTCAAGGGATGCTACTGCACATTGTGTCCGTCTGCCTTCAGTGCTGTGGATAACATGGTGCAGTCTGCGTAGGTTTTCCGTAATGGTTCTACCGGGCACATATGCTGTCTGGTCTTGGTGGATCAGGGACGGGATGACTCTGCGTAACCTCATGGCCAGGATTGCTGCGAGAATCTTGCTATCTGTGTTCAGTAGGGATAGCGGCCTGTACGAGCCGCACTCTGCGCCATCTTTATCAGGTTTCAAGAGGGGTATGATGGTTGCCTCTCTCATGGTGCTGGGTAGTCGGCCTGTGTCGTATGCCTCGTTGAAGACTTGGGCAAGTAGTGGGGCTAGTTCGGCTTCGTAGGCCTTATAGAACTCGCCCGGGAGCCCATCCGGACCTGGGGTTTTCCCTGCGGGGAGCGTTCTAATGATCACTGCGACCTCGTCGGGGGTTATTGGCCCTTCCAGGGATTCAGCCGCGTGTTCCTCGAGGTGTGGTAAATCAATGATGTCCAATACATCCCCTATTTCAGTGTCTGTTGGCTGTGAGGGGTCGGTGTAGAGGGCCTGATAGTACTTCGTGAATATATGGTTTATGGTTGCTTGTGAGTACGTGTCTACGCCTTCATCATCGCGCATGTGGCAGATAGGTATTCTAGGGGTTTCCCGCTTGCAGAGCCACGCTAGTAGCTTGCCCGGTTTGTCACCTAGGGCGTGGTTTCTTTCGATGTATTTCGTGTAGCTGAGTTTCCCGAGGGCCTCCCAATGTTGTAGACAGGCCTTCTTTAGTTCGATTATGCTATGTACGTGGGCTGGGTCTGAGGAGGCCAAAGATTCTAGTTGCTGCAGCTCGTTTTCAGCAATAGCCAACTTAGCTGTGATAGACTTTTGGGCCCCCCCTATAGTGGCTATCGCCTCCCCCCTAATCACTACTTTGTAAGCTTCCCATGCCGTGCTGACATGTTGGACACTGTCCTTATTTGTCAGCCAATAGTTCGCCGTGCATTGCCTAATCTGTTCTTGGAAAGCCTTGTCTAACAGTGCTTCGCCTCTGAGTCTCCATGTGGGTATGGGGGGTCGCGGTGCCGTTAATGTCCAGGAGGTTACTATGGGGGAGTGATCAGACAGCACTCTAGCGAGGTATTGCGTGTCTACAAATGTGTCTAAGTGTTCCTCGCTCACCAGTAGGCTGTCGATTCTAGTGTAGACCGCGTGAGGGGGTGAGTAAAAGGAGTAGCCTCTTTCTTCCGGGTGCTGAGTCCTCCAGAGGTCTAGCAGGGCGTATTGATGTAAGAGGGCTTTCAGTATTTTAGCGGGAGGGGAGGGGCGGGTATGTTTGTTATCCGATCTGTCCATACGCGGGTCAAGGGTGCAGTTATGATCGCCACCCCATATGAGCGTGCCGTCTCTGTCCGGGCTAAGCCGGGTGTATAAGGAGCGGAAGAAGACCGTCGCATCATGGTTGGGGGCATAGGTGTTTACTAGGCAGAATTCTCTGCCGTCTATGGTGCCTCTGAGCAAGGCCATCCTACCTTCGTTATCGATGTGGGTGCATGCGAGGTTGACGGGAATGGTGGGGGCAATCCATATCAGGACTCCCCGTGCATAGTTAGAGTACGTGGTGCCTATCAGGGTTCCTCTCCATCTCTTAGCCAGTGCCGCAAGTTTCTGTGCATTCAGGTGGGTTTCCTGCAATAGGGCGATTCCTATCTTGTGGCGTTTGAGGAAGGTGTGGACCCTGTGTTGTTTGATGTAGCTGTTCAGGCCCCTAACGTTCCATGACATGACTTTAACAACGTTAGTCATGGGTGTAGCGTGAGTGTGAGGACGTGGGTGGGCTGCCCTGTGGTGTCGCCCCCCGGCCTATCAGTGTATGGTTCAGTGGCCTGCTCTGGCGGTGGCACTTAACAATACTAGTTTGAAGTGGTGATGTGTGGTGGTCAAGGTGGTTCCGGACTTTCCCATTAACTAACTGGGACGGGATGCTAACGGGCAATTTCCCGACCCTGCAAACAGTGAACTTGGCGTTAGCCAATAACAGAACTAGTCTAACGGGGTTCCCCCCATCCTGACATCCCCGTTTCTGCTCCATTAGACCTACGGTCCTCTGGTGCCCTACGGGCGGGTTAGATACCCAAAGAGATTCGGGGGTGCGGGCCAATCCCCTTGGTAGTGTCCGATACCAAGCGGTGCCATTCGGTCAGCTCCAAGACACTCGATGGTGCCACAATCTGCAAGGTGAGATTACTTCGCATACGTCCCGATAAAGTGGTTTCATTAGGCTTCCTTGGGGGTGCCGTTTTCTCTTGTTTTCCGTTGCCTTCCTTCTATGTCAGGGATCTGCTCCCTGTCCATCCATTCATTTATATCTGTCGGTGATTCGAAGAGGTGCGTTCGATTGTTATGGATGATCTTAAGTCTGGCCGGGTATAGTAGCATGTATCGCAAGCCCGCATTTTTCAATCTGGCCTTGATGTGGGCGAATTGGGCTCTGCTCCTTTGGACTTGGAGGGTATAGTCCGGGTAGATTGCGATTTTGGCGGAGCCAGACTCAATGTGGCCCCCATTCCGTGAGTGGGCCAGGATAGTCTCTCTGTCTTTGTAATTGAGGACTTTAGCTATTATCGGCCTTGGCGGGTTCCCCGGTGGTGGGCGCTTAGTGAGGGATCTGTGCGCCCTCTCGATGGTGAACCCCTGAGACAATTTGCCGGCACCGACCTCTTGCAGCAGCAGATTTTCGACAAAGTTCGTGGGGTCGTTCCCTTCCGTCCCCTCCGGCAATCCGATAATTCTTATGTTATTGCGGCGTGCCCGTCCTTCCGCCTCGTCCGCCCTGTCTTCGAGGTTCTTGACTTTCTGGGCTAGGGCATCTACCTCTCTTAAGAGGCGAGTTTTGGCGTCAGTATTTTCTTTAACCTGGGACTCCAATGCCTCCGTTCTGCCCGCAATGGAGCGCACATCTTGTCTGAGTAGGTTTAAGTCGATGGCCATGGCATCTATCTTGCCCTCCATGGTTTTTTGGAGCGCCGTAATGGCTTCCAGTAGTTGCGAGTTCGTGGGTTCAGAGGGTCCTACCTCCGAGGTCGTCGAGGCGGCATCTGGTTTGAGGGCGCCAGTGGCTGCGAACGCCTCCATGGTTGTCTGCTTGTGCTTGTTCCTGGGGCCTTTTGCGGACATCTCTTGTGCGGGCGGGCTTGGAATGGGGGGCGCCGGCGGGTTGGGGTGCTGGGGGGCGAGGATTATGATCTCGGCAAACCCTTGCTTCCGGAGCGCCCCGGCCTCCAATAGGGCCGGTGGTAGAGTGCAACCTCTCTCAGGGATGATGCAGCAGGTTCGGTCGACGAGCCGAATGTCCCCCCAGCCCTGTTCCCACTCCGTACCTCGTAGCGCTGTTACCGGGTCTGAGCCCTTCGTTGTGCGCCTCTACCGCAGGGGAGGCGCACGGGGCAGATGCAGTCTCCGGCCGTCGGTCGACTGGGCCAATTCCCCCTGGTAGCCGGAGTCCGAGGCGAGCCTCCTTTTCCGCTCTGTGTTGGGCGCGATCCGGCGCTCGTCTCTTCCGCGGTCAGCAAGCGGTCGCCATTTTGAGTCGTGCGCTTTCCTCCTACACCACGGCGTTTCTCCTCGGTGAGGCCACGCACCGGCCCCAAAACACCGTCGGAAGGTCAGCCGACTGTACCGAAGCGATCTTCGGGTCGCAGGTGTAGTTTCATTTAAGGTGGATGCAGGTTGTGGGCAAAATGATGAGCGCATCAACGGAGCTGCTACGAAGCGCGGCTTTCTCACATGGCGGTCGGCCACGCCCCTGCCGTCCCGACTCTCAGGATGTTTTCATTGGGTGCTTGCAGGCTTCTAGATCAAACCACAGAGCTCGCAATTCATCGATCGCATTAACCATAAGCGCTGTTAAGGAGGCAAAAGTCTTATGTAGACACACTCAGTCGTTTTCATTTTCATTTGGAAAATCCACAATCTAATTTTAGATTCAATCACACGCAATCGAGGGACGTGGTGGTGGAGGCTCATTATATTGTGTTGATTCAATATTAAACCATGGTTCGCTTTCAGTACCCTTTCCAGGATAACCGTGCGGCTGGTGTGGTTCCTGTCCTGTATCTTAGACATTCTGTCATGAGAGTGATTTTGAGAACGAGACATCGCCGCCCAATTTTTAATATCCCCCTCACCCACCGCCTCAAAAATCTGTCCATCATTGTGGGAGTGCTTGATCATTCTACCCAGCAAAGAGGGCGACTTCTCTGAGATGGCAGGCTTGTTCGTGGTTCTTGCCCATTTTTCTTCCACAGTCAAGAATGCCACTGCGTTGGGTTGGCCTCTTGGATTGGAGTTCAGGCCCTTCTTCTACAGGGACCGAGAAGGTAAAGTTACCCTCTGTCAGATTTTCATCCATAGAATATTCAGAATCATGAGCTTTGTATGTTGACAACTGCATCAGAGGATCTGCAGAGCTATGTCAATTATCGCCTCCTGTGTATGAGTGGTCCTATTAACCTCTTCATTTGTACCCTGGGTCAGATGATTTTCCTTAGTACATCCCAACCTACGACTTTCAGTTGGGGTTATGACGTGCGTGTGCTCCTCTGATACAGTTCTTAGATTTCTAATATAGTTCTGTGCACCACCCCCCTTTGGGGATTTTGGTAGGGACTATTTTTAGACTTTTTCAAAGGACCCAGCATCTTATCTTTAGCTGGGGAAATGTCCTATTTTTGGGACTCTTGGTTAAAGATCGGGAAGTGATCTGCACTCTTTACGACTCTCCCTACTTGCTTCTCTGGCCGAGTCACCATTGTTAATTCTGAGCTGCAACTCGCTCGTACCTGGTAAGAAGCTGAAGAGCTTTCGGAGAGAGGCAATCTTGGGTTCAGCAGGGGGCCTGGGGTAAGGGCTGCTCCCAAGGAGGGGAAGCTTGTGAATCATCAGCGAGCTCTCAACACGTAGGTACTTGGGCAATGTCAACTGATTCTTTCGCACCCAGTATGGTTTCAGATAGCGGTAAACTCAATGCAGTTGCTACTGGGACTTGTTTAGCATCCTGTTTGCTCACTGTAGCGCCATCTTGATCCTTCAATAGTGTAATTGTATCCCAGATCCCTCCCAGGAACATCCTTTTATCATCCCTTGCTTCTTGAATTAAATCAATAAGTGTTTTGATAATCACCCCCTCTGCCTCCTTTCCCCTTGATCTCTTTTCTCTAGTAGCCTCGATAATTGATTCCATAAAGACCAACTTGGTGTGCATTAAGGCAAGTAGCATCGCCTGGTCTTTTAAGACAGTCATTTAGGTTTTCATACAGTTTCAAAAAGGGTGACAGTGTAATGGAGACCATCAAACCAATGGTAGCCTGTAGATGGGCGGCCTGGCCATCTGTACGGCCCACTTTTAGGGAGGCTTCCTTCTGGCCTCGCAAATCGGCACTAGATGTTGTCATGCACGTTTCTCTTAGCTCCTGTGGATCTTGGGGGTTCCAGATTTTGCACCGAGGAAAATGTCCCCTTGGAGACTCTCCACCAAAGCCCCGTCTGCAGGCAGTTCCCAATGATAGGTGGGGCGGAGCCCTGGGAGTCAAAGGGATATTAATAGGAGCTGCAGATTTCGGCTTCTTACACAGAATTACCAAGCCTGGTTCTGCGCCATTCCAACTTCTGTGATTGGGTGTTTTGCCCCCCTAGGATTACAATCCATACTTAATTGCAGCATCACACTTGCAATATCCTTCGTGAATCCTGCCGCCAAAGCCTTTTCCTCTGTTAAGGCCTGCGGGTCAATGTCCAGGACCGACCTGATTCCAGGTTTGAAAAAGGTTTTGCTGATGGTAGGACCTTCGAGGCCTCACAAGACTTTTTATTTAAGTCTTGTGTAGTGGTGTAATCTTCGATTCGACTGGCACCATCCTCCAAAGCAGAGCTCTGTACTCCCACAGTGCTCGACCAGTGTCTCCTCCTCCAACCTCAAAGTCTTCATCTCACGTTCCATCGCTCGGATAGGGGACTGCAGGAGGCCGATCGTATGCGACAACACAGCGGGAATGGAACCCGCCAGCAATTGTGCATCGGATGGTTCACGCCACTCCTCCACCCAAGCGATACAGGTGGTCATTCCTGACCTCCGCAGCTACTGATTTGGACGGGGGAAAACATTCCCTTTTTTCTGCCAGGGATTGAAGAGGATAGAAACGGAGATTGAGTCTGGGGCTGCTTCATTCCCATTCACTACCTCCTGGGATTTAGGCGATTCATAATTTAAGAGTTTCGTTCTTGAGGCAGCACCATCCAATGAGGAATCCCCTTCACACAATGTTGGCTCACCCTCCCTCTCCCTCCCCTCATGTTCGGCATTCTGTTAACCCCACACTCAAAGATCTTTTCCATCAACCATTTATGGACGGAGAGGGAGAGAAGATCTTAAGTAATGACTTTGCGCTTCCATCGATGAAATGGAAGAGGCGGTGGCAGGGGTGTCAAACAACAGTGGAGGGGTCGTGGGCACAAGATACCCTGGGGGCAGACCAGTTCTGGTTTCAGCCACTATGCTTTGGGCTGTAGGTACCTTGCTCCCTGACGGGTCCATGGCTCCAGAAGTTACAGTAGATGGTACAGTTTTTGTAACTTTAACCGAAATTAGACGGTTCGAACCAGCCGCTCCATTACCTCCATTTTGATGCGTCCGAGCTTGGCTACGGGTTCTCTGCAGCCCCCCAGCGTCCTGCATCATGGCTGGCTCCATAGGCACCGGGAAAACTCTACCAACACTCGGCCGACGCTCTGCGTCAGGAGTGGAGTGTGTGTAGAGAAGGCTCCTCCTACTGTTGCATGGGAATAGAGGACAGACTCAGTCCTTCAGTAACAGGAAGCACTGAACAACACAGCAAGGCAGCAGCAGTCTCTGAGTCAGTCTTACAGCGACGTCAAACCAGTGAGTCCAGCAACACGCTGGAAAAGTCCTCCTACTGCCACCTAATAACTGAGCCCTTGAGGCTGTATGGTGATTTTGACCTCCCTCCAGCCTCCCTCTTGTGGAAAGGGAAGGTGAACAGGTGTGGTGGTTTATATACAGTGAAATTAGGAATCATTGTTCTGTGGGCCTGGATTGGTCTTCAACACAGCTTTGAGAACTACATCCGCCATATTGGATTCCCAGCTCCCTCTTGTTGTTTAAGCTCCTGGCTGACTATCTCAGGGTTACTTTGGTGTAGCTCAGGTCCCGCTCTTTGTTTAGTTGGTTGGGGATTCTGTAGCAACGTCAGCACCTTATCCGAGTTGCAAGCAAAGCATACCAGTGTTGTTGGCTCTGTGGTGATGCTGCATCTCAATTTTTTAACAGAGAAGAGTAGCTACAGTTATCCTCCGATGAAGTGCCCTACTGGCGATTCCACCATCCACTAATGCGTTAAGGCAAGACATTACATCAGACAACCCAGAGTGCTCTTTAAAGTTAGCTTTATCTGTGTGTCTCCTTACAGGGGTGGGCCAGTTTTGATTAGTTGTGTGCATTTTTGTTAGTTTAATTACAGATCCTATTTTCACAGAACTTTGGTTGGACAGTCTTATTTTGGCACCACAGTACCATTGTAGCTTGTGTTGCATCTGTGCCAGCTCACACTCCTCCTGAAGTGGTGAAGGAGGTATCTGTTGGGTGGTGCCTGTTTCAACTTTATGATGGGGGTGGGGATCATTACTGGCTTAGTAGTGCGGGTTGAGTAGGCGCTTGAGCAACTAGTCATTCCAGTAATCCTGCGGAGCAGTAGTCATTTCATCCCAATTACATATTTGGTAAAAGTAGGCGCTGTAGGGAGAGGATACACGGCCAAGCCTGTGCCCTATGGTGAGCCATACAGTTAACTATGAAAGTAAGGGCTGGAAGATGGGTACAGAGTTATACTGAATCAAAGACAAATGTGCGGTCTAGCAATGAGCGTTCTTCAAAGTTTCCGTTCAGAGAACCGAAGGCCATTGGGGACTAAATAAGGTTGAGCTGCTGAAAATAATACAGTTGATTTTCCAGATGAAGCAGTCGCTCGAAGCTGAACTGGAACCTGTCCCCCTGAAAAGTTATGTAACATTCTTCCAGGCTAGCTCTGCGCGGAATCCCAATGAACCATAAACGTCCAAAGGCCGCATTTCGTACCGTTAGACATTTAGCAAAGATGTGGCAGCAGCACCCTATTACCGGGGAGCCGAGATCTGCTTTAAGGCAATTCCTGTCCAAAAAATGTCATGACACATCCAACCGCGTCACCCTGAATTTCTGCAGAAGAAAAAAAGCGGTCGAGCATTACTGGTCTTCCTTCAAGGAAATAAAGCAGAATAAAAAGACTTAAACTGGGATAACCCTTAAAACGGCAGTGCATTCACGGTATGAAAGGATTACGATGAATGTATGCGTGTATGCATCTGTTCCTAGGCAGCTCTCCAAGGAAAAAGCACTTAAGAAAATGTTAACCGGGTAAGTCTAACAAAGAAGAGAAGGTACAAACACCAAGTTCATATGATGTATTTCCCTAAAACAAAGTAAACTCGAACTAAACCTCTACTGCAATCCACACACTTTAACTGTAGCAGTGCTATCAGAGGCCGAATATCGAAATCCAGTGTTGCGAAGTAGTGCTCTATTGTGAACTAATGTTTAATGTAATGGACTTTGTATTGGTAATATTCTTAATGTGTACTAAGTGTTTGTGCATGAATGTTGGTATTTCCAAAGTTTGTACACTTGCCCTTTTTATTAGCACTACACTTAAAAATAAATAAATAAATAAATACTCCTCGCTGTTTAGTGGTCCTTCGGTCTGTGGATCTATAAATCTATCTTTGGGCTGTTGAGCAATGGCTCTATCCACGTCACAGGAAGGGCTTCTACAAAACGAAATAAAAAAATAAAAATAAAGAGTAGGGAGGGCGGGTGATGATGAACTATCATCCCCCGCGCTGGGCATAGGTCAAGTCTAGTGCTACTGGATGCGTGAAGCACGGGCCTTGGTCTGGGGCCTCCCCCGAGCTGCCCAGAAGGAGTTAACGTGGATGAGGAAGGACCAGAGGCAACTTGGCGCTTGCAGAATTTGTCGGGGAGTTTCCTCCAAGGTTTTGTCAATAATGCGATAATGTGTCTAGGTCTGACCTGTCCTTGTGACAGGCTTAGTAAAGTGATGCTGAAGGAGCCGAACCGCCAGCATGTTTTTATCAAGGCAAGGCCGTGTGACTTGTAAGAGCCACTGCTTGAGGATAGTCTTATAGTGCTGGTGGTGGCCACGAGTTGCGCCGAATAATAGGGTGCGATGCTCAGTTTGGTTACTGGTGGCTGGGTAGTTTGAGGCCTGCAGTTTTCTGCGTTTCAAGACTGCGGTTCGCTGCAGGTGCAGAGCAGCTTGTATAATTACTGCGTTTCTTAGTGTTCATGTTTTCCAAATGTACAAGTTCTGCTGTTTATTAAACAGATTGGTATCTTAAAGCACCACCAGGGCTTGAAGATACCAATCTGTTTAATTAACAGCAGAAAACATGAACACTAAGAAATGCGGTAATCATACAAGCTTCTCTGCACCTGCAGCGAACCGCAGTCATACGTAGAAAAGTGCAGGCCTCAACCTAAAAATAAGGTTCAGACGAAACGCGCAGGGAAGTTTCATGCATGTACTGATGTGATGCCAGAACAGACAACGCCCACAACCCAGTGCCATCTCTAGAAATAAATATTAGTGGGGGGAACGAAGTGGGCACACATAGAGCAAGGGGGAGGGTGGTGGCACATCAAAGAAGTGTCTACAGTTCAAAGTGATTTAAGCAAACCTATGTTTTAGCAACCTGGTTAAAAAAGGACCATAAAAGTTTTGAATCACGTTAATATGCACCCTAAAAAGTTAGGTCATGTTCATCAGCTGCATATGGGCCTTCAAAAAACTTCCAAAGGCATTTAGTATTACAAGTGTTTTAGTGGATGTTTTTCATTGAATACGTTTTATCATTTGATGCTGTAGCTTTAATACAAAATGAATTAAAAATTGCACAACAAAAGAAATGAGCAGTCTGCAATCATCGCCCACTTTCACTTTCATCAGGTACCTTCTAGGTCCAGCCCACAGCCTCCTGAAGGGCACACCCACCAAACTTACATATGACAATTACAACATGACACTTCAACTGACTTAAAGTACCCACTCAGTGTTTGAAACAGATTCCATAACAATGTTCCTTATAACCTGGGTCCATTATTTTAAAATTAAATCAGCAATAAACCCAGCCAGAGGGGGTGCATTACTGGGCCAGGTAATGGCCAGGCCATTCAGAAGGGCTTTAATGTTAACCCACGCATTACCTACCCCGGTAAAGCCCCCCACCCAGAGAGGTTTATTGCCATTAGTATCCTGACATGTTTACCAGGAAGCTAATAGTGTTTTTTTAAGTTGAGAAATGACAAGGTTACTGTTTCTCAACTTCAAAAAACTACAAACCAAGATGGCCACCATGGATTAGGGAGAAGGCAACCACACATGGTCCCTTCTCCCTTTCCTTGGCAGCCATTGCCACGACGGAGATGCGCCCAGAACACAGTGTTCCTGGTTCCTTTAAGAGACAAAGGAGAGCAAGGTAAGTGGGATAGGGGTGGGTGGATGATGTGCACATTGGGTTTGGGGGAATGAGGGGGAAGGGAACGCAGTGCCAGGGGGGCACTTAACTTAATTCCAGACGGGAAAGATGGCGGCTTCCCGCTTCCGAGGAGGCTCTGAGTGGGGGCTTTACAAATGAAGTAAACACCCCATGCCGAGCCTCCAGGTGCTAACATTAATGATAATATCATATTTCATTCTATTTCTTTATAGGGGATACCTCTCTTCCAAATGTTGCTATAAGTTTTATTATCCAAATTGATGCTAATGCAATATAATGCAACGTGGTCTTGTATAGTGAACCACTCAAATTTGTGGTGGGCTTGGGGCATGTGGTTCTGCCAAAAGAAAGGGAGGTGGTGGTTGTAAGGGAGAGAGATACTAAACATGTGACGCTGAGTAAGGGCTGGAAGTACCAGAGTCCTAGGTGCTGGTATGGTTCGGTGTGGTTTGTGGCATTGACACTTAAGTATGTTTTCTACCTAGAAGGAAAAACTCAAGGGATACTACATGACAGCACAAACAGTGGGCAAGCCCCTGGCAGAGCACAGTGTGTGATAAAGCTAAAGATGTAGTAGGCTGTGTAATTAGCTCCGAGTGTTGCGGTGGGGCTAGCAGGCATACATCTGCCATGTGTGTTATCACCATTGCATACCGTTTAAAGGTGCTAGTATATTGAAATGTCGGGGTAGGGGGTGGTTTGGGGTTCTTGAGGAGTCCTATTACATAGTTAGTGTTATAGTTATAGCGAATTGGTAAAGTACACGTTGGGTTGTTATGTTGTTATCCACCTTGATGAGGGGTTGTTCCTGTTCTGGATTCCAGGTTATGATTATGCAGTCGTGTCAGTTTCGTCGTATGTGTGAAGAGGGGAAAAGGATGGGGAGACTATCCTGACTGTGCTTTGATACCATGTGTTCTGCATACATGTACTGCACAGGTCAGCGAGGCTGACGAGAAGGGGTCAGTTTCTATTTTGTCCTGTTTATGAGAGTGGTGCTCTAATCCGTTTTTATGTCTGGATTTGTGATGGCTATTATGTTAAAATCCAAGCAATCCATCCCTTGCGAGTTACAGGACCCTGCTGGTGCATGTGAGTGGTTCTCGTGGGTCTTCCCGTCCCAACCAGCGATGGCTACATGGTGACATTTCTCCCTGGACTGGTCTCAACAGGATGCTGTGCTTATTTTGGAGTCTAGCTAACTGCCAGGTTTCGACAGATTTTCATAAGACTAGGTGATTGTCCTCTGTGTGCCATGGAGTCTTCTGGGCATTGAGTTCCATGGTTTGGCTGATAGTAAGGAGGGTGAGGAACTTCAACGTACTCAGTTTATCAACTTCTGAAGGGCCAAGTCCACCATGCCAGTATTTCAAATGAGTGACTTAAGGTTGCACTCAGATGTCAGAGACAAACACTTAATTAGTCTAAAATAATGCAACCAAAAGGTCCTTGGTTTGAAAAAAAATCACTCCACACTAGCCTTGTACTGCAATCAGGATACTGGCTCCCGAGTAAATTGTCATAGTTCAAAACACAGGACATAATGGACTGAGGCCTCAAAAACCTATGGAAAATACAACCTGCCTCAAAAGGTCAACATCGGAAGGAAAATGTACTCCAGCATCATTCAAGAGTAAAAATTTAGGAGGCTAGGTCTTGGGTGTAGGAGAGTTCAAAAAAGAATATATTAAAATGAACATTGAGGTGAGTGGGGTTAGTGGGAGGATAGGAAGAAAGAGGGCTAGAAGGAAAGATGTAGGTTAAGGTGTAGCTTGCAACTTCTGTATCTATTCCATATGAGAGAAGCTTTCACTTCTACTGCCTATGCACTAATGCTACCCGTGCTGCAGTAAACTTCATTTTTTTCTGTTGGGGCGCTAGGGTCCTTACAATGATCCTGTTTGGTCAGTAGCGAATATTATCTTTTATTAGCTGGGCTGTTCTACCCCCAGAATACCTCTAAAGATTTTAGCTTACATTTTATATGCATGTTGATACAGTCGACTAGAGTGACCAGATAACTACATGTCACTGAGACATCTTTTCCAGCCCCTTTTTAGTCCTAGAAATATCCCAACAATCTGGAGGAATGGCTATGGGGACTAGCCCACTGGTGCTTCATTACATGATGTATAATAATGTGCAGGAGGAAACCTCTTGAGCGGTGTGTCCTGTAAGGGCAAACACGATGAACTCCTTGGTTTCAGCACATTTCATTCAGTATTTTTCTTCAGTAACTGGTTTTAGTTTTAGAATATAAAGCCAGGTTGGGGGTGGGGAGGGCGCTGTTGCGCACATCAAGTATGGCCGCTTAGTGTGAGAGCTCCGGCTCGGACAAAATCCTTGTTTGTCATAAATCCTCTCAGATTCGTCCCAGACTTCAACAGAAGCCAGCATCCGAGGGCAAGAAACACAAGGCACAATTGGGTGAAAGAGCAGTGGAAATCTGTGCCCGTGTTCGCAAGTTATTGCGTCCGGCGTTCTCGGCGGCAAAGGGAGATCCGCGTGGCCGCCTGGTCGTTCCACGACCGCTTGGACTGCAAGCCGGGGTGGGGCACCGCACGGCCTACGATATCCTGGAGACGAGGAGAGAGCCGAGAGGCCGCCAGCCCCCGAGACGATCGTGGCTGCAGCGGTGATCGCTCTTCGCGGCCCTTGGAAGGAGACAGGAGGAGGCAAGAACGAGAAGCGGGACCCGGTGGAAGTGGACCGCCTTCATCCGGTGGGACCGGGAGTGTTGCAGGGCCCAGCCCCAGCCCACGGCACCTGACGGCTCCTCGCGACGCTGCCCGCTGGGGTGCGGACTTGGCCCGGGGGCACGTGCGGTGGGAGTCTGCCTCACGCACATATAAAGTAAGTGATTTTGGGCCGCACCGGGGGCCCTATTTCCGATGCCCGAGAGGCGGACCCCCTACGATACGCGGCTCGCGGAGGCAGCTGCGGCAGGGGGGGGCCCCACATCGTGCCCCACGGCAGTTCTCGATCCAGTTATAAGCCCAATGGATACAGGGGAATAAACACGGATCCTTGAAAGTGGAGGCATCCCGGGGTCCCATTGGGCCACATACATGTGACTGAGGGAAAGAATGAACATTGGCCCTTAAGTGCAGTATAACTGCAACGACCTCAAGCCCTAGAACGTGCAGACACAACTGGGGGACGCCGCTTTTATTGCTCCGGGCGCACTGCCCAACGCTCCAACAAGGCCCTCACGAATACAGGCCGGAGTGGTGGCCGGGGGGCTCCCACCAGCGCAAAACTGCCAGATTTACTCAATTTATAGAAGCGAACCACCATATACTAAGGGCAGACATACAAGGAAATGACCCTTCCCCATCCTGGGCCAGTCACCAGTTCATTGGGCGGCAATACGTGGGAGAACATAGTCCACCCCCAGCAGAACACCACAGCACATGGGCCGCAACGAGAAGAAAGGGACAGGAGGGATAAAGATTGGCCCAAAGGATACCTACACCAGTTCGCAACCACAAGAGGCGACTGGGGGGCAGGTGGGGGGACCATGAACGTCAGATGGGCAGGAGAATGACCCGATGGATCGCCTGGCAACGCTGGTACAGAATGGATTCATGGCTGTGAATGTTAAACTAGATGACATAGTGGTGACGATCGGATCCCTGAAAGCATGTGTGGAGAAGGAGAGGGCACGTATTACGGAGGCGGAAACAGGATAAGTGTAAGCGAAGACACGATATTACAACACAGTCGAGACATAGCCCACCTCCAATCAGAATTGCACAAAACTCAAGCCAAGTCCGAGGATCTCGAATTGAGGTCCCGGAGAAATAAACATTCGGATCGTTGGGGTATCGGAAAACTATGGCAAAGGACCCATGGAGAAACAAGTAGAGACGCTACTGAGGGACATCCTAGGCGCCGACTCCTTCCGGAACACTTTCTGATTGAAAGGGCCCACCGCACCCTAGCACCGCGCCTGCAACCAGGGCTCCCCTCGAGCTACAATTGCGCGGCTCCTCAACTATAGAGACAGAGACACTATACTCCGACTATCGAGGGAAAAAGGAACTCTACACCATGATCAGAATAGAATCCACATATATCCGGATTTTTCGACCACTGTGCAAACGCAAAGGAGATCGTATGAAGGAGTAAAAAGACAATTGCAAATGCGTAATGTGCCCTATACCCTTATCTTTCCGGCGAGGATGAGAATACAACATGGGGGACGGGCCCACTTCTTTGAAAACCCCACAGAAGCCATGGCGTATGTTGAGGCGTCAATTCCGTTGCCCCCCGGAGACCGAGCGGCGAACCAAAATGCGAGACCACAACCAAGAGATGAGAGGCGAGACCCGACAGACTGAAAATGGAATGAAAACCAGCTACCTGTCAGCTGAGGAAAAATTGACAACTACATAACAAGGACAAACTGAACAAAGACTCATGATTATCCAGGCCGTGAGTCTCTAGCTGGGGCGCGCCAGATGGCTGCACCTAGTGACCCTCTAGAAAGCTCCACCAGTTCAGGGGAATGTTAATTACAGGGAGGCATTGTCAAGTTGGGGAAGATGATGGCGGTGGGGGATTAAAGTATTGCAAGTTGTTTAGCTCCGTTGAGCATTGTGGAAATGACCGGGGGGAGTTGGGATATTGGGAATCAGTTGGAAGAGTCCCACAAGTTCTTAAAAAACGTGGTGACAGTGCGGCACATGTAACTCTCCTAAATAGCAGTGCGATGTGGGGCGTGATGAAGACATGCGGATATGGCTAACCCCAATATGATGGCCCGAGGGTTGAGACTAAAGCTCCGACACCACCCCCAGATAGTCATGTTACAGGAAGCTCATGCACTGCAGAAAGTAAACACTGAGCTTTTGAAGGGGTGGGGTCAACACAGATACTATACCGAGTACTCTTCACAGGCGAGAGGAGTACTCATCCTGATCCACCCCTCTGTTGGGTTTCAATTTGGTAAGAGCAAGATAGACCCACAAAGTCGCTATGTGATAGTGTGGGGAAGCATCACAGGGGAAAAATTGATACTGGTGAACACATATGGCCCGAATGTGGATGATCCCGATTTTTACACAAATGTAATACAAGAGGTGAACTTCTCTGGTGGCGAGCAAGTGCTGTGGGGAGGGGATTTCAATACCATTCTGGATATCACACTAGATCGCTCTACGTCTAGACACAGAATCCCCACCAAAACCGCTGGTATCCTACAACAAATCCTGGTACAATTCACGCTAGTGGACGCCTGGAGGGCTCTTCATCCCCATAAAAGGCAATACTCCTTTTACTCCTAAGTGCATGACACAGAGTTCCGGATAGATTACTGGCTGGTGTCTGCGTCGCTCATGCACCAAATTGACAGTAGTGAGATGCTCCCCTGTACCCTATCTGACCACTCACCTATCCTTTTAAATAGGACACTGGCGAATATAAAGCCCCCTCCCAGAAGATGGAAAATGCCACCCGATATTTTCAGAGACCCCACAGTGACGGAGGCACTACACACAGAGGTGGAGTTCTTCCTTGAAACAAACAAAGATTCAGTGAATAGCAGTGCAACTCTATCGGAGACGTTTAAGGTTTGGATGAGGGGGATTCTGATCTCCAAGTCCACGGGGCTGTTGAGAGCCATCAGGATGGAACTGGCGGAAACTGAGAAGCGATTGGGCGAATTGGAGATGCGATACACAGCCGCGCATGAGGACAGTGTCCTGGCGGACATTAATGGTAACCTGCAGGAATTCAATAGACTGGCCACTAGGGAGCTGCTGTATATGGCAACCCCAGTTAAAGCACGCCGTTATGGCGTGGGGAATAGGGCAGGTCACACCCTAGCCAACTTGTTGAAGGCCGAAAGACATCATACCAGGATTTCTAGCATAATAGCGGGGGACGGTAGGGTGGCCACAAGTGAGGGAGATATAAATAGAGAATTCACCCAGTTCTACTCAGACCTGTATGCTAACCATGATCTGAAAACACCACAAGAAATTGGAGAATACTTAGGAAACATTACACTCCCGAGGCTGTCAACAGAGCACAGACTGTTGCTTGACCAACACCTATCGGTCGAGGAAATTAAGGAAGCGATAATGTCACTAGCTAATGTTAAGGGACCCGGCTCAGACGGATTGGGGGCCGAGCTGTACAAGGTGTTCAGTGAGGAACTAGCCCCAGTGCTCCTGTCTGCGTGGGTGGAGGCCTTGGAACTGGGGACACTCCCAACATCCATGAAGGAGGCTATTATAACGGTGCTCCTCAAACCCAGACGTCCGTCGAATGAAATGTCCTCATATCGGCCTCTATCCCTTATAAATTGCGACGCCAATATATTTGCAAAGACCCTGGCCACGAGACTTCTGCCTAACATGCCAGTACTGGTCCACCCGGACCAGTGCGGGTTTATCCCTACTAGATCCACGGTGTTAAATCTCCGTAGGCTATTTGGTATCATGGCCCAGATTAAGCCTAATGCCCAGGCGGTGGCCGTGTCTCTGGATGCCGAAAAGGCGTTTGATTCGGTGTCCTGGAGATACCTGTTCTTGGTGCTGGAGAAGTTTGGACTAGGTCCATACTTCCTACAATGCGTGAAACTCTTATATACCAACCCAGGGGCTAGGGTATTGACAAATCGCACCATGTCTGATTGGTGTATGCTGGGCAGGGGTACGAGACAGGGGTGCCCGTTCTCCCCAATATTGTTCGCCCTCACGGTGGAACCAGTCGCAGCAGCCATTAGAGAACATCAAAGTCGGAGGGGCATATACATGTCGGGCCTGACCCAATCCATTTCTCTATATGCAGATCATGCTTTGTTGTATGTCCGAGAACCAGACACACACCTGGGGCCAGTGATGGGGGTGGTACAGGAATTTGCAGAATACTCGGGATACAAAACGAACCGTTCCAAATCGGAAATCTTTCCCTTAACCCCCGCCACTAAATGTCCGGAACATACACATGGTCTAAAATGGTCCCCTGATAAGATTAGATATTTGGGTGTGATTGTGTCGAGAGATAGAGCCTCCCTATTGTCGAACAATCAGGATTCCCTCTTGGACACAATTGCAGCTAAACTCCATTTTTGGGCCAAACTCCCCATATCGCTCATCGGCCGGGTTGCTGTATTGAAAATGGTTATTCTCCCCAAACTATTATATGTATTCACTAATGTCCCGATATGGCCTGGTAGGCAATTTTTCGATAAACTTAGGTCTATGGTGGTGGAGTTTGTCTGGTGTGGGGGGCGGTATATGGGAGGATTGGTCCAAGAGACCACCCCTCCCCTGCATCCTCTCCCCCGGTGAAGTCCATGGCTCGTCAAGGGTTCCCCCTGCCACCAGGGCCCAGGTGGTGGGTGGGCCACTGGCTGAAGACATTGACCAAACCTGTTGAATTTAGCTAGGCCCTGGAAACCATTTTGTTTAATAAAGATGGTTCGAGCCCTGGTGCACCACAGCGCAGCCCCCACCCTTGGAGAGTTTCACTTATCCCTGTGGCCGCAGCTCTCTGGCAGATCCGCCGAGAGCCTGTTCCCACGAACAAGACGGACATGAGCTAGTGTTAGATACCAACACTGTAACATTTCACCTTCCGCAGTGTATCGCTGTTCCCAGTATGACCCGGTCAGCAGGGCCGGAGTGGAAAAGAACTGTAAAATGGTCCCCTGACAAAAGCAGAGTCCCCAAACACTAATGAGCAAACCACCTGTGATGAATGATTTCTCTCCACGGCCCTTTAACTAAAAAACTGTAACCTCCATGTAGATGGTAGAATGTGTGCTTACATGACATTCGGGGTGAAGTACCCACATCCCCGTAGCTATGTGTAAATAGTAAAGATGTCCCGGGGGTCTTCGTGTTATGTGTTTCACCGAGAAGACTGCACCCCACGGTCCCGCGCCATAACTGAACTAATGCTGCTAGAGTGCAAAGGAGAACAAATGCAACCCTAGTGAGAGCTTATGTAAGGGGTGCACGAAAAGGCACCATTTGTAGGTCCAAGCTCACTATGTATCACTACCGCCAGCCTTGTTGACGGTTTGCTCCTGCGTGCTCCACCAACCTTACTACTACCTCACTTATCGTACATATATAGAAATGTAACAGAATGTTGTGGGTGTTAAATACGTAGCGTATAGATAACATGTGTTAATTGGCCATGTGGAAGGCACTAACAATGTCAAAACATAAACTTTGAAAAGACTCAATGGGTACTGTATATTATATGAATGTTTATGTCTCCTCCACTTAAATCTGCAACACTCGAGGAAAATACCTTTGTGAACACGTGCAAGGCCATTCCCCCTTCCTCCCAGTGAAGCCTGTCAGACGAAAAAGCAGAGGCCTGTGCCACGCTGCTCCACCTCCCCCATTTCGGCAGGAGCCGCTTCAAGCATTCACATTCCCCCCGCAGCACCCAAGGCCACGGCCTGTCACCTGAATTATTTACAACCCAGCAGTAAAACCCCGGCCTTAAAACACAGATCCAAAGACGCCCTTTCTTAGGCTCCACGACCCACCGGCTCACCTTAAGTTAATGGCCCCTGTAAAATTAGGACACCCAATATTATAGCAACACTACAGGAACTCATTTATAATGACTTCTAACAAGACATGATAGATCGGACGGCCGTCCCATCCCCTGAGACCCAACCTCGCGACCTATGACACCCGGCCAACAGGATGATGGTAACCATGTATTGCTGTATCGCCAAAAGACCCCACTCTAGGTGCATTCCTCCTGTGTTGCATTAACCTGTAGAATAACCTATTGAAAGATTTACCGGGGAAGATAATAGTGCAATGTTGAATGACTGCAGTGTGCGTGGCCCTGGTCGCGGCTGGCACAACACCACCACCCGGATGAGCCCAGCTGACCTGCCCGGCCCAGCCCAACCCACGAGGGCATCCAGTGACGTCCACCAACCACATCGCAGCAGCACCTATAGTTAGTCGTCGCCACCCAATCCCCACGAACTTGTGCCCCCTATAGCATGTAGGTCCTTATGACGCTTTTTGTAAATATATACGCCTGTCTTTGCTATTGTCAGACAGAGCGCTCTCGGAGTTTGCAGAGTTCTTTGCATGCCCTATTCTGATTGATAAACTCCCATTTAAGCTCACCCGCACTTTGTCCTGGCCTTATTCCCATCCTGGGAGAGTCCATTATTGTCTCTCATTGAGGGGATGATCGTGCTATCAGGGGGACGCTCGCCTTCAGCGGCCAGAATGAAGTGGGAAAAGATGGTCAAACCTTTTAACAAAGGAGGCATAGCAGCACCAGATTTTGAATTATATTACCTAGTGGCACAGGCCCAGTTTGTTAAACATTGGTATGACGAGCAAGACACCTCACCCCACATAGTTCTAGAGACGCATGCAGCACGTCCGACCGATTTAAGGTCAGTTATCTTTAAAAACAAACACAAGGATGAATGTCCATTCGACCCAGTTAGTACAACAATGCATGCATGGTCCAGGATCTTCCACAGGCTCGGGTTGGAGTCACCATACTACTCAGAAGCCCCGTTCTGGAACGTCCCAGGTATAGCACCCACGTATGACTCTGATGTGCAAAAGACATGGGATCCAGAGAGACAATTCAAAATCAAAGACATATTCCCAAATAGAAAATGTATAACATTGGAAGAATTCAAAACGGGGATGGGTAGAGATCAATTGATGGTTTTGCAATACTATAGAATGAAAATGGCATTTAAGGCTAGATGGCCCCTGTTCCCTGATGGGCCCCCACCATACCCGCGCCTGGCGACCCTGTCCACCCGATCGGGAACCAGTATATCGCGGCTCTACACGGCCATACAGGCTAATACTCCTACTGTGAACTTTATAAAGGCCTCCTGGGAATCAGATGTGGGTGCTACCATTAGTGATAGGTCCTGGGAGAGGTATTGTGAACTGACCAAGAGGGTATCCATGAATGCGGGCCTCCGGCTGATCCAATTTAAGGTTCTGAAGAAGTTACACTACACACCCCAAAAAATTGCGAAATTCACACGAAGCAGCCCTGGCAGATGTCAGAAATGCGGGGCCGATCAGGCTGACTCGTTCCACATGTATTGGAGCTGCCCACACATATATGCATTCTGGGGGGAGGTGGCAAAAATTCTGGAAGAAGTTACGCAGATACCGGCGGACCTCACACCATTAAAATACCTGTTTGGAGATATAGGTAAGAGATCCGAGGTGATCAGAAGGCTCTTTAACATCGCATGCGCGGTGGCCAAAAAGTGCATTCTGTAAAAATGGAAGAGTGTACAGGCACCGCACGTGAATTATTTCCTCAAGGAACTAATGTATGTAAATGAATGTGAGGAGTACTATGTAATGACTTTACCAAGCCCATGTAAACCGAAGGACATCTGGGCCCCGCTCAGAGTATATTTTATGTGAGATGGACTCGAACAGCAGTAGCCCGGCAGGGCCAAATAACACGCCTACTCTGTAAATATTACACACTATGCTGAGAGACTGTATCGAATGTTTATGGTATATACATGCTTGAATTGTCGTTCTGCCGCACTGTAGTTGTGTACCGCAGCTGTTAAATAAAGTTTTTTTTTAAAAAAGAAAATAAAGCCAGGTTAATAAGTACCAGAATCAATGTAATGATGAGAAATTGTTTTCCATCTCAAACCTGACATCCACTAATTTAAGATGTCTAATTTTCCCACTGGGTTATACATGCGATAGTCACCAGCACTTTGTCGTCAATTGAGGAAGGCATGCAGCTTGTTATGCATGATGTGTATACAAGTGAAAGACAGCATGCCTTTAATGAGAAGACATCCCTCATAATTCACCTAATAGTATGCACTCATCAAGAGACTGCATGCTTTTAATGAAAACAGACATCCGCTCCCAGCTCAGCTTCAAATAATATGTAGTTAGATGGAGCAGAAGAGACCCCATTCCCAGCTCAGCTTCACATAATATGCAGTCAAAAATCGTCAATTTAATAAAAGAAATATCACTCACAGCTCAGTTTAAAACAATAGGTAATCAAAGACAGTCTATTTAACAGATGAGAGACACACATTAGCGCCTGTGAAAGGGGGCGCCTGCAGTACTAGGGACAGGAACCTTGCTTTGCCGGTATAGAAATGTTTACAGTTTTCAGTTTCTGGCTCTACATCCTAAATGAAACTGTGTGCAGTGTCAGTGTGGCTGGGGATGAAATACTATTAGTTTTTAAGTCATGTACATGAACTGTGCAGTTAATAATGCAGTGATGTTGACCACAACCAGGGATCCATATCCAAGGAGGAATTCTTTGAAGGATAAAGTGGCACATTCTAGCTACCAAGGTAGCTCAGCAAGTTGAGTGACTGTTGCTGCAATGAATTATGTTTAAAGCTGGCTGTACATCGTATGGCTTTTTGCAAATCCTTATAAAAAAAACAAATGGGTGTTGTACAATGCGCCATTCTGTCAGGGGATGAGCTGGGCTGGACGCCTGCTCATATTCAGGGCAGAGGAGGGACATTTCTGCCTTCCATAGTGAAAACCAAAAGTTGTTGGCCCCCATGAACACACAGCTCAGGTTCCTAACTGCTGTGAGCACAACAGAAACATTTCCTTTCGATTGAGCAGCTTGACAAGCAAATAACATCTTTAGAAGTATACCATGCAACAAAACTCAAAAGGAACAAGCACACATTTCGTAGGGTGTTTGTGGGGATAGTTCGACCAAAAAAAACGAAAATAAATGTGAAGAAAAAGAAGATGTTTCACTTTGAAAATTTCCTTTTTGTTGATTGTATAAAATTGTAAGCACATTTAGAAAAATGTGAGCCCAGATAGCCCCCCACACCCTTTTGCAATGATATTCATGGTCCGAATATAGAACAGGGTAAGCAAGCAGAGAAGCTGTAAACACGTGATTGACTGGTGGTGGATGAAGCCACCGCTACGACTCACGACAAGTGTCCCTTGCTTGGAGTGGAGGGAAAGGGGAGGGTCAAGGAACTAATTATGGGAAGCAATTGCCGATCTTCGCCCCCCCCCCCACACCCACAACCTCTCTACGGATGCCTACACACACCCAGTGTTGTGCAAGAGCAGCAGGTGAGGGTTAGAGAGTGGGGGAGAAAAGGGGCAGGGGTGGGGCTACCACCTTTTTAGGAATGAGTAGCAAAGACAAAAGAGGACGCCAGAGGAAATCTAACTGGTACGCCAGAAGCCCGGGAGGCAGTGGCAGGGGCAGCAGGGGTTAGGCTTAGATTGGGGGAGCATGAATGGTGAACAGGGCAGCCAGCAGGAGAAGCAGCATAAAAAGCAGAGCAGAAGGGCAGCTAGTAAGAACAGGGACACAAGTTGGAAAAGCAGGTAAGGTTTGCATATTACAAGGAGACCCTGTAAGAGGGAGGCAGTGCTCAGTTTTCCCGGGGTATGGCCTTGGATAATGCCTTGGGCCCCCAGAAGCCACCTGTAGTGGTGTAGCAACTGCCAGCTGCTTGGGGGATAGCCTGGGCACCCCCAAGCCACAATTCACCTGGAACATATGCCCATATTTAGGCCTAAAGGCTGTGCATGGATATAGCATTGCACTTTTTAAAGAACGAGGTTTCATGCAAGTTTTAGTTGAGTGGCAAGCATGCTGCGGTCAGAAACGTCTTTATGGGTGGGCAAAAGGGGCAAATGCCCCGGCCCCCACCTTGGAGGGGTTCCCTACAAGCCTGCCTACTCTAAATCAGTTCACATTGTTTATTCAACTTAAATACCACGTGTCAGGATATTTTGCTGCTGAGACTCCAATCCTGTTGCCAGACTGTTGTTGAAAAGAAAATTCTGCTTTGATCCATTAATCATGTAATGCTTTGTGTTCACTGTGATATTCATAGTTTGTGTGTTCACTAAGACACAATTCTTGTACCATACTCAACTTTCTGTTGTGATTATATTGATCATGTGCAATAGCCAAAGTTCAAATGCTTATTGATAAATGTGAGTGCTCCAATAGTTCAGAATATAGCTCAATGTGTAAAGCACTCTTTGCAGAGGTTTGTGTTCATATGCAAGATTACAGTAACAAATCCCAGCAAGGTCAACTCAGCATTTCCTATGGCTGAATCTGATAACATCTGTGTATATGTAGTTTGTTTTGTAGCACAACAGGTGCTATTATTAGCAATGTACCTGCACCACGTGGTGGTTGCTGTAAAAACAAACAAAGCATCATGAGCTGAAGGTCTAGAAATTGGTTTGTTCTGATGGGGTTTTGTAAAACCTAGGCAGCCACCCCAAATGATGAACATAAAGTGTTAGTTCGAGAGGTGATAAGCTATCCATATTCAAAAATGTGAAACCAAAATGTTATGCTTGTATCCTGGCTGTGCCAGCAGACGTTACAGTGATCCTGGACAAATCATCTTATATCACTGACATTACTGTGGTGTCTTCTGTGAAAAGGATTGCCTGTTCAAATGCTGGTTGCATTGTTTAGCCCATTCCCTGATCATCATTGTTTTATGTAGGCCACTGGTGTGGAAGGGCTTCTAGACGGAAGAGAGAGGACCAGATATTGAAGGCTTCGACAAGCATATTTTAAGGTCTGCTTCTTTGACATAAAAACAGTTGGCTTTTTTGGACAACTCAAATGTGTGTTTGCTCATCATTTATGAATAATTTCACGAGCCTGTTTTTTTGGGTGAATTTAAATCTTTAAAATAGAAAAGAGAAAAGAGAAACCCAGAAAAAGTATTTTAAGATCATATCAATTTCTTCCCTTGTTGGTGGAGACAATGAAGTGACAATCATTACCATTTTGCATAAAACACTTCTATATCATTTGTTTTTCAAAATTGTCATGTTGGGTTATGCATTATGTCTACTTTCCAAGTCAGTTCTATACAATGTGATTATTTTAGTTAACTGTAAGTGCTAGAACACAAAGTGGTGAAGTACAGAAATTGCACAGTGGGTGAAAATCCCAGCTTCATATCTTAACCAATGTGTGATCCTAGGCATCCCTTCAATCTTGTATTGCCTAACCTAGCAAATTTGCCAGTCTCTGAAGCTTTCATAATTGTCAGCCTTTAGAGTGATTTTGTTCTCACTGTTTCACTGGCTATAGTGCTGCTTCCACTATAAAAAAAAAATAGTAGGCATTGATATACTGCACACCAAATCCACGAGTTTCTTTGCTATATCATGTTAATTCTGTTTGAAAACCATGTCCCTCTTTTTATAATGACAATCTGTCTGGATAAGGACACCTTCCTGGTAGCTTCTAATCTCCATCCACCATATGGCATGTGTAGCTTACTCCTTGCATCCAATTTGTCTCCTGTAGCCATGCCTCCGCACTTTTGCATTCTGTGAGGCAGCTAATCTGAGTTGTCTGTCTATTCTGGATTATGTGCACCTTTTTCATATGATCTGTCCCGCATTTATACTATGGCGGGTATACCTTTCTCGTGGCAGCTATTTATGAAAAGTGTCCTGTACTTATGGTAGACCATAAGTACTCTCCTGATGGACTTCTAATGTTGGCCTTGAAATGCTACTCATTTATCATTATGATTACAGCAAGCATGAAGAGGGTAAGAAGACTGAAAGGGTACCCTTGCCTATTTTGATCGCTGCGAGGCAGCATATCAACCTATGTGTTGTGATTGTGATGTTTGGGGCACAACCAGGTACTCTGCACCCCTTCATTTCTTGGGTTCAGGGAGGGGGTCCCCAAAGGTATCCGTGCCCTGGGCTCCAAAAGTGCTTAAGATGGCCCTGGCTGTGGGAAGACCTTTTACTGTGATTTCCAGCTGAGAATCCCCTGCAGATGCCCAATTCCTGCTGCAATTCTTGAAAGCCACTCAGAACTGCGTGATTTCCAGGTTCAGCTATTCTGAGACACCTCCATAGTAGAACTGCTGATTATTTTAGATGGTTCGTAATTAAGGAAATGTTCAGGTCATGCTTTTATTTCTGTCTGGGAAATTAATACTTTATCCAAGAGAAGGAATATATGGAAGTAGTGAAAATGACCTGTATATATTCATACGTACCACATATGGCACACAAACCACTTATCTCAAACACTGTTCACATGTTTTTATTAAGAACTGCGTGGGCCCTAGGGCCATCACTCTCTAGTCTCCCTTGGGATTTGCTGCTCTATACCAGCCATCCTTAACACTGGGTCGTTAGACTGAACAGTAACCCCATGTCTAATATCTACCTTCGGCTTGAGGTGTCCCCAAAATGCTGGCAATCGTGGGCTTCCAAATTGTCCCTGTTCTTATCAGTTGTGAGTGTCTCAATAGGAATTTGGGATAATTACTTGCACTTACTCGGATAAACTCAGGCTGGTTCATTCCCATCCACCTCTTCCCTTCTTCTCTTGGGTCACCCTTTTGCACCCACCACCCTTCTGTCTCTCCGATGTTTCACTCTTCCTAGCTCTTGCCTCCACCCGTTGATGTCAAGTCTCCTCCAACAAAACTTAATTACTCCTCCCCTCCTTTACACTACTCCTTCCTTCTACCACCACTACTCTCCTCCCCCTCCTATTAATCCCTCTACAACTACACCTTCTCCCCCTACTAATGCTCCTCCTGCCACTACTCCTCCCCCCTCCACCCACTACTCCACTCCTACTATGCTTCCTCCCCCACTACTCTACCTACTCGCCCGACTACTATGGTTTTGAATAACGAACTGATGTTAAGAAGTTAAGGTGGCAGAATAAGTCTGAATATGAATATCAAACTAATACAAAGAAGCTAAAGTGGCAGAGTAAGAACTTTGGGAGCAGACAAAAGGGTTATAATAATACTTACAAAGGTCAGAGCAATTGCAAAAGTCAAAAGCGGGCAATATCACAAGAAGCTAGCAATAACTATTATTGCCAAAGCCAAGAGATGGCAATACTAAAACCAGTTAATAAGAACCAGTATTGCCAAAGCCAAAAGAGGGCAATGCTAAAACAAACTAAGAAGACTTATTGCCAAAGCCAAGAGCGAGACATTAAAAAGCAACACATTGCAAGTCCTATTGCCCGAGTGAGAAAGGGGCAGTAATAATAATAATAATAATTTAGCATTTATATAGCCGGGATTCGAACCTGCGTCAGCAGGCTCTGCACGGATGTCAAAGCGAGCACTCTACTCGCTGTGCCACTCGACTAGTATAGTAGTTGAGAAAACCTAAACAAACATTGTTTAAGCCCAAGAAGAGCAGGTGTGAGATAGTCATTTTCAGTATTTGGTTGATGTAAGAGTGGGAAAACAAGAGTGGCAGGAGTGCAGCCCTCCCGATATAAAACATTCAGAAGAAGAGGAGCATAACCTTCATTGCATGTGGCAATCACAAGTGTGGAACAAACAGCACAAATGTGTCTCATGACTTACCAGAAGAAGTAGAACATTCTGAAGTTGTTAGGTTATGTTATGGTAAAGGTTCTTATACCGTGGACTGTTTCCACTTGCATGGTTCCTTGGTGCTCTGGTGGATTTGTAAAGCAAGGGGAAATGGGGGTAAGTTAGTAGGACTGAGCGGGAGAAAAGAGCAAGAGCTGTGATGTGCTGTTGGCAGCTTCAGTTCAGTTGACACTGTTTGCTGAGCGTAGGGATGTTTTTAGTTGGTAGCCACCATGTGCTGTTGTGCGAGGCTATGAGTGGTTTGTTTTGTTGTTATGGTGTAGTGAAGTGCGTGCGGTTTGTTGTGCTGTAGAGGTATGGTTGTGTTTAGTTCATCAGAGTCTGAGAGGTGCATGCAGAAGGATGTGTTTTTTAGGAGGCTTGGTTAGTGGCGGTACCCTATCCTTCCACCTCCGTTTTGATTCACTGTGGCCCATATCCCTTCCCCTGTCGTACATTCTGGTGTTCTACACTTACCACTCCTATGTTGTGTGCAGGAGAGTGGGTCCTCAATGGGGTATTCAGTGGCAGTACCTTTTTTCTACCCCCAGTGTTCAGACTATGTGCTGCCCATATCCCTTCCCCTTTAGTATATTTTTGTGTGTGCAGCAATTACCACTCCCAAGGGTTCCTCCAGGGGGCCAAGTGTTTCCTGTGGTCCATCAGTCCCGAGAATCGGGACACCCATCTCTCTCCCCTTTTTCCTCTAAGGCCCTCTATCAGTGGTCCAATTAAGTCTGATCCATCTCTCTACCCCGTTTCCCCGTTAGATCCTCTATAGGGAAGGGTACACCTAGGTCTCCCTCCCATTCGGACGGCTCCCTTCTTGCAGAAAATTGCTCCCTGACATAGTTCGGCTAATTGATACCTGTGAAGAGGAACAAATGCCTAAATTGGAGACATAGCAGTAAAATGAAAAACACCTAGAAATTGGTACATATCAGTGATTGAAAAGAAATTACTAGCTGTCTAACCTTGGTGTGCTGTGTTATGTAGGAAGGATGAGTGGTAGTGTTTTTCTGGAGTACAGTAATTGCTGTACCCCCCCTCTCTCCCCCAACCCCGCTTACCTCATCAGTCACTGCTGGTTGACGGCAGCAGGTTTCACAGGCAAACAGGGGCAAACACGGACTGGAGCTGCTACTTCGGGAGCTGTCCTTTGCCTTGGGGCCCTTAAGCCAGGGGTGGCCCAGGGCCCTGGGGGGACTGTCCTAAGAGGGCAGCAGGACCCAATCACGGAGCAGAGAGTGGGAAGGGAGGCGGGCGGGTGGGCTGGTAGTTGTTGAAAGTCAAAAGACGTTGCTAAGTTGTTTAAACCAAACCTTTACCACAGAAGTACTTGTAGCAATGTTAGGAGTTTCTTTAGTTCTGACAGGCGAGTATACCAGGGCAGGGACTGTGTAGTAGTAGACCTGTGGAAGTGTTTTTGTTTTCCAAGAACAAGTTGCGTTGAAGAGGAGAGACAAAGACTTGTCATCTATTTTGAGCTGTTGATCAAAGTCCAAGTGAGAACTTTTGGAGCAAGAAGAACTTTATTATTTCAACCTGTTGCAAGGCCAAACTTTCCTATTTTGAACTGTTGGTTGAACATCCAGCTTTAAATCTGGGGAAAATGATCACCTACAGGTTACATGGAGAAACAGTTATCAGGTTTATGTTGAGCACAACCGTTATTTCTGTTATATTTTAATTGCCATATATTCCCTTTATAAGTTCGTTGTATGTATGTATGAGGGACGGATTCCTTTTGTTAGTGTTCCCTTTAGTTGATTTTGATAGGCAGGGAAATCTTCAGAGTAGGGCTAGTGAGACGTTTGTCAAACCGTTTAGAGTTAATAAAATGGCATCTTTTGAAAAACCTTTTCCAAGTTGTCCGCCTCACATTTCTGACCCCTCACAATCACCTAAGAGGAGAAGATCCCCAGGGGGACTAGAGGATTCCGTTGGGAGAGACGCTGTATTTGTAGTCTTCAGAGAGGGCAATTTCTAGGGTGCCAGGATATTTAATGGGATGTTGTCAGAGTAAGACTTCCATTCATTAAGCTAATTGCACTGAGGGTAGTAAAACCTTCTATAATCAAAACGGAAATAAAACATGTGAGGATCAAAATCTTGATACTTATGATAAATACAACACTTCCTTAAAGTTGAATCAGCCACTGAATCTTCTAAAACCTTTTTCTATGGATTCATTTAATAAACCTTATAAATTCAATAAAGTTGAAGTTCATGATTATGCAGAAAAACAGTATCAGTACATTAGGGACTTCAAGTCCCACAATGCCTTAAGTACTGGGACGAGGAAGAGGGAATCGGAGGCACTAAACTGCCAGAGACAGGCTAATGGTTCCAATGACCCACACCTGAGCAGGACTTCTGAATGTATATGGCCCCTTCAGGTGCAGTCCATTAGAAGCAGAGCCAGGAGGGGGAGTAATTGCAGAGGCTGCCGTTCGCAGTGGCAGCAAAAGAAGAAAGCAAGAAGAGACGCCGGAGCTGCCGCTGTATGTGGAACGGGTGACGGTCCTGAGAGGGTCTCCAAGCGTGCTCACTTTGAAGCAAGATTGTAAGAATTCTTCCTGCAGGAGAGAAAGGCACTCTAGATTGCTCATTACATTCTGGTGGCTGGTGAGCATCGAAGGGACCAGGAGCGAGGGCAGCTCCTTTCCCTAATGATGCGGCCTGCAGGAGACCAGCAGAAGCAGATTGCCATGCAGGAGGCAGCAGAGGGAGATGTGGCAGCAAGTTGATCAGATGCGTCCGACTGCAACAGTGAGTTTCCCATTCTCGGGCAATCCCGATACGCTCCGTAGACGACCAATGTGTACAAGTAACCATTTTGAATATCAAACTAACTTAAAGAAGTCCAATTGGCATAATGGGAACTTTGTAAGCAAACAAGACTGAAACGTTATAATTGTTATCAAGGCCAAAAGGTATTGCCAAGAAAAAGAGGGGGCAATATTAAAGCAAGCTAATACTAGCAAGCATTGCCAAAGTAAAGAAAGAGCAATCCTGAAGACAACTAATTAAAACCATTATTGCAAAGTAAGGAAGAGGCAGTAGTTGAGCAGGAAGTCAATAAGCATTGCCAAAGACAAAGAAGGGCAAGTGTGGTAAAGGAACATTTCCAACAGTTGGTTGAGGTAAGAGTAGGAAAACAAGAGTGGCAGGAAAGAAGCCCTCCTGATCGAAAGTATTCAGGAGGGGAGGAACATAACCTGCATTGCATGTGGCAATCAAAAAGTGGAACAACCAGCATTAATGTGCATCATGTCTTCCCATAAATACTAATGTTTTAAGTCAAAAGACTTGATGAAACTGTTTGAAGTCAACTTTACCACATCATACTTGTAGTAGGGTTAGAATCTTGCTGGTCTTGGCAGGAGAGTGAACCAGGGTAAGAGACCTTTTAGTAGTAGTCCTGGCAGGTTAGTGAACCAGGAGGAACTTGTTGAAGTATTACATTGTGGTTGAAGGCAGTTGAGAAGAATAAGTGGCAAGACCACTAAAGTGTTTCATAAATTGTGTTGGAATCATCCTGACAGAACATTGTTGTTGATACAGAAGAATTGTGAAATCATTTGTGTTCTATTAAGGAGAAGTTGAGCTGAACTTTTATCTATAATTGAAGAGATAAAGACTTGTGAACTTGTGGTTAAGAAGTTCAAGTGGAAGACCTTTTGGAGTAAGGCAAACTTTACAATTAAAACATGGCTACATAGAGGAACTTTCTCATCTGAACTTTGGATTGAAAATCCTGCTTTGAACCTGGGGAAGGGGAGCCAACCCAGGTTACACGGATATACAGTTACCAGGTCTATGTTGAACCTAACTGTTATTTCTGTTGCATCTGAACTGCCATAGATTACCTTTATGAGTTTGATGTGTGAGGGCCAGATTCCTATTATTACAGTGTTTCCTCTTTAGTTATTTTGATAGGCAGGGAAATTCCCTTTAAGTTAGTGATAGTGAGGTGTTTGTCACAACCTTTTAAATTGATAAAATAGCTAATTGTGAAAAACCTTTACCAAGTTGTCCGCCTCACATTTCTGACCTCTCACCACTGTCTGGAGCATTAAACTGCTTTCCAGCAAGGGCAGTTTTTTTAACGTATATATTATAAACAACATTGACTGTACACTACCATGTGTTTTAACCAACCAAGGAGCTCCATGACCCCACAAGGAATATCAAATGTGGATGGGGTCATGTCAGTCAGAGGTTCTTTAATCCATCTTAATATAGTACAGACACAGGTAGTCCAGCCTATACAACCCTAGGCACACAATCGCACCTACACTTGCCAAAGCCTTCACCCTCATGCCATTTCCTTCTTTACTCTGATGCCACTGCCCTAGAGCTCAACACAGAAATGCTGAGCTCTAGGGCAGTGGCATCAGAGTACATCCAACAAGTGTTACAATCCATCAGAAAACCTACAGCGTCGGGAGCATGTTTACTGGTGCTGCCCTTATATCGGTTTTCAACTTCTGTTCAAGGACAATATCAGTAGTCCCTCTGGTAACAGACTTAGTAGTAGTAGTTTGTAAGCAGAGGTTCAGTTGGAGACTAATGATCACGTATCATGTTACACTGAGTGTTTAGATGCATACTTCTAGCAGCTAAACTCCCAACAGTGACAATTCAACTTCACCATTAAGAACATCAAGCTTGGTTCACCGAGGCACATTATTTCTTCCATGTGGAAATGTCCAGCGTGCGTTGCGATGCCTAATAACAAAGCAGCTTGGGGTTGCGACTGGTTCATTTAAGCAACTCAACCATACAAAATCGTGTCCGGCCTTGGAGAGTAAAGCTAATTGGCATTTCTTTCTCTCCTCCGTCGTTTTACAGCCTTGTGGAGCGTGCATAGCCATAATACCAAGCCATGAATATTTCATCAGCGGGGATGCCATTTTAGTAAACTGTATGAACTCTGCCTTTCAGCAATGAGTTGGAATTGTGGACAGAGTGGTCATTGTAGAAAATGCGGTTTCAAAGGCTTCTAGCGGTACAGAGGGCGGGGACAAGGTGCAGTAGCAAATGGGACCAGCGTGTGGCCCATTTACAGAAGCACCTGTCAACAGGTGTGTGGGCCAACCAGTCACTGGTGGCCTGCGAATATTCAATTACCTGGAATCGGCCAGCAAAGAATAATCAGAGTGGACTTCCCTGGGTAAATTGCCCACTTCTCGGCAGGAACTGCACTTAAACGTCCAGTCCCCATTCACAGGCTAGGTAGATAAAAACATCAGAAAAACCAATGTAATTTGTGATGTGTTCATGCTACAACCTGGCTGCCAGCACCCTAGTAAATTACTTAAGTTTCTTTTATATTACCCGGACTATTCGCTGCAAAAGAAAGGCGAACTGCTTGGAAGGCAGCACGTTGCGTTTCTGGAGAGCTCTCCTGACACGCAGACAAGCTTTCCCCCGGATAGTGGAAATGCTGCTAACCGGCTGTGCGCTCCAGGAAAACCCTCACACTCAGCCATCCTTTTCACACAGTAGTGGAATATTAGGGGGTGAGGGAGCATTTTAGAACAAGCTAGCAGGGTGTGAGGAACCCGTCTCGCGAGATCCCGGCAACGAGACTTTGCAGCAGACCGGGAGACGGGAGGACGCTCCCGGCGCTCCTCTTGCTGCAACCAGGTCTACAGCCTGACTTGTACATATTGTAATCAGGCCCCCTGCCTGACAGTGCCACTAAGCCAACAGCACAAGCTAACTTGATGAAGGCAAAAACCCACTGCTGTGAACCCAACAGCAGTGATTGCCATCCAGATTACCTGTATAGACACTGACAGAGTCACAATCCCATGGCAGTGAGTTAACTGCAGTGGTCGTCTCAGTGACTTCTCCACGCTTAATATTTATGTGCATATAACCCTATGTGGTATCCAGGGCAATAAAGCCTGCTACGAAACCACCCTGCGTCCAGTGTTCCTTTCAGGCCACCACACAGGGCCTATTTTCCCAATGCCTGCCGAACAGTTGCGCTGTGGTAAAAAATAATAGCTCTCGACACTCCAAGCAAGCTTTACTACTATGAAAACTTGTTCGTGTTTTTAAAGGGTAGTTTCTCTGTACGAAGCAGAAAACAAAATACGCTCGCCTTTTTCGGTGAACATTTAAAAGACTGGGATCTTGACAAAGTCAAGCCCATGAACATTCAACTGTGTGTTATGTTGCTTAGTATCGCACATCTGCCACTGCAACGCGGTCAGCTCGTCTGGTGGGCACATTGAGGCTTGTACCCTGGGTGCAAGTGTGTGTAGTGGGGGTATGTCCTGTGGTGCAGGTTTGTTTTAGTAGAGCAGTTTAAGCTGCTTTGGTACTGCTGCTAACCGTTCCAATATTAGCTGGAAGGGGGATACTTCGTCCCCATTATGCAGTGCCAAGTTCTTCACTCATGAGCTATCCACCCGCACTTAGCGTGTGGGGGTTGGGAATCTGCTCGGTAGCAATGTATTATTGTTTCAGTGCATGTGCGTTTAAAATGTAATGACTGTGTCTGGACCCAATACTGTACAGGTGGAGTAGCAGCACTCGCTTTCTCTTAAAAAGAGGAAAAGTCACCCATATCAATATCATACCTACCAACAATTTGAAAAAAATTACATGCAAGCAGTGCTGTTCACTGGGACAGAATTTCCCGGTTCTGGGAAAAAAAATCTCTTTCAGGGGAAATCCAATTACACCCTTCAAGGGTTTTGTGTTTTTTTTTAATCTGCTTTTGCTGCAGAGTCCAGGATTCTAACTCCTGTCTTGGGACCAAGGTCGAGAGGCTTCCATATAAAATCACTTGGAGGCTTGGTCAGGATATCTGGGCATATGCCCGCTAGGATTGTATTTTGCAGAAAACATCCGAGTACAGATGTGTAGGTTTAAAAAGGTGTACACCTTTCATACTGCACTTGCAACATTAAAAGAATCGCTCCTCCTCTCTTGGGTTGTTTTGCAGGTATTAATAATCATCAGAAAGAGAAAGGTTTATTTATGGGGGGCTGGGAAAAATATCCTTCCTCCCCCCCACCCCTGCGCCGAACCCGGCCCTCCCCTCCTTTCCACAACTGGTGGGATCCCACAGATGATCATTTCCATTGCCAGCACTTCATAAGTATTTTGAATTCTATACTTGTGGTGGCCCATCACCCTCCTGGACATAGTATCACATTTATTAACAAATCGTCAGAGTTCCTCACAAGTATTCAAGCAAATGCTAGTAAAAGTATGCACATTCTCTAGTTTGGCCAACCGAATAATCCCTATACTAGCCAGCTCAAATCCACACATGGATAACTTAGGTTTCATACCATGAGTCAACAAATCGAGCCACAGATCTGGTCTTGCCTTAGACCTAGTCTATACTTTCAATAGCACACCTGAAGCCCCTAAACATATGCATCATACATTCTCCGACCACCAATTCCTAGTCAATGACTGGGATTTTTCCAGCCATTCGCCTGCCATTAGCGCATGTACAGTATTACAAATTGGCAACCTTCAAATCCTACTATCAATGCTCAAGTGCAAATGGACTTATATGGTCCACTACCTAAGGGAATGCTCTTCAATTGGGAAAATAGGCACTTCGAATCCAAAGATTCTGCCTTGACTTGTGGGGTGCCTCAGGGTTCCATTAGTTCATCTTGGTTTTTTAACTCGTATGTGAAAGAAGAATAAGTCATTGAGCCAAGTCACACATGCCACAGAGCCAACCAGGAACCATCACTGGATGTTCACCTCCAGTCCCGAGCAACAGGAGCAAAGCATTGTGGGTATACAAATTAGCCAGAGGGGCACTAACCTTTTCCCCATTACTTAGAGATTCAATTCCCTCATATCAAGTTCTGAATGGTCGTCTACTGTAATTTTATATGCCTGTAAATATGAAGCAAAATGTTCTTCTGTGGCAAAGGGATTGTAGGCCACGAGCCTTCAAACAACTATCTAGGCAGAGTGAAACATGGAAAACCATTAAGGCGGCATACCCATTTGCTATTTCCGTTACGAAAAATAACCCAATGCAAAGTCTTACCACAGCAGAAGGTGCTAATCAGCTCTTTGGGAGAAATCGCAAATGTAACAGTTCAGAAAGATGCAAGTTTCTTTGGCAACCCAAGGCCCACATGCAAGGGTCGGCAACTATTGGCTCTCCAGATGTTTCCTACAACTCCCGTTAGCCCAACCCAGCATAGCCAAATTTGGAGGATCATGGATGTCGTAGTTCAAAACATCTGGAGAATAGCTGGTTGCAGACCCCCTCCCTTAATTTAACAACCAATACATGTTTGGGTTGCTTCCATTAGTAACAGCAGGGGGATCTCTGGCAGAAGAGCAGCTCGACCTTGGTGATTGAGACAGATGTTATCGGGCTGTAAGAGGTGAGAGAGAGACAGCTATAGCCGTAAGTGGAAGCCAACATCCAGGATGGCACTTATACGTTGGTCATCTGGCCTACAGAAATGGCATCTAGAAAAGATGCTTTTTTTCTCTCACTCTACAAACTTCCTAACATTCTGAGACCAGTATACAACGCTAGGAAATGAGGGGAATGTTCTGGATAGTATACGTGCACTTGGTACAGTCTTCAAAATTGCATACTCACGTTGCTATTTCCCTCAGTGGGAAATTGTACCCCTGAGTATATAAAAACACGTGCAAAAAGTAAGAGGATGTACATAATAAAGGGACAAATTGACAAGGGGGGTCCTGGGAGTCTCTCTGCCAGACATTAGTCCTGGTTATGAGAGATTTACCCAGAGTCTTTAACTCACTATCTTTCACAGAGAAGAAATATCCCAAACATATCAGTCTTTGTCCTGCCCTGGGACAGTCCAGCACCAAAATGCTAGGCAATTCTCCTCTGAACAAGAGTGCCAACAGCATCCCCAGACACGTGTTTCGGTCTGGTTGGACCTCATCAGTAGGGTGGATCTGTGCCTCTCTAAGAATAGTGAGCAAGGGGTCCACGTCTGGATTCCCCTAGTAACTTAGGGTGAGACCCAAAGTTACTTAAATATGCAAATTAACAAGGGGTCCTGGGAGTCCCTCTGCCAGACATTAGTCCTGGTTATGAGAGACTTACCCAGAGTCTACCAGGACTAATGTCTGGCAGAGAGCGCATGGTGGTGCAGGTGCTTCCTGCCCTTTTGAATGGCAAACAGCCACCTAGCGGTGAAACGATGAACGGCACCTTGAAAGACTGTGCACAATCAATATGTAAGATAGACTGGGGCCAATGAACGTCGAGAGCTCTGGAGGAAACAAACAAAAGCAATACATACAAAACTCGCTGACATGTACTGTAGTCATCTCCCTTTCTGCAGCAATGATTCATACTCCGATTCCTGGCACAATATTCACACTGTGAAGTCACACGATGATGGGAGAAAATAGCCACAGGGCTGGGCATACAGAACCATGCATTTATAACCAAATGAGATGCAAAGTGTGGTTGTCTTTCGACACAGTTTAGACTGGTTAGACAGTCCATGGCTAGCTCTCTCAATAGCCTGCCTTGCTTTGCATATTGTGAAATACATATTTCAACTCCGTGAAGCTTACTGACAGCAGTCTTGTACAAATTTAGCAGGCTCAGCAACTGCATATTATTCTTGCATTTTGTAAGATGCCAGCTGAGGGATCAGTGGTTGGACGGCAGGATGGAGTAGGGGCAGCGATATGCTAAAAAGAACTGACAACACATGTCTGTCGCATTTTGAACCAAACAGGACTGCAACAGCGAATAGTCAGCCCAGTGTCTTCAGTTTCTATTTTCCTGGTGAATGATAAATCAGCCAAGCAAATCTCAGCCGTCCGACACAATCGAACATGCCCCCTTCTGGAATCACCATCTCGTACGGAATCATTTGATGCACTCTTCGCTCTTAGATTTTAAAAACAGGTCAATCGCTGCTGTTCTGAATTCCACCCCATTCTCAAACGGCTTCCTAGCATAGTCCAAAAGATGTGTGTATTAAGAGGGTAAGTAAATCAGTATATACGTTAAGAGCAGTCCCAACCCCCACTGGCCTCCTTCCTTCTCCTTCAGCACCCCCTCACTCTCTTCACATCCATACATTACACATTCTTCCAGTAAACACCATTTGGATCTTCATGGAAGCTCTCACATACATTCTACATTCTATGCTGAGTTCACACCTCTTGTTGGTTTATTTACAATTCATTAGCGGTGTGTATCTTGGATTAGTACCCAGCGAGGGGCAATCAGATTGTTACAAATGATCTTATTAGCCCTCACCGGGTCCTTACCAGCCAGTCAAAGCACCCTCCTGAGCTGCGTCCCTCGATGTTCCTTTTGCGAATGACCACCACAGAAAGGCGAAGGGACTACGGGTAGTCCCTTCTCCCAATTCCTTGGCGGCCATCCTTTTTTACATTTTTTTTTTTTTTTAAACTCAATTCAATGGCTGCCATGGAAAAGGAGAAGGCACTATGTGTAGTCCCTGAACCCCGTTCCACGGCAGCCACATCTTTTTTTTCTTCTTTTTTGAGTTGCAAAACGCCACATTTTCGCAACTAAAATAAAGACACTATTAGTACCCTGGTCTAGTAGACCAGGGTACTAATCGCAATAAGCCCCTCGCCGGGAGAGGAATTACCGCAGCAGGCAATTCCCTTGGGCCTTTGTTAAGGTAACTACAGGCACCGGGGCATTACCTTATGCAGTAATCTCCCTCGGCTCAGGGCTCAACACTGTCATTCATACGTGTAACAGTAAGGTGTCCATAGACTGATCAGATTTCTGTTCTACAAACTGAATTCATAAGCAAAGGATTTAACACTTTCCCTTCGAGAAGAATTTCGGGGACTAAGGGGAATCCAGTGAATATATATATATTATTTTATACTGGAGTATTTCCTCCCTGCACAACTGCAACTGACCCTTATGTAGGTCTGACTAGAGTGCTTGCTCTCTACCAGCCTATTGCAGGTACATATTTAGAGGGATTGAGTGGCTATCCCAGGTATAACCAGTGCTTCCAGCTAAAAACTCACTTCAAGCAGCAGCCACGATTTATTAACCTGTGAAGCTCAGTAAGGAAGAGATTAGTGAAGTATGCTTTTAAAAACATGTGCTTTTCACTTCCGTCCTGCATTGCATTATGTAAGTGTTACTGTTGCTCATCAGTGTCACTGCCTCGGTCTGTGTTGTCAAAACACATACAACTAATTTCCAAATCTATAATGGCCAATCAAATGCTGCAGTGCCCTTCTTCATTTCAAGTTGCTGAAAACATTTCTATTTCTGAAAATATATGTAGCCATCATCCACATGGGCGGTAACAACCCGCCAGCCCGATTCTAGGCAGGTCCAGCTCCCTGTTGCCTCCCCACAATCAAGATGGCAACACCCGGTGTAGTGTTTCAGGTGGCTGGGAAAACACAGTCGAATCATTGTGTTCTCACCCGCATTTCCAGCCACATGATCGGCTGAGCACCCTTCCCCGGTGAAAAATGTCCACCACAATATTAGAAAAATAAGTGCTGATTGTAGTAACCAAAAGCGGTTTGATGGTGGAGTCAGACACAGACTAGCTGTGAGTCTCTTAGTTGGAAGGGGCAGGTAAGATTTCTATTTTTCCCTCCCTACATCTGCAGGTGCACGCTCTCCTCTCCATGCGCTGGATTGCCCTTCTGCTGAGCCTCTTGCCTCCCTGTGTGGAGTCACCGGAGCAGCTAACCCATGACCGCCTCTCCAAAGCATAGTAAGCCCTATGTGGGCCTGAGACTGATTGAGTGGGGAGTAAAGCTGAAATACAAGTGCAAATTCCCCATTACTTTATTTTATTCTCAAATGCTGAAATGTGCACATTCCGAGCACCAGTAACATCGTGCTCGAAGTTCATGGGCATTATTATTTAATTCTGTGTTACCATTCTCCAAGATGGCCGCTATTTCCATCAGCACTGGAGTACTTGGTTATTTCCCTTCCTCTTGATCCTCACTGGCTACAGCAACGGTCTTGTAGACCAATTAGGGAAGCAGGCAGGTGAACGCCGGCCCCCACCTAATGCCCACTTTTAAGGCCCCTGTCCGAACCTGGTTGGGGTTGGTTGTGCCCCCACCCCATTGCGGCTCCACAAACAATGCAGCAACTCCCTTTGCTCATCTTGCTCCTGCATGAAATTGGACCACAGCACCTCAAGCCCCACTTTCTGTGCAAACGTGAGTGATAGCTGAACTGTCCCATTGCCTCCTCCAGCTATCTCCCTGGACCTTAAATGTGCCAATCCTATTCTGCCTTCTCCCTTGACCACCTCTTTTTGTAACTTCACTCTGTTCTACAATTGGTAAATTTGTCTCACGTTGTGTTTCTCCTTTTCCTCTTGCATCCCTGTGTGCACAGCATTGCGTTTTTGCCTGACATCTTGCATCCTTTCTGTGCATTGTATTCCCATTTAAAAAGTTGAATCTTGGTGGGTGTGCTTCTACATCTTGCATTTCTTTTGTGCACTGCATTGTAATCCTTCTTAAAAATGGATTCCTGCACCCCACCTATTGCTCTGCATTTGTATTTGTTCCCTCATAACCATGCTAGGCCGCTTGTGAGTTAGGCTCAGGACCGTGCAGTGCAGCCACCCGCCCCCCTTTTATTCTTTTTCCTTCTCTCATCTATCCTCTGCCACTGAGATGGCACTCACCATCTCTCCAATCTTTTCTAACTGCTACACCATCACCGATCCTCCCCCTCTCAGAGAATCTGGACGGAAAAAAGCACAAAAAAAGATATCCTGGGGGTAAATCCTGGCCTTCCCATTGCAGACACCTATGTGAGTGCATCCTCCAGAGAGACTTCACCGATATCCTCTTCTCTGTATCCTCTCCAGATCTATGGACTTCCCATCTCATCTCTACTCTCCCCCCTTTCGCATCCTCTCCCATTAATGGTGGCACCAAGTGGGAAGGCCTCTTGGGGGGCTTCTCATCACACTACATCATCAATGTCTAAAACACAGGCACTATCCTGGTTCAGGGTCTTCAGGCCAACCTGTTTCTCGTTGACCGGATCCTGCCACACGTCAACTTTCTTCCTTCTCCTGCCTCTCCCCCTAAATCCCCCTCTGACTGAAGTACCACGCCCCTATACTCCACCTCAGAAAACCTTCAAAAGGCAGTGACCATCCCCACCTGGCGACTTAACACCCGCTTGGCCAACAAACACTCTGCTGACATCTTCCTCCTTCTTGAAGACACTGACCTTGACATTCTCGCCCTTACTGAGACATGGTTCAATGCCAGCTCGGTCAGTGCTTTTAACTCCTTCCTACCCGATGGCTATAAGATCATTTCCAAGCCACAATCTCGCTGTGCTGATGGCGGGGTTGCCCTAATCTTCCCAGAGTGGGTTCCTTCTTCCATCTTACCCACTCAGCTCTACTCTTCCTTTGAGAGTCTGGCATGCACGTTTATTACCTCTGCCTCCTCCACCCTGACCATTGCTACCATTTACCAGCCTCCTGGTACTACCTCCAATTTCCTCTCTGAATGGGCTAATTTCTGTTCCTCATTCTCAACTTCCTCCAACCTGCTCTTCCTGGGTGACTTACATCCAATTGGACTCCCCTTGGCACAGCATCCACTCTTTTCATAGACCTCTGCATCTCCCTCTCTCCCTCCCTCCCATCTCCCCCTCTCATCTCCCCCTCTCATCTCCCCTGGTCACCCCTCTCCCTTGGTCAGACCACTCTTCTCTCCCCCTACCTGGGTCCCTATGGTCCTGTGACCACCCCCCTAAAGCCCTGCCAGCCTCGTTCACAAACATCCGCCCAATGAAACGAGCGTCAGCTGCTGCCTTCACTTCCCATCTTAGCCCCCCAACTCAGCCTCTACCACCAACACTGCTCTCAGCAACTTCCACCTGTCCATCACCAACACTCTTGACATTCTTGCCCCAGTTACAAGGATTCCGCTTGAAACCTGCCTCTAAGTGCAACACATGGTATGACTCTGAACTTGCAGCCCTGAAATGAAAGTGCAGAGCTACGGAACTGAAGTGGCAAACCTCGGTCTCACCTTCTGACAAACTGGCCGGCTTCCTGCTCCAAAGGCAATACAGACTCTCTATCCGTTCAAAGAAAAGGGCCCACATTCAGGCACAGGTATCTGGTGCATCCAACAACACGGCTGAACTTTTCAAATTCTGCAGGTAACTAGCCAACCCTTCCGCAGTATCCTCCTTCTCAGGCCCTCTGCAATGCACTCGCCACTAATTTCACCACCAAAACCCAGGACATCCTGAACAGTCTTGTTACTCCCTCTCCGAATCCATCACTCAACCCCTTGCCTCCCTTGGCCACGCCCTTTCCTCCTTCTCCTCGTTCTTCCTTGTTTCGCCTGGGGAAGTCATCAGAGTTGTCTGCTCCATGAAGGTCTCTTCCAAACAGGTTTCCCCTTGCTCATCCAGAACCATCAAGGACAACGTTGGCTTTCTTGCCCCCGCACTCACTGATCTCTGTAACCACTCCTTTGCTACTGGTTTTTTCCTTCTCCCTCAAGCACTCCTTGTGCGCCCCCTCCTTAAAAAAACCATCAGCCGACCCTACTTGTCCAGCCCCTTTCTGTGGAAACTGCTGGAGAAGTTGGCCCTGTCCAAAATCAACTCTCACACTGAACTTGTTGGTGGTCTCCACGGCCATCAATTTGGATTCCGAGCATCCAGAGGCACGGAAACTGTTCTTCTGAACACCTGTGAAGAACTGCTCGAATCCCTGGATTCCAACTCACCAGGTGCCCTCATCCTTCTTGACCTCTCCTCTGCATTTGATATGAACAACCACTCCATCGTCATAGAAAGGCTCCACGACACCCTTGGTATCTCGGAGTGGGCACTGGACTGGCTGTCCTCCTTCCCAATTGACCACTCCTCCCAAGTCATCCTGGGTACCTTCTCCTCTCCCACTTCCTCTCCACATGTGGTGTTCCCCAGGGCTCTATCCTCTCGCCTTGGCTCTTTAACGTTTACCTTACTCAGATGGAACTACTCCTCTCCTTCTACCCCAACTTTTAGTGTTATGCTGATAACACACAACACTTCTTCAAACCTCCGGCTGACCCCCTTGCACCTACCATCATCCCTAACTGCCGTTCTGCCATCCAGGCCTGGTGCACTTTCAATGATCTCAGCCTCAATGCCAGCAAAACGGAGATCCTTCGCATCGGGACCCCTGCTACCGACTTCTTCCCTTCACCCTGGCCTTTCTCTGTGAGTTCTCCCCCTGCTCCTTCTTCTGAAGCCAGAAACCTTGGAGTCATCTTCGACTCCTCTCTCTCCTTCTACCTCACACTCAGGATATTGCCAAGAAGTCCCACTTTCAGCTTTTCCTTCTCAAAAGAATTCTACCTTTTCTCACCTTGCCACAGAGGCTCAATGTTATCCAAGGCCTGGTTCTCCCTAGGCTTGGCTATTGCAAAAGCCTCCTCCCGAATCTACCTTCTTACACTCTGTGACCCCGTCCAGCTAATCCAGAATAGAGCAGCAAGACTTATCCTTGGCCTCAAGCCCAGGGACTGCATCTCTCCTGCCTTATTAAGTCTTCACTGGCTCCTGATTGCTTCACAGATTCAATTCAAATCCCTCTGTATCATCCAGAAGGCTGTCTGGAGCTGGGAACCACTCTATATTCAACTCTCTCTTACTAAATATTCCCCCTCTAGATCTCTGCGCTACTCTGGCACTAACTCTTTGTGTGTGAAGCATTTCGCTAAACAGTGGGTTGATCGCTTTCGTTTGCTGGCTCCCTTCTTTGGAACAGCCTCCCCGTCCCTCTTCGTCTTAAGCAGGACTTTCTTAAATTCTGGAAACTCCTCAAGATGTTCCTCTTTACCTCCTCCTTCCCCCCCCCCCCCTCTCACCTCTGCTAATCTCACAGTGGCTTGTTTGGTGTTCAGGGACCTTATGCATCCTCAGGGCCCTGACCTCCCACACCGATTCGCCCCAGCTTCTGTCTATACATAGCACTTGCCTCGGCTCACCCTCCACCATGGAGGCTTGGACTTCCCTTTCATTGCACTTCACTTCACTTGCTGCTCACCCATGAGCACCTCAGCACCTATCCCATTCCTCCGCCCTTCTGCTATTGCGCGTTCTGAACGCTCACAAAGCATAGTCTGATCTCCCCTCCTACACTGTATTTAATATTCTTTTTTTAATGTATTTTAATCTAGATTGGAGGACCCGCTCCACCCCCCAAGGGAGTTCACAATAAGATTACATTAAGCAATATAGTCCTGAAGAAAGCATGGAGGATAGATTATACATTCAAACTGAAAGCATGTTCAGTCATCCTGAGCTGGAAAAAAAACACATTGACCAATGAAGTGTGCTGATAAGGAGTACAGCACTCCAAGTCACTTAACTACTAACCCCCTATATCTTTGTTATCTCGGTTTTACCTTGTGAAATTGATTTTGAACTCACTAGAAATCCTGCTAGAGACACATCCTTTTGTTGTTTTAATATTGGTGTATCTTGAATTGTGAATGCATTTTGTTCCATCAGCTTTTTGATTATTACCTGATCATTAACGACAAAGTGACCTGCACTCCTGTCCCACTGTAGATACCTATCCGTACCTTATTGTGTTAAAGGATGGGGTAGCCTGTACTCACTTGTATCTTTTTCCAATTGATTATTCCCTCATGAGTCGGACCCCCCGATAACAAAACAGGGGGTCTTTACCCAGGGTCCAACTTGGGTCCTTCCGATCATCTGTCTTCCTCTCCACCTGTGGTGTTCACCAGGGGTCTAACCTCTCGCCTGGCTTTTCAACCAATACCTGGCAACTCTCGCCCACTGTATTGCCATTTTCTGCTCAAACTTCCAGTGCTACACAGACGACACCCAACTCATTTTCAGGCTGCCCTCGGCCACCTCCTCCACCTCTCTCATCACTGATTGCCTAACTGCCATCCAAGATTGGTGTGCCGCCAACAATCTTTGTCTTAATGCCAGCAAGACAGAGATCCTCCTCATTGGCACACCATCACCTTCATTTCCCCTCACTATCTGGCCGGCCTCCCTTGGCCCTCCTCCTATCCCCACCTGCGAGGCCAAGAACCTTGGTGTCACCTTTGATTCCACACTCTCCTTCTCTGCCCACATCGCTGATGTATCAAAGTCAAACCTCCTACGGCACCTCCTCAGAGGTATTCTTCCTTTCCTCTCATTCCCCCAGAAGCTCACTGTCTCCCAAGCTCTGGTTCTCTCTAAGCTGGACTATTGCAACAGCCTCTTTCTTAATCTACCTGCCTCTACTCTCCGCCCTTTACAATTTATCCAGAACAGGACTGCGAGACTTGTCCTTGGCCTCAAGCCCTGGGATCGTATCTCTCTAGCTCTGAAATCTCTCCATTGGCTCCCAGTGGATGCAAGGATTAAATTCAAAACTCTCTGCATTGTCCACAAGGCTTTCTGGGGCCTGGGTCCAACATACCTTCAGCTATCCCTCCGCAAATACCTCTCATCTCGTGCACTCTGCTCCTCTACCTCTAACTCCCTCGGGGTCAGTCGTTTCTCTAAGAAACGAGCTGGGGGTAGATCTCGGTCTTCGGCTGGGGCCTCCCTATGGAACAGCCTCCCTGCCACTCTAAAACTTGAGGAGAACTATCTCCGGTTCCGGAAGCACCTCAAAACCTTCCTCTTTGCTTCTGCCTTCTCCTCCCCTCTCCCCTGTTGATTCTACTCTTCCTCGGCACCATGCACCTGGCCACACCCTGTCCTCTGGGCCCAGGTACCTGCTCACCTTGCCACCCTCACGCACTGCCTCCGGGCCACCCCCTGCACTGGGGCCTGTATCTGTACCCATACAGCCCTTCCCTTTTCTTCCTGCACTTTCAGACGTACACGGCCTGCTGCCATAAACCCAGCACTTGCCACTTGCTGGCTGCACGCCCATTGTTTGTTGCCCTTTTATCTATTATTTTATTATTATTTTTGTTTTTTTCCTTCTCGCTCCGCACTCTCCTTTTGTTCCCCCTTCCATGCACTTCTCCCCCTTCTCCCTCTACCCTGCATTTGCACGTTCTCAATGTCACTGGGCCTAGTAAGATCGTTGTTTTTGTTTTCCCCCGTTCCCTTTCCCTGACTTGTCGCGCTCTGAAACACTTGTGTATGAGCGCGATAGAAATAAAATATCAATCAATCAATACTATTATTGACGCCCCTCCTCATATGCCATTTCTCCATAGCTGTACTCTAATGCAATAGTTTGGGCTTATAGGTGGCCACCTAATAACCAAAATTAACAAGTTCCCCAATACAATCTAATGAGTAACGTTCCGATATAGGGTGCCCAATTTAGGGTAATAATGTCAAGACATATGGAGATCAGCAACTTTCCTTGTATCAGACAACGTGCTGAGCAAGTCAGGAAGGACCAGGGCACGCGCACACACTGCTAGGAAGCTAAATCTTAGGCTCCCACTCTAGAATCAAATCGCCTATAAAATATGCATACATTTCATTTTGCATGCTGTTAAGGAGACAGTGAGTGCCCCACCAACATACAATCTTTCAACTGCATCAAATGGTGCAGCATTTTACATCATCACCAAGAGAGCTGCATCAGATCTTTAGTTGTACTCCATGTACTGTATTACAGTTGGCAACACTTTGCAATGATGTTCAGTAGGTCTCCCTACATGTAAAAAGGCAGTGGCAGAGCACACCACTGCACATTTATAATTGCATATGGAAGCAGCATATTCCCATTTGAGGCCAAAGGGGGAAATTGAACATGTTCCCACAGTCCACTAGTACTGTGCGCAGGGCAATTGGTTTCCTTATTGCTGGCTGAAGGCCTTAGAGAACCAGAACGAGGTTTCAAGGATCGAGGGACGGGACAGGGTGCTGGTTTGAGGAAAAGCTGGCCTACTGCCAAGGGAATGTAGAAGGGAGGAGAGCAGGGCTGCAAAGATATAAGGAAGGTGGACCTTACCCAATGATCTGATGGAACGCAGAGGCAGAAAGGGCTAGTGGGTGGGCAAAGGAATAACTAATTGTATGGCAGAATTACCAGACTCTGCGGTACTTTCAGAAACAAAGATGTGAACAATGATACGGTCCTTATTACGGCAGCACAGCAAAATTGGGCACAGTTCCATAATGCAGAGGTTGCTTTGAAGAGCAGAGACAAGAGGTTGAGGGAATCACTGAGCTATAGATTACATGAATTATGACTCGCCAACCGGTGAGTAGAAAAGATTAATTTGGTGGTGAATTAGCCTGGGATATTTGCATCACAGCCAGATGGGCAGCAAATCAGGACAAAGAATAACATAATAGAAGGATTGACCTGCATCTCTCTCGGTAGGCAAGAGTTCCAGAAGAGCACCAGATCACAGAGACAACTAAAGTCCCTGAAAATAATGGCAACACTGCTTCCAAAGTCTGCATGTGTGATCAACATGAAGAATTTTATAACTGGCAGATATAGAAGAACCAAAAGAACCAAGACAGTAAGGGAAGCATGTTTAAACCATAACACTTAAGAAAAGGAGGTCTGGAGTTTGTGGACAAATACAATCATTAAGGCGCAGATGGTTTCAGCAAAGCTAATTGACCAGCCAGAACTAGGAAGTGACAGAGTTTGGGAATCAGGCTAACACAAAAACAGGGACCGCAGATTTCTCGGCACCAGTTGTAGATGTGTGCATATCCAAGTAGACAGGGTGGCGAGTATGGCATTGCAAACTGGTGCACTACTAAGCAGGCCACGGAAGCAAAAGAAATACAAAAGCAGAGCAGAGCAGGCAAAAACTAATCCAAAATACAAGGTTAGGTAGCATCTTGCCAGTGGCAGTACAAGGAACCAAAAGTGCAAATAATGCAAAATAAGAATATTATGTCAACTTACAGCAAAATCAAAAATCACAATTATAGAAATATGTCAAAATAAAGTAACCGCAGGTAATCGGGCAAATGCGGCCAAGCGGGGATCACTCAAGCCTTTAATCAATATACTGGAGGAGGCCTCGGTCAGCGAGCACAAGCAGGAGGTCACTTCCTTGGACTAGGCCAGTTGAAAGGAGTGCAATAGCAGTAACACCACAGGAAGTGATGTCCACAAGGGAGTAGATGAAAGGCAAATGAAATATAAAAACAAATAAAACACATTTCAAAAGACAATTCCAAGCTCTGGCTGGGGCAACACAAGGTAAAGAAAGTGAAAACAATGGACAATGAAACAAACCTAAAAAGGTAAAAATAAACCTTGTGTGGTGATTGAACGAATTTAAACCAAACTTAAACGTTAAAGGTCGTATTCAAACAAAGTTTAAAGAAATGTTGTACACAAAAAAAATATATGAACTTCAAAAACAGTCCCAAAATATAACAATTCTCAACCATTGTAATACTTAATATATTTAACCTGCTGATGTTTTCAAATTTCGATTAGCCACTTTCACGTTCTGCTTCAATGCATTTGTATTTTTATACAATTGGTTCATATTTTAAAGTACATTTTACATAAACCCCAAGAAAAAACATGTTTAGAAAACAGTTTCTCATAGACACAATTTAATCATCCTTATATATACACTATCTGTTTTGTATAGAGCAGACAAAAAATACAATGAAATCATTCCACTTTGATCAGCAATTTGCAAGAATCTCTCAGTGTGATCCAAGAGATGCTGTATGCACAATGAGCTTTACGTTTTCCTGACTCCCGAGGGCGTAAAATTAGCTATCTTCCTACAAAAATATGTTTCATCCACAACTAGATTGTATCACTCTGTTTTACTCTATCCAATTTAATGCATCAAAGAAAAGCTACTGCTGACCTTATGATGTAGAAATAACCTCCTTCTAATAGTGAAATTCTCTTTTAATTTGTTTTTCTCCAAAAGAAGTCTGCTCTTTATTGCTCTATAATAAACAGAAATGGGCATTGGGTGGAAACTAATTAATCATGAACATTTATTGACATGTCAAAAACTCCCCCACATATTTCTTACCAGTCCAGTCTTTTGAATATGTGTGCTTGATAGTTTTTGTTTCCAAATGGATAAATCCAGGAAACCTCTCCCTTAACACTGATTGTAATGAAAGTTCGAATAACCTAAAGTTAGCAAAAATAATTATGAAAACCAGTGGCCATGTATCTCACACCTAAAGTACATTTTTGTATCCCTCCTTTCATCCCATCTCATTCTGTCTGTTACAGAGATATATATAAGTCACAAGATGGTGCGGCATTAACATCATTGTAGCAAATTAATAGGATCATTTGCATCTACACAACAAATTTGGTCAACTGTAATGCATGAGACAACTATTTTAAAGTATGCTAAACACTATCCTCTTTATCGTTCATGGCTTAAATTTCAGGTCAAAATTATTAAAATGACAGCTGGTATGTCATGTTAGTCCTATGTTCCATCAACTCTATGTATCTAATTGGTAGCCTATTTTCATATTCAATTACTTAAATAAATACTAAAATTAATGGCGAGAATTTATTTCATCATAAAATGTCATGATATTTTGGACCCTCATTTTACATCATCAAAATTGGATCGGTCTCGTCAAATTTAGGTAGGGGCCCTGAGACACAACTATCACTTAAAAAGTTACCCAGTGCTTGGTGTATCCATCTGGCCACAAGGGGGGAATATTCAGGTTGTAAGACTACCTTGCACTCCCAGCAGGCGTCAAACTTGACATTTTTTCAAAAGTAAATTATATAATGATGTGCTTTAATTCAGCACAATTATTTTCTTCACGATTGCTATGCTTTGGGGCGGCTGATGTAAACAGGAGTAACCAAAATATCACAGTTTTACGAAAAGCCAGCTTAGAAATTGGATTGCAACTATTCTAGTGTACCCATGACCATGCCTTTCGTCTCTCTGTCAGGGGACATAGTTTGTAACTGTGGCATTCTTCTGCCTGTGACAAATTCGGTACCCTGGGCAAAGGGGGCACTGAGCCTGAGGCATAGGTAGCATGCCCCTGCATGAAGATCACTGTGGCCAGAAGGCACATGGATGCATCAAAAAGAATCAGAATTCATCCGATTCCGAGATAGTGGTTTCCCTATTGTAATTTCTAACCAGTCATGCCAGCATTGCAAGATCCAAGATGATGTATAATCAGCCTGGGTCAGTCTGGGAAGTGCAGCAGGCCAGCAGCATAAATGAGGAACAGACTGTGTTGTTTGTTTTACAATTCTGCTTCTTAGATGCAGTTCTGAGGATCCTGCTTTTTTTCCTCACATCACCTGGTAATTCATTTCATGTTCTCCTTTTGGACCTGTGCCCCATACTGCAAATGCTGGCACAGTTTTCTACCTGAGACTCAAGGAGAGACGTTAAGGGGGTCATCCCTGGGACAACAAACACAATAATACACAAAAGACCTGGTCAAGAAAGCATTGTGTGGCTCAGTAACCTGAGCTTTTGATCAAATGGATTGGCTGATCGTTCTACTGTCTATGTGAACCCTTAAATACTGGGCACGCTTGTTGACAGACAGAATGCTACACACCAGAGAAATAATCATTAAAATATATACTTAACATACATTTTCTTAAAAAATAAAAAATGTACCTAATTAATCAACAACGTGACTTGCGAACCCCATTAAAGTGACTTGTGCGGTAACAGACACTAAAGTATTCAATCAAATAATTAAGAAAGCGTCACAAAGCGCTAACTGCTAACCAATTTCAAAGAGTTTGAATATGACACTTCGAATATATGTGTCACACTATCATAGTATGAATATTTTTTTATTCAGGTCATTACTATGTAGCACACATTACCACGTAGTGGTCTAGTGAGACAGCTGCTCAAAATGCGGCCGACCTATGCCCGACATGTTTCGACTTAATACAAATGAGGGAAATTCTTCAGGGATAATGTCATATGAGGATCGAGTTGGCTTTGCAAAAAAACTCTGGTTTACAGTCGACCTGCATTGACTTTAAGGTTCAATTACAGGGATAAAGTTTCCTAAACAACACTGTAATTTTGACCACTTCTTCATATGTTTGTTTGTTTTATTATTTGTAATGCGCAAACGTACCCGAGGGTATCAGGGCGCAACATTTTCAGGAATATGTGAGGCTTAGTTACAATAGTCATAGAATGTACAAAAAGGCAGGAAGGTACACCAAAATTAAATACAAGTCAACAAAGAGTTACATATATGAAATATACTTATAGACCAGTATGCGCACGTGGTTACAGTCTGTGCGGGTTGCTTAAGTATCTTAGACAGCCAACGTTTTGCGCCAAGAAACAACCTTAGATCGGAAATTCTGGTAGGGTAGGTCCGCTCTGAGATTTGGCGGCAATGAGTTCCACAGTTTGGCTGCTTTCACTGGGAAGCTATTGCCCCCTATGGTGGCTCGTTTGAAGTTGGGGACTGTAAGGCAGTCTTTGTAAGCAGTTCTGGTGGGTCTCAGGGAGGGTTGTCTGTGGAATCTATTTATAAGGTAAGTAGGGGCAGCGTTATTTAAGGATTTGTGGGTGAGTGATGCAGTTTTTAAGAGAATTTTGTCGTTGATGGATAGCCAGTTATTCTGTTTGCTAAGTCCTGAGATGTGCTCTCTTCTGGAGATGCCCAAGGCCGCTCTGAGGGCATTATTCTGGAGAGTTTGTAGTTTGCTAGTGGTAGCCTTTGATGATCCGAGATAAAGGGCATTGCAGTAGTCAAGGCGGGATAGAATAAGGGCTCTAGCGAGGGTAAGGCAGCTAGTGTCAGACAGAAATGGTTTAGCTGTGCGGATTAATTTACACGTATATGCCGTGGAGGAGGCCAAGGAGTTCACCTGTCTTCTGAAGGAGAGGTTAGAGTCCAGGTAAAAGCCCAGAGTTTTGACCTCTTGTCCAACCTTAATGTTGTTCCCATCGATCATGAAAGAGTTATAGATAGGGCCGAGTTTCTTTAGACTGGATGTGGTGCCTAGAATGAGGAGTTCAGTTTTATCATCATTCAGGCATAGTCCATGTAGGGCCATCCATGCCTGGATGATGTACACCCTATTTAGCAAGGCCAAATCCTTTCCATAATCTCCAGAAAGCGGAAGGAGGATCTGGGTGTCATCTGCATAGTTAGTGTAGGTAACACCGAGATGATCCAGATCGTCGAAAAGGGGCTTGGTAAATATGTTGTATAAAGTGGGGGAGACACGGGAACCTTGTGGGACACCACAAGTGATGGGTATGGGGTCTGTCGCCGCTGTAGGTGAGAAGACCCTCATGGTTCTACCATTAAGAAAAGAGGTAATCCAGGTGATAGCCTCGGCCGAGAAGTGAGCTGATGTGTGGAGGTGTGTGCATAGAACAGAGTGATCAACCAAATCGAAGGCTGCAGACAGATCGAGGAGGAGAAGTAGGGCAACTTGGCCGTTGTCTCTGAGCGCGTCGATCTGAGCCTTCAAGTCAATGAGGGCAGTTTCGGTTCCATGTTGAGGGCGGAACCCCGATTGTCTGGAACCCAGTAGACGGTGTTCTTCCAAGTGCTTCTGAATTTGTACATAAGCAACCTTGTCCAGGATTTTTAGTAGGAAGGGGACAGTCGTTATGGGTCTGTAGTTTGTAGGCGTGGCTGGGTCGAGTGTGGGTTTTTTTAATAGTGGAAGTACCCAGGATTGTTTCAGATTAGTGGGGATAGAGCCAGAGGTGAAGGAGGCATTAATCAGTTTTGTGATGAAGGGAGAGAGGTCACGGGCAGCATCTTTAATGAGCTGTGCTGGGCATAGGTCTCTCTGACAGTTGGACGGTTTCAGAGACAGGATGATTTTTTTCTACTTCGAGAATTGTGACTTTGGAAAAGTTAAAGCGAGGGAGATCTGTGAGTGTGGGCGTGTCTGGTGTTTTAGAGGGAAGAGTGCCGTTGAGGGACACTTTTTTGCAGGCTATTTTACTTTGGAGGGTTGCAATTTTGTTGGCTAGGGCACTTTGAATTTCTGAGCACCAGTTTTTATCTTTAGTGCAAGTGTCGAGAGGTACTGTAGGGGTTTCAACTTCTTTAAGGATGGAGAAGAGTTCCTTCATGTTTGATTTTGCTTGGGATATGCGAGAGTCAAAGGAGGTTTGTTTAGCCAGGTAGATTTCTTTTTTGTAAAGTGTGGCTAGTTTGGAGAGTTTGAGTTTATTTGCATCTGAGGGGGATTTTTTCCAAGTGGCCTCACAATTCCTTTTTTGCTGCCTTAAATTTTTAAGGAATGGGGTGTACCATTTGTTTAGATGCGTCTTTGGTTTGCTAGGTCTCATTTTGAGGGGGGCAATTAGGTCCAGCGAGGTGGCCATGGTCTTGTTATATTCTTCAACCAAGGTCTAAGGGTCTAGGTTGTCTGGGAGTAAGTTGAGTGCAGGGAGTAAGTACGGGATAAGTCTTTCAGCTGTCATATTCTTCTTATTTCTTGTGAGGGTGGGCGGGGCCCTGATAGTGGGTGGGGGTGGGGGTCTGTCAGTAGAGAGCAGGAACGAAACCAGGTGGTGGTCAGTCCAGGCTAGGGGTGATGTGTTAGTAATGTTCGCTAGGCAGCTGTGATCGGCCACCCAATCGAGTGTTCTACCTTTGTCATGTGTAGGTGCCATACTTCTTTGCGTGAAACCTAGTTCCGAAAGAGTATTGATTATGGTGCTGGCGGAATGGTCTTCAGGATCATTGTAGCCCAAGTTGAAGTCACCCAGGGTGAGGACTTGGGTGGAACTGGTGAGGTTGGTGGAGAGGATGGTACCGATATCTTCATCGAAGGTACCAATGGGGCCTGGCGGGCGGTAGATCAGGTGGATGTTGAGAGTTTGGGTGTTGGTCAGTGGGAGTTTGACTGAGAGTGTTTCACATGATGGGACGGTAGTGGGTGTTGCTAGTCTCATGATAAGACTACATTTATGGATAATGGCAACACCTCCTCCTCTGGAATTAGGACGATCTTGTCTCGGGATGGAATAATTATCTGGGACTGCCAACATGAGCATGGGGCCTGCTGCTGGGTGCAACCAGGTCTCAGTAATGGCAAGGATGTCAAGGTCTTCATTGAGGATTAGATCAGCAATTTCAGTGGCGTGAGCTACTAACGATCTGGCATTGATCAGAGCTCCCTTTATTTTAGGGCTGGTTGTGATTTTGGTGGAAGTAATGTGGCACTTGTCTTGTGTGGACTCAGGAATAACCTGAGTAGGGGAACTGAGTGAGGGTTTAAGGTTGGAATTTTGGGGCGAATTAAGTTTTTTAGTGGAGGACCTCGGTAGGGTTTTAGCATTCTGTAAGGTGGGCAGTGAGCGGGCTAAAGGCTCGTAAATTTTGGCTAGTCTGGCTCTAAGTCCTAGGTTCCTATTCATGGTAGAGCGAGGGAGACTGGCCCGTTGCAGTGGTTGTGGGTAGTTTATATCTAGGTATGAGGACTTGGTGTTGGACGTGGATGAGTCTCGCGCGTTAGGTGGCAGAGGAGCCATACTGGGCCGTAATGCGGTATTGATGAGGATCAAGGTGCAGGCAAGCAAGTGGGTGGTTGATATACACATGCTCGGTGATAGGGTGAAAGTGTTTGGTATTTAGGCGTTGATTTAGTTGACGCCGGTTAGACCGATTAGTGTTAATGTGATGCCTGGTTAGGATAGCACAGATAGGCTAAGTTTCATTGGGGTGACACCTAGATAAGACTGAGTGGGTTAGCTTTGAAGAATTGAGGTACTTCGCTTAGGATAGGAAAGTGTAGCTGCGATGCACTAGTAGTGTCCTTATTTGAGATAAGGCAGTGTAGCTAGAGGCAGTAGGTAACACCTAGATTAGCATTGGGCAGTGTGGCAGGGATGCGCTGGTGACACTTGGATTTGCGATAATACAGTAAGGCTAAAGGCCGTGAGTAACACCACAATTTGGAGTCAGGTAGAGTGTCTAGAATGCACTGGTAGCACCTGTATTAGGTAGAGCAATATGGCTGGAGGCAGGCAGTGAAGGACACCTAGATTTGACATTAGACAGGGTAGCTAGACTGCACTAATAAGAATACACTGGTAGCATCTAAATTAGATAAAGCAAAAATAGCTGAAGGCAACAGGTGATACCTAAATTTGACATTAGACAGAATAACTAGAATGCACTGACTAGAATGCACTGGTAACGCCTAAATCAGATAGAACAGTGTGGCTGTAGGCAATGAGTGACACCTAGATTTAACATTAGGCAGAGTAACTAACATGCGCTAACAAGAATACACTGGTAGCATCTAAATTAGATTAAGCAAAAATAGCTAGAGGCAGTGAGTGGCACCTAGACATCGAGCAAAATGACTGGCATGCATTAGTGACATCTAGATTTGAGATAGGGCAGTTAGTCTAAAAGCATTGGCCCTGGAGCATTCTATAAAATTGAGCATTGTGTCACATGCCCTCCATCAGAGACTGGCAGGCAGCATCAACATAAGTCATGGGATTTGATAGAGGGCAGGATAATAGCAGGCTTGTGTAGGCTAACTCTAGTCAGCAGTGATTATAGTTATATTAGCAGGCGGTGCGTTAATGCTCATGGAGAGTAAAATGCAGGCATAAATGTTTATGATTGGGAGGTACACAGATGATGGGAGGTACACAGATGATAAGGTGTCTACAGAGAAATCCAAGTGACACGGTACATAATTGCACAGATGTAAGAAATAGCAGATCGTGCGTGAGGCAACGAGTGTGCAGCATGGCCTGGTGAACATAAAAGATATATAATAGAGCAGTATAGGCAAGTGTTATTTGTAGTCAGTTAGAGGGTTGTCTATGCACATGTAGTAATGGAGATTCCCAGAGTGGTGCAGTGAGCAAATGCGTCATGCATGATGCTGTAGCTGGTATCAAGTTTGTGGGCTAGAAACAGCGTATCTGTAGCTGTTGTCACAGCGATCTTGAATCAGGCGCCGGCAGGATAGTGCAGGAGCATGGAGTGAAAAGAGTAACAAAAGGCTCGTAAGCAGTCAAAGAGGCGGAGTGAATAGTTTCACTGTGGTAGACACTGAGAATTAACGATGATGCTGGCGCATGGGTGCAAACAGTAGTGGAGGTAAATTTCAAATAGGCATTCCTTGCGAAAGGAGGTAGTATTACCTTGATAAGGGCGGGTGCAGGAGCCAGGGGGGCTGGCAGACGGCAACCACAGCAAAACAGGCTCAAAACAGGAGCTGGCCTTGCCTCCCGTGGGCCTTGGAGGGAGTGGGCCGGCTCTGCCTGCCGGCAGCCAATGAGGTTGGATATGGGCCTGGCAGCCAATCAGCTCGTCGCAGGGGCCCGGATTAGGTGGATGGTGCTGAATACAAACTGCGATCAGCCATCTTGGAAAGTTGGGTACCTCGTGTACCTTGATGGCGGCGATGGGCTCTAAAAAGCCTTTTGGGAAAATAAACGCTTTTATTTTCGTTTTGCTGCGTTCAGGAACAAAGCGTGCTCGTCGGATGAGAAATGGGGGCTTTGCATATCATTTTTGCATGGTCGAGCGGAGGACATCAGCGCTTACCATAATTTCAAGACAGCAGGGCTGGGCAGCAGGTGTGCTTCGTGGGTCCACTGCTCCTGCAGGGACATGACCTGGAGCTCCTGCTCGACAGGTGGGAGATAGGGACTGCTGGCAGGCTCAAAACAGGAGCTGGCCTTGCCTCCCGTGGGCCTTGGAGGGAGTGGTCAGTTCAGGTGGTCTAAGCGCCTATCAAATAGGCGATGGCTTGGACAGTAGTCTTGTGTCTGCAGATTCTAAATGGGTAAGGTTTAGAATGGTATCACTTCATTCTGTATCTGCTCCCCATAGGGCACTCAGGTAACTGTTTTGAATCCCAATTGGTTTAGAAAGCTGTAGCTTCAATCTGCAAGTCAACTCTCTCAAGGGCGCTCAGATAACTTTCTCGAATTCCTAATTAGTGCCAGGGTGATCAGCTGCTTGTGGCAAGCCTTCCGACTCTGTGTGAAACTACAGTCGGATGGTGGCGTGAAGGAACCCTTAATGATCCTGGTCCACGGATAACTAGGATCGCACTAATACTGGAACCAGCTTTCTACATGGCCCCTTCCTCGGGTCCAGTGGCTTGAGGTCTCTTCCTACTCATTCATGTGTGGTCTTAGGACTTTCTTCTTCTGAATGTCTTGGGTATGGGTCCTTGAAGTCTCCTTCTTACGTGGGATATATTGACCCACTCAACAGTATTTCACCACATCAGCAAGCTGCATGTGTGCAGAAACAGCAAAATGGCTGTGCTGGCTCCTGTGAGCGCTATGGCCTTAAAACTGCGTTTTTGCAGCAACAAAAAGATAGCTGCACCTTCTTGCCAAGCATACTTTGGGCAGGATGGAACAAGAGGACACACTGAAAGAGCATGCCAGTGTGTTCGGACATATACAAAAGAAATGGAGTGAAAAGGCAGCACGGCTTTGCCGAAAGCCCAGGATCTCCATTATAAAGGAAACATTTCACCTTTGAAATAATGCTGCTGACGCTATTTCCATCTGTTCGCCCTTAAATCACTGATTAATAAGGCACGGCCATGCCCAGTATCATTGTGCTTCAGCAATACCAGGCATGATTTCTGAATGACAGGCCCTGTCAAACCAACTTTGAGAAAAATCAACAAGGAGCTTCACTTTTACTTGCACGGGAAAACGCGTTCATTTCTTTACAAATATATCAAAGCTCAGTAGTTCAAAAGAGACTACAGCCATCTGAGCCATGTCAGTTTCAATGCATCTGTGCTTCAAATGAACTACTGCCTAGAACAAAATAACTATGGCTGCACGGCAGGGGTGTTGCTAGGTCTGGAAAAGACCCGGGGCTACTTTAATGTCAGGACTGGGGGCTAGCTAGCCTTTTGGTTGTAGCTCCTGAAATTCTATCCGGGGCTACAACCAAAAGACCAGGGGCTATAGCCCCTTTGGCCCCCCCCTTGCAACGCCTCTGCTGCACGGCAATATTGGGAAATCAGATGGCAAAAATCGAATTTGAAAGGAAATGCTAGCAGTTTTCCACACATGTGTAAAAATTGGCTTTTGCAAAACTAAAGGAGAAAAATGCCTGTTTAAAAAGTAAACTGTTGCAGGAAAGCCTGCCATTACCTAGCAATGTGAAGGGGTTTGTGGCTGGTGAAAATACATACATGGGCTATTTTATTCCACAGTTTTGTTTTAATTCAGGACCAAATATCAGAAAATAAAAGGTTTCAAACCGCCTTTGCTGGATTTGCAAGCTGTCGAAAACAGGTTATTCCGGTTGGCAGAGTTAAAGCCTCCCCCTAGGAAGAGAGCCACACCATAAACTTCCAGGACACGAAAGTGATAGCTAGCTTGAAAAACTTTGAATGGACCAAGACAAAGAAAGTTCACACGCTCGTCAGACATTCGTCTGTGCTCCAGGCTGGGACAATAGAAGTCCTGGGACACTAACCTGTGAAGTGGAGGGCGTCATAAAACCTTCAATCAAACTGGGAACCCCCCACCCCACACAGGGCTGAAGTGACAGTTGGTGGCAGCTGAAGAAAGAAAAAAAATGGTCCAGTGACAGACAAGGGACTGCCATTTGCTTCCAAAGACTGCTTTATAAATAAACTTTAACGACTTTTTATCTCTGCAGCAAGAATTTGTAAAAATGTAAAAATGTTATAGTTTAAATATGATTTTATGGGCTTTCATTGAAGACATTGTAGAATTCACTGACACTTTGGGGACAGAAATGGCAAAGTATTGCAGATTACAAGAAAAGCATCCATGTTGCAAATGCAAAGTTTTGTACATACATCCCTTATGATCATCCACACCCATGTGGTTATGGAATTTTAGGCCGAATATTTCACACAGGAAATTAGCAAAAAAGTATAAAAGTACAAAACAATGGCTCACAGATTGCAGGATCGGACGGCTGTGCTCTACATAAAATGTAACCGATTGTCATTTATTAAGGTGCCACAACTGTACAAATGTGTAAATTCGGGTATGACAGATTTTTAGCAAAAAGGTCTGGTGTAAGTCTTTTTACATCATAAAATGCAACCTCCTGAACTGAGTCACATCCCAGGGGAGGCAACCAACATTGATTGTCCAATCCAGTTGTTTAGAGGCGGGCTTCGCTAAGCCGGCCCAGCCATATAGTCTATGATGTCACCATGCTCGAGTCCCTGACAAGACTCTGGACACACACTCTTCCTGATTTTCCTGAGTTGCGTTCCAGTTCCATCCATCCAGATTCCAGATCCCAACTACAAGACCAAAGCATTGCTGATCCTACTCTAGGGCCCACTGCAAAACACAAGCATTGCCGACACTGCTCCAGCAAGGCCTTAATTCTGGAAACCCACTAATCTCCCATTAAAAAGGGGAAAGCTGTGGTATTCTTTTGGGAAGCATCCCGAACCAGCCTGGCTTGCTTCCCCCTGCCATCCTGCCATCCAGCTGACCTTTAGTATCCAGTGACCAGAATTGCCAGTCCAGAAGTGCCATCTTGTGACTAGAACTGCGCAGCTGTTTGCCAGGTGTGCTTCTGTGTAGTGACCAGAACCGTTGACGGTCCGAAAATCCCCAAACTAAAAAGTGGACTGTGAGTATAATCGCCACCCCATAGAAACCCATTGCATATCTGGTCTTTTTCCTTATCACACTCTCTATGCCATCCTATCTTTATCCTGGTAACTTGGAAAACTGTCAGAATCATCTGTGCGACCCTGCCCTTGATTTCTAATGCTAGCGCCATCTCTTTAGTAATTTTGTTTTGTGTAATCCTAAACCATTAGTCCTATTTCGAGTGATCGGACTGGTTTCCGCCAGGGTTGGGCGCTGAGGTGAGAGGGTTGAAGTCGTAAATCAACCCTGTAGCTTACTGTGTCCCTCTTTGGTGACCTAGCCTGAATACTCTAGTGTAAAGTAAAACTGCTCTTGTCACAACTGATTTCCTTTCCTAGTTCACAGCTTCATTTTACTCAAAGCGCACCTTTTTATATCTTGTATAAATCCTTCAATTTACCAGCTAGAGACTCATTTTCACTTCCACAATATCCCTAGCATATACCTCTATACCCCTCCAAATCAATGTATTTCACCCGTTTTTATTAAAAACCGTTTGGGTAATTTCAGGCAGGAATTACAAAATATTGTAAAGTTTCCAACGTTTCAATTTTGCTGCAATCTGTTTTAAACTTTCCACTCATTTTCGAACTGTATGCTGTTGGTAATCCATTCTTTGTGATTGTTAGTGTCTTTGCATTGTTGCTTTAGTGAGGAATTATATTTGCATCAAGGTTTTTAACACACATTCATTATTTATTTGTCCATTTCCGAGTGCCATTTCATGACATTAAAAGGGGTTTCAAATCAGTTTCTCTCTCTTATTTGGGGAGGGGAGGGCAGATTTGGATTCTGTTTCCGGTTTCTTATTCCCAATTACCTGCTGCTTCGGTTTATCCACTCATAATTGATTATTTGTGGGTTGAAAGAACATTGCAGGGGGAAATTCAAACTTTGGTGCTATCTTTCCTAAACAAAAAAGTGCTCATATTCCACTGTACTGCTTATATGTTCCACTAGAAGGTTAAACCCCATGCATTGCTCACATTTACACTGTAATTATCACCCCATTGGTGATTGCTGCCCCATATTAAAAAGTGTAGGATTTCTTTTGAATTTAAAATAAATAACTATTGTATTTTACCAACCAGCCTGGTTCATGGTCCATTGTGATCCGGGGTATTTGAAAAGGGGGTGTGATATGAGTGGTGTACCATCTCAAATTGAATCTATATAGTATAAAAATAAGCATTTCAGTCGTGCGCTGCATCCTAGGCCGAGACCAAGGTGTGTGTCACCTGATTGAAATCCTTAACACTACAGATCCGTCCTGGTGGCCGTTAAGCCATTTGAGATTTTCCCCTTCATGGTTATCCTTAGGATGTTTTCCGTCCCCTTCTTCTGGTCTCCCCTGTCCACTAGCTGTTCTAGTTGGCTGCATGCAGAGTGTCACCCAGCAGAGACTGGCATTTCTCTTTCCTACTAACTTCAGAATAGTGAAGGCAAAACCAGTTGATAATAGTAATACCAAGCAGGCAATGGTTAGTGTTTCAGTCTCTATCATTGGTGTCTGGGAAGGAACGTGGATTTTCAATTTGGTCGCCTTACCACTCGCATTGGAACCCTGGGCTTCATTTCTCCACTAAATCCCTTTCTTAGATGATTATGGGAACTTAGACTTCCGACCCCAGTATGCCAGGAGTCTAGGTTTGATCTCTTTTCATTTTTCAGTCAAAGGAGGAACATGGCCTTCAAATCCCAAAGTCAACATCTATCCTTTACTGTGCTTCCCCCCCTTTGGAGTATCTCCTCCCCTGCTAATACCGAGGCTCTGCATTCGGTCTCTGTCTCACCTTCCCCTCCTGATGTTTCGTCTCTGTGTTGCACCTTTCCCTCCCTGGCTGCTTGACATCTCAGATTTGTCCAGTGTCTGGGACAGTGTGTGCGCTCCTAGCTGTGTGACTCAGCTCTCTGCCGCCTCACTCTCAACCATTCTCTGCTAGTGGTCTAGCCCTCACTCTGGGTCGATCTCTGCATCTCGGTCTAGCAACAGCGCTCTATGATGATGTGATAATGATGTGTGTTTTTATATAGCGCTTTACTCCAAAGAGCTTTACAGAGAACATGTTTACATACAATATCACCCAACTGAAGTTGGTTGGTACTCATTTATCGACCTCGGAAGCATGAAAGACAGTTGGCCATGACGGGATTCGAACCTGCAACTTGCAGTTCACGCTCAGATTGTAGCAGCGAGTGCTCAACCGGCTGAGCTATCTTACGGCTTTTAAGCAGCAAATAGCTTCCTAGCACGCTCAGAAATCTGCCTCCAGCTACTGACTTCTGAATGGTTTGTGCTTTTTGTTTAGGACCACAGACATGGAAAAAAATAGTCTCGTCTTTCAAATAATGTTGACATGGCAGTGGGCACTTACCAACATTACACAAGACTAACAAGCAAAAATGGCACAAATCGTAAAAAAGTTCATGCTGGGCGAAGCTCCTCGAGGCACCTTGCTACAATCTCAATTTATATGAGGCAGGTCAGAACAGAGGACTATAGAATATAGGAAGATACGGGTGTGCCAAAGATGCTGCCAGATGTTATGGGGCCACGTCAGAATTGCCATTCATCCTTGGTGGCAAAGATTTTCAAGATTTCGCCGGCTCATTCTCACCCTGGAATCAGACCATGGAGACTTGGAATAGTCCCGGTCCGGAGGAGGGAGCACTGGTGCTGGAGAGAGCGATTCTGGCGGTTAACTGCTAGTGGCAGAACGGGGGCTACTGGATAAGCCTGCAGGCTGCTGCTGAGGTGAAGAACAGCTGTGAGGGCCATAGGGAGGAAACTCCAGGAAGAAACGCAGTTCGAACACGACCTGTGACGCGGGATGACTACCTGCAGGCATAAAAAGCTGGATTGAATGCACGATGAGCTCTTTAGCTATGAGCATACGTGGTGAATTATACCCTGAGGAGTAACAGTCCTTTGTAGCAGAAATGTGAGTTTAGTGGAGGCCCAATGCCTCCCCACATCCTCTAGCACCGGTATCGCATTCACACAATATCCCACAAAAGGAAGCCAAAGGGAACAAGTGCAGTCTTCTTTTTGCCAAAATCTGGAATACCAAAGTCCATGGAAGTGGACAAGGTGGGGTCAGACTCACATGTGGCCTACTGAGTGATGCTAACATCTGATGGAATGGGGGTTTTGCACACTAAAGTGGAGAGAGAGGGTAAGACTGGGGTGTGGTGAAGCTAGGCTACAAGTCATGGAAATAAGCGGAGACAGAGCTGAGCTACTACACAATGATGGGTATTAAACTGCACAATATAGTAAAAAATACCAGATCAGCCTCATCACGAGTTAGGCGGTAGCCCTTAAATGCGGTGGCAACGCTATTACCGCTGCATTTAAGGGTCCACCCAATCACGAGTCTGGCAGCATTTACTCACAGCTCTAAGCTGGGGTAAATGCGCCAACTTAACGCCCATTTTTGGGAGCAATTAGTGCACGCTAATTGCGCTGAAAATGGCCCATGGACCCAATGGGGAATACCCATTACCACCAAACCCTTGATCCCGTTGGCGGTAACGCTATTAGCCTAGGCAGTATCCCGGCGGTATTAACGCTGGGATACCGCCCAACTTGTGATGAGGCCCGATGTCCTTTCAATATTGTGCAGCATAGCGATTTTGCCACAATGAAAACAAACTTGAAATGCGCACAGATCAACTGTGAACATGGCTCCACCGACGCTCAACCATTTTAGCAAGGTCACTTGAGAGTGCAGTATTTTTCAGAGGGGTGCATTAGCGCTTACTGATAAAGAGAAAGTCAAAAGGAGTTTCTAAGTCGGGATAACAGGTTGGTACCTTTTTCAGTCTGGTGGCTGTGTTGCGAGGTTTAGACCATTATTGCAGTTACTGCATGACTCGTGTTCTTTCATAAAAATGTATTTGTAACAAAAAAGCCAAGGCCACAAAAAACACTGCACTTTTGACACTTAGGAGCATATTCAACGAGTCAGGGTATTGCATTCTGAATGGCCAGACAAATGTGTTTGTGTGTGTGCGTCTAATAATGGGGGTTAGGAGTGAAAGCAGTGTGCAACAATACATATACATTCAGTAGGAAGTGCACTGAGTTTATATTCGTGGTCGCTGCTTTGTGCAGTTGTGGCAGCATATGGGCACGTACAACCTGCACCCAGAATTACATTAATTTCCCAAGCATCTGGCATTGTTGAAAGGTTCATGTGGCAGCAGAAAGCCCTTGCTCTGCACAGACAGAAAAGGCTACTTTGAGAGACATCATTGGAAAGCATGACGCATCGCAGCAAAAGCCCCTTAGCTTTTCGAGGAGGCGGCAAGCTAGGGAGTGCGTCACAAATTATTTCTGATTGGAGGTGATCGGCCTAAGCTACAGTGACGCAAAATGGCAGCAGTAACCATCGCGTTTCAGGTCACAGTTGACACTTGCAAACGTGACAGTTCCCGCAGGACTCAAGAGGCTTCCAAAACTAGCAAAGAAGATTTTTGACAAGGTTAACTTCAAAGTAGCATCGGTTAACGTATGCAGGCTCAATTTTCTTGAAGCCAGAGTAATATGCATAGTGCTCCAAAATCAAATTATGTATAAATCACAAACAGGTAAACCCTGGAGCAAATCAAGAGATATACATTTCACATCTGCACCCGTTACCTCATAACAGACTTAAAGCCAGAAAACGAGTGAATATGGAGATTAGGGGAGTCTCTGTGACACAAAGCTGTGAATATCATTTACACATGGGCTTCACATCAAGATGTGCCTTACTGTCAGGCTTTGTGAATCAGATGCAAGGTAGCAGGTGCCTATCAGAGATGGGTAGCAGGTGCCCATCAGAGTTGGGCATCTCTGGATTTTCTAAGATACATATGTGTGTGACTCATGCCCGCTGTGTTTATTCGGGGCCCTTTCAACCGCTTATTATATCACATATGAATACAGAGAACAAGAACATCTGGTTTTAGCTCTGGATACCCTCCAATGCAGGACAATAGGAGGCGCAAGGAAAACGAATGAAGGATGAAAGGCCACAGCATGCCTAACATTTCCAATCTTCACTGCAGCTCTCAAAACCTCGGTCTTCTTTTTTATAAAAACATGTTTTTGTATTGTGCATTAGTTTACAAAACTAAGCACACATGTATTTATCAAAATATAAAATGAACGCACATAAAATAATTAATATTAGAACTCTCCATTAAAATCTTTATCATCTTAATATACAAAGTAAAAAAAGGCATGCAATTAATACTACATGATCATATAAACTCAAATTATTACAATCAACTTGTCACATTTCATCAGATTGTAAAACCCATAATTCATCAGGTGCTTTGGAAAACCTTTTCCTCGTTGGCGACAGACTTTCAGATATCTAGGGCGGCGGCATTTAAGATGACTGAATGAGCCCAAACCAATGTAGCCCAAAATTGATCCTCACTTACATTATCTAGTGAACTAACAAAGTTCCTGTATCACCTCCTATAATGGTTCCCTAGTGCTGTAAAAGAAGTTAACACATGCCGGCAAGCCTCCACTTCAAGACGGCACCATCTACATATTTCATCGTGAGATGGAGAGCTCTTGCAATGGTTAGTGAACTAGTCTGCACGATATTAAAGCCGAGTTGCATGGTAAAACGCCTCAGCTCTGGCCCAGACCATTTGATTAAATAGCTATGAGGAACTCCTGCCTTAAAGCTTTGGTACAAATATTCCCTATAGGTTTTGTGGTTATGAAGTTTATTGATATTAACAGGCAAGTCCCATTGCCGAGTTTTAACTTGAATATGATATGATATGGCATTTATAACGTGCCTATACACAAGTGTTTCAAGGAGTGAATCATTATTCGCAAATAATTATTTCATAGTCTAGATGGCTTTCAAACATGTCCAAATGAAGGCCCAATCCAGACAATTGTTTAATACAATTTTGAAGTTCCATAATTTAAGAATTACGCCATTCTACCCCCATCTCTTGGCCCAACACAGCTGGAACAGCGCATTGGATCTACAATCTGTTGTACGCAGATTAGAGTATAATAGAATCTTCCTAACAGACCACAGTCAATATAGGGATTGAAGGCCATTATCTAGCCTCAAGGCTTCCACTGGCACAGATTTAGGGAGCTTAATTGTTCTTAATAGTTTTGCATCTAGTTTATCCAGCCATTTGACATGTGCAGATGGTAAAACTTCAAGGGCGCATAGAATTGATGGAGTAATGCTTGCCTTGTAAATTTGAACAAAACCTTCAATATTGGACCCCCCCCTCAATGCTCGATGAAGTTTTTAATGGCCAACCATCTTTTCCAGATTTTGTCATGAGAGAAGGCCTCGTAATAAGACAATGAAGGTCTAGTCACAACTGGAAAGCCCAAGTACAAGAACTCTCGTACATTAACCAGTGTGTTTTCTCCCACCTGCCATTTAAATTTCTCCACAACTTTTTGAGACCCACCAAGGCGCATCGTTCTCGTCTTAAGTTAATTTATGACCATTTCGTTTTCCTTGGCATATTCGGAAAGCGCAAATAATGATCGCTGCAAGCTGATTTGAGACAGGTCAAAGAGGATGATGGAGTCAGCATATGACATGCTGATGACTTTAGTGCCATTTATTCTAGGTGGAAAATTACAAATGGTCTTGAGAGCTGGTTCGAGGTCAACTGTGTAGGCAATATATAAAATGGGTCCCAACACACACCCCTGCTTCAAGCCCCGGTTAACTGATGTAAATTCTGAAAGATGGCCCTCGGAACTGAGGCGTATGGCAATTGAAGTGTTTGTTTAAAGGGATTGAATATAATATAGCAATTGTGGTTCTATTCCCTATTTTTTAAAACCTCAGTCTACTTTTTACCTTGTATTCCGATGGTTCTAAGGAACTATTTTTATTGGAATGCAAATAAAAAGAATAGGACGGCTATATGAGCTATTACCACTTGGCGCGCGACAACCCAGGATATCAGCAATAAACGGGTGAAATTGGAAGGGCTAAACAAATTTTAGTAGTAAGTGTTATGTAGCCAACAGATTGTCTGAAGTTGTAGGCGCATCTGCAAATGGGACAAATTGTTCATAAAAAGAAGGCTTCTCAACAACAACATGCAGTAGGTGGTGAGGGAAGAGACTAACTGTTGTATTAATCATCATAGGGAATGGCTGAGTGCCATGGAAAATGGTATATCTCATTACTTCTTAAAACTCAACTATGCTCAAATGCAATTACTGTCGTTCACTTACTAATAGCCTTTCCATTCTACCAGACAGGGTTGGCTTGTATATCGCGCTTAGAAACACTTGTGTACATGCGCATTTTAAATGATTTATCATATCAGGATTGCTGCGTATTAACTTTTTAACTTCACATTTTGTACTTCTGCACACATCTCTATTGTCCTGGAAAAACTTGCACAAACGTTCCTGCCCCAATCGGATTGTTCTTCCACCTTTCAGGCTATGTTCATTTCAACATTGGACAGCTGAATAGTGTTCTTCACAGTGTGACAAAGCGAGTCGAACTACTGTCTTCTTTATGGATTATTTTTCTCCCCTGCAGAGAAATTTTTTTAAAAATAAAGGGTGCCTTTCTCAAACAGTACTGGAGTGCTGACACTCGGTCCAAGGAACTGTGCTGCTTGGCAGTCTAGGCCAAGCATTTGGTGACTGAAAGCCATCACATTCACGGGATTGGACTATGAATCAGGTGTGTGAACTGCTGTAGAGCTTGAATGTAGAGCACTTACTTCACCAAGGCCCAGAGGAAAAAAAAATGGTGGTCAACGGGCCATTTTCTTCGACAGGGAGTACCACATCCAGTTGTCTAGCTCATAAAAATCAAGTTGTAGGGCATCCATTTGAAAGCTCGAGATGCCCAGCCGGATGGATAAGAGGTGTATCAGCCACTTTTATTCCCTTGAAATTGGCAAATACTCCCCAAAATTTTTAATGGGGAGTAAAAATACTCCTGACAAAAAATAGGAAAAAGACATGTAGAATCTTGCGCCCCTGCTTTCACCCTCAAAGCTCAAACATTGGACCAGTAGTGCACAAAGTACCACAGGAAGAAACTACTATTTTAACTGCCTGGTTGGAAGAAGTAAACATGTTTCTTTTAATGAGCATGAATAAATGGGTACAAAGAAATAAATATTACAAAAACATTCAAGTTTTTGAGTTACAACATTTTTACCCGCTTATAAAATACTATCATTGGGAATTGCAATTACATTTTTGCTCCCTAAAAAATAATTTTACTCCCAACTTTAAAAAACAAGCAGTAAAATATTCCCACTTCCAAATCGTATCTGGATTACTGGGGATGCCTGTGGGTACCGACCAGTGTGGGAGGAGTTGTCAGACCCACGATTAGCCAACTAATTAGAAATAGAGACGGGAATAGGAGACCCAACAAAACGCTACAGAAAAAGAAAAGAGGTTTTAAACATGGAGAGACTGCCTCAGGAGAAGGAGTCAGCAAGAGGCCTGAAGCAAAGAAGCAAACACATAAAAGTCATCTGAGAAAGCCACTGTGTCATTTAATATTCACTGCAGCAAACAGCAGCGCTTAATGTGAGTCCAAGAGAGACAACCCTGGTGCCTCAAGACCACTGATGGTGTACGAAGCCTCAATCTGAGAAGACTCGGAGTATCCAGAAGACTTGGTGGAAATGGCAAGTATCCAAAGAGGAGAGCGAAGAGCGTTTAGTATGCGAGATAAAATGGCACCAGAAGACAGCCGCTGAGGCCTTTTGAGAGGCACTGGACCAAATAACAATTGATGATCCCTGCAGTAGTACTCGGAGAGAGGTGCTTGGACCCATATATTAGCTGACCTAGAAAACGCATATGGTGAGCGTACAGCAGAGAGGAACACAAATCCTTTAGACAAGGAATGGTCCAACACCAAAAAGAAAAGGGCGTAGAAGAAAAGTATGGAGAAGAGGCATTCAAATGTTGGTGTAGTGATTTGAAGGCCCCAAAAGTGGTTCTGTTAGTTTGTTCCTTATACAATTCCACACTGCTCCACCAATGTGCACCAAATTTTGCATAATTACCCGTTAGGTCTCTCTGGATACTACAGGCCACATTGCATTTGGACACCCCACCCCTTTCCCTGTATTTCAGCCCCTTCACACATGCCCCTGATGCTTGAGCAAAACATTAATGTGGTCATAGAATGACCGGACAGAGCTCATTTTAAGAATCTCGACGCAGGGAATAAAACTCGAAGTTCCCTCGCAAACGACGTTTCAAGGCCCTAAGATGCACCATTTCTGAGAAATTGGATCCTCAACACACTGCACCGGGGCAGGGTGAGGCAACAGGTGGGGAGATTGCACAGAAGGTCCTGGTATGCTGCAGCACGCCAACTCCACATCTCCTCTGTGCTATGTTAGCCAGTCACATGCGACCATTCTCAGTGCAGTTTACTCCAGAGTGCAAAGCACATCAAGCGATAAGCAATTCTCAACAGCGACCTAGAGGATCATTGATTTTCAACAATTGACCATTGTGTCATCATGTCAGTCTACAGATTTCATGCAGAGTACGGGTACTTTTTGCTAATTGGGGCTATAAAGTTGAGAAAGAAACTTTACCTCTCCTCTATATACAAGACAACAGTAAAAAAAGCTTCCGGAACAGATGAACTCAACCAAACGGGGAGATGAGAAAGAAGTTTCTTCAGAGATATATGATCCTATGTGCTGGAAATTGTTGAATAAAACCTGCAAGAACATGGTCTGATGGGTAGGAACGTTGAGTGGGACAGTAGGCTAGCAGATCATAAAGGAGAAAAACAACTTGACAATCCGAACACATGACCTTTTAGACTATATACAATAACGCATTTTCCAACTCTGTGAGAATAAAAAAAAACACTGAAGAGAAAGAGCAAACAGTTAATGGAGAAAATTGTGTTTTTGAACATAGAAGGAACAAACAGACAAAATCACTTGAAAACGTGCTTCACTTAATACATTTATGCAAGAGAAAATCTTTGTATATACATTTTTTTCTGAGAAGCGACACTTTCCCTCACACTTCTCTGATCAAAAGGTGCCTTTATCACAGTGGCCTGGTGGCAGGTGCAAATCAGTTTAATAATTTCACTTACATTTTTTTTCATTTGCATTTGTTTCTGCTACTTTCCTGGATTTGTAATCGTGTTACCTGACCTTCAAGGTATTTGCTGTGGAGTAACATTCCAAACTAATTGAAAAATGTTTGCTTTCAGGGGAATCTAAAAGGCACTCTCAGTTAAAAATCCATCTATGCATAGCTACGTTGTAAGAGCGGTAACCGGTAAGTATTTTTGGGGTGACCAGGTGTAAGGGTGCTGTGGCTTAAGTGAGAGAAGGTGTGTCAAATCCGTTGACAGCTGCAGACTATGGCACTCTAGGCTACCCCTGCCTCGTCTAACAAAACATATTTAGATTTCTTCCATGTACGTGCGCTGGCATTAGCAGTATAACTAATTGCATAACAAAACTGATCAAAGTGGATATGCTGACATTACGATATTTATTCCATGGTCACTACTAAATATGCGGACACGTTCGCACACATCTGTCTTTTTCGAGGCACAATATATAGTTCCGATATAGTCCAATATTCACATGTTTCCTGGCAAGATAGCCCAGATAGGTGTCTGATTTTGGTATCAGGTCTATTGCAGATAAACTGGCGTTTTATTATAGGCGCGATTTCCCTCATGGAAAAATCATGGCACCTCTTGTCCGAATCAACCAACTTCACAATGTGCCACTCATGGAATCAACCAACACACCAACACACACACAACCAACACACCAACACACACACACACACCACACACACCCACCCCCCCAGGAATCCACACACACAATACGCTACATATTCATATTCAACATTACACAATAGGCCAGAGTAGAGAAAGGGGTGCATAACACTGTGCAAGTCAAGGGGGATTTCAGTTGGGTAAGAGTGCGGGAGGCCGGGGAAGGGTGAGGGGGGGGGAGGGTCATGTGAAACACAGTAAGCAATTCTGGAGGCACATTTTATGCCAGTCACAAGTCTTTCTATTAAGGAGTTATTCTCTATGTAAGGAGACATGGGGACTGAAAAGAAGTAGCTGCTGTCTTTGAGGCGTTACGAAGGGATTCCATAAGTTCTTTCTCCAGACATGTGATTAGGATATAATGAACGTGTGCCTTTTTAGTAAATTGAACCCACTTGGAAGACAAAAATAATTCATGTTACAAGAGCCCTGTTCCAAAACGAGGTAATCAATGCTCCCATCTTGGCTTTGAGGGTGGGGGCTGTAACCTTGAATCAGAAGGTGCTATTGATCCCTTGACCAGGGATGTCACTTGTAGACAGGTGCCTAGCCAGACAAAGTGCTCAAACTCCACTAACGAGAGACTGCATGCTTTCCAGCCCCTCCCCCCCAATCAAAAACTGAGATCTCTGGGAACCCAAGAGAGTTCCTTCTCCCTGCACCTTTAAGCTTTGATGCACCACAGAACAGTTGCGTTTGATGTTTCAACATGGAACACAAGCAAGTGTGAACATATCCCGGTATGTTCACTAGATGTGGGTGAAGCGTCTCAATTCTGCTGGGGGGTTTCTCTTGCCAAATCATGGAACCCCTCCTGGATCCACAAAACCTGCAATATATTGACTGTGCACTCGGGAGGCAAATCAAGTCACCAGCCAACTGTACATATGGTTAATGCTAGCAAATCGGCTTTGAATAACCATATGAATGTGTATCTGCGTGCTTCCTGTGGAATTATAAAGTTGCCAATACCTTTTCTTTAAGAAACTGAAAAGTAAATTGCCCGGGAAGAGTTTGGCCCCGCACTTCGAGTAAATGTGGGAGGCTTTAAGGATGTTTCCCAGAATGGCCAGTCAAAGGAGGGGGCTTACTGTGTGTATTAGAAGGGAGCATGTAACATCTCCTTTGGGGTTGATAGGCAGCTCCTACGAGTTTCTTTGGGCGAGAGACCTAGTGACAATGCTCACAACTGTAAATGAGTCTGTGTGGCAAAGTTCCACAATGTAATGGGTTAACAGGAATGGCTTGTAGTAGACATAAGAGTGGGTGAAGTGTGGATGCCAAGAACTAGCTTTTAGTGCAGAAGTACAATTTCTTCTTGGGGGTATGTAGGGCGCAGGGGATGTGGCGATATTGGATTCGATAGTGCAATACATGTGCCGATGGTAGAGTGGGGCTCTAGTCTGAAACCTTGTGTTCATTTCTTTTATCAGGCATACACTGATTGTTTGCAGGGCTTGAACGTACAGGATTGTTGTTGCTACCTGCTTTGCTGTGAATGGTCACTGAACAGCAGCATCCGAGCACAAGGGGGGGGGGGGGGTAAATCCATGGTGGGATATAAAATCTCATTACCGAAATAGCATGCCACTTGCCTATGTAAAATATAATGGGTATCAACTGAGAAGGTACCCTTTTTTGCCAAATGTATTGGAATCTTCACCCAAAAATAAAGTATGTGTTCTAGCAGTAGCTCAGCTCTGTATTGTTTAGCTTAAAGGCATATCCCTAATAAAAAGGACCGTAATACACAAGGAAATGCAAAAACAATACCAGGATTGGTTTGTCGCCAACAGGCCAGGGAACCCCAGAAGAGCAGAATGATCAACGGGTCACTTCCTCATTTTCTGTGAGGACTTTGCAAGGGTACCTTTGAAGACTATCCTGTCCTCGTTTCTCTTGTTTTCCCACCACAAGGGGCATGTTAGTGACTGCCAAAAGGTTCAGCCCGAACCGGTGCCAAGGATTGAGAGTGGGTTAGAGAAATGCAAATGAATGCATTGGTATGTAAATGGCGTCCCTGTGCAACAAATTAGCTCATGCAGGAGCAAAGAAGAAGACGACCATGCAATTGCCTACCTTCCCGACGATTTCAAGAGCTGCCTGTAAATGGCAGTCTTTCAGCTTGCTGCCTTCTGCAAAGTATTGCAAAAAGGAAGAACCCCTCTGTATGGTACAAAGACCTTTACAGACATGTTGTGACCACGTGATGTGCCAACTTCTGGCTCAGGATATTAAAGTTGTAGAATCGCCCACGTGAGTGGGAATTAAAATGAAGTACTGAATCAAATACTACAAACGCAAGAGTGTGTACTGTACTGCCCTGGGTAGTAGCGTCTCTATGGTTTATCAAAACCTCTTTCTTGTAAAACGTTTCTCAATACCTTATGAATTTGCTCAGTAATTTAGGATCATTGATTTTTCCCTTTTGTCGGCAAGTGGAGATGGGGTAAAACCCATTCCACAACCCCATTCTTTCCTCCTCCTGCCTTTCCCCAGTGTAACTGTTTGTTACCATAAAACCAATCTAAAGTTCTAGGTTGGGAAAGGAAACATGAAAATTCAAAGATCTGGGGTCATTCTTATAATCCCAAAATGCGGTCTAATTTTATGCATAGAAGACTAGAGCCCGCAATGGAGATATTTATAATAGGTTTGTACAAGACTGACCATACTGGTATGATAACTTATTAGAAAATAGTTTATTATACGCAGGGTGTAAAAATTCCAAGTTGCAAGCTACTAGCCAGTCATAAAAAAAAGTCACTTGCCACCTCAATTCTATACATACACATATTGCACCCCTTCTTACACACCAAGAGTCAAATATCACTAGCCAGTGGTTAGTGTCGAGTGCAAATTGTGCACCGTGTTATAGGTTTGTTCTAGATTGTGATAATGTGTTTTGCACAGGAAGACACAACAAAAAATATATACTGGCGACCATTAGAATTTAGCATTTCAAAAAATTAAAGCGAGCCAGTTTAGAGTATTAGAATTAAATCATGTCCTTTTTACTGCAGCCTTTTCAAAAATACAATGTATCCCACGTTTGGGGCGGCTCTATGAAACGCAAAGCTGACTAAGCAGCAGTCACCCACACGGAAAGGCCGAGAAAAAGAACACAGTCAGCTGGCAACAGCTAGTGTTCCAATATTGTTTTGGGTCCACCTGGCAAGGGAGAACTCCCTAGAAAGAAGTTTTCAGAAGACGTGTACACGTGATACCACCTCTTTGTTACTTTTAGTAAAGGTAAGATCTGTTCGTGGAATCCGTGCTTTACCCAAGTACTTCTTTTCAGTCTGCAGGAGAGGAAGGCACAGGCAAACTCCAGTCGTTTGAGATCGATTATGGAGATCCGCCTTTTGGAACCATGCATCTTGTCATCAATTATGCAAGCGTTCAAGAGAGCTTGCAGTATAAATGCTATATCGGAGGTGGATAGTACATCCACTGTAATGGAAAGGTATGTATTACAACTATTTGAGGAAATGTTATTACGGCCCAGATGTAACCTGTGCCCCACTTGCCTATATTCCTACTAAGCCATTGTTGTAAGGAACTTTGTTGTTTCCAAAGTTAGGACTGCACTCAAATAATCACAATAAATAAATACATAATATGTGCTTGATAAGAAATAGTTACTTAACAAATTAACCACTGTAAGGAATTGCAGCTATGATACATTCCAAGTGTACACATTAAATAACCGTTACTGTAAATTGTTCAAATCACAGAATTCTCACATTCATCTGAGGATATTTGCATTGGACACAATTATAAAGCAATTATCTGGATGCTTAGGTCAGCGCATACCGTTTCTCAGGTGTTTTGCAACTCGTACTAAGAAACAAGCAAACAGTTGTGTCTTTGCTGAAGAGAACTGCGTGGGTCACAAGGCCTCTTCCCCAGTCCAAAGCAGAGAGATTAGCGAGATGGACTGCGTGACAACGATCGGCCAGTCGGCAATAGTAGGCAGGTTGGCAATGGTGGAGTATGGAAGATCTGCCAAGAATTACTATGCAGAGTCCAGCAACCTGCTCCTTGGTGACGAGCCCTGCCATATATAGCCCAGCTGTGTTAAAGTTGTGTTACATTTGGTGTTTTTGCAATCCAAAGCAACCTTTTTTGACTCCGAAAAATATATTCAGTGCCTTCCAATATTGAAAGCGCCCTGCCATCCTAAAGTCCTGGTCAGATCATGGTTTATGGGAGATGTATGGAGCAGGCCAGAGAGCATGCCCACTGCTGCCTGCTAGACACTAAAATCCTGAATTCCATATGCTTGCTACTAAAATGGCTAATGTGACTCAAACTAGTTAATCCAAACAACCAGAATCTTTTTCAGCCTATGATAAACCAACCCTCTTCTCTACACATCTATAGCCTTCATTTTAGTTTGCATAAAAAGTGGACGCATCAACATTTCAGCATGTGTATTTAGGCCATCCATAACTGTTCTTTGTTCATCTTCCATGTGGTATAATATTTTTTTTTCCTATTTGACATTACCAAATTCTGATAACACATGGCCTTCTTACAATAACCACTTGCAAGAACAATCTTGCAATTGCTATAGTGCTCAAAAGTTTGGATTGTCGAATCAGAATACCACAATTTACATTCTGTGTACACAGATTCTTATATTAATTAGTTTAGTTCTTTTTCGTAAGTGGGTGCCCGCCTGATTGTATTAGTGACCTAGCTTGCACGCCTAGTGCTCACCTCAGAGATGTCACTGCAACCTACATTCAACATGTGTGAATTCTGGCAGGGCCGAGTTCCTCCATCATCCTTTCAAGGTCTGTAAAGTAATGTGATGAATCCGGGTGGAGTTATCACTGAACACCCCGAAGTAACCTCCTCTCATGTGGACAGGGATGGCAGCCGCTACCTGATCCTGAACCTGGGTGTGGCAATATGAGGGAGGATCAAATGGGAGGAGACCGCTTCCAGAGAGATGTCATGACTTCATCGGGTGAGACATGGTACCCCCCATTTCCCCTTGAGAACAACGATCCCATGTCCGAGTCCCTCATGGCTTACTGCCATGCTTCCACTGCTTTTCCCATGAAGAACAGGCAAGCCCCTTGTTAATTCTGTGAACCAACCAGGTCAATCTGATAAGTGGAATTGAAAAAGTTGATTCCATCAGTCTATCAGAGATGTCTTGCCATCAAAACCTTTTGGAAATGCTCATCCAAGTTTCATAAAGTCAATCATTTACAATGGACTTCTGTTCCCAGAATTCATGACATACTGAGACAAAGAAGGAGGGAATCGAGCAATGTGGAACAAGAGAGACTGCAAATCTAGTGAGTGTTCTAGTGTTTCCCAGCCCACACCTGTGCCCGGAAAATGTAAGCAGCCCAAACAGAGAACGAAGGGCAACTGCTGTGGTGACTGGCAAGAGAGTTACACCTCTTAGCTCGGAGAATATATTCGAGATACCAGAACCGCTGTGGTGGAGTGAAGTGGCTTGCTGCAGAACGAACAAGAAACAGAGACGCTCCGGGAATGCCAGGAGCAGGTGAACAACTCCTGGCCGTTTGCAGACGCAAGACGCAGGGGAAGAGAAGTTTGCTTACCGAAGACAAAAGGACAGCAGGTGTGTCATGGGAAAGCCGCAGAGCTAAGGAAAGAAGAACGTGCAAGATAAGCGAGCAGGAATCCTTCCCCGACCAACTTCGAGAGAAGGAACGAACGCCTACAGAAGCTGGCGAGTAAACTAATGCCTACAGAAGCCAGCAAGTTCTCCTGAGAGCAATGGGGACACCGGGGCGTATCAGTGAACACGCTGAGGGTGTATATCTGAAAGTTACCTACCTGAAAGAAAGAAAAAAGATGGCCATACTAAAAAGGGAATTTAAGTAGCAGATAATCCCTTTGCAAATGTGTAAATGTACACATTGCCAATACGAAGAAAGGAGGAGGAAGAAGATCATATATCAAGAAGATACATTATTGAATACTATATACAGGCAAGTTTGGGAGTGGGTGAGAAACCCAAATGAGCAGAAGTCCTGGCAGGAAAGTATACCAGGCAGTCACACGTGCTTGGAGTGAATCAGAAGTCCTGGCAGGAGAGTACATCAGGTAATTTCAGGTATATAAAATCCTTGTAGGGGAATATGCCAGGCAATTAAGAAGGATTGTGACAAACAGGTTCTATGTGCAGGTGTTGCATTTAGCCGAGAAAGGCTCAAAGAATTACTCATGAAAGAAAGTATAAAGACAAACAGTATTGCATGCAGATGTCGCATTTTGCCAAAAAAGGTTCAAATAATTTTTCTTGAAAGAAACTGTGAAGCCTAACGTGCGTTTGACAAAGAGAGGCCCAAAGAACTATTCTTGAAAACAAACCAAAATTGTGAAGTTAAAAAGTGCAAGTATTGTACTTGGCCAAGAGAGGCCCCAAATAACTATGGTGTAGGATGATCGCAAGGAGTAAAGAGGAATCTGAATCATAGGTGTGCAATTTAATGTTGTGTTTTGTTTCTGTGATAGCCTTTTTTTTTTGTTTTCTATATTTTTAATGTGTGTAAAATTTGAAAATGTTTGATATTTTATATGCTGTAAAGTTGATATTTTTCCTCTATAATAATAATTAAAAAAAATAAAAAAAAAGTGAAGAGGAATCCACGGGAAGGGTGCTACCCTCTGGAACAAAGAAGGTTATCCTTGAAGAAAATGAATCTTTTATCCTTCCTTTCGAACACTTTTTGCAAACCAATCAAGGTTAAAGACAAATCGCCTTTTCCACCTTACAGTTAAGTTTGTAGTGAGAAGGTCAGAATAGAACGTTGGGCACAGGACAGTTTCGTGCTTGACATCCTGACATGTAGAGAGCCTTCATTTTTGTTTAGGTAGTGGAATCCTTAGAGCAGGGTGAGAGAGGCCTTTTCCCAACCCCTTTCATTTTCAGAAAAGGTCTTGAAGCATAAACCTGGCAAACTTGCGTACGACTCATTTCTGACTCCTCACCATAAGTACCATTAAATTGGTTACAACAACCTTTACGCAGACCACGCAACACCTCACCTTTAATGCTTGCTAATGTAACTTTCATGTGGCTATAACGAGGCGGCGCTACGGAGCTTGAGCGGAGGAGCTGATCAAAATAATGGCTACAGTTGCCGTGTAGTGAAGACGGACGGCTGGTGCCTACGCGGCTCCCAGCCGCTCGAGAAGGACATTGTTGCAGGCACGGATTGCAGGCGGCAGCGTCGGCTGCTTGTGTAATGCCGGCCGTGAGCGGCTGATGGATAAGTGAAACGGAGCCCCAGCTGACTGCAGAACGTAATAAATGAACACGAAGTACCCACGAGGGTGAGGCAAACAGGTGCTGGAGGCGAGCTGGGAACAAACACAAGATGGTGGCAAACCACACGTAACAAATAATAATGAACATCCTTGGTGTGCAGTGGAGCACATAACTCTAACCTACATGCAACCCTATTGTAATGTTAGTTGGGTGCTGAGTCTCTATGGGAAGCTGTGACACTTTAGCACCTGGAGTGCGCTGGACGCCTGCTCTTCGTTGTAAGGAGGCTTAGGAACTAAATCAACAAAGGGCAGAGAGGGCACCCAGAACCTGCACGAGGAGACGGGTAGTGAACCCAAGCACTTCCAGGTTAAATGGATATTCGGGTGTACTACCATTTCAGTAGCAAGAGCAGTCTATGGGCTGGCGCCTCCTGGATATTTGATAGTAATAAGACAGGTGGCAGGCATTGAAGCACACAGGCAACATTGAATATATCTACTGGCGGCGCAGAAGGAGGAGTACCCAGCGATCCAAGGAAATAAGCAAAGGGGGGCCGACTGCAGTAACCAGAGGAGATACGTGAGAGGACGCGACCCACTTGAGGGTTTTGGAGGAGTAGCCAAGCCGGTATGATACAGGGGGCACTGCAAAGGAAATAAGCAGTGGCGTGAAGAACATGAGGAGCCCGAGAGATGGGTGGTCATGCTGGTGGTACAGAATAGTCTCCAAGAAGCAGTAGGATATTAGAAACGTGGGAGGACGCAACCCACCCGAAGACACTGCTTCACAAACACAAACTTATACAGGGGCTCCTCAAGGACAACTGCCCTGGAGTGATACACTGGTATTACACCACGACAGAGAGGCAGGATTGATACACCACAGAACAAGTAACCTTAGATACATAACAGAAATTGCAAGATGGCGGGGCGAGGAACTGCTAGTAAGAGCAAAAGCAAACATTCCACGATGGAAGCATTTGCCAAGACGCAGCAGTCTCCTGCGGTGACAACGCACAGCGGCGCGACAGCACCGGGCGGAGAGCACCTTAGCGGCTGAAAACCACCAGATACTGGTGGCTATAACAGAGCAGAGAGACTCGTGGGGGATAGCGATGGCAGACCTGCGAACTTCCCTGGAGACTAAAATAGACGCAGTATTCATAGAAGTCACCCTGCTGCGACAAGATGTTAGAACTCTGGCAGAGAGAACGAACAGCCTGGAAAGTGTGGTGAAAATCAACACAGACACTAGCAGCAGCAATACAAAGGAGGTTCATATATTGAAGCAACAGGTGGCCAACCTGGAGAACCATGCAGACGAAGCAGAAGGGAGGGCAAGAAGGAACAATATCCGCGTGGTCGGACTGGCGGAGGGGGAGGAAGGCCAAGATCCTACATACTATTTGGAAAACTTGATCTTGCAAGAAGTTGGAGCTGACAAACTCTCGCAGGGATTCACAGTGGAGCGAGCACATAGAGCCCTTATGAGGAAACCGAAGCCTGGGGCCACTCCTCGAGCGATAATCGCCAAAATACTGAACTATCCTCGCATGGCAATACTGCCCCCCCAGAGAGCAAGGATTCCGACATGGCGCCTACGAGCGGAGGCACTGAGAGACCCCTTTTTTAGGGAGGATATGTTATAAACTATTTTGAGACTAATACTGGTAGTGTGGACTCGGCAGGAATGCTGTGGGAAGCCTTTAAGGTTGTAATGGGAGGGGAAGCCATACCAAAATCCAAAGGTCTGCAGGGAGGGATTCTAGCTGACCTACAGGAGACGGAAGAGAAACTAGAAAAGGCATTTAGATGTGGAAGTGGCACTAAGGAGGAAATGGAACTGATACTCAGGCTACAGCAGAAATGTGCGGAGTACTGGGATAGATTGTGTAACCTCAACTTTAAAAACTATGTAGAAAGACAGCATGCGGGTGGGGATAAACCAGGAAGGCTCTTGGCGTGGCTATATAAAAGCGAAACCCCTAAATCCACCATTAGAACAATAACGAGGGAGGACGGCAGTGTAGCCGACACCCAAGAGGAAGTCAACCAGGAGTTTGCGGACTATTATAGGTTATTATACGGAGACGATGGTAAGAGTAGTCGCACGACGATCATTGAAACACTGGAAGATATAGGATTGCCAAAGATAAGTGTGGAAGAGAGAGAGGAGCTAAACGCACCGATTACCTTGGAGGAGCTAGGGGAGGTGGCGAGACAGTTGCCCACTAGCAAGACCCCTGGGGCGGATGGATTCCCAAGTGAATTTTATAAAGTATATATGGAAGAGGTGCTCCCCCCTCTGTTAGAAATGCTAAATGAAGCGTTTGAGTTGGGAAGATTGCCAGAGTCACTTAGAGAAGCGATTATAATACCACTTCCCAAACCTAACAAGCCTGGGCATAGCTGCGGCTCCGATAGACCATTGTCGATGTTAAATCAAGACAGCTAGATATTGACGGCTTTTTTGGCAAACAGGCTGAAGAGGGTTATTAGCAAACTGATACACCCCGATCAGACGGGTTATGTCCCAAACAGGAATATATCTAATAATCACAGACGACTCCAAAGAGTTATTGAGTTTGGGTGCGAAAATGAAGATGAAATGGCAATTGTGTCCTTGGACGCAATAAAGGCCTTCGATTCGGTCAAGTGGCCATGGCTGCTGGCAGCCCTGAAGTGCTATGGGCTGGGGCCTGGATATATACGGTGGGCGAAGATGCTATATAGTGAGCCATTGGCTGGAGTCAAAACGGGAACAGTGATATCGGAAAGATGGCAGTTTTGCAGGGGAACTAGACAAGGATGCCCGTGGTCTCCAATGCTTTATATACTGGCCCTAGAACCCCTAGCAATATACTTGAGACAACAATATGTTATTATAGGCATTGAGGTAAGAGGAGAACGACATCTGATCACCATATACGCAGATGATATGCTGCTTGTACTTGCGGCACCCGGAAGAAAATCTCCAATATATTTTGGAAGTGGAGAGATACGCGGGGTTGTCTGGTATAGCGGTGAATCCTCAGAAGTCTAGCATGTTCCCATTGGGTGGATACAAAAGGATCTTATTGGAGCAGTTAACGGTGCTAAGGGTACCATGGGCGGTTCATACATTTAGGTCTTTAGGGATAGATATATACCACACAGCGGAAGAGGAGCATAGGAGCAACATGGAGGTGGCTATTACAAAATTGAAAACAGCATGCGATTCTGGGTGAAATTACCCTTAGAAATGATGGGACAAGGGGCAATGCTGAAGATGGTGGTCCTGCCTAGGCTCCTGCATTATTTTGGGAATATACCATACCTAATACCCAAGAAGTTCTTCACTAAACTGAACAGTATGTGCAGGGATTTCCTGTGGCATGGCACGAGCAACAGAGTGGCGCTATGGAAGCTACAGAATTTTTATGAGAAAGGGGGGATAAAACTGCCTAACTATGAGGTTTATTATGTAGCGAGCCAACTACAGTATGTTGCCAAATGGTTGTCTGATGAAGGGACCTCTGAATCCAGGTTATTTGGGCAAGATTGTGCCCCACTTTACTTGAAAGAGATGATGTGGCTCTCCAGGGCGGAAATGAAAGGGCGTCCCAAGATGATGATACTAGGGTGGAAGATGTGGCGAAGGGCATGCCAGATGATGGAGAACCCGTCTCCATGCTCTCCGCAGGTACCACTAGTTGCATTAACAGAAGGAGAGGACAACTAAGGATGATGATCAGGAACCACTGGGAACCGGTTGGGTTGGCGACAATGGGAGATATCTGGCGAGAGGGATCTATAATAGGCTGAGGGGCTGAGGGAAGAAACTGGGTTTCACACGAGCCAGTATATTATGTATTATATAATGGTGCAGAAAATTAAGAGTGTGGCCCGGAGTTATATTGGAGGAAGAACCAGATGCTGCTATAGATATAATATATGACATAGCAGAGGGAGGACATGAGATATCTAGAATCTACCAGATGATGATGTCGAAGGTAGGGAAGGAGGTCACACAGTTGAGACTAGATTGGGAAGAAGAAGTGGGAGCCCCGATGGAAGACGGGCTGTTAGAACGAGTCCAGGGGTACCCCAAGAAGGTATCAAGGAATGCGAGGTTAAAACAGATACAACTGTATATTACGCATAGGCCGTATATGACGCCCCACCGGATATCGAGGTTTGAAAATGTAGGACGGCAAGCATGACCTAAATGTGATGAGGAGAAAACGGGCATGGTGCATATGTTCTGGTCATGCCCGGTTATTGAACGCTTCTGGAGCGAAGTGGCGCAGAAACTAGCGGAGAAGGGGGTCAAGATTGTAGTGGATACAGTGTGGGCCTGTTTGCTGGGGGGGTTCCCAAGATCGCAGAAACTCAAGCATGTAGATAGATTGAGGGATCTGGCATATGTGCTTGCAAAGAGAAGAATTGCTATGGGGTGAAAGACATGCCATAGACCGCGAGTGAAGGGGTGGTGGAAGGATTTGCAGAAATGGGCGGAGGCAGAAACCATGGTATGGCAAGAAGTGGGCAGAGCCGGGGGGAGGAGGAGACAGACCCGGATGGTCTGGAAATTGCTGATAGCGGAATTGTTTGGGTCCACATGAGACCCAGCGGAACCCATGGAAGGGGAGACCCTACCACAAGATGCAAGAACAGGATGTGAAAAGTAATAGGCTCAGAACGGGGGGTGGGATAAGGGAAGCAGTGCTTGGAAGCAAGTAATGTACAATGGAACTGTTGATGTATGCACTGCCTGTTTGGTTTGTATTGTTTGTTTGAAATCAAAATTGTTTAAAAAAAAAAAACAACACAACCTTTACTACAGTGCTAAGAAGTGGACAGAATCCAGCAGCAGTACTATATTAAATGTTCTAAGTGTTTGGTACACAAACATACACATACTAGCTCCGCAACAGTCGCCTTGTGCATCTGCAATTGTAAAGCATTTACGATTATCAACAAAATGAAAGCTCAAATCTTAAAATGGCTCAACATATCCTATACATTTAATGACTATGGGGAAAGAAAGTTTGTAAAAGGAGGATGGGTTTTTGTGGTGAACAGTCAGAACCGTCTCCCAACCTTTTATGTGGGGGAAGCTAATCACTAGGGACTGGGTTGTTCCTACCGCTACCAGATGGGCCTCTCAGAGAATGGGTGAAGCATCCCTCGGGCTTGCTCACAGCCATCTGCCGAACAACCTTCTGCCCGCCAAGGCTACCCTTAGATTCTATGCCCTAGAATCCCCTCGGCCCAAAGACCGACAAAGGAGAAGTAATCCCGTTTTGTGGCAAGGCGTTTGCCCAGATCCTGAACTGGAGGCAGTGGCCAATAGCCAAGAAAGCTCTTAAGGGCAATATCAAAGAGATAATTGGGCCCAGTTCTAACAGGGACTCAAACGACCAGAACGCCCAAGACCAACTATAACCAGCTCAGAGGTGGAGCCCCAGAACAGAAGAACAGGACAGAAGAGGCTACAACCATGGAAGAAGCAAATCCCTCTTACTGTTGAAAGGTAAAAACCCAGAGAAATGCAAAGGTTTGGTGTGTCCTTTCACAGTCCGCTAACTGGCGGGCCGCAGACCAGAAAACAGAGAGGAGATCGCATACCTGTCACAAGCAAACTAATGAACTCAAAGATGGTGCCAAACACTGTTCACACCTTTCAAGTCCTGCAGTCCCACTTAACCCAACTACTAATCCATCAGATGATTAACCAATGCAAAACCTGGGCAAATCTGTTACGGTCACCTGGTCTCTGCGGGGACGTTGGGGCACGGTTGGAGCCCTCCCTGGACTTGGCTCCTCTGGATCGGTTCTCTCACCCAGCTGCGGTAATGCGGTCTGCTCTGGTTGCTGGTACTGCACCAGAGAGAATATGAGAGGCAATGAGAATGGTGTGGTTGGATCGCGATTTCCCTTGGACCCTTCGTTCCAGAATGAGATGAGCAAGCGTTTATCCATACAGGCTCACCTGATTTCTTGTGAGGATGAGCTCTCCGTCCTGCTTCTCATCAGGAGGGGCATCTGCGGTGGACCTGGTTGCTTCACTGGTCCGTGGGTGTGGCGGCCCAGGCCAGCTGCGACTGTACCACTTTGAAGGTAAGTGTTCTTAACAAGGATTATTGTCCATATCCTTGTGCAATGTCTTTTCACCATGATTATTGTCCGTGATTCTTGCAATGTCTTTTCTCTCCCCAATAGGTGTGAAGATGACCACGCAAAGTCGCGGTGTTGAGAGCCAGCCCAAATGGAGCCAAAGAGGATAGCGAGGCTCTCAATTTAGAAGGTAAGTTGGCTTTCAGGGTGGAACGCAAGGCTCAGGTGTTGAGCGGCTAAGCGCAAGTTATTTATGCAGTGTCTAACCTTGTATGTTCTTTTCTCTTGCAGGGATGGCCTGGCGATGTCAAATGGGAAGCGGTTATCCGAAGACCTGTCAGCGATCGCTGGATGGTTGACTCCATGAAGATGGACGAGAAGAAGAACTCTGCGTAGCTAGACGTCCAGAACAGGGGAGGATGCGCTCCGTCTCAGATGGCAATGGGAATCAGGTAAGATGCGATGCGCTGCAGGAGATGGGATTGCAGAAGACAGGTAAGATACACACTCAGCGATGACGTTGCTGGAGCCAGGTAAACTGCACGCCGAGCGGTGGTATTGCTGGAAGCAGCTAAGGTGCGCGCTGAAGAAGATGCACTGGAATCAGGAGAGATGCAAGTCGAGATGATGAGCTGGAAAACAGGTAAGGACACTGCAGGCAGCGGTAAGCGTTACGCTGCTGAAAGCAGACTAACGCGAAGCGCCTGTCTGCAGGTGGGGCTGGCTTAAATAGCCCGGTCCCGGCCCCTCCCTTGGCCCCGCCTTGTGGCTCCACCTTGCCACTCCGAGACTCCTGCACGTGCTCCCCAATGTTCTCCAATGGCCACGCCCAGCCTGGATGCACGTGCACACTTTTTCATGAGCCTGGTGCCAGAGGCGCCAGGACTGGGCCCATTTGGACCCTTTAGATGGCAAAGATAGTGGCCCTTGTCTTTGGCCAAGACAAAATCAGAAGGTATTGAAGGCAATTCAAAATGTACACACAGCAAAGGGATTCAGAGAGGCTAGGAGGGTGAGCAATTGAGCAATTCAAGTGCCTGGGAAGAACCTCCCCATCCCCAGGTGTAGAAAGGTAGTTGGAAAATGTCAGTACAGAGGAGAATTCTGGTGCAGGCAGATGTGCAGTGCAGGCCTTCTTTGACACAAAGGGAAACCAATGAGGAAATACCTCCTATAAAAAGAAGGAACACTTGAAGCTGAGAGATAGTGCTGCCTGGAAGGCGACACTAGAGACCATTGACACTTGGAGAAACGCTCTTGGAGTGGATGGTACCTGGGGACATTGAGGAGGTGGGTGTGTCTAGAGGTACACTAGAAGAACTCTTGGACCTAGGGAAGCTGGTTAGCCAGGACTGAATGCTCACCAACAGTAACACCTTGGTATCGAAGTCAACACTGTGGCAGGTTGGTGACTAAAGAGCACCTGCCTGATATGTACCCTAAACGAGGGAGTAGGGAGAAATATGCATTAAAGCGTTAGGCAGGCTGAGAAAGCCAAGGTAAATCCAAAGATTATATGCTGTGAATCCCAACCAAGCCAAAGTCCAAGGGATACCTGTTGTGGACCCCAACAAATCCAACATCTGGGAAGCCCATGTTGTGAACCCAAAGCAAACTGTGTCCAGAAGGGACATATTGCGAATCTTGATAAATCCATGGTCTAGGAGCTACCTATTGGGAATCCCATTATAGCCAAGGTCTAGGAGGGACAGAGGTGAATCAGAGAGTTAAAGTCTGGGAATGGCCAGGTGTGAAGCCTGACAAATGGGAGGTCTGGAAGGGGCCTTTGGTGAAATCTGAGAAAGGGAGAGCACAAAAAGGAAGCCATTTATGAGAATCAAAAAACGAGCACATCTGAGAGAAGCTCATTGTGAAGCAGACAAGGTGAGAAAGGGGAATAATCTCTTAATCAAAAGCAGATCTCCTTGAGTTCACAGGTGTAAGCCGAGAGGACAGCACAACAGTCCAGACTAAGTAGTTCCTGAAGGTGCTTCCCCGGGAACCGTTGGATTTTGTGTTTGTTGATTTAGTATGGGGACTGACTTATGTATAGGTTGTGAGAACTCTTGAGTTGGCCACCATTGGAACATTTATGCTATTAACTTCGGTTAAACAGGAGGCTAAAAGACTCACAGAATGACTTTTCTGCTGACCGTGCCTTTTGAACATTACTTTGTAGAATAGGATGCCCCAGGAGGAGCAAGGACTTTAAGAGAGTTTGAACCTCATGATTTTACGAAAGCAAGGTGTAAACTGCATGGAAACCCTACTTTAGTCCATTCTTGACACGATTTTCCTTAGAGGATCCTATACACATTCACCCAACCAAGTCCTTCTTTGTACTATTGATAAAACACAATTTTCTGACGATCATTCCAATGGAGCCTAATGGGTCTTTGCCTGGGCCTCACCACAATCGTTATAATGCTTCTTGTTAGGATAAGGAAATAGATTTGAGCGGATCTGTAGTGACCAACATGTTTTGGTACATACAAGATTTATATATTATATTAGGTAGACAAGAGCAGATGGGAATGTCCTATGAAAGGAATCTTGCGATAACAAGAACAGTGAGCTTTTAAGCACCTTTAGGTTCAAGTCAGATGTTATCACATCCTTCCACTGCCTCTGATCACATAGTTGCCATTCCGATCCCACCGTCTAAGACACCCTTGTACTGTAAGATCTAAGTGGAAGGCCAACTGTAGAAATCAAGTGTGCGCAAGATTTTGGTGTAGGGCCCCATCCAAAATTAAGGTCTTTGTAATGTATGCAATTATGATGCATGCTCTTAGAATCTCAACTACTTGATATTCAGCCACTTCAATGTACCTCACCTCTATACCCACTGCTGAGGAAAAACTCATAAAAGAACCGAAATGCACAATGGTGGACAAGAGCGCCATTTATTATAGAATAGAACATTGCAAGTATAGATGCAGTGAAAATACTAGCAATATTACCATGATCATTCAGAATACTTATGAATAGATTTGTTCTTTATTTCAGGTGAAATATTCATGAGCTCACGCTGCACAAGGAAGGCACTCACTTTAGCACATCCCTTACGCGACACACTCTCGCAACTCCCATGGCAGGCCTCCGGGACACATTTGATCAATTCTGTTGCATCTACCGAAATTTGTCTTGAGGAAAAATACTACAATTTATGAATGTATGCATGCCAAATTCAGTGCGACTTCTTAACCGACATTGGCATGCCTTTTGGCGTTGGTTTTGATCTGAATCGCAGCTTACTTAATAAATCTATATTTAAATAAGAAAATCTGCTCATCTACTACAGGAAAATAATTAGTTTGCCTAACATACACAAATGCCTAGCTGATCCTGAGGGCTAGAAGACCGCTTTCTACCCTCTGCAGTAACATAAGAGTACAATACTATGCAAGGAAGCAAATATAGCAATGTTATAATGACATTTAAAACTCTTCTGGCTAACAAAAAGTAGCTAGGCACATTATTGACTCCAGTGAACAAAAACTATCTTTTACATCAGCAGGCAAAGTGCATGGGGTCGGTTGGGAGTGGAGTTCCACCACTTTTATTTTTTACACTACTTTTTGCAAACATTTTCTCCGTTCTGGAACCGTTCTTTGTGAAGTTGAAGCACATTTCTCAACTTCACCACCCAATAGCAGTAACAGATAAACTGAAAGCTGTTTCAACTCAATTGGCTGGCAACCAGAATGACTGCCTGCCACCCTTAAAAAGTGTGTTGCACGTTGCTCCCCTCCTGCCTACCCTGTTCCCCACCGGGGTCACAGTTCCACTACTTTTTTGGTACACTTCTACCACTGCTTAACATCAGACTTCATTTTTCACCTACGCCTCAGTCAAATAGTTAATTTAAGAGGATTCGTTTAGCAAGAATATACTAACTTAACAGATGGGCTGCCTATATAATAGGAAATAGGAGCACTTTAAATATAGGTTCTACTGCATCGGATATGCCGAGCTTCCATAAAAGAGCATGCTCCTAGCTAGTCAATTCCTACTAGACGAGGATGCAAGTAATGGAGGAGGAGAATAAGTCGGACCCGAATTCATATACTCAATCAAGGGAAGAGCTGAAGAACAGGCCTTTCGTAGAAAGATATATTTTTGACAATTGCCTGAGCGGGGTGGGGATGCAGAGATTTTGAAATTGCAGTATTTAAGCAGATTGCCATAATAACACAGTTTTTAGAAAACAATATATTAGGCCAATGCATCAATTACAGTAATCCGATTAGGAGTGGATACATTAAGCCTCCCATTGTTTGTTTGTTTATTTATATAGCGCTCCAGACCCAGGAGTAAAAGGGCGCTTAAGGACAGGTTACAAAAGTACAATATATATATAGAATTTACAGTTATACATTTTGTAGAGGTAATATACAATATATACAGTCAGAAGTAGTTAGAGTATACAAATTAATTATTTGAGTGGTATGTGCAGTATGTCGAGTAGTCGTGGTTTTTAGTCAGATTTGGGATTGGTTTTGGACTGTACACCTATTGAGATATCCAACATTAATTGGTGTACTTTACTTTGCTTATTCAGAGATACAATAGGCCTAGTAGTGCTTAAGCACCAGAATGAATTTATGGATAGCTACCAAGGAGCCCCAACAACAACAAAGGCAAAGAGCCATTTGAAAAATGTTAAGTCTCAATGTCAGAGGCAGAAACTGTCCAATAAAGGGGGACTTAAAACCTTAACCCCCTGCCTCATCACCTGCTAACATTGCTAGGTGACAAGAAATATGTAGGAGAGGATAAAACATTACAATCTAGAAAGATTGCTTTATAGATTGGTTTGTCTTTCGGAAAGGATAATTGAGAGGATGCGGTACAGATGACATTTTGAATTAATGGCTACAAGCGCAGACAAAGAATGAAAATTGGTTGACATCAAGGCATTACAAATGGGTGATTTAGGCCAATATTCTCCATGAAGGCCCCTAAATGTACATCGAGACATGTTTTCAAGGAACATCCCAAGCTGTAAAACCAGGAACCTATTAAAAATACTGAAGAAAGGGGGTGGCGCTGCTAAGCAACGATTTGAATGGCCGATGACGCCTGCGTGTAGTGCTGAGGGGCAAACACTGGCGGAACTATGAACCACAGACCCTCTTTTTGACTGCTATACAGTCTGGTTCTGCTGCGGTGAACATACTATTGGGCGATATCTCCGCTAACATTACCTCGTTGTGCTCCAAATAAGAGAAAGAAAGGGATTGGATTACGGAGGCAGAGACCAGGATTAGCAGCACAGAGGATAAAGTTGTACAACACGACCGGCACATCGCATCAATGAAGGACCTGGCAGCGATCCGGAGTGAATGCAACGACATACAATTGTGCCCTCTGCGAAATAATGTCTGCATAGTACGGGTGCCGGAGGCTCCGGTGAAAGGGGCAATGGAACCATTTGTAGAGGAACTTCTGCAGCAACTACTGGAGGCACCAAAATTCTTGGCACCGTTTTTGGTGAAGTGTGGCCACCGCACACTAGCGCCAATCATAAACCCGGGGGCACCTCCACACACGACTATTGCCAAACTGCTAAATTACAGAGACAGAGACCTCATGTTGGAGTTGGGCAGAGAGCGTGGCACACTGCATTACGAAGCAGCTAAAACTCATATCCACCCCAACTTCACCACTAATGTCCAGGTACAGTGCAGACCATACGATCATGTAAATCGATTGTGAGACTCTGACCGATTACATATGACCTCATATTTACTGTCAAACTTTGTATACAGCATGCAGGACGAGTGCATTTCTTTGATAGCCTGCCAACGCCATAACATACATCAAATCCTCAAATGCACTTCTGCCACAGGGGCCTCTGGCGGATCCCGGCCCAAGGCAGTGCTCTGATCCTGGCCCCTCCGATGCAGATGAATGAACATAGGTATCACCTGCACTCAAACTCATTTGGCAGAGTCTGGTCCCATGACGAAACAGGCTCGGGTTTGTAATATGCCGGGGTAACCAGCTGCATTTTGGAATCAGTTGTTGCTCGAATTTCTTCCCAAGAGATCTCAGTTGTTTTGGGAATCGTCATCAAGTTGGGGGTGATGATGGGGTGGGGCAAGGGTGGGCAGAGAGAACTTTTGGGGTTTAGAAAAGTTATAAAAGTTCAGGCAAACAATGAAATATGTTATATGGGCAGTCTGTATATGTGGAAAGGTCCCTATGGCTGGGTGATGCAAGATGACTGGAAGGGATGAGCGGTGCCCACAGGGGGTGGTGACCTCTATCACTTGGAATGTTCGGGGCATAAATAATCCAGCTATGGCTATGCGGCTGCCAACATATCTGGAGGGTCATGCCACTAAGGTTCTCATCCTTCAGGAAACTCATGCTTTGGGACGGTTGCACGAGTCCTTTGCCCCCAGATGGGGCTGACCGATATTTTTATACGTCTTACTCCATGCAAGCCCGAGGTTGGAGGACACTGATACACGCTTCGGTGTCATTCAAAGTGGGCAGTAGCCATGCAGATCTTCAGGGAAGATATGTGGTGGTAATTGGAACTTTGGACGGGGATGACATACTTTTGGTAAACTCCCATGGCCCCAATGTTGACGACCCCAATTTTTACTAGTCCCTTGCAGATATACTAGTTGGCTACATTGATGTACCTGGAATTTGGGGGGAAGGGGTGACATGAATATGATCCTTGATCCTACTATGGAACGCTACTCCAATACCTGCTGACCTCTCATCCTGGCGGGTTAAGCAATGTCGCAGATTATGCTGCAATTACACCTATCGGATGTCTGGCACGGGTTCCACCCCACAGTGAGACAATATACATACTATTCCACAGTCCACGATTCCATGTCCAGGATCGATTACTGGCTTCTGTCCACAGACCAGATGGGCAGGGTGCGTGGGTGCTGTCTCCTTCCACACACTTCTTCTGATCATTCTCCTATGGTGTTATCCCTGGTCTTCACTCAAACACGTAGGCCCTGTCCCCTCCATCATATGCCAGCCACGATTCTGAGGGATTCGGTTGTCATGGAAACGCTCTAAACTAAAATTGAAGAGTTCTTTAACAAAAACGGGGGATCGGTGACACTGTACTCCACTGTATGGGAAACCTTTTATGTAGTTAAGAGGGGAGAACTGCTTTCATGGACAGCCGGGACCCTTACGACACTACAGCGGGAATTGCGCAAGCTCGAGGGGCTGATTAGATACCTCGAGAACGAGTATGGGAGGAAGAAAGACAGAGCCCTTCTACGGCTGATTAAGGGCATCCTACTGCAATTTCAGTACTTTGCAGACAGGGCGGTGCTATACATCGCTAGGCCTGTGCTTGCCCGTCGTTATGGCAAGGCAGATAGACCAGGCCAGGCTGTGACTAGAGCAGTCAAAATGGACTTATCCATGCAGGTTATCACAGGCATTACTGTGTCCTCTGGTACTACCCAGACACCAGATGATGATGATGATATTAACGTAGCGTTCCAGGCGTACTATGAGTGCCTTTATTCCTGTAGAGACACTAGTACAGACGGGGAACTGGCTCAGTAATTGGAAGGCATTGCTCTCCTGGCACTGCCGGACGTGTCCCTGCTCGCGGTGGACGCTCCAGTTACTGCAGATGAAATAACGAGTGCTATTGCAGCTTTGGCGTCTGGCAAAGCCCTGGGGTCCAATAGGCTATGGGTTGAAACCGTATAAGGAGTATGATGCTATTCTTGCTCCACACTTGGCACAGGTATGGGAGGAGTCTCTCAAGGCTATTGTTCTCTCGCAATCCATGGGCGAGGCAATTATAACAGTTCCGGTGAAACCTGGGAAGGTGCTGAATGAGGTCACTACATGCCGGCCACTTTACTTGATCAATACAGATGCAAAGATCTTAGCAAAGGTCTTGGCATCTAGACTCCTCCTCTACATGTCAGATCTCGTACATACTGATTAGTTGGGATTCATCCCGACCAGATCTACTGCTTTGAATCTCCGTAGGCTTTTTGGCATCATTTCCCAGATAGATCAGCGGGCCAGGGCAGTCGTGGCATCTCTGGATGCCAAGAAAGCCTTTCACTCAGTGTCCTGGGAATACTTGTTGAGGGTTTTGCATTGGTTTGGGTTCAGGGCGGCTTTACAGGGATATGTCCAACTTCTCCATTCCCAATCCGGTGGCTAGGGTGAGGACCAACACTAAACTATCCCCCATCATACCCTTGTACAGGGGAACGCGCCAGGGTTGTCCCTCATCTTCCCTGTTTGCACTGACAATAGAACCAATCGCTGTGATCATGAGGGGTAAACATGGGCACATAGGGATTCGTATGTCAGGACCCCCACAGGTTATATCCTTATAAGGAGACAACACATTGTTATACGTACGCAATCCTGAGGTCAACCTTGGCCCTATGATGGACGAGGTACAGATATTCACAAAACACTCTGGGTATAGCGTCAACAAGTCCAGGTCCGAGCAGTTCGCCCTCACAGATGCCACTTCTCCGATGGTGGATCTCCTGTGGTTCTGCTGGGTAGGCGCAAGCTTCAAATACCTGGGCATACGGGTCTCGCGACTACAGCCAAGCTGTACACGGATAACTATGCGTGTCAGTTGGAGACAAAGCTTAAAATATGGGCTCAATTGCCACTCTCCCTATATGACCGATTGCCTCTGTTGAAAATGATAGTTTTCCCAAAGTTACTATATTTTTCTGCAATGTCGCCTTTTGGCCGGGCAGGGTCTTCTTCTCGTCTATACGTTACATGATGATGGGAGAAGCTCATTGAACCATATGATCGAGGGGGACTGGCCGCCCCCGATATTGAATTATATCACTTGCTCTCACAGGCCCAATACGTGGGTTATGTCATACACAACAAACCAGTCCCGCCACCATGCACCTTTTCAGATACACCAGCACACACGGTTACTGTCCCCGGGTTGCAGCCCACCTCCCGAGACATCTCCTTACCTAGGGTGCGAGGGAGTCGCCATCGTCAACGAGGGCGGGCAGTGCGGAAAGTCCGACCCGGTCTGTTGCCTCGTTTCCATTGGCAACTCCCATGGAGACTGCGTTCGGGTTGGAACACCCGATTGCGGTTACTTCCTGGTTCCGCGGTGCTCTCCCGATCACGTGCCCAGAGTTCCGCTCACGTGATCGGGAGCCGGCGCACATAAAACCGGGAAGTTCGAGTTTACTCACCGCTTCACAGCTGTTTCACGACTCTGTTCGGCAATTGCAGCATTCACGTTACCTTGATACTTTGGATTTGGACCTTGGCTTATGAATCACGGACTGGCTTGCTTACTCCTCGGATCTTGTCGCTCGGATATTGGTACATTGGACACTCGGCTTTGATTAACGGATTGTTTTCGGATTGCCCTTTCTTGACTCTACGATTTTCGGCCACTGGCGCTACGTGGTTAACTCAAGTGCCCATTAAGTTACCGTCAGGCTACAGGTACAACCGGCAACTACCATCTGGGACACGGCTGACACGGCTGTCCGGATCTACGGCGCTCCCTCGCACCAGATCCCCGACACCCCAGTATCATCCCTGTTGGGTTTAGGTAAGAGATTCTTACACACTTCTTCATATCACAGTACTGTGTTTGCCTGTGCTAACCTTACCTTCCATTTAACAGCCTCCGGGGTCCTGGGCGTCATCAGATCCGGCGAACCAACAAACCACCTGTGGCCTCAAAGCTCGCACAGGGAGTATATTCACTCATCCCTGTGGGTGATTTGTGGACAGAGGTCCATTACTCTTCACTACGCGGCAAGTCACGACAGGTTATTGGTACTCACAGGGGCCTGGGCCTGTGCATATGACGCTTGAACGACATGGAGCATTACCTAATAACCTATTGGCAGTCATCTTCAGTGACAAATACATTGATTCTTGTACCTTTGACCCAGTACACACGACCGTCTATGTACGGGCCAGGCTCTAATGTTCAGTTCTCTACCATAAGAATATACCACTCTGGAACTTTCCTGGGTTGGCCCCAACCTTTGACGTCGACTTACCGAAAACCTGGTGCAACAGTGCGGGACCGGTATTGGGTGACCTTTTCCCCAGGCAGGCTGTTTGTGACCCTGGATGACTTTACGTCCAAGCTCGGTAGCAACCCTATTGTTTTTTCTGCAGTACTATAGGTTGAGGGCCGCTGTGAAATGGCAGTGGATGATGTTTCCACATGAACCCGAAACGCATCCGTTTATAGATGTAATAGTCACTTGTAAAGAATCCAGACGGTTAGTATCTAGACTCTATGGTCTTGTTCTGAATGCCCAAGAATGTTATAAGGCAGAAATGGGAACACGACATAGGCATCCAATTCACTGATGGTCAGTGGCAGAAATGTGGTATGCTCACTAAGGAGGTGTATCCATTTGCTCGGTATAGGCTCATCCAGTTCAAGCTCTTAAATCAACTGCACTACACGCCAAAAACTCACAATATCTTCCCAGGACACTTCTGATGAATGTCTGAAGTGTGGACACTCCCCAGCCGACACTATACACATGTTCTGGCACTGCCCGTGTGTTGCCTTTTTTTTGGGAGAGGGTTGCGGCTACACTGCATGAGATTCTGGATATCCCCCCCTTCGCTGGCCCATTAAGTAACTTCTGGGAGACATAGGCCAGGTGTCAGTTTTTGCTAGGCATCTCTTTAATGTAGTCTGTGTAGTTGCCAAGCGGTGTGTGCTTCACTATTGGAAATCAAAGAGTTCTCCGACACATGCAGAGTGGATTTGTGATCTCATTTATACTTTTGATAGGGAAGAACTATATGTATCTACCATTGTCTCATCGTGTAGGCCTAAAGACATTAAAACTCCACTGAGAGTATACTTAGCAATTGCAGAATGATGCAGCTTTGGTATGGAATGTTACTGCACTCCAGACCACGCCCTATGTGTCCTTTTTGCATATTATTAAGTCATGTATGTTATTCAGTATAATCACGACAGTGTTTATACATGTGCAGTATGGTGCTGCAGTTTCAATCTTGTATGTTGATGCATCACATGTATGCCTATTCTTCCTTTTTGGCCAATCCGTATGCATTAGCCTCTGGTTTAAATAAGTTTTAAAAAAAAATGTAGAAACGAAATACTGAAGAATGCATCCCCAACAGCAGACATAATTAACAGCCGACAGAGTTCTGGCAAAACAAACCTTTCCTGAAAGGAAATTCTCACCCAGATGGGGGATCGGCCTATTTTCCAACAGTGGCCAGTACGTTTTGCACAGTTTGTGGGCCTCCTCCATATTTTTCTTTCACCATCCCACAATTTTGTTGGTTAAATTAAGCTTTTGCACAAAGCTATCAGGGTTCTCCCTACTGCTGTCATGACCCTTGCCCCTGGCCCTCACTGGCAAGTCAGCCTTCCAGTTAGGGCCAGGTCAAAGGCCTTAAAACCTCATTCAAGACTCTCCTGGAGTCAGCCCTGGCGCCTTTGGCGCCAGGCACATGACCATCATGAAGACCAACATTAGAATGGCACTATTTACTTGGGACTATTTAACTTGGGGTGGGGGGGGTTTGGGGGAGGAGTTCAGCCAACATGGAGGCACACAAATAGCTCTGTTACAAGGAACTGAGCTATGCGGTCTAGTCTTTTGGGTGTGGCAGGCCTGGGACTATTTTACCTGGACTACTTTACCTGAGACTATTTAAACCGCACCCAAACAGCAGAACATGCTTTGCGTTATTCTGCTGTGGGCAGCGTAACACTCACAGTGTTCAGTTCTTTGATGCCAGTTTACCTGAAACCAAGGGCCTGCAGAGAGAGAAAGAACACTACGAAACTTACCTGGAACAGTATCCTGTCTTCAATCCATCGCCGACTTCAGTTCCACTCACCTGAAGGTACGAACTCCATCATCCGGCACCACATGCATCCTGATATACCATAACATGGAAAGAGGAGAAAGAAGGACAGCATTAGTAAGCATTTACTCACGTTTCCTCCCGAATGAAGAAAGCCACACAATTCTCACCTGGGTAGTCATCTCCTGGTCAGTATCATTGCTGGAACATAACGGCGCTCGGCGAGGAACATCGCAACCTGCAAGGAGAGAAAAGACACAGGTTAGCAATATAAAAAGCGAAACAGCGCCGCGCATCGCGCATTACTCACGGGACAGCATCGCGCACACCGCGCTTTCGCCTACCGGCCCATGCTCATCTTCAAACTGCATGACAACCCCAAAATACCTTTCCATACCTTAAAGGAAAGAAGCAAGACATTATTATTCGAACTAAGAGGAACATAAGAGCTGCATATAAAGACTGTAAAGCAGCAAACCTACGGAGTCGCAGCAGGCCTGGATTCCCACAGGGGGGCTTGCACCAGTAAAGTACTTGGTCACTGCTCGCCCCCCACATCTACGCGCCCCTTTCCACGAAGAGCAGGACGGAGAATCCACCTTTTACAATATTAAGGTGAGGAGAAGGCCCAGGTTGTTCGGGGGAGGGGGGAGTTGAGGCCAAAACAAAGACAATCTGGTATTGAATTCAGCTCTCCTATATTGCAGACCCATCTTTAACCAGAGGCCTTACCAAGGGACCGAGAGAGGGTTTGAGAGTGCAAATCATCCAACCAGGGCTGGGTGGCGTCCCAGTGGATACCAGGTGAGCGTAACTCTGCCACTTGTTAATCTAACAAGGCACCCGTGGCTCAGGGAAATGGTTGGAAAGGTGTGGTATAAAAACAGATTTTTCCACGGGAGCCAAGCAACTGCAGAAGAACTGCTCAGTCTCTAAGACATCCCGGAATGCCCACGAATGTGAACAAGATTTTTCAGCCTCTCACACTCACCGGCTTCCCTTTGAAGACTTTCCCTTCTATTGCGCTTGCCACAAACTTTGTGAAATGCCTAGGGGCTCTTCCTCTACCCCCCCAGGCATTCCAGCACTATCACTGGTGGGTGGAGTAATGGCCCCTCAGCTTGCCTCCTTCCTCTGCCTTGCCTCTGTCCCAAGGAGTTCCAGCTCCTAAGCCACACCTGCCAGGAATAACAGCCTTCGTAGACCCTAGGATGGGGGGCACTTTCCAGGCTGCAGCACTGCATACACCAGCTCGTCTCAGAGTCTCGCCTTCTTTCAGCTTCCCTTCCCTTCCCTTCCCTTCTGGCTTCACGACCACATCTGCTTCCATCACTCTCAGGACTGCTACTGCTGTTGCTGCTTTCTCCCTCCTGTTTATACACCTGTGACTGGTTAATGAGTTACAGGTGGGTATACTGCTGGTGGGTATACTTAGTTTCAATTGCCTGGCCTTGTTATTGGGACATCTCCATTGAGTATGCTAGTGTGCCTCCGTTTGCATCTTCTTCGTCCCAGTACCATAGTAGTGTTTCACAAGGGAAGTCTGTATTCCTTCTGACTCCCTCTTCTTTGTCAAAGACAGTGTGCCTTAATATATACCATGAAGGCTGGGGAGAGGCGGGGAGGTTGTTTGGGTCAATGTCAGAGAAGGAGGGAATACCATGACTCCGTTTTTGAGGGGCATTTATGATAGAAAAGTTGCATTATTTTTAGTTTTCTCTTCCCCACCTCAATGTAAGAGTGATGTTCAGGATGGTAAAGGTATGACCCGTCGAATCCTCTCCTTTGCGTGTCTGATGGAAAGTCATGGGGTAGTACAGGACACAAGTGACAATATCCTATGACAGTAGAGAGAGGGTAAGATAGATTGGGGTTAGAAAAGGTGGGGTGCCAGGTCTCCCCTCCCCAATCCTTGAGGACCCTCTATCCAGGTGATCCTCACTCGCTAGTCCACCCCCAGGGTCTGGATCTATAAGCAATGGCCCTCCCCTGGTCACCTGAGAAGGGGATCCCCATGGAGTAGGTAGGAAAACACCCTTAGGTTTTTCACACAGTAAAGGAAAAATATACTTCTGAGAGCAATTCTTTTGAGCAAATGTAGAGGGTGATTTATCACCGACATTTGACACATATCACTGTGAGCCCTCTTCTTGGAGGAGGAGTATTCAAAGGTTTGTAGAAAAGAGGTTCAGGAGGGAAGGAAGCACTGTGCTCTATATGTGGGATATAAAGATGCAGGTCTTTGACGCACAGAAGACTTAGCCAATCAGATGTGGGTAACACCAGTTATTCCATATATGGGTGGAAATGGGGGAACAGACTAAAGCAAGTCACAAGAGATGTGAACTTGAAAGTAGAGCAATCTACTACCAGCAGGTTTTGAGATGCCAACCTTACGTAGTGTGACGAATCTGGACAATTCATCCTTTCCGTCCAGACAGAAGCCACGCCCTGTAAGGCTCGGGGGTTGAGCCTGCAACACAATATCCCCCAACCCCCATAGGGGTCTGGACAAGTGAGACCTCACTGGGAGCGACTCCCCTCTTGGGGACAATGACTCCCAGTCCAGGGAGGACCTCCGTGAATGGACTACATTGTTTGCCTACATGGGACTTTAAAGAACTGTTGGTTCTGAGAGTTTAACTACAAATACCAGCAATCTTTCCATCCATCCATCCTGTTGACTTCAAGTAATACTGACTTCCATCTGAATGCTGCCTTAAAGAAAAGACGCACATTTTTTAATTGAGATGACATACTTGAATAGACTAAAAACTGAGAATAGAGAGAGGCACGCGCGACTCCTACAGCGGGAGGAGAATCCAGAGGTGAGCCTCTGTGGACAGGTCCTGGAGGGGCAGAGCTATGAGGAACCAGCAGTAGTGTAGTGGGAACGAAACCCACTAGCTGGAATCTACCAAACAAGAGGCTCCGGTCAGGAAAGGAGGCTAGACGGGAAGCAAACCGTCTTCCCTGGTGGCACGACTACTAGAGCAGAGTGGTGGGCCGGGCGTCTAGCAACCAACAACATACGACGAGTCTCGGTCGTTACGAGACAGACCCAAGCAGGGGAGCGAATGCTCCCAAAGTGAGAACGCCAGCAAGGGCTACAAACTGGAGTCAGACTGCCAAAGCCATTCACGGTACGAGAAGCTGGGAAACCGGAACAGGCACAAGACCCAGGTAATACGGAGCGAGAGAGTTGTGACTATTGCGTATCAAGGCTGGAGAAGCCACCAAGAACGTGAAAGCCAGCGAGAGTGTAACGGGCATGCGACCAAAGTAAATCAGAGTGAAAAAAGCACAAACATTGTATATGAAAGCTGGGGAAGCCGTTCACAGTATAAGAACCTGAGAGAATTGTATGAGCACATGTCCCCTGAACCAGGGAGTGGAAGGGATACGTTTGCTTCGTATCAAGGCTGGAGAAGCCAACATGTATGAGATTAATTAGACCAAGAACCAATAACCATACCCAACAGCCAGAGGAATTTGGGGAGTCCCAGTGCCACAAAGGTGGGATACAGAAAGGAATATACAAAGTGATCCTGGAGAGAGTGGACTAATGTTAAAAAGCTGAAATGATCCTGGAGGGATTCAACCAGTGGTAAATAGCAGATAAACCCAGAGAAAAAAATGTGTCTTCTCCCAGAGAGGGGGGGGAAGAGAGAACTGTTTAGAAGACAATTTTAACCAACAACTACAACCGAGGACTGTGCATTGTATAAAGACATTCTAACAGAACTTTGAGACTGATAATAAGTCCTCCAATAACCGTGCCAGGCAGAAGCCAATCTGAGGCTGTTGTGCAAGCCTTTTTTCTTTTTTAATTAGGGTTTCTAAAAGTGTTAGGGACAGATAGTTAGTAATTTGGCTTCAGGACTCTTTAGTTTGGACTACGATGCGCACCCTTTGTTTTTGTTTTAAAAAAGGTAGGGACTTCCCCTCATAGCGATAGAGCCAGTTAGGCATTTTTCTTTTACTTTGAATACATCAAGCTACACTACGTCCCACTGCAGTCCGAGTCCTTCTTCTGGTTCACCACTGTAGCCAGTCAGATTGTAGGATGATTCCTTAGCATGGTCTCCTGGCATCATGGAATGGCTAGTGGGCAGTGCATGGGATTTTGAAGTCACTTGCTTGCCTACTTTGCAGTCCATTACTGGGACTGCATGGCCAGAGAGCTTTGGACATTGAGTTGAAGGCCAAAGATAAGAGGAGCTGCATGGTTTTGGGCCATTATGTCTGCTTTATACATTTTGCCGTTACACCAACAGAGCTCCGTTTACAGTAGTAATGTCTTAAGTGTTTAGGCAAAAACTGGTGACATACAACCTTTTCCGAATTAAGTAAAAGGCAGCAGCTGCAATATAGCCATTGCTGCATTCTTTTTGTCTAGCTTTAAATGTTGCTAGGTCTGCTCTGCATACATATGAAATCTCACTTAATGGTGTGTGATGATATGTGTCATCGAGGCAATTTCTGCACTGTGGACTCCTCGAGAAGTTGTGGGTATGGTGGGCATATCAGTTCCACCAGATTGGTCCTATTGAGTAGGAATAAAGCAACCATTTAAGGGCTGTTTCAGTCATTCCTATGGACTCTTTGATTCAGTAGACTTGATATAACTTTGCTGCCTTTGATCACACGGTGTCCAGACTCTACGAGCAAATACTGGGACACACCAACAAAAAGACACTAACAGCACGGATGAGATGGGAAGAGGAACTGCAACAACCCTTCGAAGACGAGGAATGGAACAAAGTCCTCATGTACACAAAAAAGGTGTCCAGAAACGCCAGGTTCAGACAACTGCAGATATACATAGTACATAGAGCATATCTAACCCCCAAGAGAATGTCAAAGATAGGAGAAGGACAATCCCGGAGCTGTCCGCGGTGCGGAGACGAACAGGCCGACATGGTGCACATGTTCTGGTCGTGCCCGCAAATAGCAGACTTCTGGAACACGGTGAGAGAAAAAGCGTTGACAGCAGACATACAGATGCCAGCAAGAACGCCAGCAGCATACCTATTGGGCCTGTTCCCAAGAGGGCACCGGCAGATGACGCATGTGGCGAAAATGAAAGATTTAATGACGATACTAGCGAAACGCCGCATAGCGATGGCATGGAACAAGAGAGAAGGCCCTTCGAAGGAAGGATGGTGGGCCGACCTACAAAAATGGGCAATAGCGGAGACGGCAGTCTGGGCGAGAGCTACACAAAAGGGAGAGAGCAACAGCGGAGCCAGATTACAAGCATGGAACTCCCTGGTGCAAGACCTGCTTGGCAGTGGAGGCGATGACGATACGACTGACAGTAGCGATCCAGGGGACACAGAAAACGACGAAATTGAACCGCCCACGTCGGGAGGCACTACATAACTCACAATGGAGAGAACTAAGGGGAAGGAAAAGAAGAGGTTGTGACCTGTGCGGACTCTGAACAGTGCAACTCCAACTGGGAAAGACCAGCAAACACACGCAAAGACAAGGCCAAGGGAAATTTCCGAGGAAAGGAGTAAGGCCACTGGGAGACTGGCCCCTCAGCCACGAACTTGACAACGACCGGCGCCGGCCCCCGAGGCGGCAAAGGACCAAGAACATAATGCGGCTGCCTTTAGGGAGAGGGAGGGGGGAGGGAGGGGGGAAAGACAATGGGAGAGGGACTTTCGTTTCTGTTTTTTGTTTGTTCTCTCCCATCCCTTTTATGTTGTAAAACCAATAAAAAGAAGTTAAAATAAACTTTGCTGCCTTTGAGCTTTAGCAACGCCAAGCAGGATCACAGTTGTCGATCCGGAGAAGAGGCAATGCCTGGCTCCCCTAAGCATGTGTTGTGATGGAAGGTGTAAAAACATTGGTGCTTGTCTCAACAATGAAATCATACAACCTCCTTGCTCGCCAGGGCTCTTCTCTTTCTCAGAATCAGCCATTCCAGAAGATCCAAGACAGCTGCAGATAGAACCCAGATCAGAGTCCTGTGAGTGGACAGGACACTGCAAAGCACAGCCCACGTGCCATTATCCAGCAGATGCACAGAGGTTCCCATACAGAATACAACAGAAAGAAGAAACAAACTTTGACCAATTTGAAGAGCAGAGAGAGCCCCACAACAAACTATGCCTTTCCCGTTCGGAAAACGCGGCACATGGTGAAAAGTGGGTGGGGGGAGACAGAGGAGAAAGGAAAGAGAGCAAGAGAGTGAAAGAGGAAGAGATAAGAGTAATAGGGGTGTATGAGTGGTTGGAAGGGGGGCAGAAATTAGTAGAGAGAGATTAGTAAGATCAGAGTTGGAAGGAGAGTAGAAAGACCAGGACCGATAGAAAAGAAGATAAGAGAAGGAGCGCGAGTGTGGGGGAAGGGAGATGGTGAGAGACTGGTGAGAACAAGCGAGAGAAGCAGCAATCCTCTTGGGAGAAACCAGAGCAACCTGGCCCTTTAGTAAACCCCTGGACGGAGAGAGAGGGAGAAGGCCAAGGCCCTCCCTACTCCAATCATTGGCCCTAGTCTCGGATCCAACATACTTTTCTCTATCCGGCTTCTTGACAACTTCTGTACCCACGAGTCCCCCCCCCCACCCTCTGAATTACACCACATTCATTAACTGTTACCCGTCTGTTATCAGGATCATTGTTACCACAAACCAGTCAGGCTTCTCTCTCCCGTATATATATTAAAGTCTGGAAAAGCGTTACCTGCCCCGGTCTGTGGTTTATTAAAGCCATATGTGACAGTTTGATTTGAGCAGTTAGATTTGTCATGTGGAGAGTCTCTCGCTAAATAAGTTAATACAGATACCCTGTGATGGTGTGATAAAACTAGTGCACGCAAGGCCCTAGATTTAAAAACAAGAGCAGACAATTCAGTAACCTTCAAAATCTGGGCGCTCCAGTTTGATGCTCTTTTTATAAGTTGTTGCCCATTTTTTAAATTAAAACCCTGCCAGCTATTTTATCACATTTACATTACTTGACAGCTAGTCATCCTAAATAATTTTCCATAAAATAATTAATAAAATTGTGGATTGGTCATTCCGGATGTATCACTTTCTTTCCTGCAGAGAGTAAACAATATGTAAACATTTTAAAAGAAACCTATTAAACTGAAATATAGCTAAAGTCCAATATCAAATAAAAACACTGGAAAAATAAAAATATGTGTTAACTATACAAAGAATTGCTACTAGATTTCTGTCCCTTATTTCACAGAAGGTGACAAAAACATGGAAAGAAGTAGATTGTAGTTAACGCACTGTGTAGCTAATGAGATTTGTGGAGGCACACATCACTAAGAACAAGTACACATGTTGTACTATGCAGCAAGCGCATGGCCTTCAATTCGGAACACACTGATCTCGAGTGCCGAAGCGTTTCAATCTCTTGTAGATCCAGTCGGAAAATATGCTCCCATCACAGACCTTTATCCCAGGCACCAGTCATAGCCCTGGTGTCTAGCAGAGTAAAACGAAAGGGCATTTAATTGCCTTCATACATCACGATCTGTCATGGACAGTAAAATATACCCTGCCCAACTACATCATTATCCCACTACTCTGCTACAGAGGTCTTCAGGGCTAGAAAGAAAAAATGTGCGTCGGCAACAGGGGCTCCTAAATGTCTGGATCTGATGCTCACTGGATTCGAAAATCTGTCTGTCTGAAAGCTCTGCTATCCGCTCAGTTTTAATCTTGTCATGTGACCATTTATTAAAGATAGCAGTGTACCATGAGAATTCTGGACACGGAAAATAAAATCGCTTCCAGCAATCCATAAAAATGCTTTTCTCTGCCATTTTGAATTTAATATAAAAACTGTGATAGGCCTTCAAGGATTTGAATTTCTTGTTTATTATATTTCAAATGTAATAAATTGGTATATGGTGGTTTCATAGAAACAAAACAGAAAAAAAAAATTATATATATCTTTTTAAGTGGGATAGGGGCTGGGCCCTTGGGTCTAGGGCAGAGGAAGGGGGAATATAGGAGGGATAAAAGAAGAAAAAAAGAAAAAAAAAGAAAAATGCAAAACTTCGACCAATCAAAATCACGATTCAAAAATGTGTTTCTACGAAACCACATAGAACCTACAAAGTGATATAAACAATCACAACAGTGATCACTAGCAACTCGTCATCTTATAACAATTAACGAAATAGTACACCTAATCAGTAAGTCGACAAAGAAAATACTGTGCATTTTTCACGTGACTGTTGCATGGATGATACATTCCATATTATAAAACCTTAAATCTAAGTTACTCAGCGAGTGCTTTAAATTTGACACAATAAATGGACTGCTATAAATGAAATCATCTTCAAGCAATTAATTACCCTGCCAGAACCTAACTTTTTAAAACTGACACTCCAATTTTGAGAAATCCACTTGCAAAGTCAGAAACCATAGCTCTACTCCATAAAGGAGAGTGGGAATCACACCCCTCCCCACCCAGAAGCAGTTTCCTGAGTGAGAATGGTAAGGGTGCTGTAACATTTATTGAAGGTATTCAATGCAGAAGTCAATTGTGTTGCCTTACTCCTCTCTTTCTGAAGAGGTTGCTAATATAAATAACTGGATTTAACCTGAAATGTATGAAGTCCAATCATCCATGAGAATATCCCATTATGTATCCCAAGCCACACAATCAAGGCTTTGACAAGTTTGACAACCAAATCATGTGCGATACAACCCTTCAGGACTTTCAGGAATCAATGCGAGCCTGTTTGAATCCTGTCCATGAGGACAGTGTTGTTGGCAATCGACAGTACAAACACTCCACAATGACCCTAAAAATAAAGAAAACTGTCTTTCCTTACTTAATGCCTTGAGCAAATGAGCTATATGCAAATTAACAAACAGAGGAGCAAGAATGCATTCCTGCTTTGGGTCTGTAAAGGTATGTTTCCAGAGAGTTCTCATTTCCATCAAGCCCATGTTGAACCCATTCATTACAAGATTTATAATGAGTTTTAGACACAGCAAGGGAATTTGCCAGTTGAACAGGTTGTTTCGCAAGGCTCGCATTTACTAAACCTGTCAAAGGCTCTGTCAAAGTCCACAAATGCAAAGCATAAAGGGCGCACTGCCTTAGGCAAACCCTTCCTTACCAACATCATTACATTTCGATGGTACCAAGAGGCTTCTGTGGAAACCTAGCTGAGATAATGGAAGCAGATTGCTTCACTCATATTACAAAGGTGGGTGAGCAAACCTCTGTAATTAGTTTCCCTGAAACTTCGAGAAGACCTATCATTCTGTAGTTGATCGAGGCAGAGAGAATGGGCTTCTTTAAAAGAGAAGCAGAACACTGCCCCACCATCTTCTGTGCTCACTCCCCTATGTACTACTATTGGTGTCAGAACTCTGGCCAACCACCGAGGAAAAAGGCAACCACTGAGAAAAATACCAGAGAACCAAGTTAGATGACGGCCTTCCCAGAACTTGAGTCATCCATTACCTAAAGTAATGTTACCACTACCAAGGCACATCCATTCTCCTTGTCCATGTAAAGTGTTGCAAGATATTCAACCCAGACACATTCTGGAACCCCTGCTGACATAAGGGCAAGTCTTGATCCATCAAGACCATGTCCAAGCAGCCTGAATTGTCTCGAATACTTAGTATTAATTGCCACCTGCATATCAAAGAGCATTTTCAGTTTATAATTCGCCTGCAATAGTCTCTTCTAGTAGCTGGGAAAAGCCACGTCATTGCCACGAGGGGTAGTACATTTCCACATTGTTTTATTCAACTAGGCTGCTTTCCGTAGCCTTCAGATAAAAAGTTAACATTCCTAATCCGTAACTGCTGCGTTGTCTGAAGATTTTTCTAACCCCTAGAGATCTTCTTTAGCAGCTCATCTGACTTCCCTTATAGCTTGCCCAATACAATAACCGTTTCTGCCCAGCTGACGATTTTGCCAGTGTACCCATGGTCATGAGATCTTCAAAACTGAAATCTGCTGGAACTTCTGATGAACCGTCATCAAGATCAACACAAATGCAAATGGTTGCTTTGTAAGCAAAAAGGTTACTTCCATTGGCTGTGTCTATCCACCTATGGGAATCTGACCAAAGAGATCATTAACACAGACAAGGAAATATTGTAAGACCTAGTAAAGGGGGCTGGAATGTCAATAAATCAGTCCAGGAGCTCAAGGCAGTGTACTTCCAAATCTGCTTTTAAAATGCCAGGAACAATTACCTGGTCATTAACAAAGCAAAACTACAAGGTAACGCTATAAAGGGCCCTATCCTGTCCATGTTGGGCTTCTGTGACACAGCAGAGGGGGTCAAAGACATCTACAAGATCAAGTGGACCTTCCGACTGATGCGGGGACAGCTGAAGGGAACACCTGGGTGAATGATTGAAATAGGACTCTGGAGTAAAAAATAAAGGATGGTGGGTAGGCTTGTAGGGCCTTTTGTGCGTCCTATACGTTCATATGCTTCCAGGTGAACCTATTGACCAGTTACAAGCATCATAATATCACCAGGTTTTTGTAAAGCACGTTATGCCAGAATGCTTCCGCATATAAGCACTACAATAACAGTGCTTATTAACCAATGTAATGCTACTCAATTTATCGACCTTGGAATTGGATACAATTAGTAGGCTTTGGCAAAGCAACTAAATCATGTTTGTTTTAATTGTATGAGTTGTGTAGTGTATAGACGGGTGTGGGGGTTGGGATACAATCCTCTCTGGGATTTTGAATGTATATGCATCTGGTTGTAAATATCGATTCATGTATGGCTGCAAACAAAGGGGTGCATCACGGTTGTGGTTTTGGAATTACACCATACGTGCAAGTAATATAATCTTATGGGATGTTTCTATGTTTATTTGGCACAAATATGGAGCACATGCTCCTGCCATTTATTATTCGCATATGGCCAGGTACTCCAAACACATGCCATAAACTGACTGCCATCATATGGACAGACATGGCCACCACATATAAGGGAATGGCATCCTATACCCAGATCGTGCCATAATTTACCATAGCAGTCCGGTCATATGCAGTCTACTGACACTATTAAACCGAGATTTAGCCTGTGGCGACGTCTGACAATACTCGTAAATATATCAGATACCCCGTTTCAAGTAGAAGCCTGGTACTGTCATGACCTGTCTAAGTACTCACACCGCTGCCAGTTACTGCCATCAAATGCCCAGGTACTCGCCTCACTGCCAGGGATTTCCAAGAAGAATGAACGTACTTGGCCATTGAATGAAGAGACCACAAAACTGTTGCAATGGATTCCAATGAACACTCTGGTTACCGTCATTGGCAGAGGATCAATGGAAGATTCAACACCATATTAAAAGTTCACAGTAGGGTTTATTTGTGTCACAATTAGATAAAGGTCTGAGGACTTCCTTTTCTGAGGCGTCTGAACCTCCTTCAGTCTTTCAACTCCTCCCTCCTCCCACCCTCCAGGTTCAAACCCACTGCCTTGGCAAAAAGCAGTCACTCATGATCTTTGGGATGTATAGTATCCCACACTTCATTATTGGCTTCCTTATGGTCTTTCTTGGCATCGTCAGGATCCAACGTTGGTCCCCTTGGATTTTTCTACTTGACACCACAACTGGTACTCCTGGATCTCCCAGCCGATTGGCTACAAAATGTGCTGACATCTAGGACCTGGATATTTCCACCAGACTAGGACATTATTAAGTAACCCCCTTAAAACTAACTGAATGGTAGTGTAGGTTCCAGAAGGAGGTTAGATACCAATGAGCAGGCCCTAACGGAGTTAGCAGGGGAGATTAAACAAGAGTAGTGAACTGTAGGAAAACATGGCAAGGACGATGCAGAATTGGAAACTCCAGGTAGAGGACTTGGAAAACAGATCAAGGTGGTCTAATATGCGCATTAAAGGATTAAAAGAGTATCCTTGATAGAGACCTGAGAGACATGCTCCAAAATTGTTTTGGTGATCCGTTACTGGTGATCTGTTACTGGAAACTGTTCCGACATACATGTGGATTGACAGAATCCACAGGGTGGGTCCTAAAAGGATGGAACCTGCTGCACGTCGTAGACCTAGAGATGTCCTGTTCGCTAGGACCTCTTCTGGACAAAAAGAGTGTATCGAGGGCAGCGCGGCTACAGGGAAAAACTACCATAAATGGTTTGGATGTCAAGCTGTTGCAAGACTTGGCGCTGACAACCCTGCAAAAGCATAGAGCCATGGGTCCCGTAGTAAGAATGGACTTTTCCCTTTGGCTTGCTCTTCACAATGGAAGGGAGGCAACATCAAATAATGTCATGTGAAGAGTGAAGGACTCTGCTACACCTAGAAGAGGAGGATATAGCACGGTGAGAACTTCCTGGTGCCCCCCCCTGCAAAGTGGAATACTGTGGGAGTGGATTAGATTACTGTAAGGAACCAGGAGTAAGACTTCTATTAAAATGAAGAGGGTTGGGAGAAATCCTATCTTGCCTAAAAGGTGCCTCAACGAAACTAAGGATGTCTGTGTCAGAATGTCCAAAGTAAAGTTCTCCGTTGTGTGTCCAAATCCTAACCTGACCTGATCCTTACACGCTAAACTCAAGATAAAGTAAAAAGGGATGTAATCTTTAAACTGGTCGTCTGCAGCTCTTTTCCAGAGTTCCAACAAAGTTCCAAAAGGTGCAAAAAGAAATAATCAAAGTTCCACAATCCTCAGGAGAGATTTCCCTTCATCTGAGTTCCTCAGGATCATTACCATTCACAGTTTGAGGGTATGGTTCTTTCCCTGATCTCTTGGTCACTTTCACAATTCGCAATGCCAAGATGTTATTCCTCTTTTCTTGGTTCCTAGGCACAGTTGACAAATCCCTAAGGTATTCCTTCCCTTCCCTTAGCCACAATATGTCCGTTTCAATTCCATGGGGAATGACTCCTTTCCATAGGATTCCACACACAGAGATCGACTCACTCCTCTTGATTTCCTCAGTTTACACACAGATTCTTGACAAACATGAGAGTGAGCCCAAGACTGTTGGTCTGGCGCACTCTCCTCCTTTACTTCCAAACACTTCTCCTAATACAATTGGGTGCTGGTCCCAGACTCACAATCAGTTCACCTGGTGTACTTTACTGCCAGGACTTTCCCAATTTGTAACAGTCCCAGGCTTTTATATTTTCTTTATTCAGCCACTGCATCCTTGACCCTCTTTCACTTGCTTCATTCAACGCTTGATTTGGTCTCCCCGCTCCCCTGCTCAGGTTCACCCAGGTCATATATCTGTCTGTAAATGGTGTGCAATATATGTCACAAAGCGCCCCAGTATCCCAACTCCCCGCTCTGGGCTCACTGGTCTCTCCTGGCTGCTTGGGCGCTCTCCGCAATCTCCCCAGCGGCCCACTTCCTCATCTTGCTGGCGTCTTGTCGGCTCTCTGCTACCTGCAATGAGTTGGGCTACGTTCCACAGTTTCCTCTGCTTTCGGCCTCTGCGCAGCAAACCTCCGACTTCCAAGCCTCTCGTAAGGGCAACTGCAGGAGCTCTCTTGGTCCCCCGCTGCAACTTGCTTCTTCTCCATTTCCCGGCCTGCATCAGGAGTAGTGGTTCTCCATGTTGCTTGCTGCTTGATGTCTTTGAACGTCCCGACACATATCGGATCCATACAATAACTAGAGTGAGCCTCTGGTTTTGCGGCCTCAGTGCTCTTTATCTATTCTTCGTCCCAGTCCTTTTACTACAAGGGTATGACCGGCAGCCAGAGTCATATTTCACAAAAATAATGCTGCGTTGATACCTCCTATCAAGGTAAGCGCTACCAATATTCTTGCTCAGAAGTCATCAACGGAAGTGAATTACTTATGTATTAATCAGAATCCCATTCAGGTTGTTTCCCTTGAGCGTTTATCAGATGGGACTGATCCTCAATTAACTACATATCCCTATGATGTAACGCAGGATTTAAATCGAGCCACTTATGGCAGATATAAAGGAAAGCAGACCTTTGAGGGTTTCATAGTAGCCCAGAGGGAGGTAGGGAACTACACATCTCACATTTGGGGGAGCTCTCAGAATTAGGAGAAATAAGTGTCGTTTTTGGGGCTGTAGGTACATCTCAGGGGGCTGAGTCTATTCCGGCCGCTCCTTTGAGTTTTTTGCACCGGTACTGCAAAACCCTCGGCTTTGGCTTTAAGGGTAGTGTTGTTGAATTCTAGATCCTTAATTAAGCATGCCCTTGAAGTTGCTACATACATCATAGAATTCAAGGTGGATATCTGTGCTATAACTGAAACCTGGGGTTACGATGCAGCAGATCCGTCTATGGGCCTAGCCATACCAGAAGTCTACAGCTTGTTTCGACAGGATTGGATAGCAGGAAGAGGTGGGGGCGGGGGAGGTCACCCTGATTTTTAAATCAAATTTTATATGGGAGGTTGACCAAGTTATTGCCAGGACAGAGATGAAAATGGTTAAAACTGGCATCAACGCAGAAACTACCATTAACTTACTATTGTTATACAGATCCCCTACTGCAGGGACTGACTTCCCAACACTCCTGATAAATCTCTTACTACTTCTTTTTAAACCCAAGACCAAGTTTGTGGTCTTGGGCGATTTTAATTTCTGGTTGGGACAGGAGTCAGATGAAGTAGCCATTGGTTTGGAAGATTCATTGAATAATCTTGGCTTTCAGCAAAAGTTTAGAGAACCTACTCACTTGCAAGGGGCACACTGTCGATTGGGTGACCACTCATAATACTCCAACTAAGAACCATCAAATTCTGATTTGCCCTTGATCGGACCATTTTTTTGTTCACTTCACAAATGTTAGTGAACTTCCTACAAAACTGAAAGGGTTTCGTAATCGAGCTGTTCTAACTAGAAACTCAAAAAATCTTATATTAGAGCAGATTGGACCATTGCTCACCTCAGTTATGCCAGATATTTTAAATTCGGATTCAGCTGAGGAAATGTCTAACCTTCTTATACATTATTTTGGTGCCATTACGAAGACCTTGGCTCTGCTAAAAAAAAGTAACATTTTAAGGACAAACAAATTCATAACTCGTGGTTTTCTGCCGACCTTAAAAAACCTGAAGCCTCCAAACTAAGACATTTTTATGCCTGGGAATCTAGCCAGGATTCACAGACTTTGGGAGCCTATAAGGTTGTGGCCAAACAATATAAAATCAGCACGTATGAATGCTAAGAAACACATGTTTAATAGCATAATTCAGAACTCTCAGTCAAAGTCAAGGAACTGTTAAAGAGCAAGAATCTCCTCATATTCAGGACTCTGGTTTACGCTGAAGGATGATGCATGGTGCACATCTATTCAGGTAGCCATGTTAGGCAAACTAGAAAATATCAAAACCGACACTGCTCAAAAAGAAAATGTATCTCATAAAACGCAGTTGGAAGCCTTACAGGCGGAGGTATCAATAGACAATTCTTCAATGCATCAATTTAGGTTTTTGCCCATTTCAGCCCCAGAACTGTCTAGCATTACTGACCATCTTAAATCAACTAAATGCTAGGGTGATCCTTGCTCAGCCGTGATTATTAAATCTTGTTCACCTATTCGATCGACTCCCTCTGTAATTTTGTGAATGCCTCTTTCTTAGTAAACTTAGTTCCATATGGGATTAAAAAAGGCTTGGATAACCCACATCTTAAAACAGGATTATGTTCTAAAATGCCTTTAAAATCTTGCCCAATTAGTAACCCCTCTTTTCTCCTCAAGATCCTGGACCGTGTGGCTTATAATCAAAATCTCGGCCCACCTAAACAAAATTTCCAATTCTGAATAAATTCCAGTCCGGTTTCAGACAAGGCTATGAGACCGAGACAGCATTATTTGAGTTGAAGTCCAGGTCCTTGAGGGTATGGATAATGGAAGGCTTCTCTTCTGATGTTATTGGACCTGTCTGCAGCCTTTGATCTAGTTGACCATTCCATTTTAGTCACCCTGTTAATGGCGATTGAACATTTTTCAGTTGAAGCGGCCTCCTGGATATCGTCATTTCTTAGTAATAGAGCGTGTTGCGTGTATTGTGGGGAGGCGGAAGCACTGCCTGTTATCTTGGAATATGGCGTCGCCCAGAGTGCATGCGTTTCCCCTTCCCTTTACAATATTATCACAGTCCCCTTTTTTGATCTCTTGGAACGGAATGGTGTGGCCTTTACAAATTATGCAGACGACGCACAATGTGTCATCCCTCTGACTGGGGTACATGAAGACGATGAAATCAACATTAATAGAGTGTATAATCTCATCCAAAGTTGGATGTTGCAGAATGGCTTGGCTTTGAATAAAGACAAGACCGAGCTCATGGTGGTTGGCACCCCAAATATGATTTTAAAAACTAGGTTCTTGTTATGATGGCTTCACCATTGTGGAAAGTAACCTTTCTACAAAAAAGAAAGTCAAGACGTTAGGCACCACCCTTGATCAGCATTTAAATATGAAGGCACATGTCAGCAGCCTGGTTTCATCTTCGGCGTACTACATCAAACTGCTGTCCCATCTTCGCCCATATCTTTCTCAAGTGAATGCAGAAACCATCACCAGAGCCATAATAGGTTAAAATAATTGACTAGTGTTGTACTCTTAATTGGCATCCCAAAGTCGGAATGTAACAGACTACAGGTAATTCAGAATAGCGCAGTCAGAGCAGTTATAGGCCTTGGCTGGAGAGATCATGTTTCCAAAGACAGACAGAGCCTTCATTGGCTCCCGGTGGAATCCAGAATACTTTATCACCTACTTCTGATCACACACAAGTGTTGTGTGGGAACAATGCCTTCTTTCCTGCAGGAACTTCTTATTGAGAAATCAGTGTAAAATGCCTCAGATCGAATAACTCAAATCAACTGCAGCATCCTAGAAGTAACAGTAATAAAACTATGAAAGGGGAGTTTTGTGAATGTGGCTCCTAGGGCTTGAAATGCCCTTCCACTTGACACGAGTGAACTTCTAACTACAGATGTTTTTTAGGAAAAAATTAAAAGCATGTTTATTTTCTAAATCAATTTTAATGTTATTGCTTATTACGATCTGCTTCTGAATGCTCTATAATATGTTTTGTTTCTGTGTCTGTTTCTTATTTGTGCACCCTTAAGCCTACGGGTCACTGGCTGCGTGTTATAAATTAAAGTAAAGAAAGAACTGTATTGTGCAGATTGTAGGTTTTAGTTCTATATTACAATAGGCCAATTCAAGGGGTTGGTGTCATACCCCGTGTGGAAAGGGGGATACCATGTTCTAGCTGGTGAGTCCACCTCTCTCCCATGAGGGAGGTCTCAACCCCCTCCACCCCCATATGGTCCTACCTCGGATAGCCACTGTCAGGATCAGGTAGCGACCGCCTTTCAGTGATGACATCATTAGATTCATCACAGTACCCAAGAGGGCAGGAGGCAGAACTCAGCCGAGAGGGCCACCAGCTGCCACCAATGATACACCATGTACACGTAAAGCTGAAATGTCCCTACTACATGCAAAACGGAGGTATTATGTTACAGCCAATAAAGCAGACTGTCTATTAGCGAGATAGTTACAAGCATCCACTGCCACCCACACTCTTCTTAAAATCGCTACTAAAAAAGGGAAACCGATACTGCATCCATCACCGTTACATTTGTGGATTTTTATGAAACCCTATATGCCCCCTCCAGTCCTAAGCAAAGTGCAGTAGCAGTTTACTTAAATTTGACACCCTCCTACCAAAATTGACCCCTGTGGAGAGCTAGAAGCTAGAGGCGGACATACAGGAACAGAAGTCGAGGATGCAATTAAATCCTTGCCGCTAAATAAGGCCCCAGGTCCGACAGCTTTCTAGCCCTGTTTTACAGAAAATTCAAAATGAAGTTGGCCTAAAAAGTCACACAATTGTTCCATTCCATAGCAACAGAGGGAATGATTACACAGTCAATGTCGGAAGCTAAAGTGGTGGTATTCCGAAAGCCAATAAAGACCCAATGAGCTTTGGGTTCATAGACCCATCGCGTCGATGGATATCGACGCAAAAATCTACACAGGTATTCTTGCTAAACTGCTGTTCCCATTGGCCAGGGTTAATCAATGCTGGGAGCAATTAGATTTATTACCGGAAGAGAAACCTTTGCAAAACTACGCAGATCTGCCATTTAATTGAAAAACCAATGATTAGATGTTAGATGCCGAAAAGGCATTTGACTTAGTCGAATGGACATTCCTTTTACACTAAAGCACATGGGGCAAGAGGGCTTTGGCACTAGATTTTTACAGATCATAAGAGCGAACTGTAGGAATCACACAATACGGTTATTAATGAACATCCAATTATTTAAATGCGTCCCCATCCTCCAGGGAAAAAGGCAGGGGTGTCCCTTGTCCTGTTTTATGCCCTATTCTTGGAGCCCCTTCTCACCAAAATCAGGCAAAACACAGGTATAAAAAGATATTCAATTTGGCTGGGAGAAGCATAAGATTGTCGCGTTCGCCGATGACATGTTAGTATCCCTGACGGAACCGGAAAGATCAATAGCAGCCCTGCTAATGGAGCTTCAACATATTGAATATGTGGCGGGCCTCAAGATTAATGTGCAAAAGACAGAAATTGTAGATTTGTCCCTCACCCCACGAACACACCAATAATGTAGCTCAAAACACCCACTTTTGCTGGTCCAATGGGGGTATAAGGTATCTGGTGGTAACCATTGCTAAGACTATACCTCAGATGTATGATTGAAACTACGCGCGAGTCCTACGACAGGTTATGGAATAGGGATGTAACGGTATACCGTTAAAGATACAGTGAACCACTTAATTGAACAATAATAACCGTCACATTGTTTATACCGTTATACCGTTAAGTGTGCTTTTCAATCTGATTTGGAAAGGCTGCAGTAAGCAATTGCTGCACAGTCTTGGTTTTGCACTGTTGGATGTGCCGTCTGCCAAATAGTTTCAGTTGGAGCAGTTTTTAATGCCATTCCATAAACCACACGGGCCTTACACAAAATCAATATGTTAGCAATAGGAAGAATAGATACAGTGCCAAGAAGGAAAAGGGTTTACTTTGGGGTGGCAGCTTTGGGGTTTATATATTTATAATGGATAATGTTCTCTAAACATATGCCAATGGGGGATTTCCCTGGTTCTATCATTGAATTTACATATAAGAAGTCACACTGCGAAATTCACTCATCTCTGTGGGTATTCCCTGCTGCCATACCAAAGGGTAACATGTCAGTGATTACTCACCTTTTGGCCCGCAAGGAAACTAAAGGTTGTAACTTAAAAAAAAGTGTGTGTGTGTGTGTGTGTGTGTACGTGTACGTGTGTGCGTGTGCATGTGCGTGTGTACACAAGCGTATACTACCATCAGCCTCCATTGATCTGTGGCATGTAGGTTATCAAGATGGCAACATGTTCATCTTCACCAGTAGCCAGTGGGGAAGCAAAAAGCCTAAATGACCACTTAAGAAAAGCTTTTCAGTTTGCTTTGCAAGTTGCAGCAGGCCTCCACCCCACCCCCTCCTCGCCACACGTGCGTTTGCGTTTGGTGGAAGCAAGGCATTTCAGTGGAAAGTATGTTGAAAAGCCCAATTCTGGCCCTGGGTGCCTGGTTTTGTTTGTGATGATAAATCTGTCAATTTATGACCTTTTAGAAAATATTTGTTAAGATCAGTTAACTCCACCTGCTATACAGCGATAACCTTCTTGCCAAATGACGGTACATCATGGTTATCGTACCGTCATAAAACAAATACCGTGACACCCCTAAGATCTGGATATTTGGAATCCATTGTCAATATCGTGGTTAGGAAGAATAACGAGGATTAAGATGTTCACACTTCCAAGACTTTTATATTGTTTGCAAGCCTTATCCATCCAAGTCCCAAAATCCTTCTTCATGTCTTTAAACAAAATACTGTCAGCTTTTCTATGGCAGAATAAACACCCCCGGATTGCACTGAAGGCACTGATGGCTACTAGAGACAGGGGAGGTCTCGGATTTCACAAATGCCTCAAATAATATGAGTCGTCACAATTTCAGATAGTGAGGGAATGGTTCTCCGGAGACAGATCAAACCATGGGTGAGGAGGACAGGGCAGTGGTGGGGAAACTTCTGGAGGGTAACCTATCGTTATGAAGATGTGATAGGCCCCCGAACACTTGAATAAGTCCTATTATATCAATGAGCTGGGGTCGCCTGTTGGACCGGGTGTGGGGAAGGGGGCGCTTTCCTCAAACCCCTCCCCCTTCACATCAATATTTGGGAATCCGCAATGCTCACCTGGGATGTAACCGAGTGCCTTTGCGCAATGGCAGAAGGTCGGCTGAGTGCTAATTGAGGACATGAGGCAGGGGACTGAACTACTGCCCTTTGATTCATGTAAATATCATATAGGGCTCACAGAAAGGGATAGAATGAGATATTACCAGTTGAGGCACTGGATGTCGGACGCTGCCATTAAGCAAGCTGCATTGATGGAGTTGACAGTGTTTGAGATGTTTATCCCCACACACATGGGATCCAAGAGCTTGATTTCCATGCTATAGAAGATACTAGACTCCATGTCTAGACAACACGGGTCATATATGAAGAAGCGGGAGAACACAAGGTACTGACATACCTGTGGAACAGTGGAAGAACATTCCAAATCCGACACAGTCAATACAACTCAGGTTGTAAACCTGGTACAAAATTATGATGCAGTGGCATTACACGCCAACAGCATTGCACAAGTCCCACCAGAATGATGGAGAGAATTCCAGGGAAAAGGGGACTGGGCCCACATATTGTGAGAATGCCCGCTAATAGCAACATTTTGGGAGGATGTTACATCCCAGGTAAAGGCAATGTTCACACTCGATACGGCCACGAGTTCACAAGAGTGGATGTGTGGATTGTTTGACCCATAAGTTAGTTTGCCCACCTAAGCTCAGAAGAAAGCATTTATGGGGGTGTTGGTAGCAGCCTGGCTGGTTACTTGCACAAAGGTGCAAGCATAAACAACCATTATTGGTTGACTGGCTTCAGAACTTTTGGAAAATGCTAGTAATGGAATGGGTCACGTTTATAACTGAAGGAGAGAGTGCGCGATTTAAGCAAGGCTGGGGGATTTTACGACCTACCCACAAATTGACTGTGAAACAATGTTGTCTGCACAAAATGCGAATATTGGATTTCATGTAGATGGAGGAGGGGATATATACTCATAGAACATGGATACAGGAACAGCCGACAGCTTGTACTATGCCGTTGTCATGGGGGCAAGCAGGGGAATTGTTTTGTTAATTGCTTGTTTATCAATCAACATTTCAATACAAATAAAAAATAAAATAAAAAACATGCATTGCATTTTACCTTAAAGTTCCTCTTCAGACCGGCAGTTATAATATTACAGCTATTTCCTGTGGTACTGCTGAGCAAGTTCCACTGTTTCGGTAATATTTAGAGCTGTATGGCCGGTAGCGTGGGCCTGGATTCTATGTGTCCATTGCTTGCAGTTAACTTTTTGTATTTGCCTGTAGGGAGTAAAACTGACCGGTATTCCACTTATCTGTATGGCTGTGTGTGGGAAATTCATCATAGCACCATGCCCATTTCATACAACATTACACGTCAAGTTTGGGGAACGTAAGTACACACTTTGACAAGTCACCATATGTAAACTGTCAAGATGTTTATTTGAAGGATGAAACAGACGGAATTCGTTTTCTACGTCTGGCACATGGACTGGACTCCGAGAGAGGCCAAAGACAAGAAGGTCTAACTTGAGAGGAAGAGAAGGAAAAAGTATAAGGAGTTAGAGTCGCTGGAGATGGGAAGAGCTGTCAGTGGACGTGTAAACCTGTCGCACGTTTGCCGAGGACAGCATGCGACCCAATTCTCCAAAAGCTACAGATAAGCTGAAAAAGAAGCATGCAGAGCCAGTTGATGGACCCAGTGAAGTCCACAAAGCAGACAAAATTAAAGGCACTGAAGCAGAATTGAGACCAAGCCTGTGGAGAAACAAGCATCGAGGGAAGCGTTTGAGAGTCAGAGTAAACACAGAGTCCCATCAATGACTTAATCCCCCCTTCAATAAGGGTGGGAGGATAAGAGGTCAACTAAATTATGGCCTGCTCTTCTTTTAGGGCAACAATGGCAAGCTCATTCCCCGGACCGGCTGTGCGCCTGCGACACATGATGTACAATATTATTAAAAGGGGTAGCCGAGGAGAGCAAGGGCTCCCCTTTGGGAATATGCAGGGGTTCAAGTTTACCAAAATCCTTCATGGCGGCAGCTGACAAACCGCCCAGCCCCCTGTGGACAGGCCTGAGCCTCGTTTGTTTGAATGTCGGGATGAGGTCGGCCAGCTTGCCCTCTTCACTTAATGAGTGAAAGACTGTTCACTGTGGATCTCTATGTGGCTGCTGCAGACATCCATCCCCTTTCCTGTCAAGCGTTTGCCAATCCAACCCGTTGTGGTCCTGCATAAAGGCGAGGGATTATATTCAGTTGTACTGGGTGTTCTGTTGAGCACTTCCTCACAGAGTATGGAACCCACTTAACAGCCACATGGCATTACATTATTCATGCTAATAACTAAGCATGGACAATAATTGTGCAATCATTGTCCTTAAGTTGTCAGAAGACAGACATTGGTTGCTGTTATGAACAACTCGATTTTGCTTCCATTTCCTGCAACACAGAAGATTCAAATGCAACAACAACAAAAAAGGACATGACATGTTGAAATGAAAATAAGAACTTGGCGAATAGGCATTCAAGATCCTCTTATTCCCTGATGCTGTGGCAGGGCGTGATGCAACAAGTGGCTTCTTTGGAAGAGTCACTGTGCATCATTTCATCCTTTGAGCAGCTGCTATAGGCCACAAACGTTGGCCCTTCACTTTGAAGCTGTTGTACAGACCCTGATAAGTTCTCACCTCCGTGCTGGGCATGCCGACAATAAATGGCGGCTAGTCTCCACGTGGGCCCTACATAAAAGACAATGACGTTCTGACAGTGGAGATTTTTACCAAGATCCTGTCACCTCTTTTTTGGGAGAAAACGTAGGTGCACGAGCAACATAAAACGCTTTAAACCAATAGAACAGTTTTTGATCAAATAGCTGCGTGGGGTAAAAAAGGGAAAGCTCTGGGATGACAATTCCCTATAATCATTTTTATCTCCGAGTCCATCTACATTCTTGGCTCGATCCCAAAGCTTGGACTGGTTTTTAATTTTTAATGAATAGTTGGGTTCAACGTCAAATATATTGGGCTCATAATTCAATGAAGTTAAATGTGTCGGCGCATTAGATTGCAATTCGGCGATGAACACGTTTTTTTCCCCGTCTACAGCATCATGCCCGCCCAAAGTTTCATACAGTTCATTAGAGTTATTATTTGTTTTTAGACATTTGGCATATAACAGTGTTCTGCGTATATGTTGTTGATAGTGACATTAGACCATACTTGCTTCCACTGGGACTGCGTTTGGTAAGTTCATTACAGAACAAAGTAAAATGATTTCAAATCTATCCAGCCAGCATACGTATAAGTGCGGGAGAGCCTCAAGTGCGCACATTATTGACGCAACGATGCTAGCAGGATAGATTTCAAGCAAACCCACGATGTTCTGTCCCTCATGATGTGCTATATAGTTCTTCAAGGTCAACCATTTTTTCGAAGTTCTTTCCATGATCATTTCTGCATAATACAACATTGGTGTATTTTTAAACAGAAAGCCCAGATACATGAAGGCGTTTGCACTCCCTAATGTACTATTCTGTAATTTCCATACAATGGGATTTGTTCCTAGCGTACTATTGCTCAGACACACGGTCTTTGTTTTTGTAGGACTGATGTTCATGCCATTTTTCTTTGCATATAACGCCAAAGTATCCATCGTCCTCTGGAGCCCAATTGGCGTTTGGTTGAACAGAATGATTCCATCTGCATACCAGAGGCTCAGAATTTGTTCACCATTGATTTTGGGAGGACGGGGGGAGGGTGGGGAAGGGCGGGGGAGTGTCTGGCTTTCTTGCTCCAAGTATAAGATTGGGCCCAGAACACAGCCTTGTTTTAGCCCTCCAAATGGTTTGGAAGTAATCAGTATGAACACCAGCTGAATTTAAACGTTTTGTGACTGATGTATTTGTGCACAATTGCTGTATCTAATACAGCAGTTTTGGTTCTCCCATAAAATGGGCCGGGATATATAGTCAAATGCTTTACAGAAGTCTACAAAGCAGCACTGCAGAGTCTTGCCAGTTTTATTACTGTATTCGCCAATTAGAAATTGTAGAGTGCAAATATTTGTGGTAGTACTATAAGCTTTCCGAAAGCCTGTTTGGAATTGGCTAAAATTATATATTTTTTTTTGCCCAAGATCTCAATTCATCCAAAATGATCCTCAAGAATATTTTCTGGCTGGTGTCCATCATTGCCAAAAGGCGTTAGTTGGAAGGATCCAACATCACCCTTTTAAAAAATGGGCAGCAACACTGATTTGTGCCAGCTTGCGGGAAAGCACCCAGTTCATTCTATGTGGGTGAATAGGGTTTTTAGAATTTTTGCCCACAGTTTTGGATGCGCCTTAAGGACGTTTGGAATTCCGTCAGGACAAGGTGCACGCAAGTCCTTAAGTTTTAAGATTATATTCGACAGGGTGTCCTCTTCAATGCCTAACCCGGAGTGGTGAGAACTTACTTTCGGAAGGAAAATCGTTATCGGTACTGACAAAGATGTATCCATGTATAGTTCTTGGATATGTCTGAGCCAGTTCTCCTGGGAGATGGGGTTCAGTTCTATAGGAGAAGTTGATTTGTGAAAGTCATTATAGCATGCCCAAAACCAGCGTGAATCGCTTGTTTTTAGCCAGGCAATTCATTTTAACCAGCAAGAATTGCTGGTAGACCATTTATGCTGCTTCAGCCAGTTTTTGTACTGTTAACAAATTCTTAATTTCTCCTTGTTTTTCAAGCGAGTTGAGCTTATAGTTCGGTCTAATAGCAGCGCAATCCCTTCGTAGTGCCTGCTTTTTAATGGTTGAAATGGAGCGACAAAACCTGAATTTGTTGCACCATAATTAGTACTTGAACAAAAACAGTCACAGGCAAAAGTGACTTTGCCAGTGCTTGTTTTACACCTGTAGACAGCGCAGCAAAGTACCAGCAGCTTCCTGTGTATTACCAGTGAATGGCCCTGGATCCGGCCGCCAAGAAATGAATGCACATGGCCTGCTATACCTGCGCTGTCTGTCTGTCTGTCTGTCTGTCTGTCTGTCAGCCATGCAGGCGCAGACGATATAGCGTGCTGCCATTGGCACTGCACAACACCATAATGGTAGGAGTAGCACAAATGCATACTGCAAAGGAAAGAGTGGGAAATAATTGATTTGTTAAGAACCTGCTCGTGGGAGTGAAATCTAGCCCTAGAGAAAGTTAAACATATGTTTCCCATATCACAAATGGCTTTGTTGTATTAGCTGCATCACTTAAACTGCAATACAGTACACGTGCTTGCTTTTACTCCATGAAAACGAGAAGGAGTAGACTCAAAAACGATATGTATATTTAATAACATTTCATATTTATTTATGCCCACTTTCCTACCTACCTGCCTTATTTGGATACGTGGCAATACACTGTAGATGCTTGAAGAACTGCAATAGTAGCCTTTACTCGGACATTAAATGCTGTATGGATTTCTACTAAAATGTAACCCTCTTACTGCCGCCTGGGACGTAAATGCAGGTGTGTGTGTGTGTGCATATCTGAAAGAATGGGTCTGGTTTACCTAAACAGGTATGCACATGTCCCCATGGTCATCTTGAAATCATTCCCCGGCAGTCAGAGCCTTTTTGGGGGGGTGGGGGGGAATGAGGGGAGGAGGCGGCAGTAAAGTGTTAAACCGGATTTTAGCCATGCTTACTGTACTACTGATTTCACTGCAGGTCTTTTGTCATGATTGGCTATGTTGCAATACAATTAAAATTCAGGAGACAAAAACAAGAAAAGATTGTGTGCATTAGTTGAGGGTGGAGTCATTGTTGCGCTTTTATCTACTGGACTAAGTGTAGCTCTTTCAGAAGGGGGGCAGTGCATCGCACCAGCACCACGATCCTAAAGCCCGTCAGAGGTAGAGAAAGATTCACTGCGGTTGGTAATTAGCCAGCTACATAGTTATAAGTGTTTGGACGGTGTTAGGAAAGGGCCCAAGATGACGCCCAGGGATGCAGCTGTAGATGCTGGGACATCTGGTACTCTATCCAGGGAAAGGGTCCAGGGTGACGCCCAGGGATGCAGCTGTAGATGCTGGGGCATCTGGTACTCTATCCTGGGAAAGGGTCCGGGGTAATGCCCAGGGACGCAGCTGTAGACGCTGGGACATCTGGTACTCTATCCTGGGAAAGGGTCCAGGGTGACGCCCAGGGATGCAGCTGTAGATGCTGGGACATCTGGTACTCTATCCAAGGAAAGTGTCCAAGATGACGCCCAGGGATGCAGCTGTAGATGCTGGGGCATCTGGTACTCTATCCTGGGAAAGTGTCCAAGATGACGCCCAGGGATGCGTTTGTAGATGCTGGGGCATCTGGTACTCTATCCTGGGAAAGGGTCCGGGGTAATGCCCAGGGACGCAGCTGTAGACGCTAGGACATCTGGTACTCTATCCAAGGAAAGTGTCCAAGATGACGCCCAGGGATGCAGCTGTAGATGCTGGGGCATCTGGTACTCTATCCAAGGAAAGTGTCCAAGATGACGCCCAGGGATGCAGCTGTAGATGCTGGGGCATCTGGTACTCTATCCAGGGAAAGGGTCCAGGGTGACGCTCAGGGATGCAGCTGTAGATGCTGGGGCATCTGGTACTCTATCCTGGGAAAGGGTCCGGGGTAATGCCCAGGGGCGCAGCTGTAGACGCTGGGACATCTGGTACTCTATCCTGGGAAAGGGTCCAGGGTGACGCCCAGGGATGCAGCTGTAGATGCTGGGACATCTGGTACTCTATCCAAGGAAAGTGTCCAAGATGACGCCCAGGGATGCAGCTGTAGATGCTGGGGCATCTGGTACTCTATCCAAGAAAAGTGTCCAAGATGACGCCCAGGGATGCAGCTGTAGATGCTGGGACATCTGGTACTCTATCCAAGAAAAGTGTCCAAGATGACGCCCAGGGATGCAGCTGTAGATGCTGGGGCATCTGGTACTCTATCCAAGAAAAGTGTCCAAGATGACGCCCAGGGATGCAGCTGTAGATGCTGGGGCATCTGGTACTCTATCCAAGAAAAGTGTCCAAGATGACGCCCAGGGATGCAGCTGTAGATGCTGGTACATCTGGTACTCTATCCAGGGAAAGTGTCCAAGATGACGCCCAGGGATGCAGCTGTAGATGCTGGGGCATCTGGTACTCTATCCAAGAAAAGTGTCCAAGATGACGCCCAGGGATGCAGCTGTAGATGCTGGTATATCTGGTACTCTATCCTGGGAAAGGGTCCAGGGTGACGCTCAGGGATGCAGCTGTAGATGCTGGGGCATCTGGTACTCTATCCTGGGAAAGGGTCCAGGGTAATGCCCAGGGACGCAGCTGTAGATGCTGGGACATCTGGTACTCTATCCTGGGAAAGGGTCCAGGGTGACGCCCAGGGATGCAGCTGTAGATGCTGGGACATCTGGTACTCTATCCAAGGAAAGTGTCCAAGATGACGCCCAGGGATGCAGCTGTAGATGCTGGGGCATCTGGTACTCTATACGGGGAAAGGGTCCAGGGTAACGCCCAGGGACGCAGCTGTAGATGCTGGGACATCTGGTACTCTATGCAGGGAAGGGTTCAGGGTGACGCCCAGGGATGCAGCTGTAGATGCTGGGACATCTGGTACTCTATCCAGGGAAAGGGTCCAGGGTGACGCGCAGGGATGCTGAAACATCTGGTACTCTATCCAGGGAAAGGGTCCAGGGTGACGTCCAGGGATGCAGCTGTAGATGCTGGGACATCTGGTACTCTATCCAGGGAAAGGGTCCAAGATGACGTCCAGGGATGCAGCTGTAGATGCTGGGACATCTGGTACTCTATCCAGGGGAAGTCAAAAGCAATAGAGAGAGTGACATATTTTCAAATTGCCACCAGTCTGTGTTCATCAAGAATAGAAAGCCAGTCTTAAACAGGTTAACGTTCCAAAACTGCTTCAACGTCCAATCTTGAATACAGCCCGGGGGTATTTTGTGCAGCTTGATGTTCTCTGCACTCTACAAAATTCCATATATACAGATGCAAATTGCATTACAACAAATGGAGAGAACCAGCTGATCTAGAAAGACTCCAGTGGCTAATTATCACATGCATATGTAATTATGTAGAGCCATCCCTACATACATACAGGACGAACTGGGCGGATGCCTGAAGATGCCCGAACGATGTGATCAAGAGGAGAGGGAGCGTAGACCCATTCTGAGCCCCACAATGGATACTAGGATACCATGATGAATGGAGTCGGAAGCCACTGGGAACTCAGGAAGGGCCAGCAATCGCATAACCCTCGTATCCTGCGGGCACAGGCCCCAGTCTAGTACCTGTCACGACTCATTTTCTCTACTGCAGCAGTTCCAGAAACCCGACTTTTCCAAAATGTTGAATAAAAAAATGCTGAATGCGCAATAAATTGGCATTCAGCATGAAATAAAATGCTGAATCCCATTATACTGAATGGAGGCTGCAACGGTGTCCCCGCTTCCAAAGGAAGTAGTGCAGCGAGGAATAATAACTTCTTAAAAAAGAAAAAAAAAAAAAAAAAAGGGACTCTGCGACGGAAGTCCCTACCCACTTTCGTGGTAGGAGCCAAACGTTGCAGCTGGAAAGGTGAGAGGAGGATCGCACAGGAGAGAAGATAAGTAGCAACAAGCAAAGGTAAGTAGAGAGCGGGGGTCACGGGTAGGGGGAAAGCTGGATTCAACATTTTTGTAATGCAAAGCTTGCCACTTCACAGTATTCCGCCTCAGCATTTTAACTTCTGCTATCATGGGTATCTGCACCAGTGTTAGGAATTACACGGATAATGGCCACTTGCTTGTGAAATTGTTATTTCCAAACAGTGACGCACGCTGCTACCTAGCAGAGTTTTTAGTGAAGGGTTTGCCAATGTTTTGGCCATTCCTGACAGTATGGAGGATTTGACTCTCACTCACAGAGCTTGATCGATATAAAATGTGATCTTTACTGTAGGAATCGTAGCCTTCTTCTGCCCACAATGTGGGCTCCTATTTAAAGGCAAATCTTCATCAACTAAGCCAGTAGAAGCTCTACTCCTCTCTCGCCGCTGCCACCCGGTGCACCCTCCTCTAAACTGAGCAGGGAATCACCCATCAAGCTAGAGTTTGGCACAAAGGACCTGGACAATGGTGGTAGGTTTGCCAAAGCTACCAGTTCGGAGGAACTGCCAACCCCTTTCCCATTGCCCTAATTTCTTGAGGGTGTCCCGAAACTAGTTAGAGAGCAAGGGAGGAGCTACCTGCCCCTGCTGGAGGATTTTTCTATTGATTTTATTTCTCTATGGTTAAATTTGAACACGTTACACCATGACAATGGGGGGAGGGGTGGGAGAGAGTTCCCGGCAGCACTGCAACAAGACATTTGTACCTGCAGGCCTCACTTTGCCGAGCTTTCAAATATTTGCCATTCACCTCCATTATCCCTTAAATTCACTCCCCTCCTGTCGAACCAATTGTTCGACCACAAAGAAACCTGCTGGAGAAACGAGTATATAGAACCTATACGGACTATCACAGCTTGGCGCATCCCTCATATTGAAAAATACGATGGAAGCTCGTTAAACATCTCCACGCGGTTCTGGGGGAAAGGCTGCTGCTGTTCCAGAGACGGACTAAACACCGGCGATCACCTCAGAGATGCGATCAATGTCTGCGCTCAAAGCCCGCAGTTGCTGACATGCACATATAGGCACATGCTGCGACGCAGGCGATTTTAACTGCGATCAATGGGTTTCTCCTGCTTAAGGAAGGTGGGGCGACCTGCTCTGCTCCCGAGAATGAAATGCTTGCAGCACTGCAGCAGCAGTGCAGGCCTAATGCAGGCTTTCTAAGCCTAGCACCGTCATCCCCAAAACATCCAGGTGGGGTACGGCCGCCTCAGTGCGGTTCATTACAATAGCAAAGCAGTGCCAACAATTAAACAGAGATGCTACCATAGCCCGAAATTGATGCTTCTAAGAATTACACGTGGAGCCATTTAGGTGGCATGGATTAGCCAGGGGACCACATTAGGAACCAATCGTCTTGGTCCCGGTTATTGAATAGCCACATTGCATCTTTCTATGGACTCTTATTGTGGTGTAGCCCGATATATTACACTGGCGAACCACGGGCATTGGGCTTCAACGCGTACCCCTTATGCTTCCAGTAAGAGGTTCCTATATAAAACGCAACAGCAGCCTAAAGCAAATGATTCACGGCGTGTGCGCACCAGCCACACGCCGCAGTGCCCCATAAGTATTGTGGAGGCTGGGGGTCCTATCTGACCTTTTATCAGTGGCAATGTAGATTCTAGTTCTTCTGCAGATGCCAAGCTTGCCTGTACCATATACATCGGCGGAGTGTTCTCCCCGTGCCCTGGACTACTGGCATTACTTAAAAGTCGATAAACATTACAAATCCGCACCGTCTCAAACCGCCTTTAAACAGCTCCAACACGCTTCTATACAACCCTAGTGCTTTAAATCACCCCTTGTGCAAAGTGCTTCTAGCGCCATGTCCAGTTACGTTTTAGCAGACCACATTTAAAAGGTGCCTTTAAAAGGATGAAGCCCATTTAGAGAGAAGAGCATGGCGGCTTTACTCGATGTCTCTGCCTTTCAGGGTTTCCACCCGAAAGTGCTCTAACAGGGGGTCCTAAAGCGTCTCCAAATTATGGGGCTGGCCCTCCTGGAGGCCAAAATGATGTATGAGGAAGTGGGCGAAGGGGGATATTTTAAAAGAAAAACTAAGCCGTTCTAGTATTTGTTGGGGATCCTGCCAACATTTATACATAAGGGGTGGCTCAGCATAAAATAAAAGTTTAGAAACTCCTGCATTAGGGTGATGTTCCTATAGGAGTTTGGTTAGCATCCCTTCGTGAGCGCCCCTGCAGTGTCCCCAGTGTTTTTAGAGTTGATGGTACTGATGTCCCTACATGGTCTACTTTTGCTTCAGGAGTTCCTTCAAAGGTGCTTCAGATCACAAAGACCAGCATTAGGGGGTAGAACGCAGTGTTAATGGTTCCTGGAGCGCATTCCCAGATGTTACTGTATATTTTTGGTACCGAGAGGGCCCGCAGGTCTATTATCGCATGACACGGTTTATTTACGAGGTGTACTTTTAGTTCTACAGAGGTGGTTGGTTCAACCAATGCTTTATAGCACCTCCTTAAGAGTGAAACTTTGATGTTCCTTAAGAAATAAGGGGGAACATGTATTGGGAGCATCTTTCCAATATTCTGAGGGTGGGTGGGGTCTTGCTAGAACCCCGGCATTGAAGGATCCCTGTATAATATAAGGCCATATTTATCTGCAACTCCTAGGAGTGGTGTGTATGCATTCACCGTACAGCCCTATTCTCGGATGTGGTCAAGAAGTCTATCAACCCGCTGTTGCCCTGACTCGAACAGAGACATTAATAACTCAAGTCTGGCTGGGTGCCCTTGTACCCTTTTCCTCCGTCTAAAAATAAACCCTTTCCCCCTAAATGAATTAGTGGGGTTAATTGGGATCTAAATGTGAATGATCAATGTGTATAACAGCACATTTTTGTTGGTGCACCCTTTAGAAACTACTTTTCTGAATGTTTTTCGTTTGCTAATAATTGTACTTGTTCTTTCGACTTCAAGTAGTAAAGCTTCCTTGGTGTCAGTGTGTCAATTTGTACTTGTTCCACTTGTGAAATTGAATGGGGTACCTGCTGCCTAACTTGCAACATGTTTAAGTGGCAGGTGGAGGCACATATGCAAGTGTGTTAATTATGGAGGAGGGGTGGCCAATGTTCCTTCTCCAGAGGTACCACAGCACCAAGTATTTTACTCTATGTCCTCAAATTCACGTTGGTATGCCTCTTTCGCTGACCAAACAGGATGGTGTCATTTATGCCCCACCTTCAGGAGGGTACTTGTTTGTGTAAAAAACCGTTACACCTATTCTATCAGACTGTAACATACAGTACATGTGCTACCCCCATCGTTAAACAAACACGACTGTATCCCAGGCTAGCAACATGACACTCCCACATTGGTCAATTTCCGAGCCATACAAGGTGGTGTTGTTTGGAAATCCGGTATGGCCGTGAAATTGGCCAATAGGGGACCACTGCATCACCCCTCCGTCCCATCCCAGCTGCATGTGTGCGCGCTGCCGGCAGGGATATCGGCATGGCACTCCCTCATCACAGGAGCGCCGCCCAAACCACTGATTCCACTTCTGCTCTCCTCCTTGCCGGGCTGCACTCGATAAGATGGCTCCCAGCCAACAGAAATCGCCCACCCTCCCCAAGCTTCTTAACTATTGGGGTGGAGGACGGATGCCTCCTCTCCCTTGCTGATCACAATCTTTGCCATGGCTGCACCTGTCAGGTGGGGCTAGGCCTCTCCCTCATGACCAGCACTCCATTACCTTGACCGGCCGCACCTGTCAGATGCAGCCCACCCAGTGCCCAGCAACCACTCCAAGCAGATTGGCCTTTTTTCATTTTTTTGACCCCCCCCGCCCTCCCTTCACCACACCTACGTGGAACATAATCGCTTTATTGACCACGCCTCAGACCATACCTGGAGTTATGAGCCCATAAACCTCGTTAAACACCCGTGCGATGCCCGGGTCTTCAACTCTTTCTTCAAGGCCCTGAACTCCCAGTGGGGCCGTAGGGCTAGTTCTATAAAGCTTAATTAGCAAGGATATCTATAAAGAAAGTCTCTCCACTCTACTCATCCAGCCCACTCCAAGGTCTCCAATCCAATGCAGACAAACATGAAAATGCTTGCTGTAACTGGGAAAAGGCAGACGTCAAGATCAATAAACTACCATTAGCACCCAAGGTGGGGCAGCCAACCAATTAGGTTGCTTAGATCGTGGGCTGAATCGCCCGTTCCAAGCAACCCGATGGCTGCTCCCCCAACCCACTATCTTACGTCATCCTCCTCTTCTCTCCATCGCCGTTCCTGCCCTCCCGACCCCCTATCCCACTCAACTTATTCTTTTGGCAGTGGCTCAACCGCCGCCGATCCAGCCTCCCGGGATGCCATGGAAATGTAAGAGGGGTGCCACTTGGAGCCCCATCTTCCAGATCCACAGCATTATCCGTAGAAAATAAATGTATGTGGTCGAATAATTTCGAAAGTTGTGTATATTTTTATTTAAAAATGGGTGGGGGTGGGGAAAGGGTACAAGTTAAGGTAGGTCGGTGGTGCGGGGGTAAAAAAAAAAAATTTTTAAAAAGAAAGTGCGGGGGCAAAAATCCCAAAGTAATTTTCGGTTTTTTAACCAAAAAAACCCATTGGTAGTTTCTAATTAGGTATTTTATTTTCGGTTATTTCATGGACAACCCTCCACAGCAGAAATCGTAGTAAAGTATTATGCATGAATGAACGGGACGACGCAATACAAAATACAATGCTGTCAGCACCCATGGGTTTCGACATTGGAAACCCGGGTGCTATATGCTCAGGCCTATTAACTCTGTCCCTGGGCCATTACCACCCGGTACAGCCTGTGGAACGGGTATTTAATGCTCATCTATAAGATGCTGGGCTGTTTCGAATTATTAGATGGCCACCTACTGGCAGAATTGCACTGGCTCTGGCCAAAGACCCCACAGACACATATTACTAGTTACCCAAACTGGATTCTTGTTAGAAAACGTATCACATTCCATACAAGGCCATTGGACACCTGAACCTTAGAAAGCAGATCTTGCTCGTCAGACAGTGCCTAAAAATTGCCTCCCAACATATTCAGTCCTCTGCTCTGTAAGGGCCAGGGCAGTGTGTGTAGGGGCAGAAAGGGCAGCCGCTACCTTCTTCAAATAATCCCACCAGATCATCTCAGGACTGTTGCGACAAATCAACTTTCGAGGCACGAGTGGTCCAGGGATTAATGCCGGATTCTAAACCATCAATCAGCCCCACACCTGTAGTACACCAGAAGGGATCGGAACAGATTGGAAACACAAGCAAATTATAAACCTCCTTGTCCAATTTTGGTAACGTGGACGGAACGGCAGGCTCATCTCTGCAAGGTCGTGAATCGTTGCAACCCAGCAAAAATACAATCATTACCCAATGATTAAAGGGACTGTCCAGTCAAGGTTGTATAAAAACATCTACTTTATTATTATTCAACCGACAGTTCTAGAACACTACAAAATACAACCCAGCCTGTAAAAGAATGAAAAGGACAGTTTCAAAGAAGGAAAAGGGATGTACTCTGGATACTGACAGGAGGGTAGTCGGTAAATTAATTCATCGCAATAGTTCAAGGATACTTTGTTTCAGCACGAAGGGGGCAATGGGTCCTAAAATGTCACTAGGGCTCTTCAATGAAGCACTAGGGGGACAGAACCACAATCTACCTTGTGCTTGTAGAAGTTCTTGCTGCTCGACAGCGTCAAGTCAGTTTCAGGGCGCTTTGCATCTTCTATGACAGAGTTCAAGACAGAAGACAGCCTCTGGTAGAAGGTGGCAGGCAATTTGGCAAGCAAGGCTGGACGTTCGACTGCAGGCTGGCCTACATGGCAGCTCGGGTCTCAGTGCTGGTTGGCGGGTCTGAAGCACTTGTCGCTGCGTCTCGTGTGGCGTTAGCGACTGCAGTGTAACAGCCAGCAGTGCAGTCGGTTGCAGCTCGAGGGGCTCAACTCGCTCAAAAATGTCCTTTAAGGCAGACTCTGGTTAATGCTTGTCGAAGCACTCCTGTTACCTTCTTCACTGGGCTTGTGTCGTCCTTTAAGGCGGATGTCCCAAAGCTGAGGAGAGTGTTGCAGGCACCGGTCCTGTCCTGGGTTTGGTTCAGAGACTCTCTGGCACTTGCCACCTTGGAAGCTTGCTTGCAGAGCCTAGCAGGGCACGCTGTGTGCTGTCTGGGGACCGGTTCAGGAGCTGCTGGAGGGTCCTCTGGGTTCAGTATCTCCTGTTCCTTGGGAGATATATAGGGGAGGGATCTTACTAGCCTCTTTGCAAATCCTGGCCTTCCTTCACTGGCGGAAGCTGTAAGGCTGACTGTACCTTCGGCCAGGGTCCAAATGAGTTCTTCTGTTAGTCCTTGCAAAGTCTTCAGATCTGCCAAAAGAGGGGCTCGACCCTCTCTTAAAGCCAATTGGGCCGAGTGATTGGTGTAAGCTAAGCCTACCTTAATGAACCAATCCTGGGTCCCCACCAACAATCTCCTGTATGCTTGAGGTCATAACCAGAGTGCTTTGCAACAGAAAAGGTAAAGGAGTGAAAACATGTAATACTAAGTACCACCCATCTTCCTGTTGTGGATCAAAGGGTCTCTCTTGTTAATTGAGCTTTCTGTGGTTCCTGATTAAAGTGGCAGGTCTCCTTTGAAGCTGCAGCGAGAACAGACTGTATGTCTCCATCAATCCACTTGTACCTTCTGAATGGGGTCCCCTGCAGGGGTGACTACTGTAAATATATAGTCCCAGACATGACTTGTCACTGCCCTCGATACCGAGAGGTGGGAGCTGGCTTCAGGTTGACACAGTGCATATCAAAGGTTGTTGGGGTTTTCCTGTATTATTTTAGTCCTGCGACCAGGCCTCACTCTGATTAGTATGTGAAGCTGCCACCAGAAACTAACAAAGGACAGACTGGATCCATGGAGCATTTGTTAGTTAATTAGGCTGGCCATGGCAGGAGAAAGGTTTTGCCTTCCCCTTCTGAGATGCCTGGATGTGTACTTGACTGTCATTCCAACTAAATATGGCAGGTGTACACCCAGAGTACACAAGTCTATGTGTATGCCATGCATTGAGCATAGGAAAATGTGTGCAGATGAGCCCCAAACATTTTCCAGAGGTTGATCTACTGTGATAGGGAATCAGTAGCGGCCGCCCTAACAAGGGATGAAGATACGGAACTGAACAGCCTGGAGGGGTATAAGCCAGTCATCACACAGGACAAAATAATGTTAAATATGAGGGAAACGAGCAAACAAATAGAGACACTGACTACATATCCCAGAATGCCTCAGCAAAGACCTCATCAATATAAAAGCCAGAAAAGGGGAAAAGAAATCAGGCAAAGGAGACGAAAAACCGCATTTCTCTATTCAGGTGGACTTCCACAGTCAGGGTTTAATACTAGAACTCACTCCACGAGAATCAAGCAGGGAGGAGAATTAGCATCAGGTGTGATAACACTGGGGGTGGGAACACCCAACGTTAATTACCAGGGAGGAGGGGCATGCGGGTTAAAAGGCTCACAAAACGACTCCAGCTCTCTCTCTGTTTTTAGGAATGGAATGAGGCACGGAGTGGAACGAGGCCAGTCCCCAGTACCGGTGGGCTTACTAGTGAGAAAAGGAACACTCTCCGGTGGACACCTCATCTGCCGGCAGGCCAACCCGTCTGCGGAAGGAAGGAAAACTCCAGATGGAAAAGGAGCTGGAAAAGAGGTGAAATGTGGCTTCAGGAAGTTTTGTTTATTGGGTGATTCGACCCGAGTTGGCAGAGCAGTAAACAATTGTGTGTTTTGACGGGCGTGCAGAGGTTTATGAACTGCATTTTTCTCAAGAGACAGCTGCAATCTTTGGTTTCACCTTAAAGACCGGCATTTTATTTGCAAAGTTCGGCAGCCAACCTTACGAACTGCATTTATTTCAAGGGACAGTTGTACTCATGGTTTTCAACCTATGAACTGTGTTTTGTTTGAAGAGCTGCTGTAATTCTGGGTTCACTCATTGCAGTCTGCCTTTCACTGAAGGAGGGGCCCAGAATCCTTGTTTTTGCACCCCTGTCACAAGTCTATAGGGAGACTGGAAGTATGTTGGCCATGCCATCACCATTCTAGCTATTCCTTGCGAGAAGGGAATAATACAAGATGCCATTATGCATCACATTTCTAGGCCATTACTTTCAGTTGTATGGTTGCATCCCTGTAGTTTTCGGTGTGTCCCCAACCACCCAGTAATTCATCCCAGAACCCTGAATACGGTTCCATGTCATTTTGCAGAAAAAAAAAGTATTCAAGGTCATTTACTTCCAAGTGCTTACTTTGTAATGTTACTTCGATTTTATTTATTTATTTTTACTGGGGGTTGCCCCTTCATAACCTGCCTTCCCCTTCACTATTACCCCTACTGCTTCCCCACCCACTTTTCACCCGTCAGCCCACATCTACCTACATATTTCTAAGTAAATACTTCAAAGTAAATAACTTTGAAGTAATTTCCTTCGTTGAAACCACAAGATACCCTGAATACTATACAGTTGTCATATAGGGTATGCTCCAGGTGAATAATAGATAGGGAGCCTACTGCTTCCTCTGGATTCCTTCACACACTGTCAAACCGCTATTCCCTATGGAACAAGTGGAAACTACAAAAATAACACTATGCATCCTTCTTCCAACATGGCGTCAAATGGGTCTGCATTTCCCATTCACCTTGCCCAGTCTAGTTATTTCCATCATGGCTGCCATTTTCTCTACCCATCCATCTCTTTAAAAACACTCTGTGGAATCCATTTGGCGGATTGCTACAATATTGACTACGTGCTACGCTAAAGAACAATTCTAAACTTGTGAGTTCAAAGTTCTTAATTCTTTCCCTTTTTCACCCTTCCCGCCTTCCTAGTTGCCTTTCTCCCGCTACTTCCTTCATTCATGTTTGCTTTCCAACCTCTATCGCATTGCAATTCTACTGCCACAGTTATTTTTGCAACATATTCCTCGTTTCTTCTGAAACGGAACGCTGAAGAACACTGAAGTGGCTAAATTACGGATCAGAATTCTCTTTATCTTCCGCCTTTGTTAAATTACACCGGCTGTGCCTTTATACGCAACACGTTCCCTATTCCAGCTGAGACTGAACATTTTAACTGCCAAAACCACAGAAGGCTCTACTCGCCTCCTCTCAGTCAAAGTACTGCATTTGTATCCTATGCGACTTCAAACGCGAACATAGTTTTACCCCGATTGACACAGTCTACTGTTGAACTACTTCTACTTCCATTCCTCGGACACACTGTCCAATCTACATCAGGTATTTTCCCCAGGAAGGTTTCCCCGGCCTTACCCCTGTCCCTGTCCCTGTCTCACTACCTCAGGGCCAGGCGTGTAGTCAGGAAAGCTCCCCACCTTTCCACAAATAACTGCTTTCCAGCAGGTAAGGGTTCCGTGAGCCAACCCAAGTTACCTTTGTTCTACCAATTGTAATTCAGCTCAAAGTCATAACACACTCACCGCCTCATAAAGCACACTTGTGTAGCCATAGTTTTCAGTTTTCCCTATGTAATGCATTAAGAAAATGCTATGATTCCAAGATGGGGTCTAGGTGAAATGCTTGTTGGGAACACAAATTAACAGACTCAAAACTGAAATAAAAGCCCATTTCTGAGCATAGTGTGCGTTTGAGAAAGCCGTGGAAAAACAGCTTGTTTTTGTGTGCAGACCAAGTTTGTTGCACATTCCACAAGAAGCCGAAGGCAAGATTTGTCAGCTCTTGTGAGAAACCAGGAGTTGTTTACAAAGCAGTGAAGCTTGATGGCTGCACCGGCCGAGCAGCTGTGGAACTTTCTGGACAGTGAACGTCTCTGGAAAAATACTAGGTTGACATTAGAGTGAAAGACATCAGACAGCCAGAGTAAAATCAAGTCACTCTCACTCCTTTTGAACTTCCGCTGAGCTGACAGAAGCAAACGTGCACCCTCAGCCTGTTCCCATTGGCGAGTGGCTCTCTTCCAACCTGGGGTTTCAAATGAATTGCTTGGAAAAGATGAGGGGATTCAAAACAACGCTAACGGTATTACATTTCTGTTTTCTTTTCATTTGTTTTGTGCTTCTGTTTTTCTTAAGCTTGTAAATCTTTAATTAAGATAATAAAGAGATCTGAGAAGTGTCTAATTCAGAATCTAAATGGTGTGTGAATGAATTCTTGTGTTCCAAAAAGCACATTGCCTTCCAGCCTTTTTTTTTTTTTTAATTTTTTTTTATTTTTTAAGTCCACTGGGGAACCCATAAGTAAAAAATATAACTAAATGACTGAGATTTGGGAAGGCAGAACACCCTATTGCACCCTTTTTTTTTTTTTTAAATGATGCATAACATCTATCTGCAAAAAGGATCTTGCAGTGGAAGTGTTCTGCTCACTGCTTCCGAGAGTAAGAAGATTTTCTTAAGGGAACAACTGCGACTGAATTATTCTTATTTTAAAGTGAAGAGGGAAAATCTGAGTGTCCCTTCCCTCCTGATGGGGCTCCTAACCGGAAGAAGCACTCCCGATAGAACAACTGTCGACTATCAGAGATTGCACCCAGTCCCCCCGCTCCCAACGCAAGCTCACATCACGACAGACATCCAGCCATTCCCACGATGGCACGAGCCTTAGCCAACTCAACCAACGACAACCAGGACCGAGCTGGAGACGACTATATGGACCAACTCGACTGATGTCCCCACAAACCATGTTGTAGGTCGTTAGAGACTCCATGACGACATAGCCCATTAGACAAGAAGCACATGTGCAGTAGGCACAATCGGGACACTCATACACCAATCCACACAAACATACACATACAGTTCTATGAGCTAGAGGAGAGTGACAGACATTCTGTCTGCACGTTTGTTATTTTTCATATAGACCCGCTATCGCACCGCAGAAGCTCAAGATGAACTTGTGTATATGCTTGCAGATGCTATTGGCTAGTTACTCTATGGATGGACAGGAGCACTCAAAGGACCTGACCATTCATTGCATGCTTTTAAACCGGAGCAACCATATTGGAAGAATAACCAAAATGTAGGTAGGCATCGGATCAATCCAGCACACAAAACTCCTTTTGCAGAGATCTCGACACTGCAAGCTGCTGAGTGAACAGATTCGCCCTGGAAGGGACTGCCACCACCAAGGCCATAATGTTGCAAATTGGCATTCCTCACAGTGCCACAATGAGCCCGGCAACCGGGCAGGACACCTCAAGCTAAAATACAAATCAAAGTAATTCCACTTCCCTAGCGTTCTCCTCACACGTGATCCGGCCGACCTGACATGAAGCCAACACTTGGATGCTGGGAAGATGCAGCCGTCACACGTCTGAGACTGAATCTTGCAACAAAATGTCAACAATCCACCTACAATATGCGCTGGGACTGGACTGCTCTCATGGCATTAGCAAAGACCTCATTGTTACACATTGTCACATAGTTATATCTTGTTGATACATAGTATACGAGAGCAGGTGTCTCACAGGCTGGGAACAACGTTAGTGCCAGGCTTGGGGGCCCGAAGCCTGACCAATCAGCACACCAGGAGACAGGGGCTGGCGGACGGAATCTCCAGCCAATCATCAGGGGTTCTACTGTAACAATTGTCAGGTAGCAACTTTTAGGGATGAACCAAGTGTACCACCCGACACTGCCACCACCAATAACACGGCCCCACATACGTCTCTATACTGGATGTACCAGTCTGGGAGCCAACCAAAATGGGCCTTAGGTTCGGGGAAGGATTTTTGGTAAGTGACGACAATTGTGACGTCACAAGTGTACTAAAAGGGCCTGCAATCCTGAAACTGCTGAGACGTGCTCGGATGAAACTTGATGCCGTGTATGTTGTCCCTGCTCATTTGATATAATAAAAACGGCATTTAACCTTTGCTCCTTGTGTGGACCTCGACTTCTTTGGGATATTGGAGGGAGTTAGGGCCCTCCGTGAGCTGGAGGTCTGTGGACACTAGGTATGGTTGTGCCAACCCCAGAATCTCCCCCAACAAAAGTTAAAACAGGGTGCAAAATATGCATTCATCACAAGACATTGGCTCGAGATAAGTTACGCTTTGGGAGTAAGAAATAGTGTAATGTGCTTATGTGTAGAATTTTGGTGGCAAGTGACTTTTTAGGGCTGGAAAGTAGCTTGCAACTTGAAATGTTTACCCCTTGTTAAAAGATGAGCATTCTTGTGTAAATTCACCCTCCTTTTAAGGTAGTGATTCTGGCTGAAAATGAAGATCCATTTTCATCTTCTACGCTCTCATCAGTGGAGGACACACCAGAGTAGAGCTCCTCTTTCTGTGATAGATCACACGATGACGCCAGTGGTCGGAGCAATCCGGGCAGCAGGCATCCAGGAGTGCACAACTTACTCTCCGCTACTCTGCTATTTTTGATTGGGAGGACTGGTCTAATTTTAGGCGGGATACCAAACACACGCTGTTCATCTGCAAATCTGCTTCCACATAGTTTCTCTCTGAACAACACTAGTAGCGCCACTGCTGCGACATATGGCACCACTCCTGGAAATCTCTGCAGAAAGGGGAAGGAGTTTATGAGTGATGGACTCCGACCTTCCCGCCCAGTCTCCTGGCATCAGGTGAAGGGGCGTGAGGCAGCCTGCACATCCGCAGAGGACTTTAGTTCCCAGGGCTCTCGAGCCTGCACGTGTTGACAGAATCAATCCACACCGTACATTCAACTTTAATAAAGGCAAAAGCAGTGCATTATCCCATTCACTATATTAATTCACACAAAATCTATGACTCACTTTAATTATTGGCGTTTGGGGAAACTTTAGACAGGTCCTGGCTTCCTGCATAATTCTAAAGGAGAATTCTAGCATTCTTACAATAAAGAATATCTCTACTTACATGAGCAAACTGGAGCGGTTTACTTTACTTACTTTCTTTTTCGACACAGTTGGGTTTTTAAAGCACTGGGATAATGTGTTCACCTCCTGACCACTGCAGTATCATGTGGCACAGAACGTGAAGCTTTCAGATTTCATTTCAAATAATCACTTATGCAATACATAAATTAATAAATGAATGAGCCACCATGAGATTGTAAAACTAAGAACGTTTTAGAAACGTATAATATTTGCTAGCTGTTCCCAGCAGGTCATTTGCTGATCTAGATCTCCAAACCAGCTATTTAAATAAGCATTGGCAATGCCAACAGTTTTTGCCTTTGTGCAGATATAGAAAGGGTATTTCCCAGACATTGCCGTAATGCTGCTAACTAGCCAATAACGGTAGCAGCTTCAAAATGATGCAGTATCTGAGCATATGATAGCAGGGCCTGGCAAATGTCCATTTAATACCTATACACAAGCCAAAATGTTGGCTTTGCTAATGCTCGTTTTTAACGAGACTTCAGTGAAGGACGTGCATACCGCTTATTAATCAAGTGGGTATAGGCTGACCTGGTTAATATATTAGCATTACATCAGTAGCGCATTAACAGCACAAATGAATCCATTAACTCTAAGAACACTGCTTTGAAAGATCCCTGACCGGCACTTCCAGTGCAAAGTTTGAATTTAAGTCTTGAAAAAGTTAGCTCAAAGAGATCCAGGAGGGTGTGCTTTGGGCAGGGGGGAGCAGTCAATGGGTGGGAGTGGTAGGGATTAGCATGGTCATGGGCAGTCAACGGGTGGGTAAAAAAAACCAACAACACCTACAAGCACTGTGTGCCTCCTCATATGCCATCTCTCCCTAGCTGTACACTAATGCAATAGTTTGGGCTTATAGAGGGTATGGGGTATTATATTTCTTATAAGACATGGCAACACCCAGTCCTCCCCTAAAACGATGGACCTCTTGCTTAATCTAACAAATTAAATCTTACAGTTGCCAATACATAGCATCACTTTAGGAATCTGTTTGCATTAAAAAAAATGGCAATATGCAGCTTCTAATGTATTGTAGAAAAATAGTTTAAGGAGTTTTATTAAAATGCATCTAAAAACACTTTGGACTTTAAAGTAAGTAATAAGATGCAGATGGATTCTTGCTCTGCAGCAGAGCACTAAACATGCTGCCACAAACTTGTCCTTCTCCATGTATTGCTGTAAAATGTGAGCGAAAGCTATTTTTACAAGAAAGGAATCAAGCAGCAGGTATTGTGAATTCGCAATGCAACTGTAATAAATGATTACAACGCCGTAGTTATGTAATTGTCTTACTACAGGTCAATAGTGAGGTCACAACAAGCCTGTAAAAAAGAAAATGCATAGGCTCTTATACAGGTATTGCAGGATGAGTACACTATCTTACTGAGCAAAGCACATGATCAGAGCCTAGAATATATTAATTGCTTTCAGATAGAAGTTATCATTCTAAAATGGACAGTCTGGTACACTCCTATTGTACTTTTTCAAAATACCACTCTGTATAAAATCAAAGAACATTTTGGGAACATAAGTATGACGACATATCTTTATATCTGGTAAATATCCCTGTGATAAAAGGGTTATATGGGCGGTTGAATCACCAAGTAACAAATGCACACTGGGCGTGGTGTGCATTTCTTTAATATTACAATTTGTATGGTAAGTAGAACATACCTTTATTCAACTAAACGTCATTTGACATATACATACACATATCATTCATCAAATACAAAAGATTATTCCTGATGGTCCATATTAAAAGAAAATCGACAAAGTAACAGCACTACAAATGCAATATATAAAATAGTTCTCATATAACCACATATAAGCAATACCACCAGCATAGAATAAAAAAAAGCACTTGAAGTGCAATCCAACAGTAGGTACGGTTCCCAACTCCTATCGCATACAACCCTAATATGTCAGTATAAAGTTCGGCTAAACTCATTTAAATAATACCAATGATACAAAGGATTTTAACAGACGTGAATTAGCAACAATACATAATCAGCAAATGGAATACAATGCAAAGTTTAAGAATCCTAAACTACAGATCCAGGCTCGTTGCATAACATTCCTTCTCTCCAAGTCATCTTACATAGAGTCATAACCTACACTATGCACTGACTACCGCCTTCAACAAAGCTTGGCTTCAGATACAATTTCCTATATCTTTTTGTATAATGGACACAGTAACATGAAATGAATCCGTTTCTTTTTTTGTTTTGGCAATAGGAACACAGATCTATCCTGGATGCGTCCAAAGAGTTGAGCCAGCAAGCCACCAGTAAAATGCCAAAACTAAATGTAATGTAGAATGAGTGAACATAGTCTGGCTTCATGTGGTATAAATATGATTTACAGTCAAATACCACCTTGGACTCCCAGGAGTGTGCAAGTCTTACTCAAATCAGAATGTCATCAGCTTCTTCCTTTAGGTATGTTTTCACAAACAATTTAGCATTCCTAGTTGTAGATTCGGGGTTGGATCATAGCTCTGTGTGGTCAATATAGGGGGTTAGCTCTTTACCTTGTCTACACTAGGAAAGGGCAACACCTCTGGTCTGTAACACAGGAGCTTGCAAAGCAGTTCTATACTTAGCCAGAGAAGGCATACCGCATAATCGTACCCAATACAGTAAAGGTTTTAGTGTGACAATACGATCTAGACTGCACATTTGTTTCTAGATATAGTGGTAATTCATAACGGGTTAAGTCGTAAGGTTTTTTTCAGGAAGGTGTTCTCAGTGCCAGACATCATGGCGCAGGAGGGAAAGTCAAAATGTTTTCAGGCATACAAGGATGTCTGTCTAGCCTGTAGTTTATACACTTTTAGAGAAGGCCGTAAAGTTCCAAAGCTATGCCCCTGTCAAACCTGCCAGGTATCTCTATAGAGTAAAAATTGGCTTTCTTAACTGATATTCCATTTACCAGTGTCCATAAATCCGATTCCCAGATAATCTTATGTCTAAACCTACTCAACTGCAATCTGTCCCATTGATAACATGAGCTTCCACCATTCCTTCACAGCAGAGAGAAGACCATAGATTTTGTTTTTGTGCGATTAATTTGAAGTCCCTTGTCATTACAGAATTCTATAAAGGACAATAGATGTTTTTTTAGACCTGCGGGAGTAAGAGATATTAGCATGCATGAAGGCACTTGTCATTGCCCAGTGTTGGTGCATCAATGGGAGTAGATTCAACTTGTTCAATTGCCCCATTGATGAATAGACAGAATGTGTTGGGGCTAATACGCAGCCATGGCACACACCTTTCGGTACTGTAAACGGGGAGGGGTTGTTAAGTGGCGTGTGACTGCTTGTGATGTCATGGCCCGTGTCATGTATGAAATCCTGTATTGCATCTTCTGACAGAGGTTCAATGGGTGTCAGTAGGTAGAGACTGGGAGAAGATCAGCCTAGGTGGTGGGCACCGGTATCTCTCTGGTATAGTCCTGGCTTGTACCTGAGAACCGGATAATAAAGACTCACAACTTACAACACAACTGGAGTGACGCCACTGCTGGACTCCTGCCTCCATCTCTTAAGACTACACAAGTATAGCCCAAGGGAAAACATAACAGGTTACTTCACCACTGAAGCTACATCTGCCTACTGCGTCATTGTCTGTGTGCAATGGCATTATTGCTTTCAGCAGTGGCTGTGGTATTTCCCAGATTTCCCATAGTTATACTCTTAGTAAACCACCAGGGGCCGTTCTGTAGATCAATGACTAAGACAAAGATTTAATTTCCTCAAGACAGCATATTTCCATAACAGGAGAAATGGTCGAAAACATTGGTCAATAGTGCTTACTTCATGCTGGAACCCCTCCAGTGGATGGTTAGTGGAAACGTCTTTCCTTCAATCCACTCTTCCAACTGAATCAGTAAAACTCTGGCATATATCATACCCCATTACACCCAAAAGTGAAATTGGGCAGCAATTTGACAGATATAACCCCTGACCCTTAGAAAAACCACTGCGAAATCCCCGCTATCAATGAGAAGAAGTCATAGCCACAATCATTATACAACGGTGCAAGTCGTAAGAAACGGCCTTCACCCTTTTTCCAAACCACACCTGACAGCACAATCTACGCTAGTTCAGACAGCCCCTCTCTAGTGGACAGAACACACTCTCTCCAAAACGGCACCCTTAAATCGGCAGACTTGATAACCCAACTTTGCCAAACTCCCAGCAGCTAGAAAAATAACAGCTAGCGCAGCATATCCCAGCGACTACTCGTACCAGAAATGCACAATTAGGGATTCAGACTCGAGTTACTAAACGCAGTTTACCTTCTAGGATATTAACTGCAAGAATTCCGTTTACAACTATAAGCCTTCTTCATTGATTAAAAATCCTAACAGTCTACAGCAACATTCAACAGAATATCGAGACCAGTCACATCCTTTCTTTCCAACTATTCTCTAAAACTCTAGATGCGTCTCCTCCTCCCTTTATTTATAAATGTATTGAGCGCAGCCAAGCCCTGGGGGATCTGGGCGCTTTGCTTAAGGATATGGTTACAGGCATATTTGCTGTGGTATTAATGTTAGAGTCATGCCACAGGACTTACATATATGTTATGTTATATACAGATTTTCATGCAGCAAATGTGTTAATTCGTTAATCCCTTCCACCACAACCTCTGCCACATTACGTGTGGCATGTCAAACCACACAAAGATCGGTGACCACAACTAAATGGAGAAGTGACCACACAGAATTTTCCACATCAACAATACCAGAAAAAACAACAACATGTCCCATAATTCGCTTCTTGAACAATACCAAATACTGCAATGCAATTTTAGACCTGGGAGTGGGTGGATCATACAGAAGACTGAGTTAGGTTGCATTTGCAAGGAAGAAGGGTAGAAAACACGTCCCTGTGCCAAAGTGCCTAAGCCATGTTAAGAAACCAACAATAAAAGGGGCTACGTCTCCCTTGTTCCCAACAGAGTAAAATCGAACGGACCAGCAAAATGCACTTACAGATTTGGAGTCAGGCAGATAATGGGGAAGACTGGGTAACCCACAGGAGTGTTCTCCACCCACCAAAAGGGAGCAGCCTTGGGGAACAAACACCTTGCACTCACTTGATACCCTGAGTGGGAGGCGCAGCCTCACCCATACAGTTAATGGACCACTGAACCTCACTTCCAACCCACACTACCAGAAACACTGGGAATGAGATAACTCACAACTCCCTCATGATTGGCAGCACAAGGGAGACAGAAGCCCCTGCAGCAATTTCCTCCATTAAAATAAAGGGAATGTATGCCACCACTGAACCAAACCCCACAGGAGTAATGCTTTTCCCAGAGTGGTTTGACACAGGTCACCCTTAGTCACTTGTAGTTCCATTGCTGAAAATTACATACTTTCCCCTGTTATTAAGTCTCCACTCCCTTGTTTCTTCTCTCCCTAATCTTGTTCTTCCCCTATGATTGTAAAGTGCTCCTTTGCTTCGCAAAGCTAGGTCTGCGCTCAAGAAAATACCCCAATAATAATAATTTGAGAAGCCAACTGTAAACCCCATGTCATAGGTTCACTGTAATAAATTGTGACGCTGTGGAAAACTTTTAAAAAACCTTTTAATCAATATAATAGTAGTGCAACTGGGTATAGAAGATGATATGGCTTGTTTCACAGACAGCAACCTCTACTACCACCCTATAGTGGTGTGACATTGTATGTTAGACAATTCCCTCATTTAGAGTATGGTGGTGAACGGGGAAAAAATGTCATCTCCGGACTACTATAGTCTTAGTTTGGAGAGGATGTGGAGGGAAAACATCCAGCACTTGGTTGAAGGTTTTTCCCTCTACATTACCTGCAATAAACTGAGGAATTACCGTCTGCATAATTACCACCAGTGAGAACTCCTCCAAAACCCCAATGGAGTCCAATGAGACACCAAAATGGGAACAGCATTGCCACCTTGCCACTCATAATTTGGCAGGATTTACTGCCAAAACAAGTGACGTAATGATTTTTTTTTTTTTTTTTTTTTTTTTTTTTTTTTTTTTTTTTTTTTACAAAGTATGTAAGAACGATGTTGGATTACGAGGTCAGCTAGTCACATTGACCAGATCAAAATCCAAGCTCCCAGCATGCCACAAGTGACGTAATGATGATGAATGTGTATGGTGCTTTCTGCTCTGGGGATACCGCAATTCTCTTAATAAGGCCCTAAAAGTCAATTTCCACAGGGACATTAATGGATCATTTCAGCGATTGTCAGGTTTTGCCTTGAAGCCGAAATGTCAATTTGACTGAAGTGTTTTTCCTGAATTTCTAGGGTTTCTATTACAATTTTGCCCAGAACGTCCATCAAAGGGGAGTTGAGGGAATAAAAAAATAAAGAAATTAAAATTAAAACGTATTCAGGGATCAAAACTGCTGGTTAGCTTGACACCAACATCTATCATGCTCTACGTTTGATTCACCAGGCCACCTCGTGTCATACAGTCATGAACTCCGTTTCTGTGCCTGTTCATAAGGAAATCTTTTCTCCAACAACTAATAAAGGGGATTAGCCTAGAAAAGTGGTCAATGTCAACTTGGCTTTTAAATCACGAACACACAAAAGAACCAATCATGTGTGAAAAGTGATTTCAGAAAGAAAATTGGCCGGGTTGCAGTTGAACATCATCCCAGGTAATTAATACAGAAAAATATGATCACAAGCCCAGGGGCCGTCCAAACAGTAACTGGTGATGGCAATAATACAGTTGCTTGAACAAGGCACAATTTGAACTACTTTTGGTCTTCATTTTTACTTGTGAACAAACCAGCATGAAAGTGCTATTATTGGTTGATTGTTCTGCCTTGTTCAAGTAACCGTATCGCCATCACCAGTCACTGGTTTGACAGCCCCTGGCAAAACTCTTGCAATCATACAACGGAAACATGTTGGGATTTATGTTTCCAGTATTTTTAAATTAACTTTGACTATGATCGGTGTCAATTTTACCCAAAAAAACTTTTATTTCAACATATTTGCACATACGTCACCATTTAGAAAATGAACCAGTCACATTTTTTGTGCATGCATTTCTTTTTGTAAAAACATTTTTAAAGCTTGTCTATAAAATTGATGCATATTTTGCTATGCTAGGTTTATTATTGTACTGGACTTGTGGTTTTATGTTTCTGTATTAATTACATGGGATCAGTGCTCCAGATAAGATTTGGAGATGGGAGTATTTTACTCCTTAGTTTTTAAAGTTGGGATTAAAATGATTTTTTAGGGAGTAAAAGCTTCAAGTCCAAATTCCAGTGGAAGTATTTTATAAGTGAGAATGTTTTTACACCTTGTTATGCATGTACATTAAAAGATGCGTGTTTATTTTTTCCGATCAAGCAGTAATAATAGCAGTTTCTTCCTGTGGTACTATATGTGCTACCTCTTCAAACATATCAATGGAATTGTGAGGATAAAAGCAGGGGGACAAGCCCCTATGTGTCGGATTCCTATTTTTTTGGTTGGGAGTATTTTTACTCCCCATTTATATTTTTGGGGAGTATTTGCCCATTTTTAGGTAGTAAAAGTAAGTGGTCGAAGTGTACGAAAAGAAGTAGTGGAAGTTCCTTGCTGGCCTGCACCCGCTCGCAACAAAGCCCATTGCCACGCCCCCTCCGCCACGCAATCCAAACCCCCAAACAAACGCGCCTGCTGGTAAAGGGAATGGTCAGTGCAGTGCACTGATATGTACGTTTCAACTTCTTCCTACCCTTTTATTTTAAAATTAAACCATTCCGGAATGGTTTCTTTTTAAAATAAAATTTAAATAAGTAGGCACTTAAGGTTTTCGCCTCCCCACATTAGCTATCCACTCTGTGTAAGAGGTTGACTTTATAGGAACAGTAAAAAGTAGAGAAGCACCGCTCCCAAGTCCCAACCACTCGCCCCTCCCCCCCCCCCCACTTCGACCACTGGTAAAAGTGGCTAATAAACCCTTTATCTGTAGGGCTGCCTGACATGATGTTCAATGGAAAACCTCCCCGTTTGTTCTGGAATCAGCCTTCACACACACACTCTTGGTACTTTTTATGTTTACATAAGAAGAATTAGGACACAGCTTATAGAGATTTAAAGCATAACTGATCATATAGAATGGACAAACAAGTTTGCATTCTTGTGGAAGTTGGATATGCGGCATACTATGTAGCAGCGCTTAGTTCCCAGAGGTTGGTCCCACTTATTTTGTAATGCCCAAAACCAAGGTTCCGTTTTTAGATACTGCTTATCCAATCTTTTTCTCACTCACCTCCCCCCCCTACTATGTATGAACAAAGCCTATTCCTTTCCCTACGGTCATTCGGATTTGTTCTCAAATTCTATTATAAGCTTTGTCTGAAGAAGGTGAAGATTCACATCCTCTTTTATTGTGACATTAGGCATCAGATTAGTAAAAGCTCTGCACTAGATTATTCTCATCCGCCATTGTGGGAATGTATATAACAGCGTCAGCAAAAAATGGAGTTGAACCTCTGAGATAACTGTGGTTTTATACATTGGGACAACACTTTCCGAATGACAAATAAAAAAAACATCAATGAAGTAGAGACAGAACATCTGCCTTCAGATGTTCCAGCTTTATCCTAAAAGATACACAGTTACAACCACTCACTTTGAACTTTAAATAAGTAGGAACTTAAGGTTTTCGCCTCCCCACATTAGCTATCCACTCTGTGTAAGAGGTTGACATTGAACATGAAAGTCTGGCTGAGATTGCGGGAAATGGCAATCAAAGAAATGATTCCCAATTTATTTTGGACCAAGCATTGTGATGTAAAGTAAAGTGGTTTTACATGGCTACCTTTTGCCATTTTGGTGGCCTGGCTGCATGTAGCACTGTAAGAGCAGAGTTGGCGCAGCGGGTGGAGGTTGTTTGTCGAATAGAGGGACAGGCAGATGCAAAACATGTGATGTTGGAAGCTTCAGATTCTTGACTGTCAGTCTGTTTCTATGGGTTTGGCGGTGATACTTAGGAAATATGGCCTGATGGGGAGGAGGAGGGGGGTGTTATGAATGAACCCGAGCATGTTGACTGGACCCGAGTGTTTGCTGTGCTTGAGTGATGTCAGTGGCTGAGTGATGTCATGTGTGGAATGTAGGATGAGTGTAATGTTGTTTGGTGTGAGTGTTCCATCCTAGGCAGTTGGTAATCATGTAGCGTAGCTGTTGGGAGCCAGTGAGCTTCCTCCCTGCTCCTATACTTGTCCTGTCAACATATGTATCTCCTTGATGTAACCAAATAAAGTACTACCTTACCTAAACTGCCTGAAGAACTTCCCATCTTAAACTGGCAACAAAGGTGAGATCCTCACACCAAACATCATTCCGCTCATCCGACATTCCACACATGACATAACTCAGCCACTGACATCACTCAAGCACTGTAAACACTCAGGTCCAGTCAACATGTTCAGATTCATTCATAACACTTCCTTCCCTTCACCACCAAACAACAACGTAACAAGGGGGGGTCATTACCGGTCGGGTATTGCCCCTGCGGCCATAGTTAGAAGCTTGAGCTTAGCAAGGGCTTTAAAGGAGCCCGGGGAGCATTACCCAACTGGTACTGGTCTCCATCCGAGGGTCATATTGCCATTAAAACCCTGGCACGTCGTACAAAGGTACTAAGTGCAATTTTTCTCAAGTCGAGAAATGACACTGCAACCGTTTATCGAGTTGAGCAAATAAAATAAAATAAAAAAATGGCTGCCGGGGATGGTAGAAGGGAATACAAACAGTCCCTTCTTCCTTGCCATAGTGGGCAGTCACGGAAGGAACCCCGGTGCCGCAGCCGTGAACCAGAGGTTTCAGAGCCTTCTCAGTAAGGCCCGGGAAACAGCCAATGAGCTTGCTTGGAACACGCTTATTGACCCTCGCCGGGTAACAATTAGGAATATGGTTATCGGGAGGGGAGAATAAAAGATCTGAAATGATCGCGCTGTCGGTCTGTGCTAACTGCTAATGTGAAGCTGGGGGTGTGGTGGGAAAACTGAACAAGTGAGCTTCTCCGTAACTCGATGTGGTCACAGATAAGCCTGAGGTAGACATGGGGGACGGGTAATGTGTGCATTCTAAGGTGGTAGGAGATTTTAGAGGGGCTTAGGTTAGTATAGAGTAGAAAAACAGTGGTTACATGAAGGAAAGTACAGTTGGACAGCAATAAAACGAGGCAACAATAGATCTTGGTAAGCGAACATTACTCTAAATATGCAACACAAACATAGCTATGCAAAAATGAGTCTGCCTATGCAATAAACAAATGAATATACCTATGCAACAATCTGGATATGCACAATAATGTTTCTTATGCAATAATTAAGGTATGCAACACCTAATGTAGCTATGCAAACTAGTTACAAAATGAAGCTGGTATTGCAACAATAATCTTGCTATGCAGCCAAATCAAGTTGTGTGAGGAAATGAATGTTGCTCTGCGATGAAGAATCTGGCTTGTAACAATAAACGTCGTGATGCAGCAGTTAATCTGGATATGCAACAAAAAAAAACCTGGCTTTGCAATAATTGAGTGGTGAGAATAAATTAATCTGTCCAAGCAACACAAACTAGTGTGTAAAACATTTGATCTGATTATGCAACAGTAAATCGGCTATCTGGCAATTAATGTTCATATGAAGCGAGTTAATCTAGTGGTAGGACAGAATGTATCTGGCCGTGTAAAAATACATCTAGCTGTGAGGCACTAGATCTAGTGGTGTGAGAATTGATCTGGGTTTGCAATAGAGAGTAGTGCAAGGCATAAAATAACCAGTGTCACATAGCAATTTGCTATGCAAATCTGTAGATTTGATAATTAAACTGACACTTGTGCAGCACAGCTTGCTATTTAAATTGAAAGCACAGCTCACTCTGCATCTGCATTCCTCTCTTGCCTTCAGCGGTCCCTCCCCCTCTTTTCTTTGTTCACTGCAAGTTCAAAGGCGCCAATGGAGAGAGAGTGCAACAGTTATCATCTCCTCCACTCTTAAAAGTGCCGAAGACCAAAATAGGCATCTGCACCACAGATGGTGGCTCGGAGTACTTATGATGATAAAAAACATTTTCATGGATATACAGTGCTAGAATGAGGTGATTGGTTCTAACTGGCTCAGGGTTGAGGGCCGTTAGCGGCCCTGCCCACCACCGAAAGTGGCATTTAATGCTATATTGAAAACCATATCAATGACAGGCAAGGGCCATCTTGTCCACCTGAAGCTGGCAATTACCCTGCCTGCCGCAACACCATACTACGTACTTACCATCCGGCTCTCCGCTGGACCCTTGCCCGGCCACAACCGTCAAAGAAATTTGGGCATCTACCTGCGTAGGAGAACATGCAAGAGCCATCATAAATGACTCCCTTGCCTCGTGAATTTTTCCAGACGCATAAAAAACAGTTCACATCAAACCTCTAATAAAAAAACCTTCCCTCAACCATCTCAAGCCCAAAAACTACTGCCCCATCTCAAGCACAAGGTTCCTTGCCAAACTCATCGACCGAACTGCCTACTCCCAACTAAATGCCTTTGTCGAAGCCAACAATCTCCTAGACCCCGCTCAATCAGGTTTCAGAGCCCGACACGGAACCGAAACCACCCTAACCTCAATCTGGGATGACCTTAAAAACACGGCAGATTCTGCAGGATGCGCCGCATTAATCCTTCCTGACCTATCCGCCGCCTTCGACACAATCAACCACTCAATCCTCCTTGGCCGCCTCCACTCCCTAGAAATTTGTGCAACCGCTCTCAAATGGATAGCATCCTTCCTCAAAAATAGGAACCAAATAACCCTACTCTCCACCTATTCCTCCCAAGCCCGACCAGTCGCCACAGGAGTTCCACAAGGAGCATGCCTATCAGCCCTCCTGTTCAATCTCTACATGGCCACCCTCCCACGAATAATTCGTTCACACAACATCCTGTGCTACAACTACGCTGATGAAACAAATTCTAAATCTCCTGAATTCAAAACCGAACTGCCGACCTGACCTTGCTTCCTGCCTCCTCGACATAGAGCTCTGGATGACCACAAACCACCTCTTGCTAAACCCCTCCAAAACCGAAATCATGGTATGTGGCAACACCAAACTTCTTCCACACCCACTACCCTGGCAATCTGCCATGGGCAACTCACCGACCCCCTCGAATTCAGTAAAAAATCTTGGATGCACCCTAGACTCTGACCTAACACTCTCGCGCCAAGTCAACAACGTCTCAAAGTCCTGCCACTACCACCTTAAAACTCTTAGACGCATTTTTCCATACCTCGCCTTTGCCAACAGACTCTCCGCGGTCCAATCAATTGTTATATCAAGACTGGACTACGATAACCCCCTCTACCTCAGAATCCACGCATACCAACTGACTAAACTACAAAGAGCACAAAACGCTGCAGCCAAACTGCTACTAGCGCTTGGCCCGAGAGACCACATCTCCCCAGCCCTCAAAACTCTGCACTGGCTTCCGGTTGCCCGAAGGGTGACCTTCAAAACCTTATGCATTTCTCACCGAACACTGCATAAAACCGGACCTCAATATCTTCAAGACAAACTAAAACCCTATCACCCTGCACATACTCTAAGATCAAGCTCAGCCGACGCAGTCATACCAAAAACAAACTCAGTTAGGTTAGGCGGATCATCTTTCTCAGCCTTGGCCCCCACGCTGTGGAACGCACTCCCACCTCACATCCGACTCACTGAAGACCTCATGTCTTTCCGCAAATTACTAAAACCGACCCAAACTCAAACTGGATAACAGCATCGCAATGACTTTGCCAAATGCTAGATCATAAATAGCAATGTAGCATCATGATCCGAGCAAGAAATCGAAAACTAATAACCTCCATTGGTTAGCTAAAAAGGACAAACTAATTAGAATGAGTAAAAAAATGAATATTTTTTTAAACGAACAAAGTGAGTGGTGGACCAGATGAAGCGCGTAGGTTGTGGTGCGGATATAGGGTGTGAATGGATAATAGAGTGGAGCCGATGTAGGGTGTTGAGCGGATGTAGGGTATGGTGCGGGTGCGGAGCGGGTGTAGAGTGCGGAGCAAACGGGTGATCTATGTGGATGGAACGGCTGAAGTGGTTGGAGGGAACGGGTGTAGTAAGGAGAAGAAACAAGTGAAGTGGGTGGTAGCAACGGAGGTTGGAGCTGGAAGAAAGGGTAATGTTTATGGACGATACGGGTAAAGTATGTGGACAAAATGGGTCAAATATATTGAATAGAACGATTGAAGTATGTGGATGAAACGGGTGAAGTGGATGGATATAGTGAAAAATATGGTTGAAAGGAGGAAGTATGAAGTTGAAACAGGTGAAGTATGCGAGTGGAACGGATGAACTGGGTGGAACAGATGAACTGGGTGGAACGGATGAACAGGGTGGAACGCGTGAAGCATGTGGATGGAACGGGTGAAGCATGTGGAAGGAACGGGTGAAGTGGGCGAAACAAGTGAAGTGGGTGAAACGAGTGAAGTGGATAGAACGTGTGAAATGGGTGGAAACAGTTAAGTGAACAGAACATGTGAAGATGACGTATGTGGATGGATGATGCATGGAGAAAAGATAACGTGGGGTAGAACGAATGAAAGGAGCAGTGCATAAAATGGTTGAAGTGCTTGGAACGGACTGGAGTGCATGGAACGGACTGGAGTGCATGGAACAGACTGGAGTGCATGGAACAGACTGGAGTGCATGGAACAGACTGGAGTGCATGGAACAGACTGGAGTGCATGGAACAGACTGGAGTGCATGGAACAGACTGGAGTGCATGGAACAGACTGGAGTGCATGGAACAGACTGGAGTGCATGGAACAGACTGGAGTGCATGGAACAGACTGGAGTGCATGGAACAGACTGGAGTGCATGGAACAGACTGGAGTGCATGGAACAGACTGGAGTGCATGGAACAGACTGGAGTGCATGGAACAGACTGGAGTGCATGGAACAGACTGGAGTGCATGGAACAGACTGGAGTGCATGGAACGGACTGGAGTGCATGGAACGGACTGGAGTGCATGGAACGGACTGGAGTGCATGGAACGGACTGGAGTGCATGGAACGGACTGGAGTGCATGGAACGGACTGGAGTGCATGGAACAGACTGGAGTGCATGGAACAGACTGGAGTGCATGGAACAGACTGGAGTGCATGGAACAGACTGGAGTGCATGGAACAGACTGGAGTGCATGGAACAGACTGGAGTGCATGGAACAGACTGGAGTGCATGGAACAGACTGGAGTGCATGGAACAGACTGGAGTGCATGGAACAGACTGGAGTGCATGGAACAGACTGGAGTGCATGGAACAGACTGGAGTGCATGGAACAGACTGGAGTGCATGGAACAGACTGGAGTGCATGGAACAGACTGGAGTGCATGGAACAGACTGGAGTGCATGGAACAGACTGGAGTGCATGGAACAGACTGGAGTGCATGGAACAGACTGGAGTGCATGGAACAGACTGGAGTGCATGGAACAGACTGGAGTGCATGGAACAGACTGGAGTGCATGGAACAGACTGGAGTGCATGGAACAGACTGGAGTGCATGGAACAGACTGGAGTGCATGGAATGGTGTGATTTACATGGTTTGGAGGGCATTGAAAGAAATGGTTTTGAGTGCTTGAAACTGTCGTAATGCATGGAACAGTCGGAGTACATGGAACTATTGGAGTGGGCTCGATCTCAAGCAGCTAAGGTAAACCACCATATTCACATCTCCACTCAATTAGAACACAGCGATACTATGACACCATTCGGTATAGCTGTTTTCATACCATCATTTGACTCATACTCCCCATCACCCTAACTAAACTCTGCTGGTTACACACCCTCCAGCCTAGGCGTTTCTCCTGAGGCCTAACGCAGCCAAATCGGTCTGGATAACAACCTGCCAGAACGAACACATACTCTTGATCCCTCAACCTCCACACCTACCGCTAAGAAGCAGCTATTACACAAATGCCACACCAGCTGCACACATATCCGGTGCTCACACACACCTTTTGACTCTCTCTATTCTCTCTACTGACCTGAACTTCGGTTCCCGAGTGCGGTCAACCTACCAGCGCCTTGAGACCATACCAATGGTACATAAGGCGCCATATAAATGCAAAGTAACATAACATAACATAGTCTAAGGCTATGACTTTCCTTTAACACTGTAAACTTTTTGATTTCTGAAACATCTAAATTTCTCCTGGCAGAGCAAATGAGGAGTCAAGCATGTAGGTCATACAACGTATGTGACACTGCCCTGTGCAACACAGTCTGGACCCAGCTGCACAGAGCCTTGCACTGAAAACCTGTTTTCACAGCCTTTTTTATATCTATTTATTTGTGTCCATTCATGCAGCTAACCATTACATTTTACTGACGCTGATCTCACAAATGCCTTACTTCTGCAGTACACAAAAGTGCTATATTGATGATCATTTTAGGTCTTGGGTAGAAATTGTGACATTAAAATATTAGTACAAAATTGCTAATCAAATAAATTTGTTTGCTAATCAAGGTAGTTTAATTAGCAAACTCTGCTAATCCATTTTTTAAAACGAATTGATACCTTCTTGTGTGAAAGGTTCATTGGGCTATAGAAGAATAGAACTCATCCAACTATCAATCTACTTATGTAAAAATGAATCTAGGTATGCATCAAATAAATATAGCCACGCCACAATGAATCTGCATATCAAGGCATCAATTAGTTTTCAAAAATTGATTAGCAGAGATTGCTAATTAAAATGTTCTCGATTAGCAAACAAGCCCATTTGATTAACAATGTTGTACTAATATTTGTAATGTCACCAGAAGTTATTTGTACCCAAGACATAAAATGAGCAACAATGTAGCATTTCTGTGTACTACTAAAGTAAGACAATCGTGAGATGAGTCAGGTCTTGCAAATTCTTTAAAATTCTGCTAGACCTGCAGGTTGAGTAACTTTGTTTACCTACTTGACCTAAGAGAAATGCACTCGACTCATGGCAACAGATGACAAAAAATGTAAATGCGCTTTCTGTAAAATGGGGCATGTGACCACAAAACCACTTTCTTTGGCACACTGCTGCCAACCAGAGGCCAGCCATGCACTGCAGAACCTTTGACATTTACTGTAAAGTATATGTTATGTTGATTTATACCACATACCGTGCACCGCTACCACCCTGGGGAAGTCTCCAGGCACCCGCGTGGCTCTGGGTGAAAAAAGGGGTTAATGTTAAATATAATGTTCAAACATCCCCTGCAAATGGTACCGATTCCAATAATCTACTTGACTAGGCGAGTGGGCGAGTAGACTTGCGAGCGCTGGATGAGTGTCTGCAAAACATAAAAGGTTAGCTGCATGAATGGACACAAATAAATAGATCTTGCAAAATAAACTCTAAAAAGATGGCCAGCTTTCTCCCACAGGTGCCAATATATAATGCAATCTTAATCATAGAGCAAAGCGAGTTCTGGAGGCTTACTACAGTGCATGGTATTGCAGTAGATCTGTAGATGTACAGACTGGATGGAACTATTAATCACTACTTTGTATAAACATCTCATTAGCTTTGTGTATTCATTATGTAAGAGGAACGAAAGTAAGGGAATAAGCAGATTGGATGGCATTGCAGGCAGAGGACTGGCCAAACTAGGTGGAATACTATTTATTGCTGCCATCTCACTTTCAGGGTAGCTGGTATAAAGCAGCTGGGCGATGAAGTATGGGATCAGCTCATGGATTGAGCACCAGTTGCACAGATGTATGCAACCAGCAGCTCACAGAACTAGGTTTGCCATTAAAAGCCTTTGGTTGTGTGAGCATGTACATTTTCAAAAGTGTTCACTTCAATATGATACATCTTCCCCAACAAAATGAAATATAGTTTGAACTATGAGATTTAGATACACTAAACTTTACTCTAAAGCATGGAGACAATGCAGTGTTTGACAGCCGCAAGACTGATTATGCATTATGTAACAGCTTACATTTTTAGGAATGGAATCGCATGACTGTCTTAAAAAAAAAAAAAAAAAAAAAAAGTTAATGCACACTGGTGTTTGCCAGACAGGGTAGTTAGCTTAATAAAAGTATCCTCCAAATGTACTTCTGGTTTGCAATATATTGAAAAATAAAATGTTGCCTAGTACTCCCACAATAAGAGTGGAGGAGACTATTACTGCTTCACTCTCTGCCTCCATTAGCCCCTTTGAACTTGCGCAGAGAAAAGAGGGTGGAGAGAGGGCCCTGAGGGCCAAAGACGAATGCAGGGTGAGCCGTGCTTTCATTGAACAGGATAACTTAAATAGCAAGTTTTGCTACACAAATGTCAATTTAATTAGCAAACCTACAGAACTGCATAGCAAATTGCTATGAGACACTGCTTATTTTATGCCTTGCATGTGCAATAAATAATCTAGGTATGCAACTATGAGTCGATTTATTCAATTGTTAGACTTGCTTTGCTGACAAATTGAGACAGTTATGCAGTAGCCATTCAAGAGGTGGAATAATTAATGTGGGTATCCACATAGGGAAAAACAACCGGGCAAAGGAACAACCGGGCAAAGGATTAATACAGCTATGTGACAGTTGATTTAGATCATAAGAATTATGGTATGGACAACTATTATGGATATGTATAGATGAATCTACTTTATTAATATAAAATCTGGCTATGTTACTATCTGGCATTGGTGATATTAATCTAGCACTGCAACAGTTGATCTATAGTCGCGATTATGGATGTGAAAACCAACTGATTCAGCCAATAATCACAAAACAGCTGTACTAGGACTACAAAATCTTCAATGTGTACTAAAGAGTCTCTGCAAATGCGCCGCTACAAATAAACTGTGTCCAAGATGTATAAAGGCATATGGTGTCCTACCAGTTAACATGGTAGGTTTCTGGAGATGTCAGAACATGTGTTAGGGAGCTGTGATGATATTGCTTTCACATACTCTTCAAAAACAGAGGTAGATATTTGACGTTAAAAAAATAAAAATGTGTCAGGTAAAACAGCTTTATTGTTTAAATATTGATTGCTGTACCATACATTATGATACAATTGTTGTTACAAGCATATCCATTGATTAGTTGGAGATGGTAGAAGAGCTCAATTTGAAGGACCACGTGGGTGGACGGTGTCCGCTGCCCACCTGTGGGTTTAAAAAAATAAATACATAATTTCAACAAGCCTGAAACCCACCAAATGCAAAGGCGATATATGCCCTGTATCACTCATCAAAGATTGCGCGGACGTGTTAGCCCCGCCAACACAGCCTTTATAAACACATCCTTTGCTAAAAGCACAGTTCCAGCTAGTCTAAAAGAAGTGTGGGTCGTCCCTCTCCTAAAAAGAAAAACCTCACTAGACCCAGCCATTCCATCTAACTATAGGCCAATCACCACTGTCCCCTTCCTATTAAAAAAATACTAGACTGTGCAGCCTACCTGCAAGTTCAGCAGTTCCTGGAGGACAACAAAATCCTAGGGTTGCTTCACCTAAGGTTCACCCAGGGCACAGGACTGAATCTGCCCTTCTCAACCTAAAGAACCAGCTAGACGAGATCTGGGATGAAGAAATTCGGCCTTGCTCCTCCTCCTAGACCCATCTGCAGCATTCGACCTGGTTGACCAGCAAATCCTGTGCCACCACCTACACCAATTTCTCCCCGCCTGCCACTGCCTGGATTGCTTCCTTCTTGGAAGGTAAGGTCATGAGGGTCTTCTCAGAGATTTCAAATGCCTCGCCCACTCCCATCACCTGGGGTGTACTTCAAGGGTCTTGCATTGCCCCAATACTTTACAACATCTTTAGCAGGCCTCTCTTTAATATCCTAGACTCCCTCAGTATAGCTTACACCAACTATGCCGATGATACTCAAATCCTGATCATACTTTCAGGCAACTACACAGATGACTCTGCCACCCTCAACAACATCTATTCTACACTACAGGCATGGATGGCAGTGAATCATCTCTTTCTCAACAGCGACAAGACCGAGATCTTAACTGTCAGCTCATTTAATGCCCTCAAATCTCTCAACAGCAATACACTGCCTTCCAGACTGACAATTGCATAATTCCTGTCTCAACCTCTGTAAAGACTCTAGGAGTTTTCCTCGACGCCTCACTCACTATGTCTAGACAAGTAAGCGCCATTGCCTCATCAGCAGCCTACGCCACTAAGGTCCTCAACGCAGCCAGACCCTTCCTCACTGAAAATAACTGCCTTACGATAGATAGCCTGTGCCATCATTGGCTCCAAGACCGACGACTGCAATGTCTTATTCACAGGCACCGCCTCTGGAAATATCCAGAAACTACAAGTCATCCAAAACAATGCCCTGAGAGCAGCTCTCCACATCCCGAAAAAAGAACATATCCCTCAAGCTAGAAGAGAATCACACTGGCTCCCCATCCAGGAGCGCATCATCTTTAAAACTCTCTCCATTACCCACAAGTGTCTCTCCAATACAGCAGTCTCTAATCCAAACAATCACCAAAGCTCACTCCTCAAGACCCACCAGGACCCCCTACACTGATCGACTAGTCTTGCCCAAAGTAAAGAGATGCAAAGCAGGAGGCTCAAGCTTCCCTTACCAGCAAACTCTGGAACAACCCCCGCCTCCGCCATGAGGGCTGAGAAAGCCTACTGATCTTTCGTAAAGCTCTCAAAACTCAGCTCTTCTCCTAACACACTACCCCACCTCCACACAACACCTACTTGTTAAACACTGTTCTTTATCACCACCACACTGTACCATCATCATGTATGATTATGCCTCGCTAATATGTAAATGTGATACAACTGTAATTACACCTATGCCACCCTTGTTCTTTTGTGACGGAAAATCACAATTGCTTGACAAAGTAGGTTTTCTTGACTTGTACCTGCAACAACGCCTCAATGCCTCTGGGTTGTATGTACGCTTTACAAATTAAATTAATAAAACAGGCTGCGGCCGGTATTCGCGCACTGGACGGGAATCAAACCCTGGCTCTGGCCTCTGAAATTATACACTTGACCACGGCAATCGTGGGCCGTGGAGATGCAAAATGTCTGACATATTACCATAAAGGACATGTTTTGTCACAGCTTCTCAGATTTACGAGGTGCTTGCATTTAGCAGTGAGGTCATAAAATCTGTTCACTTAGCAAATGCTTTTTTGTCATGTGTGTTTTTTTCCCAATCTTGAAAGACAAGCCTGGATGAAATTTGCATTTTTCACTTTGACATCCCGTGACGTCACTTCCCAAAGCTTGTCAGAGTCCAACACATTTTTTAGGACTCGAGCGCTGGATGGTAGTACTAAAAAATGTGGTATAACCGCTTCTGGATTAATAGTGCATGAACCAGAGAAGGCAGGCTCTGGCTGCCAATAAACAAGTCAATTCAAGATATATTGCCAAGTCTGTCTGCATTTTTCAAATAAGGTCCTTAAAATTTTGCACAACATGCCGAGATGGCACAGACTGTATACAATTCTACGATTAAACACGAGTACATGAAATGCTAGGGCGAGTAAAGCTATTTGAAGGCATCTCTTCTAGCACTGACAATTGTCACAAAAAAAATTGAGTGATTACATTTTCTCAAAAACATCATAGGAATGGAAAACCTATGTTCACCCACGACTATGGGCCATTTAAACAAGTTAATTGAGAGTATTGTAAAATATACTCCTATTATTTCACTGATTGTTTTAATAAAGTAAACAATTTTTAAAGGAATCCACACATACAGAAAATCGACTTTTCAGGTTCACCTAAAGTAAACCATTTTTTAAAGGAATCCACACAAACAGAAAATCGACTTTTCAGGTTCACCAACCTCTTTCAGGAGGACAAAAGGGAACACTGTACGCTCCTTCCTAATCAATATTGGACTTTAATCAAAGTAGCAAAGGACAACAGCACAGAACTCCATAGTGCACTGGAACGCTGGTGAGGACCAAGGGGCTGTTGAAGTTACTACCTTATTACATTTCCACCATTACCACTGCAGTTAATATGCACCATTTTCAAGATGAAATGGGCATTCATGTTAAAATATTAAATAGTTGAAATAACTGGTACGTCCACAGGGTCATAAATGATGCACTCATTGGAATGCATTTAAGATTACCAGCATTGTAGATTGGAATGAGAACAAAATCATTTATTTCTCAATAAAATATTTAAGAATTAATCTATTAATTCCCATCGAAACGTTTCTCTAAAGTTTTTTTTAAATCAAGATTTACATTATTTGAGTTCCATGATCAACTCCATGTACATTGCGCATTCTAGTATCTCAGTTTCCCCAATAATAAAGAAAGGATTCCTAACCTTCCATCTACATACAGTCCACAAAAGCAGACAAACGCTTTGAAATTAGACGCCAGGTGACAAAATAGCGCTCCACCAAAAACATTAAGAATTCCTTTAAATAACACTTGATCCATGAAAAATACCTTAATGGTCAAAAGTATACTAGCAGGTGTGCACAAACTGGATATCCTCCCCTCAGCGGCTTGTCCCTGGATTCACGACAATACACACTCACTTAAACAAGTGGAAAATGCTAACTCGTGCATTCTCACTTTTTGTGTAGATTAAAGACTTAGTTCTACTTGTGTCTACCATCTAGGACATCCTCAAGTTGCCCACACCATCCAGCTTTTCATATAAAGTGTAGAGGCTCTCTCATACATGCCAACATGCCCTGGGGTTTATAACAGGGAGATCCAGGACTACAAGTCCCAGAATGTAAAGTTAAAAGCAGAACTGGGCTAGCATCTCCCAAATGGAATGGGGCATGTTGCCATGCATGCTCCCAATAACCCCGACTTGGTTGAATCAGATGCCCCATTTTAATACACGGAGGTGACGTGCAGCACACAGAGGAAGTTTGGGAAGGAGTGAGATAGGCAGATGATTGTGAGAACACCTAGCGCTTGCTTAGAAGGGGGATATGTCTTCACAGCAGAGGCAACCCAAAAGGAACTGACAGGAGGGCTTCTGAAAGAGCAGATACAAGAAACCACACAATGGGCGGACTGAGAAACTAAAGCCCAACCACATTTGAGTTTCCCAAGTTCAACCCAGGTTCAATGACTCCCTTGGCCTTCACGCCTTCTTCTTAGAGGCCTGGTCTAGGCACAGACCCTGTGGTGCACTGACGATCATTTAGTTTACAGAGCCCGTCTGAACTATTGCTTTTTCACGCTTTTCTGAATTCAGACGCCTCTAGAGCCCACCCAACAAAAACGTTCACCCCCATACCTCTGCAATTACAAGGGATACAAACGCTTTTCTGAACAAGGACCCTCGGCTGTGCAGATATGCTTCAGATGGCCATCTACAATTAAACCAACCACCTAATCGTCAGAACAACTCAAATGTTTCTGAATGAATTCTCAACTCACTTCTCCTACAGGGTAGTGCTTTGATGTGATTAAATGTGCAGAACCATCACATAGAAGCATGCCCATTCATTTAAATGTACATTAAAGGGTACAGGCTGGCATCATATTTGTAACTAAACATTTGCTAACTATGACACAGAAACCTTGCATCTTACTCACAACCGACACCCTGAGAAGAAATGCAGTAGAGTCTCTAAGGCAGGGGTCTGTAACCTTTGGCTCTCCAGAAGTTTTAAACTGCAGCTCACATCAGCCATATACAGCATAGTCAATGAGGAAGGATCATGGAAGTCATAGTCCAAAACATCTGGAGAGCCAGATCCCTGACTCAGACCCTCTACTGCGTTTCTACTCCACAAGGAAATCCTCCACAACAGGAAAGAAGAATGCACATGCCACCGTTTCTAATGGCCTGGGACATTTGTAATAATCCTTATCACTACTCAACATTTTGCAAAATGTGGCAGCACTGGATATGGAGAAACGTTTCAATGATGTGCTCAATCTTGAGACCAGGAGGCATGCATCAACATATTCATATTGACAATTCCCTAGAAGAAATGGGAATGTCCACTATCAACTGAGAAGGGTTAGTCTGAAATTCCTCTCTTCAAGAAGGCTTAATGCCGTCACATTCATGGAATGTTCCGTTATCAAATAATGGCAGGACATATGTTTTCTGGTGTACGAAATGAGCCGCATAATGTGCGAGTACTCAGTGGAAAATGGGTCCGGTTCTGAATTACTGCCAAGAGCAAAAAAAGGTGGGAAGGGGAAGATAAGAACAACGATAGTAGCTGTTGGCCAGCGTTTGAGGGGGAATGATGATTCCCGGGATGAGTTCAGTCAGTGGGACATGATGTTAAGGAAAGGTGGGGCTGCACCGTTGACAGGAATGGTACTCCAGTATAATCCGCGAATGCTGCTAGTTTGGGGGGAAGGGGTGATGGCACAATCTGGAGTTAGCTGAGGTGGCCTCTTTAGTGCAGAATGGTATGGGAGGTTATTGGGGGTCCATGCCCCTGGGTATTGAGCTGGCGAAAGGTGTACAGGCACTGAAGGATTTGCGAGGGGGTAATTGGACAGAGACAGGCATTGCGGAGGGACGTCGTAGGATGGATGGGTGCTGTCCAGTGGACAGATGTACCCTGTAGATAAGAGAGCTGTGCAGTGATGGGCAAAGGGCTCCCGGCTAAGAAGGGGCCTGATAGGTAAGTGAGTGAGTGGCCGGTACGCTTTTGAGGTGGCAGGTCAAGATAGTGCCCCGGGACAGTGCCCACTTCCCGATGGTTCCGGGGCCCTGCAGTGAGGAGGTCTTGTGAGTGCAGTGGGGCAGTGGAGTACGCCCCCTACAGAGAGGATGCCTGGAAGAATGTGCCCGCACTCACTCGTCGTCCTTCATGGTGCTCTCCTCTGTGATGGGCTTGACGGGGGCGATGTCCTCGGTCGCCGTGCTGTAGTTACGGAAGCAGACGGTCAGCTGCTCGTCGAAGCCGCTCACCAGGTCCTCCATGGACTGGAAACTGCCCATATCCCCACCAGAGAAGCTGTTGTCCAGATCCGACAAGTCCTCCACGCCCAATGGGGTGCCGACGGAGGGCAGCGCGGGACACGGGGCATTTGAGTTGACCTGGTCCAACGCGCAGGCTGGGGGTTTAAACTCGTAAAAGTCCTGCCAGTCCTCGTCGAATTGGGCCAGAGGGGCGGCCATGGCTGCGGCCCGGCTCGCGGCTCACTGCAGCACTGCGCTGCTGCTCGCCCAGTGGCTGCCGCCTGCCAAGCAATGTTGTCAAAGTCCTAGCCGAAAACCGCCCACAACAAGCCCTGCCTACAAACTGACAGCGATGGGATAAAAAACCGAGAGCCTCACACAGACCTATACAAACTCAAGGGAAGGAGATCACGGAGAAATGACATGCCTGCATACTCCTGATGTTGCTTACCTGCAGTGTCATGATCCTTATTTATAGAAACTGCTTTTTTAAAATAAAAATTCAATATCATATATTTGCCTACTTTACACTTTTGTTATTATATTAGTTTGCCTTGAAGCTGTCCGGATTTCGCAACAAATAGAGAGAGGCTTTTAAATTACACTGATTGGCAATTGAATGAGGGCTTGTTCACAAATATCAATATTTTTTTTAAACACACGGATTACCAATTTAACACAATTATAATGAACTAAAAACGGACTATAGAAGAGCCCAATGGAATTTCCACCAAATGATTTGAGTTCGTTTATAGACTCTAACCCTCCCTACCTAGTAGGGAGGCACTCCGTTTTCGAGCAAAAACTGCTACTTTTATTTTTTTTTACTTTCTGCCACGTAAATTACCACTGACTCAAAAGCAAAGCAATCAATAAAGTTCTTCGTCTTGGTTGTTCTCAAATGCATTTGGTACTTTTCTTTTTTTAAAACATTTTCATAGAGACTTAGTATAGCGCACCCTGTATCATCAGTATGCTTAAACAGTACAAACTGCTCACTGTAGGGTTAATGCAATATAAGAATGGACACAACCACACTGCAATTACAAAAGTGATCTGGATTCAATTAACTAAGATGAATATATGCTATATTCATCTTAGTTAATTGAGAACCAAATAACTTTTGTAATTGTGCAGTGTGGTTGTGTCCATTCTTATATTATATTGTCTCTTGCATAACTTGGGTATAGGTTCCTACTATACACAACTCCCCACAGCAGCTACACACTTGTCTCTCTCCCAACTTGAACCTGGTCTACAAGTGGCTATAGCTCTGACAAGCGCAGAGGGTTCCAGTCTGTTGCCCCGTATTGTTTTGTTCACTGTAGGGTTAGTCTGTGTTCACCTTCCACCAGACTAACGGGATGTCGACAGGCTCCAGGGGAGCAACCACTGTTGAAATGTTGGGGGGACCAATACTGGCAGATGTACTTTTTTTTTTGTGTGTGTGTTCAATTGTATTACAATTTTTAAAAAATCATTCTTTTGGCTTAGGATTTGAAGAGAATTATGGTGTGATTCTGATTTGTTTTGTATCGTTAAAATTCTCCTCTTTCTGTGCTTTCTTCTTTAAAATCATAATTTTTCTGTTTGTTCTCAACTGGTTTGTCTTCCAACTCTAGGCTTTCAAGAAACTTGGCTGTTGCCACAGTCAAAGTTATGGATTCTCCACTCATTAACCTATTCCACCACTCTTCTTCACTTGTGGTAAGGTGTTTTAATCTATGTGGTCGCAGGTAGGTTGTTCTGAGTTTATTTACTTTTAGGATTATAGTGGTTGAGTGGTGTAGCAGCATTACTATGCAACATAACTGTAAAGTCATTTTTGCAAAATCAATTAGTCATGTACTGTGACAGCAGGGTTGCATCCTGCAGGAAGGAATGGAAGAACTGTCTCCTGTAGGTACAACGTTGTTATATCGGCAGGCTATTTTTCGTGAAAACTCATCGAAAAATATGGTGGGTAAGGGGATACAAGAGGTAGGTGGGTGTGGGGAATAGGTGCCAGATAATAAAGAAAAGGTGGCTCGGGGGAAACCCCCCCAAATATAAAAAACAATTTCAATGAGATTTTTCGGCCAAATATTTTTTTTAAAAACTCTCCAAAAAAACCTGCCGATATAAGAACATATAACCCTCCTGTAGGAAGGATGGATTCAGTGACGACTGCCTGTGACTTGGAAGGATGAGTTTTTAAGATAAGCTTTTTTGGTAAGAATGAGCAAAGGGATTCACAAAACCATTTGGACTGTCACCTGAAAGTTTGATACCCTCTAGCAGTTTGCTTATGGAAAGTGAATTGATTGTCATTTTTTGGGGATGGGGTCTGGAGATTTGTTAATGGACAAACTACCTTTCACCCAGAGTATGGATGGACACTGGGCATGGTCATGCAGCCAATACACTACATTTCGCATCTAAGACGTATAGTATATATTCTGCCTATTGTCCCATTGGCAAAACACTCCATTTCACTTGTTTGGTTATCAGCACTGTCTCACTCAAAAGAAGGACGTATTACAAGTTTATGTTGAAATAATCGGTTATGTAGAGTTTCCAGAGCCATTGAAAGAAGCATGGCCGATTGCCCAAAGGCTAGATGGGTCTATGGATTCATAGAGGGATATAAAATATCTGTCCCTGGAAGGAAGGGCGAATTCTGGGAATTATTTCAGGGACACAAACGTTTCCCTAGTAGGATTCCCCCATCGACAAAGAACCTGTCAAATGTAGGAGGGTCCAGTCTGCATACTTTAAGTAAATCTATCTGGCCTAGTTTGTAAATAAATTGATGTCTGTAAACACACTCACACTCATTTTATGAACTATTCAATAGGTGAGGCTCATTTTGGTAAAAGTTGTAATTCCATGGAAGGAATCACAAACGTAAGTTAGCACTTAGATAGTGTTGGGTCTCCTGCAGCCAATTTTCCCTTTTTACAAAATGGACTGAAAAAATAAATTAAATAAAGGCAAAATCACTGCCACTCTCATTTCATTCTCCATTTTGCACAACAATTAAAAAGCCGGCTTCAAATTACATTTTGCAGATAATATTTGTAACGGATTCCTATGGTATCCATCTTCGTTTAGCATGTTTTAAACACAGGCAGATTGTACAGAAATCCATTCGTTTTATGCATATATGAAAATAAATCTCATGCAGGCATCAAACTCAGTGGTTCTGCAGGTGGAGTGGCCATGAGGAGGGGGAAGTATATTTCACTTTCCTGCCTTCCACTCTGCCTGCAAAAGATGTTTTAAATACCCTGGAGTGATAAAACAAGTGTACAGACTGGCGGAAGCCATTGATGCCTTCAGGGTCCGACTGCGCTATCGGTTGTTCGGCCCGTGGCCGAACGACCTTGAGGACATGGGGGCCGGTTTTAGACCAAGCCACTCCAGGGCTGGTTTTTATAGCAGTGAAATATATTGTTTGTAACTTACGTTACTTTAAGTAACGTAAGTTACTTTCTGGCTGCCTGCGGCTGCAGCCCAGGCCAGCTCGCCAGAAGCGGATTGGATGATGGCAGCAGCAGGCTGCAGCATTCATCAAAGCAAGGTAACACACACACGTTGTTACCTTGCTTTGATGATTTTTATCATGCATGCATCAATAGAAGGAGAGGGGCCGCCGTGCGATGCTAGCCTGCCTCAGTTTGGCCTCCTCCCTCAGCCCTCACCCACCCTGCCTGGGCTACCGGGCCTGACCTCGCAGTGCACACACAGCAGTACACTCCATTTGCAAGATGGCAAGTTGCTTTCAACTTTGCAGGTGCCAAGTAACAATAACAAATTGTTGCAGTTGAAAGCAACTTTGTCTGAGTACCCTTGTGCCCAGGGAACGACAGCAACTGTGAGCCAATGAAAAGCAGGACTCCGTGCCTCCAGCCTGGAGAGGTCAGGTCAATTTTGTGACATCTCTCATCAGGATATTGCTGGGCCTGGGCATTTTGGGCTCACACACAGAGGCAGCAGCAGCAGACTGCAGTAGTAGCACGCCCGGCCCGCCACCTTGGGCACCTTGTGTGGCTCCGTCAGGGCTCAGCCTCGGGCCGCCCTCAGCAGCAGCCAGCAGGCAGTGCTGCAGCCAGCAAAGCCAGCAGCGGAGGAGCGGAGTCGTCTGCGTCGTCGTGGACCGGTGTCATCGTGCCCCACCCGCGGCGCCTTGATTCCAGTTCCCCCAGGTGTGAGTTAATCGTTCTTGAGAAACCTTCGAATCCAGTTTTGCTTATAGATAATGATTTTTTTTATAGTATTCTATGGGGATGATGAACACAACATTTTTTATTATGTCTCTTCAGTTATTTACATAATATTATTATGCTGTCTAACACATGCCGTTCAATGTCTCAGCTTGTGGTTTGGCTCTTTGGGCCAACCCAGACATCCGGCTTGTATCTGACTCGACTCTCCGTTTAATTTTATTGGCTTGCCCACCTCTAATATGTGCCACTGTGTGTGGTGGTGGGGGGATCAGGCAAGGGGGTAGGTTTAGGGGTGAACAGAGGTGTTTGTCACCCCCAACTTTAATGGCACACCATTTTCTCCCCATTCATTTGGCTGGGGCACCTTTTCTTCAGATGTCATGTCCCCCCCAAACTTTTTCACCATAGTTACTCCACTGGGATGAGGGGCCTACTACGAGGACTGCTGGGACTTGTAGTCCACTTGAACTCTAGCACTAGGGAGACATGTGAAGCTGCAGACCTTCTCGTCCGAGCCTTTTTGACTACTGTTTCTTTGCGCCGTTTTTTTGCTGAGTGACATGTGGGCACTGGCCAGACATTTGGCACCCCCTTCAGCATTTGGCACCCCCTTCAGCGGCCAAGACGTTTGTGTGGGAAATCTTCCATTTGTTTGCAACTGCCAACAAGTTCAAGGCAAGCTGGACAGTAAAGGGCCTGCGTGCATGCACATTTCCTTCAGTGAAGGATTAGTCCAGCACTCGCGGCCCACCCTTCTTCAAGGCACAGCCCTCTGAGCCTTGGTCTGTGCTGTCCAGCTATTCTGCTGCTCCCAACCCTTCTGGGAATCGGCGTGCTTTACCAACTAACACACTTATACGAGTCTGTGGGAAGACTGTACATAATTGTCTGCTGTAGCACCAAGAAACGTCTGCGCTTCACAAATGAATAAAGATATCGGAGTCAGCAGGGAGAGATTCACATCATTGTCGGATGTAGCGCCTAGAAGCAGGTGTGCTTTCCAAATGAATAACAAAATGTACATGGGGCATCACCACAGCGAGCAGAGACGTCCATCGACGCTTTACAAATGAATACACATTTCAGTGTCACCGGGAAGAGATATATACATTATTGCTACAGTGCCAAGAAGTGAATGCGCTTCACCATATTACTCCCAGTCCCAGCGAGTCTGAGCGAGAAGAGATACACTCTATTGTCTGCTACTGCGCCAAGAAGCGGATTCGTTTCACAGATGAATACACATTTTGGAGCTGGAGGGAATTATTGCTTGCTGCAGCACCAAGAAGCGCGTGCGCATGAACCATTACAAAATATATTACTACCAGCGGGCAGCGATGTACATTATTGCCTGGTTCAGCGCCAAGAAGCGTGTGCGCTTTACACGTGAATAAACATGTATTCCGCATGAAGATAGGTACATTGTGCACAGCACGATTTGCAGCCCTGCAGCTCAAAGTGCCTTTGGAGCATGGGCATCAGGAATCGGGATGGACCGTAGATGGGGTGCTGTTGATTACTGAAAGTTCCCGGTTTCTGCAGTGATATGGCACCAGGCACGGTGCAATGCACGCGCCCCCCCACCCCGCTTATCTTGTACGTGCCGGCCGGGCCGCCTACTTCGCGGGGTACACAGCGTGCTCTATTCATGACCAGTGAGAGCGCCCGTCCAAGCACACGTAGGAATTCCGTCCTGCTTATTTACCCTAGCTTTGCGGTATGGTGACAAAGAGACGATTTTGGGTTTTCAGTGTGTTGCCAAGGTAGCAAGGTTTGCTCTGCATCTAGAGTTTGATAGGCCCTTGGTCCAGGTGTGGCAGAAATGCGTTATTGTTCGTCCACCCTGTGGGCATGCTTGAGAGGCTTGCCGTGCCTATGTTGGTTGATTTGTTGGACCCCTTACGTTCTACGTGCATTATGGCACACCTTGCATGTTAGTGCTCACTCCTTAATGCTTTATGACGATTTGGTCTGCATGTGAGTGTTGGTTCTCTGAATGGATTCTCTGTTGATTGGTTGCTTCTTGTTATCGGTGTGAGGACTTGTGGATTGTTTTAGTGAAGGAGGTGTGTGGTATTCTGTGACCTTGTTGTGTTGTACCAACAGTGGCTGACATGCTGGGCGTTTGTGGAATGCTGAGAGTGGAATGTGGTGTGTGAGTGAGTTGACGGTTGGGATGAGACAGGATGGGATCATGGAGAGGGTGCTTGCCTTTGAGACTCTTGCCTAACTACCTGTATTTATGCCCTGTAACTACAATAAAGACTTACATGTTGTATCCCACAGAGTTCTGCCAGATGCTTCCATGCTACTGCCATGCTTTGGGGAGGATACCACATAATCCTAAGGTTATTTTTGATCCGATTCCCATTACATTTCTAACATTGCTCATTCCTGTAGTTTCCATTTGTATAACATGCATAAGGCCCATCCTTTTCTTTCCTTTTACTCTGTGAAAAATTCTAATTATGGCCTCCTCCTTTTTAAAATTTTATTGAGTATTTGTTAATCTTCTCTTGTATCGACTGCTATTCTGCCCTTCTGATTGGTCTAGTGGCCTAGCAAGCTAGCAACTCTTCCCTCAATCTTTGATTCTGCTAAACGTGTTCTCTTTCATCTTTCCACTCATGATTTGCATAATCCTTCCCTGGCTTCCTTTTCTTGGCTCCCTTTGATACTCATTTTCTCTATATTGTCTTTAACTGGGATGCCTCTGAACAGAGCGAGTGCTTTTCGTAACACGTGGACATGTTGTGGCATCTGTTTTGAGGGAGGCCAGCTGGTTTATGGGATGAATAGACTTTTGGGGGTATTTTTCTTAAGTGAGCCACGTAATCTTGCGATAACTAGTTTGATGACATTAACTGCATCATAAGAGCCAGAGGGCAGTCTGGGACCTATAGTTCGGTGAGGAGAGATGTACAGAAGCAGTGTGTGTTCTCAGGCATGCAGTGCACTATGAGGGTGTACATATTGAGTGAGGGAATGCATTCCGACATATGCAGCTGCCAGTCCCGCGATTCACCCAGTATAGGTGCCTACAAGTATCATCCGAGAGAACACCTGTGGTGATTGGTGACATCATTAATCAGTAAGGGAATAATGTATTCTGGGACATGGAATTCCCTGTACTCTACAATGGGTTAGTCATAGCGCAGTGTGGGACATGTATTGCCAGCAGGCATTTCTATCTAGTGAGGCAAAGTGTATTCTAGGGCATGTTTGAATTTGAGGTCAAATGAGTAGACTGCATTCTTGGAAATGAAGTCTTGTGGTGCCTATGCGCTTTGTGAAGGATCAATCGTGTGTGCATGTGTCATCATTTGGTTGTACCGCTTATTAAATGTAACTCTATTTTCATTACTAGTGGAAATGGGCAGACCTGCCTTGAGTCTGGTTCTGCAAATAAGTATTTAGCTATGTGATGAAGTTGTTTAAAAAAAAAAAAAGAACAAAGGGACTGTTATCACTTTCTCAAGGGTTTCCACAAAACATAACATGCAACAGAAACATCAACCTTCCATAAGTAGCATTTTCCGTAGTCGATAATTGACGACGCGAATCACGGATGATGGTTTGAGGGCCACTTTTTTGAGGTGAGGGGTGGGCCACTTTCTTCTGGGTGTCTGGGTCTATTTCTCGTCCATGTCCGACCCTGGACGCCTTACTTTTTCACACTAATTTCACTGTGTTACGGCTTTCAGAAGGAGCCCCAGTAACTAATTAACCTATGAGAAAGGGGAGTGGAACAAATAGCACTTTCCTGCTTTGCATACATTCAAAGTGCATTTTTGGAACATCAGAATGACCACATGTTTTTTATGTTTGACAAACATGTCTTTAATGGCGATTTAAGCTGAAATCCGTCTAAGCACATAATATACACTGTTTCTAATGCACATTTCATTTGCCACCACACTCTCCCTAACAATAAAATGTCTGCAAACTTTGGGACATATATATATTCTTTTGGACAGCTTTTGTGCTTGCTCAAAAGATTTGAGCTGTCCTGCTTAAGCCATGGGCCCATTCCTTTTCATGCACGCTCTACGTGCCAAGGACAAGCTTGCTCATCAAAGGTGCATGGGGAATACCATTAGGACCATTTTCCTGGCAGTTAAGTGGTTAATATTAGTGGGAAACAGAGGGCAAATGGTGGGCTGAATTATTTGAGGGGGAGCCACAGGTAAAGTCCCATATTTTGAGGTGGACAGGACATCCTTAACCCCCCTGGTAGTGGCGGCCATGGTCGACACTATAGTGTGGACTGGGTGTTGAACCAACCCTTCCAGTCTTACCCTGGTATCAGCTTGGCATGAAGCAAGGGGTGGTGCCTGTAGGAGTGACATATCATCTGCATGGGAAAAGCACGCTGTGAAATAGGCATGGTATCAAGAGAGACAAAGACTCAAAAGCAATAGTTTGAAAACCTTTATTGAAAAACATTGTTGGATTGGTGCAATACCTAACTGGCCCTAACTCTAAGGGTCAACTGATGTTTCTAAGGGCCGTTGATGTCTGTAAGTCCAAAAACAAAATTCGTCTGTGTCACAACCTATGATTCTCCTCATTCTCAGACAAATTGTGTTCTGGGGTCGTCTTAAAGAAAAAATGGTGGCTCAAAAAAAAGAAGACTGGTTTCAGGTAGCCTTCCATCAGGTGTAGTTCTGGCAGGTTAAAAAATAGTTCAACTCAAAAGGGTTGCCTTCAGAACCTTCCACATAGGGCTCTTGCAGCAAGTCAATAAAGTTCCCAATTTCTCTGGGTCTCTTGGGGTTCCCTTCCCCAAGTTTCGATCTTTCCAGTTACAAACAAAAAGAGACAGTTTCTATTTAGGCCTTTCAGGGTTCCCTTCCCCAAGTCTAGGCCTCTCTTGCAAAGTTCAAAATGTCTCTGATGGCCTCTCAGTGTTCCCTTCCCCAAGCTTAGGCCCCTCTGGTTTAAAACAAAAGTTCACCTTGTCAGGATGTACCTTTCAACACATAGGGCCTCATTCTGAGTATGGCGGTAAGGGATAGCGGCCACCGGTAACGAGACCGGTGGCGGTATTCCCTTACCGCCATACTCCGAGTTCCCTCTGCGCCCTCGCCCTTAACGCCTGCTTTGAGCAGGTGTTAAAGTCGAGGGCGCAAAGGGGCCTCCAAGCATATAACACTGACCGTAATGAATGGTCACCGTTATTTGCATCTTCCCCATTCCCATTGAGCCCTATGGGGGCTCATTTGGGAATGGGGAAGAGCCTTGGTGAATGGGGAATTACCGCCCCGCCAACCTTGGAATGCGGCGGTGATTCCGCCATCCACCAAGGTGCTGCCGGTCCGGGTACGGCGTCAACCAAGGCGTTAATAGCGCCATTGGTTAGCGCCGTACTCGGAATGAGGCCCATAGTCCTTTCATGGGGCAGTGTCATAGACTTTCGAAAATGTGGAGCTTTTGCTCCTCCCCTGCGTGACCACTCTGACTTCTGACCTTTCTCTTTACTCTTTGTATCTTTCTCCTGGCACCTTTTCCTCTTCTGCCTTTTCCACTCTCCTCTTGTTTCTCTTTCACCTTTCTTTACACTTTACAGTGCACACTTGCACCTCCTTTTGTCTTTATTGTGCCTCTTGCACACTCCTATTGCTTTGCTTTAGCCCTGGCACACTCTTCTCATTTGACCACACACCCTTACACCTTCCTTTTCCTATTTTCGTGTCGCTTGTTCCCTCTTTCCTGTTTTCGGGTCGCTCGCACCCTCTTTCCTGCTTTCAGGTCGCTTGCATCTTCTCTTTGCTTTCCACTCACTTTATTCTACTTTCGGGTCGCTTGCGCCCTCTTTCCTGTTTTCGGGTTGCTTGCCCCTTCTCTTTGCTTCTCGCTCCCTTTAAATTCACTGTTTCTGTCTTTCTCTGTCTTCGTGCTACCAGCGCACTGTTTCTCTGGTTTTCCTCGCTTTCTTTCTGCTTTCCGATTAACGGGCTGCTTGCATCTTTCATCATTTTTGCTCCCACTCCAGCCACCCGCATTCTACTGAGTTTCTCTCTCTCTTTCTTTGTGAAAACTCACCCGGTAGCGTAGCGCTGGTGAGCAGGTCCTTGAGATCTGTAGGTTGAGGTCAGGGTTTTACCACCTGCCCCTCAGATACCCCAGGGGCCGGCACACATCCCAGGGGAACGAGCATTGGCTGGATACGGCCAGCAGCTGCGGGCATGCCTCACTCCGGCTCCCTGGAGACACGGCTTCCTTGCCACGCGGCAACCCATCTGACACACCAGGTCAGCATCTTGGCGTCCCGCTCCCCTCCAGAGCTTCCAGGCTTCTCTTGATGCACCCTCCTGCTCCCTGGCTTCCAGGTTCCAACCAGCAACCCAAGCTCGCTCATCTTCTTTGGTAGAACCACACCATTTACACCCTAGCTGAGAGTCAAGTGGAGTCAGGTGTGCATGTTTAAGGTGAAATGTCTGACCTTGCCTGACTCTATTAGTGGGACAGCCTAGTGGTGAAATGTAGTAAGCCTCTTCCTGCCTCCCAATGTTATTCCTATGGGTAAATCTTACTACTCTCAATCTCCTCTTCTTCGTCCCAGTATATGTTGGAAATGGGGAGGGGGAGATGCAATGGGATTGTAAATAACCCATAAAAGCTGAGGGAGAGGGTTTTGATGTATAATGGGAAAAGGGGGAATACCATATCTCACCTTTAGGTACTCTCCTCCTGAGCCCCTGTGACCCTCCACTCAGGTGATCCTCCCTCGCTTGTCTACCCCCAGAGTCAGGATCCACAAGCGATGGCCCTTCCCTGGCCACCTGAATGGAAGATCCTGGGGGAGTAGGTAGGAGAACACCTTCAGGTTTCTCACATAACCTTCCCCTATGCGGTTTGGACCGGGACGTTTCACAGAGAACCTGGGAAAAAAATCCATGTTATTTCATTTTTGGTTTCCCCGGTGCTCCCCTGTGAAAAAATGGAAATGACGGTCCAAGAACCACTGCATAACCTTTGAGGTAGATTCCTTTTCCAACCCATAATGTTGCCTAAGTTTCTTTAGCTCAACCCCTATTTGGGTCATTTGGGAGATCCACTGATCAAATTGTGGTACACTACTTCCTATAATTAGTTGGGCTGAAAGATTGGGAACTATGGCTACCACAAGAGGTAATTCTCGCCCAAGATGGAAATGTGAACCTGTGCTTGTAGAGGTTTCTCAAGGTGGCCATGGCTAGAGCCCACTTTTTCTTTCCCAACTATTTTACAACCTTGGAGAAGCAGGTCTGCCCTAATTGCGCATCCTTTTTCCCCAGTATCCAGTTGGGCCAGATAGTCCTTCCCTCTAAGATGGCCGGTATTCTATAAATGGCATTGACCCCAGTGTATAGGAATGTATGGGGTTTTCTCCTGTTCTTAATTTTCTTCACCTTTTGAGATATATACGATGTTCTTGGATGCTAGTCCTACCTTTTCATCCCTATTCAGCCTGCTGCAGGAGGGGTTTATGTTCCTTGATCGATGATGGGATTGATTTTATTCAAAGGGCAATCTTGTGTCACATGACCAAACTCTCTACAGGAATAACACGGTTGGTCTAGGTTCACAGATACCTGTTCTTACTTGATTTCTCATGTAGGTATTAGTTCCTCAGAATGGATATATAAGATGTTTGTACCCATTACCTCCGGATCTGGTTGGTCTCCATGTTCTGCTTGTGGTTCAGATTTTATAGTAGGGATTTCCTGTTCATTAGTTGGATCAGTGTTTAAAATGTATCTCAGCCCTGTATACGAGACCCCTTCTGGTTCTAGGAAGGGGTATTTTACAGTAAATTCACAATCCTCCTCCCTATAGCCTTCAGGGGAAGGCTGCAATGTGCTCATCCCCTCCCAGTCCTATATCTGGCTCATCCGTAGATATCTGTATTTCTGAAAGTTTATGGAGGGGTGTCATGCAGGTGGCTGTAGTCTTCCCCCTTTTGTCTAAAAGAAGGTCTCCTAAAAGGATTTTCAACTCTTTCCCCAAAGGGTCAGGTTCGCTTTCATTAGGAGATAAGGACTCTAAAGATGGTGTCCTTAGGATTGGAGACTCACAAGTACTCCATAGGACTGAGGTCTCTCCTCCCTTCCTGTTCTGAAGGAAAATATCCCAAAGAGGGTTTCAACCCTTCCACAAAAGAGTCGGGTTCAGTGTTAGTAGGAGACAAGGATCTTGATGATAGTGTTTCTGGGATGGGAGATTCACACAGAGATCTACATAGGGCTGTGGTTTCTACTCCCTCCTTTGTTTGTGCCTCCATGAGCTCTTCTTCTTGATTTATGGGACAGAAATCTATGCTGTGGTCCCAATCCCCACAAAAATAACAACGTTCTATACAGGAGGATTCCGACTCATCTAAGGAAGCATTAGAAAACCCAAAAAGCAACATTCTCCTCTCTTCTTGTCCCACAGAATCATGTGTTGGTTTATCCTGCCAAATCTTTTTCTCCATCTGTTTTGTTGGGCAGATGGGTACTAATAAGAGAAGTAGTAATTCAGAGAGCCCTTTATTTGAACCTTCTAGGCTTTCTAAATGTTCACTCCTGTTAACCCCCATGATGTTCGGGAGTGGTTCACTACTGTTAGAAACCAGAGGGTGTCCCAGCTGCTAGTCCCCGGGGTTCTCTCTCTCAGGTGGCCAGGGCACGGCCATTGCCTTTGGATCCAGACCCTGGGGGTGGAACAGTGCGGGAGGATCACCTGGGTGAGAGGTCTTCAAGGAGTGGGGGTGAGATAGCTGATGGTGAGACGCAGTATTCCCCCTCTTTTTGTTCATCTATCCCATCCTATTTTGTAGGATTTTTCAAAGTCCCAACCCCCCCCCCCTTTTACACAAACACTGGGCCGAGGAAGAGGGTGACTGAGAGTTACCAGACTAACTCTTTCACATCGTACTGGACATGTCCCGTTGGCAAAGTCAGGCACTTTACACTAAGTGCCTACACCTGATACTAGTTAACTCTCCTCACACAAATAAAAGGCAACACCTAAAGACACACTCTGAGCAAGGCGGAACATGACTACAAGCAGAACTTTCTGGAAAGAAGGCAAACCCACTCAGAGCAGAACGACAGACCAAGGGTCGAGAGCACCGGGTCGAAAACCCCAAGAGTTCCCTACCGGAGGTTGTTGCCTCCGACAGGCTGCGGAAAACACGTGGAGGAGGCCAGATCCAACAAGTGAAGACTGCACTGTGTTTCAAGGACGCCAGCGACCCTCCCGGGTGAACGGCAGAGTTGGGGAGGCGAGGCCAAGCCTGTGGTACTAATCTTGACTCGTGAATTGGATACCGCAAAACCAAGAAAAAGACACACTCAGCTGGTTAGTTGGCCAGCCACCTGAAAGACCTGTATGTGTTAAAGTTTGAAATAGCAACATTTTATCACAATTGAAGGCTGCATGCGTGTGAGTGAGACACGAGGAAAGGCACACCTGTGAATGAACTTTGAAGTAAAAGACAGCTGCAAAATCAGCGATACTAAGCAACGGAGTGGTCCGGCGAAAGGAAGTAGCCCCCTCAAAGTCTCAGTGAAAAGTAAATTGTAAGCAAAAAAAAGCAAAAGTGAAATTACGAGATTTAACTCCTAGAGAAGGGATGAGTGAAAGTTGAACTGTAAGCTTTGAGTCGAAGTGGTACTGCAGTGGTCCGAAAGTAAACCACACACATTCGAAAGTCTTTGAAATCCGAAAGTGGTCCAAGCCCGACAGAGGGAGACCCAAAGTGAAATAAGCTTGGGGAAGGGAGCCCCCCCCCCCGGCAAGTATGTGTTGAACTTTATCGGGAGAGGTCGGAGCCCGGCAGAGGGGGACCTACAAGAAATGTGTGGTGAAAAGTCTGAGCCCGACATAGGGGGACCTTTGTGAACGTTTTGGTTGAAACATTATTTTGAAGTTAAGAAAAGAGACTTAAATGTGGAAGGCTCGACGGGCCTTGATCCACTTTGTGGAACTGTGTACCATATTGGAAGCCGAGCCAGAGTGTGTCATCCTGCCTACAGGGACAGCCTTACTCCGTGAGGTCTAACGTGGGGAGGAGAGCTAGTTCAATCACCTTTATTCATTTGAACACTGACTTTGCTTTTGCATACAGTTCTCCTTTTTACACTTTTTTGTACAATAGATAGGGCAGGCATTAGGTTTTGTTAGGTTTTGTAAGCATAGGCCACTTTGTTATTTATTATTTGATGGTCGAGACTACTCCCATCTTAGTTATAGGGCAGAATAGGAATTTATCCAACCCCAACAATTTCAATAAAGGTTTTACAAACTGTACCCATTGTGTCAGTGTCATACTTGTGATACCATGCCTCTGTTCTGATCTTGGTGGTCCGCCTTGATGGTCGTGCAGCTATAAACTACCTCCGTCCCCAAGTACCGCTCGAGCAGGTATAGAATACTGCCCTAGCAATCTTTGAGGCCACAGGTGTGGAGTGGCGTCGTCCGTCAGATACCGGGAACACCGGAAGGACCCCTGAGTGCTGTAAAGCAAAGATTAGGATCAGGTATACTTTGAAAGGAATGGCAGTGCAAGCAAACAAGGTAAAATGACAAAGCTTACCCCGGGGATGGTAGAGCTGGTGGGAAACCTGAATGGGCAACAAGGGAAGATGAACAGCAGGCTGGGGTGTACTGCAGCTCCTCCAACCCACACCTGCAGCCAGAACGTGACCAGTCAGCGAGCCAACCCAAGGTCCAGGTAGTGAGCACAATAGTTAGTGAACCCCAAGTGGCTCAGGGGGCAAAGCGTGATAAACAGGAATTGTGTGGTTCGTAGTTCGCCAAGACAAAAGGGTAATCCAGAGTAGTACCAGGGCCAGAAAGGGAGGTCAAGAGTTCCAAGGGTCCAGAAGATACGTCCAATCCAGAGGAAAATCCAATACAAGTCCAAAGTAACGTTCCGTGATCGAGTTCCAAACTGTAGCAAGAAGAAATGAGTCACGCCGAACAGGTCTCTGGTAGAAACAGCTGTGAAGCGCTGAGTGTTTCCTCTCGGCTCCTTTTGATGGAAATTTAGGTCACGTGACAGGGCACGTGACCGCACAGGAGCGTCACGTGAGGCCGGACGCCATCAGTGATTGGTGTTGCCCAGTGTTGTTCTCTAATCTGGCGGGGTTCCCAACTTTTATCAGTTGAGCTGCATCCCACTCTGACACCATATATGAGACAGGCATGGTATCAAGAGAGACACAGACTCAAAAGCAACAGTTTAAAAACTTGTATTGAAAAACTTTGTTGGGTTAGTGTTATACCTAACTCTAAGGGGGTTGTTCCCTCAACTGATGTTTTTAAGGGCCGTCGATGTCTGTAAATCCCAAACCAAAATCCGTCGGTGTCAAAACCTAGGCTTGCCCTCACTCTTAGACAAAATGTGTTCTGGGGTCGTCTCAAAGACAAAATGGCTCAAAAAAAGAAATGCAAACCAAGACTGGTTTCACATAGCCTTACCATTAGGTGTAGTTCTGCCAGTTTCAAAAATAGTTAAACTCAAAAGGGTTGCCCTCGGAACCTTCCACATAGGGCTCTTGCAGCAAGTCAATAAAGTTCCAAATGTCTTTCGGTCTCTTGGGGTTCCTTTCCCTATGCTTCAATCCTTCTATTTACAAACAAAAAGACACCGTTTCTGTTTAGGCCTCTCAGGGTTCCCTTCCTCAAGCTTAGGCCCCTCTGGTTTCAAACAAAAGTTTACCTTCTCAGGATGTACCTTTTCACACATAGGGGTTCAACACGAGTTGGGCGGTAGCCCTTAAACCCGGCAGCAATGGTATTACCGCCAGGAATGCTGCTCCGCCCGATCACGACCCTGAAAAAATTAGCGCCGGACCCAAAAGGGACCAGCGTTAATTCAGCCAGCGGTAGCACAGACAACGTTATTACAGCCGGTGTTAACAACGCTGAAAATACAGCGCGTTATCACAGACCTATCACACCCCCATTTCCAGCGGTATTACTGCCCGAAAATCGGCGAGAATACAGCTGAAATTACCCCCAGCCTCCAGATGAATGTAAATCAACCCAGGTACCAGGAATAAAGCCACAGGTGCATACGATGCAAACCAGAGGGCTAGAAAAGACCCCAAGCACACTTTCTTTTCAACACCATGCTGCCTATCTCTGCTGGGAGCTTTGACCAGTAGTTCCACATGCTGCGCCTGGAGCTACAGGTGCTGGACAACAAGGGCACAAGGAGCACAGCGGGGTGGTGAAATGAGGATGAGGAGGAGGACAAGGAGACCAGCCCCAGCAAGGCGTGCACCCATCCCCAAGATCAGGCTATCACCCTGAGCCCTCAGTGACATTCAGATAGTAACTGAGTACCGGCTGGATCAGGCAACCATCACAGAGTTGCTGGCCATGGTACAAAATGACATTGGGAGCCGGATTGCCATCTGCACAGCGGTACCCCCACTGGTTAAGCTGGTGGCATTCCTGCAGTTCCTGGGGACGGGCACCTTACAGCACTTTGTGGCCATGATGCATGGAATGGCCCAGTCGACATTCAGTGCAATCCTTGGCCAGTTGCTGGATGCCCTGCTGCGCCATGTGCTGCAGTGCAGATCCACACCCCATCACTCAACAGCGAGTCCACCCAGGGCCCCAGATAGGATTCTGAAGTGAGAGGATATCACTCCCAATTCCCTAAAGTACTGTGTAAAGGAGCGGCTGAATGCCTCTGCAGGAAGTCCTGCCCCCCTACTTCTGGTATGTTGGGAGCCTGAGATCGTGCCATGCCTGACACCAGCAATTGTGACCATACCACAGAGAATATTCAAAAGAAGATACCCTCTGAGAAAGCCTTATCAAATGTATTCCCGAAGAGATGATGATCTAAGGGAAGAACTCCCTGAAGGAATATGAAAAAGAGCGAAAGAGGGGCTAGTGACGTCACAAGAGACAAGCCTGACGCACAGAGAAGACTGGCTGAAGAAGATATATGACCTTTATTGAAACTGATGACGAAATAAAGAATTGAGTAAACTTTCATATGCGAAGAAAAGAGTGCACGTGTGAAGAACACTGCAGAAAATGCAAGCCGTTCAATAATTGTACAGATTCAGCAACGCAAGTAGATTAAGTGATCTTAGAAGCTGGATATACGTAATAAATAATCTGTAGGTGGAGCCACCATTGTATAGAAGCTGGACATCGGTGTCATGATTTAGTAAGCCCAGACCCATGAAGAGGAAAGGCCGAGAACTTTGTTGCAGCAAAGAATTAGCTGAGATCGCGGACTTGAATGGTGAAGCTGTCTGGCCTGGTATCAAAGTTGAAGCAAGCCAAGGCTGGTTATATATTCTGAAGGCAGTGAACGTGAAAAGCTGAATCATCTCTTGATAAGGTGCGAAAAAGAACACCAAGCGTGCCAGGTTTTATTCATTTAAGACATTGAATTACTGCAAAACGGACCAAATTGTGGTCTCCTGTCACGTGAGCCCAGGATGGGAATAGAGTTGGGCTTGGAGGTCTAGAACAAGTGATAGTGAATGCCCGGACACCCCTTATATTCTCACGGACAAAAATACACTGCAAGGCCAAGTTCAAAGGCAATCTTCATGGCAGAAGGCATGGGTGATGAGAGACGTTGGGTTAATTGGGTGGGGAGGTAAAATCATGCCCCACTCCTGGCAGCTGGGTATGAGCTTACGTGCTGCTAAGTGAACCGAACGTTCCAAACATGGCACAAGTGTGCCAACCAATTGTAGAGGGCCATATAATGAAGGGCCTTATAGTTTGAGAGCCAATTATATATTGTGTACTTAATAATGTTGAAGATGACTCTCACTAGAGGTGGGCACAATCCCACCCATATTAGAAAGTATACTTACATGTTCCTCTTGAGCGTATCACAATCCCTCGTAGGTTTTTCTTATTTGCCACATAGTATGATGTCACGTATGACACATTTTTATTATATAACTGTGATTTTTTATGAAATGTACGAGAGACTTGAGCAAACATCTATGTCCGTTGTAACCTGTTTTAGACAATTGAAATTAAAACAGAAACCTTTTGCCATCTTCCTGAGTTGGTTTGATCATTTGGTGTCAGAGTTATTCTGCATCCCATCCATTGCACGCATGCTATCTGAAGGGCTCCAAAGTCCAACTATGTTAATTACATATCGAGGATTACATATGTACATGAACATCACAGAGAGAGCATCCCAGTAGAGCATTGAAGCATGTATTAACTGTTAAACCAAATTGTTGGTGCAATGTACATTTACCATCATCCAGTGAAACAGGCAGATCATAAAACAAATGCCTACTTTCCCCGATCAGGCAGTCATAACAGTAGCACCATCCTGTGGGACAACATGCACCACTGGCCCAGCCATATCCAAGGAGCATTGCAGGTTGAATCCGGGGCACACGGCTCACGCTGCCCCTTGCGCGATAATAGAAGGGAATATTCCTACACTCCATTATGGGTGCAAACTGTGAGTCCATGCCCATACATGATGAGTACAAGTGGCCCATGCACCCCCTTACCTGTAGTGCCATGTCCACCTGTGCCACAGCAGCAATCCCATGTGCAGTCAACTGTCAGCCGACACAGGACAGCCACCACAACAACAACACAGTGTCCACGTACAGGACAAATAATACATGGCATGAAATTGAAAGGACGGACACCCATCACACTTGCATGGCCCTGTTGCTCACAGGAATGCCCACGGTGCGTAATGGTTAAATAGTCTGATTCTGTAGACCCACGCATGGTACAAATGCCTGATGTTGTCATCCCATCACCTGCAGGTGACTCAGGATACCCGCAGCTCACCTGGCTGATGACCCCTTTATGTGACTCTAGAACACCACATGGCCACGCCTACAACCATGTCCACAGCCAGACATGCATCTGCATTGAACGTGCTTTTCGACTTTTGAAGGCACAATTCAGATGCCTGGATCGCACTGGAGGGGCACTAATGTATGCCACGGACAAAGTAGGCAAAATCGTCCTGGCATGTGCAATGGACCACACATCTGCCTGTGCCGGAATGTGCCGCTACCCCCTGATGCAGACAGGCAACACCCAGGGGCTGATGATGACTAGGAGCATGTGGCTGGATCCAGGCCTGATGCACACAGGGATGCGGTGAGGGAGGGGAGGTTGGCCAGACAGGCACTGATTGACAATTATTTTTGACACAGTCGGGGTCATCACTTTGGCGGTAATCCTTAAATGCGGCGGTAATGCTATTACTGCCGCAGTTAAGGGTCAGCCAAATCATGGGTTTGGGAGAAGTTACCCCAGCTCTGTGCTGGGGGTGAATCCGCTGCAAATTTGCTGATTTTTGGTGCAATTACCATGTGGTAATTCCGCCAGCGGTAGTTGCGTTGAAAATTCCCCATTGGGCCCAATAGGGAATGGGGAATTCCCGTTCCGCCAAACCCATGATCCGGCGCTAATAGCACGGGACCCATTGGCGGTGGCGCTATTAGCGTGGGCGGTATCCCGGTGGCAATACCACCAGGATACCGCCCAACTCGTGATGAGGTCCAGTCACTGGACCCAATACACAACCTGCACATATTTTTGATTAAAGAGCACTACTACAAAATGATGAATGTCCTTGCATTTCTTCTGATTTCAATGGCTTTTAATGTGATCGAATCAAAAACCATTCACTGTTCCCCCACCCCCTAACAACACCTCCGCACACAACCCACCTGCCACCAATCCCCAACAACACCCCAGCACACAACCCCGCTCCCCGCACCCTCCAACCACCAACACCACCCCAGCACACAATCCCCCTCCCCCACCCAACCATGTGTCCATGTCATGGCCCCTCAGGCCGACAGTGCACATTCGATTCATTGGAGACGTGTCCGCCTGTTGCATGGCACCCCTGCAAGGGGCCATGGTATCGTCCAGTGTGCTGTGGCATGGTCACATGGTTACCCATGTGACCATCTTAATAAAAGGTCCGATCCGCTTCCGGCTCGGCAGTCGAGACCAGCGAGACTCCGTGGTGTGTGTGTGTTCTTTGTGTCAGCGCCATGGCGGCGCCCCACCACGTGTGCTGGGCCCAAGGAAGGGGCCCAGCTCCAGGACGGTGCCCCTGCCGGGCAACGCCGTCCGGACGGTGCCCCTGCTGGGCAACGCCGTCCATGTGTGTCTCCCTGGCCCTGTGAGTCGGGCCAGGGTGGCGACCCCGGCCTGGGTGCCCCCAGAGCCGGGGCCGCGGTAAGCCGGTTGCCAGCCGGCCATGTGTGGAGCTCCGGTGTCCCGGAGCGGGTGGGATGAGCCCCCACCCCCAACCGAGGCGGCGTGACCGCCGCACCTGTGTGTCCCTCGTCAGGTGCCACCCGACCCGAGCATGGGGCTGCCCGGTGGTCCGGAGCAGCCCCCAACAATGGCGACGAAGGCTGGAGCCCTGCGTGTGAAGCGACGTCGGCCGCATGTGGAGGAGCGTCTGCTCCCACCGCCACCAGGAAGGAGGAAAACTGTTTTCTCCCCTTCCCGGGGGGGAGTGTGAGTGCCCCGCGGAATCCGCCGCACACAAGCGATGGATGCGGGTCCATCTCCAACTGGGCCCGCTAAGGAGGGAGAGGGGCCCCGCGCGCCCCGAAGAAGATAGGACGCGGGCCCATCGCCAGCAGGGCCCGCGATGAGGAGGGGCGGAAACTCTCTTTTCCCCCCGCATCCCCGTGTGGGAGAGAAGTTTCTGCGGCGTCGGCCACAGGAGGTGCTGCCCCACCTGCGAGCCGCAGTGGGGAGGAGCGGCAAACGTCGCCGCAAAAGGACAAAGGGTGGCAGGCCTAAGTCCAACCGGGCCCGCAAGAAGACAGCGAGGATGCGGGCCCAAATCCAACGGGGCCCGCAGCGGCAATGAGGAGGATGCTGCCTCCGCCGCCGCGGAGGAGGAAGGTTGGAAGGAGGGACCGCCGAACAGCTGAGGCGGCCCCGACAGAGGAGCGGCATCGGCCGCGGCACCGAGTTGGGGCATGGGCCGCCCAACAGCTGACGCGGCCCCCAACGGAAGGCGGGCCCATCATCAGATGGGCCCGCAGAAAAAAAAATGGAACAAAGGAGGCCCTGCCCATTCCCCGTCTGTGAGCCGCGCGGAGGAGGAGCGGCGAACATCGCCGCATCATTGTGCAGCGGGCCCAGTTTCAACTGGGCCCGCAAAGAAGCTGCCCGCCCCGTGTGGGGGTGAAATTGCGGCGTCGCCGCACCGTGAGGTGGGCTGTCTGCCCCCCCCAACAGAAGGAAAGCATGCGGCAGTGCCCCTCAAGAACATGGGCCTGACGTGCAAAAAAAAAAAAAAAAGGGGAAATGAGAATGCAGGCCCAAAGACACACGGGCCTGCAAAAGTAACAATGGAGAGGGCGTCGCCCAACAAGTCTGGTGCTGCTGCCCCCGTGTGGAGGGAGATCTGCGGCATCGGATGCCATGAGGTGCCTGGCGGCCCTGGGCCGCAGCAAGGTGAGGCGGGCCCGACTTCCACCGGGGCGCGATGGGAAGATGGATGCAAGCTGCCCGCCCAGGCCCCTGGAAGGAGGAACAGGGTTTTTCTGCCACCCTGCCACGATCTCCTCTCCAGGCTATGGACCTGACCGATGTGGCCCCTGGGCCTCCCCAGGTGCGGCTTTGCCGGTTTTTTTTGACTTTGCTGTGACTGGTCTATACGAGTGCTGGTGAGGATGCAAGCTGGTTTCCGGCGACTCCACGAGTATGGGAGGTGGGCATCATAACTGACGTCCCCCTGTAGACTGTGAGCCCGTAGACACGAGTTTGCTTAAAATGGCCTAGGGAGTGGGAAATGTTGGGTGGTGCACACCTGTAGACTCGGAGGGCTTTATGTGGTGCCAGTAGCCCCCAGTGGTACTGTTTAGTGACATGAGAGCCACTCACCCAGGTTAATAAAGGGTGTGCAAAGTAGTAGAGTGGCTCAAATAGTAGTAGTTGTGGTTAGGTGGGGATTTTGGGGTTTTTCGTTTTGTTGTTATGAAAAAGGAGGAGTGTTGCATGGCACCCCTGCAAGGGGCCATGGTATCGTCCAGTGTGCTGTGGCATGGTCACATGGTTACCCATGTGACCATCTTAATAAAAGGTCCGAGCCGCTTCCGGCTCGGCACTCGAGACCAGCGAGACTCCGTGGTGTGTGTGTGTTCTTTGTGTCAGCGCCATGGCGGCGCCCCACCACGTGTGCTGGGCCCAAGGAAGGGGCCCAGCTCCAGGACGGTGCCCCTGCCGGGCAACGCCGTCCGGACGGTGCCCCTGCTGGGCAACGCCGTCCATGTGTGTCTCCCTGGCCCTGTGAGTCGGGCCAGGGTGGCGACCCCGGCCTGGGTGCCCCCAGAGCCGGGGCCGCGGTAAGCCGGTTGCCAGCCGGCCATGTGTGGAGCTCCGGTGTCCCGGAGCGGGTGGGATGAGCCCCCACCCCCAACCGAGGCGGCGTGACCGCCGCACCTGTGTGTCCCTCGTCGGGTGCCACCCGACCCGAGCATGGGGCTGCCCGGTGGTCCGGAGCAGCCCCCAACACCGCCTGCCACGTGAACCGGCATTGGGAGAGCACTGTTGCATCCGACGCTGTGACCTCTGTTGAGACTCCTCATGGGGTGGAGGAGGTGGTGGTGATGGAGGCGGCCAGTGTATCTGCGACCGGAGGAGGTTGTTAATGTCCGTCGTCTGTTCCGCAAATGCAGAGAAGCCGACACATAACTCACTTACCCTCTGCCCAAAACTGGTGAGGAATGCCATGCACGTTTCCACCACCTTCCTGGTGCGGGCATTGTCGCTGGCCATTGTCTTAGTTGCACTGATTGTGTGCCGTGGCGAGGCACTCGATTTTCCACTGACGTGACTCCATTACATCCAGTCGCCCCATCACGCGGCTATGGGACCTGTAAGGAAGGGTGGGGCGAGGCTGCGACGCCTGGCAGGACTGTCCTGCCTTGTGGGGCTGTCCTGCCTGGTGGGCCTGTGATGCCTGTCGGACCTGCCTGAGGATGAGGCATAGGACAGGGTGTCCTTGTCAGCCACTGGGCTTGGTATGTGATGGTGGCATGCCCCGCCCTGTGTGGGTGGGCTGTGCACTGCTGCATGCACAGGGCTCTGAGGTGGGGTGCCTGCATGATGCTCCTGGTTCAGGCCATGTGTGGGGAAGCAGATGCCTCTCTTGCCTCACTGCTTGCTCCTTTCTCCTCTTGTGTGGCAGCAATTGCAGCTCTGCCCTCAGCCTCCACATGCTCTGACCTGGTGGGTTTTGCCCTTGTTGCAGGTGTTGCACTGCTGCAGTGGGGTGTGGTGGGGTGGGTCCTCCGCTGCGGTGTCCCCTGGCAGCCTTTTCGTGGCATGCTGGTGCTGGTGGAGGCGAGGGTGGATGCACGATGGGATGGCCCGGCTTGTTCCTCATCCTCAGGTGAAGCTTGTCCGCCTGTAGGGGACATAGGGAATGGCATTAGGGCGCATTCGCTCACGCATTTTGGTATGCATAGCTGAACTTAAAGGCAGGGGTGTTGCACAGGGTGGTTGGACTCATGCATGCGCCTGGCCTGCTATCATTTTGCCATGGGTAGGTATATATTTTTGCCTAGTGAAGGAGGGGGAAAGTGCTTGGTAATGTGTATTTCCTGTGGTGGCATGGCAGGGGGGCATTGATGGCCTAGCCACTGCATGTCTTGACTCACCTTCAGCCTCCGGGTGCCAGTGACTGCCTCCGCTCCTCCAACTCCCTCGATGGTGGCCATGTCAATTATGCTGGTGCACAGCTCATCCCATGGGGTCAGCTCCGGTGGTGGTCCTCGCCCTACTACCATGCTGTCGGTCCTGTGCTGTGCCAGCATGCCCCAGACCCGAACCCGCAAGTCATTGAATCTTTTGTAGCAGTCCTCGCCATCCCTATGGACACAGCCCACCGCAGTGACCTTTTTGCTGATTGTTGGCGCCCATAGAGTTCATATTGGTGCCCTATCACCTCCTCCACTACTGTTGTCAGTACACCCTCAGTGAACCTGGGCTTGCGCTGCCTATCCAGGGCAGGCTTGTCCCTAACAAGCCCCTGTGATATATATTGGACTCACTGGATGGCTTCCAGGAGTACCGATTTTCAGTGGATTGTAATTTCCAATATGGCTGCCACTCTGTTTCCTGTTCCGGCAGAGAATCGTTTCATGTGGGCGCTAATAACGCACGCTATTTGCGTGTGGTGCCGCCTGGCGGTAGCGCTATTTGCGCTGGACTTTCAGACGGTAGCCCGATTCCCGGTTCTGTTGGTGTTGTGTTATACGGTATTTGCGTTAACGCTGGGAATGTGTGCGTGTGTCCACCGACTCGTGATACAGCAGGTTCTGCGCAACTAATCCCATGGTTAACGTTAATAACGCCCAGACACCGCCCAACGCGTGATGAGGCCCTATGCCCTTAAATGCGGTGGTAATGACGTTACCACTGCATTTAAGGGTCCGCCCGATCATAGCTGGTGGTAAACACGCCAGGAAAATGCCCATTGAACTCAATAGGGAATGGGGACTAACGGTTAGCGTCCAACCCATGACCAGAGGTATTACCGCTGGGCTGGTGGGTGGTAATGCAAATAAAGTTGGGCGGTATCCTGACCGGGATACCGCCCAACTCGTGATGAGGCCCAAATAAGGGACACCATGTGGTTTCCAGGAATTGATGACATGGTAGAAAACACATGTGTCAGTGCACGGCCAAGACCGACCACCCGGAACCCGTGTGGATGTCGGACATGCCAGATGCCCCATGAACACATGTGGCCATGGATTTCTTCGGACCATTTGGATGCAGAAAATATTGCATGGTGGTTATGGATGAGTTCTCTCGGTTCCCTCTTGTGCAGATGATCTCTGATCTCCTGCACAAAGACCAGCATGGTAATCCCGGAGCTGGATAATGTATTCTCAGCATGGTGCATTCCTGAAATAATAAAATCAGACAACGGACCGCCATTCAGCAGTCTGGAGTTTGTGAGATTCATGGACCACTTGGGCATTTGGCAGAGGAAAGTAACTGCGCTGGCTTCAAGCCAATGGTATGGTGGAGAAGTTCATGGGGAGCCTCAAAAAGGTACTACAGCAAACTTTATTGAGCAAGATTTCATTGAACCAAGCAGTGTGCAACATACTCCGAGAATATAGAAACTCACTGTACTGCATGGGACGACAGGACGCTGTCCTTCGGAGCTTGTGTTTCACAGGAAATGGAGAACCAGACTTCCTCACAGAGAGTAACCCTGAGAAAGTTTTTTGTGGCTCTGCAGAGAGAGGATGCAGCGAAAAAACAAGAAATGGAGCAATATGCAGATGAGAGGAGACAGGCAAAGACATCAACACTATAGACAGGAGATATAGAAAGTGCTTGTGCGGCGCAGACAAGAGAGAAAATGCAAGTCTAGGTTTTGATCCTCAGTACCTAGTGTGAGAAACCTGAGGGTGTCTCCCAAACTAGGCTCCAGGGATCTGTCATCCAGGTGGCCAGGACACAGCCATCGCTATTGGAACCAGTTCCTGGGGGTGGACGAGTGAGGGAGAATTATCTGGATGGGGGGTCCAAAGGGAGTGTAACGGGAACACCTACGGTGAGACATGGTATTTCCTTTCTGTTAAACCCTCTTTCCTGTTTTATTACATAGGACACTCAACCTCACTACACCCCCCCCCCTTTACTAACATGAACACCTTGGCACACCACGAAAGACAACGTTAGGGTCCGTTGCCTGACATGTCCCAACACAAGGGTCAAGCAAAGTCAGGCAATTGGCCTGAATCACACACACCTTACAGCCCTTCCCTTCCCTTCCCGACAGGGATAAAAGGTGGAGCACAAGAGCACAATACGAGCAAGGCAGACCGTACGATGAGACAGCTATCCGGGCATGGCAGTTCAAGGGGAGGAGAAAGCTGGATTCCAAAATGGCCACCGAGTAGGGAAGACGTGCAGGAGAGTGCTCTATCTTTCCATTATCATATTTTTACCCCCAAGCCTCTCAGAAGCTGTAAAGCTTTCTTAAGGAATCCCCGATCCGGAAGATCACAGCAGATGAAGCCTATTGCCTCGCTCCCTCATCAATGCGGTGCTGCGGGAAACCGCCAATTGAGACTCGGGTTTGCAGCTCCATGCATTGGCCACACCCATGGTCGGTAAACATTCAGGCAATGTCGTCTGTGCCGCAAATTAAGGCCGGTGTCCCATTGGGACACTGACAGAACATGAAAGGCGTTGGGGACGTTAAGAGAAGCAATCAAAACAAATGCACGCGCAGCAAGCAACCTCCCCCTCTGAGGCACTCAGACACTGACAGGATTGGGCCTCTCACATTAACCATAAAGAAGGTGAGCTGAGCCCCTGTGTATACGGGGAAAGACGTTATAATAATGCACACAAGTGGATCACATAACTACAATTAAACATCAGTAGCAGAGGCTAGGAGGGAGTGGGGAAGTACACTGGACCATAACAAAAGGGAAACTCTAAGGACTTTTGAAGGTTTCTCAGAGCAACCAGAAGCCTTGAGTTCCTCGAATATGGCTCTAAGCAATGTATAACTGGATCTAGAACACCTGGATTCAGCACAAGGAGGGCTAATGACCATATAGATACACACTTTATGGACATAGGGTCACCAAACACGGCGTGTATCCACTGCAGACGCCAGGCTACATAATCCCATCGGAACTGCACCAGATTACCGGTCACGACACAAGTACAGGAGCCAGCGATAAAGCCCCCGGACGCTTTATGCAGAGGACATATGTCAGGCGGCAAAGATAAGCGGATTCAAACCGGCAGCTCCTGTCCCAGCAGAAACAACATAAGTCGCTGGAAAAGCTTTGGGCCAGTAGCAAACACCCCTCAGGATTGTGCCCACACGCAAGCAGCAATTATCACCTGGGTGCAACGTGAAGTCCCTGCTTGGCAGCCTCCAAAGAAGACTTCACCAAAAGCTTCCAGGAGTTTCAAGATCGGTTTTCCTCAAACTTTCAACTGCAGTTTTCCATGTTCACAGCAGAGATCATTGGGTCTCTTGCCGAAGTAACCAAAGAAATTTAGCATTTAGCAGAAAGAGCGGTCTTGAATGAACAGGCAATACAAACCCTAGCAGAAGACAGTAAACAGACAGATGTTGCATTGGAAGAGTTGTCTAGGACAACACGCAATCTAGAACTACAATATGAGGATCTCGAAAACCGATCATGAATATCTAATATTCGGATAAGGAACCTTCCGGAAACGATATTAGGCACAGAACTAAAGAGGCAATAGGTCAAATATTTGCAGATCTTAACGCCGGCATCGAACGTATTGAAATTCCGCTGGACAGAGTTCACAGGGTTGGTCCCAAAACATTGGAACCAGGCACCCGACCCAGAGACATCCTAGCTGCATGTGCCCTATAGCCACAAAAAGAACGGATTCTTAAGGAGTTAAGGGCTACCGCGACAATCACATACAATGGGGCGGAGATACAATTATATCAAGATCTCTCTAGGATAACCCTCCAAAAACACAGCGACATGAAAGATATTGTGCACACTCTTCAAGCTAGGGGCATAAAATATAGATGGAAATTTCCTTTCGGGCTATCATTCAACTTTGCGTGAGTCAGGAATGGCTCTGTTACATATAGAAGAGGACCCTGTGGAAGACACATCAGCAGACACCCATCTGCAAGTGGCAACGTATTTCCAAAATCCATGACCGGGAAATGGCAAAGTGGCACTCGACAAAGAAGGAACCGTAGAGAACCGCAAAAGGAAGACTGGCGATCCCGCTTAAGAGCGCGACCGCTTAGGCATCATCATAACATTATAGCCGAGCCTGTGCAACAGCGAATTTCCTCTGGCAGAAGTAACATTAATAGGAATATCGTTGACAAGCAGGAAGACGCAGAGCGGCACTTTGGAATCTATCCGTGTGGAGAAACAGATGGGGAAGCTTTTTACCCTGGGAGTAAAGATGGATCGCAGCCGATTGAGTCCTTCCCAGATTCGGTTAGGAACTGTGATTTGCACTAGGGAACATTTTGGGCGGGGGTGTCAGTGAAGGTTGGGGGTGGAACAATATGAATAGCTGTTGTGTAAGCATGTTTGTAGCAATGGGGCAGGTAGATTGTTGGGCGGGGTTAAGCATGCAGGGCACTGGAATGCTTCAATATTTTGTTAATATGGTCTCAACATTTATCAATCCTATAGCATACGGCACATAATAGTCAAAGTTCAAGTTCTTGTCATGGAATGTCAAGGGGCTTAATACACTGCAGAAATGTAGGAGGTGGAGTAAGTTTTGTGCAGAAATGTAGGAGGTGGAGTAAGTTTTGAGGCGGCACCAACCAGCTATGATGGCGCTCCAAGAAACACACATCTGCAGTACTGACAAAGGGAAACTTCACCTGCGCCAATACCCAACAATCATTCAAGCATGTGCAGCGGGCAACGCCTTCCCCCTCGGGTGGATTATGGCAAATATTTGCAGACCTTTCTTTAGTAGACATTTGGCTTTCGCTCAAGGGCGACGAGACAGGATACACCTTTTATTCACATGTGCATAGATCATTTTCCCGTATAGATTACGCCTGGATCTCTACTCCACTTTTGTGAATTATTCAGCAAATCACGACACACACAATCACTATATCCGATCATGCCCCTATCACTCTTATGCTAAAGCAGACAAAAGATAAACCAAGGCTATGGTCATGGAGATTCCTGTCAACCCTATTGCAAGACCAAGTTATCAGGGAGCAGATAGCTGGACAAACTAGAGAATGTTTTGATTTAAACTTAGGTGGGGGAAACCTCACTGAATGTTACTTTCGATGTGTTTAAATCCACCATAAAGGGTCTTCTTATAGAGGTAGAAGCCAATAGGCGCAAACAACAAACATTATTGGAAGAAGAATTAGAGAAAGAATTGTTTCAAATTGTGAAAGAAAATTGAAATAGACAGAGGGCCACAGATGCAGAAATCTTTCAGAGCCGCAGAAGGCAGATTAAATCTTCACCTAACCAAGACAGTAGAAAAATCCCTTCTATTTCTCAAACAAAAATATTATATTAAAGCCAATAAAATGGACCACCTTTTGGTATCCAAGTTTCGCCAAATAGTGGCATCAAAGGTTATACACGAAATTAAATTACCTTTGGGGGAGATGACCTCTGACACCGATCATATCCATGAGCAATTTCAATCATTCTACACCGATTAATTTAGATGCCAAAATGTTCACCAAAGTGTTAGCCAATCGGATAGTTGACCTGTTACCCTTGCTAATACATACAGAGCAATCAGGTTTTATTAAGTCAAGGCAAACGCACGATGACATACGCAGAGTGTGCCACATTTTGGAGAAAGTTGAGAAGAAACAGATTCCAGTGGTTCTCGTTTCCATAGATGCAGAAAAAGCATTCGATCGAGTAGAGTGGCCGTTTCTTTTTCTGACACTAGATAAACTGGGATTCGGTCCAAACTATATAAGGTGGGTTGAGGCGAACAACAAAAATCCTTCTGTAAGCCTCTTAATAAACTGTCAGCTTTCCTCTCTAATTTCCCTTGAGCGTGGTTTTAAGCAAGGGTGCCCCCTTTCACCTTTGTGTATGCATTACATTTGGAACCCCTTCTAGCCAGAATTCGACAAACAGAGGAGATAAAAGGCATCTTGTTTGGTGGCTGCAATCACAAAATTATGGCTTATGCTGATGCAGCAGAACCGTCAAGTACATTACAAGTAGCTACACCTGCACTTAAAACATTTGGGGGGGGGTGGGGGGGACTAAAACTAAATGCCAAAAAATCAGAAATTGTAAATCTATCACTTTCGCCTCTGGAAGTTTTAGAGCTTCGAGCACACACTCAACTTGGATGGGCGCAAGAGGAAATTAATCTATTGGGAATAAATATTACCCTGATTTTACAAGGTTTATACGCTGCTATCATAAATCACCCAAGTATCTTATGAAAAAGGATACGGGTATAACCATAAAGGATTCACTTGGTTGGGCTCTTCCGGATCCTTGGCGAGGTAAACGGCTTGACCGCAGTGAAGTCAAAAATAGACCTTCCAAATGATACAACTCTCTGACTAATAAAACAGGCAGAGAGAGGGATCACTGGAAAGCTGGAAAGGGCGTGGGAGAATCATTGGAAGTCAGCCTAGGATACAATAAAGTATAATGAGGAAGTGTCCCAACATTAACTATAACTAATAGCACAGCAATAGCAACTAAGACAACACTAACCTGTAGATTAGGATAACTGGGGCTCTGCCAACAAGTTTCTGTAGTAATCCAAATAAGGAAACAACGACAAAAGTAGGGAAGGTTAGTACGGGAAAACTTATCCCGAACGGCACGAGGCTCACGCTAGATACCGGGTTGGTGCTCCACAGGATAGCGTCCAAAGTACTGTGCACAATCACCTTCTAATAACAGTTGTCGGCAGTACTTCCTTTCCCACGTAGAACAGAAATAAGGAGTAGAAATCCACTGTTATCTCGTCACAGATGCCAGGGTTTAAATCAAAAGCGTAGCACAACTTGCGTGTTTAATAACATGTGGATTGGTACACACAGCCAGGAACAGCACGTTAGAAATTCAGGAACCCGCGTGTGTTTTTACACGCGACAAACTTACACGCAGCCAGGAAAGCCGCACGTTCAGAGTTCAGGAACTCGCATGTGTTTTTACACACGACCAAAGTACACGCAGCCAGGACAGCCACACGTTCAGAGTTCAGGAACCTGTGTGTGTTTTTATACGTGACGAAATTACACGAAACCAGGAAAGCTGCACGTTCAGAGTTCAGGAAACCGCGTGTGTTTTTACACACGACGAAATTACACGCAGCCAGGAAAGCTGCGCTTGAAGAGTTCAGGAAACCGCGCAAGGTTTTACACGCGACCAGAGTACAGGCAGACGGGACTGCCGAACTCGCGTGTGCAGGAAAAACCATCCGTTGGTCTTTTAGTAGACGGCTGCTGACAGTAGCGTGTAGAGAGATACACGCGAACAATAGGGTTTCGTGTGAGGAAGCAACACGCACAAGGAAAGCCAAAGAAGTTGCTGAAGAGATGCGAGGACGCAGATCAAAGCTTCAGCTACGGAACGCCATGTTGGTTCAATCAGAAACAGCGAGCAACATCTCCACGCTGCTTATGAACGTAATGCTGCATACATGACAATCCCTAATCACGTGAATTCAATTACATGAATAATGCAAACGTCGTTTTCCAGGCAAGATAACAAACAACCTCCATTTAGAATAGAAAGTCTTTGCAGTTATATGGGCATAACCAGTTCTGTGTGAAGACAGTGTTCCAGGAACCAAGGTAAGTTTCCTGCCATGCATGACAGTGCCACCCCAAAAATGGGCCGCCGCACCCCTCTTCAAGTGAAATTTACGCAACAAAGTGGGTGCATGGATATTGGAAAGAGGTTCCCAGGATCTATCTTCGGGACCATACCCCTTCCAGTCCACCAGATAATATGGTTGACCAGAACGAAGTCGCATATCCAGTATCTCTTGAACCTCGAATTCATCTGAACCTTTCACTGAAACAGCAACAGGCCGTATAGGCAATCTGGTATTATCGGAGCATGGTTTGATGAGTGACACATGAAAGACTGGATGCACTTGCCATTGCTGTGGCAACGCAAAAAGGACAGCAGCCGGATTAATCACGTTGAGCACCTCATATGGACCAATGTACTTAGGCAGCAGCTTCTTTTTGCCAGGTATATGCAAGTTCTTAGTAGACAACCATACTTTCATTCCTGGTTTGTAAACGGGTGCCAGCACTCTGCGAGCATCAGCATAAATCTTATCTTGTCTTTTTGCCTGCTCCAATTGTTGTTTCACTTTTGCCTGTAGAGTTTTGAGATCTCTGATATTTTGGCCTGCTGCAGGCGTATCCATGGACGAACCAGAATCCAAAGGGATGGATCTGGGGTGTTGCCCATACAGAGCATAGAAAGGAGAAGTACCTATGGCACTATGATAGGAATTGTTGTCAGCAAATTCTGCGGCCGGGAGAACAGTTACCTAGTCTGACTGGAACTGGAGACACAAACACAGCAGGTATTGTTCCATGGTACTATTGACCCTCTCAGTCTGTCCGTCCGTTTGTGGATGATAAGCACTGGTCATTCTATCATCAATAAGCAATGCAGAAGTCAGTGCTCTCCAAAAACGTGAAGCAAATTGTGAACCCCTGTCGGTAATTACCACTGAAGGTAAACCAAAAAACTGGAACACATGCCGGATGAATAAATCAGCCAATACAGGAGCTGTTGGTAACCCAATACAGGGAACAAAGAGAGCCAATTGTTATGAACCGCGGCCGTTTTCCACGTCTCCAAGCATCCCCAGTCTGGCAACGCTGGAAATTACCTTGGAGACGTGGTGTTTCCACTGCCCGTTTATCGGGTAGTCACGTGACGCGACGTCTATGCGTGAACCCGGTAACGCCTCCTCCATAAGTACGAGTGCCGAAGCAGGAAACGCCGCTTCTAATTAGCGTTACTTCCTACTAGCCCGTTGATTCCAGTTGCCTTTTTTCCACTTTTGAACTTGGACCGTATTTCACCATTCTATTTGGATTACCCTTTGGACTTGGCTTACCGTTCCTCCGGCTGGCCGCATCTCGCAGCGCTTTTATCGGCAGTGGTTCTTCCTGTGTGCAAAATCCACACGCTGCATCTGTTCTCGACTGGCCGCCTCTCGCAGCAGTTCCTCGGCAGCCGTTCTTCCTGTGTGCCGAATCCACACGCTGCATCTGTTCTCGGCTGGCCGCCTCCCACAGCAGTTCCTCGGCAGCCATTCTTCCTGTGTGCCGAGCCCACCCTCTGCATTCGTCCTTCCCAAGCGATCCTCCAGGCTCCACACCAGCTGTTCCACTTACCTGCTGAGGCCATCGCTGCCTTCGTTAGTAAGGTAAGCCTTTCTACCAATCCGCCTCTCCTCATAATCAAACATCTCCGAGCAACCTTGTAGTTATTTCTTCACTGCTACACTTCATGCAGCCCGTTGCTTTCTCTAAGTTATGGTAGCACCGGTTAAGGGGAATGTCATGAACCCCTGACAGTCTTCTTTGACCAGCCCCATCTTTTCCGGAACTATTGTGTTATTTACAGGATTTGGAATTAATTCAACCATCAGATGTGCACTTTTTGAACGCTCTTCTGTAGTGCACCATCCCGGATCTAGTTGCGACCCTCGTGCCGTTCGGGGTAGTTTCCCTCTACTAACCCTCCTGTTTGTTACTTTTTCCCATCGTTGGTTAGTACTTTTTCCTTCCTAATAACATTTATTGGCTAAGCCCTGACCTTGGTGTTTGTTTCCTTATTAATCAATAGGTTCCCATTTTTAATATCTTTTCTCTGTTCCCACTTATCCTGGTTCCAGACAAACCACCCGTAGTTGCTCCTGAGTCCTAGCAAACATTCTCTTCAGGCATTGTTTGCCACTCTGATATTGAATTTGTACAGTTACATCCAAAGTCAGTGACATGTAATTGTTTTTTTTTGTTTCTTACAGCCTGGGTTTGGCGGTGTGGATTTCCCCGCTCTTTTGGGTAATGGATTCCTCTGACTATGTTGTTCTACAGCAAAGGGGTATATTGCTTTAAAGAGGTCCTAGAGTTGAGGAGGTCTGGTTCTGGGTAGTACTGTTGTACACCCCAGCTTAGACTGAATACTTTCCGGAGCTGCTCCCTCTTCGATATTATCCCAAGGTTGAGCAACGTCCCGACCAGTTCAGCAACTGGTGAGTAACACCAATTTAGTAAAGTAGTCCACCACAACCCATATGGTATTGTAACCATTATTCTTTGGTAGTTCAACCACAAAATCCATAGATATCATATGCCATGGTTTGTGAGGGACAGGTAAAGATTGTAGCAAACCCACTGGATTGCCCAGAGTGTTCTTGCATTGGAATCATACTGAACATGTAGAAACGTAATCAATCACATCTCGTGTAATGGAAGGCCACCAACACCATCTCTTTAGCAGCTCTAGAGTTTTCTTTTGTCCCGGATGGGCTGCCACAATGGAGTTGTGCCCCCACCTGAGGGCCTTGTTCCGCGTGGTATCCGTGGGTAGATAAAGCACCCCTTGTGTGAAAGGCAAGCTGTTGTGTCATATAGGTTGTATTCCTGAACCAATCGTGGATTTCGTACAACCCAGTCCTGTAATTATTGTTTTAGAGAAGGCGGTGTGTCATGACCCTTAACCCTGGCCCTCACTGGCAAGTCAGCACTTGGCTATAACTATCTATTCCTGGCCATTCCTATTCGTCATCATCTGAACTACAATCCCCAGAAGCCCTAGGGATCAGCGCAGCTTTCACCAGCTCAGGAACAGAGAGGGAGGAGGCAGATTGTATTCAGGTGTGCTGATCCAGGTGCGGCCAATTAGCCTGCCTCTGTGCTGGGCAGGGCGGTATAAAAGCTGCTGCCTGCAGGGGCTCAGTCTCTTGCATTAAGAGTCCTTCCAGCAACTTTTTGCTTCGAGCTACGAATCTTTGTATGCTGTTCCTCCTTACTCCTGCTTTTGATCCAGTGCCCTGCCGGGCTCTCTGCATTGCAGCCGATCACGCTCTGCTGCTTTCTACCCTCTGCCTTTGCCCTTCCGGGCTCCTGCCTTGCAGCCGATCACGCTCCGCTGCTACCTTCCGCCCTTGTCTTCCAGGCTCCTGCCTTGCAGCCGATCACGCTCCGCTGCCTTCTACCTACAGCTTCGTCCGCTGGGCTTCCAGCCTTGCAGCCTACTTCAGTCCTCTGCAGCCTTCTACAGTCTTCGGCCCTGCTCCTCTGGGCTCACTCCTTGCTGCGCAGCCTGCTTCACTCCGCTGTCAACAGCCCTTGTCCTCGGGGCTTCCTGCCTTGCAGCCGATCACGCTCCGCTGCTTTCTACCTACAGCATTTGTCCGCTGGGCTTCCAGCTTAGCAGCCCTCTACAGTCCTCTGCAGCCTTCTACAGTCAGTGGCCTTGCTCCTCTGGGCTCCCTCCTTGCTGCCCGCCCTTCTGGGCTCCTTGCCGTGCAGCCTGCTTCACTCCGCTGCCCTAAGCCCTTTCCCTCTGGGCTCCCTTCCTTACAGCCCTGCTCCTTTGGGCTTGCTCTTTGCTGTCCTGCTCCTCTGAGCTCTCTACCTTGTACCCTACAGTCCTCTGCAATCCACAACAGTTTACCTGCATTTATTACTTTCAGTTATTGCAGTCCCCCTGTTTCCTGACTGCTGCTCCCTTGCTTTCTTCCTTGTTTTCAACCCTCTGTTCTTTATCCCTGTCCAATTCAGTTATACTGCTTTCCCTTCATTTCCTTCTGCTAGTTTGCTCATCGACTTCCTATTTTCCTGGATTTGTCTGTTATTATCTTCTCTTGTATCGTTTGTAGACCCCTTTGTACCGAGCTTGTCTGTTGGTTTCCGGCAGGCAACCTCTGCCCCTTCCCTTGTCTCGTTTCTGTGTTACAGACACCCACAGCTGTTGTTCCAGCCATGAGCAAACTGCGTGGGCCTCTGTTATAGCAAACTGTGCAGAAGGCTGGCGTTTTTCCTAAGGTCCGTGGAACACTCTTTCCCATATATGCATACACCCCAAGAGGGAATACATTCTGTTGTACCTTATTTCCTTGCCACACTTGCCTACTCTCTGTTCTCTTTTACTTTCAGCTGTGTGTGTACTTATCCGTCCACCTTACTTCGGCAAAACCACCCAAACCCTACCTGGGTGCCCTGTGCCACTCTTAACAGAGTGCCATCCGTGACACTTGCAGAGAGAGAAAGAACACTACGAAACTTACCTGGAATAGTATCCTGTCTTCAATCCATCGCCGACTTCAGTTCCACTCACCTGAAGGTACGAACTCCATCATCCGGCACCGCATGCATCCTGGAATACCATAACCTGGAAAGAGGAGGAAGAAAGACAGCATTAATAAGCGTTTACTCATGTTTCCTCCCGAACGAAGAAAGCCACACAATTCCTACCTGGGTAGTCATCTCCTGGTCAGTATCATTGCTGGAACATCACAGCGCTCAGCGAGGAACATCGTGACCTGCAAGGAGAGAAAAGACACAGGTTAGCAATATAAAAGGTGAAACGGCGCCGCGCATCACGCATTACGCACCGGACATGATCGCGCACACTGCGCTTTCACCTACCGGCCCATGCTCATCTTCAAACTGCATGACAACACCAAAATACCTTTCCATACCTAAAAGGAAAGAAGCAAGACATTATTATTCGAACTAAGAGGAACATAAGAACTGCATATAAACACTGTAAAGCAGCAAACCTACGGAGTCGCAGCAGGCCTGGATTCCCACAGGGGGCTTGCACCAGTGAAGTAACTTGGTCGCTGCTCGCCCCCCACATCTACGCGCCCCTGCCACGAGGAGCAGGACGGAGAATCCACCTTTTACAATCTTAAGGTGAGGAGAAGGCCCTAGGTGGAGCAAGGAGTTGAGGCCAAGGGAGGTGGTAAAACGTAAAGACAATCTGGTATTGAATCCAGCTCTCCTATATTGCAGACCCATCTTTAACCAGAGGCCTTACCAAGGGACCGGGTGAGGGTTCAAGAGTGCAAATCATCCAACCAGGGCTGGGTGGCGTCCCCGTGGATACTAGGTGAGCGTAACAGAACACGAAGCCTCAATAATATTATCCACCTGGGCGTCATGGAGACTTCAGAAATTGACCAGTTACAGCCAGACTGAGAATTGACCTTTGGACTGTGCATGCAGTTTGAGACTGGTGTTAGTATCAGGACCCTAACAAGGTATCTCCCCCTACCCCTTTTTCTTTCAGTTCCTGTGCCTTCCCTCCCCTTGTCTCTCTTCTCTCCCAACTTGTTTTGACTTCTCCGCAAGACTGTTTTCTCCTTCCAATTTTTAGGGGGACGACTGCACTTTATACTCGTCCTGCAATGCAGGGAGCTCAGTTGACTGTGATGCACTTTACCTGTATATATTCCATATTTATTGTCTGTTTTTATGCTGTTTTATCATGGATTCAGCACTATTTATTATGTGATTTAATATATGAATAATAAAGACTTTTTGATTTTATACTATCCTTGACCAGGCCTATCTCCTCATTGTGCTCTCATATTGAAGGTTACTTATCGTGCTTGATTTTTCTAGCACTCTGCCCCGCGTTACCCCCTCTTCCTTGTTTACTTGTTTAGTTACTCCCCTGGGTTTACGCGGTAGGGGACGCCTATACTTGATCAAGTCGAAGCATACATAGACAGCGGAGCAGTTGGGAATTATGTAGACCAAGATCTGGCAGCAGAGATGGGGCTTCCCTTATGCTCTAAGTGACTACTGAAAAAGTTACTACTGTTGATGGGACAGAAATAGCTTCCGGACCAGTAACCCAATGTACAGCAGCACTAGCCCTACCGTGCCAGGATGGACACCAAGAATCTATTGCATTTCAATCTCATCAAAGCTCCTCAGTTTTGACTAATCTTAGGGATGCCATGGTTGGTAGCTCACAACCCTCTAATAGATTGGCCTTTTCCGATGATTGTGCTTGCACCTGCTATTACCAAGAAAAGGGGAAAACAGACTTATGTACATCTGCTACTCCCAGTACGGCGGCGATTGTACTAGGTGTGACTAGTACTCTACCAAATGAATACCAAGATTTTCAAGACGTGTTCCAGAAAGAACAAGCCAATACTCTACCACCGCACAGGCCCTACGATTGGCAGATCGACCTCATACCTGGTGCGCAAATTCCTTGTGGCCGAATCTATGCACTTGCTGAACCAGAAAACCGCCATTTGAAATCTTATCTTGATCAGTACCTGGCTAATGGATTTATCCGCACGTCTAAATTACCGGCAGCCAGTCCCTTATTCTTCGTTCAAAAGATTTAAGGAGATTTGAGGACTTGCATCGACTATCGCGTATTGTACCAGATCACAGTAAAAAATCGTTATCCACTGCCCCTTATTCCCGAATTATTGGATCAAGTCAAAGACGCCCAAATCTATACCAAACTGGACCTTAGGGGGTGTACCATCTTGTTCAAGTGAAGAAAGGAGACGAATGGAAAACCGCCTTTCGTACCAAATACACCTTGTATGAATACCAGGTGCTGCCTTTTGGACTTTGCAATGCTCCCGCTGCATTCCAGTACTTTATGAATGATGTTTTGCGGGAGTTAATCGACGTTTGCGCCCTGGTTTACATTGATGACATCTTAGTGTATTCTGCAACAAAAGAAGACCATGTCAGGCATGTCCGCTCTGTGCTTACTAAACTCTGCCAACATAAACTGTATGCTAAACTCAAAAAATGCTCTTTTCATGTCACAGAAGTGGAGTTCCTCGGTTTTATCCTCACACCAAAAGGTATCAGAATGGATAGGCACAAAGAAGATGCCATTCTTAACTGGCCGTCACCAACTTCATTTAAAGGAATCCAGAGTATGTTGGGCTTTGCAAACTTTTACCGCCGATTCATCCCAGATTTTTCACAAATAGTGCATCCAATTACATCACTATTTCGAAAAAACAATAAAAAGTTCCATTGGACCAAAGAAGCAGAGAAGGCCTTTCAAGAACTTAAGAAAAAGTTAACTTCTGCTCCAGTTCTACGACATCCTCGCCCAGACCTCCCTTACATAGTTGAAACAGAAGCCTCTAGTATGGCTATGGGAGCTGTTCTCTCACAAAGAGACCCAGGAACTGGCCAGTTACACCCTGTGGCCTTCTGGTCACTAGAATTCTCACCTCCTGAACTCAACTATGCTATCACAGACAAAGAACTCTCGGCTATAAAATCAGCTTTCAAGGCATGGCGACACTATCTCCTTGATGCTAGACATACTGTCACGGTCATAACTGTTCATCGAAACCTTCAATACCTAAAAACAGCAAAGGCTCAATCATCCCGTCAACTGCGGTGGGCTCTTTTCTTCGCTGAATATGACTATGTGATCACCTACAGGCCAGGAGTCCGAAACGGAAAGGCAGATGCCTTGTCCCGCATGGGTGTTGATGAAAAGGTATACATAACTCCAGATCTAGGAGCCATCATTCCAGAAGACAAACTCCTCGGTCTTACGACAACATTGACACAAGGTGAACTCCAAAACAAGATCCAACTCTTAATGGATCCCACTCTCTCACAAGAGTGGTGTACTCAAGGAGAACATTACACCATTAAAGACCAATTACCATATTTTAGAAACCGTCTATACCTGCCAAGTAAAGATTTACAAGAACAGGTTATTTCGGGTTATCACGACTTCCTGATTGAAGGTCATCCTGGAATTGCCAAAACTCTAGCTAAAGTAAAACGAAACTATTGGTGGCCCACATGGCATAAAGACATCATCCAATTTATCCAATCTTGCGGTGTGTGTTCACAAAACAAGTCCCAAAATTTCAGAAATCCACAGCAATTACTTGACCACGTAGTGTAGCCGAAGATTTCTTCTCAACAATGCCACTGACTGGCCGCCTAATAACTGACAGTCTGAGGCAATCTTTGAAAGATGGAAATCCACAAACCGCCAGGAGGATCCCAGAAGACGCCCAGAGGATAATCACAAGGTGATGCCAGCAACTCCAGGACCCTATGAAAAACACCCTGATTAAGTAACAACACAAAGCAATATGTTCGTAGAATACTGTAAGTAGCAGAACCAACCTCAAATGGGAGGAAGACAGGAGCTGGTAAGAAGTGCAGGGAAAACTATCCTCCTTAATGCTGTGATAGAGCAAACAAAAGACAACAGAATAAGTGGTGGAAGTTCTAAAGGTTGGAAAATATGTGCAATGTGAATTATGTACCTTACGGTGGACCCAAGGGATGTCAGCAAAGAAGAACAAAAGTAAAGTGCCATATCCAAGTAGCAACAGCCCATCTGTGCCCGACGACACGAGGACTCCTTCGTAGAGTCTCTAGTTCCAAATGGGGAAACCCGACGAAACGAGGACGAACAGAAGCACACCAAGCAGGCAGTCTCTAGTCCAAGGTGTACGACTGGGGGGAAACGGTATAAAGGCTGATATTGCACTGGAATACAAGCACTTCAACTGGAAGGTCGCAGTGAAGGTTGAGTTAGAAAGGTCCGGTACGCCGTGGTTCGTGGAAAGAGCAAGAGACACTGAATTGAAACGAGCAGCACAAGTAGCAGACAAGGGAGCAGCAAGACAATCCAAAGAAAACGTTCCAGGGTAGAATTACCAAAGTTCCAATAATGTCCAGGCAAACAAAGCAGACAAGGAGTAGGCAGGAGACTGGTCCAAAACACGAAGTCCAAGGTCGAGGCAGCAGAAAATCCAGAAAGTTCAAAAAACAGGAAACAAGGCACACTTCTGCGTAATCAGAAGCGCGGGACCCATGGCAATCGAGCATTAAGTACTGCAAAATCACATGACCTGGATGCGAACGTGATGACGAAACAATCACAGGCGCCATAGTTTCCAGGCCAACCGCCAGGAACGACTGTAACGTCCCGTAGGCTGAACCATCTGGGAAATGTAGTGCAAATCATGACTTGGTGAAAAACGGCAAAGGTTCTTATGCAGAACGAGTCGCTTAGCCGTTGCCTGAGGTCTGGGTGAGATGCGTGTGTGTTTACTCATAGTTTGTGAAGTACCATGTGAACTAGCAAAGCCTGTGAGACCTTGTGTGTGTGACTGGAGTCTAGTGGTAGGTGGATACCTAACAGTACCCTCTCCCAAAGAGCGCCTCACTCTGCGGTTAGACCAGAAATCAGAAAGAAGAACAGGTGCATGAATATTTCCGGCTGGTTCCCAAGTGCGATCTTCCGGCCCATAACCTTTCCAATCCACCAAATACATTCTCACACCCCTCTTGACCTTAGTATCGAGGATACCACTAACCTCATACTCATCAGAACCCCCAACTGCCACAGGTCTAGAACGAGGAAGTAGTCGAAGGTCTGCATGCACTGGTTTGAGCAAGGACACATAAAAAACGGGATGGATTTTCCAAGAACTAGGCAAAGCAAGTCTAACGACCACTGGATTGATGATGGCAGTGATATCATAAGGCCCAACGTAGCGTGGTTGTAGAGACCTTCGTCCAGGTAAGTGGAGATGTTTAGTTGCCAACCAGACCTTCATCCCAATGGAATAAGAGGGAGAAGCAGAACGATGAGCATCAGCATGAAACTTAGAACGAGCCTGGGCTTCCACAAGATGCTCCTTGATAAGTTCATGTGTCTTTTTCAATCCATTGGTACAAGTAATAGCGGCAGGGTTGCAAGGTATTATCGTCAAAGGATTTGGAAAAGCCCGAGGATGACGGCCATAAGTAGCAAAAAAAGGAGAGGTACCCGTGGCCGTATGTACTGTGTTATTATAGGCAAATTCAGCCAATGGTAAGGCTGACAACCAGGAATCCTTATAATGTATCATCAAACAATGAAGATACTGTTCCAGGGTAGCATTCAATCTCTCTGTTTGCCCATCAGTTTGAGGGTGATATGCACTTGAATAACGGTCTTCAATACCAAAACAACCTGTCAAGGCTCGCCAAAATCGAGAAGTGAACTGCAAACCACGATCCGTCACTATGATGGACGGTAATCCAAAAGAACGGAAAACATGCTTTAGAAACATATCAGCCAAAACAGGAGCTGTCGGAAGACCACGACATGGAACAAACAAGGCATATTTCGTGAAATAGTCAATGACCACCCATACAGTATGATAACCTTGTACGGATGGAAGTTCGACTATGAAGTCCACAGAAATCATAGACCAGGGATGTTCAGGGATCGGTAATGGGTGTAATAGACCTACCGGTTTACCGCGCAAACACTTGGCTTGGGCACAAACGGCACAAGAGGAAACATGAAGTTGAACATCTTTGAGCATACCCGGCCACCAACACCAACGATGGAGTAGCTCAAAGGATTTCTTTATACCCGGGCGTGCTGCCAATTTAGAATCGTGACACCATGCCAGGGCTTTTTGCCTTGTAGAGGTATCTGGGAGATAGAGTCTCCCCTGAACATAAGGAAGGGAGTGAACAACCTGAATTTCGTTGTTCGTTAATAACTGCGGATTCTTCTTAACCCAATCTTGAATGGCGATCTTCATGGAATCCTGAAGAGTACAAGCACAAACGACTTGGTTGGGCAAAAGCAAAGACCCCGGAGATCTGTGTCTTGTAAGATCACCATCCAGACGCGACAAAGCGTCTGCCTTAGTATGTAAGGAACCAGGTCGATACGTGATAACAAAATAAAATTGGGAAAATAATTCATGCCAACGGGCATGGCGGGCCGTAGAGCATTTGACTGATTGAAGAGCAAGAAGGTTTCTCTGATCTGTATACACAGTGACGGGTGTGCTGGTGCTTAACAGATGATGTCTCCAAATCAAAAAGGCATCACATACTGCCAAAAGCTCTTTCTCTGTGACAGTATAATTACATTCATAAGAAGACAGTTTTCTTGAATGGTAAGCAACCGGATGCAACAAATCCGTATCAGGACATACTTGAGATAACACAGCTCCTAAAGCAGAATCGTAAGCGTCAGCCTCCACCACAAAGGGTTTCTTTACATCAGGATGTTGCAAAACAGGTGCCGTAGTAAAAGCCTGTTTCAACATCTCAAAAGCTTTATCAGCTTCGGAATTCCACTCAAACCTTTTCTTACAGCTGGTAAAACGACTGAGCGCAGCTACTATTTGAGAAAACGACTTGATGAAACATCGATAAAAATTTGCAAAACCAAGGAATGATTGCAAAGCTTTCAGGGTTTTAGGTACTGGCCAGTCTAATACCGCCTTGACTTTGTTCTGGCACATTTGAACGCCTTTGTCCGAAATCTCATATCCAAGGAATTCAACTCTGGCAACATGGAAAATACACTTTTCCAATTTGGCGTATGATGAGTTCTCGCGCAAGCACTGTAATACTTGTGTGACATTCTGGACATGGACATCCATTGAAGCTGAGTATATCAAAATGTCATCAAGATATACGACAACAAAATGATCCATCATGTCACTAAAAATGTCATTAATGAAATGTTGAAACGTAGCAGGAGCATTACACAACCCAAGCGGCATTACACAATACTCAAATAATCCATATTTGGTCTTAAATGCCGTCTTCCATTCGTCCCCTTGCCGGATCCTAACCAAATTGTAAGCCCCTCTCAGGTCTAATTTGGTGAAAATCACTGAGGATCCTAACTGATCCAAGAGAACCGAGATTAGTGGAATGGGGTATTGATTTCTTATAGTAACCGAATTTAGTGCCCGTAGTCAATGCATGGGCGAAGGTCCCCCTCTTTTTTGGGAACAAATGTCAGGAATGGCACTCTGTCAAGAGTGGCACAGGGTACCCAGGTAGGTTTTGGGTGGCTGTGCTGAAGTAAGGTAGCAGATAAGCACACACAGCAGGAAGTTCAAAAGAAAGAAGAGTAGGAAACTGTAGCTGTGAGCCAAAAGGGGCAAAAGATATAAAGGTACAAACAAACTGGATTTCCTCTTGGGGTGTATGCTGAAATGGGAAAGAGTGTTCCACGAACCTTAGGAAACTCCAGCCTTTTGCACAGATTGCTATAACAGCGGCCCACGCTGTATGCTGATGGCTGGGAACAACAGCAGTGGGTGTCTGTAACACTGAAAACGGGACAAGGGAAGGGGCAGAGGTTGCCTGCCGGAAACCAACAGGCAAGCTCTGTACAAAGGGTTTACATAAGACACATGAGAAGACAAGAACAGATATATCCAGCGAAAAGGAAGTCAATGAGCAATCTAGCAGAAGGAAATGAAGGAAAGGCAGTTGGACTGAAGTAGATAACCTAAGGTGGAGTACAGAGCACTCAAGGAAGAGAACAAGGGAGCAGCAGTCAGGAAAACAGAAGGGCCGTGAGGTAGGGAGCCCAGAGGAGCAGGGCTGTAGGCGGCTACGTGTAAAACAGGCTGTAAGGCAGAGGAATGTAGCAAGCCGCAAGGCAGGGAGCCCAGAGGACAAGGGCTGTAGGCAGCGGAGGGAGACGGGCTGCAAGAAAGGAGCCCAGAGGACACGGGCTGTAGGCAGCGGAGGGAGCAGGCTGCAAGGAAGGAGCCCAGAGGACACAGGCTGTAGGCAGCGGAGGGAGCAGGCTGCAAGGAAGGAGCCCAGAGGACAAGGGCTGTAGGCAGCAAAGAGGTGCAGGCTGCAAGGTAGGGAACCCAGAGGACAAGGGCTTGGAGACAGCAGAGGGCTGTAAGCTGCAAGGTAGGGAACCCAGAGGACAAGGGCTGTAGGCAGCCGGAGTGAGGCAGGCTGCAGGGCAGGGAGCCCAGAGGACAAGGACTGTGGGCTGCCGGAGTGAGGCAGGCTGCAGGGCAGGGAGCCCAGAGGACAAGGACCGTAGGCAGCCGGAGTGAGGCAGGCTGCAAGGCAAGGAGCCCAGAAGAGCAAGAGCAAGGCAGCAAGGAGTGAGCCTAGAGGAGCAGGGCCGCTGACTGTATAGGGCTGCAGAGGACTGTAATACGCTGCAAGGCGGGAAGCCCAGAGGACAAGGGCTGTAGGTAGAAGGCAGCGGAGCGTGATCGGCTGCAAGGCAGGGAGCCCGGAAAGGGCACTGGATCAAAACAGGATAATGCAGCAACAGGAACAGCATACAAAGTAAAGGGTCAAGGCAAACAGGAGCGGGAAGATCTCAAGATGCAAGACACTGTGCTCCTGCAGGCAGCTGCTTATATACCGCCCTGCCCTGTTCTGAGGCAGGCTAATAGACAGCACCTGGGGCAGCACACCTGAAACAATCTGCCTCCTCCCTCTCTGGTCTTGAGCAGGTGGAAGCAGCACTGGCCGCTAGGGCTTCTGGGGATTGTGGTCCCAATAACGATGAATGAGAATAGCCAGGAATTGAGGACTGAAGCCAGGTGCATTATGGTAAATGTAGTTCATTGAATAAAATAAGAAAGAACCAAAGTAGAGCAAATGGAAATAAAAGACCAAGGCGTGAAAAGGAGTTGTTCAAGGAGTATTAGGAGGATAAATGAGTACCAAGTAGTCCATGACGGTTGCCAATGCGTGTGCCAGTGGCGCGGGCATGACAGTATGCCCCTCTCCATGCCCCTCTCCAGGCCCCCTGAAGACTGACCAACAAGAAGAGCACGTCCAAGGCCTGTCACACCGCGAGAGAGTTTTATACCAAAAAGGCACATCATGAAGCACCAAAAACTGTTTAATGCTGCAAGGTGAGAGTCTTGAAGGGAGGAGACATTACCAATGTTTTGAACCTTTGAGGTAGAATTCAGAAAAGACAACTTCTTAGGGACCCAAAGTCCAACAGTGCGTTCATGAACTGAGGAACTGTGGAGATGTGCTGCAGGCTCCATGGCATATATTGCTTTGAAAGAAGTGGTCTTCCTTAGGACTGGCAATGGTACAGTGCTGAACGGTGGAACCAGAGATTCAGCTGAATTGGTTGCTCTAGGACGGTCGTCCAAATAGTCAGAAGCAGCAATGGCAACATGAAGATTTGCGACAGAGACTTCAGGAGTAACAAATGTTGCAGGAACACCATGAGTTGCAGGAAGATCAGGAATGGCAGTAGGAAGTTCAGATGCTGTAACAGCTGGAAGTATAGGTTTCACAGGAGCACCAGCCGACAGGGACGCAACTGAGACTGATGGCGTCGTGACTGGTAGTTTAGGTGCTGCAGAGGCACCAACAGGCTCTACCGGAGCTGTAGCCTTAATAGGAGAACTTTTAACTGGCTTTGCAACAGGTACTGTCCTTGCAGGCAGAGAGGAAGGGGGTGCTTCGACTGCAGTAGGAGTGATCTAAGATGAGGCATCAGTAGCAGATTCAGGAGTACTAGCAGGGGGAGCAGCAGAGATTGGGCTAGCAGATCTTGTAACAAGTAGCATGGTGGATGTAGGACCAGGAAAGGGTAAGACGTCCGAAGGCTGGCCTGCAAAGTCTTGTGTGCCCAAGTTGATACATGGATCTGGGGTATGGACAGTAGGCAAAGTTGTATTCCAGACAGGTACTGGGAATGTTTCAGGATCTGACTCATGGTCAGGGGTGCCAATGTTCATAGAAGCAGAGTACATCTCAGATCTGGTCACTTCAGTAGAGGCTGTAAGTGGGAGTAAAGGACTGACATCAAGGGCAAGAATGGAACAATCCTTTGACTCAGCGGAATGTCCAGTCAGATGATTACACTTGATCTTTGGTGTAATGGCCGTGTGAGCGATCTGGCCCACTGGAGGAGTCCATTCTTCACTATCTGAACGACAGCCTGTGTTATAGTGGCTAGTAAGTGAACGAGCGGTGTCAAGCTTTAACTGGTATGTATATGCCAAGTTCAGGTCTTCCAACTGCTCTGTATAAGTCTGTATCCTCTTCTGTGTTACCAGTACAGGCCTTAATCTGTTAAACTCTAAAGACAGAATATCGGGGGTTGGACATAGTGTCAGATGCTAGATTCTTATAATGCAGATAGACAAATTCATCATAGAGATCTTGGGTTTGTCTTTTAAGGCGCAAGAGCTGTTCTTGAAACTGGTATGTTCCATTAGCCAGTTCTACAACTTCGGAATCTGGTGTAGCAGAAAAGCCAGGTGTTACCATCTGAAGACTGACCTTAGAGTTATCGTGGTTAGTAGTTACAGGGGAAGCATTAAGACAACCGATGGTCAGTATTGGTCTTTTGTACCCAGGACTAGCAGCTCTAACTTCAGGATACTGAATGGCTTGTCCTGTTAAATGAGTGGATTCGGTAGTCTGGGGAGGTTGTGTAGCTTGCCAAGCTGATCTTGAGGATGTCACTTTTGCAATAACGTACTCTGGTTGAGAGTTTGCCACAATGAGTGCAACATTTTTGGTTGAAGCAGTGTCAAAAGAAATGCCAGAATGCGCATGAGTGTTTTCCACTGGTTGGGGGTAACAAAATCTGCAAGAGTTTGTTATCTAGCTGTAATTCTTCTACAGATAGAGACTGTGGATCATAGTTGCAAATGTCATAGTAGTTATACATAGAAGCGTCAGAGAGCCAGTGAGTGTAGTACTGTGCTTGTAAACCTTTGTTTACTAGGATGAGTCTGTCTTTTAAACTAGGGTTTTTGTTTGCTGTCCTTAGGAAAACATTACATCTTTGTAGAGGTTTCTTGAACCGAAAAGAAGGCAACTTTGGTCTGTGTGTGCTTTTCCTGCCTATGGAACAAAAATCTTTTTGGTCTTGCATTCTGTCAGGAATGGCACTCTGTCAAGAGTGGCGCAGGGTACCCAGGTAGGTTTTGGGTGGCTGTGCTGAAGTAAGGTAGCAGATAAGCACACACAGCAGGAAGTTCAAAAGAAAGAAGAGTAGGAAACTGTAGCTGTGAGCCAAAAGGGGCAAAAGATACAAAGGTAGATAACCTAAGGTGGAGTACAGATGGCTCAAGGAAGAGAACAAGGGAGCATCAGTCAGGAAAACAGAAGGGCTGCAAAGTAGGAAGCAGGTCTGCAGTGCGGTCATGACAACAAAGAGCAATGGAGCTGATGCCAGTGAACGTGAAGGCCGTATGAAACCAGTCTTAAGGGATTTGTCAATATATTCCTTAAGGATCAGATCCTCCTTCTGGGTCAAAGAATAAATTCTACCCGTGGGAATCTTGGCTCCTGGAATCAGATCGATAGGGTAATCATAGGGTCTGTGAGGAGGCAGCGTCTCCGCACCCTTCACATCAAAGACTAGGCTCCTACTAGACTGTAGGATTCATATTCTGGGGGTAAAAGAGAAGGTGTGACTGCTCAATTGCCGCTGTATTAAGCAACAAGGGTCGGCAAGGACTATTCTCTGTACTAGAGAATCCCAAACATGTTTTTTCACAATGTTCCGAGACAAATTCAATGGTGCCCAACCTCCAGTCCAAAATAGGATTATCTAACACCAACCAAGGTAGACCTAAGATCATTAAGTATTGAGGTATGGCTATCAAATCAAAATGAATGGTCTCGGAATGTTCGTTATTAGTGATCATACACAAATCCACCGTCCGTTCGGTCACTAGTCCGGAGGCTAGTGTGGAACCATCAACCGTATTAACCGTTTCAGGATGGGACTTAGGAACAACAGGGATACCCAAGGCCTTGGCATATTCCGCATCAATATAATTGCCAGTGACAGTTGAATCAAGAACAGCCGTAATATCCCATTCCAAACCGGAAGGTATGGAGCATTTTGTGGATACCAAAAAAGGAGCTGTGATACTTGGGCCCAAAAAACCTTTGCTCGGGAGTCGGATCCCTTCTACTGCCGAGCTTTGGCATTTCCCGACTTCTTAGGTTTCTTAGTACAGGATTTCAGAATGTGATCGGGAGAGCCACAATAAAAACAGAGGTTATTTCTTTTTCTGTTTTCCCTTTCTTCTTGTGATAATGGGCCCCTGACAGCCCGATTTGCATAGGCTCACTGCCAGTTACAGCGGAAGCGGAAGTGGACATCGAAGGGGGTAACAGAGTTCTGCGTTCCCCCTTACGTTCCGCTCTTCTGGCATCGATCTGAAGGACTAAATCTAAGAGCTCTGAAAAGGCAACCGGCACAACCGGTACAGTGGCAAGAACATCCTTCGGCGAATCAGATAGACCCTTATAAAAAGAGCCCCCTTCTTTTCCTCTGGCCAACCTGTCTCAGCCACTAATTGATTGAATTTAGCTAGGTAAGACAAGAGAGGTAAGGAACCTTGTTGCAACCCCAATAATTCTAGATCCGTGGCCTGAGTTTTGTACCTCGTGTCAAATACTTTGCTCATAGCTTGGATAAGGGCGTCACAATCAAACAAGAGTGGGCTTCCTGACTCTAATAACGGATTGGCCCAAGATGCTGCCGTTCCACCAAGATGAGAGAGAAGGAACGCAGCTTTAGTTGTAGAATCCGGAAAGGACATGGGTCGGCACAAAAAGTGCAATCGACATTGATTTAGAAAAGACCTGAATGTCTTCGGATCGCCTGTAAACCTTTCCGGAGGAGCTAGCGGGAATCACGTGGTCATGATAACTGGGCCTGAGCTCTGAGGTTGCAACCCAGAAGCAGAAGCAGAGGCTTGGTCAGACCCTGAAGGCATAGCGGCAGGAGGTTGCAACCCTGCTTGCAAGGCGTTAATACGAAGTTCCGTATTAGCTTGAGCCGTGGCCATATCATTGCGTAAATCCGCAACCAACTGCATTATGTGTGGTAGGGTGTCCTGGATTTCCATTATGGCTTCTGATTATGTTAGAAATCCACAGCAATTACTTGACCATGTAGTGTAGCCGAAGATTTCTTCCCAACAATGCCACTGACTGGCCGCCTAATAACTGACAGTCTGAGGCATTCTTTGAAAGATGGAAATCCACAAACCGCCAGGAGGATCCCAAAAGACGCCCAGAGGATAATCACAAGGTGAGGCCAGCAACTCCAGGACCCTATGAAAAACACCCTGATTAAGTAACAACACAAAGCAATATGTTCGTAGAATACTATAAGTAGCAGAACCAACCTCAAATGGGAGGAAGACAGGAGCTGGTAAGAAGTGCAGGGAAAACTATTCTCCTTAATGCTGTGATAGAGCAACAAAAGACAACAGAATAAGTGGTGGAAGTTCTAAAGGTTCGAGAAATATGTGCAATGTGAATTATGTACCTTACCGTGGACCCAAGGGATGTCAGCAAAGAAGAACAAAAGTAAAGTGCCATATCCAAGTAGCAACAGCCCAACTGTGCCTGACGACACGAGGACGCCTTCGTAGAGTCTCTAGTTCCAAATGGGGAAACCCGACAAAACGAGGACGAACAGAAGCACACCAAGCAGGCAGTCTTTAGTCCAAGGTGTACGACTGGGGGGAAACGGTATAAGGGCTGATATTGCACTGGAATACAAGCACTTCAACTGGAAGGTCGTAGTGAAGGTTGAGTCAGACAGGTCCGGTACCCCGTGGTTCGTGGAAAGAGCAAGAGACACTGTATTGAAACGAACAGCACAAGTAGCAGACAAGGGAGCAGCAAGACAATCCAAAGGAAACATTCCCATAGCTCTCAGCTCACCCGCTTTTGGCGGGTGTCACCCGCCTTGCAAAGGGCTTACTCATCCACCAAGTCTCCTGCACGCGCATTCATTCCAATGGGCGTCTCACCCACCAGAAACAAAATCGGGTGATTTCACCCGCCTTTGCGAGGCAAATGGTTGAGAGCTATGCATTCCAGGATCGAATTACCAAAGTTCCAATAATATCCAAGCAAACAAAGCAGACAAGGAGTAGGCAGGAGACTGGTCCAAAACACGAAGTCCGAGGTCGAGGCAGCAGAAAATCCAGAAAGTTAAAAAAACAGGAAACAAGGCACACTTCCGCGTAATGAGAGGCGGGCGCCAGTTTCCAGGCCAACCACCAGGAACGACCGTAGCGTCCCGTAGGCTGAACCCTCTGGGAAATGTAGTGCAAATCATGACTTGGTGAAAACGGCGAAGGTTCTTATGCAGAACGAGTCGCTTAGCCGTTGCCTGAGGTCTGGGTGAGATGCGTGTGTGTTTACTCATAGTTTGTGAAGTATCATGTGAACTAGCAAAGCCTGTGAGACCTTGTGTGTGTGAGTGGAGTCTAGTGGTAGGTGGATACCTAACACAAAAGCAGAAACCAGCTGGTCTTCTCCAACCATTGGAAATTCCTCCCGCACCATGGCACACACTGTCCCTTGATTTCATTATAGATCTACCTCCCAGTCAAGGATTCAACACCATCTTAATAATTGTAGACTTGTTCTCTAAAATGGCACACTTTCTTTCTATTAAGGGTCTTACAAAGGCATCCAGTTTAGCAAAAGTATTCTTGGAGGAAATCGTACGGCTACATGGCTTTCCATCGGTCTTGATCTCAGATCGAGGTGGTCAGTTCGTATCCAACTTCTGGAGGAAATGTTGTTCAATGGCCCAAATTGACATTCGACTATCCACAAGTCACCATCCTCAAACAGATGCCCAAACAGAAACAACAAACCAAACCCTCGAGCAATGCCTATATTGCATGTTTCATCAAGTGGAAAGAAATTGGAAGGACTTGTTATGGATAGCTGAATATGCCTATAATAATTCATTGCACACCAGCACTGGACAAACCCCTTTCTACATAAATCCATAAAAGGGACTCTGACCTTTCGTCCCGATATCTGGGACCTTATTCTATTGAATCCATAATAAATCCAGTGGCAGTTAAATTAGCCCTACCACGCACGATGCAGATTCATCCTGTGTTTCACGTATCACTCCTGAAACCGGTACAACCTGGTACTCGGGTTACAACACCACCAAAACCATTATTAGTTGACGGAGAACCAGAGTTTGAAGTAAAGGATATCCTAGACTCAAAATACACCAGATCCAAATAATACTACTTAGTTGATTGGAAGGGATACAGCCCTCAAGACAGATCATGGGAACCTAGTGAATACATCCATGCACCTCGCTTAATTAAAAGGTTCCATCAGAATTACCCAGCCAAACCAGGAAGTGCCACCGTGAGAGGGGCCTTGGGTGGGAGTGCTGTCATGACCCTTAACCCTGACCCTCACTGGCAAGTCAGCCTTCCAGTTAGGGCCAGGTCAAAGGCCTTAAAACCTTATCCAAGACTCTCTTGGAGTCAGTCCTGGCGCCTTTGGCCATCTTTGGCCCTTTGGCGCCAGGCTCATAACCATCATGAAGACCAACATTAGAATGTGACTATTTACTTGGGACTAATTAACTTGGGAGGGGGTTCAGCCAACATGGAGGCACACACATAGCTCAGTTACAAGGAACTGAGCTATGCAGTCTAGTCTTTTGGGTGTGGCAGGCCTGGGACTACTTTACCTGGACTACTTTGGGTGTGGCAGGCCTGGGACTATTTTACCTGGACTACTTTACCTGAGACTATTTAAACCGCACCCAAACAGCAGATCACGTTTCATATTATTCTGCTGTGGGCAGCGTAACGCTCACCGTGTCCAGTTCTTTGATGCCAGCTTACTTGAAACCAAGGACCTGCAGAGAGAGAAAGAACACTACGAAACTTACCTGGAATAGTATCCTGTCTTCAATCCATCGCCGACTTCAGTTCCACTCACCTGAAGGTACGAACTCCATCATCCGGCACCGCATGCATCCTGGAATACCATAAGCTGGAAAGAGGAGGAAGAAAGACAGCATTAATAAGCGTTTACTCATGTTTCCTCCCGAACGAAGAAAGCCACACAATTCCTACCTGGGTAGTCATCTCCTGGTCAGTATCATTGCTGGAACATCACAGCGCTCAGCGAGGAACATCGTGACCTGCAAGGAGAGAAAAGACACAGGTTAGCAATATAAAAGGTGAAACGGTGCCGCGCAACACGCATTACGCACCGGACATGATCGCGCACACTGCGCTTTCACCTACCGGCCCATGCTCATCTTCAAACTGCATGACAACACCAAAATACCTTTCCATACCTAAAAGGAAAGAAGCAAGACATTATTATTCGAACTAAGAGGAACATAAGAACTGCATATAAACACTGTAAAGCAGCAAACCTACGGAGTCGCAGCAGGCCTGGATTCCCACAGGGGGCTTGCACCAGTGAAGTAACTTGGTCGCTGCTCGCCCCCCACATCTACGCGCCCCTGCCACGAGGAGCAGGACGGAGAATCCACCTTTTACAATCTTAAGGTGAGGTGAAGGCCCTAGGTGGAGCAAGGAGTTGAGGCCAAGGGAGGTGGTAAAACGTAAAGACAATCTGGTATTGAATCCAGCTCTCCTATATTGCAGACCCATCTTTAACCAGAGGCCTTACCAAGGGACCGGGTGAGGGTTCAAGAGTGCAAATCATCCAACCAGGGCTGGGTGGCGTCCCCGTGGATACTAGATGAGCGTAACAGAACACGAAGCCTCAATAATATTATCCACCTGGGCGTCATGGAGACTTCAGAAATTGACCAGTTACAGCCAGACTGAGAATTGACCTTTGGACTGTGCATGCAGTTTGAGACTGGTGTTAGTATCAGGACCCTAACAAGGTATCTCCCCCTACCCCTTTTTCTTTCAGTTCCTGTGCCTTCCCTCCCCTTGTCTCTCTTCTCTCCCAACTTGTTTTGACTTCTCCGCAAGACTGTTTTCTCCTTCCAATTTTTAGGGGGACGACTGCACTTTATACTCGTCCTGCAATGCAGGGAGCTCAGTTGACTGTGATGCACTTTACCTGTATATATTCCATATTTATTGTCTGTTTTTATGCTGTTTTATCATGGATTCAGCACTATTTATTATGTGATTTAATATATGAATAATAAAGACTTTTTGATTTTATACTATCCTTGACCAGGCCTATCTCCTCATTGTGCTCTCATATTGAAGGTTACTTATCGTGCTTGATTTTTCTAGCACTCTGCCCCGCGTTACCCCCTCTTCCTTGTTTACTTGTTTAGTTACTCCCCTGGGTTTACGCGGTAGGGGACGCCTATACTTGATCAAGTCGAAGCATACATAGACAGCGGAGCAGTTGGGAATTATGTAGACCAAGATCTGGCAGCAGAGATGGGGCTTCCCTTATGCTCTAAGTGACTACTGAAAAAGTTACTACTGTTGATGGGACAGAAATAGCTTCCGGACCAGTAACCCAATGTACAGCAGCACTAGCCCTACCGTGCCAGGATGGACACCAAGAATCTATTGCATTTCAATCTCATCAAAGCTCCTCAGTTTTGACTAATCTTAGGGATGCCATGGTTGGTAGCTCACAACCCTCTAATAGATTGGCCTTTTCCGATGATTGTGCTTGCACCTGCTATTACCAAGAAAAGGGGAAAACAGACTTATGTACATCTGCTACTCCCAGTACGGCGGCGATTGTACTAGGTGTGACTAGTACTCTACCAAATGAATACCAAGATTTTCAAGACGTGTTCCAGAAAGAACAAGCCAATACTCTACCACCGCACAGGCCCTACGATTGGCAGATCGACCTCATACCTGGTGCGCAAATTCCTTGTGGCCGAATCTATGCACTTGCTGAACCAGAAAACCGCCATTTGAAATCTTATCTTGATCAGTACCTGGCTAATGGATTTATCCGCACGTCTAAATTACCGGCAGCCAGTCCCTTATTCTTCGTTCAAAAGATTTAAGGAGATTTGAGGACTTGCATCGACTATCGCGTATTGTACCAGATCACAGTAAAAAATCGTTATCCACTGCCCCTTATTCCCGAATTATTGGATCAAGTCAAAGACGCCCAAATCTATACCAAACTGGACCTTAGGGGGTGTACCATCTTGTTCAAGTGAAGAAAGGAGACGAATGGAAAACCGCCTTTCGTACCAAATACACCTTGTATGAATACCAGGTGCTGCCTTTTGGACTTTGCAATGCTCCCGCTGCATTCCAGTACTTTATGAATGATGTTTTGCGGGAGTTAATCGACGTTTGCGCCCTGGTTTACATTGATGACATCTTAGTGTATTCTGCAACAAAAGAAGACCATGTCAGGCATGTCCGCTCTGTGCTTACTAAACTCTGCCAACATAAACTGTATGCTAAACTCAAAAAATGCTCTTTTCATGTCACAGAAGTGGAGTTCCTCGGTTTTATCCTCACACCAAAAGGTATCAGAATGGATAGGCACAAAGTAGATGCCATTCTTAACTGGCCGTCACCAACTTCATTTAAAGGAATCCAGAGTATGTTGGGCTTTGCAAACTTTTACCGCCGATTCATCCCAGATTTTTCACAAATAGTGCATCCAATTACATCACTATTTCGAAAAAACAATAAAAAGTTCCATTGGACCAAAGAAGCAGAGAAGGCCTTTCAAGAACTTAAGAAAAAGTTAACTTCTGCTCCAGTTCTACGACATCCTCGCCCAGACCTCCCTTACATAGTTGAAACAGATGCCTCTAGTATGGCTATGGGAGCTGTTCTCTCACAAAGAGACCCAGGAACTGGCCAGTTACACCCTGTGGCCTTCTGGTCACTAGAATTCTCACCTCCTGAACTCAACTATGCTATCACAGACAAAGAACTCTCGGCTATAAAATCAGCTTTCAAGGCATGGCGACACTATCTCCTTGATGCTAGACATACTGTCACGGTCATAACTGTTCATCGAAACCTTCAATACCTAAAAACAGCAAAGGCTCAATCATCCCGTCAACTGCGGTGGGCTCTTTTCTTCGCTGAATATGACTATGTGATCACCTACAGGCCAGGAGTCCGAAACGGAAAGGCAGATGCCTTGTCCCGCATGAGTGTTGATGAAAAGGTATACATAACTCCAGATCTAGGAGCCATCATTCCAGAAGACAAACTCCTCGGTCTTACGACAACATTGACACAAGGTGAACTCCAAAACAAGATCCAACTCTTAATGGATCCCACTCGCTCACAAGAGTGGTGTACTCAAGGAGAACATTACACCATTAAAGACCAATTACCATATTTTAGAAACCGTCTATACCTGCCAAGTAAAGATTTACAAGAACAGGTTATTTCGGGTTATCACGACTTCCTGATTGAAGGTCATCCTGGAATTGCCAAAACTCTAGCTAAAGTAAAATGAAACTATTGGTGGCCCACATGGCATAAAGACCTCATCCGATTTATCCAATCTTGCAGTGTGTGTTCACAAAACAAGTCCCAAAATGTCAGAAATCCACAGCAATTACTTGACCACGTAGTGTAGCTGAAGATTTCTTCTCAACAATGCCACTGACTGGCCGCCTAATAACTGACAGTCTGAGGCATTCTTTGAAAGATGGAAATCCACAAACCGCCAGGAGGATCCCAGAAGACGCCCAGAGGATAATCACAAGGTGATGCCAGCAACTCCAGGACCCTATGAAAAGCACCCTGATTAAGTAACAACACAAAGCAATATGTTAGTAGAATACTGTAAGTAGCAGAACCAACCTCAAATGGGAGGAAGACAGGAGCTGGTAAGAAGTGCAGGGAAAACTATCCTCCTTAATGCTGTGATAGAGCAAACAAAAGACAACAGAATAAGTGGTGGAAGTTCTAAAGGTTGGAAAATATGTGCAATGTGAATTATGTACCTTACTGTGGACCCAAGGGATGTCAGCAAATAAGAACAAAAGTAAAGTGCAATATCCAAGTAGCAACAGCCCAACTGTGCCCGACGACACGAGGACTCCTTCGTAGAGTCTCTAGTTCCAAATGGGGAAACCCGACGAAACGAGGACGAACAGAAGCACACCAAGCAGGCAGTCTCTAGTCCAAGGTGTACGACTGGGGGGAAACGGTATAAGGGCTGATATTGCACTGGAATACAAGCACTTCAACTGGAAGGTCGCAGTGAATGTTGAATTAGACAGGTCCGGTACGCCGTGGTTCGTGGAAAGAGCAAGAGACACTGAATTGAAATGAACAGCACAAGTAGCAGACAAGGGAGCAGCAAGACAATCCAAAGAAACGTTCCAGGGTAGAATTACCAAAGTTCCAATAATATCCAAGCAAACAAAGCAGACAAGGAGTAGGCATGAGACTGGTCCAAAACACGAAGTCCGAGGTCGAGGCAGCAGAAAATCCAGAAAGTTAAAAAAACAGGAAACAAGACACACTTCCGCGTAATGAGAAGCGGGCGCCATAGTTTCCAGGCCAACCACCAGGAACGACTGTAGCGTCCCGTAGGCTGAACCCTCTGGGAAATGTAGTGCAAATCATGACTTGGTGAAAACGGCGAAGGTTCTTATGCAGAACGAGTCGCTTAGCCGTTGCCTGAGGTCTGGGTGAGATGCGTGTGTGTTTACTCATAGTTTGTGAAGTATCATGTGAACTAGCAAACCCTGTGAGACCTTGTGTGTGTGAGTGGAGTCTAGTGGTAGGTGGATACCTAACACAAAAGCAGAAACCAGCTGGTCTTCTCCAACCATTGGAAATTCCTCCCGCACCATGGCACACACTGTCCCTTGATTTCATTACAGATCTACCTCCCAGTCAAGGATTAAACACCATCTTAATAATTGTAGACTTGTTCTCTAAAATGGCACACTTTCTTTCTATTAAGGGTCTTACAAAGGCATCCAGTTTAGCAAAAGTATTCTTGGAGGAAATCGTACGGCTACATGGCTTTCCATCGGTCTTGATCTCAGATCGAGGTGGTCAGATCGTATCCAACTTCTGGAGGAAATGTTGTTCAATGGCCCAAATTGACATTCGACTATCCACAAGTCACCATCCTCAAACAGATGCCCAAACAGAAACAACAAACCAAACCCTCGAGCAATGCCTATATTGCACGTTTCATCAAGTGGAAAGAAATTGGAAGGACTTGTTATGGATAGCTGAATATGCCTATAATAATTCATTGCACACCAGCACTGGACAAACCCCTTTCTACACTATATATGGTAGACATCCACTTACTTCAGAATTGGATCTCCCAACCCCTTTGGAAATGCCAGCGGTTAAAACCCTACATACGACTATTTCCCAGGCATTCAAAGAAGCAGCCAAACTTTTACTCCAAGCCAAGAACAGACAAAAGAAATTCGCTGACCAACATCGTAGTAAAGCCCCCGACTATCAAATTGGAGACAAGGTCTGGTTAGCATCAAAATATGTGCCCATAAAAGGGACTCTGACCTTTCGTCCCGATATCTGGGACCTTATTCTATTGAATCCATAATAAATCCAGTGGCAGTTAAATTAGCCCTACCACCCACTATGCGGATTCATCCTGTGTTTCACGTATCACTCCTGAAACCGGTACAACCTGGTACTCGGGTTACAACACCACCAAAACCATTATTAGTTGACGGAGAACCAGAGTTTGAAGTAAAGGATATCCTAGACTCAAAATACACCAGATCCAAATAATACTACTTAGTTGATTGGAAGGGATACAGCCCTCAAGACAGATCATGGGAACCTAGTGAATACATCCATGCACCTCGCTTAATTAAAAGGTTCCATCAGAATTACCCAGCCAAACAAGGACCAGGCAGAAGTGCCACCTTGAGAGGGGCCTTGGGTGGGAGTGCTGTCATGTCCCTTAACCCTGACCCTCACTGGCAAGTCAGCCTTCCAGTTAGGGCCAGGTCAAAGGCCTTAAAAACTTATCCAAGACTCTCTTGGAGTCAGTCCTGGCGCCTTTGGCCATCTTTGGCCCTTTGGCGCCAGGCTCATAACCATCATGAAGACCAAAATTAGAATGGGACTATTTACTTGGGACTATTTAACTTGGGAGGGGGTTCAGCCAACATGGAGGCACACACATAGCTCAGTTACAAGGAACTGAGCTATGCAGTCTAGTCTTTTGGGTGTGGCAGGCCTGGGACTACTTTACCTGGACTACTTTGGGTGTGGCAGGCCTGGGACTATTTTACCTGGACTACTTTACCTGAGACTATTTAAACCGCACCCAAACAGCAGATCACGTTTCATGTTATTCTGCTGTGGGCAGCGTAACGCTCACCGTGTCCAGTTCTTTGATGCCAGCTTACTTGAAACCAAGGACCTGCAGAGAGAGAAAGAACACCACGAAACTTACCTGGAATAGTATCCTGTCTTCAATCCATCGCCGACTTCAGTTCCACTCACCTGAAGGTACGAACTCCATCATCCGGCACCGCATGCATCCTGGAATACCATAACCTGGAAAGAGGAGGAAGAAAGACAGCATTAATAAGCGTTTACTCATGTTTCCTCCCGAACAAAGAAAGCCACAAAATTCCTACCTGGGTAGTCATCTCCTGGTCAGTATCATTTCTGGAACATCACAGCACTCGGCGAGGAACATCGCGACCTGCAAGGAGAGAAAAGACACAGGTTAGCAATATAAAAGGTGAAACAGCGCCGCGCATCGCGCATTACTCACCGGACAGCATCGCGCACACCGCGCTTTCGCCTACCGGCCCATGCTCATTTTCAAACTGCATGACAACACCAAAATACCTTTCCATACCTAAAAGGAAAGAAGCAAGACATTATTATTCAAACTAAGAGGGACATAAGAACTTCATATAAAGACTGTAAAGCAGCAAACCTACGGAGTCGCAGCAGGCCTGGATTCCCACAGGGGGCTTGCACCAGTGAAGTAACTTGGTCTCTGCTCACCCCCCACATCTACGCGCCCCTGCCACGAGGAGCAGGATGGAGAATCCATCTTCTACAATATTAAGGTAAGGAGAAGGCCCAAGGGGGAGGAAGGAGTTGAGGCCAAGGGAGGTGGGAAAACATAAAGACAATCTGGTATTGAATCCAGCTCTCCTATATCGCAGATCCATCTTTAACCAGAGGCCTTTACCAAGGGACCGGGAGAGGGTTTGAGTGTGCAAATCATCCAACCAGGGCTGGGCAGCGTCCCCGTGGATACCAAGTGAGCGTAATACTGTGCACAACAGCTACATATCACATGGTCTGCCAACAACGTATTTTGAACCGGGGGTCCTTCTTTTACCTCCTTACCGATGTGGGATAATGCATCCGATTTGACATGTTGTCTGGCAGGACGATATGTAATTTGGAAGTTGTATTGAGCAAAAAACACATGCCATCTAGCCTGTCGGTCTGTAAGACACTTTGTAGTTTTGAATACTTGAAGGTTACGATGATCTGAATACACCACCACCTGATGTTTGGCCCCAAGAAGATGATGCTGCCATTCCTGGAAGGCATCCTTGATTGCAAGCAATTCCCTTTCAGTAACGGTATAGTTCTGTTTGTATGGAGTTAGCTTGCGAGAAAAAAATGCTACTGGATGCGCCTCCATGGTTTCCGCACAAACTTGCGAAAGTACCACTCCTGTAGCGACACTGGAAGCATCAGCTTTTACAATAAACTGACAATCAGGATGCTGTAGTACAGTTGCAGTGGTAAAAGCTTCTTTTAACATCTCAAATGATGCTTGTGTGTTCTGGTTACAACAGAATGGTACCTTTGAACTAGTCAAGGCTGTCAGTGGGGCCACTGTCTTAGAGAATGAACGAATAAACCTGCGATAGAAATTTGCAAAACCTAAGAAAGATTGTAGTGACTTGACATTATGAGTAATGGGCAATTTCAATATGGCCTTCACTTTGGAACGGCTCATTCGTACTCCATTGTTGGTAGTATCGTAACCCAAGAAATCAACTTCCTGTGTATCAAAGACACATTTCTCAGCTTTAACAAAACGTTTGTTCTCTCAGAGTCTTTGAAGGACAGCTGACACATGCCTCACATGTTCTGGGAATGACGATGAATATATCAATATATCGTCCAGATAGATTACCACAAACTGGTCCATCATGTCTCTGAAAATGTCATTCATGAAGAACTGAAAAGTGGCGGGAGCATTACAAAGGCCAAAAGGCATCACCAGATACTCAAAAAGGCCGTACCGCGTCTTAAAAGCAGTTTTCCACTCGTCACCTTCACAAATGCGAACCAGGTTGTATGCTCCCCGTAAATCCAATTTAGAAAAGTACATGGAAGTACCTAGCTGATCTAACAGGACACCTATCAGTGTTAATGGATACTGGTGATGTCGTTAAGAGCCCTGTAATCTATGCAGGGTCTTAGATCTCCTTCTTTTTTTGGTACAAAAAATAACGGAGAGGCAGCAGGCGAGTGGGATGGCCGTATGAACCCCATATCGAGAGCTTTATCTATGTACTCTTTCAAGACTACATCTTCTTTGGGGGTTAATGAATAAACTCGACCAGTAGGGATTTTGGCTCCAGGACCCAGTTCAATCGGACAGTAATGCTTTCTATGTGGAGGCAGCTTCTCTGCCTGTCCCTTGTCAAAAACATCTGCAGACTTAGTATACTCGCATGGTATATGTGTACCACTCTCATGTATAGCACTGATAATAGCTGAACCTTCCTCCAAAGAGGCCAATATATGAGATTTAGATGACACCACCTGATTTGTAAAACAATGTTCTTTACAATAAACAGATGGATATTGGATCTGTCCCGTAACCCAATCAATAGTCGGATTATGGAGAGTCAGCCAGGCAAGACCAAGCAACAGTTTATAATTAGGAGCCGCTATTACATCAAAAATCATCTCCTCTGAATGACCGTTTGTTAAAATCATTCAAATAGGTACAGTCTCTTGAGTTACCATACCCGAAGTCAATACTGATCCATCCACATTGCTCACTGTTTCAGGTTTGTCCTTGGTTATCAGAGGTATAGAACATGTCTTAGCATATGTGATGTCGTTGTAATTATTCATGGCTCCAGAATCAACCATATGCCTGGAAATTATTTCTTGGTTTGCAAAATGTAACGTCACCTCCACAGCTATAGGTGCAAAAGCTAGAATTGTCTGGGAGTCTGATGTAGCACTCGACACAGGGACTCCTGCTAATGTCGAGTTTTGGCATTTCCCGAACGCTCGAACTGGTTTCTTGGGACATGTAACCAGTAAATGCTCAGATGAACCGCAATACATGCATAAATTGTTTTTTCTGCGGTTCTCTCTTTCTGCGTTAGATAATCGACCTCTCTCAGCTCCAATCTTCATTGGTTCAGGTTCATTGGAGGGAGCTGCTGGTACATCAGTACGAACAGATGCTTGCAAGAAAGGTTTTTTCTCCCCTTTACGAGCATTTCGCCGAGCGTCGATTTGCAGAATTAGATCAAGCAGTTCTGTGAACCCCGTAGGGACCACAGGAACGGTAGACAAGGCGTCTTTTAATTCATCTGAAAGACCCTTGTAGAAAACAGCCGTTTTCTTATCTTCAGGCCATTTGGTCTCGGCTGATAATTGGTTACATTTTACTATATATGCCAATAAGGTTTGATTACCCTGTTGTAGACTAAGCAACTCCAAGTCTGTGGCTTGAGTGGCATAACGCATTTCAAAGACCTTACTCATGGCTGCCAGCAAGTCATCACAATCGTAAAGCAAGGGGCTGTTTGTCTCCAATAAAGGATTAGCCCAAGCGGCAGCAGTACCCCCCAAATGAGAAAGTACAAATGCTGCCTTTGTAGTTAAATCCGGAAACGAATTGGACCAGCAAAGGAAATGGAGTCGGCACTGATTGACAAAGGTTCTATAGGTTTTAGGATCACCAGCGAACCTTTCCGGGGGAGCAAGAGGAAACTGTGTTGGCATAACCACTTGAACGGCTTCCCGTTGTGGTGGCGATGTCCCGGATCCAGATGCCGTGGCTACTGGGGCCTGCACTCCCTGAGGCGAGGCATGCATGGCGTCTTGCATAACATCCATGCAATGACGCAACGTATCCTGTGCTGTAATCCTTTCGTTTCTCAAATCAGTGATTAACTGGGCCAAGACCGCTAAAGGATCCGTACCCTCCATGGCTTCTGATTCTGTCATAAATCACCCAAGTATCTTATGAAAAAGGATACGGGTATAACCATAAAGGATACACTTGGTAGTGCTCTTCGGGATCCTTGACGAGGTAAACGGCTTGACCATAGTGAAGTCAAAAATAGACCTTCCAAATGATACAACTCTCTGACTAAGAAAACAGGCAGAGAGAGGGATCACTGGAAAGGGCGTGGGAGAATCATTGGAAGTCAGCCTAGGATACAATAAAGTATAATGAGGAAGTGTCCCAACATTAACTATCACTAATAGCACAGCAATAGCAACTTAGACAACACTAACCTGTAGATTAGGATAACTGGGGCTCCGCCAACAAGTCTCTGTAGTAATCCAAATAAGGAAACAATGACAAAAGGAGGGAAGGTTAGTACGGGAAAACTTATCCCTAACGGTACGAGGCTCACGCTAGATACCGGGTTGGTGCACCACAGGATAGCGTCCAAAGTACTGTGCACAATCACCGTCTAATAACAGTTGTCGGCAGTACTTCCTTTCCCACGTAGAACAGAAATAAGGAGTAGAAATCCACCTGTTATCTCCTCATAGGTGCCAGGGTTTAAATCAAAAGCGTAGTACAACTTGCGTGTGGAATGACATCTGCAATGGTACACACAGCCAGGAACAGCACGTTAGAAATTCAGGAACCTGCGTGTGTTTTTACACGCGACAAACTTACACGCAGCCAGGAAAGCCGCATGTTCAGAGTTCAGGAACTCACGTGTGTTTTTACACGCGACAAACTTACACGCCGACAGGAAAGCTGCACGTTCAGTGTTCGGGAACCCATGTCTGTTTTTACACGAGACCAAAGTACACGCAGCTAGGACGGCCACACGTTCAGAGTTCAGGAACCCGTGTGTGTTTTTACACGCGACAAAATTATACGCAGCCAGGAAAGCTGCACGTTCAGAGTTCAGGAACCCGCGTGTGTTTTTACACGTGACGAAATTACACGCAGCCAGGAAAGCCGCGCTTGAACAATTCAGGAAACCGTGTGAGGTTTTACACGTGACCAGAGTACATGCAGACGGGACTGCCGAACTCGCGTCTGCAGGAAAAACCATCCGTTGGTCTTTTAGTAGACGACTGCTGACAGTAGCGTGTAGAGAGATGCACGCGAACAACAGGGTTTCGCCTGGGGAAGCAACACACACAAGGAAAGCCAAAGAAGTTGTTGAAGAGATGGAAGGACGCAGATCAAAGCTTCAGCTACAGAATGCCATGTTGGTTCAATCAGAAGCAGCGAGTGACGTCTCCACACTGCCTATGAACGTAATCCCGTAACACACGTGACAATCCCTAATCACGTGAATTCAACAACGTGAATAATGCAAACGTTGTTTTCAGGGCAAGATATCAAACAACCTCCCTTTAGAATAGAAAAGTCTTAGCAGTTCTATGGGCATAACCAGTTCTGTGTGAAGACAGTGTTCCTGGAACCAAGGTAAGTTGCCTGCCGTGCATGACAGCTGCCAACTACCCACCCTATTCAAAGAAATTGAATCTCAAATTAAAAAAATTAGACCCCCTTATGATTTCCTGGCTGGGTTTAATTCATTCCGTAAAAATGGTAACCCTCCCTAAGGCACTATCTTTTTCATGCGCTACCTATCAAAGTCCCCCTATTGTTCTTCCATAAAATACATAGGGCGGTTTTGTCTTTCGCGTGGCACAACAAAATCCCCTGCATAGCTTTTACTACGCTAATGCTCCCAACAACCAAAGGAGGGATGGGCCTTCCCAACTTTCTGAAATACTATCACGCTGCTCAAATTAGGGTGATGAGTTAATGGTCCACGTGACCACCTGTGAAAGGATGTTGCAAATGGAACAAGCGTTGGGGGGATATAGATCAGGGATATATTATGGCTACCAAAGCAGGATCACCCCGCCAGTATACATGCAAGCGAAATTATGTATTTGGTGGAAGAAACATGGGATGTGGCGGTTAGAAAATATGGCCTCACAACGTTTCCCTCTCCTTTGACGCCTATGTTTTTAATCCCCAGTACACCCCTGGCTTAGAACCAAATGCATTTAAGGAATGGGAGGAGGTTGGGTGCAAAAAGCCCAAAGACATGTTCATGAGAGCAGAGCCTAAAACATTCATACAATGCAAACGGGAGTGGGGTAAAATGAAAAATGTAGGTTCCAATATTTCCAGGTGAGACACTGCATTCTAGCCCCTCCAATCAAAGCAGCCGCAGTGAGGGAGTTAACACCATTTGAGAATTGCGTGTCAACCAATCTAGGGAATAAAGCTATCATCTCTAATCTATATAAAATAATGAGGGAGGGGACCTCAAAAGTGATGCTTATCTACAAAAAATGCTGACTGGAAACATTGGGGAGGAGATAATGGACCAGGAATGGGAAGTTTTATGGAAAGTAATACCCGAGCTCTCCAGAGTGATTCAAATCAGAAAGTTCTGGCATACACTCATGGTGCAGTGGCACTACACCCCAGCCCATTTAAATCAGATGAAGCATACTATATCTAATAAATGTTGGAGGGGATGTGGATTGGTAGGGAACTGGAAGCATGTATGGTTGAACTGTCCGCAACTGGTAATGTATTGGGTGAGGTGAAGAAACATATGTGTGAAATTTTGCTATTCAAATGCCTCGCTCTTTACGATCATGCTTGATGATTACAATAGTCAAACATTTTAGACAACGTTTGAAATCCACCCAGAAAGCGTATGCAATATTACAATTAGCAGCACTACTAGTGATAGCCCAAACTGGAAGAAAAGTGATCTGCCCCACATCTCGGAATGGTTTGCAGGGAGAACTTTCTGCGTTTATGCAAGACTGGAAAGAAGCGTTGACATTTTTACATGAAGACTTCAAGGTTCAATATTGCCCTGAAAAACTATGCATTATGGGTATTGCATGATTAGCCGATTTATGAAAACATAAGGCTGTGGCACAAGCACTAAAACTAAAAATGTTCTGTTGCTCAGCAGGTGGATGTGGGAGAGGTTGGGGTCAAGAATTCAAGGGGGTAAGAAGGGTTGCGTATAGTTTTTGTTATTGTATTTTTGAAATGCGAATTAAAAAAAAAGAGGAGTAGAAAGACGGCGCAAACCGGGAGGCTGATAAGGAGAGAAGCGACCCAGCTCTTTCTGACCAAGGCCCGTGAGACCTCAGTGGAATGAACTGTAAGACCGTCCTTGACTCCCAATACGAAGAAATCCAAGTGGTTCATCACTGCCAGTGAGTCGAGGGGAGGACCCATAAAGAAACCGAACTGTGTTGAACAAAAGTAGCAAACAGCTGATTGCAGAATTGTAAGGGTGTCTCTTGTAAGGGTGTCCCTAATTACCCTTACTCCAGAATAAATACACCCCTCTAGGGAAATAAGGCCAAGAGTCTATCTTGTAAGGATAACAAGTTTAATCTTACAGAAAATAAGGATGGTAGCAAAGAACTCTGCTACCTGAATGCTCTTCTCCTGTCCCTCATCCATTCCTTTCTCCTGCCACAGTGATGCCAGGCAGGGGCTTATATACTCCTGGCTTGCTGTAGTTGTGTCACTGGATATAGGCCATGGCTCCATCCCAAACTGTCCTGCTTCCATACCAGGGATGCTCTAAAGTCTTCCTTTCTTCATTGTCAGCGGTTTCTGTCAGAACATGCTACTCTACATTTTTCTACCTTACATAGAAACACACTGTAGCTCTGCAGGCCTTTACAAACATTGAGGCTTAGCCCCAGGAAAAAATAAACATTTTTGAGTACACCATTTTCATTCATTCTAGCCATATTTTACTCCTCCTGCAAATGTTATCTGGGCCCTGTAGTTTTACACATTTATTTTTCTAATCCATCACACAGAAAGCCTGCCTGAACCCTTGACGGACAGTAAACAGCTTGTGAGTGAATTTGTGCTGCTAGTGCCAGCATGAACATCGTCGAAGACTGTAGCCCATTTTTAGCACAAGCTGCATTCTTTCCGGGAAGGGCGGGGGTGTTTGCCTTTTTACCGTACTAAGATTTTACAATGCATAGGATTTACAAATGTATCCAGCTAATAGTTAATTGTGCCTTATATTTAAACAATAACTGCCTTCTTTAGTGTCTGCCCATGTCCTTCTTCAGTGCCTACCCATGTCTTTGTATGTGAATATATCTGCATGAGAGAGCCTTCCCACTGCCTATAGCACCTAAAAGAGGTCTTGCCTAATTCTGAATTGCTTGGGGGTGCGGGAGGACCCTAGTTCCTTCCCAACATTCCCCCCCTTCATTACTCCTACAGTAACAAACGCATCCGCACCGACATATTTACAGCCCCAGATATATCAGTTTGAGTTTCGCTGTTTATTGTATGGCAAGGTGTTTTCGATCCCCTAATTGATACCATCATATTTGCACTATTAGGAACTATATTGACACAACATCAGAGACCCAATTGGCACGTGCAGAAGAGGACCAAAAAGAATATAACAGGCACCAGTATTTTTACTGCTTCCCCCAGCCATGCTGGAACCCAATCAAAGGCAACCGATAGCAAATCTGTGTTCTGAACTCCACCTTCTTTCTTCATTTGAACACCTAGATTGTGCACCACCTCGATGATGTGGGAGAGTGACCCATTCTCAGCATCCTCCGAGGATACAAAAGTGCAGCAGCTGCTTCCCAACTTTTTACACACTCCTCCTTCTATGGCTTTTAGCAAATCCAGCATGTAGCGTTCTGCATCGTCATGAGTCTCAATGCACGGTGCTCTACTTTGAACCCATTCTCTATGTCATTGGCAAGTTGAACTAGCTCCCATCGGCTATCTGCACCCACTTGGCGTTAGCAGCTGCTTGCACCGTAGGAGCCAAAAAAGATGAAAAGAAAGTCTCTGCTGAGCTAAAAAGTCGATACTCATCATATATTCCTCTGAGCAGTGCGCAAGAGTCTTTCAAGACATAGTTTGATCTCTTCTTTCTTCCCGCTGTTGAAATCGTGCTTTTTCTGGCAGCATACCAAATTCTTGTGTGATCTGAAAGTTTCCTTCTGCTGGGTGGTGGGGTGCTGTTGGCACCTTGAGAGGCATTTCTTCTCCCTTCAGGTGTTCTTCCGGGATTACTAGTAGCACTGAGTGCAGGGTGGCCAGTGAACATTTGCCCCTCCAGGATGGTGGGAGGTGCAAGTAGTCATGTCAGCCACAAACCCAGTAGTAATCCATCACCGCTGCCGTACCTTTCGTCATATCAGGTATCACAAGAGTGTGGTTGCACTGTGTGTTTGCGCAAACAGGAACGGTTTCTTCATTGCTAAAACAAAGTTCATAGGCTATGTCTCTATGTATTCGCGCTGGCTTCTCCATTGTTCCAATCCATGTCAGCCTTGTGATGTATTGGGGCCATATTTGTGCACACTTTGAGGGGCAAATTCAGACCCTGCCGGTCCGGAAACAACATTGTTTGCGGACTGGCATATTACGGCACCCGCCCGCAGAGTTTTCATGGAAGTACTGGCACCATTATTAACGGTGCTGGTGCTTCCGTGGTCCCCACTCCAGACTCTACGGGAATGGTGACTAACAATGTACTGGCACCTGATGTTCTGGAACGCCGGGTGTCAGGAATAGAGGATAGGGCAGACGGGGAGTATTGCATTTTGCACGATGAAGTGCTTCGGAGAGCTGGGGAAGCAAAGACTACATTTCCCAGCAGCATTAGCAGCCGCCTGCAGTCCTGGGTTGCGCGCGCGTTGCCAGCTGTGTCTTATTACTCACAGCTTATTAACCGGCAACAGCGCTAGACAGGTGCGGCTTATTTTGCTTTGCTAGGCGTTATGCTGTCGGAGGAAGCAGGAGTTTTTGATGCACCCATCGCATTGTTATTCGGGCGGTTGGAGGACTAAGCGTTGCGGCAGGAGGACAGACACGCTGCCAGTTTGCCCATTTTCTGCAGAGCTTTTATCGTCGGGGTAGTCCCGCAGGACTCCCGGACTAAAGATAAGTACAGGAGGGATCTGTGATGTACTACAGTCCTTGGCGGACAGACCAAAGTATTACCATGATGGTCTAGGGAGAGGCTTATGTCTAGTTGTCTGTTGTACGCACCCTTGGTGGAACTTTGTGAAATTACTAACACCCAGCTTTAAAGGGGCCAGTGCCACGAGTCATTGATTATTACGAGACAACAGATCCTGGAATCAGGAAGTTATGTGTGTTAGCAAAACTAGTGCTGTTAACTAGAGTCTGCTACTACATGTGTTCTATGTTTTGTTACATGTCGCTTAAGCTTGCCCAAGAGGCCATATGTGTGTCTTATCATGCTGGGAAACTTCCCATTTGTTTGTTTCATCTCGCTTACGGCAAAGTGTTTTTGATGTGTTTATGTTGAATTGTCATACTCATTTAAGGGTAGAACATCAGGCAGGATTAGGAGGCAGGTTGAGCAGGGAATATTTGCATTATGTGTGAATGTGTTAAGTCTACAGGTATCACGTATCTGAATATGCATGACAGGGTTGTATAGGTTAGGTTTTACCCTGTGTTTCCCCAGTCCTATCCAAACTAGTTTTTCCCTCACCCTCTTTCCGGTGTACAAGTAACTGAGCTATGCGGTCTAGTCTTTTGGGTGTTGCAGGCCTGCGACTACTTTACCTGGACTACTTTGGGTGTGGTAAGCCTGGGACTATTTTACCTGGACTACTTTACCTGAGACTATTTAAACCGCACCCAAACAGCAGAACAGGCTTTGCGTTATTCTTCTGTGGGCAGCATAACGCTCACCGTGTCCAGTTCTTTGATGCCAGTTTACCTGAATCCAAGGACCTGGAGAGAGAGAACACTACGAAACTTACCTGGAACAGTATCCTGTCTTCAATTCATCGCTGACTTCAGTTCCACTCACCTGAAGTTACGAACTCCATCATCCGGCACCGCATGCATCCTGGAATACCATAACCTGAAAAGAGGAGAAAGAAAGACAGCATTAGTAAGCTTTTACTCACGTTTCCTGCTGAATGAAGAAAGCCACACAATTCTTACCTGGGTAGTCATCTCCTGGTCAGTATCATTGCTGGAATATTTCGGCGCTCGGCGAGGAACAGCGCAACCTGCAAGGAGAGAAAAGACACAGGTCAGCAATATAAAAGGGGAAACAGTGCAGCGCATCGCGCATTACTCACCGAACAGCATCGCGCACACCGCGCTTTCGCCTACCGGCCCATGCTCCTCCTGAAACTGCATGACAACACCAAAATACCTTTCCATACCTAAAAGGAAAGAAGCAAGACATTATTATTCGAACTAAGAAGAACATAAGAACTGCATATAAAGACTGTAAAGCAGCAAACCTACGGAGTCGCAGCAGGCCTGGATTCCCACAGGGGTCTTTCACCAGTGAAGTAACTTGGTCGCTGCTCGCCCCCCACATCTACGTGCCCCTGCCACGAGGAGTAGGACGGAGAATCCACCTTTTACAATATTAAGGTAAGGAGAAGGCCCAAGGGGGAGGAAGGAGTTGAGGCCAAGGGAGGTGGGAAAACAAAGACAATCTGGTATTGAATCCAGCTCTCCTATATTGCAGACCCATCTTTAACCAGAGGCCTTACCAAGAGACCGGGAGAGGGTTTGAGAGTGCAAATCATCCAACCAGGGCTGGGTGGATACCAGCTGATCGTAACAGAACGCAAAGCCTCAATAATATTATCCACCTGGGCGTCATGGAGACTTCAGAGACTGACCAGTTAGTTCAGTTGTTGGGACGATTATGCACTGAAATACATTCAGCCAGGCAAGAAACCAAAGCTCTTAGGAGGGATTTGATTGTTACTAAGTATCGTACCGGCGAAATAAGTAGACAATTGCTCCAATCACAGGCAGGACAGACCCTATTGCCTGGTAACATTCTGCCAGCCCCTGTACCAACTTCTGCCACCAATCCAGTACAAATAACCCTTCCTGGGGCAGTTCCTTTAGCTCCACCTGAACGATTTACAGGGGACTCCAAGAAGTATGCAACATTGATGAACTAGTGTCATCTTCATTTCCTTTGCAGACCTGGGGCTTTTCCTAACGACCAGCACGGGTTGCTTTTGTCTTGTCATATCTGAGTTGCAGTGCTGCAGATTGGTCAGTGCCGTTGGTAAGTCAGGATAACCCGTTGTTACATGACTTTGGGGGTTTCCAGATGGAAATGGAAAAACTCTTTGCTCGTCATACCCAAGACCAAGTATTAGACAACAAACTTTTGGCACTCCGTCAAGGAAGTCAAGACTTGCTTGCATATATAGCAACATTTAACAGACTAGTCGTTGAAGCTGGGTGGCCTGAGGAAAAAAGGACCACACTATTTCATCAGGGTCTATGAGGGGAACTAAAGGATGTCCTTGCTCAAGTGGTTAACCCACCTAAAGACTGTGGAGAATTAATCAACCTTGGGTGCAATTAGATCACAGATTACAAGACAGACAAGTGGACCAGATAAGTTTACACACTCGAGCTATGTATGTCAGGTCAAAGGATAATGTTCCACGTACATTGAAAAACACGGTAGAACTCATGCAAATCGGAGGTGTATGGCCCACTTTAACTAAAACTGAAAGAGACAAGAGAAGGCAACAGCAATTATGCTTATATTGCAGAAAATCAGGCCACTTCCTCAAAGAATGTCGAGTGAAACTACCGAGGAGAACTGTTGGAGCCACAGAGAAGGAAGATAATAACAAGGAGTCGGAAAACTACCAAGCCCGGCAAGCGTAGAGGTCCGCTTGTCGAGCGAGAAGGATGAGCCACAGACCTCACACTTTGCATAACCAGTAATTTTGATCAATCACCAACAACCATCTCGGATGCATGCTGTCGAAGCATACATAGACAGCGGAGCAGTTGGGAATTATGCAGACCAAGATCTGGCAGCAGAGATGGGGCTTCCCTTATGCTCTAAGTCGACTATTGAAAAAGTTACTACTGTTGATGGGACAGAAATAGCTTCCGGACCAGTAACCCAATGTACAGCAGCACTATCCCTACTGTGCCAGGATGGACACTGAGAATCTATTGCATTCGATCTCATCAAAGCTCCTCAGTTTCGACTAATCTTAGGGATGCCATGGTTGGTAGCTCACAACCCTCTAATAGATTGGTGTGCCAAAAAGTTGGCCTTTTCCGATGATTGTGCTTGCCACTGTTATTACCAAGAAAAGAGGAAAACAGACTTATGTACATCTGCTACTCCCAGTACGGCGGCGATTGTACTAGGTGTGACTAGTATTCTACCAAATGAATACCAAGATTTTCAAGACGTGTTCCAGAAAGAACAAGCCAATACTCTACCACCACACAGGCCCTACGATTGTCAGATCGACCTCATACCTGATGCGCAAATTCCTTGTGGTCGAATCTATGCACTTACTGAACCTGAAAACCTCCATTTGAAATCTTATCTTGATCAGTACCTGGCAAATGGATTTATCCGCCTATCTAAATCACTGGCAGCTAGTCCCTTATTCTTCATACCAAAGAAGGAAGGAGATTTGAGGACTTGCATCGACTGTCGCGCATTAAACCAGATCACAGTAAAAAAAACATTATCCACTGGCCCTTATTCCCGAATTATTGGATCAAGTCAAAGACGCCCAAATCTATACCAAACTGGACCTTAGGGGGGCATACCATCTTGTTCTAGTGAAGAAAGGAGACGAATGGAAAACAGCCTTTCCTACCAAATACGGCTTGTATGAATACCAGGTAATGCCTTTTGGACTTTGCAACGCTCCTGCTGCATTCCAGTACTTTATGAATGATGTTTTGCGGCAGTTAATCGACGTTTGCGCCCTGGTTTACATTGATGACATCTTAGTGTATGCTGCTACAAAAGAAGACCATGTCAGGCATATCTGCTCCGTCCTTATTAAACTCTGCCAACATAAACTGTATGCTAAACTCGAAAAAGGCTCTTTTCATGTCACCGAAGGGGAGTTCCTCGGTTTCATCCTCACACCAAAAGGTATCAGAATGGATAGGCACAAGGTAGATGCCATTCTTAACTGGCCGTCACCAACTTCATTTAAAGGAATCCAGAGTATGTTGGGCTTTGCAAATTTTTACCGCCGATTCATCCCAGATTTTTCACAAATAGTGCATCCAATTACATCACTATTTCGAAAAAACAATAAAAAGTTCCATTGGAGCAAAGAAGCACAGAAGGCCTTTCAAGTACTTAAGAAAAAATGTACTTCTGCTCCAGTTCTATGGTATCCTCGCGCAGACCTCACTTATATAGTTGAAACAGATGCCTCTAGCATGGCTATGGGAGCTGTTCTCTCACAAAGGGACCCAGGAACTGGCCAGTTACACACTGTGGCCTTCTGGTCACGAAAATTCTCGAACTCAACTATGCTATCACAGCCAAAGAACTCTTGGCTATAAAATCAGCTTTCAAGGCATGGTGACACTATCTCCTTGGTGCTAGACATACTGCCACGGTCATAACTGATCATCGAAACCTGCAATACCTAAAAACAACAAAGGCTCAATCATCCCGTCAACTGCGGTGGGTTCTTTTCTTCGCTGAATATGGCTATGTGATCACCTACCGGCCAGGAGTCCGAAACGGAAAGGCTGACGCCTTGTCCCGCATGGGTGTTGATGAAAAGGTATACATAACTTCAGATCCAGTAGCCATCCCACTTTCTCACAAGAGTGGTGTACTCAAGGAGAACATTACACCATTAAAGACCGGTTACCATATTTTAGGAACCATCAATACTTGCCAAGTAAAGATTTACAAGAGCAGGTTATTTCGGGTTATCACGACTCCGTGATTGAAGGTCATCCTGGAATTGCCAAAACTCTAGCTAAAGTAAAACAAAACTATTGGTGGCCCACATGGCGTAAAGACATCATACAATTTATCCAATCTTGCGGTGTGTGTGCACAAAACAAGTCCCAAAAGCAGAAACCAGCTGATCTTCTCCAACCATTGGAAATTCCTCCCGCACCATGGCACACACTGTCCCTTGATTTCATTACAGATCTACCTCCCAGTCAAGGATTCAACACCATCTTAGTAGTTGTAGGCTTGTTCTCTAAAATGGCACACTTTATTCCTTTAAAGGGTCTTCCAAATGCATCCAATTTAGCAAAAGTATTCCTGGAGGAAATCGTACAGTTACATGGCTTTCCATCGGTCTTGATCTCAGATCGAGGTAGTCAGTTCGTATCCAACTTCTGGAGGAAATGTTGTTCAATGGCCCAAATTGACATTCAACTATCCACAAGTCACCATCCTCAAACAGATGGCCAAACAGAAAGAACAAACCAAACCCTTGAGCAATACTTACGTTGCATGTTACATCAAGTGGAAAGAAATTGGAAGGACTTGTAATGGATAGCATATAATAATTCATTACACACCAGCACTGGACAAACCCCTTTCTACACTATGGCCCTCATTACGTAAGTAATGGTCATTACCGGCATGGTGCAATTAACGTGTCCGTGCTGGCCAGATACCGCTAAAAGCGGCACATTACGACATCTCGGGCACGAGCATTGCGCCATGCCGGTAATGTAATCACCTCCATGCCGGTAAAGTCCTAGAAACGCCACTTACCGGCATCGTATGCCGTGCAAATAGCACGTCCACCACCCTAACTATCGATATTAGCGGTTACCGCTAATAGCGGGAACCGCAATTAGCGGTGACCGCAAATAAGCGGATCCGGAAGTTGCGTCACCGCACAGGAAACGGGAAAGAGCACGGCGGCCATCTTTAAAAACACAATCCATTGCCATCCTCTTCAACCAGTGGACACCTGACCCCCACAACCTCTACAAACCTTCTCCTACACCCATCAATCATCAGAATGCCTAAAGTTCTGAAAAAAAAACAGAGATCGGCTGCGGCAGGAGCGCTTTTCTAGGGAGGAGCTAAATATGTTGGTTGAAACCCTACAAGAGCATGCCGATGTAGTATTCTCAACAGAGATGAACAGACCGGCGATCATGAAGAAGAAGGCCATATGAGCCATGGTAGCCCAGAGGGTCAGTGCAGTTGGCACAACACCCCGAAATGCAAGACAGTGCAGAAAAAGGTGGGACGATCTACGTCTCCGTGTCAGGAGTATACTGTCAGCAAATAGAAATCTGGGGATGGTGACTGGCGGAAGAGCTGATTCGCCCATCAAAATGCAGCCGTGGGAGGAGATATGTGCCGCAACCATAGGCACAGAGAGCATAGAGGGGGTCGGAGATATGGAGAGAGGAGCCCCGACATCAGGCGACGTAGGTAGGTGCCTTAAATCCAGCCATGCAAAGCTCATTCAAGACCAGATTTTTGGGGAGTGCAATAATGCCTAAGAGGGTCAACATGACACATTAGCAAAATACTGCCTACAGGCAGTGCTGACCTCCACCTTGTACACATGCATTATGCACACCCTTTCTGTAGCCACCCACATTCCTCCATGCCTCTACCACCTAAGAGGGAGACAACCTGTATGTCACTGCCTCCAATGTGCACCATCTAGTAATCAAAATGAATGCAGCCATCTCAATGCCTGCTCAATGTCCGCAGACCCATCACTAACATTTTCCCTCCTTTGGTCTACCACAGGCTCTCATTCGGACAGTGCCGACGAAGACACTGGCACTACACCTGCCAAGAAGGCCAGGTCCGAAGACCCAAAACACTGTCCCTTCACCTCTGGTGCAAAAATCAAACCCCCACAGCAGCCAAAATCAACAAGCACATCACAGTCCACGGCACTGATGTGCAGCAAGTCAGACACTACGGCACCACCAACAACAACCATCTGCCCAGTGGTGTCTACTGAAGGCACTGGGTTTGCAGGAAGCAGCACGATTGGGGAGACTGCTGCCACCGCTGCCAGTTCAGACAATGAAGAAGGGGATGTTGATGTTGTTGTGGGTCCCCCTCATTCTCCTCTTTCATTCCCCCTACCTGTCCCCATGCGGCCAGCATGACGGTGGCACACAGGAGCAATCTCCTGATGACTCATGGCCGACCACTCCATGCCCAGTGGCAGATGTCCAGAAGGTGAGCAGCTCAATGGACATGCCAATAGCAGCATCCACAGGCCAAAAAACACAGAACCCAATGCATGAAATCATCACGCGGCAAGAACAACTGTCCTCCCTCTTGACACAGCATGTGGCAGAATGCGCCAGCGCAAGGGGGGAAATGCGCGATTGTGCAGAAACTGTAAAGGCAGCCATAGAATCCACCTCCAAGGATATTTGTGCTGAACTAGCCGCGGCGCGGTACGTACTCTCGGAGCTTGTTCAAACTATGAGGGACATGCGTCCTTGTGAGCAGCTCAGTTCCTCCTCGGCTGCCAGTTATACCCGAACCAGCCCCGTCCGCAGATCGGACAGGAACCTGCGCCGTACAGACAGGGGTGCACCGGGTGCCGGGAGAGGGGGGTGCCAATAGAGGCCGCCCTGTGGAACAATCCCACATGATGCACTTGAGCACAGGCATCCACAACATGTTTTTGGGAGTTGAGGGGGGAGGGGGGAGTGGGTGTGTTGGGGAGTTGAAGGGGGAGGGGGGAGTGGGTGTGTTGGGGAGTTGAAGGGGGAGGGGGGAGTGGGTGTGTTCACTTAAATTTTCTATTTCAATACACTTTTTGGTTATGCACAAATCACATGTGTGGACATTGTTCATTGCGTTCGTGTGCTTTATTGTTGAACAGTCCACAATGTGCATGTCCGAGTCACACCCAGTGCCCCAAGTGCCATCACCATGTGACAAGCCCCGTCCATGTGTGCTAGAAACATTGGTTAATCAGAGTCTGATGCATGGCACGTCCCTCCTGTGCATTGCTTCCTCCCTGAGGTACTGCACCATCCCCACCCTCCTCATCCTCTTCGTCAGGTGGTTGAAGTTCAGCGTCAGGGGGCAGGGGCACATTCCGTCTGATGCACATATTGTGTAGCATTACACATGCCATGACGATCTTTGCAACCTTCTCATGACGGTACAGGAGTGCCCCACCAGACCTGCTGAGGCACCGAAACCGTGCCTTCAAGAGGCCAAATGTCTGCTCAATCACCACACAGGTTCGTGTATGTGCACGATTATAGTCCTCCTCGTGCCGGTTTTGTGGGTTCCAGACTGGGGTAAGGAGCCATCTCTTCAAGGGATAGCCTGCATCACCTGTATGTGGGCAAATGTACGTGTTAGTCATAACATCAGATTTTACCTCATCAAGTGACACCATGGCATGCATTCCTCTCTTACTTTGAACCCCATTTCAATGCCTGAATGGAGTCAAACGATGTGACTGCTATATGTGTATTCCTCTTATAGACAGTTTTGCATGCCATCAACTAGTGTGCACAGGGGGGTCCAGTACCTTGTGAGTGACCATGCACTGTGTTAGTCCACCATGGTTGTTTTGGTGATCTGGCAGATGTCCAGTGATATCAATGCTTTCATCCTGGCACCATTGCTGTCAGCCTCATGATGATATCTCTGAGCAATTCAGTAGGTGTTATGCTATTTAGGTGGGCCTCTGTGTCAGTGTAGTGGTGTATTGATGTTTTTTACCGTCATGTGACTCCTTTTTACGCAGTGATGGGGGACAGGCCTTTCAGTAGATGGTGTTTGGTGCTGTGTATTGGCTGAAGTCATTGCATGTAGCTGCATTTCGTTGAGGGTGGATGCGGTCTGATTTGGTATAGTGGACATGCAGATGGCTGTGGAATGGTTGGGACAGAGCTTCATTCACATGGTAGGGGTGCTTACATCTCGCATTATGTGGTCAGGTGTGAGCTCAAGTCTGGCCTGCTTTGGGGTATGAGCTTGCACCATTCCCTCTGGTACTTGCAGCCAGGTAGAGTATGCATCTCTCCCCCCCCCAATATCAGCCAGGTAGAGTATGCATCTCTCCCCCCCCCAATATCAGCCAGGTAGAGTATGCATCCCCCCCCCCCAATATCAGCCAGGTAGAGTATGCATCTCTCCCCCCCCCAATATCAGCCAGGTAGAGTATGCATCTGTACCTCAATCACGTACACACGTCACATTAACATGGCCATGACATGCGACTCACCGAGTAGCCAGGATCTCTGCCCTGCATGTCGCTCCATGTAGTGTGGTATTGTGGAGTTCCACAGGACCATTGGATCATGGGTTGATCCGGGGAATCGGGCACAACAATGTGTGATGATCCTGTTAGAGTCACATACCATTTGCACGTTGATTGAGTGGTATAGCTTACGGTTGCGGTACGCCTCCTCAATGGCATGTGGGACCACCAATTCCAAATGGATGCAGTCGATGGCACCAATGCAACCAGGTATGCCAGCCAGTGCATGGAAACCAACTTTGGTTTTTGAGATCTCCTGGGCAGACCGTGGTAAAGTAATGTGGTCGTCTGTGTGCTTGAGGAGGGCATCAATCACTTGGTTCAGCGTACGTGAGAATAATGGTTGTGAAATGCCATGCAAGTGCCCCACTGTGTGCTGATAGATGCCTGTGGCAAGGAAGTGGAGCACGGACACTACCTTCAGTAGGGGGGGATGGCGGTGCGTGTTTCAATCATGCTGACAATGTCGTCGTGTATCATGTCCACGATGGTGGTGATGGTGTCCCGGTCCAAACGGTACAGGGTGTGGATCTGCTCAGCGGTGAGGTTGAATGGACTGGCTCTGATGCGTGGGATTGGGGGCTGCCTGCGTGGTGGCACTGGCTGTGCTGGTGGGGCTTGTTGGCCCTGCCTTGTCCTCCTTTTCCTCCTGCGTCTCCTCTGTGCTGCCTGTTGTGCTTGTTGTTGTTGTTGTACACTTCCATTGCAATCAGGTCCTCCAGCCCCAACATTGCTAGTCCTACTGGGATCATTGTGAAGTGTGACTGGGTGTGGGAAGGGGTGGGGTGTGCTCCTTTTGTGCATGGCCAGTCTGCATTGCCTCCACCTGTGCTGATTATGTGCACCTGTGTCACGTTGGAAAACTGCACATGGCCGTTTACGGTTGGTCCGCGATGGCAGTATTAGCACCATGGCGGTATGGTACTTTACGGCCTTCACAAGGGCGTTAAGAGCATGTCTGCTTGACTCGTACTCATCCCTATTTTGCGCCATGCCGGTATTTATGGCGTGGGAGGTCGCGTGCCCGCACCCTTGGCGCAGTTAGCGGCACCGTTGATTACGGTGCCGCTGATAGCACTATCTCGGTTCATAATCAGCCCTAGCGGTAAGGGATGCCGGTAATCCTTTACCGGCATCGTTTTTCACTTACCGCCAGGGTTGTAATGAGGCCATATATATGGTAGACATCCACGTACTTCAGAATTGGATCTCCCAACCCCTTTGGAAATGCCAGCAGTTAAAACCCTACATACGACTATTTCCCAGGCCTTCAAAGAAGCAGCAGAACATTTACTCAAAGCCAAGAACAGACAAAAGAAATTCGCTGATCAAAATTGTAGTAAAGCCCCTGACTATCAAATTGGAGACAAGGGGCCTGATTACGAGGTTGGAGGTAGCCATGGTAACCTGGTACTCGGGTTACAACACCCCCGAAATGTTACTTACTGCTCCGTATGCTGATTGGAGCCTAGGTAAGACGACCTCGCGGAGGGAGGTAGGATTTAACAGGTCCGGGTTCAGCCTTCAGAGTTCCAGCTCCCCTGAATTCTGTGATTCAGGCTTCCTCTAAGAGGTACTCTTTTCTACGATGTACCTCTCTGCCGTTTGAGTAAAAACCAGCAAAGATGTCTATCGCCTAAAAGAGCGGGAGAACACACACCGCCAATATCCAATGCTGCAAAGAAAACACAGTATGATTAGAAGCAATCAGGCAATATGGAATTATTTAGACAATCAGATATTTCTCTAAATACCTAGACAATGGTTGAGGTGGTGTTGGACCTTAATTGATGAACGTACAAGAAAACCCAAGACTATGAGTATGCACAAGTGATAACCACAAACTCACTATGACTATGAAAGGAAAACAGCCACAGGTACAAAACAAAAATTGGGAAGGTTAATAAGAAAGAATATACCCGGGCGGCACAACGGTCGCACTAGTAACGGGTTGGTGCATACACTGGAAAGCGTCACTTCTATGCACTCGGTTAAGGTAGAAAAGGCAAGAATAAATGATATAGTTCCAGGAATCCGCACGTATGAGAACGGCTGATGATGTTCAGGTAACGAACAATACACGAGAATTGGATGAGTTTTACCTTAATTGCACAAACACAGGCCAAGTTGGCGAAGCAGTCTGGTAATGTGCAGCGTGGTACTCCGCATAGGAAGATAGTTCAAATTGCGTAGAGCGGCAAGAAAAAGTAATCTCACCAGACAGGGCAAAAGCACAGTGGAAATCCAGGGACAGTCCAAGGTCGGCAGCAGGGTTCACGATCAGACTTGAGGAAAAAGCAAATGCAATCCAAGGACAATCCGAAGTCGGCAACAGAGTTCAAAGTCAGGTTGAAGGAACAGGCAAGGACAATCCAAGTAGACAAAGGTGGGTCGAAGATCCAGGAAGTTAAGTAATCAAGAGGAAAAAGGGAATAAGCACCGGAACTGGATGAAACCGAAGGAACGTAACGCCACAATTAGCAGCAACAAGCCGCTGAGTCCCTTCGGCTTTTATGGAGCAGGGGGGCAGAGCCTCCCTACGCGTTCTCTGTGCACGGGACATCTCAGCTGATGCGACATTCTCTGCTGCACGGCCAGACGCCATGGCAACCGATACCGAAGCCACAACGAAGATCTGGAACGCGCTTGCCCCGGTATGTGGCCACAAGAAATGGGAGGTACTGCTGGACATGGCCGATATGTAACAGCATTCACCCCCAAAGACACCGGCCACCCCCTGGCGGAATGGAATTCCTTCAAAACCTTAGGACAATGTAAATTAGCAAGAGGCTCCCAAGTACGATCCTCAGGACCAAAACCCTTCCAATCGACCATATAAAGGATAGTACCTCTGGATACCCTGTAATCCAGGATGCAAGATACCTCATATTCTTCTTCATCATCTACCACAACAGGGGATGGACGCGCCGGAGCCTAGTGGAAGGAACAAAAGGCTTAATGAGGGAAACGTGAAAGACCGATGTATACGTCAGGATCTGGGCAATGACAACCGGAATGCTGCAGGATTGATGACCTTATTAATGGAAAAAGGACCCACGAAGCGAGGTGACAACAAGCGTTTGCCGGCAATCCGTAAATTACGGGAAGACAACCACACCTTCATGCCCATCTGATAGGTAGGTGCCGGCAAACGATGTGCATCAGCTGCCTTCTTTGCACAGTCTTGCGCCCTAAGGAGATGACATTGTACATATTTGTGCACTTGATCCAGATCACGGACGCAGTCACGCGCAGCCGGATTGGAACTTGGAAATGATGGATCAATTGGTAATGTTCTGGGATGACATCCATAAAGGGCAAAGAAAGGAGAAACTCCAGTAGAGGTGTGCATAGAATTATTGTATTCAAATTCGGCTTGTGGCAATGCCGTAAACCAGTTTTGTTGAAACTGGAGACAGAGACAGCATAGGTACTGTTCAATAGTAGCATTCACCCTTTCAGTTTGCCCATCTGTTTGTGGATGGTAAGATGAAGAGTATCTATCATCGATTCCAAGAGAAGCCATAAGAGCTTTCCAGAAACGTAAAGTAAACTGCGTTCCCCTGTCAGAGACAATGACAGACGGTAGCCCAAAGTAGCGAAACACATTAGACATGAACAACCTGGCCAATTCGGGTGCTGAAGGCAACCCGGAACAAGGCACGAATATAGCATACTTTGTAAAGTAGTCCACTACTACCCAAATTGTGTCGTGTACTTGTATCTCTGGTAATTCGACAATGGAATCCATCGACACCATCTGCCAGGGTTTATATAGAACTGGTAAGGGATGTAATAACCCTACAGGTTTGGTTCTGGAAGTCTTGCATTGAGTACATATGGCACACGTTGTTATGTAGTCTTGTACATCGCGTGCCATGGACGACCACCAAGCCCAACGTCGTAATGCTTCCAACGTTTTCTGGTTACCTGGATGCGCAGCAACAGGTGAATCATGAGACCACTGAAGGGCTAAAGTGCAAGCTTGACCAGGCGGAATGAAAACACTTCCCTGAATGGTAAACCTTGCACCAGATCCAAGTTCAGTTCTGCAATCTCATTAGGATAAGTAGAGGCCCAATCCGTAATAACGGATCGCAAGGAGGGTTGAACAGAACAGCCACTTATGACTCTGTTCGGTAGAAGCAGCTTATGTTCCGTATGTATGAGCCGGTCACCCGCACAAGAGAGAGAGAGAGCGTCAGCTGATACCTGAGCCTTGGCAGGACGATAGGTAATAACAAATTGGTATTGTGAGAAAAACAAATGCCAACGTGCCTGCCTGGCAGTGAGACATTTCATGGATTTGAAGGCCAACAAACTCCTATGGTCTGAATAAACGGTTACAGGGTGTCGAGCACCAAGAAGATGATGCCTCCATTCCAAGAAAGCATCCCTGATGGCCAGAAGTTTGCGTTCTGTAATTGAGTAATTTCTCTCATATGGTGTCAACTTGCCAGAGAAGTAAGCGATGGGATGTACGTCGCCCGAAAGAAAGCACTGTTGTGATAAAACAGCATCAACTGCATAACCTGAGGCATCCGCTTCTACAAAGAATGGAAGATCCGAGTCTGGATGCATAAGAACAGGAGCAGTAGTGAAAGCAGATTTCAATTGATCAAATGCTTTCTGTGCCTCTGGTGACCATACATATGAGACTTTGGCACTAGTCAGGGAGGTCAGAGGAGCTGACAGATCAGGAAAGCCATTCACAAAACACCTATAAAAATTAGCAAAAGCTAAGAAAGACTGTAGGGAATTAACAGATTTAGGTATAGGCCAGTCTAATATAGCCTTCACTTTGGATTGACTCATCCGAACCCCATGGTTAGTTAAATCGTACCCCAAGAACTCTACTTCGGAGGAATGAAAGATACACTTTTCTGCTTTTACGAACAATGTATGGTTTCTCAGGCGTTGAAGCACAGTTTTGACATGTTGGACATGTTCGGTGAGATTCTGTGAGTAAATTAGAATGTCGTCTAAATATACCACGACGTATTGATCCAAAACATTGTGGAAAATGTAATTCATGAAAGGCTGAAAAGTGGCCGGGCATTGCAAAGCCCAAAGGGCATCACCAGGTATTCGTATAGACCATACCTTGTTTTAAATATGGTCTTCCATTCGTCCCCTTCTCTCATGCGTACCAAGTTGTATGCTCCTCTAAGGTCAAGTTTCGTAAAAACCTGCAATGAACCCAACTGATCGAGGAGAACAGAGATGAACGGAAGGGGATATTGGTTCTTTATTGTTACCGCTTTCAAGGCACGATAATCAATACAAGGTCGCAGGTCTCCTTCTTTTTTCGGAACAAAGAAGAGAGGAGAAGCAACTGGAGACTTTGATGGCCGTATAAAGCCCATAGCAAGTGCTTTGTCTATGTACTCCTTGAGTATGACATCTTCTTTGAGAGTGAGGGAATACACTCTCCCAGATGGTATCCTTCCCCCTGGTACAAGATCTATTGGACAGTCATAGACCCGATGTGGGGATAGTGTGTCTGCCATTCCTTTGTCAAATACGTCAATGAATTCTGCATATTGAGATGGGACCACGGGTGTGGAAGATTTAGTGATTGCCCCAATATGCATTGAAGGAGATGCTAGTGCTCTAGCCGGACTGTCTTGGGTTATCCCAAGCAATGAAGTGCATTGGGTATTACAAATGGTTGACGGGAATTGGATCTGGTTCGTTGACCAGTCAATGGCAGGGTTATGAAATTGCAACCACGGAATACCAAGAATGAGTTTATAAGCTGGAGCCTTGATAATGTCAAAGGAGATTTCTTCCATATGTCCATCCTCAGTACTCATAATTAAAGGAACCGTCTGATGGGTGACCTGGCCAGAAGCAAGAATAGAGCCGTCTACTACATTGACAGTTTCAGGGTGTTTTTTGCGGAGTAAGGGTATTCCTGACTCAGAGACATAACCTTGATCAATATAATTGCCTGTTGCACCGGAATCTATTATCACTGTAGCTTTTAATGACAATCTCTGGGTCGACGAAAAATCAACAGGGAGACGAAAAAGCTGAACAGGATCCTGCAAAGGTGAGTCCAGAGTAAAACATCCCGATGTAGGGACTCTATCTACTGTCGGTATTTAGCGTTTCCCGCCTTGCTTTTGGGTTTTTTAGGACACTCGGGTAACAAATTATCTGAAGCTCTGCAGTACATACACAAGTTGTGTGACCTGCGATATTCCCGTTGAGTAGGCGTCAGTGGACCACTAACCGCTCCTATCTGCATGGGTTCAGGGGCAGGTAGGTTTGTGGATGTGGGTTCAGCTGCTGCCGGGGCGAACACAGTTGTTCTTTTTTCCCTGCGTCTTTCGGCCTCACGGGCATCAATTTGGAGGACTAAATCAAGTAATTCTCCAAATGTAGTGGGAACGACTGGAACAGTGGACAAAATGTCCTTCAGTTCGCCAGATAGACCTTGATAGAAGAGTGCTGATTTCTTCTCTTCAGGCCAGTCGGTTTCGGCAGCCAACTGATTAAAGCGGGCTAAATAAACCAGTAGGGTGTTATTCCCCTGTCGGTGTTTCAGTAACTCCAGGTCGGTGGCTTGACTGGTGTATCTCGTATCAAATACTTTACTCATCATGGTGAGAAGGGCATCACAATTATTGACCACATGACTGTTAGACTCCAACAATGGATTTGCCCATGCGGCTGCAGTACCACCTAGGAGTGACAACACAAACGCTGCCTTAGTGGTGGAAGACGGAAAAGAGGCCGGGCGACAGAGGAAGTGCAATTTGCATTGATTGACGAAAGTTCTGTATTGCTTGGGATCACCCAGAAAACCTTCTGGGGGGGCCAGAGGAAACTGAGTGGTAAGCATTACCGGAGCTGACTCCTGACTGGGAGCTGGAAACCCTGACCCCGAAGCCGTAGCTGCAGTGCCACTGGGTTGTGAGACTGGAGTAGTCACCAAAGACTGAATAGCATCCACCCGTTGACGCAATGCCTCCTGTGCGTTGGTCAAATCAGTACGTAGATCCGTGACCATTTGCACAATCAGATCCAGGGCATCAGTTGTCTCTGTAGACATTTTTATAGGCTGCTAATTCTGTTACTTACCGCTCCGTATGCTGATTGGAGCCTAGGTAAGACGACCTCGCGGAGGGAGGTAGGATTTAACAGGTTCGGGTTCAACCTTCAGAGTTCCAGCTCCCCTGAATTCTGTGATTCAGGCTTCCTCTAAGAGGGGCTCTTTTCTACGATGTACCTCTCTGCCCTTTGAGTAAAATCCAGCAGAGATGTCTATCGCCTAAAAGAGCGGGAGAACACACACCGCCAATAACCAATGCTGCAAAGAAAACACAGTATGATTAGAAGCAATCAGGCAATATGGAATTATTTAGACAATCAGATATTTCTCTAAGTACCTAGACAATGGTTGAGGTGGTGTTGGACCTTAATTGATGAACCTACAAGAAAACCCAAGACTATGAGTATGCACAAGCGATAACCACAAACTCACTATGACTGATACAACACCCAGCAGACCTGATAAGTGGGATTCCTAGGGGAAATGGGTACCAGTTGAAAGGAAAACGACGACAGGTACAAAACAACAAAGGGGAAGGTTAGTAAGGAAGAATATACCTGGGCGGCACAAGGGTCGCACTAGTGACGGGTTGGTGCATACACTGGAAAGCGTCACTTCTATGCACTCGGTTAAGGTAGAAAAGGCAAGAATAAATGATATAGTTCCAGGAATCCGCACGTATGAGAAAGGCTGATGATTTTCAGGTAATGAACAATACAGGAGAATTTGATGAGTTTTACCTTAATTGCACAAACACAGGCCAAGTTGGTGAAGCGGTCTTGTAATGTGCAGCGTGGTACTCTGCGTAGGAAGATAGTTCAAATTGCGTAGAGCAGCAAGAAAAAGTAATCTCACCAGACAGGGCGAAAACACAGTGGAAATCCAGGGACAGTCCGAGGTCGGCAGCAGGGTTCATGGATCAGACTGGAGGAAAAAGCAAATGCAATCCAAAGACAATCCGAAGTCGGCAACAGAGTTCAAAGTCAGTTTGAAGGAACAGGCAAGGACAATCCAAGTAGACAAAGGTGGGTCGAAGATCCAGGAAGTCAAGTAATCAAGAGGAAAAAGGGAATAAGCACCGGAACGGGATGAAACCGAAGGAACGTAACGCCACAATTAGCAGCAACAAGCCGCTGAGTCCCTTCGGCTTTTATGGAGCAGGGGGGCGGAGCCTCCTTACGCGTTCTCTGCGCACGGGACGTCTCAGCTGATGCGACGTTCTCTGCTGCACGGCCAGACGCCATGGCAACCGATACCGAAGCCACAACGAAGTTCTGGAACGCGCTTGCCCCTGTATGTGGCCACAAGAAATGGGAGGTACTGCAGGACAGGGCCAATATGTAACACAAAACCAGTATTAGTTGACAGAGAACCAGAGTTTGAAGTAAAGGTTTTTTTTTTGATGTTTTAGTTTGGTTTCAAACTTTTTCATCATTGTGCTGTGTTCATTGTGATCGAGATGTGGAAGAAAAGAGAACGAAAAGAGGAAAGAGAGAAAAAAAAAATTTAAAAAGAGAAAAAAAGACAAAGGGCCTCATTACACGGTAGGCGGTGGACCAAGGTGCTATTAGCACCTTGGTCCATGCCGGTAAAATACCGGCACCGCCTTGGTGGAAAGGGGAATTACCGCCCTATTCCAAGGTTGGCGGGGCGGTAATTCCCCCTTCCACCATTGCCCTTCCCCATTCCCATTTTTGCCCCAAAGGGCATAATGGGAATGGGGAAGGTGCTAATTACGGTACTGCAAATTTGCGGTGCCGTAATTAGCACCAAGGTCCCTTAGCGGGTTGGTTTTTAACACCTGCTAAAAGGATAGGGACAATTGTAGCTGATCTCCAGGAGGTTGGGATTTGATTGAGTGTATTTATGATAGATATTATCTGGCACATGAGGTTTGCCCATGCAGGATGGTCTTGCTTGAGTACGGCATTTGAAAGTCCGTCAGGGCCAGGCACTCTAGATGTGTTTAGGTTTTGAATCATAGAGATCAGGTCGTCGTATGTGACATTTACTGTCCACTTCGTTTTGATGTTGTTTATTTCTTTTTCAAGTTGGAATGGTCGAGCTGCATAGATGTTTGAAAAATGTGTAATCCACGTTTGGAATATCCTAGACTCAAAATACACCAGATCCAAACTATACTACTTAGTTGATTGGGAGGGATACGGCCCTCAAGACAGATCATGGGAACCTAGTGAATACATCCATGTACCTCGCTTAATTAAAAAGTTCCATCAGAATTACCCAGCCAAACCAGGACAAGGCAGAAGTACCACCGTGAGAGGGGCTTGGGGGGGAGTGCTGTCATGACCTTGGCCCTGGCCCTCACTGGCAAGTCAGCCTTCCAGTTAGGGCCAGGTCAAAGGCCTTAAAACCTCATCCAAGACTCTCTTGGAGTCAGTCCTGGCACCTTTGACGCCAGGCTCATAACCATCATGAAGACCAACATTAGAATTGGACTATTTACTTGGGACTATTTAACTTGGGCGGGGTTCAGCCAAATGGAGGCACACACATAGCTCAGTTACAAGGAACTGAGCTATGCGGTCTAGTCTTTTGGGTGTGGCAGGCCTGGGTCTACTTTATCTGGACTACTTTGGGTGTGGCAGGCCTGGGACTATTTTACCTGGACTACTTTACCTGAGACTATTTAAACTGCACCCAAACAGCAGAACATGTTTTGCGTTATTCTGCTGTGGGCAGCGTAACGCTCACCATGTCCAGTTCTTTGATGCCAGCTTACCTGAAACCAAGGACCTACAGAGAGAGAAAGAACACTACGAAACTTACCTGGAACAGTATCCTGTATCCAATCCTTCGCGGACTTCAGTTCCACTCACCTGAAGGTACGAACTCCATCATCCGGCACCGCATGCATCCTGGAATATCATAACCTGAAAAGAGGAGAAAGAAAAACAGCATTAGTAAGCGTTTACTCACGTTTCCAGCTGAATGAAGAAAGCCACACAATTCTCACCTGGGTAGTCATCTCCTGGTCAGTATCATTGCTGGAACATTACGGCGCTCGGCGAGGAACATCGCAACCTGCAAGGAGAGAGAAGACACAGGTTAGCAATATAAAAGCCAAAACAGTGCCGCGCATTGCGCATTACTTATCGGACAGCATCGCGCACACCGCGCTTTCGCCTTCCGGCCCATGCTCATCTTCAAACTGCATGACAACACCAAAATACCTTTCCATACCTTAAAGGAAAGAAGCAAGACATTATTTTTCGAACAAAGAGGAACATAAGAACTGCATATAAAGACTGTAAAGCAGCAAACCTACGGAGTCGCAGCAGGCCTGGATTCCCACAGGGGGGCTTGCACCAGTGAAGTAACTTGGTCGCTGCTCGCCCCCCACATCTACGCGCCCCTGCCACGAGGAGCAGGACAGAGAATCCACCTTTTACTATATTAAGGTAAGGAGAAGGCACAAGGGGAAGGAAGGAGTTGAGACCAAGGGAGGTGGAAAAACATAAAGACAATCTGGTATTGAATCCAGCTCTCCTATATTGCAGACCCATATTTAACCAGAGGCCTTACCAAGGGACCGGGAGAGGGTTCGAGAGAGCAAATCATCCAACCAGGGCTGGGTGGCATCCCTGTCGATACCAGGTGAGCGTAACACACATGAGGCCTCATTACAAGGTTGGCGGTAAGGCAAAAACGATGCCGGTATGGCACCCTAAATAACGGCACCGCTAATAGCGGCATGGGCGCGTACAGACGCCCCTTCGGGGAGCATATACCGGCATGCCGGTGATAGGGCGACATCCCAACCCATGCGGACATGCAAATACCGGCATCGTGAAGCCGGTAATCACGGGCTGCGCGATGCCACCCATACAGGCATCGTGGACCACCCGCAAACAGCAATCAGGATACAAGGCAACTGCCACAGGTGCACACAATCCCCACAGGTGGAGTCAATGGAGGCTGGGCCAGTATAAAATGAGCACACCCATACACCACACCCCTTCCAACACCAAAATGCTATCACTAGCTGTTGCAATCATGGCGCTGGAGGACATGCCCATACTGCTACAACTACAGCAACAACAACAACAACTACAGCAGCAACAACAGGCAGCACAGAGGAGACGCAGGAGGAGAAGCAGGGTGAGACAGGCCCAGCAATTACCACCAGCGCAGCCAGCAGTACCTCGCAGGCAACCACCAATCCCTCGCACCAGACCCAGCCCTTTTAACCTAACCCCTGAGCAGATTCACACCCTGTACCGGTTGGGCCGTGACACCATCACCACCATAGTGGACATGATACAGAACGACATTGCCAGCCTCATAGAAATACGCACTGCCATCCCCCCGCTACTAAAGGTGGTGTCTGTGCTCCACTTCCTGGCCACAGGCACCTACCAACACACAGTGGGCCAGCTGCATGGCATTTCATAGCCACTATTTTCACGCATGTTGAACCAAGTGCTGGATGCCCTCCTGAAGCACGCAAGCAGCCACATATCCCTACCACGGACTGCCCAGGAGATGCCGACACTAAAGTAGGCTTCCATGCACTGGCAGGCATGCCCAATTGTGTTGGTGCCCTCAAATGCACCCATGTGGAATTGGGAGTCCCCCATGCCATAGAGGCGGTGTACCGCAATCGCAAGCAATACCACTCCATCAATGTGCAAATGGTATGTGACTCTAGCAAGATCATCACACATTGCTGCGCTCGATATCCCGGATCAACACATGATGCCATGGTACTGCGCAACTCCACGCTACCCCATCACATGGAGCCACATGCTGGACCACGTGCCTGGCTGCTTGGTGAGTTGCACAACTGACCCATGGCAGTGCTTTGGGGTACTGATGTGTAGGGATGCATAAGGGGGGGGCATACTCCACCTAGGTGGGAAAGGGGGGGCATACTCCACCTGGGTGGCAATTGCCGGTGATTGGATAATGCATGCAGAGCTAAACACTCCTGACCTGAACCGGCCAAACGGAACATGACACATCACTGGGCCACATTGCACAAATTATGCATATCGATGACAACAAGAGGCACATGGTGTTGGCAAGCAATGCATGAATGAACAGGATGGCAACTGAGGCAATGTGGTCAGTGTGACCATGCATAGTGAAGAATGAACAGCATGAATTGGAGGCTAAACATTGTTGCAATACCACAGCAGATCTGCCTCAGCATGCATGATTACACCCTGCATCATCTATTTAACGCCATCCAGACTACCACACCTCATGACAGTATAGATTGCATCTAGGTGACATTTTTGCATGCGTACAGGGACATGTGTATGCCCACACCAAATAGCTGCCGCCATGACTGTGCTCCCTGAAGGTGGCAGTTTAGAGTGACACACACCTATTTGTATCTGCTTGCAGGTGATGGAGGATATCCCTTGAGGCCGTGGCTACTTACCCCTGTGCGGAACCCGCAGAACAGCCATGAAGAGTAGTACAATCGTGTGCACACCCGTACCCGTGTTGTGATTGAGCAGACCTTTGGCCTGTTGAAGTCGCGGTTCCGCTGCCTCAGCAGGTCTGGTGGGGCACTCCTATATAGGCCTGAGAAGGTGGCAAAGATCACCATGGCCTGTGTCATGCTGCACAACATGTGCGTCCGGAGAAATGTACCACTGCCACCTGACATTGGCCCTCATTACAAGTCAGGCGTTAAGGGGTTAACGGCGCCGTAAAGAGCGTCAGCGCCGTTAAACCCTTAACGCCTGATTCACACTTTAATGCCTGCTTTTTGCAGGCGTTAAAGTCCAAGGCGCTAAGCGACCTTGGTGCTTATTACGGCACCGTAATTTACGGGGCCATAATTAGCGCCTTCCCCATACCCATTATGCCCTATGGGGCAAAAATGGGAATGGGGAAGGGCAAATGGTGAATGGGGAATTACCGCCCCACTCACCTTGGAATGGGGCGGTAATTCCGCCATCCACCATGGCGGAATCCGGCATGGACCATGGTGCTAATAGCACCATGGTCCACGGCCTGACTTGTAATGAGGGCCATTGACATGCATGGCCCGGGTGAGGATGATGAGGATGGAGACGGAGGTGAAGTAGCCCCCCTGCCAGTACGTGATGCACGGGATGGCCATGCTGTACGCCAAGCACTAATTCACGAATACTTCTGAAACACAGGGACTATGATAGAGATGTGTCAGTGACACACTGGCTCCTTGTGTACATGCATGCTTGTATTGTTGGGAGTTGGCCACTGAACACCATCACACATTAAATGTACATGCACAAAATGAAGAATGTCCAGCCATTTAATTTTTGGCACACAACAGGTGTATTTTTCAAACAGGCAACAATGTGAACACTCCCCCTCAACCCCCAGTGAACTCCCTAACCCACCCTACAAACCCCAAATGTCTACAAATGTACTCTGATGATTGTTCCCTTCACCAACAACCATGTGTCCAACAATCTACTTCTTGGCCTTTTTGGTATCCGGGGGTGGCATCTCCGAGTGCCGTCCACTCCTCCGGGTCATCCGCACAGGGCTTGTGTGGGCTGAGGTTGAAGGTGTTGTAGCAGAGGACGTGTCAGAGGCAGGTTCAATGCCTGCTCCAAGGCGTGGCCGCTGCATATGGAGCAGGATGGATGTTAGCACTTGCATTACTGTCCCCAGACAGTCCCTCTTGACGACTGCAGACACGTTAACGGCAGCAGTGTTCACAGCGATGGCTGCTGTGGTCTCCCCAATGGCAGTAGCAATGGCCCTCCTGGTGTCCTCCCCATCGACAATATACTGCCGCATAAGATCAAGCATTGACTCCTGTCGTGCCTCCACCCTTGACAGGCGAGCCTCAAAGGTGTCGGTGGTAGCCGGAGTGCTGGTGGCCGGGGTGGTGGTAGCCCGGGTGGTGGTAGCCAGGGTGGTGGTAGCCGGGGTGGTGGATGGTGCTTGCGTGGGGCCCACATCTAGGGTGCTGTCCTCCTCGAAGAGGCACATGTCGGAATCTCCGAGGTCGGAGTCGTGGAGGCAGGGATCATCACTGCTGTCGGCCTCCATATGGGGTGGGGAGGTGGTCAGGGGGCTTGGGGTGGGTGTAGTGGACACGACTGTGACTCCCTCGGTGTCCACATTTGCATCTGCAACGTCCGCGGTGGTTGGTGGTGCAGGAACGGAACACCCTCCCACTGTTATGGGTGGCTGCTGCTGGTCTTTATGTGTGTGGCCATTGTCCAAAGAAAGAATAGAGTGGGCACTACGTTGTAAGTTAATTCAGTAATTTAAACTTAGTAAAGTATTTGGTCCTGTCGCCAGATTCCTCCCCGTTGCAAAGGGAGGTATGATATAATGTTACGCTGTCGACTGGTTAAATTGCACCAGTCTGCTGGAAGGACCTTTGTGAATATCTCACTAATTTGCTTTAAGTAAATGTTCAAAATTTTCCAAGAATTCTTCAAAAATAATAATAAGTTCAATTAGTTGTAACCAAAAAATCTTTTATTTAGAAATCTGCATTTGTCTGAGGCCTTTATCAAGCATTATATTGTCCAATGCATTTCGGTCTGTGCTAGACCTTCTTCAGGGACTATTAGTGATCAAAAGATAAAGAATAAAAAAATAAAGATCATGTTATCTAATATGTTAATAACAGTATACATTTTCATTTAATCTAATGCAACATTTTACATTGTACTTAAAGTTTGCTCCAAAATGTACCTGTATTAAACGATGCTTCTAATCTTAGGCCTGTTTGTATTCAATTCCTTATTGGAGAATTATCCAACTCTGCTTCACTCAAACATGCTTGTTTATATTTTGTTATATGCCCTTTGTGCAGCTTGCTTCTGTTCTTGATAATCTAAATGATAACCAATGTATACTTTAAATTTCAGCAAATATCTAGTCACAAATGGTTCTATCAACCAGAGTTTCACTTGTTCTCAAAAAGAGTCTTACCTGTAGTAAACAGATGTAGAAGCAGCCGGGCACCTTGCTCGCGTGAAAACGCGTTGCTTGTTGCTCGGGCTGCTTTTATAGTGCAGAAAATGGCACCGGCGCGCAACGTGATGACGTCATCAACGTGATGACGTCATCGCGTGCCGGCGGCCATTTTGAAATGTAAAAAAAAAAAAAAAAAACTTCAATTGGATGTCGACTGTTCCTTTGTGTGTACCAATGTACATATACAAACTTATGATGTGTTTAACTTCTGGGGTATTAGATCTTTTTTAGTTTCACACATAATTGGTTTCTTAGAGTATTAACTCTATATTCCTGAACAAAGTAAAACCAGCTACAATTCACATGTTCCATATTATGGTATAATTGCCACACATAAATTGTTATATTATTAGTTATTTTCTCATATGAATTATTGCTGTTGTAATTCCACATGAAGTTCTGTATATGTTGTTTCAGGTACATGTAACGCGACTATCAACACTTTAACTTACTTAATATGAACACCCAATGATACGAACCAATTATTTACTGATATGCTCCTGGTTGCTATATACTATACTTCAACATATTTTGGACATTTAATAATTAACAGCATACTCACATTCATGTGTTGGTACCTAATTTCAACGTAATTTCATTTCATTAAATTTACTTTAAAGAAAACATGCAAAGTTACATTCCTCATTGAGGCCATCCGGATGCATAGAGTTGAGTTTTTCAATCCAGTAGGTTTCCTTCTGATTTAGAAGTCTGTTAATGTCAACTCTCTGTCCTTGAGTAACTTCCAATACATCCAAAATTTGAAATTTAATTTGCGCTATTTGATGATTAGCTTCTCTAAAATGTCTTGCTACTGGAGATTTGATGTTTCCTGTACGAATATTTGAACGATGTTCGTTCCATCTTGTTTTCGCTTTACGGGCGGTTTGTCCCACGTAGTACTTGCCACATGGGCACTTGATACTGTATATAACATTCATAGTGTCACATGTTGCGAATTTCGTCAAGTAGATTTTGCGGCCTGTGTTTGGGTGGAACACAACGTCCCCTTTCTGAACCATGTTACAATTTGAGCAGTTCAAACATGGAAATGTTCCCTTTCTTGTTGTTCTTGTTTTTTGTGTTTGAATGTCACTCCTTATCAACATATCTTTAATATTCCTGCTTCTGGTGTAGGCAAACATTGGAGGAGTGGTATAGAGGTGTCCCAGTATTCACATAGATAAATGGCAAAGAGATTTTTACAAAGAGGTTATCCTATACAAGAGATCAATGATTCTATTTCCAAAGTGATAACCATGGATAGACAAGAGGTATTAACCAAATCTACGTCAGTTAAAGAAACACCATTTATCTATGTGACTAAATATTCTACAGAGAGTAATAAAGTTAAGAAAATTGTTTTGAAACATTGGCATTTTCTATCAGAGGACAGAATACTGGGATACCTCTATACCACTCCTCCAATGTTTGCCTACACCAGAAGCAGGAATATTAAAGATATGTTGATAAGGAGTGACATTCAAACACAAAAAACAAGAACAACAAGAAAGGGAACATTTCCATGTTTGAACTGCTCAAATTGTAACATGGTTCAGAAAGGGGACGTTGTGTTCCACCCAAACACAGGCCGCAAAATCTACTTGACGAAATTCGCAACATGTGACACTATGAATGTTATATACAGTATCAAGTGCCCATGTGGCAAGTACTACGTGGGACAAACCGCCCGTAAAGCGAAAACAAGATGGAACGAACATCGTTCAAATATTCGTACAGGAAACATCAAATCTCCAGTAGCAAGACATTTTAGAGAAGCTAATCATCAAATAGCGCAAATTAAATTTCAAATTTTGGATGTATTGGAAGTTACTCAAGGACAGAGAGTTGACATTAACAGACTTCTAAATCAGAAGGAAACCTACTGGATTGAAAAACTCAACTCTATGCATCCGGATGGCCTCAATGAGGAATGTAACTTTGCATGTTTTCTTTAAAGTAAATTTAATGAAATGAAATTACGTTGAAATTAGGTACCAACACATGAATGTGAGTATGCTGTTAATTATTAAATGTCCAAAATATGTATACAAAGTTGAAGTATATAGCAACCAGGAGCATATCAGTAAATAATTGGTTCGTATCATTGGGTGTTCATATTAAGTAAGTTAAAGTGTTGATAGTCGCGTTACATGTACCTGAAACAACATATACAGAACTTCATGTGGAATTACAACAGCAATAATTCATATGAGAAAATAACTAATAATATAACAATTTATGTGTGGCAATTATACCATAATATGGAACATGTGAATTGTAGCTGGTTTTACTTTGTTCAGGAATATAGAGTTAATACTCTAAGAAACCAATTATGTGTGAAACTAAAAAAGATCTAATACCCCAGAAGTTAAACACATCATAAGTTTGTATATGTACATTGGTACACACAAAGGAACAGTCGACATCCAATTGAAGTTTTTTTTTTTTTTTTACATTTCAAAATGGCCGCCGGCACGCGATGACGTCATCACGTTGATGACGTCATCACGTTGCGCGCCGGCGCCATTTTCTGCACTATAAAAGCAGCCCGAGCAACAAGCAACGCGTTTTCACGCGAGCAAGGTGCCCGGCTGCTTCTACATCTGTTTACTACAGGTAAGACTCTTTTTGAGAACAAGTGAAACTCTGGTTGATAGAACCATTTGTGACTAGATATTTGCTGAAATTTAAAGTATACATTGGTTATCATTTAGATTATCAAGAACAGAAGCAAGCTGCACAAAGGGCATATAACAAAATATAAACAAGCATGTTTGAGTGAAGCAGAGTTGGATAATTCTCCAATAAGGAATTGAATACAAACAGGCCTAAGATTAGAAGCATCGTTTAATACAGGTACATTTTGGAGCAAACTTTAAGTACAATGTAAAATGTTGCATTAGATTAAATGAAAATGTATACTGTTATTAACATATTAGATAACATGATCTTTATTTTTTTATTCTTTATCTTTTGATCACTAATAGTCCCTGAAGAAGGTCTAGCACAGACCGAAATGCATTGGACAATATAATGCTTGATAAAGGCCTCAGACAAATGCAGATTTCTAAATAAAAGATTTTTTGGTTACAACTAATTGAACTTATTATTATTTTTGAAGAATTCTTGGAAAATTTTGAACATTTACTTAAAGCAAATTAGTGAGATATTCACAAAGGTCCTTCCAGCAGACTGGTGCAATTTAACCAGTCGACAGCGTAACTTTATGTGTGTGGCCCACACTGGCAGCAGGTGTTTTTTGCTGAGTTTCAACCCGGTCTGGCACACTGCGTGTTGGTCTGGCCTGTTTCTCTGGCTGTGGGGTGTTGGTGGCGGCGGCCCTTGTCCTATGGCGTGATGTTGATGCCCTTGCGCCCCTCTCCTGCCTGGCATCTTCCTCATCGGTGCCTGGGGGGTTAGAAGAGATTCATGTCATCAGTGATGGTGTCACATGCCAGCGACATACTATTGCACTGTGATATATTCATACATTCATGCATCCATTTATTACAGGGGTGTGGCAATTGGTGTTCTGGGGGGGCATGTAGGCCATCAATGCATGGCAGGTGGCATGCCATTGATATGGGGTCTGTGTGTTGAGTTACATGGGCACGGTCATGTTATGTTGCCGTGTATTGGGATTGGGATTGGCACTCAGCATGCATTTGTGTGTGGCAGGGTGTGGCACGCATTATTGACTGGATATGTTGATGTGGGTCTGGGACATGCATTGGCTTGCCTAGTCTCACTTCCACGTCACTTGTGCTACGTCATGGTTTCCCCTACAGGGATGTGCAGGGTCACTCACCTCCTTCTGGGGATGATGCGGCACCCATCTCCATCTCTCCGAATCCCTCTATTGACTCGGGATCAATGAATGAGCTGGCAGTCTCCTCCCAGGGCATCAGCTTTACTGGTGAGTGTGGCCCCCCGACTGTCACCATGGCCGCCCTCCTGTTGACTTCCAGGATGTTCCTCACCCTCAAGCGGAGGTCGTCCCACCTCTTTCTGCAGTCACGCACAGTGCGTGGGGGGGTCCCCACGGCCGACACCCTCTGGGCAACCTCCTGCCAGATTTGCTTTTTCTTCATCTGGGCAGCATGCTTCATGTCATTTGACTTGATTGTGTCTGCATGCTGGGCCAGAGTGTCCGCCAACATGTTGAGCTCAGTGTCAGAGAAACGCTGTTTCCGCCTCCGGGGGGTCATCTTCTGGGTAGCCTTAGACATCCTCAGGGTTTTCTGATGCAGCACGACATGAAAAGACTGGTGGTTGGGGAGGATGGCAATGGATTGTGTTTTTAAAGATGACCGCCGGCCCATTTCCCATTCCTGTGCGATGACGTAATTTCCGGGTCTAGTTTTGCGAACCCGGTATTAGCATGGTGATATTACCGGGCCGGTATTTAGGGGTTGCTCTGAGGCGGTGCCTGTATCGGCGGGTCCCGTGATGCCGCTATCGGGGGGTTGGAGGGCCTTTAGTGGCATGCCGGTATTACCATTACCGGCATGGGGGTTCGCGCGTGCTCGTGCACTCGTAATCACCCGCTATTAGCGGGTTCATACAAGCACGGACCCGCTCTTACCGGCATGCCGGTAATGAGCCCGTTTTTACCGGACAACTCGTAATGAGGCTGATGGTGTCCTGTGTATATCTATATCAGGTACCTGTGCCAACCACGGTGGGAGGGGTCGATTCATTCGGCTCTGTGGTTCGGGAGAGAGTGTCGACATATAGGCCCTCATTACAAGTTATGCCGGTAGCCATGCCGCAATTTGCGGCATGGCTGCCGGCAAAACCGCATCCGTGTCCGTGTCCTCGGAATGAGGACTTACTGGACCATTCCGAGTTCGGATGGCCCGGTAATTCCTCACTCGAGGACACGGACACGGTTCATCCCCATTCCCATTTCAGCCCCCATAGGGCTGAATGGGAATGGGAGAGGGAGTAAACAACGGGCCATTACGAGATGGCCCGTTGTTTGCTCCCTCTTCCCCTCGCGGGACCCGGTATGCACGCCTGGTTTTCCCAGGCGTGCTTAACGTGTCCCGCGAGGGGACCTCGTAATGTGGCGGAACGGGTTGAACGGCGCCGCAGCCTTTTACGGCGCTGTTTAACCCGTTCCGCCAGGGTCGTAATGAGGCCCATAAAGTGTGATTGTGGCACCGGGGTTGTAATCCCCTGGTGTTACCGGCAAGTTAGACGCCGGTACATCATTACAGGTCCGGCGGCAACCTGCTGGTAGTACCGGCACGGTTATCACTGGACTTGTAATGAGCCCCATAGTCTCTACTTGGGCTATTGTTTCTTTGCTGTACTCAATCAGTCCATCTGACGGGCACGTCACTGTGGTGCTCTGCCATTTGTCGTTGACATGTGAGTAACCTCCCAAGGAAAAATATGGTAATTGTAGACACTTGCTGTATTTCGTATTGCCATTGCATAGCGATGGGTCTAGATCAATGCTCCTCAACTGCACGTTGTGTGCCTGGAATGTGTCCTTTATCCTACCTAGTGCAAGATGTACCAGGCATTGTGCCTCTGTAACTGGGACTGGATGTGGAACTAAAACCTTAGGAGCCCGACAGATGTGTGCGGGATAAGTGCACACACTTTTTTTCTTAAAACAATTTTTATTCTTTTTATTAACAACACAAAAAACTTTACAAACGTTTAGGACATTCACGTGTAAGCTTCACATCATTGTATTTACATGTCATGCGTCACAGTCCTTCCCCCTCCCGCCCCCTTAACTCGAGCCCCTACTTCAATGCAACTGCTTATGTACCTCTGGGTTTGTCTCCCTCATTGTTCCCACTTGTATCCTCTTCACTGAGTTCGGCCTGGGAGGGTCCCACGATCATGGCCACCAGTTGTCTCCACGCTATCAAGGGTCCCGCTTCCTCCTCCCCTCCCCTCCCCTACTGATTGCTTCATACCAAGCCGCCATCTCTGCCTCCGCCCACTTCAGCAGGTCAGCCCACCAGGTCTCTATTCTGGGTCTCTGGGCTGCTTTCCAGCTCATTGCAATTCTCCATTTGGCCAGGATGTAGGCCAGGTCTTTCATTTTACTAATGTGCTTCTGATTGCGTGGTCTGGCAAAACCCCCCAACATGCATGCCCAGACTGACTCCACCTCCAGTGTAATCCCTTTTTGGGCCAGGCATAGTTTAGCCTCCGTCCAGAATCTGCCCACCTCCGGACATGCCCAAAACATGTGTATCATTCCAGCTTCCACCTCCCCGCACCTAGGGCATTTCTGTGTCACTGAACTTCCAAACATGACAATTTTGCTAGGGGTCATGTATGCCCTGTGAGTGATATATAACTGGATCTGATGTAGCTTCGCATTTCGGGACACCTTCTTATGATACCTTTGAGCCCTATCCCATTGTCCATCCTGTATGGGTTCTCCCACCTCCTCCTCCCAGTCCCGCCTCAGTTGGAGCAACTCCTTTCTCACCCTGGTCATCAATAGTTCATAAATACGGGCTATTTCGTGCCCGCCCTCCGAAATATCGTACATCGTCTCAATGACCGTATCGTGTTGTTCCGCAAGCACTGCCTCAGGCCACCTTTCTCACACATGTTTGACAATTCTTGTATATGTAATATATTGGCCTTTATGTACCCCGGTGTCCTCCATTAATCTCTGGAAATCTAGTATCTCCCCCTCTTGCCATATGTCTCCAAGGGTCGCAATGCCCATCGGTTCCCAGTATCTACGGATCCCTGTTAGCATTTGTGAGTCCTCCCCGCATAGCACCACTGGCGGCACCTGTAGGGAGCATGGGGTCGGGTTTCCCACCATTTGGCATGCCTTGCTCCATATTTTCCAGCCCAGTTCCAGCAATCTCGCTTTTCCTTGCATCTTTGATTTAGGCAAACACACCACTTCTCTAAGAAAAAAGGGGGCGGAATCCTTGCACAATAGCCTGGCCTCAGCCGTCTCTTCTTTGGACAATCATCTGGCCACATACTGGAGCTGTCCCTCCAGGTAGTATATCTCAAAGTTCGGTAGGTTTATGCCCCCCCTGTCACACGAGTTTTGCAGCTTCCAAAGGGCTACCCTGTTCCTGGAGTTATGCCATATGAAGCCCCTGCATAAACTGTGGAGTTTCACAAAGAAGCGATTGGGAAGCATGTATGGGATGTTCGTGAAAAAGTGCAACAACCTCGGCAGGACCACCATCTTAATCAAAGCCGCCCTACCCACTATGGCCAGGGGGAGCTTGGACCAGAACCCCATACTATTCTTGAAGCCTTCCACTGCCCTTTCTGTGTTGTTTGTATTCCTCCGCAGCTGTGTGGTATATGTCGATTCCCAAATATCGTAATGTCCTAGTCTGCCAGGGTATCGACAAAACTGGTAGGTTTCCATGCATGGCCCCCCTATATCTCCCCAGGGGGAACATGCTTGATTTCTTGGGGTTTACCGCTATGCCCGAGAGGGTGGCGTAGCATTCCATCACCTCCAGGACATATTGTAGGTTTTCTTCTGGGAAGCGCAGGTATAGCAGCATGTCATCGGCGTACAATGATATCAGGTGCGGTCCCCCTTTCGTAAGGATCCCTATTTCCCCATATTGTTGCCTAAGGCAGATTGCCAATGGTTCCAATGCCAGGATGTACAGCATGGGCGACCAGGGGCAGCCCTGTCTAGTGCCCCTGCTAAGTTGCCATTTGTCTGAGATTATTGTACCCGTTTTGACCCTGGCAATTGGGGAGCTGTATACCATTTTGACCCACCTCACCACCTCAGATACCCCGGCCCCATCCCGTATTCTTTCAAGGCCGCCGTCAACTACGGCCACCTCACAGAGTCGAAGGCTTTTATGGCATCTAACGAGACTATTACCATTTCGCCAGGGTCCTTCTCTGCCTGCTCTATAATGTGGTGGAGTCTCCTGTGATTGTCGGTTATATTCCTGCCTGGAACGTAGCCTGTTTGATCGGGGTGTATAAGTTTGCCAATGACACGTTTGAGCCTATTTGCCAGCGTTGCAATGAGGATTTTACTGTCTTAGTTGAGCATAGATAGGAGTCTATATGACCCACAATCCGTGCTTGGCTTGCCAGGTTTTAGGAGCGGAATAATCACTGCCTCCCTCAGAGACTCCGGCAACCTCCCTCATTCGAGCGCTTCATTTAGCATGGCGAGTAGCGGGGGGAGTACCTCCTGCTTATATGTCTTGTAAAATTTGCTGGGGAGGCCGTCCGACCCCGTAGCCTTATATGTGGGTAGGTTCTGAATCACTATCTCTAATTCTTCTATTGTGATTGGGGCGTCCAGGTCCTCCCATTCCTCATCGTTTAATTTGGGTAATCCTATGTCTTCCAGTGTTTCCTGAATCTCTTGACCCATCTCCTCCCCCGTGTCCTTGTACAGGCGTTTGTAGAATCTAAGGAACCCCTCGTTAACTCCCTCTTGGGTGTCCCAGGTCTGGGCTTCTTCCCCCTTTAACTCTCTGACCACTTGTCTTTGTGTCTCATTCTTGTATAACCATGCTAGCAGCCTTCCCGGTTTGTCTCCCCCTGCATGTTGCCTTTCGACATATTTTTTATAGTTCAATTTATATAGTCTATCCCAGTGCTCCCTGCTAGTTTGTTGTAATAGATTCACCCGTACAGCATCCTCCTGTGAGGTGCTCCCCCTCTGCATTATTCCTTCCAGTTCCTTCTCTGTCTCCTGTAGCTCTCGCTCTATGCCCCCTTGGAGCCCTCGGGATTTGGATATGGCTCCACCCCGTACCACCACTTTGAACGCCTCCCATAAGGTTCCTTCTGACTGCACACTCCCTGTATTGGTATCAAAATACTCTACAATCGCCTCCCTTAGATCCTCGCAGAATACCGAGTCCTGCAGGGCCTCGGCTCTGAGCCTCCATGTCGGGATTCTCGCTCTAGGGGGCTGGTGTCTCCACTCCAAGACCATGGGGGAGTGGTCCGATAGTATTCGTGCCTTGTATTCCGAGCCAATCATTTCCCCTACAAGTTCTGAGGCAACAAACATCTTCCGGGTGTTGCTGTCGCCAGATTTCCTCTACTTCAAAATCTCTCAGCAGGGCCTGTAGTGCTTTTGCAGCCGGGGTGGGTCTATCTAATTTATTTTCAGACCTGTCCATTTTGGGGTGTAACGTACAGTTAAAATCCCCTCCCCATAAAATTGCGCCACCCAGTAGGGGGCTAATTTTACCGTATAGGGTCCTGAAATAGGCCGCTGTGTCCTGGTTAGGGGCATATGAATTTATGATGCTCAATTCTCTGTTTTCAAGCATCTCACGCCACTATCATTCTTCCATCTGGGTCTGCTGTGGTCTGGAGCAGCTGAAACGGTACCTGAGGTGCCACCCACGTGACCACCCCCTTGCATAAGCAGAATATGATGCTCCCATGGTGGTCTCTCTCCACTTTTTCCTAACCACTTCTAGTTTCTCCTTAGTGAGGTGGGTTTCCTGCAATAATTCTACATCCACTTTCTGCCTTCTCAGGTACATCATTACCTTATTCCTCTTCAGGTAGCTGTTGAGGCCTCTCACATTCCAGGTTACTATTCTGAGACTTCCCATTGCCATATGAGGTTTGTCCCTCCTCCCTCCCTCCCGGTTATTCTCTCCAGTCTAGTTTGGCATGAATGTGGGCTCTTACCCCTCCCAACTTCAACATAAACTCCCCAACTAACCCCCCACACCTCCCCTATCCCAACTATGTTGACTGCACACATTCCCTTCCCTCCCTCCTCCCTACCCGTCCCCAACTGGTGCCCAGCTCCATCCCCGGATCTCAGTCTCCCCCACATTTGGTCCTGCCTCGGAATGCCGAGATCAGGAACCCAGCAGAGTGTCACCGACCTACAGGTAACCTAACTGTCTATACGTGGGGGTATGAGGGCTGGTTCCATTAGGCTCCTATACCTAGCAATACATTTCTGTGCTCAAAGGATCACATATATGCAACCCTGGTGGCCCTGCTCCGACAGTCTTTGCCCTGTCTTATATTCTAGTCCCAGTGTCTGAGACTGCAACACCCTGGGTACCGCAGTCTCCATGTTACTTATCTGCGCCATCTTCCTTCTGGATACCCGATTCCGGGGGACAGCTCTGTGTCAAGCCATTTTGAGACATCCTCAAGAGTATCGAAAAACAGTGCTCTGTTTTTGTAGAACACTTTCAATTTCGCAGCATAGATCAACATGTACTTGTAGCCTGCTTCTCGCAATCTTCTTTTCACTGCACCGAAGTTCATGCATCGTCGTTGTACCTGCAGGGTGTAGTCCGGGTATGCCGTTATGTTTGCCGATGCCCTTTGTATCGTTCCTCCCTTCCGGAAATGCTCTAAGACTTTTTCCCGGTCTCGATAGTTCAGGATCTTGGCAATTATCGGCCTCGGGGGGGCTCCTGGTGGTGGCCTCCCTGTCAGGGCCCTATGCGCATGTTCCACCGCAAATCCTTGAGTCAGCGCCCCTCCGGTTACCTTTTGCAGCAGCATTGTTTCAACATACTCTGTGGGGTTAGGTCCTTCTGCTCCTTCCGGCAATCCTACAATGCGTATATTGTTCCTCCGGGCGCATCCCTCTGCCTCCTCTGCCCTGTTTTCCAAGTTGCCCATGCGTTGTTCTAAGATATGGATCTCAGATTTGTGGGATGTGCATGCAGCCGTATTCGGGGCCACTTCCTTCTCTAGGTCGCCTGAACGTTCAGCTAGTGCCCTGACGTCTTGCCGGAGGAGATTCACCTCCTCCTGTACTGACCCTACTTTTAGTTCCAGTGCCGCCTTCAGTTCGACCATAGCCGATTCCAGCTTGGTTTCCCATGCTACTTTCAGGTCCGCAATTGCTTCGAGGATCTGCCGATCTTTGTTTGTGGCATCAGTGCCCCCTGTGGGGGTCCTCTCCTTGCTCCTGGCCCCTTCTGCCACAGGCGGTGTTCTGGCGTATTCCTCGAGCGTGGGTTGTTTGCCCTTTGTTTTGGCCAGCTTGTTGGCCATCCTGGTGTTACTGTGCGAATTTATGCGGGCGCCCCAGCGTTTGGTCTTTGGCTCCTCCGGGTCGTTCCACGGTCTCTAATGGAGCCTGGATGGGCTAGAGTGGGGGTTTCCGTTTGCTGCTGAGTCTATGCCTGGAGTGGATTGTGTCCTCCCAGCACCTCCACAGGCCCCTCAAATGCTCCTCTCTGCGTGCCCTGCGGGTTGTCTGTCGCTCAGTGAGCATCCACGGATGCTCTCGGATGTGGTTCGCTCCGCTTAGTCGGTCCGACTCCTCCGTACCTCACGAGGACTATTGCCGGGGACTCCTGTAACAGCATGGGGGTCCGGCCACCTTAAGATATGGTGACACTCCTCGCAGCTTCACTACTGTATGCGCAGACCAGTTGCAAGAAGTCCGCGCTTGACCACACTCCGCCTGCACATGCACCCTCGAATGGGTCCCAGCAGCGGTTGTACAGGTATCTTCCCTGCTCCTGGTTGCCAAGGTGTATGGCACTTGGGGGCGCCCTGTGATGCAGCAATCCCTTGCCCTGTGCAACGGCGTGGCTCTGTGTTGTGCAATGCAAATGTTGTTACAAGCCACCCCTCTGATCGTGCCTGTACCATCTGGGCCCACTGTCAGTGGTCAATCATCCCCTGCATCCATTCACTGTTAGTGCATCTGAAGTATCACCCTTCTTCCAAGATAAGGCTACTTTTATTATGTGAGCACCTCCCAGCCCTTCTTCAGTTCCGGGCTGCAAACGTGTCTCCCCAAGCTTCATCCTGCGGTTCACTGGATCTCTTGTGAAGTTCTGTCGCCCCACCCTGATTGTTCGAGCGGCCGCTTGCTACAAAGTATCGGCGCCGGTGCTCTTCTGATGCGAGGGCTGTGGCCGTGTGCTCAGACCACTCCTGCCTCCCGCTGCCGTGATAGGCAGCTGTTCTCGCCGGCTCGCTCCGAATTGAGCCGCCGCTTGCCACAATGTATTGACCCCGGTGCTATACAGGCACCAAGGCCATAACCTTATGCTCAGTCCTCTCGTGGGACAACAGCGCTCGTATGCGCGTCTCCCCCTGCAGTGACAAACAGCCGTCTTGGACCGGCTTCGGGGACAATCCTTCTACATAGCCTCACCTCCGCGTGCTGGGAGCCACGCACACCCCGCTTTGATGTGGGTTCAGACGGCTTCCTTCTCCTATAGGGGCACTGCTGTGTGCTTCCCCTTGTTGCTGGACACGAACACCGCCCTCGCTGCTCCTTAGTCATGGAGCTGGCTCTTCACGATGGGTTCCTTTGTTCTGATGTTCAGGCTGCTATTTTGTTTCGTCGCGTGTCCTGGGCCATCGTAGTTCCCGTTCCGTACATAACTTTGCTCTCACGCGTTCTGTGGGCATGAAAGTCTCAGCGAGTGCGCTCCATATATTCGCATGCATGTACATGCTTTTTCAGCTACGTGTGCACGTTTCTGGACGGATCACTGCAGGATCGGCAGAGCCCCTCATGGAACACGTCTCCTCACATGGCCTCGTAGCCACGCCCCCCTCATAAGTGCACACACTTAAGAGCTTTCATTAATCCCATTTCTTCCTGCAGTATGCATATTGGAGTACCAGCTGTTTGATGATTCTGAGTACTCAATGTCAGAAATGGTGCCAAAGCCCAACCCCTTATATAAATCATACGTCATTCGTACTTCCCGTTTTATTCATCTAAGAAAACCTGTAGGGGTGGCCGGAAAAAAGTGAGACATTGTTTGATTCTTCTTACTATCATTAGCATTATTTTCCTTTATATGGAACTGTCCTTCCCCTCTTTATATGCCACCCAATATAACAGACATACCTTCATACACTCCAACAACCATGACCAGTGTGATACAAAGCTGTCATGACCCTTAACCCTGGCCCTCACTGGCAAGTCAGCCTTCCAGTTAGGGCCAGGTCAAAGGCCTTAAAACCTTATCCAAGACTCTCTTGGAGTCAGTCCTGGCGCCTTTGGCACCAAGCTCATAACCTTAATGAAGACCAACATTAGAATGGGACTATTTACTTGGGACGATTTAACTTGGGGGGGTTCAGCCAACATGGAGGCACACACATAGCTCAGTTACAAGGAACTGAGCTATGCGGTCTAGTCTTTTGGGTGTGGCAGACCTGGGACTACTTTACCTGGACTACTTTACCTGAGACTATTTAAACCACACCCAAACAGCAGAACACGCTTCGTGTTATTCTGCTGTGGGCAGCGTAACGCTCACCGTGTCCAGTTCTTTGATGCCAGCTTACCTGATACCAAGGACCTGCAGAGAGAAAAAGAACACTATGAAACCTGGAATAGTATCCTATCTTCAATCCATCGCCGACTTCAGTTCCACTCACCTGAAGGTACGAACTCCATCATCCGGCACAGCATGCATCCTGGAATACCATAACCTGGAAAGAGGAGGAAGAATGACATCATTAATAAGCGTTTACTCACGTTTCCTCCCGAACAAAGAAAGCCACACAATTCTTACCTGGGTAGTCATCTCCTGGTCAGTATCATTGCTGGAAAATCACGGCACTCGGCGAGGAACATCGCAACCTGCAAGGAGAGAAAAGACACAGGTTAGCAATATAAAAGGCGAAACAGCGCCGCGCATCGCGCATTACTTACCGGACAGCATCGCGCACACCACGCTTTCGCCTACAGGCCCATGCTCATCTTCAAACTGCATGACAACACCAAAAGACCTTTCCATACCTAAAAGGAAAGACGCAAGACATTATTATTCGAAGTAAAAGGAACATAAGAACTGCATATAAAGACTGTAAAGCAGCAAACCTACGGAGTCGCAGCAGGCCTGGGTTCCCACAGGGGGCTTGCACCAGTGAAGTAACTTGGTCGCTGCTCGCCCCCCCACATCTACGCGCCCTTGCCACAAGGAGCAGGACGGGGAATCCACCTTTTACAATATTAAGGTGAGGAGAAGGCCCAAGGGGGAGGAAGGAGTTGAGGCCAAGGAAGGTGGGAAAACATAAAGACAATCTGGTATTGAATCCAGCTCTCCTATATTGCAGACCCATCTTTAACCAGAGGCCTTACCATGGGACCAGGAGAGGGTTCGAGAGTGCAAATCATCCAACCAGGGCTGGGTGGCGTCGCCGTGGATACCAGCTGAGCGTAACAAAAACAATATAATACTAAAAAAAATAATGCAGAATTCCTAAAACAAATGACATTCATTTTAAACGTATCCCTACATAACAGTTAAGAATTAGTGACAAGGCGCGCACTCTGTTGCCAGTCAAGTTTTCCTGCATTGACTTCTCCTCCAAAGGCACGTTTTCATAACTCCATCAATCTTCAGGGAGGCTGTGTTTCTTTACCTTTTCAGGTGTGTCTTAATTTCCTTTTCAGGTGTAGCAGGTTAATTGACTATAGTGTTTCTAAGGATTCTGGTACTTGTATTTTTTGCAGTTAATTTCTCTTGCAGCTGACTGGAAACAACTCCCTCCATAGCACAGATCTTACCCTTGATAGGGGGAGGGCGAAAGCCATGTTTGTGGCTCTCCATTGTAAAGCATGATGGCCCTGGTGCTGCAGCCTTTTGAGCCCGGGACTCCTGGAACATAATGGTTAAGAATTAGTGACAAGGCACCCACTCTGTTGCCAGTCAAGTTTTCCTGCATTGACTTCTCCTCCAAACGCACGTTTTCATCACTCCATCAATCTTCACGGAGGCTGTGTTTCTTTACCTTTTCAGGCGTGTCTTCAGTTCCTTTTCAAGTGTAGCAGGTTAATTGACTATAGTGTCTCTAAGGATTCTGGTACTTGTATTTTTCACACTTAATTTCTACTGCAGGTGACTGGAAACTACTCTCTCCAAAGCACAGATCTTACCCTTGATAGGGGGAGGGCGAAAGCCATGTTTGTGGCTCTCCATTGTAAGGCAAGATGGCCCTGGTGCTGCAGCCTTTTGAGCCCGGGACTCCTGGAACATAATGGTTAAGAATTAGTGACAAGGGGCGCACTCTGTTGCCAGTCAAGTTTTCCTGCATTGACTTCTCCTCCAAATGCACCAGGGCCATCATGCGTTACAATGGAGAGCCACAGACATGGCAATAATGGTCCAGTTGTGGCAGATATGTTTGCAGTTGCTGTCCCTTCCAGTGTGTCCTGTCCTTTGCTCCTGGGTGGCTCAATCTGTCGAGAGATATATTTGATAGCACGTGTTAGTGCTATTAAATATTCCCTAAATTCCTCTCCTAGTACTGTCACTGATTGATGTGCATCTGACGCTTTCCTCACAGGGGATATGGGTGTTTGCATGCGCCTGCCTGTGACTATTTCATGTGGTGTCTAATGGTGGTCCTTAATAGGCTTTGAGCGTGAACTGAAGAGGGCCATGGGCAAAATTGTGTTTCACGTTAAAGAAAAACTGGATACACTAGTTTTTCTTTAACGTGAAACACAATTTTGCCAGTTTACTCTTTAAAAGCCCATTGATCCTCTACACAATGCCATTAGTCTGAGGTTGGTAAATTGAGCACATTCAAGGTTTTATGCCCAATAACGTTGTGACATGCTGAAATAGCGCATTAAAGAAATGTGTGCCATTATCTGATCTCAATACTTCGCACACGCCCCCTAGTGGAAACACCTCTCTGACCAGGAACCATGCTGCACTCTTCTCATCTGGGTGTGCACATGGTCTTGCCTCCCCCCACCTTGAAAAGGGGCAAACCACCACAATAAGGTACCTATATCGATTGCACCTTTCCCCCATATCTGCAATATCTATATGCAGTTCATGGAATGGCCCCATAGGGTGAGGTAAAGTACCTCTTAATGTCCGTAATGTCATCACGGTGTGGAAACTTTGGCATGTCAGACAATGTATTGCTTTTTTGTAAATGCTCTCCTGGAGGTTTGGTACAAACCAGTCCTCCTGAATATCTGCCACAATATGTTGTTTAGAGCTGTGGGAGGGGAAATGGAGTTGCTGAAATGCCACAGAGAGTGATTCTTGGGGACTCACCACCTTCCCAGGACTCTCCTGCCTCCACAATACATCAGTGGGAGACTGTTTGCATCCCCTCAGCAACCATAGCTCCTTTTCCTCCTCAGGTGCTTTCCCTTGCAACTCTAAAATCTGTGCTATGGGCAATGATGTGTATGGAACTGTGGTCTCACTCTCTACATGGGTGGGGACTGTACACTCTGTTAACATTGTATCTGGGAGATAGGCTGCCAGCTTGGCCACCTGGTCTGCAGCCACGTTGTCCTTAGAGATTTCATCTGTGGCATTAGCATGGACAGCGCATTTGACCACTTCCACAGTGGAGGGCCATGATAAGGCTTCAATTAGTTCTTGCAACAGCCTTGTATGCTGCACTACAGAGCCATCTGCCCTCCGAAAAACCTCTCTTCTTCCACCAAGACCTGCATGCACTGTTGTTGTGACACATGACCCACCCACCAGTCTTCATCTCTGCCGTACTTAAAGCGCCTGTACCCAGCATGCCCCAATCATAAAGCGCTATCTCTCCTGTATAATCCTCACACGTGTAGCCGACTGTATGCATAGCCTTTGTTTTGAAACCTGCCTATTGATTTAATTGACCGTGATACTCCTCATAGCAGCCTACTGTATGCATAGCCTTTGTTTTGAAACCTGCATATTGATTTAATTGCCCGTGCTACTCCTCATAGCAGCCTACTGTATGCATAGCATTTGTTTTGAAACCTGCCTATTGATTTAATTGCTCGTGCTCGTCCTCATAGCAGCCCACCATATCCATAGCCTTTGTTTTGAAATCTGCCTATTGATTTAATTTGCCCCTGTTAGTCCTCATAGCAGCCTACCAGATGCAAAGCCTCTGTTTTGAAACCTGCCTATTGATTTAATTGTCCCTGCTAGTCCTCATAGCAGCCTACTGTATGCATTGCCTCTATTTTGAAACCAGCCCACTGCTCTAACTGCCCTGCGCCAGCCTTGATAGTAGCCTATTTCATACACTGCCCATACTTTGAAACCAGCCCATTGCGCTATCTATCCTTGCTAGTCTTTTCAGCCGCCTATTATATGCACTGCCCCACTGTCATTCGGCTATCAGCACACTGTCTATGCTATCCTCCTACTAGCCTTAATTTAGACCACTGTCCCTCTACCCATCCATAGCAATCCACCATGTCCTCCTTCCATAGAGCCACGCTAGCTCTTTCCTCTCTCCTACCTTTAGTTCACCCAGGGACACCAGCACTCCCGAATTGCACCAAATCCACCTTACCCTTACCCAAACCCCCCTCTCCCCTCATCACACCTCCCATAGACCATGTGGACTCACTCAGCCCCTCTGAATGGCTACGGCGTTACGCCTCACGTCCCACACCTCTTATCCCGCTCCCACTCCACACCCGGAACCAAAGATTTGGTACACGGTTTATTAAACTCCAAGTTTCTGCTAAGCCCAAGAATATACCCAGTCCCTCCTCTCACCCTCCTCCCCATATGAACTCTAAAATCACAAATCCCCTGCCACTAACCATAAACATCAAAGGAGCTCTTATCAATGGTCGGTCCCTTGTGGCACATGCCCCAGAGATCTCTGACATCCTTACCCTCAACAGCTTGGACTTTCTAGCAGTCACTGGAACTTGGCTTCACCAGGCAGCAGCCCCTGCTCTCTCCTTAGCACTACCAGAAGGTTACCCCATCATCAGAGCCGACAGAACATCCAACAAAGGCAGGGGAGTGGCCTTCATCGCCAAATCCCACCTAGCTCTCAGAGCCATACCCCAAATCAGCTTCCAATCTGCAGAAGTCTTATCTGTGAAACTATCACTGACACCCTCCACCACAATACTCATGCATCTTGTCTACCGGCCCCCCGGCCCGGCATCCACTTTCGAGAACGACATTCTTGATCTCCTTACCACACATACCAAACTCGCATCCAAAACTATCCTCCTAGGCGACCTAAACCTCGGCCTCCATGACCCCAATGACCCACATGCCCAATCATTGGCTAACTCTATCTCCAACCTTGGTTTCGCACATAGAATTTCCACTCCAGCCCATTCCAAAGGCAGAACCCTGGACTGGATCGCTGACCTCAACTGTTCTATCGCCATCACCCAAAACGATCCTGTTGCATTGTCTGACCACCACCTCATCCAGTTCTCCATCTCTGGACCGCCCCCAACAAAAGCCAACATAGAACCTCCATCGCTAGCCAGAAACTGTCGAAACATCTCCATAGACAGCCTCCAACCTCTCATCAAAAACATTCTCGTCGAGCCTAAAGCTAACAACCTCAACCCAACATACCTAGTCGATCTCTATAACAACACCCTCAAGTCAGCTCTAGACACCGTTACACCTCTCAAACTCAGGAAACCTAAGCCCCAGACCCACCTCAACAAATGGTTTACCCCCGAGCTGAAAAGCCTCAGGACTATAAAAAGAGCCGCCGAAACCACCTGGCGAAAAACACCCTCTACCACCAATAGAACAGCGCTCACGCTAGCATCCGCGACATACAAAACAGCCATCCTGTCAGCCAAAAAACATACCTATGAACCCAGAATCTAAAATGCCAACTCCAGAACCAAGGAATTATTTAGCATCCTAAAAGAACTAGAGTCCCCAGCACCCCCACCCAAGAGTGCATCAAAAATGCAGAATGGTGCACCAAAATACAGCAAGCTCTCGCAGACAAAATCACCCTCCTCCAAAACAAAATCATAGCTAAAAAAGCCAGTCTTCAAAAGGACCACCAATCTCCTAACCGCAACTACGACAGAACAACCCCCCCTTGTCCCTCATTCTCCTTCTCACAAGTAACACCTAAGGAAGTCGAAAACATTATTAAAAGCCTAAAACCCTCACACTGCCAAGGAGATGTCTGCCCGGCCACTATCATCAAGGATGGAGCTAAAATCCTAGCCCCTTTCATCACCACCGTGATCAATTCCTCATTCGCCTCCAGTCAGGTACCCCAAAATCTTAAGGAAGCTTGGGTCATGCCACTACTAAAGAAAGCCAACCTGGACCCGAACATCCCCACCAACTATAGGCCTATCACCACTGTCCCCTTCCTCTTAAAAATTCTGGACTGGGTGGCATATCTGCAAATTCAGAAACATTTAGACGAGAAAAACCTCCTCACTCTTAGACAATCCGGATTTAGACGTAGACATGGAACCGAGACAGCCCTCCTAGACCTAAAGATCCAAATGGACGAGGCAAAGGATAAAGGTAAACTGGCAGTCCTATTGCTAGACCTATCTGCAGCCTTCAACCTCGCCGACCACCAAATCCTTGCCAAACACCCATCCACAGCAGCAGCATTCTCCTCTAATGCATCTGATTGGATCAAATCCTTCCTAGCAGACCGCACTACCAGAGTCTTTTCACCCTCAGCCTCCGCAGACCCAACTCCGATACTGTGCGGCGTCCCGCAAGGTTCTTGCGTGTCACCCACTTTATACAATATCTTTACGAAGCTCCTCTTCTACCGCCTAGACAACTTGGGTGTCGTCTACACTAATTATGCTGACGACACCCAAGTCCTCATCCATCTTACTGGTTGCTATGACCATGATTCCAAACTATTCAACAATATCTATCTTGAAATTGAAGCCTGGATGGCCGACAACGGCCTTTGTCTCAATGACGACAAGTCAGAGTTGATGATCGTAGGCTCTCAGGTATGCCTGAGCAAACACGATTGCAGATACTCATCTTTCGTCATTGACAACAACACAATCAATGTCTCCAAAGAGATAAAAACCCTGGGGGTTTATCTTGATTCTACCCTCTCCCTCAGAAAACAGGTCAACAGCGTTGCATCCTCTACAGCCTACACAAACAAACTGATCTATAGTTGTAAATCTTTTTTATCCACAAGTAGCTGCTTAACGCTAGCCAGAGCAGCACTCAGCCTCCCGAGATCCTGCCACATCTCCACACACAGACGAAATGCCAACTGGCTGCCCATCCGTGACAGAATCACCCTTCGTACTCTAGCCATCATGCACAAATGTCTCACCAATTCTGCCCCGAAATACCTGGTAGATAAACTCTGCCTCCACCAACCCACCCGTATCACCAGATCTTCGAACTCCTCAAACCTAGTGGTCCCAAGATACAACCTAAAATCAGCAGGTGGCGCTAGCTTCCCAGTTCAAGCCACCAAATGCTGGAATGCCATCCCCACCACCCTCAAACAGGAACCCTCCTTCCTCACCTTCAAAGCTGGCATAAAAACATGGCTAAGCAACAACCCCTCTCAGTAAGAGACTAGCCGCCTCCCCTGGCAGATCCTACTGTAACCAGCGTCTACCATTGTACAACCACCTGTCTATCTCGTATTCCGACCCAGCTGTAACCAGGGTCACTTTTTCTGTGATTTATCTGTATAACCTGTATACCTGCTGTATATCTGTAACCTATATTCTCAAGCGCCCAGTTACACCAGGGTTTGGCGCGCGATATAAGTAATAAACAAATACAAATACATGCCGAGTCTGAGTAGATAGTGACACACTGACCTTAGGAGGCTCTCAATGCCTCAATGAGAGCGACATTTTCCACTGCCTGAGCTGAATAAATGCATAGGTAATCTTTTCATGATTAGAACTTCATGCTCCCCCCCTTGCTGCACACCACTGTCACCCCTTGTATGCCTCCGTCCTGTCTCGTGGTCAATTGTTGATAATCCATCAACATATAGTATCTCTCCTTCTGTCAATGCTCGTATGTAGCATAGTCTTGCATTTTCAGGTCATCATCAGTGGATGCCTCAGTCAGAAATTTGGCGGGATTCACCTTCCTACACCTTAATATATGAAAATTAGGTTTGGAAATTATAATCTCATATGCAGAAGATCTCTGAGTTGTCAAGGTCGATTTAGATCTTTCCAAAATGGCGAATGGTGAATTTTCCACAAACAAGGTAACAGAGCACCCCATGACAATCGTGGAACTTTTCTCTTTCGCAAAAGCAGCCGATGCAAGTGCTTATTCGCAGGCAAGCTATCCCTGCATGACCGAGTCGAGAATCCCACTATAGGTCAATACCTTTGTCAGGAGTTGTCCATCAGAGTTGGAAAATAAATAAAACTCTTGTGTATAATCTGCAGTTGCTAAAACAGGGGCTGTACAAATAGCTTCTTTGAAGTCCTCAAATTGTCTATTCATTTCTTCAGTCCATTCCAATTTACAATTGTTTGTCTTCTGTCCTTCTCTGAGATTTTGTAACAGCGGCCTTGAGTAGGCTGCATAGTCTAGGATCCATGCCCTAAAATAATTACATAAGCACAAAAACTGCTGCATTTCCTTGACAGTACTAGGCCTAGGGCTGGCATGGACTGCCCCTACCCTATCTGGTAATATTGTTTTCCTGTTTGCAGAAATAAGTTGCCCCAAGTATAGCACCTCCTGTTGGCAGTATTGTAGCTTCTTTTTATCTGCCTTTTACCCTTTGTGAGCCAGCTATTGCAATAATGCAATAGAATCCCTCCTGCACTGATGTTCATTTTCACTACATCCCAGCAGATCATCCACATACTGGATGATTGTGCAAGGCACCTGAATATTTCCCAAGTCAGCATGCAGTACTCTATTGAAAATACTTGGACTTTCACAGAACCCTTGAGGCAATCTTGTGTGCTCAAAGCGTTGATAACCATGCGTAAACACAGTGAATTACCATGAATCAGGGTGAAGTGGGATTGAGAAGAACGCATTCTTCAGATCCACCACTGTGAAGCATGTTGCTGTCTTGAGAATGCTACATAGGATTGTCGCTGGATTTGGAACTACTGGAAACTCCTTCTGCACCAAATCATGAAGAGGACGTAGATCCTGGATCATCCTCCAACTAACCCCTGTTGCTTTCTTGACTGGGTATATGGCTGTATTACACAGGGACGTGGATGGCACAATGATCCCTTGCTCTAATAGAGCCTGAATAGTGCCTTTTATTCCTTCCTCTGCTTCCCTTGACAATGGGTATTGCCACACCGTCGGGAGTACTGCTCCTGACTTCAATGTAATCTGTACTGGGGTCACATCTCTCAGTAACCCAACATCATGTGGATTAATAGTCCATAACTGTGCATGTCCCCCTAAATAAATAAAGACTGGTTCACCACTTCCATCAGGGGGCACTATTCCTTCCTATACTGAACCATATCACAGGGGGTGCAGATTTCCAAAATTATCTCCCCATTTTGCTCACTGTCCTCAAATAACGCCTCATCAGTCATTTCCTTCAATTGTACTGTCGGGTCTTCACATAGTACTATGTGCCACTCACACTCGTCCTGGTCTGTTCCAATCAGGACTACACTTTTGTCTGACACTACTAGTCCTTTCAAATCTAAGACAATATTGTCCCTGCCACCATCTCGGGTGGCACCATGGGTTGGAAAATAAAATCTGTGGGCACTCGCCAACATTTTGTCGTAATTTGAGGCACTGCTTTTGCTAGTACCTTGATACCATACACAAATATATCTGCCACCACAGGACTACTGACTCCTCTGCCACTGCATTGATTGTTACCATTGCTCGAGCTACACACATCCCTGGAGGAGAACACACTACCCCTTGATCTGTGAATGATATAGTTACATTTAGTTTACTGAGCAGATCCCTACCCAACAAGTTAACAGGGGAACTCTCTGAATATAACAAGGGGGCACGTACTACCTTCCCTCCCACTATTATATCCAGCTCCTCAGTGAATGGAACCGTAGAAATAGCCCCATAGACTCCTTGCGTGTCAACAGTTTTACCTGATAATGGAAAGTTGTGCTCCATAATGCATGATTTAGTTGCACCTGAATCTACCATAAATATAAATTGCTTGTTTCTTATTTCTGCATCCACCAAAGGCTCCTCTTCAGGGTGTGTGGTTGTCAATAGGATTGGACACACGAGTACTCTCTGTGGGCTGTCATAATCAGAATATGTATTTGTCCAGGGGAATGAAAAATGGCCGCCCGCCGTTGTAACTCCTTGGAACTGGGCACCTGCTTCCCCTTTTTTTTTTTTTTTTTTTTATTGTTTTTAGTTGAGATTAATCAACTTTACAATTTATTTATCAATACAAAAATGAAAAACATGATTATGACAATAAAAGATCATTTAAAATGAATTTAGACATCAAAAGGGGAGCCAGTTCACAACAATAAGGTCAAGTGTGTTCAATTAATCGCATTTGTGTAGCATTTACTTTACATAAAACATTTGCATAAAAGTTCACTTCATTATCTTTTTCAGCATCAGAAGCTATTTGATTTTTGTCTGGATTCGTTGTTTTATTCCTTATTTTTATCTTGTGTTCTCAGCTCTTCTAAGCTATTTAAAAAATTTAAGGCTCCCATTCTTAACCGAATAGAAAGTCCACCAACTATCATTTTCCATAGAGTGTTATGTGACAGGTTTATATGATCTTTTACCGCTGGTTTTAAGAATTTAACCCTTTGGTTACAAAGTTCACTGCAATCAACCAGTAGGTGGCGTAAGGTTTCCGTTTGTGATGTAATTTTGCAGAACCTGCAATCTTTTTCTGTTGTTAAAATTTTTTTCCTTTTTGCTAGAACCTCTTGTGTTAGCCACAGATTAAATCTTAATCTCATAAACTCTTTTCTATGTTGCACAGATGGGCTTTTTAGTAAATATGGTTCAGCCAGTGTGTATTTCTTGTGTATGAACACCGTTCCATCGAAATCATTATATCTTAAGCACGTGTTTCTGTTTCTACCCCAGTCCCACTGGAATAGTTTGGTTTTGACTGCATTCGGGTTTTCAATTAATAGCTTCAGTGTAACATCGGCATAAGCCATTGCATTTATGACCTCCTTACGCCAGCCTTGCGCAAAGGTGTCATCTGAGCAGAGTATGTGCTGTGCCAAAACTCCTATAAGCATATTTGAGTTGATTGCTAGAATGCACTTCCTGCTTAAAGATATTAGGTACCACAAATAGCGAGCGTAAATAGAAATCAGTCCCAATTCATTTCTGATTAATGCTATCGGAGTGCAATTTGGTAAATTTAAAACACTCTTCCAGAATTTTGATTCGAATTTAGCCCATAAGCTTTCATGTAAGATTGGTAGAGTTTCAGCTCCATACAATAGTATCGGTGTTACCTTTTGTTTGAAATATGTTAGGATTGGTGAGATGGAAAACTTCCCATATTTTGCTTGAATTATTTTGGCCTGCGAAATCAGCATGTCAAGTTTATTGGACCATTTTGATATTTGTGCTTCATGAGTAGCTCCTGTGATTATCATCCCCAGGTACGTATATTGTTGAACTTTTTCCAATTTTTGTTTCTGTATTGTCCATATGTAGTTCCTATTTTTTTGCAGTGATGGCTTATATACCATGACCTTGGATTTCTCCAGATTAACCACTAATAAATTTTCTGTTACGTATGTAGATAATGCGTCCAGCAGTTTCTGTAGTCCCACAGGGGTTTTTGACAAAAGTATCAAATCATCGGCATATAACAAGGCCGGAATGCATTTGTTGGCTATTTTAGGTGCATCCGCAAATTCAGCAGTAAATATTCTTCGTAAATCTGCTATAAAAAAGCTAAATAAAGCAGAAGCAAGAATACATCCATGCCGAAGTCCTCTATATGTTTGAATAGGAGGGGACAAAAGACCCTCTTGGTTTATCCTTATTTGGATACTTGTGTCCGAATATAAAGCTTTTATTAAAGTAATTATGTGCAACGGGCAATTTTCTTGAATTAGCTTTTGAAGCAACATTTCTCGTGAAATTGAATCATAGGCAGCACGGAAATCTACAAATGTCATGTACAGGGGTTGTCTTGTTTGTTTATGATGTTGAATTATTGAAGTTAGGGTTAGTAGGTTGATTGAGGTGCCAAGGCCTGCTATAAAGCCTGTCTGGCATGGGTCTCTTTTGTCGTTGTTTGTTGCCCATTTGTTGAAGTCTCTCAAGATAAACCTAGCAAAGATTTTCCCTGGTACGTCCAAAAGCGCAATCGGTCTGTAGTTGGAAGGACATGTCCGATTGCCCTTTTTGAAGATGGGTACTATTATTGACTTCCGCCATGATGCCAGGACTATACCTGTGGTTATAATCAAGGAGAAAATGTTGAAGAGAATTTTTGTCCACTGCTCAGGATGTTCTTTGAGCATATAGTTACTCAACCCATCAGGGCCCGGTGCTCGTGATCTACTAGATTTTTTTATGAAGCTTAAAATGTCTTCTTCTGAAATAAGTAAATCTTGAAAGTTGTCTTGGTTTCTTAAACTTTCTGGGTTTATTAACTCTGTTCCAGCGTATAGCTCTTGATAATGTCTAACCCAATCCGATTCTAATACACCATTTATTTGTACTGACAGTTGGGTAAATTGGTTTGCGTTATTTAACAATGTCCACATTTCTGAAATATTTTTAGATTCCAATGCAGTTAACATTTCTTCTCCTTGGTTTTGGTAGAGCCATGCTTTATGTGTTCTTAACCAGTTCTTATATTTGTTTTTTAAGGTTTTAATGATTCCACCTCTAGCTTCCGTTGATAAGGTCTTTGCCAATTTTATTTCCTTTCTCAAGTTATTTTTATGCTGTTGAATTTTTTCATCAAACTTAAATTTGGAAGCATAAGAATTTTGATTACCCCTACTTGGGGTTACTTTGTACACTTGTAAGCACGAAATATAAGAATCTTTTATAGCTTCATTTTTCTTGGTTCCTAGTGTAATATCGTAATTTAGTTTTTCTAAATTACTTGGGTTCCACCTAAAACGAGTTCTTGAGTTGTTAATCGTTAACACTGGAATATATCCTTTATTTTTAGTCATTTCATTCAGTTGTGTATTCTTCCAAGTAGCAGACAACATTTCATGGTCGCTGTGTTTTTGGTGCAGCACCTCAAAATTAGTTATTTGACTGAAAGTTTTAGTATCAACATACATATAGTCAATTATTGACTTAGACGTACCTCTTGTCCACGTGTTTTTGGGTGGTATATCATTTTTTTGAGACCCATTTAGCATGAGGAAATTTCGGGTTTTCATCAAGCTTTCCCATCTAAGACACACTGCATTTCTCTTATGAGTTTCAGTGGATAGGCAGTGAAGATTTAGATCACCCGCAATCAGAGTATTTGTTATTTCTTTCGTCATTAGAATAATGTTTAGTAAATCTTCTATGTCTTTGAAGAATTTTGAGTCTGTGATTCCCATCGGATTTCTATATATGTTAAGTGCTGCTATTGTGCCATGTTTGTAGATAATTTTAACCAATTGTAGATATGGGTTAGGCGTACTCCAGGGTTCCAATGTGAAACCTCTTCCATTTTTTAGTGCCACTAACATGCCCGAAGCTGGTCTACCGTTTGTTTTAATTGCAGGAGATAAAATTATCTCATAGCCATTCCATAATGGTGTTGTGAGCAACCAGGTTTCCTGTAACATTACTATTGTGTGTGGTAAAAGGCTTGAGCAGACATTAAGTAAGTGTACATGACCACATGTGTTCCAACTAACTATGGAAAGGTGTCTTACGTCGCCCTCCTCCAATAGTTATGATGAGTTTCTTTGTAGTTGAGATACAGATGTAGATGTTTGATATATTTCATTCATTTGGCTTTGTGGTTGATGTCGCTTATCCAATTTGTATACATTCAGCTCTTTGGTTCTGTTTCTAGTTGTGTTTATATCCCACTCAATTTCATCATCATAATTAGTCGGGTCAATAGCAAGTAAAAATCCCAGTGCAAACAGTTCAAGTCGAGATTGCCAGATCACATTTCGAACCACATTTGAAGCGATCCACAATCTGACCACCGCCAAGTTGTCATCGTTTAAGAATTCAACTTGTGCTATGTCACCAGACATAATATCTCTCAGACTCGGTAGGTCACTAAAAATGGCCATTATGCTTGTTCGGCACATATCATATTGCGGGAATGGTTCTGCCCGGCATTTGAGGATAAATCTATGATGTATATTAGGATTAAGCTTGTGTTTAGAATGTCTTGGAGATTTTGTTTTTGATTCTGCAAGTCTCCCTTCATTATTTGTTTTGATCGAATCTGTGACTTTTCCCACTTTTCCTCCTTGTGTTTCAATTTTATTTTTTTGGTTATCTTTTAGTTCCTCTTCTTTGTTCAGTCCCCGATAGTTCAATTGAAAGTATTCGTCCATTGCTTTATGAATTATGGTGTGGAATTTTTTTTCCCTACTACTATCTGCTAAGGATTGAGCTTTGCTATCAGGTGTTAGCTTACTGGAGTTAGTTTCTGAAATCTTAACAGCAATTTTTTGTGCTTCATGAATTAATGGTGTTTCTGTACTATACTCCAGATTTTTCTCTGCAGATATCAAGGTTTTTTCGTGTCCAGAATTAGGGATTTCAATTTCTGTCGTCGTAATCTCTTTTAGATTAGAAAATCCCTCCTTAACTTTCATATAATCATCAAGAGATCTTTTTATCTCTGCTCTTATATCTTTTAAAATATCATCTGAGTAGAGAGTTTTGTTATCTATTTTTTTGGGATTTTCTTTCAGTAATGGTTGTGCAGAAAATAGACTTATATCAGTTTTCGGTGTTTCTTCTTGTGTTGTCTGTTCCATACTCACTAAAGATGATTTCTTTTTGTCTGGTTTTTCAAGCAGAGAAATTATGTCATTTAGGGGTGCATAATCCTTATTGTTGTCTGCTTTTTTTATAGAGGCTTCTTGTCTTAATTTTGTTAGATGATTATGTCGTAGTAATGCCCGACTGTCCGTTCTGGTTGCAAGTTTAAAGCTTTTCAGCCGTTGAATGAAATTTTTAATATTTGTTTTTTTTTCTGATTTTTGGTTCTGTTTTGTATCTTAGTCTTGAGATTTGATTTTTCTGAACTTGGGTTATTATTATTGCCCAAGTTCTCATTTGTTTGTCTTCCAAATATGTTATATGTTAGTCCTATTTTAGGTGTTACACTTGTTTGAGCTGGCGATTCATTACTTGGTCCATATACATCTTCTTTTTGATCTTCTGATGTGACTGGGCGAATGATATCTTTGAAGAAAGGGAGAGGTTTAGTGGCCAGAGTAGGAGTTAGGTTTATTAGTGTGTCTACATCTTTTGGTATTTTATCGATGGTTTGTATTTCAGTAGATGTATCCATGGTCAAGAACGTCTTTTCTGCCTTCTGTTTTACCTCCCAATCTTTCATCCATCTTCTGATTGCGTCAATTTTTTTTTCTTGATTTCCTATTTTTGTTTCTAGTGTGTTAAATAGTTTGGACATAGTCATTATTGTTGTATTCATAGCCTGCAAAGTGATATCTAGTAAGGCAACCCTTTTTTCAGCAACTTTTCGAGGTGTAGAAGTAATAGAAGGGCTGCAAGGAGCAACAGACTTTCGCTGAGTTATTCGTGCAAAAGATCTAGATTGTTGCATTGATTCACTACTTAAATGTTCAAACAGGCTCGGTGACTGGTAAAGACTAATTTCAGCTTCCGCCATAGTTATTTTATTTACCGGCGTGGTTATTTTACTTTTATTTTGAGATTCTGATATGTTTATAGTAGAAATCTCATTACTTTGTGCGTCGGCCTCCACCTTGTCTAATTCCAATACTTCATTTTCCATACTTTCTGGGTCACTTATCTGTTTCTGCAGATCTATCACTTCTTCAGCGATTTTGGATAGTTTTGTCACATCATTTTGTGTAGCTGCATTCGCCGTCATCTCTGTAATTTCAGACATGATTTGTGTATCAGATATTGTAATATTCGTTATTGGAATTAGATTCGTGTCGTCACACAGGTCAGGAAACTGACCATTACTAAGATTAGGGCTTTTGGAGGGTAGACCATATGTGTGTAAAGTACAGAACTCACTGATGTCACCTAGAACCATACGTTTGTCTGGTATTACAATTGGGCATCCGCTAATTTTCCTCTTCATCGCAATTGTTGGAGAAGGTTTTGCTGGGGATGGTTGTAGCGTGACTGATGCTCGTGTTACCATGACACTGAGAGGCATTCCAGTTTTCAATGTTAAAAGTTTACTTTTTCCCGTCATGCTTTCCCCTGTATCACTTAAATTTATCTTTCGAAAAATATTTAGTCAGCTCCCCGTCACCGGATAAGGAACGCCCGACAGCTTAAGGAGCTGCCAGAGTCCGACTCTCCCCCCTTACCTCAGTGACGTATGGGAAATCAGGGCCAACGTTAATATGAAGAAACTTCAAATCTGTAATACTCACTGAACAGGCACAGGTCACAGCCAAACAGCTTAACAGCGTTTCTCTCCAGCCCTTACTGCCTCCAGGGCTTAACGCCGCAAGGGTGGATATACCGGCAATTTATGCTGGGCTGGAATCACGTGACCACTCACGTGTGCGCGATAGGCCCCGCCTCCTCCAGGAAGCAGGGGAAGCAGCAAGAGCTCGGCTCGCAGTGCTGCAGGGCACAAGTTAGACTTGCAGGCAATTTTAAAACGCTCCGTTCATGAAGCGCACCTTCCAAATGTTCAGAAACACACGCCGCTCGGGCGGATATACCGGCAATTTATGCTGGGCTGGAATCACGTGACCACTCACGTGTGCGCGATAGGCCCCGCCTCCTCCAGGAAGCAGGGGAAGCAGCAAGAGCTCGGCTCGCAGTGCTGCAGGGCACAAGTTAGACTTGCAGGCAATTTTAAAACGCTCCGTTCATGAAGCGCACCTTCCAAATGTTCAGAAACACACGCCGCTCGGGCGGATATACCGGCAATTTATGCTGGGCTGGAATCACGTGACCACTCACGTGTGCGCGATAGGCCCCGCCTCCTCCAGGAAGCAGGGGAAGCAGCAAGAGCTCAGCTCGCAGTGCTGCAGGGCACAAGTTAGACTTGCAGGCAATTTTAAAACGCTCCGTTCATGAAGCGCACCTTCCAAATGTTCAGAAACACACGCCGCTCGGGCGGATATACCGGCAATTTATGCTGGGCTGGAATCACGTGACCACTCACGTGTGCGCGATAGGCCCCGCCTCCTCCAGGAAGCAGGGGAAGCAGCAAGAGTTCGGCTCGCAGTGCTGCAGGGCACAAGTTAGACTTGCAGGCCATTTTAAAACGCTCCGTTCATGAAGCGCACCTTCCAAATGTTCAGAAACACACCTGCTTCCCCTTTCATCCTGTTGAACTGTGTTCCCTCACCCTGCTGTGGTTGTTGCCCACGTTGCCCTTGCCTGTCAGCCCCATAAGGGAACTGATTTTGACCCCCTCACCCAAATTGCTGTTGTCCCATTCCTTGGGGCCCTTGGAATCCCTGCCCTGGAAGTGATGGCCCATTCTTAAATCCCATCCCAGGCATGTTCCTGCATTCTCTTGCGAAATGCCCCTTCTCCCGCAATACCAGCACTGTGATGTTCCCAATCCTCCTCCCCAGGGCCCTTTCCCCCCAAAGCCTCCTGCTCTTGCTCCTCGAAATCCTCCTCTTTCCCTTGGTGCTCCTTCATACTGCCACTATGGGTTGGGGTATTGTCCCCCGCACCCCATTGTCCCTGTCCTCCTTCGCCCCATAGTGCCACAATTGTGGCATTCACAATTTGTTGAGTGTCTCCTGTCCTTTCCTGCTGACCCGGTGCGGTCGGTTTTGCCTCGTCCATTTGCCGCTTCCGGTCTGTCTCCCTGTCCTGCTCCTTGATTCTCTTACAATGGTGGACTATTATACTTTGTATCTCTGCCCACCCTTGGGCTTCTATTCAGACAATTTTATCTAGTGCCTTCTGGACCTCTTTTGGTAATCCCCTCTTTTTGATAAAGTAGAAAAATGGTACTGGATGGTCCCATTTCTCTCCTATCTCAACTCTCCACATTTCCTGTAACTTAAGAAAAAACCTAACTGGGTCCTCATCATCACCCATTGTGCACTGCATTAAAGAATGTAAATCAGGGGTAGCTGGGTACATCTTTCGTAGGGCATCCCATACCTTAGCCCTTACTTTCAATTCAAGCTTGTGTCACTGCGGCATCTAACAACTCGGCCGAACTCTTTAAAATCTGCAAGGAGCTGGCCAACCCTGCTGCAGTCTCTACCCCTCCTGTTGCCTCCCAGGCTCTTTGCAATGCCCTTGCCTCTCACTTCATTTAAAGAACCCAGGACATCCTGTCCACCCTCTCCACCCACACCTCTCCTCTCCCCTCCCCATCTGTGCTTGCTGACCCTCCTTTAGCCACTACCCCACCATCCTTCTCGTCCTTTCCTCTTTTCTCTCCCTGACGAGGTCCCTAGACAAGTCCGATCTATGAAAGCCTCATCAAAACAAGTTCATCCCTGTTCCTCTAAAACCATCAAGGACCACATTGACACCCTCGCTCCGGCCCTTGCTGATTTTTGCAACCACTCCTTTGCCTCGGGATCCTTCCCCTCCCCTCTGAAGCACTCCTTTGTGCATCCTCTTCTCAAGAAACCCACAGCTGATCCTTCTTGTCCAGCTAACTATTGCCCAATTTCCATTACTCCCTTTCTTGGCAGACTCCTGGAAAATGTGGCCATCTCTCAGCTTAACCTTCATTCCAATTCTGTTGGCTGTCTCCATGACCACCAGTCTGGCTTCAAAGCTGCCAGAAGCACGGAAACTGCTCTCCTGAACATCCGTGAAGATCTGCTCTCCAACCTTGACTCTAACATTCCCTCTGTCCTCATCCTCCTCGATCTCTCTTCTGACTTCGACACGGTCAATCATACCATCCTGCTCAACCGCCCCGTGAAAAACTGGGTATCACTAATCAGGCTCTGGCCTGGCTGACCTCTTTCCTCTCAGATCGACCCTCCCAGGTCCAACTTGGGGCCTTCCTTTCATCTATCTTCCTCTCTACCTGTGTATTCCCCAGGGGTCTAACCTCTCGCCCTGGCTTTTTAACCAATAGCTGGCAACTCTCGCCCACTGCATTGCCACTTTCTGCTCAAATTCCCAGTGCTACGCTGACGACACTCAACTCATTTTCAGGCTGCCCTCTGCCACCTTCTCTCCCTCTCTCAACTCTGATTTCCTAACTGCCATTCAAGATTGGTGTGCCGCCAATGATCTTTGTCTGAATGCCAGCAAGACGGAGATCCTCCTCATCGGCACACCTTCACCATCCTTTCCCCTCACTCTCTGGCCGGCCTCCCTTGGCCCTCCTCCTACCCCCACCTGCGTGGCTATGAACCTCAGGGTCATCTTTGACTCCACCCTTTCCTTCTCCGCCCACATCTCTGAGGTCTCTAAAAAGTCAAATTTCCGACTGCACCTCCCCAGAGGTACTCTGCCTTTCCTCTCCTTCCCCCAGAAGCTCATGGTATCCCAAGCTCTGGTTCTCTCTAGCTTGGACTATTGTAACAGCCTGCCTCTTTCTAAATCTACCCTCCTCTACTCTCCGCCCTCTGCAACTAATGCAGAACAGGACTGCGAGACTTGTCCTTGGCCTCAAGCCCTGGGATCTTATCTCTCCAGCTCTGAAATCTCTCCATTGGCTCCCATTGGATGCAAGGATTAAGTTCAAAACCCTCTGCATTGTCCACAAGGATTTCTGTGGCCTGGGTCCAAAATACCTTCAGCTATCCCTCCGCAAATACCCCCCCTCTCGAGCTCTTCGCTCCTCTACCTCCAACTCCCTCAGGGTCAGTCGTTTTTCAAAGAAACAAGCTGGGGGTAGATCTCTGTCTTCGGCCTCCCTCTGGAACAGCCTCCCTGCCACTCTAAAACTTGAAGAGAACCATCTCCGGTTCCGGAAGCACCTCAAGACCTTCCTCTTTTCTTCTGGCTTCGCTCCCCCTCTCCCCTGCTGATCTGTTCTCTCTTGGCACCGTGCACCTGGCCACCCTCTTTCCTCCGGGCCCAGGTACCTGCTCACCCTGCCACCCTCCCGCACTGCCTCCGGCCCACCCCTTGCACTGGGGTCTGTATCTGTTCCCATACAGCCCCCCCTTTTTCTTCCTGCACTTATCAGACCTACCCTGTCTGCTGCCTTAAACCTAGCACTTGCAAATTGCTGGCTGCACTAAAACTGTTTGTTGCTTTAATTATTTATTTATTGTTATTTATCTGTTTCTCCTCTGCTTCGCACTTTCCACTTCTCCCCACTTCCATGCACTTTTCCCCTCCCCCATGCACTTGCGTGTTCTCAATGTCACTGGGCCTAGTAAGATCGATGTTTTGTTCTCCCCTGTTCCCCTCCCTTGCCTTGTCGCGCTCTGAAACACTTGTGTACGAGCGCAATAGAAATAAAATATCAATATCAATTCTTTTGTAAAGTATTTTATTAGCATTTGTGCAAATACATATACTTTAATAATTAACAGATATTAACGTAACAAACAAACAGTTAACCAATACAGTCTTCATGTTGCAGTATAATGTTTTTGTCAATGTGAGTGAGGAGGGGGCAGGTGTTCAGCGATTCAGATGCCAGAAGGGGTTGATTTCAAGGGGTTTCCATCTCTCGGGTGGTTCTTAGTCAAATTGCTGTTAGGGGTGCATTCTCAGGGGGGGTTTATGGTCCGCGGCGTACTGTATGTCGTGCAGTAGAGCTTTCCATGATTCTAAGGCGTTGTTAGCATTATCGCCGCCTGAGTTGGTTCCTTCTTGCCAAGCTCTGGTGACGATCGTGGTATCGTGCTAGAATGAGCCCAGGTAGGGGGACGTGGTCCTTGTTGATTGCGACCCGCCTCAGAAGCGCCCACCAGTTTGTGGATTGGGGCCGCTGTAGAGGCGGCCGCTGTTTCTGTCGGCGCCGTTTTCAGTGGGTAGCCGCCATCTTGGGTCCCGCCGAAGGTAGGGGGGGGATCGTTACGATGGCGATCCTGCTGGTATAGAGACTCCGATCCGAACAAAAGTTGCGGGATCGTGTCGGGAGACGGTTCCGCTACACTCGGTCCGCTTTTCTTCGTCGCAGGTGTGATTTGGGTCAGGCAAAAATGATCAAGATGCGGTGTCTCGGCCGGAGCACGGCGCCTCAGCCTCTACTCGCCATGAGCTCCAGGCCACGCCCCCCTAAAATATCAATATCAATACTTCATTGAAGGGTGCTCCATTATGATCATTATCTGCAAGACTTACCCCAGGGCCCAGCCCTTGTCCATATGTCCCCAGACTAATCTCCAACTATGGCGACCAGTAAACTCTTAAGGTCTCCTAGTGCTAAGGCTACCTCTGCTGTTTGTTTTTCAAATTCATAGATCCATTTACTGGCTCTGGCTGTAAGCTGGGGGAGAGCTTTAATCCAATTATTTTTGTTCATTTGAGGGCATGGCACATACTGCGTTATCCCTACTCCTTTATGTATAAGAGGCATTTGCATGTGTATTTTGTTTTCTACCCCTTTTTTGTGTTTTTCTGATTTTGTACTACCACCATTAAATCTGGTCTATTTCTTGGTCTATCCCTTCTCACTGCCCTTGGTGGTGGGGACAGGTTTCTCGCCACCTCCTCTCCTTGATCTCTTTCTTGCCTTGCCTCTTCATTATTTCTGCCACCTTGATCTTCCCATTCATTTTCCCTTACTAGTTCTACTTCTTGTCCCAGGACCGTCCATACCCTCTCCCCATGATCTTTTTTGACACAAACACTTTTTATTGCCCTAGGGTTGAGTCCAACCAAAAAATCTCCTGACTTCCACTCCCCTATTTTCTGCACTGGTACCCTTATTTCTGGTGGTACTTCTTCAGTTTCTTGTAACCTGACTAACCGTTCCCGCAATGCTCTTAACTCGTTGTTTATATCTGCTTGTGAACCCCCTGAGTACACTGATGCTATGGGCATGTCAGTGCTTGTGGATGGGTTATATGGAAGTGAAGGTGCAAAAAAGTTGTGCACCTCTCAGGTTTGACAGGTTGATCAATTACAGTGTCTATACAACTAGCCCCACTAGCCCACTCCTCACCTGATGAATCTGTTGGAGACGCAGTAGATTTGTCTGTAGAATTTTCCTTCTTCTTTTCTCTCCAGGTGGTTCTTGTGGACTTGGTTTCGATCTTGCTCTTGGATTTGAAGAGAGAAGGACGGGCTCGCCTAGAATCCACTTTGCCAAAGAGGCCATGTGCCCGGCAGCGGGGACTCCAGGGAGCCCACCCCAAACCAGGGAAAAAACTGGATGAAAAAACCCTGGTAGATCTTGATATGGATGGTAGCTGATGCAGTCTGTAGAGAAATCCAGTAAGAGTGAAGGCGAGAGTAGTATTGCCTACAAGTACCAGAATGCACTGGTTGATGTCGTAGTAGGTGGTTGCTTGTTGTCCGGGTAGAGGTCCAGCTGGCATGCGGTAAACACACGAAGATAATGGAACACAAGGAAAGGACTGTTGTCAGGATCACATGGCTCTGACTGTAGACACCGCTCACAGAAAACAATGAAAGCTGGGGAACCGCCCAGCGCGGAAGAGAGTACAGCAGTAGCAGGAAGGGCTGAGAGAGAGGCAAACAGGTTACGGCGACAGACGCTGCGCAAGCGGAGAGGTAAGTAGACCAGAACGGAAGGAGGCAAGGAGCCGTTCGAGTGGGAAGCAAAACCCACTATCAAACAACAAACAAGGTAAGCAGAAACCGGGAAGGGAACACAAGAGGGAGGGTAAGCAAACTTACTCGCGGGTACAAAGTAAGGAAGTTGCAACGCACAGGTGCTTCTCATCTGCTGGTCTTTAAGGCGGCTAAAACAGGAAGACTAGAACGCGCTGTGCGTTGCATGGAATAAATCAGTCCTTCTTCCATATCGACCATCTCCTCCATACTTTCCATGGGCGATATGTGGCAGCACCGCACCATTGCTCACTATATTGTGGAAAGGACCCTGCTGCGCCGGTTCCCGATCATGGAAGTGAAAGGGAACAGGTGTTGCAGGGACACAGTGATCAGCGGCCGCAAGATTAGTAGGGTGTGGGGGTGTGGGTGGTGTAGAAACATAAATGCAAATATGCCGTCTGATTATGTATTAGCCTAAGCACACTCGTATCACTTTCGCATCATGAAACAATGTCGCAACATGTGAACCTGAAACCATTGCTTGAGAGGCCATTTTGTGTAAGGAGGCCATTTTGAGTTTTTGTTCTGCTCTCTGCTCATCGCATATATATATATTCTGGTTTTCAGCTTGAGCACAGTAACCGACCACTGCTTGAACTTTGAGTTGCTTACATAGCTTGGAATGCCACGCTGCCACTGTCATGTGCCCCTTCTTTGTAAAGCATTGGGGCCGGTGGAAGCTCAGCCGCCATAGATAGTCCCACCACGTTGGGACTGCTACTCTAGGCTGTGGTCTAATCTTTTCCAAGATGGCCGCCACCACAATGTTAGCGTTCTGTTGCAGCCGGCTCGCCGCGTTGCAACTGTGTTTCGCTACTCTGCTGTTGTTGCGCTCCCTATCATTTCCCTTGGATCTGTTGAGCCACTCCTTTTCTGCTCTGGGCTCCCTTTTCCCCCCGCAAGCGTTTTCTTCTCTTTTTCCGCTTTCCCTGTTCTGCTTCTGTGCGGTCTCTCGTGGCATCCTGTTACGCTCACCTGGCTCCCACAGAGGCGTCGATCTGGACTGGACTGCTGCAGTCTCCACCAATGTGACATGTAGGGCCGAGATGACGGACTGGACTGGCCCACCTAGCTTCGTTCACTTGGCCCGTAGGAATAGTCTTCTGCAAGTGGAGAAAGGGAATTAACCACCCGTGGAGTTGAGCGTAAATACCCCCACCCCGCTGTTCTCCCCACTGATCACCTTGGATGTTCCCTCTTATAATCTCACCTGATGATTTGAAAAGATGAGCTCTCCATCCTGCATTGAGCGCAGGGGCGCGTAGATAAGCAGTTGCTTCACTGGCTCGAAGGAATTGGTGAGTTCCAGGACAATATTGACTCCGATATTCCCAGCAAGACGCCGTAAGTATGTAGTTCGTAAGATTTCAAATGCCTGACTTTCACTCTTGTCCGATTCCTTGCAGGTTGCAGCTTAACCCTACTGAAGAGTTCCTCGTGGCAACCGGTAATGTTCTGGTAAGGATTTGTATTATCCAACACAGTTCGATAAAATAATGTCCATATCTAACCTGTTGCTTTCTCCCTTATTCAGGCGCTGAGAGAAAGTATGAAGTCTCGGGGAATAATGCTCCGGTGGTAAAATTAGGTAAGTCTTTTGTGGTGAGGAGGGTTCCCCCTTGTTAGTCCCTTGTTTCACCTTTCTGTCCTTTTGTTTCCCCTTAGGGGCCGGGGTTCGGCTAGGATGCAGTGGAAGCTGCGCCGACCCGTGAAGAAGAATAGTACCCACGGTGGTAAAATCAGGTAAGTCTATGGGGGGTATTCCTCTGTGTATTCCCTTGGCTCACCTTGCTGTTCTTGTCTTCTCCTTAGGTGCTGGAGTGCGGTGGTAACATGCAGGAGGATGCGGTGAAATGTGAAGATGCTGCGAAGACCGATGAGTTCAGCGCTGCGCTGCAGCAGGCGAGGTGACACGCATAAAATAACTTCTTTCTTCCAGCTCGAAGGCGCGATGGATCGCGAATTCAGGTAAGGATCAAAGGTATTGCTCTTGTTCTAACCTTTTCTCTCCTTCTTTCTCCCTTTTTCTAGGAGCTCCAAACTCGAGGCGGGCGTGGCAGAAGACTGGATGCAGACTTGCTGGCACGGTGAGCGTTACGCTGCTGGAAGCAGAATAATGCGAAGCGTGTGCTGCTCTTCGGGCATGGTTTAAATAGCCTCCAAAGTAGTCCTAGGTAAGTATTCCTCCCCAGCCCGACCCGAGTAAAAAAATAGTCCCTAGGTAAAATAATCCCTTCGAAGCCTCATTTGGCTTGGAGCTCTTGCAGCATGGTCTGCATCAGGTAAGTTTGCAGCATGGTCTGCATCAGGTAAGTTTTAATCTATGAGACTGGCGCCTATGGCGCCAGGACTGACTCTCCATATGAGCCTGGCGCCATAGGTGCCAGGACTGCACCCAAATAGCCCCTAGCGGGGTTGTTGGGTTTGCTTGGGGTAACTTGATGCCTGCTTCCGTGGTTGCTGGAATTGGTCTGGGTCCCCGGGGTAGGCATCATGACAGCACTCCCCCCCAAGGCCCCTCCTAAAGTCATTCTTACCTGTGGTTTCGGTTTGTCTGGGACATTTCGGTGGAATTTTTTCACCAATCGTGGTGCATGAACATGGTCACTAGGTTCCCATGACCTTTCCTGTGGTCCGTAACCTTTCCAGTCGATTAAATAAAAAAGTTTTGACTTTATCAGTTTGGAGTCCAGGATGTTCTTAACTTCAAATTCGGGTTCTCCGTCTACAAGGATGGGGTCTGGTGGCTTGGTTAGTCTTGTCCCTGGTTGTACTGGCTTCAAAAGTGACACATGAAAGACGGGATGAATTCGCATATTAGCAGGTAAGTCCAACTTGACAGCCACCGGGTTGATAATGGCCTTAATAGAGTAAGGTCCCAAATATCTGGGGTTAAAGGTCCGTGTTCCCTTTAGAGGTATATGTTTTGTGGCTAGCCATACTTGGTCCCCTATTTGGTATTGTGGAGAATCACTTCTATGCCGATCAGCATCTTTCTTGTATTTTTCTTTCGCCTGTTTTAAATGTGTAGTTGCTTCCTTAAAGGCTTGTGTAATCGTAGGGTGCAGATGGTCCACTGCTGGCATTTCTAAGTCTTGGGGTGAGTCAAGGTCTGAGGTTCGAGGATGGTGCCCATATAAGGTATAAAAGGGGCTTTGTCCAGTTCCAGAGTGTACTGAATTATTGTATGCATATTCGGCGATCCAAAGAATGTCTTTCCAATTACTCTCCATCTGATGAAACATACAACGCAGGTATTGTCCGAGAGTCTGGTTTGTCCTCTCCGTTTGACCATCGGTCTGGGGGTGGTGACTGGTCGATAACCTCACATCGATTTGCGCCAATTGACAGCATTTTTTCCAAAAATGTGAAATGAATTGACTGCCCCGGTCAGAGACCAACACGGATGGAAATCCATGTATGCGAACAATGTTTTCGAGGAATTCTTTGGCCAGGATTGAGGCTGAAGGTAGTCCTTTTAAAGGAATAAAGTGGGCCATCTTGGAAAAAAGATCCACAATACCATTACAAGAAGGTAGATCGGTAATAAAGTCTAACGATAAGGTGTGCCATGGTGTAGGCGGAATGTCTAAAGGTTGTAAGAGTCCAGCTGGTTTTTTCTTTTGACTTTTGTTTTGGGCGCAAATGCCACAAGACATCACAAATGATTTAATATCCTTTCGCCAGGTTGGCCACTAGAATTGTCTTTTAATTTTAGCTTCAGTTTTTGCAATACCTGGGTGCCCCTCCATTAGGGTATCATGATAACGGGAAAGGACTAGCTCTTGTAGTTCCTTGTGTGGCAGAAATAGCTGCCATTGGTAATAAGGCAGATCATTGGTGACAGAGTAGTCCGGGCCTTTCTTTACCCAGTCCTGCAGGGCTGTAGGATCAAAGAGTTGCTGGATCTTTACCTGAATGTCCTCTAGTGTCTGTAGAGTAGTCATGCCAAGAATCCTTTGTTTGGAAATTATAGGTACTGGTTCTGGGTTCACTTCTGCCTCTCCCATCCCTAGTCGGGATAAGGCGTCTGCTTTACCATTCTTACAACCTGGTCGATAGGTTATCACGAAATCGAACTCGGCAAAGAACAATGCCCATCGGAGTTGACGTGCCGATTGGGCCTTGGCTGTTTTTAAATACTGTAAGTTCCGGTGATCGGTGATCACAGTAATGGTATGCCTGGCACCGAGAAGATATTGCCGCCAAGCCTTGAAGGCAGATTTAATGGCTAATAACTCCTTGTCGGTAACCGCATAGTTTAACCCGGGTGCTGAGAACTTTCTGGACCAAAATGCTACTGGGTGAAGCTGGCCAGTTTCAGGGTCCTTTTGAGACAGGACAGCTCCCATGGCTAGACTGGATGCATCAGTTTCCACTATGTATGGAAGTTCAGGGCGCGGGTGCTTTAAGACAGGTGCAGACGTGAATTTCGCTTTCAGCTCTTGGAAGGCATTTTCAGCTTCTTCAGTCCACATAAAGCGTTTATTTTTTCGCAAGAGTGCTGTGATTGGATGTACGACATGTGAAAAATCTGGGATGAATCTGCGGTAGAAATTGGCAAAGCCAAGCATGCTTTGTACTCCTTTAACTGAACTTGGTAATGGCCACTTAAGGATTGCGTCCACCTTTCGTGAGTCCATTCGGACTCCCTTTGGGGTCAGGATAAACTCAAGGAATTCAACTTCTGTGGCATGAAAAACGCATTTTTCTAGTTTTGCATATAGTTTGTGCTGGCGCAATTTCTCAAGGACTGCTCGGATGTGCTTCACATGGTCAGATACTGAAGAGGAGTATACTAGAATATCATCGATATACACAACAACACAAATGTCAATGAGTTCAAAAAGGACATCGTTCATGAAGTATTGGAAGGCTGCTAGTGCATAGCACAACCCGAAAGGCATCACCTGGTATTCGAATAACCCATACTTAGTGCGGAAAGCAGTCTTCCATTCGTCACCCTCTTTTACACGTACCAGATGGTATGCCCCCCGGAGATCTAATTTAGTGTATATACAAGCGTCCTTCACTTGGTCTAGTAGTTCAGGGATCAGAGGCAACGGGTATCGGTTCTTAACAGTTATCTGGTTCAATGCGCGGTAGTCTATGCACGTTCTGAGGTCACCTTCCTTTTTGGGTACGAAGAACAAAGCTGAAGATGCAGGGGACTTGGATGGGCGAATAAAGCCATTGGCAAGGTACTGGTCTAAGTATTGTCGTAGGTGAAGGTTCTCAGGTTCCGTAAGGGCATAGATCCTGCTACAAGGGGGTTGTGCACCGGGTATGAGATCGATTTGACAATCGTACGATCTGTGAGGAGGTAAGGTGTTTGCCTGCTCCTTTTGGAAGACATCCTGGAATTCTTGGTATTCTGGAGGTAGTTGCATGACTGCTGTGGTTACTGTGGCCAGGCCTGCGTTCTGATTTTTCTTTGGGTAACAGGTTTGTGCACAATCCGGGAAGGTTATTCTCTTCTCTCGCCAATCAATACAAGGATTATGTGTTTCCAACCAAGGTAGCCCCAGTATTATTTGGAACTATGGGGCTTTGATTAGATCAAACACAATAGTCTCTCGATGCCCATCCTGACCCAATAGTGTCATCTCTGTGGTGGAATGAGTTACAGGCCCAGAGGCAATTTCAGTTCCATCGACTGTGGTGATGACATCTGAGGTGGTTTTTCGGCAGAGAGGTAGATTCATCCTGGAAGCCAATTCATAGTCCACATAGTTTCCTATGGCCCGCTATCAATGTATGCCCTTACTGTGTGCATACGCGATGGCTGCCCTGGATCTACGATGACCATTGGTATGATGAAATGCGAGGTCTGAGTATCCTTCTTCAAGCTCGGCAAGCGGACCTCTACGCTTGTCGGTCGTGGTCGTTTCCTGAGTCTGACTCCATATGGCTCTTATCATCTACCACCTTCTTGGGTGGTTTTACAGGGCCGTCCCATAGAAAATGTCCAGATGTTCCACAATATAGACACAATTGCATTTGCCGTCTCCTTTCTCTTTCCTTCTGGGTTAAGGGTCCTTTAACCCCTCCGATTTGCATGGGTTCCGAAGCCTCTGCTCCTTTAGGGTTAGCGTGGGTTTTGACCAACACCCGATTCTCAAACTTGGCTCGATCAGCCTTTCTGTTCTGAAGTCTGTGATCTAACTGGACCACTAAGTCTATATATTCAGCGCAGTCTTGAGGTGGGTCCACAACTTGAGCCAAGACATCCTTGAGTTCTCCTCGAAGCCCTCGATGAAATAACGTGATTTTTTTTTTATCTCAGGCCATCCAGTTTCCACTATTAACCTATTAAAGGTTGCGATGTAGGATAGAAGGTCCTGGTTACCCTGTCGTAGGGACAAAAGTTCGTTATCCAGGGCCTGTCCTTGGGAGTGCCGGGCAAATAGTCTTTCCATGCTAGTTTTAAAGCCCTCAAAATCCCGACGAATTGGGTCATCATGAGTAACAAGTGGAATTGACCAATCAGCTGCACTGCATTTGAGATATGACAATACAAAGGCTACCTTGGCTTGATCGTTTGGGAAGGCTCCAGGTCTGCATAAAAAGTGCAAGCGGCATTGGTTCATAAACACGGTGAACCTTTTGGGATCTCCGGCAAAGCGTTCGGGTGGGGCTAACGGAATATGTCCTGGTAGGTTTATTTGCACAGGGTTACTCGATAAAACAGGAGCCGGATTCCCCCGGAACCAGGTAGGGGTGCTTGTCCAGCCTGGCTTTGCAACAGTTGCCTAGCAAGGTCATCAGTTCGCTCCTTTGACAAAATCAGTTCTCTCCTAAGAGCATTGGTTTCTTGACAGGCGGAATGCACTTCAGCCCTCAGTTCCCCTAGTAATTGGGCCAATTGGTCAGTCTCTGAGGTATCCATAACGCCCGGGTGGTAATTTGTGGGTAGGCTTCGCATTCTGTTACGCTCACCTGGCTCCCACAGAGGCGTCGATCTGGACTGGACTGCTGCGGTCTCCACAATGTGACGCGTAGGGCAGAGATGACGGGCTGGACTGGCCCACCTAGCTTTGTTCGCTTGGCCCGTAGGAATATTCTTCTGCAAGTGGAGAAAGGGAATTAACCACCCGTGGAGTTGAGCGTAAATCCCCCCACCCCGCTGTTCTCCCCACTGATCACCTTGGATGTTCCCTCTTATAGTCTCACCTGATGATTTGAAAAGATGAGCTCTCCATCCTGCATTGAGCGCAGGGGCGCGTAGATAAGCAGTTGCTTCACCGGCTCGAAGGAATTGGTGAGTTCCAGGACAATATTGACTCTGATATTCCCGGAAAGACGCCGTAAGTATGCAGTTCGTAAGAGTTCAAATGCCTGACTTTCACTCTTGTCCGATTCCTTGCAGGTTGTAGCTTGACCCTACTGAAGAGTTCCTCGTGGCAACCGGTAATGTTCTGGTAAGGATTTGTATTATCCAACACAGTTCGATAAAATAATGTCCATATGTAACCTGTTGCTTTCTCCCTTATTCAGGCGCTGAGAGAAAGTATGAAGTCTCGGGGAATAATGCCTCTAGCGGTAAAATTAGGTAAGTCTTTTGTGGTGAGGAGGGTTCCCCTTGTTAGTCCCTTGTTTCACCTTGCTGTCCTTTTGTTTCCCCTTAAGGGCCGAGGTTCGGCTAGGATGCAGTGGAAGCTGCGCCGACCCGTGAAGAAGAATAGTACCCCCGGTGGTAAAATCAGGTAAGTCTATGGGGGGTTTTCCTCTGTGTATTCGCTTGGCTCACCTTGCTGTTCTTGTCTTCTCCTTAGGTGCCGGAGTGCGGCGGTAACATGCAGGAGGATGCAGTGAAATGTGAAGATGCTGCGAAGGCCAGTGAGTTCAGCGCGGCGCTGAAGCAGGCGAGGCGACGGGCATTAAAATAACTTCTTTCTTCCAGCTCGAAGGCGCGATGGATCGGGAATTCAGGTAAGGATCAAAGGTATTGCTCTTGTTCTAACCTTTTCTCCTTCTTTCTCCCTTTTTCTAGGAGCTCCAAACTCGAGGTGGACGTGGCAGAAGACTGGATGCAGACTTGCTGGCACGGTGAGCATTACGCTGCTGGAAGCAGAATAACGCGAAGCGTGTGCTGCTCTTCGGGCATGGTTTAAATAGCCTCCAAAGTAGTCCTAGGTAAGTATTCCTCCCCAGCCCCACCCGAGTAAAAAAATAGTCCATAGGTAAAATAGTCCCTTCCAAGCCTCGTTTGGCTTGGAGCTCTTGCAGCATGGTCTGCATCAGGTAAATTTGCAGCATGGTCTGCATCAGGTAAGTTTTAATCTATGAGCCTGGCGCCTATGGCGCCAGGACTGACTCTCCATATGAGCCTGGCGCCATAGGTGCCAGGACTGCACCCAAATAGCCCCTAGCGGGGTTGTTGGGTTTGCTTGGGGTAACTTGATGCCTGCTTCTGGGGTTGCTGGAATTGGTCTGGGTCCCCAGGGGTAGGGATCATGACACATTCTCCCTGGCTTTGGTCTCTCTTTCTCTCGCTCTCCCTCTCCTGAGGGCTCCAACCAGTTCTCTCTCTCTCTCTCCCTTCGCTCCGTTTTCCTTCCTCTCCGCTTAGTTCTTTCCCGGCCCTCGGACTGCGTATTGCTTCACCCTCTCAGCGGCACTACCTTCATTCCTTCCCCTGTGGCACCGAGCATTTTGTGGAACGCTCTTCTCTTGTCCAGTTCCACCAACAGACACTGGCACTTACCTGGTTTTCTGGAGCAACAAGGATACTTACCATATCTTCAGTGACATCTGGATTCCCTCTCTTCAGCAAGACGTTCTGTTTTTTTTTGCCTACTTGGCTTTTTCCCCTTTGGCTATCGCGGATCCGGGGCCACTGGTTTTCCAGAAACCTTCCGACAACCATTGTGGCGTCGTTCCGCGGTAGACCATATCTTCTTAAAAAGAAATCCTCCATTAAAGAAAGAAGGAAGAAGCTACCAAAGGATCTTTCATCAGGTGAGGAGGAGTGGGAGGAGACAGAAGTGGGAAGTGATTTGAACATTACAGATAAGGCTGAGATTTGTGACAGCCACATGAATTGTTTTGCAGGCAGCTAGAAAGAATTATACATGGCTGTATGTGCTTTTCCACGGGAGTTGTTATTCATTTCTGCTTCAGAACTGTCTGACCTTAGCACAGAAAGATAACAATAGTTGGTAAAGCAAGGAATGCCACCACATCATAGGGAACATGATATGTCTTTCTCCGACCAGATACACCTGGTTCTCAGATAGTAAATTGTCTTGACACTGGCGGCAAGAATGTATGATGTCTTGTTGTAATGAATTACGCAGTAACCCCTTGAACACTAACCTGATGATGTCTGAACAAAGGAGTCCGGGCAATACCTTCTAATGCTGTGAAGTCTGACATATATGTGTGTGTTGTACTGATGCTCGCTCTCTCTCTCACCTCAAGGTATCCGCCTTTCACATCGTGGGGCGCTGTGATCGATTTGATCAAATGCTGTTATTGAATAAATATATTTGACTTTGAATCCTTGTGACTGGCGTGTCATTAGTATATGGTTGGATGCCTTAATTCCGGTCTTTGATCCGTCAAAATGGTGCCCGAACAGGGACCCTCCCACTGATGCCCCATCGCGGAGACGAGCGAGGACGAGGTGACCGGACCGAGATCAGCCTGTGCCTTAGGGGCGCCCCTATGCAAAGTGAGAAGTGATTCCTCTGCAGATCTGCATACAGCCCGTCTCTGGCCGGTGGTCCACGTCTTGCGAGCACAGCGGTGAGGGTCCTGAATCGAGGCAGTTTGAACCGGGACACACCAGACACGACGACTGCGTCTTTCAGGACGATTATTGAAATCAGGTGAGTCGTTGTCGTAATCTCAATGGCCAATGAGGATGAGCCGGCTCAGAACCGCCAACAATCTGTAACGCTCACCTGGTTCCCACGGAGGCGCAGCGTCGAAGGCGCAGAACTCTGAAGATGGACAGGAAGGGCCCCTCTATTCTGGCTTCCCTGGCTCGTTGGATACCCTCCTTAGGGTTTGGAAGGATGAGCTCTCCATCCTGCTTCTGATGAAACCCAGTTACTTCACTGGATTGAGGATTGATGGGAGTTAAGGTAAGCTTGACTGTTCAGGTAAGGCGCTGTAAAAGTTCTGTTCAAAAGTTCAAGCTTAATAATAATGTTCGTTGTCTAATTGCAGCAAGCGCTAATGCTTATGTCTTTTTCCCCTTAGGGGCCGGGGTTCGGAGTGCCGGAGATATGGCGCCGACCCGAAGTGAAACAGTTCTGGATGAGCGCTCAGGTAATGTCTTTGCATTCGCTCATTCAATGTCTTTGGGCCTCATTACGACCCTGGCGGAAATCGAAAAACAATGGCGGAAATGCAATACCGCCATCGAATAGCGCTCGGTGCGATCATGACCCGTCACCGCAAAGTACGATGCCATTAGCGACACCGTAGTGAACGCCAACGCTAACTGCACCAAGCACGCGCGCGCGCGCCATGCCAAACCGTAATTACCACCATGGCGCAACGGTACGCAAATTCCGACCCTAGCGGACATGCACCTAACGCCATCAAGCACGGCGGAAAGTACCATTCCGCCATGGTGAGAAGTATGGCATCGCGAACCAACCGTAAACGGCCCTACTGAGTGCTTGTACACCGCTCCCTGGCCACATTGTACAACCCCCCTTAGGTGCAATGAAGTCACACAATGCAACCAGTGAAATGTACTAGTCATCCATGCCTGCCAACGAACAAATGAATCTCAAGAGTGCCCAATGGGAGCTGCAGGGCACAGATGGCACGAATACAGAAGCTATACAAATGGACATGACCTCAGTCTCCCACCAAGAAACGCACGCAAACACAGGCACCTGTGACCAGCAAAATTCCGATAATCACATCATTCCACCAATCCAACTGGCTGACCGGCATCTGTTACACAAAAGCTAATCCCCCGCCCCTGAGCATGACATCATCAAAACAGTCATAATGGCAGCCCTTATCCCTGACCTCACTGGGCTCCGTAGGCAAACGCGCCCAGCACAGTACCACGCAACTATACTCCGAAGCTGGAACCCAATGCAGATCTCCTCACAATACATCGCTCCCCAAATAGGAATATGCCACATCACTCGCAAAGAAGAACGCTACACGGTTCATATCAGAATAGAAATTTAATGCACAACAAATTCACCAAGCCCATACAGCCATTAGGCCATGAACTCCAAAATAAATTTCATTATCGTGGGCTGCATCCGCAATAAATGACCAGCTACTTCTTGTGTGACGCCCTGTTCCTTCATGGTACACAGGGGCTACATTCCCGTACGAAAAGGCAACATGGAAGCGCCTAGAACCGCAGGGCCGTCCCAATAGGGAGGCACTAGTCCAGCTGAAAGTCCGAAATGTTGCTCCTAGCCACTAGTACTGCGTAAGGGCATGTGGCCCATTGGCGATCGTCCCATAAGATCTTAATGCTGCTCCACTGATTAACACGAAGCAGCAGGTGTCGGGAGTAAAATCCATCTGCAGGAGTGGCATACAGATGGCAGTGGCAAAAGGGGAGGAGATACCTGTCAACCAAATGAAATGAAAAAGAATAGTATGGCCATCAGAACTACATTTGAATTAACCACTTCAATGATCACACCAAATCCACAGCCATATGCATGCTAGCCCACTCCAAAGGATCATCACCACCCACAAACCACTTGCGAATCATAACTATCTATATCGAGGTGAAAACACTATCACAAACGAGTGTACCTGTGCATGCGTCTGTTACAACAGAATCCATCTGATGGGATTGGTAACGTGCATAGACACAAGTGTCTGAAGGCGCGTCGAGACAGGGAGGGCTCAACAAGGCCAGATAGACGATGGCCCCACTATGGCAGCCCTGCATCACATAGCGCAGGGGAGGCGGATAGATTCCAAGAAGCCCTGTACATGGCAAACTCTGTATCAAATCATCTGTCCATGCATCCATACATCATTCCCTCATCCCGTAATGAAAACGCCTGTTTCCATACTCACATAACATGTGAAATTTCCATTGAGTCTGTGCGTTATGCAGCCTGCAAAATCCACCGTGCCCCAGCCCGTTATTCAAGTGTTGTGAAGTAACATGTATTTGGGAACGTCCGGCCTCATCGCCCACGTCGCTATTGCGCATCCCATACTATTCATATCAATCATTGCATCCTCGCCATGGCCCCTGTCCCAAGGACATTGAACAATAGAACGTTATATTTGCAGTCAGACCTGTGGGCATCTCCTCGCCGCTAGCTGAAAACCGAAAGCGCCGCCCTTCGAATTCCTCATTTGCAACATCACGTCGAAAAGGCATCTGTGGCCGCTTGAAACCACAAATTAATCCATCTAGTGCGGCTGTGTGTGAAAATGGCAACTGCCTTCACTCACAAATGGAACGCCCCGCCCGTCGGTGAAGCTCGGTACAGTGTTGCATGAGGGTCCACCGTTACTCGAGTATTACGTTCCACTGACCCTTCACAAGTCTGTTCGCGACTGCAAAGATTGTATGTGAAACAATGGGACCATAGCCGAATGAACATATCAACCAATGTTACACTGCCATCGGGTACAAATACATGATTGCAATAGCAAGATGCCATTCGTCGAATTGCAGCGTTGTGTGCGGGACGTGCTCGCCCAAAGGGGAGTGCAGCTTGCACAGGTGGAATGAATCACCACAGGTGGAGGCCATACAGCCTGAAAACACATAAATTGCACACCCAGTCTCCTCCCACAACCACACCCACTCCGAAATGCTACCGGCAGGACTAGCCATGTTGGCCCTGGGGGACCTGATAGCACTGCAAGTACTCCAACTTCAAGAAGAAGACGAACACCAACTACTACCGGCCGCACGGCGGAGACGCAGGAGGAGGAGGAGGCCAAGGCAGGGCCAGCAAGGGCCGCCAGCACAGCCACTACCACCACGCAGGCAGCCCGCAATCCCACGCCTCCGAGCACATCCGTTCAACCTCACTGATGAGCAGATCCACACCCTCTACCGTTTGGACCGGGACACCATAACCGCCATTGTGGACATGACACAGGCTGACCTTGTCAGCATGATAGATAGCCCAACCGCCATCCCACCCCTACTGAAGGTGGTGTCTGTACTACACTTCCTGGCCACAGGCACCTACCAGCACACAGTCGGACAGTTGCATGGCATATCACAGCCACTGTTCTCACGGACACTATTGCAAGTGCTCGATGCCCTCCTGAAGCACGCAGACGACTTCATCTCTCTACCACGCTCGGAGCAGGAAATTACGAACACAAAAGTGGGATTCCATGCACTTGCCGGCATACCGGGTTGCATTGGTGCCATCGACTGCACCCATGTGGAATTGGTCGTCCCACATGCCATGGAGGCCCAGTACCGCAACCGAAAACAATTTCATTCCCTGAATGTACAAATGGTGTGGGACTCCAACAGGATCATTACACATTGTTGTGCCAGATTCCCTGGATCTACCCATGATTCTATGGTCTTGAGGAACTCTACTATACCACGCTACATGGAGCGACACGCAGGGAACAGATCCTGGCTACTCGGTGAGTCTCATTTCATGCATGATGATGTGGGGTATGTGATGCGGCAATGACCTGGCAGGAAGGGGGGGGGTGCGTACGTAGCAATGGCATTCCTCAATATTCCTTTCTTGTCCACATACAGGTGATGCCGGGTATCCACTGAAGAGATGGCTCCTCACACCAGTCCGGAACCCACGGGACCAGCATGAGGAGGACTACAACCATGCCCACTCACGTACCCGTGTAGTCATAGAACAGGCATTCGGCCTACTGAAGACTCGTTTCCGCTGCCTCAGCAGGTCTGGCGGGGCACTCCTGTACCGCCATGTGAAGGTTGCAAAGATGGTCATGGCATGTGTCATGCTCCACAACATGTGCGTACGTAGAAATGTGCCCATGCCCCCTGACGCAGAACTGCAAGCACCTGATGATGGTCATGATGAGGGTGGGGATGTGGCAGCACCTCAAGGAGTCTGCGAGGCACAGGAGGGCCGTGACATTCGTCAGCATCTCATAGATGCATGCTTCTAGCACTCACGCCTGGTGGCTGATACATGGACACGGGACTCGTAGCACTGTGTGTGTCTGGGACATGCACAATATGGACTGTACGCCTATAATGGCCTCGTACACAAAGATCAATGTCCACACATCTCATTGCATGATCGTGCATTGTTTATGGCATATGTGATATCATGTTAAACACCCTATCGACCCGCCACCCAAGTGAGCCCAACACACCCCCTCCACCCTCCTACCTCCCCCCCGAACACCAGTGTCCAAAGATGCTCATTGTCAGTGGGCTGTCGCTATTGCAAGCCCCCTCTGCGGGTATCAGGGGCACCCCTGCCTGTGGAGCGCAGGTTCCTCCCAGATCTACGTTGGGGGCTGCCCTGGACGGAACTTGCAACGGATGATGTCTCTGCCTGCTCACGTCCATGCATGTCCCTAAGGGTTTGTGAGAGCTCAGTGAGCACACGGCGCACTGCGGCAAGTTCGGCACATACGTCTTTGGACGTCGCATGCAGTTCCCCCCTCAGGCTCTCGGTGCTTCTCTCCATTTGTACTCTCAGGCTCTCGGTGCTACTCTCCATTTGTACTCTCAGGCTCTCGGTGCTACTCTCCATTTGTGCCCTTAGTGTCTCTGTACTTCTCTCCATTTCTGCCCTCAGTGTCTCAGTTGATGTTTCTATGTCTGCCTTAGTGCCCCCACATTCATCGGCATGGTCCTTGAGGAGCGTGGCCAGTTGCTGCTGTTGCACGATTAACTGGTCGAGGGACTGTTGCCTCTGCTGGGCCATGGCCATTTGCGGTGGTGTCACAGAGGGGCTGATCACCTCATGTTGCCTTGCCACAGGGCTTGTGGGGGATGGCCAGTCGTCGTCTTGTGGGTGCCCCTGCGTGGTATCCTCATGGTGTACGGGATGGAACAGACAGGGGGATTGAGACAGGTCATGGATGGATCTAACTTCGACATCCCCGTTTTCTGTGTCGGAGCATGCTGCCATTAATGCAGTATCACCTATGGTGCTGCTGCCACCAGAAGCAGTGCCTACTGTGGCATCCATTGGGGGGACCTGTGGTGGTGGTGTTGTGGGCATGCTGGCTGCTGGGGTGCCTGTTGGAGTTCCCTCCTGTGTGCTGTCACTTGATTTGTGCTGCTGCCGTGTCTTGATGCGTGCAGCTGAGGTGGAGGGTCTTTGGCCGTTGGTCTTGGCCCTCTTTGCAGGTGTGCTGGTAGGGGTGTCCTGGAGCTCGTCGTTTGGATCGGACCCTGTGGTGGAGTAAAGGAGGGCGAGCGTTATTAATGGGTCTGTGGGAATTGGAATGGCAATGTATCACATGCATTGGGGTGGTACCTGAGGGTGATTTGGGTCGGGGCCTTGGAGGTGGTTTCATTTGTGTGTGGAGTGAGGGTGCAGTTGTTTGGCAGCCTGCAGTTAGGGTGTGCCTGCTGCACGTGTAGAGGGTGTTTTTAGGATTTTTAATTATTTATGTATTTGATGTGAGTTTTAAAGTGTGCTATCAGGCCTATGTATGTGGACGTTCTCCTGGACATGTGTTCCTGTTGCACTATGTGGGCACGTGGTACTTCACATGATTGGACATTGTGGTTTTGGCATTGTTTTATTTGGGACACCTACCTGAATCTTCGGATGTCTGCACTCCTTTCTCCATCCCTCCGACTCCCTCTATGCTCTCCATTCCAATGGTGGAGGCACAGATTTCTTCCCAGGGGGTCAACTTGATGGGTGATTCCGATCCTCCCCCGGTAGCTGTGGCAATGTTGCGGTTGGCAGAAAGTATGCTACGGACGCGTATCCGCAGGTCGTCCCATCGCTTTCTGCATTGCTGTGGGTTGCGGGGTGCGGTCCCCACCGCACTTACACGCTGTGCCACCAGGGCCCATATGGCCTTCTTGTTCGCAAGTGCCGTCCTGGTCATTTGCGTGGAGAAGACGACGGCAGCATTCTCCTGGAGGGTCTCCGTGAGCACCGTGAGTTCCTCACGGGAGAAGTGGACCTGCCGCTTGCGGTCGCACGCTTTCTTCGCTACTTTTCCCATTTTTCTTGGTTTCACTAGGGTGGATGACGGGTTGGGATGTGTCTCAGGGTAGTATTTTTTATGGTTGTGTGGATTTTGTGGTTTTATAGGTGTACGGCGGGATGTTTCCCGTTCCGGGACCATGCTTTTACTTCCGTTTCCGTATATTTACGGTCACCGTACTTTCCGGTTGGCGCTCACTGCGGTGTCCGCTGTGATGGGTGGCGGTATTGCACCTAGGGCGCCGTACGGCGGCGGTGTGGGCCGTTTTGGGGTCATTTCCGCCATCGCGGACTTTGCACTTCCGCCATGGCGTGGTGCTCGTGCCCGATGGGTCGGAATGAGCCGCACTTTGCTCCATCGTGCAATGGCGGAAACGCTATTTACGCTATGGCGGTCCGGTCGGTTGATTTCCGCAAGGGTCGTAATGAGGGCCAATGTCCTGTTTCCTATTCCCGCCGGCACGAGGACGCCTAAGGAGTCTATTGATCCTTGCGCCATTGCGCTATGTCCTTTGATCCTTGCGCCGATGCACGAAAGTTCTTTCTGTTCCTTAAAGTCTTTGGGCGGTAAGAGAGTGAAGTCGTAGCACTGATTGTAGATGGAACAATCCAAAGACTTAGGTCTTGGCAGGCAGGTAAGACATGAGGAAGAAGACAAGGCAGTCCGTGAAAGTTCCGAGGTATGCAATAATCGGGTAAGACGTGAGGAATGAGGTGAATGCAGTCCGTGGCCGTTCCGGGTCTAGCAATAAGCAGGTAAGAAATGTGGGGTGAGGCGAATGCAGTCCGTGGCCGTTCCGGGTCTAGCAATGAGCAGGTAAGACTTGAGCGATGAGGCGAATGCAGTCCGTGGCCGTTCCGGGTCTAGCAATGAGCAGGTAAGACTTGAGGGAGGAGGCAAATGCAGTCCGTGGCTGTTCCGGGTCCAGCAATGAGCAGGTAAGACTTGTGGGATGAGGCGAATGCAGTCCGTGGGCGTTCCGGGTCTGGCAATGAGAAGGTAAGACGAAGGCAATGACAAGAACAAGGCAGGAAAGTAACAAAGAAGACCAGGTATTCAAGGAGCCAGAAGACAAGGTAACAAGATGTGTATCTTAGGAAGTTTTACAAATTCAGAAGCACCGCAGTGCGTGGGGGTGGGGCTTAAGTACCGGTCAGCTGACCGCACGCATAACGCAGCTTCGTAGGCCTGAAAACCTACGTGAATGCAAGGGGCGCCAGCGTCTCCAAGGCAACCCATAGCATTTCCTGAAAGGGAGCAGGTAAAAAGACGAACCATGATTTCGAGGAGCTAAAGAGAGTCCTGCTGTGGAGCGAAAACTGTTCACTCTACTGTGGATTCTGGAATGTTTGTTCCTATGCAGGACCAATTTATGATCAGACGAAGAGACATCTAATGGAACCCTGACAGTCGTGGATGATAACCATAGTTGCAAATAAAGGTGTCATGATTCCTGCCCCTCATGTCCCCAGCCCTCCAAGATGCCAGGCTGGAGCCAGGCCACGATCACCTACATGGCCCTCAAGGGCCTCTCCATCCCTCCAAAGACCCACTTGGAGTCAGACTTGGCGCTTGTGGCACCAGACTCACTCACTCCCATAGGATAACATTGGGGATTTGACTTTTAATGCATTGATGGGGGCAAGATGGATGCCCCCACATATTTCGGTTCCCAGAACTGCATGTGCGGTCTAGTCTTTTGGGTGTGGTTCAGCCCAGAGGCACCTGTGATACCCAGAGACTATTTAAGCCACACCCAGGCTGAGAAACATGCTTTGCGTTTTCTGCACCTGCAGCGTGACACTCACCGTGTTCGGATCGGTCTCCAGTAGGCCTACATGTTTCTTCTGCGCTCAGCTCCTGCAAGAACAAGAACACCATTAGGAACAGCCTTACCTTGCGGCGCTTCTGCCCATCAGTCATCGCTCCTTCTGTTCTGCGGGCATCTTCGGCGGTGTCATTCTCATCCCGGCACGCCGCTTCCTAAGGAAAAGGGAAAAGAACAGAAAAAAGCCATTGGTAAGCATTCTGCAAATCTTCGCTTATTTTTAAATACTGTACGAGCTTCAAACGCTTACCTGAATCCCAGCCACTCTGGGGGAACTCTGTCTCTGGAACTTCTCATCCATCTGCAAGAGGGGAAAAGACACTCCAGGTTAGCGTGGAAACATCTAGAGGCGCCGCATACCGCACTTACCCACCGCATTTGTTCTTCATAACCGGCATCCACGCTGAAAACGTTGCGGCACCTAAAAGACACAGAAAAAGAACTCAGTTCAATGCAAATACGAAAGGGGTGCATTGTGCATCGTGCTCTCACTCACCTTCAGCGCTACTCATCTCAGCAGCACGCCGCCATCCCCGGACGCCGGCCATCATCTAAGGAAGGAAAAGAACGAAGTTAGAGAACTGTTCAAAAGACTCATTATACATACCTGTCGGACTCTTGCCAGTGAAGTAACTAGGCAGCAACGAGCCCGCATCAATCAATGCGCCCCTGCGCTGAAGGCAGGACAGAGAGCACACTATCCAAGAAAACAAGGTGAGCTGTGGATCAAAGGGAAGGGTTGGACCCCGGGGAAAAGGGCTTTAAGCATACAGAGACAATAGGGAGTTCAACTCTACCAATCCTGTGTTTCAGGCCCAGTCTCCAGTCGAATAGCCTCCAGGGAAGGGTTCGAGGTCGTAAGAGGTCAGAACAGGCTGAGTGACGTCCCCGTGGATACCAGGTGAGCGTTACAGAAGGGACTCATATTGATGGCAGTATGTTTTGAGTAATTGTAGGCAAATTCTGCCATTGGGAGGTAATCAGTCCAATTGTCTTGCTCCTGATTGCAGAAACACTGCAGATATTGCTCTAGTGTAGAATTTAGCAGTTCGGTCAGGCCATTACTCTGAGGGTGGTATCCTGAGGACAAGGCGCGTTGGACACCCAACTATTTGCATAGAGAGGCCCAGAACATAGAAGTAAACTGAGAGCCATGATGGGAAATGATGGTCCCAGGAAGACCATGTAGGCGGACTATGTCCTTCAAAAACACAGAAGAAGTTTTGGGACGAGAAGGAACACTGCGTATTGGGGAAAAGTGAACCAGTTTGCTGAACGAATTAACAGTCACCATGATGGCTGTGGCCCCTTTGAAGGGGGGATCCACAATGAAGTGTGTAGATATGTGTACCCAGGTTTGAGACAGAGGTCCTTCTTGCTGTAGCAGACCGATTGGTCTGAAGGTGAGATATTTGTTTGAGGCCCAAACAGGACACGTGGATACATACGTCTTCACGTCACTATACACTGTAGGCCACCAAAAATGTCTTGTGAGGAGATCCTTCGTTGTCTTTTGACCCTTGTTTCCTGCGGTAGGAAGATTGTGGCACCACAAGAGTGCCTCTGTCTGCAGAGCTTTGGTAGGGAGATACAAGGCTGTAACGCTCACCTGGTATCCACGGGGACGTCACTCAGCCTGTTCTGACCTCTTACGACCTCGAACCCTTCCCTGGAGTCTACTCGACTGGAGACTGGGCCTGAAACACAGGATTGGTAGAGTTTAACTCCCTATTGTCTCTGTGTGCTTGAACCCCTTCTTCCCCGGGGTCCAACCCTTCCCTTTGATCCACAGCTCACCTTGTTTTCTTGGAAAGTGTGCTCTCCGTCCTGCAGGGGCACGTTGATTGATGCAGGCTTGTTGCTGCCTAGTTACTTCACTGGCAAGAGTCCGAAAGGTAAGTATAATGAGTCTCTTGAACAGTTCTCTAACTTTGTTCCTTTCCTTCCTTAGATGATGGCCGGCGTCCAGGGATGGCGACGTGCTGCTGAGATGAGTAGCGCTGAAGGTGAGTGAGAGCGCGATGCAACCCTTTCTTATTTGTATTGAACTGAGTTCCTTTTCTGTGTCTTTTAGGTGCCGCAACATTTTCAGCGTGGATGCCAGTTATGAAGAAGAAATGCAGTGAGTAAGCGTGGTATGCCGCGCCTCTAGATGTTTCCACGCTAACCTCGAGTGTCTTTTCCCTCTTGCAGATGGATGAGAAGTTCCGGAGACAGAGTTCCCCCAGAGCGGCTGGAATTCAGGTAAGCGTTTGAAGCTCGTACAGTCTTTAAAAATGAGCGAAGATTTGCTGAATGCTTACTAATACCTTTTTTCTGTTCTTTTCCCTTTTCCTTAGGAAGCGGCGTGCCGGGATGGGAATGACACTGCCGAAGGTGCCCGCAGAACAGAAGGAGCGATGAATGATGGGCAGAAGCGCCGCAAGGTAAGGCTGTTCCTAACGGTGTTCTTGTTCTTGCAGGAGCTGAGCGCAGAAGAAAGATGCAGGTCTACTGGAGACCGATCCGAACACGGTGAGTGTCACGCTGCAGGTGCAGAAAATGCAAAGCATGTTTCTCAGCCTGGGCGTGGCTTAAATAGTCTCTGGGTATCCCAGGTGTCTCTGGGCTGAACTACACCCAAAAGACTAGACTGCACATGCAGTTCTGGGACCTGAAATATGTGGGGGCATCCATCTTGTCCCCATCAATGCACTACATGTCCAAGCCCCAATGTTATCCTATGGGAGTGAGTGAGTCTGGTGCCACAAGCGCCAAGTCTGACTCCAAGTGGGTCTTTGGAGGGATGGAGAGGCCCTTGAGGGCCATGTAGGTGATCGTGGCCTGGCTCCAGCCTGACATCTTGGGGGGCTGGGGACATGAGGGGCGGGAATCATGACAGCACTCCCCCCAAAGCCGCTCTCAAGGTGGCTCTTCTGTCTGGTCCTGCTTTGTTTGGATGGTTTTTTATGAAATCGTCTAAGCAAGCGAGGTGCATGGATCTACTCACAAGGCTCCCATGTCCTGTCTTGGGGACCATACCCCTTCCAGTCTACCAAGTAGTATAATTTGGATTTGACGTACTTTGAATCCAGGATGTTCTTGACTTTGAATTCTAGCTCCCCGGCGTCTACTACTGGCTGCGGTGGCGTTGCTACCCGGGTCCCAGGTTGAACAGGTTTAAGGAGAGACACGTGGAACACAGGATGAATCTGCAAGTTTGACGACAAAGCTAGTCTGACCGCCACAGGATTTATCACGGAGGCGACGGTGAATGGACCCAGGTATCTTGGATGGAAAGTTCGGGTTCCTTTAATGGACACGTGTTTAGACGCCATCCAGACTTTGTCTCCCACTTGGTAGTTGGGGGCCTTTGCTCGGTGTTGATCAGCAAACTTCTTTTGGCGATTCTTAGCTTGAAGTAGGTGTTCAGCTGCCCTTTTAAAGGTTTGAGAAATGGTTGTGTGCAAGGTTTTGACTGCTGACATTTCCAGGGTTGTAGAAACGTCCAACTCAGAAGTACGTGGGTGCCTGATATACATGGTATAAAAGGGTGTCTGCCCAGTGCTGGTGTTTAGGGAATTATTATAAGCATATTCAGCTATCCATAATAGGTCGAACCAGCTTCCTTCAGCTTGGTGTAACATGCAACGCAGATACTGCTCGAGCGTCTGATTTGTCCTCTCAGTTTGACCATCTGTTTGGGGATGGTGACTTGTGGATAGCCGGATGTCGATCTGGGCCATAGAGCAGCATTTTCTCCAGAAGTTAGATAGAAATTGAGTACCTCGGTCTGAGACCAAAACTGAAGGAAACCCATGGAGCCGTACGATGCCTTCAAGAAATACCTTTGAAAGAGTGGAAGCATTTGGGAGCCCTTTAAGAGGAATGAAATCTGCCATTTTTGAGAATAGGTCCACGACCACAAGAATAGTGTTAAACCCTTGACTGGGTGGTAAGTCACTAATAAAATCGAGGGACAACGTGTGCCAGGGTGCTGGTGGGATTTCCAATGGTTGTAATAGCCCAGCCGGTTTCTGCTTAGATGACTTGTTTTGAGCACACACTCCACAAGATAGGATGAATTGGATAATGTCTTTACGCCACGTGGGCCACCAATAATTTCATTTTACCTTGGCTAGGGTTTTAGCGATTCTGGGGTGGCCATCGATCAAGGAATCATGATAACCGGACGTGACTTGTTCTCGTAGTTCTTGGTTTGGTAAGAATAAATGATTCCTGAAGTAGGGCAACTGATCTTTTATCATGTCATTTTCTCCTTGTGCACTCCACACTTGTAATTGCTCCGGACTCATCAGGTTTTGGATTTCTTCATATAATTCTTTCTGAGTTATGGTTGCTGAGATTCCTAGGAGCTTCTCACTCGGGATGATTGCTATTGGGTCAGGGGTCTGATACCCTTGCTCTTCCACCCCGATACGGGAAGGGGCATCGGCCTTCCCGTTTTTCACCCCTGGTCGAAATGTAATCGCATAGTCATATTCAGCAAAAAAAAGAGCCCAACGTAGTTGTCGTGAGGATTGGGCCTTTGCTGTTTTTAGGTATTGGAGGTTCCGGTGGTCAGTTATTAAGGTGATTGTGTGTCTGGCGCCCAAGAGGTAGTGCCGCCATGCCTTTGCCTTAAAGGCTGACTTAATGGCCAGGAGTTCTTTGTCTGTGATAGCGTAATTGAGTTCAGGGGTTGTGAATTTACGCAACCAGAAGGCAACAGGGTGTAACTGGCACGTTTCGGGGGCCTTTTGTGAGAGGACAGCTCGCATAGCCATGCTTGAGGCGTCCATTTCCACCAGGTATGGGAGATCAGGGCGAGGGTGGCGTAAGATTGGGGCAGATGTAAATCTTCCTTTGAGTTCCTGGAAAGCTTCCTTGGCTTCTGTTGTCCAATGGAACTTTTTGTTGCTTTTCCTTCGCAATGACGTGATGGGATGCACGATTTGCGAAAATCCTGGGATGAACCGGCGGTAGAAGTTTGCAAAACCCAGCATACTTTGAACCCCCTTGAATGAATTTGGGGATGGCCAGTTCAGGATAGCATCTACCTTGTGTACATCCATTCGGATTCCATTCGGGCTGAGAATAAAGCCCAGGAATCCACCTCGGAGACGTGGAATGAGCACTTTTCGAGCTTGGCGTAGAGCTGGTGTTGACGGAGTTTCTCCAATACGGATCGGACTTGTTTAACGTGGTCCTGCTTTGATGCGGAATATACTAGAATATCGTTGATGTACACTAGAGCACAGACATCAATCAATTCCCATAGGACATCGTTCATGAAGTATTGAAATGCTGCAGGCGCGTTGCAAAAGCCAGAGGGCATTACTTGATATTCGTACAAGCCGTATTTGGTGCGAAAAGTGGTTTTCCATTCGTCCCCCTGTTTTACGCGAACAAGGTGATATGCCCCCCTCAGGTCTATTTTTGTGTAGATTTGGGCATCTTTGAGTTGATCAAGCAATTCAGGGATCAGTGGCAGGGGGTAGCAGTTTTTTACAGTAATCTGGTTCAGCGCGCGATAGTCGATGCACGTTCTCAAGTCCCCCTCCTTTTTCCTTACGAAGAATAGAGGACTGGCTGCTGGAGACTTGGAGGGACGGATGAACCCGTTGGCCAGGTATTGGTCAAGATAGGCCTTCAGGTGCTGGTTTTCTGGTTCCGTGAGTGCGTAAATTCACCCACAAGGGATTTGTGCGCCGGGTATCAGGTCGATTTGGCAATCGTATGGTCTATGCGGTGGCAGGGTATTAGCCTGTCCTTTCTGAAAGACATCTTGAAAGTCCTGGTATTCACTTGGTAGGGTGCCGATTGCCACAGTCGCAAGCGTGGAGGTTCTGCTGTCTATTGGTTGTTTCTCTTGGCGATAACATGTGTGGGCGCAAGTCTCGGGAAAGGCCAATTCTTTTGCTCGCCAATCGATTCGAGGATTGTGAGCTACCAACCATGGCATTCCCAAAATCAACCGGAACTGTGGTGCCTTAATGAGGTCGAAAACGATAGATTCTTGGTGTCCATCCTGGCACAGAAGGGTTAAAGCTGCAGTGCTTTGGGATACTGGACCAGAAGCTATTTCTGTGCCTTCGACAGTGGTAACAGTGTCAGTGGTTGATTTAGGGTGTAACGGAAGCCCCATCTTTGCCGCAAGATCCTGGTCGATGTAATTCCCAACGGCTCCACTGTCAATGTAAGCTCATACTGCGTGCATCTGAGATGGTTGTTGGTGATTGATCAAGACCACAGATAGTGCAAAATGGGAGGTCTGTAGTTCACTTTCTTCGCTAGACAAGTGGACCCCTAAACTTGTCGGGCTGGGGAGTTTTTTCCGATTCCTTGATGGTATCTTCCTTATCCGTGGCCCCTACCGTCCGCCTCGGTGGCTTCACAGGGCACTCTTTAAGGAAATTACCTAACCTTCCACAGTACAGACATAACTACTGCTGTCTCCTTTTATCCCTTTCCGCTTTAGTCAAGGGGGATCTGACCCCCCCGATTTGCATTGGTTCTCCTGAACCTTCCGTTGTGCGGGCAATATTGTCCTTTGAACGTACATACAGAGGGCGAGGGTCCCATCTGGTTCGATCTGCTCTTCGGTCCTGCAACCTATGATCCAGTTGAACAACAAGGTCAATGAATTCTGAGCAGTCTTTCGGGGGGTTCACTACTTGTGCGAGAACATCCTTGAGCTCCCCCCGCAACCCCTGATGAAATAACATGGTTCTCTTCTACACTGGCCATTCTGCTTCAACTACGAGTCTATTGAACTTGGCTATGTATGTTAATAGGTCTTGATTCCCTTGGCGTAGGTACAGAAGTTCGTTGTCTAATGCCTGCCCATGAGTACAACGGGCGAACAGCTTTTCCATCTCCTGCTGAAAGCCCCTGAAGTCATGCAGCAAAGGATCGTCTTGGGCCACAAATGGTACAGACCAGTCCGCGGCGCTACCACTCAGGTAGGATAGCACAAAAGCGACCCGTGATTGGTCATTCGGAAAGGCCCATGGTATACAAAGGAAGTGCAGGCGGCACTGGTTCATGAACGTTGCAAACCTCTTGGGATCCCCCGTAAATCGTTCGGGCGGTGCCAAGAGAACTGCCCCAGGAAGGGTTATCTGAACGGGATTAGCTGATGGTGCTGGCATCGAGGGCACGCTTCCTGGCAATGGTGCATGCCCTGCTTGTGACTGGAGAAGTTGCCGGCTTAAATCATCAGTGTGTTCTTTGGCTATGATCAGCTCTCTCCTCAGAGAGAGGAGAGAGCTGCCTGGCTGCATGTACTTCGGAACTAAGCTGCCCCAACATGTGGGCTAACTGGTCGGTTTCTGACATTTCCATGATGCCCAGGTGGATTTTGATGTGAGGCGTTGCGTTCTGTAACGCTCACCTGGTATCCACGGGGACGTCACTCAGCCTGTTCTGACCTCTTACGATCTCAAACCCTTCCCTGGAGTCTACTCGACTGGAGACTGGGCCTGAAACACAGGATTGGTAGAGTTTAACTCCTTATTGTCTCTGTGTGCTTGAACCCCTTCTTCCCTGGGGTCCAACCCTTCCCTTTGATCCACAGCTCACCTTGTCTTCTTGGAAAGTGTGCTCTCCGTCCTGCTTTCAGCGCAGGGGCGCGTTGATTGATGTGGGCTGGTTGCTGCCTAGTTACTTCACTGGCAAGTGTCCGACAGGTAAGTATAATGAGTCTTTTGAACAGTTCTCTAACTTCGTTCCTTTCCTTCCTTAGATGATGGCCGGCGTCCGGGGATGGCGACGTGCTGCTGAGATGAGTAGCGTTGAAGGTGAGTGAGAGGGCGATGCGCAATGCGACCCTTTCTTATTTGTATTGCACTGAGTTCTTTTTCTGTGTCTTTTAGGTGCCGCAACGTTTTCAGTGTGGATGCCGGTTATGAAGAAGAAATGCAGTGCGTAAGCGTGGTATGTTGCGCCTCTAGATGTTTCCACGGTAACCTGGAGTGTCTTTTCCCTCTTGCAGATGGATGAGAAGTTCCGGAGACAGAGTTCCCCCAGAGCGGCTGGAATTCAGGTAATCGTTTGAAGCTCGTACAGCCTTTAAAAATAAGCGAAGATTTGCTGAATGCTTACTAATGCCTTTTTTCTGTTCTTTTCCCTTTTCCTTAGGAAGCGGCGTGCCAGGATGGGAATGACACCGTCGAAGGTGCCCGCAGAACAGAAGGAGCAATGAATGATGGGCAGAAGCGCCGCAAGGTAAGGCTGTTCCTAATGGTGTTCTTGTTCTTGCAGGAGCTGAGCGCAGAAGAAAGATGCAGGCCTACTGGAGACCGATCCGAACACGGTGAGTGTCACGCTGCAGGTGCAGAAAACACAAAGCATGTTTCTCAGCCTGGGTGTGGCTTAAATAGTCTCTGGGTATCCCAGGTGTGTCTGAGCTGAACCACACCCAAAAGACTAGACTGCACATGCAGTTCTGGGAACCGAAATATGTGGGGGCATCCATCGTGTCCCCATCAATGCACTACAAGTCCAATCCTTAATGTTATCCTATGGGAGTGAGTGAGTCTGGTGCCACAAGCGCCAAGTCTGACTCCAAGTGGGTCTTTGGAGGGATGGAGAAGCCCTTGAGGGCCATGTAGGTGATCGTGGCCTGGCTCCAGCCTGACATCTTGGAGGGCTGGGGACATGAGGGGCAGGAATCATGACAAAGGCATGGTCCTTGAAGAATAAGCCCTCCTTTTCCTACAGCCGGCCTCATGGAATACTGGGGATGGTCCCCTGGGATGTACTGGAGATCACTTCCTGCAGAAAGGTGTTAACCACAGCTAGGAACTTCTTCCCTGCCAATAGAAGTTTGTTTCCTTGATATTGGCCAGTATCTTCCCCATGGTTACGGGACAAGGCATCGGCTAAGGCGTTTTCTTTCCTGGGAATATGGGAGATATCAAAATCAAACTGGGAAAAAAAAGAAGCCCAGCGGGCATGACGAGCATTCTGGCATTCCATTTGCCAAGAAACAATGAGCAGCTCCTTGGAGCAAATGACGCCATTCCTCACATGTTTGGTGTATGGCTAGCAGTTCCTTTTCTATAACAGAATAGTTCTGTTCACTTTGTGTGAGAGTCCAGCAGTTGTACACCACCGGATGCTCAAGCACGTCCATATCCTTTTGTAAGAGAGCAGCTTCTATAGCGCCCCCTGAAGGGTCCGCTTCTAACACGAAAGGCAAGGACTGATCAGGCTGTACAAGTATTGGGGCCGTGGTGAAGGCCTGCTTGAGAGTGTTAAAGGCTTTATCCGCTTCTTGTGTCCATTGAAACTGTATGCCCTTTTTAAGGAGCGAAGTAATAGGGAGTACCAGACCCGAGAACCCAGATATGAAGCGCCTGTAAAAATTGGCTAGACCAAGGAAACGCTGTACCTCCTTGATGTTCCTGGGATCTTGCCATCGTAGGATCTCCTGGATCTTCCCTGAATCCATCTGGATTCTGTCTTCCGAAAGGGCATACCCTAGATAGGACACCAATGGTACATCAAAAAAGCACTTTTCTGGCTTAGCGAAAAGATGATTGTTCCGCAATCGGAGTAACACCTCACGTACATGTGCCCTATGTTCTGTCAAGTTAGCTGAAAAGACCAGGATGTCATCTAAGTATACGACCACGCTTGAAAACAAAATATCAACGAGGACCTTGTCCATTAACTGCTGAAAGATTGCGGGGGCGTTCACTAACCCGAACGGCATCACTTGATATTCACAGTGTCCCCGAGGTGTCCAAAAGGCCGTTTTCCACTCGTCGCCGGATCTGATAAGAAGCAAATGGTAGGCACCTTTGAGGTCCAACTTAGTGAAGACCGTAGCTCCCTGAACTGCCTCCAGGACTTCCTTGATCAGGGGCATTGGGTATCTGTCCTTGATGGTGAGTTGGTTTAGACCACGATAGTTGATGCATGGCCTGAGCTCGAGGGTCCCTTTCTTTGGGATGAAGAACAAAGATCCTACGGCAGATGACGGGGACTCTCTGATAAGACCATGCTGGAGATTTATGTCCAAGTATTCCTTGAGAGCTTTACGCTCAGGCAGAGAAAGTGGGTGCATCCTTCCAAATGGTATGGAAGCATCTGGGAGTACGTCGATAGCGCAATCTTCATTCCGGTGAGGGGGTAGGACGTGTGGTTTTCTGTCCTCGAAGACCTCTGTGAACTCCTGGTAATGTGTGTGTAAGGAGTGAATGACTGATGCAGTAAAGGTGACTTCCATGCTTTCCAGTGGTGTTGAGTCCTTGTGTAGCAAGCAGTTCTGTCTGCAATATGAGGAATGGAACAGAATGGTGTTGGCAGACCAGTCAATAGCGGGGTTGTGACGGTGCAACCAGGGTATTCCCAAGATAACCTGGAAATGAGCCGCCCGAATCACGTCAAAAACCACCACCACCTCCTTATGTCAGAACATTGTGACTTGAAGGGGGCGAGTCCCCTGTACGATGGGACCAGAGGTCAAAGGGGACCCGTCCACTCCTTTTACTGGTATGGATTGTTGCTTGGCTGACAAAGGTATGCCGTTTTCATGGGCCCAGGTGACATCGATGAAATTTCCAGCGGCCCCACAATCAAGCATGGGGGGTGAGAGATCCTGGGATAGGGTCACCTGGAACACCATGAGTCGGCTGTCATTTGTGGTGTTAGGTCTCAGCGTGTTGTTGCAGGGATTTGGAAGAACACCCCCGGATCTCTCCCTGGTCAGGTTAGGTGTGTAGCATTTTCCGGTCGACGAGGAGGGACTTTGGTACAGTTCCTCAGGAGGTGCTTCTGGAAACCGCAGAACATGCATAGACCGAGGTTCCGTCATCTCTTGCGCTCATCAGCAATCAATGGACCCCGGCTGCACTGATCTGCATGGGTTCTTCACCCTGTAACCCGCCTGTCTTCTCTGCTGGTAAGGGTGGACTAGCCATGGGCTGTGGGTAAAGCGGGGTTCTTCTTTCCTGACGGTGTTCCGTGAGGCGGAATTCGATCTGCAAGGAGAGAGTCACCAGCTCTGGAAAGGTTGATGGCCTTGCAGTGCGAGCCAGCTCATCCTTGATGTCGTCATGGAGGCTTCTTCGGAAGAGAGTTTGTTGGGCTGAATCAGGCCATCCTGCATAAGCAGACAGTTTTTGAAACATTGTAACATACGTCTGTACATCATGGGTTCCTTGTCTAAGGTCAAGCATGGCCTGGTAGGATGAGAATTGCACATCTGGTCGTTTGAACCTAGACCTGAACAGGTGCGTAAACTGTGCATAAACATTCATTGACAGTTTAGCCTGGGTGATCAAGGAAACCCACACAAGCTCATCTTAGAGGCTCTAGGACGGAAGGTAAAATACAGCAGACATGCATCAAGGAACTCTTTGAGGTTTTTTGGATTCTCATCGTATTTCCCAAAAGGTAAGGGTAAAGGGGGCAGGTGCCCCCAATGATCCTCTCGGACCGCGATCTGTTGCTGTAGATTGACATTTATGGAATGCAGGGACTGCACCTCTGCAGTTAAACCCTGCATAGCTGCTACCAGTTTGTGGTATTGCTTCAGGGATGCCATGGGGATCCTTGGGCGTTGCAAGCTTTTGTGCTCTGGTGACTCCTCCCTCCAATCCTCCTCACCTGGGTCTTCAGTGGAACTGTCCTGGGTGTCCGTCTTCTTCTTCCTTCTGGTTTTCCTTGTCTCTTCTCCCTTGCGGCCCTTCTTTGTCTTGTGGAGATAAGGGTGAGCGCCTCCAGAGGCCATGTTGGCGTGTTGGTAAACACCAAGCAGCAGGGATTCCCAGGGAGCCGACCCCAGTCAGGGAAAAAGCCTTGCAGCAAAAAACCCTGTGGCAGATCCTCTTTAGAGGTGTTTGAGGAGTAAGACTCAGGACCGCAATGCAGCACGTTGTCACTAGCTGGTACCGAAAGAACACTGGACAGAGTGGAGTTTGCGGAAGGTTGTAAGCATGCCAGGATCCAGGACACAGACTCTAAGAGGTACAACTTCAATCAACAGGTAAGCAAGAGCGGAGCATAAACTGGAAAGGACAACACAGTAAGGAGAGAGAGAGAGAAGAAGAAAGGCGAACCTGGGCGAGACCCAGGAGAGAAAGAGAATCCAGGGCGAACCGGGGTGAGACCCGGAAGCGGGAGGCTGCAGGTAGAAGGGAGCAGCGACGCCTCCGAAGGCAAGGAGAACACAGGGAGAGAGCAAGAAGGAAAATGGCGAACATAATGGAACGCCAAAGAAAGAAAGGCTGAACAGCGGAAGCGCTGAAGCGGGAGCAGGGGCTCCAGGAATACACTAGCGTCTCACCTAAAAAATCAGTGATAGTTGCAACACTCTGTGCTGCATTCCGTCGCAGAGTAAATACAGGCGGCGGCCATCTTGGAAGAATATTACAACGCTGCAGGACGAACTCATGGAACCATGATGGAAACTCTACTGAAGTTTCCAGTTGTGCGACAGTTTCCAACGGCGCAGCATGACACATTGTGAACTTTACTGACTTGCTGCAAGAGCCCTACATGGAAGGTTCCGATGACAACCCTTTTGAGTTGAACTATTTTTGAAACTGGCAGAGCTACCTAAAACCAGCTGTGGTTTATATTTCTTTTATGAGCCACCATTTTTCCTTTAAGAATATCCCCTATCACATTTGATCCAAGAGTGAGGGCAAGCACAGGTTTGGACACAGACCAATTTTGGTTTTTGATTTACGGACGTTGACGGCCCTTAGACGCATCAGTTGAGGGAACAACCCCCTTAGAGCTAGGGCCAGGTAGACATTACACCAATCCCACAAAGTGTCAGGAATGCTGTCAAGGTCGGAATCCTCCTCCCTCCCTCCTCCTCACCTGTCTCTTCCAGAAGGTCTTCTTCTTGAGATTTCTTCTGACATCAGGGGTTCCGGGTCTCTTGCTTTCCTTTCTTCCCCTTCTTCTGCAGTAGGTAGGGTCTCTCTCCTCGGGAAGCCACCCTGTCGGCAGGATATACTCCAACAGAGAGGCCTCCCCAGGAGCCAGATCCAAATACACAGGGAAAAGCCTAACGGCACAAAAACCCTGCTAACGTGGTCCTTGGAGCTTGCACGGGCGAGCCACGCACTTCTCTATCGATGGGAGTTCGAATACTGATTCCGGAGAGAGAGTGGCCTTCAATCTGTGGGATAGATGTGTTCCCGGGACAGGAGGGCGGAGCAACCACAGTGCGGTAAGGAAAACAGAACGATGACAGGAGCACAACACGGGGCAGAGGGAAGCCAGAAAAGGGATGACTAAAACAATGGCAGGTAAGAGGGAGGCAGTTGCCATGCAAAGAGGGAGCGGAGGAAACAGGTAAGCCACTACAAAGGAAAAGTTAGCGGCCAGCTGACAAGAAAAAAATAAACACCGAGTCGAAACACAGTGCAGCGCAAGCACGAGAGGAAAACAAGTGCAACGTGCGGAGTTGCAGGAAGAGTGGAAATGTATACACGACAGCGGCCATTGTGAAAACAACTAGACCGTTACCCAAGAAACGGCAGAAGCGTAACGGAACTAGTAATGGCGCCGCCATCTCCTCCATAGTTTCTAGCCGGGCATGACACAAAGTTTGACAATAAGGGTTTTCAAATTGTTACTTTTGAGTCTGTGTCTCTCTTCATACCATGCTTGCCTCACACAATTGAAATCAAGGACTTGAATCTGCAACCTGTTAACGGGTCACAGGTGCATAAAAGGTTGAACTATCAGCAAGCTGAGAGAAACTGGGCTCGTAGAGTTTGGCCCGCACGGAACTGGCCTGAGAGGGGAAGAATCCTGCCCAGGAGGGTGCTGCCAAGGAAAGGACAGGACACTGGTTACTGCAGAGGAGAGACCAGTACGCCGGGGCCTGAGTGGGCTGTGAGAGAGTTGAGACCGCAAGAGTCTCCTTTACCTTGTGCCCAGAGCTGAAGCTGTGGGGCATGGAAGACTCCCAAGTACTGCAGGCCACCGGTAGCGTCCGCAAGTGAAGAGCAGAGCTACCAGCAACATGCAGCATGGTCTGAGGAAGGCGAGAAGTGTACGCAGAGCCGAAGGATGCCGGAAGAAATAAGAGAGAGAACGTCCAGTGGAACGGCAGAGTACCGTGAATGAAATAGAGGGAACACTCATCCCGGGGAGCTGCCGGGGTAACAGATGGGCATATGGTTATGCCGAATGAACTGAAACGTGTAACAATTAATGGTGAACTCGAAGTGAGTGGATTTGGATTTTGAGCAAGCTGCATATTGAAATTAAATTAACTTGAATGTGAAGCAAGTATTATTGAATGCCGAATTAAAGGAAAGTTCTGATGTGCTTACAAATGAAGTGAGAACAAGTGTGAAACGTAAGTGTTAAAATGGATTTCTGACCTGGTGGGCAGAGGTTCAAAAGGCCAGCCGAGTTTCTTGGAACAGGATAACCTTCTGGACAAGCCAGACCAATCAAGGTAGCATTGGTCGGCGGTTAAGCAGTCCAGTCCCTATGATGATTGGAGCCTTGTGCTCAAAAGTACTTTCGATGATGATGCACGCAATGGTGCGGTTGGGCCAAAACAGGATCTCTTGCAGGGACTGTAGCAGCTCAGGAAGGCAGGTGAAGAATAAGTTCCCATTATTCGAGGAGGGTCTCCCCAAGAGGGCAGAACAGTATCCAAGAGTTGGGAATAGCTCGGTAGCACAGGCTACCTCAAGAAAGAAGAGTGGTCCTCAGGGGACACTTCTGCGTAAAAATGGATGGATGCGCAAGGGGCCACCGGTAAGGGTTGCAAGTACTCATGATCCTCAGTGCACTCCGGACCAAACTTCGACAGTCAAGTCCACTTCGACTCCTGCAGTTGTGCAGTTCTGCAGCTTTCAGAGGCTGTATTCCAGGGATGATTCTGTGTTTGGACATTGGCGATTTCTCTGCTTCTGATGAAGGGATGGGCACAGGGGGGCACAGCAACAAGGTACCCACAAAGTTCGTCACCACAGCAGGGCGACACAGTGACCACGTATGCTCGAGTTCAGGCGTACTCTCCTAATTCCAGACCTAGGAATGCTAGGTGTACGAAACTCGGTCCTTACACCCAGAGCTTACAGTCTCCAAATGTTGAAGTGTCAACTCAAGATAGCGGTGGTTCCAGGGCAAAGGTACTGTGCAAGCTGGTCAGTCCACTGGGCGGTCCAGGAACACTTCTGAAAAGGCTTGCTTACAGGTTAAGTTGGAGGTGCCAAGAATAGTTAGTACCACTATTCCAATGGGTCGAAGCGCTTTTGCAGACCTTCTAAGTTCGATCAGAAACAGGGGGTCCAACGGGACGATAGCGGGCTCAGGGTGCCAAACCTTCCAGCGGGTCACCAGTGGTTCCTCTGGTCTGCTTCTTGGTTTCAGGATACTTGGCTCCTATCCAAAGTTCGGTGAGAACTCAAGAGATCGACCTGGTATGGGTGTAAGGGACCTTTTCTTATCCAGAATATCCTTCGCGCCAAAACGAAGAGGACCCAATGAGAGATCTGCTCACATACAGCCATCCCAGATGTGGACCAATCACGGACCACGGTGGTCCCAGTCATTCCCAGCACACCAGACATCCTGGCAGCCAGAATGTGTATTGGAACTAGACAGTCCAGCCCACATCCTAGATGCACACACACAAGGCATGCAGGAGCATGCGAAAGCTTCGGTTTGCGCGGGGATCTGCATGACCAAATAAGGGTTTTCCCGGGTCTGCTCGACCTAGGGAAGGCAAAAGGACAAGATGGCCAAAGGACAAAACAACGGTCCTTGTGGAATGGCCATTTTGGAGCCAAGTCACTGTCCTGGGCCAAACCCGGTAAACACGATATGGACCACACGAAAGGATTAATAATATATGAAAAATAACAGCTGCCACCAGCTCTGTCCAAGGCACATTTGTACTTCTACCGAAAAATCCTTTGAGGGTGTCTAGGGCCTTAAAAAATTAAATGACACCCCAGGACACTGCACTGTAAGGTACTTTGTGCACTGTTAGCATGTTGCTAAAAACCAGCAACAAAGTGAAAGGCTAAGGGAAACAAAGTCTCCCAGTACTGACTGGGCCTCATTCCGGGTTTGGAGCTAACCATGGAGTAATTAGCTCCATGCTTGCCTCCGAAACCGTCCCAAATCCGGCATGGTGAATGGAGTAATTACCGGTCCATTCCAGGGTTGGAGGACCCGGTAATTCCCCATTCACCTTTTGCCCTTCCCCATTCCCATTTCTGCCCCATAGGGCTCAATGGGAATGGGGAAGGAGGTAATTACGGCACCGTAAATTACGGTACCGTAATTATCTCCGAAGTACCTTTGCGGGTCCCGTACTTTACTCCTGCTAAAAGCAGGAGGTAAGGAAGGACCTGCAAAGGGACCTCGGAATACGGAGGTAAGGGATTACCGGCATCGGCACCCTTACCGGTGCCGGTAATTCCTTACCTCCAACCTCGGAATGACCCCCTATTGTCTTTAAGGGCAAGTCAGTTTCCCCATAACAAAGTGAGCGAAAACCCAGCAGAGTACAGCAGAAGGCTGGGCTCCAATGGTGAAAGTCAGGCTAGGATGGTCAGACAACAGCAACAAGTTGGGGGGTTCACAACTGGAGGGAAAATTACAAATAAATGGAAATCTTTCCTAACAACAAGTAATGAGCATTTATGAAGTAAATGTTTATGAACCATGTGGAAAAGCAAGTGATGAACACTTAAAGTGAAATGATGAATCTTTATCAAAAGAGTGAAAAGCAAGTGATGAGTACTTATGAATACTGTGAAAGCAAGGTGGTGGAAGAGAACATCACCAATTGAATTGTGTTTAAGAACACACTGTGGTAAAGCCAAGAGACTGCCAAGGAGAGTCAAAGGTGAATGTAAACCAAAACACAGGTGCAGTGAGAGAGAAAAATGTGTTGGCAAGAAAGTCTAAAGAATACTGAAAGCTAACAGAGTGCCAAGCAATAAAAACCAAAGGCTACATACGAATAAGAGTGCCAAAAGTTTTCAGTTGCCTGACCTGTGATGGGTGGACGGTGAGTTCTAAAAATTGCGCCTAGGCCGAGTGAACTCTAATAGGAAAGCGCAAAAAGAACTACAGATGAAGAAACCACCTCTCATAACAGGTGTGCTGCAGTGGAAGAAAGATCAATCTGTGTGAACTAGTGAAAAGGATTACAAAGTTGAAGTGGATCTGTTTTGAAAACCAAAATACTTGAACTAATTGCAGTTCTTGAATTCTTGAGGAGAGGAACGTCGAAACCTTTAGACACTTTGGAATAGGATTGCTGAAGTGAATGAGCAAGAGAGCAATCTGCATGAACCAATGAAGAGCCTGAATGATTATAAAGTTGGCCTGGGACTGGTTTTGAGAACTCAGAGACTTGAACTGATTGTAAGTTTTGTAAGGAACTCATGGTGACAACAGTAAAGACAGACACAAGTGATCACAGTTCAAGGGTGTTTATTAAACTGTATAATGGGTGAGAAAAACGCCTAATCTAAACCTAAATCTAGGATGGCAGCAAGCTACGACCATCAAATAATAATAAGACAGTCCTAGTGGCATCTTGTCAAATAAAAAGGGCCTGTACTAAAAACAACTATTGCCAATCCTTACAGCTAAATTACAAAGTAGTGTGGGATAATGTTCACAAGAAAAAAAAGAAGTGTTCACCAAATGATAAGTCAGGATGGTAGGGCTGGAGATCCCTTCCCCACGTTTTTAGCACGGAACAAGGCAGGCCCTTTGAGCACAGCACATTCCTGGGCCTCGCCAGCATGAGGTTACAGTTCCTTTCAACGGTGGCAGGACCTTCTGGGGACAAGTCTCTTTCCTTTAAATTCTCTTGTCTTAGAAATCACTGAGATCAGTGAGATCAGGCCCTTGGGGCCTCCAAATATTGTGCATATTTTGTGATCTAAATACAACATTTGTGTGTGCATTATGCGGCGCTGCATTTGGCAGCTTGTTGTGGGTTTTGGGGGAACTATTTCTGCCTACAAGGTCTCATGGAAGCATTTCTTCCTCACTGCTTCCTTTGCTGGCCTGCCACTCCAACATGGCCACCCTCCCCTTAGCACTGGAGTGCCTGGGGCTTTGTCCTACTGCGGTCCTGGATTGGCTGTTGCCCATTCTTATTTAGCCTATCATGGCCCGCCCACCAAAGGCCCGAACCTAAGGCCCATGTCTGCTCCCCGTCTGCTTCAGGTACGCCCCCCATGGTCCCCTGTGATGCTGAGTGTGCCCCCCATGGTCGCCTGTGATGCTGAGTGTGCCCCCATGGTCACCTGTGATGCTGAGTGTGCCGCCACCCCCGCCCCGTGGTCGCCTGTGATGCTGAGTGTGCCCCCCATGGTCACCTGTCATGCTGGTGTGCCCCACCATGGTTGCCTGTGATTATGAGTGTGCCGTCCGCCCATGGTCACCTGTGATGCTGAGTGTGCCCCCCCCATGGTCGCCTGTGATGCTGAGTGTGCCTCCACCCCCCGCTGTCATGAAACAGCGATATCGACCCTTCTGGTCTGCCTGGTCCCTCAGTCAATAGTTATTGATCCGTTCCACTTCAACATGGCCGACGCCATGTTTCAGTGCGCTCTAGTCATCTGTATAGACCTCATGCCCCCTTGAAAAGAGACACACCCGCGCGCATCCGCGCGTCTCAATGCTTTCCTTGCCTGCGTTCCGTCCGGCAAGTTGTGTGCTAGTTCTCGCCCCTTTTCCTTGTATCCTGGTATCCTCCTTCCATCCTTCCAGTTTCCCCCCTTTTTCCAAAGCCCATTTCTGTACCCAGTTATCTGTCTCCTTCCTGGTCCCCTCCTGGACTCCTCCTGGACCAACCGAACGTACCCGAGCCGCGGCGCCACCGCGAATGGGAGTCGCGGACCAGCGCTGCCGAACTCGAGCTGCAGAGTCACCGCGAACGGGAATCGCGGGCCAGTGCTGTCTCCGAAGCTCAGCAGACTGGATCCTGAAGACTCCAGAGCTTACCTTTATAAGGCACGCTCATCCAAGAAAAGAAAACCCGTGAACCCAAAGAAGAAATCCACAAGAAGCAAACAGGTGAGTCAAGAATCAGAGGACTCGGATTCTGACAGTTGGAGACGCCAACAGACTACAACTGATTTCGTCACGGAGGCAGCTGTCCAAGACCTAACGAGAGGCATGCAGGAACCACTGGCGTAACAGGGGCCCCCACAGCCCCCGCGGTGCAGGGGGCCCCACCATCACATGTCCTGGGAGGGGCCCCCACTTGTAGAAAAAAAAGATTTTTTTTTGTTTTTGCAAAAAAAAAGATTTTTTTCTTCTTTTTGAATTCCCTCTGCATTTATAAAGAAATTATTTCTGTAACAGAAATAATTTCTTTATGATGTCAGAGTGACTTCAAAAAGAAACGATGGGCCTCATTACGGGTTTGGCGGCAACCGTGCCATTGCTACCAGCAGGTTGCCGCCAGACCCGTAATGATTTACCGGCGCCTGACTTCCCGGTAACACTGGTGGATTACAACCCCGGCGGTCTGGGAAGTCAGGCGCCGGCAAATGATAAGTCCCCATTTCCATAAAGTCCTATCGGACTCTATGGGAATGGGGACCATAGAAGCACCGGCGCCGTTAATAACGGTGCCAGTGCTTCCGTGAAAACTATGCGGGTTGGTGGCGTTCTGCCCGGCAGGTCTGATCTGCCGGGCAGGACGGCAACCGCCCGCAGAGCTGTAATATGCCGGCCCGGAAACAACAGTGCTGGTGAGCTTACCAGAACCGTTGTTTACATTCCGGCATAGTTGTAATGAGGCCCAATTTCTTTTTTAAGTGTTAGGGCTCCCCTCAACCCCAATGATGTGTGTGTGTGTGAGTGTATGTTGAAAGGGTTCACACTTAAATGTATAGGTGGCTGCCTGTGCGAGTGTATGGTGAAAGGGTGCACACTTTAATATATGGGTGGCTGCCTGGGTGTGCCTGTATGGTGAAAGGGTGCACACTTAAATGTATAGGTGGCTGCCTGTGTGAGTGTATGGTGAAAGGGTGCACACTTAAATGTATGGGTGGGTGCCTGGGTGTGTGTGCCTGTAAGGTGAAAGGGTGCACACGTAATTTTATGGGTGGCTGCCTGGGTGTGCCAGTATGGTGAAAGAATGCACACTTAAATGTATGGATGGCTGGGTGTGCGTGTGTGTATATGGTGAATGGTGTGTGTGCTTGCGTTCAGGGGTGCAACAAAACCTACATTTCGGGGGCTAACCCTTCAAATGTTGGGAGGGGTGTCAACTTCATGGGCGGTGGGGGAGGGGCAAACTTATTTGTTTGGGTCATCTAATTTCTTTATGCATTTTTATGAGATTATTCTAGTGCAGCTTCAATGTTACAAGCAGTTAACTCTCTCCTTTAAGGTTTAAAGCACCCACTTATGGACTGCTGTGAGAATGAGTGGTCTCCTGTTCCCTCTCTACCCTTCCAATCACTCCCCTGGCATGCAAGTATTAAACCCACATCACGATTTCAATTGCCTAAAAAATGTGGCATTTGAATGCAGGTACTAACAGTGAATTGCTTTATGTGGGTTCTTGTTAACAGAGAAACCCAGGTGCCGTTTAACATCTGTGTCCTTTTCTGTCTGGCAACTGCTCTGAAGGTCAGCCAGGTCTGGTCAACATAGCCCAACATTTCAGGGGGGGGAGTGCTGAATCCCAGTCAACTCAATGGTGTTGCACCAATACTTGTGTTTAATGCCTGATTACTTATTGGTAATCTTCATTACTCCTAGCCCTATTCTTCCTCGTCCTAGTGTGTATGAGACAGTACTTGTCTATAAGGCACTCTGCCTCATACACAAGTACTGGGATGAGGTAGAGGTACATGGAAGTAATGCTTGATTTAGCTAGCTGTAATCTTCATTACTCCTAGTCCCACTCTTCCTCATCCCAGTACTTACCTATGAGGCAAGGAGCCTTAACCGTAAGCTCTGGGGCAAGGAAGAGGGACGTGGAGGTAATTCTGGACCAAGGAGCTGATTTTGGAGGTTGGGGTGGGAGGGAGAGGGGATGTGTGGGGGGGGCAGGATTATACGACAAATTATAATGGCTGTCCATGTCCAGGCTAAGCAGGCATGATATGTGGTATTAGTGGCTAGAGAGGCATTTTGGTGCAGCCAGTCTAGTCATTCCTCAGTTTGGTTTGACTTTTATTTAATGGGGCATTTATGATAAAGCAGTCCTGCTAAGTGAATTACCTGGCTAGACTGCCATTTGGGTGCTGCCAGTCAGCCGTTTCTTACTGCAGCCTTGTATATTTTTCTGGGCATCTGTGATCAAATGATATGATATAAGTCATTTATAACGCACCTGCACACAGGTGTTTCTAGGCGCGACAAGACAAGGAATGGAAGATAGAGGGAGGACAAGACAAAAGATCTTACTAGGCCTTGTGTCATTCAGATCGTGCAAGTGCGATAACGAGAAGCGCAAGGGGAAAGGGACGGGGGAAGTGCAAGGGAGAGGGGAGGGGAAAAACAGGGCAGCAATGCTCTGAGTAAGTGCTGTCAGGGCAGCACAGTTCTGGGTAGTTGTCAGAATTCCTCTTCACTGGTTGACCCCGTAGTGTAGAAGAAGAATTCTTCCCACCAATGTACCCCTCTGAATGGTAGCAACACACATACAGAGGGATCAATTAATTGAAAGATGTTTGGATATCCCTCCGAGACCACCGCAGCTGTAGAAGGAAAGAAGCACAATTAGTATCCAAGTATACTGTGTGGCTTCACTAAATACTAACACTCCTCCCACACTAACCTGCTCAATGATAGAATTGATCCTAAGAAGATTTGCCACGATCTGAGCAGGAATCGGGAAATAATAGGAATATTCTGCAAAAACAAATGACCTCCCTGGTTTACAATCCCTTTTAGTACTAAACTACCAATAACAAGCAAGGACACAGAGATTCTTACCAGAGGGATTCCAGGGTTGATTGCACACGAATATGACTGGCAAAGATTCGTGATGAAAGAGAAAAAACAGATTTCCGTCTGAGTTAGAAGGAATACGAAAAGCTAAAGTGTTCTGCAGTTTTAGCAAATGGTGAAACAACTCCCGCGATGCAGCGGACGCTGTCCCACGGAGCAGCGGAGGCTGTGTCGCTGGACGTCGGATGCCTTCCCACGTCGCTCCCACGGCGCAGCTGATGCTGTCCCACGTTGCAGCGGAGGCTGTTTCGCTGGACGGTGGATGCCTTCCCACGTAGCAGCGGAGGCTGTGTCGCTGGACGGCGGATACCTTCCCACGTCGCTCCCGCGGCGCAGCTGATGCTGTCCCACGTTGCAGCGGAGGCTGTCCCGCGGTGCAGCGGAGGCTGTTCCACAAAGTAACAGATACTGTGTTTAACAGTACAAGAAGTACCAAGAAATAAATAGAGTAACTGGAGTCAACACCTCCAAAAGAAATCCTTTAAACAATCCGGGTCAAATCCACACGGGCAAACTTAGACTGAGGATTAGGCAATAACAATATCGAAGGGCAGAAGGCAAGGGTCGAAAACCAGTAAATCACTGAAGCACCAAAACAGACTAGGAAAATCCAAAAGCAAGGTCAGGTCACAGAAGCAAAGGCTCAAGATACCAGGTAAACAATATGCAAGGTGAGGAAACAAGTAGCGCCAAAAATGCTTAATCAGAAGCACTGAGCAAGCAGGGGGGCGGGGTTAAATACCCAATATCACATGATCACCGCCGTGAACCAGCACGCACGTTGCCTCTCCTTAGCAACGCATTGCTAAGCTTCCATGGAAACCTCCAGCCGCCTCGGAAGACCGAGGTTCGAAGTATTCCTCCCCGTGAACCACTACACGAAGTTCGGCTGATTCCCGTGTTTTTCCTGGTTGCATGAAAAGTACATACACCATTCCGAGAACCTGCGTGCATAACAGTAGTGCAAGGAGAACAAGGGACTGTAGGGTTACTGTTACAGCCCTTAAGTGCATGGTAGGACCAGAGGCAGTGCAAGGGTGACTGATCAAGAAAGAGTCTCGACTCAGTGAGACTCTGAGGGTAGCCAAGCAACCAGTCAGTACAGCAGACAGGTAGGTCAGGTAGGCCAGCAGGGGAGGGAGAGAGAGAAAGCAGAGGAGAAGAGGAAAGTTTTGAGCTGCTTCCAGAACTTCAGGTGGTTTGCTAAAGCTTGAGAGGGGCAGGGAGGCTATTACAGAGGGAGGCACCTGTAGAGGAGAGAGATCTACCCCCCACTCTCTTCCTGGAGAAGCTTCTAACCCTTAGAGAGTTGTAGGTAGCATGAAAAGTACGTACACCATTCCGAGAACCTGCGCGCATAACAGTACCCTCCCCCAAAGACGGGTCCCATCTTCTCGAGGCCCAAAACTCAGACAACAAACGAGGAGCATGAATATGAGTGACAGGTTCCCATGTCCTCTCTTCCGGACCGTACCCCTTCCATTCCACATAATACATTCTGACACCTCTGGAAACCTTGGTATCCAGGATCTTGTGGACTTCATACTCCACCTCACCCTGCACAGACAGGGGAGGCGGGCGGGAAGGGAGAGAGGTACCAGGATGAAAGGCTTTGACGAGGGACACATGGAAAACAGGGTGTACTTTCCATTTGGCAGGGAGAGACAGCCGTAAAACGACAGGATTTATTACCGCAGTGATAACAAACGGACCGAAGTATCGTGGGAGAAGCGCCCGTCTACCAGGGATACGCAAGTTCTTCGTAGAGAGCCAAACTTTACCCCCCACAACATACGTAGGAGACGGAGAGCGATGGGCGTCAGCGAAACGTCTGGCAGTAGACTGAGCATTTTCCAGGTGTAGTTTAACCTGCTTCTGTATCGAAACAAGTTGCTGAATGCAAGAGGAGGCTGCAGGGTGGTGTGCGGACAAGGCCTGAGAAAGAGGCATCGACCTAGGATGCCTACCATATAAAGCAAAAAATGGCAAAGAACGCGTAGAGGTATGGAGAGAATTATTATAAGCGAACTCTGCCATAGAAAGCATGGAAAGCCAGGTGTCCTGATACTGGTGAGTAAGACATTTAAGATACTGTTCCATAGTTGAATTGAGACGTTCGGTCTGTCCGTCCGTTTGAGGATGGTACGAGCTGGAATAGCGCTCATCAATACCAAAAGAAGCGGTAAGAGATTTCCAGAAACGAGAAGTGAATTGTGAGTCCCTATCAGTAATGATAATGCAAGGGAGGCCAAAAAAACGGAAAACATGTTTAAGAAACAGATCCGCCAATGTAGGGGCGGTAGGGAGTCCTTGGCAAGGTACGAACAACGCCAATTTAGTAAAGTAATCAATGATCACCCAAATGGTATTGAAGCCAGAAACCGGGGGCAAATCCACCACAAAGTCCATGGAAATCATATACCATGGATAGTCAGGGACAGGCATAGACTGAAGCAAGCCGACAGGTTTGGAACGAGGGCTTTTACATTGAGCACATACGTAACAACAAGCAATGTGTTCAGTAACATCTTTAGCCATAGAAGGCCACCAGCACCACCGTTGTAGCAGCTCGATGGTCTTCTTAGTACCCGGGTGTGCTGCTAGCATTGAATCATGACACCACTTGATGGCCCTCTTACGTGTATCGTCATCTGGAAGAAATGGCAGACCCTTGATATGAGGCAACCCTTGTATGACTTCAATGTTAAGTCTGGCAGTTTCCACAGGATTGTCTCTCACCCATCCCCGTAATCCATCACGCAAGGTGGGTTGTAGAGTACACGCACAGATCACTTGGTGTGGTAATAGAGGACGACCATCTGTACTTGGAGGAGATGACTCGCCATGAATGCGTGAGAGTGCATCGGCCTTCGTGTTTAAAGAACCTGGCCGGTAAGTAATGGTGAAATTGAACATTGAAAAGAACTCATGCCACCTAGCATGGCGAGCAGTGGAACACTTAACGGACTGTAAGGCTACTAAATTCTTGTGGTCAGTAAAAACCTGAACAGGGAATGCTGTACCCAGTAAGTGATGACGCCAGGTCAAAAAGGAGTCCTGTACCGCTAATAACTCTCTTTCAGTTATAGTATAATTCCGCTCATAGGAAGTCAATTTCCTTGAATGAAATGCCACCGGATGCAACCCCTTGGTTTCTGGGCACTCCTGAGACAATATGGCACCAAGAGCAATGTCCGAAGCGTCAGCCTCTACGACAAATGGTAGATTCGGATTGGGGTGTTGAAGCACCGGAGCGCTGGTAAAAGCTGCTTTGAGACTCTGGAAGGCTTGATCACAAACACCGTCCCAATAAAAGACCGCTTTACTGCTCATCAAAGAGGTCAATGAGGCGACCAAAGTGGAGAAATCCTTAATAAACCGCCTTAACCTTAGACTGGCTCATTTGAATTCCTTTACTGGTTATCTCATACCCCAGAAATTCCACTTCCGAAGCATGGAAAATACATTTCTCTAACTTAGCAAACAGATTATTCTCACGCAATCTGTGTAACACGCGGGAAACGTGTGTAACATGTAAGTCATAGGATATGGAGTATATCAATATGTCGTCTAAGTAGACTATAAGAAACTGGTCCATCATGTCATGAAAAACATCATTAATGAAATATTGAAATGTAGCGGGGGCATTACAGAGCCCAAAAGGCATGACTCTGTATTCAAACAAGCCATACCTGGTTTTAAAGGCTGTTTTCCACTCGTCTCCACTACGGATTCTTACTAAATTATAGGCACCGCGTAGGTCTAATTTGGTGAATATAACGGAGGAACCCAGTTGATCCAGAAGTACTGAGATGAGAGGAATGGGATATTGATTCCGAACAGTAATAGAATTGAGAGCCCTATAATCAATACACGGACGGAGGTCCCCCTCTTTTTTAGGCACAAAAAATAAGGGAGAAGCCGCAGGTGAACGAGAGGGGCGTATGAAACCGGTTTTCAGTGACTGATCAATGTATTCCTTTAGAATGAGGTCTTCCTTGTGGGCTAAGGAATAAATCCTACCTGAGGGTAGTTTACCCCCGGGATCAGATCAATAGGACAGTCATAGGGTCTGTGTGGGGGCAAAACCAAACCACCTCCTTCATCAAACACATCTTTGAATTCAGAATATTCTGTAGGCAAGGCACTGGTGATAACTGCTCCACCAGTAGAAGCAATATCCAATAGAGGACGACAAGGACTACTCGCTGGGAGTTTGTTCTTCCAACACCGGTTCTCGCAAGATTCTGACATAAGTTCAATACTGCTTGAGTGCCAATCAATGATAGGATTATGCAACCGTAACCACGGAAGACCTAATATGAGCCTGAACTGAGGTGCAGATATAAGATCAAAGAAGATAATTTTGGAATGCCCCATCAAGGTTTCCATTTCCAAATCCTCTGTCTGCTGAATGACCATTCCTGAAACCAAGGAAGATCCATCCACAGCGTTAACAACAACGGGATTTGCTTTATCAATAATAAGAAGACCCAGATCCTTGGCATACAGGGAATCAATGTAGTTTCCTGTAGCTCCAGAATCTATGATTGCTGTGGCTTGAACTATCTTGCCTTGTGATAGCTTGAAATGTACCACCATTTCAACCGGTTGGACAGATATGGAGTCCTTGAATTCGTAATTGCTCGGCAACTGGACTCCTTTCATTGCCGAGCTTTTGCGTTTCCCTGTTTCTTGGAGGGTTTCTTGGTGCAAACTTTCAATAAGTGTTCCGAAGATCCACAATAGAAACATAGGTTGTTTTTCTTCCGATGCTCTCTTTCTTCTTGTGAAAGAGGACCTCGTGTAGCTGCCCCAATCTGCATTGGTTCTGATGTACTAGGGGAAGATAAAGGGTTGACTTGGACGTCAGGAGTCAGACCACATTTCTCCCCTTTTCTGGCAGCTTTACGAGCATCTATCTGAAGAACTAGTTCCAGTAATTCTGGAAAGGAGGCTGGAACTACAGGCACTATAGCAAGGGTATCCATTAAAGTTTCGGACAGTCCTTTATAGAACAATGAGGCCTTCTTATCATCAGGCCAACCCGTCTCAGCAGCTAATTGATTGAATTTCGCTAAATAGGCCAACAGCGTCATATCCCCTTGCTGCAGGCTTAATAATTCCAGCTCCATGACTTGGGCCTTGTATCGAGTATCAAACACCTTCCCCATGGCTTCAATCAATGCATCACAATCGAACAATAAAGGACTACCCTCCTCCAAAAGAGGATTAGCCCAGGCAGCTGCTGTACCCCCAGGATGGGACAACAAGAAGGCTGCCTTGGTTGCAAAATCAGGAAAAGAGCCTGGTCGACATAAAAAGTGCAAGCAACATTGATTTAGAAACGTCCTGAAATGTTTTGGGTCCCCATGGAATCTTTCTGGTGGAGCCAAGGGAAATTGGGACATGACATACACCGGCCCGGCCCCCGCCTGTGCAGGTTCAACGACCGGGGGAGTCGGTAATACTGGTGCTGCGTGAGGCAAGGGTTGTATGGCTGTTTGGAGCTCCAGAATTTGCTGCTGAGTGGTGGCTTGAGCATTAGCCATATCTGTTCTCAAATCCGCCACTAATTGAAGGAGGTTAGCTAGGGTCTCGTTGGGGTCCATGTTTAAAGGCTTCTGATTATGTCAGAATTCCTCTTCACTGGTTGACCCCGTAGTGTAGAAGAAGAATTCTTCCCACCAATGTACCCCTCTGAATGGTAGCAACACAGATACACAGGGATCAATTAATTGAAAGATGTTTGGATATCCCTCCGAGACCACCCTAGCTGTAGAAGGAAAGAAGCACAATTAGTATCCAAGTATGCTGTGTGGATTCACTAAATACTAACACTCCTCCCACACTAACCTGCACAATGATAGAATTGATCCTAAGAAGATTTACCACGATCTGAGCAGGAATCGGGAAATAATAGGAATATTCTGCAAAAAGAAATGACCTCTCTGGTTTACAATCCCTTTTAGTACTAAACTACCAATAACAAGCAAAGACACTGAGATTCTTACCAGAGGGATTCCAGGGTTGATTGCACACGAATATGACAGGCAAAGATTTGTGATGAAAGAGAAAAACTAGATTTCCGTCTGAGTTAGAAGGAATACGAAAAGCTAAAGTGTTCTGCAGTTTTACCAAATGGTGAAACAACTCTCGCGATGCAGCGGACGCTGTCCCACGGAGCAGCGGAGGCTGTGTCACTGGATGTCGGATGCCTTCCCACGTCGCTCGCGCGGCACAGCTGATGCTGTCCCACGTTGCAGCGGAGGCTGTTTCGCTGGATGGCGGATGCCTTCCCACGTAGCAGCGGAGGCTGTGTCGCTGGACGGCGGATACCTTCCCACGTCGCTCCCGCGGCGCAGCTGATGCTGTCCCACGTTGCAGCTGAGGCTGTCCCGCAGTGCAGCAGAGGCTGTTCCATGAAGTAATAGATACTGTGTTTAACAGTACAAGAAGTACCAAGAAATAACAAGAGTAACTGAAGTGAACACCTCCAAAAGAAATCCTTTAAACAATCCGGGTCAAATCCACACGGGCAAACTTAGACTGAGGATTAGGCAATAACAATATCCAAGGGCAGAAGGCAAGGGTCGAAAACCAGTAAATCACTGAAGCACCAAAACAGACTAGGAAAATCCAAAAGCAAGGTCAGGTCACAGAAGCAAGGGTTCAAGATACCAGGTAAACAATATGCAAGGTCAGGAAACAAGTAGCGCCAAAAATGCTTAATCAGAAGCACTGAGCAAGCAGGGGGGCGGGGTTAAATACCCAATATCACATGATCACCACCGTGAACCAGCACGAACGTTGCGTCTCCTTAGCAACGCATTGCTAAGCTTCCATGGCAACCTCCATCCGCCTCGGAAGACCGAGGTTCGAAGTATTCCTCCCTGTGAACCACTACACGAAGTTCGGCTGATTCCCGTGTTTTTCCTGGTTGCATGAAAAGTACGTACACCATTCCGAGAACCTGCGCGCATAACAGTAGTGCAAGGAGAACAAGGGACTGTAGGGTTACTGTTACAGCCCTTAAGTGCATGGTAGGACCAGAGGCAGTGCAAGGGTGACTGATCAAGAAAGAGTCTCGACTCAGTGAGACTCTGAGGGTAGCCAAGCAACCAGTCAGTACAGGAGACAGGTAGGTCAGGTAGGCCAGCAGGGGAGGGAGAGAGAGAAAGCAGAGGAGAAGAGGAAAGTTTTGAGCTGCTTCCAGAACTTCAGGTGGTCTGCTAAAGCTTGAGAGGGGCAGGCAGGCTATTACAGAGGGAGGCACCTGTAGAGGAGAGAGATCTACCCCCCACTCTCTTCCTGGAGAAGCTTCTAACCCTTAGAGAGTTGTAGGTAGATGAGCGAAGGGCTTGAGAAGGAAGATATTTTGGAAGAGAGCGTTGGATGTAGTGCGGGCCCCGGGCCCAGAAAGCCTTGTGGACAATGCAAAGGGTCTTTAACTTGATACTTGCAGCAACTGGGAGCCAGTGGAAGATTTCAGGGCTGGAGAGATAAGATCCTTGTGCTTGAGGCCAAGGATAAGTCTTGCAGTCCTTTTCTGGATTAGTTGCAGGGGCTGGATAGTAGAGGACGGCAGATTGAGAAAGAGGCTGTTGCAGTAGTCCAGCCTAGAGAGAACCAGGGCTCTGCAGACAGTGAGCTTCTGGGGGAAAGTGAGAAAGGGAAGAGTCCCTTTGAGGAGGAGCAGCTGGCAGTGGGACTTCTTGGCAAAGTCTGAGATGTGAGGAGAGAAAGAGAGTGGAGTCAAAGATGACACCAGTGTTGTTGCCTCACAGGAAGGCGAAGGAAGAGGGCCCAAGGCGGGCGGCCAGAGTGAGAGAGGGAAAGTAGGGGCAGGAGTCCAAATGAGAAGGATCTCCATCTTACTGACATTAAGGCAGAGATAGTTGGAGGCACACCAATCCTGAATCGCGGATAGACAGTCGGGAATGAGCGAGAGATGAGAGGAGTCTGAGGGGAGCCTGAAGGAAGGCGGAGTGTTATCCGCATAACACTGAAAGTTAGAGGAGAATGTTGAGATCAGGTGGGTCAAAGGGGCCACATAGAGGTTGAAAAACCAGAGTGAGAGGATGGAGCGGGGAGAAAGGGACCAAGTTGGACCTGGGAGGGGTAGTCCAAGAGGAAGGAGGTCAGCGACTCAAGGGCCTGATCCGTGATGCCCAGGTTCTCATGGAGTCGATTGATCAGGATGGCATGGTTGACCGTGTCGAAAGCACAGGAAAGATCAAGGAGGATGAGGACAGAAGGAATGCTGGAATCAAGGTTAGAGAGCAGAACTTCACAGGTGTTCAGGACAGCAGTTTCCGTGTCTCTGGCACTGAAGCCAGACTGATGGTCATGGAGACAACCAACAGATTCTGTGTGGAGAGTAAGCTGGGAGATAGCCAGCTTTTTCGACAGTTTGCCCAGGAAAGGGGTGATGGAGTTTGGGCGATAGTTTGCCGGGCAGGCAGGATCGGCAGAAAGCTTCTTGAGGAGTGGGTGCATAAGGGAGTGCTTAACGGGAGAGGGGAAAGAGTGATTACAGAAATCTGTCAAGGCTGGAGCGAGGGTGTCAATATGGGTCTTGATGGATCTGGTGGAGCAGGAGAGCACCTGTTTGGATGACACTTTCATAGATCGGACTTGTCTAGAAACCTCGTCAGGTGTTGTCAGAGAGAAAGAGGAGAAAGGAGGAAGAGAGGTAGAGATGGCCAAAGGGGGGCCGAGAGAGGAAGAGGGAGAAGAAGACGAGATGGAGGACAGGATGTCCTGAGTTTTAGCATAGAAGTGAGATGACAGAGCCATACAGAGGTCCGGGGAGGGAACAGGAGATGTAAAGACCTCAACAGGATTGACCAGTTCTTTTCAGATTTTAAAGAGTTTGGCCGTGTTGTTAGAGGCCACAGAGACACAGGCTTGAATGTGAGTTCTATTCTTGATGAGTGTTATTGCTTCGACTGCCATTTTGGTGCAACCAGTCTAGATATGTCTAAATGTGGCCTGGCAAGCTTTACTATATTGTTATTACATGTCGACACTGGTCTACCTTGTGCAGCCAGTTGGACATGTTTTCATTGTGGCATGGCATTTTTAATAGCAAAGCTTTAATGTTCCTGTGCTCTGTTGGTGACTTGCATCTATTGGATTGGTGTTACCCTACAAAACAATTGCAAACACTCTGGCTTTTAGCCAATTTTTCTCAGACAGTGTGCTGTATGTTATATTAAAACACATATGTATATCTTTCTCCTAGTGCAGTGTGCGGCATATCCGTTCAGCAGCACATTTGTGCGTTTTGCGCAAGTGTGATAATCTAGGCTGGCCCAGAGTGTGGCGCGACCCTTGATTTGTTGCTGAGTTGGGGGGCCCCCTCAGCATGGCTCGCAGGGGGGCCCCCACATCTTGTGTTACCACTGAAGTGCAGGAACTCACCACTGAAGTGCAAAACCTTAAAGCGGAGAACGCTGTCCTAAAACAGCTTGACTTGTCCAGGGACTCAGCATATCAGGGAAGCGCATCAGTAGGAGGCATTGTGGATAAATATGATGGGAATCCCAAAACCTTACGCTCCTTCCTGGACCCTTGTTTGGTTCATTTCACCTTAAAACCATATTATTTCTCAACCCCCAGAACTAAGGTGGTGTTCATGATCTCTCATTTATCTGGCAACGCGCTGGCCTGGGCTACTCCTTTGGTCTCCGATGGGGATTCAGTGCTAGATAGTTATGATGAATTTGTTTCTGCACTTAAGTCCATGTTTGACTGCCCTGAAAAAGTGTATTCTGCCCAGGAAAGACTGTTAGAGTTCCGGCAGGGAAACCAGGATATGTTGACATATGTTACCTGCTTCAAACAATTGGCCAAGGACGCTAACTGGACCCCAGAAGCCTGTTTTACCTTGTTCAGGCACGGGTTAAGTGAAGAAGTCAAGGATGAATTAGCCAGAGTAGCCCGCCCAGCTTCCTATCAGGCCCTCCTAGATCTGTCTTTACAGATAGATTTCAGAATACAGGAAAGAAGGGCTGAGAAGAAGAAGACACAGAACCTGCCACCCAAACCTCAGCCTGATTATAATAGTCCGGGGGAACAAGAAGCCTCTCCCAAAGGTCAATCTGAACCTGAACCCATGCAGCTTGGGTCCTTGAGAGGCCACATTTCACCGAGGAAAGAACACAAAGGATCAATGGCGGTCTTTGTATGTACTGTGCATCGGATAAAAACCTAGTGCGTAATTGCCCGATTGCCCCTCCTCGCCGCTCGGGAAATGCCAGCTCACGATCCTGAACGGAGCCCAGTTTGGGGAAAAGGAATCTTGCTCCGACCCTTCACCCTCACAAGACTGTCCATCACACAATACCCTGGTGCTACTCCAGGTGAACCTTTCAACACACCATAAAGAAATACATTCCATACTAGCCCTGTTGGATTGCGGTGCAATGGGCCTTTTTCTGGATGACGAATGGGCGCAGAAACATCATAATCCTCAAGAGACCAAAGAGGTTTTCCAAGCAGTGGAAGGAATTGATGGGAAACCTTTATCCTCCGGTCCCATAACTCAACAAACGTCTGAACTCATGCTCTCTATCCACAATCATCAAGAAATTCTGCGTTTTGATATAATTAAGGCCACTCACTATCCTATAGTGCTTGGCATGCCATGGTTGAGGAAACATAATCCATATATTAATTGGGAAGCTGGATCCTTGTTTCTGTGTTCTGAATTCTGTCTCACTCATTGTCCTTCAGGAGAACCCAAACAGTCCGCCGGAGTGAACCCTCCACAACCACAACACCTCACGGTCTCTACCATTACCCAGGTGCCCGAGGTGTACCGTCAGTTTTCAGATGTATTTTCCTCTGCCATAGTTCAATCACTCCCTCCTCATCGTCCTGAAGATTGTGCAAAGAGAATGCAGTTATACCATTCGAGAGGATGTTTATTCTATCAGAACCCGAGATGGCTGCCTTACGAGAGTATCTAGACACCAACCTCTCCAATGGAACTATTCGTCCATCCAAGTCTCCAGCCGGAGCATCTCTATTTTTTGTGCTGAAGAAGGATACTAAGGAACTCCGTCCATGTCTGGATTACCGAGGTTTGAATAAATGTACTTTGAAAGACAGATACCCCTTGCCACTCATTTTGGATATCTTGGAGGCCCTGCGAGGAGCCGTGATTTTCACCAAGCTAGATTTAAGAGGGGCTTATCATCTGATTCGCATAAAGGAGGGCGACAAATGGAAGACGGCCTTTCGGACCCCTTTCGGCCTCTATGAATATCTGGTGATGCCATTCTGCCTAGCCAATGCTCCTGCCGTCTTCCAGCGCTTCATGGACCGGGTCTTTTCAGACATGTTGTTTCTTTTCGTGATTGTCTACCTAGATGACATCTTGCTTTATTCTCGAGACTTGACCTTACACCAAAAACACGTCTCTATGGTCCTACAAAGATTGCGCCAACATCATTTGTTGGCCAAACCCGAGAAGCGTATTTTCCATGTGTCCACAGTCAAATACTTAGGGTTTGTATTGAGTCCTCAAGGAGTAGCCATGGATCCATCTAAGGTGGAAGCAATCCTTTCGTGGCCTGCCCCAACCACAGTGAAGCAGGTGCAGTCATTCCTAGGACTTGCAAATTTCTACCAGAAATTAATTCCTTCATTTTCAGCAATTGTTCAACCCATCATCCGTCTTCTACAGAAAGATACTCTCTTCCAATGGACTGCCTGTCAAGAAATGGCCTTTCAGAAACTCAAACATCTGTTTACTAGTGAACCCATCCTGGCTCAACCAGACACTACCGAACCCTTTCTGGTAGAAACTGATGCCTCTGAACATGCTATTGGGGCAGTCCTTAAACAAGCTACAGAAGACGGATTGGAACACCCAATAGCTTATTTGTCGCAGATATTACAGCCTTGTGAAACTCATTATTCAGTCCTGGAGAAAGAACTACTCGCCATGAGACAGGCTTTCACGGATTGGCGCCACCTCCTTTTGGGAGCTAGATATCCGGTCGTGGTAAGGACCGACCATCGGAATCTCCAGGTTTTGCAGGCCATGGAATGCCGAAACAGTCGCCAGGCACGGCGGGCCTACTTTTTTGCTCAATACCAAATCAGCATTCAACCCATTCCTGGGTCAGCCAATGTATTAGCAGGTGCGCTATCCCGAAGATCGGATTATATAAAGGAGGATGTACCACTCCTACCCAAGATGTTTCCCGACAAGGTGTTCATAGCACGGGCTAATTCACTCTTAGAAATGATCCGTAATGAGGCTGCAACATCAGACATTTGGAAGGAGTATCTTGCTGATAATCCCTGGGCTCTCTCAGTCACGGATGGATACCTCTTTAAGGACAAATACTTAGTTGTTCCTACCCCGAAGATCCAATCCAAAATCATGAGTCTCTGCCATGACACGTTCCATACCGGGCATCGTGGAATCACAGCTACTTACCAGACAATCAGAAGAAACTTCTGGTGGCCTCAGATACGCTCTGACGTACACGCCTATATTCAAGCATGTTCAATCTGCAACCAGAACAAGATCGACAACAGGAAACCAGTAGGTTTACTTAAACAACCGGAAGTACCATCTCGACCCTGGGAAAACATTGCCACGGATTTCATCGTGGATCTTCCTCCTTCCAGAGGATTTACCACCATAATGGTCACCATAGACCTTTTTTTCCACATGGCCCATTTTACCCCTTTAACCAAACTCCCTTCTGCGCCCGAGATGGCAGGGATATTTGTCGCCCATATATTCCGGTTGCATGGGCTACCCTCCAAAATCATCTCTGATCGCAGACCACAATATATTTCCAGGTTCTGGAAGCATCTTTGTAGGCAATTGGGTATCCAACGGGCATTGTCGTCTGGTTACCACCCACAAACGAATGGGATTACAGAAAGAGTAAACCAGACCCTGGAACAGTATTTATGTTGTTTTGCATCTTAGGTACTAGATGACTGGTCACTCCTCATTCCAGTGGCGGAATTTGCCTACAACAATTCAGATCATTACACGAGGATCAGTCCATTTTTGTATAACCAAGGATTTCACCCATCAGTGTTACCCACACTCCTACCACCACCCACATTGACTCCTTCAGTAGACGCCTGGATTGCTCAACTAACCTCCATTCACAAGCAAGTCAAGGAACATTTGGAAAAGGCCAGGAAGGACATAAAGAAGTTTGCGGATACTAAAAGGCATCCCAGACCTTCTTACTCTGTCAGAGATAAAGTTTGGCTCTCATCACGTTATCTTCCCAGACATCTAAGACCCAACAAGTTGGCTCCTCGCTTCTACGGACCCTTCACGGTGATAGAGATCATCAACCCAGTCGCCTTTCGACTTCAATTACCAACCACTTGGAAGAAAATCCACCCTGTTTTTCATACATCACTACTGAAACCCTTCTACCAGTCAACGAAGCCAATTCTTCAACCTCCTCCACTCCTTGTTGACTATCAAACCGAGTTCGAAGTGTCCCGGATCTGTTATTCAAAGTACAGAAGAGGTTGTCTCCAATATTTGGTGGAATGGAAGGGCTACCCGCCTAGTGAACGCACTTGGGAACCAGTCTCCAATATGAATGCACCACGCCTTTTGCAAAGTTTTCATCGGGCTCATCCAGGCAAGCCGGGTGGACTGGAGTTTAGGAGGAGGCATGCTGTCATGAATCGGCGAAATCGACCCTTCTGGTCTGCCTGGTCCCTCAGTCAATAGTCATTGATCAGTTCCTCTTCAACATGGCCGACGCCATGTTTCAATGATGTCTAGTCGTCTGTATAGACCTCATGCTCCCTTGAAAAGAGACACGCCCCCACGCCTCGGCGCGTCTCAACGCTTTGCTTGCCTGCGTTCCATCAGGCAAGTTGTGTGCTAGTGTCTCGCCGCTTTTCCTTGTATCCTGGTATCCTCCTTCCATCCTTCCAGGTTCCCCCCTTTTTCTCAAAGCCCATTTCTGTACCCAGTTATCTGTCTCCTTCCTGGTCCCCTCCTGGACTCCTCCTGGACCAACTGATCGTACCCGAGCCGCGGTGCCACCGCGAACGGGAGTCGCGGACCAGCGCCACCTCACCTGAGCTGCAGATCCTCTGCGAACGGGAGTCGCGGACCAGCGCCGCTTCACCCAAACCGCTGAGCCACCGCGAACGGGAATCGCGGACCAGTGCTGTCTCCGAAGCTCAGCAGACTGGATCCTGAAGACTCCAGAGCATACCTTTATCAGGCACGCTCATTCATGAAAAGAAAACCTGCGAACCCAAAGAAGAAATCCACAAGAAGCAAACAGGTGAGTCAAGAATCCGAGGACTCGGATTCTGACACCCATGGTCACCTGTGATGCTGAGTATGCCCATCCCCCCTCATGGTCGCCTGTGTTGCTGAGTGGGGTACGCACCATGTATTTGCCCACTGATTTGACTTTCGCATTTGTGTGCTGCTGCCGTCTTGCAACATGGGGTAGGCACCATGTATTTTCCCATTGATTTGCCTTTCGCATTTGTGTGCGGCTGCCGCCCTGCAACATGAGGTAAGCACCATGTATCTGCCCATTGATTTTCTTTCACCTCTGCGTGCTGTTGCCGCCTTGCAACATGGGGCAGGCACCATGGATCTGCCTATTGCTGGACTTTCACATCTATGTGCTGCTGCTGCCCTGCAACATGGGTAGGCACCAGGTATTTGCCTATTATTTTTGACTCTCGCATGTGTGTGCTGCTGCCACCTTGCAACATGGGGTAGGCACTATGCATGTGCCCACTGACTTGACTTTGCATCTTTGTGTTGCTGCCGACCCATAACATGGGGTCAGGCTCAATGGATGTGATCACTTGCTGCCGAGGTGCCGTCCTTGACCTGCAAGACAGGAAACTCTGACAGTTCAGCACAGCAAGTGAGTCGGAGAAGACAGATAGTAAAACCGAATTGTGCTGGGTCCAAGGTTGTAGGCGGCAATCTTGTTGAACAATGAACTTGTTTAATTGAACTGTAAAGAAACCCTAGTAAAAGGTTCTCTGCACTTTGCGCATGATGTTTCACCATTGCACGTTCCACGTTGTTCTAACTCACCTTTTACGCTTCATTGTCTGTAACCCAAAGCACTGAAACTAATCTTTTAAGTTTAAGCGCCATGATACCTCAGGGTTTTGCGTGCTATATAAATAAACAAACAAACAAAGCCGGCTGAACCAAAAACAATAAAACAGAAAACCTTTGATAATCGTTCACGTTGGGCGATAGCTCTTCGCCCCTTTGCATCCCTCTCAGCCTGGCTCTGATCCCTCTTGTTGGCCTCCCTCAATCGGGTTCACTGCGGCCTTTTACTAAAAAACGTACCATTCAAAAGTATCAATGTCTTTTTAAACAGCTATCCATTGTGGACATCCCTCAGCCAGGTTCACACCTGTCATCACAATGTTCACAGGTGCATCATTGTTTCCCCTCAAATCGTAGGCCTCCCTTTGTTTCGTTCACATTTGCCAGTTTCACAGTTCAATCAGTTTTCCCCAATGTGTCAAAGACTTTCGAGTGTACGAGGGGTTTTGCTCAACCCTCATAGGACCACTTTGACACTTCACACTGGCCTCTCCGAAGGCCTCTTGGTTTTCGTAGTTTCAACAAAACAACACGACCTAAAAAAGGCTTCACTAGGATTCCTTCGAATGAGCGCCCCACGACGCCTGACCACTCTGCTTCTCAACCTTTTACTAGGGTTTCTTTACAGTTCAATTAAACAAGTTCATTGTTCAACAAGATTGCCGCCTACAACCTTGGACCCAGCACAATTCGGTTTTACTATCTGTCTTCTCCGACTCACTTGCTGTGCTGAACTGTCAGAGTTTCCTGTCTTGCAGGTCAAGGACGGCACCCCGGCAGCAAGCGCTTATCCCTGCTTTGGCTATCAGCACCGGAGGGCTCTGTGTGCCATTGACACCTGTCACACCACACACCAGCTGGACTTCCCGGTCTTATGGTTTCTCATTTATGGGCTTTGCAGGTCTGAGATGAAAAGGGCCAGGGCAGTTCCCCCCTCATCGTCCCTCCAGGTCTTGCCGTCTTTATCCTCTGTTTGAACTGCTGGTCTGGTGTAGCTGTTTCCTCATGCGTTCGTCCTTGCACAAAGTGTGCTCTCATGCTCCGCCTTTTATCTCTGTGGGGAAAGGAAAGGGCTGTCAGCTGTGCGTAATTATTGTCAATTGCCTCACTCTGTCTGACCCTTGTGTTCTGACATGTCAGATAAATGGCTCTGGTGTTTGTCTGTTGTCCTTCACAGTGTAGGAAAGTGTTCATGTCGTAAAAGGGGGTGGAGGGGTAGAGATTCTAAGTACCCTACGGGTCTCATGATAGGGTAAAGTTTCCACTTGATCAAGGCCCTCCTTTGCCCCCTCCTCCTTCTCCTCACCTGTACTGGTTTCTTCAGAGGAACTATCCATGGATATTGCTCTTCTTTCTCTCCAAACTGTGTCCGGCCTTTTTTTGTAAGTTTAGGACGAGCTCCACTGGAGGCCACCTTGCCCACTAGCTATCTGCCTGGCAAAGGGACCCTCAGGGAGCCTGCCCCCAAAACCAGGGAAAAGCGTGGCTAAAAAACCCTGGAGTGCTGGAATGTAGGTAGCACTGTTGATAACTTGGCTAGAAGGCTTGCCGATGTAGGTAGAAGAAGGACTGCAACTCCCAGAACGCCCTTCTGGAAACAGATGGAAAGAGCTATGACTAGAGGATTGGAGCAGGGCACTATAGAGGAGTCAGGAGACGAGACTCCGGGAGGAGGGTAAGCAGGAAGGAATCTCCCGAACCGAGCAGAAGGAGGGAGGAGGCTCGGGAAACACGGGAAGGGAAAGTGCCGAGCCGGAGGTAGAAAAGGCTTGAAGCACGCGGGAGCAACACAGCAGAAGCGGGTGGAAGGGAGCAAAAACAAAGGAAGGGAAAGGATACACAGCGTGTTAACCCGAAGGGAACAACAGGGTTGCAATGCATCGGCTTACTTGTCTGACGCTTATTTAAATGCGTCCAGACGTAACATGCGTGCGTGGAAAGACTAGACCGCTAACAGCACGGAACTAGTTCAGCCCCTCTTCCATTGTCTCCACAGTTTCCATGGCGTACGCGTCATGACAACGGGCTATGAAGAGGAAAAGGGGTTAGAAGGAAGGTGGTACTGCGTCTCGCCCATCTGTGTTCCACTTCCACTCCCCGAAGACCCACCATACAGGTGATCCTCCCCCACTGGTCCACCCCCAGGAACTGGATCCAATAGGGATGGCCGTGTCTCGGCCACCTAGATGACTGATCTAGGGGGACTAGAGGGTGAGGAACCTTCAGGTTTCTCGCAGTGTACAAGCTGGAAGAGCTGAAGTCTTGGGTAGGGAAAACCGAGATTTTGTGAACTGTGTTGTCGTCTTGGGGAAGGGAACGCTGGGGCCCTTTTTGGAACTGTGTTATCTTCTTGGGAAGGGAACCCCAAGACCTTTTTTAACTGTTTTGAACTTGGGGAAGGGGAGCTGGAAAGCAGGCCAAGGGCTGGAAGAAGCTCAGAACTTTATTTGGAACACTACTTCTTTTGTTGCTGACATCCCTACACATTGTTTGGCTTTGGCTGTGAGGGAAAGTACAGGTTTTGGACACAGACATACTTTTAAATTGAACTTACTGACTCAGACTATCTTAAGTTGCTTTAGGTAGGGCAAGTTAGGCCTTACACCATCCTGACATTTAAGTAAATAAAATAATTTTATTTAGAACATTGAATCTGTTGTCTGTGTCTTGCTTCATGACGCCTTCATATTTCTTACTTGGTGGATTGCTTTCCCATTACAAGTAAATCACCCATGGGGCTACCAGAGGGATAAATGTGGGCTATATGTATGTTAGCTAATTTCCGCCTTCTACTCCCTATTCTGTTATCATTTGAATAAAGAGACTCCTGGCCTTGCATCCAATCCTGCTCTTCCTGGTGTAGAAGAGTGCAGAGAGGAATAATTTGGTGAGACAGGAAACAGAAGGTCCCTGTGAATATTACAAGAGGGACATTCCTCTTCCCCTTTTAGCAGAGGTGTTCTCACTTCATGGTTCCTGCGAGTTCAGGTCAGTGTTTTTGATCTAGAAACTGACAGACGCACTCCAACCCTACCCTATCTGGCATTTGTGCAAAGGAGTGACCCGAATCTGTCAAAAGCCTCCGGAATGTTGCCCCTGAAAATACCCAATTAGACCAAAGCGGAGCCTTTTATTTTTATTTCGTGAAGCCTCTTATATCGGAGATTGGAGTCCCTAGGTGCCACCGAAGTTTGGTCATGTATATGGCCCATTCTTACCTCAAGACCGGCCACCAGGGAGTGACAAAAACCCAGGACCAAGTCCTGGGCACATTTTATTGGCCCGGCGTATGCATGTCGGTGTTACCGCGACCGGGGCAGGGGGGCGGCATTCACTGGAATTATCACAGCATATCATGAGTTGTCGGCATGCCCCACCCCCTGCCAGAAACAGTAATAACAGCATGCGGGTATTACCGGCAAAACAGCCATTGGATGGTATTACCGGCTGATTTGTGCCAATAATATCAATACCGCGATCAAAACTGCTGGAATCACCAGCACCGGAATTACTGGTGTACTCAGGAGACCCCCGGCCGGCCCATATAGCCGAGGTTTGCTCCGAGAGTACTTTAAGACGAGATAGCTGCACCTTGAGATGGATGGGGGTGCAGATTTATTACTCCAACACCAATCAATAAGGACAACTCAATGGTTTGGCAAAGGGAGTCAGCTTAATGACAAGTACAAAAAACGGGGAGTCATGGCAATCAGCAGTGATGCGATAGTCCGTCTAGCTTCAAGTCCAACGAACTTCATAAAGGACACATCATTTATACTGAAAATTCGTCATAAGTGACGTGTAACACTCAAAAGTTAATACGCATTTCTAATGGTTCGGAAAAGGTAACTTTAATATAGGTGCTATATCTGTATATGGTAACGGAGTGAGGGGATTGGGTAAATACTGTCAGGTGGGCATCTAAGCCCTTCCTTCAAAATGACTACTATAGACGTCACTAAAAGTACGATGTACCATTGGTTCTACTAACTATAGGACCCTAGATTATTTGGTCCATTGTGATTGGGTTAGCACCAACCCCATGCATAAAGTTCCACTTTACTTAGCAGCACATAGAATGGTCAGCCAGGTGCAGGGTGCCCCCTCAGCTACCCGGCCTTCCTCCAATTAAGGTTACACTCAATCCTCACTTTAACAACAATGTGTCAATTATGTTACTGTGGTTGGCATCGAAACTGCATCTTCTGTCTGGGAAAGTTCCGATATCTCCTCCTAGGCAGATGCCAAGCGTAGGTGTGAACTCGTGCTTCTCCTCGCTCGGATGGTCACATGATGCAGACACCGTGAATTTTCCTAGGTTCTCTCAATTCGTGCATTTTATTCTTATTTGGCTTGCCACCTGCCTACGCTTCCTTATCTTGACCTTTCAGACAGGATATTCTGTTCTTAAGTTTCAATTAGATGTAGCTACTGTTTGTTCCTTCTATTGGTATGACCTTGGCTCTCTTAGCATGAGTTGCATCTGCTGAGTTTCGATTCAGCCCGATCTACTCATTTTGCTAGAATATGACTCTTGTCTTGTTTGGCCTCTAGTAACCTGAGTTGATTCTGCTTTTTGTGTAAAGTGGAATCGCACTTATAATAATGTGCTTCACTTTGAGGTAGATTATGTACAATGGCGCTTGCCGCGCTATTCTTCTACTTAGCATAGAAAGCCGCACTGTTTTCTTAGCTTTATTGTGGTTTCAAGCATATGTACAGGTGTTAGCTGGTTGAATATCTTCATGCTGCTTACAGCTTAACTCTCTTAAACTTTGATAGCTTTCGATCACTTTAAGCTCTCGATCTCTTTTCTCATGATGTTTCGTCTCCTTGTGTCATTCTTGGTTCGTCTGTGAGTCCGTCCGGGCTCTCGTGACATCACCATTCATCTTCCATTAAGACCTTTTTGGTTTCTTCCGGGACGGTACTTAGGCAATCTTCATTTCGTCTCATTTGTTGGTAGGGTTTTCTCAATGGATACCTTACTGTCCATGGTTGTCTGGGTATTGGTACTTCAATGGGTGTTGGTCTTCTGATGGGTACTGGGCAGAGCCCTACTTCGGCTCTCTGCTGGTTTATTTGCTCATCATACGTCACATATTTTGGTGTGAATATTCCTGGTACTTCAAAATGGGCAATGGGAGTGCAGGCTTTATTTGGGACCTCCTCTACACTCCCCCCTCTGGGCGATTCATCGACCACTTTCACCTCCTTCTTTGGATGCAATTCACTTGATTCTTCTATGTTTATCTTCACTCCATCGCCTGGGTTCATTCCTTCTTCATCTTCTGGATCTATACATGATGGTTTGAAGAAGTGTCTCTTTGTTTGGAGTCCATATTTGTATTACTCCTTTCAGGCTTCCTGCTGTCCCTACATGTTTGTCTTTATTCCATGTCATTAGTTGACATTGTCCATTTGGGCTACAGTAAACCTATCTTCCCACATAGTTTCTGTGCTTCCTGGGATGGAGAAAATGTGTACCTTCTGGCGCGTGCCTGCTGGCCTTCACAAAGTCTCTTACTTCTTCATCAGTCAGATCTTTGGGCTTCCATCCTGGCTTGACATCAATCATGATCTTCATCCCTATGGATTTCTTTGCAGTTTGCTGGCATTGCGAGATTATTATCTTGATAACACAAAATCCCAGTAATATCATCACTAGCAGGGCTCCTAGGAACTTGAATATGTCTGCCATCCATTGTGGGACTTAAGAGAATAGTGATCCAAACCAGCTGTCATCATCAACTTCGTCAGTTTGGTCGATCATCTGGTTCTGTAGCTTCGTCAGCATACCTATGGCTTCTGTTAAAGTTCCATTTTCCTTGTCGTGAGAAGGTATAAATGTGCAACTTTTGCACAAACTCCTCCATCCATGGCTGTGATCATGTCAAGCACATATCTGTTCTGGAGAATCATCAGTCGGATGGCTCTTAACTCTTCCTTCATTGCATTGCATACTTCTATTGTCGTGTTGATGGTCTGCAGTAACTCCCATCTGGTTTTCTGTAACTATTTAGTATTTGCTCCAACTTGGAATCTTGGCATGAAAATTGTTGTGAACACCGGTGAGGTGAGGCTGAATAGCCTCTGTTCATATGGGATTGCATGAAAAGCATCTTCTGATTTAGCAGAGAAATAATTCTCTCTCTTCATCCGAGTTATCAGTTCCACAGATCTCTTCTTCCTCAGGTGAGCTTCTGCTTTTGGGAAACTGTCAATATTCAGGTCACTTTTCGGGATAACCAATGCTGGAACGTGGACGTTCACTATCGTGCATATCCCTCCCGAGTCTCTTGGCAGTCTGATGTATGCTTTGGATCGACACGCCCAATAATGATCCATAATCAATGCAGGTCCATGTACCATTCCTGGAGCTTCAAAAACTCGTCCACAGTTCTGATTCTCTCCCATCTTCCTTGTGCCATTATTCCTGAAGCAGAACTTTGGGCTCTCCAGTGGCACTATCTGCAAGGGTCCTCCTTTGTTTTCGACCCATGTTAATAGTTTTTCAAGTTTTGGCTATAATGGCTTGCATCCGTTTCGCACTATGTTGATGGTTGGCTCGTAGTGACCGAAGACCATCCATGCTCGGCATATCACTACTCCTTTCTCCCATCCGTCTGGTGAAAGCACTGTTCCCCAAATTTGCATTTGGCCTCAATTCTTCCATCTCCAAGCTTCTTCTGGAGTTTTTCCTTGGACATTTAGCTTCTGGTTTGCTTCTCTTCTGATCTCTGCTCCTTTAACTCCAGGCTTCTCATATCTGATCACAATGTGTTTCGTCTTTCCATTGTTTCTTGTCTTTATGTCCTGGACATAGTCGTCTTCATTTGGATCCGTTGTTCAGTTGCCCATTTCAGAGAGGCATCACTACCCATGAACTGGCTTCTGGTCTTGCACATTGCTACGTGTGACTGTCACGCACGGCGGCCGCGGCCGCTGGCAGTTGTGGAGACGCTGGCGCTGGAGCGGCCATTGAAATGGCCGTTACGACGCTGCACGTTCTCCAGCCGCGGTCCAGCTTTCCGCTGTCGGACCAGCGGCGCGCTTTATTACGAGCGCCAACCCGGAAGCCCGCGCGTTGCAACCTACTCGCGTTAGGCTTCCGGGTTGGTACGCTCCAGTCCTTTCCTCTCTGTTCGACACTTCTCCCGCTACCTTCTCCTGTGGTTTTGTGCTGTCCAGCCTTGTTATATCGGCTACTCCCATTCCTCTCTGGCTTCCCTCTTCCTCTGCAGTCCCTCCGTCCTCGCTACTATCGTGGCTCCAACATTTCTTCCCTTTCTTTCTCTGTCTGATTGTTACTCACCACTCCCATCCTACCTTCATTGGGTAGGCTTTTCATTCTGTTGGTTCCTCTCATTCCAATCATTTTTGCCTTGCATCCTGTCATCGTACTCACCCAAGAGGGGTTTTTTGTGCCTTTTGGCTTTTTCCCCTTCCTTGGTCTGCCCCGTTTCGGGGGCCCCCCTAGGCCCCTGAGTCAGAGGGGCAGGGTGGCTTCCTCTCGAGGCAGACCCCATCTGCATTCCAGAGAAGAGGCTTTGAGAAGAAGGAGATTTGGACTCCAAACAGAAGAAGAGACGGCAGGTCAGCAGGAGGGCATAAGGGTCACTTTGGATAGTGGTGAGGAGTCGATTGACCCAGGGAGTGATTGTGACAGTTTGCAACGCCCAAGAAGAAGTATGGCCTCCCCCGAGCAAATACAAGAATTAGTGGCTGCGGTCCAGGCCATGAATGTTGAATTGCAGAATGTAAAGGCAGATAATGCTGTCCTGAGGCAGATGATCTCTCATCGGGAAGCTAGAGATTCCGACTTACCGCCTATGACCTTATCCACAGGCAAATATGACGGCACCCCAAAGCGCTTAAAAGAATTCTTGGAAGCCTGTTCCATTTATTTTGCCTTCAGACCTCTGATGTTCGCTAATGATCAAGCCAAAGTGGGGTATATGATATCTAACATGATCGGTAATGCCTTGGCTTGGGCCACCCCATTTGTGACCAACAACAACCCTATTATCAGAGATTATGGGGGTTTTCTGACCTTACTGCGCCAGACTTTCGAACAACCCGAGATAACACATGTGGCGGCAGAAGAACTATTGGATGTGCAACAGGGTTCCAGTGACCTGCTGACATACCTCTCCACCTTTAAACGTTTGGCCTCTGAGGCAGGTTGGCCAGAAAGGGCCCAGTATACAATTTTCCGTCGAGGATTGAAGGAGGAGATAAAAGATGAGCTGGCCAGGATAGCCCGTCCCACTACCCTGTCGGACTTATTCTCCATTGTAACACAGATCGACTACCGCCTTAGTGAACGCAAGGCTGAAAAGAAGAAGCAGAAAGCGTCGGTCACCCCTCTACCTAGTGCCTACCCAATGCCCTCACTGTCTCACTCCAGTAATAAGGAGGAACCAATGCAAGTTGGGTCCGCATGATCCTCTTTGACACCCGAAGAAAGAAGACGTCGGAGAGATGCGGGCCTCTGCATGTATTGTGGATCCAATTCCCACTTGCTTCGGAACTGTACTGAAGTCCCGCCTAGACGCTCGGGAAACGATCGACCTCGGAACTGAAAGGGACGAGTACCCGAGGTCCGACCACAAGTCCCTATGTTACGATGACTGTAGCTTCTCATTCCACCACCATGGACTCTCGCCTTATGGCTGTTCCCATCCTGTTGGAAACCCCGACAAAAGCCTTCACCACCATGGCGCTATTGGATTGTGGCGCCGCAGGGGTATTTATGGATACCGAGTGGGCACACAAACATGGTCTCCCTCTGCTGCAACTGGAAGAGGTCCAGAAGGTAGAAGGAGTTGATGGTTCTCCCCTGTCATCGGGGCCTATCACCCATTCCACTGTTTCCTTGAAGGCGTGCATTCTCCAGCATTCGGAACAGATACAATTTGACCTAATACGAGCAGCCCATTTTCCAGTTATCCTCGGAATTCCCTGGCTAAGGAGGCATAACCCGCTCATCGATTGGGCACAGAACACCCTGGCTTTTACCTCCTCATATTGTAAACAGAACTGTTTACTCCATGCCTCAGAAGATTTGGTACAAGTCCTTACCCCCCAACAAGAAGGAGTACATGAAGTTTGTAAAATTCCCTCAGAATTGGATAAGTTCAAAGGAGTTTTTAAAGACAAACCTGTCTTGGATCTCCCTCCGCATCGGCCGGAAGACTGCGCCATCGAGCTGGTGCCAGATGCCCTGGTTCCGTTTAGTCGCATGTTTTCCTTGTCTCTATTGGAGAAGAGGGCGCTTCGAAATTACTTGGACTCTCATCTGACCAATGGCCTCATTCGTCCCTCCAAATCACCGGCTGGAGCCTCTTTATTTTTCATACCAAAAAAGGATTCCTCAGAATTAAGGCCATGTATTGACTATCGGGGTCTGAACAAGGTCACAGTACGCGACCGTTTTCCAATGCCTTTGATAGCAGACATATTGGAAGCTGTACAGGGCGCGACCATCTTCTCTAAATTAGATCTCCGGAGTGCCTACCACCTTCTCCGGATAAGAGATTGGGATGAATGGAAGACTGCCTTTCGGACTCCGTTTGGCCTTTTTGAATATCGAGTGATGCCATTTGGCTTGGTTAACGCTCCGGCCATATTCCAGCGTTTCATGGATCGCCTGTTTTCTGACCTATTATTCATCTATATCATAGTTTACCTTGATGACATCTTGGTTTTTTCAAAATCCTCCTCCGAACATACATCGCATCTTCAGACAGTGTTGCATAGGCTACAATCTCAACACTTATTGATTAAACCTGAGAAGTGCCTCTTTTATATGTCTTCTGTTCCTTATTTGGGTTATATCTTATCCCATGAAGGCATAACCATGGATCCTAGGAAGGTGTCTGCCATCATGGACTGGCCTCCACCCAAGTCTTTGAAAGATGTCCAACGGTTCTTAGGACTAGCCAACTTCTATAGGAAGTTTATCGGACATTTTTCGCAAATAGTGCTGCCCATTACTTCGTTACTTAAGAAAGATGCCAAGCCATTTCAATGGTCAGAAACAGCCATTCAAGCCTTTATTGATCTAAAGGGGAGATTCTGTTCCGCACCCATTCTATCCCAACCTGATCAGAATCAGCCCTTTGTAGTAGAGGCTGATGCTTCTGCTAGCGCCTTAGGAGCAGTACTTCTTCAACTCAAAGATGGACTGGAACATCCTATCGCATATCTTTCTAAAACACTATCTACAAGTCAACAGAATTACTCTGTGATTGAAAAGGAACTTCTGGCTCTCAAGGTGGCATGTGAGGAGTGGAGACACCTACTTCAAGGCGGTTCACATCCATTCACTTTACGTACTGATCATAAGAATTTGAAAATTCTCCGGAATATGGAATGTGTCAACTCAAGGCAGGTGCGCTGGGCTCATTTCTTCAGCCATTATGACTTTTCTATCACCTACATTCCAGGCACCCAAAACAGCTTGGCAGACGCCTTGTCGAGGTGTCAGTCTTCCGAATATCACTCTTCTTCACTTAGTCATACTATGTTTCCCCGGAACCGGATAGTGGGGATAATCTCGTCATTCCTTCAAGAGGTTAAGACAGCAACCCAACCTAATTTGGCAACCACTGTGCCGGGTGGCTTACACCCTCAACTTCGTTGGTCTGAAGGTCTTTTACTGGTGGGACAGCGTTTGTACATTCCCTCTAAGTCCTTACAACTGAAGGTTCTGGAATGGGGTCACAACCATGTTACCGCTGGACATAGAGGTGTCAAAGGTACATTAGAGTTGATTTCTCGCTCTTTTTTTTGGCCTTCTCTTTCTTGCGACGTGAAGCAGCATTGTAAATCGTGTATGGTGTGCGCCCGAAGTAAGAACTCCACTCACAAGCCCTATGGGTTGCTGATGCAACCGGACTTGCCAAGCCGACCATGGACCCAAATATCCACAGACTTTATTGTAGACCTGCCCCGATCCCAGGGATTGACATGTCTTATGGTTACCATCGATACATTTACCAAGCTGGCTCATTTCTCAGCGCTGCAAGGAGTGCCATCCGCTACTGAAATGGCCGAAGTTTTCCTTAGGGACGTATTTAGGCTCCACGGTCTGCCTGATAAGATCATTTCTGACCGGGGCACTCAATATACCTCTCGATTTTGGGGCGCCCTATGTCAACGGTTAGGTATAGAGAGGGCCTTGTCATCCGGTTTCCATCCTCAGACTAATGGTCAGACAGAACGCCTTAATGCCTCTCTGGAGCAATACCTCCGATGTTACGTCAATAAGAATCAAGACAATTGGGTGAGTCTTCTGCCCACCGCCGAATTCGCGTATAACAACGCTGTTCACTCGGCAACGGGACTCAGCCCCTTTTTTTGTTCTTATGGTTTCCACCCTCGCGGTATTCTACCGGTTTTCTTCTCACCCACTAATATACCCACCATCGAATCCACCTTAGATCAAATAACCACAGCCCACACTACCGCCCAACAAAGCTTGATATCTACCAGACGCAGGTATAAGAATGTGTCTGATCGAGGTCGTTTACCAGGTCCTGACTGGAAGGAAGGAGAGCGGGTCTGGTTGTCCACTAGATATTTGCCTAGATGGGTACACCCGACCAAACTAACCCCCCGGTTTATCGGACCTTTTAAAATAATCAAGAGAATTAACCCAGTGGCTTATAGATTACAACTTCCCAAGTCCATGTCTCGGATACACCCAGTCTTTCACTCCTCCCTACTCCGTCCAGTTGATTCAAGCACCCCTGTTAGAAAAGCTACAGGTATAGTGGGTAATCCCAAGTCTATACCAGAAGAATATGAGGTGTCTGCTATCTTAGATTCCAGATATCGTAGAGGCAGATTGGAATACCTTGTGTCGTGGAAGAACTATCTCAGTTCAGAGGATTCTTGGGAACCCAGGTCATATGTACATGCTCCTCGACTGCTTAAGAGTTTTCACCGAACACATCCTGGGAAGCCCGGAGGGTTCGGATCTGGAGGGGGGCATACTGTCACGCACGGCGGCCGCTGGCAGTTGTGGAGACGCTGGCGCTGGAGCGGCCATTGAAATGGCCGTTACGACGCTGCACGTTCTCCAGCCGCGGTCCAGCTTTCCGCTGTCGGACCAGCGGCACGCTTTATTACGAGCGCCAACCCGGAAGCCCGCGCGTTGCAACCTACTCGCGTTAGGCTTCCGGGTTGGTACGCTCCAGTCCTTTCCTCTCTGTTCGACACTTCTCCCGCTACCTTCTCCTGTGGTTTTGTGCTGTCCAGCCTTGTTATATCGGCTACTCCCGTTCCTCTCTGGCTTCCCTCTTCCTCTGCAGTCCCTCCGTCCTCGCTACTATCGTGGCTCCAACATTTCTTCCCTTTCTTTCTCTGTCTGATTGTTACTCACCACTCCCATCCTACCTTCATTGGGTAGGCTTTTCATTCTGTTGGGTCCTCTCATTCCAATCATTTTGGCCTGGCATCCTGTCATCGTACTCACCCAAGAGGGGTTTTTTGTGCCTTTTGGCTTTTTCCCCTTCCTTGGTCTGCCCCGTTTCGGGGGCCCCCCTAGGCCTCGAGTCAGAGGGGCAGGGTGGCTTCCTCTCGAGGCAGACCCCATCTTCATTCCAGAGAAGAGGCTTTGAGAAGAAGGAGATTTGGACTCCAAACAGAAGAAGAGACGGCAGGTGAGCAGGAGGGCATAAGGGTCACTTTGGATAGTGGTGAGGAGTCGATTGACCCAGGGAGTGATTGTGACAGTGACATACGGTGTACTGTCTGGACATCGATTTCTACAGCTACGAAGATCTTGTACTTCCCCATGCTGTATGTTAGGAGTGCGCAAACAAAGCATTCCCCTTCTGAACTTCGTCTTCCAACTTCTTTCATGTGCTGGTACCATATGTTGTTTGCCAGATGTGCTGTGCTGTCCAGGCAGTCATTGAGTTCATTGTCATCTCCATGCATACTTCTCTTGATTCTTGATTCTTAATGTTTTCCTGTAGTTGGCTATGACTACATCCCTGAATGCATCTGTATGGCTTTTTCTTGCTGGAGGATTTTCAGGTATCCTGGTCCATGGTGCAGGCCTCCTCATCTGCGCCATTTGAGTGGACAAGAGTCTGGTAGCTCTTTCCCTGTCCTCATACATCTTTCTCCTGCTGGTTACAAATGCCCATGCCAACCAGCCTGACACTGGTCCGGTGTATGATTGTATTGTAGAACTGTTACGCAGCTGTTGGTCGTGCAGAGTATGGGCTATCCCTCTGTTCCCAAGTATCAGACTGACAACCACAAGAATACCGCCAGAGTGATGCTTAGGACCAAAGAAGGTAGTCCGTGGAGCCAGGACTCAGGAACAACCGGAAAAACCCCTGGAGCGCTGTAAAGGAAGGTATAAGGTTATGTAACTGTTCAATATGCAAAATCTCGTGAATACAACCAAGACACGATATACCTGTGTATGCTGGAGCGTTGTGTATGCTGGAGCGTTGTGTATGCTGGAACGTAGTCCCAGGGAGTCGGAGGCAAGCGGTACCAGGGGGGGACAGACGTGGCGGCAGAGACAGGCAGGTGACCACCCAGGACGGGGTCTTCGTAACAAGAAAGGTAGCGAGTAGCAGAAGTGTGTCCAAGGGGATAGACACAAGGCAGTCCGTAGGCAAAGCGTAGGTCGGCGTTGATGGATCCAAATTCCAAGGCAGAAAGGGGTGAGACACGAGGCAGTCCGTAGGCAAAGCGTAGGTCGGCGTTGATGGTTCCAAGTTCCAAGGCAGAAAGGGGTGAGACACGAGCAATCCGTTGGGCAAAATAGTTCATCAACCAATAATCCACAGTTCCAAGGTAGACAAAGCAGACAAGGGTTAGGCACTGAGCAGTCCGTTAGACAGAGCAGGGGCCTGGCGAAGCAAGGAGACTTGAAAACGAAGCGCAAGCAACACGTGATCCAGAGAGAACAGCTGTGAAGCAACGTTTTCCGTAACCGGGCTCCTTTTAACCATGGAAAGGAAACACGTGACCATTATCACGTGACACGTATACCCAAGCGTTGAGAGTTGCTAGGCAACGAGTCACGTGTTCCGGGCTGCGCTGGGTCGCGCAGTTCTTCGTGCGTATCTGTGATGGAGTCGCCAGTTCGTTTGCCACACACATGAAGGGCGATAAACCCCAGTCCTGCCAAGCATGCCACGTCGTGCCCCATAGCGTGACACCAGATAAGGTAATGAGGTACCCCTGTCGGGACGTGTGTGTTTGGGTGCTGGATGGGAAGAGGCTAGAGACGTGGGGGGGCGTGTCTTTGTAGGAAGAGTCGCAGCTCGTGCGGGGAGCGGTGTAACAGACTCCCCCCGCAACGACCCACGACCCCGTGGGCAAGCCGGGTTATCCTTATGGAAATGCGCCACCAGAAGAGGGGCCTGGACGTCATGGGAGGGAACCCAGGAACGGTCTTCGGGACCATAACCCAGCCAGTCCACCAGGTACTGTAGACGGCCTCTATGGAAGCGGGATCCGAGGATGGCACTGACCTCAAAAACGTCCTGGGAAGACACAGAAACTGGGGCGGGAGGAACAAGGATGCGAGTGGAAGCAAGGAACGGTTTGAGGAGGGAGATATGGAAAACCGGGTGGATCCGCCAAGCACGCGGTACAGTCAGGCGTAGGGCCACGGGATTAAGTATACCGGCGATCCGATAGGGGCCCACAAAGTGGGGCAACAACTTGCGACAACCAGGGATTCGCAGGTGTCTGGTCGACAACCATACCCGATCGCCCACATGATAGACCGGCGCCTCAGCCCGCCTACGGTCCGCTTTGGCCTTCATCACCGCCTGAGCCTCGCGGAGGTGGACCAGAGTATGTGCATGGACCCCCGCTAAATCACGCACGCAGGCGTTAGCAGCGGGAGTGGCCGAGGAGAAGTCAGGGAGCGGTAGGGCGCGAGGATGCTGCCCGTACAGAGAGTAGAAAGGGGAGAACCCAGTGGCCGAATGACGGGAATTATTGTATGCGAACTCAGCCAGATAGAGCAGCTTGAACCAAGAGTCCTGGTACTGGAGGGACAGACAGCGCAGGTACTGTTCTAGGGCTTGGTTAACCCTCTCTGTCTGCCCATCGCTTTCAGGGTGGTACGCCGAAGAGAAGTGTGCATCGATCTTCAGAAGCCTGGTAAGAGCGCGCCAGAAGCAGGACGTGAACTGGGATCCCCGGTCTGATATGATGACATGTGGTAAACCGAAAAGACAGAAAACCGTTTTGAAAAACAGGCGAGCTAGTGTTGGGGCCGATGGAATGCCTGTGCAGGGAACAAAACGGGCCATTTTGGTGTATGAGTCAACGACAACCCATATGGTATCGTAACCCTGTCTGCGAGGTAGATCAGTAATGAGGTCCATCGAAATGGTGTGCCACGGCCTGGGAGGTATGGGTAATGGCAGGAGCAACCCCAATGGTAGTCCTCTACGTGTTTTACATTGTGCGCATATGGAACACGTGTTTACATAACTTTCTATGTCCTTCCTCATGGATGGCCACCAGCACCAGCGTTGTAACAATTCAAGGGTGCGTTGTTGCCCGGGATGGCCGTTAATGGCCGCATCATGCGACCATGCCAGCGCCTGGTTGCGTGCATCGCATGTAGGAAGGAATAGCTTGCCCTGAATGAAAGGGAGCCCATCCTGGAGAGTGATGTCCCATTCCGTGAGCATATGGGGATGTTGAGAAACCCATTCTCTAATGGCAGTGAGCATGAGTGGCGAGGGCGTACATAAGCAGACAACATGGCCTTTCCCTAATAAAGTGTCTGGGAACGAAACTAAGGACTCACCACCGGGAGATCGGGACAAAGCGTCAGCCTTGCCATTGGTGAGGCCTGGTCTGTGTTTCACAACAAAATCGAAGGCAGCAAAAAACAAGTGCCAGCGTACCTGCCGACTATTTACGCACTTCAGGGAGGCCAGGTCTTGCAGGTTTTTGTGGTCTGTATAAACCACCGTTTGGTGTTTTGCCCCCATGAGGTGGTGTCTCCATGTCTGGAGGGCGTCCTTGATGGCCAGCAGCTCTTTCTCGGTTACCGTGTAGTGAGTTTCGGCTGTTGAGAACCTCCGAGAATGGTAGGCCACCGGATGTAACCGGCCCGTGGCTGGACATGGCTGGGACAACACCGCACCTAGTGCAAACGAAGAGGCATCCGCTTCCAGAACGTAGGGGAGGTCGGGATCGGGGTGTTGTAGGACCGGGGCAGAAGTAAACCTGGATTTGAGTGCCTCGAACGCCCTTTGCTGCGTGGGGGTCCAAGAGTATGGGGCAAGAGGACTGGTCAGAGCGGTCAGCGGAGAAACGATGGAAGAGAAGCCGGCGATGAACCGCCGGTAGAAATTAGCGAAACCAAGAAAGGATTGAAGTTGTTTAACATTAGTCGGAGTCGGCCATTCCATGACAGCACGAACCTTGGACTGGTTCATGGACAAGCCTCCGGGGGAGATGTGGAAGCCTAGGAACTCCACTTCCTTTGAATGAAAAATGCATTTCTCCGGTTTGGCGAACAGAGCGTTCGCTTTAAGACGAGAGAGGACCTCTCTGACATGAACGATGTGTTCCTCTAAGGAGGGAGAAAAAACCAATATATCGTCCAGGTATACCACTACGTAGGTATCCAAGACGTCGGAGAACACGTCATTGATAAACCGCTGGAAAGTTGCGGGAGCGTTGCAAAGCCCAAAGGGCATTACGGTGTACTCAAATAACCCTTGCCGAGAGCAGAAGGCCGTCTTCCACTCATCCCCACGTCGCATACGGATCAGGTTGTAGGCCCCTCTTAGGTCCAATTTGGTAAAAATGGTAGCCCTGGTTAACCTGTCCAGCAGTGTGGAGATGAGGGGGAGAGGGTACCTGTTTTTTATGGTAACGGCATTCAGCTTCCTGTAGTCCACACATGGACGCAAATCGCCTTCCTTTTTCGGCACAAAAAATATCGGGCTGGCAGCAGGGGAACTTGATGGACGAATGTGACCCAATTGCAATGCCTGCTGGATGTATTCATTGAGGGCCTGCTCCTCTGATTGGGACAATGAGTAGATCCTCCCCCTGGGTATAGGCGCATCCGTAACCAAATCAATCGGGCAGTCGTATGGTCTATGTGGAGGGAGACCCTCCGCCGTGGCTTTATCAAATACCATGTGGTATTCGTGGTATTCGATGGGGATGTCAGCCAGGACGGCCCCCACAGTATGTGAAGGCCCAGTCTCGGAGGTTGCGTCAGTAATGCGAGTAGCGGTCATGACGCCCAGGATATTGGCAGGAGAGGAGGGCGTATCGCCCTCCACAAGACAAAACTGCTGACACACCTCTGACTCGAACGAGACCTGTCCTGTCCCCCAGTTAATCAACGGGTTGTGTTGTCGCAACCAGGGGATTCCCAAAATGACACCGAATTGTGGCGTGGTAATAAGATCAAACGACAAGGTTTCCCTGTGGGTGCTCTGGATCAATACTTCCAAGGGTGCGGTCTGAAACTGAATGGGGCCGGACGACAAGGACTTGCCGTCAACAGCATGTATGGGTTCTGGGTGTTCTTTTCTGACCAGGGGTAGGTTGAGACGATGGGCCAAGGCGATATCGATAAAACAACCAGTGGCCCCAGAGTCAATCACTATATGGACCATATGTGTGACATCCCTAGTGGGCTTCATGAGGGCCTGGACTATCACTGGTCTGACAGGGCCGAAGGCGGGTTCAGAGGTGCTTGAAGACAGGCTCGCCGGTGCCCCCTGTATCATGGGCGAGCCTTCTGAAAACCCGGGTTTTTGTTCTTAGGGCATCGGGGGCATTCCCTTACATAGTGCCCGTTTAACCCGCAATAAAAGCAGGCGTTATCCGCCCTCCGGCGTTCGCGTTCTGACGGTGTTATCGGGCTTCGGATGCCTCCTATTTGCATGGGTTCGGAAGGGGTGGTAGAAGAGACCTGACCGGACTGGCTAGCGAATGTTGTTTCTGTCCTTCTCTCGGACCTCCTTGCATCTATCTGTAAAGCGAGATCCACCAGGTCTGGAAATACCGAGGGAAGGGCAGGAACCACTGAAAGCGCATCTTTCATGGTGTTACATAAGCCACGGTAGAACACAATCGCCTTTTTCTCCTCCGGCCAGGAAGTCTCGGCGGCGAGCTGGTTATACCGAGCTATGTATTCTATTAACGATAGCTTACTCTGTGTTAGGTCTAGGAGTTCAAGGTCCCGTGATTGGGCTTTATGATGTGTATTAAAGACCTTGGCCATTTCCGTTGTGAGGAGGTCGAAATCATACAGAGCGGGATGGTCGTTTTCCAGCATTGGATTTGCCCAGGTGGCCGCCACCCCAGATAGATGTGAAAGAAGGAATGCGGCCTTTGTGACTGAATCAGGGAAAGCCAAGGGTCTGCACAAAAAGTGGAGTTTACATTGATTAATGAAGGTTCGGTATTTCCGGGGGTCTCCCTGGTAGCGTTCTGGGGCAGCAAGAGGAACGGGTGTCGGAAACAACAAAGGAGTGGGTGCAGAGGCCGGGATAGGTGCTGGCTGTTCCGAGGGGCCGGAGTCCCCGAATTCGGTGTCTGGGGGTAATGGGTAACGCGTGCTCTGTAAGGCATCAAGACGGTCATGTATGGCTGTTGTAGCGGCTGCCATGTCGGTCCTGAGGGCCGCTACTGCTTGCATCAAAGCGGTCACTGGGTCTCCGGTGGAGGGATTCATACTCTGGATGACCAAAAGGCTTCACAGTCTGTTACGCAGCTGTTGGTCGTGCAGAGTATGGGCTATCCCTCTGTTCCCAAGTATCAGACTGACAACCACAAGAATACCGCCAGAGTGATGCTTAGGACCAAAGAAGGTAGTCCGTGGAGCCAGGACTCAGGAACAACCGGAAAAACCCCTGGAGCGCTGTAAAGGAAGGTATAAGGTTATGTAACTGTTCAATATGCAAAATCTCGTGAATACAACCAAGACACGATATAACTGTGTATGCTGGAGCGTTGTGTATGCTGGAGCGTTGTGTATGCTGGAACGTAGTCCCAGGGAGTCGGAGGCAAGCGTTACCAGGGGGGGGACAGACGTGGCGGCAGAGACAGGCAGGTGACCACCCAGGACGGGGTCTTCGTAACAAGAAAGGTAGCGAGTAGCAGAAGTGTGTCCAAGGGGATAGACACAAGGCAGTCCGTAGGCAAAGCGTAGGTCGGCGCTGATGGATCCAAATTCCAAGGCAGAAAGGGGTGAGACACGAGGCAGTCCGTAGGCAAAGCGTAGGTCGGCGTTGATGGTTCCAAGTTCCAAGGCAGAAAGGGGTGAGACACGAGCAATCCGTTGGGCAAAATAGTTCATCAACCAATAATCCACAGTTCCAAGGTAGACAAAGCAGACAAGGGTTAGGCACTGAGCAGTCCGTTAGACAGAGCAGGGGCCTGGCGAAGCAAGGAGACTTGAAAACGAAGCGCAAGCAACACGTGATCCAGAGAGAACAGCTGTGAAGCAACGTTTTCCGTAACCGGGCTCCTTTTAACCATGGAAAGGAAACACGTGACCATTATCACGTGACACGTATACCCAAGCGTTGAGAGTTGCTAGGCAACGAGTCACGTGTTCCGGGCTGCGCTGGGTCGCGCAGTTCTTCGTGCGTATCTGTGATGGAGTCGCCAGTTCGTTTGCCACACACATGAAGGGCGATAAACCCCAGTCCTGCCAAGCATGCCACGTCGTGCCCCATAGCGTGACACCAGATAAGGTAATGAGGTACCCCTGTCGGGACGTGTGTGTTTGGGTGCTGGATGGGAAGAGGCTAGAGACGTGGGGGGGCGTGTCTTTGTAGGAAGAGTCGCAGCTCATGCGGGGAGCGGTGTAACAAGAACTGGTACTTGTTCCTTGCGTTGGAATATATATGCTTTGTAATACAGTCTCTGCAATTTTGCTCTTCTGTTCCTCTTGCAGTTCCCTTGCTCTGGCTATGTGCAGAACGAATGAGTCTACTACCAGTTGTGTCTGTGCAGAGAGTTTCTCAGTGTTGGCTCTTGTTTTCTTAAGAGTTTCTGATACAACTGCTTCTGTGGGTTTTTGCTTTAATTCTTGTTTTCTCACAACATCTGCTGTGGAGTTTCTTATAGCAGGCAGTCTCTTCTTCTCTCCTGCTTTGGTTTGTGGTTCTGCAGTCCTTGACACTAGGCCTGTTTCGTGTGCATTCAGCGTTTGCGTGTGTGTAGTTGTCAGTGATGTTACTTCATTCATCCCTTGCTGACCCTGTCTCCAGCTTTTCTTTTAGTTTGTTACCACAAGTGTGTGTGTATCGTTGCTAATCACATCCATTTCAAGTTCATTCACTCCACCGTCAGATCTTCTAGGGACTGGAATGACTATATAAGGTCTGGGTGCTTTTGTGGCTTTTATGCGTGCATCGTTAGGTGGGTGCACCGAAATTGGGACGCTTTGTGCACCAATAAAGAATGACAGTAAAACAATAATGAATATGATGCATAAGTACATTATGCGCCTCTAGGTCAGGCGGCAGCATTTTCTTCCAGAGAAACTTGGTCTTCTCTCCTCCTGGGGTAGGACCAGATTGCTGCTCTGAACCCCCATCTCAATCATTTATCAAATGTCAATTTTATTGCATTTCCTTAACCAATATCGACTTTCGAGTTCTGTGTTTTAAAAGTGTTAGATGCTCCACAAGTGTCCCCCCTCTCGCGAGTGACAAATTGTCTCTTTTGTCAGGATACAGTTCCTTTACTAGACTATGGGAGAAATCAGAAATAAAATAACATTTTAGTGAGTCCCTTTACTGTGCATGTTCAAAATAGGTAAGCTCCCAATCCACTCCTCGGATTTGCTTCAGTCCTGAGGACATAGTGTACGTTGATCAGTATAAAGGATTAGGGATAAAATAACAACAAATATGACATGTGGAGTTCTTGGCACCGCATCCTTGATCTGTCCCTCAGCGGAAGGCTCTTAGACTCTCCTCAGATAGCTCCTCTGATGGTTATAAAGCTCTACTTGGAGTACAATTCCGTGTAAGATCATTCCCATCTGTGCAATATTAGCTGGGTCTCTGATGAAAGTGAGGACATCAACATCGATTGGTCTCCCCACTAGCTCTGGAAAGTCGGTGACTAGACGAAAAAGGACGTTGTGTGCCAACCTGCTGTCTTCTGGTGACAGGGACATCTATCCTATCTTTGCTGAGGTTCAGGATTATGCGTTCTTTTCCTTAATGTAAACAATGTCTCCACTGTCCGGTTGCATGGAGTGCAACTAGAATTATGCTTTTATTTAAAAGATGGCTTAAATATTCTGTATTTGCTGGGTTGCTGAGGAATGTGAGTGTATCTGTTGTTCTCCCAATAAGAGTTGGACAGTCTTTGATTATGCGAAAGAACAGTGTATTGATGAGCTCATCTATTTCCGCCTGTGTTGGGAACATTTGATTCTTTCTCACTTTACTCAGGGAGTAGGATAAATTGTTCGGCAATGACAGTGAGGAGTTGTCTTGTTGTCTTTTCATTTTCAGGATCTTGTAGAAAGTTAGTGACACTGGTGAGCCTCCCTACCAATGACGGGTATGATCTTAGCACTAGATCAAAATAGGTGATCACATACTTGGTGATGTCGCTACTGCGGGACACCATAAGTGATTTCGAATAGGGTCTCGGTGTGGAACGAGTCAGGATACTGCATTTGCTTCCAATGTAAGTGTCCTCTGTCAAATTTGGCATATTCTTTTCTCAAAGCATAAGTATGCCTCAGTTCAAAGTTCAAAGTCATCAGTCTGTGTTGTGGCTTGTGCGTGCAATTTTCTTCTTCACCCTGCAACAAGGATGCACAGAGTGTCTGTTTTTTTATGTCCTTATCCTCTTTTTTGCTTAGAGGAAGTGTCCAATTTAAGCTACAATTTGCAAAAAGTTCTTTGTCTTTGTCTGGCTGGTCTCACGTCCTTCTTCCGCGTCATGGATCTCGTCTGCACCTGCTGTGGTTCTTCCCCGTCGCTCGTCAATTCCTCTCGTTGGGGTGCAGGCAATAGGCCTTGTCCATTGTAGGGTTTTAAATCGCTGAGTAAAATCCAAGCTCTCCTGCCTTGTAGTTTCACTGCGGACGGAGAGCAGTCCTCCACTGTAAAAGGACTGTTGAACCTTGGCTCGTCCCACTTTTTCCTCGTATGATTCTTCACAAGGACGGCATCTCCAGGGAAGATGGGTGGAACACGTAGACCTTGAACTTGGTCTGTTGTAGTGTCTCCTTCTGTGTTCTTTGCTGCTCTGCACCCTTTTTGTCGCCGCTGCAGCTGGTCTGAAATTAAAGTAAGGCAAGATGTCATGCAGATCAGATAGTTTTGCATTTCAGACCCTAAAACCTCTCCTGTTGACTGGGCATCACATCTAGCTCTATCTCGGGGTGTCAGAGGAGTTATCATTCTTCTTCCTGTGGCTATCTCATGTGGTGTACAATGATGGTCGGACCCGGGTTGGTTCCGAAGTGCATACAGTGCCAGTGGAAGGCAGTGCAACCATCCCTTCTTTAGAGTAAGCTTCAACTTGGCTATACTTTCCTTTAACAAGCCATTGAGCTTCTCACAGATCCCATTACCTTGTGGATGATACGCCGACGAGAACTTGTGCTTTATACCAAGCAGCAAGCTAATCTGCTCGAACACTGCATTGACAAAATGAGGGCCATTATCTGACCTCATGACCTTGCACACCCCCCACCTGGGAAACACTTCTCTCGCAAAAAATGTGGCCACACAGGTAGAGTCTGGGTGTGTACATGGACCTGCCTCAACCCATTCAGAGAATGGGCACACCACAACAATTAAGTATCTGTACTCTTTACATACTTGAATCATGTCGACGTAATTGATATGCAAGTGTTGAAAAGGCCCATTTGGCCTTGGGATGACTCCTCTTATTACCTTTAATGTGTGCCCTGCCGTGAATTGCTGACAAATTATACAGTTTACCATAAAGAATGCAACGTGCTTCTGCAAGCGTTGCTGCTAGGTTCTCTTTTGTCATGTACCCCGGATAATGCAACTGCTCCAGCTCTATTTTTAATAGGGCTACAGGCATTACTGGTTTACCAGTGCTGTATTGTCGCCACAAGCTGTCAGAGGGGTTTAAAGAACACCCTCGACGTTTCCACAGGTTCTTTTCTTCCTGTGGTGCCTCTCCTTGAAGTTCCATTAGCTGTGTTTGCCCCAAATTACTGTAACTTTCAGGTGCAGTTCATGTAACCATCATTCGCTCGTTGGCATGGATAATTTCCCCTTCCATGATTGTTTTGCTTTTGGATGCTAAACGCTTGGCTTCCGTGTCTGCTGCTTGATTCCCGCGTGAGTTAAAATCTGTCCCCTTCGTGTGGGCGGTGAATTTCACGACCGCCATGCCCACTGGGAGCTGTAGTGCCTTGATCAGCCTGTCCAATAAGGCTGCATGCTGCACTGTCGTGCCGTCTGCTCGGAGGTAGCCCCTCCTTTTCCAGCACGCTAAACCTGCGTGCACTGTTGACATCACATAGGCGGAGTCACTGTACACTGTTACTTCCTGGTCTGCGTGATTCTCAATAACGAGTATTAACGCCAATAATTCTGCAGCCTGTGCTGAATAATGAGATGGTATTTGTGCACTAAGAAGCACTTGAAGCTCTCCATTCGTTGTGTGATTCATCACAGCAACGCCTGTGTATCTTTGCCCCTCGTTTTGGTCGATCCTCGAAGACTTGTCAATAAAGACAATCGCTCCATCTGCCAAGGCATTTTCTTTCACCCTGGGGATTTCATCATAGAATTCTTCATAATTTGCACAGTCATGTATGGGCTCTCCTTCAGTGACTGACTCTGCTATGAACATAGCTGGGTTCGCTATCTTGCATCAGACTATTTTAAATCGATGGATTTGATATGATCACTTCATAAGCAGAAGCTCTCTGAGATGTCAATGTGCCTTTGGTTTCTCTAGAATGGCAAATAGCGAGTGCTCGACGTACAACGTCATTGAGCATCCCATTACAATGGTTGTAGCCTTCTCTATAGTGAATGCTGCAGCAGCTAAACTTTGTTCGCGCTGGAAATGACCCCTCATAACTGGGTCCAAGTTCCCACTATAGTAAGCCAGGGGCTTGTACCCCAACGTGGTTCTCTGTGTGAGTACTGCCATCATATCGCTGCCATTTGTGTGTGAAAACAGGTAAAATTCCTCCGCATAATTGGGGATCCCTAAATCTGGTGCTGTGCAAATGGCTCTTTTGAGTTCAGCAAATCCTTTCTCCATGGTCTCAGACCATTCGATCTTTTCTTTCGTCACTTGGGCCTTCTTTAGAGCCTGAAGTAAAGGCTTGGTGTAAGAGCTGTAGTCGAAGACCCATGCCCTGACATAGTTGCATAGGCCTAAAAAGCTATGCATCTGCTTTATCGTGTGTGGTTTAGCCGTGTTGAATATGGCTTCAGCCCTTTCTGGGGTCACTTTCTTTCCCTCATGTGTGATCAGCTGGCCTTTGTACAGCACTTCTTGTTGACAATATTGTAACTTTTCTTTGTCAACCTTATATCCTTTCTCAGCCAGTATAGTCAATAGCTGTACAGAATCGTGCCTGCATTGTTCTTCTGTTGTGCTACAAATTAAGATGTCATCCACGTATTGCAGGACGACACTTTCTAGTGTGATATTGCTCAAATCCATCTGCAGGACTCTGTTCAAAATAGAAAGAGACTCACAGTACCTCTGTGGCAGCCTCGTGCTTTTCAGGTGCATTTATCTGAATGTGAAAGACGACAGATCTTGTGAGTCACGGTGCAACTGGATTGAGAAAAATGCATTTTTCAAGTCAATCACCGTAAAATATTTTGCCTCAACGGGTATGTTGCATAGAATTGTAGACGGGTTCGGGACTAGAGGGAACTCGGCCTCAACAATATCGTTTATTGGCTTCAGATCTTGAATTAGCCTCCATGACCCCCCTTTACTTTTTTTCACAGGGTAAACTGACGTATTACATGACGACTCTGACGTCACTAAGATGCATTGCTCTATCATAGCAGAAATTGTCTTAAAAATCCCCTCATCTGCCTCTCTGGACATGGGATATTGTAGGGCTCTTGGTAGAATTGCTCCTGGTTTCAGTTTAATCTTCACTTCCCCAACCCCCTTCAAGAGGCCTACGTCATAGGGGCCTGTAGTCCATACTGAAACAGGCACCTTGGCTATGTCGTCATAAAAATATTTAGGACGATTTAGTGCCAACATCATTCTCTGAGGTACTTCTCTTTTAATCATCTTTACCCAAAAGGTGAGACTCACTTCCACCATTGTCTCTCCTATATGTGTTTGCTCTTCAAACAGATCATCATCGGTGACGTCAGTCAATCGATATCTTTCTTCAATGGCGATTACTGCACACCATTGTCGGCCCTCGTCGTCATAACCATCAATCAAGGCCACTCTCCCTTTCACTGCAGCCGTGTGTATTATCAAGGGAAATACTTGTCCCTTCTCCTCATGCATCGGTATTCTGGGTCTGAATAAAAACTCATCAGGGGTTCTCATTATTTTGTCTGCAAGGCCTGGCAATCCTGCCATAAGCACACACATACCATATGCGAAAAAGTCTGGCTCTAATGGTATGGCCCTCATGGCTATGTTTCCTTAGTATGCTCTAATCATTTCGCATACATTTGAGTAGTGCATTCCTGGAGTGGAACATACTATGCCCTTCTCCGTGAACGTGATTGTCATGTTTAACTTTGTCATTAAATCTTGAGCCAAAATATTTACTGGGGTCTGCCGAGAATATAATAAAGGTACATTTATTTCACATTCTCCTATGGAGAGTGGAAGTGCATTTGTGAAGGGAACATGACTGGTAGCTCCTGTAAAACTCTGAGTATCTATGGCCTCGCCGGACAAGGAAAACTTGCCTTCACGTATGCACAAGCATGTTGGACCCGTGTCGACTGAGAAGGAATATTCTTTATCCTCTATAACGATATCCGCCCTAGGTTCCCTGTGAGGGTCTGTTGTCACTGATAGGATAGAACACATCAGGGTTCCCAGTGAGCTGTCCTAGTTTATATACAAATGTGGCCCACTGGGTGCTGGTGAATTTCCCCCATTCCCATTGTTACTTCCCATTCCAGGGTTCATGGTCTGTGATAATTGCAGCGGTGCCTGTTGGGATTGTCCTTGTGGAAAATTCCCCATGCTTTGCGGTTGCACCACCTGTTGCACTCCTGGCACTTGTTGTTGCACTGCATGATTCTGTGCACCACCCTGCTGTAAAACTGCAGGTGGATTTGCCATGCCTGCTCCTCTTGGCCATTATGCATCATGCCTCGATTTCTGCATGTGCGCACCAAATGCCCTGCCATTCCACACAGCCAACAAACTGGCAGTGGTCGGCTCATTTGCCCATTTGACATATCTTGGTTACCATTTTGCATATTTTGAAAGCCTCCTTGATTATTTTTGAAACCTCCCTGATTGCTCTGCCATCCTCTTCCCCTAAATCCTCTCCCCCAAGATAAAACCCTTTGTTGCCCTGATTATTCTGCTGTGGACAAGCCACCTGCTGCCTGCTTGATTCAGCTGTGCTAGTTATCATGGCTCCCTCAAGAGCATATTTTGGCAATTTCTTTTGCACCCATTTCGCTTCCTCACGCTTTCGAGTTGCTTCCTTTTTGCAATTCTTTTCCTGCAGCAGTCTACAATAATGTGCGATGGTCAACTGTATTTCAGCCCAAGGCTTGGCTTCAATTGCCACCAATTTCTTGAGTTGTTTTTGTATCGGCTGTGGCAGCCCTTGGCACAATATATGGTAAAACACAGGTATAGATTTCGTCCAAGATTCATGAGTCTCGAGCACCCATGCGTCTTGAAACTTCTGTATGTAAATTAACATATCTTCCGAATCCTTCATCTTTCGCGTCATTATAGCTCCCATATCAGAAGTATCTGGGTATAGTACTCGTAGCACTTTCCATATTACGGATGTACAATTGTTGGATGGAGCTCCGTCGTGCGCGGTATTAATTGTGGTTACGCCAGGGTAGCCTGCTCGTGCCCACACATCGTCTGCTCTCTCACCAAGTATGGTGATTAGGAGACCTTTGATGTCCCCTATGGCTAACGTGTTTCCTCCTGTCATTTTTTCTAACTCATGTATCCACTTTCAGGCTCCTGATGTCAGCATTGGAAGCTTGTTTTTCAAATTTTCTCGATCCATGTGTGGCCATGGTATATATTGCGGTCTCACTCCCCCCTTCTCGAGCAACGGAAATTGGAATGTGTAGCCCTCTCTCTCTTCTCTCATTGTTCTTCTGTCTATTGCAGGGGTAATATTCCCGCATCGCCATCTACCTGGCAATGCCCTTAGTCTGTCCCCATAGGGCGGCGAAGACACCCCCCTCTGACCCCGAGATACTTCTTCATATCGGTCAGGCTGCTTGGCGGACTTTGATGCTCTCAGTGTAGATTCGCTATTGTCTGACCACCTTATTCCTTTTCCCCTTGGGAGTCGTCTTTCGCTCCGTCCCTCTTCCTCATTTTCCATCGCTTCTCCCTTTCGAAGTCGGACATTGTATGTTCCCAACTAGTGCGACTTCTCGTATCCTCCTTGTTCCTACTTATTTCTAATCTATCCAGGGATAGCTCTCTATTCCCACTACTTCGGGTGACATCCTCAGTGTCATACAGCTGAGTGCTCTCCAGGCGCTCATCTCCCCCCTCCCCTTGGGGTATTTGTTCTAGCCCCATTTCATCATATATTCTATCGATCATTTCTCCGATGCTTCTGGTGTCGAAGTCATTGTCAATATTTGCTCTAGATGTGCCTGGTACTGAATCATACTCAGGAAAGAATTCTTCGATGTCTTCCCAGTCTACAACTGGAGCAGGTTTTTTAACCTCTCTCCCCAGATATTCAAGATCGCGTGCTCTCTGTCTTCGCTTACTTTCTCTGTCGTCACCAAATGCTTTGCGTTTCCTCGCCTCTTCTCTGACCCTATCTTCTTCCTTTCTCTTTTAATTTCTACGTTCATCTGCCCTTTGAATTTCCTCATCTCTTCGTCTTTTTATTTTTTTCTCACGTATCCTTTGCTCTTCCTCTAACCTTTGCTGTTTCTGTCTGTCTTGGTCATTGGCTGCTCTTGGGTTGCGATCGAGCTGTCGCTCTTGCTCTTCGCGAAATAGCTGTTCTCACCTTTGTCTGTCTTTCTTTCTTATCCTTACGTCTCTTAACTCCTTCTCTTTACCCTTTCTCTGTGTCTCATCTAATCTCTCTTTTTGTTTCGCATCATCAATGCCTTTGCCATCGAGCTTCAATAAAATGTGTCCTCCTATCCATTTGTCTTTTGCGAATGCTATCTCATCAGTTCTGCCTTCACTTCCCTTCCGTCTCTTCACTTCTCGTTCTTTGTCGAGAGATGCACTTGTCTGTGCCTGATCTCTTCTTTCGTCATCACATCTCTCCTTGTCCCTTGGGACTGCAGAGGCAATATTCTTATCCTTATCTTTAATTTGATTTTCGTCACTACTATGTGTAGGTGACTCATATGCGGGTTTGCTGTACCCTGTGGCTGATTTGAGTTCTCTCAGTGGGTATAATCCCTCGTCCTTACTTTCTTCAATTTTCATTTTGGGTGGGGCAGGTGGCGCAGTAGGCGTCTCACCCCCCTCTGTGCATACATTAAGTATCCAATCTGTTGGCGGCTCTTCCTCCTTTCCCTGTTCATACATTTTCCACAACTCGAGAACAGCAAGGCGTTTTTCTAACTTCTTGCCTGTATATGTGGCATGCAAATATGTCGTCATATGTTGTAAAACAGTGTTATGCTTGAACTAAAATGGCACTGGTGCGCAGTGTATTCTGGGAGCGCTCGGAGCCATGATGGATATTTACTTCATGCCGCAGTGAAAAGCTGCACGCATTTTACTGAGTGTTAGATTCACGGTGCTGAGAAAAATATGCTTTCTAAACCTGGTATGCGGTCAAGGACATTTCTGCTGGGAAAGCTAACTTTGTTATGGTTTGCTACTGTTCTCCGTGGAGCGTGTTTTTAGAGAAGGGAGGCACTCCGCTTCTTGGGGGTAGCTCTCGATTGACCCAGCTGGCAAGTGACTGCTGCTCATCAACTGCGCAAGTGCAATTTCCAGAAGGTTCGAGAATTGACTCCCCTTTGTGGAGTGTGTATATATGCGGAAACCCGGAGGCGGTCAGGTGAGACTTCAGCCGGAGAAGGACGCTTACGTCCGGCACTCCTGTGAGCTGTGGTGCTCTCGGCCTGGCTGTTTCCAGGGTCTTCCAGCCGCTTCTGGGCGAGATGAGGAATCCTGTTATGCTCACGGTGATGTATTTCCTTTTGAATTCTTTGCTTCTTCTCTGATTCATGTCCATATTATTTTTGTGAGTTATTTCTATGTACTTCTAAGATTTTAATAAATAGCCGTATAAGAGCTGATTATCTTCTAAGAGTGTGTGGCTGTGAGTTATTGTGTCTGTCTACGTTCAAAGTATTTGCTCTGTAATTGTATTGGTGATTTATGTTTTTTCCGTGTACTTTGGGGAGAGCAATACAAACGGCTTTAGATAAAGACCCATTTTGTGGCCATGGCATAAACATCTTGTGGCCTGTACCTTTAACCCACTCGGTACTGTATTTCTTTAGCTTGGGTGCGTGTTTTGACAACTGCTTGCATAAGTGTGCCAATGGAGTCATATCTTCCATGCTTAAATCTGTTCCCCTTTCTTTTATATAACACTTGTCAACGTCTTCGTGTGGCTTAAACAACTTCTAATAATATGAGCGAGCACCAAACGCTGAAAGCTCCAAACCAAATTTTCAACAAAATTTTATACCTTCTGATTTACTAAAAAAACATCAATTCATATGCGATTTTATCTCAGCTATTAAATCGCATTAAAATTTAAATCAGTTTTCTCTGAGATTTTTTTTTACGTATGACGTCACAACAAAAAACATGTAAGACAGATGCTTGACAGACTAGACTGACACCAGCTGGACATAGATATCTCTGCCTCTAATCATTCCCCCTTCATGGAGTGTAAACGTACCCCTTTCACAATGTCTTTAAACGTTGTGGTAGTCTATTTGTTTCCCATTATGTGGGACTCTGGGTACACGTTTCTTTTAGCCCCTATATTAAAGCGTAGGAAGAAGGCGAATCCTCTCATTTCTCGGGTGTCTGCCCCGGTAACCTATCTCTTCTCGGGTGTCCTCCCCGGTAACACTTATTTATTTAATTATTCCCCAGTCATTATCCCCTTATATATATATACAGTCTTCTCTACTTCAAACTATATTTAGTTTTTTCCCGCCTCCCTCCGTTACCCTTTCCTGTTACTTGTTCTAAAGCATGCACTTTTGCCAGAACATTAGTCTTTTTCACTCACAGTTCGCATGGTTCTTCTCTGGACCCTCGGGATCACCGCCTTTGTTACCGCCTTCTTCGGTTTTTCGCCCGTTCAGCTGCATGTAGGAATGGGAAGGGATGCGTGGGGAACACGGGTCCCTTCAGGCCCCGTCTGCAGTCTCTTTACACTACCATTGTCTATGGGGAGCTTCACGGTCTACTCAGCCGAATGGCAAAGGACTTGTGATATTGCCGAAGACCTAGAGTTACTTTATGTCGACGGTCAATAGGTGTCTTATTCAAATCAATAATCGATAATCAATAACCATCCTCTGCTACCAAGTGTACTCAGGAGACCCCCGGCCAGCCCATATAGGTGCTATATCTGTATATGGTAACGGAGTGAGGGGTTTGGATAAATACTGTCAGGTGGGTGTCTAAGCCCTTTCTTCAAAATGACTACTGTAGACGTCACTAAAAGTATGATGTCCCATTGGTTCTACTAATTATAGGAGCCTAGATTATTTGGTCCATTGTGATTGGGTTGGCACCAACCCCATGCATAAATTTCCACTTTACTTAGCAGCACGCAGAATGGTCAGCCAGGTGCAGAGTGCCCCCTCAGCTACCCGGCCTTCCTCAAATTAAGGTTACACTCAATCATCACTTTAACAACAATGTGTCAATTATGTTACTGTGGTTGGCATCGAAACTGCATCTTCTGTCTGGGAAAGTTCCGATATCTCCTGCTGGGCGGATGCCAAGCGTAGGTGTGAACTCGCGCTTCTCCTCGCTCGGATGGCCACGTGATGCAGACACCGTGAATTTTCCTAGGTTCTCTCAATTTGTGCATTTCATTCTTATTTGGCTTGCCACCTGCCTATGCTTCCTTACCTTTCAAAGACAGGATATTCTGTTCTTAAGTTTCAATTAGATGTAGCTACTGTTCGTTCCTTCTATTGGTTTGACCTTGGCTCTCTTGGCATGAGTTGCACCTACTGAGTTTCAATTCAGCCGTCTCTTCTCATTTTGCTAGGATATGACTCTTGTCTTGTTTGGCCTCTAGTAATCTGAGTTGATTCTGCTTTTCGTGTAAAGTGGAATCACACTTATAGTAATGTGCTTCGTTTTGAGGTAGATTATGTACAATGGCACTTGCCACGCTATTCTTCTACTTAGCATGGCAAGCCGCACTGTTTTCTTAGCTTTCTTGCCGTTTCAAGCATATATACAGGTGTTAGCTGGTTGAATATCTTCATCCTGCTTACAGCTTAACTCTCTTACGCTTTGATAGCTTTCAACCACTTTAAGATCACGATCGCTTTTCTCATGATGTTTTGTCTCCTTGTGTCATTCTTGGTTCGTCATTTGTTCTATCTGTGAGTCCGTCCGGGCTCTCGTGACGTCACCATTCGTCTTCCATTAAGACTTTTTTGGTTACTTCCGGGACGGTACTTATGCAATCTTCATTTCGTCTAATTTGGTGGTAGGGTTTTCTCAATGGATACCTTACTGTCCATGGTTGTCTGGGTATTGGTACTTCAATGGGTGTTGCTCTTCTGATGGATACTGGGCAGAGCCCTACTGCGGCTCTCTGCTGGTTTATTTGCTCATCATACATCACATATTTTGGTGTGAATGTTCCTGGTACTTCAAAATGTGCGATGGGAGTGCAGGCTTTATTTGGGACCTCCTCTACACTGGCAATGGAAATAACATCACTGCTGGTACAGACAGCCCAGCGGCAGCCATCTTTAAAACACAATCCACCCCGAATCTCCCATTTCCTGCTGCCATCCGATCCCAGAAGAACTGCCAACAGGATATCACAGTCAAAGAAGTCCCAGGTCCCAGAACTGCGGCTCCGCAAGCCGAAAATCAAAGATGTGGACCTCACTACATTGGCTGATGCAGTCATCAAGCACTTAGAATCACTCTTTGGAAGTAGGAACAGAAGAAGAAGCATGCAAAGGAAGTCTGCCATATGGGCAGAAGTTATGGCTAGGGAGATGGCTGTGGGGACTGTCACTCGCAGTGCAAGGGATTGCTACAAAAGATGGGACGACCTCAAGGCAAGGGTCCACAGTCTCATTGCGAAGCACAAAGGGGAGAGGAGTGCCACAGGAGGAGACACGGTCGGCCCCCTGTCCCTCATGCCCTCGGAGGAGACGGCCAGCTCCATTCTGCACATGGAGGGCATTGAGGGGGTTGGGAGTGCAGAGGCTGGAGCAAGGACCCAAGGCGATGGCGTTAAGTACAATTGGCACCATGTACAAGCAAATGTTGTGTCCAAATACATGCATCCCCAGCAGAGAAGCACCAAATGGGCAAGGGAATTGGTCCAACACATGTCAGTCACTGCAAATGGCCAGTCAACACACAAATGCCAGGGGGTGTGGTTAGATGTATCCATGAACAAGTACCATAGCCAAATGTGCAGTCCAACACATGGATGCACAAGAAGCACCCATTTGTGCCTAGAAGGCCATGTCATGAATTGATGCCTCACTGCACACACAACAACAAGCTACCTTGGCAGGCCAATAGGCAATGCACACTCCCACCACCCACACGTAGGAGCACACATTGGAGCCAGCACACCCAAGTAATCCAAATGAAATGTACAGCTGCAGGACACACATGATGTTGCATGACTGTAATGCAAGCCTGCACACCTAACTGCTAGATGACTAACACCATGCCATTATATTCCCAACAGGAACACAGTCAATTGACAGTCACGAGGCTGGACCCTCTACATCTGGCACATCAGCTGCATCCAAACCTGCAAAGCCCACACCCCTTGCCAGCAGGGGCAGACAGCAGGGCTACCATGCCACTTCCGCCACCATCACCACCATCGCAACTCCACAGTGTTCGAAGTGTACGAAAAGTGGTGGAACTATGTTCCCTGCTGACATGCCCCCGCTCTCCACAAACCCCATCGGCATGCCCCCTCACATGTGCAATCGAAACCCCCAGAAAAACACAGCTGCTGTGTAAGGGAATGTTCAGTGCAGTGCACTGAAGTGCAAGTGTCAACGTATTCCTACACTTTTATTTTAAAACGAAACCATTCCGGAATTATTTATTTTTAAAATAAAAGCATAGGAATAGAAAAACATGTTTTAAAAGCTAGAGGAGCACTGCCCCAAACCGCTCGCGCCCACTTCGACCACTGCACCTCTGCCACCATCACCTCCTCCACCTACCACTGTAACGGACACACCAGCATTTCCTATGGACATCGCCATCCCCATGGCAGTACTCAGTGCTCCCTCCACCGGGCAGCCAGGAGCCGCAACACTTACCAAAGACACCCCTCTAGGCCCAATCCAGCCCCTGTCAAGGGACACAGTGCTGCCATCCCTCCCGTGTCCAGTAGTGGCCGAAGCATAAGCACGCCACCTCACCATCACAGGCCATTGTGGCAGGGCCCATGTGCCCACAGCTGATGAAGAGGGGGATGACACCTCATATCCGTCAGCCTGCTACAGCCCTGGATCATTTCACAGCCCACCACCTCTGCTGAGTGCCCAGTATCGCAGCTTTGAATGCACGCCTACGTGCCATTGAGGATCACCAGTCTGCCATGGCCGATCTTGCAGGCCAGCAGCTTAAAGAGATGGATGCTATGCACGAGAGCGTGCAGGGGTGCAGCCGTGGGATGGTCCAGTCGCTTGGGCATGCCACTGCTGCCATTGTCACACTTGCACAAAGAGTACAGGAGGATACCGACTCGTCCTCCTTTGCCGAGGCAATCAACCAGGCCATTCAGCTGCCACTGCAGCACATGCGGATGAGGGGGTCAGAGACCTCCACCTCTGTGACCCGCACAGAGGGCTACCTGCCTGGAACCTCAAGGTGCCACACTCAGTGTCTCCTCACTGGAAAGGAGCCAATGAAAAGCTCCATGCACAAGAAGCACCCAAAGTAACACTTGGAAACTGCCAGGGTGAATCATTGAGTGTGTTTTGGGAGGGTGTGTTGAGGGTGGGTGTTTGGGGAGGGTGTTCGGAGGGTGGGTGTTTGGGGAGGGTGTTCGGAGGGTGGGTGTTTGGGGAGTGTGTGGAGAGGTGGGTATTTGGGGAGGGTGTGTTGAAGATGGGTGTTTAGCGAGAGTGTGGTGAGGGTGGGTGTTTGGGGATTTTGGTAGCTGGTTTGGTGTAGCACATTTCACGATTCACGTTGAAACATAGAACACACTTTCACTTGAAGCAATGACAGGGCATTCCTCTTTTTGATTACTGTGATTGTGTAGAATATATACAAAGGTGAAAGGGGTGTGCAAGGTGGAGGGAGAAAGCAAAACAAGTTCTCTAGCAGTTCCTGCCGGGCCATGAGCCCATCCCTGGCCTCCATGCACTCGGTTCCCACGTGCATGGGCCCAGCTGGCACTTCAGCTTCACCCTCTGGGGAGGCATGTCCAGATCTGCAACACTGCACAGGCCAGACTAATCTGTACCACCTTCTCTGACCTGTACATCAGCACGCCCCCAGATCAGTGCAGGCCTATGAATCAGCCTTCCAGAGGCCAAGGGGGCACTCTATTGTCATCCTGGTCCTGCCATGGGCCCTGTTATATGCTACTTCCTGTGGCATTTGGAGATTCCTCTGAGGAATCATCAGCCACAGAAGCAATGGGTATTCAGAGTCACCTACAAGGAGGTGTGAGGAATCTGAGGGAATCCTCTCTTCTGTTTCCCCAGTAGCCTCTTTGCGGGTGCCCTGGGAAAGGCCATTGCTTTTGGACCCTGCCCCAGGGGGTGGATATGCAAGGAAGGATCACCTGGGAGGAGGAGACTTGGGGAGTGGGGAGAGGATGTCCTTAGGTGAGACACGGTATCCCCCATTCCCTGTTCCCAATGAACCCTCTGCCCACAAGCCTTTTTATGCTTTTGTAAGCCCTTTCCCTATCCATCCCCTACAACATTTCCCAGGAGACACCAGTATGCTACTGGGATGAGGGAGAGAACAACACATACTAATTTTACGAATGCAGACACATACCGATCTCATCCAGGTACTGAGATGAGGAGGAGAACAGCAAGAGTAAGGATAACTACTGCTTCAGTAGTGAGGGTTCTAGTCCTTTTTGGAACAATCATGATTGGAGGAACTTTAAAAGCTGGAATCGTAAGAGTAAAGGAGTCAGCTGTGGAGAAACCAAACATTGCCAGCAGCCTAAATACAAGGAACTGGATTTGATGAGAAACAAGTACTGGCAAAAGCCAATAGAATACTGCGAGAAACCTGAGAAACCTGCCAGGCTCTGATAAGCCGATGCAGCCTCTCCAACCAGATTCACCTGGGAGATGGCAGGCAATGCTGGCCCCCACCAAAGCCTCTTAACAATCAGAACAGGCGACTAGCATCTCGCCTAGCTATATGCCGGTAGCACCTACAGACAACCACTCCTCCGTTCACATGGAAAAATGCGTTCCTTAGATATAGGGCCATGACCGCCCTCACCACGAGAGCTCAACGACATCCCCTCCTAACCCCATACTGGCAGTAGATGTTATTCCCATTGCTAGTTTCAATCACTGGCATTTAGATCTGATCTAGCGAAAAATTCTAGATTTTATTATCTGAGTGGTCTCACGAAAAGATCTTCACATTCAAATCTAGAATTGTTCGCTAGATCAGATCTAAATGCCAGTGATTGAAACTAGCATAGGCATAACATCTACTGCCTTTTTAGAAGGTAGGTATTATTTACATATATATTTTGGATCTTTTAGGACGAATTACATACCAATTCTTAGGAACCAAATGGAAGGAAGAAACTGTGGAATTAATACGTGGATGAGATATATACAGGTGATCATAAAATACAGAATCATGACAGACCACTTATGAATTTGTGAACTTTAGTATTATTGAATTTTAATCATTGTTTATCCTTTGTAGATATGAAAAAGAATCAGAAAATTGGGTAGACAACTCCTGAAGAAGGGGGAATACAGACCCCGAAACGCGTAAAGAAGCACAAAAGGATTAAACACATGACCTAATATTGAGCTTTTTCCAATCTACTCATATGTGATGATTGTCTGAAATCCATTGTGATAAATTGTCTACCTGTGATCAGAATATTTGAAGGCTTGATTTGAGGGTAAAAAGATTTCGTTCATGCTATAAACTCAATGTTAGTGCAAATTGAGAAGAGTGTTACATGATCATATTGTGACGAACTTACATTTTGAAGTAAAATAATTGATTTCTTCTATAAAAAATTCTTTTACATACAAAATGTCTTAATTGTGATGCTTGTAAACAAATGTTGTGAGCACACAGGATTCCTCAATTTTTTGTAAGGGGGGGCTGTGGTATGTGAGGAAGGCTACATCAAACAAGCAAGTACATTAACCACTAGCTACCCACCTCTAACACACCCAAGGGGAAGGCTATTTATCAGAAAATATCCTCACAGTGGAATTTTCATAAAATTCTGTCTACCACCACGGTCAAAAGGTTATCTTAAACATATTTTAATCAATATTTACTCCAAACATCACAGTAAAAACAACATAAAAAGCCATATACAGTGTTCATCATTTACGAAAGCCGTAATGGACAAGATGGAAAGAAAACAACACTTCACACTTATGGCTGTAGTTCACATCACAATGTTTACGATCTATCAACATTGGTTATTTGGCGTGATGTTAGTAATAGTGTGACTGAATCGCATAACTATTATACACAAATATGGTATAATGGCGTCTACAATCTGATGTGTTTCTGGGGCAAAGGACAGCACTGTTGCAGTCAAAAGCTTGTCAGTAGTGTCCCAGGACCCGTCTTCAGGACGCAGTGAGTTAAAAGGGCGGTTACACTGTCACCATGGCGCATATGTAGCAGTGTAGTCACCTATACAGTGAAAAAAATTGAAGCAAACTACTAGGTTAGACTACTAGGTTAGTCCACTTTCTATTTCGACACCACTGGGCTCTGATAGAAGTGTGCAGGCAGTCCCTCCTTGAGGTACATGTTATTGAAGCTGTGCCCTGCAGCGGTAGATTTTCACCGCGTGAACTGACACATAAGGTAAGCTTCTTTTGATTTTTTTGACACACACGGCTACCCAACAAATAACTAGAGGGCTGACCGTCTCCTTTGGCTCTTTCTGCCCCCATGCAGGACTTGATTCCCTGGTCTGGTTGACAATGCGAGCTGACACTTAAAAGTAACGAAAATATGAGATAAAAAGCAAGATAGCGTTTGGGACATTCTTTGTCAAGTAAGTGCAGAGTGTATGTAACCTCTACACTTTCTAAATTAAACCAGCACAGAACTGATATATTCCTTATCTTTTATAGATTCCATGGTGCATTATGGGACATGTAGTGCCCAAATGATTACATAACCTATGTTCACGATCAACACGCCGTGCGGGAACTTATAATTGAATTGAGGTCCAAGCCAAACAGTAAATATTTGTATCGTGATTAGTATCCCTTGAAAATCGTATATTTGATTGACTAAAAACATGTATTGATCTACAGCTGTTACTATTTGGACGGACTTGTCGGCCGCCATTATAAGATTGACGAGTGCAATCGCCTCTCTCATCACACCAAAAGAAATCACCATAAGGTTAGCAAATTGGCTATTTCTCTGTACTACACTCACACCACGGAGATAAAGGTTTTTACTGGTATTGAGTAAATCTTATATTTGCTTCAATTTTTTTCACTGTATAGGTGACTACACTGCTACATATGCGCCATGGTGATAGTGTAACCGCCCTTTTAACTCACTGCGTCCTGAAGACGGGTCCTGGGACACTACTGACGAGATTTTGACTGCAACAGTGCTGTCCAAGTGTAACCGCCCTTTTAACTCACTGCGTCCTGAAGACGGGTCCTGGGACACTACTGACGAGATTTTGACTGCAACAGTGCTGTCCTTTGCCGCTAGAAACACATCAGATTGTAGACGCCATTATACCATATTTGTGTATAATAGTTATGCGATTCAGTCACACTATTACTAACATCACGCCAAATAACCAATGTTGATAGATCGTAAACATTGTGATGTGAACTACAGCCATAAGTGTGAAGTGTTGTTTTCTTTCCATCTTGTCCATTACGGCTTTCATAAATGATGAACACTGTATATGGCTTTTTATGTTGTTTTTACGGTTATGTTTGGAGTAAATATTGATTAAAATATGTTTAGGATAACTTTTTGACCGTGGTGGTAGACAGAATTGTATGAAAATTCCACTGTGAGGATATTTTCTGATAAATAGCCTTCCCCTTGGGTGTGTTAGAGGTGGGTAGCTAGTGGTTAATGTACTCGCTTGTTTAATTGTGATGCTGCCATATTGTCAGGATTCCATTAGAAGTCTCTTCGTCTGATCATAAATTGGTCCCGTATAGGAACAAACATTCCAGAATCCACAGTAGAGGGAACAGTTTTCGCTCCAAAGCGGGACTCTCTTTAGCTCCTTGGAATCATGGTTCGTCTTTTTACCCGCTCCCTTTCGGGAAATGCTATGGTTTGCCTTGGAGACGCTGGCGCCCCTTGCATTCGCGTAGGTTTTCAGGCCTACAACGCCGCGTTATGCATGCGGTCAGCTGACCGGTATTTAAGCCCCGCCCCCGCGCACGGCGTTGCTTCTGAATTTGTAAAACTTCTAAAGCTACGCATCTTGTTACCTTGTCTTCTGGCTCCTTGAATCCCTGGTCTTCTTTGTGACTTTCCTGCCTTGTTCTTGTCATTACCTTTGTCTTATCTGCTCATTGCCAGACCCGGAATGGTCACGGACTGCTTTCGCCTCATCCTTTAAGTTTTACCCGCTCATTGCCAGACACGGAACGGCCACGGACTGCATTCGCCTCATCCCTCAAGTTTTACCCGCTCATTGCTAGACCCGCAACAGCCACGGACTGCATTTGCCTCCTCCCTCAAGTCTTACATGCTCATTGCTAGACCCGGAACGGACACGGACTGCATTCGCCTCATCCCTCAAGTCTTACCTGCTCATTGCTAGACCCGGAACGGCCACGGACTGCATTCGCCTCATTCCTCACATCTTACCCGATTATTGCATACCTCAGAACTTTCACGGACTGCCTTGTCTTCTTCCTCACGTCTTACCTGCTTGCCAAGACCTAAGTCTTTTGGATTGTTCCATCTACAATCAGTGCTATGTCTTCACTCTCTTACCGCCCAAAGACCTTAAGGAACAGAAAGAACTTTTGCGCATCGGCGTAAGGATCAAAGGACATTAGCGCAATGGCGCTAGGATTAATAGACTCCTTAGGCGTCCTCGTGCCGGCGGGAATAGGAAACAGGACATTGTGTTTCCAAGACTACCACGTCATTCCCCAAACTACATCTACTGTTTCTACCCAGACCACTCAATTGGTAAGCACATACAGTTTGGTTCTTTCTTTTTTCTTACTATTCTGTCCTCCTGGTAACAGTTACCTCTCTTGTTTTAGGATACTCACCAATCTAGCTTGGAACTATTCAGTCCCATTCTGATCTTCTTGCTTGTGAGTATCGGTTCTTCACCTTGTTTTGAGATTACATTGCCTTAAGCCAAATGTCAATACTTGGTTAATTTTTCTTGCAGCCAGCTGTCTGAGTACCAGGGTGTACAAATATATTCAGGCAATACTCACCTCAATCTGTCCTTTTGTACTCTTGAGGGGTATATTTTCAGAAAGACTCAATTGAATCACGACGTGTCAAGCCACCACTACTGGATTTAGCATTTCTGAGGCCAATGCTCTTAATTGCGCTGTTGTCATATGCATTTCTGAGCCCAATGCTCTTAATCTTGATGCTGCCATATGCATTTCTGAGGCCAATGCTATTAATTGCGATGCTGCCATATACATTTCTGAGCCCAATGTTCTTAATTGTGATGCTGCCATATGCATCGCTGAGCCCAATGCCATCAATTGTGATGCTGCCACATGCATTTCTGAGCCCAATGTCCTTAATTGCGATGCTGCCATATGCATTTCCGAGCCCAATGTTCTCAAATGTGATGCTGCCATAGGCATTTCTCACTGTACCCACAGGATGGCTACATCAGCAATAACCTATACCACCACCACCCTAGGAACAGTGCCCACAGCACGTGCCATAGCCCCTGCTAAACCGAAACTATCGACCACTGCTATCGCAGAACACATATCTAACAAGCCTACCCCCATTGTTGACACAAATGTGGATGCTACAACACACCTCAATGGAGCTCTCATCAATGACAGATCCCTCCTTGCCGATGCCCTCGGCATATCTGACCTCATCACCCTCAACAACCTTGATTTCCTAGCAATAACAGAAACATGGGTGCATCCAGCTGCTCTCCCTGGCCACCCTTCGCTCTCCCTGGCTATCCCAGAAAGGCAGAAAGGCAGATTTGTTTCTAAAGGGGGCGGAGTACCTTTTATCGCCAAAAACCTCTTACCCACTAGAGAACTCTCTAACCAAACTATCCGCTAAGGCGAGCTGCCCTCGATCAAAATCTCCTCATTCGCTACAGCCACCCTTATGTCATACAGACCCGCAGGCCAACTGCTTTCCTTTGAGGAAGACATTGCGCAACTCCTCTCAGCCTACACCAAGCCTTCCTCCAAAATCATTCTTTTGGGAGATGTCAACTTAGGTCCTAACGACCCCTCCGATCCCTATGCACATGCCCTAGCCAATACATCAAAGCCTGAGGCTTCACCCACCAGATTTCAAGCCCCACACATGATAAAGGCTGCACACTAGACTGGTTAGCAGATCTCACTGCAACACCAACATACTAGCTAATGCTCTTTTCCCTTGGTCAGACCATAATATTATCACATTCACTTTTACCAAGATAGTACAATTGGATGTCTCGATCCAACCAGCAACGGCTTCCCTCTCGGAAAATTCACGTAACATCACTCCAGCCAACCTACTCCCCCTGCTGCTACCTCCAACAGCCTACTCACATGCAAACACTGACCCTACCTCCATGGTCTAGCTTTATAACCAAGCTTTTCTAGAAGCCATTAACAAAATAGCACCCTTGAGCAACCGGAAACCCAAACCGATAGCCCACCTGAATTATTAGTACACCCCCAATCTTAGAGCCTTATGTTCCACAAAAAGAGCAGCTCAGACTGCTTGGAAAAAAATACCCTCAGACGTGAACAAACAGTATTTCACTGCCCTATCCAAAAAATACAAACAGGCCATTCTTCAAACCAAAAGTGATACATATGAGAGAATTGAAAAAGCAAACTCAGGTACAATAGAGCTTTTTCTATTTTACATGAACTCGAAACACAAGCTCCTTCACCAGATAACTGCATTAAAGACTTCCCTTGGTGCTGGAACATCCAAAAGGCACTCCTCAACAAAATCGTCCTACTTCAAACCAAAATCAAAGCAAAAAAACTCCCTGGTTTGAATTTGCCCCGGTCACGACTATTGAAACTACCAAAATGATTAAAGGCTTGAAATCATCCAGATGCCAAGGAGACATATGTCCAGCCTCTTTTGTAAAATACTGTGCCAAAGAGCTTGCCCCTTTCATTACGGTGCTGATCAATAACTCATTCACAACTGTCAATGTGCCAGAGAACCTAAAAGAAGCCTGGTTACTCCCCCTCCTCAAGAAGCCTACATTAGACGCCAATGTTCACGCCAACTACTGCCCTATCACGACCGTACACTTACTCCTTAAAATACTTAACAGAGCAGCCTACCTGCAAATCCCAAAATACCTGGAAACTCACAACCTCCTCGGCCTACAGCCAATACGGCTCCCGCCCCGGTCATGGAACGGAATCCACCCTTTTGGACTAAATATCAAAATGGATGAAATCCTAGACAAGGGTAACCTGGCCATCCTCCTCTTACTTGACCTCTCAGCGGCCTTTGACTTGGTCAATCACAAAATCCTCTACCGACACCTCTCCTCAGCTGCCCATTTCTCAACCAAAGCCATAGCTTGGATAGAGGCCTTCTTATCTAACTGCACAATGAGAGTGATCTCCACCTCTGCGGTAGCCTCGCGAGCCCCTTGCGGAGTGCCACAAGGCTCATGAGTCTCACCAACACTATACAATATCTTTACTAAGCCCCTCCTTGACCTGCTAGATGACCTGGGTGTCACCTACTCAAACTATGCAGATGACACCCAAATCCTCGTACCTATCTCTGGCAATTATGACACTGACTCCTACGCAAATAGCAAAATCTAACAAACCATTTAGGCCTGGATGTCACAACACGAAATATTCCCGAAATGATGAAAAAACCGAACTGCTCCTTATCTTGGTTAAACAAACTCAATGGCTCCTACAAATCCATTATCGACAGGAACATCATCACTATTGCTAAAGAGGTAAACAAGGTAAAGAAGTCTATACTTAGACTTTGCACTATCCCTAACTAGACAGGTAAACGCTATTGCATCAGCGGCAGCATACATTGCTAAACTGATCAATGCCTGCAGGCCCTTCCTGACCGCTGATAGCTGCATCACATTTGCCAGAGCATTTCTACTATCCAGGATTGACTATTGTAACTCCCACTTTTCAGGCTCCAACTCTCGCAATATGAAAAGAAATGACAGGTCATTCAGAATAACGCCCTAAACATCCCTAAAAAAGACCACATGTCCACAGCTAGACGAAATATCCAATGGCTCCCTGTCCAAGAACGCATCATGTTCAAAATGCTGTCCCTGACCCACAAATATCTATCAAACACTGTCCTGATTTACTTGTCCAGAAAATTCTCCAAGGCCCCATCCATCAGACCTATGCAGGCTGCTTACTCACACATACTCACCATTCCCAGATACAGGCGTCAGAAGGCCAGAGGCGGCAGCTTCCCTGTGATCGCTGCCAAACTCTGGAATGCCCTGCCTCCAGCTCTAAGATCAGATGCCTCCTTCTGGTCCTCCTTCCACAAGGGCCTCAAAATCTGGCTCTTCTCCCAAGACCTCCAAAATTAATTGAACTCGCACAACTCTATAAGCACGTGGCAATTGTCACCTTCACAGAAATTCTGATCTATGCACCATGTATGTACCACCTATGTTTGTAACCATTTGTAACCACTACTTTCATGTAAACCAGTGCCCATATGCCCCCGGGATCTGTGTGCTTTATAAATATTAAAATAAATAAATACATTCTCCCTCCTACTCTCCATGGATCCTCTGTGCAGGTGGAAAGGGAAAGGCCGTCGCTCTTGGATCCTGTCCCTGGGGGAGGACAAGCGAAGGAGGATCACATGGGTGGAGGGTCTGTGGGGACCAGGAGTAGGATGCCCTTGGGAGAGACATGGTATCCCGCCTTTCCTAACACTGACTTACCCTCCCTTTCCTCAACCTTCATAGGCTATTTCCATTCAGACCCTATATCACCTTTTCAAAATCCACCAAGTACTGAGAAGAGGAAGAAGCAACTAGGAGTAATACACACTTCCTATTATAAACACCGCTCTAGTACTGGGATGAAGAAGAGGGGTATGAAGACATCTAATACTGAAGGTCAGGTATGTCGCATTGATTGGATTAAGTATGGCCAGGCTAGACAAGCTAACAACTCACACCTGCGGCCCCTTAATGGGACTCAGGTATATAAAAGGGGAAAGCCCAAACAAGAAAGAGAAGCAGAAGCCGGACAAGGAGAAGGAGAACGAGGAGTCAAGATGCCATGTTGGGAAGAGACTCTGAAGTCAGGATGCTAGTATCTATCCTTGAGGACCTGCAGCTGGTGAGTTCAGGACTGGGAATCCTTAATCTGGAAGGCAGGCAGCTGGGGCTGCCAAACTGTAGAGAGAGAGCGAGATGCTGCCTGTGCTGAGACTCGGATGCAGCTGGAGCTGCAAAATCAACCAGGAGCAGGGGAGACACGGTCTGAGTCTATTGCAAAGACGGAGGTCAAGAAGTGCAATCGGAACGTGCCCGACAAACATGGCGGTCTGCTTCCCCGCCACGGAGAAGGTGAGCAGGAGCCACAGGAGCAGCCGCTGAAACACATGCGAAGCGCCGGTGAGTGTCAGAGGACACAGTGAGACTGGAGCGTTCCTAGGACCGCAGGCAAGTGACGGTCCAAGAAAATGTGAACCATATTGAATACCAAACTGAGTTGAAACTGCTAATTGAGTATATTAAACACTGAACTGAGGTGAAAATATGAATTAAGTACATTGAACACCAAACTGAAGATCACAGCGTATTGAACACTGATGGAACATTTGAAGTTAACAAGGGCTATTTGAATAAGATCATGGCTAACCAAAACATTTGAAGTCATACAGACTTATTGAATGTCCGACTGTATGTAAGCAGCAGTGTGGGCAAAACAAAAAGCATATGCAATATTGAACAATCCTTTAAGTATTCTAACAATGAAAGGATTCCGGATCTGCTAAACAGAGCCAACTCGGACCCACACCCCCCGAACTGATGGAGGGGCTGTGCAGACAGGGGTACTCTGTTCCACCTCCTATGGTCCTGCCCAAGAGCGGAAAGGTACTGGGGGGAAGTGATGGACCACATTAAAGCAATTGCAAGACTAGCAATCCCGTGGGACCCAGGAATAATTCTCCTGGGGGAAACTGGAGGAGAGGCATTCCCACTGTCAGGGAAGATGGCGCACCTATGCACACACCTCTTGCTGGCCGCGAAAATTGCACTGGCCCGATTATGGAAAGACGCGGATGGCCCCTCGACTCGATTATGGTGGTCGAAATGCTGGGAAATTATAGTGGCAGAAAAGATAGCGGCTATATGCTCTGGGAATCTGAACACCTTCCTGAACACATGGGCACCATTTGTGGACTACTCTGAAAAGTACCCAGGCCTCACCCGAAGGCCCCCACTGACAAGATGGCTACAGGGCTGATAGTGTGTAACGCTAACGAAATGATTGGTGGGTGTCTGAAATCTGTTCCCCGCCCCTCATGGTGGATCTGTGGGGCGCACCCCCCCATATTGATCCTTGTAAAAAGAAACGGCTTTGGAGCGTGGTGACAATTGGGGATATATGCAAAGGTTAGGTTGCCATCATGCACTTTATTACCAAAATGTTCAATAAAAAGTACTACTGTTGGGGGGGGGGGAATGGAAGAAGGAGCACTTAACATCCAAGGCTTTCACTACAGTTGGACAGCACACGGCCCGAGACCGATACCCACAAAAACGATTGCCTCTGAACTAACATGTTTTGTTGAAAGAAAAATAAAATAGTGGGAGAAAGGCCCATAAGTCTATGGTAAAACAAAAGACTAATACAGGAGAGTGTTACATTAACAGCAGAGTGTCACAAGAGTGTCACAATGAGCAACGTGCATCAGAAGAGTGTCACATTAACAGAATGGTTTTTCATGAACAGAAGAGTGTTACCATACCCAAAGTGCATACAAGTGTGAGAAGTTAGAAGCTTGAGGCGAAAGAGCCTGAGAAGGGGCCAAACAATGTTAAGGGAACTCATCGTTGCATGACCTTTGAGGGGTTAGACAGTGTGGTCTGACAACTGTGCCTAGACGAGGGAGTTCCCCATTGTGAAGATTACAGCTATCACTAATCAAGCCAATGAGAAGCTTTGGGTTCCTGGTTGCATGCCCGGTGATGGGTGGACTGTTCTGACAACTGTGCCTAGAGTAGAGGGGTGGGAATGCTGTGATGTTCTCCATTTTCTGTACTGATTTGTTGTCTCCATTTGTGCAACCGATTTAAAATAAAATTGTTTATAAAAAAAGGACATAGGAAATGATGCCTGAAGCACTGTGAAATGTTTTTTAAAGCAAGTCAGAAGGAGGGTGAAGTAGACCTAGTGTTTTCCTGTATTGAACATTAAGCGGATGAAAGCAGTAGGAGTGCAACCAAGAGAGTTGAAAGAACTAAGAACCACTGCCTTGGGGAAGGGAACCTCAAGGGGGTAAGGGAATTGCCTGGGCCTGTGCATTGCTCCCATGAATGGTACATGATGGGAGTCTGGGTTACATGTGTAGGTCGTATGTGTGGCATCCATGATGGTTTACTTTTTTTGGGGTATTGATTGCATGCCATGTCAATTGGCAGGGTAATGTCCCTCAGTAGCTTTTTGGCATTATGTCATTCCATGTATGGGGGTTGTAAGGGATCAAGAGTAAGACTTGGACACACTGGAATGTGTGAGAACCCTGAAGGTGTCTCCCTGTCTAGTGCTCGGGATCTGTCACCCAGGTGGCCAGGACACGGCCATCACTTAAGGATCCAGTTCCTGGGGGTGGACCAGTGCAGGAGGATCACCTGGATGGAGGGTCCTTGGGGAGTGGGACTGGGACACCGACGGGTGAGATGCAGTATCCCCCTTCTTTAAACACCTTTTCCCCATCCTACCACGTAGGATATTCCAAAACACTGCCCCCACTTTCCTACACGAACACTTTCGCACAGCACGAAAGACAACGGACTAACACCAGAGCCGTTTACCTGACATGTCCCAATACAAACGTCAGGCAAAGTCAGGCAATTGACTACAATCACATACACCTGACGGCCCTTTCCTTTCCCCACAGGGATAAAAGGTGGAGCAAAAGAGCACAGTACAAGCAAGGAAGACCGCACAACGAGACAGCTATCCAGGTTCAGCAGTTCAAGAGGAGGAGAAAGGCAGTGAATATCGAGAGGCTAACAAGGAGAGACCCGACCTTACCCTTTTTGACACAGACCTGCGAAAACCTGCGCAGAAGGAATCGTAAGACTGAGGACAATAACCCAAATATTTTGCAGCAAATGTCAAGGTTACACAGAGCGTGTCTACTCTGATAAGCAGGAGCGAGGGAAACTTCTGCTACTGTGGTGCCGGCCTTGACTCTAGATACAGGAAAGCCAAGCCGTTCATCACAGCTGGTGAGTCGAAGGGAAAACTGATAAGAACCAAACTGTGTTGAATGAAAGTCGCAAAGTAGCCATTTGAAGAAAGCTCAAAGAACTGTGAATTGTAAAAAGGGAAAACAAGCTGCAAAGGGAACCGGCACCACGTGGGTGCTGACTCGAGAGACTCTGGTCAATCCCATGTTGAGTAAAACTATAGATACAAGAAGGCCGTAGGAGAGCCGCCAAGATAGGTCAAAGTGGTCATACAGGAGGTCAAGAAAAATTCCTGTATAGTTGAAAGCCTTTGACATAAGAAACTGCAGTGAAAGCTTAGGGAAGTGAACCCTGCATGTTGAAAAATAGCACATGAACTGTGTGTCAAGGAGTTCCCCCCTTCTCACCTGAGTCCGATCTTTGCTGGATTTCTTGGTCGATGCCTTCTTGCGGACGGATCGGGTCTTGAATAAGGCTGCACGAGTCTCTTCCGACTCCAGCGTGCGTTCAAAGTTCCGGGATGCAACGATCCAGGAATCTGGGAAATTAAGCACACGAGTCCAGGAATCAAGAAAGGAGGGAAAGGGACTAGGAATGGGGTTGGTTGGGAAAGAACCAAGGATAACAATACCGCTAGCTACAGAGCACACGTCTGATCGCTACTTCGCAATAGCATTGAGACGCGCAGAGCCGCGGGAGGCGTGGTCTATTAATAGAACACGCTACGTCCAAAGTGTAGAGTGAGGAAGGTGTTTCACACTGGACGGCCATGTTGGGAGTACCAGGGAGTGTAAACCCCGTTGAGACAGGGACCAGGAAGTCCAAAAGGGGCGTGTTCTGTAGGTCATGACAGCATGCCTTCTCCGAAGACCCGTTACTCCGGGTTTGCCCGGGTGTATAAAGTGAAATCTTCTGAGCAGTCGAGGGGTCTTGAGATTAGAAAGTGGTTACCAGGTTCTTTCACTAGGAGGATATCCTTTCCATTCAACCAGGTATTGAAGCTGACCCCGTTTATACCTGGATTCACATATTCGGGATACTTCATATTCCAATTGGTTGTCGACCAGCAGAGGAGGGGGTCGACAGGATTTCCAGGAGGATTGGATGTAGGGTTTTAATAAGAATGTGTGAAATACTGGGTGAATTTTCTTCCAGGAGTCTGGTAGTCTGATCTGGTATGAGACTGGATTTATAATTTCCTTGATGGCAAATGGACCATAGTACCGAGGGGCCAACTTGTTTGGCCGTAGATGTTGGGGTAGTAATTTCGAGGACAACCAGACTTGATCACCAATTGCATAAGAAGGGCCTGGTCTTCTTTTGGAATCCGCATACCTCTTAGTCTGTGTTCTGGCCTTCCCTAGGTTTTCTTTGGCCTCCTGGTGTACGTTGATGAGGGTTTCGATCCAGGAGTCGACAGTAGGTACCGGTGTAGGATGAGGGAGAACAGAGGCTAGAACCGATGGATGGAAACCTTGGCTACAATAAAAGGGACTGGTCTTAAGTGCTGAATGATCAGAATTGTTGTAGGCGAATTCAGCCACGGGTATCAGGAGCAACCAGTCATCCTGAACCTTGGTGGCGAAACATCGAAGATACTGCTCCAGGGTCTGATTAGCACGTTCTGTGGCCCCGTTGGTTTGGGGATGATAACCAGATGAGAGGGCGCATTGGATTCCCAAAATGCGTCAGAGATGTTTCCAGAATTGTGAGACGTCTATGGTAACCATGATGGTTCTGTATCCTCGGGAAGGTGGTAATTCCACAATGAAGTCTGTGGCAATGAATTCCCATGGCCTTGTTGGCAGTGTAGGTTGCAGTAGAAAACCCGCCGGTCTCTTGTTATCATGTTTATTTTGACTACAGATAGTACAAGCTTTGATGTACTGCTGTACGTTGGTCTTCATTCCAGGCCACCAAAACTGTCTTTGTATGAGGCGGAGGGTGTTGGTTATGCCACGATGTCTGGAGTGAAGGGTATCATGACAGAGGTTTATTATTCATTGTTGTAATTTCTGTGTAGGAATGACCAGTGCATTGTCCTTGAATAAATATCCTTCCTTAACTCTTAGGTTCCATTGATTCTTCCTTGTAATATCCTTCCAGAGATCAGAGGATTGGGTTTGCACTCGAATTTCTTCCAGGAGATTGACTGCTTGAGCTACAAAGATCATGTGGGGAAACATCTTAGGATAGGCCCTATCTTCATTAGCTACATAGTCAGGACGTTGAGATAAGGCGTCAGCAATCAGGTTTTGTGATCTGGGAACATGAGTGATGTGGAACTGGTACTGGGCAAAGAAGTAGGCCCAACGCGCCTGACGACTGTTCCTACACTCCAATGACTGTAGAATTTGAAGATTCCGATGGTCCGTGCGGACCTGAACTGGATATCTAGCACCCAGAAGTAGATGTCGCCATTCAGTGAAGGCTTGGCGGATGGCTAACAGTTCCTTTTCCAGGATGGAGTAGTGTGTCTCACTGGGAGTCAGGCTTCTTGAAAGGTAAGCAATGGGGTGTTCCAGTTTATCCTCAAATTCCTGCTTCAAGACCGCTCCTATGGCGTAGTTAGAGGCATCCGTTTCCACTAGGAATGGTCGATTTATGTCGGGTTGGGCCAAGATGGGGGCTTGCGTGAACTCTGCCTTTAAACTTTGGAATGCTTTATCTTTGGGTGTAGACCAGATAAAGGGGGTGTCTTTCTTCAAGAGAGCAACGATCGGCTGAACGATCTAGGAAAAGGTGGATATGAACTTCCCGTAGAAGTTGGCAAGCCCCAGGAAGGATTGAACTTGTTTCACGAACGTGGGAGTGGGCCATGCCAGTATGGCCTTTACCTTTGAAGGGTCCATATCGATTCCTTCTGGGCTAAGGATGAATCCTAGGTAGTGAACAGAAGTAACGTGAAACAGGCATTTTTCGGGTTTGGCTAAAAGTTTGTGTTCACTGAGTCGTTGTAATACTGCCTTTACATGTTCTTCATGCTTTAGAAGATCCTTGGAAAAGATCAATATGTCGTCCAGATAGACAATGACGAAGAGGAATAACAGGTCAGAAAACACCTTATCCATGAAACGTTGAAAAACTGCGGGGGCATTAGATATTCCAAAGGGCATGACTAGATATTTATAGTGACCAAAGGGTGTTTTAAAGGTTGTTTTCCAATCGTCTCCTTCTCGGACACGGATCAAATGAAAGGCACCCCGGAGATCCAACTTTGTGACTATTACGGCGCCTCTCACAGCTTCCAGGATATCCGAGATCAAGAGCAGTGGGTACCGATCTTTGAGGGTGCATTGATTTAAGCCACAATAGTCGAGGCGAGGTCTGAGTTCCTTGGTGTCCTTCTTGGGAACAAAGAACAACAAAGCACCCGCTGGAGATTTTGAAGGTCTTATGGTACCATGTTCAAGGTTGGTATCCAGGTATTCTCGGAGGGCCTTTTTCTCAGGTTCGGAAAGGATGAACATTCTGCCGAAGGGAATCACTGCTGAGGGATCTGTATCTATGGCGCAGTCTTCAGGTCTGTGAGGGGGTAAGGTCTGGACTATGGCAGTTGAAAATACATCAGCATATCCCTGATAGGCCTCAGGGACTTGTATGATATTGGAAACCATGAGTGGTGTTTGCTGGTCTCTTGGTGGTTCTTTAGGGGGTGTCAAGGAGGGATCCAGGAATAGACAGTGAGACATACAAAATTCTGAGCCTAGGAATAGTGATCCTGCCGTCCAATTGATATACGGATTGTGCTTCTGTAACCAGGGCATACCCAATACCATGGGGTACTGACTTAATGATGTTGAATCTAATCCGCTCTTGGTGATGGTTTATAGAAAGCTGGGTCTCTTTTGTCTGCAGGCTTATGGGTCCTGAAGTGAGGGGTCTTCCGTCGATTGCTTCCACCGGCTGCATGGTGCTTTGTGTCTCGTATGGAATATGATGACTAACAACCCAAACTTGATCAATGAAAATTCCCATAGCTCTGCAGTCTACCAAGGCCAGAATGGAATAGGTCTTATTCTTGGAGGGCGATAGGAAGGCCTTTAGTATCACCAAATTGTTTTGTCCAGGAGAGTTCAAGGATGGAATTGATGTGGAGCAAACATCTCTCTCCCGAAGCTCTGCTCCATCTAGGATCGGGAGCTGGCGTTTCCCGAACGCCGAGGAGGGGCTAGAGGACACTCCCTAACCAGGTGTTTGTCTGAGGCACAATACATGCACAACCCCGTATGAATCCTTCTCATCCTTTTTTGGGGGATATAGGTCCACGGAAGGCTCCTATCTGCATGGGTTCAGGTTCAGTGACTGAGCCTGGGTTTGTGTCCGTCTTGGTGGTGCTCTCAAAGGACACTTTCGGAGAATTACCTCTGGATTTCTTCTTCTCTGCCTTCCTTTCCTGGATACGGAAGTCTATTTGCATGGCAAGGTCCATTAGTGCCTGGAATGAGTTTGGGCGAGCCACTCTGGCCAACTCATCCTTAATCTCCTCATTCAGTCCTCTCCTGAAAAGGGTAAAACTCGCCTCAGGGGACCAATCAGCTTCCTTGACTAATTGCTTGAATCGGATTACATGGGTGAGCATATCCTGGGATCCCTGCTGAAAGTCTAACAGGCATTCCTGGGCACTATAGACCTGCTCTGGGCGGTCAAACATGGTTTTAAGAGCCTGTATGAACCCATCATAATCATCTAGGAGAGCATCGCTGGAATTAACGAGGGGCGTAGCCCAGGTTAAGGCATTTCCTGAAAGGTGAGAAATTATGAAACCCACCTTAGCCCTGGGAGTCGAAAAGTAGTAGGGCTTAAAAGTAAAGTGGACCAAACATGAATCCAGGAATCCACGAAGGGTTTTTGCCGACCCATCATATTTGTCCACTATGCCGCCCAGCAACACACTTTCTTTTGTGGCAGAATCACGGGATAGAACTAATTGTTTGAGAGCGGCGTTTTCCGCCTTTAGATTCTGCACCTTGGTTGATAGCTCTTGCATGCCACGCATCAGGTGTCAGGATTAGTCATGCGAGTACAAAGGCAGCGAATATGGCAAGGGAAATGTACACTAAATTACACAGTGAAAGGCTTCGAATTAAACTACGTGCACACAGGAACAAAGACTCATGTATGCTAGAACCCAGGAGTGCAAATAGAGTGTGACAACAAAACCAATATATGAAAAGGGATGTGGGGTAAGCACCTGACCGCGAGGAAAGTCGGCAAGCGCCTTACCCCCAATTGCTGTTACAGGTACTGACAGCGCTAAACCCACGTGGAGGGCAAGCAATGACAGGATCTGTGAACTAACACTCTTGATGGTATTAAATAAGGGAACTAAAGAACAGTACTCACGAGGACGAGGTAAACCTCTTGAATGTCAGCTAGCCCACGAATCCTGTTGATGAAACTGGGACCCAGAAAGGCTATAACAGCAATGGGAGGAAAACTAAATACCTAAGTTGGAATAGTGTTTACAAATTAGTGAGGAAAACATAAGCATTCACACAGGAGCTAGCTACAACCGCACACCACACCTGTTGTAAATAGCGTCACGAGAACGCTGCGTACCTGTTCGTCCGGTTGGATTCCTTGGTGATGAGGCCAGGCTGTCGGATGACCCGGAGAGATGTGACGGATGGCGCGGGGAACCAGCCCAACACCAGCCCGAATGGAACCGGATTGGAGGTGAACCGGCTCCCAACGCCACGGGTTGGCTCACCCCTGATTGAGTGGCGTCAGGACAGTGCAAGCACTGGCAGGGGGAGCCTCTGAGTTGATGGTCCGGGGTCCTTGGTGGGATTCCGATGGTAGGCAGGTCCGGGGACTGGAAGCTGAACGGTCCCTCCAGGGACGAAGACAAGGAAGCAAGAAGAGCAGGCCGGTCAGGAGGAAGTACGGAACAAGAGGGGAAGCTCAGAGCGGATAGGAACTGGAAGGACTGGGCAGAGACTAAAACCAAGGAGGGCGAACGGGACTTCTGGAGCTGAAGGAAGGGGAAGAAGGAATGAGGAAGGACAAGGCGAAGGGCAGGGGTTCCCCAGGCAGAACAAGGGAAGGCGGAGGACAGGAGTCCCCCAGGCAGAACAAGGGGAAGTGGAAGGCAGAGGTCCCCCAGGCAGAACAAGGGAAATAGCAAGGCAGCAAAGACACGATCCGAACAAACCGCGTTGAGACGCGGTTTGGAAAAGGATCAGGGCTCCTTAAATAGGCCCGCCAGCACCTGGGAGGCCTGTCACGCAAGCCGTGCCGTCTCCCCGGCAACGGACACCCCACAACGAGGCTTGAGCCGCACGCCCTCCCGAACCGAGCATCCTGCGCACTGCGCATGCGCGGAGCGCGGAGAGCGGGCGCCCGCGCATGCGCGAAGCAGTGCGCGTAGGAGACCCGGAAGCGCCAGGGACCCAGGACATCCCCGGACCTCGGAGCCGAAAACGAGGATACAGCCTCCAGGACGGGGAGCGCCGTAGCGGGTAAGGGGACCTCAGGACGGGCGGCGTGACACTATGCCCCCTCCCAGAAAGGCCCGGGGCCCCAGGTTTCCAGGGGAAATGAAGAAAATATTCACGGATAAGCCGGGGAGCGTGCACATTATAGTGCGGCTCCCAAGTGCGATCACAAGCGGGATAACCCTTCCAATCGATCAGGAACTGGAGCACACCCCGACGAATCCGCGAATCACAGATCTCCTGAACCTCAAATTCAGGAACCCCTTGTACCAGAACAGAGGAGGGCTGAGGACTAGAGCGTCGAAAGACATCCTTCACATAGGGCTTCAGAAGTGAGACATGGAAGACAGGGTGTATCCTCCAAGTGCGGGGCAGCACCAATCGAAAAGCCACTGAGGACAAACGCTTGGCAATCTTGAAAGGCCCATAGAACCGGGGTGCCAATTTGGTAGGTAAATTACGAATAGGTAGATTTTTGGAAGACAACCAAACCAGATCGCCCACCTGGAGATCGGGCTCCGCGGTTCGGTCCCTATCGGCCTGCTCCTTCATGCGCTCACGTGTCTCTGTAAGGGTTCTCCGGGCCAGGACATGTTGTTTCTGAATATTGAAGACCAAGTGGTCTGCAGACGGAACAGAGCTGGGCACCACAGGTGAGAAAGGAACCAGCTTGGGATGTTGTCCAGCTGAACATAGAAAAGGACTGATGCCGGTGGCAGCATGGGCCGCATTGTTATAGGAAACCTCCGCCAAGTCCAGGTACCTTAGCCAGTTTGACTGAGTGGCATTGGCATAGCAACGTAAGTATTGCTCCAGGGTTTGATTCGTCCTTTCGGTCTGACCGTTGGTGTGCGGGTGATAGCCTGAGCTCAAGGCTCTATGGATGCCTAGATGACTACACAGCTGACGCCAGAAAGATGAAAGAAATTGTGAACCACGATCAGAGATGATCTTCACAGGGAGTCCGTGTAACCGATAGATGTTGTGTAGGAATGCCAAAGCCATCTGGGAGGAAGTAGGAATCTTCATGAAGGGAATAAAATGTGCATATTTAGTGAAACAATCCACGACCACCATGACACAAGTGTGATCAGCAGAGGGCGGAAGCTCAACAATGAAGTCGGTAGCGATCGTATGCCAAGGGTAGGGAGGTGTTTCAGTAGGCCTAAGTAGTCCCAAAGGCTTTCTTCTAGGTGTCTTTGTCTGAGCACAGATAGGACAACTTTCCACATATGACTTTACTTCTTTGGCCCATCCAGGCCACCAGAATTGTCTGGAGATCAACTCCTGGGTAGCCTTGATACCACGGTGACCAGCTACTTGAGAATCGTGAAACCCGTGGAGAATGTCCAAGCGAAGGGCAGCCGAAGGTATGTATAACCGGTTCAGGAAGAACAAAAAACCGTCGCGTTCGCAGATCTGGAGTTTCTTTAGTAGATCGACACGTTCCGGATCCCTCAAGGTCTCTTGGATGATCTTCTGGAGATGCGGAGCTAAGGTTAGGAGAAAGTGTTTGGGAGTTATCATAGGCGTATCCAAACCGGCTCCCACTTCTTCCTTTTCCAAGGATCTGGACAAGGCATCAGCCTTCTGGTTCTGGGAGCTAGGAATGTATGTGATTTTGAAATCATAGTGAGAGAAGAAGAAGGCCCAGCGGGCTTGGCGAGCAGTGCGACACTGCAATGTTCGTAGGAACTGCAAGTTGCGATGGTCGGTGCGAACTTCTACAGGGAAACGACCACCAAGTAAATGATGCCTCCATTCTTCAAACGCCGTCTTGATGGCCAAAAGTTCTTTTTCAATAACGGCATAGTTCAGCTCACTAGAGGTGAGTTTCCGTGAGTAATAGGCCACAGGATGTTCATCGCCGGATGCAGGATGTTTTTGTAGCAGGACCGCTCCAACAGCGAAGTTGGAGGCATCTGCTTCGATGACATATGGCATCTCATCGTTAGGATGACGCAAAACAGGGGCTGTACTAAACGCTGTCTTCAAGCACTCAAATGCTGTCGATGCCTCTTGATCCCAAAGGAAAGGTATCTTGGCACTGGTCAGATGTGTCAATGGGGCCGTGACCTGTGAAAACTGTGGAATAAAGCGCCGATAAAAATTGGCGAACCCCAAAAACCGCTGAAGGGACTTCAAATCATGAGGTTGTTTCCAGTTCTGAATAGCCTTCACTTTGCCCGAATCCATGTGTATACCTGCATTGCTGATTACGTATCCCAGGAACTCCATGTTATTCCGGTGAAACGAGCATTTTTCGGCTTTGGCGTACAGGTGATTACGTGACAAACGCAATAGTACTTCGCGGACATGCGAGACATGTTCCTTCAGATCGTCCGAGAAGATCAGGATATCGTCTAGGTAAACCCAGACCGAGATGCCAACCAGATCGCCAAACACGTTGTCCATAAACCGTTGGAAGACGGCCGGGGCATTACACAACCCGAAGGGCATTACCCTGTATTCGTAGTGTCCAAAGGGCGTTTTGAATGCCGTCTTCCACTCGTCGCCCTCTTTGATTCTAACCAGGTGGTAGGCTCCCCGGAGATCCAATTTAGTGAAGATCTTGGCCGAACGTAAGGACTCCATGATGTCCCGAATCAAAGGTAATGGGTACCTGTCCTTGAGTGTTATGTCGTTCAATTGACGGTAATCGATACAGGGCCGCAGGGTCCCCTCTTTCTTCTTGACAAAGAACAACGGAAAACCGGCGGAGGATCTGGAGGGTACGATGTAACCCTTCTTAGAACAATCATCCAGATAATCCCGGAGTACTTGTTTTTCAGACTGAGTTAGAGAGTATAACTTCCCATGAGGAATCACAGCACCAGGGATCAGGTCTATGGGGCAGTCAAATGACCGATGAGGAGGAAGAGGTATTTCTCCGGGTTCCGAAAACACGGTACAAAAGTCGGCGTAAACATTCGGAATCTGGGACAGGGAACATAAGGCAGACGAGTCCTCTCCCGGGATTAGAGGGACCAAGGTTGTAGACTTCAAGGAGGTGTTGTGGCAGCAACATTCACGGAGGCAAAAGGCAGAAACAAATTTCAAAGTACGGGACTCCCAATCGATTGTAGGATTGTGTCGCAAAAGCCAAGGCAGTCCCAAAACCACAGGATACGATGGTGACTTGATGACGTCGAGGGCTATGTTTTCTTCATGCCCCTTGACCTGTAACAGCATGCCGATGGTATGCAACCGAATGGGACCGGAAGCTAAGGGTGTACCATCGATGACCTCTACCGGTATAACCGTTCTTCTGGTAAATAAAGGCATACCAAGGTTGATGGCGAATGTCTCGTCAATATAGTTCCCGGAGGCCCCACAATCTAATAGACCATGGACATCGATCCTTTTATCAAGCCACTTCAAAGTGATCACTAGATTCATCAAGACGGCAGGCTGCATTGGGGGCAGTTGTAACCCAGGGCTGGAAAGGTCTGAAAGCAAGAAAGGACCTGTCGTAGCCTTTCCCTTAGACGACAGGTCTTCTAGTTTCCCCCTTTCTTGATAGGACGTAGAGGGCAGGTTCCCAGGAAATGTCCAGCGCCTCCGCAGTATAAACACAGTCGCTGACTTCTCCTGCGCTTCTTCTCCTCTTCCGATAACGGGCCCCTTACAGCTCCTAGTTGCATTGGTTCTTGGGTAGCATCCGAAGGTGTTGATATCCCAGTAGGATGAGTCAGTGGTCTGAGGTTTCCCTTTTCAAACCGACGTCTCTCTCCTTTTCTCTCGGCCAACCTCTGGTCTATCCTCAGAACTTGTTCAATAAGTTTCTGTAGATCATCAGGTTCCGGTATGTGCAACAATTCATCTTTGTATTCTTCTCTTAATCCCCGGCGAAACAAGGTTTTTTGCGTTACTTCTGGCCATAAGGAGTCAGTTGCCAATTGACGGAAACGGCTGATGTAAGAAATGATGTCGGTATTGGCTTGTTGTAGATCCATCAGTTGATTCTGCGCTGCAGAGGCTAGATTGGGGGATTGAAACACATCCAAGAATGCTTTCTCGAAGGCTAAAAAATCATTCAGGATTGGGTTATTAGTAACGACCAATGGAGTCGCCCAGGCAAGAGCGTTACCAGATAAGTTGCCCAATATGTATCCGATCTTGGCCTTGTCATTGGTAAAGTGTGATGAACGGAAGAGAAAGTGTATGCGGCAATGATTACAGAATTCACCCACACGGCGGGGATCTCCATCGAACTTGATGGGAGCTGTGTGAGCCATGGGACCTTCAGGTTGTGGTATGGCACCAGTGTTCTGAGTCACCATTTGGCGTAAGGCTACATTTTCCTGACGGAGTGCCGCCATCTCGGCACGAAGCGCTTGAAGTTCGTTACGAAGACCCGGATCCTCTTCCATCGTAAAGTCCGAGGAGTCAGAAGACAGGCGTCTCAATCTGTTGTAAATAGCGTCACGAGAACGCTGCGTACCTGTTCGTCCGGTTGGATTCCTTGGTGATGAGGCCAGGCTGTCGGATGACCCGGAGAGATGTGACGGATGGCGCGGGGAACCAGCCCAACACCAGCCCGAATGGAACCGGATTGGAGGTGAACCGGCTCCCAACGCCACGGGTTGGCTCACCCCTGATTGAGTGGCGTCAGGACAGTGCAAGCACTGGCAGGGGGAGCCTCTGAGTTGATGGTCCGGGGTCCTTGGTGGGATTCCGATGGTAGGCAGGTCCGGGGACTGGAAGCTGAACGGTCCCTCCAGGGACGAAGACAAGGAAGCAAGAAGAGCAGGCCGGTCAGGAGGAAGTACGGAACAAGAGGGGAAGCTCAGAGCGGATAGGAACTGGAAGGACTGGGCAGAGACTAAAACCAAGGAGGGCGAACGGGACTTCTGGAGCTGAAGGAAGGGGAAGAAGGAATGAGGAAGGACAAGGCGAAGGGCAGGGGTTCCCCAGGCAGAACAAGGGAAGGCGGAGGACAGGAGTCCCCCAGGCAGAACAAGGGGAAGTGGAAGGCAGAGGTCCCCCAGGCAGAACAAGGGAAATAGCAAGGCAGCAAAGACACGATCCGAACAAACCGCGTTGAGACGCGGTTTGGAAAAGGATCAGGGCTCCTTAAATAGGCCCGCCAGCACCTGGGAGGCCTGTCACGCAAGCCGTGCCGTCTCCCCGGCAACGGACACCCCACAATGAGGCTTGAGCCGCACGCCCTCCCGAACCGAGCATCCTGCGCACTGCGCATGCGCGGAGCGCGGAGAGCGGGCGCCCGCGCATGCGCGAAGCAGTGCGCGTAGGAGACCCGGAAGCGCCAGGGACCCAGGACATCCCCGGACCTCGGAGCCGAAAACGAGGATACAGCCTCCAGGACGGGGAGCGCCGTAGCGGGTAAGGGGACCTCAGGACGGGCGGCGTGACAACACCTAAATATCAAATGGGAAATAAATGCAGTTGTGCAATGGAAAACATGGAATGGATCCCAATGGAAAATAAGGATCAGGAGCAGGGAAAAACGAAATAACCAATGCAAACTTCCCCCTACCCCTCCAAGGGAAAGACAGGATGCTAATCTAAGAGGAAGGCTAAGGCATACGGGTTTACAGCAGCAAAGGACAGAGTCAAAGAAATATAGAACACAGACAAACTGGGCTGCAGCTAAAAGGGGAAAGCACTGAGAAATGCTGCCTGCAAACAGAGGAAGACAAAAAGGGAATCAAGGGAGCAGAAATCAATTAGCGCATGAATCGGAAATTCAGGGCGGAGGAACAAGAAAACAGGAACAAGGAACTAGGTACAAAGGCAAGGAACAAGGAACAAGGGACTAGTCACAACAGGAACACTGCAAACGATGACCAGCGCTGGACTGAAGTAAGACTGAGGCTTTTAAAGCTGCTTAACGAGCACACGCCTCAGGTGTGCTGATTGCTGCACCTGCAGCCACAGCTGTTACCTATCCTCCACCCAACCTTGTCCTGCAAGGGTGGAGGTGGAGCAGTGGGCCAGGCATTCTGGGAAGCATAGTCATTTGGTTAAAGAAGCATGCTGGCTGCCAAAAACCTGGAATGGATCCGGAAGGGAAGTAGCTTGGAAAATAGGGATTTAGCGCTCCCAATTCATCATAGCACTGTAGCATAAGGCTCGGAGGAAAGGTCCAGTAGGGAATAAACCCCAAATCGTGCCCCCAAGTGGTGGGAACGGGAGCGAAGGGAGCGAGTCGTGACATCAGGTCCTGGGCGGCCGCTTCCATGTCCATATCGAGTTCGGTCGGGTGGCGTCTCAAACTGTCAAGGAGTTCCCCCCTTCTCACCTGAGTCCGATCTTTGCTGGATTTCTTGGTCGATGCCTTCTCGCGGACGGATCGGGTCTTGAATAAGGCTGCACAAGTCTCTTCCGACTCCAGTGTGCGTTCAAAGTTCCAGGATGCAACGATCCAGGAATCCGGGAAATTAATAGAGTGTGCTACTAAGCACACGAGTCCAGGAATCAAGAAAGGAGGGAAAGGGACTAGGAATGGGGTTGGTTGGGATAGAACCAAGGATAACAATACCGCGAGCTACGGAGCACACGTTTGGTTGCTACTTCGCAATAGCATTGAGACGCAAGAAGCCGCGGGAGGCATGCTCTATTAATAGAACACGCTACGTCCAACGTGTAGAGCGAGGAAGGTGTTTCACACTGGACGGCCATGTTGGGAGTACCAGGGAGTGTAAGCCCCGTTGAGACAAGGACCAGGAAGTCCAAAAGGGGTGTGTTCTGTAGGTCATGACACTGTGTTTCCTGGAGATTTGCGAAAAAAGAAGACATTTTGATATCCGACACAAATGCACCTTTTGATGTTTTTATTAGCAAGATTGCTGTTCTCAAGTTTTGTCAGATTAAATAATCTACCTTCAATGACAATCCTCATATCTGATTCAAGATTATTTACACATCATCACGTATTTTGTTTTTCTGTTTGACTTATCAAATTATATTCATTCAATAGTGCACAGATTTTGTTATTGATTTTCTTATTCACTAAACTGCTCAATATATTTTATTCAGTGTGGTTTTAAGTTTTTATTACTTATGAATTCCACTTTCAAGTCTTCTGTTTGAACCCCTTTCTGTTAGACTATCAAATTATGTTCATTTGATAGTGCACAGATTCTAGGTTTATTTTTGGATTCCTCACTCAAATTCTAGTTTGAGCCCCTCAACACGTGTTTCCCCGTTTTAAGATTTACCGGTTCATCAGGAGGTGCTAATAAAGCATTACTATAGTAGATAAATTTCTGTATTGCTCTCCCAAGAGTGCATGGAAAAACATAAATCACCAATGCAATTATAGAGCAAATACTTTGAACGCAGAAAGACTCAATAACTCGCAACCACACACTCTTAGAAGGTAATCAGCACTTATGCGGCTATTTATTCAAAGTTTAGAAGCAACCAGTGATAACATAGAAATAATTCACAGAAGTAACATAGACATAAATCACAGAAGAAGCAAAGAATTCAAAAGGAAATACATCACTATGAGCGTAACTGGATTCCTCATCTCGCCCAGAAGCGGCTGGAAGACCCTGGGAACAGCCAGGCCGAGAGCACCACAGCTCACAGGAGTGCCGGACGTAAGCGTCCTCCTCCGGCTGAAGTCTCACCTGACCACCTCCGGGTTTCCGCATATATACACACTCCGAAAAGGGGTGGCAGTTCTCGAACCTTCTGGAAATGGCATTTGCGCAGTTGATGAGCAGCCGTCGGTTGCCAGCTGGGTCAATCGACAGCCACCCTCAAGGAGCAGAGTGCCTCCCTCCTCTAAAAACACGCTCCGCGGAGAACAGTAACAAACCATAACAAAGTTAGCTTTCCCAGCAGAAATGTCCTTGACTGCATACCAGGTTTGGAAAGCATGTTTTCCTTAGCACCGTGAATCTAACACTCAGCAAAATGTGTGCAGCTTTTCACTGCGGCATGAAGTAAATATCCATCATGGCTCCGAGCGTTCCCAGAATGTACTGCGCACCAGCGCCATTTTAGTTCAAGCATAACAATTCCACTCTTGGATATTTACCTTCCATAGCCCGGTGGCAAAGGAGCCGGTCTCTGAAACCTACGAGACGTTAAAACTAAATTGGGAATACATTGAATACAACAACAACAAGCTATTATGATAGCTAATATAATGAAAATGCAAGCAAAAGCGTAACGTAGTGTACCCCGAATATCAGGTATCCATGAAAATAACCAATCCCACCAATTCCCAGTACAATCCTGAGACACTTGAGAAATGAGATCCCTCAAACCTCGAATATGACTTTCAATAGATCGTGAATGGTCACTTAGATTAAAACAACACATACCTTCAAAAGCGTTACACCCTAAATTATGCTTTAGCAATAGATAATCAACAGCAGCTCTGTTCTGCAAAGTTGCTTTTCTAATAACTTGACTATCAAGGAGTAATTCTTCTAATGCCTGGAAAGTATGATTAAGGCTTTTGACTACTAAACATGCTAATTTCATCAAAGATTTGTAACCCCCAGCAGCTAAACCCCAAACTCCCACTAGTGAAAGGGTTACTGCTAGAACCTCAGCTTCTGATAACAAGTGTACATGTGAATCACAATCAGGAGATAGACCCACAGATTCAAAAGTTGACCGTTTACCTCGAGTTATCGCTGGGTGTAAAGGAAACATCATTAGTCCTAATCGAGTTAAAGCACATGGACCTCCGGAAATGTTAGCTGGAATATAAGTGTATGTGATGTTGCCACATGAAAAGAGCCATCCTGTTGGAAGATTCTGTTACACTTCAGACTTCCCCGCGGGCCTCCTTGCAGAATACGACTTCTTTGCAGGCTCCTCTATGGTCCAGGTACAAGCTACCATGGCGTCTGTACAAACGTCGACGCACTCTGGGTCACCTGACACGTCTTGTACGTGGAAGACGTACAGCCAGCCACGCCCCTCTTATGACTATAAAACCACTGTCTTCCAAGGGGCTCGTTGCTGCTAATTAGCGTTACAGCTACACGCGGTTTCGTCTGTTTCCTCTTCGTGTCTCCCTACACGATTCCTCATCTGAACTCCTGGTTTTGACCTTTGCCTGACTTTTGGATTGCCTCGTCTCCTCCTTTGTTCCTGTCGTGCTCGTCTGGTTGTTGGACTCGGAACGCTACTCTTCTGTGTCTTGCGGTTCTTATTCCTGGTTGCCGCTCTGCACACCAAATTGCTGTCTACTATCCGGATCATCTCAACGGCTACTCAACTATACTCGTGTACTCAGGTACATACTTGATTGACAATCCTCATCTTTGCTATTTGTTACCTCCACATCTAGTTTGGATATTTGTTTTCTGTTGGATTCTGGGACATTGAGTGACTTTCCTGTGAGATTGCTCTTACGTGCATATAAACGCTTTCCTGAACTGCACCAACCCGGCACTAGTGCGTCCCTCGTGCCGTTCGGGGTTACTTCCCTATACTAACTTCCCTGTTTGTTATTTTCTCCTGTTGTTGTCTTCAGAATCCTGGACTCCTCTTCCTCCATTTATCTTTACTCAGGTCAGTTGTTATCAATTCTATAGCTATAGTTGGAACCGATACTGATTTAGATCATTTCCACTCATTTGTGTTATTCTTTGTAGATCATCCCAGGGAAACTCCACTCCAATATCTATCTAGGTAGTTGCCCAATTACTTCAACTGTTCTAATCACTTGCATAATCTCAACACTGTCTAATATCTCTGTATTCCTTTGCAGCATTGGTATTGGCGGTGTGTGTTCTCCCCGCTCTTTTATTGAATTGACACCTCTGTCTGTCCCAACTGAAACAGCAGAGAGGTACATTGTGGAAAAGAGCCCCTCTTTGAGGAAGCCTGAGTCTTGTACTCAGGGGAGCTGGGATGGAAGGCTGAATTTTGAATCTTATACCACCAACATCTCCAAGGTCATTTCCTCTGCATCTTCTGTCTATTTCGGAGTGGTGAGTAACAGTTTCACATGATTCAAATGACTGCCAGCTATCACTGTATGATTACAAGACATAGTATTATTTACACTGGTGCATTTGCGTGGCACTCGCGAACACAGTCGCTGCTCCAACCTTGTATGCTTGTGCTGTTTGGTTAAATCGATCTGTTGGCATTTGCCAATTTCTTGTGCATTGCAGGTCATAAAATAACATACATCACCTTGGGTTATATTATAAGTAATAACACGTGTCAAATTTCTCCATTTGCGATCGGTTTCTTGGCAGAACCTACAGTACTCATAAACGGAAAAAGCTTGCCTAATATCAGAATCTTGAACCAAAGAATCATTGTGTGTGACGCCAAAGATATGCTTTAAAACCGGAACAGGCGTCGGCACTGCTACTAAGCACATAGTCAGTAAAGCTTCAGCATTGGGCACATCAGTAAGACAGAAGTGTGATATGTTGAGTACTTGCTGTGCCAGATATATCCACATATTCTCTGTCTGAGTGATCATAGGAGAATGTTTTCGCCGTCCTGAAAATGCATCTCGCATGACTGGCATCAAGGTTGTTTTCACTTGCTCCTGACGTGTTTGCTGCATTTCACGAATCCAAGTCTTCGGTCTGGCTGGCTTTTCGGCATCGGCATGAGGTTGCTTTGGGACAACATTATTCATCACTATCAGTATCCCCTTGATCACTGGCACAGATGTGACATTTTTCGTTGGTAGCAGCAGGCTGTTTAATTCTCCCAAATATTAGACCAGCCAGACACAGGATCTACAAGGCAAACCCAGAAAAGAGATATCAGTGTTGTACATTACTCTCTCAGGTAACATTTGTCTGCGGGCACATATTGCCATTTCTTTCTACCAGGCTCCATGACTAAAACTACTTGATCTTTGCCTGATGCAATGACATCTGCGGGCACTGGTGGGCCACTTGGCTTTTCCACCCACACCTTTGCACATGGTACCATACTGTCTGAAGAGCCAAAACCGTGATCCCCACGAGCAGTTAACACTGTAGGATGCTCCCCCTTCTTAATCATGGACAACTTAATGGGAATAATGATCAATTGGGCCACTCGATCACCCTTGTGGATTGATAACAATTGGTCCCCACTATTCATCAGGATGACTTTAATCTCGCCTTGGTAATCAGCATCAATTACCCCTCCCAACACTTGAACTCCCTTCAATGCTAGGCCAGATCTAGGGGCAATCCATCCCATTTGCTCTGGGGGAATTTGTACTCCAGTCCCTGTTTCAATTACAACCATCCCACTTGGGTCTAATCTGATTTCTTCATGGGAATGCAAGTCTACCCCTGCTGACTCTGGAGTTGCTCGATAGGGAGCTAAAGAACCCGGAGTAATTTCCCAGTACAATAGTGTTTCTCTGACTGAATTGGATTGAACCTGTAAAGTAGGAGTCATTAGTCGCATCAAAGGAGTTTCATGCTCATTCACAGGTCTATTGTTTAATACTTGCACCACATCAAACACACGATCACGCCAGCCTGCCAAATTGCCGTCTCCAGATTTGCGCAACTGTTCTTTCAATAACCCATTCATTTGTTCAATTAACCCTGAAGCAGCTGGATAATAAGGTACGTGGTACAACCACTCAATGCTCTTTTCCTGACAATACTCCTGGATTAGTTTGCCTTTGAAATGTGACCCATTGTCACTTTGAATCTGCAAAGGAACTCCATAATGTAGGATGATCTGATCTAACAACCTGATGGTGTTCAGTTGTGTTGCACATTTGCACGGCAAAACCATCAAATATACTGAGTAGGTATCCACAATAGTGCATGCATACTGACAACCTCTACTGATTGGCATCGGACCGATATAATCAATCTGCCGAATTTGACCTGGTAATTTTCCTCTTCGCAATGTACCTCGAACAATCTGAGGGATAGGTCTGTGCAGTTAGTGTTGGCACACTGGACATTGCAAAATTATCGTTTTCACTACTTCTAAAGGAAGACTGATTCCTCCAGCTTGTGCCCACCTGATAGTAGCCTTTTCTCCAAGATGCCCACATTTCTGATGGGCCCATTTGGCCAAACCCTCCAAATCGTCTTCCTGACCCTCTGCATCCACAGATGAAATCTTGCTGTGCTCGTCTGCAACAGAATTAAACCAACGTTCTAATGAGTCCGTGGCACAATGCGCGTCCACATGATATACAGTGACTTCACTTTGTAATAACATTTCTGTAATATCTTGCCACAGTTCTTTTCCCCACAACTCTTTTGAATGAATCTTCCACCCATTATTTTGCCAAGTTGGCAACCATACTGCCAATCCATTCGCCACTGACCATGAATCTGTGTACACATAACATTGACCAGGGGTCTCTTGTTTCAATGCTTGGTAAACTGCGTAAAGCTCTGCAAACTGACTGCTCTTCCCTTTCCCTGTCGTTGTCAACATCTTTTTTGTTTTGGGATTGTACGACACTGCTTTCCAGTACCGCTCAGTTCCCACATATCGAGCTGAACCATCCATGAACCAAGCATGCTCTGTTTGCTCCACGGTCAAATCGCTGTAAGGTACTCCCCATTTCACGGGAGACTCACGTTTTTCAGGCACTTCCGATGGTATGTAATCTGAGGGCTGTATGTTGGCTACTTGCTCATGTAATTTTGCCACTCCACCCTTTCCTGATCTGGCTCTGTCTTGAATATACCATTTCCATTTAATTATGCTGGCTTCTTGAGCATGTCCTATTCTATGCATTTTAGGAGAGCTCAGTACCCATTGCATGATTGGTATTTCTGGTCTCATTAATAAATCATGGCCCACCGTACATTTGCTCAGTATCAACAAGGGCCCAATCACACGCCAACAATTGCTTCTCAAACGGAGTGTATGAGTTACCAGCATCGGGCAACTTACGACTCCAAAACCCCAATGGCACACGTTTCCTGTCTTGTTTCTGCCACACACTCCAGTTAGCATAATTGTCTTGTACAGACACATTTAATTCCACTTTGCCTTCCTTCAAATGCCATAAATCAAGCACCTGCTGCACTGTGTCTTTCGCCAGCTCAAAGGCTTTCTGTTGCTCCTTCCCCCACTGAAACTCATATTTCTTTCGTGTCACCTTGTAGAGGGGGGCCAATATCTGCCCTAAATGGGGAATGTGCTGTCTCCAAAACCCAAACAGCCCTATAAACTGCTGAGCTTGCTTTTTGTTCATTGGAGTGGTGAATTCAAGTATTTTCTGTTGGGCTTTTGGCACCATTTCTCGATGCCCATGATGCCACTGAATCCCTAGGAATATCACTGTTTCAGCTGGACCTTGAATTTTATTCGGGTTAATCTCCCACCCTTTCTTCTTCAATCCTTCCGTAATGACATCTAACTGGCTTTGCACACTGTGCTCATCCTTGCCCTGAATCAAAATATCATCAATGTAATGAGAGATTTGTATGTCAGGTTTACACGGTATCTTGTCTAAGTGCTCTGCCACCAGCCGGTGACAGATAGTCGGACTATGTATGTACCCCATAGGTAGCCTTGTGAAAGTGTACTGGCGTCCACTCCACGAAAATGTAAACTGCTCTTGACACTCTTCAGCAATTGGCACAGAGAAAAATGCATTGGCTAAATCGATCACTGCATACCAAGTCACCTCAAACTTTTGGACATTCTCAATCAAGGTAATGGCATCTGGGACTGCAGGCAATAAGGGAGGAGTGTGTTTATTCAACTCCCTGTAATCAACGTCATCCTCCACGACCCATCTCCCTTTTTAATAGGCCAAAGAGGATTGTTCCATGCGGTGGTAATAGGGCGTAATACACCCACCTCCACGTATTCTTTGATGGTGTCTGAAATTTCCTTGTGACCCCCAGGAATGCAGTATTGTTTCATTGCTACCCGCTTGGTTGCCACTGGCACTTGCACTGGGGGCATCTTCAATTTGCCTACAGTAATGGGTGTACAGATCAATGCACTCACCCCAAACTGGTATGTTTTACCACCAAGTCCCAAGGTTAACCTTCCAAAATGTCAAAGCCAATTATATATTCAGGTATCGGGACAATCAGCACTTGGTATTTTTGCCGATTCAAATTGCCTATTTTCAGCTCCACTTTCGTTTGTACTGCGGGGGTCTCCTTTCCCCTTAGACCTGTAATAGTAAACTGTTTGCCATTAAATCGTGTTGGTTTGCCATGAATCAAAGAGGCCTCCGCCCCGGTGTCTATCAATGCTCGCACCCCTTGTGTATTTCCTGGCCTCCAAAAAATCTTAACATCAACATGAGGCCGCCTATCAACTTTTATGCGGGCAGACGCTGCCGGAGCTTGGCCGAAGCCCTAGTCAAACTTTGAATGAGTGTGACTTGACTCTGCCTCTAACATTGCACTCACCACCTTTCTCAAATCAGTGTATGTTGGCTGGTACAGGGAAGGTGTCCCCATAGACCCTTCATCTTGTTCTTCAGCAGGGGGAGCAGAAGGTGAGGTGTCCCCCTGTGGCGTGGTGACTACCTGTTTCTTAACCTGTTTATAGCGCTCTTTGGCTGCAAGTCCTTGTTTATTGTATAATTCATACATTACTCTGGTTTCAATGCCATCAATTTCTTCGTGTGGCACACCATCTTTCAACAAAGCCAAAAACATGTATTTTCGGGATACTCGGGAGCCTCTGCCATCTTGCCGTCTGCCTTCGGTTCTTCTCTCACTACGCTCCTCTCTCTCCCATGGCTTGTTATCGCTCTTATCCCACTCCCCCAAATCTGCAAGTTGCCGAATGGCATCTGCTACCTCATCAGTAGCTTTGCCCGTCATACCTACGAGCAAAGTCATAATGACACTTTTGTATGCGGGTGGCGCAGTTCTAATCACCATGTTTCGAGTTGAAACTGAGAGCGGCACGGCTCCCATGTGGTCAGGAGCATCTATGTGAATAGCCTCTTTCATAGCATGCTCTCTGACATTTTGAATTGCTTCTCTCAACGTATACCACTTTGTTTCTTCACTAGGCCAATCTGTGGTAATGAGGTATTGACGGTTACACGCTTGGGCTACCAGGTGCAACAAAGACACCTGTGTATCTTGACCATTTGCATCAGGGGGTGGTCCTGCCCTTAAGACCTCCTGTACATTGGTGTCAATTGACAGGGGTAAAAAACGCGGTGAATCCGTAGAATCTGCCAAAAACCCTGCAGCACCCCATCGAGCAATCTCACCATCCATGTCATTAAAGCTTCCCCTGATTTTTGCCTCAAACGGGTAAAAATTTCCCCAAACTCCTGCTGTGTGTAATCCTCCAGCGTGGTTAAATCCATCATTCTGTCAGCAGGATTCTGCGGGTGGGGTCCAGCTCGCCGTCTTCTAACGGGCTTAGCCGCCACTGTTTTCTGTTTCGCTTCCATTTTAGGGTCAGACTCATTTGCGGAACTACCTTCTAGACTGGTTGAATCAAAAATATCACCATCCTACTTATCCGGATCCCAGTCCACACCAGCGGAAGCAATTACAGCTCTCACCTTTCTTTTGTTGACCCCTCCCCGTCTTTTCCTATACTTATACCGGGCTATTCTGACTGCTGCCCTCTCGGCCACAGCCTGATATGTGTCAGCCTTATCTTTAAACAGTTTCATTTGAATCTGCTGCATTAACGCAGTCTACCTTTCTGCAGCCAGCTCTCTCTCTAATCGCAAAACCTAATTTTTCATTTCCACCTTCATTTGATATATTTTCCTATAAGCATGCAAAAGAACCCAACCTCGCCTACCTAATGCCGCACATTCTCTGCCACGTTCTACTGGAACTTGTTGCAAGCATGCCATTACATCAGACGGATCGGCATCACCCAATCCTTGATCCCATGTTTCACTTAGACCTGCACCACATGCCCGCGCCTGGGCCAACTTATCATATGGACTCTTAGTCCAGCCTGGAATAACAACATCAGAACAGTCACCGCCAGCGGTAACGCTCTTCTTCCTGAACAAACTACTCATTATCGCAAACAAAACAAAACCTCTTTATATATATATATTTTCTCTCCACACTGCAATCACTCCCACAGGCACGCACACACCGGCAAAGGAAAAACAAACTTCACTACTCAAAAACTTCACTTGCAAGACAACCAAATCCTATCTACGTTCAAACAGATTCTTGAATACTCGGACGCCAAAAATGTATTGCTCTCCCCAGAGTGCACGGAAAAACATAAATCACCAATGCAATTATAGAGCAAATACTTTGAACGCAGAATGACTCAATAACTCGCAACCACACACTCTTAGAAGATAATCAGCACTTATACGGCTATTTATTCAAAGTTTAGAAGCAACCAGTGATAACATAGAAATAATTCACAGAAGTAACATAGACATTAATCACAGAAGAAGCAAAGAATTCAAAAGGAAATACATCACCGTGAGCGTAACTGGATTCCTCATCTCGCCCAGAAGCGGCTGGAAGACCCCGGGAATAGCCAGGCCGAGAGCACCACAGCTCATAGGAGTGCCAGTCGTAAGCGTCCTCCTCCGGCTTAAGTCTCACCTGACCACCTCCGGGTTTCCGCATATATACACACTCCGAAAAGGGGTGGCAGTTCTCGAACCTTCTGGAAATGGCACTTGCGCAGTTGATGAGCAGCCGTTGGTTGCCAGCTGGGTCAATCGACAGCCACCATCAAGGAGCAGAGTGCCTCCCTCCTCTAAAAACACGCTCCGCGGAGAACAGTAACAAACCATAACAAAGTTAGCTTTCCCAGCAGAAATGTCCTTGACTGCATACCCGGTTTGGAAAGCATGTTTTCCTTAGCACCGTGAATCTAACACTCAGCAAAATGTGTGCAGCTTTTCACTGCGGCATGAAGTAAATATCCATCATGGCTCCGAGCGTTCCCAGAATGCACTGCGCACCAGCACCATTTTAGTTCAAGCATAACAATTTCCTAAAAGCAAAACAGACATTGTATAAATTAGCCTTTTTATATTTCACAAAAAAACATGTGAGATATAGTGATTGGATCTTGTTTACATTTACAGTTAAGTCAAATTGTCTTTTGTGCTTAGTAGTTTCTTGCTTCCTTTTTATTTTGTAACAACTTAATGTGACAGCATTTGTAATGGTTTCCTCCTACAAGAAGAGGATGATTTTAACCTTAATATTTGACATTTGATATTGGTGATATCATTAGATTCTGACGAGAGTCTTCACATTGAAAAATACGCTCTTTTTCCTGTTTGGTTGCAGAGATTCATTAGTTGGGCTTTTAGTCTTCTTAGGTTGCTTCTATAGCACTTAAAGACATCAGCATGGTATACAGTTGTGGGTAATAATTTTCCTCCTATAGGGAGAGGATATTTATATTCTTAGTTTCTTTATGGGTTAAATATCATTCTGGCATCATTGCAATCATGATGTGGGTTTGCACTAACTAAAAATAAGTAGGATCACCATTTACCTGTTTTTAGTAGAAGGACGCTGTTTGCTTTCCTCGTGGTGTGGTTGCCGTCCATTTTGTTGGGAATTCAGACTTTTTATTTTGCGCAATGACGCAAAAACGTGTGTCTGCGCGATGACGTCAGGTGTCAATTTGACGCGAATGCCATGCCGTTGCGCGTCAATCTAATGCAGATGCCAAATTGCCTTGGGAATGCAAATATTATTGTTTCTAGGTGACATAATGTTTTGCTTCGGGATTCGATTATTACTTTGAAGTTTATTTTGATGTTGTCTGGTTTGTTTGATACTTCGTAATCAATTGTGCGAGTTCTTTCATTCATGGTTTAGTCTGAATATTTTCCTAAAGTAATTAATTATATTAACTATATTTGGAGATATTGGAGATAGTTTTGAGCATGCAATTCAAAAGAAGTACATATATGGAACAATTATAATACTGCATACATTAAATAGTATGCTGTTATCTATATACTTATACATGAAAATGACATATGCTTTATATAGTGGAACAAATCATTACTTACAATGCTTGTTTGTAATTTAAGTTTGTTAAAGAAAATTATACATTTCCTGGTCTGTGTTTAGTCTGGAATGGCAGGTGTCCATAAGGCATATCCAATATGCTTCCTTTTTCCTTAGTATTTTTTTGAAATATCCTCTCGGTGGTGGTTTCACTTTTTCTATACCAAAAAATCTAATGTACTGTATTTGTTCCTTATGGTGGTGTTCGTAGAAATGTGATGCCATGGGTGATCTGGGGTCTTGGTTGGATATGGATCTGATGTTTTCGTCTATCCGTGTCTTCAGAGTTCTTATGGTGCTTCCTATGTAGTATTTATTGCAAATACATTGGATCCCATATACAGTATATTTGCTGTTGCAATTTATCAGATGTCTAATTGGTTTGATTGTGCCATTTGGCATTGCAATGTTTTTCTTGGCGTTGTCTGAATACTTGCATACATGCGGTTTCCACATTTGTAGTTTCCTACTGTAGGAGGTTATAACCACATTGTTGATCGGGCAGTATTCGTGTCGGATATCAAAATATCTTCTTTTTTCACTTTGTCCGAAGTCCTGGTCACCCTCAGGACAATTTGATTCCGACTCTGCAACTACTTTTTTGAAACAATCAAGCAAGATTGGCAAGAGTGAACCCATCCGGGGGATGCTAATGGAAAGGGGCAAAGTCTAAAAGGCCCATGAGGAATTGTTTTTGAAGATTTGTGAAAGCATTTCAAGACAAGGGGAAGGAAAGTGCCACCTTATTATTTGAGATCCGAGCCCGGCGAGGGAGATCCAGGGGTGGAAAGTCATTGCCCAAAGTTCATTAAGAAAATAAATGTTTTGTGAAATTTTTTAATAAGACTTGCGAGGGGTCTGCGCCCAGAAGAGGGGGACCCAAGGGTGAAGCCATCACCCAAGGTGTTCATAGAGCAAGAACTTTGTGTTTGTATGTTAAGAGCATCAGGCCTTGAAGGCAAGAGACTTTTATTTAAACCTACAAAGAACCTGGTAGGTGCTACAGAACGGTTTGCTCGTGCTGGGAAGGCCTGAGTTGTGCTATGCTCTAAAGTCCCACCTTGTCCCGTGCTGAAAACGTGGGGAAGGGAGACCTCAAGGCGATCGCATCCTGACATATTATTTTGTGAACACTTCTTTCTTTTCTTGAAAACTATCCCACAATCTTTAGTATTTAGCATAAGGAATTGGCAATAGGTTTTTCGTAGTATAGGCCTTTTATTTTGACACAACGCCACAAGGACTGCTTTATTTTCATTTGATGGTCGACACTTGCTCCCATCTTAGATTTAAGTTTAGATTTGGGGTTTTTCCAACCTGCATGAACAGTTTAATAAACACTCTTGACCTGTGATCACTTGTGTCTGTCTTTACTGTTGCCACCATGAGTTCCTTACAATGGTGTCAAAAGTGGGATAAGACTCAATTGAAACCAATTGTGGAACCCTACAATTTCCAAAACGTAGTCAGAGAGCCTCTAACCCTTCAATCACCACCAAGGAATCAATAGGGTTTGATATGTGTAGCAGTAGGGAAGCTATTATTCCCCCAGGGAAAAGAGGAATAATTCCTACGGATTTAGTCTTGATACCCCCTCCAGGATGCTACATCCGACTAGCCCCAAAATCTGGCTTAGCATGGAAGTTCGGGATAGATGTCTTAGCAGGCGTTATTGATCCCAACTTCAGGGGAGACGTGAAGGATCTCTTACAGATTCATGTAGAAGTCCCTTTTGAGGTACATCAAGGAGATCAGATTGCTCAGGGAGAGCTCTATTCCCTCAATTTAAAGAAACTGAACCAGATAAAACAGAGAGAGGTAACTTAGGCTTTGGGGAAGCTGATAAATCTTTTGACATCGAAGAAAGGAAGAGAGACGAACCTACTATCTATCCTGACCTAGCCATTACCCAGCAAAATGATCCAGCCCTTGCTGAAGCTTTTTTACAAGCAATTCCGGAAGAGGATGGCAAATAAAAGGGCAGTCCCTTTTTCTTCTTAAAACAAGGGTTACTTTACAGGAAAGAAACCTTCACCGAAGGTTTGGTAAAAACTCAACTAATAATACCCAAGAGTCATCGAAAGTTTGTCCTAGAGATTGCACATTCCCATTTTACTGGAGGGCATTTAGGACATTTAAAACACAGGCACACATTAGTGAAAAATGTTCTTGGCCGGGGATCCATGCCGATATAAAAACTTTCATCCAGACATGCGAAATATGCCAAAAGACAGACACGCTCTTCCCATTACCTGCCCCTCTGAACCCTTTACCGATGTCATGCGCCCTGGCACCTTACGTGTATGGCGACAATGGAGACTGGGCAGCCATTGACAGTCCTACTACATTTCTGCACGGAGTTCAGGCAGCTGTCTAGTCTTTTTTGCATCATAGCGACTGCTGGGAGGTTCTTATTCCCCGAACTCCCAGCAGCTGGTGCGTTGCAACTGCTAGGTCAGTTTTTCCTCCTTCTTGGTGAATACGCTAGTTTTCCCTTTCATCTGCTTTGTTCCCTGCATTCTCGTAACACTTTCCCTCTGCCTTTGTCGGCCTCTTCCCGACTTCTTCTCTCGGGACCTGAGGGGCTGTGCTCTTTCTCTCTCTCTCTCTCTCTCTCTTCCGCGGTTTCGCCCGGAAGCTTTCTTCGCGGTCTCACCCGCTCCCCTTTCCTTTTCATTCTCCCCTCGCTGGTCTACAGCGGTCCTGTTTCCTTTTCTCTCCGCCTCCCTCTTTCTCCGGAAGCTCTCATCTGTCTATTTGCAGCGCTTCCTCCTACTTTTGCCGCATATCCCTGAGTCAATCTACCGGCATCCACGGACGCTTCCACCATTACCTGCTTCCTGCCGTTCTAAAGCGGATCTGAGTTCTCCCTCCAGGGATCTGTTCAGGAAGTACTATTCTCACAGACCAGGACTACTATCTGCTACTCTGGACTCCTCAGCCATCCCATTGAAGACATCAAGACTATCTTTACTGCAGTTCTGCATTGGACTTTTCTGGGGGGTTTTCTGCCTCTGGCTTTTCCCCCATTTTCCAGGCTGCTTCGGAAGGAGGGGCGCAGGGTTGCAGCTCACAGGCGGCTACTGTGGCTTCCTTCCGAGGTAAGCCAGTATTTCCTAAAAAAGAGAAGGACTACAACTACAGACGCCGCCTGGACCTTAACGCCTCTGAGACCATTGATCCAGGTGAGGAGGAAGTGGAAAGTAGTGGGTCTGGGGAAGGTGCTCTGAGTATTGACAGTTTGTAATGCCAAGAAGTAGACATGGCTACGATGGAACAAGTGCAAGAGCTCCTGGGGCCATCCAGGGGCTATCTCAGGAGGTGCAATCTCTAAAAGCTAAAAACGCAGTGCTGCGACAACTGATAACTGCTGTTAATGTTAATGTTAAAGGATATTTGTACCGCACACTATCACCACCGGAGTGGTCCCCTGGTGCTCTGGCGGCTCTGAAAGAAAAGGGAGGGGTGGGGGGGAGTTAGTGGGATGAGCTGGAGAAGGGCAAGAGGGCAGTGATGTGCTGTTGGCGGCCTCGGCCCGGAATTCCGTTTGCTGGGCTTGGGGTGTTATACTGTTGGGAGACGTTGTGTTCTGTTGTGGTGATTCATGTGTGCCTTGTTTTGTTGTTGTAGTGTAGTGAAGTTTGTGCAGATTGTTGTGTTGTAGGTTTGTGGTTGTGTTTGGTTAGAGTTTAAGAGGTGTATGCAGAGGTTGGAGTTGTTAGTGGGTTGGTTAATTGGCATTGCTGTCTGGAAGTGGGGCACTACATTTCCCCATTCCTAATTCCGCAGGGTGTGTCAGTGTCACTGTGTCTGCATCCAGAACAGGGTTGTGCGACGCTCATGGTCCCTTTACCATATGGCATCCGTTCATATGCATAAGCTTGCCCAGGTTGTGTGCCGGCGTCTATGTGGCCCCTGTTTGTGTGCAGGGCGGGCAGGCATTTTGTGCGTCCCCTGCAGTCTAGCCCAGAGAGCATTCCCAATCTAGTCTAGTAGGGGTGTTGCATCGGTAAGTCCGGGTTTGTTCCCTCCATAAATTCGGTCTCCTCGGCTTCTCCCTCTTATTTGGTTGCTCATTCATGTTACCGCTACTACCCCCTTTGGAGTGAGGCAATTCTAGCGCTCCATGCGCTGTGTCTGCCTTCATTCACAACTCTCTTCGTCCATGGCCCTGCCAATATCCACAGCTTAGTTGGTGTGGTAGGCACTAACCCTCACCTAACAGGCATGAGCGGTAGTGGCATTTATTGCGTGGGTAATGGTTGTTCGCTGGGAGTTGGCTAGGGATTTTGGGTTGTGTCCTCATGGGTGTCGTTTGTGTCCTATTGGACTTAGTGTTGTCTCTCTTGTTGTGGTAAGAGTTTCTTCATTCGGTTTTGGCTGTTGTCATTGTCGTATTAGATAGTCAACCTTTTCATTGTTTTTCCCCTTTGGTTTCTCAGTTTGAGTCTGTTATGTTGAAGAGCCAGTTTTCTAGTAGTTTTCTCAATGGTAGGTGGTCTTTGGTGTTTCTTATTTCTTTCGGGATGCTGTTCCAGGTTTTTGCGGCTAAGTGGGAGGAGGAGCCCCCAAGTTTTTTCTTACGTTATGGTTTTTTCCAGTGACTTGCTACCCTCGAATTCAACTAGAACAAGTGCTATACCAAAAAAGGATACAGGTGAAATAGCATAAAAGGATACAATATGGCTGCAAATTCTTCTTCTTAACCTTCACTGAAGTATCCTCGAGGAAAAATCCTTTCTATTGATTTCATCCACTGCCCGATCTAATAACATGGCCAGAGCGAGGAATCAATTGAAAGGGTGAGTAACAATGCACATTCTCCAATCTGTGTACAATAAATCATAAGGTCAGTAATAATACTATTCAGTCAACCTCCTTAAATCCCACTATTGCTACACTAACCTGTAGGAGTAGTTTGTAGGGTTGAGGCGAACTGAAGGTCCAGATGAATCCAAAATACAAAACAACAACAAGGAAAGGGAAGGTTAGTAGGAAACTAATCCCGAACAGAACGAGGGCCAAGCTATTGTTGGGTAGGTGCACTCTGGATAGCGTCCTTTAGTTCTGTGCACAAAACATAACACAACATAATCCTGGCATCTCCAGCAGGGTGTGGTTGGAAGGTCCTCTGGTTGGCTGTACATTAAACACCCTTGATTACTATTAGAAAACAAAGAATCCTGGCATCTTCAGTGTTCAAACTGACAATCTTTCTGTGTTATAGAGCGTTCACCCTTAATGCTTAAATTGGAAAAGAATAAATCCCAACCGGGACAGAGTACTGATGGGTCTCTGTAAGTAACGTACTTGGTCCAAGAAACTAAACAATAAGCTGTAGAGTCACTCCCGCAACTACGAGAGTAGCATGGAAGATTATAAGCGAAATGTCAACACAAAGGAGCAGACATGTGTTAGAGTCTAACTTACGGCAGGACCCATCCGGGACTGAATAAGAGCGGTCTCGGATAATGAAACTGTCAGGCAGCACACCTCCGTGAGGAGCAGCAGTCAGCTTTGGGAAGCCTCCACAAGGTGCAGCAAATGGCTTTGAAGTTCCCTTCTCAGGAAATAAGCGAGGAAAAAAGGTCTGGAATCAAAATATTGCAGCACGAAAGATTCCGTGTAGACTTGGAAGCAGAAGCACTGTGAGAAACCCAGGGCTGAAGGACGCGGTCCAAGCGTAATCTGACTGCCAGCAGGAAACAAAGTTGCAACAACAATCAGAAGCGCGGGCGCTTCGAGAAAAGTACCTAAATACGTGCCGAAGGCACGTGACTGTTGTGCCCAGAACGAGATCATGTGACCTTAGGAGCCAGAATGCAATACCGTTTAGCGGGGAGTTTGAAAACAGACTCCACCTGTAATAGAACGGTCTTGCTGCCATTCTGAAAGCATATGGACTCCTGCTACCATATGCAACAGGTGAGTGAGGCATGACATCCAGATGGATTTCGTTGCTTGATCTGAGGAGTCTTGTCAGCTTGTAGATTGTTAGTTTCTTTTGCAGAAATTCAGCTTCTTGTCCTCTGATTGCCCTGTGTGTTATGCACATTGTTTTGAAGATGATGCAATGTTTGACTGGGAGCCAGTGCAGTGTTTTTAAGGCTGGAGTGATGTGGTCTCTTCTGGATAGTTTGAGGAGGAGTCTGGCTGCTGAATTTTGGATCTGTTGTAGTTTCTTCAGGAGGTATTTGTCACAACCCTCGCCCAAAACCCCCTCTGGCAAACCCATTGGCCAGGTGGAGTCAGGACTCAGGCCTCTAGAGCCAGGCATCCTTTTCCAAAGCCCTCTTGGGGCCACTCCTGGCGCCTATGGCGCCAGGCTCATACACCATCAGAAACATGTGCTTGGGAACTACTTATTGTGTTGCCAGCCAACATGGAGACATCCACATAGCTTGGTTCCTAGGAACCAAGCTATGCGGTCTAGTGCTTTGGGTGTGGTAGCCTAGGGACTACTTTACCTGGACTATTTTGTTGGGGCTATTTACACCACACCCGAGCAAGACAACACACTTTGCGTTACTTTGCACCTTGCAGCGTGACGCTCACCGTGTCCAGCTATTCCCTCGAACGTCGGAGAAGCAGAACATGCAAGGGGACAAAAGAAACATCATTAGCAGCAGCATCTTACCTGCAGTCTTCATCTTTAACCACTCGCAGCTTCTGAGAACAGCTTCCTTGAATCAGCACGTCTCCTGGACAGTACGACCCGAAAGAGGAAGATAGAGGCAACATTAAAGAAAGCAGTAGAGACATTTGTAAATTACGAACTGCTCAAAAGACTTACATGGCGGGTCGCATCGCGGCTGGCACTATTCCAGACATTCTATTTGTGCTGAAGAACATCGCGACCTACAAGGAAGGAAAACACAGGTTAGCAAAGGCAAGACTTTGTAGAGCTGTGCATAGCGCTTACTTACCGCATCATAGCGCTCTTAAAGCGCCATCATTTACCAGCGGGGCTCAACCAAGCCAGTTTGCCGCACTGAAGCTCTGCATACCTAAGGGAGGAAAAAGAGACATTCTAAACAAAGAAAGGGATGCAGGATAGCAACAAAACTAAAGAACAGCAATAAGACCAACCTGAACAATATCAAACGGGCCGGCGTCAGTGAAGTAACTGGACCGCACACGCCGAAGAAAGACAACGCACCCCTGCAAAGAAGGCAGGAAGGAGAGCACGCCTAATTCTACCACCACGTGAGGAGAGGGCCCAGAGGGGCTGAAATCATACGGGGGTGGAGGGAGGATACTTACCCCGGTCGGTTAGTCTTGAACACAGTCCTCCTGTGCTTTCAGGCAGAACCTCCTCCGTAGACCACATCTGTGCAAAGCTGAGAAGCATACCAGTGAGTAACCTGGCTGGGTGGCGTCCCTGTGGATATCAGGTGAGTGTAACAGTATTCTGGTGTCCCGAGATAGAGGCTGTTTGCATAGTGGATTCTTTACATGATTAGGGCGACGATTGTGAGTGCTTTGTGGATGAAGGAGAGTGTTACGAAAGGAAGAAGGCCTTGACTATGGCAAGGGGAAAAGTGCACAGAATTGTACAGGGAACAACTTTGGATCTAACAACGTGCATAAAATACCCAAGGCTTGTGTATGTATAAACCCTGGAGTGCAAATAAAGTATTTACCAATATACGAAAAAGGAATGTAGGGTAAGCACTTAAGACGTCCTTATAACTGAAAGGAAAGTCAGCAAACTCTTTACCCACTACGCTCTTACAGATACTGACAGCGCTAAACCCACGTAGCGGGCAAGCAAGTACAGATTCTGTGAACTGACACTCTGTAAAATACTGAATAAGGAACATTCAAACAGTACTCACGAGGACCGGAAAGACCACTAGAATGTCAGTAATTTCACGAACCCTGTAGATCAAACAGGAACCCAGAAGGCTGTAAAAGCAAAGTGTTAAAGATAACAAAATACATTAACCCTAGTCAGTGGCAAGTATGAATTGTGATATTAACTTGTGAGGAAAACAAAAGGGGATACACACTGGAACATGTTACAACAACACCCACACCTAATATGCGATGGAAAGTAAATGCAGAAGTGCAATGGAAAATATGGAATGGAATCTGAATAAAGTAGGATCAGGAGCAGGGGAAACGCTATTACAAAGAAAACCTTCCCACCCAACCAAGGAAAAAAGGCAGTAACCTAATACTACAAAAGTAAGATTAATGCATCAAGTCTTTCAGTAACCTGAACAGCATAAAGAGATAGAACGCACCGGCAACCTGGGCTGCATCAAATAGTAAAGCACAGAGAAAGGCTGTCTGCAGACAGAAGAAGATAGAAAGGGAAATGCAGAAAGCATAAATCAATTAAGCACATTAATCCGAAACCCAGGACAGAGGAACAAGATACAGGAGCTAAGAACTGGGCACAAAAGCTAGGAACTGGAACTAGGTACAAGGCACAGAAACCAGGAACAAGGAACAGGAGACTAGTCACAACAGGAACACTGCTACAATGACCAGCGCCGGACTGAAGCAAACTGAGGCTTTTAAAGCTGCTAAACGAGCACACCCCTCAGGCGGGCCGCCTGCTGCACCTGCAACCACAGGTGTTGCCTATCCTCCACCCAGCCTTGTGCTGCAAGGGAGGAGATGAAGCAGTGAGCCAGGCATTCTGGGAAGCAGGAGGCGAAGCAGTGAGCCAAGGCATTCTGGGAAGCATAGTCATTTGATTTAAATAGCATGCTGGCTGCCAGAGAGGAGATGAAGCTGTGAGCCAGGCATTCTGGGAAGCAGGAGGCGAAGCAGTGAGCCAAGGCATTCCGGGAACCATAGTCATTTGATTTAAGTAACATGCTGGCTGCCAAAAACCTGGAATGGATCCGGAAGGGAAGTAACTTGGAATATAAGGTTTTAACGCTCCCAATTCATCAGAACACTGTAGCATAGGGTTCGAAGGAAATGTCCAGTAGGGAATAAACCCCAAAACATGCCCCCAAGTGGCGGGAACGGGAGCGAAGGGAGCGAGCCGTGACACTATACCCCCTCCCACGGCCGACTCCAGGGGGCCGTTACTCGCACAAAACATCTTCTTTCCAATGCAGGAGCGCATTGTCTTCAGAAGTGGCACTGACGGAAACGATGACCCACGGGCAGAAGCAGAAGGACTGGAATGAATAGAATCAGGCCGCAGTCTATAAGAGCCATAGGCAGGTTTTCGGTGAGGAAGAGACTCATGGGTCGAAGAAAGGCATGAAGGACTTGCAGGACCCGAAGCAGAGTTGGAAGGTCCAGGTAACTTAGTCATTGGAAGAGGATATGCATACATCTTTGAGGAGAGAGGCAGGCTGGTGCTACATGCCTTAGACAACGGTAGAGGTTCTGTTAGCCTTACTGCCGAAAGTGGACACACAGGAGGTGAGGAAACAGCAGGTTTCAGGAAATGTTTATGTTCGGAAGAGGAAGGTGGCGGCTGAGAGATTCGGATACTCTGTCACCCATTTGATTAAAGGCCTGTGGTTGAGGGTGACCAAGGTTCGACTGCATCAGTCCCACGCCTTGGGGACCTGGAAGTCCAATGGGTTGTACGAGGTTGGCACTCGTGGTGTCAGTCATGTAGCCACCTTGTTGCTCATGGAATACAACCGCAGGAACGTTTGGCATACCGATAGGAGTGATAGACGCAGTACTTGGCACATCAGGCACATTCGCAGGAGTAATAACGGGCACATTTTGAACTGCAGCAGTCATGTCCTTCCTTTGGCTACTAGCACCCGAATGGTGCAGCAGTTGGGGGGCCGTGCCCGTCCCTTCCTTCAGGCTCATGTGTGATCCGGCAACAAAAAGGCTGTCAAGCGGCTGATCCAAACCGGTCCCCAAATGTGAACCGTCCAGCCCGTTATCCTGGTTGGCTACTTGTTCGATGTCTGGGCCATGGCGGATGGTATCCGTCTCCAAATTGTAACACTCCAGGCAAGTCCAACGGCCTTGCATGTAAGACCATCCCGAGTCGTGATCCAGCTTGATGTTTCTGGCAGAAGATTCAGACTCAGATGTAGCATATGCGGGAGGTGCTGATTCTACAGTCAAGCAGTTGGGAGTATTAACTTGTGTAAGAGGCAGGCCTTCTGGTGATCCTCCTGAAGCATAAGAAGGGCAGATTGGACGTTCATCCGTAAATGGTTGTGATTTAGGAGGTAGCTCTGAAGTAGATGAATCTGCAACACGATCAAACAGAGCAGACAGGTGCACCTCCGATGTTGGCAGCGAGGCTGAACAGGATACAGGTTTTTCATGAACTGAAGCCAAACTAGCAGTAGGCTCTGGGACCGAAGACAGGCACTCAGGATGTGCTACCGGAGGCTCCGTGGCTGAAGGATAATCCGCTGGATGAGTCACTGTAGCCGAAAACAGGCATGCCAGAGGAAATTCAGAGGCTGAGGGCATGCAAGCTGGAGCCGTCACGTTAGCTGATGACAAACTTGTCAAAGTCTTTGACTCTGACCACGTACATGGTGAAGGCTCTTGAGTGACTGGCAGACATAGCAATTGTTCATTGATTGAAGACACGTTAGACAATGATGACTGCAGAGCCGTGGACTGGATAATCGAAGAGTCAATGGTTGTAGGAGGATAAACAGAAGTCCCAGAAGTCAACAAACACATTTGTGGCTCAGGAATGGAATGCACCTCTAGGGCGGTTGACTCCTTGGCACCAGTAACAAAAGACTGAGCTGTATCCATGCCGTCCCTCTCCTTAGTGGATGACACAGAGTCTCTTCCTTTGTAAGAATCAAAATCAACCAGAGGGATCACCATAGTAAAGTCTCTGTTAATCAGGATTTCGTCGAATGTCCATTCCTTTGTCTCAACTTCTGAAGGTGGCAGATTATCAATCAACAGTTCAGGAATCGCCTGCCGGGTCTTTGTTTTAGTATACTGTGGAATGAGTTCATCAAAACAAGAATTATGTACTGTCTTTGATTGTTCATTGTGACATAATTTGGCAGAAGAAGGAATGAACACAGAGGTAGCATCGTTTTCCACATCAGCTTGAATGTTTACTTCAGTCTCAGCAGCTAGATCAAGGGCAGAACCTAAGCCTACGGTAGTGACTGATTCTGTGTATGCCACCATTGTGGATAATGTTTGGGAACCAGAAGCATGTATGTGTTCAAACTCTGAATTATGACTGACTGCTACAGAGGAAATCTTAGGTAAAGGAGTGACTTGTAAATCCTCAACTAATAGCAATTCCTGACAAACGGTAGAACAATTGTCAGAATCTGTGCTCTGAATAAGTGCTGTGCAAGAAAGAGGACTTTCACTCCCAATAGATTTTTCATATTTACAAGTATCATGACCTACTAAAACCTCCTCACTCAGAGATTGAACAGTCTTCACTTCATCAACGGATAAAGTTTGAAGTGTAGTCAGAAAAAATCGTAAATTTTTATTCTCCTCTAGTAAACTGATGTATTCTCGTTTTAACTCCTCAAATTCAGCTTTTAGCATGCCCGGGCTTAACTGTACATCCCTATCAGTAGGCACAAGGGAAGGCATGGTGACATCAGGGCTAGATCCTACCCTAGTCGTCCGGACGTTTACTGATTGTACATTGTCATTTACTGTTTGCAAGTCTTGTGATCTATACTCTCTCTTACCGACTTGGTCTGTGTTACCCTTAAGTAAACTACTGACATCAGACCTCTTGACACTAGGGACTACAGTAAGTACTTGTGCAGAGGAGTAAGCAGTTGACTGAGGGCTGAAAACAGAAGATATGTAATGAACCCCTTCATTCTTTATGTTTGAATCATGAAACTGTTCAATCTGAGGTAAAGCACAACCGGAATCATGGGGTTCAACAACAGATGTACTCGTATTTAGTAAATCTAACAGTGTTTTATTTTCCGCTGCTAAGGCTTGTGCGGACATATCTGGATCAAAATTAAAGACAGAATTAGGATCAGGCAATGTACGATGGGCCACCCAGTGGGTAAAATACTTCGCACGTAAATACCCATTCGTGTCAAGGAGTTCATTTAAGTCAGGAGCAGACTTTTGATTTTCACAGGTAGACTTAGGGGAAACTTTCTGTACTAACTTGTTAGTGACCTTGCTGCCTTTCTTTCTTAAACTGGCCCTATTCAGACGGGAATAATGGCTGGTCATTCTGTTACGAAAGGAAGAAGGCCTTGACTATGGCAAGGGGAAAAGTGCACAGAATTGTACAGGGAACAACTTTGGATCTAACAACGTGCATAAAATACCCAAAGCTTGTGTATGTATAAACCCAGGAGTGCAAATAAAGTATTTACCAATATACGAAAAAGGAATGTAAGGTAAGCACTTAAGACCTCCTTATAACTGAAAGGAAAGTCAGCAAACTCTTTACCCACTATGCTCTTACAGATACTGACAGCGCTAAACCCACGTAGCGGGCAAGCAAGTACAGATTCTGTGAACTGACACTCTGTAAAATACTGAATAAGGAACATTCAAACAGTACTCACGAGGACCGGAAAGACCACTAGAATGTCAGTAATTTCACGAACCCTGTAGATCAAACAGGAACCCAGAAGGCTGTAAAAGCAAAGTGTTAAAGATAACAAAATACATTAACCCTAGTCAGTGGCAAGTATGAATTGTGATATTAACTTGTGAGGAAAACAAAAGGGGATACACACTGGAACATGTTACAACAACACCCACACCTAATATGCGATGGAAAGTAAATGCAGAAGTGCAATGGAAAATATGGAATGGAATCTGAATAAAGTAGGATCAGGAGCAGGGGAAACGCTATTACAAAGAAAACCTTCCCACCCAACCAAGGAAAAAAGGCAGTAACCTAATACTACAAAAGTAAGATTAATGCATCAAGTCTTTCAGTAACCTGAACAGCATAAAGAGATAGAACGCACCGGCAACCTGGGCTGCATCAAATAGTAAAGCACAGAGAAAGGCTGTCTGCAGACAGAAGAAGATAGAAAGGGAAATGCAGAAAGCATAAATCAATTAAGCACATTAATCCGAAATCCAGGACAGAGGAACAAGATACAGGAGCTAAGAACGGGGCACAAAAGCTAGGAACTGGAACTAGGTACAAGGCACAGAAACCAGGAACAAGGAACAGGAGACTAGTCACAACAGGAACACTGCTACAATGACCAGCGCCGGACTGAAGCAAACTGAGGCTTTTAAAGCTGCTAAACGAGCACACCCCTCAGGTGTGCCGCCTGCTGCACCTGCAACCACAGGTGTTGCCTATCCTCCACCCAGCCTTGTGCTGCAAGGGAGGAGATGAAGCAGTGAGCCAGGCATTCTGGGAAGCAGGAGGCGAAGCAGTGAGCCAAGGCATTCTGGGAAGCATAGTCATTTGATTTAAATAGCATGCTGGCTGCCAGAGAGGAGATGAAGCTGTGAGCCAGGCATTCTGGGAAGCAGGAGGCGAAGCAGTGAGCCAAGGCATTCCGGGAATCATAGTCATTTGATTTAAGTAACATGCTGGCTGCCAAAAACCTGGAATGGATCCGGAAGGGAAGTAACTTGGAATATAAGGTTTTAACGCTCCCAATTCATCAGAACACTGTAGCATAGGGTTCGAAGGAAATGTCCAGTAGGGAATAAACCCCAAAACATGCCCCCAAGTGGCGGGAACGGTAGCGAAGGGAGCGAGCCGTGACAGAGAGGAAAGGTAAGATTCTTCTTGCTGTGTGAAGGAGGAAGAAGCATTTCTTGATTGATTTCTGAATCATCAACCCCCAGAGTTACCCGCAATGGCACTACCATCGGGCAAGTTTAACGGCACACCTAAGAAGGTAAAGGAATTTCTAGATGCATGCACGGTATACTTCACCTTCAGGCCTAGAGCATTTTCTACCAACCAGGCCCGCATCGGATTTCTCATATCTGATATGACTGGTAACGCGTTGACCTGGGCTACACCCTTGGTCACCAATGCCAATCCGATCTTACAAGACTTTGATGCATTTTGGGTCCTTCTCAAACAGACGTTTGAACGCCCTGAAATTACTTACACTGCTTACGAGGACCTACTCGATGCCCGTCAAGGCTCGTTAGATATGCTCTCCTACATCTAAATGTTCAAGACCCTGGCGGCTGAGGCCGGTTGGCCCGAACAGGCACAGTATGCCATCTTCAGACACGGATTAAGAGAAGAAATCAAAGACGAACTTGCGCACTCTCCAAGGCTAAAATCTTTCTCAGACCTGTTGTCTTCGGTTCTTCAAATAGAGTATCGACTGCAAGACAGACGAAGCGAAAGAAGAAAGCATTGGGGTGTTCCCGCCTTCAGCGACTCCTTCTCTACTCCTGCTACCACTCCTTCCACTCCTCGAGAAGAACCTATGCAGATTGGAGCTACCAGAGTTCCACTCTCTGCTGAAGAAAGGAGACGGCGCAGGGAAAAAGGTCTTTGTGCCTACCGTGGATCTGAGAAACATCTCCTGCGGGACTGCCCCGAAGTCCCTCCACACCGTTTGGGAAATGGTCACCCATGGCCCTAGAAGGGATGGGTTGCCAGGGGTTCTACTCTACTATTAGTCCCTACGTTTCTTTGTCTGTCTCATCTGACGTTCCCGAAGACTCTAGCCTTATGGTGGTGGCTGTTCGGGTCAACATGAACCTTTAACAGATTGAGGCCCTGCACTCCTGGACTGCGGGGCGGCTGGGAATTCCATTGATACCATCTGGGCATACAAAGTGGGTCTGCAAAGAATCGTTCGTAAGGAAGGGCAGAAAGTAGTGGGTGTTGATGGTTTGCCGCTGTCATCAGGTCCCATAACTCACACCACTGAAGATCTACAAGGCCTGCGGGAATATCTGGACGCCAATCTCCATAACGGTCTCATTCAACACTCCAAATCCCCCGCAGGAGCTTCACTCTTTTTCATCCCTAAGCGGGACTCAGCTGAACTACGGCCCTGTATTGATTACAGGGGTTTAAACAAAGTCACCATAAGAGACAGCTATCCGATGCCTCTGATTGCCGACATTATTGAGGCAGTGCAAGGCGCCAAGATTTTCACCAAGTTGGACCTACGAAGCGCTTACCATTTACTCCGAATACGGATGTGGGACGAATGGAAAAAGGCCTTTTGCACACCGTTTGGATTATACGAATACAAGGTGATGCCATTCGGGCTGGTCAATGCCCCAGCTATTTTCCAGCGATTTATGGATAGAATGACTTTGGATCTCATGTTCATTTCCATGATAGTGTATCTGGACGATATATAATGATATTTTCAACCAATCCCCTGGAACACCACAAACATGTCCAAGAAGTATATGATATGGCATTTAAAACACACAAGTGTTCCAAGGCGCGACAAGGCAAGTTAGGGGGAACAGGGGGAAGACAGATAGCGATCCTTCTAGGCCAGGTGTTATTCAGATCGTGCAAGTGCATGGGAAGGGGGAAAGTGCGAGGGAGAGGGGGGGAAGTGCAGTTCATGGGATAAAAGAATCATAACAATAAGTAAAGTACGGCCAGCTGGTGGCAAGTGCAAGGGTAAGTGCAGACATCCGGTGTCAAGTGCTGGTAGTGGGACTGTAGGGATACAGAGACAATCACGAGTGCGGGGGGTTGCCAGGAAGGCAGTGCAGGTGTGCGACTGGTGGTGGAGGGGACCTGGGCCCGAGAACAGAGGGTGGCCAGGTAACCAGTGCAGTTTCAGCCAGGGATTCAGCAGGGGAGAGGAGGAGAAAATGCAGGAGCAAAGAGAAAGGTTTTGAGGTGCTTCCGGAACCGGAGATGGTTCTCCTCAAGTTTCAATGAGGCAGGGAGGCCGAAGCGAGAGATCTACCACCAACTCGTTGCTTGGAAAAGCGACTGACTCTGAGGGAGTTGGAGGCGGATGAGCGAAGAGCTCGAGAAGGAAGATATTTAGGAAGAGAGAGTTGAAGGTATTGAGGCCCCAGGCCCCAGAAGGCCTTGTGGACAATGCAGAGGGTTTTGAACTTAATCCTCACAGCCACTGGGAGACAGTGCAGAGATTTCAGTCCTGTTCTGGATAAGTTGCAGAGGGTGGAGAGTAGAGGCAGGCAGATTTATAAATAGGCTGTTGCAGTAGTCCAGCCTAGAGAGTACCAGAGCTCTGGAGACAGTGAGCTTCTGGGGGAAGGAGAGGAAAGGAAGAATACCTCTGAGGAGGTGCAGCTGGTAGTGTGACTTCTTAGAGACGTCAGAGGTATGAGGAGTGAAGGAGGAGAATGTGGAGTCGAAGATGACCCCGAGGTTTTTAGCCTCACCGGTGGCACCAGGAAGAGGGACAAGAGAGGCGGGCCAGAGAGTGACAGGAAAGGAGGGCGTGGGTGTGCCAATGAGGAGAATCTCAGTCTTACGGGCATTATGGCAGAGATAATTGGCAGCACACCACTCCTGGATGGCGGACAGACAGTCAGAGATGAGAGAGAGAGAAGAGGTGGCTGAGGGTAGCCTGAAAATGAGCTGAGTGTCATTCGCATAGCACTGGAAGTTGGGGCAAAGCGCGCAATGTGGTGGGCTAGAAGTTCCAGGTATTGGTTAAACAGCCAGGGAGAGAGGTTAGACCCCTGGGGAACACCACAGGTAGAGATAGAGATAGAGGAGAGGAAGGACCAAGGTTGAATCTGGGAGGGTCGTTCAGAGAGGAAAGAAGTCAGCCATGCCAGGGCCAGACCAGTGATCCCCAGGTTATCATGGAGTCGATTGAGCAGGATGGCATGGTTGACCGTATCAAAGGCAGAAGAGAGATCAAGTAAGATGAGGACACAGTTGTGTTAGAGTCAAGGTAGGAGAACAGGTCTTCATGGATTTTCAGGAGAGTAGTTTCCGTGCTTCTGCAGCTCTGAAGCCCGACTGATGGTCATGGAGGCAACCAACAGATTCAGTGTGAAGATTAAGCTGGGAGATGGGCAGCTTTTCCAGGATTTGCCAAGGAAAGGAGTGGTGGAGGTTGGGTGATAGTTGGCCGGGCAAGATAGGTCGGCAGAGGGTTTCTTAAGAAGAGGGTGCACAAGGGAGTGCTTCAGGGGGGCAGGGAAGACTCCAGTGGCGAAGGAGTGGTTGCAGAAGTCGGCCACGGCAGGAGCCAGGGAGTCAATGTGGTCCTTGATGGTTTTGGAGGAGCAGAAGTGAACCTGTTTTGACGAGACTTTCATAGATCGGACTTGTCAGGAAATCTTGTCAGGGTAGAACGGGGGACAGGCAGAGAAGGAGGGAAAGAGGTGGCCAAAGAAGGGCCAGAGGAAGAGCAGGGCGTGGAGGGAGGAAAGGGAGAGGAGGAGAGAGAGGACAGGATGTCCTGAGTTTTAGAGATGAAATGAGAAGCCAGAGCCGTGCAGAGGGCTTGGGAAGGGACAGGAGAAGTAGAGACTGCGGCAGGATTGTCCAGTTCCTTGCAGATTTTAAAGAGTTCAGCTGCAGAGACACGGGCTTGGATGTGAGCTCTCTTCTTGGTGCAAACAGAGAGCCGGTATTGCTTTTAGAGCAGGCGGCAGGCCAGATAGTCGGAGGATGTACCAGAAGCACGCCATTTCCTCTCAGTCACCCTGGACTTGCATTTAAGGGTGACGAGGTCTGAGTCGTACCAAGAGTTACACTTGGCTTTGGGCTTCAGGCGGATCCTCATGACAGGGGCAAGAACATCCAGAGTATCAGATATAGCAGAGTGGAGCATGGAAAGGGCTATGTCAGGGTCTGAGTCAGCCAAAGGGGTAGGGGGAGGTGAGAAAGTGGCGGCGAAAGCCTCAACTGCTTCATGGGTCGGATGACCAAGAAGGTTGGTGGCAGTGCTGGAGTTGGCCAAACCAGAGAAGTGCATATTTAGAGTTTTGTCAATACCCTATCTGGGTTTCATCTTGTCTGAACAAGGAATCACCATGGACAAGAGAAAGGTGTTGGCCATACTGGACTGTCCAGCTCCTAACTCGGTCAAGGAGGTACAAAGGTTTTTAGGTTTGGTAAATCTTTAGCACCGTTTCATTCAGGGGTTTTCAGAAGTGAGTTTGCCAATCAATGCTCTTCTCAAAAAGAGTTCCGGGTCTTTTCAGTGTTTAGTCCAGGCTAAAAGAGTTTTCAGCATCTCGACGAACTCTTCTGCTCAGCTCCCATCCTAAGACAACCCAACAAGAATCAGCCATTAATTGTGGAATCAGACGCCTCTGCAGCAGCCATTGGGGCTGTACTACTACAACAGGACACTGGTGTGGAGTACCCCATAGCTTGCTTTTCACGGCCTCTCACTACTAGCCAACACAACTACTCAGTTCTGAAAAAGGAGCTCTTGGCTATGAAACAAGCCTGTGAAGAATGGTGCCACCTTCTTCAAGGTAGTGTCCACCCTTTTCTCATCCGGACTGATCACAAAAACCTCAGGGTCCTGCAGTCTATGGAATGTATCAACTCCCCCCAAGCCAGGTGGGGGCACTTCTTTGCACAATATGACTTTCTGATCACATACCTACCAGGCAGCCAAAACACTCTGGTGGATGCCCTTTCCTGTAAGGGATCCTCAGAAGCCACAATGGACCACCCAGCTGAGCGATTATTTCCCAGGAACAGATTCCTGGCACACATAAATACCTTCCTCCAGCAGGTCAAAGAAGCTACTATTTACTACCCTGGAGCAACAAACCAGTCCCATCAAGCCCACCGAACTTCTCAAGGAAAGAGAGGGCCTATGGTTCTGGAAGAACAGCGTATACATACCAGCAGGAACCCTCCGCTGGAAGATTCTGAGTTGGTTTCATGACAACAAGACAGCAGGACACAGGGTTCAGTCAGGCACTGTGGATCTCATCCGCTGGTCATTCTACTGGCCGAATCTCAGGTATGAAGTAGAAGAATACGTAAGGCCTGTCTAGTGTGTGCCAAGAGCGAGTACTCCCCCCGCAAACCCATCTGTCTACTGGAACAGGGCTCTCCTCCCACTCGCCCTTGGGGTCAGGTGTCGACAGACTTTATAGTGGATCTCCCGGAGTCTCGATCCCGTACTTGCATAATGGTCACCATTGATACTTTCACCAAGATGGCCCACTTCTCCCCCCTTTCGGGAGTCCCCACAGCGGCTGAAATGGCAGAGGTTTTTGTTCGGGACATCTTCCGTCTGCATGGCTTACCAGACACGATAACATCAGATAGAGGCAGTCAATATACCTCCAAATTCTGGAAAGCCTTGTGACACCAACTTGGAATAGAAAGAGCTCTGTCATTGGGTTTCCATCCGTAAACGAATAGGTAGACCAAACGACTTAACGCAACCTTAGAACAGTATCTTCGCTGCTGTAGCAATCAAGACGATTGGGTGCCCTTGTTACCCACTGCTGAATTCACTTACAATAACTCAAAACATACCGCCATCGGTGAGTCTCTGTTTTACTGCATGTACGGATTTCATCCCCGTAGCATTTTTCCAACCTGGACGGGTCAGACCAACCTGCCCACCATCGATTCCACACTGGCTAAGATCTCAGAGGCTCACGAATCGGCACGACAAAGCCTCGACCTGATGGTGTTTCCAACTGTATGCTGAAGAAAAACCCTGAGGCCTGGGCAAAATTTGTGGTGTCCCTTTTCAAACAGGTAATGGTAAATAGATAGATGCCGGGATCTTGGCGAGAGGCCTGAGTAGTGGCGGTGTTCAAGAAGGGCGATTGGGCTGATCCTAAGAACTATCGCCCTATTGCCCTTCTGGATTCACTGGGCAAGCTTTTTGCCTCCAAGATCCTTCGGGATCTCAGCTCATGGGCAACTGAAAAGGGGATTTTATATCCCAGACAAACGGGATTCATCAAGGGGGTAGGAACTTCAGTGAACCTTTTTGTCCTGAATTTGCTTGAACGGAGGTGTGACAACCTGACAGAAGCTCCAGGCACGGAATACCCAAAGGAGAGTTGGTGGGGACAAGAGACAGAAAATAAAACAGTGCTGGATCATGAAAACGAAACCCACCCATACCCTGAGATCCACGGCCGCGGCCGTGCGAGTACAGACTTCATAAAAGAACCGGCTCAGGCAGCCGCGGGAAAAGACATGACTCATGTAAATAGTTTACACATCAAAGGCAACACGTTCCCTCTGAAGTCAACGCCGGCTCAGGCAGCCGAGGGAAAAACTTGTTTTCAGATTAAGGGCAGCAAGTTCCTTTCAAAGTCAAACCGCAGTTATAATGACCGGAACAGAAAACCATACAAGCGTGTTAGTAAACAAAAGAATACGCCACAGAAAACTGTAGAAGACAGCATTATTGTGTCACAGAACTTACCGTGTACTTTTTCAATGAAAACCAGCGTTCTCCACGAGGCACCAGTGCAGGCTCCATTATGGCGACCAGGATCCTCCAAGGAAGGGGGCGGGGCTTGGAGGGGCTTTTCAAGCTTTCGGGCGGGGAAGCATCCTGATTGGGTGGAATTGTCCAAGCCCCTATATAAGGGAGGAGATAAGGAAAAACTGAGGGATTCGTTTCCTTTCTGTTGCAGAGGTCCGCAGAGTGTGAGGAAGCAGCAGAGAGGTTCCAGTGGGCATACGAAGGCTAAACAACGTTTTTTTCCTTATTCTCTAACCAAGCCTGCTAGTAACGAATTTGGACTCTAAACAGGGGTTCTTACCCAACTTAATTTTTCTTTTGTTACCATTTTTGAAGTCAATAAAGACACATTTTTGTTAATCTAACTCCTGCTCATAGTGATCCCTTACATCAGTGGTGGCAGCGGTGGGATCGAGAACGCTATGGAGGCCATAATCAAAGCACTTACAGATGGTCAGCAACAGCTGCAACAGGCAATGCAGGTGCAGTCGCATCAAGCGCAAACGGACCGGCAGGCATTACAGCAGGCTCTACAGATACAGGCAGCCACGCAAGATGCCATCAAGCACATCACAGAGACTATGACAGCTACAAGGGGTAACTCCATAGCCCCAACCAATGTACTACAAGAATATCAGCAATGTGAAGATCCAGGGTATTTTTTTTACCAACTTCAAGAGAGTGGCAAGAAATTCGCAGTGGCCGGTGGAGAAATGGGGCCACTTCATTGCTCCGTTATTGACTGGTCCCCTACAAGGAGCATATCAGGCGGCTAATCCAACAGGAGATGTTACTTACGCGGAGATCAAGAAAACCATATTAGAACGAATGGGGGTCGACGACGAGGCCTACAGGGCCAGACTAAGGGATACCCACCTAGGAACCGGTGAGACCCCCAGGCAACTGTATTACCGGATACACGATCTCTGTGACAAATGGTTAAAACCAGCCTCCGGATCAGTACAGGAAATAATGGAGAAGGTTAAACTCGAACAATTCATAGAGGCTTTACACTCCGCAATGCAAAGATGGGTACGTCACCACCATAGGCCCACCCTAGCAGAGGCCATTGATATCGCAACAGCATTTCAAAAAGCAGGAGCTACCCGACCACCGTCGGTAGACCCCAACACACTGGTGCCCAAAAGAACAGCCCTACCCAAGGTAAAGAGCAGTCAACCAGGGCAAGGAAATGGATGGAACACGACGACCAGACAACCACAATGTTTTGACTATGGCGAATGGGGACATATTGCCCGGTATTGCCCACGAAAACCAAAGACAGAGCCGAAGGAAATCGGATTTGCTCAAAAACAAGAATACCGAAGAAGGAAGGATCCGTATCTGATGGAAGTACGACTGGATGGAAAACCGAGACACGCCCTGCTGGATTCAGGAAGTGAGCAGACCGCCATAAAACCTGAAGTAAGTGGGTTGGCGGGGAAGGGTAGAGGAACTATTCCTATTACCTGTGTGCATGGGGACACCAAGGCATATCCCTCCCAGGAAGTAGATCTTGAGGTAAAGGGGGTTAGTACGAGGATGAAGGTCGCCATAATGCCCCATTTACCGGCACAAGGGCTAGTAGGTAAAGACCTACCTTTATTTGAGGAATGTCTACGCGATCAAGAGTGGCTACATACCGCGCCCTATGCTCAAACTGAGATCGAAGATAAGTCACATTCAAGACCTAAGAAGACAAAAAGAGAAGTCAGAGAGAAACAAAAATTGTGGCATGAAAGTCGTAGATATGTAGGAATAATCGACTAGTTACCAGAATCAGGGACCAGGTCCTTCCGGAGTGAACTGTTGTTATACCCGACTTTAAAACATGCTCGAGATCAAGCAACATCAGATAACAAAGAAGGAGTTTATCCGTGGTTCAAGTCAAAGAATGATCTGGTATATCGAGTAACTTTGAATCAAAAGAAGGACGAATTGGAACAGTTACTACTACCCTTGGTCTTTAGAGAGACTGTACTACGAATAGCACATGATGATGCTGTAGGAGGACACTTGGGGAAGGAGAAAACACAAGAGAAATTACTAAAGAGATTCTTTTGGCCCGGAATATACCGAGAAGTGGCCAAATATTGCGAAGAGTGTCCTATATGTCAAAAAACCAACCCACAAAAACCAGAAAAAGCTCCTTTACAACCCATGCCACTGATAAAGGAACCTTTTTCCAGAATTGGGATAGATCTGGCTGGACCATTAGAACCCGGTAGTCATGAATATTCCTACATCATGGTGATAATAGACTACGCCACAAGATACCCTGAGGCATTTCCTATGAAGGGCATTAGCGCTACACAGGTATGCAACCAATTAGTTCCATTTTTTTCAAGAGTTGGCTTGCCCACAGAAATAGTAACGGACCAGGGACGCACCTTTATCTCAGGAGTGATGAAGAAAGTTTGCCAACAGCTAAATATCCGACATATACGTACTTCAATATACCACCCTCAAACTGATGGGTTGGTGGAGCGATATAATAAAACCCTCAAAATGATGCTCAAAAGAGTCACGGCACCAACAGGCAAAAATTGGGACAGAGTCTTACTATGGGTATTAATGATACTGAGGGACACACCTCAATCGTCTACGGGATTTTCTCCCTTTGAGTTATTATTTGGTCATAAACCCAAAACAGTCCTGGATATAGCCAAGAAAGAATGGGAAGAACAAGAGAAGGAAACCCACCTTGCTGACTATGTTCTAGATATGAGAGAACATCTAAACAAACTAAGGGAGATGGCCAGAGAAAATCTGGGGAGAGCCCAAACCTCCCAAGCTCATTACTACAACCATAACTCTAGAGCTAGGAAGTTCCAAGAGGGTGATATGGTGTTGGTTTTGCTGCCCACGTCATCCAATAAGATGTTGGCACAGTGGAGGGGACCTTACAAAATCATACGAGTTCTGGGTCCCGTGAATTATTTGGTGGAGCAACCAGACAGAAGAGAGAAACAGCAAAACTATCATGTAAATCTCTTGAAAGAATGGAAGGTGGCCGAGACAACCAACATGAACACCCTAAAGGTAACTGGAACAGACTCAGCTATGCAGGCAGTTCAATGGGGACCCCAAATCAGTCCAAAACAGAAGAAAGAACTGGCGGTCCAGCTACAACCATTAGAAAACGTTCTCTCGTTCTTTCCAGGAAAAACACATCTGGTAGAACATGTCATCAACACGGACCCCTCTCATACTGTGAGAGTCAGACCCTATAGACTACCGGAAGCAAAGAGGGCAGCAGTTCAAAAGGAGGTGGAAGAGATGTTACGATTGGGGGTAATCGAACCCTCAAACAGTCACTGGTCATCACCCATCGTCTTGGTGCCTAAGCCGGATGGAAGCATCCGGTTCTGCATGGATTATACAAAATTGAATGCCATTTCAACCTATCAGGCTTATCTCATGCCCAGAATCGACAAATTAATAGACCAACTAAGCACAGCCCACTACATCAGTACCATTGACTTAACCAAAGGTTATTGGCAGATCCCACTACGCAAAGAGGACAAAATTAAAACAGCATTTTGCACACCTTCAGGATTGTACCAATTTACGGTATTACCTTTTGGGTTGCACAGGGCCCCTGCGACCTTCCAAGCCTTGATGAACCGGGTCTTAGCTCCCCACAAGGAATTCAGTTCAGCGTACCTGGATGACATCATTGTATTTAGCAAAACAAAGGGAAAAACATCTAAATCACCTAACAGCAGTGATCACCGCGTTGGGAAAAGCAGGATTACATATAAATCCAAAGAAAACCATTTTGGCAGCCACGGAAACCAAATACTTGGGGTACCTTGTTGGACAAGGGTTCATCAAACCACAAATCGAAAAAGTGAAGGCCATTATGAGACTACCCATGCCCTGCAACCGAAAGCAGATAAGGGCCTTCTTGGGTTTCGTGCGTTATTATTGAAGGTTTATCCCATTGTTCTCCAGCATCGCCAGTCCATTAACAGAGGCCCTGAAGTCTTCCTATAAAGAAGACGTATCACAGAATTCGTCCGCAAAAATGGCCTTCTGGAACTTAAAAAAACACATAGCCTCACTCCCGGTCTTGAGATGTCCTGATTTTGAGAAGGAATTCTACGTAAAAACAGATGCATCAGGAACAGGTTTGGGGGCCGTACTCTCACAAGTGACCGAAGATGATTTGTTTCCGGTAGCGTTTATTAGTCGTAAACTGTTCCCACACGAAATGGCATATTCAACACTGGAAAAAGAATGTCTAGCCATAAAATGGGCAATTGAAAGTCTACGCTATTATCTTCTGGGAAGACACTTTACAGTGTTCACAGTACATACTCCCTTGCAATGGCTAGCCGTACATAATCAAAGCACTTACAGAAGGTCAGCAACAGCTGCAACAGGCAATGCAGGTGCAGCTGCATCAAACGCAAACGGACCGGCAGGCATTACAGCAGGCTCAGATCAGAGGGTTCTGAGATGGTTTCTGACACTCCAAGCTTACTGTTTCAAAACTGTACACAAACCAGCTGCGTTTCAGGTTGTATTTGTCACAGAGTCTAGAGCAGCCCGATCCGCTTTATACCGGAGGGGGTGTGTGTGACAACCTGACAGAAGCTCCAGGCACGGAATACCCAAAGGAGAGTTGGTGAGGACAAGAGACAGAAAATAAAACAGTGCTGGATCATGAAAACGAAACCCACCCATACTCTGAGATTCACGGCCACGGCCGTGCGAGTACAGACTTCATAAAAGAACCGGCTCAGGCAGCCGCGGGAAAAGAAATGACTCATGTAAATAGTTTACACATCAGAGGCAACACGTTCCCTCTGAAGTCAATGCCGGCTCAGGCAGCCGAGGGAAAAACTTGTTTTCAGATTAAGGGCAGCAAGTTCCTTTCGAAGTCAAACCGCAGTTATAATGACCGGAACAGAAAACCATACGAGCGTGTTAGTAAACAAAAGAATGCACCACAGAAAACTGTAGAAGACAGCACTATGTATCACAGAACTTCCCGTGTATTTTTTCAATGAAAACCAGCGTTCTCCACGAGGCACCAGTGTGGGCTCCATTATGGTGACCAGGATCCTCCAAGGAAGGGGGCGGGGCTTGGAGGGGCTTTTCAAGCTTTCGGGCGGGAAGCATCCTGATTGGGTGGAATTGGCCAAGCCCCTATATAAGGGAGGAGATAAGGAAAAACTGAGGGATTCGTTTCCTTTCTGTTGCAGAGGTCTGCAGAGTGTGAGGAAGCAGCAGAGAGGTTCCAGTGGGCATATGAAGACTAAACTACGGTTTTTTCCTTATTCTCTAACCAAGCCTGCTGGTAACAAATTTGGACTCTAAACAGGGGTTCTTACCCAACTTAATTTTTCTTTTGTTACCATTTTTTAAGTCAATAAAGACACATTTTTGTTAATCTAACTCCTGCTCATAGTGATCCCTTACAGGAGGGCAATTGCAAATAACACCATGGTGTATATGGCCTTTTTGGACTTACATCTAGCCTTCGATGGTGTAGACAGGAGTCAATTGTGGGCCAAACTGAAAGCCTGGAAGTGCCCAGTACACATCTTAGAGGACATGCAGGCCTTATATACAGGGACTTCTATACTTCATATATTTATCTCATGATGGTGCTGGTGTTTCCACGTCCGCCTGCAGGCAGGTGGTGTTCAACCCGCCAGGTCAGACCTGGCGGGAAGATCATCTCCCGCCTGCAGGACTCGGGATCGGGCGGTCCGGAATTAACAGTGGCGGCGGGTTTACCACCACTGTTAATTCCAGACCGCCCGATCCGTAATGAGGCCCATTGTCTTTCTTGATCATACGGCAATAGGCCTCCAACGCAGAATCTCAGCATTCAATGCTTACCTAAATAAAATGGCACACGCGAGCAGAGCACGTCAGAAGCATCGGCACAACTCTGAATGTGCCGGTGCATCTGACGTCCCCACCCCCATTCAGCCCTATGGGGCAGAATGGGGATCGGGATGCCCTTGATTCTGGCACCCACAAATGGGCAATTACCGGGTCCGCCGAGCTCGGCATGACCCGGTTCTTGCCCATTCGTGGGTGCCGGAAAGAATGCAACTCCGGCGGCCGCCATGCCGTTTATAGCGGCACGGCTACCGCCAAAGTTGTAATGAGGCCAAAAGACTTCTTAATCATGGAGGGTTGAGGAAGTGTGGTTGGATGTGGTGGAAACCATGATATATTTGGGAGTAAAGATCAATAAGAACTTAAATGAAAATGCCCAATTGGCTTGGTTGAAAGTAAAGTTACAAAATCTGACAAACCAAGGAATTGCCAATCATAGACGCTATGGGGTCTTCTCTATGAAACCTATTATCACCTTTTACTGACAAAAGGTGATACAGGTGCTCACCTACAATGCAGAAACTCTGCCCAATTTGGGTAGAAAAATATGGCCTAGGATGGAAGGCCACTTTTGGCGTAAGGCAGGGGTGCACAACTGATTTTGACAGAGGGCCGAAAGTACCTTACATGATGGCTATAGTGGGCCAAAAAGTAAATGTGGGTGGGGCGGTAGGCGCGGTGGGGCGTGGTGTGGCAGGAGGCTTTTTCAACCCCCTATTTTTATTAAACACTATGCCCCATAGCCCCCACCCCTCAAGCAAACACTATGCCCCATGGCTCCCACCCCCAAACACTATGCCCCATGAAACCCACCCCTCATGCAAACACTATGCCCCATGGCCCCCACCCCTCATGCAAACACTATGCCCCATGGCCCCCACCCATCATGCAAACACTATGCCCCAAGACACCCACCCCTCATGCAAACACTATGCCTCAAGACACCCACCCCTCATGCAAACACTATGCCCCAAGACACCCACCCCTCATGCAAACACTATGCCCCAAGACACCCACCCCGCAAGCAAACACTAAGCCCCATGGCCCCCACCCCTCAAGCAAACACTATGCCCCATGGCCCCCACCCCTCATGCAAACACTATGCCCCAAGACACCCACCCCTCATGCAAACACTATGCCCCAAGACACCCACCCCTCAAGCAAACACTATGCCCCATGGCCCGACCCTTCATGCAAACACAATGCCCCAAGACACCCACCCCTCATGCAAACACTATGCCCCAAGACACCCACCCTCATGCAAACACTATGCCCCAAGACACCCACCCCTCAACCAAACACTATGCCCCATGACACCCACCCCTCATGCAAACACAATGCCCCAAGACACCCACCCCTCATGCAAACACAATGCCCCAAGACACCCACCCCTCATGCAAACACTATGCCCCAAGGCACCCACCCCTCATGCAAACACTATGCCCCAAGACACCCACCGCTCAAGCAAACACTATGCCCCATGGCCCCGACCCCTCATGCAAACACTATGCCCCAAGACACCCACCCCTCAACCAAACACTATGCCCCATGGCCCCGACCCCTCATGCAAACACTATGCCCCAAGACACCCACCCCTCAACCAAACACTATGCCCCATGACACCCACCCCTCATGCAAACACTATGTCCCATACTCATACAGACCCCAACCCCCCCACCCCTGCATACAAACTAACAAGTATACACCATGCACCCATACAGACCCGAACCCCCACCGCCCAACTCAGCACACAAACCCACAAGCATACACCATGCACCCATACAGACCCGAACCCTCCACCCCCAACTCAGCACACAAACCCACAAGCATACACCATGCACCCATACAAACTCGAGCCCCCCCAACTCAGCACACAAACTCGCAAGCATGCACGCATACAGACTCGGACCCCCCACATCTCAACATACACTGAACGTGCACACAACAACAACAAACATTCAGGCAGACCCGACCCCACCCTCCCAGCCCCCCCACCCCCACCCTCCCAGCATCTCAACATACACTGCACTTGCACACAAACATATTCAGGCAGACCCGACCCCACCACCCCCCCACATCTCAACATACACTGCACTTGCCCACAAACACATTCAGGCAGACCCGACACACACCCCCCGTCCGCATCTCAACACACACTGCACTTGCACACAAACACATTCAGGCAGACCCGACACACACCACCTCTCCGCATCTCAACATACACTGCACTTGCACACAAACACATTCAGGCAGACCCGACACACACCCCCTCTCCGCATCTCAACATACACTGCACTTGCACACAAACACATTCAGGCAGACCCGACACACACCCCACCCCCGCATCTCAACATACACTGAACTTGCACACAAACACATTCAAGCAGACCTGACACACACCCCACCCCCGCATCTCAACATACACTGAACTTGCACACAAACACATTCAGGCAGACCCGACACACACCACACCCCGCATCTCAACATACACTGCACTTGCACACAAACACATTCAGGCAGACCCGACACACCCCACCCCTGCATCTCAACATACACTGCACTTGCACACAAACACATTCAAGCAGACCCGACACACACCCCACCCCCGCATCTCAACATACACTGCAGACATACAAATACAAACACACCCGACACACACCCCCACCTCCGCATCTCAACATACATACAAAAACAAAAAAAACAGGACGGAGCCGAGATGTAGAAGTATACCCAACCCAAAACGATTTTTAGAAATGGAGGGACAGATGCAAAACAAGAGCCTCTTGCTTTGCATCCGTCCCTCCATTTTTAAACATCTTTTTTCTCCGGCTTTTACCCGGGCCGCCAGAGAGAGACAGTATGGATGGAACAAAGGGCCATCCATACTGCCCCTCTTCTGTGCGGCCCGTGGGGGGGTGGGGATTGCTCAGCCCAGACTTCATTCTGCCGGGGGTGGGGGGGAGGGCCCCGCAGCCCCCCCTACTCTGCACCCCTGCCAGGGCAGATTAGGTCACTGAGCCCCAGCTTCCCTGGCAGCATACACACACACACTGCGTGACTCACGGCCCGGCAAGGAAAACAAAGACTTTCTTAATGGAGGGCGACCTTTGCTGCTTGCGGGCCGCCTTCCATTAGGAAAGTCTTCAACCCTGCCGGGCCGCATCCAGCAGCATCACGGGCCGCACTTGGCCCGCGGGCCGTATGTTGTGCACCCATGGCGTAAGGTATTAAGACTCCCAACCTCCTTATCCACAGCAAATATTCAGCATGAATTGCGTCTACCTTCAATGGCCTCCATAGTACTATGGAAGGAAATATCTTTCTATAGGAAATGTATTATGCTCAACGTCCCTCCTCCATTTGTCATCTTGAGACCTGCGGATGAGGTAAATGAAAGATTCTTGAGCCAATGGTTTGAGGGGATGAATGATACACTGTCCATTTGTGGGGTGGACATTAATATGTTACGGGAAAACCCTCAAAAAGTAAAGATCATTTTGGAAAAGAGTGACTGGATAAACACGTATGAAGCCAGACCTACCGCCCCCTCACATTCAACTGGTGGGTGGAAAAAAGGGTTTAAACGACTCTCCTTCGTATCTCTGTAAATTCCCTTCAAGGTATTACAGGGATCTTCTCCTGCTTAGCCGCCTGATATCATGCCCACGCGTGATGTTTTGTTCAGACGGCTCCAGGGAGGTTTGGACAATAACATCTGTCGTTTCTGCAAGAAGGGAGATCAAATTGAAACACTTTTTCATATAGCAGTGGAATGTGAGGTACTGCGTGGAGAAAGATTGCACTTTATGGGAAATTATCTGACGCCAGAAGAACATTGGGATCTGCTGTTAATGGGAAAAAAATAGGGTGAATTTTGGCGATGCTCAAATTATTTGACTCAGTAATTGGTTTGAAATCTGAATGGGCATGAAGTTTATGAAATAACAGGAACTAAGGGAACAAAGGAATGTTTAGAATTTCATATGATGAGATTACCACGATCTGGAGTTAAAGTCCAGTGAAGGATATTTGTTATTGTATAGGTTCCTTTCTTGTTCTTGACTTGATTGTTCTAAGCCATAATAGCAATAAGGAAGCTACTCACCTGTATCTGAAATTGATGGATCATTGTTTGTTTTAAAGTTCTTAAACTCGTAAAGGTTTCTTTTGCTATTACCATGTTTTTAGTTTGATCGAAACCAATAAAAATGTTAATAAAAAATAAAAAATAAAAATACATAAGCTCCACAGAAATCGGAATAGGGTTGTAGGATTTGATCCATGAGGCGTTGGAAAGTGGCTGGCGCGCTGTGTAAGCCAAAAGGAAGGACTTTAAATTGGAACAGTCCTAGAGGCGTTGAAAACGCAGTCTTTTCCTTATCTGGCCCATACACAGAAACTTGCCAGTACCCTTTGGTTAAATCTAGGGTAGCTAGAAAGATGGCTGCTCTGAGTTTATCAATTAGCTCATCGATGAGGGGTATGGGATAGGCATCGAAGTCCGAAATGGCATTAACTTGTCAGAAATCTATGCACAATCTCCAGGAACTGTCACGTTTAGTGATCAACATGATAGTAGAGGACCATGGGCTTGAAGAAGGCTCGAAAATATTGGCTTTCAACATTTTGTTGACTTCCTCAAACACCATCTGATTACGGGCTTCTGGGAGTCTATACGTTTTTAATTGTACCACTTTAACTTAGGAGTTTCAATATAGTAGTAGATGCCTTTTACTATTTCCGTGTTTTCTGAGAATACATCGGGGAATGAGTCAATTACATCTTTTAGATCTTCTTGTTGTTGGGTAGATAGCTCGGGAGGAATTAAGTCAAAGTTATCTATCTCTTCGGGAACCAGACAGGCTAGTACCTTGGCTTGGGTAGCTGCCAGGTTCTCTTTCCACTCTTTCAAGAAATTTACACTTGATACAAATGAACCTTCTGTTTGCTGTCCGGTTGGGCTACTTTATAAGTGCAGGTTCCCATTCGTTCTACTATGTCATAGGGTCCGTGCCACTTGGAGACAAGTTTGATTTCTGAGGTAGGTAAAAGGACAAGTACTTTTCGTCCTAACGAGAATTATCTTAAATTCACCTTTTTGTCATAAGTGGAGTTTTGTTAGCTTTGGGCCTTTTCCATATGAGTATAAACTAAGTCTAGGACTAATTTCATAAGTTCTCGCATTCTGGTGGCGGTTTGCGAGATGGAAATGGGGGCCTCCTCTCGTTCTTCCCAGGTTTCCCAGAGCATGTTCAGGACATCTCTGGGCTTTCTACCATAGAGCAGTTCGAAAGGAGAGAATCCTGTGTAAGCCTGAGGGGTTTTCCTTACTGTAAATAGTGCCATGGGATCATTCAGTCCCAGTCTTTCCCACCCTTATCTACCAATTTTCGCAAAATTCCCTTCAGGGTTTTATTAAATCTATCTCCCAGGCCATCTGTTTGGGGATGGTACACAGAAGTTTGCAAGGTGGTAATGTGTAGTAGCTCTTTGACTTCTGCCATAAGTTTACTCATAACATTCGAACCCTGGTCTGTTAGTATTTCCGTGGGAAAGCCTACCCTGGAGAAATACAGTACAAGGTGTATAAGGATCTGCTCTGTGTATTATTTTGCATTGGGAATGCTTCGGTATATCGGGTCGCAAAATCCACAATTACAAGAACATATTTATTGCCTAGTCTGGATGTCTCTAGAGGTCCAATTAGGACCATACCGATTCTTGAAAAGGGGACTTCTACGATCGGCAACAGGTTCAGAGGGGCAGGTAATGAGATGTGAGTTCTGTTTTTTTTCCCATATTTTGGACGTTTGTATGAAGGTCTTTATATCGGCATGGATACCTGGCCAGTAATACTTCTCACTAATATGTGCCTAGGTGTTAGATTGCCCTAAATGCCCTCCGGTAAGATGGGAATGCACGATTTCCAGCATAACCTTTCAGTGGCTCTTGGGTATTACCAACTGTGTTTTTACTAAACCTTCCATAGATGTCTCTTTTCTAGAAAGCAATCCTTGTTTTAAGAAGAACAAAGGACTTCCCTTCTCTAAGCCTTCTCCTTCAAGAATTGCTTGTAGAAAGGTTTCAGCGAGAGTTGGATCATTTCGCTGGACAAAGGCTAGGTCGGGATAGATGGTAGGTTCTTCTGCCTTCCTTTCTTCGATGTTAAGAGGTTTATCAGTTTCCCCAAAGCATAAGTTATCTCTTTCTGTTTTATCTGGTTCAATTTCTTTAAACTGAGGAAATAGAGCTCTTTCTGAAATTCCCTGGGCAATTTGATCTCCGCGACGTACCTCACAAGGGATCTCACCATGATTCTGTAGGAGAACATCTCCCCGGAAGTCGGGATCAATAACGCCTGCTAAGACGTCTATCCCGAACTTCCACGCTAGGCCATATTTTGGGGCCAATCCTATTTAGCACCCCAGAGGTGTTATCAAAACCAAGTCTGTAGGAATCATTCCTCTTTTCCCAGGGGGAATAATAGCTTCCCTACTGCTACAGATATCAAACCCTACTGATTCCTTGTTGACGATGGAAGGGTTAGAAGCTCTCTGACTACACATTTGAAATTGTAGGGATCCCCAATTCGTTTCAATTGAGTCGCATCCCACTTCTGACACCACATGTAAGGAACTCATGGTTGCAACGGCAAAGACAGACAGAAGTGATCACAGTTCAAGGGTGTTTATTAAACTGTATAGGTAGGTTGGAAAAATGCCTAATCTAACCCTAAATCAAAGATGGGAGCAAGCTACGACCATCAAATAATAATAAGGCAGTCCTAGTGGCGTCTTGTCAAATAAAAAGGCCCATGCTAAGAAAAACCTATTGCCAGTCCTTACAACTAAATACAAAAGGGTGTGGGATAGGATTCACAGGAAAGAAAGAAGTGTTCACAAATAAGTCAGGATGTGGTAGTCAAGGTCCTCCATCCCCACATTTTGAGCACAGGACAAGGCGGAACTCTGGAACACAGCACACGCTTGAGCTTTCCCAGCACAAGACTACAATTCCGCTCTCAGGTATCAGGACCTTCGGTGGTTAAGTCTCTTTTCTATAAAAAGTCATTTGCCGAGGACCTGATGTGTTCCAAAAATAATAAACAAAAGTTCCTTTCTGCTTGTACGTTGGGTGATGCCTTTTCTCCCATGGATCACCCTCTTCTGGGCTCAGACCCCTCTCGAATGTCAGCCTCCCTCCATCGAGTTCACTATAGCTTTTCAAATCAGTTCCTCTAATAGCATTAACAAATCTCAAAGTCTTTTTAAACAGTACACTGTGGACATCCCTCTGTCGGGTTTACTTTTGTCAACACACTGTTCTTTGGGACTTTAGGCTTCGCCCCTTTCCATCAGCATCCCTACGTGGGTTTCACTATTGCCAACTTACATTTCCTTCTACTTTCTTATGATGCAGGATTCACTTCCCTTGGGTTTTCACTGGTTTGCCGGTCAAAGACTTTCGACGGTAAAGGGGGATTTTGCTAGACCCCTGTGTGACCACTTTGACCTTTTTCTTGCGGCTCTCCTAGGGCCTTCTAGTATCAGTAGTTTTAACAAATGTGGGATCAACCAGCGTCTCTTGAATGAGCACCCACGTGGTGCCAGACCCCTCTGCAGCTGGTTTTCCCTTAATGTTAACAGTTCTTTGAACTTCACTTTTCTGTCATTTTGTAACTTTCATTCATCACAGTTTGGTTTCTTATCGGTTCTCCCCTCGACTCACCGGCTGTGATGAATCGCTTGGCTTTGCTTTTCTTGGCTCTGGAGTCAAGGACGGTACCACGGTAGCAAGTTTCTCTCCCTGGCTTGATAATCAGCAGAGGAGGGCTCCTTGTACTGCTTGCATCTGCTGCAACACATGTCGGCTATTGTCGCGGTCTTACGATTCCTTCTACAGAGGTTTTGCGGGCCTGGGTCGGAAAGGGTAAGGTTGCGTCTCGGCTTGTCACACTTTCAGCTGTTGATACCTTTCTCCTCTTCTTGAACTGGCCTGCTTGGATAGGTCTCTCGACGTGCGGTCTGCCTTGCTCGTAGTGTGCTCTCATGCTCCACTTTTATCCCTGTGGGGAAGGAAAAGGGCCATCAAGTGTGTGTGTGTGATTCTGGTCAATTGCCTGACGTTGCCTGACACTTGTGTTGGTGACATGTCAGGTAAACGGCTCTGGTGTTTGGCCATCGTCTTTCCTGGTGTGCAAAAGTGTTTGTGTTGGAAAGGGGGGTGGGGGTAGAGTGTTTGAGTATCCTACATGGTAGGATGGGGAAAAGGTGTTATAAGAACGGGGATACCACGTCTTACCCGTCGGTGTCCCACTTCAACTCCCTGAGGATCCCCTGTCCAGGTGATCCTCCCCCACTGGTCCAGCACCAGGAACTGGATCCAATAGTGAGGGCTGAGCCCTGGCCACCTGGATGACAGATCCCCGGGGACTAGTAAGTGAGAACAATCTAGGTTTCTCAGAGTCTCCAGGGAGCGGAGAGCGCAAGAGAAGAGAGCCATGGAAACAGGCGGTCCCTGTGATGTGGCCGAGAGGTGCTTGTTACCCTTACTGGAAGCAACAGTCTAGGGGTGTGTGAGAAACCCAAGGGTGCTCTCCTGAGTAAGACCCAGGAACCCCTTATCCAAGTGGCCAGGAAACAGCCATCGCTGTTGGATCCAGTTCCTGGGGGTGGACCAGTGGGGGAGGATCACCTGGGTAGGGGAACACGGAGTCATGCTCAGGAAAACACCAGAGGTGAGACGCGGTATAACACTGGGGAAAACGATGAGGAGGACCAAATCTCTGAGACTTTTATAGGTAACCCCAGATCAACCTCCCTTACACCTAATAAATCTCCCTTCCCTAAATCCAACAACCCCTCCACATCTGGTAAACCTATTAGGTATCTCAGAGGCTGTGGTAAACTACATCTCCCCGAATCTCTGTTGTTCTGTTGTCTACTCGAGCAGTCCCTGATTCAGTCTTCTCACCATCCCTCTGATTATTATTTCCTGCATGCTCAGTCTTCTTTAACCAAATATTACCTTCCCACAATCCCCCTTGCTTATTTCAAGATAATAATCCTGGTCATTCCCGCTTATTCCATAAACCCTACCCTGCAGGATGTCTGGAATGTTTACCACCCCCATCTTATGATACAAACACTTTCCCCCACTGTGATAAACAGTGGACTAAAACCGATGCCGTTTACCTGACCTGTCCCGACACAAGGATGAGGCAACATCAGGCAATTGACAATAACCATGCACACCTGACGGCCCTTTACCTTCCCCAAAGCGATAAAAGGCGGAGCGCGAAAGCACACATCGAGCAAGGCCTAATGCACGGGTAGACAGCTACACCAAACCGGCAGTACAAAGGGAGAAGAAAAGCGGTGGGACCTGGAAGGGCAACGAAGGGGGAATTGCCCTTGCCCTTTTCAGCTCAGACCCGCAAAGCCTCTAGAAGGGAAAACATAAGACGGGGAGATCCAGCTGGCGTGCGGAGCAACAGAGGTCAATGGGAACAAAGGGGTCTTTCGCATTGACAACGCAGGCGGAGAGGCAAGTTGGCTACTCTGGTACTATCCTTAACACCAGAGAACAAAGAAGCTAACAGGTTCCGCACAGCCGGTGAGTTGGGGGAAGTTGATATCAAACCGAACTGTGTTAAGCCTAAGGTTGTAAGTAGCAAACATTTTTAACGCAAGAAGAAAGGACTTGTGTGTATTTTTGAACTTTAAAGAAAGCCCAGTAGAGGTCCATGTGCAGAGGGGTCCGGCGTATCTTGGGCGCTCATTCGAAAGGTTCTGACCGTGACCTGTTTTTGAAACTACAGCAACCAGAAGGCCCTACGAAAGGGTGGTGTGAGGCGTCAGAGTGGTCCTACACGGGTTACATCAAATCGCTTGTACAATCGAAAGTCTCTGACACGTTGCTAGAGGAAAGCTGGGGGAAAGGTACCCTGCTTTCCACTATGATTGTGAACTGTGATAATTGGCAAATGCGAACCCGACAGACAGGGGCGTTGCTAGGGGGGGCTAAGGGGCTATAGCCCCTGATCTTTTGGTTGTAGCCCCAGATTGAATCTCAGGAGCTACAGCCAAAAGACTAGCTAGCCCCCAGTCCCAATAGTTCCGACATCAGCTTAGCCCCGGGTCTTTTCCAGACCTAGCAACTCCCCTGCCGACAGAGGGATGGCGAAAGAAAGCTGAAGAGAAAGAAACCCTGCTTTCTGATAAAACTGAGCAATACATGAACTGTGAAGAAGAAAAGCTGTAGTGAATCTGACGGAGGGAGACCCGGTTTTGCAAGAAAGGATCCGAGCCTGACAGACGGAGATCCCAGGGGCGAAGAGCAATGGCCCAAAGATTGCAAGAAAGGGATCCGAGACCAGCAGAGGAAGATCCCAGGGGCAAAGAGCAATCACCCAAAGAACATTTGTTTGTTTATTTGTTTGCCATTTTAATGACAAGGGGTGAAGAATAATGCACCTGAGAACCGTGCATCAACAAAAGTGTCACCTTGTTGTTTATCTAAACGGGAATTAAGGATCCTAAAGATTACGAGCGATGGGGGCGTGGCTTGGAACCATGGCGGATGGACTGGCTCTGTGAGAGCTCCCACCCGAGGCCATGCAGCCAGCAACAATGCCCCAGTGAGAGCGCGACTAGCTAAAAGAGAGACATTGCATCCTGATGCGGAGGTGCTGAGGCACACTATGCCTGAATTCTGAGCCCCGTCACCGAGCGGATCCCGAAGTTTGCAGGAGCTCGCTATGAGGTGGGAAACGGCAGCGGCCCCATCCCCAAAAATGCGGCCGGCTCTATGTAAGGCCCGCTCCAGCCGACAGAGTTACGCATCCCTAATGCCAGGGGACCCCCAAGGCTCCAGGGGGAGGTGACCAGTACGCTGAAGGTCCAGTCGGCCAGCAATCCGCGACCCAACGCAGAGAGCTTCGGTTTCCTAGCCGCCGGAACACCCAGAAGCGGTAACCGAACGGAACACCTTCCAGTTTTGACTTCTCTCCGCCGGGGTGCCGGGCTGCTGCCCAACACATCAAGCGAGGCGGGCCAGGCCTGCGGTGCCTGCTGATCTCCCCCAGCCGCACCGTCCCCTGGACCGTGCTTCACGGGTGTCTCAGGGACCGTCGCCCCCGGCCCAGCCCTGCCACGGCGGACGCCCCGGGCTACCCTGCAGCCACTGTGCGGTGCACCCTAGCCAAGGTCTCCACACCCGCCACTCCTGGAGGCGGCGGGAAGCGATCTGAGGCAGCCCGCCCTCCCTGACTCATCTGCTCCTACCTGGGGGGACTGAACTCTCCGCAGAGGGGCCATGGAGGGTAGCAGCACGAGCGCCCACCCCCCCTCGCCATAGAACTAAACGCACGGGAGGCGCAGTGGGAGAATTGGCCGGGACAGAAGCAGCCCCCTCCGGACCCAGCACTGACCGGAGCGGGGCCTGGGGCGGACGCTACGGAGCCCACTGCGACCTGTGAGTCCCGCAGGCAGGAGTATATGCCGGGCCCTTCTGGGGGCCCAGGAGCAACGCAACGTTCCTTGACTCGGAGGACTTCCAGACAGGCCCAAACTCCAGTCCCCTCTTTCCCCACACACCAGCCCTGATCACCGGAACCGCTCCTGCATCTGCACCCGCCGGCGTGAGAACGCCTGTGGCCATCACTGGGAACCAGAACCCTCAACCCCCTTACAGCGCCAGCCTCAAAAACAACACACACAGCCCAAGCAGTGAGCAAATGCCTCGGCACCTGGGGCAGTAACCCAGCCTTCTTAAGCCCCCACAACAGCCAGCGCTCGAACCCGCAACTTCGGCGGAAGATAAGGCGGCACCTGCCGCACCAGGGTGGGCAACTTACCAGACATTCAGCAGCAGAACCCTGCACTGGCAGGGGAGCAAGGGAAACAAAAGCAGGCACCATAGACTTTGGGGGGCATGCAAGGACCCATGGGGGCACCATAACTTTGTCTTAACTTCAGAGTGCGGATTGTTTCACCTACTTCCTCCGCTGTGATAGGGTATACTGCTCGGGTGTTAGTTTGCTCTCATAGCGGGCTGTCAGTGAGAAAGTGTTTGTGTTATAGAAGGAGGTGGGGGGGAAAGAGTTCCTAAATATCCTACCTGGTAGGATGGGGTAAAGGAAAGGGATACTGCATCTCGCCATCCTGTGTCCCACTCCCATTCCCGAAGACCCCTCACCCAGGTGATCCTCCCGCACTGGTCCACCCCCAGGAACTGGATCCAAAAGCGATGGCCGTGTTTTAGCCACCTGGATGACAGATTCCCGGGGACTAGTGAGTGAGACACCTTCTAGTTTCTCACACTACCCTATCAAATGTTCCTACCTCTGTATTTTTTTACATTTTCCTGCAGGTAGGAATTTCTTATGGGCAGGAGAAAATGACAAGACCCTTACTTTGATGTCAGATTTTCCTCTCCTAACAAATTGTCCTACCTCTGTATTTTTCACATTTTCTAGCAGACATGAGTTTCTGATGGGTAGGAGAAAATGACATGACCCTTACTGTCAAAATGTTCTATCCTGTCATATTTTCCAACATTTTAGAGCAGGTAGGAATTTATGATGGGTTGCGAAAATCACATGACTTCTGCTGTCAGAGTTTCCTACCCTGTGAAATGTTCCTACCACTAGATTCTTCACATTTTCCTGCAGGTTAAGAGAAAACGACAAGATCTTTTCTGGCAGATTTTCCAACCATGTCAAATTTTCCTACCTGTGTATTTATTTTTTAAATGTTCCTGCATGCAAGCATTTCTGATGGGTAGTAGACTACACTCTTGCTGTTAGATTTTCCTACCCCGATACATTTTCCCATCTCTGTCTTCTTCACATTTTCCTGCAGGTAGGAATTTCTAATGGGTAGGAGAAAATGACAAGGCCTTTCCTGTCAGGTTGTCCGACAGTATTCCAAATGAGGTTACTAGACTAAAAAAGCTTGACCGGGTCACCAATTTATCAAAATCAAAAAGGTTAGAAAAAATTCAGCATAGAAAATAAAAATGTAATGTTAGGAAACAGACAACATTTATAACAAACCGACGAAGACGAAATTTGGCCAAAGGGTAAAGCAACATGAGGACAATATAACATATAGTGTGACAAACTGGAACACAAAATCATTATATACGACTTGCACAAGTATGTGACAACATTTAAAGCATAACATATGAAGCAGAGCAGTTATTATAAATAGATGTACAGCATCCAAAAGGAGTCAGAAAAACTAATGGTGTGATTTAAATAAAAAGGTAAAGAATGAGACTGTTAACTCATGCATGCAAATTTCTCATGAATATTAATGAGGGATATCCTAAACCCTTGAAGCTGCCATATTGTATTAGAAGCAATTGAAGAAAAAAGCAATGGGAATGTAACATGCAAAATGAACCTTATGCGAAAAAAGGCAGAGAAAAGGTTTTCCTACAGTGTCATCATTTCCTACCCCTATATTCTTTTGAAAATCAAATTTTATTATCATTTTTGTATCACTTCAAATCATCATTTTTCGTTACACTTTCAACATGAAAACATTCGGGTCATCTTCAGTGTTTGAGATATCTTTTCCCCTCTCCCACCCCCTACCCCATGCATAGTCCATAACCAAACTAGAAAAAGTAGAATGAAACACAACCTCCTTCACAGTCGCATCTGCCTTGCACCACCGTAAACCCCCACTGGTTTCCTCGCCATTCAGCATCCATACTTATTGAAAAAGGGGAGTCATTGGCCCTCTATGTCCGTGCGGGTTTCATCGAGCAAGTGCGCAAGGTACTCCATGTCGTAAATTGTTTGCGCCTTCTGCACCCACTCCCTCTCCGAAGGGGTCCCTCCCCTTTTCCAGTGTTGGGCCACACAACTGCATGCAGCCACATCTTCGTGCACCAACTCCACCCCCAAACAGCAGCAGGCTTGGCGATAGTTACCTCTGTACTCCATATAGGTCCTTAAGTCACGACAACACTTCTTTTCTTTCCAGTACCTCTGCATGTAGGACCACCCCCGCCATATATGAAAATAGTAGGCCTGCACCTGCTTACATCGCCAGCATCTCGAGTTTGCCCCCATGTACATTTTTGCTAACCACGCAGGTGGGTACTGCCAGCGATGGATTATCTTATAGGCCTGCATTCTGTATCGCAGGGCCCGTGTGGATTTTCTGACCCCTCACCCTACAGATGGTCCCCCACGTCTGGTCAGAGATGTCTATTGCCAAGTCCCTAGCCCATTTATTCCTTACTGGTAGACATTCTGTGAGGTCACCCCGCTTCAATTCCGTGTACATCCTCGATATGCGCCCTTTAGTCCCACTGCCTTGCGACAGGATCCCTTTGAAGGGGGTTAGCTCCCTGTGAACATTCTCTACCCACCTAGAACTGGTCATTGCCCCTTTAAATTGTAGCTAGCGGAAGACTGAAAGCTTCCCTATACCCAGATAATCCTCTAGACTGGCCAGAGATAGGGACTTGCTGCCCTCCCATAACTGGCCTGCCCTTGATAGTCCTGCCTCGTACCAGGCCTGATAGCGCCCTGACTCAGCAATCTCATCACGCAGGGGTGGCGCCCATATACAACTGAGTGGCAAAGGGCACGAAGAGAGTCATCGGGTGCCTCCCCGTCCCTCCATACTGACCAAAATACAGCCAGAATCAGGTGTGTCAGTACCCTTTGGGGCATATCTCTTTGCGGGTCCCAGAACCATTCTCCCAGCATGCCCAGCCTCAGCACCTGGTTGTCCATGTGGATCCATTGCTTCTCTGTGTTTGTGTGGTCAACCATGATCTGCAATTGTGCTGCTTTATAGTATGCTGCCAGATCGGGAAGACCCACTCCCCCCTCATCCCCGGACTGAACCAGTGTTCTCTAAGCCACTCTTGATCTCGTACCCGCCCACAGGAAGCGTATCAGTGCCCTCTGGATCTTGGCCAAGAAGGGGGATGGGACCACCATTGGGGGGCATTTGGAATAAGAATAGAAACTTGGGGAGGATTTTCATCTTAATACAATTGAGATGGGCCGCCCAGGAGAGTGTGAGCCGTCCCCACCAATGCAGGTCTAGCTGAATCTTTTCCCAAAGTGGGATGTAGTTTTTGTCAAAGAGATCTGTCATTTCCCTAGTGACTTCCACTCCCAGGTATCTGAATCCCTCTTTTTGTAGCTTAAACCCCACGTCTTTCAGGAGGTCTCTATCTTCCCCGTCCCGTTCCCGGAACACTACTGACGTCTCGAGGTTGACCTTGTACCCCGATAGTTCTCCATATATTCGGAGATCCTGGAGGAGCGGAGGGACTGATGTCCCTGGTTCTCTGACAAAGAGGAACGCATCATCATCAAAAGGGCTCACTTTATACTCTATTACCCCTAAGCGGACTCCCCTCCCTTCAGGGTTCCATCACTAGCGTGTATAGCAGGGGGAAAAGGGGCATCCCTGTCTGGTGCCCCGGCTTACGTGTATCGCACTCGAGTTCCCTCCATTAATCACCACTCTTGCCCGAAGTGCTGAATACAGGGTCTCAATCCACCCCATCCACCTAGCCCCCATACTAATCTTCCCCAGTACCCCCCTCATGAATGCCCGGTTCACCCGGTCGAATGCTTTTTTGGCATCTAGTGTGAGGAGCACTGCTCCCTCTATCCTCACCTCTGGGGCCTGCAGTATGTGTAGAGTCTTGCGCATGTTATCCGAGCCCTGCCTGTTACAAATACATCCTGACTGGTCAGCATCCACCAACCGTGGCATGAGTACCTCCAACTGTGACGCCAGTATCCTAGCGAATAACTTGGCATCAGTATTCAACAAAGAGATGGGGCGATATGAACCACAATACGTTGGATCTTTACCTTGCTTGGGTATAACCGCGATAAGTGCCTTCAGAAAGGAGGGGGGAATATCCGACGCAGGATTGAGTTAAAGAGGTTGGCCATGGGTTTCACTAGCAGTTTCTGGTACTGTTTATAGAAGGCTGAGGTGTAGCCATTTTCCCCTGGTGCCTTCCCAGACTTTAGGTAGGTTATGGCCTCAGACACTTCCTCCCCAGTAATTTCCACATCTTGGGTAGCCTTTTCTCCAGCGATCATTCTTGGCATTGGGAGCCTCCCCAGGTATTCCTGTATAGCCCGCCCTTTTTCTCCCGGGGGCTGCTCGTAGAAGCCCTCATAGAACTGAGCAAAGCATTCAGTGACGTCGCCCTGGCCTACCAGGAGATCCCCTCCGGGGCCCGTACGTGTGCCACTCTTCTCTCCACCCTTTGCTCTTTTATTCTGTTGGCTAGCACGGTCGATAATTGATCGCCTCTTATGTAATAACGCTGTTTGGCGTAACGCAGACTTTTTAAAACGTCCCCATTCAGGAGTGTATGCAGCTCCTGCCGCTTATTGCGCATCTTTGCCAGCAACCCCTCCCGGTCAAGTAAGCTCTGCCCTCATCGCTCCGAGGTCCCTTCTCAACCTCCCCTCTATCATCCCTCTCTCCCTCTTCCCGGTGCCTTCCTGTAAAATGAGGCCCCTAAATGGGGCCTTGGCCGCCTCCCATAGGTCATAAATCACCAAGGTATCTTTTGAAAAGGATACGGTAACCAAAAAGGATACAATTGGTAGGGCTCTTACGGATCCTTATTCACACAACTTGATAGTAGTGAAGTCAAATTAGACCTTCCAAATGATACCACTCTCTGACCGATGAAACAGGCAGAGAGAGGGATCACTGGAAAGGGCGTGGGAGCTTTATAGGAAGTCAGTCTAGGATAAATAAAGTATTATATGAAATTGTACCAAATCAACTGACTAGAGAACAGCAATATCACTAGTTAACAACACTGACCTGTGGGCTTAGAACTGAAGTCTTTAGCAAGTCTCTGAAGAAATCCAGGAGTTGAAACAACGAAAAGGAAGGGAAGGTTAGTAAGGGAGACTTATCCCGAACGGCACAAGGCTCACGCTGGATACCGGGTTGGTGCACCACGGGATAGCGTCCAAAGTACTGTGCACAATCACCTTCAAAAGAAAAACTTCCTTTCCCAGGTAGAAACAGAAATATGATGAACTGAGTCCACCTGTTATCTCCTCACAGGTGCCAGGGATTCACTCCAAAGCAAAGAGTAGTATGCATGTGGTATTACACGTTCAAACAGAGTTCAAAAGTCTGCGTGCAGGATTACACGCGACAGAGTTCATGCGGCTGGGACAGCTGCTCTTGCGAGCGTGAGGAAAAAGCCTGCGTGCAGGTTTACACGCGACAGAGTTCACGCAGCCGGAACAGCCGCTCTTGCCAGCGTGAGGATTCACACGCAAGACAAGGACACGCAACTAGGACCACAGCGTGTAAAGAGTAGAGTAGCTCGTGTGCGATAAGCAAACAAAAAGGCACGCAGTCAGAGCAGCCGTACCTGAAGAGTTCCAAAATCTGCGTGTGTATTACCCGCAAACAAAGTACACGCAGCCCAGGACAGCCGTGCTTGGAAACAGCGTCCGCGTGGGATTTCCACGCGACCAACTTCACGTAGTCAGGGACGCAGCATGCAAAGAAATCAGGAACCCGCGTGTCAGAATACACGCAACTGAAGAGCATGCAGACAATGCGGCCAACCTGTGACATCCAGACAGCAGCTCCAGGAATTTGCTTTTGGAAGGAAACACGACGAAGAAGCCAAGGAAGTAACTGAAGAAAATGCAAGGATGCAGATCAAGGGATTCAGCTACCAAACGCCATAATGGTTCAATCAGAAGCAGCGAGCGACGTATTCACGCTGCTTATGAACGTACTGCCAAAACACGTGACTAACCTAAATCACGTGAATTTAACGATGTGAATAATGCAGACGTCGTTTTCCCGGCAGTGCATCAAACAATCTCCATTTAGAATAGAACGGTCTAGCAGTTCTATGAGCATAACTTGTTCTGCATGAAGATGTTGTTCCAGGTCCAGGGGTACTATGTCCAGCATGCATGACACCATACCATTTCCCACTGCACCTCCCCTGTGGCGTTTGTCTCAAAGAAGTGCTTGATCTCTTTCCATAGGTATGCCCTGAAAACTGTGTCCCTGAGAAGGCTGCCATTACATCTCCACCTCGGGGTTCCCCGGCCTCCCGTCTCCACTCCCCATCCCACTACTACCATCTCGTGGTCCGACCAGGTCACTGACTCCACTCTCTGGGACTCGACCATTACACCCGGCTCATTGGGGACCAGCAGAAAGTCGATTCTCATATATGTTTGGTGTGGGAGCAAGAAAAAGGTGTAACCACCAGCCTGGGGGTTTCCAAATCTTCACGCGTCTTCCCAGAAGTGGTCTTGAAGGAGCTATGCCAATGCCTTGTGTTCCCTCCCCCGTGGCTATATTTTAATCACATGTTCATGCAAGTAGGAATTTCTCAAGGGTAGGAGAAACATCCAACAGCTTTGCTGTCACATTTTCCAACCCTGACAAATTTCTCTGACCCTTTATTTTTCACATTTTCCCTACATGTGTGAATTTCTAATGAGTAGCAGAAAATGATAAAACCTCTGCAGTCATTTTTTCCTACCCTGTCCAAAGTTCCTACCTTTACATTTTTCACATTTGTGTACAGGTAGGAATTTCTGATGGGTAGGAGAAACAGGCAAGATCTTTAATGACAGATGTTCCTTGTCTATCAAATTTCCCTACCCTTCTGATGTTCAAATGTTCCTGTGGGTAGGAATTTGTGATGGGTTTGGAAAAAATATGGCATGCCTTCTGCTGTTAAATTGGCTTTACCTGTTAAATGTGCATACTCCTTGAATTTAACTGCAATTTCCCGATGCTAGGATTTTCTGACTGGGGGAGAGAATTAAATGACCATTCATATAAAACTATCCTATACTGTCAAATTTGCCTCGCTGAAGGATTTTTTGACAGATTGGAAAATGTGACATTACCAATGCGGTCAGATTTTCCTACTGATAGGAATTTCTGACGTTACACTAGCAGCGACCCTGTCTCAGCAGAATTTGTGACGGCCTGTCTCAGAAGCCTTTTTATGAGGCTGCTGGCATGGGGCTTTGCCGTAGGCCCCTTAAAGCCCTAATAGTACCATTCAGTAATGACGAAACTGACATTCTGTCTTTCACCTTCTCCCTCTCTTCATTACTGATTGAATTTGGAGAAGCTGAAAATAAATGTTTATCGACAGTGGTCCTCCTGATCTCGCCCCTATTTAAGGTTATAAAGATCAGTTTATAGCTCTAAAACTCCTGAACATGAAGCTCACAGCGGAGCACGCTCTGTAACGGTGGGTTGTGAGGTGGATGCCATACTTGCCAACCCTACCGATTTAGGCGGTAGGATACCGCTTTTTAAGCAGTCCTACCGCCTACTGATTTATTGGCAACAAATACTGATTATTTTTTAAAAAAAATGTTTAAAAACATTAATTTTTTGGGCCACACCAGCTCGGTGGAGTCTTTCAAGAGCTCCCCCGAGCTGGCGTAGCGGGAGAAGGCGCACCATGCAGGCTTTTGATGTAAAAGGTGCCCATGGCGGCGGGCTAAATGCACCCCTCCGCCGCGGGTGCCTTTGACAAAAGGCGCCATTAGCCCCCCACCATGCCAGCTCGGGGGAGTCTTTCAAGGGCTCCCCCGAGCTGGCGTGGTGGCAGAAGACGTGGCAGGCGCCTCATTGTCATTGAATGCACCCGCAGAGGCGGGCTTATTCAATGACAATGGGCTGCTGACACGCCCTATTCCTATCATTACCTCCTCCCCTTACTATTTTTGAAACTTTAAGATTCCTACAGATTTTTGGTCACAGAATGTTGGCACGTATGGGATGCACCCTGAACTTTCCAATAAATGACATGACTGACGTTACGAAAACGTTTCATTGTCACTGAAGGATGAGTCTGATAGTTTGAATAAAAACGGCGCTCACTTGGCGGCGTTTATTAAGCTAGCCTAATAAGAAAGCAAATTCAGATATTTCTCCGCCTCCGAGACCGCACTGCGGACCCCATCGACGGCTCCAGTAGTGACGCAGCAGTTTTCACGCACTGAAGCCGCTCCAAACTCAGCGGGTTTGTCTTCCCCTCCCCAGCTGCTCCACGTGTGATCCGCCTGGCGTGGGTCCTTGTCAGGCCCTGGCGGGCTGTCCTGAGACCTGCCATATTATTTTCCCATTGACGCTTCCTTCTTCTACTCAGCAGCCGTAAGGCTTTTGTGTGTTGGAGCGCCACATCAATAGAGCCGGCGATCTTCCTACAATGGGCCTCCACCCCTGTTTTTCGCTACTGCACTCGTAGAAGGATGACTATGTGCTCAGGCATATTCGAGAACAGCCCGGGTCGGAGGTCATGCGCGTGGACCCGCTGACATGCCAACCCGGCAGCGGCGATTCAGGGTTGAAGGAGCATCGGTTGGACGCTTGGAAACGGACAGCCGCGCGCAGCCCAGAACTGGAAACAAGTGAAGCGCGAGCACATACCAGCCTGTCAGCCCCTTTACCCTACTGCCAAGGCACCAGGCAGCCGCTGCCCCTCGCCGGATTGTCTCTTCTCCCCCGGCCTCTGAAATCTTTTGCTTCCCTTTCCCCTTCTTGTTTTCGGACTCCCAGTGGCGCTGGCCTCTCTGCGGCCGCCGCGCGCCGGCCGGTGTGACGGGCTTATCATGGAACGTGACGGCATGATGGAGAGTGACGTGTTGGAAGCACTTGAGGACCTGGGGTAAGAACTCTTCAGACCGTGACCAATAGGAGGCGAGCTGCCCCACTGTCACTGTGAAACCCCCACTGTCACTTTGAAACAGCTGGCTTTGACACAGGAGTTCGAACTGTCACTCGTAGACCACTTCACAGTCGGTCATTGCCATATGGCAGAACGCTTTCCAGACCATGACCGGTCTTTCATACGTTCGTGGCAATTAATATATATTTTCTATTAAATTTTTTCATATCGCTGATAACACTTGACAGTGCCAAGCTGTATAATGATAGATGTGTATGTTGACCATGTTTCTTTTGCCTGTAATCCCTGCTTTCCATTATCATGAAGCCATTTTAATGTCTAAAACGCAACAGGGCTGCGGTAATAGTTCAATAGATCTGCATGTTTCTGGTGTGGGACTTCGTGTTATTATCCTTACGCGCTTTAGGCCAGTGCATGGATTCATTTGGCCAGTGCATGAATTCATTTGATCATTTAATATAGCAATCGACGTGTTTGTATTTCATCGCGTGTTTCTAACATTTCAGAATAAGATTGGGTACACGGTATTATTAGGTAATCTTGCAAAGAAAAACTGTTGCTGATAAATGCATGGACGGTGTACTCGTAAATTTCACTTTGTCTTGTCACACTACGTTTTAAGGACATGCTTTTTGGATTTAAAACATATTTTTAGTGGTTATGCAAGGAACAACAAACATTTCTACATATGTTTTGCTGATTCATATTGCACCCTAATGGCCTTGGGCAATCTTCATGCGCTCCTGTGTATTCACTCCCAACTAGGCTAGTATTCGGTATATTTGTGAGGAAGTTGGAAGGCAGGTATTTATTGGGTGCTACCATTACATGGTTACATACATACATACAGTGTATGTCTGATCACGCAACATGAGCCAATGTTCTGACACAGATCTCTTATATTTTGCTTTGTAGAGTTTTCGGATTCCTGATTTTAATCCTCTGTCAACAATGATTGTTTTGAAGTGAATAACTGGTAGTCTCCTTTGTAGGCCTTATTCTGGCCTAGTTTGATACTCGTTTGTTCTTGGGTAGAAGAGGAAAGAAGGAGAGATTGTGAGGCAGAGAGAATGGTGCAGAGCAACAGAGGTTCATGTAACAGAGCTTTGGAGAGTGTCGTGTATGTACTTTTGTAAGTATAGCTGTGGTATTGCTGGTTCGTCTAGGTCTACAGTACGATCTGAGTTCTTAGCTGAACTCGCGGTATGTTTTGAGGGTGACGGTTAATTGTGCTTCGGTTGGTCTGACAGGGAGCCGCAAGAATCTAGCGGGTTGTCTCAGAATCTTCCGTAATGAGATCGACTGTCTTGCATCTATCGACAGTGAGGGGGAGGGGGAGAGGGAGAGCAGAATTCTGGACCATTGTATCCCCCATGGAACATTGTCTTTATTCAGGGTGCTGATACAAAGTTCTTTTAATGTGATTTCACGGTTCAGTTGTAGAATGCTTAATTAAAAGAGACTGTGCTACCTACTTCCAAAATCTGGTAAGTATGTGCTCAAGTGTGCCTACTATTTGAGGGACTTTACATCTCCACCACGTTGGGCTGTCTTTATGATTTTGGCCTTGTCTATACTGTCTGCTGATCATAAAGCCCAGTGTAGTACATAGAGTAGGGTTTGTGATTTTACTCGCAGCCCTCAACACTGTGCTAATTCTTTTACATATTTGTTCCCATTGGGTGATATCAAGATCGATGCCTACATTTTGTTCCCATTTCTTATCGGAGGTAGAGCTGCTTTATTGTTGCTGTGTTCATGTGGATTGTGGATTCTATTTTCATAGAATGTATTGGCATTATTTGCTTTTCAGCCGAAAGCCCTTTGTCGTATTATTTAGTGATTCGTCTCTTGGCCTAAGTTTATGACTTCGATTTAGTTTTAGATATTACCGTATTCTTCATTTGGTAGACAGTATTTTTGTTGAACATCAGCAAATGTCTTATTTTTAACTGAAAGTTAATATATGTAGAATATTTTCTTCTCGATCCATGCTTCCAACATACTGTGTTTCTTGTTATTGTTAGCTTGAGGTTATGCCATAATATGAATTTGCTAAGTTTGTTTTTGATTGTACCAGGAGTTTTACAGAAACTAACATTTTTGGAGGAGACTGCTAGTATTGTATGGTCTTTGTGGGTGTTTGCGCTGTGGGGTGCATTTAAAAGCCACAAACAGAAGTCCATTGCACATGAATGGCCGCATTTTAAACACTGAAACAAAACAGCCTGGCCTTTGTTTTGTTTTGCTTTTCAAGTAAAATTAAGGAGCCATGTGGAAAGGGGTTTACCTAACATTACCAGATAAGTAGCATTTTAATTTACAAAAGCGGGAGGAATCGAAGATCCCTGTCACCTGGAAAACATGATTTTTAAACATTGAAAACGAAAACGACCTGCATGTGCAAATAAAAATGTTTTAAAAATAAGTGAATGAAATATAACCGCTCACAGAAATGTCAGGAAAACAAAAAATGTGTGGGTTGACAAAGAGCAACGTATATTATTTTTCACCCACAAAACTCCAGTGACATTTGAAGAGCCACTTTGTCTTCATGAAAAAAATCCAAGGCAGACCCTTTTGCTAGCTGTGGGGAAAACTTCACGCGGAAAACTCCCACACCCAGCCTGGATGTCGCATCTCCCATCTAATGAGAAACTGCAATACAAATGTCCTGCTAAAGGCATTGAAATTCAGTATTCTCTAGACCTGCTGGGCTTTGAAAGCATGGAACTCAAGAAAAGTCACCCTTGGCTGGAGCATGTCTAATATGTGTGAAAATGGGGGCACCCACTTTAAAGAGCAAGCTTCCCACACAAAGGAAACTGATAAAGGTACACGCTCACCCAGTGAAAACAAATGGCCAGGAGCAGGACCATTTGTCTCACATGAAGATTCACAATTTATTTTAAAGGATTATCATCATCTAGGACTATTATCTAGGCATTTTTCTCAGCCACCCTAAGGCAGATGGATTTCATCTATGTACCTTATTATTTTTTTTTTAAAATGTAATTTTACAGGTGATTTTTGGGGATATAAAATTCTTCCTGTGATTCTGGGAACTGTAAGTACCAGTTAAAGTATGTTTCGGGGTGATCTGAACATGTTCTAAATGTGAGAGTTGGTGAATCGGTGGAAATTGAAATTAGGGATATGCTTAATAACGTACACCTTCATAACTGTTGTGCTTTTTATGGAAACGGCTGAAAGGTCCCACATGGCCCTGCTACATGATACAGATTATGATGGTCAGCTTTTCTAATTTCCCCATGATTAGTGGAGACGGAATCTGTTTAGTATAGCAGTTGCTAGTTGTGATGCATAACTAGTTTTTGCCAAAAAGTTGAACAAAGAATGATGACAAATCAACCAATCCCGACTTGGAGGCTGGGTTTAGGAGGAGAGAGAAGGGTAACTGTCCAATCCTAGTGGCAGGGATTATTGCAGGGTACTTGTCATGATTGTACAATTGGTGGGGACTGCACTACGACAGGTGGGCAGAAAAAGGAAACACAAATACAGGACAGAGTGACAGACCATCAGGAAGGCTGCTGAAACCTACCATATGACAGCTGTAAGGAGACACCAGAGGAGATTGCTGAGAGTGCATCTGGGTGGAGCTGTCTATTTCTAGGAAGGCCTCAAAACTGACCTAAAGAAGGAGAGCGGTAGGCCATTTTTGAGAGTGAACAGGCCCCTGCCCTATCTTTCCAGAGTGTCCTGAGATGCAGCTGGCTTTCTTGAACCTTAAACTGAGGCTTGCTATTTAAGTAAAACTCAGCCCTGGGGAAACTAAAAGGTGAGGGAATCTGCTTGCCTTGAATCTCTTCCCTTTTTATATAGTGGGCAGGGGGGCAAAACTGTGTACATCCTTAGCCTATTTAACCAAATATATTTTAATTCCCCATTTGGCAGAAGACTACAGGGTGAAGTTAGTTAAAATTTGAAAATAACAAAACTCACTTCCCAGTGTGCGCTGAAAATTATAGCCTATACGTTAATTGACTAATCCTTATTCAGCTGACCCCGACTTCTTTAAGTAAGAGGGATGTCTTTGTTCTTAAATAAATTCAGCCTCCCCAACGCAGGCCTTTCAGTAAGGGGGGTCTGAAATCCAAAATTCCCCAAAGCATTCCAATTTTTCTGTCGACTTCCCAACCTAGGCCAAAGCAGGGGGGGTCTGAAAAACAAAGCGATACATCGCCCTTTGTTTTAAACCAAAAGTGTTGGCAAAATTCTACTGCCATAAGTATTTTTACCAATCTTGAAATCATACTGCTACCCTTTCAAGCCTGCAGGAAAATTAAACGCGCACAACATTACATAAGTGCCTTTTGTTATTGATCAGTGTAATTCTTTTGTGAAGTGAAATTTGCAGAAAGTAAGAAATTTGTTTCTTTTTTTTTTAACTCCCTTTTGTGATTTGTGTTTGCCACGGATAAAGTGGTTTTTGATATCTTCGGCCTGGTTCTTGGCTCATTCTTGGCTCTGGGGAGAGCGATCCAAGGGGCATCTGTATGAGATAGGGCTTTAAAAAAATCTGTAAATAGTTTGTTGCATAACCACTTGAGTGGGGAGGGAAGGAACTCCTGTGTTGAGGGTGGCTTATCAATAAACGGTTACAAATTGGGGGCTCGTCCGGGATATAAAAAATCTTCGCATTTTTAAAGCGCTCACACAGCCCGAGGCATTGAGGTGCTGTTAAAGGAATATGTCCGAGTTGGTTATTTATAACGCACTTCATACCCAGAGGTTTCAAAGCGCAGGCCCAGGGATTGAACCTGTGTTGCTTCGTGTCGTCTTGTTTCCAAGGCGAGCACGTTGCTGCTGAGCTATCCTCCTGGGACCGATCGTGTTCCTGGCCCATGACAAGTAAATTGTTAGTCTATTCATTTTGATGCAGTTGCGTTAAGGTGGAGAGAAAGTCCTCTTTGTTTTGTTAAAGTGCTGCTAGGACTCGACTCCTGAGTTCCAGGGAGGTGAATAGGTAACACATGGTGAATAGGTAACACATGAGTGTGTAAGAATTTATTTGTGGGAGGAAATTTGTAAGGGTAGCCCAATTTACAGGGGTAAAGGGGTGCCCCTAATTGCGCTCACACCAGAGTAAATGCACCCCTCTAGCCACTTAGGGGTGTCCCTAATTATAAGGGGCATTAGCAAATCCAACATGTAGCTGTTTTGCATGGTCATGAGTCTCAATGCATGGAGCTCTACTTGGATGCTGTTGAACCCATTTTCTGTCATTGGCCAGCTGGACTTATCTGAACCCACTTGGCGTTAGGAGCTGCTTGTAACCCAGGAGCATAAAAGATGGAAAAAGTCTCTGCTGCGATTTCGATACTCGTCGGGTCCGATCTCTTCTTTCTTCCCCGCTGTTGAAATCGTCCTTTTTCTGGCAGCATACAAAAATCTTATGTGTCTGCAAGTTTCTTCCTGCTTCTTTAGGTGCTGGAGTGGCTGCTGGCACCTTAACCGGTATTTAGTCTCCCTTCAGGTGTTTTTGCAGGATTACTAGTAGCTCTGAGTGCGGGGTGGCCAGTGAGCGCTTGCCCCTCCAGGAGGGTGGGAAATGCAAGTAGGCTTGTCGGCCACAAACTCAGTAGTAATCCATCACTGCTGCTGTACCTTTCGTAATATCGGGGATGGTTGCACTGTGTGTTTGCGCCAACAGGAACTGTTCCTTCTTTGCTAAAACAAAGTTCATAGTCTATGGCTCTATGTATTCGCACTGGCTTCTCCATTGTTGCAATCCATGTCAGCGTTGTTATGTATTGGGACCACATTTGTGCACACATAGTCTCTACTCAGGCTATTGTGTCTTTGCTGTACTCGATCAGTCCATCTGCCGGGCACGTCACTGTGGTGCCTTGCCATTGTCGTTGACATGTGAGTAACCTCCCAAGGAAAAATATGGTACTTGTAGACACTTGCTGTATTTCATGTTGCCATTGCATAACGCTGCGTCTAGATCAATGTTCCTCTACTGCACGCTGTGTGCCTGGAATGTGTGCTTTATTCTACATAGTGCAAGATGTACCAGGCATTTTGCTTCTGTAAATGGGACTGGATGTGGAACTAAAACCTTAGGAGCCCCTGATACGTGGTTACACGTAACGGCTTTCATTTATCAAATTTGTTCCTGCAGTACACATATCAGAGTACCAGCTGCTGGAGCATTCTGCATATTCTATGTCCGATATGGCGGCGAAGCCCAACCGCTTATATAAATCGTACTTCCTGTTTTATTCATCTCAGAAAACTTGTAAAGAGTGGCCAGCAAAAAGTGAGACATTTTGTGATTGTTCTTCATCATAGACCTAGTCATACTAGTATTTCCAACTGTCCACCCCACCCTTTTTTTTTTTTTTTTTAATATGGCCACCCCATATAACAGATACCTGCATCCACTCCAACAACCATGACCAGTATCGTACAAAACCATATGTTACTTAAAAAGCATAATGTATAACCCTAGAACCAATGATGTTCTTTTTAACGTTATCCCTACATAACAGAGGTTTGAACATGTCTGCCAGGCATCCTTGCTTGTCCCTGGAGAGGAGAAAAGGTTATCAAGAAAGAGGGAGGGGGGGTAGAGGGAGAGAGGGGGAGGTAGAGAAGGGGTGAGGGAGAGTCCCTTTTCCCTCCAGGGCCAACAGGGTTCTGGAGTTTAAAAAATTGAAAAAAAGACAAAAAATAAAAGAACAATAAAAGAAAATCTGCCATGTGCCACTGCACACCACCCTGGCATGGATCCTTAAAAATGTCTCTTCTTTGGCTATGTCCTTACTGAGCTTTGCCTTGTCTCAGGTGCTCTTCGGACATCTGAGAGATGCACCCAATATCTTAACTCCTTTACACGGACTGCGAGAGGAGTACAGAACACCACCTCATATGGACCTTGAAAGCTGGGGCTGATCAGCTCCCCATGTAATAATTGTCCAGTTGTAATATGGGCAATGCTGTGTATGCAACTGTGTCTTGCTTGCTACATGGGTGGTCACTATTTCTTCCCCCCCTTTACCGCGCACCACTACTGCCCCTGTGTGCCTCTGTCATGTCTCCTGGTCAATTGTTGATGACCCCCCAACATATAACTCCTGTGTATAATCTGGAGTTGCTTAAACAGAGGCCGTACATCTTAGTCCTCAAAAATTGTCTATTCATTTTGTCAGTCATTCCAATTTACAATTATGTCTTCTGTCCTTCCCTGAGACTTTGTAACAGCGGCCTTGTGTAGACTGCATAGTCTTGGATCCATGCCCTACAATAATTGCATAAGCCATTTTCCTTGACAGTACTGGGCCTAGGGGTGGTGCTGCCCTATCTGGCAATACCTTTTCCCCATTTGAGTTGTCCCAAGTATAGTACCTCCTGTTGGCAGTATTGTGGCAGTTGTATCTTTTTTATCTGCCCTGTACTGCATTGTTCATTTTTACTACATACCAGCAGATCATCCACATACTGGAAGATTGTGCTAGGCATCTGAATATTTCCCAAGCCGGCATGCAGTACTCTATTGAAAATACTTGGACTTTCACATTACCATGTCGCTTTCTTGGGAATGCTACATAGGATAGTCGCCCGATTTTTGAACTACCGGAAATTCCTTTTGCACCACATCATTAAGAGGCCGTAGATCCTGGATCATCCTCCCAACTACCCCCTATTTCTTTCTTGACTGGGCATATGGCTGTATTACACGGGGACGTGGATGGCACAATGATCCCTTGCTCTAATAGAGCCTGAATAGTGCCTTTTATCCCTTCCCCTGCTTCCCTTGACAGCGGGTACTGCCGCACCCTCGGTAGTAGTGCTCTTGACTTCAATGTAATCTGTACTGGGGTCACATCTCTCAGTAACCCAACATCATGTGGATTAATAGTCCATAATTGTGCTGGCACATATCGCATGTCCTCAGAAAGTAGGCTGGTCACCACTGCCATCGGGGTGCACTGTACCTTCCTCTACTGCACAACGAAGTCATGGGAGATGCAGATTTCATCTCCCCATTTTGCTAATTGTCCTCAAATAACACCTCATCAGTCATTTCCTTCAATTGTACTGTCAGGTCTACGCATAGTACTGTGTTCCGCTCGCACCCTTCCTGGTCTGTTCCAATCAGGACTACTCTTTTGTCTGACACTACTAGTCCTTGGCAAATCTAATGACAGTATTGTCTCTGCCACCATCTCGGGTGGCACCGTGGGTCAGAAAATAACATTTGTGGGCACTCACCAACACTTTGTTGTAATTTGAGGCACTGTTTGCTAATACATTGATACCATAGTCCAATATGTCTGGGACTACTGACTCCTTGCTGTTGCATTTATTATTACCATTGCTCGAGCTACAGTCATCTGTGTAGTGGAACACACTACCCCTTGATCTGTGAATTATACAGTTGCATGTAGTTTACTGAGCAGATCCCTACCCAACAAGTTAACTGTGGAACTCTCTGTATTTTAACAAGGGGGCTCGTACTACCTTCCCTCCCACTTTTCTATCCAGATCCTCAGTGTATGGAACTGGAGAAATGCCCCCCGGAATCCCTGCATGTCAACAGTTTTACCTGATAATGGAAAGTTCCCCTCCATAATGCATGATTTAGTTGCTCCTGATCTACCATAAATATAAATTGCTTATTTCCGCCTCCACAAAGGGCTCCTTTTCAGGGTGTGCGGTTGTCAATAGGATTGGACATGCAAGTGCTCTCTGTGGGCTGTCCTAATCAGAATTGTATTTGTGCCGGGGCATGAAAAAGGGCCGCCCCCGCCATTTAACTCCTTGGAATGGGGTGCCTGTTTCCCCCTCACCCTGCTGCGGTTGTTGCCCCTGCCTGTCGGACCCCATAAGGGAACTGATTTTGACCCCCTCGCCCACATTGCTGTTGTCCCATTCCTTGAGGCCCTTGGAATCCCTGCCCTGGAGGCAATGGCCCATAATTAAATCCCATCCCAGGCCTGTTCCTGCATTCTCTTGCGAAATTTCCCCATCTCTCACAATACCAGCCCTGTGATGTCCCCAATCCTCCCCGGGGCCCCATTTTCTCCCCCCAGACCCTCCTGCCTCCCCCCCAAAGCCTCCTGCTCTTGCTCCTCAAACTCCTCCTCTTCCCCTTGGTGCTCCTTCATGCTGCCACTGTGGGTTGGAGTACTGCCTTCCGCACTGCCCCTGTCCTCCTTCACCCCATACTGCTGCAATTGTGGGATGCACAAGTGTCTCATGTCCTTTCACCCTGAACCGGGGCCGTCACCGGTGCTTGGATGGCCACCTTATTTAGTTTCTTTTCCACTAATTTTGCCTCGTCCGTTTGCCGCTTCTGTGCTGTTTTCACTGTCCCGCTCCTTGATCTCTTAAAATGGTGGACTATTATACTTTGTATCTCCGCCCACCCTTTGGCTTCAACTTCCTCGATTTTATCTAGTGCCTTCTGGTTCTTTTTTGGTAATCACCTCTTTATGATAAATTAGAAAAATGGTGCTCCACGTTTCCTGTAACTTAAGAATAAACCTAACTGCGTCCTCCTCATCCATTGTACATTACATTTAAGAATGTAAGTCGGGCGTATCTGGCTACATCCTTCATAGGGCATCCCATACCCTTGCCCTTACCTCATTAAAGGCTGCTCCATCATATTCATTATCTGCCAAACTTATCTCGGGGTACCCAGCCCTTAACCATGTGTCCCCCCAACTATGGCGACAAGTAACACCTTAGGTCTCCTAGTGCTAAGGCTACCCCTGCTGTTTGTTTTTCAAATTCATAGATCCATTTACTACCTCCGGCTATAAGCTGGGAGAGAGCTTTAATCTAATTTATTTCGTCCCTTTGATGCCATGGCACATACTGCGTTACCCCTACTCCTTTATGTATAAGAGGCATCTGCGTGTTTATTTTGTTTTCTACCCCCTTTTTAGTATTATTCTGATCTTATAATACCACAATTAAATCTGGTCTATTTCTTGGTCTGTCCCTCCTCACTGCCTCTTGTGACGGGGTTCTCACTGCCTCTTCTCCTTGGTCTTTCCTGCCCTGCCTCTTCATTATTTCTACCACCTTGAGCTTCCCATTAATTTTCCATTGCTTGTTTTATTTCTTGTCCCAGGACCCTCCATACCCTCTCCCAATCTTTCAACACAAACATTTTTTTATTAGATTTTACATCTAGTGTAATTTAAAGTATAATAAACAGTTCACATCATTCAGAACATCTTGACAGTTTCATGTAACTTTTTTCCCTTGTTTTTCTCACCCCCCCCTCCCTCCGATCTACACCTCACTTCGCTCATCTATTGCACACATTACCCGAGAGTCTGTGTCTATTACGTTCCTATCAAGGCCCGCTCTCCCCATTATCCCAATCCGAGATTGATATTGTGGCCACCATGTCTCCAAGCCACCAATGTTCCAGCTTCTGCCTCCCAATCTCCCCTCATCGCCTCTTGCCATACCTTAGTTTCCGCCTCTGCCCATTTCTTCAGATGAAGCCACCATGTATGTGCTGACGGTCTTGTGCACGCTTTCCAACTCATTGCTATCCTGCGTTTGGCTCGTATATACGCTAGGTCTTTGAGTTTTCTTACATGTTTGGCTCTTTTCGGCCTCGGGAACCCCTTAAAAGACATACACAGGGGGTGCTTACATCTAGGGTAATCTCCACTTCTGCCATGATACGACCCCCCCGCCCCCCCAAAACTCCCTTATTTCAGGGCACAAGCAAAACATATGTGCCATTCCTGCGTCTAACTCTCCGCATTTCGGGCATGTCTAGATCTGCCTGGTGGAATTTAGCTATTTTGCGGGGTGTCATGTATGATCTGTGAGTGACATATAACTGGATCTGTTGAACTGCGTTTCTTGACACCCTTTTGTGGTATCCCTGTGCTCTACTCCACACCCCAGCCTCCATTTGCGCCCCCACGTCGTCGTCCTCCCAATCTAATCTTGTTTGCTTTCCTTGTCTTGGACATCAAAAGCTCATAAATGCGGGATATTTTGTGGCCTCCTTCAGACAAGTCATAAAATGTCTAACGTTGTATTTGGCTGCTTGGTCGACACCGTTTTGGGCCACGTACACTTTATAGTCTGCATTAGCCTGGAATATGTAATATATTGGCCCGATGTAATCCTGCTTCCACCACCAATCTATCAAACTCCCTAGGTTGTCCCTCTGTCCAAACATCCCCGACTGACCTTATGCCCACCGGTTCCCATTTCTGCCTAATACGCAACCTCGTTTTGATCGTCTATTCCATTCAGCGCAACTAGCAGTATCTGTGGGACCACATGTCCGGGTTACCCATCAACTGGCAGGCTCTACGCCATACGTTACCTGCCAATCTCAGCAGTCTGCCTTCTCCCACCCTACGTTGGTTTGGTAACCACATTCTTTCATTCAGGTAATACAGAGAGCTTTCAGCGCTAACAGTTTAAATTTAGTTGTTCGTCCTTCTGAAAGCCATCTGGTTACATATTGTAGCTGGCTAGCCAGATGGTACACTTCGAAGTTTGGTAATCTAATGCCGCCTTGCACATGTGTATTTTGCAGTTTCCCCAATGCTATCCTGTTCCTCGAGTTATGCCACATGAATACCCTGCATATGCTTTGTAATTTAGAGAAGAATTTTTTGGGTACCTCGTGTGGGACATTTGCGAAGCAATGTAGTAGCCTAGGCAGCACCACCATTTTTAATAACTCCACCCTCCCCATCATGGTTTAATGGTAGTTTAGCCCAGGATGCCATTCTTTTTTTCTATGTTGGAAACCGTCTTTTCAGTATTCCGTCTGTGTTTTACTTCAGGGTTATGGTATACATCTATTCCTAAGTATCGAAACGTCTCTGTTTCCCAAGCTATCGGTAATATCAGCAATTCTTGTTTCGTTGTTCTTGCATATCTCCCAGGGGCAATATACTCGACTTTTGTGAGTTAAATGTTATGCCTGACATCGCATATCGTGCCATTAACTCCAAAATGTATTGCAGGTTGTGTTCCGGGTACCTCGGGTACAGTAACATGTCATCCGCGTATAGTGATATCAGGTGTTTCTCTCCTATAACGGTAATTCCCACTTCCCCATATTGCTGCCTCAAGTGTGCTGCCAAGGGTTCTAATGCTAAAATAAATGGCATCGGGGACCACGGGCAACCCTGTCTGGTGCCCTTACTTAGCTGCCACTGTTCTGAGATATTGGCGACCGTTTTAACTCGTGCCACCGGCTCACTGTATAATAATTGCACCTATCTCAGATATGTGGACCCAACCCATATTCTTCCAAAACCGCCAGCAACCAGGGCCACTTAACAGAGTCAAACACTTTAACCGCATCTAGTGAAACTATATTACTGCTTCTTGCAAACTTGCTTGGGTGTGGTCCATGATGTGATAGGAGTCGCCTTAAGTTTTCTGTTATGTTCTTATATAGCACATAACCCGCCTGGTCCGTATATACCAGTTTGCTTATGATTGGTTTTAGCCTGTTTGCCATAACTGCCGTCAGGATCTGACTGTCCTGATTGAGCAGTGATAAGGATCTATATGACCGGCATTCCGTGTCTGGTTTATTGGGTTTGAGGAGTGGAATAATGATCGGCTCTCGTAGGGACTCGGGCAGTTAACCTCTACCCAACGCCTCCTTGAGCATTGCTAACATTGGGTCTGGGGGGGGGGGGGTTTATTTCGTTCTTGTAAGCTTTATAAAATTCGCTAGGGAGCCCATTTGCCCCATGAGCCTTACTGGCGGGTAGTAGCTTGATCTCTTGTTCCAGTTACTCTATCGTTATTGGGGTTTCAAGGCTTTCTCTTTCCGCTTATTCGCGTTTGGGGAGTGTGATTTCCTCTAAGGCTTCCTGTATATCTATCCTTCTTCCTCGATGGGATCTGCATATAATAACCTTTTATAATAGTCCAAGAAGCATGCATTTACACCTTCCTGGGTGTCTTGTACTTGCCCATCCCGTCCTTGTATTGCTCTTGTGGTGAATCTTCACTGCCCGTGTTAAATTCAAAGTATTCTTTTATTTCGCCTCCCCTCAGAACTCTGTATCTTTTAGTGATTCCGTCCTCAATCTCCATGTTGGCATTCTAGCCCTGGGTAGTCTGATCTGCCATGTGACCACCAGCGGGGCATGATCTGATAGGACTATAGCTTTATAGTCTGCTTGTGTCTCCTCCTTTGAGTCCATAAACACGTAGTCAAGCCTCGTATTTAAGCTTTGTGGAGCGGAAAAGTGTGAAAATTCTCTCTTCTGTGGGTAGCGCTCTCCCCTTATATCTGCCCACCTGAAGGTTTGCAACAAGGTGTTCAAGGCTTTGTTGCCGGGGTCGGGTGTGCAATTTACGTGTCTGACCTATCCAATAGCGGATCCAACGTACAATTAAAATACCCCCGCGCCCCACACTACTGTGCCATCAATGTAGGTGCTAATCTTTGTACACAGGGACTTGAAGTAAGCTGTGGTATCTAGATTTGGGGCATACGTGTTGATTATGCATACTTCTCTGTTTTCTACCAGCCCTCTAATCAGTACCATCCTCCTGTCTTTGTCCACTGTTGATTGCGGAATCTTAAACAGGACATGTGGTTTTATCGAAGTTATAACCCCTCTGGCATATGCATACTATGTTGCTCCTATGGTTGTCCTTTTCCATTTTCTAATCTGTAGCTTGCTTTTCTTTGAAGTGGGTTTCTTGCAATTTTTTGTCGTTTTAAATATGTCATAACTCTGTTGCGTTTTATATAATTATTCAAACCCCTTGAAATCCAGGTTACTATCCTCACGTCACCCATTGTATCCAGGTTGCCAAACCTCCAGACTAAGCTCTCCCTTGTGTCCTCCCTTCCATGGTGCGTAACTGTAGGCCTCCCCTTCCCAACTTGCTCAACACACCGTCTCCTCCCCCCAAAACTAGCCCCAACAATTGCCCAGCTCCTGTCTCCCTCTCTTTGCGGCGCCTTGCCGGTACTCGGAGCGCTGCAGGTGGATACTATACCACGAGGGGGGGGAGGGTTAGATCGTTCCCTGTTCTGCTGTTTCATGCACAACGCGCATCACTCCCACTTTCTGTCAATCGGCATAGGTCTCCCAGCCCTCCAGTTATACCTCGGCGCCCCCATCAATGTGTCACTTATCGCTCTCCTCGCCTTCTCGATTTCGCTGTTCAGACGGCATATTCTGGGAATCCAGCCAGTTGTCCACCTCTTCTGGAGTTTCGAAAAACTGGGCATGGTCCTTGTGCAATACTTTCATCTTGGGAGAGTTTCATTCTCATTCTCAGAGGGTGTGTGCCGGCTAGCCTTTTTTGCCTTCTGTGTACGTGTCTTATGGCAGATCCTTAGTTGCACAGCGTTGATTCCTTGGGCCGTGACGTTGTGCGGGCCCGTGTCGCCTCGCCAGCTGATAATCACTGGCTTCTGATGGTATTTTCGTAACCCGAGTGGTTGTGTTCTTGTCCTTGGCAGTTCGTTCTCTTCTCACTTAGACGGCCGCCTACTATGCTCTGGTTTGCTTGTTGTTCTTCACACACGGGTCTATTCCTCTGGAGCGTATGTTGATTCTCAGCCTGATAATTCCACCGTCTTTCGAGCAACCCTCGGTGCTCATGCTACAGTGTCTTGTAAGCTGTGTCTCACCAGTCACTTTACATGCGCCACGGCTGCACCGGAGTCCGTGATGCGCTCCTTATCCCAGTGGCCGTTCTATTGAGTCGAAGGGTCATTCCTTCATGGAATTTGAGTGGTGTATTTTGAAGAAGGTTAAAGGGAGAACTCAGGAAGAAATTAATAGGAAACTAACTAATTTGGAGCAGAAACTCTTGTTAAAAAAAAAAAAATAAAAAAACATGTGACCGGGCTGAATGAAAACATTGAGTGGCACAATATCAAATAAGAACTGTTTTCTAATAGTCCAATGGTTTGAGTTTTGCACTTCCGGTTGGTATTTCCCTATGTAGCTACCATCTTTGTGCTGCCATTAACAAATGCAAATGAACAGCGTATTGTAAGGACATAGTCTTGATCTACATCCTATCCTCCCGTGAGGTATTTGCTATATCCATTTGTTTTCTTCAATGTACATTGTACATCTAATTGTTAAATGTGAAACATAGAAACAAGGGTCACGTGTGGCATTTCCTCTCAACCATTTAGAATATAAGGGGGTCATTTGGTCTGTATATGCCTTGTGGCATTTGGCATATAAAGATATAAACTAGGCCCACATAATTTGGCTATACGTAATTACAAAGGTATTGGATGTTGTTTCTTATACCCAATAATGATCTCTATGCATTGATTTACATGTGCATTGACTCTGAGATAACTTCTATACTGTGTTGTTGTCAGGACAACGACCACATTGATGGACGGCACATTATGTGATGTAATCGTGTTACACGATGACGTCATCGCGCTACTCGTAATTGCGACGTGATGCGTGCTGTGTTTTCTGTTTGGCGGCCTGATTTCATCTAGACTGCAGAGAACTATGATGGTTGTAATTTGTAATACACTTTATCCAACTTTTGAGAGGTAAGGAGGCTGAATTCTATAGGCAATTTTTAGTAGTGGAAGCCAATTGAGTGACCGGCAGTTTGGCTAATTGTGGGTCTGTTTTTATTATAGGCTAGGTGGTGAGGGTGGATAATTGAATTGTTCATGGAAAGGCATAATCTGGAATGGAATTGGACTTGAATAGTGTGGTTCCTAGGTCCAATTAAAACAAAGCAGTCAGTGTGTATTGAGGTAAGGGATATTGTGAAATCTAGAGTTTTTAGGTGCATTACTCCTTCTCACTTGAAACTCATTGAGTCTTTTGTGTTGCCAGACCCATTTATGTTAAGAAATCCAACGAGTGACCCGCACTGGTGGAAGTGTACATTTTACTTCCCAATCTTGTTTCAAGAGAGAAATGTAAATCTTTCTCTTCAACCAGTCTCAATGACCAAGGGTGAGGATCAAGTGCATGCCCACGCATTTATTTATCTTTGTATTGGTGGAGGAAGTTGATAATTGTTTACCATGTTGTATATTGAAGTTATTTTTTTTTCAAATTGGTTCTTGGTATTGGTCTAGTAGAAGTGAACTCTCCATGCCACTAGAAAGGTGAAGAACAAGGATTGGAACTGTTAATTAACTTGAAGACATTTATTGCTACAAGTTTTGGCTCAGGTATATTATTAATTGCATACTTGTTGCACCCTATTGGTGATTAGGTGTGGCTAGGTTCAGTAATCAAAACACAAAATGCCCATTTAGTAATATTTGTATGTATGTACCCTTAGATATAGGAACCGGGATTATAGAGGAACGAAAAAAGACCTACCGACAGCGCAAGACAAATTTCTGCCCCTGAAGAATGTCCAGTTATTTACCACATCAAGAACAGAAATGTATGAGTTGGACTATGTTGACGCAGTAGGAAGCAAGAGAAATTAAGTTGCTACTGTGTGGTTTCAAGCATTTGTGGACTTGATTCTGTGAGGTGGAATCATTCTTTTTATCATTGTATACTGATATGTTGTGTGTGTTTTTTAATACTTGTGCTATGAATAAGCAAATTCATTAAAATATGACATTTTAGGAAACTTTGTATATGTTAATTATACTATACCCAGCCCACATTTGCGAAGTGGTTGCTTATAGTTTCTTGATATCTTAGGGTCAGTATGTTGTGTTATTGATTATGTATGTGTCCCTTCTTTTGATTGAATAGGCATTCTTCCATGCAACATCCTGCTACACTTTCAGTGCAAGGGTACATTCTGAACGCTTGGTGCATAACGTGTCTCATACACTTGATGAGGTATGGGAACAGTGGAGGAGGTTCCCTTTATTGCTTTTCTCCGTCTGTTACAGTATGATGGTGGTCAGGGGGCGGAAACTGGCAAGATGGTGTCTACCTGCTCCTCTACAGTCATTTCTGTTAAATTTAAATTTCCAGTTTACTATTTCCAAGAGAGAACGCAGCCCATCTACCACGGTAAATAGCTGTAACTTGCTCTTTATTAGGTGCTACATTTCTCTTGCAGTGTGTTGAGTACACCCAGGTGGCTCTCTCCCTCTATCCTTTTAATGCAACCCCTGTAACGAAGATTACCTGCAGTCCCAGCCACCCGGGTGCCACTGACGTTGATCACTGGGCTGAATGGAGTGGCAGGCTTCTTCAGGTCCCTTTTTGGTAGTCCTCCGCACCTGTGTGTGAATATGCTGAATAGGTTGCCTCTGTCTCTTGCAAAAGTTCATCAAAACATCGGCCTTCTGGTGAATATTGTTATAGAACTGTTCACTAGTAATAATGAGGAAGGTGCACTGGTCATCCAAGAGCACCTCATGGGTGTCGATCCTGTTTTTGCATGGTATTGCAGTGCATGCAGAACAAAACTAATGGCAGGGCCTCTGGCCACTTAAGGCCAGTCTCTTGAAAGAGGTAATTTTTGCAGTTCTTCAACACCCCATTCTGTCTCTAGTAGCCCACTGGCTGTGTATGGTGTGGCAGTGGGACTTATGCTGAATGTTCAGGGCAGTACCCAAGTCTTACACTAACTTGCCCTTTCATTGGGTGTGCTAAGAGGCACTAATCTCTGTTTTGATGTCTCTGATCAAAGTTTACCATGTGTTTGTTGTTTTGGCCGTCCTTCTGCACCGAAAGGCTTCTACCCAGTCTGAAAAGGTCTACAACATACTATAAATTGTTGCGTTGTGGAAGCTGCGCAGTACACATGCAGATTTAATGTTGGGCCGTGGATGTGCTCCTGGCATTGCGTGAACATTCTTTCTGACGTTATTCTGCTGACACATGATGCACAGTCTGAAACATGACTGTGCAATAGCAGAACATTCTGGAGCATAGAAGGCCTGCTTTGAGGGTTGCAGTCTTGCCCCAATTTCCTAAGTGAGCGAATACATGATAAATATGAGGCAAGTATGACAAATATTTTTTGGTTGATGCAGCGACTCTTCATCTTGCCACAAACCGTCTTGTGCAAGAAGTGTGACCTTTTCTTTGACCATCAGTCCTTTTTCATCTCTGCTGTTGCATCGTGAATGTGAGCTTAGTCCTCGGAGCTTAGGCTCCACTGTTTAGTCTTGATATGTACTGAGCTGGAGGTGCCTGCCTGTTTAGCAGCTGCATCTGCTAAAACATTCCCGCTAAAGGTTTGCCACATATGGTATTTTAATTGGTGAGCCAGATGATGTCCGCTTATACAACTCCCCAAAATAATGTGCTACTCCAAAGATGTATCGGGAGTCGTGCACTCTGTCGCGCAGCTACCTTTTATAAATGGGCGAGTGCTACTACGCTGCTCCTTGTGAGTGCATGCACTTGGGCATCTTTCTGCTTTTGAGAACGTCAACTAATGAACGTGCTGTATATCCTACTATTAGTTGTCCACCTTATCCGTGTAACAAGAACTATCCTCAAAATATAATAAGGCTGCATTGTGAATAGGAGTGTCAAATGGCTTTTTCCCTTGGTGGCAGGAGTTGGTCAGTAATGGCCAGTCATGTAGTATATTTGTCCATCGAACAATAATAATTCGGTATTGGGAATCGGAACATGGTGACATTGGATGAATTTAAACCCCATTTCCTACTTGTTAGATCGTGATACTGACGTGCAGAGATTGTTTTCAACAATACGGCAACTATGTAACGGGGAACAGTTAAGGGTGAATGTGTTGAGTCTACTTATCTATGTGTTATTAGGTAGGCATGTATTGAACAATGATTAACAGTGTAATATAGATCTGAGTGTGGATCCAGACCAATCACAATGTTCTGTTCATGTATTCAATTCAGTGTTCCATTTAAGGCATGTGTATTCTTAGAGTGTTATTATTTGTGGAGTTCTCTATGGAGTTCTGAAATCTTCAGTTGGGTCCTGCCTTTCCAGGTGGTGCCTGCTGTCGCTTGAACTAGACTTAAAGAAACAAGTCATTAACTACCACATTGCCCCGAGTTCACTTTTTTAACAGAATGCAAGACATAAAATAAGCGGCATCGCAATTGACGTCGCATTAATAATTTGCTCTTCATGTCATCATGACGCGCTCACTGCGCAATGATTTCAGAGGGAAGACTTGTACTGATTGTACTAGAGCATCTGTAACTGCAAGCAAAGCAGTGGCGTTAAATCAGAACAGGCAGCAGCATTTTTTTTCAAATGTGACACATAAACTAGTACCACACCCAGTGAGTGTTTGTCGGATGATAACAACCCAGGCGTGCATGAGCGAAAGACGCGAGGTGTACTGCTGTCAGCTAACATTTGGCAGGGGAGGGGGAGAAACGAGCGCTGGCAGTTGTGCCACTGCCGCTCATTCCCTGGAAACATTCAGAAACGAAGCCATGTTGCGTAAAACTGCTTTCTTTTCACAATCGCTGCAGAGCCCCCACCCCAAAATAAAACGCTCTTCTTAAACAGCTGTTTTAAAAATACATATATTTCGATTCCTCCCGGGAGTGCCCGTAACACTTCTACCTCATAGTGCCTTCCTTGCCCATCAATGAATTCAGTTGCACTGCTCATTCTTTACTTTTTGCTATAACATGCATGACAGCAATTGTAACGTGCATTAACTCTTCTCCTTTGCTTTCAATCCTGCCTCATTGAAACGCTGCTTTCTCAGCTGTGCCCCTTCTACTGTAATAGATCTGATTGCATAATCTAAGGAGTTCTCGTGAAACCGGTGCAAAAGGATGTGAAATAATGGATGATTTTATCCAAAATGCTATCCAGCGATGGTCTGCGGGGGTGCAGAGGCTGCTTGCCCTACACATGCACCACAGTAAATGAAACGGGGCCTTTTCCCATTTGGTAAAGCAGGTGCCTGAAAGTGTGCAGGGTACTTATCGGCTGCACTCTTGGCTATCAAATTCTTTTTTCAAGACTGGCTTTTGGATTTTGACAAATCGCCACTAATTGTCAGCAAGTTTTCCTAATGACTGTACAAGGCGCCACAAAAAGTGTAGGAGAGACCCTTTCCTCTGGCCTAATTCCGAAGGTTGAATTTCAATTTATGCGTACAGATGAAAAAGATTGGTGAAAACTAAATGTGGCCATGGGTGCCAATTTTTGATTTCCCTTATGAGGGTGGACAAAATCTCCCTTAACCACACCTAGCCCAAATAGGAGTAAGCAACTGAGCAAAGAGACTACCTACAACCCTTCCCTGAGGAAATTTATTTAACATGAAAGTGTCCAAATTGCATCATTTAAAAAAAAAAAAACGTTAAGCTTGCTAGGCACAGATCATGAACAGTCATGTGACAATTATACACATATAATGTTACGCATCATATTTTTCATAAGAAATTTAGAAAAGCTGCAGAGTTCCATGCAGTTCTGAACATAAGATCTCAACAGTTACCAAACCTGCTGAGCTACTTGGCTTTGTCTTTCAGCAGCTGTCTCAACTTTAAAATTAGTCAACATTGTATTTGAATCCCCTGAAAATTGTCAATATCCTTTCATAACTAACTGTGCCGTTCCTGTACTTGATTAAGTCAACTGTATTAAGTCATGGAGCATTCATTTAGGATAAACGGTTGGAAATCTCTTTATGGATGCAACGTGAGCTTCCTGACAGTTTTACCAAACCGAGGGAGTTACCGTTATATGTACTCTGCACTGATTTATGTGTAGCAGACCTCCTGAAATGAGCTTGCGTGGTTGGCAGCATATGTTCGCTCTTCTGTCACATAACACTTAAGGTGCATGCAAAGCAACTACTGGAGAACGCTAGTAATGTTCATAAAGGTATCCAGTATTTATAACGAAAAAAGGACACATTTTAAACGACACCTAAATGACGACAAAAAGTCGAATTTTAAAGTAAGTATATATGAGGGTGGGGGTAAGGGATCAAATGGGTGGGGGTAGTTGGGGTGAGGGTGAAAAGGCAGTAGAAAAAGGGGGGGCTTTTTTTTGTTAAATTTAACTTTTTCGTTATTCAGGTGTCGTTTTAAAAGTATGTTGTTGTTTAGGGTGTTGTTGTAAAGACCTGGAACCGGACATAAAGCAATGCCAACTTTTGTCACCTAATCGCACTACTTCATTCTGCCTCCCACTTCTTCAAAACATGAAACTGAGCTCACAAATCCTATCCTGTAGCATTTTGGAGCATGCCATTTTGCCTTTCTGTACATATTATAAATCCACAAGTATCAGAAGGCAATATGGTAGGAGGTTAAAAGATAAGAATGTGATTTATTTCACCACCTGATCTGTGGCAATGACAACTTGAAATCTATGAATTGACTCCTACAATAAGACTTGCTGGTATACATCGTGCAAAGGCATCCATCTTGATGTTATTCATGATGTGTATAACAGTTGCAATTGAAACAATCAGCAGTAAAATCAGTTACATTTTGTTGGGTAATAACATGATCTGTTAACTACACTGCATCCCAGTACGATTGTAAATAATACTTTGCGCCAGTGTGCCTATGAATGGACGTTTTTGTTGGCTTGGGATGCGGAATCCCAATTAGATGGCTAGTTAGTCCTTGCTTCCTTCTTTGACCACACTTTCTGAGACCCAGATTTCTCATCAAATATTTTTCCATAGTTTGTCTGTGTGTTGCTTGAGCTAAAACATGGCGCTGATATGCAGTGCATTCTGGGGGCACTCAGAGCCAGAATGGATATTTACTCCATGCCTCAGTGAAAACTGCACTTGCTTTGCTAAAAAACATGCTTTCACTGTAATTCGTTGCTGAGCTTGGTATGCAGGCCTCAGTCAAGGACACTGCTGGGAAAGCTGCTGGGATTCACAGATGTCGGCTGGTACCCGATAAGAAGGTAATTTCCATGCCAAGTTTGTAGATGAGTTATGGAATTGTTTTCCGTGGTGCTTTAGAAGAGGGAAGCTTTGCTCCTTGGGGTTACTGTCGGTTGCCCCGGCCGGCAACCAACGGTCACTCATCAATGCTCAAGCGCTAATGACAGAAGGTTCGTGAAATTGCCAACCCTTTTTGAGGGTATATATGCCGAGTCAGGTGGAAAAAAAACACAAAGACCTCAGTCGGAGGTGGGACGCCTTGTTCCGACCTTCCTGTTGGCTGTTGTGCTCTCGGCCTGGCTGTTACAGGGGTCTTCCAGCCGCTTCTGGCGCGATGAGGGATTCAGTTACGCCCATGGTGATGTATTCTCTTTAATTCACTACCTTTTCTGTGATTTATTTCTGTGTTATCACTGGTTGCTTATGTATGCTTAACTATGAATAAAGAGCCGTATAAGTGCTCATTATTTCGCTAACTGCGTGTCTGGTTGTGAGTTATTGTTCCGTCTACCTACGTTCAAAGCATTTGCTCTGCTCTGCAAATGTACTGGTGATAAATAACTGTCCGTGCACTCTTGGCGAGTAATACACTGTCGTCCCATGCTGCATACTCCTGTGTAACAGCCTTAAATGTCCCTTAAGTGCGTCGCTCTAAGGAGTGTGGCCAGAGTGAGCTGCTTTATACATTTGCTAATAATCAAAGGTTGCCAGTCCTTACAGCTCCTAAAGCAACCTTGCATGCCATTTTAAATGACCCGTTGAATGTGCTGTAAGAAATATTGTGAACTGCTTGGGTAGATTTACCCCCATCTCCTATTCCTGTTGGGCATTCCAATTTGGACGTTACTATAGTCTCCGATACAAACCTTGGGAATGTATCCGAAATAGATTGGCTGGGTGAAACAATGGATTCAGAGGACCTGAAAGAAACTGATGACACGTAGAAAGAATAGGAGAGGGGAGGGAAATAATAGATTGAAGAGAGGCAGAGAGGTGAGACAGGAGGGAAACCGAATGGGATAGTGAATGGATAATTTTAATGGTGAGGGGGGGGGGAAAGATGGGGAGTACAGAAAGAAGGCACAGGCGAGGCAGCACACAGGTAAGGAAGAAATGCCATATATTGGCCTCGATTTGCTTTAAAAAATCTGTAGTTGTAAGCCAACCAGTTGCTTCACAATTTAGCAATAGGTGTATGCTAAGGATTGACAAGCACTGTACTTCATAATAAAATAAGGGCACACAAGATCTTTGAGGTATTGCAACAAAAGTAAGGATTTAGACGCTGCTAATCAAATTTGTATTTAGCAATTTTGGCTAATCAATTTTGGAATGCTAATTTATACCTTGTAATATTTTCACCGGTATGGCTGCTGCTGACCAAAGGCACGGGGCAATTCTGCGACTGAGTCTAGGACTGTACTGTGAGGTGGGGATTGGAGATTGCAGAGGGGAGAAGTGTTCTCACCAGGAGGAAAAGTTACAAGGCATGAGCCCTACAGCCATGGAAGAACACAAGAAGCCGCCAAAGGTGTTTAAGCGGACCCCCTACTTGTGGTTTTTATGATCGTGTGCTCAGAACAGCTTAGCCTGATGTAGGGTTTCTGTTGTGTGTGGGTCAGGCTGTAGCAGTCAGATCCTGTTGGGAGAAAATGTGTCTGGTGTTTTTGTCTTGAAAGGCAAATGCAGATGTCTCTGATTTGATGCCTGACACTAGTTTCTCCAGCAGGGCCAGCCTGCTCTGCAGAGGTCAGAGGAGCCCATAAAGACCATGTAGGTAGAGGATACTGGGGTTTAGTGGCATTAGATTGTTGTTTTAGCTATAGTGACCGTAACCAGGTGTTGTACTCCATGGTTTGAATAAGGAGCAGCAAGCATAACTAGTAGTCTTCACACCTGTACCAACATCCCATTACAAGGATGAATCATTGAGCAAATACTCCAGTGGAGGCGACAGTCCGAGATGGCAGGAGGATGATCTGGCATGTTTCCGAGGTCCAGCAATGTAGGAGAGTGCTGAGAGTTGCCAAGTAAAGTTCCTCCTGAAGAAAATGATCAACCTGGAGTTGAGGGAAAGGGGCATCACAAACTGTTCCTTTGATCAGAGCTTCACCATTGGGATTTCACGAACCAAAACACCGTCTCTCTGGATGCTTCTCGGTCAAATCCTAGCAGTAGATGAGGCTCCTTGTGTGTGGCAACTTTTATGTGAAGCTGGCAGGTAACCTTAACCTCCAGTCAAACATTTGGTGGCCATCCAATCGCTGTTGGCGACTGCAGCAACTTTCACAAGCTTCTACATGGGCAAAAACGGAGGATGTGGATCCCATTAGAATCGGGCACAAAGAACCCATAGCAAAGGTAACCTCATATGTATTTAGGGATTTATTTATGGTGGGGAGGGGCAAACTGAACTGAAATGCAAAATGCTAAAATCAATAAAGCATGTGACTGTTAGGAAGTTTGCTGAATACTGGGTACTGCCTTGAGAGAATTATAACCGTACATAAACCATGTTTAATTTCTGCAATTAACTATGGGCTCTAGACTATGTTTACAATTGATTTGGACTGGTTGAACTTGCTTGAGGGGGGAAAAATATGAAGGCGCATACTGGGCCCAAGGTGTATAGATATGTCGGAGTCCATGGGATGGACCTCTTTATGGGAACAGGAAGAGCAAATCTAAAAAAAGGATTTATTGAAAAATGTGCGATTGGGTCTCCAATTATATCCACCGTGGCCTGCTGAAAACCTATAAAGATTATGTGGGATGCCAAATCTTTGTCCCCAAAAGTATTTGCTGCTATCAGCGGTTCCTGCGTTGACGTTTATGCTTTTCATGCACCTTAATCAACTACCCACGCTAGGAATCCTAGGGCCTAGATTAGGGAAGCTTCCCGAGAAAAGGGGCTGTAGATTGTGCAAGATTAAAGAAACCTGAGTCCAATCGGCATTTATTTATTTCCATTTTATAAAGTGTAATGACCTGTTGTATAGCATTAGTGTCGTTGTAAAAGTTCTCCCTAATATGTAGATGTGATAGAAAAAAATAACATCGGCAACTTTGAGGAAGTGTATTCTGGCAAGTAACATGCATTTAAAAATGGCTTTTATTAAATTTTGACCAAGAATAAGCGAATGCTTTGAAAATGCATAAAAGTTGCTGGGGGGTAAACTTTAATTCTAAATAAGGACTGCTCCTATAAATGTTGTGAATACATGGAGTATAATGGTGGATTGTGTACTTATTACTCTGATCTTTTAAGATGTGTAGGTATTTATGGAATTAAGATAATCTAGCATATGTATGTTTTTAGGTAATGAGTTAGATTTAATATAATCCCATTTATGAATGCAAGGTTAAGAATCTTGGTCATCTTTGACTCCACACTTTCCTTCCCCAGTTTATGGATTTTAGGGCGAATCTTTTTTTATTTTTTTTATTTTTTTGTTTCGTATTTTTTAATCCCTTTTATTCCTTTTCCAGTATTTGACACCCTGTGGATATCTGCTTCATGATCGTGCACAGACACCCCTTTCAGATTTCTGATAAAAATTGGTATCTGCTGTGCGATTCCTTTTCTTTTTGTTTCATTGGTTTATTAGCTGCTATAGTTGGAGTTACATTTGGATCCTTGTTTGTTTTTTCTTCCGTTTTTTTGTCTTGCCATTAGATTTTATTTTGTTGGGCTGGACCTCTTCCTCTATTTCTTTTATGGACACCTCATCAGAGTCTTTACGGAGAGGATCAATCTCAGCCACTTGTGCCAAGCGAAGAAATTCCTCCATTACAGAGGCTGAGAGGAGTGTCAATCATCTCAACTAACGGATTCATGTTTGCTGGAGACAGCGGAGGGGGCCCAGGCACTCCATGAGGTTGACAGTCAAATCTTGCAGAGAGGTTCCTGATCTCTTCCTGGATCCCCACCCACTGATTGTTAGAGAATTAATTTTTGACGCATGAACCGTAGATGGAGCGCGCAATTCTATGTCAAGACCGGAGGCTCCCATTATGCTTCCCTTTCTTTATTTAAATATTTAAAGAAAGCGCTCGGCAGCAAGATATTTTCTCATATACAGAAAATATAACCATAAATTTAACATAACAATGAAATGACAAAATATGACTTATAAGTCCTGTAGACAACATAAAACTACATTTCCCGGAGGCCTGAGGAGAAGTCCAGCTTAGGGTCAGCAAACATGTGACCAGTATCCACCAATGAGGCATGAAGTCCCCACATAAACAGTCTTGAATATGATGCACTTTCTCTTTCTTTGCTGCTCACAGCACGAGATAAGTACATCATATTCAGTCTGTTTTATTGATTGTCAGTCTGTATTTCCTGCATGTTGTTGCATGATTCTTTACATTAGGTTTTTTAATTGATACCTAAAGTTCGCCGCGCGTCTTATCTAACTTGCCCTGAAAGAGTTAATTTGCCTTATAGACGCACTACGCGGCGTCAGCTGAGGGACCTGTTCCCTCCGACGCCAGCTACTTCCTGCTGGCGTCGGAGAGCACGGCGCGGCAGTATAATCTGCTTTTTCGGCTTTATTAAGGCGCGTTCATTATAACAGCGAGGACCCGCCTTTGCGAAACCTCGCCTGCTCTCTCCGCCTGCTTCCCCGACGCGCACTGTGATAAGCAGGCCGGGTAAGCAGCGGCTCCAACCTTCATGTGACCGCGGTCCCACCCGCGGTCACCAGAGGGCGTGCCTGCTTCTGCAGGTGCCTTCTTCAGTTTTCTGGCGCTCGGGATCGTATTTTTCATTACGTTTCATAACGAATTTACGATCGTGGGCGCCAGAAGCTGTATCATCCTCACCTGCTTGTTTCAGGGATCTGAGATATATATATTTTATAATGAGAATTGGGGACAGTTCAAGCTGACGCAGCCCTTTTCTCACACGGCTATATATCGAGACTCCCCATACTCTGTCGGCTTGACAGAAGGCGGTCTGTGCCCACATTAAAAAAAAAAGAAAATCTATAATATATACTGAAAAAAAAAGTAAGAAAGGTGCAATTTACAACATGGCAGCTGAGTACTTCACCCAAGAGGACCAGGATTGGCCTGAATATGAGGAAGATACGTATGAAATTGATAAGTGGCGATGGCAAGCAGCTTAGAAAAGGTGCTAGGTTCCTCTGTGGAGACTAGCCTCAAGAGAGCTATTTCAGAAATTGCTCCTGCCTATCCAGCAGCGCCTGGACAACGTGGAGGAGCAACTGCAAGAGAACTCCCTTCCAAGGAAAAGAACTAAAAAAAAAAAAAAAAGTTTTTAAATTCAAAAAAGGAAGCACCTTTCGGATGAGGGATGTATCCCGGCTCGACTGAGAAGACTCTAGTACCCCCTCCCCGCCCCCCAAGCCATCCAGAACCAGCCACTGCTGCCCTTTCAGACTCCTTCTCAAGGCTAAAAAAGGCCTTTTTGGAAAGGAAGGAGACCCCTTCTGCTGATGGACCCTCTTGCCCCGGGGAAGAAAACAGGGGTACCAGACCCTCAAGCCCGGAGGGATACCAACAGGGCTTTGACCAAGAAGGTTATGATGATAAGTTTGCGTATCCTCGTTGGAAGAGACGGGAGACAAACAATAGGGTTGCGACCATCTACCTCAGGGATTCTGGCAGCCCCCGTCCCTAAGAGGTCAGCTAAGGCGCATTCTTCCTTTAAGGGGATGTTTTCCCCGGAAGACCTAGTGCATCCCAGATCTTCCGACTGGGAGCTGTCTCCAAGAACATTGGAGTACATCAAAGACAGGCTGCGTAAGCCATTAGGTAAAGAAGTCCGAGCGAGACTTGAAGCAGTGTCCACGCCCGGTAATCCCGGACAAAGTAGCCCTGACACCGGAGTTAGACTCCAAGATGATCACTTTCCTGGGAAAGAGTGCTAAGGATCCAAGAAGGGGCATAGATTGTGCCTGGAAATCCTGCCAGGACAGGGTGTTGGACGTCTCGGGTCCATTGGCAAAAATGATGGACCTGGCTGAAGCAGCCATAGCCACAGGTGATCCTATTGACCCAGTGATTCTATCAGGCTGGGCTCAACGAGCCATCTGTTTGCTGGGCAACGCCAGCGGTGCCATTTCAGCCGAGCGCCGCAAGGGTATCCTTCACAAAATAGACGCCAAGCTATCCGAGTTGGCAGACACCGAGTCCGGAGCCGCTGCCCAGGGTCTGCTCTTCGGCGATTCCTTCGTCAAGGAGATGGCTAAATTTGTGGGCACATTTACTGCACTAGGCAAGGCACAATCCTAGAAGGCCTAGAATTCTTCACACAACCCTTCCAGGCAGCCCGTCTTAGCCCGTCCCATTCCAATCGCAATGTCCAAGCAGGACGAGGTAGAACTAGACAAGGAAATTCACAGTTCAGCATTGAAGCGAGCGATTCGCCCCTGCACGAGTTTAGGCGGTTTCTTCAGCCCCGTATTTCTGGTGAGCAGGAAACGGAGTACGTCCAGTGATGAACCTGAGGACCCTCAACAATTTTATCGTTTACCGTCACTTTAAGATGGAGGGTATTCACATGCTCAGGGACTTTGAGACCCAACGACTGGCTCATGCGGCTGGACCTGAAAGATGCGCTCCTCGCGGTGCCCATACATCAGGACCACACAAGCTACCTGAGATTCTCCTGGAGACACAGGGGAATTCACAAGCCTTCCATTCGGTCTTTCTTCAGCTCTGTGGGCTTTCTCCAAGCTCCTGAGACCAGTAGTGGCACGTTTGAGAGAACAAGGCGTCAGACTGATGACTGATAATATATTTAGACAATATTATCTTCATGGCGCAATCTCAATCTCTGGTAGAGCAGCAGACCAAGTTGGCCATAGATCTGCTACAGTCTCGGATTCCTTATAAATTGGGAGAAATAATTCCTCCACGCATCCAGAAACCTAGAGTTTTTAGGATTCGTCGTCGACACCGAAACGGCTCAACTCCGCCTTCCGGCATCCAAGATTCACTCTACCAAACGGGAGATCCGCAGACTCCTGCAGAAGAACGATATATCTCTTCGAGACCTAGCGAGAGTAATGGGTCTTCTCTCCTCCTCTATCCAAGCTATTTTTCCAGGACCTCTAAACTATCGGGAGTTACAGAGGTTGAAGGGACAGCATCTTTCTTACTCAGAACGGCTGACTCTATCACCGGAGGCGAGAACGGAGCTCAACTGGTGGCTCATACACATGGAGGCCTGGAATGGCTGGGCAATCTTCGGATCTGCTCCAGACATAGTGATAGAGTCAGAAGCCAGCCGTTCCGGCTGGGGAGCGAGATGCGGTCCAGTAGCCACAGGAGGGCCATGGTCACCCCAGGAACTCGGTATGCATATAAACTGCCTGGAGCTCCTAGCGGGTTCCTTCGCGGTACGCTCCCCTTCGCGGTACGCTCCTTTACCAAAGACCGAGTGAGCTGTTGTATCTTACTGAAGATGGACAACATTTCGGCAGTGAGATGCATCAATCATCTGGGTGGCACCAAATCTCGGCCAATAGCGGAACTAGCCAAAGACTTTTGGCATTACTGCCTAGAGCACCGAATTTCAGTCACAGCGGAATATCTACCAGGCCTGACGAATGTAGTGGCGGATTGGTATTCCCGAAATGCAGTAGATTACAGCGACTGGAGGCTCGACAGAAGTCTTCCTTCGACTTCAACAGATTTGGGGTCCCATGTCCATAGATCTATTTGCCTCAGAACACTCAGCTACCAGTGTTTTTCAGCTGGAATCCAGACCGCGATGGATGCTTTTCTCCAACATTGGACTGAAGGGGTGCATTACGCCTTTCCCCCTTTCAACATGATAATGCAGACCCTGGTAATGGCCCATCAGGAACAGAGTTGGTTCTTAAAGCCGGGGTCTGGACCTCTCAGATCTGGTATCCAGTTCTTCTGGAACTTTCTTCAGATTTTCAAATCCTTCTACCCCAATTTCCAGATCTCCTACTGAATCCTTCAGGACAGACGTCGCCTTCTCCTCCTCCAAGGGTCTCTGGTCCTAGCAGCCTGGAGAATTTCAGGTCTAGGTGGAGAGTTCCAGGCATGTCTCACATGGCAGTTAGCCACATCGAGGAGAGTTGGGCCCCGGCCACTCTCAAGATACTCTAACTCATGAACGCCTGGAGAACCTGGTGTCGGGACAAAGGTTTACATCCAGTTTCGGCACCTGTAAAGGAAATTCTCATTTCCTAGCATTATTAGTAGAAAGGGGTCCGGCCTACAGAACTATTAACTCATGTCGCTCTGCTATTTCAGCAGGCCATGACCCCATAAAAGGAAGTCCAGCTGGAGAACACCATTTAGTCTGCAGGCTACTTAAGGGTATCAGGCTTACTGCTCTGCCTCCGTCTCGTTACGGTAAACTTTGGGACGTCAACAAAGTGTTGAACCTTTTTCTATCTTGGCCAGATAATAAGGAGTTATCTCGCACGGCCATATCTGGTAAGCTCACTACACTCCTCTGCCTCGTCTCATGTAGGAGAGTTTCTGATGTCGGAGCCTTCGATCTGGCGGGCAGAACCTTCTCCCCCGACGGCATAGTATTCCACATACGAAGGAAAAAGTGCAACTCCAGAGTGATTTCCTACCCTGCCTTTAGAGATCAGCCCAAGCTCTGCTTAGTCTGATGTCTCAAGGTTTACAAGGTGGTCACGGCTCCCCACAGAACATCCCCTGATGGGCAGCTGTTAATAGCCTTACGTAAACCTCATAAAGCAGTTTCGGCTCTGACCCTAGCGTGCTGGGTGCGGTGCACTTTAACCCAGGCAGGAATAGATACCTTGCACTTCGGAGCCCACTGTTACGCTCACCTGGTATCCACGGGGACGCCACCCAGCCGGGTTACTCGCTGGTATGCTTCTCGGCTCTGCCCAGATGTGGTCTGCGGGGAAGGTTCTGCCTGAAAATACAGGAGGACTGTGTTCAAGACTGACCGACCGGGGTAAGTATGCTCCCTCCACCCCCGTATGATTTAAGCCCCTCTGGGCCCTCTCCTCACCTGGTTGTAGAATTAGGCGTGCTCTCCATCCTGCCTTCTTTGCCTTTCTTGGCCGTGTGCGGTCCAGTTGCTTCACTGACGCCGGCCCATTTGATATTGTTCAGGTAGGTCTTATTGCTGTTTAGTTTTGTTGCTATCCTGCATGCCTTTCTTTATTTAGAATGTCTCTCTTTCCTCCCTTAGGTATGCAGAGCTTCAGCGTGGCGAACTGGCTTGGTTGAGCCCCGCTGGTAAATGATGGCGCATTAAGAGCGCTATGATGCGGTAAGTAAGTGCTATGCGCAGCCCTGCGAAGTCTTGCCTTTGCTAACCTGTGTTTTCCTTCCTTGTAGGTTGCGGTGATCTTCAGCGCGAGTAGAATGTCTGGAATGGTGCCAGCCGTGAGGCGACCAGCCAGCCAGGTAAGTCTTTTGAGCAGTTCGTAATTTACAAATGCCTCTACTGCTTTCTTTAATGTTGCCTCTATCTTCCTCTTTCTGGTCGTTCTGTCCGGGAGGCTTGCAGATTCGAGGAAGCTGTTCTCAGGAGCTGTGAGGGTTTAAAGATGAAGACTGCAGGTAAGATGATGATGCTGCTGCTAATGATGTTCCTTTTGTCTCCTTTCAGGTTCTGCTTCTCAGAGGTTTGAGGGAATAGCTGGACACGGAGAGCATCACGCTGTAAGCTGCAAAAGTGACACAAAGCGTGTTGTCTTGCTCGGGTGTGCTTTAAATAGCCCCAACAAAATAGTCCAGGTAAAGTAGTCCCTAGGCACCACACCCAAAACAGTAGACCGCATAGCTTGGTTCCTGGGAACCAAGCTATGTGGATGCCTCCATGTTGGCTGGCAACTCAATAAGTAGTTCCCAAGCACACGGCCATAGGCGCCAGGAGTGGCCCCAAGAGGGCTTTGGAAAAGGATGCCTGGCTCTAGAGGCCCGAGTCCTGACTCCACCTGGCCAATGGGTTTGCCAGAGGGGGTTTTGGGCAAGGGTTGTGACACCCACTCCTGGAGAGGAGCCATGGCTTCTAAAGCCTTTCAAGTCGGGATCCGACTGGAAGATATCATGAGGATGGCGATTGGGCAAGTGAATTGGTATTCAAGCAATTCTACCTGAAACCTGTAGAACAGCCGGCATCGATTGTGGTAAGTAAGCTTTAAACTAGCATAATGGGAGCCTCAGGTCTTGACATAGAATAAAGGTTTTCCATAATAACTTAATAGAAAGTCTTAATTCTATTAAAGACACGGAGGCGTGCATTATCCCACCCAGCGAGAAATCGGATTGCATCACGTCTAATGACCATTTATCTGTGTTGATAATTGTTACATGATTTCAAATGCATGACTGTTTTCTTTGAAATAACACGTGTTTCTCTCCCTCCCCTCTATGGGAACTAGGGTTGTAATATACACGACCTAACTCCAGTTATCTCTCTCTTGACAGCGCCTATTGACAAATCCGCCTAATCCGAGGCACCTTTACTTACTACTACGAGTTGACTACAGTTCCGAAAAGTTCGCAGCTTCGAAAGAGGAAGTGCATCATATTCAAGGCTGTTTATGTGGGGACTTTATGCCTCATTGGTGGATACTGGTCACATGTTTGCTGACCCTAAGCTGGACTTTTCCTCAGGCCTCTGGGAAATGTAGTTTTATGTTGTCTACAGGACTTATAAGTCATATTTTGTCATTTCATTGTTAAATTTATGGTTATATTTTCTGTATATGAGAAAATATCTTGCTGCTGAGCGCTTTCTTTAAATATTTAAATAAAGAAAGGGAAGCATAATGCTCGCCTCCGTGTCTTTAATAGAATTATAACTTTCTAGAAAGTTATTATGGAAAATCTTTATTCTCCAAGAATCTCTGACATGGACTCATTTAGGGCTGTTTTTATTGCAACCATGGTGATTTTGCTCATTTCCAGTTCCTTCGTGATTTCCAGAAGTGTGCCCGACTGCCACTGTACTTAAAGTATTAAGTTTTCAAAAACTTTCACCAAGAACTGAGTACAAAGTTTAGAGCCATTATTGGGGTGGGGGGGCAGGGGGTCAAGTTCGTTGTAACGTCTTAACTTCCAGTGGAATATCTTTGGCCGGTGAACCTCTTACTCTCTGAGGAGACTTCAAGATCAGATCTTTTGATACAAGGCCATTTTCCCACATCGCTGATAAAGCATTGAGTTCATAAAACAATTCCATTAAGGCTCGCTTTTTATTTTTTTTTTCCAAATCTAAAATTTCTTCATCAAGCAAATCAACATTGTTTAAGGCAGAAACTCTTTGGGTGCCAGGCCTCTGTTAGAATGACCGGATCATCAATTGGAGTACCATGTGCAGCTTCAATGGAATCCATGGGACTGGCTGAAAAGAGGCTCCCAATTGCATTTTTCATTGTTGACGTTGTTACGGTGTAATTCAAGTTAGCTGGGAGCAAATCACGAATTGGGTGGTTTAGCGGGGTAGATTCCCCCACTTCAGGCCTTACATAGGCCGGTGCGCTGGGCAGCCCCGAACATGTGGGGCGTTGAGTCTGTGGAGAAGACTCTTTGGGGTGGAATGAATACGCCCCCCCAACCCAGGATTTGTAGTGTTTAAAGGTGCCCTTCACCACTGTATGACCATTCTGGCTAAGTGCTCTAGCATAGTTTAGATTTAGTGTGGAGGAGCCGGTGTCCTCGGGGGCACTCCGAAGATTGTAGGTGTTAGACATTTATAATTGAGTTTTGCCTTGATTTGCCTTGGATTGCTGTCTTCTGTTCTTGGTTTATTTTTCACCCGCTTGACTCGCGGTAACCACAGGAACTCTTATCTTAGATAGGAGACATGATTGTCTGAGAACTAAAGGGGGTTCTTCGCTTCAGCAAGAACAGGCGTCCGCTTTCAGATCAAAGGCTTCTCATGCGCAGTCTCTGAGTTTATGAGCTGGCGTTGGGATTATAGCTGCCTCTTCCGAGGCTGCAGAGTACCGAAATCAGTGTGGTGACCCCTGATCGGGCCAAAAGGGACTGTTAGAGCTCTGGTTGTGAATTGGGAGACTCCTCCCACCCTGCAAGAAATTCCTCTGAAGGGTTCAGTGGCTTGCACCTCCGCGGTGGCCGTTACAGCAAAGACAGCTGATAAAATCTTTATTTTTTTTTTATCGGAGAGTGAAGGCAGCCGAAGATGGTAATTAAGTTTTAATAATGTGACGAGCACCAAGTGGCGTTCCGACGTGCTCAATGGGCGGAACTAATAACATTCATCTTCAAAAACTGGTTCTCCAGTGCCGGTATCACGGGCAACAATGGGATCTAAACAAACATGTGTTGGTACTTAAAGGACCGGCACAGCAATTACCTTCTGGGAAGTTGAAGAGCCAATTAGTCCTTTTCCTCTTACGCCCAGCCTTGCACGGACTGCAGTGACTGCACACTCTACAGCCACACTCTGCCTTTCATAGAGACTGCCTTTCACACTTTCCTTCTCCGCACACATCTCAGAAGTCTCTAAAAAGTCAAACTTCTTACTGCATCTCCTTTAGAGGCACTCTCCTTTCCTCTTCTTCCCCCAGAAGCTCACTGTCTTCCCAAGCTCTGGTTGGACTACTGTAACAGCCTCTTTCTAAATCTGCCTGCCTCCACTCTCTGCCCTTTTACAACTAATCCAGAACAGGACTGCAAGACTTGTCCTTGGCCTCACACCCTGGGATCGTATCTCTCCAGCATCACTTCATTGCCTTTCAGTGGATGCAAGGATTACATTTAAAACTCTGCGTTGTCCACAAGGCTTTCTGGGGCCTGGGTCCAAAATACCTTCAACTAACGCTTAGTAAATACCTCCACTCTCGAGCCCTTTGCTCCTCTACTTCGAACTCCCTTGGGGTCAGTCGTTACTCAGAGAAACGCGTCGGTGGCAGATCAGTCTTCGGCTCTGGTCCCACTTTAGAACAACCTCCCGGTCACCTTGAAACATTGAGGAGAACCATCTCCGGTTCCGGAAGCACATCAAGACTTTCCTCTTCGCCTCTGCCCCTCTTCTCCCCTGCTGATCAGTTCTCTCTCTCTTTCTCGGCACCGTGCACCTGGTAACCCTCTGTCCTTCGGGCCCAGGTAACTGCTCACCCTGCCTCCCTCCTGCACTGCCTCCGGGCCACCCCTTGCACTGGGATCTGTATCTGTACCCATACAGTCCCCTCATCTTTCTTCTGCACTTATCAGATATACCCGATCTGACTAATCGTGCACTTGCCACTGGCTGGCTGCACTACCACTTTTCACTGCCTGTATTTATTTAGTGCACTTATTTCTGTTCTCTCCTCTGTTCCACACTTTCCACTTCTTTCCACGCACTTTACCCCTTTTCACTTTTCGTTGTACTTGCGTGTTCTAAATGTCACTGGGGCTAGTAAGATTGTTGTTTTTGTTCTCCCTTGTTCCCCTTCCTACGCTTGGTCGCGCTCTGAAACACTTGTGTATGAGCGTGATATAAATAAAATATCATTATGTGGAAAGTTCTTTGAACTTGGACACAAAAGAAACCAAATAATTAGAATATGACCTTCATGCCCTCTGGGAACACCATACATTCTTTTTATGAGCTACTGACCTGCGCACACACCCTGTATGGTCTTTTCTGGTCCCTGCCTGAATGCTTGTAAGCACAGCAAAATACACATTTCCTGGTGCTGGATGTCACAACACTAGAGACTGCGTTGAGTTTTAGGATTTTTCCAGAAGAAACCGCTTCCTATGAGCCAAGGCAGCTACTACTTATGTGGCTAGTATTTGAAGGTATGCTGCTGCAAACCAGAACCAGTACAGCTGTGTGTAGGGTCATGACTCTGGGAATCTAATGTTCAAAATGATCTATAAGGGTGCAGAAGTAAGGCTCGGACACAGTGGTGGTATGTTTTTGGCCGAAACTGTTTTTCACGAAAAATGGGTTGGAAAAATGCCTATGTCCCTAAAACATGAGGGGTTTCCCTAAAACTAAAGAAATTGTCAGAATGTCCGAAACCCAAAACCAGTCTCTCTCAGTAAGTGAAAACAGCCGTGCAAGGATATTCTTTGCTAAATTAGTGTTTTTTGCGGTTCCAACCAAAAGTTCCCAGTCTCTTGGGTTATCAAAACTGCAGAAATGAAGAAATGTTCCTAAGTGTGAGCTCTAAGGCTAGGATTGTAATACTTTGCTGTAGATTTCTATTGGTTCTATGTTTATTTCCTTGGGCCTCATAGGCCTATTTTCTCTCAAGCAAATGTCTCTGGATAATCTACAAGAATGGTTTTCTTGAATCCACACTGCTTTTTCCCCCCCACAACTTGGCACACTTCCTTTGCTATGTGTAGAATTCCTGTATTGATTCTTCTCTTTATTTTCGATGTGGGTCACAAACTTGCAGGATTTGTTCCCAGTGTTCAGACCCTCTTCTTGGAGCTTCTGCCTTCACCCCCTCGATCGCCCGAACCTCCAGCACCTCTCGAGGAGGATGGGGGTGGGCGGGCGCGCGCATACCTGTTTAAATCTTCACTGCACTGCCGTTTTCTGAGGCTCCCGTAGCGTTCGGTGAACGGCCTGGGTCTGCCACAGTTTTATGGACGTCTGCTTCTCCCTGGCTGTGCGTGATCCTTCTAGGGCGCCTTTCCTTGAACTCCAGGCAATCTTCTTCACAGTACTAAAAATAGAACCACTTGTAGTGTAAATTGCATTTTCTGATGTTTTACTCCGGTCTAGTATGTTATGTGGATTAGCTTGACAATAATGTTGGGCTCTATTAACCGAGAGGGAAGGAAGGTTTAACATTCTCCCCCCACCCCCCCTCCCCCATCCCCATGGGAGGAGCGACATCCTCAGATTTGTTATATGCCGTATCATCATGATTCGGAAATGGCCACAAAACCTGCCAGTTGTCTCCAGTGAGTCCTGGATGGAACTCGCTGTTGAAAAAATGGTTCAGGCATCATAAAGAACAAATGAAAGTATGGGAGATGCACAATAGGTGATCAAAAGAGGACTTTCTGACAGTGAGTGCTTTTTTTGGTTTGTTTGGGAGTGTATTTCTTTGGACAATTGGTCTGTACCTTGGGTTTGAAAATCTGTGTTTCTCCTGCTAGCCATCGATGAGCGCTGGTCGAATAATGGCGCATGCATAGTGCACCACTCTGCAGGGGATTGTTGGGTGCATAGTTTGCGTTGGCTTAAGCAGGAGAAAAAGATGATGACCGGAGGGTTGACTTTAACAGAAATATTATGCATATGAAAGCAAGCTGGACTTCATTTGTTTATTTTAAAAAACGTGTGTACAATCACAATCATTATGGAATGGAACTTGAGAGAAATACTATCTCTTTATTTAACAATCCATTGCTGGACCCAACGTTGGTTGGCAAGATGTTTACTAAACTGATCGGAACTTTTTTCACAACAGAGACACTGTTTTGGGATGAAGTCCCCAAGATCAGTCCCTTTCTCCAGCATGGGGTCTGGCATGGATTCACATGCTCATGAATATTCCCTGTCGTCAGGCCGGGAATCCTCGGTAAAGAAAAAATCAGTTTCGTTTCTGATCTGTCTTTCTCAGTAGTAACCAATCACTGGTCTCTGGGTCATACTGCCCCCAGCCAATGACTGCCCTCTCCCTAAGCCCAGCCTCTAGTAGCCATCTTCAGATTTTTACCGCACGCTCAAGTGATGGAAGTCCTCGTGTTTAGCTCTCGAGCTTTTGCTGCGTTTATGCGCTTTTTCAAAGAGAATTTCTCATTTTTCGGTCAAATAGAGCCTCAAGCTCCACCGTCTCTACATCCGATTAACGGGTATCCGTGTCAGATTTGTTTTTTTCTACGCCCCTCAAGGGTGAAGATTTTGTCGAGTTACGCTACTTGGGGGATTCCAGACGTTTCTGCGGCCTACCCGAACATGGCCCAGGAGAAAGGGAGCTCAACGCCCGGAAAGCTGTTCAGGGTTTGCCCTGGATGCCAGCTACAGAATGTGTTCAAGGAGGACGAGCATTCGAAATGTCTCTACTGCCTTTATGAGGACAAAACGCAGGTGGAGAAGGAATGTGCGTTTTGCAGGAACGTGTCGGAACGGACCATCCGGGACCGACACCTTAGTCTCCAACTGGCTGGAAGAAAGGAGTCCGTCAGATGAGAAGAAGTCCGAGCGGTCTTCTAAGTCCTGTGAGGGCGCCCCGGCGACAGGGGCCCAACAGAAGGCAAAGCACCGAGAGTCTGCGGGCATCGGGAGCGCCGAACGGTCTGGCTCTTCGGCTGCCAGGCAGGGTGCGCCTTCCCCAGCACCATCAACCACGAGCCAACGCTCTGGTTCGGGGAAGAGGAAATCTGAGAACTTGGGTAAGCTTCTGGAGAGGCCCCGGTCGATCACAAAGGATTCTGCCGAGGGGGAGCGAGGCGGTGCCCCCCCCCCCCCCCCCCCCACCCCCCCCCCAAGGTGAAGGCCTCAAGCACGGCTAAGGCGGTGAAGGCGAAGACCTTGATTCACCCGGCCAAGGCCTCTATCGAGGGAGTCGCGGCGGCCCTGGCACAGCCTGTGGAGGCTACACCAGTGGAGGCGACCTCAGGGCCCAGAGTCTCCCTGCCTCCGCGGAGGGAAGCCTCTTTCAGACCCATCAAGAAGACCCCCGTGAAGACCCTGGTGTAAAAAGAGGGGGGGGGCCCGTGGCCATTGTGGACACGGACACAGCATCTGAGGAGGAGCTGGTAGAAGTCTTAGAGGGCCTCGACGAGGGCGTCGAAGAGGCCCGTCCCCACGGGAGGGATCCCGATGAGGGTGACGACTAGAGCGACGGCAGCACTGGCGAGGGTCCTTAGTCACCCGTCGCTTCTGGAGCTGCAGGATAACTCGGCGGCCATTTTGTTGGCAATACAATCCTTATGTTCGGAGATGAGGACGCGATTGCCCTTAGCACCGACGGAGGACCCGGAACCAGGCTCGACGGAGGAACCAGAGCCGGGCCCGGCGGGAAGCCCCCCGAACAAGATCCATCCAGCCCCGCCTTCTCAGCCCTCGTGGCCTGCTCGGCTCTTTCCCCCGTCCCTGGGGATGACACGGGAACGGACATGGCCATGACGGGTACCGACGACGGCGGTGACGACAGGACGGAGCTCCCATCGCCAGTCCGGGCCTCCCCTTCCGACGAGATCGGATCTTTCCATGCAATGATCGCCAGGGCATCCGAGCTTTTTCAGCTCTGCCCCGAGGAGAAGGAAGGTTTCCTTTACCAACGGCGCGAGGCCAAGAGGAAGGCAGTCCTCGCTGTGCCTCTGCTGGATGACCTATGGGACGAGGGTCTCACCCTTCTCAAGAATCAGTCTATGACGCCTGCCAAGAGGGATCGGTACGAGAAGAAGTACCGGGTCCCTGACGTGGCCCCTTTGTGCCTTAGGGCACAACCGACCCCTGACTCGGTTGTCTCAGTGGCGGCCAAGAAGAAAGCGGGGGGGGGGTGTGTGTGTGTGTATCGGCCTCAACGTCAACTACCCCGCCTGACGGCGAAGGGAAGAAACTGGACGCAATGGGACAACAAGTTATCTCGCCTGCTGCAACGATTAAGGCGGCCAACGCCCTTGCGATCGTGGCCCGCTACGACAAGGAGTTATGGTACAAGATGGGCCCCCCCCTGTTGGACTTCCTACCGGATAACAAGAGGGGCGAGGCCCTGGAGATCTTGCAAGAAGGCGAAGTGACGTCGGACCACGCCATTACGGTGGCAACGGACATTGCCGACACCGGTTTCCGCCAGCTAGGCAACAGCGTTTGCCTTAGACAACAAGGTTGGCTCAAGGCGACGGATTTCCGCTACGATGTACAAGCCAAGGTGTTGTACATGCCGTTTGACGGGAACAACCTGTTTGGGAAAATGGTGGATGAGTCCCTCCAAGCCATCAAGGCAGACACAGACAGCTAGGGCCCTAGGCGTTCTCCGGCAACGAAGGCCGTCCTTTCGGAGCACCGGAGGCAAGCAGGGTGCCTCCAAGGGATTCGGCGGTGGCTCCTCTACGTACCGCCAAGCGGCCCGCTCCTCGTCACAGGAAGCCTATAGAGGACGAGGCAAGTTGGGTGGGCCCCGCCGCCGTCGTCGCCAGGGAGGCCAAGGCGGCAAGGCGTCCTCCAAGCAAGATTGAACCGACAGCGGTGTCGGGCAAAGCCCCCGGTGGGAGGCCGGCTGGCGAAGTTAATCAGGGTGTGGGAGTCCATCTCCACCGACCATTGGGTGCTGGACGCCCTGGCCCAGGGGCACGCCCTCGAATTTCTAAAGTGCTCCCGCATTCCACCCGTGGTCAGGAAGGAAACTCGCGTCCCTCAACTGCTATTGGAGGTAAGGGCCTTGCTCAAAAAAGGTGCCATCGAGCTGGTCCCGAAGAGGCTCTGGGGCTCTGCAGTATACTCAAAGTACTTCCTAGTGAAAAAGAAGACAGGAGGATGGCGCCCCATCCTGGACCTGCGACGACTGACCAAGTACATCAAGGCACAGAAGTTCTGGATGGTCGCCCTCCAGCACGTGCTGGGACAGCTGGAGGAGGGCGATTTCCTGTCATCGTTGGATTTGGAGGATGCGTACTTCCACATCCCCATTTTGAAAGGACACCGAAAGTTCCTCAGGTTCGTGATCCAAGGACGGCACTACCAGTTCAAGGCCCTCCCGTTCGGATTGAAGTCAGCACCCAGGGTGTTCACCAAGTGCCTCGCACCGGTGGCAGTGCAGCTGTGCCTGCAGGGGGTCCACGTCTACCCCTACCTGGACGACTGGCTCACCCGAGCAAGGACAAGGAAGCTCGCCGTGGATCACACAGCAAAGACCGCCCAGCTGCTCACGGACCTGGGATTCTCCATCAACTTTCCCAAATCCCACCTGGTCCTGGCGCAAGTCGCACTGTTTCTGGGAGCCAAGCTCGACACAGTGGCACGTGGAGGAAAGGACGAAGGCCATCCTGGACAAGGTGCAGCGTCTGCTGGCCACGGACGTGGCCAGGGTGAGGTCCATCAAGTCCCTCCTCGGGATGATGTCCTCCTGCATATATCTTGTGCGCCTGTGCAGGCTTCGGATGCGCCCTCTGCAAGAGTTCCTCGACTCCCTCTGGATCCAAGCGACGGGCAGCTTCGAGGACAGGATCCCGCTCAATGAGACCTTCTGATGAGCGATCCGGTGGTGGAGCACCCGCGCTCATCTGACGGCGGGCACAGACTTTCAGACCCCATCCCACCAGATAACGGTGACGACGGATGCCTCCCTGGAAGGGTGGGGAGCACACACTGGAGAACTTCACACGAGAGGCCTTTGGCTCCCGGAGAAGACGCTCCACATCAACATCCTGGAGCTGCGTGCAGTGTTCTGGGCCCTCGGGTCCTTCTCCCGTCCCTCAAGGGCAAGGTGGTGAGAATCTTCACCGACCACACCACCACGATGTTCTACATCCGGAAGCAGGGAGGAACCAGATCCCCAGCCCTCTCCAAGGAAGCCCAGGATCTGTGGCATTGGGCCGTCGCCCAAGGGATGTTTCTGGTGCCCTTTCATCTGGCAGGGATAAAGAACACCATCGCCGACTCACTCAGCAGGGAGCTGCGCTCGTGCCACGAGTGGGAACTACGTCAGGATCAAGTGGATGGACTCTTCCGACGATGGGGGAAAACCGCAGATCGACCTGTTCGCGACGGTGACAAACTCCAAGTGCCAGAGGTTCGCCAGCAGGTTTCCCCAGCCGAGGAGCATGGGCGATGTTTTGTCGTTCCCCTGGGACGGCCTGTTCCTATATGCGTTCCCTCCGTTGCCGTTGCTCCACCGACTCGTCAACCAGCTCAAGAGGTCCCGGTGCAGGATGATCCTAGTCGCACCGGTGTGGCTGAGGCAGATCTGTTTCCTGGACCTTCTGGAATTGTCAGCGTCCCCACCAGTCAAGCTGCCAATGGACGCGGACCTTCTCTCCAGAGAAGGAGGCGCCATACTTCATCGTGACCCGGAGTCGCTGAACTTGCAGGCATGGCTCCTGCAGCACTAGAGTTTGGAGGGTATGATATCCCGGCTGACTGCAAAGAGGTCCTTGCAAAAGCCAGGGCGTCCTCAACTCTCGTGCTACGGACATGTGGAAGAGGTTCTCTGTCTGGTGCCGCGCACAGAAGATTAACCCTCTATGGATTACGGCCCCTCAAGTGCTGCCGTACCTACTGTCGCTGGCCAAGGCTGGACTGGCTCACGCCTCCATCAAGATACATCTGGCTGCGATCTCCCGATACACCAGAACCACAGGACGGGCGTCCTTGTGGTCCCATCGCCTGGCGAAGGAATTTATGAAGGGACTGTTCCGATCATTCCCGCTGGTGAAGACCCCTGCCCCGGCGTGGGAACTCAACGTGGTGCTGACCAGGCTCATGGGGCCGCCATTCGAGCCCCTGCATTCAGCACCGTTGAATTTCCTGTCGTGGAAGACTGCGTTTCCTGTGGCCATCACCTCCCCACGGCGAGTGGGAGAGATCCAGACCCTATCCTGCAAGCCTCCATACTTGACTTTTCACGACACGAGGGTGGTGCTGAGGACGCACCCCTCTTTTGTGCCCAAGGTGCTGTCGGACTTCCACCTCAACGAGCCCTAGGTGTTACCTGTTTTCTTCCCGTCGCCTTCGTCACCGGCCGAGAGGACTTTGCACTCGCTGGATGTGGTTAGAGCGCTCGAGTTCTACGTGGACCGCACGAAGGGTTTTCGGAAGACATCACAGCTTTTTGTGACCTTTGGACCTGTGAACCAAGGGAAGGCTCTCTCGAAGACTTCCATTTCCAGATGGCTCTCCGGCTGCATCACGCACTGTCATCGGTTGGCTAACCGACCGTTGCCTGGCCATCCTAGAGCCCATTCGACCAGAGCTATCGCTGCTACCACGGCGTTCTTGTCTGGTGTGCCCCTGCTGGACATCTGCAGGGCTGCTACATGGAGGTCGACGCACACCTTCACGAGATTCTACAGCGTCGACTGGGATTCCAGGGAGGAGTCCTAGGTCGGCCAAGCGGTGCTGCGCAACCTGTTCGCCTAAGGTGAGCCTGGTGAGGAGGTAAGAACTGCTTAATGTTGCGTTTTGATGTAATGCTTAATGTTGAGCCTTTTCTCCCACCTCCCGTTGGTTGTGCATGTGTGTACTGCTATGTATTCTTATATTCATGAGCATGTGAATCCATGCCAGACCCCATGCTGGAGAAGGAACAAGTTACTTACCTGTAACTGTTGTTCTCCAGCATGGGTCTGGCATGAATTCACATGCGAACCCTCCCACCCACCTCTCTACGGCTCTTCACTTGGTCATTCTGCCACTTTGCGTGCTAGCAAATCTGAAGATGGCTGCCAGAGGCGGGGCTTAGGGAGAGGGCAGTCATTGGCTGGGGGCAGTATGACCCAGAGACCAGTGATTGGTTACTACTGATAAAGACAGATCAGAAACAAAACTGATACTGATTTTTTTCTTTACCGAGGATTCCCGGCCTGCCAGGGAATATTCATAAGCATGTGAATCCATGCCAGACCCATGCTGGAGAACAACAGTTACAGGTAAGTAACTTGTTCCTTCTCTTCTACTCCATCAATTAAAGTGCATAGAACCTTTTCGAGGGGATTGGGTCCTCCGACGTATTCCATATCTATGACATGTAATCACCACAGCTGTGCTGCTTCGGAAACTTTTTCGGCGTCTGCGTCCTGCGTCGATGCGCCGCCGTCGAGGACCTCGTCCGACGTCCGACGTCATCCGATGTGATAAGTAGGACGCACGACGCCCATAGCCTCAGTTCCGTTTTTTCCGCGAACGTGTTGCTTCGTGTTTCTCGGTTCTAAGCCTCGACTCTTTGGAGTTCTGTTCTTTCTGGTTCTTCGAACCTGTTCGTTTGTGAATTTCCTTCGGCGATGTCTTCCACTTCGTCTTCAACCCCGCGTCCGGGCTTTAAGAAGTGCGGGGAGTGTGGGTCCAAGATGTCGGTGACTGACTCGCACGACGCCTGCCTCTGGTGCCTCGGGGAGGCCCACGACACGGATGACTATCGACTGCCAGTCGCTCACGTCCAAAGCCTTACGCGAACGTAAGAAGAAGTTGTCGGTAGGTCGGGTGTCCAAGCCCCGGAAGTCGAAGTCGGCGGGGCTTTCGGCGGATGATTCGAGGGGTGACTCTCCGCGTCATCGTCGGAAGTCTCGTCGGACTTCTTCTAGGAGTGGGTCTCGCCCCTCCTCGGCCTCTTCGAGGCATTCTCGGAAGCGCCGTCACCGGTCGCCTTCCAGGTCCTCTTCCGAGGATTCTGCCTGGCACGTCGGTTACCCCACCAGCCGTGCGACGCCGGAAGAATGGGCTTCCTTCGGGAAGAAAATGTTGGCGATTCTTGAGTCGCAGGGTACTCAGCCATCCGCGCCCCCGTGTGGGGTCGGCCGTGTGAGGTCGAGAGACGCCGCTCGCAAGAGTGGTCGGCACGAGTCACGGGAGCGGTCCCGTTCGGACAAGGAGGCTCGTTCTCGCCGTACCAGTTCCAGGTCCCGGTCCTCGACGCGTTCGAGACCGTGTGCTCCTGTGAAGTCTTCGAGGAAGACATCGACGTCTGGGGCGTCGACAGGCTTTCTCGAGGCTCCGGCTTCGAGGGCCTCGTCGACACCGTCGACGATCAGGTCGTCGAGGGACACGCTCGGGGCTCCGGCTTCGAGGGCTGTGTCGACGCCGCCGATACTGGAGGCGCTGCATCTGACGTCGACGCCGATTTCCTCGACGCCGATCCTCTCGGCGCCGTTGCCGGTTTTCTCGGCGTCGGCGCCGATTCGCTCGACGCCATCGACGCCTTTCGTGTCGGAGGTGCCCCGTGTCACGGGTGTACCCCCTAGGAAGGCTCTGGTTAAGAGCAAGCACTCTCGGGTGCCTTTTCGCCACCTGGAATATATTTCGGAGGCGGATGAGGATTCTGATGGCCTGGTTCCTAGTCTGGTGCCAGATGAAATTGTCTCGGGCCATAGTCAGTTTGACGATTTGAGGCAGTCACTGCATGATGCCAGTGGACTGGACACCTCTCCGGAGGTGGAATTTTGTAGGCCTGAGCCTGGCTCCCATGCCGATTCCTCGTACCGGCGCCTTATGGCTAGGGTGTCTGAGTATCTGGGATGGTCTGCTCCCCCAGGGGAGTTTGTGCAGGATGATCTGACGGACATCCTTGATGTTGGTCCCCCAACTGACCCGGTACTGCCGTTCCATATGGCTTTACAGAGAAGGGTGGACTGCTCCGGAGAGTCTCCCGGCGGTGGGCAGATCCTTGTCGCGTAAATACCGTCCAGCCAGTAGCGACCCCTGCTACTTGACCAGGCACCCCACTCCGGAAAGTTTGGTGGTGCAGGCGGCCACGGCCCCGGCAAAGCAGGCGTCGTACCCTACCATCCCTCCTGATAGGGACGACAAACGTTTTGATGGCTGGGCGAAGAAAGTGTTTTCTTCTGGTGGTATGGCGCTTCAGGCGGCCAACTCCATTTGTGCCTTGTCACGTTTCACGCACACTCTGTGGAACTGTGTTGCGTTAGCGGCTGAACATATTCCCGAAGGGGATGAACGGGATGGTTTCCTTGCTATGGTCCAGGATGGTAAGGATGCCATGTGTGAGTCCGTTCAGTCGGGTCTGGACTTGGCTGAATCCGTCAGTAGGTCCATGGCGGCGAGCACCGTGATACGCAGGTTTGCGTGGTTGCGGAAGTCGGGGTTTGCTCCTGATGTGCAGTCCCGGCTCCTCAACATGCCCTTTGATGGTGAACACCTTTTTGGCAGCAAGGCTGACGAGAGCCTTAAGAGGTTGCAGACCTCAAAAGCTGCAGCGAAGTCGTTGGGCGCTGCAGTTCGCCAACCTCCGCCTTTTCGTCCTAGGGGACAGCAGTGGAGGGGTGGTTCCTTTCGCTATTACTCATCCTTCAGTAAAGCGAGAGGAGCTGGCAGTCAAAGAGGCCATCGCAGGGGTACCAGAGGTGGACGACAGGGTACCCGTGGTGCCAAGGCCGCTCGGGCAGTTACCTCTTTGCCCTCAGGTAACGCCGCAGCCGCTCCCACTCTGTCGTGAGGCCATGTCCCATGGTTCGCCGGTTGGGGGAAGGCTGGCGCAGCATCTTGTAGAGTGGCAAGCCATTACTTCAGATGTGTGGGTTCTGGAGATCATAACCCACGGCTACTGTCTTCCTTTTCGGCACAGGCCTCGCGACAATCCACCGGGGAACCTCTCTATGCAGAGTCCGGATCCGCTCCTTGCGCAGGAAATTCAAGCCCTGCTGGAGAAAGGCGCCATAGAACTGGTGCCTGTAGCGGAGAGGAACAAGGGATGGTATTCCCCTTATTTTTTGGTTTCGAAGAAAGACGGGGGATTGAGACCCATCATGGACTTGCGCGATTTGAACAATCTCCTCAGGAAAGACAAGTTCAAGATGGTTACTCTCTCTCAAGTCCTCCAGGCCCTTCAGCTTCAGGACTGGTTGGTGTCACTCGACCTCAAGGATGCTTACTTCCATGTGCCGATCCATCCCAAGCACAGGAAGTACCTGAGGTTCGCGGTTGGCGACTCGCACTTTCAGTTTCGGGTCCTGCCGTTCGGATTGACCTCCGCCCCGAGGGTTTTCACCAAGCTCATGGTGGTGGTGGCAGCGCATCTCAGGCAAGGGGGGATTCACGTCTACCCCTACCTGGACGATTGGTTGATCTGGGGGAGCTCTCCCGAGCAAGTCCTGGATCATCTATCGATCACCTGCCACTCCCTTCACAGGCTGGGCTTCTCCCTCAATTTAAAGAAGTCCCATTTGACGCCAACACAGCGGCTCCAGTACATCGGAGCAGTGCTCGTCACTTCCCTGGGGCAGTGTTTTCCTCCCCAGGTGAGGGCTCTTCGCATTCAGCAGATGGTGCACATGTTTCAGCATGCCCAGACGCTCCCAGCGTTCGAGTTCTTGAGGTTGCTCGGCCTCATGGCATCCTGCATTCTTCTGGTGCCAGTGGCTCGCCTGCGGATGAGATCTTTGCAGTGGGCACTCAAGACGCAATGGTCGCAGTCCTCCGGCAGGATGTCGGACTCGATTCAGGTGCCGTCCTCGGTCGCCCGGGACCTTCTGTGGTGGGCCGTCGAAGGCAACTTGATGAAGGGGGCTCCGTTCTGGCTTCCCTGGCCGGAGGTGACGATCGTGACGGATGCATCCCTCACGGGATGGGGAGCTCATGCCAACGGGCTGACAGTCAGCGGTCGTTGGTCTCCGTCGGAGTCCAGACTCCATATCAATCTGTTGGAGCTGAGGGCCGTCAGGCTAGCCCTGAAGGCTTTTCTGCCGTCTGTGCGAGGGAAGAATGTCCTGATCCTGACGGACAACACAGTGGCCATGCACTACCTCAACAAAAAGGGGGGGCAGGGTCACTTCCTCTGTGCAGAGAGGCGATGCAGCTCGAGTTCTGGGCCATCCAGCAGGAAGTTTCGATCTCGGCAGTTCATCTGGCCGGTGCCGAAAACGTGACGGCGGACGCTCTGAGCAGGCAGAGCGCAATCTCTCACGAGTGGGAGTTGGCTCAGGAGATTCTCCTGGAGATCTTCGCCCTTTGGGGGACCCCTCAAGTGGATCTCTTCGCCTCCAGTGTCAACCGGAAGTGCGAAAGGTTTTGCTCGCGGGAATTTCCTCCAGAAGGAGCCTTAGGAGACGCGTTCGTGGTGGAGTGGTCATTCCCGCTGCTGTACGCGTTTCCTCCAGTCCCCGTCATCCCGCAAGTGCTGCGGAGGTTACGGAAGTTCGGTTCCCGGATGATCCTCATTGCCCCGGCGTGGGCTCGGAGGACGTGGTACCCGGACCTTCTCGACTTATCCATCTGCCCTCCACGTCGTCTTCCCTACCGAGACGATCTGCTCTCACGGGAGGGGGGTCAGGTTCTCCATCCAGAGGTCAGATCCCTCAACCTTCACGCTTGGCTTCTGAAAGGTTGAGGTATAAGGATTGGGACCTCCCTGAGGACGTGATGGAGGTGTTGCTTTCGGCCCGGAGGCCGGCAACAAAGTCTCTGTACCGTTGGCGTAAGTTCTGCGACTGGTGCAGGGTTCAGAATGTGGATCCTTTTGCATGTGACATCCCCATGGTTCTGTCCTTTTTACTTTCTTTGGCCCACAGGGGCTTGCAAGTGGGTACCGTTAAGGGTTACCTGGCGGCGCTGTCCATCTTTAAGCGCTCGTCTGAAGAGTGTTCTTACTTTAAAATCCCTTTGATTTCACAGTTCCTGAAAGGGCTCACTAATGTGTTCCCTCCGTCACCTTTCCTGGTGCCCGGTTGGGATTTAAACCTGGTTCTTAAGTTTCTTATGGGTGCTCCGTTTGAGCCTTTACATTCTTGCCCTTTGAGGCTGTTAACTCTGAAAACTGTGTTTTTAGTTGCGGTTACTTCCGCTCGCAGAGTGAGTGAGTTACAGGCACTTTCAGTTAAGCCTCCCTTCACTGTATTTCACAAGGACAGGGTTGTCCTTAGAGTTCGTCCTTCTTTTCTTCCGAAGGTAGTGACGGAATTTCATTTGGCCCAGAAGGTTGTTCTTCCGGCATTCTATCCTCCTCCGCATCCTGGTAAGGAAGAGGAGAGGCTCCATAGGCTTGATCGATCCTAGGAGAGCTTTAAGCTTTTATGTTTCACGCATGTCCCGGGTCAGAGTGGATGATCAACTCTTTATTGGTTACGCTGGAAAGCGTTTGGGGCAAGCTGTGACGAAACAGACTTTGTCTCGCTGGATTATTTTGGCCATCTCGGAGTGCTACCGTTTGGCGGGTAAGGACCCGCCGGCTGGCTTGCGGGCCCATTCTACCAGGGGTATGGCTGCGTCTACTGCCCTGCAGAGGGGTGTTCCTATTCGCAACATCTGTGATGCAGCCACCTGGGCTTCCGTACATACATTTGTACGTCACTATTCCCTTGATTCCATCCGAGCAAAGGATCTGGCCTTTGGCAAGGCGGTCCTTTGCTCTGCTATTTGATTGGCTATTCTACATTTTGATTCTAAATTCTTTCCCTCCTCCTTGCTTTGGTACTGCTTTGGGAGTCTGTCATAGATATGGAATACGTCGGAGGACCCAATCCCCTCGAAGAACAAGTTACTTTCTTACCTGGTAACGTTCTTTCGATGGGATGGTCCGACGACGTATTCCATATCGCTCCCGCCCGGCCTTCCCCGCTGCAGAATTTCTTTTGCGATTGCAGCTTACGTTCCGCAAGGCTTTGTGTCTGACTGGCAGTTGACTTATGTCACACGTTCTGGGGGAAAAAACTACAACTGAGGCTATGGGCGTCGTGCGTCCTACTTATCACATCGGATGACGTCGGAGGAGGTCCTCGACGGCGGCGCATCGACGTCATCGACGCAGGACGCAGACGCCGAAAAAGTTTCCGAAGCAGCACAGCTGTGGTGATTACATGTCATAGATATGGAATACGTCGTCGGACCATCCCATCGAAAGAACGTTACCAGGTAAGAAAGTAACTTGTTCTTTTTTATTATTTAATTCATTTCTAAAATGTATTTATTGTATTAGCCACAATTATGACTTTTTACACACATTACAACATTTCAATGTGATTACTCAATCATAAAATATTTGGTTTACAAGTCTTTTAAAATTATCAAAAGAAAAACAGGATATTAACCCAGAGATGGAAAGATTCAGAAACAAAAAAAAATAAGAGTTAACCATGAATCCTTATCAAACAGGACCTGGTCTAGAATAAACTTCAGTCTCTCACATCTTCCCATGATAAGTATCACCATTATCATCCAGACTGAGATCCTTCAGGATTCTGACCACCTCATTGGTCAGAAAAGTTTTGTTTACTGATGATAGTCTATGCCAAAATTAATCAGTATTTAACCAGTGAACATCATGAACACATCTCCGGAGTCTTACCAATCTCAAATCCTAAGTACCAGTACATTTAGATAGCAAGTGCTTAAGTGACTGGCATTCTGTCTCATTGCACTTATCACACAAGTCAATGGTTCGCCCTCTTAAGCCCTAATGGCCTTGATCTAGAGGGTTGGGAGGAAGTTTAATCTAAACCTTATGAAGAGCGCTCTTGTTAATGTATCAGGGAATTCTTTTTAAGTAAGAGGGCAAAACCGACCTTAGTTTACCCATCACTGAAAATGAAGCTGATAACTTAGCCTTCCTCATTTCGTCCCCTTCCCCTAGCCAATCCGTTGCTTCAACAGTTCTTTCACTTTATCAGAGTTTTAGAGAAGGAGTTCAGATGTGCAATCAGCACTAGCTCATATCACATTTCATTTTCAGCTTCAAAAGGAGACCGTTCCCTGCACACTGCATTAGAAGAGCAACATCCTCATGAAGAGAATTCTTAGGGGGATCTAAGATTAACCTATATAAGGAGATCCACTTCGATCTTAAAGCGGACAGGCCCAATTCAAATCTTGCAGACTATTGGTACACAATTAGGAAGATTAAGAGTTCTCTTCCATAATTAGTGTCTATTACATCCCATTCTACATCCATCGAGATTGGGTTTGAGTCAAGACCAAAGAGGATAATTGGGACCAACTTACCTATATAGAACGTCACCAGCGGAAGTATGGAAAATTTACTGAATCTAGATTTGATTCTTTTCATTTCGGATCCCAGTTTCAAAACCTTTAGATCGATGGCTGAGAGAAAGTGGCTTTTCATTGGAAAAGATTTAATAGTAGCTCCCGAATAGGTCAGCTCTCCCAATTTCTATTGGGAGTTGATTGAATACCCAATTACAGGACTTGACTCCCTTCTTTGGATGCTTAAATACTAGTACCTTAGATTTTTTTTTTAGGTTTATAGTTAGATTGTTGATATGGGCATAATCCTCCAATGCTGACAACAGGTGTTGTAAACCAACCTGGGAGTGATCAAGGATCACTACGTCGTCGGCATATGCCAACCAGTTAATTTTAGTATTACCAATTTAAATGTTAAACCTATATCACGCAGCCATCGATGCAAATCAGCCATGAAAAGAATTAAAAGAAGGGGTGCTATCGAGCAACCCTGACGCACTCCCCTATTGATCTTAATAGGAGCTTAGGAGCCCTGATCTAGTTCATCTCACTGGCATTATTGTATTCCGGTGAAGTTCTATCAGAATAGAAAGTAAGTTCGAGGGGACCCCCCCAGGTATCCAATTTTTTTCCACAGGAGATTGCTGTTCATGGTATCGAAGGCCAGGGACAGGTTGATCCAAGCCCCAAAGAGGGGAGTACCTCCCTTCTGGAAAGAATCTGCACTTGATGTAGATGGGCCCTTTATGAAACTTGTTTTGTTGCTTAGGAATTATTCCCTTGGATTTGGCCCAGATCTCCCCCCCCAAACCCTCACCCCCCCCCCAATATTAAGCCCACAAAGATTTTACTATCTGCATCCAGGAGTGAGATCGGGTGATAGTTTGACGCCAGTAACCAATCCCCCTTTATATAGATTGGGGATATAACCACAGACTCTTTCCATGACTTCGGACAATTCTTGGACGAGATTATATTGTCAGTGATTTTAAGACCCTCAACCACATTACAGGGTTCATTTTTAAGGGCCATTTGGCCCCACTGCCCTGGAAGATGGAGATTTTTTTTAGACTTTCAATATCAGTATCGGTGAATACTAAAGACCAATCGCTTCTATTTCTCGGAGCAATTGTTTTATGGACCCATAAACCTTTGAGAAATATTCCACACAAGTACTTTCTTGAATGATAGTTTCTTGTTTATGAGACACAGAATCATGGTCGATCCAACCATAGTCCAGAAAGTTCTGGAATTCCTCAGGCTAAGTGCACAAAGCATTATTTCCCCGTCTTGTTGGAATATAATATGCCTGTAAGATCGAAAACCAATTTCTGTACTGACTATTAAAAACTCTCAATGCATCCCTATAAGTTTTTATATCGGGAATAGATTTCCTCAAAGTGGCCCTTTGTTGCCTTCTCTTTCTTTTTCTCTAAAATTTGAGCCTTGAAGGAATGTTTGTGTATCATGTAGGGCTTCTGAACCTGAGAAATGGGTGGGGGGGGATTCAAATTTAACAGGAGAGATGGAAAACTCAAAGGTTCGCAATAAACTAATTGAAGATCGGAAGATTGATATCACTAATTTATTTAGTCGATATTCCCCCCACCCCCTTTCAAACTTACTGATTTGGTTAGCTGTCCTATTAGATGACAAATCAGGTTTATAAAAAGACATCATGTGCATATTCAGCGGCCAGAGTAACTTCTAACATCGCATGATCGTCCAAATTGCCATCCCCAATCTGAAATTGTATGCATCTCTCAAAGATTTCTCTCGAGGCAAAAACATAATCAATAGTTGAAAAGGAGTCAGCCCTTTGCCATGTTGCGGCGCATGGAATATTCCTGCCCCCATACATTTCCATTAAACATCCATAAATCCCAATCCCTCATGAAATTAGCCCACAATGTGCCATTCCCAGTTTTGTCGGATATGTCCCATATCACTATCATTCGTGGTAATGCATTGTGAGTTCAAATCACCAGCTAATATTTCATCTAACGGATGCTGGAAAATGCACTGGACCAGGCAGTCAAAGATTTTGTAGAAATTCATTCAAAGGGACCGCTCAGGGGTTCCAATAGAGATTGATGACCATCCAACTCTTGCCAGATTTGAGTCCTGTTCGCTCTACTCTTACTATCAAGATGCCTTATTTTTTATTCGATAGCATGTTTGACGCATGAAAGGTTTTGTTATTACAAGCCCCCCATTGGTCTACCATCTTCCGACCTCAATGCCAGTTGCTGATAAGATAACCCATCAAGTGCAGATTACTCCCTGGGTTTAGTCGACAGAGGATTTGACAGTGGGGGAACGCCATGGACCCATCTCGAAGAGCGCCTGGTGAGTCCCCCGGATGGTAGCGGTGCACGGTTTAAGTCCACATGACATACAAGGGGATAATATTGAACATACAGGCAATGTTTAAAATGAGACCTGCCGCTAGCAAGTGTTCACCAGAATAAGTGGGACAAGAAGTTCAGGTTACCAATGGAATAGACCACTTGGGTAGGGGGGATACATTAGGATGTCTAAAACATGACACAATACAAAACTGGGAAAGACTTGCCTGAAAACTGTTTGCAGTTGTTATAGCACATTGGACATATTTCACCATAATATTTCTAATGGATCAGACCCATGCTCAAGAAATGGTGGAAATAATGTAACATGCATACCTTATGGGATTTCCCAAAATTGAGAAGTTTGTGGTTGGAAGTTCATCAAGATAAAGGAGATTCTCTATATTGAGATATTACAAAGCCCATTTTATTTAGTACCGGGGGCACTTATAAATACCTTCCGTGAACGAGGAAAGGGGAACTTGTTACCCATCTACTTTTTGGCTGCAAAGTTTACAATGCTCTTCTGCTGGAACATGGAAAGCATTCCCTCAATCACTTTGTGGTTTAATGTTTGGCATGTCTTTGCGATATGCAAGCATAAGGCACTACGGGTCAATCTTCTTTAGAACCTGAGATCCCTTGATAGGGTACGTTAGATTGTGGAAATCATAGTTGTTCTGTGTGCTTGTCTGCGCTTAACCTGTTGATTCATCATTGATTTCTCACCTTCTCAGATCTGCTGTTGTGCTGAAGGGTCAGCGATTATTTTACACTTGAGTACAATGGGTTGGATGGAGGGGGGAGAAAGTACTGAAAGGCTTTGTTTATCTGTAGAAGTCTGAAAACTAAAAGGTTTTGGAGGAAAATGCAACTTCAAACCCCCAATCGCTCCGGTCCATGGCAATGTCAAACCGAACTCTGTAGCCCCTACTGCCGGGCCAAACAGTAGGACTTTAGGGCCTTACAACTATGCAATAAAGTACAGACATACATTCTGGGGGCGTGGGTAGGGGCCCATGTGGTGAGGCAGCGACTATGCGGAGCTCCCGCATTAGTCTACATAAAGACTAACTACCTGATTACCAGAGGTTGCAGGAATAAGGGGTCCGACACAGCTGAGACTGGCGCTGCACGTGTGCTGACGATTAATCCGGGTGGCTGAGGGAGAACAAAGCCACAAACGGCTGAGACCGAACTACCCAAGATGGCGGCCAGGGAGCACCGAGGCTCTGCCTGAGGACTGGGAACCGGCGCTGAAAGAGTAGACCACTCCTGAACCTCTATGGCGATCCTGTGTGGGGTCTATGCCGGGTCTGTAGATCCGACAGAGGACCGGACCAAGAAGAGTGCTGGTTGGTGGGCACACGGCACAGCCCCTCGAGGCAACAAGGCTAGAGACCCGAAAGGAGTGCCTGGACCGGCCTTTGGAGAGAGCGGTGTGCCCCCCTCCCAGGAGAGTGAAGCTGGCACCGAAGTGCTTGGAGAGTTTACGCCAGGAAAGACGGCCAGGGCACATTCGCACTCCTGATGCACAGAACATAGGGCTGTGGAGAAAAGAGGAAGTTTTGCCCTGGTTGCTGGCAACACACACCGCTTTACCAACGGCAGACACGGTATTAGGGTACGGCTGTGTAGAGGCAGCTGTGTGACTTTTGGAGGATGTCTAATCATTGCACCTGAACTCGCAGGCACAATAACTGCCACGAACATTCAGAGCCAGGTACAAATTAATTGCCAGATTGGTAGGCACGTGCAGAGTGAGGATAGTGTGACAGTCGCTGGAACCAGGTGTATGGAGTCCCCTGAACACCATCGTACGGCAAGCTGCTCTGACCTGGCTACATTGAAACAAAGGGGCTGCACTGGTGCCAACAAAGGGCTGTAGGGTGACAGTGGGGGCAATCACTAGACACTGTGGAAGAAGAGACTCTCAGTGTTGAGCACAAGTTGCTGCGATGGAACCAGGACAATAGAGAGCCTGTGAGAGGCATATGGAAGAGCTTTAGGTGCATTCGTTTGGGACACTAATTTGTCACACAGAGATCCTGCTGAATTGAACCCGGGTCAACTGGGTGGGGTGGCACAATCGGGGGAACAATCCCGTGGCACTGCAGGCATATAAGGAGAGAAGCAGGCCGGAAAGCCCGGCAGTGAAGGGGAATATTGCGGGAGACTGTGCGGAACAAGCATCCCGAGGGAAGACCGGTTGCAAGGCAGTGACACGGTTGGGAGCAGAGCGACGTCTGGAGTGCCCTGGAGAACGGCAGCTGGGTTTGGAGACTTCTAAAGTGTGACAGCAGTCATACAGGAAGATTGCGAGCTTGGGCCGACAGCATTGACTTGGCTTGAGCATTTATTCCAGATGTCGGACAAGGGCCGTAAAATGAAAGCCAGACCCACTGCCATGGAGGCGTATGCGCATAAGAGGAAGGACATGAGACAGCAAGCAGATCCTGTGGAAACGGCAACATCAGACTGCTCAGCAAGGGGAATGCCTAATTCTAGCAGCAGTAGTGGTGCTGAAATTTGCACCGAAGCATAAGATCGATGCTCTCATCGTAGATTTCGGTCTGCTGTGCCAATATGTACGAGCATTAGCAGACCGCATGGGTACGGTGGAATAGCAGGTGCAAAACAGCACAACTAATATTGCAAACTCTCCGACCCAAGTTGCATATTTACTCGATCGTGTGAAGACTCTAGAACACTGTGTGGAAGTCTCATAGGGAACAGTCTACAGGAACAATATTGGGATACTGGGACTTTGGAGGGAGAAGAAGGTAGAGATCCCATGGCCTGTGTTGAAAACATGCTCTTGCAGGAGGTGGGCCCAGGCACACCAACACAGGGATTTACTGTTGAGAGGGCGCATAAATCACTGTAGCAAAAACCTCTGTCTGGTGCCACCCCCTGATTTCGCCCCCCCCCCCCCCCCCGCAAGACCATTGATGGCAAAGATCATCAACTATAAGGATGGGGAAAGGATTCTTGCATATTCGAGAGGAGGAACCGTTACCAGAGGATCATCAAAGTTGGCGTTATATCCTGACTCCACTGTCTTTGCAACAGCGTAGAGCAATGTTTGGGCTGACAAAAGAATGAATCTGACGAGCAAACTTATGGTGTATGTTGATTTATCCGGCCCAGCTGAAGGTTTTACACAACGGTAGATCACACTTTTCTGAGACACGTCGGAGGCACACTCCCAGATGGATGCGCAGGGGATGCTGCAGTTTACGAAGGCAATAATGAACCAGAAAGTGGCGGCGCTGGATCACAGAGTACGATTCCCATTGCCCCCTCCACCAAACCTGCTGCCTGGGTGGAAGGGGCATGGAGGATACTAGAGGAAATGCGGTGATGTGCGGAACGGGCACACCTGGACAGAGCAGGTGCCCTGGATGGGGCTGCCGTTGGCGATCGCCACATACCCCCGTTTGTAACTTCAGATGCCAGTAAGCTGCTGCAAGTTACCTGGAGAGGGGGGGGGGGTACGGGAGAGGCGGCTGACCCTGAGCAGGAGACTCACTGCTGTGCTGTTGTTGGGGTGGGTTGTTCTGGGGGGTGTTTTTATGGTTTTCGGATGTGGGCAATGTGTTTAGTTGAAGGAGTTTTTCGTCTGACAGGTCACATTGTGATCACTGTGAAAAGGATAGGCGATGTATGTACATAGGCAAACCCAGGGTGCTTGACTCCCCCACCAGTGTGGCCAACTGCAATGCGCTGCACTGCAATAATAGTGGGTGGGGAATTGCTCCCACTGGCGAATGTCGATCCGAGAGATTTGGAAAACCAGCTTGGGTTGCGATGCGACAAGCAGCGCCCCAGTGACCTCCTTAGAACAATAGTTAACAGCTTGGTTATAGTCTGCTGGAATGTAAGGGGGCTTAATAGTTGTAACAAGAGATTGGGTGTGCATGCATATTTGAGCAGGATGAGAATGCAGGTTGCGCTGCTGCAGGAGACGCACCCCACGGGTAACAGACAGGCTACGATTGCTAGGAAATGGGGTGGTAAGCTGGATGACTCGCCCTTCTCAGTGTATGCCAGCAGTGCCCTTGTTTGGGTTGCTCCCTCGTTCCTTTCCAGTTATTTGAGTTTAAAAGGGATGATGAGTGCAGAATGGTTATGGTACACAGGATATTAGAAAACCGTCTGCTTGGTGGACACATGCTCCAAACCAGGATGCATCTGCGTTCATCCTGTCATTATACTGGGGTGGCGACTTCAACTACACTTTTAACCCTGGCCTGGATAGGTCAGATGAGAAATATATGAAACCTGCACTACACGGTAAGGTCTTGGTTCCCTCTTGCGGAATCTGCAATTGATAGACCGGTGGAAGAAAAGACATGGCGAGGCTCATTTTTCGGCCGTTCACAGGTTGCACACACTTATCGATTTATATCTTCAGTCGGATGAAAACTTTGGGGGAGTTTGTGGGCATAGAGCAGAAGGCTAGAGTCCTTTTGGATCGTGCCCCATTGGTAGCAACATGGCAGACACTTGCACAGAAACCCCTGTAAGGAAACCATGGAATCGACAGTAAGACAGGCACAAGTGACCACAGTCCAATGGTGTACCTTGAACTTTCAAAAAGGGTATGATGAACGCCTATCTAAACTTAATTCACAGATGGGAGTAAGCTAAGAGCATTGAATAATAACCCAGTCCTAGTGGTGTCTTAAACGGGCCTATACTAAAAAAAAATGTTTTTAAAAAAAATCTATTGCCAATCCTTACCTCTAAATACAAATAGTGTGTGAAATAATGTTATGAAAAAGAAAGTGTTCAAAATGATGTCGGGTTTTCAGGCTGTTGGCTTCCATTCTCCACGTTTTTAGCGTGGGATAAGGCGGTTCACTCGAGCATAGCACAGTCTCTGGCTTTTTTGGCACAAGGTTACAGTTCACTCATCAGCATCAGGGCCGCTGGAGCATAAGTCTCTTTGCTTCTCAAGTCTCTTCACTCAAAGGGCCTGATGCAACAAAATAGTTATTTTTCCCTTCTTGATTTTCACAAGTATTCACATTGGGTGATTTCACTATCCCCCTGAACCGGGCTAAGAACCTTTTTAGCATAAAGTTCTGCACATGATTCCTTCTGCCAGGCTCGAGCCCATCTTTCACCATTCTCTTCATCTCACAATGTTCGTAGGGTCTTCCTTTTCAGGTGACTCACGGTTCACCCCGGATGCCCCTCTGCCGGGCTCATTTCCCTTCTACACAATTGGTCTCCCTCTGCTGGGTACGGACCAATGTCCGTTCTACATCCAGTATCAAAGACTTTCAATTTGCACAGGGTTTGGCCTGATCCGTTGGAGGACAATTTGGATTTCACAATTTCTTGTTAACGTTTGCACCCTTTCGGTTGAATACCTAACAGACTTTTGAATGAGCACCCACGTGATGCAGACCACTCTCTATGGTATCGAATTTTAGCTTGCAACCTTGGTTTCTACACAGACCGTTCTGGTATCAGTCTCCCTGAAGACCCCCATCCAGGTTATCCTCCCACACTGGTCCACCCCCAGGAACTTTAATCTAAAAGTGATTACCGTTTCCTGGCTGACAGATCTCTGGGGAGTAGCGGGTGAGACACCTTCAGGTTTCTCACGCCCCCAATACCAACTTGGCGGCTGAGAGCGCAGGGCCTACTGGAGGATGATCTTAATAGCTACCTGGGGGATAAGATTGCGGAGTACTTCGACACTAACACGGACATTGTGATAAAAGCAGGCACTTTGTGGGACGTCTTCAATGTAGTTATGAGGGGGGCGGTGATCCTCAGAAAGGAGCTACTCCGGAGCCTATGCGAGACTGAAGACACTTCTGAGCGGGAGGGGAGCACAGAGGAGAGGATGGGTCACCAAGGTTGCTGGAATTGTGCCAAACAGCATGGTGGAATGGGAAACGCTGGGCTAACCTGTTTTGCAAAATATACTCTGGCTACACGCTGAGAGAGCTAATCCTGGGAGGGTGCTTGCATGGTTATGAAAATGGGAAGAACCAAGAGATCTGATTAGCGCTATTGCAGATGAGAACGGCCCCGTTGTTGGGACCCAAAGTAAGATTAATGAGGTATTTTGGAGGTTCTATGAATCCCTATACTCGAAAGAAATGATGGATGATGGGGAGATTGGTGACGCCCTAGCTCAAATGGAATTACCCAAGCTAGAGGGAGAACAGGTGGAGATGCTTGATGCCCCGTTAACATTAGATGAAATTAGTGCAGTAATAGCTGAACTCCCGACTGCTAAGACCCCAGGACCAAATGGAATCCCTAGGGAACCTTATAAAGCATACCTGAACGTACTGGCGCCCAGGCTTCTGGAAGTCTTTGTAGAAGCATATGACCTGGGGGTATTACCCTAGTAGCTTAAGGTAATCCACTATAGTGCCTTGTCTCAAACCTGGGTAACCTTCACAGAATTGTGTATCATATAGACCCCTCTCCATGGTAAATCAGGATTGCAAGATCCTGGTGGCGGTACTGGCAAACAGACTTAAGCAGGTGGTGGGAAGCCTGGTTTACGCTGATGGGGTATGCCCCAAGTCGCAGAACCTTGTGGAACTTGGGGAGGCTGCATCATGTGATGGATGGCACTAATCTTGTGGAGGACTGCATGGTTGTCTCCTCGGACACTGTCAAGGCATTTGATTCGGTCCAATGGGACTGGTTACTGGCGACACTTGAGCATTTTGGGCTTGGGGTAGGGTTTTTACGATGGGTGACGTTTATTTATACAGTGCCCAAAGCATGGGTGAAAACGGGTGGCAAGATTTCAGGGGGATGGGAGGTACAGAAGGGCACCAAACAGGGCTTCCCATTGTCACCAATGCTGTTCATTCTTGCATTGCAGCCACTGGCTGTCTTCATTAGAATGTAATATGCAGGGCAGGAATTGTGATACACTGGGAGGAGCACTTGGTCTCTATTTGTATGCAGATGACATGTTGCAGTATGTGAGCCAGCCTGAGACCAACCTACCCCACCTACTGGACTTCATAGATCGGTTCACCATGTTTTCATGGATTACAGTCAACTGGGAAAAAACCTGTTTGTTCCCTTTGGTGGGGCTCGGAGGACTTGCTGAAAAACAGTTGCCTAGTTTGGGCTTAAAGTGGACGATTGCTACTTTACAGTATCTGGGTTTTAACGTATGGCATGACCCTGCTTCCTCACACAAGAATAACACCGAGTCCTAGATGAAGTGGGCAATTCCATGGGGTTCTGGAAGAAATTGCCACTTGGGGCGCCAGGCAGGGCAGTGCTGTTAAAAATGGTGGTTCGCCGGTGTCTATTGTAGTATTTTGTTAATGTGCCTTACACTATACCAGGGGGCGGGGGGTTTCTTCAGGCAGTTGAACACGTTAGCCCAAGAATGCCTATGGGGAGGGCGTGGGGGGGGGACAGAATTGCCTTACGCACATTGCAGATACACTATGGGGATGGCAGAATCAGAGGGCCTTACTTTGAGTTGTATTACCTAGCAGGGCAACTGCAATTTGTGGTTGAGGCCTCGCAGGACACGTCACTACTACAACCAGTGCTGAGGCGAAGTGTTATGGGAAAAGGAAGTTGTACTACCAAGACCCTTTGGCCTGTTGAAAACTTGGCAAAAGTTTGTGGCACAGGGCCTTGAGGCTTCTGGGGACCCCTGGCCCTTGTTCCTCATATGTCCCCTTGATCGGAGCGCTTGGAGACCAACAGGGTGTTGTGAAACAGTTTAGAAGACCATGGGAAAGTAAAGGAATAGCTACGGTGGGTGACCTATTGCGGGATAGCAAGATGATGGACTTTACGACCCTTGTGAGTGAATATGATATACACAGCGGCCAGTTTCTATTATGTCTGTGAATGGCTAGACAAACGAGAGCTGGCAGGGCCTTCGGGAGGGGGCGGGGAGACAAACGCAGTGCTAGATGCTATGTACGATGTGTTGGGGGTGGGGCATATGGTCTCTACACTATGATCTGCTCCTGGGTGGCCTTGTAACTGAGGAGCTACGGTGCGCAGGAGCTGGGAGGCAGACCTGGGAAGAACATGCACCAATGCAGAATGGAGTAGGGTGTTGTAATACACCAAGGGAGTCTCAAATGCTAGTTTTAAGCTTACCCAATTGTACATGACACACAGGTCATACCTGACCCCACACAGGCTGTCACACATAACAAGGGGGAGGGCCAGACCTTGATGTCCCCAGGAAGGGGCGGACATGATGCACATGTTCTGGACATGTCCGGCATTTGGGAGTCTTTGGAAACGGGTGGCGTAGAGGGTGGCCAGGGGAGGAACTAAAATGCACTCATGGCCCCCAGAATTTTGCCTGCTAGGACTTTTCCCGATCGGCGGGAAGCATGCCATGCATCTTTCTAAACTGAAAATCTTATTATTCATACGTCCCCTCCCCTTTCCTCCATACTTATGGGACATCTCTCTGTCCTGTGGGACGGGACCGGAGCACTTTGTAAAAAGCATCCAAAAATTTTGCAAACATTTTGTCCTTCCTCTTTCTTGCGCGGGGCCCGGCATGCGGCCCTAACCCTGCCCACCTTGGCTCTGCCCCTCGCATTGCCCATCAGTCCTTTTCTCCGCTCGTTTAGGGCTGGACGCACTTGCATCCCCTGAAGATTGTCTTCTCTTTTTTCTTCCCTTTTTTCCTCTCTGGCTCTCGCTAGCGATCGTGTCCCAGTCTGTCGTTTAAACTAGAATTTCCAGATTGTTCATCGTGTTACCGTCGCTTCGCAAGGGCTGATCCCCATCACCTTTGTCTAGAGTGTTTGGGTCCGGATCACCGTTGGGACTCCTGTTTTTACTGAGACTCCCTTTCGGTCCGGGCACTTCAACGTCGGTTGGCGCGGTGGGAGTTGTTTCAATGGACTCCACCTTCGTATTTTCAAGCGTTTATCGACAAAAAGAAGAAACGCCCGGTAACTTCGTTACTTTTCAGAGCACCCCGGCTGGGAGACACCTTCCCAGGTTCTTCCCGAGCCGGGAGGAGCGTTGATCGCTCTGTCACCGGGGATTGCCCCGAGGTACCTTCCGGGCCTAATATTTGTACCAGAGTTTTCTTCGAGGGTCTCCGTAAGGGGCCTGTGGTACCAGAGTACACTCAGAGGCTCCTCCTGTGGGGGCTACTTGTAGACCTAGTTCTACTGAGTCATGGGGTACCGGAGCTAGCTATGAGGCCTTTATCAGCTTCCCTTAAAAATAAAATTAGGGTACGCCCCGAGGCCTTGGTTGGGCTTGGTGTTACCGAACGGATGTTCGAGGCCTGCACGAGTAAGGCTGTTATCGGACCTGGGTCCGAGGTCCCTCATACAGAGGCTAAAGTTACCAACATTTCTGAGGGGCCTGGCAAGGCCTTACCGGTGAAAGTCGTTTCTCACCGTTCCCGCTCTTGTGGCGACACCAGAACTGTTGACGGGGCAAAGAAGGAAAGTTATTCTTTTACCGGCAACGCCGAGGTCCTTCCTGAGAAGGCTAATTTGGCTATTGGTATATCGCAGCAACATTCCAGGCCTCATAGTACCGGTTCAGCCGAGGTTCCTTATGTTAAGGCTAAAGTTAAGACCCCTGATCCATCGACGGGGACTCCTGCCTCATTTCCTCACAAGCCGTAGTTCCCCTCAGGTGATGACAAAATGGCGGCTTTTCCAGCCACGACCACGGTGGCCATTTTGGGTGTTACCCCTACAACTACACCATCGGCCTCAGGTGTAGGGCTTGGTTCTGTGGGTGAACATAGAATTCCTTGTGCGCATCCTTTTCGCCCAGTTTACGACTGGAACGCTTGGATACCCCTTCCGCACAATGTTTCCTTGACTGTAGGGTCGGCACCTTAATTTTTGTTTCATCGGGATATGGGCCTGTGTGGCAACCCTCCCTGTTGCATCCCTGGAATGAACCTCCTCATGAGAGGCCTTCTACGGTACCAAAACAGTCCCAGGAGGACGCCTTTTTCGGCAAGTTTTCAGACGCTCATGCATACCGATCCCATGAGGAAATATTTCAAAGGGCTTTGAAGGGAGATATGTCCACCCGCGCCTCCGGCTACACCCGCTCCTCCGGTGGGTCCGCCGGTGCCACCCTTGCCTATGGTGCCTTCCCCGACCCTTCCGCCATTGCCCCATTTGTCCCCTGTAGACAAGGCAGTGCCCAACACGGTTCAGCAGGATCCTGACCTGTCGGATGAGGCGCAGGGCGATCGGGACAACAAGGACCTGCCCCACTCTCAGAGCTTTCCATGACCGGGTACTGGACAGGATGTGCTTTTTGGATGTTCCGGTGCCCGAGACTCCTTTTGGAACATACCGGCCTGTTCTTGCAGAATGACCTTCTGGCCGAGGTCCGTAGGGTCTGGGAAAAGCCACACTCTGGACTTTTTGTCAATAAGAAAATTGGCACGCGATACAGGCTGCATTCTTCGGAAGAGGTGGCCTTGTCTTGTCCGCCCCCCACCTCCACAGTGGTAGCTGCGGCTCCTTTAGAGTCCAGGCCTGCAGCATCCTCTTCCACGACGGCTACTCAGGTTCTGGGGAAGGAGGACAAGCTCCTCGACTCCCTTGGGAGGAAGATTTTCGCTAACTTGGCTTTGCAGCTCTGGCAGGCCAATGCAGAGCTAGTGTTAGCTGGGGCGAATATGAGGGATGTGGAAAGGTCTGTCTGAGTTCGAGGAGTTCATTCCGGTCGAGAAGCTGAAGGACTTTAAAGCTGGATTGTCCAATGCCAGGGTCTTGGCCCAGGATCTGCTGGAGGCTGCGGCTCACCACGTAGGCAGTTCGGCTCGGGGCCTTATGCTGGGAGTTGATACCTCCCGGCAGGCGTGGTTGCATGCCGCCAAATTTTCAAAGGAGGTGCAGGACAAGGTGTTGGACCTTCCTTTTGATGGTAAGGAGCTGTTCATTCTACAACGGATGTGGAGCTGACCAAGACAAAGGACCGCACCCAGACAGCTAAGTCCTTGTCAGTCCTAGTTAAAACTCCTTTTAAGACTCGGAGACTGTTATCACAAAGCCAGCCCTCTTCTGGGTTTAGAGGTTTTCTAGACCGAAAATCTCGTAGAGTGGATTCTCCTTCGGGTAATAACTGCCAGAGGCAGCAACAGACTCGGTTTTTCTCCCGCTCCTCAGCCTCCTCCACAGGTTCAGGTGGTAACACTGAAAAGCCTGCAAAATGAGGATTCTCTGCGCTCGCACGAGACCCCGGTGTGAGAACGCATTGCATCTCATTGGGAGGCATGGCAGACCATCACCGAAGACAGGTGGGTCTTGTCAGTCGCTCAGGCGGGCTTCCGCTTACCCTTACTCCCTACCCCACCCTTCAACCCTCCTTTCCAGCAGTTGGGTTCGTCCTCCCTAAAAGCCGAGATTCAGAAACTTCTGGATCTCGGAGCTGTGGAACCCGTTCCCCCTGAGGGAACAAGGGGAGGGCTTCTAGTCCCGGCTGTTTACAGTCCCCAAACCCAACCAGGCTGGCCTGCGCACCATCCTAGACCTTTCCCAGTTCAATCTTTTCCTACCCCAAGAGAAGTTCAAGATGATCACGCCTGGCCAAATATGGTCCTCCTTGCCGATGGGCGATTGGCTCAGCGTGGTGGACCTCCAGGATGCGTACATGCATATTCTGATTTGGAATCCACACAGGAGATATCTCTGCTTCTATGTGGGAGAGGAGCACTTCCAATTTCGAGTGCTTCCTTTTGGCCTCAGCTCGGCGCCGCGTGTCTTCACGAAGATAGATGTTGGTGATTGCGGCCTATCTTCGTCTGCAGGGTATCCATGTGTATCTGTATTTGGACGACTGCCTCTTGCGCAGCCCGTGCCCTTTGAAAGCCGCCTGCAATCTTCAGTCTCTCCTCCAGCTCCTGTTCCACCTTGGGCTGTCGGTGAACTGGCGGAAATCCTCCATGACGGTCTCGCAGGACTTGATTTTTCCTGGGTTTTCGCTGGAACACGATCGACTGCAGAGTGTACCTGACTGGGGACAGAATGGCGGACCTGTTGGCCACGTGTCAGATGTTTGCACATTCGGAGAGCATGTCGACCTGGTGGTTCCAGAGACTTCTGGGCCTCATGGCCTCGGGCGTGTTGGCTCTTCCTCTTGCTCATCTCAATATGAGGCAGACTCAGATGGCTCTTCGGAGTTCTTGAGAGTGGACCTGGAGTGGTGGTCTTCTCTCAGCAACCTGTCAGTGGGTGCAGTGTTTCAGTACCCAGTCCCTATGGTGACGGTCACGACAGACTCCTCCCTTCTAGGGTGGGGTGCGACGTTGGATCTTCAGGTCTCAGATCTTTGGTCGCATCAGGACAAGCTCCTCCACATAAATCATCTGGAGCTTTTGCCGATCTTCCTTGCGCTCAAGTCGTTCAGACCGATCATTGCCAACAAAGTGGTCCTTATCCGCACGGACAATGTGGTGTCGATGTACCCCCCCAATCCTCCTTTGTGGTCCTGTCCATCCAGATTTGGGAGTGGGCTGTTCTTCATGGTGTCTGGCTTCTGGCAGTACACATCCCGGGTCGGCTGAATGCCACGGCAGATGCCCTCAGCCGGCGGACAATGGTCAGCTACGAGTGGGAGTTGAAGGCGGAGGTCCTCTCATGGATTTTCCTGCGCTGGGGCACACCGGAAGTGGACCTCTTCACTGCGATGGCAAACAAGAAACTTCCTCTGTATGCCCACAGAAGCGGACGGAGTTCCCTCTCTGGCTCATTCTCTCGAGATTCCATGGCACAACATGAGGGCTTATGCTTTCCCGCCTCTCCCTCTGGTTCACCGGACGATTTGCAAATTGAAGAGCTCGATGAACTGTTCTCTTCTACTCATAGCCCCGTGGTGGCCAGCCAGATTTTGGTTCTCAGAACTTCAACACCTGGCGGTGTATCCGCTGATCAGGTTACCGGTGAGCCCCGATCTTCTTCACCAGGGGGAACAGCAGCTGTGGCACCCTTCCCCACAATCGCGCAGCTTGGCGGCATGGTGCCTGAGTTCAAGTCTTTAGAACATCTTAACTTGTCTGCGGATAACATGCGTATTATCCAGGCAGCCAGGAAACCCTCGACTAGATCCCAGTACAGAAGCAAATGGCTCAGGTTCTGTCATTGGTGTTTAAGCAAGCAGTTGGACCCAAGGGGGGGCTACAATTGACACGGTACTGCCCTTTGTATCCGTCATAGCAGAATCCGGTGTCAACGTTCTGTCATGCAGAATTAATCTTTCAGCGGTTTTCGCTTACCTTTCTACAGACAATGCTCTTACGATCTGTGTAACCCAGTGGTTAAGAGGCATTTTGCAGGCTTGACGCGCCTTTATTCTCCGACTCGTAGTCTGCACCAGACGTGGGATCTAAATGTGGTCCTAACGGCGTTGTGCCATAAACCTTTCGAACCAATTGCCACGGTGGACCTCAAGCACCTGTCATGGAAGGTGTCCTTTTGAGTGAGCTCCAGGCTTTATCGGTGGAGCATCCTTTCTTGGTATTTCACAAGGATAAGGTGGTCCTGCTTTCCTGCCGAAGGTGCTATCTGAGTTCCATCTGAACCAGTTTATCTCCCTGCCGGTCTTTTTTCCGAACCCTGCTTCAGAGGCAGAAAGGGTTCTGCATTGTCTCAATGTCAGAAGGGCTCTTAAGTTCTATCTGGACAGAACATCCGAGTTTAGGAGTTCTCAACTGTTTGTGACCTTTGGTAACCCACAGGGTAAGCAGGCCTCTAAGGCGACTTTTTCCTCGGTGGATCGCCACCTGCATTACGGAGTCTTGCACTGTCCAAGTGCTGAAGCCTCCTAAAGGTATTCATGCACACCTGGTGCGGGGCAAGGCAGCCGCGGTTGCCTTTCCGAAATATGTCCCCTAGGAGATCATCGCGAAGGCGGCTACTTGGGCCTCCCCATCTGCTTTTTGTAAGCATTGTCTTGACATCAGCTCAAGATCTGATGCTCAGTTTGGTCAAGCTGTGCTGACTGAAGAACCTTTTTCAGTAAGGGTTTTTTTCCATCCACCCGTAGTTCCTGTAAGGAGTGCTTGGGAATCTCCCATAAGTATGGAGGAAAGGGGACGGGACGTAGGAGTATAACCAGGTTACTCACCGTAGTGACCATCTTACTCCTAGTCCATAGTCCCCTTTCCTCCATACGCCTGCCCGCTGTCCCCTCTAATAAGGTTCCTCTGTTATTGTTAAGAGGTCTTGGACCTGGCGATAGAAAAGGACTGATGGGCGATGCGCGGGCCGGAGCCAAGGTGGGCGGGGTTACGGCCACATGCCAGGCCCTGCGCACGAAAGAGAGGAAGGACAACATGTTTGCAAAATTTTTGGATGCTTTTTACAAAGTGCTCCGGTCCTGTCCTACAGGACGGAGAGATGTCCCATAAGTATGGAGGAAAGGGGACTATGGACTAGGAGTAAGGTGGTCACTAGGGTGAGTAACCTGGTTATTTGCATATGTGCAAAATGCAGAATTGCACTGGCGTGGACATCACCTGAGGGCCCGAGGATAAAGGCCTGGCGGGCAGACTTGAAGCGCTGGTCATTAGGCGAGACCGCAGTGTGACACGGCATTGCAGAGAGGGATGCATGAAAATTGAAACTTGGAATGCACTAGCTCACGTTAGATGGTGATGGGGCCCAATCAAATGTAAATTAGAGGAAGTGATCTGAAGTGAAGTTCCTATAGGCAAAGGTGAATTGCACCCTCCTTGTCCAGGGAGGGGAAGGAACTGCTCGGGATAAGCAACCTATGGAGGAATGGGACTGGAGAAAGGGCATGGAGTAAGGCTGGCCTGTGGATTGTATTGGCTTGTATTGGCACAATGTACACTCATGATTGTATTGCAATAATGCACACATGTCCATTTTATGAGTTTATTTGGTTGCAAATAAAAAGTAAAAAAAAATAACCAGCTACGAGACCATTTTTAGGAGGGCATGTACTGCTTAATACCTATAATTTCTTTTAAAAAAGTGGAGACTATTGTATAGTCCCGGCATCAGTTTAAGTCATGTCCATGCAAAGAGGACATGGAGATTTATGTAAATATGCTAGACATCACTAATATGGGGGGGAAGATGTGAAGGCCATTTGCTAATTTATGGCTGAGAAACATTTAAACGGCATCCATACCTTCCCATTTATGTCCAGGACAACATAAGCAACCGCTCTACTTGGTCCTTGCCTGCAAGTTTTATGCTTGATCCCAGAGAACAAATTATGCCCTACCACAAACCCTCCAAGCAAGGTACTAATTTGTGTGAATTCTAAAATGACCATACACAGATAATTCGGACTTGGCGGGTGCTTTCAGCATTAAAAGAACAACATTCTTGTCTATTTACTTCACATATTATTTGTATTTTCCCAGTGTTAAGCCACCTTACAAGCCCTTCATGCTATCTCTTTCATTGTTTCTTCATCTTTTCTTGCATTTTTTTTCCTCCTCGCTCCGCACTCTCCTTTTCTTCCCCCTTCCATGCACTTTTCCCCCTCCCCCATCTACCCTGCACTTACGCGTTCTCAATGCCACTGGGCCTATCCCCTTCCTTTGTCGCGCTCTGAAACACTTGTGAATGAGCGCAATAGAAATAAAATATCAATATCGTTCCTACCCAGAGGGCCACCCTAGTTGGAGAAAGGTGAAGTAGCAAGCGGAGTATTATTTACATAAATGTTAGTAAATACTTGTGTATGTTGCAGGACACCCACCTTTTTGTTTCAATGCTCAATACAGATGGCCCTCCACACTGTAGGGGTGGGGGGGGGGATTAATGTAGTGATACAGATTGCGGTCGGTCGGGCGAGACTGTGCCTGAGAGTCTGACTAGGACAAAGGAGGCAGACTAGGAAGTAGGAATACTCTGATAAAGGACTAGCGGCTATAGATGAGTGCTACGGATGGACGTAGGGGGCCTACAGATGGAGGAGGGGGGGGGGGCTATCGGCGGGCTACAGACGGAGGTCTAAGGGCGGAGCAGTGGGGGAGTGCTACAGAGGGCGACTATGTGCATCACAGGTCTATAGACGGAGGAGGGCTAAGCGAGGAGGAAAAGTTCTACAGACTGAGAAGGGTGGTTGTGGGGTGGGGGCGGGGCTCTGAATGAAGATGACCACTAGCACAAGGAAAGACCATAACCACTACGAACAATGGAGGTGGTGCACTGGGATGAAGGCAATGAGTTGTAACCTCCTCTTCCAAACCAAGACGCCTACTTGCCCTAATTCCTGGGCATGTTATTTTCTGGTTGCAGCTGTACTGCATGAGGAAGAGTGCTCTTAACGAAATGTAGGCACTTCCATATGGAGAAATGTACATTCCTTGATATGTAATCTGGTTTGCAGGCGGCATCATAATTTTGTACGTATGCTTCTGACGAGCCATCTGTATTGAGCATTGAAACACAAAGGTGGGCGTCCTGCAACATACAATCAAGTATTTACTAACATTTATGTAAATAATACTTATTTTGTCATGTTTTTAACTTAACAGGGATAGTTCTGTCTACTATTATCATCGTGAATAGAGGAGCACAATACTGAATTGAGATCACACATCTTTTATTATTTAGCTAGTGAATGTTTTTTCTTTTTCTAAACATTTTATTATTTTCTGTTTAATTATTCAATCTTCGACAGTGCATATAGTAGTGCATCAACATAAATATACAGAGAGCAACATGATATAACAAATCTCAAACAGCTATGTGCTTAACAAAAACATACAAATCATTACATACAGAGCATAGAAAATCGTGGCTTTATCTGTATTGAGGCAGGCTGGAGAATTTGTGTGGTTTTTGGAGAAATCCAAGTGAGCTTTGGTGCATTCTCGGATTAGTACCCTGCTGTGATTGTCTACACTTTTTAAGCGGCAGAGTACATTTTGGGACATGTAGTTCGGGGGTGACTGCTGTACTGAGGCGTTGTCTCTTTTGGGTGCATGGTCCTGTTTTTTTTTTTTTTTTTTTTTTTTTTTTTAAAAGTTTTTTTATTTTATTCTCTATTGGCTGACTGAAAACCAGTCCGGGCATCATAAACCACAAAATAAAGTGGAGGGTACACTCATTAAGTGACCAAAAGGGGGCTTTCTTACAGGCATATGCTTTCTTGGATTTGTTTCCTGTGGTGGGACATGTATAGTTTGCGGGAAATGTTCCAAGGCAGCGGGCAAACATGCAAGATACAATCTACTAGCCAGCCAGAAAAGTCATAGCCCTGACTTCCCGAGCTCTGCCCTGCGCATCACACTTCAGTCCTTTCTCCACGTGGCCGGGGTCAGACGCACTTGCATCGTAGGGAATTTTTTTCTGTTTGTTCCTTTGTCCTTCATCTTCCTGCACTGGTTCCACGGTCTTCATGAGGGCGTAGCCCATTCTCTGTCTGAAGTGCTCGTTCAGGTTGGAGGAGGTGTTTCAATGGATTCCTCCTCCACATATACAGCAGTTGATCAACTAAAAAAGGAAGCATCCGGTAAGTTTCTTCCTTTTTAGGGTACCCCTGGCAGGGGACTCCTTCCAAAGGTCGTCTGGTTCTAGGAGGGGCCCAAGTGGCTCTGGTACCAGGGTTCTCCCTGAGGTGTCCTGAAAGGTATCTAACCTGTATTCTGGAGTTCACGCTGAGGCCCCCTGTCAAGACCGGATATTCATCTGAAGTGCTCCATCTGGGGGCTATGGTTAAGCCCAACATTTCTGGGGCTGTTTTGACCGGCGTTATTCTTGAGATTTCCAAGTCTGAACTAAACGTACCGAGCCTAGTCTCGAGGTTTCCTGTACAATAACTAAGGGCACTCTGGTTATCCCTGAGGGACCCAACTAGGGGCTATAATTAAAACCCGCAAGATTGAGGGGTCTCCTTCTAGGGGTCTGGCTACGGGGGTGACTAAGTCTTCCCACAAACACTGATCCTGCTGAGGGGACAAAGGAGGTCAAAGGGCCAAAAAAAGTACCGGCCCTGCCGAGGTTCCCTCACTGAGGGCTAATTCTTCTGCAGAATCCAAAGGAGCTCCATTCGCTCTAGATCTGCTAGTACCGGCTCTGCCAAGGTTCCCTGTCGCAAGGCTAAAATGGATAAAAAAGCCTGTTAAACCCCTGTGCTGGCAATGGCCTCACTGATACCTGTGACGCAGTTCACTTCGGGCAGTGACAAAATGGCGGTTCATCCCACGCGGTCTGAGGCAGCCATTTTGATGAACTCTTTCGCACCAACGTTCTCAACAGCTGGTGCAGAGGGGCCTATATTTGGGGCCGAGCAGCATTTTCCACAGAATGTGAACAATGGGAATTCTTGCTGCCCTCCAATGGATTGGCGTGCTTGGTTTCCACTGCCACAGTCTCATTACCACCTTCGTCTGCTCCTTTATTCTATATGGATCCAATTCTGGTCCTCCTGCGCCAGGCGAATACCGAAGTCATTCTTGCAGCGGCACATCTCAAGCTGTGGAAGGAGCTTCCTGAATTTCAGGAATGTATCCCTCCGGACCAGCTGTAAGATTTTAAAGAGTGCGTATCCGATGCCAGAGTTCTGGCTTGGGAGCTGCTGGAGGCTGTGGCTCATCATGTAGACACTTCTGCTCGGGCCCTTCTGGTTAGAGTAGACCTCTCCCGCTAGCTGTGGTTGCATGCTATTAAGTTCTCGGAGGGGGTTCAGGATAAAGTACTCTACCTTCCCTTTGAAGGTAAAGAGCTGTTGCACTCCTCCACTGATGAGGTACTCAATAAAACAAGGGCAAGCATGCAAACTGTTACATTTCTGTCGGTCCTTGCCAAACCCTCAGCTAAAGCGGCCTATACACAGAGGTCAGGGAACCAGACCAAGTCCTTCTCAGGTTTCAGAGGTTATCTGCAGCGTCATGCACCTCGACGCAAGCTGCAAAAGCAAAGTGGCCGGTGTTTCTCTCGGTCATCTGCCTCCTCTTTGGCAACAAGTGGTCCCCCAACCCCCAATAATTCATCAAAATAATCCATCGGTCACGCAGTACTCTGGTACGAGGACGTATATTGTCTCATCTGGAGGAGTGGCAGAACATCACAGAAGATCAAATGGGACCACAAACGCCAGATTTTGCTCTGAGGTTCCCCATCTGGGGGCTAAGACTAAGCCCAACGCTTCTGGGGCTGCTTCAACCGGGCTGATTCCCGAGGTTTCTCGGTCTGGCACTAAATGTACTGAGCCTAGTCTTGAGGTTTCCTGTCAAGTGTCTAAAGGTACTGGGGTAAAATCCCCAAGGATCCCCAATCGGGGGCACTTTCAAAGACCAGCGGGATCAAGGAGCTCCATTTAGGAGCTCTGGCTACCAGGGGTGCCGCTAAGCTTTACCACAAACAATCTTGTGTTCGTACCAGTCCTACTGAGTGGGCAAAGGCCCCAGTCTTCAAACACTGGCCCTGCTGAGGTTCCCTCACTGAGGGCTAATTCTTCTGTATAAACTAAAAGGGTTGAAAGGTGCTTCAGATCTGCTAGTACCGACTCTGCCAGGTTCCCTGTCAAAGGGCTAAAACAGCTCCAAAAGCCCTGAACATCCCTTTAGAGACAATGGCCTCAAACATGTGATGCAGATCACTTCAGGCGGTGACGAAATGGCATTTCATCCTATGCAGTCTGAAGCAGACATTTTGATGAGCTCTTCTACACCAACGGCTGGTACAGAGTGGCCTACCTTTGGGTTAATGCTAGAGTTTTTCCTAGCGGAGGACATAATTGCAGATTTATCAATCACATGCTTTCTTTTCTTGAGCTCCTCCCTCAGGTCAGCATGGTTGCTCCAGAGACTCATGGGCCTAATGGCTTCATGTGTCCTAGCCTTACCCCTTACAGGACTGAAGATGAGGCACACATAGCTAGTGCTGTAGAACTGCTGGTCCCAAGCTTTGGACCCAGATCCCAAAAGGATTCTGGTACCATCCTTCATAAGGGCGGATCTTCAATGGTGGTCAGCCTCCAACAACCTTTCAGTGGTTACCTCCTTTCAGGAGCCCTTCCCACAGATTACGGTCCTCCCAGGTTGAGGAGCAGCATTGGATCACCTTGTGGTGTACGATCTGTGGACCCCCCCAGGAGAGAATGTCTCCTATCACCTACCTAGAACTCCTGGCAGGTTATCTGGCATTGAAAGCTTTCCAGCCTTCTATCATTAACAGAGTGGTGTGAATTCGCACAAACCATTCTGTAGCTTTATTCTACATCAACAAACGGGGCACCAGGGCGCCTCACCTGGATCTAGCTATCCAGATTAGGAATTGGAGTCCAACACAATGTCTAGGGATGCTTCAACTGGATTATTCCTGAGGTTTCCCAGCCTGGGTCTAAATGTGCTGAGCCTAGTCTTTCACCTTTCCTGTAAAGTGACTGAAGCTACCTGGCTAATCTAGAGGATCCCCAAACGGGGGCTATAATCAAAACCAAGATCGTAATGTGACCATGAACTTTCCCACAGACAATTTTGTGGTTGTTCTGGGTCCCTGCTGAGGGGGCAAAGAAAAAGGGCAAGGTCCCCAAGTCTTCAAACAATGTCCCTGCCAAGCGTCCCTCACTTAGGGCTCTTTCTTCTGCAGAAACGAAAGGGGCTGTAAACGCACCAGGTCTGCTAGTACCGGCTCTGCTGAGGTTCCCTGTCAAGTCTAAAATTGATTATAAAGCCCCTACAATCCCTCTGCTGACAATGGCCTCACTGAAACCTGTGATGCCGATCACTTCAGGCAGTGACAAAATGGCGGTTCAACCTAAACGGTCATACTGCAGGAGGCACGTAAGCCTTCTACATGAGCGCAGTACAAAAGGAAATGGCTTTCTGTTGACTGTCTTGGCTTTTTAGATCTGACCTTGCAGCATCAGCATCCACGTCTTATCGTGTAAAACATATGTCGCCATTGCAGCTCATCTTTCTACAGATAATTTTGTCTCCGACGGATCCAGTAATCAAGAGGCATTTCACTGGTTTTCTGACTGTCAGGCCTCCTCACCCAAAATGGATGGAAACTTGATCCTTGCTGCTTTGTGTCACAAGCTGTTTGAACCAATGGCCACTACGAAGCTCAATTTTCTCTCCTGGAAAGTGGCCGCCTTGATTGCAGTAACATCTGTGAGAAGAATAAACAAGTTTCAAGCTGTCTCGAACACCCGTTTTGACCTTTCACATGGATAAGGTGGTGCTTCGCACTCATGCTTCCTTACAAATATGGTCTGAGTTCCACATCTGTTCATATCCCTACTAGTTTTCTTTCCGAACCCGGTTTAGGATGCGGAAAGTGTTCTACATAACCTGGATGGCAGAAGAGCTGTAAAGTTTTCCTTAATGGAACAAGCGAACTTGGAAGTTCTTCACAACTCTTACTTTCGGGGACTCGTAGTGGAAACCAGCTTCAAAAGATTCTCTCGTTCTCTCTCTCGTTCTCTCTCTCGTTCTCTCTCTCGTTCTCTCTCTCGTTCTCTCTCTCGTTCTCTCTCTCGTTCTCTCTCTCGTTCTCTCTCTCGTTCTCTCTCTCGTTCTCTCTCTCGTTCTCTCTCTCGTTCTCTCTCTCGTTCTCTCTCTCGTTCTCTCTCTCGTTCTCTCTCTCGTTCTCTCTCTCGTTCTCTCTCTCTTTCTCTCTCTCTTTCTCTCTCTCTTTCTCTCTCTCTCTCTCTCTTTCTCTCACTCTTTCTCTCACTCTTTCTCTCTCTTTCTCTCTCTTTCTCTCTCTTTCTCTCTCTCTTTCTCTCTCTCTTTCTCTCTCTCTTTCTCTCTCTCTTTCTCTCTCTTTCTCTCTCTTTCTCTCTCTTTCTCTCTTTCTTTCTCTTTCTCTCTCTTTTCAAGGCCTTCAGCCCCAAGAGGCATTCATGCACATTTGGTCAGTTGCAAAGCAGCTGCTGTTGCCTTCTAGAAATATGTTGCTTGAGAGTCCATAGCCAGGGCTGCTATGTGAGCTTCTCCCTCGGCTTTCTGCAGACACTGTCTTGACCTGAGCTCCCGGCTGTTGACCAGTTCAGCCAGGCAGTTCTTAAGAACCTGTTCCAGTAAGGGAAATTTCCATCCTCCTGTTTCTTTGGTTAGTGCTTGGGAATCTCCCAAAAGTATGGAGGAAAGGGGACAGGACATCAGAGTATAACAGTTACTCACTGTAGTGACTACCTTACTCCTAGTCCATAGTCCCCTTTCTTCCATACACCCGCTCGCCGTCCCCTCTAAAAAGTATCCTCTATTTTGCTAATGGTCGTTCGACTTTGGCGATAAAGGACTGAAGGGTGATGCGCGGGGCGGAGCTCAAGAAGGCGAGGCTACGGTGGCGTGCAGTGGCCCAGCGTAGAAATAAAAGGACACATTTGTTGTTTTTGATGATTCAAAAGTGGCTGGGATGTCCCAAAAGTATGGAGGAAATGGGACTAGGAGTAAGGTAGTCACTACGGTGAGTAACTTTGTTACTCGCCCCCTTAATTCTATACGTACATACAGACGGCACCCCATTTCTTACTCGCAAGGAGTCGAATGGCACGAGCCAATGGCTAGTGCTAAGTGCAAATTTTGGACTTTGTTCTAAGGGATGTCAATGACTGTGTAGGAACATTTACTTAGTAATATCAGTACATGTGTTCACTCTGGCCTACTAACCATAGGGGCATACTGGGGAATGTAATACTTTAGAGTAGGGTTTGTAATTGAGGGGCACTTGCACCAATTTTGCTTCTGCTTGCGTCCTAGAGTCTGATTTAGCTTGCCACCAACATCTACCTTTGGCTCCCCAGGCCAACTGATGCTGAACAAGCACAACTATGTGAATTTTATTCTGCATATGGGCCAATCTATAAATAAACATTAGAATACATCGTAAGATATTTTAAAGCATAAGGGGTCATAAATGATTGACAAAATGATACTTTTGCATTTCATTTGGAAGTTGGATTTGCAGAACACTATGCATTCACTCGTTTCCCAGTGGGGTCTCCCGTCACTGATTAATGCTGGGTACTGTAAGGGTTCATAAGCAGGACACTGACACAGTGGTGACATGTTGGTTTATAAGGACTTTATTATAAAGAAAATCAAGGAAAAACCATATTCCTCCCAAACTAAGAGTGGGTTTCCCTGCCTCAAATCAAATGCTAAGGACTGTCAGAATGTCCGTCGAAATTGTCCACTGTCCTCTGTCCGCCCATATTCAACCCTCACACTTGTAACTAACAATAACAGGATAAATGTTTGCAGGATTCACAAGGCTAAGACGATTGCCCCACCTTGGCCTTCTCCAGTCTTTCAGACCAACAACAGGGCGAGTGACACCCGTCCCCCTGGTCACAATTCCGTGCCAAGAGGACACCTCTCCTTTCTTGGATGCTCAGGGATCTCAAAAAATGGCACTAGGCGGAATGACTCCCTTCCCCTGGTTGCATCTCTTGTAGGTCCTAGACCTCTGCTTCTCTCTTTGTGCTTGGGCCAACTAAGTTCACTTCCCTGCCAAGTATGGTCCTTCGTAAAAGTCTGTGTGGTGTCCCTTCTTCTCATGGGGGTGGGCTCACAGACCCCTCTTTATGTTCTGGTGCTTGGATCCCTCTTCTCCCAAGTACCACCCTAGGGAAGATGACTCATGTTGCTTTTGTGTGGTGGGCTCCAGACTTTTCAGTGTCTCTTGTTGCTGGACAGACCTGGTTCACTTGCCTGCCAAGTACTGTGACTATGAAGATAGTTGCCTGCCCCTTCTTAGTTTCCCACCAGCCAGCCCAAGTGCTCCCGCTCTTGCCTTGCAGTGGGCTCTGGTCCACCCAGGAACACTGCAGTCCCAATCTTCCTCTGGACAACATGATCTTCCCTTCACATGCTTATCCGGCTTCAGGAACACCATGAGCATCCCTGCCAGCTCGTCTTGTAGTCCTTCCACTCTGGACTGACCCTGGTCATTCAGCTTCCCACTTGCCGCCCTGGTCTGATCATGTCACCTTCCTGCACTGTGCTGGCTCCTTGAGGAAGGACTAGATAACTGCTTCCTGGGTCGCTTCCTTTTCTACTCTCCATTGACCAACTGGCAACGACTAGAGTGTTCATTATGGTTCTTGGAAGTACTCTTCGTGGCCATGCACCACCTCCTCGTCTCACTACTTTTAATCTGCATGTTTTCCTCAGAGTCAATATAGTTCTTTGTCTCAGTACTTCAGTACCTTGATCTCACTTCGGCTTGTTGTACTCGTCATAGTCCAAGTACTGTTGGGTGTGAGACATGTACATGGGGAGATGGCGGTAACGGAGGGCTGGGTGAAGGGAAACGGGTGTTATACCACATTCTCCTTTTGACAGTCGTCCCTCGTCCTGTGGGGGAGTAGGGGAGGGAAATCCCAACCAATGTGATCCTCCCGCTGTGTACCACCCCCAGGTCGACTATAGGGCAGCAACCTCACCTCCCTGGCCACATGGGAAGGGGCTCCCCTAGGGGAAAAGGGACGACACCTGAAGATTCATCACAATACCAAAGAACCAAGAGCTGTTTTTGGCTCCTGATTACACAATCTTAGTTTCAATCCCTGCTTTTAAGGATGTCTGCAGCAGTTTAGTCAGAGTGCAATATGGTAGGTTTATTCTGGGAAATGTAGTCCTGTGGTACCTGTGTACCAAGTATGCTGGTAAGCATAAAGGCCTGTTTTTAGCATATGAGCTGCATCTGGGTACACAATGGCTATACTTGGCACACAAGTCCTGGCCTGTGCAAAGACGGATGCTGTTGTGTGTTTGCAGATGGGCAATTGAGACTGCACTAGTTATGTAACCGTACCTCACCACGTTAGGCTGGTACAATCCTAATACTGTTTAATGATATGTGCTTTTGATGTGAGCTCCTTGAACTGAACCTCTCACGTTTCTTCCTTCTAGTTACAAAGGGCCCTTGCTGGAAGATGGAGCCCTCGAACAAGCCTCCTCTGGTGGAGCAGCTTCTCCAGAATACACCAAAGTGTGTGCCTGGCTGGTGTCCGAGCTCAAGCTGTATTGCAAAATAGAGGAAAGTGTTCAAGCAACCAACAGTAAGTAATTGCTCTGGCCAATTGAATAATGTAAAGGCGGAAAGGTACTGCTAACTAAGGATATCGAAGTGCTTAGCTAGCTAAGTCTTGAAAGAGAAGAAAGGTTAGTAAGAGGGCACTAATAAATGGAGCATATTGGAACAAAACATTTAGCATTTTTCCTGAAGGCAAGTAAACCAGAATGACATTGCAGTGTTTGGCGCAGTGACCACTCTTGATCTACCAAAAACTCTAGACCATCTATAATGATTGGTAAACCGGGTGGCAGATCTTTGCAGTCGAGAAAAGAGGTGCTTAAAGTGATGCTCAATGGAAAAAGGAGCTTACCCAAATAGGGCTTTCTAGGTTTATGTAAGCAGCTTCAACATGAACCTACTCTTCATTGGCAACCTGTGCAATTTTCTGAGTACGGGAGAGAGATTGGCATGTCTCTGGGAGTTTGTAACAATCCAGCTGCAATGTTCTGTAGAAAATGAAGCGGTTGGATAATAGATTCATGCACACTGGCATAGAGCAAGTTGGAGACGTCTTGATTTTTGATCCAATAATGTCTGTTTTTAAAAAAGTAGTGGCCTATTTGGTATTTTATGGAAGCTATGTTCAAGCGGGTGCGGGATCATAAATAGTACCTAACATTTTACTGTAGTTCGAACTTTTATAGCATGCCCTGTAGTCAAGGTAGCTGTTCAGGGCTCTTAAGTGCAGGGAGGCCACAAGCAAAATCTCAGGTTTGCTTTTCCGATAATTCTCCAGACATTTTTCTACCATCCATTGGTCTAAGCGGCTGAAAATAGATTGAATACGATTAATGTTGGCCTGATGGTCGTGATCACAACTAAATATAATTTGAGTATCATTCAGGTAGTTTTGAAACACTGCTCCCAGATCCACTAAATGTTAATTTAACAGCTTCATATACATATTCAAGAGAATGGGGGAAATACAGGAGCCTTGTAGTACCTTGAAGACCACAGAGCCTGCTCCTTAATTTAACTTGAAATGTTAAATGAGCGGGATTCTCTTAGATACTAGAGGCGTGGTCGGTGGCATCGAAAGCAGCCAAGATTTCAAGTAGCATCAAGAACCTATGTGACCATGATTTAAGACCTCTAGAGGGAATGCTTTGTGTAGTAGTACCTCTACCAGTGCGAAAGTCAGATTGACGATCCCCAAAAGGTGGTGCAATTCAAGGTAAGCCTGCAATTGAGTGATGGCTACATGGTCCAGAATCTTCAGAAAAGGGGGTTTGTGACCGAGTCATAACTAGCAGAATCTTCTGGGTCAATAGATTTATTTCTTCTTTTCAATAGAGGCGTAACCCAGGCTTGTTCAAGCGCATATGGGCTCAGACAATCTCTAAAGAAGGCTCTAATGACTCCAGGAAGGGGCACACAAATCTGCACAATAATGGTGTTAGTGGGACCTGGGTTGTACCTGGAATGCTTAGGTTTTGCAAGATCAGCTTTACAGAAATGGGATGCAAATAGAAAAACTCTGCCTTTTTTGCACACATCTCTCACTTGCATCACATTGATTTCTTTTGGGTTATCACTTTTTTAATAACATTTTTACAAAACATGTTCCTTCTAATTTTGTCTGGCATACTGGTGTAACAGGGACCCGTCAGCGCCAGCAGTGCGTGGGGCCCCATGCTGCCCAGCGGGGGGGCCCAGTGGCGATGGGGGACCCTCAACAGGCCTTGCAGGGGCCCCCCACATTTTGTGTTACAGGCCTCTCTCCCACTATACAAGTCTCTCAAATCTTGTAAGATTCTATCTGCAAACTGCATTGAATGATACTCGGGTTATATTGATCGGCCTGTCTTTCAAATCTACATGGGCTTCTGTGTCCAGATTACATCAAGGGAGTAAGTCCTAGCTGTGCCCCTCAAAGTCACTCCTCAACCGGTGCATGTCCTTCCTATACCCACATGGCTAACACACCGCAGTAAGTAAACCACGTTCGGAGACTAAAGAGAGCCACAGTTAACACCCAACTATATAACCCTTAACCAACTCCCTACCCCTACCAAGACAGCGACTGAATGAATAGGCAATTTCAGCCGGAAATACCACAGACAGACAAAGCCTAAAACCAGTAGCAGACAGCATCCACACCAAATACCACACCACAAGACAACCAGACCAAAACCGAACCCACTGAACATCAGCAAACAAACAATAACTAAACAACTTGGAATCTCATAATGCAGCGCAAACGACCCATCCCGCAGGAAAGAAGACGAGAAAAAAGAACAAACACTCGAACTGCAACCAAGAACCGCAACAACAGAACACATCCCCACAGACAGGACCAAGAATAGAACCAACATTGAGAGAAGAGACAAATCCCTCAACCTAACTGCATACCTCGCTGAGAACTGCTCCCCAGACCGAACCAACGCAATGCTAGAAGCGGCAACATTAAACAACCTAACAAAATCATGAAGAAAGATGAACACCACAAGAAACAACAAACACACGACCGAAGCGATGACATCTTACATCACCAAAGCTAGAAGAACTTCCAATCGACAACCACAACTCATGGAAGACGAACCCGACGAAAACAAAACCAAGACAAAACCTAGAAGAACTATTCGAGGACGCCGACCACACGAAACCTACACCTCAACAAAATCAAAAGACGACCCTAACAAGAAAAGCCAAACTAAACTACACCTCCAAACTCCACTGCAATCTAATAAACGCAAGATCCATGTCAAAACACTCTACAGAGATCTTTGACCTACTTGATGACAATGGCATTGATATCCTATTCATCGCAGAAACCTGGCTGGACGACCACTACAAAATCACACTCCAAAGCTGCCTCCCAGTAAACTTCAAATGTCTTCAAATAAACAGAAAAAACAAAGGCGGAGGGATTGCAATAGCATTCAAAGAACCCCTAAAAATCAGAACAGATGAACCACTAAACTCCCCCCCCCCCCCAACTGCGAATCCATGGTCATACACCTAACAGCGAGCCCAAAAACCAACATCACATTCATCTTGGTGTACAGACCACCAATTTATGATGCATACTTTGTCGACAACTTCATAGAAGCCATCACCAGCATAGCAATCAACCACGAACACCACCTAATCATCCTGGGGGACTTCAACATCTGGTTCGAAGACAGTCACGCCAACTCCCAAAACTCACTGAGCAACTCGCCACCATGAAACCTCAACAACTAGCAAAAGGGGCAACACACTTGGCAGGACACACACTAGATGCAATTTTCGCAGAGGAAAAACTCATCACCGCTGCACCGCAGATACAAATATGGAGCTACCATCTCATCATCCCATTCGTGATGACTCTGCCTACTCAAGTCTGCATCAAATCTCCTAAAAACACAACCACCACAAAAAGAAACTGGAAACACGTCAAAGAAAGCAACCTATTCGAACAACTGGAGTTAACCAAACCCTCAACTACAGAACTAGAGCTAGCTGATCTAGACGGGAAAGCGGAAATACTACACAAATGGATTGCGGCTACAATTGACAAGATAGCCCCAGAAAAACCATTCACACCCACAAAAAAAGAGCGATGGCAAAATGGTTCACCCCACTATTAAGCACCATGAAAAAGGAAAACATGAAGAAGAAAATTCAAAAGGTAAAGAGACGGCATTATGATGACCGAATCACAAATGCCACCAGCACACAAAAAGAAATGTTTATCATCAAAGAAATGAGAAACCCACCAGGATGCGACAACACCCCAACCCCCTCTGAGAAACTCTGCAACGACCTGGCAGACCACTTACATTTTTTTTTTTAAAAAATCAATGCCATCCGACAAACCATTCAACAGGGACCAACCAACATACAACCAAAATTACCTAACTCAGAACCTCAGCACAAACTCAAAAACTTTCCTGAAATATCAGCAGAGGCATTCGCAATGCTGGTAAAACACAGCAAGAAAGCTGGTTCAGCCATGCATCCCTGTCCCCCGGACATCTACCATTCAATCCTTTCACAAGGAACGCCATCAGAATATTACAGAAACCTTCTAAATCTATCACTAACAGGAACCGTACCGAGGATCTTCAAATCAGCTTACATCAAACCACTTCTAAAAAAACACAAGCGGCGACGTAGATGACCTCTCCAACTACAGACCGATCTCAACCATTCCTTACCCGGCCAAACTACACGAAACCTATGTATACAAACTAACCCAAGAATATGTTGAAAAACACCACCTGCTAGACCAAGCTCAAGTCGGCTTCAGACCCACAAGAGGAAAAAACAGCACTACTATCCATCTGGGAAGACCTTAAAACTAACGCAGACTCCAACACAACCTCGGCCCTTATTCTGCTCGACCTCTCCGCAGCCTTTGACAGTTCGCCACGACACCCTAACCCAAAGGTTAGAAGACATGGGCATAACAGAAACAGCATTACGCTGGATTAAATCATTCCTAGCAGACAGAACAGAAACCGTATGGATTAAACCCTTCAAATCCACCCCACGAGTTAACGACTGTGGTACCACAAGGATCCTCACGATCACCACTGTACTTCAACATCTACCAAACCCCAGTTAGCAGAATCTTCAAGAAACACATTAGATGCTACAACTACGCAGATGATACTCAAATCATCTATAAAATCAAAGACACCCAAGCCGATCATTGAAACGGAACCGACTGTCTAAAAGAAGTCTTCAACTGGATGAATGCCAACAACCTGAAAATCAACCCAGGAAAAACAGAAATCATGATAATATCTGCAGACTGAGGGAACGGAAATGGGGACTACACCGTCACTAAGGTAGTAAAAAATCTGGGGGTCTTGATGGACAACACCCTAAACTTAGAACCGCAAATAAATGCAGCAGTCAAATGCTTCTTCCTCCTCCACACGGCAAGAAGAATCCTACCTTTCCTCTCCTTGACGCACAAAACACTATCGTCGCCCTCATCACGTCAAAGGTCGACTATGCAAACAGCCTCTACCTCGGAATACCAGAATACCTCAAACTACAACAGATCCAAAATACAGCAGCCAGATTACTCCTCAAACTGTCCAGAAGAGACCACATCACCCCTGCCCTAAAAACACTACACTGGCTCCCAGTAAAACATTGCATCACCTTCAAAACAATGTGCATAATGCACAGGGCAATCTGCGGACAAGGAGCTGAATTCCTAAAAAAGAAAATAATCTACAAACCAACAAGACCACTCAGGTCAAGCAACGAAATCCGCCTGGAACTACAACCATACATCAAGAAAAGATTCGGAGGCACCGCCTTCTACCGCTTAGCCGCAAAAATCTGGAACAACATCCCAAAAGAAATAAAACACCAAAGATCACCTAAAATTCAGGAAATTACTTAAAACTTGGCTTTTCAATACCACAGACTAAAACCGAAACAGCAGAAAGGAAAGGAATGACTAAACCGCAAAGGACACTGACGACCTCCCAGAACCAACTGAGAAGCACCAACGGCACCTGGACAGGGACACGGGGCAGAGGGGAACACAGACGACACCCAGGGAGACTGAGTCAACATCCCCAACCAATCCTGAACCACATCTTCAACCACCCCTAACTGCAGCTAGATACCACTGGGGTGCGGAACTGTCGAGACTAACTGAGGTGTGGACACTGGCAGGTGCATTGGCCATATAAGTGGGAGTGAGGACCATGTCAGGTTGTTGGGGAGGATGGCAGAGGTGGCAGCGAGATGTGAAATGAGCCACAAATTCAGAACTGGCCTAGACCTAACCTGAGGCACAGGGTGCACACGCACCCCATCTATGAGAGACTATACAAGCCCACTTCTTCAATTCAGGATAGAGATGCCAACTAACCAATTCCAGTAACAATTTCCTCCTCTGCATACACCTCAAACTCCAAACCAAACACAACCACAAACCTACAGCAGAACAAACCGCACAAACTTCACTACACTGCAACAACAAAACATAAAACACACATAGACTCGCACAACAGTACTTGAAGACTACTAGCCGCAAACACCCCAGGCCTAGCCAACGGACCCACCGGGCTGAGGCCGCCAACAGCCCATAACTGCACTCTTGGACTCCCCCCACTAACTCACCCTCCCTCTTTCAGAGCCGCCAGGGGACCACTCCAGTGGTGATGCGCGGTACAAATGTCCTTTAACATTAACGCTACAAAATCTAAGGTTTATGAAGGGCAAAGTTATTCTGGCCTTTAACCCGCACTTTATCCCAAAAGAGCCGTTGGCATTTCACAAACTTGCTTCTATTTCCTTACCCTTGTTCTTTGCTAATGCATCTACGTTGGTAGAAAAGGCCCTGCAGTCTCTTGACGTGAAATGGGCACTAAAGTCAAGGCAGCTGTTTGTGGCATTTGGACCCTCCAACAAGGGGCAATCTATTTCCAAACAAAGACTTTCCTGTTGGGTGTCCTCTACAATTTCGTTTTGTCACACTAAAGCTGGTAAGCCCTTGAGGGGTGCGCTGAAGGCTCCTTCTACGCGGTCCATGGCGTTGGCGGCGCTGTAGTCTGGGATACCGTTGGTGGACATTTGCCAGGAAGCCTTCTGGGCAGTGCTGCATACATTCACCAGGCATTACTGTCTGGGGCAGCAACATGCGGAAGATGTGCAGGTGGGGCGTGCAGTCCTCCAGCGCCTGTTTTAGTAAGGTAGGCCCTGCATCTTCGGGGGTTTTATATTTTGCTATATCACTTGCTGGGTTTATTGTCTCATGCATGTGATAAGATGCTATTTGGTGGTTTGCCTATGACACACCGCCACACATTGGTTTTACTGCTATGTAATCCAATGCTGGAGAAGGGAGTAGTTTCTTACCTGTAACTCCATTTCTCCATCCTTGGTATCTTTCATGGATTCACATGCGCCAGCCGGCCACCCTTGCAGGCAAATCTGTGTTCGGGTGCCCTCTAATTTGGAGGTGAAAATCTGAAGGGAAGCAGCAGGGGCGGGGCTATTTATACCAGACGTCCTATTGTTTGGCCGTAAGCACCCAAAAGAACTTTGATGGGACACTAAAGTGTCGCAGTTTTCCATAGGAAAACGCTAGGTAAAGTTACCGAGGTTTCCCAGCCTGACGACGGGGACATATTCACAGCATGTGAATCCAGGAAAGATACCAACGCTGGAGAAATGGAGTTACAGGTAAGAAACTACTCCCTTCCCATGTCGGCGGAAGGGGACTCCCACCTCCCCTGGTGTGGGGGGGGGGGGTCTTGAGGGGAGTCTTGACCCCTGTGCGCTCTCCTGCATCTTGCTTGGATGGTAGGCTCTGTTGGGGGCTCACCCATGCTGTGGTTCCGACCTCATTTCTAGGAGCATCCGTTATCGCAGGACTTCGTCTTGCCTGCTGATTTTCCCCCATTGTCAGGAAGCTAGGTTTGTATATATTCGATTGGGGGGGGTCCCCCACTCCTCAAGCCGCAGCCTCTCACTTCGCTGAGCAGCCTGCCCTTTTCCCCTCTGCCGCGGGTTGATATCCTTTGGTCCCTGTTATGTGCTGTTTGTGGCTCCCGCTGGCTGTCTCTATATGGAGCGTGAATTGGTGGCTGCCCCGGCTCGATATGGGCGGGCGCACCCTCCCTCTGTCAGCGTCCACACCCCTCCACGTTGCTGGGGAAGGAAGGGGAAGGGGCGCCTCTCAACTTGAACTCCTTCGACGAAGTGTCCCTATGTGGCTCCTCCGCTTCATCTGTGGTTGGCGGCTTCTACCCTTTCACCAGCCTTTTAAAGTCTGGATCCCCCGTCGGGCCTCCAGGCCTCCTCCTCGCTTGGGTCGGAGCTTCAGGTGGGTGCTCCTGGTGGAACTGCAGAACGGTGGAGACTCACCTGTGAACCACCTCCCCTCTCTTGGTCCTAGCTTGTCCGGGCCGCCTTTTATCCGTTTGAAGGCTGCTCCGGTGGGGCCGCCCAATTGTATCCGGGGGGGCCTTGCGGCTCCTCTGGGTCCCTTTCCTCTGCTTGTTGGGGGCATTCCGCCAGCTTCACTGTTGTCACGTCTCTGCTCGGTTGGTTCGGCGTCAATGTTCCTGCAGCCACACTGTTCAGGACACGGGGGGCGGGGGATGTCTCTTCACTTCCAGCACTGCTTCCCCAAGTTGCGGCGCCAGCTTTTCTCGTCCGTCGGTCAACTCCTGTTTCAGATCTGGGTCCCTCTCAACCGTCAGTATCCCTGAGTTAGGGTCTTGTTTTAAGCCACTGGGCTGCCACCCTGCATCGGTTGGGAGTTCAGAGGGGCGCCCCGCAGGGGGATTCGGGCCGGCCTTAACCCGCTCGTTTCTCCCCCTCTTTCTCCAGGCCTCAGTTTGCACAGTCCGGGTCTTCACTGCTCAGACTCTTCGGAGATTCCGATTCGGCCACATGGGCTGTATCCCTGGAGCGTGGCAGCCCCTCGTAGGTGTTTTTCCTTTATTTGTTGGGGTTCCCCGGTGTCACGCTTCACCTTCCTCCGTTTAGTGATGCTCCGCGTCTAGCCGCTATATTCAGAGCCCTGTGGGAGATGGGACCTCATTTTCATCTCTGCTTTATCCACGTTTAGTCGGAGATTTGGAACATCTCTACTTTCCCTTGTCTCCCTGCGACAGTCCACTGTTTTTCTTGCGAAATTCTACTTTGGACTATCTCTTTATCATGTCTTTAGTCCCCGTTGGGAGAGGAGCCGAGCTTCAGGCAGCCATTGCCTTCTGCGCCCCCATAGCGGTCTCGTACAGCAAAGGGGCAAAAGGAGAGAGTGCAGTAGTCTCCAAACTTAAGTGCTAAAGGCCTTTTGTGGGAGTGCCAGGCAAGGATTCTTTTATTTTTCAATTAATTGCAAACCAGAAGTAATTGGGATGATACTTTAAGCTAACTATATCGTGTAGGGCAAAGACAGGGATGTTACTTTTTTAAAGACTGTCATGCAATTCAATTCCTAAAAATATAAGTTATTACATAATGCATAGTTACAGTATTGCTACTGTAAAACACTCAATTGTGTCAATGCTTCACAGGAAAGTTTATGCTTGTGTATCTAAATCTCAATGTCAACTATATTACATTTTGTTGGGGAAGATGCATCATATGGATGAGTGAACACGATTTAAAAATGTACATGATCACACAGGTAAATGCGTTTGATGGCTAACCTAATTCTGTGACCTGCTGATTACTTACATTGTGCACCTGGTGCCGTGAACAGATCTCATACTTAACATTCTAGCTTATCACCCTGTTGCATTATACCAGCTACCCTGAAAATGAGATGGTCGCAAACTATAATATTCCGCCTAGTTTGACCAGTTCTCTGCCTGCTACGCCATCCAATCTGCTTAGTCTCCTGCTTTCTTTCCTCTTGCATAATTAATAAATTAGCTCACTAGATGTTTAAGCAAAGAAGACTATCCAGTCTGTACAGCTACTTATCTACTGCACTAGCATACACTGTAGTTAGTAAGTGAATTTGGCAAACAAGGACAGCGAGACTCAGCGCAAGGACCTGAATTATAAGAGTGGTGTGAGGAGCGCTGCGGGTGAGTGTGGGTGTGGGGACTTGCCAAGTCCGCCACCAATAAAACAGAACCAAGTTGTTTTTACAGACACACTGCGCGCACGCACAGTATAAATTGCAGTTGGTATATGTTTATTTCCCACGAAGGTAGCCTGACACGTGTTTCGAGCTCTTGCTCTTCTACTGAGGCTACAGGTTAATGTACATGCAGAATAGGCCAGTACATAGAATTACAGAGTAATGTATTATACATGGAAACAACCCAAGCAACAAAGCAAAAAGAGAGTGGCAAGTTCAACATACAATTGCACATCAGGCATATGAGATCAAAAGCAATCATATTAAACACGAAGTAATCAAGGACATGAGAAAATAATTAGATTAACAAATAGAGTATACATGTGGGAAAAGAACAGAACATTATTCAGAAAATGGCAATAAAAATGGCACACAGAAGAAAGAATGAGGAGAAAAAACACAAGAATAACATAAATGTTAGCATGTTTCATCTAGGTTGGCCATCCAGTTAGTTGATGTATTTCCAAAAGGTTAAAATAATTTACCTGAGTAGTGGAAAATCTTTAATAATATCACTAAAAGACAGGAAAATTGTGGGGAAGAAATGGCATGTGAAAACTAATGACTCGTTTGAGGGCATGGTAATTTGAGAAACCAAGAAACAATTGAACTTACAATAGATGTGGTAAGCAACAAAGAATAGAAGAATCGTGGGCTCCACTGTAAAAATAGTCATAACATACACCATGTTAATGGTGAATTGAATAATTACACAAAGTTAACAAAATTGAAAAGGCACAAGCCTTCATACCTTAATATGCAGTTGCAAGGACAATTGAAAGCGTAATCGTGTGAAACTGTAAATACGGCGGTGAGTGGAGGTACACACGGAACAGGTCGCAGCCGGGGGGGGAGAAAGCAGACAGGACAGCATGATTAGTAATTGGGCGAAGGTGCGCGTCTGGGCACAAAGTAGATGTGTACGAAGCCCCTCCGTCAGGTTAGGGGTCTACGCGAAGTAGCTGGTCTTACCAGTGTCTCGGCTGTAACAGTGAACAGGAGCCAGGCGTTCGCGGCTCCTGCAGAGTAATTAAGCACATAGTCCGACTGCCCATAGACTGCACTGTTGGCGAGACAAGGACACCATCTTGAGTGAGGACTGGTTACTGAGCAGTAAAGCAGTGGCGATCCAAGGGTCAGAGGCCCAAGTGTAGGAGTCAGCTAAAACGCACTGAATGTGGCGAACTCTAATAGTTCCGTATGCTGAATTAATAGAGTTGCAATTTGTAAGATTGAATACGAAAGAGGACGGAAATTAGGGAAGATAAGCAACTAGAAGCAGGAGTGAAATGAACAGGTTTATACACATGATACAGAACCTTAGGAGAATAAGGTATTAGATGATGGTGTAAAGGATAGCCAATGCAGAGGATTAGATTTAAAAATCACCTATGGTGGTGGGGGGGGGCCAAATTATGCCCCATACGTCTGCCTATGGGGTTCCGCCTCGGTTGGGCTGGTGACAGCAATGGATAAGTATAAATGGAATAAATACTAAATGGATGGCCACCGATGAGTAAAAAGTTGTACGTCTTGCGATAAGGTTACAATGTTACATTGAGAAAGCAATTACTCATAAAAATACAGATAATTTGTGGTCTGTATTGAGACCTTGTATGACAGTGCGATATTGACAAATAAGGCGAGCCTGTAATTGTCTCAATTTGAGGACAAGGTTGCCCCCTCGTTGTGGCAGGGTCACTTTCGCCATCACAGTAAATTTTATTTGTGCCTTATTGTCCATTTGATGGGCTTGTTGCCAGTGTACCTACAATGGGTACTTTGAATCAACCTGGGAAATGGATGCGAGATGTTCCCTTATCCTGATTTTTAATGGTCGGATAGTACTGCCAATATAGCATTGTCCACAAACACAAATAATACAATATACACAAAATTTAGTGTTGCAATTAATGAAAGATTGGATTCTATGAGTGCCCAGTTGACCAAATTCAATGTTGCTAGTTTCGTGTGCGTAAGTACACATAAAGCATCCCCCACACTTGCAAAAACTTTTATTAATTGGTTGGTGTAGCCAAGTAGTGGTATGTTGTGTGTTCGACATAAAGGAGGGTGAGAGGATGCCCTTGAGATTATTAATACTATAATAATTAATACTCTATTAATTCAGCATACGGAACTATTAGAGTTCGCCACATTCAGTGTGTTTTAGCTGACTCCTACACTTGGGCCTCTGACCCTTGTATCGCCACTGCTTTACTGCTCAGTAACCAGTCCTCACTCAAGATGGCGTCCTTGTCTCGCCAACAGTGCCGTCTATCGGCAGTCGGACTATGTGCTTAATTACTCTGCAGGAGCCGCGAACGCCTGGCTCCTGTTCACTGTTACAGCCGAGACGCTGCTAAGACCAGCTACTTCGCGTAGACCCCTAACCCGATAGAGGGGCTTCGCACACATCTACTTTGTGCACAGACGCGCACCTTCACTCAATTACTAATCATGCTGTCCTGTCTGCTACACCCCTTGCTCTATGATTAAGATTGTATTCTACATTAGCACCTGTTTTCAAAGCCTTTTTATCATGTGTCCCGTCATGCAGCCAACATCGTAAAGGTTTTAGGCACTCAGGCTTCCAAAGTCCCATTTGCCCATTCGAATAGAAGAGTAGATTTCTTTGAAGTGCAAGTAGCATTTGCAGGAGATGTGACTCATTTACTTTGCAATAAATGTCAAATCAGTTTCACTGTGCATGGCTGGCCTTTTGGTGGCAGCACTGTGCCAAAGTGGTTTTGTGACGACATGCACCATTTTACAGAAAGCACTTTTAACTTGTTGTCATCCGTTGCCATGGGTCAAGTGCATTTCTTTTAGGTAGACTAGGTAAACTTACTCGACCTGCAGTTCTAGTGGAATTTTAAAGAATTTTCAGGGCCTGAATCATCTCACTAATGCCTTTACCGTACACAAAACCGCAGTATTGTTGCTCATGTTGTTGTTCTTGTGACATTCAAAATGATTAGTACAACATTGCTAATCAAACTGGTTTGTTTGCTAATCAACATTTTAATTGGCAAACTCTGCTAATCATTTTTGCAATCTAATTAATGCCTTAGTGAAATATAAAGTTTCTTAATGTATGTGTTTATTTTTGAAGGTCCAAATGAAGCAGACGGATTCCAGCTGGAGGTGAGCGGGCTGCTGTCAGAAATGAATTGTCCGTATGTCTGTTTGACTTCGGGAGATGTGACAAAGCGACTTCTTCTAAAAAGAAATTGCCTCCTTTTGCTCAGTAAGTTACAGAACTAGTCTACAAAATAACTGATTTCTGTTCTATCTGTGCACTGCTATATAGAAGGATTGCAATGCTGCATTTTGTATCTGGTACAGTAATAATTTACATTTTGAATTTTTATATAGTACTTAATGCTCGATTCCTCCCACATTTACGTACTGTAAAATCGGGTGTTCTTACCCATTATAATGGCAATCTTTAACCTTGGAAGGATAAAGTGCTGAGTCAGCCTGTTGGCTTTGAACTTGGACAAGTGCATGGTGGCCCCATGTCTGAAGCGCGCACTTGACCAATTGACCTTAAAATATAAAAAGATTAAATTGACTGGTTTTATCTACAATAATCCCCCCACGCATCACATTTGCGGTTATAGACATATTTTAGCATTGTGGTTAGTCCAGGAAATCACAGCACAGACACTCTGTAGTCTTAGCTGAACATCCTGGCTGTTCGGATCCTCCACTTGATTCCTATCAACCAATGATTCAATTCAAGGGCGGACTCTTATTCGTATAAACAAGTCTACAAATCCTTTGCCTACTATCAACAGCCATGTCTCCATAGACAAACTTTCATGAGAGATTTAGACAAGACTTTAGACTCTATTTTCCCCCCTTGGCCCCAGAACCAAAAAGAAAACCACTGTAGTTGGGTGATCTCTTGCCCACAAGAGAACACTTTTGTGGGAGTGATTGCCTACAAATTTCCACTAATACCATTCCTTTCTCTGGTTGCTTGAGACATCTTTGAAACCTTTTAGATATAACCCTCTTCCTTTCCTGTCTTGTGAATCTATTGAGCTCAAATATATTTGATGGCAATCATCCCCACCCATCCATCGAATTTGTGTACAGTACTCATGCATTGAAGTTATCGCTCTGCTGTTTTGATTGTATTATGTTGTGTACCTCATTGTTGGTTTATTTTGCAATAAAAATCTGTGAAACATACATAAAACAGTTCATATATAAACATATGCAAATAGAATCATGCAAAATGCAGATACATTGTACAGAATTACATAATAGTTTTAATCGTAAAAAATTTAAATGAATTATACTCGTGCACTGGTGTGGCTTATTTTCATGGCCTGTTTAAAGTACACTAATAATGCCCAACCGAACGGAGTATTGATATTCAATAAGAGTGCTGGTCGATACTGTGTTAAGGCAGCCCTCCTTAGAATGGGTACAATTGTTCTTCATCTTACCTGGTGGTGATATGCCGTACAAAATGTAGTAGATCTTCACATAGAGCAGAACGCATATTGCATCCCGGCCATTGCCTGCCCAGTATGCAGTTATCAGTTTAAGTGGTGGAGTTTTTGGGTAAGCCCTTTTGACTAAGGATCTGTCCATTAGCTTACTGGCAGTTATAGGTAGTCCTGGCAAATGCTGCAGATTGACTGTTGGTTTCTGCAACTCCTTGTTTTCCCACTGTTCGTGCTAGAAGGTTTGAAACTGGTTACATAAAGCCGGCTTCAATGAAGGATCTATTAATCTAGGAGTGTGAACGAGAGATGCAGTGTTGATTCCCCCAAGGACTTCTTAACATGCTTGAACCTGGAATTTCTGGTTTGGTCAAAATGTTGCTGATAGACTGTGTTTCTCCAACATGGGGTCTGGCATGGATTCACATGCTCATGAATATTCCCTGTCAGGCTGGGAATCCTCTGTAAAGAAAAAAATCAGTTTGCTTTGTTTCTGAACTGTCTTTCTACTATTAACCAATCACTGGTCTCTGGGTCATACTGCCCCCAGCCAATGACTGCCCTCTACCTAAGCCCCTCCTCTGGCAGCCATCTTCAGATTTTTTCCAGACGTTCAAGTGTTGGGAGTCCTCGTGCTATAGCTCTCAAGCTTTTACTGCGTATTACGTTTTTTCTATATTTTTTTCGTCAATTGAGTCTCAAGCTCCACCGATTCATCTGATTAACGGGGACCCGTTTTCGGAAACTTCTATGCCCCTCAAGGGCACATTTTCGTCGAACTTCACTTCTTGGAGGATTCCAGAAGATACTTGAGGCCTACCGCGCATGGAGATGGCCGAAGACAAGAGACTCGACTCTTCTGTTTAGGATCTGCCCAGGATGTGGACTACAGAACGTCTTCAAGGAGGATGGGCACCCCTGGTGCTTTTACTGCCTACACTCGGACAAATCGCACATGGAGGAGGCCTGTGCGTTCTGCAAGGACATGTCCTCCCGCACCATGAAGGACCGTCACAAACGGCTGGCTGAGTGGCTGGAGACAAAGAACCCGGCGGCAGGTGACTCCCGGCAACGTTCTTCTCCCAAGAGAAAATCTGAGTGGTCTTCTAAGACCTTTGAGGGTGCTCCAGCTACGGGGGCCCAACAAAAGGCAAAGCACAGCGAGTCCGTGGGCACCGGGAGCACCGTGGGTACGGGCTCCTCGGCAGCCAGGTTGGGTGCAGCGTCACCGACGCCGTCAACCACGAACCAGCGCTGCGGCTCAGCGAAGAAAGGAAGTCGGTGCAACCGGGTAAGCTTCGGCAAAAGGCCCGATCGTGTCTGACGGAGAAAGCCAAGGGGAGCGAGGTGCTGACCCTCCCCCAATGGCAAAGGCTTCAGATGCACCTAAGGTCGTGAAGGCCTAGGTTCACCAGGCCAAACCGTCTGAGGGAGTGGTAGCATCCCTGGTGAAGGCTGCGGATGCGGGTTCCCAGGAGGCAGCCACCAAAAGGAGTTTCCTTGCCTGCCTGGAGGCAAGCTTCATTCGTGCCCATTGAAAAGACTCCTGTGAAGATGCCGATCATCTCCCCCAGACCGTCGCCCCTGGCTGAGAAGAAGGGGGGGGGTGCAGTGGTCCAGCTGGACTGAGATCTCTTCTGAGGAACAGCTTTCGGGCCTGACAATCCCTGAGAAGGGGGCCATCGAGGCCGGGCCCTACAGGAAGTACCCAGACGAGGCAGATGAGAGCGACGAGGGAACTGACGAGGGACGGCAAGGGGAGCCAGACCACAGACCACTCCCGTTGCAACCGCTTCCACCACGACAGACAGGTCGGAAGACATCCTGCAAGCACTGCAAATCGTGTGCACTGAGATGAGGACAAGGCTGCCGGTGCTTGGACCCCGTCGGGGGGGGGGGGGAGGGAGATCTGACAGCTAAGAGGAGACGAGTCCATCCTCCTCCACCGTACCCACCCCTCCTCCCCTTCATCTCCCCGAGGGACGAGACTGAGCCGGATACACCGACGACGGGTACGGATGACGGAACGGATCTCCTGTCGCCGGTACCAAGGGCTTCTCCCCCCGCTGAGATCGGATCCTTCCATGTCATGATCTCCAGGGCTTCGAAGCTGTTCCAGCTCAAACCCGAGGAGAAGGAGGGTTTCCTTTATCTGCGACGAGAGGCCAAGAGGAAGACCGTACTCGTGGTCCCGCTGTTGGACGACATCTGGGATGAAGGGCTGTCCCTCCTGAAGAACCCAGCCTCGACCCCGGCGAAGAGAGACCGTTACGAGACGTAGTACCGGGTTGCAGACTCTGCACCGATGTGCCTCAGAGCATAGCCGTCCCCCAACTCGGTGGTCTCCACGGCGGCCAGGAAGAAATCTGCTGGGTCGGCGACATCAACTTCCACTTCTCCACCGGACACCGAGGGGAAGAAGCTGGACGCCATGGGACGACGGGTCATCTCGTCAGCAGCGACAACCATTTAGGCGGCCAACGCTCACGCTATTGTGGCTCGCTACGACAGGGAGCTGTGGTTTAAAATCGCCCCTCTCCTGGCTTTCCTCCCAGACGACAAAAGGGCCGAGGCCCTTGAGATCCTTCAAGAAGACGAGGTGGCTTTGGACACGCCGACACCGGTTTCCGCCAGATGGGCAACAGCGTTTGCCTTCGCCGGTGTGGTTGGCTCAAGGCCACCAACTTCCGTCAGGACGTCCAGACGAGGGTATTGGACATGCCCATCGATGGGGACAACTTGTTTGGCAAGGCGGTGGACAAGTCTCTGCAGGCCATCAAGGCAGACTCCGAGACGGCACATGCTTTGGGCACACTCCAACAGCAACAACGACGGCTGTCCTTTCGGGCTTCCGGAGGCAAGTCGGGTGCCTCCAAAGGATTCAGCGGCAGCTTCTCATACCGTCAAGCGGCCTGGTCTTCGTCCCAGGAGGCCTACAGAGGACGCAGCAAGGCCAGAGTTAACCGTCATCGTTGCCAAGGGGCCCAAGGTGGGGCGGCCTCGGCGAAGCAGGACTGAACCGGCCGGGATGTCGGGGCCCCCACCCGAGCACCCCGGTGGGAGGCCGGCTGGCAAACTTAGTCGGCGAGTGGAAGTCCATCTCCACCGACCGTTGGGTGCTGGATGCCCTGGCCCACGGGCACACCCTGGAGTTCCAAGGGAAGTGTCCTCGGTTTCCACCGGTGGCCAGGAAAGAAAACCACATTCCACAGCTACTTCTAGAGGTACGAGCAATGCTGAAAAAGGGCGCGATAGAGCTCGTCCCGAAGAGGCTCCGGGGATCCGGTATACTCGCAGTATTTCCTCATCCGAAAGAAGACCGGCAGTTGGTGACCCATTCTAGATCTCTGCCGCCTCAACAGATGCATCAAGTCACAGAAGTTCCGGATGGTCACCCTCCAGCACATGCTGGGACAGCTGGAGGAAGGAGACTCTGGATTATGAGGATGCGTACTTGCACATCCCCATACACAAGGGGCATCGAAAGTTCCTGCGCTTCGTGGTCCAAGGACAGCACTATCATTTCAAGGCCCTGCCCTTCGGTCTGAAGTCGGCGCCAAGGGTCTTCACCAAGTGCCTGGCGGCGAGGCTGCGCCTGCAGGGGGTCCACATCTACCCCTATCTGGACGATTGGCTCATCCGAGCGAAGTCAAGGGAACTCGCCGTCGAACACACAGTGAGGACCGTCTGCATGCTCACGGAACTGGGGTTCTCGATAAACTATGCAAAGCCCCGCTTGGTGCCATCGCAGGATGCTCGGTTCCTGGGAGCCAGGCTCAACACGGTTCGCGACTGGCTTCACCGTCCGAGGATAGGATAAAAGCCATCCTAGGCAAGTTCAATGGCTGTTGACCTTGGGATTTGCCAGGGTGCGGTCCATCAAGTCGCTGCTCGGCATGATGTCGTCATGCATCTACCGCATTCGGCTGTGCAGGTTGCAGATGCGGACAATGCAGGAGTTCGACGCCCGTTACAAGTGTCGGGAAGCTTCGAGGACAAGATCACCCTCAACGAGACATTCTGTCGAGCGATCCTGTGGTAGGGCGCCCGCGTGCTTCTCGCGGGCATGGACTTTTAGAACCCAGCGCATCAGAAGACTGTGATGACGGACCCCTCCCTGGAGGGATGAGGCACGCACACCGAAAATCTCCACGCAAGAGGCCTTTGGCTCCCGGAGGAGAAGTCGTTGCACATCAATGTCCTTGAGCTCCGGGCAATGTTTTGGGCCCTCAGGTCCTTCCGTCCCTCAAGAGCAAGGTGGTGCGGGTCTTCACCGACAACACCACCACACTGTTCTACATTCGGAAGCAGGGGGGGCACCAGATCCCCAGATCTCCAAGGAAGCGCAGGCTGGGCCGTCGCCCAAGGGATGTTCCTGGTACACTTTCATCTAGCAGAAGTGAAGAACACCGTTGCAGACTCACTCAGCAGGGAGCTACGCTCTTGCCACGAGTGGGAGTTTCGACAGGATCAAGTGGATCTTCTATTCTGATGAAGGGGCAATCACCAGATCGATCAGTTTGCGACGGCGACGAACACCAAGGGCCGGAGGTACGCCAGCAGATTTATCCAGCTGGGGAGCATGGGGATGCATTCTCCTTCCCCTTTGACGTCCTGTTCGTCTATGCATTCCCTCTGTTGGCGTTGCTTCTGCGATTCATTAGTCAACTAGACGGTCCCGGTGCAGGATGATCCTCGTCGCACCGGCGTGGCCGAGGCGGATATGGTACCCAGATCTTCTGGACATGTCAGCATCCCTCCCCTCAAGCTTCTGGCGGACGCAGATTTTCCCCTGGGAAGGAGGTGCGATCCTACACCACGACCCAGGGTCGCTGAACCTGAAGGCCTGGCTCCTGCAGCACTAGAATTGGGAGGGTACTAGATCCAGCGGATTGCAAGGAGGTGCTTGCCAAGGCCTGGGCTTCTGCGACTCTTAAGTGCTATGGACATAAATGGAAGAGGTTCACTGTCTGGTGCCGTGCACAGAAGACGAACCCTCTATGGATTACGGCCCCTCAAGTGCCACTGTACTTGCTGTCGCTGGCCAAGGCGGGGCTGGCGCATGCCTCCATCAAAAGTCATCTGGCGGCTATCTCCTGCTATACCAGAACTCCGGGGCGGTCGTCGCTGTGGTCTCATCGCCTGGTTAAGTTCATGAAAGGACTTTTCTGCTCGTTCCCGCCGGTGAAGGCTACGCCCCTGGCGTGGGAGCTCAATGTGGTGCTGACTAGGCTCATGTGTTCCCCGTTCAAGCTTCTGCATTCGGCACCTCTGAAATTTCTATCATGGAAGACGGCGTTTCTTGTGGCCATCAACTCCGCACGACGAGTGGGAGAGATCCAGGCCCAATCATGTAAGCCCCCATACTTGACATTCCACAAAACGAAGGTCGTGCTGTAGACGCACCCCTCCTTCATGCCCAAGGTGCCGTCAGACTTCCATCTCAAGGAGCCCTTGAGGTTGCCTGTTTTCTTCCCGTCGCCGGCTGAGAGGACTTTGCACTCGCTGGATGTGGCTAGAGCGCTGAAGTGCTACGTGGACCGCACAAAGAGTTTGCGGAAGACATCACAGTTGTTTGTGAACATTTCAAAGAAGGTAGAAGGCGCTCCTCTCCAGAAAGAACATGGCATGATAACCTGTTGTGAGGAGAGTTTGCAGCACACACTTTTTGCTCACTGTACCTTTCACAGATGGGAAATATCCATTTGCATATCAGTCTTTGTCCCGCCCACATGGGCAGTCCAGCACCGAAATGCTATGGCAATTTCTCTCTGAACAAGAGTACCAAAAGCAACCCCATATACGTGTTTCAGCCTTGTTGGGCCTCATCAGTGAGGTGAAGCTTTGTCTCTATGAGCACAGTGAGCAGGGAGTCCATGTCTGGTTGCCCCCAGGTAACTCGGGGTGACCAACCCCAACTTCTTTGCAAACATTTCAAAGAAGGTAGCAGGTGCTCCTCTCCAGAAAGAACATGGCATGATAACCTGTTCTGAGATGAGTTTGCAGCACACGTGAACCAAGAGAAGGCCCTCTCCAAGGCTACCATTTTCAGATGGCTCCCCGGCTGCATCACCTATTGTCATTGGTTGGCAAACTGACCGTTGAGTGGCCGTCCGAGAGCCCATTCGACCAGAGCGATCGCCGCAACTACAGCGTTCCTGTCTGGTGTGCCTCTACTGGACATGCAGGGCTGCTACGTGGAGGTCCACGCACACCTTCACGAGATTCTACTGTGTCGACCGGGATTCCAGGGAGTCCAGTGTCTGTCAAGCAGTGCTACTCAACCTGTTCGCCTGAAGCCTGGTGAGGAGATAAGAGATGCTTAATGTTGAGATGTTGAAATGCTTAATGTTGAGCCTTGCCACCTCCCGTGGTTGCATGTGTACTGCTATGTATTCTTTATTCATGAGCATGTGAATCCATGCCAGACCCCGTGCTGGAGAAGGAACAAGTTACTTACCTGTAACTGTTCTACAGCATGGGTCTGGCATGGATTTGCATGCAAACCCTCCCCCCAACCCCTCTGCGGCTCTTCTTTTGGGCATACTGCCACTTTACATGCTACCAAATCTAGAGATGGCTGCCAGAGGGGCTTAGGTAGAAGGCAGTCATTGGCTGGGGGCAATATGACCCAGAGACCAGTGATTGGTTATTAGGAGAAAGACGGTCCAGAAGGATTCCCAGCCTGACGATCGTGAATATTCATGAGCATGTGAATCCATGCGAGACCCATGCTGGAGAACAGTAACGGGTAAGTAACTTGTTCCTAATGTTGCTTTGCAGTTTGACCATAAGCATATCCAGTTGAGAATTTGCTCTGATATTAGACCGTCCTCCAAATAATTAACTAATTTTAAATGGGCTGCATAGTTGGGATCTGATTGAGGAAGGCCCAACACTGTTATGTTTTGTCTTGTCTTTAAGAACAAATTCTCACTGTTGGTATGGAGGAGACATTGGATATTCCCCACAGACTAGCCCCATAGCGTTTGACAGCTTTGGTTTTTAATGGATTGTCCTCCCACAGATTCCTCATCTTTAATATATCGACATCTTGTTTGCAGTTTGGGAAACCTTTTTTTGACAGCAGAGGGCGCTGTGTGGCGTTGATGTCCCTTGGCGGCTTCCATTCCTGCACTTGAAAATGACGCCAACGGTGGTGTAAATGGCTCACTGATCCCGTTGCTTCAGTTCTGTATTTCTGAACACACATGCTTCGCACCGGTTCGACTCGCCTGAGCAGTTCTTACTTCGACTTCCTACTGCATAGTTACTATTTCTTCAAATGGGTCTACTCTGGAAATGGGGTTTAAGAGGTGTGCAGAATGTGATTCGAAGAGGTTTATCACAGATCAAAACAGTATATGCCTCTGATTTCTAGGTAAGGAGCATGAAGTTGAAGACATTGGCTTCAGTCAGTCAATAACTAGCAAGTCCTTGAAGGAGAGGATGTCTAAACTTGCCTTAGGTTGGTCAGTGTTTAATTCCCCGTCCTTTACTGCCTTGAAGAGGAAATTCTCTGTAGATAGGTGTTTAAGGGATAAATCACTTCAAGGGCCTGAAGGATTCAAACATTCTGAGCAGTCGAGGTCAAGGAGCGATTTGCGTCACTATTGGTCTTCTCAAAAAGAATCCAAAAAGAGACACCCTTGCGCTTCGTCATTCAGCTCCTCGCCTGACAAGAGAAATGTACGTTTCCCAGATAAGTGTGCCTGAACAGCAGATTGGGAAGAGTTGTGTCATAAGATTGTATCAGGTGTCCTCTGTTCAAACATATAAAAATCGTAATCCAAAAAAGGTGCACACCGGGCAAGAAACCGATCTGTTTATTACAGCTGGATGAGCACAAGTCAAACAGACCAGTGGACTGGAACTGATTGTGAGCTGACATCCGGGCATACAGTGAACATTAATTTTATACCCACATAGCTGATAACATCCCATGGGGTAAATCTGGGATGGCTTCAACAACAAAGCCTGCGCAGGCCAAGGTTGCGATGTTGTGTGCTGCAGGTCTGCAGAGCGCACTGCCCGATCAACGCTCCACGTTCTACACGACGTTCGACTCTGCCACGCTAAAACCCACGCACTGGACCCTCTGCTGCAAAGGCACAATGTTGTGCGCTGCAGGTCTGCAGAGCACCCCGCCGATCTACTCTACATGACGTCTGACTCTGCCATGCTAAAACCCATGCACTGGACCCTCTGTGGCAAAGCCTGCACTGGCCAAGTGCAAGGTGTTGTGCGCTGCAGGTGTTGGGTGCCCACAGAATTAAGCCACAGATGTCGACTGCTACGCTCCTCGATACGCGATCTGAGCCGATCTACTTCACCATGGATTTATAACCCCAAACAAACCCGAGGCCACAGCCGGTAACATAAGATCTACTACACCTCACTAACCCAGTCTCTGCAGGTGCAGCACGGCAGCCCCCCTGCCACTTGCCTCAGAGTACCCTGAGAGAAGGAAAGGCCCCACTTAGAATGGACACAGACCTACAACAGGCCAAGATGGCTGCCCCATATCCGATTGCCTGTCTTATATGCTCAACCCAAGAGAAGAGGCCAGCGCTACTCTCCGCTGCTCGCAACCCTGGACAATGGAGGATTCGTCTCCAGATGCTACAACAAGCTTCAAGGCAGATGGTAAGCCTGTTGGCACCTATGTGAACTGCTGCGTCTTTTCGCCTGCTTGTGTTGGACATATACCCTCACACTGCTTGAGACACTCCCCCATCCCTTGCCCGACAAGCTTTCTACTGTCCGGTGTCACTTTTGGCACTGCTAGTCGCCCCCAAATCCATGAGAGCAGCCTTGTCGCACAAGCTCTGATTTCATTATGCAGGTACGAAGCAAATCTATCTTGCTACCATCTGATCTCTATTTTACCATGTGCACGCCTACCTAGATCTACGCTAAGTAGGCACCTTCTAGAGACCCGCCACTGCCACCTAGTAAATGGCCTAGTGATTATCACTTTCCCTATAGACAACCTAAGCGTTCCGCTTCGCGCAAACTCAGCCCTGCTAGCCCTCCACCATACATAAGGTCTTCTGTCCCCAGACAGCCACAGAGGCTATCCCCGAGGTAGCCTAAAGCTCTAAAACAGCTCCCATCTCAGATGGGAACGCCAAGCTATGATTGAGGCATTCAGCATCACCCCTTCCCATCTCCCTGCCTTCACCCAAAGACGAAACATTCATCTTAGTGTCAGGATCAACACTAGTTGCTCCACTATCACCACTAAGATGGCCAATGACTTCAACAAGCTTGTCCGCAATATATCCTCTTGTCCTACGCCCCCAAACCATACCAGCCACAGACCGAATCTACCCCAGAACCCTGCTCCCTCCCTACCTCCCCCACTAAGGATATCAGTAGGTATCGCGATGAACGGCTCCCAGATCATGCTACGAGGGCACCCTGCAACACTCTGCCTCGCTATCTGACATGCCCGCCCCACCCTCAGCACCAACCACCCCTCATGTTACGTGGCGCGCAACACAAGGTCCCTCCTGGCACATGCTCTGGACATCAATGATCTGATAACCACTCTAAATCTAGACCGATTGGCCATCACTGAAACTTGGCATTACCAAGCCTCAGGCCCTGCACTGTCTCTAGCCCTCCCGGATGAATTCACGATTCTAAGGTGTGATGGACCAGACGCCCAAGGTGGAGGTGTCGCTCTCATTCATAGACTCCCATCAAGTCATGCAGTACTTCCACAGTGGGTCATGCGAGAGTCTCTCGATTAAACTCACCACTCCCTTGGAATCCGTGGCACTGCTCTTGTGGATCACCTCCTTCCTCGGCAACAGGAAACGAATAACCCTCCTCTCCCCATTTGTCTCGGCTGCTCTCTCGGTTACCACTGGAGTACCACCACTGGAGTACCGCAAGACGCATGCCTATCAGCTCTCCTATTCAACCTCTAGATGTCCACACTTCCTGGAATCATCCGCATGCACAACCTCTCGTGCTACAACTACGCTGACGATACCCAAATCATCCTAAAAATCCACAATTCGGGCACCAATCCCCAGCCCGACCTCGAAGCCTGTCTTGTGATATTGACCGATGGATGACCATAAACCACCTCCTCTTCCCCCTAAAACCGAAAGCATGGTGTGCGGTAACACTGCCCTTCTACCTCACCCACTCCCATGGCCCAGGGCCCTGGGCCAACACAACTTCTCCCCACCCCCATGCCCCAACACAGTAAAAAAAACCTAGGCTGCAATATGGACTCTGGCTTAACCCTCTCCCGTCAGATCAAAAATGTGTCTAAATGTTGTCACTACCATCTCAAACTTCTCGGGTGCATCTTTCCCTACCTCTCCTACCCGAGCAGGCTTGCTGCAGTCATGTCTATTGTAATGTGGAGACTGGACTATGCCAACTCGCTATACCCTGGAGCCCGGCATACCATCTTAACAAACTCCAAAGCGCGCAAAATGCTGCTGCCAAACTGGTCCTCACCCTGGGTCCGAGAGACCACATCTCTCCAGCTCTCCGAAACCCTCCACTGGCTCCCAGTCAGACGAAGGGCCACTTTGAAGACCCTGTGCATCACTCGCCATTCAGTGCACAAGACCTGCCCATTATACCTGCAAGAAAAGATAAAACCATACCTCCCATCCCGCACCCTAAGATCAAGCGTGGCCCTCCTTTTAGTGATTCCAACCTCTAACTCTGTCAGGATCGGAGGATTTGCCTTCTCAACCTTGGCCCTGACTCGTTGGAACTCGCTTTCCCCCCACCCACATTTTCGGCACACCCAAGACTGACATTCTGCAAAGCTCTAAAAATGTCTCTTTCCATAATACCAACCACGACCTTCTGAAGCGATTGAAACCCTAGCAACCCAATGACTAAATGCTCAATGAAACTCCTAACAATATCAATTAATACGCCCATTAATTTGGCTATTAAACAACCACATGCCTGAAATGCAGAATAATGATCTCCTTAGATCACAACTCCTCGCAATTCCCTCTCCTTACTAATAATCACATATCCGTGCCAGTATCCTGCAGCCTCTTCACCATACTAGACCCACAACAAAGCCTCTGACAATTCCCTGTCCGCACCAGGTGCACTCTCCGCCCCCATTATGTTGCTATGTACCGCCCAGTCCCTATGTTTGCCCGTGTTGTTGCTGGGTGCCCCATTACCCTTAAGTTCACTGTGATGTCGATATATGCCCCAGCCCCTCGGGTTCCTGTGTGGGGGAGTGTGGGGGACGGGCCGTACCTGAGCCACAGGACGAGTGCGGCACATGCCACAGGGGACACACGCCAGAAGACCGATAAGAGGTCCTGAGACTGCACAAGACGCGCACACCCTACACAAGGGGGACCTACTGGCGCTGAGACCCACGTCAAGGACTAACTGACCAATGGAGACGTGCCACACAAGGGCTACTCAAGGGAGGAGAACCAAAACCCACAGACCAGCACGCCTGGAAGCAGAACAAACCAAAAAGCAAGATGACGTCCAAAGTCATGAAGGCGAAAGTAAAGCAGTCCTCCCTGGACATTTTCACCAAGCCCAACCAGTCAGGGGAAGGAGCAAGTTCATCAGCTCACCCTGCACCAGGGACGAGAGAGCCACCTAGAGAGGATCAACAGATTCTGGAGGCCTTTGCGGCATTGAAGATGGCCTGGGAATCAAAACTCGGCGAAGTGAAAATCTCCCTGGAGGCTAAGATAGACGGTGGCAGTGTGGACGTCAACCTCTTGAGGCAAGACGTCGGAGCCATAGCTGAACGGACTGGTACGCTGGAGAGGAATATGAACGCCATCGCGGAAACCAGTAAGGAGAACAGCAGGGTGGTACATATCCTGCAACAGAAAGTAGAAAACTTGGAAAACCGAGTCGAAGAGGCAGAGGGAAGAGCGAGAAGGAACAACATTCGCGTTGTGGGGCTCCCGGAAGGAGAAGAGAACCCCGACCCCACAGAGTACATCGAAAACAAGATCTTACAAGAGATGGGTGTGGGCGCACTGTCCCAAGGTTTGCAGTAGAAAGGGCGCACAGAGCCCAAACAAGGAAGCCACTACCCGGAGCCCCGTCCCGCCCGATCATAGCCAAGATATTGTGCTATAGAGACAGAGAAAAGATTCTCTAGTTTTTTAGGAAAGGCGGAACAATCTCCAGAGCTTCAGTCACCATCCCTGCATACCCGGATTATACATTCCTGGTATAAAAGCGATGCCTGCACTTTGTTGCGATCAAGAGAAGACTACGAGACTCCGGCTTGAGAAATAGACTGCTCTATCCGGTGAGGCTTAGGGTCTTGCAGGGTGGCAAAGCGCTCTTTTTTTTTTTTTTTTTTGGAACTCTGAAGGATGCAGCCAGGTGGATAGACGGATGAACTACCCAGACAAATCTGCTGACCGGGAGTCAGAGGTGAACGATAAGTGAACTAATGCTTTTTAATAGGGAAAGGTCGGGAATAATGGGCTAATATGAGGGGACGCACACGGTGCGAGCCAGGAACAGCGCATAGGCCCCTGTTAGAAAAAGGGTGGGGCAAAGTGCACGATAAGATCGTCTGGGGCTAACGCTACGAAAGGTGATTGGCAGCAATACTCAGGGTGCACTGTGAATGAATAGAAATGGAAGCAACACAGAAGAGCGCGGTTTCACCCCCTTTTGGTTAGTTTAGATAGGATATTGTAGTATAGTATCCACCTGCAACAACCCTCGCGCCTGCACCAGCAGGGTGGGAGGTCAAGAAGCGGGGAAGCCTGAGATCCAGGGATGGAGCTGGGCAACAGTTGGGGGGGGGGGGGGGCAGGGGGGGGAGCGTCGAGGAGGGGAGCGTCGAGGAGGGGAGCGTCGAGAGGGGGGGGGCAGTCGGATATGGGGTGTAGTTGGGAGTAGAGTGTGGTTTGGGGAGGGGCAGGGAGGGCGGTGGGAATATCGATGACGATGCAAGGTAACAACTCGGTATGGCCACAAACGCAACTAAATCTGTACAGGAAATGGGAGGGGAGGAGGGAGGGCGGTCTGGGATATGGTTAAAATGGGGGACTTGAGAATTGTGACCTAGAATGTGCGGGGACTAAATAAATATATCAAGCGTAACAAAATCATGATGTACTTGTGGCGGCAAAAGATGGACATAGCGATGTTACAGGAAACCACTTGACAAAAGAAAAACTAGAGTTGAGGAAATGGAAGGGGACCTCTATTGGGGCCACGTACTCGGTGTATGCTAGGGTAGTCCTCATATGGATAGCACCCCATGTTCCCTTTAAATTGTTACAGCAGGAAGTGGGAGCGGATGGGAGAATAGCGCTAATCAGGGGGGTGCTGGGCAATAAAATAGTTAACAGGATTAATATTTACGCCCTGAACAATGACACCGCACAATACTTCAGAAACATATACACCACTGTTAGCCCTTATATGGTTAGAACAGTCATAATCGGTGGGGACTTTAATTGCACACTAGACCCCGTGATGGCCAGGTCTGATGACAAGATGACCAGACCGAATCCAGCGGCGAAGGCCCTTGCTTCCTTTAAACAAGATTTTCAGTTGACCGAGATATGGAGGGAGCTGCACCCGCAACGCCGAGAGTATTCACACTATTCAGCTCCACACGACCTGCATACTAGGTTGGATTATATATTTGTGGCTGATTCCTTAGTGGAGGAGATCAGAGAGGCGGAGTACAAAGCAGCAGTCCTGTCGGACCATACACCTTTGGTCGTGACATGGCAGATCCCGCCGCCCAGACTGAGGTTTCTGTCATGGAAACTTCGAGCTGGGACGCTCAGGGACACCATCTTTAGGGAAGACTTAAGGAAAACCATACAAGAATATTTTGAGATAAATACGTGAAGTGTTGAGTCGGCTGGAACGCTGTGGGAAGGTGGTAGTGAGGGGGGGGAGGCGATCTCCAAAGTGGCTAGCTTACGGGGGAGGTATAGTGGCAGACTTGCAAACTACAGAAAGGGAGATCGAAGATATAATGCATGCAGGGCCAGGAACCCCAGAGAGGGCGGAGACCGTGCAACGTCTAACTGAAAAGTGCAAAGCCCACTGGGAGAGATTGTGCAACCAAAACTACAAGAACTACAAGAAATGCGTGGAAAGGCAACACGCAGAAGGGGATAAACCAGGCAGACTACTGGCCTGGTTGTGCAAAAGCGAAACCCCGAGACAATTGATACGAGAGATGAGCCGCGAAGACTGCACATTCGCAGATACCCAAGAGTGGGTGAACGAGTGCTTTCAAAGATATTACCACAAACTGTACACAGACATGATAGAAAGTATATATATACTATATAATATATGACCCCAGAGAAAATAGAGTTTGCGAAGGTGGCTAAGCAACACTGCCCAAAATGCGGGGCAGAAAATGTGGGGTTGGTACACATGTTTTGGGCCTGCCCTGAAATCACAAGATATTGGGAGGAGGTAGCAGGCCGACTAGCGGACAAAGGGATCAGACTGGTGGACTCCCTGTGGGCGTGTATGGTGGGGGGCTTCTCTAGACCGCGTAAACTTAAGCATGTGAGCAAGCTTAGAGACCTAGCTTACATTTTGGCTAAGCGCAGGATTGCCATGGGGTGGAAGGCACGGGAGAGACCCAACATAGAAACCTGGTGGAGGAACCCCTCAAGTGGGCCGATGCAGAAACAGTAGTTTGGAGGGAGGCGGCTTGCAGAGGGGGTGAAGAGAAAGCGGGAACATTAACAGAGTGGCAGCACCTGGTGACATCTTTGACGAGTACGGAGCCTGAAACACTGGACACGGATAATTCAACGGATGATACAGGAGAGACAGTTGTGCACTAACATACCGCGGTTGTTGAACGTGGAATTGGGGTGTGGGGGGGGGGGTTGTAGATTTATGCACCATGTTGAGGTGCACTGTTTGTTGAAAACAAATAAAAATAAAAAATAAACATTGATGTGGATGCTCTCAACAGATTGCAGGCTTCATTTCAATTTGCAAGTGGGAACTGCAAGAGGGTTTGGTGGTGGACCGGTTTGTTCAGTGGCGTGTCTCTTCAGTGGACACCTTTGTGACTCCTTGGAACGCTAAGCGCCCTCTCTTCGCCTCTTGGCTGGACAAACACCAGCACTGCGGGGGTGAGGAGGCGGGCAGGCTGTTGATTTCTTGAGACCGGCTGGAGCTTTACGTGCTCCATTATTTCCCCTCTGGATACTCTTGGTATTTTCAGCATGCAGGGCCTGCTTGATGATGTTGGTGGCCCGTCTGTGGCCAGCCAGGTTCTGGTTTTTGGGCCTGAAACTTCTTGCCTGCCCGCTCACTGGTCAGCCTGCCACAAAGACATGATCTTCTGTCTCCAATGGGACAGAGGATTTGGCATCCAGCACTCCCCTGTTTTTAGATTCCAGACTGGTTCCTTAAGCAGTGAACCTGGGCCTCTGGGGTTGTCCATGGAAGCTATCATGGCTACTTGTTGCTATTCCATGGGGATCCAATTCAAGAGCAAATGGACAAGGATTTGTCACTGGTGTCTTGACAGGCAAGTAAATCCACTTTCTTGCTGCCTAGATGCTGTTCTCGTCTTCATATCAGATTTTGCTTACTCAGTAGGTTCTGCTGCACCTACCTGTCTGCTATTGTGACCTACAAGGATCTAGAAGGGGTTGATTTCTTTTCCTTTTTTTCCCCCTCTTGAATGCAGTTGTGTAGAGGGGTTTGGGCGCCTCCTCCCCTCCGTGACAAGTCCCCCGCCCCCTTGCCCCATGTCTGAGACCTCCGTGTTACTCGCAACCCTGGCTCACAAGCTCTTTGAGCTAATGGCCACACTAGACCTATGCTGGGTGTCCTGGAAAACCTGCGTTTTGGTATCGGTCACTTTGGCCCCTTGATATGGATTGTTGACTAAGGTGGTGCTGCATGCATATCCTTCTCCCCAAGATTGTCTGGTTTCCATATGAATCGGGAAATATCTTTGCCTGTATTCTTCTCCAATCCTCCTTCGGAGTGGGAAAGAGTACTTTAGAATTTTCACATGCATTGAGTTCTTAAACTTTACCTGAACAGGACTAAGGAGTCCAGATAGTTTAACTATCTTTGTGCTTTATGGGGCAGCTTGTGGTGGTGTCCGGTCAAAGGTTCGACACCAACAGGATCGAATGACCAAAAGGTCGAGGTAATAGGACCGAAAAGCAAAGGGTCGAATTTTTTTTGTTTTTTGTTTTTTTGGTTTTCGTATAGTAAAAAGTTTTTTTTTGCATCAAAAACAGGGGTTTGGGAGGACCCCAAAAAAAATAATTTGACCCTTTGGTTTTCTGTCCTTTTTTGTTTAGACCCTTTGGTCATTCGATCCTTTGCATTCGAACATTTGACCTAGAACCGCTTGTGGTGGGTCTGCAGCTTCTAAGGCACTGGTCTTTTGGTCTGGGCCCCCCCTGAGCAAAGTTTGGGCAGGCCGGCCCCTCCCCCCCCCCCCCCCCCCCCAAAAGTGCCAGATGGATAGTATGTAGAAATCGCTATCAACTTTTGCATGCCGTCACCACACCCTACTCCCAGTACAGACCCTGGGCTCTCCCCACCCTACTCCTACCACTATCCCAGTGCTGCCGCCCATTCTGCTCCCACCACAGTCCCATAAAACAAGCATACACACATCCATACACATTTAAATAAATTGCCATACACGTACCTTCTGCAGGGGCCTGCATGTGGTTGCTAAAATGCCCCGCTCCAGGTTGCTCTGCCCGTATGTGCGAGGAGGCGCAGGAGCACCCCCTCGCACATACATACATACATGCAGTGCCCCAGCCAGCATTTCCAATGAGCTATGCAAGGCTGGCGAAGCAAAAACCCCCCGGCTCAGTGATCATGTGCGGCTGGGGAAATGAACTGTCAAAGGCAAACAGTGTTTCCCTTTAATAGTTCAGCCAGGTAGTTTCACTGTGCTGGCTCCTCGGCTCCTCCATAATGGGTGAGGCGGCCAGTGGGTGCACGCCCCCTCACCCATTATGGATGAGCTGGCAGGCTTGGACTGGCCTATAAGGCAATAGGGCGATGACCGTACCAAAAATGCAAAAGGCTAGGGTAGGCCAGTCAAAATGGGCCACTTTTTTGGCCAATGTGGACAAGTTTGAGGAGTTACTTCACTATGCAGCTAGTAGTTTTGACCATTATTGCTGAATAAATATTCTTTAAAAATCACAATTTGTTTACATTTGAACAAAAAAGAACCCCTTGGGTACTATTCAGTCTGTGACTAAAGGACTGAATATCCATTTGCAACTGCGGGACACTTTTTAATTGGTGCCTAATGCCATTTTATGGTCCAGTCTGACCATGTGAGCTGCCCCTTCCCATTTCCTCCAATCTAAAAAAAAAAAATTTTTTTTACATGCTGGGCTCCGGCACACTCCCCCTCTCTCCCCCCCCCCCCTGTCCCCCTGGGATGCGGCCGCCCCCCATAGTTTGAAGACCTCTGTTCTAAGGTGATCAATGCCTGCTGGAATGTTTCTATCATTGAAACGTACAAGCCTCATGGACTGCAGACACCCAAGGGCCTTTAAGATCACACAGTCTGGGTCTAGCAGCCTCAGTGGCTTTTCAGAGACCAGTTCCCTGGGAGATCCTTGCTAGAGCCTCGTGGCCCTACTGCTCGGACTTTAGCTCCCGAGCAGACACTTGGTTTTACTATGCAGGTTTGCAAAATCGTTTTTTTACTGTCAGGACCACCACCCTTCAGTGTGTGTATGCGTGTTCATCTCCACCAACTATGGAAGAAGAGGGACAGTCGGTAGGAGCAAGATTACTCAATACAGTAGTCACTAGAGTAACTTTCATGATCAGTCTTGAGAAATATGCCAAACCACTTATGTACAGACATGTTTTAAGTGAATGTGGAATGGTATGATGTTTGTGTCGGAGGCTGTGCGAAGCAGGAAGGAGTGAACTGAATTGGTGAATGGGCATATAGCCACAGGCATTGAAGAGGGTCCTAAACCACACCGCTATGAACTACATTTCTCAGTGACTAATGATTGCACTCTCAAGGTCCCCTGACATCATATTGGTACGCACATTGTAATGGGCACAGTAATTCTTCCTCTGCTTTGACATGGTCATATAGACGCGGCTGCTCCTTGAGTTGGGGAGACCATGAGTAACTCTTACTCCACACTCTTGCTTGCCTGCTGAGATGGCCTTTCTTTTTGGGTGCATTCAGTCCTAGTAAATAGTGTAGGTGCTAGCTGCTCAGAAAAACACTATAGCAGTTACTACTCTTCGGGGGCAGTGACATCATTTGGGTGGTTGTGCAGCATGGGGATCAGGGAACATAGTACCGTGGGACACTGCACTGCCCCAAATATTTGGTTATTTACTGGAATTGAAGGGGATTTCTACTTCCCTGGGATCAAAACTCTGTGTAACTCCTCTCCCACTTGATAATTTACCACAGAGGCGCTCACATTTTGTGCAATGACATTCATAATAACTGTGATGTCGTTGGTGGCTTGTGATTGAGTACCCTAGGGAATCGAGGGAGCCATCCTAAAAGAAGTAGACTTATTTTGGTGGTTTGCTGGTTCTGCAAGCAAGAGTTTCAAAACATGAAAAAAGTAATTGTCCCTCAATCTTCCCTTCTCTGTACAGAAACATTCTAATAGCAGACTGATCAGGGAAGGGTGTCTGCTTATTTTAAATCAGGTTTGAGTTTTTTCCTTTGTTAGAATGTAGATGAAAAGGAGCGTGAAAAGACAATTACTCATGTATTTCAGAGCGCAATCATAGATTTATGCTATTTTCTCAGTTAAACCTTTTGAATATGCTATTGAAAAGCAGGTCTGCTGTGCATAAATGTTAGGTTAATGAGGACAGCAAAGCAGGGAACACCCAGGCGTTGCTTGGAGAATCTTGCTATATTGAACAGGTGGGGGAGGGGAATTGGAAGACCCCGAAATCTCTTATTTGAGATATTCTGGTCCTTCCTCATGGAAGATTTTGTGGGTTATGCAAAGCAGCTTGAATTTGAGGAGCCAATGTAATTGAATTAAGACAGAGGATGCCTGGTCCTGGGGCCAGAGATTGAGAATAACCTTAGCAGCTTTGGTCTGGCTTTGTTGCAATTTAGAAAGCGAAGCAAGAGGAAGGCCAGAGTAGAGGGAGTTGGCATATTCTAGTCCTGAAAGAACAATGGCAAGGGGCAGCGGGAGATGTAGGCAGTGATGTTCCAGGCCAGCTTGAGATGAAGTTTGCAACATTTAATTGGGTAACTTAATTTAGTATTTATTTTGTAATTTTTTTGTGCTTTCCAGCATACCTCATCTCAGAACTGGAGTCTGCACGAATGTTGTGTGTTAATAACCCACCAAAGAAAGCACAAGAAGCACCTGGCAGCGAGGTCTTTCAGGAGTTAAAGTGCATCTGTATGTCTTTGGGCATGTCCAAACCACCGGCCAACATCACAATGTTCCAGTTCTTCAGTGGGATTGAGAAAAAGGTAAAAATTCTTGATTTTCTTCATCATTGGGTTTTGAAGAAGGATTTGCTTAGCTAAAAGAAATAGACTGTTAGCCTTCTCAAATTGTGTGAAACCTAAAACGAAAATTGTATTTTGCTAGAGAAAGTTCTGGGCATTGCAAAATGATCTGATGGTTAGTTAATAGGTGATTGCAAGTCTCTTCTGTTGTGCTTCCTACATTTCGCCATCTGGTGACCTGATTACCTTTACAATTGCCCATCCTGGCTTTATCTTTATCATCTGTGTTCACATGACTCTAGTCAAGAGACAATATAATTCTGATAAATAAAATGTACTTTGTAGCAATATAATACTGAGTTTATTTTTCTAGGTAAAGGAGACCTTAGCTAAAGTGCCGCCTAATCATTTAGGGAAACCTCTTCTGAGTAAGCCACTTGGACCACGCCATTGGGTAAGTGATCAAATGTATTAATAAGAAGGAAACCAGGAAGGCTGTATTGTAGTACATATGCACCTCCAAACTGCGTGCAGCTTTGACTCCTCTGTTCGCTGTACCTTCCTAGTGAAATTCCCTCTACATTCCTCTGTTTCAAGAAACACAGATAAATGGAAGCTGTGGCTGCAATTTAATTTTCATCGCATTCTTGATTTCCACTTGCCATACAAGACTTTTTAACCAGTGTGTTCAGTCCTCCTTCCGACTGATGGGATTTTCTTGCTGCAAACTCTATTTATTGCTCTGTGACTCCAAGAAGATGGTGCGCTCTCCCCAAGGGGAAGTCTGCCCCCTAGTGCACTAGTAAGATGGGCCCACTATGCATAACACTCCTTAGGAGACAGGGTAAGCTGTGTCTCTATAGGTGACTTCCCCCTTAGGGGACAGAGACCCTAATGGGGATATGTCACCATTCCTTTAACCCCATTACTAACATGGTATATAGTATCTAGGGACAACGGTTTACAATAATTAGAAACCCTTTTGTAATGGCTAACTGGGTTTCTGACCTGTGTCCAATCCCCTGCGAAGACTCGGAAGAACCTGGAGGTGTTGCCTTAGGACGACCAATCACTGGAGGTACTCAACAGACCCCGCAGAGTCTAACCTTGCCAAAACACACAAAGGTGGTGTACCCGGGAGGAAAGGGAGAGCACCAGTGTTGGCAGCGAGGCTCCAGACAATCACCAGACGAGTGTGGCAAGGCGCAGCCTGGAGAGGTTGCTAAACAGGGGAAGCGGATCCTCCTCAGGCTTACTTGGAATCCAGTTAAGAAGTTGCATGACTTTGTGCAGATTGTGCTGCAGGACTGAGGAAGACTAGCCTCTGCAGAGCCCAGTTGAATAGTTGCATAATGGACTCCGTGAAGGGAAAAAGACTGGAGAGATCCAACACCCTCCCAAGGAGCACCGCTCGATGTGTGAAGGTTACTGGAGAGGGAGGTATTAACGATAGAAAGAAGAAAAGGAACCCCGAGTGGGGACAGAGGAGGAATAACCTAGAGGAGTTGAGTCAGAAGGAGAAACTCTCCAAAGTGGGGATTACAGGAGCACATGCCCCATAGTGGGCAGGCAAGAAGAAAACCCAGACTGGAGTGAATGATGGGAAAAAGCACAGAGCAGGAACGTGTGTAAAAACTCCAGAGGGGTGGGGAGTGAGAAATTAGCAACCCATAGTGGGGGGAGAGAGAAGACCCCCAGAGGGTGAAGTGAGAAGGACGAATGCCCCAGAGTGGTGAGATGGGCAATACTCCGACTGGTGTGGGAAACTGAGACGAAATCCCTTGTGGGGAGAAACTGGACCCTAAAGAGGGGAGTGAAAAGACCCCAGTGTGTGGGGCGTAGAAAGGAGAGGAGCCCCAGAGTAGGGAAAAGACTGGGGGTACCCTGGCTTGGGAGCACAATGGGTTACTAAATCTGGCAGATTTGGGGTCAGATGCCATTAGCCAGCCCTTCAGTCTTGTTCCCCCATGTCTTGTTTTTTGGTTATCATTGATTTTTGTTGAAAGATGGGGAAAGGGGTCGTTTAGAATAGGTATATGAAAAAAGAATACTCCCGGAGACCTGCGCCCATTATTAGTTTAACATTCTCAAAGTTTAATCACACACTTTACAGGGTGCCCCTCCTAATGACACATGTTTCGGCCGATCAACTTTATCAAAAAAGGGCAAATTCTCTCTAATGACATTACATTTGTCACATAAAGGTACATTTTAAAGTGAAAATATTATGTTATGTGAAAAAGAAATGTTATCAATTCATAAATTATACAATTATAACCAAAATACGAAAGACCAACATTGAGGGTTCGTGAAGCGAAGGATTGTTAAGAGTTAAAAAAGGGGAGACAAAAGAACAAAGAAACCTTGTCAGTTCATGTGTTGCTTGTTCCATTGCATTTACTAATCGGTGAGTTTAACATTCTATTCAAACCTTCTTACCATTTGTCATCCTAGATTCGTTACTCAAGTTTCGCATTCATCATGGGTCAGAAAATAAGGAAGAAATAGGTTGCATATTGCTTTCCATGTACTCTGGTATCATTTCTAATTGCCTAATATTATACTTCTTGAGTAAGTGAATCCTTGTTGCCTTTTAGCTCCTAAAGGAATTCTAACCTGCTAATCTCTTAACATACTCGCATTCTTAATTGATTTTGTACTTTGGTACCGCATGCTCTTACACGCGTATACTCAGTTGCCTTTAGTAACGTTCCGACATTGCCCACAACACCTGTGTAAGTTTAATAAATTAGCCAAAAGTAAGGCATCACTGATATTCAACAATTTGCATTCTTAATGTATTATGAATCAAAGTTTTGAAAGTGCTCTTATTATTATTTCCCCGATTGTGAGCTCGAACCGCCCCTTAGTGTGCCGTGTTCTGATTTATACGTAAACTCCTCATACGTTTCACTCTTCCGATATGTTTACTATTCCTGATTACGGTCGTATATTATAACGTATATTAACGTTCCTAATCTTAGTTGTTAGGTCTATTGGTCAGTCGACCGAATCCTCTTTCCGTAATTGCTGCTGTCATACGTGTTGGCTCTTTTCCTCGCGGGACGCTGCCATAGTTAATATGTATATAACTGTTGTCATGGTGTTTGTACTCTGTTGTAATTGGTTGTCATGGCGATCACACCAGCGGCTAGCCGCCTTTGCTTTCTGTTCATTTATTTTTCACCACCATCTTTGAGTGTTCTTGTCACAATGCCTGCCCCCGGGAAACCAGGTTTGGCCCAGCTACCCCGGAAGCAGGCATCATGCCATTTAATGCAAGCCCATGAACCCCAACCCTATTTGGGTGCAGTCCTGGCGCCTATGCAGTCATGGTCAAGGACTTACCTGAAGCAGACCATGCTGCTAACTTACCTGAGGCAGACCATGCTGCCAGTGACCAGAAGTCAAATGAAGCCTAGGAGGGACTATTTTTCCCTAGGAACTATTTTTTACTCGGGTGGGACCGCGGAAGGATACTTACCTGGAACTACTTCCAAGGCTATTTAAACCACGCCCTGACAGCAATCCATGCTTCGCGTTATTCTGCACCTGCAGCAGCTTCCAGTCTTCAGCCACGCCCGCCTGGATGCCGGAGCTCCTGAAAACCTGAAAGAAAGCAGAGGGAAGGTTAGAACCGGAGTTTTTGCATGCAATCCTTACCTGAATCTTCTTGGCTCTGACCTAGAAGGAAGAAATCAGACGCGCGCCACTTCGCATCCTGCAGCGCCGCGCGGGAACTTGCCTGAAGCAATCCTCTGCATTCCATCGCGCTTTTCAGCATCCAGCGGCCGCTCTCCAACACCTGTGGAAATAAAGGCAATAAGGTGAGCAAGGGAGCATTCCCAGACAATAAAGGCAATCCCCAGGACTTACCTGATACCACAGGGGGTACTTACCTCATCTCGGGTCGGCGCGGCCTCCACAGCTTCTCCGCCGTACCCCGGCCCCAAAGGGGAAACAAAAGCAACACAAAAGCGCAAGTAGGGGAAACCGAATTCTGCTACAGACTTACTTGGTTACTGCCTGAGGCCGCAATCACCGGAACCTACACCGATTCAGCGCCTGCAAAAGGAAAGGGTCACAGGTTAGACCAGGTCCTCATTATCGAACTGAACAGAATCCATAAACACTTACCTGCATCTTACTGGTTGCCACTTGGAACTCTTCTCAAGAACTATTAAGGCAACCTAGGGAATTTGGACAGAGTGAAAGCCAGACGTTTTTGAACTCTTTTTCAAACTTTCCTTACCGAGTCAATACCGTTCTGCAACTCTCCAACATCCCACACCAGTGAAGTAACTGGTCATCTACGCACCCCAGCGCTCGAGGCAGAATGGAGAGCTCATCTTTCCAAACTATCAGGTGAGAACATAGCAAGAGTTCGGAAGTAATTTGTGGGAAGAGATCGCAGGAGTGGGGGAAGGTGGGGTTGGCACCCAGTCCCCGCAGGTGGCTAATTCCCTTTTCTCCGTTACAGAAGAATATTCATACGGGCAAAACAAGCTAAGCTGGGTGGTCCGGTCCAGTTCATCATTTCGTCGTCCCGTGTGTCGCTGGAAGAGGTAACAGCCCAGTTCAGATCGACGCCCCCGTGGACACCAGGTGAGCGTAACAGTTCTGCTTTTTATTATGATCTTACGGCAATGCACCCACGTATTCTCCAGCATGGGGTCTGGCATGGATTCACAAGCTCAAGAATATTCCCCGTCCGGCTGGGAATCCTCGGTAAAGAAAAAAATCAGTAGAAAGACGGTTCAGAAACGAAACTGAAACTATTAACCAATCACTGGTCTCTGGGTCATACTGCCCCCAGCCAATGACTGCCCTCTACCTAAGCCCCTCCTCTGGCAGCCATCTTCAGATTTTTATAGCACGTTCAAGTGTTGGGAGTCCTCGTGCTGTAGCTCTCGAGCTTTTACTGCGCATTGTGTTTTTTTTTTCAAAGAGTTTACTCATATTTTTTTGGTCAATTCGAGCCTCAAGCTCCACCAATTCTTCTGATCAACGGGGACCCGTTTTGGAATTTTCTACGCCCCTTAGGGGCGGATTTTCATCGAATTACACTTGGAGGATTCCGGAAGACCTTTGAGGCCTACCCCGATTCAGACTTGGCCCAGGACAAAGGAGATTTGACGCCTACTGGATGCAAACTGTTTAGGAACTGCCCAGGATGTGGACAACATCTTTGAGGACAAGCACTCCGGTGCCTCTACTGCCTACACGCCGACAAGTCGCACGTGGAGGAGGACTGTGTGTTCTGCAAGAACATGTCCGTCCGGACCATGAAGGACGTCGTAAACGACTGGCTGGAGGCTAAGAGCCCAGCAGCAGGTGAGCAGGAGTCCGAGCGGTCTTCGAAGACCTTTGAGGGCGCTCCGGCGACAGGGGCCCAACAAAAGGCAAAGCGCCACGAGTCCGCGGGCACCAGGAGCGCCGTTGGTTCGGGCTCATCTGCTGCCAGGCAAGGTGCGATGTCACCGATGCCATCATCCACGAGCCAACGCTCTGGCTCGGTGAAAAGGAAGTCTGAGAACCCGGGTAAGCTTCGGGAGAAGCCCTGGTCGAGCCTGATGGAGAAAGCCAAGGGGGGGGTGAGGCAGTGACCATCCCCCTAAGGTGAAGGCCTCAGACGCGTCCAAGGTCGTGAAGGCCCTGATTCACTCGGCAAAGGCCTCGATTGAAGGAGTTGTGGTGCGCCTGGCGAAGCCTGCGGTGGCTACCCCAGTGGAGACGACTTCCGGGCCTAGATTTTCCCTGTCACCCCACAGGGAAACATCTTTCCAGTCTATCGAGAAGACACCTGTGAAACCCCGAGAGGAGAACGGGGGGGGGGGGGGGCGGCATGGTAGCTCTAACAGACAGATACTACCTCCGAGGATGAGCTGGCTGGCATCAAAGCTATCCTGGACAAGAAGTTCGAGGAGGTCAGGACCTACGGGAAGGATCCCGACAAGACGGACATGGAGAACAACGGTGAAGCCGACGAGGAGCCGCGGGCCCTGGACGAAATGGAGGACCCCACGCCCCAGCCGTCGCAACCGATGACTACGCCACAGGACAATTCAGGAACAATCTTGATGGCTTTGCAGACCCTGTGTACGGAGATGAGGACAAGGTTGCCCTTGCCCCTAGCGGACGATCCAGCGGCACCTGGACCATCTGGGAGCCCACAGAGCAAGCGGAGGCGAGTCCACCCCCCCCCTCCCTTCCAGCCTTCACCCCCATCCCCTCCTCTGAGGGACAAAATGGGCACAAATGGCAGGGACCGACGACGGTGGCAACGACAGAATGGATCTCCTGCCTGCCTGACCATCTGCCTGCTCACGGAACTGGGTTTCTCGATCAACTTTGCAAAGTCCCACTTGGTACCGTCGCAGGGCACCCTGTTCCTGGGAGCCAGACTCGACACAGTGGCGTGGTTGGCCTCACCGTCTGATGAAAGGACGATGGCCATCCTGGGCAAGGGACAACGACTGTTGACCATGGAAGTGGCCAGGGTGAGGGCCATCAATTCCCTGCTCGGCATGATGTCATCGTGCATCTACCTCGTGCGTCTGTGCAGGTTGTGGATGCGGCCACTGCATGAAATCCTCGACGCCCGTTGGATACAAGTGGCGGGAAGCTTCGAAGACAAGATCCCACTCAATGAGATTTTACCATCAAGCGAAACGGTGGTGGGGCAACCGCACGCATTTCGCGGCGGGCATGGACTTCCAGACCCCAGCGCACCAGGAAACAGCGAAGACAGGCGCCTCCCTGGAGGATGGGGAGCGCACACCGGAGATCTCCACGCAAGAGGCCTTTGTCTCCCGGAGGAGAGGTCCCTGCACATCAACTTCCTGGATCTGCGGGCCATGTTCTGGGCCCTCAGGTCTTTCCTTTCCGTCCCTCAAGGGCAAGGTGGTACAGGTCTTCACCGACAAGACCACCACGATGTTCTACATCCGGAAGCAGGGGGGTACCAGATCCCCAGCCCTATCCAGGGAAGCGCAGGATCTGTGGCACTGGGCCGTCGCCCAGGGGATATTCCTGGTACCTTTTCATCTGGCAGGAGTGAGAAACACTGTTGCCGACTCACTCAGCAGGGAGCTGTGCTCCTGCCACAAGTGGGAGCTTCGGCAGGATCAAGTGGATCTCCTATTCCGAAGGTGGGGCAGACCCCAGATCTATCTGTTTGCGACGAACACCAAGTGCCAGAGGTTCGCCAGCAGGTTTTCCCCAGCCGGGGAGCATGGGCGATGCATTCTCCTTCCCTTGGGACGGCCTGTTCCTGTATGCTTTCCCACTGTTGCCGTTGCTTCTGCGACTCATCAGTCAACTCAGACGGTCCCGGGCCAGGATGATCCTCGTCGCACTGCTGTGGCCGAGGCAGATATGGTTCCCAGAGCATCAGGACATGCCAGCGTCCCGCACCCCAGTTAAACTGCAAACTGATGCGGATCTTCTCACCACGGAAGGAAGCTCCATCCTACATCACGACCCAGGATCGCTGAACCTGCAGGCCTGGCTGCTGCAGCACTAGAGTTCGGAGGCTATGACATCCCGGCGGACTGCAAGAAAGTCCTTGCAAAGGCCAGGGCATTCTCGACTTTTAGTGCTGTGGACATAAATGGAAGAGGTTCTCTGTCTGGTGCCGTGCACAGAAGATCAACCCCCTATGGATCACAGCCCCTCAAGTGCTGCCGTACTTGCTGTCGCTGGCCAAGGCGGGTCTGGCACATGCCTCCATCAAAATCTATCTTGTGGCTATCTCCCGCTACACCAGAACTCCGGGGCGGTTGTCGCTGTGGTCGAATCTCCTGGTGAAGAGTTCAGGAAAGGACTGTTCCGCTCGTTCCCGCCGGTGAAGGCCCTGACCCCAGCGTGGGAGCTAAATGTGGTGCTGACCAGGCTCATGGGTCCGCCATTCGAGCCCCTGTACTCTGCACCGCTGAAGTTCCTATCGTGGAAGACCGCTTTTCTTGTGGCCATCACCTCCGCACGACGAGTGGGAGAGATCCAGGCCCTTTCCTGTAATCCTCCATATCTGACATGACACGAGACGGGGGTAGTGCTGAGGACGCATCTCTCTTTCATGCCCAAGGTGCCGTCGGACTTCCATCTCAACAAGCCCTTGGTGTTGCCTGTTTTCTTCCCTTCGTCGCTGGCTGAGAGGACTTTTCACTCGCTGGATGTGGCTAGAGCGCTGAAGTTCTACGTGGACCGCACAAAGAGCTTTCAGAAGACATCACAGCTGGTTGTGAACTTTGGGCCTGTGAACCAAGGGAAGGCCCTCTTGAAGGCTTCCATTTCCAAATGGCTCTCCGGCTGCATCATGCACTGTCACCGGTTGGTAAACCGACTTGCTCGGCCGTACGAGAGCCCATTCAACCAGAGCGATCGCTGCTACTACGGCGTTCCTGTCTGGTGTGCCCCTGCTGGACATCTGCAGTGCTGCTACATGGAGGTCGACACACACCTTCACGAAACTCTACTGCGTCGACTGGGATTCCAGGGAGGAGTCCAGAGTCGGCCAGGCAGTGCTGCGCAACCTGTTCGCTTGAAGGTAAGCCTGGTGAGGAGGTAAGATATGCTTAATGTTGAGATGTTGAAATGCTTACTGTTGAGCCTTGCCACCTACCGTGGTTGTGCATGTGTGTAGTGCTATGTATTATTTTATTCATGAGCATGTGAATCCATGCAAGACCCCATGCTGGAGAAGGAACAAGTTAGTTACCTGTAACTGTTGATCTTCAGCATGGGTCTGGCATGGATTCACATGCGAACCCTCCCGCCTACCCCTCTGTTCTTCTTCTCTTGGTCCTACTGCCACTTTACATGCTTCCAAATCTGAAGATGGCTGCCAGAGGAGGGGCTTAGGTAGTGGGCAGTCATTGGCTGGGGGCAGTATGACCCAGAGACAAGTGATTGGTTAATAGTAGAAAGACAGTTCAGAAACAAAACTGATTTTTTTTCTTTACCGAGGATTCCCAGCCTGACTGGGAATATTCATGAGCATGGGAATCCATGCCAGACCCACGCTGGAGAACAGTTCCAGGTAAGTAACTTGTTCCTTACTCAGTCTATTGCACTATAATATGGGTTTTGAATTAGGAATCTTGTAGCGTGTTAATGAATTTTGAGAACCTGCTGTGTGAATATTCTAGGAAAAACTTTAATTTACCCAATCGGTTAAAATTAAATTGCAATGTTGGCTTATGACCACGTCGAGAGTTAGTTCACTTATATTGCCATTACATTTTAGTATACCCATTTACCGTTACTCTCTCTTCTATTACAAAGTATCCCTTGAGAACTGTCAGGAATTAACTCATACCAGCGGGTTTGAGGATCCTCATATTTCCAAATTTCAACAATGATAAAGATAAGGATCTAGAAAATTTGTGGGAAACAAACTTTAGTAGCTCTAAGATAATGATGGAACTTCTAATAGAACATGCAGCAAGAGAACACAAACGAGCTAAAGAGGGAATTGAGACCATTAAGAAAAATATCAGAAACGAAAGCGTTGGAATCAACCAAGGAAAAGAATTATGAAAAAATGTGAGATTTTAAAGGAGTACCAAAGTTCGGTCAAAATGAGAAAACTAAGAAAATGTTATCGAGAGGAGAGACTATAGAGGGGACAGAGTCTATATATTTCAAGAAAAATACAATCGGTACCAGAAACCAGCTTCAAGAAATGTCGCACCCAATACTTCAGCTGCCAGTTCAGATGCAGATTCAGAGCCTGATGACTTGCAGATAGGATCCAGTACCACAGAAGACACAGCTTTGGAGAAAAGCAGTCAAGGTTATATGAATCCAATAAAACGGTATAAGAAGGGAAATAGGAATTTCCTGCAGAAATCGGTCAGTTTTCAGCTACCAACAACTCTGGCAGTCAACAAACCAATACGAGGAGGGAGGGTAGGGGGGTAGAAGATTGCAGAAACCCAGAAGCACTAGAACATTTCAACAAAAGATATACAAGGGCCAGCGCAAAAGAAGTGAACAGAAACAAGAAATGATCGATCTAGTTCTGAACCTATCAAATAGGGTGATCAGAGGATGAAAGGACAGTTCTCAACAAAGGACTCTCAGTTGCACTTACAAGATAATATTATGTGGATGTACATATCGATCTCTTTAAGTTTGTTCGCAAACTTAAATTCAAGAAGTTCTTTGCAACTAAAGCACCAGGAGATTTCATGAGATCAACTTCAAAATAGAGACGTAATCTATCCATACAAGAAATTGAGGCGACTTACCTGATTAGATCATTGGAAGAATCAAAGTTTTGAAATCATGAACTTGCTGCAAGAATTACGCATCAAACCAGACCTGCTCAGTATGAAAGAATTGAAACCCAAATCGAAATTTGTGCCGCGGCCAATGTAATTGCTACATTTTATAAGGCCATCACGGAAGAACTATATGCCATATCAGAGAGAGATGCATCCAGAAAATTCAAAGGTTGTAAGAACAACTTTGACTTATGGAGAAACGCAAGCCCTAAAACAATTGGCATCTGATATAACCGTAGTGATAAAGGAGGCTGACAAGGGCGGGAATATCGTCATTATGGTCTGGACCATTTACCTAGAAATGTCATACAATCCTCTAGCAATTCAAGGATGCTGCAGAGTACTTGCTGGCATCCCCAAAACCGACATTGTTAACAAATTAGAGTTATGCATTAAAGGGTGGCACAGAAGGGGACTCCTCTCAGATGAAGAAAACCTATACCTCACCATCAAGGAAACTATCATACCTACAATGTACTTCCTACCGAAGATGCATATAAATTTTGAATCCATTCCTGAAGGACGCCCTGTTCTTAGCGGAATTGGAGGGGCCACAGAAAGTATTTCTGAATATTTGGATCATATCCTAAGGCTGAGAGCAAGCACATTCCTATCATATTTGAAAGATAGGACCAGCATAATCAATAAAATGAAAGTGATAAAGTGGCAAGAAAACGACATCTTGGCCACCTTAGATGTAAAGGCCCTATACACGTCAATGCAGCATAAATGGGCAGTAGCCCCGATTGAATATTAATTTGCGAAGTACTCCGCTTCATTCTACTAACGATATCGAGACGATAAAAGAAATGTTACAAATGACACTATTTCAATATATTCACATTCAACAACTCCTATTACCAGCAGACGAAGGGTGTGGCCATGGGCACAAGATATGCCCCAGCTCTGGCCAACCTATTTATGGGACTTTTTTGGAAGACCAGGTTGTTTACAAAGATCAAGACTTTGACAATAGAATAATACTATGGACATGTTACATCGACAATGTCTTCCTAATTTGGAAAGTCACAGTGGAGCAATTTCAAGACTTTATCAACAGCATCAACAAAAACAACTATGGAATAGAATTTACAGGAACATGTGACACTAATCTCAAACATTTCTTGGATCATACAATTCATGTAGATGGTTACCAGTTTGAAACTTGGACATTTAGAAAATAAACCGAAGTGAACTCAACACTGCATGCAAGCAGCTGTCATCATAAACCAACTATAAATAACATTCCCATCGGGGAATATACTAGAGCAAGACACAATTGACAAAAACAAGACAAATTTGAGCAAGAATGTACTCTTTTGGAAACGTGATTTTTATCAAATGAGGATATCCAACTAAAAGTGTAAAGGAAGGATATAGAAGAGCAAGGGAACTCACTCGAGACCAAACTCTACAAACCAGCAAAAAGCAGGACCCGTCAGAACCAAACAAAGTGGGTTTTGTAACCAAATATAGTAGTAATCATCACGTTATAACAAAGGTGTTAAACATTGGTACTTATTGAAATTGGATTGGAACATTAATGAATATGTGGACGAGAAACCGAACATGATATTCAAGCAAGAAAACGCTCTCAAAACCAAAGTGAGTCTGTCACTACTACCAAATATAATCATCCCAATGGATAAAACACGGTTACAATCAGACCAGATTGGATTCAGGAAATGCAGCACATGCACCATGTGTCGATTTGCCCATGAGCAAACTAAAGAATTTCATGAAATTAATGGAAAAACCAATCCCAATCAAAGAAGGAATTAATTGCAGGACAAAGTTTGTGATTTATGGTATTATATGTAAATGTAAACTGTACATTGGGATCACGAAAAGAGAACTTAGAATTCTAATTGGAGAACATCTGGTCAAAATTGGGAGTCAAGATCCCAAGTTTCAAATGGCGCCTCATTGGCAAACAGTACACCAAATGGACAACAAGTCACAAATCCGATTCATCGTATTGCAAAGAATAGACCTTGGAAGAAGAGGAGGTGACAGAGTGAAAGCACTCAGACAAGCAGAAGCTTGATTAATCTGCAAATTGAATACTACAGTCACAGGTCTAAAGTCAGAAAATGAAATGGCATTCTTCCTATGAGCTAATTACAACAGGAGATCACGAATATGAAGGATGAAGCAAATCAATATTTGACTGCACACTAGTACCATCATTTTAACCATTAATAATAAATGTACTAATATAACTGAAATCTATCCTGATGTCCAAAATGGATCACATGAGACCTGTTAAATCAAGGACATAAGAAATTCAATATGAGAATATACATGGCCCACGTATCTGAAGCAATTTACACATTTTGTTTATTGGCATTTATTATTTGTTGATTAGGATTTGTGCTAATTGGTTATTCATGTGATTTTGTAGTACAAGAATTCAGACCGTGCACAAACTGATGAAATCTGCCAAATACTTCGACTAGAATAAAGTGGAGGCACAACCTGGTACGTGCATGCTCCACAAGCGTCGGAGCAAATATGAATTTACAGAACTTGTATAGCTCAACCTCAAGCGCAGTACTTCTTCATAGAAGAGAGAGTAACGGTAAATGGGTATACTAAAATGGAATGGCAATATAAGTGAACTAACTCTCTATGTGGCCATAAGCCAACATGGAATTTAATTTTAACACACTGAGTAAAATAAAGTTTTGCCTAGAATATTCACACAGCAGGATCTCAAGATTCCTAATTCAGATTCCTAATTCAAAACCCATATTATAGTGCAATAGACTGGGCAATACATGCATTGCCGTAAGATCATAATAAAAAGCAGAACACTCAAAGATGGGGGTCCTGGGGGGCGTGGCCAACATGCGAGCGGAGAAGTGATTCTTGGAACGCTCCGTTGGCCTCCATCAATCATCCTGAAAATAGCTTGTTTTGGCAGCTCGAGAACCTATACAAACATATTTATGGAGAAATTAATGCCTGCTGATCAAACGACAAAAGTTTGAGGACTTGGGAGACAACCCCGGCAGAGCTATCCTGGTCAGAGTGCCGTTCCTGCCTGGTGTGGAAGACCCCAACAAAATGGCCGCAGTGAACTGCCTTTACTAAAAAGGTGCTCCACGCAATCCGCCCGCTTCAACAGCACTTATCATTGCCAGGAGCGAAGAAGAGGCACAGCGGGTCGGAGTCATCCAAAGATACCCCGGTGTCGGATCTTCAGGGCCTAGGGCACCGACGCAGGCTGGAGTGCAGAGGTGTGGTGAAACCATTGAGTGCTGGAGATACCACCGCAGGGGCGGCTGCTAGCTGTGGTGCCCTCTCCCACTGGAACTGCCTGCACCGGGGTGTGCCATTGGGGAGGTGGGCTCGCCTGTCAACGTCATGCGTGCCGGGAGCCCCCTAACCTACCCACCAACTAATGGACCGGAGAGGCGATCCTGGTGCTCCCTGGGGCCTCAGCCTGCCGCTGGAGACACCTGCCCTGAAGTGCAAAGGAGAAGGACCCAATACATCCGAGACCTTCCCGAGCCATCCAAGTGCGTGCCCTGGGGGCGGGGGACACATGATGCAGACGGCCTGGCAGAAAGCACCCTGTGGATGTGTGCAACGGGCCGCAGGGAGGGCTCGGTAACACCACCCTCCCCAGAGACATCGAAGTGCCCATCTGTGATGCATCTGGGGCGGGCAGGGCCTCGCCGGTGACGAAGCGCCTGGCCCCCTACCGCGCACTGCCTTGCCACCTCCCCAGGCAATGAAGCATCAACGGAGAGAGTGCGCAGTCTTTCTCCCGCACGGACCCTGCTGGCGAACAAATCCGCTCTCCCGCAACCAGAAGGGAACCGCACCCGCTGGAGGGACGGAGACGCCCGTTGGTCAGGAAAAAGGGGCGTTGACAGCCATATAAACGGTTGGGGCGGCCAGGGCTCCCGGTAGCATTTGGAAATACAGGCCGGCGCGAGCTGGAGGAATCTTTGCAGCAACAAGCCTTCCTCCCATTTAAATTAACGGCAGAGGAGCATAATGCACAGATACTATACTTGTGAATGAGGAGGAGGTGCAGCCAGATATGAAAACAATACCCAGAATTGGCCGACGGATGATGTGGGTGTCTCCCGTTCCAGGACTTGTAGCTCTCCCCTAGCTACGCCTGACCGCTCCCTAGTCGAGTTTGTGGAACGCAAATACCGCCAGAGGGCCCAGCGGTAGCCGCCTTCATCGGTCGGGAAAGGCAGGTGGACACTGTCAACCTGGTGCATTGCCTAATATTTAGGTATATGCACAGGACCGGCAGCGGGGCCGCTCATTCCTTGCCACCTGGCAGAAGTCACAGCGACACACCCCACACTGTAACGCTCGCCTGGTATCCACGGTGACGTCACTCAGCCTGTTCTGACCTCTTACGACCTCAAACCCTTCCCTGGAGGCTATTCGACTGGAGACTGGGCCTGAAACACAGGATTGGTAGAGTTTAACTCCCTAGTGTCTGTGCTTGAACCCCTTCTTCCCCGGGGTCCAACCCTTCCCTTTGATCCAGAGCTCACCTTGTTTTCTTGGATGGTGTGGGCTTGTTGCTGCCTAGTTACTTCACTGGCAAGAGTCTGACAGGCAAGTATGAGTCCTTTGAACAGTTCTCTAACTTTGTTCTTTTCCTTCCTTAGATGATGGCCGGCGTCCGGGGATGGCGGCGTGCTGCTGAGATGAGTAGCGCTGACGGTGAGTGAGAGCGCGATGCACCCCTTTCGTATTTGCATTGTACTGAGCTCTTTTTCTGTGTCCTAGGAGCCGCAACGTTTTCAGCGTGGATGCCGGTTATGAAGAACAAATGCAGTGGGTAAGCGCAGTATGCAGTGCCTCTAGATGTTTCCACGATATCCTGGAGTCTCTTTTCCCTCTTGCAGATGGATGAGAAGTTCCGCAGACAGTTAACCCCCCCTCACCCCTCACCCAGAGCGGCTGGGATTCAGGTAAGCGTTTGAAGCTCGTACAGTATTTAAAAATAAGCCAAGATTTGCAGAATGCTTACTAATGCCTTTTTTCTGTTCTTTTCCCTTTTCCTTAGGAAGCGGCGTGCCGGGATGGGAATGACACCGCCGAAGATGGCCGCAGAACAGAAGGAGGGATGAATGATGAGCAGAAGCCCCGCAAGGTAAGGCTGTTCCTAACGGTGTTCTTGCAGAAGCTAAGCGCAGAAGAAAGATGCAGGCCTACTGGAGACAGATCAGAACACGGTGAGTGTCACGCTGCAGTTGCAGAAAACTCAAAGCATGTTTCTCAGCCTGGGTGTGGCTTAAATAGTCTCTGGGTATCCCAGGTGTCTCTGGGCTGAACCACACCCAAAAGACTAGACCGCACATGCAGTTCTGGGAACCGAAATATGTGGGGGCATCCATCTTGTCCCCATCAATGCACTAAAAGTCCAATCCCCAATGTTATCCTATGGGAGTGAATGTGTCTGGTGCCACAAGCGCCAAGTCTGACTCCAAGTGGGCCTTTGGAGGGATGGAGAGGCCCTTGAGGGCCATGTAGGGGATCGTGGCCTGGCTCCAGCCTGACATCTTGGAGGGCTGGGGACATGAGGGGCAGGAATCATGATGCACACCTCTTCCCACCTACACTGAATTCTTGAATGTAAGCAAATGGAGAGACACGAAGAGAGTGAAGGGGCTAACTCTACCTTAATCCGCAACACCTGCCCAAAAGGACAACTACAAGCCACGAGGCTCTGGTGCGCCCCAGAACATTAAATCCTAGGAGCGATGGCCTCACACACCTGCGGATGATGAGCACGCCGGGGACACAGTGATCCTACACACGCCAGCAGAGAGCGGTCTGATCAACATAGAAGTGCTTGGGGGAAACCAGCGCCGTACCCACCCGCAGCTAAGACGCCATACAGGGCATCATGAAACACAATCAACATAGGTGCTCAGATGCCGGAACAGAGCAGAATACACCCGCCAAGCTCCCACTGCACGGCTGGTCTGTGCTGAGTGGCATCATGGGCAAGGACAAGAGTAAGAAAACATCTACACAAAGTACCATGGAGCAGTACGCCACAAGTACACCCACTGTACTGGCGGATGCGTAGGCGACCACCACCACCCCCCCACCCCCTGACCGGACGAGTCCTTGACGTTGAAAGACGTGATGGCCGCTATTGCCAACTCTCGCTCATCGGTGGAGAAGAAAATGGATGGCATCTCTGCGGAGGTATCCTTCCTTCGCCATGATCTTCAGAAACTCTCGTCCCGGACTGGGGAGGTGGAACGACGAGTATCCGGTGTGGAGGATGATCTCTGCGGGGTGCACCAACCGCTGTCTCAAGCGCTGACCTGATTGAAGAACCTGGAGGTGCGAGTCGACGAGGGAGAAGGCGGGTCACATCTTGACATCCGTATGCTTGGCCTGCTACATCGGACGGAGGGGCTTAGCATGGAACACTTCCTGGAGCAGTGGTTGGCCGATCACTTTGCGGCAAAACCATTTTCAAACTTCTTCTCAGTGGAACGTGCACACCGAATACCAGCGGGCTGCCCGACTCAAGGCGCATCCCCAAAAACGGTCATTGCTGGGCTTCTTAATTACTGCGACAGAGATGCTATTCTGCAAATGGCCCGAACAAAAGGGACTTTTGCATACAACGGAGCCAGAATTGCCTTCTTTCCTGATTATACCTCCGAGGTCCAGCTGGCCAGACCATCCTTTGAACACTTAAAGAAGCTCTACTCCATGAATATGAAATATGGGCTACTTTTTCCAGCCCAGTTGAGGATCCAGCACAACGGTAAAACAGTTCATTTCACTGATCCACAGGAAACCTGTAAATGGGCAGAGAATCACATTGACGCGGACTGGACCAGGACCGACCCAAACCCCAGGGGAAGACTGGGAAGCCCTACGAGGCGAGAAAGATCTGCTCGACAGCCCATACCGGGGATCCAGGATGAACTGGACGGAGACACAGATCCCTAGCAGCTTAAAGAACGGCACTCGATTGACGCAAGAACAGTTGTGAAATATTGGCATTCTCCGAGACAGCCCCTTTTCAGCAAATCGATTTGAAACAATGCACCTGACTTGAACAAGAACGGGGTGCCGCTCCTGGCCTCGGACAGATGATCAGGGTGGTCATACATCCTCTTTGCCAACAACGCCATGCCATTGGCGTACACCACGACCCCCGACATGTACTCACAGTAGGCGCAGTAAGTCTGTGGGAAATTAGAAATAGTTTATACTACATAAGTTGATCTGGCGGCATAGTTTTCGATCGCCAGTAGAGTTCGGGCGACAGATATTTCACGTTGGGGAGGGGGGGGGGGCATGGGGATGGGGGCGTAGATGAGTTCTACACGGTTTATTTTTTGGGATGTTATACCAGTTTGTTGCCAATCAAGATGCCACCACTCACTCCGCACTTGCTACGCATACTCAGATTGCGCGTGACTGCTGTGTCTCCACTTGAAAACTCACCAGTCGCTCACCATGCACCACACTTCACTCTCTCCAACGTAAATGCCAACACAGATCCACTATAGACCCTCCATGGGGAATGCACGATTTCCACTGACAACCACTGAACGCCACAAGTCCCTTAACATTCTCCCCTGGAATGTAAACGGCATGGGTTCGAGCATCAAACGCGGCCTCATTGTTCATATCCTTAACTGGCGCTCCCTGACATGGCCCTCGTCACAGAGACACACCTAGCGGGCTCGACCTGCCAGCTCTTCCGTAGAACCGATTACCGCCTAGCGTTTCACAGAGGGCACACCATGGGATCCCGAGGAGTCTTGATCCTCCTGCACAAGCATCTCCCGTTCGAACTGTGTGCAGTGGAACAGGACCCCTGTGGTCGGTTTGTGATGTTGCAGGGCACGCTCTGGGGGGGGGGGGGGGGAGACAGTAGCCATACTAGCGATATATACTCCCCGCCTGGGCTGGGGGAGGGTCTTTTGAGAGAAGTGACCAACTTACTGGCGCAACAAGAATCTGATTTGTGGATCCTGTGGGGGTGGGGGGGGATTTCAACGATGTAATGAGCAATATTCGAGACTGGACCCACATCCAGAATTGCAATCCAGATATACCCACAAAGCTGGCGACCTTTACATCCGTGTTAGGCTTAAGTGATGTGTGGAGGGAACTTCACCCCACAGATCAAGGCTTCTCCTTTCACTCTGGTGCCCACGCATCCTTATCAAGGCTAGATTATTTCTTTCTTCTGACCTCCGATGCGTAAAGAGTAACCAACGCAGAACTGCTCCCCTGTGTGATCTCCGATCATTCTCCGGTGGAGACGGTGCTTCGCACGGATCGGCCTTCACCTCCCAAGACATGGCAGCTGAACTACTACTACTTGGGTCTTCCCGAATTCGTAGAACATATTACTGAGAAATCCAATGAATATTTTGAAATAAACACGGGCACTGTAGAGGACCCATTCATACTGTGGGAGGCACATAAAGCAGTGCTCAGAGGGAAATTATTGCCTGGAAGTGCAATAAAAGAAAAGAGCAGTACAGGAAAGTGGCAGACGGAGAGAAATGGGAAACTAGAGTTCTGATGTTTGTTAATCTGCTTAGAGTCACTTGCTGTGCATAGTCCGACATCCAGTGGTCACTGTGGAGTATTGCATCTTGTTTTTCGAAAGTCGAAAAGGGGACGTCGACATAGGCATGTCTGTAACACTATCCCTATAGTGACGTGTAGTGTACCCAAAATCCCTCACGCATCGAGGTCGCTCAGATTGTTTTTTTCCGCCCAGAATACTGGTCGCCTTAAGCGGAGCTCGTAAAAGACATTGCCATTCACTCGACCCTTGGTCGATTTTGTTAATTATTAACTTATATCACCTCAGCCCTCTTTCGATGGCCATTCCACATCCCCGCCGAGACAAAATCTTCGACGGCAGTGGTTTTCTACGGACGGTGATCCTATCGGCGCTGCCGAACACGTGGCCCGGCCTACACAGCAGGGAGAGTGGGGGTCGGGTGGACATTTCTGTTTCTTATAGAATGCCTTTCCTTTCCTCCCCCGTTTCCTTTCGGGTCGTTATCACTGGTTACGTCCTCTGCTATGGAGAGGACTCCTTCTAGATGTTGCCCACGTTGTAAGGGCACATTTCTGTGGAAGGACGAGCATAAGCGGTGCAACTGCTGCTTACTCCTCGGCCACGAGGCCGGTTGTGCGGCCTGTAAGCTCCTTCGACCAAAAACTCTGAAGGACCGCAGGGTCAAAAGGTGGGCAGCCTACAGGATGTCGAAGGCTGATTCCTCGCCTGCTGCCGCCGCTGGGTGTGACGAGGCGGATAGTGATAACTCCACCTCCGCAACGGAGGTTGTTGACCCCTCATCGGAGCGCTTTCGCTCGGTCGCGTCTGTCCCCGGCCCCGACCCTGCTTATGGGGATGTACACCCCGGCGACGCTGACAGTTACTAAGCACACAACCCACGGCCATTCGTCGAGTAAATTGAAGAAGGCCTCAGCGCCAACAGACGCTGACGCAGCCGGCCGCCTCCACCGGGATAAGGGTCGGCAGCCCTCCCTGCAGCCGCATGCGCGCCTAGCGACTGGGCCGTCTAGTACTAAGGGCGCTACCACTAAATCATCATCCGTCGAGATGCCTCGGAAGAAGACGTCCGTCGACTACAAGGTTCCGGCTCTGCCGAAAACTACTCACGACCAGCTCCCAACGCAGAGGATGGTCGAGGAAAGCATAGCAAAGATAGTCTCCCAGGACTCTCGGAAACGGCTGGCAAGGAGTTACCGAAGCCTGCTCAAAAGGTCAGGGACACGCCGAAACCTAGTGAAGGCACGCCGGAACCTCCCCCTAGGTCAAAAGACACCCAGACATACTTCCCCACCACCGTCGGACCCTCTGGAAGTTTTCTCAGAGGGCCGACGGGGGTATCTCCTCCACTTTATGGGAGAATTCTCGACGTCTAGAGGCGGAGGAGCATGCCTTTCCGCCACTAGACCGTTCTGTGTCATCCCAATGGACTAGGGAGAGATTTGAGTCCTGCATGAACAGGCTGGATAGGTTTGTGTCCACTTCTGTACACACTACACCTAAAAGGCCAAGGGAGGTATTACCTGATGACCCTACAGCCAAATTCCCAAGACTTTTCGACCCACATGAGGAAGAACTAGATACATATGACCTCACTGAAGAGGATCCCCCCTTTCAGGAAGAGGATGATTCATAAATACTGAGGATATACAAGACCCTGTTGGGAACTTTGAAGAAGACCCCGACATGTGCGAACCACAGCCTTGGCAGTCCCCAGGGGCGTCAACGGACCCTGATGATTTGGACCTGGCCTCTCCACAGACTACGCCTGTCAAAGACCCTTCACCTGTGGACGATCAACCCACATTTAATGAGATGCTACGCAAGGCGGCAGCACACTTTCAAATCGATACAGGGGAGGCTACCCCAGAAGTCGATTTTGTTGAAAGAATAATCGAAGAAAAGCCACCTGCTAGCCAAGCCATACCTCACCTCGCCTCCATCAAGAGACTCATTGTTCCCTCTTTATCTACATCTGCCTTAGAGGTGTGAACCCGCAGATCATGAAGCTTTTTAGCCCCTCACCCTCAGATCACTTATATCGGGGGTCATTCCATGCCAGATTCTCTGGTGGTGACCACCACGAGAAAAAGGGCGGGGGTTCCGCTGTCCACCAGTGAGGCACCTCCTGATAGAGGGGAAAAAGCTCTATGGAAAAGGATTACATCCTCTGCAGCTTTCGCCAAGCGTATTGCCAACAATACCACTGTTAGCTAGTTACGCTGATGCCCAATGGGGCCTCTTGCGCGAAGGTCTACAAGAAGTCCCTCAGCCCTTTCGTACCCGCTTATTGGCCACCTTCTCATAAGGCACTCGAGTATACCAAAGCATAATCAAGAATACTTTAGAGGCTGTGGAAACGGCTGGTCGTTCCCTAGTACAGGGTGTACTCCTTAAAAGACATGCATGGCTCAAACTCCGGTTTCAAGCCAGAAACTCAGGCGTCCCTCATCAACAAACCCCTTGAGGATTCCAACTTGTTTGGTAAGGCGGTTGATGACGTACTGGAAACCGCTAAGGAGCACGAAACCTGTGGCCAATGACAAACTCAACAGCAATACACCTCAGCCAGCAGCTGGTCCTCCTCTCAGGGAACCAGTGGTTATAACACGCAGTATGCTCAAAGAGGACAACGTCGTGGCAAGGGAAGAGGTCGGGGGGCCCTTCTCATAGAGGCTCCCCGGCTACCACTACCAAATGACCCGAAGATTCGGGTCCCCTCCCATACATCTCCGGTCGGGGGCCGGTTAACATAATTTCTGCAAGCATGGGAGGGAATTACCACAGGCCGTTGGGTACTGTCAACAATAGCCCACGGTTACTGTATCGAATTCAGCCAGTTCCCAACATTCAGACCTACAAAGGGACGATGTCTCGCACCAGAACACCTTCTCATCCTTCTTCAGGAAGTGGAATCGCTGCTGCAAAAAGGAGCCATAGAGGTCGTGCCTCTGTCACAGGTAAAGGAGGGTATTTATTCAAAGTACTTCCTTGTACCCAAAAAGGATCTAACCATGCGCCCTGTATTCGATCTGCGCCCAGCGAACAAATTTGTAAAACCTCAAAAGTTTTGGATGGTGACTCTGCAGGAAGTAATCCCCCTGCTCACACAGGGGGATTACATGGCAACACTAGACATGAAAGATGCTTACTTTCATATTTCTATGTTGCCAGCGCACAGGAAATACCTCAGGTTCATGATAGAAGGCAAACCAGTTCAAAGTGCTACCCTACGGCATAGCCTCAGCGCCAAGGGTATTCACGAAGGTACTGACAGTGGCACACCTGCGCAGGTTGTCCATTCCGGTCTATCCTTACCTCGACGACTGGCTCATAACAGGGGATTCTTATGAAACCTGCTTCTCAAATACCCAAAAGACTATAGACCTCTTGTTCCACCTGGGCTTCTCCATCGAGAAGTCCAGTCTAGAGCCCAGCCAAGTCGAGCAATTCCTAGGGGCTCTAATTCGAACAAAGTACGGCCTCTTCTTCCCCTCAAACGAGAGGGTCCAAAACATGCTGTTTCAGATCCCTCAATATGTAGCCAGTCGAGAGATGACGCTACGCAAAGCCATGCGATTGCTAGGAATGATGGCGCCATGTATTTATTTGGTCCCTCACGCGCGCCTGCACATGTCCCCAATGCAAGAGTGGCTCAACAGCCAGTGGTGTCAGGCCAGCGGACAATGGGACGATGTAGTGGTTTTCTCGCAAGCCTTGGTTCTCTTGCTGTGGTGGTGGTCGAGGGGGAAAACCCTTGTGTTGGGGAAACTTTTGCCACCCCCTCAGTGGACGCCTCTCTCACAGACGCATCCCTCACAGGATGGGGGGGGCTCACCTATCTCATCAGACTGCACACAGTGTTTGGACTCCAAAGTGTGGCGTCCAAACACATAAACCTGCTGGAATTGTTGGCGGTCTTTAAAGCACTGAAGGCTTTCCAGACACACCTACAAGGAAAGACAGTGCTGATCCTCAGACAGCACCACGGCCATGTACTACCTGAACAAACAAGGGGGCACACGCTCTTCAGGACTGGCCAAGCTGTCCCAGAACATCTGGAAGTGGGCTCTCAGACACATGTTCCTGTTATTTCAACATGTACCAGGGGAACTCAATCTTCTGGCAGACAGACTCATCAGAGACTTCTCTCTACCCGCAGAGTGCGAATGGCGATTACACGAAGACCTAGTCTCCAGCGTTTTTGCAGAATGGGGCTTCCCAGAGATCGACCTGTTTGCAACTCTGGAGAACACCCAATGCTAAGATTACATCTCCAGGTACCCCCAGAACCACTCCAAGGGGAACGGCCTCTGGATAAGATGGTCAGGGACATTTTTCTGCTTCCCCACCCCTTCTTGCCCCCCCCCCCCTCCCCAACTCCCCTTCTCAAAATAGCGCGCAAGATGCACCAGGAACCAGTCACCATGATACTGGTGGCCCCTGCCAACCCTGGTTCGCTCATCTGATACAGATGTCACTGTCTCCTCCAGTGAGACTACCCTGCCCGTACAACATGTGTCAGGAATGGCACTCTATTAAGAGTGGCACAGGACACCCAGAAAGGGTTTGGGTGGTTGTGCCAAATAAAGTGGACAGATAAGAACACACACAGCGGAAAGGAAAGAGAACGAAGAGTAAGCAAGAGTAGCAAGGGAAAAGATACAGAATGAATACCCTCTTGGGGTGTATGCAGATATAGGAAAAGAGTATTCCACGAACCTTGGAAATACTCTAGCCTTCTGCACAGTTTGCTATAACAGAGGCCCACGCTGATTGCTCATGACTTGGAACAGCAGCTCTGGGTGTCTGTGATGTAGAAACAGGACAAGGGAAGGGGCAGAGGTTGACTGATGGGAACCAACAGACAAGCTCTGTACAAAAGGGGTCTACAAACAGTACAAGAGAAGATACTACAGACAAATCCAGTAAATGAGGTGATAGCAAACTAGCAGAAGGAAATGAAAGGAAAGTCGTGTAACAGGATAGGATAGCAGAGGACAGTAAGGAACAAGGTTGAGAGCTCAGAGGAGCAGGAAAGCAATGAGTAAGCCCACAGGGGTAGGACTGTAAGGTAGAACGCCCAGAGGAAAAGGGCTTAGGGCAGCAGAGTAAAACAGACTGCACGGCAAGGATCCCGTAAGGGCCGGGCAGTAAGGAGTGAACCCTGAGGGACAGGGCCGATGAACGTAGAAGGTAGCAGAGGACTGTAGAGAGCTGCTAGGCCGAGAACCCAGCGGAAAAGGTAGGTAGAAGGCAGCGAAGCGGGATAAGCTGCAAAGTAGGAAGGCCCAGAGGACAAGGGCTGAAGGCAGCCGGAGTGAGGCAGGCTGCAGGGCAGGGAGCCCAGAGGACAAGGGCTGAGGCAGGAAATCAGCAGAGCGTGATCGGCTGCAATGTAGAGGGTACGCAGGGCAAGGGCGGAGGCTGGAAGGCAGCAGAGCGTGATCGGCTGCAATGTGGAGAGCCCGGCAGGGCAAGGGCGGAGGCTGGAAGGCAGCAGAGCGTGATCGGCTGCAATGTGGAGAGCCTGGCAGGGCAAGGGCGAAGGCTGGAAGGCAGCAGAGCGTGATCCGCTGTAATGTGGAGAGCCCGGCAGGGCAAGGGCGGAGACTGGAAGACAGCAGAGCGTGATCCGCTGTAATGTGGAGAGCCCGGCAGGGCAAGGGCGAAGGCTGGAAGGCAGCAGAGCGTGATCAGCTGCAGTTGGAGAGCCCAGAGGAGCAGGGCTGTGAGGCAGGGAGCCTGGAAGGCTATGGCTGGAGGCAGCAGGGTGGAGCAAGCAACAAGGCAGGGTCCAAGCAGGAGTGAAGGTAAACGGCATACAAGATCCGTAGGAAGATGCAAAAGGTGGAGGAAGGACTCTCGGATGCAAGAGGCTGAGCCACTGCAGGCAGCAGCCTTTATACTGCCTAGCCCAGCTCAGAGGCAGGCTAATTGGTTGCACCTGGCTAAACACACCTGCAGGCAATCGGCCACCTCCCTTTCTGTTCCTGGGCTGGTGGAAGCAGGGCAAGTCTCTAGGGCTTCTGGGGGGTGTAGTTCCATTGATAACCAATAGGAACAGCCAGGAATCAATGCTTGTAGCCAGGTGCATTATGGTATGCGTAGTTTGTTGGAAATAATAATTAAGCAGCAAAGTCTCGCAAATGGGAAATAAAGTTTCTAAAGTAAATATAGATAGATCCAAGAGTCTGTTGTAAATAAATGATAAACATATAGTCCAAATTGAGCGTAAATGGATGCGCCCATGGCGCAGGCATGACAACATGTTACAGGACAGGGGCCGAACGTTGCATCCATGCCCACAGACCCTGAACTTGGCAGCCTGGCTCCCGAGGTCATAGAATATGGACGTTTGCAGCTCCCTCAGAGACGCATGGACATTCTCAGGGAGGCTAGGAAACTGAACACTCGTTACTGCTACTATAGTAAGTGGAAACGGTTAGTCATCTGGTGTAACTCAAGGAGCATCAACCCCGTTGACTGCTCTCCTACACATATTATTCTATACCTAACTCACTTGCTGGACTCAGGTTTAGTCTTTAATTCTATTAAAGTTCACCTAGCTGCACTCTCCGCCTACACTACGTCTCAACAGAAGGTGTCATGGTGGAAGGTTCCAGTTATTAAAGCCTTCATGGAGGGAGTGAAAATAATTCACTCTCCTAATCTAACACAGCTCCCGGATGGGACCTGAGCGTTGTATTGACCAGGCTAATGGGCTCTCCCTTCGAGCCCATGCATAAAGCAACCCTTAAGGCTCTCACTCTTAAGACTACTTTCTTGATAGCTATCACCTCCATTAGGAGAGTGAGTGAACTACAAGCGCTCTCTATCTTAGATCCCTTTGTAACAGTTTACAAAGATAAGGTGGTTCTACACACACACCCTAGGTTTGCACCAAAATTCATTTCTAAGTTTCATGTCAACCAGTCTATAGAACTGCCAACGTTCTTTCAAAACCCTTCACACTTTGGGGAGAAGAGCCTGCGCACACTTAATGTGCGCAGGGCAGTCATGTTTTATATGGAAAGAACTCGTCCACTAAGGAAGACTAATCAGTTCTTTGTCTCAGTGGCGGCAGGAAGAGAGGAGATGCAGTCTCCAAATCCACTATCTCTAGATGGATTGTCCAGTGCATCACTCTGTTGCACTCTTGCTAATAGGGAAATGCCCTTCAAGCGTAGAGCACACTCGAGGCACTGGGGCATCCATAGCGTTCATTGCAAATGTTCCCCTAGAGTCCATTTGCAAAGTGCAACCTGGAGTTCTGTACACACCTTTACAAGACACTATTGCCTAGACACTCATTCTAGGTCTGATTCTCAGGTGGGACAAGCAGTAAGAAGACATCTTTTCGCTACTATTGCTTCTCACAACCCACCTCCAACTCCGGGTACAGCTTGCTAGTCTATGCACAGCATGTGATTCTAAGCAGATTAACAAACATCAGAAGGCATGCATTACTTACCGTAAACGCATTTCTGATGGTTGTATGTGCTTAGATTCACATGTGCCCACCCTCCTCCCCGCTCGGATGGAAGTAACAGACGTCTTATTACTTTCTCTTTTCTTTACTCACTCACGTTAGTCATAAGGCTCCCTCATGGCAGAAAAAATACAGAGGGACCTCGACGCGTGAGGGATTTTGGGTACACTACATGTCACTATAGGGATAGTGTTACAGACACGCTTATGTTGACGTCCCCTTTTCGACTTTCGAAAAACAAGATGCAATACTCCGCAGTGACCACTGGATGTCGGACTATGCACAGCATGTGAATTTAAGCGGATACAACCATCAGAAATGCTTTTACGGTAAGTAATGCATGTCATATATGGGATGCCACCCCGGAGACACATCGCTCTCTTCTCAAAGCTAGAGAATCCCTCCACAATACAGCACTATATAATGCAAAACAGGCACACAGGGAGTGAAGGACTAGAATCTACGAATGTGGTGATAAGACGGGCAAACTATTAGCCTGGTTGGAAAAACCTGAAGAGGGCCTTAGACATGTCAGACAGATCGTCGACAGACGGAATTGGCTGGCCCAAACAGACCCAGATATAGCAGAGGCTTTTGGCAAATTTTATGTCAATCTTTATAGAGGCCCAACAGATCCGTCCTTCTTGGATGAGATTGTGCTCCTGCAGTTGTCGGAGCAGCAGAGAACGCACCTTGATAGAGAGCTAGACGAAACTGAACTTGGAGGCCATGACCCAGCTACAGTCCAGGAAAACGCTGGGTCCTAACGGATTCCCGGTCGAGACATGGAAGAGGCTGGGCAGCAAAAAAATGGCGACCCCCCCCCCGTTCACCCCCATAATGTACCTTGCAGCCAGTGAACAAGGCACTCTTCCTCTAGACCAGCGAAGGGCCAGCATTGTGGTTATTCCTAAACAGTGCAAAACCCCCAACTCATGCACATCATACAGGCCGATATCTCTTATCAATGGCAAGGCCAAAATTCTAGACAAAGTACTAGCTACCAGGCTTCGGTTGGTCATATCCTCCCTAGTCCACCCTGATCAGTGCAGCTTCATGCCACACAGGTCAACAAGAATGAATCTACGCCGACTTCACTTATTGCTGCAACGGTCCCCAATTCTCGACCCGCCACTCGCCCTTCTTGCGATTTGACTTCGAGAAATAGTTTGATTTAGTGAAATGGGAAAGCCTCTGGGCGACGTTGAGGAACATGGGTATTGGAGAAACCTTTCTCAGGTGGGTCCTACTTCTATACGAAGCTCCACAAGCAGATGTCTGGGTAAACGGCTGGTCCTCCAGGACCTTCCCACTGGGCAGGGGCACGCGGCAGGGCTGACCTCTATCCCCCCCTCCTCTTTGCCTTGGCAATTGAACCGCTGGTCCAGTGGGTCCGACAGACTACCTCATGGTCCGGGTTCCGATGGCCGGAAGGACGGGAAAGTAAGGTCTCCTATGCGGACGACCTATTAACTTGCCTGAGTGACCCGACTGCGCATGTCCGATAATAACATAGATGCTGACGGCCTTTAGTGACTTCAGTGTTCTGAAAGTAAACTGGGGGAAAATGTTTTCTTTTTCCAGTAAAAGGGGGTGATCTGGTAATTCCCTGAGACACCCCATATTGAGTGGAGAGGGAGGGCTTCCGCTACCTGGGCATATGGGTCTCTGGGAACCTCTCAGAGTATGTGTCTTGTAACTTGCATCCACTAACCGACCGCTTCGCGGAGGACATGAAGGATTGGATGCTCCTCCCCCTTGCACTTATTGGTAGGGCGTTGCTCTTTGATGATGGCACTCCTGCGCTTCCTGTCCGTGCTGCAGAACACCCCACTCGAGATGCCGAACTCGGAATTCACCAGAGTGAAATGCCTCCTTAGGAAACGGATATGGAAAGGCGGACAACCCCGTATCGTGTTGACTCTGCTACAAAGGGTGGGGGATGGTATTGAAGTCCCCCATTTTCGGTCCGATTACTGGGCTAGCCAGCCAACAGTGGTCAATGATCTGCTCCAGGCGGACTGTGAACTCCCTCACATTAGAGCACAGATGCCCATCACCCAAGATACCCCGCTACTCGGGACACTATACCAGACCCTCCCCAGACCTCTTCTACAAACGATGATGGCACATATCGCGGTCACATACCCACATAGGCTGGTTGAATAGGATAACTCTAGCGCAACCAAAGTGGCACAATTATATGCTCACAGAAGTGCGGAAACTTGCTGCAAGGGCCCAGTGGGTGGAGGCCGGGATAACCACAGTAGGTGATGCCATAACCGACGGTTCCACTCTCCCATTCGAGACACTGCAACAGAAATTCGGAATACCCGCGACCGAGCGATTATCGCTATATACAACTGACACGTGCCCTCAGTGGACACCGGCAGGCACTCAGTCATGCACCAGACTGCACACCCCTGCAACGCAACCTACTTACACAATACATTCCCACTAACGTCACATCTATTTTATACAAAGTCATAAATGCATTTGCTACTCCGGAGTTGGCTAGCCTCAGAACTAAGTGGGAAAGGGATGTTGGTACCATAGAACCAGAGGATTGGATCCAAGTCCCTATGCATCCGCGTGAAATGGCAATAGATTCCAAAATCGGACTGGTACAGCTTAAAATACTCCACCGGGTTTACTATCCCGAGTGGCCCTGTTTGGCTGGGGGCGGGTTACTGATCCCAATTGCTTGAGATGTTGGCGAGAGGAGGGCACTTTCATCCATCTACTCTGGGAATGCCCCCGGATTAAGACCTTCTGGCCGCAATGCTGCCAAACATTAACAAGGATCCTGGGTCGCACGGTGGCATTGGAACCTGCAACATTGCTATTAGAGGTCCCAGATGAAAACACTTCGTGGGAGGGTATCTTCCTATCTACAGCACTGGGTTTGATAAAGTAAGACATTGCACAGAAATGGGGAGCCCCGGAGTGTCCGACCTTGGCTCAATGGTCGGCCGAAATGGACATTTGTGCTGCGAAGGAAAACAGAATATATAGAGCACGGGGGTGCCTGACAAAGGCTGCCAAGATTTGGGGAAAATGAGAAGAGGGTGCCAACTGAGAACCCAAGCCACGAGACGGGAGGCCGTTTGGGAGTGTATAAGGGAATATATCAAAAACAATATAGCTACAAGGATGAGTGGGAAGTGGCACGACAAGAACGGCTCAATGAGCCTACTCGAGGCTATGCAGGGGGGAGGTGGGCAACTTGTTTGTATGTTGTACGGTTGTTACAAAATCAATAAAATGTGATATAGCAGCGTCCCGCGAGCAGCAATTATGGTAAGAGGCTGCGGTCGACTGACCAATAGAACTAAGGTTAGGAACGTTAATATACTGTTATAATATACAAATAGAATCTCGAATAGTAAACATATGAAGAGTGGAACGTATGATGAGTTTATGTATAAATCAGAACACGCCACACTAAGGCGGGGCTCGAACTCACAATCAGGGAAATAATAATAAGAGCACTTTCAAAAATTTGATTCGTAATACATTAGGAATGCGAATTGTTGAATATCAGTGATACCTTATTTTTGGCCAGTTTAATAAACTTATACAGGTGTTGTGGGCAATGTCGGAACGTTACTAAAGGCAACTCTGAGTAAACGTGTGTAAGAGAGCATGTGGTACCACAAAATCAATTAAGAACGCGAGTATGTTAAGAGATTATCTGGTTAGAATTACTTTAGGAGCTAAAAGGCAACAAGGATTCACTTACTCAAGAAGTATAATATTAGGCAATTAGAAATGATACCAGAGTACATGGAAAGCAATATGCAACCTATTTCTTCCTTATTTTAGGGATCTGACCCATGATAAATGTGTAACTTGAGAGTAACAAATCTAGGATGACAAATGGTAAAAAGTTTTGAATATAATGTCAAACTCATCGATTAGTAAATGCAATGGAACAAGCAAAACATGAACTGACAAGGTTTCTTTTTTGTTCTTTTGTCCCCCCTGCCCCACCAACCCCCTCTTTTTCAACCCGTAACAATCCTTCCCTACACCAACCCTCAATGTCTGTCTTTTGTATTTTGGTTATAATTATATAATTTATGAATTGATAATATTACTTTTTCACATGATAACATATATGTTCACTTTAAAATGTACATTTATGTGACAAATATAATATGATTATAGAATATTTGCCCTGATTTAATAAAGGCGATCTGCTGAAGCATGTCATTAGGAGGGGCACCGTGTAAAGTGTGTGATTTAAACTTTGAGAATGTTAAACTAACTGGCGCAGGTCTCTTGAGTATTGTTTTTCATATACATTTTTGAGCGGTTTCTTGGCTCTTTGACACCATACTGCAGCGAGACGCGACGGGCAACATAAAAAGTCTATAACTAACATTACACTTGCGTAAGGTAAAGGTGTCGCCGAACAGACCAGCTTTAAGACCAGAGCCTCGTTATTTTCTTGAATAGTTTAGAATAAGATTCCGGAGGGAGAACTAATGCAGTTTAATTTGTCATCCTGACAAAGCACCCATATGATTTTTCTTTTATGGAGTAGGGCTTCAGCTTAGGAACAGATTAGCTGTTTATTTGGTCATGAAAAATGACAATGTCCAATGGTTAGAGTTCTGTTTCTGACTTGCCACAACATCACAAATATTAATTGTAAAACACAAGTCGCATGTGTGTGCAGCCAAAGGATATGTCCACGCTCCCTTTTCTGCTCTTACCAGCTCCCCAAAACGTTTTCTTCCAAGGCTCATAGTTTGCTTCTACTAATTCGGGGGACATCCCCTGCTACTGCAATTCTTTTTCTTGTTAAGTATATGGTTCTGGGTTTTCCTTAAGGCTAGCAGACTCGGGTGAGTCTTAAGCACCCCCTTTGTGCCCTGGGTAATGCATCACCCTGCATTAATTTCAATGGATAGGCTTCTGGCAGCTGTAATTTAGTATTGGCTTCACCAGGGGGAAAGCATGATTATCACTTTGCTATTGGAAATGATCTTTTCGGTGGCCATTGGGGTATGCAAGTTCTGCTCTCTGCCATTTTTTATTGGAGGCTTCCTTTGTTCGGTGGGACCATAAGGAAACATGGCAGTTGTGCACACATGGGCTCTTTCTGAACCCAGCCATGCATCTGTTAGGAAAGGTGTAATGTTGTTGCTTTCTCTCCGTAGACCTTTTTGGAACCCCCAACATTTTGCTATTGTTTTGAACCAGACCTGACTTGTGATGTTACCTAATGCCTTGTTGCTTTGACTTACCTTGCATGTTTTTGGGTGCACTGATCAGTCCCTATGGCTGCCAGCGTTGGGGAGTCTGTCCTCCTTCATGAACTTCCTTGTTTGTTTTACAATGCAGACACCGCCTTACTTTAAAGTGCCTTTGGGGATACTTTGTAGCCCTTTCTCTTTTGTTTTATAGTAACTTTATGGTTACTTGCATAATGTTTGCAGTATGTGCCGTCGGCAGTGGATATTTTACTACATTGTGTTTTGGTTTACATTCTTGCGTGCACTGTACATTTTACTGCCTAATGCCTTCAGTACCAAATAATCTAAATTTGAACCCAGGGCATGTGAATAACCAACTAGTTGTAAACAGTTGAGCTGCGCCACAACAGAAAAATCTGCAAAAAGTACACATGTACAGAATTTCAATGTACATGTGTTTCGGGCAAAGCTCTCCATCTGAGGCTGTTGCAATTGGAAATATACACAGTTAAATACATATTACAAAATTATGAGAAGCCATTAAAGTAAAAGGAACCAAATTATGGAGCAGTTAGAGGTTGCAACACATGTGAGGGCATGTCATAGTGACACAGTAAGAACAACACAATGTATGTACACCAATGCAATTAGGTGACCAATCCATAAGTGAAAAGAAATATGATCAATTTTACCAATTCTGTAAATGGCAACATGGTAATCCCAAAATTGGAATATGTGCAAGAAGAGAAAATAAAAATAAAAGAGAAAAAAACAAATGTTAGCGACAATCGGTAGATATGCGACTGTGGGCTACATCTGCAAATTTATTAATACTAATACAAGTATTGATGAGATAAATACATTTGCATATTTACCCAAAATTTCACGAACAATCTGAAACAGCAAGATAAGCAGGAACTGTGAAATGAATGAATACCCATAGAAGCTCGCGGACCAACCGCAGCAAAGAATTTGAACTCGTAAAAACTTACCAATAAGGTGAAGTCGGCCGTAAAGACCCTTTAACGTAGTTGTGAATCTGAAATCAATCGAAGAAAAAAACCAGGTCTGACTATTGACACACATTGTCACGTGAAAAACAAAAGCCATAAGTTTATTTAAAATAGTTAACTGAATTTAAGCTGTAGTTGCAGATACGAGATAATTATTGGTACTTCAGCGTATCCAACGCATCAAGGTTGGCGTGTAATTATCCCGCGTAAACCAGTTGGACAGTCCATAATGTTCAATTAGGAAAACAAAGAAAAGTAAAACGAGCCCTAGTTAGCGTCGGGGACTTGATTGCTTGCACCATTAATCACTTAATGTACACAACACTCTTTACTCAATAAGGGTCTCTTTTGCTCCATCTAGTACTAATGATCATGTTAAGATTCAAATAGATTTATTTAAATTCATCATAAAATTGAAACTGAAATAGCTAACATATTTATGCAGCAATTTAAGCAGCAATACATATTCATGAACAGTTTTTTCTTCATCAATATACCTTTGCGAAAGGTATATTGATGATATGCTTATGATTTGGACTGGTACCGAGGAATGTCTAGCCCATTTTGTTGACTTTCTAAATGCCAACAATTGGGGGCTACAATTTACTTATCAATCTAGTACTGACTCAATTGTCTTTTTGGATCTAAATATTTCTGCGTCGAAAGATGGCTTTAAAACATATCGGAAACCGACATCGGTTAATGCGGTCTTGCATTCCTCTAGCTTGCACAAAAAATCGGTGATCAATAATATACCAGTGGGCGAGTATATCGGAGCAAAGCGTAACCGCTCACTTGATGCAGACTTCTTGATGGAAAAGCAGTTTATTCGTGATCAATTCAAAACACGAGGATACAAATCTTCCGTTCTTACTAAAGCAAAACATAGTGTCTAGTATGAAGAGAGTGGACTTGCTGACACCTAAAACGCGCCTAAAGTTTGCTAATGAACAAATGAATAAAATCAGATGTATTACTCGGGATAATAATGACAGTAACCGTATCTATGCAATCCTCAAATGCCACTGGCATTTACTACATTTAGATTCTGACTTGGCTAAATGGCTGGAACCCAACCCTGCGATTACTTTCAGCCGTGCACCCACATTGAAAAATATCTTATGTCCATCTTTCATGTCTCAACCGGTAAGCGGTGGGACATGGCTTGCACAGGGGAAGGTCAATGGCTTCCACAAATGTGGGGGCTGTAATATGTGTATGTATACATTGGGGACTGATTCAGTTGACTTTGGAATAACTGGTAAACACCGAATCAATGCTTTTATGAACTGCAATACCAAATTTGTAGTATATTGCATTATCTGCGTCTGTGGTCGTATGTATATTGGGAGCACTATTAGACCCCTGAAGATTTGCATATGTGAACATTTCTCCACTTTGTCGAAACACGCGTCGAAATACCCATTGGCATTGCATTGGCAGACCTGTCATCAATTGGACAACGTTAAGGATATCCAAGTCACAGGATTGGCCGAGGTCTGCCCTCCCAAAAGAGGTGGTAATATTGAACTCCAACTCAGGCACTTGGAAGCGCGACTTATTTGCAAACATAGACTTGTTACCAGGGGTCTAAATTCTGATCATGAGTTTCATGTATTTCTCAAACATGACCACCGGTTTCAGATGTGCTTGTATGCTCTTTATAACCTTATATACTAAATTCTCCTATTGTGGGGTTTGTCTACATACCTGTTCAATAGTTTGGTTTTACTTATGTTTATGAACCTAATAACATTATGCCAAACTGTACGGATTGTATTCAGCTACCGATTTTGGGTCCTCTTATGCCTAGTTGCCACTGTACTTTAGTGTTCACAATTGTTAATGTTCTCTAATTCTGCATGAACCTTATGGTCATTTTTTAAATGACCAGTGACATACCGGGATTGCAATGTACTGTTATCCAATCATATGGTTTTTTTATATTATGTGTTTCTACCAAGTGTGTTGCAGCGATGGAGGGTGGGCGATTGTGGCTGCCTCTGCGGCGGGCTTTACTAAGTAATTGTTCAATCTCTCTGATACAAGTATATATGTCCCAGGAGTTGCCTAAAGTTATTAGTGACTTTCCCGAAGATCTGGTTGGACGTTTTTTTCTCTGGTTACATTCTTCAATTGAGATGCATTTAAATTGGTTCAATTACCTTCTCGAGCGAATAGTAATTTATTGGATCGCGGTCACGCACACATTTTTCGATCAACATGTGTCATATTGCATTAATTATATTGTTTAGCGGACTGCGGTCAGTTTACGCTTTCCTGACGCATCCCAACTCGCGCACTTAGTTAAAGACTTGACTCATCCAAGATGGCGGTCAATGTGGACCGCTTCACACGGTGCAGATTACGTTCGGATGCTGCTCATATTACTGGGACAGTGCGGCAACGCGCCCTCCCTCTCACTCAGTTCAGTGGCGGAAGGCAGGTAAGTGAGGTGTTCTCTAAATATACACGGTCCCTGACCGCTCGTAACGATTAATGATGCAAGCAATCGATTAATGAATCAAGCAATCGACCCCAACCCTAAGTAGGGCTTGTTTTACTTTTCTTCGTTTTCCTAATTGGACATTATGGAACTGTCCAACTTGTTTACGCGGGATAATAACACACCAACGTTGATGCTTTGGATACGCTGCAGTACCAATAATCTCTTATCTGCAACTACAGATTAAATTCAGGTAATTCTATTTTACACTCTATAAACCTATGGCTTTAGTTTTTCATGTGACAATTTGTGTAAATAGTCAGACCTGTTTTTTTCTTCTCGATTGATTTCAGATTCGCAACTACGTTAAAGGGTCTTTATGGCCGACTTTACCTTATTGGTAAGTTTTTACGAGTTAACGCTTGCTGTGGTTGGTCCGCGAGCTTCTATGGGTATTAATTCATTTCACAGTTCCTGCTTATCGTGCTGTTTCAGATTGTTCGTGAAATTGTGGGTAAATATGCAATTTGTTTATCTCGTCAATACTTCAATACTTGTATTAGTATTAATACATTTGCATACGCCGCAGATGTAGCCCACAGTCGCTTATCTACCGGTTATCGCTAACATTTGGTTTCTTCTTTTATTTTCTCTTCTTGCACATATTCCAATTTTGGGATTACCATGTTGCCATTTCGGGAATTGGTAAAATTGATTGTATTTCTTTTCATTTATGGATTGGTCACCTAATTGCATTGGTGTACATACATTGTGGTGTTCTTACTGTGTCACTATGACGTGCCCTCACATGTGTTGCAACCTCTAACTGCTCCATAATTTGGTCCCTTTTACTTTAATGGCTTCTCATAATTTTGTAATATGTCTTTAACTGTGTCTATTTCCAATTGCAACAGCCTCAGATGAAGAGCTTTGCTCGAAACACGTGTCAGGCTGCTGTGAACATCCATTAAAAATCTGTACATGCGTACTTTTCTCTGATTTTTCTGTTGTGGCGCAGCTCAACTGTTTACAGCTAGTTGACTTACTTTACATGTGGATGTGGGGCTAGGCATTCACAACCTAACAGTTGACCGCCGCCGCTTATCAGACTCTTAATTAACGGCATTAGCGCTGGTTCTCTTTGTGGACTTTCTTGCCCACTACACTTGGTCACGTGAATAACCATTCCCCAGTGGTTAATTTTTAGCTGTAACAACCGATATGGCTTGCAGCTTTCTTATAGCTCACAAATTTGACCGTTGCTTTCTTTTTTTCTGAAAGCCGTGAACTAAATGCTTCAACCCCTCTAATGGCTTAATTTCAAATTACATTTTCCTAGTCCTTTTTTCCGCTTGTTACTTTAAATGAGTGAAAATAATTTACTATAAATGAGCATGACTTTTTTTGGTCATGGTTTTCATGTTTTAAACAAAAATAGTAAATATCCGACATGGAATATTTTAGAGCCCAACAATATAAATGTAAAGTATATTTTGATATGAATTGTTTTCTGTTTGCCCATGGGTTCTAATAACTTTATAGACCTTGCCCTCTGGGTGTACTGTCGTTATGGGCCCTCCTACCTCGTTAAAGGCCCTCGCTGCAGTTGGCCTTGAACACAGTCTTCAGGACCCATATCTCCTGGTACGGCCCTCAGACTAGGTCTCTAAAGCTATAGTAGCCATCTCACAAGATTTCCCTTTGGCCTTTGGCCATCTTGTCTTTTGGCCGCCTTCTGGTCCTCGCAGGAGTGTTTTCTTTTCCCCCATATATGGTAAGCCCTTTCCCTGGGCAAAGCTTTTTCCTGGGCAAAGTGTCAGTATGTGTGTGTTGCCGGATGTAGTGGCAGGAACTATCTGGTTCCAATTCACACCCTGGCCAAAGAGCATGTCAGTTGCTGAGCAGATGTGGTGGCTGGAGAATGTTCATGATTTGGACAGACCCCTCCAAGTTTGAATGGTGCAGATTCCTACCATTGGTGTGTATCCAGCACTCCAACTAAGTCAATGCCTAGTATGGGATGCCCAATGGAAACCCTTATTTATATATTTTTATGTCAAAGTTCGTTTAATTCTGGATAAAGTACCCTTATATAACGCCCCTCTCTCTGAATTCCCCCGGTCTCACTGAACCAAGAAATAGGTTTGTTTTGCAAATTAAAAGATTTATTTGAAGAATGAAACAATATATAGATTACACTTTTATGAATATGAATAATATTTGAATATCACACTTATGAATATGAACAATGATCAGCAATGGGTAATATTACAATATCGACAATCTCTTTAATCAAGAGTAGAAATAGGAAGAATAGTGTAGCAGAGAATAACTTTGTGTGGGTCAAGGAAATGCAATGATATGAAAGAATGCAACACAGAAATAACTTGATATGACTTCAATCAAAAGACAATATGATCACTCTTTCCCCTGTTACTACTCACTCCCCCCCAACATGCAATATGAACATATGGAATGAGGGCACACAGGTATCAGGAATACAATCAACAATGCAGTTCAATCCCAATTCCCCCAGCAATCTTAGAGAACAGGAATTCTTTAAAAACAGGTCAAAATGCTTTTGAATGTGATTTGCAATGAATGGGAAAATGCTAAAATGATTTAAATTCCCTAAATGAGATTCAGAACTAGTGAGAGTTGCTTTGGATGGGTTCAGGTCGACACTAGCAATGATTATAGAATGATTAGCAGATGGAAAACGAAATTCAGAAGTTGAAATCAGAAATGGCTATTTTACATGAAGTGAAATTGAGCCAAATTGCACATTTGCGGCATCTTTTCAGCGTGCGTGAAACGCGATTGCGGAAACACTATAAAGAATTGGAATGTCGTTTTGGGTTTGAAAGCCGAGGATGTTAGCTTCAAAATGACACTTAAATTTCGTTCATAGCATATACGGTTCAAAAGTTAGAGGCTTTAATAAAGGTTGATTTTTCTCAAAAAAGTCAAGATTTCAAAATGAAAGATGCAGTGTTGAAGATTTGGAACAAAGATTTCTTAACACTAACGACTCTATGGAGCCGCAAACTACACGACAGTCCAGCCACCTATCCAGAGGCGCCTCCGGGTGGTTTCTGTCTGCACGAGACGATTGCCTTTCTCCAGAAAATATATATTAGCGCCAAGATGATTATCAATACAATTATCAAGGATGATGTGGAGGAGAAGAATTTAGGATAGATGAAAGAGATTCAATAATGCAGTTATGGATAGGTTAGAATGGTTGCATGGGTTACTTAATACTAAGAGGTTGGTTATGGACAGTTCTAGACTAAATACTCACTCCTATGGCTTTGGAATGGAATGGGCCCATCAAAGATCTGGTTAAGGGTTTGGACTTCACTCACCACCGGACAGGATCAGGGCACCTAGACTCTGCTCTCAGCAAGGCACTCTGGTCTCCGTGGCCTCTTGGACTGGATCTGACGGGTTCTGGGTTACAGCTCTGCGGGTCTGGATCTTAGTTCTAGCATGGGGTTCTCGGCTAGAACAGCAAAACCGCTCAGCCAGGCTGTTGGATTTTGTGGTGCCCCTTGGAAGTTTACGGGTTAGAATCAGATTGCTTAGGATTCTGAAGGCCAGCTGAAAAGAGTTCAGCTTTTGGGATGGGGCCCTTCTGCTTCAAAGTTCTAGAGTCTGGTTTCTGGGTCCATGTCTGGAGCCTGGATCTTCCTGCAGGGTGCTTCGCCAAGAAATCAGTTGATGAGTGGAAAGTGTGTGTCTTGTTTGCCCTCAGCAGTCCCCATTAATCCATTTCCAAAGTGGGTGGGGAGGCTGATTATCTATGCCCAACCCTCTAAGGATCTGATGGGTCAGAGAATTTCCACCTCCTGATTTGAGACAGGAGCAGTGTGTCATATGTGTCAGTGAGACACTGTCTTTTTAGTCCAAAGGAAATCCCTCCCCTTTGCTTTTACTTAGGAAATCTATTTCCCCAAAAAACATATTTCCAAGATGCACAACTTGTTAATAATACATAATTACATGACAGATTGCTTAAGGTATATTGCTGCCCAACTTTTATCTTCCTGCGAGCTTTAGTTCATAAATTACAACCTTTTCGCACTTTTGGTGGGCTTCTCAATGTTAGTTCTGCACCAATTTTTATACATGCATACACATCCCATCTGGGCATATTCCTGTAATTTTTCATGTTCCTAACACAGTGGCGGTAATATGAATAATTTCCGGGCTTCAGTCTCAGAACATCACACAGATTCCAGATTAGTCTTCAACTCTGAGCAAATTTTTCATTTTAACAACCTATAAGTTTCATATTTTTGTCAGTTCAGTACAATTTGCTATAAGCATTTTTCTCAAACATACATTTACTTCCACTTCAATCCACATTTTCAGTCTGGCCCGCCTCCAAAGCTGGGCTGAGTCAGCGGGTCACATGGCTTGCCTTCCTGCCAGAGCAGTTGTTGTCAGTCACACTCGAATTAGCATTTTCTATTCAGTTCAAGGAACCCATTGTTTCTTGCTCAGAGCAGCAGAGGAAATCTCCTCCCCTTCTGATTAACATGCCAATGCGAAATCCTCTCCTTTTGGTGGGAATGAACAAGGTGGGAGGTTCTCGGGGAAAGAAAGCCTTTTGGAAGTTTTAGCTAAATCAGGTTACCTTATGGTCAATTGTAACATAGTTCCTTGTGAAAACAACATTACATTTATAAATTTAAAATAAGCAACCATATCTTTAATTCCAGTCTTTTTCAACATGAAAATCAAATGTGTGGCACTCTATATGGCATTTGATGAAATCCCTTCTTTGACACATTTAACTTTGAAAACACAAGTTTCTCCTGTCAGATTTAGAGATCACGCAGCGTCTGTCGGAGGCGAGTAACGGTACTGCACCCATATTTGACAGATTTCTTTCCATCAAGTATCTTTAAAAGTGGATTTTGTTCTGATAACATGATTCTTGCTCACATTGTATTTATGTGGATTCTTGCAGTAGAATAATATGGAACACCCAACAAGGACCCTTTAGGTGGTTTGTGAGCCAAAATGTGTTGCAAATTTGACAAACAAGACAAACGGATTTCCAAACAGCTCTGTTTCTTTTGGCAATCAGCATTGCTTTTTCAAGTGGTTTCAGGCTACTTGTGGGTAGCCCAATAGTGGGTTTTGGCAGTGGTCTCCTGTGTTCATGGAGATGGGCAAAGGTGGATGGCGTCCTATTTTTCAGATTTTTACTGCACAATTTTGGGTGATTTTAGCGAGTGTTGGGCAGAAACCTGTGCAGTTCCCTTAGGGACCACTGCTAAAAGTTTAGGCCTACAGGAAGTAGCAGTAAACCCAATTGGTAGCAGTCTGCACCACCCAGATTTACCTGGTAGCTGTGGCTGAGCAGTCAGACTTCTCTCAAGAAGAGTTAGGCAGTATACAGAGCATACACAATAGGGCAGGTAAACACAGTAGAACAAGCAAACACTGACCAGAGCTTTGGTGTAGATATAATTATTTATTTAAAAACACATCTATGAAAACACACTGCACGAATATCAAGCAAGTTAAAAAACAGTTACTAAAGTATATACACTCCCTTAAAAGAATATTAGACAAGTTTTTCGTAGTCGAAAAGGGGACGTCGACAAGGCGTGTCTGTAACACTATCCCTATAGTGACGTGTGTTGTACCCACAATCCCTCACGCGTCGAGGTCCCTCAGATTGTTTTTTTCCGCCCAGCTTCTGGTCGCCTTTACGCGGAGCTCCTCGAGAGACATTGCAGATTTCATCTCCTCGACCTTTGGTCGTTTTCCTATATTAATATAGAACATATCGATCCCCCCCTCGACGCTGTTGTGAAGCTGTCTCCGCCGAGCAAGATCTTCGACGGAGGGGACGAGCGGAGGAGATCCTTCGGCGTTGCCGAACACGTGGCCTGGCCTCGCAGGCGAAATACAGTAGGGAGAGTGGGGGTCGTGGGACATCTCTAATTCTTTTCTGAGAATGCCTTTCCTTTTCCCCTTCCTTTCCCTTGGGGTGGTTATCACGTTTTATTGCCTCGGCTATGGAGAGGACACCCTTTAGGTTTTGCCCGCTTTGCAAGGGCAAGTTTACTTGGAAGGACAAGCATTCACGGTGTAACCGCTGCTTGCCCCTCGATCACAAGGAGGAAGGTTGCACGGCTTGTCGGCTTCTTAAGCCGAAGACTCTAAAAGACCGTAGAGTCAAAAGGTGGGCGGCCTACGCTATGTCAAAGGCCGACGCTCCACCCACCGTCGCTACCTCCGACAGTGACGAGGAACGTGATACCACGACCTCCGCTACGGAAGTCGTAAACCCACCTAGAGAGCGCACACGCGCTTCGTCGTCTGTCCCCGGCCCCGACGGGCTCGGCTCACGCCCTGCTTATGGGGATGAACACCCCGGCGACACTGACGCACACAAGACCACACATAAGCACACAACCCATGGCTCTTCTTTGCCGAAGGCAAAGAGAGCATCAGCGCCCAAGGAGACGCAGGTTTCACCGGCGGCCTCCTCGGACCGTTCGGGTTCGAAGCCCCTCTCGCAGCCGCGACCAGCGACTGGGCTTTCGGCAAATAAGGGCGCCGCCCCCAAATCATCGGCCGGAGCGCATCAGCAGAGAGCGCATGCCGCCGTAGAGCGTTCGACACCCATAACGTCGAAACCACAGCTCTCCGCTGACAAACGAGTCGCTGAGAGCTTGGCGAGGATCGTGGTAGCCGACACCCACAAGCGTGCGCCGAAAGACACGTCGAGCGCTATGCAAAGGTCGAAAGACACGCCGAAAACACAGGGACGATCTCCTTCAGTCGAAGGGATTCCCAGCACACCTGAAGGTTTTTCGGAGGGCGACGGGACACTTTCCTCGACGTTATGGGAGAGGTCGAGTCGTTTTCAGCTACAGGACACCAATTTTCCCCCGCTAGACCGTTCAGGGGTACCCCATGAAACCATGGAAAGGCTCCATCTCTGCATGGAAAGAATGGAGAGGTTTATGAATGCCCAAGACCCTCCCACTCCAAAGAGAATAAGAGAAGGGCCTCAGGAAGACCCCAGGGCCAAAATTCCAAGATTAGTCAATCCTCACCAGGACACAGCCTCAGACTTCCACAGTGTGTATGACCTCACTGGGGAGGAACATTATTTTGAGGAAGAGGATGATTTTATGGACGAGGAAGACGGACGGAACCAGGAGGAAGGTCTGGAAGACAGCCCAGACTTGGTAGGAGAAGGCTTCGGAGAAAATCCAGAAGGACCTTCTCACCCCTGGCAGTCTCCATCAATATATTCCGACACTGATGTCCTGAACCTAAATCCTCCTGACATTTCACCTGTTAGAAATACGTCTCCCATTGACGATCAACCCACATTTAATGCCCTGTTGCGCAGAGCAGCAGCACACTTCGAACTGGACACTGGGGAGCTCTCCCCTGAATTAGACTTTGTAGAAAGGGTAATTAAGGAGAAACCCCCGGTCAGTCAGACAATTCCCCTCTTCGCTTCGGTGAAGAGAAGAATCGTCCCTTCGCTGTCCACACCCGCACTAATCAGAGGGGTCAATCCTAGAATTGAAAAACTTTTCACTCCTTCACCCTCAGACCCGCTGTACATCAGGGGACATTCCATTCCGGATTCCCTGGTAGTAACCAACACAAGAAAGAGGGCAGGGGTACCACTTTCCACCAGTGAGGCGCCACTTGACAAGGAGGGCAAGCGGTTATATGCCCTTGCAAAAAGAATTACATCCTCGGCCGCCTTTTCGGCAAGAATTGCCAACAACAATTCTTTGCTCGCTAGCTATGCGGATGCGCAGTGGGCCAAACTACGCAAAGACGCCGAAGAAGCGCCGGAACCATTACGTACACGCCTGCTTTCAACTATTGGCGAAGGAACCCAGGTCAACCAGAGTATTGTAAAGAGCTCTCTGGATGCGGCAGAAACTGCGGGACGTTCCCTAGTTCAGGGAATAGTCCTAAAACGACACGTATGGCTGCGCAACTCAGGGTTCAAACCGGGGAGACAGGCGTCTTTAATAAATAAACCTGTTGAAGACTCAAACCTCTTCGGGAAAGCGGTGGATGAGGCTCTGGAGATGGCTAAAAAAGAGTTCGATACGATCAAAACTCTTGACCAAATCTCTAAGCCCGCTACCAGGCGCGGCTATGGCAATAAACGCTTTTTTCGTGGCCAACGCCAACAACAAAACCAGCAGCAACAGTACCCTGCCACCAATTTCCAGACCAATAGTGGCCAGTACAGCCAAAGAGGACAGCGCCAGGGCGAGGGTCCACCCCCAGAGGTTCCCAAGCCCCTAACAACACCAAGTGACGCGAAGATTCGCGTCCCCTCCCATGCAACACCGGTCGGGGGCCGGATAACATCCTTTCTTCCAGCATGGGAGGGTATAACGTCAGACCGCTGGGTACTTTCCACCGTAGCCCACGGATACTGCATTGAATTCAACAGTTCCCCAACATACAAACCCCCGAGGGGACGACGCATGTCACCGGAACATCTTGCCATCCTTCTACAAGAAGTACATCAACTGCTGGAAAAAGGAGCCATAGAGGTCGTGCCTCTATCTCAGGTAACGGAAGGTATTTATTCAGTGTACTTCCTTGTACCCAAAAAGGATCTAACCATGCGCCCTGTATTAGATCTGCGCCCAGCGAACAAGTTCATCAAACCCCAAAAGTTTCGTATGGTGACCCTACAGGAAGTAATCCCACTGCTATCACAGGGAGATTACATGACAACATTGGACATGAAAGATGCATACTTTCATATTTTAATGTTGCCAGCGCACAGAAAATACCTCCGGTTCATGATAGAGGGCAAACACTACCAGTTCAGAGTGCTACCCTTCGGGATAGCATCAGCACCGAGGGTATTCACGAAGGTACTGGCAGTGGCAGCGGCCCACCTGCGCAGGTTGTCCATCCCAGTTTACCCTTACCTCGACGACTGGCTCATAACAGGGGATTCTTACGAAACATGCTTCTCCAATACCCAGAAAACTGTAGACCTTTTGTTCCAGTTGGGCTTCTCCATCAACGAAAAGAAGTCCAGCCTAGACCCCAGCCAAATCAAACAATTCCTAGGGGCTCTAATTCAAACAAAGGACGGCCTCGGCTTCCCCTCCAAAGAGAGGGTCCAAAACATGTTGTTTCAGATCCCTCAATATGTGACCGGTCGAGAGGTGACAGTACGCAAAGCAATGCGCTTGCTAGGCATGATGGCGTCGTGTATTTATTTGGTAACTCACGCGCGCCTGCGCCCGCGCCCAATGCAGGAGTGGCTCAACAGCCAGTGGTGTCAGGCCAGCGGACTATGGGACGACCTAGTAGTGGTCTTGCAGGCCTTAGTTCTCTCGCTACGGTGGTGGACAAAAGAAAACCTAGAAAAAGGGAAACCCTTTGCCACACCCGCGGCGGAAGCCACTCTAACCCCAGACGCATCCCTCACAGGATGGGGGGCTCACCTATCCCATCAAACTGCTCACGGGGAGTGGACTCCGAACGTAGCATCCAAACACATCAATCTTCTGGAGCTACTAGCGGTGTTCAAGGCGCTAAAAGCCTTCAAGGAACACCTACAAGGCAGGGCAGTGATGGTCCTTACAGACAGCACCACAGCCATGTATTACATCAACAAACGGGGGGGAACCCACTCTCCAGGACTGTCCAAACTGGCCCAAAACATATGGAAGTGGGCTCTCAAACAGAATATGTTCCTTCTGTCACAACATGTACCAGGGGAACTCAATCTGCTGCCAGACAAACTCAGCAGAGATTTCCCCCTGCCCGAAGAGTACGAATGGCGTCTGCACGAAGACATCGTCTTCGACGTCTTCACGCAATGGGGGTTCCCAGAAATAGACCTGTTCGCAACCCTGGAGAACTCACAATGCCAAAGTTACGCCTCCAGGTACCCCCAGAACCAATCCAAGGGGAACGGTCTGTCGATTCAATGGTCAGGGAGATTTGTTTACGCTTTTCCCCCCGACTCCCCTTCTCAACAAGGTAGTGCACAAGATGCACCAGGAACAAGTAACCATGATACTGGTGGCCCCAATGTGGGCCCGACAGCCATGGTTCGCTCACTTGATGGAGATGTCTCTATCTCCCCCAGTGAAACTCCCCTGCCCGTACAACATGCTGTCACAAGACAGGGGCAGGACTCTGCATCCATGCCCCCAGAACATGAACTTAGCAGCCTGGCTCCTGAGATCATAGAATTTGGACATTACAGCTCCCGCAGAGATGCATGGACATCCTCGGGGAAGCCAGAAAACCTAACACTCGCCACTGCTATTCTAGCAAATGGAAGAGATTTGTCATTTGGTGCAGAGGAAAGACCATCAACCCAATTGACTGCTCTCCCACACATTATTCTATACCTGACCCACTTATTGGATTCAGGTCTAGTGTTCAATTCCAAGTCCACCTAGCGGCACTTTCTACATACACCACTTCCCAACTCAAAGTGTCGTGGTGGAAGATCCCTGTTATAAAGGCCTTCATGGAGGGAGTAAAGAGAATACACCCCCCGATAGCTGACCCAGCTCCCGGATGGGACCTTAACGTGGTACTTACCAAACTCATGGGCTCACCATTTGAACCCATGCACAAAGCATCTCTTAAAGACCTCACTCTTAAGACTGCTTTTCTAATAGCTATCACCTCCATCAGGAGAGTAAGTGAACTACAGGCTCTTTCTGTTCTAGACCCCTTTGTTACAGTTCACAAAGATAAAGTGGTTCTACGCACTCACCCAAGGTTTGCCCCAAAATTCATCTCAAAATTCCACGTAAACCAGTCTATAGAACTACCAGCGTTCTTTCAAAATCCTTCCAACTTGGGAGAGAGGACTCTGCACACACTAGATGTCCGCAGGGCGGTCATGTTCTACATGGAAAGAACCAGACCACTGAGGAAGACTAATCAGTTCTTCGTCTCGGTGGCAGCAGGAAGAGAAGGGGATGCAGTTTCAAAGTCCACTATTTCTAGATGGATTGTTCAATGCATCACTCTCTGCTATACTCTTGCTAAGAGAGAACTGCCCTTTAGGCCAAGAGCACACTCTACTCGAGGCACGGGGGCGTCCATAGCATTCATTGCAAATGTTCCCCTTGAGTCCATCTGCAAAGCGGCTACCTGGAGTTCTGTGCACACCTTTACAAAACACTACTGTCTAGATGCACACTCTAGATCTGACTCCCAGGCGGGACAGGCAGTATTAAGACATCTTTTCTCTACTGTTCCTTCTCATAACTCACCGCCAACTCCGGGTACTGCTCGCTAGTCTATGCACAGCATGTGATTCTAACAGATTAACAAACATCAGAAGACCATGCATTACTTACCGTAAAAGCATTTCTGATGGTTGTATCTGCTTAGATTCACATGCGCCCACCCTTCCTCCCCGCTTGGATGGAAGGAACATAGACATCTTTCTATATTTCTCTTTTCTGTACTCACTCACGTCTAGAAGGCTCCCTCAGGGCAGAAAAATACAAACAGAGGGACCTCGACGCGTGAGGGATTGTGGGTACAACACACGTCACTATAGGGATAGTGTTAGACACGCCTTGTCGACGTCCCCTTTTCGACTACGAAAAACAAAATGCAATACTCCGCAGTGACCACTGGATGTCGGACCTATGCACAGCATGTGAATCTAAGCAGATACAACCATCAGAAATGCTTTTACGGTAAGTAATGCATTGTCATTTAAAAACACATCTATGAAACCACACTGCACGAATATCAAGCAAGTTAAAAAACAGTTACTAAAGTATATACACTCCCTTGAAAGAATATTAGACCAGTCTTAAATAAAGCACCACTTATTTTCAGACAGCGGTGAGCGCTTAACGCAGATGGCACTCTAATAATTCGGTTTGAAAGGGAGAGAAAGGCAGAGCATAAATTGAAACGGATCCCAACACTTTCAAAAGAACACAACAAGAGAGGAAGGCAGAATCAAAACCGTGAAGTTAGAGTTCAGAAAGCCGGATCCACTTTAAGAGGATCAGAGCGAAATGTGTCCAAGGTCACAAGGTTGAAAAGTGCACAAAAGTCTCGAAGGTTCAGAAAGAAGTTGGACCAAAAGAAAGGGACCAGTTAGATGGTCAAGAGGCCGGCCCAGTCTAGAAGGTTAAGGATTTACTGTCACCTTGTAGCAATCTATAGAAAGGGAGGCCAGGCGGACACAGTACCTTGAAATGGTGAGAACACTCCAGCGGGGGCAGTTGTTCCTGGCAGCGGTTGCGAGTCGATGCTTCGTCCGGCAGAAGAGAAGATCTAGTCGTGGAGGAAAGCAGGAGGTTGTTGTGCTGCCAAGGAAGAAACCAGTCGCAGAGTTTCTCGATTCAAAGGAGCTGTCCTGTCTTTCGCGGTTCAGTGGTAAGTGGCTATCCGGTTGCCGAAGTGCTTGGCACGGGCAATTCGACCACTAGACGTCCTGGTAGGCGAAAAGGAAAGCAAACTGGTTGTCCCCACCAGCTCAAGGGGAAGAGACTCTCCGGCAAGAAGATCTCCTCTGTCGTCGGGAAGTGGTGAGATGGTTCGGCAGGGCTCCACCGGTGGTGGCGTCGTTGCAGGTTGGCTCAGCGTCTCCCTCTTCGGATTCTCAGGTCCTGTGGCGACTTCTGAAGTTCCAGTCACAAAAGCCCTGCTTTTATGCAAGAAACCCCCATTCATTCAGCCTAGCTGTCAATCAAACATGCTAAGCGTTGAGCCGGCCAGCTCACCACTTGGGCCAATCGCACGAGTGCGACTTGAGTAGCCACGGCAACTCAGTCCAGGGTGCCTAAACCCCCTCCCCCACCCCCTGTGGTACCCAGACAGAGTGGCACTACTTTTGGAGGCTTCTGTGGAGAAGCCCGCCAAAAAAGTGGAACAAAGTGCTCGACTTGGGTTGGAGTCACAGAAGAGAACACAAACGCCATTTTAGAATCGAGTTCTGGCAAAAAATACAAACCGGTGAATTAATATTAAATAAATAACCCGGCGGTATGTTCGAGGCTATAGGACTTAAATAATTAAAGTTGGTAGCCTCGAACAATGGGAAAATCCCATAGAGATATATTTGCGGTCGAATATAAAAAGTAGTTTCCACTGCCACCAGCCAAAACTCGATCAGGGGGGACAGACGTTCCCCCTCAAATAACAGACCCCGGGGCAATCGAATTGCCCCGACCAGTACGTCCACAATATGATAGTTTGTACTGGTTTATGTTCATAATTTGGGACTAGTAAAGCCAATGGTGACTTTACATGCCCTGGGAGACAGTAGTCGGTCCCAGGGTATGGAGTCTATGGTGGGGTGTCACTATGACACCCCTGTGTCACTGCACTGAAGGTGCTGTTTAACACACATAGTAAAAACACACAAGACGCTATGGAGTAAAAGACCCCATAGCCCATAAAACACATTAACAGTCAAAGGAACCCCGCAAATCATGTCCAAGAGTGTGAGGAAAAAAGTCTCACTCTTGGAAGGAGAAAAAAAACAAACTCCAGAAATCCAGCAAAGCTGCTGGGGGACTCACTAGGTTAGGAAATTCAGCCTAAACAGAGAATTCTCCCTAACAGCGAGCCGAATGCTTTCCAGTGGCCATTTCTGAGGTTTCTGCTGCCAGCAATGCACAGTAATGTTGCAGGGCCTGGATCAGTGGGTTGAAACATCCCACAGGTGGTCTTGCAGCGACTTATCCTCCAATTTAGGATAAAGGGACTTGTGCAGCCGTTCTTCAGACCTCTTTGAATTGGAGTATCCCACTTGTCACTTCATCCATCCCAGTGAAGGCCTGCTCCTTTGCTGATCTCCAGAAGGCCTTCTTCGGTTCATCGACCCCTGGATGGTAGGAAATACCAATCTTGACCTCTGCTAAAGGATCCCGTCCTTTGAAGCCTTCAGAAGTGTTGCAGAACCATCCTGTGGGCTGGGGTACCTCACTGCATCAGTGTCCCAATTTCGGACCGGGACTCCACAGATCTTCGACTTGTGAACCAAGCGGCCTTCCCTTGTTTATGTAGCTCCAGCACAAAGTGGGGTTTTGCAGGACCAGCTTCTTCGTTCTGCCACAAGGGTCCACTTCTTTTTGATATTGATATTTTATTTCTATCACGCTCGTGCACAAGTGTTTCAGAGCATGACCAGGCAAGGGAGGGGAACAGGGGAGAACAAAATAGCGATCTTACTTGGCCCAGTGACATTGGAGAATGCGCAAGTGCATGCGAGAAGGTGAGGGGAAAAGTGCATAGAAGGGGGAGAAGTGGAAAGTGCGAAGCAGTGGAGAAACAGCTAAATAATAATAAATAATAAAGGCAACTAACAGTGGTAGTGCAGCCAGCAATTTGTAAGTGCTAGGTTTAAGGCAGCTGACAGTGTAGGTCTGATAAGTGCAGGAAGACAAAGGGGGGGGCTGTATGGGTACAGATACAGACCCCAATGAAAGGGGGGGGGCGGAGGCAGTGCTGGGGGTGGCAGGGTGAGCAGGTTCCTGGGCCCGGAGGACAGAGGGTGGCCTGGTGCACAGTGCCAAGAGTGAACAGATCAGCAGGGGAGAGGGGAGCGAAGGCAGAAGAAAAGAGGAAGGTCTTGAGGTGCTTCCGGAACTAGAGATGGTTCTTTTTGATCACGTTCTTGGACAACGTGGTGGTCCTGTCTGCATCCTGACTCGGTCCAACTGTCCAGTGTCAGGAACTATCTTGCTTGTTCCTTCCCTGAAGGATTAGTTGTTGTAGTATCCTCAACAGAGGGTAGTACAAAATCTACTTTGACATTGCCGATGACCTTTTCAAGTGTGTTAAGAAGGTTGTTCCTTCTACGGTGGACCAGTTTTTGTCATTTCAAGATTCTTCAAATAAAGAAAAATGCCTTGCTATCCCTACACTATGGGTTTCCCTACCTAACCAAACTAAGCTGCTGGTCTGTTGGGACGTTCAAAAGAAAATAGTCTGTCCAACTCTAAGCTACTCTGTCCCTACCACTAATAGAAAACAAAAGACAAGGAGAATGACTCCCTTCTCCTGTACAAGCTTTTTCAACTTTTGTATGCAGTCTTGAGAAATTGCTTGGCTATCTCATGAAGTAATTTGTTTATTTCTTGTAGAGGACTTCTCCAAGTCCCGGTTTGCCCTGCGTGTTCCCTTGGCAGGCCTTTCCTCCTCAGCCTGGTTAACTTTGGGAATCCCTTACAAAGCTCTCTTCAGCGTCTCTAAAAGTCTCTCTTCCTGGTCCACTAGGGAGACTGATTCCCTCTGTGATTTTTATTTCATTTTGCTACAGTTCAACTCATTGTGCATAAGACAGTTTATCGTATTTGCATTCTTCTGATTCACTGTTTTCCTCCTTGCTTTTCTTATTATTGACCCAATAATCATTCTCTTGTCCCATTCCTATCTCACTTATACGAGTAAGATGGGTTTCACAATTGTTTTTTTTTTTTTCTTCTGACCCCTCACTGGGACAAGTAGGCCAAGTCTCGGAATGTTTGTCACACTTCACTTCGGGCCACTCGCTGTGAGAGTAAGCTGACGGTGTTCTTTATTGCCAGGTATTCCATCTGCGTTACCTTGCTTTTTGAGGGTTGGCTTCACCGGGCCTGTTCACAAGAGTGGGACTTTGTGCGTTGTCAGCACAGCTTGGATTATCTTTCAGTTTGCTTCTGATTCTTCTCCTCGGCTTCAAGGCGCCAATGGTCTCAGTGTAGTTGTCAGACTCACCATCCCACCCCGCCAGCGTGCGCCAGTGCTCTTCCTGGCATCTCCTATTTTGGGGGTTTCCTTCCCTCTACCTCGGACTTCCTCGAGGCTTAAGGGAGACACCTTCTGCCTTCTTCCCGACAGGGGATCGCTCTCTGTCTCCCCAGTAGAGGATCAGTCAATACTTGGTGAACATTCTTCATTCTTGTTTCAATCTTCTTTGTCGCAGTACTATTGGTTCCAGACCAGGGAGTAATCATTATTACTCTTCCATCACTCTTCTTTATGGTAATTGCAATATATTGTTCTTGTAGGGGAATCTTGTATTACAATCACACAGTGGTTTGGTTTGATGGTGTCCCTGTGGTTTCAAAGGGAAGGGTTTTTGGGAGTCTCTGTTCCTCATGAGTCTTTAATTCAGTTGTACATGCATCAGCGAAAATATGCAATAATCTTGTACTCCCATCTGAAATCAGAATAGGGTAAAATGTTCCTCTTTTGAGGACTACAAAGCCTGTTTCCTTGGAAGAAACTAACCTGGCTGGAGCTTTGCACCAGGTTCTTCATAGGGAAAAGAAAAAACACCCTGGTCTCCATACCTTCTTGGACCTGCCTCTCTTCAGCCTGTAACTGCTAGAAAAGTTTAAGATTTCTGCGTAGATTCTTCACTTCATGTGGGCAATTGGTTCTGTGTTTACCTACAGGTTGCAACTCTTCACGTACTGATTTAGCCATCATATCTCAAGGTGCAGTGGTTTTTGGCTGGAAGTCGTTACTAAAAATAGCATTCCCTTTTAAGTTCAGTAAACCCTCAAGGGTGTCATTGCCTGCATCCTAGACAATTGGCTGATTGGGGCTCTGAGCCCACAGCAGAAAACACAATAATCCAAACTGTTGTATGTTTTAAACCAGGAACCACATTCGTATTTCATTACTCTGCCTTGCTCCGATTTCTAGCAAAAATCTTAAACTGAAGGTCCATAATTCTGATGCAAAGTTTACAACATTAATCCGGGAATTGGCCCCTAGAGCAATTGACAAGATCAGTTGTTCAACTAGGCTTTGTTCCCAAACATGCGCTGGGCATCGGGAAACCTAAAGGGACTTCGCATTATGAACTGCAGTAAGGGGAATCGAGCTCATGTAAAAGGCATATCCAGATCTGGAAGAAATACTAGGAATCCTACAGTTCACTTTGATCTAATACTCGGCAGCGCTCTGAAATACATTATGAATTTAAACCATGGAGTCACTTTGTAAAACACTCCCAGTGTTAGCTGTGGTGTGGTCCCACTTGGCTGTGGCACAAATGTGAACACCTATGGGATATTCAGCTGAGTTTGACATACTTCCAGTCGGCTCCCAACCACTGATGGTCAGTGTTATAAAGCTCAGTCCAGGCAGCTTTAGGTTACTTGATAAGTTTACTTCAGTTCATAAGTTACAGTTACAGGATTAAAACATAAGCAATGAAGAGAGAGAAAGACGAAGACCAAGACAGGACAGACCAGACAGACACCGGCACCCATCACCCAGGGAGGGAAGGCTCAACTGACCCAGCGTAGAACTCTCATCATAGCATTCCCTCACTCATGAATCAACATTCCACAGGCACTCTGGTGACATCATAAATCACATGACAAACCACATCAGACTAACCAAGCACATCACAACACATCTTCCCCCTTACCAAACACACTTGCAACAAAAGCTTCACAACACATCTCCCTCCTATCAGACATTTTCACAAAGGAACGACTCGCATCTCATCCAAACCCAAGAGCAATGGAGGTTTCACATGAAAAACCCACAACTATGCAATTCCAGAACTCCGCCTATCATTCTTAAACACCATCAATAACAGCACTAATCACCTCCCATCCACCCCTGCCACGGGCAGACTCTAGTCTCCCACACTAGACACAAACCAGCCCAGATCCAAGGCTATACCTAACTCACCATACCATAACCAACATAAAACAACTTTGGTCCTCCTGCTCGCCCCTGCCACAAACGAGCCTTCAGGCTGCCACCCCGAAGCACATACTTGTCACCCCGACGCAATACTAGTCATCAGGATGACAACGAAATCACCATAGACAGATAAGAGGTTCAGTAAAATTCTACAGCTCACTGATTCACACCCAGCAACAGGCATGCCTGAGAAACACACAAGTACATATATATATCTATATATATAGGTAGACCAAGCCAATCAAGCAAACCTGACCATACCATGGTGTAAAGCTCCTCAAACAGCTTGGAGATGCTGGCCAGTCAACTACAAGACCATCTACAAAACATATGGTTGACTCTAACACTCTTCTCAATGGCAGTACAATCCAGTCTCATAATCAAACCCTGACCATATAAAATAGCCAGGGTCAACACATAACACATAAAGATAAACCAATCACCCTGAGATTCATCACCCCGAACAGCATCTTCAACGCACTCTGGTGACATCATAAATCACATGACAAACCACATCAGACTAACCAAGCACATCACAACAGTCAGTTCTTTGCGTGTGTTCTACATTAGAGAAACGCCCAATTTCCTCGTAAGCTCTGGTCCTCTAAAGGGCGCGATGGTGAGATTTTTCTACAACCCTATTGTGAGGGATGTGCAGAGTTCTACCTTAAGTTGGAAAACCAGTACTCCGCCAAGCTAGACCAAACTCTTTTAATTGGTAACATAGCAGAGCAATTGGGCTTCACTCCTACAGGGGATTGGTTGGCTTACAGCACCAACAGATGACACCAAAGAGCGCATTACACAGATATGCAGAAAAATGTAAACACTCTTCACTGAAGTATTCTGCTAAAGCAGGCATTTGCAACTTTTAGCTCTCCAGATGTTGTGTACTAAAGGCCCCATGATTCCTCACCTTTGACTATGCTTGCAAGGACTGATGGGAGTTGTACACCAAAGCACGTGAGAACTAAAGGTTCCAGACCCCTGCACTAAAGCAACATGAAGTTGAACGCCCCAATATAAAATATTAAACTGAAGGAAAGACCCTTCACACCCCTAATGTCAGTATCAGGATAACCATCTAGTGGCAGAAACCCTACTTCTGTTAATGCTAAAAGGGGATTGTGGAGAAAAAGGAATTCCTAGACCCATGTAGGTTACATAAACACAGCCAAGAAACCTTGATAAGGATGAGCATTGTTGGTTTCCTACCCTTTACCTATAGTAACAAAATAAAGATTTTACCTCCCTAATCTGCCAGCAGTGTACCTACCTATGTATCTACCAGCCGAATAGGATTAACATACATGAGCGGACCAATATAGTCTGTCATTGTAATTTACCACTAGGCGCAACGGGTCCCAGTGTGCTTAAGAATGAACAAATAAAACAAGCGATACAAATCTGACATTGCCACTGAGAAGCATTGGTCCTCATTACGAGTCCGCCGACCCAGACTTAACGCCACCGGTAAAACCATACCGCCGTCGTTTCTGTGACCGTGCAATCACGACCCACAGACCCGAAAAACCACCTCCACAAACCGCAGCCGCGGAGTTAAGGGATCCGTAGAATGCGACGGCGGCGAAACCACTCAGTTACCGGCAACACGAAACACCATGGGCATCACGAGTACCACAGACTTGGAAACACCGCCCCAAAAATGGCAGAAAAACTGTGGCCACGGAGGCGGTATCGACGCCAATGCGAACATGATGTTAAACAGTACCAGGTGAGGTGAATCGGGCCACAGATGCCCCAAATGAGGCCAGCCGGACCCAGCAGGTCACTGGGAGGCTACAAAAGTGCTACACCCACACCCAGGCCAACTCCAAACACAATGCAGGCAGCAGCAGCATTGGGACTGGGACTATTGAACCTACAGGCAGCAGTGCAACTGGTGGCAGCAATGGTGCAGAGGAGGATGAGGCGGAGGAGGCACAGGCGTCAGTTGGCAAACCATGCCAAACCCAATTGCGCAGCCGGCATGACACCGTAGGCAGCCTGCAATACCCCGCATCAGGGCCTCACCCTGGAACCCGACCCCAGTACAGATCCACACATTATACCGGCTGGACCGTCCAACAATCATGTACATCACCGCCATGATTGAGGACGACGACAGCAGCCACATTGCCATCTCGACCGCAATATTCCCCCCACCCCCAACCTCCTGAAGGTGGTGTCAGTACTACATTTCCTAGGCACCGGAACTTATCAGCACACAGTTGGTGAGCTGCACGGGCTCTCACAACCCTGTTTTTCAAAAATATTGGGACGGGTACTGGACGCTCTGCTGCGCCATATGTCGGAACACATCGCCCTACCCCGTACACTTGCAGAGGTCATTGCAACCAAGTTGGCATTCCATGCCATTGCAGCCATGCCAAATTGCATAGGTGCATTAGACTGAACCCACATAGAGCTGACAGTACCACGTGCAATGGAGATGGTGTACCGCATTAGGAAACGGTACCACTCACTGAATGTACAGATTGTATGTGATGCCGGACTGCTGATTACACATTGCTGTGCAAGTTTTCCGGGGTCAACATATGACTCAATGGTCCTGCGGAATTCCACATTGCCACGCTACATGGAACGCTACGCTGGACAAAGCACATGGCTATTGGGTGAGTACAACTGCCAATGCATAGGCCCTGTTGAAATGTGTTGAGTTCCCAGGCCAATGACCTGTGTAAGTGGGCTGCTACAACTGCACATGCATCACCCCCTGGCCCATGTAATGGACGGTCAGCATAACCCACATATCTACACATGACCGGTTGCTACCGTACACACCCTGCCTAAGGAGACATACGACCAAAGCTACCAACAGGCCATACAAGTTGATCCACTCAATCCAGCCACCCACACTTAGGACCACTCCCCCCCCCCCCCCCAAAGCACTTGGCGGCTGCACACGAGACATCCTGCAACAGCCAAATCATCACAGGCCATGGAATGACTCCCCCATGTGTGCTTGTCATTGCACAGTGCCTTACTTACCAACCACTATCGTGTATAAGGTCCACTTCATATGCACAGCAATTAATAGTGCAATGTCCAAATGCCACCATCTACAACAATTACCCATGGATGGCAATCACCCGCCCTTCCGACCACGGCTAGGCCCATATGGATGAATGTATGATGACACAATATTGCATTGCATCAGATCGTGAGATGAACCACAAACACTGACATGTCCCACACAATTACATCCCATGTCAGTGATGCTGAATATGCACTCACGCCATGGCTGATGACACCTGTACGGAGGCCAAGGAACAGGCATGAGGAGGCGTACAACAGGGCACACGTCCGCACACGTGGCATGATTGAGGGGACATTTGGCCTACTGAAGGCCAGGTTCTGCTTCTTGAGCAGATCTGGAGGATCACTGCTCTACAGCCCAGTGAAGACGGGTAAAATTGTGCTTGTGTGTGCCATGCTGCACAATCTGTGCTTGCGCAGGAACATTCTGCTGCCCCCAGACGCAGAAGGTGAAGGTGAAGATGAAGATGGGGATGGGGATGGGGTGGCAGCACAACCTCCCTGGGGTGCGCAAGATGGCCAACAAGCACAGGATGCACTCATTCGAATTTACTTTTGAGAGACTGCACATTGACAGCAAAGCATGGATATGATGATGCCAGTGAATAAATTATTTTTGTCTGCTGATGAAATGACAGATGTCCACTCATTATGGTAGTTTTCAAAGGTTTTGTATTATCCATTAAACGGGGAAGAAAGTGCATTGGGTAGGAAAGCTGTACACCAATGCCCACCCACCACCCAAACGTTCCCACCCCCAACCAGGCCCCTAACAACTAACCACCTAATGGGCAACCCTCACCACCCAAACGTTCCCACCCCTCCAACACCCATGGTGTCCTCAAATGTCATGTTGACTGGCATCCTCACATGCCACTATTTGCGGGGGGTGCTTGTGCGCAGGTGTCCTTGCTGGTGGATCTAGTCAACCGACTTGAATGCCTCCGTGGGCTCCCAGTGGCAGAGCTGGATGGAGTGGTGCTGGCTGAGGTGACTGTCGGTGTAACTATGAGCAAGTGTCCTTGAAACGCCTGCTGGGCTACCAACATTGACTCAGCAATGCTGGACTGCACACTGTTCCCTTCCCTGACATGGCGTGCCAGGGTGAGAATTATGGCTGCAAATCGTCCAATCGACCTGGTGAGCCGACGCACCGACGTGGCATTGCTCTCCCGCTGCAGCCTGGCCTCCTCCCGCTGCAGACTGGCCTCCTCCCGCTGTCTTTCCACCAGCTGCGTCAGGGTGGGCCATGGATGGGTGACGGGCCATCCATGTTGTCCCCCTCACCCTGTTGTACTGCTTCGGCCTGCATGGCCGGGGCACTCCCATCACTTGATGCAGCCTCCTGAGGTGTGCAAATGGGTTGCGAATCATCATCCGGGGCCAGGGTGGGTGGCTGCATGGGGATGGCGTCGTCTGCTGGTGTGCCTGATGTTGCCGGTGTGCCTGTTGCAGCCGGTGCCTGTGTGCCAGAGCAGCTCGATTCATCCTCCTGGACATGAGTGCTGCGTTGTGCGCCTGCAGGTGGCCGCTGCGTAGCCTCTTGTCCATCGTCGCTGTCACTTGTCACAACTGTGGGGGATACAGAGGGCATGCGGTTAGTTGTGTGGTGTTACGTAATGTGTCCATCACATGCATCAAACATCACAATCCATGTCCACTTGCAATTCAACACTTTTGACTATTGATGCACACAGGTGTGTCTGCTTCCAGTCAGGCACGCTCTGTGTGAATTTCGAGGGATTGTGCTTTGGGGATATGATACTCGTCGTTTGGCCAGTCAGTGGGTTCATTGGGTCACTCCTGCCCTGTTTGGGGGGGGCAGCATTGGGAGTGGGTCCATTGGGTCACTCCTGCCTTGTTTGGGGGGGGCAGCATTGGGAGTGGGTCCATTGGGTCACTCCTGCCTTGTTTGGGGGGGCAGCATTGGAAGTGGGTCCATTGGGTCACTCCCAATCACACGTATGGCTTTGTACTCTGTGCACTTACCAGCATCTGCAGGTGGGCTCACTCCTGCCTCTCCTATGGCGTGGATGCCTTCGAGGTGCATGACACTGCTGCAGCGCTCCTCCCACGATTGCAGCTTCAGAGGGGATGCAGGGCCTTCACCAGTACCAGTACTTTGTTGGCGGTGTGCTGTGATGAGGTTGCGCACCCGGAGCCTGAGGTCATCCCACCTCTTGTGGCACTCCTTCACTGAGCGTGTGGTCACGCCAACCGCTGTGCACTTGCGTGCTGCCTCTGCCCACACCTCCTTGCAGCGTTGCTGAGTAGCGCGCCGCTGATCTGCACTAAGAGCATTTCAGCATGCTCAACAATGTGCTCCACCAGTACTGAGAGCTCAGCCTCACTGAAGCGCTGCTTTATCTGTCTGCGTGCTGGTATCCTGGATGCCATGATGGTGTTGGATGGTTTGTCAGTCTCAGGGAGGTGATCTGACCTGTGGTGTCTGAGGATGGCAGTGGATTGTGCTTTATATAATGGCCGCCTCTCTGTTTCTGGTTTTTTCCCTGCCGTCATGGTATTTCCGCTTCCGGTGTTTCCGTGTCGGCGGGGGCGGACAAGGTTCTAGTGCCGTTTTCTGTGGCGCTAGGTCCGCGCGCGTAGGTGTTTGTGACGGCGGTGACTCCGTTTCCGCCTCTGTGTGTTGCGCGCGACCCACCTGCCGTAATCAGCCCTTCTTTCCGCATCCTTGCGGTCGCGGAAGCAGAGTCACCGTCGACACGGAATCGCCGCATTCCAGCAAAGCGGACTCGTAATGAGGCCCATTGTGTCTATAAGAGTGAGCTGCAGTCATTTTATTATTTGGAAATTAATATAAAATTGCTGGTACCTCCCTAAAAATATCAAATGGTTATAACGATTCAAGCTCCTTCAATGGAAAGTGGGATTGAGGAACAGTCACTGTCGAGGTATTACCTGTTGGCCACTTTAGTGAGTTTCTAGATTTCCCAAACGTTTTCCCAAAGAGAACAATGGGAGAAATCTAATGGGCATGCATTGGTTATGGGTTAAAAGTGTGGTATATTCTTTCTACTGCACAGCTGTAGCAGAAGGGACAACCACCTGAAGAGGAAACCGGAGGAGAACCCTAGGAAAGATTTCAGCTCCTGGTTCGATACCAGGTGGTTGCAAAGAGGAGTGAACCCCAAATTAGTCAATGGAAAATGCAGTAGGGGGTGACTTCAAAACCCAACTACTCCTGGACCAAGATGTCCATGGATTAATAATCTGAGGAATATATCTAGACCCAGGGACAAATCCACTCAACGCTGGATGTGGAAGATTGAGGACTGGCGCGAGAACATTGAGTGTATACAAAATTCCACAACAGCTTCCTCCCTTGACGCTCTGGTTCAGTGATGAGTATCCCCCTGACACAATCATATCCACCTATTTAACATATATTTAGGTAGGGACACATGGAATTTCAAATAAAATATTTGAATGTTCAAAAAGTACAAAACATATACAAGTAATAAAAACATATATTCACTTATGAATCCTTTTTCTAAAATCCAAACAAAACCACCCATACTAATCTGTTTGCATAGCAACAAAAGGAAAAACAATTTCATCTCCTTTGTTCATTTTTGAAAACAAAACATATCATGTATTTTCAAACTGTGCCTTCATCAATATCTCTTTTTAGGAGAAGCAATGAGCCAACATTTATACATGTGTTTCTAGGACCAATATTAATAGAAATGCAATCAAATTAATGTTAGTCGCATTTCTCATTGGTGCTGTCTTCAGGGCACTTAATTATTTTCATCACGTGGGGTGATATTCAACCTGTTGCATAACAGACCAATTCTATATTCCAATGAATCCCTCCATCTTGTGAAGGAGATCATAGGTTCATGGTCTTCAATGATTTGTTAAATTCTCATCGATGGGCAATTGTTCTTTGCAGTGTGTCCCTGGTTTCTCTATTGCGGCCAGTCTGTACTCGTGATTTCTCACACGGCACGCATGCCCCCGCGTCTATGCGCTGCGCGTTGTTTTATAACTGGTCTTCAGCGTCTCGAAATTATGATTGTCTGCGCCACCGTAGGTTCAAAGCTCTACAGAGGTTATAGTATCTCTCATAGACTTCTTTGAAAGATGCCGATCTATAGAGGCTGTGGTCTCTCTCATTCGCGTGTATGAGAGTTCCGGTCTTTCTTCCGCTCACATGATCCATGTACACCATGTACCACCAGCGTCCAGAGAGGAAGCTGTTGTGGAATTTTGTATACATTGTATTAGTCAGTCCTCATCCACACAGCCCCTAAAAAGAGGACATTACAGCTCTCTCAAGCTGAGGCGAGAACAGGGAGTGACATTTTGGTTGGGCTAGTTTAGGCTTGAAAATCAGACTTGAAAGAACTAGAATCCACCACCCATTGAGGATCCAGACAACTTAAAGGAGCAATAAATAGGATACCAGGGAGGATGATATGGATGGTTGGAGCACCAATATGCAAAAAGGGCACAGGAGGAAGTATGGACACAACCAAGGATACGGGAATGCTCCGGAGGAGGCAGGCAGCCAAGAGGAGGTGGTCCCACAATGGTGGTAACAGCAGGAGGTATTCCATAACGTTGCTGAGGCAAGGCAGTAGAAGCGTCACAAGATGGTCCATGCCAGGAAGACCCGCCACCTGAATGGGCTTAGGCCAAGAGGATTCAACAGAAAGCCTGCACATCAAAGCCCAGGAAACTGTGCGACAGAGGATCCAGTAGCCCATCCAGCAAGGAGGGACTGGGTGTGGTGAGCAAAGGAAGGGCCATCATGGGATTACACCAGCAGGGAAGGATCCAGGAGAAGGGACAAAAGCCATGGCACAGCCAGTTTTGCCACACCAAGTCCTCAAATACAACTCAGCAGCAGTATTATAGGAGTTTAGGTATAGACTACCCAGTCGCACAACTTGGCAGCACACAAAGATTGTGCTGGCCAGTGTGAGAAACCAGTAAGACCTCGAGAATACCTTTTTCAGGTGGCCAGGACCCGGCTATCGCTGTTGCATCCAGTTCCTGGGGGTGGACCACCTGGGTAGGGGAACCCATGGTTATGCTCTGGGGAGTACCCCAGGTGAGACGCAGTATTGTGCCAGAGGAGGGCGAGATATCTGAGGCTTTCATGGGTTGTATTGCATCTGCCTCCCTTCCTCCCATTAGATCTCTCGGGCCCAGATCCAACAACCCCTCTGTACGTAATCAATCCTATAAGGTCCCAAACTTGGTTACACCCAAAACGCAGAACTCCCAGAATCCTTGTTTCCCCGGGCTCCAGTGAAATATTCCCCATCCTTCTTTCCGTCCCTCTTATTATTTTCCACATTCCCAACCTGATCAGCCGAACACTACAATTCCTACAATGCCCTTTGTTAATGTCACAATCCCAGCTATTTCTGTTTACCCCGCAACCCCTACCAATCCCCGTCCCTCTGATCATTTTTTTTAATTCTCACAAACCCTCCTGCTTATTTCACAAATCCTACAAAACCTATCCTAATCCTAGAGTTATAATCCCATGTATCACCTCTTTCCCTTCCAACCATGTAGGATATTTGGAAACTTAACCACCAGCTTTATCCGACACTCCATCCCCTTCCTTTTTTGACACCAACACTTTATTCTCCCGAGACACAAGACAACAGACTTGTAATAAAACAGTTGACATGTCCCAACCCTAGCGTCAGGCAAAGTCAGGCAATTAACCTGAACAACACACACCGGACGGCCCTTCCTTTTCCCCACAGGGATAAAAGGTGGACCAAGAGCACAGTATGATCAAGGCGAGCACAGCAGACAGCACAAGACTGCAAATGAGGCGCAGCAGTGAAAAGCAGCAGGTATCGAGAGGGTTGCGAGGAAAGAAGTGACATTGCCCTTTTCTTCCCAGACATGCTGAACCTTCGCGTAAGACAGCCGAAGACCGCAAAAAATAGCAAGTGTCTTGCAGCAGATATCAACGGTACACTGGGCAAGCCTACACCGATGAGCAGGAGCGAGGGAAGCTCCCACGACTGCGATACCGGCCTTCTCTCAATGAAGAGGAAGGCCAAGCGGTTCATCACAGCCGATGGGTCGAGGGGAGAGCCGTTAAGAACTGGGCTGTGTTAGTTGATAATTGCAGAGTGCCAAGTTTTGAACCAAGTTCGAGGAAATTTGACAGAACTGTGAAGTGTTCAGGGGAGACCAGTTGCAGAGGGAACCCAGCCCTACACGTGGGTGCTAACTCAAGACTGGTCGAATTCCCCATCTGAGAGAAACTACCGATACAATCAGTCCATAGGAGTGCCAGCGGAATAGGTAAAAGTGGTCCTACTGAGGGTCCATCAAAAATTCTGGCACATTCGAAACCTTTGAGCTACAAATTGTGTGAAAGAAAGGGAAACAAATTGCACCTACATTGAATTGTGAATGTGAAGTTAGCAAGAGTAGAACCCAACCAAGGGATGCTGACGAGAGGGGGAAAGGTCTAAAGTTCAAAGAAACAGTGACGGATTTAAACCCGGCAGAGAGATGTCTACTATGAACTGTTTGAGAAGGCATTGAGAAAACAAGGGAAGTGAATCCTGTTAGAGAAGAAGAGGTTATGAGCCTGACTGAGGGAGTTCCGGCTGAGAGTTAAGAGGGGTGAAGCCCTTACCCAAATATTGGCAGTCAAGAGGTCTGAGCCCGGCAGAGGGAGATCCAGGGGTGAAGCCATCACCCGAGTACTGCCAGTCAAGAGGGGTCATGGGCGATCCAGGGGTGAAGCGATCAGCCAAACACAAGTAAGATAAGAACTGACAGATAATTGAGGAATACGATACGTGAAGAGTCAGCGCTTTGGAACGCATTGTGTGTAGGCGCTATATAAATAAACTATCTTATATCGTATCAGAAGAGGGGGAACCAGGGGTGAACCATTAGCACCCTAACAAACTTTCATTTGGTTAAAGGAACCTTTGTTTTTTTGCATTTTGAACATGTGCCCTGAAGGGAAGAGACTTTCAAAGGAAATTACTTGGCCATCGACGGTCCTGAGAACTGCCATTGGAGCTGTTGTCTTGTGCTGGAGAAGCCTGAAACTGTACTGTGCTCCAGACTCCCCTTGTACCCCGTACACAAAACGTGGGGAACGGAGGCCCGGCTACCGCATCCTGACATATTATTTGAGAACACTTTTTTTTTCTTTTCTTGAGAATGATCTTGCACCCCTTTTTGTATTAGTTATGAGGTTTGACAATAGGTTTCTTAATATAGGCCCTTTTATTTTGGTACAACGCCACTAGAACTGCCTTACTTTTCATTTGATGGTTGACGCTTGCTCCCATATCAGATTAGGTTAGAATAGGCATTTTCCCAACCCGCATACAGTATGAATTGTTCAATAAACACTCTTGAACTGTGATCACTTGTGTCTGTCTTACTTGTTGCCACCATGAGTCCCTCAAACCAGCCAACCACGTTGCTCTAAAAATAAATCTATGCCCTACCCACACTGGATGTAGATTGGGAAGTCTATAGGACTTTAAATTCAAAGCGAGTGTGCCTTTCTTTTAGCTCAGCAGGTGCCCAACGTGGTCATTTTGGCCGTGCCTTGCTCATAGTCGACATAAACAAAAGGAGTACCCAACACAAAATGTCGGGTGAGCAGGGCTTAATAAATGCATTGGTACTCGGTCTACCAAAACTTTCACTGAGCTAATAGTACAGTAGAAGTGACGACATCCCAGTGAAGCCAAAAGAAATCGAAGCTGCCACCAGCCTAAGCCACTGTGATGTAATCTCCCTAGATTTAAAATTACATTCTTTAAAAGCACCCCGGCCCTAGTAGCCATTCACACTAAGCGGCGTGCACCTGAAAGCCTTGCCTCCTCCTGGTAATACTTGGGCTGTCATTAGAATCAGTCCAGGAGGGTAAACTCAATAACATCAGAGTCCAATGCCTGCAAGGGGCTATGCCCAGCAGGCTACGACATTTATCCTCTTGCTCTAATGGCCAAAGACCCATACAAATACAGATTTAAAGCAATTGAGTTGTATGTTTGGGGCTCCATTCTCATGGGGGTGTGGGGGTGGGTGGAGTACCAGGAGATTATGTAAAAATGATTCTAGTCCTTGGATGTAATTGTGGTACCCTTAGCCACAAATAACTCTGCTGCTACCTCTTTTCTCCCTAAACAAAATCTTGTCTGAGCCAACTTTCTAAAAATACTGCAGTCCAATAGATCACTTAACCTGTCAGTTAGCTGTGGCGAGTCAGAAGGGGGCAAGCACTTGGATGACATGTTTTACAATATTTTATTTTAAAAACCATATACAAGGCCCATCTTTCCTTATCGCTATTGGTGACCCCTGCATATGTCGCTAACTGAGGTGCTTGTTTATTAGTTGTGAATGTCAAAAGAAAATAAGTACGCTGTCCCTATCACTATAACTTGGGGGAATTACTCCCTTCTATTGAGGGTAGTTCTACTACCTGTCTAAATAATACTTAATCTTCAAATAGTCCCCCTTGATTCCTCGAACTTGTCTCTGTAATTCTTCAATTGTTTTAGTGACTGTTCTTTGCTACTTTGAAGGCACGTTCAATGACCTTTTCTAAGATCCATCTTTAGTTGTTGGTTTTAACGTGTCTTTGAAAATTATTTCACTAATGGGCTTTCCATCCTGGGCAATTATAGTCCAGTTTGTTCTGTTCTACTTGATTTTAACATATAATTCAATTGCCTTGTTCCTCTGAACTCTGGCTCGTAATACTCCTTTGCTTTTGTACAGTGTTCTTCTTGTGTCAACATTTTGTTTCTTTCCCTTTTTCCAGGGTATTGTTATCCTGTGTTGATTTTTCCATTTATTTAGATTTTTAGCAATCTGTTCTTCTGTGTCGTAATGCTTCAAGTTCATACATTCACGTTTAACTTCCCCTCTTGATTTATACTGAGTCAATTCGTTGTTATGCAATAATGATCCCTCTGGACCTCACGTTATTCCCATTTTCCCTGATGGGGAATGGTGGCTGATGGCTTCAGCTGAGAAGGAGAACCTTTTTGGGAGTCCTTCTCAGTGCGGATCTTCTTTCATGTACCATTGAGTCGTCCGTGTCCTTCACGGCTTTCCTGTTTCTGTCTGATTGGGCACCCGGCTGCTTTCCGCATTGCTGTGGTGTCGGAGATGGTTTGAGGACCAGCTGTCTGCCATGGATTCCTCTTGGTCTTGCCAGCACCCTCGACTGAGCTACTGCTCTGTCGGCTTCTGTGTCTCGTGACTCGCCATGCTTCTGGCATACTGTCCTTCACTTTTGTGCGTGTTTCAAACCTGCAGGGTTCTTTGCTTTGGCTCACATTGCCCTCTCTCTCTATCTCTCAACAGGTGGTGTGCAGCCCGAGGCCTTCCCGTGCCTGCATATTTTCTCTTGTTCTTTCTCCAGGAGTCGGGCAACTCGGGGTCTTCAAAGGACGCCAGAGGGAGGATTCAGTTGAGGTTTCATTGATTTATTTTTTATTCATCAAACCTTACCCTCCCAACCCTCTCCCAGGGTGTAAGTGCTGTGATGAATCTGATGTCATCACTTCTTTCCCAGAGGTATTCGATCCTCATGCGTCGGGGGAACGGCATTCGCCTCCTGATCCTGTGGGGTGGATATGAGAGGGAGGATCACATGAGGGGAGACAACCCTCGGAGTGATCGGGCACCGTCAGACGCAACATTATATCCCCATCTTCCTTTTAGGGATCTCCCTCAATCCCCCATGCCTTTATGGAATATTGTGACCAAAGCCTGCCAATAGAATTTTTGACTTTCTGAAGTCCAATCTAACAAACGTGTATTGACACGAAGAAGAGAAATGGTGGAAGGTTACAAACCGTAAGACGCAGTCTAGTTGTGAAATGAATGCGATTGGCTCGAACCGTTTCACATCCTCCAGGCCGGAGTTTAAATGCACACCTGCTGAGAATCAGAGAGAGCTCTGCTTTTTAAGTGCCAGCTTGGAAAACGAAAAAAAAAACGTTCCCGACCCACAGAGGAATTGTGGTGTGCCGCAGAACTGACGATTGGTCAGGAAGATGCCGACAGAAGGGACACAAGACCAAGCAAACTGCTGACGCAAAACACAGAGCAGGGGAAGCTCCGCCGCATTTGCTAGAATAGGGATTGGCCTGGCAAGTGTTGAAGCGCTAGCGCTTACCACAGCACGACGGATGCAGAGCGGAGCACATGCGGAGGACACCGAAGCCACCTAATACTAGTGAGCCAGAAAAAGCAAAAAGGGGATACCGGGGTGCTTTGCGGCGTGAACTACGGAGAAACCCAGAAGGGAGGGCTCCTTTCTGAGGCAGTGAACAAGGGAGCTTGGACGTTGTGAAAACCAAGTGGACAAAAGTGAATTTGGGGAAAACCCGCACCCATAATCGCATATGGTGAAAAGCATTCAGGAGAGTACACCAGGACAACGCTGAGTGAACAGTGTAAGACCTGACGGGAGAGTATACCAGGCGTTGTGGAAGTCTGGGACCTGCACCCACAAGTGTAGTTTAAGTATACCATCTCAAGGAAGAATTATTCCCTTACAGATATTGTCCTGGCAGGGGACTATACCAAGACGTCTGAGAGTGAAGTAGACATTGAAGCATTGAAGACCTGTAATGAGTTTACCAGGTGTTGAGTCTGGTACCTGCACCCAAGCTGTAGGACGTTGAATAGAGAATTCCCAAGGACGATTCTTGCCCTTGGGATTTTGAATCACATTGAATGTGAAAAAGACTTGGGGAAGGGAGTCCTTCCCCCTGGAGTGGATTGCTGCACCAAGAGGAGGAGGGGGGGGGGGAGGTTTATCCTCTTGTTGCAAAAAGAACTTGGTTATGCTGTTGAACCTTTGTTTTGGTGGGGAGAAACCTGAGAAAGGGAGCCATTCCCTGGAGTTGTGAAAACTATCCATTTGAAACTTCAGTTGGATTTATACCTTTTTTGTTTTTTACTTGAACATTTGTAGTTAATTTTAGAATGAGAGGGCTAGGATAGGATTTCAGACACAGGTATTTTTTCTTTTGGACAGACTGACAAAGTTCAGACCCTTCGTTTTTGGTTGAGGTGGGGAAATACCTCCTAGATTAGGGACAGAGGCCTTTCCCAACCCACTTTATTATTTTAATAAAGGTGTGTACCAACAAACACAAGTCGTCTCTCATTCCTGGTTCTCCGCACTGCGTAGGTGCCTAAATTTTGTTGTAATAAAGTAAAAAATATCATCCAAATTTTTGGTGTGACAGAATGCCCTCTTTGAGCTTTTTCGAAATTTACTATAAAATGGTGCAGGTAATTCGGTCTCAAAGTTAGACCTGCTAATCTGATCTATCTTTCATAATGCTCCATGCTGAAAAGTTCAGTACAAACATGTAACTCTGCTGAGTCAGATTATGGACATACCTCAGCAGCTCCCTTGTAGTTGGCAACATGGAAGTTAGTGTGACATGTGCATCCCTGCAAACAGCCTGGTGGAATCTTAAGTTTCAACATCTGTGGACTGCCTTAAACACCAGCCGCCCTGATCCAAATTCTAGATTTCTAATGGATTGTGTCCTCTCACGTATTCCTCATCTTTGATATATCTGATATCCTGCTTGGGGAAATATTTTGACAGCAGAAGGGGCCATGTGTCGACTCGTGGTCCTGCAGTGGTTTTCATCCTGCTCTCGGCGGTGATGTTGATGCTGGGATAAGTAGCACACAGATCACCCCCTTTGCTTCAGTTCCATTTTTGTGCTCGGTATGCTTTGAAACGGTTCTTTCGCCTCAGTTATTTATCGACTGAGTTTATCGAGATCTTCTATAAGTCTACCCTGAAGACTGGGTTCAAGAGGTGTTCGGATTGTGGGTCAAAGATGTCCATCGTGGATCCATACCGAATATGCCTTTGGTGTTTAGGAGTAGGACATAAGGTCGATGACTATGGCCCGTGCCAGTCGATGACTGTTAAGGCCTTGAAGGAGAGGAAGGGGAAACTCGCCCTAGATAGGCCCTTGTTCAAATCTTTTGCCACTACCCCATCGAAGATGAGGTTTGACAAGAGCTTAAGGGAGGTGTCACCTCATGGAGCTAAAAAGCGCAGTAAACCAGAAAGATCCCAACGCGCATCGTGATCGCCTAAGAATTCTAGGAAGTGACGCCACCAGTCCCGATAGTATTCCTCCCACTCTTCAACCGATAGGAAACGGATACGTTTTCTGATTTTAAAAACCTGAAGGTGTTTCACTGCTCAGACCCCGGCGATCCCTTATTCAGGTGGTCAGGGAAGGGCCATCGCTATTGAATCCTGACCCTGGGGGTGGACTAGCGAGGGAGGAACACCTGGCTAGGTGGTCTTTGGGGAGGAAACACTTGAAGGCGAGACATGGTATCCCCCATTTCCTGACAACTGTTTATCCAATATTCCCTCTGCCTGTATGGGATACTACAACTCCCATAATTCCCATCCTTTCTGTGTCAGCCCAACTACTGAGATGAGGAAGAGGAAGACTGAAATTAAGATTACCACTAGCGATATACAATGGGCCTGTCATAGTAATAAGGCCAGGCAGGGAAGAGGTCAGGGGCACAACCAAATAAAATGTTGAACTAATGCAAGAGGCATACACTGTAAAGACGGCTTTAGTAGCAGAGTGGTCCTGCACAGGGCCAACTATGCTGTGCATTTGCGAAGGTCTCTGTCACGAATACCATTGGAGAATTGTTGAAATGTTGTGGAAGGGAACCCCAGTGTGAAATAAATATTGAACTAGTGGGGGAAGAGAACCCCATTGCAAAGCACTTTGAGGAAACTGTGCTTTTGAGTGAAATTAATGGAAAACCAGGCGAGGGAAGCCTGAGTCAACTTGTATGCTGTGGGAATTTTAGCCAGGCGAGGGAAGCCTGCAAGAACTGTGGCTCATTGAACTTTGTCAACTAGCCACCAAAGCTTTTGAAGAACTTGTATTACTCAAGCATGGGGCTGGGGAAGTTATTCAACTCCATTGCCATCCTGACATACTGTTGATACACTAGTTTGTTTTGACTTATTTCCCACCACTTAGTTAAAAGCATGAGGGCAAGCATAGGTTTCACTCTTGGACATTGCTTTCTTTTGACTAAACTACCTTCTGAAGCCATGACTACTGCACACCGGGTAAATCTGCTTCTTGGGCCGAGTTGGAGGAATCTTTGCCCAAAATGTTACAGGTGTTCACTAGGGCAGCACCATCCATCCCTTCCAGTGAAATGAAGGCTTCTCACCCCATTGCACCTCGTGAGGCTGACTGGGCGTCCTCAAAATCTTCTACTTGCTTGCTTAAGGGCCCGGGCAGTAAGACCTCCAACCTTTTTCGAGGGGGTGTTGAGCGATTCCTCTCCTCGAAGCCATCATCTTACTCGTCTGCTCCATCTGGTTTTTCGCTGTTGAAGCGATCAACCACCTCAACAGATTTGTTGAAGGATTTTAAGCCCCTTTTCAAGTCTATGAGCTCTATGAAGAGGAGAAGGAAGAGGCCCTCTGTATGGCTTTGAATACATCACTCCAAATGCTCCAGAAGAGTTAATCTCGGAGGAGTCCAGGTTAAGAAACCTGGTCGACACCTTAAAGAATGCCAGTGGCCTGGATACTTCTCTAGAAGTGGTGTTTGCCATGCCGGATGTAGCTGGGCATGCTGAGGCCTCGTATAGGTCAGTCCTGGCCCAGGTGACCTGAGTATTCAAGCTGTAACAGGCTTGTTGCAGAATGAGCTTGATGATATTATGGACATCCTTGATAAAGGCCCACTGAAGGGTCCTATTCTACCTTTCCATACAAGTCTGAGCAACAGTGTCTGAAACTGGAAAAAGCCTGATACTACTCCAGCAGTAAATAAGGACTTGTCTAAGAAGTACACCTTTGCCTGTGGATCCAGAGTATGCCGCATCCATCTCCAGAAAGTCTGGTTGTTCTGGCGGCCACATTAACCTCAAAGGCAGCTGCATATTCCACAATCCCTCCAGATCAGGATCACAAGAGATTGGACACCCTGGGCTTGGAAAAAGGGTGTTGTTGGTAGGTAGCATGGCGTAATTGTACCATAGCATAGTATTCATACTCTTTGTGGGAATTTGTGGCAATGGCTGCAGAGCACATGCCTGAGGGTGAGGAAAGGGTTCCTCAACATTGTGCACGATGGCAAGGATGCTAAGTGCCAGTTTCACTGGTTTAGACACCTCAGATTGTGTTAGCTGTGCTATGGCGGCGAGCGCTGTAACCAGATGGTTTGCGTGGCTGCGCAAGTCAGGTTTCGCCCTGGACGTTCAGGTGAGGCTGTTGGACACGTCTTTCTGATTGCTCAGTTTTTCGTTTCAGAGGCCGACAAGAGTTTGGAAAAGCTGTGAACTTCCAAAGTGGCTGCAAACCTGTTGGGAGCAGTGGTAAGGAAACTGCAGCAATCTCCTTCAGCCTGTCAGAATTGGAGGGGTTGGTCATTTCTAATCTCTTATTCGGTTGCAAGTGTGAGAGGACAATTCTCTGAGGACAGAGGTGACTGCATTGTGGTTTACGAGAATGTGGTGTTAGAGCAGCCCACACAACTGCTGCCTCTTTGCTGTCTGCGGCAGCGACAACACCAAAACCTCTGTGCCCTTAGTCCACATGACTGTCACGACCCACATCCAGAAACCCCCCTGGCAAGCCCATGGGCCAGGAGGGGTCTTGGTTCGGGTCTCCAACAAACTTAGGCACCCTTTGCCTAGGCCCTCTTGGGGCCGGTCCTGGCGCCTTTGGCGCCAGGCTCATACTTAACTTTATTTCAAGTGCCAGCCAACATGGAGGCATCCACATAGCTTGGCTCCTTGGAACCAAGCTATGTGGTATAGTGTTTTGGGTGTGGTAGCCTAGGAACTACTTTACCTGGACTACTTTCTTGAAGCTATTTAAACCACACCTGACTTGGATAACACGCTTCGCGTTACTTTGCAATCCTGCAACGTGATGCTCAGTGTTCAGCTGTACCCGCGAACCCTGGAAGAACAGCATCTGTAAGGAGACAAAAGGTCATTGTTAGCAACAGCAGCTTACCTGTAATTTTCATTGTTAGCTGCCCACAGCTCCTGCAAACAGCATCCTAGGATCAGCGTGTCTCCCGGACCGACGGATCTGCAAAAAAGGAAGAAACAAGATATTAGAAACTTTTACAACATAACGAATTGTGCCGAAAAGCTTACCTCGCAAGTCGCCCCTCGACCAGCATCGCCTCGGGATTTCACACACCGGGTGAGCACCACGATCTATGGGAAAGAAAAGACAACAGGTTAGCAAAGGCAAGGCATCATAGCGCTGTGCATAGCTCCTACTTACCGCATCATAGCGCTGTTTATACGCCATCATTTACCGGCGAGACCCAATTCAGCCACTGCATCACACTGGACTTCCGTGCACCTAAGGAAGAGAAAGAGACATTTAGTAAACCAAGAAAGGCAGGCAAGAATAAAAACTATATAACAGCAATAAGACCTACCTGAAAGATTCAAAGCGGGCCGGCATCAGTGAAGTAACTAGATCGCATTCGCCCACAAAGGACAACGCCCCCCTGCCAAGAAGGCAGGACGGAGAGCACACCTGAATTCACAACAAGAACTTCTCCGCTGGTCACACCTGGGAACCGCAGAGAAGGATACCAGAGTCCCTACGGCTGGGTGGCGTCCCTGTGGATACCAGGTGATCGTAACAATGACTGTGGTGGGAGGCAGACTGACGCAGCATTTGGAAGAATGGCAAGAATGCAAAGCATTACTTCAGATGCTTGGGCCTGTAAACAGTAGGTAGCCCATTTTATTTTTTTATTTAGCATTTGTACCGCGTGCCAAACCCGTAGGTATCTGGGCGCCTGAGAGCAGGTAATAAACATTACAGGGTTATCACAGGCAACAATAGAGAACAGTGGTTTGGTATAAACCATAATAAGAATATTTACAGACATAAGATATATTTACATATACAGTAATCCTATTAGTTCATAATCAGTAGTATTTACATGTGCAACCTTATTCACATAGGTAATTTACAAATGACGTAGCGCAGATGTATTCGCAGAAACGTGTTGTATAAGGAAGAAACTGTAATCCTAGAGGCACAGAGGCTACGCATTGAAGGTGAGGAACCAGGCTTTGTTTTCTGCGGAATGCGGTGTGGGAAGGATCAGATCTAATGTCTAGAGGTAGGGTGTTCCAACCTTTGGCTGCCACAACTGGGAAGCTGCGTCACCCCGCCATTGTTCTTTTGAATTTCGGAACCGCGAGAAGGAAGGCTGTAGAGTATGTGGTCTTGGGGTTTTGGGTTGGAGTTAGCGGGTTGGTAAGATATTTAGGAGCCGTTAGTGAGGCCTTTGTGGGTGATTGCCATTGTTTTGAATTTGATCCAGTCCTGAACTGGTAGCCAGCGCACTTTGCGTCTGATTTCTGAGAGATGTTCTCTTCTTGGTATATTTAGTGCTGCACGTAAGGCGTTGTTTTGAGTGACCTGTAGTTTTTTTAATGCTGGTAGTTGCAGTGCCAGCCCGGAGGACATTACAATAGTTTTTACAGAATGAGGGCTCTTGCTAAGGTTAGGCAACTGTCTGCTGATAAGTAGGGTCTGCAGGCGTTAATGAGTTTGGCGGTATATGCTGCTGATGAGATTATGGAGTTAACTTGTCTGGAGAAGGTTAAGTAAGAATCCAAGTACACGCCCTGCGTTTTGCCTTCTTTAGAGATGGTAACGGTATTTCCATCTCTTATGAAGTGATTTGTATTCAGGGTCCAGTTTTTTAGGTGTGTTTGGGTACTGATCAGGAGTAGCTCCGTTTTGTCATCATTTAGGCAAAGTTTGTGTTGGGCTATCCAGGATTGGATTATCTGGTAAATGTCATTGAGGATGGTGGAGTCAGTGTTTTAGTCTCCAGTTAGGTGTATTAGAATTTGCTTATCGTCCGCATAGTTTGTGTAAGATGCTCCACGTTCATCAAGGCGATCGAATAGCAGCTTGGTGAATATGTTGTAAAGCGTTGGTGACACGCAAGATCCTTCAAGAACTCTGCAGGGGACGGGGTGGCGTTAGCCCATGGTTACTCTCTCCCATTCTTGAAAAGGCATCTGCATTTTCTTCCAAGCAGCAACTCCTTGAAGGTTCCAGATCTGCTCCTCTTACAGGAGTTTCTCACCCTGTTGAGAAAGGTGCAAAAGAACTGGTACCTGCAGTGGAGAGGAATCCAGGATGGTGCTCCCCTTGCTTTCTAATTCCCCAGAAGTGGAGGACCGCCCCCCATTTTGGACTTCAGATGCTTTAACAAGTTCCTCAGGAAGAACAAGTTCACCCTTTCGCAGATCCTCCTGGATGGTTCCACTCGATCTTCAGGATGCTTTCTTCCATGTACCCATACATTCCAAGCACAGGAAGTACCTGTGGTTCACCATTGTCGGTTCTCATTTTGAATTTCGTGTTCTGCCATTCTGGCGCGCCTTCGCCCAGATGGTCTTCGAAAAGGTGATGGAAGTAGTGGTGGGAAGGAGTGGAGGGCTTCACATCTATCCATACCTAGACAATTTGTTGATCAGAGCTCATTCTCACAACCAGGTTCTGGATCATCTCTGCATCACCTGCCACTCCTGCCATAAAAAAGTGCCCCCCCTTTGCCCTCAAACCCCCGTCCCCCCTCAATTTCACAAAGTCCTGCATGATGCCTCTCAAGCTTTTATTGGAACATTCCTTGATGCTTCAACTCTAAGTGAGGGCTCAGCATATTTTGCAGATGGTCATGAAATTTCAGAACGCCTAACATCTACTGGCAGCTTTTTTTTCTTCCTTTTTGAGGTTGCTCGGTCTCATGACATCCTGAATTTCCTGGTTCCAGTAGCCCTTCCGAGGATGCAATCCCTTTTGTGGGCACTCGGATCCCCAATGGTCACAATTCTCCGGCAGGATGACAGACCTTCTTCAGGTCCTGACCAAGGTCACACAGGATCTCCTGTGGTGGGCTGGCATGGAGAATGTGTTGAAGGGAGAACCTTAATGGCAACCATGGCCTGAGATAACACAACTTAAGGAAGCCTGTCTCACAGGTTTGGGAGCTAATTCAAACGATCTGACAATCCGCGGTCGTTAGTCTAGTCCAGACCACACACAAACCTTTTAGAGCTGAGGGAAATCGGACTGGCGATGGCCTTTCTACCCTCTGGACGGGGAAAAAAATTCATAATGACGGACAACACAGTCATGCATTACCTCTAAAAGAGAGGTGGTGTAGGGACACTAGCACTGTGTAGAGAGGCAATGGGGAACCCCTCAAATGGATCTGTTCATGAGAAGTATCAACAGGAAGTGTGACCGGTTCTGCTCCAGTGAGTTTCCTCAGAGGAGCTCTGGGGGAGGGGGGGCGTTCATGGTGGACTGGGAAAGTCCACTCGTGTACGTGTTCCCACCAGTCCCCGTCATTCCTCATGTCATCAGGAAGTTCAGGAAATCCATGATCCTGATATCTGAAGTGGGCCAGGAGGACGTGGTACCCAGACTTTGTAGAAATGTTGATCTGCTTTCCGATTAGTCTTCCACAAAGAGCATACCGGTACACTCAGGAGGGAGGTCTCATTCTCCACCCAGAAATCAGAACGCTGAACTTTCACGCCCGGGTTTTGACAGGATGAGATGCAGAGATTGGGATCTCCCAGAGGACGTAATGGAGGTATTGCTTTCAGCATGAATACCGGCAACAAAAGCTGGAACACATTCTGCAGCTAGTGCAGAGCTATGAATATAGACCATTTTACCTGTGACATACCAGCGGTGTTGCCCTATCTGGCCCATCCAGGGCTACAGGTTTCCACTGCAAAAGGTTATCTGGCGACCCGAGGCATTTTGCTCGCCTGAACAAGGCTCGTCTTCCAAAATACCAATTGTTTAGTTCCTGAAGGGGCTGACTAACCTCTTCCCACTGGTTCCTTGTTATTATTCCATTTGGAACCTTTATTTGGTTTTAAGCTTCTTGATGGGAGCTCTTTTTGAACCCCTTCATTTGTGTCTGCCTAGGATGCAGACTTTGAAGACTGTTTCTGACAGCGGGAGCTTCAAGCTTTGTCTTAAGTCAGTTTTACTACTTTTTAGAACAAGGTTGTTTTGTTGGTTTGTCCTTCATTTCTGCCTACATTGGTGTCAAGTTTCACCTGGCACAAAAAATTGCCTTGCCATCTTTTTACCCACCTCTGCATCATTCCAACGATGAAGAGGCTTCATCGATTGGATCCCAAGAGAGTGCTGATCTTTTACATTTGCAGGGTCGCTGAGGTTAGACGAGATGATCAGCTCTTTGTGGGCTTTATGGGTCATAGGCTGGGACAGGCTGTTATAAACAGACTTGGTCTCAGTGGGTCATTTTGTGTATTACCTAATGTTGCACTCTGGCTGGCAAGGAGGTCCCTGATGGTTGGAGAACGCATTCCACTAGAGGGATAGCTGCTTCTTCAGCTCTACAAAGAGGTGTGCCAGTGCTGCAACCTGCTGTTCAGCTTTTAAATCGGAAGTACAGTCATTCTCCCACCTCCATCTACATACTGCCATGGGAGTCGTCGATCAGAGGAATACCTTGGAGGACACGATCCATTAGAAGAACCAATTACTTGCCCCTTTCTACTGGATGTAACTCCCACGTATTCCTCCCAACCTACCCCTCTATCTTGGGATAATTAGTTGCACCTTCCTCTCTTTCAACAGCTGGGTTTCTTTGACCTTTGAGACAGCTGTTCTTAAAGTGGGCGGGAGGAACACATGAACTGAGGCAACGAGGGTGATGTATGCTACCAGCATCAATGTCAAGGCAGAGAGCAGAATGTAAGCTGCCAAGGGACCATGAGTCGACGTATGGCACCCTCTGCTGTAAGTTTCCAAAGCTGCATGCAGGATATTGGATATATCAACGGTGAGGAATAGATGGAGGAACATCCAGTAGCAAGAACATTAGCTGGGGTAAGTTATTTGTTATTCTCTGCTCCCAGGGCCTTGTGCCACATTTAAACGTTGCTGCTAGTGACTCATTCACTGATTGGGTGTGGGGGGTGGGTGGGCGGCTTTGGGTGTATTTACTACCTGGGACTGGTTTCATCCCAAACAACCTATTTCGTCACATGCTGGGTGTTAGCGAGAATTCTCAGAAATATGCTAATTCCTCTCTACCTTCGAGACCCCTGGCACTTTTGCTGGACTCAAGGACATTTTCATTTTTAACCTGGAGAGAGACCTTTTTCCCCACTCATGTATTTTTCTGCGATTTAAACACGGTTTCTTTTGGTTTTGGAGTTACAAACTCCATAGGCATCATCTTTGCATTGTGACACACTGAACCTTCAGTGCAGTGGCTCAGGGAAGTCTTAGATTTCACAAAGGTTTAAATACCTTCTCTTGGATAAACTGTTTCCAGGAGCAGTAAAGTGAAATTGACTTTACTTACAATTTGTAACTTTCTAGACCCAGCACACACTATCTTATAGTGTGCTGGAGGGGTTACCTAGTATCCCCTTTGTCTAGTTTCTCATGTTACATTTTTATGTTACCATTTCTATAATTAATGGCTGGTGGCAGTGGTTTACTCTTTACTACCATTGTGTGTTTTTACGGCGGCTGCGCTCGCAGCTGCAGTGAAACCACCATGGGTGCCCATTTTGTCCAAATGGCACCGGTCTTCTTTTTCCGCAATTTCTTGCTGGAAAGGTCCTTCTTGAGATTTTCTCTGCACGCCAAACCACTTTGGTCCCTTTGTTCGCTTTGTCTTTGGCAGGATTCGCAAGTGAAGCCTGCCCCTGGCTCCAGTATGTCTGGCAGGGGCAGGAAGTGAGGGAGGTGCCTGAAACTCCCTGTGGGTAATCCCCTTGGTTACAGGAATGCACCCAAAGGTGATTGGCCGGCTGGCTGTCCGGCAAGGACAGGCTCCCTGCTGTGATTGACAGCTAGGCTAGAATGATGGGGAGAAACCTGCATAAAAGGCAAGGCTTTTTGGATTGGAATGGAGAGTTGACCACTGGAAGAAGCAATCCGAAGAAGAACTTGGAAGAGACGCCTGCTGCAACTGTTGGTTTGCACGGTGAAGCCCTGCTGCTGTGCTGAAGCTTTGAATTCGCCTAGACTAGAGAATCCCTGCAAGGACGACTTCTCCCCTTGAATTGGTGGGACCAATCAACTCCAAACTTAACTCGTTTTGACATCCTCTCAGAACTGGCTGTACTGCTGCTGGAACGAAGTGCCAGGGAGAGGAACCCCAAACAGAGTGCATCACTTTGAAGTTCGACCCTAGCTTGTGAAAGATCCTCAGGACTCCCAGTAAGCAGGATTGACCAGCCTGAGCCACCGCAACAGTGCTGGAGCCCAGATGCGAGGAGAGTCCAGAGTGGTATCCGTGGGACCGCAGTGGTGCTATTTGCTGAGACGCGAGGAGCTGAAACCGCAAAGTGCAGCTGAATAGAAGTTTCCTTTTCTGCCGCTGACCGTCCCATTGCAGTGTAGGAGTCCCCAGAAGTCCTCTCTCTTGTCCCCACGACTGAGGCCCAGGAACAACAGGATCTACAGAGCTGCACAGGCACAGAAGCCAGCTGGAACCATTTCTTCTACCCAAAGGTACTGTAAATGAGAGGACTTGCCTTACTCAGTTGAGACTTGTCTTGGTTGCTTCCGTAGAGTTGCTTACATCTTCTACCTCTCACAAGCCTCCCAGCTTGTGACCTTACATTGATTCTACTTTTTCTACAAAGACTTCTAAAACATTGTGAACAACTTTTACTTACCTGCAAGAAGTGCTTCAGCTCACCTAGACTTTGCCCAATTGAGATTGGTTGGCCTGGCTCACTGAATGACTCTTCTCTCCTCTGCTTTTCTTTCCTGTAGGGAAGGTAAGGGTTAATTTACTTTGCATTTGGGGCGTGGGGGGTTCAAAAGTACTTGACTGCTTCAGAATATTTGTGATCTCTTGTTTTATTCTAATGTCTCTTTACTTTAACACTCATCTCAGTATTGCTCTAAATGTACCAGTGATGTATTAATGTCCCAAGTGTCCTAACTGTTTAAGTCACCTGACGGTGTAGGAAGTGTCTGTGTGCCATCCCAAATGGGTACTTGCTGATTTAGAGAAACTGAGTGTATTTTGGGGTGTATTTGTGTGTTACTATTATATTGCCCTTCTGAAGAAGGCTTATTCAAACTCACTGTTAAATAAATTAATACTTGTTTAATCAAGAAACCATGAGTGTAAGTGTTTATTTGGATACTTTTTGCTGTGAATTTCTGTGTAACCACCCTAGTGCTCACATTGACCCCCTCTTGAGATAAGCCTGGCTGCTCAGCCACACTACCAACCTATGTAGTACAGACCTATACCAAAGGGTGGGTTCCTATTGCCAGGAGGTCAAGGTTGTTGTAGTGCACCCAAAGGGTACTGCTCCAAAGCTTGCCGAACACTGGGAAATCCTACCCCTTTAATCTCTCTGGGAATGTTTGTCTCCTTCCTCAGAGGACCGGGCATCTCCCTGGGGATTATTGTGGAAGTAGTGCTTCACAGGTAAGTCATGCCAGGACGATGGAGAGCTCACACCAGTATGATAATTCCTAGAGACCTTTGCATGGCAGACATATAGGGTGGAGTTATAGTAGCCAGGAGAGGGGTAGCAGTCCACTGAAAGGTCTCATCATAACCCATTGTTCGGACACGTCTTGTGCCCACTCCTGGCTTCCTGTAGGTAACGTTCTCTGGGACTGGCCTCAGCAGGCTGTACGCAGAAGCGAGGGTTGCACGCTTATGGAAGGCTAGACTTGGACTAAACCACTCTGCCAGATTGCCCATTTGCCTATTTAAGGAGTTGGGGGCTAGCCCCCACCCCCTCTTGTTAAATACTCCTTGGACTACAGAAGATGAATTTCATCTAACCTTATTAGGGTTAATGTCTGCCCCAAAGATATTTTCCACAGTGGTGAAGATGAAGGCTTCCAAGAAAGGAGCAAACTCTTTTCCTCAAACATCCCAGAGAAACATTTGGGGTAGCCTGCTTTTTCGGACCAGGCCTACCTGCAGCTCAGACCATGGTAGTTCACTCAAGGTGACAAGTGCACTCTAGCAACCTTCCTGGCTGGGACGTGCAGGACACAAACCCACTATGTCTCTGGAGATGTTATAATTTAAAGCGCGCACCGTGCCCATTTGCATTGTTTTCAGGAGGTCATGTAGCTTGGTTTAATAAATAAATAAAAGGAGAAACAAAAGAAAGTGGGTGGGATTGGTTAGTGAGGCAAGAGCGATAGGATTGAGTGTTGTGCTCTTCTGTTTATGCTTGAGGAACCAGGAAGTATCTTTGCGTGTGAAGTTTCTGGGTATGCTTTGTTGTGTCCAGAGTGTAAGGGTCTCGTGTATCGAGTTGGTTTTGTGGTGTGATTAACTGTGGGGGTGTGGTTTGCGTGTTTTTTATTTTGTAGTTTTGCTGACCCTTTCAGCTGTGTATTATGGTGTGAAAAAAGGAGGGGGTGGTTAATTGGTTTCTGTTTGGGTCTGGATGTGTGGTGATTTCATAGTTTTTCTTCAGCCCATCCAAACCTTGTCTCATGTTTGCTTTTTTCCCAGAGTATGTTTTGTAGGGATGTGCATTTTTATACTGGTCTCTGTGTGAGTTGAATAGTCTGTTTTTCAGTTGTTTTTTGACAGGTGGTCTTCTGTTCTTATTTCCTTTTCGGTACTGAGTTCCATAGTTTGGAAATCAAATGGAATGCTGTTCTGAATTTCCATTACTAGTAGTTGTTTTTTCTATTTGGATGTCATTGCTCCATCTTTGATTTCTTCCTGGTTGGTAACTGGAGAAATTCGTTCCTTTTCCATTTAGCGATTTGTGGGCGATGCAGAGAGCTTTAAAGTTTGTGTTTTTTACATTTTTGTTATATTTTTATACTGGTAGTCAGTGCAGACTTTTCAGCGCTGGTGTGATGTGGTCTCTTCTGTTTAGTCACTGGAGTAGTGTTGATGTAGCATTTTGGAGGTGCTATAGCTTTTTTGAGGCGTTCTGGCACTCCAAGATACAGGCTGTTTGCGTAGTATAGTCTTGATAGTACCAAGGAGATGATTGTGAGGGTTCTGTTTGGGACGTTAAGGGAGTATTCCTCATTATTAGCAGGAGGTGGAACTTTTTTTGCTATAGCTTTGACTTGTGGTTTTAGCAAGCAAGAGTTGTCCATGAGTTGTCCCGAGTCTAGCAATGGCAAGGTCTCTGGTTGGGGTCCCATGCACGATGGCCAGCTTAGACGTCTGTGCTGCATTGTCTTCTGGTGGGGAGGTCATTATTTCTGTTTTGGTCGGATTTAGCTTGATATTTTCAGTCATCCTGGAGTATGTTGGTGAGGCATTTGTTGAGGGCGTTTGGGTCTTGGACAGAGGTTATTTGTTTGTTTTTATTCGTATTTATATAGCGCAGAGCAGCCCAGGGGCTTTGTGGTACTTGTTAGACACATGCTTAGTTACAGAGAATATACAGTCAAACATTTGTTCCATATCTTGAGCAGTTTGTATACAAAAAAAATTACATTTGTAGAGTGAATGTGGCGAGAGGATACAATGTGTACGTAGATTACTTTCTAATTATATTACATTTATATTACACAATAAATATTAGGACAATTGGATGTGGTAGCAGAGTTAGTTCAGGAGAGTGGTCTTGAGGTTTTTGCGGAAAGCAGAGATGGATGCCTCAGCTCTAAGGGGGGCAGGGAGTGAGTGCCATAGCTTGGGTGCAATGTATGAGAAGCCTAGCCCTCCGGCTTTAACTTTCCTGATGCGTGGTATGTGTAGAAAGTTGGAGTACTGAGTTGAGGAGGCTCTTGATATAGCTTCAGCTAGATATGTGGGAGCTGTGTTGTTGATGCATCTGTGTCTGATGGTGAGAATTTTGAGAGTAATACGGTCTTTTACCTGTAGCCAATGTGCCAATGTTACCTTGAAGATGCGTTTGGTGTCATCTGTGTAGTTGTAGGCTGTTAGTCCATGGGTTTGAGTGAGTTTCATTAGGGGTGGGGGAGACATGTAGATGTTTAAGAGGAGTGGGGAGAGGCTTGATCCTTGTGGATACACTGTAGGTGACGTTTTTGGTGTTGGATGAAAAATGGCAGTAGATGTGTTCTCTTTGCTCAGTTGGTGAGTACAAATTTCAGCCATTGTAATGCAGAGTTTTTTTTTATGCCACACTTCTCCAGTCTCTCTTAGTGTTGTGTCTGTGTCGAAAGCGGCTGATATGTCTAGTAGTCTGAGGGTCCTTTGGGTGCTGTTGTCTGTTCATATTTTGGACGTCCCACATCGAGAGGAGTGCTGATTCCGTTCCTCTCATGGGTCTGAAGCCAACTTGTGATTGGTCAAGTTTTCAGTTGCTTTCTACATGGTTGAGCAGTTCTTTTTAGATATGGTTCTCAAGGGCTTTCGATGGGTAAGGTAGATTCGATATATAGGTCTGTAGTTGGTAGGTTCTTCCGCATTTTCGGTTTCATTTTTTTAGGAGGGGCTTGATGTATGCTGATTTGAAGGTTTTTAGTACTATTCTCGTGTCTAGCTATAGATTTATTCGTAGGTGAAAGTATGAGACTGGCGTTGTGTGGTTGAGTTTTTTTAAGATACCCGGTGAACATGGGTCATTCGTTTTTTGTAAGTTTCTTCGATAGAAGTTCAAATCGATGGGCTGTTTGTGGTTGTTGGTGACACCTGGTTTCTGCGGTTCTGGGAGGGTGTTTTAATAGGGCTGCTTGCATCAATGGTCTGTTGAATTGCTTCTATTTTTTTCTCTTCGATGGGTGGTGATGTCACATGGGGATTGTGATGGTACGATGCATTTGTTGCACGAGGTTGGGTTTTTAATTTCCTGCATTTAGAAAAAGTGTTTTTGTTGCCGATTGGCTCTTGCAGTGTAATATGCTTTTTTTTTTTTTTTTGGCTTTCAGACCTGCTGATTTGTAAAAAATATTGTCCAGTTGGTTGTAATCTTTTCTCCATTGACTTTCCAGTTTGCCTTTTTTTTTTTTTTTTTGGGGGGCATCTTTACTCAGTTCTTCTGTGAACCATCTTTCTGCAATTTTCTTTGCCACACCTTTGGGGTGGGTTTGCAGGTGCCAATTGGTCTACGGCGTCCGTGATTCAGGTATGGTTTCTATTCCGCGGAGTTCAGTGTCCTTCTATTTAGGTGGGAGGTGTTTGGTTTGGTCGATTCCAGTAGGTGTGTTGGCGTTTCCAGGTGAAGACTTTTCCAGTTTCTTTTGTTTGTCCCTGAGAGTTTTAAGTGTGTTGCCACCATGTGGCTTGGTATTTTGACCGTGGATGGGATCATATGGTGATCGCTTCATATGATTGGTACCAGTGGATGGCGGTTGAGAGTCAATCTCTGCAGAATATTACGTATAAGGTGTGTCGAGCACTGTGGATGGTTCCGTTTACTTTTTGTTTGAAGTGGATAGTTTCTAGTAGGGCACTGAGGGATTTTGCAGTGGTTTAATTTTCTCTTTCGAACCAGATTTTAAGTTCCCCCAGGACGATTATGTTATAAGTGGAGAGAGGTTGGCAGTGGCATCAGTGAGATCTTGGACTGGGTCCCTCAGCAATGAATTCAAAGAACAGCTCTTGAGACGCTTTTCTAGTTTTAATCTGCTTTTGAGTAGTTTACCTCATACCTCTTCCTCTCTCCTGTTCTCTTCTTGTTATTCCTCCCTCTAGCTACTGTCTAATACCCACAACTCATTCTTGAATTACTCATGCTGCCAGACAGTCCAGTTGGTGGATAGGCCTTGAAACCAAATCATACCTTTTTGTTTCTTAAAATTGTTTTGCATACTGATTTTCAATACACTGTCGCGGGTGGCTTGAATAGATATTGTGGTTTAATGAGTCACTATCCCAAGCAACGTGCACTCCTTCACATAGAGGTGTAGCGGTCACTATATTCAGACCTGACAATCTATACATTTTTCCAATGCCTTTCACTGGTATCTGACACTGCGCCAGCCCAGAAAGCTCTGGGGCAGTGATGTGTAGCCGGATTCACTCCAACCAGTCACATCAGCCCCCTAAGATTTACAAAACCACAAGCTTTTCAGAGGCCCGAGTGTTCCCCTGTCCCATATCAGACTCTGCCGTTACCTTGTCTGGTATAGAGAAACACAATTTTGATGTTTTTTTTTTATCCCAACCTTGCCACACCAGACTCTACAAGTCAAATGCCAAATTAACCCAACTGTTTGTGCCACCTCCCTACCAGGCTTCTTCAAGTACAAGCTTATTATGGGGATGATTGTGCCACCACTGATTTTGGAAAGGTACCAGCCTGACCTATACTGCCTTGAACAGGACTGCACCTACCATGACTGACCATATCCATTACTTCATGCCTTCCTAAGAACATTCAAACAGTTTTTTGTTTCCTCACCCCTGCCTGCACTTTGTTCACTGTACCTTTTTAATATTGAAGACTGTAATGTGTGGGGTATTTAACATCTGAAGAAGCTGCAAATCAGATACACAGGAACAGATTAGACGTTGCGCAGCCGATGAAGGACCATTAGAAAAACAGGTGGCTGGAACAGCGGCCGAGAATCTACAGTATCCACGTGCTGTTCCAGCCACCCCCGGCCCTTCAGCAGGCGTCAACAGGGTGTCTTAGTAATACTATCACTAGTGTGAGGTGTACTGTACCGATGGTCCTTCACGCATCGAGGTCCCTCAGATTGCAACTTGTGACCGACCACGATGGCGGAAAGAAAGAATTCCGTTCCAGGCTGATGCCTTTGACTAGTTAAGTTTATTTGTATACTTCTTTTTTAACTGTCTGCTTTTGCCGCAGAGTCATCCTACTGTTCGATGGACAACTCCATCGTCGACGACTTCACTGAATCGATGGCCAGTCGCAGCCATCACAGGCCTCTTCGGGCTTCGTCCCTTACAATAGGGAGAGAGTGGGGAGGTCTGTCATACTGACTCCTTTGAGAGAATGCATATTCTGTCACCCCTTTTCCCGCCTAACTGACCTTGCAATTGTTGATGGAAAAAACACCTTTTTAAACGTTGCCCTACCTGTCATAGAAAATTCCCATGGAAGGACATGCACCGAGTGTGCAATTACTGTCTGCCTAGGCCTCTATGAAAAGCTTTGCAAGTCCTGCAAACTTTTTTGCCCAAAAACTCTCACAGACCGTCGTACCAATCACTGGGCTGTCCACGCAATGCAGGCCGAAGCCTCCATCGACGTGACGGAAGATTCCAGTGAGGGCAGTATCGGTGTCCTTAGTGACGCTGAAGGCGACCAGGGTTCGTCGGAACCCCATGTGCGGGCCCCCGACTCCACTAAGCACGCCGCTGGCTCAGTGACGGAGACGACACCCGCCAGCCATAGCGCACACACGTCCAAAAACATTAAGCACATTGCCCATGGCCGACATTCAACTAAAGCGTTGAGGCCCACATGTTGTCTGGAGAAAGCCTCTAGATGTTCCCTGTCCTCTAGGCCATTGCTTAAGCTTCACGACAGTCCTCTGAAACTGGCCCCCAAGATCGGTTCAGACACTGTGCACAAAAAGACCTTCCCTTCGCATGCCGAAAAACAGGCAGCGAAAGGCGTATCGGCGTCCCCTCAACAAACGCTGAAAATGCAAGCACTAATTAGAAACACGTCCCTGCTACTCTGTTAAAGACAATGTCACTGAAGAAATCTAAATCTTTGATGCCTTTGTCTTCCCAAAGCTCTCAGGTTATGGATTCCTCCTGCTCTGTAGACACACTCAGGGGCTATACATTGCAAGCATCAGGCACAGTCCCAAGCCAATCCTACACCTTCAGGCTTTCTACACTACTATGACTGGACCCCCTGAACAATTCCACAAAATTATGAACCGAATGTCATGCTTTGTTGACTTCATGGACAAACATCCAGAAGAACTAATGTCACTTGGAGACTCCTCACAGCCAGGGGATGCAAAACCTCAATCCCCTGCCAAATAAAACCTTCTTGACCCACAGCCAACCACTTCTGCCCTAGGTTCCCCGGCCTCCACTTAACAAGACTTCTCCCAGGACATGTATGATATTGATCTGTCGGGTCATAAGACCCTGGCTCTCAAGGAGCATATACAGTCGGGACCAGTACTACAATGACATCTAAGTCATCCAGTCGCCACCAAGATCAGCCCTGTTGATAATAGGCTCCAATACAACGATCCGCTGCTGAAGGCTTCCCAACATTTCAGCATTGACACCTAAGAGGCACAAGGACTCTTTGGAGGACGTTCTTGAAGACAAGTCCGCCACCCTGTTTCTCCCACTGTTGGTCTATACAGAAACATATACAGCCCTCTTTACTTGCACTTAACCTGACAAGGGTGGTTAACCCTAGAATCGAGACATTGTTCAGGCCAGCGCCCACAGATCCCCCTGTATATTAGGAGTCAGCTAAAACCTGACTCGCTGTTCGTCACTAATACCAGAAAGAGGGTGGGCACTCCTCTGGCATCGGCTGAAGCCCTGCCAGACAAAGAAAGTAAAACAAATCTACACTTTCGGAAGTGTTGGGTAAGATTTTCATAGAAATGGTAATTCGAGGGGATTGGGGTCCTCCGACGTATTCCATATCTATGACAGTAATCACCACAGCTGTGCTGCTTCGGAAAATCTTCGGCGTCTGCGTCCTGTGTCGATACACCGCCCTCGAGGACCTCCTCCGACGGCCGACGTCACTGGATGTTATAAGTAGGACGCACGACGCCCGTAGCCTCAGTTCAGTTTTTTTCCGCGAACATGTTCGCTTCGGAGATCTCGGCGCGCCTCGACTATTTGGAGTTCCTGTTCTTTCTTGGTTCTTTGAACCTGTTCGTATTGTGAAGTCTTTCTTCGTGAAGATGTCTACCTCGTCTTCCACACCGCGTCCGGGCGTTAAGAAGTGCTGGGACTGTGGGTCCAAGATGTCGTTAACGGACTCGCACAACGCCTGCCTCTAGTGCCTTGGGGAGGCCCATGACACGGATGACTGTCGACTGCCAGTCGCTCACGTCCAAAGCTTTGCGGGAGCGCAAGAAGTTATCGGTATGTAAGGTGGTCAAGCCACGGATGTTGAGGTCTGCGGGGCTTTCGACGGACGCTTCGAGGGGTAAGACTCTGCGTCGTCGTCGGAAGTCCAGTGGGTCTCTGTCCCGCCACTCCCCTGCCTCTTCAAGGCACTCCCGGAAGCGCCGTCATCGGTCACCTTCCGCGTCCTCATCCGGGGATTCCGCCCGTCGGCGGGTCGCTTACCCCACCAAGCATGCGACGCTGGAGGAATGGGCTTCCTTCGGGAAGAAAATGTTGGCGATTCTCGAATCGCAGGGCACTGGTCCTTCTGTGCCTCCGAGTGGGGTCGGTTGTGATCGGTCGAGAGACACCGCTCGCACACCTTCAGGCTCGGGTGGTTGGTACGATTCGCGGGAGAGGTCCCACTCGGACAAGGGGAATCTTTCTCGTCATGCCCGTTCTTCGAGGTGCTGTCTTCGAGGAAGACGTTGACGCCATCGAGGACTGTCGACGCCATCGATGCTGTCGGCGCCGCGTTCGGCGTCGACGCCGATTCACTCTACGCCTTTCGAGGCTGTTTCGACGGGGGTTCCCCGGGGCTCGGTGGAACCACCTATAAAGGCTCTGGCAAAGGTCAAGCATGGCTTTGTTCCACATTCTGTGCCTTCTTACCGCCAGCTTGAGTTTATTTCAGAGGTGGATGAGGGTTCTGATGATGGCATGGTTCCGGATACGGTGCCGGACGAGATTCTCTCGGGCCATAGCCAAATTGAGGACCTGCGGCAGTCCCTGCACAATGCCAGTGGGCTGGACACCTCTCCGGAGGTGGAGTTTTTTAGGCATGAGCCTGGCACTCATGCCGACTCCTCGTACCGGCGCCTTATGTCCAGTGTCACCAAGTACTTGGGATGGTCTGCTCCCCCAGGGGATTTTCTTCAGGATGACCTTACGTATATCCTCGACCAAGGTCTACCAACTGACCCAGTATTGCCGTTCCATATGGCTCTACAGAGGAGGTTGGTGGCGGCTTAGACTGCTCCGGAGAGTCTCCCGGCAGTGGGCAAGTCTTTGCCATGAAAATACCGCTTAGCCAGTAGCGACCCCTGCTACTTGATCAAGGACCCCATTCCAGAGAGTTTGGTGGTGCAGGTGGCTACGGCCCCGGCGAAGCAGGCGTTGTATCTTACCATCCCTCCTGATGGGGGCGACAAGCGTTTTGACGGCTGGGCGAAGAAAGTGTTTTCTTCAGTGGGCATGGCACTTCAGGTGGCCAACTCCGTTTGTGCCTTGTCACGTTTCACGCACACTCTGTGGAACTGTTTCCTTAGAGGCTGAACATATACCCGAAGTGGACAAATGGGATGGTTTCCTTGCCATGGTTCAGGATGGCAAGGATGCCATGTGTGAGGCCATTCATTCAGGTTTGGACATGGCAGATTGCATCAGCCGGTCCATGGCGACGAGCATCGTGATACGCAGGTTTGCGTGGTTGCGGATGTCGGGGTTTTATCCTGATGTGCAGGCCCGGCTCCTCAACATGCCCTTTGACGGGGAACATCTTTTTTGGCAGCAAGGCTGACTAGAGCCTTGAGAGGTTGCAGACCTCCAAAGCTGCAGCGAAGTCGTTGGGCGCTGCAGTTCGCCAACCTCCGCCTTTTCCTCCTAGGGGACAGCAATGGAGGGGAGGTTCCTTTCGTGATTACTCATCTTTTGGTAAAGCGAGAGGAGCTGCCAGTCAAAGGGGCCACCATAGGAGTGCCAGAGGTGGAAAACAAGGTACTCGAGGTGCCAAGGCCACTCGGGCTGTTGCCTCTTTGCCCTTCGGCAACGCCGCAGCCGCTTCAGCTCAGTCATCAGGCCATGTCCCATGGTTCGCCGGTTGAGGGGAGGCTGGTGCAGCATCTTGCAGAGTGGCGTGCCATTACTTCAGATGTGTGGGTTCTGGAGATCATAACCCACAGCTACTGTCTTCCTCTCCGGCAAAGGTCTCAAGACAATCCACCGGGGAGTCTCTCTTTGAAGAGTCCGGATCCGCTCCTTGCGCAGGAAATTCAATTCCTGCTGGAGAAAGGCGCCATAGAACTGGTGTCTGTAGCGGAGATGAACAAGGGATGGTATTCCTCTTATTTTTTGATTTCCAAGAAAGACGGGGGATTGAGACCCATCATGGACTTGGCGGTTTGAACAAACTCCTCAGGAAGGACAAGTTCAAGATGGTTACTCTCTCTCAAGTCCTCCAGGCCCTTCAACTTCAGGACTGGTTGGTGTCTCTCAATCTCAAGGATGCTTATTTTCATGTGCCGATACATCCAAAGCACAAGAAGTACCTGAGGTTCGCGGTTGGCGACTCACACTTTCAGTTTCGGGTCCTGCCGTTCGGATTGACCTCCGCCCCGAGGTTCTTTACCAAGCTCATGGTAGTGGTGGCAGTGCACCTCAGGAAAGGGGGGGGGATTCACGTCTACCCCTACGTGGACGATTGGTTGATCAGGGTGCGCTCTCCTGAGCAAGTCCTGGATCATCCGTCAGTCACCTGCCACTCCCTCCACAAGCTGGGCTTCTCCCTCAACTTAAAGAAGTCCCATTTGACGCCAACTCAGAGGCTCCAGTACATCGGAGCAGTGCTAGACACGTCCCTGGGGCAGTGTTTTCCTCCCCAGGTGAGGGCTCATCACATTCAGCAGATGGTGCACAAGTTTCAGCTTGCCCAGAGTCTCCCAGCGTTCTTGAGATTGCTTGGCCTCATGGCATCCTGCATTCTTCTGGTGCCAGAGGCCAGGTTGCGCATGAGATCTTTGCAATGGGCACTCGAGCTCCAGTGGTCTGTCTTCCGGCAGGATGTCGGACCCTGTTCAGGTGCCGTCCTCGGTCGCCAAGGACCTTCTGTGGTGGGCCGTCGAAGACAATCTGATGAAGGGGGCTCCATTTTGGCTACCCTGGCGGGAGGTGACGATCGTGACGGAGGCATCCCTCACGGGATGGGGAGCTCATGCCAACGAGTTGACAGTCAGCGGTCGTTGGTCTCCGGAGTCCAGACTCCATATCAATCTGTTAAAGCTGAGGGCCGTCGGGCTAGCCCTGAAGGCTTTTCTGCAGACTGCGAGGGAAAAATGTCCTGATCCTGACGGACAACACAGTGGCCATGCACTACCTTAACAAAAAAGGGGGGGGGCAGGGTCACTTCCTCTGTGCAGGGAGGCGATGCAGCTCTGGTTCTGGGCAATCCAGAAGGAAGTTTCGATCTCGGCAGTTCATCTGGCCGAAGACAAAAACAAGACGGCGGACGCTCTGAGCAGGCATAGCGCGATCTCTCACGAGTGGGAGTTGGCTCAGGAGATTCTCCTGGAGATCTTTGCCATTTGGGGGACCCCTCAAGTGGATCTCTTCGCCTCCAATGTCAACCGGAAGTGCGAGAGGTTCTGCTCGAGGGAATTTCCTCCAAAAGGAGCCTTAGGAGACGCGTTCGTGGTGGAGTGGTCATTCCCACTGCTGTACACCTTTCCTCTAGTCCCCGTCATCCCACAAGTACTGCGTAGGTTACGGAGGTTCGGTTCCCGGATAATCCTCATTGCTTCGACGTGGGCCTGGAGGACGCGGTACCCGGACCTTCTCGACTTGTCCATCTGCCCTCCACGTCATCTTCCCTACCGAGACGATCTGCTCTCACGGGAGGGGGGGGGGGGGGGTCAGGTTCTCCATCCAGAGGTCCGATCCCTCAACCATCACGCTTGGTTTCTGAAAGGTTGAGGTATAAGGATTGGGACCTCCCTGAAGACGTGATGGAGGTGTTGCTCTCAGCCAGACGGCCAGCAACAAAGTCACTGTACCGTTGTCGTTGGCGTAGGTTCTGCGACTGGTGCAGGGTTAAGAATGTGGATACCTTTGCATGCGACATTCCCATGGTTCTGTCTTTTTTTTGCTTTCTTTGGCCCACAGGGGCTTGCAAGTGGGTACCGTTAAAGGTTACCTGACGGCACTGTCCATATTTAAGCGCTTGTCTGAAGGGTGTTCCTATTTTAAAATTCCTTTAATTTCTCAGTTTCTGAAAGGGCTCACTAATGTGTTCCCTCCGTCACCTTTCCAGGTGCCCGGTTGGGATTTGAACCCTGTTATCAAGTTTCTGATGGGTGCTCCGTTTGAGCCTTTGCATTCATGCCCTTTGAGACGGTTCTCTCTTAAAACTGTATTTTTGGTTGCGGTCACTTCCGCTCGCAGCGTGTGTGAGTTACAGGCACTTTCAGTTAAGCCACCCTTCACTGTATTTCATAAGGTCAGGGTTGTCCTTAGAGTTCGTCCTTCCTTTCTTCCGAAGGTGGTGTCGGAATTTCATTTAGGCTAGAAGGTTGTTCTTCCGGTGTTTCATCCTCCTCCACATCCTGGTAAGGAAGAGGAGAGGCTCCATAGGCTTGATCCTAGGAGAGCGTTAAGCTTTTATTTCACGCATGTCCCGGGTCAGAGTGGACAATCAACTCTTCATTGGTTACGCTGGAAAGCGTTTGGGACAAGCTGTGACGAAACAGACTTTATCTCGTTGGATTATTTTGGCTATCTGAGTGTTACCGCTTGGCGGGTAAGGACCCACCGGTAGGCTTACGGGCCCATTCTACCAGGGGTATGGCTGCCTCTACTGCCCTACAGAGGGGTGTTCCTATTCGTAACATCTGTGATACAGCCACCTGGGCTTCGGTACATACTTTTGTACGTCACTACTCCCTCGATTGCATCCGGGGGCAGGATCTGGCCTTTGGCAAGGCGGTCCTTTACTCCGCAATTTGATTGGGCATTCTAAATTTGTTTTCTAAATTCTTTTCCCACCTCCTTGCATTGGTACTGCTTTGGGAGTCTGTCATAGATATGGAATACATCGGAGGACCCAATCCCCTCGAAGAACAAGTTACTCTCTTACCTGGTAACGTTCTTTCGATGGGATGGTCCGACGACGTATTCCATATTGCTCCCTCCCTGCCTTCCCCTCTAGAGAATTTCTTATGCGATTGCAGCTTACGTTTCCGCAAGACTTTGTGTGCCAGACTGGCAGAAGACTGGTGCCACACGTTCTGGGGAATAAACTACAACTGAGGCTACGGGCGTTGTGCGTCCTACTTATAACATCCAGTGACGTCGGCCGTCGGAGGAGGTCCTCGAGGGCGGCGTATCGATGTCATCGACGCAGGACGCAGACGCTGAAGATTTTCCGAAGCAGCACAGCTGTGGTGGTTACTGTCGTAGATATAGAATATGTCGTCGGACCATCCCATCGAAAGAACGTTACCAGGTAAGAGAGTAACTTGTTCATCTTCCTGTCCTGGGTCAACCCCAGAACTTTTTGCTTTCCTAGTGGGATATTTTTCCTTACTACCTCTGTAAGTGGGAACCTTTTTCCGCACTCACAGAATCTTTTACTCTTTTTATGGGTGTCATTTTATTTTTTTGTTCTCCCCTTTATCAACTTTTTGGCAATAAGTTCCTGTTGCTGGGTTGCACTAGGGGCTCCCCTTGTTCTCTGGCTAATCTTGAGCGAACTACAGTTCCCAAGGGTCGAAAGGATCGCTTTTACATTTTATTTGGTGAAAGCAGCACACCCCAACTTATATGGAGTGCTGTGGATATACAATGTATCCCCTTTTCACACTAAAACTGTAACAATTCTGTTACAGGGAAAAGCTTACCTTCAGTGGCTGATGGCAGTGATACTTTGTATTCATTTGGTGGACCTTTACCGCGGGCTGTGTGCACAGCTGCAGTAAAGGCACCCATGGTGGCTCATTTTTACCAAAATGCCCCAGTCTTCCATTTTTCGCCAATTTAGTGTTTCCTGTCCCTTCTTGTACCTTCCCACGACATCCAGGGCTGGAAATTCGTGTGTAATTTTTATCTTCAGTGGGAGTCCCCTGGACTCCCCGCCCAGGCTCCAGGCTGTCTGTGAAGGCAGGAAGCGAGAGAGGAGTCCAAAACTCTGCAGCCCTTGGTCTTCCTCCTTGCCTGAATGGGGACAAATCCCAGTCGTGGGGGGCTGGCTGTCCTGATTGGACAACCAGACCGCCCCTTGTAAAATGCAGCTAGAGTGCAGAGGTTGTGCTGTAGTTCCTGTTAAATACTGCAAACCTGGAAGCTGAAGACAAGTTGACCACCTAAACCGAAGGGGATGATGATGATGATGATGATGGAAAAGCGGCTAAAACGATTTCCTCCGTCTGTAGAGCCGCTGTGTAACCGGAGCCTGCTGTAGCCCTTCATTCCAAATGACCTGAGGACTCCTAAAAGGACGACACTGACCCATGACGCATAGCCTGGTGAGAGCCACTAGACTCGAAGACCTGCATTTTGAGCCATCTCACGCGTTGCTGCGACCTTGCGCCGGTGCAATACCCTGGGACCTCAAGCCATCGTACAGTGTACGGTCTTCCGAATCTCGCTGAAACTTCGTGGGCATTCTGGTGTATCTCCAGAGACACAAATCTAGTCCGAAAAGTCCACTCAACAGAGTGCTAGACCTTTGTAACGGTGAGAATTCAACCACGATTCTGTCTTCTGTGCTCCTTGAAAAGGTGCCGAAACAGCAGAACCGCATTCAGCCGCAAGGAAAACCTTGCTTTGAGCCTTCTCCATTGATCCCTGCTGCAAAGTTGCTTCTGAGGTCTTGTTTTCAGTCACCATGACAAGGAATCCACTGACTGGGTTTTTGGTGCAGATCCTGAAGTCGTCCTGCTGCAAAATGCTGAGGTACTGTGTTGACTTGGTTACGTACTTACCTTAAGTCTGTTAGGATTTCTGTGTAGCTGTGGGGTGTTTTCTGTGACGGGGAGGCCTCTCGTTCAGTGCACCCAGTCCCACTTCTAGAATCCTTCTAGGGTGTCTTCTGCGAAGCCCCTGGGCCCTCTTCCAACTCTATAAGTAAAGTACTCACCTGTTTGCCCAGTCTTCCTAAGGAACTCTACTTTTGCTACTTAGGAACCTATTCTGACACTGTCTGTTGGTCACTAGATCCTAGTGACCCCCCCCCCCCCTTCTGGCACTGAGAAAATAAGTGTTTAAAAGTTACTTACTTGTGAAAGAGTTGGTTGGTAACTGTAACTCTAAGAGTGAACCATTACGAAAGTTCTTACTTCCCTTGGATGTGTGTTGCACTATTCTTAAAAGTATGGTTAACATCTTTCTTGCCTTTGAAACTGTTTTGCCATTCTTATAGAAAGTAGATGTGAAGGTATATTACTCACCTGTGATTAGGTTGTGCCTCGTCCCAAAAGTAATGTTGGTTTCACCAGATTATTCCTGTTTGGATAATTGTATGAGTGTCCCCCAACTGGGTCTTCTTCCCCTGACTTGCTCCTAGCCTGTCCAGAATAAGTCTGTATTAGGTTGTTGCCTACCTAGAATAACTGTCATTCAGTAAGTGTAACATTGGGGTTTGCTTTCTCTGTACTGTTGTAGACCGACATAAGAGTTTTTGATTCGAACTGTCCCTGATAAATCATACATAAGTTACTTGTATAGATGGGAAAGATCTAACCTGGACTCCATTGTGAGATTAAAGTATATGGGTTTTACTTAACTTGAGTTAGCTGTGTGCCATCCAAAAATAAGTTACAAGTGTTACTGCTTATCTCGATCTGTGTTTCACTGATCGCAACGCACCTGTAATTGAATAAAACCTAAGGATGTAATGTTCACCTAGTGTAATTGTGTTATCATGAAAGTAGTTGTAGGTTTTTACTGTGCCTGCAATAAGTGTTCCACTATTCACAAAGTATATTGTCCAGTTAACTGATCATGTGATTTGTACAGAGTCACTGTACAACTGGTAGGTTCTACTGCCCAAGCATTAATGAATGTAATTTTGAAAGTAACAATTGATTTTTACTCCCCAAGAATAGGTATGACCTATACTGAATGTGTATGAAAATGTTTGGAATTCCCTAGAACTACGTTAGGTGTTCCAAATAAGGTTTATACTTTGGTCTGTGTACTTTTAAGTATAGTGTTGTTTTTATAATTGTGATTACATATAAGGTGTGATAGTACTTATTTACCCCTAGATGTATCTATGCCTACCTGTATTTAAATACCTCCTTTATTTTTACAATATGTAGTGTTTGTGTTTCTTTGGACCATTTGTATTACAATTTCATTTGTACTGATTCTAGAGCCCTCTCTCCGACGATAAGCCTGGCTGCTCTGTCTACACTACCTGAACTCAGGTGGTGCAGTCTTATACTAAGAGTGGAGTCGTGTACTGCCTCAGTTGAATGGTTTTACTAAGCCCTTAGTTGGACTTAAGAAAAACTGTCCTAACAGGAAGGAAGGGTGGTTTTGTTCTATGTGAACAAAACAAAACCTCTAAGGAAAATGGACCAATTATTTTTTCATTTTTTTTTTCTTTTTTTTCCATAGCACCTGGAAGAGAAGGCAATTCCATATCAAAGAACGGCATCTCCAGATGGATAGTGTTAGGGAGAATTCTGAATTTTGTGTTGTTTCCCTTCTACCTTAGAAAGCCCCAGCTCTTTTGCTGTAGTTTAGGACTTTTCATTTTTATCCTGAAGAGAGTGACCTTTTTCGCACTCTCTCATGTAGTCTTCTTTGATTTGATCCCCCTTTCTTTTTCTTTTGGAGTCTGACAAACTCAGTAGGGATCATCTTTTTGTATTGACACACAGCACCTTCAGTGCAGTGTCACAGAGAAATCCTTTGGATTTCTGCTAAGGTTTAAACACCCTGTCTTGGATAAACTACTGCTTCCAAGAGTAGTAAAGTGAAATTGACTTTACTTACTTTTTTCTTTCTAGACCTAGCACACACCATCTTACATAGTGCTGGAGGGGTTACTTGGTATCCCCTTTGTCTACCTTCTCATGTAATATTTTTAGATTTCCCTTTCTACACTTAATGGCTGGTGGCAGTGGTTTACTTTTTCCTACCATTGTGTATTTCTACCGCAGGCTACATTCGCAGCTGCAGTATTGCACCCATGGGTGCCCATTTTGTAGAAAAATGGCCCTGGTCGTGTTTTTTCACCATTTCTTGTTGAAAGGTCCTTCTTGAGATTTACTAAGCGCACCAAACCAGGTTTGGTCCCTTTGTTTGTTTTTGTCTTTAGCGGGATTCACTGGTGAAGCCTGCCTCTGGCTCCAGCGTTTCTGGCAGGGCAGGAAGCAAGGGAGGTTCCCGACTCCCTGTGCTTGGTCTCCTTGGTTACAGGAATGCACCAAAAGGTGATTGGCCGACAATGTCCTTGGAAGACAGCCACCCTGCTGTGTGAGTGACAGGTAGGCTGCGAATGAATGGGAGAGATTGGCATAAAAGTTGGTCTTTTGCAAGAAAGGCAGTCGACCACTGAATGAAGGGACATAAGAAGAAACTGGAAGAGAAGCTTGCTGCACCCTCATGCACCAGTGGTTTGCCCGGTGAAGCTCTGAATTTCTAATCGACTTGAGAAGCCTGGAAAGGACTACTTCTCCCCTTAGGTTGGTGGGACCATTCAGCCCCAAGCTGAACTCGACTGGAAACCCTTCTTGCTGCACTTATTTGCTGCTGCAGGAACTGAGTGCAACGGGACAGGAACACTGGAATCGAGTGCATCGCCTTAAGCTGGAACCAAGCTCCAGGAAGATCTTCAAGACTCCCTCGCAGCAGGACTAACCAAGCCTGAGCCACCTCAACAGAGTGCTGGACCCCAAAAGCAAGGAAAAACCACAAGGGGTCCAAGAACCGCGGTGGTGCTATTTGTAAGTAGCTGAAACCCCAAAGTGCTGCTGATCTGAATTGTGCCCATTGCTGCCGCCGACCTTCAAACCGTAGTGCAGGAGTCCCCAGAAGTCCTCCCTCTTGTCCCCGTGACTGAGGCCCAGGAACAACAGGATCTGCAGGACTACAACAGGAACAGAAGCCAAATGGAACTTCTATTTATTACATTTGTTACACGGCCGGACCTTGGGGTATCGCGGCGTAGTTACAGACACACTTGGGCATTGATTGCAATAAACACTTGCATACTTGTAGATAGACATTGTTACAAAATAGACATTGTTGTATAGATTTTGACATACATGGGATGAAACAATACAGAAATCGTAATTATTTATAGGATATGGCTTGAACCTCCATTAGGTAAGCGTCTTTATAGACCTAGGATGCTGACGAGACCTAAGGAGGCTGACTAAGGGGTAGCTTTTGTGTTAGTTTGCTAAAATTGGTTAAATAACCAGGTTTTTAGTATTTTTTTGAAGCTAGGGAAAGAGTCCTCATTTTTTATGTTTAATGGGATGGAGTTCCAGTATTTGGGGGGGGCCATAACTTGGAAGCTACTACCCCCTGCTCTAGTACTTTTTGTAGCGAGGGACCACGAGGAGCGAGTTATTGTTAGATCTAAGCGTTCTGCTGGATTATTTTTTCTTGATGGCGTTTTTCATGTAGATGAGAGCTTTTTTGGTGAGGCGTTTTTAGGTGACACATGTTTTGAAAATTATTATTGCCTTAATGGGTAGCCAGTGGTTCTGCCTCCTAATTTTGGAGATGTGATCGGATTCTTTTATTCCTAGGGCTGCCCGTAGTACTTTATTTTGCTTTAGTTATAATTTACTTAGGTTGGCATTGGACGCCCCTATTAGTTGCTTCCCAGGCTCTCTGCAATGCCCTTGCCTCTCACTTTATCTCAAAAACCAAGGACATCCTGTCCACCCTCTCCTCCCCCTCCTATTCTCGCTGTCTGTGCTTGCTGACCTCCCTTTAACCACCCCCCACCCTCGTTTTCTTCATTTCCTCTTTTTTCCCCTGATTAGGTCGCTAGACAAGTCCGATCTATGAAAGCCTCATCAAAACCGGTTCATCCCTGTTCATCTAAAACCATCAAGGACCACGTTGACACCCTTGCTCCGGCCCTTGCTGATTTTTGCAACCATTCCTTTGCCTCATGATCCGATCCCTCCCCTCTAAAGCACTCACTTGTGCATCCTCGTCTCAAGAAACCCTCTGCTGATCCTTCCTGTCTGGCTAACTATCGCCCAATTTCCATTACTTCCTTGCTGGGCAAATTCCTGGAAAAGCTGGCCATCTCTCAGCTTAACCTTCATTCTGATTCTGTCAGCTGTTTCCATGATCACCAGTCTGGCTTCAGAGCGGCCAGAAGCACGGAAACTGCTCTCCTGAACATCTGTGAAGATCTTCTCTCCAACCTTGACTCTAACATTCCCTCTGTCCTCATCCTACTCGATCTCTCTTCTGCCTTTGACACAGTCAACCATACCATCCTGCTCAACCGTCTCTGTGATAGGCTCTGATCAGGCTCTGGCCTGGCTGACCTTTCCTCTCTGATCGACCCTCCCAGGTCCAACTTGGGTCCTTCCCATCATGTATCTTCCCCTCTACCTGTGGTGTTCCCCAGGGGTCTAACCTCTGGCCTGGCTTTTCAACCAATACCTGGCAACTCTCAGCCACTGCATTGCCATTTTCTGCGCACATTTCCAGTGCTACGCTGACTACACTAACTCATTATCAGGCTGCCCTCGGCCACCTCCTCAGCCATCTCTGATTGCCTAACTGCCATTCAAGATTGGTGTGCCGCCAATGATCTTTACCTGAATGCTAGCAAGATGGAGATCCTCCATCGGCACACCTTCACCATCCTTTCCCCTCACTCTGGCTGGCCTCCCTTGGCCCTCCTCCTACCCCCACCTGCAAGGCTAAGAACTTCAGGGTCATCTTTGACTCCACACTTTCCTTCTCCGCCCACATCTCTGCGGTCTCTAAAAAGTCAAACTTCCTACTACACCTCCTCAAAGGGAACCCTGCCTTTCATCTCCATCCCTCAGAAGCTCACTGTCTCCCAAGCTCTGGTTCTCAAGGTTGGACTATTGTAACAGCCTCTTTCTAAATCTACCTGCCTCTACTCTCTGCAACTAATCCAGAACAGGACTGCGAAACTTGTCCTTGGCCTCAAGCCCTGGAATCGTATCTCTCCAGCTCTGAAATCTCTCCATTGGCTCCCAGTGGATGCAATGATTAAATTCAAAACCCTCTGCATTGTCCACAAGGCCTTCTGGGGGCTGGGTCCAAAGTACCTTCAGCTATCCCTCCGCAAAGACCTCCCCTCTCAAGCTCTTTGCTCCTCTAACTCCAACTCCCTCAGGGTCAGTTGTTTTTCAAAAACACGAGCTGGGGGTAGATCTGTCTTCAGCTGCAGCCTCCCTCTGGAATAGCCTCCCGGCCACTCTAAAACTTGAGAAGAACCATCTCCGGTTCCGGAAGCACCTCAAGACCTTCCTCTTTGCTTCTGCCTTCGTTCCCCCTCTCCCATGCTGATCTGCTCACCCTGCCACCCTCCTGCACTACCTTCTGGCCACCCCTTGCATCGAGGACTGTATCTGTACCCATACAGTCCCCCCACAGACCCCTTTTCTTTTTGTGCACTTATCAGATTTACCCAGTCTGCTGCCGTAAACACAGGACTTGCCACTTGCTTGCTGCACTACCACTGTTTATTGCCTCTATTTATTTTTATTTATTATGTAACTATTCTCCTCTGCCTCGCACTTTCCACTCCCCCCTTCCATGCACTTTTCCCCTTTCCCATGCACTTGCACATTCTCAATATCACTGGGCCTAGTAAGATTGTTGTTGTGTTCTCCCCTGTTCCCCTCCCTTGCCTTGTCGCGCTCTGAAACACTTGTGTATGAGCGCGATACAAATAAAATATCATACAATAATCCAGCTTTGACAGAATCAGGGCCCTAGCCAAAGTAATGCAGTTTGTGGGTGTAAGGAACTGACGGCTTAAGGCAATTAATTTAGATGTCTATGATGTTGAAGGCGAGAGTGCAGTTATGTGTTTGGCCGTGGTAAGATTGGCATCCAGGTACACTGCTAGAGCTTTTACTTGTTTAAGTACTGGAATCAACATGCCATCAATGTTAATTGAAGAGTAGTCTGAGTAGAAGGTGCTTACTTTGGTTTGGGAACCCACAATGAGAATCTGTCTTCTCATCGTTAAGGCAGAGGCTATTCAAGGCCATTCAGTTTTGGATAATAGCATACATTTTGTTAATGGTCAATGTGTCCTGATCATTAGTTTCTTGAGAAGATTGGTATGAGGATCTAGGTGTCATCTGCGAAGTTGGTGTAGATGACATCCATGTCGTCTAATGCCGAGAAGAGAAGCTTTGTGTATGCATTATATAGGGCTGTGAGGGACATGACCCTTGGAGTACCCCGATGGGGATTGGTATGGGATCAGCAGCATCTTTGCCGATGGAGACTCTGGGCGTGCGTTCGGCTGAGAAGGATTTCACCCAAAGGGTGGCATTTTTGGAGAAACTAAAATCATTAGCTAGGGTACTACATAAATTATCATGTTCTACAAGGTTGAATGCTGCAGAAATCTCTAACAGCAGTAGTATGCAGAGTTTCCTTGAGTCTCTGATGGTGTCCATCTGTATTTTCAGGTCAATGAGTGCCTTTTCATTACTATGGTGATGTCTGAATCCGGATTGTCTGGCTCCAATGAGCTGGTTTTGTTCGAGATGGGCTTGGATTTGTGAATGTGCAATTTTATCTATGATCTTAAGCAAGAATGGTGGTTATTGGTCGGTAATTCGTGGGCACAGTCAGGTCAAGGTCAAGGTTTTTTTTTTTAGTTTTTTTTTTTTTTTACAAGTGGGGTGACCCAAGGTTCTTGAATACTGGCCGGGACCATGTTTGTGTTAAAGGATGCGTTGATGAAATTGGTAATAAAAGGGGTGAGGGTGGAAGCACATGATTCAACTAAGTCGGCTGGGAAGTTATCCCCTTTGCAGTTAGAGGCTTTTAGGTTGGCAATCGTATTAGTCACAAACTCTTGGGTCACTGGGGTGAAGTGGAATAGTAGGATATCATTGTCATTGGAATTAGTGAGAGCGTCTTTAGGGACTTTCTCCAGCATGGGGTCTGGCATGGATTCACATGCTCATGAATATTCCCCGTCGTCAGGCTGGGAATCCTCGGTAAAGAAAAAACCAGTATCAGTTTCGTTTCTGATCTGTCTTTCGTAGTAATAACCACTCACTGGTCTCTGCGTCATACTGACCACAGCCAATGACTGCCCTCTACCTAAGCACCGCCTCTGGCAGCCATCTTCAGATTTTTACCGCACGTTCATGTGTTGGGATCCTCGTGCTATTGCTCTCGAGCGTTAGTGCTTTTTTTTTCGCGCTTTTTTCACAAAAAACTTCTATTCTTTCGGTCAAAAGAGCCTCAAGCTCCACCGATCCTACATCCGATCAACGGGGACCCGTGTCGGATTCGTCTGCGCCCCTCAAGGGTGAAGATTCGTCGAGCTACACTTCGGAGGACTCCAGAAGCTTCTCAGGCCCGGTCTCGGAGATGGCCCAGGAGAAGGGAAGCTCGACGCCCGGAAAGCTGTTCAGGGTCTGCCCTGGATGCCAGCTGCAGAACGTCTTTAAGGAGGACGAACACTCTTTCTGCCTTTACTGCCTTCATGAGGACAAGACGCACGTGGAGAAGGACTGTGCGTTTTGCTGCAACATGTCGGAACGGACCATGAAGGACCGCCATCAACGTCTCGCCAACTGGCTGGAGGGTAAGAGCCCGTCTGGCGAGAAGAAGAAGAAATCCGAGCGGTCTTCTAAGACCTTTGAGGGCGCCCCGGCGACGGGGGCCCAACATAAGGCTAAGCACCGCGAGTCCGCTGGCACCGGGAGCGCCGAACGGTCGGGCTCTACGGGCGCCAGGCAGGGCGCACCCTCCCCGGCACCATCAACCACGAGCCAACGCTCTGGGTCGGCTAAGAGGAAGGCCGAGCACCCGGCGAAGCTCCTGGAAAGGCCCCGGTCGAGCTCTAAGGCAGAGGAGGAGCATGGCAGTGCCCCCTCCCTCAAGGATAAGGCGGTGAGCGCACCTAGGGTGGCGAAGGCCTTGATCCATCCGACCAAGCCCTCTATCGAAACGATCGCGGCGGCCCTGGCTCAGCCTGTGGAGGCTGCACCAGTGGTGGCGACCTCGGGGCCCAGAATCTCCCTGCCTCCTCCGAGGGAGTCTTCTTTTGTGCCCATCGATAGGACCCCCGTGAAACCCTCCGTGGGGAAGAAGAAGGGGGGGCAGGGCGTCGTCGTAGATTCGGCCTCAACCTCAGAAGAGGAGCTGATCGAGGTCTTAAGCCACGGCCTAGGCGTGGAAGAAGGTCAGCCAGTCGGAATGGACCCCGACGCAGGTGACGACGACGACATCGTCGAGGATACCGACGGGGCCCCTGCTCGCCCGTCGGATTCCCCTCTGCCAGCGCCGCAAGACAAGTCGGCGGCCATTTTGTTGGCCATACAGTCCTTATGCTCCGAGATAAGGACGAGGCTACCGTTACCGACGGAGGAACCTCTCCCGTCGAGGGATCCAGAACCGGGACCTTCTGGTGTTCCCCCTACCAAGAAAAGAAGGATCCATCCACCACCTCCTTTTCAACCGTCGCGCCCCGTCCAGCCCTCCTCCCCGTCCACCCGAGGGGATGATACGGGGACTGACACGGCAGCGACGGGTACGGACGACGAGGCATACGACGAGGATTTTCCGTCGTCGCCTCCCGCCAGGGCTTCTCCGCCCGACGAGATCGGATCTTTCCACTCCATGATCTCCAGGGCTTCCGAGCTTTTCCAACTCTGCCCTGAGGAGAAGAAAAAGGAAGGCTTCCTTTATCAGCGGCGCGAGGCCAAGAGGAAGACGGTCCTCTCAGTGCCTCTGTTGGACGACATTTGGGATGAGGGCCTTTCCCTCCTCAAGAACCCTTCCACGACGCCAGCTAGAAGAGACCGGTACGAGAAAAAGTACCGGGTCCCGGACACGGCCCCCCTGTGCCTCCGGGCGCAGCCTACCCCGGATTCCGTTGTCTCCGCGGCAGCCAGGAAGAAAGCGGGGGGTTGGGGGTGCGGCCTCCACATCGACTTCCCCGCCGGACGGCGAGGGAAAGAAATTGGATGCTATGGGACGTAGAGTCATCTCGTCGGCAGCGACGACGATTAAAGCGGCCAACGCCTTGGCTATCGTGGCTCGCTACGACAGGGAGCTCTGGTACAAGATAGCTCCCCTGCTGGATTTTCTGCCGGACGACAAGAGGGCGGAGGCCCTGGAGATCCTGCAGGAAGGTGAGGTGGCCTCGGACCACGCCATCACCGTGGCGACGGACATCGCCGACACTGGGTTCCGCCAGCTGGGCAACGGCGTTTGCCTTCGACGTCGTGGATGGCTCAAAGCTACGGACTTCCGGCAGGACGTCCAGACCAGAGTCCTGGACATGCCCTTCGACGGGAACAATCTGTTTGGGAAGACAGTGGACGATTCCCTTCAGGCCATCAAGGCGGATACTGAGACGGCCCGGGCCCTTGGAGTTCTGCAGCAACGACGGACGCCCTTTCGGAGCAGCGGAGGCAAGGGCGCCTCCAAAGGTTCCGGCGGCGGTTTCGCTTCCTACCGTCAAGCGGCCCGCTCGTCGTCGCAAGAGGCCTACAGAGGACGAGGCAAGTCTAGCGGACCCCGCCGTCGTCGCCAAGGAGGTCAAGGCGGCAAGGCCGCGTCCAAGCAGGATTGAACCGGCCGCGGGGTCGGGCCCCCACCGAAGCACCCCGGTGGGAGGCCGGCTGGCGGGCTTCGTCAGCGTGTGGGAGTCCATCTCCACCGACCGTTGGGTGCTGGACGCCCTGGCCCGGGGCCACGCGCTCGAGTTTCAAAGAAGGTGCCCGCGCGTCCCCCCCGTGGCCAGGAAAGAACTTCACGTCCCTCAACTTCTCCTGGAGGTAAAGGCGATGCTCAGGAAGGGCGCCATCGAACTCGTCCCAAAGAGGCTTCGGGGCTCCCGAGTCTACTCGAGATACTTCCTCGTGAAGAAGAAGACGGGAGGATGGCGCCCCATCCTAGACCTGCGACGTCTGAACAAGTTCATCAAGGCGCAGAAGTTCCGGATGGTCACCCTCCAGCACGTCCTGGGTCAGCTGGAGGAAGGAGACTTCCTATCGTCGTTGGATTTGGAGGATGCCTACTTCCACATTCCCATCCTAAAGGGGCACCGAAAATTCCTCAGGTTCGTGGTCCAAGGGCGTCATTACCAGTTCAAAGCCCTTCCCTTCGGACTACGGTCGGCACCCAGGGTATTCACCAAGTGCCTCGCACCGGTGGCGGCGCAGCTGCGCCGCGAGGGGATTCACGTCTACCCCTACCTGGACGACTGGCTCATCCGCGCCAAGACGAGGGAGCTCGCCGGGGTCCACACGGCAAGGACCGTCCAACTCCTCACGGACCTGGGATTCTCCGTGAACTACGCCAAATCCCACCTGGTGCCCGCGCAAGTCGCCCTGTTTCTGGGAGCGAGGCTCGACACAGTGTCCCTTCTGGCCTCCCCGTCGGAGGAGAGGACCAGGACCATCTTGGGCAAGGTGCAACGGATGTTGGTGGCCGACGCGGCCAAAGTGAGGTCCATCAAGTCCCTCCTCGGGATGATGTCTTCCTGCATCTACCTCATTCCCATGTGCAGGCTCCGGATGCGCCCGCTGCAAGAATTCCTGGATGCGCGCTGGATCCAGACGACGGGCAGCTTCGAGGAAAGGATCAAGCTCGACGAGAGCTTCCGACGAGCGATACGGTGGTGGGGCACCCGCGCGCATCTGACGGCGGGCATGGACTTCCAGACCCCAGCCCACCAGGAGACTGTGACCACGGATGCCTCCCTGGAAGGGTGGGGAGCGCACACTTAAAATCTGCACGCAAGGGGACTCTGGCTCCCGACGGAGAAGTCCCTGCATATCAACGTCCTGGAGCTCCGTGCAGTGTTTTGGGCCCTCAGGTCCTTCCTTCCGTCCCTCAAGGGCAAGGTGGTGAGGATCTTCACCGACAACACCACCACCATGTTTTACATCAGGAAACAGGGCGGAACCAGGTCCCCAGCGCTGTCCAAGGAGGCGCAGGACCTGTGGCATTGGGCCGTCGCCCAAGGGATTTTTCTGGTGCCGTTTCATCTGGCAGGGATAAAAAACACCATCGCCGACTCACTCAGCAGGGAGCTGCGCTCGTGCCACGAGTGGGAACTACGGCAGGATCTGGTGGATCGCCTCTTCCGACGGTGGGGCACACCCCAGATCGACCTGTTCGCGACGGCGACGAACACCAAGTGCCGGAGGTTCGCCAGCAGGTTTCCCCAGACGAGGAGCATGGGCGATGCTTTCTCGTTCCCCTGGGAGGGCCTGTTCCTCTACGCGTTCCCTCCCTTGCCTCTGCTAATCCGGCTCGTCAACCAGCTCAAGAGGTCACGGTGCAGGATGATCCTCGTCGCACCTGCGTGGCCGAGGCAGATATGGTTCCCGGACTTGCTGGACTTGTCAGCGTCCCCGCCGATCAAGCTGCCGGCGGACGCGGATCTACTCTCCAGGGAAGGAGGCGCCATCCTCCACCACGACCCGAAGTCGCTGAACTTGCAGGCCTGGCTCCTGCAGCGCTAGAGTTTGGAGGATACGACATACCGGCCGATTGCAGAGAGGTTCTTGCAAAGGCCAGGGCGTCCTCGACTCTTAAATGCTACGGACACAAATGGAAGAGGTTCTCTGTCTGGTGCCGCGCACAGAAGATTAACCCTCTACGGATTACGGCTCCCCAAGTACTGCCGTACCTGCTGACGCTGGCCAAAGCTGGTCTGGCACACGCGTCCATCAAGATTCATCTTGCTGCGATCTCCCGATACACCAGAACCACGGGGCGGACGTCCTTGTGGTCTCATTGTCTGGTGAAAGAGTTCATGAAGGGACTGTTCAGATCGTTCCCGCCGGTGAAGGCTCCGGCCCCGGCGTGGGAGCTCAACGTGGTGCTGACCAAGCTCATGGGACCTCCGTTCGAGCCTCTGCACTCGGCCCCGTTGAAGTTTCTATCGTGGAAAACAGCTTTTCTTGTGGCCATCACCTCCGCACGACGAGTGGGAGAGATCCAGGCCCTTTCCTGCAAGGCCCCGTACTTGACTTTCCACGACACGAGGGTAGTGCTCAGGACGCACCCCTCCTTCATGCCCAAGGTACCGTCGGACTTCCATCTCAACGAACCCTTGGTGTTACCTGTGTTCTTCCCGTCGCCTTCGTCGCCGGCTGAGAGGACTTTGCACTCGCTGGATGTAGCTAGAGCGCTGAAGTTCTACGTGGACCGCACGAAGGGTTTTCGGAAGACGTCACAACTCTTTGTGAACTTTGGACCTGTCAATCAGGGGAAGGCTCTCTCGAAGGCTTCCATCTCCAGATGGCTCTCCGGCTGTATCATGTGCTGTCACCGGTTGGCAAACCGACCGCTGCCTGGCCGTCCGAGAGCCCATTCCACCAGAGCGATCGCAGCTACCACGGCGTTCCTATCTGGTGTGCCCCTGCTGGACATATGCAGGGCTGCTACATGGAGGTCGACGCACACCTTCACGAAATTCTACTGCGTCGACCGGGATTCCAGGGAGGAGTCCAGGGTCGGCCAAGCAGTGCTGCGCAACCTGTTCGCCTGAGGTGAGCCTGGTGAGGAGGTAAGATGCTTAATGTTGAGTTGATGTGATGCTTAATGTTGAGCCTTTGCCACCTCCCGTGGTTGTGCATGTGTGTACTGCTATGTATTCTTTATTCATGAGCATGTGAATCCATGCCAGACCCCATGCTGGAGAAGGAACAAGTTACTTACCTGTAACTGTTGTTCTCCAGCATGGGTCTGGCATGGATTCACATGCGAACCCTCCCGCCTACCCCTCTGCGGCTCTTCACTTGGTCATACTGCCACTTCACGTGCTTCCAAATCTGAAGATGGCTGCCAGAGGCGGTGCTTAGGTAGAGGGCAGTCATTGGCTGTGGTCAGTATGACGCAGAGACCAGTGATTGGTTATTACTACGAAAGACAGATCAGAAACGAAACTGATACTGGTTTTTTCTTTACCGAGGATTCCCAGCCTGACGACGGGGAATATTCATGAGCATGTGAATCCATGCCAGACCCATGCTGGAGAACAACAGTTACAGGTAAGTAACTTGTTCCTTTTTTTCCAGCTAATATTTTTCTTTTGGTGACTATTTTATTTTGTAGCAAGGCATTTTTAGAGGCTAACAAATCTTGAATGGTGGTACACCGATCTTTACTGGAGTTGGCTAGGGTGGTGACTGGGATAGGGTTTTCCAACTCTCTGAGAATGGAGAACAGCTCTTTTGAATCCGACGAAGCATTGCTAATGTGAGTGAGTGATAAATGCGTTCGCTTTGTGATTAATAATTGCAGCTTTGTATATTTTGTTTGCACCATTAAAGGCATTAGCGGAGTCTGAAGTGGGAGATTTTCTTTTTTATGGATATGGTTGAGCAATCGTTTAGTTCGCCTTAGTGATACTAGCTCATCGTTAACCAGAAGCACATTCTTTTATAGGCACGTCTCGTTTGTGCTAACCAATCAATAGTGGAGGTGAGGCACTTGTGATAAGTGTCTGCAAGGAGACATGGGTTGTCACTTGTGACCACGTTCATTGCTAAGGCTTTACTAAGGACAAGGGGCTAAGTTCTCAACTGTGAGCTTGCGCATGTTTCTAGTTTCATAAGTATCCATTGTCTTGGTTTTGGGGGAGGCATATTTTGTTGCAAGTGAGGGTGAAGTTTGCACCGTGGTGGTCTGTCCAATCAAGGGGTGTGATTGACTCAATAGCTACTGTAGCGTTGAGTGAGAGAATCCAATCCAATCCAGAGTTCTGCCTTTGATCTGGGTAGGGGCATTCACAAGTTGTGCGAATGTCATATCTTTAAGTGCAGTGTGCAGGGCTTCTGCTTTGTCGTCTTGGCTGTCATTAAAACCTAAATTAAGGTCACCAAGGATAATGCATTTCGTATTGGGTTTGATAATCGGGGCTAATAGCAGAGGTAGGTCTACATCTGGATGGGTATTGGTATTGGGCGATCTATAGATCACCACAAAGTTAATAGTTTTATGTTTGGTTGCGAGTTTGACTAGGAGGAGTTTGTAACCTGCTATGTCTTCGAGAGGGCAAGATCTTGATTGTAGGTTGTTCTTCGCTATAATGCTACACCGCCTCCATGAGTATTGGCTCTGAGTCCTGAAGATGATAGTCTGATGGGATGGCAAGAGCTAGCACCGGTCCAGATGCTTGGTGAAGCCAAGATTCTGTGATGACTACTAGAAAGGTCCAGTTGTTCAATAATGTCATGTATCTCGATGGCGTGGGCTCCTGATGACCTGGCATTAATGAGGGTACCTTTTTTAAGGTTGACTGGTGGCTCAATTTTGGATGCAATGGGGGTAGTTTGAATCTGTGCGTCTGGGAGTCTGGCAGATTGTTTTGTAATCGCTTCTGCAGGTGTCTTGTGATGTTTATTTGGAGGGTTGAGGTTAGGCTTGGTCAATTCAGGCGTAGCTATGGCGGAATTAAGGTGGGGGGAGTGCATACTTTGGTACGTGATCTTAGACGATAAAGTCTAGTTTAGCCCTGAATGGGATAATAATGTGAGTCGTCCGTGGTATTTGGAGAGTGTTTGGGAGTCGTTATATAAGATGGTGGTGGACTCTGGATTATTAAAGCGTACTTTAGTGCGTGATCTTAGCCGATGAAGTCTAGTGATGCCCTGAATGGGATCAGGATGCAAGTCATCAGTGGTATTTAGTATGTGATGGGGCACCGTCATGAATGCATTGGTAGTGGGCACTGAATTATTAAAGCTTCTAGTGGCACTTGGTGTGTTGGCATAGTCTTGGTTGGGCGGAAAAGGTGAGGTGGTGGGTAGGAAAGGAGTGGGGCAGGGAAAGGGATGATGCTGGTGGCATCCTAGTCTGGTGAGGCCATTTCTATAACTGATGAAAGGGCTCTCTGTACACAAGGTAGGCAATTAAGTACAACACAGAATGGGAACATGGTAGTGAGTAGCCCACCTGACATGACTATATTCTCTATAGGAATGTAACTGAGATAGTTTGTTTATTGAATTTATATAGCGCTTTTATGCCAAAGCGCTTTAAAGTAACGATACAAAATTCAAATGAGCATATTTAAAAACATGAAACAAACCAGAAGTACAGTATATGGAACAATTTGCTCAATGGGAGGGGAAGGAGGAGGGAGGGGAGGAGGAAGGTTAAGGGGTATGAGAGTCGAGGCCACTCGTATGCGTAGTCCTCTACACATTACTACGAATATGGTATGGAATTAGATAGACTGCAATTTCTTTTTGTCTAGGGCAATGTGAGAATACGGTGCATTATTCATTAGTACAGAACATGGTGCACATTCGGGTAGTAGACAGGCTGCTATAAACTCAAAGTACTGTGTGACTGGGGGTACTTGCCTCTTGTTGTGTGTAGCTTGCTTGCTCTCACTGGAGACTTGCATTTGCTGCCCTTTGCAGAGTTGCTTGCAGCTTTGTCCTTCACAAGCCTCACAGCTTGTGGCCCAACAGTGATTCCTTTTACAATAAAACTCTTTTTAACATTGTGCAAGACTTTTGTGCTATCTTCAAGAAGTGCCTCGGCTCCCCTAGACTTCGCTCAATTGACACTGGCTGTCCTTGCTCCCTGCATACCCTTCTTGCCCTCTGACTTTGTTTAACTGTCCCTCCATAAAGTCATACATACCTTACGTGTATAGCTGGAAAAGGGTTGACCTATATTTCATTGGGGATTCTAAAGTGCTTTCCTGTTTGAGAAACTTGTTAACCATTGTTTCCTGTCCTAACCTTTTCCTTTTTGCCTTAACTTCAGTATTACCTTTTGTGAAAAGTGATACATTAATGTCCAGTGGCCTAGCTATTGAAGGCACCCTAGGATGTAGGAAGTATGTGTCATCCCAAAAGGGTATCTACTTAACTGAAGGAGTGTATTTAATTGTTAAATTAATTTTAATCAAGAAATCTTGAGTAATGGTGTTATTTGAATTCATGTTACTGTGAACCTCTGTTACAACCCTACAGCTCACGTTGACCCCTCTTGAGATGAGCCTGGCTTCTCAGTCACTCACTTGTGTAGTACAGTCTTGTACAAAATGTTGGGTTACCTATTGCCAAGAGGACATGGCTGGTGTAGTCTCCCACAGGGTTACTACATACAATATTGCCTAACAGATAGTCCAGTGCATTCAGCTCTGCTATTCCCTATCCAAGAAAGTCTTAACTTTTACCCTCGGGGCTCACTCTACCAGAGGTACACAAGCTACCCTAGCTTTCAGTGCAAACATCCCTCTAGACGACATTTGCAAAGCTGCTACATGGAGTTCCATCCATTCACACAGCATTATTGCATTGACACACTCTAAAGCAGATTTACAGGTGGGACAAGCGGTCCTAAAACATCTTTGCTGCAGTACCTTCTCACTTCCCACCTCCTTCTCCATATACTGCTCGCTAATCTATGCATAGCATGTGATCTAAGCAGATCCATAAGCTCCAGAAGGGATACATACTCAACATAATCCTATTTCTGGTGCTTGTATCTGCTTAGATTCACATGCGGCAACCCTTCTGCCCCTTCTGGAGTAGAGGGTGCATAGATGTTTTCTGGGTTATCACGGTTTCTGCTTTACCACATCTGTACTCGTGCTACACTTCATGTAACCTCATGACAGAAACAAACAATCCGAGGGACCTCGAGATGGGAAGGACCATGGGTATAGTACTCGTCAAATTAGGGATTGTATTACTAACACGCCCTGTCGACGTCCGTTTTTTCAAGTTTTGAAAACCAATCCTGTAATACTCTCGACTTCCACGAGGTGTCGGACTATGCAGAGCATGTGAATCCAAGCAGATACAAGCATCAGAAATATGATTACGGTGAGTAATGTACTCTTACGTTCCGTCCCCTTTTCTCCATACTGCACGGGCACCCCTTCCTAGGGATGGGAGACAAACTTTTTCACCAGAGGAACCTTCTTCTCCTTTAAAGTTGTGCAGGGATGTGGCCCTGGGAGCATGTGCTACCCTGTCTCTGCCCACCGGTGCCACACCTCAGTCCCCTTTTCTGCATTGACTGGAACAGGCAGATTTCACCAGCACTTACCATGCGTCTTCCCCGGATGCTTCTATCTTTGTCTTTTGTCATTCAGGTACTTCGTCCTCTGGCGTCACGCTCCTTTCCGCCGCATGTCGACTTCAGCGGGCTTCAGCAGGTGTCCAGCCTGCGAGGGGCTCTTTCCTACGTCCGACCCCCACGCTCTTTGCCTCCGCTGCCTTGGCCCCGACCATGGCTGGGAAGGTTGTACCGCGTGCGTCGCACTGACTCCACGCCCACTGAAGAACAGGCTAGTTGGGTGGAGAGAGCTCTTCGTAATGTCGCCTCCAGAGGACTTGAAGTACTTCGTCAGACAGATCGAGGCCCAAAGGAGGGCCGTTATTTTCCATCGCACCCCGTAACGGCGACTCCTTCCCGAGGAAAGGCCCGAGCGGGAGGATCCTCTCGGGTTCTGGTACCAGCACACACACCGAGGCTAGTCCAGTTACCGGCCTCACGGCCGATGGTTCTTCAGATCCTTCCATACACAGTGCTGAGGGACCGCAAGGTTCTTTTACCGGGTGTACACCAGAGTGGCTACACGCTAGTACCGGCTCAATGGCTGAGGGGGCACGCAGGACTAACGGTGAAACTGCCGAGGGCAATATGCCTTCCAGGCCTAGGCCTGAGGTGCAGGGTAGGCCTCTCGCTCCACCACCAAGAGTCTTGGAAGAGGTTGCGCCCAGGGAGCCATGCACCACGACTTTGGCACGCAGCTCGACAAAATTGCTGCCGTGCCAGACAACATGGCCGCTCGTCCGATGCCACTCCTAGGAATAGAGCAGGCGGGTGAACAAGTTTCAAGGTGGGACTGGTGTCAACCAGGTACGTGGCCCACAGTTTATCCATCAGCAGCGCGGGGCAGGTTCCCCCTGCAACCTAGGCAGAGTGCGCTCCAGCCCCAGCAGCACCCAGCCACTCCATCAATAACTCCTGCCCCCTCTTCAGCCTCCGAAGACGGGTTCTTCAAAAGGTTCCTGGCACTGATGCAAACCCCAAGATGAGGGCAATCCTGCGGGATGCAGTCAGGGGAGTTGCCCCCTCCGGTCACTCCACCGGCGCCCATAGTCATTCCTCCCATGGCATCGGCACCACAGGCCCCAGGGCACCCCATGCTGGCCCTGCCGGCATCTTCAATTCCAGCTCCCCTGCCTCCCAGAGTTCAGGGGGTTCCACAACGGCCTCTGCAGCAACCTCAAGCTCCGGTTGATGCACGCAGCCCTCGACGCCCAGCACTCCTCCACCTGCTCCGGACCAGCCGGACACTCAGGTGGACACAGACGAGGACGACCCTGACACGCCATCGTCAGCGAAGGCCTTCCACGACAGGCTTGCAGGTTTGGCAGAATATTTGGGCCTTCCTCAACCCGAGGTAGAGCAGACCAAGGAGGGGGTCTTGGCAGAAATCCTCACCCTAAGACCCATACCAAGACAGTTCTCCCTAAGCAGAAGGACGTCGTGGTTCTGGCCACCAAGGGGTCACTCGGCCCAACCGGTCAATCGGCACCTCGATGCCAAGTATAGACAGATGGAGGGGGTTACACTCTTGCTGTTGGCGCACCCCCAGCCACATTCTTCAGTGATCGCTTCAGTGTCACTGTACTCTAAGCATCAGTCGTCCTCGGCCATCTCTCTCGTCCTCGGCCATCTCTCTCGTCCTCGGCCATCTCTCTCGTCCCCTGCGCTGCTAGGGAAGGAGGAGAAGATCTTGGAGGTGTACAGGAAGAAACTGTACTCTAACGCCTCCCTGCACCTGCGTCAGGCCACTGCTGATGCCATGCTGGCAGCCACTAACCAGAGGCTTTGGTGGGAAATGGGGGACTGCCTTCCGGAACTTCCGGTGAAGAGCCAGGCACGCTTCAAGGCGGGTCTAGGAGAAGCTGAGCTGGTAACGCAGGACATCATGGAGTCCACCGTGGCCCACATCAATGCCTCGGGCTGGCCCATCTGCATCGTCACGGACATGAGAAGAACGGCCTGGCTTCGGGGCTAAGTTTATCCCTGACGTCCAAGATCGCATATTGGACCTTCCATCTGAGGGTAGTTACCTCTTTCACTCTACCACCAAAGTGGAATTCGATAAAAAGAACAGCTCGCAAACTCCGAAGTATTTATCCTGATGAAGGCCGCACCCAAGGCGTACACCCAGTTGCATCAATGCTCCGACAAGGGGCTGTCAATTGGCGTGTTCCGGGACTTCCAGGAACGGAGGTCGAGACAAGCTGACCGCTTGCCGAGTCGGCACCGGTGAACTAAAAAAGGGATGGGGGAGTAAGGGCTTTTTCCAGTCCCCCCTCAGCAGCAGCCTCAGAGGGGAACAAAAGCATGACTCGTCCCTTCTGGTCCACGTGTCTCCACTGGGTGGCAGGCTTGCCTCTCACGTGCATGTCTGGCACCAGAACTTTGCAGACCCCTTGATCCTCTCTAGTATCCATGAGGTACAGCATTCTGATGCCTCCCTCCTCCTCCTCTCCACTCCCACAGATTGCGACAGCAACTCTGTTGGCGGAGATCTGATTGCTCGTCGAGAGCAAAGCAGTGGAAGAAGTACCAGCCTCCCAGAGAGGATTAGGCTTCTATTCCAGGATTTTTGCCATACAAAAGAACCACCAGGCTGGCCTCAGAGTTGTTGAACCTATCCACCCTCAACCTCTCCCTCTTCAGAAATTCAAGATGGTTACGCCAGCACTCATTGCAGAGACGCTAGACAAGGGAGACTGGATGTGGTCCCTGGATCTGAAGGACGCTTAACTACACGTCCCGATTTGGCAGCCACATCGCTCTTTCCTACGCTTCAGGATCATGGGCTGTAATTTCCATTACAAGGTGCTACCCTTTGGCCTCAACTCAGCCCCCAGGGTATTTACCAGACTCATGAATGCAGTGGCAGTCCTCCTCGGGGCCACCAGGTCTACCTGTACCTGGATGACTGGCTCGTCAGGGCGAGATCCCCAGAGGGGATTGCCCACACTTACTCCGCGCTTATGAAAACACTCCACTAGCTGGGGTTTACTATCAACCTCAAGAAGTCTCTGCTGCAGCCCATGCAGAGACTCACCTTCCTGAGCCTCATCTGGGATACAAACTCCGAGAAGGTCTTTCCCTTGGAGGACAAGATTACGGCCATCAAGAGGGCCACTACACACTTCTTACCAGAGCATTGACCTTGGCTTGGTGGTACCAACACTCACTGGGTATCATGGCAGTGGTACTCCTGGCTGTGTCACACACGAGACTTAGGATGAGCAGGTTACAGCTGCACTTCGCAGCATCATGAATCGGGAGAAGGGCTCCCAAGCGGAGCTGGTCAGCATACTGCCTTCTCTCCACTCTGACCTCACGTGGTGGTCCATGGACGGCAACCGGCGGGCAAGCCCTCCTGGCAGCCGTCCCCGCAGGGCACCATCACTACGTACTCCTTCCTAGAGGGCTGGGGAGCCCCTCTGGACAGCCACAGCGTCCAGTGTCTGGACCTGGCAGGAGCAGGAGTCGCATATCAAATGACTGGAGCTCGGGGCAATTTTACTAACTCTCCGTCTTCCTTCCCCCCTCATCGAGGGCAGGATTATCCTTCTGCAGACCGACAACTCCACCAGCATGTACTATGTGAACAAGCAGGGGGGAGGGGGTTACAGGTCCCCTCCGCAGTGCAGCCTAGTGGTCAGTATGTTGTAATGGGCCCTGGAAAACATCTACCTCACGGCTGTCCACCTCCTGGGGGAGGCCAACTTTGTAGCGGACAGGCTCAGCAGACTGGGAGTGAATGGCAATTGAACGTACAGGTGCTGCAGAGGGTCTTCAACACATGAGGCCATCCTTGGGTGGATCTATTTGCCTCCTGGAGGAACGGAAGTGCCATCAGTTTGCATCTTGGCAGGGGCTGGGCCCCTGCTCCCTGGGTGACGCATTGTAGATTCAATTGGAGGGCATGACAGCCTATGCCTTTCCTCCTACACCCCTGATCCCCAGGATACTCGGCAAGATAAAGTAAGCTTGGCACTTCAGCATCATCTTGATAGCTCCTTGGTGGCCAGCGAGACCGTGGTTCTCCGAATTGCTCCGCCTCATGGACAGACCACCCATTCACCTTCTGCTGGGTCCAGCACATCACCAGTCCCAGCAGGGGGGGCAGGTTTCTCCACTCTGCACTTCAGATGTTAGCCCTCGCAGCGTGGTTCCTGAGCAGATCAACCTCAAGCACCTGAGCCTATCACAGGCTAACCTGGAGATAATTCAGGGCGCCAGGAGCACCGCTACCAGGAGCCAATATAAGAGTAAATGGAGCAGGTTCTGTCACTGGGCGGACTCTAAGGAGATCAACCCCCCCCCACCTCCTTTACGTGCACGCTGGACGACGTGCTCTCCTTCTCGGCACACCTCGCGCACTCAGGCGTACAGGTGGACACATGTTGCACCTATCTGGCAGCCATAGGGGCCTACAGAAATTCTAAGGATTAGGTCTTCTCTTCCAACCCAATAGTCAAGAGACATCTGGCGGACTAGTCCAGGCTTTACCCGCCCATCAAGAAGCTCTACCCCGTGTGGGACCTTAATGTGGTTTTGGGAGCCTTGGCACACAATTCGAGCCAATGGCATCCGTGGACATCAGGCCGGTCACCATTAAGACAGCATTGCTAGTGGGACTCGCCCCGACTCGCGGAATCTACGAGATCCAGGCTCTAGTGGCCTTAGAACCCTATACCACTTTCCACAAGGATAACGTGGTCCTGTGGACTCACCCGGCGTTCCTACCTAAGGTACCTTCCGCTTTCCATCTAAACGAGGAAATAGTCCTACCTACGTTCTTCGCTGACCCCAAGGACGAGGTTCAGAGTCTTGCACTGTCTGGCTGTCAGATGTGCTCTGAAATTCTATCTGTACAGGACCAAGGTCTTCTGCAAGTTGGAGGCACTGTGTCACCTTTGGGGGCTCCAGGCCCGGTTATCAAGCATCCAAGACTTCTATTGCACGGTGGATGGTTGTGGCCATCAAAGAGGCCTATGAGGGCGCAGCACAAGCCGCTGCCAGCCAACATGCACGCTCACACGATCACCCACCACCAAGGCCACGGCCATCGCATTCCAGGGGCTGGTTCTGTGGCAAGTCGTAAGCAGGGCGGCCCCCCCTTTGGCTTTCTGTAAGCATTACTGTTTGGACGCTGGCTCCAAGTATAAGGCTCTAAATCGGATGGGGCCTTCAGACGGGCAGTTCTGAAGAACTTATTTGCTTAAGGAGGGTTTCCTCTCCACCCTGGGACTACATTCAGTTGTAATCGCCCATGTGTTATGGAGGAAAGGGGATGGGACGCAAGAGTAATAAGTTAGTCACCGTAGTGACTAACATACTTTTAGTCCCCTTTCCTCCATACGTCCCACCATCCTCCCCCCTAATAATACTGGTGTCACAATGTTAAATATTGTTGACGCGTCAATGGGGACTGAGGTGTGGCGCCGGTGGGCGGAGTCGGGGTAGTGCATGCTCCCAGGGCTGCACCCCTGCGTGCCTCTAAATTTAAAGGGGAAGACGTTTTTTCCGGTGAAGGGACACCGGTGCAGCATGGAGGAAAGGGGACTAAGAACTAAGAGTATGTTAGTCACTACGGTGAGTAACTTAGTTATCCTATATAGGAACCTGTTGCCTCTCCAGTCCCCCACCAAACCAAACCTCACCCAAACACCCGCCCTCCCCCTTCACACTTGCCTGGGGCACCTCCCGCTCAGCCGCCATAGAAATAGAAAATGGACTTAGTCCCTTTTCCATATGGTGAGGCAATCTTTTCTTTTTCCTCGTCCCCCCCCACCCTCTCCTCTCCCTCCCTCAGAGATTGGCTGCACAAGCAGTACAAACCTCCTGAGGCGGTGGTGGGGGGGGGAAGCCATTTGTACCTCAGGGTGCAAATGGCTTTCACGCCCCGGGGGATGAGGTGCGAACATGGGCAGAAACGGCCTGCATGCTTGGGCCTACCGTGGCTCTGGTCGTTGAGCCACCACCCTTCCAGCTGGGGACGTGAAAGCAATATTCAAGAATCTACTTGTTTTGTTCTAAAGCTTTTCAAGTACTTAAGTATCAAATGATCGCTAAAGCTTGCAAATAAATTACTTTAAAAGCAAACTGAACTATCGGTTGGGACCAGTCTACAGAGAATACTGCAACCATCAGGAAAAACATTAGCAAAGTTAAGTAATGTGTGCTTCTCCCAGTGTTAGTTCCATGTCTCTCACAGAACTCTTGTATGTGTGGCCTGTGCTTTCAGGGCAGTTTGTAGTTTCACTACAGTAACTTCCGACTTGATTGCATATTTGTTTTACACATTCATTTGTTAACTTGTGATTTTTTTAATTATTTTTTTAGGAAAAAATTGAAGCAATTAACCAAGCCATCTCTAATGAATATGATGTGCGGAGAAAAATGTTAATAAAACGTTTGGATGTAACAGTGCAATCATTTGGCTGGTCGGATAAAGCTAAGGTACATCTGTTTTCCTTGTGCTGCAATGTCTATGTGCAAAACATAGTATAATTGTTTTTTTTATTTTTTTTTATTCGGCATAAAGCCATTGAGTACAACATACAATTGCTTCAACATGCAAAAACAGAATTAAGAGTTGTACATAGCAAGAAGTTACTGCACACAATTCATTAAAACTGTTTGCTCGTAAATAGTACTAAAACATTACAGAATATAGGGGTAGAATACTTGCAACCCCTTCAATAAACATTACATGCAATATACAAACCTAACACAAAATTTGTGTAATAGGGTAACATACTAAAATTGCGGTAGTAGGGGATAGAACCCTTGCACCCCCTAACATATAAAAATGTATCCATCAACTGTGCATTTTATTTTAATTTTATTGAGCAATTGTAGATGCCCATTCAACAGAATTGTGTATCAAAGTGCCACGAGGCTAAATGGAAAGGGAACAGGGGAAATATGAACAATGGCAAAAAACAGTAAATATACAGTCGTGGTCCTACTAGGCCTTGTGGCATTCAGACGTGCAAGCACAGTGGAGAAGTGATGGGATGCAAGGAGGGGTGGAGCAGAGGAGTACATAAGTGCTAGTGGAGGGCCCAGGAGTAAGTGCTAAGGGGAGCCAAGGAGGAAAACACTCAGGCGAAGTGCTGGTGCAGGCGACTCCATGGCTGGAATGCAGAGCCGTAAAGCCAGGGCCAACAGGGCCTGTGCAGTGGGGGAGTGGGGTTTCTGGTAATGACTGGGAAGAAGTGCCTGGAATCCTGTGAGATTCATGAGGATCAGGCCACCGGTCATAGTGGGAGTGGGGTGATTAACAGGGAAGGGAAAGCAGAGTTAAGCAGTTTTTGGAACTTAAGGTCTGGCTCAAGTCTGAGGGGGGCAGGGAGGCTGGTGCGAGAGGGGGGAGGTAGAGGGCCCAAAAAGGGTGGCCAGAGGGTAGGAGGAAAAGAGGGCATAAGTGTCCCAATGAGGAGGATTGCCGGATTACTGGCATTGAGACAAATATCATTAGCTGGCCACCATGCCTGAATGGCGGACAGACCGTCTGGGATGAGAGGAGGAATTGGAGGTAGTGGAAGGAAGCTCTAAGGAAAGCTGTGTCATCGGTACAACACTGGAAATGTGGAGAGGAGGAGATCAGGTGAGCAAGAGGGGCGAAGAGCCATGGCGATAGGATAGAACTCTGGGGGATGCCACAGGTAGAGAGTGTGGTGGTGGAGGAGAAAGGGCCCAACTACAGCTGGGAAAGGCAGTTGGTGAGGAAAGAGATCAGCCAATCTAGTGTCCGGTCAGTGATGCCGAGGGCGTCAGTCGTTTTAGGAGGATAAATAGTTGACTGTGTCCAAAGGCAGTGGAGAGATCAAGGAGAATGAGAACAGTGGGAGGGTTGAGTCTAGATTTGCAAGCATGGTTTCACGGGTGTTCAGGAGAGCAGTTTCAGTGCCTCTGGAAGCCCAGAATCCAGATTGATGGTCATGAAGGCAACCAACAAGATCAGTGTGGAGGCTAAGTTGGGGGAGGACCAGCTTCTCCAGTAGTTTACCCAGGAGGAGGCTAGTGGAAATAGGGCAATAGTTATTCAGGCAGGAGAAGTTAGCAGGCAGCTTTAAGTAAGGGTGCACAAGGGAGTGCTTGAGGGATAGAGAGGAAAGAACCAGTGGCGAAGGAGTGGTTACAGAAGTCAGCAAGAGTCTGGCGAGAGAGATGTCCTTAATGTTTCTGGAAGTGCAGGGGAGCACCTGTTTGGAGGAGACCTTCATAGAGCGGACCACTTTAGAGACCTTATCCGGTGCTATGGGCAGGAGGGACGAGAGTTTGGGGGGCCTAAGGAAGCGTAGCCAAGGGAGGTAGGCGAGGGAGTGATGATGGGGGTGGAAGTGTGTGAGTACAGTATGTCCTGAATTTTTTACGTGAAATGTGAGGTCAAAGCAGTGCAAAGTAACTGGGAAGGGATGAGAGGTTGAGATTGCAACTGGATTGGCGAGTTCCTTGAAGATTTTGAAAAGTTTGGCCATGTTGGTGGCTCCAGCGATGCAGGCTTGAGTGTGGGCAAGCTTCTTGGAGCGGATAGAAAAGCGATATTGCCTTTGGAGCAGGCAGCAGGCCAGTTTGTTAGAGGATATACCCAAGGTCTGCCACTTCTGTTCAGCTACTCTGCACTTGCTTTTCAGAAATGCTAGATCGGAGTCGTACCAGTTGTTCTTGGAGGCAGGTTTTAGGCGGATCCTCATGATGTCCATCAATTCCCAAAATCCTAAATGAACAAACATCCAACAAATAATTTCAGTCCTTTGAATCAAGGGACCAATTCCCTCCTGGCATTAGATCTCGCCAACCATGCACGATGGATACATTTCGCAACTCTGCACACCCTGTCTGTATCATCTGTCAGTTTACAGACTTCCAAGGCTTTAAGGGCAGAACCAGTCCCCGTTAATCGAAGGAATGACTTTCAGTAAATGGACCTCAGCAACCTTAAATGCAGACACAAAAAAGGAAATGTATCGGTTTCCTCATCAGACATTTATCTAAGTGACTAGTACCCCAACATTTTGTGAAGGCGGCTAACTGGAGGCTTCCCATCCTAAAGCGGATGAAAAGACCTCCTGTCTATACCTCTTCACAGAAGTATGTTTTTGGGATTCTGGTTTTGAAAGGACATTGCAAGGGAAAGGAAAACATTTATTTATTTTGGATTTGTAAAGCGCACTACAACCCTTGGGCAATGAGGCGCTGTAAGAATATGAAAGTAGGCTTACTTCGGGGTTACAGGTGAGCAGCCCCATTTGAACGACAATTGCTTAGTTACAAAGAGTCCGTAGACCCAGCAAAGGTTACATTTTGTGGTACAGTACATGGTATGAGAACAACAGATGCAAGGGCACGAACAGGTAAGAAAGGGAGGCTGTCAGATAAAGAGGCTGGTTTTTAGTGCCTTACGGCAGGCTGCATGAGATTCGATCAGTCTGATTTGGGCTGGGAGGGTGTTCCAGTATGTCGCTGCCATGGTTGGGAAGCTGGAGCCACCGGCTCGCACTCTACGTATGGGAGGGACAATGATGCGATTGGCGTAGGCAGTCCTGGACGGTCTAGAGGCAGTTTGTCTGATGATCCCTTGGGCTAGATATGGGGGGGGAGGGGGGCTAGTCCATGAAGACCATTATGTGCGAGAGGCAGTGTTTTTTAAAGACAATCCTTTCTTTAACAGGAAGCCAGTGCACTTGTCTTCCGATATCAGAGATATGATCCCTACGTGAGATACCAGTTGCAGCCCTGAGGGCGTTGTTCTGTGCCAGCTGGAGTTTAGCCAGGTGTTTTTGGGATGTTCCAACAAAAAGGGCATTACAATAATCAAGCCTAGATCCAATGATGGCCCTTGCAATGGTGAGGCAGTTGTCTTGTGATAGGAATGGCCTGACTGCATTGATTAGTTTTGATTGATAGGCTGCTGAGGACACGATGGCATTAACTTGTCTTTCCATAGACAGGCTAGGTTCAAGGTATACGCCCAGTGTTTTGATTGCTTGAGACACAGTGATAGGAATGTTGTCAATTGTGAATGAGCAGTATTGCTTGTCCAATTTGCCCAGCGTTGCTGTGGATCCAATTAGCAAGAGTTCAGTTTTTTCACTGTTGAGACCGAGCCAGTTTTCAGCCATCCATGATTGACTTGTAGAGTAGATGAGGTTGAGGGTGTTCATGTCAGAGGGAGTCAGGGGTATGAGCACCTGGGTGTCATCTGTATAATTGGTATATGAGATACCCATGGCGTCAAGGATTTGGAATAGGGGCCTTGTGAAGAGTTTGTAGAGAGTTGGGGCCTTGCAGGATCCTTGTGAGACACCACCATTGATTGGACTGGGGTTAGCGTTCGAGGATTCCGAAAAAACCTTCATCACTCTTCCTTTGAGGAAAGAAGATATCCATTGACTGGCCTTTGGAGAGAAGTTGGCTGTGGATGACAGGTGATGACATAGTGTTTTATGATCAACCACGTCAAATGCCGCTGATGGGTCTAGGAGGAGAGCTGGCTTGCCTATGTCCCTTAAGTCGTCCATTTTGTTTTTAAGATCAAGTAATGCCGTCTCAGTGCCATGCCGTGGACGGAATCCAGACTGGCAGAGTCCCAAGAGTTGGTGGTCTTCCAAGAATTTCTGAACTTGCAGGTACGCTGCTTTGTCCAATATCTTTAGCAGGAAGGGGACAGTGATGATAGGTCTGTAATTCCCCAGGTCCAGGGGGTCAAGAGTTTTATTTTTATTTTTTATTTTAAGGAGTGGCCGGACCCAAGCCTCCTTGAGTGACGTTGGGACCTGAGCAGTGCGGAAGGATGAGTTAATGAAAGCGGTGATGAAAGGGGCGAGGGCAGGAGCACAGTCCTTAATTATGTGTGCTGGGCAGACATCTCCTTTGCAATTGGAGGGTTTGATGGACCTGATAAGGGCAATGACTTCTGATTCGTTCATGTCTGAGAATTCAAATGTTGGTGTCTCATTACATGCAGATGCAGTGCAGGGTGGACTGGGACAAGAGTGTAGAAGAGTGGATATGGCTTTTTGGTGAGATAGAATTTTGGATTGCAAGGTTTCCAATTTGTCGAACGTGGCATTTTGAATAGAGTTAAGCCATGACTCGTCCTTTAGGAGGGTGGATGGAGGCGTGGTGGGAGTTTCTAATTCCCTGAAGATAGCAAAGATTTCCTCCGTCCCAGACTGAGCTTTGTTGATCCTAGTATTGAAGGATGCAGCTTTGGCCTGTGCGATGGCTGCTTTATAGTCTCTAGTGAAGGCCTGGAATGCTGCTTTATTTTCTTCAGTGGGTTTCTTTTTTCCAAGTGGGGAGAGAGCCCCTTTTGTTAGAGCGCATAAGCATTAGTTCTTGAGTAAACCATGCATTGGAGTATTTAGCATTTTTTGCCTTTTTAAGGGTAAGAGGTGCTATGGTGTCAACTGTAAGAGTGATGACTTGATTTAAGGAGTTAGCCAGGAAGGTAGGGTCATTTGAGAATGGTGGCTGGGGTGCAGGTGTTGGGAGGTGTGGGAGAAGATTCTCTTTGGTGAGCTTCCGTGAGCTTCTGTGGAGTGCAGCTGGCAGTGTGATGTTGGATTTGGTGGGCCAAAGGTGGTGGTGATGTCTAGTTTGATGCAGAAGTGGTCGGACCAAGGGATGGCTGATATGTCTTGGACGTGATTGGGGCGGGTTACCCAGTCGAGGGTGCGTCCTTTCTCATGAGTCGGCTTATCAATGGCTTGGATAAATCCTAGTGCGGTTAACGATTTTTGTAGAGCAGATGCGTGTGCATCATTTTTGTCATTCAAACCGAGATTGAGGTCACCCAATACCACAACTTTGGAGGTTTTTTTGAGGTTGTCTGATACCATGTGTAAGAAAAAGCATAAGAAAGCGACCGATTCGAAAGAATCAGATCGACATAGGCACTCCAAGAGATCTCGATCTAGGAGTAGATCGAGACACTCTTCTTACTCATCAAAAAAACTGAAGAGGAGACATAGATCTCCCTCATCGTCCTCATCTTCTAAGTCGACCGAAGAAATTCGATGTCCGACAAAATCAGATTCCCCCAGAAAATGGGAGGAATTCCGTAAAAAGATGGAGGTTTTTCGAGAATGCGGCCCGACCCCCTCGAAAGAACCTCGGAAGAGCCATTCCTCTAAGGTCGCTCCATTGGACGACAGAGGAGTCGAGAGCTACCTTGGTAAAAGCCAGTAGTATCGAAGATACTAGAGTCGAAGGCTCCTCGCGAGTCGAGCACATCTCCGGTGCCTCATAAAAAGCTCAAGTCATCGAAGGCTTCGACGGCTTCATCGACTCCATCGGCGTCGACTGCTTCAGCATCGAAGCCAAGAGCGTCTTCGACACCTGTATCGAAGTCTTCGTCGACAACCTCGAAGGATTTTTCTATTCCTTCGAAGGAAATTGTTGAGGAAGAAAGGAGATTTACTCCTGCCCAGAACAGACTTTTTTAAAGCTATGTCCTCAATTTATGAGGAATCTGGCTCGGAGGAAGACAGTCACTCCCTTTGGAGTTTCATATGGCACAAGACAAGTTCCTGAGGAACTCATTGATCAGGAATCTAGAATGAGACCTGAGTGATACTCTACACTCTGCTAGTGGAATTGACACCTCCCCAGAGTTAGAATTTGCCAAACCTGACCCTGTAGAACATGCAGACTCAGGGTACAGAGGTTTTATGAACAGGGTAGTAGAATACATGGGTTGGGGTAACACTTGACCCGTGTTTGAACAGGACGACATGACAGATATAATTGTCAAAGGTCCCCAAAAAGACCCAGTTCTCCCCTTTCATAGGGCTCTTCAGAGAACAGTAGAAAAAAATTGGGAAAATCCTGATAGCATTGCTGCTACAAATAGTAATTTCCCAAAGCAATACAGACCAGCTGGTACGGATCCTGAATATTTAAACGGGCATCCGACTCCAGAAAGTCTGGTTATTCAGGCTGCATCCACAGCAAAACAAACTGCATATCCCACTATCCCTCCGGATAGAGAGGACAAGAAAGTTGATGCCTGGGCCCGTAAAGTTTTCACTTCAGTAGCATGGCCCTGAAATCGACAAATGTCACCTGTACCCTGGCCAGGTTTACCCAGACCCTGTGGGACTGTATTTCGGCGGCGGCTGAGCATATTCCGGAAGGCGAGGAAAGGGAAGGCTTCCTGAATATAGTCAGACGGAAAGGAGGCAATGGGGGAATGTCTCCAGTCTGGACTGGATACTGCTGATAGCATCAGCAGATCCATGGCTGCAAGCACTGTTGCGCAGATTTGCGTGGTTGAGGAAGTCGGGGTTTGCACAGGATGTGCAATCCAGACTCCTTAACATGCCCTTTGATGGCTTGAGGCTATTTGGCAGTAAGGCTGACGAAAGCCTAGAAAAACTCCAGACCTCGAAAGCGGCAGCTAAATCTCCTAGTGCCTTCATGCGCCAGCCTCAGAAAACCTATTCAGGGTCATCTTCCTGGAGAGGTCGTTCTTTTCGCTACTACTCCTCATTTGGTAGAGGAAGAGGACAGGCTTCTCAAAGAGGCAGAAAAAACCTCCCTCGTGGTGGACGAGGAAGAAGTGCGAAATCAGCCTCAGGAGTGGCATCTTTGCCCTCAGCCACTCCTGCAGCCGCCTCCAAATCTCTGAGACCTTGCTCTACAAGACACCAGTGGGAGGAAGGATCTCTCAACATCTGAAGGAATGGCGAGGCATTACCTCAGATGTTTGGGCACTGGAAACAGTAGCTCAAGGTTACTGTCTCTCCTTTCTAAAAAGGCGACAATCATCCACCGGGAGCCAACTCTGTAAAAATTCCAGACCCGCTCCTGTTGCAGGAAATTTTAACCCTGCTAGAGAAAGGTGCCATAGAACAGGTACCTGTAGCGGAGAGGAACAGGGGTTGGTACTCCCCATACTTTCTCATCCCAAAAAAGGACAGAGGATTGAGACCCATCTTGGACTTAAGAAACTTGAACAAGTTCCTCAGGAAGGACAAGTTCAAGATGGTGACCCTTTCTCAGATCCTTCAGTCTCTACAACTCCAAGACTGGTTGGTATCATTGGACCTTCAGGATGCTTACTTTCATGTGCCAATCCATCCAGGGCACAGAAAGTACCTGAGGTTCGCGATTGGCAATTCTCATTATCAGTTTCGAGTTCTGCCATTCGGGTTGACCTCTGCCCGAGGGTTTTCACCAAACTGTTGGCCGCTGTGGCAGCAAGTCTCAGGAGAGGAGGTATTCACATATATCCCTACCTGGACGACTGGTTGATCAGAGCAAGTTCTCCAGAACAAGCTCAGGAACATCTTTCGATCACCTGCCACTTCCTCCACAAACTGGGCTTCTCCCTCAATTTCAAGAAGTCCCACATGATACCAACCCAGAAACTCCAGTTTATCGGAGCAATCTTGGACACTTAATCGGGAAAAGCTTCGCTTCCCGAAGTGAGAGCTCTGCACATCCAGCAGATGGTAACGAAGTTTCAGAATGCCCAACATCTACCGGCCTTCGATTTTCTCAGGTTGCTCGGCCTCATGGCATCCTGCATTTTCCTAGTACCAGAGGCCAGGTTGAGAATGAGATCCCTTCAATGGGCACTCAGAACTCAGTGGTCCCAGTTCTCAGGGAATATGTCGGATCTTCTGCAAGTCCTGAGCGCAGTTGCTCAGGATCTGCTATGGTGGGCTTGCAACGACAACATTCTCAAGGGAGAATTCTTTTGGCAACCATGGCCGGAGATAACAGTAGTGACGGACGCCTCACTCACGGGGTGGGGAGCACACACCAACGATCTGACAATCAGCGGTCGTTGGTCTCCATCGGAGTCCAAACTACACATCAACCTATTGGAGCTGAGGGCAATCAGTCTAGCGCTGAAGGCCTTTCTGCCCTCTGTACAGGGAAAGAATGTCCTGATAATGACGGACAACACAGTGGCCATGTACTACCTCAACAAGAGGAGGAGTAGGGTCACTACCACTGTGCAGAGAGGCAATGCAGCTCTGGTTCTGGGCAATACGAGAAGGAATCTCTCTATCGGCAATTCACCTAGCCGGAGAGCAAAACACGGCGGCAGACGCTCTGAGCAGGCAGAGCAGTCTCCCACGAGTGGGAGCTAGCTCAGGAAGTCCTTCAAGAGATCTTCGCCCTTTGGGGAACCCCTCAAGTGGATCTGTTCGCCACTGTGATCAATCGGAAGTGCGAGCAGTACTGCTCAAGGGAATTTCCTCAGAGGAGCTCTGGGAGACGCATTCGTAGTGGAGTGGAAGTTTCCACTGCTGTACGCGTTTCCCCCAGTCCCCGTGATTCCTCAAGTAATCAGGAGGTTGAGAAAGTTCAGGAAAACCATGATACTAATTGCCCCGGATTGGGCCAGGAGGATGTGGTATCCGAACTTTCTAGACCTGTCCATCTGCCCTCCAATACGTCTTCCGCAAAGAGCGGATCTTCTCTTCGCAAGAGGAAGGTCGGGTTCTCCATCCAGAGGTCAAGACACTCAACCTTCACGCATGGTTTCTGAGAGGTTGAGATACAAGGATTGGGATCTTCCGGATGACGTAATGGAGATCTTGCTTTCGGCCAGAAGGCCAGCAACAAGATCTTTATACCGATGTCGCTGGAACAAGTTCAGTAACTGGTGCAAAGATAAGAATGTGGACCCTTTTCAATGTGGCACCCCAATGCTGCTTTCTTTCCTACTGCATCTAGCCAATCTGGGGCTCCAGATAGGGACAATTAAAGGATACCTTGCTGCGCTGTCTATTTTCAAGCGCACCTCAGAAGAGGTTTCATATTTCAAAATTCCATTGATCATTCAATTCTTAAAGGGGCTTACTAATGTAGACCCCCCAGTACCTTTTCATGTCCCAACTTGGGACTTAAATCTAGTACTAAAATTCTTGACTTGTATACCTTTTTGAGCCTATGCACTCCTGCCCATTGAGGCTCTTAACATTAAAAACTTTACTTCTTGTGGCCTTGTCATCAGCCCGCAGGGTTAGCGAACTTCAGGCTCTCTCATGCAAACCGCCATTTACTACTTTTTATAAGGATAGTCCTTAAAGTTAAATCTTCCTTTTTACCAAAGGTAGTTTCAGACTTCAATATGTCGCAAAGGATAATATTACCAACTTTTTATCCTCCTCATTTGGGAAAGGAAGAGGAGAGATTGCACAGACTAGATCCCAAGAGGGCTCTTACTTTATATATCTCAAGAATGGCTAAATTGAGGCAAGATGACCAACTATTTGTGGGTTATACTGGTCATAAACTAGGATTATCTGTAACAAAACAGACCATATCCCGCTGGATCATCTTAGCCATAACTGAATGCTACAGGTTAGCAGGAAAAGACCCACCAGACGGGCTTTGTGCCCATTCTACAAGGGCTATGGCTACTTCTACGGCTCTAAAGAGGGGAGTCCCGGCAGCAGATATTTGTTCAGCTGCTACTTGGAAAACAATACACACTTTTGTAAAACATTACTGTTTGGATACTGCCTCCTCTGAGGGTTTATTTGCCAAGGTAGTTCTGCATTCTATCCATGAAAACTGAAAACTAATACTCCCACCTCCAAAATTACTACTGCTATGGGAGTCTATCATAAGATGAGGAATACGTGGGAGGACACAATCCATTCGAAGAACAAGTTACCAACTGTAACGTTCTTTCGACTGGATGTTCCTCCCACGTATTCCTCATCGACCCTCCCATCCTACCCCGCAGTACAGTTTACGTTTTCTTACACTTTCCTCTCTGTGTGCATCAGTCATGGGGCACGCCTGGGTGTTCCTCCTATATGTTGTCATCGAAAAAACAGAACTGGAGCAACGGGCGCGGCTCAAGCTACTTATACCATCAGTGACATCGACACGGTACGGAGACCGTCAAGGGACAATCGACACCACGACCTTGAGCACAGCGCCCTCTGCCGAGACATTTTTTTTCGGAAGCAGCGAAGCTGGAGATAACGAATTATCATAAGATGAGGAATACGTGGGAGGAACATCCAGTCGAAAGAACTTTACAGTTGGTAAGTAACTTGTTCTTTTCGTAGTGTACTTAGGGACAAAGCTAATTGATGCCACTTCCTGTTTTGTTACGAGGTGAAAGGTCATGTGCCATCGCTTCCGGTGATATCACTTTGGGGTAGGCTCAAATGACATCACTTCCTGTGATGTCATCATAGGTCAGTGGTCGTGTCACTTCCGCTACCCTTGGTTTTTTGGTGAAATGATGTCACTGCCGTCTACCTTTACTGGTACCTTTTTTCAATCTTTTATTCCGGTGTGGGTGAGGGCAGGTGGGAACATTTGCTTCTTGGGACCCTTCTTTTCCTTGTGGGTTCTCCTGGAGTCTGATATTTTGTCAGGGTTACACATTTGTTTCCCAATATTTCTGGTGCTCTTGGCATATTAACCACTATTTTATGGGTGGCATGCCTTCATAGTCTTGCTCTCTCATTTGAGACTTATCGGCTTGTGGCCAAAGGGGATGATGTAGAATTGCAATGGACGTCTAGGAAGAGAGGTGATGTCGGGCCAACATTGCTACTTCTAGGATTTCCACCAGATATTCTGGACTTGGATATTCTGAATCGGGTTCCTCATTGGCAATCCACCTATCTGCATGTTCTTTAGAATCCTGTTTGTTCTGCATCAACATTACAGAAAATCTAATTAGGTAGGTGAGTGATCTCATAAACAGATCTTCTCTGACCATCACCTTTGACTTTGGGCAGTGTTCAGTCCAGCACCTCTCCCAGGGGCATTAGAGGCTGATCCTCTGAGCAAGTAACTAGCAAACTCCTTTCAGATGCCTCTTGTGTTGGTGGTGTAATGTTCTCTGGGATATGCAATTCTTCCTTATCTTAAGTTTAATCCACTTCTATGCTGCCTCCTTCAAATACAGGGGTATTCAGATATCCTTTTCCAACAACTGGACACTTGTGGCCTGCCTCTCTAAATTACTTCATTGAACTATGGTGGTTATTCTAAACCTTGTAGATTGCCTAGTGTCTCTTGGGCAAGATGCCCAGAATTGTCCTTGTCCTTAGTTGGACCAGGGGACAACACTGGCTCTCTTCTAGTTTGGAGACCTTCTGAAGGGAAGTGCTTCTTTGGGGACATGGAAGTTACTAAATAGTTGCTTGCTCAAGAGGTTCAGGAATCATTCAGGGCTGTTGCTGTCAGCCATTCTCTCGAGGGGAACGAGTGCTGGATGCTGTGTTGGCACTGTCACTTTGTGACAGCACCCACCGTCTCGTAGGGTGATGGCCCAGACCTCCATTTTAATAGTGTCCCTTTCAACTTTTTGGCAGAAGTTGAATCAGAATTGGCCAGACAAACTGCCCTTTTCGTGTGCACACATGGGCCTTTTGGTTTGACTTGTTTTAATAGGTCTTCATACAAAAACCGGATTTCATTCAAAGATTGACCATAAAGAAAATGGGTGATTGGACTTGGGCATTGGTAGTCACTTTGCTCCAGTTTAGGGAGCAAGTGTCTATCAAAGAAGTAAAAAGGCTATGGGGAAATGCAGCCACAAGTATATTGCACAGTGTCTACCGTATGATTCTGCCTTTTTTCTGGAGGGTTAAAAAACTCACCCAGGGAAAACCTTGGGTGCTCTGTGAGCACCCCCACTCGGGTATCCATGTGTGCTAGTGAAACAAGCACACCAAAAAATAGTTGCAGCTTTAAGAGAGTTCAGTAGAAGTGTCAGGAAAAATAGGTCCGGTTATCGGAAAGCTAGTAGTGACATTCCCAAGATACCACCCAGAAAAGAGATGTTCCCACTGTATGTGCTGTGGGTAGCCAGGAATTAGACGCAGACAGAGAGGACTTAGTTTGGGCTATACAATCTTATTTGAAATCAAAGTGTTAGGATAGGGATATTAAGGCATTTCCCTATGAGGCATTTCCCTACCTCAACCAAAAAAATGAAGGGGTGTATCCGTTGTCAAGATGCCCAAAGTAAAAAGTATGTCCTGTCTGCAATCCTATTCTGGCCCTCACACTCTAAAAATTAACTAAGTTTATTTATACATATATTTGTATAGTGCACTTAAACCGTGGGCGTCTAGTTGCTGGTTACAACTTAGGTAGTAGAACAGTTGGCAGGCAGGGACTGCTAATGAATGAGATTAAGTTACAAGAAGATGGCAGGTTGCACATAAAAGTGCGGGTTGCGAGCTACATAGTTGCAAGAGGAGACATGTAGGCAGTGTTCATGCAAGTTACGAGGATACAGGCAGAGCCAAATTGCACAAGCTACATAAGTTAGACTGAGACAAGTGGCACATTTACACAGAGGTTACGAGTTTGTGAATACTGACTGAACCCAGGTGCATTTTAACTTGCGGGCTGCGTGTTACATATGGAGATGAGTTGAATACTTTACAATGCAGTGTGCGAGCTGTGTAATCAAAGCGTTCTACCTGTACACTTACACTCCTCATCTGTGTAAGCATACAGGTAGAACGTATGTTTGCACGCAGGATGCGGGTTGTGCAGAACCGTTGCATGTTATCCACAAGTTTGCAAGTTACGTAGATGCAGACTGGGACACCAACACAATTGCACAAGGAATGTAGATTACACAGTAACCAGAAGGTTGCAGGGAGGTTTGAAAGTATGATCGAAGTTACTGAAGTAGGTCCAGACATGCCCCGCTTCATGGGTCCATATTAACGCATGGTGGTTGTGCGGGATCACAGTAGCAAGTATGGGGAACAGCTAACAAGATTGTTTGTGCATGCCGGCAAAGTTGCACCCAGTGTGGCTGGTGTGCAACATTGGCTATGCGATACACAGGTGTCGAAGTCTGGCAGGACTGGGTCTGGCATTATTGGGATGCTGGAAGGTCGTCGTAAGTAGGTGTCCTGGGGGGAGCCCATAAGTGGGGAGAAAGGTTGTCAAGCGTGTGCAGGCAAACCAGCGCAGTTGTTCAAAAAGGTCTGGTGAGGCAGGGTGCACTGAGTAAATGGATGCGGGTGTGGGGCATACCTTGGTGGCTGGTAGAGCCGTCGACCTTGCCAGTCTGGGAGTCGGAGGGGGAACTACGACCGGCATTAAAGGTCTTGCAAGTAGTTCTGGGTTCTGGAGGTGCATGTGAACTGGTTGAATTCGGCAGAGCATTGCAGAGTGAGGGTCTTCTGTGTCCAGGCGAGTAATTTCGATGTACCACACCATTGCATTGGGGCGCACGTAGCGGTCGATCATGGAGGCCCGACAGGTCGGCCAGCATCCTGCCCACCTGTGACAAGTTGCAAAGGATATTCAAATGGATTGTGTTCTCCACGTATTCGTCATCTTTGATATATTTGTAAGTCTGCTTGCAGCTTCGGAAACTCTTTTCATAGTATCGGGTGTCGTCGAGTCGTGGCCCTCGATGGCCACCGTCCTGTCCTCGGCCATGACTTAGACGCTGGCACGCTTCGGACAGTTCATCGCTTAAGTGATTTATCATAGAGTATTTTCGAAGTTTGTCAAAAATTTTGACACTGACGACTGGTTTCAACCGGTGCTTTGATTGTGCTGCTGAAATGTCCATTACGGACCCACATAGGATCTGCCTTTGGCGTCTGGGTGTGGACCACAGTCGATTGTGGTTCCCATCAGTCAATGTCTGTGAAGGCCTTGCGAGAGAGGAAGGGGAAAACTTGCGGCGGGTGGCCCCCCCTTTCTCTATCCTCTTCTATTACCCCTTCCAAAAAGAGTTTGTCCAACAAGTCATTGGAGGTTCCCCTGTGAAAAAGCACTCCAAACATTTGAAGCGCTCGAGATACAGATCTCGTCATTCGTCCTCATCACACGGAAAAGATGAAGAAACAACGCAATAGTTCACGCCGTCTTAAGCTCCTCTCCTGACAGATGGGTAAACTTTCCAAGCAAGTTGGCATCTTCTGCTCACTGGGAGAAATGTCTCGGGATGCTGGAGGTTTTTCAAAAGGCGGCTCCAATCGCCTCTTTGAAAGAGCCCAAGGAGGCTTCAGAACCCACTGCGTCTGGTAAGACTGGTAGGGTATCTTCTGAGACCACTACTCGCGCTCCTAAGAGCCCGGGCAGTAAGTCTCCTTGACATCTGTCGAAGGAGTCTTCGGCTCTCGACTCCTGTAAAGGAGCGGGACCTGGCCCATCTAAGCCATTGAAGTTTGGTGCGCCTTTGACACCATTGAAGCATTTTATCGATTTTCTAAAGTCTTATGAGACTTTACCTAAGGCTGACTTCTTGAAGACCATGGGGTTGATTTTTGAGGAGGAAGAGGATGCACCTTTTGGCTTGGAGTATGGGGCTCCCAACATACCTGATGATTTAATCTCTGGAGTCCAGGTTGCAAAATCTTGTGGACCCACTGAAGGATGTGAGTGGCTTAGACACCTCACCTGAGTTTGATTTTGCCACTCTTGACTCTTCAGGTCATATAGACCCCTCATATAGAACAGTAATGGGTAAGGTCAAGGAATATCTAGGATGGGGAAAACCTTTCACTGCATTGAGAATCAGAGTGTTGGAAAACTGGTTGAAACCATAGACAACACTGGCTGTTAACAAGAATCTGGCCAAGAAATGCAGGCCTGCCACAGTAGATCCAAACACCCCACCCTTTTTGTCTTTGTATGGTCCGTCCACACCCCCCGTTAACCCCCACCCCCCACCCTGTCTCCCCACTCTTTTCTCATGCACTTATATCAGTAGAAATGCCTCTGGGCCTAGTATGCTAGTTAATGTTTAGATCATTTGGAATCTTCAAGGCCTAAGAATGACTATATCCCCTTGTTCCCTTCCCGCCTTGAAGCGCTTTGAAGCACTTCACTTCTGTATAAGCACTTTACAAATAAACAATTGCTCTCGAGAGCTTGGTGGTCCAGGAAGCCACATCAGCTTCCAAGGCTGCAGCCTATCCTACTATCCCCCAGATAGAGATAAACGGTTTGACTCCTTAGACAGGAGGGTATTTTCCACAGGCAGCATGGCCCTGAAGGCCATGTATGCGACTTGTGCCCTGGTCAAGTATACGCTCACCTTGTGCGATGTAATATCTTTGGCTGTGGAATATATCCCAGAGTAGTGGCGTTGGTGGAATATATTTCTTAGCCTAGTGCAAGGATGCCATGTGCCAATCTCTAGAGTCTGGTCTAGACTCTGCTGACTCTGTAAGCAGAGCTATGGCAGCGAGTACTGTCTCCAGAAGATTTGTTTAAAGGCAGGTTTTGCACCTGACCTCCAGTCAGGACTCTTGGACATGCCATTTGATGGCTCCCAGCTTTTCGGCTCCAAGGCTGATGAGGGCCTAGAAAAATTACAGGCGTCCAAGGTGGCGGCTAAATCCCCGGGTGCAGCGATATGCCAGCCTCAACGATCTTGAGGGTCTTTCCACAGCTGGAGGTTTCTGCCTTTTCGTTTCTACTCCTCAATTGCTAGAGGAAGAGGCCAGTTTGCACAGAGCGCACCATGTCTCACGAGGAGGGAAAACTCCTCTCACCCTCTGCTTCTTTGCCCTCGGCGTCAGCAACAACCCCAAAACCCCTTTGAGTCCTTTGCTCACAGGAATTTGGTGGGGTGCAGGCTGACACCGAATTTGAAGAGTTGGCGAGGCATAACCTATGATGCATGGGCACTGCAGACGGTGGCTCACGGCTTTCTTAAGACCCCCAAATTGTCCTCCAGGGGGCCAAGTCTTGAAAGATCTGCTCCTCCTACAAGAGCTCTTCACCCTGTTGGAGAAAGGTGCGATAGTGGCTGTACCTGTACCGGAGAGGAATCTAGGTTGGTACACTCCTTATTTTCTAATCCCCAGAAAGACTGAAGACTGCAAACCATCTTGGACTTGATATGCTGAAACAAGTTCCTCAGGAAGGACAAATCTAAGATGGTTACACTTTCGCAGATCCTTCAGATCCTTCAGGCCCTTCGACTTCAGGATTGGTTGGTGTCATTGACCTTCAGGATGCTTACTTTCATGTGCCAATCCATCCTAAGCACAGAAGGTACCGGAGGTGAGCCATTGGCAGTTCTCGTTATTGGTTCCGGGTTCTGCCATTCGGCTCAACTCTGCCCTGAGGGTTTTCACCAAGCTTATGGCAGTGGTGGCAGCAAGTCAAAGGAGGAAAGGGATTCAGATCTACCCCTACCTGGACGATTGATTGATCAGAGCTTGTTTTCCCAGACAAGCTCAGGGTCATCTCAGTCATACGTGCCACTTCCCCCACCGGCTGAATTTCAAGAAGTCCCACTTGATACCATCTCAAAAATGTACGTTTATTGGTGCAATAGGGGCGTGGGAGTCAACATCTTTCGCAGATGGGCGAAAAGTTTTCAGAGTTGCTTGGCATCCTGCATTTTTTTGGTGTCAGAAGCCTGTTTGGGAATGAGGTCCCTTCAGTTGGCCCTCGTGACCCAGTGGTCACAGTTCTCCGGCAGAATGACAGACCTTTTTTAGTTCCTGAACGTCACAGGATCTCCTTTTGTGGGCTGGTCAGGAGAAAGTGCGTAAAGGAAAACCTTATTGGCAACCATGGCCGGACATGACAATTGTGACAGATGCCTCCCTCACAGGGTAGGGCGCCCACATGAACGACCATTTAATCAGCGGTCATTGGTCTAAGTCAGAATCAAAACTTCACATCAACTTTTTATAGCAGAGAGCAATCAGACGAACGCCAATGGCTTTTCTGCCTTCTGTGTGTGGGTAGACTTTACTAATAATGACGGACAATGCAGTGGGCATTTATCTGAACAAAAGAGGGGCAGCTATGGTTTAGGGCACTACAAGAAGGAATCTCTCTGGCAGTTCACCTAGCGGCGGATGCTCTGAGCAGGCAGAGCGCTGTCTCCCATGAGTGGGAGTTGGCTCCGGAAGTCCTTCTAGAGATCTTCACCCTTTGTGGAACCTGTTGGGTGAATCTGTTTGCATCTAGTGTCAACAGGAACTGCAATCTATTCTGATCCATGGAATTTAATCAGAGAGCTGCTCTAGGAGACACGTTTGTAGTGGACTGGGGATTTCCACTTCGAATGGATTGGGTCCTCCAACGTATTCCTCATCTTGGATGTATTCGTCCAGCTTTGGCTACTTCGGAAATGTGTTCTTGGCAGAGGGCGTCGTGCGTCGATGCCGTCGAGTCGAGGTCCCTCGGAGGCCTCAGTCGAGGGTGACTTCATCGGGTATACAGGTAGGATGCCCGGCACCCATTGGCCTCAGTTCTATTTTTCTGCAGTACGTGTTGCTTTTGGGGACTCTGCACGCCTCGATAGTTCTGTGACGCAGTTATTGTGAAGATATTCAAGATGTTCTCATTGTCGACCCAGACTACCCCACGTTCGGGGTTCAAGGAAAGTAAAACTTGCGGTTCCAAAATATCGATCACGGATCCGCACTGAGAATGTCTGTGGTGCCTCGGCGAAAATCACGACATGGTGGCCTGTGCAAATTGTCAGGCTATGACGGGCAAGGCCTTGCGAGAGAGGAAGGGAAAGCTACAGGTAGGTCGAAAACCCAACCAAAAAAGCCTCCAGTGTCGAGTTGAGAACCCATGAGGAGAAATCTGTTAGACGCGAAAGGCAAAGACATAGGTCTAGGTCCCGAAGTGCTTCCCACCACTCTTCGACGAAAAAGTCTAAAAAGAGACACCACCGATCCCCTTCCACCTAGTCTTCTGACGAATACCCCAAAAAGATGAAATGCCCCACAAAACATTCTTTCTCCGAAGAATGGGAAGCATTTAGAATTAAGATGGATGTTTTTGAAAAGGGTAAGCCTTGGTTTGCACCTTCCTCGGAAGCTGGCCGAGAGCGTTACCGTTCTGGCACTCATGTGCCCTCGAGCTCGGGTGATCGAAGGAGAAAAGATCGGGAACCCTCCAAGACCTCGAGTGATGAAGATCACTCGAGTCGACCGCTTGAGGTCATAGACGCTGTCCGGAACCAGACACACCTTGAAGGACAGGCCTTCGAAGAGCGTCTCGACTCCTTCGAAGCAGTTCCGTAAACTGTTATTTCATCGACGCCATTGACACATTTGTCGATGTCGACCCCAAAGCCTTCGGAGCCCATAGTTTCAAAGGCTCCAGTTCAGTCAGACTGACAAAATAGCAGCAAAAGAAAAAGCTGCAAAGCCTACAAAGCCTTCAGCCTCCACTGTAACAGCCCCTCCAGAAAAGAGGTATACTACTCTGCCAAGTAAATCATTTTTGTTATCCTTGTCTTCAATTTTTGAAAAACAAGAAAGGTCTGAGGAGGAGGATGTTCCTTTTGGCCTAGAATATGGCACCCCCAATGTCCCAGAAGGTCTAATTTCTGAGGAAAGCAGAATGAGGGATTTAGTGGAAACTGCATAAAGCAAGTGGAGTTGACACATCTCCTGAGACAGAATTTGGCAAACCAGAACCAGGGGATCATGCCAGTCCCTCATATATACAACTGATGACAAAGGTGGTGTATTATTTAGGATGGGCTAGACCACCAGCGCGGTTCATCCAGGTTGACCTAACATACGAGATCAGGGCCCTACCGAAGATCCGATTTTACCCATCCATGTAGCCTTACAAAATAGGGGTGGTCAAAATTGGGAGACCCTGGACTCAATTGCTCCTGTGAATAAATACCTCATGTCAAAATACCGCCCTTTCAGTAGCGACCCCGGCTATCCAAACCCCCCACTCCCGAGAGTCTGGTGGTCCAGGCAGCCACAGTTACATCAAATAAGGTGGCGTACCCTACCATCCCTCCGGATAGGGACGACGAGCATGTGGATGGTTGGGCACGCAAGGTATTTTCAGCTGGGAGTATGGCATTAAAATCGGCCAACTCCACATGTGTGTTGGCAACATTTTCAGACACTCTGTGGGAGTGCATTGCAATGGCGGCGAAGCACATACCAGAAGGGGAAGAAAGGGAAGGATTCCTAGCCATCCTTGGAGATGGAAAGGAGGCCATGCAGGAATCCCTTCAGTCTGGATTGGACACTGCAGATAGTGTGAGCGGGTCCATGGCCACTAGCACAGTGATGCGCAGATTTGCATGGTTGCAAAAGTCGGGTTTCGCACCAGACGTGCAAATCCGTCGTTTGAACATGCCTTTTGACGGGTCTCACCTTTTTGGCAACAAGGCTGACGAGGGCCTTGAGAGGTTGCAGGCCTCAAAGCGGCTGCAAAGACTTTAGGAGCTACTATTAGGCAACCTCGGCCTTTTCGTGCATCAGGACAATCTTGGAGGGGACGATCCTATCGTTATTACTCCTCATATGGAAAGGCGAGAGGAATGGCCAGTCAAAGAGGCCAGAGAAAAATACCTCGTGTTGGACGGGGTAAACCTGCTAAGCCAGCTCCAGCTGCAGCTTCCTTACCATCAGCAGCCGCATCATCCGCCCCAAAATCACTTTGAGGACTTGCATCACAAGACAACTCTGGGATGCAGGCTGTCCCAGCATCTGCAAGAATGTCGAGCCATTACTTTGGATGTTTGGGCTCTAGAAATAAAAGTCCAAGGTTACTGCCTTCCTTTTCTAACACAGCCTCAAAGCAATCCACCGGGGAGACACTCTTTGAAGTTTCCAGACCCGCTCCTACAGCAGGTAGTCTTAACCCTGCTAGAGAAAGGTGCTATAGAACCTGTAGCGGAGAGGAACAAGGGATGGTACTCCCCATATTTTTTGATTCCCAAAAAGGACGGAGGATTGAGACCCATCTTGGACTTAAGAGACTTGAACAAGCTCCTCGGGTGCACTTTTCTCAGATCCTTCAGGCCCTTCAACTTTGGAATTGGTGTGTCTCATTGGACCTTCAGGATGCTTATTTTCATGTGCCAATCCATCTCGCGCACGGAAAATACCTGAGGTTCGTGGTTGGCGACTCGCACTATCAGTTTCGCGTCCTACCATTCGGATTGACCTCCGCCCGAGGGTCTTCACTAAGTTGAAGTTGATGGTAGTGCTTGCAGCGCATCTCGGGAGAGGGGGGGATTCACGTCTAACCCTACCTGGACGATTGGTTGATCAGGGCGTGTTCTGCCGTGCAAGCCCCGATTCATCTGAAAGTCACCTGCCACTTCCTCCACAGACTGGGCTTCTCCCTCAATTTCAAGAAGTCACAAATGACACCTTCCCAACAGCTCCAGTACATAGGGTTGTATTAGACACATCCTTGGGAAAGAGCTCGCCTCCCAAGTCAAGGGCTCAAGACATTCTTTAGATGGTTTCCAAATTTCAAAATGCCCGAAATCTCCCGGCCTACGACTTGAAGTTGCTTGGCCTCATGGCATCCTGCATTTTCTTGTTGGCAGAAGCACGCCTGAGGATGAGATCCCTTCAATGGGCTCTAAAGACTCAATGGTCCCAATTCTCAGGACAAATGACAGATCTTCAGATTCCGAAAAAGGTTCGGCAGGATCTTCTGTGGTGGACTTGCACAGAGAACATCCTAAAAGGAGAACATTTTTGGCAACCATGGCCGGAGATTAGAGTAGTGACGGACGCCTCATTCATGGGGTGGGGAGCTCATGCCAACGATCTGACAATCAGCGGTCATTGGTCTCCATCGGAGTCCAAACTACACATCAACCTTTTGGAGCTCAGAGAAATCGGACGAGCGCTGAAGGCTTTTCTGCCATCTGTCAGGGGAAAAATGTCCTGATAATGACGGACAACACAGTGGCCATGCATTACCTAAACGAGAGGTGTAGGGTCACTACCTCTGTGCAGAGAGGCAATGCAGCTCTGGTATTGGGCATTTCAGGAAGGAATCTCCTTATCGGCAGTTCATCTAGCCGAGGAGAATGACGGTGGATGCTCTGAGCAGGCAGAGTAATGTGTCACACAAGTGGGGAACTGGCTCAGGAAGTTTTTCAGGAGATCTTTGCCCTTTGGGGAACGCCTCAAGTAGACCGGTTTCCAACAGGAATCAACCGAAAGTGAGAAAGGTATTGCTCAATGGAATTTCCTCAGAGGGGAGCCCTATGGGACACATTCGTGGTGGAGTGGAACTTCCCACTACTATACACGTTCCCTCCGATCCCCGTCATTCCTCAAGTTATCAGGAGGTTAAGACGGTTTGGAAACCGCATGATCCTAATTGCCTCGTATTGGGCCAGGAGAACGTGGTACCCGGACCTTCTTTACATGTCCATCTGCCCTCGTTACGTCTTCCTCTGAGAGAGGACCTTCTCTCACAAAAGGAAGCCCAGGTTCTCCATCCAGAGTTCAGGACTCTCAACCTTCATGCTTGGCATCTGAAAGGCTGAGCGACAGGGATTGGGACCTTCCAGATGACGTCATGAAGGTGTTGCTTTCGGCACGAAGGCCAGTAACAAAATCTTTGTACCGTTTCTGTTGGAAGAAGTTTTGCAACTGGTGGAGGAAAAAGAATGTTGATCCTTTTCTGTGTTCTATTGCAGAGGTGTTATCTTTCCTCTTATCACTGGCACATAGAGGTCTCAATGTTGGGGACCCTTAAAGGTTATCTTGCAGCGCTTTCCATTTTCAAGCGCTCTTTGGAAGAATGTTCCTACTTTAAAATTCCTTTAATGATACAATTCTTAAAGGGACTCACCAATGCGTCCCCTCCTTCATTCCAAGTCTCAGTTTGGGACCTTAATCTGGTTCTAAAGTATTTGATGTGTCCCTTTTGAACCTTTGAACACATGCCCATTAAGATTACTTGCGTTGAAAAGTTTTTTTGGTTGCTTTAACATCTGCACGAAGAGTGAGCGAGTCGCAGGCACCGTCTTCGGGGCCACCCTGTACTGTGTTCCACAAGGACAGGGTTGTATTGAGGATTAAACCCTCATTTTTGCCTAAAGTTGTGTCTGATTTCCATTTGAATCGGAAGATCATTCTGCCCTGCGTTCTTTCCTCCTCCTCATCCCAGCAACGAGGAGGAAAGCTTGAACAGGCTGGACCCGAGAAGAGCTCCAAGCTTTTACATTTCTAGGCTCTCCAAGCTTAGAGTGGACGATCGACTTTTCGTTGGCTAAAGGAAGTTGGGTCAATCGGTGTCAAAACAAACCCAATCACGTTAGATTGTGCTTTGCATCTCAGAATGCTACAGATCCACCAGAAGGCTTGAGGGCCCATTCAACCAGCTTTGACAGCCCTTCAAAGAGGTTTTCCCATCAAATCTATTTGTGATGCAGCGACTTGGTCTGCACTGCACACATTTTCTAAATTCTACAATCTGGATGCTTCCCGCTCTAAAGAGCTTGCTTTTGGTCAAGCAGTGCTGTATTCAGCTCTATAATAAAAAAAATTACAAAAAAAAAATGTTCTACTCCCTCCTCCAAAAAACCTTTACACTGCTTTGGGAGTCCATCTAAGATGAGGAATACGTTGGAGGACACAATCCATTTGAAGACAGTTACTTACCAACTGGTAACGTTCTTTTGACTGGATGTTCCTCCAACGTATTCCTCATCGCCCTCCCATCCTACCCCTCTGTAGATTTTTCGGTATTATTACCACTTCAACTCTTGCAAGGCTGACACCTGGCTACCTGCACTATCTATACAACAGAACAAGAGGGGAAAAACAGAACGGAGGCCAACGGGCGCTGCACGTGCTACTTGTATATCCGATGACGTCGCCCTTGACGGAGGCCTCCGAGGGACCTTGACAAACGACGCCCTCTCCCGAGAATAAATTTCCGAAGCAGTCAAAGCTGGACGAATACATCTAAGATGAGGAATACGTTGGAGGAACATCCAGTCGAAAGAACGTTACCAATTGGTAATTAACTTGTTCTTCTGTATGCGTTTTCATCAGTCCCCGTCATTCCTCATGTCATCGGTAGGTTGAGAAAGTTCGGGAAATCAATGATCCTGACTGCTCCAGATTGGGCCAGGAGAATGTGGTACCCAGAACTTCTAGAGATGGCCATCTGCCCTCCCAATCGTCTTACCCAAAGAGTGGGCTTGCTCTCAAGAGTGGGGGGGAGGAGGGGTCTCCTTCATCCAGAAATCAGTACTCAACCTTCAGGTCTGGTTTCTGAGAGGATAAGATACAAAGATTGGGCCCTTCAGGAAGATGTGTTGGAGGTGTTTCAGCCAGAAGGCCAGCAACAAAATCTCTGTACCACTGCCGTTGGAAAACCGTCTCCAGCTGGTAGAGGGATACAGATATTGATGCTTTTACATGCAAACCTGCTTCTGTATTATCATTCTTGCTTCATCTGGCACATCAGGGGCTTCAGGTTTCCACTGTAAAGGGTTATTTTGCAGTGCTTTCCATTTTTAAGCATGCACCGGATCAGGTTTACTATTTCCCTATAGTAATTTAGTTCTTAAAGGGACTAACAGACATCTTTCTCCCGGTTCCTTTTTTTGTACCGGTTTGGGACATGTATTGGGTGTTGAGGTATCTAATAGGGGCACCTTTTGAACCCTTATAGTAAGACTATTTTTTTGACGATCACCTCAGCCCGCAGAGTCGGTGAGATTCAAGCTCTTTCTTCTAAATGACCCTTTATTACCTTTTTTTAAAAGGGATAGTGTGCTCAAAAATGTTATTGTCCCGAGCGTTCAGGCATGTGTTTTTAAGCATACTGTGATCTATCCTAAAAGGAATTTGTATGCATCTTTACCTTAGTTTTCCTCACTTTTACACATGTGAAAAACAACAGGTTGGGCACAGCCGTCTTGTGCTAATCTTATCTGTTGATGCATCGCCTTAAGTTCAAGTGCCCTTGTGGCACTAAATCATATCACCCGCCTCTGAAATTGACATCACTATTCCAAACAATATGCTCCACCTATTTTAATGAGGTTAGTGGAGGGCGTAGCCAAACGTGCCCAGTCATCACAATCGTCATAACGTCAGTAACGCAGAACCCGGAAGATCAGCATACACATCCTCTAACAGTGCATCCCAAATCTGATTTGAAAACAATATTTTTTAAAGGAAACATTAATCTGCAATTTAGCAAGTGCTTTTATTTAACACAGAACGCTCCAAAACATTATCATGGTCCGCTGATTTTGAGCAAAGACCAATTGTATGTCCTTGGGTTAGAGCATCAAAACTTTGTAATGGCGCACATGGTGTTCCTTTCGGAAGAAGTTGCGGATTCGACACACCTTCAATTGCAAGCCTTTGGCATCAGCTTCTTGCTAAACCGTAAATGATGACGGGTTGCTCCTTGTCGCTGGTACCGCCAAAGGACATTGGTCCCGGTCTATCGTCTCACATGAGGGTGCTGCAAATCGATGCGTTTAGACGTACCTGCCATTGTTGATTGAAGCTACCGTCCCACGCAGAACAGCACAATATATCTGTGTATCTTTGTAAATAACATAATAAAAATATATTTTAGTAGCCGTTCTCTATTCAAATGTATCCATTTACCCTGTAATTCTGCACCGGATGAAACTGAATAACGAACCCAAACCACAAATAATGGACACACACAGAGAACATGGGGGAAGGAGAAGCTGACGGATAAATGGAACAGACAGATGCCATTATAACGTTACTGGTAATATTATTTCTGATGTTTGTTAATCTGCTTAGAATCACATGCTGTGCATAGGTCCGACATCCAGTGGTCACTGCGGAGTATTGCATTTTGTTTTTCGTAGTCGAAAAGGGGACGTCGACAAGGCGTGTCTGTAACACTATCCCTATAGTGACGTGTGTTGTACCCACAATCCCTCACGCGTCGAGGTCCCTCTGATTGTTTTTTTCCGCCCAGCTACTGGTCGCCTTTACGCGGAGCTCCTCGAGAGACATTGCAGATTTCATCTCCTCGACCTTTGGTCGTTTTCCTATATTAATATAGAACATATCGATCCCCCCCTCGACGCTGTTGTGAAGCTGTCTCCGCCGAGCAAGATCTTCGATGGAGGGGACGAGCGGAGGAGATCCTTCGGCGTTGCCGAACACGTGGCCTGGCCTCGCAGGCCATATACAGTAGGGAGAGTGGGGGTCGTGGGACATCTCTAACTCTTTTCTGAGAATGCCTTTCCTTTTCCCCTTCCTTTCCCTTGGGGTGGTTATCACGTTTTATTGCCTCGGCTATGGAGAGGACACCCTTTAGGTTTTGCCCGCTTTGCAAGGGCAAGTTTACTTGGAAGGACAAGCATTCACGGTGTAACCGCTGCTTGCCCCTCGATCACAAGGAGGAAGGTTGCACGGCTTGTCGGCTTCTTAAGCCGAAGACTCTAAAAGACCGTAGGGTCAAAAGGTGGGCGGCCTACGCTATGTCGAAGGCCGACGCTCCACCCACCATCGCTACCTCCGACAGTGACGAGGAACATGATACCACGACCTCCGCTACGGAAGTCGTAAACCCCCCTAGAGAGCGCACACGCGCTTCGTCGTCTGTCCCCGGCCCCAACGGGCTCGGCTCACGCCCTGCTTATGGGGATGAACACCCCGGCGACACTGACGCACACAAGACCACACATAAGCACACAACCCATGGCTCTTCTTTGCCAAAGGCAAAGAGAGCATCTGCGCCCAAGGAGTCGCAGGTTTCACCGGCGGCCTCCTCGGACCGTTCGGGTTCAAAGCCCCTCTCGCAACCGCAGCCGCGACCAGCGACTGGGCTTTCGGCAAATAAGGGCGCCGCCCCCAAATCATCGGCCGGAGCGCATCAGCAGAAAGCGCATGCCGCCGTAGAGCGTTCGACACCCGTAACGTCGAAACCACAGCTTTCCGCTGACAAACGAGTCGCTGAGAGCTTGGCGAGGATCGTGGTAGCCGACGCCCACAAGCGTACGCCGAAAGACACGTCGAGCGCTACGCAAAGGTCGAAAGACACGCCGAAAACACAGGGACGATCTCCTTCAGTCGAAGGGATTCCTAGCACAACTGAAGGCTTTTCGGAGGGCGACGGGACACTTTCCTCGACGTTATGGGAGAGGTCGAGTCGTTTTCAGCTACAAGACACCAATTTTCCCCCACTAGACCGCTCAGGGGTACCCCATGAAACCATGGAAAGGCTCCATCTCTGCATGGAAAGAATGGAGAGGTTTATGAATGCCCAAAACCCTCCCACTCCAAAGAGAATAAGAGAAGGGCCTCAGGAGGACCCCAGGGCCAAAATTCCAAGATTAGTCAATCCTCACCAGGACACAGCCTCAGACTTCCACAGTGTGTATGACCTCACTGGGGAAGAACATTATTTTGAGGAAGAGGATGATTTTATGGACGAGGAAGACGGACTGAACCAGGAGGAAGGTCTGGAAGACAGCCCAGACTTGGTAGGAGAAGGCTTCGGGGAAAATCCAGAAGAAGGACCTTCTCACCCCTGGCAATCACCATCAATATATTCCGACACTGATGTCCTAAACCTAAATCCTCCCGACATTTCACCTGTTAGAAATACGTCTCCCATTGACGATCAACCCACATTTAATGCCCTGTTGCGCAGAGCAGCAGCACACTTCGAATTGGACACTGGGGAGCTCTCCCCTGAATTATACTTTGTAGAAAGGGTAATTAAGGAGAAACCCCCGGTCAGTCAGACAATTCCCCTCCTCGCTTCGGTGAAGAGAAGAATCATCCCTTCGCTGTCCACACCCGCACTAATCAGAGGGGTCAATCCTAGAATTGAAAAACTTTTCACTCCTTCACCCTCAGACCCGCTGTACATCAGGGGACATTCCATTCCGGATTCCCTGGTAGTAACCAACACAAGAAAGAGGGCAGGGGTACCACTTTCCACCAGTGAGGCGCCACCTGACAAGGAGGGCAAGCGGCTATATGCCCTTGCAAAAAGAATTACATCCTCGGCCGCCTTTTCGGCAAGAATTGCCAACAACAATTCTTTGCTCGCTAGCTATGCGGACGCGCAGTGGGCCAAACTGCACAAAGACGCCGAAGAAGCGCCGGAACCATTACGTACACGCCTGCTTTCAACTATTGGCGAAGTAACCCAGGTCAACCAGAGTATTGTAAAGAGCTCTCTGGATGCGGCAGAAACTGCGGGACGTTCCCTAGTTCAGGGAATAGTCCTAAAACGACACGTATGGCTGCGCAACTCGGGGTTCAAACCGGAGACACAGGCGTCTTTAATAAATAAACCTGTTGAAGACTCAAACCTCTTCGGGAAAGCGGTGGATGAGGCTCTGGAGATGGCTAAAAAAGAGTTCGATACGATCAAAACTCTTGACCAAATCTCTAAGCCCGATACCAGGCGCGGCTATGGCAATAAACGCTTTTTTCGTGGCCAACGCCAACAACAAAACCAGCAGCAACAGTACCCTGCCACCAATTTCCAGACCAATAGTGGCCAGTACAGCCAAAGAGGACAGCGCCGGGGCAAAGGAAGAGGGCGAGGGTCCACCCCCAGAGGCTCCCAAGCCCCTAACAACACCAAGTGACGCGAAGATTCGCGTCCCCTCCCATGCAACACCGGTCGGGGGCCGGATAACATCCTTTCTTCCAGCATGGGAGGGTATAACGTCAGACCGCTGGGTACTTTCCACCGTAGCCCACGGATACTGCATCGAATTCAACAGTTCCCCAACATACAAACCCCTGAGGGGACGACGCATGTCACCGGAACATCTTGCCATACTTCTACAAGAAGTACAACAACTGCTGGAAAAAGGAGCCATAGAGGTTGTGCCTCTATCTCAGGTAACGGAAGGTATTTATTCAGTGTACTTCCTTGTACCCAAAAAGGACCTAACCATGCGCCCTGTATTAGATCTGCGCCCAGCGAACAAGTTCATCAAACCCCAAAAGTTTCGTATGGTGACCCTACAGGAAGTAATCCCACTGCTATCACAGGGAGATTACATGACAACATTGGACATGAAAGATGCATACTTTCATATTTTAATGTTGCCAGCGCACAGAAAATACCTCTGGTTCATGATAGAGGGCAAACACTACCAGTTCAGAGTGCTACCCTTCGGGATAGCATCAGCACCGAGGGTATTCACGAAGGTACTGGCAGTGGCAGCGGCCCACCTGCGCAGGTTGTCCATCCCAGTTTACCCTTACCTCGACGACTGGCTCATAACAGGGGATTCTTACGAAACATGCTTCTCCAATACCCAGAAAACTGTAGACCTTTTGTTCCAGTTGGGCTTCTCCATCAACGAAAAGAAATCCAGCCTAGACCCCAGCCAAATCAAACAATTCCTAGGGGCTCTAATTCAAACAAAGGACGGCCTCGTCTTCCCCTCCAAAGAGAGGGTCCAAAACATGTTGTTTCAGATCCCTCAATATGTGGCCGGTCGAGAGGTGACGGTACGCAAAGCAATGCGCTTGCTAGGCATGATGGCGTCGTGTATTTATTTGGTACCTCACGCGCGCCTGTGCATGCGCCCAATGCAGGAGTGGCTCAACAGCCAGTGGTGTCAGGCCAGCGGACTATGGGACGACCTAGTAGTGGTCTCGCAGGCCTTAGTTCTCTCGCTACGGTGTTGGACAAAGGAAAACCTAAAAAAAGGGAAACCTTTTGCCACACCCGCGGCGGAAGCCACTCTAACCACAGACGCATCCCTCACAGGATGGGGGGCTCACCTATCCCATCAAACTGCTCACGGGGAGTGGACTCCGAACGTAGCATCCAAACACATCAATCTTCTGGAGCTACTAGCGGTGTTCAAGGCACTAAAAGCCTTCAAGGAACACCTACAGGGCAGGACAGTGATGGTCCTTACAGACAGCACCACAGCCATGTATTACATCAACAAACGGGGGGGAACCCACTCTCCAGGACTGTCCAAACTGGCCCAAAACATATGGAAGTGGGCTCTCAAACAGAATATGTTCCTTCTATCACAACATGTACCAGGGGAACTCAATCTGCTGGCAGACAAACTCAGCAGAGATTTCCCCCTGCCCGAAGAGTACGAATGGCGACTGCACGAAGACATCGTCTTCGACGTCTTCACGCAATGGGGGTTCCCAGAAATAGACCTGTTCGCAACCCTGGAGAACTCACAATGCCAAAGTTACGCCTCCAGGTACCCCCAGAACCAATCCAAGGGGAACGGTCTGTCGATTCAATGGTCAGGGAGATTTGTTTACGCTTTTCCCCCGACTCCCCTTCTCAACAAGGTAGTGCACAAGATGCACCAGGAACAAGTAACCATGATACTGGTGGCTCCTATGTGGGCCCGGCAGCCATGGTTCGCTAACTTGATGAAGATGTCTCTATCTCCCCCAGTGAAACTCCCCTGCCCGTACAACATGCTGTCACAAGACAGGGGCAGGACTCTGCATCCATGCCCCCAGAACATGAACTTAGCAGCCTGGCTCCTGAGATCATAGAATTTGGACATCTACAGCTCCCGCAGAGATGCATGGACATCCTCAGGGAGGCCAGAAAACCTAACACTCGCCACTGCTATTCTAGCAAATGGAAGAGATTTGTCATTTGGTGCAGAGGAAAGGGCATCAACCCAATTGACTGCTCTCCCACACATTATTCTATACCTGACCCACTTATTGGATTCAGGTCTAGTGTTCAATTCCATTAAAGTCCACCTAGCGGCACTTTCTGCATACACCACTTCCCAACTCAAAGTGTTGTGGTGGAAGATCCCTGTTATAAAGGCCTTCATGGAGGGAATAAAGAGAATTCACCCCCCGATAGCTGACCCAGCTCCCGGATGGGACCTTAACGTGGTACTTACCAAACTCATGGGCTCACCATTTGAACCCATGCACAAAGCATCTCTTAAAGACCTCACTCTTAAGACTGCTTTTCTAATAGCTATCCCCTCCATCAGGAGAGTAAGTGAACTACAGGCTCTTTCTGTTCTAGACCCCTTTGTTACAGTTCACAAAGATAAAGTGGTTCTACGCACTCACCCAAGGTTTGCCCCAAAATTCATCTCAAAATTCCACGTAAACCAGTCGATAGAACTACCAGCGTTCTTTCAAAACCCTTCCAACTTGGGAGAGAGGACTCTGCACACACTAGATGTCCGCAGGGCGGTCATGTTCTACATGGAAAGAACCAGACCACTGAGGAAGACTAATCAGTTCTTCGTCTCGGTGGCAGCAGGAAGAGAAGGGGATGCAGTTTCAAAGTCCACTATTTCTAGATGGATTGTTCAATGCATCACTCTCTGCTATACTCTTGCTAAGAGAGAACTGCCCTTTAGGCCAAGAGCACATTCTATTCGAGGCACGGGGGCGTCCATAGAATTCATTGCAAATGTTCCCCTTGAGTCCATCTGCAAAGCGGCTACCTGGAGTTCTGTGCACACCTTTACAAAACACTACTGTCTAGATGCACACTCTAGATCTGACTCCCAGGTGGGGCAGGCAGTATTAAGACTTCTTTTCTCTACTGTTCCTTCTCATAACCCACCGCCAACTCCGGGTACTGCTCGCTAGTCTATGCCCAGCATGTGATTCTAAGCAGATTAACAAACATCAGAAGACAATGCATTACTTACCGTAAAAGCATTTCTGATGGTTGTATCTGCTTAGATTCACATGCGCCCACCCTTCCTCCCCGCTTGGATGGAAGGAACATAGACATCTTTCTATATTTCTCTCTTTTCTGTACTCACTCACGTCTAGAAGGCTCCCTCAGGGCAGAAAAATACAAACAGAGGGACCTCGACGTGTGAGGGATTGTGGGTACAACACACGTCACTATAGGGATAGTGTTACAGACACGCCTTGTCGGCGTCCCCTTTTCGACTACGAAAAACAAAATGCAATACTCCGCAGTGACCACTGGATGTCGGACGTATGCACAGCATGTGAATCTAAGCAGATACAACCATCAGAAATGCTTTTACGGTAAGTAATGCATTGTCATATCGAAAAGCGAACCAAGTTCCGTTGGAAAATGTTCGGCTCCCGGCACAGCCAATAGTGCAACGTTGATAGCACACCCTGATATTCTATGGGACAAAGTGGTTTAGATGTCACTAGCCTGCATACAGGTTGTGGTTGCGGGTCGTCTATGAATAATAGTCACAATATGCTCTAACTAACAACCCAAAACAATGTCAGTAAGCCATGCCGGTCAAAAAGTCAAACCTTTACTCTTTGCACAAATAACAGTTAGTAGACTTATAAACAAACCGCGAGTTACGCAATTGTTTTTTTTAAATATGGCACGGTATAAATTTAATCAACAGAACAACGTATTGTGTTCTTTTCTTTCGTCAAATGGCAGTTTTTAATCTAAAAAATAATTATGGATAGCTGAGCTTACATTATGTTTGGTAGTTCCATTGTCTTGTCAATGCAGAATGTCCGCTCAGAACAACGAAATTGAAACTAAATGTTCCAATGTCTGCTTTCAATATAGCAAATGTTATCATTTTTGCGGGTATTCAACAGTCTGTCCTTCTAGCCTAGTCCAAGGTCGAATAAAAATTGAAGCTTGTTTTCAGCGTGTATGCGTGGTAGGTTTCGTTTTTGTGAAGGAATGCCACAATAACAAAGCATACCGAACAAGACGCGTCAGTGTGAACTGATTTTCTTCTATCCCCACAAGCATCATCCCACAAAGTGGCCTTCACTCCATGGGAGCAATGACCCCAGCTGACCAACGTGGCATTCGAAATGCATCTAAAAAATAAACAAATTGTTTGCTGGCATCCACCAATGCCGCGCGATCATGAATACTTTGGATTGAGTGGAAAGGAGGAGAGAAATATGTGACGGGTGATTGGATGCCACAGGGGACGGATTAGATTTTTCCACTTTTTAGTCTGTCTGATGTTGTGTTCGAAGGAGTGATTTACTTAAATTTAGTCTTTATGAGACCAAAGACTTTTACTGTGGAAATTGTTTTTCGGTTTCCGTATTCCCCGTTCTGTTTTTTCATTTTTAGTTCCCCTATCTGCGGGTTTTTAATATCTTCTATAGTGTGTGTTGAAATTTCTTGTGTATCAAAGATAATAATTTGGGAATCTGAATGTTCTTAAATTTGATTTTTAACGTGGTTTTTATCTTGTATGTTTGTTTGTAAAAAGTGTTTAAAGTCAATTGTTGGCTATGGCATGATAAATATAAAAATAATACTTTTTTACCCATCACTAGTGCGGTTTATGAACCTTTGTGATGTCATTCATGATGCTGTGGCCTTTCAACAGTCAAAATCATTCATTCTGGAGTCTAATGTTCTCAAAGAGCAGACACCTTTGAAAATTCTTTATTTTGGAAAAAGTTAGCCTTGTTAAACCCTGCAAGCTATCTCTTGGCTTCTTTCCTGAGAGGTTTGTATTGATTATGTTGTGAGCATAACGGGGGAAAGCCTTCCATTGCACGCCGTCTTCTATAATTTATGCATGTCTGCTGAGGTTATCTCACCTGAGGCGTCCCGGACTGTGTTCAAGTGAGAAAGGGTACACTACTTGCCCAAACCAAGTTAGTTGCATTCATTATCCGACTAGGTCTTGTGTCAATTGGTCATGCGAGTGCATAGGGTAAGCGTGGATGAGCGTTGGACAATTTTTTTTTTATTTGTTCCCTAACCTTCTGACGCATACCTGAGAAGTAGCCTTGTGCTCAACATTGCAGTAGTGCGCGAAAGCGTACAATCGTGACAGTCAATCAAAAAGCGTTTCTTCTTGGGAAGGCCGTAGCAAGTCAGGAAGTGACCTGAGGTGATGAAGAATTGGTTCCCACTATTAGAGTAGAATGTGCCCTTGCAGCAGATCAGATTTTAAAACGTGAAAATACATGGTGAGCGCAGGCTAACTGAGCCAACATAGAATTCCTTTACTAGACCTATACATTGTACTGTGACTCAGCAAGAAATCACATTGTGTAATAAACTGGAGAATACATTCTGATCTTCTGATGCTCATATGATAGGCATGGTATAAACCTATGAATTGTATTCTGGATAACTGTCATTCTAGGGGAGTTGAACCTTGGGGTGTAATATTCAATTAGCTGCTTTTCGATTCACAGAGTAGGGGAAGGAATTACTTCAAGTTAGTTTTCGACAACAGTTCCACTCAAAGTAAGTAAAACCGATACTACAAGCCACTGAAAGGCTGGTGTTACCCAAGATTCCTTTTGTGTCTATCTAAAACAGATCATGATGGGATATGATATGCCATTTATAATGTTCTTCAAGGCAAGACGAGGCAATGGAGGGGGAACCGCAGAGGGACGACAGACAACGATCTTACTAGTGTTGGGAAGGAGACGATCCTCGCCCACCCTAGCATCCCTCTAGAAATATAACATGTAATAACCAAGGGGGAAGCTGTATCCTCCACCTCCCCCCTCCCACATGTCTACCTATTTCATGAGGACCCAAGCAGGGAAGATGGCAGATCAAATCTTTAGGGTGGGCACCTGGGCACAGAGATTGTGATATCAAATAGATTCCAAAGGGTAAAGGTTAGAATGCCAATATATTGGCTTATGTGACCTAAGTACCCCTATTCATGCTAGATTTTGTGTGCCATTATTTCTGCATTATCAGTTCCTGTTTAGTTGGATGCATTGCTCCCTAACCTTCACACCGCGGAGATGAGCCCAGCTGACCCACGTGTGCCAAGAGCAACAGAGACGGCGGCCCTTATAGTATCAACTGTCCTATAGGCCCCTCACCAATCCAATGCTAGAATGTGCACACTATTCATGTCATTGCGGTTTGCCCTTTTAATGTGCTGACCTTGCAATGTTTCAGCAGAGCGCTCTCGGGCAGAGTTTTGTGCTGGCAACCTTTATGATTATATAAACTTTCTCATCTTTGCAATTCGTCTCCTGGTCACATTCCACTGAAGTGGGTTTGCCTTATTTGTTTATTTTTGGGAAACGTGCGAGCTCGGTGCCTTCACTAGGCCAGGTGACAATTGAGATTGCGCAAGTGCAGTGGAGGGGGGAGGGGAAAAGGTAGATGGGGCGGGGCAGTGTATAGGATAAACAGTCAAAATAAAAAAAGTGCTGCCAGCAGGTGCCAAGTGCAAGTGTAAGTGCAGAAATCAGGTGTCAAGTACTGATGGGGGTCTGTAGGAATATAGAAACAGTCTCCGAGTGCAAGGGTTGCCAGGGGGCAGGAGTGCAGGTGTGCAACTGGCGGGGAGGGGACATGGGCCTGAGATCAGATGATGGCCAGGTAACAAGCCATTTTCAGTTTCAGCCAGGAGATCAGCAGGGGAGAGGAGTAGAGAAAGCAGAAGCAAAGAGTAAAGTCTTGTGCTTCTGGAACCAGAGATGGTTTTTCTCAAGTTTCGGAGAGGCAGGGAGGCTTTTCCAGAGGGAGGCCCAGCAGAAGAAAGATCTACTACCAACTCATTGCTTGGAGAAGCGACTGACCCAGAGGAAGTTGGAAGTGGAGTAGCGAAGAGTTTGAGTAGGAAGGTATTTATGAAGGGAGAGTTGAAGATATTGAGGAACCAGGCCCCAGAAGGCCTTGTGGACAATGCAGAGGGTTTTGAACTTAATCCTCGCTGCCACTGGGAGCCAGTGCAGAGATTTAATTCTTGGAGAGATACGATCCCTGGACTTGAGGCCAAGGACAAGTCTTGCAGTCCTGTTTTGGATGAGTTGCAGAGGGCTTGAGAGTAGAGGCAGGCACATTTAGGAAGAGGCTGTTGCAGTAGTCCAGCATAGAGAGAACCAGACCTCTGGAGACGGGGAGCTTATGGGGTAAGGAGAGGAAGGCAACGGAGAGGAAAGGGAGAATCCCTCCAAGGAGGTGCAGCTGGTAGTGTGACTTCTTGGAGACGTCAGAGATGTGAGCAGAGGAGTGTGGAGTCGAAGATGACCCTGAAGATTTTAGCTTAACAGGCGGGAGCAGGAAGAGGGCCAAGAGAGGCCAGCCAGAGAGAGCATGCAGACGAGGCATTCGAAAGATGAGTAGGCCTGCGTAGGAATGACAGAGGCATTAAGTAAACATTAATGATGACCTTAGAGGGGTGGAAGGAGGCCAAGCAGGCTTCCCCCGGGTGCCACCATTAATGGGAGAAGAAAAGAAAGAAAAGAGCACAGATACCATATGTAGAGTCCATAGGTCTGGCGAGAGAACGACAGAGGATGGTTTGCCTGGAGGAAGCACTGGTATATAGGTACCGGCGATAGGGAGGTCTAGGTTGGAGACCAAGATGTCCGTTTTAAACTTCTTCCTACCAGATTTAGTGAGGAGAGAGAGGGATAGTCTATAGAGAAGTAGTTAGAAAAGATGGGCGAGACAGAGAGCACCATAGAGTAGGTAAGGAGAGGAGAGGAGAGGAGAGAAGAGGAAGGGTGGGGGAGTGGGCAGGGAGAACACAGGGGAAGGACACAGAGGGGCTCATGCGAACCAAAACCCAGAGTTGCACTGTATGGCAACCTAGCAAAAACAGGCACTTATTGCCAAAAAGTTGACAGAGGATACATTTGAACAGATAATTTGGACGCTTTGGAGAACCCAAAAAAATCGCACACCAAAAGACTAAAATACTCTGTGTGTAAAAAGGTGCCCACTCGCGGAGGGGTTTGGAAAAATAATACACTGCTAAAGCAAAACATTGTTGGTCATGGGTTGATGCAGGTCAGACGATTGATCATGCCTGTGAAAATCGTACCCCCCATAGGCCATCAACGCCAGTGCCATGCACTGCATGTGTGGATGTGGTTTGGGTCTAGCAGAGGGCTTTGTAGACACCAAGCCTCAGTGTGCCTTGGCCTGATGGCAAATATCCATTTGCATATCAGTATTTCGGCAACCTAAATGGGCAGTGCAGCACCTATGTGATAGGGCAGTTCTATTCTGAAATATATCACCAATAGCAACCACAGATTTGTCTTATCGATCCAGGATCAATAATATAAATGAAGGGAAGGTAAGATATACATTCATGAATCATACACCGGATTAAATCTGCATAATTAAATATTTGTTTTAATTGTTTGTATTTTCTTAAACAGTATACAACACAGTTAACAACAGTTATCAATGAAACAGATAGTGAGATGCAATATTCCATACATGGTCTACCCCCTCCCTGTCCCATTCAATGCATTGTCTGGCCCTTTACCATCGGTTATACAGTCTGGATTCCAGATTCTAACAGTCCGTTGATGGGTTATTTCCAGCTGGGATGCATGTTTATCCCCCAATGTGGCATATATGCTACTTCGGAGCCTCTCCACTTTCAAAGCCTACCATTCACCCCTCATTTAGCCTATTCCAATTCCTTTTAGTGGTTTGCTCAACCGCAGCCCCTGGCGAACATCTATGGTCATGTGCCACTCACTGAGTACCAAACCCTTGTCCCCATGAACCCCCCTAGCCCCGTCTGTGTATTGCCCCCCAAACTCCATCCCCCCCAGATCAAAGTGCTGCTTTTCCCCTTTGCTCCTCGTGGCTCCTGCCTCCCACCTTCCATTTGTGTAGGTCTGTGTCCCTCCTCTGTTGCTGCTCCCAGTTCCGTCTTCATCCGCTTTCTGCGTTCGCTGCATTGCGTCCCCTATGGTGGCCTCCTGTCTTGCGTAGTAGCTAGTTCATCCAGTAACTGACCCAAGTTCATTTCCAGTGCTCTTTGCCCTTCCGGGTCTCTAAGTAAGTGCAAGATTCTGCTTCCGCCAGCCCCCACCGATGTATTGTTACGCTCACCTGGCTCCCACAGGGGCGTCGGTCGGACCCGGACAGCTGCGGTCTCCACCCACGTGATGCGTAGTGCAGCGATGACTGACTGGATCTGCCCTCCTAATCTTGTCTGCTTAACCCGTAGAAATATTCTCCTGCAAGTGGAGAGATGGATTTAGCCACTTGTGGATTCAAGTGATGGCACCCCCACAGTCTTACCCAACTAATCGCCTCCAAAATGCCCTCACAGCAATCTCACCTTATATTCTTGAAAGTTGAGCTCTCCATCCTGTGTGGATTTGCAGGGGCTCGTCAATTCCAGTTACTTCACTGGTTTGAAGGCTCGGGAGAGTTCCGGAGAGTATTGACTCTGAGGTTCCTGGTGAGGACCAGTAAGTATTAAGTTCAGAGTTCAATATGTCCGATGTTCACTCTTGTTCCCCCCCCTCCTTTCTTGTCTTGCAGCTGGCTTGTGAAAAGATGCTCTTGTGGCAGCTGGTGGCGCTCAGGTAAGAGTCTGTATTACCCGCCGCTGTCCGGTAAATGTTGCACGAGGAAAACGTGTTTTTGTCTCTCTTTACAGATGTGGCACGTGAAAATATGGAGAGTCACAAAAGGATGCCTCCGGTGGTAAATCGGGTAAGTCTATGGTGGTAAGAATTATATTTGTTGGTTCCCTCGGCTCACCTTGTGGTTTTCTTTTGTCTCCTAGGTGCCGAAGTTCGGCGAAGAAATGATGGAGGCAGCGCCGACCCGAAGGATGCTGTGAAGACTGGTGAGTATGGCGTGGTGCTGCAGCTGGAGGTGCGGCGCATGCAGAAATGATGTTCTTTACAGGTCCGGAGACCAGATGGATCCAGAATCAGGTGTGGAATAGAAATAAATTCGTTTTCTATCCTTGTCCCTTTCTTTCCTCTTTGTTTTAGGAGCTCCGGATTCGAGGCGGGCGTGGCAGAAGACTGGATGCAGGCTGCAGGCACGGTGAGTGTTACGCTGCTGGATGCAGAATAACGCGAAGCGTGTGTTGCGGGTCGGGTGTGGTTTAAATAGCCTCAAAAGTAGTCCCAGGTAAGAAGTCCCTAGAACCACACCCGAGTAAAAAAATAGTCCCTGTAGAAAAATAGTCCCTGTCAGGCTTCATGTTGGATTGGGGTCATTTGCAGGATGGTCTGCCTGAGGTAAGTAATGACTATGACCCTGGTGCCTAAGGCGCCAGGACTGAACCCAGATAGCCCCTAGCCGGGGCTGCTGAGGTTTTATTAAATGTCTAGATGCCTGCACCCGGGGCTGATGGGCTTGGTCCGGATGCCTGGGGGTAGGCATCATGACGTGTATCTCATGTAACAATAGCCTTATTGATGGACCCATTCCCTTTTTCCACTCCTTCCCTTAGCTAGTATGAAGAGGAATCTGGCCAATTTGTTATGGTTTTTGTATTTATTAGCCCCCAGTAGGAGTGCTCCTAGACGCACTTCATGAGAGCTTTAATCCCCCCCCCCCAAACAGGTAGTTCACTTTGCGTACCACCTCCCTCCTCCCAGTATTTTGCCATCACTGGGCAGCTCCAGATCATGTGCCAGAAGCCGGCATGTTCCCCATTACAGCGCGCGCAATTGTGTGGTGCCGTGCGATTTATTGCATGCATCCTTTCCAGTGTTGGGTATACCCTATGCAAGTAGTAGAATTGCATAAGCTGGAACCTCGCGTTCCTTGATACCTTCTTAACCTGCTCCCACATCTGAGCCCACTTCCCCTCCAGGATAGGCTCCCCCACGTCACTTTCCCACCGTTCCTTAACTGTTATTCCCCATCACCCCTGGCTGCTTGCAGTGCTCTGTATATTCTCGATACTCTGCTCTTACCTTCGCTCAATCCCAACAGCGTCTACATCACCAGATGCTCCTCCGGTTCCCCTAGGATACCAACCCATAATGCTGCCTTTCCAGCTGCCTTGTCTGTTTAAGGGCACTTTTTGCCGCAGGCAGGATGATGAAGGCTGAGGCAGACTCATTAAGATGTGTAGGCTAGTATAGGAAGAAAACGTCATATCAGAAACCGTATCAACAAGAGGAATGGCCTTACAGCATGATTAACCCTGGCCATGGTGCCAACAGCAGAAATCATTTTTAAAATGGTGCATCTTTTTAAACCATGGCAGAGAGTGCAAAAACCAGCACCACACGAGGAAAGCAGCCTGTTTCCCGCTCCTAGCAATTACTCTTGCATTTCTGCACACTAGTACTGCAAGACTGATGGGGGGGGGGGGGGTTAAATCCTCACTAAACTTGGAACCCCAGAAACTGTATATAATTTTATTAACCATCCTGTTTATAGACAATTCTACATCTTTAGTAAAATATATTTGTAAAGGGCAAAAAAGCTCAGGAGTGTTACACATACTTTAGCCATCTCTGTAAAATGAAATCGTATGAACACAATGTGAAGCGCACCCAAGAAAAGATAAGAAAGGAATAACCTTCACCATGTTAACGCAATGCGGATATAAATAATTCCCACAACTGTAAAATACTCTTAATTCAATCTAAAAATGACTGCTCAATAAATCAAAATGTCACTGAACATGTACATTAGTTAACATGCTCTAATTCCAACATGTTTGTCATTGTGCCAAACGTGCTGACGTTCTTCATGGATTGTGTGATAGCAGCATTTCATGAGTTTGTAATAGCCGATTATCTATCATTCAAATTCTTATAAGGCTTCTGAGCGGTCCAACTAGGAATACAAATGCATATGCATTGGATCCATACATCTCTTAAAGCTTCCTATATGCCAACCAACCTGTTTTCAGCACAGACCTTCTTGATCCCATCAACATTTGAGGCCCAGTAACCTTCTGGCTAATTTAATGTTCTGCCGGTTCCTCCAGGAAATGCACTCATGGTTCCTGTGGCCATGCTTACATTTCTCCTCTACAATTCTACACTGCGGTGAGAGGGAGGGTACTGTTCCTTCAAGCTTGAAAGGTGTTGGGAAATATTCTTCTTTTGGCTGCTTTCCCTGCATAGACAACAATTGGACAGCCTACCTTTTTGCTATTGTGTTATCCTTTTCTGACTTTTGGAAGTAAGTGAAGTCTTTTTGTTCCATTTCACTTGCTAAGCTCATCTGTTTTGTGGACACTTATGGCTATCCATGCAAGAGAACTCTGTTCTACACAGTGGAGTTCTCTATTTTTCCATCACGCATCAACTCATGTGATGTGCGGTGGGGACACTGTGTTCCTGCAGCTTTGTTTTTTGTAACTTTGTGGTTACTAGCATGATGTTTCCAGGATGGGCTGGTAGCACAGATACCTTTATAGTAGTTTCTTTTTTATATAGTCTCATGCACTGTTGTATTTTACAGCTTCATTCCAATTTGAGTACCATATACTCTAAAATGGCTGTCCCACACAATGTTCACTTGTCTTTTGTAGTTTAATCTTCCTGTCCTGGAGTCGCTGGATTTTCCATACATGGAAGCTCTTTCCTGGGGAAAACTCAAGCTTTCGTGAACAAAGTGACTGTGTTTGTGTGTGGTTCTATCTGGCCCCAGTCTACTTTTGTGCCATTGTGCGTCTGTTGCTGGGTAGCTTTTTCCTCCTCCAGACCCTTCTGCCTCTTTATGTACTAGGGAGAGGTTTGACCAATACATGGACAAAATGGCCCAGTTCATTGACTTTTCAGGCTGGTACATTAAACCCAAAAGACCCAGGTAAGAGGACTGTTACATCTTCCACTTCCTCTACCTTACGAACTACTATGTTTCCCACAGGCTCACGTTTCCACACACCCACATTACGTAGCCCCCGATGCTTACCTCTGGACGCGCAGACGAGGCGGCACCATTGCACCCGTCATGTCAGGGGGGTCCATGGCAGGCTTGGTGTCTATCGCCCTTCTCTCCGTTGGCAATGTAATTGGAGGTTCCCATTTGGCCGCAATCACCGTTGCTCGTGTGGACCTGATCGTCACGTGAGGAGACCAAACGCAATCGGTATCACGTGACGACCCCCACGCCTCAACGTTTCCCTGTTGAGCATCACGTGATTTTCTCTATTGGTTTAAATGCATTCAGAAACACTGAAACGTTGCTTCACAGCTGGTCTTTCTCTCGGACATTGCTACGCTTTGTATTTACCAGGATTTTTTGGTCACTTGACAACGGTCTGCCTAACGGATTGCTTTCTCTACGCCCTGAACTTGCCTTGAATACCATCGGAACTCTTTGTCACTCGACAACGGTCTGCCTAACGGATTGCTCTCTCTTAACCCTGAACTTGCCTTGATTAGCTCTGGAACTCTTGGTTTACTCGACCACGGCCTGATTAACAGATTTTCTCCACGAACCACGATTTTTGGAACCTGGGCCTATGGCCTCACTAGGCGTTCGCCTGGTCAAGCACTCTAAACTCCAGTGCTTATCATACCAGAGGTTGTGGAAACCTATCCGAACCCGGGCTCAGGTCCAATCGCTCTCCTTCCTTTCCGGGTGGGTATACAGTACACATACAGTACACATAGGTAAGAATGTTTAGTTTCTATTCCTAGATACCCTGTGATATTGCATTTCGCCCTGTACTAATCCCTCCTTGCCTTACAGCGCTCAAAGGGTCCTTCCGGCAGTTCCTGACTCGACGAACTACCACACCTTTGGCCTCAAGGATTGCACAGGCAGTGTTCATATAATTGCCTGTGTGGTACTTGGGGACGGAGGTATTCATATCTGCACGACCGGCAACTCTGTAACAAGGACTCCTGCCCCATTACTTACAAATTGCAGAAATTGCTGATATCTGCACAGGGACACCAGGAAGATATCTTGGATGACCGAACACAGAAAGACTATTATGAAGGCGTAATCCTTGTGCACAAGACCTGGCTGATCAGGACCTAGACTGGGATCAGGTGGAGGAGCAGGGCCCTTCACTAACACAAACGCATACCCCTGACCCGGACGTCTTCTGTCTAGATACCCCTTCTCCTCCACAGAGGAATTCATCACCTGTTGACAACCAGATGTTTAACACAATTTTAAAAAGCAGCTGATCATTTCCAAACTGCAACGCATGAAGCAGCTCCAGACTCAGATTTCGTGGAGGATTTCCTCAAGGAGAAGGCTCAGACTAGTCAAGCCATCCCCTTACTAAACTCTATAAAGAGGCGCCTGGCCCCTTCCTTGCTGTCCCCGTCTCTCACGCGGACTGTCAACCCCCAGGTTGAGAGATTATTCCACCCATCACCTTCTGACCCACTCTACATAAGGGGTCATGCTACACCGGATTCCTTGGTGGTTACTACCACTCAGAAGAGGGCAGGGGTTCCACTGTCCTCGGCAGAAGCCCATCCAGACAATGACTTTAAAAAGCTTTTTGCCCTGGGTAAACTGGTCACTGCCTCTGTGGCCTACTCCACAAGGATCACAAAACACCACTCTCCTGGCAAGTTAAAGCAATGTCCATTGGGGCCTAGAGTAGGCTGGTCTTCAAGATGTCCCAGAGCCCACCCGATCACGCCTGCCGGCAGTCGTGGCTGAAGGCAGACAAGTAACCCATAACATACTGAAGTACACTCTGGACTCTGAGACTGCTGGACGTACCTTAACTCAGGGGACCTTACTTAAGACACGCCTGGTTAAACTCCGGCTTTAAACCCGAAACTCGGGCCTCTGATCAACAAGCCAGTGGCGGACTCCAACCTTTTTAGAAAGGCGGTTGATGACGCCCTGGAGACGGCTAAGAAAGAACAAACAACTCTAAAATCGCTTAGCGAGATCACGGCTAAATCCTTCCACCAGCGTGGAAGCTCTAACTCGCATAGGCCATTTTGTAGCCAATCTTTCTCCGCTCTCCCCAAGGACAATTCAACTCTGGGAATATCCCCTGGTCCTCTGGCCAGTGCTCCTCTGGTAACCTCCAATACCAACATAGAGGCCTTCTTAGGGGCAACAGTAGAGGCCTGAACTCTACTCCTAGAGGCTCCCCGGCCTCCACCTCAGTGATTCGCCGGTTCAGGTCCCCTCCCACACGTCCTCGGTCGGGGTCGCTTGTCATTCTTCCACACCTGCGAGGGGATCACTTCAAATCAGTGGGTACTAAAGACTGTTGCCCATGGGTACTGTATCAAGTTCCTCTGTCCACCTCGATACCACCCACCGAGAAGCAGATGCCTGTTGCCAGAACACCTCAGTACCCTGCTCGAAGAAGTTCAGGTCCTGCTGGTAAAGGGCGCTATAGAAGTCGTCCCCCTTCTCCAGGTAAACAAGGGTATTTATTCAGTGTACTTGCTTGTACCCAAAAAGGATCTCACCATGCGCCCTGTTCTAGACCTGGGCCCGGCGAACAAGTATGTCAAACCTCAAAAGGTCAGGATGACAACACTGCAAGGCACCTGGACCGTCGGAGGATCCGCCAACTAAGAGGAGACGAGTCCATCCTCCGCCACCGTACCATCCCTCCCCTCGATCCCCTCCGCCGAGGGATGGGACGGAGCCGGATACGGCAACAACGGGTACGGACGATGGCGACAAGGGAACAGATCTCCGTCGCGGTTACCCAGGGCTTCTCCCCCCGATGAGATTGGATCCTTCTATGCCAAGACCTCTAGGGCTTCGGAGCTGTTTCAGCTCAATCCTGAGGAAAAGGAGGGTTTCCTTTATCAGCGAAAAGAGGCCAAGCAGAAGACAGTCCTCTCGATCCAGCCGTGTACGGCATTTGGGAGGAAGGGTTGTCCCTTCTGAAGAACCCATCCTCGACCCCGGCAAAGAAATCGGTACGAGAAGAAAGGCCAGGTTCCAGACTGCAACAAAGTGCCTCAGAGCGCAGCCGTCCCCGGACTCTGAGGTCTTGGCGGCGGCCAGGACGAAATCTGCGGGGTCGGCGGCTTAGACTTCCACTTTCCCACTGGACGGCGAGGGAAAGAGGCTAGACGCCATGGGACGACGGGTCATGTCGGCGGCGACTACCATCAAGGCGGCCAATGCTCTCGCCATCGTGGCCCTCTACGACCGGGAGCTGTGGTTTAAAATAGCCCCTCTCCTGGATTTCCTGCCAGATGACAAAAGGGCCAAGGCCCTTGAAATCCTTCAAGAAGGGGAGGTGGCTTCGGACCATGCCATCACTGTGGCCACGGACATCGCCGACACCGGGTTCCGCCAGATGGGCAACGACGTTTGCCTTTGCCAGCGTGGTTGGCTGAAGGCCACCAACTTCCGTCAGGACGTCCAGACGAGGGTATTGGACATGCCCTTCGACTGGGACAACTTGTTTGGCAAGACGGCGGACGAGTCACTGCAGGCCATCAAGGCAGACTCTGAGACGGCACATGCCATGGGCACGCTCCAACGACGACGGCCGTGCTTTCGAGCCTCCGGAGGCAAGTCACAGGGTGCCTCCGAAGGGTTCGGCGGCAACTTTTCCTCGTACCGTCAAGCGGCCTGTTTTTCATCCCAGGAGGCCTACATAGGCAGCAGCAAAGCCAGAGGAAATTGTCGTTGTCGCCAAGGGGCCCAAGGTGGTATGGCCTCCGCGAAGCAGGACTTAACCGGCCGTGACGTCGGGCCCCCACACAAGCACTCCGGTGGGAGGCAAGCTGGCGAACTTCATCGGCATGTGGAAGTCCATCTCCACTGACCATTGGGTGCTGGATGCCCTGGCCCAGGGACACACCCGGGAGTTTCAAAGGAAATGTCCCCGTTTTCCACTTATGGCCAGGAAAGAGAACCAAGTTGCACAACTACTTCTAGAGGTATGGGCGATGCTGAAAAAGGGCGCGATAGAACTCGTCCCGAAGAGGCTCTGGGGCTCCGGAGTATACTCGTGGTATTACCTTGTCCGAAAGAAGACCGGCAGTTGGCGACCCATTCTAGATTTCCGCCGCCTCAACAGATGCATCAAGTCACAGAAGTGCCGGATGGTCACCCTCCAGCACATGCTGGGACAGCTGGAGGAAGGAGACTTCCTGTTGTCGCTGGACTTGGAGGATGCTTACTTCCACATCCCCATACACCAGTGGCATCGAAAGTTTTCTGCGCTTTGTGGGCCAAGCACAGCACTATCCGTTCAAGGCCCTTCCCTTTGGTTTGAAGTCGGCGCCAAGGGTCTTCACCAAGTGCATGGCACCGGTGGCAGCACAGCTGCGCCTGCAGGGGGTCCACGTCTACCCCTATCTGGAAGATTGGCTCATCCGAGCGAAGTCAAGGGAACTCGCCGTCGAACACACAGGGAGGACCGTCCGCCTGCTCATGGAACTGGGGTTCTCTATAAACTATGCAAAGTCCTGCTTGGTGTCATCGCAAGACACTCGGTTCGTAGGAGCCAGGTGTCACGACCCTTGACCAAAACCCCACTGGCATGCCCACATGCCAGGACTCTGGTTTCCATTGGGGCCTCAGGAGCCTTGCACTACCTTCCAGGACTCTCTTGGAGTCAGTCCTGGTGCCTTTGGCGCCAGGCTCATGTTCAGAATGGGAAACATCCTTGAAGGGACTACTTTTCTTTGGGGCCTGCAGCCAACATGGAGCCACCCACAGTCTAGTTCCTAGAACCAGACTGTGAGGTAGTGTTTTGGGGTGTGGTAGCCGGGGACTACTTTATCTGGACTACTTTTCTAGAGGGCCATTTAAACCACACCCAAGTTACAGAACATGCTTCGTGCTATTCTGCAGCCAGCAGCGTGACGCTCAGTGTCCTGAAACCAGCGATCCTTGAAACAACGGACCTGCAGGGGAGACAAAGAACATCATTATTAGACTCTACTTACCTGCGAATTCCATCCCGCCTCTGCCCCACGGTCGTCCATGCTTCTGCTGCTCGCGGTCATCCATCCAGCCATCAGCATCTTCGGGACACCGCAAACGCACCGGAACGAAGCAACCTGGAGGGAGAGCGAGAAAGACAACGTTAAAACAAGTTACTTACGGCGCAAGCCTCAGTCATCACAAGAACCTCACCTGGTTGGGCATCTCTAGGCCGGCATCGTTCCGGAACACCTCGCACACCAGAAAAGACCATCGTGACCTGAAAAGGAAGAAGTAGTACAGGTTAGCAGGTAAAAGACAAAATGGCGCCACACTTAGCGCGTTACCTACCAAATCATAGTACGCTCTTGCGTCCTCCATTCCGGCAGGAGCTTGATCCAAGCTGCGCACACGCCGAACCTCCGCTCACTTAAGGGGGTAAAGAAGACATTAACCACAAGATAGGAAGGCAAGGATATATAAAGACTGCTACAATAAGACCTACATGGGCTCGCACCAGTGAAGTAACGCGATCGCCCAAGCCCGCAGAAGACTACGCACCCCTGCAAAGAAGGCAAGACGGAGAGCACGCCAGACATCACAACAAGGTGAGGAGAAGGCCATCGGGTCGAACCCAGGGCAGGTGGGAGGTGACTGTACCTGATCTTAAATCCAGTCCTCCTGTGCTTTCAGGCCCGACTTCCATCGAAGGCATCATCCAGGATCGGGAAGGGGTCCAGGGCGAATCCAGCAACCAGGGCTGAGTGGTGTTCCTGTGGATACCAGGTGAGCGTAACACCAGGCTCAACACTGTGGCGCGACTGGCTGCACCGACGGAGGAGAGGATAAAAGCAGTCCTGGGCAACGTACGACGACTCCATGGAAGTTGCCAGGATGAGGTCCATTAAGTCCCTGCTCGGCATGTCATGCATCTCTCGTTCGGCTGTGCAGGCTACGGATGCGGCCGCTGCAGGAGTTCCTCGACGCCCGTTGGGTACAAGTGTCGGGAAGCTTTGAAAACAAGATCGCCCTCAACGGGACATTCCGTCGAGTGATTCAGTGGTGGGGCATCCGCGCGCATCTAGCGGTGGGCACAGACTTCTAGACCCCAGCACACCAGGAGGCGGTGATGACGGACACCTCCCTGGAGGGATGGGGCGCACACACCAGAGATCTCCATGCAAGATGGCTTTGGCTACCAGAGGAGAAGTCGTTGAACATCAACGTTCTGGAACTCCGAGCCGCGTTTTGGGCCCTCAGATCATTCCTCCCGTCCCTCAAGGACAAGGTGGTACGGGTCTTCACCGACAACACCACCATGATTTTCTACATTCGGTAGCAAGGGGGCACCAGATCCCCAGTCCTCTACAAGGAAGCGCAGGATATGTGGCACTGGGCCGTCGCCCGGGGATGTTCCTGGTACCTTTTCACCTGGTAGGAGTGATGAACAGTGTCGCCTACTCGCTCAGTAGGGAGCTGCGCTCTTGCCACGAGTGAGAGCTTCGGCAGGATCAGGTGGATCTCCTCTTCCAACAATGGGGAAATCCCCAGATCGATCTGTTTGCGACAACGAACACCAAGTGCCGGAGGTTCGCCAGCAGGTTTCCCCAGCCGGGGAGCATGGGGGTGGGGGGGGGGTTGCATTCTCCTTTCCATGGGACAGTCTGATTCTCCATGCGTTCCCACCATTGCTGTTGCTTCTGCGACTCATTAGTCAACTCAGACGGTCCTGGTGCAGGATGATCCTCGTTGCACCGGCGTGGCTGGGGCAGATATGGTTCCCGGACTTTCTGGACATGTCGGTGTCCCTTCCATTCAAGCTTCTGGCGGACGCAGATCTCGCCAGGGAAAGAGGCGCGATTCTGCACCACGACCCAGGGTCGCTGAACCTGCCGGCCTGGCTCCTGCAGCGTTAGAGTTCGGAGGGTACGAGATCCCGGCGGACTGCAAGGAGGTACTTGCCAATGCCATGGCTTCTTCGACTCTTAAGTGCTACGGACATAAATGGAAGAGGTTCACCGTCTGATGCCGTGCACAGAAGATAAACCCTCTACAGATTACAGCCCCTAAAGTGCTGCAATACTTGCTGTCATTGGCCAAGGTGGGGCTGGTGCACGCCTCCATCAAAATTCATCTGGCGGCTATCTCCCGCTATACCAGAACTCCGGGGTGGTCGTCGCTGTGGTCGCATTTCCTGGTGCAGGAGTTCATGAAAGGATTTTCCCGCTCATTCCCGTCAGTGAAGGCTCCGGCATGGGAACTCAATGTGGTGCTGACTAGGCTCATGGGTCCTCCGTTCGAGCCTCTTCATTCGGCACTTCTGAAATTCCTATCATGGAAGACAGCGTTTCTTGTGGCCATCACCTGCGCGCACAGAGTGGGAGAGATCCATGCCCTCTCCTGTAAGCCGCCATACCTACATTCCACAAAACAAGGGTAGTGCGGAGGACGCACCCCTCCTTCATGCCCAAGGTGCTGTCAGACTTCCATCTCAAAGAGCCCTTGGTGTTACCTGTTTTCTTCCTGTCGCCTTCATCGCCGGCTGAGATGACTTTGCACTCGCTATATGTGGCTAGAGGGCTGAAGTTCTAGGCGGACCGCTCAGTTTTCGGAAGACATCACAGCTGTTTGTAAACTTTGGCCCTGTGAAGCAAGGGAAGGCCCTCTCCAAGGCTTCCATTTCCAGGTGGCTCTCCGGCTGCATCACCCATTGCCATCAGTTGGCAAACCGACCATTGCCTGGCCGTCCGAGAGCCCATTCGACCAGAGCAATCGCTGCAACTACGGCGTTCCTGTCTGGTGTGCCCCTGCTGGACATCTGCAGGGCTGCTACGTGGAGGTCGGCGCACACCTTCACGAGATTCTACTGCATGGACCGGGATTTCAGGGAGGAGTCCAGAGTCGGCCAAACAGTGCTACGCAACCTGTTCGCTTGAAGGTGACCCTGATGAGAGGAGGTAAGAGATGCTTAATGTTGAGTTGTTGAAATTCTTAATGTTGAGCCTTGCCACCTCCCATGGTGGTGCATGTGTTTACTGCTATGTATTCTTCATTCATGAGCATGTGATTCCATGCCAGACTCCATGCTGGAGAAGGAACAAGTTACTTACCTGTAACTGTTATTCTCCAGCATGGGTCTGGCATGGATTCACATGCGAACCCTCCCGCCTACCACTCTGCAGCTTTTCTCTTGGCCCTACTACCACTTTAAGTGCTACCAAATCTGAAGATGGCTGCCAGAGGAGGGGCTTAGGTAGAGGGCAGTCGTTGGCTGGGGGCAGTATGACCCAGAGACCAGTGATTGGTTATTAGGAGAAAGACAGTTCAGAAACGAAACTGATAATGATTTATTTTTCTTAACCGAGGATTCCCAGCCTGACGATGGGGAATATTCATGAGCATGTGAATCCATGCCAGACCCATGCTGGAGAACAGTTACAGGGAAGCAACTTGTCCATCTGGAAAAGAGAAAGCCACAAAGGAAAACAAACCAGTTCTTCGTATCAGTGGCAGCCGGTAGAGAAGGGTACCATGTCTCTAAATCAGCAGTTGTCAAGTGGATTGTAAACTCCATCACATTGTGTTACACTCTTGCCAAGAGAGATGTACCCTTCATGCCCAGAGCGCTCTACTCTGGGCACAGGGACTACCATAGCATTCATACCAAATGTTCCGCTAGATTCCATTTGCAAAGCAGAAACCTGGCGTTCTCTACACACCTTTACACAATACTACTGCCTGGATGCACACTCTAGGTCTGATTTCTCAGATGGGACAAGCGGTGCTAAGACAACTCTTTGCTACAGTTCCTTCACACATCCCACCTCCATCTCTGGGTACTGCTAGCTAGTCTATGCACAGCATGTGATTCAAAGCAGATCCACAAGCATCAGATCTGCATTACTCACCGTAATTTCCGATGATTGTATCTGCTTAGATTCACATGCGCCCACCCTTACTCGTGGAGTAGAAGGAATATAGACCTCTTACACCTTCCCTCTTCTGTACACGCTCACGCTGACTATAAGGCTCCATCACGACAGAAAAAACACAACCGGGGGGGCCTTGACGCATGAGAGATTTTGGGTACACGTCACGTACTGTTGGGGATAATGTTTAAATCACGCCCATGTCACATCCCCTTTCGATCTTCGAAAGAAAGATGCAGTACTCCGCTATGTCCACTAGATGTCGAACTACATGCACAGCATGTGAATCTAAGCAGATACTCATCAGAAATGCTATTACGGTGAGTAATGCATGCCATTAATGGGACAGAAGGCTTATATTTTAGTTTGGCATCTTGTGGGAAAGCTACTCAGAATGGTGGTGACAACGTTTTAAAAACTTTTGTTTTATTCATGCCTAACATTTGTCCTAAATTGTGTTACAAGGCTCTTCACCAAAGTCACAGAAGTTATTGCAACTTGGCTCTGAAAAAAGGATATACATTGAAAATTGTTTAGATGGTGTCATTCGCGTCCGGCTAAGGACATTGCCCAATCAGGTGGCTGTGGGCGAGAATATACGTTCTCTGGCTGCTGTTCCTTGCCACTCAGGTCCCTTCCCCCCCCACCCCCCAGGTGGCGCCATCATTTTTTTTTTTTTTTTTTGGGTGGTGAGGCAACAGAACCTTTGTTGCCTTGCCACCTCTCCCTCCGCCCCCAAGACCAACAAAACACCTTCCCCACCCCAGGCTCACTCCCAATTTACCTGCGAGAACAGAGCTTTTAGCTCCGGTCCCCACGCTTCTTTCGATCCCGCCTGCCTATATAGAAATGGAAAAGGGACTTACTCAGTTTTTCCCTATGCCAGTGGCCATCTTGTTTTTCCCCTTGGGAGATTGGCTACTCAAGCAATGGGAATGTCACAAGGGTTGGGGACAACGATTTGCATCCTGGATGAACTCTGAGGTGCAAATGGCTTTCATGCCCCAATGGGAGGGCAGGGAGCAGACATGGCAGGTAACTGCCCACAGCCCTCACCGAGGGCCTTCCTTCGCTCTGGCGTACCATAGATGAGGCTGGCGAACCTTTACCGGCCATGTCCACCCCCACACCGGGGCGTGAAAGTCATATTCATGCAAGGTCACGTCAACCTTTAGTTGCTCTGAATCGAACAATTTTTGTTTTTTCTGCTGGATATTTTGGCCAACTGCTAAACGTCCTTTTGTAATTCCTCCACCGGTTCTGCAGCACACATGTGCCGTGTTATATCCTCAAAAGGGCAGAGCTTTTCTGCCAATAGAAATACCTACTACATATTAGGCAGTATATTTTAAAATCTTATCAGCAACTTCTTTGTTGGCTCCAGAGCAATCGATAACGTGTGTCCTTTTTGACCCCCATTAGCTCTGCTAGCTTGACTTCATATGGGACCTTAGTCGCTGTGTTTTGTTGGAATATTGATTTCAAGTAAAGAGTACCCCAGCATCCTGTTCTTCCACCTTCCCAACTGGCTAGGCATGCCAGCACTACTGGCTGGTCGGCAAAAAGCTTCTGCAGAGGAAGCTGTCATGATGGGGCTAGTATGTATGAGTGTGCCTACAGTCATCTGCTGTTGCACCCGCTTCCACCTGTGCTTGGTGTCGCAGATGACACAAAAATCACTTGCCCTAGCAGAGGCAGTTTAAGGGTTTCTTTTATTATTTTAGCCCTAGGGCCGACTTTAAGGAACTCATGGTGGCAACAGTAAAGATGGACACGTGATCACAGTTCAAGGGTGTTTATTAAACTGTATAGGTAGGATGGAAAAACGCCTAATGTAAACCTAAATCTAAGATGGGAGCAAGCTACGACCATCAAATAAGACGACAGTCCTAGTGGCGTCTTGTCAAATAAAAGGGCCTACACTAAAAAACCTCTTGACAATCCTTAAAACTAAATACAAAGCATGTGGGATAGGATTCATAAAAAAGAAGTGTTCATAAGATAAGTCTAGATGTGGTAGCCGGGAGTCTCGCTGCCCCATGTTTTGAGAATGGGAAGGCTGGACTCCTGTGCACAGCACACTCACAAGCTTTCCCAGCATGAGACTACAGTTCCGTTATCAGGCTTTTCAGTGATTAAGTCTCTTTTATACAAAAGTCTCTTACCTTCGAGGACCTAATGTGTTCAATTAACCAAACGTTCCTTTCTGTATGTACGTTGGGTGACGCCTCTTCACCCCTGGGTCCCCCTTTTCCAGGATCAGACCCTTCTCGAATGTTCGCCTCTGTTGGGTTCACTGTGGCCTTTTCGTGCACAATTTCACCTGTTGCATTCACAAGTCAATGTGTTTTTAGACAATCCACTGTGGACATCCCTCTGTCAGGTTTACTCTTGGCAACACAATGTTCATTTGGGCATCATGCTTCGCCCCGTTCTGCAGGCATCCCTCCATCGGGTTCACGTTTGCCAGCTTCACAGGGCCTTCTGCTTTCATACTATGCAGGATTCACTTCCCTTAGTTTTCAAATTATTTGTCCGTCGAAGACTGTAGACTGCAGAGGGGGTTTTGCTAGACCCCTGTATGACCACTTTGACCTTTTTTCTTCTGGCTGTCCTAAGGCCTTCTGGTATCAGTAGTTTCAACAATAGGGAAATCAACCACAGTCTCTCGAGTGAGCACCCACGTGGTGCCGGACCCCTCTGCAGCTGTTTTCACCTGTGATAACAGTTCTGTGATTTCCCTTAATTTACCATTTGCAACTTTTTTGTTCATCACAATGCTGTTTCTTATCAGGTCTTTTGACTCCCCGGCTGTGATGTACCGCTTGGCTTTTCTCGTCTTTGGTGTCAAGGACAGTAGCACAGTAGCAAGCGTCTCCCTGTCCTGGTTATCAGTGTAGGAGGGCTCGGTGTACGGTTAACATCTGCTGCAACACATGCTGGCTATTGCTCGCGGTCTTGTAATTCCTTTCACAGAGGTTCCATGGGTCTGGCTCAAAAAGGTCAAGGTCGCTTCCCTCCTTGTTGCCCCTTCAATTCTCGCCGCCTTTCTCCTCCTCTTGAAATGCTGTGCCTGGATAGCTTTCTCGTTGTGCGGTCTGCCGTGCTCGAAGTGTGTTCTCGTGCTGCACCTTTTTATCCCTGTGGGCAAGGGAAAGGGCTGTCGGGTGTGTGATTCACGTCAATTGCTGACTTTGCCCGACCCTTTTGTTGGGACACGTCAGGTAAAAGACTCTGGTGCTTGTCCGTCATCTTTTATGATGTGCGAAAGTGTTAGTGTTGGAAAGGGAGGGGGGGGCAGTGTTTTTGGAATATCCTACATGGTAGGAGGGGGGAAAAGGTGTTGAAAGAGGGGGGAATACCATGTCTCACCAGTCTGTGTCCCACTTCCACTCCCCGAGGGACGCCCCCCCCCCCCGCCCATATCCAAGTGCCTGCACTGATCCATCCCCAGGAACTGGATCCAATAGCTATGGTTGTGTCCCGGCCACCTGGATGACAGATCCTCGGGGACTTGTCAGGGAGACGCCGTCCGGTTTCTTACACCACGAAATCTTAGCTCATTTAGAACCTCTGCCCTAACCCAGGCATCCCTTATATGCAGAAGGTTGACACCCCCCCCCCCCCCCCCTCCCCTGTCGAATTTCTCTTATGTTAAAGATTACCTCAAGGCAGATGTGACTTCTCTAGTTAAACTCCCTCAAGGACTTCTGTTCTATTGGGACTTGGGAATTGTGCATTACAGACACGCTGTTTGGATTCAGTCCTTTCTATCACTCATATTTTCCTCTTATCCTACTCTTCCTTCGCTTTACCCCACTTTTCACTCTTCCTTCTGAGCAGTCCCTCTGTCTTCCACTCCTTCTCACCTCCACCCTTTCATGTTGTTTCTTCCTCCTTTTTATGCATACTACTGCACCTCTACCCTACTACTAATCCCTCGTTCCAACTAGTAGTCCCTCCTCCACTCTATTTCCACCCACCCCCCAACTATTACTCAACCTCTTCTTTCACCCCATAACATACAGTTCATCTTTGTTCATTATGCTTTCTCTAACCATACTCTCCACATCATCCACACGCACACTGCAGTACCACTTCCACCGCTTAGGCAGTACCTCACCTGCTCCTGAAAATGCCGTCACACTCTGCCTCTCCTTCCTGCTGGTCTTAGTGGTACACCTCCTCCTCGGACCTCACCTGAATACCCCCAGGCTTCATGTTGCCACCTATTGCCTCTCCCCTGCTGGTATTGTTTATCTCGCCTTTGCCAATCTGGCACTTTTCTTCCCCATGGAGGGGAAAGGAGGGGGGCCGAAAAAGTCACAAGTAGTGGGCTAAGCCCCCCCGCCATTTCAACATAGGTCCATCGTGTTAGTAATGACTTCCTCGCCATCACCGAAACTTGGTTACACCCAGCAGCAGGCCCTATGCTCATGCTGGCTATCCCAGACAACTACACTATCTTGAGACAAGACCGTCCCAACTCGAGCGGAGGTGGTGTCGCCATTATCCATAAGTGCAGTCTTAACTTGAGACTAGCCACTACTATAGATGCCCCCTCTTGTGAAATATTAGCAGTCAAAATACCTCTCACTAACACCCAAACTCTTAACATCTATCTGATCTACCGCCCACCGGCCCCATTAGTACATTCGATGAAGACCTTAACTCTATTCTATCTAGCAACCTCAAGAGCTCCACCCAAGCCCTCACCCTAGGAGACCTCAATTTGGGTTACAATGACCCGGAAGACCATCCCGCCAGCATTATAACCAACACTCTCATTGAATTAGGCTTCGCGCAAAGATGCACGTTACCAACACATTCGAATGGCAGAATACTCGACTGGGTGGCCGATCACAACTGCCTAGCGAATATCACAAATATCTCACTCTAGCCTGGACTGACCATCATTTAATATCATTCATGCTTTCCACTGATGGGCCACCACCTCCGCCTACTATCAAGGCCCCACCCACCCTCACCAGAAACAAGAAAAATATGACAGCAGAAAGACTTATTCCTAATCTACTCCCTACTCTTAATACACTGCCAGACGACCTGGATCCCGAGTCCCTGGTCGAAGAATATAACAAGATTATGGCCACCTCGCTGGACCGTATCGCCCCCCCCCCCCAACTCAGATCCAGTAAACCAAAAATGCACCTCAACAAATGGTACACTCCATTCCTTAAAAACCTAAGGCAGCAAAAGAGAAGCTGTGAGGCCATTTGGAAAAAATCCCCTTCAGACTCAAACTCTCCAAACTAACTACACTGTACAAAAAAGAAATCTGGCCAAACGTACTTCTTTTGACTCTCGTATATCCCAAGCTAAATCTAATATGAAAGAACTTTTTTCAGTCCTTAAAGAAATAGAAACCCCTATAGCACCTCCCGATACCTGCACCAAAGATAAAAGCTGGTGCTCAGAAATTCAAAATGCCTTAGCAAATAAGATCGTGACTCAACACTCTCAACTCAAAAATCCATGACAAACCCATGCCCACTGATCTAGCCTGCTTCCAGTTTGCCAAAGTCAATATTTTGGAAGTGGAAAAAATCATCCCATCTCTGAAACCGTCCAATTGCCAGGGAGACTTGTGCCCTGCTCAGCTCATCAAAGATGCTGCCCGAGACCTCTCCCCTTTTATCACAAAATTGATCAATGCCTCCTTCGTCACTGGATCCATCCCTACTAACTTAAAACAATCCTGGGTACTCCCATTATTGATAAAACCCACTCTCGACCCTGCCATACCCACCAACTACCGACCCATAACAACCGTTCCTTTTCTCCTAAAAATTCTGGACAAGGTTGCCTATGTACAAATACAAAGTACTTGGAAGAACACAACCTCCTAGGAACTAGACAATCTGGGTTCCGGCACCACCATGGGACCGAAACCCGCTCATTGATTTTAAAACCCAGATCGATTCGCTCAGACAATGGGCACGCCGCCTTACTCCTTCTCCTTGACCTATCTGCAGCTTTCGATCTGGCCGATCACTCTGTCCTATGTTCACACCTCCACACTGCAGCCCACTTCTCAACGGAGGCCATCACGTGGATCACATCCTTCCTTAACGGTAGGACCATGAGGGTCTTCTCTCCCACGGCTGCAGCAGACCCCACACCTGTCACCTGCGGTGTCCCTCAGGGCTCCTGTGTCTCACCCACACTATACAACATATTTACCAAGCCCCTTTTCGATGATACTGGATCATCTCGGTATCACCTACACTAATTACGCAGATGATACCCAGATCCTCCTTCCGCTTTCTGGAGATTATGGAAAGGATTTGGCCTTGTTAAATAGGGTGTACATCATCATCCAGGCATGGATGGCCACTCATGGACTATGCCTGAATGATAAAAACAGAACTCATCATCTTAGGTACTACACTCAACATAAACTCGGTCCGGCCTACAATTCCTTTATGATTGACGGTAACAACATCAAAGTCGGACAGGAGGTTAAAACCTTGGGATTCTATCTACTCTCCAATTTCTCCTTCAAAAGACAAGTGAGCTCCCTTGCACCTTCCACGGCTTATACATGCAAATTAATCCGCGCAGCTAAACCCTTCCTGTCGGACTCCAATTGCCTGACACTCGCCAGAGCTCCTATTCTGTCTCGCCTTGACTACTGCAAAGCCCTATACCTGGGATCTAGCAAGGCTACCACCAGTAAACTGCAAACCCTTCAGAATAATGCTCTCAGAGCAGCTCTGGGCATTTCTTGAAGGGAACACATCACAAACTTTAGCCAACAGAACAATTGTCTTTCAACTAAAGACAAAATTCTATTACAAACTGCATCACTTACCCATAAGTCTCTGAACAATGCCGCCCCAACTTACCTGATCAACAGATTCCACTGACAGGCCTCATCAAGGCCCACTAGATCTGCATACAAAAATTGTCTATCTGTTCCTCACTACAAGCGGGCTACTATAGGGGGTAATAGCTTCCCAGTAAAAGCTGCTTTGCTATGGAATTCCTTGCCTCCCAACCTCAGAATTGACATGCCCTACCAGAATTTCCGCTCACTAGTCGTCTCCTGGTTGAAACTCGAGACTCACTAAGACTTTGATGTGCCCAGAGCCACCCGCACAATTTGTAACCATGTGTGCCTCTTGATTGCCTGCCTGCGTGCCTTCCTGATTACCTGTATATAATGGCTTGCTAGCCTACCACTGACTTGTATATAACATTGGTGTATTTTATTCCTGCATTATGTATATTCTTTGTACTGTAACTAAGTTACGAAAATTCTTGTAAAGGCTGCACCCTGATACCCCCGTGTACGCTCGCGTATTATAAATAATAAAAACAAACAAACAAGCAATTGTTTGTGCTTGGGTGAACGGGTTTCGGGTGCTCCTGAGTTAAGTTCCATGGGGAAGGGCTGTTTTTTTCTCCCCTCTTAGTCCCAGTCTAGGTGCCTTACAGGTTTTGCATGGCCTTGCCGGGGTCTGCGGTAGCCCCCCAAGGTCCTCCTATCTGCTGTATATGGGTGTGACCTCTCTATGCTGTTCTTTTGCCCCATCTTTGATCAAAGAAGCATGCTGCACACGTCCGTAAGGATGTTGCATAATCTCTTTCTGAGTTCCTATCTGCGACTTCTCTCCGATGTGTGTTAATGCCAAGTTTCAGCTTTCTTGTAACGAAGGTAGGGTGCTAGATCTGTATTCGCATTGTGTTTTTAAAGAAACGGAGGAACATTGTAAGTATCTTGTATTTGAGGCATGGCTTGAGACAGAGGTGTACTGCTGAGATGCATACTGGCTCTAAGGGGGAGGTGCCCTCTTAACTGCCATTGTCCTCAGTTACGATTTGCTCCGAACTTCTCCTTAGGCCTCCCACCCCTGGCTGAAACAGGCCCTTACCACCTTTTTTTGGCAAGGTCAGGGTATTGGCCTGGTCACATGCACCAACTGACCCATCCAACTTCATGTTTTTCCACTTATGCTGTTGGATGTTGTATGAGCTTGTCTGTACCCTTCAATTATTTGGGGTGTTAGTTTTCACTTTTTTGCTATCTCCCTTCCTTGTGGGGAATATTTGGGTTTTTTATTGGGCATATGTTTCACAACATATCCTCCTTCTCTGCACATGTCATTGACTGAGTTCAAGCAGTGGATAGGATGTGGTAAGCTGTCTTGGGAACTTCTAGGCAGTGAGTTCCTGTCTGTATCCGTGTCTGTCAAACCCGGATCATAGCACTTGCTTGGTCTCCATGCTCAAGAAGCATCCAGTAGCACAAGCCACTGTGGACATCTCAGAGGGATGGAAGACTTCACATCCTCGCTTTGAGCCTGGAATAGGGGTAGTCCCCGATTCAGCATCAACCTTTTGGTACTGGTTTTAAGGTTGCCACTTCAGATCCAAAGGGCACTTCTACCGTACACTCATGCGTCCACTTCAGGTGCATATACTTGCGAGTAACTGTTGGTGGGAAAGAATCATGTCTCCAGGCTTGACCTCGGTACCAGATTACCTTTTCACTCCCAAGAAGGTGTCGGAGAGGAGTGTTCCAGCCTTGGTACTGTCCTGAATAGGCAAATTTCACTGAGGGCCACAGTCCCCTAAGAAGGTGTAGTTCAACTTGCTTCTCTTGATGGTAGAGTCTAGCTCCCACCAGGGCCTCTGTACCGCCAAGCCAACACAGGGGTTAACCAAGTCTGCTACTTCAGTATCAACAAACAAAAACCAGCCACATATTAAATCTTCGGGTCACACCCACCATAAGAGGGGGGATTATAAACATCATTCTGCATTTGCCTCAGTAAAGGCTGAAGTGTCTACAAAATGCAAGAAGCACAAGCAACAGTCTCGGAAGGCTATCTCTGGGGCAACAAGCCTGCCTTGGAAGCAAGACGACACAGATCCACAACGGTTCGATCCCTGGGTCCGTGCTTGGAAATCTCTGGGTATTATGCGCGTTATAAATAACCAATTCTAAAAAAAATGTAATCAATAATTTTATTTATTTATTTTTTTTTTTTCAATTTTGTTTTATTGGCATTTTCATAATATAACACAAGGGCGCAGAACATTTTCACAAATTGTGCAAGTAACAGGCCCAACCCCCCCCCCTCGCCCACCCCAAACACCCCCACCCCCCCCAAAAAAGGAAAAAACCAAAAAACTTAGTCCTCATAGCGCCGTTCTGCTGGGGAGCCACTATGTAAGCTCCGAGAGTCTGGAGCTCCTGGAAGAGCGAGAGCGTTAACTATTAGAAATGGCTGAGGAACTACCATCCTCCCCCGGGCCGAGGGCCCTGTCCGCTCCTTGTCCCCCTTGAGGATCAGTGCACATCCCAACCCCATGTCTGCTGTGCCTCGTACCAGTTTGCGTGGAAAGAGCCCAAATTATTGTTAATTATTGCCGTCAGTTTATCCATCAGGTACATGTTTTTTACCTTTTTTAACCAGTTCTCCTTCGATGGGGTCTCCGGGCTCTTCCATTTCTGGGCCAGTGCTACCCTTCCCGCCCTTAGCATTGTCTCCCACATCCTAGGGTATCGGGGAATGTCCGAGTCCTCCGGGGGGAGGCCCAGCAGCATTGTCAGGGGGTTCTGGGGGAGAAGCTCATCAGAAACTTCGGCGATCCAGCCCCTCACCTTCTCCCAGTATGCCTGGGCTTTCGGGCAGTGCCACCACATGTGCCCTCTCGTACCGACCTGGCCACATCCCCTTGGGCATGCGGGGGACACTCCCGTGTACATTTTAGCCAACTTCATTGGTTCTCTGTGCCACCCCTGTAAAATCTTGAAGTTGTGTTCCATGTCTGCCGTGAATAAGTTCCCATGGAAGGCTATTTTAAATATTCTCGCCCAGGCGTCCTCCGAGATCTCATCCCCCGCTAGGTCATTCCAGAACGAGCGGAACCCCCTCCTCTCCCCTAGGTTAACCGTGTTCAGTAGCTTGTACATCCCTGATACCGCACCCTTCCTGGAGGTTGCCGAGTCCAGGAGCTTCTCGAAGGGGGTCAGCTGTCTTTTCAGGTTCTGGCCCCAGGCCTGGTCACATAGAATTCCCTTCAGGCGGATGTATTCAAATATGGAGAGGGACCCCTGACCGAGGGCGTCCCTCAGTTCCTCATATGGCCGGAATTCTCCTTCTCTGAACATCTGCCCCGCCCACTCCATTCCCATGTCTGACCACGACTGGGCGTTGCGGAACCCCCTGCTTCCCAGATTGAGGGGGTGACCCCAAAGAGAGGACATCGGCGATGGCCATGATGTTAGGTGTGCCGTCTGGGGACCCTCCCTCCAGATCGTCCAGAGGACTCCCAGGGTTGGGTGGGTTTTGAGTCTGTTCGGAATAAACTTGCTAGGGGCCCAAAGGAGGTCTCGAATCTTTAGTGGGTGGGCATCCATGTCCTCCAAGTATGACCAGTAAGTGCCCATCCCCTCTTTCATATGTTCTAGGAGGACGCGTAGTTGGGCTGCCCGGAAATAGAGTTGAAAGTCTGGTAACCCAAACCCTCCCTCCTCCCTCGGTAAGGTCAGGACCCTATTGGCAGTTCTCGGGGTCTTACCCTGCCATATGAATTCCCGCACCGCATTCTGGAGGGCTCTGAAGGACCGGTCAGGGACTACAGATGGGAGGGCGGTGAAAAGATATAGAAGTCGCGGGAGAATGTTCATTTTCACAGCCGTCATGCGGCCGTACCAAGACAGAATCATAGACCTCCACCTCCTCAAATCAGCGGTGATTCCTGCCACAACGGGATCGTAGTTAGTAGGGGCCAGATTGGTTAAGTCCCGAGTGAGGAGGACTCCCAGGTATCGAATGGAGGCCTTTCCCACCGATATTCCCTCTAGGCTGGCGAGGGCGTCCAAGCCCGGGTCCCGGGTTCTCATAGGGAGCAGGACTGATTTGGACGTGTTGATCTTGAGACCAGAGAAACGCCCGTAGGTAGCCATCAAGGAGAGGAGCGGGGGGAGCGAGGATTTCGGGTTTACTAAGTAAGCCAGGATGTCATCTGCAAACAGGGAGAGCTTAAATTCCACCTCCCCCCTCTTAATCCCCTTAATCTCTGTGTGGGCTCTGACTGCTATGGCTAGAGGTTCCATGGAGAGGATATAGATTAGGGGGGAGAGCGGGCATCCCTGTCTTGTCCCCCGCGACAGGGGGAAGGGCTCCGACAGCCCACCATTGACTTGGACCCTGGCCCTCGGGGCCCTATATAAAGCCGCCACCCATTCCCTGATGTGTGGACCAAAGCCCATTTTTTGGAGGGTAAGTTCCATGAATCTCCACTCCACCCTGTCGAACGCCTTTTCCGAATCTAGAGACAGGACGCTCGCGTCCAGGTCTGACCTCTGGGCATAGTGCATCAGGTCTATGGTCTTCCGGATGTTGTCTGAGCCCTGTCTCCCCCTAATAAATCCTACCTGGTCGCCATGGACCAATTTCGGCAAGACCCCCTCCAACCGTCCCCCAAGCACCTTGGCCAGGATCTTCACGTCAACATTCAACAGGGAGATGGGTCGGTAGGAGGAGCATTCCCTGGGATCCCTGCCGTCCTTGGGGAGCACCACAATAATTGCCTCCATCATGGAGTCCGGAAGAGACCCCCCCTCCAGCACCGCGTTGAACACTTTTACCAAATGGGGGGAGAGGGCCGAACGGAACCTTTTGTAAAAGTAGACAGAGTACCCGTCCTCGCCCGGGGAAGTGCCCACCTTCATTCCTCCAATCGCACGCTCTACCTCGTTCTCGGTCACCGGGCCCTCCAACCCCTCCGCTATCTCCCTGGTCAGGGCCGGGATCTGGATTGAATTCAGGAACCCCACCATCTCCGCCTCCTCCCCATTGTACTCGGACGAATATAATTTCTCATAATATCGGCGGAAGGCTTCGCCAATGTGGGGTGTGTCGTGGCCTACCTTTCCCACCTCGTCCTTAACCTCTTTCACTAATCGGCTTTTCTGCACCTCCCTCAGTTTCCAAGCCAGAATCCTGTCCGCCCTGTCCCCTTTTTCATAGTACTTTTGTTTGACCAGTTGGAGACTCCTCTCCGTCTTGTGGAGGAGGAGATCCTTCAATTGGAGTCTGTAGTCGTCCAATGCGGTCACCTGCTCGCTGTCTAGGGGAACCGTGGGGAGACCCCCAGGTTGGAGTAGGGCGATTTTCTCCCTGAGGTACCTTTCCTGGCCCTCCCTTTGCCTTTTTTTCTGGGCTCCTATTTTAATCAGGGTTCCCCGTAAGGTTGCCTTAAAGGCGTCCCAGAGGGTATGTGGACCCACCTCCCCGTTGTCATTAAGCTCAAAAAATTCCGTGATGGCCTCGAGGACCTCCTGGGATAGGACTTCGTCCCTTAACAGGGAGTCGTTGCACTTCCATCTCCCTCTGCGTTCGTGTAGGCCTCCCCTTGCTATTGTAGCTCGGACCAAGTCGTGATCAGACCAGGGGACGGGGTCTACCCTGTGGCCCGAGACAAATGGACGTAGGGTCACGTCTACCAGGATGTAGTCTATCCTGGAGAACGACGTGTGGATGGCTGAGTAATATGTAAAGGAGGGGGAGTCTGTTCTAGGGAGGGGGATCGTGTCCAGCAGGCCCAATTCTAGGTTGACTTTTTGGAAGGTGCGCGCCATGATCTCATCCGCAGCCCTAGAGGAATGCGGGCCTGCTCGTTTCCTGTCCAGGGTGGGGTCCAGAACCATATTGAAGTCCCCCCCCCACCACCACCGTGCCGTGGATGAAATATTTGAGTTTGTCCCCCACCTCCTCCCAGAACTGGGCTTGGCCTTCGTTTGGGGCATAGATGGCCGCTAGGGTCAGTGGGGCGCCCTGCAGGGACCCCCGCACCAGCAGGTAACGGCCCCCCGGGTCTTTCAGCGTGGCTTCTTTCTCGAAGCCCACGTGTTTCGCTACCAGGATGGCTACCCCTCTTTTTTTGCACTTGTGGGATGCACTGTGGACCTCGCCAATTCCCCCTCCCCGCATTTTGGGCTCCTTCCCCTGTGGCCAGTGAGTCTCTTGAACGAAGAGAAAATCCAGGTGTGCCCTTCTAAATTCCCTGCAGAGCAAGGACCTCTTGGTGGGGGTGTTTAACCCACGGACATTAAGTGAGCCCACTCCCAGGGCGGGCAGCCCGTCAGCCATAGTCACTATTTTTCTCTCTCTCGGTCAACTCCTCCCCTACGCTCTTCCCCGTGTGCTCCGTTATTTCGACTCTGTGATCCCCTTTTCCTCCCGCGCCCTCCCCCCGGGTGGGCTTAAAACAAAACCCCAACTGCCCCCCTTCCCCAAACCGTAACTGAACTTCCCCAACACCCGTGGTCCCCCCCACCCCCCGCCCCGGCGTCCAGCCAAATAGTTCTGCCATCGCTGGCTTTTGGCCGAACCACCAGCCTGCCCACCTCGGCCAGGCAATCTGCATTAGAAGCTCATCTCCTTGAGCCCCCTAAGATCTCCCGCGGCTATGATCCCTCTGCGGACCCCACCTACTTGCAGGTCGTAGGGACGTTGATAGTAGTGAATCCTCTGAGTCTGCGTCCCTCCGACCAGGACACACCGGGGTGCCCCCGTGCTCAGTCCCCGGAGTCGTTACGTTCTCCGTCCTTTGAAGGGGAGGGGGTGTTCATTTTCCTGAATTTCCTCGCGCCGGTGCGCTTTCTCCTCTCGCCAGGCGGGCCAGGGCCTCCGGGTCTCCCGTGCTCTGGCCCCGATGGGCCCCTCCGGGGGTTCGTGTCCACTGCGTATTCTTGTATGGCTCCCCTTATGTCCTCTTCCGTGATCAGGGTTGATCTTCGGCCCATGTATTCGAAAGTCAGGGAGAAGGGGTAGCCCCATCTGTAGCGCACTCCCTTTTCCTTAAGCACCTGTGTGAGAGGGCGGCACATCCTACGCCTGGCCAGCGTGTAGGCGGAGAGGTCTTGGTATATCGAGACTTGCGCGTTGTTATAAGTGATTTCCCTAGCCTTTCTGGCCTCCTCCAACACCTTCGTCTTCTCTGAGTAGTAGTGAAACCGGACCAGAATCGACCGGGGGGCCCCGGCCCTGCCCCCCGCCCTGTGCACTCTGTCAAAAGTTGGCTCGGTTGTCATTTCCTCCGTGAACAGGAGAGTAATGATGTCTCGTACTGCTCGGGTGACGTCCCTCTCCGTTTCCCCCTCTATTTCGGGCACCCCAAAGATTCTGAGGTTGTTCCTCCTCTCCCTGTTTTCGAAATCGTCCATCTGCCGGGCCCTCTCCTCGTCCCTCCTCTCCAGGGCTTCCAACCTCATGCTATATTGTATGTCTTGGACTGCTATGGAGGATTGGTTGGACTCGACCTGTAGGAGCCTGTCCTCAATCTTGTCCACCCTCTGGTCCATTTTTTCAAATTTTTGGGCAATGTCGGAGCGCATGTCCCTTATTTCCTGTAGGATCGAGGCAAAGCCCCTTTCCATTGCCGCCGAGGAGGGGGAAGCTTCCCCCGATTGGGCCATGATTCCTTCGCGGGTTAAGCCTTTGTCACCTCTTTCAACCCCCCGGAAGCGGTATCTCTGCAAGGCTTCCCTCCAGCTCATGTGGTTCTTCCCTGTGTCCTGTCGTCTAGGTCCCCGACGGGGGGTCCCCTACTGGCCCGTTCTTCCTTGCTTGGGTTGTGAGCTCCACAGGTGACCCAAATGGGGGGGCAAAGTCCGGGGGGGCGGGCACACGCCCCACCTGTTCTCAGGCGGGGGCCTCACACCCTTTTCAAGTGCCTCGTGGTCTTCTGGGGCCTCCTCCGGTCTCCTGGGGTGGGGTGGATCAAGGGGGCCCAACCTTCCAATCCAAATAAGGGGGGGGGACGTTGTGGCTCGCTTTGTGAGTCCTGGGGGGGGCACCCCCGGGCGGGCACACGCCCCACCAACTGCTGGCGGGGGCCTCTCACCCTGGTCGCCCCCGCCTCGGGCCTTGTCTCCGGGGTGGGGGGGGGCCTCGTCCACAGACCCCGCCTTTGGTCTTTTTGTTTTTGGGGTTCCGCCCCGCTCGGGGCGCTCACCTGTGGGGGGGCGAGCCCCAGCCCGCCGGGGCTCCCCTTGCTTTGCTGTGCTGTGCTGGGCTCCGGCGCTGGTGACCCCCGAGGGGGAGGGGGGAAGCTGCCCCACTCCTATCTTTCACTCCCGGGTGGGGGAGGGCTCCGAGTCCCCGGGGGCACCGCTCCAGGCCCCCGGGTGCCGCCTCCTCCGCTGACCTGGTCTACGCTGTCGGGGGGGGGGGGGGGGCCGCCCCGCTCCTTCTCTTCACTTTCGGGGGGGGGGGTGGATGCCGATTCCCGGGAGCCCTGCTCCGATCCCCCTGATGGTGCCTCCTCGCCGCGCGGGCCGCCCCGGCGCTCTTCGCTCTGGTTTGGGCCGCGGGGGGAGGGGCGGAGAGGGCCGCCCCACTGCCACGTCCCCGAAGTCCCAGGGGCTCGGACCTCGGCCGGGTCGTCTTCCGCACCCTGGGGGGGGGTGCTGGTGGGGGGAGTGAGGTTCCGTCGGGCTGGGGTGCCGTGTGCGCCCGGGGTGAGACCGCCCTGCTCGCGGTCCCGAGGCCGCTCCTCTCCTGCTGCGTCTCCCGTTCTGGCGCCACGGGCTTCGTGCTCCGGCTCCCCGGGGAGCTCGCGCTCCGTTCTTTCTCTCGTTGGGGGGCCGGGGGGGCGCCAAGTCAGTCACCCCAGTTGTGCTCGTGGGGGGGTATCGGGGGGGGGGCTCAATCCCGTGGGATACCCGGGCCTCGGCGGGAGCTATGCACTCAGGCAGCCATTGCCTGTGCGCCCCCTGGTGGCCTCCCCAATTTTATTTTTTTATTGAAATAATCTACAGTTTTAACATAAAAACGTTTGTTTCAAATTTACCTCAACAAACTCAGTCTCAAATCACATCTCAACCCTTCCAGTGCAAACATAGGATCAAAGAAGAAAAGGAAAAAGAAATGTCAGTAGCAAACCAAGAAGGAAAGATAACCTATCAGCCAACTTGTGAATAAAAGAATAAAACAGGATGAGACGAGGTAGTCTCAGAATGTGGCATTAATAATTATAATGGTACTCTAAGGGGCTTGAAGGCCACAATTTGTCTTCCGACACAATCTGATGCAGTGGCTGATTGTTTTGATCCTTCCGATTTTTACTGGACTGCCCCAAGCGCTTTTTGGTAACCCTGCAAGAGGTTGCTCCTATTCCTCATTTCGACCCAGAGTAAGATATTCCTTTTATCCTCTCAGTCTTCGGCACAAATATTTTAGTAATGATCAGGAAATATGACCAGTGCTTTTAAATTTGTACCAAAATACTCTTGCACTACCCTAACTCCTGCTTTAGTGGATGCTACTACTTCCTCTATGACCTCAACAGAGGAGGTACCTGCTCTGGGCCCTTAGGTGTCCTATATGGGTCTAATCCTTCCCAAATACTGTCATGAAATCCATCAGGCCTACTCTGTTTTTGGCTATTTTAGTTCCTGATATTTCAGGCATGGGATTAAATCCAGTGGGGCCTCCTGCCCCTGTGCTTAGTACCAATGCATGTACCTCCAGTTGATATTCACCCCTCCAAAAGGTTAAGAGGATTGACAATGATACTTTAGAGTGAGTGGATGATATTCCTGTCCATTTCTGAAGACATTTCATTTGGTAATGCTTAAGCCTATTCAAGCCCTGGATTTGTTGCCTCCAAAAAAACCTGCTGCTTCAGGCCTTTTTCGTAAGATTTCTCTTTTCCAGGCATGCCACTTTTGGCTATGGAGTCCTTTATAATGGAGCCCTTTATAATGGAGCAGGCAAAAACAAATTGGTTGAAGGCCTAATTCAGAGCCCATAGTTTTCATGTTATTGGGTTCAAAATATAAAACCCTGAAGGGTGAGCTTTTTGCCGTAATTAGCACCCATCCGGCTCAATCAATGGTGTTTTTACGGCTTTAAGTAAGGGCAAATGGCCCATTTAGAGTCCATCTGCAGTTCCTGACCAGATTTAAAATCGAAGGCCAAGAAAGTTACAAATTTATCAAAATGCTAATTTCTCACAGATTAATGCTGCCTCTGTTCTATCTAGTTACAATTTCTAGAATTGGGAGGCTCTGAAAAAGTCCAGCATGTTGTTTCCTCCTTACTCTCAGGAAGAATTATTTTGGTTCTAGGAAGGCAAAGAAGAATGCAGATTCACAAGGTCTTTACTGACACTGCATCCAGTTTTTATGCATAGGCACGTGTACCTGAAGACTTCTTCCCTCCATTCTAATATCCAAGATAATGTTTTGGATCTCTGCATTTGATGGGAAAAGTCATATTCCCGGTCTACGAAGGAAGATCTTCAAACGTGCAGGACTGCTGCTCTAATTGCTTAGTCTCTTAGCATTATTTCTATGCCCTTTAAATCTGGTTTTCAACCCTCTGCTGTATTCAATGCTTTTAAAGCAAGACAGTCAGCAAAGGACACATCTTCTATCCCCACCTTTTCAGGAGCATTTACTAAGAAAAGTAAAAATGTTCGTTCTGCAATGAAACCAGTAGTGTCCCCTACCTCCAACCAGGACTATACTCCAAAATCGCCTTGACTCTGAAGTGCGGGTGCATTCTATTTTAAGCAAGGCACTTGGTGTGAGGAAGGCCTCCTTTTACGAATCCTGGTTCAGTATCACACAAGACCCTTGGGGGTTCAGGTCTGTCCCTGAATATCCCTCTTTCACCTCCATCCAAGTTTCAGAGGTCTTATCCGGAACTTGCACAAAAAAAATTATGCCTCAAAGCCAACAATGTAATGAGAACACAAGGCCTGGGCTTCTAGTCTTGCTCCTTCCCATTGTTGAAGAAACTAGCAGTCTCTGGCTCATTCTAGACCTCTCTGAACTGAACCGCCTCCTACCTTTGGAAACTTTCCAGATGACTCCGGTCTTTGGTGCCCTCCATGTAGGGGACTGGTTAACACTTGTGTATCTTCAGGCGTCCATTACCACATAATTATCAGGAAGGAGGGCTATCAGTATCCCCTGTTCTCCAGCATGGGGTCTGGCATGGATTCACATGCTCATGAATATTCCCCGTCAGGCTGGGAATCCTCGGTAAAGAAAAAATCAGTATCCGTTTCGTTTCTGATCTGTCTTTCTTAGTAACCAATCACTGATCTCTGGGTCATACTGTCCCCAGCCAATGACAGCCCTCTCCCTAAGACCCGCCTCTGGCAGCCATCCTTAGATTTTTACCGCACGCTCAAGTGTTGGGAGTCCTCGTGTTCGTTTTTTACTGCGTTTTCCCGCTTTTCCAGGAGACTTTCTCATTTTTTTGGTTTAATCGAGCCTCAAGCTCCACCGTTTCTACTTCCGATAACGGATACCCGTTACGGAATTCTTCTACGCCCCTCAAGGGTGAAGTTTTCATCGAGTTTGCACTTCTTGGAGGATTCCGGAAGATCTGCGGCCTACCTCTACGGACATGGCCCAGGATAAGGGAAGCTCGACGGCCAGATCCAAGCTGTTCAGAAACTGCCCTGGATGCAGATTGTATAACGTTTTTAAGGAGGACGAGCATTCGCGATGTCTCTACTGCCTTCATGAGGACAAGACGCACGTGGAGAAAGACTGTGCGTTCTGCAAGAACCTTTCGGAACGGACCAAACAAGATCGTCGTTCCCGCCTCGCCACCTGGCTGGAGAAGGGCACAGCTGGTGAAAAAGCAAAGAAGTCTGAGCGGGCTTCTAAGTCCTGAGAGGGCGCCCCAGCGACAGAGGCCCAACAGAAGGCCAAGCACCGCGAGTCCGTGGGCACCGGGAGTGCCGAAAGGTCGGGCTCTTCGGTTGCCAAGCAGGGCGCTACTTCCCCGGCACGTTCGGCCACGAGCCAGCGCTCTGGTTCGGGGAAGAGGAAGTCCGAGAACCCGGGTGGGGTGCTGGAGCAGACCCGGTCGATCTCGAAGGGGGAGCGAGGCGCTGACCCTCCTCACAAGGCAAAGGCCCAGGACGCACCTAAGGTGGTGAGGGCTTTGATCCAGCCGGCTAAGGCCTCTACCGAAGTGGTCGCTGCGACCCTGGCGGAGCCGGCTGAGACTACGCCAGTGGAAACGGCCTCTGGGCCCAGAGTATACCTGCCACCGCAGAGGGAATCCTCTTTCCAGCCCATCGCTAAGACCCCCGTGAAGCCCCCGGCTGAAAGAGGGGCGGGGGGGCCGGTGGCCATTACAGACTCGGAATCAGCCTCTGAGGAGGAACTGGTGGAAACCGAGAAGGGCCTCAACGAAAGGTCCATAGGCCTCAACGAGTGGTTCATAAGCCTCAACGAGAGGTTCAAGAAGGTTCGATCCCAGGGGATGGTTCCCGCTGACGTGATCGAAGATAGCGACGATGACGAAACACAGGGCCCAGTGGAGCGGCCATCCTGTCCGTCGCAGCCATTGCCCGAGCCCCAGGATAGCTCGGCGGCCATTTTGTTGGCAATCCAATTCTTATGTTCCGAGATAAGGATGAGATTACCATGCACCCCGACGGAGGAGCCAGAACCAGGCCCGCCGGGAAGCCCTCTGAACAAGCGGAGGAGAGTCCATCCCGCTCGCCCTTCGTACCTGCGAGACCGGTGGACCCCTCATCCCCCTTGCCGGACCCTAGAGCGGATACGGCGACGGATACGGGGACGGACTATGATGGCGGCGATGACACGACGGACATCCCGTTGTCAACCCCCCCCTCCTGCGGGCGTCTCCAGCCGACGAGGTTGGCTCTTTCCACGCGATAACCAGGGCATCCAAGCTCTTCCAGCTCTACCCTGAAGAACAGAAAAAGGAGGGGTTTCTGTACCAACGACGAGAGGCCAAGAGGAAGACGGTCCTCGCGGTGCCTTTACTCAACGACATCTGGGACGAGGGGCTTGCTGTCCTCAAGAACCCTTCCACGACATCCGCCAAGAGGGACAGGTATGAGAAGAAGTACCGAGTCCCTGATGCCGCCCCCTTGTGCCTCGGGGCCCAGCCCACGCTGGACTCGGTCATCACGGCAGCGGCTAAGAAGAAAGCAGCGGGCGCGGCGGCTTCAACTTCTACTTCCCCGCCGGACAGCGAGGGCAAGAAGTTGGACTCTATGGGACGACGAGTCATCTCGTCGGCGACGACGATTAAGGTGGCCAATGCCTTAGCAATCGTAGCCCGCTACGACAGGGAGCTCTGGTTCAAGATAGCTCCCCTGCTAGACTTCCTGCCTGATGACAAAACGGCGAAGGCCCTAGAAATTCTGCAGGAAGACGAGGTGGCGTCGGATCACGCCATAACGGTGGCAACGGACATTGCCGATACCGGATTTCGCCAAATGGGCAACAGAGTTTGCTTCCGACGACAAGGATGGCTCAAGGCGACAGACTTTCACCAGGACGTCCAGACCAGAGTGTTGGACATGCCGTTCGACGGCAACAACCTTTTTGGTAAAGCGGTGGACGAGTCTCTACAGGCCATCAAGACCGACTCGGAGACGGCCCGGGCCCTTGGGGTGCTTCAACAGCGACGGCCCTTTTGGAGCTCCGGAGGCAGACAGGGTGCCTCCAAAGGATCCAGCGGTGGCTCCTCCACTTACCGCCAGGCAGCCCGCTCCTCTTCCTAGGAGGCCTACAGAGGTTGCGGCAAGCAAAGGGGATCCCGCCGCTGTCGCCAAGGAGGCCAAGGCTGCCTCCAAACAAGACTGACCCGGCCGGGTTGTCGGGCCCCCACCGAAGCACCCCGGTGGGAGGCCGGCTGACGAAGTCCGTCAGAGTGTGGGAGTCCATCTCCACCGATCGTTGGGTGCTGGACACCCTGGCCAACGGGCACTCGCTGGAATTCCGAAAGAAGTGCCCTTGACTTCCTCCCGTGGCCAGGAAGGAGAATCATGTCCCTCAACTGCTGTTGGAGGTAAAGGCGATGCTCAAGAAAGGTGCCATCGAGCTCGTCCCCAGGAGGCTCTGGTGCTCCGGAGTGTACTCGAGTTACTTCCTCGTCAGAAAAAAGACAGGCGGTTGGTGCCCCATCCTGGACCTGCGTCGGTTAAACGCATACATCAAGGGGCAGAAATTCAGGATGGTCACCCTCCAGCACGTGCTGGGACAGCTGGAGGAAGGCGACTTCCTATCGTCGTTGAACCTGGAGGATGCCTACTTCCACATCCCCATTCTAAAAAGGCACCGCAAGTACCTCAGGTTCGTGGTTCAGGGACGCCACTACCAATTCAGAGCCCTACCGTTCGGATTAAAGTCGGCACCCAGGTTTTCCAACAAGTGCCTGGCACCAGTGGCGGCGCGGCTGCGCCTGCAGGGGATCCACGTCTACCCCTACCTGGATGACTGGCTAATCCGGGCAAGGACAAGGGAACTCTCCATCGACGGCAGGGACCGTCCAGTTACTCACAGAGCTGGGGTTCGCCATCAACTACCCCAAATCCCACCTGAATCCATCGTAAGTAGCACTGTTTCTGGGAGCGAAGCTCGATACAGTGGGGCAATTGGCCTCCCCTTCAGAGGAGAGGACCTAAACCATCCTGGGCAAGGTGTGGCGCCTGTTAGCCACGGACGTGGCCAGGGTGAGGTCCATCAAGTCCCTTCTTGGGATGATGTCCTCATGCATCTACCGTGTACCCCTTTGCAGACTTCGGATGCGTCCGCTACAGGAGTTCCTCGACGCCTGCTGGTTTCAGGCGAGGGGCTGCTTCGAGGACAGGATCCCTCTCGACGAGGAGTTCCGTTGGGCGATCCTATGGTGGGGCACCCGGGCTCACCTCACTACAGGCACGGACTTTCAAACCCCGGCGTTTCAGGAGATGGTGACGACGGACGCCTCTTTGGAAGGTTGGGGGGGCCCACACTGGAGATCTCCACGCAAGAGGCCTGTGGCTCCCGGAGGAGAGGTCTCTCCACATCAACATCCTGGAGCTCCGAGTAGTGTTCTGGGTGCTCAAGTCGTTCCTTCCGTCCCTCAAGGACAAAGTGGTGAGGATCTTCACCGACAACACCACCACGATGTTCTACATAAGTAAGCATGGGGGCACCAGATCCCCAGCCCTATCCAAGGAGGCCCAGGATCTGTGGCACTGGGCCGTCACCCAGGGGATGTTTCTGGTTCAGGAATAAAAAACACCATCGCCGACTCACTCAGCAGGGAGCTGCGCTCGTGCCACGAGTGGGAACTATGCCAGGATCAAGTGGATCGGCTCTTCCAACGATGGGGCAAGCTCTAGATCGACCTGTTCGCGACAAACTCCAAGTGCCAGAGGTTCGCCAGCAGGTTCCCACAGCCGAGGAGCATGGGCGATGCTTTCTCGTTCCCTTGGGACGGCCTGTTTCTATACGCGTTCCCTCCGTTGCCGCTCCGCCTCATCAACCAGCTCAAGAAGTCCAGGTGCAGGATGATCCTTGTCGCACCGGCGTGGCCGAGGCAGATCTGTTTCCCGGACCTTCTGGCCTTGTCAACGTCCCCACCAGTCAAGCTGCCGGCGGCGCGGATCTTCTCTCCAGAGAAGGAGGCACCATTCTCCATCACGACCCACAGTCGTTGAACTTGCAGGCCTGGCTCCTGCGGAACTAGAGTTTGGAGGGTACGATATACCGGCTGATTGCAGAGAGGTTCTTGCAATTGCAGAGAGGTTCTTGCAAAGGCCAGGGCGTCCTCAACTCTCAAGTGTTACGGTCATAAATGGAAGAGGTCCTCTGTCTGGTGCCGTGCACAGAAGATTAACCCTCTGCGGATTACGGCCCCTCAAGTACTGCCGTACCTACTGTCGCTGGTCAAAGCTGGACTGGCTTCCGCCTCCATCAAAATACATCTGGCTGCCATCTCCCGATATACCAGGACTACGGGACGGGCGTCCTTGTGGTCTCACCACCTGGTGAAGGAATTTATGAAGGAACTATTCCGATAGTTCCTGCCGGTGAAGGCTCCTGCCCTGGTGTGGGAGCTTAATGTGGTGCTGACCACGCTCCTGGGGGAGCCCCATTCGAGCCTATGCATTCGGCGCCTTTGAAGTTCCTGTCATGGAAGACAGTGTTCCTCGTGGCCATCACCTCCGCACGACGAGTGGGAGAGATCCAGGCCCTATCTTGCAAGCCTCCATACTTTACTTTTCATGACACGAGGGTGGTGCTGAGGACGCACCCCTCCTTCATGCCCAAGGTGCCGTCGGACTTCCACCTCAACGAGCCCTTGGTGTTACCAGTTTTCTTCCCGTCGCCTTCGACGCCGGCCGAGAGGACGTTGCACTCGCTGGATGTAGCTAGAGCGCTGAAGTTCTACGTGGACAGCACGAAGAGTTTTCGGAAGACGTCACAGCTGTTTGTGAACTTTGGATCTGTGAATCAAGGAAAGGCTCTCTCGAAGACTTCCATTTCCAGATGGCTCTCCGGCTGCATCATGCACTGTCACCGGTTGGCAAACCGACCGCTGCCTGGCTGTCCGAGAGCCCATTCGACCAGAGCAATCGCTGCTACCACAGCGTTCCTGTCTGGTGTGCCCCTGCTGGACATCTGCAGGGCTGCTACGTGGAGGTCGACGCACACCTTCACAAGATTCTACTGCGTCGATCGGGACTCCAGGGAGGAGTCCAGGGTCGGCCAAGCAGTGCTGCGCAACCTGTTCGCCTAAGGTGAGCCTGGTGAGGAGGCAAGAATTGCTTAATGTTGAGTTTTGGATGTAATGCTTAATGTTGAGCCTTTGCCACCTCCCGTGGTTGTGCATGTGTGTACTGCTATGTATTCTTTTATTCATGAGCATGTGAATCCATGCCAGACCCCATGCTGGAGAAGGAACAAGTTAGTTACATGTAACTGTTGTTCTCCAGCATGGGTCTGGCATGGATTCACATGCGAACCCTCCCTCCTACCCCTCTGCGGCTCTTCACTTGGTCATACTGCCACTTTGCGTGCTACCAAATCTGAGGATGGCTGCCAGAGGCGGGGCTTAGGGAGAGGGCAGTCATTGGCTGGGGGCAGTATGACCCAGAGATCAGTGATTGGTTACTACTAGGAAAGACCGATCATAAACAAAACTGATACTGATTTTTTCTTAACCGAGGATTCCCAGCCTGACGACGGGGAATATTCATGAGCATGTGAATCCATGCCAGACCCATGCTGGAGAACAACAGTTACAGGTAAGTAACTTATTCCTTCACTTATGATTGCCAACACGATCAATACAGTTGCCTTCCATTCAGCCTGAAAACAGCATTCGGGGTGTTTACAAATAGGCAGCTCAGCTTAGGTATCAGAAGATTCATATTTATTCCTATCTTGATGATTAGTTAATCTGGTCATCCTCTTTAGAGAAGAATTTGCCCAACTTTTTCGTGAGCACACCCTTCATGACCTGGGTCGTTTTTTATCAACGTGAAGAAGTCCCGATTTCTTCCTTTTCAGGGCATCCAGTTTATTGAAGCGGTGCTAGAGACTGCTCCGGTTATGTCCTGCCTCCTCTCAACAGGGTTCTGGCATTGAGGCAGGCAATTCATCACTTCAACAACCAGGGCTTGGGACGTCTGCTTGGTGGTTCCAGAGGCTTTTGGGTCTGATGGCCTTGTGCTTTCTAGTCGTGCTGTTCGTCATATTCAGAATGAGGGCATTGTAGATGCCCCCTGCTTTTCACCTGTAACTTATTGTTGGGCCTTCAGTCCATGAAAATATTCATTACAAAAGAGGTTGAGTTCACTCCGGTGGCGGACACTACAGGAAAACCTGCTCAATTGGGCTCCTCCCTTCTCCCTTTATCTCATATCTGATAGATTTGTCCCTGTCTGGGAAGGGAGGGCACTGTTGGGTGTGCCAGACTCGGAGTTTGTGGAGTGCTCAGGAAAGGCATCTCAGCATAAACTATTTTGGAACTAAACCCTGTATTTCCAAGTCTGAATTCATTCTTCACTGTTATCCAGGGAAAAGTGGCTCAGGTGTTCATTGACAACAAAACAGCAATGTTCTATTTCAGGAGCTGCAACCTGTGGCTCCATGTGTTTCACTGCAGCTCCCATGATCCTTCATTGACTATGCTGGCTAGCGCTGATGGGAGCTCTAGTCTTAAATATCTGAGCCAAATGTTGTAGACTCCTGTTCTAGTTGTCCGAACAGTGGCCGGGAGGATAGTTCAGGGGGCAACGCGCTCGCCTTGGAAGCAAGATGACGCAGAGCAACACAGGTTCGATGCCCGGTCCGTGTTTAGAAACTTCTGGGTAATAAGCACATGATAAATAACAAATTACAATGGTGAACATAATCGCCCTCTCCCCTGCATCCTGAACCCACATGCATCTTGTCACATCCCATCTCGATGGAGAGAGGAACATGCCCTAAGCAGGTTTTTTAATGCGACACATGAGTAAAAAGCATCCAAAATGTTTTCCAAAAATGTGTCCTTCCTCTCTTTCTTGCGAGGGGCCCAGCACGCGGCCGTAACCCCGCCCACCTTGGCTCAGCATCGCCCATCAGTCCTTTTCTCTGCTTGTTCTGGACTGGACGCACTTGCATCCTCGGAAGATTTTCTTCCCTTTTTCCTCTCTGGCTCTCGCTAGCGATAGTTTACTAGTCTGTCTGTCGTTCAAACTAGACTTTCCAGATTGTTCATTGTGTCACCGTTGTTTCGCGAGGGCGGATCCCCATCCTCTTTGCTTAGAGTGTTTGGGTCCGGATCACCGTTGGGACTCCTGTTTTTACTGCGACTCCCTTTCGGTCCGGGCACTTCAACGTCGGTTGAATTGGTGGGAGGAGGTGTTCCGGCGAACTCCTCCATCACAATTTCAGGCGTTCATCGTCGAGAAGAAAAAACGCCCGGTAAGTTCTTTACTTTTCAGGGCACCCCAGCCGGGGCGTTGATCGCTCTGTCACCGGGGTTCGCCCTGAGGTGCCCGTTGGGCCTAATAATTCTACCGGAGTTTTCTCGGAGTCTCTGTAAGGGGCCTGTGGATACCGGAGTACGCTCCGAGGCGCCTCCTATGGGGGCTGTTTGTAGACCCAGTTCTACTGAGTCGTGGGGTACCGGAGCTCGCTCTGAGGCCTCTGTCGGCTTCCCTCAAAAATAAGACCGGGGTGTGCCCCGAGGCCTTGGGTGGGCTTGTCGTTACCGAAGGGATGTTCGAGGCCCGAGTAGATAAGGCTGTTACCGGACCTGGATCCGAGGTGCCTCATTCAGACGCTAAAGCTACCAACAGTTGTGAGAGGCCTGACAAGGCCTTGTCGGTGAAAGCTGTTTCTCACCGTTCCCGCTCCTGCGGTGATACCAGACCTGTTGAGGGGGCAAAGAGCAAAGTTCTTCTTTTACCGGCAGTGCCGAGGTCCTCCTTCGAAGGCTGAGTTGGCAGTTGGTATGTCACAAAAACATTCCAGGCCTCACAGTATCGGCTCTGCCGAGGTTCCTTATCTTAAGGCTAAAGTTAAGACCCCTGATCCATCGACGGGGACCCTTGCCTCACTTCCTCACGTGCCACAGTTCCCCTCAGATGAGGACAAAATGGCGCCTGCTCCCGCCACGACCGCAGCTGCCATTTTAGGTGCTAACCCTACAACTACGCCATCGGCCTCAGGTGTAGGCTTTAGGCCCTTGGGTGAACAGAGTCCCTTGTGTGCATCCTTATCGGCCAGTTTACGATTGAACGCCCGGATGCCTCTTCCACACAATGTTTCGTTGCCTGTGGGGTCAGCACCTTTGATTTATGTGGATACGTCGGTGGAAGGGCCTATGTGGTACCCTTCCCCGTTACGTCCCTCGATTTGTCCACCTCATGAGAGGCCTCCTAAGGTTCCGAAACAGTCCCCAGAGGATGCCTTTTTCGGTAAATTTCAAACGCTTATGCGTACCGACCCCATGATGGAATATTTCAAAGGGCTTTTCAGGGAGATATGTCCACCTGCACCTCCGGCTCCGCTCGTTCCTCCGGCGGTTCCGCCGGCGCCTCCCTTGCCAACGGTGCCTTCCCCGACTCTTCCGCCTTTGTCTCCATTGTCCCCGGTGGACAAGGCAGCGCCTGACACGGCTCAGCAGGATCCTGACCTGTCGGATGACGCACAAGGCGATCAGGACAGCTAGGACCTTCCCCGCTCTATTAGAGCTTTTCATGACCGGGTACTGGACATGATGAGTTTCTTAGATGTTCCGGTGCCCGAGGCACCCGCTCAGCAGGAGGGCGTGCTTTCTGGGGCGTTCACCCTGTCCCCCTTGGAGCGTACAGGCCTGTTCTTGCAGGAGGACGTTCTGGCCGAGGTCCGCAGAGTCTGGGAATAGCCACACTATGGACTTTTTGTCAATAAGAAAATTGACGCTTGATACAGGCTGCATTCTTCAGAAGAGGTGGCCCTGTAGTCTTGTCCGCCTCCCTCCTCGACAGTGGTGGCCGCGGCCACTTTGCAGTCCAGGCCTGCAGCATCCTTTTCCACGACGGCTACTCAGGTTCTGGGAAAGGAGGACAAGCTCCTAGACTCCCATGGGAGGAAAATCTTCGCCAACTCGGCCTTGCAGCTCAGGCAGGCCAAGGCTGAACTGATTTTAGTGGGAGCTTACATGCGGATGTGGAAAGGTCTGTCGGAGTTTGAGGAGTTTATCCCGGTCGAGAAGCTGAAAGACTTCAAAGGTGGCCTATCCGATGCCAGGGTCTTGGCCCGGGATCTCATGGAGGCTGCGGCTCATCACGTAGACACCTCGGCTCGGGGCCTTATGCTGGGGGTTGATACCTCACGGCAGGCGTGGCTTCAAAAGAAGTGCAGGACAAGGTGTTGGACCTTCCGTTCGATGGTAAGGAGCTCTTTCATTCTACAACAGATGTAGAACTCAACAAGACGAAGGATAGCACTCAGACAGCTAAGTCATTGCCTGTCCTGGTTAAGGCTCCTTTCAAAACCCAGAGACCGTTGTCACAAAGACGACCTTCCTCTGGCTTTAGGGGCTTCCTCGACTGCAAATCTCGCAAAGTGGATAACCCTGCGGGGAATAACCGCCGTAGCAACAACGGACGTGTTTTTTCTCCCACTCTTCAGCCTCCTCAGGTTCAGGCGGCACTGCTACTGATAAATCTACTAAATTAGGGTTTTCCGCGCTCGCACGAGACCCCGGTGGGAGGACGCACTGCGTCTCATTGGGAGGCGTGGCAGACAATCAAAGAAGAGAGATGGGTCTTGTCACTCGCTCGGGCGGGCTTCCGCTTACCTCTAACCCCTACCCCACCCCTCAACCCTCCTTTGCAGCTGTCGGGCTCACCCTCCCTCAAAGCCGAAGTTCAGAAACTTCTGGACCTCAGAGCTGTGGAACCCGTTCCCCTCGGGGAGCGAGGGGAGGGCTTCTACTCCCAGCTGTTTACGGTGCCCAAACCCAACCAGGCTGGCCTGCGCACCATCCTAGACCTTTCCCAGTTCAAACCTTTCCTACCCCAAGAGAAATTCAAGATGATCACGCCCAGCCAGATACGCTCTTCCTTGCAGATGGGCGATTGGCTCAGCATTGTGGATCTTCAGGACGCGTACATGCATATCCTGATTTGGCACCCATACAGGAGATATCTCCGCTTCTATGTGGGAGAGGAGCACTTCCAATTTCGAGTGCTTCCTTTTGGCCTCAGCTCGGCGCCGCGTGTCTTTATGAAGATATTGGTGATCTTCGTCTCCAGGGTATCCATGTTTATCCATATTTGGACGACTGGCTCTTGCGAAGCCCTTGTCCGCTGGCAGCAGCGGGCAATCTCCAGTCCCTCCTTCAGCTCCTGTTCCATCTTGGGCTGTCGGTTAACTGACAGAAATCTTCCATGACGGTCTTTCAGGACCTGATTTTTTTTTTTTCTGGGTTTTCGCTGGAACACGATCGACTGCAGAGTGTACCTGACCGGGGACAGAATGGCGGATCTGTTAGCCACGTGTCAGATGTTTGCGCAGTCGGAGAGCATGTCAGCCTGGTGGTTCCAGAGGCTTCTGGGCCTCGTGGGTGCTGGCTCTTCCTCGTCTCAAGATGACAGACCGAGATGGCTCTTCGGAGTTCCTGGCGTCAGGCTGTGGACCTGGATTCCAAGCGGATAATGTTTCCAGATTCCATGAGTGGACCTGGATTGGTGGTCATCTCTCAGCAATTTGTCGGGGGGCGTGGGGGTTTCAGGACCCAGCCCCCACGGTGACGATCATGACGGACTCCTCCCTTCTGGGGTGGGGTGCGACGTTAGATCTTCTTCAGGTCTCGGACCTCTGGTCGCCTCAGGACAAGCTCCTGCACATAAATCATTTGGAGCTTCTGGCGATCAAGGCGTTCAGACCGCTCATTGCCAACAAGGTGGTCCTCATACGCACGGACACTGTGGTGTCAATGTATTACATCAACAAGCAAGGGGGAACGAAGTCTCCCCCCGCGCCCCCCTCGTGGACCTGTCTATCCAGATATGGGAGTGGGCCGTGCTTCATGGTGTCTGGCTGCTTGCAGTACACATCCCGGGCCAGCTGAATGTCACAGCGGATGCCCTCAGCTGGCGGACAGTGGTCCGCTACGAGTGGGAGTTGAAGGTGGAGGTTCTCTCATGGATTTTCTCGCGTTGGGGCACCGCGGAGGTGGACCTCTTCGCTACGGTGGTAAACAAGAAGCTTCCTCAGTATGCCTCCAGAGGGGGGCTGGGAGCCTCCTCTCTGGGGGATGCTCTTGAGATTCCATGGCACAACATGAGAGCTTACGCCTTCCCGCCTCTGCCTCTAGTCCATCGGGCAATTTGGAAGCTGAAGAACTCTGTGAACTGTTCGCTTCTACTCATAGCCCCGTGGTGGCCAGCCAGGTTTTGGTTCTCAGAACTTCCAACACCTGTCGGTGTATCTGCCGATCAGGTTACCAGTAACTCCCGATCTTCTTCATCTAGGGGATTAGCACATGTGGCACCCCTCCCCACAATCGCTCAGCTTGGTGCCCATGGTGCCTGAGTTCAAGTCTTCAGAGTATCTTAACTTGTCCACGGATAACATGCGTATTATCCAGGCAGCCAGGAAACCCTCGACCAGATCCCAATACAGGAGTAAATGGCTCAGGTTCTGTCATTGGTGTTTGGAGAAGCAATTGGATCCAAGGGTGGCTACGATTGACACGGTACTGTCCTTCGTGTCCTCCCTAGCAGAGTCGGGTGTCCATGTTCTGTCATGCAGAACTTACCTTTCAGCGGTTTCCGCTTATCTTTCTACAGACCAATTTTCTTATTCTCTGAGTAACCCAGTGGTTAAGAGGCATTTTGCAGGCTTGACACGCCTCTACCCTCCGGTTCGTAGTTCGCATCTGCCGTGGGACCTAAATGTAGTCCTGACGGCGCTGTGCCATAAACCTTTTGAACCAATGGCCACGGTGGACCTCAAGTACTTATCCTGGAAAGTGTCCTTTCTGGTCGCCGTTACGTCAGCGAGGAGAGTGAGTGAGCTCTAGGCCTTGTCAGTGGAGCATCCTTTCTTGGTCTTTTACAAGGACAAGGTAGTCATGTGGACACACCCGGCCTTTCTACCGAAGGTGGTAACTGAATTCCATCTGAATCAGTCGATATCCCTACCGGTCTTTTTTCCGAACCCTGCCTCAGAGGCTGAAAGGGTTCTGCACTGTCTGTCAGAAGAGCTCTTAAGTTCTACCTGGACAGGACTTCCGAGCTTAGGAGTTCTTCTCAACTTTTTGTGACCTTCGGTAATCCTCAGGGTAAGCAGGCGTCTAAGGTGACTATTTCTCGGTGGATTGCCGCCTGCATCAGAGTCTTTCACCGTCCAAGGGCTGAAACCTCCTAAGGGTATTCATGCACAACTGGTGCGGGGCAAGGCAGCCACGGTCGCTTTTCATAAATGTCCCCTGGGAGTCCATCGCTAGGGCAGCCTCCCCATCTGCTTTTGTAAGCATTATTGTCTTGACATGAGCTCAAGAGCTGATGCTCAGTTTGGTCAGGCTGTGCTGAAGAACCTTTTTCAGTAAGAGGTATTTCTATCCATCCATAGTTCCTGTTAGGAGTGCTTGGGAATCTCCCATAAGTATGGAGGAAAAGGGACGGGACGTAGGAGTATAACCAGGTTACTCACCCTAGTGACCACCTTACTCCTAGTCCATCGTCCCCTTTCCTCCATCTGAGGAGCAGGTGAGTGCGCCCCCATCCACAACCCCATTCCGCGTGTCTTTTTGTGTTTTTCTCCCCCCCCCCCAGGCCCCGCGTTACCCCGTGGTTCCCTGCCTCCCCCTTCAGGCATCCCTCGCCCGCCTCCCAGCCCGCCCCACCACCCCACCCTAGTCCAGCTCCCGCCCCTGACCTGCCCATCCCTCCCTTCATCACTGCTCCGTCCAGGGCAGCCCTCTGCCCGGCAGCCCCCAGCGGCTAAGGGCCCCAAGGCCAAGGGCGGCTCCAACAGAGGCGGCTCCAGGAAGTGTCAGCAGGTGTCCGCAGGGGAAGCCAAGGAAGCCACCTGACACCGACAAAACCGTAAGTGTTGGCCTGGGTGGGGGGGTAGAGCAATTACTCTACTCCAAAAGCTCCTGCCACTCTAACCTACATTTCAATGGCCCACAGTATAACGTCAACTAATGATTGCTAGCACACGCCACACTTAGATGGAATCTCTAATAACCTCGCTATGAAAACTGAATCTAGAACTGTCCCCATTCGCATTTAGAAGTACGCCTAATAGCCCCTCTGAGAAAGATGCATTAGAATTGTTCCCACTCTCATCTGAAGTGTACCCAACAGCCTCTCTGTGAAAGTCGATTTAGAATTGTCCCCACCTGCTTTAGATTCGTACCCAACTGCATTTAGAAGCTGCGCCCAATAGCCTCTCGGCGAAAGTTGAATTTAGATCTGTTCCCACCTGCATTAGAAATGTTCCCACCTGCATTTAGAAGTGTACCCAATTGCCTTTAGAAGCCGCACCCAATAGCCTCTCTGTGAAAGCTGAACTTAGAACTGTTCCCTCTTGCATTTAGAAGTGTACCCAGTTGCACCTGAATATTGCACCCAATAGCCTCTCTGTGAAAGTTGATTTTAGAATTGTTCCCACCGGCATTAGAAGTTTACCAATTGCATTTAGAAGTTGCGCCGGATAGCCTCCCTGAGAAAGTTGAATTTAGAATTGTCCCCTCCTGCATTTAGAAGTGTACCCAATTGCATTTAAAAGTGTACTCAGTTGCGTTTAGAGGCTGCGCCCGATAGCCTCTCTGAGAAAGTTGAAATAGAATTGTTCCCACTCACATTCTGAAGCACCCCCAATAGCCTCCCCGAGAAAGTTGAATTTAGAATTGTCCCCACCTGCATTATAATTGTTCCCACTTGCATCTAGAAGTGTACCCAATGGCATATCAGAAGTGTACCCAATTGCTTTTAGAAGCTGCACCCAATAGTCTCTCTGCGAACGTTGAATTTAAATCTGTTCCCACCTGCATTTGAACTGTTCCCACCTGCATTGGAACTGTTCCCACCGGCATTGGAACTGTTCCCACCGGCATTGGGAAGTGTACCCACCGGCATTGGGAAGTGTACCCACCGGCATTGGGAAGTGTACCCACCGGCATTGGGAAGTGTACCCACCGGCATTTGGAAGTGTACCCACTTGCATTTAGAAGCTGCGCCCAATAGCCTCTCTACGAAAGCTGAATTTAGATCTGTTCCCACCGGCATTAGAAATGTTCTCACCCGCATTCAGAAGTGTACCCAATTGCATTTAGAAGTGTACTCGGTTGCATTTGGAGGCTGCACTGGATAGCATCTCTGTGAAAGTTGAATTTAGATCTGTTCCCACCTGCATTTGAACTGTTCCCACCTGCATTTGAACTGTTCCCACCTGCATTTAGAAGTGTACCCAACTGCAGCTGGAAGTTGCGCCGGATAGCCTCTCTGAGAAAGTTGAATTAGAATTGTGCCCTCTTGCATGTAGAAGAATACCCAACTACATTTAGAAGCTGCACCCAATAGCCTCTCTGTGAAAGTTGATTTTAGAATTGTTCCCACCTGCATTAGAAGTATACCCAATCTTATTTAGAAGCTACGCCCAATAGACTGAGAAAGTTGAACTAAGAACTGCTCCCACTCGCATCTAGAACTGTACCCTCTCTGAGAAAGTTGAAATTAGAATTATTCCCTCTTGCAATTATAAGTGTATCCAACGGCATTTCAGAAATGTACCCAATTGCATTTAGAAGCTGCACCCATTAGTTTCTCTGAAAGTTGAATTTAGAACTGTTCCCACCTGCAATTATAAATGTACCCAACTGCATTTTAGAAGTGTACCCAGTTGCACTTGAAAGTTGCTCTCAATAGCCTCTCTGTGAAAGATCAATTCAGAATTGTTCCCACCTGCATTAGAAATATTCCATTTTAGTTAGAAGCTGCGCCCAATTGCCTCGCTGAGAAAGTCAAATTAAGAACTGTTCCCACCTGCATTCTAGAACTGTACCCTTCACCCTCTCTGAGAAAGTTGAATTTAGAATTGTTCCCACCAACATTTAGAAGTGTACCCAATTGCATTTAAAAATTGCACCCAATAGCCTCTCTGAGAAAGTTGAATTTAGGACTGTTCCCACCTGCATTTAGAAGTATACCCAACTACATTTGAAGTTGCGCCCATTAGCCTCTCTGAAAAGTTGCTCAACTCAGTAGTATACCCAACTGCATTTAGAAAGTATACCCAATTGCATTTAGAGCCGTACCAAGTTGCACTTAGAAGTATACCCAATTGCTTAGAAGCACCAATTAGTCCTGGACTAGTTGAGCCCAGCAGTGTTCCTAGAAGTGTGAATCACCGACCCTAGAACCACAATCAGAAATCCCTCCTAAATCAACCCAAAGCTCACACAAATCATGAGCGCACCAACTCCACCAGTGCCCGTTAGAAACGACTCCCATCGACCCCCTCCACTCTCCGATCTGCCCTCCCCCCCGCTCCCAAGAAACCCCACCATCCTCCGCAATCCCTGCCAGCACTCTCACCAAACACCAAGCCAGGGGGGCACGATGGCGTGCCACCCACCCCAAGACCGCTCATCTCCTGAACCCCACTGCCAACCCGCCAGCACTGCCCACGCCCGCTCCCCCCACTACCACACCCCACCCTGCAGTCACCCACCCCCTGCCTTGCCATCATACCCCTGCCACCTTCCCCCCCCGACTGCACCCTTTCCCCTCCCTAAAAACTGCGTGCCTAGCCCTAGCGAGAACCGAAGCTGCCTCCGTCTCCCCCTCTGACCCCCCCCTACCCTCTCTGACACCAATCGCAGCAAAGAAACTAAAGAGGAAGCATTCCTGGTCCCCCTCAACCTCTCTGCTCTCCTCGCCTCCCTTGTCTCGACCCACCTCCTCCCTCCCACATTCTTCCCCCTCCCCCGTGGCCTCTCCCTTCCTGAAACCCCTCTCCCTTGATTTCTCCGCAACCGAAACTCCCAACCGCCCTCCCCCCATCCTCAAATCCCCCTCCCCAAACCCGATCATCCCACAACACACATCCACCCAACCCTGCTGTAAGCCAGCAAATCTCCCGGCTTGCGCTCTTTTCCCTAGCATCACCAACCCGACCCCTCTCCATCCACTCTCTCCACCTCCGCCCAATCCCGCTCCAGCACCAAAACCAACCTTCCCTGCCGATGTGAACTGTATCCTATTTAACGCCCTCTCTGTAGCAAAAAACAGACTGCATCTTTGACCTCCTCACCTCCGTCAAACCAGACCTAGTTTTCATCACCAAAACCTGGTTCTCTGATGACTTAAGCCCAATCGCAAATGAAGCCTTTCCGCCCAACTACAGCCTCATCCCACTGAACCGTCCGTCCAGAGGGGGGGTAGCATTTGTCTTCAAATCTCTCTTCCGCGCCTCAGTCATGGACAACCAACCCTCCATTCCATCCTGCGAATCCCTCCTCGTTAAACTATCCCTCTCCCCGTCGCTCTCACACACCTTCCTAATAATCTACAGGCCCCCTGACTACGATAGACATTTCGCAAACAACCTTTGCGACTCTATTGCCACCCTCCAAATAAACCATCCCAACCTCACCCTTCTCGGAGACTTCAACATATGGCTCGACATCCCCACCAATCCTATGGCACATGCCCTGATTGACGGTCTAGATGCAATTAATCTCCAACCCCACATAAACGGACTGACTCATTTTAAAGGACACACACTCGACGCCATCTTTAGCTCCAACAACCAGATTCGGTTAAAGCCCCCCACTCCTATCATCTGGTCCGACCACTTCATTCTCTCGTTTGCCATCCCCGCACCCGGCCCCCTACCCATACCAGCATCTGAACCTCCCAACCTACAAAATGCTGGAAAAAAACTAATAATTACCCCGGACCTAGCCGAGGCACTCCTCTTGTCTCCACCACCTACCTGCCAAACTAACAACCAACTAACAGCTGAGGCCTTTGACTCATGGCTCAACACATCTCTGATGCGACTCACCCCTCCATGCAAACCATCAACCCGCCGTGGCCCGTTCCCCAGATGGTTCACTCCTGAGCTGAAGACCGGTAAACGACACTACAAATACCTAGAACGCAATTGGCAAAAAGAGAAAACCCTCAAGAGCAGGACCACCTTGGCCCGACACTTGTACCGTTACAAGGCTGAAATCCGGAAAGCTAAAAAAGCCCGCTACAACACCCGAATCCTAAACTCCAAAAACCCAAGCAAAGAACTCCACAAAATCATCTCCGAATTCACCAACCCAACTTGTAATACAACCGTCCCGACCCCGTCACAATCAGTGTGTGACTCACTCTCCCTCCACTTTTACACCACAGCCATTGAAAGGACAAAAACTCTAAACACCAAACTGGCTCTCATTCAACCAATTAACAATCCCCCTCCCATACCGGCCAGCCCGTCAAATGCAACCTCTACTCAACCAACGTTCGAATCCTTTAGTCCAATATCACCAGAACAATTTCTCAAACTTCTATCAGCCCGCAAACCATCTGGATCCCCTCTGGAGCCCTGCCCAGTCACAACCCTTGAAGAAATCTTTGCTTCTACCAGCGCTGGAGAACACGCAAGATCTATCATAAATGCCTCCCTTTCCTCCGGTATTTTTCCCGAAGCATTCAAAATGGTACACGTCAAACCTCTAATTAAAAAACCCTCACTCGACCCTCTCGAGTCCAAAAACTACCACCCAATCTCAAACACCAGATTCCTTGCCAAACTCATTGACCGAACCGCCTACTCCCAACTAAACGCCTTTGTCGAAGCCAACAATCTCCTTGACCCCACCCAATCAGGTTTCAGAACTCGGCACGGAACCGAAACAACCATAACCTCGATCTGGGACGACCTTAAAATGACAGCAGACTCCGCAGGATGTGCCGCTCTAATCCTTCTCGACCTATCCGCTGCCTTTGACACGATCAATCACTCAATCCTCCTAGACCACCTCCACTCCCTAGGAATTTGTGGAACCACTTTTAAATGGATAGCTTAATTCCTCAAAGACAGGCACCAAATAACAACACACTCCAGCTTTACCTCCCAAGCTCGACCAGTCGACACAGGAGTCCCTCAAGGAGCATTTCTATCCGCCCTCCTGTTCAACCTCTACCTGACCACCCTCCCACCAATAATTCGTTCACACAACATCCTATGTTACAACTACGCCGACGACACTCAACTAATTCTAAAATTCCTAAACTCGAAACCCAACTCCCAACCCGACCTGGCATCCTGCCTTGTAAACATAGAGCGCTGGATGACCCAAAGCCACCTCTTATTAAACCCCTCCAAAACAGAAATCATGGTTTGCGGCAATTCCGACCTTCTTCCGCACTCACTACCCTGGCCACCCGCCATGGGCAGCTCACCTACACCATCCAAAACAGTAAAAAATCTCAGATGCACCCTAGACTCCGACCTAACACTCTCGCACCAAGTCAACAATGTCTCAAAGTCCTGCCACTACCACCTCAAAAACCTTAGGCGCGTCTTTCCATACCTCTCATTTCCCAACAGTCTCCGCTGTCCAATCAATCGTTATATCCAGACTGGATTACGGAAACCCCCTATACCTTGGAATCCATGCCTACCAACTGAATAAACTCCAAAGGGCACAAAACGCGGCGGCCAAAATGCTACTTGCGCACAATCCAAGAGACCACATATCCCCAGCCCTTAAAACACTGCACTGGCTTCCAGTAGCCCGTAGGGTAGCTTTCAAAACCTTATGCCTCTCCTATCGAGCACTGCATAAAACTGGACCGCAGTATCTTCAAGACAAACTAATACCTTATCATCCCACTTGCACACTAAGATCGAGCTCAGCCAGCCTCCTAGTAATTCCCAAGACAAACTCAGTCATGCTAGGCAGATCATCATTCTCTGCCCTGGCACCAACCCTGTGGAACTCACTCCCACCCCACATCTGCATAACTGAGGACATAACGTCCTTCCGCAAACTACTGAAAACCTGGCTCTTCCCATAAAACCAATCTAGCATCATCACAATAATACCGACCCATCAAACTACATGAAGCAAGAAATGACAGCTAAATAAACTCAAATGTAAACTAGAAATATAAAACAGGCCTAAACGAGTAAAGTAGATCAAAACAGTGAAACAGAAAATAGGAATAAATCATTGAGAAACCTGGAGATCTGAACCGATGAAAGGGACATAATGAATGAGAAAGGAACACAGTGATTGACATAAATGAAATAGTTAGAATGGATGAAGCGTACAGAACAGACAAATGCACTAAACGGAAGCGTGCGGTTAAGACCGGAGAGCGGATGAGTTGTGGAGAGCGGATGAGTTGTGGAGACCAGAAGAGAGCCGAGGAGCGTGGAGAAGGGACGAGTTGTGGAGAGCGGATGAGCTGTGGGGACCAGAAGAGAGCTGAGGAGCATGGAGAAGGGACGAGTGTGGAGAGCAGATTAGTGCGAAGCGAATGATTGTAGAGAGCGGATGAATAAGGAGAGCGAAAAAGTAAATGTGTATAATGGATGGGTGTATGGAACGGGTGTGTATATGGAACGAACGAGTGTCGGATGCGGATGTATACATGGAGCGGACGATTGGGTGAAGCGGATAAATGTGTGGTGCGGACGAGTGTGCCTAACAGATGAATCCATGGAGCGGACAAAAAACATAGAGCATATGAGTGTCCTATCTGGAGCCGGTATCCAGACTAGACGAGTATAAACTACAAGAGGGCGTGGACTGGACGATGATAATGACCGATGAATCTGTGAAGCGGACGAATATGTGCAACGGACGATACCGAACATGCTTTGGAATGATGGAAACACTTGAAAACATACATCATACCACACCCCACGCTTACTCTCCCCCTTACACCACCACTCATCTAGCACACAGAGATACTATGACACCATTCGGTATAACTGTTCTCATATCTACTTCTCCCGCTTACTCCACATCACTCTAAGTAATCATTGCTGGTTGCACACCCCCGAGCCAGGCGTTCTCCTCAGGCCTAATGCAGCCACACTCGTTCTGGGTAAAACCGACCAGAGCGAACACATACTCCTGACCTCTCAACCACCACACCTACAGCTAAGAAGCAGCTACCACTCGATTCCCGCACCAGCTGCACACATACCCGGTGCGCACACGCACTTTTGCACTCCCTCTACTCTCTCTACTGAGCTGAACTTCGGTTCCCAAGGGCGTTCAACCTACCAGCGCCTTCAGACCATACCAATGGTATATAAGGCGCTATATAAATGCAAAATAACATAACATACGCCTGCCCGCTGTCCCCTCTAATAAGGTTCCTCTGTTATTGCTAATAGGTCTCTGACCTGGCGATAGGAAAGGACTGATGGGTGATGCGCGGGTCGGAGCCAAGGTGGGTGGGGTTACGGCCCTGTGCAAGAAAGAGAGGACGGACACATTTTTGGAAACATTTTTGGATGCTTTTTACAAAGTGCTCTGGTCCCGTCCCACAGGACGGAGAGATGTCCCATAAGTATGGAGGAAAGGGGACTATGGACTAGGAGTAAGGTGGTCACTACAGTGAGTAACCTGGTTATTCACTTGAAATCTTTCTGTCTGCTTTGGTTTTTGGAGTACTTTGTTCTGTATTAGCACATGGTGCTTCATGGTGTTTTTGTGGATTGCTTTCCATAGTGAATATTTTGTTGGCAGTGGTGGTTGATTATAAACCTTAAGGTTGGTTTACTTCTGTGTAACACTTCCTATAGCTCGTGCACAGGTGTTGTGGTACTTAAAAGATGGCCACCATGTGCAGACGTTATAACTGTTTGATTACGGTAGAGGGGGAGGATACCTGGTGTAATGTGCATGGCTTTACGCGTGATCCACACAGACATTATGCATAGAGTGGTGTTTAGAGCCAGAGAGACTTGGTAGTGAGATTGCATGAGTGTATGTGGACTACACTGAAAAGTCACGCTAAGCATCAGTAAGCATCAAAAGGATGTACTGTATTTAGAGACGTATGTGATTAATAAAGAGGGTATTATGGGAGATGTGATTTAGGATGGCCTTAACATGACCCACATATACTTTGCTCCACAGATTGGGTTCACAAACCCGGTATTTTTTTATGTTGGCGTGTGGGAAGAATTAGCACGAGTAAGCAGTGCAGCGAGGCGGACATGCAGTCGAATAGTAACTTGTCGAAGTGGTTTGCCACTGTGAGGATAGTTGGATCCATGAAAGTCTTCTCGTGTACTGCTTTGGGTTATCTGAAGGTATGCCTAACAGGATATTCAGTGGAAGGCCCGCTCTGACACTGTTTGGGATAGTTTGCCACTGGCCTAGTTTTTTACATTTATATTTTTAAAGCATTTTTCTTTAGGCATTGTATTTATTCATTTTTCTCTTATTTAGATTATGTAGGTGCTTGCGAGGGATGCTTCAGAGTTATTTTATGTTGGAATTTGGACTGGCTCTGAACCCATGGACCAGGTAGGTCCGGAGGTTCTTATAATTTGCTCAGTCCACTGGCGTATTGGAGTCTTTATGGCAACACTTGGTGATATAAATGAGCAGCGCTCGCAAGATCTACTAGTCCGCTCGCATTGGCGAGGAGATTTTAGGAAGGGCGAGTGCCATTTGCATGGTACTCAACCTTGCTGGCGAGTATGGGGATGTTTGAAACTTTTATTTGGCATTTAGTGCAAGCAAACTTTGCTTGCAGTAAATGGCAAATAAAGGTTTCAATGTGCATGGCTGACATTTGGGTGGAAGCATTGCACCAAGTATGAAATGTGCTTATGGTGCCATGCACCATTCCATTCTCTTAGGTCGAGTATTTAAACTAAAGAACTTGCCCTGCCGGTCTAATGGGATTTTTAAGAATTTGCAAGGCCTGATTTATTTCTGAGGACACGGACAAGGGTGTCTGGCCTGGTCTTAACTGGGTATGTTATATTGATATGATAAAGGGTGTTATTTGGAGTGTTAAAGCTCTGTTGGTGGAGGAGTATCCATGCACTTTCTGCACTTCACGCTAGGACCATTATCACTAAGTGGTGGGCTATTTTAGCCAAGACTTGGTTCTAGGGTGATACTCTTGTAGTTAGTGTATTAAATGGTACCCAGTGTTACACATTTTAAGCTTTAATTTGTCTATAGGTTCATGTTTACAGTTGTGCTCCTGAAGAAGGGGAGAGTATCCCCGAAAGGCGTTGAGCAACTGACGCTTAGGTCGAGAAGGCTTGAAAATAAAGAAGCTTCGTCAAAGCAATTTTTTAAATTTGATTGTGCATTTGTAAGACACTTATACATCAAGAAAATTGTGTTTCAAAGTGCCCACAGGGCAGCGAGAAGGGAACATTGGAATGAAAGGCAAATATAACAGAGAGATGGTCTTACTAGGGCTTGTGAGCATTCAGAACGTGCCAGTGCAGAGAGAAAAGGGGGTATGAAGGGTGCGGGGGTCAGAGGGACTGCTAGGATTACCACAGAGGTAAGTGCTTGGTGATAAGTTGCAGGCAGCTGTTAAGTGACTGGCAGAGATCACTTGGTAAGAGTGGCCAACTGCCAATAAATAAGTGCAGGCCTGTCATAGCACAGGCCAGTGGACGCCCAAGGCAAGTGCTTGGAGTGGGTGGAGGCTAAAGGTGATTGGGGGTGGCAGGCCAGGACCCAGGTAGCCATGGTTTATAGTGACTTTTTCGACAGTCAGTTTCGAAATACAAAAGTTTTGACAACAGAGTATCGTAAAAAAATAATTTTCGAATGCATTTAAAAAAAAAAGTTTTAAGGGGGTCGCCCAACCCCTGTTTTTTTTTTTAAGCACTTATTTTACTATACGAAACTAAACTAAACCCTTTAACATAAAAAAAATGCATTTGAAATTTTTTTTTTAACTTTGTATTCAAAAGTTTCGTGTTTTGGATACGGCTGGTCACCAATCTCAGCGACTGGGGATTAGCAAAGGAGGGAGAGGAGGAAGGCGAAGTTGTAAAGGAAAGTTTTGCGGAGCTTACGAAATTTGAAGCGATCCGGCTCAAGAGGAAGGGGGAGGCTGTTCCATAGGAGGGAGTCAGCCGTGGAAAGAGATCGGCCACAGCTCGCTTTTTAGCAAAGCGCTTGACACGCAGAGTTGATGCCGGAGGAAGGGGGAAGAGTATTTAGTGAGAGCCAGTTGTAGATGGCGTGGTCCCGGCCCCAGACAGCCTTATGGGTGATGCAGAGGGATTTGAATTTGATCCTTGCAACAACCAGGAGCCAGTGGGGAGATTTTAGGGCTGGAGAGATGCGATCTCTGTGCTTGAGGCCAAGGTTAAGTCTTGCAGCCCTATTCTGGATAAGCTGGAGGGGACATAGAGAGGAAGAGGGCAGATTAAGCAAGATGCTATTGCAGTAGTCTAGCCTAGAGAGTACACAAGTTCTAGAGACATTGAGCTTCTGGTGGAAAGTGGGGAAAGGAAGGATTCCTTTTGAGGAGGTGAAGTTGAAAGTGGGCCCTTTGGCAAGGTCCTGGAAGTGAGGGAGGATGGAAAGAGGTAAGTAAAGGAGTGTCAGATGACTCCAGGGTTTCTGGCTTCAGATAAAGAAGGGGAGAGCCCATAGAGGGTGGTGCAGGGAAGACCTGGTATCAAAGTAAGACGGACACAAATGATCACAGGTCAAGGGTGTTTATTTGGCTTTATGAGGGGTGTGAAAATCTAATCTAATCTAAGATGGGAGCAAGCTACGACCATCAAATAACACTACAGTCCTAGTGGAGTGTAGTCAAATAAAAAGGACCTATACTAAAAGAAACTAAAAACAAACTATTGCCAATCCTTACCGCTATGCTACAAAAATAATGTGGGATAATGTTCACAAAGAAAACAGTGTTCACAAAATGATCAGTCAGGATGTTAGGACGCTGGCCTCCCTTCCCCACGTTTTTAGCACATGACAAAGCAGGTCACTCCAGCACAGCGCACACCTAGGGTTCTCTGGCACGAGGTCACAGTACCTTTCACCAACATCAGGGCCTTCTTTGCCCAAGTCTCTTACCTCATAGACCTGGTGTACCACAAACAGCAAAAGAAAGTTCCTTTCTCAATATTCATGTCTTGTGATTTATTCTTCACCCTGGATCCCCCTCAGCTGTGCTCTGATCCTTCTTTTTCCTTTAGCCTCCCTCAATCTGTCTCAGATTTACTTCAATTTTTAGGCATCCCTCAGTCGGGTTCACATTTGCCACAACAATCTTCTCGGGTGTAACTTTTCACCCAGGATCCCCCCTCTTCCGGGCTCAGACCCCTTTTCTACAATTTAGTCCCCCTTGGCCGGTCCGGACCAATTTCAGTTTGAAGACAATCGAAGACTTTCGATTGTGCACGGGATTTAACGTAACCCGCTGCAGGACCACTTTGATTTCACAGTTCATTCATTCTTTACAGTTCAGGGTGTGGGGAGGAGGGCACCAAACAGAGACCTTTGAGTGAGCACCCACATGGTGCCGGACCACTTTGTATCTGGTACCCAATCCCTTAAAATGTAATTTGTATATAAGTTCTCTTTCTTCATACAATGTTGCTGCTTGCAACCTGGAGCATAACGCAGCCCGGTCTGCTATCCGTTTCTCCTTCTTGCCGGCTGTGCTGAACTCATTGGCGTTGTTTTGCTGTTGGAGTCAAGGACAGTACCACAGTGGCAATCACTTCTCCCCGCCTTGGCTATCAATGTGGGAGGGCCCTGTGTACCTATGACACACGCTACACAGTTCGTCAGCTGCAATCCCTGATCTTGAGTCTCTTTTTCTTAAGGCTTCTTGAAAGTCACGGTTCTGCGTTGAAAAGGGCATGGGCATTTCCCTCCTTGTCATCCTGTCCGATCTCGCTGCCTTTTTCCTTGGTTTAAACTGCCATTCCTGAATTGCTGCTTCCTTGTGCATTTTGCATTGCTCAGAGTGTGCTTTCGTGCTCCGCCTTTTATCTGTGTGGGGGAGTGTGATTGAAGTCAGGTGTGTGTAATTATCAGTAATGGCCTGACACTGACTCTTGTGTTGGGACATGTCAGGTATACGGCTCTGGTGTTAGTCCTTTGTCGCTCACAATGAACTGTCCATGAGAAAGTGTTCATATCGGAAGAGGGGGCAGGGTTTGAGTTCCTAGGTATCCTACCTGGTAGGATGGGGAAAAGGTGTTGTGAGAAAGGGAATACCAAGTGTCACCATTCGGTGTCCCACTTTCAGTCCCCGAAGATCCCTCATCCAGGTGATCCTCCCACACTGGTCCACCCCCAGGAACGGGATCCAATAGCGATGGCTGTGTCTTGGCCACCTGGATGACAGATCACCGGGGACTAGCGGGTGAGGCACACCCCCTCCCTCCTTGGAACCCTCCCCCGCTTATTCGCAGACTCTGCCCACCTTCATAAAGGCTGACAATTTCAGTCTGATATATGCAGTCTACTGGCCGTGGTAAATGTGGTTCTCAGACTTCCTTCTGTATTTGAAGGGAGTTTTTTAGTTCCTCTCAAAGTCTAGAGACCGCATTGGCAAGCCAGAAGGACATGTTTGTAGTTTTATTTAAATTAAAAGAAAACTCCTTGCTGACCCTACAACTAAAAGGGAGTTCTCTTCCTAGCTAAACTAGGGTACTTGTCTATAGTCCAAAATCCTGTAGTCCTCGGTCCAAACCTATGCACTAATCTGGCCCTACCACTTGGCAAAAAATGTAAAAGAAATGGGTTGAGTTCCCTCTTCTCTGGGTTCTTCACAAAGCTATCTCTGGCTGTTTTAGTAATCCCTCCTGGGTCTGGTGCCAAAGGTTAGAAGTAAACAAAAGTTCCATTCAAATAAAACAATTCTTATCTGTCTATCAAAAGTTCCTCAATTGTCTCAAGTTCCTGGAAAAACAAAATGCCAAAAGTTCTTTAGGTGGAGGGATATTTCCCTGATCCCTTTTCACCAAATTGGTCGATCTCTCCACACTTTGTCCATCTTTGGAGCGTCTCCGTGCTCCCATGATAGCTGTTTTTCTCTCTGCTTATTGTGGCTCCTTTTGGGGGCCCCTTGACCCAGTATCTTACTTAGTTCCTTAGGGTTCCTGTGACCCGGCTCTGCTTCTGTTTCTCTTCATTTTCTTGGGTTGATGTGACCCTTCTCGAGGTTTATACCGCTCCCGTTTCTGTGGCTCCTGTAACCCTTTGACTTGTTCTCACTCTTGCCTCAGGTCTCTGTGACCCTTGGATGGGGCTAGGGTAGCCCTTCCCTCTTTCCTGCTCCTTCTCTCTTCTCCTTCCTCCAAAACTGGGCAACCTGCTTAGCTGCAGTGGTGCAGTGCTTGCTCCATTGAGGGTCTGTCTCGTAAGCGACAGCATTCTCCACGGGTTGGTGCTCCTTTGCTTCTAGAAGCTATTGGTCTTTGCGTTCGTCTTGGCGGTCTCGCTGTCTCTCGGTCTGAGAGCAGAGGATCCAGTCCTCTTTTCGTCCCTGAACACAGCGTCTGATTGCTGGCTCCGGTCCCACCACGTCCTGTACATGGTCATGCCTCCAGGTATGGTTCACTCTGTGTGGCTGCTTTTCCGGTGTTGCACGCTTCTGTCTCTGCTCAGCATCTCCCTATGGTGTCTGCCTCTTTACATGTTGCAGTCGGCTGCACTGCGTGGCTCCTCCCCTTGCCGACATTCTCACATCTGAGATTAGCCTCAGTGTTGGGGTTTCTGCTCCTCCATTCAAGAGTTGTTGGCCCTTTTATTCTTGCTCCGGTATTCAGAAGGGGCGTATTGTTCACCACAGGTTGTCAAGCATGTGGAAAGTTCAGCATTACCTTGAGCTAAACACTGAAGGATTGACAGTATTTCTAATCCCATGTAGGCAGATAATGCCTTGTGTATAGGAGGGAGTGCCCCATGGGAATGGGAGCCCTTGTCCCCTAAAGGGGAGTCACTCTCAGTGAGGACCCACTTTGCCAAACCCCTAGTGAAGGTTTTGCTTAGCGGGCTCACCTCTCTAGCCTCAAAGGGGGTGGCTCTGTTTAGGGAAGAAGAGACAAGTTCTCCAGATTTGTCCGACCTTCTAGTTCAACAATGGGGAGCAGTGCTTTGCCCTTGTCTTTTATTGCAGTGCTTGAGCATCTGGCTCCTGAGGAAATAGCGTATGCGAACTTGGAGGTCTACAAAGCTGACATCCCAGCCATGTGTGCAGCAAGTAAGGATTGGACAAGGGACAGCGAACGTCTAAATGCTTCGGTGGGACGATTTTCTTATCTCTTGTTTTTAAAACTGTTGCCGACACCAGTTTTTAGGTTCAACCTTGTACACTATATCTTTGTTATTGCTGCATTCCTTAATTCCCCAGAGGAGACCTTCTGTCTAAAGAAGTTGATTGTCAGACACTTGGATGGGCTTCTTCATCCCCCCCTCCCACTTTTCAGAGAACTGGGTCTTGATTGGGATCTTAATGTTTTGGCTGCCATTTGAACCTTTAGCCTCTTGCAGCTTGGACCTTCTTGCCTGCAAGACATACCTTTTTAGTAGCAATTACTTATTCAAGAACAGTAAGCGAGTTTCAAGCACATCCTTATCTTCCATAAGGAAAAGGTTGTCCTATGGACTGTCCCCAAGTTTGTCTGATTTTCATTTGAATTTGGAGAATAGTTAGCCTAAGACCTCCCACGTCCTCAGCAGAGGATACTTGGCGCAAATTTGACATCTTAAAGTTCTATCTGGACAAAAGTAAGTCTCTCTCACAAAATCAGACCATATTTGTATCCCCTATTGCGGTCTTTCACCTGTAAACAAGGCAGCTAATGCTACTGCCTCTAGATGGATGGGCTTATGAGCTTTCCGGTATTTGGGTCCCTGAAAGAATTTGTACGCATCCAACCTGAGGCAAGACCACATTGGTGGCCTTCCAAAGGTATCCCCCACCACCCCACCCCCCCCATCGCAGATATTGTCAAGACAGCCTCCTGGGCCACTCGAGATGCATCTTCAAGGTGGGATCCTTTAATCGGCCAGCAGGTTTTGCACAATCATTTTGCTTGAACCCTAGCCCAGCATATGCGGTCTGCTCCAGATATTACATGGCTCTGCAGAGTCGGTTTTCCCAACTAGCTTGAAAGGAGGGAGAGCAGTATGCTACAGTATAAATTGAAATATGTTCATGGTGCTACTGGTGCTCCAAGTACTTGGTCTCCCTCCTTCTCAACGCCCTAGCCCCCAAGCCCCCCTTCTACAACCTCCAAAGTGCGAAAAACTGGCAGAACCGGGAGGTGTCACTTTGCGACACATGGGAGGGGCGGACCCGGTTGCGCAGTGGGATGCTTGCTCATACCAGCCCCATTCCAAAATTCTCAATGACTATTCTCTTTTGGGGAAGCATTTCCCCATCCAACCTGCCATTTGTTAAGGGGGACATTTCTTTGGTTCAACCCAAATATGTATAGATTCAGATTCCTCCCTTTCTGGAACAGGTTCTGCGATTCAGTTCAGTATGTTGCAGAGCCTCAGCAGGTGCATCTGAAAATTGCGTTTCCACAAGACCATTTGAATCCCGTAGATTTCTTGGCAATAAAGGCATTCTCTCCCCCAGCTCGGAAACCTTTTCTTCCTGTGGTACAGGGCAAAGAAGTATGCATTTACATGGATCACACAACCGCAATTTGTTTCTATAAAACAAGCTGGTGATTGCACACCTTCCAAACTTGTCTTTATCCTTGAAGTTTTCACGGGACCATTCAGAAAAACATGCTGTTATTAGCAACACATGTGTAAGCGGAATTCATCCAAATAGTGGATCTAGTGAAGTCGGTTTTCAAAAGGTGGGATTATTTCCCAGGTTATCTTTTTTTTAATGTATTTCTTTTGCGTAGAATGTCCGATTTATGCTTCTTGGTTGTTGGATATTGGGCATGCGTTTGCAGGTGATGCTCTGCTTATTTGTCAAAACACATTAGTGTAGTTCCCATCTTAAAAGAAATGTTGCAAAATAATGCCAAAGGTCTCCATGTAAACTTTTTCATATAGATGTTTCTTTATTGGCCCAGTCAAATTTACTACAATTCCCATTTTCACTGCTTCTGATTTAGATGCTTACCTCCAACACACTGTAATCCTGCAGTTTGCAACTTCAAATAGTTGTAGTAAAATGTATTTATGAAGCACAGCTTATTGCATAGACAGTATCGGGCGCGATACAAGACAAAAAGAAATATACACAGCATACAATAAAACAAAACAAACCAATCCTGGCGGGACTTGCTCTGCTCTTTATCTTACAAGAATTACATTGATCACCAATAAATTGGTTAAGACTAGCTATTGCATTGCTTCATAAGCAGGAGGATTCTGTCATTGTTATATCAAACAATGTTATTTTGGAGGACGAAACTTCTCGTCCTGCGCATAACTTCTGCAGTGCACAGAACTGGCAATCTCATTCTCTGCATTACTTATGTTTCGGGGGCGGTTCACCCCTGCTGGGTAAGCAGTGATCATCCTGACCCCCAAGCAATGAAGGGTAGGACTTTTCTCGTCCGTGTCTGGCGGTCCAGGGGCAGCTGTGAGAACGTCGGCGCACACTGTGCGCCGAAGTTATCAGGAAGGGAAATTTACATGCTGAAGCCTTTAGACTTGAGCATGGAATGTAAATGGGCAGACGCGCACTTGCATGCTGCTTGGGCAGTTTTTGTCTGATTTGCTTGTGGGAGGGCTCGTTGGAAAGTGGAGAGTCTCCCCTTTCCAACAAGCCGCCCAACCCCCCACAGATTTCTGGTTGAAGCTTGTTAGGGAGAATTCTCTCTTTGGGCTGAATTTCCTAACCTAGTGAGTCCCCCAGCAGCTTTGCTGGATTTCTGGAGTTTGTTTTTTTTCCTCCTGCCAAGAGTGAGACTCTTTTTCTCCCACTCTTGGACATGATTTACGGTGTTCCTTTGACTGCTTATGTGTTTTATGGGCTATGGGGTCCTTTACTCCATAGAGTCTCATGTGTTTTTCCTATGTGTGTTACACAGCACCCTCCGTGCAGTAACACAGTGGTGTCATAGTGACACCCCACCATAGACTCCATACCCTGGGACTGGCTACTGTCTCCCAGGGCATGTAAAGTCACCATTGGCTTTACTAGTCCCAAATTATTAACAGAAACCAGTACAAACCATCATATTGTGGACATACTGGTCGGGGCAATTTGATTGCCCCGGGGTCTGTTAGTCGAGGGGGCACGTCTCCGTCCCCCCTGATCGAGTTTTGGCTGGTGGCAGTGGAAACTACTTTTTATATTCGACCGCGAATATGTTCCTATGGGATTTTCCCATTGTTCGAGGCTACCAACTTTAATTATTTAATTCTCATAGCCTCGAACATACCGCCGGTTTATTTAATTAATATTAATTCTCCGGTTGGTATTTTTTGCCAAGACTCTATTCTAAAATGGCGTTTGTGTTCTCTTCTGTGACTCCAACCCAAGTCGAGCCCTTTGTTCCACTTTTTGGCGGGCTTCTCCACAGAAGCCTCCAAAAGTGGTGCCACTATGTCTGGGTATATCGGGGGATGTGGGAGGGGGTTTAGGCACACTGGACTGAGTTACCTTGGTAACTCACGTCACACTATTGTGTGATTGGCCCAAGTGATGAGCCGGCCGGCTCACCACTTAGCATGTTTGAGTGACAGCTAGGCTGAGTGAATGGGGGTTTTCTGCATAAAAGCAGGGCTTTGGGGACTGGAACTTCAGAAGTCGCCACAGGACCTGAGAATCCGACGAGGGAGAAGCTGAGCCGACCTACCACGACGACACCACCGGTGGAGCCCTGCAGAACCGACTCACCACTTCCCGACGATAGAAGATCTCTCGGCTGGAGAGGCTTTGTCCCCTGACTGGTGGGCACAACCAGTTTACCTTCTTTTCTTCGCACCCCAGACCGGTTTGTGGTCGAACTGCCCGTGCCATGCACCCCGGCGGCCGGATAGCCACTCACCACTGAACCGGGAATCAACGGACCGCTCCTTGTGCCTGAGAAACTCTGCGGCTGGTCCCTTCCCTGGCAGTGCAACGGACTCCTGTCTTCCTCCACGACGAGATCCTCTTTTCCCCCGGACGAAGCATCCGCTGCCAGGAACTGCCCCCGCTGGAGCGTTCTCACCACTTTAAGGTACTGTGTCCGCCAGGCCTCCCTTTCTAAAGATTGCTACAAGGTAATAACTCCTTAACCTTCTGGACTGGGCTGGCCGCCTTGACCCTATAACTGGTCCCTTTCCGTGGTCCAACTCCTTTTTGAACCTTTACAAGACTTTTGTGCACTGCAACCGTGTGACCTTGGACACATTTCGTTTAAATCCTCTGAAAGTGGATCCGGCCTCTTGAACTCTAACATCACGGTTTTACTTTGCCTTCCTCTCTTGTTATGTTCTGGTAAAAGTGTTGGGATCTTTTTCAACTTGTTCTCTGCTTTTCTCTCCCTTTTTAAAACGAACTATTAGAGTGCCATCTATGTTAAGCGCTCAACGCTGTCTAAAAATAAGTGGGGCTTTACTTTAGACTTGTCTATTCTTTTAAGGGAGTGTATATCTTTTAGTGACCGTGTTTTTGAATTGATTACTATTAGTGCCTGTGTGTTTTTCTAGATGTGGTTTTAAATAAATAATTATATCTCTTTTACACCAAGCCCTGGTCAGTGTTTACTTGTTCTATTGTGTGCTCTTGACCTATTGTGAATACTCTGTATACTGCCTAACTCTTCTTGAGGGAAGTCTGACTGCTCAGCCACAGCTACCAAGTGAATCTGTGTGGTACAGACTGCTACCAAGTGGGTTTACTGCCAAACGCCTGTAGTCCTAAATCTTTTGCAGTGGTCCCAGAGGGAACTGCACAGGTTTCTGCCTAACAAGGCTCATTTGGTCCTTAACCAGCAATCACCACTGGACCACCAGGGAGTTCATTTTGGGGTGCCCCCCACAGGCAAAACGACCCCCAACCCCACCCTAAAAATGTGCCACAAAGGTGGTAAAATGTTATGCCTTCTTTTGGGGCAAATTGGTGTTTTTCACTGATTTTCACGCAAGGAAGGCAAAACATACCACCATGTATTTAGTGGAAAATCTGGGGGCATTAGGCGGGCAGACCCCCCCCCCCCCCAGAATCCCCAAAGGAGGGGACAGATCCTTGCTGCTTCTTTTGGGAGTCGGACAAAGTTGAGGGTCTGGCCCCATTTTGCTATCTGAGGGAAGCGGCCACTAGGAAAATGATTTTGGGGTTGGGCCTCCAGGCCAAACAGCCCCCACTCTCAACCATGCCAACAGGATTCCCTGTGTCTGAGCAGCCCTCCCACAAATCCCCCCCCCCCCCCCCCTGCCCGGTCCCAAAAAGGAGAACATCTTTGCTGCGTCCCTGGGGTTTTGGGGGGGGGGGCACAATTGGTGATATGGTCCATTTTTGCCAACCCTGGGAAGCAGCAAGGACCACTAGGCCAAACAGCCCCCACCCCAAAAAATTGCCACAGAGATGGCACAATTTTTTCTTTTCTGGGGATGATGGGTGCTTTTTTTCACCAATTTGCCCCCAAAGAAGTCAAAACATACTAGTTTATACAGATTGGCAAATTTGGGGGCCCGTCCTGTGCTGTGGGCCAGCCCCACCACGAAATGCCCCAAGGAGATGCAAATCTTTGCTGCTTCCCTGGGGGCAAGGGCGGCAGCATTTGGGATATTTCCCACCATTTTGCCACTCCTGGTCAGCAACAATAGCCACTAGACCCCCAGGGATTCCTTTTAGGGGAGGGGGCCGCTTAGCTGATAAGCGGCCCTCTCCCCCTCTTGACCCAAAAGGGATGGGGCATGCAATTTGTGCCCTCCTGGAGGCAGCATAACCTGCCAATCTGTCCCTATGGAGGGTAACATTTGATTTTGCTGTCCTGGTGCTCTGGCTTGTCCGTGTTGCAGCTTTTCCCCTCTAGGAATGGACGGGGCACCCTGCTGGGGCTCCCTAGGACCACCGCTGGGCTTGGGGAAGCTCTACCCACATGGGAGGCAGGTGCCCAAGACTGGTGACAGCATTCCTGGGCGTCCTGGAGCTCTGGCCTGGCCACTTTACATCTTTTCCCTCCAGGGCGGGCAAGGACCCCGCTGGTTCTCCCCGGGACTGCCAGGGTTTGAGAATGGTCGACCCACATGGTAGACAGGTGTCCAAGGCCGCAGACCGGCACCCCCAGCCTGGGCCGGCTTACAGCTTTTTCCTGCGGGGAAAGGACTGGGACCACTGGGCTTTGGGGCCTGTCGACCCATATGTGAGGCAAACTTCCAAGGCCAGGTGCAGCACCCCCTGCCATCCTAGAGCTCTGTCCAGGTAGCTTTGGCGTTTTTCCTTCCAGGCAGGACAGGGATTGAGTGGAAACGAAAAAAAATCATTTTGATGTGGTGATCAACTGTTTTGTGAGAGGTAGGCGATTTTGGCCATTTTTGCCAATTGGACATGCATGGACGGAACGGAAGAAAAGGGTAAGAAAGCCGAATTGGAGGACAGAAAGGCATATATTTCTGAAAAGTAGACAAAATTCCAAGTATAGGAAGGGGTGATTTGCGTAGGTCAGGCAGCAACTAGGTAGTGGAAAATGCCATAGATTGGGGGAAAAGCAGGAAAATTACCACAAAAAAGGTATGTGTTGGACATGGTTGGCTTGGTACGGCAATGGCTTCTATGAATTTTGAGAAAAGCAATGCTCTGCTACATTCCCCCGACTCTTGCAGTTAGGAAAGCACACTTTTTTTGTAGTGTTTTACAAAACAAGCAATACCACAGGCCAAACACTGAGCCATGGTACACAGGAGTTTTATGCTCACGGCCTGAACAGACGCACTGTAAATCGGGAAAACCAATGTGGTGAGGAACGGCAAGCATCCATTTTTTTGAAAGAGCACAGGCAGACCTTTTCAAGGGCAGGTGACTTGTGCAGGTTACAAAAGTCTATGGTGCCTAAACCAGCGAAAAAATGTAGGTCACATTTCGGAAATGAAAGGGTTGTGTGACAAAGGGCACCAGCAAATGGGTCAAAACGTTATGGAAACCAGACAAACACAACACATGTTATATCTTCCTGCGTTCCTACAGGTGTCCCAATGAAAACGGTACCTCACATGTGTGGGTGCACCTACCTGGGTGCCAAGGGGAAAGCCTAAAACACATTTAACCCCAAGTCTGGTTCGACACCTGAATTTGACACTTTCTCCAGACAAGCACAACATACAGATATGGGCCTCGGGTGTCCAAGCCACCAAGGAAAACAGGGAACCCGATGCATTTCCGAAAAGAGGACACCAGTGGGAATCCGCAGAGGTATGATTTGCACAAATGGCTCAGAACACAACACCAACAACACATGACCTACCTTCCTGTGTCCCCACATGTGTCCCGATGAAAACGGTACCTCACATGTGTGGGTGCACCTAACGGGGCGCAAAAGGAAACGGAAAAGGGTAACCCACTGGTAACCCCAAGCCTTTCACCACTGCCCATTTTGTTCATGCGGGCAACCTACAGATTTGGGCCTAGGGTGTCGAAGCCAGCAAGGGAAACGGGGAACCCCATGCATTTCCCGAGAGAGGACACCCGTGGGAATCCACAGAGGTCTGCCTTGCGCAAATTGCACCAGTTTTTACTAGCCACAATCCCTGACAAAGTGTGATATTTTGGTGGGGAAAAAACGCAATGTTCACTTTGTCTGGGGTTCTGGGTAATAAATTCTGGGCTGCTTCGTGTAAGTCAGACCTCTGTGCATTCCCACGGGTGTCCTCTTTTGGGAAATGCATTGGGTTCCCAGTTTTCCTTGCTGGCTTTGACAACCTAGGCCTAAATCTGTAGGTTGAGAGGACACCCGTGGGAATCCACACATGGCCAAATTGGAGGGGCGGCCCATCTCGTGTAGCCCTCCTCGGGGGCAGATAAGGGGGGTCATCCTGCACTCCTCCCTGGGCTCAGGTGTCCGTTCCTAGGAGCAGATATCTGGTCCTAGGGAGGGCCGCATGACATGGCACCCACTCCATTGCGGCTGGGGGGGTGGTCAACGCCCCAACCCATTAGAAAATTCCCAGACCCTTTGGGGTGCTACACAGTCCCACCTAAAAAGCGTTCCACCATTTTCACTTTTTACCTTTGGTAACCCAACTCCCCTTGGTGCAGAGAGGCACATTGATGTGCCAATCTAGCCCCGGGGTGCCCAAACCTTACTGCCCCACCCACTGGGGGGGCCTGTCCCGTTTTTGGGGGCCCTCTCCCCCCTCACCCCAAATGGGTGGCGGGGGCACCTCATGCAGGCCTCCTCATACAAACGGCTGCGTGAGGTACACCCCCCTCCACTTGGGGTGGGGGGAGAGGACCCCCAAAAATGGTGGGACAGGCCCCCCAGTGGGTGGGGCAGTAAGGTTTGGGCACCCCGGCACCAGATTGGCACATCAATGTGCCCCTCTGCGCCAAGGCAAGTTTCGTAAACAGAACAAAAAATGGAAAAGGTACACTACACTTTAGGGCGGGCTGAGGGGCACCCTAAACCGCCAGGTAATTTTCTAATGTACTGGGGGGTGACCCTCTACCCCCCACACCAAAAACAGGGGGGGGGCATCTCATTCAGCCTTCCCTGAGGGCAGATGCCCCTTCTTAGGAGCAGATATCTGGCCCCAGGGAGGGCTACAAGGGGTGCCCCCATTTCCCCTTGGGGTGGGAGAGGGCCATCCCCCATTTCTGTAAAATATATCCCTGGTGGCTAGTGGGCCCCCATCCCACCCAAAATTCCCTGTTTATTTTTGTTTTGCCCCCTTCCCTGGGGGCAGATCAGCCATCTGCCCCCAGGGGGGGGGCTTAACCTGCAGGCCCCATCCTTTGGGGGGCCTGCACACTAATTCCTCGTAGCCCTTCCCCCTCACCCCCAATTGGATGGGGGGCCACCTCATGTACTCCTGCCTGGGGCCATAAATCTGCCCCCAGGGAGGGCTACAAGGGGTGCCCCCCCTTTCCACTTGGCGTGGGAGAGGGAGGGCCACCACCATTTCATGGGGGCAAAACAATTCCAGGCCCCCCATCCCTGTTCTATTTCTTTTTTTTTTTTCTTTTTGCCCCCCTTCCCTCGGGCAGATGATCAGCCATCTGCCCCCAGGGTTGTGCACATATGTGCCCACATGCTTTGGGGGCCAGAGGGGGAGAGGGCTGCTTACTTGAAGCAGCCTCTCTCCCCCCCAACGTCAGAAACGTTTCCATGGTGGTCCAGTTAGTTGCTGGTCACGGATCGAGCACTCTGCGCTGATCCGTGACCAGCAATGCGTCGTAAACGTGGTGTCCTTGGAAAGGGGAGAACATCCCCTTTCCAAGGACACCACTTTTTCCTATATCCCTAGTGGGCCCCAGGGCACAAACCCACCTCCCCCCTGCCTTTTTTTTCCACCTGTGGGGGCAGTGATCATCTGCCCCCAGGGGTCTCCAGCGCTGTGGCCAAGGGGGCAAGAAGGCCGCTTACGGATCTCTATTGATCCTGTGACATTGCTGCTCACGGATCAGGCGCCCCATGCCCGATCTGTGAGCAGAAATGCCACAGAATGGGTATCGTTGTAAAGGGGAGAATCTCTCCTTTCCAACGATGCCCACCTCGATCTCCTGCTTGAAATACAGCCGGAGATCGAGCATGACAAGGAAGGGCACTCGCCTTTCTTCACTGCAGCAGCCGAAAATGGCTGCTGCAGTGATTTTACTTTGAGTTTCACGCCGACATGCTTTACGCACGCAGACGTGAAACTGAAGGTAATCCAGCCCCCCCCTGGCAGTGAAGGTGCTTAAAGACCAGACAATTCGAATTTTACAGGTAGGCATGGCACTTTTTCCTATGCTCCAAGAAAATGGCAGCCTCTTTTTTTTTTTTTTTTTTTTTTCTTTCTCTTTTTTGGTCTTACTGCCACTGGGATAAACCTGCCTCTGCTTCCAGACTGACTTTTTCTCTACGTCATCAGTCTCAGCATTGCAGGTCATTTGCTCAATCTTCGTACAAGCACACAGCTATCTTCCCCAGCTTTAATCTCACATTTTTGGTTCCAGTAGCTACCTTGAAGTTATATTGCCACTCTTCCAAGTTCAGATAACAATGTCACGCTTGTATTGGAGGACACTGGACCTTCAACAACTTCGACAGTTGGTTGGATTGATTTAAACAATGATTTCTTCACTCTGGAAAGGGTTAGCCTCTTGCCTTGGGTAATGCTGCTTGTTCTTATTAATATAACTTCTGCGTTTAAACAATACTTTTTCTCAGTGTTATATATGTAAGGGCTTGTATCCCCACTTATTAAGGCAGAGATACTTTCTATTCCGGTTGGAAATCGGAGTTGGTCACACGTGACCTCCTTTTGATGCCGTAAAATCTTGTAACGAGTCAGCTTCAGAGTACTTCAGAAAGCGTTCCCCCTTTTATTGGGGACACGCAACCACTCTGGTAACATTTGAAAGTTTGATAATGGGGCATGTAATGCTTTTCACATGCAACCACTATACTTTGTACTAGAAGAGCATGTGATATGTTTCCATTGTAAAGAATAGCTTTCACAACGACCAACAGTTTAAACTCTCTTCTGCTTAAATGCAAGCCACTTTAGAGCTAGTAGCAGTTACCGGCAAGGGTATGAGTGGACTTGAAAGCCAAGCTTCACTTACTGCCTCCAGGAACACTGCAGTTGCGGGCTGCTTCAACTTCCCGACTTCTTCCTCTTCTACTATGGAACACTTGGGGACCACACCCCTCTGCAGCACAGGTGTCTCCGGTCTGGCCATGCCAACTGGGAGTCTCCTTTGTTACTTTGTCCCTCGGTTTGCTTCTTGCTACAGGTCTTAGGCTTCTGCACAGCCACAGCTCTGCAATTACAGCCACTAGGTGCATCTGGGAAGACCTTCACTTTCAGCACTTCTCTCTGCAGCCCACGACAAGGCAGGGTTTGTGAACACAGGACCCTTTCAGAACTTGCAGGTGTTATCTGCTCTCTCCATTTCCTGGCATCCCTTAAGTGGACTGCCAGCCTTGTGCTGTTCTCTTTCTGCTACTACTGCCCGCTCTCCAGATCCTGCTACAGCCCTTTCCTTCTTCCCTCATTTATGCCTCTTAGGTGGGGAAATTGATTTCAGGTGCAGGCCATTACTATTGTTTGTCCTCTACTTCCACATACCTCTTCAGCACTCTTCTTTGCCTCAGTCCCTATGGGATTCTGGGGACATGTAGTTCATTTTTAGCAGAGTTCGGTTTTCCCACTTCTTGTTTACTTAAGGGTAGATTTAATTCCCTTTAGTATTTTCAAAGGAGGGGAATTGTAGGTTTCAAGCCAGTACTTTCCCTATTCCTTGTAGTGTACCCTTGGAATTAAGGAATACATTTGGTTTTAGGAATCAAAAGTAGTCCCTTGTTTAATATAACAGATTTAGGTGTTGCAACCTTAGGTTTTACCACCTTAGTTTTAGCAGGAGGTTGAGATAGAATAAAATGACATTAAGCCATAACCTCTTTTGGCATAGCGGTAAGAATATCCCCTTCAAAGGAAAAATACTGTGCCTCATCCCACAGTGTCACCTCATTACCCAGGCCCCGTCTTCACCCAGTTGATCCTCCTGCAGTACACCACCCCCATGGTTGGGATCTGGTAGAGTCTGCTGTTCTCTGGCCAACTGGGAGGCGACTTTAGGCAGGGTTTTAGTGATGGATCTGCAGGATGCTTCACACGCGTTGGAGCTCTTCCCTCAGGGGAAGGACAGGCACCCCACCTTGGCTCCCTGTGACTGCTGCTGTGCTTGGGCGGGGGGGCGGTGGACGATCCACATGGGAGATAGGTGGCCAAGGCCAGGGGCAGCACCCCCAGCCACCCTAGCGTTCTGGCCGGGCTGTGTTAGAGCTTTTCCCTGCAGGGATTGTAAGGATCCAGGAATGATTATCGAATAGTAAAAGGATGTAGAGAAGCACACCTATCAACATATGCAATGTATTCAGGGCTAGTCCTAAAGTTTGTTATTTAGGTGCTACAGAGCCAAATCCTGGGCTATAGGATCACCTTAAGTAGAACAATATGTAGGGTCACTTCAAACAAAAATGACCAATGCACCGTGCACACTTTTGGGCATCTAACAATGCAAAATCATACTTATTCAATGTAACATTTATAACGTAAGCTATTTATTCTGAATTAAATGAAGTAAAAATACAGTTCAATGTTATTCACATTTGATTTTTCATAAATAATGCATAAACAAAACATTACAGATTTCAAACAATTTCTAATGCTTCTTAGTAACTGTTTAATTTAAAACACATGTGATAAGTGTCTCTTATTAATCTTGGATAGAGTAGTTTCCTGTTTTTCTCTTCACTGCTACACTAATCCATTTTTACAAGATTTGTTGCATAATCCCTGGCAGATGATCTTATTGTAGTGAACCTTATATGCACGACGTGTTTCGGGCTAATCGCGACCCTCCTCAGGTGTGGTCAATTGTCTTTTCAATAAGTTTTTCTGCAGGTTAAATAATATTTATATTCCTATTAGTTTCTTTACACATCTTTTTTAAAACATTTCTTAATTTTTTCAAGAAATCATGGTAATAATCTCATCCTCTGACGTGTGAACCTGCGACTGTCGAGTTCTCCTCTTTTTGCTATGATACTACTTTTGTAGAGTATTCATATAGGTCCTCAGCCTATTAATTTCCTTCAAGTGGAGCAACAAATTGGCCAAATCTGAAAGTAAATTGAAGGTAAATTGAATCCTTGTTGTTAAAACACAGCGTTTTTTCTCCCGGGACCAGTCGCTACAGAGAACGCTGTGTCCCAGTGCAAAAACCTACATTTCACCCTTTTATTTGTGTGATTCGTCCTTTATTCAAACATCTCACCTCTGCTAGCAAGATAATGTGGAGTCTATGCGCCGCTGGAAGGCGTGCAGTTTTTATGTTATCTCTGGAGCTTCTGTCTGCCGTTGACTGCGTTACAGGTCATAGCATTCCTACAAGGTGATTAGCATTTTTTAGTCTGCAGTGCTGTCAGGTGGGAGATTCATTTTAGATGCAAATTGTTAAACTGTAACTTCCCAGTCTCCTTGGACAGTTTCCTTGCTTCTCGTTTCTACCGTGCTATTCAGCATGCATGTAGTCCGTTATCCTTACTCGTTTCGCATTCAGTATTTTCCAGCGCGTTAGTTGTTAAAGTTCAGATTTGTTAACTTTGTACTTTGAATTTCAGCAATTTCACTAGGATGCGTTTTTCCACTAGTATAACTATTCCCTTTTGGCCTTCCGTTCTCCATGTTAACTCGCTCTTCATGGTAGAACGTCTCCATGGCCCGCGGTTGCTCAGCACCTTTTTTCCTGCTCGGTTTCTTTCTCATTTGTCTTCTACATTTCATTGCCAGCTTCTTTCTTCCCTTTCGTGCTTTGGTCCGGTGTGTCTCCTGCCAGCCATTGCGAATATCTCTGTGGTTTGGTGTCGGCATAGTTGGTTGGGCTGCTTGCCCACCACAAACTACTCCATGGCCACGCCACCAACTAGTTTCGGGTTCTCCAACCCATGTTAGATACACTGTCTCCCGAGCGTCTTGTATAGTAATTCGGAATTCCACAGACTCCTCAGCTCTGCCTCCCGCTTTTCTTACGCTACAAGAGGGCCTCACCTGCTGCCTTGTGATTTCTCTCTTCTCAGCGTGTCCTCACAGTGAAGTCAGTTTGTCCTTAAAGAGAGAACATCCACCATGAGTGTAAGAGAAAAGAAACTGTCTTGAGCACAGTCTTGGTTTTTATTGCTGTTAAGTATTTCTGACCGTCCCATGTATGCCATCGTGGGAGGTGGGTTAGTGAGTTCCTTAGAGGAACGGCAGTCCTTGTCCCCCAAGAGGCAGTTTCTCCCAGTAAGGTCTCACTTTCCCAGACCCTTAAGGAGGGTCTAGCGAAGCGGGTTCTCCTCCTTGGCCTCAAAGGGGGCGGCTCCCCCTTGGGAAGAATTCTCTCGTCACTTTTCTTGACATGAAATTACTACGGGAAAGAAACTTTCAGTATGCGTTGTTTCTGGCGAAATTCCTGTTCCAACTGAAAGGCAAATCTTTACTTTTCCAGATGAATCTGTGACCTTCATGTCGACAATATCCCTATGACTTGAAAGTGGCATATTAAGCCTATTCAAATTCTAGTAAATTTTCTAGTGTCTAATATATTGGTGCACAGTATATGCTGGGAATGGAGGACCTAGGCCATGCTCCATGGCGGCTTACACTTGCCGCCTTAATGGAACCTGTGTTTGAGGCAAATGTTGACCATATACAACTATTTTTAAAGCTAATAAATATATAAGGGGAATATGCATGTCTACCTAATTTGGACGGCTTGGATATATTTGCAGGCAACTTCAATTGTCTAAACAGAGATTGAGTTCTCTAGATTAGTAGTATATACTTACCCCAATGTCTATGATGTTGCAGGCATTCCAAGAGCTAGACAAGCTTCTTACAGTTGCTCTGAGACACATTAATTTCCTGTCCTGGCAGTGGCCAGGCGTTATTGTGTGGCTGATGGGCCTGGTATACCACTGGCTACACTTGTAAGGAATTAATTGGATGATGGGGGACATGCTGGCAGTATAAATGATGCTGGTAAGCTATGTACTTTTCATACTGAAACCTATGCATTCCTCCAAAATACCTTTTCTGGAGAAAAAAAGTTTGTTTTTTTGTCATAACACCAAAACAAAGGAACAGAGATACAGTGCGTCATTCACAAGAATTCCAGTCCTCCCTGCTTCCCCCAAACCCCCACATATTTCCTAAACAAAATGTTTTCCAGAATGCTTGTTTTGCTTTGTTCATTGTAAACTGAACTACTGTACAAGTGTGGAGATCTCTTGACTTAAAGTTGCCAATTCAGTTTAGACATTCAGGGATTGAGATTCTCTCCAACGCCATATGCTGTTTTCATGAAATAAAGGTGCTCTTTGTCCTTAAGTAGTCCTGCTTTGCAAATTTGATTTTATAGGCTTTTACTATTATTCAGGTTTCCCAGCTTGCTAATGTGCTGTCATAATGTTGTATCCAAGACACATTCGGGGCACCTTCACTTTGCCAAAGATCCAACACAAGCAGCTGACTATGGGCCTACGCCTTTGGGTAGGACGGGGGGGGGGGGCAAATCCGCCCCCCACAATTTTAGGTGGGGGGGGTGTAATGGCATTTGTCCCCTCCCTCCCCGAGAATTTGTTTTGGAATTGTCTCTGCAGCATTATGACAGCGTGCAAAATTTAAAGTACAAGGTTAACTCTTCATACTCTGCAGCAGCGGGCTAATACACAAACTTCTGCTGTTTGCTCATGTGTCACGTGCATGTGTGCTGCGCAGCCTCAGCCTTCGGTGTTTCTAGAACGAAGGAGAAGCCAGGCAGTGACGCGTGCCCCAGTGACTGACAGGAACGTGTGTTTTAGGGAGACGGAGTGAGACTCTCGACCTCCTCAGACCTCAGCAGCTACTGTAATAAGGTAAGTCAAGTGGCCGGTTCACCCAGAGGCATGGATTCCCACTTTGCACTTTTGGAGAAAAACATTTCAGGTACCCTGGCTGCTGCAAGTGCTTGAAGAGACAACACGTTCCTCCAGCAGCGTTCAGGCATGGCGCCATCCCAAGTGAGGAAAGAATTGCGCATGCCGCGGGCTGCCCTGCGCCTTCTCCATTTGTGCGGCTGTAATGATGCTACCAATGCTCTTCCAGTTATCAGGAAGGGATGCTTGCAAAGCTACAGCACGTGCTTTGCCCTCTGTGTGAGAATAAAGCATGCACGGATGCGCCTGTCTCCGGGGCCATTCACATCCATCCAATGTGATGGGCAGCACGTGCCTGTGATCGACCAAGGCTTACTTAGTCTGAGCATGCAATGATCTGTGCACATGGGCATCGAATTGTCCATTTCCCTAGGTGGCAAACACCCTGGCACCTGCCCTGTCTCTGTTAAAGATCTACGTGCATGGCAATGAGCTCTGGCCCGTGTGCTGCACACATCTACCATTGCTGGTTATGACACCCGTCTCTGATTATGATCTATTTCTCTTCCCCTAGCGCAGCTCACTGTGCCTCTGCTCTCTGGCCCCCGTCCACTGTGCCTTCACTGTTGGTCCTCCTCACTGTGTCTCCATTGTCTGTCCTCCGCTCACTGTGCCTCCCCTCTCTGACCCCTGCCCACTGTGCCTCCACTCTGTCCTCACTGTTTCTCCCCTCTGTCCTTCAATCACTTTGGCTCAATCGATCATCAATGCACTGTGCCTCAATCTGCTCTTTCCCCGCTCACTCTGCTTCTGCCCTCTGTTACCGCGCTCACTGCCGTCCCCCCAAACCTCTGCCACACTGTGCCCCTGCGCTCTGCCCTCCGCTCACTGTGGCTCTGCCCACCGCTTACTGTGACGCTGCCCTATGTCCTCCGCTTACTGTGGCTCTCCTCTCTTTCCGCGGTTCTGTTGCCTTTCTTTAGCTCTGACGGGTGTCCACGCTGCTGCCCTCCATCCACGGTCCTGATCCATCTCCCTGTATCTGAGCTCTGTCTCTATTTCCGTTTGATGCTCTTGCTGCTGCGTGCCTAAGGTATTGCGGGAGGCATATTTAGTTTAGATAGGGAAATACATGGGATATAGTGTATTTCTGCAATTATACGTGTGGCTGGCGAGGCAATGGGTATTCCGTTCTATTAAAGCTGGATAATCGGGAGCGAGGGTTGGCCTCCTGTTTCGGCATTCCAGCTGGCTCATTTCGGGGCAGCCAGATGCCACCCAGTTAGCAAGAAGCAGTGAAGGAAGCAGAGACAATAAAAGTTCAGCGTGAGCGTGTTTTTTATCACATATTTTCTCCCCTCAGAATTAGCGCTACTGTGTTAAGTCACCCGTTTTTCATTTTGTTTTGTCTTTGCACTGGAATGGGTCTTGGAACACTGTTGTGTGCTCAATTCAAGGGTGACGGATGTAATGAGTTGTGCTCTGGACTAGTCGTTTACGTCCGGTAAAGCGGTGGACAGAAAACAGGCATGCTAGGCTTTTTTGTGTTAAGGCAATGAGCTTTACTCAGGGCCACTAGTACCATGTTCATGATCTCCTGGAGCTTTTCCCCAGTGTCTTAAGCATTCTTTTAGCTCAGTACCAGAGGGTCGGGCAGCATTATTTGCTCATAGGTGAGACCGGTGTGGGGGTATTCCATTCAGCAGCACAACTTGCAGTAACTAATGATTAGTTGAGAGGCCTGCAAGCACATGCTTGCTTCTGTTACGTTTACCATAAAGGCGCTATGTATCAACTTTACAGCTCTTGGCAAACTTTGCTTAAAGTGCAGTAGATGTCAATAAACATGGTGCATTACTCATGAACTGTGCCCTGTGTGTTACATTCCTTGTTTCTATTTATTGAAAATGAAAGCAAGAAACTGTTCAAATGGTGTATAGAAAGCTGGTTTAGTCCCATTGTTGGGTACTGCACATATTCATGTGAGTAAGTTAATATAATTAAGCAAATGGTGATGGCCAGAGCTGGAGACATTGATGCTTCTGATGTCTCCTTCCTAGCTATTGGGGTGTCTGCGTAAGTGCGTCGTGGTCTCAGGCCCCACCACTCGCTATGTAATGTGGGGCCTAGTGGCAGTCTGGGGAGACTTCTTTGAAACCCCACAACACTGCGACCTGCAGTTGGGAAATACTTCCTTGAATCCACTTCAATAATGTGTCTGTGTGGACCCATGGAATTCACATACAGACAATGGGAAGTCGGAATTTACCATGACATCCCTCCCACAGATGCAGCAACCCACTTTGTGAACTCATTTTATGCTCTCCCACGCGCATGTGTGAGAATGAGAATTCCAAATTGGAGGACTGGCCTTTTCCAGCACCGGTCTGCATTGTAAAGCCTGCTATGAGGCAAGCAGTACACACAAATGATTTCCTCAAATCCTTACAGCCTTATCACTATCAAAAACCAATGTATTATCAGGAACAAGTGAATCTCATTGGAAGAATTTGGGTCCTTGGGGAACAAAAGTCCTGTGGAAGCCTAGGTAGAGTTGCAGGTAGGGTGGGCAGCAGAGGGTGGTGGATAGGAGAATTTGTATGTGCAGAGAGAGATTAGAAGGGGTTAAGTTGCAGGAACAGGTGGTGCTGCAAAAGAAGTAGGTGCAAGAGGACGTGTCGGTGCAGAAGGAGCTCAAGGTGTAGGAGAGAAAGGCGGTGTAGAAGGGCCTGAAAGTGCAAGAAGAGGTGGAGGTGCAGAAGCAGTTGAAGGGGCATATGAGGTACAGGTGTAGAAGGTGTTGAATGAGGATGACGGGAGAAAACAGCAGGCAGGTGAAAGAGCTGAAACTTGGGGAGAGTGCAAAAGAAGGGAAGAACGAGGTGGTGGGGAGTGGAGAAGAGTGGTTAGAGGAGAAAAAGAAGTGGACATAGAGAAAAAGTAAAAGAATCTGAGGAGGGAAGAGAAGCCAAAGAGCACAGAGAAAAGGCCAGCAGTTGGAGTAGTAGATAAGAAGCAGAATGCAAGATGGGGTGATGTGGCAAGTCCCTTGACGGTGCAAGGACTGTGACATCCAAAAAGTAAGACAACTCCAGTCTGTGCATTGTCTGGGAGGAGTGGGAGAAGGAAGCAGCATGTGGCAGAACATTGAAGAGGTTAGTCGACAGCCAGCTCAAGGACAAGAGGCAAGGCTTAGCAACAGACCTGAAGGCATCTGTGGGTATTGACTCGACAAAGAGGAAATTGAGACTGAGAAGAGTGCCACGGGCTTACCAAGCATCCAAAGAGACACCAGGTAGTTCACCTCTGGGATATAGTGTGGAACTTACTTAATAAGAGCCAATACATGCAATGTCTGAGTAACCCTATTCCAGCCATAGTCCACCAAGAAAAGAAATAGCCAGCAACTGGAGCAACTGTCTTCAAAGCATATATACCCGAGACTGAGAGTGACTGCACAGAGAGACTTAGCTTGAGGAAACATTTCACTGTCAGAAGCCTTTTCATGCCATTCATACCTTTTTGAGTTGCCCAAGACGATGCAAAGCCCTTTTAAAACTGTTCCTGAACTAATTTCATGAGTTGCTTCCTCTCTTTGAATCTACTTGGCTTTAAGATATTCTCCTTTTACTGATGGCATTTACTGGCCTAGAGTAACTGGCAAAGAGAAACCCTCCTCCAGTCAAGTATGCTGATTTCCATTGGCTCTAATGCCCAGAGCTTAAGCATGTGGCAGAAAACCTGGTCTGCCTCTTAACACAGCTCGGTGCACACAATCAGCCTGCAGCTCAGCCCACTGGGTGGAGATGCTGGTATCCCTTTGGGTTCAATCTCTTTTTTACACTTGTAAAATCCAGGCAAAGTCCATACTCCTCTTCCTGTGCGTCTATCTGCGTTTGACTACCAAGGCTGTGTGCACTAGGCTCACATGCATAGTTGCAGTGCAGTGGCAGTTGAATACAAAGGAAAAGGAGGCAGTTCACATTACTTACTTAATCTCAGTGAGCACCCAGCCCCTTTTTCTTATGCCATTTACCTAAGATAAACCGGCAATGGCAGGAGAGGTGAAGGTCGGAGGGAAGTTGCCCAAATTCCTTTGTTGTTAACCTCACACAGAACACATAAATAGGGACAGCTTCATCTAAATTATTATTAATGGATTCAATTTTACTTCGTCACAATCCCCCAGAATTCCTTGTGCCCAGGCTTAAATTCCTGTAACCATAAAGAAGTGAAAGGAATCTGTTTAGATCAAATTGATTGACAGATGTTGTTGTCTAACATAATGAAAAGAAACCATATCACCTTTGTTGCTACATTCGCGATGTTCCACGAGATCAATCCAATGTAATGACTATCTAGATGATTGGCCCTGATGGAAATGTTAAACTTTTATTAGTTACTGACAATCTTGCATGTTAACTTGGCACACGGCTGTTGAAACATTTGAGATAAAGGATGTCCCCTGTCCCCTTTGCCCCCCAGATGTTATGGGTCTCCTTCGCCCCTGCAGCTGAGTAAGCAAAGCCTTAGAAAAAGACCACACATTTAGCGAAAATGGGAATGGCTTTAACTGTGCCGTGCCTGATCATCTGAAAAGAACCACACACTTGACCTAAGAAGGGAGCCAGAGAAACCAGCAGCAAAATATATTTTCAACTTTCTTAACTAAATCATTTGACTCAAACTCTAAATCCATGACCCTTGAATCTGCGTATTGCTCTGAGAAATAGACATGGCCTTTCTTTAAAATCTCTTCCCTTGCAGGTAACCAGGCAGTGTAATGATTGTATACATTAATGGCTTTGGATTGCAAGTGGCAGTTTTAGTCTTGAACATCACATGGGAAGGTCATTTCAAGATTTCTTCTGGTGGTTCCTCGTCTTTCTCGTTGTCCTCTGAAGCGCGACTCCAGGACTATTTTGGAGGTCCAGAAACCATTGCTTCTCCCTTCCATACAGAGGCTCGAGGAGATTTAAGTGCCAGACATTTTATTTTGCTTGCTTTGCTGTTCGAAACATCAACACTGAGACTCGTTGTGGATTTGCTGCGCCTGAATCTTTAGCACGATTGAAAGCTTTCAGATCTTCTTCTCGCCTTACTTTCTTGGGTCTGATGCTGCTCATTAGGATCTCCAGATTACCCTAGTGTTTCCCCAAACCCTATGTCTATGATTAAAATATCAGGGGAGGGTTCATCCTGGATGCCAAGCAAATGTGTTAAATGCCAGTCATTTTATTAGGGATTATTATGCAAGATGTGGGCAACTCAAATGAAAATGGGGTCTGCCAAACAAAGGTCTGGATTGTTCACCTAAAGTGGGATCGGGTTCAATTCCCCCTTCATTCCCTTTGTCCAATGTCTCTTCCACAAGATGTGGTATCCAAGCTATCCCGATCACTTGAGCAAGTGTTTCCGTTTTTTACTAGACATAAATGTGTTGCCTCGCGGCTTCTTGGCGATGCATGTTTTCTCGGTGTGGGATTTACCCCATGACTCACACTTTTCTAAAGTCTTCTAACAGACGGGTCAGTGTGAATGTAGCCAGCAGAGTGCTAGAGGGTGACCCTGGCCTTTTTCAGTGCTTCGGCTTCCTCCCAGTTTTTCTTGTGCCAACTCTGTTTTCATTGCCCGTCTTTATTTGGTTCTCTTTACCTTGGTCCTTTACTTCCCACCTAATGTTCAGGTCTACCCTCTACCTCTCAGAATGTTCACCTCTTGTCTGCTCTGGTCTCTGTCAGGGGTCTGCAAGGGTCTGCAACCTGCAGCTCGCCAGATGCTCTGAACTACAACTCCCATTATCCCCCTGACTATGCTCCCCTGATCACTACCTACGCCTGGGTATTCACTTCCTCCTCTTATTTCCAACCTCCTCCGTACCACGTTCACAACCGGCTATGCCTCATCTGGGGCACACTACCCAATGCCCCCCCCCCCCGCCGCCTCCATCCCCCTGATTCTACCGCCTGTCACTTCCAACCTCTGATATTACTGCCACCTCCTTATGATTCGATTTCACAATCCACCCTGTTTTCTACCACCTCCTCTTGGCTTTCACTCTGGGGTCCTGATATTAACCATCTCCTCCTGCAACTGTTCTCCTCTTCTTGCCACTGCCACCACCTCCTTATGTCTTCTTTCATACACTGATGTTACGATCTCCTGTTCTTTAGTCTGCAGCCTTCTCCGAACATGAGGCTCCTACTCTTTCAACCCACACTAAGCAACTGGTGCTGGGTGCTTTTAGATCGTGTCCCTTCCTCCCCAGGGTGGCACTTTTAGTGAGGGTCTGCACCTGTAACTTGTAACTGGGTGATGGACATGATCAATTGTTTCCCCTGAGTACACCTGTGACTGCTGGTTGTATGTGATTATAGAGAATACATAACAGAGAATGCTTTTTCAGCGAAACGGTGAGAAAATATTGTTTGTTTTTGGAGGGGACAGAAACCCCCTGTTTCTCTGTGCTTAAACCAACCCCACCCGTTTTACCCCCTTAACTCACCCACATATCTACTTTTTAAAAATGTTCACTGTTTTTTCTGTTTTTGTTTCTCAGTTAACATTCTCTGTAATTGTATTCTTTATCACTGGAGACAGTGACTACTTTGTACTCAAGGTATTGGACCAAGCCTGCATCTGGCTGTCATCAGTCGTGAACATACATTTTCCTCTGACCTTCCCCAGTGGTAACTGCCCGGAGGTGAAGGCTTTGTTTTCTGGCATGTGCATTGGAAGCTGGAAAGACAGTTTAATTTTACAATACAAGTATGGGTAAATAGAAACATTGTATCCCCAGCATGAAAAACATTTGCTAAGGGAAAAAAGCTTTGATAGGTTTCCTGCATTGAATTTTCAGCTTTCAGGAAACCCAAACTGGTAACCTGGGGTTGCGGAGTTCACAAACATCGTGCAGCCATTGTGAAATGAATTCTGTGCTGTACCAAGTGAACCTGTAACTTTAATGACCGTTGCTAAGTGAAGATAAACTACTTATTTTAAAGAGAGCTGGCTTGTTCCCTGTTGGAGCTTTGGGTCTGCACCAATGGGAAATGTAGGCTCTTAATAGGGAAGGCAGCGTACAAACATTGCTCAGCACAGTTTCAGCAGGGTTTTAGTCCAGACCTAAGCTTTCAGGTCTATACTGCTCAGATAGACTAGAGATGTGGGAGGTGGTCAAGCTGTGAAACCTGACCTGTGGCGTGCCACTGTGATTGCACCCTGCCTTGTGACACCAACCAATATAGGGTGACCAGGAGATAATCCCATAACACCCCCAACTTCCACTGGCTCCCCCTGAGTCCCCAGAACTAGGGAGAGGACTTCATCACATGTAATTTTGACCATAGTGGGCTTTTTGAAGGAAGCCTTTCAGAAGAGGCAGAAGATTGGAATGGCCTTACCAGATTAGCATTGATCTGGGCTTTCATAACTGTATAGCCACATGGAAAAGTTGGACTTGTGATGCACTTGTTTTTGGTGTTATATTTAAAATGTATTTAATTGAAAGTGCTAGGCTTAAAGGGTCTTTGAATCGCTGTAGCAAAATACGGTTTTGTTATGAACCTGCTCATAGAATACTCATGAAGAATGCTTACTTAAAGTGTTAAATTTGCACCAAAAATATCTGTTTTTCTTTTGAACAGAGTCAATCTGAAAAACTGGCCAAGGTGTACCAGCCAAAGCGTACTGTCTTGTTCAACAAGTGTTCTATTTCTGTTGCCCACCTACTTGCAGCACGGCATGATTTATCAAAAATCTTGAGAACCAGCAGCGGGTCGATACGAGAAAAATCTGCTTGTGCAATCAATAAGGTACCTGTATTTTTTGGCTCTTAAAGTTCCTAATCAGGTTGCAAGTTTCTTTCAGAATGAAGAGGTTTCTTTATAACCTAGAAAATATTAATATTCCTATTATGACTTTACATCCGCAATTTGTTGATTTTAATGGAACTATGTCTAGTGTTGCTAAATCATACATTGTTAAATACATGTTCTGATAGAAGCTGTTCCAACCAACACAATTTCACAGATGGTTTTTGGGGAGGATGTAGACTGTTGCAGTATTTGATGCAAATATTCAATTTAATATTATTTTATATTTTGTGACAGAATATTATTTTCTCATGTTTCAAAATGCCATTAATTCTATCGTTATACAATATTTAGATCTATCCCATCCTTGAGGTTTTTCTTTGTCGTCCATTTGCAGGTAACTAACATCGATTTTCATTTTGTTTTATCATTCCATTCCCCCTGTCAACTCTGTTATTTGAACTTCAACACACTTAGTCACCACCTCCTTGGCATCATAAGGGCTTACGGTCCAGTGTTTGACAAGGCTAGATTGCCTGTTTTTTTTCTTCCTCTAAATTGTATTGCCTTGAAAGTTGAGCTTGAAGCAAGACTTTGTCTTTTTTTCAATCTCTGAACATCAACTTCGTTCAGAAATAAAACTGAATGGCTCCTTCAGTTTCTCGGGTTGATAAAAGGACTGCGTTCTGTGGTACTTTTTGGTTACTGTTTTTATTTTCATTGAAATGCTTTTCATAGTAACTTTTATTTCTCTTTTGCTGTCGATTAACCGAAGCTTTTTATCCACTCTACTACAGATTTTTTTCACCATTGTGTTACATTTTTGGCAACTGGGGTTCTCCAGTATGAGGTCTTGCATATATTACCCGTCGTCATGCTTGGAATCCTCAGTGAAAAGAAAGCAGTTTTGCTTTAAACTCTATAGCCCGTTAGGCAGAATTGCATGCAGTACCCTCTGGGACCACCACATACAATTAGGACTAAAGGTGTAAGCGAAAACCAACCTTTGGTATAAGTCTGTACTACAGTTTGTGGTAGCGAGCTGAGCAGCCAGGCTTATCTCAAGAGGGAATGTGAGCAGTAAAAGAAGTTACACAGAGGTCTTACAATCACAGTGGTTCAAGTAGACAGTTTACTCAAGGTTTCTTGGTTAAAAAATTATAAATTTATTACACAATCATTTAGAAAACATTCACTAGAGGTAGGCAACTTAATATTGTACGCAAATATACTTCAACACAAAAGCAATACGTTTCTGAACAATTTAAGCTCCCCTGAAATAGGAGCCAAAGGGCATTTCAGTCACTTTGAATGGGAAGGCAAAGGCACAAGTTAATAGAGTAGATCACAAATACTTTCTTAGGCAGTGCAAATTGTTTCAGTTCATTAGAGGACTCGATTCAGTTCAATAGGCATAGGCCAAAGTCAATGGGCTAGTGTCTTGGTTAGGAAAGAGCAGTTCTTGTAGTAAATGGTAAAGTCTTTGCCAAAGTTTTCAAAAGTAGTTTGTACGAAAAAGGATTGTATGTTGGGTCACAAGCTGATTAGGCCTGTAAGTTGGGAAAGTTCCGCAAACTTTCACCGCGAGAGGTAAGTTCTCTCAATCGAGTTGGCACAGTACCTTAAAATGAAGAACAAGATGCGGCTGAAGACGTTGGTTCCTGCAGATCTCACTGTTACTGAGCCTCAGTCGTGGGAACAAGAGGGAGGACGTCGGACTCCTGCACTGCACGGGACCTTCGGGGGGGAGGGGAAGGGGGCGCTGGCAAAATGGACTCACTTCAGTTCCAGTAGCTGTCATTCAAGCACACAAGCTGGTGTCCTGCTCCCTGGTTAATCCTAACCAGCCTTCAGATTGGTCCCAACAACTCAAAGGAAGAAGTCGTCCTTGAAGGGGCTTCTCTGTCGAGATGAACTTGGCAATTCGGACCTGCAACAGGGCTTCACTGGGCAAACCAACAGTCCAGGAGTTGCAGCAGCTGTCCTCTTCCAGCTCATTTTCGGTTCTTTCGTTCCAGTGGTCGACTCTGCTTTCCAGTCCACGAGACTCGCCTTTTAAACAGTTTTCTCCCTTTCATTCCAGCCTAGCTGATACTCACCCAGCAGGGTGGCTGTTCTTGCCGGACAGTCAGCCAGCCAATCATACCAGAGTGCATTTGGGTCTCCTAGCAGACTAAGCACAGGGAGTTTCAGGCACCTCCCTCACTTCCTGCCCACCCCAGACACTCAGACACCAGAGGCAGTCTTCAGTCCTGAAGTCTCCCAAAGTCATACGAACAAAGGGACCAAACCTAGTTTGGCACGCAGAGAGAAACGCTATAAAAATGCTAAAAAAATGCTAAAAAAATCAAGTCCTCAAAATCCAGCAAAGTTGCTGGGGGTCTCTAAGGTGGAGGGAATTGGCACATTTATGAGAATTCTCCCTAACAATTCTCCCTAACATAGCCTATCAGTGTCCTTTGGGTTCTACTGCTGCCAGCCAGTGACACTCGTCCTAAACTCCACCCCTGGTGGCCATCTTCAGATTTTACTGCACATTTCTGATGAGTCCTTGTGGTTCGCTCCTCGAAATTCATAGTGGTTTTCCAGTTTATTGCTCTTTTTGCAAAGATATCTTCCATCTCTTCTTCGTTAACCATCATGCTGCGACGACCAACATCGGGGACTCATTGCCAGCAAAGATCTTCAATCCACCGTTGGAATCTTCAACCCGTGGCGCAAACAGGACCAGGCTTGGGCCTGCACCTCGACCATTAATGATGCCACAAAGAAAAGACTCTTCAGGACCGGCACCTCAAGTGCCATTATTTTTGTTTCTATTTATGAAGTGCATTTTGGTGTCATAATCGCACAAAAACATCAGCATTACATAGGATCACATAAAAAGAAAATGATAAAATGATATCCAAAATAAATATCAGAATTTAACATTTAATTTAAGTGCATATAAGATTTTACATTTCATTTTAAAATCGGGTTTAAAAATGATCACTTAAAGGGTAGACGGAAATAATTTTGACCCAGACCTAATGGGCCACGGTCATAGTAACATAGGACTCTGCACTGTAAAGCATGCTCCAAACCTGGTCACAGCCAACAAACTTTGCATATCCCCTCTGGTAGAGAATACACAATACAGGACACTTAGTCAGGGCATGCTGCGTTGTTTTGATGTGAGTGGTGCAAAGCCTACAACTACGTTTCTCTCTTTATTCCCCTCCAGGCTCCTCTGTTTGCAAGTACCAGGAGTAATTCAAGGCGAACACTGAGCATAAAACATAATAGGAGGCAGGCAAAGCGTAACAAGGTATTTTCTCAGGTGTTCCCTGAAATGACCCTGCTGCGAGTATACTGCATACTTCTCTGTCTCCGCCAACCTACTCGGGGAAGAAATGCGGTAAAATATGCGTGTTTTCCTGTTCAAACCACTCAAGAATAAAGGCATGTCGGGCAATCCAGTACAATATAATTCAATATCCCGACAGTAATCTCCCACCATGGTCTCCAATTTTAGAAACCATACTCTCTTGGGTCACTATGGGCTTGTGTGCTGTATAGTAGAGAGGGTGTGGAACTCCAGTTACAAGCCACCTTTTTCCAGATAGATAAGTGACATGAGGCCCAGTTCCATTCTCAAGGCCTCAACAGGGACAGCAGTCAGGAGGTTTAATATAAATCATATTATTTTTGCCTCCAATTTAGTATACAGGATGGTAGGTGTTATAGACAGCCTATATGCCATAACAAGGGCCTCTATAGTTCTACCCCCACTTTCACAAAATAACCCTTTTTATAGCCAGCCACTTGCCCCATGTTCTGCCCAGCCCGTTCCTCCAGATGCATCAGTGACTGAGAGGCCTGTAAATATATGCCGAGATACTTGGATGAGTGGACCGTTTCTAGGCGTTGTAAGGAACTCGTGGTGGCAACAGTAAAGACAGACACAAGTGATCACAGTTCAAGGGTGTTTAATAAACTATAGGATAGGAGGGTTGGAAAAACGCATAATCTAAGCCTAAATCTAAGATGGGAGCAAGCTACAACCATCAAATAATAAGGCAGTCCTAGTGGCGTCTTGTCAAATGAAAAGGGCCTATACGAAGAAAACCTACTGTCAATCCTTATGCTAAAAACAAAGAAGAGTGTTGGATAATGTTCATAAGGAAGAAAGGTGTACACAAATAAGTCAGGATGTGGTAGCTTGGGGTCTCCCTTCCCCACGTTTTGAGCACGGGACAAGGTGGGATTCTGGAGCACAGCACACGCTCGAGCTTTCCCAGCACGAGCCAACAGTTCCGCTCTCAGCTATCGGGGCCTTCGGTGGTTGTCTCTTTTCTATAAAAAGTATTTTGCCAGGCCGTAAGCTCTATGCAATAATGATGGCTGCAGCAATGGTACTGGCCCGCAGGTGGAAAACAAAGGACCCTCTCCAGAATCATGAATGGGTGGCTAAGCTTTGGAACTTGGTGGCACTTGAGTGGCTTACGTACTCAATTCAAGGACAGCATCTCAAGTTTAGGGTGGACTGAGCATCCTTATTGGAATACCTGCTGGACGGTCCAAGGCAGCGATGATGTCCCCGGAGCATGAGACTCTTGGGCATAGTGATAGACACACCTGGAGAAGCGGACTCTTGAAGGGGTTTATCTATTCGGGTCAGTTCACAATACAAGGGCACACTGGAGTGGGGCGGGCGGAAATCGCTCTGCAGGGCAAGCGCTGCAATACTGGACTACTCTCATACCTGGAGTTGGGGAGGAGGAGGGGAAGGGGGAGTCTTGGGGTTCATTGTTAAAAACTAAATTTAAAAAAGTATCATGTCTCTGAGAACCTGGTGTATGCAAAATAATAAACAAAAAGTTCCTTTCCATGTGCTTGATGGGTGATGACTTTTCAACCCTGGATCCCCCTCTTCCGGGTTCAGATCCACAAAAAGTACCTAGTGATATCGGGTCAGTCAGTGTTTAAATCTCTTGCTTCCGAGGGCCTGATATTTTCAAAATCATCAACAAAAGTTCCTTTCTGATTACATTTAGAGTGATGATGCTTCATCCGAGGGTCCCCCTCTTCTGGGCTCAGACCCCTCTCAAATGTCGGTCTCCCTCAGTCTAGTTCACTATGGCTTGTATGCAAAAGATTTCATTTGTCATTTTCACATGTCGTTGGATGGTGGTTTTTCACCCTTGGATATGCATCTTCCGGGCTCATAGCCTTCTCACATATCAGCCTCCCGCTGTTGGGTTCACTACGGCTTCTCAACACAATCTTATCTGACATTCACAAGTCTTCATGTCTTTTTACAGTTCACTGTGGACATCCCTCTTCTGGGTTAACTCTTGTCAACACAATGGTCATCAGGACCTTTAGGCTTTGCTACCTTCTCATCCGCATCCCTCTGTCGGGTTCACTCTTGCCAACTTTAACAGAAAATCGGACAGTACGGGATTCACTTCCCTTAGTTTTACCTTCATTTTCCGGTCAAAGACTTTTGACTATACAGAGGATTTTGCTAGCCCCCGTATGACCACTTGGACCCTCTTCTTGCGCCTTTCTCACGGTCTTCTGGTAACTGTAGTTTCAACAATAGGGTAATCGCCCAGAGTTTCTAGAGTGTGCACTCACGCGGTGCCCGACTCTTCTATAGCTGGTTTTCCCCTCTTGTATTATCAGTTCTTTGCACTTAATTCAATTAGCAGTTTCTTACTTTTGTTCGACAGAGTTCTGTTTATTGGCTCTCCCGTCGACTCACCGGCTGTGATTAACAGCTTGGCTTCTCTTGTATCTGGTGTCAAGGCCGATACCACAGTGGCAAGTGTCTCTCCCCGGCTTGGTTATCCGCAGAGAAGAGCCCAGTGTGCCGTTGACATCTGCTGAAACACACTATGGCTATTCAGTCGTGAAACCTCCAGGGAAGATTCCTTCCCTGAAGATTCCTTCCCTGAAGGTTTCACGGGCCTGGCTCGGAAAGGGCAAGGTCACTACTCTCCTTGTTACCTTTTCGGTTCGCGCAGTCTTTCTCCTCCTCTTGAACTGCTGAGTTGGCTCTCTCGTCGTAGTCTGCCTTTTTTCATATTGTGTTCTCTAGCTCTACCTTTTATCCCTGTGGGGGAAGGGAAAGGGTAGTCAGGTGTGCGTGATTCCGGTCAATTGCCTGACCCTTGTTTTGGGATATGTCAGGTAAACTGCTTTTGTTCGTCATGTTTCGTGGTGTGTGAAAGTGTTTGTGTCGGAAAAGGGCGGTGGTAGTGTTTGAGTATCCTGCATGGTGGGATGGGGAAAAGGTGTTATAAGAAGGGGATACCGTGTCTGATCTGTCAGTGTCCCAATTCCACTCCGTGAGACCCTGCATCCAGGTGATCCTCCCTCACAGTTCCACCCCAGGAACTGGATCCAATAGTGATGGCTGTGTCCTGGCCACCTGGATGACAGATCGCCAGGGACTAGTAAGTGAGACACGTTTGGGTTTCTTACAGCGTATATTGTCTAATACCCAGACATAGGTACCCTTTCTATAGGATTTTCTATCACATATCATGACCTTGGTTTTCTTGATGTTGATTTTCAGGCCATTAGTTTTCGAATATGTTTGAACAACGTTTAAATAGCGCTGTAATCCAATAGGTGTCCTATCCATGACCACTGTCATCGGCATACATGAGGCAAACTGTTTTGGTTTTGCGAAATTGGGGAGGAAAATTTTAAGCTGACTAAATAGCCCTATGTACGTCAGATACATAAAGATTATACAGCAGGGGGAGAAGGCGTGGACAACTGCCATGGAGTAGGTCGGCATCCCCTGCAGCTCCTGCCTGATCCGAGATTGATCCACCCTAGATGGCCTTTATATTTCTGATAATCGCCTAGAACGACGGAAAAGCGAGGTGAACATCCAGAGACTGAGCCAGCGACCATAAGATCTAGAAATTGTGCGCTCTGGCAACTCAAGAGGCCTGAAGTTGCAGACGCCGAAGCTGACTGGGAACCAAGATGGCGCCCTGGAAAAAGTAGTGCGGCAGACCATCACAAATCCAAGATAGAGAATTGCTGCTGCGTCTAAACCACCCCATCTGCTCCCCGCGAAGTCCCAGTGCTGCGGTCTTGGAGAGGCACATAACCGAGCAGGGCACCCGTGAAGCTGGAGGAACCTGGAGCAGAAACAAAGTGTGAGTGCTGCGACTCCTGAGTCTCCCCCCCACCCCCTCCTTTTCAGAGGAGGAGGCGCTGCCCCAGCACAGACACAAACGCAGGTTCCTGTGTGGGAGGGCGCAGTGTGGACCCTCTGCTGGCCAGCGGTGTGCAGCCACATATTAGAATAAGGCTGTGCTGAAACGTGGAGCCCAACAACTGGAGAGCCAGACGTTATACACAGAAGCAAACAATCTCACATACAAAGAGGATCTGTGAATGTGACCCATACAATGCCAGTTATATATAGCAGGGAGTAAAGTCCCTCAGGACCCACCTCCATACCCTGGATGCCACCTACAGCTAAGAGACTGCAATACTTACGCCAATTAAGGCAGATCAAATCAATCTGTTGCAAGCTTGTCAACTACCCCGGGAACCGATGCATCCCCCACGCAGGCCTCAAGAGGACTTTAAGGTGCACACCCCCGAAGAACACTGCACGCAGGCCTCCAATGCATATTAGTAGCCTGCCTTGGAGCACCACGTATGGCTGAGTGGAAACACTGAGCCCAGAACATTGCGAGCACAGGTCCTAGGTCCTCACTGACCACAGCAACGACTTGAAATACTTGGCTAGTGAATTTGTGTGCCCGGAGGCTGTTACGGGTAGGAATGTAGCCTGGAATCTAAGTCGTCTACATCATGTCATAGACCGTACTAAAACCTTAGACATGCACTGTGCAATAGATGCCCTAGACGCCATCAAATCATTCGATTCCATTAGATGGGAATGGTGTTATGCTACGAAAAAGATACGGGATTGGACAGATGTATTTAAAGTGCGTACAATTAATATATACAAAGCCTGTCACCAGAGTCAAAACTGGTAGTTACTTTTCAGAACACATGCAATTAGCAAAGGGCACAAGAGAAGGCTGCCCGCTGTCTGGTACTCTATATTCCGGCTGTAGAAACTTTTGCTGTGTACTTGAGGCATGAATAGATAAACGCCGGCATAAACCTAGGCGGGACATGTGACCTAATATCCATGTACGCGGACAACACATTACTGTAGGTACAAAACCCAGAGGATAACCTCCATCCCATATTGGATGTCCTATCGCAGTTGGCAACACTATCTGGAATTGTAATCGGTGTTGGGAAATCGGGTCTGTTCCCGCTGCCAAAACTGGCCAAAACACAGCAAGATAGGCTACTGGTTCTGGCACTACCGTGGAAACTGCCAGGATAAAATCATACTTCCTCACCACCAGAAGGGAAGTGGGAGAATATTAACATCTGGCTCCTATACAGAGACCACCAGTAGGGCGACCTGGCGAGAAATTAACCATGGCCACGTACATTCCAAGAGGGAAAAGAGCGGAGCACAGGCTCAACTGCTGCACTTCAACCCTGAGTAACCTGTGCGCGCGATATATTTTATTTATATCGCGCTTATACCCAAGTGTTTCAAAGTGCGTGCCCAAAACCCAGCTATTCTCTCCTTGGCTATCGAGGTCCATGTGTCATTGCCTGTCGGGGCTGAACCAATTGCCCCACCATTTTCTCCACATACCTTGGGAGCGGAGGCAGTACTAGAATGAAAAACAAGTGAGTTGAAGCCCAGATTGTGCAGCAATTTAGCATTCTTACAAATACACTCTGCCACCAAAGGGCAAGCCAATGATATTAGCACCCAATTAGGAGGGCTACCATATTGTGGAAGTTCAAGACTCAAAATATCCTCAGACATAAGACCGGAAAGGTCCTGTATGAGATGTAATAGACAGAGCAACCAGGTACGGTTGAGAAATGGGCTGGTTTCTGTGGGGTCAAGTTCAACAATCTTAACGTGTTGACTGACATTTCTCCTGTGTGGCCCATAAGGGGGCCTCCCATTTGCATGAGACCCGTCCAGCACAGTACCTGAATTCCAAGCAGCTTGAGACAAATCTGCACCAGAATTTACCCTTTCTCTCTCTAGCTGGGGATGTGTGGGGGGGGGGGGAACAGCCCACACCGGGCCTCCTGCGATATGACCGGAAGGTTGCATCAATGCCGGGCTGAACCAAAGGTTCTAAATTCACCACTTCCCTCATGGGGAACTGGAGGGCACAGTTTTTCTGACTGACGACCCTTGGTGGCCGGCCATTTGTCCAGATGCCTGTGAAGTACCACTTGTTTCAAAGCCGTCCGGGAGTCCATTTGTGACAATGTATTTGCCCACACTCTGGTACGCTCCAGCGGGGTCCAATAATTTGCTATCGGGGGTGGCCACTGCCAAGGTTGGTGAAGAGGAACCCTTAGTAACGAGCGGGTCACTGTTTGGAGGCGGCAACGAGTTTTCCTCATGGGTGACACTACCGGGCTTTAGTCCTGGGCCTGTTCACCATTTAATGCCTCCATTGCTTATTCTCTAGTCTCTGCTGTTATCCTCCGGGTAGAGCCTTGCAAGGTCAGAGTGAGAGGTCTTGTTTTATGTACAACAGGCAGGCAGTGGGAATTTATTGGACAAAATGGCCTCGCCCTCTCATGCAAAGGTTTTCTCGCCTGTGGGGCAATTTAAAGGTGTTTGCCACAAAGGACGAACTGTTTTATCCAATGTTAATTGACCCTTGATAGTGTCAGAAATCTGACTCATGAGATGCTTAATAGCATAGCAGTCCTCAGCCAGTTTGGAGCAGAGTAAAAATAAGGCATCCGATTTTGAAACAATCATGTCCAAAGAAGACTCCAACACCACAGGCACCCCACCAGCAGGAAATTGAGGTTAACTACTTGCGCAAATTCAGATTCCCCACCTTCACTTTCAGAGTAGTACGAATATTCAGGAGAAACCAGGTGTTCAAGATTGGGTGTGGGTGAAAAAATTAGCAATTTCCGAATTTGAGAGACTGCAGTTATTTGGCGCTAATGAATTGCGTTTCAAATCTAAGCAGTGGTTTAACAAAGATTTGTTATTGTCCATCATAAAATAACTTTGATATAAGCTCACAGGATGTACATCACACAATGCCTGATTTGGTTTCTCATGTGCAACAATCCCTAATTTGGCTTTGTAGGGCTTACTTTCAAAGTATGTAGTACGTTTCTTTTGGGCAGACAGAGCGGCATCTAAACCATGTACAGCTTTCTTGGATTGCAAATTTCGAGGTTGTATGGTCTTTGCAGTCTGGGGACCTCGCCAGGTTGACGCTCTGTGAGGCAGGCTTAAAAGATTTGTTTTCCCCATTGGGACTGGCGTGTGATAAGTGACAGTCAGCAAAGAGGCTCCTCAGACTAAAACACAAGAGGAAAGCTGTTTTGGGAGAAAGTGATTCCAAGGCATACAGGGGGGGGGGTGGGGGGCCCAAATGGACGAAAAGAGTCAAGGCACCAAGCTCGTTCTGCCCTATATTAGGGACCTATATTGGATAAAGCATGCAAGCGACTCCAGACACCACCACAAAGCCCAATACCAGACAGGCAGGGATGTTCACTCTCAGCCACCTTTTAGAGGGGCTCTCCCCAGAAGAGCGAAAAAAGGCTGCTTCAAGAGCCAAGCCACAGGGCACCATCATGCTGTGCTCTGTCCCTGGCAGGCTCAGGTGCAGCAGTTTAAACACTGCAGTTTAAAAGAGGTTACAATCCCAGACCTCGTAAGCGTTGAAGTCGCTAGTGACCATCGTATATCTGCTGGGGTTTCAGATCAAAATTGCCTTCACCCCAACTCAAATGGATGCTCCGTCTGCCAATCGGTTTCTTCAAAGACCAAGAAGAATCGCCACCGAACGTTAGTGGCTTGGATCGAGGAAGGAAAGGCCTCTGACGCAGCCTCCAGGTGCAGTCATGCCTCTTCCAGGACTGGCAGGACCCATGAGCGGACTCCCTCTAGTAAGAAGAGGTTGAGGTCCTTTGAGGATGCTTCCTCTGCGCAGATCCAAAAGAAGGCGCAAGCCCATGCTCCATCAGCGTCCTCGTCCATGCTCTCCAGCCCTGCAGGACCACACCCTGGAAAGGGTTGGTCACCGTCTCTGCCGAAGGTTAGCCTACCAGCTGGTGGGTTACCTCCGTCCGCAAGGAAATTAAGGCCATCCAAGCACAGGTCGTCTAAGAGCACATCTTCTAAGGACCCGTCACTGACTCAGTCGGCAACTCTGTCGACAGGGGCCCTATTGACAACTTCATCCACCAGGCTGCCGCGGAGCAACCGGTCAATCAAAAATGAGTATTTCGCTTTTCTCCTGTTGTAGCCTCTCTTCCGAAGGGCTCTCACCTGGTGAGAGACATGCCTATGGCTCTGGAGTTACTGCTCAGGCCGACCAGAGCTATGACACTCTCTAACCATCTACACCAGTTCTCAGGAGCACCAGCCGCAAGTTATTTATTTGGATGAGGAAGGGGTGCATGGGGAACTTGACCCATTCTGCCTATGCCTCACCGGGGGTCACCAACCCGCAGCCCTTCCCGGCCATTAACCCCACAAGGTGCTCAAGCCCACTTACTACTGCTCCTGCACCAAGGGACATGTCACTGGACATCTTAACCATCCTGCATACATTGGTGGCGGAAATACAGCAGCGGCTGACTGCTACTGCTCCTGTGCCTTGTCCAGCCAAGAGTCCCTCAAGGACACCTCTGCATCCGCCGCCACTGCTGCATAAGGTACCTGCAGCCCCTAAGCCAGTGATTGGGGGGTGGCCCTGCCCCTTGTGGCAGAAGAGCCAGTTCACACTGACACAGGCACTAACACCACGGCACTCACACTGAGGAGTTTGATTACACTCCCGCGGATGGGGAACCACCGGATGTTGATGAGCCCGCCATGGCCTCTCCTCTGTACTAAATTGTCTCCTTTCACTCCATGATATCGTGTGTGCAACCTCCTGTCTTCCGAGGGCCGCTGTAAAGCTTGTAAGCTTTTTAAGCCTAAAACATTAAGGGCCGCAAGACAAAGCATTTGGCCCACCACGCCATGCAGGCCGAGGCCTCCATAGACGTGGAAGGTGCTTCGAGCGACGGCAGCATCAGCATCTTCTGTGACGATTTGAGGCGAAAGGCAAACTTCGGATTCCCACGTGCCAGCCCCCCACCCCACCAGACACAGCACTCTTACGGGGATGACACCCAGCGGCATTAGCACAGACAAGTCGCACCACACAAGACATAACCCAAGGCTATAGATCGACAACTTGGACTACACAGCCACACACGGCATCGAGGGGAAGGGTCCACCAGCTCCCTGTTCTCTGGGCATTCACCTCGCAACAGGTCCCCGAAATTGACATAAAAATCTGATCCGGACATTGTGTCTAAAAATACAGCTGGAAACCGAACGTCGAAAGACACAGCGATGGTTCCTACCTCCACTGAAAAACTATGTCCCTCACACATATCAATCTGCAAAATACCCGCACATTTCTCAGCTGTCTCATCTGGTTAGGAAACACGTCCCTGAGACACTGCTGAAAAGCCGGGCTTCGAAACATCACACTTCGAAGCACCGGTCATATAGAGAAAAGGAGAGTTACGCAGGGGGAGGGGAACTATGTTTGCAACTATGTAACACAAGAAGCAGCTTACTCCTGAACCACTTCACACTCCTGCATTTATTCCGCCTGCAGTCATCACAAGTTGTTCAGTGGTCTGCTGAAGACATAGACTGTGCCATGAGACGTACTTCTTTTTATTGGAGATTTTTTTTTTTTTTTTTAAATCCTCAAGCTCTTCACAACTTGCAGAACCCACCTCTAGCTAGTGGAGCAACACCACTACCCCCCTCAAAAAGGGCACGTACAGAAACCCTTCAAGCTGATGCCCCAGACCAGTTTCAATTTGATGACCCCGACCTAAGCCTCCAGAACACGGGAGCCTTTTCTGACTCCGAGGGTCAAGAGGACTTACATGAGGTAGACCATTACTATGATGACGACGAGAATGACATTTGTCTTAACCGTCTCCAGATCATATTGACCTGCCAGTGGCGGACTCCCCGGTTGATAACCAGCTACAATTTTATGACGTGCTGCTCAAGGCAGCTGATCATTTTCAAATCCAAACACAAGAGACACTAGTCAAGGACTTTGTCGAGGATATATTAGGTGACAAAAAGGCAGCGACCCAATTTATCCCCATATTGCAATCCGTCCAGAGAAGAATGCAACCCTCTCTAATGACACCGAACCTAACGTGGGTGGTAAATTACTGCATTGAGAACATTTTCCGTCCAGCTCCCTCTGACCCCCTTCTACATCAGGGGCCAACTAAAGCAAGACTCTCTGGAGGTTACCACCACAAGGAAAAGGGCAGGGGAACACCTTTCGCATCATCGGAGGCACATCCGGACAAAGGGAGCAAGACCATATACACTTTCAGAAGGAAAGTGACCTCCTCAGTGGCATATCAGGCAAGAATTACCAATAATACCACTCTGCTGGTCAGTTACAACTGTCACAAGTGGGAGGAAATATCCACATTAATGGCTCTGGCTCCAGAGCCACTGAAGTCCCAACTCTCCCTTGCGGTAGCGGAAGGGAAGGCTGTATCTAACTGCATCTTAAAAAATAATGTAGACGCAGTGGATAATGCTGGTAGAGTTATCGCATAGGGCACACTGATAAAGCGCCGAGGTTCCATGTAATAATGTCCCCTCAAAAATATTGCCATGCAAAAAAATTGTGGAAAAATTGCTGTTTTTTATGGGGACATTATTACATGGAACATGCGGGGGACACCCCGCAACCCCAACCCCTTTTTTATTTTTCATGGGAAGCAGGGGACACCCCCGCAACTCCCGCCTGCCCCTATATATATGTTCACCTATATAATGTCGCCACTACCTTTTTCCAGTGACATTATATACAGCAACCATATATAGAGGGATATTATTACCTGATACCAAGCGCCACACTTGGCTGCGACAGTCTGGTTTTAAATTAGAAACACAGGCAACCCTCCTCAATATGCCATTCAAGCCTAATGTTCTCTTCGGCAAAGCAGTAGAGGAGGCTCTCAAAACAGCAAAGTAAGAATGACACCTTGAAGTCGCTGGGTCAGCTTACAAACAAGCCCTCAGGCCAAAGGGGGAAGTCATCATTTTTGACGTTTCAGGGGACAAAAGTCGCAAAGAGGCTCTAGTTACCAGGTTCAGGGTTAATCCTGTGGTTCGAATCGAGGCCAATCCTCTCTTGGCTTCCGAAGGGGCCAGCGAAGATCTTGCGGCCGGGCAGATCCTCCTCCAGAGGTAGATCCACACCCCCAAAGCAATGACCACCCACTTCAGGTACCCTCCCATGCCACTCCAGTAGGAGGACGTGTAACACACGTCACCCACGCATGGGAGGGAATTACCTCAGACAAATGTGTGCTCTCTACCATGGTTGGCGGTTATTGCATAGAACTACTCCAAAGACCCTCCTTCCACCCCCTGCGACAAAACACCACCATGAAGGAGGAGCAGCGCATACTTCTGGAAGAGGTGGAAGCTCTGCTGTTAAAGGACGCCGTCAAAATCGTCCTGGCGAATCAGGTAAACAAAGGTATCTATTCAACGTACTTCCTTGTGCCCAAACAAGATCTAACAATGCGCCCAGTATTAGATCTGTGCCCTGCAAACACCTATGTCAAGCCTCAAAAGTTCTGCATGACTACGCTACAAGAAGTAATCCCGCTGCTAAAGCAAGGGGACTACATGGCAACACTGCTTATGAAAGATGCCTATTTTCATATTTCAATGTTCCCAGTGCACAGAAAATTCTTGCGTTTCAAGATAGCAAATCAGCACTACCAATTCAAGGTGCTACCCTTCGGTATAGCATCTGCTCCAGGGGTATTCACCAAGTTACTGGCAGTGCTGGAAGCACTGGCAGCACACCTGGAAAGGGAGTCGATCCCAGTGTACCCCTACCTGGACAACTGGGTGTTCACGGGGGAAACACCCCAAATTTGCCAGCAAAATACTCCAAGAGCGATTAACCTTTTCCAATTGGGCTTCTCAATAAATGAGAAAGTCAAGCCTCGTACCAAACAAGACCAAACGGTTCTTAGGAGCTGTTATACAAACAGAAGAAGGGTTCGTTTTTCAATCCAATGAAAGAATCAGAAACGTACTGCTGCAAATACCTCAGTATCAAGCAGATTACCAGATAAGCGTAAGCAAAGCAATGCGTTTGCTCGGCATGATGGCATCTTGCATTTACCTGGTGCCATATGCACGTTTTGCGCATGCGCACAATGCAGGAGTGGTTAGAGAAACGGGCAAGTGGTCAGTGGCACGATCAAGTGGTTGTTTCGCCAACACTAGTACAGGCTCTACGCTGGTGGACAAAGGAGAATCTGTTGAAGGGAAAACCCTTCCACGACCCGACAGTGCAAGCAGTAGTTAAAACAGACTCCTCACTCTCTGGGTGGGAGGCCCCATCACCTTCATCTCTCAGCACATGGGGGTGGGTGGGGACCCATTCTCCGAATTTGTCCAGGCTAGCACAGAAAATATGGAAATGGGCACTCAAACGGGGGATATTCCTAACTTCACAACATGTACCAGGTGAACTTCACACCCTAGCAGACTTGCTAAGCAGAGATCTGCTTCCAGAAGGTCACAAGTGGCAACTTAACCGAGATGTTGTAGATCACATCTTCTCGCAGTGGGGCTACCCCACGCTAGACTTGGTCGCTCCAATCCAAGAGAAAACAAGCAATGCCCAGACTTTGCGTCCAGGTTTCCCCAACCAGACTCCAAGGGGAACGCCCTATGGATGAGTTGGTTAGGCAAATTTGCCTATGCTTTTCCACCAACACCACTAATGAGCAGGGTGGTGAACAGGATTCACAGGGAACAAGTGACGCTTATCCTAGTTGCTCCCATGTGACCGAGGCAACCATAGTATCCCTATCTGCGCAAACTGGCAATGTGGGATCCAATAAAACTCCTGTGCGAGCCCAACTTGTGAACAGCATTACACCCTCAACCTCACTCACTGAAATTGGCAGCATGGCTCTTAAGGTCATAGTTTGGACATCTCAACTTGCCACAAGGAGATCCACAAAGAGGCACGTAAACCAAATATCACACTCTGTTATTTTGACAAGTGAAGAAGATTTGTAATTTGGTGCAAGTCAAAGCAAACCCCATATAATGTACTCTAACTCACATTCTTCACTACATGCTACACTTGTTAGACCCCGGATTGGTGTTTAACTCAAAGTTCACCTGGCAGGGGGCGTGGCCAAGGAGCCATGTGAGAAGCTGTCTCCAGCAGAGAACGTGATTTCGAGAAGGTCCGAGCCGTGGGCTCAATGAGGGGACCGTGAGAAGCCGCGGTGAAACCCCGAAGCGCATTGCCCAAAATGGAGCCCGCTTCGAAACAAAGAAGAATGAAGCGGTAGAAGCAAGAGGGAAACTGCATCTGCCGTGTAACGTTGCTTTCAAGAGGAGGCGGTGGGCATGTTAGCAGCCAAGGGACCCGTCTCCCTCGAGTGTGGCTGATATCTGATGCCGGAGTAGATAAAAGTAACGTGGCCGCGAGGAGCACACAACATTCTACGGTGCCCGACACCCCGTGAAACTAGAAGTTGTTGGAAGACCTGCAGCTAGCGGGAAAGGACGACTAGAAGTTGAAGCCCGGGCAGTGGCCACAAAAGAATGGGAAGGAATCCTGCAACCCCCGATGGAGTAGCTCGGACCGGAATGCCCCGAGCCAACTCGAAGTGAAAGCTTCCCCGGGCGCTGCCTCAGGCACGCACCGCTGCAGGGCTGCAGTGGAGAATTACACGGCACCAACGGAGACCGCAGGTGAGCCCAGGCCTGCTGGGGCAGCTGAGCGTCGGAGGAGGGGATGAGGTTCTCCAGGCGGGGGTGTGGACAGGATCGTACAAACACCCCCAGCGGGCAGAGAACACAGAGGGATTCCAATCTGCGATGCTGGAAAGACAACCTAGGCATGTCTTGGCTGCAGGAAGCAACAGCAGCAACTGAAAGGACTTAGAATATGGTCAACAGCTAGGAGGAAGCAGCTGGGCATGGTATCGGTGTCAGAGGTGTGGATCCCAGGAGTATTTAAGGCTGCCCATTGACGAACGGACTGGTGGGGGCCACCTGATGCAGAGATACGAACCATGGTCCGCCTGATGCAGCGCGCGGTCTCTGCGCACAAAGGAACATTTTGCTGCACACAACGGGCGGACCGCAGTGGGAACAGACTTTAGCAGTTGAGAAGAGGCAGATCAGAGAGGGAGCTGGTCCCGGTAAATACAAAGAGGCCGCCCACAGGAAAACGAGGCCAATGAGTGCATTTAGCACAGGCGGATTGAGCAATAATAGGGTGACCTTAGTAAGCAACAGAGAGACGGACTGGATTTAAAGTTGAGCCGAAGCCCAGAAAGGAGGTTGGGGGGAGATGGAGGGGGGACCAGGAGGCGACAAGCCTGGGGGCATACCTACTTAACTAAATGTGATCTATGTGTAACATCTAGGACTCCGAGGCACGGAAAGGCTACGCAGAAATAGGGCGACACAAGGAAGCTCACAAGCACATATCACAATAACATCAGCCCAAGTCCAGACCCAGCTACAAATTGAACACAGACCAAGTGCTACTGAGAGCATGTGCAGGAGACAAAATAATGCCCGAGCATAATGTATGTGAGTCAGAACGTAACCCAGCCTGGTGCTCTCAGTGGAGCCGGAGGATCCTGAGAAACTTAGAAAGAAAAACAGCAGCGTTATTGAAACACAACCGCGTTGTTTCTGCCTGCCGTGGCTAACACTTGGGACTCCGGTGCTCCCCCAGGGAAGCACCGGAACCCCAAAGTGAAAGCCAAGGCAGGCAGAAACACAACCCGGTTGTGTTTGCATGCCACGGTGTTTCTGCTTGTAGCTGCTTTCCCATTTCCCCGTAGGGAGCCAGAGAGCCCCAAATGGAAAAGCAGCTGTAAGCAGAAACACAACACGGCCATGTTTCGAAAACGCTGCAGTTTTTCTTTCTAAGTTTCTCAGAGGAGCCTGAGAAACTTAGAAAGAAAAACCAATGAAGGAAAAGCCAGCCGGTGGTAGCTTTTGTTTACTACAGCTGGCTGGCATTTCCTTCATTAGTGCCGCAAAAGCGAGCACAAACGGGCATCGATTTCACAAAATGGATGCCACCATGTGCTTGCTTTTTGTAAATTTTGAGCTTCAATTGCTCAAAATTTTACATAGGAACTTTAAAAAAAAAAAAAAGTGCGAGTATATTTGTTTTATTATTGCCCATCTTTTTGGGCAATAAAATGTTTTGGGCAAACCATTCCTTTAAGGGAACTGCAGAAGCCAGAAACCAAGCTAGAAACAGTCCTGAGCAGGGCAGGTAGCACGAAGGAGGATGCTGGAACTTTTAGCCAACTGCAACAGGAGTGTGCAGGACAATGGGAAAGATTGTCATTTTAACTATAAAAAGTATGTAGAGAGGCAACATGCGGGTGGAGACAAGCCAGGGAGGTAGTTGGCATGGTTGTTTAAAAGTGAGACCCCCAGACCTGCGATCAGGGCAATAACTGGGGAGGATGGGCAATTAGTGGACACCGAAGAGGGCGTAAACCGCGAGTTCCTTGAATACTATCAAAGATTGTATGAGGATGAAGAAGGGAGCGACAGCAGGGAAATAATGGACACACTGGAGGACATAGGTATGCCACGAATAACCGCAGAGGAGCGAAAGGACCTAGATGCCCCAATCACGCTTAAAGAACTAGAACAGGTGGTAATACAACTACCCACTAGTAAGACCCCGGGGGCAGACAGACTCCCCAGTGAGTTTTAAAAAATGTATAGAAATTAGGTGCTTCCTCCACTGCTAGCAACGCTAAATGAGGCATTCGAAACAGGGCGGCTACCAGAATCCCTGAGAGAAGCGATCATTATTCCACTCCCCAAACCCAATAAGCCAGGCAAGGATTGCGGATCGTTTAGACCGCTATCGATGCTGAACCAAGAAAGCAAAATACTTACGGCAGTGTTGGCAAAAAGAATGAAACGGATCATTAACAAATTAATACACCCTGATCAAACAGGATATGTCCCGCGCAGGAACATATCCGACAACCTCAGACGACTTCACCGGGTTATAGAGCATACAAAAGGGGACTCGGGTGAGATGGCAATTGTATCGCTGGATGCAATAAAAGCCTTTGACTCGGTCAAATGACCCTGGCTGACTGCAGCCCTGACTAACTATGGGATAGGTCCGGGGTACCTCAAATGGGTCAAACTATAGTGCACCGCTAGCCAGAGTGAAAACGGGGGCAATCATATCGGAAAGGTGGCAGCTGAGTAGGGGTACTAGACAAGGATGGCCGTGGTCTCCGATGTTGTACATCTTAGCAATGGAGCCCCTACCGATATACCTGAGGCAGCAGTTCAAGGTAATAGGGATCAGCATAAAAGGGAGCTGCATTTAGTTTCGCTATATGCAGACGACATGCTGCTGTACTTACGATATCCTGAAGAAAACCTCCAATATATCCTGGAAGTGATGGAGTGATTTGCATCAATATCTGGCATAGTAGTGAACCCCAGAAAATCATGCATATTCCCATTGGGGAGGTATGTAGGAGTCCCACAAGATCAATTACCAATCTTACAAATACCATGGGTGTCAAACACGTTCAGATACCTGGGGATAGACATTTATCACACGGTAGAGGCAGAACACCAGCATAATACTGAGAAAGCGGTAAAGAACATCGAAAGTAGTATGAGGTTCTGGATTTAGCTCCCCTTGGCAATGATGGGAAGAGGGGTGCTGCTGAACATGGTTGTGTTGCCGTGATTATTGCATTGTTTCAGGAACATACCATACCTGATACCGAGGATTTTTTATTAAGCTACAGAGTATATGCAGGGAATTTTTATGGCACAGGACTAGGAACAGAAACGTCCTTTGGAAGTTGCAGAACACGCATGATAAAGGGGGTATAAAACTGCCAAATTATGAGATCTACTACTTAGCTAGTCAACTACAATATGTGGCCAAATGGCTATCAGAAGACCCGACCTCAGAATTGAGATTGTTGAGACTGGAGTGTGCCCTGTTCTTCCTGAAAGAAGTGATATGGCTGCCCAAATTAGAGTTGAAAGAGCGCTCGAAGCTGTTGGTAATGGGATGGAAGTTATGGCGTAGAGCTTGTCAGGTCATGGAGAACCCAACCCTGTGTTCCCCACAAGTGCCGCTGGTTACATTGATGGGAGAGGATGGGCAACTAATGAAGATGATTAGGAGACACTGGGAACCGGTGGGAATTGTAACAGTGGGAGACATATGGCAAGAAGGGGAGATAAAGGTATTTAGGACGTTGGTGGAAGAAACAGGGTTACATGCAGGGCAATATATCACATATAACAGAGTGGTACGGCGGATCAGAGAGACATGGTCGGAAATAACACTAGAAGAGCAACCTGATGCTGCCATAGAAGCGATATACAATATAGCAGAAGGGAGGGCTTTAGAGATCCAGACTATATGAGCTATTGATGTCCAAAGTGGGTAAGGAAGTGGCACAATTAAGACAGGACTGGGAAGAAGCCGGTGTACCCATGAGTGACAGGATGTTGGAGCGGGCCCAAGGGTACCACAAAGTGTCTAGGAATGCGAGGCTACAGCAGATACAGCTATATAGAACCCACAGGGCATATGACACCCCAGAGGATAGCTAAATTCAAAAATGCAGAACGACAAATATGCCCCAAATGCAGGGAAGAAAACACTGGGATGACACATGTTTTGGGCATGTCCTGAAATTGGGAGATTCTGGGAAATAGCCCACCGGCTAGATGAGAAAGGGATCAAGATAAATGTTGAATCAGTGTGGGCATGCTTGGTAGGAGGATTCCATAGGCCACGCCAACTAAAACATGTAAGTAAATTAAAGGACTTGGCATACATACTTGCCAAGCGTAGAATTGCAATGGGATGGAAGGCATGCAACAGACCTAGGATAGAAATCTGGTGGAGAGACCTTCAGACATGGATAGAAGCTGAAACGGCAGTGTGGCATGAAGCAGGTAATAGAGGATGGGAGGAAGAAGCAGAAACCCTGACAGCCTGGAAACATTTAGTGGCCACACTGTATGGGCCCACCCTGGACTGGTCGAGCGACCAGGACTCTGCTGAGGACAGAGAAAAAGGAACCCCTTCGGAAGGAGGAGACGCAGCCCGCGAAGTGGAGTAGGCTCGAATGGGGGGGAAGGGGGGAAGAGAAGGCAGCAGACATTGAACGATCTATGCAAATTTGAAATATCAAGGCATGCACCGCAAATTTGTTGTATGTTGGTTTGTCATAAAATCAATAAACTTGTTTAACATTTTTTTTTTTAAAGTTCACCTGGCAGCGCTATCGGCGTACACCACCTCTCAGAGTAAAGTATCATGGTGGAAGGTACCTGACATTGTGGCATTCATGGAGGGAGTAATGAAACTCCACCCTCCTATATCAAACCCAACGCCAGGCTGGTACCTCAATGTAGCACTTGCAAAACTCATGGGAGCCCCATTTGAGCCTATGCATAAGTCAAGCCTTAAATATCTTGCATATAAAACGGCTTTCTTGGTAGCAATCCCCTCCATAAGGAGAGTCCGCGAACTTCAAGCATTGTCAGTGCAAAGCCCATTCTTGCTATCCACAAAGATAAATTGGTTTTAAGAACACACCCTAGGTTGTCACCCAAGTTCATTTCAAAATTCCACGTAAACCAATCAATCGAGCTACCTGCCATCTTCCAGAACCCAACTAGCTCAGCTGAGAAAAAAACTCCATAGACTAAATGTAAGGAAGGCAATCCTTTACTATGTAAAAATGACCCGACTGCCCAGAAAAAGACCAATTGTTTGTTTCCGTAGCACCAGGCAGAGGAGGAGACCGCATTTCAAAAAATGCCATCTCCAGATGGATAGTCTGATGCATACAGCTCTGCTACTCTTTATCAAGTAAAACACTGCCTTTCACACCTAGCACTCACTCCACAAGGGGTACAGGATCTACTCTGGCCTTTATAGCAAACGTACCGATGGAGGCCATTTGCAAAGCTGCTATATAGAGCTCAGTACACACTTTCACTCAGCACTTCTGCATTGACGAACTCTAAAGCAGATACTCAGGTGGGACAAGCGGTTCGAAAATATCTATTCGCCCTGGACCTTCTCAAAACCCAGCACCTTCTCCTAACACTGCTTGCTAATCTATGCATAGCATGTGATTTGAGCAGATTCCACAAGCCTCAGAAGGGATACATTACTCAACGTAATCGTATTCCTGATGCTTTATATCTGCTTAGATTCACATGCTATGCATAGGCCAACATCTAGTGGAAGTATTACAGTTGTTGTTTTCGAAACTCAAAGGGATGTCGACCAGGCCTGCCAGTAATACTATCCCTAGTGTGACGTCCACTGTACCCATGGTCCATCACGCATCGAGGTCCCTCAGATTGTTTTTTTTCTGCCATTGTGAGTGGACCCTTATCACGGAGTTCAATTTTGGCATAACTCAATTTGCTTATGACCAGTTTAAAAATAGTAGTTTACTCTTTCTGTCCTTTCCTTCCGACTTCGACCAATTTATCGACTCGCTGGAAAAGACAGCGCCGTCGGACAAATTCAAGATTCAATGGACCCTTTCGGCTTTGGAAGGCCCACCGTGCCTAGGTCCTTACAGTAGGGAGAGTTGGACGGTCATTGTACAATGCATTTTCCCACCCTTTCTTGCCTGGCTGCCTTTTCCAGACATAGATGGAACACCTTTTAAATTTTGCCCCACGTGTAATAAAAAATGTCTGTGGATCGATGGAGTGCGCAACCTGTGTTTAAACTGAGACCATGAAGAAGGGCATTGTGGAGCCTGCAAGCTCTTCAAACCTAAGACCCTTAAAGATCGCAGAACCAAGCACTGGGCCAATCACGCAATGCAGGCCGAGGCCACCATTGACATGGAGGGAGCTTCCAGAGACGGCAGCGTTGCTGTCTTTTTGGACAGCGAGGGCGACAGTGAACAGCCAAGTTCCCAAGTGCAGGCCCCCACCCTAAGAGACAGACTGACAGCTCTGCTATGGGGACGACGCCCAGAGGCAAGAGCACTAACACTACACACGCCACTAAACACACATCCCGGGGCGATGAGTTGGTGTTGTCGACTAAACGCCCAGATACAGCGTCTAGGCGGAGATCTGTAGATTCCCTGTCCTCTGGGTAATCGAGGTCCCAATTACCCCACGACAGGCCCTGGAAATCGAAAGATGCCACCCATAAAAAAACATTGATCGAACACCGGCAAACGAGACAGAGGTCCATCCCAATACCGAGAGTCGACCTCATTAATCGAAATCGGGATGCAAAGTCAAAAAACACTGGGTTGTCTCACCTGGTTAAGAAACATGTCCCAGAGAGCCTGCATACCAAAAAGTCTTCCAAGAGTTCTAATCATAAAGACAAGTCTCATAAGGACAAGTCTACACCTTCTCAGGAAGCATTACTTGTTCCACAAGAGGAGGGTTCTTTGCCTAAGGCCTTACAGAATAAGGGCTTATCCACACCTACACCCTTAGTACAAGCCCCTACCGCTCATTACCCTGGGGCCAACCAATGGACTGCGGAGGACATAGATGGGGTGATGTCAAGAATGATCTTTTTTTCAAATTTTTTCAAGAAAAAAAACTCTGGCTATTAAACTTTCTAATAATCCTCCTACTACTTAGGCTTCCAACTCTCAGCCTTAGGCTTCCAGCTCCTGGCTTCATCCCAGCCACCAGCAAAAAGGTCTTGTATAGCAGCTGAACTTTATGATGTTAATAGAGACACTTAAGGGGATAATGAGGACTACCAACATTCGGATCATTACTATGATGGGGACGATGACGATGAAGAGGCAGAGGTGTATACCCTGGCCTCACCAATTCAATAAAATTCCCCAGTGCCTGATTCTCCAGTAGATAATCAGCCCCTCCACAACGACATATTAATCAAAGCAGCTGAGCACTTTGGTATTCAGACACATGAGACTCAGCAAGACAAAGACTTTGTCGAAGATATTTTGGGAGACGAGAAGGCTGCCTCCCAATTCATCCCAATTTTAAAATATGTATCCAGGGAAGATTCCAACCTTCACTAAACACCCAACCAAACACGGGTAGTAAACCCGTGGGTAGAGAAACTTTTCCGCCCAACGTCGTCTGACCCACTCTATATCAGGTGCCCGCTTAAGCCGGATTCGCTCGTGGTCACAACTACCCCTAAAGGGGCAGACACACTACTAGCCTCTTCGTAGGCTCCCCCAGACAGAGCAAAAAGCTCTATATCATGGGAAGGAAGGTAGCGACTTCGGCAGCGTTTCAAGCTAGAATCGCCAACAATTCTACACTGTTGGCAAGTTATGATTGCTATAAATGGGATGAAATAACTCTAATAGCTTCTGCTCACGAGCCTTTAAAGTCTCAACTTGCATTAGTAGCAGCTGAAGGGAAGGCTACGGCCAGCTGCATTCCCAAGAATAACCTCAACGATGCAGATACTGCAGGCCGAATAATCGCTGAAGTAACCATAATCCAGTGCCACGCTTGGCTTCGCCAGTCTAGCTTTAAACTGGAGTCCCAGGTGACATTGCTTTACATGCCAGTGGTACCAACAGTCTTATTCGGCGAAGCAGTAGAGGACGCCCAGCAGTCCGCCAAGGAGGAATACGACACCTTCAAGTCCCTCGGGAACTAACTAATAAACCTGGCCAGAGAGGCGGGGACAATTTTCTCCACTTTCGTGGCCAAAATTCCCAAAGAGGCTCTGGGTACGGACAAATTCAAAATTCTTCCTGAAATAACAACCAAGGTCAGGTGTCGCAGGGTTGCCAGAGAGGCAAGCGCAGATCCCGTGGCCGGGGGAGGTCCTCCACATCTAGAGGTGGAGAAATACCTCCCAAGCAATGACAGCCCGCTACAGGTGCCCGCCCATGCCTCCCCAGTAGGGGGACGGATTTCAAACTTCACCCACGCATGGGAGGAAATAACAATGGACAAGTGGGTGCTATCGACAGTAGCAGGAGTTTGCGTGGAGCTCCTCCAAAAACCATTGGACCAGCCCCCACGCTGAAGAAAGACAACAAGAGAAGAACAGTTCATCCTTCTCGAAGAGGTCAACGCGTTGCTTCTCAAGGACGCCATAGAGATTGTGCTGTCCAATGAGGTAAACCAGGGTATTTATTCACCCTACTTCCTTGTGGCAAAGAAAGATCTAACAATGCGCCCAGTGTTACTTAAGCCCTGCAAACATCTATGTGAAGCCACCATAATTCTGCATGACAACACTACAAGAAGTGATCCCCCCCCTGCTAAAACGGGGCGATTTTACATGGCAACACTGGATATGAAAGATGCCTATTTTCATATTTCAATGTTCCCAGCGCACAGAAGACTCTTGCGTTTTCAAAATAGCAAGCCAGCACTACCAGTTCAAGGTGCTACTCTTCGGGATCGCTTTGGTTCCAAGGGTACTGGCGGTGGTGGCAGCGCACCTGCGCAGGGAGGCAATCCCAGTGTACCCCTACCTGGACTGGCTGATCACGGGGGAATCATTCCATCTTTGCAAACTAAATTTGGAAAGAACTTAAACCTTCTCTTCCGATTGGGTTTCTCAATAAATGAGAAAGTCAAGTCTTCTACCAAACACAACAAAACAGTTTCTAAGAGCTGTCTTGGACACAAGCAGGCTTGGCCTTTCCATCCATGGTAAGAGTTCCAAGCACCAAGATGCCTCCGGGCGAACGTGCGCTCACACAAATGCCTTTAACATAACATAAGAGTTCAAAACATACTTCGGCAAATACCCCAGTATCAAGCCGGTCGCCAGATAAGCATACGCAAAGCAATGCGTTAACTAGGCATGATGGCATTGTGCATTTACCTGGTCCCACACGCACGTTTGCGCATGTGCCCCATGTAGGAGTGGTTGACGAAACTGTGGTCTCAGGCAAGCGGTCAGTTGGACGAACTAGTGGTCGTTTCGCCAACACTAGTTCAAAACCTATGCTGGTGGACAATGGAAAATCAAATAAAAGGAAAATCCTTACACGATCCAGAGGCGCAAGCGATTGTTAAAACAGACTCATCATTCTCCTTCACCACACAGCACTTAGTCTGTGGACTCACATCATGGCTCGGAACCACATCAACCTATTGGAACTACTAGCAGTAATGAAAGCTCTTCAAGCATTCGAAGCGCAGCTGATGAACTAGAAGGTTCAAATCTTAAGACGGCACCACTGCAAGTTTCTATATAAACAAACAGGGGGGCACACTCTCCAAATCTGTCCAAACTGGCACGGAGAATATGGAGGTGGGCACTCAAATGGGGGGGATGTTCCTATCATCCCAACACGTTCGAGGGGAACTCAACACCAAGGCATAAATTAGTTTTCAAAAATTGAGTAGCAGAGTTTGCTAATTAAATAAATTTTGGTTAGCAAACACGCTCATTTTATTAGCAATTTTGTACTAATATTGTTAATGTCACCAGAGGTTATTTGTACCCAAGACCTGAAATTGGCAACAATACAGCAGTTTTGCGCACTGCTAAAATTAGACATTAGTGACAGGAGCCAGGCCTTGCAAATTCTTAACTTCAACTAGACCTACAGGTCGGGTAACCTAGTTTACCTATTTAACCTAAACTTTTAAAATGTAATTTCTTTAAAATGGTATGTCCTTACAACCCAACTTTATGTTTGGCACACTGCTGCCACCCAGAGGCCAGCCATGCACAGTGAAACATTTATTTGACATTTTTTCTGCAAAGTAAATGGTAAATAAAAGTTTCAAACATCTCTTCCAAATGCTAAATGCTACTCACCCTTTATAAAATCTACTTAACTGTGCAAGTGGACGAAAAGACTTTGCGAGCTGTAGTTGAGTGTCTGTAAAATGTAAAAGGTTAGCTGCTTGAATGGACACCAATAAATAGATATGATAAAAAGGCTCAGTTTGGCCAGCTGTCTCCTGCAGGTGATAATATATAATTCAATCATAAAACAAAGCGTACTCCGGAGGCCAACAATGTTTAGTATTGCAGTAGATTGTAGATGTGCAGACTGGATGGCACTATTCAGAACTACTTTGCGTAAGTATCTAGTTCGCTTTGTGTATTCATTATGTAAGAGGTAAAAAAGAGACTAAACAGAGTGGATTGTGTAGCAGCCATAGAACTGGGCAAACTCGGTGGAATATCGTAGTTTGTGGTCATCTGTTGTCTGGCTCAGCTTGGTAGTGGGAATGCAGAAGGAATGTTGTGATGTCATGTGGAGTGTTTGTGTCTGAGTGTCGGAATGCTTGACGGAAGGTTCTATGTTGGGCAGGTAGTCAGCCTGAAGCCTGGGTGATGGGCAGCCAGTGTTTGTCCTATTAATGTAACTTACTTAAGGACTATGTAACTGCTTGTGGAGGTGTCCTGAGAAGCTGTAATAAACCTAGCATGTCAACCTAAGAAGGCTGGGAGCAGCATCGTAACAATCTCACTTTCAGGGTCCCTGGTATAAAGCAACAGATGATACAGAATCTCAAGGAATATGGATTTGCTCATGGGTTGAGCACCAATTACAAGATGTTTGCAACATGCAGGTTACAGAACTAGATTTGCCATCAAAGGCATTTGATCATGTACATTTTCAAAAGTGTTGACTTGTGAATATGACTATCTTTCCCAACAAAATGAAATACAGTGGACACTATAACATTTAGAAACACTAACCTAAACTTTACAGTAGCGCATGGAGATGATGCAGTATGTTACAGTATTAATACTGTAATTATGCATTATGTAACAACTTACATTTTAGGAATGGAATTGCATGACTATTTTTATATAAATATAAAGTTGACACATACTGGTCTTTGCCAGACGGTGTATAGAAAGCTTAATAAAAGTATCATCTCTATTACTTCTGGTTTGCAATTATTTGAAAGAAGAAAAATACATTATTGCCTAGCACTCCCACACATGCCTTTTGGCACTTAAGAGTGGATGAGATGATTACTACTGCACTTTCTCTCCATTAGCACTTGAAGTGAATAGATAAAATAGGGTGAAGAGAGCACCATGGGCAAGAGGAATGCAGGGCGAGCTGTGCGTTCATTGAAGAAGTCAACTTAAATAGCTAATTTAGCTACACAAGTGACCATTTGATTAGCAAACCTACAGAATTGCATAGCAAATTGCTATGCGACACCGTTTATTTTATGCCTTGAAACACCCTAGCAGACTCTGAGCAGAGATCCCCTAACAGAAGAACACGAGTGGCAACTAGACCCAGGTGTAGTAGACCACATCTTCTCCCAGTTGGGTTACCTCACGCTAGACCTTTTCGCTACAGGAGAAAACAAGCAATGCCCAGACTTCACATCTAGGATCCCCCAACAAGGCTCCAAGGGGAACACCCTATGGATGAACTGGTCAAGGAAATTAGCTTATGCTCCCCCCCCCCCTTCCCACTCCCCGACTCCCTTAATGAGCAGGGTAGTGAACAAGATTCAAAGGGAACAAATGACGCTCATCCTAGTTGCTCCCATGTGTGCAAGACAGCCATGGTATCCACATCTGCCCAAACTGGCGATGTGCAATCCTATCAAACTCCCATGTCAGACAGACCTATTGACCCAACACAGGTACACCCTCAACCACAATCAATGCACCTGGCAGCTTGGCTCCTGAGGTCATAGAGTTCGGACTCCTTAATCTGCCACAACGGTGTATAGATATTCTAAGGAGGCTCGAAAACCTAACGCTAGCCACTGTAATTTCGACAAGTGGAGAAGATTTGTAATCTGGTGCCAGTCTAAACAAACCCCATATAATGTACTCCATCCCACATTCTAAACTATATGCGCCACTTGTTAGTATTCAACCCCATGAAGGTCCACCTGGCAGCTTTATCAGCGTACACCACCTCTCAGAGTAAGGTATCATGGTGGAAAATTCCAGTCATTAAAGCTTTCATGGAAGGGGTAAAGAGACTCCACCCTCCAATTTCTAATCCACCGCCAGGCTGGGATCTCAATGTTGTACTTTCTAAGCTCATGGGGCCCCCATTAGAGCCTATGCACAAGTCCAGTGTTAAACAGCTGACCTACACGACTGCCTGCTTAGTGGCTATTAATTACATAAGAAGAGTTTGTGAATTATAAGCATTGTCGGTGCAGGATCCTTTCTTTATCATTCATAAGGACAAATTGCTTTTACGTACCCATCCGAGGTTCTCTCCTAAATTAATTTCCAAATTCCACGTAAACCAATCCATTGAGCTACTGGCCTTCTTTCTGAATCCAACTAGCTCAGCAGAGGTAAAACTCAACACATTAGATGTAAGGGGCAGTCCTTTACTACGTAAACAAGACCAGACCACTAAAGAAAACAGACCAGCTGTTTGTCTCTGCAGCACCAGGAAGAGAAGGAGATGATGCATACAACTTTGCTATTCATTATCAAATGAAACACTGCCTCTCACACCAAGAGCTCACTCCACTAGAAGTACAGGAGCTACCTTGGCCTTTATCACAAATTTCCTCTTAGACAGCATTTGCAAAGCAGCTACATGGAGCTCAGTACATAACTTCACTCAGCACTACTGCTTTGACACCCATTCCAAAGCAGATACATAGGTCAGACAAGCGGTTCTAAAACTGCTGCTGCTCATTCTCATAACACTGCTCGCCAATCTATGCATAGCATGTGATCTAAGCAGATTCCACAAGCCTCGGAGGGATACATTACTCACCGTAATCGTATTTCTTTTGCTTGTATCTGCTTAGATAGATTGAAACCAAATTTGTGCGTGTGAAAATCCTGATGGGAATGGAACTCAGACTGTTACGACAGACCCTCTGCAGTAAGACTGTTATTGGAAAAGAGGCTTTGGCATGCCTTTTTGGTTATGCCTTTGAAAAACAGACTGCTGGCATTACACTAGCTTTGGGCAATATGAAAGGTCTGTTCCCTGCAGTATTTGGAGACCAGGCAGATTTGGGTCAAGACAGGGTATCCCACGGTACAGATCTGGGCACAACAGCCATGATGGCCCATTTTAATGATTGTCGGGCCGGCTGTGGGTGGCGCTGCGGCACGTACCCAGACACGCCAGGTTTCCGTTCAATAATGGCACAAATTATGCGAGACAATGAGGACGCACCGCAGTGTATATTGCAGATGCAGGAGATGTGGGGGGCAGAAACGGGCGAGCCATGGGACTAGTCCATTGCGTTTTTACTTTATGGTGAAGCAAGGCATCCCAAAGTGGTACAAAAAGCTTTAGACAAGGTGGTAGTAATTCAAGCAAAAGAGTGGGCAGAGAGTCATTCATTGTACACCATTGTAAAAGGGTGAGGGAAAAGGAAGGGCAAGTGTCAGACACGGCACAAAAGGAGAAGCGTAATTTGTACAGAAGTTAGCGAAGTTGATGGTGAAGGGAGTGGTAGTAACTGTGCCAAAAGGAGGGCAGAGGGTGAAATATGAGCAGCCCCCAATTGGCGAGGAGGGTATGACTGTTTGGTATCGGGGACAATACCAAGGAGGCCTACAAGAGGGGTATCCCACTGAAGAGTGGTTTAGGGGTTTGTGGGATTCAGATAGGGCTGAGGAGGATTTGTAGGAATGGGCCCAAGGTTTGGGTGCCCAGGGCAGTGTTGGACATGCAAGAGGGTGGGCCATTTCTCAAGGGAATGTAGGATCAGACAAGCAGCTGCATATGACCCGCGCATGCCCCCATACACACAAGGGTTGTCCCCCTATCCACAGCTTCATGCCATGGCACCTCTGAATGTTCCACACGGTGTGCTGCCCCCACCAACTGCCCCAGTACAGTATCTGCAGATAACCATTCCAGTGCCCAACAACACACCACTTTATGCCCTACATCAGCCTCTGCCACGATTTCCAAATAATGCGGTGCGGCACGGCCACACACTACCAAGGGGCCAGTGTGGTGGGTGGGGAATCAATTTACATTTCCAGGCATGAATACCTACCCAGCTAAGGACGGCCCACAGAGAGCTTTAGCATGCCCAGTCCCGTCAGTCACTGCCAACCCAGAAGCGGGACCACTGGTGGGTATGGAGATGGGTAACAAATGATTTGTTTTCATGGTAGACACCAGAGCAACAAAGTCCTGCATCAGTGAGGGGCATTTACTCTTCTCAGGTGAAGTAATGGAAACAGAAGGGTTCGCTGGGGCAATAAAATCTGTTCCATTCACCAACAAATTAACCATAAAGGTAGGTAACAGATGTACGAGCCCTGGTGTTTTTAGCTGCATCCCCTGAGAATTTGAGAGAGGTGCTAAGCAAACTCAACAAGAGAGTATGATTCACAGAGGAAGGTGTAGTGTGTTTGACCCCAGAAATAGGTTTTTTTAGGGCCATCGTCATTGGGCACGCATTAGGAAGTGAGGGAGCGACCCGAGGACACCGAGACTTATTCACATACGAGGCCACAGTTTTGCTTAATATGGCGTACGCTATGACCAGTAGACTGTGGAGGGTACCATCTGAATTTGTATTTCGACCAGCTATGCCCCAAGACCACCAAGCAGTAACAATACTTGCATTCGAAGGGATTGTGTCCTCCGACGTATTCCTTATCTTAGATATCTCTTTCCAGCTTTGCTGGCCTCGGAAATTGTTTCTCTCTAGAGGGCGCTGCGCGTCGACGTCCGCCGAGTAGATGTCCCTCGACAACCGCCGTATCGACGTCATCCTGCCTATAAAGGCCGCGCGCAGCGTCCGTTGCTCAGTTCCGTTTTTCCACGCTTACTCAGTGCCTCGGAATATCGTTGCTCAGTTTCGTAGAGAATGATTCCAATTTCCTCGAGATATTCGATCCAGACTCGATGGCTTCCTCATCTGAACCGACGACCCCTCGGTCCGGCTTTAAAAAATGCCGAGACTGTGGAAAAAAAGATGTCGCTGACTGACCCTCTCAGGGTCTGTCTGTGGTGTTTGGGAGCTGAACACCATTGTTCCGAGTGCGAGGACTGTATGTCCATGACAGCTAAGGCCCTGAAGGAGCGTAGGGGGAAGCTGGAAAAAGATAAGACTTCTAAAGCTTCTTCCTCCTCGACGAAATCGAGACATTCGTCTCCTCGTCACCATTCGCGCTCCAGGTCTCGAAGCGGGTCCCATCACTCCTCGAGATCGAAGCACTCGAAAAGGATACGCCGAAGATCCCCTTCTTTGTCCTCCTCTTCCTCTGTTTCACCTAAGAGAATCCCTTGCCCCACGAAACATAGTTCCCCGGCTGAATGGGAGGAATTCCGAAAAAATATGATGAGCGTCTTCGAGAAAGCGGCCTCGACCCCCTCGAAGACTGCCGAGAGCGATGCTCTGGTCGAAAGACCCGAAGGTCCAAAACGCCGCGAGTCGCAGTACCCGGCGAAGGAAGCTTCTCGAGCGCGTCACGAACCCTCGAGAAAAGCAAAGACCTCGAATCCTTCTTCGAAGGTTCTGTCGCCGAAGGTTCTGTCGAAGCTAAGGTCGGTGTCTTCGACGCCGTTGTCGAAGGGACCTTCGACACACGGGTCTGTCGACTCGACGCCATCCTCAACACCGGCGTCGACGCCAAGGAAAGTCACGGTTGCGGCGCACCCAGTGGCTATTCCCAGGTCTTCGAATGACGATGTCGTCGAGATTGTCGACATCCTCAAGCAGAATTCCAATTCTATCGAGGACCTTGAGGCCTCCACCTTTGTTTTCGACGCCACGTTCGAAGCTTTCGACGTCTGCGTCGACGACATCGACTTTTTTGAGGCCGATTACAACAAGTTTGGCACCCTCTGCCTTGGAGATGGGTTTCACACCCTTTGTGAGTTCAGACCAATTGAGAACAATGTCCTCAATTATGGATGAGGGAGAACTATCTGAACGAGAAGAGACATTTGAGTTGCAGGGATCTGCAACCCCAGTTCAAGAGGAGTTATCCTCAGAGGAACGCAGATTAAAGGAACTCCATGATTCCTTACATGAGGCAAGTGGTTTAGACACTTCCCCAGAGGTGGTGTTCGCTAGGCCAGACCCGGGGGAGCATGCTGAAACCCCTTATAGAACCTTAATGGCCAGGATCACAGAATTTATGGGGTGGTCAACACCTTCACAGGCTTTCCAACAGGATGACCTCAGATATTCTTGATAAAGGTCCACAGGAGGATCCTGTAGTACCTTTTCATAAAGCTCTTCAAAGAAAAATCATGACGAACTGGGAAACCCCAGATGTCGTCCCGGCAGTAAATAAACTGTCTACTAAATACAGGGTATCTTCTGCAGACCCGGAGTTTTTGTCCAAACACCCATCCCCAGAAAGTCTGGTGGTACAGGCAGCATCTTCTACTGACATCAAGACTGCTTACCCTACCGTCCCACAGGACAGGGACGATAAAAAATACAATGCTATGGCTAAGAAAGTCTTTTCGGCATGTAGCATGGCGTTAAAATCTATTAATGATACTTGCACCCTTGCTAGATTTAGCCATACACTTTGGGAGTGTGCTTCTACAGCGGCTGACTGCATCCCGGAGGGAGAAGAAAGGGAGGCGTTCCTAAATATCATAAAGGACGGTAAAGACGCTATGTGCGAATCCCTCCAGACGGGCATTGATTTGGCTGACGGTATCAGTAGAGCAATGGCGGCAAGTACAACAACAAGGAGATTTGCTTGGTTGAGAAAGTCTGGTTTTGCCCCAGATGTGCAAGCCAGGCTCTTGAACATGCCATTTGATGGCTCTTATTTGATTGGGAAAAAGGCGGATGACAGTTTAGAAAAACTGCAAACATCAAAGGCAGCAGCAAAATCCGTCAGACACCTTTTCGTCCCACAGGAACCTCTGCGAGAGGCAAGTCCTTTCGCTTCTACTCCGCATTCGGAAGAGGTAGAGGACGACCGGCTCAAAGGGGACAAAGAACTACCCGAGGTGGACGGGGTAGATATTCAAAAGCCGCAGCAACAGCAGGTGCCTCTTTACCATCGGCATCTGCATCAGCCGCCCCAAAACCACTGAGGACTTCCCTCACAAGACACCTGTAGAAGGCAGGTTAACTCAACATCTGGCGGAATGGCAGGCTATCGCGTCAGATGCTTGGGCATTGGAGACAGTGGCACAAGGTTACTGCCTGCCTCTCCTACGCATACCTCTGAGTCATCCACCGGGGATCAGCTCTCAAAAAGCTCCAGATCCGCTCCTCTTGCAGGAAATTTTAGACCTGCTAGAGAAAGGTGCCATAGAACCGGTACCTGTAGGGGAGAGGAACAAGGGCTGGTACTCCCCCTTAATTTCTCATTCCAAAGAAAGACGGAGGACTGAGACCCATCTTGGACTTGCGAGAATTGAACAAATTCCTCAGGAAAGACAAATTCAAGATGGTAGATCTTTCTCAGATCCTTAAGGCCCTTCAGTTCCAGGACTGGTTGGTATCTCTGGACCTTCAGGACGCTTATTTCCATGTGCCAATCCATCTCAAACACAGGAAATACCTGTGGTTCGCAATTGGCAACTCTCATTATCAATTTCGAGTGCTGCCATTTGGGCTGACCTCCGCCCCGGGGGTCTTCACCAAGTTAATGTCGATAGTGGCTGCAAGTCTAAGGAGGGAAGGGATTCACGTCTACCCCTACTTGGACGATTGGTTGATCAGAGCTCTATCTTCGGAACAAGCTCAGATCCAGCTAGATCATGTTTGCCACTCCCTTCACAGACTGGGCTTCGCCCTCAATTTAAAGCAGTCTCAAATGATACCATCGCAGAGACTCCAGTTCATCGGAGCGATCCTGGACACTTCCCTGGGAAAAGCCTTGCCACCAGAGGTGAGGGCTCAAGATATTCTACAGATGTTCACCAAGTTTCAAAATGCCCCACGTCTCCCAGCCTTTGACTTTTTGAGGTTGCTAGGCCTCATGGCATCCTGCATTTTCCTAGTGCCAGAGGCTCGCCTGAGAATGAGATCCCTCCAGTGGGCACTGAGAACTCAGTGGTCACAATTCTCAGGGAGAATGACAGATCTTCTTCAGGTTCCCGACAGGGTGGCTCGAGACCTTCAGTGGTGGGCCTGTCAGGAGAGCATTCTGAAAGGAGAGCAGTTTTGGCAACCCTGGCCGGAGATAACAGTAGTCACGGATGCCACACTCACGGGGTGGGGAGCCCACGCCAACGACTTGACCATCAGCGGTCGTTGGTCTCCATCGGAGTCCAGACTACATATCAACCTGTTAGAGCTGAGGGCCATCAGACTTGCGCTGAAGGCTTTTCTGCCATCTGTACAAGGAAAGAATGTCCTGATAATGACGGACAACACAGTGGCCATGCATTACCTCAACAAAAGATGAGGCGTAGGATCACTACCTCTGTGCAGAGAGGCGATGCAGCTCTGCTTTTGGGCAATCCAAGAAGGAATCTCTCTATCGACAGTTCACCTAGGTGGAGAGAAGAACTTGACGGCGGACGCTCTGAGCAGGCAGAGCAGTCTCCCACGAGTGGGAAATAGCTCAGGAAGTCCTTCAAGAGATCTTCGCCCTTTGGGGAACCCCTCAGGTGGATCTGTTCGCCACCAGTGTCAACAGGAAGTGCGATCTGTTCTGTTCAAGGGAATTTCCCCCCGAGAGGAGCTCTGGGAGACGCGCTCATAGTGGACTGGGAGTTCCCGCTCCTGTACGCGTTTCCACCGGTCCCTGTCATTCCTCAAATGATCAGGAGGTTGAGAAGATTCCGGAAAACCATGATCCTAATTGCCCCGGATTGGGCCAGGAGAACGTGGTACCCGGACCTTCTAGACTTGTCCATCTGCCCTCCAATTCGACTTCCACTCAGAGAGAACCTACTCTCACAGAAGGGAGGTCAGGTTCTCCATCCAGACATCAAAACCCTCAACCTTCACGCTTGGCTTCTGAAAGGCTGAGGTGCAAGGATTGGGACCTCCCTGATGACGTTATGGAGGTGTTGCTTTCGGCAAGAAGGCCTGCAACAAAATCTTTATACCGCTGCTGTTGGAACAGATTTTGCAGCTGGTGTAGGGAAAAGAATATCGATCCCTTTTCATGTGGTACACCAATGGTTTTGTCCTTCCTACTTTATTTAGCGAATTCAGGCCTTCAAGTTGGCACCATCAAGGGCTATCTCGCAGCGCTATCCATCTTTAAGCGCACTGCGGAAGAACCATCCTATTTAAAGTTACCCTTGGTAATACAGTTTCTAAAGGGGTTAACTAACGTTTATCCTCCAAGAACCATTCCAAGTGCCCCTGTGGGATTTAAATTTAGTCCTAACTTTCCTGATGGGCACACCTTTCGAACCACTCCACTCTTGTTCGTTAAGATTTCTTACCCTTAAGACTGTTTTATTAGTAGCACTTACATCTGCTAGAAGGGTGAGCGAGTTACAAGCTCTTTCTTGTAAACCCCCTCATACAATCTTTCACAAAGACAAAGTTGTTCTGCAAGTGAAGCCTAATTTCCTCCCAAAGGAGGTTTCTGAATTTCATATCGCACAGAAGATTACCCTTCCATCTTTCTATCCTCCTCCCCATCCGGGGAAAGAGGAAGAGAGGTTACACAGGCTGGACCCAAGAAGGGCTTTAAGTTTTTACATTAGTAGACTGGCTAGGATAAGACAAGCAGACCAGCTGTTTGTAGGCTACGCAGGTCACAAGCTGGGGTTACCGATAACTAAGCAGACCATTTCCAGATGGATCATTTTAGCCATTTTGGAATGTTATAAACTGGCAGGAAAAGAGCCCCCTCAAAATCTTAGGGCTCATTCGACCAGAGGTATCGCAGCTTCATCGGCCCTCAAAAGAGGAGTGCCGGTTAGAGACATATGTGCGGCTGCCACATGGTCGTCCGTCCATACCTTTACACGGTTTTACAACTTGGATTCCTCCTCCAGTCAGGAAACTAGGTTTGGAAGGGCAGTATTGCACTCTATTCATCAATAAGAGGAAGCATGAAGTCAGTACTCCCACCTCCAATAACAGTCCTTCTTACCTTGTAACGTTCTTTCGATGGGATGTTCCTCCGACGTATTCCTTATCGACCCTCCCATCCATCCCCGCAGTACTACTTCCCTTGTTGTTGCAGCTTACGCTCCTTCAGGGTGATTAGTCTAGTCCAGAAAGAATTATTGTGGGCTACAAAACGGAACTGAGCAACGGACGCTGCGCGTGGCCTTTATAGGCAGGATGACGTTGACGTCGATACAGCGGCTGTCGAGGGACATCGACTCGGCGGACGTCTACGCACAGCGCCCTCTAGAGAAAACATTTCCGAGGCCAGCAAAGCTGGAAAGAGATATCTAAGATAAGGAATACGTCGGAGGAACATCCCATCGAAAGAAGGTTACAAGGTAAGAAGTAACTTGTTCTTCTCCAGCATGGGGTCTGGCATGGATTCACATGCTCATGAATATTCCCCGTCGTCAGGCTGGGAATCCTCGGTAAAGAAAAAACCAGTATCAGTTTCGTTTCTGATCTGTCTTTCGTAGTAATAACCAATCACTGGTCTCTGCGTCATACTGACCACAGCCAATGACTGCCCTCTACCTAAGCACCGTCTCTGGCAGCCATCTTCAGATTTTTACCGCACGTTCATGTGTTGGGATCCTCGTGCTATTGCTCTCGAGCGTTAGTGCTATTTTTTCGCGCTTTTTACAAAAAACTTCGATTCTTTCGGTCAAAAGAGCCTCAAGCTCCACCGATCCTACATCCGATCAACGGGGACCCGTGTCGGATTCATCTGTGCCCCTCAAGGGTGAAGATTTCGTCGAGCTACACTTCGGAGGATTCCAGAAGCTTCTCAGGCCCTGTCTCGGAGATGGCCCAGGAGAAGGGAAGCTCGACGCCCGGAAAGCTGTTCAGGGTCTGCCCTGGATGCCAGCTGCAGAACGTCTTCAAGGAGGACGAACACTCTTTCTGCCTTTACTGCCTTCATGAGGACAAGACGCACGTGGAGAAGGACTGTGCGTTTTGCGGCAACATGTCGGAACGGACCATGAAGGACCGCCATCAACGTCTCGCCAACTGGCTGGAGGGTAAGAGCCCGTCTGGCGAGAAGAAGAAGAAATCCGAGCGGTCTTCTAAGACCTTTGAGGGCGCCCCGGCGACGGGGGCCCAACATAAGGCCAAGCACCGCGAGTCCGCTGGCACCGGGAGCGCCGAACGGTCGGGCTCTACGGGCGCCAGGCAGGGCGCACCCTCCCCGGCACCATCGACCACGAGCCAACGCTCTGGGTCGGGTAAGAGGAAGGCCGAGCACCCGGCGAAGCTCCTGGAGAGGCCCCGGTCGAGCTCTAAGGCAGAGGAGGAGCGTGGCAGTGCCCCCTCCCTCAAGGATAAGGCGGTGAGCGCACCTAAGGTGGTGAAGGCCTTGATCCATCCGACCAAGCCCTCTATCGAAACGGTCGCAGCGGCCCTGGCTCAGCCTGTGGTGGCTGCACCAGTGGTGGCGACCTCAGGGCCCAGAATCTCCCTGCCTCCTCGGAGGGAGTCTTCCTTTGTGCCCATCGATAGGACCCCCGTGAAACCCTCCGTGGGGAAGAAGAAGGGGGGGCAGGGCGTCGTCGTAGAGTCGGCCTCAACCTCAGAAGAGGAGCTGATCGAGGTCTTAAGCCACGGCCTAGGCGTGGAAGAAGGCCAGCCCGTCGGAATGGACCCCGACGCAGGTGACGACGACGACATCGTCGAGGATACCGACGGGGCCCCTGCTCGCCCGTCGGATTCCCCTCTGCCAGCGCCGCAAGACAACTCGGCGGCCATTTTGTTGGCCATACAGTCCTTATGCTCCGAGATAAGGACGAGGCTACCGTTACCGACGGAGGAACCTCTCCCGTCGGGGGATCCAGAACCGGGACCTTCTGGTGTTCCCCCTACCAAGAAAAGAAGGATCCATCCACCACCTCCTTTTCAACCGTCGCGCCCCTTCCAGCCCTCCTCCCCGTCCACCCGAGGGGAGGATACGGGGACTGACACGGCAGCGACGGGTACGGACGACGAGGCATACGACGAGGATTTTCCGTCGTCGCCTCCCACCAGGGCCTCTCCGCCCGACGAGATCGGATCTTTCCACTCCATGATCTCCAGGGCTTCCGAGCTTTTCCAACTCTGCCCTGAGGAGAAGAAAAAGGAAGGCTTCCTTTATCAGCGGCGCGAGGCCAAGAGGAAGACGGTCCTCGCAGTGCCTCTGTTGGACGACATTTGGGATGAGGGCCTTTCCCTCCTCAAGAACCCTTCCACGACGCCAGCTAGAAGAGACCGGTACGAGAAAAAGTACCGGGTCCCGGACACGGCCCCCCTATGCCTCCGGGCGCAGCCTACCCCGGACTCCGTCGTCTCCGCGGCAGCCAGGAAGAAAGCGGGGGGGGGGTGCGGCCTCCACAGCGACTTCCCCGCCGGACGGCGAGGGAAAGAAATTGGATACTATGGGGCGTAGAGTCATCTCGTCGGCAGCGACGACGATTAAAGCGGCCAACGCCTTGGCTATCGTGGCCCGCTACGACAGGGAGCTCTGGTACAAGATGGCTCCCCTACTGGATTTTCTGCCGGACGACAAGAGGGCGGAGGCCCTTGAGATCCTGCAGGAAGGTGAGGTGGCCTCGGACCACGCCATCACCGTGGCGACGGACATCGCCGACACTGGGTTCCGCCAGCTGGGCAACAGTGTTTGCCTTCGACGTCGTGGATGGCTCAAAGCTACGGACTTCCGGCAGGATGTCCAGACCAGAGTCCTGGACATGCCCTTCGACGGGAACAACCTGTTTGGGAAGACAGTGGACGATTCCCTTCAGGCCATCAAGGCGGATACTGAGACGGCCCGGGCCCTTGGAGTCCTGCAACGACGGACGCCCTTTCGGAGCGGCGGAGGCAAGGGCGCCTCCAAAGGTTCCGACGGCGGTTTCGCTTCCTACCGTCAAGCGGCCCGCTCGTCGTCGCAAGAGGCCTACAGAGGACGAGGCAAGTCTAGCGGACCCCGCCGTCGTCGCCAAGGAGGTCAAGGCGGCAAGGCCGCGTCCAAGCAGGATTGAACCGGCCGTGGGGTCGGGCCCCCACCGAAGCACCCCGGTGGGAGGCCGGCTGGCGGGCTTCGTCAGCGTGTGGGAGTCCATCTCCACCGACCGTTGGGTGCTGGACGCCCTGGCCCGGGGCCACGCGCTCGAGTTTCAAAGAAGGTGCCCGCGCGTCCCCCCCGTGGCCAGGAAAGAACTTCACGTCCCTCAACTTCTCCTGGAGGTAAAGGCGATGCTCAGAAAGGGCGCCATCGAACTCGTCCCAAAGAGGCTTCGGGGCTCCGGAGTCTACTCGAGATACTTCCTCGTGAAGAAGAAGACGGGAGGATGGCGCCCCATCCTGGACCTGCGACGTCTGAACAAGTTCATCAAGGCGCAGAAGTTCCGGATGGTCACCCTCCAGCACGTCCTGGGTCAGCTGGAGGAAGGAGACTTCCTATCGTCGTTGGATTTGGAGGATGCCTACTTCCACATTCCCATCCTAAAGGGGCACCGGAAATTCCTCAGATTCGTGGTCCAAGGGCGTCATTACCAGTTCAAAGCCCTTCCCTTCGGACTACGGTCGGCACCCAGGGTATTCACCAAGTGCCTTGCACCGGTGGCGGCGCAGCTGCGCCGCGAGGGGATCCACGTCTACCCCTACCTGGACGACTGGCTCATCCGCGCCAAGACGAGGGAGCTCGCCGTGGTCCACACGGCAAGGACCGTCCAACTCCTCACGGACCTGGGATTCTCCGTGAACTACGCCAAATCCCACCTGGTGCCCGCGCAAGTCGCACTGTTTCTGGGAGCGAGGCTCGACACAGTGTCCCTTCTGGCCTCCCCGTCGGAGGAGAGGTCCAGGACCATCTTGGGCAAGGTGCAACGGATGTTGGTGGCCGACGCGGCCAAAGTAAGGTCCATCAAGTCCCTCCTCGGGATGATGTCTTCCTGCATCTACCTCATTCCCATGTGCAGGCTCCGGATGCGCCCGTTGCAAGAATTCCTGGATGCGCGCTGGATCCAGACGGGCAGCTTCGAGGAAAGGATCAAGCTCGACGAGAGTTTCCGACGAGCGATACGGTGGTGGGGCACCCGCGCGCATCTGACGGCGGGCATGGACTTCCAGACCCCAGCCCACCAGGAGACTGTGACCACGGATGCCTCCCTGGAAGGGTGGGGAGCGCACACCGAAAATCTGCACGCAAGGGGACTCTGGCTCCCGACGGAGAAGTCCCTACATATCAACGTCCTGGAGCTCCGTGCAGTGTTTTGGGCCCTCAGGTCCTTCCTTCCGTCCCTCAAGGGCAAGGTGGTGAGGATCTTCACCGACAACACCACCACCATGTTTTACATCAGGAAACAGGGCGGAACCAGGTCCCCAGCGCTGTCCAAGGAGGCGCAGGACCTGTGGCATTGGGCCGTCGCCCAAGGGATTTTTCTGGTGCCGTTTCATCTGGCAGGGATAAAAAACACCATCGCCGACTCACTCAGCAGGGAGCTGCGCTCGTGCCACGAGTGGGAACTACGGCAGGATCTGGTGGATCGCCTCTTCCGACGGTGGGGCACACCCCAGATCGACCTGTTCGCGACGGCGACGAACACCAAGTGCCGGAGGTTCGCCAGCAGGTTTCCCCAGACGAGGAGCATGGGCGATGCTTTCTCGTTCCCCTGGGAGGGCCTGTTCCTCTACGCGTTCCCTCCCTTGCCTCTGCTAATCCGGCTCGTCAACCAGCTCAAGAGGTCACGGTGCAGGATGATCCTCGTCGCACCTGCGTGGCCGAGGCAGATATGGTTCCCGGACTTGCTGGACTTGTCAGCGTCCCCGCCGATCAAGCTGCCGGCGGACGCGGATCTACTCTCCAGGGAAGGAGGCGCCATCCTCCACCACGACCCGAAGTCGCTGAACTTGCAGGCCTGGCTCCTGCAGCGCTAGAGTTTGGAGGATACGACATACCGGCCGATTGCAGAGAGGTTCTTGCAAAGGCCAGGGCGTCCTCGACTCTTAAATGCTACGGACACAAATGGAAGAGGTTCTCTGTCTGGTGCCGCGCACAGAAGATTAACCCTCTACGGATTACGGCTCCCCAAGTACTGCCGTACCTGCTGACGCTGGCCAAAGCTGGTCTGGCACACGCGTCCATCAAGATTCATCTTGCTGCGATCTCCCGATACACCAGAACCACGGGGCGGACGTCCTTGTGGTCTCATCGTCTGGTTAAAGAGTTCATGAAGGGACTGTTCAGATCGTTCCCGCCGGTGAAGGCTCCGGCCCCGGCGTGGGAGCTCAACGTGGTGCTGACCAAGCTCATGGGACCTCCGTTCGAGCCTCTGCACTCGGCCCCGTTGAAGTTTCTATCGTGGAAAACAGCTTTTCTTGTGGCCATCACCTCCGCACGACGAGTGGGAGAGATCCAGGCCCTTTCCTGCAAGGCCCCGTACTTGACTTTCCACGACACGAGGGTAGTGCTCAGGACGCACCCCTCCTTCATGCCCAAGGTACCGTCGGACTTCCATCTCAACGAACCCTTGGTGTTACCTGTGTTCTTCCCGTCGCCTTCGTCGCCGGCTGAGAGGACTTTGCACTCGCTGGATGTAGCTAGAGCGCTGAAGTTCTACGTGGACCGCACGAAGGGTTTTCGGAAGACGTCACAACTCTTTGTGAACTTTGGACCTGTCAATCAGGGGAAGGCTCTCTCGAAGGCTTCCATCTCCAGATGGCTCTCCGGCTGTATCATGTGCTGTCACCGGTTGGCAAACCGACCGCTGCCTGGCCGTCCGAGAGCCCATTCCACCAGAGCGATCGCAGCTACCACGGCGTTCCTATCTGGTGTGCCCCTGCTGGACATATTCAGGGCTGCTACGTGGAGGTCGACGCACACCTTCACGAAATTCTACTGCGTCGACCGGGATTCCAGGGAGGAGTCCAGGGTCGGCCAAGCAGTGCTGCGCAACCTGTTCGCCTGAGGTGAGCCTGGTGAGGAGGTAAGATGCTTAATGTTGAGCCTTTGCCACCTCCCGTGGTTGTGCATGTGTGTACTGCTATGTATTCTTTATTCATGAGCATGTGAATCCATGCCAGACCCCATGCTGGAGAAGGAACAAGTTACTTACCTGTAACTGTTGTTCTCCAGCATGGGTCTGGCATGGATTCACATGCGAACCCTCCCGCCTACCCCTCTGCGGCTCTTCACTTGGTCATACTGCCACTTCACGTGCTTCCAAATCTGAAGATGGCTGCCAGAGGCGGTGCTTAGGTAGAGGGCAGTCATTGGCTGTGGTCAGTATGACGCAGAGACCAGTGATTGGTTATTACTACGAAAGACAGATCAGAAACGAAACTGATACTGGTTTTTTCTTTACCGAGGATTCCCAGCCTGACGACGGGGAATATTCATGAGCATGTGAATCCATGCCAGACCCATGCTGGAGAACAACAGTTACAGGTAAGTAACTTGTTCCTTATATCTGGAAGGGGTGGTGGCAGCAGGCAACACAAATTGTGTTGCTAAGGACAGATGCAGAGTGTAGAGAATAGCTCACGGTCCTATGCGTTGACCCAACCATACCATTGAGGGGGTTGTCAGACGAGCATCTGTTTGTGGATGCTGACCATGACTGCGAGGTAATATTGGAAGTATGTGTCCCCTGTGATAATTCAATATCTCAATGTTCCATGCTATTAGCTGGAAGTATGCCATCATTTGCAGAGGACGACTTAGCTCAAGTACCAAATGGTTTATGGAAAGTAATCCTCATGATGTAGGACTGTTTAAGAGTGTGGCAGGAGAACACATGCTCCTCAAACCTGGAGAAATATTACCAAGAGTAAAACGGTACCTGTTGTCCAAGGAGGTAGACAAGGGAATATGACACTGTCACAGCATTACTGCACCAGGGCTTTTATAGCACCCTCAGAATCCCCCTGTAAGACGGCTATAAACCGTGTTAAGAAATCAAAGAGGTCTAGTTTGTGGATGATTAAGGATTTACACCCCTTAATCAGTGTGGTTCAATATGAATTCCCGGTTGTACCGAACCCAGCATCTATCCTTTGTAACAAACCTACCACAGCAACTTATTTCGGTCATTGATTTAAAGAATGCATCTTTCTCCATCCCGTTACATCCGGATTCCCAATACCTCACTGCTTTCACCTCTCGCTGGATGAGAGTCCGGCATACTCTCCTCCCAAAGGGTTACTGCGAGTCCCCCAGTTTTTTCAACAAAGTACTCCAAGCTAACAAGCATACAGTTGCGCTATATCATAATCCAATATGTTGATGATTTGTTGGCATGCAGTACAGAGGACTCATCGCACTGTTGAAATTGATAGCAGTCAAATGTACAAGGTGGACAGTGCCAAAATGCAAAACTGTCAACAGGAAGTGTTCTATTTAGGAAAACTTATTTCCGTTGATGTTAAGAGTAACACCCGAATGTGCAGCTGCAGTGCCCTGCAGTGTGCAGCACTCCACGGCCAGTCACAGACATGCAGAAGTTCATGGGGCTGTGCAATTACAGTAGGGCATGCATCTTTGACTACACACATACACTAGGCCATTATTACAAGGACCGAAGCAGGCACAAAAGGTGAAAAGACCCATTACATGGACAGAAGAGATGGTCACATGCTTCCAAGAGCTCAATGATGTCCTCAGTAATGCCCCCTATATTAGCAATCCCCGACCATACACAGGAATTTTATTTGTTTTCCATTAAAATGGACAAAAGATGACTGCAGTGTTGACACAGAAAAGTACTATGGGTCGCACGCCCTCGGCTTATAGTGGGATGTTGGACCCAGTGATGCAAAGTCAGTTCCCACATGGGTAAGCTTTGGCGGCAGCCTTAGCCATTGAAAAAATCTGCTACGATTACTATGTGGTGCTCACTAATGCTATACGTGGAACATGCAGTATTCACAATTCTCGAGGGATCCAAATCTACACTGACTACACACAGAGCTTCAACATATGAAGTAATTCTATCGAGCCCATCCATTCATTGTTTGGTGTAGTACTGTCAATCCAGCTTCTTTTCTCACTGAACCAATTAATGTGGGGTGGGTGCAATGTGCAGGACTCTTACCTATGAGGGCCCTCTGCATGATCTACCTCAGTTGAGGGCCTGCTCTTGAAGAGGGGGTAAGTATTCTTTGTGGATCGTTCAGCAACCATAGACCAGGAGACGGGTAAAAGACACATGGACACGGCAGTGGTCTGCCTAGTAGATGGAGAGTAAGAAGTATTGGCTCAGAAAAGATTGCCCATGCATTACTCTGCTCAAGCTGCAGAGCCCATTGCCCTAATTCAGGCACTGGAAGCATCCCAAGGGTGTCGGGTGACAATATACTCTGATTCAGCATATGTCACTACCAATCCGTGTTCAGGACTATCCCAATGGAAGAGGAGAGGGTTTCGCAGGGCTGACTGGATCCCAGTGCAATATGCAGCATTACTAGACAGATTGATTTAGACCCTCTTGCAGCCCACAGTTATCGCAGTGGTTAAGTGGACCACCCATACTAACAACATAGACCCAATTTCCCTCAGGAACCAAGTGACCTATCAGGCAGCCAAAGCAGCAGCGTATCTCCCAATGACACATTGCAGCGTATCTAGAATTAACAAGTTTGTGAGTGCAATTAGAGGTTCCATATACCGCTGTAAATTAGTTTTTGTAGCTAACTGTACTACATGTCATTTGTATAATACGGGGCAAACGTTGAGGACACTGCATGGCGCATTACTCCGCCCCAGTGGACTGTTCCGTGAGCTCCATATAGATTTTGTTGATATGGGGGACGGATGCAACACCTACAGATTGTCATTGTGTACTTTGAGAAACCTGAGGGTATTCTCACTCATACTCCCCTTGGATCCCATATGCAGGTGGTCAGGGACAGGCCAGTGTTATTGCATTTTGACCCTGGGGGTGGACAAACGAGGGAGGATCACCTGGGTGGAGGACTGTTGGACTGGGAGTGAGTTACCTTTGGGAGATGCATGGTATCACTCTTATCCTCAGGTTAGCCAACCTGATCTTCCCTCCACCTTTATGGGTCATTCTAAATGGGTTCCACTTCTGTCCCCCTTTAAAATACTTGACCGTAGTGGGATTAGGAAGAGACAAGTAGGAGCCATGAAGATTACCTCTCATTCAAATACTGTGACGAAGAGGCCTGAAGGTCAGGCATGTCCCCTTAATTGGTAGAATTGTGGTCGGGCAAGGCAAGCCCTTAATTTACACCTGCAGCCTATTTGTGAAGTTCTGGTGTATAAAAAGGGAAATTGTGAACAAGCATCTGAACCAAGGCAGAAGCCAAAGTAGGAGGACAAGACTAAGTCGTGCAGGAAAAGAAGCCAGTACGCCATCAGAAGCCCTGGGAATCCTGTTACGTGTATGATGATTTGGAGGTTCCCCCGATTGGCAGGTGAGCAGAAGGAGCTGCAGAAAGGCAAAGCTCTGCTGAACAGCCGGCGAGTGCAATGTGAAGCTCCCAGCTACTTGGCTGTCCCTTGGAAACTGAATGAAGACGGAGCTGCCGAGACGGTGTAAATGTCTGGGACACTTTCAATCCGTGGGATGCTCTAACAAGACTAAATGCACAATACCAGTGAAATTAATGAAGCAAACCAAGTTACTTATGCCGAATCCTGATCTGAATGAAATAAATGCTAGTAATGTGATCTATGGAACAAAGCGAAATACGTTACTTATATTGAATACCGAACTAAATCAAATCAATGAAAGTAACATCACGCATTGAATGTAGTGGACAATATTATTTATATGAAATGAACAACATGATCTGATATTGAATCACAGAGCTGAATGAAACAAGTGAAAGTAACAGTGTATTGAATTAAATTAACCACTTTGCTTCAATTGACTATTGCATTGAATGAAAGTAAATATCAGATTGAATGCATGGAGCAAAAGTCACCTTTTTGAACATTGTCTTGGATAAAACAAGTTAGCTGGCTTTATTAGAATACAGAATTGGAAAACGGGCAAAGGCATATGGGATTGCATGAAAGAAAACCTGATAACCAAACTATTTCTTTGAATACAATGATATAATCTGAACACCATTGATGTACAATTAATTGAAACTTAACAAGGAAACTAAACTGAAGGCTTTAAGAAACCAAGGTGAGGAATTTGTTCAAACTGCGCTTTAAGAAACTGTTTGGTGAATCACAACTTGAACTTTGGATGAAGCCTGGATGCTCATGGTTGCGTGACCTGTAATGGGTGGACCGTGTGGTCTGAAACTGCACCTTGACAAGGGAACATCTCTATTTTAACAAGGAAGCTTGCTGTGGTGAAATTAAGGAGCCCAATGGTAATGAACATCAGATTTGGTGAAGGGACCAAAGTTGTACAAGTTCATCTGAAAGACAAAAGCCTCATGGAAATGTTCTTTTAATATAAACATTGAACCCTAGTTTTGGTGTCCTGGAACTGTGTTGAACTTGAAGGGGCACTGTAACCTTTTATAAACTGTATTTAATCTCATGCCAACAGGAAGAGAAATTGAACTTTGTGGGGAGCTTAGTGATATTTGGGAGAGAAAGCTGACGAATAAGCCAGAGCTGGAAGTAGTTCAGAATGTTTGGAGCACTATTTGAGTTATGGCCGATGTCCCTACACATTGTTTGGTCTAAGTTGTGAGGGCAAGTATAGCATACAGATTTTTATGTTGAATTTACTGACACTGACGTTCATTAGTTTCTTTAGGTAGGGAAATCCCACCTTAGTATAGGGCAAGTTAGGCCTTACTCCATCCTGACATTTTCTTTAGTAAAAGATTGTTCAACTTTGAATCTTTCTGCGTTTCCTTCCATGATGCCAAACTCACAGTACACATTCTCTTGGTGGGTTGAAGCAGGGCCATACGCAAATCCAGGTGCTTAATCAGTGGTCACATTTCTAGTTCGAGAAGTTTCCCTGCTGGGGAGTGTGCAAAGTACTTAAATCTGACAACGGCACTCAAAATTTCAACTAGCTATTTTTAGAGAGAGCTGCATTGTTAGGCATTCAGCATAAGATGTGCACCATTTATCATGCTCAAGCCAATGGCATAGCACCAAAAAGAGACGATTCAGGGGCTGGCATAGTGCCCAATGACGTACGCGTACCACCCCTGCAGCTCCTGCCTGGAGATGCCATCTATGTAAGGAACTTTGTCCATCGTTGGAGTCAACCCAAATTTAACATGCCCTAAACTGTTGTGCATCCAACACCATTTGCCGTCAAGGTAAAGGTTGCAGTATTGGGTTCACCTTTCTGATGTCCCAAAAAAACACCTCATACTGCTCCCCATTTGCCAGATGCAAAGCAACTTCCAGAATAAAGATGTAACTGTTTCTGTGACTGCCAGTAATGGATGTTTTAGGGAAAGCATTTTAAGTAGACCATGTGTTCTTTCAGGATTGTGTTCTTTCAGGATTGTGTTAATTCAGTTGTATAATGCATTAGTTCTTGTGGTAAGGAGCATGAAGAATACTGTGATCGCTACATGGTGGTCTCGTTCTGCTCTTCCTACTCGGGTTTCACACAACAGGCGTTGTGATATTGTAAATATTGTACATATTTATTTTGCATTCATAGCAGCGCCCCAAACCCAGAGGCATCAGGGCGCTAGTTGCAGTAAGTGCGAATAATGGTGCAAATGATGTTCTTCAATGTCCAAGACGAAGTGTACAGATTACAACATATAGGTGGTACTTGAAAAGCATAATTTGGCAGAACCACGCCTCATGGTGCAGGGGGCACTGCAGTATGACACATGGTACCCATTGGTTGAATAAGATGGGGAATATGACCAATACAAAGGGGTGGTGTTTGATACAGTGGCTGAAGTGCACCATACAGAATTTCATAATCTATGCTACAGTCCAATGTGGAAGGAGAGGTCAAATCTGAGCAATTATGTTTGCTCCCTAATTCGTCAGGGGTGCCCAGCTGTTACTCCAAGAGAGGCCTCCCCTGGTAACCCAGTCTTTAGTTAATTTGGCACTGTCGAGTTCAAAGCATGTTCCAAGGGCACAAAGTACAAGTTGTACTGATGAAAAGAGGAGATGAAGAATGTGCACAGAAAGAAAAGGACCCACGGTGCAGAACATGTCCATCAATTAAAAAATGGAAGGAGTAATGTCTGTTGCCAACAATTGGGAGATGGCAGTAGTAAGCTATGCTGCAGGGGTTTGGCAGGATTTGATTAAGTAATACTGAACAAGAATTGTTGCCATATGGGGTACATATTTGTCAAAGCTAACATGGATCGGAGCAAGAGACTCCAGTGAAGATAGACAGTAGCAGAATATGCGCTTTGCTTCTGAGGAAATTGCACCGTACACGTGGGAACTAACAGCAAATGCAACAAGACGTTATTCATCCCTGATCTTTGAAAAGGAACAGCTGCTCTTACGGACATATTCTGGGTTTGCGGCCAGCAAGCATACATGCATCTTCTACCATCATGGATAGGCACTTGTTCATTAATTGCCCTGCATTCAGCTGTCTTAGTGGTTCCTGACACACACCCATCTATAGTAAATCTGCCAGGACCAGAGCCATCCCAACCCCCGCAAGTAAGAAGCAAGAGACTCTCAATTAGGAGAAGCCGCCAGAAAAGATTGAATTACCTGTCCAAAGAATCTTCCAAACTTTTGAAGGCCATTCCAGATAAATGATCGCCTCTATACAAAGATGGAGACATTCTTTGCCTTCCTTTTGGTGCCAGGTGCAGCCAACGCCAAATGGTTGCAGATAGTGTGATGGGAAATAATCCAGTTGGCGAGCGACATGGTGCAAGGTCTGAATTCGATGAAGAGCGGGCTGTGAGCAATACGGCTGAAGACCCTGCAGAATCGGTACGTCTTGAACTTGTGGACGGCCATGGAAATGGGCATCGTCGAGAAAATCAGGTTGTCATGTGGCACACACAGATCTCCTCCCCACCCCCAAATGATGCAGACAATGGGTCTTTGTCCCATATAATAGGGGCCCTACGCAAGCTGAAGGTGGGAATGGAAACCGAAGCGAGAATGCAAGCAGATTGGTTCAATACCATGTTTTCCTGGACCCCAACATGGCTAGGAGTAGCAGTGAAGATACTGGTTCACATTGTACAGTTACGGCTACTAATTTTCTGCACATGCCAGATGGTTGTTCGATGCACCAAGACTCTTTGCAACTGTGCCATGATGATGGTATTGATTAGGGCAGGTGGAGCTCCTGCTATCCCAGAACACCAGTATAGGCGCACAGACCGTACAAATAGACCACGCATGGTGAGACAAGAACATTCTATATATCCCCATATATCCCCAGGGACCTTAACTTCATCCCCCACCAGACCCGGAAAATATGCCGAAGATGGGGCAGGGAGTGTGGGGGAGTTGTCACGTGTGCAGGGTCTGCGTGCCCAAAGATGATACTCGTACGTCCTGTCCCCTTTCCTCCATACCTTTGGGACATTCCATCCAGTTCCACGGTCGTCTTTTCCTGTTTATGCTGGACCCTCAGGGATTTGTGTCCTGGTCTTCGTGCAAATGTCCTTTCACGAGGGAGGATCCCCATTCTCTGTCTGGCATGCTTGGGCCCGGACCATCGGTGGGACTAGTGTCTACTGCGACTCTCCGTCCGGGCACTCCAGTCTAGGCTTGCTGAGTGGGAGGTATTGTTCCAACGGCTTCCTCCTCCACATTTACAGCAGTACATCGACGAAAAAAGGAAGCGTCTGATAAGTTCCTTCCTTTTTAGGGCACCCCGGCCAGGGGACTCCTTCCCGGGGTCTTCTGGTTCCGGGAGGGGTCCAAGTAGCTTTAGTGCCAGGGTTCTCTGGAGGTTTCTCCAAGGCTCCCTGTCGAGAAGCTCCAAAGACCGTTTTTTCCTTTTGAGGTTCTCCCATCTGGGGCTAAAACTAAGCCCAACATTTCTGGGGCTGCTGCATCTGGGGTTATTCCCGAGGTTTCCCAGTCTGGCACTTATCGTAACGAGCCTAAGGTTTCCTGTCAAGTGACTAAAAGTACCGGGGTAAACCCAGAGGTTCCCCAATTAGGGGCTATTTCAAAGACCAGCAGGATTGAGGAGCGCCATTTAGGAGCTCTGGCTTTCGGGGGTGACCCTAAGCGCCATCAACGATCTTGTGGTTGTACCCCACCTGCTCAGGGGGTGAAGGAGGGTAAAGGGCCTAAGTCTTTATTCACCGGCCCTGCTGAGGATCCTTCACTGAGGGCTAATACTTCAGCAGAAACCAAAAGTGCCGAAAAGCGCTCCAGGTCTGCTAGTACCGGCTCTGCTGACTAGTATTATCAGAGGACTAAAACTAATACCAAAGCCCCTACAATCCCTGTAGTGACGATGGCCTCACTAAAACCGGTGACAGGCAGTGACAAAATGGCGATTCAACCCACAGGGCTAAAGCAGCCATTTTGACTATCTTTTCCCCACCAACCTTCTCACCGGCTGATACAAAGGGGCCTACCTTTGGGTCTGAGCAGCATTTTCCACAAAACGTGGACAATAGAAACCCTTTTCGTCCTCCCAAAAGACTGGCATGCAAAGTTTCTGCTGCCACACACGGTCTCGTTTCCTCCTGCGTCCGATCCCTTAGTTTATGTGGATCCAGCTTGAGGAGGGACATATTGCAATCTTGGGGGCGGGGGGGTATGCCCCTCCGGAGCGGCCTCTACCCACTCCTCTGCCTAGACCTTCCTCTGAGGGTGCGTCGGTTGGCAAATTCCAGGCCCTCATGCACTCAGACCCAATGAAAGCTTACTTTAAGGATCTGTTCGAGCCGCAGCCTGCTCCTCTGACTCCTCATAAGGTTTTGGTAGTGCCTCATCTGCTTCCTGTGAATCCCCCTCCTGCACTGCTACCACTGCCTTCACTGTCACCAGTATTTAAGGCGCAGGTGGCCAGAGGGTCTGAAGTACGATGTACCAGCGATCCGTTTTCTGTTCCCGCCACTACTGGCAAAGAGCACGCGGCCCAGGATAGTGAAGACCCGCCCCACACACTGTCGGAGCTTTTCATGACCGGTTCTTGGATATGATGACGTTGCTGGATATTCCAATAGCTGGAGTACCTCAGGGAGTGTTAACTCTTAATGAACAGGAGGGCACAGGCCTTTTTTTCAAAAGGATTTGCTTGCTCAAGCCCGTAAGATCTGAGAAAAACCTCATTCCAGGCCACATATAAATCGAAAAATAGACGCTCGCTACAAGCTACACTCGTCGGAGGACATACCTTTGACTGCATGTCCTCTTCCTTCAACTGTAGTGGCAGCAGCTACGATCCTGTCTAAGCCGCCGTCAACATCCTCCACGGCTGCCGCTCAAGTCCTGTACAAGGAGGACAAAATTGATGGCATCAGGAAAACGTGTTTTCCAATTCAGTTCTTCAGCTGCGACGGGCGAATGCCGAAATCATCCTTGCAGCAGTGAATCTCAAGCTGTGGAAGGAGCTTCTGAGTCATCCTTGCAGCAGTGAATCTCAAGCTGTGGAAGGAGCTCTCCGAATTTCAGAATTGTATCCCACAGGACAGGTTGGAAGATTTTAAAGAGGGCCTATCGGATGCCAGTCTTGGCTCAGAACCTTCTGGAGGCTGCAGCCCATCATGTAGATACTTCTGCTTGGGGCCTTATGGTCGGAATAGACCTTTCCCGCGACAAAGTTCTTGAAAGAGATTAGGACAAAGTACTCTACCTCCCTGTTACGCTCACCTGGTCTCTGCTGAGGCGTTTGGGTACGGTTGCAGCCTTCCGGGGGTGAGGTCGCTCGGGTCCGACTTCGCCCTCTGTGCTTATGTGGTGACTGGTGGTAATAGGTGATGCTGCTCGGGACTGCTCCTGCGTGGAGAATACGGGCGTGAGTATGCCAGCTTGTGCGTCTGATCCCCTTCCAGACCGCTTCTCCCAAACCGTGGTACCCATGGGATGCGCTGTCCCTAGAAAGCTCACCTGTTTATTAGTTTGGCGAGAACTCCGTCCTGGTGCTTCTGACAGGGGCGCTTGTATGATCTGGACCGAGTTCCTTCACTGGTCCCTTGCAGGTGGTCCAGTCCTGCAGCAACTAAGCCACTATACTTCAGGTAAGTTTTCCTGTTTGCCTTTGTCTTTCCTAGTCTGTTTTTGTTGTGTTGTAAAGTTTGTTGTCTTGTATTGCTGTCCATTCCACTTTTGATGTTTGCTCTTTTGCTTTCTTCCCTTGCAGGTGATGTTGCCGGCCCAGCAGAAGCTGCAGAGCTCGAGGTGACAGCCGGAGGGAACGAGGAATGAAGTTGTGTAATAAGTGTAATAACGAAGTGTCACTCTCGGGTAAGTACTTTTATGGGTCTTTATTGTCTCCACGTAGAAGTTGGTAACATAGGAGAAAAGACACCGGCTTCTCCCACCCGGCAGGCATTCACCAACTGGCAACCTCTGAACACACGCACGTCACCCAATTCACACGAATACATTCCAACCTGCAAGACGCGCGTGCATTCCATTCCATTTATCACCACTAGATACAAAACGCTGCAGCGGTACAGTAGCTGGTAAGTTAACTAGGGGGCGTGCAGGGTTCAAATGTGGCGCAGCCTTAGGACGGATGTTATAACCTTGTCTGTCTTCTTCTTCACAGGGTCCGAGTTTGTGGATGCGGAGTGCGGTGGTGCGGCGTCGGGATCAAGGTCACTGGATGTCAGGAGATGAGTCTGAAGATGAAGCAATGAAGCACCGGTTTCCTGAAGGTGAGTATGCAGGAGAACACATGGTTTCAAAGATAAGTAAACTGGTCCAAGCGGCGGTGAGCTTCTGAAGCCACGCCCACCAGGTTCAGCCTGCCTGTCGTACCCGATGAGTCTGCACATGAGGATGTTCTCTGGAATAAAGGCTTTCAGCTCCTGGAAAGTTCTCGTAAAATAAAAGCACTCCTGCACTGAAATAAATTAAAAGCACTCCTGTACTAAAATAGCGTTCCTGCTCACGTCTCTATGAGCCTGGCGCTAAAGGCGCCAGGACTGAGTCCAGCCAGGGCCTGTGTGTTTATAGGTCCCAAAGGGACATAAGTGAGTCAAGTGACCCATTGCCCCCATCACTAGATGGTGTGCTTGATGTGTTCTGGGGCCTGTGGCCATGACACTCCTCTTCGAAAGTAAAGAACTGTTCCACTCCTCCACCAACGAGGATTTCAATAAACCAAAGACAAGCACGCAAACGGCTAAATCTTTGTCGGTCCTTGCAAAACAACCCCCAGCTAAAGCGGCCTATATGCAGACAGCGGGAACCCAAACTATGTCCTTCTCAGGTTCTAGAGGGTTCCAGGAGCGTTGAGCACACCGAGCAGAAGGTTCCTCTGGTGGACCTCGACGCAAGCAGCAAAGGCAAAGTGGACGATTTTTCTGTCATTAACCTCCTCCTCTGCAACCGGCGGTCTCGCCCCGATCATCCAAATGTTTTCCATCGGTCACAACACTCCGGTGGGAGGACGTATTATCATCTCATCTGGAGGCTTGACAGACCATCACAGAAGACTGATGGGTTTTGTCCGTCGCCCGAGCGGACTTCCACTTGCCACTCCCTCATACCCCACCCTCACCCTCCTCATCAGACTGGGTCTCCCTCCCTCAGAGCTCAGCTGCAGAAACTTCTGGATCTCAGTGCAGTGGAACCTGTTCCCTTTTGGAAGCAAGGGGAGAGCTATTATTCCTGTCTGTTTACAGTGCCCAAACAGGCTGGCTTACAAACTATCCTCGACCTCTCCAACTTCAATCTTTCCTTACCCCAAGAGCAATTCAAGATGATTACGCGTAGCCAGATAAGGTCCCCTCTAATGAGGGGCAGTTGGCTCAATGTGGTAGATCTCCAGGACACTTATCTGCACATTCTGATCTGGAGCCCACGGGGAAATGCCTTCAGTTTTCTGTGGGAACGGAACACTTGCAATATCGAGTGCTGCAGTTTGGTCTCGGCTCAGCATTGTGTCTCTTCATGAAGATGATGGCGTTCATAGCAGCGTTCCTCTGACTGCAGGGAATTCATCCAGATTTGGAATTGGGAAGTGCAGCACAATGTCTTGCTGCAGGCCGTGCACATTCCGGGTCAGATCAATGTTGCTGCAGATTCCCTGAGTCGCCAGTCTGCGAATTAAGACTGCTGGGAAATGAACAGCAATGTCCTTCTCAAGCTCTTGCAGCAAAGTGGTTCTCCAATGGTGGACCTTTTTTGCTACTGCAACGCTATGCTTCCAGGGACGGTCTCTGAGCATCATCTTTGGGGGATGCGCTTGAGATCTAGTGGGACAACAATGAAGGCTTATGCCTTCCCTCCTCTGATATTGATTCATCGGTCTCTGGAAGCTTAGGAGTGCCTCCAACTGCACTTTCCTATTCATAGCTCCTTGGTGGGCAGCAGCGGTCTGGTTTTTGGCGCTTCAGCACCTATCAATATGCGACCCGATCAAGTTGCTGCAGATCCCTGATCTCCTGCACCAGAGCAACCACCAGGTGTGGCACCCCTCCCCACAATCCTTCAACTTGGCGGCCTGGGGCCTGAGTTCAGGTCCTTAGCGCAGTTTAAACTTTCAGGGGATAATATGCGCCTAATCCAGGTGGCACGTAGGCCTTCGAGGGTGCAATACAAACGTAAATGGCTTTGTTTTTATCATTGGTGTCTTGCTAAACAGCTTGATCCTCGACATGCTTCTATTCACTGTGTCTTGTCTTTCATATCAGACCTTGTGGCCTCTCGTATTCACGCCTTATCATGGCAAACATATCTGTCAGCCATTGTAGCTTATCTTTCTACAGATAGTTGCTCTTTTTCTCTGGCAAACCCAGTAATCAAGAGGCATTTCGCAGGTCTACTTCACCTTTCCCCCCCCGGTCAGACCTTCTCACCCGAAATGGGATCTGAACGTGGTCTTTACCGCATTTCTCAAACCATTTGAACCGATGCCCACTACTGAGCTCAAGTTACTGAGCTGGAAAGTGGCTTTCTTGATTGCAATAACATCTGCGAGACGAAAAAGCAAGCATCAAGCTCTGTCGAACATCCGTTCTTGACTTTCCACAAGGAAAGTTTTCTACATAAACGATGTCGGAAGAGCACTGACGTTTTACATTGACAGAACAAGAGAACTTGGAAGCTCCTCACAACTGTTACTTTGGGGGACACCAAAGGGAAATGGGCTTCAAAAGCATCCATCTCACGATGGATTGCTTCATGTATCTCAGAGGCTTATACAATTCAAGACCTTCAGTCCCCAAGGGGTGTTCATGCACATTTGGTTTGTGGCAAAGCGGCTGCTCTTGCTTTCCAGAAATGTTCCTTGGGAGTCCATAGCCAAGGCTGCTATGTGGGCTTCGCACTCAGCTTTTTGTAGACACTATTGTCTTGATCTGAGCTCCTGGGCTAATACCTAGTTCAGCCAGGCAGTTCCTAAGAGCCTGTTCCAGGAAGGGAAATTTCCATCCTCCTGTTTCTTTGGTCAGTGCTTAGAAATGGACGAAAGGGGGTGGGACGTAAGAGTATAACAAAATACCCAACGCAGTGACTACCTTACTCCTAGTCACCTTTTCTCCATACGCCCGCCGTCCCCTCTCAAAGGTTTCCTCTAGTTTGCCAAAGGACTGAAGGCTGATGCGCGGGTGGATTTCATGAAGGCAGGGCTACGGTCACGTGCGGTGGCCCTGCGTGAAAATAAAAGGACAAGGTTATTTTTGAATCTTCAAAAGTGCTCTAGTCCCATCCCGATGTACGGAATGTCCCAAAAATATGGAGGAAAAGGGGCTATGGACTAGGGGTAAGATGGTCACTAGGGTGAGTAACTTTGTTATTCTAGAAGGGAAGCAGCTGGGTTAGTCAATGGAGGTTTAACTAAAGGGGGGGGGGGGGTAATGTTGCGATGCACATGCAGCTTCCATGCACAGCCAAACATGGGGAGCTCAGTTGGGAGCTGGTTATATGTTAAGTTAAGTTTGCATATGAAAATATGGAGTAAGAAACACATTTATCTTAAAAGTAGTTATGGAGACTTGGTTAGGGCCAGGTATACGGAGTGGGTGATATTGTGTAGCAGTAGTGAAATGCAATGCGTAACGACACTGGTGCAGACACAGGGCTGGGATGCAGGAAATACTGAAGCATCGCCATTATTGGAAGTGAGTCTTAGCATTTTGTATTCCCTGTTGGACGTGTAGTACCGTGGCATAATGAAGTTAAAATTATTTTCCATTTCCCAAGCCTCAGGAGTGAAGCTGAGAATGGTGGCATTGATGCCGAATAGATAACTGCTTAATTGTATCCAGCTGTGGGCCTGTGAAACAAGATTGGAATATGAATGCCAGAGCAAGGGTAGGGCTGCAGCCTTCCAGAAGGACACATACACTGGGGGGATAGGTTGGAGGACTCGAGCTGCCAATATGCTCGGTTTAGATTTGGTCCTCAAGAAAGCAAGGTGTAGTACCACAGGTGGGCAACTGATAAGGGGTGGGGGCAAGGAGCTGAACATCCCGTAATTTGTGATACGAAGCGCAAGAGGTGATGCCAACAACTCTAGTCCAGAGCTGGGAGGCATTGCTGGGGCGCCTGCATGTCTGGTTTAGAGATGAGCACACTATTTCAAAGGATCAATATGACTTCAGTTGTCCACTGCGCTCATGCTAATGACCAGTTGCACACCACATGACTAGGCTGATGGGGTGGGTAACATCCCAAGTAACTCGCCAATCCAGTAGTTAGGAACCAAAGTGACAGAATAGGGGGACCACTTAGAGGGTATGGATAGATTAGGATTTGGCTAATCGGTCCAGGGACTATAAGGGACTGGTAGTATGCATAAAGGTGTTAGCTAATGAGGATGGGGGAACAACACTGTATATTGTTCACGTCCCAAGTGATGATTTCTTTCCTTAAAAACCATGTACCTTCTTTAAACTTAGCTCCAGGTCAGTTTGGTTCTACAGTACCTTCTGATACTTTTTCCTGTTTGTATAAGGTCTTTTTTTCCTTGCAAAGCAGTACACCAAACCTTTTTCCCTAGAACAGTGTTTTGGTTTGGTTGTCTGTAGATCTTACCTTACATTATCTTGGGTTGCTTGTTTTAGGCAAAAGAAACTAGGGGAAAGTAATTACATAACGATTGGGGAAAAATAACAGAAATCAGAATACAGACTTACTAGCTACAGAAAATATCCTATCTCCATGTAGCTGCATGCATCTTTTACAGGAGTATAGCACAGTTGCTTATTGTGACACATGTGCCTCTAGGCAGTTTTGCTTTGGTCTTAGTTGAGAGGGTGCTTTGGCTTCTGGTCATATTGTCTAATGCAACCAGTCACCCTGTGCTTCACCAGTGCTGCTTTGCCAAACATAGAATTATTTGTCATGTGAAAGTGGAGCTAATTTTTCACATCAGTGATATTGATAGACTGCTCGGTTGGTTACAAATATTTTGATAAAAGGAGGCAATAATTGATTGACGCAGAACTGGGGCTGATACAGAAATTAACATAAGATGTGTTATAAAACCATTTGTTTATGAAATGCACAGGGTTGCTTCTCAGTGTGCAGAACCTTAATCTTACTAACCTTATCTGCAGCTATCATGACAATATAACCAAAAACAATCCATGTTTGATATCTGGTGTTATGATGCATTTCTAGAATCTGGCCTGGTGTGCAAATTTTAGGCCACCTTTGAGGAACCTGAAGGTCTCTCATCCGACAGTCCCCGGCGATCGGTCATCCAGGTGCCCAGGACACGGCCATCACTTTTGGATCCAGTTCCTGGAGGTGGACCAGTGCAGGAGGATCACCTTGGGTCCTCGGAGAATGGGAGTGGGACAACGGAGGGTGAGACGCGGTATCCCCTTACCAGTAAGACCTTTTCCCCATCCTACCAGGTAGGATACCTAGGAACTCAAAACCATCCGCACCCCTCCCTAAACACGTTCACACGGACAGTTCACTATGATCGACAACTGATTAACATCAGAGCCATATACCTGACATGTCCCAACACCAGGGTCAGGCAATTACTGATAATTACACACACCTGACTTCCATCATCAGACACACGGATAAAAGGTGGAGCATGAAAAGCACACTCGGAGCGATGCAAAACACCAAAGGAAGCAGCTGTTCCGAGATGGCAGTTTAATATGAGGAGAGACCGTGAGACCAGAAAGGGTTGCAAGGAGGGCCCTTGGCCTTTTCAGAGGAAGGAAACCGTTATTTTCAAGAGCCCTTGAGGAAAAGAAACAGAAGACCGGCAATTAAAGTTGCAAAAAGGTGCATTGTATGTCAAAGGTAGCCAAGGCTTTACTGCATCGTCGGCCGAGGCGGGGAGGAGCGATTTGCCGCCGTGGTACTGTCCTTGGCTCGAACAAAGCCGCTCCAGTAAAGTCAGCACAGCTGGTGAGTTGGGGAGATTTATGGCAGACCGGTCTGTGTTAGACCCAAGGTTGCAAGCAGCAACATTGTATGACATCTGCAAAAGACAGGGTTTAAGGCCTATGTAATGAGCAACACGAATATAATTGTATATCCAAGAGGTGAATGAACTTTTGAAATCATGTCGGATGCCATATACAGAGTGGTCTGGCACCACTAGGGTTGCTAATTCGAAAGGTCTCTGTTAGATATCCAACTGAGTGTAAAATTGTGAACTAGGATTATAAAGGCATTTGTGAATCAGAAAGAGGGATGCTTAGGGAAAGGGAACCCCCGCTTTCTGGTGAGTGTAAAATTGTAAACTGTGTAATCAAAGTGGTCCTGCAACGGGTCAAGCCAAACCCTGTGCACATTCGAAAGTCTTCGAAAGAAAGTAAGAACTGTAATTGGTCAGAGCCCGGCTGAGGGAGACTTGTGAAGAGAAGATCTGAGCCTGACTGAGGGGATCCAACGTGAACAGTGAGTCACCCGAGAGAAGATTGTGGTACTAAAAGGGATCTCAGCCCGGCTGGGGGAGGGGGGGGAGATCCAGGGTGAAGCGTGAATCGCCTTAATGCAATACTTGGAAAGGAACTTTTTGTTTGTTTGATACATCAGGCCCTCTGGATCAAGAGACTTTTCATAACGTAGAGACTTGGGCATAGAAGGCCCTGATGCTTGTAATAGAACTGTGTCCTCGTGCCAAAGAAGCCCAAGAGTGTGCTATGCTCGAGCGAACCACCTTGTCCCATGCTGAAAATGTGGGGAAGGGAGGCCAACGCCCTGAACAACCTGACTTACTACACTTCCTTCTTTTTCATGAACATTTCTCCACACTATTTGTAAATTAGCTGTAAGGATTGGCAAAGTTTTTTTTTTTTAGTATAGGCCCTTTTATTGTGACGAGACTCTACTAGAACTGCGTTATTTGATGCTTGTCGCTTGCTCCCATCTTTAGATTTAGGTAGTCATTTATCACACCCTTGATAAAGTTCAATAAACACCCTTGAACTGTGGTCACTTGTCTGTCTTACTTTGATAATATGCCTTCCTTAAACACCCTAGTTATAGTGAACAGGGGAACTCTGAGAGGTTTGCCAAAACCCAATCAAGGTAACAATGAAGAGCAGTCAATGCTATTCCCAGGCGAGTGAGTGGCGTTTGTGGTCCACAAGAAGTCCACACAGTGAAGCACACAATAGTTCAGTTTAGATGGGAAGGTACAAAAATATTATATTCTAGGCCCAAAACAAACACTAAAAGAATTAAACATGCATGCCCTATCGCACAACAGTCCAGCGTATCAACAGTCACCATAGGTTCTTAAAATGCATTAATTGACTTAAATCAAGTAGGTAATTAACTAATGCAGTAAGATGGAAGCAAGTTACAAGAAATATGCCCTGGCTTCAGAAGTCCTATCCCTATGAAGAGCGGGGCCTTGTGCCCAGAAGGCACAATGCTCCCCCACCCCCAGAAGAGATGCAACAAAGTTACTGGTAAGTAAAAATGACCAAACGCGAGAGGAAGGATAAAAAGAGACTTGTTCTCAAAGTTATCCTATGTAGTACAAGGGGAGACAAATGCTTGGCGTTTACTTACACCCCTGACTCGGATTTTCCCAGAGCAATGGATGGGTCGACTCGGGGTAGCTGGAATTTAGTTTTTCCTCCTTTGTTTCCGGTGAGAGGTGCCCAGGAGCTGCGGGTGCAAGAATTTTTCTGGTCGGGTCCAGGAGCAGTGTGCACCCCTTTGCAATGGAGAAGTGCAGAAAGCACCCATGCAGTCCTCTTCAGGACTCTTCACAGTACGAGGGACAGCGAGTTCCTGCACCAGCCACTGTACAGGCTACTGCAGGCGTCCTTCCAGTCCCTGTTTAAGACCTTCCAGAGCAGAATCCTTTGAAGCTGAGAGGCGTGTTGCAAGAAGGCAATTTAAACCACAAGCTGGCGACCACCGAAGTTCCAGCTGCAAATGCTAAACAGCAACGGTTCTAACGAGGTAGCCCACTGGGGGAGGTAAAGGGGGGGGGGAAGCTGGGCAGTCCACAGGGTGTAAAAAATGAAGGAAGGAGAGGTGGGCACTCCAGGTCCTGGTCAATTAAACCTTTTGCAAAAAATATATATCTGGGTTAAATCCCAAAATGTACAAGTTGCTCAGTGTTACCAGGGTTAGATCCCTTCAGCTGCAGTTCTGTTGTCTAGTTGTACTCCTTCAAGCGCTTTCTTATCTCAAATAATCCTCAGGAAGTTTCTGAGTTTCATTAGCAGGTGTTACTGATTAGTCTCAAAGAATTATGGTAGTTGTAGTGAGAGTTTTTCCAGTACAGGTGACCAGCAACCGACACCCCTCCAATAGCACAAATTATTTGAGATAAGAAAGCGCTTGAAGGGGTACAACTACAGACAACAGAACTGCAGCTGAAGGAATCTAACCCTGGTAACACTGAGCAACTTGTAAATTTTGGGATTTATCCCAGATATATATATTTTTTGCAACAGGTTTAATTGACCAGGACCTGGAGTGCGCGTCTCGCCTTCCTTCATTTTTTACCTACAGTCCACAGGGTGGTCCAGGGTCACTTCCGAAGGCTAAGGACGGCTGGATCCTGAAGAACATGTTGACTGGTTGGTACCACATGTTCAGGCTTTAAAGCACTGCACAGGGCCTTCGCAGATCAGGTAGTCCAACAGGCTTCACAGGGCCAGACGCAGCAAGGAATGCTATACCTCTTCAGGACACTTCTTTGGATCGTCAGTCTGCTGTTCTTCTGCATAGGATTCTTGACTCCAGCGCTGATCTGAAGAAATGGCTTCAGAAGTCCTCTTCTTATCCAAAATCCTAGCTAGAAGCAAATCCAGGCCCACCAATGGTGTGGATGTGCACCATTGATGTAGCCAGCAGTGGTCCAATCTCGGATCACTGTTGGTTTCACTCATGCTCCACTCCTTTAGGCACAACGGATGTGGAGTGGGACCAGATGGTCCCATCCCCTTCCTGAGCCACATAAAGGAATCACTAGCCTGTGAAAGCTGGGCCTTTTCTGGGCAAGTTTGTGACCTTTTATATAGCATTTCCTGACCTACCAAGGCAGGAAGAAGGCCAAACACCAATATGGCCAAAGAACAAGCAAAGATCTTGTGACGTGGCCATTTTAGGGCACTAGCCACGTTTAGTAGCCATATGCAGTAAACCTGAATATGCACACTAGAAATAACAAAAGTTATACATATAAAATTGCTGCCACCAGCTTGTCTTTATGCACATATATTTAAGTAACCAAAAATCCCAAGTGTAATGGACTAGGATGATACAATGAAGTGCAATGGGGATATTTTTGTCAGATGCTGTGTGCAAGGTTAAAAAGTGTAAAAGTCCAAAGGGGCACCTATTTTCCCAGCATTGATAGTCTGAAGGACTGATTATATTCTCAATAACAAAATTGGCAAAAGGGCAGGGAAGTGAAGCTGAAGGCTTTACCTCCCTGTAAAAAGTCAGGACCGGCTCAAAAACCGGCTCAAAAACCAAGGCAAAATGTTTGAGGGGCCCATAGAACTATGGGGGGAAAGTTGCTAAAACTACACCTGGTCACATTACAGCATGGGCTCCAAACTTGCCCCATAAATGGAGATTACAGTAGGATTCAAGTCTCTCCTCACTGGACTGTGTTCCCTTTTGAAATCCGGTTTGAAAAGGTGAATATGGAGTCTGTTCTGGCATACTGCAGTTGTGTAGGTGTATTCTTTAGTTTAGTTTATAGAGTGCTCCAAGCCCTTGGGCAGCTGGGTGCTTTATCGAATAATCTGAAAGATCTTTGGTAGGTTGAAGATATTGGGATAGGACCTCTATGCTTTCAGACAGCAGATAATACCCTTACAGTGTGCACACTAACTTCAGAAGAACTTCAATTTTTAAGGGTGGCATTATCTAATAGAGGAATCCTTAGCATCTATAAAACATCCATGCATGGCTCTGGCAGGTTTAGATGGCTGTATATTCTGAGACCTGGACGATGAAATACTTTCTTTTTATGGCGAAGAAAAAGTTGGTTTATGTGTAATGGTCCTCTGAGGCGCCTCAGATGGTGCTTGCCCGCTGTAAAAACACTTTTTAAAAGGCCAACTTGGGACAAATCATTGTAATCTTTGTGTGGAGTATGTTTAGTTCCTCTAGATCACTGAACATGGGATGAGATGGAAAGGGTATAGAATTGTACTAGGAACATCTACTCCACGGATAGGCGAATTATGGAAATCTAAAGGCCAAGATTTGGGTTTTCTCCAATTATGTCACAAACCTATTTACTGATTGTGTGTCCCCAGGCTATGAAAGTGTTTTACAGCTTTTTGATTTAGTTCCGCTTTGCTAGACTTATGCATGCCTCTAACGTGTTTTTATGTTTCCTGCATACCGCTATTGGGGGGGTTCATAGAGAAAGTCTTTAATGCTGTCCAGAAGGTCAAGCACAAGATAGACCAAACTCACAGGTAAACTTGACTAAGCAGCAAGTGCAGAAGAGCCCCTCCCCCGTAATGTGCATTAAACTTGAGCAACTGCATGGTAACACAAGATACATGCACCAAATAAGGGTGTCCTATGTAGACACAGGAGCACACATTAAACCCAACATAGCAGTACTACTTCTGCCCTTGCATGTTCTGAATACTCAAAAGGCATAGTAAGTTTGTCCTGTTTTCCTCTCCCCGACTGCTCTTATATTGTATTTTATTGTATTTCCCACTCCTGCTACCTCCCTTGCTCAGTGGGCGCGTTGAAACAGTATTTTCTTATTGTATAAGCAACTAAAAAGCAAACGACATTCAGTGATCCAGTTTTCGCATTTGTTTTTCACTTGGTACCATTTTTTTCAAAACATGTAACACACTTCCAATACACACTCTGACCTAAATGGGACAGCCCTACCCTTGAACAAGTATTTACCACAACAAGGAGATAGGTTACCTTTCTCAGTAACTTGAGTGGATTTAAGAGGGCTCAAAAAGCACTCCCATGGGGTTGGAGGATGAACTCCATATAATGGATTCCACTATATTTCAAAGCCAGGTAAGTTGGTACCTACATTTTCCTGTAGGGAAAAAGGGCTGCCACCTATCTATTGAGTGGGAGGGACCTCTTACACGATTCCTGCATTCAGGTTGCGCCACGCGAGACTTGACACACCGCGGGTGTCCATGGCTGCAGGTTGAACATGGAGATTTACATGATCAAGAAGGTGATAAAATGTGTACGGAAGCAAGAAAAGGTGCCCCAAAGAGGAAGACTGCCGACACCAGGTAAGTAAGTGGACTTTGGCGACACTACACACTGATGGTTGCAGTGAAGTACCTGTTTTATTTGTATTTATTACATTTTATATAGCACTTTAAGCCAAAGTGCGTTACATGAAACAACACAATACAATGGAAACAATAAAATACAAGTCATGAGTCGATAATCGTGAACAATAAGCGGAACAATTTGTCAAGAATGTTAGGTAAACCTGACTGGAGAGAAGCAGGAGAGAAAGTAGTAGGGAGCTGTCAGGAGGGAGATTGAGGAAGGTGGGATTTTAAGGAGGAGCGGAAAGAAGAGTTTGAGAGATGGAACGGAGAGGGAGAGAGTTCCAGTGGAGTAGGGCAGGGAGCTGGGAGGAGCAGAAGCGGCGCAAGGTGCAGGTGGGACAGTGAGTAGGTAGTCATCGGCGGAACGAAGGGGGCGAGAGGTAGAGTAGCAGAGGAGGGAGGAGAGGTAGGCATGGGCAAGGTCATGAAGAGATTTAAAGACGAGATGGAGGAAGTAAAATTTGAGTTGGGAGTGAAAGGAAAGCCATCCAAGTGAGGAGGAGATTAGTCATGGGGAGAGAGGGAACAGAGTGCGGATTGCAGAATGGTAGAGGGATTTAAGGGGGGCTAGATGTGAGGCGGGGAGGCCAGAGGGGAGAGATGAACAGTAGAAGAGAAATGGTTTTTGGTGGTGTGATTAGGTCCCTGTGGTTGTGGGTTCAGTCTGTGCCTGTGGACTGTTTCCTGTGCCTGAATTTGAGGATCCCGATTAAGGAATGCCTCCTGCAGTCCCATGACACAGAAAAAGTGCAGCTGCCTTTGCAGAGTCTTGAAGTGACCCAGCAAGGGCATGCAGACAGCTATGGCGGAAGATGGGCCCTAGTTCCTGCAAGCAAACTGATGAAGAGCAGCTGCAGAATGGCTCTCAAGTGTCCCACAAAAATGCAGCCAGTGAGGGAGAAGTAATGAAGCCATGCTCCGTGTCCAGGCAAGAGTGCCATGTTCGGGAAGTAAAGATGTTCTGGACTGAACTTCATGAAGTGCGACAATGAAAAGTTATAGTAAATGCTTGGTCACATTCCTTCTGCATGAGATTGCAAACAACCCCTGAAATGTTTTGGCCTCACTGGTGGAAAAGATCTTTGCTTCTCTGTTAAGAGGTTCCTATCTGCACAAAAACAAACACATGTCTGACTCAGTCCCATCAATCATAAACCGTGATCATTGCCTTCCCAATTGCCCTTAATTTGAATTAATTAACTTATCAGGGCACCCCCTAGCCTATACACTTGTTCCTCCATGGACATATACTAGTCCATATCATGCAATCATTTAGAGATTTTCTGTGGATCTCTGGCACCCCATGTCAGCAACATTTCGCTTTGCAAAAATGAGGATGTTTTAGATTACTTTTTTTGTGACGTGAAGGGTGCTCCTCCCCATATTCAAAGTAAAGCTGGTTTTGGGTCGTATTTGGTTTTGTGAGCCTCTTGGATGTCCTCCATACCGCAAGCCTGAATTTCCTAATTATGGGACACTGCCATATTATAAGTGTCCTTAGTGTGTCTGCACCGCAAACAGTCCGGATCGATAATGCTGCCGCACTTGAACAGAAGTTTACAAATATAATAGATCATGTGAAGGATTTTCAGCTGTACTAGCCGGAATATGGGCGAGATGACCACTTCTCGAGGGGACATTAGGGCCTCATGCCATTCCTCACCGTCCATGAAACCTACGTCCCTCTCCCATAAGTCCCAAGTCTTGAAAGAGGGTTTGAAGTGAAATTAATGAGCACTTGATACAAAGTCGAAATAGCCCGCCTGGAAATAAATTCAGCATTAATGTTCGCCTCCAAAGGGGTCCGGACTGGGTAATGGTATGCACCCCAGGATTGGGTGTACATAGCGCATCGTTTTTTAATAAGCACATTTTCTACCAAATGTATTCCTTAGTCAACCAGCAGTCCCCAAAATGTAGCTTTCAGATTTCCAGTAAATGCTGATAGTTCCGGAAAGGGGCTTGCATGGTTACCACCCATCAGCAGCAGTCCCTGTACGTCCTAGTCACAGTATAGAGAGAAAATAGGGTCATTGGACCACCCCATTTGCCTTTCAAATCTAATGTGTGGGTAAGAGATCGCCATGCAAGCACTCATTGGCACAGAGTAGTATTTTCTGACATCAGGGCGACCAATCCTGTCCTCTCAAACTGAACCACATTGTGTATGTAGTGCTATTCTTGGGTGGGATCACCCCCATAATCAGGGACACCTAGATTTTCATATATTTATGCTCCGGCACTGTGATGGGAGTGTTCTAGAGAACGTATAGGTACCTGGGAAGGGCCATCATTTTGAATAAAGCAACTCATCCAAACTACGAGAGGGGATCAGCTTGCACCCTAACCGCAACGTACATCAGATTGTGGGACAGGACTTCTTCCAGGTTCCGGAAAACATGAAGGCCGAGGTATTTAAAGGTGTCTCCTGTGATTGGAAAGGGGCAGTCAAGGGGGGCGGGATTGCCTCTGGACCTTCTTGAACCAGAAACAACAATGATTTGTTTCAGTTAACCATCAGACCGCTGAACACCCCAAACGTCTCAGATTTCCATGATCCGTAGGGTGGAACGACATGGAATCCCCATATACAAAAGGTCATCAACATACAATGATAATGTTTTCATGTCCAGAAGACAACATGAATCCTGTCGTTAATGGGTCACCCCTTAACCATATTGCTAGAGGTTCGATGGTCAAGATAAAGAGCAACAGGAAAAGGGGACAACCATGGCATGTACCTAGTTCAGAGGAAAATGAGACGTTACTCCATTCACCCCTACTGTGCCCATCGGGCGGGCATACAGCAATCAAACCCATTTTTGAAAGGTCTGGCCAAACTTCATACCTCTCATCACTACTCAAATGAATCCCCACTAGACGGTATGATTGCAAATAATGGCAGCTTTGTCGAGGGCAACATGAAGTCTACAGTTTTTCATTTGAGTGGCTCGTTCCAGTAGAAAACTGCATTGATACGGGTGGATCAATAAGGGAAAGACTGTCAATCTACAGACCACAATCTTAGCCAATATTTTGATCTTGATCAGCAAATTCGGCCTATAAGAGGTACATTCGTCCCATGGTTTGTCGGTCTTAAGTAGTACATTAATATTAGCCCTACACAGGTCTGGGGCAACTCACTGTGTTCTTTACTTGACACAAACATTGAGAGCAGAGGTTTTGAGACCATAACTTTCAACATCTTAAAAATTCAGCTGGGAAGCTGTTGGGCCTAGAAGATTTGCCTGCTTGAAGCGATTTCATTGTTTAGAGAAGCACTTCCTCCGTAATATCCGATTCCAAGACGTCAAGTTGTTGGGTAGTAATAGTAGGAAGGTGGATTTCCTACAGGTGATCCACATGTGGGTTCTGCCGAATCTACAGGCATTTGGTATAATCTTACGTAAAACCTAGCAAAGGCCTCTCTTATCTCGGATTCATTGATGCCATTGCCTCCATATTTTTCATGACTTAGCAATTATACTGCTGAGAGGTTTCCCATTCTTTCAACCACGCTAGTAATCTCCTAGCCTTGTCCCTGTTTAGTATATTCTGACACAGGATACAGGTACGATTGACAAGCTGTGTCCACTGCACAATTGTGGTATGACGTGTGCAACAGTAGCAAGGGAGGAAGGCTTGCTTCAGGTGTTTGAATCCTCGGCCTTTGAAGCCGCTGTTTTTCCCTTGATACGGACACTGACATAGATTCCCCTCAAACAGTGTCCTTATACACCTCCCATAATATTCTTGGATCGTCCACTACTGGAGTGTTGAGATCGAAATACTCCTGTGTGTTATCAGCCAGCTGTGTCGAGGCATCTGGGAAGCCAAGTTGAGTTGAGTCACCACATTGTTTGGCCGGGAGTGATCAAAGATAAACTGCGAGAGACAACTAACATCTGTGACTCTGAACAGGTCTGTATTAGGCAGGAAAAAATAGTGAATTAGGGACAAAGAAAGATCTGCTCCTGAGTGAAATGAGAAACCCTGAAAATGGGCACCTGGACTGACGGCCAAACATCAGCAAACCTCATAGCTTTCTAGTATAGTTTGGTTTGAGTCCGTTCCCTACCTTCAGTACTTGGAAATCTGTTTGTGGAGTGGTCCATCACATTGTTTAAATCTTCTCCAGTCACGCGCAAGTCGACAGTGTCTCACCAACAGCCCCTGCAATACTAGGCAGTTGGGGGGACATAGATGTTAAGGGGACCAATTATTTCCCCCTTGCGCAACCCAGTCACAAATGGATGTCTCCTTGATATCCCACATAATCAATGTGACCTCAAAGGGTGTATGCTTACAAATTAAAATTGTGACCCCTCTCAAGCCACGTGTAAAACCTGCATGCTATAACTTCCCACATTTTGTTGGTTTAAAGTACCTGCATTCCTCCAGGGTTAGGTGAGTTTCCTGAAGCAATACAAAGGCCGATTTGTCTCAGTAATTGTCGCACAGTACCCCTTTTGATCATGTCACAAAGACCATTGATATTGCAGGACATGCATGCAAAATGTATGCTGTCGGTACCACTCATTGAGGCGGCTTAGTAAAACCTTATGCAGGACTGTTGGCCCATTCCAAAGTTCATTTCTGTGCCATGAAGAAAAAACACATCTCAGCCGTGACCATGCAAAACTGAACCCCAATATACCCCAACACACCCTAACCCCATGCATCGATTTCCTGAACATGAGCTATAACCTTATAAACCAATAGCTGAGGAGCTGACTTTCCGCTTCACCTTCCAACTTCAATTAAATACAATCCCATGCCTGCGTTGTATCGGTAATAAGATGTCTTGATCGTCATGATCTATTTTTAGGTTGCCGGGAAAGTAGAACGCTTGATTCATATTTAGGGATTTTAAGAGTCAAATGATTGTCTAGCCCTCTGTAACGGAAGGCTGAAATCCAGAAAGAACGCCATCTTCGCTCCTTCCATTTCCAAGACAGATTTCAGTCTAGCTGCTTGCAGGATGGAGTCTCCATCGCGAGGATCCTTAACTTCTGACATAATCACCCCAGGGGGCCTAGATGGAATTCTGTGTGCCGTTCGGAAAAAAGCCTTGACAATCTAGTAAGGCCCACCAGTTTCGTAAACCCACCCCTCCAGAAGAAGCGCCACTTATGGCCCCTCCACCCTCTCTGGCAGTCTGACCACTCAGATGTTGTTTCATAGGTACCATCCCTCTGCTTCCTCCACTAGTTCTTCCAGGAATTTGGTCACGTGTAGGGAATTAGAAAGCTGATTCTGAATGATTTTATTGGCATCCTCCACATCCGACATCCTTGTTTCAACTTTTGTGGTGAGGTCAGAGATCTTGTCCAGAGACCCACATCAATTCCCAGCATATCGATTTTGCTTTCTATAGAGGACCTGCAGTAGTTAATCGCTTGCATTATATCTTTGAGGCTGGGTCAGGTGAGCCACCAGCATCTTTCCCTGCTCCCCCACCACCAGAATGGGTGTCTTGGAGTGGACGTCCTCTATTTTGATTTGTAGGCTATGTTTGCATACCTTATCCCTGGTCTGTCAGAAAGGAGAGGAGAAATAATTATGGCAGCCTCAATCTTTGGGGAATGAAACTTATGTTTGGTCAGATTAGTTTCCTGTTGCGTGGCCTCATTACTTGAATGCCTTGAATGGCATAACATTAAACTAGTAACACAATCATGTGGTTTTGTCCCCTTACATTCCACAAGTGTACTTTCATTTGTTGTGCACTAACCATCCGAACCCAGCCAAAGCACAACCTGAGTTGGTAACAATCTGCAAGCCTGTAGAGTTGGGACTGGAGCTGTATAAAAAAAAATGTGGCGGTGTTGCTCAGTTCTGTTGGAGAGCTGGAAAAACCTAGTTAGTTTCCCCTCTGCTGGTCTATTCTGGGTAGGTTCTGTGAGGGGGTAGGATCTCTGTCAGATTTGAAAATAATTTTCAAAGGAAAACTCATGTAGGAGACACTTCTAAAGTTTAATTCTATTCAATTATGTCAAATAAAGTAATGAATTGTTAGATTTGCTCTGCACTCATTCTCCACCACTGCCATCATTGTCTGAGTTGCCACCTTTTTACCATTACATCCCATTCTACTTGTCTTTACCTGACTTTAACAGAGCGACAAGCCAACATTCTCAATCTGGTGTGTTGCAGGTGTTGGGTCAGATGTTTTCTTGCCAGTCTGCTCAGATTATTGCTTTATGTTCGTGAATGTCAGTTCTCTCTCATGTAACCCTGAGTCATCTCCAGTTTGAAACAATAGCCACAGCAGTCCTAAGTACTTGTTTACACTCCACACTAACATGCAGTTAGCTGAGGCTTTGAATAGCCTATTAGAGTATTGATGGGAACATTGATTGCTTACTAGGATCTTCAACGCTCTCCTGTTAGCGTCTGTCAAGTACACATGCATCTGGGCTGTGATAGGCCTGTTGACCTATGTTATAGGCACAGAGCTTTAAAGCTTGCCAGACCTGGGCAGGGGACTGTCTCATTGTCTTAGGGCTTTCAACAGTGAAAGTGCTCAGTGTTCCCTGAATCAGAATCTAATATCCGTAGTGTACACTTTGATGACTATGTTGACCGACTGAAGGTCTCCCATTGGGGTGTTCAGAACTCTGCTTTTGTTATAAGCAGTATTCCAAAGGTAGGCCCAGTGCATACGTGCACATGTTATGTCCTGCTCAGAATGTTGCTCCATGAGTAGTCGTCCTCGCCAACATATGGCTGAATTGTTGCCACCTTTTAAACCGTTAATCAAAGAAAGACATTGAAGGTATTCCACATTGTCTTTCATCACAATGCATCGATTGCCACAAAGTTGAGAGGAGTTTTCTTGCCACACAAGTCATGTTTTTTTGCTTATGTTGGGGAGTTATTATGGCAGCAAGTACACCAACAGTAGCACCTTGCTGAGTGAGTGAAGTAGTGTACAGGCTGACAGGTCGGGACACCTCTTTAAAGAAATGTGGTAGCAGAGAACAGTCATTGGTCATGATTAGCCACTGAGCGCGCTTTCTCCTCTAGTTGTCATTATTGCAGTATCAGTCACTTCTTTGCTCTGCTCAACTTGGTGCTATAGCACACTTAGTGTGGTAATCTAGTAGCACTGCAGAGGAGCTACACTTGCAACTTGCATAACACATTCGTGCATTTCAGGACTTGCTAAAAGGAGAGCTGATATTCTGTCCCACACAAAACATATAAACTGGAGGCTGGTAATGGCTTATAACATGTGTGACTGATCTCTGCCTTAATGCCGGTAAGACGGAGTCTCTCCTTGCCGGCACACCCGCTCCCTCCTTTCCGGTCTCTCTGGCCGGCCTCTCTTGGCCCTCTTCCTGCTCCCACCTGTGAGGATAAAAACCTTGGTCATCTTCGACTTCACACTCTACTTCTCTCCTCACATCTGACTTTTCTAAGAAGACACACTACCAGTTGCACCTCCTCAGAGGTATTCTTCCTTTCCTCTCCTTCCCCCAGAAGCTCACTGTCTCCAGATCTCTGGTTCTATCTATGCTGGACTACTGCACTTTCTAAATCTGCCTGCCTTTACTCTCAGCCCTCTGCAACTCATCCAGAACAGGACTGCAAGACTTGTCCTTTGTCTCAAGCCCAGGGATCGTATCTCTCCAGGACTGAAATCTCTGCACTGGCTCCCATTGGCTGCGAGGATCAAGTTCAAAACCCTCTGCATTGTCCACAAGGCCTTCTGGGACCTCAATACCTACAACTCTCTTTTCCTAAATATCTTCCTTCTCAAGCTCTTTGCTCATCCATCTCCAACTCTCGCAGGGTCAGTCGCTTCTCCAAGCAACGAGTTTGTGGTAGATCTCTTTTTTCGGCTGAGGCCTCCCTCTGGAACAGCCTTCCTGCCTCTATGAAAATTGAAGAGAATCATCTCTGGTTCCGGAATCACCTAGAAACCTTCCTCTTTACTTATGCTTTCTCTCCTCCTCTGCCCTGCTGAACTCCTGGCTGAATCTGAAACTGCACTGGCCTCCCTGGCCTCCCTCTGTTCTCTGGCCCAGGTCCCCTCCCCATCAGTTGCACACCTGGACTGCCCCTCTGGCAATCATTGCACCCCAGGGCTGGTTCTGTATCCCTACCGACCCTACCTGCACTTGACACCTAATGCCCGCACTTACAAGGTAGAATGTTGTGCTGGAAGGGTCATGGCCTGGACTAAATTAAAGGGTATGTTTACGTTTTTCAGGACAACTATTGATTCAATAACTAAGCAGAAACCTGATTTTAATATAGTGCCTGGCATGGGTGCACTGTGCCGTGAACCAATGTGTCGTCATACATGCAGAATTCAATATAAATGAATGGTAGCTATGTTGGCGGTTGTATCAAAATACCGTTTGTGCACTCCACGTATGGCATCTACTTTCCTGGTTACCACTGGCAACTTGCCACCTTCTTTATAGAACCTCTGTGTTGAGCCTCAGGGCGGCTCCATTATCTTGTTGAGAGGAATTCTGGAATGTTAGAAATACAGCTGTATAGTTACAAAGACTTTGCAAAAGTTTCTCTGTGTGAATATAAAATGCAATTAAATTAACCACTCTCATATGGCATACATGCTACCCCTTCCGATTGTTTGGATACAAACTGCATAGGGTTCAACCAGGCTTCACAAAATCGCCTCCAGCATAGATGTGCAGTTTTTATGAGGGTACATTACCATTTGCAAAGTGCTCACCTTGCTGGCGAGTACAATGACATTCTGGGAAGCTTGAAACTGTTTTTTTAAATTTACTACAAACAAACTTTGTTTCCAATCAATGTCAAAGGTTTCACTGTACGTTGCTGGTCTCTAGGTGGCAGCAGTGCGCCAACCATGAAGTGGGCTTGTGGTGAAAGGCACCATTTTATAGGAGGTGCTGTTAGTTTTGGTCACCTCCGTTGCCATGGGTAGATTGCACTTCTCTTAGGTCAAGTAGGTAAACTGAGTTCTGATGCTTGCAAATCTGCTTAGAATTGCATGCTGTGCATATAGTCCGACATCTAGTGTTAATCGCAGAGTATTGCATCTTTCTTTCGAAGATCGAAAGGGGATATCGACATGGGCGTGACTGTAACTATCCCTAACGTGTAGTGTAGTGTACCCAAAATCCCTCACGCGTCGAGGTCCCTCAGATTGTGTTTTTCCGGCCAACTAGTTGGTCGCCTTATGCAGAGCTTGCAACAGTTAATATTGCTCAATATTGATTACGTTGTCCCACGACCTACGGTCGTCTAGTCTCCCAACGACTTATTTTTGATGACTGCCTTGTGGTCTTTCTGCATCTGAAGTAATCCACAACTGCTCGGCGCCTGGTGAACTGATCGTCTGTCGACTGTGTGGCTTCGGCCCTCTGGCCAGGCCCTTAGAGTAGGGAGAGTGGGGCCCTGGGTTTATTCTTTTTAAAGAATGCATTTCCTTTTCCCTTCTTTCCCCATTTGTTCTGGCTGCTTACCTGAGGTTTTTAATCAATAAAATTGAGAAAGTATAAAGAAAGGAGTGATATTGCAAATTAATGACTTTTAGCCATATTTAGGTATGAATTCGATATTTCTTAAAACCTTTTCTTTCAGACAAATGAAAAATGAGACATATATCTACATCCCGTTCCCTTTCCTCCATACTTGTTGTTCTATGGGGATGGGGACCAGAACTTTTTGCAAAGCAAATGTCCTTGAATGTAACTTTAGGCTCAGAACCAGCGGGCATCTGTTGGGCAGAACCTCTCTGAAAACTGACTCCACCTTTGAACAGTGCCAGTCAGTCGCTTCATCCACACCAGCTGGATCAGACTATTATCCAGCAACTGCTTTTGTTTTCTTCCTTTCTCTCGCACCTGTCTTCATTTTAAGTTCTATTCTTCTCTAGGTTGCCTGCTGCGGTTTCTTGCTAATTTGTTGATGTGGATCTATTTCTCTGCTTGCTAATCCGGTGTACATACGTGCTCTGTCTGGAATGTTTGGGCAAGGATTAATATTGGTGAGCCTGTGCATCTTACAACACTCTGTCGCTGAAGAAGGATCTTCAAAGATGTGAACAGATCCCTGCTTTACGCAAGACCATCTTCAGCAGTTCGTTGCAACAGAAATCTGTGGTGCCCTAGTGTGGTGACTCCTTTCTGATGAGACACATGTCCTGTGAGAATCCCAGTGGTGGTCCTGCAGTTAGTCACTCTTCTTCCAGGGGTGACCAGGGGCTCGTTGACCCTCGGTTGTCACGAGTAGCTCAATCACTGCCTTTTACTGTGCTACAGCCTGAGGTGACGACTCGGCTTAGAGAGACTTCCACCCGGATGCCCTGTTCTGAGGGCTGCCCTCCTGATGAAGTTCACTCTGAGGTCTCCATAACCTGTACCGGATGTTTAGTAGAGGTCCTGCACAAGGGGTGCACAAAAGGTCTCATGATAGAAGTGTGTTGCATCTCCATGAGGCAAATATGGCAGAAAATGCTGAGGGGCGTTTCAGGGATGACTTAACTGTGGTGACTGATGCTATTTTCACTACAGGAGTTCTCCAATTTTTTTCCCTAGGTGTTGGATCAGTGTCACGTGTCTCAGAGTGCCCACCATCCTGCCACTACCTCCCACGGTGAGCAGGGGATTGTTTGTGCAGAGTATAGACTGGTCTCCTCTGACTACTGCCACCTGTTCCATGGCATCCCTCACCCACCCCTATGAAGACCTTGTGATGTCCTTACCCTGGGATCATGCAGCACTTGAAACCAGTGCGCTATCTTGCAGCGACTTCCTCCTGGACACCTTCCTCTGCCGCCCTATTTTAGTAAATGAACCACAACCGGTTTTTGTTAATTTCCATAGGATGGTGTCTTCCTTAGCCATGACATGCTTTTTAAAGGGGCTCATTGAGGTTCTGCCGCAGGTCATGTTACTGCCACCCCCCTTTCAATCCCCATAGCAGGAACATTGAGGTCTGTGCCAGGCCAGAATAGGCTTAAACTCCAATTTTAGCCCACTCATCTATTAGGTGAACATTTCATGACCAGGTGTTCCCATCTTCGAGTGAAGGCATCAACGATCTTCCCTCTATTATGGATGTTCATGAGTACATGTCTGGAGTGACAGAATACCTGAGTTTTCCCATCCATGAAGATCCTCCTCATGAGGTTGTGGCCCTATCATGTGTTCTGGGACTAATGGGCAATGTGAGAACAAAGTATTCTGCTCCAAAAAGCAGAAGCATTGAAAATCACCAGAAACCCCCTTCCTACTACTCCAGCTCGCTTCAGGAAAAGTATGCTTGTCCATCTACAACACTGTTCATCAGCCACCCTTTACTCCAAGTCCACTCAGTCGTCTTCCGGCCATTCCTTTTACGTCTCTTCCCGGGAAGGAAAACGGATTCCTCAGCAACCACGGCATACTGGTCTACCCCAACTGTCTTATAACTGTGGCAAGCTAATGGAAGTTTGGTCCAGCTCTACACCCTTTTATTGGTAATCACCAATGTATTTCAGAGGGCCCTTCCACTGGCAAGCAGGCTGCATTTTGTTCTGCAACACAGAAGAGTGATGGCTGGAGAGTTCTGAATGAATCAGACCTACAGGATATCCTTTATGCCAAGCCATTATGGAAGGGGAAAGGCCCTATGCAAGTCAGGCTTCATCCCATCCCAAAAGCATCTGTCCAGCCCAAACTGCCAGGTAACCAATCTTCTACACAAGACCAAGCTACACCTCGCTGATGATGCAAAGTGAAACTGAAACATGTCTGGGGTTGCTTGTGTTCTCGTGCAGAAGGGATTTATAATAATAATTTATAATTGTTCTTTTATAGCGCGCTTAATACCAGAGATAGGTTTCTAAGCATAGGATCGGGATTCAAATCTGTGTTGGCCTGCGTTGTCTTGCTTCCATGATAAACTTGTTCCCCTGAGCTATCCCCCCCCCCCCACCCCTCCCCAAACAGTTTATCCTGGACTCCTTTACCCCACTCAGGACTTCAAAATAACATAGATCTGCCATTTAATGGGTCAGACCTGTGCCACACTAGCACTGATGGAAAAACTATCTAAAAGGAAAACCTTTACCCAGATTGCCAAGTCTCTGGCAGTGCTTACAAAGGTTTCTCAGAAGGACCTACTTTCTAGTCCGCACCTAGGTAAGTCAAAAGATTCAGGTCCTCCAAAGCTTTCTGAGGCTTTCTATTGTGATGTAGGAGACTACCTGTTTAATGTTTCCTGAGGATGCTATGGGAACAATCAAACTCCTAAAAGTCCATTATGCTAGTCTAACTCTTTCTCAACCCAGGATATTTCTAAATGAGGTTGTCCGGGTGCACAATTTCCCTGTGGGTTGGAGGGAGGGAGGGAGTGAAGTTTTTTTTTTTTTTTGACCGCCTGGGTTTTCCTCATCTTGTACCCATTGGCCCTTTCTTTGATCTCCAGAGGCTATTGGCTTCCCCTTCACCCTCTTCCTCATTTTTCGTCTGCCTCAATTTTTTAGCATAGTTTACAACCTCCTTCCAATGGGAGACCTGTTTGAGGTACCAGTTTTAGAGTGAGGTATCCACTTGCATGTCTGACTTTTCAACACGCTCAAGAGGAACGACTGGACTTTGCTCGGACCTTAATCTTTCTTCGCATATAGGAATTCAAGATGACAGACATGCTCAGATTGTTAGCCGTGTGTCAAGGATGTTGGTTTTTGCTAGGTTGCCCCCTGAAGAACACATATTGACACATCCTGATCTGGCCTGCGAGCAGGAAATTCCTCTACCTGTCCCTGATAGGAGACACTGATGGTGCAGACGCCTTCCATTTTACCTTCAGTTAGCTCAGTCTTCACCAAATTGACTGTTGTGGCCCGACATGGTTTGAGTGGCATCCACATTTACCAATATCTTGCTGACAAGCTTTTTCAGGCTCTTTAGACTGAAGCTCTAGTCACGCTCTTTTAATTGTCCTCTATGACTTGGGCTGACCAGAAGGAAAAAAATACTTTTCCCTAAGCAGACCATTTTGTTCATTGGCTTCCTCTGAGGTTTTCCTCCTCTGGAGAGAATCCAGAGAATGTTGGATGCAAGCCTGAATTTGTTACACCAGATCTTGTTCCTCTGCCTGGTGCTTCCCGAAGGTCCTGTACCTTGTAGGATCATGCGTCCTGGCAATCTTTCTTGCCTGACTCCAGATAAGAATAGAGGTGCACCTGGCCCTATCATGCGACCAACTTTGGGTTTGCTAGGCTGCACAAATGCATGTTCTGCCTTCTATTCGATACAACCTTCACTGGTAGTTGCAGGATCCTTTGACCGTGAACTTGATGGGGCATGACTCCCCAGGACCTCCTCTTTCTTTTTTTTTTCAAATTTAGTTTTTATTGACAATAGGCAGAAATAAGGTCGGGCCGAACATCCGACCCGATCAGCAAATAACATCAGAAAAAAAAAAAAAAAACACATTGTCGGTAACATTTTCAATTACATTTTTCTTAACTTCTTTTCCCGAATCCCCCCTCCCACCCCACCCCCCCAAACAATTAACAAGCAAAGTTTAGTGGTGTTACAAGTATATGAAATTTCGGGAAGTACAAATGCGAGCCATTCAGTTATTAAGAGTAGCACTGGGAACAGTGGGGTTCATATGAAAGGTAGGTGAGCGGAAGCTAGGCCAGGTCTAAGAGGGGCGAGTGAGGGCCCGCCAATTATATACAATTACACAGGTCTGCGTGACCAACAGTAGAGCGGAGACACAACACTCCTCCCAGGTTCTCCAGTTGTTGGTGGGCACAGAGTGGGTCCAGTTCGTGCAACTCAACCATTCAACCCTCAAACATGTATACAGCTTGGAAGTGAAAAACAGGCGGTGTTAGCCGCAATGGTTAACTCAGCAGAGTGCGGTGGGATGAGTGTTACTAAGAGTCAACGGATCAGGCGCACTCTGTTATGAGCCTGTACAATGCCCCTTCTATAAGCGCATGGAGACACAATCATCGTGCAGAAGGACTGCCATCCATTCTTGTACAAAATCTGTCATGGTATCATTCGCTATTGCTGTAAGCTTTTCGTACGAGAATATCATCCTAAGCTTATGAAGCCATTCTTCCTTGGAGGGGGCCTGGCCGCTCTTCCATTTTTGGGCAAGCGCCAGCCTTCCAGCTCGCAGCATGGCACCAATGACTTTGGGGTAAAGATTTGTTTCCGTCTCCGGCAAGGGGATACCCAGCAAGACTTCTAGTGGGTGCAAGGATGGACCGAACCCCTCAATATCTTTGATCCAGCTAAGTAGTTCCGACCAGTAAACCTGTATAATAGGACATCCCCACCACATGTGAAACCAGGTTCCCCTTTGGTGGCAACCCCTGGGGCAGAAAGGAGATACGTCTCGGAACATTTTGGACAGCAGGGATGGAGGGCGATGCCAGGAATGAAGAATTTTGAAGCTGTGTTCCATGGCAGCCGTGTATAGGGAGCCCGCGAAAATACCTTTATAAACGGCCCTCCAGGTATGGTCATCCAAGGGCATCCCCAGTCTCTCCTCCCATATGCGTTTAAAGGGTTGTCTGCCCTCTAGGTCGGACGTTATAAAGACCATATAAAATTTGGACAGCGCACCCTTACGTGATGTACTCTTGGCCAGGATGGATTCAAATGGGGTGAGGGGGCGGCTCAGCTGTTCAGACCATCCCGGGTTGGGACAAAATCCCCTTCAATCGTAAGTATTCAAAAATCGTGGGGGGCTTATCTACCAGGGCCTCAAGCAAGCTGCCATATTCTATGAAGCCCTCCTCTCGTGTCAGCTGGGAGACTCTTTCCAAGCCCAAGTCGGACCAGGCCTGTGTGTCGCGGAAGCCTCTTGTGTCTAGGTCGATAGGGGGCCCCCAGAGTGAGGATAGCGGGGAAGGCCAGGTGGTTAGGGGCTTGTTGGCCCTGCTAAGTTTCCATAGCGCCCACAGGGCTGCCAAGGTGGGGTGCATTTTTAGCTGGAGTGGGAGAACCTTAGGAGAGGCCCAAAAATAATCTCTAACCTTTTTCGGGTGGGCATGGATGTCTTCTATGTACGTCCAGTATGTGCCCATGTCATCTCGCATGTGTTCCAACATCACCCTGAGCTGGGCTGCCTTATAATAGAGTCGGAAGTCGGGGAGGCCAAAACCACCATGTGTCTTTGGGAGGGTTAAGATGGAGGATTTGATTCTAGGTCTCTTACCATTCCAAACAAAATGAAGGACACGGGACTGCAGTGTTTCAAAGAAAGTCTCGGGTATCACAACAGGAAGTGCTGCGAAGAGGTAGAGGAGGCGGGGCAGGACATTCATCTTGATTGTGACCATGCGACCCAGCCAGGAAAGCGTGAGGGGAGCCCATCTAGTAAGGTCGCTGCTGATACGGGTAAGGATCCCTGGGAAGTTGCACTGGAATAGCTGTGACAGGTCTCTGGGGATGGTAGTGCCCAGATACCTCGTGGATTCTCTTTCGATTCTGACCCCTAGAATATCGGAGTTGCTTCCGACATCCAGGTCGCTCTGGCCGATGGGCATGATGCTTGATTTGGAAGTGTTTATCCTCAACCCGGAGAAAGAGCCAAAGGTGTGTATAAGGTCGAACAATCGGGGTAGGGATATCTGGATATTGGTTAGGTAGCCCAGGATGTCGTCTGCAAATAGAGAGTTTGAAGTCACACTCCCCACATCGTATACCCGTGATTTCTGGGTCGTTCCTGACCGCTATAGCTAGAGGTTCCATTGCCAAGGCATACAATAAGGGTGACAAGGGGCATCCCTGCCGGGTGCCCCTGGTGAGGGAAAAGGGCTCCGAGGTGCCTCCGTTAACTAACACTCTCGCTGTGGGGCTGTTGTAGAGTGCTGCTACCCACCCACAAAAATTGTCCCCCAAGCCCATCTTCCGGAGGACCTTGCCCATGTAGGGCCCCTCGACCCGGTCGAATGCCTTTTCTGAGTCGAGTGAAAGGAGGTACCCTTCCACTCCCTGCCTGGATGTCTCGTGCATGAGGTCGAGGGTTTTCCTTATGTTATCGGACCCCTGGCGCCCCGGGATGAAGCCCACCTGGTCTCCGTGCACTAGGGTGGGGAGGAGTTTTGCCAGCCTATTCGCTAGGAGCTTGGCCAGTATCTTAACATCCGTGTTAAGAAGAGATATGGGGCGGTAAGATTGACATTGCACGGGATCCTTACCCTCCTTAGGCAGAACTACAATCATAGCTGACATCATTGTGGAGGGGAGGGTGCCTTGGTCTAGCGCGGCATTGAACATCTTGGCCATGAATGGAGCGAGTGCTGATCTATAGGTCTTATAAAACTTGACTGTGAAGCCATCATCTCCCGGGGCGGTGCCGCTCTTTAAAGAGGATATAGTGTCGATTATCTCCTCTGGGGAGATGGGGTGTTCTAGTGCCTCGGCTTTCTCAGGGAGAAGGCCCGGTATGGGGAGAGAGTCCAGGAATTGGTCGATGTCTTTCCCATTCCCAGTATATTCTGAACTGTACAATTTTTCATAGTATAACCTAAATTGCTCTGCGATCTTGGCGTCCCTCGCGGTAAGGTTCCCTTCCGTGGTGCGAACCGAATTGACCCTCCTACTATTCCTGAGTTCCCGAAGTCTCCAGGCCAATATCTTGTCCGCCTTTTCCCCCTTTTCCATATATTTTTGTTTCAAAAAAGAAAGCTTCCTTTCCGTTTGTCCCACTTGAAGGTCGGCTAGCTTAGCTCGCAACCCCTGCAATTCCTCCCATTGCCCAGGGAACATCTGCGTTTTCAGTTTTCCCCCTGGTTAGATGGCCGCTATCTTGCCTTTCAGCTGTTTCTCCTCGTGCTCCCTCACCCTCTTCCTTCTGGACCCAATACTTATGAGTGTGCCTCTAATGGTTGCTTTAAATGCCTCCCATACTCCCATGGTGCCTACCTCTCCATTGTCGTTCAGGGCGAAGTAATCTTCTATGGCTACGAGGATGGTTTGGCGTATCTCCCTATCTTGTAAGAGGAGGTCATTGCACTTCCATCGGGTTTCAGCTACCGGGGCGGGGGGGAGGCCAATCTTTATCGTCACCATATCGTGGTCTGTCCAAGGGACAGTCTCTACCCCCGAGCTTGCGACCTCTCCCTGCAACGATGAGTCCACCAGGATGTAATCTATGCGTGAAAAAGCATCGTGAGGCTTGGAGTAGAAAGTGTAGTCGGGGTTCCGGCCCTGTACAGTGACATGTGTATCGCACAACCCCAGCACCCCATTCACTTCCTGAAAGGCCTTCGCCAACTTCCTATGGTGACGGATGCTGGGGCAGGGATTTGCAGACTTCCTGTCCCGCTCGGGGCAAAGCACCATATTAAAGTCCCCCCCCCCACCAATAGGGTGCCCTCGGAGAATGCCAATAGTGTTCCTCTCATACCCTCCCAGAAGGTGTCTTGTGCTTCATTCGGGGCGTATATGCAGACCAGGGTGAACAAGCGGCCCCGCACCTCCCCTTTCACCATGAGATACCGACCCTCTGGGTCTGCTTTCGAGGCTTTAAACCTAAAGTGGGCCCCAGGGGCTACCAACAGGGCAACTCCCCGCTTCTTCGTTTGTGAAGAGGCCGTGAACAAATGCTCTATGGTTTTGGCCTTGAGCTTAGGCTCTTTACCTCGAACCCAATGAGTCTCTTGTACAAAAAGGAAATGAAGACGTAACTTCGCAAACTCCCTTAGGATCAACGACCTCTTTGTGGGCGAGTTGAGCCCACGGACATTTAGTGACCCCACTGTTAAGGATAGGAGTGGATCATCCATGAAAAAAGATGTCAAGGCTCATAACTCCCTTCCCTGAATCGCAAGCGTCGCAGTTCCCACAATGTCTTTGCCGCCCACAACAGGCTCGGAGGAGCCCCCGGGGCGCACGAGTAACCCAAAAACTTAGCGCGCAACAGCAGTAACCCCAACCCCCCCTCGTCCCACCCCCCTCCCGCCTCCCCCCTGATCGCCTGGTTGATTCGTGACATTGTCAGGACAATCCAAACCAGGCCACCGGTGTCTCCCCCCTCCGGGCTCATATACTTCTTTTAACTTATGATTCGAGCCCCCCCCTATCCCCGGTTACAATACAATTCACAGACTACTACATCCCCTTCTGTTCACCTAGTCAAGTGTCACTTGCTTCGTGAGGCACCAGCGGCTCGTTTCCACTGTTCAAGGGAGCTGGAGACGTTGGGGCCACTCTCCTGTACTTTCTTTGGCCTCGGACTCTGCGCCTTTCCTTCGGTGCTTTGTTCCCTTTCGGACCTGTCGGGGGTCGCACACAGTTCTGGTCCTCCGTTTCCATACTTGGATTGTCTAATAGTTCGCCCGACACTCTCTGGATATCGTCTTCCGTGATCAATGCGTACTTGTAGCCCTCGAATTCAAAGGAGAGTGAAAAAGGATACCCCCACCTATACCTGACTCCCCTGGACTGGAGCATCTTCGTCAGGGGAGCACAGAGTCGGCGTCTCGCGAGGGTAAAGGCCGACAAATCCTGATATATCGAGATCCGGGCTCCTTCCCACTCCACCGGCCCCTTCTTGCGAGCTAATTCGATGATCCTGTCTTTTTCCGAGAAGTAGTGAAAGCGGACTAACACCGATCTGGGGCCTCTGGATGGTGCCCCTGCTCTGTGGGCTCTGTCGATGGTGGGTTCGCTGGTGTTAGCCCCTTCAAATAAGATTCCTATTACCACATTAACGGCCTTGATAATGTCTGCCTGCGTTTCGCCGTCGCGTTCTGGGAAGCCCAGGAAACGTAGGTTGCAACGACGTTCTCTATTCTCCAAATCGTCCATTTTTAGGGCGCATTTTTCTTCCCTTCTCTCGAGCTCCGACAAGCGCATGTCAAATTGGGTTTCAACGACGTCGGCTGAGGCTGTGTTGGATTCCAGTGCCTGGACCCTATCGTCCAAGTTATCCACCTTTTTGTCTAGGGTGTCTAATGTAATGTCCGCTCTGAAGCCCTTAATTTCTTCCAATAGGGCCGCCATACCTCTGGTGACTGAGTTTGCGTCCATCGGTTCCTGTTGCACCTGGGCCGCCATTACGGGGGGCGTGCGATGAAACTTCTGCAAGGATTCCCTCCAGTTCATAGGCCTTAGCCCCAGTAGGCCCGGGATGCGAATCGCGGTGCTAGAGGCAGCCTCGGAGGTTAAAGCGGCGACTCCGTTCCGCGAGGGACTGGGGGCCAAAGAGCTTCCCTCTGTGGATGGTGGGGGAACTATTCAGGCCAGGCCTTATTACGTAGGTGATAGCCTCCCGTGTCTCGTGCTCTCCGGGCCAAGGATTTAGCGGAGGTCCGCCCGTTTCTACCCGCGTTGATCTTTTCCGTTGTTACGTTCGGGGTGTGGGGGGCTCACCTCTTGTGCCCCGAAGGGGCTCACCGGGGTCCGCCTGCTCCTGCGGGTGAATCCCTGCTCCTCTCGGTGCGGGCCCTGTCTTGGCCGCCCGTCGTGCTATGCGCCTGTCCTCTTCTCCAAGGAGCGAGCCGCGGGTCACCTTCACCAGAAAGACCCGGGCGGGGGGAGGAATCCACTGGCAAGGGGCGCGCTCAGGCCCGGGCTCGTCGTAGATTTCCGCGGAGCCGCGGCGCCGCGGGGAGGAGGGGCTTCCGTCCCGCAGGGAAGTAAGTGCTCAGAAGTTCAGACTGGTTCCACCTACGAAGCTCAAATTTGGGCTGGGGGTGCCCGACACCTTCCTACAGGCTTGGGTGGTGTCGGTTTCTCACTCCTGGGGCGTCGGGGGGTGGGGGGGGGGCTCAGGTCCCGCGATCTGTGCCCTGTCGAGGAGACGAGCGGAGATGCGTCAGTCCATCTCTGCGCCCCCTGGTGGATCCCCGGACCTCCTCTTTCATTGGCTGTTGTCATTCATCCATTTGTCATATCATAATCAGTCTTTTAGAACTTGGAGCCGTCTTTCTGGCACTAAAGGCCTTTCTGCCAATGACCTTGTGAAAGGCAATTCTTATTCAGACAGACATGACCTTTATGTAGTACCTTATGAAGCAGAGTGGGATCAAGATCTATTCTGCCCTTAATGGTGGAAATGGGCTCTCTAGCACTGCATCCTCCTAGTGGGGAGTTGGATCTGGCTGGCCCACACAACATGGAAGTGAACAAGCTAAGCAGATTAAATCCAGCCAGGAATTGGAAATTCATCCTTTTATTCTACCACTATCTACATTGAAACTCACTGCCATCCCACCTATCCCTGTGCTGAAAGAACGCGTGCCTCCCTGACAAATATCAAATGTTGAAAATGTGCCTCTCGACAGTCTCTAGGTGACTGTCTCCACATTGCATGGGTAAACTGTTTGCGCTTTGCTCTTCCTCCAATTCTCTTCATTCACAAGACAATTCCTGAATAGAGGCTGTCCCAGGGATAGACTGATTCCGACTGCGCCCCGCTGGCTGGGTTTTGTTTTTCAGACCTGAGGGTCCTGCAACATCTGGGGCTTGTGTTTTCTCCTGCTGTTTCCAAAAATGATCCTCAACAAGGTTGTTTTTCTTTCGATTCAAATGTGTTGCTGGTTCCTTTCCCAGGAAGCAAGGAAAGTTTCCATCAGAAACCAGTAATGGACTAAGCGACTTAAGTCCTATCACTGGTGTCTTGAGAGGAGGCTTAGCCCTCTGCTTCTTGGATCATGTCATTTATTTGGTATGAAGAAATATTGCTTCCATTGGGGTATAGAGCAGCTCACATCTCTAGTGGGGTTTTTCTACTTCCAATCTGATCATAGAACACCATTTATATGGCCTTTCTAGGCAGAAATCCTCACTGATTCTTAGATCTAAACATGCTTTCACCTTTCACGCACAAACCTATGTCTTTGGCAGACTGTGTAGAAGGTGGCCTTCCTGTTCATAGTAACTTTGATTTAGTGCATTAGCAATTATCAGCCACTTTCAGTCTCCAAACTCTACACCGCTTTCTACATAGACCAGAGCATGCTTAGGGCAACCATTCCATTCTCCCAATGTTGCTTCTGATTTTCACCTCCATCAAAATGTAGTCTTCCCAACCTTCTTTCGATCCCTTGATTTGTACACTGAGTAGATGCTCCATCTCCTGGATATTCGCCAGTTTCTCAAATTCTACCTTGACTGTAGCCAGGCAATATGCAAAGGCTACAACCTTTTTGTTACCTTTTGGCAGCCCCCAACCAGGGAACAAGCGCTTCTCTATACCTTTCACTGATGGATGAATTGTCTTGCATTTCAGAAACCTACAAGATTCAAGGAGACTCTCCTCCCAAATGCCAGCATGCTCAAACAGTTAGGATAAAGGTTACTATAGTGACCTTCCAGAGACCTTTCCTTTGGAAGGTCCTAAGTGAAGCAGCCATGTGAATTACCCTCTCAGGCTTCTGAAAACACTACTGCATGGAAACGAGTGGCATAACATGCAGGTTATGGTCAGCCTATCTTCCTGAACCCGTTTGATTAGTGTATGATTAAACCATTCAGGGAATCCTGCTCCCATCATAAGTAGAGCGGAAAGTGGATGATGCGTTTGAGTAAGAAAGTTACCGTAGTGACTGCTGTACTCCTAGTTCAGAGTCCCCTTTGCTCTTATAAAATGTTTATCAGCCTGACTATTGTGGAGGAAAAAAACTGGCAGGAATTGCCAGGAGCCAGAGTGCGAATGCAGATCAGAGACACCCCATGCAGGCCTGCTGGTTTTTTTGCACCTACAGTTCAACTCTAGGACATTTGCTATTGAAAAAGGCTCTGGTCCCGTCCCGCTATGGCAGACCTCTTTAAGTATGGATGAAAGGAAACTATGAACTAGGAGAACTGAAGTCACAACAGAGGTCACTACTGAGTTCATTGAAAATGCAGGAGCCTTGTAAAACACAATTTTATTGTAAGGTTTTGCATTTAAACAGGCTTGCATTGAATTGCACCAGTGTTAAAATAATCTCTTGTTTTTATTGCAGGTTTTGATGGGTAGAGTACCAGATAGAGGTGGTCGACCCAATGAAATTGAAGCACCACCTCCTGAGATGCCACCATGGCAAAAGAGGCCTGAAGGAACACAACAAGGTGGAGGAAGAGGAGGTGGAGGAAGAGGTAGCTATGACCAATCCTATGGAGGACGTGGAGGCTATGACCGTGGAGGCTATGACCATGGAGGACGTGGTGGCAGTGGAGGAGGTAGCCGTGGCGGCTATGATCATGGTGGGCGAGGTGGAGGGAGAGGAAATAAAGTTCAAGGAGGCTGGACAGATGGTGCTGGAAGTGGTTATCAAGATGCCAGCCATCAGACTGGTGGCTATCATGGAGGAGGTGGTGGCTACCAAGGCGGAGGTGGCTATCAAGGAGGTGGTTATGGTGGTTATCAGCCTTCCTCCTATTCTGGAAGTGGATACCAAAGTGGGGGATACCAACAAGACAACAGATACCAAGACAGCGGGCACCAAAACGACAGAGGTGGTGGTCGTGGAGGAAACCGTGGAGATCGCGGAGATCGCGGAGATCGTGGCAGCCGTGGTGGTCGTGGGACCCGTGGAGGCCAAGGGGGAGGTTGGGGTGGTAGAGGTGGTCAAAACTATAATCAAGGTGGTCAGTTTGAGCAGCATTTCCAGCATGGAGGCTATCAGTATAATCAGTCTGGCTTTGGGCAAGGAAGAAACTATACTAGCTGAGGCTACCACAACTGAAACGCCCGCAGAGCTCAGTTAATAGACACCTAATATTCGGCAATCTTCTGAAAGTGCTTTAAGAGCATATGTAACAGGCAGTCATATTGTGGTAACATGTCTTTTCTTGGATTTCTTTGTTTTGTCTTTCAAAATCTGTTTGAGGTTAAAAGACAGGTAGCATATGCATTCGCAACAACAAACTTGTGTAGCCAAGAAGTCTAATAACCCAGCACTATTCATTGAATACCATCCCATTTGAATTTAAACGGCGCTCAAAGACCTAAACATTTATATAGATGGTATGATCCACCCCATCTGTGGGAGGGCCAGTGAAGGCAGAGGGAAGAACGTTCACCAAGGATCTACTCTGTCATTACAAATTCAGTTACAAGACCCCCTTTAAGACCTGTCTTATTTGTAGCTGCAATTTGTACATTACCCAGTGACGATCTTCCACAAAACCCCAATCAGTTTAATAAGTTATTCAATTCTTTACAAATGCATATTACTTTACATTCTTCACCAACAGAATTTTTGAAAACCCCTCCATCTTATTAATACATTTCTTATTGATTCGGGATGACAACCTGGAGTACTTCTTCATGAATGGCAATGCTTCACTGAAGATTCAGGACAAAGACTGGTCTTTTAAGACGTGGAATACAATTACAACATTGGCAACTTATTAAAGTATTGAGCATTATAAAATCTGTTTTTACATGTTCAACACAACTTATTTTTGAAGCACATTTTGAGTTTTGCAGCACCGTTTTTAGGTGTATTCTGTTTTTTAATTGAGAACCGAGGGGAGTGCACTTTTTGAATAAATTCCACACTTGCGGACTGAAAAGCTTACCCTGCTGCCTCTATTAGATGAGCTCATCTGCAGATATTGTTACATAGTCCTGCCTTTCACTTATTGAGACCTGGAACAGAAAGACCCATGGATATGCCGCAAACAAAACCTGTAAGCATTGAATTTAAGAAAAGGAAAACATTAAACACACACAAACATATACAGCTAAACATGGAGATTTAAACATTGCTCCTAAGAACTGAATGTTTTACTTGAAATCAGCTAAGAAGCAGCAGCCTAACCTATGTACAGTATGTTATTTTGTGCACAATTTAATACCACTTTTTCAGCAAATGCTTAGTGGTTTGGAATTGTATTTTATTTTTTGGCAGTGAAGGAGTTTATTTTCATCGAAATGCACTACTTTCTAGGCAGATCAGTTCACGCCTGGAAGCGGCCCTTTAATTTTGCTGCAAATAGCAAACCCTGGCTGAGTTTGAAATATTGTTTTACGCATATTCTTTCCTGAAAGCCACATGACTCTTTTGCTGGGGATTAAGTAACAGAAGAACTTTCCTTTTGTGTACATAAGCATAGACAAGCTGTGAAAGAAAATGGCTGAAGGTGTGCAGTTGTATGAAAGGTGAGCAATAAAAGCTGTTCTCCAGGATGTTTTCTTTGTTTATTTCTTTAGTTATTTATATATCTTATTGCTTGGTCTGATACCAGGATGGATGAGCCTTCTGGTATTGGGTGTCTTTCTGGTGTTAAATAAAAGCAATTTCTGATGTTTGTTAATCTGCTTAGAATCACATGCTGTGCATAGGTCCGACATCCAGTGGTCACTGCGGAGTATTGCATTTTGTTTTTCGTAGTCGAAAAGGGGACGTCGACAAGGCGTGTCTGAAACACTATCCCTATAGTGACGTGCGTTGTACCCACAATCCCTCACGCGTCGAGGTCCCTCAGATTGTTTTTTTCGCCCAGCTTCTGGTCGCCTTCACGCGGAGCTCCTCGAGAGACATTGCAACTCCTCGACCTTTGGTCGTTTTTTCACATAATATTAATAATCCCTCCCTCGACGCAGTTGTAAACTGTTCTCCGCCGAGCAAAATCTTCGACGGAGGGTCGAGAGGAGGAAATCCTTCGGCGCTGCCGAACACGTGGCCTGGCCTCGCAGGCCATATACAGTAGGGAGAGTGGGGTCGTGGGACATCTCTGGGTCTTTTCTGAGAATGCCTTTCCCTTTCCCCTTCCTTTCCCTTGGGGTGCTTATCGCGATTTATTGCCTCGGTTATGGAGAGGACACCCTTTAGGTTTTGCCTGCTTTGCAAAGGCAAATTCACTTGGAAGGACAAGCATTCACGGTGTAACCGCTGCTTGCCCCTCGATCACAAGGAGGAAGGTTGCGCGGCTTGTCGGCTTCTTAAGCCTAAAACTCTAAAAGACCGTAGGGTTAAAAGGTGGGCGGCCTACGCGATGTCGAAGGCCGAAGGTTCACTCGCCGCTGCTACCACCGACAGTGACGAGGAACGCGATAACACGACCTCCGCTACGGAAGTCGAAACCCCCTCTAAGGAGCGCTTGCGCGCTTCGTCGTCTGTCCCCGGCCCCGACGGGCTCGGCTCACGCCCTGCTTATGGGGATGAACACCCCGGCGACACTGACGCACACAAAGACTCACATAAGCACACAACCCACGGCTCTTCTTCGTCTAAGACGAAAAGAGCTTCGGCGCCCAAGGAGACGCAGGTTCCACCGGCGGCCTCCTCGGACCGTTCGGGTTCGAAGCCCCTCTCGCAACCGCAGCCGCGACCAGCGACTGGGCTTTCGGCAAATAAGGGCGCCGCCCCCAAACCATCGGCCGGCGCGCATCAACAGAAGGCGCATACCGCCGTAGAGCGTTCGACACCCATAGCGTCGAAAACGCAAGCTTCCGCCGACAAACGAGTCGCCGACAAACGAGTCGCCGAAAGCTTGGCGAGGATCGCTGTAGCCGACGCCCAGAAGCGTACGCCGAAGAACACGTCGAGCGCTACGCATAAGTCGAAAGACACGCCGAAAAAGCCTGAAGAAAGGCAGGGACTACCCCCTTCAGTCGGGGGGTCACCCAGCACACCTGAAGGTTTTTCGGAGGGCGACGGGACACTTTCCTCAACGCTTTGGGAGAGGTCGAGCCGTTTCCAGCTAGATGACTCTATTTTTCCCCCGCCAGACCGCTCTGGGGTACCCCATGAAACCATGGAAAGACTCCACCTCTGTATGGAGAGGATGGAAAGGTTTATGAATACCCAGACCTCTCAAACTCCAAAGAGGACTAGAGAAGGGCCTCAGGAGGACCCCAGGGCCAAAAATCCGAGGCTAGTCGATCCCCAGGTGGACACAGCCTCAGACTTCCATAACGTATACGACCTCACTGGGGAGGAAGAATACTTGGAGGAGGAGGATGATTTCATGGACGATGAAGGACAGAACCAGGAGGAATGTCTGGGAGACAGGCCAGACATTATAGAAGAAGGCTTCCGAGAAGACACTGAAGAAGGACCTTCGCACCCCTGGCAATCCCCATCAGTATATTCCGACACTGATGTCCTAAACCTAAATCCTCCTGACAATTCACCGGTTAGGAACACGTCTCCAATTGACGATCATCCCACTTTCAATGCACTGTTGCGCAGAGCAGCAGCACATTTCGAACTGGACACTGGGGAGCTCTCTCCAGAATTAGACTTTGTGGAAAAAGTAATTAAAGAGAAACCCCCGGTCAGCCAAACCATTCCCCTCCTAGCTTCAGTGAAGAGAAGAATCATCCCTTCGCTGGCCACTCCCGCATTGATCAGAGGGGTCAATCCGAGAATTGAAAAACTTTTCACTCCTTCTCCCTCAGACCCGCTCTACATTAGGGGCCATTCCATTCCGGATTCCCTAGTAGTATCTAATACTAGAAAGAGGGCAGGGGTACCACTTTCCACCAGTGAGGCACCCCCTGACAAGGAGGGCAAAAGGCTATATGCCCTTGCAAAAAGAGTAACTTCCTCGGCTGCCTTCTCAGCAAGAATTGCGAACAACAATTCTTTGCTTGCTAGCTATGCAGACGCGCAGTGGGCCAAACTGCGCAAGGACGCCGAGGAAGCACCGGAGCCTTTACGTACACGCCTACTTTCAACTATTGGCGAAGGAACCCAAGTGAACCAGAGCATTGTAAAAAACTCTCTGGACGCGGCAGAAACAGCGGGACGTTCCCTGGTGCAGGGAATACTCCTAAAACGCCATGTATGGCTGCGCAACTCAGGGTTTAAACCGGAGACACAGGCGTCTTTAATAAATAAACCTGTGGAAGACTCTAACCTCTTCGGAAAAGCGGTGGATGAAGCTCTAGAGATGGCTAAAAAAGAGTTCGATACTATCAAGACTCTTGACCAAATCTCTAAGCCCACTACCAGACGCGGCTATGGCAACAAACGCTTTTTTCGTGGCCAACGCCAACAACAACAACAAAGTCAGCATCAACAATACCCTGCCACCAATTACCAGACCAATAGTGGGCAGTACAGCCAAAGAGGCCAACGCCGGGGTAAAGGGAGAGGTCGGGGATCCACCCCCAGAGGCTCCCAAGCCCCCAACAACTCCAAGTGACGCGAAGATTCGCGTCCCCTCCCATGCAACACCGGTCGGGGGCCGGATAACATCCTTTCTTCCTGCATGGGAGGAGATAACGTCAGACCGTTGGGTACTTTCCACCGTAGCCCACGGATACTGTATCGAATTCAACAGTTCCCCATCCTACAGACCCCCGAGGGGACGTCGCATGACACCGGAACATCTTGCCATCCTTCTCCAAGAAGTACAACAACTGCTGGAAAAAGGAGCCATAGAGGTCGTGCCTCTATCTCAGGTAACGGAAGGTATTTATTCAGTGTACTTCCTTGTACCCAAAAAGGATCTAACCATGCGCCCTGTATTAGATCTGCGCCCAGCGAACAAGTTTATCAAACCCCAAAAGTTTCGGATGGTAACCTTACAGGAAGTGATCCGACTGCTTTCTCAGGGAGATTACATGACAACATTGGACATGAAAGATGCATACTTTCATATTTTAATGTTGCCAGCGCACAGAAAATACCTCAGGTTCATGATAGAGGGCAAACACTACCAGTTCAAAGTGCTACCCTTCGGCATAGCATCAGCACCAAGGGTATTCACGAAGGTGCTGGCAGTGGCAGCGGCCCACCTGCGCAGGTTGTCCATCCCAGTTTACCCTTACCTCGACGACTGGCTCATAACAGGGGATTCTTACGAAACATGCTTCTCCAATACCCAAAAGACAGTAGACCTTTTGTTCCAGTTGGGCTTCTCCATCAACGAAAAGAAGTCCAGTTTAGACCCCAGTCAAATCAAGCAATTCCTAGGGGCTCTAATTCAAACAAAGGACGGCCTCGTCTTCCCCTCCAAAGAGAGGGTCCAAAACATGCTGTTTCAAATCCCTCAATATGTGACCGGTCGAGAGGTGACGGTACGCAAGGCAATGCGCTTGCTAGGAATGATGGCGTCGTGTATTTATTTGGTACCTCACGCGCGCCTGCGCATGCGCCCAATGCAAGAGTGGCTCAACAGCCAGTGGTGTCAGGCCAGCGGACTATGGGAGGATCTAGTGGTGGTCTCGCAAGCCTTGGTTCTCTCGCTACGGTGGTGGACAAAGGAAAACATGGAAAAAGGGAAACCCTTTGCCACACCCGCGGCGGAAGCCACTCTAACCACAGACGCATCCCTCACAGGATGGGGGGCGCACCTATCCCATCAGACTGCTCACGGAGTGTGGACTCCGAACGTAGCATCCAAACACATAAATCTACTGGAGCTACTAGCTGTGTTCAAGGCGCTAAGAGCCTTCCAGGAACACCTACAAGGCAAAACAGTAATGGTCCTTACAGACAGCACCACAGCCATGTACTACATCAACAAGCAAGGGGGCACCCACTCTCCAGGCCTGTCCAAGCTGGCCCAGAATATATGGAAGTGGGCTCTCAAACAGGACATGTTCCTACTATCACTACATGTACCCGGGGAACTCAATCTGCTGGCAGACAGTCTCAGCAGAGATTTCCCCCTGCCCGAAGAGTACGAATGGCGCCTGCACGAAGACATCGTCTTCGACGTCTTCACACAATGGGGATTCCCAGAAATAGACCTGTTCGCAACCCTGGAAAACTCACAATGCCTAAGTTACGCCTCCAGGTACCCCCAGAACCAATCCAAGGGGAACGGTCTGTCGATGCAATGGTCAGGGAAATTTGTTTACGCTTTTCCCCCCGACTCCCCTTCTCAACAGAGTGGTGCACAAGATGCACCAGGAAGAAGTGACCATGATACTAGTGGCCCCAATGTGGGCACGACAACCATGGTTCGCTCACTTGATGGAGATGTCTCTATCCCCCCCAGTAAAACTCCCCTGCCCGTACAACATGCTGTCTCAGGACAAAGGCAGGACTCTGCATCCATGCCCCCAGAACATGAATTTAGCAGCTTGGCTCCTGAGATCATAGAGTTCAGACATCTACAACTCCCGCAAAGATGCATGGACATCCTCAGGGAAGCCAGAAAACCGAACACTCGCCACTGCTATTCTAGCAAGTGGAAAAGATTTGTCATCTGGTGCAGGAGTAAAAGCATCAACCCTATTGACTGCTCTCCCACACATGTGGTCCTATACCTGACCCACCTATTGGATTCAGGTCTAGTGTTTAACTCCATTAAAGTCCACCTAGCTGCACTTTCTGCATACACCACTTCCCAACTCAAAGTGTCGTGGTGGAGGATCCCTGTTATAAAGGCCTTCATGGAGGGAGTAAAGAGAATACACCCCCCGATAGCTGACCTTAATGTGGTACTTACCAGACTCATGGGCTCTCCATTCGAACCCATGCACAAAGCATCTCTTAAACACCTCACGCTTAAGACTGCTTTTTTAATAGCTATCACCTCCATCAGGAGAGTAAGTGAACTTCAGGCTCTTTCTATTCTAGACCCCTTCGTTACAGTTCACAAAGATAAAGTGGTTCTACGCACTCACCCTAGGTTTGCTCCGAAATTTATTTCTAAATTCCACGTAAACCAATCTATAGAACTACCAACGTTCTTTCAAAATCCTTCCAATTTGGGAGAAAGGACTCTGCACACACTAGATGTACGCAGAGCGGTCATGTTCTACATGGAAAGAACCAAACCACTGAGGAAGGCTAATCAGTTCTTCGTCTCGGTGGCAGCAGGAAGAGAAGGAGATGCGGTTTCAAAATCCACTATTTCTAGATGGATTGTTCAATGCATCACTCTCTGCTATACTCTTGCTAAGAGAGAACTGCTCTTTAGGCCAAGAGCACACTCTACTCGAGGCACGGGGGCATCCATAGCATTCATTGCAAATGTTCCCCTTGAGTCCATCTGCAAAGCGGCTACCTGGAGTTCTGTGCACACCTTTACAAAACACTACTGTCTAGATACACACTCTAGATCTGACTCCCAGGTGGGACAGGCAGTATTACGACACCTTTTCTCTACTGTTCCTTCTCATAACCCACCGCCAACTCCGGGTACTGCTCGCTAGTCTATGCACAGCATGTGATTCTAAGCAGATTAACAAACATCAGAAGAGAATGCATTACTTACCGTAAAAGCATTTCGAGGGGATTGGGTCCTCCGACGTATTCCATATCTATGACAGGTAATCACCACAGCTGTGCTGCTTCGGAAACTTTTCCGGCGTCTGCGTCCTGCGTCGATGACGTCGATGCGCCGACGTCGAGGACCTCCTCCGACGTCCGACGTCATCCGATGTGATAAGTAGGACGCACGACGCCTGTAGCCTCAGTTCCGTTTTTTCCGCGAACGTGTTGCTTCGTGTTTCTCGGTTCTAGGCCTCGACTCTTTGGAGTTCTGTTCTTTCTGGTTCTTCGAACCTGTTCGTTTGTGAATTTCCTTCGGCGATGTCTTCCACTTCGTCTTCAACCCCGCGTCCGGGCTTTAAGAAGTGCGGGGAGTGTGGGTCCAAGATGTCGGTGACTGACTCGCACGACGCCTGCCTCTGGTGCCTCGGGGAGGCCCACGACACGGATGACTGTGTCGACTGCCAGTCGCTCACGTCCAAAGCCTTACGCGAACGTAAGAAGAAGTTGTCGGTAGGTCGGGTGTCCAAGCCCCGGAAGTCGAAGTCGGCGGGGCTTTCGACGGATGATTCGAGGGGTGACTCTCCGCGTCATCGTCGGAAGTCTCGTCGGTCTTCTTCTAGGAGTGGGTCTCGCCACTCCTCGGCCTCTTCGAGGCATTCTCGGAAGCGCCGTCACCGGTCGCCTTCCAGGTCCTCTTCCGAGGATTCTGCACGGCACGTCGGTTACCCCACCAGCCGTGCGACGCCGGAAGAATGGGCTTCCTTCGGGAAGAAAATGTTGGCGATTCTTGAGTCGCAGGGTACTCAGCCGTCCGCGCCCCCGAGTGGGGTCGGCCGTGTGAGGTCGAGAGACGCCGCTCGAGTGGTCGGCACGAGTCACGGGAGCGGTCCCGTTCGGACAAGGAGGCTCGTTCTCGCCGTACCCGTTCCAGGTCCCGGTCCTCGACGCGTTCGAGACCGTGTGCTCCTGTGAAGTCTTCGAGGAAGACATCGACGTCTGAGGCGTCGAGGGCGTCGACAGGCTTTCTCGAGGCTCCGGCTTCGAGGGCCTCGTCGAAGCCGTCGACGATCAGGTCGTCGAGGGACACGCTCGGAGCTCCGGCTTCGAGGGCTGTGTCGACGCCGCCGATACTGGAGGCGCTGCATCTGACGTCGACGCCGATTTCCTCGACGCCGATCCTCTCGGCGCCGTTGCCGGTTTTCTCGGCGTCGGCGCCGATTTGCTCGACGCCATCGACGCCTTTCGTGTCGGAGGTGCCCCGTGTCACGGGTGTACCCCCTAGGAAGGCTCTGGTTAAGAGCAAGCACTCTCGGGTGCCTTTTCGCCACCTGGAATATATTTCGGAGGCGGATGAGGATTCTGATGGCCTGGTTCCTAGTGAGGTGCCAGATGAAATTGTCTCGGGCCATAGTCAGTTTGACGATTTGAGGCAGTCACTGCATGATGCCAGTGGACTGGACACCTCTCCGGAGGTGGAATTTTGTAGGCCTGAGCCTGGCTCCCATGCCGATTCCTCGTACCGGCGCCTTATGGCTAGGGTGTCTGAGTATCTGGGATGGTCTGCTCCCCCAGGGGAGTTTGTGCAGGATGATCTGACGGACATCCTTGATGTTGGTCCCCCAACTGACCCGGTACTGCCGTTCCATATGGCTTTACAGAGAAGGGTGGCGGCGGCTTGGACTGCTCCGGAGAGTCTCCCGGCGGTGGGCAGATCCTTGTCGCGTAAATACCGTCCAGCCAGTAGCGACCCCTGCTACTTGACCAGGCACCCCACTCCGGAGAGTTTGGTGGTGCAGGCGGCCACGGCCCCGGCAAAGCAGGCGTCGTACCCTACCATCCCTCCTGATAGGGACGACAAACGTTTTGATGGCTGGGCGAAGAAAGTGTTTTCTTCTGGTGGTATGGCGCTTCAGGCGGCCAACTCCATTTGTGCCTTGTCACGTTTCACGCACACTCTTTGGAACTGTGTTGCGTTAGCGGCTGAACATATTCCCGAAGGGGTTGAACGGGAGGGTTTCCTTGCTATGGTCCAGGATGGTAAGGATGCCATGTGTGAGTCCGTTCAGTCGGGTCTGGACTTGGCTGAATGCGTCAGTAGGTCCATGGCGGCGAGCACCGTGATACGCAGGTTTGCGTGGTTGCGGAAGTCGGGGTTTGCTCCTGATGTGCAGTCCCGGCTCCTCAACATGCCCTTTGATTGTGAACACCTTTTTGGCAGCAAGGCTGACGAGAGCCTTGAGAGGTTGCAGACCTCAAAAGCTGCAGCGAAGTCGTTGGGCGCTGCAGTTCGCCAACCTCCGCCTTTTCGTCCTAGGGGACACCAGTGGAGGGGTGGTTCCTTTCGCTATTACTCATCCTTCAGTAAAGCGAGAGGAGCTGGCAGTCAAAGAGGCCAACGCAGGGGTACCAGAGGTGGACGACAGGGTACCCGTGGTGCCAAGGCCGCTCGGGCAGTTGCCTCTTTGCCCTCGGGTAACGCCGCAGCCGCTCCTACTCAGTCATGAGGCCATGTCCCATGGTTCGCCGGTTGGGGGAAGGCTGGCGCAGCATCTTGTAGAGTGGCAAGCCATTACTTCAGATGTGTGGGTTCTGGAGATCATAGCCCACGGCTACTGTCTTCCCTTTCGGCACAGGCCTCGCGACAATCCACCGGGGAACCTCTCTTTGAAGTGTCCGGATCCGCTCCTTGCGCAGGAAATTCAAGCCCTGCTGGAGAAAGGCGCTATAGAACTGGTGCCTGTAGCGGAGAGGAACAAGGGATGGTATTCCCCTTATTTTTTGATTTCCAAGAAAGACGGGGGATTGAGACCCATCATGGACTTGCGCGGTTTGAACAAACTCCTCAGGAAGGACAAGTTCAAGATGGTTACTCTCTCTCAAGTCCTCCAGGCCCTTCAGCTTCAGGACTGGTTGGTGTCACTCGACCTCAAGGATGCTTACTTCCATGTGCCGATCCATCCCAAGCACAAGAAGTACCTGAGGTTCGCGGTTGGCGACTCGCACTTTCAGTTTCGGATCCTGCCGTTCGGATTGACCTCCGCCCCGAGGGTTTTCACCAAGCTCGTGGTGGTGGCAGCGCATCTCAGGCAAGGGGGGATTCACGTCTACCCCTACCTGGACGATTGGTTGATCAGGGGGAGCTCTCCCGAGCAAGTCCTGGATCATCTGTCCGTCACCTGCCACTCCCTCCACAGGCTGGGCTTCTCCCTCAATTTAAAGAAGTCCCATTTGACGCCAACGCAGAGGCTCCAGTACATCGGAGCAGTGCTCGACACTTCCCTGGGGCAGTGTTTTCCTCCCCAGGTGAGGGCTCTTCACATTCAGCAGATGGTGCACAAGTTTCAGCATGCCCAGACGCTCCCAGCGTTCGAGTTCTTGAGGTTGCTCGGCCTCATGGCATCCTGCATTCTTCTGGTGCCAGAGGCTCGCCTGCGCATGAGATCTTTGCAGTAGGCACTCAAGATGCAATGGTCGCAGTCCTCCGGCAGGATGTCGGACCCGATTCAGGTGCCGCCCTCGGTCGCCCAGGACCTTCTGTGGTGGGCCGTCGAAGGCAACTTGATGAAGGGGGCTCCATTTTGGCTTCCCTGGCCGGAGGTGGCGATCGTGACGGATGCATCCCTCACGGGATGGGGAGCTCATGCCAACGAGCTGACAGTCAGCGGTCGTTGGTCTCCGTCGGAGTCCAGACTCCATATCAATCTGTTGGAGCTGAGGGCCGTCAGGCTAGCCCTGAAGGCTTTTCTGCCGACTGTGCGAGGAAGGAATGTCCTGATCCTAACGGACAACACGGTGGCCATGCACTACCTCAACAAAAAGGGGGGGGGCAGGGTCACTTCCTCTGTGCAGGGAGGCGATGCAGCTCGAGTTCTGGGCCATCCAGCAGGAAGTTTCGGTCTCGGCAGTTCATCTGGCCAGAGTCGAAAACGTGACGGCGGACGCTCTGAGCAGGCAGAGCGCGATCTCTCACGAGTGGGAGTTGGCTCAGGAGATTCTCCTGGAGATCTTCGCCCTTTGGGGGACCCCTCAAGTGGATCTCTTCGCCTCCAGTGTCAACCGGAAGTGCGAGAGGTTCTGCTCGCGGGAATTTCCTCCAAAAGGAGCCTTAGGAGACGCGTTCGTGGTGGATTGGTCGTTCCCGCTGCTGTACGCGTTTCCTCCAGTCCCCGTCATCCCGCAAGTGCTGCGGAGGTTGCGGAAGTTCGGTTCCCGGATGATCCTCATTGCTCCGGCGTGGGCTCGGAGGACGTGGTACCCGGACCTTCTCGACTTGTCCATCTGCCCTCCACGTCGTCTTCCCTACCGAGACGATCTGCTCTCACGGGAGGGGGGTCTGGTTCTCCATCCAGAGGTCAGATCCCTCAACCTTCACGCTTGGCTTCTGAAAGGTTGAGGTATAGGGATTGGGACCTCCCTGAAGACGTGATGGAGGTGTTGCTTTCGGCCCGAAGGCCAGCAACTAAGTCTCTGTACCGTTGCCGTTGGCGTAAGTTCTGCGACTGGTGCAGAGTTCGGAATGTGGATCCTTTTGCATGTGACATCCCCATGGTTCTGTCCTTTTTGCTTTCTTTGGCCCACAGGGGCTTGCAAGTGGGTACCATTAAAGGTTACCTGGCGGCGCTGTCCATCTTTAAGCGCTCGTCTGATGAGTGTTCTTACTTTAAGATCCCTTTAATTTCACAGTTTCTGAAAGGGCTCACTAATGTGTTCCCTCCGTCACCTTTCCTGGTGCCCGGTTGGGATTTAAACCTTGTTCTTAGGTTTCTTATGGGTGCTCCGTTTGAGCCTTTACATTCTTGCCCTTTGAGGCTGTTAACTCTGAAAACTGTGTTTTTAGTTGCGGTTACTTCCGCTCGCAGAGTGAGTGAGTTACAGGCACTTTCAGTTAAGCCACCCTTCACTGTTTTCCACAAGGACAGGGTTGTCCTTCGTGTTCGTCCTTCTTTTCTTCCGAAGGTAGTGACGGAATTTCATTTGGCCCAGAAGGTTGTTCTTCCGGCATTCTATCCTCCTCCGCATCCTGGTAAGGAAGAGGAGAGGCTCCATAGGCTTGATCCTAGGAGAGCTTTAAGCTTTTATGTTTCACGCATGTCCCGGGTCAGAGTGGACGATCAACTCTTTATTGGTTACGCTGGTAAGCGTTTGGGGCAAGCTGTGACGAAACAGACTTTGTCCCGCTGGATTATTTTGGCCATCTCGGAGTGTTACCGCTTGGCGGGTAAGGACCCACCGGCTGGCTTGCGGGCCCATTCTACCAGGGGTATGGCTGCATCTACTGCCTTGCAGAGGGGTGTTCCTATTCGCAACATATGTGATGCAGCCACCTGGGCTTCAGTACATACATTTGTACGGCATTATTCCCTCGATTCCATCAGAGGGCAGGATCTGGCCTTTGGCAAGGCGGTCCTTTGCTCTGCTATTTGATTGGCTATTCTAAATTTTGTTTATAAATTCTTTCCCTCCTCCTTGCTCTGGTACTGCTTTGGGAGTCTGTCATAGATATGGAATACGTCGGAGGACCCAATCCCCTCGAAGAACAAGTTACTTTCTTACCTGGTAACGTTCTTTCGATGGGATGGTCCCACGACGTATTCCATATCGCTCCCGCCCTGCCTTCCCCGCTGCAGAATTTCTTTTGCGATTGCAGCTTACGTTCCGCAAGGCTTTGTGTCTGACTGGCAGTTGACTTATGTCACACGTTCTGGGGGAAAAAACTACAACTGAGGCTACAGGCGTCGTGCGTCCTACTTATCACATCGGATGACGTCGGACGTCGGAGGAGGTCCTCGACGTCGGCGCATCGACGTCATCGACGCAGACGCCGGAAAAGTTTCCGAAGCAGCACAGCTGTGGTGATTACCTGTCATAGATATGGAATACGTCGTCGGACCATCCCATCGAAAGAACGTTACCAGGTAAGAAAGTAACTTGTTCTTCTGATGGTTGTATCTGCTTAGATTCACATGCGCCCACCCTTCCTCCCCGCTCGGATGGAAGGAACATAGACTTCCTTTATATATCTCTCTCTTTTCTGTACTCACTCACGTCTAGAAGGCTCCCTCAGGGCAGAAAAATACAAACAGAGGGACCTCGACGCGTGAGGGATTGTGGGTACAACGCACGTCACTATAGGGATAGTGTTTCAGACACGCCTTGTCGACGTCCCCTTTTCGACTACGAAAAACAAAATGCAATACTCCGCAGTGACCACTGGATGTCGGACCTATGCACAGCATGTGAATCTAAGCAGATACAACCATCAGAAATGCTTTTACGGTAAGTAATGCATTCTCATATTTTTTATCAGTGTGGTATAGATCCTTAAACTAATTAATTTATCCTCTAGAAAATCAGCATGGGCTTTCATGGTGTGATTTTTTGTTTGTGACATGCCATGCCATGTCTCCTGGATGATTATGCACCTGAAGAAGGCGTCTTCACTGTGAAGGTGAGCCACCCTAGAAAAGTACTGTTAAAGGTCTGTAACATTCTTCTTCTGAATGTGATCTCTCTTTTGTTTATAGCCATAAAACTGGCTAACAGACATTATCAAATGATTGGGTGAATGACTTTGGAGGAACAGTCACCGGTCACTTGTAAATTGGACTTTGAAAGATTCTTATCGAGTTTGAACCAGCAAGCGAAAAAACATAAGATCACAAAATTCTGATTGTCCCACCAACCAAATTACTTAATTTTAAAAGCCTTCACAAGCACAAGACCATTAGCAAATATTTTGCACAATTCTACGGGAATCAAGTGGTGTTGTAGTGACTGTTACAGGAATACACTGCTTTATAAAGGTTCTGCCTGCCCCCCTGGCATCAGTGCTTGTTTTATTTTTGTGTAACCAGACATTTTATTCCAATACCTGGTGGCTGTACAAACTGCTTTGCTGTTGCTCTGAGAAATGTTCAGTAGGACTCCTCCGCATTCCTCCTGCCCCAGATGTCTGTACTGTACCTCCCGCCAGTGGAGTATGTTTTGCATTTGTGGAGCGCCTTATATACCATTGGTATGATCTCAAAACGCTGTGGGTTGAACACCATTGGGGGCCGTAGTCCGCGGTCAATGAAGAGGAGGGTAGTAAATAGTGCTTGGGTAGTGCAGTATGTGTGCAGCCAGTGCGTTCTACATGGTGTGTAGCTGCGTTCCAATGCTAGGAGTGGTGCTGTGGTTGTGAGATCAGTAGAGTCAGTGCAGCAAGGCCGTTGACCACGGGTCTGCATTCTGGAGCGTGGAGGGCTGTGTTGGAGCGTGTGCATGAGATTGTGTGCCTCTAGACTGATCTTTTTTTTTTCTTTCCCGGGGGGGGGGGTAAAGCTGCATTCTAAAGACTGTTGAGGTGTTCATGGTTGTCTGTAGGTATGCGTTCAGCTATTTCTGAATTAGATTGAGGGGTATAGCTAAGTTCTTATGTATGTTGGTGTAGAGGAGAGAGCATATTGGTGTGCAAGTGTCTGTGTAATGGTGTGAGACCCTTGTTCCTGGTTACCTTTTTATTGCCTGCTGAGCTGACCGAGTCTATTCTAGAGGTTCGGAGTGGAATATGAGCGAGCCCAGCCATAGCGTAGGAGCATAAGAGTTGTGCATCTCCAGAGTTTGGATTTGTGGGCTTTAAGATTGTGGTGAGGTTTGGGGGTGCCCGATCAGCTAAATGGTCTATGGAGGCAGCTATACCATTGTTGCTGAGCCATCAGCTTCCTAGCATTAAGTAATTGATCACTAGAGCTGGTTTGCATGTCCCGATTGTTCTAAATTCCATGCAGTACCAGTCCTATCTGGCTTTTGATGGTAGGCCAAGTGGCCCCAAGCAGTCCCTTACATTTAGGGAAAGACGGGTTTTGAGTGCTTTACGGAAAGACATGGTAGTCTTGGCTGTGTCACTTGCAGGGAGGCAGTGAGTGCCACAATGTTGGTGCTAGGATTCAGTAGGTGGACCATCTGATCCTTGTTGAATTGGAGACGGGTACCACTAGGAAGAGGGCAGTGCTTGACGTTGGGGTGCTTGTTGGGAGGTAAGGCATAATCTTTTCTTGAAGGTATTTTGGGTCGGCTGTGTGTACCGCTCAGTGAGTAATGCACAGGATTTTGAAGGTGGCCCTTTGTCCAATTGGAAGCCAGTGCAGGGTACGGAGAGCAGGTGAGATGTGATTCCCTTTGTCCCAGTGCAAGAAGCAGTCTAGCAGCCGTGTTTTGGATTCTTTGGAGTTTGTTTAGTTAGGTGAGTAGGCTGGTGCACCCAGGTAGAGGGAGTTTGCATAGTCCAGTCTGGACATGACAATCGACATAATTGCAGCCAGTCTATTAGGGTAGGGGAGGTAATGGAAGATGCGCTTCAGAAGCCTAAGGTGGTAGTGACCAGATTTGGGTACAATATCGATGTGGTGTGATAGGGTTAGGTCAGAGTCCATTGTGCAGCCAACATTTTTTACAACGGTGGTGGAGGTTGGCGGCGGCGGGGAGGGGGATGCTGAGGGGAGGGTGGCCATGGAGACGGTTGCAGGAATAGCGTTGTATTGCCGCCCACAATGATCTCCGTTTTCCCTGGGATCAGATAGAGATGATTACTAGTCATCCAGAGGTCTGTGTCTGTGAGACATGCTGCTAGGTCAGGGCGGAGACCGGAGGTCGATTTGGGAATTCTCAGGATGATTTGTGACATTGGCGTAGTTATAGCAGGTGAGGTTGTGAGAGCGGATGATCCCTGGCGGAGGGGTCAAGTATAGGTTGAAGAGAAGGTGTGAGGCAGGCATCTTGGGGTACTTTGTGTTCACTGTACATGCGTTGGCGAGGAAAGGGGCGGGTGTGATTTGCTGGCTGTTGAGGAATGAGGCGATCCAGTTGAGTGCCAAATCTCGTATTCCTACGGAGTGCAGTCTGCCAAGGAGGATTGTGTGGTTAAGTGCCAAACGCTGCCGAGAGGTCAGGAAGGATAAGTGCAGCCTGCGCATTCTTCAGCGTTGGCAGAGACTGAGGTTATCCCAGATGGAGATCAGTGTGATTTATTTTTTTATTTTTATTTTTACATGATGCGTGCGGAAGCCAGATTGCGTCGGTTCTTTGGGTAGCTGTATAAATGATTGAATACAAAAAAACGAGTAATTAATGACTGAATTTTGTTTACCATTCTTTTTCAAATTTTAGCTTGTTTTTATTAATTTATTGGGGTTGGGCGAGGGTATTGGTTAAGGTAGGGGGGTGAGCGGAAGGGGTGCAAGGTCCCCCGTCCCATTATTAGAAAGGAAAAAAATTCTGTCCTTTCTATTTTATTTTTAAAATTAATATTTTTCTTCGTAATCCTGTTCTTGGTCTAGGTTGTTGTTGGATTCTACGAAACAGTTGAGCTGATGGTATGTAGAGTGGTCGATGAGCTTTACCAAGAATCAATGTTTGATATGGGTCTGTAATCGATTGGTCGGATAGGGTCAAGGGATGCTGTCTTTAGAAGGGGCTTGACATGTGCGATTTTGAAGTGTTCTGGAACATGTCAGAGGTAAGGGTGTCGTGAAGTATTGATCTCGCCAGTTATCCTGCACAAGTAGAGGTGAAGATTTCTTTGAGGAGATGCGTGAGCTAAGAATCAAGGGGGGAGCCATAGGGTCGGCAGTTGAATAGTAATTTGATGAATTACTCGCTCGCAATAAGGTTGAGAGAACACAATGGTGGATTCTTGAGGAGCGGATGTTGGTCGGGGGTGAGATTGGAACGTTTGGCATTAAGGGTGGCCGTCCTGTCTAGGGCTGTATTGTGGAAGTGTTCAGAGATGGAGTTGCAGTTTGTTTGCGTGGAGGTGCAAGAAGGGTTCAGGAATTCAGTGATGATCCTGTGGAGCTCGCTGCTGCTGTAGCAGCTCACAATTATTTTGTTGTAGTAGGCTTTTTTTGGGCCTTTAAGATCTCTGATTTGTAGTTTCGGTGGTGGGGGGAGACAGACTTGCTAAGTGGGGTTCTGGAGGCTCGCCATTTGCACTCGGAGTGATTTTGGGTTTTGAATGCCTTCAGGTGGGGTGTGAATCACTTGGGGGGAGGGGGGCCTTTGTGGGAGGGAGTGGAGCTGGAGGGGGTGAGAGGAAGGAGCGAGTCATTTACCCAGGAGTCAAAGTAGTCAATGGCTACAGGTCTATCTGATGCCGGGAGGTCAGAGAGGGTGCATAGCAGGGCTTTGGCTTGGTCTGGTAGTAACTTGACCTTGTTTTAGCATTTAAAATCACATTGAGGGACAGAGGTCTTGGGAGGCAGGAGCAGCGCTATGAAGAGAGAAAGGTATGGTGGAGTGGTCTGTCCAGATGAGGAATTTAGGACTGGATGCTGAAATGAGGTTGGAGGAGCTGAAAATGGCATCAAGGGAGTGGCCTGTAATATAGGTGGGTCCTGTGGTGTGCCGGGTAAAGTTGAGTGCCTCTATGCTGTTGACCAGGGGTGGAGTCATGGAGTTTTTTGCTACGTCAAACCAGATATTGAAGTCCCCCAATGGCTTAAGTGTTGGGTGGTTAACTAGTGTGGTTGCTAGTGAGTCGCAAAGGTTGGCGAAATGTTGGTCATATCCAGGTGTCCTGTAGACTAGTAAAGCGATGCAAGAGAGTGGGCACCAGGGTGAATTTGACCAGAAGGGATTCGCAGTTAGCTGTGCAGGGCTGAGTTTTGGTGAGTGTGATGGTAATGTGTGGTTTCTGGAGGATGGCTACTGCGCCTCAAGGTGGGGGGGGGCGGGGGCTTGGGTGGTCAGAGTGGCCGGTGGGCAGGTGTAGGTCACAGGGGAGGAAGGTGTGGTCGGTTGGACTTGGTCAGTCAGTGTGACTGGAGGGATGGTGTTGGTGGGAGCAGTGTGTGTACGAGGTGGATCGTGAGTGGGACAATAGAACTGGCGGTTGTTAGGCAAGAATTGTAACCCTGTGGGAGACTACACAACCCGTGTCCTCTTGGTATTGGGGTAACCCACCTTTTGGTATAGGCCTGTACTACACAAGTTGACAGGTGTGACGGAGCAGCCAGGCATATTTCAAGAGGGGTATATATGGGCTCTAGAGCTTTAGCAATGAAATCCACCAATGCAAGTATACAAGTAACACTTGCACTCAAGGTTTTTGTTATAAATATTTATTGTAGTTTTTAAATAAGCATTCTTTAAAAGGGCAATATATGTAAAATCAAATATACTTTAAAATACTTATCCAGAATCAACACAAAGCTAGTAGATACTCTTTAGTGTTGCTTCTTACACACTTCCTACACCCTGAGGTGACTTCACTAACTAGGACAGTAATGTCATTTATATATAAGTACACTTTGTAGATTGAGGTTTGTAGAAAGCAAATGTTAAGGGAAGGAAAAGGTCAAATAGGTTCTCAGTGCATGTGAGCACTTAAATCTTCCAATGAAGTCTAGATAACCTTTCCAAGCAATAATAGTTACATACCAAGTTATCACCTGTGAGGGACAGTAAGTATCCAAGTCAAATGGATTAGAAGAGTCTGCAGGGAGACAGGACAGACAATGTCAATTGTAGCACAGTCTATGGAGCTGAGGCACTTCTTAGTAAAGTCTTGCACAAAGTTAGAGTTTAGTGAAGAAAAATCACTGTAGGGTCACAAGTGTAGGGTAGAGCTGAAATCAACTCTAGCAAAGTAGCTCTGCAAGTCTCAACTGAGAAGAGCAAAGCTAAAGACAGTGAGGTAAGTAACCCAAGTCATAACAGTACCTTTGGTTAGAAGAGTGGTCCAGCTGGCTTCTGTCTGGTTGAAGCGATGCAGATCTTGGGTTCCTGGGCCTCAGTTGTGGGGCCAAGAGGGAGGACGTCTGGAGGACTCCTGCAGCAGCAATTCAGAGGTCGGCGGCAGCTACGTGCTCTTTTGAGATCAGCGGCACTTTGTGGTTTCAGTGCTCTGTAAATAGCACCACTGCACATCTTGGATATCGGTTGGGCTTCCTTCACTCCTCCTGCACTCTTGTGAGGGGACTCGAGCTCTGGTCGTCCTGCTTCTGGAGGGTCCTGGGGAGACTGGAGCTTCCGCCAGATCAGACGATGCACTAGACTACGGATTTCTCTGCCCCTGGCACTCGGTTCCTGCAGCAGCAAAGAAGTACAGCCAGTTGGGGAAGATGGTCCAGTGGAGTTCGTCTCTGGGTTAGTTGGTCCCACTAACCTAAGGGAAGAAGTTGTCCCTTCCGGAGCTTCTCTTGTCAATTAGAAAAAGGAGTTTCAGCACAGCATCAGGGCTTCACCGGGCAATTCAAAGGTTCAGGAGGATGCAGCAAGCTTCATTCACGGTTTCTTAGTCTGGTTGTTCTTCCCAGTGGTCGACTCCGTCTTCGGTCCCAAAACCCTCACCTTTTAAGCAGGTTTCTCCCATTTAATCAGGACTGGGTGCATTCAGGCATTTCTAAAGACAAAGGACAGGGGAGTTTCAGGAACCTACCTCACTTCCTGCCCTTCCAGGCACACTGGAGCCAGAGGCGGGTTTCAGCACTGATGCCCGCCAAAGACAAAATGAATAAAGGGCCCAAACGTGGTGTGGCGCGCAGAGTAAAACACAAGAAGGGCCTCACAAACAGAAAATGGCAAAAAAGAAGACCGGCCATTTTGACAAAATGGTCACCCATGGGTGCTATACTGCAGCTGAGGATTCAGCCTGCGGTAGTGAAAGTTAGGCCATAATTACAGGGGTACCGCTTAATTATACGGGTACCACTAATCTTGCTCACACCAGATTAAAGTTCACCCCTCTAGGGAATTAAGGCCAATAGTCTTACCTTGCAAGGATAACAAGTTTGACCTGTACAGAAATGAGGACGGGGCAACAAACTATGCTCCTGAACAGTCTGTTCTGTCCCTCAACCGTTCCAAGCTCCTGCAGACTGGAGTCAGGCAAGAGCTTATATACTGTTAACTTGCTGCAGTGGCATCTCTGGATATGGACATGGCTCCATCCAAAATGGTCCTTTTTCCCCAACAAGGGGTGCTGCAGTCTTCCTTCCTTTATGATAGGATTTCCGTTTAGAACATACTACTTAACATACTGCTAGCCAATGCAAGAATACATGGTAACTCCTGTTTTTATCTTTTTGCTACATTATGAACATTTACGTATAAAACTATTCCTGTCATGCTCTCCCTATTTCATTCTCCTCCTATTTTTATCTGGTCCAGTAATTCCCTTTAAACCCTTGTTTTCATAATTCTACATGTCGTGCAGTGAGCATGTACAATCCCATTTTAGCATACATGGGTTTTTTACAGACCGCCAACAGCTGGTGAGCCACTGTGTGTGCTCTGCCAGAGCTTCAGTGACGCAACACTGCATGCTCTGCGATCCATTTTTAGCGCAGACCACATTCCTTTTGGCAGAGAGCCTGCTGCTCTCTATCGTGATTTGAGAAAAACAAAATAGAATTTAACATTTACAAACTTATTCAGCTAATGGTTATTTGCACCTTCTATTTAAATAACTGCCTTCTTTTAGTCCCTGTCCATGCCTGTGTGTGTGTGATTATGTTGCATGAAAAAGGTTTTCTCAGTGCTCTAGTGCTTGGAAACAGTCAAAAGAAGTCTTGCCTAATTCTAAAGTGCTTGGGCATGAAGGAAGGCGCTAGCTCCTTCTCCAGCATTGGATCTTTCATGGATTCACATGCTTAGAATATTCCCCGTCGATAGACTGGGAACCCTCGGTACACTTATAAAGCCGTTTCCCATAGGAAAACTTCCGACACTTCTGTGTCCTATCTACGTCATTTTCGGGGCAGCTTACGCGTGCCCCACTAGGACGTAGCGGTATAAATGCCCCGCCCCCGTGGCTCCCTTCAGATTGAAACCGTCTCCAAAGTAGTGGGATCACCTCACGTAGTCTACTATTTTGTCAAGGTTGTGTTGTTGGAGCTTTGTCCTGATGTCTGGGAAAGCGCTGTTCCGCCCGTGCGCTATGTGCGGGTTGAAGAAAGTGTATGAGGGGGACGGGCATATGGATTGCATATATTGTCTACACCCTCATCATTCGGCAGACAAGTGCGACATATGTAAAGGCTTCTCCCAAAAGACTCTTAAAGATCGAAGTCGGCGGCTAGTGGCATGGTTGAGCGATGGAGCGGGGGCATACCCGCCTTCAGAGGTAGGCTCCACGCGCAGCGTGGCCTCAGCGTCAAAATCTTCAGGGGCCCCGCGCCGCTCGACATCGTTGGAACCCCCGGTGAAGAAATCACGACCGCCGGAGAAAGAGTCATCAAGAAGCCATTCCAAGGAGTCATCGTCGAAGAAAGCCTCGTCATCCTCATCTTCGGCGAAGAAAGACAGAAAAGAAAGGTCGAAATCCTCCCCGGGCGATCACCATAGATCGACCTCGAGTCGTCGAGAAGCGTAGGTCAAGTTCAGAAAAGGCGGGGAACGCCTCAGGGACCTACACGACCACCACCACCACCGTCGTCGACAGGGCAGTCGTCGACCCCTTCTCTACCATTGACACAATTGGTCTCAACTATTCTTGGACCGCAGGTGGTGACGACGGGGCCGGCTTTAGCCTTGTCGACGGAGATTCCGCAAGAGGCCTGGTGACCAGAAGTATTAGACCCGGTTTTGCCGGAGACCCTGCTGCAGCAAGAGGTGTCCCCGGGAGATGAGGGTGTGAGAGTAGCTGGCCCTGCAGACCGTGGGTTACGAGGAATTAGCAAGCCTCTCCGGGGGAGCCAGCATTCCCAGGTCTACCCCTCTTCTTAATCCGCAGTCAATCTTATCACTGGAAGTTTTATCCACGTTAGACTTTGTTAAAGTCATTGGATGAGAGGCTACCTCAAGCAACTCCGGCCAGGTTGACCATCAACGAACCGGGCCCGTCTCGTCGGCCAACTCAGTCAATCCCCACGACAGTACCAGCTGGTAAGGACCTCTCAGCTGCACGCCACGAGGAGGGAGAACTGCTAGATTTGGACTCAGACAGGAGGACCCTACCGGATGTCTCATTATTCCCCTCCAGGGATCCAACCTGGGAGTCGGAGGCGGAGTTAGAAGCCGTCTCCCCCGGACGACATTGGGTCACTTCACGCCATGATGGCCAAAGCGTGTACAGAATTCGGGTTGGCCCAGGAAGAGGAGAGAAAGGACTGTTTTCTTTTCGACCACATGGGAAAGAGAAGAAGGTCGGTGTTCTCGGTACCCATCCTGGATCATGTTTGGCAGGAGGGGTTACAGACCATGCATCACCCTTTCTCGGAACCGCCAATAAAAGGTTGCCTGGAGAAGAAATGTAAGTCCCCAGAAGCCACTCCCAAGTGTCTGTCCTCCCAACCAGCCCCTGACTCGGTGGTGTCAGCGGCGGCGGCGAGAAAGGCGAGGGCCCAGCACAAGTGCACGACCCCCCCCGACCCCCTGGAAAATGAGGCCAGAAGACAGGATGCCTTTGGCAAAAAAAGTGCTGTCGGTAGGAGCAACCACAGTGAAAGCGGCCAACTCTCTGGCTATAGTAGCCAGATATGACAGAGGTGTGGCACCGGCTGGCACCTATGCTGGAGCATCTTCCGGAAGAACATAGGACGGCGATGTTGCTCGTCTGGGAAGGTGAAGAGGCCTCCAATCATGCTATAAACATTGCTGTGGACCTCGCAGAATCGGGGTTTAAACAAGTGAACAACGGGGTGGTTCTACAAAGGCAAGCATGGCTTAAATGCACCAGCTTTAGACCAGAGGTGCAATACAAGGTGCTGGATATGCCCTTTGAGGGAGACCTTCTCTTCGGTGAGAACGTGGATGAGGCCCTGAAGGGCATGAAGGAGGACTCTGACACGGCGTGTTCCTTGGGTGCCCTCCAGTGGTCGAAGTTTTTAGGTCTTTTCGTCCCTTTAGTGGAGCATCGGGAAACTCCAGATTCTCGGCATCAAGAGACAGATCCTTCAGTAGGCCGGGATACCCCTCCCAGTGATACAGATGGGCTTCTCAAGCGGCAAAACGATGCCGGGACTACCATACCTCAAGGAAGAGAACAGGCTACTCGTCGAGAGATGAGCAGACCAAGGACCAGCAATGACGGGCGTCGGAACGTTCTGGGAGGCAGAGTATCGTACTGCGTCGACGAATCGGAGCAAATAACGGATCAGTGGGTGTTGGACACAGTAAGGTACGGACATTCCCTGCAATTCAAGAGCAACCCTCCGCACATTCCACCGGCGTTTGTAGCTCACCCCCATCTGAGCGTGTTGCAGCAGGAAGTAGCACTTATGCTACAAAAAGGAGCTATAGAATTGGTTCCGTCATCGCAGAAGGGTCAAGGGGTTTATTCCCGATACTTCGTGATGAAAAACCAAACGGAAAATGGCGTCCCATTCTAGACCTGCGCGATCTAAACAAGACGTTGAAAAGCCTAAAATTCAAGATGCTCACGCTCCAGGAAGTGATCGATCAGTTCAAGAAGAGGATTTTCTGGCGTCTCTGGACCTGCAGGACGCGTACTTCCACATACCAATGCGTCGTCAACACAAAGTTCCTAAGGTTTGTGGTAGGACGGACTCACTACCAGTCCACAGTTCTTCCCTTTGGGCTGAAATCCTCTCCCAGAACGTTCACGAAATGTTTGGCCTCGCTGAGAAGACAAGGCCATCATGTGTACCCGTATCTCGACGACTGGTTGGTGAGGGGGTCCTCCCCTATGTCCTCAAACAAGTTTGCAGGCCACCATGTAACTTTTACAACGGCTGGGGTTTGCGGTAAACTTCGAGAAATCTTCGTTGACGCCGTCGAGAAGCTTGGTGTTCCTGGGCACGCAGTTCGAGACCCAGTCAGGGTTTGTGAAGCCATCCCTCGACAGTATCACCAAACTCAATCGATTGGCAAGTCGACTGAGGATCAATTCCAGACTATCAGTGAGAAAATGTGTCGATTCTGGGTGCTATGGCGTCCTACATTCCTCTATTGGGCAACTACCGCCTGTTCATGAGGCCGGTTCAAGAGTTCCTGGCGGACCGGTGGACTCAGGCCCAAGGGCTCTGGTCGGACAAGCTGACCGTAGACTATGACAAGCTCCTGCTGGCTCTTTAGTGGTGGCAGCTTTCAGAACCTATCCAGAGGGTACCCCTACAGGAGCCGGAGTTTCGGCTAACCATAGTGACGGACGCGCCCCTGACAGGCTGGGGAGCACACATGGGCACTCTACAAACGCAAGGTCGATGGTCCCAGAGGGAGTCACTCCTGCACATGAATGTTCTGGAGCTGAGGGCAGTGCGCTGGGCCTTGAAGTCTTTCCTGCCGCACATCAGAGTGTCAATAGTGATAATATTGACAGACAACATGACGGCAATGTTTTACTTCAGGAAGCAAGGGGGCACGCGGTCCAGAACCCTTTCCATCAAGGCTCAGAAGGTGTGGCATTGGGCTCTGAAACACGATATATCCATCGTAGCTCATCATCTCCCTGGAGTACGGAACGAGCAAGCGGACTCACTCAGCAGAAAAATGGACCAAATACACGAATGGGAGATGGACAGCGTTCATTTGTAGAAGGTCTACGAAAAAATGGGGGCAGCCTCCGTTGGATCTCTTCGCAATGAAGGGGAACAAGAAGTGCGAGCTGTACGCCAGCAGGTGGCCACAGGAAGGTTCTCTTGGGGAAGCGTTCTCCTTCCCGTGGACGGACAAGTTTCTCTACGCCTTTCCCCCGTTCCCTCTTATACGGAGAACCCTGCAGTGGATATGCAGGTACAGGTGCCGGGTCATCCTAGTGGCACCATGTTGGCCAAGGCAGCTGTGGTTTTCCGACCTGCTTCACCTGTCAATAGAACAACCGATCATGTTTCCGAAGGTCCCGAATCTCCTGTCCCAGCACAAAGGGACAGTGTGGCATCACAATCCAGACAGTCTCAATCTCGCAGCTTGGCTCCTGAGTTTTTGGAATTTGGTGCCTTGAGCATTTCATCGGATTGTCAGAGAATCCTGCAGGCAGCACGGGCTCCTTCCACCTACAAGTCGTATGCATGTAAGTGGAGAAGGTTCTGTAAGTGGTGTCAAGGGCAGCCGGGAGTGCAAACTCTAAGGGTAACTCCGGAGCAACTTCTACCGTATCTGCTACACCTGGCGAAGAGCGGATTGTCTTTTTCATCAATAAAAGTACACCTGGCGGCCATCTCTAGGTTCACAAGGAAGAGGCAGTCATCTCCCTTGTTTAGTGACAGGCTGGTGAAACACTTCATGAGGGGTCTGTTCCGAACATTCCCGCCGATTAAACGCTTTCCACCAACGTGGAGTCTTAATGTGGTGCTAGCAGGGTAAATGAAAGCACCCTTTGAACCAATGGCCACCTCGTCGATGAAGTTCTTGTCATGGAAGTTGGCTTTTCTAATAGCTATTACATCAGCTAGGCGGCTCTCAGAATTACAAGCATTGGTCGTAGACCCGCCATACCTAAGGTTCTTTAAAGACAACGTGGTGCTGTCAACTAATCCTAGTTTCATCCCAAAGGTTCCTACTGCTTATCATAAACACTCGTCCATTGTCCTGCCTACCTTTTTCGCGACCCCCCCCCCCCCTAATCGGCTGTGGAAAAAGCCCTCCATACCTTGGACGTGAAGAGAGCTCTAAAATGTTATCTTCATCGGACCCAACAACTTAGATCTACGCAGTAACTCTTCATTGCATATGGTCCGTTAACGAGAGGAAAAGCAATTTCACAGCAAGGACTGGCTCGATGGGTCTTGTCGACGATTGCCTTTTGTCATTCCAAGGCGGGAAAACCGCTACAAGGGCGTCCGAGAGCTCATTCCATGAGGTCAACTTAGTCTTCGGCGTTGTGGGCAGGAATCCCGCTGGCAGACATTTGCCAGGCGGCGGCATGGTCAGTGCCTCACACGTTTACCCGCCATTACTGCTGCCTTGAACTGCAGCATGCGGACGATGTACAAATGGGAAGAGCAGTCTTGCACCATCTGTTTCAATAAGGTAAGCCCTTTTCATGAAGGGTCGGTACTGCTATACATTCTATTCTAAGCATGTGAATCCATGAAAGATCCAATGCTGGAGAAGGGAATAGTTTCTTACCTGTCACTCCATTTCTCCAGCATTGGCATCTTTCATGGATTCACATGCGCCCGCTGGCCTCCCCGGAATGCAAGTTATTTGTATAACTAGGTTTTCACCCCATTCTGCTTTGGAGGGGTTGAAATCTGAAGGGAGCCGTGGGGGCGGGGCATTTATACCGCTACGTCCAAGTGGGGCATGTGTAAGCGGCCTCAAACGACGTAGATAGGACACAGAAGTGTCAGAAGTTTTCCTATGGGAAACGGCTTTATAAGTGCACCGAGGGTTCCCAGTCTGTCGACGGGGAATATTCTAAGCATGTGAATCCATGAAAGATACCAATGCTGGAGAAATGGAGTTACAGGTAAGAAACTATTCCCTTCTCCGGTGGCAGGCCTTTGCAAAAGGTATGGCATGATTGGAGTGCATCTGGTGTGGTGGGTGCCGTCGGGCTTGGAGCTATGTGGTGATCGTGCCCAAGGGAAGGGTGGAGTCATGGCCACTCGGGCAGGGATACAGTTATTGTCCATCTGCCCTCGTATGGGGCACTCCAGAGCCCGTTATCGCCAGGCTCATGAAGACCAGATCATTGGGAATGTTCCAGGCCCCCTCCTCACATGCTTCTAGTGTAAAGTGTGGCAGGACGTGCCCAGCCAGGCTGCTCGAGGGTGTGGCTAAACAGCCCAGGGTATATAAGCCTCGCCCTCACACTGATCCATGCTTCGCGTTACTTTGCATCTTCATGCAACGTGACGCTCACCGCCGCTTGGACCAACTTACTTACCTTCTGGAAGCCAGCGATCGCCATCCCATCACATCTGCATACTCGCCTCCTGGAAGCCAGCAATCGCCATCTCGTTGCATCTGCTTACTCACCTTTTGGAAGGCAGCATTTGTCATCACATTAACATACTCGCCTTCAGGAAACCAGCGACCCTGATTCCGGCGCCACGCTCATCCAACGCTGCGCCCATCGCCCACGAAGCCGGACCCTGTAAAGCAGCAGAAAGACAAGGTTAGACAATTGAAACTCAGCAGCTGGGGGTGCGCCGCACTGGGGCCACGCGCATCCTCAGAAGTCACTCGCCTGTTGCCGGGCCATCATGAACTTATTCCCTGTTCGCTCCGGCTGCCAACCTCCTCTTCGCAGTTGCGGGCCGCAACATCGCCTACACAGGGAAAGAGCAAAAGAGACATTAAGGAAAGAACGAACAACATAGCCGGAACAGACTAAAAAAACACTGTAAGGCAGGTTGAAAGCAAAACGGACTATACAAACAAAAACACTCACCTGAAGAGAAGTGGATTAGTCGCAGCTTTACTAGACAGCCACACAGAGGGACCAGTGAAGGAACTCGGTCCTAGTTAAGCAAGCGCCCCTGCCGGAAGTAGCAGGATGGAGAGCTCATCATTCAAGATAAGCGGGTGAGCCTTCTATGGGCAGCGCAACCTACGGGAACTACACCCTGGGTGGAAAGGGTCTGGAGGAGAACACGAGTCAGACTGGCATACTTGCGCCTCATTTACATTTACATAGGAGCAGTCTTGAGCAGCACTACTGCAGTAACTGTACAAGTGCAGAGGGAGAAACCAGGTGTTGGCTAACTAATACCTGGGAGGGCTGCAACCGTGCCCCAATGCCCCCGCAGAGACCAGGTGAGCGTAACAGGTGGGGGTCTACATGTAGTGGGGGAAAGGCCGTGTTCAAAGGGGGAGGGGGAGAGAGGTTGTATGGGATAGTGGTCATCAGAGGGGCTAGGAACATTGAGGAGGTTGGACCGTTGCAGAGATGGCTAGGCATGTAGAGTGGAGGGCGACGGTCTCTGAGTTTAGTGTGTCCGGGTGCTAGAAGTGTGTGATAGAGGGTGGGGGGGGGGGTCTGAGGGAAAAGGGGTTAAGCAATGGTTCTGAATAGGGAATAGGGGCCATATTGAGTGAGGGGAAATGGTTGGCTGCGGCTGGTCTGGTTTTGAAGGTCAGGGGAGGTGAGGAAGATGGGTGGCAGGGGCAGGTTTGTAGGTGGGGTGTTGACAGGGCAGGTGAGGTGGTTGTTAGGCTGTTTCGGGCAGAGGGGTGTAGTGTGGTGGGTAGGTTATGGCTGTGACAGCATCAGCAGGATTTTTTTTGTACGTGGGGAGGGAGTGGTACTGGTCAGAAATGCATGGGAGAGACGGTAAGAGTTCAAGGGGTGGAAGCAGGGAGTTGGGGTTTTGGTATGGAGTAGAGCTTCACTTGCGTGAGAGATTCACGAGTTGTGATACAGGTCCTTGGGGTTCTGGCTATGTAGGAGAGGGATAGGAGTGGGGGGGACTGAAATGGAGGGAGAGTTACTGAAAGGCAGTGCAGTAGTAGTAGTAGGTCGTGTTTGGAGCATCAAAGGGCTTCTCTCGTCTAAGGGTTGGAGGCAGTATAGTGAGAGGGGCCAGTCCAAGTGTAAGGTTTGGTTGCATGGGAAGGAGATGAAAAGGTCTTGCGGTGTGTAAGGAGGGTTCATGAATGAGGTTGCAAGGGTAAAAAAGGTAGGGCTGATGGGTGCTTCTTGGGAAGGGCGGAGGTAGAAGCGAGAGTGGGAAGGGAAGTGTGATTATGGGGGCGCCAGAGTTTCTCTTGGTCTGACAATTGGAGAGTGCATGGTGAGGTGGTGCTGTGGAGTCGGTCTGAGTGTAAGGTTCGAATGGAAGGGGTGGTGGTGAAAACAATTTGCGGCATGTGAGGAGGCTTCATAAATGAGGGTGATACGGTAAAGAAGGTAGAGCGGACTGGGTGCTTCTTGTCCTGCCAGAGGGTTCCTCTGGTTTGTGGCTTGTATTGAGTGGATGTTTGACTCTGGGCAAGTGTTGTGCTGATGGTCCAGAATTATGAGCCAGGGAAAGGGGGGGGGGGCAGTGGTCTTGGTTGGAGTGGTGTCCAGTTCGGGTTGAAATTGGGAGAAAATGCATACATATAAGACACATCAGCAGATGGACAGCTAGATTTGAGTCACCTGGCTAGTGGGAGAAATGCCCACATTTAAGACGGAGCAGCCAACCAAAGAACAGCAAGACCTGAGACAACAGTCCAGTGGGAGAAAGCTCTCTAAATGTAAGAGACAGCAGCAGATAACAGCTGAGTCTGAGACATCCGGCAAGTGTGCGGAACACCCAAATGTAAGACAAAGCAGTAGACAAAATAGCAAGATCTGAGATTCCTGGCTAGTGTGAGAAAACACCTAGGTGCAAGACACAGCAGCAGATAATACAGCAAGATTTTAGATACTCTGCTGGCTTAAAGATGTAACATTAATAGGGTAACCTCATCCAGTTGGGACACTGCTGGGATTGGAGGCTTTTTATTATGTGGCTAATTGGTCATGCATTGTTCTGTAAGATAAAACAAGTGGTAGTGTAGTTAGCGAAGTACAGTCATTGCTGTATTCCCCACCCAGACCATGCTTAGTCTGTCGCTGCTGGTTGACGGCTGCAGGTTTCACAGGTGAACAGTCTGGTGCTGCTTTGCGGGTACTGCCGTTTGCGTTGGGGGCCCTTAGCCGAAAGGATTGCAACAGGCAGTGGGCTGTCCTGTGATCCTGATTTAGGTGGGGAAGCAAGCCCCATCAGGGGTCGGGGTGGAGCGGGAGGTGGGGAGGGAAAGCCGAAAGAGGGTTGAGAAGACTAGGATTGCAAATACACGCTGCAGAGCGGCTAACTATGGTGTAATTTTTAAAACCATTCTGAAATTGCGGTCAAAATGAGCAGAGACTTGGCTACAAATACTACTTTAGCATGTACCGAAAAGCCCTTGGGGGAAATGTCTGCTCAGAAGGAAATCTGATCTCGCTACTCTGCATAGAGCAGCCAGGAGATGGCACCTTTTCCTTGGGCTGTTAAAAAAAAGAAAAATGCATCAACACAATTCCATCGAACCATAAAGACTATAAGGAAGTTGGAGCTCCCCAAGCATTTTGATTCTTCTAAGCACCACTGCAGGCCTCAACAAGTAGCAGGTTTGAGAGCCTGCAGACAATAAGCGGTTTTCTCCATCCACTGAGGAGCCATCCTTGGAGAATCTTCAACTATCCTTTGAGTTCATTCTTCATCCATTCTTTGGTCACGGATTGAGGACTTAATTCAGCTCTAGATTATTTTTTTCAGAGAATCTGAATTTTTATTCTTTGTCTATTGGAGAAGACTGCAGCCTTGTGAAGGGCACAGAGGGCTCCAGTGCTCAAGATAGGATTTTGGTGTGAGTATTTTACTCCCAGTTTTTAGAATTGGAGAGTAAATCCAATTTCAAGATTAAAAATGAGTTTCTTCGTTCGCAATAGAGTTAAAGTTTCTGACAACTGTCCAATTTGTGCGTAAAATTATAACTGTGTTCGAAAACATTAGTGACAAAGAACTTGTCGATGCATGCTTCATCTTCATTATACTTTGACACCAAAACTGCTAAGTACTACTACAGATGCCAGCTAGTTACATCATACATAAAGTCCCTCACTCTACCAGCATCAATTCTCCGCCTCTCGGGCCCACTGTTGCTCCCTGGCAATACCTGCTTGACAGGCACTCCATATTTTTACCTCATCGCTCCTTCCCGTTGCTACGGTTTACCAATCACTTTCTGATGATCTGCCTCTCACCCTGAAGTGTTATGCCACGTTTTGAGGTCTGTTGCTCACACTGCCTCTCCCATCTCTGCCTTCTATTATTGCGGTTTCCCTCTAACGTTGTTCTCTATCAGTTGATATAACTCCTCTTCCTCTCTCATGTCATTACTCTCACTATATCTGTTTTTCATTTTCTCTGTTGTGGTTGCTAGTCCTTTTGATCATTTTTCTTGGACTGCCTATTATGTTATTGGCCTGCATTTCTCTAATCTGGATTTTCCATTTCCAGATCTCCCCGTCTGCTCGTTTTCTTATTTTACTGTCTGTCTCTTTTGCTCTGCTTCTATCCCTCACTACTATTATGTGTGGGTCCTATTATTCACCTCTGTTTCCCTTCTCAAATTCTTTGTTGCTCTTATGTAGCTCATTGGCCTCTTCCTTGAATTCCTGTATTGGATTGTCTAATACGTTCTTTGTTCTCGCTGCCTCTCACCCCACCCTTCACTTTGTTCTCCTTTATTGCTTAGGTTCAGAGTTGCTCTTGCTCTCCTTTTTGTCCTTTAACATAGCACTAAGAAATATTTAAAAACCTGAGAATGCCTTTTGTTTTTACAAATCCAGTGCAGCTTTACCATTGGGTGCTCCCTTTTTTTTTTTTTAGATGTGTGCAAACCTTCTTTTGGCCATTAGGCTCGGAATTGGAGTTAGAGGTGTGTCTCACCAGATGCAGTACTTGCTTTATTACAGATTCTTTACCAGCACTCTATGCCATTAAACAAAAAAAAGTATAAGAGCCCAGATGAGGGGGGTGTGTGTGTGTGTGTGTGTGTGTGTGTGTGTGTGTGTGTGTGGTCTGAACCATTACAAGTATAGCAACCCTGATGAGGGGATATGTGATCACTGTGCTGTTTTTACTGCAACCACCAAAAATGCTGATTTTAAAGGAAAACCCTTTTCATCTTCATATATATATATATAGGACCCCCGCATCCCCCTTCTACCCCTACATTTATTATATACTGTACCCATCCCCCACATATATGGAGTCGAATGAAAAAAGTCAACATTCAGTGGTTGCTGTAAAAAAGCGCAGTAATTGTATGATCCCGATGAGGTGTGTTCTGAATCATTGAACATTTAGTAGTCCTTTTGATAAGTCGAAAACGGAGTCAGCTCTGTTACAATTGCATGTTACCTGCATCTTAAACACATACCTCTGATGCAGACGCATTGGCTCACCTATCAACAGGATTTTAACTAACAGGTTACACAATGATTTCTGCAGCAGGGTTATTGACCTACTGAGCTACCTTTCCCAACAGGCTGCTGACCTGGAAAGGCACATAGGGTTAGGGCACTGGCAGTACCAGGTGAGGCTTGCCTTGTTTCTGTCTCTGTTTGGACTATCCTACATAAGTCAGTAGATTCATAATGAGGCTTTGAAATGTGCTAGATTTTTGGTAGTGGGACTCAGTAATGTGACATGGGAGAAGCAGACGTTAAGCACAAGGCAGAGGAGGAGGTATTAAAGCATGACAGTATTGCCATCTTCTCACTGTGTCCACCAGTGTGCATCACACCAGCTCAGGACGGTGGTGGCCAGGATCTAAGTGAAAATACCAAATTTTTTACTGAGAGGTCGAAAAATTCCACCTGAAAAAACTAATTTTCCATATTTTTAAATAAGAGGGAGACCGCTCGCAGCACACCCCCTCCACATCCACCCATCCCATCTATTCTTTGGGGACATTTTTTGTTTTCCATGCAAGGTTTTCTACATCGCAGTAATGGGATTCGGGAATTTTGTAGTGAAACCGGTGGGAAGAGCTCAGACACTGTTCTTGCTCAGTTATTTAGCTCGCTGGAGAAAATGCCAACACATGTTCGTGCTTTGTTATTACATCAGCTCTTTCAAGACATTAAAGTACTGTCCCAAAACATAGCAGTTCTGCCAAGAAATATGGGCATGATGCAATCAGCACTGCTGTGAATAAATGGCACTGTGCCATGACATACGTATAGCAGCTCTGCTGATAAATTAGGCTACTTTGCCTGAATATATAGCAGTCCTGTTCAGAGGTACCTGTACAATGTGTGCCACTGAAAATATATACAGCACTGATTCTACCTGTGTCCATTATACCTGCTTGCGCTGGTTGGGTGGTCAGAAAGGGAGTTGAAGTAAAGTTCACACTACACGCCTATTCACAACTATGTACAGTGCCCTTTCATGCGTGCACATGGAGACATACAATCTTGCGACTAAATAAAACACATGTTCATAAAGAACACCAAAATGTTTTCCTTCTCACAAATGCCAAACTGCTGGCTGGGAGGCTCTTCTTAAACTTTGAACCCTCAAACGCAATTGATGTGCTTCTGTGATGAAAAGAAAACTTATCAATTGCCCATGATGCTGTAACTACGCTGCCTCTATTAAAGCTGATCAGAACAGAGGAAAATGAAGCAGAAATGCAGTAAGACCATTTTCATTCAAAATGCTACAATAGCACTGTAACCTACAAAATGAAGGCACTTGAACAAAACACAAATTCCCTTCTACATTACTCAAAATTATCTTGTAAGAATTATTAACCAAGTGTTAAAAAAACACTGTTGATTGCTAAAGTAAAGAGTGTGTTTGCAAGCTACTGCTGGCCAGCCTGTCTCCAGTGACCTCCAAGATTTATGGGGGTGCTTCTATAAATAGCTTGTGTAAGCTGTACGGAAGGAAGAATTAAAAGGGCCGTATTCACCAGATGTTTGTGCATTCAATAATTATTTTTTTTCAAAAGACTGTTACGTACCTTATCTGGAGGGCTGGAAGGCCCTATATCTATCCTGAGGAACTGGACTGGGGGCTCCAGGCAGAAATTGGTCTGGAGACACATCTCCTGAGCTTTTCTTTTTCCACGGGGTTGTTCTAGGCTCATGGATTATGTAGCCTTCTTTCTGTTGGAGGAAGGATGCAGATTGCCTTGGGATATCTACCTCTCTGGCCATTAAGTCTATTATTTTACTCACTTTTCCATCCCTGGAATCTGACTCTATGGAGGAAATTATCATACCCTGTATTATGACTTTACAAGAGCCGGTGATTTTGCTCCTGAAAAGCCTACCTCTACCTGACTGGTTTGTAAGGCATTTTCTAAGAGGCACAGGCCTGCTCTGCGTGATCTGATCTTTTTTTAATATGTAGCCCATGCTGACAGCCTTCCTGATACAGGTTTCCATGGCCAGGCCAAAATAGAACTGTCCCTTATGTTCTAGGTAATCCACGAAACCGTATTCCTGTAGCCAAAATAATTTTTGTTTGTGTAGCCAATGCAGTATGTTTGCTCGTCATATAGTCTTAGAGGATGCACTTGCCTTAACCATTACAAAGACACATATGTAAGTGTTGCTTGAAAACGGAGCACTGTGGGGATCAGTTGATTGAATTCCTCTTCCCTGTCGGCCTCTAGATATTTCCAACCCAGATGATTAATTCAGTGAGGGTAATAGAACCTTGGTGTTTGTATGTGCGAGTTGTCGCAGGCCAGAGTGATGAACAAAAGATTTGCAGCCAAATAGATTCTGTACAACTATGATTTATTGTTACCAAAGCTCCAGACTAGGAATTAGGTATTTAGGATGGAGCAGGGTGGCATAATGGCCTGGAAGCCTTGCACAGACTCTGGTGTCTTGAGATGGGTCCTGCATGCAACCCGGGGACTAGAAATAGTCTCCAGGAAATGCTTACTCCCTTTTCTTTCCTGTTCTCTGTTGGCACATTCCAGGGTCTGGGCCAAGACCCCTAGTAGGCCCCATACACGTGCCACCCTGTCACACCAGAGATTGAAAGATGCCTTCTATACTGGTTTTGTCGCCACGCGTTCAGTCCCATCTTTGATTCCCCCTCTTTGATCTTCTTCCAACTCCTCCAGATAGTTTTTTTACCCAATCTCTTTTGATGCTTGCTAATTTCTCCTCTTCCCCCTCCTAGTTTGCTTCTGCCTCCTATTTCGCTTCTTGTGATGTTCCTTTCCCTCATTTTGCATTTCCTCTTTCTCTTTCCTCCAACTCCAGCTTCTCAACCACACCTTTTCTCCACTCTTCCGCCATGTTCTTTCCTGTCTCCAAATCCAATCTCTCACTCACACCTTTCCTCTTCCATCTTGCTCCATATAGTTCTGCGCCATGTTACCACTGTCACAACCCAATCACCACTGATGGCTCAAAGGCATTTTAGATTGTCTCTTTATAAGGGATTTTCTAATGGGGTAAATGGAATCCCTTGTGGTTGTTCCATGATATGGCATTTAGAACGCACCTGTACAGAAGTGTTTTTAGGTGCGACAAGACAAGGAGGGGGAAACAGAGGCAGGACAAAAGGGCGATCTTACTAGGAGTTGTCAGTTAAGATCACGCAGGGAAGGGGGGGTGCAGGTAATCAAAAGTGCACCCAACAGATTGCCCATAAGTGCAGAGAGAGGGGACTGTAGGGTTACAGATACAGACCACAAGTGCTGGGGGAGCCAAGAGGCAGTACGAGGTGCAACTGGACAGGCAGGGACCTGGGCCTATGGAACTGGAGTATCTCCTAAGTATTCCGGCCAGGGTACTTCCAGCAGTTTTCAAACACCTCAACAATGGGAATTTTGGTGTGGCAAGGGTAACAGGAGGTATGCGGCAGCCAGAGCTCCCCTGCCCCAGCCAGCAAACGACTCGATGGTTTCGGTCACCTCCCATGTTTCCCCGGTAGGGGTACGAACATCTTTTAACCAGACATGGGAGGGAATCGCCTCAGACTAGTGGGACCCCAAAACAGTCTGCATCAGCTACTGTAACTAATTTCTCCACCGATCCCGGTACCACCTGCCAAAAAGCCAAAGACTGTCTCAAGAACATCGTCACTTCTTAGTGGATGAACAGAACTACAGACCCTGCTGCAGAAGGGAGCGATCACAATCGTCCCAGTTCTTCAGGTAAACTAGAGTATTTATTCACTATACTTCCTTGTACCCAAAAAGGATGTAACCATGCGCCCTGTTTTAGCTCTGCGTCCTGCGAACAAATATGTCAAACCTCAATAGTTCAGGATGACAACTCTACAGGAGGTTATACCGCTGCTTAAATAAGGGGAGTATATGGCCACCATGTATATGAAAGATGCATACTTTCATATTTCAATGTTGCCAGCACACAAAGTACCCAAGGTTCAAGATGGAGACACTATCAGTTCAAAGTACTCCCCTTTGGCATTGCCTCAGCCCCAAGGGTGTTTACCAAGGTATTGGCAGTGGCAGCAGCTCACCTGTGCACACAGCCCATTCCAGTATACTCTTATCTCGATGACTGTCTCATGACTGGAGACTCGCAACAGGCATGTCTGCAGAAAACCCAAAAGACTGTAGATCTACTTTTCAACCTGGGGTTCTCAATCAATGATAAAGTCAAGTCTGGTCCCAGTCCAGACAAACCGTGTCTAGGAGCCCTAATTCGAACAGAAGACCGACTTGTCGTCCCCTCCGACTAGGGGGTTCAAAACATGTTGTTCCAGATCCCTCAGTATGTAGCCAGTCAAGTAACAGTACAGAAAGCCATGCGGCTGTTGAGGATGATGGCAACCTGCATCTTCCTGATTCCACATGCCCCTCTGCACATTCTTTCTGTGCAAGAGTGGCTCTTGAGCCAATGGTGTCTGGCAAGTGTTTAGTGGGACGATCTAGTGGTTGCCTCAACAGCCCTCGTTCAGTCTCTGCAGCGGTGGTCGAAGGAGAACCTTCTGAAGGGAAAATCCTTCACCACGCCCACAGACTTTGCGCCTAAATTCATTTTTAAGTTACATGTGAACCAATCCATCGAAGTTCCAACTTTACTTATTTTTACATTTGTATAGCGTGCTAATCCCAGAGGCATTAAGGCGCTGTTACATGACTAGTTACTCGCGTGACATTACAGGCATCATAAAAACATACTGTGATAATCAGCCTGATTTCAGAAGTTCCATTGTTAAAGGTCAGACCGAGGTGGTGACGTTTGCACGTGTTTAGGACAATTGTAATGTTTTATGGCTTCTTTGGAATGTCCAGTAGGAGAGTTCAGCACGTAAGGTTGAAAGGAGGCGGTTCCAATGTTTGGCTGCAATGATTGGGAAGCTACAGCATCCAGCTTTCTTCCTTTTATATTTGGGGTTGGGAGTGATGCGGTTAGCGTAGGCTGCCCTTGTAGGTCTGGACGTGGAAGCTTTAGACGTTTTTCGAGATGGGTAAGGAGGGGCATCCCTCGACAGGCATCTGTGTGTGATCGAAGAGGTTTGAAGAGGATTTCTTGGTGAATAGGCAGCCAGTGGGCTTTTATTCTTGCTGCTGAGATATTTTCAGTTTTGGGAATATTCTGGGCAGCTCTGATGGCATTGTTCTGGATGACCTGCATTTTACGAATGTTAGTATGTGGTACCTGCAAATAAGGCATTGCAGTAACGAGCCTGCACCCTACAGTTGCGCGAGCTATTGTGAGGCAGCTCTCAGGGGAGAGGAAGGGTCTGATGCGCTTAATAACTTAGTTGTGTAAGCCACAGAGGAGGCAATGGCACGAACATGTCGAGTGAGGTATAAGGTGGAGTCGAGATAGACACCAAGGGCCCGATTCTCAACATGGCGCAGTGAACGTGCTAAATAGCACGATTCACTGCGCCATTTCATGACGCCCAGGCACCACTGCTATTCTGAAGTGGGCCTGGGCGTCATCGGAAAGCACGACGGTGCTTTTGTTATTATCCGCTTGTTTCCTCTGGAAATAGGCGGATGAAGATCTCGACAGCAGTTTCGCAAAATAAGGAGGAAATCGTTGTTTAACGAAACTGCTGCCGAGAATGAAAACAAAAGCACGTGCTTTTGTTTTCAGTGCATCAGTGAAGGCAATTGGCAGAGCGTACCACCATCACACAGAATCATGTTGTTCAGCCTGCACTGCAGGAATAAATATGTACTGCCCGGGCTCCTTCTACAGAGCAGTGACAAACGTTGCCTACCTCCTTTCTGATTTTTTTTCTGTGAAGTTAGGTATTGAATTTGGTGTTAACTTACCATGCACAATTTTACATTTTAAACATTTGAGCATCCTTCTATGTTGTGCTGTTTGATGGGTTGTGCATTTTAGAATGGTCGAGTGGTGCCAACAATGTATGTTTTGTAATTTCCTGTGATGTCATTGTTATGCTAGGTATTATTTTTGAGACTTGAAAAACCTACATCTTTATGGTCACAGAATGTTGGCAAGTATGTAGAGAGCAGGCATTTCTCACCACTTCACAAACCAAACGAACTGCTTCTTGTGAAGCTCCTCTATACGGCACCAATTGTGTGCCGTACTTCTGTGCCAATTTCGAGTGCTTGCAATATTGGAGGAGTGCCACAAGAATAACCATGCAAAGGCATGATTAATGAGAGTGCCAGTTGCTAGGTTGGTTTCCAGCCCTTCCTAGCAACCGACACCCTTATTCCAAAAGTGGCGCAATGATTCTGACTTCGGAATATTGCACCACCTTTAGAATAGGGTGTAATTACCGAAAATGTCATTAGCCCTTTTAATGAAATTTTCGGCAATAACCACCCAGTTGAGAATCGGGCACCAAGCGTTTTCACAACAGGTTATACTGTGATTGGGATCCTGTCTATGTTGAACAAGGAGTATAATGGGTCAAGTTTCTTGATCACCGATGTGGGGCCAACAAGGAGAATCTCTTTCGTCGTTCAATCATAGTCGGTGCATGGCCATCCAGGCCTGGATGCTCAAGTAGCCAGTGTTTAGGGTGGTAGACCTCATGATAGTTGCCAGAGAGGGGGAAGTATGATTTGGGTGTCATCTGCGTAGTTCGTGTAGGAAATAACTGTAAAGTCCAGAAGGGCAAATAGTGGAATTGTGAATATGTTGTACAAGGTTGGAGACATGCAAGATATTGGGGCACACCGCAGGTGATGGGAGCAGGTGGGGCCCTAGCATTTTATGCAAATACTCGAAGGGATCTGTCCCCTAGAAGGTGGTGATCCACAATATAGCCTTAGGGGAGAAGTTTGCAGAGGAGGATAGGTGTTGGCCAAGAATGCTGTGGGCCGCAAGGTCAAAGGCCGCTGATGGATCAAGGAAAAGTGGCAAGGTAGGTTTGCCTTCCTCTCCGATTTCATCAATCTGGATCTTTAGGTCCAGTAATGCTGATTCTGTTCCGTGACCAGGGCGGAACCCGGACTGACAAATCCAAAGGATCTAGTTGGCTTCCAGAAAGCGCTGCATTTGCAAGTAAGCCACTCTGTCTAACATTTTTAACGGGAATGGGACTGTTGTAATAGGGCGGTAGTTGGTCGGGATAGCAGTGTCTAGTGATAATTATTTGATGAGGGGGAGAACCCATGCTTCCTTAAGGCTGGTTGGTACTGTGCAAGCGAAAGGTGTTGAGGGAGGTGGTAATGAGGGGGGTAAGGGTGTCAGCGCAATCTCCTTTGCATCGGGATGGTTTGAGACCTTTTAGGATCATTTTGATTTAGTCTTCTGAGACATTGTAGAAGTGAAACAAGGGGCAGTTGGGTGCTCTGGTAGTGGGAGGGGCAAGGGCTGATCGCGAAGCTTGCAAGGGATCGATTGGGGATAGTTTGGAGTCCCTTTTTCCAGTGTCTGGTGTTCATTTTGGCAGCATGGCGTTTTGAATACTAGTCCACCACAGGTCATCTTTGGTTATAGCAACTGGGAGGGGGTGGGGGTTGGGGGGGCGGAAGGTGTCGTGGGGGTTTTGTGAATATTTTGCGGGTTTTAGATTTGGCATTGGCAATGCAGGCATTATATAAGGAGGATGACTTTTCTGTAATGTTTAGAGGCTGTCCTGAATTGCAGCTTTGTGGCTTCGGAAGGGGACTTCTTCCAGCTAGTTTCTGCTAGCCGTTTGTTAGTTCGGAGTGTTTGAAGTTCGGGTGTGAACCAGGAGTTTCTATGTGTGGATGCTTTGAGTTTGCATGGCTTGAGCAGGGCAATAGTAGCCACTGCAAGAGTATTTGTATATAGATCAAGGGGGGGGGGGTTGTTCCTGGCTATCTTGCTTTTAGGTCTCAAAGAAATTATTCTTACACACTGTTGACTGCGATATAATTTTGCTTTTATTTGTGCAAGTGGTTGGTTTTCATTCGAATTGTAGTATACATGTAGCACATTTGGGTATCTTGAGTCCCCTTGCTGTCAGCCGACGCGTGTTTCGACCCGGAAGTCTTTATCAAGGCTGATTCATTATTCAAAACCATGTGTGGTGATAAGTGGTGACATTTGTTGTGACATGCATAATTGGCATTGGTGTCAAGTGAGTGGTGTTGGGTGATAGTGAAGTTTTAGATAATAAAAATACATATTTAAACATCAATACAATATATACAATACATTATGAGCGGTGTGGCGGCAGAGGGGAAGAGGGAGGGAGAGACAAAAGGTTAGCAGCAGGTTTGGTTGGTCCCAATTGTATCATGTCTGGAGTTGATTGGGCCTCTTACCTATTGGTACCGGTGTGTAGCCCCCTGTGGGGCCCTGGTTGAAGAATTCGGTCGCTTGCGCTGTGGTTAGTGTCTCCAGTTGGGCCCTGAAAAATAAAAAGGGTTCTGTTGAAGGGTTGTGTCCTGTCATGATTTTGGTAGTGTTGTATGGTGATTGATTAGCTGGGTGATGGCTGGGGGGTGTGAGCCTATTGGCTAGCGGCATGGTGTGGGATGGGGGGGTCCGCGGGATTGGCCCGGGTGTGGTAGGGTCACCTCATTTGGCGCTGGAGCGGTACTGGGCCATTCCCTTAGTTTGAGTATGTGTTTGCCTGGATTTGAGTGGTGCCTTGTGGCTGTCTCTTGTGGATGGCTGCTAGGAGAGCCTCCGTGGGGGGCAGTCTCGCATGTGGGAGATTGCCATGAGTTCTGGTCACACTCGCTCATTACTGCTTGGACGCACAATCTAAGGCTGATTCTCAGGTGGGCCAGGCGGTGTGAAGACATCGCTTTGCTACCGTTCCATCACAAATCCCACCATCATCTCCTGGTACTGCTAGATAGTCTATGCACAGCATGGAATTCTAAGCAGATGCACAAGAATCAGAAGACATACATTACTGACTGTATCTGTTTAGATTCACATCTGCTCACCCTTTGTCCCGCTTGGAGGTGAAGGAACATGGACATCTAACACCACATGTTCTGCTGAACTCGCGCATTCTCTGAGGCTCCCAAATGGCAGAACAAAAACTGGAAGGACCTCAAGGCGTGAAGGATCTTTGGTACGCTACATGTCCTGTTAGGGATAGTGTTACAATCACACCCATTTTGATGTCCCTTTTTGATCTTTTCGATCTTAGAAAAAAAGATTCAATACTCTGCAAATACCACTAGATGTTGGACTATACGCACAGCATATGAATCTACCTAAGATCCATAAAGACTCTACCAATCCCCCAGGGAGACCAATTGTCTCTGGCTGTGGGTCGATATTAGAACCTTTATGTAAATTTGACTATTTTTTAAAACCCATAAGCAGAACCACAGAATCATATATCCGGGACACTATGCACACCATTCAGCTATTCGAAAATGTGGACTTTGATCCACAGAAACAGCTACTGTTGACTTTAGACATTAAGTCACTATACACCAGCATCCCTCAACAGGCCGCGATTGACTGTGTGTATGAATACCTTATCGCAGCCGACATACAGACCAAGGCCCCACCAGAATTCATCATCGAAGTAATGACACTAGCCCTATGTAAACATTTCTTTGAGTTCGACAAACAGTTCTATCTACAGACGAAGGGAACTGCCATGGGGGAAACATTTGCCCCGAGCTTGGCAATTCTATTCATGGCCAACTTTGAACGGAAGTTTCTACTCAATCAAACCAACAGGTGGAGGGAAAATATTAAACAATGGCGTCGGTACATAGACAACGTAATTTGTCTATGGGAGGGACCAGAGGCAGCACTGCAAGAGTTCTTCACATGGCTTAATACATGCAGCCCTGACATTCAATTCACATTCGAATACAGTAACTCAACCATCCACTTCCTGGATCTTACAATTGAACATAATCAAGGTAAATTAGCGTGCACTACTTTTCACCAATCCACAGACCGCAACACCCTATTGCATTTTGAGAGTGATCACCCTCAGCACATCAAAGAGAACTTACCATACGTACAATTTTTGAGAGACCGCAGAAATTGCACCCCTCTAGATGACTTTTACCATGATGCTAGCCTTCTAAGCAACAGATTGTGACCCTAAAAAATGGGTGGCTAGATCTTTGAAAAGAGCTTGATCCACATGCCGTTACTCGCTCCTTGTCCCTAAAACACCAGATGGCGGAGAAAACCAAATGACATGTGTAATTACCCATGGCCAACATGCCTTCCAAATTAAAAAAATGATTCACAAGTACTGGCCCATAGTCAGACTATGCTTACCGGACCAACAAAAACCCAGAAATATAAGCATTTAAGAGGGTGCATATTTGCATTTAAGAGGGTCCGGAACCTTCGAGAGCACTTGGTACACTCAATGTATACCAAAAAAAACCACTCCGGGCAGCCTCTGGAATCTCTGACCTCTTAAAGGACTCTACCCCTCCGGGGCATGTTCGGTTTACCAATTTACCAGTAAATTGCAACAATTCCAGGTCGGAGAAAAAATTTGGACCCTGAATGATATCTCAAACTGTAAAACCAAGTGGTATACTGTATTGAGTGCCCCTGCCACCTGCGCTACTTTGGGCAAACTATGCGCAATGTCGGCATACGGATTTCAGAACATCGATCACGAATGCGGTGCAAAAACCTAGCATACCTGCTAGTACACTATATAGAGAACACAGTACACAAGATATCAAGTGGTGGGTCATTGAAAGGGTCCGCAGTGGCCCAAATATCCAAGGTCGACTTTTAAACTTGGAATGCAGGTGGATACATCGAATGGACTCAGTAGCCCATTGGGTCAATGAGCAACAACTTTTTCCGCACAGAAGATCCACTAGGGCAGCCAGGTGTCTCTCGCTTGCAAACCATATAGACACATGACCTTTCATGGTCTATGCACACAGCAGTACCTGCCAGCAAGATAGTGCTTTGGCAGTCGACTTCATCTATGACGAGCCAGACTACCCAAGACTGAGATTCCAATATATATTTAAACTGTCCCCACAGTTTTTGGCAACCCCTTCCTTCCCACACAGACAAGCACCCCCAGATTCATTTGGTGTAAATCCTTAATGTATGGGGACTTTGACTTACCCACCATCCACACCGCATTTGAATACTTCCTGCACCCGCCAGACATGAAGCACAACCACAGCCAGGGGCACCATGCATGCAAGAATTCTTGCAGCAGGCACGACGGCTCTGCATGCATCAGGTCCTGAGCCCATGCAGTACGGACTGTCTACCGGGTCTGCACCAGTACAACCAATCATGGCCTGGTACTCACATGACCCTGATTGGAGGACGCGCACACACCCCCTGGGGGCGTGCCGGGCTCAGACACAGCCACGAGCAGCAGGGCAGCAAACTGCACGAGACAATAGATTGTGCAAATTCCACCTGAGCATCCCACCAGGTATGAGCGCATTTATTTGCTTCTTTGAGGCCAAGATGCATTTGCACCTTTTCTGCCTCACTCGTTCATAAACATTCGGCAGAGTTGGCCTCGCTGACAGCCCTAGTTTCCGGATTCTCAACGTCACAGCCAATCAGGACACAGCAACTACTGGCTCCTGATTGGCTGGACGACGCACACCCTCCAACTCTCTCATGACTGCTTCATTACAGCAGCAGGCTCCCAGAACTTCTGACGCTGACCACACAGCTCCGTGCACCGGCTTTCACCTCGGAGGACACAGCGCTCCGCCAGGCAGCCAGGAACACAGACGTGCCCCCCCCCCGGGTACGCAGCTGCGCCTGTTGCAGGACAAGAGAGAGGGAAACATAGGACCCCCTCAGGTAAAGAAGGGCCTCACAACTTTTATATATATATTTATTAATTTCTACTATTATACTTTCAGCGGAGAGCGCGTGCAGCTCGCAGCACAAGGATGCCAAACAGCCCTCCTTCATGGCATGCCTTTTCTTTCATTTTTCTTTCCCACCCCTGGCAGGCTCCATATGAGGCAGTGTTCACCTTGGAACACAGACACGAGTCGAGTCTCGGTTTGACCTACAAGACTTGGGGATCACCCGGCACTCCAGGAGCCCTCCCACCCATTCAAGGTATCCCCTCCATATTTACTACTGACTCTATACTGCATATGCAATTGATTGATTCTTGTTCTCTACACCATACGGCCCCTTTCGAAGGGATTGTGTCCTCCGACGTATTCCTTATCTTTGATAATTCGTCTCCAGCTTGCTGGCCTCGGAAATGTTTTCTCTGTAGAGGGCGCTGCGCGTCGACGTCCGCCGAGTCAATGTCCCACGACAGCCACCGTATCGGCGCCGATGTCACCATGCCCATAAATAGCCATGCGCCGCAACCGTTGCTCAGTTCCGTTTTTCTGCGCTTCGTGGGGCCTCGGAATATCGTTGCTCTGTTCAGTCAGATAAACCTCTTATATTTTCTCGATGAAACCAACTCGCTCTCGATGGCTTCGCGGTCCAGCTTCAAAAAATGTCGAGACTGCGGAAAGAAAATGTCGATAACGGATCCTCACAGGTGGTGATGCTTGGGAGTCGAGCACCATTGTTCGGAGTGTGAGGACTGTATGTCCATGACGGCGAAAGACTTGAAGGGGCGCAAGGGGAAGCTCGAGAGAGGCAAGTCAGTCAAAACCGCCTCGAAAGTTTCTTCGGTCGAGGCATTTGTCTCCTCGCCGTCGAAAGCATTCCCATTCTAGGTCTCGAAGTAGCTCCCACCACTCGTCGAGATCTAGACACTCGAAGAGACGTCGAAGATCCCCTTCCTCGTCATCTTCTGTCTCACCAGAAAGGGTCTCCTGTCCCACAAAACACAGCTCTCAGGCTGAGTGGGAGGAATTCAGGAAGAAAATGCTAAGTGTCTTCGAGAAAGCGGCCTCGACCCCCTCGAAGACAGCTGAGGGTGATACCCTGGGTGAAAAACCCAAAAAATCGAAACGCCGCGAGTTGTTGCACCCGGCGAAAGAGTCCACTCGAGAGCGCCACTGGCCATCGGGTAGGAAGGCACCAGCTTCGCCGTCGTCTAAGATCCCTTCGACGCATGGATCGGCGGCATCAACGCCATTGTCGAAGGGTTCTTCGACGCATCAGTCGATCGAATCGACGCCATCATCGACACCGGCTTCGACGCCGATAAAGGAAAAAAACACGGCTACTTCACAGCCAACGGTTATGCCCAGAGCCTTCAGCACGACGCTAAGAACGTCGTCAACATCCTTGAGTCGGATCCCGATTCTCTCGAGTTCCTCGAGGCATCTTCCGGTTTTCTTGACGCCTTTCTCGGCGCCTTCGAAGCCTTTCGCATCGACGTGTTTGCGCCCAATAATGACAAGTTTGGCTCCTTCTGCTTTAGAGATGGGTTTTACACCATTTCCGAGGTCAGAGTACCCCAGATTATCTTCAATCTATGAAGAAGGGGAGGATTCTGACCAAGAAAGACCATTCGGGCTGCAGAGGACCACACCACCCATTTTAGAGGATTTTACCTCTGAGGAAAGAAGGTTGAAAGACCTACAGGAATCATTACATGAGGCAAGTGGGCTGGACCCTTCCCCAGAAGTGGAATTTGTCAAACCAGACCCAGGGGAACATGCTGAAACCCCCTATAGAACCCTGATGGCAAGAATTATTGAATTCATGGGTTGGTCTGCGCCTTCACTTGTTTTTCAACAGGATGACCTTACAGACATACTAGACAAAGGTCCACAGGAGGATCCTTTCTATACAGCTTTACAATGGAAGATTTCATCCAATTGGGAAACTCCTGAGGTTATCCCTGCAGTCAATAAAAAATTGTCAGCCAAGTATAGGGTAGCTGCAGCTGACCCTGAATATTTATCAAAACACCCGACTCGAGAGAGCCTGGTGGTTCAAGCGGCAACTTCATCAAGCAGCAGATACGCTTACCCTACTGTCCCACAGGATAGAGATGACAAAAGGTATGATGCTATGGCAAGAAAAGTCTTTTCTGCTTGTAGTATGGCTTTGAAGTCCATCAACGCCACTTGTACGCTCGCCAGATTCAGTCACACACTGTGGGAGTGTGCTTCATCAGCAGCTTACTGCATACCGGAAGGAGAGGAAAGGGATGCCTTCCTTAACATCATTAAAGATGGCAAAGATGCCATGTGCGAATCTCTTCAAACTGGCATCGATTCCGCTGACAGTATCAGCAGGGCCATGGGGGCAAGTCCTACAATCCGCAGGCATGCGTGGTTACGAAAGTCTGGCTTTGCTCCTGATGTACAGGCCAGACTTTTGAATATGCCCTTTGACGGCTCTTCTTTATTCAGTAAAAAGGCTGATGACAGTCTGGAAAAGTTGCAAACATCTAAAGCAGCAGCAAAATCTAAGTCCTTTCGCTATTCCGCATTCGGGAAAGGCAGAGGACAGCCGGCTCAAAGAGGCCAAAGGAGATCCACCCGAGGTGGACGGGTCAAAAGTACTAAGGCAGCAGCAGCAGCAGCAGGTGCCTCTTTACCATCAGCATCTGCATCAGCTGCCCCCAAACCACTCTGACGTCTTTCCACACAACACCTGTAGGGGCAGGTTAACTCGCCATCTGACGGAATGGCAGGCTATTACGTCAGATGCTTGGGCATTGGAGACAGTTGCCCACGGTTACTGCCTACCCTTTCTACACATCCCTCAGAGTCATCCACTGGGGCACAACTCTCTAAAAGTTCCAGATCCGCTCCTCTTGCAGGAAATTGTAGACCTGCTAGAGAAAGGTGCCATAGAACCGGTACCTGTAGCGGACAGGAACAAGGGCTGGTACTCCCCCCTACTTTCTCATACCGAAGGACGGAGAACTGAGACCCATCTTGGACTTACGAGAATTGAACAAATTCCTCAGGAAGGACAAATTCAAGATGGTAACTCTCTCTCAGATCCTTCAGGCCTCCAGATCCAGGACTGGCCGGTATCTCTGGACCTCCAGGATGCTTATTTCCATGTGCCAATCCATCTCAAACACAGGAAATACCTGAGGTTCGCATTTGGCGGCTCTCATTATCAATTTCGAGTTCTGCCATTTGGGCTGACCTCCGCCCCGAGGGTCTTCACCAAGCTAATGTCGGTAGTGGCTGCAAGTCTAAGGAGGGAAGGGATCCACGTCTACCCCTACCTGGACGTTTGGCTGATCAGAGCTGTATCTTCGGAACAAGCTCAGATCCAGCTAGATTATGTCTGCCACTTCCTTCACAAACTGGGCTTCTTTCTCAATTTAAAGAAGTCAAAGATGATACCATCACAGAGACTCCAGTTCATCGGAGCGGTCCTGGACACTTCCCTGGGGAAAGCCTCACCACCAGAGGTGAGGGCTCAAGATATTCGGCAGATGGTCAACAAGTTTCAAAATGCCCAACATCTACCAGCCTTCGACTTTTTGAGATTGCTAGGCCTCATGGCATTCTGCATCTTCCTTGTGCCAGAGGCTCGCCTGAGAATGACACTCTCTCACTAAGAACGCAGTGGTCACAATACTCAGGAAGAATGACAGATCTCCTCCATATTCCGGACAAGGTAACCCACGACCTTCAATGGTGGGCCTATCCAGAGAACATATTGAAAGGAGAACTGTTATGGCAACCATGGCCGGAGATAACTGTAGTCACAGACGCCTCACTCACGGGGTGGGGAGCCCATGCCAACGACTTAACAATCGGCGGTCGCTGGTCTCCATCTGAGTCCAGACTACACATCAACCTATTAGAGCTGAGAGCGATCAGACTAGCGCTGAAAGCTTTCCTGCCATCGCTACAGGGGAGAAATGTCCTGATAATGACTGACAATACAGTGGCCATGCACTACCTCAACAAAAGAGGAGGCGTAGGGTCACTGCCACTGTGCAGAGAGGCAATGCAGCTCTGGTTTTGGGCAATTCAAGAAGGAATCTCTCTATCGGCAGTCCACCTAGCCGGAGAGAAGAATTTGACAGCGGACGCTCTGAGCAGGCAGAGCAGTCTCCCACGAGTATGAGCTAGCTCAGGAAGTCCTTCAAGAGATCTTCGCCCTTTGGGGAACCCCTCAGGTGGATCTGTTCTCCACCAGCACCAACAGGAAGTGCGATCTGTTCTGTTCAAGGGAATTTTCCCCCGAGAGGAGCTTTAGGGGACGCGTTCGTAGTGGACTGGGAGTTCCCACTCCTTTACGCGTTTCCACTAGTCCCTGTTGTTCCTCAAATGATCAGGAGGTTGAGAAGATTCCAGAAAACCATGATCCTAATTGCCCCAGACTGGGCCAGGAGAATGTGGTACCCGAACCTTCTGGATATGTCCATCTGCCCTCCAATTCGTCTTCCACTCCAAGAGAATCTTCTCTCGCAGAAGGGAGGTCAGGTTCTCCATCCAGACATAAGAACCCTCAACCTTCACGCTTGGCTTCTGAAAGGTTGAGGTACAAGGATTGGGACCTCACTGATGACGTCATGGAGGTGTTGCTTTCGGCCAGAAGGCCAGCAACAAAGTCGTTATACCGCTGCTGTTGGAACAAATTTTGCTGCTGGTGTAGAGAAGTGTATATCGACCCTTTTTCATGTGGTACACCAACGGTGTTATCGTTTCTACTCTACTTGGCAAACTCTGGCCTTCAAGTTGGCACTGTAAAAGGCTATCTCGCAGCGCTATCAATCTTCAAGCGCACTGCGGAGGATCCATCGTATTTCACACTACCCCTAGTAATACAATTTCTCAAGGGATTAACTAATGTTTATCCAACAAGACCATTCCAAGTTCCCTTATGGGATTTAAATTTAGTCTTAAATTTCCTAATGGGTACTCCCTTCGAACCACTCCACTCCTGTTTGCTGAGATTTCTCACTCTTAAAATGTCCTATTAGTAGCACTAACAACTGCTAGGAGGGTGAGCGAATTACAAGCTCTATCTTGTAAACCCCCCTTACAATTTTCCATAAGGACAAAGTTGTCCTACAGGTGAAGCCTAATTTCCTCCCAAAGGTGGTTTCTGAATTTCACATCACTCAGAAAATTACCTTACCTTTGTTCTACCCTCCTCCCCATCCGGGAAAAGAGGAAGAAAGGCTACATAGGCTGGACCTAAGGCGAGCTTTAAGCTTTTACATCAGCAGACTGGCTAGGATTAGGCAAGTAGACCAACTGTTTGTAGGATACTCAGGTCACAATTTGGGACTACCCATAACAAAACAGACCATTTCCAGGTGGATTATTTTGGCCATTCTGGAATGTTACAAACTGGCAGGGAAAGAGCCACCCCAGAATCTTAGGGCTCATTCAACCAGGAGTATCGCAGCCTCTTCGGCCCTCCAAAGAGGGGTACTGGTCCGAGACACATGTGCGGCTGCCACATGGTCGTCCGCACATACATTCCCAAGATTTTACAACCTGGATTCCTCCACTAGTCAAGAGACCAGATTTGGCAAAGCCGTATTACATTCGGTTCATTACTAAAAGGGGATACATGACATTATTACTCCCACCTCCAATTACATGCCACTGCTATGGGAGTCTATCAAAGATGAGGAATGCATCGGAGGACACAATCCCTTCGAAGAACAAGTTACTTCTTACCTTGTAATGTTCTTTCGATGGGATGTTCCTCCGACGTATTCCTTATCGCCCCTCCCATCCATCCCCGCAGTAATACTTCCCTTGTGGTTGCAGCTTACGCTCCTTCAAGGTCAGGCATGACTTATCTTATGCTACAAAACAGAACTGAGCAACGGTCGCCGCGCGTGGCTATTTATGGGCATGGTGACGTCGGCGCCGATAAACGGTGGTTGTCGAGGCACATCGACTTGGGTGACGTCGGCGTGCAGCGCCCTCTACAGAGAAAACATTTCCGAGGCCAGCAAGCTGGAGACGAATTATCAAAGATAAGGAATACGTTGGAGGAACACCCCATCGAAAGAACGTTACAAGGTAAGAAGTAACTTGTTCGTCTACTATAGGGAGTTCACAATTGTAGATACCAGGCTTTGGCTCCTCTGCTTACACATGCATCTCACACAGAGGCATTAGCATGCATTAACACAATGCCACCTCTTTTGTTTCTCCACAGAGACACACTAATCTGCATTCAAGCAGGACCCGCGCACTCGATCTGTGACGAGCGCATTTGTCTCTTCTCTAAACCTGGTGAACAGCCCTGTTTTCTGCAGAGTCCCGACCGGGGTGGTTGCCCTATCAAGAGATTCTCCACAAGATTTTGTGGTGAGACATCTATTCAATACGCCCACCATAGCATATCAGAGGTAGTAGTAACTATTTCTTACCCTGGTATCTCTCCAGCCCCATTTTACATTTTTAAGATTTTTCAATTTCTAAATAATTCTTCTGACACAAAGAATTTTTGTTTACTAATTTGCCTACAAATGTCCAGAAAGGAAACACAATTTTACCAACAGGACATGAGATGTATTTCTTTTTTTCTCTCTTGGTTTGTCTGTTTTAGGGGCCGCTCATTCTCCCTGAAGAAGGCGGCTAACACGCACAAATACACATCTCTCTGACGCAATTTCAAGATGGATGGTATTGCCGCCAAAACGTTTTTTTGCATGCAAGGGGGCATAATGAACCCACTGTTGGGGGGTTCTGTGACTAACATGATTTATGTGATTTGTACACATTTGGTGGCATGACCACTACTACTCCCCCTGCTACGTTGGCATATGGCTATCGGGACCATTCATCCCGGTAGAATCCACTAGAATAGGCAGATCAAAATCTTCTGGAATTACCTAGAATTTTCTATGAAGGATGAAAGGTAGAAAAAGTCTATGCACCAATATTTTGAATCTGGGAATTTTCTAGGAACAGAGTTTTTTTGATTGATTCATAAATATTTCTATTTACATGCACATTGTTCTTGATTTTCTTCAAAATACTCATTTTTAAGTCTCATGTGTTTTTTTACTTCTTTTCAAACCGCACTATTTCAAGGATTATAATGTGTAATGTAGTTTTGCTTATGACACAAATATTTTTTGGTCTGTACTTTTTGAATTTCGTTTATATATGTAAGTGTTCACAAGAAAACTTTATGCTTTTTTTCAATACAATTAATTTATATCCACAGCCCCCTTTGTGTATGTGGTTTTTCTTCCTGGACAATTTCATGGGCTACTAATCTTGGGATACAGTCAATTAGTAAAATCGGTAAAGGTTCCCCGATAAATATGTTTTGCTTCATTTAATGACAAAATCGGGTGGAGCCTTTCCCAGTAGCTGCACTACCCCTTTTGTGTTTTTCAGCATGTGAATCTAAGCAGATACAAGCACCAGAAATCTTGAGTATATGCTGTGAAATGTCATGTCAGCAGGGCAGAGGGGAGAGGCTCTTGGGGAACCACTATTTGTGAACTCAAAGGGCTGCATAGAGTAGTGGACGACTTTACATGACCCTCAGTCACCTGATCCTCCTTCAAACTCCTCACCCCTTCAGTCACTCAGAGCCAAATGATGATTGATGTTAATGGGATGTATATTTTTTTCACAATATGCCCCTACATATTTGAATGTATCAGGAAGTCTGGGAGAATGTAGATTTTAACAAAGGTTGAAATGAATGAGTGGTTAACACTGGTGAAATTGCATATGCAGGAACACCTTCAGTGTAAATTCTGCCTCATCAGGAATCATCAGTTTCATACAAAAGAAAATCTGGGGACTCGAATTGCAACTCTCACCTATTGAATTTGAACATTTAAAATGGGTCCAAAAAGTGTTATCCACTGATGTTTTTAAGTAATCCCTTTTCTAGGGCAATCTGCTTGGGCTTGCATGCTTTGCATAGGCCGCCTTCCAGCGGTTGTTGCAGAGTATAAAGTATGTTTTTTCGAATTAGAAAAAGTGGGTGTCGCCAGGGGCAAACATTTAACACTATCCCTATCCTACATGTACAGGTACCAGTTATCCTTCACACATCGATATCCACAGATTGTTTTGCTAATTTATTTTGAACTCTTGTTATTGATATTTGTTAACACATGCTGTAGTACATTTAAAAGATCTATGTTGCAATCATTAGCGTCCATGACATTCAAGTTATTAACCAACAATGCAGCTTAAGCCTGACAGTGATATAAACTAAAACAACAACAAAACGCAACCAAGCCGTGTAATGCGGACCCCTCCACTTCAGAATTTGAAATGTATTACATCTTTTAGTTTTGCAAGCCTGAGTTACACATCCTTGTGCCATGCAGGAGGTAAAGGGTGGCGGCGGGTGGGGGGGTGGGTGCGTAGTACCAGAGTACTTTGTTATTCCTGGAGAGTCACCCATTGTGAAATAACAGGATTATCCATAGACCTCGCGCACAGTGTCACAGGGGTTGATCATCTCAGAGTCTTAATATTGCTGCTTTAAGGGTATGCCATGCTGTGATGTTCGCAGTCAGTTCCAAAACATTTGCTTTCAGGGCTCTGCACCAAGCTGTAGTTGTGGCTGTACTCCATCTCAAAAAGTAATTGTGCCATGCTGCGTATTGCGACCCTCTATGTCCCTCCAGGTCATCGCTATGCGCCTCTTAGCCAGAATAGATGCCAGGTCAATGAATTTGGTTGCACGCATACATTTTTTGGGTCTGGGATATGCTCCCAGCAGGCACTACAGCGGCACCCAGGTGAATCGTGTTATTCCTGCCTTCTTGCATGTCGATTCGATCTGGTGCCACAAGGTTTGTACATGTACGCAGTTCCAGAACATATTTATGGAGTCTGCTCCTCCTTTCCCCCACCACATCACGGACAATCTGAGTACCTAGTTGGGTCAAAGGCTGATGTTCGTGGGGTCATATATGCTCTATACAAAACATTTATTTGCAAAAGACAGAACCACGCCAGACCTTTTTGGTAAAATGCGAGACACTATTCCACTGGTTATTGCTCACTTCCCCACCCAGGTCTTTTTCCCATTTCTCTGTCCTGCGTTTCGTACACTCACCAATTTCTTCATGCAATCATATATCCTAGACCCCAGGCGCCATTCATCTTCCAACTCGTGCAACAGTGGGCACATTGCTGGTTCCCCCGGCCAGACAAGCCATTTCTTTATTTGCTATCGATGTCAGTCTACGATACCACAAAAATTGGCCCCCGCGTAGTCCCTCGGTGTGAAGCAAGTCCAAGAGTTCTCTATAACCTCCCTCATTATACATGTCTCCCCATGTACCTCGCCCATATTACTCCCATTTCCTAGCCACAGCCAGCTCTTCGACTCCCATGCAGGCAGCTGGTGCCATAGGGGCTAGCAGCGATTATGGGTTACGTACCTTTATTGCTTTCGTTGCCCTCTTCCAGCCCTTTCTTCCCACCTCCTGAGTAGCGCCTTGCTACCCACCAATCGTCCACTCATCCAGAGGATTTCTTTCAGTTGGACGGTCTAATCATTGTCTGTAGTAGGTCCGTCACAGCTGTGACCTCGTCTGAAAGCCATTACGTCACATATTGCAATTGTGCGGCTAAGAAGTACATCTCAAAACGTGGCAGCTGCACTCCACTGTCCTCTGTGCGAAACCAAAGGGTATCTCACCTGCTATTCCTCAGGGACTTGTCATCCAGGTGGCCAGGGCATGGCAATTGCTTTTGGATCCAGTTCCTGGGGGTGGACCAGTGCGGGAGGATCATCTGGGTTGAGGGGTCTCCGGGGAGTTCGGTGAGATAGCTGATGGTGAGACGCAGTATTCTCTCCTTTTTTATTCATCTACCCCATCCTATTGTTTTTAGGCTTGTCTGAAGTCCAAACTCCCCTCCGCCCATCCCCCACCTCTTTTTACACACACACTGGGCGAGGAAGACTGAGTAACCAGACTAACACACTCACATCGTACTGGACATGTCCTGTTAATCGGGTCAGGCAAAGTCAGGCACTTTACCCTATGTGCATTCACCCGATACCAATTAGCTCTCCTCACAACACCTAAAGACACAATCTGAACAATGCGGAACATGAGAAAGAGCAGACCCTCCAGGACCAAGGCACTGGAGCAGAGCTATGGACCAAGGGACGAGAGCAGCGTGCCGAAAACCCCAAAGCTTCCCTACTGGAGGTTGCCTCCGACAGACCACGAAAGACAGGTGAAGGCCAGAACCCACAAGTGAAGATTGGATTGTGTTTCAAGGATGCCAGCGACCCTTCCTGGTGAACGGCAGAGTTGGGGAAGCTAGATCAAGCCTGAGGTACTAACCTCGACTTGAAAATCCGGAAACGCGTAACAAGAAAAGTGCACACAGCCGGTGAGTTGGCCAGCGACCTGAGAGACCGATGTGTGATAAAGTGAATGAAGTAGGAAAATCGTATCAAAAGTAAAGGCTGCACGCGTGTGGGTGATACGAGAAGAAAGACTCGACCCTGGCTGCACACTTCACTACAAAAACCCTATACATCCTTTCCACACTACAGCATACTCCAACGCTGGAGCCTCCCTTGGCCCCCCCCCTCCACTTACCCTCTCCTCTCTCACCTGTCACACCGGATGAGGTTACCACAGAGGTCCGATCTATGAAGGCTTCATCCAAACAAGTGGACCCCTGCCCCTCAAAAACTATTAAAGAAAATATCGACTCCCTCGCCTCAGCTTTGGCTGATCTCTGCAATCTCTCCTTCTCCACTGGAGTCTTCCCAACTGCACTGAAGCACTCCCTTGTGCACCTTCTGCTCAAAAAACCCTCTGCCGACCCCTCCATTCCGGCAAACTACCGCCATCTCTCCATCACTCCCTTCCTGGGCAAACTCCTGTAGAATCTGGCTATCTCTCAGCTGACCCTACACACTGAATCTATTGGTTGCTTCCATGACCATCAATCCAGCTTTAGAGCATTCAGAGGCACGGAAGCTGCTCTTCTGAACACCCCTGAAGACCTGCTCTCAAGTCTTGACGCCAACAACCCATCTAGCCCCATTCTCTTTGATCTCTACTCTGCCTTCAACCGGGTTAACCACAACATCCTGATTGCACGTCTGCGTGACACCCTGGGAATCTCAGGTCAGGCTCTGGCGTGGTTAACTTCCTTCCTTTCTGACTGCCCATCCCAGGTGGTATTCTGAGCCTTTCACTCGACTATCACTCTCTCGGCCTGTGGTGTTCCCCCGGAATCTAATCTATCCCCATGGTTCTTCAACGTCTATATGGCTGCACTGGCACGGGTGATTGCCAACTTCACCTCTAACTTCCAGTGCTATGCGGATGACGTAGAACTATCTTTCAGACTACCCTCAACCGCTGCCGCCGCCGCCGCCTCCTATCTGACTATCCGCTATTTAGTCATGGTGTGCTCCAAACGACCTCTGCCACAACGCCACAAAGACTGAGATTGTGTGTATTTGGACCCCTGCTGCTACTGTCACACTTGCACTCTGGCCTGGATCCCTTGGCCCTGGACCCACCTGCGAAGCAAGAAACCTTGGTCATCTTTGATTCCACTCTCTCCTTCTCTTCTCACATTTCAGACAGCTCAACTACACCTCCTCAGCGGTATTCTACCCTTTCTCACTTTCCCCCAGAGGCTCACTGTCTCCAGTGCCCTGGTTCTCTCCAGGCTGGACTATTGCAATAGCCTCTTCCTCAGCCTCCCTCCCCTGCGCCCTCTGCAACTCATCCAGAACAGAATCGCAAGACTTATTCTTGGCCTCCAGCCCAGGGACCCCATCTCTCCAGTGCTGAAAAAACTCCACTGGCTCCCTGTAGCTGCAAGGATAAAATTCAAGACTCTTTGCTTTGTCCAAGGCTTTCTGAGGCCTAGGACCTACCTACCTGCAACGCTGCCTACCTAAATACTGTCCCTCACGAGCCCTCTGCTTATCTACCTCCAATCTTCTGCGATTGAGCCGGTTCCCCAAGCAGAGATTTGGCAGATGATCATTATCCTCAGCAGGTGCCTCCCTCTGGAATAGCCTCCCTGGAAAGCTACGTCTTGAGCCGGACCTCCTGAAATTCCAGAAACTCATAAAGACCTTCCTCTTCTCCTCTTCCTGCTCTACCCTGCTAACTTAGCTCTCTCTCCTTTCTCTCTCACTCCTATTCCTTACAGCATGCTGACTGACTGCCTTGTGTACCTCAGTCTCTCACTGGTCCCCGACACCCCTGCCAGTTCTCTCGCCCTTGACTCGGGGCCCTACACCCAACGCACTGAGAAATGTACCCAAGAGTGGCTCTCTGCATTTACCCCAGTCTTAACCGACCATGTGCACTTGACCCTCCCCTCTCTGACCCTCTGCGCACTTCTCGATCCGTGCACACCATGCCTGAAGATAGTCTTATCTGTTTCTCCCCTGTCTTCACCCCAATGGTACTGTTAAAAATTGCAGAAACGCCGTCAGGCCTATTTGCTAAACCCCACACTGTTAAATGTATTTTATGCACTTACTCTGCCTGTGCAGACTATTATCGTCTCAGTTTCAAGGGCTCTGAGCGACTGTTTTTTTTCCCCCGTGTCCCCACCCTCTTTGAGCGCTTTGAAACACTTGCCTGTGTATAAGCGCTATATAACTAAATAATACAATACAATTGCAACTTTGTGTGAACTGTATCCTAAGAGGTCCAAGCCCGGCAGAGTGGGAACTTTTTGGTTGAAACCTTATTTTGAAAGTTGTGAACGGTGTACTGTGCTGGAAGCTGAGCCAGAGTGCATCGTCCTGCCTACAAGGATCACCTTGCCCCCCCGTGAAACCTAACGTGGGGAGGAGAGCTAGTTTAGCCACATTTTCATTTGAACACTGACTTACCTGCGATAGACTCCTACCCCTCCTCCTTCCAGCTCTTAATGTTCTGGATCCATCATGCTCTGACCCTACGGCCCTGGTCGACACCTTCAACCGGGCCATGCTTACAGCCTTAGACACCATTGCACCCTCGAAACTGAGAAAATCTAAACCTCGAGCCCACCTAAACTCTTGGTTTACACCCCATCTCAGAGCCCTGCGCAAAGAAAAACGAATTGCAGAATCCCACTGGAGAAGCAATCACTCGCCAGCTAACAAATCACGCGTACTCCTGGCCACCCTTAACTACAAGGAAGCTATATTCCAGGCAAAAAAAGACACATATAACAAACGCATCGAGCAAGCCAAATCTAACACCAAAGAATTGTTTAAAATTCTAAAAGAACTTGAAACTCCTGTTACCCCACCTGACACATGTACCAAAGATAGCACCTGGTGCTCCAAAATCCAAGAAGCTCTCCTAGGTAAGATTGCCACTCTCCAAATTAAAATTAACAACAAACAATCTAGCCTTCAATCCAACCCTCTACAGATCCCTATACCTACCACAAACCCCTCTATCACAGACTCTCTGACTCCTTTTAGCTTCTCTCCACTCTCCATTCTCGAAGTGGAAAAGATTATCACTAGCCTTAAACCGTCCAATTGTCAGGGTGACCTCTGTCCTGCACCTATTATCAAGGAAGCTGCTCACGACCTAGCACCTTTCATCACTACGCTCATCAACTCCTCCTTTAGCTCTGGGATTGTACCGGACAATCTTAAGGATGCATGGGTCATCCCGCTTCTGAAAAAACCTACCCTCGATCCCAGTATACCCACAAACTACAGACCAATTACCACTGTACCTTTTTTACTAAAAATCCTCGACCGCGCGGCCTACCTACAAATTCAGGAATACCTTGAATCTAATAACCTTCTGGGACTCAGGCAATCAGGCTTCCGGCCTCGCCATGGCACTGAGACCGCCCTTATTGACTTAAAAACGCAGATCGAAGATCTCAAAGACAAAGGCAAACTGGCATTATTACTTCTCCTGGACCTCTCTGCTGCTTTTGATCTCGTCAATCACAAAATTCTCTGCCATCACCTCAAATCAGCCGCACACTTCTCAGAAAATGCCGCCACTTGGATCAGATCCTTCCTGGATAATAGATCTATGCGTGTATTCTCCCCACTTGCGGCCGCACCACCCGCTCCGGTCGCCTGTGGTGTGCCTCAAGGGTCTTGTATCTCGCCCACGTTATATAACGTGTTTACCAAACCCCTTTTCGATATTTTGGATCACTTGGGCGTCACGTATACCAATTACGCTGATGACACACAGATACTCATCCCCATCACAGGCGATTACACAACTGACTCCCTTGCCATCAACGCCATCTACCAGGTCATCCAAGCGTGGATGGCCCAGCACGGCCTCTGCCTAAATGATGAAAAGACAGAGCTCCTCATTCTTGGTTCACCACAAAAACTCACTAAACTTAACCCTGCCTTCAAGTCTTTCACCATCGATGGGAATACCATCCCGATTGCTAAGGACACGAAAACCCTTGGGATTTACATCGACTCAACCCTATCCTTGACTAGACAATCCAACGCAGTCTCATCTGCAGCAGCGCTTACTTGCAAGCTCATCACCGCCTGTCGCCCGTTCCTAACCACTGCCAACTGCGTAACCTTGGCCAGGACCCTTGTTCTATCCAAGGTTGACTACTGTAATGCCCTCTATCTAGGTACTAATCTCCGCAACTTAAATAAGCTACAAATTGTCCAAAACAATGCGATCAGAGCGGCCCTTAACATTCCTAGGCGCCAGCATATATCTGACACCAGGCGCAACCTGCACTGGCTCTCTATCCCACAGCGCATCTCCTTGAAGTCCTTGGCTCTCACACACAAATGCCTCCACAACCAAGCCCCTCGCTACTTGGCTAACAGATTCTCTTTCCACAATTCCACCAGACCTCGCAGAGCGGCCCAAGCCAACTGCCTTGTCATCCCGCGCTTTAATCTCCTAAGATCTGGTGGAACCAGCTTCCCCATCCTGGCAGCCAAACTTTGGAACTCACTCCCCAATGACCTTAGAGCAGAACCTTCCTTCCTGAAATTCAAATACCTTACCAAAGCATGGCTATCCGCCCAAGACTGCTAACATCAGCTTACTGCCCTACTTGCACTTTGACCTACTCGGCATCCCTTATTAACTATCCTGTAAATCACTGCCTTATCGATATTCATTTGAATGTATATGTTGTAAATTTTGTATATCTTCCTGTAATAATCTTGTAATACTCTGTCACATTGCCTTGTCATGCTTTCATCTTGTTGTAACTAAGTTAAGCGCCCGGATGCCCCTGGGCCTGGTGCGCTATAGAAATAAATAAAATAAAATAAATAAAAATAAATTTTCCTTTTACATACATTTTCTCCTTTTTTACGCTTTTTGTACAATAGATCAGGCAGGCATTAGGTTTTTGTTAGCATAGGCCATTGTGATTTGGCAGACTCCACTAGGACTGTTTAGTTCATCGTTTGATGGTCGAGACTACTCCCATCTTAGTTATAGGGCAGAATAGGAGTTTCTACAACTGCAACATTTTCAATAAAGTTTTTACAAATTGCATTTATTGTCGGTGTCAATACTTGCGATACCATGCCTTCCCTACGCCTCATATTGCATGCATAACGTCTTCAAGGCAATTTTCTCTCTGCCACTCCCTCACAGGAACTCCCAGGGCAGTGAATCCAGTCTACGAAAAAACACAACTGGTATATAATAGTGCACATTAGAGAATTGGTAAAGCAATCTCGGCAGCACAATCCTTTAATCAATGCTGTCTTTTTTTTTCTTCATCTTTTGTTAGCTATGAACTTGCACATAGTTAAATGTTTTTCCTTTTCCCCCCTCCCGTAACTCTCCCCTAACCCCACGGCCTACATCGCACTGTGCCAATCCATTTCCTGCCCCATCATGCCATATTCGCAATTACACCCCACCTCTCGGACTAACTTCTGGCTGGACTGCTTGGTCCAATATAGTCAGTGCAGCCACCAATTGTCTCCAAGTGTCTAGTCCCCCTTCCTCAGAATCCACATTCCTTCCCCTGGCTTCTTGCCACACCACAGTTTCCACATTCGCCCATTTTGTTAGCTCTTGCCACCATACTTGTGCATACAGTCCCTTGCGCTTTCCAGCTCATCGCTAGTCTGCGTTTAGCCAGTATGTACGCTAGATCCTTTAGCTTGCTCACATGCTTCGCTCTACGAGCCCTTTGGAAACCCCCCGGAAAACATGCCGAGGGGGTACTTGCGTCTAATTTAATCTCCACTTTAGCCATGATTTGAGCCACTTCTTCCCAAAATATGCCATCTCTGCACAAGACCAGAACATATGCACCAACCCGGTTCCACAACACCACACTTCGGGCATGTCTGAATTCCTGCATGGTTGAACTTTGCGATTTGTTATTTTTTCTTTTTTTTCGGTGGGTTAAGTATGCTCTGTGGGTTACATAAAACTGAATTATCCGGTTGGTTTCAGGCCACGTGCTCTTTATGATCTTCATAAGTCTAGAGTACATGTGTTGACCCCTATGTAGTCCTCCGTCTTCCACCAACCCTTCAAATTCCCTGGGCTTTCCGTCTGCCCATACATCGCCCACCGTCGCTATCCCAACCGGTTCCCACACCCTCCTAACATTCAGCCTAACCTGTTCATCCACACCTTCCAGCACCACCAGTGGTATCTGTGGGGAGCATGGAGCAGGATAGTTTATAAAATGACACGCCCTACGCCAGATCTCGCCTCCCAGTCTCAAAAACCGGCTCACTTCGACTTCTCGTTTTCTAGGTAGCCATATTATCTTGCTCTTGGCACTCAGCAGCCTATATTCCGGTCTCTGCTCCTCTTATAGACATTTCGCCACAAATTGTAGCTGGCTAGCCAAGTACTATACCTCAAAATTAGGCAGTTTAAGGCCTCCTTGTTCATATGGGTTCTGTAGTTTCCATAATGCTACTCTTTTTTTCTCGAGTTGTGCCAGATGAAGCTTTTCCGTATACACTGTACTTTTGTAAAAAAAACCTTTTGGGTATTGCGTGTGGGATATTTGCCAAATATTGTAGTAGTCTGGGCAGCACCACCATTTTCAGCAATGCCAAGCGATCCATCATGGACAATGGTTGTCTGGTCCAGAATGCCATACTGTTCTCAGTTTTGGACAACGCCTTTTCTGTGTTTTGTCTGTGTTCCACCTCAGGATCGTGATATGTATCTAAACGTATCAATGTTTCAGTTTATCGGTAGCACCGGCAGTTTGTGCATGCGCATCCTTACATACACTCCCAGGGGGTATATACTGGATTTCTTCAGGTTAAGTTATACCTGACAATATTTCATACCATGCATTACTTCTAGGATATATTGTAGGTTCTCTTCTGGATATTGCAGGTATAAGAGCATTTCATCCGTGTACATTGATATTAGGTGCTGTCCTCCCCTAGTACTGATGCCTACTGCCCCATATACCTCCCTCGGGTACACCGCTAAGGGTTCCAACACTAAGATGAAGAGCATCAGAGACCACGGGCATCCTTATCTGGTACCTTTTACTCAGTTGCCATTGTTTGGAAATAGTGAAGCCCGTCTTGACCCTTGCCACCGGCTCGCTGTACAATAACTGCACCCATTTCAGGTATATGGGCCCGATCCCGTATTCTTCTAGGACTGTTAGCAGCCAGGGCCGTTTGACGTAATCAACGGCTTTCACTGCGTTGAGGGAAATTATTGGCACTTCCTGTGAACCCCCTTGTGTGTGATCAATGATATGATGTAATCTCCTAAGATTTTTTGTTGTATTCCTGTGTGGAACATAACTGGTTTGATCTGGGTGTATAAGTTAGCCTATAACTGGTCGTAATCTGTTTGCCATAACTGCCGTAAGAATCTTTCCATCCTGATTGAGTAGTAAGAGGGGTATGTAGGATCCACAATCCGTATCTGGCTTATTGGGCTTGAGAAGTGGCATGATTATCACCTCTCGCAGAGTTTTGGGCAGTTTTCCTATACTGAGCGCCTCATTTAACATCGCTAGTAGTGGGGGGAATTTCTGACTTGTATGCTTTATAAAATTTGCTAGGGAGTCCATCTGCTTCTGGTGCTGTGCTAGTTGACCGTTGCTTTATCACATGCTCTAACTCATTCTATCGTTATAGGAATTTCGAGGCTCTCTCTACTTCTTCCAGTTTGGGGAGAGTGATCTCTGCTAGTCTCTCCCTCCTTTGAATATTACAAGCAACTATATGAAGACTCTAAGAAGCTTGCGTTCACTCCCTCTTGGGGTTCCTGCACCTGTCTATCCTTCCCCCTGCACCGCCCTGATGGTTTGCCTGGAGGTCTCACTTTTATATAACCAGGCTAGCAGTCTGCCTGTTTTGTCTCCCTCAACATGCTGCCTCTCGATATTTTTTTTATAGCATAGGTTGCCTAGCCTTTCCCAGTGGCCTCTGCACTCCTGTTGCAATAGGGATACAGTTGTGGTCACCTCCGGGGATCTTGTGCCCTCTTGCATAATCATTTCTAACTTCTTCTCTGCGCTTTGTAGCTCCTGCGTTATGACATCTTGCTTCCCCTTAGATTTGGCCATAGCAGCTCCTCTCACCACTAATTTAAACGCTTCCCATAACACCCCGGCTGAATTTACACTACCAGTATTGTGTTTAAAATACTCCTTCCCCTCCACCCTCAGTTCCTCTTGTAACTGAACCCTGTATCCTTTAGTGCCTCTTCCTGGAGTCTCCATGTCAGGGATCCTGGCTCGGGGTTGTAGGATCTGCCAAGTCACGACCAAAGGGATGTGATCTGACAGGACCATGGCTTTGGATTCTGCATGTGTCACTGCATTTACCGATTCCGTTTTGGTGAACACATCATCTAGCCTGGTGTATAGGTTATGTGGGGCCGAGTAATGCGGGTACCCCCGGTCTTGTGGGTGTCTCACCCTCCACAAGTCCACTAACCGAAAGGCCTGCAACAGTGTGTTCAGAGCTTTAGCTGACTGGGTCGGATGTTGTCCATCGTCGGGTCCAGGGTAGTTAACATCTCCCCCCACCCTCCCCCATCTATATAAGGACTGATCTTTGCGTATAGAGATCTGAAATAAACTGCAGTGTCCTGGTTTGGGGCATACACATTTATGATGCAAGTGTCTTTACTTTCCACCAACCCCCATATTAATATCATCCTGCCGTCCTGGTGTATGGTGGACGGCAGTAGCTTGAATGGGACATGAGGCACTATCCATATCATGACTCTAGCAAACGCTCAGTAGGTTGCCCCTAAGGTCATCCCCTTCAATTTCCTAGTGATAATGTCTTGTTTCTCTTTAGTAAGATGGGTTTCTTGCAGCAGTGCAATGTCTATTTTCTGCCACCTCAGATATGTCGGCACCCTATTCCGTTTAATGTAGCTGTTTAGCCCCCTCTCATTCCAGGTTGCTATCTTGGTTTCACCCGTCATTCCCACGTTCCTTCTCCTCTATCCCCGCTCCAGTTCTAGTTACCTTGTTTCGTAGTGCATGTCTATAGGTCACACCCGTAATAACTTCACCAACTTTCTCCCCTCCCCCACCCCAAACAACCCCAACAATTGCCCTGCTCCAAAACTGAATCTCAGGCATCCCTGATTCTCCCTCTTTTCCCGGCCCATTGCCAGTACTCGGAGCGCAGCCGGAGAATACTGTGCTACCAGTATCCCAACTAACTAACCTATTGAGGGGTGAAAGTGATTATTGTGCCGCCCTTTCTCCCTGCATTTCTCTAATATTAATAGGACACAAAACATAGTTAAATAATAGTCTGAGTGTCTCTATCGCCACAGCCTATGCCAGCTCCCCCCCCCCTGCTGCCCCTCCCGGAATGTGCCTTAGTATCCCCATCGTCGTGTCACTTACCATTTCCTTCTGCGTTCTGGTCCTGCTGCTCCGACGGCATATTCTGCAGGTCAATCCAGTTGTTCATGTCTTCTGGGGTTTCAAAGACAAAGCACCATCTTTATGCAACACCTTCATCTTCGCCGGGTACAGTAACAAACTTGAGGCTGACTGCTTGCAGTCTTCTTTTCACTGGCCCATAGTTCATCCTTTGTTTTTGTACCAAGAAAGTGTAGTCTGGGTATGCTGCGATAGATGCCGACGCCCGACTAATTGTACCACCTTTTTGTAAATGTTCCAAGATCTTCTCCCTGTCCTTTATAATTCAGTATCTTGGCTATTATCGGTCGTGGCGGGGCGCCGGGCTGCTGTCTTCTCGTTAGGGCTCTGTGGGCCCTCTCTACTGTGAACCTCTGGGTGAGTAGCCCGTCCCCTATTTCTTGTAGGAACATGTCCTCGATATAGTTGGTCGGGTTTTGGCCTTTCTCGCCTTCCGGCAGTCCGACGATTCGCACGTTGTTTCGCCTAGCTCAGACTTCTGCTTTCTCCACCCTATTTTCCAGGTTCTGCACTTGTTGTTTCAATGTAGAGACGTCCAGGGAGTTGTCTTTTCTGCTGTAAGTGATGGCCTTTTCCCGCTCCCCAGGGCACTTCGCCAGTGTTCTGACGTCTTGTCTCAAGAGGTTCATGTTGGTTTGCATTGCATCTGTCTTGAACTCCAACGCTTTCAGTTCAGCTATGGCGACCAATATTTGCTTGTCAATCCTTCCTTGTGTATGTCCTTCACTTGCTTCCTGCGGTTGTGACTTGGCTCCTTCCATCATTTGAGTAGGCCTGGCAAATGTGTCTAAGGACGACTGCTTCACCTTACTGCTATTTGCTTAAGCTGTCATTGCCTTCTCTTTGGAGTTTTATTCTCCCTGGCATTCGTGGTTTGTCAGCTGCCGGCACTATGCCTTGTAGGGTGGGGGGTGTGGACTGTTGCTTGTTTTCTGGTATTTAGTGTGCTTTCCTTAGTGCCCCCCCCCCTCTCGCATAGGCCGTCTTTCAAGTCCCAATATTCTCTCTCCGTTGCCTATGCAGCTTGGGACTTGTTATATGTATACAGCACGTGTCTTTCGCTCCTTCGTCATGTCTTTCCTTTTTTTATTCTGTTTTTGATAATTTCCTCCCACACAGTCCGGTTATAGCGATGGGTGTTCTGCAGTTCCTTATGATAGTTCCACCTATATTGTTTCGGGTTGGTGTTCAGCGTATCCTCTTGCGCGGTCACCCGTGATACTGCCAACACCTCTCAGAGCGTACGGTAGGCCCCTGTGAGTCTTCCTCTCCTGTGAGCCTGCTGGGTTCTAAAAGCACAGTCACGTCTTCGCCTTCAGCCTTCTTGCTTCCTTAGTCACACATCATGATCCATCCACCTGATCCTGTGCCCCCCAGTGTACATGCATCTATGCAGCAGGGATCCAGAAGCTTACATTTCTCATGATTATAACAGCGGGGCTTCCGAATCTGCAAACAGTGCTTCCTTATTGCGTTTGGAGCAGGTTGCATCGACATGGAGGTCCCCCTCCCTCGTCTGCCACGCTATAGCTGTCCGTGCAGTAAATGAACTGCCAGAATCTCTGTATCTGTTCCTCCTTTTCGTGCCTTCACAGTTCTGTGGGGTCCCACAGAGCCTTAGGATATTGCTAGCCCTCCATGTCCTCTACTTCACCTCTATTGTCTTGAGGCTTACCTGCCACTGTGGGTGGCATACCTGACTGCGTAAGTGGTGTTCTCCAGACGCTCGCGAGCATATGTGCCTTAGCGTCTGGCTGCTGATCTGGTTGCATAGTGGATTCTGTATCGGTTCCTGCTCTGTTTAGCCCCTGGCCATCGTGCCTATGTCCCTGCAGCGTAGCGCTGGTCTTTGCTTCTTGTCTCCGTTCACTCAATAAGAGTCTGTGACCTACACATCCTTGTGTGCCTTGGGGCTTTCCGTCTCATGTCTGCCTTCCAGCCCTATTGCGCACCGTCCATAGGGTACGCTGACGCCTCCCCTAGGATCTATGGTCTTGTGTGCTGTTACTGCTTTGCGGCTCGCTGTGTGTCCTGCACCCTTGATTCGTTTGCATGTTCCCCTCTGAAAGCTTGCGGCCGGCCCCCATGGGTGTTCCTTCTTTCGTGAGCACGTCGGGTACTTGAGGCGAAATCCTTTCTTCGTCTTCTGCTTTCCCTTTCCTCAGTCACATATCATGCTCCAACCACCCGATTCTGTGCCCCTCGGCATACATGCACCTATGCTGCAGGGCTTCATAAGCTTCCATTCCTCCCGAATGACAGAACCGGACTTCTGAACCCGTGGCACAGTAATGCTTGTTGCGCTCAGTCGGTCGTATTGATACAGCGGTCTCCCTCGTCTGCTGTGCAATGCCGTCCATACAGTGTTATCAGCTTCGGGAGCGCTTTGTACGTTCTGCCCCCCTATCAGCGCAACAATGTAGCCTCTAGTCCTCTGCGTTTGCCGCTTCAGCTACTCTCCACCAGCGGTCCGGTTACATCTATTTCATTGTCATTAGTATTATCTTCCGCTTTCACCAAGACACACCAGTTCTGTCTGCAGTGAAGGACGGCTTGCTGCTCTGGATCTGCAGTGCTAGAATGAGGCGCCTTCTCCTTTGTTGTTAATTGGGTGCCATCTTGTGTCCATTGTCAGCTGAATCACACCATCTTCTCCGACTCATAAGTCTTTTACTTTTGTCAGTTTCGAAGGATTTATTTCACTGCTGCATTCCACCAGCATTCATGCTGCAGTGGCTCCAGATACACTCCTCAAAGCCAGCTTAGAACGCCTATTGTCTGGATCATTTGCGGATCGGCAGGAGCCCCTTGAATTCACGTCTCGGTCCATGGCTGTCACCACGCCCCCGGGAATCAATGCTGTCCTTCCCATTGAAGAAGTTGGCAGTTGCACCCAACACTTCATGGATCTTTTTATCCCTTCCAGAGCTCTCACTGCGCTCTGTGCATGCATTTTCTCAGGAGTGTGTGCTATATGTATACTAAGATATTGGAAAGTGTCGTGTTCCCACTGTTGCCCAAGTTCGGCAGATCTCTGGGATCGCAGTGTCTCAGTCCTGCCAATGGGAATAGGCACAATGTCTGCCAATTAAAGGATATGCCAGAAAGTTTGGTAAAGTTGTCCAGCACTTCTAGCAACATTGGCAGGTTATGCTTTGGTTTGCCACACTGCATCTGTTGGTTGTCTCCGTGACCATCAGTCTGGCTTCAAAGCCGCCAGAAGCACGGAAACTGCTCTTCTGAACATCCGTGAAGACCTCTCCAACCTTGATTCCAACACCCCCTGCGTCCTCATCTTGCTTGATCTCTCTTCTGCCTTTGACACTCAACCATGCCATCCTGCTCAACCGCCTCCATGATAACCTGGGTATCACTGGTCAGGCTCTGGCTTGAATGACTTCTTTCCTCTCTGACCCTCCCAGGTCCAACTTGGGTCTTTCCTCTCTGATATCTTTTTCTCTACCTGTGGTGTCCCCCAGGGATCTAACCTCTCTCCCTGGCTGTTCAACCAATACCTGGAACTCCTTGCCCACCGCATCGCAGCTCTCTGCCCCAATTTTCAGTGCTATGCGGATGATACCCAGCTCATTTTCAGGCTACCCTCGGCCGCCTCCTCTCCTTCCCTCATCTGTGACTGTCTGCTATCCAGGTTTGGTGTGCAGCCAATGATCTCTGCCTTAATGCCAGTAAGACTGACATTCTACTCATCGGCACACCCAGTCCATCCTTCCCTGCAGCTCTCTGGCCTGCCTCTCGTGGCCCTCTTCCTGCTCCCACCTGTAAGGCAAAAAACTGTGTGGGGGGGGGGGGTCATCATCGACTCCACACTCTCCTTCTGTCCTCACATCTCTGACGTCTCTAAGAAGTCCCAATACCACCTGCACCTCCTGAGAGGTATTCTTCCTTTCCTCACCTTCCCCCAGAAGCTCACTGTCTCCAGAGGCCTGGTTCTCTCTATGTTGGACTACTGTAACAGCCTCTATCTAAATCTGCCTGCCTCTGCAACTTATCCAGAACAGGACTGCGAGACTTGTCCTTGGCCTCAAGCACAGGGATCGTATCTCTCCAGGACTGAAATCTCTGCACTGGCTCCCAGTGGCTGCGAGGATTAAATTCAAAACCCTTTGCATTGTCCACAAGGCCTTCTGGGGGCTGGGGCCAAAATACCTTAGACTCTCTCTTCCTAAATATCTTCCTTCCCGAGCCCTTCGCTCATCCGCCTCCAACTCCCTCAGGGCCAGTCGCTTCTCCAAGCAACGAGTTGGTGGTAGATCTCTCTTTTCGGCAAAGGCCTCCCTCTGGAACAGCCTTCCTGCCTCCCTGAAACTTGAGGAGAGCCATCTCCGGTTCCGGAAGCACCTCAAAACCTTCCTCTTTGCTTCTGCTTTCTCTCTTCCTCTCCCCTGCTGATTCCTGGCTGAAACTGCACTGGTTACATGGCCTCCCTCTCTGCCCACAGGCCCGGCCCTGCCAGTTGCTCACCTGCACTGCCTCGCTGGCAACCCTGCACTTGGAGACTGTTTCTGTATCCCTACAGTCCCCCTACCTGCGCTCATGCCTGCACTTACCTTGCACTTGCCACTAGCTGGCCGTTTTTTATTCGTATCCTATCCCATGTATTGCACTTTCCCCTCTCCCTGCACCCTCGCACTTTTCCCTTTCCCCCTTCCCATGCACTTGCGCGGTCTGAATGACACCTGGCCTAGTAGGATCGTTATCTTCTTCCCCTGTTCCCCCTCCCTTGCCTCGTCGCGCCTTGAAACACTTGTGTATAATGCCCCCCCCTCCCCTACCAAATTCTGTCTGAAGTATACTGCCAGTGGTTCAAGGGACAGGATATATAAAATGGGTGCCAGCAGGCATCCCTGCCGTGTGCCCGGCTAAACTTCCCACGTCTCGTTGACCCATTTCCCTGCATTTACTCTTCCCACAGGTTGCGTGTATATCACCTGTACCCATTTAAGGAAACCCTGTCTGATACCAAAATGTTCCATTGCCGCCAGCATCCACTCCAGTATACAGAGTCAAATGTTTTGGTGACATTAGTGACGCCACCGCAAGCAGGGATTCACTGGTGTTGGTCTCGTCTAAAATGTGTTGCAGGCGCTGTAGATTCATGTTGCGTCCAGGGGCATACCCTGTCTGGTCTGTGTATCAGTAAGGTGATAACCCATCTAAGTCTGCTGGCTAGCAGCTCTGTTAGTATCTTGAAATCCTGATTTAGCATCGATAATGGGCGATATGAGTCTCGCAGGACTTCTGATTTCCTAGGCTTAGGTATGGGGACCACCATTGCCTCTCATGCTAGCATGGAGTCTTCGCCTCTCATAGGCCTCCTCATGTCTTCAGCAGCACAGGGGTGAGGGTAGTTGCAAAGGTTTTATCAAATTGGGCTGGGAGCCCGTCCGAGCCTGGTGTCTTCCCAGTGGAGAGAGACCTAATCACCTCGCCTATTTCCTCCTCTGTCAGTGGTAAGTCCAGAGAAACAGCCTGCTTTGTTGTGAGTCGTGGTAGCCTGATCTGGGAGAAGGCCCCCTGTAGGTCTCCGGGGGTCACCAGTGTCCCGTGGCTGTATAGTGTTCTATAAAAAGTACCAAAGGCACTATTTATTTTGCCCTGCAACCTCCACAGTTCCCCGCACTCATCTCTGATCTGCGTTATTTGTTCCCGTGCCTTTTTGGATTTACATAGCCACAACAGCAGTCCTCCCGCCTTATCCCCCTCTGCATGCATGTGGTATGAGTGACGTGATCAAACTGCCTAAGCCTATCCCATGTTTCCTCGCATTTACTATGCAAGGAGTTAAGCTCCATCATTTAGCGTCTTCATTGCATTTGCCTCTACCACACAAATTCTTTTCTCCAGCTGCCCCAATTCCTCAACGTTTTTCGTAACCCCCGCACCCAAAATTGCTTTTCTTCCTCTTGTAACCACCTTCAAAGTTTCCATACTGTGCCCCAGCTGTTCACGCTACCAGCATTTAGCTCCAAAAAGTTGATTAGGAATTTGTCCAACTGGTCTTTGAACACATCACCTAGGAGCGTGTCAGCTGACCGTCTCCATGACGGGATCAGGGGCGGGGGCCCCGCAGAGTCCACTTCACCATCAGTGGCCAATAGTTGGAGATGGTGTGTGTGTGTGTGTGTGTATATATATATATATATATATATATATATATATATATATATATATATATATCCTGTGAAGTCTGACAAATGTTCAGTACCCACCAGCATATAGTTTAGGCGAGTGTAAAGCTTATGTAGGGCTGAGTAGGAATACCCCCTCCCCACCTCGGTTCTGCTCCCTCCAGATGTCTGACAGTGCAAAGTTAGTGTTCATTGTATTCAAGACCACATATGCCAACATCAACCTGGGCTGCGACGAGTCAGATCTATCAAGGGTCTGGTTCCTCACACAATTAAAGTTCCCCACTCCAAATGAAAAGAGCCCCCCCTCAAGTTTGCCAGTTTTGCTCTTAGTGTTCGAAGGAAAGTGGGCGCTGTGTAATTAGGGCTGTATGTGTTCACTATACACACTTCCTGCCGATCTATGTATCCATGTACAATCACAGAATGTCCCTCACAATCTGTTTTGGCACTTATAAGCCGAAAGGGTACTTGTGCGTTATCCATATTAGCACCACCCTAGCGAAATTGTAATAAGTGGAGCCAAAGGCTGTGCCCTCCCATCTAGCTATCAGCCTGGTATTCTGGTAGAAGGCGTCTCCTGCAGCAATGCAATCATTATCTTTTTCCTATTCAGGAAGGACTTCACCCAATTCCTGCGCATATGTCCCCACCCTCCTGACATTACATGTCACAATCCTAATTGATGCCATCTGTGTTCAATACCTTCACTTCCCCCTGCATAGCAGGTTCCATGGCATTTCATTGCCTGCCTGTTCATCCCCAGGCTTTTTAACGTGCACATTCCATCCCCCCTCCCACACTTATTTTTTGCTATTGCCCACAAGCCCAAACCCTTATCTGCCCTTTCCCACCCCCCCTAAAAAGTTTGATGAGCACATATGATGGAATGTGTATTTTAAAAAGCCTGGGGATGAACAGGCAGGAGATGAAAGTACGTTGTACCGCATAGCAATAGCAACAGTGCAAAGGACCCTACCCACTGCTCCCCACTTTGCCGAAGTGCATGGCTCATTTCCAACGCAAACAAACCAAAAAATAACCAACTTTGCGGCCCCAATCATGGGGCAGTAACTGTACCCAACAGCTTTCAGCAGCTCAGGCAAGCCTATACCTTCATGGCCTCTGGACCATTTAGGCATAGGTAATTGTACCAACTGTACGCTGCCGTTGGCGAAAACGACTGCTTGGGGGTGCCTGTTAGTCCCTGCCTTGGGCAGCGGCACTTCATCCCTGCCTTAAAATGACTGTCTCAGGCAGGTATTTGTATAATCAGATGTGAGCTGTGTTTAACCATAATCATAATAACCAATGTGCTGCTGGTATTATGCCTCTATCCCTTGCCATCTTTCAGGTTCTCCATATGCTTTTCTTGCATTCCGTTATGGTCCATCCACAGGTTGACAGCTTGTGGCCTCTCAAACATGTACATTTCCTATTGTAGAGCACCTTCAGTCTTGCCGGGTATATGCACATGTATTTCAGGCCCTGTCGACAGAGGTGGTCTTTCCTGGGGAGAAATGAGTTGTGCTTCCTGTGAATGCAGTTATGAACCCATTACTGGGCAAAATCTACATTTTCACACAAAAAAGTACCCAGAACGGGCCGGAACGCTACCCTAATATATGAAACGGCTGCAAATCTCGCCTGAAAATGATGCAAACGCACATTAAGAACAATTTGGGAATGGGGATGGTTGAACAATGTGCGGTCATTAACCTATTACTGCCCAAAATCTACATTTTCACACGAAAAAGTACTCGGAACGGGCTGGAACGCTATCCTAATATATAAAACGGCAGCAAAACTCACCAGAAAATGATGCAAGCACACATGAAGAACATTTTGGAAATTGGGGAGGTTGAACAATGTGCTGTCATTAACCCATTACTGGCCAAAATATTCTGCAGCAAAAAGGCAGCTAATAAGTAAACTCAAAGAGGGACTTTGTGATGGCATCTATATTGTACTAGAAAATCCTCATCTCCCTAAACATACTCTAGTCACACAAAGGTAGAATTGTAACATTTTTGATTTGATTGAAATGAAGGGAAATGGTATATTTGAAAATATTACTACAGGGTGACTACACCTTACTCAACACTAGAGGGTGCAGTAACTGCTTAGTTGTGTTCCTAGTCAGGTTTTCCTTTATCACTTCCATATCCTTGTTTCAGGAAGTGGTAACATTTCACATGTTTCTTCTTCCCTTAAATGTTGCAGCTTCATCTTGTCTGTGCTGATCACCTTTACTTCAGATACAGGCCAGATTTATGTTTGTTCTCTCTGCAAGCCTTGAGCGTAAGGGTGCAACAATGCATTGCTTCATGCTGACCAGAACATTTCTTCTAGAAAGGCTTGGCTGCAGCAACTTTGAGAAATGTAGGACCACCTTGCCTTTTCAATTTCAGAGAACAGCCGCAGGCACTAAGAAAGTGCGGCCACCAATGCAGCTATACCTGACCGATGGAACAGTCAGCAAGCAAGCGTTAGCTGACCGCAGAGCTCAGCTCGGGATGTAGGGCGAGAAGTTCGCCGTGAGGTATTCCATTCCCTGACCAAATAAAGCTTGGGAGGACAAGGCAAAAGGCCTTGAATTGAATATGTTTGGGGGGGGAGCTTGGCCAGCGAGCAAACGATGAGGACATGAATCCTCTGTGCTCCCGGGGCCGCCAGCTGAATCCTGTCAAAATCCTGTATATTATGAAGATCATTTTCTGATATAAGCACCTGTTAGCAGCGGAACACCACTGCGATGGCACGCTGTGGTGTGAACCCTAACCAGAGTGCAAACAAGGAGATATGTGGTGTGAAACAAGGAGGCACTCAGCGGCGTGTGCTAGCCAAAATGGCTGACAGATCGAAGAAGTGGGGAAGAACCGACATGACGGGACCAGGGCCACTTGGCGGCTGACACCCTGTGATGCAGATGGGCGAGACTGTGATCCTGCAAGAGTAGGAGATAGAACGTGTGTGAGTGGAAGTAACATCCCTCGACCTCCGGAGACACATAACCCACGGCAGCAGAAAGAAGCAGAGACACCGCAGTCTCTAGAGGTGCTGCGCAACGCTTGTCTGAAGCGCCAACAGGGTCTGACTCTGCACCGATTTTAGCCGGACTGAAACGAGGAGGGGGACCCACCTGGAACTGCCTTCCGCACGTCGGCTGGATGGCAGCAAAACTTTGAGCCTCCCAGCCAGAACCCTGGCAAGAGCAGTGAAGGAGCGGGTAACCTGATGCCCTTGGAAGCGGTCTGCCTGAGCCCAACAGCAGAGAACACAGACATAGCAGCACCACCTGGCGCCGTGCCACAGCACACGGTCCAAAACAACCACTGGAGGGAAGGATACACTTAACAGAGGCACCCCAGGAAAGTCAGACCAGGCACAACATTCTACCCACTGCCTCTTCTTCCCCCCTACCTCCCATGGAGCCGATCGACCAGCAGGAGGCACTGACGGGTTGAGATAACAGGCCAAGAGGACATATCCCAGCGGCAAGCTACCTAGATTGGTTGCTCTGGTAAACTGGCCTGCCGACTACCACAAGAGGTGAAATAGCTTGCAATATCAGAAACTCGCCAGTGACATCTACAGTGGAAAAGGCAGCCAAAAACAGAACAAGATCAGACATTGGTCCCAGAGGACAAAGTGTTCCAACCATGCTGAATAGACTCCAGCACCAGAGACCTACAGGCTTGGTGGAACTACGCGGAACACGCAGCAACCTTAAGAGCAGGCATAGCGGCGAGACCTGGAGGTAAGCAGTCAGCATTGACAAAATGCTCAGTGTGGTACCAGGGTGTTGAAACTATAAGCATTAAGATGGCAATGTAAGATCTGTGAGGCTGAGCTGCGATTCGGGACTATTTATAACCGACATTGGATATGACCAGCGGTACTCAAATATAACCCTGGGAAAGTGTGATGTACTATGACGCAAGCTGATTTCCTGACTGAATGGAATCCAGAACACGCCCGGGTTGTGTCCTGCCTGCATCCACGTCCCCCCTGTCCTGATCAGGACAAACTGAAGCCCCCTGACCACTTAAACATGCAACTGTCTACCCACAAGCAAAGTGCAAGTACATCACAAGCAGTTCCCTCATTGCTGCACATGAGGTGGGGTGCGTGGGCGTACATGAGTCACCCAGGACTGCTTTCTATACAGAACTAGCGGCGAATACAGATAGTCCCCCCTCGACAGATCCAAGGGTAAAACAACTTGGGGCACAAGCTCAGCACTTGACACCATGACAAGGGAAGCCCACATGTGAGAGTGCGTGAATACACCCAACGGCCCGGCAGATTGATAGAAGTACTCAATAACAGCAGTAGTTTGAGAGCCTGTCAGGTCAACCTGCATATCAGCAAGATCTGACTGTGGCAAAATCCCACGCAGGAATAAAGACTGGTTGCAAAGTCCATATGTATCTCAGCACAACGGTGCTGCGCCCACGGTAAACGTAGCAGTATACTTCAAATAACTCACACATACAGTACTGACGCGTGGTGGGCAGACCGGCTCCAGCACTAGAAGATTAAAAAAAGGTTAGTGCACAACAAGCAGGACAGATACGCTGCAACCACTGATTAGCCTAGCATGGGTAAAGACAGAGCCAAAAAGGTACCGCACAGAGCAAAATGGAGCAATACACAACCCCAACCCCTCCACCAGAACACGCTAAGTCCGGTGATGCGCAAGGCACAGACTACCTTTCCCTCAAAGATGTAATGAGTGCCATAGCGGGCTCACAAACCTCCATGGAGAAAATAATTGACAGCATAGGTGCAGAGGTGTCCCTACTATGCCATGATCTGCAGAAACTTACCTCCCGCATGGGAGGGACTGAAACTCGCATATCAGAAACAGAGGACGGTCTACGAGCTGTGGGTCAACAAATGACCGGAGTACTGGAACACCTCAACACTGGAGGAGCAAGTGGAGGAAGAGGAAGGGAGATTGAGACGCAACAATGTCTGTATCCTTGGACTGCCTGAAAACACAGAAGGCCTGTGTATGGAACTATTCCTTGAGCAATGGCTATCGGATCTGTTCGCCCCCAAGACGTTCTTGAAATTCTTTTCCATTGAAAGAGCCCATCAAGTGCCAACTGGCAGACAAATTCTCAGAGTGCCCCCACGCACATTGATCACCAAACTAATGAATTACAGGGATCGGGACGCTGTGCTTCAGATGGCCAGAACCAAGGGATCCATGACATATAATGGCTCCAGGATCGCGTTCTTTCCGGACTCCACCAGAGAGGTCCAAGAGGCAAGGCAATCTTTTGATCCACTTAAAAAGCACCTACAGGTACTCCACATTAAATATGGGCTTCTATTCCCTGCACAACTGAAAATATACCGTAATGGTACGACTGTACACTTCACGGAACCCAGGAAGGCGTGGAGTTGGGCAGAGCAACACCTGGAAGGAGACTGGAGGCCGCAAAGAAGGAATGAGAATGGCAGGGACAGACCAGATGCAGCAAGAGATGCCTCATGTGGACGATAAAGAAAAAAACTAGCCTCATACAGCCAGATTAGGTAAAATTTGCCAGATATAGGCAACCCAGCTGACTCCTGTCCCATAGTCACTCAAATACTGATGGGATACGATTATTCAGCGGATTGAGAGTAAACTTGTGTATGTCAATACTGTTTCAGATCAAAGGGATAGGAGATAAAGCTCCCGAACACTGCCCCTACCGAATTGAATCGGAGTGGTTCTGATAGCTAGGTATTCACATTACAGCTAATCTTGAAGAGTATGTGACCAGAAACCTGTACCCGATTAGGAGTAGATTTGCAGAAGATGTATGTCATTGGGTTGCGTTACCATTCACCTTAGTGGACAGAGCAGCGCTGTTCAAGATGCTAGCCCTTCCTCGCTTCTTATGTCCTACAAAACGCACTGTTACACATTTCCTCGGCTGAATTCCGTAAAATTGACAGGACACTTCGTAAATTACTAAGGAGAGGAGGACACCCGAAAATAGCGCTGCATACCTTCCAACGTTTTGCATGGGAAGGAGGTATTGGCCTCCCCCACCTACAAACGTACTACTGGGCCAGCCAAATGGCGGTGACAAATGATGGGCTGCATGGGAATACAGAATTACCACACATTCGAGCAGACAATTGTGGGACAGGGAATACCCCCATTGGAGAGTCCATCCGACCATGGGCCATCCACCTCCTCGCACAATTGCAATCCACACAACACAGATGTGGGTGGAAACGCACAAACACATAGGATGGGACGGGAAAAATCACTCTGGTACAAACACTGGAAGAATAGATATCTCCCAGATCTTAATAAACTCCTGAAGTGGCTGAACTGGGAAATAGTGGGCATATCAAAAATTGGCGATTTAATAAAAGAAGGCAGACTCATACTCTTTGAAGATCTAGGGACCCGCTTTGATTTCCCTGTAACTAAGCGCTTCCATTACATGCACTGTCTCACGCAATTCGTACACATATACCAGATCTCTGTAGCCTGCCTGAATGTACACCGATGGAAAGAAATATTGCGCTGGACCGTGTGGATGTCAAAACCACATCGATCATGTATAATGCGATTTCCTCCTTTGTCACACTGGAGCTTTTCAGTTTGAAATCCAAATGGGAAAGTGATGTTGGCCCATTACTGCCTGAAGATTGGCCCATGATCCTAATGTACCACCGGGAAACTGCTACATCCGCTAGGATCAGGCTTATACAACTTAAAGTGCTACACAGAGTGTACTATCCGCGAGTGGCACTCTACTGCTGGAGTAAAACCATGAACCCCAACTGCCTGCGCTGCCACCAAGATGAGGGCACCTTTCATATACTAGGGGAACGCCCACATATCGAACAGTTCTGGCAGGACTGCTGCAACAGATTATCTGCGGTTCTGGGCTGATCCATACCCAGAGATCCCAAATTGATAATATTGGGGGTTGAGGAGGAAGGAGAAATGACCCACTTTGAGAAATGATTGCATTCAACGGCCACTGGACTAGCCAAAAGAAATGTTGCACAATTGTGGGGTTCGGATGCTGTTCTACATTATGATCAATGGGTGGCGGACGTGGATGCATGCATAGCAATGGAACACCGTATATACACAGCCAGAGGATGTCCTGGGAAAGCACATAAAATGTGGCAAAAATGGGAGCAATGTTAATGTTAAGTAGAAGTGTGTCTCGTTAGGGAACCTTGGCTGCGACTGAGCTGTGAACTGCATATATAATGTAAGAGTTCATAATGTGCAAAGAACTGGATCCAAAGGTTGTGAATCATGTGTAGGAACACATACATTATGTATGTATGTTACCATGTAATGTTTGTTGATGTTTGAACGAATAAAACAAAATCAATAAATTGTGTTTTAAAAAAAAGGAGTAGAAGTTACCAATTGGACAGCAGCATTCTGGAGGACTTGCAGGCCATGAAGTATATAAGCAGGTTGGCCAAAGTACAGAGAGTTGCAATAGTACAATGAGGAGGTAACCAAAGCAGACATGACAAAGACAGAGCGATGCTCTGGTATATAGGGGATGACCCTGTGGAAACAGAGAAATTGATATGAGGCCGGGAAGCCCAAAAGGAAACACACCAACACAGGTTACAAAGGACATACAAAGCGCTTTATTTCAAAGTTACAAAGTTACCAAAGTCAATTGACACGCGAATAGCTATTCGGCCCTCTGACTAACACGCGAACCTTCAACGTTAGGTTCGCACTGAAAGTGGGAGAGACCGATCATCGGGATATTTGGGTTTTTATACATTTCGTACTGCATTGGCCAGCCCTCTTACAAGTTAACCATTTCTGGAACCATGGCTAGGGTTCGTAGCCAGGTCGAACACACAATTTCCATACATTAGATCAGTTCTGCTGATACGGTTACATATTTACACATAGGTTAAAGAGAGGACAGGGTCTTAGTTCATGACCCTAACAAGTAGCCTGCGGACATTTTATTCATTCACGTGTGTGGAGGTCACCATCGCCGACGTCTTACTCGAAATGTCATTCGGCCTCCATTTTGTGATTCAGGGTGACTTCCACACTGCAAGAGTACCTAAAATGGCGGCTAGATCCAAGATGGCGGCTTACACGATACATTAAGGTCAAGACCTTGCCGCGGAACCTACGTACATAGTATTTTTTAGACAGCTTGGCGTAGGCCAACATACATTTAAACGATGCGATTGGGGTCACAATATTATATCGATTTCCACAGACCCTCCTTTTGGCCTATGCCAAGTGCTAAAACATTATTTCCTAATACTTTTGAAAATACTTGAAGGCATTAGCATCCATAGGTTCCGCATCATTGTCTGAAATGTCAATAGCCATAAGGTTGTTCATAAGAACTTCTTGCAACATGAATTCTTTAGATGCTGTCTTCGGGGTATATATTCTACGCCCTATTGCGCTCATAACTTGGGCACAACATCCCCCTATCATTCCGCATATACTCGGGAGGCATTGAAAACAGCAGCAAAGGAATAACAGAGTCCCTAAAATACCTAAAATAACAGAAAGCACCTTCCACCCCCAAGATCGTAGAGAATCCCAAAACCAAGTACTAAGGCTCCAGTCTCCTACAGGGATATGGACTTCAGAACTAAGAGTGTGTAAATTCTGAATTGCTTTGAATATTGTTGGTGAAGAATCTGGTACGAAAACACAGCAAGCGGACCCCACTAATTTACATACTCCACCTCGTTCAGCTAAAATGACATCTAATGCCATTCGATTTTGAAGTGCTACCAATCTTATCGCCTTTTGCTCTAAGGTCATATTGTAAAGTATGTCCATGGTCCGGTTGATTGTTTTCTCCAACACCCTCGCTAATCCCCTGATGTTTTCTGAATTTGCTATTTGTCCCCAGAAGGGAACTACTGATTTGGCTATATCCCCGAACACTTGTCCAGGGGTATCTCCATCATTATCCCGTCGCGGGCGAGCCTTAGATACCTCTAAGGTACTGGCTATAAATACACCTGGTAACAATATCCCTAAATAGCAAGTCCCCTGCCAATCCTTGGGCAACCAGGGAAAAGCTAAACTACCACACACAAAATAAACGGGTCCCCCTACATACAAAGGCCTATTTTCCCCAGTCAAATTTACAATATTTATACAAGGCTCGAAATCTCCCATTGGCCTAGTGCCGTTTCTTTGTACACAGAAAGGGACAGAATCAGGACTATGATTTACAGAATAAGAAGGAGGCATGGCATCCTTATTGCCTATCGGAGCCATCTTGAAAGAAACTAGATTTTGAAAAGGAAAAGAAAGTTTATCAGACGGCCTAATAGAAGCGATATTAGGTCTACTCCTATTTGCGAAAAGCGAGCATCCCAGGGGAGTCAATTCACGTTTTTCAAATTCATTCAAATTAGTCCCATCGAAGTTCCCGGAGATGCTATCATTCCATCGGCCAAAAAAGAGTGCTCTAAGAGAGGCATAGCAGGAAGTTGTTAGAGGTAAGGGATGTATATACCATCCCAGTCCCTTGTTCCCATGTTGTGGTAAGTGAGTGCAGATCCAACAATTACTCCTATTAAAAATAGCATGCGTAGCATTCATCACTATCATCAGAGTGTTATTATAATATTTCTGTCTATGCCGAGAGTCCCTAGGGGACAGAGTGTGAAGGTGTACAGAGGGAGTCAAAACAATTGGTACGATTTTGGTCGGTAACAGAGGCTTCAAAGGATAAATTTCTTCAAAATACCAAAGTCCCACGGCAGCAGTTGCAAAGCTAACAATAATCAAAACAAGAACACAACAGTACGTTTTCAGGGCCCAGGCACATTGTCCATTGTTCGAATTGGTCACCTCTTTATCTAATAGTTCAATACGAGGAGCAGCGGTGAAGGCGGCAGGCATCATGGTTATCCCGATCGATGGCCCCAATGTTCGTTGCTGGCGGCACTTTGGCCGCGCGACTTTAGTCCTTCCCAACCCTGGCCAACAGAACCCCCCTTTTCTTTGTTCCAAACAAAGGGAAGACGATAGTATTTCAATCACTCCTTTTTCTTCCAGATGCACGATACTCGTGCGGCGATTTTATTTGCGTGGTCGAAGGTTGTACCGGATGGTACCCAAGTTTGTTGAATCCAAAAGCAAAGTATCGTCGCTCCCTGAGGGGAGCGTCGTATCAGTGGCGACGGAAGTCGCAGAGCTCGAAACAAGATTTTCCGGAAGTGATTGATCAAGGGAGTGCGGAGACAAAATGGACGGCTCCCCGAGCTCCTCAGGCTCGGAGAACTTCTCCGACGCACTCACAGCGCTGCCTGCTACTCCGGGATCAGAGATCGTAGCATCAGCGAGGGGTTCTGTTTCTTCTGTAACGTGTGGCGTCGGGTGAGGGATCTTCTTCACATGCGTTGCATGTACCCAGTTCTTCTTTCCTGCCACCCGTACTGCCGTCCTGGTGACCAATAAAACCTGGTAGGGTCCCCGCCAGCGAGGCGCGAGACAGGAAGACCTTTCGTAGGCCTTCACCAGGACCCAGCTGCCGGGCAATATATCGTGTCCTGGGCCCGTAAACCGTACAGGTAAGGCGGCATTCACCTGGTGGTAAATGAAATACAGATTTTTAGTCAATTGATTACAATAATCTATGAGAAATACATTCTCCACATCCCTCAGGGCTTTAGGTTTAGGGAGACCCCAAATATTAGCAGGCCTTCCCATTACTACCTCGAATGGAGAGAGCCCAGTCCTAGTCTGGGGTGTGGTGCGCATAGCTAACAACACAATAGGTAAAGCATCTGGCCATTTTAATTTAGTGTCGGCACATGTTTTTGCAAGTTTGTTTTTCAAAATACCGTTGTGTCTTTCTACCAACCCCGCACTTTGAGGGTGCCTAGCTGAATGAAAACGTTTCTCTATCCCTAAGGCAACACATATCTGCAACATTACGGCTGCGATGAAGTGGGGGCCATTGTCCGACCAAATTATCCTCGGGAGCCCAAATCGAGGAAAATAGTCTTTTACCAAGATCTTTGCGGTGGTCATGGCGGTAGCATCTTTGACGGGGAAAGCCTCGACCCATTTGCTAAAAGCACAAATGATGACAAGAACATATTTCAAGTTATTACATCGCTATTTCAATAAAATCAAGGTGAATGGTTTCAAAGGGGACAGAGGGGGGCCCGAAACTTCCCCTTGGAGTCACTGTCCCTTTACCCACATTGTGCTGTAGGCAAATCATACAATTCTGAATATGTCTTTTTGCAGTTTCCAAAATTTTATCATTCACCCAAACCTGCTGTAATATCTTCGCAATTTGCTGGGCACACACATGTGTTGGACCGTGTGCCATCGTGACCATTGCTAATACATAAGAATCAGGAAGCAACCATTTCCCGTCAGATGCGTCCACCCAACACCCTTCGTCGTCCAATTTCCCCATGCCTTCAGCCCATTTCCTAGATTCTTCAACAGAGGCATCAGTCTGAATATCTCGCACAGACCCAATGCCTTCATCTATTATACAACCATCTCTCACTTCCCTCGAGGTATACATGTCTGTGCTAAGGTCTGTGGCTGTTTGTCTAGCTATCGAGTCTGCAAAGGCATTTCCTCTGCCCACCTCGTCTATGACCTTGCGATGTGCTGCACATTTCATGATCGCTAGTTCGGGGAGTGAGAGCGCTAAAAGTAGTTGTACTATTAAGGGGCCATGCTGAATCTTGGTCCCGTGTGAGGTCAGAAACCCTCTTTCCGACCACAGTTTTCCGAAGTTGTGAGCCACCCCAAAGGCGTACTGACTATCCGTATAAATGTTAACTCTATGCCCTTGGGAGAGCTCACAAGCGCGGGTCAACGCTATAATCTCTGCGGCCTGCACGGAGTTATGCGGAATCCTTTTAGTTTCTACAATCTTGTTCAAAGTAGTAACTGCATAAGCAGCTGTATATGTGCCATTCGGAAGTTTAAAACAGGAGCCATCACAAAACAGCTCCCCTTCCGCATTCTCCAAAGGAGCATTTGAGAGATCTATTCTGCCCTTTGTTTCTTGTTCGGTGGCATACAAACAGTCATGTGATCCGTCATCGCCGCAAGCAGTAGTGTGCGAGAGAGGCAAAAGTTCAGCCGGATTGAGAACACAACACCTTTTAATTTGGATATGAGGAGCAAATAGAACTAATTCGTACCTGGTCAACCGGGCAGAAGTAAGGTGTTGTGTTTGAGTTTTATTCAATAGAATATCGACAGAGTGAGGCACCATCAAAATTAAATCGTGGCCTAGGACCATCCCCTCACTCTGTTTTACAGACGCAGCGGCAGCAGCAACAGCGCGCAGACATCGCGGCAAAGCGCATGCAACAGGATCGAGGGCGGAGGAATAATAGCCGCTCGGCCTATTCTTCCCTCCATGTTCCTGTGCTAACACAGACAAAGCACATCCATTACATTCATGCACAAACAACACAAAGGCCTTATCGTAATTTGGTGTACCCAGAACCGGTGCTGAACACAGCGCGGCTTTGAGAAGCTCAAATGATCGTTGATGTTCCGATTCCCATGGCAGTGGCAGAGAAATGCCCTTCTTCGTCAAAGCCAACATCGGTTTTACCACTAGGGCAAAGTTCGGGATCCACAGTCTACAGTAGGACGCCATCCCTATCAGGGCTCTGACTTCCTTCTGTGTTTTTGGGACAGACATGCCAGAAATGTGTTTTATTCGTTCAGGTGTCAATCTTCTCCCCTCCTTTGACAGGAGGTAGCCTAAATAGGCAACCTCCTGGCAACAATATTGACATTTCTTAAGTGAAGCTTTGTGACCATTTTCAGCTAAATGAACAAGCAACAATATAGTGCCTTCTTTACAAGCTTTCTCAGAGTCTGCAGCCAGGAGCAGATCGTCTACATATTGAAGCAGCGTGCAAGTAGGTGGCAATTCAAGGGTGTCGAGCTGCTCTTTTAAGGCTCTACTATAAATACTAGGACTTTCAGTATACCCTTGAGGTGCCCTCGTGAATGTAAACGAGCGTCCCCCCAAGGTAAATGCAAACAAATACCTGCTCTCCTCATGTATCGGAACACTAAAGAAGGCGTTTTTCAGATCTACGACACTAAAGTGTGTAGCCGTAGCAGGGATCATTGTTAAGATCGTTGTTACATCAGGCACGATTGGAAATTGTGGGGCTACCACCCGGTTAATAGCACGAAGATCTATTATAAACCGGTACGGAATTGCATTGTCGCCTTTCTTATATACCGGCAAGATCGGACTATTACATAAGCTACCTGTAATCTCTTCGATCACTCCACGATGTACAAAATCGGAGACAATGCATTTCAGAGCGCGCTCACCTTCAATAGAGATTTTATATTGGGGAATGCGCGGTAGCTTAACCCCATGTTTCAATACTATCTTAACAGGGTCGATGCGCAATATCCCGACATCATTGTCGTCCATTGCCCACAAAGATTCTGGGACAAGGTCAAATTCAGGAGGTAGAGGTCGGGTCAAGTATTGGGAGTTAAAGGGTTGCTGTGATGAAACTGTTAATCTTATTCCGTCAGGGGAACAATGAATCACCGCATTCAGTTTCTTCAACAAATTCAACCCCAGCAAATTTTCTCCACAATTTGAAGTAAGAAGAAAAGGGCACTGGTCTGTAAAAGGACCCAAAGAAACGGATACCGGTGCAGAAACCGGACAAACAGTTGGTATACCAGAGAACCCTATAGAGACGTTTGTTTGCCCTGACAGTGGGATGTTTGGAACCCTCGAATGGTCGATGGAGCATTTTTGTGCTCCAGTGTCGATCAAGAACTGATGTTTCCTATTCCCCACCAATAATTCAACATAGGGGCCCTTCTGAATAACGGGAATAGGTAAAGGTTCCAAACACTGCTTCGGGCAATCCTAATAAGGCAAGACTTCATCAAAGGGAAGTTCCTCAGAAAGATAAGCGGCGGAAGGGTGATCAAATATATTTCTCGAGTCCATACTCGGAGTCTGATTTTCCCGTGAAAAAGGTTGCTGGGGATCTTGTAGAAGCTGACCCCTATCAGGGCCCCCTGCTCCAGGGCGGCCCCGTGGTCGCCTACCCATTCCTCCGAATGTGCCTCCTGACCTCTGACGGAGGGCAGGGCACTGTGCTCGCCAGTGACCTTCCTGGCGGCAATAAGCACACTGATTAATATTTATAGAATTTGGAGGAGTATTTCCTCTTGGAATGTACTGACCTCTAGTTTGTGTCGTACCTCCTCTGGGGTTTCTGACAATTTGCTGCAACAATACCTTAGTCTTTAGGTCACCCCTTCTTTTTTCGATTTTCTCTTTTTCATTATTAACCCGATTCTCGTAATACTGAGCCATATGCAAGACCTCTGACTGAGATTTTGCCTGCCAAGCGCTCTCTGAGGACATAATTTGTGACTGGATGTCGGGCAACAATCCACGCACAAATTTGTCCACAAACAACCTCTTCCCCGACTCTGTACCTAAATCCTGTCCACTGAAGTCGGAGAACACCTGTTCGAATCTATTAAAGAATTCAGTAGTACCTTCAGTTTTCCCTTGGACGCAGGCCGTAAGCTTGTCCCAAATAATCCTTTTTTCTGGAACTATAGTTTTTAATTTGGCGACTATTCTATCGGGTAAAGTGAGTATTACCTGGGGTGGTTTTTCACCAGCAGGTCGTTCCCCATCTATTCTAACCAGATTTACCCATGTATCCCCTAACCCCGGCACATCATCTATTGTTCGTACCTGTTTCCATACATCAACAGGCAAAAGTACTGGAAACAATAAATGCATGTCACTTAAGGTGAACACAGAAGATTGCAAAATGTATTCTATTTCTTTATAAAATCCTGTCGGGTTCTTCCTGATATCAGGAACTGATTGTCTAATCGTGTTCACTTCCTGTCGAGAAAACGGGACGTGAACGAACTGTGATACGTAATGTGCAGGGATATCCACCGCGGCAGTACCAGCCGCCGCGTTGGCAGGGATTTCTACTTTTGGGACAAGGGTCGGAGGGACCTCTCTCATAGGCAACTGAGATATAGGGACCTCCGACCGCTTACTAAGTAATAAGGCCAAATCGAGCGCTAAAGCAGCTGTAGAAGTGTCGGGCGAAAAAGCTCTTTTACAAATACCTAATAACTCTGTGGGGCAACCAACCTTCTTCCTTATACATTCCTCCTGTAAATGCTGTACCATCACTTGGATTACCTTCCTTTGCATCTCTACCGTGTATTGACTATATGTGTCATATACCTCATCTGGCGATATCGATGAATCCGAGATCCACCGAATCGCATCTCTGGTACAAATCCGTACTTCCTCAGGTGCTGATCTTCGGCACGAAAGGAACCGTTTCTGCACATATATCCTATCGTCTTCATCATCCTCGTTTTGTGACCTTTCAAAGTCCCTTCTAAACTCAAACAACCTATCAACATGTCCATATACCTTCTGCTCTGTATCCCTCGACAGTGCCAAAGCGTTCAGATCTCTCACCCCTTGTGGGAGATCCGAAGTCTGCAATCTACCCCACATTACACCTAAATGAATCCCCAGTCCTTCAATAAAAACGTTTTTCTCGGGAAAATCGTGCAAATTAGATAATGTCGAAAGTACATCAGTTCGATCACCTTTTTCCATGCAATGTTTAGCCCAAGCAAATAGTTCCTGTTTCCTGCCCGCAGGAACAGTACTACGAGTCACAATTTTCGACCCTGCACCGGGATCTGATTTAATGAACACGGGACTCCCCGAAATCGGAGGTGTAAGTGAACCTAGCAAGGGTGCAGGGGAAAGAGGTAATGTAGACAGAGGAGCGACAACCAAAGAGCTAGGGGCAGTAGGCTGCGCAGGAGGAGTAGGAATAGCAATAGGAGCAATAGCAGGAATGGGCAAAGTGGCCACAACAGGAGCATACAGAGGTGGCGCTGAAGAATCAGTCCTCCGTTCGTTTAATATTTTCTCAATAAACTCCTCGGAAACATGGAAATCTTTAGAGGGGTAAATTTTCTGGACCCCGAGCGAGAAAGCTCTATCCAGTTTCTGGGTTTCTTCTAATCGTTTTTCCTTGTCATACAACAATGCCTTCTCGGCATTCGTTTTATGACGTCGTGCATATTTATCCCTACTTTTAAGCTGCTGTAATGCTTCCTTTTTCCAATTTTGTAACACATCAAAGGCTGCTGGCCTAGCCTTCTTCTTGAGCAAGATCGACTCTAAGTATTCAATACGGGGGATCTCAAAGCTACCATTGATTGGCCACTGAAATTCGGAGGCATTTCTGGTCTGTCTGTGCCAAATGTCATTAAATACAATACTACCAATGCCATACTTACAGTACATAGTACACGCCGGCGACCCCTCCTGTGGTGCCGGACGGCTAAATTCCAAAGATTGTCGATCGCTGCGGAACAGAACCCTAAAGCAGCTAGACAATTTCCCAGGCATTTCTCAAAGAATTGGTGTTACCTGGTCCAATAATTGTGTCTGCAGATACAATACGCCAAATTCAAATTGTCAGGGTTAAATTAAGAGCCGGGTCACGACTACACCTGACCAAACCTAAGGAGGACCGTACGGTTTACAAAGGACTTCAACTAACGAATTTTACCTGCGTTCGGTGGTTTCGGCAAATCTGCCCGCCTCGGAATTGGACCCTCGTCAAGATGCCGTGTCAGACCGCACGACTATCGCCCAAGGATCGGATCGTGCAGCGCTGCCGAGGTATCGGGTCTCGATCGGTCGGGCCCGCAGAATCACACCGTCCGATCCCGATTCGATAGTCTGCGTCAACCTTCGATGATCCGGCATCAATCTTGAGGGTCCCTATTCGGGCGCCAACTGTGGAAACAGAGAAATTGATATGAGGCCGGGAAGCCCAAAAGGAAACACACCAACACAGGTTACAAAGGACATACAAAGCGCTTTATTTCAAAGTTACAAAGTTACCAAAGTCAATTGACACGCGAATAGCTATTCGGCCCTCTGACTAACACGCGAACCTTCAACGTTAGGTTCGCACTGAAAGTGGGAGAGACCGATCATCGGGATATTTGGATTTTTATACATTTCGTACTGCATTGGCCAGCCCTCTTACAAGTTAACCATTTCTGGAACCATGGCTAGGGTTCGTAGCCAGGTCGAACACACAATTTCCATACATTAGATCAGTTCCGCTGATACGGTTACATATTTACACATAGGTTAAAGAGAGGACAGGGTCTTAGTTCATGACCCTAACAAGTAGCCTGCAGACATTTTATTCATTCACGTGTGCGGAGGTCACCATCGCCGAAGTCTTACTCGAAATGTCATTCGGCCTCCATTTTGTGATTCAGGGTGACTTCCACACTGCAAGAGTACCTAAAATGGCGGCTAGATCCAAGATGGCGGCTTACACGATACATTAAGGTCAAGACCTTGCCGCGGAACCTATGTACATAGTATTCTTTAGACAGCTTGGTGTAGGCCAACATACATTTAAACGATGCGATTGGGGTCACAATATTATATCGATTTCCACAACCCAACACAAGAGCCTCCGCTGAAAATGGCCCCGCTGGCCCACAGAGCTGTCTTGTGACTCCATGGACAAGGATGCAGTGAGTTAACCCCGAAGGGCCCAGGGAGGCAGACCAGAAAGCTGGCATCCAAAGAGTAGCAGCTGCAGGGGCGCAAGGGATTTTAGCAGCACCAAAACCTCGGTTTAATCACTGTTCAGCTTAAGCCAGTTGGAATTCATCCATTCTCCCAAAACCTCCAGACAGGCACGAAATCTGGCAGCTGATTACGGGCTGGAGGGATCCAGACGAACAAGTATCTGCGTGTCGCTGGTGTAGGAATAACAGAGGAAGCCGTGGGAGAATATCAGTTTGGTCAAAGGCTGAACGTAGACGTTAAATATGACTGGGGAGACGGCGGACCCTTGAGGAACCCCACATGATCTAGCCATAGCCACAGGAAAAAAAGGAGGGAGTGATGGAAGTTGACAATGGTCGGTGAGGAAGGAAGAGAACCATCAAGGATGGTGCCAGAGGCCGGCACCTCCACGATCGATGGTGTCAAAGGCAGCTGATGGGTCCACTAGAAAATTCGAGCACTGACACTGCCCACGTCATGAGTCCCTGCCAAGTCGTCCATGACAGAGACCAGGACACTCTCATTCCGATGTCCTGGGCGAAACCCCGATTGTGAGGGGTGAAAGAAGATTCCTCAAGAAAAGTGGAGAGTAGTGGCCAGACCACGGATTCAACAAGTTTCTTCAGGAAAGGTAATCTTGCCTATGTACACTTTCTTGCAACAAGCGCCTCAATGCCTTTGGGCTGCAGTGCGCTCTACAAATGTAAAAAAATAAAATAAATAAATAAAAGAGAGAGGACGGAAGTTAAAAGGGATCAGTGAATCCAACAAGGGTTTCTTTAACAGTGGGCTCACAGTGTCCAGTTTAAGGGAGGCCAGGATCACTCCGACAGAGAAGGATGTATTAACTGCTTCCGTCAACAAATGAGCAATGTGAGGAAGGATATCATTAATAAGATGAAGAGGAATAGGATCAAGAGGGGATGATGACCTGAGCTTAGTAACAGCAGTGGTCACCTCAAGAACAGAGAAAGTAGGAAACAGACCAAGAAGCGGCCGGCGGAGGCTCACATGGCTCAATATCATTTACTGCTATTTTAAAGTTAGCTATTAGTACCATTTGGTGCTTTTTTTTTTTTACCTTGGCTGCGCCCAGTGACTTCCCTGTGATACCCCATCCTGTCTTTCCCCATCCTGTCCCCGCCCCAACCCCCTTCCGCTACTCACTCTTGTCTTCCCCGTCCTCCACTAGACCTATGGCTCTCTGTCTCTCCTATTTTTTTCTAACGGTTTCTCCATTTTCTATGCTACCCTTCACACTAAGTCTGGTAGGAAGAAGTTAAAAAGGATATCTTGGCCTCTAACGCTGGTCTCCTTATCGCTGACACCTACTCCAGCGCTTCCTCCAGACAGACCCTCACCGACATCATCTTTGTCGTTCCTTCGCCAGACCGTTGGACTACTCATATGGTTTCTGTACACTCTCCATTCTCTTCCTCACACATTAATGGTAGCACCCTGTGGGAGGAGCTCCTGGACCCCTTCCACTCCTCTAAGGTAATCATTAATGTCTACTTTAATGGCACCGTCATGGTCCAAGGCCCTTAGGCCAACCTGCTCCTCTTTGATAGACGCTTCCCACACCTCATCAATTTCCTTTCTTCTCCTGCTGTCCTGTCTATCCCTTGGATCAGCTTCCTTGCCCCCCCCCCCCTCTCTACCTCCTCCTTGGCTACCTTGCCCTCTCCTCCTTCCTCTTCTGCCCCCCTCAAGCTCCTTCTACACCTCCGCAGCGCGTACCTCTGATTTGTGCCCCTCCCCAGAAGTCATTCAAGGATGGCAACCTTCTTCATATTGCCGCTCTAAACTCTCGTTCAGCTGTCAAACACTCCTCTGACATCTACCGCCTCCTGGAGAACTTGACCTAGATGTCCACGGTCTCACCGAGACATGGTTCATGGCCAGCTCCGTCATAAGCTTTGACACTCTCCTCCCCGATGGCTGTAAGATCTTCTCAGCGCCCAGATCCAACCGCTATGGAGGGGGTGTAACCTTGATCTTCCCGGAGTGGATTCCTGCCTCTGTCATTCCTATGCAGGCCTACTCCTCTTTCAAATGCCTTGTCTGAGGCTTTCTCTCTCTCCTGGCTACTCTTACCATGGCTACTATCCATTAGCCACCTGGTCAAATCACCTCCTTCCTCTGAGTGGGCGGACCTCACCTTCTCCCTCCTGGCCTCAACCACTCAACTCCTCCTTCTTGGAGACTTCAACATCTATCTGGATGCTTACTGTCCCTCCTCTGGACTCTTTCGCGACCTCTGTGACTCTTTCTATTCTCCCCTCTGGCCCAACTCACTCTGCTGGGCACACTCTGGATGCCCTGATCTCTTCAGACCTCCCCCTCTCTAGTCCTCTGACCACTCCTCTTTCCTGGAGTCATCACGCTCTCCTTTCCTCCCATCTCTCCCTCTCTACCCATCAGGCCAAGCCAACTCCAACACTGCCATGTACCTTCTCGGTCATCTGACCCATGAAGCGTGTGTCAGTTGAGGCTTTCACTTCCACCTTCTCTCCCCCTCCTCCTCTGGCTGACTCACATCCTGACACAGCCCTTTCCATGCTCTACTCTTCTATCTCTGATACTCTTGATGTTCTTGCCCCTGTCATGAACATCCGCTTGAAGCCCAAAACCAAGTGCGACTCTTGGTATTACTCTGACCTAGTTACCCTTAAACGCAAGTTTAGGGTGACTGAGAGGAAATGGCGGGATTCTTGTGCATCCTCTGACAAACTGGCCTGCGCCTGCTTCAAAGGTAATACCAGCTGCTTGTCCGCACTAAGAAGGGAGCCCACATCCAAGCCTGCATCTTTGCGGCATCTAACAACTTGGCCATACTCTTTAAAATCTGCAAGAAGCTGGCCAACCCTGCTGCAGTCTGTAGCTCTCCTGTCGCCTCCCAAGCCATGCATGGCCTTTGCCTTTCATTTCATCTAAAAAACCCAGGACATCCTGTCCACCCTCATGTCCTCTCCTCCTGCTTCTCTCTCCACTACCTTTGGCCCCCCTGCAGTCGCCTCGCCTCACTCTTTCTCATTTTTTCCTCTGTCCTCCCTTGATGAGATTTCCAGAAAGTCCAATCTATGAAAGTATTGTCAAAACAGGTTATTTCCTGTTCATCCAAAACCATCAAGAACCACATTCACACCCTTGCCCCTGCTCTCACCGATTTCTACAACCACTCCTTTGCCTCTGGAGCCTTCCCCTCCCCTCTGAAGCACTCACTTGTGCAGCCTCTTCTCAAGAAACCCATAGTCGACCCCTCTTGTCCGGCTAACTATCACCCAATCTCTATCACTCCTTTCCTGGGCAAACTCCTGGAAAAGCTGGCCATCTCCCAGCTTAATCTTCACTCCTATTCTGTTGGTTGTCTCCATGACCATCAGTCTGGCTTCAGAGCTGCCAGAGGCATGGAAAGTACTCTCCTGGACATCAGTGAAGACCTCCTCTCCAACCTTCATTCTAATATCCCATCTGTCCTCATCCTACTCAATCTTTCTTCTGCCTTTCACACGGTCAACCATGTCATCCTGCTGAATCGCCTCTGTGATAACCTTGGTATCACTGATCAGGCCCTGGCCTGGCTGACCCCCTTTCTCTCCAACTGACCCTCCCATGTACAACTTGGGTCCTTCCCTTCCTCCCTCTCACTTTCTACCTGTGGTGTTCCCCAGGGGTCTAACCTCTCTCCTTGGCTTTTCAACCAATACCTGGCACCGCTCGCCCACTGCATTGCTGCGCTCTGCTCAAACTTTCGGTGCTATGCGGATGACACCCAACTTGTTTTCAGGCTCCCCTCTCTCATCTCTGACTGTGTCTGCAATCCAGGTGTGGTGAGCCGCCAACGACCTCTGCATTAATGCCAGTAAGACAGAGATCCTCCTCATCAGCACACCTGCACCTTCCTTTCCTGTCACTCTTTGGCCGGCCTCCCTTGGCCCTCTCCCTGCTCCCACTTGCGAGGCTAAGAACTTCTGGGTCATCAACTCCACGCTTTCCTTTTCTCCACACATCTGACGTCTCAAAAAAGTAACTACCAACTGCACCTCGTAAGAGGCATTCTTCCTTGCCTCTCCTTCCCCCAGAAGCTCACTGTTTCCAGAGCTCTGGTTCTCTCTAGGCTGGACTATTGCAACAGCCTCTTTCTAAATCCGCCTGCAACCACTCTCCGCCCTCTGCAGCTCATCCAGAACAGGACTGCGAGACTTGTCCTTGGCCTCAAGCCCTGCAATCGTATCCCTCCAGCCCTGAAATGTTTGTCTCCCAGTGTCTGCAAAGATTAAATTCAAGACCCTTTGCATTGTCCACAAGGCTTTCTGGGGCCTGGTTCCGTAATACCTTGAACTCTCCCTCCGTAAATACCTTCCTACTTGAGCTCTTTGCTCCTTCACCTCCATCTCCCTCAGGGTCAGTCGCTTCTCCAAGCAACCAGTTGGGGGTAGATCCCTTTCCTCTGCTGGGGTATCCATCTGGAACAGCCTCCCTGCCTCTCTGAAACTTGAGAACCATCTTTGGTTCCAGAAGCACCTTAAGACCTTCCTCTTTGCTTCTGCCTTCGCTCTTCCTCTCCCCTGCTAAACTGTCTGCTTTGGCACCGGGCACCTGGTTACCCTTTGATATCGGGCCCAGATCCCTGCCCTCCCAGCCACACACCCGCACTGCCTCCTGGCAACCCTTGCACTTGGGTCTGTTTCTGCTACCCTGCAGTACCCTTCAAGCACTTATAATACACCCATTGTTTACATCTTATTTTCGCACTTGCCACCTGCTGGCCACACTACCTGTTGTTGTTCAACTATCACGTGTTCAGCACTTTCCACTCCTCCCCTGCCCCTCGCACTTGCTCCTTCCCTCTCCCCTGCCCCTCACACGTTCTTAATGTCACTGGGCCTAGTAGGATGTTAGGCAGAAACCTGTGCAGTTCCCTTAGGGACCACTGCAAAAGGCTTAAGACTATAGGTGTTGGCAGTAAACCCAATTGGTAGCAGTCTGTACCACCCAGATTTACCTGGTAGCTGTGGCTGAGCAGCCAGACTTTTCTCAAGAAGAGTTAGACAGTATACAGAGTATACAAGATAGGTACCCAAAATACAGTAGCACAAGCAAACACTGACCAAAGCTTTGGTATCAAGTATATACTTATTTATTTAAACACACACTTAGAAACACTCTAGCACTATTATAAGTAAGTTCAAAAACACAGTCACTATTATCATATGTACATCCCTTATTCCTTATTAGACGAGTCTTAGTTAACACCACTTATTTCCAGACAGAGGTGAGCGCTTAACTAAAGATGGCACTCGAATAAGTTTAAGAAAAAGGGAGGGAAAAGGCAGAAATTAGGAACAGCACACAACACAATCCTTCAGAAGCACTTAGCAAGGCAGGAAAGTCAGTCTACTTGTAAGCAAAAAGTTCAGAGGCCAGACTCCCTCTGGGAGAGAGTAGAACACCAATGCGACCAAGCTCACACAGTTTAAAATGCTTGGAGAGTCTTGCAGAGAGTTCAGAAAGGAATCAGTTCAGTTTAGAGAAGTTCAGTTAGCCAGCCTAGGGCCAACCCAAGTGGTAAATTGAGGCTTTAAGAGTCACCCCACACAGACCGTTGCAAGGGAGGCCAGGCGGACGCAGTACCTTTAAAGTGGAGAGGATCCTCCAGCGTGGGCAGTTGTTCCTGTCAGCGGGTGCAAGTCGTGGTGTCGTCCAGAGGAAGAGATGATCTCGACGTGGAGGAAAGCTGAAGGTCGTTGCACTGCCAGGGAAGAAACCAGCCGCAGAGTTCTCTGGTTAAAAGGTACTACCCTTTTATTCGCGGTAGTGGAGAAAACGTGGTATCCCAGTTGCCGGGGTGCTTGGCACAGGCAAGGCAGCCACGAGATGATCCGGGAAGGCGAAAAGGCGGGCAAACTGGTTATCCCCACCAGTCAAAGGAAGAAGACTCTTCGGATTGAAGATCTACTCTGTCGTCGGGAAAAGTGGTGAGACGGTTCAGCAGGGCTCCACCGGTGGTGTTGTCGTTGCAGGTCAGCTCAGCTTCTCCCTCTTCGGATTCTTTGGTCCTGTGCCGACGTCTGAAGTCCCAGTCCCCAAAGCCCTGCTTTTATGCAGAAAACCCCCATTCATCAGTCCTAGCTGTCACTCAAACATCGTAAGTGGTGAGCCAGGCGGCTCACCACTGGGCCAATCACACCAGAGTGCGACTTGAGTTGCCGAGGCAACTCAGTCCAGGGTGCCTAAACCCCCTCCCACACCCCCTGTGGTACCCTGAGTGGCACCACTTTTGGAGGCTTCTGTGGAGAAGCCCGCCAAAAAGTGGAACAAAGGGCTCGACTTGGGTTGGAGTCACAGAAGTGAACACAAACGCCATTTTGGAACCGAGTTTCGGCAAAAAATACCAACTGGTGAATTTATATTAATTTAATAAACCGGCAGTATGTTCGAGGCTATATTAAAAAGTGGTAGCCTCGAACAATGGGAAAATCCCATAGGAATATATTTGCGGTCGAATATAAAAAGTAGTATCCACTGCCACCAGCCAAAACTCGGTCGGGGTGGACTGGACAGTGCCCCCTCGAACAACAGACCCCGGGGCAATCGAATTGCCCCGACCAGTGCGTCCACAATATGATGGTTTGTACTGGTTCTGTTCACAATTTAAGACTAGTAAAGCCAATGGTGACTTTACATGCCTTGGGAGACAGTAGTCGGACCCAGGGTATGGAGTCTGTGTTTGGGGGTCGCTACGACACCCCTGGGTTACTGCACGGAGGGTGCTGTGTAACCCACATACCAAAAACACATGAAGCCCTATGGGGTAAAGGACCCCATAGCCCATAAAACACATAGAAAGTCAAAGGAACCCCTCAAATCAAGTCTAAGAGTGGGAGAAAAAGAGTCTCTCTCTTAGCAGGAGAAAAAAATAAACCCCAAAAATCCAGCAAAGCTGCTGGGGACTCACTAGGTTTGGGAAATTGGCCTTAACAGAGAATTCTCCCTAACATAACATCGTTGTTTTGTCCTCCCTTGTTTCCCCTCCCTTGCCTCTTCGCGCTCTGAAACACTTGTGTATAGGCGTAATACAAATAAAATATCATATAAATATCAGACTCAGAAAGAAGGAAGGTGAGTAACAGCAATATTCAATTGAATGGAAATTATTTCATCCATAAAACATGTGGACAAGGAATTCCAGAGGGCCTGAGGAACAGGAGCCGGTAAGCTAGTAGAGAGATAACAAACCACTTTGAACAACTCCCTGGGGTGATTCACAGAAGTTTCAATAATGGATGCAACAGATGTAGAAAGTCGGGCAAGTATAAAAGAGGTCATATCAGATTTAGATACTAAGCGCCATCCACGTCGCTGGACTAATTTGGCTGGTGGAGCAGATGGCGGGCCCTTAATGCCCCAGGTGAAGGGAACAAAGAAATGATCAGACCACAGGATTTGAAAGGCCGCAAAAAGAATGATCTCAGCATCTGCTGAGAAAATCAGGTCCAAGGTGTTACCTGAGGAATGGGTCTGTTCATGAACATGCTGGTGGAGGGAGAGTTCTTTCATAGAGGACAGAAAGCTTTGAATCTTAAAGTTCTCCACCTCATTGACCTTAAGATTAAAGTCACCCACAATTGTAATTGGTTATTTATAACATGCTTAATGCCCAGAGCGAGGACCCGGACATCGAACATGTGTTGCTCCGCATCGTCTTGCTACCAAAGCAAGCATGTTGCCCCAGAGCTATGCTCCCAACACAATGGCATATCATCCTGACAAAGACAGTTGTTGTTAACTTGAAGGAGATGAATATAAATCCTGTTTTTACTCCAGGAAGAGTTGGAACCTATCACTTCTTTTCATACATTGTTGATGCAACTGAACTTATTATCAAGTTTTGAATCCGAAAGAACTGTGTTGGAACTTTGTGGAAAAACAGAATTTCCTAATTTCTTTTGAACTGTGGAGCAAAACCTTGCTCAAACCTGGGGATGTGGAATTAACCCGGGTTATCAGGAGAGGCAGTGGCCAACTTGTGGATGTGGTTTTATGGTATATATAATTGTTGGATTAAACTGCCATACATTTCCTTATTGATTTATTGAGTATACAAGTGTGAGGGACAGATATCCTTTTGTAAGAGTATTTTCTTTAGTTTATTCTAGGCAGGAACATCCTTGTCAGGGTAGGGATAGAGTGATGTTTATCCTACCTTTTTTATTTAATGAAATGCTAAAGTTGAAAACTCTTTATAAAGCTGTCCGGCTCGCATTTCTTACCCATCACAATAGGTTCTGAGATGCTGGATGGTTGTGGAAATCCAAGGTTCAAGGCACAGGCAAGAGGGATAATGGTACTCAACGAGAGCACTAGTGCTAGGTTAAAATCTGGGAAGGCCTTCTCACTGAAGTAACAGATGGAAAGAGCACCAAAAGGAAGGGCCAAACTTTATTTAGATGAGGAGTTATTTAGTCCAGTGAGTTTCAGCAAAACTTGGCCGACTGATTGTGGAGGGTGACCAGAAAATGGTCAGAGTGAGGAGTCAAGGTGAAGACAGTGGCTGTAGTCATGTTTACGGCAGTTGGAATTGACAGTTCATTGGCAGAGATTTGATTAGGTCTAAGTCATTGGAAAAGAGAGATTGAAGACTCAAGGAGGTCAATAGATGAGAATTATGCAAGAGGATGTGGAGCAAGGAGCTGAATACAAACGTACTCAAAAGAAAATGAGATTAAGTAATTGGGGAGAGAGGTGGATGGCGTGTCTTTACTGATCAGAAGACCTCCCATCCTGCCATCCTTCTAGGACAATCAGTGAGTAGGGAAAGTTAGAGGAATCAGTGTGAAGGGCTTCTAGTGAGGCTGCTGAAGATATGGCGTTTACCCCATTGATACACACAGGTTACTGGTTATCGGCACACAGACCCATTTTAGTATATATTGTGGAACTTGGGGCCCAATTCTGCTAGAGGTGTAACACACCCATTGCCCTTAGGGCCATATTCTGCCTGGGTTGTGATTCATGGATGAATTCCCCATTCGGAATATAGATTTGCTTTTTACACCAGTTTTCTATCTTTATAATGGTCCCTATTCTGCTAGAGGTGGAACAACCCCATGGGGATATTACACCTCTAGTAGAATAGGCCCCATTATAAAGATAGGAAACAGGTGTACATTCTGAATGGGGGATTCACCCATGAATTACACCTATAGCATAATTAAACCTCCATCAGAATAGGCCACTAAGTCCAGACATGCTTCCTTTATCACTGTGTCCATTTTTGAGTAACAAACCCACTGCCTTGGGCAGTAAATGGTTAATGACAGCATATTGGTGCACCTTTCTCATTTCAAAATGTTCTTCATGTGTGTTTGCATCATTTTTCAAGTGCGTTTCACTGTCGTTTTATATATTAGGGAAGCGTTCCGGCCCGTTCTGTGTACTTTTTCGTGATAAAATGTAGGTTTTGGGCAGTAATGGGTTAATGGTGCACCTTTCTCATTTCAAAATGTTCTTCATGTGTGTTTCCACCATTTTTAGGTGAGTTTTGCTGCTGTTTTATATAATGGGGTACTGTTCCGGCATGTTCTGGGTTTTACACACACCCAATGGTTGAGATATATGCAACCCCAAACTCCAAGTTCTTTGCTGCATCTAGCAGCGGGTCTGTGTCAATGGCTATCGGAGGGTGGGGTGTGGACTGAGACCCCGCCCTCCAGCGTTCTTAATTGTAGGAGTGCTCCTGCTGTCCCCTGTTTTATTCCGGCCCGGGACAGTTATCTTCTCGGCGCTGCCGCCATCTTGCCTCCAGCTCGCTGCAACGTCTGTTCAATTTGGTCTTCTGGACGACTTGCCTATGCCTATACTGCGGCGCAGGTAGTGCCAGTGTTCCTGTGCCATTATTCTGTCAGCTCACACAAGTATGTACAGGTTTACGCCGTTGCTAAGGAGGTTGTTTCAGGATCTTAGGCAGGAGCACTCAGCCAACACGTCCCACTGAAAAGGTGATGCATTATTGAGAGTGGCAGCGGGCTAAGTTTCACTTTTCGAAATACCAATATAGAGAATGCCTTTAACTCTTATTGTAGTTTCATTTACACCTATTGCAAATGGATCGCCCTTTTCCAGGCCACCCAGTGGAGAAAACTCAATTTAAATACTGCCCTAGTTTCATTACCACAGTTCCTTGGGAAGACATGCACCAGGTTTGGAAAAACTGTCGTCCAAGCTTTTTAAAGCAGAGCGTCATACTGAAAGGTGGACAGTTTACGCTATACAGGCTGAATAGAAGCTGGGCGCATCTGCCTCTACAGCAGATGATTTCTAGGCAGAGGAAGCAGACATCAGCTTCGAGAGTGATCCTGAAAAGTAGGCTATGGACATTTCCTCAAGGCCGGCCCCCAGCTCCATAAGGCTGATGTCTAGTTGTGCCTCCAGTTTGCCACCTAAATCGAGGCCACAGATGGAACATGGTCGGGGTACACATAAGCATGCACCAAAACACATGACGCTCAAACAAGTTTCATAGACAGTGCAGATGAACGTTCCTCTATGGACATTTCGGCGTCATCGAGTTCCGGAGCCACAGAAGGAAAGTGAACATCCATCTCCACATCCATGGGTGGGAAAGGAACATGCATCTCCACATCCATGGGTGGGAAAGGAACATGCATCTCCACATCCATGGGTGGGAAAGGAACATGCATCTCCAAATCCATGGGTGGGAAAGGAACATGCATCTGCTATGCAGAAAAAGGCTAACCTCTGTATTTGAACTAAAAAGTTAACTTGGTCCACGTCAGTCAACCCTGCACCGAACACCACGGACAGAGGAAAGGTTTAGGTATCTGATGGGTAAAATGTAGACAGTTATGCAATTTTGTGATCATTACCAATAAAGCGAAAAGGTGAACCTTTTAGGGATTACACCCCTAAAACAAAAATAGATCCAGGACTAATTGAACAGGTATATGAGGAGGAGGAGATAGTTGAGCAAGACCTCTATACTCATGAGGACATTATTGGGGATGAGGAGAAATACCTAGATTGACCCCTATGATTCTAGTCTTCCGTTTCCAGACATAGCCGTCAACCCCCTCTTCTCCCACAGAAGATTGTCTTCTGTGCTATTTTTCTTTATTTAAAAGGCAGCAGCAAGTTTTTTGACTTTCAGGCAGAGGAACATCTAGAAGACAGACTTTGAGTATGTGCTTAAAGAAAGGAAGTCTCGTTTACAGTATATACTACTCCTTAACCGTGCTCAAGAGAATTTCACCATCCCTAATCTGCTCTGCAAAAACGAAGGTGGTTAATCTAGGGTTGAGAAATACAAATTAGCCCCCAGGCACTCCACCCCCCCCCCCTCTAGACATATAGGATCACCACAAAGTAGACTTTCCCGTTGCAACCTGAACAAGAAAATGGGGTGGGGCACCCATGCCAACTAGCAAATATCCCTCAGGTAAAGAAATCAAGAAATGGTACACTTTTGTGAGACAAATAGCAACTTCGGCAGCTCACAAAGTTAGAATAGCCAATTGCCCTCATGGCAAGCTACAGCAGAGATTAATGAGACAAAATTGAACGTCTCCCTGATCAATTAGCTGCCCCACTAATTCAGCTATGTTTAAAATTATAACGGTGCAAAAACTCGCAGTAATTCAAAACACCCTAGATGCTGCTGAGACAACACAAAGAATTGCGGGATCTAGCCCTAATCCAAAGACATGCCTGGTTTAGCAGATCTGGTTTCTAACCCGAAATACGGGCTAATCTACTGGACAAACCAGTTGAAGGTTTGTTTGGGTCAGCAGTACACCAAGAACTAGAAAAGGCAAAAAAGGAACATGATACTTTAAAAAGTCCAGGTCATATATCCAGCAAAACTTCAACGAAAGGGGTCTTTTGCCAGCAGGCAGTCCTTTCTAGCCCAGACCTATAGTCGTACAGCAGGGCATTCCCATTTTCAACAGGGTACCCCTAGTTGCCAAGGCAGTTTCCCACATGGAACTAGTTGTTCAGATATGCGACAACCTCGCAGAGGGCGAGCACATGATAGTGGGCAGGCCTCAAGTGACAGCTCCCGTCTCTAAATGATTGCCCAGTAAATGATAGTATTACGGAAAGACTTGTTGTTCGACTTCGAAAAGAAATATTTTAATATGTCTCGCCAACCACTAGATGGTCCCCTATTCAAAGCATGTGAATCTGTGCAGATACAAGCAACAAAGATGATTACTGGAAGCAGGGGAGTTGCTAGGTCTGGAAAAGACCCGGGGCTAAGCTGATGTTGGAACTGTTAGGACTGGGGGCTAGCTAGTCTTTTGGCTGTAGCTCCTGAGATTCTATCCGGGGCTACAACCAAAAGATCAGGGGCTATAGCCCCCTTAGCCCCCCCCTAGCAACGCCCCTGACTGGAAGGTAATTTTTTACTCAACGTCCGACAAGTGGGTACTGAGCACAGTAAGAGGGTTGCTACGTAGAGCTGCTATTGAAACCGTGTGATCAACCCAGAACCAATTGCTGCAGAACATTTCAAGGTCCTACAGGAAGAGATCCAAGAACAATGGAACAAGTACCGAAGCAGCTAAACACAGGAATATACTGTTTAAATTCTGGTACCCAAAAAAGAAAAGCAAGACCAGTGCTAGATTGAAGATCTGCAAACAAATACGTAAAACAGCAAAAGTTCAGAATAACCCTACAGGAGGTCATACCGCTCCTAAAAAGAAGAATCTTCCTGACAACATTGAATCTGAAAGATGCATACTTTCATATTTCAATGTTCCCAAGTCATCAAAATACAAAACAAACCTTACCTATTAAAGGTCCTACCTTTTTGAATTGCGTCAGCAGCTAGTGTATTCACCAAGGTGCTCATAGAATTTGCAGCATACCTATGCTGCTACACAATTTCAGTGTATCCCTATCTAGACGATTGGCCAATGGGGAAAAAAATGCAAAGAAGTGTGTTGAGCAACCAACACATAAACCTATTACAGTCTGGTTTTCTCAACAAATGAGAAACTGTTAAGCGGAGGGTGAAGCTTTCCTAGCGGCAGTTTCTGCACAATATAAATAAATCAAATCGAAAGGTAGGACAGACCACAACATGCAAAGTAACCATTGGGATGTGCAGGGACGATTGGGGAATCCAGACTATAGGGGGACATACCCATGCTGCAGTGCAGGATGGGTACACGTCATTGTTAATTGTCGAATGCAAGGGAAACACCCCCCATGGCACTAGAGTGTACTAGCATAACTGCATGGAAGTGACACGCATGCACCACTTGGTCAGGGCAGGGCAGCACAACCATTAACTATTTAAAAGTATGTTTCATTCCACTTGCAGGTGATTCTGGCTACCCACTTCTAACATGGCTCATGACCCCAATGAGTAACCCTGGGACGCCACATGAAATTGTCTACAACGAGGCACACACAAAGACTAGGGTATGCATAAAACACACATTTGGACTCTTGAAAGGTAGATTCCGGTGCCGCCACCAGGTTGGATCGACACTTATGTACAGTCCAGAGAAGGTTGGGAAGATGGTCCTTGTGTGTTTAATGCTGCAGAATATGTGCATGCTGAGGAGGATGTGGCACAGGCAGACTCAGGAGAAGGGTGATGTGACATGTGCTGGTAGAATGGTTGGGCACACACAGCATCAGGAATTGATGGGCAATTTCTTCTGAAAACAATATCCACAATACACATTGTAAATAGTTAATCACTGCATTAAAATGTATCGTACAACCCAAAACACTATTGAACTTTACTTGTGATGCAAACTCCATGTATTAAGTTTGAGAAACCCATGCCCTCCTGCCCCCCTTCAACCCAAACACCCATGCCCTCCCCCGCCCCCTCATCTCCAAAACCCATGCTTTCCCACCTCCCTCAATCTGCAATGTCATCTTGGTGTCAGGCAATTATTTTTTTACAGCATTTCTCGTGGCCACAAGACTCCTTTTGGCTTGCAAGTGGTGGTGCACAACAACCTTCTATGGGGGACTTCCTGCTTGTGACCCATCTGTGGGGGTAACTGAGGCAGAGCTGACAGACTCCTGGCCATGCATGTGTTGCATCGTGAAAATAAGTGCCCTCTACGTATTTTCTAGGCCAGATGACGGTGCCTCTAGAATTTGCTGCACTCAGACCCACCACAGTATTCGCCACTGAAGACTCAGATAGGTGTTAGCACTGACTTACCATTTCCCTGACTATTCTCCTTGTGGCCTTTTGCACAGCAAGGCATCCAAAAAGCAGTGTTGCATAGCAATTTACTATGCAATTCTGTAGGTTTGCTAATCAAATGAACACTTGTGTAGCAAAGTTAGCTATTTAAGTTGCCCTCGTCAATGAATGCACAGCTTGCCCTGCATTCCTCTTGCCCTTGGTGCTCTCTTCACCCTCTTTTCTCTGTTCACTTCAAGTGCTAATGTGGATGTAAAGTGAACCAGTAATAATCTCCTCCACTCAATTGCCAAAGGCATGAGTAGGAGTGCTAGGCAAGAATTCTTTTTTTTTTAAATTGCAAACCAGAAGTAATCGGGATGCTACTTTTATGAAGCTTTCTATATCGTGTCTGGCAAAAAACAGTATATGTTGACTTTATATATTTTTTAAGACAGTCGTGCAATTCCATTCCTAAAATGAAAGTTGCTACATGATGCATAATTACAGTATTGATACTGTAAAACACTGCATCGTCTCCATGCTTTACATTAAAGTTTAAGTTAGCATATCAGAATTTCATAGTGTCAACTATATTTCATTTTGTTGGGTAAAATGCATCATGTTGACTAGTGAAGTTTTGAAAATGTACATGATCAAATGCTTTTGATGGCAAACCTAGTTCTGTAACCTGCAGGTTGCACACATCTTGCAACTGGTGTTAAACCCATGACCAAACCATTGACATTCTACATTATCAGCCTGTTGATTTATACCAGGTACCCTGAAAGTGAGATGACGACAAACTACAATATTCCACCTAGTTTGGCAAGTTCTCTGCCTGCTACGCAAGCCACTCTACTTAGTCTTTCTTTCTTTCTCTTACATAATGAATATACAAAGCAAACTAAATGCTTATGCAAAGTAATGATCAATAGTTCCATCCAGTCTGTACATCTACAGATCTACTGCAATACCAAACACTGTAGTTAGCCTCTAGAGCTTGGTTTGCTTTTTGATTGTATTCTATATTACCACCTGCAGGAGACAGCTGGCCAAACTGTTTTCAGAACCTTTTTATTATATCTTTATTTGTGTCCATTCATGCAGCTAATATATAACATTTTACAGACACTCATCTATGGCTCGCAAAGTCTTTCCGCCCAGTCGCACAGTTGAGTTGATTTTATGAAGGGCGAATAGCATTTACAAGAGATGTTTGAAACTTTTATTTAACATTTACTTTGTTTGTAGTAATGTCAGATAAGTTTCACTGTGCATGGCTTACCTCTGAGTGGTGAAGGCGCCCACTCCCTCACACGTCGTACAAAAAGGACCAATCAATGGACACACCCTGCTACAGAATGAGACCAGGAGATAGATGGTAAGGGAAACAAGTTTATAGAAGGTAAATTGGGCATGCAGAGAACTCAGCTGCCTGGAGAGCGCTCTGCCAAACATTACACAGGCAGCACGTTAGAAGTCAAAATCGCGTCACTACTGACGCCACACTATAGGTACACAATTCCACAATACAATGGGTGAGACACAATGGTAGACTATGCATACTGGGTAACCAAATTGGAATGGCTGTTGCTTGGGTGTCACTCCCGGAGAACGTGGGTCAGCTGGTCTCATCTCCGTGGAGTGAAGGTCGTGGCGGCAAAGTGCTACATTCCTAACTGTCTAATCTACAATAACAGGATTTGAGGGCATAAGACACATGGCAAGCATAAAAGTTTGACATGAATGGGGGTGCTTTCAGAGTTCACAGACAGGTTCTATGGGCATTCTACCCTCTGCACCCAGGCACCCATCAACACAGTGCCCCAGGCGCGTGTCTTGGGGTTTTGATCTACCCGATGCCTCATGATACGGATAGACATGTGGTGTTTTCTGTAGAGGATATATTGGTGCATGGGATTAGGGCTATGGTGGGTGCCCTCATCTGGTCACTGCGAGGGGTCGGATGTGTATCTGTATCAAAGACCAGAGGGGCACAGGCCCAGTGAACTGTGGCTTGGCGGGGAGGGGTTTGAGGGATCACAGGCAGTTTAGTGGATATGGATGTGTTCTTGGGCTGGGGCCAGCTCTGGTCTCACATAGTGCAGTGAGCTATTTTTCCCCCTGGGCGATACTAACTGTTGCAACAATGAATGGCTGGACTTCTGTGAGAACAGGACTTGTGCAGAACTTGCAGAAGGTAGGGGTGGCCTGGGCTGTTCGTGCGAGGCACTGGGCAGGGGATAGGCGGTTTTCTAGATATCATTTTTGGGCCTAGTAAAAGATGGCATCTAGTGTGTCACAAAATGGAGTCTTTGGACTTCAATAAAGCTTGGTTACATTAGTCATTGTTAGTGGTTAGGGAGTGATTAGTACATGTTATGCACAGGAGAGAGGGGGTCTTCTCCCCCCCCTTAGCATACTTGGGATTTGTCCAGTGGGGGAATGGTAAGGGGGCAGAAAAGACTACCTCTCCCCAACATTCCCACCTTTCGTTACTACTAAAGTATACCCTCCCCAAGCACGTCTACGTTCCTCCACCCTTTTTACTGCCTCATCCCAAGTGGGAGTGCCTTTTATTGGCATCTAGGCTCCGCACACGTTTCTTAAACCTTCCCCACGCCGTGCATACTCTTCTGGGGTGCATGTCCTGTAAATACAGTCCCCATCCCTGTCCAGGTTGACCCATACTTCTTTGTAATTTTCAAGATCTTGGGATTGTTTGATGGTTGTGTGATATAAATTATCCACTACATCCCCTGTGTTATGTCACCACCATGCAATACAACTTAGGCTCATCACTCGCGGCAGTTTGTACTTGGGCTTCCCTAGTACCATGAGGCATCTTCCCATTACCATTTTGTTTTGCTTATAGTCACCATTATCACACTACTAGGAATCGCTTCTATACAGCATCAAACCCCTAACTGACACACACAGAAGATCAGCAGGAGGAAGACTATGACGGGGACCAGTAGTTTCATTGCAGTCCCAAGCCATGATGGTACCCAGTCGAATGCCATGCTGAACCCGTCGCTGGGTTGTACACCTTCCTTTTTCATTCTCACTCCAAGTTCATGTACTGTAGCAATTATGTGTGAAAGTGTCCCGTTATCAGCATCTGAAGATGATATAAAAGTACAACGTGCACTCCCGATTGTTCGGCAAACACCGCCCTCCATTTCTGTAAGGAGGTCCAAGACACCGCGGCTTTGCATCGTCATTGGTCTCAGCGCTCTTAGGTCTACCTTGATGACATTGAACCCTTCCTCAGTGTTGTGGCCAGTTGGATCCGTTCCCAGCGGATCATCTGGAGCCACTTGGCGTTTGCTTGTGCTTGGATGCTGGGGATCAGTGATGCAAAATAAATTCTCTGCGGGGTTGAAAAGTTTGTATTCATCAGGGATCTGTGCCAAGAGGTCAGAAAAGTCTTTAGAGAGGTAGTTTGAGGCTTTCTTTTTGTCAAACTTGATCTTGCAGCTTGTCTTCTGATAGTATATCATAGATGGGGGGGGTTCTTCATTCGTTGGTTGGGGCACAGGCTGCTGTTTGCTGGGCACCCCTTCCCCTTGATGTGCCTCTCTGGAATGACCAGCAGTGCAGAGTGTAGCGTTGCCAGAGCACAATAGCCCCTCCAAGATGACAGGAGGTGGAAGTATGCCTGTTTGCCACATACCCAGTACTGATCCATCATGGCAGCAGCTCCTTTCTGCATGTCTGGGATAACGATAGTTCTATTGCAGCGAGTGTTCGAAACTATGGTTACTTTTCCTTCCCCATGAAAACACAGTTCAAATTTTACTTCATGCTGGATCTTGATCAGTTTCAAGTGTAGTGACCCATGTCAGCTTTGTGATGTGTTGACGCCAGGTCAGGGCACGTGTGTCATCCATCCATTTTAGCCTTTCATCCGACAAGCCACGTAGCCCTTCAGCTTTGTACATGACTATTGCATCTTGCCATTTATTTTCTGTGAACATTGTCCCTCTTATTGCTAAAGCTGGCTCTTTAAAACACATCGCACCTTTAGGTTTTTTCTGGCATATTTTCTCGTCTGGAGGAAGCAGCTGTAGTTGTACTGTGTGTGCCTGGAAGGTGCTCCTGATTCTACATAGTGCGAGATGGAGACATTGGGCTTCTACCATTGTGGTCTCTTGAGGTACTAACACCTTAGGCATCCCTGACGCTTGAGGTATCAGTGAACATACATAGCAGCTACCATTCGTGCCCTGTCTCCCTGTGGCACTCATGTCAGAGTACCACTTTTTAGACTGGTCTGGATGGCAGAGGTCTTCTACCTTATGCAACCCCAACCCATGATATGCATCGTATTTGTGTTGTTGTGCGTGCCTCTTTCATCTATTCATTCATTAATTTATTTTTATTTCCAGCAAATGCCCTTCTGTACCGTTTATTCACAACCCGTTAGGTTCTGTGTGCATTCATTGTATTTAGGTGATAAATAGGAAAAATGCCTGAACCAGAGTTTACATTAGTGTCACTACTAAGTTGCCAGTATTGGGGGGGTAGGGAGAGCATCTGTCGTGACAGTGGGAGGCAAAGTATACACAATTTCAACATTTGAGGTAGGTTCTTTGGTTGTCTGTGAATCACTTTGTGGCACTGTAAACATTGCTGGGGTGGACAAATCATCGTTTTGTACATATATTACTCTTTCACTTTCATGAATTCCCACTAACCCAGCCCGCAGTGCCACCTTTGTGTAAGGTAGTGAGGTTTGACAATGTGTTGTGGTCCCATATCAGTTTTACACCATCCCATATTAGTTTCCCCTTTCTTGTATTAGTTTTCCCCCTTCTTTTATGTTGCCAACAATAAAAGATATACTCCAATACATTCTTAGACTTAACAGAATCACTGAAAACACTACTGCTGTGAAGTAAAGTCCACACTCGTATGAATACGTTCTAGTGGCACTTATTGCATTCCTACTAATATCTGACGCAGTACTACTAGTAGAGAGTGGCATCCTTTCCACCATTGTTGTACCTACACAGTGGGATCTAATGAGTTAAATAAAGTTTGAGTGTGACTAAGATATGAGAATGAGAGACAGAAGAAAACATGGAAACGAAGTGTAATCAACAATCAAAACATTATTGCTTACATTTCAATACATTGCTCATTCTCTACATCTATATACATTCTGCTTCAATACGTGTATTACTCTTACATCTTTGTTACCCCTGTGTTCTTCCTTATCTCGCTAGCTTTTTTAGGGTACTGCTGCTTCTCGTTCATTTTCTTGGGCAGTTTCTGGTATCACACTATCATGGGCTTTCCTAACATCTGAAAGGTGGACCCAGTATTTCAGGCCCTTTATCTTTACTGTTAGGGGGGGGTGCAATATACTACTTCATAAGGGCCATGAAATCTAGGCGAGTTCCGCTTCCTTACAAAGCTGCGAACGTACACCAGTTCCCCAGGCATCAGAGGTTTTGTTGGGCTATCAGCTGAGGCTTTGGAGGTGTCTGTTTCATTTTCTCTAGTCAGTGGTGGGGCTACTTGTTTTGCTATTACTCTTACTGCTCTTGTGAGTTGCGTGAGGTAGTCTTTGAATTCCTCGCCTAATACTGTTGTAGTTCTATGTGCATCGGACATCCTTCTTACTGTGGACAGTGATGTTTACATACGCCGGCCAGTTACTATTTCATGAGGGGACAAGTGGTGGTCCTTACTGTGCTGTGTGTGCAGCTGAAACAAGGCCAGTGGAAGACAATATACCCAATTCTTTTGAAGAGTTTGGCAGAGTTTGGACAGTCTACTTTTAAGGAGGCCGTTGATTTTCTTGACCATTCTATTCGCTTGCGGGTGGTAAATGTAACATATTTTATGTTTTATTTCCAATAAGGTTGTTACTTCTTTGAAGAGATCATTCACAAAGTGTGTCCCATTGTCGGAGCATATGACATCGCATATGCCCCACCATGGGAACACTTCTCTCACTAAAAACATTGCAGCACACTTCTTGTCTGGGCAGGAGCAGTGCCCCGCCTCCACTCAGCGCGAAAAGGGACAGAGCACCACTATCAAGTATCTGGTCCCATGCACATCTCTCCCATGTCTGCATAATCGATGTGAAGTTCACGGAAAGGTCCGATTGGGCGGGGCAATGTTCCTTGCAATGTCCCGAGTCATTCCTGAATTAAATGTTTGCCATGTGATGCATTCAATTGTAAATTTAGTCAGGTATTGTTGGAGGTTTGGAATGAACCAATCCTCCTGGATGTCTGCGGCTATGTGCTGTTTTGAGGTGTGGGTGGGAAAGTGTCAAGACTTGCTGGTCGTGTAGCCGATGGAACCTCTGTCCCCAAGTACCACTCGGGCAGATAGGAAAGTTACTGCGCCGAGCGATCTTTGAGGCCACAGGTGGTGATCTTCGTCAGTCGCAACAAGGAATGCCTGTAGATGCCGGAAGGTGCCCCTGATGACCGCTGTAAGGAAAACACGTGATTAGGTCAAAACAAAGAACCCCAAGTTTGCAGGTGACTATAATAAATCTGGAACAAGGCTTACCCTGCGAAGTTGGTCAGGACTTAATAAAGGAAATGTGTCAGAAGCAGCCAGCAAGGATGACAGGATGGATTAAATCACCACCTGACGTGGAAGACAGGAACGTAGATCAATCAGAGTGTTCCAAGAACATAGTTCATGACAAGGGATAATCCGATAGCAATCCGGGGACAGAACAATGGTCAAATCCAGTAGAGGCAAAGTTCCAAAACAACTATACCAAGAGGGAAAAAGCCAAATCAGAGTCCAAAAGTTCAATCCGAGGTCCAATAGCACAACTAGTTCGAAATCCGTAGTACGCCCAACAGGATCAGCTGTGAAGCGTCGAAGGTAGTCAGCGCGTCCCTTTTAAACGCTGACTGGTGATCACATGACTCCGTCAACCGTCACGTGATCGAGCACGTTGAGGAGGAGCTTTTAGTTGCCGGCCACGGAGACGCTGTAGAATGCTCGTAGCGCGTCTCCATGGCAACTGCCATCGATTGAATGGAAACCAGTGTTGAGATGGCAAAACTCTGCGTCGTTGACCTTGTCCCAATCCTTGCTGGCAAGTCTTCAGGGGAGAGTGTGTTTTGTGAGGTGTGTTCAAAATACATCGGGGCGTGACAGAGCCCCCCCTCAAAGGCCCACGACCCCGTGGGCTGGAAGGGTTTTCCCGATGGAACCTAGACACCAATAACGGGGCATGGACATCAGAGGACGGGACCCAGGACCTCTCCTCAGGACCGTAACCCAACCAGTCTACCAAATACTGTAACTTTCCCCTGACTATCCGGGATCCCAGAATAGAGCTCACTTCATAATCCTCCTGAGAAACCACAGGAACAGGGCCAGGGGCAGAAGAAATGCGTGTATCAACAGTACAAGGTTTAAGAAGAGAAGTGTGAAAAACGGGGTGTAACTTCCAAGAAGTGGGGACGGCTAGTCTATAGACCACCGGGTTCAGAACTTTAGAAACTTTATACGGGCCGACGAAACGGGGCAGCAGTTTACGACACCCCGGTATGCGGAGATGCCGTGTAGACAACCAAACCCGTTCGCCTGGTTTATATGACGGGGCCTCTTTTCTTCTTTTGTTAGCGGCAGCACTCATAGACGCCTGGGCCTCTTGGAGATGGACAAGGGTTTGTGCATGAACGGATGCGAGATATCTGACACAATCATTTGCCGCAGGGGTACTGATACTTGATACAGGGACATTGACAGGATTCAAGTCAGGAAAGGGCAAAGTACGAGGATGTTGGCCATAGAGTGAAAAAAACGGAGAAAAACCAGTGGCCGAATGCAGGGCGTTGTTGTAGGCAAATTCTGCAAAGTGAAGAGAGTCTAACCAGGTGTTCTGGAATTGCAAAGTTAGACACCTCAAAAACTGCTCCAGGACCTGGTTAACTCTCTCAGTTTGCCCATCGCTTTCGGGATGATATGCCGATGAAAAACGAGCATCTATACCTAGCAGTTTGGTAAGGGCCAACCAGAAGCGTGAGGTGAATTGGGATCCCCTGTCTGATACAATGACATTCGGTAACCCGAACAGACAAAAAACTGATTCAAAAAACATACGGGCTAATGAGGGAGCAGTAGGAATGCCTTTACATGGTAGGAAACGGGCCATTTTTGTGTATGAATCAACAACCACCCAAATTGTGTCATAGCCTCGTACTCGCGGTAGATCGGTTATCAGGTCCATGGATACTGTATGCCATGGTTTCGGGGGTATGGGCAAAGGATGTAACAACCCTAATGGACGACCTTTCCGGGTCTTGCACTGTGCACATATAGAACAGGTGTTGACGTATGCCTCCACATCTCGTCGCATCGATGGCCACCAACACCAGCGTTTCAACAAGTCTAGAGTACGTCGCTGACCTGGATGACCATTGATTGGAGCATTATGTGACCATTCTAAGGCTTGGTTACGAGAGTCACTGGTAGGGAGAAACAATTTTCCTTGAACGAAAGGCAATCCATCCTGCATAACGGTATCCCAATCATCCAATACTCGAGGATGTTGTATAACCCATTGGCGTATGACCTTTAACATAGGAGGAGATGGAGTACAGGTACAAACGATATGGCCTTTCCCTAGCAGAGTATCAGGATATGAAGGGAGAGGTATCCCCCCAGGTGAACGGGACAAAGCATCCGCTTTACCATGAGACAAACCAGGTCTGTGTTTGACGATGAAATCATATGCAGAAAAAAAGAGGTGCCAACGAACTTGCCTACTATTGACACATTTCAGGGATGCTAAATCTTGTAAATTTTTATGGTCTGTGTAGACGATAGCCTGATGTCTTGCTCCCAAAAGATGGTGTCTCCATACCAACAATGCGTCTTTAATGGCCAATAGTTCCTTTTCAGTGACCGTATAATGAATTTCAGTAGGTGTGAACTTCCTGGAATGATAGGCCACCGGGTGTAATGCTCCGGTAGTAGGACAAGGCTGGGATAGAACGGCCCCTAAAGCAAAGGAAGAAGCATCTGCTTCTACTATATACGGAAGCTCTGGGTCTGGGTGCTGCAGAACTGGGGCCGTGGTGAACGAGATTTTAAGGGAGTCAAAAGCTGTTTGATGTGCATCAGTCCAGAGAAACGGTACTGACGGACTGGTCAGTGCAGTTAATGGTGCGACCATGGAGGAAAAATTCGCAATGAATCTTCGATAAAAGTTTGCGAACCCTAGGAAAGATTGCAGTTGTTTCAGATTAACAGGTACTGGCCAATTTGTGATGGCTCGAACTTTGGATTGATTCATTGTTAATCCCCCCGGTGAAATATGAAAACCCAGAAACTCGACTTCGGCTGTATGAAACAGACATTTCTCGGGTTTAGCGTAAAGGGAATTCTTCTTAAGTCTTGTGAGTACTTCTCTAACATGAATGACATGTTCAGCTAATGTTTGAGAGAAAATCAATATGTCGTCCAAATACGCTACGACATAAACATCCAGAATATCACTGAATATATCATTTACCAGTCGTTGGAAAATGGCTGGGGCATTACAAAGGCCAAAAGGCATCACCAAGTATTCATATAGTCTTTGGCGAGAACAGAATGCAGTCTTCCACTCATCTCCTGGTCGCATACGAACCAAATTATATGCTCCCCTGAGGTCCAACTTGGTATAGATGGAGGCCTTGGTTAACTTGTCCAACAAGGTAGAGATGAGTGGAATAGGATAACGATTCTTAATGGTGATTGCATTCAGGCGTCTATAGTCTATACAGGGACGGAGATCGCCTTCTTTTTTAGGAACAAAGAAAATGGGACTGGCAACGGGTGATGAGGAAGGCCTGATATGTCCTAACTGTAGTGCATGATGTATATATTCTTTAAGGGACGTTTCTTCAGATGGTGATAATGAATATATGCGTCCCTTGGGGAGCGATGCCCCATCGATTAGTTCAATAGAACAATCATACGGTCTGTGAGGAGGCAGTATCTCCGCTGATGTTTTATCAAATACCGAATGAAAGTCATGATATTCTGGGGGTACCCCTGACAATGTGGCGCCCACTGTATGAGCTGTTTCAAATGTACCGTTCTCCTCATCAGGAGCTAAATGTAGGGCCCCAAGTGCTCTTGCAGGATTGTTTGCTTCACCTTCCGATAGACAAAAATGTTGGCAAATATCCGATTCAAACGAAACTTGTCCTGTACCCCAGTCTATGAGGGGATTATGTTTTTTCAACCAGGGAAGACCTAGGATTATGCCAAACTGTGGTGTGGATATCAAATCAAAAGACAATTGTTCTTTATGGTTTCCCTGAATTACTACGTCCATCTGGGCAGTTTGTTGTTTAATTGGACCAGAAGCGAGAGAGGAACCGTCCACTGTTTGAACTGGTTCGGGATGTGCCTTGGTTATTAATGGAAGGTTCAATGTTTTGGCCAAAGGTATATCAATAAAACAACCAGTGGCCCCTGAATCAATTACTATATGTACTGTGTGTGAACAATCCCTATCAGGCTGAAGAACTGCCTGAACAACCACTGGTCTTATTGGGCCAAAAGTAGGAACTCTGGGGTTATGAATCAAGCTCGTCTTGTCCCCCATATTCAAGGACGAGCTTTCTGAAAACCCGAGGATTTGTTTTTTGGGCGTCTTGGGCATTCTTTGACAAAATGACCACTGAGTCCACAGTAGAAGCATGCATTGTCGGTTCTCCGACGCTCCCTTTCGGTCTGAGTGATGGGACTTCGTAGACCACCTATTTGCATGGGTTCACTTGTACTATCCGGTGGAGAAGGTAAGGATTTGCCTGAGAAGCCAGATTCCGCCCGACGTTCAGTCTTTCGAGCGTCTACTTGAAGAACTAAATCTACTAGTTCAGGATATGCATCAGGAAGGGAAGGTATTACAGAAAGGGCGTCCTTCATAGTGTTACACAAACCTTTGTAAAATACTACAGCTTTCTTATTTTCGGGCCATGAAGTCTCAGCTGATAATTGATTAAAGCGTGTGATGTATTCAATTAAGGTTTGTCTGCCCTGAGATAATTCCAAGAGCTCCAGATCCCGAGACTGGGCTTTGTACCTGGTGTCAAAAACTTTGGCCAATTCACTTACCAAAAGATCAAAATCATAAAGGGCTGGATGGTTATTCTCAAGAAAAGGATTAGCCCAGGTAGCTGCAACCCCGGTCAAATGGGATAACAAAAAGGCTGCCTTTGTAGTGGAATCATGGAACACTAGTGGTCGGCAAAGAAAATGAAGTTTGCACTGATTAATGAAAGTGCGATATTTTCTAGGATCACCCTGAAATTTCTCTGGAGGTGCCAATGGAAACTGTGTAGGTAACACCACAGGAGTAAGTGGGGTAGCAGGTATAGTGGGAACTGGTGGGGGTGTTGCCAAATCCCCGAATTCAGCATCTGCCGGTAGAGGGTTGCGGGTACTTTGGATATTGTCTAAACGATGATGTATCGCGGTAGTAGCAGCCGCTACTTCGGTTCTAAGGGATGCAACAGCTTGCATTAAAGCAGCCACAGGGTCCCCGGCAGTAGGTTCCATCGTCTGAACGACCAAAAATATGGCTTCACAGTCTGTCAAGACTTGCTGGTCGTGTAGCCGATGGAACCTCTGTCCCCAAGTACCACTCGGGCAGATAGGAAAGTTACTGCGCCGAGCGATCTTTGAGGCCACAGGTGGTGATCTTCGTCAGTCGCAACAAGGAATGCCTGTAGATGCCGGAAGGTGCCCCTGATGACCGCTGTAAGGAAAACACGTGATTAGGTCAAAACAAAGAACCCCAAGTTTGCAGGTGACTATAATAAATCTGGAACAAGGCTTACCCTGCGAAGTTGGTCAGGACTTAATAAAGGAAATGTGTCAGAAGCAGCCAGCAAGGATGACGGGATGGATTAAATCACCACCTGACGTGGAAGACAGGAACGTAGATCAATCAGAGTGTTCCAAGAACATAGTTCATGACAAGGGATAATCCGATAGCAATCCGGGGACAGAACAATGGTCAAATCCAGTAGAGGCAAAGTACCAAAACAACTATACCAAGAGGGAAAAAGCCAAATCAGAGTCCAAAAGTTCAATCCGAGGTCCAATAGCACAACTAGTTCGAAATCCGTAGTACGCCCAACAGGATCAGCTGTGAAGCGTCGAAGGTAGTCAGCGCGTCCCTTTTAAACGCTGACTGGTGATCACATGACTCCGTCAACCGTCACATGATCGAGCACGTTGAGGAGGAGCTTTTAGTTGCCGGCCACGGAGACGCTGTAGAATGCTCGTAGCGCGTCTCCATGGCAACTGCCATCGATTGAATGGAAACCAGTGTTGAGATGGCAAAACTCTGCGTCGTTGACCTTGTCCCAATCCTTGCTGGCAAGTCTTCAGGGGAGAGTGTGTTTTGTGAGGTGTGTTCAAAATACATCGGGGCGTGACAGAAAGTGTAGTTGCTGGAATGCTATTTGCAACAATTCTACTGGCATTACTACCTTTCCTGTCGTGTCCTGCCTCCATAGGAGATCTGCGGGTGTCTGTGTGCATCCCCGTTTTTGTCCATAGTTCTTGTTGTAGCAGTGGCACTTTCTTTTGGAGCTCTATTTGTGCTATTGGTAGTGTATTATATCCTTCTCCTTTAGGCTCTTCCTCTCCCCTTTTAGCACACATTCTGTATTTGTTTGGTTTTGGAAGTAGGCTGCTTGCTTTGCAGCAGCATCCGCCACCACGTTACCCAATGATATTTTGTCAGCGTTGTTGGTGTGAGCTTGGCATTTGACCAGGGCCACTACCAATGGCTCTGCAAGGGCTTTTATTAGTGCATTTAATAACTCAGCATGTTGTACTGGGGACCCATCAACTCTTCTGATCCCCCTTCTCCATTGAGATAATCCAGCATGTACCAAATCGGAATATATGGTTACTACACCCCTTTGCTGTATGGAGGGCCTCAATCAATGCTACCAATTTGGCTGTTTGGGCTGAATAGTGTATTGCTAAACATTTTTGCACCAGGATCTCATATTCTCCCTCCTCCAATCTCACTACTGCCGCGCCAACGTGCTTTTCACTGGTCTCTGGGCAAATGCATGCTGACCCATCTACAAAGAACACTTCCACCTCACTCAATTTGTTTTCATTTGCTTTGGGAATGTTGTCTCCTTCCATCTCATATGTGGCACATTCATGGTCTTGCATGTCCTCCGTTTTGCATGGCTCTGTGGGGGAAATGTCGCTGGGTTCACCGTTTTGCAACGTATTATGTGGACATTCGGGCTTGAGCTAATTATCTCATACGCTGATGCTCTGTGTTCCGGTGGATTTGGATCACTCAAGTATGGCAAACAAGGAGTGTTCGACAAACAATGTGATGGAGCATCCCATCACAATTGTGGAGCTCTTTTCAATTGCGAAGGCAGCGGCCGCAAGAGCCTGTTCGCATGCAAAGTGACCCTGTATTACTGAGTCAAGAGTGCTGCTAGAGTATGCTAGTGGCCTGTGCCCCAAGAATATTTTCTGTCAGTACTGCGGTCATCAATGTTCCATTTGAATGCGAGAATAGGAAAAATTCCTGTTCGGGTGTTGCTAGGACAGGAGCTGTACATATCAGTTCTTTTAATGTTGTGAAAGCAATGTGCATTTCAGGTGTCCATGTGATCGGGGTGTTCCCTTTCTGAACTACTTTTAATGTTTGTAACAGGGGTCGTGTAGGCGGCATAGTCCAGTATTGACGCTCGGCAATAGTTACATATACCGAGGAACTTCTGCATGTCTTTTACTGTGTGGGGCCTGGTTGCTGCGCGCACTGTTGCTGCTCTGTCAGGTATTATTCTTTTACCATCTTTTGAAATCAACTGACCTAGGTACAACCCTTCTGTCAAGAAATATTGGAGCTTGTTCTTATCCGTCGTGTATCCCTTGTGGGCCTGCAATTTGAGCGGATAACAGTCCTTCCTGCTGGTTTCTTCCCCCTCACTACATATTAGGAGGTCATCTACGTATTGAATGATGGTGTTTTGAACGTAGATATTGCTGAGGTCTTCGTGCAATATTCTGTTGAAAATTCTTGGGCTTCAGCAGTACTCCTGGGGCAGTCGGCAGTGTTCATACCTTTTCACCACTAGAGTGAAGGCTGTTGGTTATTGGGACTCTGGGTCAAGGGGCACTGAGAAAAAGGCGTTTTTCAGGTCCACCACTGAAGTGTGTATCCTATTTTGGGATACTACACAAAATGGATGCTGGGTTTGAAACGAGAGCAAACTCTTTTTGGACAATGTCATTAAGTGGGCGGTGGTCATGGACCATACGCCATGACCCCCCTTTCACTTTTTTAATCTGATAAATCACAGTATTGCTTGGGGAGCAGGAGGGGACAATAATTCCCTGTTGTAGTAGTGCACGTATTGTCTTTTATTCCTTCCTCCACTTCACTCGAAAGGGGGTACTGTCCCTGGGCAATACTGCCCTGGGTTTGAGTTTTATTTTTATCGGGGTCTGTCAATGACCCTACATCATGGGGGTTTGTGGTGCTTAAATTTGGTGGCACCTGGTGCAAGTCTAGATCACAAAAAGATGGCAGTGCACTGAAAATGGCCATGAGAGGGTTTGTCACTCATCGGTTTTGTATCATTATATCACATGACATGCATATTTCCATTATTTCCCCATTAGTGTAATTGTCAGTGAACAGCTCTTCATCAGTTAATTCACGTAGTGGTACATTTGGGTCAATACACAGCAATGTCCGCCACTCTCAGCCATGTGTGTCCGGGACTATTGCCACAATACGATTTGTGGAGACGTGTACCCCCTGTAGATCGAGAGACAGGACAGTGCCAGGCAATATATAGGGTGTGGCCACTGGGTGAAAAAAAAATCTGAGGGTACCCTCCAGTCTTTTTGTGTGATTTCCGGCACTGCTCTGGCTAATACTTGTTGGTATTCCTCGTATGGCTCTTTAGTTAGCTATTGTCTGTATTGGCAGCATTACTCTGATTGTGCACACACCAGGGTGGAGCACACTTTCCCTCCGTCAATAAATTAGATGGTCATATTGAGTTTACTGAGCAAATCTGGTCCCAACAAATTTACAGGTGCATCCTCATGGTAAAGTAGGGGTGCTCGTATCGTTTTCCCTCCAATTTTAACATCTTAATCTTCTGTGTAAGGCACCTTGACCACAGCCCTAGAGAATCCTTGCATCTGAAGATTTTTAGAAACATTAAGAAGGGGGGACTCCAGGCACAGAAATATCCACGGCCGTGCCTGGGGAAAACACGTATATATAAATCAACTAAGAGGCCCGGAAATACACACTTGTTCAGTTGGTAGGTCAAATAAAGGCAATTCTTAAAATTGGCCTATTCTCTTACAACACATATAGAAATATGTCAATTGCTGGAAAGTGAAAGAATTCAATTCACTGCCATAACATATATGAAAAATAGATGTCTTTTAATTCATTAAAAAATCATCAATTTTTTTAAATATATCAAACATCAGAACACAGTAGAAAAATAGAAATAAAAAATTAATAGTTCGAGTTTTTACAATACTGTTAAATTCACAGAATACTATATACAACAACACCAGACCCATTCATATCACCAAATACTCCATCCATACTGCACTCATACATACCTAAAATACATCGGTCAAAAATACCAAAACACATAAACATAAACGTTTTTTCACCCAAAAAAATATTAGAACACAATTTTCAACATCTGGTCAGTAATTTAACTGTACTGCTAGAGGTAAAGTGTCCCACAACTGGGAAACCACGATTGTCAGCTTAATTGACAAAAAAATCAGAAAAGACCCATCAAAGAACCAACATGTTTCTTTCCATCTTCATTATTGGATATTGATCGGGGAAAAGAGGTCAGAAATCTCTGGAGTTGAATGGTACTGGAATGTTGCAAGGCACTGTATCAGTGTTTTGGCCTGCCACCTAAACAAGAAAGTGAGAATTACTAATTTCATACAAAATAAATGAGATGAGAACAGCAAAACTGTACAAAAGCTCTATCAATGAGCTAAATATAGAGGTCCAAAGATCTCTAAAACCACCTAAAGGTGGGTCCCAACCATGAATGGAAGGACCACTACGGTTTGAGAACTGAATAAATAAAGTTCTAAAACCGTCTGTCATCTGTGAGAGAATCAAGCAATTGAAAACTGCCCCAATATCTGATATCAAAATATAAAAGGAGCTAGTCACACCGTATATAACGGGTCATACCAAACTGAATAGATGACACACTAGAAGTACAGATGTAATGAGACAGATGGAAACAGCTCCTAACTGAGGTGTGGTAAAGGGATAACTACATCCATACAATATCGAATGGTTGAGTACTTAATATGGTAGAAAAGGCAGTGTATACCAAAAAGCTATATCTGAAAAGGGTTGTAGGTAGGATGCAGCGAAAGTCAAACCACAATCTAGCGCTTACTCTGCTCAAAGTGAATTATTCAATGAAAAAAGGCATAGCCGCTCGCAAAATCTTTAACCACGCACATATCCATGGAGTGTTGTTCATACTAATGCACCCTATAGAAAAAGAAGAGAAAAGAAGAAAGATTCACATAGGTGCATCAACTTGTAAGCTCATACTAAGTATGGCATCCGTAGGAATCCAATCCATAGTTGGTCAAAAAGATGTTTTATGGAACACTTACATATCTAAATTCTGTAGGCGGAACCCTTGTTCGTTTTCTAATAATGGCTGCAATTGGATGAACAAAGTTGAAAAGCAGACAACAGTCCAACGTTTAAAGTTGTGAGTGGAGCTCATTAGTCGGTAGTCGAAGATGCCTATTAAAATAACAGACAAACGAAGGGGCCTACGTAAGTGTAATCAATTGAAAACAAAGGGGGATAAAAGATAAGATGTCATAAACAGCCCCTTTGTGTGTGTCACGGCCAAAAGGAGATGGGTGAAAGATGAGTAAGAAATGGATGCGGTGACAAGTATAACGAGCGTATAGAAAACTCGAAGGGAAGACCAGAAAGTAGTAAGAAAGTAGCAACCTTTAAATATGTGCAAAGTTCAAGAAATGTTCACACCGACTCGCATGCCATGAATGTAATGATTGATTGTGCATATTACCTATGGTCTCCAATGGATACAACACTCGTATCGTTAATGGGCTAGAGTGCAAAACGGTGCGGAAATGGTACAACAACCCAGATCTTAAAAAAGGGAGCAAACCTAACATGTATCGCTCACCGGGAGTAGTCGCCGGAATCCAGTCGAAGACCAAAACAAGGGAGTAGTCCCAAACATGGTAGACGGACTAACGGAAGTGTGTGGGTGGGCTTAATATATGCAGCATCAACAATGAAGATCGCATCACATGATATGCATAGCGTAAAATATCAAAAGTGCGGCCATGTTGTAATGGCATAGAAAGTAGCACAAGACCGCCATATGAAACTGTTCATTGAGACCAATAAGGTGGCTTTTTGTTAAAAAGATGATCCTCCTTTCTTCCTTCTTCAAGACGCTTCTGTTCGTATTGTCGCCAATGTATGAGCGTATTTTCTTCAACACTGTCCACTTTAATTCTTCGCAGTCGTGATTGTTGGTCAAGAAATGCCCAATCATTGGAGCTGCAATGTTTTTGTTCCCAATGCAGCTCTTATGTTCTGTTATTTGAATTTTGACTTTCCGTTCTGTTTGTCCAATATATAATTTTGGACAATTGCACCAAATAACATATATAACACCACTGGTATTGCAATTAGTGAAAGGTTTCTGTCGCCATGGTTTTTTTAAACCTATTTTTTTCGGTGATGGTTTTCTGTAAAATCAATTGTTCACTAATGTCATTCCTTGTGAGCAATTCTTTTAGATTGCGTCCACGTTTAAATGCACACATAGGAGCTGAGATAGGATCATTGCGTTTAGATAGAATATGCCAATGTTTCCTGATTATTCGTACGATTTTGAAACAAAGGGTTATAGGTACTCACAAACACTAGTCCATCAGAACCAACTGTGGAAGATCTTTTTTTGTATTCTAACAGTGCTTGTCGGTGATTGTTGGAAGCCCTTTTGAAGGAACGTTTGACAATTTTACGAGGGTACCCTCTCCTGATAAGATTGTCACCTAAAATGTTGGCTTCTTCCTCAAAATTATCTCGGTTAGTGCTATTTCTTTTTAACCTTAGAAATTGGCCAAACGGAAAGTTGTCACGGAGATTCTTGGGGTGGAAACTATCGTACCTCAACAAAGAATTCCGATCAGTGAATTTGTGAAATGGTTTGACTTGCAACGTGTTGGTTGTATTCCCAAAAATCGTTAAGTCTAGCAAATCAATCTTGTGTTTGTCATAGTGGATGGTAAACTGTAAATAAGGATTAAAGCCATTGAGCCAAAGCCAGCAGTAGTTGTTTGCCTCTGTGCCAAATCATCAGCACGTCATCAATATATCTTTTCCATAAGGTCTGATGGGGTCGAAAAATGTTGTCTTCACTGTAAATGCTTTGTTGTTCGACTGAATCAACATAAAGATTCGCCAAGGTGGGTGCCACGGCAGAACCCATGGCTGTGCCGTGGATCAGTTGGAAATAATCCTTGTTGAATTTAAAGTAATTCTCGGTTAAGGCTATTGAAGTGCACCAAAGTATAAACAAATTTGGAGTCATGCCTGGTGTACATTTGGTAAGCAACAGCTCTTCAATCATGTCGAGGGTAGATGACTGCGGTATCTTAGTATATAGGGAAACAATGTCAAGGGTAACCAGTATGTCTTCGGTATTGTCAAAAGGAACATTTTCGATAAGGTTGATGACACTAGTTGAATCTTTTATGTATGACTGCATCTCTGTCACATAGCCCTTTAGAAAGGAGTCTGCAAATTTGGCTAAGGGTTCCAGTAGTGAATTCGTACCTGATACTATAGGTCTGCCCGGTGGACTAATTCAGGTCTTGTGGACCTTGGGTAAGATGAAAAATTCCGGGACCCTTGGATCACTTTTGACTAGGAATGCAGCTTCTTTATTTGTAATCCACTTTGTCTCGTGCCTTCTCTACCTTGATGGTAATCAAAGCTTTTAAACGTGCTATAGGATTGAAAGTCAATGGCTTGTAAAAGCAAGTGTCTGACAGCTGTCTTTTACATTCAGAAATGTAAGCCGCACGGTCAAGTAAAACTGCCCCACTTTTGTCAGCACTGCGGATCACCACTGAGCTGTTATTTTTAAGTGGAGTGATAGCTTGATGTTGATGTGAACAGTTTTGAAAAGTCTGAGCCATTGGAGTTCTATCTAAGCGATCCAAATCAGCCGATACTCTTCGTTCAAAGACCAATGACTCTGGACTATGACTTGAGGTGGGAGGGCTGAATGTGGATGGGTTATGAAGACCGCTATTAACCTGGTCTATATCAAACGAATTGTCCTTAAAGTATTGTTTCAGGTGTATTTTCCTGAAAAGGCTCTGTACCTCTAACCGTGAAGTGAACCGGTCATACGTAGCAGTAGGAACAAACCCAAAACCTCTTTCAAGTACCGTTTTCTCAATTTAAGTCGGTGTGTATGAGGAAATATTTATTAATAGGCTGCGTTGCTCCTGTTCACCCTGGGTTCGTCATCTCATATTGGCATGTCCTGATCTAAAAAACCAGCCTGGGGACCACGTCCACGTTGTGTTGGATGGAAATTCTGTGGTCTACGTCTATTATTGCCATTGCCCCTACCTCTTCCTGGGCCGCGTCTTTGGAATCTATGATTTGAATCATGTTGAAAACCTTCCTCATCTGAGCTCTGTGAGCTGTAAGAAGTATTCGTAAAATGAACATTTTTCTTATTTGTTCATGGGGCTCCATCATATTGTTGGTTCGGAACGTAGCCTTCTTGTGTATAGCAGAACGCCTTTTCGTGCTTGTAATCGGCTATATCCTTTTTTAACCTTCTGATTCTGTCTCTCACTGTAGATTCTTTAAAATCATTAATCTCCTTGATGATTTGATCCAACCTTTCCGTAAAAGCTTCTAAAGGAACTCGTTTTTTAATTTCATCTTCCAATTTAGCTAGTTCTATGGTTTGTTTTTTGGTCATTTCCTTCGCTGTGTCCGTTATTAAAATCAACCAATCCCGCCCACATTTATTAGCAATGGCTCCATCTTGTAATGAACTCCTTATTGTCTAGGAATAATCTAGGCTCATTGTTCACAATGAGTCCCTGTGGTAAAACTCTGTTCCTAAGATATTCTAACATAATTGTACCATGGAGTTCTGTACGTATCAAGCGTTTCTTCATTTGGAACAACTCATCCCAATTTCTAATGTTGGTAAGGGGAGAACTCTCACCCTCAGAGAACATGGAGGATCTGGCTAATAAGTCAGTGACATTTTTGTCATTGTAGCTTCGTGTTTTATCTGCCGCCATGTTGACAAAATGTACAAAGGCAGGACAGATCAGAAGGAAAAATGACACCCTATGATAGAGACACTTCCAATAAACTTAATTCTCACACAATAGGACATATATAGGTGGATCTAGTGTGGATCTAGTGTCCAACGACCGATAGCCGTTTCAACAAATAGAAATATTAAGAAGATTTTTGCCAGATAATGAGAAATCGCCATCGCGTATACTTCATTTCTCCGCCCTGAGTCCACCATAAAGATGAACAGTTTGTTCCCTATCTCTGCCGCCACCAGCGTTTCCTCTTCTGGGCGTAAGGTAGTCGATAGGACTGGTCACGCAAGTGCTCTCTGTGGGCTGTCCTAGTCTGGGTAGGTATTCTTCCCATGGCAAGAAAAAACATTTTTGCTCAGTACACAGGATCCCTGGTAAGGTGCTGGTGCACCGGTGGCAGTGGTGACAAATGGACTTGCATGTGTGTGACACTTAGTTCTGAAGGGTAGGGCAGGTCTGCAGGCAGTGCAGGGGGTGCCAGAGCATGTTGTACCCAGGTATGGGTCTACTGTCGGGCTGACCATCTGGTTCGTAATTTCCTATGGGCAGGCTGTATAGGCTACCTGGGTGTGGGTGTCCGTACTGTTGTTCATTACTGTACCTCTGATTATTTTGATAATTGGCCACAGGTCGGATGTGACATTCTCTTGCAATATGCCCCCATCTCCTGCACGACCAGCATGGTCTGGATCCACCCCCCCAGGTCCTTGTCCTCCATATCCCCCTCATCCTCCCTGTTGTCCTCGGTACCCACCTCTCCCTCTTGCGGGTCTTCCTTGCCATTGGGGTTCCATGTACCGTTCCTCTCCACCCCATTGTTCCTGCCCATTGTCTGCCCATGTAGCTGCCATCCTAGCCTGCAAGGCTACTGACCCCTCCCCTTCTCCCTGCCGTTCTGGGGGCAGCACTGCAGTTACTGCCGTGACCTTCGCTAACTTACTCTGTACAAGCTTTGCTTCATCCACTAATCTCCTCTGAGCAATTTCTTTTTCCCTTTCTTTGATCCTCCTGCAATGGTGTACTATGATGCTTTGCATCTCTGGCCACCCTTTGGCTTCTATCCCAGCTATTTCATCAAGGGCCTTCTGTACCTCCTTTGGGAGGCCTCTCTTAATGATGAAATAGAATAGGGAGATGGATTGCTCCGAAGCCGTGCCTGTCTATGCGTGCCACATCGCCTGCACCAGAAGAATAAACTGCGCAGCATCTTCCTCGTCCCCCATAGTGCATTGCATTGCAGAGTGTAAATCTGGGGTGTCAGGGAAGGGCCTCCGCAGTGCCTCCCATACTTGTGTTCTTACATTATTAAAGGATGCCCCGTAATGCATGTCGTTCCTCATGGTTACTCCCAGAAACCCTGCCTTCACCCATATTGCATAACCAAAGGGAAAAACTCAAAAGCATTGAGGGGACAAATGAGCTGAACTACTATCACACAAAGGGGGGGTCCCCTAAATGACCCACTTCAAATTATGATTCTGTAAGGCCACGCCCTTGCTAGGGCACCTGGCTATCGTAAATAATATTTGAATTAATCTATTAAATGGCATACAATTGAATATGAAGAAGAACAAATATTTATTTGGTAGGCCCAAGGATCCTACAAACATGCAAACATGCATATAATGAATTTAATCTGTTACAAATTATACAAATAAATCAAAAAAATAAATGACTAGCGAAGCATTGAAGTCCCCTGTTGTCCTGTCCAAACATTGCTTGCCAGCAAACGTATAATACAGTCATAACATTTGTATGCGGTTTGTTAAAAAATGAAAAACAAAGGAAACGGGTCTTTGTTATCAACAGGTTAGAGTGAGAATTTTCAAACACGGGATTGGCTATACATATGAGTCAATCAAATTGTTACAACTATATAGTCCCTGTCCTGTACTGATGACCCTATCTAACTACTTTCAACAGAATCAATTAATGCCAAAGCCACGTGAATGATACATATAAAATATCAGAATGAGATACACATCCCAGGTCTACGTCCCATATACATTGACAACCCACAAAGATGTATTTAGTGCCAGGGTTCTGCAGGCAGGACGTTTCAGCAGAAGATGGAGTTCACTGCCTTCTTCAGGACCCCAAGGGAAGTTGGGGCTCGGGATATCTCAGCAGAATTAATTTTGGAATTGCTTACCATTGTCCTCGAAAAGAACTACTTCAAATACCAAGATCAATTCTATTTTCAGACCAAAGGCACAATCAATTTCTATTTGCAGACCCAAGGCACAGCGAAGGGCGCTGCTTTTGTGCCAAGTCTAGCCATGTTGTATATGGCGATGTAGGAACATCACTTCGTCCTTACGAATGCTAATCCCTTCCTGGGTCATATCCAGCTGTGGCGTTGTTATATCGACGACATTTTCATGATCTGGTAGGGCCTGGCAGACACTCTCCAAAATATCTTTCTATGGCTTAACCAACTCCACATGCAAATAAAATGTACCATTAATACCAGCATTAGCGAGATTCATTTTTTGGATCTGAGCATCAGTGTGAGGAATGAGACACTGCAGTGTTCTTTATTCAGAAAACCTACGGATAGGAATACTTTGCTCCATTTCACCAGCTTCCACCCTACGAGTGTAAAGGATAACCTACCATATGGTCAATTTCTCATATCAAGGAGAAATTGTACGTCTATCTCCGATTATCTGATCCATGCTGATAACTTGAAAGAATGCTTGGTGGCTAGAGGATATCCCACTAAACTGGTGACCAGAGCAGTCAAGAGAGCCAGGTATACACCTAGGGAAACTCTACTCACCCCAAAAGAACCTTGGAAGGAAGAGAAACTGGTATGTGTATTGCCATACACCAAGCATACCTTTGCCATAAAGAAGGTAATCAAGAAATGATGGCCCCTCGTCAGACTTGAGTTGACAGATGAACCCTTGCCCTTTTTTGCTATGACAAGACGGAAGAATCTCAAGGACTTGTTTGTACAGTCTAGACCACAGGAAAACAGGAATACAATGACTGGTTGAGATTTGCGTCCACTCACAGGTCATTTCCCCTGTGGTGGGTGTTCCATTTGCTGATACAGCAAAAGAATTAAGGAATTTGAAGTGTGAGGCAGGCAATGGAATTTGCATGCTCCTACTAACTACAAGACTCATAATGCCATCTATTGTGTAGAATATCCCTGTGGATTGAAATACGTGGGACAAACGTCAAGATCTGTACATATGAGAATTGTAGAACACAGGTCCTGCATAAGGTGCAAGAATATAAACGCACCATTGGTATCCCACTATATGGAATATGGATGCTCAACAGATAATCTGTCATGGTGGGTACTGGAAGCTCTACCAAAGAGTACATGTACACCCCAGCAGTGGAACTTATCAGAGGCAAGATAGATGCATCAACTGGATACCATAGAAAATGGCCTGCATTGGGCCAATCCACAGCACTGGTAAGTTGAATGGCAGTAGCAGACAATCCAGCATTAGATGTGATGCAGCCTCCTCATACCAGTGTTCTAGTGACAACCGATTCCATAAGGTTCCGGTGTCTTTCCGGATGCAGGGGCGGTGGTTGTTTCAACCCCACTATGGATTAATACCAGCATACATAGATAAATACTCAAGGTTAACACTGGAATCAGTATAGCACAGACCTAGCTACCCCTTTGTGAGGTTAGGATATATCACTGCGACATTGGTTTGAGTGAACAATCAATGGCTCCTTAATTCTTAGATCATGGTCCGCTAGGTCAGTGCAGGAATCTTTGTAGTGCTCGCCCAGCCTTTTTTGTGTGGTTGGGGCATACTACTGCGATATTAGGTCTGTATTGTTCGATATCCATCATAACCAGTAGTGGGTGTAGGGGACGGTGCACTTGATATGACACTGTCAAATTTGTGAAGTGTATGTTAGACTCAATTATGTCAATAGGGCAGTTTGTGCCAGCCTACTGACCACTATATTGTGGACCTGATGCAACACCGGTATTGGACATTAGCCACTGTGGAGTTGGTAGAGATTCGTTTGACCTCCCCATAACTATACTCCTTAGCTTCTACTCAGGCTTCATTGAAATACTTACTCTTTCTTTACAATAATATATCTTTTTGTGCATTTTATTCTGTGATTTGGTTTTGTTAATTTTGGTAATTTCTAAAGCTAAATCCTGGTGGCTGTATTTGTCACGAAAGGTTAATTTGGCCTTGTTGACATTGATTGATGACTAGCATTTAAGTCCCACTTCTTTGTCCATGCATGTTATTTGCTTGGGAACATATGACTTATATGGTTTATTTAAATACCACTTTTGTAATGATAAATTTTTGTATATTTGGTTTAGAAAGTAGTTTGGTGATTGTATCAGTTTTCAAGAAAAATTCTGTTTGGTGAAGCAACAACAATCTAGTTCATCATGGAAGAAACTATCTTAGTCCTATTCCTCTGTTCATGCGTATCACGCATGTGTGGACATCTGCCCTTTACGCTTTATTTAAAAACAGCTGGGTCGTTAACGTGGAGTTTCCTTAATAACTCAGCGCGGATATTTCGACCTCAGGACACTCGCGGCTTGGATCAGGTGAGGAGCATTAATGGCGAACACGTAACGCTGCATATCGCTTTCGGTTCTCCATTTAGAGTGTGATTTGTATTCAGAACGAGCCAACGTCTGGTATGGGGCTACATTATAATTTGGGACTCGGAACCTGCCTTGAACCCGCATGCAATTTCTTTGTCTTTATGGTCGGCAATATGCTGTTGCTGCTTTTACTCTATACTGCAGCCTAGCTTTTCTGATTAGGTGAGGTAATGCCATGGTGAAAATCTAGTGCTATATATATCCTTTCAGTTTTTTCTTAAAATGTGTCACTTGCATAGTGGACAAGCTGATGTCTGACACAGGGCTATTCTATCATTTGGGCCTCAACATTTGCCTTCGTTCTGCATGTTGTGGCAGCCAGTAGACCCTAGCGTAGGCCGGTGTGGTTTAATAATCTAGTGAATGTGTCGGGCTGCCTGTGTTTTTGTTTTCTAGCATAACCTGAGCAAGTGCCCATTTATTGGCCTGGACACGGGAGTATTAGGGGAGACGAATTGTGCTTTCTCGCCTTGAGCCTATGAGATGTTGTAGAGGGTGTCTGATTAATTGCTATCACACAAACCATTTCTGTCTCTTCTAGTCAAGCGATATCCTTATTGCAGCACTGTAGTGAACTGATGGGCACTCTAATCTTCAGTCTTTTTAAGGTTTATGTTTCTAGTTTTGGGTCCACTGTTTAGTGACCTGCGGGCAAATGAGATTTTCTGCTAGAGCCCGCCCGCATTGGGATAGACAAATCTATTGAGATATCCTCCTCAGAACTGTGCTGGGGCTGGCACTTTGGTTAGATTGCCTATGGGACTAGCTGATTTGCCAGCACAACTAAGTAGCAAGGCGCTCAGCTGGCATTTGGGGAGTGTGGCAAGAAAACACTTAAGCCAGGAGGCTTTCTGATTCACTTACGTGTATCCTTACCATCCTAGCTGAATTTAAGCTCCATTATAACTGCTGTGAGAGCCTGCAATCTATCTACAGACATCGGCTTCCCTCCGTGTTACAGAATACCTTTTGAGCGCAATATACATCACTATTGCATGGTAAGTTTACAAATTGTTTTTTTACTGACCAGACACTGGGCCATTGGGTGTTGACTTTGTGGGTCTGGAACTGATCTTACTTCACACAAAATTTGTCTGGTTTCTTCTTTTTCCTTCAGTTGCCTGTTTTGGTTTCCTTAAGGTGTATTAAAAAAAAAAAAAAGCTGTCTTTTATCTGAGGTTTCCTGAATCTGGGTGATGGCACACACAGTGGGTGATATAACTGGGTTTAGTCAGAAGTTTTCTTTACTTCACGTCTTCCACTTTCTTAGACTTTTTTAATCCTGTTTTTATTTCCTTCATTTTAATGTTGTAGTAATTTGACATATGACATCCACCATGCTCCAACTTCCCTTGGGGTCCTGAAGAAGGCAATGAACTCCCTCTTCTGCCGAAACTTCCTGCCTGCACAACCCTGACACTAAATACATCTTTGTGGGTTGTCCATGTATTTGGGATGTAGACCTGGGATAATGGATTGTGTTGAAAGTAGTTAGATAGGGTCAGCAGTACAGTATAGGGACTGTACAGTTGTAACAATTTGACTCATATCTATAGCCAATCCCATGTTTGAAAGTTCTCACTCTAACCTGTTGATAACAAAGAAGACCTGTTTCCTTTGTTTTTCCTTTTTTGATAACAAACCATGTACAAATGTTATTGAGTGTATTATAAGTTTGCTAGCAAGCAATGTTCGGTTTTGACAACCAGTTCTAGGTTGAGCTACATTGCTTCACTATTCATTTATTTTTTTGACTTGTATAATTTGTAACAGATTATATTCATTATATGTATGTTTGTAGGATCCTTGGGCCTACTCAATAAAGGTACATTTTTTTTTATATTCAATTGTGTCCATTTAATAGATTAATTCAAATATTATTTATGAAAGCCAGGTGCCCTAGCAAGGGCGTGGCTTTATAGAATCATAATTAGAAGTGGTTCATTTAGTGGACTCCCCTTTGTGTGATAGTTCACCCATACAGCATCTGCTTGGCCTCCTACTGCAGATATTAAGAGGCTTTTAATATCTCCAATCGCTAGAGATATTCAAGCCCGCGTCTCTGTGGCATCCGACAATTCGGCCAAACTCTTTAAAATCTGCAAGGAGCTGGCCAACCCTCCGGCAGTTTCCACCCCTCCAATCGCCTCCCAGGCTCTTTGCAATGCCCTTGGCCCTCTTTAATTCCAAACCCCAGGACATGCTGTCCACCCTCTCCTCCGCACCCCCCTCCCCAGCTTGCTGACCTTCCCTCAGCCACCCCCCTCCCTCTTTCTCCTCTTCCTTTCCTCTATTCTCCCCAGATGAGGTTGCTAGACAAGTCCGATCTATGAAAGCCTTATCAAAATAGGTCCATCCCTGTTCCTCTAAAACCATTAAGGACCATATCGATATCCTCGCACCAGCCCTTGCCGATTTCTGTAACCGTTCCTTTGCCTCTGGATCTTCCCCCTCCCCTCTGAAGCACTCCCTTGTGCATCCTCATCTCAAGAAACCCATAGCTGATCCTCTTGTCCGGCTAACTATTGCCCAATTTCCATTACCCCTTTTTGTGGAAGCTCCTCGAAAAGCTGGCCATCTCTCAGTTTAACCTTCATTCTGACTTTGTTGGCTCTCTCCATGACCACCAATCTGGTTTCAGACCTGCCAGAAGCATGGAAACTGCTCTCCTGAACATCCGTGAAGGCCTGCTCTCCAACCTTGACTCCAACATTCCCTTCGTTCCTCATCCTACTTGATCTCTCCTCTGCTTTTGAACACGATCAACCATACCATCCTGCTTAATCGTCTCTGTGACAACCTTGGTATCACCAATCGGGCTCTGGCCTGGCTGACCTCTCTCTTTTCTGATAGACACTCCAAGATACAACTTGGGCCCTTCCCATCCTCTATCTCCCTCTCTACCTGTGGTGTTCACCAGGGGTCTAACCTCTTGCCCTGGCTTTTCAACCTCTCCTTCCCTCAGAAGCTCACTGTCTCTCAAGCTCTGGTTCTCTCTAGGTTGGTCTACTGTAACAGCCTCTTTCTAAATCTACCTGCCTCCACTCTCCGCCCCTTACAACTAATCCAGAACAGGACTGCAAGACTTGTCCTTAGCCGCTAGCCCTGGGATCATATCTCTCCAGCTCTGAAATCCTTCCTTGGCTCCCAGTGGATGCAAGGATTACATTTAAAACCCTCTGCATTGTCCACAAGGCTTTCTGGGGCCTGGGTCCAAAATATCTTCAACTATCCCTCTGTAAATACCTCCCCTCTCGAGCCCCTTGCTCCTCTACCTCTCAACTCCCCTAGGGTCAGCTGTTTTTCAATGAAATGAGCTGGGGGCAGATCTGCCTTCGGCTGGGGGCCTCCCTTTGTAACGGCCTCCCGGCCAACTTAAAACTTGAGCAGAACCATCTCTGGTTCTGGAAGCACCACAAGACCTTCCTCTTTGCTTCTGCCTTTGCCCCTCTTCTCCCCTGCTGATCTGTCTTTGCTCTTGGCCATCTTCTGACGTTCGGGCCCAAGTACCTGTTCACCCTGCCTCCCCCTGCACTGTATCCGGTCCACCCGTTGCACTGGGATCTCTATCTGTACCCATACAGCCTCCCCTTTTCTTCTGCACTCATCAGATATTCCCTATCTGACTAATCATGCACTTGCCACTTGCTGGCTGCACTACCACTTTTCATTGCCTGTTCTTATTTCTTTCACATATTATTTATTCTGTTCTCTCCTCTGTTCCGCACTTTCCCCTTCTCCTTCTTCCACGCACTTTCTCCCTTTTCCCTTTTCCATGCACTTGTGTGTTCTTAATGTCACTGGGCCTAGTAAGATCCTTATTTTTGTTCTCCCGTATTCCCCTCCCTTTGCTTGGTCGTGCTCTGAAACACTTGTGCACGAGCGTGATATAAAAATATAAATGAAATATATAATGGGACCCCCGTGGTATTCTTTTCAAATGCATATATCCATTTCCCCACACCCCCTGAAAGCAGTGAAAGTGCTTTGAGGAGATTATTCTTGTCCATCACTGCCCAAGGCATGTAATGGGGTTGTCCTACTCCCTGGTGGATGAGGGGCATCTGCAGTTTTGATCCCACCTTTCCCTTACTTACCTTTACTCCTTTATTTTTTGCCAGTGCCATTCTCCCTATCCTGGTTCATAGCCTTCCCTCTAATCCTTCTTCGACCTCTGTTATTTGCAGAGTTGCCCACTGGATCTGCTGTACCCATCCTACCTCCCCTTCGTCGGACTCAAGGTCGCTCCAGCATTCCCCTTCTCTCTCTGAGGCTACTATATCGTATCCCACACTTTCTATCTCACTTTTTCATGTTACCTGGATCTTTTTAATTAGGGCACTGTCTGTTCGCAAAAGGAAATCCCCGGGTTTCCATTCATCTTCTCGCAACAAGGAAGAACTCTTTACTGGGTTTTGTAATGGCAGTTGTCCTCCCCCGGGCAGTGGTAGTGTTGTTTCGCAAAGTGTTCGTAATCGGGCCAATTCTGCCTGGATGGATGGTAACACATTTCTAAATCTCTGGTGGTGGGCCCTTGATTGACAGTTGTGTTTCCTGGAACATATGGAGGGGGTGGTGCGATGACTGGCGTGGCTGGCTCACCCCCATGGCACGTATACTGGGTCAGCATGTCCCTCTGCGGGTCTTGTGAGCAGTGGGTATATTTTCTTTGGTTCCTCCTTCTCCTTTCCTCCCCCCTCCTCGCTTTGTTTTACTGGGGACTCTGCCTCTTTTTCCTTGGTATTTGTAGGGGACGTTTCCTCAAACATCCTCCACAAATTTAGCACTTCTCGTCTGTTTTGGAGCGGTTTCCCCTTATATTTAGCCATTAAATAGGTTGCTACATGGTCTATTATCCCTTTGCCAAAAGACCTCTCTTCTGGCCAGGTATGAGGTGACCCTTCCCCTTTTATTTCAGTTACCCATTGCCCATGGTATTTCTTTATTCGGTTACTGTACAAGGGTAGGTGCTTACAAATGTGCAAGAGTGTTGTATCCATTCCCATATTTGTCAAAGGACCTTTCATTCCTGCCCTGTATACCCTTTACCTTCAAACTTCAACCTTTGGTGTATCAATAACAATTTTGAATTTTTTTACTTTTTTACATTACTTATACATCGTCATGGCAAACGCATAAAACATTAACCATTCAACATTTCAACAGAACAAACCAACAAATATACAGATGACACTAAACAAAGAACATAAAATCTTAAATATTCTCGTGTACCCTTTACCCTTTACTCTTTTAACCCGATTTCCCCTTCCTCCACACTGGGCACTCACATCACCTCTGCCCCTCCTGGGCCTACCGCCACAAAATTATAGAACACTAAAAATAAGAACCACTACTATTTTCCAAGCCTACTAAATATACGAGGCGCCTACGTTTTCCTTTTACTGACTTACTTCCAGCACTTATTTTGTCACTTTAGTCTTCTTTATATAAAAAAGATCCTAATGGCCATGAAGAAAGAAAAAAGCGTTTTGTTTTTCACAATCGCTGCACTCATTTGTTTCCAACCCTTGCATGTTCCCTTTAGTTAATCTGCTCCATACCTTCCCACTTCCCCTTTTATTTTCCCTTGCAATCAATAATTGCGTGTCCGTGATCTTCCAAGAGTCACTGTTTGCGGTCTATCCACAAGTGGGGGCCTCCCCATCGCGGCCCCGCCCGGCTTTGGTGAGCAGTTGGGTATTAGCAAAGCTAGGACCTACAAAACCTTCTTTTCCGCAGCGTACGCAATTTTGTTTGGGGACTGGTCAGCCGTAGGTGGGGGGGTGGCCTACCCAGGGAAGCCGTGGATCTCGCCGCAAGTACGGGGACGTCGAGGAATATCACATTGCGGTCATCAAATGAAGGCGCCCACTCCCTCACACGTCATACAAAAAGGACCATATAGTGGACACACCCCGCTAGGGAATGAAACCAGGAGATGGATTGTAAAGGAAACAAGTTTATATAAGGTAAATTGTGCATGCAGAGAACTCTGCTGCCCGGAGAGCGCTCTGACAAACATTACACGGGCAGCACATTATAAGTCAAAAAAGTGTCACTACTGACGCCACACTATAGGTACACAACTCTACAATACAATTGGTGAGACACAATGGTAGACTATGTATCCATACTGGGTGACCACATTGGATTGGCTGTTGCTTGGGTGCCGATAGGGCAGCACGTGGGTCAGCTGGGCTAATCTCTGTGGGGTGAAGGTCGTGGCAGCAAAGTGCTACATTCTTAACTGTCTGATCTACAATAACAAGATCTGAGGGCATGAGACAAATGGCAAGCATAAAGGTTTGACATGAATGGGGGTGCTTTCGGAGTTCACTGACTGGTTCTATGGGCATTCTACCCTCTGCACCCAGGCACCCATAAACGCAGTGCCGCAGGCCCAGGTGCCTGTCTTGGGGGTTTTGATCTACATGATGCCTCATGATACAGATAGACATGTTTTCTGTAGAGGATATATTGGTGCATTGGATTAGGGCTATGGTGGGTGTTCTCATCTAGTCACTGCAATGGTCAGCTGTGTATCTGTATCAAAGAGCAGAGGGGCATGGGCCCAGTGGACTGTGGCTTGGCGGGGTGGGGATTCGAGGGAGTACAGGCAGGTTAGTGGAGATGGATGTGTTCTTGGGCAGGGGCCTGCTCTGGTCTCACACAGTGGAGTGAGCTCATCTTCCCCCTGGGTGATACTAGCTGTTCCAACAATAAATGGCTGGACTTCTGTGAGAACAGGACTTGTGCAGAGCTTGCAGGAGGAGCGGGTGGCCTGAGCTGTTTGTGCGAGGCGCTGGGCAGGGGAGAGACAGGTTTCTAGAGATCATTTTCAGGCCTAGTAAAAGATGACGTCTAGTGTGTCACAAATGGAGTCTTTGGGCTTCAATAAGGCTTGGTTACGCGTTAGTCATTGTTAGTGGTACGGGGTGATTAGTACATGTTATGCACAGGAGAGTGGGGGCCGTCTCCCCCCCTTTAGCATACATGGTATTTGTCCAGTGCAGGAATGGTAAGGGAGTTGAGGGGGGTTGGCGTGGAAAAGACCACCCCTCCCCCAACATTGGCAACAGTGTGCCAAGCATAAAGCGTGTTTGTAGTGACCTGCACCATTTTCCAGAAATCTCATTTTATATGTGTTGTCATCCGTTGCTATGGGTCGAATGAATTTCTCTTAGGTTTAATATCGTAGACCAAGTTCCCCAACCTGCAGCTCTAGCTGAAGTTTAAGGACTCCTCTCACTAATGTCTTATTTCAGCGGTACGCAAAAGTGCTGTATTGTTGCCCATTTCATGTCTTTGGTACAAACAACTTCTGGTGACATTAACAATATTAGTACAACATTGCTAATCAAATGGGCCTGTTTGCCAATCAAAAATATTTTTATTAGCAAACTCTGCTAATCAATTTTTGTAAACTAATTGCCTTGCACAGCATCCTGCATTGCCTATGCATGCTGCAGGTGGAGCTCTGTGAGGTCTTCCATCCTCTCCTGCAACGGCTCCATTCTTGTGAGCCTCTCCCAGATGGCAGATAAGGCGTCGCTAGGCAGGGCAGCAAGTGGGCGAATAGGTGAGGTGGTGGGTGTGACATTACTCTGATTGCTGCATCACCACTGTCTGAAGCATCATTACTGTCATCAGGCTTTGGAAGTGACTGCAGGTCTACAGCAACAGTGGTTTGGGGAGGACCGATCACAGGAGAACCAAGGCCTGAAGAGGGTGGCCTGGATGAGGGCAGGTCATCTCCAGCCCCACCCCTGAGCAGTGACAAAGAGCTGATGCTAGAGACCGATAAAGGGTGCTTGGTGGTAGTGGTCACCAGTGGTAATACTGCTTGACTTGACCGAGGCACACTGCTGGCATTTGAGATGAGGGATGGTACAACCGGCAAGGGAATTGCAGCCGATGTGGGGTCAGGCATTTGGGTGGCAGAGGTCACTACGGGGTGGCAATGCGGTACAAGTGGCAGTTGCTTCTGGGTGCACCTTTGATCCAGCAGAAGAGGTGCTCGGGGTTGCAGGATCTACTGCTGTGTTGATGGGTATGGCATGTGGAGGGGCTACATCTGTGCCACTGGTATCTTCACACTGGCTGCCTTGTGCATGTAATCGGAGGAAATACCTAGATTCAGTTGTCATGTATACTGTGGCAGGTGCGTGCATGGAACATGGGGAATGGACGGGGGTCTGGGTCCATCTACGGATCTGGGTCTCATGCCTTTCCTGTGCACAGTTTACTAGTGCGGGGGTTGACTATGCACCTTCAACATTACTTAGCTGGTCTAGGACGGATACAGGATGCATGTGCGCCATCGTGCTGGTGATTATTTGATGCTGTGTGGCACATGTGCTGGCTAATGCGTGAGGCCTGGTAATGACAATCTGACATGTTGCATAGGGCATGACTTGGGGGTATTTCTGGGCTGGTGATCATGACATTGTACATTTTTGGCTGTCGAGGGTGAATGAGGTGTTTAGTCTGTCTACAGTAATCACATTTGTTTAAATTTTTTGCCACATGGTGCAGCTTCCAGGTGTACACATGGAATGTGTCGTATGTATTCCTGTGGCAGTGTTGACGGTGAGCCAACAAGGGACTCAACATTGTCATCTGTGTGTTAGCCCAATGCTGGTTGGGATACGTGCACTGCTTTCCCATTTCCCTGACCCCATGGTATACTTTTGTTCTCGCCTGGTTCTGGTTTGCTTCCTGCTCCTGCTGCTCCAATTCCCTCGATCCCTGCCACATGAAGGATGCTTGCCACTCTCTCCTCCCAGGGGGTTTAGAGTGCAGTGGCTCCACTGTGCCTCATCCAGTGGCAGTTGTCTCACAGTGATGAGTGGCGAGGAGACTGCGTACATGCACCTTGAGGTCATTTCCTCTCTTCCTGCAATCTTCTGCGTCCCTCTGCACAGTGGCCACTTCCACTAACTTGTCCCTTGCGCTGACCCATTTTATGCACTTGCGGCGGACAGATGTTTTGTGCTGATTTGCCCTAAACAGATCATCGGCATTGGCCTCCACCTCATCTGCCAATACCTCCATCTCTGCCTCACTGAATCTTGGTTTGCGGAACTTCAATTCTGACACCCTCATCTTGCTGGTGTCTCCTGGCAGGTTTACACTGATTTTGGTAGCTGGATGGCAAAGTGAAATAATGGATTGAAGATGGATTGTGTTTTAAAAGATGGCCACTGTTGAGCTTCCTGTTTACGAAATGACGCCATTTCTGCCCAGTGGTAATTCTGCCAGCGGTATTACCATTTGGTTATTCCTCCATTTGCTGGCAGTAATGACAATTCTGCTGACATTTGACAGTTGATTGTCAGTGGTAATTGCTCTGGGCAAATTACCATTACTGCCGATGGTTTGAGCGTGCTCCTATCAACCTGTGATATGGCAGTAATTCCACCAGACACCACGGCAGAAATGGTAATTCCATTCGACCGAATTGCTGCCCATTTAATTGCCCTATTTGTAATGAGACCTAGCGTCTCTAAATCAACTATTGCAAAGTGGGCTGTTGGATGTATTCAACTGTGCTACTCTACAGCAAGCAAAACTTTAAAGTTTACCCAAAGAGCACATTCAACCAGAAGTACGGGGGAACACTAGCTTTTCTTGCTAATGTCCCTTTAGAGGCAGTTTGTAAGGCATGGAGTTCAGTATATACTTTCAAGCAATATTATTGTGTGGACACACAATCAAGATCAGACCAAGTAGGTCAAGCAATTTGAAGACATTTATTTACAGCTACGCCTTCAGCTCAGCCACCACGTTTACAGAATACTGCTTGCTAATCTGTGCAACGTAAATCTTAGCAGATTCACAGGCTGCAGAATGCAAATATTACTTAACAGTAATCGTTGTTCTGTGGCTTGGATCTTCTTAGAATCACATGCACCTACCAATCCTCCCCACACGTGAGCAAAAGGGGAAGATTATACAATTAAAAAAAGACATACTTTCACATACCATGTCAAATAACAACCAATCTGAGAACATTGACGCTTGAAGGATCATAGGACATGTACACATTGGATAGGGATAGTGTTACAGGCAGGCCTCCAGACAAGGGTCGTACCAGGCCTTTTTGCACATGAAAATCTTGTAAATACAACAGCTTTATTATTTTTCTGCATACATTAATGCACAAGTTTAGAACGGAGGGCAGTGCAAAGGTCAGGTTACTTGACAGAAACCAGAAAGCTGCTTTTGATTTTTATCTACATGGCTGTAATTGCAAGCCATGGAGAAAAGCCTCTGAAAGAATGTATTTCTCGGAAGCCTTTCAAAAAAAGAAACTGCACACTGTGATTAAAGGAATTGTTTCTTTCCGTTCAGCTTCTGCAGTTTTATGTAGATGCTCATGGAGCAAACAGAAGCAATGTGCATATTTATTTTCCTAGCATTTTAGGATAGTATAATTAATAAAATGGAGAACTAAGCTGCAATTGAGAATTAATCTTTTGTAACAAATTATGCTTTTTTTGCCAATGAAAGCAAACCAGTATTGCACAATTGTATTATTCAGAGTTCCTGTGCTGTGTGCATAATCATGCGGCGGCAGAACATTTTTACACTTTGTTTTAAGTGTAAATTAAATTCTGTGTGTAAAATTAGCAGCATGCATGGTCTAGTGTACATCCATTCAAGCTTGCAGTCAATGGGGTACATTACTGTAGTGGCAGCAGAGTCTTTGCTCAAGGGTGAGTGATTGCCATTACACCAATCACAGGTGTTTTAGCCTCTGAAACTTCAAGACTACAATTAAAAAAATCCTAAGCCTTACTCTCCACGAAGTGCAAGCGCTGTTCAAAAATAAACAAATGAAAGCTTCATTCATAATTGAAGTAGAAACTCTGCAAAACCTGTCCCTGTGATAATCCAGATAGGTATTCAACTTTATGTAGCACTTCATACATTGTTCGTCTAGGCACTTTGATTATTATACCTCAGTCAATACTCCGTTTACTGACCTCTGAAGGATGTTAGCCGATAAGATAGCTCAGCCAGTTGGGCATTTGTTGCTGCAATCTGTGTGTTCTCTGTAGGTTGCTGGTTTGAATCCCAGCAAGGCCAACTCAGCCTTTCATCCTTTCAAGGTCGATAAAGGAGTATCAACTTTGGTTTGGTGATAGTTGTGCTAAATATGGTTTATGTACAGTGCTTTGCCAAAAGCGCTCTATAAATAACAATTTGACCATAAGATTATGTATATAATTTAGCATGGAGTTCTTGCCTCTCTGAACTGTTGTATTGGCATACCATTCGGCAGGAATAGCTCCAGGAAATGAGGACTTTCATTAAACATCAAAAGACAATTCTGCTATGGAACCTCAAAACACACAATACAATTCATGTTTGCTTTTCTATGTAATTGGCTAGGTTTTTGTGTTTTCAACATTTAAATATATGGTATTACCCAAATTGCATGAACACAATTGTTTGAATGACCGAATTGACCGAAAGTCAAGGGTCTGAATTGACCTTTGCACAATTGACCATATATATATATATATATATATATATGGTAGTGGCCATGTAATATATATATATATATATATATATATATATATATTACATGGCCACTGTAGTGGCCATGTAGTTATGGTTAAATTGGTGTTTCCATAGGAAGAGCACTTTTTGGGCGGCTTATAACTTCGCTCTCACTCTGAATTTTTTTGCAAAGTTTGGTGAGGATTCGTCCAGGGGGGCGCAAAGTTATAGGGGGGGTCCCAAAACTTTTTTTTCCCCCATAGACTGAATGGGAAAAAAATTTGCTCGCGTCTACAGCCCAAACCGCTGGACGGATTTTCACCAAATTTGGACCAGGAGCAGCGGCTTGGTCCTGAAAGCGGAATTTGGTGAAAATCCGTCTGGTAGTTTTTTTTTAAAATGACCAAAAAGTAGGTAAAAAAAAATTAGTGTGATCTGTGTTCGGTCCGCGGACAGACTTCCCTGTTCGCTCCGCGGACAGTGTCCTGATTGGCCAATCGGCTTGCGTGATGTTCGCGGACATGCAACCTGTTTGCTGATTGGACGGCATGGAGCGTGAAGCGCGTCAGATTTTCGGTAGCACCCGCCATCTTGGATTCGCGGTCGTCCGCGGACAGCGCGGTGAAACCTTGTTCAAAATTTGTATTTAGTAGAGTGTGTTGGTGTGTAGGAGTGTTTGGGGAGGGTGGGAATGTATGAGATAGGATGAAAGGTGTGTTTTTTATGTGTTAGACCTTCTTTTTGTGTTCGATTTGTCACGGGTGTTCTGAAATGTTCTAAATAAACTGAATGGGGGGTGTTCTGAGGACTCAATGTGTGTCCATTTTGTTCGCAAGCAAACTGAAACTGTTCTAAGAACACTCGCAGTGTCCTGAAATGTTCGCAAATAAACAAAATGGGGGTGTCTTGAGGACGCTGTCCGTATTGTTCATTGTCAAGTTGAATATGTTCTAAGAACACTCGCGGTGTCCTGAATTGTTCGCAAATACACAAAATGGGGATGTTCTGAAGACGTTGTTGAACACTCGCTGTGTCCTGAAATGTTCGCAAATATGAATGGGGTGGTGGCTGTCAAGTTGAATGTGTTCTAAGAACACTCGCGGTGTCCTGAAATGTTCGCAAATAAACAAAATGGAGGTGTTCTGAAGACGTTTCTAAGAACACTCCTGGTGTCCTGGAATGACAGTAGGGGGTGTCCTGAAGGCATAGTCCGTATTGTTCGCTGGCAAGTTGAATGTGTTTTAAGAACACTTGCGGTGTCCTGAAATGTTCGCAAATAAACAAAATGGGGGTGTTCTGAAGACGTTTCTAAGAACACTCGCGGTGTCCTGGAATGTTCGTAGGGGGTGTCCTGAAAACGCTGTCCCTATTGTTCGCTGGCAAGTTGAAAGTGTTCTAAGAACACTCATAATGTCCGCGGACATTAAAAGTTTCCATAGACCATAGTCGAAATGTTTGACTCTATGGATGTGATATGCTGCGATGGCTGTTGCCAGGGCATACAGTCTTGGCCATGCACCCAAGACTGTATGCCCTGGCAACAACCACCGCAGCATATCACATTCATATTTGCTTATAACTTTGGGTGAAAAACAAATGTATAAGGAACAAAGGTATTAGATACTATGGAAGTGATATGCTGCTATGGTTCTCCTTATTATTGTATACTTACTGTTTGATCTAGTAACGGGAGTCCATGTTTTTCTTGTTAATTTCTGTGATAAAAGAAAATAGCATGTTAGTATTTTGTAATGACTTATTACATTGTATAATCATATTAGTAGATTACACATCAGAGTACTGTGCAATTTGCTCAGTTTCTGTATTTGTTGCTAAAATCATTGGGTCTGTGGGAGAAAAAAAAAATCCATGTTGGATTAAAAAAAAACCTTTTTCTGTTATGCTACAGTTTATTTGTTCGTTTTCAGTGTTCACTTGTTGTTTCTGGCTAATGCTTAATACTTTGGCTTGTTGTATTTTTTTGGAGCAGTAACATATTATTTATTTGTTTTGATATTATAACATTTTGGAGCAGTTAGATACCAATTGGCGTATTCTGTCTATTTTTTTGATATATTTTAGTGGTATTGATTTATCTATTTGGATATTGTTGAATTTTGGGACAGTTAGATACAAATTGGCGTATTCTAACTGTATATTTCTTGGTCTAATTTAGTGGTATTCATTTATCTGATTAGTTGTTGTATAATCTTTGAGCAGTTAGATAGCTTTTGGAGTATTCTAACAGTTTATATTTTTTTAACACAAGTTTACTTAGGGTTTAAATACAGTTTAGTTATCAAATTTTGGTTTTAAGAACATCAAATAAGCGTTTGTAAGATTTCCTGGTAATCTCTGCTTTAGAGTAATGGTACTATCATTACATTCAAACCATCCACATTTCTTTTTTATATATGCAGTGTAGTGCCCTGAATTGGTCGTGGCTCCTGCGTGGTAGATTATACCTACTGTTGTGAAGGTTTTCCTACCAAGTGATATTTGACCATGTGTGAATCCAGTCAGCTTGCAGTTGTTTTTGGTACCATCTGCATTGTAACGTAGAAGAATTAGTGTTATGTATTTACTATGTGTTTGTATTACTAACGTGGAGCGATTATCTGAATTGCAGGTAGAGCATAATCTACCATGGTTTGCATTTTGTACAAGTCGCTGAAATGGAATGGATTCACAATTTGGTATTGATATATATATGAAGCGTTCATTGGGGGTTTCTTCTTGTGTCACATTGTTGCAGAGAGTGCATGTATGTTTCCACATGTATGAAATCTGAAAGATTTCATTTATAGGTATGTTTTTGTTTTCCAGTACTTGTAGTAAGTACATTAGAAATTCTTGTGGATCTTCCTGTGAATTTATAGTGAATTTCACCATTCCAGCACAGTAGTCCAATTGTTGTCTTATTCCAAAAACACTATACATGTTGTCAGGATTGTTTGCTGCATTTCTGTGAAGTACTAACATTTGCAAACACAATGGGTCTGTACTGTGTAAGTAAATGTTGTCAACAATTGGTGGTAATTAAAATAGAATATTCATTGCTACATTTGCGTAGCAACTTACACCAACTATATTTGAGAATTTAAATGGTCCAGGTAGTTCTGTATCTAACTGCTTTTTTTTGGAGGTTGTCTTCCTTCTTTAGAGAAGTACTTGGTTTACTTTCCCTAATTGATTCTTTTATGCTTGTGGTACTTGATGAAGTATTAGTTTCTTTTACTCTCTTTGGAGGATTTGCAGTGACATCCTGTTGCATTTCTGTTTGATTTATTTTTCTTTTATAACGTTTTACTTTTTGTGGAACAGAATATGTGTTTAGGTGGGGGGTGTATTGTGAGCGAAGTCTATTGTATTCTAAAATGCAAGAAATATCAGCGTTTATTTTACTTGCATCAAAGTTGATTAGAAATAGACCGTCAAGTGTACGTAAGCGTGATAGTGCTACATAGCTCATGCCTTCTTTAAAGACTGTGTTACCAATATCTATCATTGCTTTGTCTAGGGTAAGACCTTGTGATTTATGAATCGTGACTGTGTATGCAAGAGTTAGAGAAAATTGTTCTCTGTGTACATACATATCTTTGAAGAGAAGGAATCTAGCTGTTGAGCGTCCTATCCTTTTTACTTCTGAAAGTTTGTCAAAGAGTATATTGACAAACTGAATTTTGTTGTTGCGTGGGTATGTTTGAAAGCCAACAACTGTACCCAGTGCTCCATTAACTAGTCCTTGGTCCACGTCAAGGTTACGTTTAAGCATTACTCTGAAATTTAAGGATAATTTTAATATCTTTTCTAAGCCTGCTGTGTTTGAGATTGATTTTTCTAAACTATGTAGTCTTGTTGTGGCTTGGTCATACATGGGTAGTGTCATACCATGTACATCTAGTTTGTCTGTGGCGCTAATTTCCATGATTGGTTGCATTTCTTTACTTAGCATGATTTCATTGAATTTGAAACAGCTTGCAAGAGTTGGCATTAAGGCCATACAATTGACATTTTTGTGGGCTAATTGTTCCATAACATCTATAGCACATGCATTAATGTGCCGGGTTTTCAATATTCCTTCTGCTTCTTTAGAAAGTATACCAACTCTGATACTTTTTAAAATGTTGGCATAAGTGAGATCTGCAGATTGCCGCATGTTTTCTGTTAATTCTCTGTACTGGAAATGTTGCCAAAGGTTGACATTTCCAATGCTGCCAACAGTTTTACGGCAGAGTTTGTGTCCTAATGTTTTAAAAATAGGCTCACCTTTTACCGGTGTTAATTGAAGCAGATCTCCAAAAACAATTATGGGTTTTCCTGCAAAGAGCTCTTCATAGTCTGTTTTGAGTACTTCTTGTAATCTGAGGTGAATCAAAGCTAACATCAGGTTGGAGACCATGATCACTTCATCTATTAGTAGCATTTTCATTTGTTTTAATACTCTGCGTAATTCCATTGCAGCTTCTGCAGAAAGTTTGTAATAGTCTAATTTGTTCTGGTGTTCTACTGGTAATAGTAGTAATCGGTGTAATGTAACACCACCTATGTTGTAGGCAGCTAAACCTGTGGGGGCAGTGACAACAGCTGACAGTTTGTTGTTTGTCAATTGTTGAAGGAACTTACTAATGATTTTGATTAGGAATGTTTTGCCAGAACCAGCTTCACCACTGACGTACAGTAGTACAGGTTTATAATTATGGCAGGAACATTCTTTATTTTCATGTTTTACACCATGCGCAATTTGTTGTGTTACTTCTTGAAAAATGCTACTTTGCTCATTGTTTAGTTTTGATTGTAGGATAGTTAAGTCTTCCTTATCTTCATACTGACATATGGTGTTTTCTACTTCTATCATAGCTAATTCTGCCTCATTTATTAGTGGTTCTCCCAGTGGTTCTTGGCTTCCTGTTACAGAAGGTTGACTACTGTCAGGAGTGTTCTTATCTAGTTGGGCTTGGAGTTCTTCTTCGTGTTGCTGTTCATTGTGCAACATTGTTTTGTACTGTGTAAAGTTTACATCAGTTATAGTGCTTTCATTAGCTTTGAAAGCATCGTCATATGAGTCATAGTTATCTAGTAATTGTTCTTCTTTTCTCCATGGTTTGAAGAGTTGTAGCAGGGACATGTAATATACTTCTTTATGCTGAGGAGTCTTTAATGACAATTTGATATGACTAATTAAATTTGGTTTAGTGAGTTTAACTAAGCTGCCTTCACAGTGTGTCACTCTATATTTACCTTTTTTTTCATCAGGTTTCATATTATTTTTGTATGTGTAGTTTTGGGCTATGTGGTATAGACACATGTTTTCCAAAGTATTACTTCTGTTTGGGTAGTATGTGTCCAATAAATTGTTTTTTAAAATGTCTTGGCTGTTGGGATCATGTTTGGCTATTGTTTCTATATCTTCATATGATTTTAGAACTCTTTTTCTAGATTTAGCTGGACCAAGACTTAGCCATACTATATTTTCAGATTTACCATACAATGCAGTACCAGTTAAACGATCAGCTGCTTCATATGATCCACATTCTCTATGGGTGAGCATTTTTTTGCCCAAGCTGTATAATTTCTGAGATACTGTTTTATCTGAAGACGGGTCATTCCAAAGGTCTTGGAGCCCTGTCTTTTCTGCTTTAGTTAAGTATGCTGTGACATATCGTGCAACTGCAGTAGAATTGTCTGCAATGTACTGCACATCTATGTTTGCATTCCATAAGTGGGCAATGATTGCATTATAATCATTGATATATTTTTCTTCTTCTTTTCTTTTTATGTAATATTTTTAGGTGACTTACTTTTAACACTATGTCTAACTGAAGACATGAGGTTGTTCACTTGACCTGCATTTGTAACTGGTCTAGGGAAACCAAATCGGCATTTGGTGTAGTATTTCCCTTTGTTATTGTATTTGCGACGACAATATTTTCCACATTTGTGTCTTTGAAATTGTAAAATTTGTGCATGAAGATCACTATTTGTGGCTTCTGATGGAATTTCACAAGTGACATATTTTTCAATAAACTGTAAAACAGTGGCGTCACTGTCTTGACCAAATTTAGGAGCATCTTTAATCCATAAAAGCATGTGGATATGTGGTGCTCCTCTCGCTTGGTATTCTTTTCTCCAAAAGAAATGTTGCAATTCTCCAAGGGGAGGAACAGTTTTATTACAAATAAAATGTCACATAGCAATGAAGCGATGGTGAAAATATTTTGAAACATTAACAGGATCCAGAGAACAAAGTTCTCCAGGTGTTAGTATATCTGTTTGTTTTGTTTTTATTTGATATGCGTAGGAAATCATGTAAATCTTCCCAGGCATATTCTGCACAACTTAATGTAACAAACCAAGTGGGTGGGCCAAGGTTTCTGATCATACAACGTACATCCCCATGATGTCGAAACCAGTACTCTTTAGTACCATGCATATTTGCTAATAGATTTGTAATATTTGATTGTAAAACCTCATCCTTTTGTTGCACTTTTTCTAATAATTGTGTAGCTGTCATATTTTGAAAGTGTGATCCTTATTTTAATGTGTGAAACTCCGTAACATAAAGTTGCTAGTTCACTTTCAATATAAAGTGAATATGTATTCCACATTTTGTCTAAATCTGGGATCTTCAGAATACATCCGTAATGAGCGGTATTCTGAAGCTGATATTTGAATAGGTCTATCATCATACCTTCCTCCTTAGCCAGTAGGAAAGAGTAGAGGAAAAGCACGTGCTTCTATACTTTTTTCCCATATGCTGATTGGCGACCCTTTTGTTTGACGCATTTGGTAAGTTTCTAGTGCATCTTCTACGGTGTCATTACAGTGCAAAGGATGAATTGTATAATGGTCTAAAGTATTTGATATTGTAGCAGGATCTACTAGCTCAAATTGACCAGCTTCTTGCGTTTCTTGAATTATTTCAGTTGTATCTTTCAAGTTTTCTTCAATATTAATTTCTTTGTAATATTCATTATTCTCTTTAAGATATTGGAAGGCTTGTCTAACTTTATATAAATCTACCAGCTGTTGCCATATTTTTTTGTCTTTTGTAGGTACTCCATTTACTAAGATAATTGAAGATTGATGCATTGGACGTTGCACTCCTAGAGTATGCACATTTTCTTTTATATCTAATGGTAAATAAACTACTTTTCCACGAATGCCTTTTACCAATTCAGAAGGAGGTAATTTTGCTGTTTTTGGTTGAAGGCGTATTATTGCTTGAAATGGGTGTACTGTTTGAATTATGATGCTCTCATATAAATTAAGTTGTTGTAGGGGTTTTGGTACTGGGTATAATTCCAAATTATTTGTGATAGCACGTGAAGGAGTTTGGTTGTTGTCAAGTTTTGTAGTGCAGTAACTGCAAAGTATTAAGGGCTCAGTTATTTCGTATTTGTTTTCTGCTACAAGGTAGAGAGCTAATTCAAACCATTTAGAATCTTCATTTTCTTCTATTTTGTATGATAGGTCTACAGTTTTTGTGTTACTTTTATAAAACGTTCTACGGCAACATACACATACATGGTTTGGTACTTCAGCTGATGTACTTTTAAATTTTTAGTATTTCTTTTTTGGATGTGTTTAGCAAAAAGTTGCCATGTGTAGAATTGTTGCTTAATTGGTTTAAAGCTATTTCATTCTGTAAATGGCTTTCACTTCCAAAATATTTTTTCTGGATATAGTGAATTTCTTCAAGTAGGTCTTTTGGTGTACCATGTAGAAGGATGTTATTTAACTTTGCTAGTGCTAAAGCAGGACTTTTAGCATAGTACAGTTTATAGACTAGATTTCTTATAGTTGAATGATGTGTTGATATCCTTTTGATATCATGGAAAGTGGTTTTACAAGTAGGTCCTGTAATGCAGGCCAATGAATGTCCTTGTAGTCCTGTGTACTTGCACACTGGACAGGTATCCAAATTTTGCAGTAATTTAATTTTGATTTTGTCTTTGCTTTTTACATATTTATTGAGGAATTGGCATAAAGATTTGAAACATTGTTTGGGAATGTTACACATTGACGTGCATGGCCATTTGTACACTAGACGTTCTGATTCAGTTGAATGGAGGGGTAACTCTAAGTTTTCAGGGCATATTTTGTAAGGAGTACTTCTTGTTCCATTATGGTATTATTCACTTTTTCATAACCTCGACCACTGCTATGTATGGCAATTGTATTTGTTTGCTTTTGTTTGAACGCTTCTTCATTAAAATATGGTTCTGTGCTCGTAGTTTGATTCCATTCACCTCCGCAGATACTTAAGAAGTTCTTTCTGTTGATATTTCGCTTATTGAGAAGTCTTTTTTGTAATTTAGTTATTAGTTTTGTTAGTGGTTTCATTTTGTTTAACAGTAAAATAAATAACTTTCAGAAGAATTGCACTGTCCATCAATGCTTCTAAGATTAATTTCCTACGATAGGTTTTAAGCATTGAACCTGATTTCTCTCCTGTTTTTATAAGATTTTAAAGGACTTTGTGACGGTACATTTTGGCTAAAATACTTTTCTTGGTATGCTTACTTTGCACTATATTAAAATTTGAAGAAGTAGTTTTATCTGTAGTGATAGTTAATTTTCTGTTGTGTTTTGGTTTGTTTTACATTGTGATAGAGGAGGCAAAGTTTTTGTACTTGCAACTTCTTGTGTTTCACTAAATGACTGTGTTAGCTGTTTTGTTTCAACTTTATTTACAATTTCTGCTAGAGATGGATGCTTATGTTGGACACTTTTATTTTCATTTGCTCTACTTTTGCGTTGCTTTCTATGGACTTGACCTTTAAGGCATTCTTTAGGGTCTGTTGAAAAAAATAAAGATATGGGTTGGGGTGTTCTGGAATGTATGTGTGCTGTGTGCATGAGTGTTTGAGTAATATGATAAAGATGTATGTAATGGTGTGTGATTGTGCATTGGGAATTACAACTAGTAGGGATAGGTATTCTTGAATTTATGTGTTACTAAACTGGGGTTCAGATGACAAAAAAAGTAAGCTACTGGTGTGGAAAAGTACAAATAGTAAATCTAATGTATACAATTAAAACAGTTGTTTGTTCTATAATATGAAAATTGTAGCGGTTCAGTTGGGTAATTTGTGTGTCCAAAAATAGGAATTTGTGGGCCATTCTGGCTGTAAATCGCTGTTTAAGACATGGAGATTTTTGGACAAAATGGTACACAATCTCTATTTTTAGGCACTAAAATAGCTTGTATTAATGTTATAGTATGTTTGATTAATAGTACAAATATTATGGTGATATTCTACTTACTTTTTTTCTTAAATTAACAGGTAATTTCTTAGTTCTTCTTTGTTCTTCGAATTCGGCTGCTTCTTTTCAGTAGACTGGTCTTCACTGCAATTGTAAAAGCATAAAATTAGTAAGTTTGTTTGTATATAGCGCTATTTTTAATTTAGATATTGATTTTTTTAATTGAAATCCCCAGTGCCTTTTTTAAAACCATTAAACTATTTTATTTACATAAAATGCATTGCATCAGTTCAGTACATATGATATGTTCTTAATGAACAAATTGTATTGAATGACTAACTGTAGCAAAAAAAAATATCTTTACTATGTCTTGTGAAATTTATAATATACCAGTGAATACTACTATTTCTGGAAGTAAGCTGTTCTAGGTAATAGCGCTTCAATGTCATGTCTAAATTAAAGTAATTAAGTAAATAAATAAAAACAAAAAAATGAAATTGTATAAGTATTTTTTTAAAGATTTAAACATAGATTGTGCTTGCATGCAATTTTGTTTGAATATATGTAGTCTATATATTTCATTTAAAAAATGTTAGTTTAACATGATTTGAGTGTGTGTGTATAAAGAAAGTAAATAGCATAAAGGTTTATAAGTGATAGTTGATTTTAGGATATTGAAAAAAATACAGTAAATTCATTTTACAGATTACACAAGCTAAAAGTCTGTTTGAAAATGTGTCCATCTACTGTACAGAAAATATACACACCTGAAGTTTGTGTTCATGCATATGGATATGCATGGAGCTGCAAGTAGAAATCTTGGAGACTTGTACAGTATTTCTGGTAGATGGTGCTTGCCAATGATATGACACTTGTACTCAGAGAGATTCACAGTACATTTGCAGTGCTGATCTATGATGATGCAGTTAGATCTAGAGGTCTTGAATGTGATTGGTGCATGGTCATGTGATTTTTTTAGCTACATCCAATGAGGGAATGGCAGAGAGAGTGAAGTGGAAATGGTAGAACGGCTGTTCATGTTACGATATGTCCGCGGACATGGCGGTAGTTCGCGGACATCAGGAGTTACATCCGGGGATTTTTGGGTTCAGAAGTCATGCAAATGAGAATAAGCACTGAAAGGGATTGGTCAGGAAAGTTTAGTGGGTGTGTTGTGCCAGGAGAGAGTTTCTCAGATACTATTTTTGCTGAGAGAACAAAAGATAGCTATGGCTGTGTGTTTCAGAAAACAGATTGTTTGGATTTTGGGAGATTCGTGGATACATTGGTTGAAGGTGCATGCAGAAAGCTGTGGAGTAGCTGTAGATCTTGGATTCCCACATGTGGAAGTACACTGGCATGGAGTACGTGGAATGAAGTGGTTGGACTTGCTACCTCTCTGTGCTACTTTGGAGACAGAGCAACATCCAGACATAATTGTAATTCATTGTGGAGGGAACAGTTTAGGACATGACTGGAATTTTTTTGCAATTTGCTATGAAAGAAGGACTTGGGAAGGTTATGGACATGTTTCCTAATTCTCAAGTGATATTTTCACGGATTGCGCAGAGACAAATGTGGCTTCGTTCTTCTTCATTTGGTCCACAAATGGAAAAAGCAAGGCGCAATGTTAATAAGGCTGTTTGTGCCTTTCTAAGAGATTTTGGCATGTCCTCTTTTCACAATGAAAATATTATGTTTCGTAGTACATACATTTTTCGCAGAGATGGAGTCCATCTTACTTATGCTGGCAATCAGATTTTTCTGAGAAATTTACAAAATGCATTGTGACCTTTTTTGGAATTACAACAACCATTTTGAAGTAGGTGTTAATCATTTATAATTTTTGACTTACAAACACCACCCAAAGGCTCTTTTCAGAGTCACCACTTCTTCCCAGAGAAAATTGCAATGTTTGTGATGTGGTAGCAACCCAATTTTTTAAATGTTCGCGAACTGTCCGCGGACTTCTAAAAAACACAAAGGGCCCTGCTTCATTTATTTTCACTTCTATTTTTTAACTGTGAAAGGTGGCTCTGAAAAGAGCCTTATTTGTTTTTTGATTTTTGATATTTTGTATTTCTTTTGTTTTTTTATACATGACACACTAGGAGAGGAGGGGAAAGGAAGGTAAAGGGGGGGACACCAACCACAGGGATAAGAAAGGGCGGGCTGAGAGAGGAAGATGTAGAGTGGGTTTTATTTGGGTAGTGAGCAGATCTTCTCGTGCTCTGAGACGATAGTCTCAAAAGCACTACGAAGTTGCTCCCCCCTGCAGAGTACTGTGTCACAGTACATACATACAACTGTGAACCTCGAAAGGTAAGGGTCATCAGCATTCTGTATGGCCTGTGAGGCAGCTTGAGGAAGAGGCTGTCCCACAGAGGTGGTCCTTGTGGTGACAGGATCAGAAACAGAGGATGGAGTAGAGGAAATCAACCTGCTCCGTTCTTCACAAGGTACAACCCTGCGAATAGCCCCAGAGTGAAATGACCTCAGGTGTCGCTTCATAGTAGTGGTCCCAAAGCTGTACTTACCGTGCTTCCCACAACTGAGTATCATTTTGCACTCATTGCAGGTAACACGGTTCACACGAGCCTTAGGAACATTACCATGATTGGTAAATAACCGCCACACCCAAGACTCACACCTAGTGTGGGTAGTAGGGTTTTCCTCTACCTCATTCTCATCATCCTCTTCTTCCTCCTCTGCATCCTCACTCCTGTTCCCCTCTTCAGGCCCTTGGGGAGGTGGTGGTGGTGGAGGGGGTGGGGGTGCTGATGAAGCCGGTGCAGCACCAGGTGGCAGTTCAGCAGCCAGGGATGCCATCAAAGATGCGATGGAAATCTGCAGTTGGCAGCAAAAATCGCTGTGTTTCGAAGAATAGCCAGAAACACAATGAGAATAAGCTCTAGGGCGTGGTCTTTTATAGGGGTGCTTGTGCGCAGTCCGCGGACATGCGCGCTCTCCACGGACAGATCGAACACAAAAAAAAGTTTGAAAAGTTTCAAAAGGTATGTAGAAACTCAGGATTACTATGTGGGACTTGTGCCATGGTGAGGTTTTATTGAAAAATATTATGGATTAATTGAAAATGTACTTTTAATTTGTTCGGGGACCCGAACAGTGTCCGCATTCAGAACACGCGATCAGCGTGGGCGCGGTCATATGATTCGTTCGTGAACAAGTCTGCGAAGGAAGCGCATGTCCGCAGGACACCAAATGCATGGAGATTGGCTAGCGCATGCGCGTTGATGTTCTACGGACACTGTTCGGGCCCTGAACTAATTAAAATTGTGTCACACGTGAAACGAACATTTCAGGACACTGCGTGTGTTCTTAGAACAGTTTAAATTTGCTAGCGAACAGTAAGGACAGATACACTGTTCTTCAGGACACGTTCAATTTCGTTTATGTACGAACATTTCAGGACACCAATTGTGTTCTTAGAACATTTTCAAGTTGCTAACGAACAGTACGGACAGGTATAGTGTTCTTTAAGACACCTCCATTTTCGTTTAATTACAAACAATTCAGGACACCGTGTAGTTTCTTAGAACAGTTTGAACTTCCTAGCGAACAGTACAAACAGGTATAGTGTTCTTTAGGACACTTAAATTTTTTTTTACGAACATTTCAGGACACCGCGTGTGTTCTTAGAATAGTTTCATCTTGCTAACGAACAGTACGAACAGGTATAGTGTTCTTCAGGACACCTCCATTTTCGTTTATTTACGAACATTTTAGAACACCTGCACTGTCCGCGGACACCTACATTGTTTTTAAAAAAAAACAAAACTATTTACAACACAATATAAAAATTAAACTTTATTTAACATATATTAATAATTTATGACAGAGAAGGTGAGGCAGAAACAGAAACAAAAACAGGAGAATTAGGGGTTTCATCATGATTGTTATTAGGTGAAGAAGGGATGGAAGTCTCATCAAAACGTTTTGGGTTATGGAGAGGGTTTGGGGATAATTGACTGGGATATGGTGAGGGGGGACAAGTACATGTGGGGCAATAGTATGACGTTTTTGTTTTAAAATGATCTTCAACAAAAGTTTTCAAATTATTAAAATTGGTCAACAATAAATCAATTTTTTCTTTTATGTTGTCGAGCGTGTTTTCCATAACAGTTTCTTCAGAGGTAGTTTTTATTTTGTTATGCTCTGTACAAAAAAAAATATATATGTTAAATGTATACAAAATAATAATATTTAAATGGTTTATATTATAAAGTGTTTACCATTAGTTTCACTATCTTGTGACATTTCTTCATGTGGGAAATGTTCCTCTAGCCATTCCAGAGTACTAGACATTTCTCTGAGAGAAAAAAAAAGATAATATATTTTTTTTATCTAATACAGAAAGTTTATAAATATATGAATAAAATTAAGTACACTTACTATTTCAGTTAAGATATGTCCTATGTACTCAGTGGGTCTGCTCTTGTTCTCAGTTCTGTTGTGTTTTTGAAGTAATTATGTTGGAAGCCAATTTATTTTCTTGTGGTATATTCCATTTTAGAACATAGTGCATTTAAATGAATGGTTAGTGTGTTGTATATATGGGTTACATTTATTATGTATTAGTACATTTAATGTGTTTGTGTGCTTTTTTTAAATTTGTTAAATGTTCCTATGTTATGATATAACAATCAAAGATACCCCCCCAGAGTTTTTTAGGTAGTGGTACTGTTCTTCGAACATGTCCACGAACATTAAATGAGTTCGCGGACATCAAGTACAGCAGAAGAGATTCAGTCAGTTCCATATGATATGTATATAAAGTGAAAGTCATTATTGTTAAGTTGCACTACTAAAAACCTACAAAATTCAATGAAAAAACTTTGTTAAAGGGACTTTATGGTTAAGATGCGCTACTAAAAACCTATGAAATTCAGTGAAAAAACGTTGTTAAAGGGACGTTATGGTTAAGTTGCGCTACTAAAATCCTATGAAATTCAATGAAAAAACTTTGTTAAAGGGACATTATGGTTAAGTTGCGCTACTAAAAACCTATGCAATTCAGTGAAAAAACTTTGTTAAAGGGACATTATGGTTAAGTTGCGCTACTAAAAACCTATGCAATTCAGTGAAAAAACTTTGTTAAAGGGATGTTATGGTTCCAAGTAAAACCGAAAAACCCTTGAAATTTGCTAGTTATGGTAAGCTAAGCAACCATAACTCACGCCACCACCGTGCACTGCTAAGACTAACACCCAGGACATCAAAGATGACATCACAAATGTCATTGATGACATCACTGATGACATCACATGTCTGGCTCGCTCTTTTTTCTTTTGCTGACATGTCTAGGCCACATGGTTTTCTTCAGTAACAGTCAAACTAAAGATGTTATTTTATTTGTAGACATATCCTTCAAGTAGGTTCTTACAGTAATTCCCTTAGAGTCCAGTCACATCACATGAAACATATACATACAGGAAGACACAAGCTTGAAAGACAGCAATCCTTTTTGTGCATAAGGATAATCAATAGACTTATGAGCACTTTCTGATAGTTCTGTTGTTTTTTTATGGCTTTATTTTCCCTGTATATGATCATATTTGTATACATTGTACTCACACTACTTTCCTTAGGGTCAAATCACATCAAGTGATACATATGCATAGGGTAAATAGCAGCTTTGAAACAGAGCAATAATTTATTTGCATGAAAATAATCAGTTAAGTTATGAATTGTTTCTGCTAGTACTTGTGCTTTTTTGCTAACTTCACTTTCCCTGTATATACCCATATTGGTATGTGTTCTTGTGTCTTTGTGTTTTGTCTATAGTAATGCAATTATGTAATACATGTGTTTTATTAGCTACTTATTACATATTTCACAGTACACAAAAATCTATTAAGAAAACAATTATCATTTCATTATTCAACATATTAACATTACGAATATTATACCTTCATCTTGTACGCTGCACACAATGTTATGTTTCTGTATGAGTAGCTTAGTATACTAGATAGAACCCCATACTAGAATGCTATTTATATCAATGCATCGTTCAATGCACTAATTACGGTATGATATTTATCGCAATGATACTTGACACTTGTTTCGCAACATTATAATAAGAATCCCTTGTACACATATTTCATGAAAAGTACATACACATGTGATGTCATCAGTGATGTCATCAAGGACATTTGTGACGTCATCTTTGATGTCCTGGGTGTTAGTCTTAGCAGTGCATGGTGGTGGCGCGAGTTATGGTTGCTCAGCTTACCATAACTGGCGAATTTCAAGGGCTTTTCGGTTTTACTTGGAACCATAACGTCCCTTTAACAAAGTTTTTTCACTGATAAATATAATATGGGAGTTGCAGGGGTTTCCCCCCGCATATATGTAACAATTGACCTACACAATGTCGGTCAATTGTGCAAAGGTCAATTGTAATTTCGAACAATTGTAGTTCGAACAATTCGTATACAACCAAATATATACATGAGATCAAATGGCCTTACCTTTAATAACAAAGGGTGTATTCTGTCACAGTGCAGAAAGCTCCTCCATGGTAATGATTTCCATACAGTTTTTGCACACATCGGCTAGATGTCAGATACATTTTACTCTCTTGGAAAAGAGAAAAGTAATTTTTACTCTGTTTAAAAATAGGGAGTAAAATACTCACCTCAAAATCTAATCTGGAGCACTGGTTACAGGTAGGTGCTTGTCGACGCCCATTTTTTCGAATTCGGAAAAACAGGTAATACTCTGCACCAAATATTAGTTGCCAGCCTATGCAAAGCATGTGATTTGAAGCAGATTCACAAGCCAGAGAAAGACTATTACTGCTAAGTAACGTTTGCCATTCTTGGTGCCACAGCATGCTCTGAATTTCAGCAGACCATAGCTGGAATTAATCTAGACCCCAGATTTTCTTTTTTAGTATGACCAAGACCCCAGCGCAAGTGCCCCTCGCAAGGGCCCATTGAGCCTACCTCATCCTGTTGATCTGTTGGAATATGTGTGCAGTCAATGTCTTTAACCCTGCTTCAATGGCCATGCCTCCCTCACCAAGCACTTACCTACAAAAAGTGCACGCCTAGTGGAAGTGCCCCTCGCAACTGCCTGTTGAGCCTGCCTTGTCCTGTTGATCTGTTGGAATACTTGTGCTGTTGATGTCTTTAACCCAGCTACAACGGTGTGTTTTCTTTAAAAACTGGACTTTGGACTTCTACGCTGCCTATAATAATTTATTAGCAGTTATACTGTTATGTAGTGTATATATAGTGTTCAAATATGCTCTCTTTTTACTCTTAACATTGCCACGCCCCCTAACCAAGCACCTTCTTACAAAAGGCATGCACCCCAGCGGAAGTGCCCCTCGCAAGTGCCTGTTGAGCCCGTTTGGCTCTGGGCGGCTCGGCGACCGGGCTCCTAGTTCGCTCTAATTCACTTCATGTGCTCCTCTTAATGTAGCGGTCTCTTTAATGTACTTGTTAGGCAGAATCCTGTGCAGTGCCCTTAGGGACCACTACACACAATTAAGACCACAGGTGGCAATACAAGTTTTACCTTTGGTACAAGCCTGTACTACTATGTCAGAGTGGTAGTAGTGGCGGAGCAGCCAGGCTTATCTCAAGAGTATATGAGCAGTAGCAGAGATTACACAAAGGGACCACAATTACTGTGACTCAAGCAAACACTGACTCAAGGTTTCAGGTAAATAATATAAGTACATTTATTTTTAAACCATTCGTTATTAACACAACACTTCTATTAAACTCAAATAAAACCACACGTTAAATATACTACAACTAACCAATTCACTTTGTACAGTAAGTACCCTGTGTTTGAATGAACCGGTGTTAGGAACAAAACACGTTACTGCGAATACGATTGCGATCACTTTTTGACAGTTCGGTCTACTAAATAAACGTGTATCCGTGACATGAAATGCTACCGGGGCAAAAACACACTTAGCACCTGAGATACCCAGAGAGAGTTGGAGGCAAAAATCATAGACAATATTTTGGTTAGGCAAGCAGAATCAAACACTCAGAGACAGGAGTTCAAAAGTCAAAGGGCCGGAGCCAGGGTCGGAAGACATCGGGGCCTGTTGCTGAAGATCACACAGTCAGACAGTTCACGATTTCAAGTAGCCAAAAGCACTTCGATATTGTCAATGTTCGGAAGCAAAAGTTATAAGAAGGAGGGTAGACCAGGGCAAGCCTTGGAAAATGAAGAAAAGGGATTCACCCATTTTCCTCAAGGAGAACACAGTACCTTGTTCCAATGGTGCAGCTGGTGCCTTGGCAGTTGTTGCTGTTGGTTTCCCGCAGACCCACGATTCCTGGAGCTTCGTTGTGAAGGAGGACGTCTGAAGGGGGTCTGCACCACACAGGGATGAAGCCGGCAGCAGCGACGAGGTATAAAAGGTGCGCTCCTTAAAAACAGGAGAGGCTCTTCAGGTGGCTATCCGGACACTACAGCAGTGTGCAGCGATTTCGACCAAGGAAGAGGATCCTCTGGCTGTAGAATATGAGCTGGTTATCCCCACCAAGCTCAAAGGAAGAAGACTCCGGACTGGATCTTCTCTAAGTCGTTGAAGGGAAGATAGCTCAGGACTGCAGCAGGGCTTCACCGGGACGGGGTAGTTGCAGCAGCCATCCTCTCTGCTTCTCTTCGGTTCTTTGTAGTTCCAGTGGCAACTCTGACTTCTAGCCCAAGAGACCTGCCTTTTATGCGAAAAAACCCCCATTCACACAGCCTGGCTGTCAATCACCCAGCAGGGTGGTTGTCCAGCCCGGACAACTACCCTGGCCAATCATGACAAAGTGCGACTTGGGTTTCCTAGGATACCCTGTGCAGGGGGTGATTACACCCCTCCCTCACATTCAGCCCACCTAGAGAGCCAGGCGCCTTGAGGAGGGCTTCCGAGCAGAAGCCTGCCAAAAGACAGTCAACAAAGAAGGCGAATCTAGTTTGCCGTGCAAAGTAAGACACAAGAAGGACTTTAACAAAAAGAAATGGCGAATAAACCCAACCGGAGCCAAAAGAAAGACTATTTGGTCAAGCGGGTTTATGTTCGAGGCTAATATAATAGACAAGAACAGTACCACGTTTATCTAATATAATAACGGTAGAAAGGTTAGGGTAGATAGCACTGCCACCAGCCTAGTCTAAATGTTAAAAGAGCAAAACAATGCTCTAGGAGGTACAGATAAAAAGGGATACGAGTTAACCCTTGCCAGTACTCCATGGAAGATGGGGTGTACTGGATCTGTGGTAGATTGACCAAGTAAAGTTAATGGTAACTTTACCCTTTTCTGGGAGACGTTAGTCGCCTCAGAAATGGAGTCGAGGGAAGTCTCAAAGACAACCCTGTGCCACGGCACTGAAGGTGCTGTGGGAAACAAAAAAGATGATGGCTACTGAAGTGTTGTACTTCAGAGTCCATAATCACAAAACAGGTAGAAACACACAGAAAAATACAGGTAAGAGTGGGGGAAAAGCTCTCACTCTTACCAAGTGGAAAAAAAATAAACTCCAGAAGTCCAGCAAAGCTTCTGGGGGACTCACTAGGTGAGGGAAATCAGCCATAGATGAGAATTCTCCCTAACACTACTTCATGCCAGTTTTGATGTTCACCACACTAAAGCACTGCTGGGCTGTATCACATCTGCTGTAAGCGCAATGGTAATGTATGACTGGCATTACATCACTTGCATATTTAGGTGCTTACTGTTGTGACATGCCAATATTTACGTAACAACTTTGCAGCACTCCAATAGTGGTCATTCTTCTCTGTTTTTTACCTAGCTAACTGCCGTCACTCTTGATATCAAGCGTAACCAGCTCACATGTTACCTTTGCACATAGTGTACAACCCTTGCTAGCGATTGTACTACCTTTTGTTCATATCAACGTCACACACTTTATTTTAAGCGTTAACCCCTGACTGAGAGACTGCCTTCATCAGCGATTGTATTAGTGTTCTAGTGGGTGAGTACCATCAAGTGATGTGAATAGATCCTTAAATTTCGAGCATAAATTGTAATGTAGATAGCACCACTGCGTGTTGCTCTAGCGCAATGATTATCCTTGTGGCAATTCTAGTTGACCATGGTAAGAGGGCTTTGTAGTGGCAAACACATTTGTGATCCTATTGTGGCAACCCACATGGAGACGCAAAAACTCCTCATTGCCGCAGGCTGCACCAAACTTTGACAATGTTTGTAATTCGGCTCCTCCTCAGGTAGCGGCCAAACTAGAATGTCTCCCATCTCGTATATCTCAAAGGCCTTCTGCTGATACTCCTACTTGTGCCAATGGTATTGTCCTTCACTGACTCGGTATTGACTCAGAACTTAACTTCTGGTGGACCGTCCGAGTCTGGTCAAGCTAGTTATGAGGTGCAGTTTGGGACTATTATCGAGTGGGTGCCTCCAATTCTCAGTGAAACAAATAATCTTTCTTCGGATACGATACAACCTCCTCTAGACCATTTCAGCAACCAAAATTCAGATATTTCATTACTGGCACCTGCTGTTAAAGCTGAGTGGGATATATCGCGCCTCTCTCGGCCGCTCTACACCAGTTGCTTTTCTACCACCGCATATCGATGAGGTTTGCCTCCATAACTTTTCTCATGGCACTCCACGGTAACAGTTGGGCCTTTGGATTATTTCAACGAAAGTGGGTCCTTCCGTCCTGCTGCCAGTTCACCCACCTCTCCAAAAAAGTATTTTGACACACAATAGACCAAGTGGTGCATATAAATATATAGATGATTCTAAAAACGAAATTTCTAATCATATGGACCAATTAAGTGTAGAAGTAAGCATGCACACTTTGCACAACACTAGCCTTCCCTCTTCTGACATACATGAGCCGGATAATTTTCCTTTCCCGTTTTAACGAGAATCCTAAATCATCTTGATAAGGGTCATGATTTGACTCACTTGGAAATGCGAGACATCAAGGCATCTGTAGCTGAGATTATTGGCAAACTAAACCAGCTGGAGGGATTTATGTGTGCTTATGACAACTTTCTATGACAAGCCCTGACAGTCACATGACCACCATATACTCACTAAACCAAATCGAACCAGAAGGGTCCCTCATAGCGTGAAACATTCATTCGCAGCACAAACCACGTACACTGTTCAGTTGGAGGTAGCACCAATTAGATCCTGTGCCGAAGTCACCAAAGAGGTGCCCTTAAGCAATGAAACTGAGGCGTAGGTATCGAACAACACTTTACTACGTGCAGTTGCTAACAACTCGGAGAGGATGGCAGACATCATGAAGTACCTGGTCAATAGAGGGGGGACCGCTTAAATGACAGTAAGGAACATGCTGTATCTCCTATCTACAATGGCTCTAACAGTGTAACATCTCCTGAGGTGCCTAGCAGTCCCTCTCCCCTTATTGAGTTTATTCATAACAATGAAAAAGAGGAAGCCCAAGTACTCGACCTTGATGATGGTCTACGCTGTACAGACCAGCACAATGCTTCTATATGGCTTTTTTCATGTAAAATGAAGCATGCTGCTGCGAGAGCCCAAAAATGCAAAAAAAAAAAAATAACTGAAGATCCCCGTGTGAAAAAAAACAAACATTCATTGTTGAACAGAATCACTGGCCACAATTCCAACATAACAATATATGTACTCTTTCAAATGTAGATGAGCTCCTTGACTTGCAGCAATTGAACGATGAATCTAAAATACTACTAGAATTAAAAAGCAATAACATTCAATCTAAAGGCAAGGAAGCTGGCTCCTAGAACTTCATCTGCCTTTGCATGTACTTCCCCTAGTAAAATAATTGCAAGTGAATCCGTAGGAGCATCTAACACAACTGATGTGATAACTTCCTCTGCATCATTCCAAAAACATTGACAAAACCAAACTGGCACCAATGTCAAAATTCTTTCCAATTGAATGTTACAAGAAGATAGGGGGTGCAGTCTCCATTAAAAGCAATGCTCCGCCTGCACCAGTCCACGTCTTGCTCAAAGTCACACGCCATTCACTAACATCAGACCACTCTAGTTTAACCTTGAACCAATTGCAGTCTGACGATGTACATATAACGCCTATAACTTGCTCGACGTTACCACTACTTCGCCCCTCCAGTCTAAAAGAAAGCTTGGCAGAGAAATTGCAAATAGATCCCAGCCCTTCACCCACGATCCCACTTCCTCAAAGAGAATCAAACTTGGACAGGGATCTTACTAAAGAAAGCACATGCTCGGATAAGCTAGAAAGTAAGAGCGCCAATGCGAACTCATCCACGTCAAGCATTCTTGAACTTACACCTGACTTACCTAATATCATGGGGTGGACAAGTGACTGTGCTATGAATGGCAGGCAAAGTCTTAATCACACCTTTTTATGTTAAACTTGTTCAAGCATTGCCCACAACTAAGAACGTTGAACTCGGAGTAGAATGGATCACGCTGTCCACTTACAACAACAACTGCATGATCTGTAAGTTCCAATCTCATATGATTATGAAACTAGTGTGGAAACATAAATCCGACTTTGTTTTAATGTCCCACAACCATTTAACTCGACGGAATTGGCTAAAGAGTTTGACGAAACTCAGGAAATTGTGAAAAACGATAAAAATGCACCTCTTGCCATAGACCTTCTGTCTTTGCTTGCTAAGGTGGAGCTGCTAGCGCAGTTTTCATCCATTGCAAGCACAGTCAAAGACTGGTCGTGGCTGGAGCCCTTTATGAAGGGTCTATCCTCAATGAGTAATGTCAAACCTCAAGCGTAGCCAAGAATATCTTAGCATTCAATCGTGGAATAGCTGTGGATTTACCAATTTATCCTCCTGGCTCAGCGTACTGTCTTGCAGCATCAAACCTTCTATTATTTTTGTTCAGGAGACTATGAAATCACAGCCCTTCCATATAAATGGATATTCCATACATACTCAACCAGCCTTTCTTGGCAAAATAGGGCATCCTGTAGGTGGTCTTGCCGTCTTGGTGGATAACAACTTGATGGCGACTACCACCCTACTATCCAATTCCAACAAATTACTTGCAATTGAACTCATTTCCCTGGGTGATCTCAAGTCCGTTTTTGTGCTAATATGCATTTACTGGAATCCTGCCAGGGATAACTCCCATTCCTACACCTGGCAGAGAGGCTCTTTGAATTCTTACATCAATTACTTCTTTGTCTCCCCTATGCGGCTTAGTTTTGCTAAACCTATCATGATTGATAATTTAAAACTGGGAGACCATATGGTGATTACTTCAACAATTAACATGTCCTTTTGCTCTCATAACATCGACTCAAATTCGCATTAATTGACATTGATAGGTCATTCATTTCCATCCAATGGAATTCTATGCTATGTCGCGAATTGACCTACTGAGTCAGCCTGGACACTTGTTCTGTCTCCCAAGCGAACCATCTCGGCATGGATTTGCAACAAACTGAGGCTTGGAACACAAACGTAATTAGATATCAACTGAACGAAATAGCTCTTTCAACTTAAGCAACGTGGCCACCCACATATCTTCAATTGGGATGTGGCTTGCCTGAAACGTGCCAAAACCGCCAAACTTGGGCGACTTACCAAACTGATCCGGGCTGACCCTTCAGTAAAAGGTAAAAAAAAACCTCATTCTCCAGAGGTATAATAAAACAAACTCAAAAATCTTAAACTTCATCTTTACATTGATGACAACCAAATGATGATCTCTTCAACTTGTGTAAAAGCAACACGAGAAAAGTGTGGGAAATGCTGAGAGGTATAAATTCCTCCAATCAAAAAAACCTTTACGCTTCCATCTCAGCTGCGGGCTGGAATTCCTACATATTGCACAAATTTCAACTCCCTGTAAAATTTAACACCAACTCTCAAATGGTAGTAAACACAACGCCTCTAATGCAACACCCGGTCCCTACTGAAGTGCGATGGGCAATAGACAAACTAAAATTCTCTAAAGCAGCAGGCCCAGACGGATTACCTTCTTGTATCCTAAGAGCAGACCCCTTTTTTTGGTGCACAATTTTAAAACTTAATTTGATAACATCATTCAGCCCAACAAAATTCCAGCTTCATGGTTGACGGCAATTATAATACCAATATACAAGAAGGGTGATACTAGCGATCCAGGCAATATTCGGCCTATCGCATTAACGGATGCCTCTGCAAAGGTTTTTGCCATAATTCTCCTAAAAAAGCTAGAAGAATTTATCATTAGCCATGATATCTTATCCAGATGCCAAGTTGGTTTCCGAAAATTCATGGGAACATCCTTGAATGCTATCATCCTTGCACATATCTTGTCCACATCTGCAAACACTGGTCCTATCTACATGGCTGTCTTGGACTTCACGGCAGCATTTGACTGTGTTATCAGAAGTCTTCTGTGGCAGAAAATGCATAGTTTAGGAATTCCCATGGGATTAGTCTGCCTAATTGCGATGTTGCATCAAGATATCAGTTTACAAATCCGTATTAATCAGGAAGGGGCACTTACTCCTCTGATATCCACTAGGGGTCAAGCAGGGATGTAACTTTGCGACCACATCATTCAACCTCTACCTCTGTGATATGGACCAAATTTGGCAAGAGGAAAATGTTTGTGATGATGCTTGGTCAACCACACCTGCATTGGTTGGGGTTCGCAGACAATCTCCTCTTTGATAAAATGCCATATGGACTTCAAAACAAGCTTAATGCCTCTGCTGAATATGGAGACTGACAACTAACAGGCTAATCAATCTAAATCTAACAGGCTAATCAATCTAAATCTCAAATCATCATTTTCAGCAACAGAAAGTCCATCAAAACCTACAAATGGTCCATAATGGAAACCACCGTGGGAAGATCTTACTCAATAGGTACCTAGACTATACAATATTAGATTGTAAGTCAATAGGAATGTGGACTCAATGTTTGCAGCAAAAACTGAGACTTTTGCTGTCCCAAATAAAGATCTTATTCGGAAGGTATAGCAAACATTCCTTGATGCCGACCATTGATTTATACACTTTGAAAGTCGAGCCCATTTGGACTTGACATCCGTCTTTTGGATCTAGACTCCCCTCTAGATTGTATGCAAGGAATGATGTGGAAACAGACCGTGGGCCTACCAATACCACTCCCAAATTCCATCTTGTGCCACGAATTGGGCCTGAGCTCGCTCTCATCTAAATTCTAATGGCGCAAATGATCAAATTACGCAAAAATGTTAAACCTCCTGCCCTGAAATTCGTTGTTTGAAATATTAAACCAGATGATGAAGCTTGCACATTTACCTTCATTGATCAAATTCGACGGGTGTATAGAGACCCTTCTTGCTTGAATTAGTGTTAACAGTAAAGATCTTGGTCTCGGACTCCCAATGATAAAAAAAAAAAGCATTTCGAACTTGATTGGCTTTCGACAATCGATTCAAACAATGCCTATAATTCTTACACTGAATTTGCACGGTATCCAAAAAAAAAAAAAACACAAGCTCAGTATCTAATGCGGTTTCCTTGCAACAATTTGAAACAAGAGGGATGGCGTCCTGTCACTTACTTTTAGTCTCTTTACATATATATTTTAGTAAAGGCTAGGTTATTCAGCATGCTTAATATGGCAAAAGCTATTTCATTAAGCTAACTGTCATACGTGTTGAAAAAGACGAGCAATTGAGCCCTTCAAGGGTGCACTGTAGCTTTTTATTTAGCCAGTGTTAGTAAATGCAGAGAGAATTTTCTGCATTTAGGTTTAACATGAAACTTTTTTGTTTTCTGGTGTACATATGGATCAAATCACATTCATCTTATTTAAAAAATGCATCAAAGAAATAATAGCAAATGCTTATGAGAAATGAACAAACAAAACAAACAAATGCACAGTCATTGGTGATTTGCCCAAGTGTGCAATGAATGCAAAGAAACATGGTATATTATTTAAACACAAGGCAAACACCTATATGGAGTGTGTGGAGTCAAAACCATGTGTCGGAGAAAAGGCATTATTTCTTTCTGAAACTGGGTTAATTTATTGCTGGCTCCTAGAGAAAAGGGACCTAGTCGTTGGTCAACGTCTAGAAACGATCGAATTATGGAGCGGGGTTGGGGGAATGAAGCCCTCAAAATGATGTAGTCCCGTGACGTTTCGGCGGAAAGCCTTCTTCATGGGCCTCGACTTGGTCTCCCCTATGTGAGAAACAAAGAAAGAGAGAGAAAAAGAGGGGCTCAAATTGTTGTAGAACTCATCTAGAAGGATTAAATCTGATGCTAGTAATACTGGCATGCAATAAAATCTAATTGGGACCATGTGGGTGAACAATGGTATCATTGTCCACTGGCTTGCTGGCACTTGGTTACTGACCTGGACGGAACACGTGGGCCACCGCCTGATCGCCATCTACAAGCATTCTTCAAAGGGATTTTCCCAACCGTGCACAGCCAAGAATTTCCAATCGGCTGCAAGACTGTGCCTACAGGTACTTTTATGCCATTTTTTCTAGTCAGGCACACCACTATACATTAATGATTATTACCATTTCTGGTTATACTCATCTGCCTATACATATAATTTTTTGTTTATTTTTATAATTCCCCCCCAATACCTTACTGCATCCAGCACACCAGCTACCTATCTGCAGGAATCTCCTCCAACAGTTAGAAGAGGTCCGCCACACATCACTCCCAGTTCCCTGTTAACACTGACTGGAAGAAAACACTACTCTCTTACTTCCGTTCAGGTCAGTAAACAAGTGCCAGCAAGGGGACTACATCATTTTGAGGGCTTCATTCCCCAAACCCTGCTCCATAATTCGATCCGTTTCTAGACGTTGACCAACGACTAGGTCCCTTTTCTCAAGAAGCCAGCAATAAATTAACCTAGTTTCAGAAAGAAATAATGCCTTTTCTCTGACACATGGTTTTGACTCCACGCACTCCATATAGGTGTTTGCCTTGTGTTTAAATAATATACCATGTTTCTTTGCATTCATTGCACACTTGGGCAAATCACCAATGACTGTGCATTTGTTTGTTTTGTTTGTTAATTTCTCTTAAGCATTTGCTATTTTTTCTTTGATGCATTTGTTAAATAAAATGAATGTGATTTGATCCTTATGTACACCAGAAAACGAAAAAGTTTCATGTTAAACTTAAATGCAGAAAATTCTCTCTGCATTTACTAACACTGGCTAAATAAAAAGCTACAGTGCACCCTTGAAGGGCTCAATTGCTCGTCTTTTTGAACACATATGACAGTTTGCTTAAAGAAATAGCTTTTGCCATATTAAGCATGCTGAATAACCTAGCCTTTACTAAAATATATATGTAAAGAGACTAAAAGTAAGTGGCAGGACGCCATCCCTCTTGTTTCAAGTATCATTAGCTCTTAAGTCCTTCCACTTGTTTATGAGCTGACCCTCCAGTTACATAGTTTCCTTGCAACAAAGCTTGTACTTTATGTTTTTCAGGTTTAATCATCTCCATACCATTGAGCGAATCCATCATTGGCAGAAATATGAAGGAATATGTAACCACTGCTGTTGTTGTTTTTGTGAAACAATGGCGTGTTAGAAACCCTTAAACATCTGGTCTTATACTGCATGCACTTTGACAATATGAGAAACATTTCATTTGAGAGATCTGGTCTTGGAACAATGATATTTTCCAGGGAATTGCTCTGGGCACATTGATGTGGGGCGTCAATATCGCATTTGTTTTAGCACTCAAAAGGTTGCTTGCTCGTATTAATCAAGTACTATAGTTGACTAATTGTATTTGATTGTTCAATCACACGTGAATCTACTGTTCAAAATTGAACCTCAATGCGAGTATGATTTTAAAAAACATTTTGTTGTAAATATGTCTTGTGTAACGTATACAGTTTTTAAGGCCATGTAATACATTTTTGAAGTACATAGTAGGTTTACAAGGAAGCCCAACTACATTTTAGTACAAGGTACGATAGTGTTCTTACCCTTATATAGAGTAAATTTTACTTGGTGTTTATACGTTTGTGATTTAACTATATTTTATTGGCACTTGCTATGTTTGCCATGTTCCCTTTAGCGAATGACCTCTTAGAACGCTTGGAACAGCTAGCCGATGGGTAAATAACATAGAAATGACTTGCCTTGTCTGTCTTGCTTGATGTGCTCTACTGGATCTTTCCTATTTGTACCCTGTTTTAAGCTTATTTGATGGTGACTACAGACTTTTACATATATCTCAAACAAATTAAATTGCAATTGTATTTATACTAACGACAAAAACACTATTAGTGACAGACCTCCCTCCCCGTGATCTTGAACCGCCTCTATCTCAATGCAAAATGTTGAGAGTGAAAACAGCAATGAAGCGAGAGCGACAAGTAGACCTGCTGGTGAGTATCCCTATGTTTAATACTTTAGAACAAACTGTTGAACACATAATGCCTCAGAAGGTGACACACTGTTTTTAACAAACATAGAACAGCGACATTCGCCCTTATCCCTAGATCAAGGTTGTGCTGCCACCCAGTGGCCAAGTGATGAAGCACCTGTAATAGTGAATGAGAATGATACCCGAGATACCATTGAGGGCTAATTTCATGAGCATAAACGAGGTGATGTGCACATGGGTAAAGCTGTTGAACGCACTCGCATGCAACAGAACAAGGACCCTATCCCGTGTGAGTGCTCCACTCTGCTTGAAAACACCAAAAACGAGGCGCACCTGTTATTCCAAGAACAAGAACTGAATCCGTGTTTGCCCGATGAAGTGAATAAATCCAGCTTTGGCTTCAGCAGAGCGAATCTCTTGTAACGCCTTTCATGAACCAAAAAAACAAAGCGATCCAGGCGAAACAAATATGGCAACATAAATATGCCCAACAGAATAAATTAATGTCTGCTCCTTTGATACCAACAACTTCACACAACAGACGCATGGCGTATCTTTCGCTGGATAGAACAAATGGAAGATATTATGGCAAACCAGAAAAAAACGAAAAGACATTTTCGGTACATCAAATATAAATAAGTTAATTTCACCTAAATTAGCTATGACCTGTACACCTCTACATTGTACACCTATAGATATTCCAAGATCAATGATATTGAGGCAGCTCGATAGCGTCTACTGCAAAGCAAATTAAAAGAAGAACCAAATGGGATGGAAACACAGGATGAAGTGCCTCGTGAAGCTATTCCGACTTCTAGGTTCGAACTCCAGGATATGCTTATGGCAGCTTCAATGAATGCCCTTGTCCCTTTTCTCAAACTTTATGAATCGATTGCAGATACAACGAAGGACCAAGCTAGGCTATTAGCGATGATACACACTAAACACATTTTTTGAATCATTTGCCAACACGATCCAATCTAGGCTTGATATGGAAGCGAAAGCATGAAACCAATGGCAACTAAGACTCTTTGACATTGCTAGGAGCGACTGGGCAGATAAGGCCCTAATGACTACAACGATGATGGAAATGCTTGCAGATAAACAACGGAGAAACATTTGCGACAGAGATTTTGAGATAAAGCAAGGCCAACAACTGCAACTCAGCAACCACCAGGATAAAGAGCCTCAATGTGCATTAGTGCAAGCAAGCAGGTGTAAAGTCGAGGGTACACGCAGGTGGACGGAGTCCCCCCACTTTTTTCAGAGGGTGGACTCAGTCCCCCCAGCTAAAATGAGAAACATTGAATGTCCCCTTTGGATTTCTGAATTAAAGCCAACCTCAGAGATTGAACCACAGTCGTCAGACTTGCAGGCCAGACACTTCACCAATGAACTATATAATCTCATGAAAGACAACAAACAACTAAAGTTGAAATGTCTATGTACTGCAAGTTCTAGGGAAAATATGTGTAGTGGTTCTTGGAGTTTAAAACATGCACACCTTTTAATGTTTTCACAAAACACTATTCTAATAAAATATCCATTCTTGGTTTTGTGTGTGTGTTGATTTAATGAAAGGCAAATGCCATTCGTCGTGTGCAATTTGGGTGGTTATGCAAAGCCAATTTAATGAAATGTGAATTTTCACCTTGATATGCTAATTTCTAGCAGTGTCACTTCCCATCGAGTTTGTTGATGAGTCCCCCCACTTTAATTTTTAGGATTGACCCCTGCAAGCAAGGAATTTACCAATACTACCTGAAATCAGAGTGTTTGACAATAAAGTAACTTTGAGATTGGAAAAATCAAGTGAGACAAAACGGTCCCAAAATGACATAGTAGTGAGGATCCCATCGCTGCCAACGAATATGGATGCGAATTTGGGAAAACGGGAATATGCAACCCCAATTACAGCAGCACAAGGTCCCGACTCCTTCCCGATCTTTGATCGGAACAAGTGCGATGAAAATAGTACTCCTGCAAAGAACATGTCAGCTAAAGGAAACAAAGCTCCCCCTGCGTCAAAGAAGAGAAAAATCACGAAATGAGGGTCTAGAGCATTCCTAAGAAAATTGACAATTCCCCCAACAACTGTTCTTCCTCAAAAACCTAATGTTGGGAAAATTACAGAACTACAAAAAGGTCACCTACCTGTAACAGAAAAAAACGGAGCTCTCAAAGAACATCTACCTTAACGAACATTGGAAGAACAAACACAACAGAATCTTCTGATGAATCTTTCGGTATATATAGACGAGACGACTAAACTCTCAAGCAACAACATTACAAGCGAGGCGGGTCTTTGATCATTGTTGACGAATACAAAGAAGGCCAGACCGTATATAATGAATCTCTTGAGCTCTCATGTGACGACATCACAGATAATGATCTAGGGAGCATAAGGAAAGACTATAGTATCATATCAGACTTATCCTTCCAAGGTCAACTGACAGATTCGGTTAAGAAAGGCCATGATAACCAATCAACAACCCATTCCCCGAAGCCGACTGAAAACTGGCTGAAACTACCCATCGTCCTCGACACCTGACGCAACAAGTCTTTAAAGGCATGGTCTAGTAAACATTTTTATTTAAAAAATAGATAGGCAACATAAAAAAAAATACTAGCATTCTCTTTTTTAAAACTTCCTATGTAAAATTTTGAGCTATTCAAGCTCAAAATTCGCAAAAGCAAGCACATGGGCGCAGCCATTTTGTGAAATGGAGGCCCTCCTGTGCTGGCTTTTGCTTTTGCGGCACTAATGAAGGAAAAGCCAGCCAGCTGTAGTAAACAAAAGCTACCGCTGGGTGGCTTTCCCTTCATTAGTGCTGTACGCGGAGGACGGGGACCGGAGACCAGAGCAGGAAAGCTGCAGCTGAATCTCGGTAAGTGCTATTTATTTAAAAAAAAAAATAAGCACTAGCTGCGTTTTTTATTCTAAGTTTTCCGGGCTGGAGGAGCCCGGAAAACTTAGAAATAAAACCGCAGCTTTAAAATCGTTGTATTTATGTTTGCGGTCGCTTTTGAAGCGACCGCAAACACAAATACAACGTTATTGTGTTGAAAAACGCTGCAGTTTTTCTTTCCAAGTTTCTCAGGCTCCTCCGGCTCGGAGGAGCCTGAGAAACTCGGAAAGAAAAACCACAGCGTTTTCCAACACTCCCCGTGGGGAGCCCGAGAGCCCCAAATGGGAAAGCAGATTCAGGCAGAAACAACGCGGCATTGCGGAAAACAACCGCGTTGTTTCTGCCTGAATCTGCTTTCCCATTTGGGGCTCTCGGGCTCCCCCGAGAGCCCCAAATGGGAAAGCAGATTCAGGCAGAAACAACGCGGCATTGCGGAAAACAACCGCGTTGTTTCTGCCTGAATCTGCTTTCCCATTTGGGGCTCTCGGGCTCCCCCACGGGGAGCCCGAGAGCCCCAAATGGGAAAGCAGATTTAGGCAGAAACACTGCAGCATTTAGCATTTCCCATTTGGGGATCTCGGGCCCCCCGTGGGGAGCCCGAGAGTCCCAAATGGGAAATCAGCTGTGGGCAGAAACACTGCGGCATGTAAACACAACCGTGTTGTGTTTCTGCCTGCCTTGGCTTTCACTTTGGGTCTCCGGTGCTCCCCTGGGGAGACCCAAAGTGATAGCGGTTGTGTTTGAAAATGCTGTGGTTTTTATTTCTAGGTTTCTCAGGCTCCTCCGCAGCGTTTTCAAACACATTAATGTTGTATTTATGTTTGCGGTCGCTTCAAAAAGCGACCACAAACATAAATACAACATTTTTAAAGCTGCGGTTTTATTTCTAAGTTTTCCGGGCTCCTCCAGCCCGGAAAACTTAGAAAAAAAACCGCAGCTAGTGCTTATTTAAAAAAATAAAATAAATAACACTTACCGAGATGCAGCTGCAGCTTTTATGCCTGTAGTCTCCGGTCTGCGTCCTCCGAGTCCCAGCATCAATGAAGGAAAAGCCACCCAGTGGTAGCTTTTGTTTACTACAGCTGGCTGGCTTTTCCTTCATTAGTGCCGCAAAAGCAAAAGCCAACACAGGCGGGCATCCATTTCACAAAATGGAAGCGCCCATGTGCTTGCTTTTTCAATTTTTTTGCTTGAATTGCTCAAAATTTTACATAGGAACTTTAAAAAAAAAAGTGCGAGTATACTTGTTTTATTATTGCCCATCTTTTTGGGCAATAAAAGTTTTTGGGCGAACCATTCCTTTAAGTCTTCATAGGAAAACACTGGTAGAAGACGACATTCCAGCAATTGACATATTACGCAACAAAAAGTTATCGTCAAACCAGACCATCCTAAATATGTGGAAAAGGGCATGCACACAAATAATGGAGAATGAAGATGTAACTGTAGATATGCTCCTTAATCGTCCACAGGAAGCAAAAAAAAATATAAAAAAATGATTGGATCCGTACTTTACATCTAAAAGCCCAATACCAGCTCGCTCTACACTGTGAAATTGAAGCCCGTGCACTGAATCAATTGCCGCTGTATCTACAAAAATTCCCGGACCGATCAATGAGAGACACCTTTCTACATCTACGCCTAAACTTGCTCCCGACTCGTGATGTATTGGTTAGTACAAGACAGATTCCAGAGCAATTGAGCTTCTGCAGATTCTGCTTACAACAGGATCAAACCGAATCAATTTACCGTATTATCGTGGTCTGTACGGCCCTTGAAGATAAGACATTTGTTCAGAGACATGCTATGACAGACAAGACTACAACGTGATGCAACTCAACAACACTGGGCACACATTTTAGTGGTGATGATAGAGTACTTACTTTCAGTGTGATCCAATTCTGGAAGTCTATAATTTCCACAAGTCATTGAGGGATAATAACACATCTGTTAAATATATGAGAAATAGTGATTGGAGATGTAATTTGATTGTTTTAATGATGTAAATGACTGATTTGATAAGAAATAATGAAAAGGTTTGTAACAAACCATAACAATTGAATACATTTTTTCAAACATGTGGGTGTAGCAGTTAAAGTGCAGTCGCCAGAGGTTTGTTGGTTCTAACATAAAAATCCTGGCATTTAAGGGATGAAATCACTGATGTAGTACAGTGAAGGTTAGATCAAGTGCAACCTGCATGAATAGAACTTCAATTGAAGGACATCCACCAACAAATGAATCAAGACTGTCCCCGTATGCCCCCGCCCCTCTATCCCCTGCATTGCCTTTTACGCTGTACACAACTCACTCCATGTCTGCCCTCCATAAGTTACCCTTCTGTGGACTTGGGCAAGATGACAATCTGAGCGCAGCAGACCCCCGGAGCGCCATGCCCCCTAAATCCCAATACATCCTCACAAGCTGGTTTTGACCTTGACAACACCTAATGCCTTCTGACATTGGAGGGGGCTCCTTCTGCTGATTTCTCGTAAACTGTTAGAGGTGGCAGATGGAACAGGTAATTCTTTCCTGTACTGTGTGCGGGACACGGAGGAGTGTGGCACAGCTGAGACCTGGGAATGGCAGGACCACTCTGTGGGTATTTCACAAGAGTGTAGGATCCCCTTGGTAGGTAGATTGGAGGTAATGCATGCATAGCTTCTTCCGGAGGGCATATTCCACACTGCACCAGAGTGGGGAGTCCTTCCATAGACAAGGAAGCACAGTGGAAACGGGGGGGGGGAGGGGATCTCGATCCCCCTTGGATGCTGCAGAGTTTGATGTGTTCCTTTCTGCACTTGTCACCTTACTGGAGCTCAGAAAGGCTTGGATTCATTCCTGAGGTGCCTTGTGGGTTGAGGGCGAGCGAGGCAGCAATTTGGCTGTCAATGAGTGGTAGTGGCAGTAGACACTGAAATAGGATTTCAGTTTCTCATTGTGGGAGCCATTTGGGAGGATAATAAAGCAAGGCCTTTGCTGGATTATTGAGCAACTCCCTCTACTGGGGGCTTCCCATTTGAAAGAATACAGTCAAATGAAAGCATCAGTGAGAAAGTAAAACAAGTAAAAAATATGAGGGGCAAAAACGGCTTTGTAAATTGGTTCATCTAACGCACAATATAGCCACAGCTCCCTGTGTCTAAAATACGGGAATACCTGTGGCAGTAGCACCTCTTTCCCAATCCAATCTGTCTTGCCAATTTCAGAGCGGCCAATTGTATCTGTCCCCAAGAGACTTGACTGCTATCAGAACCCATTCTGGATGGGTTTAACATCTTCTCTCAACAGGCTAAAGCTAGTATCGCAGGGAGGCCCTCGGGTGGCTTGTTAATTGCGGTTGAGAATGCTATGGGCTTATTGATTCAGTTTTAGATACGTTGCCTTTTGGGGATCTGGGGTGGATTTCACATCCCGGGATGGCTCTGTGAAGATCCTGATTGTGAATATTTACTGGCACAGGGGTATCTCAGGGATTGACTCTTTTGTTGAGAAAGTCTGTCATGCTAGTGATGAATGGACTGCTAGCTAATTGAATGGCAGAATTTTGGTTGTGGGTGACTTAAATGCAGATTGTGCATTCCAAAAAAACCATGAGAAATGTGTAAGATGCCTGTGGAGACTATAGGTGCTACCCGTAAACAAGCGGGCAAAACCTGGTATGTGAGAATTGGCACACTTGGCTTGCAGCCACTGGTGGGGAAGGCCTATTCTCAAAATAACGACTTTGAATGGCATACTTGGCATCAATGTAATAGCTCTTCTCCATTGGATTATATCTCCTTGATGATTACCTGATGAACTGCTGTGTGACCTTTACAGTGATGAAGAATGCACGGCAGCTTTTGATATGGTATTAAATCTTAGAGAATTCAGCTGTCAGCTGATGTTAACCATCAATGCTGCAGGGAATGTAATCAGATGGACAGACTCAAACATCAACACTCTGAACCAGAATGTAAGGGCCATTATGAATAGAACCACACTCGAGTGGAAACTTAACTTTAATGTAAATGAGATTCAGAGGTTTTACTGGTGACTTAGTCTCTGGACTATGTTCTGGGATGGCTAAAAAAGGAACTGAGTTGTTAGACACATCCACTGCTATAATAGTCATTTAGCCTATATAAAGGCCACTATGAGAAGGACATTGAGATGCATTCAGGGAACAGATTTAGATTTGGAGACGCATCTTGAGCTGATCAGGAAAATGAAGCAGAAATATAAAAATCCCTGCAAAACAATAAATGCTCAGGTGACTGCTTTTTGGTGTCTAGTTAACGGTCAGGATCCTAATTTTGCAGTTGCCAAACTAAATGCGATCCCAGAGTCAGAACGGGTTATGTTCTTTGAGAATTGGTTTGGTGCTCCTACGAATGACTCTACTGTAAAACAAGAGATTATTGGGTTGTTTGACAATAGTAAATGGGAAACACTGCTAGAGATCTCGACTATCCATAACCTGATTAAAAAATGTAAAAACTCTCGTGCAGCAGGGCCTAGCGGGCGTACTAATAACTTTTTTTTTCCAATAAGTTTTTATTAACAATTTTAACAAGATTACATGAACACAAAGCCCTCCCCCCAATGAGCACCCCAAACCCCTTACCCTCCCACCCCGGATCCAAGAGCGCACCAGAAAGCGACCATGCATAATGGTCAGGCCAAACTTAAACGAGTTTGTTGACCTACTTCCTTGAATCGGCCTCTCAGAAAGACCCCTGTGTCAGTTCTCACAAATTGGACTCGTCTTGTGGGTGAATTATTCCAAGCAGTTCCATGACCTTGGGGCACCAGGCTCGGCGGGCACCCGCTCTTAGGTATGACAGTAAGTTGGACTAATCTGTAACGAACCGCAAGTGGTCACCCTGGATAGAGTAGGTGATCCCATTCCAAGGCTACTAACGACCAGATTTTAGCAATCCATTCATGTTCTTGTGGAGGGTCCTTTGATTTGCATTTTCAGGCCAAGACCAGAACTGCCGACATCCTCATAATCATCACGTATGGTCTGCCTTCGTTGCAAGGGTTGCCAGGACCCCATTTAGGCCCATTATGTCCAGGCCTCTGTTCTGACCTACCCTGATTCCTAACACCTGGGTGACCGCCCCCTGGACCTGGATCCAGAACTGGTCGATTTTTGGACAGTCCCAGATATGAGCCCAGGAGCCTACTGCCCCGCACTCCCTCCAACACACTGTGACATATTGGGGAATATTTTATTTAGCCCGACCGGAGTTAGGTGCCACTGGAGCATCAATTTCAGCCACATCTCCCGGATCTGAATCGATCTTGTAAATTTGGGGATCTGTGGCCACAGTTTATCCCATGCCGGCAAACCTATCTCTGTCCCTGTGTTCCCCTCCCATTTCTTCATATAGTTTCTGGTCGACAAGGCTTCACCCAGTTTAATATGTTTATAAATGGAAGCCAGAACCCCCTTGTCCCCCGCATCCGTATCTAAATACTTTTCGAAAGGGGTAAGGTAACGGGACCTCGCCTGCTTAACCAACGGATGAGAAAGCCAGTGCCTCATCTGGAGATTATAAAACCTCTGCATCTGCCCTATGCCAAAGTCCTTCTTACACTGTTCAAATTGTTTATCCTCATCTCTGACAAGCATGTCTCGCACAATCCGGCAGCCCCAATGAAACCAAGGGTTAAAAGCCAACACACTAGTATGTGCTGGAGTGAACTGCGGGTTTCCGTGCAGGTCTATCAGGCCTCGGCAACCACAGTATTCCCCTCCAGGTTCCCTCCCACCACCGCTCTGTCCATCGCCCTCCAAACTTTCCCTCTTTCATCCCTTTGCCAATCCCTGATGACACAAATCTGAGCCGCCAAATAATAAACCCTAAGGTTCGGCTCCCCAAGCCTCCACGGGCTGGCAGAGCTTTCATCAGGGAAGCCGCTACCTCGGGCGTCATTTTTAACCCCGCCACTTGGCCGTACCCTTTCAGCTCCCTACCCACTGCACGTAAAGAGGTGACCGGGTGAGTCAATGACAAAATCATGTCGTCGGCAAAGGCTGCTACCTTGTGGATATTGCCTCCGAACGGGATTCCCTCTATATCCCCGGCTGCCCTTACTGCTGCTAGAAATGGTTCCAGGTGGAGAGCATAAAGAAGGGGTGACATTGGACAGCCCTGTTTTGTGCCCCTTCCTACCGGGATAGGGGCTGAGATTTGGCCGTTAATTGCTAGTCGGATCACTGGATTTTGGTCATTAGCCCCGACTCGGCAGATGAAGCCTGGACCAAAGCCTATCTTGACCATAGCGGCAAAAAGGAATCCCCACTCGACATGATAGAATGCCTTCTCTGCATCGATTGCTAGCAGAAGAGCCGGGATTTTCCTTTTCGGTGTCTTTTCGACAAGGTGGGCCAATCTTCTAACGTCAGATGTTTGCCTGCCGCTAATAAAACCCAACTGGTCTGTGTATATTAATTTGGGGAGGATTGTATTGAGACGGTTAGCTAGAACTTTGGTAGGAATTTTGGGGTCCACATTAGTTAAGGCTATAAGACGATAGGACCCACACTCGGTCGGGTCTTTACCCTTCTTGTGAATCAGGATCACTTTGGCTTCATCCATAGTTTTGGGGTGGACCCTATACAATTAAACAATTTAGTAAGGAAGGGAATTAAGACTTCTTTATGTACTTTGTAAAATTCAGATACAAACCCGTCTGGGCCTGGGGCTTTGTTAGAAGGTAGATTGTTAATTACCATCGCGCCTTCCAGGAACTCCCTATCTTCCGACGAGATCTGATGAAGGACTGTTTTGTTTAGATAGGCCTCCTGCTCCGGGAATGACGGATTACCCGAGCTATAAAGTTCAGCATAAAATTTGCAAAATTCGCCTTCTATATCTGAATTATTGGTGTACAGATGCCTTCCCTCCCCCTTAATTTTTAAGATGGCTTTGTCGCCTATCTCCTTCCTTAGCAATCTGTCCAGAAGACGGTCGGATTAATTGGCTTTAATATAATATCTTTGGTGCAGCCAGAGGAGAATGCGCTCGGCCCCCCCTTGTTTGTATAAGATTCAACTGCCCTATATTCCCTTTTAATGGCTGCTGACTGTTTACTGCCCATCCGAGCCATAATACCTTTGAGTCTGGCTTCCAGTTGTTGCTCCTCAAGTCTTAACTCCTGTTCTCTTCTGGCCTTGATAGCTATGATCCTCCCTCTGATCGTTGCCTTGAGGGCATCCCACCAAAGTTGCGGGCTGAGTCTTCCCACTTGTTGTGTTTGGCGAACTCTACTATCTCCCCCTCTAACTCCTTAACAAGGATTGCATCTTTGAAAAGCGAGACCGGGTATCTCCACTTCCATAGCCCGGGGGGTCCCTGTGGTCTAGCTATCGAAAGGGTAAGTGGAGCATGGTCGGCTAGGGTAATTGCACCTATAATCCATATCTGTAGCTCTCCCCACCAGTGGTTTTGAAAGCCATACATAGTCAAGTCGCGAATGCGTCCTGTGTACGTGTGAGTAAAAAGTGTAGCCCTCTGTCACCATGGAGTTCCTGCCATGCATCGACTAAGGCCAGATCCTGCATCTTCTTTACCAGATCCCCAGAGGGTCTCCCTTGCGTAGCCCATGAGGTAGAACTCCTATCCATCAGGGGTCCCATGCTAAATTATAGTCTCCCGTTAGCAGAATGTTAGCCCTGGCAAATTTCCCTAGGCGGGTGAGAATGCTTTGAATAAAGGGGTCCTGGGCCTGATTTGGTGCATAGAGGGTCGGAACAGTAAAGGTATCAGCCCTCCCCTGCAGGGTCACCGCCAAATACCTCCCCTTGTTATCCTTCTGCATCTCCTTAATGGCCAAGTTGAGCAATCAAAATGCCCCCCTTTTTGCTTGCTTGTGTGGCCTGAACCACTCTTGAGTAGCCCCGGAATGTTATCCTCTGCGTGTCCCTAGAATGTACATGGGTCTCCTGCAGAGTTACTATATGGGGTTGTTCCCTTCTGAGATACCTCTACACCTTCTTCCTTTTAACCTGCGAGTTGAGCCCGTTTACGTTTAATGAAAGTAACTTCAATGTGTTCTTGCTAGCCATATGAGTAGACTATGAATTTACCTTTTGCCTCGATGAGGCGCCAATCCCTCCAACTCACCAACCCTGGGAAGTCACATCTCGTCATGCACCCTACTGGGTTAACTTCTGTCTTGGGACCCTTGGATCTTCCCTCCCTCCAGGAAGATTTTGTGGCCGTTATAGGTGATGTGTGCGGCCTTTCTAGCCTTTTCCAGAACTTTCTCTTTTATAGCGTAGTTGTGGAAGACCACCAACACATCTCTTGGCCTCGATCCTGGTTCCGGTCTGCACAGACCCACCATGTGGATTCTGTCGAATTGCATCTCAAGTTCGGACTCTGACTCGAGAAGGTCAGCAAATATTGATTTCAGTGATTGGGTCAGCTCCTGATCTGGAATGTCCTCAGGCAAGGATTTGACTCTAATATTCGCTCTTCTTGACCTGTTCTCCAGGTCTTCAGCCTATAACTCCAGATTTTGTGTAGCAGCGGCCAGCGTTTCCAGCAGATTGTTGACTTTCCTTGCATCCTCTGTCAGCTCTTGGATGGCCCGCTCATTAATGTCCACTCTCTCTTCCAATTTTTTGATGTCCCTTTTGATTTCTCTTAGGCCTTCTAACAGATCCTCTTGCAGCTTGTCCATCTGCTTCTGCCCTGCTGCTGTGATCTTATCTACCAGTTCGCCCATGAATTGTTAGAGCATTGCCTGGGAGACTGGCCTGTCCTGTTCCTCCTGGGAAGAGGGTGCTGCTTCATCGTCTGACCAGTTTCCCATCTCTTGGCCCTCTGACGCCTCAGTGTCCTTTGCCCAGAACTTTGTGAGAGGGCCAGCCATCCCTTTTTTGGGGCCTTTCCCTGAAGCTGGTGTGTCTTTCCCTTTATTTCTCGACCTTTCAGAGTGGGTTTCTTGGGTGTGCTGGTAGCTGGCTTGTGGGGACGCAGCTTGACCGGTGATACGGCCTCAGGTGAGGGGAGGGAGCCAACTCTCTGCTCTGGGGGACCCCCAGGGGTCAGGAGGTGTAGGCACTATTCTTCACAGGCTGCCTGGGCGCTATCCCACTGTTGTGCTGCTCGCAGTTACCAGCTCTGGTTATTCCGGTACGAGGACTGGTTTGCTGACCCACCGTTGGTGCCCCTGGGCGTGCAGTTTCCCAAGCTCTTCCCAAGGCCCCCTGGGAAGCGTGGTGAGTACTCCCGTGAAGGCCCAGAGGTTGCTGCCTGAACCCGCGCAACCCTGATAGGGCTCCAATTGCTGCCGCTGCATGGGTATATAAGGCCGCTCGGACCCCGCTGTCCTTCCTTATGCCAGATGGACTGCCTCCACCGCCCAGAGGCCTTGTTCAAATGGGAGTGGAGCGCTCCCTAGGAGCCATGCTCTCCTTCACGGAGAAAGTGCAGTTCGCTCCCCGCGGCGGCCTTTGCAGCCACTCTAGTTGTTCCATGCCTCGGGGGACCCCACCTCCCCAAGGCCACCTCACCAATCAGGTGGGGGAGTCCAATCCGGTGCGGTGTGCCTCCCTCTGCCCGCCCGCTGGGTCCTCCTCCATACCTCCACTCCTCCCGGAACCACAGAGTCAGTGCTGGGTAGCCACCCCACTTCAAGGGTGGGCGGGCTCTCTCGGCTCCCCCTCCGATTCAACCCGGTGGGGTCCGCAGACAATGGCCCACTCGAGAGTCCGCGCCCCACGGAGCAGGTGTCAAGCGCGGGGCTTCTGACGTGTCCCACGTCGGTACCGGAGTCCACCTACCGTGCCCCACCTCGGGGGGAGTATGGCGAGGGCCGCGTTGCGCTGTGGTGGAGCTGGCGCCGACCTGCCGTCCTCGGCTGTGTCGCTCCAGGGAGGCGACCGCTGGAGGCTGGATATACCTTCCCGCTCCGAGGGGGCCAACTTAGCAAGCTGCGGGTGCCGGGGAGGGCTAAAGCTGCTGCAGGCGGTGTAGCTGTGATTAGCAGGTCGGGACCCCGGGAAACGCTGACCTCACCAGAACGCGCCCATCTTGGAATCCCCACCAAGAACACTCTTAAGGCCGATCGGAATACCTGGGCTAACCTTTTGTTTTTACAATTCAAAGACATTATTCTAACAGGAAATACTCTGTTCACCTTGAGTACTGCTCATGTGGTCCCAATCTTTGTGTGGTAGTAGGTCCGATCCAAAGAATTATCGGCCTATCTCTTTAATCAATGCCAATTGTAAGATAGTTTTAGCCTTCTAATTTACACATTTGGAAGATTAGGCCACGACAGCACACCCCCTAGACAGATTGCAGACAGGCTTCCGTAAGGGCCACTCCACTAATATCAATGTGCTTGCCGTTAAATGATTTCAGGAAGATGCGTGGCGTAACACAAACAGCTGCACCTACATGGCCTTGATTGACCTATCGGCAGCATTTTACTCTGTAGATCACAAGAGACTTTGGGCTAAATTGGCAGGATGGGGAATGCCGGCTTGTTTAAGGTTTATTAATGGGGTGTATGAGAACTGTGGGATCAAAGTACGACTGAGCCAAAAAGGGGATGTCACTGAAAGAATCTGCTCTCACTGCAGGGTCAGACAGGGATGCGTTCTTGCCCCTTGGCTCTATAATCAATATATCTCAAATGTTGCGATCAGTCTGTCAGATTGAGGGTTGAGGGCCCCTAAAGTTGGGCAGTTTAAAATCTCATGGCTGGCTTATGCAGACGGCATCTTGAGCTTTGATCTAATAAAGGTTGGTCTGCAGAGGCTGCTAACATTTTTTGTGGGATATGCTAAAGAGAATGGCCTTACTATAAATCCCAGGAAATCTAAAATTATGGCTTTTACTAGAACGAGTAAGAAGAACACTAACTCAATGTGGCATATTGAAGGGATGCCGGTTACGAACTCTGAGGGTGTTGAATACCTGGGATTCCATTTTGGAGCGTACAAAAGTCTAAAACTTGGCAGTTAAGCATTGATACAAAATGCCACGCTGTTAGAATCCCAGATGTTAAAAATTGACCACAAGTGTGGTAGGTTCTCTAAAGCCGACCACAATGTTCTACGAGGGGAAGATTGTGCCCAAAATAACTTATGGTCTAGAACTGATGATTGATAGAATATCAAACTCCTGACAACATTGAAGGCAGGCTTTGGAAGAGGATTCTCGGCGTCCCAAATACAGTACCATTGGTAGCAATTAGGTACGAACTGGGGTCCATATCATTATTGGCCTGGGTACAGTGGCGTTTATTGAAACTATATGCCAAGTTTGTGGCCCCAATTACCGACACTCTCTATACCAGATGCTGGGTGATAATGTGAACGCCTCTATTGATATGTCAGATCTTAAGAATAGATGAGAAATCATACTTACTGATATTGGCTCGGATCTGGAGACCTTGATTAAGAACCCCTTGAAAACTAAAAAGTCTCTGTTGGATTCGGATTGGTTCTCGGCAATGAATGCTTTTCATTCCTATGCATCCATTCCTCTGCACTTGCGCGTTCTCAATGATACTGGGCCTAGTAAGATCGTTGTTTTTGTTCTCCCCTGTTCCCCTTCCCTTGCCTTGTCGCGCTCTGAACCACTTGTGTATGAGCGCTATAGAAATAAAATATCAATATCCATGAGTCACCTCTCCAACGAACATAAACGTTGAGGATCCCTCTCCCCATCCTGCTCCAATTTCCCAACCATTGCTATTGTGGGTTGCTACTCGGGCTGAGGTGGAATCTACTTCCGACAAAGGAAATACTGTTTAGGCGAAAACAAATAACAAAGGATGAGATTTTATTTAGATTCTGTAAACCTAAACCATAGTCGATAAAACATCTAATTCCAGAGTGTGCTTCTTTAAATACACTGAGGACAAACTATCTGCTGGCTCTGCATAACTACCATCTTGGCCGCAGTGGAGATACTTTATTGAACCGCTGCCTCAGTGTGCAGAATGTACACGAGGGCTTGGCTTTGTCAGGCTTCATTAAAAGCCTTAATATCTCGAAGAAATTATCTCTATCAGTTTGCTCTGTCTATCTGGGGAAGGGCACATTGGGAGTAAAGGCCCCATTCTCTGTGCTATGTATATACTCCGGGTTGAAACTCTCCCCTGTTATTAATTCATCCTTGGGAAAAGTACTAAGTATTATGATGAACTATTGAAATGATTGAATGTGTATTTGATTTACAATTATATGAACTGATGATGTTTTGTTTCCTAATTTCATAATTAGATGACAGCATGTTTATGATATCTGTAAAGTGGGTATTGTATATGTTTCATTTTTATCTGGTTTTTACTGTTCTCTTGTGTTCTCTTTTCCTTTTTATATGTTTTGAATATGCATTTGTAAAGGTTTCATTTACACCATATACGATAAAAAAAAAATAACCACAATCATATCACTCGTGCACGTAGAGGAACTGCTGTTGTGGCTTCTCTGCACTGGTATGAACATTTGTTTACTGAAAACTACATCTGGTGATTACTTAAATGATCAGAAACAAAGGGAGGGGTGGCTTGCTGACTGCATGGGAGTGACTCCTTCCGTGTTCATGGTTTGAAGATGTTAATGCGTGATGGAAATAGCAGCTCATTGACAAGGTGGACACATTGCGCCCACCGTAAACCTTTTCCCACAGTACATTGACAAGATCCCAGGAAGAACGACAAACTTGGGAAAAGGGTATTGTCACTGGAGGACAAGATGGACAGCGAGATAGTTGGCCAATTAAAAGCAGATTGTAAAAAAAAGTGCGCCCAAACATGGAGGATCACATATGAGGAAATACAAATCATTTGCCTGCCAGAAGGGTCATTCGGGTCCAATAGAGATTTTTCTTGAAAAGCTGATCCCATTAGTGTGTGGAGGGTCAGACCTTAGTTTGCATTATAGTTCACAGCACACATCTTAAACCGATGCAGAAGCCAGAGCCATTGGGCCCTTCCAAGAACAGGCATGGTTAGATTCCTACATTATCGGGATAAGGTGCGGATGCATACAGCTGCCAGAAGCAAAATTACATTTCTAGAGAGAATTTCCTTTTGCTCAGACTACAGCATAGATCTGCAAAAATGACAAACGTTTCACTTCGATAGGATTTTCAGTAAACTATCCGAAGTCCTGCGTAGTGCCAGCATGGAATGCTCTGTTTCTGAGTTCCTGCCTTAACACTGTAGCATGTCTGTTGATACCCTCGGAAGAAAGAGGGACAGCTATCCTGGGCAAGATCCAGTGGCTATCAACCACGTCCGTTACAACAGTCCGGTCTATCAAGTCCCTGCTGGGGATGATGTCCTCCTGCATCCATCTGGTCTCCTTTTTCAGGCTCCAAATGTGAACCCTCCAGGAATTTTTGGATGCCAGGTGGCAGCATGCCACTGGCGCATAGGCAGACCAAATCACCCTCAATTGGTCATTCGGTCAAACTCTTCAATGGTGGTCAGTGCAGCCACACCTCATTTGAGCGCTTTTCCAGATCCCTTCGTAGCAGGCTACAGTCATAACCGACGCACCTCTGGATAGTTGGGAAGCCCACACCGGACAGTCTTACACCAGAGGCCTCTGGCTCCTGGAGGAGACAGACTTGAACATAAACGTCCTGGAACTAAGGGCAGTCTTCTGGGCCCTCAGGTTGTGTTTCAGCTTCAGGGGAAGGTGGTGCAAATCTTCACAGACACCACCACCATGCTCTACATCAGGAGCAGGGTGGGTCACGCTCCCCTGGGCTCTCCCTAGAAGCCCAGTCCCCCTGGCACTGGGCCATTCTTCAAGACCAGTTCTTCATCCACTTTCAACTGGCTGGTGTAAAGAACACCATTGCGGACCATCTCAGCAGCGAGCTGCGGTCCTGCCATGAGTGGGAGCTGCAAAGCGCAGGTGTTGCACCTCTTCAGCGAGTGGGGCCTTCCCCAGATTGACCTCTTTGCAATGGTCAACACGCTCAGACGTTGCCACTGCAGGATGATCCTCCCCGGTCCAGCATGGCCTAAGCAGATCTGGTACTCGTACCTTCTCCATCTGTCGGTGTTTCCGGCCATCCATCTACCTCCACTTCCCGACCTCCTCTCCAGAGAAGGGTCAATCCTGCACCATGACCCGGCGTCACTGAGTCTCTCTGCCTGGCTTCTGCAGCCCTAGAATCTGGGCACTATTCACTGCCGTTGGAATGCAGGAAGGTCCTTGCCGAAGTCAGGATTCCTTCTATGTTGGTGGGCTACAGGCACAAATGGAAGCGCTTCACAATGTGGTGCTGGGCGCGGAAGATCGCGCCACTGCAAGTAACTGCTCTGATGCCTGCTCTTGCTGGCCAATGCGGGTCTTGCCCATGCATCCATCAAAGTCCACCTGGCACCCGTATCCCAGTACACATGGGCCCCGGGCAAGCACTGCCCACAGGCTTGTCAGGGGTCTCTTCAGGGCTTTCGCTCCGGTGAAGGCTCCCACCCTGGCTTGGGAACTGAAAGTGGTCCTGTCTAAGCTCATGGGGCCTCCGTTTGAACCAATGCACTGTGCCCCTCTGACGTTTCTATCGTAGAAGACCACTTTCCAGGGTTGATCACCTCGGCCAGGCAGGGCGGGGAGATTCAGGCTCTTTTGTAAGCAGCCTTATTTGTCCTTCCACACCACTTAGGTGGTTCTGCAAACACATCCTACGTTCATGCCAAAGGTTCCATTGAACTTTCATCTCAACAAGCCTTTGGTTCTGCCAGTTTTCTTCGTGAACCCTTCTTCGCCTGCTGAAAGGGTCTACATTTGCTGGACATTGCTCGTGCCCTGAAGTTTTATGTGGCACGCATGAAAGTTTTTGGGAAGACACCTCCGCTATTCGTCAACTTAGTACCTGTGGGACATGGTTAGACCATGTCTAAGACTTCAATCCCGAGGTGGCTCTCTGGCTGTATCATGCATTGCCATAATCTGGCCAACAGACTGCTTCCTGGTCGGCCGAGAGCCCACTCCATCAGAGCCATCGCAGCAACAGTGTTCCTCGCTGGTGTTCCCCTGCTCAACATCTGCAGGGTGAGGTCTACCCACACCTTCACAAAATTCTACTTTTCGACAAGGATTCCAGGGAGGAGTCCTGGGTCAGCCAAGTGGTGCTATGCAACCTGTTTTTTGAGGAGAGTCTGTTCCCGGGGTAAGTGTATTGCTTCTTTGAGTGTTGCCACCTCCCATGATTGTGTATATGTACTGCTGTATGATCGTTTTCATGAGCATGTAAATCCATGCAAGTCCCCATGCTTGGGAAGGAACAAGTTGCTGACTTTTAACGCTTGTTCTCCAGCATGGGTCTTGCATGGATTCACATGCAAACCCTCCCTCTTTCCCCTCTCTGGCTCTTTTTGGTTCATACTGCCACTTTGTGAGCTATCAAATCTGAAGTTGGCAATCAGGGGTGGAGTTTAGGAGGATGTGGGTCATTGGCTGGGGCAGTATGACCCAAAGGACACTTATCTATATAAATAAAAATGTAAATGTTCGTTTGTTCAAAATCTTAAATCGCCGAAAGTTCTTCACCGATTGCTTTGAAATTTTGACACAACGTTGCATTCAAATAGGCATGTGTTTTTGTATACCTACTATACATAGATGTCACACCTGTGACAGGTAAAACATGCTTTTTCTGAAAAACAGCACCCTCTGTTGGACGTAAAAGCAACACATGCTATACTAAACGTTTTACTGCAAAACAGCACCATCTGTTGGACGTAAAGGCAACACACGCGGGCTCAAATACGTGCCGAGGAAGCAGCAGAGCGACGTGCAGCCAGACTTTAGGATGCACCGTTGCGAGCACAGCGATTGTGTTCTACAGCTTCAGATCTGCTTCGAACGTGACAAGGTGAGAGTGGCTGAAAGACATCAACGAGAAACAGCAGATCAGCGTCAAACACGACTCTGTGCTCAGCAATCACGCAATTACAATTGCCTTGCATTCTGGTACAACCCAGCTGATAATTATAGTTACAGCAGATCAGCGTCAAACACGACTCTGTGCTCAGCAATCACGCAATTACAATTGCCTTGCATTCTGGTACAACCCAGCTGATAATTATAGTTTGAGCCGGCCTGTCCTCATCGGCACCATGAGTGAAAGTGTGTCCTTATTGCAAGGCTCTGAAATTTAATGGAGAAACGAAAGGAATGTTTTGCGCCGCCGTGAAAATTGAACTGCCTCAACTTAGGGAACCGCCAGAGCCATTAAAAACTACCCACAAGCATTGTGAAATTAGACATATTAGAAACGTGCGCTTTCTCTTTTCATTCTTTTCCATTTAACCAGGCTGAGCCACAGCAACGCGTGGCCGGGGACAGCAAGTAGGCTATAGAGGAGATCATCAATTTTATGCGAAACTGTTTTTTCTTTTACCAAGGATTCACAGCCTGACGACGGGAAATGTTCATGAGCATGTGAATCCATGCAAGAACCATGCTGGAGAGTAACGGGTAATGTGGCGTTAATATTGGGAAAAGGTTTTTACTTTGCAAGTCCGGGTTGAAGTTTGTATTGGAACAATGCTATATTGGCTAGGCAGGAAATGGTGACACGTCAATGGGCTTAAGTTAAACTGGGGGTGGGTGGGGCATTGAAAGGGGGGGTCATAATGATTAGTCTTGTCATTTGTTTTATCTGCAATATTTGGAGATTGCTACGCTTACTGGAGGTGTCGCATTGTGTGGCAGGAGGTCGACACGTATCAGCTGAGCTTTGCTGTGTTTAACAGACTCTACTCCGTCTATTTTGTTATCAATCGATTGGTGGGGGTGGAGGACAGTAGGAGGTTAGCCCCCAAATGGGGGACGGCTGGTTTTGCCTTGCCTTGCATTTCTCATCCTTATCAAGTGGTAAATTGTCAATTGTCACGGATCAGTTCTTAAATCCCAGCTGTTTTAAAAGTCTGTGATGGATCCAGTAGATAGATATGTGGCAATGGAGATTAGTTTGGGGAAAAATGTATTTCTTGATTGATATTTCAAAGTAGACAATCCGAATAGCTTCAATTAAAATATCAATGCTTTTAGACAACCAAGTCCATGTTTAATGTGAGTAGGGGAATACAATTGCATCCTCAGTAGGAATTTAGAGGTTCTAGAGGAGCAGAGGGAGTGGAGGGGGATGCGATCACGGAACCTCTCAATAGATGGTAGTGAGATCTGGGATTGGGCATGCAGGGCACGTGACTTGGAGACTGAATGCAGAGGCCTTGGAAGATTAACATTAAGCCGGCCTGGAGGGAGGCCAACGTTAACTTTTTCTGGGAGAATGAGAATGTGTCAATGGTTGTGACAATTATATGGGGATGCTTACACGGTGAAAATACAGGTCTTATGCATGTCGACCACCCAAGAGTTCAGGAAAATGCTGACCGAGGATATGAAAAAGCTGGAGTCGTGGTAGCTGCCCTGGACTCCAAGATTGCAGATCACCTGAAAGTCGGCAAAGTATTGCCTGTTAAATTGGGTTGCTAGAAATAAACTTGGTGCGCTACAGGATAACACGTGACCAGGATACACACAGAGGGTGACAAAGGGGTAAACATGCTTGCATGGTTGGTTAACAAAGATAATGTCACTAAAGGATTTAATGCCATCAAAGACAATGAGGGGCCTATGCAGTGTGACCCAGAACAGATAAAGTAGGTATTTGTGTAATTTTACATGAACCTGTTCTCGCGACACATCTGGTCAGATATTGAACAAGTGTCTGCTCTACTAGAGGCAGCTGATCCTCAGCAGTTGAATGAAGGCAAACAGATCTAATATTGCATTGCCAATAACTGTTGAGGATATCCAATGGGTCATAAGTAACATGAATTGGAAAGTCCACATCGAATTTTATTGTGAATATGCTGATGTTCTAGCACCACATCTGCTCAAGGTGTATAGAGAGGGAGTTAAGAGGTGTAGGTTGCCTGAATCACCCAGGGAGCTGTGCCTACATTGTTACCCAAGCATGGGAGGGAGTGGTTAGATCAAGAATCCTACTGACAATTGTCAGGTGGCCAGCTTAGATAAGGTTCGGTCTAGGAGTGCTCTTTAGAAGATGATGGCTATAGTCTGACCACATCGCACGAGTGAAAACCTATGGAATCATGTTGAAGGTTGCAACCAGAGTGGGATGTGGCGGGGGTTGGCGGGGGTGGGAGGATGTCCCTTGTTCTACTTATTTTCACAGTGGGGATGGAGCTATTGGCACAGGTAGTTTTTAAGGGATTTGCAGCCTCAGGGATTAAAATGTGTGGCATTTGTCAAGTGGCGTCTCTGTATGCTGTCGATTGTACATGTTGGATCCTTTAGTTACATTTCCTTAGATGTGTTTGAGCAATTGGTGCTGGTATTTGGTTTCTGAATCAGTTTGGGGTAAATCTCTTTTATATCAGTTAGCAGGAACCAGGCCTCAAACTCTGTCAAGTCTATCTATTCGGGTGCACAGAGGCATTACGAGATCTCTGAATTCAGGTTAGTAATAAGGGCATGTTACTCTTTTAATGTAGCTGGTAAACTGGGGTTGTTAAATAGCAGTACTGATTTTTGTATTCTCTAAAAGGAAAGATAAAAAATACCAAAACTTTAATTTCACTAGGCTTGCTATTGGCTAAGTGGCAAATCGCTACACTGTGGAAGGATCCCCACCCACCCAGGGTCAAACTGGATTCAGGATCTGATAAATTGGGTGACAGCATAGAAGTTGCTGAATAATTCCGGCTGCCCAGAGAATTGTGTTGACCCAGTAGTCGAGATTTGGTATGCCTTCCTGGATTATGTTAACTACTGGTAGAATCTCAGAGAGTAGGAGGAATTGCAGGTGGAACAGTGTAACTTGGTGTATGTATACATCGGCTTGCTCTATGGACCTATTACCAATGGCTATGGGGAGGGGTGCTTTGGCTGTGGGTACACAGGGGGATAAACACCTGAAGCAGGCGTGCTACGTTAAGCCTATTTGAGATGCTGTTGCAATTAGTAGTCGGGCGGGTACTGTCGACCTATGTGTAGTTTAGGGGTGGGCTACAGGTGGGGTTTCTTTTTTTTAATGGGATTTTATAAAGGTTAAAAAGAAAATAGTTCATCCTTCTAATTGTAACCATATGATTGACCCTTTTCCTGTATCTTATTTTTCTACAGCATCCATTGGTCGAAGTGTATGAAAAGTAGTAGTGGAACTATGTTCCCTGCTGGCCTGATCCTGGCCCCCACAGACACTATCGCCATGCCCCCTTTCACGTGCAATCCAACCCCCCCCCAACGAACACACCAGCTGTTTAAGGGAATGTTGAGTGCAGTGCATTGAAGTGCACGTTTCAACCTATTCCTACACTTTTATTTTAAAACTAAAACATTCCGAAATGGTTTCTTTTTAAAAATAAAAGTATAGGCACAGTAAAACTTAAAGAGGAGCACCGATCCCGTCCAATTCGATCACTGACAGCACCCCATTGTTTCACGAAACCCAACAAATGTACATATGATGACCATGCCCAAGGCGTCCACCTGAGACTATTGGGAGGGCGCCTAAGTATTCCTGCTTTGTGATTGTGCCATTAACAGCCGATTAGGATACACAAAATCCATGTGCTCAATGACCTACACAGTGTTTCCCTCATTTAGCAGCCGACGTGGTTGCCCCATAGGCTCTGTTGTTGCAATTATTGAGGATGTGTTGTAGCATCGAGAAGATGTGCGGCTGTCTGGAAATGGTCTTGGTTAGTGGCGATAGTTTAGTGGCACTGATTGAAGACATTCCCACTTTCTGTCCAATCAACTTGAGCTGAATGTAGCACATGGGACCCGAAGTGGGTGGTATAGCTGGGGCATTAGCAGAGTGAACGCTGAATTCAGGGATGGCAAGACTGTATCTTTATGCTGAAAAATGGCTCTGGGCTTTACCCTGTCTGGGACTGCTGCTCCTTGGTGGTGGAGTGTCCTGTGATTGTGGTTGCAGGAGACAAAATCATGCAGCTTGGTGTCCATAGGTTGTGGATGCGGTATCCTGTGGCATGAACAGTGCTGGATCTAGGGATGTCACAATGTTTGATGAAGTTCCCGGTCAAAATTATGGTGAGGCCCCCTTACTATTTTTTATTGCACTAGCCCAGCAGCTGCACAGCGCCACCAACGTGAGACTTGTGAAGTCTCCTTCGTGTTCAAGGATGGAGGAACCAGAATTTAATTGGGTATTATGCCTGCAAATACTGTAAAAAAAACCAAGCCTTGTTCAAGCCAATAATCAAGCAACCGATTACTAGTTGCATAGACATATCAATCATGTAACACAATTACACACCATTTGCTAGTTCTTGGGTCAAATCTGAATCACCTCTTTCTCTCCATTGTCGTGAAGATGTCCAAAACCCCACCTGCCACCAAATCAATCTAGTAAACACGAATTGTGACTGGTTTGCTGGAATTTCCAGCAATAAAAATGGAGGACCAATATCTCCAATAGAGGTTCATTTGACAGCCATGAGTAGTCACTATGAGGTGCCAAGAATATCACTGCTACCCTTGATGTCTACAAGCAGTGCCATGCACCCATGTCACGCTTACAAAGCACCCTTCTTACGTAGTAGTAGTAATTGTTTATATGGTGCCTTTTCCCATTTGTATGGCCTCAAAGCGATTTATGGTAACAAATCTGTCAGGGTCCGAATTCCAGGTATAGGAAAATTCTAAGCAAAATGTGTGTGCATTTGGCCAAGATTAGGAATTGGGTGGCCTGGCTAGGCTCCAGTAAGTAACCCAAAAGGCCAGGTATGTGGATGGGTGCTGAGGGAGGTCATGACCGAGCACTAGTGCAAGGGACCAGCTAGACCAAAAATTGTCATAGAATGTCACTCTATTCTTTTTTTTTTTTAAAACATTTTATTGATTTTCACAAGACAACAAAGAAACCTTCCCCACCCCCTGCGATCCCCTTGCCCACCCATGTTCCCCCCGGCAATGAGCTAACCCCTTCAACCGCCCTCAGCACGGGCAGAAATTCTACAGTCAATGCAAGTCCAACAGTCTCAATCGTTGTGGGCACCACATCACTGTGTAATCACCTTTAAGGACGTTCAATAATTCCTCCCAGTCCGTTGCAAAACGCTGAATCTGATTGTCCTTGGCGTAAATCACCCTTTCCAGAGCCACTATCTCCCACATCTTTCTGAACCAATCTTAAATCGTGGGGACCTCTGGGCCCTTCCACCTCTGGGCTATTAACAGCATTGCGGCAAGAGTCGTTATCACTTTGGCTTTTGCTCGCCCTCTGGATTCCCCAGCACCCCCCCTCTTGCCAGCCCAACAGGATTTGTGCCGGAGTCCTTATATCGTCCCGCCCGAAGGCCTCTTCCTGGGTTTCCCGCACCTCCCCCCAAAACGAAACAATCTTTTGGCATTTCCACCAGACGTGCTCTGCCGAGCCCACCATCCCACAGCCCCACCAGCAAAGCCCCGACACCTTTGGGTAAAATCTATGAAGCCGGGCCGGGGTATAATGCCACCCAAACAAGGTCTTGTACCACGCTTCATGCAGGCAGGGGGCCTTGACCAATTTGGGGATCCTCCTCCACAGCCTTTCCCATTGCGACCTACTAATCGCACCTCCCATAATCCGCTCCAATTCCCTCATGTAGGGCCATTGGACCCCCGCCCTGGAGCCATCTAGAATCTTATAGATATTAGAGATGAGGCCCCTCGCCCCATCATTAGTGAGCAGACATTTTTCAAAGAGTGTTGGGTCCCTCGTGGCCGCCAGCTTGACCCCAGGATGTAGAACCCAATGGCGTATCTGAGCATATCGTAATCTCTCTCCTTCCTGGACTGCAAAGAGCCTCTTACAGTCATTAAATGATAAAAATTCCCCTCCAACAAACCGCCCACACTCTTCGGGGCCATCAGAAGACTGACCCCCAACCTAGGTCTCTTACCTTCCCAAATGAAACCCTTAGTCAGCAACCCCAACTCCTTAAAGTAACTCGCCGGGATTGGCTGCGGGACAGCTTGGAAAAGATACAAGAGCCGCGGGAGCGTGACCATTTTAACCGCAGCTATCCGCCCTATCCAGGACACTCCTAGATCCCTCCACCTTTGAAAGTCCCTCTTAATAGCTTTAAGGAGCGGTGGAAAATTCGCCGAGAACCAACCCGCCAACAACGCCGTAATTCTCACTCCCAGATACCGAATCCCACCTGGGCTCCACCGGAAGTTAGTATTCGCTCTCAGGTTCTCCCTCTCTGCTGCCCCCAGTGTTAAACTCAGGACCTCTGATTTAGTAGTGTTAATTTTGAGCCCCGAAGCTGCCCCAAATGTCTCCTAAAGGGACATACTAGCCTGTAACGATTCCCTTGGAGCCGTGAGCATGAGCAACATGTCATAGGCAAAAGCTGCTACCTTATGTTGTTCGCCTCCGAAAGGGACACCCCGAATCTCCTTCTCCTCCTGAAAAGCCTGGAGCAGGGGCTCCAGATAGATTGCAAATAGGATAGGGGAAAGTGGGCAGCCCTGTTTAGTCCCCCTCTGCAAGGGTATCCGTCTGGAGGCGATCCCGTTCACCATCACTCTGATGGAGGGTGCCTGATAGTTAGCCTTGACCATCGACACAAAGCCCCCCCCCCAAAGCCCATCTTCTCCATTACCCGGAAGAGAAAAGACCACTCCATGCGGTCAAAAGCCTTTTCCGCGTATAAGGTCACCAGGACCGCGGGAGTGTGTGTCTTCTGCACTTTCTCAATTACAAGGGCCACTCGACGGATGTTGTTCGCATTTTGTCGTCCCCTCATAAACCCGGACTGATCGGGATGTATCAGATCCGGGAGGATAGAGTCGAGCCTGTTGGCCAATATCTTGGCATAAATCTTGGCGTCGAGATTTAGCAATGCTATCGGGCGATAAGAGGCCCTCTCCTCCGGGTTTTTATCTGGTTTCAGGATCAAGGTAACTTTGGTCTCCTCCATGGACGGGGTAATTCTGCCAGTGAGGTGGAAAGAATTAAAGAGCGAGGTGAGATGCGGGCTTAGCAGCGCACTGAACAGCTTATAAAAGGCAGCTGTAAAGCCGTCCGGGCCCGGGGCTTTGCCCTGTGGGAGAGCTCTTATCACCCCCCACACCTCCTCCTCCGTGATTTCCCGATTTATGGTCTCACTCACCTCCCTGCTGATTTTCGGCAGCCGGAATCCTTGGAGGAAGTCCTCCTGTCTCTCAGCCGAAGGATGTTGGGAGGTATAGAGCGATTCATAGTACTCAGCAAAGGCCTCCTGCACCCCCCGCCCTGGTCCGTGACTCGTTCCCCCGTGGCCAACCTCAGGGCCGCAATTGCATTCCTCGTCCTTTTACCTCTGGGCAACTGCGCGAGGATGGTCCAGTTCTATTGGCCTTAGCATAATATTGTTGTCGCACTGACAGTAAGGCTCCCTCCGCCCTCTTGTTACGTAGGAGTTCCAGCTGCGATTCCAGGGCGCGGAGTTGCTTCTCGCGGTGGGCAGCCAGCGCTATCAATTCCCCCCTTAGTGTGGCCTTGAAGGCATCCCACCTCGTGTCCTCCCCTGGTTCCCCTTTCTTGTTGGTGTCAAAAAAGAACTTGATCTTCTCTTCAATGCCTTTTATGATAACCGCATCCCTCAATAAGGCCCCCGGGAGTTTCCAACCCCAGATCCCCCTCCTCCTCCGACCCACATCCAGCTCCAAAGAGACTACTTTGTGATCTGCTATCCCTACCGGCCCCGTGGCTACCTCCCGAATGTCTCCGACCAAGGAAACCGAGACCCAAATGTAATCGATTCTTGATTGGGAACCGTGGATGCCCGATAAGAATGTGTGCCCCTCTTCATCCCCCCTCAGCTCCCTCCATGAGTCCCGTAGCCCCAATCTTCTAATTCTGTCCTTCAAGTCTGCGGACATTACCGCTCCTCCACCCTCCCCCTTGCCGCCTGTCCTATCCTTTCTCTTATCTCATGCTACGTTAAGGTCCCCCAGTAGGACAATATGGCCCCACGAATGCTCTTCTAACAAATTCAGGACCCGTTGCAAAAAGGGATCTTGGCCCGAGTTGGGAGCATATATTACGGCTATCGTCAGAGGGACACCCTGGCACGTCCCTTTTGCGACAATATACCTCCCTTCCTTATCTCTGAGAACCTCGCAGGGCTTGAAGTCCGCCGTATTCCTGATCGCCAGAGCTACCCCCCTAGCCTTACATGGGGCCAAGGCATGCAAAATCTGGTCAAAGCCTCGCAATTTCAATCTGCCCTGGTCCTTGAGGAGTAAGTGTGTCTCCTGTAAACCCATGACATCCGGCTTCTCCTTTTGCATGAAATGCTCCAGCTTTTTCCTTTTGAGAGGGGTATTCAACCCCCTCACATTATGTGTTAGCCACTTAAGGGAGCCCCCCGAGGAGAAGAAAGCCTAACGAGTGGGAGTGCCACCCCCCAGTGCCCTTCCAAGTTTAGCGCGTTGCGGCCCCCCCGAATTGCCCAAAGCCCCCCCCACCAACCCCCCTCCTGCCCTGAAGGCTACCACCTTCCCGCCCGCACCACACACTAACCTCGGGCATTGTCGCCCTTTTGCTTCCAATATGGTTGCGCTCCCCATGACCCCTAAGCGCATAAACTCCCTAGTGAGGCCCACCACCTCTACCAGCCGGTATCCGATCAGGATTTCTCCGGGGAGCTGCTTCGAGCTTCACTAGGCATTCCATCGTTCCGCCAACCATTTCCTCTGGCTCCCCTTTTCCTCTTTTCTCGTACCATCGTCCAGTCCCAGGGCCGGGGGCGCGCACGACCACTCTGGCCTGGGGGGTCAGCACCAGGGGGGGGGGTCCTCCAGGTCGAGATGTAGAAGAGCAGCACCTTCTTGGAGAGACGTAATTCACCTCTGGACCCCTCCCATTCAAAGAGCAGGCCGAAAGGGAAGGCCCACCTGTATCAAATCGCTTTCTCGTTGAGGACCCTCAGCACCGGTCCCATTTGTCACCTCTTTAAAAGTGTACTGCTGGGGGGCGCTGTTGAGCAGCCGTCAAGATGGCTGCCTAGCTCTTGAGCTCCGTGCACAGCCGCTCTTCATCCGTTGACATCTGCGGGCTAATGCAGTGCTGCGACTACCCGACCGACACACTGGCATCCCTATAGCTGTGGCTACGTGTCGCTGTGATCCTGGCTCGGATCGGACCTTGGGAACCGGAGATCTACTCTGCGGGATCCTCGGGGCCTTCCCTGCCGCATCCCTCCACTGGCCCGCCTGCTGAGACGCACATCGCGGTGCCCTGTGATCTGTGCCAGGAGCGCCGCGGACTGGGTCGCACTCTTCGCCGGACCAGCGCCCGCTGTTCGGGCCGTGCCTTCCGCCGGCCATCCTGGACTTTCTCCCCGCTCTGGGGCCGTGGCCCTCGGGCCTCGCTTAGCCCGGTCTGCCCGGCCGGGGGGCCCGGTACTGGGGGGCCCTTAGCTGTCCCTCCTCCACGCTGCTCGACACTTGGACGGTGCGCCCCTCCTGGAGGAGCTGCGCCCGCTGCTGGCTTGGCTGTGGCGTTCGGCTGGGGCCCCGCTGGTCTGACATTTGCGGCCTGGTTGTGCCATACGACCTCTGCTCTGCACCGTCGCTGAGACCGGATCAACCCCCGGCGACACCCGAAGACCTGAGGAGCTACACCTACTCCCTGGCTGGACACTTGCGGGCTGCATACCAGGTGAGGAGCTGCTGGGGCTGCGGCGCGCCGGAGCCCCCGTATCTGCTACAGGCCATCCTCGACCAGGGCCTTTGTCCCCACGCCGGGCGGCCCCGGCTAGCTCCCGCGCCACTCTGGTTGGGCTCTGGGCCCGTATCCCTGCATCCCGGCGGACCCGGGTCGGCCCGCTGCCACCACCCTTCGGGCGCGGCGACCCCGGATTAATACTGAGGCCCGCACTTTGGCGCGGCCCGGCTTCCCTGCTGGTCATCACCTTCACGGCCCCATGCAATACCCGCATAAGCACTAAGGCCCACACTCCTTCGGTTGGTACTCTCTATGGTGCTCACTCGGGGTCTGTTCTGGACACCAGCATCACCCTCCAGGGCGGTTGGATCGCGCCCACCTTGCTGCTACTCTATACTTTCCTGATGCCACAGCCCCTACCGCCTCTGTCAGGATCTGTTTGAATCGGCGGGCTGGACCACTGTCATTTGCCTTGAACCTCTCCTGCATCTCCCCACAGTCTTCACTTTGGCCGCTCAGGGTCCTGCCACATCATCCACGATGTCCAACAGATCGAGGAATAACAATAAAACCGGGGCCATGGACAAATTCGCTAAAGCCGCCCTGAGACCCGACTCGGCCCACGCACCATGCGACCCAGCTGACGAACCGCCATGCGCCGAGGCACCCACTACTGACCTCACAGCGATAATGGAGTCCATGGCTAGAAACTTTGCAGCCTTTCATGAAAAGCTCGATGATATTAATGCCAATGTAGCCTCACTAAGAGCCAAACTGGATCAGCAGGGGGCTCGAATCACGGAGACCGAAAGCAGGATTGGAACCAATGAAGATAATATATCTACACTCTGGGGCACGGTGTCCACTCTGGTCTCGGATATGAAGGCGGTTAAAGCCAAATGTGATGACCTCGAATCTAGGTCGCGCAGAAACAATATACGGATCGTTGGTGTCCCTGAAAATGCGCTGAAGGGTCGACTGGAATTGGCGGTCGAGGATCTCTTGAGGGAACTACTGGGTAACCCAGACATGTCTCCCTTCTTTACCATTGAGAGGGCCCATAGGGCGCTGTCACCCCAGCCTAAACCCGGTGACTTTCCGAGACCCATCATTGCCAAGGTTCTGAGCTTCAAGGACCGCGACCTAATTCTCCGCCTCGCACGGGAAAAAGGCGAGTTGCGATTTGACTCGCAGGTCATCAGGATTTTCCCCGACTTTTCCACCAGAGTTCAGCAGGAACGTCGCCAGTTCCTTGGAGTGAAGAAACTCCTCAGGGAAAGGAACATCCCCTATGCCATCCTCTTCCCTGCACGCTTGAAGTTTACGTTCAATGGCAAACTATACTTTTTTACAGTGCCTTCTGAGGCGGTTAAATTCATCGAGGCACATGTTCAGCTCCACCCTCCGGCTGATGACAAAATGAATAATGAGTGAATTCTATGATTGCCTTGCGATGCCTTGATACTATGCTAATGTGTGGATTGAGTCCTGCCACTCTCAGTTCATATACATGAGTGATCAAACCTCTGTATCCATTTGTATACAATGCTTTCCTATGTGGGCTTAATTATTGCTCCTTGAGGAGCAACTTTCACCCCGTCCAAGTTATTCTCCCACACTTACTCCTGCTGCTTTCTAACATGCACAGCTCCCGTGGTCTGGTTGCAACCGTTGCCCTCTATCCACGACCACTAGAACATGGTTCCTCTCATAGCTCCGCCTGGGCTGGGTTGCTGGATCTCCGTGATGTGTGTGTTGCTCCCTGCGCTCCATGGGGTGGGACTGGGGTATCCACGTATTGCCCGCTAACAATGTTCGTTTTGTAACGGAACCAATTGGTTCCTAGTGTGCTCCCGCACGGCAACGGCGCACCCCACTGCGATTGCACTGTTTTTTCATATGCCCTTATTGTGGGTCAGCCCCTGTTGGGCTTTTGGGCAGTCTGGGCCATGTTGGGGTCGGCCCGGTTCTGCACAGTTGAGGGTGGGTGTTGTTTACACTGCTGTAGTTGGGTCAGCGGTGAGGGTGGGGGGTGGGAATGGGGTATTTGGAAAAAACGGCATACTAAGGCTCACGGCACGCACACTGGCAAAACATAAGCGCACTCCCGACCTCAACCCCGATAGTGCGCACTGCTGCTATACCTGGGATGTTCATTGATACGGGTATACCGGGATTAGAGATCCGCCACTGACATGTCTACCGTCATAATGTCCTGGAACATTCGCGGATTAAGCAGTCACACCAAGGCCCGCAAGATCATGGCCTTTGCTAATAGACATGGCTGTAAGATACTACTCCTGCAGGAGACACACTCCAATGCCCACATTCCGGGCACCATGGCCCCGTCGTGGGGTCCCAATAGATTCTTTACTTCCTACTCCTCCCAATCCAGGGGAGTCCTCACAATGATCCACAAATCGATCAAATTCATCCTGCACAAAAGTTACGTGTGTCCCGAGGGTCGCTATGTCATACTACACTGCACGATGGTGAATAGAGAATACCTACTTGTTAACACGTACTGCCCCAACGTTGACTCTCCTGAGTTCTTCGATGCGGTAACTGCCATACTGTTGGGCTACGTGGGGGTCCAGATTGTATGGGGGGGTGACCTAAACCTTATTCTTGACACTGTCCTGGACAGGACTGGCACGTCCTCTCGAGCCCTAACAAGTGCCGCACGCAGGTTGCCTGGCCATATGCAGACGCTCAATGTCTGCGACGCCTGGAGGACAGTACACCCCTTGTCCCGGGAGTATACTTATTACTCATCTGTCCACGACAGCTCGTCTCGTATAGACCTGTTCTTAGTGTCCAGTGAAACCATGGGAGGGGTGGAGGGGTCCTGGATTCTCCCCCGCACTCTGTCTGACCACGCTCCAATCACACTTTCTGTGAGGCTGGGTATACCCACCCCGACACTGAGCACTTGGCGTTTCAAATCTGAGGCCCTCAGGGACATTGTCTTTAGGGCTGATATCCTTGCAGACATTATATCCTTCGTTGACCACAACTCTCTCCAGGACACCTCAGCCGCGGTTCGGTGGGAGGCCTTTAAGGTATACATTAGGGGGATGTCCATCTCACGGGAAGCCGGGGTACTGAAGGCTATCCGAGCCAGCCTTGATCGCTCTGAAGCTAAATTGAAACAGTTGGAGCAGCAATGCTCCACTGGCGCCGATCCCGCCTTACTTCTCCAAATCAGCGAGGAATTGCAGGCGTACAATGCGCTCGCTACCAATGAAGTCCAGTACTTCAGCCGCCCACAGGCTGCCAGGAAATATGGCGAGGGTGACAGACCGGGGAAGACATTGGCAGGAGTGGTGAGGGGGGAATTTGGCCGAGCTCAGATCACCTCCATCAAAGATGCATCTGGCAACGCACAGTGGGCTGACCAACAGATTTTGGAAATATTTACCGAGTTCTACAGGTCCCTCTACTCCCAGCCTCCCGAACACTCCGAACGACACATGCGCGAGCTGCTTGCTCAGATCCCCACCACCGAAATTTCCCCTGCTGCCCGCGACCAGCTGGACTCCCCGGTAACGCTGGACGAAATAGTAACCTCCATATCTAACCTGCCCAAAGGCAAGGCGCCGGGACCTGATGGCCTCACGGCTGAGTTTTATCAAGAACACGTGTCCATACTGGCTCCCAAGTTGCTCGAGGTCTGGGTCGAAGCGCTCCGCTCCTCTATTCTTCCCCCGTCCATGCGTGAGGCCGTCATCACGGTACTACTCAAGCCTGGCAAACCGGACGACGAATGTGGGTCTTACAGGCCCCTTTCCCTCATGAACCTAGATACGAAAATCATTGCTAAGACCATAGCTAACCGCTTTCTCCCCATTATGCCATATCTGGTCCACCTCTCATAATATAAGGAGACTGTTTAATGTCATGTCCCGTATAAATCAAGATGCCCAGGCCGTGGCGGTGACTCTGGATGCTCAGAAGGCCTTTGACATGGTCTCTTGGAACTACACGTGGCTGGTGCTGGAGACGATGGGAGTTGGCCCAAACATGATCGGGTTCATTAAGCTACTATACGCCTCCCCTGTGGCCCGGGTCAGGGCCAATTCCTTGACATCCGACCCCTTCACACTCTTCAGGGGTACCCGGCAGGGCTGCCCCTTCTCCCCGATCCTCTTCGCCCTCGCAATTGAGCCAATGGCGGATTATGTCCGTGCTCGGCATGCCCGCAAGGGGATACCACTGAAGGATGACCCCGAAATCATATCTCTATACGCAGATGACGTGCTATTATACATTAGAGAGCCCGCGACCCACATTGACCCCATACTTAGGGACATCACCCGTATCGGTACCTATTCTGGCTTCACGATCAATTACTCAAAATCAGATATCTTCCCGCTCACGAAATCTACCCAACAACCTACCACTGAGTACCCCCTTCGCTGGTCCCCAGACAGTGTCAGATACCTGGGGGTGCAGATATCCTTGACCAAATCTACTCTGATAGCCGACAATTACTCCACCGCGGCGCAAACTGCCGAGGCCAAGATGTCAAGATGGCGATCGCTCCCACTATCCATGGCTGGTCGTCTCTCCCTAATTAAAATGATCCTGCTCCCCAAGCTTCTTTACACTTTTAGCAACGTTCCCGTGTGGCCTGGGAAGGCCTACTTCACTAAATTGCATACACTATGCGCTCAGTTCCTATGGCACTCCGGTGCAGTGCGTAAGAAGTGGTCTGACATGGCGCTCCCCTATAAACAAGGGGGGTTCACCGCCCCAAATCTGCTACTTAACTGGACCGCGGCCCAGGCTCAACATGCCACCCACTGGTACCCGGGCTCCCCAACGCGTCCACATGTCAAGTTAGAGCGACTAGCAGCCGCCGGCACCAACATGATGTCCCTTATATTACATCGCCATTACACACCTGATTCACCCATTGACCCTGTCGCCACGACCATCCACGCATGGGAGCGCTTGCTAAGTCCGACGGACGGGTCCCCCCCCTACTACAGATGGCTCCCGGTGTGGCGCCTGCCTGACCTGGAACCCACACACGATAACGCCTTGGCCCAACACTGGAGAACGCTGGGGTATCAAGCACTGTCCGATTTCTACCCAGAAGGCAAGTTTATTGACCCCCAAACATGGAAGCAGGGCCACACCAGATCCGCCTTGGAGACCCTCCAGTACTATAGGCTACGGGCAGCGTTCCGCACTGCATGGCCCTCATTTCCCGATGAGCCCCCGGATAGCCAGGCGATCGCATACATTGCCAACTCAGGCGGCGCCCGCAGTGTCGTTTCTTCACTATATAGGATCCTTCAGGAGTCCATCACAACTCCAGCACTTAGGGCGCGCGACGGCTGGGCGAATGAGCTGGGCCTGGAGTTGTCTGATGGCGACAGGGGCGCAATGTGCTTACACACCAAAAAAGTCTCCTTCAATTTCCGCTACCGAGCCATGCAGTACAAACTCCTCAATAGGCTCTACTATACTCCACACAGGACTTCGGCGTTCGCCCGAGCCGCCGCGGCCAGGTGCCCTCGCTGTGGATCTGAGGGGGCTGATCACCTGCACATGTTTCTGTTCTGTAGGGAGCTATCTGGGTTCTGGGAATGCATCTTGAAAACACTCTCTGACATAGCCGAAACTGTGGTTGATCCTGACTCCTTGTCGATTCTGTTCGGGGTCTGGAAAACTGATGGAACCAGACGCCTAGCTAAGTTCCTGAACATAGGCTGTATGATTGCCAAAAAGTGTATACTCCAGAGCTGGAAAAGCCCCGCTCCCCCGGCCTTTCAGAAATGGTTGCGCTTACTCACCTGGTCACACAATTGCGAGGAAGAATACTTGTCTATGCTCCCCGCCCAGTCTCGCCCCAGGAACATTTGGGCTGAATTCAACACTTACCTTAGTATCCGGGGCGAGGCCACCCCCGAATCTGGTCTGTCTCCTGCCCCGTCGGGCTCTGATCCCACTGGGTGAGCCCCTACTTTGTTCCTTGTTTTTGGATTGGTATGCTCCCTCTCAGATACTGTCCGGCTGTCCATGTTGTCATTGCTGTATCCTTTATGATATGCTGCTCCATGATGTAACTGCTATGCACCTATTGCCTTGTGTGTGCCTTGTGTACTTCTGCCGTTCAAAAATAAAAGTTTTAAAAAACAAAAAAAAGTGTACTGCTGGCCAGGTCCTTGAAGAGAGCGATCTGCCCTCGAACATGATCGGTTCCCGTACTCTCGCCTCTCTGAGCACCGCCTCCTTCTGGGCATATTGAGTGAAAGCTGCCAGGACATCCCTAGGCCTCACCATCTGGGCTTTAGCTAATCACCCAGCTCTATGGACACGATCCAGCTCCACCATCTCCGGGTTGCTCTCGCCCAGAATATCCGCAAAAATGCCCTGGAGTGTCGCCTTCAGAGCTTTATCAGAAACCGATTCAGGCAGCCGTTTCACCTGTATGTTGACTCTACGGGTCCTGTTTTCTAGGTCTTCTATTTGGAGCTCAAGGTTCCTGGTAGCGACATCCAGCCTCTCAATAGCTTCACTGTTTGCTGCATTGTCTTTATCCACCTCTTGGAGGCCTTTCTCCAGAATATCAGTCCTCTCCCCCAGTTGCCGCAGCTCTTGCTTCAACTCCCCCACAGCTGCCGTCAGGTCTGATCGCATTAATTGAAACTGTTCCTGGAAAGTCTTAGCCAAATTGGCTTGCAAGGAATGTAACTCCCCAATGAACTCGTGTCTGGGCATATTCGCCAAGTCCTCAGTTTGCTGTGGCACAGGGTCCTCCCTCGTTGGGCCCCCCAGGGCCTCGGATTCCTCCAGCGAGGTCCGCACCGACCACATGGCCTGGAGGGTGCCCGTGTTCTCCCCTGAGGCCTGCGTGTGCTTCTCCCCTCTACCCCTGGATTTCGTGGGCATGCCGGCCACCTCCTCCCCTCCAGCCAGCACCTGCCCAGAGGCCCACCTCCGACCTCCTCCTACAGCAGGGTCCGGGCCCAGGAGCAGGCCCTTGCAGCGGCTCCCACAAGTTTCTCCCACCTCCTAGTCCCTGGGGGCTCTGTAATGTTATTATAAGGGCTTCGACCGCCCGCCTCCTCACTCACCCCCCAGACCTGGCACAGTGCGGCCCGATGCACGGGTGAAGGGCCTCCAGGCCGAGCGCGCCTCAGTCAGCTCCAAATTGTCCACAAGTGGTCGCTCCCATCCACTGGGAGAACCGAGCTCCCCCAGGCCCCTCGCCTCACCTCCGGTCTGCAGTAGGAGGCAGGCCCCAAGCCTCCCCCAACACTGGCAGGGCGCGCCTTCGACTGGGCTGGGTACTCCTTTGGGGGCGGTTCGGTCCAGCTCTCCGTCGCCGGCCTCTTCCAGCACTGCGGGAGCCCCGATGGTGCAATCTCCCGTGCTTCATGCCCCGTGCGTACACCTCAGGGCGCCCGCTTCCACTCCTCGTCGTAGCCCCCAGCAGCAGGGCCCCGACCGCCGAGCTCACCGCAGGCTCCGTCCTCCCGGGCCGCCTCAGCGCTCAGGTCAGTTCCTCCGGGGGGTGCCAGGCGCCGGGACCTGTAGCTCTGCAATCAGCCAGCGGGGGGGCCGTTCCCGGCCGTGGCCACCCACGGTGCCGGGCGTCGGTAACACTCCTCCTCCCAAACTCTCCCGCTGCGCAGGACAGGACACCGGCCACTGTCTCTAGCGCTGCCCGGGACTCCCACCTCTCCTCGCGCTTTAGAGCTCAAGCGGGCAGGCCCGCCGCCACAGGCTCCGTGACTCCTCCTTGCCTCGCTGGCTCCGGCGCTGTAATCGCGCCACTGCTTCCCCGGGGCAGCACTTGCCAGCGGCCCTCTCCTCGCTCCTCAGCAGCCACAGGTGACCGCTGGCTGCTCTGCGACGTCTGTGGGATGGGTGGTGGGCACCTTCCACTCAAACGGGGCCAGAGAGCGCCGTCGGCACAACTACTCCGTGCCGGCGGCCATCTTGGAATCCATATCACTCTATTCTAATGGCAGAGGTGTTGAGGCCAGTCTGGTGTAAGGGGCAAAGCCATTACGTGTCCAGCAAGACTGAATTTGTCTGTCATACTGCATTAGAAAGTGTGTGTGGATGGATAGCCGTGCCTGTGGCAGATGGCCACAAAGTGGTGCGTTAATACCCATCTTCAGCTCAGATGGTATTTATCTTTTTTTCTTTTTTTTAACTTTCTTTTATTGTTTTACAATAAACAGGTGCCCGAGTGGGCACTGAACTCTCCCAACAACATCCCTACCAGCTCCACCACCCCCCAAGAGAAAAATTCACAATTCACAATCGAAATTAGTTATTGTTCATCAAAGTTACCATGTGCAGTACACCATCGAGATTGCAGAGTGTCCGAGCCATCAATTGTAATGATCTTCCCATATTTGTACAAGTCTTTTCCTCTGGGTATATATCACCCAGAGGGTCACCCCGGGGAAGAAACGGGGGTTAGCTCCATGCATGCTTTTTTCAATTGGTATTGCCTGAAGGGCGGCCAGTAGTCAAATGTGCGACTCGTGCTTGGGAGTGAAGAGGCAAACATAATCTCTCTGTGCTCACAGCCATCTCGCAAAGGTAGGGGGGTTGGCCTTCCCCCAAGTTCTGGCCACCAATTACCTAGCCACCACTGAGGCCATGCCCAGAAGTTTCCTTTCTGGAAGCTGCCTCCATCAATCAGAGCGAGGAGCCATAGTTCTAGTGAAAATGTTTGAGCCGATTCAAGCATCTCAGACAGTGCCCCTTCTATATTGTCCCAGAAGGTCCGAATATGGGGGAAACTCCAACTAACGTGAAAAAAATCAGCTCGCTCGGCACCACATCTTTTGCAGGTGGACAGCCTCAGGAAAAATTCTACTAGTATCAGGTGAATAATAAACTTGGTGTACATACTTGTAATGGATCAGTCTATAGCGCCAATTCAAGGAAACATATCGTGATTGCATACACACAGACTTCCACTGTTCCTCAATCAGCCTTTGCCCAGAGATGCCTCCCACTTGGTTTTGTACGCGTGTGATATTAGGTTGTATATCGAGAACTCTGGCAGGAAATGTGGAGAAGTACATAGTATTTGACTTATCTTCTCCCACGCTCTACATGATACCGAGATCGGTTGAATCTCGCCTGTCGGGACTGGGTCTCTATCACCCCACATCATACCCATTAGAGCATCCGGGTGTGCTATGGCCTTGGCTATCTGGTTATGTGGGGATTTGGGGTTGGGAGGGTTCCATCCAGATATGTATTGCACCTCTGCGGCTAGATAATAGAGATACATGTCAGGGTATTCCAGACCGCCGAGCTCGTATGGTCTGGCAAGGGTATCATATGCGACCTCTACCTGCCCATACCAGTCTAATCAGCAATCTTCTAACGTGGTTCCAGTAGCTTGCCGGGGGCCATATCGGTACATTTTTGTATACATTCAGGAGCTTAGGGAGTATAACCATTTTTGCCAATGCTACGCGGGCGGCCTGCGAGATCGGAAGTAAAATCCATGAATCTACTTTCAGCTCCAAGTTATCTAGTAGTGTGACATAATTCTCTTTGTACACTGCTTCCCAGACTCTGGATATTGTGATGCCTAGGTACCGAAGGCCCTGGGGGCACCAGCGAAAATTATTTCCCATATCTGCTCTTTGTACAACCCGGGTTAGGGGGAGGACCTTGGATTTCTCCCAGTTTATCCTGAGCCTGGATAGTTCCCCAAATCTGGTCACTTCTTCCATTAGAAGGGGAAGATTTTGGCGAGGGTGTTTTACATAAAGGAGTACATCGCCCGCATATAAGGATATGATAAAGAGGTGCGCACGTGTGCGGATCTCACGCTGAGCGTGTAGTTCCCGAATATGGCAGGCCAGGGGTTCCATCGCGAGGGCAAATAGGATTGGGGAGAAGGGACACCCCTGTCTAGTGCCGCATGTCGGGGTTATCTGAGCGGAAATAAGGCCATTTATGTACACAGCTGCTTTTGGTGCTGTGTACAGTAGTTTGACCCACTCAATGTATGTCAGCCCCAGACCAGATCTCCGGAGCACTTCAAACAGGAAGGGCCACTCGAGAGAGTCAAACGCCTTTTCCGTGACAAGGGCGACTACTGCCATCGGTATTTCAGGATTAATGTTGCCTATAAGAGTCAAGAACGCCGTAAGTTATTCTGGGTGGAGCGACCTGGGATGAATCCCGGCTGGTCTGGCAAGACTAAGGCTGGCATGTGCGGGAGTAGGCGGTCCTTGAGTATATTAGCAAGTATCTTATTATCCGTATTTATAAGCGATAGCGGCCTGTCAGATGAAGGGTGGGTAGGGTCTTTCCCGGGCTTCAGTAGGACAGTAATTAGAGCGGATCTAGTCGACTCGGGGAGGGTACCATTAGACAGGGCGTTATCATAAATAGCCAGCAAATGGGGGGTGACCTGGTCGATGTACGCTTTATAGAATTCTGCGGTGATAACAGCTAAACCCGGTGCTTTCCATTGGGGAGTGCCTTTATGGCTTTGCAGACCTCCTCCTCAGTGATGGGGTCGTTGAGGGCGCTTCCCTGCTCGGGGTCCAAACAGCCTAGGGCTACCGCGTCTAGATAACTTTGCAACATATCATGACCAGGGGTGGGGCGAGGGGTGTACAGTCGAGCGTAGAATTCTCTAAATACCCCATTAATCCCCCTCAAGATCCCTAACGCGGGACCCATTACCATTGTTGATTTCAAGTATGCCCGCATGGGAATGCTCCTTCTTAATGGCCCATGCTAGTGTCTTACTTGGCCTGTCTCCCTCCTCGTACTTGGCAGCCCGGATTGTGTCTCCCAGGGATCTTTCTTCATTATTGGCTAGTTCCCTAAGCTCCTCTCTAAGTTTCCTTAGTTCTTGGCGAAGCTCAGGGGTATCTAGGGCACCCTGACGTCTCTCTCCATCTCGTATGGCATCTTCTAATTTCCTCATGGATCCTCTAAGAGCCTTTAGCACTCCCCCATCCCTGGAAATAGAGCATCCCCGCACATACACTTTAAAGGCCTCCCATATTATGCCTGGATCAGGAACCGAGCCAACATTCGTTTGAAAGTATGTTTCTATGTCTTTCTCCAAATCCACTTAGAAAGCCACATCCCTGAGAGCGGCAGCCCTAAAGCGCCAGCGAAGCTGGCTATGAGGGCCAACTGTGAGCCCAAAACGATCAACACCGGGGAATGGTCCGATAGTGATCTGGGGAGTATGACAGCATCTGTTACTGTTCTAAGGATAGAGGACGTGGCCATCACATAATCAATTCTAGAGGAGCTCCCATGTACACTAGAGAAGAACATGTATTCCTTAACTTCAGGGTGGAAACTGCGCCACACGTCGTGCAAACCATGTGTCTGTGTGATGCCTGTCCGTGTTTTAACTGCTCGCGGAAGAGTGAGCTGAGATGTCATAGACCTATCCATATCTAACGTGAGGGCCATATTAAAGTCACGAGCCCATATCATCTCATAGCCTATGAATCTGTGGAGATATCTGGCACACCGAGAGAAGAACTCAGGGGAATCGGTGTTTGGCGCATAAACATTTATGGTTAGTAGAGTTCCTATCATCTCACCTGCGAGTAATAAGAATCTCCCCTCATCATCCCCGATCCGCTCGTGCAGTCTGTATTGCAATGTTTTATGAATATAGGTGGCTACCCCTCTGGAATGTGATGTATAAGAGGATTCATATCTGTGGGTGCCCCACCCCGATAGTCCTGGAGGGGGGCGCCCTTGGGAATGTGTGTCTCTTGTACTCATAGTATATTTACACTGTGATTTCTGCTAAAATTGGCTATCAACTGTGTCTTTTTCTGATGTATCAGCCCTCGTATATTCCAGGTCAGTACTGACCGGGTCGTCCCAAGCTTACTAGTTACAGTAGTAGTGGCCATCTGTTCAGCATAGTTGTGAAGGTGTAATCGGAGAATCTTTTAAAGTGGAAATAGGGGTTGTGATCGCATTTGCTCAGGTGCAGTGAAGCTGAGTGAACCCAGTAGGACGATGCCAACCTAGTCAGTACTATAATAACTAACAGCCACCCCCTCCAATGCCAGAAACCAGAACCTACCGGCGCCCATGCCCTCCCCATAACGCTAACTTCAAACAATCAAATCAAATCAACAGACCGCAGTGGCTTTGGGTTTAGGGGCGTATGAGGTGACCTACTTGCTCCATATGGCCATGGCAATAGTACGGCACTGGGGGCCCAACCTGGGCCTAGAGGTAGGAGTTCATCGTGAACTGGGGGCCCAACTGCTTCTACTCAGTGAAAGAATCCACTATGAACGTTGAGGGGATCGATCGGACGGTCCGATAGGATCAGCGAGGTTCCTCGCAAATCGCTCAGCTAATTCTGGTGAGGTAAAGAATACAGTGGACCCACCCTGTTGAATACAGAGCTTGGCAGGATACAGCATTGCATACCTCACTCCTTTCTTCCTCAGGATATTCTTGATGCTTGAAAACGTCTTACATTGATCCTGAACACTCGGGCTAAAATCTGGGAAAAGGCAGATCGTGGCGGATCCCCATCGCAGGTCACCCTTTCCCTGGCTGTTCCAAGGATGATGTCCCGATCCCTGTAACTGAAGATCCGGGCGATGATCGGGCGCTCAGGGGCCCTGTGCGCCCGCTCCACCATAAACATCGAGGTGAAGGGAGGGTTGCCAAGAACGTCCCCCAGCAAGGTCTCTACAAACTGCTCCATATTAGCAATCTGTACCTCAGTCATCTCTCGTTGAAGTGTGGCCAGCTTGTCCTCCCCCTCCCCTATCCGCTGTTCGGCTTCAGTCATGCGGCCACAAAGTTTGTCTATTTGAATGGCTGAAACATCCACTTTACTGGACAGAGCATCTATTTTCACCTTTAAACTGTCTGTGCTGCTCTTGAGGGCCAACAGGGTTTGATTCAGGGCAGCGACGTCGATGTGAGCTTGTGCTTGATCTTGGACAGAGGCTGAGTATGCTGGGGAGGGATCAGCTCGAGCAAATTGGTCCATTCTGGACTGTTTTTTGGGGTTCTGTAACGCTCACCTGATTCCCACGGAGGCGCAGGTCTGGCTTCAAGTGCTGATGCATCTTCAATGGTGAAGCGCAGGACTCTGTAGATGGACAGGAAGGGCCCTCTACTCTGGCTTCTCCGGCTCGCAGGAATATTCCCCTGTGCGTGAAAAGTGAGTATTACCTACTGACTGAGTTATGCTCAAGCCTCCCACTCTCTTCCAACCCTCCACGATAACCTTCCACGATTCCCCGTGATGTCTCACCTTAGGATCAGGAAGGATGAGCTCTCCATCCTGCTTCTGATGCAGGGGCGCGTTGAAACCCAGTTACTTCACTGGATTGAGGATTGATGGGAGTTCAGGTAAGCTTGACTATTCAGGTAAGGCTCTGTAAAAGTTCTGTTGCAAGTTCAAAAGTCCAAGCTTAATAATAATGTTCATTGTCTTTTTGCAGCAAGCGCTAATGCTTATGTCTTTTTTCCCCTTAGGGGCCGGGGTTCGGAATGCCGGAGATATGGCGCCGACCCGAAGTGAAACGTGCAGTTCCAGTTCCAGTAAATGGCAGGTTAGTTCTGGATGAGCGCTCGGGAACTGTCTTTGCATACGCTCATTCAATGTCTTTGTCTTTTTTCCCCATAGGGGCCGGGGTCCGGAAAATGCCTGGAAGCGGCAAGACCCGAAATGAAATGGGAATGACCCAACAGGTAAGTCTTATTCCCTTCCTTCTCTCACCTCTTATTCTTGTCTTTTTCTCTAGGCTCTGGGAAGTGGCTGTGTATCCGGATGATCGCTGCTGAAGATGGAGGAACCCAGGAAAGGTGAGTGAAATGCACCGCTGCAGCGATCGTAACGAAATGCTTTTAAAAATAATGTCTTCCCTTTCAGGATCGTCGGTGATGTCTCCGTGGAGCAGATTTAGCTGGTAAGGTCTCTTGTCTCCCTTTGCAGGTGACCCAGGATGCTGACAGGCGTGGCTGAAGTCCAGATGCAGGAGCTGACACGGTGAGCGTCCAGCTGCGAGGAGCAGAACAACGCAAAGCGTGAGTTGCTGATCGGGTGTGGTTTAAATAGCTTTGGAAGAAGTTCCAAGTGTGTATCCTTCCTCCGATCAGGTATGTATCCTTCCCCGACCACACACGGGTTGAAAGTAGTCCCACAGGTAAAGTAGTTCCATTCAGGCCTCAAGAGGGCCTGGATGTGGCAGCATGGTCTGCATCAGGTAAGTGCACATAAAAACACTTGAACACATGTCTAGCTTTATGAGCCTGGCGCCTAAGGCGCCAGGACAGAGGTCCAACATGAGCCTGGCGCCTAAGGCACCAGGACTGCGTTCAAAGGGCCCCAGCTTGGGCCCGCTGGCACTCCCATGGGGGGGAAATGATGCCTGCCTCTGGGGTTGCTGGGTCGGATCTGGCTCCTTGGAGGTAGGCATCATGACAGTACCCCCCCCTCAAGGCCCCTCCCAAGGTTCTTCCCTCCAGGGGTTTGGGCTTGTTCGGAAATCTCTGGTGAAACCTTTGTACTAATCGAGGTGCGTGGACATGGTTACTAGGCTCCCACGATCTCTCCTGAGGTCCATATCCCTTCCAGTCAACAAGATAGAAGAGTTTCGACTTTACCACCTTGGAGTCTAAAATGTCTTTAACTTCGAATTCTAATTCCCCTTCAATTTGAACTGGATCTGGAGGCTTGGACAATCGGGTTCCTGGTTGTACTGGCTTCAAAAGTGATGCATGAAAAACTGGATGAATACGCATGTTGGAGGGTAGATCCAGTTTAAAGGCCACTGGGTTGATTATAGCTTTGATAGGATAAGGTCCTATGAATCTGGGATTGAAGGTTCGCGGGCCCTTGAGGGGTAAATGTCTAGTTGCTAGCCATACCTGGTCTCATACCTAGTAAGGAGGAGTTTTACTTCGGTGCAAATCAGCGTTTTCTTTATACTTTTTCTTGGCTTGCTGTAAATGATTTGCAGCTTCTTTGAAGGCTCGGGTTATTGTGGAATGCAGATGATTTATTGCGGGCATTTCCAGGGTCAGAGGTGGATCTAGGTCAGAGGTCCGAGGATGGTGACCATACAAAGTATAAAAGTGAGTTTGTCCGGTTCCAGAATGCACTGAATTGTTGTATGCATATTCTGCGATCCAAAGGATGTCTTTCCAATTTAACTCGGATTGGTGTAACATGCACCGAAGATATTGCTCGAAAGTCTGATTGATTCTCTCGGTTTGTCCGTCGGTCTGGGGGTGGTGGCTGGTGGATAACCGCACATCTATTTGTGCTAGTTGGCAACACTTCTTCCAAAAATGTGAGATAAATTGACTTCCACGATCCGAGACTAATATGGAAGGGAAACCATGTATGCAAACTATATTCTCCAGGAATTCCTTGGCCAACGTGGAAGCTGAAGGCAAACCCTTTAAAGGGATAAAGTGGGCCATTTTGGAGAATAGGCCCACAATTACAAGGATTGTGTTGTAACCAGCACAAGGAGGCAGATCTGTTATAAAGTCCATTGACAGGGTGTGCCATGGTGCCGGTGGAATATCCAAGGGTTGAAGTAGGCCGGCTGGCCTTTTCTTTTGAGCCTTGTTTTGGGTGCAAATTCCACAAGACAGTACAAAAGACTTTATGTCTTTTCTCCAAGAAGGCCACCAGAAGTGGCGTTTGATTTTTTCCTCCGTTTTAGCGATACCAGGTTGTCCTTCCATTAAAGATTCATGATGATGGGCAATAACAAGTTCTTGCAATTCTTTACTTGGCAGAAACAACCGCTCCTGGAAGTAGGGTAAGTCATCCTTAACAGTGTAATGAGGACCCTTTTGACTCCGTTCCAGTAAGGTTGAAGAGTCTAGAAGTTGTTTTACTTGCGTTTGGATATCCTCAATAGTTTGCAATGAAGTTAAGCCTAAGATTCTTTGCTCAGGTATGATGGGCACAGGTTCTAAGCTCGAATTAGGTTCTTCCATGCCAATCCGGGATCAGGCGTCCGCTTTTCCATTCTTGCAGCCAGGGCGATAGGTAATTACAAAATCAAATTCCGCAAAGAATAGAGCCCATCGGAGTTGTCGTGAAGATTGAGCTTTGGCCGTCTTTAAATACTGTAAGTTTCTGTCGTCCGTAATTACAGTGATGGTGTGTCTTGCCCCGAGAAGGTAGTGACGCCAGGCCTTGAAAGCAGATTTCATGGCCAGTAACTCTTTATCGGTAATTGCGTAGTTGATTTCAGGAGAACATTTTCTGGACCAAAAGGCCACTGGGTGTAGTTGGTTAGTTTTTGGGTCTCTTTGCGACAGGACAGCTCCCATGGCCGAACTGGACGCATCGGTTTCCACTATGTACGGGAGATCTGGGTGTGGGTGCTTCAATACAGGTTCAGAGGTGAATTTGGTTTTCAGGTCCTGGAAGGCTTGTTCGGCCTCAAGAGTCCATTCGAAGCGTTTGTTTTTCTTTAGGAGAGCGGTGATGGGTTGGACTGTTCGGGAAAATTCTGGGATGAATCTTCGATAGAAATTTGAGGATGGCGTCCACCTTTCGCGAGTCCATTCGGACTCCTTGAGGTGTCAGGATGAATCCGAGAAACTCAACTTCTGTGGTATGAAAAACGCATTTTTTGAGTTTTGCAAATAGTCTGTGCTGGCGCAGTTTCTCAAGAACTGCCCTAACATGTTTTCTGTGATCAGATTCTGAAGAAGAGTACACCAGGATGTCGTCAATGTAAACAATGACACAGACATCGATAAGTTCCCGAAGAACATCATTCATAAAGTACTGAAAGGCGGCAGGTGCATTGCACAAACCGAAGGGCTTCACCTGATATTCGAAGAGCCCAAATTTGGTGCGGAATGCAGTCTTCCATTCGTCGCCTTCTTTTATGCGCACCAGGTGATAAGCTCCTCGGAGATCTAACTTGATGTACACACAAGCGTCTTTCACCTGGTCGATAAGCTCAAGGATCAAGGGCAGAGGATAACGATTCTTAATCGTTATTTGATTTAGGGCGCGATAGTCTATACACTTTCTAAGGTCGTCTTCTTTTTTCGGCACGAAGAACAGAGCTGAAGAGACAGGAGACTTGGACAGGCGAATAAAACCATTGGCTAGATACTGATCTAAATACTGACGCAAATGCAGGTTCTCAGGTTCCGTAAGAGCATAAATCCTACTACAAGGTACTTGAGCATTGGGTACCAGATCGATTTGGCAATCATAAGACCGATGGGGAGGTAACGTGTTAGCCTGTTCCTTCTGAAAAACGTCTTGGAATTCTTGGTATTCTGACGGTAGCTGTACAGGGGTGGAAGTTGCTGAGGCTAGACCCATAACTGGATTTCTTGGATAACAAGTTGGTTCACAATCAGAAAAACTTATCTTCTTTGCTCGCCAGTCAATTCTGGGATTATGTGTTTCTAACCAAGGAATTCCAAGAATTACTTGAAATTGTGGGGCCTTGATCACATCAAACACGATTGCTTCCCGATGTCCATCCTGACCCACCAGTGTCACTTCAACAGTCAGGCCCTGAGGCTATTTCGGTTCCATCTACTGTAGTAATGACATCTTGGGTTACTTTCGGGCGGAGAGGAAGCTTAATCCTGGAAGCCAATTCACGATCTATGTAATTTCCAATAGCTCCACTGTCGATGTATGCTTTTATAGCATGCAACTGCTGAGGCTGTTTTGGGTCCACGAGCACCATTGGCATGACAAAATGCGAGGTCAAAGAGTTAGTTTTCAAGCTCGGCAAGCGGACGCCTACGCTTGCCGGGCTAGGTCGTTTCCCGAATCAGGTGTCACTAATTCGTTATCAGTAGCTCCAACCACCTTCTTAAGTGGTTTAACTGGACAATTTCGAAGAAAGTGACCGGAAGTCCCGCAATACAGACATAGTTGCATTTGCCGCCTTCTCTCTCGTTCTTTCTGCGTTAATGGTCCTTTAACACCACCGATTTGCATAGGTTCAGATACGTTGGTACTCTTGGAGTTAGCGTGGGTTTTGATCGGTGCTCGGTTTTCATACTTGAACCGATCTGCTTTTCTATTTTGAAGTCTGTGATCAAGTTGAACCACCAAGTCAATGTAGTCTGCGCAGACCTGGGGTGGGTTTACTATCTGAGCTAGAACATCCTTAAGCTCTCTGCGCAGGCCTCGATGAAACAATGTGATTCTTTTGCTTTCTGGCCATCCAGTTTCCACAACCAGTCTGTTAAAGGTGGCTATGTAGGACAGAAGATCCTGATTACCTTGTCTTAAGGATAGCAGTTCGTTATCAAGGGCCTGTCCTTGAGAGTGTTGAACGAACAATCTTTCCATGCTGGCCTGGAAGCCCTGAAAATTCTGGAGAATGGGATCATCCTGATTTACCAATGGAATAGACCAATCGGCAGCACTGCCACTGAGGTAAGATAGTATAAAGGCTACCTTGGTCTGGTCGTTAGGGAAGGCTCCGGGTCTGCATAGAAAGTGTAAACGACATTGGTTCATAAAGACGGCATATTTCTTGGGATCCCCCGCAAAACGTTCAGGCGGGGCCAAAGGCAGGTGTGCAGGTAGATTAATTTGTACCAGGTTACTCAAACCCATTGATGTGGAAATGTCTCCGGAATTAGGTAAAGGAGTGTGCCCTGCCTGGGCCTGTAATAACCTTTTGGCTAGGTCATCTGTTCTTTCCTTGGATAAGATCAGTTCTCTTTTGAGAGCGTTAGTCTCCTGGCGGGCTGAGTGCACCTCTGCCCGTAATTCCCCCAAAAGCTGGGCCAGCTGATCAGTCTCGGAAGTCTCCATAGCGCCCGGGTGGGAAATTGTGGGTAGGCTTCGCGTTCTGTAACGCTCACCTGATTCCCACGGAGGCGCAGGTCTGGCTTCGAGTGCTGATGCTTCTTCAATGGTGAAGCGCAGGACTCTGTAGATGGACAGGAAGGGCCCTCTCCTCTGGCTTCTCCGGCTCGCAGGAATATTCCCCTGTGCGTGAAAAGTGAGTATTACCTACTGACTGAGTTATGCTCAAGCCTCCCACTCTCTTCCAACCCTCCACGATACCCTTCCACGATTCCCCGTGAAGTCTCACCTTAGGATCAGGAAGGATGAGCTCTCCATCCTGCTTCTGATGCAGGGGCGCGTTGAAACCCAGTTACTTCACTGGATTGAGGATTGATGGGAGTTCAGGTAAGCTTGACTATTCAGGTAAGGCTCTGTAAAAGTTCTGTTGCAAGTTCAAAAGTCCAAGCTTAATAATAATGTTCATTGTCTTTTTGCAGCAAGCGCTAATGCTTATGTCTTTTTTCCCCTTAGGGGCCGGGGTTCGGAATGCCGGAGATATGGCGCCGACCCGAAGTGAAACGTGCAGTTCCAGTTCCAGTAAATGTCAGGTTAGTTCTGGATGAGCGCTCGGGAACTGTCTTTGCATACGCTCATTCAATGTCTTTGTCTTTTTTCCCCATAGGGGCCGGGGTCCGGAAAATGCCTGGAAGCGGCAAGACCTGAAATGAAATGGGAATGACCCAACAGGTAAGTCTTATTCCCTTCCTTCTCTCACCTCTTATTCTTGTCTTTTTCTCTAGGCTCTGGGAAGTGGCTGTGTATCCGGATGATCGCTGCTGAAGATGGAGGAACCCAGGAAAGGTGAGTGAAATGCAGCGCTGCAGCGATCGTAACGAAATGCTTTTAAAAATAATGTCTTCCCTTTCAGGATCGTTGGTGATCTCTCCGTGGAGCAGATTTAGCTGGTAAGGTCTCTTGTCTCCCTTTGCAGGTGACCCAGGATGCTGACAGGCGTGGCTGAAGTCCAGATGCAGGAGCTGACACGGTGAGCGTCCAGCTGCGAGGAGCAGAACAACGCGAAGCGTGAGTTGCTGATCGGGTGTGGTTTAAATAGCTTTGGAAGAAGTTCCAAGTGTGTATCCTTCCTCCGATCAGGTATGTATCCTTCCCCGACCACACTTTGGATGGAAAGTAGTCCCACAGGTAAAGTAGTTCCATTCAGGCCTCAAGAGGGCCTGGATGTGGCAGCATGGTCTGCATCAGGTAAGTGCACATAAAAACACTTGAACACATGTCTAGCTTTATGAGCCTGGCGCCTATGGCGCCAGGACAGAGGTCCAACATGAGCCTGGCGCCTAAGGCACCAGGACTGCGTTCATAGGGCCCCAGCTTGGGCCCGCTGGCACTCCCATGCACTCCCATGGGGGAAAATGATGCCTGCCTCTGGGGTTGCTGGGTTGGACCTGGCTCCTTGGAGGTAGGCATCATGACAGGTTCCCCATAGGAGCGTCGTCAGACCTCTGGGCCGCAGCCCTCTGCAAGCGGTGTGGTGTTAGGCAAAGACGGCAAGCTTCCTTGCGCACGCCGAACTGGGGTTACAGCCCTCAGGATGAGGGGATTCGCTTAACTCCCTGTTCCTCTGGTCCAATAATTGCAGCTTGAGGGGGGGGGGTTAGGCCAGGTGCATGAGGTTACTCTGCAGGAGCACAGCAGTTGTTTCTGGATCCCACCCCAAGGCTTGAGCAGTTATTCGTTCCAGACTCTTGCTCCTCCGACACATCGCCAGATATGCCCAACAGTCACACTTACCGGGTCCGCTCAGAGCAAGAACTCCTTCGCCGCTGTTTGGCAGTGTCTCCAATAACGGAATGCAGTGGGCCCGTACAAGTCGGAACCAGTGAGGGTGACCAATCGATAAGCAGCACAGCCGGACGCACCCCCGGAGTCCCGAAGAGCTCAGGAACCTGCCAACGCACACCGGGGGTCTCAAAGTCAATGCGGTACCCCTCTAGCTGTGCCCAGCCTGAGGTTCAGAGCAAAGGGCGACCACTACCACGGCCAGCAGGTGCCGGTATGCGGGAGACCAGCGAACAAGAGATGGTCTCCATCCGGCACTTCGGGCTTTCAGGATAATCGTGTCAGCGCTGCAGTGGAACCCAAACAGTCAATGGTGCGAGATCCAGGTGAGGACCCCCACGAGCCTGCGAGGTGCAGAATGCAGGGTTCTTAATCGGCACCACAGGAGTGCCCAGGACGTCAGCTGGATCACAGTGCTCTGCCGCCCCCGCATGTTATTTGGGTTATGGCCGGCGACCCTAGTATGCCAGTAGAGCCCATCCAGGCAACACAGGAGTCTCACTTGCCTTCGGGTGCCCCGCTCTGCCCTGGTCAGGAGTTAGCTCGTTGAGCTCAGATGTCACTGAGAAAGCAGGCAGGGATCTCCCGGCCTCGTCCGCCTTTCCACTGACTTGTCGTGCCTGCCACCCGGAGCGACGTCCGCTCCCCCCAGCGCCAGGTCGCTGGGTATGCAGGGGCCGCCGCCGCTGTCAGTGCGGTCGTGTCCCAGTGAGGTTCGCCAGAGCAGGGCCGCCCGGCAAGTCCACCTGCACTCTCCGCCGGCAGTGAGGGCGCGCCGCTCCCCCACTCTGTGCCCGCCACAAGAACAGCTCTGTTGGGGCTATAATTACATCAGAGGGTGCACCAGTTCACGCCGAGGCGCCGGTGATACCCAGGGTGTCGAGTGGTAATCCGGTGCAAACGATTATTATACAGGATTCATGTGCCAGAGCCGGAGCTTCTCAGGTGGCGGCCATCCTAGAGCTCGCACAACAACAACCCCCCACAGATGGTGTTTATCTTTGATCTTGCTGCGCAATTCGATTGTCTATAAAAAAGACAAACTACCCCCCTATGCTCTTCTAGGCACTATAGACCGGCTACCCTCAAAGTCCACTAAGAGCAAATAGACCAGCTATCCTAAACTGTCTTTCAGACTTGGCCGACAGGCTGCCTTGAGACCTAGGGTTATAGGATTTTCTAGCACAATAGACAGGCTACCTTTACTCTATATCTTCGAAGTTCCATAATAGGATACCATCAGGCATTTTCTAGTGCAGTATCAAGGATATCTGCATATATCATTTACAATGGCTAACTTGTAGATCTTCCAATTGCAATCTATAGGTTACCATCATATATCTTCGAGTGCAAGAGACAAGTTAACATTGTAAATTGCCACCCAAATCTGTCCGGTGAAGCACATTGCCCACCCTTCAATCCGTCTAACCTTCACTGATCTTCTAAGTGAAGTAAATGTGCTAACCATCACAATCTCTTCTACAGCAGTATCTATGCTAGTCTTCACAGTTCATAATGTGCAATTGTCTTTGAAGTAGTTAGTGCATAGGCCATCTGTAAAGGCTGAAATATCTCTAGATTGGAACTGGACATGCTGGCCTAATGCATCTTGTATTCATAATAGACAGGTTTTCGTCCTTGAACTTGTGATTCCAGTTTCAAGAACATTCTGAGCGCTTTATCAGCAATCCCATTAAATCGTTGGCAGGAGATGGGGTACCAGTATGGGTGCTCCAGGTTTGCAGCCGAAGCGGGGTGTAATAGACGGGAACACTGCATTTTTTGTGTCCTCATTGGCTATCAGAATACATTTCTTTGGTAAAGGACCGGCTACCATCAAATTGTCGAGAGCTGTAAATAGGTAGCCTGAGTACGCACCAATCAGAGCGAAGGAGGGCCAGGTGGGCAGATGTGTGCTTGTGTACATTGAGTGGTCTGCGGCTGGATGTATAGGGCGGGCCACCGCGATAACACAACCGCCTTTGGGTTTATGTACAAGAGGCGTGTCAGTGTTTTGATGTGTGTAGGGTGGGCCGTTGTAACAGCCAGCATCCGCCTGTAGGTGTGCACACGTGACTTATTGGTGTTTAGATGTGAGTGAGGTTTGGTATGCAAAGGAGGCAGTGGCGATAGAAATAAGGGTGGGGAAGATGGTTTCAGGTTGCTGTTAGGGTATAGCCAAGTTTTGATGGCCTTTCTGAAGAAGAGGCAGTTATCATTGCAATGAATGTAGAGCTGGAGAGAGTTGCAGATGGCGGGGCTTGGATGGAGAAAGAGTATCCTCCCAATCTAGCAGAGTTGTAATGGGGGATAATTAGGAGAAGATCGGAACCAGATCCTGGTGGGTTGATAGCGTGCAAGTTTATCCCGGAGGAATTTGTGTCCGGTGTTGCGGAGGGCACATGAGTGTTGCACATGCCCTTAAAGGTAGCCCATCGACCAAGTGCGGCGGGGAAAAAGTCTAAAAATTATTTGGTGGTCGAAAGACAGTCTGGAAAGGTTGAGGGGTGAAATAAAGATGATATGGATCTGTTTTTCTAGGTAAACAAAGTGGCCATGGATGCTGCTCACTCTGCGGACACCGCCAGAGCCCGCAGACAACGCTGTGAACAAATAGTTTGGAAAACACATTTGGGGTTATTTGATTTGTATGTGGAAAGGTTTAGCGTGCATTTTCCTTAGAAAGGAAACCGGGCAAAATAAATTGAATCTGGGCGCAGGTAACATTGTGATACAGGAAAAGAGCCAGTAGAGACAAAGTCAACTGTTATTAAGTAAATAGATGAGTTTTCAATTTTTTTTCTAAACTTCAACAGGGGCTCAATGTTCTGGAGTTCCTGGGGTAGAGCGTTCCATGCCCTTTTTCCCTGCATGGGAAAAACGTCTATCACCCCATGTCACTGAGTTAGAATGGGGAACCACCAGAAGCTGTTGATTTGATGAACGCAGACCGAGTTCTGGATGATAAATCAAGATTTTTGATCCAAGATATCTCAGAGCATTCCTGTGGATGCCCTTAAATACCAAGCAGAGGGTCTTAAACCACACCCTCTGCTGTACGGGCAGCCAATGGAGATCCCTTCAGGGTTGCGAAATATGTGAGCAATGTGGTAATGAACAAATCATCCTAACAGCTGACGGAGGGTGTGGAAAAGGTAGGTGAGTGGAACAAAGATGGTATGGAGCTGTTTGATAGCTAAGTGGTTGGTGTCCCAGCCGTACCTGTGGCAGGTGATGCCCCTAAATGGCAGGCCACAAACCAACCATTTGATGTTTCAGGATCTAACCAGAAAGCTTTCCCCCAGCTTGATCTGACCCCACAACAGTACACGGATATTCCCAGGAGGTGTTCAAGAGACTGAAAACTAGTTACAAAGTTGTGCATGAAAGCCTTGGAGTGTTTTACAATGGTCTCCATTTCTGGCCCGCCAAATCTTTGTCTTGTCAAACTCAAAAAAACGTTCATTCCATTTTCCATGTGGAATGTCACTTTGATTAATCACTAAGTATGACCAATCCCACCAATAGGCTATCAGAAGTTTAATCCGGTCGCTGACCCAAGAAGGGGTAATCCTTGAGGCCAATGATTTCTGAAGGGGGTGGGGGGGGACTGTGTAGCCCCCCGAAAATTCAGCTGGTACACAGTATGTCTGCAATACAGAGGCCGTGGTATGTGGGCCTCCAGACTCTGACAGGCTAACCATCCCACGGTGTGCCAATACAGACAGTATGAAAATGTGGTTGGGCAAGGCTTGCTCAAAGAGCAACAAAGGAACAATTTGTGTGGATAGTATTAGCTGTGTTTTCACATTAGAAGAATGAGAAATAGTGTGATTCAAATGTGCTAAGAACTATATGGACTATCATGTATTTGAATCAACAGCAATGTGTTAGAATGGACAATGACACGGCAGAGGTGGGACTCTCCTCAACTCAGAATTCTGAAACCCGTCAGGGCTACCAACTCTCCTTGGCCCCCATCCTTGCTTATTTGTTAACCCAGATGTAACCCTCGCGTGGCAACCCATTCTTCATGCCACTGATTGTTCTCCTTTACATTGAGGATTTTTTTTTCAGACTTCCTGGCACCTAAAAGATTAGAAGGCACCCTCCTCTGACTAATACTGCCCTGGAATTGCAATTGGCATTAATACATGTGTTAATCCATTCACTTTATTTTATCATAAAATATTGTTATACTGTTGCCATTGTTCAGATTTACATTTGATTAAAGTCTTTTTTTTTTACTAGCTTTCTGAATTTTGTTTGTGCTGAAAACATATAGTTATTGCAACCTCACCCCATCTTTCCTGTACTTGTCCTTGGTATGTTCCCGAACCCTTGAAAAGCTGAGCCATGCCCAGGTTTGGTACACCTATATTTCCTCTTCCATAGGAGCCTTTTTCTGCAGTCACCTGTGCTTTTCAAACCCTCTTTGAGGGAGCACGCTCTTGCATATTGTGCATTATTGTTGGAGACGTTTTGCCGTATATCCTGTCTTATTCTGCACTCCGATTTTATTGCTGTTGTGGGGACTCAGTGGAGGTAGCCGGGCCCCCTGCTGATCCTTAGTCCACCCTGACTGAGGGAGAGCTGCTCCAGCTCCAAAGCCTGTGCCAGAATAGAGATAGCACTGAAGAATATCTGCACCAATGTTGCTACTGCTTTGCACACCCTCCAGCTATGGTAACTGTGAGGAGAAAGAAGGATGCTGAGGCTGCTCTTCACACTTGCTAGCTGCAGTGTCTGAAGACCAGGAGAGAATGAAAGCATCTCCCATCCTTTGTGGCCCTATAATTCCCTTCACTGCTCTGTAGGAAGGACCTGGGGCCCTATAATTTCCTTCACTGCTCTGTAGGAAGAGTTCTGCTCTTGCCTGCCCTACATTCCCAAAGTTAGCACCTGGCCAAACTTACCCGAAGTATCTTAGTTTTTGACCTGGCCGGTATTCGCCCCTCCCCCCCCCCCCGTCCCCACTGCCATGACTCTAAGTACTGTTCTGACAGTTTTAGAAAGTGCATCTCACATAAGTCCCAGGTGATGAGTATCAATATTTAAGTTGTAGGTGAATGATAAGAGGTTACTGAACTGAAGGTGGTGTAATGAATAAGGAGTAAGACTTGGACACAAGAGTTATTCTGGTGGTTGCTATAGACTTTTATTAAAGAAAAAGGAGAGTTGGAGAAAGTCCCATCGCTACAAGGGGTTTCCGTCCCTCAACAAAATAAAGGATGTCGTTGTCAGAATGTCCAGAAATAGTTCTCTGTCCTGTGTCCAAAATCCTAACCTGAAACTTGCATGCTGAACTCAAAATAAAGTGCAAAGCGATATAGTATTTCAATTGGCCATCAGTAGCTTTTTTCAATGTTCCAAATGGTGTAAAAATAAACAAATAATCAAAGTTTCACAATCCTCATGAGGACGTCTCCTTCCCATGAGTTTCTCAGGTTCCTTTAAGTTCACACTCACAATTCTCTGGAGGTATTTCTTTTCCACTAAGTTCTTCAGATACTTTATAGTTTACAAACACAATAGTTCAAGGGTTATGGTTGTTCCCTTTTCCACATAATGCTAATTAACAGCCCAGGGTTTATGATTCCCTTTTCCCTGGTTTTCATACATTCAAGAGGTTATTTACTTTCACCATTCATTATATATATATGGGTGTGGGTCCCAGACTAGCAATCAATTCTGGGGGGGTTCCCCTGCCAGGACCTCTTATTTTCTTTCACTTTGTTTTTTCCACTATTTGCAACTTTCCATCTCAGGGTGTATGGTTCCCTTTCCCTAGATCTCATACACTCAAGGTATTTGTTTTCGCTCCTTGATCACCACAATTTCAGAAGCACAGTTCTCTTTCTCATAATATGCAATTTTCCAGTCCAGGGGGTATGGCTCCCTTCCCCTGGATTTCACTCATTCCAGAGGCTGCCTTTCCTCTTCTTGATTCTTATAGTTTATTTACAATTTGCTTTGGGTGCCAGACTCTCCTGCCAGGGTTTTCACAATATACACTTTATAATTGGGTGTGGGTCCCAGACTTGCAAAAGCTACCTGGTATCTTGTATACTCTCCTGCCAGGGTTTTGCCCACAACTAACAATTTGACTAATTCAGCCAATGGTTACTCAACCCCCCTGGCCCCCTCCCTTTCATCAGTTTCATTCCACAATAACTCGGCGTGCCAGTTCACTTGCTTGGGTTTGCTGTGTGAATGTCTCTCTTCTCTGTGTGAAGTTTACACTGCAAAATGCCCCCAGTGTCCCATTTCCCCTCTCTGGGCTCACCGGTCTCTTGTGGCTGCCTCAGTGTTCTGCACAGTCTTTTTTTTCTCCAGTGGGGCACCTCCTCCTGCTGGCATCACATCACGTGTGTTCTCTGGTACTCGCTGTACCTTTGCATCCTCTCCACAGCCTCTCCTGCTGCAGGATTCGGTCTAGCATACCATTGACCTCTGATCTTCTCGTGACAGTGCCGGTAGGAGCCTTCCTGACCCCTTCTGCAGCTGGCTACTTCCTCGCTTCCTGACCTGTATTGGATATAGTGGATCTCCCTCTTCCTCATGGTGCCAGGGTTTTATTTGCCCGACACCTATCTGATCCATCCAACCACTAGAGCGCAGCTCTAGTTCTGCAGCTTTAGTGCTCTGCATTGCTCCTGTGCTCTTCCTCGTCTCAGTTGTTTTGGAAAATCTATAGGAAAGAGCCCTGCTGCCAGTGTAAGGTGGATGGACTGGATCAATGTCACAATATGCCATAGAGGTTTGGGAAGTCAAATCGTTGCTTTCATACTCTGAGTGGAAAGGGGATACTGTGTACCTGCCAGTGAGTCTCCTTCCCTCCCACAAGGGTTGTGTACCTCCCCCCAAACCACCTTCATATGGTCTTCCCTCAGGCAGCCACCCACAGAGTCTGGATCAGGTAGCGACTGCCCCTCCCTGGCCATATGGGAAGGGTTTCCCCAGAGAGGGAGTGATGACATCGCTAGATTCATCACATTCCTTTCCACTTATAAAGGAGGTTCTCCCATCAGGTTTGGAAGTTGTGATTTCAACCTACTTCCAAGTCCACATGGACTCATTGGGTATAAACTCTTTCTTCCCACAAGTCTTTAGGGAAATAGCTGTTGGGTGAATGGTTAATCTCCTCTATAAGGGATTTGAAGTTTGGAAAATCAGTACGAATTATAGACTCCTACAGTAATCCAGGGATAACAGCAGAGTTTATACCTGTTTTCTGACCTCTGATTTGTAAAGTCACTGGGGTTTGAATTTAGATGTCTTGGTCCCTGTACATTCACATGCCCCTTAAAGGTCTCTTGGTTTTTAATTCCTCCCCCGGGATTTAGTCAGCTCTAACAGCCATTTACTTGTTACCAGAGTCAATCATTGCTCAGACAGGTGTTTTGTTCATAGTAACAAACTCCTGAGTCTTAAATGGGGTGGTGCCACAAAAATAACTATTATTGGTTTCTAAGTATTCTTCCTCTGGGTATCTTAATTCCTCCTATTTCTCTCCTGTCATGCACCCACTTTCCATGGGTTTGTGCCTTCTATTGGAGGCACAATGCTGTGATACGTGTCCCTTCAATCCACAGGAAAAACACACAATCCTGTGAATTCCAGCGCTTCCGCCTTCCTTGACTTTAGTTTCACCCCATTCTTTGGCAATGGATTGTTTTCTTTCACTGGTTGTTTGGGTTCCTTTAATCCTGTCCTAAATAGAGCTTCTTGAATCCTTTTCTTGATACTCCCTCTCCTACCTGAGAAGAATTGTGAGAAAATGTTTTGAGGCTTTTCGATTCTCCTCCACTTTGTGTTAATCTCATTTCCTTATTAAAAATGTTGGGCTGTTTCAATGGCAATAGCCATGGTTGATTAATTAAGTTGGAGAATAGCTTTTTGTAAAAAGGGTGTTATGGAATTAGTGAATTGTTCTAAGGGTAGGGTTTCCAGAAGCTCGGGTTCGGTTTTCTTGCCTACCCATAATGACAGAATATTTTGTACTCGTGCTCCTAATTCCACTAGGGTTTCACCTTGATTCAGACGGAGCTCTCTGAATTTTTGTCCGTAGAGGTTTTTGGTTTTACCTACCCGTCTGAAAAGACCCTTTTTAATTTCATCTAACGATGCAGTCCCAAGCGGGCTCACGATTTGGTACGAGGTTCGTAATTCTCCTTTTAGGAGAGGGGCCAACTAACACGTTTTCAAACCGTCCCCCCAGTTGAACTGTTGGGCAAGTCTATCGAAATTAAGGAAAACATTTCCAAGGTCTTCCCCCATCTGTGCATGGCTGAAGTAATCCCTGAGTGAGTCTCAGCCTATGTTGGGCAGCAAGAATGTGTTCTAACCTGGCTTGGAACAGATTATCCTCCTGGATTTGGTGAGTCACCAGGCGTTTCCGGTAAGGTGTGTAATGTGGACATTCTACCCTCTGGATGGCCGTCTTTGACTGCGACTGGGGTTTCAGAAGTTCCAGGAAGGAAAAAGATCTCTTCCTTGAATTGCTGTAAGTTGTTGGGGAGGGAGGGACAATTGTTCCAGACCTCCAAGTGCTTTCGGATGAGGCATAGGCCTGGGAGTATACAGTAGGGGCTTGGGGGGTGAGGGTGGTATCAACAGGGGATGTAGTTGCGGGGAGGGTAGCGCATGCTTTGGCGTTACTGTACATTGGGAATCAAACGCCATCTTAGATAATAGCAGCTATATTGAAATTGATGCCTAACTCGGTGCTGCAGCCAGGACTGCAGGCCTAGTCCACAAACATGAAAATAAGTGTGTGCATGTGTGCAAGCGAGAATGGGTTGGATCCTGGGCGCCAGTGAGGAAGGCCAGAGCTGTAGAGATGAATAGACCTTTCATAGTCCCATGTTGCCAGCATTTTGTTTCCCAGGAGGAATGCGCCTTGCAAGGCCACCAGGGGGTTGAGAGCTCACTGCGAAAAGTGATCCTACGAGGAGGGCACAAGCCTCCGACCTTCCCCCGTCTTAACTGCAAGTAAAAGCGCCCAGACGCCCTACCCCAAGACTCCAGCATTCCAAGGTACAGGTCAGTCCCAGACCACCGAAAATAAAGCTGTTAGACCCCCCAATCGATCAGAAAGCAAGGACAGCCTGCCTTCACCAAGGGTCACGTGATTTGTGCTACGAGGTGCCAGGGAGGGGCAAAACAACAAACCTAATACAAGGGCGGAGAGCTTTGGAAGGGCGCTGACGTGTCTGGAATAGAGTTGGTGTTTGTTAGTTACAATGACCTCGAAGTGTCATCTTAGCCATTGACTGCAGTACAAGGTGTGCATTAGGTTAGAGATAAAGAATGTATTGTTTTTCTTTTTATAATGAGCATTTCATTGTAGTTTTGTGTCTGACATGCGAGGAGGAGCCCATGTGGAAGAAGATGTACAGAAGAGGCTGGGTCCGGTGGCCTGGCATCCCCTATGGAGCAGGTAACCTATCTATAGAGTCTCGCCAACCAGCCATTCAGATGTGTAACATATGTAACTTAAGACACTGATGCTGTGTGCATTTTTAATGTGTTTGTATTGGTTTTGCCAGAATGTTGCGCAGCAGCAGAACTCTCTGTTGGCGCACCTTTATATGTGTGGAAATAAACCTTGTCTTTTCAAGAAGTGTGTTGGGTCTTTTTCCCTAGCGGGTTGCATTTTTTCTGGTGTGAGCATTGAGGGGCTTCTCTACATTTTTGGTGACCCCAACGTGATCCCAATGCCAAATCTCTGAAGTGGCCGCGCCCATCTTCAGTGACCAGTCCCAAGCGCGCAACCTGCAGTGGTGTAAAGGACCGATTTTAACAGAACTCCTGTCTGCTCTTTGGAGCGGGGTGCGGCTCCGTTGGGACCTTGTGACGGAGGAGCTCAGGTGAACACGCAGATGTAAGTACACCTCTTGTGAGTGAAAGCAATGGGTGCAAGAGTGAGTGTGGGAGTCGTAGTATTTGTGTGTGAAGGCTGTTTTTGTATTTTTTATTAGAAAAACAGGAGTGTGGGATCCTTTGACTAAGGGGAGCAGGTAGTGCCATAATTTTATTGTGTTAAGGGGATACAAACGTAGGAACTCTTTATAATTAGAGAGCTTTGATTCCTGTGCCCAATATATTTTGGGTGGGGGAAGGAGATAAACTAGCAGTTATTTTAGCTTATTGTTTTTGTTTGTTGTTTTACTGTGTTGAAACATTAATATATTGTAGGTGGAGGCCAAGAGGGGGCCTGCAGAGGTAGTGTGGGTTTTGGTTGTGACAAGTGAGTGTGTGTACGAGGGCAGGGGTGCGGACAGGGGCTGACTGGGAGGTGGGAACGGTGGACTGGTAGTGACAGTTATAATAACAGATTTATTTTCAGTATAACGATTGTCAACATGGAGGTGCTGACTCTGCTGAAGTATATGTATAGTGCATTGCCATTGTATAAGGATAAGATAGATAAGTATTACAAACAGTGGGTGACAGAGACCTGGGGGATGCCCATCCCTGGCCAGGGCAGGGGACTAAGAACAGAGCTACTTGAACACATGAGCACGTTCTTAGCCAAATATAAGGCTGAACAACTTCAGAAGCAAAAGGAGATTTTAGAGCTGTGGAAAATGGTAGAGGATGTTGAGGACAGTAACAAACACAGACCCCAAGATGGGAACATTCCAGCTCTGCGAGTGATGCAGCCAACTGCCCGGATGAAAGTCACCCTCGCACCAAGTAGGGCTATACCCGCTCACGGGCCGGCCCAACCCACTACAGGGTATAACAATCCAACATACGAGGCCTCCTCCACCACAGCACCACCCCATATCACTCAGTATTTAACACGACTATACCGCGGGATAACAAGTCACTGAAGGAGTTTGAGGAAGCACTGGATGCAACGCAAGCAGAGTTGGAATGATTGAGGGTAGTAAAAGAGGGGGAGAAACAAACCGGGGTGCGGTTTGGATGAGTGGAGGGCTGGAGATATTTTGTTCAGATTGGATAGCACTGCAATAAAAGATGTGCATGTTGAGAAGGAGAATGGCAGTGATCGTGGGGTGTTAAGTGTAGGTTATGGGATAGTAAGGTCAGACAGGGACGTTAACAGAGACCTGCTGGAAGGGGAATGGGACACTGTAGATGATTACAAGGATGAGAGTAGCACAATTGAGGAGCAGGTTCGGCGCGCAGCAGTGGCAAGAAAAAAGGGAAGTGGTGGATGGAAAGCGAGGCAGAGAGTGGGCACGCGGCGGCCATTAGTGTATAAGGGCCTGTGAGGGCGCATTATATGCATTGGGCTCAGATGGATAAGAATAATTTGATCAAAACACTGCAACCCCTCACTGTGGGGGCTGGGAAGTGGATATATGCATTTGAAAAGCAGACAGCTGTGATTCCTTTGGCAGTGAGAGATATGAAAGGTGTGTTGGTTGCAAATGTAGGAGACCATACTGGGGATTTGTGGGTGAAGGCAAGGTATCTAGGTGTGAAGTTAGATGATGCAAACGATGGGGCACCCTTCAATATCAGAACGCAAGTGTGGGACAAGCTGCGGCAGGTGTACCCTGACACACCGAACTGGAGTCGATAAGTCCATAAGGCTGTACACGAAGGGGGATGATGAAGACCCTGCTCAGTACATTTCAAAAGTGCAGGAGATGTGGAGAGCGGAGGCAGGTGACCAGTGGGCCCGATCAGTTCCCCTTTTTTTTTTTGTCATTAAGAGGGGATTGCCCAAAGCACTCAACAAGATAGTGGGTGTAGAGGCAAAGGGGTGGGCCGAGATTCAGACTATCATTATACACCATTGTAAAAGGGTTAAAGAACGAGAAAAGGAAACTGCTCAAACACTGCATGCACATCCAGAGACCGGCATGGCAGAGCAGGCGGCAGCGTGCGCAGATGTGAGGAAAGCTGTGTTTTGGCCGGGCAAGGGCAGTGGGGCGGTGGGCTTCAGCATCAATATCCTGAATGGCAGCACACAGGTCAGCAGCGAGGAAGAGGAGGGTGTCAAGGGGGCAGAGGAGGATTTGGGGGAATGGGACTGTCTCAGTGTAGGAGCTGTGGAAAGTGGGGGTATTTTGCAAGTGTAGAAGTAGGCAGGGGATGGGGTATAATGCATAGAATCATCCTGCTCCTGAACCACCAAAGCCATATTCCTTCCCACCCCTGATGGCCACCTCTATACCCTATGAAATACCCCAGGCTTGTACTCCGTTACCACCAAGAGCCCCACACATGCAAGCCCAAGCACGGCATAATGTCCAGCCACAAGCGGCTCAGCAGAACCCCTCGTATGGTAGTCAGATGTCCACAACTAGTGCAGTGCCAAATGGAACAGTAGTGCTTTATCGAGGGGTCAGCATCATGGGGATGCGGGGGGGAAACCCTTTCACATTCCCAGGAACTAATACCCTGATTAGGACAGCCCACAGAAAGCTCTTGCGTGTCCAGTCCTGTCCATGACTACCCACCCTGACTAGGAACCCTTGGTGGGTGCCGAGATAGGTAATAAACAATTCATCTTTATGGTTGACGCGGGTGCCCCTAAATCATGCATCAGTGAGGGCAACTTTCTATTGTCAGGAGAAACTCTCAACATGCACGGATTCTCTGGGGCTGTCACAATGGTTCCCTACACAGAAGAGGTAGCAATCAAAATAGGAGGAAAAGTGGTGCGTAGACCCCTATAGTATGCAGAGGCTTCCCTGATTTATTTGTTAGGGCGGGATTTATTAAGCAATCTGAACATGCCCATCTCCTTCACGGACCATGGGGTGGTTTGTACCACCCCATGTGTGCCTTGTGGGCAATGGTCATACAGGCCAGAGGGGCAGGGGAGGTGGTGATTTGTGGCATCCCAGTGTACCTGGACATGTTTGTGTATGGCATCACAGTACTGCTTGACACAGTGCCCCAGTTTGGTAAGGCATGTTAGTGGGTGCAATCTGACTGCATCTGCCAACCTGTGGTGATCCCAGAGCTTGTGGCCAGAACAATACCTTCCCTAGATCTACAGGGCCTGGTCATGTCAGCTAAAAGGAGTGTGGTTGGGACCGACCCCAATGGGTGAGAGTGGCATACTGTTATGTATTGAACCAACAGGGCCCCATAAAGAAGTAACAGACACAAAACTATTTGAAGATCTGGTTGATGGTGAAATTGTGTTGGCCATCTGTATCCCTTGTGAGATTATGGTGCGATATTGCAAAGTGCAATGTTCCTTGATGGCCTTTGTGGCCCGCCTCCCTTTACTAAAACAGACATTGAGCAGGCCCCAGAAATACTATGGACAACAAACGCCCACGATGTAGGGCTCTTGCAGGGGGTGGCACCAGTGTGAATAAAGCTCAAGCCAGGTGCAATGTTACCCCAAGTTAAGCAGTATCCGATGTCCAACGAGGCAGAGGAGGGAATACGGGACACCATTGTTTCACTCCTGAATCGGTGAATAATTGTACCCTCCAAATCCCCATGCAATACGGCTATCTATCTGATCATAAAGGCAAAAGGGGGGAGCTGGAGGATGATACAGGATCTTTGACCTCTGAATGACATTGTTCATGCAGAATTTCCTGTAGTTCCGAACCCTGCAGCAATTCTGTGCAGCATCCTTAAACCGGTGATCCACTTCACTGTGGTGGTTCTCAAAAACACTTACTTTTTCATACCTCTGCACCCCGACTCGGAGTACCTCACCGTGTTTATGCATGGAGGGATGCGATTCGAGCACACAAGATTGCCTCAGGGGTACTGAGAGTCCCCCAGTATTTTCAACAGAATATTACATGCTGATTTACGGAACATTCAGGTGCTCAGTACCATCATTTAGTATGTTGACGACCTACTGGTGTGTAGTGACAGTGAGCAACAGTGCGCAAAGGATTCTGTCACCCTTTTGCAGCTGCACGTATACAAGGGGTACAAGGCAAAGCTGCAATATTGTCTCCACAAAATGCTATATCTGGCCCAATTGATATCTGTCCATGGGCAGATCCTACCCGGTCGTGCCAGTGCGCAGTACTCCCCAGCCAAAGACTATCAAAGAAATGCAAAGATTTCTAGGGTTGTGTAACTACTGCAGAGCATGGATTCCATAGTACACAGTTTACACTATAGGCCCCTGTTGCAAGGCCTCAAAGGCCCAGAAGAATGACCACCAACTAGCATGGACGAAGGACATGCTAACCAGCTTCAACAACCTGAAAGAGATAATTTCCACTGCCCCAGTGCTAGCTACCCCTGATTTCACCCAAGTGTTTTATCTATTTTCCCATTCCAGTGGCCAACTGCTGACTGCGGTACTTATGCAGAAGAGCACTATGGCCCACAAGCCATTGGCTTGTAACAGCGGAGTGTTCGATTTGGTGATGCAAAGCCAGTTCTCATGCGAACAGGCGCTTGCTGCTGCATTTGCAATTGGGAAAAGCTCCACAATTGATTTGGGGTGTTCAGTAACCCTGTATGTGGAGCACACATTGTTTGCCATCCTGGAGCGATCCAAATCAACTTTGATTACACAGCTGGCATCCACGTATGAGATGATCCTATCCAGCCCCAATATACACATAGTGAGGTGCAAAACAGTGCAGCCTGCCTCCTTTTTGACAGCTGTGCATGGATGAAGACCTTGCGAGACCGAGACATGACTCTGTGATGTTTGAGGGACAGGATGATGCTCCAAAAGCGAGTGACAGCTCACTGAAGGGGGTGGGGTACTTTACATTGATGAGTCAGCAACTATCAACCAGGGAACTGGTTTGAGGCATACTAGGGCGGCAGTGGTCTGCCTAGTAGATGGGGGGCTCTATGAAGTATTGGTGCAAAAAGATTATCTATGCACTATTCGGCCCAAGCAGCAGAACCTATAGTGCTTATTGAGGTGCTTCTTACATCTTAAGAGTGTGGCGTGACCATTTATTATGATTCGGCCTACGTCACCACCATGGTGCATGCAGGACTCGCACAATGGTAGAGAAGGGTATTTAGGATGGCTAATGGCTCCCCGGTACCGCATCCAGCATTGTTACATGGACTGATTGATGCATTGTCCGAGGCCTCCTTGACGGCAGTGGTGAAATGCGCCGTCCATACTAACAACACAGACGAGGTGTCACTCTGTAATGCAGTCGCGGTTGTGGTGGCCAAACAAGCAGCGTATCTCCCTGTGCATGCCAAATGTGTCAGAGTATCCAGTGGTAGTGCAGAGTAGAGAACAGCTGCCAGAATCTTTCAATTCCTTACCAATTGCACAACTGATTGAGTTGCAGGGCCGGACCCCACAAGAAGAAAATGATCTATGGTTGCTTTTAGGGTGGACAACCTTTGTAAATAGCTACTTTTGTATCTATCGTTTGTAAATGGACTTTCAAAATGCTATGTATATGATTGATTGTAAATTGCTGTAACTGTAACCTTCAACAAATATGCTCGGAGGCCTCCTGGCCAGGCGCGCTATATAAATAAATAAAATACAAATTCAAAAGGGGATGCAAGCAGTCCCCTACAGTTTTTACTCTGGAGAGGTCCGACAAAGCGGTCATGCTGCTCAAATTGCTGCTGATCGTGTTCGACCAGCTGCATCATGCATCCCATGTGTCAAAAGAGCATATCGCTGCAGATATACAGGAGGACTGATTTGTCCCCAATCTGCTGGAGGCAGTAACTACAATGGTTAATTGTACTACGTCTCAGACTTACAGCACTAGTCATATCCTAAGGACAATCCGAGGTGACATGCCCCGTCCTACTGGGGTGTTCTGCGAATTACACATCGACTATGTGGACATGGGGGAAATGTATAATGGATCCCGATATCTAATAGTGGTTGTGTGTCCCTTTTGATGGTGGGTGGAGGCTAGTCCTTGTGCACAACCAGATGCTAAATGTAAAGCCACATTTTTGGTCAGGAAGGTTTTTCCTTGTTGGGGCGTGTGCGATGTATTAAGATCTGACAATGGCACACACCTTTTCAATGAGCTCATTAAGCATTGCATGTGCACAATTTACCACCCTCAGACTAACGAGATTGTGGAGAGGATTAACGTGCTATTAAGAAGTATATTGTCTAAGCTCTATACCACATTAAAGAAAAATTGGGTGCACTGCTTGCCCTTTGCACTGTTTAGCATGCACACGCAGCCCTGCAAGGATCACCATTAATCACCCCACAAAGTGGTAACAGGGTGGTGGATGCATGCGCCCCTGTCTCCCATCAGGAGAGCATCTGAGTGTTTGTGTTGGGTGAAAAATTCAAGTGTTATCTGTTTGCTCTAACCAAAGCCATAAAATGTATCTCTCAACAGATAGTGCCACCAAGGACTGAAGACTCGAACAGTGCTGCATCTGGTGGAGTGAGCCCAGATATAATGTACCCTTTGAGGTTGTTTATGCCACTCCCCTTGCGTGAAAATTCAAGAACTGCGATATTGGGCACATCTGTATGATGTTCGCAAAGCACTGCAGGCCACACCCCGTGCCCACATTCAGTAAACTCCAAAGGTGTAACACTAATCTCGCAATCTGACCCTCACCATATTCATATTCTTGAACAAACACGTGCAACTGCACTTTAAAATACTGGTCCCCTCTTATTCTTCAGGTATTCTGAAACTGATCTACCTCAACGATAAATGAAAATGCTGCCACACACTATTTGTACAAAAAGTGCTCTCTCGCTCTCCTCTTGGTTTGCAGATGGATGTACACGGTTCCAACCACTCAATTTATCAAAAATATTGTTTCCGGAAAGGCACCCTTATAACACTGTATTCCTCCACATACACCTGCGTTATGCACTGTGTAGCTGGTCGATTTGCTATTTCTATGTTTGGACTAGGTATATATTTAGGATGTACGTTTATATGGGGTGGTCCTAAAAAAGGGGGGATTACACATGCATACATTATTAATGGTTCTTTAACTGATGTGTTCTTGACCTATGACAATGCTGCAAATGTGTCACTATCAAAGTAACAAATCAATAATACTGTGGATGCAGTCCTTGATAGAAAGCCTAGTGAAACTACTAACGATACATCTCTCACCCAGCACATGGGGGATGCTTGCAATTGTACTTATGTTACCATTATTTACTAATGTGTTTTCTGACATAATTGCAAATATGAGTTTCTTTTCTAGTGTCCTACATGGTACTGTTTCAAAGCGTTTTAAAAGTTGGAAGGGCCCGGTATGATCAGTACCAAGGACTCGGGTTGGATACGATGGAAGATGTGCACCATACAGAGTTAATAGTTGGTACGCAGACACTGTGGGGAAAAAGAAGGTTAATGGGAGCTGTCATGTCTTTTTCTTGATTCTACATGTGTCGGGAGCCCCCACAGTATTAATGCTGCTGGAAACTCCGAATTTGGAGACTCAATGTTTAGTTCATCTGAACTTGTGCACATTGCGAAGCACTTTCCAGATCAAAATAAGGGATCCAGATCAACTGCAATGTGCCCAAAACCCTGAAAGTGTGCTGTGCTTATAAAGACCATATTTAACCCTATAAGTGCCAAGGGCGAGGTATCTCACATGTGTGGGTGCACCTACGGGGGCGCAAAAGGAAAAGGGTAACCCGCTGGTAACCCCAAGCCTTTTGCCACAGCACAATTTGTTCATGTGGACAACCTACAGATTTGGGCCTAGGGTGTCGACGCCAGCAAGGAAAACGGGGAACCCCATGCATTTCCCAAAAGAGGACACCCGTGGGAATGCGCAGAGGTCTGACTTGCGCGAAGCGGCCCAGAATTTATTACCCAGAACCCCAGACAAAGTGAACATTGTGTTTTTTCCCCACCAAATATCACACTTTGTCGGGGATTGTGGCTAATATAAACTGGGGCAATTTGCGCAAGGCAGACCTCTGTGGATTCCCAGGGGTGTCCTCTTTTGGAAAATGCATGGGGTTCCCTGTTTTCCTTGCTGGCTTCGACACCCTAGGCCCAAATCTGTAGGATGCCCACATGAACAAATTGTGCTGTGCGTCTGGTCAGGCTGTGAGCGTAAAACTCCTGTGTACCATGGCTCAGTGTTTGGCTTGTGGTATTGCTTGTTTTGTAAAACACTACAAAAAATGTGTGCTCTCCTAACTGCAAGAGTCGGGGGAATGTAGCGGAGCATTGCTTTTCTCAAAATTCATAGAAGCCATTGCCGTACCAAGCCAACCATGTCCAACACATACCTTTTTTTTCAGTCATTTTCCCGCTTTTCCCCCAATCGATGGCAGTTTCCCCTACCTAGTTGTTGCCTGACCTACGCAAATCACCCCTTCCTAAACTTGTAATTTTGTCTACTTTTCAGAAATATATGCCTTTCTGTCCTCCAATTCGGCTTTCCTACCCTTTTCTTCCATTCCGTCCATGCATGTCCAATTGGCAAAAATGGCCAAAATCGCCTAGCTCTCACAAAACGGTTGATAACCACATCAAAATATTTTTTTTCCATTTCCACTCAACCTGTTCTTGAAAGCCAGGAAATTGGGGAACTCAGCACAGCAAACCATTTGTTCCTAGCTCTTACAAGGAAAAAAACACAGGCTTCTTTGTACATCATTTTATTGGCATTTTTTGAAAAAACCAAACATTTTTGCCCTTTTTGCTTATTTTCTCTCACCCCCCTACAGCAACCTAGGATTCCTGGGTGGCGTTACGACCGCCTACATGTGGGAAAAAAAGGAGCCAAATTTGGCCGAGATATCTCATGTAACAAAAAGTTACAAGCCATTGAATGGCCACACACCAAAATCACCAAAAAAGGCCCTGGCACTGGGGAGAAATACCCATGGCACTTAAAGGGTTAAAGCAGGAAGGCGTGAAGATCGTGGCAAGCAGATGGTTGGAAACTACAATGAGCTGCAGAGAACTGATAGGATTTTCGGAGAAGTGGTCCAAAAGGGGATTGCTATATACAGTGGGTACTGGAATGAGCATGTGGCAAAACGTACGTGGATCGAGGCAATGGAGAAACCAGCGAAGGTGCAAAAGCTGGAAGAGTATGAACTGTGTTTTTGCTACAAAGGGAGTGTCTTTGTGGGGGCCAGCAGTAGGTGCAATAAGGCATACATCTCAGGCCACAAGAAAGGGACAGCAGCAGTGATGGATACCTACTGGGTGTGCGGCTAGCAGGCATACCTGCACCTCCTGCCATTATGGAGGAGCACCTGCTTGCTGGACTCGTTGCACTCTGCACCCCTGGTGGACCCTGAAGAACACTTCATAGTGGGTCTCGGTGGCTTGTCGACACCAACACCAGTGTCCGATGTCCCCACCAAAGTGCTGCTGTAGCGACCTATATTCCGCATCCTGCCAGAAAAGAACAACTCTCTATCCCAAGATTCCTCACAGTTACTGAAAGAAATACCAGATGAATATTGACTATAGAATAAGGAAGAAACATTTTTTGCATCACTACTGTTACCAGGAGTACAAACTGCTGCGATGCCAAATGGCTTCAGATCGTGCAGTGGGAACTAATTCAGTTTTCCAGTGACACTGAACAAGGCCTAAATTCGATCAAGATGGAAATGCGCATGATCAAGTTGATGGTGTTGCAGAACTGCTGTGTGCTGATCTCCTTATGACCATGGAAGGAGGGGTTTGCAAGAAAATTGGTGATTCCTGGTGCACCTTTGAACCTCCTGTTAACTGGTTTCTCACCAGCATAGTAGGGGCCCTGAACACCCTCGGCACTCGCATACAGACAGAAGCTGCCATACAGACAGAAGCTGCCATACAGAAGAGTGACTTGTTGATCTTTTTTCCTGGGCACCATCTTGGATGGGGGCGATCATGAAGTTACAGGTTCGTGTGTTTGTGTTGATGATCTTCGGTACCAGCCAGCTGGGGCTTCGGTGCTGTGCTGAAGCAATGCCTTGCAGTGCAATCATGGTATTAATTGGGGTACAGGGAGCACTTTGCGGTACAAAGGTTAGTGTGATCCAAACAAACGACCCTGACAAGCCATGCATGGTTGCAATAGAGCAATGCATTCACCCCCCAGACACCACCCCAATTCCCCCACCAGACCTCGAGAATTACATAGAACTCTGGGTAGATTTAGCAGGGGATGGAGGGTGTATATATGAGAGAGAGTGAGAGAGAGAGAAACATTTTCTCCTGTGCCAAGTGTAACTTTCTTTAGCAGCTGTGTGTCTGCATGTGATAGGGCCAATTGAAATTTGTATGCTGGCAGTTAAAAGGGAAATGAGGTAGATATGCACCATCGGTCTTTCAGGGTACTGGTGCAATGTCCGGGTGCTTTTTGGATGTCAGATCGGTGTATCCAATAACAGAGCTGCTTCCCCTTAACTGCAAGAGGAGTAGAGAAACAACCTCAAACGGTAAATTAAACCTGGAGCTGTGCCACCTACCGATGAAGGACCGTACGTAGACAAGTTTTCCTGGCAGCAGTGATTGTGTGGGTTTGGGAGTCCGTCGTGGAGACAGGTGTGGCATCTGGCGTGTCCTCTTGTCGGGCTGGTGCAATCTGTCGGGAAACACATTTTATTGCTTGTGTTAGGGTGGTCAAATAGTCTTTGAATTCCTCACCTAAAACATCTGTTGCTCTATGGGTGTCTTGACGCCCTTCGAACTGTATGCCATATGTAACCATATGTATGCATATGGTGACCTGTTACCACCTCATGGGGTGATAAGTGGCAATCTTTGCTGGGCTGTGTGTGTAAAGTGAAAGTGCCATGGGGAAGCAGTGAAGCCAATTTTTGTTTAATGTGGTACAAAGCTTGGACAATTTATTTTTGAGGAGGCAGTTGATCCTCTCCACAACTCTGTTGGCCTGAGAGTGGTAAATCGTACACATCCGGTGTTTAATGCCAAGTAGTGCAGTAATCTCCTCAAACAATTCATTGAAAAAGTGTGTGATATTCTCTGACCTTAACACATCCCACACACCCCATCGGGGGAATACTTCGCGGACCCGAAATTTTGCAGCGCATTTGGCATCCGGATGTGCACAAGGGCCCGCCTCCACCAACTGTGAGAAGGGGCAGATGACCACTATCAAGTATCGGGCCCATTACACCTCTAGCCCATGTCTGCATAGTCGATATGCAGCTCACGTTTTCAGCTGTTGCGGCACTGGTAGATGTGCTGCAATTTTGGCCGATGTGTCCGCAGCAGCGTTTCCGAATGACACCTCATCCGTATTAGTGTGGACGGTGCACTTGACGACCGCCACTACAGAAAGTTGCAACAGTGCAAAAATATATCCAATAATGTGGCATGCTGCAATGGGGACTCGTTCGCCCTCCTAAGACCTCTCCTTTTCCATGAGAGACCAGCGTGCACTGTTGTAGTGATGTACGCCGGGTCAGTTAGATGGTCACATGACACCCCTGCAAAGCTTGTAGCACTTTGATGAGCGCTATGTTTTCCGTAACATGAGCCGAATAGTGCATTGGCACTTTTTTTTTTAATTCATGTTTCATATTTGTCTTCCACTAGGCGCACCACCGCTGCACCAGTATGCCGGAGGCCTGTGTCCTGGTCAATTGTCTCTGACCCATCAACAAAGAACCTCCCCACCCACCCTCGAGTGGGCTATCCTTTGCCTTGGGAATGTTATCCTGCTCTTCCTCGTACATCACAAGTCGTGTCTGGCCAAATCTTCAGTGCACATTTCTGTTATGAACATTGCAGGATTCACTGCTTTGCACCATACCATATGGATATTTGGGCTGGAGAGCATGATCTCCTAGGCAAATGCAAAAGCATCATTTTCCACGTAGTGTAACGGAGCAATCTATCACAATGGTGGAACTTTTCTCAATTGCAAACATTGCTGCCACAAGAAAACTGTCCCTGCATCACTGAGTCTAGCGTGCCACTGTATTAGGCCAATGGCTTGTGGCCCATTCTGCTTTTCTGTGTCACTACAGCAGTCATGAGCTGGCCGTTTGAGTACGAGAATAAGTGGAATTCCTGTGTATAATCTAGGGTCGCTAGCACAGGGACAGTTGAAATCACTTCTTTGAGGTCCTTGAAACTCTGTTGCATTTCTACAGTCTACACTATCCTATTGTCAGTCTTTTGCGCTTCTTTGAGCCCCTGTAAAAGTGGCTTTGTTTATTCTGCATAATCCAGTATCCATGCCCTGCAATAATTGCACAACTGTCTGAACTTCCCTGTCGTGGGCATGTCCTTCCCTGTCGTGGGCTGTGGGGTGGCACGCACAGAGGCAGCTCGGTCAGGGATCATTCTTTTACTATTTGTTGATATTAACTGTCCTAAATACAAAACTCCTTGTAGACAGTACTGCAGTTTTGCTTTATCAACCTTGTATCCCTTGCGAGCCAGAAACTGTAGGAGTGTAATGGAGTCTGGCCTGCAGTGCTGCTCATTGTCGCTGCACACCAGCCTGTCGTTCAGATACTGGATGATTGTGCTGGACACTTGGATGTTGCCAAAATCTGCATGGGGTATTCTGTTGGAAATACTGGGGCTTTCACAGTAAACCTGCGGCAATCTTGCGTGTTCAAACCTCCTCCCCCCGCCATGTGTAAAAGCGGTGAGGTACTGAGTCTGGGTGTAACAGTATTGAGAAAAGGGCATTTTTTGAGGTTCACTACGGTAAAATGAGTTGCTTCTTTGGGAATGCTACACATAATCGTTGCAGGGTTAGGAACCAAAGGAAACTCTTGCTGTACCACATCATTTAGAGGGTGCACATCCTGGATCAATTACCCCCATTCCCTTTTTTACAGGATAGATAGCAGTGTTACATGGAGAGGTAGATGGTACTATCATCCCTTGGTTGAGGAGTGCACTGATGGTATCCCTAATTTCCTCTTCTGCCTCCACAGAGAGTGGATACTGTTTCACTCGGGGGAGTACTGCTCCTGGCTTTAGTGTTGTATACTGGGGTCACACCTTTTATAAGACCCCTACATCATGGGGGTTAATGATCCACAATCTTCCAGGCACCTGTTCCAAATCTGCCTCAATCAAATGGAGCGGGCCACGTTGGCCATCGGGGTACACTGGACCTCTCAGTACTGCACCATTATTTCACAGGGGATGTAGATCACTAGCACTATTTCTATGTCATCTGGCTTCTCCTTGAACAACTCTGCATAGTCAACACCTTCAGAGGCTAACATGTAAACAAATGAATGTACCCTTACTGGTGAGAAATGCTCTAAGCAATTTGTTTATATGGACAGATGCAAGACTTTAGGGCCTGTCCACAGATTTTATTTCTCTTTTTCAAAGGTATTGTCTCCTAAGTAGGGGATCCAAAACAGAGAGTCTGTAAATACTAGACGCTCACTGTGTTGGAAATATACACAAATACGAAAGCAATAGTTCATTTGCTAGTTACATGAATACATATAGTGCAGAAGAAAAATTAAAAAACAATATTTAAGAATTGCAACATACATGAGAAGGGTAACAATTAGCAATGACTTTAAATGCAGAGTGAAAATTATAACATATGCAATAGAGTGAAAAAGAATTAATATATACACTTGTGTGAACACAAAAAAATGCTTTGTGGTAAATCCAAAGATCAAAGTGGAAACAAAGGGGCTATAGAGTCACCCCAGTTTCTAAAGGATGTCCTAGTTGGGAAATAATTCCTTATATGTGTTGGGTATTCCTTCTAGGTATACCAATAAATGTTACAGGGTCATATGGAAAACAAGATCTCTTATGGCCTATAGCCACCTTCAGGGGCACCATGGGGTCAATGCAGAGCACTGTGCGCCACTCACACCCGTCCTGGTCAGTCCCTATCACAGCCATCCATTTCGCAGAAATCACCAAACCTTGCAAATCTAGAGACAGTATTGTACCTGCTGCCAACTTAGGGGACACTAAAGAAAAGAGGGGGCTAGGTGCCTTCTTTTTTGTTAAAGGGGGGCTTGACTCAAAAAGGCGTTAATTAGAGGGAGAAGAGAGTCATAAGCTACCCCTATTAGACCGTGTTACTACGGTAGGTTTTCAAAAGGCAGGAGGCTAGTTTGTAATTGCTAGCTATCGAAAGCCACAAAAATAGAAGAATGGAAAAAACGTTGGTTTATTCAGACATACATATAGAGTATAGAATTCATAGTAAAGAAAAAACAGTTTAAAATGAAAGATCACATGTAAGCCTAGTTTGGCTTGTAACAAAGCGCACGAAAAATGGAAATAGTAATAAGTACAAAACTGTTGTTACATCACAGTTTGGTAGGTGAGGGTTAGTAACATATATTGTGGATTTCAAATACTACAGTCAGAAGGGTAGTATGTCATTGTGGTCGACACATTGTTACAGGCGTTTCTGTTTCGGGGGGTATTCAAGCCTTCACTGAGTGGATAATGTTCACAGATGAAGGGTCCGAACTTTCATCAGGACGTTGTTGGGAACGCCTATTGGGGGGAGGGAGAGGAGAGTATGTCAAGAGGAAGATGTGACCACACAGAGGAATCCGTATTAAAAGAGTACTGCACTATAGGAAACCTACCTATGTTCTGTCAACGGTTGAACTGAATTCAAGGAGACAAATAAATTGATCTGGTGTCCGTGGTGGTAATCTACAATGGGAAAAAGGTGGCAATGAATGAGCCTCGATGGTATGAAGGATCATACATAATGGATCGAATAACAAGTGTTTTGCATACCTTAGTTGATGGTATGCGGTCCAATTGAGAATTATTTAGTCACACGGGTACAAATTCTGTGTACTTGGAGGCTTTTTCAGGTTAGAAAGAAAGCCAGTGCCGCTTTGTAGGAAGGAAAAGGATTTTGTTTAGTGGCTAAAATAGTGTTTTTACCAGGTGCTTAAAAAACGATTAGGAGAGATGCCCTTATTGCTTGAAAAGGAGAACAAATTCGGATGGTTGAGCTAAGTGCTGACCACAGGAATGGTCTCTGTGATGGCTATTGTGGCAGTGAACTAGGGGGTGCCTGAGCGGGCTCTAAGGTGTGGTATAGTGTTAAATTATATGATTTCCGTGGCTATTATCATTATAGAAACTTCATGACCGTTTGTCGAGTATAGAACGCAGTTTAATGGTGCAAAAGAAACAGAAATATCCAGTAAAGCGTGAGGTAGATTCACGTCTGTACTGTCTATTGTTTGTTGTGCGTTTTTGTGGTAGTGGTTTGGGCTAGGGTCTGCCATCCGATTTGGTATGTGCTCGCGGTCCGGCAGTGGTTTGGGCTAAGGCGTGCCAAACAGAAGAGTACATTTTAGTCAGAACGAATTATTCGTGGTGCGACATTTTATTAGCGATAGACAATCTAGTATTTAAATCAAACTAAGTGATTGCCGGATCATGGCGAACTCGATCTCTTACCTGAAAAAGGAGCGTGAGGCGGATGAATGAACGTCTGCCTTGCGAGTCCGGAAACCAAATGATTAATTTGGGAGAGGCGCGTAACGTAAATACAAATTGTGGCTGGTAGGCGCATGCGTAATGGCGGCATACCTAGGGACACTATGTTTGAAAGGGGCGCGCATGCGTAGTTGGGCGGATTGCATGCATGCGCGATGGGGCTGGGATAAGGACACTAATGTGTGTTGGTGTAGAAAGCAAATGACAGCCGTGATGGAAAAAGGTTATCTTAATGTATTAATGTTAGTGTGACTGGATATCATGGACATTCTTTTTTTGGAGCAAAACGCATAGATGGTTATTTCAACAGATTTTTATGGTTAAACACATTCGAGAGAGTGGTATATGTTAAATAATCAAGCTTTGATCCCATCATGCAGAAGGGCAAAAATCATCTTTGTTCAAGATACACAATTAAAGCTTTAAAATAGGAGATATTGTTTGAGAGGACAAAAAACATGACTCTCTCTTGTCCCTGTAATTTGGGGGACACTACATAGGGAAAGGCTACCTCTGAGAAAAGAGTGAGAATATCATTAGATTCATAACAATATGCAGTTTGTTTATTTAAAAAAAAAGACAAAGCAACATTCAGAAAATGTCCACATCAGGTGAGCACAAGCAAAGATGTAAAATCCTTGGACAAACCCCTTGCCAGTTGATGTTGAAGGATAGGATGGTGATGTTGAAGAGTTTGAGGGTCATCTCAATGGTCTGGATGAGCAAGGAGTTGCACCAACCACTGCCCAAATACAAGGACCGAATTCAGTGTTGGCGCACTGATGCCTATGGTGAAATGGTGCCATGTAAGAACCCTAATTGAATGGTGGTTTGGTCAATGCAATTGTGCTCAAACTATTTCATCAACCAAGAGTTAAGTGGCATGAAATGACCACCAAAATCTCTGCAAATGGCACCATGTCAATGAATAATGTGGCAGGTCAGAAGAACACACTCTGATTTTCCATCACACAATTGATATGTATTAAATAAAAGGTGGAAGCTCTCATCTTTCCCTATACCAAGGTGTTGCCTACCTAACAAAACTAAATAAGGTGCTTGTCCGTCATCAGTGAAAATCCAAATCAATATCGGTCCACTGCCCAAACTGCCCTATCACTATTCAAACAGAAAATACAGGAGAATGACTCGCTTCTGTGAACTGGCTCTTCGCCAAGTTCAGTTCAATAACGTATCCTTAGGTAATTCTTGGTAGCTGCTTCTTTTAATTGTACAGTTCAGATACTGGGTTCTTCAAGGTTTCAACCGTCTTTCACTCGATTACTCTTTCTTTCCTTCTTTTCTTCTCTTTTGTTCTATTTCTGTTTGTCGCTTTTCTTTCATGCACTAGTTGTATTCCTTTATTTCTATTCAGATGTAGGGTTTTTCCCTTAATAGCACCATTTATCTTGACAGGGATGAGTTTGAGCTTTCCAGTACTGATTTTCTTGTCCATCACTCTTAATGGTATATCTTGACTAACACAAGTATGAGTGTTCCAGCAATGATTCTCACTCTCTTCAGTTGCTCCTAGTACTTTATCCCGACTGGAACGGGTATGAGTGTTCCAGTAAGAACCTTCAGTCCCCCTCTAAGGTGTCCTGCTTTCCCAGTTACCTGCATTGCTCTGGGATAACACCACTGGGACTCCTAACAGGCTGAGACCCTCTCCTTTACTCATCTGGTTGGGTTCTTGTTTCCTCTCTTCGGTTTGGACTGTATCAAAGGAAGTGGTATCTGTGTTGTTCAAGGACCCACTGGTCGACCACGACTTGTTAGCGGTCACACCACCACTTATTTCTTGCTCATCATCAGGATGCCTTTTATCCAGCTCGACTTCTCATGTCCCCTCTCCAACACTGTATGTTAGAAGCAACACTCTGGTTTCTCTTTGGCATCGGACGCCACACATCCTAGTTTCCTTCAGCGTATCTCTGTGAGTCAATTTGAAACTCGCAGTTGCTCTCTCCTCCATTATCTCTACCTCAAACTTTTATTACGCTGCTGTGGGTCTTGCCCGGCACAATGTCAAAATTCTTCCTCTTTGTTTGCCTCATGCTCTGTATTCTTCAAATGGTTTTCTTCGTTTCAGTACTGTATACGTTTTTCTTCACAGATGCCATTATACTCATACGTTCGTCCCCTTTCCTCCATCCTTGTGAGCGCCCAACAACATGAGGATAGAACTGGAACCTTAGGAAGCGAAAAATTGAGCTTCCCCTTTAAATTTAGTCTAGCGTGCGGGACAGTGGCCCTGGGTGTAGGATTGCGCCTCAAGGCCCTGCCCTCTGGTGCCTAACCCCAGTCCCTTTTTTTGCACAGACGGTGTCAGACCTGGCAGCTAGGCGCAGAGACTTTAACTTTCTGCTTGCTCCCTTTATTTTGTATTTCAATCATCCTCAACTCCTTTCGGTCCCTGGCCTCCCCCAAAGCATGTCTGTTGCAGGAGGATGCATGAGATGTGCGCCCTGCTACCATTCATTCCCGTCCTCAGACCCCCATGCACTCTGGTTTGAGTGTCTGGGGCCCGATCACTTCTTAGATGCGTGCGCGGCTTGCAACGCTCTTGGTCATCGGCCATTGACGAATCGGTTGTTGCAACAAGATGGCGGATAAGCATGAGGCAGTGCCTGCTAGACCGGCACCATTTTAGATTCATCTCAGGGCCCACCCGTGCTTTCGCCTATTGAATGGGCCTTGGAAGAAGGTCCCAATCGCCTTCCCTCTGGAAACGGCGGTGGACTGTATGGTACAGGTGATGCTCTCAGCGGGGGTACACCTACCCATCACAGCTTTATGGCTACACGCCTTGGTGCTTCGATCCGGATCGGAGACCCAACGCTTCGGAAGGCTGGCCCCCTAGGGACACGGTGGTTTGCAAGTGCTGCTTCTTCAAGCACTTCCTTCTCCACATGCATTCCCCACAGATTACTGGGCTCCTCAAGGATATTGTGAAGGAGGTGATCCCACAGGTGGTGCCTCCACAGCCTCCTTCTCTGGGCCTTCTGCCTGTTCCTCCAGTGCTGCCGGTACCAGAGCCTGTCCCTCCCTGGCCCAGGCCTTGCTGGTTATCCGGACCCCTCTGGCTCCTCCTTTACAACCAACGCCTCCCCCTTAACCGTTGGACCTGTCTTCAGTTCTAGACCAATGGGGGAACCCGCCGGCACCTGTGTCCCAGAGCACAGACTTCCTGCAGTCTGTAAAAAAGGGGGACGACAATGAACGCGATGACGACGCCCAGGACGATGAACCCTCAGCATTTGTTAAGGCCTTTCATGACCGCCTTCATGCCCTTGCAGAGTTCCCCTGCCTGAGAAAGCCCCACAGGAGTCGGGAGTGCTAGCAGAGGTTTTTGGCAAACGCACCACAAGCCGTTCTGACATTCTGCTCCAGAAAGATGTCCTGTAGGTAGCGAGAAAGGTCTGGGAGAGGCCGAGGGCCAACGCCCAGATGAACAAGAAGTTGGACAGCAGGTTCAGGTTGACTGATGCGGAGCCGGTCTTTGTGACTCCCACCGTTCAGCTCCACTCTTCGGTGGTAACTGCTGCCTCTCTCTATTCTAAACCATCGTCTTCCCCCTCGGGAGCCTCCTGCAGTTGTCGGTCCAAAGAGGACAAAGTGCTTGAGTCTTTGGGCAAATGACCATATGCCATTTTAGGGCTGCATTTGTGGCAGGCCAATGCTACCACCCTTTTAGCCATGGCTAACCAGCAGCTTTGACAGCTCGGGACTCTCTGTCTGACCTCCTTCTGGAGAGGCAAACCTCCTTCAAGGTAGGCCTGGTGGATGCTCGAGCCATTGGGCAGGACTTCATGGAGTCCTCGGTCTCCCACATCGACACAGCCATCAGAGGGCTCTGCCTAGGGATCGAGATGAGAAGGACGGCATCATCTGACATGCAAGAGCAGAACCTAGTCCCCCGCAGGCCCCAAGTCTCAGGGTAGGGCCGACCTCATACCCTGTGCTTTCACTGGCTCAAGGGGTTTTGGGACCACAGGACACGGAGGCCTGACAGGTCACCCAGCGACAACCGGAGGAAGCATCCGCCCATTGGCGGATGGTGAATTATTTAATTGGAGGGATGTAAACCTTTCCCATAAATATGCCTGAGCATGCAATTGTAGCGAGGGAGCACAAACCAACTAAATTGGGGCATCAGGGTTTTCACTTCCTCTGAGAATTATATTTCAAAAATAGGTTGAAATGGTGCATTATAGAGTACCTGTTCTGTGAAAAATTGGGTCAAACGCCATACAGTACCAAATTGTTTTTTTTCCGGTAACTCTGATCCAGGAATCCAATAGATGTAAGTCACAAACAGTGCATATGAGAATTTCCCAATACATTTCCATGATGCCTTTGCCCACAATATATGCCAGTATAAAAACATTTTCATGCAGGCTGTGCCCATACATAACCACTCTGGCTGCACCTATATATGCCAGTGTTCTGATAGAGGAACATATTTATGTTTGCTTTGCGCATAAGGCCAGTAATGATACTATATTAAAAAGTGTCCACGGTGGCTCTGCCAATATATGGCAGTATCCCCATATGAGCACATACTCATGTTGGCTTTGCCATTAAAAATACCATGCCACAAGAAGAAAACCTGTCGGCATGAAAATGCCAGTCTAGCCATTAAAAAAACTCATGGTTACTTAATCATAGAGGCCCATAATAAAATTCCATGCCACAGTAAGAAATAGCTAGACTGGCTGCATCCAAATTCTTGCCATGTAATAAAACATATTTAATAACAGATATCATGCTTGCTTAAAAATGTCATATCACAGTGCAAAATGGCTAGACTGACTGCACCCAAATGCCAGTCTAGCCAAGTAATAACACTCATTATGTTTGCTTTAAGTACGGATGTGAAAAAATGCTGCAGTAGTGCACTAAACCCCAAAATCTGCTCCATTGGCCAGCCCAGTATAAATGGACACCATCTCACACAACATTCAGTCTCCCATTTACTCACCGTTCACATGGGTATCCATACACCAAACAGTTGTCATTTACAGGCACCCACCCATTCACACACATTGCATAATACACCCTTACATACATATGAAAATTCATCATACACATTTAACACCCTTGTCTGCACACATACACTAACAAATTGTTTTTCTTACATGCTATTTCCTGGTGGCGAGGTACTCCTCTCCAGGGATGCATCTGGCTCCACTACTTAAACAGGAAAGAGGGATGGTTCCTGGTTCCTGAAATGCGCAGTGGAGCCCAAGCATCTACATCAGCAGGAAATGTTCCAGTTACACTACGGAAATGGAACCGCCATTCCGCAGCGTAACCAAGCATGTCTTTCTGAAACTCCGCCTTCAGAAAGAAATCAATTCTGTCAGAAGCTTCAGGCCCCACACAGGACCTGGCGCAGAGGGCCCTCCTACTACAGCAGTGCAGCCCACCCTGGAAACACCCTGCGAAGACAGAACATTTTACTAAATGGGCCTATTTGGGCCTATTTATTGACTGGGACTTGGGATCATTATAACCTATGCTGTAGTGTGGTTCTAGCTGTGGTCTAACCACCTGTTCGGAAGCTTTGTGCCCGCTATGTACTTTTGTTAAAAGTAATTCAAGTCCTTTTGAACAGCTAGTCTAAGTGACATTAACACCTAGAAGTATTATTGACCTCCTCTCAGCCAATTAGAATGTTCTATCTCACTGCATTCAAGAAACCGCAATGCAATTTCCCAGCACGTTTCTTGCAACAAGACACTCCAACCTATTTTAACACACACTGTAATGTGGAGGAACTTTTTGGTATGGAGATATCTTTGAGGTGTAGCTTTGCGACCTGTTGCTGATTGCTTTTTTGGTCCAATTATGTCTTCTTTCAACAATCAATTCTTCCGCCAGATTCGTGGAGTTGCAATGAGGGTTAAATACGCCCCGGCCCTCGCAAACATCGTGATGGGAATGTTTGAAGACCTATTCATATATCAATTGCAAGATTTTCAAACCAAGATAATCAAGTGGCTAAGATACATTGATGATGTACTGATTATTTGGAATGGAACACCAGAAGAACTAGAGTCCCTACTACATCAAGTAAATGAGAACCAATTTGGTTTGGAGTTCATTGGACAGAGTAGTCGGTCAGAATTCAATTTTTTTGGATCTAACCATCTATGTATCCAGAGACAAACTACACACAAAAACATTCAGAAAAGAAACCGAAGTAAACTCGACACTTTATGCAACCAGTTGCCACCACAACCCAGTTATTCAGAATATTCCTAAAGGGGAGTTCATCAGAGCTAGACGAAACTGTACAGAATCATCACACTTTGAGAAAGAGTGCAACTTGCTATCAAATAGATTTACAGTCAGAGGATACCCAAGAAAATCAATCACAAATGCAAAGAAGAAAGCCAAAAGCATGACCAGACAATCAACATTATCTCAAAATATCAAAGATGTACAACAAGATAGCACGATTCAATTTATTACTGCGTATTGCGCAAATAACAAAGAAATTAAGAGAGTACTAAAGAGGAACTGGTACTTATTAAAACTGGACCCACATATATGTGAATATATAGGGGATTACCCAACAATAGTATATAAAAAAGCAAAAACTTTAAAAAACATGCTAAGACCGTTGTTTTTGCCAGACAAAGAAGAAGAAATAAGACCACAGGCATGTACAGCCAGGTTTTAGAAAATGTGGTTTTTGTTCAATGTGTCACTATGCGATACCAGAAACAGATGTCTTTGCAAACCAAGATGGTGTGAAAACAAGGATCAAAGAGCAAATCAACTGTAGATCCAAATATGTCATTTATGCGCTGATATGTGTTTGCAACATGATATACATTGGTAGCACCATTCGAGAGTTGAGAACCAGGATCAGGGAACATATTTCGGCTATTGGATGCCAAGATAAGAACCTCCCGCTAACCCTACATTGGCAAAAACATCACCAGATGCAGAACAAAAAAGTTATGAGGTACATTGGTCTAAAAAGAATAAAGATGGGGAAACGAGTAGGAAATCAAGAACAATGCCTATGACAGGAAGAAGCCAGATTAATCTGCCGTTTCAAAACGGTGGAACAAGGGTTAAACACAGACAATGAAATGGTCCATTTTCTTTGATGGAAATGGAATAGAAATTGAAACTCAATCTAGAGATATTTTTATTTAAAAATGTTATTGTCTCTGTAACTGCTTTAAGTATCATTGTGAGATCTTAATCCTTAGATATATTTTTGACCAACACAAGACCTTGGTTTTCCCATGAATACACATCATTTGAGATTTCTTTGCTATATCATCAAGTATCAGGGTTCACACAAAAAGAATATCCAAGCGCTAGTTACTGTGAGAATATGGAATGAAAAATAATAAGACAGTCCTTGTAAATGTAACGATTCGAAAGAAATTATAATACGTAACAGTGAAGGGACTACCATAACTAGAATCCTCTACACCCATCGTGGAGGTGTATTTACGTAAGGCAACTTATAAATGAGAAGTCCCCCTTAATACGCAATAGATAATGGGACTACTATAACCAGAATCCTCCACACCCAATGTGGAGTTTCTCTCACGTGGGGCATCTTCCAAATGAGAGGTCCCCGTCTTTTTATAAAACATCAAAATAACAAAATTGTAAACACGATATCACTGCAATTCAGTAAACCAACTTTAGTTAAACACACAGACTCAAAATAGGAACTAACAGGAGTAAATAGAAGTATGCGTAATGTGAAATATAAGGAAATACAGGCAGGTATCCCAAAACATGGCCGCCAAAAAACATGGATTGAGAGTGAAGAGGGACTAGAGGAAAAGACTCCATATTAACAAGGAGTCAACTTCAGGTAAGATGGGACCCCCGACGCATGAGGCGTGAGCACTATAGTTTTCAGGTAAGCCCTAAATCTGGGTGGGAAGCCCACCTTAAAGAAGCGCGCACGTTCTCAGACGTGCTTCAATTAATTTGTTATTGGGTTAAACGAAGTCCCAAAGGAGGCTAATGTTGGCAGTACGCGTTAACAGCATGTTTATTTCTCCCGGATCAGTGGGGAGAAACACCATGTTTTCCGTATCACACGGAGTCCCTATAACGATATGGGTAATTTAACCAAGCCTCATAAAGTACGGGAAAAAATGAAGTCGCGAAGGAGGCAAACGTTTAAATACGCGTGCTCAGCATGTTTATTTCTCCCGGAGCAGTGGGGAGAAACATCATATTGTACCACACGGAGTCCTTATGACGAAGTGGGTAATCTTAACCAAGCCTCAGAATTACGGGAATAATATGAAATATACAAACAAATGATAGAGGGATTGTTATGAGTGACTTTAGATAATTAAGTAAAGTAGGGAATGCATGAAAGATTAATCATGGACTCAATGATAACATTAATGAATTGGGACTCAGTACAAAAATATTGGATACTATGTAATGACAAGCACAAACTGACAACATTATACCAATCTTTGTGTTTAGGAGGGATTGAGCCCTAAGACTTCGGTTAATTGATCAATTATGAGAGACTTATCCCAGAGGGGGAATTAAAACCGAAATAGAAACGGTAAGGACTGGCTCAGCCAACAAGATTTAATATAAATCCTACTTATCCTCCTTTTTCTCTGTAACATATATAATCTATTCAAACATTTTCATTTTATCTATTTTGATTAGTACACACAGGAATGCACGAGGTGAATGGCAAAGGTATCATTTTGCTTTAACTTTTTTGGGCAATTGCTATAGAGGGTTTTGCGGCACCAATGAGAGTCACCATTTGTACAATGTTAAAAGGAATTGAAGAAAATGTTACCCAACAAATCACTCAAACTGTATTTGGTTTTGTTTTACTTTTTACTTATATAAACAGCCCAGATTTGAAAAAAGCGTGAGATACACGCCGAAACACGTGTCATCCAACAAGGGCTAAAGGACAAGTCAAATAAATTAAGAAAAACTTTTTCAAGTGAACCGACTTTTGTGACTTCTTACTACGTGTTATAATTGGCGCAAAGAGGTGCAGGCACAAACTGTCTTTTTCTCCTATTTTAACACAGAAAAGTGCACTCTAAAACCTGAACAGTGCTTTCACTTTTGTGAATAAAAAAAGGTGCACCTAAAGCAAGCTCATGCTTAATATTTTCCAGTTCAATCAAGTTAACATTTGAAATGCTAGCTCAGGTGGCAATGCGCTCGCCTTGGAAGCAAGACGACGCAGAGCAATCAAGGTGCGATCCACGGGTCCGTGCTTAACAACCTCTGGGTATTACGCACATTATAAATAAACAATTATTATAATTTTATATTGAGTTCTTCCCAAAACAGCACGGACACAGCCCTCCTGGACCTGAAAATCAGATTAGACGGTAAACGAGACTTGGACAACCCAGGCATCCTCCTCCTATTAGATTTATCCGTTGTGTTCGAACTAGTTGACCAACTCTATGCCAACACCCCAGTCTTCACTTCCATTGCTCAACCGAAGCAACTTCATGATAAAATCTTTACTCAACGAACGCACTGCTAGAGTTTTCATTAGTGAGGCTGCTGCGGATCCCATCCTCACGCCATTAGGTGTCCCACAGCGCTCCTGCCTTACGCCCACACTTTACAATACATGCACTAAGCCCCTGTTTGACCTCCTAGATTTATTAGGGATCATCTACACCAATTTCGCAGATTATATGATAAGTCGTTTATAACGTGCCTGTACACAAGTGTTTCTAGGCACGACGAGACAAGGAAGGGGAAGACAAAGGGAACAAAACAAATGATCTTAATAGGCCTTTTTTCAATCAGATCATGCAAGGGGAAGGGAGAGGAGAAGTGCCAGGGGGAGGGAAAAGGAGAGTGCAAAGCTCAAGTAAGTGCCACCGGGGTGGCCTGTTCTAAGTAAGTGCTGGAGGCAGGGGACTGTAGGGTTGCAGATATAGTCCCTAGTGATCAGCAGACCCGGAGGCAGTGCATGGGGTTACTGGTTGTGATGGAGCCTGGTCCACATAAGGTTCAGAGGGAGGCCAGGTAACCAGTTACTGCAGCAAACAAGATCATCATCAGGGGAGGGAGACAGAAAGCAGAAGCAAAAAGTAAGGTCTGAATTGCTTCTGGAACCTGAGGTTGTCCTGCTCAAGTTTGAACGAGGCTGGAAGGCAGTTCCAGAGTGAGACACCAGCAGAGGAGCTAGATCTACCCACCCCACTCTCTGCCTGGAGAAGCGTCTGATCCTCAGAGTTGGAGGTCGATGAGCAGATGGCTCGAGAAGGAAAGTGCTTAGGAAGACCGAGTTGGATGTGGTGTGGTCCGCAGCCCGAGAAAGCCTTGTAGACAATGCAGATGGTCTTGAACTTGATCCTTGCAGCCACCAGGAGCCAGTGGAGAGATTTCAGGGCTGAAGAGATATGATCCTTGGACTTGAGGCCAAGGACAAGTCTCTCAGTCCCGCTCTGGATTAATTGCAGAGGGTGAAGAGTAGAGACGGGCAGATTTAGAAAGAGGCTGTTGCAGTAGTCCAACCTAGAGAGAACTAGGGATCTGGAGACAGTGAGCTTCTGGGGGAAAGTGAGAAAAGGAAGAATACCTCTGAGGAGGTGCAGCTGGTAGTGGGACTTCTTAAAGATGTCTGTGATGTGAGGAGAGATGGAGAGGGTGGAATTGAGGATGACACTAAGGTTTTTTTGCCTCGCAGGAGGTAGAGGGCTCAAGGAGGATGGCTAGAGTGAAAGAGGGAAAGCGGGAACAGAGGTCCCAATGAGAAGGATCTCAGTCTTACTAGTATTCATCCAGAGATCGTTAGAGGCACACCATTCCTGAATTGCGGATAGGCACGCAAGAATGAGTGAGAGAGGTAGAGGAGGCAGAGGGGAGCCTGAAGGAGAGCGGAGTGCCATCTGCAAAACACAAAGTTAAGAGAGAAGGTAGAGATGAGATGAGTAAAGGTTGAAGAGACGATTGATCAGAGTGGCGTGGTTGACTGTGTCGAAAGCAGAGGAAAGATCAAGGAGGATGAGGACAGAAGGGAAGGCTAGAGGCGAGAAATGAGAGGAGGGCTTCACAGGTGTTCAGGAGAGCAGTTTCCATGCTTCTGGCTGCTCTAAAGCCAGACTGATGGTCACAGGGACAACCAACAGATTCTGTATGGAGGGTAAACTGGGAGATGGCCAGCTTTTCCAGGAGTTTGCCCAGGAACGAAGTGATAGAGATCAGGCAGTAGTTTTCCGGAGAAGAAGGATCATCAGAAGACTTCTTCAGGAGGAGGTGCACAAGGGAGTGCTTTAGGGGAAGGGCTGTTCCAGTGGCAAAAGAGTGATTACAAAAATTAGCCAAGGCTGGAGCAAGAGTGTCGGATGTGGTCCTTGATGGTTCTAGAAGAGCAGGGGAGCACCTGCTTGAACGATACTTTCATAGATCGGACTTGTCTAGAAACATCACCAGGAGTGAAAACGGGGAAAGATGAGAATGGAAGGGATAGAGAGGTGGCCGGGGAGGGGCCGAGAGAGGTAGAGGAAGAGGAGAGAGAAAGGGCAGGATGTCCAGAGTTTTAGTGGTGAAGTGAGAAGCCAGTGCCGTGCAGAGGACTTGGGAGGGAACAGGAGAGGTGGAGACTGCAACAGGATTGGCCAGCTCCTTGCAGATTTTGAAGATTTTGGCCATGTTGTTAGAGGCCGCAGAGCTGCAGGCTTGGATGTAGGCTCTCTTCTTGGACAGGACAGAGTGTCTGTATTGCCTATTGATGTAAGCGACAGGCCAATTTGGCAGAGGATGCGCCTGATGCCCTCCACTTCCTGTCTGCCGCCCTGCACTTGCGTTTAGTTTATGGGTGGCGAGGTCGGAATCCTACCAAGAGTTGCACTTGGAGGTGGTCTTCAAACAGGCCCTCATGACCGGGGCAAGGACATCAAGAGTGTTAGTGATAGAGATGCAGGTTAGAGAGGGCTGTGTCAGAGTGCGAGTCAGCTGCAGGTATTGGAGGAGGCGAAAAAGTAGCGGCAAAAGCCTCCACTGACACACGCTTCATGTACCGGATGGCTAAGAAGGTGGGTGGCAGAGCTGGGGTTGGCTTCACCTGGGGACAGGTAGTAAGAGAGAAGAAAGTGGTCACTCCAAGAGAGAGTGGTGAGAGGGGGATGTCAGAAGCGATGAGAACATCCAGGGTGTGCCCGGCAGACTGTGTCGGGCCAGAGGATAGAATAGAAAGAGAGTTGCAGAGATTGCGAAAGACTCCAGAAGGAGGATCAAGATGGATGTTGAGGTCTCCAAGGAGGAGAAGTTGAGAGGTAGAGGCAAGGAGTGAGGAGGAGAGGTTGCCCCACTCAGAGAGGAATAAGGCGACCTGGCCCGGTGGCCTGTAAATGGTGGCCACAGTAAGCGAGATGGAGCCTGCAGACCAGGCATTCAAAGGAGTAGGCCGGCTTAGGAATGACAGAAGCAGGGATCCACTCCGCAAAGATCAGAGCTATTGCACCTCCTGGATGGTTGGTTCTGGGTTCGGTGAGGAGTTTGTAACCATTGGGGAGGAGAGTGTCAAAATGTGTGCAGAGCTGGTCTTGAACCATGTCTCTGTGAGACCGAGGACATCCAGATCAAGTGCCTCAGAGTTGGCAGATGTCAGAGGAGTGTTTGACAACGGAGCAACATTTGAGACTAGCGACGTGGAGCAGATTGCCACATTTGAAAGACTTCCTTGCAGAGGTACAGGCAAGAGGTACGCCATGCGGAGGTGGTAGAGGGGCCAGAGAGTAGGCAGAGGAGGAAGAAGGTGGCAGAGTGGCCAGAGAAGATGAGGAGGGTGATGGAAGAGGGAGGTGGTGGAGTAGCCAGAGGGGCGTAGGTAGGCGTAGCAAAGGAAGGAAGGAAGGAAGGAAGGAAGGAAGGAAGGAAGGAAGGAAGGAAGGAAGGAAGGAAGGAAGGAAGGAAGGAAGGAAGGAAGGAAGGAAGGAAGGAAGTTGATAAGACACAGGAAATGCCTATCGAAAAAGAGGAGATTGGGCTGAGTTCCCTGGACCAAGACGGTGCCATGCAGATAAACATTAATGATGGTCTTGGAGGAGTGGAAGGGGGCCAGGAGGACCACCCACCAAGTGCCACCATTAATGGGTGAGGAGGAAAAAGGGGAGAGAACAGAGACCCTATGGGGTCCATAGGCCTGGAGAGGGAACGACAGAGGATGTGTCAGTAAGGGTCTGTCTGCAGGAAGCACTGATGTAGGTATCGGCGATAGGGAGGCCTAGTTTGGAGACCAGGATATCCCTTTAGAACTTCTCCCTACCAGACTTAGTGAGAGGGATAGGATAGGCGATAGAGAAGCAGTTGGAGAAGATGGGAGAAACAGCGAGCACCATAGAGGGTGCGAAGGAAGTAGGGAGTGGATGGGCACAGACCGAAATACTCATCCTTGTCACACGTAACTACTCTCTGGATTCTGTCACAGTTAACAGTGTACAGCACCATACAAAACTGGATGGCCACCCACAACCTGTGCTTAAATTACAAAACTGAGCTACTCATTGTTGGCTCCCCTTACTAGCTGAAAAACCTGGACACTTCTTATACCACCCTCTGTATTGATGGTTCTTTCATTGCAGTCCTGAAACAGGTGCAAACACTGGGTGTACACATGGAAGCGGAGGTAACCATGTGCAGGCATATGAATGCGCTAGCATCTACCACTGCCTAGACTGCAAGACTCATTTCACTGAGCAGGCAATTCCTTTCGCCAAGCAACTGCCTAACGCTCACACGAGCACTCATCCTTTCCAAACTGGATTATGGTAACATGCTCCTCATGGGCACCTCAGCAGCTAATCTGGCTAAACTTCAACTTCTGCAAAATAAAGTAATGCGGGCCACCCTTGGATTACAACGATCAGACCACATCTCGGCAACCCGATGCGCTGCTGAGTGGGCATTTACAGATTCTGGGTGGGCCTTGCCTGCTCAGGCCTTACCCTATCTATGCCGCCGGTTACCAATCAATGCTTGGATTGGCTTTAAAACTCAGACTATTGCCCACAGGTGCATCTACAAAGAGGTGCCACACTACCTTAACAGTCTCTCTCAGAAAGTTCTGGTGCATGCGTTAAGATCCAGCATCTGACTACTGACCACCCGCCCCCTTATAAGACCAAAAGAGCACGTGGTGAATTTTTGCTACGGCACCCAGGCTCTGGAAACCTCTCTGCAGTCATCAGAAACAAACAATCATGCACAGCGTTCAAAAAGCTTGGAAAAACTTGGCTTTTTGACAAATGTGATTAATACTTGCTTCAAATGTGCCACTTCTCTTTTACTGTACTAAACGCTGTGATCCCCGAGATTGGGCCATTACAAAAATGTCATCAATGAAGACAACCTAGCTTTGTGTTTTGTGGCTGCTAGCTTGTGTGATTGACCTTTACTATGACATCGTTATCCTCTATTACTCCTCTGCCAGTTCGCTTTGCCTTGGATTTGGTTGCAGAGATCCGTCCGGTTGGCCTCTACAATCCTCAAGTAAGTTTGTCACACAGATCGTGGGATTACCCAAGCATATGATTTACGACGGAGCAAGACGTGCCTGCCTAAAGTTATTAAGGTTACTGCTCCAGTACCGAGTTCTGACTCTTCAAGAATTACCTTGTTTCCCCTGTGCTTTCCATGTGTGAATCCACTATTTCGTCCCCTCTTGATTCCCATCTATGGACGTCGTTCGAGTGTTTGGGATCAAAATTGGTGGAGTCTGTGGCGGGAGGGACGCTAGCACAGCAAATTGCTGCGGGCACTTTGCCGGAGGAACCCGATGCTGTCGTTATGGCTAATTGTGTGGACGGCCTTGTAATTTCTAAACCGTTAAATGATCCTGTCTAGGTGGATACAGGTTCCATGTGGCGTTAACGAAATTTGGTTTAAGGAAAACATTTTTACCAACACTTTATTACCGAAAAAAGACTGATTTTTATTTTTATATATTTATTTATGTGGGGGCAGGGCGTCCCCCTATGGCCCTTGTTTTTTTTGAAAATTGAAACATTTATAGGCATTTTTCAAACATCAATCTTTTCTTTCTGGTAAATGTTTAACTCTTAACTCTTAAGAATCTCTTCCCCTTTCCAATCCCTCCCACTGTCAAGGGTAAGTCATTCCACATTTGTGTGGCGACGACTGAAAAAAGCATGAAGTCCAATGCGAGACCTACGAAAAGTTGGAACCAGTAGCAAACCGGCAGAGGCTGAGCGCAAGGAGCGGGTGGGGAAGTACTGAGTCCTTTTCCAGTGTAGTGCTAAAGAACTCCTCGCCAAAACCAAGAGGTTTCGGATCATATGTCCCTCTACCCCTCAACCCCCCCACATCTTCCTCCCTTTCCCTCACCCCGAACAGCACACATGGTTCCATAGGCCTATTTACCCCATCCAGGTTCTTCAGCCATTGCAACACATCTTCCCAATACCCATGAATATGGGGGCAGCCCCACCACATGTCATAATAGTCACTGTTTGCCCGTCTACATCGCCAACAGTTCGAGTCCACCCCTGCGTACATTTTCGCCAGCGCTGACGGCACATAATGCCACCTGTGTATTAATTTGAATGCCTGCATTCGATATTGTAGAGACCGTGTGGATGCCTTTACCCCACGACATATTACGCCCCATAGTTGGTCCGTTATGTCGATTCCCAGGTCCTTTGCCCATTTTACTCGCACTGTTACTATGTGCCGCGGTTCTCCCCTTATCAACTCACCATACATCCTGGATATCCGCCCCTTTGTGTCCCTCGCCTGTAGGAGCACCTTCTCAAATGGAGTGAGCTCCCTTCGTAAATTCACTTCCCAGCACGGTTTTAGCAACACCCCCTTCAATTGCAAATACCTGAAGGGCGACAGGTCCTTCATCCCCAGGCATTCCTCCAAGCATATCAAGGACATAAACTCGCCTTCCTCCCATAACTGCCCCACCCTTGGTGGTCCTGCTTCATACTCATGACTGGAACTGCTGAGGCTCTGGGATGGCATTCTGTAGTGGTGGCGCCCAGATGCAGCTAAGGGGGAAGGCCATGACGACAACCAGCGGGTAGGCCCCCCCCCCCTCCCGCCAGATAGACCAGAACACTGCTAGTACCGTCTGTTTCAGTACTCACCTCGGGATCTCCAACTAAGGGACCCACATCCATTCACCCAGCGGCACCAGGTCCAGGACTGCATTATCCAGGTGCATCCATCGTTTTTTTTGTGTCTGGAATGGTGGATCTAAGTGGTCCATCATTCTTCTCAGCTGTGCTGCCAGATCTGGGAAACACCCAACCCCCCCCCCCCCCGCTCCTTTGACATGTGCTGTAAGCTATCCTGGGCCTTGATCCCACCCGCAAGAAGCGCAAGAGTGCTCTGTGTGTTTGCCAGAAACTGGGCTGGGACCACCGCAGGATCATCTTAAAGAAGAACAGCAGCTTAGGGAGAATCGTCATCTTTATACAATTTAATCTCACCATCCACGAGAGCCCAAGTATTTCCCACTGCTCCATGTCTACCCATATCCTTCTCCACAGTGGGACATATTTCTTCTCAAACAGGTCTTCCGCTCTGTTATCTTCACACCTAGGTACCGGAACTCCTCCTGTTGCGTCACCGTCACCCATTTATCCATCCATCCCTTGTCCTCTCGATTCCAATCCCCATTAGAAACACCACTGATTTATCTAAATTCACCTTGAATCCTGATAGGGCTCTGTACTCCTGCAACCCTTTCTAGCAAAGCTGGTATTGATGTTCCCGGCTCTGTAAAATAGAGTAGAGCATTGTCTGCAAATAAGCTTACCTTATACTCCTGTCCCACTAGCTTTACTCCCTTTACCTCCCTGCAGCCTCTCAGCCCTATTGCCCATGGCTCCATCACCAGGGCATATAATAATGGTGACAGGGGGGCACCCCTGCCTGGTCCCTCTGCTCAGTCCTATTCTCCTGGATGTCTCGCCATCACCACCACTAGTGCCTTCGGGGTCGAGTACAGGGCCAAGATCCACCACATCCACTGCCCCCATTCCTACCACCTTTAAGGAACTCATGGTGGCAACAGCAAAGACAGACGCAAGTGATCACAGTTCAAGGGTGTTTATTAAACTGTATGCAACCTTACAACTAATAGTTGAAGGTTGCATACAGTTTAAGAAAAGAAAGAAGTGTTCACAAATAATATGTCAGGATTCGTTAGCTTGGGTATCCCTTCCCCACATTTTCAAGCACTGGGTAAGGTGGGATCTTGGAGCACAATAGAGTCTCGAGCTTCCCCAGCATTAGACGACAATCAACTTGCAGCTATCAGGACCGTTGATGGCCAAGACTCGTTTCTCCTTAAAGTCTCTTTCCTTTGATGGTCTGACGTAGTCAATAACAAAACAAAGATAGTTCCTTTTCACGTTTTCTTTGAGTTTTGGCTTCACCCCTGTATCTCCCTCGTTTGGGCTCGGACCCTTCAAAAAGAGTTCCTATCAATATCAAGGCCTTCAGTGGTTTTGCCTCCTGTTGCCGAGAGCCTGATAGCTTCCAAACCATCAAAACAAAAAGTTCCTTCACAAGGGTTTCCTTCCTGTATTTGGGTGATAGGTTTCCACCCCTGGGTCTCCCTGTTCTGGGTGCTGACCCTTCTCAAATCTTCAGCCTCCTTCCCTCCACCGGGTTCACTATGGCTTCTCTTCTTTGGGTGACTGCTTCACCCCTGGATCTCTGTGGTTCGGGCTCAGATCCTTTCTTTACTTTCAGCCTCCCTGGCTTGTGTTTTCATTTACAGGTCTAAATATCTTTTTAAACAGTTCCAGTGGACATCCCTCGGTCGGGTTCACCTTTGTCAACACACTGTTTCTTGGGACTTTAGATTTTGCCCCCTTCTCATCAGCATCCCTCTTCCATGTTCACTCTTGCCAACCAAGGTCAAAGGCTTTTGCCTGTATGGGAATTTTGCTTGACCTCCAGTATGACCACTTTGACCTAAGTTGACGGCTCTCGTACGGTCTTCTGGTATCTATAGTTTTACTGAGACAGGGATCAACCAGAGTTTCTCGAGTTAGCACCCATGTTGTGCCGGTTCCCTCTGCAGCTGGTCTCCCCTCAACACTTACAGTTCATTGAACTTAGTTCAACTTGCCACTTTGCATCGTTCACTCGCCACAGCCAGGCTCTTATTGGCTCTCCCCTCGACTCATGGGCTGTGATGAACCGCTGGGCTTTCCTCGTAACTGGAGTCCAGGCGGGTACCATGGCAGCAGGAGTCTCCCTCGCTCCCACTTATCAGCGTCGACATGCTCCATGTACTGTTGACATATGTTGCTGCACTCTTGGGCTACTGTCCTCGGTCTTACGATTCGTTCTGCAGAGGTTTCGTGGATCTGCGTCGAAAAGGGCAATGTTGTGTCTCCTTATCAGCCTCTCAATATTCGCTGCCTTCGCCTCCTCTTGAACTGCCGGGCCTGGATAACTGTCTCGTTGTGCGGTCTGCCTTGCTCGTGCTGTGCTCTCTTGCTCCACCTTTTATCCCTGTGGGGAAGGGAAAGGGCTGTTGGTTGTGTGCGATACTGACCAATTGCCTGACTTTGCCTGACCCTTGTATTGGGACATGTCAGGTAAGCATCTCCGGTGTTAGTCCGTTCTCTGGTGTCATGCAAAAGTGTTTGTCGGAAAGGGGGTGGGGGTCAGTAGTTTTGAATGTCCTATGTGGTAGGATGGGGAAAAGGTGTTGAAAGAAGGGGTATACTACATCTCACCTGTCTGTTTTACACTCCCAGAGGACCCCCATCCACGTGATCCTCCCTCACGAGTCCAGCCCAGTAACTGGATCCAATAGTGATGGCCATGTCCTGGCCCCCGCGATGACAGATCCCTAGGGTTTAGCCAGGGACACACCTTCAGGTTTCTCACACACCCTCATCATGAAGACACAGTTGACCCTGTCAAGCCTTCTTGGCATCAAGGGAGAGGAGCATGCCCCCCTTCCGTACCCCTGGGTTGTTCAGAACATGTAGGGCTTTCCTGAAGTTGTCGGCCCCCTGCCTGTCCCGGACAAATCCAATTTGGTCAGGGTGCACCAGCTGGGCAAGGTGTACCTCCAAATGGGACACTAAGGTCTTCGTGAATATTTTCAAGTCCACATTTAACAATATGTGCCTGTATGAGTTACAGCTTGCCTGGTCCTTACCCTGTTTGGGTATTACTGATATAAGCACTTCCAGAAAAGAGGGGGGTATCTTCCACTCTTCTGATAGTTAAAGACCTTTGCCAGAGGACCTGCCACAAGCTCCTGAAATTGCTTGTAAAACCCCACTGTGAACCTATCCTCCCGCGCCATTCCCGGTTTCAGACAGTTAATTGCCTGCCGGACCTCCTCTCCCATTATGTCAGCCTTCAGCATTGTCCTCTCCCCCTCTGTTAGCCTAGGGATGGCCACCTTCCTCAGGTATTTTTCCACCTAGTCTTCACCCACCCTTCCGGCTGGGAGTACAGACGCTCGTAATAGTTAGCAAAGCGATCTGGGATGCCTCCTGTGGGCCCAATCACCTCCCCCTGTTTTGTCCCCTCTCTCGTCGAACTGCGGCTTGGAGAACCGCCTCTTCGTTACCACCTACCCTATCAGAAGTGAGTGCAATTCCTGCCTTTTGTCTGGCATTGCCCCCAGCAACTCTCCCCTGTCTTATTCGGGCCCGGTTAATTTTGCCCTCATCCCCCTCAATTCTTCCCTGATCTTTGCTTCTATCAGTCTTCTCGCCTGCCCCTTCCACGATCAGTAGACCTCGTACCGTTGCCTTTGCCACCTCCCATAGAATATTCCTGTGTACCTCGCCTGTGTCCATTAAGTTCGAAGTAATGTTTAATTTCGGTTCTCAGGAAGTCCCAGAATACCGGATTGCGCAGGAGACTGTTGTTACACCTCTAACGCAGGATGCCCCTCCTAGCACCTCTATCCACCATTTTGCTGTGACCATCTCGTGATCTGAGCATGTCAACATTTCAAACTGTGGCCCTGCTGTCATTGCCTCCTGTTCTCTCGGGACCAGCAAGTGGTCTATTCTGGTGTATGTCTGATGTGGGGGCGAAAAAAAGGTGTATTCGCCTGCCTTCAGGAACTTGGTCCTCCATACGTCCCTCCAGAAAGGGGTCCTCCTGCAATTGGGCAATTGATTCATGCTCCCTCCCCTTTGTCTTAACCTTATCGCCCCTCACTGACCACCAGTCCACTTCCGGATCCGCAATCAGGTTAGTCTCCCCCCTAGAATTATCATGCCTTCTCCCCACACTTCGGGCACCAAAAACACTTTGCGAATGAACGCCAACTGATTGATGTCCGGTGCATATATGGACGTGATGGTGAGCAGTCTCCCATCGAGGCGTCCCTTCACCGCCACAAACCTACCGCCAAACCCTGCTGCACCTGTTGGTCCCTGAGCTGCATCAAACATGACAAAACAACCCCCACTACTTCCTTTTTGCTGGTCCTATGAGGCCCAGTATGTTTGCTTAACCCCAGGTACATTCAGAGCCCGCTCCCCCTTCTCTAAAGTGTGTTTCCTGTAAGTGGAGTGCTGCCAATCGACTCTTATGAAACATGTTCACCATAAGGGACCTTTTGTTTGGGGCATTCAGCCCTTTCACGTTGAGCGTTGCTACCTTCCAATTAGCCATACTCCTGTTGCCTTGTCCTTGGTCTGGGCTACTCCAATATCCAGTTGTGACGATACTAAGCATGTAGTCCCTCCTCCCTCCTCCCCCTCCCAACCCACTCCTCAGTGTCAGCTTCCCCCCTCCCTGTATTTTCCGCTCTGCCCCCCATGTCCCCTTTCACCCTCTCCCCTTCCGCAGCATTCGGGCAACTTGGCCAAAGCACCAGGATAACGCCCCCCAGATATCCCTTCCTCTGCTTCTTCATCCTTGCCTACCGATTGGAGTCCCACAAGCTCCACTGTGGCATGTATAATTTCCTCCTCTGTTACTCGGTGGAGTCGCTCTCCTTCCCATTCGAGTGTCGACGAGAATGGGTAACCCCACCGGTATCTCACCCCCTTCTCCTGAAGCCACCTAGTCAGGGGACCACATTTCTTTCGTTTCATTAAGGTCTGGGCTGAGAGGTCTTGGAATATTGCCACTGTGGAGTCCTCGTATTTGATCACTCCCACCTGCCTTGCCTTTTCCAGGGTGTCAGCCTTGTCCCTGTAATAAGCTGTCCTCCCACCTCATCCATGGTGTACATGATCCAGGGCTACTTGCTCCCCCTCCTTTGTCCTCAGAACCATTCCTATGATTTCCTGGATTTTCCTTTCGTTTCCCACAATCGACTCTCCCTCCTTTTCCTCCAAGCCATAGAAACAGAGGTTATTGCGCCTCTCTATTTTCAAGATCATCCACCTTCAGTCCCAATGCCGCTCCTTTCCTTTCAATATCCCGAAAACATACCTCCATCTGGGACTCTAACACCCCTGAGGAGGTTTGGTTCGCTTCCACTCCATCCAGTCTTTCTTTCGGTGTCACCACCTTCACTGTCATCCGTGCCACCTTGACTCCAATGTCTGTTCTCATTCCTCTTGTTTACTCCAGGATCATCTGGATGTCATTTTTATGGCCCCTATCTCGGTGGGGAAGGACCCACCATTGACCGTGTTGTCAGCCATGTCGCCGCTGTCACCACTACTCACATACTGGTATTTTGCAAGTGTTTTTCTCCATCGCATCTACCAGGCTCAACCCTTCCGCTGCGTTGCTTGTCCTCCCTCTGCCGTTTGTACCTCCACTTGTTGGTCCTTTCACCGGGGCTCACTGCCTTATTCGTAGCCCACGTGGGGGGCTTCTCCTCCTCTTTTTCCACTCTGCACCACACTGGTGTCTGAACACCACCACTCCACTAACTACGTTCCGCTGCCCCTCTTGCAGTCTCGGGTGGGGGGGTGGAGCTGTGCTGCGTTCACTGCTTTGCCTGTCCCCTCTTTTGCCCTGTGGTGTTGCCTGGGCTCTCTCTGGCTGGGCTAGCCTGCACTCCTCCCCAGACCTTGGGTCCCGGGCCTGCTGGCGCCTCACCGGCTCCTCTTCCTCCTCCTCCTCCTCGTGGGGCCCTCTTCTGAAGCCATGGCCTGCCTCTCCTGCCCTCTTTTCCTCCAGCTGCTCCGCCTAACCCTCCTGGTGTCTTCTGTTGGCCCCCCCTCACTCTCTTCTGGGGGCGTCTTACTGCTATCCTTCCTTATGCCTTCGGCTCCCCGTACTGTCTCCCCCAATGCCTCACCTCCTGCGCTGCATTTCTTTGGATTGCTCTCCGGGGAGAGGAGAGAGGCGGGGGAAGCCCGGGATGATGCTCTGCAGCTCAGCGGGTGGAACACTATTACAGCTCCCCTTCACACCTGCTCCCGGGCTATGTGGCACTTTGGCGTCTCCACAGTCACAGTGGGGTGGGGGGTTGATAAGAGGAGGATGGGCTCCGCTGTGTCGTACATCACCCCTGCTGGCGCTGGCTCCTCGGGGTATGCCGCTCATGTTCCGCTCCCCGCTGTCCCTCACTTCGCTCCTGTCATGCGGCCCGGTCTCTCACCATGCGGCTGACTGCCATTTACGGCGTCTGTGTCTCCTTCCTTATTTGACCTGGGTGCTTCTCACTCGCTCCTCAGGGCTGGTGGCACCTATGCCCCTCGGGGACCTCACTTGCACGGTTCCCGAGCTATGTGTTCCGCTACGACTCCACTTTCTCTTAGGGCAGTGGTCGGAGCTCTACATTCAGGTTGTCATCTTGCCCAGGCCCCCTGGTGCCCCTCCATGCCCCTTGTTTTATAATTTTTACCCCACCCCAACCAGCTCCCCACCCTTTTTAATCCCTTAACCCCCCCCATATATATACATATTTAATATAAATGGTGTATTTTTTCGATACTTATGTTTAGGTAAAATTGTTATTAGTGATTTTATTTTCAGTAACATCACTGGATACCGTGGATACACCACTGCATCGTAATCCTTCTGAAACCCTCGATAAAAGTCTGTTGTGTAGCCTTGAATTACTGCTATTGAACTCCACTCTGGATGACATTATTATCTCTATTAGTCCATCAGAGGCCTGTACAGCCCCCACTCGGTCTCAGACTGGCCAATAGGACAATGCCCATACCACAAATGCTAGTATGGGCCAGTTTTTTATGGATCAAAGTGGGGCACTTTTTTGGGCCAGTTTGATAAGTTGCATCACCATGCATTGCTCTGCAGGCATCATACTTTTTGGCTCTTATGTCTGATCTCGGCCTTCCACAGCTGATTACTGATCCCACTCACTGACTGGGAAATGTTTTGGATTTTGTTTTCGCTCCTAGGGTTTCTACTATTATTACCCCCCACATTCCCCCAAGTCCAGTATTATGGTCCGAACATTTCATGGTACCTTTTACTATTCCTTGTGTGGACCCTATATTGCCCGTGGCCAAGCATGCTATCCCTAAACATAGCTGCCACAGGGTCTCTAGTTCTGACTTAGTAGCTTCTCTTCGGTCTCGTGCGCTCAAAATGCGCCCTGCGCCTGGTTATTGGTTGACATTGGACGATACCTTTTGTGCCGCTGCTGACCTTTTGGCCCCCTTCAGGCTCTGTAAACCGGAAACCATCCCTCTCAGCCTTGGTTCTCTGAACTTGGGGGTCTGTAAACTTGTATGCAGGCAAGCAGAGAGGAAGTGGTGAGCCAGTTATTCACCTGCTGACAAAACGTCCTTTTGATGCACTATGGTGGCCTACCATAAGGCTATCATTTCTGTGAAACAATCTTTCTTTAGCCACAAGGTGGAGGTAGCTGTTAACCAACCTAAGGATCTGTTTGATCTGGTTCACTCACTCTCCTCTCCTCCTACGTTGGGCTCTCAGATTGTGCCAACTCAAGACCTTTGCGATTCTCTCTCCTGTTTTTTTCAAAGCAAGATCAATACTATTGGTCAGAATATTAATAACTCTGTTGGGCAGTCTGCCACTTTACTTTCTTCTCATTCTTCTTTCCTACCCAATTCCACTTGGTCTGTATTTCCTACTTTCCTGACCATGATGTTCTTATGGCTAACCATCAGCTTAAATCGGCTTTATCTTCTGACCCTATCCCTCTTGTTCTTCTTAAGGAGATGTAACACTCACCTGGTATCCACGGGGATATCACCCGGTCTGGACTGCTGCACTCTTGAACCTTTACCCTTTGACCCTTGTGTGGTTGATGACCAGGTCTGAAATACAGGAGTAAAATTAGCTTAATTGTCTCTGGTGGCTCAGGACCCGCCTCCCTTCCGGACCCTAGAACCCCTTTGTGCTTCTCTCACCTTGCTTCTTGATTTGGAGCGCTCTCCGTCCTGCCTCTCCGAGCAGGGGTGCGTTGGGTTAGTTGTCGCCGCCTAGTTACTTCACTGGGGCAACATTACGGGTCCAGGCCAGCTGTGACTCCGCTTCTTCAGGTAAGTCTGTTTGAATGCTTTCTTGTTCTTGTAATTGTCCCTTCTCTCCTTTCCTTGTAGATGTGGATGCTCTTCTTATGATGTTGCGCAGGTTTGTGCACAAGATGGTAAGTTAGCGCGAAACGCGTGCTTCTTTGTGCTAACCTTTTGTCTTTCTGCAGGTAGCAATACTGTCCGGAGTGCGTGCGCCAAGCTGATGAGGAACGGTAAGTAGAGAAGGGTGGACCACTCGCTGTACTCTGGATTCGGGCCCGGGCCTTCCACTCAATGCAGGTAAGATATGTTTTCAGAATGTCCAAGTAAACGCTTACTAAGTTGCTTTTCTCTGTCTTTTTCTTTCCAGGTGTTGGACGAAGTCTGCCGAGATGTTGTCTGTTCAGGATCCTGGAGCGGAATGCTGAGGCTGCTCCCAGGAGGTGAGCGAACTCTAATGATGTCTCCTTTTGTTCTTGCAGGTGATCGGGGCCGGATAAAGATGCTAGCTGATCGCGGTGAACGTTACGCTGCCACTGGCAGAGCAACGCGAAGCGTGTGCTGGAGTCTGGGCGTGGCTTATATAGCCTGAAGGTATCCCAGGTAACTCTGGGCCTGCCACACCCAGAAGGCTAGACCGCATGGTTCAGTTCAAGAATTGAGCCATGTGGAAGCTTCCATTTTGTTGCGCAATGTCCAATGGGCCCAGATTACTGCCTTATCACATGAGCCTGGTGCCAAAGTCTGGGAGAGAATGTTAAGGCCCCTTAGGACTTGATGGGGGTACTAGATGCAGCCCATCTGGTTGGGTAGTGCCGGCCAGGGGCTGTGGTCGTGACAGGAGATTTCTGGTGACATTGTTTCATTGATTACATTGGCAGTTAATACATCTCTCCGTGATGGATATATTCCTAATGCCTTGAAACATGCGCTTGTGATCCCTCTGCTTAAGAAACCTTCTTTGGATCCCACTGTGCTCACTAATATTAGTCCTATCTCGCTTCTTCCCTTTCTTTAGAAGTGGTTTGAGTCTCTTGTCTCTCCTTTGCTTTCTTCTTTTTGGAAATCCTGTGGGTTATTTGATTCTTTCCAGTCGGGTTTCATCTTGGGAGGGGTACGGAGTCAGTCAGTCCTTCTGTGCTGGATGATCTTGCCTGCCTGGTTGATCAGGGTGGTGTCAGAGCAGTCATTTGTTAGATCTTTCCGTTGTGATCGACACAGTTGACCATCCCACCCTGATCTCCCGGATATCGGCAGCTAGCTTGTCCAGTCAAGTTTTGGCATGGTTTTCTGCCTTCTTGGCTGACTGCTCCCAGTCTGTGTCTCTCCCTCCTTTCAGCTGTAAGCCTGTTCTACTATCGTTCGGTGTCCCCCAGGGTTCTGCACTGTCACCATCACTATTAAACATCTAGATCAGGCCACTTCTCCACCTTATTCAGTCCCATGACTTCCGGTACTACTCCTATGCTGATGACATGCAGATTATGATCCACCTTGATCTTACTCGTTTGGATACTGCTGCACGGCTCAGGGGTTGCCTTGAGGACCTGTGATCCTGGATGGCTGTGAACTGGTGCAAACTAAATGGTGGCAAAACAGAGATCCTTGTTGTTGGTACCCCCAACCCTGTCTTTTTGGACATCCAATTTCTGGCCTTCTTCTTTGGGTCCTTTTCCTATGCCTGTCCTTTCTGTGAAAAATCTGGGTGTTATTGCTTCGTCTCTATCTATGGGTGACCAGGTTGTGTCTGTCTGTAAGTCTGGTAATTTCAAACTGAAAATTCTGCAAAAAGTTCTTACTTTTATTCCGGTTCAATTTCAAGCCCCTGTTGTGACGCCTCTTGTGCCTTGTACGATTGACTGTTGTAATTCGCTTTACTTTGGTCAGCCCTGTTATCTTATGCGTCGCCTCCAGAATACTGCAGCCAGGTCCCGTACTTCATCCTCCGCTGGGTGCACATATGTCTCCCCCACCTACTTTGGCAGCTCCACTGGCTTCCTGTTGAAAAGCGTGTTCCTTTAAAATCCCTTTGCATTGTCCAGTGTGCCTTTTATAAACTGGGTGAGGAATACCTTCAGGCCAAGTTTCCTCCTTATGTTCCGTCTCGCCTGCTTCATTCTCAGTCTGCTCTTATGGTTGCGCCTTGTCGGTTGCTGCTGCTAAGGCCTGGAACTCTCTCCCTCACTCGCTGCGGGCCATTTCTGATCATCTGTCCTTTCGCCGCTCCTTAAACCTTTCTGTTCTAATTCCTCGCATTCACTTCTTCTGCCGGTTTAGAGCCATGATGCCTTTGGGCGAACGTGCGCTTTATAAATATCCATAACATAACATGCAGCTAATAGTTTTGACCAGTGTTAATGAATAAATATTCTTTAAAATGCACAATGTGCATCACATTTTATCAAAAACCTTCCCGTTGGGTACTAATCAATCTGTCACAAGAGAAATGAGTTGCCATTTGCAATTGTAGGGCCCTTTTTCATGGGTTCCTGAGACAATCTTATGCCCCGTCCGACCCTGGCCCCACTGATGGTCTAGCTGGTGTATCTGTGGGGGCATCAGCCACTAATCATTCTACTGAGGGTGCTAATTCTTTTTCTTCTTGTACACAATTTGTAGCCGTCGAACAGCTGTGAAATCAACTTATTGAGAAATGTGATATGATTAATAACGCTGTGAATGCACAAAATGTGAACTTGAGACAACCATTACATTTGACCAAACCTGTACGACCAATTTATAATGCAACCAGCTTGCCCTCAGGACTTATCTATGGAAATGTTATCTTATGTTGGGAATGAGGTTGTTGTAACTGGGAATGAGTTGGCTACAATTGACAATACCATGAAAGGGCTGAATATCAAGAGCTCGGTGATCCTGTGCCCATTAGCAGATAAAGAGGGAAATCGTGATGTCCCTTCAGATTCAGATGGGATTGATTTATCTGAGGGGGGGTTTGCCTATCAGGCAAGGCTCTGGTCACCTTTTTGGGAAAATAGTTGGGGCCCGGGGTCAACAGTTAAAACAGCCAAGGAATCAGAATGCATTAGTATTGGTTCCTCCCTACACCTCTATTCAAAAGCATCTCTTTTGATTATTTCGGATGACACTGAATTTGGGTCTAGTGAGACTGTAGGGAATGGTAAACCAGCTCAGGCATTGGCCGTGGGAAAACAAAAGAATGGCCCTAAAGCCGGAATGAAAAAGAAAAATAAATAACATTGGCATCAAAGGTGATACTCGCCACCCAACATCTGTGAAACAGATATACGCACCTTGTTCAATGCCAATTATGCCAAAGATACTACCACTTTGTAGAAGCCACATAAAAATAAGGGGGTGGGGGAATTGGTCGCAAGAATTAGACATGGGCCCTCATTACGACCCTGGCGGAAAGTGACTGACCGGACCGCAACAGCGTAAATAGCGTTTCCGCCATTGCACGAAGGAGCAAAGTGCGGCTAATTACGACCCATCGGGCACGAGCATTACGCCATGGCGGAATCCGAAAGGCTGCGATGGCGGAAATGACCCCAAAACGGCCCTTACCGCCGCCGTACGCTGCACCAGGTGCAATACCGCCACCCATCTTAGCGGTCACCGTAATGAGCGGTCACCGTAACGAGCGTGCACCGCAAATTACGGGCACCGTAAATATACGGAAACGGAAGTAAAAGCATGTGGCCGGAACGGGAAACAGCACGCCGCACAACTATAAAAACCGAATCCCAACACAACCATTAAAAATCCGACCCTGACACACATCCCAACCCGTTAGCAACCCCAGTTAAAAAAATAAATATGGGAAAGGTAGCCAAGAAAGCGTGTGACCGCAAGCGGCAGGTACACTTCTCCCGAGAGGAACTGACCGTGCTCACCGAGACCCTCCAGGAAAATGCCGCCGTCGTCTTCTCCAGTCAAATGACCAGGACGGCCCTTGCCAACAAGAAGGCCATATGGGCCCTGGTGGCACAGCGCGTAAGTGCGGTGGGGACAACACCCCGCACGCCACAGCAATGTCGCAAGCGGTGGGACGACCTGCGGATCCGCGTACGCAGCATACTTTCTGCGAACAGGAACATCGCCACAGCTACCGGGGGGGGTTCAGAGTCGCCCATCAAGTTGACCCCCTGGGAGGATATCTGCGCCTCCACCATAGGAATGGAGAGCATAGAGGGAGTCGGAGGGATGGAGAAAGGAGTGCCGACATCCGGAGAATCAGGTAGGTTGGCCAAGAGAAACAATGCGAAATCCACAAACCACGAACATGTGCAGTACCATGTGACCCCATAGTGCAATACATACTTTGCCCTGACAGCGCCCTCTAAAAGTCAGAATGAACAAACAAATCAATCAAGATGCCATAAACAACCCCTACATGTGCAGCATGCACCCCCTAACTGCAGGCAGCCAAATGAATGCATCCTCAATCCACACGAAAATGAGACCACCTCCAAGGCCCAGTCCCAAATCAGCCTCATGTACCACCCCAATGCATTTGATACGTTGCCATTCCAAATCCGACAGACCCATAACTAACGCTCGCCCCTCTTTACTCCACCACAGGGTCCGATACCAACGACGAGCTGCAGGACACCCCTACCAGCACGCCTGCAAAGAGGGCCAGGACCAACGTCCCAAGAGCCTCCACCTCAGGTGCAAGGATCAAGACACGGCAGCAGCAGGAATCAAGTGGCAGCACACTGGAGGGGACTGCAACAGGCACCCCAGCAGCCAGCAAGTCCACAACCCCAGCACCACAGGTCCCCCCAAAGAACGTATCTGATGGCACTGCCTCTGGTGGTAGCAGCACCATAGGTGACACAGCTGTCATGCCAGCATGCTCCGACACGGAAAACAGTGCTGGCGACGTAGGTACCATCCATGACCTTTCCCAATCCCCCTGCATGTTCCATCCCCTACACCATGACGAAACCACGCAGGGGCACCCTGAAGACGACGACTGGCCAACCCCCACAAGTCCTGTGCCAAGGCAACATGTGTTGAGCAGCCCCCCTGTCACACCACCGCAAATGTCCATGGCCCAGCAGAGGCAACAGTCCCTCGACCTGCTGATCGAGCAACAGCAGGAAGTGTCCACGCTACTCAAGGACCATGCAAATGAATGCGGGGGTTCCAGGGCAGCCATGGAAACATCCACCGAGACACTCAGGGCACAAATAGAGAAAAGTAGTGAGAGCCTCAGGGGAGAAATGGAGAAAAGCACCGAGAGCCTGAGAGCACAAATGGAGAAAAGCACCGAGAGCCTGAGAGCACAAATGGAGAAAAGCACCGAGAGCCTGAGGGGGGAACTGCATGCGACGTCCAAAGACGTTTGTGCTGAACTTGCTGCTGTGCGCCGTGTGCTCTCGGAGCTCTCACAAACCCTCAGAGACATGCATGGACGCGAGCAGGCAGAGACATCATCCGTGGCAAGTTCCGTCCAGGGCAGCCCCCAACGCAGATCTGGCAGGAACCTGCGCTCCACGGGCAGGGGTGCCCCTGATACCCGTAGAGGGGGCTTGCAATAGCGTCCAACCACGGACAGCATGCATATTTGGACACTGGTGTTGGGGGGGGAGGTAGTAGGGTGGAGGGGGTGTGTTGGGCTTCACTGGGTGGCGGGTCCATAGGGTGTATAAATCAAATCACATTAACAATACAGCATCTCATTATCATCCAATGACATGTGTGGACATTGATATTTGCGTACGAGGCCTTCATAGGCGTACAGTCCACAATGTGCCTGTACTACACACACACAGTGCCACAGGTCCCCTTTCCGTGTAATAGGCACCATGCGTGGTTGCTAGAAGCATGCATCTATGATGCTCTGTCGGATTGCACGTGCATCCTGTGCCTCATGGACTCCTTGAGGTGCCTCCACATCCCCACCCTCATCATCATCATCATCTTCAGGTGCATGCAGTACAGCGTCAGGGGGCATGGCCACATTCCTACGTATGCACATGTTGTGCAGCATGACACATGCCATGACCATCTTAGAAACCTTCTCATGGCTGTACATGAGTGCCCCGCCAGACCTGCTGAGGCTGCGGAAACGAGCCTTCAGTAGGCCGAATGCCTGTTCAATGACCACACGGGTACGTGAGTGGGCATGGTTGTAGTCCTCCTCATGCTCGTTCTGTGGGTTCCGGATTGGTGTAAGGAGCCATCTCTTCAGTGGATACCCGGCATCACCTGTATGAGACGAATAAAGGGTGTCAGTGGAATGATAGTGCTAAGTAGCCCCCCCCCCTCCTGCAAGGTCATTGACGCATCAAATGGGCCACGATGTCATGCATGGAATGAGACTCACCAAGTAGCCAGGATCTGTGCCCTGCGTGTCGCTCCATGTAGCGTGGTATTCTTGTGTTCCTCAGGACCATAGAATCATGGGTAGATCCTGGAAATCTGGCACAACAATGCGTAAATATCTTGTTGGAGTCACACACCATTTGCACATTGATTGAATGAAATTGTTTCCGGTTGCGGTACTGGACCTCCATGGCATGTGGGACAACCAATTCAACATGGGTGCAGTCGATGGCACCAATGCAACCCGGGATGCCGCCAAGTGCATGGAATCCCACTTTTGCGTTGGTAATCTCCTGGTACGTGCGTGGTAGTGTGATGTGGTCGTCGGCGTGCTTCAGGAGGGCATCGTGCACTTGGAAGAGTGTCCGTGAGAACAGTGGCTGTGAAATGCCATGCAACTGTCCCACTGTGTGCTGGTAGGTGCCTGTGGCCAGGAAGTGGAGTGCAGACACCACCTTCAGTAGGGGTGGGATGGCGGTTGGGCTATCTATCATGCTCACGAGGTCAGCATGTGTCATGTCCACAATGGCGATTATGGTGTCCCGGTCCAAACGGTAGAGGGTGTGGATCTGCTCAGCAGTGAGGTTGAACGGATCGGCTCGGAGGCGTGGGATTGCGGGCCGCCTGCGTGGTGGTAGTGGCAGTGCTTGTGGGCCTTGCTGACCCTGCCTTGCCCTCCTCCTCCTCCTTCTCCTCCGTCTCCCCTGTGCGCCCGGTTGTTGTACCTGTTGTTGTTCGTCGTCTTCTTGTAGTTGTAGCACTTGCAGTGCTATCTGGTCCCCCAGGCCCAACATCGCTAGTCCTGCCGGTAGCATTTTGGAGTGGGAGTGGTTGTGGGAGGGGTTTGGGTCTGCAATATATGTGCTGTCGGCCTGTATGGCCTCCACCTGTGCTGATTGAATGAATCTGTGGCAGATGCAATCCCTTCTGGCCGAGCACGTCCCGCACGTAAGGCTGCATTTGGCCGCATGGCATCTTGGGATTGGAATCATGTATCAAATCCCGATGGCAGTGTGATGTACTTTGACTGATTTTCATGCTATGCTCCCATTGTTACACATGCTATGATTGCAGCCGCTTACATACCTGTGAAGAGTCAGTGGTATGTAGGGCTCGATCGATGGCCGACCCTCATGCAGCACAGTAACGTACTTCACCGACGGGCGTGGCGTCCCATTTGTGATTGCAGCCAGTTAGCATTATGACACACAGCCGCACTACATTGATGTAATTGTGAATGCAAGCGTTCACAGAAGCCTTTTCGACGTAATGTTGCAAGTGAGGAATTCGAAGGCCAGCATTTTTGGTTTTGAAGTAGCGGCGAGGATACGCCCACAGGTCTGGCTGCAAATGTAACGTTCTATTGTAGAATGTCCTTGGGACATGGCCCATAACGAGCAGGCAATGAATGATATGAATTGAATGGGATGCGCAATAGCGTAGTGGACGATAAGGCAGGACGTTCCCAAATCCATCTTGCTTCACAACACTACAGATCCGGCCAGGAGCACAGTGGTTTTTGCAGACTGCATTACGCACAGACGCGATGGAAGTTTCACATATTATGTGAGTGAATATTCATGCGTTTTCATTGCGGGATGAGGGAATGATGAATGGATGCATGGACTGATGATTCCGTTTAGGGTCTGCCATGTACATGGGTTTTTTGAATCACTCCCCTTCCCCTGCGCTATGTGATGCAAGGCTGCCATAGTGGGACTTACGTCTATCTGCCCTTGTCGGATCCTCCCTGTCTCGACGCGCCTTCATACACTTGTGTCTAGGCACGTTACTAATCCCATGTCATGGGTTCTATCTTGACGGACGCATGCACAGTAACCGACGTTGCCAATGGTGTATTTACCTCGATTGATTTCGTTATGATTCGATACTGATTTAGGGGTGTGTATATTCCTTTGGAGTGGGCTAGCATGCATATGGGTGTGGATTTGGTGTGTTGAATGAAGTTTGTAATGCATCATGAGTCCCGTAATGCATTCGGTTAATTTGTGTTTCTTTTGGGTGACAGGTATCTCCTGCCCTATTGCAGATGCCATCTCTACGCCACTCCTCCAGATGGTTTTTACTCTCGACACCTGCAGCTTCGGGTGAATCAGTGGAGCACCATTTCGATCTTATGGGACGATCGCCAATGGGCCACATGCCCTTACGCTGTACTGGTGGCTAGGTGCAACATTTCGGCCTTTCAGCTCGACTAGTGCCTGCCTCATGGGACGGACCTGCGGTTCTTGCCGCTTCCATGTTGCCTTTTGGAACGTTGATGTAGGCCCTGTGTGCCATGATGGTACAGGGCGTCACACAAGTGGAAGCTGGTCAATTATTGCAGATGCAGCCCTCGGTGATGATGGTTGTTTTGGTGTTATTTTGCAAATTGCTGTGGGGCCTTTGTCATTTGGATGTGCATTTAAATTGTATTCCGATATTTGTCGTGTTGCGTTGTTCTTTGCAGGTGATGTGGCGATTTTCGCTTTGTGGCGGTATGTATTGCGAGATGATCTGCATTGTGTTCCGCCTTCTGAGTTGAGTTGTGTGGTACAGTACTGGCCGCGTTTGCCTACGTAGCACAGTATGGTCACGGATAGGGGCTGCCATTGTGACTGTTTACATGATGTGCTGTTCAGGGGCGGGGGATTGGCTTTTGGCCGACTGGTGCCTGTCAGCCAGGTCGATTGGTGGAATGATGGGATGTTCAGAATGTGGCTGGTCACAGGTGACTGTGTTTGCGTGCGTTTGTTGGAGGGGGACTGGGGTCATGTCCATTGGAATTGCTTCTGTATTGATGCCATCTGTGCCCTGCAGCTCCCATCGGCCCCTCTTGGGATGAGCCTGGCTGCTCAGTCACTCTGCCAACTTGTGTGGTACATGCTTCTGCTGATGGTTGGTTTGTTTACTGGCAAGAGTACAGGGCTGGTGCAATCCCCCTCAGGATGCTGTTTTGGATGTTGCCTTGCGCTGGTGGCAAGCGATGGGGGACTACTGTTGTTTTGTGTCATGTGTTCTTGATTTTCATTTTGATGTATTGTACCTTCACATGCCTGTGCTGCATCAGTACGGCTATGGTGACATGCCGTACATGGATGCCCACTCACGGGGCGCTTTGAGCCCCTGCATGCTTTTCTACGTTGGCATGCATGGGTGAATTGTAGATTTCACTGGTTGCATAGTGTGAGTACATTGCGCCTGCCAGGAGTTGTGCAATGTGGCCAGGGAGTGGAGTACAGGCACTCAGTGGGCCATTTACGGTTGGTTCACGATGCCGTATTTCTCGCCATGGCGGAATGGTACTTTACGACGTGCTTGATGGCGTTCAGTACATGTCCGCTAGGGTCAGAATTCGCGTACCGTTGCGCCATGGCGGTGATTCCGGTTTTGCAAGGCGCGCATGCGCGTACTTGGTGCAGTTAGCGTTGCCGTTCACTGCGGTGTCGCTAATGGCATCGTACTTTACGGTGACGGGTCATAATCGCAACGAGCGGTGTTCGATGGCGGTATTGCATTTCCGCCATCATTTTTCCATTTCCGCCAGGGTCGTAATGAGGCCCATGGTGTTTAAAGGATGATGATTCCTTAATTGTTGAAGATATCCATTTATTCAAGGTTGAAAACACTGCCAGCGTTAGTGCGGTAGGTGGAAATATCACTCCATCCCAAACTAGTTACTTGAATGGCCATTGCCAAGTCCCCCTTGATAGGAATCCCGTGGCTGGCAGATTACTCCCATTAAGTCAAGTGCGGAGTATCCCACGATTATCGAATAATCCAAAGTAATGTTCTGGTTGTGAGGGGAGACCTGCTCGTGGTTCGAGACACTGTGTCTGTTCCCTCTCCCCCCCAACCCCTGACCCCTCCACAGAAACTTTCCTAAGGGCCCCTACTTTAAACCTGGGGCCAAGTAACAGGCTCACCAATGCCCTTCAGTTGAGTGTTCCCAAAGTAAGTTCAATATGGGTGGGAAGACGAGTCTGCCTGTGAAAAGGGTAGTTAAAGGAATGGTTCGGTCAAAATTTGTTATTGTCCCCACGGGTCGGCCATGTGTTTTTAAGCCTAAGTCGCACGATTTTAGAAAAATTTCCTATGGACCTTACCCGCGTTTTCGTCCATTAAACGCACGCGAAAACAGGAAGCAGGGCGCAGCCATTTTGTGATAATCCTATCACTTGCCCCATCGCCCTGGCTGATCTGCTTTTGCGGCACTAAATCATATCTCCCACCCCTGAGCGTGACATTATCAAAACATTCATATTCCCCGCCTCTCTCCGTGACGTTACTGTGCTGCGTAGGCAAACGCGCCCAGTCGTCTTCTACGCGACTTCACACAGAACACGGAAACCAACACAGATCAACTCACAACACAGCGTGCCACAATTCGGAATATGAAACTGTACTTTAAAATCAAACAGCAACAGGGTACATTTGGTAAAGTACATTTATTTGACATTAAATGTTTATAGAATATTCATCAATTTGCATATTAAATCGGAATGTGATTTTTTTTTTCTTTTCTCTCGATCCGCAAATCTGTAAAAGTTTATCGTGAGTCACGTGCTGTTCCTTTATGGTACACAGGGTGTTGGTTTTCGTTAAAAGAAGCACTTTGGTCGCACGGTGAACCGCAAGGCTGTTCCATCAACTAGGCACTAGGCCAGCGTAAAGGTTGATATGTTGCTTCTAGCCGCTAGTACCGTGTAAGGGCATATGGGCCCTTGGCGATCGTCCCATAAGATCGTCAAAGTGGTGCAGTTGTTTACGATAAGCTGCAGCTGGCGGTTGAAAAAACCATCTGCTGGGGTCTGAAACTGGTGGCAGTAGCAGTAGGGTAGGATATACCTGTTTTGAAAACAGAAAAATTATAAATAGTCTCGCCAGCCGATCTTTATTACTATTATTCATTTTATTTATTACGGCCGATCAGAAACTATTTGCTTGCAAGGATAGTGCAATGGAGAATGTTCGGCTCTAAAATCAATGCGAAAACTAACGAAATAAATGGAGGTTAACACACAATGGGAAACAACTGTTTGTCTACATGCGTGTGGAATGTGGACCTGCATGCCCATGTGCCCGGTACAAAGACGATCCCACAAACGTTTTACTTGCTCTTCGTTCATTCATTCATCCATTCATTAATTCTTCATTCCGGTATAATAGCGTCTAAAGAGTTACTTACATTATATTTGCAATTTCCATTGTGTCTCTGCGTAATGCAGTCCGTAAATCCCACTGTGCTCGTGACAACGATTTTTCGTATACTGAACTAACATGAAACTCGGTCTAGTTTCCAAATTTTCTACCTTATCGTCTCTTACGTTATTGCCCACCTCCTTCAAATGAAGCCCTTTCGGCATGGTCCCTGTCTCTCAAGGTCAAAAAACAATAGAACCCTATACTGCCAGTGCGAGTTGCGGGCCTCTTCAGCCCGCGAGCTGAAAATCAAAGCCGCTGACCTTCACTCGAAATGAGCATGCATTCTTGCTTTGCAACATCCCGTAGTAAAGCCATCTGTGAGAACTTGAATTTTCGAATCCATCTATGTACTGGGCCTCAATGTGCAAATGCGAACTGGCTTCTCTCCCATCTGCAACGGCTCGCTTGGCGCGTTCTAAGGCCCCCAATTTTGTCCTCGTTGTCTGCGAGCTTTGCAGCCCTAGAGAACCATAACTATGGGGATGTTGACTTTTTGGGGGAAGGTCAGGGAAAGTATAAAGTACCCGAGGAGTTGCATTGAAAGTGAGATTTATTGTTTGTTTGTTTTATTATTTGCAATATGCAAGCCTCCCCTTGGTTAACAGTGCGCAGTATTTACATGAGATTGCAAAACTTATATAAACAAAAATATATACATACACATATAGACAAGGTCAGCGATATGAGGTGAATAGAGAGAGAAGTCAAAGATGATACCCAGGTTGTTCGCCACCCAGGATGGTGAAGGTAGGGGTTAGGGTTTGCATACTTTGTATGTACACTGTACAATAACATTTTTTTACAAAAAGACAATCAGATTATAATGATTTAAACCGGGATTTGTACTTATCAACGAGTTCTTCTTTGGGTGGACATGGCACAGTGGCAATGTTTGGTGGCAATGCATCAGTGCTCTGCACAGAAACGCTCAAAATTCCATATCTGTGCTTCTCGAGTACAGCAACAATAAGGCCTTTAACAAAGTCGAACTCCTTTTCCTCATAGACTGGTTTGATCACCCATTGCTTACTTCTTTTTGCAAAGGCCGTAGTGTAGCAAAGCATCCCTACATTACCTGTAGTTCTAGACTGTTCACGGCACACATTCTCGTTATGGGCCAAGACCGCAAGTAGAGTCCTATATTTCATGCCCTGCATGCTGAAATGCAAGCGCTTTGGCCTGAACTTTAGGCACATATTGTGGAACACTTCCAAATCTCCTGTGTGACAGAATTCTGTCAGCCCCCTCAAATCTCTTGATAGAGTTTTATCGAAAACAATCTTCTCAATGGCTTTGTGTGTGGGCGAAGATGGAACTAACCACTTCTTCTTCCGTGCCTCCTCTGGGGACAAAGGGCCATGTTCACATTGGTGGAAATGTAGGTTTTCTGTCTAGCGGTGAACGTTGGTACAGTGGTGCATCAGTGACCGCCATTTTTCAAGTAGGATTTCCACTGACCCTTCACAAGTTTTGGAGCTCCACTAAAGATGGTTGCTGATAGACTGGGACCACTGTGAAATACTTTCCAAACCTTTTTTTTCCCTGCAGCTGAGATTTTCTTATTGATTGATTTAGCAAGATGCCATACATCAAATTGATGTTTAATATGTGGGAACTGCTCTCTCATTGTCTTGGCAATTGAAACGTGTCTGTCCGTGGCTATGAGGTCGATGTGCATTCCCCTCGATTGTAGATATTAGACTGATTTTATAAATCCTAGTTTCTCTATGGCCACTGAGGATTTACATTGGGACACCTGCACGACCACCGAACTCACAATTTTCTTACTATCCATGTCCTGAAAGTGGTAGGTGCAGTACTTGACAGAAAATCCAGGGCTGTCGCACTGTCCATCGCCGGCTAGCCTGAATCGTTTGCCTTCAAATGTACTTGCTAGAGACAATTGTTCAATTTTCCAAGCATCACTTATGGCTGGAAATAGATAATCACGTTGGTATCTGTAGTACTGCATTTTCAAAATGAAATGGAGTCCCACAAACTGAAAGAAAGACTTTAACTTTCTAAAACTGGAGCCACTAAAAAGTGATGCAGCTGCACACAGTAGATTGCCTGCTGGCAGTTTCCCCAGCATCGGTTGTGCAGACCATGAGAACGTATGATTTAATCTACAGGCGGCATGTATTGTGACGTTACTGCCTTGTTTTTGACGAGTCACATGAATCAATGGCTTCCCACATACTTTCCCTCTGACGGAATGCCCACATTTCAGCATACTTATAATATCCATCAAACAACTGTCGAATACTATGTATTTGCCCTCTTTCATTAGACTGTCATCCGGCATCACACTTGTTTCGGACTGCATCGTTGCGGACATATCAGCAGAATTGAAAGAAATATCGCCGATATCAGGTTCTGATGCGTCGGTGAATGCTGCTGCTGGTTCATTCTCTGTCATTTCAACATCTGTTACTTCAACATTGATGGGAGAACACAACATTGTCGACAGGTTTTTGGGTGGCATTTTTTTGGTGGGTGTAGATTGTGTGAATTGATCTGCGACTACTTCAGAGCTATCTTCAATACATTCAGTATCATCTTCTTGTGGTGTTGCAGTCGCACTGTAGCAATGGTCCATTACAACTTTACTGGATTTTCCGGACACATTCAATTCATGTTCTGGCCATTGGACATGAGCATCTCTAGTGTCAACACGCGGCGTCTGAATTAATAGTTCCTCCATAGTGTAAAAAGAGTTCGTACACCCATGGGTAACTAGAGGACAGATTGGAAAAGGGATGTTCAGTTTAAACACAAGATAAAGTATAGTACCATTGACTGGAAAAAAACATAAAATAGTCCCCAGCACAAAAAGATTTCTAAAGTTATGAACTGATTGTAACTAACCTTATTTTTGTTTCTTTTCTTTGCAACTTTTTTGACTCGACCTTCAACATCTGCACGCTGTAGCTCCGATTCGTTTCCGCATCTCTTCCCTTCCTGTTGCGCTGCAACAACTATATTTTCTGTATCCGCATAGACAGCACGGATTGAGGCTCCATCGACTCCCTGAAACACAGTACTTTCATTACTATGTATCACAATATTGTTAGCATAAAACACACGTGAGGACGAACACACAGGTACATCTCAATAGCTAAACACGATTTAAACATTGTGTAGAACAATCAAACGACAAGTATTCGAGCTCTGATGACCTAGTTCGATGGAACTGTCAGTATCCATACCTCTGGCTCTGCATGGACTGCCATGAACGATTGTATTGGAGAGGATGCATCAGCAACTCCCTGAAACATAGTACTTGCGTTAGTATGGTTTTCAATATTGTAAACATACACACACTTGGGGTCGAAGGCACAGGTACATATAAAGAGAAAACCACAAATGATGCTTTGTCTAAAAGAATCAAGGAATATTTAAATATGATCAGATTTAATCGACTTATTTCTCCGATTTCTTTACATCTGCATCATCTAAATGGGATGTTGTTATTGTAGTGGAAGCTCCATCGTCTCCCTGAAACACAGTACTTGCGTTAATAGGGAAGAAAGTATAGCAAATGGAATCACGTTATATGATCACGCTCGATGGAGCGGTCAGTATCCATACCTCGTGCTGCTGAAGAATATCTAGGGATGTTGTAAATGTAGTGCGCACTTCCGAAAGCTGTTGCGCCGATTCGTATCCGCATGGTCCAGCTTCCACTTCCCCTGGAATTACTTGAATGTCAGGCTCCGCATCAAGTGCAGGGGTTGACGCTTCAACAACTGCCTGAAACATAGTCTTTGCATTAGTAAGGATTACAATATTGAAAACATAACACACACTTGGGGTCGACCGCACAGATACATATCAATGGCTAACCACGAATGAAACATGGTGTAGAACAAACGACAAGTGTTCCAGTCCTGATGATCACGGTCGATGGAGCTGTCAGTATCCATACCTCGTGCTGCTGAAGAACATCTAGGGCTGTTGTCCATGTGGTGGACGCTTCAGCATCTCCCTGAAAGACAGTACTTGCATTAGTATGGATAACACTAATTATAACTGAAAACAAACACCAGGGGACGACAACTAAGGCGTATATCAATTGGAAAGCACTAACCAAACAATTGGTAAAATAAGCACACGATACATAAAAACTATTACTTGACATGCATAAAACAAGTCTGTAGCGGAATAGCCAAGTAAGATTACCTGATACGCGCTAGAAGTGGTTGATAACTGCCACGGAAGTAGAATGTTCTTGCTTCAGATTCAAGGGATAGTCAAGCAGTTGTAAAGGTAAATTATTGTTTGATAATGAAATGCCAATATTTAAAATTGCCATGTAAGGAGACAGAATACTTGAGTAATGCATTTGAAAATGCGCAATATAGCACAGTTCCCTGTGCCCATATATAGATTTCGTTTGTGGGTTATGAAATTAAAAAATAATATATTGATAAATGTCATTATTCAAAAAGCTATACACTCATATCAATGTCGAAAGTATTACAAATTGGAAAAAACACCTAAAATATCAATGAATCCATTCGACTACCTACACACTACCGCAAGGCCTAAAGCTGAAAACAGACACTTGACTCACCAGTGGCGGAATGTGGACGAATAGAGTGGGAATAGCGTTTGCGAGCAATTTTCGTGTCGTTCGCCGTTTATTCTTCTTTGTTACCCAAGATGTGACGTACATGTTCGAGGGAAAGTGCCGGCTGCAGATGCGGTATCGATCACCCCTCTTGTCCTCAAAGACTTGTTGGACTCTACTTTCAAGCTCATGCAGTGGATATCCACAATGTCTGACCCATTCTCTTATTCGATCAACAGTTTTCGGGAATACATGCATTGTAGTGCCTTCAGATTTAGCATGGGTCTTCGAAGGGCAACCGCTAATCGAACAGGCAGGCATTGTTGAAAATTCTGAAAAGTAAATATCGACATTATTAAACAATCTTGATGAATAAAAATGTGATGCAAAAGTAAATGAACCATACAATGTTCAATGAAAAGTTTGTTTTACTCGCCGCAACTATACCAGTTCATCATGTGCGGCTTAGTGTTTGCATAAGTTGCAGAAATTTGTAAATGATGTGAATAAACTCTGAACATGTGACTCGTCCCTTGGATGTTCGGTCTTGCACGAGATGCAAACATGCTTACATTATAGACTGGACCCACGAAGGATGCAATTCAATGACAATTGACACAGATGAAAATAAATAGATCTATCGATAGCATACCAATTGAAACTCAAGTCAATAGCAATGAGCCAAATGAACATAGCACTATTGGGTACTCTAATTGCAAATAGATAGAAATTTAAAAATGACCAAAATATGACTAGGATACATGGCCTTACCTTGACCAACAAACAGTTGGATTCAGCAGGCCGAGCAGTATGTTGCAGGAGAACAGGTAGATGGCCACAGGTAGCACACTGACGAGTTTGCTCGAAGCGGTCACAGATGGCACGACGACGAGCAGATTAGCATAGATCTCAGTGCTTCTCAGGTAGAACGTTCAGGAGTTGACTTGCAAAGCACAAAGATGTTCTCATGAGACATATCAAGTGGTTTATAAAGTATTAGAAACAGGGGTGTGTTTGTGAATGAATGACGTGTGTATGTCGTGGTATTATGTGGATTGCAGGGGGCAGCCTGCCTCAGGGGAGGCCTGCCTGCAGACACGGGGACTGAGGAGGCCATGTGAGCGATTGCCCCTTTGGCGTGGGATACCTTTTGAAGTGTACATGGTGTTTGGCACCTTGGCCGTTATCGCCCCTGACAGCACACCATGGCAGCGCTCATGCACGGGTGCGAAATGCCTTTGATATGGGAGGGGGGGTGGATGGATGGCCAGTGGGCGTGCACACACGGCACAGGAAGACTGCTGAATGGAGACACACTTATGTGGATTGCAGGGGGGCGGCCTGCCTCAGGGGAGGCCTGCCTGCAGACACGGGGTCTGAGGAGGCCATATGAGCGATTGCCCCTTTGGCGTGGGATACCTTTTGAAGTGTACATGGTGTTTGGCACCTTGGCCGTTATCGCCTCTGACAGCACACCATGGCAGTGCTCATGCACGGGTGCGAAATGCCTTTGATATGGTAGGTGGGTGGATGGATGGGCCATTGGGCATGCAGGCAAGTGTGTGGGAGCGAGGGGCCATCAGGCCCCTCTCATCCTTTACTTCTCAGTAGAAACTCGGACCAAGTGCCTCCAGTAGTGGGTTCGCCCCTTGCCCTTATGTGATGTTAACTTTGGTTGACATTCGCGTAGATGGGACCACTGAGCAGGACACGGGGCATCCATTTTTGTACCCCCTTTTGACTCCATCTTGGTGACCAGGCCTCACTGCGATAGTACAGCGCGCAGAGCACATGGCCCCCACCCTCGTTCCCACTCTGACTGGAAAACTCCTGAGGTATTTACAACACCTAATAAATGTAACACATCACTCTGAGATCACGGTCCTGCATGTGAACCAGCCTGAATTAAGCACATAGCTATTTCATCTCCACAAACGTGTCCTTGCCCACGCACCCTCACCAGTGGAAACTTACTGCCATTCTGACCCTGTGTCCCTGCAAGGTATTCTCTTCATGTGCCAGACCACTGACCACGCCATGATGCCCACCTAGCAGATCCCCAACTAACATTAGACCCCTACCACAGTATATCATTGCCTATCAATAACAAATGACACATACTGGAGATTCTTGTGAGCACAGACCCACACTTCAACCAGTGTGTTAATTGATAGTATAGATATATGTGTGACTTTTATAGAGACATAACCTACTGAAAAACTTTGAACAAGTGTTATTTAGTGCATGCATTATTGAGAATATATTATGTTAGCTTAGATAGTGACCACCCCGCTTCACAGCGACCTGACCTTCACCCATTCGGAGCACAGATGTCTGACATCCATCCTTGAATGGAAACACACTTAATTCATTTAAAAAATCGAAACAACCGTTGTTGAAATATATGTGGTGTTTTATTTTGTATCTTATTTTGATGGCACAAAAATACAAGACTTTACACATTGTACAGGTCAGGTTGCAGCACAGCGAGGGAAAATCCCCTGTACTGACCGCTGTCACTCGGGAACGTTTCTCTTATGGCACGAACGGCACAGGCGGATATTACTCTTCGAACCCGGTTTCCAAGCCTCCCGTAAAGCCACCATGTAAAGGAACGATAGGCCACCAGCCGGTACCACCTGTGAAAAAGAATGATACAAACTGTTTTTAAATGAACAAGATGAGTTTATTAAACGTTTGTTGTCAATGACAATTCTTGTAACTAATGGCATTCTGCTTGGACAAATGCTATCTAGAGACTGCACACTATTGAAAGACTTTCATGCGTTAACATGATATATATATATGTAATTTTGGATATAGTAGAAGACCATGAAATAGGAGTGGCATCACAAGCAGAGTATACTTACTCGTTACTCGGATTACGAGGATGAACAGTTGCGCGAAGTTCGTGCATAAGCACCATCATTATCCTCAACACGGACCGTGTGAGGCAGGCTGCCCTGAAGTCTGGCAACTCGGTGATGCATTGCGGTCGTGGCTCGCCTTCCGAGATGTAGGCCACGCATCCCAAGTTTTCACAGCAGCAGCAGTTCTCCTCCTCGGTTGGCATTAGCTCGCACCGATTGCATGTGCACCAGATGGAAACACCGTCCATGCGACTAGGTCCAGTGTCTTCATCCGTTGATTCGTCCTGCCAACTGCCGTCCGAAGCCCAATCGTTTTCGCGTGTTTCCCTTTCTAGTAGTTCCTCCTCGGTATACTCGGGCTCGTACATGTAGGGCATTATTGTAGCCATTGTGTGGTAAACAAACTAAAATAATTTATAGCGATGGTACAGGTGTTCACACGGGCTACAAGCAACGAGGTAGATGACCAGAGCACAGAAACGAATACTCAAAGAAATACAGTGAGAGGAATGGAATCGAAAATCTGCTGCTGTGTGTTGTGAAACGGTCTGTTTATACTTATTGAGGAAAGAGGCGTCCTGCCATTTCCATGGCGACATGTCATTAGCTGAAGCGCAGCGATTGTTGACACGAGACGTGCTTTGGCGTTGTGAAATGGGCGGTACGCGTCTGCTGATGACAGGCTCAGGGGCAGGGGATATGATTTAGTGCCGCAAAAGCAGGTCTGCCAAGGAGATGCAGCAAGTGATAGGATTATCACAAAATGGCAGCGCCCTGGTGCCTGTTTTCGCGTGCGTTTAATGGACGAAAACTCGGGTAAGGTCCATAGGAAATGTTTCTAAAATCATGCGACTTAGGCTTAAAAACACATGGCCGACCCGCAGGGACAATAAAAAATATTGACCGAACCATTCCTTTAAGTGCAAAGCCTATTACATAGATCTGATACTCGTGTTCCTTCCTGGATCTATGCAATTGCATTCCCCAGTTACGGGTCATTACTACGAGGGATATTAGACTATTGGAAATACCAGATGAAGTGGAGTTGGCAACTATATGCATTCACTTATAGCAGGAATCATGATAGATTGTATCCAATCATGTGAGGTTTCATTCTATAGATTGGGATATGAGTGTTCCATCAAGTATGACACACAGGAGTGATGGAATGTGTGCTGACTCGAGACCTGCAGTATGGCATACAGTGTCTGGAAATGTTGGTGACTCATTGGAAAACTAATATCAGAATTGCAACTAATGTCAATCGTAGATCGCAGGTCCATATTTCCAACCTGTTTGAAGGTAGCTCATCCACCAATACAGCAGATTGGTCTTAGCTTTCTGAATTTTTACCTTGCAATAATGAAAAATCGCCCTAGTGCCATTTGAAACGCCTATCTTGGCACACTCACAGGAGAATGTTGAGTGGGAGTGTTCCATGAATGTCAGTTGGGGGCCTGAGCTGGATGTGAGAGGATGGCTGGTTGGTCTGTCATGATCTCTCCCTTATATGTCTACTGATGTCTACCTGTTCCTTTTATGTACATACCTGCAAGTAGCTGGGGTTATAAATATGTTACTATGCATAATAAAGTATCCTGGTTCAATCTATATGGCTCCAAAGCTGGTCTGTGTACTTATGGTCAGGGCCCTAGAACCCATCATAACATTGGCGATGAGGAAACCAAAGGAACCCACACCAGGAAAAGAGATCACCTGCTGCAGGAGACACAGCACCAGATGGAAGTAAGGAGAGTTGCGGGAGGGGAAGCAGCTGCAATCAGACGCACAACCCCCACATCCCTCCATTCGGTGCATAAATCATCCTCTACCAGCGTATGGACATAAACTGTCCCTTTGGGTCCTCTGGGTGGAAGGACCCCACCAGCAGTTCTCACCCAGAGCATCTCCACCATGGTAACAGTGGCACAGCACAAATTCGAAGTCCTGGTAGCATATGCTTGCTACCATCATCCGAGCTCCAAGAGTTAAGTTAGGCAAACACCGCCCCCATCGTTCCAGCTGTCTCACCTCACCTTCTGTGACAGCCAAAGTATGGTGCACATTGCTGCGGTTTTTGAGAACCTGCACAAACCTCTGCAGCACTGAGCGCCGCTGTGGGAGGATTATGGGATATGTAGTCCACTTCCTGACAGCGTTTTGGTGGATGGATTGGCCTTTGGAGGTGAAATAGGACTTTAGGCATGGGCTGTGGGACCGTTGGTGGCGTGCGCTGAATGGGCCCTTTGTGTCTCACAGCAGCTGTTGGGCTGGAGCGTACACTGAAAAACCTGGCGCCGTTGTCCCCACTTCAAGAGTTCGAAGAAGCTGCCTCATGAAAAAAGGACCTCCGAACGTTCTACAAGCGTGATGACACACAGGGAAGTAATTCAAAGAGAGAAAGCTTGTCACACTGGTCGTGGTGAATGTATCTGCAGTTATAAGGGGAAAAAAAGAGAATGAAGGAGCGCCATTCAGAACTGGCCCAGCACAGCCACCATCACTGTTGTGGGGTAGTGGACCCTCTGTTGTGTGTTGCCCCTTTAAGGGGATGTGTCCCTCCCCCGTGTATTGCCCTTTTAAGATGGGCCATGACTTGTCATGGCCCAAGCTAATAGAAGGGAGCCCTGCAGGCACATGGGTTAGAACGGCTGCAGACACCAGAAGAGGAGATCCTGAGTCCATGTCTCATTTCATAATGTAAGCTGCAGGCCTACACGTGGAGGCCCAGGGCTGCAGGCCCTGATGCCGTGGGACCCTAGTGCCAGGACGGTGGCAGAGGTCCGCATAGGTGTGCTGAGGTGAATAGCACTTGGGGTGCCTGTGCCACTATATGAGGGGAAAAAATAGAAGTATCACTTAAGGATGTAATTACAGATAATTACAGATCATCTGTAATTACAGATGATGTAACTGTTTGACTTACTGAAGATTCAAGTACTACACACACACACACACTCTCTCTCTCGTACGTGCAGACTGTTGTTTCTTATTACCACATGGTTACTGAGGATGTTATATAGAACTTCAAAGGTTGGAACAGTAATGTTTAATGAAAATATTCTGTGCGTGTTGTGTTTACAGTGCTGAAAATTCTTTTGTAGTTGGAGTTTCCATTGATTTTATTGATGGCGAGTACTCCAAAATCAGTTAGGAAGTTTTTATAAAGTGACCATTTGCAAAGTTCAGATCAAAAGTGTTACTTTTGGGAATCGGGTGCATTACGTGTGTTATGCACAGCAAGGTGTTGCAGCATAAAGGACATTAAGTTAAGTAAAAAACAAAAATTGTGTTTTATTAGGACATGCAACTTTGGTGCCTCTGCCATGAGGTTGTGAGCAGTGAATGTAACTTCATCAGGAGGAATAGTGTCTAACCGATGCAGAATTCAAATAGTTTCAAGTGATGCGAGATGGACTGTTAATGCGATTAGAAGTTCAATATTTTCTTTTCATTTTATGGGCCGTTGTATTGTCGAATTGTGTCTAAGTGTCGTGGCCCATTTACCGCACATCATACTGATGTCATCATGCACCACATTGTTTTGTTGATGCTAGGCCTGCTCAGGGAATTATGGTCCTTGGGGATGGAGTACATTTAGAGTAAATTCCCCAGGTCCAGGATGTCTAGTAAACAGACTGCTAAAGGTAAAGAGACAGACTGGAACAGGTAAAATATAGCTATATTGTACAAATGTTGGCCACATTTCTCTATTAGTTCTTCACTATTTTGTTAGAATGTTATATTTACAGTTAGTTCTTGGGTGCTACCAGGAGGACCTCATCTGTTTCATTTTTTTGTGTTTTGTAATGATGTGTGCTGTAGTGTTGTGGTACGTGTGTTGTGTATGCTTGTGGGTTATGTGTGCATGCACGTGAGTGTGATTACACTCGGCGTATGTGTCGTGGGTTGAGGATGAATGAATATGGTTCGCCTCCGGGTTGTCATGTTGGCTGTGACATGACACCACCTGTGTGAGGTATGCTTGCACATGTTTTGCTGCCTCGTTGCATTTATCCCACTTGTGTATGTTGAGTGTTGTTAGTGCGTGCATAGATAGAGTTGAGTCAGTGTAGGGTGTTTGGTGAGGTTTGGTGACGGTCGCTTGCACAGATGTTGAGCGAGTGTTGAGTGTCAGTGTTCCATGAATGTTAGTTGCGGGCCTGAGCTGGATGTGAGAGGGTGGCCAGTGCGTTTGTCGTGATCTGTCCCTTATATGTCCACTGATGTCTACCTGTTCCTGCTATGTGCATTTAGTGGTCTCACAAGGTCTTTCCCACTATACGGTGTCAGACCTTCCTACTAAATGGGAATAGAATATCTGTCGTCAAACAAAAGCAAAGTCACTATCTGTCAGTAACAGACATATGCACCCCTACTCATAACCAAGGACTCTTGTCATCGACCTCTAAACAAATGAAAGGAAATAGCACTTGAACACAATATGATGTTTCTTATATAAAACATATCAATTTTATTAATGCATCAGAGCGCAAGTCTAACCACCTGCTAAATCATATCAAAAACATTTAAAAAAACATTAAAAAGGTATGCACAAATCATCATAGTTCAATATATCAATCTACAAATACAATTACGAAGTCTATTCGCTATGACTTGACCTCGCACAGCGATGGCTAATTCCACCTATTTCCCCGCTATGTCAACATTAGCCCTTTCTGAATTTTTACCTTGCAATTCTGAAAAATCACCCTAGCTGCCTTTTAAAGCTCCTATCTTGGAACACTCAGGGCTTTACCGCTCTAAACTTAAAAGATGGTTGTTGTAATGTGAGTTAGGGCCTGATCACGACTTTGACGGTAAGGCCGGCGGTATTACCGCCGGCGGTATTAGCCCTACTGCCGAACTCCGCAGCGCTATAGCGCAGGATCACGAGTTCGGCGGTAATGTAATTCCCCATTCCCAATTGAGCCCATTCGGGAATGCCCCATTCCCCATTGAGCTCAATGGGGAAAATTTGCGCTCTTACCGCCGGCAGATTTCCCGCCGGCGGTAATATCGTGAATTTTCGGTGGATTTCCCACAGCTCAGAGCTGGGGCGAAATCCACCGAAGTCCTGATTTTGCGGACCCTTAAATCCGGCGGTAATAGCGCTACCACCGGATTTAAGGGTTACCGCCAAAGTCGTGATCAGGCCCTTAGTCTTGTTCTGTGTCACTGGCCACGAATGCATGCTGACAGAATGTTGGTGTTTGTATGATAGACAGCTCAGGAGAATGTCGAGTCAGTGTTGTGTGTGAGTGTTCCATGAATGTTGCGGGCCTGAGCTGGATGTGATAGGATGGCTGGTGCGTCTGTCGTGATCTGTCCCTTATGTCTACAGATGTCTTCCTGCTCCTTATGTCTACCTGTTCCTGTTCTGTACATACCTGCAAGTAACTGCAGTTGTACATATGTAACTATGCATAATAAACATCCTGGTTCAACTTGTATGGCTCCACAGCTGGTCTGTACTTATTGTCAGAGCCCTAAACCCCATCATAATGATGGTTTATTTAGTAGCATGTCCCTGCTTAATATAATCCCCACGAGACTTGGATTACTGAGAAATGAGTCTTGCATGATAGGATCACAATTCAAAAGGTGGCTTGAAAAGGCCCTCGTGGACAACCAATGGGTTGTATGCTGCCTTTCAATCTGTGTGATCTAGCTGTCTCTTCAGATTCCATCCTGGCATGATTACTTACATGTGACCAGCAAGGACGGTCACCGCAAGTGTCGGATCCTTAATGTGTATGACCCTCCAGTGTTAAACCATACGAATACCATTCATAAATGTATGAATTCCATGGGCAGGAACGAACGTACATCACGAAGACCTGATCTTGGCACAAACACCTCCTTCCATGGCTGTGAGAAGGTCTAGAACATATCTGTTCTGAAGAGCCATTAACCTTACTGCTTACAGCTCTTTCTTGATGGCATTGAACCCTTTGACGGTTCAATTTATCAACTGCATCAGCTCCCAATGTGTCATTTGTAGCTATTTGGCGTTTGTGCTCATAGGGACTGCTGGAATGATGGACGCGAAGAACATCTCTGTTCTGCTAAACAGCACATGCTCTGGTGGTATTGCCTCCAGGGCCTATTTCATCTTTGATGATGCATAGATCCCTCTTCACTCTGGTCAACCCTACAGATCTCTTCTTTTTTTAGCGAGTATCTATTTTGGGGAATTCGTCTGCTTGTATGTCCTCCTGGGGCACTACCAATTCTGGTGTGTTCAACTTTACGAGTGAGCATATTCCTCCCCAGTTGGTTTACAGTTGTAGGTATGCCCTCAACCCGCAGGCCCACTAGTGGTCCAAAAGCACTGCGGTTCGACCTTCATGCCTGGTATCTCTGAAATATGCTTACATCCCTTATTCTCTCCAACCTTTACTGGACCATCATTCTGGAAAACTAAAGAAGCGCCCGCCAGGGGTAGAATGGGCATGGACCCTGCGTAGTTTTCCACACATGTAAGCACTTTCCCACTTGCTTCCCATGCCCAGGCAATTGTCATGTTCCTTTTGCACTACTTCCACTGGAACTGTTCGGATCGCATATGCTTTGCTCCCAACTACTCCTTCCTTCCACCCATCTGCTATGTACACTTGTCCATACACTACCATCTGCTGTCATTCCCAGCATCCTGGCATTCCTCCTGTCTCCCTTGGTCCTGTCTTCGTGCACTGTAACTCCTTTTGCTTCAATACCTTTATTTCTCCTTTTTGTGGACCTTCAGTGACATATTCTATGGCCTTGTCTGTGCTGCAGTAATCGTCCATCATTTCTTGAGTTTTGATGTAACTATCTTCATATGGGAACGCCTTTCTGGACATCCACCTTAGTGTGGCTCGTCTCCCTTGGACTCGTCCTCTTGTGGTGCAGAGTGGTCAATGCATGAGACATTGAACTTTGGCCTTTGGAATTTTAGTTGCTACGAATGTCCTGGATGCACTCTTGGTGCAGGTGATGAGAGAACAGACGTAACAGCTCTCTGGTGGTTTCTTTCCCTACCTTGGCCATGTGTTTATACCACCTGTTGTTTGAAATACGAGCCGAATCAGTTAGATAGGAGTTTACCTGGCTGAAGTCTGTCTGCACTGTGCCTAAGTCTCTTTCCTTAGCAGTGCTTATCGTCTGCCCAGATATGGCTTGTGAGGTGGCATGGATAGGGGTTACATTAGGGATTAAAGCTTGTGCATGTAAAAATAAGTCTTTGTGGAACAAGGGGGGTCCAGAGGCAGAGACTGCAGAAAGCACAAAACATTATCGCAACATTTCGAATTACTTTTGCCATTGTGTTATTTCAGATTGCTTTCTTGCGTTGCTCCCAGGGTCTGTAAAACTCACCCGAAAAGCCTCAAAAATACGTAGTTATGTGTTAGTTTAAGCTCGACGTCTATACTATTGGGCGAGTGCTGCGTAGAACAATTACTCCCACACAGATTCTTGAATCAATGAGTAAGTCAATGATGGAAGGGTCTCTGTGGGTAGGTCTGAGCTACATGAAGCGGAAAAGCATTGAAAAACAATTGAGGTAATCATCAAGATTGTATCACAAATCTAAAAGGAGGACTCTTGGAAGGACACATGCCAATTGGGGAACATATATCTCGAACAGTCTGTACTTTCTTGATGACTACCTATTGCAAAGAAAAGATAATGTGCCTAATCTAGGTGTATTGTCCTTCCCAGACTCTTTGGTCCTGGACCTAGTTAGCTGCAGTTGTGCTGCTTCTTCTTTGTCTTGTTCTTTTCCTTGCATCAAATAGTCTTTGCTTGGGCGGGAGGAGGTCTTACCTCTGCAGGGCTTAACGTCTCCAATGTAGTTCCAAACTTTCTTACCACTCAGTTTAACTGCACGATCTGTGGCTTTCTCTACAATGTACGGCCCTTTGTACCTGGGTTTATACCAAGGCTGGACAAAGTTTCTCAACAGGACACTGTCCTCGGGGTAAAGTAGTGGCGGCTTTAGGAGTCCATATAGAAACGAGGATAGAAACCAGGCTACCCACCCTTTTGAACGCACAAGGGGGAACCCTATTTGAAGCTAGTAATTATTCACGCCAGCAATTGAAGGTCACACTCATAATCATACAGATAAAACAGACTTTAATTAAGAAGTTTACAACAACAAAAAGGGAGACAACAGAATCAATGTTGTTTAGCTAGTTGTGTTATATCACAAGAAAAATAGTTTTTTTGATACAGAATAGCTTAATGTGTAGTAACAAAATGTAAACACATTTCTACTGTCGACACAAGTGGTGTTTCTAGCTCAGATTGAGTAGTGCAACCAATGAAAGTCTCTTTAGTAGTAAAATGGCTTTCTGGAGCTCAGAGCTTTCCTCGGGACAATGCCAGAGTAGTTGGAAAATGGCTGAGTAGATCTAAAAATACAGAGGGTGTATAGATTAGGAAGTGTGACCGTGCCTTATTTTACTTAAGGAACAGGAAAAGAAGGGTGAAACCTCACCTTACTAAGAGGAGCGTCTAGGGAATAGGGGTTTACTTCGACTGTCTTGCGTGCAGTCTCTGCAAGTCTCTAGTGCCTAGTGGCTACAAGAAATAGCGACATGGAAACCAAATTGAAAAAACACATTCAAGTTGTAAATACTAGAACGTGATAGAACCTCAATGACGGAAAAATCACCCGAAACAAGGTGTTAGAGAACACGTATCGAGTACGTCTTAATGTTTGATGAGAATTCTGTGTGTCAGCAAAGTACTTGGAAACGCATGGGAAGGCCAAGGTGGATTAAGGCGCGTTTTTTCTTAATGGATGCTCTTAGTTTGCCCTGTAAAAAGCACAAGGTGTGCAAAATGTAAGCAGATGAACAGAAATGGACCCTGGATAGGGCTACAATTCATGGCAACTGAATGCATGCATCGAAAAGAGGGTTACCTTAAGTTGTGGGGTAGCATGTTTTGCAATAGTGCGCGTAATTTAGAAAAATAAAAATAAATATAAAATGGCTTATGGTGTGCCAGAAAAATTATCTAAACATGAAAAGTCGCTGATCTAGTTAATGCGCGCTCTCTGGCAAAAAGTGCAATAGCATGCGGTCACTGTGCAGAAGATCTAATGGTGGAGGGCGCTAGTGGTGGCATGTATCTATTAAATACAATCATGCTTACTTCTGATGCAATTTGCGCCCGATCCCGAGTAGTAGTAAGGCGGTAAATTCCCATTCCCCATTGGACCCAATGGGGTTAGGGGAGTATTGGTGCCGGTGAAATTAGCGCTCATAACACAGGCAGAAAGCAGGATTTTTACCTCCAGCAAAAAGCTGGAGGTAAAACTCCACTTTCCGCCAAACTCATAATTGGGCCAGCCCTTAAATGCAGCAATAATATTACTGCAGCATTCAACTGCTACCGCCCAACTCCTGATGAGGCCCAATGTCTTTTCTTTGGAACAGTTCATGAGAATCCACTATGGATAGTGTGGTAGTTAGATAGCCAGCATCTGAACTATCAAACCAGGGTTCAACCTCTGGTGTGGGACGTCTGGTTATTTTTGGGGATTTTTTTAAATGTTGGTATCCTATTGAAGGAGGCAAAACACAAGCACTCTTTATGCTCGTCTGGTGTAAATCCTGATTGGAAGACCCATTCCAGAGATTGTTGTAGTTTACTGAAAGCAATTATCCTATGTCCCTGAGCAATACTACTTTTCAGGGTTGTTCTACATTTGGCAGAGTGATAAACCAAGGTTTAAAAGCAAGGCAGTGAGCATTTATGCCTTGGTTTACCGTTCAATTGTAATTTGGAAGCACCGTGAAGCCAGAGAAGGGCCACAAAGTGGAACAAACATTTCTACCATTCAACGTCCATCCTCCTCTGTGGTCAAAGTGCAGTTTGCTTCACGCCTGCATGAGATTTTCGTGTAAGTGCATAACTCACTTGCTGAAAGCAGGCACAATCCATAGAATCTATTGTAAATATTTCAATTTATTTTATTTATTTTTTTACAAAATTGAGCGTAAAACTGAAGAGTAATTCGAATTTGCTTGTTTTACTCTTCACTTTTAAAGTGCATTTTGAAAATGTTTAAAATTGCAACAGCTCGTAAGTGCTAATGTTGGCGGGCCCTTGCATGCAATTGACACTTCTTATAAAATTGCCACTTTTCAGTTGGACTTTGACCTCAAATATTGAAAAGACAAGAAAGTAAACTTTAAAACAGATGTTAACCCGCGTTAGAAAACAAATACTTCCAGAAACATTATGGGGGTAGTCAGGGGTGTGGCAGGGATGTGTCATGAAAACGACCACGTAAAGCCTTGGATAGTCTTCGTAAAGGTAGTTCTGCAGGGTTTGCATGTGCAAAGCGCTTCCCGCTTCACAGAACAGAGATCAAAGTGTCACCCAGCCGGAAGTAGCACTGTGCCTCGGCTATTACAGTTAAGATAATGGCTGCGGTTTGGGCTTCGCGGCTTGTATTTTAGCAGAGATCACGCATCATTTCTTCAGCCCATAATTATCTTTGCTGCTTCATGGTGTACTCGCTCTGCCATCTTGTGGCCTGTGAATTTAATGAGGAGAAAGGTTACCAATCATTTGGTCGAAAAAAAAAAAAAGGTCGACAGGACAAATGGTCGACACCATTTGGTCGAAAGCCGAATGGTCGAATTTTTTTTTTTTGTATTTTCACTTTTTTTTTTTTTTGGGGGGGGGTCCCTTTTTTTTCTAAAGAACCCTTTTTTTCCATAAACGAAAACCTAAAAAAAATATATATATAAATAAAAATAAAAATTCGACCATTTGGCTTTCGACCAAATGGTGTCGACCATTTGTCTGTCGACCTTTTTCTTTCGACCAAATGACTGGACAGCGAGGAGAAACTGTCGAGCCTGTTTGATACGAAAGTTATTTTATTTTATAAAACAATTAGACCTAACGCAACCCTGCTTCATCTGTCGCATAGGTAAGCTTAACTTGCAACCAGCAGCACTGCATAAATAGAGTTTAAAAAAAGACTAACAATATTATTAAAATGTCATGGCAGCCATGATATTTTAATTTTAAGAAGAACTGCATAAGTAAGTGTCGTACATTTCGCCTGCCATGAAAGAAAGTCAAGGTGCAAGTTGGCTGGGAATAATTAATTATTCATGTTTGTATTGAAGGAAAGTTACACATTACCACAGAGCAGGCCCAAGCAGGACAACTCCTAAGGAGCCTTCTGCTGCCAATCACAGCGTGATGTAAACAAATGAAAGCGAGGCATGCACCTGTCCTGCGAGCATGAAATTGGCCCCTTTGTCTGTTTTGCTATGGCCAATTACAGCATGCAGAAAGCGAGAGGCATCTCAAAGCAGGCTGCCATGCCCTGGAAGTGTGCCCCTCTGAATGCAGCAACATGTTTGCCACCTCCGTGTGCACCACAGAGCAGTAATTGATGCACAGCGAATAACTGAATGAAGGATGAGAGGACACCAGCTGGATTAAAAAAAAATGTAAATTACAAAAAAAAAAGATTGATTTTTTTAAGGCTAAGCCATTGAGCTGCTAGCCACGGGACACAGAAAACGGCTTGGCCTGTCGCATTGCATCCCGTATGTTGGACAAGCCTGCGTAGGTGCACCCAAACTCCCAATACTGCAAGGCGGTCGAAGATCGTCGTAGCTTTAGGGCTTGGTCTCTGACAAAGCCAGTTTTGCAGTACGACGTTACTGACATCCTCGACAGAGTGCCAGACTGAACAGGCTTTATCGTTCAATGCCGCCATAGCGGACCCAGTCTTGACCTTGTGGCAATGCCTGTGCTCAACGCTGGCAGTAGACACAATGCTCACAAAGTATAAGCCGGCAAGAGTCCATGTTCCGTTCTTGACGGCCCACCCGAACCCCGAGGGGCTGATGGTGCAGGACAAGATGGTTACGTTTAGGCCCTCGACATCGAACCTCGCAACTAATAGGTAGTGGAAAAAAGTCGACACTTTGGCAAAGACAGTTTCATTCTTGGTGAGCATGGTTCTTAAAGCCGTTAATGCCTCTGGAGCATCATTTCGGAGCCATCAGAACACTTTCAGGAAGGGAGAAGTAAGTAATGGTTTACTTGAGATAATGGCTGATGGTAAGTAAATGGCTTATGGACGCTGCAGACTGTACGGGTCGCGATATGGGCACATCAACACTTCTGCGCAGATCAGCCTACCTGAGGGGCTCAGGTTTTTCCCTGGATGTCCAGTCGATGCTGCTGGACCTTGCCTTTGATGAAGAACATCTATGTGGTCCCAAAGCCGATGAGTCACTCGAGAAATTCAAACACTCTGTTATGTAGAATTTCCTTTTTGGGTGTAATTCTCCAGTCCCCACTTGTGAGTCCCCCAGCACTTTTTGCTGGACTTTTGGATTTTTGTACTAGTTCTCCTGAGTGAATGGGAACCTTTTTCCACATTCATTCAGTCTTTTGGTTCTATCTTGTTGGAGTCATGCTTTCTTCCAACTTTTATGGCATCTGCAATTTATTATCACAGCACACTGCACTTTCTGTGCAGTGTTGCTGGGAGCGCCTTGAGCTACCCTTTTTATTTTCCTTGTGATGACAAACGTTACAAAGGACAGGGGGATACTTTTTATCCTACCTGACCTTTATATTGTGGAATCAGCACACCTCACGTGGACTGCTGAGGGGACACAATGTATCAATTTTTCCACTTTTCCTGTAACTTTCTAGTTACAGTGGCAAGTCTGAGTGGCTGTGGATATTTTCTATCGACTTGTGAATTTTACATGCAGGCTGCTGTCGCACCTACAGTAAGGGACACATGGGTGCCAGTCTTCTTTGTTCACTAACTCATGATGGCTTGCCCTTTCTTGAGCCTGCCTCTAATGTGGGTGGGGGAGTCCTGCTCACTCATTTGTGAGGACAGGAAGCTGGGAGGACACCGAAATTCCTCTGTTCTCTGTCCTCCACTCTTCTTTGTTGTTTTAGAGGTGACAAGCCCTCTCCACAGCGAGGGCCCATGCCCTGCACACTGGTCTCGCAAGAACTCTTCCTCATTGTTTTAGAGGTAATCAAGTGCCTGTGATTAGCTTAGAACCCGGTGCATTTTCTGCAGCCCAATCTGGTTTGATTTGTTTTTTTTTGCTTTTATTTTGTATTTTCATGCGAACTGTGATCACCCTCCCTGCTGCCCACTCATTCACCTCTTGTGATTGGCTCTTTGAGACTGGCCCTCTCCACAGTGAGTGTGCACTGTGATTACCCTCCCCACTGCCCACCCATTCCCTTCCAGGTTCTCCAGTCGCTTGTGCCTCCCATCCAGCCCCACCTCCCATGATTGGCTCTTGGGACAAGCCCTCTCCACATTGAGGGCCCAGGCCCTGTACACTAATCTTGCAGGCACTCCTTCTCATTGTTTTAGACGTAGGCAAGTGCCTGTGTTTAGCCCAGTGCCCTGGTGCATATTATGCAGCCCTATTTGGTTTGATTGTGTCTGTTTGCTTTTATTTGCATGCTCCATGCGTACTGTGATCTTCTGCCCGCTGCCCACCCGTTCCCTTCCTGATTCTCCGGTACTTCCCCTCTCACATCCAGCCCACCTCCTGTGATTGGCTCTCGAGATGCATTTAGTTCACCCCCAGGGCAGCCCCTGCCCGGGCAGCCCTCGGCTAAGGGTCGCAAGGAAAAGGGCAGCTCCTGACTGAGCAGCTCCACTCCGTGTTTGCCCGTGTTCACCTGGGAAGCCTGCCGTAGTCAACCAGCAGAGACTGGTAAGGTAAGTGTGGTGTGGGTGGGGAGTATAGCCATTACTGCACTCCAGTAAAACCCCTCCATTTTTCTTACACTTGTGTACTTGCAGCCTGTGTAATAAGAGTGCTCTGCTAAAGCTTGAATCAAAGAGGACTTCATTACATTGTTTTTTTTTTGATAACACATTTTATTGTTTTTCATCTTAACAACATTAAACATACATTCTTCATATGAACATTCCACCTATATAACCATCAAAACAATTCTTGGTTAGGTGATAGAAGAATAAAGGAAAAAAAATAAAAAAGAAAAAAGAAAAAGAAAGGGAAGAAAAGGGTCTTGCAATCTTCATTGTTTCTCACGCTATGTGCCAAAGTGGATTACTTTTGTACTACTTTTGTACACTGTGCCTTATCATCCTTTATTCATGTTGGTACAGTCGTTCACTGGGCCTCCTCCCATTTATTCCATATCTTGTCCGCCTTCCTCGGGCACCCCCTGGCTGTATATACCCTTCGTTCCATTGCAACGCAAATGTTGACGTCCGTCACCCATTGTTCATACTGCGGTGTTATTTCCGATCCCCACAATTGTGCAATGTTCCTTTTGATTATTGCTGATGTCGTCGATAGAAGCAACCTCTCGTATTTAGACATTTCCCCCTCTTCCTCCACCCCAAGCAGGAATAGCTTCGGATCTCTGTGTATTGTTCTCCCCAGTACCCGCGAGAGTTCATCGCAACATTTTTGCCAGTACTGTTGTATATGGTTACAGTCCCACAGTATGTGGAAGAAGGTGCCCTCTTCCCTCTTGCACCGTAGACAGTGTGGGTCAGTTGTTTTCCCCCAGCGATATAGCGCTACCCTTGGGTAGTAGATCCTATGTAGTATTTTGAGCTGGATTAGTCTGAGTCTGGCCGAAATGGCCACCTCCCGAGGGAACATGAGAGCCCCCACCCAGTCTTCCGGTTGTATAGGCCCTATCTCCCTTTCGCATTTGTTTTTTAGGCTGGTTAGTTCGGTGGTGGCAAAGGAAGTAATTACATTATACATGGTGGACGTTACTTTATTCTTGATGTTTGCCTCAACTATGTTCCTTTCTAGGGCAGTGCTTTCAGCCATGTCTTCTAGTGCTGGGAGGTGTGCTTGCAGGGCATGCCGCATCTGCGCATATTGGAACCGTTCAGTGCCTGGGAGGTGAAATCTGGATTCAAGGGTTTCAAAGGATACCAGTCTACCCCCCTCCACAATATCGCCCACTGTGTTGCTATCATGTTGTGACCATGTGCGCCACCTCGGAAGCTTATTCACCTCAGGTAGATTCCTGTTGTTCCACAGTGGTTGTAGTGGGGTGGTTTTCCCTTCCCATCCCAGGAATCTGTGTGTGTTTTTCCAAACTCGGGCGATGTGTGAGTGGATGGTCTGTGGGGTTGAATTACCTATTGCTCTGTAAAGGAGTTCAGTTCGAGGTCTGTCGCGTCCTCCGATGCTCCCCAGTCTATTGTGTGGCAACGTGGTGTCCCCGTGCAGTAAGTCATTGACCACTGCCATTTGGCTGGCCCAGTAGTAGGATTGGAGGCGGGGGAGTCCTATTCCTCCCTCCCATATGGAGCGCTGCAGGGTGCTCAGTGCAATGTGTGGATGTCCATTGTTCCAGAGGAGTTTCCTTAGTGCGCTGTCTATCTTTTTGAATTCTTTCGCTAGGATGTGTAATGGGGCATTTTGTAGTATGTATAAAAAATGTGGGAGAGCCATCATTTTGAATAATGCTGCCCTTCCTAATAGGGTCAACGGGAGAGAGACCCAGTGTCTGGTATCTTCTGTAAATCTGGTTGTTTTCGGGTGGAGATTGTTGGTCACATATTTGCTTAAGTCGTTAGTTATCTGAATGCCGAGGTATTTAAACCGCTCAGTTTCCAAGCGAAAGGGACAATTGGCTGGTAGTATAGAGGTTGTGGTGCCTATTGGGAACAGAGTTGATTTGGACCAGTTTACTCGCAGCCCGCTGAAAGCACCGTCGCCCTCTAGTATGTCTACAATCACAGGGCAGGCGTGGTTTGGGTCTTTTAAGTAAAGAAGCAGGTCGTCCGCGTACAGGGAGACTCTATCCTCTCGTCCGTCTTCCCATTGAATACCGCGCCAGGCCGGTGATGTTCTCAATGCCTCTGCTAGCGGTTCTATGGCCAGGGCGAATATCATGGCGGACAGTGGGCACCCCTGTCTGGTTCCCTTCCCAAGCTTAAAAGTATGCGACGGCCACCCATTCACCCTCATTTGTGCCTCAGGGGATTTGTATAGGAGTTGTACCCAGCTCAGGAACTGGGGGCCAAACCCCATTCTGCGCATTATTTCCCAGATTGCCTCCCAATACACAGAGTCGAAGGCCTTTTCAAAGTCAATCGCAAGTACGGCCAGGGGACCTCGGGTGGTGGGCGCTTCCTCTATTACTGTATGTAGCCTGTGAATTTTCATGCGGGTGGACCGTTTAGGCATAAAGCCGCACTGGTCAGGGTGGATTAATGTCGTAATGACCTGTTGCAGGCGGTTGGCTAGCACTTTTGCTAATATTTTGGTCTTGATATTTATGAGTGAAATTGGTCGATATGAGCTACAGAGGTCCGGCGGTTTGTCAGCTTTGGGGATCACAATTATTGTGGCTTTCCGGAGGTCTGCCGGTAGGCATCCTCGCTCTTTGGATTGTAGGAACATTCGTAGCAGGTGGGGGGCAATTTCGTTCGTACCCAATTTACGCCACATCTCAATCGGGAAGCCGTTTGGCCCTGGTGTTTTCCCTGTGTGGAGTTCCGACATGGCCGCTATCACTTCCTACTCTGTAATATCTCTCTCAAGTAGAGCCTGCTGTTCTGTGTCGAGCATGGGGAGGGTTATGTCGTTTAGTACCGAGCTGTGGCGCGACAGTGTGGGTGGCCTGTATTGCTCTGTGTAGTAAGCTGCGAAGCCCTCGGCTATATCTCGGTCGGTCAGTAAGAGTTCCCCACTTTCTGATCTTATCTCTCTGACCTGGCTGCTGCCTGTTTCGCGTTTTTCTAACCAAGCTAGCATTTTGCCGGCCTTATCACCGGTCTCATATTCTGGCTCTCATCGTCTTATGCGCTTGTCTAGCATTATCTAGTGCCACGTTCTGCAAACGTTTTTGGGCAAGTATTAATGCTCGATTTGTTGCCGGTTGGTCTGCTGTCACTTGGTCTTCGGCTTCTGTTAATTTCTGTTGATGTTTCTTTTTATGTGCAGCAGACCATGACAGAATCTCGCCTCTCAGCACCGGTTTGAGCGCCTCCCACAGGGTCTCGGGATCGTCCACTGATCCCGTGTTTAACTCGAAATATGTTTTAGTCGCTTCTTGCATTTGTTCCAGAAAGTCTTGGAGGCCTAAGTAGTAGTTATTTAAGCGCCAGGAGGGAGGCGGACGTGGTCTAGTCATGTTAAGCTCGATTAGCAAGGGGGAGTGATCTGATATGCCACGCGGCAGTAGAGGTGCAATTGCGGCCCTGTGGGTCTCTGGCCCCGGCAGAAAGAAGTAATCTAGTCGTGATAAGGAGGCGTGTACCCCTGAATGGAAGGAGTATTCTCTCTTGCCGGGGTGTAGGTCATGCCACACGTCTCGCAGCCCCATCGCCGCGGTAAACGCTGCTAACTTGGTTCGCGCAGTGGGGTTTCTACCTCTTAAGTGTGAGCGGTCCATCCCCACCTCCATGACTTCGTTGAAGTCGCCCCCAATTATCATTAGGTCCGAGTTATCTCCCGATATCAGAGGTGTAATATACTGTAGCAATGTGGTAATCAGTGCTGGTGGTAAGTAGATCCCGAGAAGGGCTATCGCCTGGTTCCATAGTGTTCCCGAAATGAGTGTATACCTGCCACTAGTGTCTTGGATCACCCGTGTCATGGTCAGGGGCAGGTGTTTGTGAATTAGTATAAGTACCCCACGAGAGCCTGTGGTGAACCCAGCGTGTATTGCAGCTCTGTAGTTCGTGCGTTTGAACAAATTACATGTAGTACCTGCTAGGTGGGTCTCAGTTAGGAAGGCTACATCAGATGTGTGCCGATTTAGGAGCTGTGTGATGAGTGGCCTTTTGATCCCACCTCCCATCCCGTTAACATTCCAGGTTAGGAGTCGTAGGGCTCTGCCGTCTACGTTAGTGGCGGCCATTTAGCGAGGAGTAAGGGTCAGACACTGTTTCATAGCACCGTGTACATGTGTCATTTGCTGGTGGTGTTGTGGCAAAGCGTTCTGGATGTGGACCCTGGATCCCTTTCTTAACAGTACTAACGTTTAACAAACTACCCATCCCCCACCCTATACTCCTTCCAACTCGAAGCATCTGTCGCCCGAACATTTAACTTTAAACCTCAGCTAACCGTAGCTGAGTGAGCCCGCTAACAAATAAACTGCTTGGACCTGTGTCCCTGTGCGTAAGTTCCAGACATGTCCCGGTGTGATGTCGCACAGTGACATCCCAGGGAAAGGGGGGGGCTTCCGTCTGGGCTGGCCGCTTAGCTGTATGTTTCTACGTGGCTGTTCTGTACCCATATTCAGCATTGAGTTAATATACAGTACCTTAAACCCCATAAAGTAGGGTCACAAGTGTTCCTTCTCTCATACATTTCAGGAGTCGATGCTCTCATTCCTGCAGCTGTAGTGCGAGTCCCGGTGCAGGTGGTCGTTGGTCTGGCGGGTCTGGACCTGGTCGAGCACGGAATGGTCTGCCTCTGTTTCTGTTGTCCCTTGTCACCGTCCAATCTCCCTCGATATGTTGTTCCGCCCATTTCCACGCTTCTTTGGCGTCGGTGAAGTGGACCGTCGTACCTCTGTGGTAAATTTTGAGTTGGGCAGGGAACATTAGGCCGTATTTCACCTTGAGGGACTGCAGCTGTTTTTTCAGTTGGTCAAACGATTGTCTAGCCTTCTGTACTTCTCTGGTGTAGTCCGGGAAAAATGCTTTTTTGGATCCATTGTAGGTAAGAGTGCCTTTCGCCCTTGCGGATTGAATCAGTGCATCGCGATCACGATAGTTCAATAGTTTGGCGATCACTGTTCAGGGTGGGGCGCCTGGCAATGGACGACCCGTTGGTACACGATGGGCTCGTTCAATGGAGAAAAAGTTAGAGAACGTATTTGCTTAGAACATATCTGTGAGCAGCTGCTCCAGAAATAGCTCCATCTGTGGGCCTTCTGCTTTCTCCGGTAATCCCAGGATCCGAACGTTGTTGCGCCTAGATCTTCCCTCACTCTCATCCACACGCTCCTCCATGGTTTTCAGGCGCGTTGTGACTCTAGCCAGTTGTTGTTCTATGTTTCTTATTCAATCCTCCATGCCAGATATGCGTTGTTCTGCCTCTCCGGTGCGTGATGTCAACTTCTGGAGATCGTGGTGCAGGAGGGAGACATCTGTGCTGATCCCGTCCATTTTCTGTTCCATAGAGGCGCGCGAGTCCGCTATGGCTGCCATGATGTCCTTTAATGATATCGTGCTCTCCATGTCTGCCATGGTGTCTAGTTGATCTTGCTCTGGCTGGCTGTTCATTGATGGCGTGGTGAATTGGTCTATCCTGCTCTGGGAGATCAGCCTTTTAGATTTGTCCTTGCCCATGCTGGATATCTGCCTGTGATGCTATTTGGAGGGTGACTCTCAATGTGCCGGTGGCGGGCGTGTGGTCTGACTGATGCGGGCACCCGCTGTCCTTAGTGATTCCCCGTCCTGCTTCTCTTGCTCCGCTGCGGCCGGGTTGCAAGTTTGCAGATGCAGCTGTCGACGATTCTGCTCGGTGAACCGTTCCTGCTCAGCGCGGATGCTGCGCCAATGTGTTGGGGGTGGGGGGGAGATAAAGGAATCCTGTTTCTTGCACCTGTGGTCGCGGGTAACTTCCAAATACTGGCAGGCCACCCCCGGTTTACAGCCCACCATTCAAGTATGCATTCGGTGGATTCCGCGTATCTGTTCTCCACTTCTGGGCCGTATCGTGGGTGTGGGCCAGTGGTGCTGTGCCGTGCTCCTGACCGTCTGTTTTTCCCCCCTTTTTTGGGGGGAGGGAAGAGGGGGAAGGGCCCCCGGCTGCGGTCGGCTGTTGACCGTGGACAGGGGGGCTGCAGCAGCCTCCCCAGGCTAGATCGTGGCCGAGTCCGGCTGGCGCGTTTCAGGTCGCGCGTCCGCTAGGCCCTCACTTCCGCTGACACCTCCGCTGCACCCCTGCGCTGCGCCGTCCACACCCGGCGTTGGGGTTATACTTGTTTATCGGGCACGCAGCTCCTCCTCTCCCGAAGGCCGCGGCGTCTGTTCCCAGACTCAGAAGTCTATGAGGTTCGTTCCGATGCGGCACACAGCCCGGTCCTCTCCCAGCGCTGAAGCCGTCTCGGCTCGTCGCATTGCCTGCCGAGGCTCTCGCCTGCTTCGTCTCTCCAGCCAGAGACTGTCGGGGCTCCCGTGCAACAGTCCGGGTGGTGTAGTGGGATGCGGTCGAAAGACCTATCCACTCACCGTCCAGGGTGGGCACAGTCGCAGGTCTCTTTCAGCGCGGCTCTCTTCTTCCCGGTTCCATTCCTAAGGGCGCGGTCATTTTGTTTGCGTATTGCTGCGCTCGTGTCGTCTTTACTCCGCCACACCGAACCTGCTAGGAATGTCGCGTTTTGGCTCGCAACTTTGTCCGTGTGTGCCCGAGGCGCTTACCCACAGGAGGAGAGCTTTTTGGGTCGATTAGCCTCTCGTAGCAGGCTATTCAATCAGGATGTTTGCAGCGGCCACCGGAGTTCCAGGGGCCCACGTCCTCATCGCTCCGATGTTGGCCACGCCCCCCCCCCTTCATTACATTGTTGAACAGAAAGGAGTTTTACATTCTAGGCATTTTACTTTCCCTTTGCTGTGGTTTCCTTGAATCTAGGTGCACCTTTTCTCTCCATTGTACTCTTTAAATCCAGATACATTATCCAACCACTGTGTGTTTGATTTTATGTGCTTTTCCCCTTCTGTATTCTTTTAAGTATATGTGCATTTTTCCGTGCTATGTACTTTTAAATCTAGTTGTGCCCTTTTAAACCTTGGTGCATTTCCCCCGCTGTTCTCTTTAAATACCATGTACATTTGCCTATTTCTGTGATTTTGATTCTAGGTTTATTTTTCTCCTGCTATGTTCTTTTAAATCTCGGTGTGCCTTTTTAAATTCTAGGTGCACTTCCCTGCTGTGTTTTGAATCTAGGTGCATTTTCCCAGCTGTATTCTTTTAAATCAAGGTGCTTCTCCCTGCTGTGTTCTTTTGCTTCTAGGTATGCCTTTTTAAATCTAGGTGCATCTTTCCCTGCTGTTATCCTTTAAATCTAGGTGCTGTTTATCCTACTGTGCTCTTTAAAGCCCTATATACTTTTTCAAAAAACGGTGTGTGTGATTCCAGGTGCACTATCCACTGCTGTGCTCTTTTAATCTAATCTTCACTCGCTGTGTTTGTTCGAATCCAGGTGCATTTCCCTGAAGTGTCTTTTAATTTCTAGGTACTCTCTCCATATACTGTGAGTCTGACTCTAGGTGCTTTCTCCTCCTGTATTCCTTTCAATCTTGGCACATCTTTACTCTACTGTGTTCTTTAAATCTTGGTACATTTCCCCAGCTCTGTTCTTTAAATCTAGCTACACTGAACCCCCCCCAAATCCTGTTGCTCCTATGTTAATCCAGGTGCGTCTTGCCACCTCTGTGAGCTTTGAATTGGGGGAATCTTTCCCATAGGATAGACAACAAGCCTCACACTGCCCAAATCAGTGTTGCATAGAGCATCACGCCTACAAGGTTTCAGCCCACCTATGACACTCCAAGTTACTTGCTAGCAACCCCCTTTGCACTTATAACTGCATAGGTTAGCCGTTGAAATGCATAGTGATTATATGAAAGTATCCCCTGATATCTGGTTTATTAGATTACTTGGCTAGCTTTCTGAGAATGTGGAAGACACGTAGTAGCTATGTCTATTTAATTATTTTGCTTATTGCACTCAAAGAATCCCGTTAGCCTAGTCCTTTTTCACGGTAGAATTCTACTCCTACTAGAAGATGCTCTCAGACAACCAGCCTACCGCTTTGAGAAGTTTGGGGGAGGCGGGAGAGCTGTCCCATTATGCCAACAAATCAGACGAAGTGACATTGAAGATAAACTCTGAGTTTAAGATATGTATATGACGCACCACTTCGGTGCACATCTGCCGCAGGCACGGCTCTCAATCCACGCACCCTAGAATGCAGCTACAGCTATGACAAATTTGGTCTAGCTGGTCACATACAACTTCGCACTGAAACACCAGACTTGCCTCAACACCTCTGCCATTAGAATACTGCGACAACTGATTACAAATTCAGTCTAGCTGGGCCCACATCGAGTCTCCTGCACTAGCGCACTGTCAGCACTAGCGCACTGTCATAGCCATCCACATTACCCACTCATTCACGTATCTGACTTCTTGGGGTGCTTACTGGAGCCTAGTCAGCCCATATAATACCTAATCTCAGCCAAATGCACACAAGCATCTAAAGTTCACTCCTAGAAAATGTTCCCTTACCTGGACTTCGGTCTCCTGAGAGCGTTCCAACCAAAAAGCCTATTTAGGCCATACAAATGGTAAAATGGCGCTATATAAATGACGACTACAATACAATACAATACAACTACAATATGAGCTTTAGAGAAATTGGGTGGATTTAGCAACAGTACCTCAACATCACTGCCAGGTTATTGTCCCAGGTCCTGTAGTAAGGCAGAATTTAGCATTCCATGGGTGTTTTGATTGTTTCACATCACTTTTGCACAATATTATATGCTGAGAGCAGATGGATCTGTGATGGTGAGTCCATGTTAGTTTCGGCTGCTGTAGCAGGTGTGCAAAGACACTATTTGGTAGTGGTATACTCCTTCATATTCCGAAGAACATTGGCTGAATTTCCTACAACATATATAGTCTCTGGTTGTGACTGTCCAAATTGAAACAAGTGTGGGAAAAGCCAACAGTGTTGGCCTTGATTAGGCATTGTAAAGCATTTGCCTGGCACTGCGATAATGGTACTACCTGGCCGTAAAATGTCTGAATCTAGCAAATGTTTTGTGTACCTGAGCACATATGTCAGTGCCTGGCAAATACCTCTCTAATACTATCACAGATGGCCCCAAGAACACAGACACTCCTAAAAGATGGTTCAAGGGTTTCTATGGTTTGATTTGTAATGGGGTTTGCTAGTTGCTCCTTCTCGCCTAGAGAATGGGCTTCCCTGCCTAGCCCAGGCATCCCTCAACCCCGGATGGTCATAGAGATTGGTAACCCCTATCTAAAAAAGATCCTGTCCTTTCCCAAATAGTTGTTACAAGCATCACAATATTCAGAAGGGGTCTTAAGCCCTGCACCCTTTTCATACACAGGTCATTTGATCCCAAGCAATGGCGGCCTCCAAACTTCAATGTCTCTGTTCGTGCAAGTCCTTACTTGCAGCTAGACAATGCTGTTTTGATGTGGATGCTACTCCAAGGTTCCACAGCTAAGTTCAATGTTTCTCAGCATGCACGTCCCACTGGGCGCGCCTTGCCCTGACTCTCGCATTTGTAGTACCCGTGCATGTCGATCTGCCCGGCCCGGTATATCCATCTGACGCATTCAGCTCTTGTAATCGTGTTATTACAACTGCAGTGGGTCATGTAGCAGCTTATTACTTTCAAGCTGCTGAATAGTTCCTCCTGCTTGACAGCCCTCACACTCCCCCCTCTGGTTGTCTGATGACTGCCCGGCGGTGACGGCTGCTGGCCTTGTGGGTCATGTGGGATAAAAAACAGACAATGGCTAGAATGGTGATGTGTAGGCATGGGGTGATGGACAGTGGTACTGATGGCAAGAAAATGGTCACATGAGGAAGGGATAGGGAGTCCACCTACCCCTCCAACTGTTATCCTCTCCCAACTGTCATCTTCCCCTTCTGCAGCAGGACTGGCTTGGATGTCCACCCTAGTTGCCCCCCCCCCACCTCAAGCTGAAAGGGGTCCCAATCCCCTGTTGACCAGTGAAAGTTACGAACTCTGTCCCAATACCTAGGCACATTCCAAAACAGTTAGCTTTGCAAATTCTCGGTTTAACAGCACTTCAGTGCAAGAAATACAAATATTGCTTATAAATCAAGTGACGGAAGGCACAATTGGTTAAGACTTTTTTTTATTACAACACCAACTTCTTTTAGAGTTGCAATTAAAACATTCACTCTCAGAAGATTGTTTAGAAGTATCACTGGCAGGCCCTACATAGCACACAGTTTTATGCTCCCCCAGGAGAGAGCTAGCTGAAAGCGATCCCAGGAAGATATGTTTTTGGGGGAAGGAGCAGGTAGTGGTTGGGAAAGGCTATAAGGTTGGTATGGCCATTGGAAGTCAATTGGTGGGTAGATAGCCACGTGACTGCGGGCTGTGTCCCCCCTCACACCCACATCTTCCTCCTATCTGTACTCCAACGCAACAATTTAGGATTATAGCTGGCACAGAAGAACCACCCCGTAGTTACAATTAAAGTGTGTAGGCCCTAGATCTTTGGTCAGATCCAGACTCTAGCAAAGGCTTGGCTTTTATGCACAACTTCATCAGAATTAAAAAGGCACTGAGGATTAGTTTTATGCTTTGGAGACACCAAGTCCGCAACCATGTGACCGAACTGTGCTGATCGTATTTTCAGACCTTCGTGTGCATAAAAATACTGTATGCCTTCTTGGAGGTGTAACAATAGCACCATTCTCATAGTATCACCTCACATGCCCCTCCGCCGCACCCCACTCGGGCCTCCTTGTCAATTCTATGCTTGAGGATACAATTGTAGTCCAAAAGAGGAAATAATTACAAACGATCACCGGAAAACCAGGGGCAGAACAATAAACCTGTGTCTTTATCAACACAAATGGAGGACATTGGCAGGTGGAAGTGGAGGAGTGGAGTAGGCAGCAGCTGTGGTTTCTGAGTGAAGGCAATGGTTGTGCGTGCAGAGTACTTTATGTGTTTACCTCTCGTGCACAACAAGAAGTTTATGGGCATGTCTCTTTTAACATTCACATTTCCTGGCAGCATCCACTATTACATTAATTTGGTGATGTTGCCAATCATCTAGGGGTATAGCCTGCTACTCCCATGTAGCAATCACACTTCTTCAGGACAGACGGGTTCCATCTCCCTGCACAATCAACATGCTAAGAACACTGAAAAGATTGTATTAACTGTATTGTGCTGCAGCTAACGCCTCTCTTTACCTGTATACATACAGGGTGCAAAATGTGCCCTCTCCCCTAGACATTGGTTAGTGATGTTTGACTCCTTGCGAGTACGAAATGGTATGCTACATGTATGTAAAGAATTGTGGGGTGAGTGAATTTTTCTATGGCTAGCTAGTACCTTGCAACTTGATTTTTTGTCCCCAGATTACACGGCCTGCGGTAGAGGACATGTAGTTATGTTTAAGATGCTCAACCTATAAGAGCAGCACTTATTGGGTGGCGTATAACATTAGCATGGTTCGACTAACCCTCACTAAACTTTGCAGAACAAGTATATGTCCACCTCTGAATGATTATGCAAAGTTTGGTGGGATTTCGTCAATGCGTCAAGAGGGGGGGGGGGGCAAAACTTTTAATATCCTCATAGACATAATGGAAAAAAATGTTTGCTCACGCATACAGCCCAAACCGCTGGACGGATTTCCACCAAACTTGCATCAGGAGTGACAGTGGCTTGGTCCCGAAAACATGCTTTTGCAAATCTGGTGGCAATCCATCCAGTAGTTATTTTTAAAATGACCCTTTTGGACCAATCAGAGAGCTGCGTGACATTCGTGGACATCATGCGTGCCCGCAGATTTGTCAATTAAAAACATGAGGTGCGTCAACTTTTGAAACAGAGGCCATGTTGGATTCACAAACTGCACATGTATTTCACGGACATCGCAGTAAAAACATATTACAACAACATTTGACTTGTCAAACTAAAGAAACAATCCCTGCGGTGATGAGGATGGGATGGGATATGGCCTTCAAAACCCAAACATCCAGTGTTCATCTCTCAAGTCCATGAACATCTCAGATGTTGGGGGACATCCATGCATATTTCTGCATTATAGGGACAGTGAAAAACAGTTTTTGGATGGCTTATACATTTGGCACCACTCAATGAAACTGCATGTAATTCTGCAATATCGTTTTAGACCTCACACTGATGCTTCTGCAAAGTTTGGTGCTGTTTTATCAAGAGGGGGCAAAATTAGAGCGGGGGTGTCCCTAAATATTTGAAAGGCTTATACATTTAGTGCTGTTTGACGATTCTGTACAAAAGTTTGCAAAAGATTTTAGATCCAAATATATATGTTTGTGCAAAGTTTGGTGAGATTTTGTCAACAGGGGGCAAAATTAGAAGGGGGGTCTCAACATTTTTAGATGCCTTATAACTTTGGTGCCGTTTGACAAATATGAACAGAGGCTTGCAGACAGATTATAGACCCAACCTTGAATGTTTGTGCCAGGTTTCGTTTTGTCAAGTGGGGGCTAAGTTATATGACTATTTTCTGTAGGTACATTTTGACACTTTTCAAAAAATAAAACCTGGATGGATTTGCAGCAAACTCCTGCAAGGAGCATTGACAAGTACCCGAAAGCATGGTTTTGCAAATGTCTGTGTTTTTATTTTTAAAGTGTCATGATGTAGGTACAAAAAATAGTGATATACCTTTGGTGACTGAGGTATAGCCTGTGGCCAGATTGTCTTGGTCATGGCAATGCGGTTAAAGGAGGCATTGCCACCAGGGACCAACTATGTGGTAATGTTTTTCGACAATTAAGATAGGTTTGAATGGGAGAAATAAATTCTGCTTGTGGATACAGCTCAAAGTGCTGGATGGGATTGCAGCAAACATGCACAAGGAGCTTCAACAAGGACCTCAAAGCATGGTTTTGTAAATCTGTCCTGTGTTTTTTTTCTCCCAAAGTGCCAAAATGTAAGTACAAAAAATAGTGATATAACTTTGGTGCCTGGGCAGTGGGCCTGGCCCTCGGTAGGACAAATGTGTACTCTGATTAGCTTATTGCGGCATGCGGCATGGCCAAAGCCCTACGTTTGAATGGGAAAATATATTCTGCTTGCAGCTACAGCCTGAAGTGCTGGACTGGATTACAACAAACCTGCGTGAGGAGCATTAGCAAGGACCTGAAAGCATGCTTTTGCAAATCTGTCCTGTGTTTTACTTTTTTGAAAGTGTCAGAATGTAAGTACAAAAGTAGTGATATAACTTCGGTGTCTGGGCAGTGGTCCTGGCCCTCGGCAAGGTGAAATGTCTAATCTGATTTGGTTATTGGGGGATGTGGCATGGCTGACACCTTAGTTTTGAATGGGAAAAAAAGGTTTGTTGTGGCTACAGCCTGAAGTGCTGGAAGCGATTGCAGCAAATATGCACGAGGAGCATCAGCAAGGAGCTGAAAATATGCTTTTGCAAATCTGTCCTGTGTTTTGCTTTTTTGAAAGTGTCAAAATGTAATTACAAAAAATGGTGATATAACTTTGCTGCCTGTGCAGTGGGCCGGGCCTTCGGCAAGGACAAATGTCTAATGTGATTTGCCTACTGGGGAATGTGGCACGGCCGAAGCCCATGCTCCATGGATTGTGGAGACTGGCCATGGCTGCGAGTCATGAGCACTGGCCACATTATGAGGGCATAGTGGACACTGAACTAGGATGCAGGGTAGGTGGGGTGGATAACAGGGGTGGTTTGGTGGGGCTGGGGTCATGGTCGAGCCTTATACCCTAGGCAATTTAAATATGACTTGCATCCCCAGCATGCGCTGCTGATAAAGTTGCAAACAATATGTTTGTTAAAGAAGGTTTATAGTTCATTCATATATGTTAAGAGGAATTATTGATAACTTATATGCAGTGATGTAACATCATGAAAAATGTTCACTCCTAAAAACCTATGAAATTCAGTGAAAAAACATTGTTAAAAGGACGTTATGGTAATCTATGCAACTATAACTCGCGCCACCGCCATGCACTGCTAACACTAAGACCAAGGACATCAAAAATGACACCACAAATGAAATCATTGGTGACATCACTGAAAACATCACATTTGATATTAATACTGCGTAACAATTCAAATGGAACATCGGTACAAGGGGTGCCACTTACAGTCTCATTGATAACATATCAAAGGTGATCAGTTGCCTTGTAATAAACTACTCCATGTAACATAAAAGGTGCTTATTGAAAACTTTGTAGTAAGGTGGTTTGGTGAATACAGCAATCAAATATTAACGAGAAGCAATGAATGCACTATGGACAATATATGGATCATTGAACTAAAGTATGCTTAAGATGGGTTGCTTATGTTGTACAATGATAAGTTGAAGCATATCACATTCTTGAGAAATGTATTATCTGCACAGGACCTGCTTCTTGTTCTATGTATGTGCATGATGATCTCCGGGTAAACCCTAGGAAAAAGAATATAGCACAAGGGCAAGCTCTACATCCATAGTACCTTAATAGTACGTGTATCATGGTTTCAATGTAGTGAAACGACATGAAGTCTTCAGCTTATAATGAATATTGTCACTGAACAAAAACAACCACCCCAGATATGTAATGTCATCATTGATGTCATTTGTGACATCATCTTTGATGTTCAGGGTGTTGGTGTTAGCAGTGTTTGGTGGTGACATGAGTTATGGTTGTATAGCTTATCATAAATGGAGAATTTCTTGTTTTTTTTGCTTTTACTTGTAACCACAACGTCTCTTTAACAATGTTTTTTCAGTGAAAAAAATATATGTATATTCAAAAAAAGTTACTGTTATTCTAGCAAAAAATAAAGTCTACAAGCTGTCATACAAAAAAAATATTAAGGCAAAAACAGTCACCCTATACCACCTGAAATTCAATCGTGAGACTCGAAGTACACACACTCTCTCCATACCACGACACATTTTTAGGTTTGATTTGTAGTGGTATGGAATGCGTGTTTATACTTCAAGTTTCATGGTTGAATTTCTAGTGGTAAAAAGTGTTTATACATTACTGTTATTTCTACAGTTTGTAGACTTTATATTTTATTAGAGTAATCTTAAAACTTTAAAAAACGTTTTTCCAATTTAATTTCAGTTTTTTTGTGGGGAGATTGCACATAGTGTATCTCACATAAGTGTAGGTTGTATAAATGCATGCCCTATATGTATTTCATATGACTGCATCACCTATGGGTGCCTTGGGGATGATTGTATGACTGTATGGTATATGACTGTTTTGTATTTACTGCATCTGGCATATGAGTGTTGGGTGTATGTCATATGATTGGGTGGCATGTGAGTATATGAGAGCATGAAGTTATACTGTATGAGTATATGGCCCATACGTTAATGGTGTATGAGTGTTAGTATGTGGCATATGAGTATTTGGTGTTGTGTGTCGGGTGTATGTCATATGTATGGTGAAGTGTGCATGGCACATGAGCGTGTGGTGGAAGTGTGTGCGTTGCATAAACGTATGTGCCGTAACAGTGTGTGGCATAAGCGTCTATATTGTAAGAGCATGTTCCATAGGTGTGTGGCATAAGAGTATGTGGTGTCAGGTGCATAAATGTTTGGTGTGCAAGGGTCCGACAGGTGGGTGTACTTATAGCGTATGAGTGTTTAGTGTCATATGAAATGCAAATTAATACATATGAAAACTAATATTAAGGTGAGGTTTGACTTTTATATACATTTTTATATGTATAGTAGGCATATGAGTTTTACATTTTGTACATGTATGCAATTTATATCTGATATACCTGCTATACATATGAAAACTCACATAAAAATCAGTTCTGACTTCCTGAGTTTTCATACGTACGTTAATGAAATGTACATCTCATATCATACATGTACAGTTCCAATAGAAGATGCACAGTTATTCTGTGCATGTCTTATACACCTGCTATAGTAAGAAAACTCACATTAAAGTGAGGTTTCATTTTGATGTTCGTTTTTATACTTATAGGAGCTTTACATGTTGTACAGTCATGCAATTTACATCTCTTGTACATATGAAAGTTCACTTCAAAGTCAGTCCAGGCTTTGAGTTTACATATATATATTGAAGCTTACATGAATGAAATGTACATATCCTAAACGTATGTGTACAGTTCATAAACAAGATATGCACTCATTCTTTGCATTTATGATGTACAGCTAAATCGTACAAGTTAAATAACTCACACTTGGCCTGCTGGGTTTTTCAAAATTATTTTGGAGGACACCAAGTACTGATGAGTTGTAGATGCATGGCACGAATCTCGATAAAGTTTGAGGGATTTGTGCTGAAAAAAGTTTCGTTTTCCCTTATGGGAAAAACCACATGTTAAAAGCTGTTGAAAACAACATTTAACAAAAAACATAAAACGGGTCGATTAACAATTTTAAAATGTTACACTTAGGATGGCAATGTTTCTGAATTTTCAATGGAAGGGTTCCAAGGTTATTGGGAAATGTTATTTTATTTAAACTTCTGAAACTCCATACACTGCTTTTCATAACCTCAACTATCCTAGCACAATAGCATATATATATATATATTTATAGAGAGAGAGAGATAAGAGAGAGAGAGAGAGATTTTTTGACTGCATATTTGATTTAAAACTGACTATATGATGTAGCCAGAGATGCAGGCTAGAAAGATTTCTGCTTCCTCTCGAGGGGAGGGTCTTGTGATATCGCTTATGCACCATGATGTACAGTATATATTTCATTTATGCAACCCCTTTAGTTAATAATCAAGACAAAGAGACAAAGGCCTGCTTTTGGGAAGTTTTCATATTCACCATATAGTTATGCAGCACTATGCATTGTTAGTAAGTGCAGTGCATTGTTGCTGGCACTGTGAACAGCTTCATTAGCATGGATTCCTTTAGTCCACGATAGCAGTTGAAGTTGAACTCTCTTTACAAAGATAACATTTACAGATGCCTTTATCTTTGATGTCATTTAATGAAACTTACATACATTTTGCTCGTGGGTTGCAGGTCTCCCTGCAGTGTGTTTTAATGACAAAAGCAACCGTAGAAAGACCAATGCAGTGACGGAACTACCGCAATCTGTATTTTGTCATGTCACATTACCAAATTCATTCAGTAAACATACTTAAATACATGTCAAACACGAACCGGAAATGTTGAACAAATAGCACATGCTAAATGTCCTGCTTACTGCAGTGCCAGTGTATTTCAAAGACATTCATTGTGCTGGTATCATCAGTGTTTCTACCCCAAAAGCATCTGCTAACCTTTTTCGTTCTTCCCTCCCAGCCCCCCCTTGGGCCCAACGTGGTGGGACTAAAAGCGTGTTCACTGGGTCCTTTGGTGCGCAATTAAAGGCAATTACTGGCCCACCCCACAATTTGGAAATAAATACATCCCTTCCATGTGAAAATGTATTTTTGAATAATGCCTTTGGTAATATGGCCGACAAATTGTGTGGATTTATTTTGCAGTGTCCGATTTTTCTTTGCTCCTTGGCCTTTGTGGGGATTCCAGCGTAACACCTGAACACCCCCCCCCCTGCCTGATTCACTTCCCTGTGCATTGTTTACTTTCAACTCTTTAACCTGTCGCATTTGCTCAATATTTTCTTTTAGGGAGGGCGGGGGGAACCTTATTACCAAAAATGTTATTCAGAAGAAGTCACACATTACCAGTGATGTACAGTTAGCTACAAACCCAAAGAAGCTTTTTAAGGTGTATGCAGCGGCCCCAAGTACACTCAAAGGGTCAGTAATATGGCATTTTGAATCTCCTATGAAATGATTTTAAACCCTTAAGACAGCCCTTGCAGTCTTTTCCCATGGAATACACTGATCTGCAGTTGATGCACAGTGGTATTACATTTATTTTTGGCATTAGGCAAAGGTCACTTGGAAAATAAGGTTTGCCACAGGCTGCAAAATATCAACTTAATAGATCTGCATCTGAAGGCGTGGACGGATTAGATTTTGGTGTCAGCATCGGCTATTAGTCACTAACCTGCAAGGTGCATCCCAACCTTGTTTCAATCTTTCTCCGTTTCTTCCCTAAAAACCCTATGCTCCCAGGGCTTCATAGGAATATAAAGGCCATACCTCTCAACTCGCTCTCCTGGTCAGACAAGCGGGAAAAAGTAGGGCTGGGCACCAGAAATATAATGTTGTCCTTGCTCAAGGACAGCAATGTGCGACCTCGCATGAAACACTGTTTGAGTAGTACCCGGGAAACAGTTTACGAGAAGATGTGCTGTAAATGCTGCATTGTGAAGCACATCGGACCATTAACATTGAACAAAAATACCAGCTGCACTGTGCTCTGTGTTATGAAATGGGTCCATATTGGTCCACAAAACCAGGCCAGACTGGCCTACCTTCTCAGCCCTTCTGACATTGATCTATTTGCCAGCCTGAGCATAGTCGCTGTCTTTTGGAGGGTGTCGCCCACGTCCACCACCCAACAATCATTATAGACATACATGTGATCGCCCACCCAACAAGCCGTCTCCCTATTTCCAGAAATGGGAATGCCTTTCACAGACTTCAGTGTGGTCAACCTCCAGAAACATCAGCCCCTGAGCAGGTTCAGGTGATGAGCGCTTATCCTAGCGTTGCAGCTGAAGAAGTCATCGCCACTTGTGTTCTTGTTTCACTCTGTAAATGTGGAACCTTTCAGTTTGGGAGGATATCCCTACGCAGATTGTCACCATCCACAAGTAGCAAAGACACAGGATATTAAAAAAAGGAAGTGCAAATTGCGCGGCAGGGTTAAATCCATCGGCTCTGTCCGTCTTTCATTCGGATGGATTTAGTCTACTGTCTTTGAAAGAAAAAAAAGAAACCTATGTCCATAAAAGGACAGGCAAGTCTTCAGAATGCACAGTGTGGATGAAGCGCAAATTGGTCTCTCTTAATCCAGAAAGTGTCCCTTCGGAATTCCAGTGTTTCTTCTTTAGTGGCCATTGATGTTGGCTGTCTCGATTCAGCTACCCTGCAAGAGAAACACACTTATTATGCTGCTGAAGTCACAATTTGAAACAATAACTGATGATGCCATGAGTCACTAAGTTTCCAGACATGGGTTTGTCCTTTATAAGTCATTGCCATCCAATGTGTCGGGACTATTGGGGGGCAGTATGGGGGCACGAGAAGAGTGGCCAGAAAGCAGTGATTTGTTACTTGAAAGTCCACGCCTGCAGCCATGCTGTTCTGGTGACATGAAACAATGCTATCACTCTAATTCTAAGAGTTCCAAATTTCCACCTGAAAAAAATCCATGTGTAGTTAATTCCCAGTAGTAATGTATTCTACTGCAATATCGACCTGTCAACATTCCTCATGTATCTTAGTCCTAAACTATGGTTTTCCTTTTTCTGTTTGTTAGCTTGAAAATATTATCGGATTTACTTAATTTGTATTTTAACTTTATCCCAATAATGGAAGAGGGACTGTGCTTAACGGAGGGTCGTATGTGACTATTTCTGTACCTCTAAATGTAACCGTTTCATGCTCACTGTAACCAAGGGCCAAGTGTCCCTATGTAACTATGACAATCTCGTGTAACTAAGACAATCTCATGCAACAGCGCCTCGATGCCCGCGGGCTTTTAGCGCGCTTTACAAATACAAATAAATAAAATAAGTATGTGTGTTTGATTTTAGTTTCCGAAACTAGAGGTGGACCCTACGGCTATTATTCAATTTTATATGTTCATTCTAAGTTATTAGTGAACACAATTATGGAGTTGAAATGATCACTGAATATTGCTGATTACAATTATGGGAAAAACTCAGGCTTCACATAATATTTACTTGTCAGTGTCTAAGAAGGGATATTCTAATGCAAAGTCGACTTTTAAGAAGAACTGTTGTCACATTAAATTTAACTTCTGTGCCACGTTCATGAAATAAATAATTCTTCCAATTTCACTCTGTAAAATGCATTGTGGTTTAATTGCATACAAATCAAACCCTGTGTGCAGAAATACTTATTTGAATATTAAGAGTGAACGGCCATTCAGATTCCTGAGAACACATGCTAAGTATGGGTACAGAACTCTTCTGAATTCTCTAATGTTATGTCATTTGGCATTGATATAGCGTTCTATATATCATTGGTATGGCCTCAAAGTGCTGGTAGGTTGAATGCCCTCAGGGACCGCAGTCCAGGTCAGTTAAGAGAGTACGGTGTCGAAGGGTGCTTGGGAACACCAGTTAAGTGTGCCGCTGATGTAATTAATAGCTGCATCCAAACATTAGGTGTGGTGGTATTGATATTGGTTCAATGTGTGCAGTCTGGCGGGTGGATACCAAGACTGGGTTCTAGCTGTGTTAGGCTGGTGAGACGCTTATGTGTGCAGCTAGGCCGTTTTGTCGTAGGGAATATCTGCGTTTTATTAGAATGATGAGGTGTTCATGGGATAGTGTTCATATGGGAGCATCAAGGCCGAATTATTTGAGGGGTATAGCTGCACCCTAGTTGTGTGATGTGTAGAGTAGAGAGTAAGCATAGTGATATGAAATGATAGTTCATCTATACAGCGCCTATACACAATGCGCTTCAAAGCACCCTACGACAGGTGAGGGAACAAGGGAAACACAAAAACCATGCCTACAGGCTAATATTCCCTCTTCATTCTAAATGTCGCACTTGCAGACATTTACAGTCTTGTCTGGATGTGAGGCAGGCCAGTGTTTACAGTTCTATCAGGTGAGGCTGTTGCTTACATTCATGGTTCTATCTAGTTGCGGCACAGGCTAATGTTCACAGTTCTATCTAAATGTAGCACTTGCTAACATTCATAATCCTGTCTGGTTGCGGCACCGGCCAATGTTCACAATTCTATCTCAGTGTGGCCATTGCTATTGTTCACCGTTCTATCTTGTTCGGCACAGGCTAGTGTTCATGATAGTATCTAAATGAGGTACTTGCTAAAGTTCAGAATTCTATCTTAGTGTGGAACTTGCTAACATTCACAAAACTATCTAAATGTGGTACTTACTAACATTCACAAATCTATCTAGATGGAACGCAAGCCAACATTCACAATCATGTCTGCATGCAACGCAAGCTAATGGTTAATGGTTTGTTACCCATGTATAGAGGTGGTGGCTGCGCCTAGATTTGAGAGTGCTATATATTGGAAGGAGGCCTAAGTTTCCTAGTGCAGCAGGTTATGGAATTTAATTGAGCAGGTTTACTATTATAGCAGACACAGCAGGTTTGCTATACCTATACTTGTGAGTAGATTTATGACAGGCGATCGCTAGTGTTGGATGTTAACTAAGAGTGATGCAGGTGAATACTGGCATATTAAGCTATGTTCTACAGTAAAGTAATGTAGAGTGGCAGGGCTTTCTGGAATAGAGTGATTGCTCTACTCCCCACCCTGCCACACTTACTTTGGAACTCGCTGCTGATTGACGGCTGGCCACTGGCTTCCGCTGCTGACACCTGCAGACACAACCTGGAGCCACCTCTGTGGGAGCCTCCCTTTGCCTTGGGGTCCTTAGCCACAGAGGCTCCAAGGGCAGAGGGCTGGGAAGGTCTGTTATTACCAGTTGGACGTACCAATCAGGGGAGGTGGACGGGCTGGGAGGTGGGAGGGGGAAGGCGGGACTGGGAATAATCCAGACACAAACAAAGGACTGTACCCCAGGCACTGTACACTCTACATGCAGGACATTACAGAAAAACAGGCACAGAAGCTACAAAAACACAAGAGAAACCCATCCCAATAGCACAATTTGGACAAAATAAACGACTGGAAATACACTCAAACCCCTCTACTACAGTACATGAAACAGGCCAAAAGCAGATTCCAATCACTGCACAACTACTCACTGAGGATCAACCAGCCGCTAAAGCTGCTTCCCAAGGGGTTGCCCTACCAGATCCTTCGACATTGCAGTCCACAAGGCAAGTGCACAGCTCAATGAACCGAGGGGGAACCGCTGGAAAAGATGGCAATTGGCAGAAGGGAGTGTGGATAGGCAAGACAGGCCAATAGCATTATTGGCCATATTGCCCAAAGACACAACCAATATTTGATATGTGCCCTCTCGCCTGAGAGACAGGAAAGATGGAAAATTGAGTGTGGGCCCTCAGCCCACTGATGGATGAGTTGTGAAACTTCAGGCTTTGTCCCACTCCTGTGCGAGAGAAGACATTAAACAACTGTAACCTTATCCATAGAAGGCATGCGAGATTTACAATTGGGGTGTGTGCCCCCACCGCTATGAGACCGGAGGTATGTAGAGGTTTGGCTGTGCCCTCACCCCTACGGGACAGGAGAGATGAACCAATTCAGGTGTGCCCTCATTCCTGTGATGAGGAAAAACTGAGTGTGCGCCCTCACCGCTGAGAGGACATGAAACTTCCGGCTGTGCAGCCTCTTGTGCAAGAGAGGAGGGATGTGAAAATTGAGTGTGTGCACTCCGGTGAAACAGGAGAAACTTAATATTTCAGGATATCCCCTCCCTCCTACGAGCTAAAGAGAGACTAAAAAATGGAGCAGGTTCCCACACCACTGAAAGACTTCAAATTGTAAAAATGCAGGCTGTGCCTTCACACTTTTCAAGCACACGTATAAATTGAGTGTGTCTCCACTCCTGTGAGGGAGGAGAGCCGTAAACATTCAGTGTGCAATCATGGGCCCATCTATGGTAAATTGATCATGCACACCTGCGTTATCTGATAGTGGACACACTAAATGCAGCAAACTTGGAGCTTCACACTCTGGGTGGATGATTCATATAACATTGTTGTTCATCATCACCTCAGTCCACCCCGCTATCACCACTGCAATAAAATGTAATCCCCAGAGCCCAAGCCTGCAGTATCAATGGAAACCATAATAGCTGCCACTGCCCACTGGGGCACAGGTCATCACTTTGACTTAACTGTGAACTGCTGCTGACTTTTGCAAGCCTATCACTGTGCTTGAGGAGCAACAGTATTTTGCCATAGTCCACTTGGATATGGTTCTCATTCATTTTAAAGCATGTCTGTTGTTGTGAATGAGCTACAAAGAGGCTTCTTCTGTGGTGAGAGACAATGGCGCCAGCAGCATTAAAAACTCACTCTTTCTGGGGGAAAGGTTAAGAGGTTAATGGCTACACGGACAGGTGCTGCTGGCTACACAGACCTCTTGGAGAACCAACAGTGCAGTAGGTCATCATCCTTTCAAGATGGCACGTGCCTCTTGAAATGAACATCCAAACATCAACTGTTAATTGCTGTCACAGCACTGCTTTGCTTACACAGCTGATCAAGCATGTTCAATGTTAAAATCAGGTGAGAACAACATTTTTTAGCTGGTGATGTGGGAATTTATTCTGCAGTTGCAATGCATTCAAAGCATTTCTGGCGCTATATGACTTGCTGAAATGAGGTCAGATCTTGTGTGCCAGAGCAAGCATATCATGGATAGGGGAGAAATCACTGATAAAATGCGTCACCACATGGTGGAGAACATGTGCAAAGCATTGCACATGCATGGCGTTCCCCAGCCTGAGTGCAGCAATGACATTGGAGATTGGAGCCATTGTCTTCTGACACAAAGCTCACTGCACGTTACTGGGCCACCACCTGCTCCACTTTATCCCAGATATCTGCTCCTGTGTGGCTCCTGCCATCAGAACCTTGCATCCCAGAGGCGGCTTGTTGGTGGTCTGCACGTAGCTGTACCGAGGACTTCCTTTGCACTTCACTAGAGGAGAAGGTGGCCCATTGCTCTGGTGCAGTCATTTAATTAGTGCTTTGACTGCTTGCCCACATATCTATAGTGAAGTGAACTTTCCTACCCTCTGATTTGTCCAAGGCCTTTCTCACCATTAGCGAGCCTGCATAAATCAATGCAGGTACATCCTTACATGAAAATACCAGCAGGGAGTTTTCCATCTGGTAACAGCACTTGCCATCAGCTCTCTGAAACCTTTTCTTTCAACAAAGGCATATGGCAGACGGTCTACTGCCAGCATTATTGCCGATTTAGCATTGATCAGATGCAGTTGTGGATGGTTATGCTATTTCTGATTGCACTCAAATGACTCGTTGAGCCTGGGCTCCCACAAAGACTCTGTTTCCATGTCGATACTGTGTATTTGGGTGCTGCCGATAGCACTGGTGCATACACTACTTTGCTGCAGCACTGCCACACCTCCCTGTTATGGCTTCATCACAAGGGAAGTGCTAGCATGCTTCTGAGTGCTCGCTGGATCCTGCGGGATGCGGTGTAATATGTTTGTCACGCTCTTGTGCATGATGTATACTTATGTCCCATCAATTGATCCGTGTCGTCCCACAGGACACAACTTTGTAAAATGCTGCTCTTGACCCTGTACAAAAATTTCCTAGACCAGTCATATGTGCTGTGGACTTGCAGTAGGTGTCATTGGCAGTTAAGCAGAGGGAACTTGGCGCTCTGCATAGTGCACAGGTGCAAAAGGTTGTACTGCTCACTGGGATCGTCCAGTAGTTGCGGTTGTTGATTGACATATACACCACTATCACGTCGGTATTACTGAGTTGTCGCAAAGAGAGTGAACACACAATGAGTGCTTTGTGGTGGTACCTCTACCCTCTGAACCTGTGCATGGGTTGTGGTGGTAGTCTGTGCCCTTTCAGGCTGTCTATCTTCCTCCAACCCTTTTCTTGGCCACTGATGGGGTTGGACATGGTATCAGTGCTTTTAGACGAAACGCCCTCTCCCAGTGTTCTCTTGCGGGAAGCAGGGGTGGGCATCATAATCACCCTACGCATTAGGGGCACCATTGCCATAATCCAAATAGGAGGCCAGAGGAGTGGAAGAAGTGGGAGATGCAGTCGGTGTGCTAGCCTGAGATCTATCATACTCCTCTAACATGGATAATAGGGCATGCCCCACTTGCCCACAGCCTAATGCTGGGAGCTGCCAACCCAGATATCCCTCAAGAACATCTGCCCCTTCTAACACAGATTCAGTGACATCCCCTTCAGCTGGCACCTCAACAGTCCCCTGCAGAACCTGACCGGTGCGTTGGTATGTTGCAACAAGTGATCACTGGATACATCCCCACTTATGCCAGACTCTGTTCTTAGGGGGGGGGTATATGATATGATATCTTATTTGTATCGCAAAAGTACGGTTTGGGCTGGCTGTGCAACGGCAGAAACAGCTAGATATGACATTGGAAGGTAATAATAGCCATCCCTGCTACCAGGGTTTGAATGCTTGCAGTGCTTGTTGTAGCAATGGTGGATGCACAACTTGTGGTTATTGTCTGACGTTGTTCCGTTACACCACTGAAGATGCATGCCTGCCCAGAAATGGAAGCAGCTTCTGTTTCCGCAGTGAAGCATGCAACATTTCTATGGAGACTTCCTTGCCCCCTCCCACGTTTTGGTTCCTGACTCTGGGGACATCTTAATTTGTGTTGCTTTTTGCCTCAAACACAATAGACACTGGCGGACCCCTTTTCAAGGGGTGGTAGTGCTGTATGATCTTGCACCTGAAAGTAGCTGAACGTGTGCAATTTGGCCAATAATACTACTAGCCACACTCCCTTCTGTCAATTGCCATCTTCTCCAGTGGTTCCCCCTCAGCTCACTGAGCTGTGTGCTCTGTTAGAGAATTCAGTACAGTTCTCTTCCAGTACTTAGCACATGTTCTCAGCAATCTGGCACTTCACACTTAATATTCCAATAAATCGTTTTGTACACGCAGAAAGCAGTGCAGGAATAACATCTAAATTGTTGGTCACCGTGCTGTTGTATGTTGTTTTCAAAGAAAGAGGTTTAGTTTGTATACAATCAAACCACAATACATTTTACACACAAATTAAATTAGAAATATTTCTTTCATGAATGTGGCACAGCAGTTCAATTTAAATGTACCAATAATTCTTCTTAAAACCTGATGCTCTCAAGCAGGCGGTGTTATGCCACACAGCCGATCAACCTGCCACAAATACGCACCACTGGTGATGGTTATGTGTATATTGGTTATTTTAAAAGTAGGCTGCTCAACTCTGATTGTTGCGCTGTGCCACACATTTTTCATTTTAATGGTAATGTGGTGAGCTATTGCCACCTAAGGGTAATTGTGATGTACTGTTCATCCGTTCTTTCCACCTTCATTTTTATTTCTTACTCCCTTTTCGTCTTTTATTGTGTTTGTGCCCATCCTCACTTTTCTTCATTCTTATTTCATTCCTTCTGTTTCCTTACTTCCTTCTATCTTCATGTATTTCTTCCTTACTCCTGTTCCTTCTGCCGGTCTTCCTTTCTTTCCATCGCGTTCACAGGGGTTTTCCACCATTCATCGCCCATTTATTTATTTATTGGTCATTTATAAGGCTCTTGTACAACAAGACATTGGGCCGCCTTACGAGTATGGTGGTAAGGCAACAACAGCGCCGGTATCGCTACCGGCACCGTTGCTACCATACCGCCATACTAGGAGTTCTGCTCACGGGTGCCCTTGCAGCCACCAGGTCTGACCTGGTGGCTGTACCGGCACCCGCGAGCAGAACATGATGGTAGCACCGGTACCATTATTGACGGTACCGGCGCTACCACCCTCCCCATTCCCATTGAGCCCTACAGGGCTACAGGGCTCAATGAGAATGGGGATGTACTGGGCCCGGCACCCGCGAAAGGGCAATTACTGGGTCTGGCTTGGCTGGAATACCCTGGTAATTGCCCATTTGCGGGTGCCGGACCCGGATGCGAGTTTGGAGGTAGCCTTGCCGGTAAAACCAGCAAGGCTACCTCCGCCCTCGTAATGAGGCCCATTGTTTCAAAGTGCCACAAGGCAAAGGGAAGGGAGCAAGGGAGTAAATAAACAATGAATACATAATAAAGCAGACAGTGGTCTTACTAGACTTTGTGACATTCAGAATGTGCAAGTTCAGTGAGAGAGAAAAGGGGGTGGTGAGGTAAGGTCTAATAAGGTCCCCCAGGGGGGATGTGCAAGCGGTGCCTGTTGAGGGGAGCAGCAGGTAAATGCATGGGCAGACCTGTCGCAAGTGAAGAGGGAAGTCAACTACCCAACAGGTAAGTGCAGGGAGGAGACAATCCACTCAAGGTGGGCGTGGGCTCAGAGGGCAGTGCAGGGGCAGGGTGTTGGTGATGTTTAGGGGAGAAGGCCAGGACCCAATAGGACTCTTGAGGGACCGGGCCGCCAATCTCAGCAACCGAGAGGAAGGTTAGCAAGGAGGAGGGGAGGGGTGCAGAGAGGGAAGGAGAAGGAGAAGATAAAGTTCTTGAGTTGTTTGCAAAACTTGAGGTGGTCCTTTTTTAAGAATGAGAGAGCGAGGGAGACTGTTCCATAGAAGGGAGCCAGCTGAGGAGAGGGATCTGCCCCCATCCCTCTGCTTGGAGATACATTTGATGAGCAGAGAGCTGGAGCCAGAGGATTGAAGGGGTATGGAAGGAGAGTATTTTGTAAGAGAGAGCTACAGGTAGCGTGGTCCCAGACCCCAGACAGCCTTGTGGATGAAAGCGTCTTGAATTTGATCCTTGCAGTAACCGGGAGCCAGTGGAGAGATTTTAAAGCTGGAGAGATATGGTCCCAGGACTTGAGGCCAAGGATAGGTGTCGCAGCCCTATACTGGATTAGTTGAACAGGACGAGTGAAGAAAGAGGCAGGATGAGGAAGAGGATTTTACAGTAATCCAGCCTGGAGAGGACCAGAGCTCTAGTGACGTTGAGCTTCTGGGGGAAGGTGAGAAAAGGGAGAATTCCTCTAAGGAGGTGAAATTGAAAGTGGGCCTTCTTGGCGAGTTCCAAGGTGTGAGGAGTAAATGAGAGAGAGGAGTCGAAGATGTCCCCAAGATGTCTGGCTGCAGTGGAAGGAGATGGAGTTGAGCTCATAGATGGTGGCCGGATAGCAGGAAGGAAATGGGGAGCAGGTGTCCCGATAGGAAGAATCTTGGTCTTACTGGCATTAAGACCATGGTACTTGCATTTGTCTCCTCACCAGCCCCCAGCATTTCTCACCCCCCCTCCTGCCCATTCCCACTTGCTGTGTCCCCAGTGATCTCTACTGCTGCTCTGTTTTCTTCTCCCCTTCCCCTAACCTTGACATTCTCTGCTCCCAACCCCAGAATTGTATTACCCCCTGCCACCTTGTTCTCTGCCCTACCAGTGAACCCCTCACTTTTCTCTCCCCATCATAAACTGGTCAATTAGACTAACAGGCGGACCACCTTAATGAGTTGACCAGACTTTCTTGAGCTTATTGACCTAACTATCAGTTGGGAGTCAATCAATGGACCTAATACCCCTGTGATTACCACTGCATCCAACAATGTTCCCCACACCCCCCACATTTGTTTTCTGTTGCCCCAAAACAATTAAACTACTTGTTTTGTGTGTGAGTGCACACTTTCAAACCAGATGGTCCAGGGCAAATTCCTCATCTGTTCTATTACTCAGTGAAATCATGCAGGTAGTATGCTGCTTCACACAGCCAGTCAACCAGTCTCAAATGCTCATCGCCTGTGGTCACCACCACCTCGAACAATGTTTCCAGCACCCCTACACTTTTTTTCTGTTCATCCAAAATTGTTGAAATTTCAGTTAATCTACTTTTTTGTCATCATTGAAGCAGCCTTGGAGCAATCATGCAAAATGTAATGTTAAGGTTCTTAGTAGAGAAAGTGAAACCTCTAAAAAAAATAAAAATCCCAAGGGGTAGCCTGCCTTTATGTGAAAGGCAGATTGCTTTCAAATAGATGCATACAATTATATTATTTTGAATGCTATGCTGCCTAACATCACCCTACCCAAGTGCTCTCCTGCAATATTAAATGCACAATGTGCAATGAGGTTTTGTGTCTCCCTATAAATATATTCAATGCACGTTGTGCAATGATGTTTTCTTTAAAAGCCCTACCTAGAATAGAAAGCAAAAGGCTCCATCCGACACAAGTCCATCCAACCCTCCTCCCCTCTCTGAAAGGATTCCCAGTGACCGCTGAAGAGCTCCCGCAGGCCAGGTGAATATGCCCGCCTGAAATAGCTAAACCAAATCTCTTGGAAGTTTGGTGGATTGCGGATATGTTGAAAATGTGGGTGATTCGGGCAAATAATCGAGCCAAGTCTTAGTCCCAAAAAAATCTCAATGGGACACGTTGATTAAAAAGATAATTCAACACCTATGTTTTTCTCTAGCTATCCATAAGCTGCTTCAAAACACTTAAGCAAGCACTTGGTTAATTAGGCTGAGGCGCATGTTGAAGTCTTAAAAATTACAGAAAACCTTAAGTGTCTGAAGCACAGTCAGCTCTGATGATTAATCCATTTACCTGAAAATACCCATAATCGTCTAAATACAATTTGTTTGTTCTGGTTAATACAAAACAGATACTGGACCCCGTTAGGAGTATGGTGGTGCGGTACAAATTGGTAGTAAAGAGGCAGTATTTCATTTCCGCCACTTTACCACTGAACTACCACATCACCATATTATGAGTTTGGTGGTGCGGCGAAGGATTTACCGCCAAGAAGAAGCTGGAGGCGAATCTTCCACCTTACTGCCATATATCGTCAGATTTCTTAGTCAGTATTACCAGTTGCGGTCAATCTGCAAAAAAATCCTCATGGAGTCCTATGGACTCCAAAAAGTGGGCCTAACATCACCAGATCACCATTTGTTATCCGGTGGTTAATCGATTGGACTGAGTAGCAGTAACGGTAAACAAATTAGGCAGTAAGTCAGAAGATACAGCTTACTGATTGAACAAGGCAAGCAGCATCACTGCTAATGAATGTTCTGAAATGTGCTGGGTGAGGGGACTTAGGAAGGAGGATTGCATTGACTTGTGCATTGTAATAGCCCCAATGCACACCTTCATGTCTAGGTGAGGAAAACCATCACTCTATGAACCACCAACATAGTCTATGTGCTTCTGTGAGAGGGCCGCTCATATAGAGAAGGAGCCACGCCCGTGCTGTGCTTACATTTGCGCAGCTGGGATCGAACCATTTTACCTGGGGTGGGTTGCAGCTTGCCAACCGGTTTATTGTGTTTCTTTTAGATTATGAAGTAGTGCCCAGATATCTACTGACAAACAGATCTCTCCTGGGTATGGCTGTTTGGGTTACGGCGTGGGATCACTATGCCAAGAGATCCCTGTAGACCAGATGTTGGATGTGTTTGCTATTGTATAGGTACATGAAGAGCTGTGGCGAATGGATCTGGTACATTCACAAATAAAGCCTTCTTGTTCTCTGCAGGCTATCAAAGCTAAATTGCTCTCGCCTAAACCCTTGCACCATAGAATCCTTTCCCCACACATGTGATCCCTGGCAGTTTCAGGTACCGGATTCTCATTGGAAGTAGTTCGCTTTCATCATTTCTACATCCATATAATGCTGTGTCTTGGGACCTGGGTTCTTCCTTTCCCATGCAGCAACACAATCTGGCACAGTAGAGTAGTGCATCCCTAGTCTGCAAAAAGACCAAACATGCCTGCATCAGCAAAACCACTGCAGGGGAGCTAGCAGCTACCTCTGGCCTGGTTCGCCAGGGCTGCCAAGAGTCGTGGCAGCATTAAGAAGTGGCGGATCAGCTGATGTGCTGCTTCACAAAACTTCACTCTACACCAACCTGCAGATTTTTCAGGATGTAGATTGTGATGGTTTGCATTCCTGAATCCCGACTCTAGCTGGATGACGCTGCAGGCCTTTGGAGCAGAGAAGGTAGAACAGTCTGGCCTCCCGTAATCAGCAATATGTCGGTCTGGAAAGATCACCTTCCCTCTTGGCTCCTAGAGTGGTGGGTTACATCACTGCAGGTGCTGTGAGGCACTGCATCAGTCTCCGCTGTGAATAATACTGCTGGTTCCCATGAAGGTCCCAATTTCCTTTAGCAAGCTGCATGGCCTGGTGATTGACCTCTGAGCAGCTCGTGGTGCAGATCAACTATACCAAGTTAGGCAATGATTCCCTAGGTGACATGCGGTGGCACGAGCAGTGCTGAGAGACTGCACCAAATATCCGTCTTGCAGCGATCCTTTGTCCGTAGAGCATCCCATCTTGCAGATACATTCAACCGCAAGATTCCATCCTTTTCTAAACTCTGATTTGGAGCAAGTCCCCACTGGAATGTCCAACATCTGTTGTCTTTTTCTATCAAAGGTTTTTTGTTCGTCCCCCATCAGTGCAATCATCCATAGAACATGTCTGAATGTAGGGCTTAATGGCAGTGCCCACAGAGCTGGGTTTTGCTGGGATTCTTTGGTTCAATACACTTTCCATGTGGCTTCCACCAATGAACTATTTGTGTGTGGTTTTGTCTTTTAACTGCGCCCTATATCTACCTCACATTACGTTGTGCGGCAAATATACTTTTCGGAGGTACTTTATTATGTCACGTCCTCATTGTCTGCTGTGTAAATAGAACCTTGGAGGAGTGATGTGTATAGGCGGCTATTGAGTGTTGGTGTAAGTGTTCTGTACATGTACTCCATATGTGGCAGCTATATCGTATGGCTTACATTCCAGGTGGCAAGAAGCCTTGTGTCCCTACCCATCTCCGCTCCCCTGAACTACCTCTACCAGCCTTCCTGATAAATTCCGGATGTACCTGTTTTCGACCAATGAAGTCACCTACTTGGAAATAGACGCCTCCTGTCATTCTGGACCGCCTTCATTTAATAGTATATACTTGCAGCTGATTAAATTTGTTTAAATGTATATCCTTCTGTTTTTCGAGATTATATTTGTAACAGCACTTTATTACATGTATTATTGGTTTCGTACAAAACCCACTTCCTTGATAAAAACACATCAACTAAAACCACATATACTCACCCTCAAACCCTTAAAGGTAAAAACACAACAACTACAAACACGTATACTGATCCTCAATCCCTTAAAGGTAAAAAGCACAGCAACTCAAACCACATATACTTACCCTGAATCCCTTAAAGGTAAAAAACACACCAACTACAACCACACATACTAACCCTCAATCCCTTCAAAGTAAAAAGTACAGCAACTACAAACACGTATACTGACCCTAATTCCCTTAAAGGTAAAAAGCACAGGAACTACAACCACATATACAAACCCTCAATCCCTTCAAGGATAAAAGTACAGCAACTTCAACCACATATACTAACCCTAAATCCCTTCAAGGTAAAAAGTACAGCAACTACAACCACGTATACTGACTCTCCATCCCTTAAAGGTAAAAAGTACAGCAACTACAAACACATATACTGACCCTAAATTCCTTCAAGGTAAAAAAGTACAGCAACTACAAACACGTATACTGACCCTCAATCCCTTAAAGGTAAAAAGTACAGCAACTACAACCACAGGTAAAGGCCACTTTCAATGTACATAGATCCAACCCGACTCTTACCCCTATGTATGATCCTATGCAGTCCAAATGAACACTTAAAAATGGAGAAAGAGAATAGACACATTCGGAAAACATGACGCCCACAGTCTATAGCACTCCTGTGGGAGCCGCTCCCCCACCAATACCAGTCCTCCTTTCACTCAGGGAAGACTTCCAATCTCCCCCTCGTTGTCGTCAGAGTCTGGACTACTCTGATGTTTCCAGTCTTTGCAGTGGAGGAGCACTCCTTCATGTGTCATGTAGAAACCGGTCGCTTCACTTGCCACATCTGACACTCCATCCAGGTATGATTTCATTGGGTTCTTTTGCAGTGTGATAGCTATCCAGAAGGCATCACACTGCACAGGAGGTAGAGAGGGAGACTTGGCACAACCGGAGGCTCTAGAAGTGGAAGGTTTTAATGGTCTTAGTTCCAGTGTTTTGCTTCAGGAACACAGAATTAACTCCCATACGACATTGATCTTTGACCGCGTGAAATCGTTAGAGGGCTCTGTCGTGGAGCATAGGGATCTCGCCAGAAAGTACCATTTAGGGCACTTCCTAAAACAAAGGGAGCTTGACCATACAATGCTTTATGAGCCAAGTACAGAGACTTGACGACAACACATGCTCTCTTAGGAAGCCAATAAAGGCGTCTTTGCGCAGTGAAAACTGATCATGCCTCGCTGTCCATGTTGCCTCCCTTGCTTCTGCTGCACCTGTACACGATGGAGGGTCTTTTGTGCAGCTCACAGGAAATATACTTTGCAGCAATCGAGCTTTGATCCAACCGTGGCTTCAGCAGTGGTGAAACCGTGAGCTGTTTAATTGGATAATAATTAATCGAAGTGAAAACATGATGGTCTTGCGTAGTCGGGGTGAGGGAAAAGGAGAAATCGGGGAGGATACCTACTGCTGTGGCCTTCTTCTGTACAGGAATAGTGAAGCCAGCGTTAGAGAAGGGAGGGTAGAGTTCAGAAATCCTGCGTGTGTCGCGTGTCCGCAAGATAATTAGACACTCTGTTTTGGCCTGGGTTAAACAGATCCTGTTGTCCATGTTTCTATGCCACTAAGGATGCTCTGTGGAAGAAAAGTGCATGCTTCATGATCTCCCTCCAGCCGAGAACGGTCTGGGAATCATCTGCATAGATTTGAAGCATAACAAGAAGAGATACAGGGAGATCTTGGAGGGGTTGGATATAGTTATTAATAAGCCGGGTCAAAATACATGACCCCCTGGAGACACCACTCTGCCCAGTCTCCCGGTGGGATTCACACGAGTCTACACAAACTCTGAAAGCTTTACTTCTTAAGAAAACCACGACGGGACTTATCATAGGTTTTCATAGCAGTCGAAGGATCCAGAAGCATCAGGGGAACTGCGCTCCCATCTTCTATGAGCTGAAGCAAGCTGTACTAAACACCCGGGAGAGCTCAGTGCCTATACTGCGGCGGCGGGAAACTGACTGCCATAACCCAAGAGTTGGTGCTCGTCACACATTGCCGAAGCTACTTAGCAAGTGAACTTGTCGAGAATTTTCAAGAGAAGAGGTAGATTTGTTATATGCTTATAATTAGTAAAAGTGGTTGGTTCCAACAGCATTTTCCTGCTCAGTGTAGTCACACAGGCCTGTATAATGGGATCCAGCACGGATTACTCACTAACAGAAGCCTTAAGAAAGCCTGTGCTAGCCAGAGCCCTAGCAAGTTCCTCCACAGCTGCAGAGGGGCAGGGCTCAGCCGCACATTCACAAGGATAAAGGCCTCCAATGGAGTATTGCCTTCCATTATTACTTTACATTTAAATGTGCAGTCGTGGGTCGTTCTTTATATCATACAAGTAGAAAGTCTGATCTTAAGGATGTGCCAAATCTACTGTTTGATCATTACCAACATTGGCATGGATATTAGCAATTTTATCATAAAGTTGGTTGCAACGGTGCACTGAGGGATCAACAGGCCATAGTTTGAAACCTAAAAATGCATGCGTGATATTCTATTCCCCAACTACGCAAATATTGCATGTACCCAGATTCTGTGAATCACAGTCCTTCGGACGGATTCAGAATGTATCTGTTCTCCATAGTGAGACATTTGATTCCAGACAGACTCGGCTTCATGGCACATCTTTGCTCTGATTAAGTGGTGTGGTATACTGCCAGGTGTGCTGTAGAGCCAGGGTCGGTGTTCTGTTGAGACTTCTCATTGGCAGAACTATTTGTCAATTTTTGACTGGGCATGATCAACTTCAGCACCCATCAATTGCATGAGGCCATTTTACAAGCCAGGGGTTCATTGATTAGAAATGACATGCAACACCCGAAATTAATGATATTCCATTTTAAACAGGTGAAGTTATGGCTTTAAATGTGCCTAAGGCCAGCCTGGATTTTAAGGTTCATTTTCAGGGTTCACGGAGGGCAGGGCACATGGTATCCCAGCTGTGCCTTTGTCTAACCCCTTTATTACACACTAACTGCATGACCCTCACACACTGGGGCTCATTACAAGTATGGTGGTGCAGGAAACAATTGGTGGCAATGGAATTACAGCCACTTTTCCTGTACCGCCATACTACAAGCATGGCCCTGGAGTGGGGGATTTACCTCCAGTGTCCTGCTTGAGGTAAATCCTCCCATTTTCTTTCTAAAATCATTGGAATTACTGTGGTGGTAATTCTGCTGGCGATAATTGCACCAAAAATGCCACATACAGTCTAAATGCGGATTAACTCTGCCACTGCCACTTGTAATCTGGCAGTAATTCTGCTGGATCAAGGGGCGGTAACAGTAATTCCATTGGGCGGTATTCTAGCGGATTTACCACTAGAAGACCGGCCAACTTGCAATGAGGCCGACTAGGTCTTACAGTCTCGCAGGAACTAGCAATGCCTGCTGCGTGGAAAGACCTACTCCAGCCAACCCTGCTTCCCTGCCATCCCAAGTGCACAAATTACCACTACACACAAACGGCCTCTATATATGTACACACGCCCACACCGCAGCAAGCTCTACAAGAATACAGAGCTATCTATCCATCACTGCGCTTCATCACAGCTGAAGTTCTGAAGCGCCAAGCTAGCTCCAGCAACACCTTTGGGCCTACCCACTCCCTGGAGCTACAGCAGCAGAGCCACGAAACATGCAGGCGAACTTGCAGCCAACTTCCACCCCGCCCATGGAAGAAAGTTCCTGGCTGAGACCAGCAACTACTCCTAAAACTGACCACATGCTCCTCGAATGTTTATAGAAGAAGAAGAATTGCAGCACACCTTATAACTCCTGCACAACCTCATCCCTGGGTGTTTTGGACCTCACAAGGCCGTTATCGGGCCTCCAAAACTTCATATCCTATAACGGAGCAGACATAGCCTCTGTATACCACCATGGGAGAATGCTGTATCTAGGAGAGTGCCTTGAGCTCGCCCTACCCGAGTGCTTCAGTTGCCCTAGCCTTCTGCAACAGGGCCAGTGCTTTGGGTAAGAGAGCACCGGAGGCAGCTCAAACAGCAGGTGGGAAATAGCCACTGATGCTGGGGGTGCAGAATGCAGCAATTGCGTCAAACATCAACTTGGGAGACCAAATGACAGTGCACTTTGGAGAGTGGACAGTTGGCATAGCACTTCAAGGGAGCCAGTGCTTCGGGAGAACATTGAGGGAGACCGGGCGGATTACTTTGGTGGAAGGACTTCTAGCAGGCAATTTAGGGGGTGCCAGATGTAACAGTACTTTGGGAGTGGTTAGCTGTCAAGGCACTTTTGTTGTGGTTAGATGGTAGGGCTCCTTTAGAGGACGAGGACAGGAAACTGTGGGGATATGAAGGTTTCTTACGGTGAGGGGAAGACTCTTGAGGGCAAACTACAGGATCTGGTAGGTTCCCTCGATAGGTAGGAAGGGGAGAGAAATTTAGGAGGCATGTGACTAGGCACCTTCCACATTTCAGGAGGGAACAGAGAATGTCACTTTTGGAGGATGCAGAAGACTAAGCACTTTTGGGCAGCATGGTAAGACACTTTAGGGGAGGGTTGATGGAAAGGCACTTTGGTGATGTGGATAGGCACTTTTAGTAAAGCCAGATGGCATGACGATTTAAAATCATATGGCATGGAACACTTGGGGTAGAATATATGCCGGTGTAATTTGGAGCATCGGGTAGGAGAACATCTCCCCTATTTGAAGACGACTTCATGTAGGGTAGATGTCGGGGCTCTTTGGAGGATGGCAAGGGGTGATGTACGGCAATAAACAGATGAACACCTGGCAGTTCGCCCAAGTGCCTAGTGTGAGCATAGGTCATTTCGTTTGCAGAGTATGTGGAAAGGGAATTTGGAGGTAGGATAGCTAACATGGTAACATGGGGAGTCAGTCAATAAAATAGAAATTATGGAGGGCATGGCATATATAAAAGGTGATTTATGAAGAGTGTCGGTGAATTAGGTGTGGGCAGATGGCATGGCATTTAGAGAAATGCAGGGGTGGATGGCAGGATATTTGGGGGAAATGAGCAGAAAGCCGGCACACAGAGGTGGCATATGGCAAGGTACATTGAGGACACATTTCGTGGGACTCTGGAACAGGGCGGATGGTAGAGAATGTTCACACTATGGGTGAAGACAGATGTCGGGGTCCAGGGTCTCCCCGGTTCCTGCCATCCCTCTAGGGGCCTGTTGGATCTTCGAATGCATTACTCTTTAAGCAGTGAACCTTCCCTGCTGCACACCTGTGGTTTCAGACACACATGCATGAGAAGACCAAGCCTTGGTAAGTCTATCTGCAGCTCTCCAGTCCTAGGCTTTTGTGATAAATGTTTATTGGTGTCTTTTAAACCAACCTCGGCTTCCAGTGTCTCTTGTGTCGTTTCTGTCCCGTTCTGGTCCGCGCAGAAGTCTCCCATCTGTCTTTCAGTCGCGGCTTGATTGCCTTGCATGTGTGACTTCTCATTTTCCCATTTGGCAAATCCTTTGCATTTGCCCAGTTTGCCAGAGAACTTGCTCTTCATCTTAGGAAAAGTGTGAGACCCTGAGTCGCTCCAGGCTGGGTCATGCCACAGAGGCTCCGTCTGCGTTGCCTGGCTTGTGGTGGCTCGCTGCAGCCGCACTGAGATCTTCTTGGAGGAGCCTGTCATTAGGGTGATGCCGCGGCCATCCAAGCCCTGGTTCTCCGACGTTACGCTGGGAAATTCAAATATTCCGTCTTGGGCTGCTGGGAAAAGAGTTAGAGACTTTTTACTAGTGTGTTTTCCTACTTCAGGTTATAGAATATGAAAGACACAGCAATTGATGTATGATCACCATTTGGGACAATTTTTTAATATGATTGAACATGTTTGCTTTGGACACAATAATTGCACAGCATTGAACGCAACAGTGGAATTCATGGGTCTTTAACCTGTGGCTCTCCAGATGTTTTAGACTATGACTCCCAGGATACCTCACCAATGAATTTGCTGGGTAGGGTCGATGGGTGTTGTAGTCCAAAACATCCCTGGAGCTTAAAGTTAAGTTGCAGACCCCTGCATGAGTGAGGTAGCCGCTAGATTAGTCATGATGTTCTCAGAGCCGACCTCTTTGCCATCGTTGAACTGCAAATGACAACAAAAACAGTATTTAATGTGGCTTATTACAAAGTCTATATTGCATTTGGTACAGTTTGCACACATTTCTTGAAGATTGAGCACCCCAGACACAGTTGCAGATAATGAGACAAAGAAAAAGATGTATGTGGCACTCTAGTTTGTCCCTCATATTTAACTTGTAGTGGGAAACAAAAGTGGACTTGCTGACTAGGATGCAGCCCTACACATTTGTGACAAAGACGCGCATCTATCCTCAACCATGAGCTGTTCATTCCGCTGGGGATCTGCTCTTAACGCGACCGGCTAAATGAATCTTGGTCACTGAGTGCACAGTACACAACACCACCTTCATTCCCCCCTTTGGTAATTGCAATATCAGGAGGCCTTTCAAGTCCCAGTGAAGAGGTGTCTTTTTTGGACACCAGTGCATTTTACAAGGCATTTGTGGATGCACAATTGCATAATCGCTAGTGAAAATTAACCTGCACTTTTTTTTTGTGCATTTTTTGCTGCTGTGCAAGGTCTTCATAGCGATTGCCATTTGATGACATAACGGCAATAGCCGAAGTTCTGTCCTTTCAAAAAGAATGCTGACAAATCAATCTGGCAGAAGGTGTTGGGTGAGATGCCAGGGCATCTGATGGGACCCGCAGTCCATCGGAAACAACCACTGTGGGCCCGTAGAAAAGCATACCACTCATCCCAGGCCCTGTGACTGCCTCTGTGGGCTTTTCCCTCTGTCTGAGATCCAATGAAATTTGAGCAGAACTAGATTTTGGGGAAAGAAAAGGTATGTTTTGGAAATTAGCTTTTCAGAATCGGCGAGGCACTTGTTTGTAGTCAGACACAAAAAAAGCTGTGGCTCATGGGTGAGGTGGGCTTTTGTGGCTCAGGCTGAATTTGCTGTGTGTCTTCTGGCCAGAATCACGCTATATATAAAACCTTTCTGCTAGATCTTCAGGTCTTCTGCAACCTCCCCCAAAAACTGTAGAAATCACATCGAGAAAAGTACTGATGTTTTTGCCTCAGCTGCATTACATTCCTATTAATTAATTATTGCAGGTGACTTTAACATCTGGTATGATGCTCCGGGAAAGTGATCTGACAGCGAAAATGATGGAAACCCTAAATAATTGAGATCTTTTCCCACAAGTAATGGAATCTACTTACGATAAAATTCATTGGTTGAATGAGATTTTTTCAGTAACCTTAGTAAAATCTTTTAAACCATGACACTGTGATGGTCAGATCACAGCACTATTCTCTCTTAAATAGCCTCCCAGACTTCAGAACCTGATTCTTGATCTAAAATAAGACCTACATTGATTTTCTCCCTGAAATCTTGGTTTAACGTAGCTCTTAGCTCGGCCTATGGATCGAGCCACGATCATCAAATGGGACCCCATCAGAATTATTCACAGCATTTAACCAGACACTGGCCGTGCTTCTTGAAATCTTGCTCAAACAAAAACTGTCCGGCAGACATCAAAATTCAAGCCATTAAACAAAGGGTCCACCAACGAACTGAGTCAGCTAAAGGCCAAGCTCAAGCAAAAAGTACACATATGGCACCTTCGTTATGAGGACTCAAATAACCATTTATGAAAAATCATGACGTACACATTAGGCGTGCAAAACATTTCTTCTAAAAGGCAGAGGAATGAACGGACTGAAAACCCAACTAAGGAAGCCTGCAACCTATTGTACAAATTGTGAAACCCAGTGGCCATTTCAACTGTGCTTTCTCCTTACATTGCCCTTTGAGTCTTTCTGGCCAATTCCCCATATAAATGGATGTCTTTAGGAGATAGCATGGCTTCTTATAAACCTGCCTGCATGGACACTACATTTCCCAAAATTAGAGACATGCCTTTATCTTTTATTTTTTATGTTGAATTATTAACTGATGCAGAGTTACTGAAGGTATTCATTCTTGTGGGGCCACGGTTTCTCTTCATGACCTTTTAGCATTAGCCCTCTTTGTATGTTGGATCGGTTTAACGCTAAATGCCTCCCTGAGCTAACTTCTCGAGGATCTCAAGAAGGCAGTGGCGGACCCACGTCTAAAGAAACACTCCTTGGATCCAAATACTCCATCCAATGTTCGACTAATGTCTCAACTTCAATATATGGGAACATTATTAATAAAAACAATGGCCACGCAGATGCTAAATTATGCGAAGAACAAAAATCACTGCATGCACAACAGACCAATTTCTGACCTATTGTGGTTCCTGAGCCTACAATGGTCCGGGTCAAGGATAATTTATGTAGCAGGTCCAGTGATGGAAGTGCAGCGGGTCTTGCCCTTTTGGATATGTCTGCTGTGTTTGACATGGTTGACCATAAATTGCTACTTGATTGTGTTTTCAAACTTGAATACCAAGGCAAGGTGCAAGATTGGTTAATTTCCTATCTGAGGGATGGGTCTTAACACCAAGACCTTTTAGTTAGTCCTCTTAAATCAACAAAATCCCTTAGGCATGTGGAGTGCAGCACCATTCCTCTCTGTGGCCTTTATCATTCAATCGTTATGGCCCCCACTATGTTGATCTGGTAACGACCTGTGGTATGCATTTTTTTATATCTATGCAGATGACACCCAAATCCTTATCCAACTAAATGACCAAAACTAGCATCAGTTGGTCAAAATTGAAATCATGCTTAACAGCAGTGGACAGATATATCTGCATGAAGCCAACAAGTGACTTATTTGGTGTTCTGGGCAGAGGTCAACCTCTATCGGACTTTTTCCAAATCTGAAACTGACACAGTCAGGAAAAACACCTTGGTGTCAAAAGGGATGCCACATTACTTTTGACGGCTCAATTATCTGTCTTGGCAGTGGCAGGAATGTATCTGCTCAAGATTCTTTGTCAGATTTTCAAGTACTTCTCACTTAATACTCGTATATTGTTACTAAATAACCTGCTCTCTTTTGGGCTAGACTATTGCACCTCAACATATCTGGCTCTTCTGGGCATTGAAATCTCAAAACTTCAGAGATTGCAATCCCTAGCAACCAGACGCTTCTGCAATCTAGGGCCTGTAGACCATGTATCCCTGCCCTTCTCTGGCTCCACAGGTGACCAGTGAGACAGGGAAACAGAGAATCATAGAAAAGCCCTATGCCTGCCCTATAGAGAATACCACAGCCATTAACCACTGCAACTGGTTTTGGCCCTCTCATGCAGTATGATTGTCTACTCATAACATACTTCTGGTTTCAAGACCTAATCCAGAACATGCGTGGAACTCTCTGCCCCGGGTGATCATACAAACCGGAGGCCCGTCTAAATAGTGGAATTTGGTCAAAACCTGGCTCTTTTCTATTTAACCATTCATGTGAATGTTTTCTACCAGTGCATAACTTTCATCCCAAGACCCTTTTATGCACCATTTGTAGTCTTGTTCAATACTGCCAAGAAAGGCAAGCTGAACGTTCAAGCTCTGTAAGTGTATGTAAATAGAAAGAGGAGCACCTCTCCACAGAACATGACATCAATCTTAAATGATTGTTCAACACAGCATTCCCAATCCCCGTTCCCGCGACTGGTGCTTTTGCCTCTATCACCCTGCTGCACCTCCTTGCGCCCCCTTCTCATATTGATAATAGGTGAGTCTTTTGTCTACCCCACCCTGCTTTAATGCTCTGCTGCTATCCAGCCAGGTGTGTGCTTTATACAACTCTGTAAATACTGCCGTGAGGAGAGAGGAACAGGACAACTGGACAACTAGTTTTGCAATTTCAACAGTTTTATTCTTAGGCCTACAAAAGACAGACTAAAAACTGCTATTGACATGAACACGTTTGGCCTCTTTGGCCCTGTCTTAAGGTTTCGCAGGAACGGGAAATGGAGTCAATGCAAGCTGTGTCTAGGACTGGGGACTGGAGAGTAGTGTGAAAGTTTGAAGATACGCCGGACTGTGGGCTACCTGGTAGTTTGGCAAACCAGTGTGCAAAGTGCTTGTGGACCATTGATGCAAGTTGATTAAAGTGCCTACAACCGCGACATAGTCTGACCTGGGAACATGGGGAAGGGCCCGTTTTGGCATCCGAATACAGAGGAAGTAACCTCTTAGAGTGTTGTTGATTTGTTTGGTCACCACTGGGTTGCAGATGACACCATTTTCTCCCTTGTTGGAGTGGGGCAAAGAGAGACCAAACAATGATGGGGGACATGGATTTCTTGGGGAGCCCTGTAGTAGGTCTCTAGGGTCCAGAAACATGAATTCAGTTCTGCTTAAATGTTATGCTCATTTGCAGTGAAATATTTGTTTTTATTTGATGTAAACAAAAAGGTATGATAATCAGTCGTGGATGCTACCCAAAATTTAAAGTTTGGCCAAGACAGTGGAAAGTGATACATCGCCAGACAATGTCAAAGTAGAATATGCCATTTGTGCCAAGTCACACATGCCACAGCGCCACGCAGTAGCCATCGCTGGAAGTTCACCTCCAGTTCAGAGCCACATGAGCAAAGCATTGTGGGCATGCAAATTATCCCAATGAACACTGCCATTCGATAAAAGAAGTACATCCAATATTATACACTATATCGTTCAGGGAGGGATCTCGGTATGCTCAGTGCAAGAGACATACAGTGGGAGATTATATGAAATATCCACTATACTCTTCAATTTGAACTAAAGGAGCTACCATATCTTTAGTCAAAGGGAGCAAAGGGGTGGTTCAGTATTGGGGCACCAACAAGAAAAAGTAATTTAATCTCAGAGAGTTACAGGATAACCAAGAATTGAGAAGGTGATGTTTGGTTTTTGACTGATAGAGGCAGCCAATTCTATAGCGGCAGATGGGCTACGTAGGTTAAGAATTCTATAGCGGCAGATGGGCTACGTAGATTAAGAATTCTATAGCGGCAGATGGGCTACATAGGTTAAGAATTCTATAGCGGCAGATGAGCTACGTAGATTAAGAATTCTATAACGGCAGATGGGCTACGTAGGTTAAGAATTCTATAGCGGCAGATGGGCTACGTAGGCTAAGAATTCTATAGCGGCAGATGGGCTACGTAGGTTAAGGAGTGAGGAAGGCCATGGATGTATTTGAGTTCTAAAGGTCTATTGTAAAAAAATAATCTGCTTTATCACTGTAGTGGGAGGTTAAAGGCAGATGCGGTAAGGTTCACTGGGGTGCAATTGGAAATGTATGGGCTTTTTAGGAGGGGCTGGAAGGAGCAGTGGGGATGGCATATGTGGAGGCTGTTCGCATGACTGATTTGCTAAGGGCTAGAGCATTAATGAGTGTCTTGTCAGACGGTGGAGAGGAAGAGGAGATTTTGAGGAGATTACAGTGAGTCGAGGTTGCAGTAGACGTGATGAAGGTGGAGAAGCTACCATACCTAGATGTTGGGGTGCAGTGGAAGAGGCAACGCCTATAGGAGAGAGCTTCCATGTAGCGAGAACAGTAGACGAGGCAAAGCCTTGTGTGACATCTAAATTCTGTGCGGTTGGCATAGAGATCGAGGACCACAAGGACACAGAGCAACAATTTACTAGATTCCCGCAACCACCGTATTTTGCTTTATCCGACTGCAGGCCAAAATAACAGGAACATTTCGTTCAATATGTATATTTCTACCTTTTAGATCTTCCTATTTTAACTCATTTTTTCGTCGGCCAGTGTGTTTACCTTTATACTTTTTTACCTAATGTTTATATATTTCAATTTTCATTCGATAGCCATGCCGGTTGAAAAGGCACATGTGGTTATAGTGTGGGGAATATTTTCTCTACTCGCGCATAAAGGATCGAATCCATTTCTTTTTTGCCTAATCTGTCGCTGCACTTTTCTAGTTCTACGGGTCTCAAGAGGGACATCTCAAAACAAGTCAATCGGAAAGACTCTGGGGGTCGGTTAGAAATCAATTCCTTGCGCTGTCTCTGTCAGGAAAGATTAAGCACAGGCCACTCAATGACCCTTTCAGCAGCAGTCCAGACCGGGGGAATAAGCAACAGCACACTTTTACTCTCATGAACCTCTGCCAGGATGAAAACGCACCAGAAAGTGCTGCAGTGCATCGATCTGCTACCTTCATATGCCCTGTAAAGACGGCCATTTAGTGAGAAGGGAAAAAAGACCGCTAGATTTGGGCACAGCTAGGCTGCCGGAATGTGAGCTTAGTGGGCTACTCAGTGGCTCTGCCTGTGGCCCCTGAACTCGTGTGGATATCACCCCCTTATATATGCATTCAAGTAGCTTTTTAGACTGCCACTCCAAATGTACCTGTGTTTGAAAGAAATGTCCTTCAGAGTTCCGTGCCAACCTGAACGCTTTGCAGAATGCACCGAATGGGGGAATGGGTCCATAGTGGAGGCTTGCGCGTGAACCGGGGCCGGCCATCGAGCGACTGCACAAGACTGCATCTTCTGGTCCCTAGGCTTTTGTATGTAACCACAAGCCGCTTAGGCAAAGGAGCAACAATTGGATGTTGATATATGATATGATATGATGGGTTATTTATAACGCGCTTAATACCCAGAGGTTGTGTGGGGGAGACTGATTGACATAAGGAGGAAATCAGCTGCAGCGTGGAAGGGATAGTTGGAGGTTGAGGTAGGGCTTTGTATGGACAGTCTGTCAATATTCTGGATGAAATCAAGCAGTTGCCGTGCAGTATCATCCAGTCCCTTTTTTCTCTAACAATCTAATGCACAAACCGTACCTGCTAGAGGTAAAGCCTGCGCGCATAAGACAATAAACCGCCCACTGGAAAGGTATTGTCTTTGTCCAATCTTTTCTAGGATTAATAATATAGCCTTATAGACCAAGGGAGGTTCATCATTGCGGGATAATGACGCACCCACAACCTATGGCTTGAGGTGAAGACAAGGGCCATAAGGTGGGGAGGGGTCATTATCCCAGGCGATAATGACCTCTCCCGAGGTCTATGAGGCTATTAGCACAAACTGGTAATGGTTGTAAAGTAGAAAATGTTTAACAATGAGCGAAATAAATAATCAGTGTTAGTAAATTACATGTGCTTTTATTTTGTAATATGTAAAAAAGAAGGGTGTCTTTAAAAGTTAAGCATTTTATTCCAACCCTGGTTGAATTGGAAAGGTTTTAACATGAGCATGCATTAGGGGCACATTTAAAATGGTTTCTCTATACGAAAGCGGAAGCTTTTCACATGTGTTAGATCTCTTGGGTGCAGTACATTGAGTGTTGCAATGGGGGAAAAAAGATTCTCCCAGACAGGGAGTCTTTGGTAAAACAAAATAATGCCTGGACGTTGCATTGCTGTTTCCCTGTCTGCTTTTGAAGTCAGAAAATTCAGAATGTAGTCAATACCAGAATGCATTGACTGCACCCTGAACATTCTGATTGGCTTGGAGGAGGTCAATAACGACTTCCATGTGCTAAAACATAGTGCCAAACAGAGATTGCATTCCAGGTGTGTTTATGTGTATGCATGTAGCAGGCTCTGTGGTGGGTCAGAAGGAGCAGGCGGACACTTGGAGGACATTTTCAGTGTGGTTTATTCAAACAATAAGTATAAGACCTATCTTTCCCTATCACTATTGGGGTTTCCCTGTCTATAAAAATAACTCGGGGTCAATCGTCAGAAAATCCAAAATGAAGTTGTCCTCATCCAACACTAATTCTAACTGACCCTGCCACTATTTGACTAACTTAAGTTATGCTAGGAAAATGTCTCTTCCTTCTTCTTGTTCTTTTACGGCCCTGTCTCTGTGTGTTCCATAGTTCCCGTTATTAAGATCCCTTCAGATAGTCTCTTGTCACCGTCTGGACAAGGTCCGGTAGTTTTTTTGTTATGTAACGGGGTCTGCTCTCCCCTATTGGGATAGTTACTCCACAAGGCTTTGTAATCCTCATGCTCATAGACTCTCTCAGCGTTCAAGGCCTTTCGGATCTCTACAATTCTGGCCTTTTTAAGTTGACCTGTCCTTTGAAGCAACATGAGCCTTCCCCCTTCCTGCCGTGGCTCTGTTTGATCACTTCTTGTCGGTCCTACTTTGCTTGACTTCAATTCCTACTTAGATCCCCACACTTTTTCCCAGGGTGTTTGTCTTCAGTTCTTCAAAGAAAAAGTGGTTAGGGCGGGCACCGCTGAGTTTCTTTTTGCATTCGTATGGCTACTAGTTAATTAGAACAGGCGATTAATGGCGTCACCAAGTAAACCAGTATACACTATACTGGGTGTACCGAAGAGTTGCATAAATGTCTGATGGGAAAGAATTGCCATCAGACCTTGGGTCGCCAATTGTAGTGAAGACTACTGAAGGAAATTAAATTCATTCATATTAAGTAAATAGATACGTTGTAGAAAATTGTGCCTGAAGGCACAAAAATGCTCTTGAAAAAAATGTATCCAAAACAAAACTTTTAGTAAATTGATTCTTTACTTCATTTGTTAAGAAGAAGCAGAAATGATGTGCCAATGCATTTCGGACCTATACTTGGTCCTTCATCAGGGCGAATTTCGTTAGCTGCAAACAGCGCTGCATGAAGAAATGCTTGAGTTCGGGAGCGCAGGATGCGGTTAGGCGTCCTGTCACGGAGAAGTTCCCATGATGGAGTGGAATGCCAGAGCTGCAAGTAAACCACAGATCTCCCCAATCGAGTCGTCGGAAGTACGTGGTGCTGCACGGGTGAGGATCCACAACCATTGGGTCCGGAGATCTGCCTGTCTTCAGTTCTTAACACCTTCTCTTTCAGGTTTCTTCACTATTCTCTGGATCACTTTACTACAGTTCAACTTTACAGGCTTTATATGTAGGAATTGGTAACTTTCACTGAGACCAGTTTCTCTTGGTATCCATTACTTGATACCTTCTCTCTCAGGCTTATTAGTTATTCTCATGGTTACATTCATACAGTTCCACTTTACTGGGGTTATTTTCAGTATCTTCTCAATTTCACAAGAGATATGTTTCTCCACTTACATAGTGATGCCTCGACGGCCTCCCGGTATGCCCATTCTCCCCGTTATAATTAAAATTGTTTTTTTATAACGCATTTAATATCGGGGACCAGTTTCTAAGCGTGGGGATTCAAACCTGTGTTGCTATGCGTTGTCTTGCTTTCAAGACAAATGCGTTGCCCCTTAGCCATCCTCCCGTCACTCTGTCTTTGCAGGGGAACCCTTTCGGTCTCACTGCTTGCTCAAGTTGTCTTGCTGTACTGCGCTGCTTCTATTTCTCCATGGCTTCAGTATCTTTCACTCCATTCTCTTCCTCTATGTGACCGCGCCGGACTACGGATTGTAGGGTCTCTCGTGGACTCTCTTGCTTAGTGGTTTCAGCGATGTTCAACTGGCAGACTGTTCACCACGAAGTTCTCATGGTCACACCACCATAGGGATAAGACTTCCCTTCTTCGTGGCTCTCTCCTTGGAATTGCCAAGCTTCTCATGTATCCCTTTGATGCCCAGGACTCCTACGAAATTCGTGGGCTCTGTGGCTCTCCTTGACTCTGCCTCCGTTTGCCATCACCTCGTCAGGGAGCTTCCCCTGCTTATGCTCTTCTCTCTCTGGTCGTGCTTCGCCTCTACTTGGCGTACTCTCTGGTACCAGCCTCCTCGTCTCAGGTAAATGTATGCCTCCTTTTAGAGAGACGGATCCTCCTTTTTGTGCACACTGAGTTATTTTAGTTTGCCCTCAGCTGAGTCCCTGGAACTTACAGTTTTCTTTACATCTGGAAATCCCATTTAGGCCATTATGGTGGATGGTCTAGGGAGTTCCTAACAGGAACATGAGTCCTTGTCCCCTAAGGGGGAGTCTCTCCCAGTCAGGTCCCACTTGCCCAAACCTCTAGGGAGGGTCTTGCGGATTGGGCTCACCTCCCCAGCCTCAAAGGGGGAGGCTCCCCCCTGGGGAGAAGGGACAAATACCTTAGATTCGTCAAACCTCCCAGGGTTAACCTTCTCTAGTCGTACTATTTGTATGTCTAATGGTATTAAAGTTTCCATGGGCTTTCGTTCTCTTTTCCAATTGTGACCAAATAACCTCAGTAGAAGAGGGCAGAAGTTTGATCGGACTGTTAAAGGTACTGGACAGACCTGCTATTGGTACTCATCCCCCCACATTCTAAGTATTGTCATAGAGTTAGCCTAATCCCATCGATCATCAAGGGGTGGCGAAAACGCAGGAGCATGTGCTTAGCTGTTTTCTTTGGCCCGACATTAATCAGAAAGGAAAGACAGCTGTCTGCTAAATAACCTTCCACATCGATGCGACTAGAGCAACTTTAAAACCACTACTAACTATTTGTGGCCTATTCTCTTGACCAGTTATGGTTATCATGGGCCTTTCACCCAGTCCAAAGCAGGCAACAGATACCTCCTTGTAATCATGTATTATGCCACTCAGTACCCACAGGCATTGCCCCTTCCCAATGCCACACAACAAATTATTAAGCATTTGGTTGCATACTTTTCCTGGGAGATCCTTATGGATCAGGGATCCATATTTATTTTGAAACTATTGACCAAGTTGACTCTCTTGCCGCAAATGTATTGCTTATTTGACAGCTTTAATCAGACTTTGAAGAACCTCCCGTGGAAGTTAGTGGATGAAGACACCAAGAATTGGAACAATCTGCTTTCCTGTACTTTATTAGCAAAACTCCACCGAAAGAGACTGCGCATGCCTCCACTGGATTCTCCCCATTATGGCAGCGATGTCTTGGGCATTATTTAGGAAGAATGGTACGAAATACTGTTCCATTTGTGCAAGCCATCAGAAAACAGATAGGTCTGGTAAGCAACTTTGTACATCAACAGACACAAAAAAGCCAGGTCAAAAGAAAGTGTCTGTATGATTGCCAGGTATCCTTAAGGAAATAGCATGAGGCAGATCAAGTGCTGGTTCTCCTAGCAAGCTACTCAATATACCACATTAACTGGCACACGGATTGGTATAACTCTGAAGACGCAACTCTGATGGTTAGCCCAGAGGTCTTTAGATGGCTCCTTAGAACTTGAAGGGTAATCTAGTAAGCACCTTGCAAGTCTATCTGACTCATTTTAAAGATGTGGACAAACCGGGCCGAGTCAGTAACTTTGTCCACTACTTTGAGACACGAACACGGAAGTCAGTATGGATCCATCCCACCTCATAATGCTGGATTTTAGCCAGCATTTATTCTTTACAGACTTACGCCTGTTGGGCTGCGATTAGTGCAGTGTGCTCTCAAAATGTAATGGATGCAAGCAACCTATCCTTTATATCATCTGCAATCTCTGCACTATGCAGTTCTGGAACTGGTATGTCTGGCAATAAAGTAGGCCACTGAAGCATTGACTATTACCTCACAGGTTGCATGTTCACCCGAGTCACCCACAGTGTGCCCCTCAGCTGGCTTGCCAGGAACAAGGACAGAAACACACAGCTCTCAGCTCTACCAGTGGTTTCTGACTCTACAGCAATATCGGTTCACAGTATACCACTGGTAAGTGCGCCTACAGGAAAATATGCACTTTGTGTAGGCATCCCTTTGATAACCTGGAAGGGGAGCTCTGAGGAAAGTGGGGAAGATATGTGACCAAGTCCCTTTCCTGACCTTTGGAGTAAAGTGTGGGAACGCAAAGGTGACCGGGGGATGCTTCCTGGTAATCAATGCCAGGACCAAGCGAGGTGCAGAGAGCTTCTATTTGCTTACCTCACCATAACTAGTAGGTTCGCAGGGGCTTGTTACAGGGAGTTAATCCAGGCCCAGCCCCTTTCAGAAAAGACCCCAATCTGAGTGGAAGCACTGAATCTATATGGGTTTAGAAGGACTCACCAGCTCAAGGGAAGTCCTAACAGGCCACCCTTGAGTTGTTGCCATTGTGCCCTCAGGGAACCAGGGTGTACCTAGATCCTAGCCACGAGAGTAACAAGGTTTAAGTGGGCCAGAAAGAGAGAAGAATGCAGACACCCCACCACACTCTTCACTTTCAGCAGAACCTTGGACTTGCAGGACCACATTCGCAGTCAGACAGGGCTGGTATGAGCAACAAGAAGTGGAGCACTGCACCGCTGGAGTGGCTTCACATCTGGAGGTGGGGAAAGATGATCCGAGATGACGAGCGGCCTTGTTAAAGGCTTGCACCTAATCCTAGAGTAATTGGAGGTGGAGCAGCCAGGACCAGAAAGGACATCTCCCAATTTAATTTGCACCAATCAGATGACACCTTCAATAAACACAAGCACCTGAGGGGAATTGAGCATGGAAGTGTTTTGCGGAGCATGGCTGATCACCTTCATAAACATTTAAAGTTTAGGTGGTAAAAAGGAAATTTGGAACCACGATAAGAGTGAGATTACCGTATGTTGGAGGAAGAGGCTTGAGAAAGGAGGATAGAAGAAGAGGCCAGTGGGCATAAGGAGTGTACGGATGAGGTGGGAGGAAAGGAGGAGGGGTAGGGGAGTGTGGAGAAGAAGAAGAAAATCAGCAGGTGAAAGGGGCTAGAGGGAATATCAAAATAGAATAAGATGAAGGGGGATACAGAGAGGAGGATGGAGGTGCCAGTGAGAGGGAGCAGAAGTGCATATCAATGAGTTGGTTGGAAGAACCCTCAAAGAAAGTGCGGATGAGAGATATCAGTTGGAGAATGAAAGGACCACCAGAGGATGCAAGAAGGAGAGCTATATGAAGGTGATTGGAGGATTCTCTAGAAGAGAGGTGGACAGTATTTTTAAATTGAGCATCAGTCACACTACCAGCTTGACCAGATGTGGTGGACTGCTGAGGGGGTGTAGGAGGAGGAGGGGCAAAGCGGAGAAGTGAGTACAAAGACAGAAAGGTTTCCAAGGCACAAGACCATTATGACCAGTTGAGGACAGTGTTTTGGGAACTAGAGCCAGGACCTGCAAGGTGGGACAGAATCACCCTTTATCATTTTCTAGCCCATAACCCATTCAGGAAGATGGTACTTGAGGTGGCTCACTCCCATTTTACAGCAGGGCATTGGGGCACTGCAAAGACCTAGGAGCATCCATCGATCCACTTCTTTCAGCATGGAATTTGTCAGCACATTAATACTTCACAGGGCAGATGTGGGTCAAGCTCCACTGCAATGCCTGCACGTTTTGAGGCAGGCAACTGGTATTTACAGGTTGTAGTAGATCATGCAGAAAATATGCTGGTGACTCAATGGCATGGGCCCTATCAGGTCACAGAAGTTCTTAGTGACCTTTACCGTGTGAATTAGCTGAAAGCCTGGAATGATTCATATTGTCCAGTAATTGTCTCGAGCACCATCTGTGAGAGACCACGAGATTCTTCCAGCTCATTCTCCAAGCAATGATCGCAGAGAGTTTCAAGAAATATCAAACCAATGATCTCTGACGTTCTAGATAATTTTCATGATATATTTTTGGACAAACCAGGAAAAAAGGACCTATTTAATGACTTACATATGTCAATGGGGGAGGATGTCTGAGTCCAATTGTATTCTATACCTGAGACACAATGGCAAGTGGTACAAGAACCGGTCCAGAAGACGTTAGACTTGAAGATTATTGAACCTTCCCAAATCATTTGGCGTGCCCTATTGGACTAGTGGGGAAACTGGACAGCTGCTGGTGTTTTTGCATTGATTTTTGGAAGGTTAGCACTGCTTTTGTGATGAATCAACTTCCGGGGCACCAGTGGTCGAAGGATGAATATCATTTTTTAAACCATAAATCAAACCCACACCTCTAGTACACCAGAAGGGATCAGATCAGATTGGAATACAAGTGAATTCTAAGACCTCCTTTCCCCATTTTGGTAACGTGGACGGAACGGCAGGCTTATCTCTGCAAGGTCGTGGTTCATTGGTTAGTTGCAACACAGCAAAAATACAATTATTACCAAATGATAAAAGGGACTGTCCAGTCAAGGTTTTATACAAATCTCTACTTTAATATTACTACAACAGACAGTTCTAGCACACTTCAAATACGACCCACCCTGTAAAGGAACACAGACGACAGACAGTTTTACAAAGGAAAGGGATGCACTCTGGATAATGACAGGATGGTAGTTGGCAAAGTAATCAGTCTTACTGTTCAAGGTTATTCGGTTCCAGCACCAAGGGGGCAAAGGGCTGTACTGTCTCTAGGGGCCTTTGGAGAAGGAGCAGGGGGGCAGAACCACAATGTACCTAGTGCTGAAGAGGTTCTTGGAGCTCGACAGCATCGCAGCGGTTCCAGGTTGCTTCGCAGCCCATTAGTGGCGGGAGACAGTTGTGGGTATCAGGCAGCATGCAGTTCGACAAGCGCGGCTGGACGGATGGCTGCAGGCTGGCCGGCGTGGCGGCTCGGGCCAAGAATCATTGTCTCTGTGCTTGTTGGCGGATCTGGAATGCTGGTCGAGGTGTCTCGGACGGCTCTGGTGACTGCGGTGTGACAACAGACAGCGGTTCAAAGGCTCGACTGTCTCAAATGTCCTTGAAAGATGGACGCTGGTTAATGCTTGTGTGGCGCTACTAGCTTCTTTGCAGGGCTTGTATCATCCTTTCAAGGTGGACGGTCCAAAGCTCAGGAGAGTGTTTTCAGGCAACGGCCTTGTCCTTTGTCCAGAGACTCTCCGGCGCTTCCCACTTAGGAAGCTTGCTGGCAGAACCTAGCAGGGCACGGCGTGTGCTGGGTGGAGGGATCTTGCTTCCCTCCTGGCCTTCCTTCACTGGCAGAAGATGTAAGGTAGACTGTACCATCAGCCCAGGTCCAAATTAGTCCTTCTTACTCCTTTCAAAGTCGTCGGATGATCTGACAAGTGAAGGGTTCAGCCCTCTTTTAAAGCCAAATGAGTCCCAGTGATTGGCGCAGGCTAAGCCTACCTTAATGAACCAATCCTGGGTCCCCACCAACAATCTTCTGTTATGCATGAGGTCAGGACCAGAGTGCTCTGCAACAGGACAGATAAGGGGTGGCAACATATACCTAAGCCCCACCCATCTTCCTGTCTGTTGTAGATCATAGTGTCTCTCTGGTTAACTGAAACCTCTGTTACTCTTGATTAAAGCACAGGTCTCCCTTGAAGTATATGGTGAGAGCAGACTTCCTGTCTCCCCCAAATCACATACTTCTCCCCTCTGAAAGGGGTCAGCTCTGCAGGGGTTTGCCTTCGGTAAATAGTGGACCCAGGTATGCATTTCACTGCTTTTCATACAGAGGGTGGGAACTAGCTTCAAGTTGACACATTGCATACTAAAGGGGTGTTCGCCCCGCCTTCCTGTTGTCTCTTCCGACAACCAAGCCTCTTCTCCAGGCTTGCCTTAATTATTCCTCCTTAGTATGCATTGACACCAGCCGGATTAGACAAAGGGAAAGCAGATCCATGGAGCATTTGATATATAAATTAGGCTGCCCATGGCTGGAGGAAGGTGTGCCTTCTTGAGATGCTTTCATATACCCCTGGCTGTCACATTCCTGCTGAATATGACAGGGGAAGTCAGCACCTGTAGGCTGTGTCTTCCTGGAGTACATGTGACTATGCATTTTGGGTGGGAAGCAGATGAAATGGGTGCGGAATGGCCACACACATTTCTCGGAGGTTGATCGCCTATGATTCATTTTTATTATCAAAAAATCAAAAGGCCCAGGCGAGTGCACTCTCCCTGTGCGGATGGTCAAATTCCTCATAGCATTGATGCCTATCCTATGACAAGAAGGGTTGAGTGAGGTGATTGAATAATTTGGAACATTTAACAATATACCTACACTGTATTCTACAAGGCAAATTCCACTGGCAACAGGAAACAAAGAAAAATACCTTGTTTTTTTTAACCCCGGGTGGATTCTTTCAGTTTACAGTATGCCCATTTGGCTTGCATAGAGAACCAACTACATCCCAGTGCTTGATGGGCCAAGTACAAAGACCTCTGATCAGAGCTATGTGGGAGCCTATCTGCACAATATCATAATCCCCAATCACACCTGGTGTCAACAAATGTGGCGCCTCTATTTAGTTACCGAGAATTTACAAAGAACAGGCTTGATTGGTAACCCGCTAAAGCATTATGTAGCCCTGTCCACTATCAAATACCTGGGTTTCAAACTAGGGAAGGGCCACGCCCAACCCCAGACAGAAAAAGTCAAGGCACTCTATAAAATCTGTCAGCTATAATAAGGGAAGAGTGAGCATTCCTTGGATTGGTTGGATATAATTGGAGATTCATTCTCTGATTCTCCAGCCTAGCCAGACCATTGATCATCCAACGGAGGGCTTCACACCCTATAAAGCTGCAGTGGATCCTTCAGAGTCATGACGTCTTTGAGGATTTAAAGGATTCGCTATACCGTCAGTCCTCCTCATTATGCCAAATTTCTCTCAGCATCACTGAGATGCTGTCTTGGAATGCAAAGGCTATTGAATCCCCCACTTTGTACATTAGTAAAAAAACATGTCCTAGGGAAAAAACAACTATGCTACGATAGCGCTTGTATTCTTCACCTTTAAATGGGTGATAGTAGCTCTTAAGTACAACCTGGGAGGAAGACATATTCATCTATCATGACCCTTTCACTTGGTTGGCCAGAAATAAGAAGACATACCAACATATGATAAGATGTTACCTGGCATTTGAACCCTTCATGTGTACTGCTATACATCAGGAAGGGTACCTCAAGGCATGTTTAGACTAAATTAGCTGTCGCCCTATAAACATATCAAGTGGGGGGAGGGGCTCCATGGAAGGAGGGAAGTATGTAAGGGAGCCCCATGCATTGGGCTTGCTAATGTGACTGGGAGATCATGAGGGCCGAGGACCACTACCTTGGCTGTGAACTAGGCCCTGTAAAAGGTATATGGAGGATCCCTGGGTTCCTCAGTCCACCCCCAACTTTCTTTGTTTGATCCCCTCAATAGTTGAGGGAAACCCTTTGCCCCTTAGTAAGTGGGGCCGTTATTGAGATCATGAAGGTTTCACTGCTCAACTTAATAATATGGTTTCCGTTCCTGACCAAAGGGGTCTCACTAGGAGAAATTCCCCTGACTCAATACAGGAAGAATTTGGCATTGTTATTGCAGAGAATGACACATATATTACATGCAACAAACAACAGAGACTTGATGACTTTGGTCCGCAGGACTGTTGAACATTGTGATTGGTGTCCACAGAGCCCAGACACATATGGTTTCAAAGAAGACATTTAGCAGCAATCATGGATCGCACATGCCAGTGCGAGTGTGGATTGTCCGTATTCGCGAGAGCCATCGCAAGGAAGAAAATTCAACACCTAGCCACCATAAACAATGATGAGCCTCACAAACTGCAGAGTATCTGTGGCTGCCACAGAGATGAGTATAGTTCCAAGATGGTGGCCTGCATAGAAGTAAAGTTAGATTGCAGCCCTGCCCACCGGCCTGCCCACAAAGCAGCAACAGCTTGGAAGTTTGTAGTCCCCTGGTGAGCCAGCCAACGTTAATGCTTGCTCCCCACATATTCAAAGCTGAATTCATTCAAACATTTAAGAACCTTGTGGGTGAGACCGTTGGTATAAAGTATAAAGAGGAGAATGCAATGGAGTGAAATGTGGAAGTAGGAAAGGTGAGGTGAAGGACAGAGTATGGTGGAGTGATGAAGAATATAGATACAGAGAGGTGATGGTGGACGTACAGGAGAACAGAGGTGGAAGGGAAGAGACGGGCGAAATTAAGTTGTGAGGAGGGGAATGAGGTATAGAGGAGCAGAAAGTGGCAGTAGGAGGGAAGAACACCAGTGAAGAAGGGAAGAGAGAAGGTGAAGGAGATGCAGCAGCACAAAAAGGAAAAGGAGGGGAGAAGGAGTGAGAGGCAGAGGTGAAGAACATGAAGAGGAGCCGTAGGAGGATGAGGCAAGACCATCAGAGAAAGAGAGAGGAACAGAAGCAGAGGAGGTGGAAGACAGTAATTAGGAGGCAGAGAGCAGAAGTCAGAAGGGAATTTGGAGGAGCACCAAGGAGAGGAAAGTGGAGGAGTAGTAGAACAGCAAAAGGGAGGAGGAGAAGACGAGAAGGAACGAGAGGGGTGGAGGAGGATCCGAGCATGTTGAAAAGCAGAGGAGGAGAGAGAAGTAGGTGGACAGAAAGGAGGTGAAAGAGAAGGAAAGGGTAAGTGATAAGGAGAAAGAGATGGCCAAGAAGAGAGGCAACAAGTGAGAGGGCTACTCAAGACCCATGCTCCTCGATAGGTTCTTATTCTGGTTGAAGAGTAGTGCCCTGGGAGGTCTGTGATGACCTACCAAGGGGTTAAGCTTCAGAACCCCAGGGCCCAAAACGATCTTGCAAAAGATCTTAAAGTGTCTGAGGCCTCGTCCATGTTTAGGTGGTGACAAGTTTGCATGAGAAGAAGTGTTACATCATGACAACGTCTATAAATGGCAAACAAGCAACTTATCTAGTGAAGAAAGAAGTGCCGGGCACTATGACACATTCCAATGTAGGGGGCTGAGTGATGGGAGTAAGCAGACCATGGGGGCCTAAGAGGAGATACAAGAAGGACCCTGGTACAAGCATAGGATCCCAAGTCGCCCCAAAGGTAAGACACCAGAGGCCTTTTGGATGGCTGAGAGCCCTAAACAGCAGTAACCCTTTATCAGAACGAGGGACCCAAGTGCCCATAGAAGTTATGTCACCTGGAAATTAACTTGGGGAATTTCTGAGCGCTAGAGCCAGTTGCCAAAGTAGACAGCAGTAGCAGAGAAGCCCACTTCCAGGTATAGGGAATGCCCCAACCCTCCCCAGAATCTAAGCAGCCTCAATGTAAGGGAAATCACTGACTACGGTTTCTAAATGTGTCCAGTACAGTAATCGTGCTATTTGTGAGACCACAATCCATCGTGGTAACCCGAATGCTGGACAAAGACACTTTCAAAGAGACTTCATTTGCCGAATATGCCTGTGGCACAGTGACAGCAGGTCCTGGTGGACAATTTTTCAACTTTGATTCAATCATTTTGGCATACTTTGCAAAGAGGACATTTAAAACATCAGATGCCGCTCACACAGGTACCCATGAGCCGAGAGCATCAAGGTTTGTGAGCCCAAGCGCGAATCAGAAATAGATCACTCTCACCACAACTGAACATTCTCCTTGGGACCAGGATGAGGGTGTGCCATGCAAGAACAAAAATCCAAGATGGCGGACCACTCTGATAAGGGTTTGGTCCCTGGAGCAACACTCACACGTAGCAGTCAATTACAACAAGTTGACTACTTAATAGTTTCAACCCATGCCACACTCTGACTATCTACCTTATTTACAGGCCGCCGGGGCCCTTAGGCTTATTTGAAGAAGATATCTCCAGCCTGATAGCTAGTAACATCAAAGAATCAACTCAAATAATGATCCTCGGTGACCTCAATTTAGGATTTAGCAACCCTGACGACAAACAAGCACAAGCTATAGCCACTATGCTTAACGAACATGGGTTATCCCAAAATGTCCTCAGCCCTACCCATGACAAGTGCAGGACCCTTGGCTGGGTAGCCACCTCAAACTGTCCGACTGAAATTACTTAAATCACCCCCCAAACTTGGACTGACCACTTCTTGATCAAATTTGCCCTAACACTTAACAAAGAAGTAAGCAAGGAAAAAATAATGGCACCCCCTCTGCCCACCAGATCCAGAAAAAATATCACAACTAATAACATTCTACCACGTCTCCTTCCTGTGATTAAAACCTTACCAAACAACTCTAACCCTGACACGCTGGTCGACCACTATAATGATGCTATGACCAAAATCTTAGACAACGTCGCCCCACTCAAGAATTGCAAGAGCAAACAACAAGCCCACTTGAACACTTGGTTCACCCCCCTCCTACAAGAACTTAGAATGGAAAAATGAAAGCTAGAAGCCACATGGCTTCACACACCCTCGGTTGAAAATAAATTAAAACTCAAACTCCTGGCCACTAAATACAAAAAGGAAATTTCCAAACCAAAAAAGAGGTTTATAACGAAAGGATCTCTAAAGAATTCTCTAACACCAAGGAACTATTCACAACTCTACGCAAACTAGAATCCCCTATACCCCCTCCAGACAACCTGCCCAAAGATAAACAATGGTGCACCAACATTCAAAATGCCTTAGCTAATAAAATTAAAACATTGCAAACCAAAATTGCGTTACAAAAAGCTACTCTCCCACTCACGGAAACTCCTACTGCACCCCACCCTCCCACCCCAGCAACAGACCTGGCCTAGCGCCGTTCAAATTCACCAAAATCTCTATTCATGAAACAGAAAGAATCATCGCCTCACTAAAGCCCTCAAACTGCAAAGGTGACAGTTGCCCTGCCCAAATAATCAAGGACGCAGCTAGAGACTTAGCTCCCTTCATTACTAAACTCATTAACGCCTCCTTTAGGACAAGCACAGTCCCAAGTAGGTTAAAAGAATCCTGGGTCCTACCCCTCCTTAATAAACAATCCTTAGATCCATCCATCCCATCTAATTACAGGCCCATTATCACTGTCCACTTTCTCCTGAAGATAATTGACAGAGTGGCCTACATACAAATTCAAAAATACCTCGAAATTAACCAACTACTAGGCTCCCCCCAATCAGGGTTCAGACCCCAACACGGCACAGAGACAGCCCTAATAGACCTCAAAGCCCAAATTGATTAACTCAATGATAAAGGAAACACAGCTATGCTATTCCTCCTTGATCTGTCGGCAGCTTTTGACTTGGTGGACCACGCAGTTTTATGCTAACACCTAGCATCGGCAGCCCACTTCTCAAATGAGGTTATAGCCTGGGTCCAATCATTTATTGACAATAGAAGCATGAGTGTCTTCTCCGTGGCAGCCTCTGCAGACCCAGTTATTACAACGTGTGGCTTCCCCGAGGCTCTTGTGTCTCGCCAACTATGTTCAATATCTTCACTAATCCTCTATACGATAAATTGGACAGGCTGGGTATCACCTACACAAACTATGCAGATGATACCCAGATCCTTAACCCCCTTACGTGCAATTTCACATCGGATACAGCCTTAGTGAATGAAATATACATCCTCATTCAGGCATGTTTGGCAACCCATGGCCTCTGCCTGAATGATGATAAAACAGAGATCCTAATCCTTGGCTCAGTCAACAACTTAAAAAAACTTAATGATGACTACAAGACGTTTAACATCGACGGTAACATAATCACAGTTGCTAAGGAAGTGAAGACCCTAGGCTTTTACTTGGGTTCCACACTCTCCCTAAGAAAACAAGTAAACTCCCTGGCCTCCTCCACTGCATATACCGACAAACTCATCAAAGCTGGTAGACCCTTCCTGTCACCAGCTAGCTGCATCATCCTACCCAACGCCCTCACCCTATGCAAATTGGATTACTGCAACGCACTCTATGCAGGAGCCAATAAACACATCACAAACTACAGACCCTGCAAAACAATGCGCTTAGAACGGCCCTGAATCTCCCTACCAGAGAGCACATTTATAACGCTAGAAGAAACCACAACTGGCTAAAAATCACTGATCAGATCCTCCTCAAAATGGTCACCTTAGCCTTCAAATGCCTAAATAATGCAGCACCACCTTACCTGATGGAAAGAATAACCGGAAAACCCTCTACACGCCCAACTAGAACAGCCAACTCCTACTGTCGCCAAACTCCTACATTCCGCCTAAAAAAACAGGTGGAAATAGCTTCCCGGTAAAAGCAGCTCAGCAAAGGAACGCCTTACCAGTCGGGCTAAGAAGAGATCAATCCTACAACAGCTTTAGGCGTAACACCCGCAACTGGTTACGGCAGAATGACCAATAATTACAGCATATCATGCTCACCCTCTTGTCTCTCCCAGGCAGCTCTTACACAGCTAAGATTTATAACCCATGCATATGTACATACCTGTAAAATATTCAAATTGTAACTACTACTGTAACTATTCTGGCACATGTACCTACCTGTAATTATGTAAACTATAACCTGTGAATGCACTTATATCTAACTATCTATGCAAATGTAACTAAGCCTTAACTAACCTTGATATGTTGTGCGCCCAGCTACCTCCGGGTTTGGGCGCCCTATAAATAATGAACAAACAAACAAACAAAACCCAAGTCAGCCAATCCCCATGCTCAGATAGTTCTATTGGACAGCTGAACTTAATACCTCCATGATTGATTTTATGGGTGAATGCACCAAAGTATAAAAGTGCAGAACTCACATGGGTAAGTGTAGGGGTTAAATGCTTGGGACACAGAAAGTTGGCAGTTGGTGTGGTGAGGAGTTCAGGAGATGGTGTAGCAGTTGAAGGAGGTGAAGCATTAGAAGAGGAGGCGAGTGCCTTGCTGGAACGGCTTGATTTGGTAGAGAATGAGGGGCCAAACACGGAAGATGCAGATCCTCAAAGATGAGCAGCTTTCAAGGGGACTGAGAGCAAACAGACAATATTAACTAGCTGTTAGCTTGCTTTGGTTGTGGTCATAAGTGTGCACTTCTCAATATCAAGATTGAAAGTGCTGCTTGGTAAGAAACTGATAAAACTAGACACAGGGTTTCTAGAATGTGTGTCGAACTACAAAACTGTGCCAAAGAGGTGTTGTCCTGCAAACTTTCTGAAGGAAACCCATTCTTGATTGGTGACACATGCTGATGACAAACATTGCAAATGGGATTGCTCCAATATCCTGCGGTGGATGCATTGAGCAGCATCATTAGACGGTATTTTGAGTGCCCTTATGATGTGTTTATAAGCCCTACAATGTGGTCTTGGTTTTCCCTTAGATTGTATGTCTATGTTTATGTTTAAGTTTCCTAAATTGGGGCGTGCAGGCAAATGTAGTAAGTCATTCAAAAAGTTAAGTGCCATGAAACTGCACTTAGATAGGTTTACTGAAACACAGAATGCAAGCTAAGGGTACAAGCAACTCACAGGAATCTCTCAACACCAAACCAATCAGTCAGTGTGACGAGTGCTCAGAGATAATTAAGCCCTGGAAAATGTTTACGACAGTCTTTCAGATCAAGTCATGGACTGCAAAAAAGTATGGCGAGGCATGTTCAGACTGCTCCCTCATAACGGAAACATCGATAGTTGAGATGGCATGCTTGCTAGCTCATTCAACCATCATCTAGGTGGATAGAAGTAGCTGGACCCCTCCAACAGTTGACACAATGAAGAGAAACAGGGAAGGTTGTCTTTGCATAGATCATAGGTGATCTCTTAAGGGTAGACCAATGGCCTTTGCCACACTGCATTTATCAGCTGACCTTGTAGGCAGAATTCAAGGCACACTGTAGGTTCCGCTAAGCACGCTGGATGAGTTCCTCGTACTTTATGTGGAGGGGCCGTTAGGTTTGTACTTTAGCATACATAAGTGCCCTGTGCATAATTGCTATCTTGTGCACAGCAGAACACAAAAGGGGAATGTAAAATGAGTTAACGCCACCTGTCATTTACGTAAGGCAGGCAGCGTTTACAATGGATTCCAGTGGAATCTGCATGCTTTCTGCTGGTGTAAAATGAAGGCGGATTCAATAGGGATCCACAGCATGTATACCAGCATGAAAATGTCATGCTGGAATAAATGATAGGGTATTTGTATGGTGGAGAGGAGGGGGAGGCGGAACAGAACTGTAACTTACACTCTTCCCCCATGTCTGCCATGCAGATGAATAATAATGAGGTGTAAAGTTAATTCAGTGCGTAAAAGTCTTAAGCATGACTGTTATGCATTGAATGTACGTTATGCCTCAAGGAAAATGAGCTCCAATATGTTTTGCATCCACTAGAATAGATGGGGGTTTTATTAAAATTGATGATTGACCCATATTGCCATGTTTCCACTCCATGTTTACGTAAACCCTTGAGCTAGCCTTTCTTGTGCCGAACAAGACCATGCACATTTTGTAAAACTCCAGGTACCCAAATTGGTCTTAAGGGGTATCCTTTGCTTAAGTAGTATTGCAACCCACAATTTACCACGTTGTACTGCAATTCTAAACGTGTATTGCCTAGCAGATGACAGCCTGGTGGCGGGTCCAAAAGACGTGACAACTTCAAAATGTATGAAGTACCTGCAGAAAAGCAGAATGAACGAGAATCCATGGATATCCATTTTTGTGGTCACACTTGCATTTTGTGCAATGGAGTGCCTGTTACCACAAACCAATACAAAGCCCATTCCAAATAATTGCCCCTGTAATTTGTGACCCTCTTGAACAACTGGCAGCAGTGTTTACCACAGCTGACCCCCACAGTGTTCGCTCTGCACCTGGCACCACTTGCAATAATGTGCTGCTGCAATGTGTTACACGAAGCGGATGCTAGTCGCGTGCAATGTCCTGGGCAATAGCGTTGTCTCATTTGCTTCCTAGACACGGATCATTATGAGTTTCCAGGTCTGGAAATAAGGCGCCAGTAACAATGTATACCAGCACTTTTCCGAATCTGCAAAGGACAAGTCTGCTCGTAGGGACTGTGACCTACCGACAGGCCTGATCTGCCAGTGGATCAGGCCCCTATCGCCACACAAATGCTGCAATACCAGGCACCGGTATCAACGGTGCCTGTGATTGCGGCATCCCCATCTCATGGAGTCCTAGGAATGGGGATTTTCCAGCATTTGCGCTGGACGTAATATCCTTGCAATAATGGGCTATCTGGCAGCTGAGACAGTACTGTAGTTCCCCGGTATCTGCTGGAATTACCGGCGGGATACCAGGAGCTTGTAATGAGGCCACTGCCTCCAGCACAAAATAAAAATACTTTACATATTTTTATGGATAGCCTTGTGAAAACAGTAGCATGGTAAATGCCCATAAACTTTAATTCACAAATGCAAAAAAAAAAGTACTACACGAGAATGTAAAAAAACAAAAAACGGTTTAGTATTGAGGTGTTTACAATTGCCATTTTGGGAGGACTCCGGTTGGGCTGATTAAAGGCAAATGTTGACCGCACCTGAAATGTATGATATGTTAAGTTATTTATAACGCGCCTGTACATAAGTGTTTCTATTATGTTATAGCAAGGGGTAAAGATCACTCGTACAAAAAGAGTTTATGTTTGGCCTGCCGCCATCTTACCTGGAGCCAATGATGGACTGCCCGGCAAAGAACCGTGACTACTGCCCCGCGACATTCCTCTGGAGAACCTCCTACAGGCCAGCACCAGCAGCTCTTTGCATTGCTTATGGCAGTTCACTCCACAATCTATAAAAAAAAATGACAGTACAAACTGAGAATGAGCCGCAATTGACAAGGAACACGTGTACAACGTATAAAGAAATCAGCAGCACCTGGCTACTCTGAAAGCTGGAAAGGAAAGGCTCCTTTTAAGTTTGTCTTTATGGGTGGCACTTTAGCACCACCGTTACTTTTGGCTGAAAGGCGAGACTTCAGCACCACCACTAAATGTGTCCCCCGCGTGTTGCTTCACTCTCGAGTCAGCATTTGTTTTGGCCCTTGTATCAATGCGAAAGCTGTTTGGCATGCTCCACAGCTGTCCCGGGCATGACTTGGTGGTGCTGTGTCTTCGCCTGCATCGCAGTTGCTGCACAACTCCGTTATCTGAGAGACCCATGTCTGGTGTCTGGGCGAATGGTGCATTGGCTGGGCATTGACTCGCAGGTGTAAGGTGGGCGGGATCAGAGAGGTGCTCTGATCTAGCCATCACTGCTTGCTGCAGGTTCTAGATTGGTTTGGGGTAGGCTGCGAGCCAAGTGGTGTGCGAGGTGTCAGCTGCAGTTTGGGACGCGCTCCGGAATTGGGTCCTTGACATCTCCTTGTTTGTGGTGGGCAACAGAAGTGCAAGAGTGCAGCCGGAGTGCTGAGGGTTGGAGTTCCCTGGATTTAGGCTGTCTGCAGGTTGTGCAGGGGATGGGTGCTGTGCTGCAAGCATGGTGCTGCAGTGCTTTAGTGCCACTATTTGCTCTGGCTCATGGTTGTACTTCAGTGCCACCATTAGAATTGGATCAGGTGGTGCTTTAGCCCACTTTTAGTTTTGACTCCTAGGTGACTCTTTAGGGCAACGATTCATTGTGCCTCATAGCTGCTGCTTTAACTGTACTGGCTCCATGCAAATCTTTTGGCACATAGGTGGCACCTTAGTGCCTCCTGAGGCTTGCGCGGCCCCATTAGTTTTGGCTTACATATGATGGTGCCACCTCTGTGCAGAAGTGGCATCCACAATTGCACTGGCACTAACTGAAATACGATAATGCATTTGGACATTCGCAAAATGCCATGTGGGCATGTGGCCTACAGTGTATGCGCAATCACGGTGTACCACAATACCACCATAATACCACCGCCGATTGCCAAAGGCGAAAGAACAGCAGGAGGTGGGCGACAATCGTCACATTTTGCAAGGCTTGTAAGAGGTATTCTAAAAAAAAAGATCATGAGTATTTGCGACTGAGGAGAGTTCAGCAGCTAATTTACAAATTAAGACTCATTTTAAGAATGCGCTGAAAACAGCACCACATTCGCAAATTGCAGAAATTTCTACCGCAGGTGAAGCCAAAGGGCTGCACAGTGGCTACTGCCACCCTTTGAAGACACATTTGAAACAGAAAAGCACCTTAAATGCACTACTCACTGAAATCTTCCCTGCCATCTTCACTGACACATCAACATTGCACACATAGAGGCATGATTTACACAATTATGCGCTATAGTAATTGCACACATAGCAGCATGATTTACACAATTATGCACTATAGTAATTGCACACAGCGGCATGATTTACACAATTATGCACTATAGTAATTGCACACATAGCAGCATGATTTACACAATTATGCACTACAGTAAATGAGGAGAAGGTGGTGAGGATCTTAGATTTGCACCTGCTCCCTTGTACCCGATTCACAAAGCCTAAAGCTGCAGCGTATCTGGTGATGCCCTGGAGCGGGTCTTTTTGAATTGCATTTGCACATGAACCTCTCGGAGATGTTCCAGACAGGCGTACACTGTTTGATAGACTATCATTCGATAGTCTTCTTTCTGGTCAACTACATTTAGTCCACCCGAATTCACCCAGTTCTTGTTTTGTTATGTGGGGTCCCCACATAACGTCATCACCCTGGTGCCCAGGTGCCCCACTCAGGAACTGTATCCCTTCTCCCCTGCCCCCATACTTAGATGTGTATACATGTATGTTGATTTCGATGAATCGACCAAATTCAGTCAACCAAAAGGAAGACTATCAAAAGATTCTCTATCAAACAACGGTGCACCGTTCCAGGTACACCATTCCAGACTCCTCCAGAATTGCTTTGGTTTTATGTTATGTTAAAGGTACTTATGTAGCGCACCGTCACCAATGGAATTGTTCCCCAGGTGCTCTGGCGGATCTGTAAACAAGAAGGAGGACGGGTGGGGTTAGTCGGGTGGAGGGGAAGTAGGAGAGTGGGACAAGTGGTGTGCTGTTGGCAGCTTCAGTTCGGTATACACCGTGCGCTGAGCTTTGGTGCGAGTATCGGACCGGTCGAGGCCTCGTGGGCTGTTGGTGCTGTTTATGTGTTGTTTGTATGTTGTTGATGCAGTGTAGTAAAGTGCGTGCGGATTGCTGGGTGAGAGATGGTTGTGTGAGTTTTAAGTGAGTTGGGTTTTAGGCTTTGTGAATCAGATATAGAATAGCAGGAGCAAATGAAAGAGGCTAACAGGTGTCTCCTCTCTTGATGTAGTACAGGGCGCATCTTTGTGAATCAGGCCCGTGATGTCGGAAGCATGAGCGCAATGGGTTTAAGCGCCAGCTTGTTTTTCTGTGCTGGGCAAATTCTCAACCAATTTATGGCACTAAGCCGCTTAGCACATACAGAGCTCCTGTTCATTTCCCTCATGCACCTAACAATAGCCTTCTGCAACTGTATGACACGTAATGGCTGAGCTAGTTTATTCCTGACTGAGCCCAAATTAGTGTTGACGAAGTTGTCTTTGATGATATAAGTGTTTTACAAAACAGTGCTCTACTTAGGGTTTGAAAACCAGCTGGGATTGTATTTACCTTTGCACTTGTATCCTTGCTTGATTATGCCCCAGAGCTGCAGGGGAAGACAAAAGAACGTCAGCGGAAGAGAAGGAATACAAGGCCATGAAACAGGAAGTACCAGTGACTACGCAAGCATAAACAGGATACCATAGCTCATCACCCATCCTGGCCAGAGAAGCCCAAGCAGCCAGTGCATACCCCAGACCCGCCGAATCCACGTGTTACCAGAGGGCGAAACATCTGCAATTTTAGGAAGGGGAACAAAATCGGATTTCAAAATAGAGATAATTAAAAAAGACCACGCTGACATTTCATGGCTGGCAGCGAGCCGACATGCTTGTGGCGGCGGGGACATCTCTTGCCAAAGATGGGATGCTAATATTGAAACAGTGGATTGGGTTGCAGTGGGTCGGCAGCACCAGAAAAAAAAAGTCACCAGATTATCATCAGAAAGTTAATTACGTCATCATCATGTTGCATTAAATACCGAACTTGTGCCATGGTGGCAAGAATTAGTAGTACGCACCTCCATGTTCACAGGCCAGGCCTTTTTGTGAGCTTTTATTTAATTTCTCTTTATTTTCATTACTGTAGTGCCGCTGTTAATATCAATATCGTGATACTATTCAGCGAGCCCAAGGCGTTCATGTGTTAAAGGTTCCCTTAGCTTCTGTTGGATGATCTCTTTGACTCATTTTGTAACCATAAACCATTCTCTCTACCCCCTAGGCCTCAGTCACCTTTATTTCTGCTGTTATGTGATTTGCTAAGACACATATCTGCTAAAGACTGCATTTAACGCCATGGGGCTTTTTACAGTAATATGAGGCAGATTTCTCTGTCACGTACTACTAGAGATAGAGGTTGGGTCATAGGTAATGAGACTATGCCGACCATTTTCTTTGCTAGGCAGCAGGGTTACTTGGGTTTGGAAAGGGCCAGTACTGACCTGAGGACCAAGCTAGCCATTTTTAGAGATCACTTCTGAAATTGGCAATCACTATATCAACAAAGAGCATATAGCTGTTGAACTTCTTTGTTAGAGGCGCACAATGCAGCGGCCATCTTGAAAGTACGGCACTTAAAACATGAATGATGCTGGAAATAACAAGACTACTGGTAAGCATTTATTCTATGAGTGCACTGAGCAGGACTTTGTCTAAAATAGCAAACATAGCCATCTGAAGCAACCAACAGATATCACAATAGGTGATAACTAACCTCTTTTGCATACAAACTGAGATGTTTATCCACCAAAAGGTCACCATCGTCGGAACTCATTCATCTGGCTCTGTCTCCCAAGCTGCAGCCATCACCCCAACATTTTAGGCAGTAAAGGAATCTGCATGAAATGTTAACCAGTGGTCGAACTGTACGAAAAGAAATAGTGGAACTATGTTCCCTGCTGGCCTGCACCCACTCCCCACACACCCCATTACCACACCCCCTCCCACGCACAGTACAAACCCCGAAACACATTAACCTGCTGATTAAGAGAACGTTGAGTGCAGTGCACTGAAAGTGCAAGTTTCAACTTCTTCCTACACTTTTATTTTAAAATGAAACCGTTCGGGAATGGTTTCTTTATAAAATAAATGTATAGGAACAGTAAAATGTAATTTAAAAAAGTAGAGGAGCAACGCTCCCAACCGCTCCCGCCCACTTCGACCACTGATGTTAACCTTTTTCTAGTTCAGATTAAATGTCTTCCTCATTACTGGGCATAGAAGTCATTTGTTGAGAGCTGGGTCGGACTGGGGCATACAATTGTCTTGGCCACTAATGAAAAAGTGTCCCCCAGTTCAAATGGCAATTCAGTACTTTTGTGAGAGACTGTTTGAGTAGTACCCAAGAGGGGAGGTTTGTGATCAAATGTGATGCAAATTATGCATTTTAAAGACTATGGGCCTCATCACGAGTTGGGCAGTAACGCTGGCGCTATTAGCGCTACCGCCAAACCCCCCGGCGCTATTAGCGCCGGATCACGGGTTTGGCGGAAGGGTTATTGCCCATTCCCCATTGGGCCCATTCAGGAATTCCTCATTCCCCATTGGGCCCAATGGGGAAAATTCGCGCTATTACCACCGGCGGCCCCCCAGCTCAGAGCTGGGGGGAAATCCACCAAAGCCATGATCTGGCGGACCCTTAAGTGCGGCAGTAATAGTGCTACCGCCGTATTTAAGGGTCTCCGCCAGACTAGTGATGAGGCCCTATGTACTCAGTAAACACTGGCCAAAACTACTAGCGGCATGGTGAAGTTACTTGTCAAACTGGCTCACATGGGCCAAAAAAGTGTCCAACTTTGACCAAAAAAACTGTCCCACACTAGCATTTTGTATTTTGGGTTTGGGCATTGCCCTATTGCTCTATAGGCCAGTCCAAGGCTGGTTGAGAGGTAAGCTTAAAGAGATGCCAGGAACACTTAAAATTACGGCTCTGCAGCTCTCCAAATGGTTTGTTCTGCAACTCAAACGACCTCTTACCATTGACAGGGCTGACTGTAGGTGATGGGAGTTGTAGTAAAAAGCATACGTGGAGACAAAGGTTGCAGAACCCTGCTCTAAATTAACCTATTTTGTATTGTATCTGCCTTGCACTCGGGCAAAGGCATGCTTGCAAAGAACAAGACGTGCACACAGGCAGAACAAATGCATAGGAAACACCTGGGTCGAGGAGGGAATGAGCAAGGTGAGTGGTGATAGATATGGAATGCAGTCTGCTTTGGAAGAGACTGAGATAATTAATATGGGTCACGTGTTTCTTTATATTAAGAAGAATCACAGACGTTTCAGAAGAGGAACTGAGTTTGTAAGCATATGATTGGATGAAGGTTTTGTTATTAATTTGCACAAAATCAAACCCTGACAATATCTGACTGCACATTTCCTCTTCGTCTGCAACACATTCTGTACAGAATATTTTTCTCAAAATGTCCTGATTTCTAGTTCAGTGGCTTTAATGTAAGACATTTTGGAAGGGGCAACAGTTCTGCCTTTTTCAAGGATAGATTGTTGGGCATCACTGAGGATATGTTCTTATACATTGCATATTGATATTATCATCTCCTTTAGGCCTTCCCACATGTTCTGAAAATCACTGGGATCCCTGGATTGGGATAGCTTCAATGTCCCTGGAACTCTTGTCAACCTAAAATGAGGCGTTCCCCGTCTGTTTCCTTGTTGTTCCTGATACCGTCAAGATATCTCAGTTTTCTCGTCCCGTGAGTCACTGCCCCCTACCTACTTGACCCCCTGTTTGATATATTTGATGACAGTTCGAGGTATAAACGTAACCCATTAATAGGTAAGGGTAGAATGTCTACTTAGTAAATTCTTTGATATCTCAGTAATTTCTGGCACTTTTTATTTATTTGAGACATTTTTAATGCCTCAATTTCGTTGTTGATTTCGATTCTTAGAGTCAGTTATAGTTGTGTTTCCTTTATGTTGTACTTCTTTTCTTAATTTATCACTGGGTTTCGCTTCAATCTTAACTGTCAAGACCATAAAGTCTGCAGCATTACTGAAATTCATTTTGCATTCATCATTTTCAAGGAAAAGACAGAGTTCATTTTTGCCCAGTAACCACTTTGAACAAAGCAGGTATATCCCCAATCACTTCATGTGACGTCATCAACAGGGAGCGTCCACGTGTGGGTGTGGACACTTCCACCACCCCCACCATTTGGTTTGAGTGATGCCATTGGATGCTGAGAGGGAAGGCAGCTGTGCAGGCGAGATGTAAATGTCACCTAGTGCTAGTGAGCCAGTTTATTGGTTTTTGGATCTTGGTGCTGTTGTCATTGTGCGACCAGGGATGAGCTACAGGCTGATCATATGATGTCAAGAAAATGGAGGACTGAAGACAACAGCGTGTTCCAAAATGCAAGCACTGTAGGGCGAGCAAGCGACTGGGAGCTCTATGGGTAGTGTTCATCCGCCTCCTGCTCTCCTACCTCCAGTACACTAAGTGGCTTTCAGTCTCGCGGAGACGCCGCGTGCCTTCCCAGCCGCGCTTCTTCAGGTGCCCCAGGGCTCTTAGCACCATGGGGGGAGTGTGAAAATCCTTCAGAGAGCACTCAATGGCACGATATTGACATACTCACATTTTTCAAATTGTACTAGCTTTCAATTGTTGGACAAGACCCCAGCAGGCCTTTTTTCCCTTATCTGTTTCTTTCTTTTTACTTTGAGTGATTCTGTAGGCAATGAGGGGCAGGAACACACACATTGTGGTTTAACTACATGCAGATGTGCCTACTGCCAAGTGTGTTGTGCACCCAATTACCAAGGGTATTTTTGTAAATATTTTGACTAATAAAACACCAGATAAACACAAGAGCAAAGGTAATTCTTTAAAATACTCATATTTCACTAAACTCAGTGCCAAAGACATTTGCTGCACAGCCGCACTTAACACCTGTATATCACGCGCCCCTTCCTGCTAAGAAATTAGATACCAATTTTGCACACAAGGTTCTCAGTAAGACCTCTCTGCGGCTCCAAACGCACCCAAGTTCAGTTTTTCCCCTTTCAGAGTTCAGCATGTCCAGATTCCTGGTTCATGCCTTAGCTGGGCTGGCACTCTGTAAATGCAAGGGGTCGTCCATTGAGACAGGGATGGGCCCTATGGCCTGGGATCGAGAATGACTAGACTTGCTATCGTTGACCAATCCAGTCCTCATCCATATTCCATAATCACACACAGCTTATTGTGGTCAGGAGTGGGAAACACAGGCAACATCCCACCCCTCCCCTGAAACCCTTTACCTACCATCTACACCACTAGGCAATAGGAAATTTGATGCGGTATCAATTGTGGGTATCGACACACATGCTGCTTTCACTGTCGCCTAGCTGAAACTGTGTATCTAAAAATGATATTTTTCTTAAAGTAGCCTTGTTTTGTGTAATATTGATACATTGTTTATGATGGACAGCTAATCTTACATCCTTCTACGGTGTATAGAGAGGCATATGTAAACGTCATCAATAGTTGCCGCTCCCTCACCTCCATCATACTGGAAGAATAACAGGAAGCCACTGTGTATGACACCAAGTCTCTTCCCAATACCACATCTAAGATATGAGAGACGTTATGCACTCAGATTACTGCATAGAATGTACCCTCATATTAACGTGGTAGAAGGATGTCTGCATATACCATTGAACATGGAAGAGCTATAAGTGAAATTTGACACAAGAAAAGTGACTTTATAATGAGAAGAGACGAGGGTGCACTGAAATGATATGCAAATACTTACAGAATTAATATGGGACTGAGGTAACAAAGTGAATATTTATGCAAATATACACTGAGAAGGTAAGTGATAAGAGATGCAGTAGATGTATATACGCAGAAACCCAAGGCAGATGAGACATATAGAGGCTTGCTGCAGTAGAAAATATAGCACAGGTAAAGCAGCCATGATGAAAAGATGGACAACGACTCTGTATAAACAGTAAGAGAGAAACCTTGAGGAGAGAGACCATTACTGCAGAGCTGACAAGCACTGGAAAACAGCTTTGTGCAAGGAACAGAGGGTATTTGTTTGGCTTAGGATCAAGGATGGCACACCAAGAAGTAACTGCAAGGCATAAGAGGAATTGAAGAGGATAAGCTATGTACGCACAACATATTTCTCTTGAATAAAGCAAAGGGGTGAACATTTGCAAGTGCCAAGTATTGAACAATAAAAGATGCAGAAAGCATATGCAAGATGGTGCAACCAAGTTTCCAGAGGCCAAGAGGAGTAATAGCACTCAGTATACTTGAATTAAATAGCACTAAATAAAAGGTCAGGGTGGGCAAAATCATGGTCTCCTCACACGTGGTGCAAGACCAGACAACAAGGCCTATTCATTAAGCTCCAGATAAAGATAGTGATGTACCTTAAAAGGTCTGAGGAAGTGAATAACAGCAAGGTCAACTACAAAGAAGAAGCCTTGTTTTAGGGCCTAACTGATGAGAGATGGTAGGCTAATTGGCCAAGTGGGCAGTAGTCTGACGTTGTTCCCTGCAGCTGGGTTTAATTGTGCTTACGTGCTGCTAACAAACCGAATGTCCAAGGTTGGGAGAGAATGCCAACCAATCATGAGGGCCTATGTAGCAATAAAGAGGGTAATCTGGCTTTGAAGAAAGCTGCTCTGTGAGGCGACACCTTACAATCCCAATTTGAGACAATAGAGAAGCTGATATCAATACATTTGCATCTGTGAGTAAGTGGGTGTCACAGGTTTCTGGATTCAGACAGTGGTAAAGCCTAACCGTCACCACATATAATGTAGAAGAAGGAAGAAATCCAGTACTCAGCGCCACCAATTTGAACGGCATTTAATTGTGTTGTATTGTCACACATTAAATGTTGAGATAAAGCCCATTAGTGATAACATGTTTCGGCTTCCTCAGAGCCTTTCTCAAATCTGGGCCAAATTTCGATTAGCTGATCCAAAAGACTGACAGGGTAATTCATAGAATTTCGCAGAAAAGTGTCGCAAGCGGCTGGCGCAGAGTGTCCGCGTGCGATTGTCTGCGCCAGGCACGTGCGCTAAAACCGATTTCCGCGCACAGCGTATTCATGGATTTTATGCTCCCAAACCAGCCGTGGCGCAGAGTATCGCAGCGACCCTGCAGCAGCGCCAGTAACGCCCCCAAGAACGCCCTCGCGCAAGGAAAAGCCATCAAAATCGCTAAATCATCGCAAAGGGCTGTGCTAACCCTGGACCAGTTTACAGGGCTGCCAAACAAGGAACGCAAAGCGGGTAACGTTCATATCAGGGGTACGCGGGAAGTTGTACACGCGATTAGCCAGGGTACGTGTATCAGAGGGGTACGCGTTAAGTTTTACACGCGATTAGCCAGGGCACGTGTATTACAGGGGTACGCGGGAAGTCTAACACGCGATTGGCCAGGGTACGTGTATCAGAGGGGTACGCGTTAAGTTTTACACGTGATTAGCCAGGGCACGTGTATTACAGGGGTACGCGGGAAGTTTAACACGCGATTGGCCAGGGTACGTGTATTAGAGGGGTACGCGTGAAGTTTTACACGCGATTAGCCAGGGCACGTGTATTACAGGGGTACGCGGGAATAATCACACGCGATTTGGCTGGGTAGGTGTATTACAGGGGTACACGGGAAGTTTTACACGCGATTTGGCTGGGTACGTGTATTACAGGGGTGCGCGGGAATTATCACACGCGATTTGGCTGGGTACGTGTATTACAGGGGTGCGTGGGAAGTTACACACGCGATTAGGCTGGGTGGGTCCTCACAGGTGTTCCCTGTACACCCTCCACGGCCCCTGCAGGCAGCCCACAAAACAGGGGACTACCCTGCACACCTGCTCATGTCCCCCTGCACCTCCACCCCCCAGCCACCAGGGGCAGCCTCCACCAGGCCCCCACCCATGTCTACCACCACCCCCACCCCCCAGCCACCAGGGGCAGCCTCCACCAGGCCCCCACTCATGTCTCCCACCACCCCACCCCCCAGCCACCAGGGGCAGCCTCCACCAGGCCCCCACTCATGTCTCCCACCACCCCCAAACCCCAGCAGTGCAGCGTCACCCTCCACCAGGCCCCCACTCATGTCTCCCACCACCCCCACCCCCCAGCCCCCAGGGGAAGCCTCCACCAGGCCCCCACCCATGTCTACCACCACCCCCGCCCCCCAGCCACCAGGGGCAGCCTCCACCAGGCCCCCACCCATGTCTACCACCCCACCCCCACCCCCCAGCCACCAGAGGAAGCCTCCACCAGGCCCCCACCCATGTCTACCACCACCCCCGCCCCCCATCCACCAGGGGCAGCCTCCACCAGGCCCCCACTCATGTCACCCACCACCCCCACACCCCAGCACTGTGGGGCACCTGCCAGCAGGCCCCCACCCATGTCCAACTCATGTCTCCCACCACCCCCACCCCCCAGCCACCAGGGGCACCCTCCACCAGGCCCCCACTCATGTCCCCCTGCACCCCCACCCCCCAGCCACCAGGGGCAGCCTCCACCAGGCCCCCACTCATGTCTCCCTGCACCCCCGCCCCCCAGCCACCAGGGGCAGCCTCCACCAGGCCCCCACTCATGTCTACCACCCCACCCCCACCCCCCAGCAGTGCAGGGGCACCCTCCACCAGGCCCCCACTCATGTCCCCTATCACCCCCACCCCCCAGCCACCATGGGCAGCCTCCACCAGGCCCCCACTCATGTCTACCACCCCACCCCCACCCCCCAGCCACCAGGGGAAGCCTCCACCAGGCCCCCACCCATGTCTACCACCACCCCCGCCCCCCAGCCACCAGGGGCAGCCTCCACCAGGCCCCCACCCATGTCTACCACCCCACCCCCACCCCCCAGCCACCAGGGGAAGCCTCCACCAGGCCCCCACCCATGTCTACCACCACCCCCGCACCCCAGCCACCAGGGGCAGCCTCCACCAGGCCCCCACTCATGTCACCCACCACCCCCACACCCCAGCACTGTGGGGCACCTGCCAGCAGGCCCCCACCCATGTCCAACTCATGTCTCCCACCACCCCCACCCCCCAGCCACCAGGGGCACCCTCCACCAGGCCCCCACTCATGTCCCCCTGCACCCCCGCCCCCCAGCCACCAGGGGCAGCCTCCACCAGGCCCCCACTCATGTCTCCCTGCACCCCCGCCCCCCAGCCACCAGGGGCAGCCTCCACCAGGCCCCCACTCATGTCTACCACCCCACCCCCACCCCCCAGCAGTGCAGGGGCACCCTCCACCAGGCCCCCACTCATGTCCCCTATCACCCCCACCCCCCAGCCACCAGGGGCAGCCTCCACCAGGCCCCCACTCATGTCTCCCACCACCCCACCCCCCAGCAGTGCAGGGGCACCCTCCACCAGGCCCCCACTCATGTCCCCTATCACCCCCACCCCCCAGCCACCAGGGGAAGCCTCCACCAGGCCCCCACTCATGTCTCCCAGCGTGCTACGTGTATTTCAGGGGTGCGCGGGAAGTCCCACTCGCAAATAGCCTGGGCGCGTGTATTTCAGGGGTGCGCGGGAAGTTCCACACGCGAATAGCCTGGGCGCATGCATTTCAGGGGTGCGCGGGAAGTTTTACACGCAACTTCAGCAGGGTACGTGTATTTCAGGTATGCGCGGGAATTCTCACACGCGATTTGGCTTGGTACGTGTATTACAGGGGTGCGTGGGAAGTTACACACGCGATTAGGCTGGGTGGGTCCTCACAGGTGTTCCCTGTACACCCTCCACGGCCCCTGCAGGCAGCCCACAAAACAGGGGACTACCCTGCACACCTGCTCATGTCCCCCTGCACCCCCACCCCCCAGCCACCAGGGGCACCCTCCACCAGGCCCCCACTCATGTCTACCACCCCACCCCCACCCCCACCCCCCAGCCACCAGGGGAAGCCTCCACCAGGCCCCCACCCATGTCTACCACCCCACCCCCACCCCCCAGCAGTGCAGGCGCACCCTCCACCAGGCCCCCACTCATGTCCCCCTGCACCCCCACCCCCCAGCCACCAGGGGCAGCCTCCACCAGGCCCCCACCCATGTCTACCACCCCACCCCCACCCCCCAGCCACCAGGGGAAGCCTCCACCAGGCCCCCACCCATGTCTACCACCACCCCCACCCCCCAGCCACCAGGGGCAGCCTCCACCAGGCCCCCACCCATGTCTACCACCCCACCCCCACCCCCCAGCAGTGCAGGGTCACCCTCCACCAGGCCCCCACTCATGTCCCCCTGCACCCCCACTCCCCAGCCACCAGGGGCAGCCTCCACCAGGCCCCCACTCATGTCCCCCTGCACCCCCACCCCCCAGCCACCAGGGGCATCCTCCACCAGGCCCCCACCCATGTCTACCACCCCACCCCCACCCCCCAGCAGTGCAGGGGCACCCTCCACCAGGCCCCCACTCATGTCCCCCTGCGCCCCCACCCCCCAGCCACCAGGGGCAGCCTCCACCAGGCCCCCACCCATGTCTACCACCACCCCCGCCCCCCAGCCACCAGGGGCACCCTCCACCAGGCCCCCACTCATGTCTACCACCCCACCCCCACCCCCACCCCCCAGCCACCAGGGGAAGCCTCCACCAGGCCCCCACCCATGTCTACCACCCCACCCCCACCCCCCAGCAGTGCAGGGGCACCCTCCACCAGGCCCCCACTCATGTCCCCCTGCACCCCCACCCCCCAGCCACCAGGGGCAGCCTCCACCAGGCCCCCACCCATGTCTACCACCCCACCCCCACCCCCCAGCCACCAGGGGAAGCCTCCACCAGGCCCCCACCCATGTCTACCACCACCCCCACCCCCCAGCCACCAGGGGCAGCCTCCACCAGGCCCCCACCCATGTCTACCACCACCCCCGCCCCCCAGCCACCAGGGGCAGCCTCCACCAGGCCCCCACCCATGTCTACCACCCCACCCCCACCCCCCAGCAGTGCAGGGTCACCCTCCACCAGGCCCCCACTCATGTCCCCCTGCACCCCCACCCCCCAGCCACCAGGGGCAGCCTCCACCAGGCCCCCACTCATGTCCCCCTGCACCCCCACCCCCCAGCCACCAGGGGCATCCTCCACCAGGCCCCCACCCATGTCTACCACCCCACCCCCACCCCCCAGCAGTGCAGGGGCACCCTCCACCAGGCCCCCACTCATGTCCCCCTGCACCCCCACCCTCCAGCCACCAGGGGCAGCCTCCACCAGGCCCCCACCCATGTCTCCCACCACCCCCGCCCCCCAGCCACCAGGGGCACCCTCCACCAGGCCCCCACTCATGTCTACCACCCCACCCCCACCCCCACCCCCCAGCCACCAGGGGAAGCCTCCACCAGGCCCCCACCCATGTCTACCACCACCCCCGCCCCCCAGCCACCAGGGGCAGCCTCCACCAGGCGCCCACCCATGTCCCCCTGCACCCCCACCCCCCAGCCACCAGGGGAAGCCTCCACCAGGCCCCCACTCATGTCCCCTATCACCCCCAACCCCCAGCCACCAGGGGCAGCCTCCACCAGGCCCCCACTCATGTCCCCTATCACCCCCACACCCCAGCAGTGCAGGGGCAGCAGGCAGTCAGGCAGCAGCAGGTGGGAGCGTGCTCGGGCTCTGGGGGGCAGTAGTTCGGCCTTCCGGGCAGGAGCGTGGTATTCCGTGTGCGTACGCGTGGCCAGCTTGGTACGGAGTGAATTTGCACGTGAAAATCCTGCACGTCAGCGTGAAAACTGAGGAAAGGCCCTCAGCGCGTAAGCGCGTCTGTGACGTGACCCGCACAGGTGTTTCCCACACAGCACGTGATGACAGAGCACACGTGGAAAGACTGCACGTCAGAGTGTAATCGCGTGTGATTGGTGGAAATGGCCCTACACGCAGAAGTGACAAAGCGTGTGATTGGTGGAAATGGCCCTACACGCAGAAGTGACAAAGCGTGTGATTGGTGGAAATGGCCCTACACGCAGAAGTGACAAAGCGTGTAATTGGTGTAAATGGCCCTACACGCAGAAGTGACAAAGCATGTAATAGGTGGAAATGGCCCTAGCGCGTACACGCCGCGTAAGTGACGCTGGCCGTGTGGGCCTGTATAAAAGGTACGCGTAGAACACCATTTCCTTGTACGTGCTTTTCGTGGAGAGCGAGTGGGTGAATTCTGTACTTCTTGTCGTTTCACACGCGATTTACTTCACGGCGTTTCCAGTTCGTATTCCCTGTTACCTCTGACAGCTTTTTCTCTTTTTTCTCTTTTACTGGTTTACCTGGGCCTGTTCCCTCAAACAGTGTTCCCTTCTACTGTTGTCCTGTCTCCTCAGACAGCGTACAAATCTTCTTTTGGCGGGGGTGTTGCCAACCAAACGTGCTCCTTTTACACGCTCGTTTACCTGGCAGACGGTGAGTCACGCACGTATCTAACATCTGCGCTAGCCCCGTGTGTAGCCTACCCCTTCAGAGGTCATTGTAGGCTGCGTGTGACACGCATACGTTCATTCTTGTGTTTCTGAGTGCCACAGCGTAGTGCAGGTTTTTCTTTCTGCACACGTGGTCTAGGAGGGGTTGCGTGCACGTCATCTCCCTTTTTTGGGCCTCCTGTGCGTTGCGTGACCCGTCATCTTTCCCCAGGGGTTACATTCAGCCTTGTTAGAGCACTAGGGTACAATTACCATCTGGTACCCAACCCCTTTGACCCCCAATTGCCCAGGACAATAGTCTACATCCACTCCCATACGCACATTAACATCAGTGCCATGGCTGGGAGGCGAGGATTCCGTAAGGGTGGCAAAGGTGGAAGAGCCACAAGTGGTGGCCGTGGTGGATCCGGTAGGGGACGTGGTCGTAACTTGCAGGGTGAGCCTGTCCCCCCATGTGTGGAGGACCAGTCACGGGCACCCATAATCCCCCCCCCCCTCCCATTGAGGCTGATGTGGCTGACACCATCCATGCTCAGCCCTTGTTGGACCAGCCCATTGTGGCACCAGACCTGGCTGACTCCATGGCTGACTTCCAGGTCAGCAGGGCTACGACACGTGCGCTGGTGCACGTTGATGCCATCATGCCACGTGGATCTGGGGCAGGAAGGTCATCTGCTGCACCAAGGAGGCAGGGCGGAGAGGCTGCAGGGGCAGCTGCGGCTCCATCCACCCCAGCCCTCACACACCCAGCCAGGACAGTGTCGGTCCTAGTCCATGCTGCTGACATTCCCCCTGACACCATCACACTAGAGCTAATGCCTGCACCAACTCCCATGCTGAGTGTGCAATCCCACACTCCTGATACAGAGTCCACCAGGGCTCCTGCCCCTAGTGTCCAGAGCGGCGCAGGACACTCAGGATCACCACCACCTTCCAAGCGGAAGAGGAAGAGTGCTCGTCCGGCACAGGCTGATGCCCCAGACACGGCTACACAGTCCGGCCCGTCCAGGAAGCCCAGCTTCACGGATGACGAACTGAATGCACTTGTCGAGTATGTGTCCGGACATGACAACGAGATGGTCATTGTTGCAGGATCCAAGACCACACCTGCACAACGCCAGGCACACTGGCAGACCGTTGCGGACATCGTAAATGCCCTTGGAATTGTGAGGCGCACAGCCAATGATTGCTATAAGCGCTGGAATGACCTAAAGCGCAGGGCAAAGAGTAAGCTGGCCTCAAGTCATGCCGCAACTCTAGTGACTGGAGGTGGGTCTCCAGTAGTAGACATGGAACTCACTCCACATGAGTCAGTCGCTGGGACCTACGTCACGGAGGAACAGATCCAAGGCGTGGGAGATCTGGCTGATTACGAGGCATTGTCCGGTGAGGGCACATGCATGTGTGTGTCATCCATGTGCATGGTGTGTGTGTGAGGGCTTCTGTTCGGGTGCCAGGTGAGAGTGTGTGCGCCTGAGTCGTATGGGTCAGCCATGTGCTTCATGCAATCCTTCCTGCGCAGCTGCATTTGGCCATAGCAGTATCCCTTCTGCCAACAGTAGACATCTAGCCCAACTGCACGCCAGTTGCCCTTGAAGTGTCACCTTGCCACAACATATTTGCTTCTTTTTCACTGTTCATTCAGTCAGTTTGTTTGCATTCCACCACTTTCACTAGGCATGTCGCTGTCCACTAGTCACATGTCTGACATGGGTATGGTAAAGTGGAGTGACTTTGTTACCTGGATATCATTTGTACACACATGTCCCTGTGCAATTGGACCATTTCAGACTGGCAGCTCCAGGTGAAAAATCTGACCTGTTAGAATTAGAAAAGCAATTACATGCGGGAACTGGACTGAATGAATAGGTGCTGCCCTCCTCTCCATCTTCACTCAATAGCAATGGTACATGCCATCTGTGTGATGGCATGTGTGTTTCACCTGCCAATCACAGGCCAATGTGTGATGCCACTGCCAGGCAGCATGCAGAAAATGTGTTCATCTTCCATCTTGGTGTCATCAGTGTGTGCCATTTGCCTGCACTTCATACGCAGTGAGGGTGCATGCATGGGAAGGTTTTAGTCATGTGGGACATGTGTCAATCAAGTACTGGTTCTCTTGCTTCTCAGCCCTCAATGTGTGCCATGGTGCTAATGCCTGTTTCCATTTCTTTGTTTTCATGTCTTTGCAGGGGAAGACGCACCTGATACTGCTGGGGTTGTGGAGATGGTGCAGACCCAGGAGGGGTCCGAGGGCCGACCAACCACCAGTGAGGGACGTGGTGTGGTGGTGGGGGAGAACCCACAAGTGCTGCAGGTCGTGCTCTCAAGGGGTGTCTCTGGCTGCACCTCCCCCGAGCTGTACTCAGGTGTTGATTCGGATGAGACCTACGTGCCGTCACAGGTGAGTGTTCCAGGGAGGGATTCTGTTCTGTCTCACCCACCTGCACCAGGGTCAGAACCCTCCATGGGGATGTCAGTGTTGGCAGCTACGCCTTCGGTGGTTACGGATGCAGGGTCACACTCCGCGACATCTGATCCTGTTCCTGGGCCAGCAGATCAGAGGGGGAATGCAGTCCTGCAGCCTCAGGCAGTGCCGGCACAGCAAGGCGCAGTTCGCCTTGCCCCAGACAGGTGTGGTGCCCGCCGACGTGGTGGCCGTACGCCACCCGGCAATACCGCATGGGAGCAATCCATTTACGGTATGGCAACCCAACAGGCTGCATCATCCGAGATGATGGCTCAGGCCATGGATAGGGTGGCCACTTCCATTGTCCCCCCAGAAAGGCTGATGGAGCGACTAGAGCAGGCAACCGACTCCATCTGCCAGTCACACAGGGAGGACATGTTGGGGTCCAACAGGGACAGGCGGGCGGCACTGGCGACTCTGCAGGAGGCCATCTCCATTGAGTCCCAGGGCCACAGGGAAGCCCTGAGGCAGGAGCTCCTTCACCTCAGGACGACTCTTGTTGAGCTTGAGGCTTCAACACACCAAAGGACAGAACAGCAGCTGGAGCGTCTCACCCGTACGCTCTCAGCTGAGATGCAGGCAACGAGGGCGGAGGTCCGGGCATCCCGTGAGTTGTTGCATGGGGACCTCCGCACACTCATCCTCCAGAACCAGACCTACCACACCCTCATGCTTGCAGCCATGGAGGAGCAGACTAGGGCCTTGCGTGGGCTGCCTCCCATAGTGCAACCACCTCCGGATGCAGCTGCACAGGGTGATAATAGCGACAGCAGTGATACTCCCACAATAGGGTAGCCGTGTGGGCCGTGAGCCCATGGAGGTGTTTTATCTTCCCAGGATCCACGCAGGTGGGTTCTGGTGTGCATCCTGTCCTCGGACCTCCTGGGTGGCCTCCCCAACCCCCCCCGGGCCCATCAATGGCCATTTTTGATTGTTTCTTATTTTTATTTTTATTTTTATTTCTTTTATTCCCAATTTTTTTGGGACGATCTGTTGGCTTCCGTGGTTCCTGTGGGCATACGCTGCATTGTGGCTGGGCACATGCAGGCTTGTAATGTATTTGGTTCAGATGCTTGGGTTTGAGTCACACACACCCCTCCTGCTTCCCGTTTCCATGGGCTTGTAAAGGGTGTGCCCAAGTGACAGTGAATTACACAGTGACGTTGGACTCCCATGAGCTGTGTGGGCAGTCTGTAGTCAATACTGTGTATACATTCCTAGTGCATATTGCTGTTGTGTTGTACACTGCATGTTGCATTGATGTGTAACTCTTCTTCTGTGTCTACCTCCCAATTTGCAGGTCCCTTCCTCATGTCCACACAAGGACCTCTAGTCTGGAGATGGGGTCCATGTTGGCAGCAGTGCACCTACAACTCTACATGGTGACAACACTGCACAGTTGGTAGTGGTGGGAGTGCAGGCATTTCCAGGTGGTGAGACTACTAATATGTAACATTTGTGATGTCATGTTAATGGTACTACGTGCTCAAGTATGTTGTTGGTCCGGCATTGCTGTGAGCATTTCAGGTGTTGCAGGTTTCTAATAGTGCAATAAAGAGAAGGGGTACCTGTTTTAAAGTCCCTAGTTCTACAGGTGAATCTAACACAAATATCACAGGATTTGAACTAGTAGACCAAATGCAAGGATGACGGAGTACCCAAGTGGTTTTAAATTGGTTTACAATTCCCAAGTTTATTTTCTTTAATTATGCAAAAAATGCTATATCAAAAAATATATATATATTCGACATTTCATATAATTCTGTGGCCCATACTCTTAATTCATTCATTCACATTTATACTTTCTTCATCAATCTCTCGTTCTACACTTCATACTTTGGAAAAATGGTCTGTATATAAAAAACAGTAAAAACATCTGTTATCTCTACATATGTTTACAATTCATTGTGAAACACATCCCCACCAATTAGGGGTATTACACAAGTCTGTGTTCTGTTATTCCCACAGTTCTCACGTCGTGAGATTGAAAGAAGAAATAAAAAGCCTCACCGACCATGCTATGAGAGAAGAATGGATCAGTGAGGGAGAAAGAGGTTTTCTGAATAAAAGTCACCCAAAAACGGCAGCCTTTTACATACTGCCGAAAATCCATAAGGATAAAATGAATCCCCCTGGAAGACCTATTGTTTCTGCCATAAATTCACTACTGGAGCCACTGTCAGTGTACGTGGAAGTTTTTCTTAAGCCATTTGTTGAAAAGATGCCTAGCTATGTCAAGGACTCCACGAGCATGATTAAAATCATACAAGAAATTGAGTGCTCCCCGGGATTGATCCTCGCAACAATGGATGTAGAATCGTTGTATACATCTATTCCGCAACTTGAATGCCTGGAGGTCCTGGGTAAATTTTTGAACACCCGTACAATACCTCAGGAACCACCTACACTTTTTATACTTGAATGCGCTAGATTAGCGATGACCGAAAATTTCTTTTTACACAAGCAACAGTTGTACAAACAATGCAAGGGCGTCAGCATGGGGGCCACTTTTGCCCCAGATGTGGCGAATCTGTATATGGCAGATTTTGAGGACAAGTTTATATCAGGACATTTAAATGTACTGAAAACTATCCCAGATCTATGCCAACACCTGAAAGGGTGGCATAGATATATCGATGACATTTTTTTAACATGGACAGGTAATGCAGAATCCCTGGAACTATTTCATCAATGGTTAAATAGGCAAGATACCCATATCAGGTTTACTATGGAATCAAGTACTGTAGAGGTAAGTTTTCTTGATCTAATTATCAGAAAAGCAGGAGTAAAATTGGAGACAACACTTTATAGAAAGCCAACAGACCGCAATATCTTGCTTCATTACACCAGCTTTCATCCTGCAAGCCAGCGATATAATTTACCATATGGGCAATTTTTAAGAATACGGCGCAACTGCAGCACCAGTCAAGAATTCATGGAACATTCCAAACAGCTACAAGTTAGACTGGTAGAGAGGGGCTATCCCACACGACTGGTCAGAAACAATCTGAAAAGGGCAAAAAATACCAATAGGGATATATGTTTAACCCATCAGCCTAAGGTAAAAAAAGAACGATTGGTCTGTGTTACCACCTATAGCCCAATAAGTAATCAGATTAAAAAGATAGTCAACCACAATTGAGACCTGGTGAAACAGGATGGGTCTCTACATCAGAGACCAATGTTTGCCTTTAAAAGAAATCAAAATCTGAGGCAGAAACTAGTACATACATATGTGGAACCAAAACACAATCAGACGATACTCAGTCAATGGGGGTTGCCCCCCGTGATCGGTCACCATAAATGCGGAGGATGCGTAGCCTGCCCACTGGCAGAGGTAAGAACCGACTTCGAGTACAGACAAATTAAATGGCAACTAAAAATGCATACTAATTGCAAAACCAAGAATGCAATCTATGTAATTAGATGCCTGTGTGATCTTTTGTATATAGGAAAGACCACTAGAGAAGTACGGCAGCGCATCTCAGAACACAGATCCTGTATAAGGAATAAAGTGGCGGATAAGCCGCTTGTGGAACATTTTGGGAGATACGGTCACAAAGATACAGACCTAACGTGGTTTGTATTACAAGTAATAAAACCTTCAAGGAGAGGTGGCGATATGGGCACTCTCCTACATCAGAAGGAACAACGTTGGATATACACTTTAGATACAGTGAAACGGGGCCTAAACCTGTCTGTGGAATGGAATCATCTGATTGCCCATATGTAAAATTAGCTTTGTACTTTGCAGCGAATTAGAATTTTACACCTAGAGACGTTACCAAAATAACTGATAACATCCATCATTTTTGTAATGAATACGCCTATCAACGCATGGTATAGTAGTGTATGCGGTATTTACACAAAAAGAAAAAAAGATGTGCGATAATTTATATTCTCCTGAATAGGAGTTTTATTCTGCGTCCTTACAACAAATGGGGTAATTTAAATCCTTTAGTAATAGACTCTGGATTAGTCTGTCTTCTATTTCTATCGAAATAGAAATATTGCCTTTATAAGTTAGGAGACGCTTGGTCACCGTTGACTTGTATATTTCTTAACCAAATGTGATGATGAGATCACACACAAAACAAAATAAAAAATACAAAATAAAAAACCAAGACATGATATAAGAGCGCGTAAATTGAGGAGACGTCCCTCGGTGCTCGCGTATACTTTTCAAGTCCGCTCTCTATGAACATGAACACGAGGATTCGTGTGGATGGTACTCACGACCCCGCTGGCTGCTGTATGCGTCATTTTGGTGCAGGCAGGAAAGAAAATGTGTGACGGCGAGAATCGGGTAAGTACACTCCATCAGAGTGACAGTATAAATGAATCCCCTGTGATATACGAGATGATGCCGCTGGCACAAGTATAAATGGGAGGCAGCTGCTTTGTAAATAACATATATGGGCAGAAACGCGTGTTTTTGTTAGATCGATCCATGTCTCTCTAACCATAAGAGACTTATATGTGTTAGGATTAGTACTAGTCGTTGGTCATCCGAACAAATTAGTTTGGATTAATGTCTTTTCAAAAAAGCGGATAAGTATTAATTCTACTCCCTCTGTGTTGACAATTCAAAAGAGATAAGAAAAGTGTGTGAGCATGGAGTAATATAACTCCACATTTAATAATCTCTAGCTTAAGTGCAATATATAAAACCAACCAATAGTGTTTATATATTATTGTTTATACATTATTTTTAGATTTATGAACCAGAAGAAAAGGCGTTGACAGACGGATAGCTTTGGAATTATAAGCCTCCGCCTCAGACATTTCATCCATAGAACACCCCGTCTTGGATGAACCCACCTGGGAAGCTGTGGCTGTTGCTACCTTGAGTGAGTGACTTAGCCCTCCCCCTTCTTTAACTTGGGTCTTTTCCACCCGTGGTGATCTGTGAAGTTATAAATAAAATGTTGGCTTTTGCGATCAAGTGAAACGGAGACAGTCTTAGGTAATGGATACAATCTTTTACCCCATAGACGAGAGGACTATTGGCCTCCAGATTCCACTGTTCCTCCTGACCCCATCAGGATAGGAGGTGAGTTGGTTTGTTGTTCTAGTGATTATAGAACACAGCATATTAATATGCAATTAAATAACTTGAATAGGAGTGACGGGGATACACAATATTCATAGTGTTTTATGTATTTTTCTAGATGGTGTGGCCCATGTCAATACATGTGCCTGAAAAATGGGTTGTTTTGTCCTGAAGAAGGTTGCCATACAAAGAGAGCATTAATGTTGATGCTCGCTGAGAGCAACTGAAACACGTGTCGACGTGAGAACTATGGGAATAATAGAACACAGACTTGTGTAATACCCCTAATTGGTGGGGATGTGTTTCACAATGAATTGTAAACATATGTAGAGATAACAGATGTTTTTACTGTTTTTTATATACAGACCATTTTTCCAAAGTATGAAGTGTAGAACGAGAGATTGATGAAGAAAGTATAAATGTGAATGAATGAATTAAGAGTATGGGCCACAGAATTATATGAAATGTCGAATATATATATTTTTTGATATAGCATTTTTTGCATAATTAAAGAAAATAAACTTGGGAATTGTAAACCAATTTAAAACCACTTGTGTACTCCGTCATCCTTGCATTTGGTCTACTAGTTCAAATCCTGTGATATTTGTGTTAGGTTTCTAATAGTGCCACTGTACATAGTGAGACTGATGTCATGTTGTGGGGATTACTTTGTTTACCTGCAATTAGCATGATATGGCACGGTGTGTCGTGTGGCGGTGCTGGGGTTGGGTTGGCTGACATGGCACTGTCCTCTTGTTGCATTTTGCAAGTGGGTATTCATTTTAGCTGCTTCAATGTGTAACTTCACAAAACTGCATTGGTGGTGTCTGTGTGGGTAGGGATGCACACATTGTGACACTTCCAGGTGAACAATCTCAGGCTGACATGGTATTCCCGGTTCATTCTCCAGACATTCAGGATCAGTGTCAGGTTGAGTCATCATTGATTGTCAGATGGAATGTGCCAGGGCAGTGTGCACTCCACAGGGGTGTGATTTCTATGTCAAGTAATTAGCCACTAGCTGTGTACGGGCTGCCTCCCCCCGTGCCCTTTTCCCTCCCATGCGCAGCGGCTGTGCATGTGGTTGGGGATGTGGGGCCACCACCATGTCCACGGCCAGGCCCCGGCGTGTTGCAACGTTGTGCAGGACACATGCTGCCACTATGATCCTGCACACTACTGGGGGAGCGTATAACAGCTGCCCGCCAGAACGGTCAAGGGAGCGAAAGCGTGACTTTAGCACTCCGAATGTGCGCTCCACTATGCCCCTGGTTGTAATGTGGGCTGTGTTATATCTTACCTGGGGTGGCGTGGTGGGGTTCCGAATTGGCGTCATCATGTGGGGGCTGAGAGGGTAGGCACTGTCCCCTGTGGAGGTGGTGATTGGTATCATTGGTGGGGTTGTGACCTTGCTCAGTATCCAACATGCATGCATGTGCAGTGGCATACATACTCACCAAGCAGCCATGTATCGCCATGCCGCCCAGCTTCTAGGTCCCGGCTTAGGGTGGACATTCGGTAAATGAAGCTGTCGTGGGTGGAGCCGGGATAGTTGGCATACACTGAGGTGATGATTCCCTTGGCATTACATGCTACCTGCACGTTGATGGAATGCCAGTGCTTGCGGTTCCTATAGATGTGCTCAGATGCCCTGGGGGGACGTAGAGCCACATGGGTGCAGTCGATGGCACCTAGCACTTTGGGGAATCGTGCCACACCGTAAAAATCCAGGGCGGCAGCATGCCTTTCTGCAGGTGTTCTGGGCAGGTATATGTGCCTGCGGACTGATGGGCGTGCAGTGATGATGTTCAAGACCTGGTGTAGGCAGCGTGACTGGGTGGCCTGTGACACCCCACCCACTATGGCACTTGTCCGCTGAAATGATCCAGTGGCTAAGAAGTGCAGTACATTGAGGACCTTCTCCAGGGGGCTGAGTGCTTGGGAGCACAGGGTGGGTGATGTGAGGTCATCCTCCCACTCACTCACCAGGTCCAGTATAATGTGTGGTGGAAACCTGTACCTCCCATACACCTGGTCATCAGGCATCCCGAAAAGGCTGGTTCTGGGTGTGAATATTCTGGCCCTGACTATCCTCCTCCTCCTCCTTTGGTAGCCCACTGCCACTGCTGCTAGGAACGGTATGTTCATCCTGGCGTCTGAGCTTGTTATTGTTAAAGTCCGCAAAATTATGCTTTGCGCGTGTTCTAGGCGAGCGTGTGACCCGCGCACCCCTGGAATCCAGTTCCCAGTCCAATAGCGTGTGGAAATTCACACGCACCACGGGATACAGCGTGTGACCCGCGCACCCCTGGAATCCAGTTCCCAGTCCAATAGCGTGTGGAAATTAACACGCACCACGGGATACAGCGTGTGACCCGCGCACCCCTGGAATCCAGTTCCCAGTCCAATAGCGTGTGGAAATTCACACGCACCACGGGATACAGCGTGTGACCCGCGCACCCCTGGAATCCAGTTCCCAGTCCAATAGCGTGTGGAAATTCACACGCACCACGGGATACAGCGTGTGAGCCGCGCACCCCTGGAATCCAGTTCCCAGTCCAATAGCGTGTGGAAATTCACACGCACCACGGGATACAGCGTGTGACCCGCGCAACCCTGGAATCCAGTTCCCAGTCCAATAGCGTGTGGAAATTCACACGCACCACGGGATACAGCGTGTGACCCGCGCACCCCTGGAATCCAGTTCCCAGTCCAATAGCGTGTGGAAATTCACACGCACCACGGGATACAGCGTGTGAGCCGCGCACCCCTGGAATCCAGTTCCCAGTCCAATAGCGTGTGGAAATTCACACGCACCACGGGATACAGGTTCGCTGACGTACTTGCGTGTGTAAGTGCCCGCGCACCCATTAAATACACGTACATGGGCCAATCGCGTGTACGCGCACTTTTGTCCAATTACACGCGATGACACTCTGACGTGCAGTATCTCCACGTGTGCCCCGTCATCACGTGCTGAGTGGGGAACACCCGTGCGGGTCACGTCGCAGACGCGCTTACGCGCTGAGGGACTCTGGTCCAGTAGAATCGCGTATGCGTGCTGACGCGCTTAAGCGCTAAGGGCCTTTCCTCGGATTTCACGCTGACGTGCAGGATTTTCACGTGCCAAATCACTCCGTATCAAGCTGGCCACGCGAAAACACACGGAAGACCACGCTCCTGCCCAGAAGGCCGAGTTACTGCCTGCTGCCACCGTGCCCTGCCATTTGGTGCCTGCACATCAGCCATCTGCAGGGGTCCAGTTGCTGTGTCCACCCCTGCTGGAACTGAAGACTCCCGACTGGGATTACATCGCTCCACAGCCCAGCCCCAGGACCCAGTTGCCCACCCACACCTGCCTCTGGGGTTGCCATGTCGGGCACTTCCACATCTGGCACCAGTGGCAACCCCAGGCCAGAGGGGCAGAGGGGCACCAGCTTCACTGTCACCGAAGTTGGTGTCCTGGTGGAGCATGTCCTGGGGCAGTATGATGCCCTCTTTGGATCGTCCCGCGCCAGCAAGGAAGGACGGCAGAGGATCTGGGCCGACTGTGTGGTTGCCATCAACGCGGAGGGGGTGGCAACCCGCGACGTCCTGAAGATCAAGAAGCGCTGGGAGGACTTGAGGTCCAGGACCCTTGTGAAGGCCCGGCGCCTCGTGGAGGGGGGCCGGGGCCGCATGAGTTCCATCCAGATGAGGGTCCTGGAACGCGTACGCCCAGCACCACGCCCAGATCCTTGAGAGGGAGGCCCGTCTGGAGTTGAGCGGTAAGTGTCCATGCATTACTGTGTGAGACAGGGCATGTTGCGATGTGCTGGTTCTCTGATACTTGCCTGTATGTGTGCCATAGGCCATGTATGCATGTATGTGTGCAGGGACATCATGGTAATGCATGTGCGACCAGTGATGTGTAATGCACATGGTTGTTGCATGTGTTGAAATGCTGCATGGGGAGCCCTATGCAGATTTAGAACATGAGAGCATGCCAGTCTCTGTACCTGGACATGGGTGGGGGTGAGGGATGGGTGCTGATGCCAGGTACATGTATGGTAGCCATGTCTGTGTGCCTGACCTGCGTGTCTGTGACTTGTGCATGCCATGGATGCATGACACATGTGTGTGACAATGCACAGATTCAGTAAAGCAGCCAAATTACCCTTGTATCCGCTGTGTTTGGTGTGTTTGGGGCCAGATGGATGTGACTGAGGTGAAGTGTGTGCATGTGATAGCCATGAGCCATGATGCATGTGAGTTACATATCATTGAATGTTTCAAGAGTCCATTGGACATGCATGGAAATGTCCATGGCATGCACCATGCCTGTTACTGTGTGTGTTTTGCCTGGACTGACCCATGTGTTGTGGAGGGACATGATGGAAGTGTACTTTGACAGTGGTGCTCATCTGCTATTGCTTCCTGTCTAGGGGACCATTGTACAGTGCCCTGATGCTTGTGTTCTTTGTCTCCCTCTACGCAGCGGCTAGTGAAGAGGAGGGCGGAGACGGCGCTGTGGAGCAAGGCGGCGGGGATGCCCCCACGGCTGCAGCGGAAGGGGTGGGTGAGCCCCCACAGGGGCCTGCTACGGTGGGAGACGGTGAGGAGCCATCCAGGTTGGTGGTTTGCACAGAGGAGGAGGAGGCCGCCACTGGGGCACACATGGGGCCTGGCGGGGGCATCCCTGCTGGTGCAAGTGGTGCAGTCCAGGGCCAGGGGCAGGAGGCAGCACAGGTCACCGTGGAGGGGCCTGTGCATGTCGCTGTCCCTGACCCTGTGAGTGCACCACCATGCACCAGCAGGGATGCCCCGTCCCAGGCCTGTCCGCAGGTAGAGGGGATGTCCATGTCACCTGACTCCCCTCCACCTGCGGACGTGGGAACCCCTGGCCGTGCGGAGAATGTCCTGATTGGGGTCGCGATGCGCACGGCTGTGATTCGTGATGCCGTGCGTGCTTCCCGGGAGGAGCACGCACGTCATCACGAAGTGCACCGTGCCGACGTGGCCCAATTGGGATCGGCCATGTACGGGGGTTTCCTGCATGTGTTGGCCAATGTGGCGGCCCTCTCCTCCTCTGTGCAGGCTATCCACCAGTCGTTCTCCTTGCCGTCTTCCAGCCCAGATGCCACCAGGGCCCCCTGTGGACCTGCCCCGACCAATGCAGCCAGCTCGGTGGGGATCCCATCCCTGCCACAGTCGGGAGTCAGAGATCCAGCAGGGGTGGACACCACAGGAACTGGACCCCAGCAGATGGAGGATGTGACGGCATCATCGGGCAGGGCACGTGCACGACGGCGTCGGTGGTTTCCATCAGCCTGGATGCCGTCGTGCTGGCACAGGCAGTTGCGTCGGAGGCAGCAGCAGGCTCAACGTGGGAGGCATCATGGCTCGGGGCCATCAACATCAGGGGTGCAGGCATTGGCCGGAGGGCAGGAGAACCCTGGAATGGGAGTGGCTTCCGTGTGGGAGCGGTTGTGCCAGCGGATAGGTGCGGAGCGGCAGCGGGCAGAGGAGGAACGGCTCACGATGGTCAGGGCGGAGGACTCCATGCGGAGGGCGCTGAGGCGGGCTGAGTGCCTCGAGGGTCTTCGCAGGGAGTTTGAGCTTAACACTGCGTTATCCCTGCGGGACCTCGGGGCCAGGGAAAATGCCCGCCTCCAAGCCATTGACCAGGAGTTCGATGATGCCCTGGCCCATGACAACAACCAGTGAGCCGTCCGCATAGCCCGCTGCCTTTGTATATAGTTGTATAGTTAGGGTTAGGTTTCCTTTGTTTTTTTGATTTTTTTTTGGTAGCGATTGGACAATGCACCACTTTTTTGTATATAGTTCAGTTTTTAGTTAGTAGTCATAGGCAGGTTTAATTTGGTTGGGCTCATGGACCCAGGATGATCTTCTTCATGGTTCTTCATTGGCTTATTTTAATTTTTCAGATTATTTTCTTGGACATTCATCTTGTTTTGTTTGATTTGCTTTGTGTTTTTTCTTATTTCATTTCCATTCTACTTGCTGTTCAATACATTATTTTTTTTATTCTTCAATGTGTCGTATCATCTCATTGCTTTCAGGCATGTCATGTTGGGTGTTTTGTCATTCACTTGCAGCCATTGTGTGTGACAGACATGTGTTCAATTGCATTATTTAAATTGGGGGTGTAACATGTAATTGCCTTTGATATGTGGGTGGGTGTGATAGTTGTTTGGGCCTTTTGGCAGGGGAGGATGGGCATTACGGACATGATTGGGGAATGTTGGGACCCAGGTGCAGGGGGGCATGGATTGGACATGGGTGGGGGCCTGCTGGCAGGTGCCCCACAGTGCTGGGGGGTGGGGGTGGTGGGAGACATGAGTGGGGGCCTGGTGGAGGGTGCCCCTGGTGGCTGGGGGGTGGGGGTGGTGGGTGACATGAGTGGGGGCCTGGTGGAGGGTGCCCCTGGTGGCTGGGGTGTGGGGGTGGTGGGAGACATGAGTGGGGGCCTGGTGGAGGGTGCCCCTGTTGGCTGGGGGGTGGGGGTGGTGGGAGACATGAGTTGGACATGGGTGGGGGCCTGCTGGCAGGTGCCCCACAGTGCTGGGGGGTGGGGGTGGTGGGAGACATGAGTGGGGGCCTGGTGGAGGGTGCCCCTGGTGGCTGGGGGGTGGGGGTGGTGGGTGACATGAGTGGGGGCCTGGTGGAGGGTGACCCTGCACTGCTGGGGGGTGGGGGTGGTGGGAGACATGAGTGGGGGCCTGGTGGAGGGTGCCCCTGGTGGCTGGGGGGTGGGGGTGGTGGGAGACATGAGTGGGGGCCTGGTGGAGGGTGCCCCTGGTGGCTGGGGGGTGGGGGTGGTGGGAGACATGAGTGGGGGCCTGGTGGAGGGTGCCCCTGGTGGCTGGGGGGTGGGGGTGGTGGGTGACATGAGTGGGGGCCTGGTGGAGGGTGCCCCTGGTGGCTGGGGTGTGGGGGTGGTGGGAGACATGAGTGGGGGCCTGGTGGAGGGTGCCCCTGGTGGCTGGGGGGTGGGGGTGGTGGGAGACATGAGTGGGGGCCTGGTGGAGGGTGCCCCTGGTGGCTGGGGGGTGGGGGTGGTGGGAGACATGAGTTGGACATGGGTGGGGGCCTGCTGGCAGGTGCCCCACAGTGCTGGGGGGTGGGGGTGGTGGGAGACATGAGTGGGGGCCTGGTGGAGGGTGCCCCTGGTGGCTGGGGGTGGGGGTGGTGGGTGACATGAGTGGGGGCCTGGTGGAGGGTGCCCCTGGTGGCTGGGGTGTGGGGGTGGTGGGAGACATGAGTGGGGGCCTGGTGGAGGGTGCCCCTGGTGGCTGGGGGGTGGGGGTGGTGGGAGACATGAGTTGGACATGGGTGGGGGCCTGCTGGCAGGTGCCCCACAGTGCTGGGGGGTGGGGGTGGTGGGAGACATGAGTGGGGGCCTGGTGGAGGGTGCCCCTGGTGGCTGGGGGGTGGGGGTGGTGGGTGACATGAGTGGGGGCCTGGTGGAGGGTGCCCCTGGTGGCTGGGGGGTGGGGGGTGACATGAGTGGGGGCCTGGTGGAGGGTGCCCCTGGTGGCTGGGGGGTGGGGGTGGTGGGTGACATGAGTGGGGGCCTGGTGGAGGGTGCCCCACAGTGCTGGGGGGTGGGGGTGGTGGGAGACATGAGTGGGGGCCTGGTGGAGGGTGCCCCTGGTGGCTGGGGGGTGGGGGTGGTGGGTGACATGAGTGGGGGCCTGGTGGAGGGTGCCCCTGGTGGCTGGGGTGTGGGGGTGGTGGGAGACATGAGTGGGGGCCTGGTGGACGGTGCCCCTGGTGGCTGGGGGGTGGGGGTGGTGGGAGACATGAGTGGGGGCCTGGTGGAGGGTGCCCCTGGTGGCTGGGGGGTGGGGGTGGTGGGAGACATGAGTTGGACATGGGTGGGGGCCTGCTGGCAGGTGCCCCACAGTGCTGGGGGGTGGGGGTGGTGGGAGACATGAGTGGGGGCCTGGTGGAGGGTGCCCCTGGTGGCTGGGGGGTGGGGGTGGTGGGTGACATGAGTGGGGGCCTGGTGGAGGGTGCCCCTGGTGGCTGGGGTGTGGGGGTGGTGGGAGACATGAGTGGGGGCCTGGTGAAGGGTGCCCCTGGTGGCTGGGGGGTGGGGGTGGTGGGAGACATGAGTTGGACATGGGTGGGGGCCTGCTGGCAGGTGCCCCACAGTGCTGGGGGGTGGGGGTGGTGGGAGACATGAGTGGGGGCCTGGTGGAGGGTGCCCCTGGTGGCTGGGGGGTGGGGGTGGTGGGTGACATGAGTGGGGGCCTGGTGGAGGGTGACCCTGCACTGCTGGGGGTTGGGGGTGGTGGGAGACATGAGTGGGGGCCTGGTGGAGGGTGCCCCTGGTGGCTGGGGGGTGGGGGTGGTGGGAGACATGAGTGGGGGCCTGGTGGAGGGTGCCCCTGGTGGCTGGGGGGTGGGGGTGGTGGGTGACATGAGTGGGGGCCTGATGGAGGGTGACCCTGCACTGCTGGGGGGTGGGGGTGGTGGGAGACATGAGTGGGGGCCTGGTGGAGGGTGCCCCTGGTGGCTGGGGGGTGGGGGTGGTGGGAGACATGAGTGGGGGCCTGGTGGAGGGTGCCCCTGGTGGCTGGGGGGTGGGGGTGGTGGGTGACATGAGTGGGGGCCTGGTGGAGGGTGACCCTGCACTGCTGGGGGGTGGGGGTGGTGGGAGACATGAGTGGGGGCCTGGTGGAGGGTGCCCCTGGTGGCTGGGGGGTGGGGGTGGTGGGAGACATGAGTGGGGGCCTGGTGGAGGGTGCCCCTGGTGGCTGGGGGGTGGGGGTGGTGGGAGACATGAGTTGGACATGGGTGGGGGCCTGCTGGCAGGTGCCCCACAGTGCTGGGGGGTGGGGGTGGTGGGAGACATGAGTGGGGGCCTGGTGGAGGCTGCCCCTGCACTGCTGGGGGGTGGGGGTGCAAGGGGACATGAGTTGGTGTTCATTAGTTCAAGGAGACATGTGCCTTTGCTGGGGGGCATGCCCATGGTGGGTGGGCTGCCTGCGGGACATGACCAGGGATGCAGGGTAGTCCCCTGTGGTGTGGGCTGCCTGCAGGGGCCGTGGAGGGTGTACAGGGTACACCTGGGAGGACCCACACTGTCAAATCACATGTGGAACTTCCCGCGCACCCCTGAAATACACGCGCCCAGGCTATTCGCATGTGGAACTTCCCGCACACCCCTGAAATACACGCGCCCAGGCTATTCGCGTGTGGAACTTCACGCGCACCCCTGAAATACACGCGCCCAGGCTATTCGCGTGTGGAACTTCCCGCGCACCCCTGAAATACACGCGCCCAGGCTATTCGCGTGTGGAACTTCCCGCGCACCCCTGAAATACACGCGCCCAGGCTATTCGCGTGTGGAACTTGCCGCGCACCCCTGAAATACACGCGCCCAGGCTATTCGCGTGTGGAACTTCACGCGCACCCCTGAAATACACGCGCCCAGGCTATTCGCGTGTGGAACTTCACGCGCACCCCTGAAATACACGCGCCCAGGCTATTCGCGTGTGGAACTTCCCGCGCACCCCTGAAATACACGCGCCCAGGCTATTCGCGTGTGGAACTTCCCGCGCACCCCTGAAATACACGCGCCCAGGCTATTCGCGTGTGGAACTTCCCGCGCACCCCTGAAATGCACGCGCCCAGGCTATTCGCGTGTGGAACTTCCCGCGCACCCCTGAAATGCACGCGCCCAGGCTATTCGCGTGTGGAACTTCCCGCGCACCCCTGAAATGCACGCGCCCAGGCTATTCGCGTGTGGAACTTCACGCGCACCCCTGAAATACACGCGCCCAGGCTATTCGCGTGTGGAACTTCCCGCGCACCCCTGAAATACACGCGCCCAGGCTATTCGCGTGTGGAACTTCACTCGCACCCCTGAAATACACGCGCCCAGGCTATTCGCGTGTGGAACTTCACTCGCACCCCTGGAATACACGCGCCCCCAGGCTATTCGCGTGTGGAACTTCCCGCGCACCCCTGAAATACACGCGCCCAGGCTATTCGCGTGTGGAACTTCACGCGCACCCCTGGAATACACGTAGCCCGCTCCCCCAGGCCCGATCGCGTGAGGAACTTCACGCGAACCCTTGTAATACACGTAGCCCGCTCCCCCAGACCCGATCGCGTCTGAAACTTCACGCGAACCCCTGAAATACACGTAGCCCGCTCCCCCAGGCCCGATCGCGTGAATAACTTCACGCGAACCCCTGTGATGCACGTACCCTGCTGAAATCGCGTGTTAGACTTCCCGCGCACCCCGGTATACACGCACACGTATTTTTGTCAGCGGGTGTCCGTGTTTGTGGGTACCCCTTTGCACGTCATTTTTCCTGGAGGGCCACAGTATGGGACATTCATCATGGCAGTATATAGGTGCTATTTGTTGGCGCACCTTTTGGCGCACATTTCTTACAGCCGCAGAGACACTACCGCCTGCTTTCTTGTGGCGGTCGTGTTTGTGCCTGTGCGCTGGTTTGAGCGTGCGCTTTTTTGCCCTATTCTATTCCATGAATACGTGTTGTAGGCGAGCGTGTGGGCGTTCCGCGCACTTGTGCCCTGTACTTCCCCCGTGACGCCCACGTTTTGGCAAGTTGTTCCCCATTCCGAGTGTTACGCCCGTGTTCCGCCTACTTTTGTTGCGTGCGCCGCGCTATGTGCGAATTTCGCTGTGGCCTGTGCGATTTTCGCTGTGACCTGGCGCACGCTGTTAGATGGCCTGTGCGCCAACGTGCGCCGCGCACTTTTTTATCGCACATCCGCTGGTTTTCTCGCGCACGGCCTTCCATGAATCGACGTGCGCTGCTTTTCGTGCGATTTTCGCAATTGCACTGCGATTTTCGCTATTCCACTGCGATTCGCACGTTTTTGCCCACTTGCGCCGCGCTAATTATTCCATGAATCGGCCTGAAAATGTCAGTATACCTGTAACGGGGTCAAATCCCCAGAACTAAATCTTAACAACAAGCAAAGAAAATCACACGCGTTGGCAAGGTGTGTGATTTTCTTTGCTTGTTGTTAAGATTTAGTTCTGAGGCTTTGACCCCGTTACAGGTATACTGACATGTTGTCTTTTGGATCAGCTAATCGAAATTTGGCCCAGATTTGAGAAAGGCTCTGAGGGAGCCGAAACATGTTATCACTAATGGGCTTTATCTCAACATTTAATGTGTGACAATACAACACAATTAAATGCCGTTCAAATTGGTGGCGCTGAGTACTGGATTTCTTCCTTCTTCCACATCCTATGTAGCAATAGACCATACATTGTTGCAGAAGCTAATCCGCTGCTGTTATTCTCTTATTATCTGTATTACATGTTGTCAGAGGTAGTTCAAGAGGTGCCTACCAGATAAGGGGCAGTCAATTATGTTACTAACACCTAAATGAATTATAGGTATATATGTTCCCCTAACCAATCCCTCCTTTTGATAGGTTTTTACTGCTTGTCATGTAGGATGATGTCATGGCTGACGTAAATCGAGGTATAAAGCTTTTGTTTAATTGAAATGTATTCAAGAGTGATTGAGCTGCAATCTGTCTGAGATTGTTTATTGGTAATTCCATCTGCCACTTGGAATCCTCCAGGTGCAGCTGACAATTTTGGTAGCAGTGCAGATGGTTCTGGTCCAGTCTACCGGGCCCAGGTCCAGACTCTCAGATTTTATATGTCTTCCACCATTCGCCAGAAGATTGCAGAGTTTCCTATGGAGAGCAGAGAAAAACACACGTGTGAAAACAAGACAGTCGCAGGTGCCCCTTTGAAGAAATGCCTGTCCGGTCCCCACGGGTGCCCCACGTACTGAAGGCTAACTGGTTGATTGGGGAAAAGTCGATAACGAGGGACTCGAGCTGAGCAACAGATGTAAGTAGAGCATTGGGATTGTATTGTAAGTGTAAATATACAGTAACAAAATTAATGTTAAGAGAGAGAGATACCTCGATTCCTGGTTCCAAGGGGACAAAAGGGCAGTCATTACACTCCAAGTGGGGTATTCTTTAGGGATTCCTGTGGCAAGGCCGATATGAAGAATATGTGTCATGTGCCAAAATGGGGGAAACTTGATATGAGCTAATTTAACTAGAGAAAGTAAGAAAATTAAAGTGCACATTTGTTTGGGGTTATAAATATGTCAGTGTAAAACCTTTTGATTTGTTTAAACTAAGAGACATAAAACTATAGTAATAATCTAGTTGGTTATCAGACTCTAAAATCAAACACTTCACGTCAATTTTAGGAGGATAACGGTTGAGAAAAAAGGGTGAATAAAATAAGATACTTAGAGTGTCAATAATAAAATAGCTGGACAGCAAGAATCAATAAAACTGTAAACATAGGAATAAGGAGAACATTATTTTTATAGGCTTGAAGATTGGTCAAAGAATATTTTTTTGCTAATGGGTGACGATTGATGCTGCTTGCCCGAATTGATTATTGTGGTATAATTAATTAAAGTAATGACAGAATAAAAAGTCTGGTAAGTATTGACAGTTAAAAAAGACATATCATTATGGGGGACTCTCTCCTGCTACACTTGTGCAAAACATTACCAGAATGCACACCCAAGATTAGGCATGCTGAATGGGTAAAAGGCATGACTGACAAAATGTTCATGCCGTGGTCTCAAGAAGGCGCTCTATCAAGAACAGTATTGCAACACATAACAACATACTTAGATGTCGCATATACAGGGAAGAAATTACAGAAAATATTTGCCATTTTAGAACTTTGGAAGATGTATCAGAGTGAGACAGAAGACCGGCCCAAAAAGGAATGGATGCTTAATCAGCATAAAGGGGAGGATGCACCACCCTCAGCTCCTTCTTTTCCTTCTGAAAACAAGAGTACAGACACTGAGAAACAGGGATTCTATCCTTTAAAGGAGTTAAAAGCAGTGGCAGGGTATGTTAATCCGACATACGCATATGTAGCCCCGCTTACAAAAGTGAGGATAACATGGAAGAGATCAAGATTAAACAACGTAAATATATGTCAACACGCGATGAATATAAAGAGCCTGATGAAAGAAGGGACAGACCGAGAGAGGTAGAGGAAGGAGCTAAGAGACAAAAAGAAGGAAAAGACAAAGCCAAGGAAGTGACAATAGTGCAGAACGTCCGGCTGGGAGGACCGATATTACTCAAATTAGACGCAAAGGGTATCAACGATGTTAGAGAAAGAAAAGAAAGAGCAGAATGGAAAAAGAAGGAAAAGGAACAAGAAAGGGCATACAAAGAGGAGAAGAAAAAAGAGAGGAAGCGAAAGGAAGAACGAAGAAGGTATGAGGAACAGAAGAAAGAGAAAGAGAGACTAGAGGAAAAGAAATGTGACAAAATAGAAACCCAGAGTTTAAAAGAACATAGGTTGCAAAGAAGGCGAGAGGAAGAAGAGAAAAGGGAGATGAGAAGAAGGGAAGAAGAAATGAGAAGTAGTAGGGAACAAAGGATGATGAAATAGATCACCTTGTTAACAGATGTATAGTACCAATTGAAGTATGAGAAAAATGGGAAGAAGAGAGAGGGTCACAACAGGGATACCGAGATTACAGACATTGGCTGATGAGCATGAGGCAGAAGCATAGGGAAAAGTATTGGGGATTTATATAGGCAAATGAGGGAGAAAGATGGTCACAAAACTAAAGGGAGCATCGAAAGATCTCCATCAAAGTAAACAGGAGAACGATTGGATGACATGATGACGGATGAGCATAGAATGCTGTCCTTAAGTAGACTAGATCTGGATGACGAGGAAAGGGATGACAGCCATACAAGCTGGAGTAGAATGTCAGATGAAAATTAGAGAGCTCGAAGGGAAGACAGATGTGGTTTTTTGATAAAACTGAATATAGAAAGAGGGGTAAAGTAATCAGACTTAGAAGACCCAAAGAAACCCACCAGAACCAACACCATATTCTCAGCAACCACAAGCACGGTCGCGCGGAGCAGGGGATATATCCACACCTTATAGCAGTTGTTGAGGTCCTTACCAGGACGAAGATGAATGGTCAAAACAAGCCCCATCTGGAAGACAAGATGTGTAGGTGGGTACGATTCAAATCAGGATTTACACAATTCACATTGTTAGAGAAAGGAGGAGGACGACCACAATATATACTGTGTTCACAAATGGACCACGATAATTTGAAATGTAAATTACCTAGTTTGACTGCAGGTGCAGGAAAATTGATTTATGAGTTAGGAAGAACGACAGCAGGAATGACGTTAGCAGTGGGTGACATAACTACTGGCAGCTATTCTAGGCGAGAGAGCTGATGACATCTGGAGACGAGCAGGACATGCGAGTGTAACAGCACAAAACATGACACACAATTGAGTGCCATTTAACAATTGCAGAGCAGAAATATGGAGGGTGTTTAGAGTACAATATCCTGACACATCAGACAAGGGTGCGATTATGACAAGGAAAATGGGTGAGGATGAAGATCCTGTTGCTTTTATTCATGAGATTCAAGACATTGGCATCTTGAGACGAGGGAACTGTGGGATAAAACAGTAGCATTATTTTATAATATTTTATGTCAGGGACTGTCCAAACCAGTGCAACGGCAGATGAAGAAACAGGTAGGGATGGAAGCAAAGCCATGGCTAGAAATACAGCTAACTATCGTACATCATTGTCGATTATCACAAGAGAACAATGAGAAGAAAGTTGAGAGTCGATAGCAGGAGGAAGACAAGTTGGTTCAGAAAACATTGTCATACTTTGCCATAGAAGGAGCCATTTTAACAAGTGGTGAAGGTGTGGCAACACAAGCGTTACATACAGTGCAACCAAGCAATGTAGGGTACCCTATAGATCACGGTGGGTAAAACTTTTGGCCAAGAGGTAGAGGGAATGGACCAAGAGGAAGAGGCAGATTTCAAAACCCTCAAGGAGGAGGCAGAATTAATGGAGGACAGCCGCAACAATTCTGGAATTGTGGGAGGACAGGACAAATGGCCAGAACATACAGAAGTAGCAGGGGCCTGCAGCAGAACTGGCAAGCTCCAAGAGGGGGGTGGGCTATTCTCCACAGTATAATACAGACCCACAGGAATATTATTCCCAACATACACGCGGACATGTGCGCCGCAAATACAGCAAGTGCAGTAAGTTCCTTTGCAAGTACGGTCGCCATAAGGGCAACCACAGGAAACGCCTATGTAAACAGAACAAGCACAGAACCAGCAAGCACAGACACAAGCAATGGTGCCACAATGGAATATGAACACAGGAGCCCCACAAGCACCCACACCCAGGACAGGGAGTGTGACAGTAGTGGGAGTAAAACCTTTTATAGGTACAGGGATTCATGTATATCCACAAAAGAAAAGACCACAGAAGACCTGATGTGTTCAGTACTATCAGTGACACCAGACCCCAAGAGGAACCAAGGGTCAGGGTAACGATAGGAGGCAAGATATGTTTGTTTCTTATAGACACTGGAGCGACTCATTCCTGTCTACAAGAGGGAGGGACATCAGGAGCAAGGTTAGCAATCAGCAATATAAAAGGCCTGCTAGCAGCCATTCTAGCAGAGAGGGCTGACGGCATTTGGAAACAAGCACGGTATTCGAGTGTGATTGCACAAAACATGACACACAATGGAGCACCATTTAATAATTGCAGAGCCGACATATGGCAGGCGCTCAGAGTACAAGATCCTGAAACATTGGCCATTGTGCGATTATGACTACGAAAATGGGTGAGGATGAAGATCATGTTGCCTTTATTCAAGATAATAAAGAACGCTGGAGCCTCGAGATGACAGAACCGTGGGATGAAACAATGGCATTATTTATTCAGATTTTATTCCAGGCACTAGCCAAGCCAGTGCAGAGGCAGAGGAAGAAAGAGGTTGGGAGGGGAGCAAAGCCATGGCCAGAGATACAATTGACTATCGTGCATCATTGCCAATTGTTACAGGAGAAGAACAAAAAGAAAGCTGAGTGTAGAAATCAAGAGAAAGTGAAGATAGTTCCGAAGAAATTTCCAAAACTAGCCATAGAGGCTGCAGTATTTACTAGCGGTGAACGTGTGGCACACAAGAGATACGACCTATGCAGCAAAGCAATGGAATGTATCCTATGGATCACAGTGCGTACAATTTCTGGCCACGAGGTAGGGGGAATGGACCTAAGGGAGGGCGAGGTGGATTCCAAAGCCCTCAGGGAGGATGAGGATTTAATGGCAGACAGCAGCAGCACTGCTGGAATTGTGGAAGGCTGGGATATCTTGTCCGAACATGTAGAAGTAGAGGGGGCATGCAGCAAAACTGGCAAACTCCAAGAGGAGGGATGGGCTATGTTCCACAATACAATACACAGCCACAAGAGTATTATGCTCAAGATCACACACAGAATCAGACATGTACGCCACAAATACAGCAATCGTAATTGTGGTTGCTCAGTGTATGGTGTTGGTTCTGGTGTTTTTTCTTTAGGGTTCTCCAAGTCTGACCATTTTACCCCCTTTTCTATGCTTGAGTCTTTCAAAAACCTGCATGTGCTCTCTCTTAACACACTCTCATTTTCTTCGCATTCTTCGTCTGACATCATTATACTCCAGACTGTATGGCTGTCGTCCCTTTCCACATCATCAAGATCTAGTTTACCTAATGACAACCTTTTGTAGTTGTCTGTCATAATGTCATCTGTCCTACCCCCTGTTTCCCTCGATAGAGATCCTTCGATATTCTCTTTGGTTTTGTACCCATATTTATCCCCCATTTTCCTAATTAAATCACCAATCCTTTTCCCTATGCCTTCTGCCTCATGCTTGTCAGCCCATGTTTGTATTCTCTGTATCCCTTGCAGCTCCCTGCTGGGCTGTTGTGACCCTCTCTCTTCTTTCCATCTTTCTCGTGCTTTGATCAGCACCCTTTCTCTTTTAAATAGAAAATCTATTTCATCATCCCTTTGTCCCCCACTCCTGTTCACCTATTCTTCCCGCTCCCATCTAATACCGCAGTCCGGGAGAGCTGCACCCTCCTTTTCACAGAGCCTGGCCAAGGGGAACAAGATTGATTTATCCCTGTTAATTTGAAACCATGATTGTTTCCTAAAATTGCCCAGAACTTCTTAAATAATCAGTATATTTACTAGGATGTCATTCACAAATAAGAAAATATCGTCCGCATACAACGAGATTGTATGCCTAACTCCACCCACAGTGATACCGTCTCGAGAATATATATCCAAGAATACCTAGCTAGATGCTCCAGAGCCATCGAAAAACAGAATAGGTGATACTGACAGCCCTGTCTAGCACCCCAAATGAAAAACTGTAGCAAAGACACTTAAGTTCCCATCTTCGCTCTAGCCATTGGGCTACTGTACAAGAGTCTCAACCAGCCCATGATCTTATTACTGAATCCATAAGCCTTCAGAATTGTAAACAGTCATGACCATTCAAGTGAATCAAAAGCCTTAGGGTAGCGGGATTGAAGGAGTAGAAAACAACTGAAATCTCCCCTCCTCCCAAATATACAGATCCGACCTGTGACCCCCCGACCAATTGTTAATACTGAGGGAAAATAATACTTATGATCGGTATTGGGGGCGTAAGAGTTCACCACACATATATCCCTCTCCTCCAATTTACCCACCACCGCTATAGTCCATACTTCAGTGTCTCAGAGTGTCCTCTCAACGTACAGAGGAACATCCAGGGCAACCCATATCATAACTCCCGTAGCAAAATTGGAATACAAAGCAGCAAACAGCCAACTCCGCCCCATTTCGATTCCAACTTCTTCAACTCTGTTCCCTGTAGATGTGTTTCTTGTAACAACACCGACTGCACACCCTGATGTTGCAAGAATCTCCCTACCAGCAATCTCTCCCCCCTATTGCCCAGGCCCCGTACATTTCATATGCCTATTTTAAGCCGACCACCTCCCATTTATCTTAATATACGTATCTTGAATTATTCTCAAACATCTCAAGCATGCCCCCTCTTTCCGCCAATTACAGTGGTCCCTGCTATGATCTAATCCTCTGATAAAAACTTTCAAACATGAACATTCCACCCCTGCCCCCAAATCCCTTATACTGTGCCCCCAGTTCCCAACCCTTTAACAGCCCCTCTTCCACTCTCCCTATTCCCCTTCCACAATCCATAACCAAAAATGATCAAAGAGTTCCTCCATCCACCCTGCATGTATAGTGGGCATTGGTCACGGGGTAGATCATCCTTCCTTCTCATCCAGCCCGATCCCGAACTGTTCGCATTATTTTATCTTCCTCAAGAGGTTTTCCAGGGTATGATACCCGCATCCAGGGAATCAGAGTCATATCAATCAGTACCTCTCGTTCCATTAGCCTTCTGACCCATGTTCATTTCTCGTCGTTGAGTTCTCACCATTGTTCTATGTTCATTCTTTGCCTGTTTTATTTTCGCTGCACTTTTTGATGACATTTGTTTGCTGGAAAAAGTCATAATTTTTTTTATTTGGGGGCTGGGAGGTCCCCCTCTAATCCCACCCTCCCCTATTATGTATTCCCCATAAACCACCCCACCCTACCCCTTATATGCCCACCTCCCTCATATTTTTTGAAAGTTTTTTCGGCAAAACTTGTTCGACAAAAAGTGCTGCAGAAGAAAAGCAGTGGATGAATGAACGACGTACCCTCATCCCCCCCTTAGGGGCAGTCATCTGCGATCATCTGTCTAACCAACCCCATGCATCCTGCCTGTGGTGATGTAAAGAAGAGCAATTTTCCATCTACAATTACGAATAGCTTTGCTGGAATAGTTTCATGTAATGCAGGTTCATTTCTTGGAGCCAAAGCCTCATAGAATCATACGCTCTTCTCTGTCTCTGGGCCGCTGGCGTGAAATTCCGGGAAGTTGAGTATTATTCCATTGTTGACCTTGAAGTGTCCCGCTTACCATTTCGCCTGTAGAATTGCAACTCTATCCATGTGTCATGGCCACTGGTCAAGGGCCATTACCTTTATGCCCCAAATGGTCCAAATAGATCCATTCCTGGCGCCTTTGGGGCCAGGCTCATATGAAAGTGTGCTCTGCACACTGTGTGCCTAAGGCACGTGCATCCAGGCCGGGCGTGGCCATACAGAAGCACGTGCAGAAGTCTGAGGGAGTGGTAAGGTGGGGCCAAAAGGCAGGGCTTAAGGGGAGTGGCTGGGGCCAGGCTATATAAGCCACCCCCACCCGCATGCAGGCACTTCGTGTTAGTCTGCTGTGTGCAGCGTAATGCTTACCGCTGTCTACAGCTCCTTACCTGTTTCCAGCTCTGCACGCTTTTCTTCAGTCTCTGGAACTCCATCTTCAGCACGCACCTACCTGACTCCAGCTACACCATTGCTCAAAGCGCAGCTAACCTGATCTCTACTCTGCAGCTACAGCACGCATATTACCTGAGTCCAGCCACGCCATTGCTCGAAGCGCAGCTAACCTGATCTCAACTCTGCAGCTACAGCGTGCATCTTACCTGAGTCCAGCCATGCCATCGCTCGAAGCGCCGCTTACCTGATTCCAACTCTGCAGCTTCCACGCGCATCTTACCTGTCCCTGCAAATCCAACGCCTGCAGCGCCTCGCATCCTTACCTGTTCCGAGCGCCCAACGACACAGCAGCCATCTTCCGGCTCAGCATCCTCACGGATCCATCCATCTGGCAGCCGACAGGTCCTCTGATAACCGATCTCCATCAAGTGCCGCCAGGCCGAACTTGCAAGGGAAAAAGAACGCACAAGGTTAGCAACTGCATAAACATTTAACGCTTGGCCGCGCAACATGCAAACCTTGTGTACCATCCGGAAACCCAACATACCTTCTAGTGCGGTCTTCCAAAATCCCCTCTGGCACCGTTTGAACTCGCTTCCATCACTGCAACTCCGCGTGGCCATCTTCACATCTATTGGGGAGAGAAGACACATTACAAAATCACGGACAATAATCATTGGGGAAAAATCAATACAAAAGGACACGGACAATAATCACTGCTACGAAAAACTTACCTTCAAGGTGGATTGGTCACAGCCGGTCTGGACTACCACGCACATGGACCAGTGACGCAACTTGGTCCATCAACGGCGCCCCTGCTGAGAGAAAGCAGGACGGAGAGCACATCCTTACAAAGCAACAGGTGAGATCATATGGGAAAACGCATGCTCACCTCATTCTGGAACGAAAGGTTTGAGGGGGATCGCAGCTCAACCGCAGCATTTTCATTGCCTCTTATCTTCTCCCAAGGGTATTGCCAGCAACCAGAGCAGTCCACACTACAGCAGCTGGGGGTAAAGCCTGAGCCAGAGGAGTCCAGTCCAGTGAGAGATCCAATTGAGTCCCAACGTCCCTGCAGAGACCAGGTGAGCGTAACAGAACGCGAAGCCTCTCTGAACCTCTGCCTGGGCGTTATGGACACCTCGGAAACTGCCAATTGGCCCAATTGCTGGGGGAACTACGGGCCGAAGTGCATGCCTCCAGACAAGAGACTAATGCCTTAAGAAGAGATCTTATTGTCGCCTGAGAACGAACTGATGATCTGGCGAGACAGATGCTTCAGACTTATGCAGGGCAGGTTCCATTACCCGCAGTCCCACCAACCCCTTTGCCACAGCCATCACCACCAGTTCAAGTGGTACTCCCGGGGGCTGTGCCTTTGGTCCCACCCAAACGTTTCACTGGTGATCCCAACAAATACGCCATATTCATGAACCAGTGTCGTCTTCACTTTTTGTGCCGCCCGGGGGCCTTCCCTAAAGATAGTGCAAGAGTTGCCTTTGTGCTTTCATATTTAGGAGGCAACGCAGCGGATTGGTCCATACCATTAGTGAATCAGGATGATCCACTACTTTGCAACTTTGAAGACTTCTAACAGGAACTGGAAAAGTTATTTGCTAGGCACACCCAAGGACAAGCCAGAGATAACGAACTATTGTCCCACAGACAGGGAAACCATGATCTGCTGACGTATATTGCCACCTTTAATTGTCTTATAGCACAAACCAACTGTCCCGAAGAGAAGAGGACTACACTGTTCTATCGGGGATTGTGTGGGAACTAAAGGATGTACTAACTAGCCCAAGTGGTCAATCCTCCCGAGTGTTGTGCAGAGTACATTAATCTGACACTACAATTGGACGATAGGTTACAAGATCGAAAGATGGACCGCACAAGAACTGAAGGGAGGTCAGTTTATATGCGACCCCGGGACAGCCAAGTCAGGACTCATGAACCCACCGAACCCATGCAGTTTGGAGCATTACGAGCCCCTATTTCCAAAGCAGAGAGAGAAAAAAGGAGGCAAAAACAACTCTTTTTATACTGCGGCAAGGCAGGACATTTCCTTCGAGATTGCCCAATAAAGCCTCCCAAGAGAATTGTAGGGGCAATGGACAATTGCAATGATGAAAAAGAACAAACCCTGGAAAACTCCAATGCCCGGCAAGCGTAGGGGTTCACTTGTCGAGCGAAATGAAGAAAGTTGTACAGACCTTGCACCTGGTCATCCCGGTAGTTCTGGTCCATCACCGGCAAGCATCAAAGGTCCACACCTTGGAAGCGTATATTGATAGTGGGGCGGTGGGAAATTATATCGATCATAATCTAGCCACATGGATAGGCCTTCCTCTCCAGAAGAAGCTCCAATCGGAAAACATCACCGCAGTGGATGGCTCTCAGTTGACATCCGGGCCAGTCATGCAACATACCGACAAAGGTATTCTGATATGTCAGGACGGTCATCGGGAAGACATTTATTTTGATATTATTGGGGCCCCCCAATTCCAGATGACTTAGGAATGCCATGGCTAGAAACTCATAATCCCAGGATAGACTGGCGAACACAAGTGCTGACCTTTCCTCAAGAATGCGCCAAAAGCTGCTACCACAAGGACCTGAAGAACCCAAAAGTCGAGGCAAAAATGATCCTGGGGCTCTCTGGTGCCTTAGCCCCGTAGTACCTGGACTATCAAGACGTGTTCCAAAAAGAACAAGCAAACACCCTGCCCCCACATAGACCTTATGACTGCCAGATCGACCTGGTCCCTGGAGCACAAATCCTGTGTTTAATGGAGCAAGAAAATCAACATCTGAGAACCTACCTAGAACAGTACCTAGCTAATGGATTCATCCTCCCATCTAAGTCTCCTGCTTCCTCAGCTCTCTTCTTCGTAGCCAAGAAGGAGGGTGACCTTAGAACGTCCATAGATTATAGGGCATTGAATCAAATCACTGTTAAGAACAGATACCCTCTGCCACTCATCGCCGAACTACTCGATCAAGTGAAAAATGCTTGAATCTACACAATATTAGACCTACAAGGAGCCTATCATCTCGTGAGAGTTAAAAGGGGCGATGAGTGGAAAACAGCATTCTGAACCAAATACAGACTTTCCGAGTATCAGGTGACGCCCTTTGGGTTATGCAATGCGCCGGCGGCATTCCAGTTCTTTATGAACGATGTATTCCATGAACTGTTGGATGTCTGCGTCCTCGTTTACATCAACGATATCCTGATTTATTCACAGTCCAAGGAAGATCATGTTGGCTATGTAAGGGCACTTCTGGAAAAGCTTTGTCAGCATCGGCTGTTTGCCAAATTAGAGAAATGCTTCTTCCATGTCACAGAGGTCGATATTTTGGGCTTCATGCTTACTCCACAAGGAGTTCATATGGACACACGTAAAGTGGAGGCTATTCTTCAGTGGCCATCCCCGACAAATACCAAAGGGATGCAAAGCGTGCTCAGGTTTGCTAATTCTTACAGATGGTTCATTCCAAGATTTTCACAGATTGTCCATCCAATCACCTCTCTTCTAAGAAAGAATAAAACTATATTTTGGTCCTCCGAAGCAGAGAACGCCTTTCAGGAATTAAAACAAGCCTTCACCTCAGCACCTATACTCTGACATCCCCGACCTGACCTGCCTTACGTGGTCGAAACAGATGCCTCCAGTGTTGCCATGGGGGCAGTATTATCGCAGATGGACCTGGAGACAGGGTAGCTACATCCCATAGCATTTTGGTCCAGTAAGTTTTCTGCACCAGAAATGAACTACGCAATCACTGATAAGGAACTCCTACCAATTAAGGGAGCCCTCGAAACCTGGAGACACTACCTTTTAGGGGCAAGACACATGGTCACTGTTATCACAGATCACTATAATCCACAATATTTGAAAACTGCTAAGGCTCAATCTTCACGTCAACTTTTCTGGGCTCTTTTCTTTGCCGAATACGACTTTGTTATAACTTACAGACCAGGAGTGTGTAACGGAAAGGCAGACGTCCTATCACGCATGGGAGAGGACAAAGACGCCTTTACTGCATCTAAGCCAGTAGCCATTATTCCCGAAGAACGGATTCAAAACCAAATTGCTACAAACGCCTGTTGGGAAGACTTGAAGACTGATCTCCAATCTCAGATGGATCAGACAGCCCAAAAAGAATGGTTGGGTAAGGGTGACTGTAACTCCATCAAAGATAACCTACCCTGTTTTCAAGGAAGACTATATATCCAAGACAAAGAAGTACAAACCAAAATAATAGCAAACTATCACGAGTCGTTAGTGGAAAGACACCCTGGAAATGCGAAGGCTCGGGCCAAGATCCATAAAAACTATTGGTGGCCTACCCGGAGAAGAGATGTTGCCCAGTTCATTGCAACTTGCGGCATCTGCGCACAAAACAAATCCCAGAAGTTAAGTCCCGCAGGGTTGTTGCATCCATTTAAGGTACCACCAGCACCATGGCATACACTGTCTATGGACTTCTTTACCGACCTGCCACCCTGTGATGGGTTTAATACAATCCTGGTCGTGGTAGACCTATTCTCCAAAATGGCACATTTTATTCCACGAAAAGGACTTCCCACTGATGCTACTCTGGCCACAGTATTCCTGGAACAAATTGTGAAATGACACGGTTTCCCATCTTTATTGATTTCTGATCGTGTAACTCAATTCGTCTCAGCTTTCTGGAGGAGGTGTTGTAAGCTAGCCCAAATCGACCTTCGTCTATCCATGAGTTACCATCTCCAAAACGATGGTCAAAGGGAAAGCACCAATCAGACTTTGGAACAATACCTGAGGTGTATGTTACAGTAAACAGAAGGGTCCTGGAAAAGCATTCTCTGGTTAACTGAATTTGCCTGCAAAACTCTATCCATATTAGCACCCGACAGACCCCATTCTACACAGTGAAAGGTCAGCACCCTAGGATAACCTCTTTTGATCCACTAGACAAATTGGAACTGCCAGCAATCACTTCATTACATAAAATTATTACTCAGTCCCTTAAAGAAGCTACTGAAAACTTGAACCGAGCCAAGGAACAACAAAAGAAATTTGCAGACAGACATAGAAGAGAGGCCCCACAGGATCACCTCGGGGATAAAGTATGGTTGGCATCCAAAAACATTCCATTAAAAGGACCCCGGGACTTCCGTCCAAGATACCTAGGGCCTTATCCCATCAAAGCCATTATTAACCCTGGTGCCATGAAATTGGATTTACCAGCCAACATGCGAATCCATCCGGCATTTCATGTTTCTCTTCTAAAACCGATGAAATCTGACATTCGGATTTCAACACCACCTGAACCAGAGATCATTGCAGGTGAACCAGAATATGAGGTCAAAAGTATTCTGGACTCCAAGAAAGTGTGATCAAAACTATACTACTTGATCGATTGGGAGGGCTACGGGCCCCAAGACCGCACTTGGGAACCAGTCAAATTTGTCCATGCTCCGCGACTAATCATACAATTTCACAGAGACAATCCCACCAAACCAGGACCAGGAGGAAGAACCCCTGTGAGAGGGGCCTTGAGGGGGAGTGCTGTCATGGCCACTGGTCAAGGGCCATTACCTTTATGCCCCAAAGGGTCCAAATGGACCCAGTCCTGGCGCTTTTGGCGCCAGGCTCATATGAAAGTGTGCTCTGCACACTGTGTGCCTAAGGCACGTGCATCCAGGCCGGGCGTGGCCATACAGAAGCATTAGAAGCATGTGCAGGACTCTGAGGGAGTGGTAAGGTTGGGCCACAAGGTTGGGCTTAAGGGGAGTGGCTGGGGCCAGGCTATATAAGCCAGCCCCACCCGCATGCAGGCGCTTTGCATTAGTCTGCTGTGTGCAGCGTAACGCTTACCGCCGTCTACAGCTCCTTACCTGTTTGCAGCTCTGCACGCTTTTCTTCAGTCTCTGGAACTCCATCTTCATCATGCACCTACCTGACTCCAGCTACACCATCGCTCGAAGCGCAGCTAACCTGATCTCTAGTCTGCAGCTACAGCGCGCATCTTACCTGAGTCCAGCCACGCCATTGCTTGAAGCGCAGCAAACCTGATTCCAACTCTGCAGCTTCCACGCGCATCTTACCTGTCCCTGCAAATCCAACGCCTGCAGCGCCTCGTATCCTTACCTGTTCCGAGCACCCAAAGACACAGGAGACATCTTCAGGCTCAGCATCCTCACGGATCCATCTGGCAGCCGACAGTTCCTCGGATAACCGCTCTCCATCAAGTGCCACCAGGCCGAACCTGAAAGGGAAAAAGAACACACAAGGTTAGCAACTGCATAAACATTTAACGCTTGGCCGCGCAACACGCAAACCTTGTGTACCATCCGGAAACCCAACTTACCTTCTAGGAGGGTCTTCCGAAATCCCCTCGGTCACTGTTTGAACTCGCTTCCATCACTGCGACCCACGTGGCCATCTTCACATCTATTGGGGAGAGAGGGACATTACAAACATTACGGACAATAATCATTGGGGAAGAATCAATACAAAAGGACACAGACAATAATCACTGCTACGAAAAACTTACCTTCAAGGTGGATTGGTCACACCCGGTCTGGGCCACCACGCACATGGTCCAGTGACGCAACGTGGTCCATCAACGGCGCCCCTGTTGAGAGAAAGCAGGACGGAGAGCTCATCCTTACAAAACAACATGTGAGATCATATGGGAAAACGCATGCTCACCTCATTCTGGAATGAAGGGTTCGAGGGGGATTGCAACTCAACCGCAGCATTTTCATTGCCTCCTACCTTCTCCCAAGGGTATTGCCAGCAACCAGAGCAGTCCACACTACAGCAGCTGTGGGTAAAGCCTGAGCCAGAGGAGTCCAGTCCAGGGAGGGCTCCTACCGTGCCCCAACGTCTCCACAGAGACCAGGTGAGTGTAACACCATGAAATTAAGCAATTTGGCAACTATCTGTCTAGGTTGTCCTCTGGTGGCAGGGTCTCCCTGGCACCCTGTGCACAATTTCCACTGTGAAAAGCTATGAAAAACCCTTCAAACATCAGTCTTTCCACATATAATTCCACACTGGATCCTTCCTCGCCTTCCAGCCCGCCGACCAGACGAATGTTATTTCTGTGAGAATGGCCTTCTGTGTCTTCCTCTTTAGTATCTAGTGCTTTTGTCGCTTCTATTAGGCCTCATACTTGATTAGGCAGCTTCGCTAGATCATCTTCCACAGTGCTCTCTCTCTACTCCACCTCAGTCACTTGCTCGCACATTTTCCTCAGATCTGCTCTCACCTGGGAGACATCTACTCCAACCTCCTGTATTTTCCCTTCCAGTGACGTTCTTGATTCTTGGATTGCGGCCATTAGTCTCTCAAACGTAACTCCTTTCCTGGCTTCTGTGTCCGTTCCAGCCGTTTCGCTCTCTCATGATCCCCCTCATTTATTTGTGTTTGTGGCTGGCCTAGTTCTCTATTTTTCAGTGTCCTTTCTGATTCTTCTAACAGGTATAATAGTGGTATTTCCAAAGATATTCTCTAAGTGCTGCCAGAGGTGCGTACACCTCGTTCATAAACTAAGCCCCTCTCCCTGTGCTGTGCAGGCTTTCACCTCACTCCTACATGTGTACCATGGGGGTGTTGCACCCTTGGAGTCCTATGGACAAAAAATGCTCCAGTCACTTATGGCTCTCATCCATGTACTAGCAAAAGGTCTCTTAATCAGTACCCGCCCCCTTCCTGTCAGCGCCACCTCCAGTGGAGTTCAGTAAATGTTTTCCAGAAACTCCAAATGGTGCCCCACGTTGTCTTAGTGCAGCACGACAGAATGTCACCTGGTGTCCCACTCTCAAGCGTGCATGTAGCTGTACACTCCAGGACCCTTCCCCACATGTTTCAGCTCCTCTGCACCTCCTTAGTGGTGTTACTTGCGTTCGCCAATCACCCTTCTCTGCTCGGCGTCTCCTTAAAGTGGATTGGGCATTGTCAGCGCTTCAGCTCCTGCTCTCCTCAGCACTATATCTTCTCTCCCCATTCGTGTCCCCGTCTGGTCACCAGCCACCTTCACCTTCCGTGCGGCCCGGGCCACCTTCCAAACACCTCTTACTTCAGTGTTGTTGAGTCACCGATCTGCTGTTCTTCCCCCGGCAGAACATCTCCGGCTCAAGATGGCACTTGGGAATGTGGAAACACCACGCCTACTGCTTCCTATATTGAAACTCCGATTCAGCGGGGCTGCAAGTCTCGTCTCTGTAATGGGCTCTTCTAGGGCCACACTAAATGCTGAAAAGAGCTCCTAAACCATGTGCTAAAAAGGATTATTGATCTGATAGATCGCAATGCACCCCGAGAGCTCAGATGCAGCACATCTGCATCGAACGGCTGCTGGACAGGGTTACAGTTAGTTAAGTAGTATATAGACACACACATATTAATATTGAAGTCAATGCTGAAGTAGACTATTTACACGTCTGAAAGCATCATCTGTACCCAATAGCCCGTGCCAGCATCACAAATGATAATATTGGCCCTTTGTTTGAAGGCATTCATTGAGGCTTATTATTTTTATTATTGTTAACCAATGCATCTCCAGGAATTAACACGTTGTCATAATGTTGTCTTCAATGACTGTTCATCACACAATGAGCTAATAGTTGCTTTCGCCATTACCGGAAGGGATAACCAACATCTTCTAGCATTGCTGATGGCACCAAAAGGGCAAGATACAGGACTACCAGGCTATTTCGGATACGACCACGGTTGGTGCATCAGCCGGATACAGATGGCTAACAAGCTAATATGTAATGATCATGTCAATTAATGCTGGGTTTGGTCTTTTTCTTGGTACTGCAGCTTTGCTAGATCAGCGTCCCCTTAGAATCATAAATAGTGGTCAAGCAGAGAAGCTGTGATTAATTCCCAAGGGCTGGACCAGCAAAGCCTTGCCGTGCACCCCTAATGTGGTGCACACGGGATGTGTCAGGCTCACAGGGGTTCATCTGCCCCATTATTAAAACAGGTTGTTGCTGAGCGCAGCAACTGTGCTCGGGAATAGCGCAGCACACTCTGACACAGCAGTGTGTTCACCCAGTGGGGCAGCCAGCCTGACTTTGCAAGAGGACTAGAGCACCCCTCTGGCGGAGGTTGGTGCAATGCACAACAGCACACCTTGAACCATCACTGTCAACTTCCTCCCCCCCACTGCCAAAGGGTATGTTGGGCTGCCACCTTTTGTGTGGCACACATTCAGGGTGTTTCACTGGAAAGTAATTGACCATATATATATAGACAATAGGGATTCCCTAATTTGACTGGGACAAGGCCCCTTTTTAAGCGCAGACCCACTGTTTCTGCAGGCACACTTTTGATATTATAGAAGGGGCCTAGTGCATCCACTGGAGTACAAACTGCACAATGGGCCTCATTACAACTGTGCCAGTCTGGAAACACCAGTGCCGGGAAGATAGACGCCCGTAATTATTTTCAGGTCTGGCGGCAATCCGCCGGTATCACTGACATGCTTACTGCCAGACCCGTAATGAGGCCCAATCTGTGGTAAGCGCAAGGGTCGCACATTGGCTCATCCGACCTGGATCTCCTGCTTCCACACCAATAGCCAGCCCTCCCTGTAAAATAAACCATACACATCACAGGGGCCCTTTTTTCATCTGGCCCCATTTCTTATTCCAAGCTATGGCAACCTATATACTGTAATTGAAAATAAAATCATATGTCGCACACACAAAAAATGGACAGACCTCCACACTTGAATTCTGATGCATATTGTCCTAGTTGAAACCAAGGTCCTGATTTACAATATTGTTTTAACATGGGAAAGAAAAATTGATTCTTTTTTTAAAAAATCAGGCCCCAAGAAGTGTTCGATTAGTTAAGGTAAAGTGGAATTTTGTTTGGAGCAGGCAGTATACATGTTAATTTATCAATTCATGTTTATTTAATTGGTGATATATACACAGTGGATTGGCTTCCAGGGGAAGAAGACCACCGACTGCGGTCTTCCAACTTCCAGTGAAGCTTCGGTGCTTTTAGGCCACTATGGTGGTGATTTGGTGCAGCACAACATATTTTGAACATAACATAAAACAGCACAGAGGTATAAGTACCAAGCAGCACTGCACTGAGTTACACTTGTTCCATGGAAGCACATATGCAATTGTTTCATCATCATGCCTAACTTTGAAACTAACTGAATATGCCATTTTGCGTTATTGCACTTTTGTTATCCAATAAATAAACAAATAAATGAATGAATGAATTAATGCATATTTTCTATCGCCCAAACTTACAAATCCAGCACAGTGCTCGCAGAAGGTTGGCTTCAGGTATGTCATCTCTTGAAAGTTGTGGAGGAAGCCAGGGCCCATCTTGCACTGCAATTGGGACTTGGCTCTCAGAAAGTACGCCATCATCTCGTCTTTGCTGATCAGGCCGTCCCTGAGGGGGAGAAGGAAAACATGACATCACGGCTGATGAGCGCATCTGACACGTCTGTGTGTTTGCCGGAGGCAGCCTGAAGTAAACACCATGTCCCTGGGATGAACAGGGCCTCTGTGTGCTCGGCCGCAGAGACAGCTGCCAGGCCGAGGCTGAGGGGCATGTGCCGCCGTCTCCTGATAAACTCATGACGGGCTGCTGTTGGGCGCTTGGCATTCGCACTTTGCAGCGTTCACCCCCAAGCGTCACTTGTTAACATCAAGAAACAAACACGGACAATAACAACATCTCGACTGACCATGAATTGTCACATCTGTAGCCAGATTATCTAACATTTGCACTGGGACAAAATAAACAAAAAAAATGCAAATGCACACAGGGCCGATTTTGCAGTTTAATTGGAGCAAACCGGTTTTTTCCCTATCAATATCAATTAAAAATATCATTTCCAGGCCCAAAATGAATCGGACTGTTTTTCTCTTGTGTTTGCTGCATAGAATAAAAATAAATGTGTTTACTACATTTCGTTCTCATTTATGCATCAAATGTATGTTTAAAAAACCTCCTTAATGTGGCTCAGTGATAACATGTATAGTTAATACACACCCTCTATTAAAATCCCCTATTATACAAGCAGGAAAATTGGTGTTCAAATAAGTTTAGATAACCTTTCGCAAGATGCTGTTACTGATGCCATAGACATGGCCCCCAGCCATTTTGTCTGATTCCCCGCCACTCTATGCACCGCCAACACTGCAGCTCATTATAAACCTGTGTTTTTATGTTGAGAAATCATTTGTTGTCAAAATGTACTTTGATACTGTAGTCTAGTGGCAGTAGTATGAGTTTCCAACTGTACTCTAATTTTTTGTGTCCATTTAGGCTTTTGGACAGTTTGTTTGACTATGTTCCCTTTTTCACTTTCCTTGAATAGAAATAATTACTATCAAAGCCAACAGTTATGGCGTTTGCTCAGTGACATTACTTTTTATGTTGACATTATTTTATGTGTTGCTAAGTACTATTGTAGGCCCGGGTACTCACACACACTGCAAGTAGAGGCTTCCATGCAGAGTTTTGCAGCTGGTACTCTCGTTCCAAGAGACCACAGAATGTCTATCCCATGGAAAGCAACACCCTGACCTATTTGCGGTGTAAGGAAGTCCAGAGCTACTAATCAGGGAAGGCAAAAGATGGTGCAGGTTCTAGAAAGAGGGTCTCCAGAACGATTTGGCAACATCTGAATGGATATAAAGGTCAAAATAAGAATGTTACTAAACCCATCCAAGAAGTGGAGTGGGTGAATTTTGTAACTGGGCAATTTGGTACGGGTGACGACTATTAACTATCTGTTGTCGCAATAAATCGAGGAAGCTTAGCTCTTAAATATGATGCTGACATGCTGATCGGGCTGATACAAAGGTTGAAATCCTTAAAGGCACCTAGGCCTAACGGTTTGGTAAACGTGGTTATTAAATGGGACACCACGACATGGGCGGTAGTGCGACATGGGCGATAGTGCTGGAATGACTCATAGATAGAGTAGTACAATCAAAACCCGTTCCACGATCAGGGTGCACGTCTCTGTTGGTCCCAATGTATAAAGCAGGTAATCGGCAGGAGCTTGTTAATTAACAGCTCCTGTCAATGCTGGACGTCACTGGCAAACTATTTGCCTCTGTGCTCCTTAAAGCATTACAAGAATGGGTAGATAGGGAAAACATTCTGGACCATGTGCTGGTTGGATTTCGAGAGGGGAGCTCAACCGTTCATAAATTGCTGCTGATTGATCAGATAATAGGCAGAGCCAGAGTGAGAAGGAACCCAGTGTTGTCTGCAGCACTTAGCGATTTCCGGGCTGCATCCCAGTACATCGGGTTAAATTATGGGCTAAATTGACCGCGCTGGGTTGCCCTGGAGACTTGCAATCCCTCGTCAAGAGGCTGCACACCTCTACAAGTGCAATGGGAGGTTGGACATTGGTGGGGCCTTCACTGCATCCAGAGTAACAAAGAGGCGGTGAAGCAGGGTTGCATGTTGGCCCCACTCCTGTTCAACCTTTACCTTTCGGATCTGCCCACAATATTGAGAGGAACATTGAATTACCCACCAAAAGTTGGTCAAGTGCACACACGCAGCTTACTATTTGCAGATGATCTAGTTTTACTGTACCATACTTGTGATGCACTGAATTCCTCGTTGAAGACCCTGGAACATTATGCAGTCAGGAACGACCTTGAAATCAACCCCTCAAAGACAAAGGGGATGCAGATTTGCAGTAAACAGTTACAGCACCCTTCTATATGGATGGTGGGAAGACAACTTGAATATGTAGACAGTTACCAGTATTTGGGAATAATTATAGAGGCTGAGAGCGGATATAAACGCCTAGTCAAACACAGAAGAAGAAAGGCACTCCCGCTCATAGCCTTGATTGTAACATTTTCAAGGGGAACGTCAGGATTTACCATGGACGGAATATTGCGGTTGTATAGGCAGTGTTTCTATCCGTCCATTCTGTATGGATTAGAGGCTCTCACAGGTGTGGACCTAAAATGGTTGGGAATTTCGGAGAGGTAGCTTTGGAGGAGAATCTTGGCATTGCCACCTTGTCTGCCAATTTATGTCATAAGGCTTGAGACTGGTTTCATGTCACTTGAAGGTCAAGTTATGGAAAGGAAAGACCTGCTTTATTTTAAGACTTTGAAAGAACCAATGTACTGAAGATTGTGAGTTCACTCTTTTCGTCTATTGAATTGTTATCTGTTGAGAAGTTCTAGCTTGAAGCCTTGTTTAAAACGATCCCTTGGTCGCCTACCCAGCCCAAGGATCTGTCTATCTTATGTCGGAAGTGGAAAGTGAAGATGAGAGCCTGGGTCTTCAATGTTAATTATGATGAACTAAGGAGGCTGAAAACATATGTGGATGTCTTTGAGAACATGCAGAGATTTCTTACCCACTAAAGATATTTAATAATCTGCCCATTTGTGAAGGTTCGCAGGTTTATTCTATTACTTTGGGTCAACCAGCTACCAGTTCTGAGTATAGAAGGCCAGAGACTTGGAGTAACTTCGGAAAACAGATCATGTCACGATTGGCAGTAAAATAGAGACGGCAAGACAAGTACTAGCTCTGCCACTGGACAGGAAAGAGCTTGGAGAGTTTCTTTATTGTTGTGATGCCATCAAGAGTCAGGACTTCTGGAAATACTGCCTTGGCACTAAAAACGCTTTGCTGCACAACGCACTTCATAGAATATGGACAAATGTTGCTGTGAAACTAATATTGATAGATTTTAACTTTTGTAACACAAAAACTTTTATTGTGTGTATTTAAATTATATGTGTTTACATTTTTTGATCAATACGTTTTTTGTGACCATTTTTGTATGTGAAAAGTTTCTTTTGAAACCAAACCACATTAAATAAATTAAATTCAATAAATTAAATTAAAATGAGTTTGCCGGACAAACAAAGCCATTGTTCTAAAGGATGCTCCTTGCGTCCTCTGATAAGTTGTTAAGAAGATCTTTTTGTTAAGTTACGTCAAGAACAGTACAGATATCTCAGCGGAACCCATACGTACAGAGACACAGACCCACTGGCACCTACCAACCAGGTACACATCTCTCCTGGGCTAGAGCTTCCATCATGGGTAAACATTCCGCTCACTCACACTTCATTCTACGAGTAACCCCACACTCCATGCATCCAGGAAGACCAAATATAACAACCATCTTTCAAAAATCACAGTTAACAGAACTTCACCTTTGTGTATTGGCCTTCATGAGCTTAAAATAGGCTAATGGATTGGTTCTCCAATGGAGGTTTTTTTGGTCAGACCGAGCCACAAAACACTGCTATGGCAATGTATATCTCATGCCATGTTATTTTATCGGCTATATGTAAAGGGCAATGCTTGCCACTTGTGTGGGTGCATAGTGCAGAAGACAAGAGTCTGTTATTCAGTGGAAAGTTTCCCATGGGCCTAGTGGCTTTGGGATTGCTGTCAGATGGGGGAGTGTTATAGGCATGTGCACAGTTTATTTGGTGACTGTTGGATGTGGTGTATAAGGTCCGAGTCAATTTCTTGAGGCATGATGTCGATGAGGTTGATGTTGTTGGATGCGGTGTGTAGTGGGAATCGGTTGGAGTTATTGTGTGGTCGGAGACTCTCTGTGTCTTGCTCAAAATGCTGTATACTGGGAGATGTGGTGGGTGTTGTTGGAAACAATGCATACTGTTAGAGCTGCGTTGTGGTTGGGATATGTGTGTGCTATGGAAGGTATGCTTGTATAGGCCGTAAATCAAACTGACACACAGAAGTGGCAGGCTGTCAGAATAATAACAGTGTTGAGTCTAACCTACACTTAATACCAAAATAAAGATGGCATATACATGTGATTGGTCAACCACAACACATTAATCAAAGGTAATGATATTGAAAGGAAGCAGCAATCTATGTTTGTCGAATAGCAAACCTGGAGTGTTAATTAATCTAAAGCTGTGCAACCCGGGCAGTGCATTGACATTTTATTGTACCACCTTTGGCCAAACATTTGTAAAAATAAGATAGAGGCCAAAAATGTGACACAGATGCCATGTAAGATTATGGACTTACAAGAGAGGATTTCCGGGACACACATTAGCAGCCTTGGTGTAACCTGTTACTTGCACATGTTTGCATAGGGACCTGTTTCCTTACTGATATCATAAATGGCAAAGGAAGTGGCCATGGCCTGTGTGGAGAAGTGGACTGTTTAGTTGCCAGGAGGTGTTTTCCAAGTTGAAAAAACACAGCCCACAGAAACAGAGTGGCGTCTCATAGAGATTCACCGAATGAAGATGCGAAAAAAGTTTACAAAAGGCAGGAGATGCACAATGAGGTGGAGAGAATTGATTAGACTAATTAGGGGGTAAAATGTGAGAGGGTGTGCGATGGGGGCTTCTTCTGATGTAGGACCGTCTAAAGGGTTCACGTGTGGGGGCAGTAAAAAGTGGAATGCCTGGACGTGGTATGCATGCACAAAATGGAAAAAACAACGTTTCATGAGTAGCGTCCATTGGCGGTGGTCTTCAACCAGCGGCAAGAAGATCTAGAACCAATTGGTATTCAGAGATCTGTGCCCGACTAGATAAGCATGAACTTGGATCACATGTTACTAGGAGACCGTGCAGGTGACGACATTTTTGAAAACTGGGCAGACCAATTTGTTTTAATACCACAATATCTCTAAATGTAGATGAGAGATCATCCAATGCTGGGAAGCAGAGAGGGACACATGCTTTGTTATGGCAGGTAAACAATGGAGAGCAATGCAGAAAACTTACTGGTCCATGTCCAGCACGCAGAAGGAGTCCAGGAAAGGGAAGTTAGCAGCAATGCTTTCAAAGTCTTCTTGGGAGATGTAGCCATCATGGTCGTGGTCATAGTTCCTAAAGACAGACTGTTAGAATGGTGAGACATGTCAATACTTACATGAGGGCAAATAAGAAATAGACAAAGGATTCTATCAACAGTGATACCCACAGTGTAAAATATTGTGCGGATAAAATGCCCTTGATCCGGGGTCTACAACTTCTGGCTCTCCAGATGTTTTGGACTATAACTTCCATGATCACTAATGGCTATGCAGGATAGTGCTGATGGGAGCTGTAGTCCAAAACATTAGGTTAGACAAAGGTTTCAGACCCCTGCCCTTGCCTTTACACAGCTTTTTATTGGGTCAGTCTTTTAGTTTAGGCTCATGATGCAGCACCATGGTGTCAGTCTGGGCCTGTTTGACCGCAGGAACAGGAAGTGTGCATGTGAGTACAGCAAGACAGAGCGGACCCTCAGAATGCCTCAGATTAGCTTGTGCATGCTGAGAGTGCATGGACAATGTGTGCAGCATCTGATTGGTCGCAACCCCTGAGGTAAGGGTTCAGGATATTGTCTATTTAGATCAGTTACCATGCTCCGTTTTTAAAGATCCTTGCAGCCCGTCTGGGCATCCTCTGGGCCCTCTTAGTGAGCGGCGGGGGTAGCCAAACAGTTTGAAGAACACTGCTGTAGTGGATGTTGAAAACGTGAGGTGTGGGATGCCCAGACCCTTAACTTAAACGCTACTTTGTTTCCTGGAATTAACAGGAAGTGAGTAACTCGTCACATCAAGGAACCAGGGGCACAATCCCCATAAGAATACATAGAAAATATACTGGCACTATTCGGAATTCCTCTGATAGAACCTGTGAATTAAAAGTGTGTAATAACTAGTTTGCCATTTTATGTAACCGTGGCTGCAACCGTTTGTGAGGTGATTATGAAAATAATGGCAACCCTACAAGAAACCCTCCTGTATACGTACATACGCACACACTCAATGCTCTTAATTTTTCATTATGTCTCCAGATGTTTTGTACTACAGCCCCCAGCAGTCCTAGCCACTATAATCAATGTATGGGGTCATGGAAGTTGTAGTCCAAAACATCTGCTGAGCCAAAGGTTGTAGGCACCTAACCTATATGGACTCAGCAAACGTTTTTTGCTGCTTGGGCCTTTCCCGTTCTACCCATTCCTTTACGTCTCAATTTTATTTTGGGGGGTATTTGAAGGTCCACATATTTTACGTGGAAAGCTAGGATGCCGTTGGATTTTAGCACAGTAAAGTTGGTAAACGCGAGTTCTGTGACTGGGAATTATGTCATTGCCTTGACGCAGCCATTTTCAATCAAAATGGCTGCAGACGCAATATATAAACACAATGATACATGAAGATAGAGGTAATTCAACCTGTTTGAAAATATACATTGTATGATCGGCTTTAAGTCTCGAAGAAAACCTTTATGTGAAGCATGAGCACAGGAACATATGTCGAAAAAGGATTCTCTTTGGCCGTCTTACTCTGGGGCAGGTGGGACTGGTTTTGTTTTATCAGAACATCTCTATAGATTAATCATGTCCATGCTGTCACTCTATGGCGTGTAGTACTTACAACATGAAGAACCAGCAGAGTACATACAATTATCAATTTCTGTTATTTACGAACAGATCTTAATTTCAAAGGTACAATTTAAAAGATATTTTCAGGCCCAAAAAAGCAGTCCGACCAACATTAAATGATGTTTCAAAAATGTGCCTGCATATAGTACAGATATGCAATTACAGCACTAGTGTTATACATTCAGTTCTTTATTTGAATTTAATTATTCATTTTTATCTTTTTAAGGTGCAAACATTTGACTGAAGTTATGGAAGGTGCAGTGCAGATAGATCAACCACCGTGGTCCAAAAGCAGGCACTTGAGTGGCCTACCCTCTCACTTGTGTTCATAGTATCAACATCTACTAAGAAACTACATCATGGTGCAAGAGTTTGAAATTAGTGCAGAGACAACTTGCCGTACACTTTGAAAATCCATTTGCAGAAAACATAAACCAATGCTTTGCAAGGTGGCGAGGAACCTGAAAGCTACAGCACACGGATACAACCATGGCCTGTTTCCCCATGCCCAAGGTATGGCCAAAGGCTAAAGGCCATGCCTGAGCCCCTGCCAAAAACCACCCAAAAAAACCACTGGGCCTTGCGTATGGCCAGGCACAGGAGCCACTTTACCTCCACTGTCCATGGTGACTGGCCACATTGCCTGGAGTATGACCGCCTCCGGCAGGACACCCAAAATAGCCCCAGGGGCCAAGCCCAGTAGCTGCTTTACCCTCAAAACAGGCCCGTGAAACATCACGTCTGTCTGCACTACACATACACCTACAATATGTTTCTCAGATGTCTTGTAATAGACCAAGAGGAGTTTTTACTCTGATGGGTAGTTTCCTGCGATATCCTTTGTGATGTCATCAGTGATTTCATCAGTGTGCCCTTGCTTGCAGGGATATCACTGATAATGGAATAAGTGATGTCACAGGTGATGTTTACGAAGTTTAGGAGTTTGAGGTGGGATAGAGAATACTCTTCCTTTCCATTTATTTCCATCTTCTTGCGAGAAAAGTGATGTTCTCGCAAGAACTCGATTGCCCTTTTGAAGTTCGTCACAGGATTGAGAACGTGGTTAAAATGATATTAGGAGCGGAGCTTGGGGCAGTTTGCCTTCAGAGTGGATCTTGGGGGAGTAAAAGAGTAGCGTTTGGGCACATTTAAAGTTTTTGGGGGGTAATTGAGGTAATATTTTTTTAATGCATTTTTGTCTTCTCGCAAGTATAAATGACTAATTTGAGAGACTGTGAGCGGTTTGCCAAATTTGCATCACCGATTTCTCATGAGAGGCTCCCTCGTGATAGCTAGAAAATTATTCTGTTGTGAGAAAATCTTGTGGGAAAATCTCAAGAGAACAACGGGGCAGGGACACAAAAACCCCTTTTCAAAATGCCTGGTAAAACATATCCAATATCTCACACATCCTCATCCCGGCTTCTCATTATCACAAAATGAAAATAGGACAGTGTCTACGGACTCATGAAGGGGAAAAAACATTGGTGCATAACTTAAGAAAGATACTTTAGTACTAAAAAAACCTTCAAATTCGTTTATGAAATTGTATTTAAAATGATCTTCAGGTGATAGTTCAACTCAATAAAACCCTTTCTGGTTGGCAGGCAGGCTTTGGAAATGACGCCACTTTAAGTCTAAGCAATACCCTATGGTGCAGCCCGTTGCAAAATGTTGTCATCTACGGTGATGCCCTCTGTGATGTCATCAGCGTGCTCGTGGGCTGCACACGGGGGGCCTTAGAGTTAAGGTGGCGTTGCTTCCAATACTTGCCAAATTTCAAGGAACTGATTGTGTTAATCCGTCGTCTTAACATCGCTTCAACTACAGTTTGGGAGACTTGGTCCCCATAGAGAGTCCATGGGCCACTGGCAAAGAGGCCTGTTGGCACAGCCACTAAGGACACTGCACAAGTATGCTCAGTGTGAGTACTAGAGCAAAACTTACCCTGATGCAAAAATACACGGAAAGTATCTGAATTTGCAGTAGGCAATGATTGCCCCAGCTCCAATACCTTTGCAAAACTGAACTTTGCACCGATGCAAAGTTTTATAATGAGCATCTCGGTCTTCTCCCCTAAACCACTTTCCTTTTGATTTCTTTTGATATATTCTTGGTAAAAGTAGAAATCGATTTTAATGTTGATCCCTTTGTTCTTCGCATACAACTGATATTTGAATGATGCTTCTCCGGCCTCACTGCTGCCTGCTCTTCATCTTGTCCAGACAGGTCTTTGCTGTGGATCCATAAAGGGACTGGATCCTTTGCTTGGGGCATACACCTCTGGTTAACTCCTAAAATAACTTTCCCTGGATATCAGCATGTGCCCTGAGAAATCGTCTGCAGAAGATTAGAGAGCAGGTCTCTCACCCTACATATCCTAAGCCTATAGCTCCCTCTAGCTGTGACAACAAGCAAAGCTATGCGACTTGGACCACTGTATATCCTAAGGCAACAGCTCCCTCTAGCGGATCATTCTTTGCGTTCGTGCAGCCTCTACTGCGCATGACGGCATCCGAAAAACCTACATCTGGCCTTTTATTATAAGTAGATAGATATGCATTAAGCACCTCGCAGGTATAAAGTCAATTGGGTGATATGATGGGCCTCATTTCTTATGTTATGCAATTAATACAAGAAATGTGAACAATATTGAGCAAGATTTGTTCGACTAATCGATAATCTGAAACGGCTGCTTTTAAGATGCTTTATAAATTATCTCTCATCAGAACTGAGGCCACAGACCAAACTCGGTCTACATCAATATTGTAAATTACACAAAATACTTCTGTGTTCTTCATTTAAGAAAACTAATGGTAAAATACACTTTTTCGAAACAGAAATACTGAACTTTTAATTTGAATTGTGTTCATGCATAAATAGAAACTGTATTAGTTCCTGAAGATATTTAAGTCACAAGTCCATACTTCACTGTAATTACTCATTATGCACTTACCTATGCCAAAATTATAACTCATACTTATTAATGCATTACAAATTGTTATTTTACACAGAAAAAGCGAACTGCGTAAACCACAGAAGCATTTTAAAACACACGCTGTGTTTGGAGCGGTGGAGCATAGCTGTAAATTGTAGCTGGCAATTGGCCTTAATATTCGATTGACTAAAGGTGAGCATGGGGAAGGGTTAGGATAGGAAAAGTCGGGGGGGGGGTCCATTCGGTAGGTTGCATAAGAGGAATTTGGGTTGCAGAGAAGGAGAAGGAGGAGAAGGGGAAAGGTGAATGAGGGAGTTGATAAGCACCAAAGAGAAATAGTGGGTGAAGATTGGCACATGTAAAAGTGTGTTTGTGCCAGTCGAAGGGGAAAGGAATTGCTGAAAGTAATTGGAAAATGTGTTAAGGAATACATTTTAATGTACTTGCACCTGTCACTTTGCTTACCTCTCCACCTTAATCAACCCGTCTCTCTCTCTCTCAACTGGTATATTCCCAGCCTGTTACAAAACAGCCACTGCCATACCTCTCCCAAAGTAACCGACTGCTGACTCCAAGAACCCCCATTCTGTATACCATTCGCTCTCCTTCCTTACGACCCTGAAATCCTCAAGGGGGTTGTGTTCAACCGCATAGTCCGCTATCTTGAGACTTACTCACTTGCTGATCCCCTCAACTTTGGATTCCAGTCTAAACATTGAAACTGTGCGCATCAATTTATTATTCTTTGTATTTTTTTATTTTATTGTTTAAATGCACAGATTTAGCTCGAGAGCAGCGGGTGCTATACAGAGTGTGGGTAGCCAACATTTGGGCTTGCAACTTTTAACAGTAGCGCAATACTGTGAGGTCTGTGCGTCGGTATGTGCGTCCATTGGAATTTGTCCTTGGTCAGGTTTTGTTGAAAGAGCCATGTTCTGAGAGATTTGTGCAATTGGAGAATTGTGGAGGCATTCCGAGCTGCCACCGGGATCGAGTTACAGAGGGTGGGTGCATGACAAGAGAAGGATTGTTGGCTGGTCCTCTCTTTGTGGACGGGTTGTGATTCAAGCCGGTTGGTCAATTTGCAGCACAAAGAGCGTGTGCCACAAGAAATGTGGTGCTTTGCCGCCAGGTACACTGGTGTGCTGCATGTAACTGCTTTGTAGATAATCCATGCAGTCTTGAACAGTTTCCTGGCTTGGAGTGGAGGCCGATGTAGTTCGCGTAAGATGGAGTAAGTTGGTCAAATTTCCATGCTCCCGTAATAAAACGTGCTGCAGCGTGGTTGACTGCTTTTAGGGGAGCCATGTGAGCAACTGGGAGCTCTGTCAGGAGAGCATTTGGCCCATCGATGTGCAAGACCACTACGGTCTAGAACTCTGCGGCGGGAGGAAGGGTTGATTTTTCAAAGGGTAGAGATTATGAGCCAGGCTATTTGAGCCTTCTTGGCCATGTGTTTCTGGAAGGACATATTGCTGTCAATGGTGAAGCTTAAGGATTTTGCTTAGTCTGAGATTTCTGGATCAAATCCTTCTACGCGCATGTCATTAAGCCATTGTTGGACAAGTTGCCCAACAATGTTGTCTATATGGCTAGATCTCTAAACACTGCCCACCACTCTCCTCCATTCTTATTCTTTTAGACCTTTCAACTTCCTTTCACACTGTGGATCATCACTCCCTCATTCAAACTATTTTCCTCCTTGCCTTCAAGGACACCATACTCGACTGGATGTCCTCCTACCTCTCTGACTGTGCCTTCTCCATCTCATGGGAGCCCACTACCTCCTCCCGACCAACACATTCCAGTGGGTGTCTCTCAAGGATCAGTCTTGAGCCACTTGTCTTCATCTTATGTAGCTTCTCAATTGGGAAACCCATTTCTTCTTCTGACTTTAACTATCACTTCTTTGCTGGCCATACACAGATACTCTTTACCTTCCTCCCTTCCACTGATGCAATTGCTGAATGCATAACCAAGTGCATAACTGCCACCCGCCATTGGTTGGCTCTACGCTGCCTCATGCTAAACTCTTCAAAGATGGAAGTCATATTTCTACCTGCCTCCAATGCCAAACCCACATTCCCTCTCTCCTCTCTTCCCCCCTTACTGCCTCACCCCCTCACTCATGGCTCACTAACATGAGGTCCTCTTTGACAGTGACCTGAAACTCGACCAGTTTATCACGGTACCTGCCCAGTTTAATGTGGATGCAGCCTTTTCGCCGCATTCAATGAATGGACGTTTTGCCATATTATTCCGTGCCATTTTCTGGTAGGTGCAGGATTAGGGTATATTTTACTTTAGAATTTAAGGTAGTTGATGGCTGTGGTAGAGATTGGGGGCATAGAAGAGGGGCTTGCGCCCCATAAAAAATGCAGCAAGAAAATGCAGTAAAACTGCCACAGAAAGTAGGGAGGTGAATTGTTCATCTGGGCCAATGCAGCCAGGCTCAACCTTATAAACTTTAGAACAATCTGCCTACACTTCACAAACCACTAAACTAAAACCTCATCTCTTTTGTTCTACCCCTCTATCCTATTGCCCCTCTAAACAAAGTCTTCAACTTTGTGACATGCACTCATTTCCACCTACCCTGATCCTCCCTTACCTGCCGTCGCCACGCTGAATGGCTACCCATCCAAAATCGCTCTCTTTAGATTCCTGCCACCCATTTACAGATCCATCTATGGACTTCTCCCCACTATCTCCCTGAAAGCATCGCACTGTATTCTCCTCTTGAACTCCTAGCTCCTATCCGAAACCCGTCAGTAACCCGCCCCTCCGTGTCTCATCCCGCTTTCATTCCTTTTCCCTGCACTCCCCCCCCGGCCATCTCTTTCGGGGAACTCTCTAAAACAACTTCTATCAATGGAAGGAGCAACCCAATGTTCAAAATGTTTTAATGTCCCACCTGTCCCTGGATTACGTTCTAATTCTTATCCCTTCACCACCTGGCATATGCCGTTCATTACAACACCGCTCTTATGCAAAGCCTCCTTATCCCAGGACTGCATTTGCTCTCGGGTATTGCCTACTTTGTAAACCATTTCTATTCAAAATGACACCCTGTCCCGGGAGGATAGCTCAGCGGCAATGTGCTTGCCTTGGAAGCAAGACAACACGAAACAACTCAGGTTCGATCCCTGGGTTTGCGCTTAGAAACCTCGGGGTATTTAAGTGCGTTATATAAATGCAACTAAGACAAAAAACAATTACGCAACTAAAAAAAATATATAAACAATTGCTGTAACAGCGCATCAATGCCTGCGGGCTGTGTGAGCACTTTAAAAATGCAAAAAAAAAAAATACAGCAAAATACAAAAAATAAAAAGGAACCCGCACCATTTAGGAAGGAAACCAATGGACCATTGGAATGCTTTTAAACGATGTTCAGTTATTCCTTTTAGTGAGGGGGCATTTGTTCGAGCTCCTAATTTAAGTTCTTTTAATTTTGGACTAAAAGCTTCTCTACATTGATTGCAATGGCCCAACCAACATTTTGTCTAGATGAGGGTCTGCCACTTAAGGTAGGCTAACAGGAGAAATTCAGAGAACATTGTTCTGATCACAATTCAGTCTATTTGCACTGGGCACACTGTTGTGGGCTAGTGGTTTAAAATGTAATAGGAAAACAAAAGAAGATAATTCATTGGGACGTCACAGCTGATCAATTCCCCACCTGGTCATCTTCTGCCATCCCTGTTTGATATTAACTCTACCTATGCTGACAAGGTGACAGGACCTTGGTAATATGGGATGCCGATCTTGGTCTAAACTCCCATAGACTTTTGCTGTGGTTCAGGGTTGTTATTTAAACCATGAAAACTGAAGAGAATCCTACCTTTTATCCCAGATGAGTAAAGCAGGGTAGTGGTTGAAGCACTTATTACCTTAAAGCCAGATTAACCAAAAGCCCTACTTGGAAGCTGCATCTCTTGCATGCTGTGCAAAACACAGGAGGTTGCTGTTGGCCTCTCTAAGTGTGAGCATGTCACACACAAAAGAATCCATCTTCTGGCTGTCCACAGAGTGTAGAGTGATGTTTAAGGTTGTATACCTCACTCTTACATATCTTCACAAGCTTGCTATTGAGTGCCTGAAAGACAAAGTCATTTGCTACAGGCCTACACAAACTCGCAGATAGGCCAACCTTTAAACGGTAGGTTCTTGCACACTTGAAATACAAAGAGAGGGGAAACAGCAAATTGTAGAACCAAGGAGAATATTGAATAGACAGTCAGAAGATATTCACTCACTTTCTGAGTGAACAAGATTCTCTAAAACACATTGTTTGCATAGCATTTTCCTTTCCATCTTTCATCCATTTTAGCTACTACAATCTAGATCTTTTTAGTATGCCCCAGAAAGAGCTATACAGCTTTTCAAATAAGCATACACATGAATAACCTGAAGTGGTAGCGAATGTCCAACACAACCCATAATGACAGCTGCCACTAGCAGGAGAAAGGATACACACACACACAGACACCTTTCATGCACCTTCCTTCAGTTCATCTGGGGAGCTTAACTGGCATCAACAAACCTTTCCTATAAGACTAATAGGTTCTTTACTAGTAATCAGTTTTCCTGGAAAGTGACACTAAAATTCCCAAGAAAGAGTTCCACCTTCTTGAGGAAGCATGAGTATGTTTCCCAAAAGAGCCGGATCAAGCTACACAAACTACTTTTGTGGCAATTCTGGGTGCACTTTGGTATTGGATGATATTTAGAGGCATTCCAAGGACATCCACCTCACGTCCTTAATCGTGGCTTGATGCCAATTGCTCCCATGGTTTCTCAAACTCTGGAAAAATATCATGATGTAAATGCTCCAGGACTTTACTTACACAAAGCGATCTTCTATTTTCAGGCATTGAATCATGTGGTTCACGCGAGAGTTGAGCACGGCACTCTATGCAGATGATGTCGTTATTTTCCCGCCCTGAACAAGAGCATTCATTTGCTTTTCATTGACCCACAGGCAGTGGTCGAAGTGAGCAGGAGTGCTTGGGAGCGGTGCTCCTCTACTGGTTTTGTTTTAAAAGAAAAGTGTAGGAAGAAGTTGAAACTTGCACTTCAGTGCACTGCACTAAACGTTCCCTTAAAGAGCAGCCTCGTTCATTTGGGGGTTTGGATTGTGCGTGGGAGGGGGTGTGGCGATGGGGTTTGTGGGGCATGGGGCAGGCCAGCAGGGAACATAGTTCCACTACTTCTTTTCATGCACTTCGACCACTGCCCACAGGACTTTGAGGGCAATTGCAGGAATAAGGATTCATACAAATTTCCGGATTGCTGACATTCATACAAACGTTGTGATCTCTTAAGTGGTCTATATAGGAATTTATCTTCTTAAAACTTATGAGAAACTCTAATTCATTGAATTGAAAAAAGTGTTCAGAGAGTGTTGGCGTCAGAAGGTTAGTGAGAAATGTATAGCATCCCTTCAATATGTTTGGGAAAGATCAGTCAGCACATGTTTGAAGAAACCTTCGGGGTTCAAAATGACTGTGGTACATCAGGGTGCAAGCTGCACTGTGGGAGGCAACGGATCAACATCACATGAGGTGACAAGGTAACATTACCGGCGGGATGCAGACTCAGGCCAGAAGGCGCCAACTGTGATAGCAGCCATAACTAAGCAGAGATGTAAACCCAGCCAAATGCTGACATTGACATTGTGAGGCAACGATTACTCTAGGCAAGATGCAGATGCATCTAACAGTGGTACAATGAGTCCAATGAGTGAACAGGTACTCAGGGTGAGATGCAGATACATCAATGTATCCTGCGATAGCACCCACCAGAATCGCCCATACAAATCTCTGATGTGTTGGCCCGAATCATCTGTATTTTTAACTGCAGTTTAAAAAGTATAAATGAACAAAAAAATTTTTTTTTGAGAATATCATAACTGAAAATAAACATTGTTCAATGTTTGCCAAAGGTATGTTTCCAAATTTGACTTCTAGAGGAAACCACTGGGTGACACTCATGAGGCCTAGGTCCACCCCAGATCTCACTTTAGTCTTACTGCTGTTCTTGTGTATAATATAACTGAAAAATGACAGGGGTTAAATATGGAGAAAAAAAGATGGGATTGCTTGGTCACTAGGCAAACCTTGAACATGCGCGTTCTTGAGCCCGTCCAGTGCTTGCAGCATCGGGCAGCATCGGGGAACATCTAGTGGCATTCCTATCATTGCAGTGGTCTCATCTGTGGTGGTGTTCCCCAGGGGTCTAACCTCTCTCCCTGGTTGCTCAACCAATACCTGGCACTTCTCGCCCACTGCATTGCCGCTCTCTGCCCCAACTTTCAGTTCTATGCCGATGACACTCAGCTAATTTTCAGGCTCCCTTCAGCCACCTCTTCTTTTCTCATCTCTGACTGTCTGTCCGCCAAGCAGGAGTGGTGTGCCGCAATGATCTCTGCCTTAATGCCAGTAAGACCAAGATGCTCCTCATTAGTACACCTGCTCCCTCCTTTCCTGTCACTCTCTGGCTGGCCTCTCTTGGCCCTTTTCCTGCTGCCGTCTGCGAGGCTAAAAACCTCAGGGTCATCTTTGACTCCACACTTTCCTTCTCTCTTCACATCTCTGACGTCTCTAAGAAGTCACACTATCAGCTGCACCTCCTCAGGAGGTATTCTTCCTTTCCTCTCCTTCCCCCAGAAGCTCACTGTCTCCAGAGCTCTGGTTCTCTCTATGCTGGACAACTGCAGCAGCCTCTTTCTAAATCTGCCTGCCTCTACTCTCCGCCCTATGCAACTCATCCAAAGCAGGACTGCAAGATATATTCTTGGCCTCAAGCCCAGGGATCGGATCTCTCCAGGACTGAAATCTCTGCACTGGCTCCCAATGGCAGCGAGGATTAAGTTCAAAACCCTCTGCATTGTCCACAAGGCCTTCTGGGGCCTGGGACCTCAATACCTTCAACTCTCTCTTCTGAAATATCTTCCTTCGTGAGCTCTTCGCTCATCTGCCTCCAACTCTCCTAGGGTTAGCCGCTACTCCAAACAGCGAGTTGGTGGTAGATCTCTTTCTTCTGCTGGGGCCTCCCTCTGGAACAGCCTCCCTGCCTCTCTGAATCTTGAGGAGAACCATCTCCGGTTCCGGAAGCACCCCAAGACCTTCCTCTCTGCTTCTGCTTTCTCTCCTCCTCTCCCCTGCTGATCTCCTGGCTGAATCCGAAACTGAACTGGTTACCTGGCTACCCTCTGATCTTGGGCCAAGGTCTCCTCCCGCAAGTTACACAACCGTACTGCCCCCCTGGCAACCCTTGCACTCGGGGACTGTTTCTGTATGCCCACAGCCCCTACTAGAACTTGACACTTCATGTTTGCACTTACCCTTGCACTTGCCACCATCTGGCCGCACTCTTATTTATTGTCTTTATTTATTTTACTGTTATCCTATGTACTGAACTGCCCCCTCCCCTTTTCCCCAGCACTTCTCCTCTTCCCCCTCCCCTGCACTTGCGCGATCTCAGTGTCACTTGGCCTAGTAGGATCGTTTTCTCTGTCTTCCCTCTGTTTCCCCTCCCTTGCCTCGTCGCGCCTTGAAACCCTTGGGTATAGGCGTGTTATTAATGCCATATCATATCATATCATATCTCTGCATACACTGAGACTAAGTCGCCCATTTTCTTAGCAGAGATGTCACATGCAATCTAATCCCAACCCACCAGAGTCACATGCACCACCAAATATGCCAGCCATGCATTATACAAACAATCTAATCCCCTTGGCTAAGCCTCACAAGATCTGGGCGAGACAGCCCTTCGGAAGTACACGTTTTTCTCTAAGTGTGCCATTGTTTTGCTTACTTCCCTTGCATGCTGTTCTCCCCATAGATTCTCAGCCTGTTTTACTATCTCCACTGCATAAGTTAATTATCCGAAAAAACAGTTTCTCAATAAAACAATGACAAGATTGTTGAGACTGACAGCTCACAATGCACCTCACACATTGGCCACTCCACGTACTCTGCAGAACCATTTATTTATATTGATTATATAACGGGGTAAGCAGAGCAGTTTACAAAGCATACGACAGAGGATCACAGCACGAGGGGCGTTGAGTTGCAGATGTGCAATGAGAAGTTGGCATAGCTCAAAGGGGGGCAATAACGTGGGGATGTTCGATGAAGGTGAAAGGGCAGTTGGCTGGTGGGTTAGAGATGGAGGTTGAATGTTGGCATCACAGCCCCAATATGTGACTCTCTGTGAGTCCCCTGCCATTTTATCTTTCCTTCGGGGTTCACTGGCCTTGTTCCTCAGTGAGACCCCACCCAGGGCCTCACTGATGATGTAACTGCGCAGTTGTGTGTGCAAAGGGACACCACAGTTTGTTTCTCTTAGCAGGTGCACCTGCTTGGCCTCTTGTGGCATTAACTGGCTGGTGGAAGCTAGCTTTTATTTTTTTTAGAATGCATTGTGTGTTCATCGAGCAAAGGATTGATCCATGCAGGCGCCCTTAAAATGCTCACTTGGGTTTAGAAGTCCAGTATACTTCACAACAATGCTTTGTATATCTGGCAAGCATAGAAACAGATTTCTGCCATATGGGGTCATGGTCTACCAGAGACTCGAGTAGCCAGGACCAGACTTAGCCAGATGTATTGAGGGGCATGTGGGATTCTCTGCTAATTCCACATCCCGAGTATTTGCCCTGGAAGAAGGCCGGGGTGGTTTGAATGCAGTGACCATCCCTGAGTGGGTGGTTGCCAAAAGTTTCAATAGTACACTGCACCCAATTCGGAAATTGGTTTTATTATAATAATAATAATAATAATTGTATTTTTTATAACACGCTAGAGCGGACCTGGGATTCGAACCTATGATGCTCTGTGTTGTCTTGTTTCCAAGATGAGCGCAGTGCCACTAAGCTATACTACCCATATCTGCACAACATACATTTGTCAATCACTGGGACCTGTCCCAAAGACGCTGAAGAAGGCTGTAAGCGGTTGAAGATGAAAGAAGCTCTGCTGAAGTATCTCTCCGGAACCTGCAACTGATGGCACAAAAGGGGGCTACCCCATGTTCCATAAAAATTAGGACTCCAGTAAACTCAAGGTATGTTCAGTTTGTGTTTTTTTCTGGACATTTTGCATACATCTGTTCGCAAATTGCAAATATGTTAATTCCACATTGTTGATATTTTTCTTATTTAGGTTTGAGTCTGGGCAGGTAGGACATGTCTGTTAGTATAGTATTTTAACGAGAGTGTTGGGGCAATTCTGTCCTTATTAATTGTGTCATTAATTTTCTTTTTTTATCTGCCATTTCCACAGATTTCCCTGGTGAATGACAGTTTGTCTGAAATGCATTGGATTACCATCTGTGTTTCAGCCTGTGATCTCAACATCTGTTATAACCTTTAAATTGTGACTGAAATGTTTTCATGTGAATTATTTGCATGATATATAACTTAAACATAGTCCAGTTCAGTGGGGGGTTTCCACAGGGGTTCAACTGGTTTCCAACAAGGATTTGTCAGTTTCACATTCACATTTGTTAAAGTCTTGGGCAATGGCGTCACTGGTGCGGACCACATATTGTTTGATGCATCAGTCTTTAATGATTTAGTTAAGAATTAACTTAGAAAGATGGTGCCAGATTCTGAGTTGGGGGGGGGGGGTGAGGGGAGAGATCTACAGCACATGGTTGGAAGTTTCTCCTCCAATTTACCTACCAAAAAATGGAGGATTTACCAGAGGCAGAATGACTTAGTTTCTTGGAGTACGAATTTTCCTTTATTGGGAGCCCATGCAAGGACTTCAGTGCTGGCATGATGTGGTCTGAACAATGCATGCCAAATATAAAGTCAGCAGTAGTTTCTGTAATGACTTCTCTGGAAGAGTGGCGTAAGTGCTGCTAAAGTAGTCAAGTCAGGAGGTGACTACTGCGAGAAACAGGAGATCTTTTGTGGACGTTGTAGAAGGTAGTTGATTAAAGAACTTGTAACGACCAGATTCACTTTATAATTCATGGAGAGGTCTCTAAAGAGTAAAATTTCCAGATTGCAGACTTCCTGATGAGAGTTGGTGGTGGGCCCAAAGGAATATGCCAAGTGAAGAGTGATGGATTTGGGTCAGTTGCACAGAAAGCAAGTTATGCCTTTTTTGCCATTTAGGCACGACCAATTTGAGTGTATCCAGCGTTGGATTTTGAACACGCGTTTTTGCAATCCAATGACAATCCTTTGATTCTTCATTCAGTGTCAAGTGAAATTGAGTTCTATCAGCGTGCATATGGAAACATATGTGTGCTTTGCTGATGTTGGCGACTGGAGCAATGCCGCTTTTTGAAAGGATTAGTGTGTAGGCTGAACCTTGAGGGACTCCACACGTGATATAGGAAGAACTAGAGAGTGTTAAGCCCAGCCTTACTTGATGTATACTGTGCAAAAGTAAAGATGAACACTATTTGAAGGCAGTATCCCTTGTTGTGAGATGATTGAGAAGTGGTTTGCAAATGATGATAGCAAACTCTGCTGAAATGTCTAGTAGCATGAGGGTGGCCAATTACTCAAAGTCACGGATAAGTTTTGAGATGTTCCTCTCTTATACTCAGAACAGGGATCTCTGTGCCCTGATGAGGCCTGAAAGCCGACTGTTAATTACTCACTGGACCATTTGATTTCGGTTGATTTACCGAAGTAGAAACAGTCACGGTGGAATTGAGCGTAGTCGATTTTGCCACAAATCAGTTTTTACTTCAGCAAAACAGCCCAAATTTGGCTGTACACCAACCTCCCGCTACTTACCTTTTCGCTGGCCACCAACACTTCTCCTGTGACCCTGCGGCATCAGTTCTGCCCCTCTAACATGGGTCGGATCTGACATCACAGGGTCCCTTTTTCTTTTTTGATCTTTTTTTGGGTCCCCTGCTTCCAATGTCAAGGAACCGGGGGACACCCGCAACCCCTGAAACCCATAACACCAAACATGGAACACCCCCGCAACCCCTGCTCCTCATGTTCGGTATTATGGGCTTCGATTTTTTTAGTACTGGCCGAATTTGGCCAAATGGTTCATACGACCATTTTCTTCAAACTATTTGGGTGTTTCCTTGATTTTAGGTGAGAACATAGTTTCATAGTAATCAATGGTTCCTGAGTCTTCATGATGCAAAGTATGTCAAAGATAATGCAGTAGTTGGCTAAGGTATCACGATCAGCTCTTCGTTTGTTCCTTCAAAATACTGTTATTACAGCATGTTTTTGGGCCTGAGGGACACCAGTTAAGAAGGATTCATTCAAAATGTTGGTGATGATGGGCGTGATGACCCCCACAGCAATTGTGAGGTGATATTCTTATAGAGATCGCTTTCTTCAACTGGAGTGAAGGCAAAGAAGGATGTTAGTCCAGGATGTTCTGTTGGCCAAGATAGATCTATGGCAATGGCAGCTGAACTAATAGGTGCCCTTGAGGAGACTATTTTGTTACTGAATAACACAAACAGATCTTTACAGTGCCCAGAAAAGGCTGCAAGATGATGTGCAGTGTCCCTGGACTCTGGTTCCTGTAATTAAGGACAATGGGCCTCATTGACGTTAATGGCGGGCCCGTTGTTAGCATCATGTACTGCTAGCGGGTCCCGCTCTGCACGTCTGGTCTGGCCAGCCGTCCAGAGTGGGACCCGCTGCAGACCTTCGTAATGTGGCGGCCCGGAATCAACGGTGCTGGTCCCTTACCAGCACTGTTCATTCCGCAGCCGCCAGCCTCCTAATGAGGCCCAATGTCTTTAGGGAATTGACAGGATCATTGATGCAAGCATGTAAACAGGTTTTCATTTTTGCTCTGGAGACAGCAGTCTGGTAGTTTGTGCTGGTCAATGCAGCAAATAGCCTGTTCCTCAGGTGACTGAGTGAGCAACCATTGGTGGTCCAGGGTGCAGACTTTGTGTTTTAACTGGCATAAGCCATCTGCTAACCAGTTGTTGAAGGCTGCACTGGAGAAGCCTGGGATGAACTGAACAAAGCAGAGATGGTCAATAGGGACGCATGCTTGGGATTCATTTGGGAAATGGTAAACAAGGGTGCAAGCAATTGGGTTTCTTAGGCTTATAATATATACAATTACACGGTTCAAAATTCCCATTGAACTATATGAAGGCCACTCCACTGCCACTGCTTGTTCCTCTGTTTTTGATTCAGGTGCAGTGGTTGTTTGAGAGGAGATATGCGATAGTTGGGACCCAGGCACTGTTAAAGCATCTTCTAGCGATGCAATAAATGGAGGTTCTGGCCGGAGATGCAGTCGATGATGCTGGATGCCTATTTGATAGCAGACCAACTGTGCCTACTAAGGAACGGATAGGCTGAGAGGTGTTGCCAGATGGTATATTTGGTTTTGGTGATGTGGGATGGCATGGCAAGGGGATAGCAGTCTTGTGTGTGTGCTTGCAGTGCTAGTGACATGAGCCAGGATGATAATTCTTGCCAAGGGCCGCTGTCACTAAGGCAGGGTTTGAACTAGGCTGATGCTGGTGGAAAGGAGGCGCTACTGCAAGCCTCTTGGCAATGTTGCAAAGAGGTCATTTATGTTCATTTGGGATGCCACGTAAGAGTAGAGGCGCAATATTTGGTGTGGGGGGGGTTAATCGATGTACAGGTTATGAGAATCTTGTCGAGACCATTGCTGGATGCCCAAGGTTGACCATATAGATAGCTGATGTGGGAATGTTGGCAGTCATTCTGTGGACCAAGGTGGTCATGGTGGGAGCAGATGTGAGGGCATCATTGTGGTAGACATGGCATGACAGCTGATTATTCTGCTGCTCAGGTGGGTTGAGCGTCTACTTTTAGCATTTTTTCCAGAAGCTTTAAGTCTGTTGAAACATTTTCTGAAGATGGTCAAGTTGTCATGGCTAATCTAATTGTTTTCGTTCAATTGTTATGTTTAATTGGGCACCAGCTAGCAGGAGTTCTGCTTTGGCAGGTTGCCGATATAAAAGGTGGATGAAGGTTCAAGATTATTACAGATACATGTTGGCATGAATAGGTACAGAAAAGGGTCCAATAGATAATTCAAGGTGAGTTGGTACATTATCACATCTCGGAAAGCCCAGGTGTGAAATGGTGGTCAGTGTTCGTTAGGTGGGGGAGGTAGGAAACCATGTGAGGGTTTTAGGATTACAGAAGGCGCAAAATGAGATAGTGAGAACGTATTCACGAGGCAGGCAGGGAGGGGACATGCGAGATATCCAATCCCAGGGCTAAGGGCAGCAAATATGAGGTTAACATGTTCAATGAGCGATCAACCAATAGATCGGAAGTGCTTGTTAGTAAATATAAAGTGCCCATTATTGAAGTAGGGGTACAGAGTTCAGGTCTAATTTTTTGACGGATATGGGTTTACAGTTGCCGGGTGCAGGTTTTAAGTAGATGGGGCTAAGTGGTCTGTTTGGATGGCTATAGTTTTATCCTTTTTCAGAATCTCCGGTGGCTGGGCTGTGTGTTGACGTTGGGTGAGACTAGATATTCTAATGTTTGTCTCCCAGTGCAGATTCCTGGAACCATCATCTTTTCCCTGTTGTAAATGTTTCTTGTCATGAAAGGGTGCTCACCGCTGATTGCTGCAACAGCCGGTTACTAGCCCCCCCAGGATTGAGGTGGAAAGTGAAGATGGATACACAGGTTTAATGGTCCGGGTCCGTATAAGGATGTAGGGTGTGTAAAGCAAGACGTCTGTGTTCAAAAAGCATGTTCTGGGGCAATGTGTCTGCTACGAGAGTCTTGGGTGTGAAAAGATAGAATTACGCTGAAGTTTATTTATTTATTTATTTTATTGTACTTTTTGAAGGTGCTGAGGTTGTGCAAGATGATTGATTTACCTCAAACTTGACCAAAAACATCAACCCTCCACAGGAACACAACATTTTCATCTATTTCCCAAAAGCAAATTAATGAAGAGTTTACAAACTAAGTGCCAACGAAACTCTACGGGTAAGAAGTTATTTTCTTACCACATTAAACTATGGGTGCCGTTTCTGAATAGTTTGTTCTGGGAAGCCGAATGGTGACAAAGCGTTCACCTTTAAATAGAAAAGTGCAAATATGTGAATATTTTCTTGTAATTGCTTTTATATATCACTGGCACTGCCTGCCAGTGGCTTCAGAGCTTTCACACAAAAAAAGCGTATTGGCGTAGCAAAGAACAACAAAATGTCTGATAATTTAGCTTGCACAAAGTCAAATCATGTTTGCGGTGTGTTGCCAAGCTTTGTTTGTTTGTTTATTTAATATAGCGCAAAACCAAACCCGCAGGTAGCCGGGCGCAAACATTACAAGGATACTTGAGAACTTAGTTACAGTGACAAGCAAAATAGCCGGTAGGACAGTTCAGCAGCGTTACAGTCTGAATATACTTATACAGTTATACTGTATACAACTTTCAGGGTGACTTATACAGTCAATGTCAGGGTAGAGTGCAAAAGGGGTTGGGAGCTCTGTCCCAAAAAGCCTTCATTGTACAGAGCTCTCTCCTCCAAATATGTTTTTCGCATCTTACGGGACCACTACCTTATTTTGGGAAGCCGATCCTAGGAGCAGTGGTAGATGTGTACCGAAAAAAGTAGTGGAGCTGTGGTCTCAGCAGGGCAGAGGGTGGGCGGAAGCATAGTGCAACATGTGACAAGATGTTGCAGCCTGGTCATTCCAATAGTCTAAGTGACTAGTAACTAAGGCTTCTATTATAACGTTGCACTTGCACAGGGACATGAATGGACAAATCCTCTATATAGAGTGGTGAATATGGTCGTAGAAAGTAGAGGAATGGTGAACAGAGAAAAATAAAAGTAGTGGAACACCGCTCCTGACCATTCCCGCTCACTTCGATCACTGCCTAGGAGTCTGGTCTGCTATTAAGGGACCAACTGTTTTGCTCCTTTATCCCAAGTTAATAGGTTTAATGGGAATTCCGTCCAATCAGCATGAACGAGAAGCTAATGTTATATCACTATTTCCAAAACTTGGAAAATGCTGAGAATTGTGTTCAGTGGACTGAGAGAACCAGGCATCATTGGACTAATATAATATTGCGACCCTGGGAAGTGCAGTGCATCGGCATGACGAGGATGGAACACCCACATCACAGTTTTGGCATCGCATCGGAAGACAGGTTTTAATGACAGAGGGTGCAACTTAGGGCATTTTCTACCCAGAGCTAATATGGTACGTTTTGCATATGATTTCTGCTTGCACTATTGATTTATTTGAACAGAACCACATGAGAACCATTTAAAAAGGCCACACTTCGCATACACACAAAAAATACATATGTTTAAAAAGAAATAAAGGGGCGCTGATTTGTCAGAATAGGAGCAAAAGCCAATGGGCCTCATTACGAGTGAGGCGGAACGGGTTAACGGGCTACGCTAAAGGAGGCGGACCTGTTAAACCCGTTCCGCCTCATTACAAGCTCCCCTCGCGGGACCCGGTAAGTAACGCATCGTCAAACCAGGCATCCTTACCGTGATGGGAAGAAATAGCAAACAATGTGCCGCTCGTATTCGGCCCATTGTTTGTACCCTCTCCCATTCCCATTGAGCCCTGTGGGGGCTCAGATGGGAATGGGGAAGGTCCAGGCCCGGGTTCCTGGAGGGAGGAATTACTGGGCCCGCCAAACTCGGAATGGCCCGGTAATTCCCCATTCTGGGAACCCGGACCCGATTTCAGCAGCAGCCATGTCGCCAATAGCGGCATGGCTACCGCCGAAGTCTTAATAAGGCCCAATATGTGTCCTGATAATATCTGCAAGCACAGAATAGATGGCATTAAGGGGTCCCGTATTGACCTCTCCAGCACACCAATCCCCAACGGGAAAAGGAATCCCACGACGTGGAGTCAATGAATGGCTCACAGGCATGGTAAGCCTTGGCGGAACCGTTCAAGGAACATGTATAGAGTAGACTACGGCCTCAACTAATAAAGTCACAACCCCCTTAACACGGAGGTGAGGATGAAAGGAACCTCCTGGATTATCGGAAGTATGGTAGTTGGCCAGAGGCGCACACTGAGACCTTGAGAGAACTGTGGGACACTCTCATCTCATCAATGGACTAGCAGAATCGCTGTGTTCCTGAAGATGTCTTACCTGGCGTGGGCAGGGCTTGATGGCATATGGGACGAAGATCTTGCTCTGCATTTCTGATGTATTATCCTTGACTTTTTGGTCTTCGGGCAATGTATATTTAAACCTGCGTACGCTGTGTATGGTGAAGGTATTAGGGAGGAAGGGAAGGGTTGTAGTGTTGTAATCTCTTTGTATTTTTTGTCACTCTTCACACTGGAAAAGACTTGACAGGGCATGGCAAGCAATTGTTATGGGTAGATTTTGTAATCCTAATTGGTAACTGCAAGTAACAGAAGAGCTCTGTGACACATCATAACCCTTGGAACAGTAAAAGAGCATTCTCAGTGGGCAATGTGCAGGTTGTACAAACCTGAATTGCCCACAGATTGCCCAGAACACTCAATTCCAAGGCGGCTGGCAATGCAGAGCATACACAAAGCCAATCCACTGCGACTGCCAAGGCAGATTTTTGTACTAGTGTCTATGTCTACATTAGTACCCAGGGTATGAGCGGTAGTCAATCAGGTTGCTCCAAACCCGGGCTGAATCACAGGATTGATGCCTGGGTTTGAAGCAAGCTATGCACTCTTCACACTCGCCCTCCCATCTACCAACCTGCTCCCCAATGCCCCGCCCTTCTGGCCTCCTCTCCACCTCCTGTCTGCTCCCCTCACCTCCTGTCTGCTCCCCCCACCCGCTTACTTGTTGGTCTCCCAGGCAACCACGATGCTCTTTCAAATCTCCCAGGGCTGCCATGGAAATGAAGAGGGGCTCCACATGGAGCCCTGCCTTTCATTGCCATGGTGGCCATATTGGACAAGTGTCTGTTCCAACGAACAATGGAGGCGATCGCATGACCTATTCATAGAAACAAATACATTGCTCTCAGCACCCTGGTTTTTAAACCTGGGGGAGGGGAACAGCAATAATCACTGCCCCTGTGCGCTTCACCACCCGGTACGGCCACTGGGATTCAGTGCTAAGAGCATCTCGTCACTGGGTTTTATGAATTGGGCCATCAGTCATTACCGCCCGTGAAGTCCACAGTGGGGGCGGCTTTTGCTATAGCTGGAATGTTGGTGAGTCATTGGGCCTCATTACATGGACGGCGGTAAGGGTTTACCGGTACCGGTAAGGGCACTGGTACCGGTAAACCCTTACCGCCTTGCTACGAGGTCCCTTTGTGGGGAGGTACTTTAACGCCTGCTGTTTAGCAGACGTAAAAAAACAACCCGCAAAGGGACCAGGGTGCTAATTACGGTACCGCAATTTGCAGCACCGTAATTAGCGCCTTCCCCATTCCCATAGAGCCCTATGGGGCAAAAATGGGAATGGGGAAGGGCAATGGGGGAAGGGGGAATTACCGCCCAGCCAACCTTGGAATAGGGTGGTAATTCCCCTTTCCACCAAGGCGGTGCCGGTATTTTACCGGCATGGACCAAGGTGCTAATAGCACCTTGGTCCTCCGCCTACCGTGTAATGAGGCCCATTATAAAGAATGGGTCCCCAATGGATCTTCAGCAATGGTACAAAGCTTGATGCTTCTCTCCCAGCATTTTGCCTCGATGCTCCGTGTCTCCAGTGGACAACATTCCAACAGGCCAAGGCTTGCTGCAAGGTTCTGTACAGCTTCTCCAAAAGGCTTCTTTTGCTTCTAGTAGACCAGAAAAAATTGTCCAGAGAAATTTGATAACAGAATTATATCAAAATGTATTTTAAATGATACAAAAATTTGAAAAAGTGTGTAAATCACAAATTATTAAACACTACATCATTTTTAGAAAACACAGCAGCGTAGCAACATTGTTTTGCCTAGAAAAGGCTAGTAAAAATCAATCAAACAATAATTTGTGATTATTTGTAAAAATCAATTAAACAATAATTTGTGATTTACTCACTTTTTAAAATTTTTGTATCATTTGAAGTAAATGTTGATATAATTCTGTTAACAAATTTCTCTGGACAATTTTTTCTGGTCTACTGGTATAATAATACTCTGGTCCAGAGGTTAGAGTTTTCCTGCGTTTTCAGTTTGTGCATTCTTTTGCTTCTAACCTGTTTAACATGTTTTTGTTGATTTTGCAAGATTATACTCACATTACAACCCTGGTATAGTTCCTTAAAATCCTTTTGTGCCCTCTGCTTAGCCTCAGGCCATAGCTCGGATGTGGGCCAATACCACCAGTTACAGACCTCTCTGTCAGGGTTGTAATGCCTCAATGAAAGCGATGATACTTGGTCTCTTTCTCGCCCCGATGCAGGACATTTTCCAGTTGTGGACATGCAGAATACACAAACAGCCTGTGCTGTGGGAAACACACACACTCACATGCCAAGCGTGTAATGTGTTGTAACAGGTGTTTTAGACATTTAATAATAATTAGTTTACAAGCCGACGTTGTTGTTTATATAAGTGGTAACATGCAGATAGATTCCTACTTCTCCCTAGACCATAACTCCAGCAGTGCACTCAGTAAACACACACATGTATACATGTCTTTATGGCTATAAATGTCAGAGATGACTGGTTCAAAATATAGGAATTTGAAAGCAAGTCATCCATTTAATTGAGTGTTCAGGTGGTAGATGATGTTAAGCTAATGAAGTTGACCCTCACACTGTGACCTGTCTTTGGTAACAGGCACTGTGATGTCACAGTCCAATTGTAGCATAGCTTTAATCCCAACAACCTGGGGCGGGCTCGGGTGGTAACAGCACTCTTAGGGGCCAAGCTATGGGCCAAGCGTGCCTCAGAACGCATGGCTTAACGCTATTAACATCCAGCTCCTTGCTCTTGGTGCTAAAAACATTAATTCAGGGCACATCTGTGTTTCCTTTGACTGTTGGGTGCGCACAGTTATGTTCCCATCCACCAAAATTAAGATCCGCCCAATGCAAGATGGCTGCCATGGAGACATGAGAGCACGTGTGCGGCGGGGTCCTAATTAAGCAACAATCCCCTCAACTAGGCCTGGTGCGTGAGCTAGCACAGAGCAGAAGTCCGACTGCCAATGTAGCCCTTAATGACAGCCATGACTAGCTTTACCGACATTTTAAAGCCATGTGGTGGATTAACATAAGTGACAACATGCAGTTGGATTCCTACTATCCTGTGTTAAACTGCAGCAGCGCACAAAAAAATATACTGCGACAACCAGTTCCTTATTAATGAATGGCTGCAAAGAGTCAGAGAATGGGACTTTAGAAAGAACCTGAAAAGCTAGTCATGGCTGTCATTAAGGGCTACATTGGCAGTCAGACTTCTGCTCTGTGCTAGCTCACACATCAGGCCTAGTGAGTCAATCTTACTTATTGCATTTACAGTAGTGGGGCCATTTTCTTATTACCCGCGAGTAGTGGGGCCACTCATACAGTGCAATAAGGACATTATTCACAGGCTTTAATGAAGATGCTGCATGGTGGCGGGTGTTATCTGCTTGGTAGCTCCTCTAGTGGTTATTGAAGCACATTAATTGCAATGCTTCACATAGGGTAATCGATATGGGTGAGATGGGGGGGGTCATTGTCCAGGTCCCGCGGAGAGAAGAAGTTGTGGTAAAAGTAACGGACGGTAAACCTTTACCACTGCTTTTTCTGGTCTGCTTTATTTGGCATCTCAGTCTGCCAGCATGCATTTCCATGCTGGTTCATACGGGCAGAAAACCAACGGATTCTTAAAGAATCCGCCGGATTGTGCAACTGGGAAAAGCTGGAAGATTCCAGAGGAATCCATTGGAAATGCCCCACCCGTGCCCCTGCTATCGTTAAGTGCTCGAGGCATTTACACTTTTCCACAAACGTAGTGGAAAAGGGAGGTGTAAAGGCAAATTAGCCTGTCATTTGCATTTTACTTTTCCACTCCCTGGTGGATGCCTTGAAAATCTGCTCAGAAGTGAAAACGTACGTTAGCAACTCCAGTGCAGTTACCATTTTTTTCAAATGGCCCTCATTGGTTTGTAGTTTTTCTAAGACACGTTTATGGATTATTTTGTGTGCATCACTTCCATGTCATGTATTCTCCTACTGTGACATAGCAGAGGATTATGGAATTCATAATGAAATGCTGCCCAATCGCATCACTGGGGAATATAGCATTTTCTATGCCAGGTATTCATTTTTCCTTTTTGCGTTGCTGTCGGGAGAGAATCAAGTCTTTTATGGGGGGTTTCCTGCAGTTACTGGTACATTGCTTGCAAAGCTAGTCCATGGGGACAAAAGAGGGTGTGGAAAATGAGGAAAATGGACAATACACAGCATACAATTATAGATGTAAGCGGGTAAGATGGCTTGTTGCTGTGATCTGTATTTGATCTGCAGGTGGCAGGTTCAAATCCTGGCACTGTCGACTCAGCCTTTCATCCTTCCGAGGTCGATAAAGTCAGCAATTTTGATTGGGTAATAATAATAATGCATGTAAATATGTGTTATGTAAAGCAGTTTGGGATCAAAGCACTATATACATATCACATGTGTATTGTTATTATGTATAGTTCAAAGACAAGTTAAAGATGTCGCTTGGTGGAACATAGCCCCTTAGTTGATAGCTACCCATCTACGAGTCTAAACACTATGCGGGTCGTTTTAGAATGAGTCTTACGGAAAATGAAAACGTAAAAGTGCCTTTACGCTTTCATTTCCTACTCCATCTAATTTGTGTGCCTTTCCAATGTGTAGGCAGAGTTTGCATTTCCGTTTTGCTTTCCTCCTCCATCTTGGATGAGCACATAGTCCTACTACGCCTGTAGGAGATTTTCCTGCAGACATAAAACCAAAGTATCCCTATGGAAAAAGCCTTGGTTTAGCCCCTGCCAAAGACCAGGCGGATCCCATAGGAATCCATGATATAACACGGCCTGCAAAGCATAGGAGGTGGTTTTTTCCCCTCACAAAACGGACAGTGGTCGTAGTGGACGGGGGCAGTTGGGAGCGGTGCTGCGCTCCTTTTTTTAGTTAAGTTTTATTGTTCCTATACTTTTTTTTTTTAAAGTACCAGTTCCAGAAGGTTCCATGTAATAATGTCCCTGCAAAAATACCTCCTGGCAAAAAAGTCCCTGTTTTTTGCAGAGACATTATTACATTGAACATGCGGGGGACACCCGCGCAACCCCTGAATTTGTTTTACAATGGGAGCAGGGGACATCCCCACAACCGGTCCACATACATAATGTCACCACATATAATGACGCCAATGGCTTTTCCCGGCGAGATTATGTATGGGGACATCGTGTATGGGGACATAGTGTATGGGGACATCGTGTATGGGGACATTGTGTATGGGGACATTATTACCTGATACCTTCCAGAATGGTTTTGTTTTAAAACAAAAGTGTAGGAAGAAGTTGAAACTTTCACTTTAATGCGCTACAGCAAACGTTCCCTTAAACAGCAGGCACATTTGTTTAGGGTTTTTTTTATGGCCTGTGGGGTGATGGGGTTTTTAGGGAGGGGGGGGACAGGCCAGCAGGGGACATAGTTATACTACTTTTTTTCATACACTTGGACCACCACTGAAAGCAGAGAGTAAAAGCGAAGAGTAAAGGTGTTTTTGCCTTCATTTACTATTCACAAATACACTATTTTTGTGAGTGTTGACAATTGCATGCAGGTGGATGCGCAACACATAAGTGTAAGCGTTGGTGATCGCTGCATGCAATTACCATATACTTTAAAATAGCCCAGTCTGTGTTGGTGCAAATATAATAAAGTGATGTATTAAATAAAAAAAACATGCTACTATAGTGGCTGTATAAAATGGCATCAGTTGGTTACATACTACAGGACTGTCCCATGGACAACCGTCCTAGCCAAAAGGCATGGCATGATTTGCAACTGTGTGGAGGTTTGCAGCTGACATGAAAATAAAGCGTCAGGATATCTACTTCAGGGCATGCAACAGGTGTTTGAGCTTGGTAGGGTGGACATGCCATTTCCAAAATGGTGGCCATCCTGCTGCGTGAGGTGTCGACGACTCACCGGGAACATGACGTGGTTTCTTTGGCACTTCATAATATGTGCAAACGTGTCTTTGAATACTTACATCAACTAACTTCCTGACGTGTTTGTTGAGGATGGTGGGGTCTGGTTTTGGAGTCACTGCTGAGGCCCAGTCCAGCGGCTCGACCGGCTTGTTCGGGGTTGTTGGCGACGTAGGCTGTTTTAATACAAATGGAAAGTACTTTAATGACTTTTACCTCTTTCATTTTGTAACATGTCATAGAGAAAGTTGTGGCTGACGATTTAAGGCACATGCCTCTGTGTCATTGAGGGACACTTCTGACTGAGGGTGATGGCAAGCGCTATACATAAGTTACGTAAGAGTAAACTGTTGCCAGCTGTTGGTGAGAGAGAGGGACACACACAGACACACACACACACTGAGGCATTACATTAAGTGCGTGCATCTCAGGCAGGGTGGAATGGGAACCAAAAGAGGCCCTGGAAATAATGCTTACAATGGCCCAAAATTACACATTTTCAGCAAGCCCAACCCTTTTCTTATGGGAAAATGTGGAAATACCCCACAAAAGAGGCCCAGGGTTCAGAGGCCTACAGGGACATCTCGAGAGTTCTCTATAGGCCAGTCCGCACCTGATCTAAGGTTCAAAAATGGAAACAAAATGAGGTGACACTGTTTCTTCAGACATGCCAGCGACTCGTTCCAATAATTGAATGTCTCTGAATATCTATTGATGTAATGCAGCTTCCCTGTGAAGAAAGAGCGGCCCTGCCTCCGATGTCCCAGAACTGTTATCCCCACAGCTAATCGATATCAATGTCAGGATAGCAAATTCAATTCTTCATATTTCTATCAAACCTTTGCAAATCCCTTCAATTATGTTAATTTGTGGCAGGTCATAGTAAACAAGCACACAAAACCATGAAACTATTCCCACTCATACTTCTGAAAGCCCAAGAACAAAGAAAAGGTGGAGAAATGAGCACAAGGAGATGTTTGTTTATTAAGGTTATTTCTGAAAAATAATCTTCGGTCTTTTCTCCCTCGAACATTTCCATCTCAGGCTTTCAACCCTGATCCGTTCTATACACTAGTGGATGGTTTTGCTGCCACAGTCATATATACCTTTAAAGGTGATATCTTCTCTAGATGAGTTCCACAAACGTAGGTGCTTTTAGTTCACCCCGGGTGGCACATCTTCTGTGACTCCTCTGCCTCATCCCGGATCTTGTGAAGGAGACCAACCATGCCCACAGGAACCAACCAGGGTTGCATCGTAAGACTTCTGTAGTCAAGAATGCCTCCCCAACTCCATCATGTGGACACCTTCCTATGGAACCCCCTTTCTCCAACCAGAATCTTCTGCAAGCCCCACCCTCCACTGAGAGACTGGACCCCAGCTCCCTAAACAAGCTCTGCTATGCAAAAGCAGGGCAAGCCCTTTTCTACCAATAAACGGGAGCACAGCTAGATCCCCCTATGACGGGTCATCAGGTTTACATGCTGAACATGTACTAAAAAGCAGTGAAAAGTGACTTTAACCCCTTAACTGCTGGGCTATTATGCAGTCCTAAGCAAATGGACGAACATACTCACCCTTAGCACTACATTAATGATGACAAGCGTTCGTGTTGGAAAACACCCAGAGTTACTTAAATAACCACTACTTACTAGGTGTATGTATATGGTTTATGATTGTAGACTAAATTACAACTGTACAAAAACCGTTTACGGACCAGTTCTGAGCCTCTATAACATAGCCATATGCAAGGACCCAACTGATATAAAGACTGGCCGGTCAGGCTCTTCCCGGCAATTGGGAACCAGCACTGCACTCAGCAGAGATTGATCAGGGAGTCCCTGCATGCACGCCGGGTGACCATATTACCAGGACTTTCACCACACGCATGCAGTGAAGCCAGCTAGGCTAGCTCTCTGCGCACGTGGGGCAATTCACAAAGAGGTCCTACAGAGTAACTCTCACATACCCTTGCTTTACCCGAGGGCTATGCTATTCACAGAAGAGGTCACACTCAGGGACTCTTTACTTACACCTGACTTAATCGCGTGTAAATCAGGTGTCAGTCAGAGCTACTCAGTGTAACTTCTTTGTGAATCCGCCCTGTGCGACTTTTCGAGATCTCCATCGATGGCCGCTCATGTTGAACTGCATACAATTCATGCAATGGCAGCAAAGGCACACACAGCATACGATGTGGGCATTGCAGCATCTAATGGCACTGCATGCCCTGCAGAATGTCCTCATGTCTGTGCTGGCTCTGCATGGCGCCATTGATGGAATGCCCTGTACATATCCGGAACAAGTCTTAGAGAGGACATTTCTACACCTGTCTTTAGAAAGAAACTCAAGTCATTTAGTTAGAATGTTAATTTCCATCTATGCATTGGTCTATATATGCTGATATCGGCTTTGTTTGGCCTCCTCTGGCCTGGTGGACACTTACTTCCTTCTGTTATGTGTGTGTTTTCGACACCCTTGAGCCTCCGGGTCAGTGGTGCGCAAATATAAATCAATTTTAAAACCCCCAAAAAAACAAAACAAACCTGCTTGCCACGAAAGTCGCCCTAAGAATGAGACTGTGGGTGTCGTTTAAGTAAACTAAAGCAGGCGTGATGCTACCCCTTAGAGACATTGAGGGATTAAAGCGGGGATCAGTCTTGCACAAAAAGATTGTTTTACACTGCAGACAGCCAAGCTATGGAAAACCCTCTCTCCCACAGTCATAGTTGTTCTATACAAGTCAGAGAGACTCTTACAATGGCACTATACATTCCGTAGACATATTATTAAGGAATAACACCAGTCATTATGTCTGAGGTTACAATGCTATGTGTGTGTCTTTCAGCTCGCTTAGTCTAAAAAAAGATGGATTGGTGCCTTCTGCATCACCAATAGCAAAGTGGCCAGATCTTGGCAAATAGATCAAAGGTGAACTCAGTGGCCCTTCAGCTGCTCTGACTAGGGACCTAGGGGCCCGGGAATCAGGAGCCTTATACGAATGCAGCCAGAGGCTCCATGACTTCTGATGTTATGCCAGAAAATGAATGTTCTGTAATTATTTTCAGCGCTTGCTATTGTTGAATATGGCAGATTCTGAACGCTTGAAATGTAAATGCAAAACCTCTTACTGATTTCGAATTCCTTGGCTCCAGGACCAGCGACAGCTTGTAGATGTCGTCTTCTGTGTGATAGAGGTCCAGGGAAAGCTGCATAGACAAAAAACACAAATTAGATCAGGACGGGTGGCTTATGCAGACTCTGGCAGAGTGCCATTTCTCTCCCACTCCCTCTCTTGCAATGAGGACAGATTTGCTCTTTGGAGGATCCTTCTGCCACCCCATGCACTCCTGCGGGCGGTATCCTATGCGGACCGCTGTAAATGACTTGCTGAAGAACTGGCTTTTTATGACGTTGGGAGTGTAGTAAGGGCCTGATTCATGGAAATATGTGCATTGATCCCGCAAAGCCTGCATGCCCAAAACGACTTTGCGCGTCCCTAAGATTCATGGAATTCTTCCTGTAAACGAAACCTATGCGCAAGTTGCAGCCGGAACGCCCACGACACACCCCCACGCATAGCAATTCCAGTTGTGTATAGAGACCTTTAGACAATCTTCGACTGCGAAGTAATGCACCCCAGCAATACTACATGCAAACCCCTACAACCAAGACAGCACCCCAGCAACACTGTGTAGGGCCCCCCCGTAACTATGCCAAGCACCGCCTCAACATGCACACCACATATCATAAAGGGAGTCATTTCCCAGTAAATATGCATGCAAACCCCTGTAAACTGTCTCTGCACCCTGCTACAATGCTTACGCGCACCCCTAACTTCGATTGAAACCCAGACTGCTTGCACGCACCCCTGAAACCAAGTTCTGATCTTACTTTTGCGCAGTGATTCCTATGCACATGGGTCCTTACGCCCGCCTTCGGGCTTGGCGTGGTGATTTCCCTGAAGTGAACTTGCGTGGTCACATCCATGGATACGCTTGGTTCAGCACAGTTGTGAGTGTGCGGTTGACTTGCTCTGGCCGTCCCTCAACACGCCCACAATTTGCCTTGTTCTTCCTCATTCTACATTTTGCTCCCCCTACTTTGAGCTCTGCATAGGCCCAACCCACCCTGCGTGTGGAGTTTTGCTCAACGCGCTCGACTGCATGCAGGGATGCACAGAACTTGTGCGAAGGCTTCGCAGTGTATGGATGTTTTTCTGCGAAGTCGAATCCATTTACCGACAAAGGGTGGTTTTGCTCACTGAAGGACTTGCAAAGTCCAGATTTACCCTGCAAAGTATTCCATGGATCAGCCACTAAGTGCGCAATACAAATCGTCCCATGCAGAAGCTGCACTCCAGGTCAATAACAATCACATGAGTAGGCTACTGATTATGTGGTCCTCCAAGTGTTTTGGACTACACCGCCCATGATCCTTCATCACTGACTATGCTGGCTAGAGTTGATGGAAGGTAAAATCCAAAACATCTGATATGCCACGTAATTAACATCCAGTCGTGGATACACATGGATTCTGCTCCATGGTAAAAGATTCGAGAGAAAATAACCAGGTTCGGACTTGAAGGTCCCTTAGGCCGTTCTCTAAAGGCACCTGTATTTAATGTAGGGGTGCTCCAAATAGTAGATTTAAATATTCGACCAAATACTGAATATTTGGACAAGTATTTGGCTGGAGACGAATATAGACCTGGATAGTTCCATTTAAAAAAATAAAGTTATGAAGACAAGATAAACACGCTGTAAATTAAAAACACACAGTAACACATGTAGGTCCATTTTTTATTGTTCTTTGTTGTCTACAGAAGACGTTTGTGTAAAGGAATATACATCATAAGACAATAAACTGTTCAATAACAGCATAGTTTGTATTTTTGTACATTCATAGGCGTCTCTTGTTTGGCAGGGCCCAAGTAACTAGGACTATCTCAAAATAATAGTCTGTAGTATGTGAGGGGAAGCTGGAATGTGTCTACTTGTACTTTCAAATGTTCCTTTTGGACCTGCCATTTGTAGGCCTTCTGGCTCCAACAAGGCACTGCAACACAAAAGGAGTGATTACATCATTTAGCACCTTGCTGACTGCCAAAGTCGTACTGAATACAAACCTTTGGGGTGTTAAATCCATGCTTTATACCTGTAGTACTGAGAGGGGATGATGCATTTGAAAAAAAATATTTTTATTAATAGATATTATGTTTCTTTCTTTTATGGGTTGGGTATGTTTGTAGTGTTTTGGGGCATGGTAAAAGACAACAGATAAATACATAGGGAATGTTATGTCCTCCATGGTTCTCGGCCAACCCTATGGGTAAAGGACAGTGCTGATTTTCAGATTTTTAATTGCATGTGCATATTTATTTCACCTATATGTTTCACTTGTACATCCATGGGGTCCAGTGCTTCTAAATTGTAAACTTGTATCTCCTTGTCTTTATTAACATCTTTTTTTAACTCTCTAATGTTGGGTGGAATATTTCTGCTGCTACCAACTGGGGCATTTTGGTTAAAACAATATAGCCATGTTCTTTAGTAACATCTGTCACCTTTACTCAATTCTAAGGGACTCATTTTGCTAACACGAGAAAGTTGGAGGGCAGGAATTCTAACCCATATTACAACATTCTGAGCACATCTCTGCCGCAGACACACGTCCCACTGATCCATCTTACTTGCTTTATAAGCTTGGCGGCCAGGCTGAATATTGTTATTTGCTGAAGACACACTAACACCTGAGCTATCTTACTGTGCATTTGGAACTTACTGGGAACTCTGCAACAACTCAAACAATCCACTTAATCATATTATTAGGATTGGGAATTGGTAGGATTGGAACCTGTAACCTTCAGATTTCTCACAGAGGTCATCAGCAAATCAATAAGCGCCAAAAGAAAATATAATTTCCCAATAGCGATTTTTTAAACTATTGTTCCAGCTCAATGATTTTCAACTGCAAAATACAGGGGAGACCAGAGACACATTCAAAATATTGACAGTTCTGCTTCAGCTGACCCCTCACCAGCAAACCACCAGATGAAGGTCTATCTGTCCAGCACATGAAGGGCAGGGACTTTGTACTTTCACGCCTCTGATCTGCCTGTACCCAATCCAAAAATGGACAGCAGCATTTGTTTAATGATCCTTTTAATGATCCTTTTAAAGGATAAACATGACATGCCTGAATGATTCCAGGTATGCAGACAAAGCAGTAGTAGCAGCTTTGAGTGATAATTAAGTATTCGGCCGAAGATAATTTTCAGCCGGAATTCAGACGAATACTTACTCAAAGCTGAATTTTGGTACACGTACACCCCTTATTTAATGCTATTTTATGTTGTGGTATCACGCACATGAGCCAGATTCCACAGCAGGTCAACAAACCATGCAAGGGTCCGGACTGGCTCCTATGCAAGATGAACTTTATCTTGCCTTAGCTGAGGACATTGAGTTATTACGCGTGAATCAGTGGGTGTGGGGGAGGGGTGATCCTAAAATTAGATTAAAATTCCAATTTTGCAAAGAAGTGTTGTGCGAAGAGTGTGGCTTCAGTAATGCTCACTCACCCCAGCTGTGCAGATGCTTCTTCCCTCAGCTGCTTTGCACTTGCTTGTTCTATGCTCTCTGTATATTCACTTTGCCGACAATGGATTTTGCAACCCACTACTTTTGCCATTATAGGTTTTTGCCCTAACTTACTGTTACTATTCGGCAATGCCAGCCTAAACAGTTTTCCATCCACACAAGAGTTAGCCAATGGCAAGATTATACATGTGCTTGGTTACATGCTGTTGCTCTTCCCTTCCTCTTTCCCTCCCACCCGTTGGATGGTCCCCGGCTGATCTCATTTTGCCTGCACTTGTATGGCATAAATGTTATCCCAATGTTCTCTTCCCTCCTGGTGCATGTTATTTTTCTTTCTCCCAGCATCTTCTTCCTGTTTTTAAGCAACCAGAAATCATTGCTTCTGTCATGCATTCTTCTATCGTCTGTCCTATGCATGGCGTTTTTGTCAAATACAATTCTACTATTACCAATGAAAAGCAGAGAACTGGTCACTTTTACGAAGGTCTACCCATAGCAGAGGTCTGGTATAGGACACCATCGTCATCTTGTCCCGCCTTGCTACAGGAAATGGCCACAATCTGGGCAAGAAGGCTTTTTCTGGAGTTAAACTTCAAAAATGGAATATCTGGAAACGAGCCTTAGATATAGTTTGTACAGCTTATTGCACACATGTTTCATTAATCAGGCAATGAAAGGAAAAGGGATTAAAAAAGACAAAACAGAATGTTCCCCCTTTTTTACATGATAAACGTGACATAGCTTGGCAGACAATGCGCCAAAAAGCGTGTTTGATCAAATGAAAGGAGCTACAGTTGAGGTTGAAGAAGGAAACAATGTGGGCATAGGCAGGGAATGGGGGTTAATCATAGAGTGAACATCTCCGTCAAGAAAGCAAAAGAACAGGCAGGGAAAAGCCAAACCGTCTCCCCAAAAATTCCAATTTCGATGAAAAAACATTTGGATATTGACCTTGTTCCAAATCTTTCTGATATTTTGTAGTTGAGCTTTTCCTACCATAGACATAGAAGAATTAAAGCGATTGTAACCATTTCCCCCCTTTAGCAGTAGGTTTGTTTTTTCAAGGAAACACAATTTACATGCTAATGTGATTTGGGATTTCAGTCCTGCAAAATGTCCATGATGCCATTTGCAGGCTCTCAAATTTGTCCAATAATAATTTCTTCCCATGTGCTGTGGATTTTCGGGCTGCTTTTGACTGTTATAAAAACATGTGTTACTTGAACCCAATGGCACTTTCGAGAAGACTTGCAGAAAGCATCAGGAAAGCTAGCGGTTATGTACCCACTCCTGAAGACCAAGTCAATGCCCTTCCGGACAAAGATCAACATCTACAAGGCGATCATCAGACCTACCTGACGTATGCCCCCCCCCCCCCAGCATGGATGAGCTGCCAGGAGCAACACCGGATGAGTCTTCAGATAGTCCAGAAGAAGGCCCTGCGGATAGCGGCTGGTGCTCCACTCTTCACAAGGACAGCTGACCTTCCCAGAGAACTGGACATCGAGATGTCAGACAAACATCTAGCGAAGCTGAGCAAGAACTTCTGCCAAGGACTGGCTCAGAATGTAAACCCTCGGATCAGGAGACTCACTGCCACCACTGCAAATCCTTTTGCCAACTACCCGCGACCCATCGCGGCTAAGACCCTGTGAAACCAGCCTTACTGTGACCAGTCCACACAGCCCATGAAGAAATCCAACCCACGACTACACACTCAACCCGAGAGGATGGAGTAATGAGGCTCAAGCCTTGACAGTGCTTAATTTGATAGAAAATAAGTTCCAGGGCCCACATATTTCCTAGCACTCTTGTGACACTGCGGGTGGCCAGTACCCCACCATTGCTGCCACCACCCACTTATTTTCAGTGTGACACATTTGGGGTTAAACTACAGCTTGCACCTGCTCATTGGGGTTGATGGATGCTCTGGCAATAATCACTTCATAATCGATATGAGTCTGAGACAATATGAGATGAGATGAGACATAAGTGCCCGGGCTGGGCCCTGGAAACCACTCCCACAAAGTAAGAACTGGCAGCCTCGGTATCCAAAAATCACTGCTAATGCTTAAGATCTGTCAGCAAGAAGAAGAAAGAAGACCCAGTGGCACTCACATGCTTGTCAATAAGGTGCATTAAATGCTGTGGTGGGTTGGCTAAAATAAGATTTTTAACCTGTGATTGTCGTGTTGCGCTGATTTTCTACAGCGAGCCCATTAAGCACCTGCTAAGAATCACCACTTCAGAAATCGCACAGCACTTGCAAACTGTTTGATACATTTTCCCATGCAAAATCAAAAAATTGGGCTTTCTGAAATTGAAATTGTTGAAGATAGTCTGTCTGTTAGAATGTCTACAGGACACTAGCTATTTCAGGATAAAATACAAGCGAAAACCAGCCACTGTAAAGGTCTAGCTTTGCAGTGACAGACACAGCCACTGTTCCCTGAGCAGATAATATGTTTTAGCTCTTTTTATATATTCTAGTCTAGGGCTCTGCAACATTTGGATGTTTCCAGATGTTTCAGACTACAATTCTCATGATATCTGGCTATTGACTATGCTACTTAGGGATGATGGGAGTTGTAGTCCGAAACATCTGGAGAGCCAAAGGTTGCAGACCCCTGTTCTAGTCATTTGTAGCCTGTTAGTGAGGATCTGTTCATTAAACTAATACTGGCTGCATCATGACCTAGAACAACTGTATGTGAATGGGCTGCTGGGCAATTAAATCACAAGGACTGAGGTGCCCCGGGCCAGTTTCCACAGTAGTAGGATCCAAGGCGTATTCAGAAGTCAGAGGATGGTTGCAAATACCTATTTCACCCCTGACGTGGATTGTGATTTTGAATGTGCCACCTACAGTATTTCTCCCATTTGTAAGGCAGCAGTAACATGCCTTATTTAATATGAACATAATGTACTTCTTGTGCCTAATTGAATACTAAAGCCATAACGCATGCATATTCTCATTACAAACTACCATGTATGCAGACTTAACACTGAATTTGAGATGCAAGTATTTTTGGACAATTAACTCTGGTTATTAAAACCTAAAATGATATCTGCAAGATATCAAGATGGATTTCTTTGTAAATCTGTCTGGTTTACTGAGGAGATTTTTCTACGTTTGTTTGTTTGTTTGTTTATTATTTATAATGCGCCGAAAAGCCCAAGGGTAACATGGCGCAGCAGATACAAGAATTTGCAAGACTTGGTTATGGACAGTAATATATATACAGGTATGAATACAGTAATAATATCAAACAGCAGTAGATATAGCATATATACAGTTAGCAGTTATGTATCCAAGATGTAGGCCAGGAGGTCCTAGATGATGGTTGTCTTCAGCCAGGATTTGATCTTTGAGCGAAAGATTTGGTAAGGTAGGTCCATTCTAAGAGAGGGTGGAAGGGAATTCCAAAGCTTGGCTGCTTTCACTGGGAAGCTATTCCCGCCTAAAGTTGCACGTTTGTAAGAAGGGACGGATAGGGAGTCTTTGTAAGCTAGCCTCGTTGGTCTTGTGGATGTAGGTCTGTGAAATCTGTTAATCAGATAGGTAGGGGCTGCATTGTTAATGGATTTATGGGTGAGTGAGGCAGTTTTTAAGGAGATTTTATCTATAATGGGGGTCCAGTTGTGTTGTTTGCTGTATGTTGTGATGTGGTTTCTTCTTGAGATGCCCAAAGCCGCTCTAAGTGCGTTATTTTGGAGAGTTTGTAATTTGCCAGTGACGGCTTTAGATGACCCAAGATAGAGGGCATTGCAGTAGTCCAAGCGGGAGAGTATAAGGGCTCTAGCCAGCGTCAGACAACTGGCCTCGGATAGAAAAGGTTTAGCTGTCCGGATCAATTTACAAGTGTAGGACGTGGAGGAGGCTAGTGAGTTCACTTGTCTGCTAAAGTTGAAGTTGGAGTCCAAATAAAAGCCCAGTGTTTTGACTTCATGTCCAACCCTGATGGTATTGCCATCAATTATGAATGATGAGTATGCCGGGCTCAAGTTCTTTAGGCTAGCTTTAGTGCCCAGTGTGATGAGTTCCGTTTTATCATCATTCAGGCATAGACCGTGAGTGGCCATCCATGCCTGGATGATGATGTAAACCCTATTCACCAAGGCCAAATCCTTTGCATAATCTCCAGAAAGCGGAAGGAGGATCTGGGTATCATCTGCATAGTTAGTGTAGGTGATACCGAGATGGTCCAGATCATCGAAAAGGGGCTTGGTAAATATGTTGTACAGTGTTGGGGAGACACAGGAACCCTGAGGCACACCGCAGGTGATGGGTATAGGGTCTGCCGCGTCTGTTGGCGAGAAAACCCTCATAGTTCTGCCATCAAGGAAGGATCTAATCCAAGTAATAGCCTCGGGGGAAAAATGGGCAGCCGTGTGGAGATGGGTGCAGAGGACAGCGTGGTCGACCAGGTCGAATGCTGCGGAAAGGTCAAGGAGGAGGAGTAAAGCTGCTTGACCATTGTCTTTGAGCAGATCAATCTGTGTTTTAAGGTCGATGAGAGCTGTTTCAGTCCCGTGTTGGGGTCGGAAGCCTGATTGTCTGGCTCCTAGCAAGTGGTGCTCCTCCAGGTGCTTCTGTATTTGTACGTAGGCGACCTTATCCAGAATTTTCAGAAGGAATGGTACTGTTGTTATAGGCCTGTAGTTAGTTGGTATTGTTGGGTCGAGGGTGTTTTTTTTTAGTAGGGGTAGTACCCAGGATTGTTTTAGGTTAGTTGGGATGGAGCCGGTGGAGAAGGAAGCATTGATTAATTTAGTGATAAAGGGGGAAAGGTCACGGGCAGCGTCTTTTATGAGCTGTGCTGGGCATAAGTCTCCTTGGCAGTTAGATGGCTTTAATGACATGATGATTTTCTCCACTTCAGGTATGGTCACTTTGGTGAAGTTAAATTGTAATTGTTCAGTTGTGGCCCGTTTCTCAGGTTTAGGCAGGGCAGGATTGTTCAGGGAGGCTTTTTTGCAAGATATTTTCTTTTGTAGCGTGGCGATTTTATTAGCTAGGGCAAATTGGATGTCGGTACACCAGTTCTTGTCTTTTATACAAGTGTCTATAGGTGCTATGGGGGTTTCTACTTCTTTTAGAATTGAGAATAATTCCTTAGTATTTGATTTGGCTTGTGAGATGCGAGAGTCAAAGGAGGTACGTTTGGCAAGGAAGATTTCTTTTTTGTACAGGGCCGCTAATTTAGTAAATTTAACTTTGTTGGCTGCTGATGGGTCTTTTTTCCAGATAGATTCGCAGTGTCTTTTTTGTTGTCTTAAGTTTTTGAGGAGAGGTGTGTACCAGTTGTTAAGGTGGGTTTTGGACTTGCTTGTCCTGAGTTTGAGAGGGGCAATTAAGTCCAGGGAGGAAGACATGATATTGTTATATTCCTCAACCAAGGTTTCTGGATCCAAGTTGTCATGCAGTGAGTTCAGTGTAGGAAGTAGGTTGGGGATAAGTCTCTCCACTGTGATACTCTTTTTGTTTCTAGTAAGAGTGGGGGGTGCCCTACACGGTAGTGAGGGTGGTGGTCTAGTAGTGGACAAAACAAATGATACCAGGTGGTGGTCGGTCCAGGCTAAGGGTGAGATGTCAGTAACGCTGGCTAGGCAGTTATGGTCGGCTATCCAGTCTAGTATTCTGCCTTTGTCATGGGTTGGTTTTAGGCTTCTTTGAGTGAATCCTAGTTCGGTGAGGGTGTTCAAAGTGGTGATGGCGGCTTTGTCTTCAGGGTCATTAAAGCCCATGTTGAAGTCGCCGAGGGTGAGCATTTGAGTGGCATTTTTTAAATTGGTGGATAGGATGGTGTTAAGATCCTCATCGAAGGTGCCTAAAGGACCTGGGGGGCGATAGATCAAATGGACATTGAGGGTTTGAGTATTTGTGATGGGGATTTTGGCTGAGAGTAGTTCGCAAGATGGGGCATTAATGGGGGTAACTAATCTTATTGGAAGGCTGCATTTGTGAATGATGGCAACACCGCCTCCTCTGGAATTGGGTCGGTCTTGTCTCAGGATGGTGTAATTCTCTGGGATAGCTAGCATCAACATAGGTCCTGCTGCCGGGTGGAGCCAGGTCTCTGTGATGGCGAGGAGATCGAGATCTTCATTGATCAGTAGGTCTGCGATTTCGGTTGCGTGGGCTAGTAGTGATCTGGCGTTAATTAGAGCTCCCTTAATTTGGGGGCTTACTATAGGTGCAGTAGGGGCTAACAGTTTCTGAGGGGGTTTAGTGTTTTTCTGGGAGATGGGCGAGTTAAGGTCTTTGGTGGGATAGCTCAGAGATCTTTTAGGTCTGTAGTTGTCAAAGCTAGTGAGGGTGGGTTTAGATCTTTTATTAGTAGGCATGGAGCGGGCGAGAGGCTCGTGAATTTTGGCTAGTCTAGCTCTGAGTTTTATGTTCCTGACTGCAGTGGGGCACGGGAGACTGATCATAGATGCTAGAGGAGCCTCAGTTGTTGTGGGCATTAATTTGCTTGTAGTCGTGTACATGGTGGTAGGGGGTTGGGGTAGCATGTTGGATAGAGTAAAGGTAATTAAGAGGAGTATGGGGCTGGCAAGGTAGTTACTAGGCAGGGGGGGCATGCTGGTTAGTGGCAGGAGTACGTGAGGGGGACCTTAGGCACAACACGATTCAAGTGGTCTGAAAGCGACCTTAAGGCACAACACAAGTTAAATGGTCTGAAAGCGAACTTAAATGCACAACACGATTCAAGTGGTCTGAAAGCGACCTTAAGGCACAACACAGGTTAAATGGTCTGAAAGCGACCTTAAGGCACAACACAAGTGAAATGGTCTGAAAGCGAGCTTAAATGCACAGCACGATTCAAGTGGTCTGAAAGCGACCTTAAGGCACAACACAGGTTAAATGGTCTGAAAGCGAACTTAAATGCACAACACGATTCAAGTGGTCTGAAAGCGACCTTAAGGCACAACACAAGTGAAATGGTCTGAAAGCGAACTTAAATGCACAACACGATTCAAGTGGTCTGAAAGCGACCTTAAGGCACAACACAAGTGAGATGCAGATAGCAGGCGTGGAAGCAGGCGGGTTCCTGCCCGCTCGAGGGATTGAGGCTGCAGAGGGTTGCAAGTTGACCCATCAAGTAAGCAAAGCGTAGTGATACAAGAGTTTCAAAAGTCAGTATATTACGTTGTACTCACAGATCATAGAGGCGTCGGTTGCATGGGCACAGGGATATCAGAGTGGTCGAAATGGCAGGCAACGTATGTCTGGGGTGACGATGCGCTCAGGCAGAGTTTTGGGGCCTGGGCTCTGGCAGTCACTGGTCAGGCTCAGGTCAGGAGCCTTAGTGGGAGCCTTAGTGGGAGCCTTAGTGGGAGCCTTAGTGGGAGCATTAGTGGGAGCCTTCGATGGGGCCGGCTCACGCCTGCCGGTGCCCCACGCTGGGTTAAGGGAAGGTGTCTGCCCAATCAGAAGGCAGATTCGCGGCCGAGTCAGGAAGTGCTCGTAGATCAAAGTCGCGATGATCTCCGTTCGTCGGCGGCGGCCATCTTGGAAGTGAGAAAACCATGCGGTTTTCCGTGCCGCAGATAGTGAAAGATTACATCAAGATTAACACAGCTGCTAGGCAAAGGATGCAGCTTCATAATCATCGGTTGTAGCAATTTAAATTGTAGTTGCAGCGGTCAGCGTCGCATTAGCCAGCAGAGGAGATACGGGAGTAGATACAGCCGGATGGCTTACCTCTTTAGCTGCAGGCAGTAGGGGGAAGGCAGGGCTGCTCCTGCAGCCTGCGGATAGAGCATCTGCTCCAACTGTGGCTTCTAATTCTAATTCTGATGTAATCCCACCGGAAATTGCACAATTTAAGATGCAAACAAATGATATGGATGTGGTTAAAAAAATGCCAGAATTTCTATTTCTTTGTAGTTTGTCATGTTATAGAATGGTAAGGCATCGAGAAAACGCGTGATAGGTGCAAGCCAGTGTGTTGGCCTGCAATCAATGACTAAGATAAGGACTTTCATAAGAACAATATATACGGGATAAAGTTTCTCCTACTGTACATCATAAGGATATTGCAAGTCAATGAGGAGTTCCGTGAACAAATACGCACCTTCATATGGTCACAGAACTCCAAGGTGACTTACAGTCGTACGACGTCCTTTCATCGCCGGATTTTGCAAAGCCTGCCACTTTAACGTGCACTAATGTTAATTGAATTCTGTAGGGTGGGGTGGGAAAGGGCAGATAAGGGCTTGGGAGGTTAGGAAATAGGTAAAATAGGTGGTGGAGGGGGGGGGGGGTTTGCCCCCAAACAACTTTTTAAAAAATGTGATGAACATTTCCACGTTGAAATGCCAGGCTTTGAAAATTCCGGCGATGCAATGACATGGAACCCTTGCAATATCCTTTTTATGCATGGAAGGGGGTATTTTATTCCTTATAATACATGGCTACACACTGTCATTCCCTTTACTACCTCATCTCTTGCTTAATATAATGAGAGATCTTCCATTTGCTGATTCATATAATCATCGTAGAATCGGTTTGAATTTAAAAAAGCCAATATGTAGCTTTGAATGCTTTGCAGAATAATAGTTTAAATATTTTAATAAAATGCATTCAAGAAACATTTTCATTTTGTACTTTAGGATAAGTAATAACATGAAGCTTTATGCACACGTGTTAAAGTTCAGCAGTGCACAAATTAAACATTCTACCATGGACAGTTCTTTGTCAATTAATCGCTGTAAAGTGTCACAGACAACTATTTCACAAGCAAGGAATTTGAAAAGCTTGTAACGGCTTTAACTGTTGCAGTGACAGCTGGAATTCTGACCTTTGCTGGCTCAAGCAGCAGGTATTGTGACGTCACAAAAGAAGCATAAAAAGTGAGCATTGCACAGCAAATGCTGGCACCCTTGGTTAAGGTGCTGTATAATGGAAGGCCGGAATTCGGGATGTGAGAGTGCTAGGCAGTAGAGGAAAAAGTCTGCTGAGATTCTGCTTTATTAACTTGCGCGCTACCACCCAGAATGGTTTGCTATCTGGCACTTAATAGAACCTTCCGGCTCGAGTGCTTTCTAGATAATCGAGTGCCAGATAAAAAAATGTATTTGATGCGGTTTCAAACAGTCTGTTAGTGCCCTCATCCTTTTCTAAAGTTGGTTCCAAAATGAGATGACAATGTTGTAAAACATTGCACAGGGTTGATAATTTAATAATACAATTATGGAGTTGTGCAACATTCTTAAACCAGCTCTGGTCAAAGAGGCAGGCTTGCCTTTTTGTTGAGCCAATTGGAAAAGTATCACTAGGTTCCAGTTACATAAGTAAACTAGCGATATATCTCTTTTTTCTGTACCTGCTACCGCCTTGTGCTCCTTATCACCAGTTTACCTCATTATTGTGCGTAGGATTTGGCCATTCTTGATTCAGGTTAGTGGGCTCCTATGATTTTTGGTTATTCCCCTGTCTATGGCTCTCCACCAATCATAACCATCTTTATAAGAGGCTTGAGTTGCCGTGCACATCAAGGGGGTCCCATTTTTCCTTGAGACACAATGGACCTTTGACATGTGCAATCATCCACCACAGAGCAATTACTTGCTCTAAGGTGTAACTCAGGCATCAATACCAGGGGTGGACCGGGAACCAAATAAGGCCCTGGATTTTGTTTTTGAAAGGTGTCCCATATGTCATGTCCTGGAAAGGAAACAGTTAATAAATGGAGCCATGGAGCTATGTCATGAAGCTCATGGACCAATAGTAATGCGCGCTGCACGCGCATGTTCCTGGAATTATTGAATGCATGGTGCTGCATGTATGACACACACAGCGGCCTTCCCACTACATATCTTCCCTCAGCAAGGGCATACATAGAGAACCAAAGAAAACTAGACAATGACGACGAGGATGGGATCCCCTCTTGGATGAAGAAGGCTCATACTGTGACACACAGTAAAAAACGAGGTTGTGAGGTGCAGCTAAAGTCACGCCACCACTGAGATGTCAGATGGTGAGCCAGTTGGTGAAGAGGCATGCAGCGTAGCAGCCTTTTGCTGGCTTGGACCATTTGATATGGGTGACCAGCAAGCCTTGGGACCACGATGGGAGAGATGGATTCAGAGATTTGAAAAACATCTGCATGCACTTGATGAAACTGCGACTGACAAGTTCGCCAGGAGGCTGCCGGTGAATCTGGTTGGAGATGAGATAGAGCAACTCATACCTACCTTCCTGCCAGACGACGTCAAGACGTACGCAGGCTTCAAAGAAGCGCTGAGTACATACTTCGACCTGAAGTACAACAATGATCATGAGAAACAAACATTTAATATGGCGTGCCAGATAGCAGGCGAATGGGTGCCTTCGCGACCCACCTTGTAAAGTGGTGACATACTGTGAATTCCACAAATTCACGAATGAGGAGGCCATTAGACACAGGATCACAGGTGGTTGCCTGTCATCATCATTTAAAAAGAAGCTTCTTCGAGAGCCACTCCCTCTAGCCACCATACTACAAATAGCTAGCACAGAGTGCCAAGCAGACACGCAAGCCTCGCAAATTGAAACCACCAAGACCCCTGCAAAGGAACAGAAATATCAGGTCTCGCCAGCGACTCAAGGCAGGCCCACAAGTGGAAATGCGTCCAGAGGGCCCGCTTCATCAGAGAGATGCTATCGATGTGGCCTCCCATTCCCTCATCAGGGAGGCGTGAAATGTCCCGCATTTGTGCAAACGTGCGCCAAGTGTGGCAGGGAGAATCATCTGATGGTCGTCTGCAACTTTCCACCTGGACGGTCACAGGGATACAACTCCACCCCCTACAAACCGGAGCCTGGCATGCGCAACACTGGTCAAAAGAGAGATGCCGGTGCAAGGAGGAACCACATAAGACACGTCGGGCAAGTGTCAGGAAGGTCTCTGTCAACCTCACCCTCTACGGGGATAACCCAACATGATTATGCTTACATGATGAACGGAGTGACGACTTCCTCCGAGAGTGACATCTCCCTACTACAAAGAAATCACCAGACCAGATTTCCAATCAACACAGGTGCCACCCTAAACATCATGTGTGTGTCAGAATATTGCAGGATGACATCTCCACTGCAGTTAAGACGGTCTAACCTGAAGGTGCCAGTGCGGAACCACAGGAAGTTTTTCACAACAATACATTACAAGGAAAAATGTGCACAAGCCGAATTTCACGTATTGCAAGGGGATGTTCCCGGGAGCAACCTACTGGGCTGCCACACTGCCCTCGAGATGGAGATTGCAGCAGTGACCTCTACCATGCAGCATGCACTGTCAGTCACACAAGCATTCCCAACTCTGTTTAAAGGCATTAGATGCCTCAAAGGAGAGCCAGTGACACTTCACATCAATGAATTCATACAGCCTCTGACTCGAGGAGAATACCGATTAATCTGAAACCACTTGTTTAAAAAGAGATACAATGCTTACTGAGTGAAGGCATATTAGAGCCGGCCGACAGTCCCACTCCGTGGTTGTCCCCCATAGTGGCCGTGCCCAAGAGAGGATGCCTGGACAAGATACGCATATGTGTAGACATGCGGTTAGCGAACAGGGCCATCAGGTGCGAAAGACACCCTGGAATGCACCTAGATCACATGATCAGCCTGCTAAACGGGGCTAAAGTATTCTCAATTCTTGACCTAAATAAGGGGTATTATCAGATTAGAATAGATAAACAATCCCGAGACATCACCAACTTTGCCACACTGTGTGGGCTCTTCAGATACAAGAGACTCAGTTTTGGCATCTACTCGGCAGCTGAAATATTACAGGAGATTGTGTGAAGGGTCATTCGCCACTTGAATAATTGTTTTAACTACTGTGATGAAATCCTGGTATTTGGAGCCACCAGCGCACAGTATGATCAAGCTCTTTAACAGGTGGGCATGGCACTCGTGGAAGCCGGCCTGACAATAAACCGCGACAAGTGTGCCTTTCACAAGTCTCGCCTCAAATTCTATGGACATATCTTCTTACATGAAGGCATGGCCCAAGCAAAGTTGCCCCCATTTCTGAGATTTCAGCCCCCAAGGACATCAGCAAGGTCAGGTCCTTCCTAAGGATGGCTAGTATTGCAGCTGGTATCTTCAAGATTTTGAGACCACCAGTATCCCCCTTAGGGAACTCACCACGCAAGGCGGGTATTCCTATGGTCACAGCAATGCGAAGAAGCATTCGCACAAATAAAGAGTGACATCGCCTCAGCTGAATACAGGGCATATTTTGATCCGAATATGTGCACAAAAGTGACTGTTGATGGTAGATTCTTTGGCCTGGGGTCAATTCTGGCGCAACATCGACCAGGGCGAGAATCTCCCAGCACAGCGATTGCCTATTGGAAGTATGATATGATATGATATGACATTTATAATGCACCTATACCCAAGTGTTTCAAGGTGTGAGTAGAGACAAGCGACTGGTAACCTAAAAAGGACTTTCTGTTGTATGGGCTTGCAAGCACTTTCAAATGTTCCTTCTCGGCAAGCCATTCACAATCGTGACGAATCACCAAGCCCTGGTGACCATCTACGGCAACTCTCAATGCAAGATGCCACCACGGATAGAAAGATGGGGCCTGTGACTGCAGCACTTTGACTTCACGATTGTTCACAAACCGGGAAGGGAATACAACCCAGCGGACTTCATGTCTCGACATCCACTACTAGACACGCCCACTGATGACTCAATGGCAGGGGAGTAGGTCAAATTCCTGGCTCACCACGGACCCCCAAGGGCCATTAAACCAACAATGAACTTGGATCACACAAGACAAGATGTCATGCTAAAGAGGGTGCAAGACCTGATCAAGTCCGGAAGGTGGCGAGACACAGATTTCACAAGTAGGCAAGACAGCGATTGGGCCATAGCAGATCTGCAGGCCTTCAGGAACATACGAGAAGAGCTGTCGATATCGGCAGAAGGGCCCGTCATGCAAGGACACTGAATAGTGATTCCCATGGACCGGTGGCAATAGGTCATAGATCCAGCCCATGAAGGGCACTGTGGGGTGGTGGCCACGAAAAGACAAGTGAGAGACACTATGTGGTACCAACGAGTAGATCAGATGGTGGAACGTATGATGCGCGTTTGTCACCTGTGTCACAGCACATCTAGACCTAATCACCCAGAACCTCTAAAGATGTCCCACATGCTGGAGCTGCCATGGATCCACCTTGCAATTGACTTCTTCAGGACCTTTGGGGAGAGCAAATATTGGCTAGTCATCATGGATGAATAATCTTGACTTCCTCTAGTACACATGGTACCATCTACGGCATCCAGCACCGTTATAACGGTGTCGAACAAGATCTTTTCTTAATGGGGCATTCCAGAAATTCTCAAGTCGCACAACGGTCTGCTCTTCAGCAGCCTGCAATTCTCATAATTCATGCATTACATGTGCATCGACCACAGAAAGGTCACTCCATTATGGCCACAGGCAAATGGCATGGTGGAGTGGTTCATGGGCAGTCTGGAGAGAGTCCTCCAATCGAATGAGCTACGGTCCATGTCACTCAACAACGCCCTGTGTACCATGCTAAGGGACTACAGAAACTCGCCACATGCCATGACTGGAAAGTGTCCCTTGGAATTGTTATTTGGCAGACGGACTAAGAACAGACCACCTCACCTTGCAAGTGACCTAAGTGAGGACGCAACACAGGTTCGAGGGATGGATGCCCAGGACATGAAGACATATACCGACAGCAGAAGATGAGCCAAGAATTAGGGGACAAGGTACAATGGAACAATGGTAACTGCTCACTCTCCAACAAAAGTGATCACTCAAATGACTGCCATTTCAAGTTATACAAGGAAAAGAATCAAGAACGTGATGATATAGAGAACTCAGCAGCGTCACCTGATGGGCTGGTGAGAGAAGACGCTGAAGAAGAGCAGGAAGAACGTCGGGTAAGGCCAACAAGATGCATCAGAAGACCTGTGCGACTAATCGAAGAAATATAAGGACAGAATTGTAAGTGACTTTTGTTTTGCTCTGGGGGAGATGTCGTATCCTGGAAAGGACGCGGTTAATCAACAGACCCATGGAGCTCCGTCATGAAGCGCATGGACCAATAGGAATGCGCTGCTGCCATGAATAAAGGCAGTTAAGATAATAGACGTCTCCTGGAATAATTGAATGCATGGTGCTGCATGTATGACACACACAGCAGCTTTCCCGCTACACATCTTCCCTCAGCAAGGGGCATCCATAGAGAACCAAAGAAAACCAGACACCTTATGATAACATTAATGCAAAAAAGCATCTTAATTATGTGTGCTGCGTGCCGCAATATAAACAATTCTGTGTGATTTGAGAAAAGAGGACCATAGTCAGAGCCCCACTGGCAAATCTCCAGACTTCCCTGTAGGCCAGACCAGCACTGCTAAATATATGCACGGCCCCACTCCTATCTACACTAAAGTGTTCCAGAGTTTTTGAACTACAGTGTAAACTTGCAGTGCCAATGCATCCGGACAGGATACCTTGGCCGTCGCCATTTACATTGCTATACGTGTCACAATCTCTGGTGTTCAGTGCATCGCCTGAAGTCTCGGCCTGGGCAGACTGGAGCGGCAGGAGTGTTATTTGAAAGGAAAACTAGGAAACAAGGATTTTTCGGTCTACAGCCCAGACTGTGGAATCTCATATCCATCATCAGATTTGCCCCACCCTCATGCAATTCAGAAAAGGAATCAGGAACCTCCTATTCAAGGCAGACCTTCTTCACACCTGTAAGATGGATTCGCCCCCAAACTCACCCTGCCCACTATCACCCCAGTTTCGACCCTGTCACCCGCCAACACCCTTGTCAGCACTGTACAGGTTCTCAACTATTGCCTGCTGCCCTAAATGCTACGCCAACCATAAATACTACATAGTAAGGACTGTTCCCCCTGTATTTAACCATCTAATGCATTGGAGGGGAACCTGCAGCCCTACAGATATTCTGACCTACAACTCCCATGATCCCTCCCCATTGACTATGCTAGCAGGGCTGATGTGAGTTGTAGGCCAAAACATTGTGAGGGCTGCAGTTTGCCCACCACTGATCTAATGTATGCCTGTAGCTCCTAGCGGCACTCTGCAGCACTGCGTTGCTTCCAAAGCTCGATTCATGGGCAAGAACTACCCTAAATAAAAATAATGTAAAATATCTGAGCTACCAAGTCTTGGGCAGATTTAAAAGATGTTCCGTATTTGCCTACTTCAATCCCTTTTTTTTCTTCCCAAAGCGTTTGTGAGCTCTGCATTTATGTTGCTTCCTGGTCCACTGAACTTGCGTTTCATATTTGTTTTCAAATACCACATCAAGAGAAAACTTCACAACTTCAAGTGTGTCCTCGTTGGATCTAGTCACAAAATGATGCCAGCAAAACAAATTGTAATGTTCCCTGATGCTGCAGTGTGAGCATTATGTGAATTACGGCCTCATCAATATCATGATGCAGATGGCATCTGTTGGAAAAATCAACTCCGAGAAGTACTAGCTCAGCAGACTGGGTGCATACAGTGAACAGGCGCCTCCTAATGATTTTAGAAGGTGCCCTGTCCTTGGCCGGACGCTTAGGCTACTCAGTAGTAAGCAAAGGCTTATTTTCCTGCTTGAGAGAATCTCCAGGGAATATTGCGTCTGCATCTGAATTCACTCACCCGGAATGCCGATCAGGGATTCGACACAACCATGATGATGATAGGTTATTTATAACGCATTTAATACCATGCGGTTTCTAAGCGCGGACCCAGGGATCAAACCTGTGTTGCTCCGTGTCGTCTTGCTTCCAAGGCGAGCACGTTGCCTCTGAGCTATCCTCCCGAGACATGAGGTAATGCCGGTATGGAACCAGGGGTGTTGCTAGGTCTGGGAAAGATCCGGGGCTATCCTAATGTCGGGACTGTCGGGACACGGTTGCTCGCTAGTCTTTTGGTTGTAGCCCCTGAGCTACTGTCCTGGGCTACAACCAAAAGCATGGGGCTATAGCGCTCCCCCTAGCAACACCTCTGTATGGAATCTTGCAAAGGGCTTATTCCTGTGGGTCACTGCACTTGGGCTGAGAATTCTCAAAATCAAAAATGACTAATGTCCTGGGAATCTGCTGCTACACCCGAGCCCAGCATGTGTGATCCACCACCCTCCATCCAATGCCATTCAAAGAACATGTATGATCCTTAACGTGGCAACCAAAAGCGTGATTCCAGTGGACTGCACAAGCTATGGAGTGGCAAGACCGAAAGCAGTCCTTTGCAAGAAGCTCTGGATTGGGCGTGCGCAACCGCTAGATCGGTGGTGTTTTTTTCCATAGCCAATTAGATATGGAAACCTTGGAGGACGTGGAGGACTTTATCAAAGTGATAAGGGATTGTGAGGTAGATGGTGTGGCTCATCCCCTCTTCCGCCAAACTTAAGTCCCTTTTCTTTCTCTTATCAGAATAATTTTCATGGTTGGAAAATGGTTATTTTTATTTAAGGTTTTATTTTGTGTGTAGCGCTTCCTCTTTGATCAGGATGCTTTTGGATTGTTATAGGAGATGTTTATGCTTTTATGTGTTGTAATGCCATTTCGTATTGCTGGTCAAATAAATATCTGTTTGGCTGACTTAAATGGTGCACAAAATGGCTAGATGTGCCATTTAAAACAAACGAGTAATTCGCCCACAGAAGAAATAGCAGGCATCTGAGGTTTTCCTGCATGTGGTGGTCTGGACAAATCACATGCAACTCCCACATAATGAGAACAGTTAGCAGCTGAGATGAAGAAAATCAGAAAGCCCTTTTCTACATTTTGTCCCTGCATTGCCATGCAGAAGATGTGTGCTTCAGTAAGGTCTGCATCAATGCATTAGGTAGAAAGATGAACAAACTCCAGACCAAGGAAACCATTAGCTACCCTGATTGATGTTTAGTGTGGGCTATTAGATGATATTAAGCACCAACTATATGCCTAAACTACTGCACTGTCGAACAGCAAGAAGGGAGATGACATGTGAAGAGCGACACACAGCTTGTGGTTGTTGTTTAGGTATTTACCCACCCATAGATTGCCCATGGCCATGTTAGTCCATATGGCCATTCCCACTCACAACCTGCCCCTCGCTGCCCAAAAATCATCCTTCTGGGAGCTCTGTGGGAAAGCTCTATCAAGCAGTAACATCAAACGTTTGCATGTCAGTGTTATTTCTAAGCAGTCTGCTGAGCGTGCATTGCTTAATTCCAGTTGTAAATGCTCTATTGGTGTAATAACATTTCTTAACCAAACGTGCCTTCAGCCTCTTGATTGATATCGGTACCTTACACGGAGTTCCAGTTTAACAAAGCATTTACAAAGCCAAGAGTTGTGCCTTATATATAGGAATTATGGCCAGGCAGTCCCATCATGGAAGTGTCTGGCAAATGTCAAAACCATACCTACACACAAAACAAATATTGGCTTTGCCAATGCTTGTTTCCTTTTCCCTATGCTACGTTAGCGCCCGCATTGCTTTCTCACATGCAGCTCTAGCTGGACCCACGATTGGGTGGCGCCTGTACGACAGATGCATGCGCAGGACCTACCGTCAGCAGGTTGATCAGGTCCATACTGGGTTCTAAGTGGTGGGAGGCACTCTGGAGGGAAACCAGTTCATTGAGAGTGACGTACAGCTGCTGCATTTTAACAATGTTCACCTTATCCTCCTCTATAAAATCGGGAAAGATGACATGAACCGCTATCAAGTCTTTGAGGTGGACCCCCAAAATGGGGATCTTAAAGCCCTCACAGTCGGCAAAAGCTTTGCGATAGTTGCAGTAGTTTCCGTTCGATGAGACCAGCTCAGTCATTTCGTTCCACTCCTGCAAGAAACGAGTATACACACATCTGTCAAAATTGGACTTAAATGGAAGAAAGTGGATATATCCAATGACATATTTTTTAACATAACATATATAGATAGACCTGTGCTTCGTATTCTAAAAGCACACATGCACGTTTTTGTAATAGCATGCAATTCCAAATCAATTTGGGCATTGTTATGGAAGAGCTTACATTGATAATGTGTTTACAATGGAACAACGTCTAATTCCCAAGATATAAACTATACACAACATGGTATCCACCCCTATCAGTATATACCTCCTTCTTGTATTTTTCTTTTGACTCCATCTCCTGTTACCAGAGGATGTTAGATGCCACTTTACCCAAAACCAACTAGTCTGCTTGACTATCAGCTCACACCGGCCCCACAAAGATCCAACTATTGTCCCAGTGACCAATCTGGTGACTGGATCCATCTGTAAGGGGGTCGATCCTCAGTCGGTGAAAGTCTCCCTGAGACACATTTCCAAAACCTTTTCCCAAAGACCAATTATCCACAGCCACCTCTGACCGATCACCATGACAACTCTAGCTGACCCAGGACCATATTATTCCAACTGGCCTTTCATGACTTCCCAAAACTGCATTTCTGTTAGATTTCTCTAAACTCTTCTTTGAACAGCACCTCTATTTGAAGTTCCCACTCTAAAAGGTTTCCTGTCCACTCCAACCATATCAGTCACCGGTAAGATTGCACGGTGGGTTGAGCACTCGCTGCTGCAATTTGTGTGTGATCTGCTGTTCGCAGGTTCGAATCCCGGCAAGGTGAACTCAGCCTTTCATGCTTCCGAGGTTGATAAAGGAGTACCAACTTCGGCCGTGTGATATTGCATGTAAATATGTTCTCTGTAAAGCGCTTTGGTGAAAGCGCTATATTAATACCATATCATTATAATCCACTTGCCTGAATGGCTACTAGTGAGTTACGCTGAATCTGAAACTACAGTACGCAACGCTTCAGTGGTAATCACGCAAACACTCAAGTAAACACTGCCGCTGCAACAGCAAATGAATCACAGTGTCTTAAAAACATACTCTTTGCACACAATAACGTGCCACCTCATCAGCTCTCCCCCTGATAAAACTCAACCTACATTAAACAATGCACCAATATCCTTACCCCCTAACCAGCTCAAATCCTCTGTGATGACTGCAATGATGCAGATAAATGTGCCAGCACCAACTTCTGCCCCTCCCCCGCGTCATTACTCCATAGATGAGAAAGAGCATAGGGGTGAGACATGATACAAGTTGAGGCAGAGCCTATAAAAAGGTCAACCCCTTAATGCACATACATCTGTCATAAAGGATTAGTTAGGTTGAACGGCACTAGTGGGGAATTAATATAGGCTGAAGAATGTACTGAGGAGTGTACTGAACATAACATAGGTTCCTGCATATCAAGAGAGGGACTCACTACATTGGTAGTGCAGATGAAACTGTAGGTAGATAAGAGTGCAGCATACACGGGCAGCAAAACCAACGTATGACAGATGTACAAGGTGAATGTGAAACCGACCGACTCCAATATAAGTCACCAACATGGAGGCGAGAGTGCAGAAGTGCAGCCATTTTCTCAACATGGAGCCCGCAGCAGGCCCAAAGAATTAGCAAAGTATTCGAATCCAAAATGCTGAATTCACCAAAACACATCTATTTTAGAAGCCTCTGATGAAGCTGCACAGATAATAGTTCACAGTGAGTGCCAAGGTCAGAATGCCAGGAAGGGAGCAGTGGATGAGCAAACCTAGAGGGAAGATCACGGTTCCCAAGGCGCAAAACAGCAGCCTTCCAAGTTCATTTAATTAGTAGGAGCACAGACATTCATCGATGTCCAGGTGCATGCAAATAGTCTGCCAAAAGACGTTATGAAGAATAGACGAATGGTGCACCAGGTATGATCAGCGGAGAAGTTCTGCCTGGAATACAGGTGGGCAATGTTCAAGACTGGGCAACTGGTGTAAGAGCCTCCCAACACCATGTATGCCCGCAGCCCCTCCCCGGACCTTTCCTCACCTTGTTATGGGTTTTGGCCTGCTCTCCGTCCTGCCTTCTTGGCAGGGCCGCGAGGTTCTTTGTGGGTGAGTGTTATCTAGTTACTTCACTGATGCCGGCCCTTTTGAGTCTTTCAGGTAGGTCTTATTACTGTTATACTTGTATGCTTTTCTCTGGTTTAAATAATGTCTTTTTTCTTTCCTAAGGTGCGCGGAAGTTCGCTGTGGAACGTTGGCTGAGTTGGGACTCGCCGGTAGATGGTGGAGCATCGAGAGCGCCTTGATGCGGTAAGTAGGCGCTATGCGCAGCGCTATGATGCCTTGCCTTTGCTAACCTGTTGTCTTTTCGTTCCCGTAGATTGCGGTGCTCACCCGGAGCAAGAAGTCCCAAAGCTATGCTGATCGATGGGCGACTCGTGAGGTTAGCTTCCGGCACGATTGTAAAATGTCTAATGTCCTGTTTCTCTCTTTTTTGCAGAACCGTCGGTCCAGGAGGCTCGCTGATCCTTGGATGCTGTTTGCAGGAGCTGAGGGCAGCTAGCGATGGAATTACAGGTAAGCTGCTGCTATTAACAATGTTCCTTTGTTTTTCAGATGCTGTTCTTCCGAGGTTCGCAGGTACAGCTGAACACGATGAGCATCACGTTGCAGGATTGCAAAGTAACGCGAAGCGTGTCATTCAAGTCGGGTGTGGTTAAAATAGCTTCAGAAAAGTAGTCCAGGTAAAGTAGTTCCTAGGCTACCACACCCAAAACACTTTACAGCATAGCTTGGTTCCAAAGGAACCAAGCTATATGGGTGCCTCCATGTTGGCTGGCACTGCAAACAAAGTAGTCCCAAAACACAAGTCCTCACGAAGTATGAGCCTGGCGCCAACCCGATCCAAGGCCCCCTCCTGGCCCATTGGCTGGCCAGGTTTTTTTTTTTTATACGGGTCGTGACAGCACTCCCCCCCAAGGACCCTCTGAAGGTGTTCCTTGTGTCCGGCCCAGGCTTAGTTGGGAAGTTTCGATGGTATCTTTTGATCAGACGTGGTGCATGAATGTTCCCACAAGGTTCCAGGACCTATCTTGGGGTCCAAATCCTTTCCAATCAATTAGATAGTAAAGCTTGCCCCTTGAGTACTTGGAATCCAAGATGCTTCTGACTTTGAATGCTGGTTCCCCGTCAATAAGTATGGGTTTTGGTGGTGTCCCAATCCGTGTACCAGGCTGCATAGGTTTTAGAAGGGACACATGGAATACCGGATGGATTTGTAGGTTAGCTGGTAAATCCAGTTTGACGGCCGCCGGATTAATAATTGCTTTGACGGTGTAAGGCCCTAACTACCTGGGTTGAAAGGTCTGGGTTCCTTTAATGGGTACAAATTTGGCGGCCAGCCAGACCTTGTCTCCTACCTGATAGTCAGGGGCCTTTTTCTGGTGTTGGTCGGCAAATTGCTTTTGTTTTTCTTTGGCGTGAGTAAGATGTTCTTTGGCCCTTTTGAAAGCTTGAGTGATGTTGGTGTGAAGAGTTTTTACTGCTGGCATTTCCAAACTGGTTGGAAGATCCAGTTCTTGGGTACGTGGCTGTCTACCATAAAGGGTATAAAAGGGTGTTTGTCCAGTACTTGAATGCAAGGAATTATTATATGCGTACTCGGCTATCCAAAGTAAATATTTCCAGTCTCTTGGTTCCTGATGCAACATGCACCATAGGTAATGTTCGAGGGTCTGGTTGGTCCTCTCGGTTTGACCGTCTGTTTGAGGGTGATGGCTAGTTGACAGCCGGATGTCAATTTGTGCCATTGCGCAACACTTTCTCCAGAAGTTGGAGACGAACTGGCTACCTCGGTCGGAGATCAGGACTGATGGAAAGCCATGTAGTTTGACAATACTATCCAGGAACACTTTGGCTAGCGTATATGCGTCAGTGAGGCCCTTGAGTGGAATAAAATGTGCCATTTTTGAGAATAGGTCCACGACTATGAGGATGGTGTTAAACCCTTGGCTGGGAGGTAGGTCAGTGATGAAGTTGAGGGAAAGAGTATATCATGGAGTGGGAGGAATGTCCAAAGGTTGCAGAAGACTGGATGGTTTTTGTTTTTGCGACTTGTTTTGCGCACAGACTCTGCAGGACTGAATAGATTGGATGACATCCTTACGCCAGGCAGGCCACCAGAAGTTCTGTTTTACCTTGGCTAGAGTCTTGGTGATTCCAGGGTGACCTTCGATCAGGGAATCGTGATAACCTGAAACAATTTGTTGTTGTAAGTCCTTGGTGGGTACATACAAGCGATCCTTAAAAAAGGGTAAGTGATCTTTAATGGAATATTGTTCTCCTTGCGCTTGCCATGCGAGGAAGGCATCTGGGTTCATGGTTCGTTGAATCTTATCTCTCAGTTCTACTTGGGTTAAGGCCATAGTGAGGCCCAACAGTTTGTCTTCCGGTTTGATGGGCACCTGGGTCTGGGGTCGTATATACCAAGTCATCAGTGCCTGTACGAGAGAGTGCGTCAGCTTTTCAATTCTTGACTCCTGGTCGAAAAGTGATGACATAGTTGTATTCGGCGAAGAAAAGGGCCCACCGCAATTGGCGTGAAGACTGAGATTTAGCTGTTTTAAGGTATTGCAGGTTTCTGTGGTCCGTGATAACTGTAATGGTGTGTCTGCCCCCCAGAAGGTAGTGCCGCCAGGCCTTAAAGGTGGATTTGATCGCCAAGAGTTCTTTGTCCGTGATGGCATAATTCATCTCCGGAGGAGAGAATTTTTTTCGACCAAAAGGCCACTGGATGTAGCTGGCCTGTTTCTGGATCTCTTTGTGAGAGGACAGCTCTCATCGCTATACTGGAAGCATCTGTTTCCACGATATAAGGAAGATCTGGGTGAGGATGTTGCAGGATTGGCAGGGAGGTGAACCTTTTCTTGAGTTCCTGAAAAGCTTTTTCTGCTTCTTCTGTCCAGGCAAATTTTTTGTTATTTTTTCGTAGCAATATGGTGATCGGTTGTACGACCTGTGAGAAGTCTGGTATGAACCGGCGATAGAAGTTCGCAAAGCCCAACATGCTCTGTACCCCTTTTACTGATGTTGGTGATGGCCATTTCAAAACGGTGTCTATTTTATGCAGGTCCATTCTGCTGCCTCCTGGAGTAAGAATAAAACCCAGAAACTCAACTTCGGTGACATGAAAGAAACACTTCTCCAGCTTTGCATATAAACAATGTTCCCGAACCTTGGAGAGGACTGAACGGACGTGCTTGATATGATCCTGTTGAAGTTGAGTACACTAAGATACCATCTATGTACACTAGGGCACAGACATCAATTAACTCTCTCAAGACGTCATTCATGAAACACTGAAATGCTGCAGGAGCGTTGCATAACCCAAAGGGCATGACTTGATATTGGTACAAACCATATTTGGTGCAGAAAGCAGTTTTCCATTCGTCACCGCTTCTGAACCGCACCAGGTGGTATGCTCCTCGAAGGTCCAGTTTGGTGTAAATTTGGGCATCTTTGACCTGGTCCAGCATTTCAGGGATGAGCGGCAAGGGGTAACGGTTCTTCACAGTGATCTGGTTTAATGCGCGGTAGTCAATAACGGGTTCTTAAGTCCCCTTCTTTTTTCGGTACGAAGAACAAAGGACTAGCTGCAGGGGACTTAGATGGAGGGATGAATCCATTTGCGAGATGCTGGTCTAAGTAAGCCTTCAGATGAAGGTTTTCGGGTTCCATGAGAGCATAGATTCTGCCGCAAGGAACTTGAGCACCGGGAACAAGGTCGATCTGGCAGTCATAGGGCCTGTGCGGCGGCAGCGTGTTTGCTTGGTCCTTCTGGAATACATCCTGGAAATCGTGGTATTCCTCAGGCAAGGTATTAGTTACTCCCAGAGTTGCCACTTCAGGAGTCGTAGAGATATTGAAAGCAGGTTTATGTTCTTGGTAATAACGGGCTGGGGAGCAGTCGCTGGGGAAGGTTAATTTTCTTGCCCGCCAGTCAATCAAAGGGTTGTGAGCGACTAACCATGGCATCCCTAGTATGAGCCGGAATTGAGGTGCCTTGATGAGATCGAACAAAATAAGTTCCCGATGTCCGTCCTGGCACAGCAAGGTTATCTCGGTTGTGCGCTGGGTTACGGGTCTGGAAGCGATTTCTGTCCCATCCACCGTGGTTACCTTGTCTGTAGTCAGCTTGGAACACAGGGGAAGCCCCATCTCTGCAGCCAGGTCCTGATCTATATAATTCCCAACTGCTCCGCTGTCGATGTATGCTTCAATGGCATGCATTCTTGAAGATCGATGGTTATTAATTAAGATCACCGGTATTGCAAAGTGTGAGGTCGGTGGCTCTTTTCTCTCACTCGACAAACTGACCTCTACGTTTGCCGAGCTGGGTAGTTTCCCGACTGACACGCCTTCTCTTCATCTTTTTCCGTGTCTCCAACAATCTTCCTCAGAGGTTTCACTGGGCAGTCCTTCAGGAAATGCCCTGACTTTCCGCAATACAGACATGGTTGTTGTTGTCTCCTTTTATTTCGCTCTTGTTTTTTTAGTGGGGGTCGTACCCCTCCGATTTGCATGGGCTCCACAGTATTTTCTTGCACTCGAGTTACACTGTCTCTAGGTCGAACGCACACTGGCCGAGGGTCCATTTTAGAACGGTCTGCTTTTCGGTCTTGCAACCGGTGGTCCAGTTGCACAACCAAATCTATGAATTCAGAACAATCTCTAGGAGGATTAACCACTTGAGCTAGGATGTCTTTTAATTAGCCTTGTAAGCCCCGATGAAACAACGTGGTTCTTTTGTTTTCAGGCCAGCTAGCTTCAACAACCAATCGGTTGAAAGTAGCGATGTACGTTAACAAATCCTGATTCCCCTGTCAGAGGGAAAGGAGTTCATTGTCCACAGCTTGTTCTCGGGTATGGCGAGCAAAATGTTTTTCCATTTCCCTCTGAAATCCCCCAAAGTCATGTAATAAAGGATCATCATGGGACACCAATGGTACCGACTAATCTGTGGCGCAGCCACTTAGGTATGATAAAACAAAGGCTACCCGGGCTTGGTCATTTGGGAATGCTCCCGGCCTGCAAAGAAAATGAAGGCAACACTGATTCATGAAAGCTGCGTATTTTCATGGATCACCAGCAAACCTCTCCGGTGGTGCCAAAGGAACTGTACCTACTGGTAATACAACTTGTACCGGAGTAGAGACGGTGGATGACATGGTAGGATTTTGCATCGGTGGGTTGTTCCCAGGTAGAGGCGTTTGACCTGCTTGTGATTGTAAGACTTGCCTGCTGATATCTTCGGTACGCTCTTTACTCACCAATAAGTCTCTCCGGAGAGCGTTAGTCTCCTGTCGGGCAGAATGAACCTCAGCACAAAGTTCTCCTAACAATTGGGCCAATTGGTCTAATTCCCATGTTTCCATGGTGCCCAGGTGGATTGGTTTGGCAGGCTTTGCGTTCTGTTACGCTCACCTGGTATCCACGGGGACGCCACCCAGCTGTGGGGATTCTGGTATCCTTCTCAGCTGCTCCCAGGTATGATCAGCGGAGAAGTTCTGCCTGGAATACAGGTGAGCAATGTTCAAGACTGGGCAACTGGGGTAAGAGCCTCCCAACACCCCGTTTGCCCGCAGCCCCTCCCCGGACCTTTCCTCACCTTGTTATGGGTTTTGGTGTGCTCTCCGTCCTGCCTTCTTGGCAGGGGCGCGTTGTCCTTTGTGGGCGAGTGCAATCTAGTTACTTCACTGATGCTGGCCCTTTTGAGTCTTTCAGGGAGGTCTTATTACTGTTATACTTGTATGCCTTTCTCTGGTTTAAATAATGTCTTTTCTCTTTCCTTAGGTGCGCGGAAGTTCGCTGTGGAACGTTGGCTGAGTTGGGACTCGCCGGTAGATGGTGGTGCATCGAGAGCGCCTTGATGTGGTAAGTAGGCGCTACGCGCAGTGCTATGATGCCTTGCCTTTGCTAACCTGTTGTCTTTTCGTTCCCGTAGATTGCGGTGCTCACCCAGAGCAAGAAGTCCTAAGGCGATGCTGGTCGATGGGCGACTCGTGAGGTAAGCTTCTGGCACCATTCTAAAATGTCTAATGTCCTGTTTCTCTCTTTTTTGCAGATTCATCGGTCCGGGAGGCTCGCTGATCCTTGGATGCTGTTTGCAGGAGCTGAGGGCAGCTAGCGATGGAATTACAGGTAAGCTGCTGCTATTAACGATGTCCTTTTGTTTTTCAGATGCCGTTCTTCCGAGGTTCGCAGGTACAGCTGAACACGATGAGCGTCATGTTGCAGGATTGTACAGTAACGCAAAGCGTGTCATTCAAGTCTGGTGTGGTTTAAATAGATTCCGAAAAGTAGTCGAGGTAAAGTAAGTCCTAGGCTACCACACCCAAAACACTATACCGCATAGCTTGGTTCCAAGAGAACCAAGCTATGTGGGTGCCTCATGTTGGCTGGCACTGGAAACAAAGTAGTCCCAAAACACAAGTCCTCACGAAGTATGAGCCTGGCGCCAACGGCGCCAGGACTGGTCCCAAGAGGGCTTCAGCAAAGGATGCCTGAGTTTGTTTGAGACCCGATCCAAGGCCCCTCCTGGCCCATGGGCTGGCCAGGGTTTTTTTTAATATGGTTCGTGACACACGGTCCTTTAACACGTGACCAAGGTACTGAGAACACTGGCTATTCATTATGAGACAAGCATAGATAGACACCTGCCGAACTCCTCAGTAAACAGACATACACAAGATGATACATAAGGCCATGTACAAAAGATAGGGAAGGCCTCATTGCCTGGGAATGACAAAGAGTTACTTTAATTGGAATTATAGCAGCACATTGACTTCTCTCCTCCACCCCATGTCTCTCTCTCGTATCTTGACGTCTGGGTTTTCCCGTGCACTTTCAGTACTCTATTATTGAGTATTGTTTTTAATAGTGCGGTAAATTGGTCTCTCTTTACATGACTTTACTTTGAAAAAGGTCATTGCTCCTTGCCTCTCCCACCTTGCTCACTTCTACAGCTTGTCCAAGGTTATCCAAAATTCATGTCCACATAGAAAGCAAAGCACTTTATCTCGCAACCCAAACTTACAAGATGTTTTTTAAAAGCTCAGTCTGGTGTGACAGGTCTGACCACTACCTACTTGCGTTTACCCTCATGAATGAACACCTCGTCTCACCATGGCAAATCAAATTTGCAATATCTTCACAAGCAAGAGCTCTCTGAGAAGATCACTTGACTATCACTCACTGGCCTCTAGTAGAATGATGCAAACCCTGTTATTAACAATGTAATTCAAATACATCATTCACAAACCTTCTCCAGTAAACATGAAATGCTGGTGAACTGAGTCATTTCCATCCTATGTCATCATTGTGAGTGCCAAAACACTTATTAATTTGGAAAGGCATGAGATCATTCAAAACCCACTGTTCTGGCCCCAAAACACCAAAAACAAATGCAGAAGAAAATTAGAATCCTTGTGAAACCAACCCTTTTAAAATCCCAAACTGATATTGTGGAAAACAGAGCATGAAGTGTTATAAATCAGACCGTCTACCTGCCACTGCCACCTATCTGCTAGTCAACAGAAATCTGGACTAAACCCAACTTCCCTTTCTTTTCACTCTGAAAATCATGAAAGTTTGTCCTGCCATCCTCCAGATGACACCTGACTACAATCCTGCATCGCTAGATCTCGTTCCACTTTCCTCGCATCGCCATCTGCCACCTAACCACCAAAGTACTGGCTCATGACCTCATCTCTGAAATCTGTCAGCTGCTATTTCACCATCATTCCAGCCAATTCCGCAAAACATCAGTTTGAAGCACTCTTCACTTATGTGGTTCAAAGATATAAACAGATGATTAGGCCAAGATCTATTCCTGGGTTTGCTAAGGGTTTTCCAAGCATCCGCTGTTATTTAGGCAGTTTCACACATCCTCTCTCCAGGCCACCACCACAAGTCTTCCTTTACCTGGTAAAAGCAGCCATCTTATTCAAGGAACACATCACACACAGCTCACTTGTAGAAAAACATATATGGTAGAATGTGGGATGTATGTCATATCATCTTATAGCATTTGACTTCAGACATAAAGTCTTCTCTAATTCTTGCCTACCATGTCCGAATGGCCTATTACAATAAGCATCTCATCATCATCATCTCACTTTAAATTACCATCTTTAAGGATCACCCCCTGCACATGGTTTACCAGCTGTCACCTGTATTGAAACACACACCTATTGCTACGGTCAAGCCGGTCTACCCATGATATTATAGAATCTAGTTGGGTTTTCAGAATGACCAAAAAAGTAAGCAAATAACGACCAAGTAATTTCAAGAAATATTAAATATTCCCTTACATAGCCACTGTGGTTATCCTGAAAACCTCAATAGTTTTACTGTCTGGTAGGTTGATTCACCCAACTCTAAAAAGTGCTCAGAAGCCCTTGATAGCATCAGCCCATGCAGCCGACAAAGAGTGGCCATTAAAGATTGTCATGGCAAATTTGACTATGGACTCCATTTGTTGCTCCCAACCCTCGTTCAGATTATTCTTCTGCATGCAGCACTTATTTGCATTCTGCTGACCAGTGTATTATCACATGTTAAGCCTCCATGCATTGAGTAATAATACCGCAGTAGTACAGTAGCTGGACTCTGCTGTCTCTCTTCCGTACCTTGGTCACTTCTGGAGAAAGATGCGAGTGGGTTTCCTTGAGTCGGGAAATTGAGCTATGGCTTAGCCCACCAACCACTGCCATCAGCGTATTGAACGTCTGGAGATGAAGCAGTTTCTGTAGTAAGAGCAACACATGCATTAACCTGTAAGGCTTATGGTGCATTTTCACTGCCAGAAAAATACAATTGTACGAGCAGATGGCAACTGACACTGAACCTTTATACCAAACCTATTTATTTATTTTGTCATTTGTATAGAGCACCACGCCCTGAGGCATCAAGGCGTTTTGTTAGAGAAAGCTCAGACATACATGAGAATAGGCCTTGGATGCAGTTACAGTAGAGCTCATCTTAGTGAGATGAGAACAGTAGCATTGAACGCTGGTTACAGAAGGCGTGTTGAATGCCAAATGGTAAAGGTGGAACATATATTTAAAACATAAATGAATGGTGTAAACCCAACATGTCTAATTGGTTATCATTGGGGAAGGTAAGTGGAGATTAGAGATCGAGTGAGAAGAGCCAGGTTTTAAGGCCTTTGTGGGAGGACCGTAAGGAGGGTTTCCGATCTGAGGTGTGTAGGTAGGGCATTCCAGTGGTTTGCCACCATTATGGGGAAGCTACTACCCCGTGCTCTTTGTAGTTTGAATCTAGGGACAGTGATGGGATGCAATTGTGCAGTTCACGAGGGTCTGGTGGATTAGGATTTGTTGAATTGTCTAGTGAGGTATCTAGGTGTGATGTTCGGGAAGAATGTATGCGTTAGTGTTTTAAAGCGGACACATTCACGAATGGGCAGCCATTGCACACTTCTAGCTAGAGAGATATGGTCCTTTTTTGGGATGTTCAGGGCTGCTCTTAGAACATGATTTTGTGTTGTTTGCAGTTTTTTGGATGTTCCCATTAGTAGTGCCTACAAAAGGGCATTGCAATAGTCTATTCTGGAGATGATAAGGCCTCTAGCAATTGTCACACAGTTGTCATTAGTGATAAAAGCTCTACATGCATTAATGAGTTTGGTTGTGTAAGCCACAGATGATCCAATTGTGTTAACTTGGCTGGTTAATGAAAGGGATGAGTCTAAGTAAACACCCAATGTTTTGATTTCTTTGGAGACTGGGATGGTTATACTGTCAATGGTGAAGGAGTTGTATTTTGTGTCAAGTCTGTTTAAGAGAGTTTGTGACCCTACAAGGAGAAGCTCAGTCTTGTCGTCATTTAGACAAAGAGAGTGCAGTGCCATCCTGACTTGGATGTTTTGGTAGACTTTGCTAAGTGAATTAGAATCTGTGTCATATGAGCCAGAGATGGGAAGGAGGATTTGGGTGACGTTCACATATTAAGTTTAGCAGATACCGAAGGTGTCAAGGGGGTTGAAAAGGGGCTTGGTTAAGATATTGTCAAGCGTTGGGGAAACAAAGGAACCTTGGGCGACTCCACAGGTGACTGGAGCTGGGCAAGCATAGGCTGTGGAGGAGAAGACTCTCATTGTTCAGTTTGAGAGGAAGGAAGTGATCCAGACTGTTGCTTTCGTAGAGACATTTCCTGCTGAGGTTAGATGCTGACAGAGAGTGCAAGTTTGCCGTTGTCTTTAATTTCATCCATCTGGATTTTTAAATCTCAGAGAGCTGACTCTGTGCCGTGGCTAGGGCGGAATCCAGATTGACGTAATCCAAGGAGATTATTACTTTCAAGGTGCTTCTGGATTTGCAGGTGCGCAACAATGTCCAGTATTTTAAGTAAGAAGGGGACTGTCATTATAGGGCGGTAGTTGGTCGGTATATTAGGGTCTAGTGTAGGCTTCTTAAGGAGGGGCTGGAGCTAGGCGCCTTTTAGGTTAGAAGGCACAATCCCATTTGAGCATTAGTTTTTAATGAGAGGGGTGATGAAGTGGGCCAGTTCAGACACACAGTCTTTGATGGTTGCGGCTGGACAAATGTCCCCTTCACATGTGAAAAATGTCAGGCCTTTTATAATTTTGATGACTTCTAGGTTTAAGACAGCGCTAACCTCTAACCTTGAGGTATCGAGGGTCACCAGTGAGGGTGGAAGTTCATGAGCTAACTCTGCAGCTGTTCATTTATTTTTCTCGGCTAGAATTTTAGATTGCAATAATGAGATTTTGCCAAGAAGGGCACTTTGGATGTTGGTACACCAGGACATTTCTTTAATACAGCTGTCAGATGCTGGGACCGGCGAATTGAGTTCTCGCGGTATGGCGAAAAGCTTGCAGGTGCCTGAATTAGCTTTTTCAATGCCATCATTGAATGTGGAACATTTTGCGAGAAGGATGGCCTGTTTGTCAGTTTTAGCCAAAGAGGTGAAAAGAACTTTGTTGGAGTCTGTGGGAAGCTTTTTGCAGGTGGACTCTGCTGCAGTTTTAGATGAGCAAAGAGATTTGAGGTTAGGGAAGAACCATGAATTGGCGTGAGCGGAGAGTTTAGGTTTGTGTTTGCTTAAGGGAGCCACTTTTTCAATGGCTTCTAGGAGAGCATGGTTGCATATATATAGGTGGGATCATTAATTGCAGGTTGATAGTCTTTAATGGGCTTTAAGAGTGGTAGCAGACTGGCTGTATTTATATTTCGGCATTTGTCGTTAGAGTGGCTGGTAATGCGTGTGTAGAGGAGGTGGTAGACCCCTCTCCCCCCAAGCTGGCTGCGGATGGCATGGTGGACTGATCAGTGGTTCCAACATTGCAAAAATCAGAATTATAGTGCTTTTTGAAGATAAAGAGTGCATATAGGGTGACATATATTTTTGGGGTCAGAATGACTCAGGAAGTAAAGGGTGTCTCCAGTATTACTCACATATCATGAATATGCAAAAATATAATCTGAAAATCAGAAAGAACAGGAATCATGCTCAAAAGTAAATTAGTTTGCCGTTTGGTAGCATGGCTGAGTATCTAGGTTGAACAGGCTTAGATAGATTGTAAGAAGGATGCCAGAGACAAAATTGTGTCTTGGGTGCAGGTGTCAAAAGTCCTTACTCATACTGATGGTGGAATATTCTTTGGCAGCAGTTCACTGTGAGATAAAGTACTTCTGGGTTGGTATATTTAGAATTACTTTGCAGCAAAAGCAGACATGATTGATAGCAAATCATATATGAGCATGGGAAGGCTACCAATTAGACAGGACAGCTGCTTACATAGCAACAAATACGATGAGCTCATGGGGTTTTTTCACAGTATTAGCTGCCAAGTAGATTTGGCAGGCCTCGAGAATCATATAAGGGCTGCAGGAGTTGAAGGATAAATTATTAGGTTCAGCTGGGTCTCAGGCAACCTTATCAGGTTATGTGTCAGCCATCTAATGCTTGCCAAAATGAGCTCATGTGGGCTTCGTGAGTGACAAGCAAGCCAACCAATCAAAGATAAAGAGGGCTTATATTAAAGCATTATGTCATTAGTAAAATGTATATAAAATCAAGCTGAATGAAGCAGATCTGTGTGCTTTCCAGAATATCTTTTTAATCTGTATTAAAAGATGACTGTGAAAATGCATCTGGGCGTCCGTCTTCCTCCTTCATCCTGTCTCCAGTACTAGAGTATGCAGATGTCAACAGCTGATGAGGTGATGCACAGGGTCTCCCTTTACACGTGTGAAATGACTGGCACAAGGCCATTCAGGGGAATGGCAAAATATATGACATTGTGGTCTGACCAAGGGCAAGGCACATTAGATAGGATACTGATGTTGCAGCTGAAGTCTAATATCCAATCTAGCATTCAACCTTTGTTGTGTGTAGGGCCTGTAATTCATTGGGTGAAGCCCAAGGCTTCTGTGGTGCTGGTTAGCGCTGAGGCATAGGTGTCTGTACTATTGCTATAGCCTAGATTTAGGTCACCCATCAGGGCAATTCTAGATGAGGGTTTGGTTTCAAGAGAGAGGAGTTGTGAGATGTCATCTTTGAATGAGGTTGCTGGACCTGGTGGTCTGAAGATGGGATGCAGTGTTAGGGTATCTGTGTGGGGCAGGGTTAGTTTAGTAGACAGAAGTTCCCCTGAATTAAAGACTTATTTATTTGTGTCTCTAATAGAGTTTTTTTTCGATGATGGCTACTTGTCACTGCGCCATCAGAAAAGGCATCACCGAAAAAAAGAACTCTCTGGATCTTTCAGTCATGTTTTGCTTTGCAGTTTATGAATAAAAACGAACATTCATAATTTAGTTTCAGAAAGTATGGTGGAATCCGAAGAGAAGAACCATACCTGGAATTCAAATTCCTTCCTTTTTTTTAGTAAATGTTTTTATTATGTTAACGCCCAGCAGAGGCACATAACATATGCTTATTTCATATATCTTCCCACATATAAGATAGAAGTAGGGTCCTAACCTACAGTTTTTTTGTAAGAGTTTTAGCATTACAATGTCCTTATGTGATTACAACTATAAAAAAAAACAATGCCAGATCTGACTCACACCTCTAACAAGAATATACTCTTCCACCCACACATTAATTGCCACAATCAATCTACATTGGAGTACGGAAAGATAATCTGCTATGGAGGTGGAGAAGAGAGGCACTTGTAGGCCAACTGCTATAACCATCCAGCACCAAGATGAGTAGTTGAAAATATGAACATGTGCTACCAACGAAAGAAGGAGAGGAACCATACAGAGGGCCAGTGAAGGAGTGCTTGGGTCCTTTGGAGGAGAAATGCTCCATCAGAGACGACAAGCTGAAGGAGGAGGTAGCACATCGGCTGAGAGAACCAGGTCCATGCAGGAGTCGCAAAAGACAAGACTGTTCAAAGAGTGCGATCAGGCTTAGTTGGCCCCAAGACGAAGGGAAACAAATTACCTCTATCTAGACAATGGGCCACAAGTCACTATCATCTATGAGACATACTAAACAAAGCACCTGAGTCAACTACCTGTGCGACATTTTAAAGGCCTGACTCTGATGGGAGCAATTGACATGCCCTTCATCTACCTGCTATTCATGAGTGTGAAATTGAAGAATCTAATGTGATTGTAGGAGTGGACCAGGAACTGGATGAATCGGCACTCATCTGCCCCAGAGAAGACACTGAACACAGAGAAACCTGTCACACAGGTACCAATGCAGCGATGTTTGGGACACTTGCACAGTTTTGCCAGAAGCTTGTAACACTAGGCAGTCTCATACACCTTAAGTTATGCCCTCCGTTCAGGCCAGCCTACCTCGAGCATGAAGCTGAGTTGTGAACTCCAGCACCAAGGACAGTACTGTAAAGGAATTTATCGGTCACCCATTACCCAGGCACCTGTAACCAGGCAAAAGCAACTCTTGCACTAGTAGAGGCAGTTTGAAATAAAGCTGTCTTGACTGAAGCCCAGAACAAGTCAGGCATTCCACCAGAAAGAAGCAAGTTCTAGAAGAACTGGGCACCAATCTGAAAGTCTAGATTGCTGTACCAATGGCACATTCTATGAGGCATTCAGTTACTCTGATTGTCACGTTTATACTTGCCTGACATTGTAGCTGAGATTGAAGCAGTATGGGCAAGAGAGATAGCTAGATTCAGTTTCAGAAAGCTGGACTTTGGGGACCCACCCATGATTGAGAAGCCGAAATAAGTTCTAAGTCAGAAGCTAGCTGACAGAGCAGAGGTTTTCTCCGCTTGTGAATGGTATATGGGAGAAGCTCTGGAAGTGGAGCACCACATGAGATCCACAGACACTGTGCCTTTCGGAGTACGGTCCAGATGATTGGCACCCACTGACGTCCAAGACATCTGACTCCACCTACAGGATTGTGAAGCCTCAGGCGCCATTCAGGAGTCCCCATTCCTTACGAATTGCTGATTACCATCATAAGGAAGTAAAACAGTGATAGCAGAATGTGCCTCAACTACTTGTATTTGTTGTATTTTATTCAACAATATGGATGTAATTGCGAGCAGAATAAAATATAAAAAGCGGGAACATTTGAGACAAGACCAGTAAACCATCCACAGTGTGGAAAAATGAATGCCTAACTGTGAGCCATTGCTTCGTAGTGCTAAACCTGAGATATGGGTATGACCAAATACCAATTTGTACCTGAAGACTAAGAAAGAAAAGAAAAACATCCTGCTGACTTCTAGGATGTTACACATTAGGTAGGATGCCACCAGGCCTTTCAGCGAATCCTAGGCTCTTTAGACATACTGATGGAACACACAGTAGGAGGCATGACCGTATAAGAAGTCCTAGCATATCTCGACAATATCATAGTTTTGGGGAGAACACTAGAAGAGTCTGAACAGAGACTCTTGAAGCTTTCTATGCTGTCTTGTGGATCAAGTACTGATACTATCCCACAGCTGTCAGTGGGAAAGTATCAGTTCTGCCAAATCAGTGTGAAGTATGTAGGACATGTTGTTTCACAAGAAGGAAATCAAGGGTGGCTCTGAATTCCTGGTACCACCCAAATTCCCGTAAGGAACTGCAAAACTTCCTGGACTTTTGCACTCAAGCATGTGATGGTGATTTCTTTTTGACCCCAGAAGGACTTATGTTTTACATAACAAAGCCAGTATGGAAGGGAAAGTGGCTGTCCAAGGAAGAAGAGAAAATTGACAGGCAAGTCTTCAATTCAGAAGGAGCCTTTCTTCCTTCAAAGCACAAATTACTTCCTTGCCATTAAACTGCACATAACTGAGAAGGCCCACGGTTATCTCTACTGTAATAGAGAGAACCATTTTATGGTATGGGTAGTATAGCCAGTGGCAATGCGGTGGTCTTGGAAACAAGATGACGGAAAGCAACACAGGTTCGAATCCCAGGTCTGCACTTAGAAACCTTTGGTATTAAGCATGTTATTAAAAAAAAACAATTATAATTTATAATGATTATAACTTGGAAAATATCACAGCGAGGACTTATAACAATTGGCTGTCATAACGCGCACAAAGATCACACATTTGCCAGATGTCACATATGTTTCTCAACACCTCTTTATTAGGTTTTATTCTTACAATGACAAACTAAAGCAATTCCATCAGAGCCCAGAATATGCACAAAAGTAGCTATATCATAATCATGATTGTCACACACCCAAGTATACTTAAGGATCTCTCAGGAAGGTTTAAAGTCTTCATAGAAAAAATCCCTTGAGTTCTGGCTTGGGTCGGGTCCTGACCATTACCCTCAGTGGAACATAATAAAACTAAATGTGAGGTATGTGCTAACTGTCGAAATAAACTATAAAGAATTCCAAGAAGCATTTCTATCACAATTCTTCTCGCTGTTTCATTCCACAAGCAAAGTCTCTAGTATGTGTAGCCTCTTTGGCAAAGCTATTTTTCTGCTTCTCTCCCTTTCTCTCTTTCCACATGTTTCTCCTGCCCCTGATAAATGTTTCTCCTTGGGCTCATAACCACACCTGTTCCAGGTTTCTTCTTATGTCGTATTGCAGTCTCCTCCTCCTACTCCATTATTCACTCCCTGATTTTCCTTTCCTCCTCCTCCTTTCTCCTACTCCTAGTGATTCTCTGCTTTACCCTCCACTCTGGTCACCCTTCCCTTTAATTGTCTCCTCAATATTCACCTTATTGTCATTAGGCACCTTCTGCTGAGCCACCTCTATATTAAGGGATGGCTTCTTCACCCTTGCTGCCTCTCACCACCTCCTTATGTTTTCTCACCACCTCCTCCTCAGCTTCTCTCACCGCCTCCTCCATAGATACCTCTCTAACAAGAGCTACCTTTACTCACAATCTCTGTCTTCCAAAATCCTAGGACCTGTGATTTCCTCATCTTAGGTACACCAATTAGGTGGGCGACACCTTTGGCAATAAAGACGCAGACCAGGTACATCTTCTTACTTCTTACTTTATTCATACTCTGCCCTCGACCCCTCCCTAGCCCTGCATCATGTTCTGTGTTTTACTTCCCCTACCATGTCTCTCCCACATAACAAGGCCAATGGGCTTGACATCACATCTCCCCCTTTTAACAACAAAGTTCAATGAGTTACCCCATCTCTACTATCAGTCTTCTGGGTTTTATGCAAGACCTTACCAGATGCCCATCTTGCCTCTGTTCCTGAGTCTTGGGAGCATTGCTTTGTCCAGAACCTCCCCACTCTTCATCCGGTGCTTCACCATCACATAGATAGGAGTCTTCGGAGTCCTGTCCATTCTGATCCACTCTTGGGAGGTGCCAGGATTGATCTGCTCCACTGGGGCATTTCTAGAATTGCAACACATTGTGGGTTATCATCTTGCAGGGCCCATTATCCGCTGTGATCATTGTACCTTTCTTGTCTGTTACTGTCACTCAGGCGCAAATTAGGCGTAAATTTGGGGTCTTTGTTTCCACTGCCAGAGTTGCTGCACCACCATTTGCTCCACCACTTATATGTCCGCTCCTTTAGCTCCCCGTAGGGCATCCGCCCTTTCCTTCATGTTTTGCTTTCCTCTGCTATCCTTGTCCCGTGTTTGTGGTTCTAACACACTCATAGAGCATATGTCTGGACCCTGTGGAAGAGGCGTCTGCACCACTCTCCCAACATGAGGTCAGCTAGGAACACACTCCTGTTACTGTGCGGGGTATGTCTAGATTCTCTGAGTAGTTAATAAAGGACTTGTTCAAATGGGCTGTTCGTAACATTGGCAACCTGCAGTGCCCTTTTGATGTTGGCCATGAATCGTTCAATTATGCCGTTGGCCTGAGTCGTGAAAACCCATGTAGCGGGAAAAGTTCACAAAATCCTGGCTTGTGAAAGGCAGCCATTGTCCGACTTAATGACTTTGGGTATCCCGTAAGCTGTGAGGATGCGGTCCAATGCTGGGATGACAGAGGTGGCAGCTGTGGACGATATTAATTGCGCTTCTGGGAATCGAGAGTGTTTGTCAATCAGTACCAGCACATAGTTCCCATCTCTTAGTGGTCCAAAGAAGTCAACTGCCAGTTCCTCCCATACTCCCTCCAGCACCGGTGACATGTGCAAGGGGCTGCGGTGAGATGGTGGCGCTACTACACAGCATGTGACACATTTCTGCAGAGTCTCCTCCATCCTGGAGTCCAGTTTCAGGTACCAGACCTTTTGTCATAACAATCTTTTAGTTGACACCACTCTTCGATGTGCCTCAAGCAAGAGGTTAATGACCTGTTGCTTCAGGGTAACATGATCTTGCAGCCTTTCGTGACAATATGATCCTCCGTGATGGTGAGCTCATTCTGCACCAGTGCCAGACTATTTACATCCACCTGTACTGCGGCGCTTTTGTCCTTTGCCAAAGTTTTGGCATGTTTCATTTAGTTTGCTGTGCAGCGGGCAATGATGTTCAAAGCTGAATCCTGCTCCAATTCACACTTGCGCGTTGCCCATGTGATGTAGAACATAATTTATATATGCATCTGCGATCGACGGTTCTGCTCTGGCAGATTCAGTTGGGTGGCGAGACAGGTAATCAGCTGGGTTTTCTTCTTTACCCAGGCGATGTCTAATTGTGAACTTGTAATCTTGAAGGCACAGGGACCACCTCGCAATCCTCGGGTGCATCCTGGCCTTGGGATTGCATATATTGTTAGGAGGGCTTGGTAGTCTGTGACGATTGTGAATTCCTTCCCATATAGGACCAGGTGAAAATATTTGCAGGCCAACACGACCGGCAAGCTTTCTTTTTCTGCCTGGGAATAGGCTTGTTCAGTGAGGAACAGCCTCCTACTTGCATATGCCACTACAAACCGAGATTGTGGCATTTTGGGATCATGTTGTGTCAGAATGTCTCCCGGCCGATCGGACTAGCTTCCACGATTACCTCAGTTGTTTTGCTGGCGTTGAGATATGTCATGTCCTCTGCTTTTGTGATGTTGTAACAAATGTTTTCAAACGCTGCCTGGCACTCTGACATCCATCTGAATTCTTGCTTGTGTTTGGTGAGTTCCTTTAGCGGCTCACTGACGGTAGCGTAGTCCTGCAAATATTGTAAGCAGTATCTCGCCAGTGCCAGGAATTATCGTAATTCACAGACATTATCTGGCCTTGGGGTTTCGATCAGGGTTGCCACTTCATCAGGGTCCGGCCTGATTCCTTGTTCTGAAAATATATGTCCTAAAAACGTTCGGGTCCTCTTGCGAAATTCACACTAACTCTTAGTTAATGTCAAACGGGCTGCTTCCAAAGCTGAGCAAACCTGATGTAGGGTAGCATCATGTTCCTCTATCAATTTACCGAATAACAAGATATCATCCAAATAATTTTTGCAGTTGGGGATGTATCTTATGATCTTGTGGATTTCATCCTGGAATTTCTCAGCCGCTGATGATGCTCTGAAGCTCAAGTGTTTATATCGGAACAATCCCAGGTGAGTTACAAATGTGGTGATGTACCGAGATTCTGGGGAAAGTTCCAGCTGAAGGTGTCCCTTGTTAAGGTCAAGCTTGGAAAATATTGTCACACCATGAAGGAGGTGAATCATGTCTGTAATTCTTGGCACCTGGTGTCTTTCTCTCTGTATTGCCTCATTAGCTCTTCTCATGTTCACACATAATTGTATAGCACAGTCGAGCGCCTTCTATGGGACCGACACTATGGGAAACAACGACGACGTGGGGCCTGTTGCTGGTTCAATAATGTGTTGGTAATTTCCTGATCTCCTCTTCTACCTATTTCTGTATGTTGATCGGTATGCCTCTATAGTGTTGGGCCACCGGTTTAACTGCTGGATCAATGTGGAGTTTCACATTACAAATTATTAGCTTGCCTAGGGCTTTGAATAGATTTGGGAATGCATATTCAACATTTCTGTTGTTGGCTATGTGTTCATGCACCATCATTTGATATAGACTTTGTACGAGGCCCATATCCATGGGCGTCCTAAAACTCAGGATGCAGCTACTGTTCATTTTGGTTTTTAGCATGTGTAGCTTGAGACGAGCCGAGTGGGATTTGTGGGAACAGGTCACTGATATTACAGCTCTTCATGGCAAAGGAGTGTTGGATCCATAGGGATAGATGTCTACAGCCGATGGTTTTATTTAGGCAGTTGTGGAAGTTTGTTGTATGCCTCCTCACTTAGTATGTTCACTGTTGCGCCAGTGTCAATCAGAAACTCTGTGGGGATTTTGTTCACATGCATTACTAGTGTCAGGCTGTGTTCCTTGGCTCCATCGTTTATGAGGGCCCACACATAGCCTTTCCTTTTCTGATAATCTGTGCACAATGTGGATTAACTACCAGATAGCGACCGTACCTCAATGTATCTGGCAGTCCTCTTAAAACACCAGTATTTCCACCTGTCTGGGGACCGCCATTCTCTTTGGGTGTAAAATGTGTTGCCCTTTTTGTCTACGGTTCAATGTTGCCTTTGATTGTTACTCATTACGGCATTGCTGCTGTTTGGTCGAGTGTATCCCAGTCTCTCTCACTCGGTGATCCTTTCCCTTGTCTCATCATGGGTACACTCTTGCACACAGCTCGGAAATGATCTTCACCTCAGCAAGAAGTGCATCTTTGACCAATCGCAGGACAAATTCCTTCATGGGGATATTCATAGACACATTTGAAACAGGTGTGGTCGGTACGCCTTGTGGAGCCGGTGGCCGGCAGAGTCAATTTATCAACATTTTCAGACTCCCTTTGCTGTGACTGCAGCGTCACCTTATTCTTCGTTTCCATTTGCTGGTCTATGTTGGATTCCATGTGGGCCACGGCCAGACCTCTGCTTTTGCAGTAGCTACTTCCTGAATTCCTGAGACTCACATTCTGCAAAGACCTGAGATCGAAGTGCTTCATTATTCAAGTATATATGGATCTCTCAATGTTTTATTATGATGCCCAGTCTGATTATAAAGTTAACAAACGTTTCCCCTTTTTCCTGTTGTGCCCTGTGAAGAATGTGTCTCTCATAATCCACGTAGGTGTGTGGGGTGAAGTATGTCGACAATGCCTCCTTCAAATCGTCAAAAAAGGCTGTCTCGTTATCAAGCAGTTCTTAAAGAATGTCTCTCAATGCGCGGCCTGCCGCTATCGATCATATATTATTTTTCCTTTCATCATCTATGAGCCCCATGGCTCCTATATGTACCTTAAAGTTCTGTATCCATCGTACGCAACGTAGCCCAAGGTTGCTGGTGTCCTTCAATCAAATGCTGGGGGTAGCTGCATCACAAGTGAATCACTTTGTGCTGGCAGGAATCTTCCAGATTCCCTTGCAGGCACGGTTGCCGGTATCTCTTTCTCAGACATGACGAGGGGGTGCGTTAATTAAATGGCAGTGAAGAAGAAAGCTGGCTTGTTGCACCTGTGCTGTGTCCCCTTACTTCCCTTTGGCCTTGCCAAATCTACCTCCCTGATCTCCGATGAATTGTGAAGGCAGGAAAAGGGTGATCTTTTGCTCCTTCTGCTTCTTCTGCCCCACCAGTGTCAGCTCGATGCACGTTCAGGAGGCCTCCTAAAGCCTGTGGAGTGGTGTGCAGCACTGTGCCTGCTGTGATCTCACTCACGACCCAGACTGTTAGTGCACCGTAGTCCACGCCCAGTCTCTCTCTCTCCAGCCCCCACTGTGTGCTGTCTCACTATTCTTTCCATTTGGAGCAGGGTGCGTGGCCCTTCCAGCCTGGCGCGACAGAACACTGTGAATCTGGTCACAGCAGGCCCACTTATGGCCGAGGTGCTGGTGCGCTGCCGTAGGCCCTGCCACTCCGGGGCCGGCCGCAAGACTTTTCGGGCCTTCGCACCGCTTCACTGCACAGAACCTCTCTGCAGGGTCTCTCACTCACTGGTGAGAGCGTGATGCAGCTGGCGGGTGTCGCTGGGTCTCCCAAAGTTGCCAGGGTGATGTTCTTCGTTGGAGGTACAACAATGAGGTGGGCCACACCTTTGGCAATAAAGACATGGACCGGGAACCTCTTCTTAGTTCAAAATGTATTCATACTCTGCCCTCAACCCCTCCCTAGCCCTGCATCACTTCATGTGTGCTACATCCCCTAAATGTCCCTCACACATCACAAGGCTAATGGGCTCGACATCACAGGACCTTCTGTCACCAGCCTCCTGGATCATCTCTCCCCAGCCTCTTGGGTCCCTTTCTCTCCCCAGACATCTGGTCGCTATGTCTCCAGTCCCCTGGGTCGCTCTCTCTCTCTGCTTCACCAGGCATCCAATCTCTCTTGAACCAAACTCTTGGGTATGCCTCCTTAGCTTTCTGGGTGTCTCTTTACCAAGCTTCTTGTGTCTCCCTCCCCACATTCCTGGGCCTCACCTTATAACTCTATCTCTCCAACCCGTTGGGTCTGTATTGCTAGCGTCTTGGGTCTCTGTATCTCCTCCCCCTATATCTCATTCTCTCCAACCTCATTGCTCTGTATTCTCAGCATCCTGGGTCTCTGTGTCACCATCCCTGTGTCCCTACAGCCCCCTCGTTGTCCATCTCCCCATCTTCCTGGCAGGTTCTTTCCCAAGCCGCCTGGGTCTCTCATGCAGCTTCCTATAGCCTACTCCAGCACCTTCTGCACTGTTCAACAGTTGTCTCCAAATGAGCTTCTGCTTTAGACTCCTGCAGCCTTTTGCCAAAGCCCTTTCCTTTGATAGGGCCCTGACTCTGCATTCCAGCCTTGTTCTGGCCTATAGGTACTTAGGTGTGTCTCCTATGTAGCTTATATGGGCTGATGGGCCCCATTCCTGGGATCGCGTACAGTTTTGATATGGAACTTTGGGTTGGTTAATCCCTCCCCATAGGTGGTCCTCTCTCTGCCTGCTACACCGTGGCCACACAGTTTGGGAGGACTCCCATAGCCTACCAGACCCGAAGAGTAAGTGTGTGGAGATCTTGCAAGAGTATTTATTAACTTCTTGTGCTTTCTGTCTCTTTTTGGGTCTTGCGCAAGCCCCGTGTGGTTGCAGGGTGTGAGCATATGGAAGCTTGCTCCACCATTTCGCATGTGATTTCTGCATCTACAAAGAATTAGGAGTTTGAAAACATGGGTTTCTTCACGTGCACATCTAGCAGTGGGGTTCACCCGATTGTATGCACAAACAGTCTGGATGGACAGACACTCAGACAAACAATGAACTATGTAATGATACAACATCAATTACGGGAGGAATGAAACATCAGTTAGCAATCACTGTTTTTTAAAGATGACATAACTTAAGTATAAGGGGATAAAGGTGACACTCCTAAACAGGAACACCAGAACTCAAAGAAAGGCACGGGGAACCGTGTGAATCCAAACCTTTGCTAATATGTGAAGCTCTACACACTGGTTTAAATAGACATAGAGGACGTATGTCCTCCTAACGATTTGGACCTGTCCCTAACATTGCTCCTCAATTTCCCCCAAAAATAGGATAAATGAAATCAAAGAAATTGCCAACTCCTACTGTTGTTTCTGAGATAAATGCCTAAGCTGCTGATTCCAGTTTTGAATTCCGCACATGGTGTTATTTATTATTATTGTCTAACACAAAGGGGCTAATTAGAATGAAAACGTGTTCATGATACAACAGGGACATATTACTGTGTCTGTAGGGAAGTGATGCTTGAAAGTGAAACTCAGAAATGCATGAACTTTCCCCTTCTATATTTTTAACAAACCACGGTACTTCCCTTCAAAGAAAGAAGCTTCTTCAATTGCACTATAACCGCCTGAGAAAAGGACATCTGTGGTTTCGAAAGCTAGCAACCAAAGAAATGTGTTCGCTTATTAATGTTAATGTATCATCCTGGAAGATAACATGTTGATATTTTGTTTATTCTTTTTTTATTATTATTTCTTCTATTGAGAGAGGAGATCTGATGTTGTTTGCTGGGTTGAATGTCTTGATTTCCAGCAGGAGGGAAAGTTGGTACCAAGCAGTTTGTTTCTTCCTGCTATGTGCTTATTGCAGGGGGGGTGTCTGTCGATATATAACCCAAGGGACCTGGTGCAGGTGGTCGGCTGGGGTGTGAATCCCTCGAGGTTTATGGTGAACTAGGTCCAGGTGTTAGGGTATCCGTATTAGGGTGTTCTGCATTGTTGGTCAGGAGTAATAATTTGGTCTTGCAGGGGTTGTGCTTTAGGTAAGCACTGGACATCCAGGACTAGATCAATGTAAGGCAGGCCTTGAGACTGAGGAGGTTTTTTATAAAGGATATCTTGCTTGTTTCTTTTCTTTTTTGCTATACTTGAGATAATGCTTGTGACTTTATCAGCCATATGACTGCCTTGCTTATCAACCCGCAAGCCATTTTCAAGATATAATACCAGAGTAACACTTAAAGATGGTCAGTATGATTTTGCAGGTTACCTGTATGCAAAGTTACCATTTTATGCAAGTTGTATCCATTTAGGCCACTGCAATAAATTATTTTGGATACTCAGAAATGGCTCTGGTGAGCCACCATTCCGGTACAGACTATCTTTTCATGATTACTCTGTTGCAGAAGGTGGATAACCAACAGCATTTCATATTCAAATAAGACCTTTTTTCGATTTGGCAAGAGCCTAAAACCGTATTTGTTGCTTCATTATATAGACAAAGGTATTTCTACCCTCACTTCACTCATCCACCATTTAAATGTTATGGTTGGTTTAAAAAGGCTTGAAAAAATAACTTTTACCTGAAATGCAAAAGTAGGATAGTCCTTATGAGCCAAGTCACATATTCCACAACGCCACCTATAGTAGCCATTGCTGATGGTTCACCCCCAGTTCTAAGCCACATCAGCAAGACATTGTGAATTTGCAAATTAGGGCTAACTCACAACCCCGGTTATCTGTAAATGCCGTAAATAGCCATGGTTATTTTCGTGTGACGTACTTTCATTCCTGATCCCGTATTTTACTATAACCGCAGTTATCCTCTGTATAACCCCAGTTATGGAAAAACGTTCTGCACTTGGTCCCCCTGGCTCCCCCAAACTCCCAAATTTCTCATGGTGCCCTCTTTCCCACCTCTAACAATGTAATTTCATCTTTTTTCCTCCTCCAAAACTAATTTTTTCCCCTTTTTTTCCAGTTGTCCCCGGTTATACCCGTTATAACCCTGGTTATCTCTCGCATCGAACAAAACAAAAACGGTGTCTTTTTCATTTCTGAAAAGCTTCTGCTGCAAGGCACCATGGGAAAAATGTAGCTATAATTTTGGCAGAAGGGTGCACCCCCTTCTCTGTCAGATATATTAACAACTACTGGACAGAATAACACAAGACCCCCTCCCGGAAATTGAGTCAATGCTTTGCGCCCAAGTAGTTTCGTACCTGCTCCAGTCCTGTTCAGCGGTTTTTGCTGTGTGCTGTGCAGCAATATTGACTTTTTCTCTATGGGACAATGAATAGGCCGAAAAACAGTGTTTTTTTGCTTTCTTTAACGTTTTTATTTTTTAACAGATTTTTCTTTAAATTTTCAGTTTGGGGTGGGGGAGCGTGACAAACCTTTTATTGCAAAATAGCCAAATCCGTCATGAAAGCAAAAGTTATTAGCAATTCAATTTAGGGATTCTCTATGGAACTTGATACTCAACTTAACTATAATGCGTCGACTTCTGCACTATAATATATCTGTATCTTTCCTTATATTTTACTGAAAGAAAGGTGTCGGCCATTTCCCCGATTCAACCACATTTTAACCTGGCTTCTCTTACCTGTGCAACATGGATATATTTTGTGATAACTTCTGCCCTTTGCTGCGGCGTCGGTTTGCTAAGAACCATCAACTGTACCCATTTGGATATGCCGTTAAATAAAGCGATCGATCGCTCCAAGGTGGGGTTATCCTCCAGGCAACCATGTATCACGTAGCTTTGGTAATCTGTGAACTAATAGAAGAGAAGTGAATCAGAGGTAAACTCTACAATGTGAGTTCAAGTGAAAACGAGGAAAAGATAAAGGCAGCAAGAAGATAACATCCTATCAACTGGAAAACAAGAAAGGAAACTGGGACACCTGGCTGGAGCAAGAGTGGGGGGGGGCCTTCTCCAACACATGAATTATGGGGACAAGCCTCACTTCCAAGGAGGGTTTGCATTCATAAACCATTTAAAAGAAAAAAGAAAATGAATGCTTTAAGAAAATGTTTTTCGTCCATAAGAGCCCGCAGATTGAGCCATTCCTGTTGGTAAAGGCCATCTTGTCTGAGTTAAGGGCCTGACCTCAGCAAGCGCCATTAACAATAGCCCTGTGGTCCACCACCAACAGGGATGACTCCCATGTGAATTATTATTCCCATTAGCACCCGTTAGGGAAGAACAATGTACTGTTCGAGTCTTTGAGGGATTCTCTGTTGTTTCGTCCAGATGCAGGTACTGTATCAGTGTTCACTATAAAGAGATATAGAACGCTAAAAATGCACTTCCAGATAAAGGACAAAGTGATAAGGAAGAGGATATGGAAGTAGGTACGTTTTGATATTTTTTTTTTTAAACGATGTCATACCCTGGTTCAGCCTTCAGGGATGTTAACTGGTATGGTGGCTGGGTAGGAGCAAGGAGTGAGGGTCGGAAATGGCAGCGCGACAGTTGCGCAGCTCTCAGTTTGCTCTGACCATGGCTGCTGGGCCAGTCAATAACATCTGCGTTCCAAGCAGCCTATGTGCTAATTACGTATCTTCTTACTGTACTTTCTATGGATATAGTAATTTGTTAGTACTGAATTGCCCTTTCACTGCAAACAGATTCCCTGTTCATAACATCTTTTTGAAAAGCAGACCACACGGTGAATTTGACAACATATTTACGGGTTTTGTTACATTTTTTGGACTAACTGAAAATTCTATGCAGAGATGGAAACGAAGCATTACGCGATGTTGCAGAGTGAAAGGATTAGTAAAAGAAAGCCACGGCAGAGATCATTCTCAAAACGAAAAGCAGAAAAAAAGGAACATTTTAAACTTCATAGATTGGAGCAACAGTCGATTGTGCCAAACAAACACAACTACATCCTGCATCTTCAATGCAGCCCCTAACACTCTTAAACTCAACCACAACCGTAGTTGGGCATATCCCTCTCTCCAATGTACCCTCTTTGGTACAGTCTCCCAATTCAATTCAATATGAGCTTTATGCTTCAAATCAGCTTCAGAGAAATACTCCATATTCAATGGGCTTATAAGGAATCCTCAAAAAACCAAGATCCTAGTAATTGGAAGAGAGATGCTGAAACAAAAAACATTTTTTATGGAAACTTGGTGATCTTCCTATGGAGGCCACCCATAAATATGTATATTTAGCTGTTCCCATCTCTGATACTACATTTTCTTTTGGTTTCTTTGAGGCACATCGGATGCAATGAGACTAGCTAAACATATGGGCCTACAGCTGAAACCCCCATGCCTGGCGATGTTGCAGAGGAGAGCTGAGCTGTGGAATGAGTGAGGCCTCAGGCTGCGAGGCCAGTTCAGGCCCCTGCTGAGAAAGTACACAGCGGCGATGCTGCTGGCTCAAATCCCAAGGCCAGAGGATGCCTGGTGAAAGCCTTACGCAACTGCAGGCTGTTCTCTGAAATTGACCTTTTTGTTATATATGTACTGTTTCATGGGTGGAGAATGTATTTAGCCACTCCGTTTGTATATTAGGATGAGCCAGGCCTGGGAGGGACAGAGCAGAATACAGCCCTCCCATGCACTGGTGTGTGTATGCATTGCAGCCCATTTCTCTCTACTTCCGGTCTCCTGTGTATTATTTGTGTCCGAGTGCCTAAAGTGCCTAAAGTGCCTGCTGTGCCTGAGGTGTGGGGGTGCAGTGGTATGATGGGGTGCAGGACGACTCTGTAACATTAGGTGGCCCTATTCATACCACACTATGCTCAGATACTTTGCGTGATTATGTCTTTTCCAAGACTTTGAAAGGAATGTGTGTTATCAAATCTTTTGTGTCACACAAGGGTAGTCATTCCGTTCCGGCCATGGTTAAGCAATATACATCTTGCCTGGTTCCTGGCATTCTTTATCGGGCTGGAACCTTATCCTGAAAAGGAAGTCAAGTGGCTACATCAACTTGAAGGAAACGCCTGGAAATACTTTTTGGGACTCCCACAATGTGTCCCTATAGAAGCAATTAAATGTGTGCAAGGTCTGTCTTCCTTACTGATTCGATGGAACATTAATAAAGGCCTTTTTTTATCTTGAACTGCTCAATAAAATAATAATAATTTAGCATTTATATAGCACTTCAAACTGTCAGGTATCTGAGCGCTGCTTATTATTACCGATGGTGTGTGGTGCTCATTTATCGATCTCGGAAGGATGAAAGGCTGAGTTTGGCCCTGCCAGGATCCGAACCTGCGTCAGGAGGCCCTGCACAGATGGCAAATGACAAAGCAAGCACTCTACTTGTTGTGCTATTGGATCAACTTAAATAAGGAAAATAAAACTTTGCTCACTTGTTTCTCCTTCGTGGCTTAAGATGAGACCAAGAAAACACTGGCATTCCAGAAATTAGAAAATTAAGTGTTTGAGTTTTTTTTGAGGCTGTTGAATTTAAAATAAATACACCTTTAGTGTTAGGTGTGTCTATTAGAGAGTTAAAAGACAAAGCTTCTGATTGGTATAAACATGTGATTATTGGCCACTTAACATCTTAAGTCATGTTTAAGGACTATGTGAAGCAGGGATTTAATTTCCCTCTTCTGAAAAGATATTTACTGGTGGGTAAGCGCAAGGCTTTCATGATTTTATACTTCGGCCAAGGCTCAAGCAGCTTCCTACATTTGGGGTTACCGGATCCTGGACACGGCGGCTGCAGACTTTGTGGTACAGTGTTTGAATCAAGTCGCCATATTCTTACTAGCTGTCCTAAACTATCTGATGCTAATATCAGGGGCTATGGTTCACTAGTGATTTATAGTTTCAGCATTGCTGCTGATCAATTTTAGAGCATGTTATATATATAGTACTGGCAGCTGCTTTATACATATGGAAATTGTTTTTAAAACTGTTGGAGCAGAAATGAATGAACTTAATGAATTTAATTGTTTTATGTATTTCGTATTTTTGTATTGCTATAATTGTAATGTTATTATTTGTATTTTGATGAAAAGTATGAATTGTATTTTTGACATGATTGAATTAGTTGTGATGTGTGTCTAAGGTTTGTAATAAACTACAATACACAATAAAATTATGCATAAGCTTTATTTCAGCTGTGCACCATAAAAGCAGATCAAACATACATACATAAAACTAATAAAATCACATTTCATAAGATTTTACATAGAAAAAGAATAAAATAAATCAAATCCCAGTTCATTATATCGTAGCACTTTCACTCATCACAGTTGTAGGTTGAGATGTGTCACGGATCACCATTTCTAATTTCTGTGGAATACGTTCAACTAATCACTAACAGTTTTTGAGGAAACTCTCCCTTGTTTGAAGGCAGCAAATAATAACATCGATACTGCGTTGAAAATATTAACAGACAAGCATAATTTCATGACAATGGAAGGCTCTCTCGTAGAGTTGGTTACCTGAGAGATGAGTAGTGGCTTCAACCATCTAGTTCTCGGTTTTTTGTACAATGGGCAAAAGAAGATGAAGTGGGCTTCGTCTCCAACTAGGGTGGGACATACTGAACAATATGGAGACACAATGTCTCGTTAATTTCGCAAACGGGAAGATACACAGCCGTAGTTAAGTGAGCAAGCATTTCTTCTTTTTCCCTGCTGGGTAGTCAAGGTCGAGCTCCATGGCCATGTCAGGTTTGACCACCTGATAGAAGGCAGAGAGTATGCCCGTGTAGCAGCTATCTAGTCTTGTCCCTAGTATCCAATCATGAAATTTCATCTTTAACAATTATTTTTATCGGGAATGGTGATCATGCCACAGGGAATCAAGATCCAAGATCGTAAGAAGCTGCTTGACATGCTTTACTCATGGAAAAAGTGTTGCACCTTCCATTTATAAGACCTCTACTAGCCCCTCTGTGTATGGCATAAGTTCCACGGTGCTACACATTCTAATCCAATACAACAGAGGTTTCAGCATTACCTCATATTTACTTTCTACATGGACAAGCTCCAGGGCAACTGGGGCAGACGGGGCACTAGCTGGAAGGAATTTGTTTTACCTTGTCTGCGGGAAGCAGTTGATGTGTGACCCTAAAACTCTGCACCACATGTGATGGCTGGAATAGCCTGGGTCCTGTATATCACTATTGCTGAGGACATAGACCTCCCTCCAAATTGCTCTGAGAAGCTGGCCACCGTGCCAGTTTGTCTGTCTGCTATTAGGTTGCTTTTTTCCAATTGTTTGTCCCATTTTATATTTTGCGCAAGCGCTATCCCAAACCCTTGAAATTCTCCACCGAAATAAGCAGAGTTATTCAGATGGAATTTTTGTTTGGGCCAAAACAGGCCAGATGTGTGACAGCACAACAGGATCTTTGTTTTGGAAGCATTGATGGTGAAGCTTTCGACCGAGCATCCCAAACGTCGCCAACTGTTGTTGTAAACCCTTGGGGGTCTTGGAGAGAAGTACAGCATCATCCGCTCCATTTGGCTGCTCCTAGTTTAGGGGCGTCCAATGCAAGCACTGACATATCAGCAGCAAAGGTATTGATGTAGAGAAGAAATAAAAGGGAAGCCAGGACGCAGCCCTGTCTTATCCCTATATTAACCTCGAATTAATTTGTTAACCCACCCCCTCCATTCCATCTTACACATGTATGGTTGCCAGAGTATAGAGTCATATCTGGTTTAATAAGTGACAAAGGGACCCAGAGGTCGATCAAGCCCTTCCAGAGTGTGTTACTAGGAACAGTAAAGCGGCAGGTAGATGGGCTGGGATCTGAGTGTAACACATTTTTGCTGGGTAAGGTCCAGCCTAAAAGCCGGGTCGATGGCTGATACTTATTTTCTAAAACCTGCCTGAGTGTTGGACAAGATGTTATGTTCATCCACCCATTTTTCAAGAGAATGAAGCAGGACTTTTGCATAGATCTTTGCAAGTGAGTCAATTAGGGATATGGGTTTGTTATTTGATGGGATTCCAGTCCTGGACTGAGCTTGTCGGGTAGGACCAGACTGCTATGCAAGTGGGCATTTCTTCTCTGGCATGACACAGAGCTAAAGTATAATTGTACACACTCAGACACTCAACACCATAGAACAGGCTATTCGGCCATGTACATTCTCAATCGAAGGGCTCATAAACCTTTCGCAAGGACGTGTAACTGCTGTCTACAATCTCAGCTACCTGGTGCCTGTTCTGTAGGTGCACTTGCCTCTTTGTTACCAGGGAGTAGTGGCAGAGTCAAGCAAGGCTTCTAGAGGGAAGCTGGTCTGAGATGACTTCCCTTTCGTTCAGTGCAGTCCAGTTCTTTAGAGGCTGCAGGGACTTCTCGTTGTATTTGTGAGGCCTCTGCCTCTTCATTGAGGATCTGTGCACGGAGCAGCAATTAGGCTCTGGGGTAGTAACGGTTCTCTGAGCTAACGGCTCAGCAGCACCCACTGTGTCAAGCACCACAACAAGACTCGTTCTCTGGTCAAGGTGAACAAGGCCAGAATTTGCAACCACTGGCAGAACTTTGCTGTCTGAAGCAATCTTGGTAGGATGTAGTCAAGCAGAGTTTTTGCACAACTCCTCTTGTGTTGACTTCTTTGTATTTCAGGGCTCATTCCTAGAGTTTGACAAAGTATGCAGGCAGAAACTTGGGCTATAAAACCATATGGGCTGCATTCATTCAAATATTGGTGGGCACCCACTGGGTGCCACCACATTAAAACTTTCCTGCTGTCCTTCTGGGCATTCACTCATACAGATCAAGTAGCTGCCCACACCTGGGTTTAACAACTACAGCATGGAAAGTTCAAGGATATACATGGCAATATCTCAATAGAAAGTATTAGTATCGGACACAACGATTGACCTTCGGACTCAGTACTGAACTCACACAGGAGTTTCTGTAGATTGAGCCCAATGGACAAGCTCCTGTACTTCACTAGAATCACACAAACAAGGCTTTATTCACTAAGTGTATTCCACACTGTCCGTGCAAGAAGACTGACAAAGTGAACAGTGTATGTATTGGTCCCACACACACACACTCCCCAAAGCAAATGGCAGGCAGTGGATACTTAGGGATACCTGCCCTACTGGCAGAACATTGGAGATCTTCAGTTGTAAAGTGTTATCTTCCGCACTCCAGAAAGCTGTAATTACCACTTTCACAGACCTACCCTTAAATACACTGGGCCCGATTCATGGAATATTTGCCCGGTTCAATGTGAATTTGCACTACTGAAAAGTGACGTTGCACTGCCCTGCCGACACAAACCCTGATTCATGGAACTGTGCAAAGTGTATTTTTGTTGTGCAAAGTCTTGCAGAGTCGTGAAAAGTCAGGGCATAGTCATTTTTGCAGTTCAAAATGACTTTGCCCGGACTTTGCACCACAAAAATACACTTTGCACAGTTCCATGAATCAGGGTTTGTGTTGGCAGTATAAAGTCACTTTTCAGCAGTACAAATTCACTTTGAACCGGGCAAATATTCCATGAATCGGGCCCACTGCGTGTGGAATTCCTACAATAGAAATCAAAACTCCTAAATACTTAAATAGTAGGTTTGCAGACAATCAAACTAACAGACCTACCAGAGCCTTTCAGGTCAATTTACTAACGATACCCAGATATAAACTAGAAAAAGCAGGGGGTAAGAGTGTCCCAGTACTAGCAACCAAACTCTGGAATGCCATGCCTTGAGACCTAAGAGTTGAGCCAGCCTTCTGGGCTTTCCGCAAAAAACGGAAAACATGGATCTTTGCACAGGAACGGTTATGATTCTGCCTCACCCCTAGATCACAATTGAACCTGCTAGCTGTTCATCAACCTACGCTTGCTCATTTAGCACAGTGGGCCTCATTACGACCCTGGCGGAGTGGGTTTACGCCAGCGGTATTCGCGGCGGACCCGTCCGCCCCACTACGAGTTCCCGTAGCGCCATGGAGCGTTTTCCGCCTGGTTTTTCCGGGCGGAGAAATCCATGGCGCTACGGGACCTTGTTGTTAATTACGCCACCGTATTTTACGGTGGCGTAATTAACGCCTTCCCCGCTCCCATTATACCCTATGGGGCAAAAATGGGAATGGGGAAGGGTAAAATGGGGAATGGGGATTTACCGCCCCACCAAGGTCGGAATGGGGCGGTAAATCCGCCAACCCCCATGGCGCTATCGGCAGCTTTCCGCCGTGCTCCATGGTGCATTTGGCGCCACGATTTCCGCCAGGGTCGTAATGAGGCCCAGTATGTTTATGCTTCATAGTATTTGTACAGTGGCATATGTAGGGAACTTACTCTACCTTGATTGTAACTGTGTTATGCTGATGTATTAGAATATGCTTTTCATATCAAATTATGTATCTTGTTACATGCAAAGAAATTTCGTGTACTGTAATTTCAACCTATGAACTTGCACCCAGATACCTCCGGGTTAGGTGCGCTATATAAATAAACAAATAAATAAATAAATAAATTAAGCACTATGATATAATTATATGTTTACATTCTGAGTGCATGTGACATTTCAAAATAATGACCTCATACAACCACAGTGCACCCAAACAACAGTTTTGACCAGAAAACAAAATACCAGGCTCCTTACCGAAATCCTCCTGAAGGCTTTGTGTTCAAGAAAAGTCAGGTGTTCTGCCAGCTCTATCGGCTCAAGGTGATCAAACAGCAGGCAGACCTTTCCCTTCTTGGACGACCGTTTCCTCTGGGTGACTCTGCGCATCCAGTCATAGGAAGGGCTGCAAACAGGAAACAGGCAAGATCAGCCTAGATACTGTTTTTCATTCTCAGGGCATACTGGCACAGCATGGCATAGGGCAAAGAGACCACCAAAGGAGACAATGGCACTGCTTGATCCCACCGCAATGGCTGGAACCTCTGAGATACATGGCATTATCTTACTGGTGACATCCTGGATGGTGTTATATTATGTGGGCATTGGCATACTTCCCCATTCCAAGTACGCAAATATAAGGCTCGCTAGGTCCATTGATATTTTCTCTGAAATCAGCAATTTGCAGTTCATATTTTTGGAGTGCAGTAGCTTATTATAGTGAATGGGAACATAGTTCAATGACAAAAGAAGGACGAATCCCTTTTACGGTGAGATAGTACATTGAAAAGGAAATGCTTACATGCTTGAGATGTCAATCAGGCGGATATGTTCCTCGTAACCCAGTTGGCTGGCCACTTCACGGAACTCCTCGGTCAGGCCAACCAAACCAAGGTCCAAGTTGAATTCTGCTGGGAACTCCAAGATCCAGTATCTAAAATCCAAACATTACCAGTGTAGATAAAACAATGTGAGAAAATCAAAAAGGCTTTTGGTTTTGAGATGTATATGATTGCTGTTATACTACCAAGAACATGGGCTAAATTTCCTGGAAGCAGTCACTGTGACCTTTAAGGGATATATTTCACCCACACGTGCGGCCTGTATTAGCACTACTACATCCACAGACAGATTATATCAACAATATGAATTGCATTCGTACGTAACTATGGGTGCGAGTTACTGCCAAGTGTGGTTCTAACTTACCATAGTGCTTGAATGGCATTCACAAAGAACAATGTACAAAACATGTGTGACCGTCCTTTAAAAAGCCCAGGGAACATCAGTCGTCTCGCGATTACCTAGAAATCACACATTCCTGGATATCGGCTGCCTAACTCAACCTTAACCCAACCAGGACCTAATTTGTCCACATCGGCCTCCCGCTAAATAACAACTTGTCCAACAATGGCTCAATAATATGCACCTAGATGGTTTTAATCTGCAACTCTCTGATTCCACAAAATCCTTAGGCTTCACCATTGTCAGCATCCTGCACTTCCAGAAACACATATCTAAGAAGACCCAAACAGCCTGGTTTCAAATCTTCACCCTTTGCAAAATCAAACCCTTAATCTCGCCTCATAACTTCCGGACCATATTGCAGGCCTTTGTGGTTTTGCAATTGGATGGAGCAAATGTCCAGCTCACAGTCGCTCACTTGGATAAAAGCAGTCCACCACGATGCAGCCCGTCTTATTACAGGCACAAGGAAATTTGACCGAATCACCCCGTCCTCCGCCAAACACATTGGCTTCCTCTCAAGGCCAAGATACTGTTCAAGACTACATGTATCATCTTCAAACCAGTCACGGCAGTTAAGCTCCACATATCTGGTGGCACACGCTCCTTGCACAGCACATCGACCAACCAGCTCGAATCACAACTAGTCAGCAAAGACAGGACCCACAATCCTTCTCTTGTCCTGCACCCAACCTCAGGAACTCGATCCTAGTATCGACTCAGAATGCTCCCACAATTCTTCAACTTTACGAATCTCAAAACGTGGCTTTTTCAACAGCACCTGATCATGGACTAATCCCAATTGACACACAGAACACAACTCACAGTACTGCGATATTGTTAAAAGATTCCAGCTCAAATGCTGGTTACCCACCCTTGTACAGCACTCCGCTGCTCTCGAGCTAGGTCCGGGCTTTAAGCAATAAGATAACTTGTTGGAATCTACACGGGCAATTGGTGGTATGCATGGAGAAAACACAAGGATACCTCCAGGCTGCAAATAATGTCCCATCACTGTTGTCACTTGCAACACACATGCTGCCGATCTGAATGACATTGGTGCACTTTCTCAGCCCGATTGCACCACTCATACCCAGCTCATTCCGGTGCGTTGCAGGTGAATATGAGTCACTCAAATGCACTGGCGAAGGTTTGGGAATATACATGTAAGCTATGACTTAATATGTGTTCACCAATATTTCCTTTGCCCCCCTCTCCCCTCCCTGAAGCTCAAAACGACACACGTGTATGTTTCTCAGGTTTGTGCAACGAATGCACAAACCCAATCAGTTCTCAAATTGTACATTCTTATTTGAATCGGTATTAAGCACTTTTTTTTGTAAAAGTATCACAACTGCTTTGGTCAATAAAAAGTGAAAGTTCTCCTAGGATAAATGTAGGGCCTCTGGGCTTCTGTGAATCAGGTCCTTCGTGTATTAAAGCCATACTATCGATTGCATGCTGCCACCTAAAAGGCTATTGATCCCAAGGCAAGCTTTTACATGGGCAGCAGTGCAATGCTAAATACATTCGTGTAGATGTTCATCTGATGTGACACAGCAGGCAATATGTGCAACACATTTGGTCGCTGCTGAGTTGTTATTCGCCAGGGCCAGGCTCCCGTCTCCCAGCTGCGCAGCCGGGCAGAGGGTTTGTGCTTGTTAGACCACTGCTGACTAATAATTGCGGACTGGCTCCTGCTTAATCTCCGTCAATGGTGCCATGTTGCCAGAACATCGCCATAGCAAGGTAGTCCACAAGCAGAATAAGGGCTTCTGCATCACCTCTGTGTCATAGGGGCTGATTCTGAGGTGCGCGCAAAATGTAAGAAAGTTTCCCTCCACGAAGGACGAACACTTTACTTACAAACACCATATTCTGATAAAGAAAGAATGTGATGCAGGGACATGAAAGCTCTGGCAACAGCCCTCGCACCCGTCGGGAATGCAGGGCAGCCACATGCAGGGAACTCTCCTCCCAGCAGCACTGGTTTAGGAGTAAAAATACGGTACCTTTGAAGTGCCATTAAACCCCACTGCACACTTTTCCCTTTATAAACAATGCATTTCTTAGACTGCAGCACCACTTTTCTAGTTTAATCAAAGTTTAAGAAAACGTTCTTAATTTAGAAAAGTGGCAGTCTAATAAGAATTGCTCGCAATGCCACTGGAACACGTTTCCTCTACAACATGCGATTTTAGCAGAATTTGCTCCTGGGAAGCACTGACATCTCCCCTCCAATATTTCCACCCACCTCAGAATGATGGTGCTGGAAACTGGAGGGGAGAATGTTATAGTCTTACACACTTATTATCACAAGCCCAGAATCAGACCCCTAGTCTCCAGAAGGCACCAGTGCTTCACCGGCACACTGCATCCAGTCATTTGAGGGGCAAGAAAAGCGGCACGAGAGAGTTGGGGAACTTGGGCTCATGTGAGTTCCTTCCTAGAGGCCTCCCACATCAGTTGTCGTCGGCCAGACCGCTGCTTTCAAAATTCGAGGATCTCGAAACGTGGATATTTCAAATTACAGCATACATCAGTAGCTGAGCAAGTCTTTTCTCTTGGTTCTTTTATGTTGAACTCTTCCCTCACCTAGAATAACCATTTCTTCCTTCAAATTTTGTGGTGGCCCTGCATACATTATATCCCATGGGCTTCTTAGTTTCAGGGGAGCAGCTCTGAGAGGCATACCTCACACAAGTAGCCCCACTTCCTACACGGGCGCTTTGCACACAATCACCCTCTGTGTACTTTGCATTAAGGTAACTGTAGGGCGACTACAGCGGAAACTGAAATGCAATCTAAGTTACCATGTGCCCTTTAGGCTTGATTCATGGAACCTTTATCACGGTGCGAAGTGACATTGCACTGGTGAAAAGCGACTTTGCACTGGCAACAAACACCCCGATTCACAGAGTGGTGCAAAGTGTATTTTTGCAGTGCAAATTGACTTTGCACTGGGGCAAAAGTGGCGCAAAGTCCCTTTGCACTGCATAAATACACCTTGCACAGCTCTGTTAATCAGGTTGTTTGTTGGCAGTGCACAGTGCCTTTCCCACGCGCTAAAGGTTCCATGAATCGAGCCCTTAGTTTGGTTCTCAAGTTCCTGAGAGCATCGGCTTGAAGAATGGGCCTGCGACTGTGTATGGTGCAGGGGTCTGTCTATTAGTGCCTTCCTACAAGACCAACGCCCTAATATTGGGTCTTTCTGTTGGATCCTTAAGGGTTCGTTCATAGCCTCTTGGTGAGAATGATATTGTCCAAGAATACATTTCAGGGACCAAAGACGTGCCGAAAGTAGCAGATAACTTATTCAAACAAAACACTCTTCTTGGAACTCCACATCCAGTATCTTAGACGGGAACAAATCATCCGTAGGGATGAACTCTAACTCTGGCTAAATCTGCTATCATCCATGATTAGTGCTGGTAGCTGAGGAGATGGATGGGATCTTTGCATCAGGACTCCCCGCTGCATTGCGTCTGCAGCGGATGATACCTCCAGATCGATATGATTGACATATTGAAATTTGTGTTGCAGAACTTAGGTCAATGAAGAATGCTTCATGTAGTCTACATGAATTTCAGCAAAGCCGTACCCATGGTTCAACATAGAAGATTCATGGACAAAAATGTGTAACCACAGTATTTGGATTTTTATATGTTTGAGATTGGTGATTATTTGGCAGAGTGAATCAATGAATCCCGTGTTTGTCCAGTGAGAATAGAATGTACTGTTCCCTAGTGTTATTGTTTATAAATCTTAGATAATGTGTTTTCTGTTAGAAAGACAGTGGGCCTCATTACGAGTCCGGCGGTAACCGAGGCGGTAAAACCACCTGGTTACCGCCGGACTCGTTTTACCATTCCGCCTCCGTGATTCCCGGAATTACCGGGGCATTACAACCCCGGTTTCCTGGGAATCACGGAGGCGGAATGGTGTTAATCCCCATTCCCATTGAGTCCTATGGGACTCAATGGGAATGGGGATCATGGAAACACCGGCAGCATCTCGTGATGCTGCCGGTGTTTCCTCGTCCACCTGCAGGAGTCGGGATCAGGCGGTCCGGAAACAACGGTGGCGGCGGGTTTACCGCCACCGTTATTTCCGGACCGCCTGATTTGTAATGAGGCCCATTGGGCCTCATTACGAGTTTGGGGGTAGCCATTGCCGCTTTTAGCGGCATGGCTACCCCCAAACCGGGTACCGGGTCCGGGTCTGGAAAATAGGGAATTACCGGGCCATGTCGATTGGGCAGCCCAGGTAATTCTCATTCGCGGGACCGGGAACCGGTACATCCACATTCCCATTTGAGCCCCCATAGGGCTCAATGGGAATGGGGAGGATGCTAACGACGGGCCCGTTAATGAAGGCCCCGTCATTAGCATCCTGGCCTGCTCGTGGGTGCCGCTAAGGACGTCTTGTCTTACCAGACGCCCTTAGCGGCACCCGCGAGCAGACCTCGTAATGAGGCGGCCCGTAATGAACGGTGCCGGCTCATTACGGGGCCGCCTTCCTCGTAATGAGGCCCACTGTAATGTGTTTATTTCGTGATATGGAAATGCATCTTTTTTTCTGATGTGGTTCATATGTTATTTTAGTTATGACAATGTTTATGTATGAAATATGTGTAATGAGTTCTTTTGTGACTAATGCACAATAAAAACAAATTAAAAGTAACCACTGTGTCCACACCGGTGTGACAGACTGGATTTCAAAAATCCCAAAAGTGGTCAGGGGGTTGGAAAGTAAATACGTTTTACACAATGGAGCAGAGGGTATTAAAGTGCCACGCAGAGTAGCCAGATCCTGAGGCACTCTTATCCAATGAGTTCAAAGTTTCCAAGAAATGCAACATAGTAGCACAGAGAGTTGGGGGGATGGGTGAGGGGTGCATAGGGAGAGGTCTAACCTGCATAAAAAGTGAGGTTATGTTGCAACTTTATAAATCATCGACGAGACATCATATAGGAGTCACCTTAAGTGTAAATCTATACCACACGTTGTATATTCAGCAATAGACAGTTTGAATCTATCAAGTTTCTAAGAGACAAAATAAAGCATGTTCATGATGGAAACATGTAACTGCCTCTTGTGTATACAGGAGGCGGAACGTATTTCGCAGACCTGTTGCTCTAGAAGAAGGAACCGCGAGGGAACCTCAGCATGTCCAGGTATGAGCTTTTAAGGACCTCCCCACATCACTCCTGTTGTGTAAAGACGCCAAACACAACGATGCCAGAACCCAGCACTGTTGTGCCAGGTGGAGTGAGCTGAATTGCAAATATGGCAACACCATTCCTTACCTCATGAAGTGGCCAATTTTCAGGCGGATGTCGTTGCAGTTTTCCCCGTTGGCATTTTGATACGTGAAAGAGTTAAGGAGCATGCCCTCTTTTGTAACATCTAGAGCTCTATTTGGCATTTGCTTTTTAATGTTTTTGTCATCTTTCCATCATACTATTTGTAACAACAGTCATACCACTTTTGATCATCACTTAAATAGACCATAACTAAAAGTCAAGGATGGCACTTCACCTAAATGCCAGTGGTCGCGAAAATGACATCACATGCCCAATGTTATCATGCGAAGGGTCATCATGTAACCTTTAGTTCCAATAATATCACAGTAAGTGACGTCCCGACGTTTATCCCTGATCACAGCAGAGGAAGTGACATCACACATGTAAACGCTACAGGAAGATTAATAAATAAATAGTAGTAGAGCAGAGAAAATGCATGTTAGTTGCCAACCATATGTAAACTAGATTGTTAACTCAAGTTTTCTTAGTTGCAGTAATAACATGCCAAGGGCACACCAACCAGCATCGTCATAGACCAGGAGCACTGCCTCCACATACCAGAACAGATTCATGCATGGGTCCAAAATGTCCAGGTACTGCAACTGTATGCTCGTTATAGCCACACAGCCTAGGTGTAGGGACATTTTTCAAGTGTCCTCTGGCTAGGCCTCGGAAAAGCCAACCTCTAGTGTCAGTCAGGGGTGTTTACGCCAATGTACTCCTGATTCTAACGATGGTAACGTGGCAGAGAAGCCAGGCTTCATTCCCAGGAAGGGAAAAGGATGACCCTATAGCACAGTTCACCAACCCCCCAAAAAGTATTGTCCGCACAGTATATTTATTCAACAATATACTCTTTAGTGATAAAAAAGTATAGCATTAATAATATACACATTTACAGGTCAATATTATAAGTACGCAACCGTATAATAAAACAATAAAGGGGATATAAAAGACACAAAGCAGCTTTAAAGTCAGTTGGGAATTCCATTATACAGCTTAGTACAATATTTCCACCCGGGTAAGGCAGATTGACCAATCACAATCTGCCTTTCCCAGGCGCGATTGCGCGTTCACCGCCTGCGGTGAAAAAAGAAAGCCAATAAAAATGGCTGCCGCGATTAAAATAGAAAAGGAACTGGGTCGCTCTCCGGATGACGGCGGCCATTTTGGAGCCTATTTTCCATGGCCAGCCGCCATCCGAATAGGGACCTAGTCCCTTTTCTATTTATATGGCGGTGGCCATTTAATTGTCTTTTTTTTTCGATGGGCGATTGGCTCGTGCTGAGCTCATCTCCCATCAGAAGAAAAAAAAAATGAAAACTATTCGCACCCCGTTAAATCTCGAGGTGCAAATAGATTTCACACCCCGGCGGTGGAGCAGACATGGAATTGAACAGCCAGCAGCCCGAGCTTTGTAGGCCCGAGCGAAGAGAGGGTGTCAGCTCGGGCTGTGGGCTGTTAAATTCTATGTCCGCCCTACCACTGGGGTATGAAACCTATATTAGCTATTTTCAGAGGACATTACCAGCAAAGAGCAGAGAAAAATATGAACAAATGCATAGACCATAGTAGGTAGTTAGTAAAAACGAACTGTTTCAAGAGTTCAAAGAGCACAGTGGGAACAAGTATGCAAAATAATAGGTAAGTCAATATTTCAATTCATTTTAGGGATTTTTTTCCAAGTTCAGAAAATGTGTTCACAGAAACTTGATTCTAGCTAACAGGAAAATTCAAGTTAGTATTGCAAATATAGCTCTGTTAACTCTTTCTGTGCTGGGTACAGCAGATACCTGTTTAATTTTTGAAGCATAGCATTCTTTCCCCTACTGAATTTAAGAAGGCAGTGCTAGCTCAGTTTTGTGTATGGTACAGCAGTGGGTTCCCTTCAGTGAGTTGCCTAGTCCCATCATGCACGGACCTTGCAGCACTTCTCTGCAGCGGTGCTAAACCAGCTGCCCGGTTCTTCTCTTGCACATCGCCCACACTCCATCTGTGGTTAGCACAGGCGTGGTAACGTTCCTCCGCATTGCCCAGTGGCTTTTAATGATCCAGTGATTTTTAGCTCCATCTAATAAGGCGGTGCTGTTGCTACTATCTTTGGTGCAGCATTGCTAAATCTACTCTATTTAGTACAGCACTCTTAGCGCTCCCGTGCAGTTATGTCTCCCTGTGCCTGGAACTGCAATGCTGTGTGCTCTGTATGTAGCTCTCCTGCACATTGCTCAATCTCCCTCTTCATAAAGCAAGTTGGTCTTGCCATGGGAACAGGATGTAAGAGGGAGCAGTTATAGGCCTGTTCCTGTGATGGTCCAAACAAAAGTATTTTATTTCAGATCAGCATGTGTTTCATGGTGGTCACCTAGCCAGAGACATTTTGGGCTGAAGCAAATCCCTCTTGACTCTGAGGTGTCTGCGGCCTCATTCATTTTGCTGTTGTGGAACTTGTTACCATTAGGTGCCCACTCCCCTGCCTCACCCCCTTATCTGTGTGCAGCCTCCTCTCCTTCTCAACCCCCTGTCAGCTTCAAAGTGACCAAACAGAAAGAAAATGATGGTTAGTAGCTAGCAACTCTTTCTGCATGTGATGCTGGAGGCACCACCAGTCGCGCACCGGAGGGCAATGTCGTGTTCCCTAACTTAGTGAGGAGACCAATAGTCAATGGCAGCTGGCACGCCCTGTGAGATCAGAGATCACAGTCACAGTGACGAGGCTGCCAAGTGAACTGGCAGGGGCATCACCTGCTACCCCTGGTGAGCTTCAATTGACGGCCCTGCTAAAGGTAATGAGTTCATCCTGCCTGGTCAATGTTGCTTCTCTGATTTCATGTACTGTCATGGCAGGAGGCCAACAGACAATGCAAGGCCAAGGCCATGTTTAAGATGCTTTATTGAACATGCCAGAAATGTCAAGGGATTGGATTTGCTGAGTGTTTTTGTGAGATTCAGGAGTACGTAGAAATGCAGTGGGTTTCCTTTAGAGCTGTGGCCCTCAGTCCTTTCCCACCTCCCTTGAATCAAAATCTGCCTTCTAGGTGGGAAAGAGGTCACTCTCGGTCTATGGGGTCTTAGGTTCACCTTGCACTTCTTGCTTTACTCCTAGTGAAATATTTAATGGCTGCTGCCCTTGTCAAGATGTTGTGCTGGTCCCCCAGGACTCCCGGAATACCCGGCACCACCACCACCCTATACCTTGGGTCGTCTTGACGGGGCCTAGGAACAAACTATTTAACTGATGCTGGGCCCTAAGAGCAATGGTCTCCTCCCCGCATCTTCGGGTTCTTTTTAAGGCCCTATATTCCCACCAGACCCTTCTCCAAAACCGTAGGATTAGTCGAAGGAGGGAGAGTCGGAGGACTGCCTTTCTGTTGATTTTACTCTTCCCTTCTCCACTCTCCTTCCCCTTTCCTCTCTCCTCCTGGCCCTTGCTGACTCAAGATCTTGTACCATCTGTTCTCCCTTTTCACTCCCTCTTCCACTAATCTAATCTGACCACCATCCTATTCCAGCATGCCCTTCCACCATGGCATTCCATCAGGATACTACCTCTCATTCACCTCTGACTTCCCCTTGGATGGTTGTGCTCCCTTTTCCGTTCTCACTACTATGGTAATCTCTTCCTCTGCACAGTTCTTTCTCTTAACCTCAGCCTCCTAATCTTGCTTTCTCTTTTCATTCTTACAATCATTCGCTCTCATTATTATCTCCTTTCATCCCTTCGTCTCTTGATTTCTCCCTCCTGCACCTCGGCACTTTTTCCTCCACACTTAGCTTATCCACCTCTGCTCTGCCTCCTCCCATATTCTCTCTTGTCTGCCCTTCTTTCTCTCTTATCACCTCTCGTTTACTTTTTCTCCCCTTTCTCGGTCTTATCTCTCCTCTATTCCTCTTCCCCTTCCTCCAACCATTTCCCCCCTACAACATTTTTATTCGCCATCTCTACTTCTTGACCACCCTCCTCAAACCATCTCCACACTTCTACACCTCAGGTTCCCTCCTTCCTGCTCTGCTTCCCTGCTTCCCCACCTTGTCCATGCTTTCCTGTTGTCTGTCATTCTTTCCACACCACCATTCGCCAAACGCATTTCTGCAGCATACTCCTAACACATACACCTCCTATCAGGCCTAACTTCCTTTAATCCTTGTCGGGCTCGATGTCTGTGTGGGACAAGGGGAAACTGCGTTCAGCTGTGCTTGAGGTGTGCAAACCTTATATGATTGGTAAAGCCCCAGTGAAACTACAGAATCAGCACCTGAAATTTTTTGATTATTCGCCGCCCATGGCTTCATTGACAGGCGTCTCGGAAGACTCCGTCTCAATCTTTGCTTCACTTTCTCCATGGGGATGGTACATGCTGTCAATAAGGCTCAGGGCCCAATGCCTTCTATCTCTCTGACCGTGATGGCTTGTAGCTTGTGGCCTGTGCAAGTAAGCATGCGCACATCACCTGTGATCCACTGCCCCTTGATAAAGCATATCTCAAGTTTACAATGCCCATGGATGCATAAACGGGTGACTTTGGGCCCTGTATAATTTTTGTGTATCACTCTGTCAGATTGTTGATAAAGATGCCAACTTTCACGATTCCCTGCGTGCTTGGGAATGGGATGCTGTGAACTAGAGATGAGACTGAGGATGGATCGCAGTCCTTAGGGGGTCCTCCATGTCATCCCTCTGGGGCCTACATCACAGAGTGGGTAGTGTTCCCTGGCCCCCTCCCCCAGTTGGCCCCAGTCGCATCTACTAGCTTCAGCAATGGGAATGTGTCTCAGTACAGAGAAGGAGATGTTGTAGATATTAATGTTTTAGATTTGTCAGCCATTTCAAAGCGTTGAGCTCATCATGTCAGCTATTGCCATGCAGTTTTAGCTTTGCCAGCATCACTGGTTCAAGCCTATTTAATCAGTGGTATTCCTCATATGTTTCAATACAGAGAATGACCATTTATTTTGGGGTTTTGGTCCCCCTTGTTTGAGAGTGTGTGGTACTGGTGTGCCTAGTCTGTGTCGGTATGCCTCCTTCAAAGGAGAACCAGAAGATCCTTTGTGAAGGCAAGAGGACTAGACACGGTTCTCAAGTTAGGCCTCAACGAGTTCAAGAGGGGGTGGCCTGTGCCTGTTTGGATTTACTGTCATGTTTTAACTTCTACAGTTGTATTTGGCAGCAGACTCACCCAGTGTTACTAGATCTGAGGTGGCTGGCAGAGGTGTCAGGTGGCAAAACATATCAGGCATTACAAATCTGACGTTTGTCTCTGTGAGACTTGGTAGTGCTCAACAATGCCCCTACACATCAGGGCGCTCCACAAAAGGACATACCACGAGCTCTCAATCCCACCACCATGAAAGATAATGAGCCAAAGGCTCATGGGAGCTTGTCTTCTTTTTGGTGGTGCTTTGCTAGCCTCTACCAGTTATGTGGTTACTGATTTTGTGGCCGTACAGACTTTTTAGACTTCAGCTCTCATTATCCATAGCCAGCAAAAACAGTGACCAAGAACCATGTGCTACATAGCCAAAAACATCTGGGGGGCCTCATAATGAGTAACCACGATCAGTGCCAGCAAAACCTGTAGTGGATCTCATTTACATATGGCACACCCCTCCATGCAAATGGGTGCAGTTTGGAGTAAAACATTGCCCGCCCATCACGGCCCGTTTTTCAATTAGCTTTGGCTAACCCTCCTCTGTTAGCTGCCCACCCATGCCTAGATATGTCTTTTAGCCCTTATGTAATGAGCCCTGCTATGGGCAAGGGGAAATAGGTTGAGGGAATTTTGGTTAGATGATGGGGTGAGAAGGGTCTTACCGATGGCTGAGCCATGCAGCAACAAACTCTACAAAGTGAATCTCAATAGCCTAAAAGATATCTGGATACTTCAAGATACGTGTGTGCAATCTGTAGTCTCAGGTTTGATCCAAGGCAGGCCCATCTCTGCCCAATACTCCTCAGATGTCAATAGGTTGAGCCCATTGAAATGCAAAATAATGCCCTATATCATCAACTGTTAGAGGTGAGAGCAATCTAGCGTGAACAACTATAAAGAATCATGATACTAATATTATGGAAATATAAACCATACTAAACCAAGACAATGCAAGTAACATTGCATGCACTGAAGACACCACCAAGGACATTTCCAATAACAACCCTAAACACGATATATAATTTCACACTGATTTGTAAAAAGTTCTATGGCAAAATATCTGTGACTTAAATAGATCTTGATTTAAAAATAAACTTGGTATAACATGTAAGCACGGTTCAACTATTTTGGAAATAAAATATAACTGGGGTTAAAAGTATTGCAGGCCAGAAACACATTATAACCTATTGCAAGCATTGCTAGACTCAATCAGTAGGTTTCATATGTGATTGCCAGAACGGGTGCAAAGATGTATTGTGCCTCAGTCAAAGTGACATATTGGGGTCTCTATTTATGGCAGTGGCCATAGATGTGATGTTAAAGAGGGAATATGGCGGACCAGGTGCACTCCTTACCGGTGGCACTTTAGCCAGCCAACTAGAATGCCTTATTTTACCCTTTGTGTGATGTAACCAAGAAAGAGAAGGGACTGAATTAAGTTTGTGAGTATCTCCTATGTGCCATTATTATAGATCAAGTTTAAGATATTTTAAAGTTTTAATTGGCTTGGCGCAGATTTTAGATGTGTGGACTGTAACGCCATGAAAGGCTTCCACCATTTAGAAGTAAGGGCTGCTACATAGATACAATAGTACACAGGCACTACACTGCTATTAGCTCCATTTTAAACTTGAAGTCTTGCTGTGGTCTTGGCAGTCAACTAATCTTAAGTCGGTGCCAATTCAACCTTTAAATTATCCTGGCTAAATGCCCAGCACATGCAGTAAAGATTTGTTTAGATCTGGTTTAACAAAGCATTTTACAGAATGTTTCCACAGTTATTATTTGATAATTGATGGCACTTGGAAAAAAAGAAAACATCAACTGTTAAAATTCAGAAAAGGGAACCTGTTCTTTATGAGTTCAATGAATAAATAAAATGTATCTGCTATTTTGGGTTAGAGCTAGATTGGGAATGGTGGATTGTTTCAGTGATAGGACTGTGACTAGCAACAGACTATGACAGGGGTGAGTGGCACCTACTTGGTTTAAAACTTTTATTGCTGACATATGACAGGACCAAGGCATTTTCAGCATGAATTGGCTAGGAGGAACATCCAATCATATTGTATGTTGACAATATTGATGAGTGGGAATTAAAACAACTGGGTTAAGTGTACATTGGGGGCATTGAGGTATAATATGATCAAAATAATGTCGAGGCATACAGTGAAAAGACAAAGATACTTACGGCAATCGAAAATCAATACCATTATATTGGAAATGGGTTAATCAAGCCTTGGAGGTTGAACGTTAATACAAATACTTTAGTCTCTGGTTCATAACATCTTTAAATCAAGCCTCGGAGAGAAAATGAGTAGGTCAAAATGTTTGCTTATAGATTAATTAAGTCGACCTTCACTCAATGTTAGGATTAGTTTTTATATATATTATATATATATATATATATATATATATATATATATATATATATATATATATATATATATATATATATTTGATTATGTATCGCTTGGCTTGTATCACACACCTTTTGCTGTCAAAAATAAGCAAATATACAGAAACAATTCATAATAGCACATTTAAAAATTCATTAATACAATGAATTAATCTCAACCTTATCAGATACTCAACCAATTTCCCAATGTTATATATGTTTTGATATGGCATATAACGTGCCTGTACACAAGTGTTTCTAGGCATGACAAGACAAGGGGGGAATCAAAGGGAGGACAAAACAACGATCTTACTAGGCCTTGTGTCAAACAGATCGCGCAAGTGCGGGATAGAGGGAAGGGGGGAAGTGCCAGGAGGGAGAAGTGCAGGTAAATCAAAACGTGCAACCAGCAGGTGGCTCATAAGTGCAGAGAGAAGGGGCTGCAGGGTTGCAGGAACAGACCCTTAAGTGCTGGGGTAGACCAGAGGCAGTGCGAGGTCAACTGGACATGCAGCAGCCTGGGTCCGAGTTCAGAGGGTATCAAGGGGACCAGTGCGCGGAGCAGTCGGGTACATCAGCAGGAGAGAGGAAGTGAGAAAGCAGAAGTCAAAAGAAAGTTCTTGAGTTGCTTCAGGAACCGGAGGTGGTTCTGCTCAAGTTTGAGAGTGGCAGGGAGGCTGTTCCAGAGGGAGGCCCCAGCCGAGGAGAGAGATTTGCCCCCAACTCTCTGCTTGGAGAAGCAACTGACCCTCAGAGAGTTGGAGGTGGATGCACGGAGAGCTCAAGAAGGAAGATGTTTTGGAAGAGAAAGTTGGAGGTAGAGCAGTCCCAGGCCCCAGAAAGCCTTGTGGATGATGCAGAGGGTCTTGAACTTGATCATTGCAGCCACAGGGAGCCAGGAGATTTCAGTGCTGGAGAGATACGATCCCTGGGCTTGAGGCCAAGGACAAGTCTTGCAGTCCTGTTCTGAATAAGTTGTAAGGGTCGAAGAGTAGAGGCAGGCAGATTTTAAAAGAGGCTGTTGCAGTAGTCCAGCATAGAGAGGAGCAGAGCTACTCTTCAGACAGTGAGCTTCTGGGGGAAAGTAAGTGAGAAAAGTAAGAATACCACTGATGCGGTGCAGCTGATAGTTTGACTACTTAGAGACATCAGAAATGTGAGTAGAGAAGGAGAGGGTGGAGTCGAAGAGAGTTCCACACTAATTTATAGTGACAAAACAAATCTCAGATATTATTAGAGGCCTCTCCCTATTTGATCAAACAGGTACAGGGTGTGTGAACCAAATATCCACAAATGCGGATGAACTGTTAAAACTTAAGAAGAAGGGCTTTAGAACCGAATGTCACTGCCACTTTCTTAGGGAATACCTGAACGTGAACATTATCCCTGCAGGCCTAGTGGTGCACAACGAACTTGAGCTATTCTTAGATGATGAGGTCTATAAAACTAGCTTAAGCTATATAGCCACTAAATGTAGTAGCGATTTAATGGTTTCAACCATGTCCACAGTGCAGAGGATTGGGGTTACGCTGCAAAAGGAACTCGAGGCAGAGGAACTCAAGTTCAACTCCAATACAGCAATAATTATTGCAAATGATAAAATAAGGGAAATACCAAAGCAATTTGAAGACCTAAGAGCAACAACGTTGGTCAAAAAAACTAAGAAATTAAATAAGGATATTCAAGAATTCAAAGTTGAGAAGATTTATCCATACTTAGTTGCAAACTTCTTGGAACAAAGGAACATGGATAGAACACAACACACTAATATCAACAGGAGGTGGGTGACCTGCTCAGGCACAAGTAGCGCCTCAGCAGGAGACGATCCATACTCTTATGGCTATGAACAAACACAAAGAACAAGAGGACAGAGGTCTTTTTTAGGCAGAGGCCAGCAGAGAGGCTTCCATGGAGACTTTTTCAACCCAGATTTTTGACCATGGGGAGGCAGGCGACGACAAGGTCTTGCAGGAGAATGTTCAATCAATAGAGACAGGAACTCCACATATATTAGAGGATGACAGTGAGGGCGAGATTCCAGTATTTAACCTCTCAGGCATCAGCTTAGCACCGGCACAAATAAAACTTCTAGAAAAAGGTCTATCCTTTGTTCCTACCAATCGGACGGATTGGTTCACTACAGAGGTAGAACTAAAAAATGTATTTTGAAAATTAAGACTGAAATGTTTCTTCAAGGAACAAGAACCTCTCGAGGTTCAAGGAGATACGGGACTGCGTATCCCCTCCAATTTCACGCTAATAGACAATCAAGTGGCAAAGGAACTCATCCTCTTTGAAAAATGTGTACTAGGGGTTCTAGAAAGACTCAGATCAGTCAAACAGAATGTTAGAAACAATCTGTCCAATAGTGAGAGAGACGCACTTGAAGAACTGATGACAGATCAAAGGTTAGTCCTCAAACCAGCTGATAAAGGACGAGGCATAGTTGTTTTCCTTAATGCTCAGTATAACCAGATGGTGATGGACGTGTTGAATGATGAGGAGAGCTAACAGCCCTTACATAGGGATCCATTGCCGGAAATTAAACAGGAAATTCTTGAGAACACACAATTTGGCGTAGACAGAGGCTGGCTCACAAAAGAGGAATTCGAATACTTAAACTACTCGCAACAAAGAATTCCCTCTTTTTATGCACTTCCAAAAATACATAAGGATTCTACCACACCACCAGGTAGAACGATTGTGTCTGGGTGTGGTTCCATCTTGGAACCACTCTGTAAATTTGTGGATATGTTTTTACAGCCTATCAGTAAAGATACAGCTACATATCTAAAAGATACAATGTCAACAGAGAACAGTTGGTTACTATAGATATAAATCATTGTACACTAATATACCGCAAGATGAAGCAATTGAAAAGATACAAGGGTTTTTGAGCCACAGTGCGGCACAACAAACGGTTTTGGCAGAATTCATTGTTGAAATTATGAGTATTGCCTTGAGAAAAAACTTCTTCCAGTATTCCAACCAATTCTATCTTCAAATTCGCAGGACAGCGATGGTGCGGCTTTCGCACCAAGCCTGGCCACACTATTCATGGCAGCCTTTGAAGAAGAGTTCATCCTTACAGACAACAATCACTATAGACCACAGATCACCAGTTCGTACAGGTACATAGACAATATAATTTGCATCTGGAAAGGGAGCCAATAATCCCTCTGTGACTTTTTGGAATGTATTAATGGATTTTATCCTATGATACAATTTACAATGGAATGTGACAAACATTGTATACACTTCCTGGACCTGGCTATTAAAGTTGAATTGGGCCACCTGACCTGTACACTGTACAAGAAAAAGACCGACTGCAACACCACGTTACACTATTCGAGCTTTCATCCCAGGTCTTTGAAAGAAAATCTACTGTTCAGTCAATTTCTACGGTTGAGGCGGAATTGTACCTCAACAACAGACTATTACCAAAATGCTAATGCCCTGAGCACCGATCTAAGAGGGAGGGGTTACCCGAAAGAAATGGTCTCCCATGCACTTAAGAGAACAAGGTTTACACCCAAGAAGCTCTACCAGAACCTAAGGAGAGAAATACCACACAGGATAGACTCACCTGCATTACAACTTACAATACCAACTAATTTCAGATCAAGAAAATGTTGAAGAAGCATTGGCCCATGATTACTACCTGTATGCCTAACACACCATTACCAATGTTTGCTTTCAAGCGCTCGAAAAATTTAAAGGACAATTTTGTCCACTCTAGATCCAAACAGCCTAGATCTAACAAATGTATTGGGACCTAGGCTCACTCAAGTGACATTTCCCATGTGACAACTGCAAAATCTGTCAGTATACCACCAAAATGCTTTAATTCCAGTTTTGAACAAAACATGGGAACTAAAATGTATGTCAAACTGTAAAACATCCGATGTCACATACTGCCTAGAATGCACGTGTAGCTTGCAATATGTTGGTCAGATGACAAGGGCAGCCCATGTTAGGATTAATGAACACGGGTCGAGAATCAGGTGTAGAAATCACACATCACTTCTTGGAATACCATTTGCCAAATGATCTCAAATGGTGGATCATAGATGTAGTACGCAATGTACTTAATCAACAAAGGAGTTTACACAATAAAGAGGCACGTTGGATACATCGCCTCAACACAGTGGAAAGGGATCTTAATGAAGCGGTACCGCTCTTTATGAACTAGCAGGCTCATTACCCTGTCATCTTGTACAGTGCTGACAGGGACCGCACAGAGTGTCCGGCACAAACCTAGATCATTGACATCTGACTACTGTGAGTCACCCAGTGTCCACACTGTGACAGTCTTCATTTGCAGGAAAAATGTATATTGCCCTAGATTTTATCCTGCACAATGTATTACTTTCTAGGAAGTGAATTTTTAGGAAAATAATCTGTTCTTCTCCTTTAACTACCTCAGGACACACAGTATTCAGTTATTGAAGTGCTTGCCAGCGGTGCAGTAACTGACACTGAGAGCACTGCTCTCGTAGCACAGCCAACCGCCACTATCTAGGTCAGGCTTGCCTTAGATATCGCAAGACTTCTCTCACGAGACTCGTCTGGTGGTTTCCATAGTGACTCTGCCAGAACAACACACAACACCTCATGGGACATGGACCGCTGAGGAAGAACTCACTGGACACAGCCACCTTGTAAGTAACAGCGCAGACGCACGCAGCCACTTCCACTTGGAAATGCATCTATTTCAAGAGCAGCTACCCCTAGGGCTACTCTTAGCTTTACCTACCTGTCCTTGCAGATTTCTGTCTTGTGGAGTGGATAGGCTTCCATGAGACTACAGCCATCCCATTTGCGATAGCTACCAGAAGCAAAGAACCGACCAGTACGAGGGAACAAACATCCCTCCCCACCTTCAATTCCTACCATTGCACAAAGGTATGTTAGAGAGGTTCAGCTGATATAGCCATATATTTTTACTCTTAATGGCCCGTTGAGCATGTTTTTATTACTCTTCCCATCTCCACGATTTTGAAGCTTGCATAAGCCGCCCCTCTGACAAAGCCAGCCCCCGGGCACGCTCCAACTTCAGAGACTCACCCAGAGTCTGAGATCAATTGAGGACTGCATCCGCCCGGGTAAGCACAGTACTTGCATTGGCCTCTTTCTATATCCCCAGAGAACGCTAACGTTTGCTTTTCAAATTCACTTCTTTTTAAATTACCTTATGTTCGAATTGATGGGTGATGGCAACATGAGGTAACTTTATTTTTGATTTGGACTCTTGTGAATACATTTAAATCCATGGGACTTGAGCCTACTGCAATGAGGCAATACAAAAGATGCAGGTTTTATTGCAGCCTGATTTTCTCTTTTGTCTTCCCCTTTCTTCTCCTTGGGGTCACCAATCACGTTCAGTTTTGGTCCTGAGGAAGGCGGGCATATCCACATAAGCGTGCCGAAACGTACAGCCCCATGTGTTTGATTGACTCACGCACCATAGCAGCTGTGCAATTTTTACATTTACATTAGCGCCTTACGTAGACCCCTCAACTGTTTAATTGAATTCATGTGACAACCTGAGAAGTAAGACACACAAGTTGCCTGGTTAGCCAGAGGGGCAAAACAAATTGTATTGTTTGTAATCTCTTAGCTTTATTAATTGCTCAAACTGTTTATCTGGAATTGTATTTACTCACAGGATTTTCTTTTCCGTTGTTTGTTTTCTGTTTCTTTTTTAAAGTACCTACACTACTCCTCCCAGGTCTAGCCTGGAATCAACATTCAGTATACACTCATGTTCTGTGCACAAATATTTATGTCTAAAAACATGTGAAAAAGCTTTTTTCATTGTATATAAATTGAATAAATGTATTGAAAGTGCCAAATCTAAGGATATAATATGACTTTCTTTGTTTAAATATATATAGAATAGTCAAATGTGCTCCCTGAAACATGTAGGCGAGATACATGTTAATGAACTCTGGACTGTTTGCACAGAGTCCAAAATCTAGAAATGTATAACGCTAGAGCAAACCTTACTGGTTTTTCCTTTCAGGACATTTTGCTGTATTGTACTTATGTTTCCCTGGTCCTTGACAGAGTAGGGGCTGACCCTCACGTGCACTTGTATGAGAGAAGGAGCAGAGGTGGCTGAGGGGAGCCTGAAAGAGAGCTCGGTGTCATCCACATAACACTGAAAACTGGACCAGAAAGTAGCGATGCTGTGGGTAAGAGGTGCAAGGTATTGGTTGAACAGCCAGGGAGAGAGGTAAGACAGCTGGGGAACACAACAAGTAGAGAAAGAGATAGAATAGAGGAAAAACCTCTGTTGGATCTGTGAGGGTCAGTGAGAAAGGAGGTCAAGCAGGCCAGGGCCTGATCAGTGATACCAGGTTGTCACAGAGGCGTTTGAGTAGGATGGCATGGTTGACCGTGTCGAAATCAGAGGATAGATCCAGGAGAGTGAGGACAGAAGGGAGATTAGAGTCAAGATTGGAGAGCAGGTCTTCACGGCTGTTCAGGAGAGCAGTTTCCGTGCTTCTGGAAGCTCTTAAGCCAGACTGGTGGTGGTGGAGACAACCAACAGATTCACTATATAGATTAAGCTGGGAGATGGGCAGCTTTTCCAAGAGTTTTCCCAGGAAAGGAGTGATGGACATAGGTTGATAGTTAGCCAGAGAAGAACGATCGGCTGAGGGCTTCTTTAGAAGAGGGTGCACAAGGGACTGCTTAAGGGGGAGGGGAAAATTCCAGTGGCAAAGGAGTGATTGCAGAAATCGGCCAAGGCTGGAGCAAGGGTGTCAATCTGGTCCTTGATGGCTCTGGATGAGCAGTGGAGAACCTGCTTTGAAGAGACTTTCATAGATAGGACTTGTCTAGAAACATCGTCAGGGGTAAACAGTGGAAAGGAGGAGGAGAGACGGCCTCATATGGGCCAGGAGTGGTAGAGGAGGTGGAGGAGGAGGTGAAGGAGGTAGAGGAAGAGATGTCAGACAGGATGTCCTGAGTTTTCGTGATGAAATGAGAAGCCAGGACAGTGTAGAGGGCCTGGGAGGGAACAAAACAGGTAGCGACTGTAGCAGGATTGGCCAGCTCCTTGCAGATTTCAAATAGTTCAGCTGAGTTGTTAGATGCCGCAGAGATGCAGGCTTGGATGTAGGCTCTCTTCTTTCAGAGGACAGAGAGTCTGTACTGCCTTTTGAGCAGGCCAGTATGTCAGGGGGTGCGCCTGATGCCCTCCACTTCCTCTCCACTAACCTACACTTGCGTTTAAGGGTGGTGAGGTCAGAATCGTACCAAGAGTTGCACTTGGATTTGGGCTTCAAGCAGATTCCTCATGACAGGGGCAAGGACAACCAGGGTGTTAGAGATAGAGAGATGAAAGTTAGAGATGGCTATGTCAGGGTGTGAATCAGCCAAAGGTGCAGGAGGAGAGAAAGTAGCGGCGAAAGCCTCAACTGACACACGCTTCATGGGCCAGATGACCGATAATGTAGGTGGTAGTGCTGGAGTCGGCTTGAAGTGAGGGGTAGAGAGAGAGAAGTGGGAGGAAAGGAAAAAAAATGAGAGAGAGAGAGGAGTGGTTAGAGGGATAGAGAAGGGGATGTCCGAGGAGATCAGAACATCCAGGGTGTGCCGCGCAGAGTGAGTCTGGCCAGAGGGATGAATAGAGAGAGAGAGAGAGAGAGAGAGAGAGAGTCGCAGAGGTTGCGAAAGAGTCCTGTAGAAGGGCTGGTAGCATCCAGGTGGATGTTCAAGTCTCTGAGGAGGGGAAGTTGAGAGGAAGAGGCATGGAGGGAGGAGGAGAGGCCAGCCCACTAAAAGAGGAAGAGGGCAACCTGGCCAGGCAGCCTGTAGATAGTGGCCAAAGTGAGAGAGAGGCCAGGAGAGATAGGGAGCCTGCAGACCAGGCATTCAAAGGAGGAGGAGTCCTGCTTTGAAATGATAGAAGCAGGGATCCACTCTGGGAAAATCAATGCTACACCCCCACCAGGACGGTTGGTTCGGGGTTCAGGGAGGACCATGTAGCCATCGGGAAGGAGAGTGTCAAAACTCGTGACAGAGCTGGCCGTGAACCAAGTCTTGGTGAGGCCGAGTACATCCAAATCAAGTTCTTCCAGGAGACGGCAGATGTCAGAGGAATGTTTAACAGCTGAACAAGGGTTGAGAGTAGCGATGTGGAGCAGGTTGCCACATTTGAAGGACTTCTGGGGAGGTGTACAGGCCAGAGGTTGGCCCTGCAGAGGTGTAGGAGGTGCCTGAGGATGGGCAGAGGAGGACGGAAGAGAAGACTGGGTAGTCAGAGAGGAAGAAGAAGAAAAAAAAGGGATGGCGGAGGAGGGAGGCAACCGGGTGGCTAGAGAAGCAGCAGGAGGTGCTGGAGAGGTGGCTGAGGAAGGAGGCGGCAGAGGAGCCCGAGAGGGGTAAGGAAGGACAGCAGGAGAGGAAAGGAAGTTGATCAGGCACGTCTATCAAAAAGGAGGAGATTGGCATGAGGGCCATGGACCAAGACGGTGCCATTTAAGTAGACATTAAAGATGGTCTTAGAGGTGTGGAAGGGGGCCAGGAGGGCCTCCCACTGGGTGGCACCATTAATGGGAGAAGAGGAGAAAAGAGAGAGAACAGAGACCATATGGGGGTGGGGGTCCATAGCCCTGGAGAGGGAACAAAGAGTATGTCGGTAAGGGTTTGTCTGGAGGAAGCGCTGATGTAGGTATCAGCGAGAGGGAGGCCTGGGTTGGAGACCAGGATGTCCCTTTTGAGCTTCTTCCTGCCAGACTTAGTGAGAGGGATAGGATAGTCAATAGGAAAGCAGTTAGAGAATATAGGTGAGATAGAGGGCACCCTAGGGGGTGCCGGAGGAACAAAGGGAGGGAAAGGGTAGCCCAAGCAGGGGGGAGGTGGTTGCACAGTGGGGTAGACAGGAGGAAGGCACAAAGGTGGACACAAAAGGGAAGGGAGCACAACAAAGAGCAGGAACAGTGGACCTAAAAATCAGATGCAATACAGAACCAACAACAAAGCACAGAACACAGCTGGGAACCTAGAAATAGAGTGTGCAAATGCAAAATAGAGCCAGAAACAAGGCACATAGCACAACGGGGAACCTAGAAGTAAGAAAGAAGATGTAATGCAGAACCAAAAACAAAGCTAAGAGCACAAAAGGGAACCTAGAAATAGAGTATGCAAATGCAAAACAGAACCAGAAACAAGGCACATAGCACAACACGGAACCTAGAAGTAAGAAAGAAGATGTAATGCAGAACCAAAAACAAAGCACAGAGCACAACAGGGAACCTAGAGGTAAGAAAGCAGATGTAATACAGAACCAAACGCAAAACGCAGAGCTCACCAGGAACCTGCAAGTGAAGAATGCAGGCAAAGCAATGTATTGCCACAGATCATGGAGAACAACACAATATCTAAACCGTAGAGAAAAACACAAAGTCAAGAACATCAATAAGGCATAGAGCACAACAGGAGCCTACAAGAAGGAATCCAGTGGAACACAACACAATGTTGAAAACATTACACAATTGCTCGAAGAAAGGAGGGGCTAAGATGCGGAAGGAAGGGAATACAGGGGGGGGAGCGGAACAGGATTTATTTATTTATTTATTTATTCGGATTTGTATAGCGCGCAGCAGCTCAGGAGCATCGTGGCGCTTGTTACAGTGAGGAATAACAACTTAGTTACATAAGTACCAGAGCAGAAGAGGTCACATCTTAGTTACAAGGTAGCATCACAGAGAGGTTACATCTTAGTTACAAGGTAGCATCACAGAGAGGTTACATCTTAGTTACAAGGTAGCATCACAGAGAGGTTGCATCTTAGTTGCATAGGTAGCAGAACAGAGAGGTTGCATCTTGGTTACATAGGTAGCAGAAGCGAGAGGTCACATCATTGTTACATAGATAGTAAAGAGGAAAAGATAAAGAGGCCATGCAGGGACCTATGATGCGAGGGAGCGCACACGGCTAGAGGAGCAAGGGAGCGCACATGACCAAGTTGCGAGGGAGCGCACGCACGCAAGCAGGATGCAGGGACCTACAATGTGAGAGAGCACTCGTGGCTAGAGAAGTAAGGGAGCGCATGCGGCCAAGTTGCGAGGGGGAATGCATGCACGCGAGCAGGATGCAGGGACATATGATGCGAGGGAATCAAGGGAGCCCACGCGGCTAAATTGTAAGGGGGCAAACATAAGAAGGGGAGATGCAAGCATGTGGGGGGAGGGTGCGAGGATAGATTGCAGGAGGAGCAAGGTCAGGGGGCTTGTGTGGAGTGCATATCAAAAACAGCATATCAAAAACTATTGTTTCCCAATTTCACAGACAGATAATATTTACAACTTGTGAGATTTACGGTTAATTATATTTCATTCCCCTACCACCTATTTAAAAACAAGCAATACCAGTAAGTAACAATGGATAGGAGACCACAGCAGCATTAAATTCACATAACCAACTTATCCTAAGCCAATTAAAATTGTTCTTACATGATAGTGAGGTATTATTCCCTTTAACCACATTCAATGTCCTTTACAAAGGGGTTTGTACATTAATCTATCAGCTGTTACCAACTTCTTTAACAAACCAATCCATGATGACCAAATTCGTTTCTGAGGCGTGGCTATTGAAATTGAGTGCAATCAGCATTAAAGGATATATGGACAGAAGTTTGCTGGCAAGTTCAGTGGAAGACAAATACCATCGGTGCATCAACAAGATTATTCTTGGCAAATGGTGGCTCCCAAGTTTCCCCATCTGATCTGTAAAAATGCAGAAAAACAGCAAAGATACATTTTAAAGCATACTAGAAAACAATGGATTAAAAAATCTCTAACACTTCATGAAAAACACAAACACCACTTTGTGAATACATCCGGGAGAAGCACATTTAAAATATAATTTTGTGAAAACACAACACACACACTCCACTATGGGGCTACTAGTAATAGTAAGTCAGAGTAAGCCAGGGGTTCGTTAGGGAGTCTTTGTGACTTCTTTGTAAATGAACTAGCCCTCTCCAATTTAAAGTTAATGGTAAATCAGAGTTACTCATAGACAATTCTTTGTGAATTGATCTCTGTTTTCCTGACTTCTTAACGTGCACATTGGCTCTCACATTTTTCTTTTAATCAATGTTCTGATTTGTTGAATTAACTGCAAACGATTTTGATGTTGGAAGAGCAGAACAATCTGTACATGTTTATACAGGAATTTTCCTCGAGAAACAACCATCTAGTGGACAATTCAATGCTCATTGTCATGCCTGTATGCGCCATTGATAGAAATAGAAAACAGATCTGAAAAGAAATGAAATGTACTTTAGAGTTTTCATCCGCGTAATCGACCATACTGCTGGCTCTGGGTCACTGGATTGAGTGTTATCCTGATAAAAGTCTGTTGGCCCTATATGCGTTGGTCCATAGTCATTCTTTGCGGATGACACTGATTGTTGCACTTTAAGTGCACTTCAGACGGCACTCTCCACGTTTGAACAATAAATGATCTTGAATTACTGGGGTGAGAGGTGATGGCTTGATGCCAGTGTGTCAACAGTTCTTACTCGGTGTGACCTATTCCTAAGTGTATTTACTTGGTTAGAAACTGTGTCATTGCTCATTGTGGAGACGAATAGCAAGGGGATCGACAGCAAATATCTCAGACATAATTTACATGTTTTCAAACATCACCAGCAAAGTGTTTAACAGTAAGTAGATATAAGGTGCACTAATTTGATTACTGAGAGTCTATTTATGAATGAGAAAGCTCACTCTCCACGAGTGGCACATTGTTTTGCCCCTACTGAGGTTTTGCTGTGTCATTATAGATTTGAGATATATCAGTGGTCCTGTTTGTAACATCCATGTTTCAACACCTTGCTTGTGTTCTCCTTTCTGTCAGAAGAGTACCGCATAATAGGCTTTTTTATGGATTAAGCGGGCCAGTCTTGTCCTTCTTTAAACCAGATTTCGGCCACAACCTTTAATGCTTCCTGACCTTGATTTTTTGTTCTTCCACATTCTTTTTGAACCTTATATTTTCTATTTGTTATTTGTAGATTTGGCCTTTTGGACACAGAATGTGCTCTGATTTCCGACTAGTCAAATGTAGTGTGGCCTTAAGTAGAAACAGTGAAAGCTTCGACAAAGGCCACCTGTGAGAATTTCTTTAGTGGTCTGAATGTGGTGGTCTCAAGTTACATTGGTATTCATATTAGAGTGATGGGAGGTAGCCAGGCAACCAGAGATCAGCTAGTGGAGCATTGTTCTGATGATGGCGGCTTTCTTTTATGAGATGCCTACGGAGAAGGTGATGTCCAGAATATGACGTCCATTGTGCATGGAGCCTTGGACAATTTACATGAAATTCAAATTCTGTTCGCTATGGATAAAAACCAGGAGTTGGTCTATTATGTCCTCCAACCACAGGTAAGTCATATATCTCTAAAGAGAAACATGGCTAGCAAGCATACAAATCCTGTATCGGGTTGAGGGGTGTGAGGTCACCTGCAGCCTGATTCATGGAATTATTTATGTGAAAAACACAGATTTGGCGCCTTTCTGCCCGAAAATCCCTGTTTGAAGTATGGGGATTTTCGGGCAGAAAGACGCGCAAATGTGCGTTTTTGACGCAAATAATTCCATGAATCAGGCTGATAATGTTGGCAGATACTTTGATGCAATGGAGGTTCTCTTCTTTTTTTCCCAGTTTCCAGCTGATCCTTCGTGAGGAGTACAATGATATCTAATGATATCCAAAAGAACACTTTTTCGAATACAGTAAATTCACACACTGTCTTGAATAGTGAAACATATGTGTAAAAAGGTTCTGCCAACAACAGAGACACGGGAATGATATGCTGTGAGTCAGAAAACCTTTGCAAATCTGTTTTCTATATCAACGTAGGTGATACAGCACTTTTATTTCCAGCTGTACGAAAGTCAAGAAGTGTATGGATGGGGGTGTGGCCAGCATGTGAGTTCAGAGGACGTGAGTCCCGAGAGCTCCTCCAGCTGCCGATGACATCCTGACAATATATCCTGTTTTTTGGGGACGATATGGTCCAAAATCGCAGGAGCAGCTGAACGATCACCTGCAGCAGCTCCGTAGCGACTCTTAGGCCCGAACTCCTGATCCCGGGAGAGCTACGAGGTGAAAACGCTTGCGCGTAAAACACGACAAGAAGCCCGCAAGATGGCCGCCTCGGCCCAACACCTCGAATTGTCGGAATTGCCCAGAGCCTGCAGTGTCTGAGGTCCTCTGCACCTGCCTTCCACCAGGCTGGATGAAGGATAACCGTCCCCTGCGGGAGACCAAAGCAACCTTACGAGCCGTACGGATGCCTGGTGAACAGCTGAGGAAGGAGCAGTGCGTGGTATGCGCCTCTAGCGCCGTCCCTGAGTCCACGGGACGGAGTGAGAGAACCCTTGCCAGCGGTTTTCTGGATCCGGTGCGACCTGCGCCTGTGGCGCAGAACAGGAATCGAGGTGGTGAATTCCATCTCTACAGACCCCTTCTTGGTGCCTCTATCACGGACCCCTCAACCGGCTGGGCAACTTCCCAAGACTCTCTACGATACGGACAATGCTGGCGGTGCCCGAGGAGCGTGGTGACAACGGTGGATCCCTATTGTGAGAGGGACGTTACATGAGACCAGACCTATTGGCGCCGACCAAGCTGACTAGACCTCCTCCTCCTCCTAATCACAGATGTGAGCTACTACGTGTGGCTGTACGCTCCCCCATACCGTGGCTCAACACAATGGCTGTGCACACACCCCTGGCTCTCGGGTGGGGACCGAAACCACTGCTAATCATATGCTGACCTACGGGTGCATGAACGGTGAGAGACTGGCCTCTGGGGAATTAATACTGGGATATAACGGTGGGCAAGAGGGTAATTGACTATCCTATGGTGTCACTCTTCTGGCACACACTTTCATACACTCCTCCATAGTGCTGGGGGAGATTTAATGGACCACCTATAGCAAGTACTGTTTTGTGTCTAGAGCAGAGATTACCTGCCCCCAGATTGGGGTTTGTACTGCTTCCCAGCTGCGCTTCTGAACCGACATGGGATGGGGGCCTCCATTGGATATAAGTGCTGTGCACGCCTGGAGTGCGATCAACACCCAGTACTACTGGGATACGTACACCACCTTGGGACAGGAAGAGTTGTGCCTGAGACACTCTGAGCCCACTGGATTGGGGTTGCCGAACACCCTCTTCTCCCAACACACTTTGCCCCAGGGGTGTCAGGCTAACCTGGATTGGCAGATCTGGTGAGCTCCTCAGCTCCTGGTTGTCCCCGCCTGGGATGCCTGGAATACTCTTTACAAAACTGCTCACTGATCCATAGGGGGGGGGGAATCCAGACTGACTGCTCGCTACGCCTCGACATACATGCAACACTCTGGGTCTCCAGCAATAGTGTTGGCACTTACTCTAATACTACTTGGCCTTGGCTGTGAACCAGCGACAGAGTGAAATAGCCGAGTGCTGGCTCCAGTACACCCAGTGCACACGTTGTCGACATCATGGGAAAAGAAAAAGCCAAAAAGGCCTCCACACAGAGTACCATGGACCAATTCGGCATGACCACCAACACCAACACTGCCTGCACACCAGAAAAAAACCTGCAATCGACCTCTGCGTCCTCACCCGGGACTTTAACACTCAAAGACGTCATGGCGGCAATCGCTGACTCCCGCTCCTCGATGGAGAAGAAAATAGAAGGCATTTTGTCGAGGTGTTATTCCTCTGGCACGACCTCCAGAAATTGACCTCCAGAACCGGGGAAGTGGAACACCAGGTGTCGTGAGTGAAAGACGATCTTGGTGGGGTGCGCCAACAGTTGTCGCAAGCACTGGTCCGCCTTAAAACATTGGAAGCACGAGTGGAGGAGGGCGAGGGCAGATCACGCCGGAATAACATCTGTATCCAGGGCCTCCGGAGAACGAAGAAGGTCCCAGTATGGAACTCTTTCTGGAGCAGTGGTTGGCAGATCTCTTTGCTCCTAAATCCCTCTCCAGGTTCTTCACAATAGAGAGTGCGCATTGTATACCAACGACCCGACCGATTCCTGGAGCACCCCCCAGAACGGTCATTGCCAAACTCTTCAACTATCGAAACAGGGATGCTATAGTACATTTGGCCCGGACAAAAGGATGACTCATGAATAACGGTGCTAGAATTGCATTCTTCCCGGACTATACCCGTGAAGTTCAAAAAGCCAGGCAATCCTTTGAACATCTAAAGAGGATGCACCACTCCATGAACGTTAAATACGGCCTACTGTTCCTGGCCCAGCTGCGAATCCAGCACAACGGCACGACAGTGCATTTTACAGACCCGCAAGAGGCCTGGAAATGGGCTGAGACCCATATCGAAGGAGACTGGAAAGCACACGTTCCGGAACCCGGAGGAAGGTCTTGCGGTAGATCACGTAGAGATCTCCCCCCATGGCAACCTGTACCACAGGAACATCCTGATCCGGTGGGGGGAGTGGGCCCATAAAGCAACTGCTACACGCTGTAGTCCGCAGTAAGACCTGGAAGCTGCACTCCAATACGCTGGGGTGTGAACAATCTTCACATCGCCCTGCTTAAACAGACTAAGACCCGGATGGAGCTGTGGACTCTGGTCACCACTGTTTTGTGGGGGGAGAAATATACCCTTCTGAGGTCTGCAAACTCCTCTGTATCCTTTTTTCTCCCTGTTGTATAATCATACTATAAGGTCGGAGGCCGGCATGGCCACCACCTGAGACCCCGTACCTCCGGCTGGACTACTAAGTTGTTCTCTAAACGGAGGATGAATAATCTTCTTTCGTTAGTTGTGTTAAGCTGGTGCTCTAGTTTTTGAGTGTCAACAATGTTTGGGCGACAGGTACTTCGTGTTGGGGTGGAGTATAGGGGGGGGAGAAGTTTGTGTTATTTTCTGTTCTTTTTAAGCTACCACGTACCTACAAGACTAATCAATCACACCATTTGGTATACGCTGTCTCATGCCACCTCCTACCGGCAGCACATCCCCGTTGTGACCAACGGCTGTACACTATCCCTGTTCTTGGACCATGTAGATCCTGAAAACCCTGTATCACATGCTATGAATGGCACTCACACAACCCAGACCATCACCTGTTGAATGTCCTAGATTCCTCAAACTACTCACGTGGAACGTGAATGGTATGGGCTCTGGGATTAAGCAGCATCTTGTTACGCAATTCTTGAATAGACATTCCCCTGATGTTTCCTTGATAACTGAGACACATTTAGCAGGGTCCAACTGCACCTTCTTTCGAAGAACCAATTATCGTTCTCCACCCTGCATGCACAAAGTTGCCACAGAAAGAGTGTCATACGAAATATCCCGAAAGGAGAATACATCCGGGCAAGAAGGAACTGCAACACAGACAAATCCTTCACAGAAGAATGTGACCTACTAGACCGAAGATTTAGATGTCGAGGTTACTCCACCGAAAGCCTGACACCAGCAAGAGAACAAGCTATGCACATTGAAAGATCTACTTTGCTTTCACCCAAACCCAGAAGACAAGATGACAACCCGAATATTAGATTTGCAACTAGATACAACAAAGATAGTCATGCCCTCCAAAAAATTCTGACCAAGCACTGGGAACTACTCCGCATGGATGAGCATATCAAACCTCAATTGGAAACATATCCCAGCATGTCATTCAGTAGAGCACCAACTCTAAGAAACCTACTGAGCCCTTCCTTTCTCTCTGAAAAACACATGTCGGCACAGGACTGGCTCAGCAAACAAACACCTATGGGCTTCACAAAATGTGGAACTTGCTCAATGTGCAAGTATGCAACTCAGACTAAATGTGCCAAATTTGCAGGCTGCCCAATATTCAAAATCACGGAGCACATTAACTGTAAAAGTTAATTTGTGATTTATGCTTTAATCTGTGTATGCAACAAAATATACATTGGCAGCACCATCAGAGAAACACGCATCAGGATAAGAGAACATATGAACAGCATACACTCACAAGATCCAAAACTACCGCTGGCCAACCACTGGCAGAAGAATCACCAGATGGATTACAAAAGCGAGATAAGGTTCATCGGACTGAAAACTGTCCGGCTGGGCCCCAGAGGAGGCGACAGAATCCTAAAACTCAGACAAGAAGAAGCGCGATTAATCTGCCACTTCAGATGTGTTAAAAATGGCTTAAACAAAGATCACGACCTCAATGTTTTTCCGTAACTTCCTCACTCCCTATCGTGCCCCAACTCTGACATTTACCCCTGGGCCTCTACACCGCCCAGGGGTAACAGACACCATGGATTATCCCAGGCCACTCTTGGGCCAGAGCAGCGTATACACTCAGATCTTTCTGCCTTTTTCATCCCAAGCCACGACAGACTTGACTGGCAGGACCAGACTCAGATGGACATCTGACGGAGCACCCCCACCCCAAGCTAACCTAGCACTGGATTATAGCCGCCATAGGCTCTCCACCAGGACTACCATGACCAACATGCTCCCACCAACGCAAGGTGGACCACAATCCTGACCCAAGCCCTCACTACTGCAGGGCAAACACCCCGTCCCCACACCCCAATTCGGGCCCACATGGGCCTTCCAGCCAATTTGCCATCAAGTACCCATAAGAGGCACAGCCTCAAACACAGCCAGGATCTCCCTCCTCATTCTTATCCCCACTGGGCTACTTGTTGAGTACAATTAAGTACATATTAGCATTCCTAGGCACAGCCAGGACCCCTCCGCCCCCCCTCTCGGCCCCACATGGGCCTTATCCAGCCAATGTTGCCACCTATTACCCCTAAGAGGCACAGCCTCAAATACACAGACAGCATCTCCTTCTTCACTGATAGCCTTAAATGGGCTACAATTGAGTACCATTGAGTTCATTAGAGCAACCCAGCAATGCCCACTTCCAGAGTCCGATCCCCACCCCACTTGCCCTCCACCGGGGCCACGTGTCTAAACAGGCACCCATTTATTAATTGGGCACCGGCTACTGATTAAAAACAAATCACAGATGAACAACGCATGCGCAGCAACCGCGCCGCAACGCAACGCACATGCGCGGCGGCATTCACAGGGACACTACGCACTCGCGCATGCGCCGCTAGTCATACTACGTGACTTGGCGCATGCGCGAGTACATAATCATGGCGGCACTCCGATTCGCCACAGGAGCCGCAGGGAAGCAACACAGGACGAGATTCACTCGTACACAGGTAATCACTCCATCCCCCCAGCTCAACCAGGGGGGCACGCTGCCCTAAACGCACAGACATAACGCCCATTCCAACAGGCACCGGCATGTATCAGCACATGTCCGGCTCGCCATACAGCTCCTTTTTAGCCATTCCGGCACGGGAGTCTGCTAGGGGCTTTCAAGAGGCCTTTTCACTGGCCATCCTCTTATCATCTATTAACCATCAACCTCCATCTCTAATCACTTTCAGGGCCCAACAGGAGCCAAGACTGCCCCAAGGACAGCCACTACTAACGTGACCAGGACCCCAACTGGAGCTCGCAGCATTATTCACATGGTAAGAGGACAACTCTCCTCCTCACCACTATTTCCTACCATCCGCCCCCTCCCAACTCTCTTGCTAACCTTTCTTTCCCCCCCTTTTTCCAACTGTTATGCAAATCTAACTATGAAATGAATGTTTAATCATGTCATGCTGTTAACCTGTCACTACCAACTCACCTCACCAAAACACCACGCTAACCCAATGTATTTTAATCATCTTGTCACAATTTGTCACAATTTGTCACATATAACACATCACTTGGCACTCTTGAATATTCATCAGCCTTGAGAAAGACCCCCCAGGTCGAAACATGTGTCGGCTGACCGAATTAACGCACAAATGCCAAAACTGTTCCAAACACTCACCATTGTATTGAGAAAAACTACTCAGAATACAACCAATAAAAGCGAACCTGTATCGCACTAACTACCGTGTTAGAAGGATTCTTATCCAGAAATTTCAAGCAAGATAACCAGGAGTAAACCCACGTTTTCCAATTATCGTTCTGCACTGCACACGGGATACACAATGGGATCCAATGGGTACTCTGATCCTGATACACAAGCGCGTTCCATTCGTGCCACTGAAAGTGGAATAAGACCCCCGGGGTCGTTATGTGTTGGTCCTTCGTACACTTTGGGGAGAAACACTGGCCATTGCTTCGATGTACTCTCTGCTGGGGCTGGGAGAAGAACTCCTTGACAAACTGACCACCCTTATGGCGAAGCATCAACCTGACATGTGGATTCTGGGGGGCGACTTTAATGATGTCATGTGTAACAACATGGATCTCACTCACATAAAACATCGTAACCTCATTACCCCTACAAAATTAGCTACATTTGTTTCAGCACTGGGCCTCCGAGATGTATGGATTGACCTTCACCCTTGGATTAAGGGTTACTCATTTCACTCGGGAGTCCACGGCTCTATATCCAGACTGGACTATCTCTTCCTCCCAGGCACCGATATGCACAGGGTGATGGCCGCGGTGCTGCTTCCCCGAGGTATCTCGGATCACTCACCGCTAACGATGGTGTTGAGTATGCATGGTATAACTCCTCCCAGGACATGGAGGTTGAACAGCTATCACCTTGGCTTCCCTGACTTTATCGATAGTCTCATTGAGGCAAGCAATGAATACTTCGAAATAAATAATGCTATGGTTGATAGCCCGGTGATGATATGGGAGGCCTAAAAAACGGTGCTGAGGGGAGAGATAATCTCCTGGACGGCGAACAAAAAGAAAGAGCGACTCCAGAAAATGTCAGAGGCTGAAGTAGAAATGGGCGAATGGGAAGCCAGATATATTCTTGATCCGAACCCTGAGATCCATGGGTCCCTTAAGAGCGCTAGAGAGGGACTCCGGAACATGATGCTAGATAACGCTAAACACGCCCACTGGGAGTCCAGGGTAAGGATCTATGAATATGGAGTCAAAGCAGGTAAAATATTTGCCTGGCTTGAGAGAAGGGACCAGGGTCAACGTCATGTCAGGGAGATTGTAACTCCACAAAGTGAGTAGTGCCAGTCAGATCGTGAAATAGCGGAAGCTTTTACTAACTTTTATACTGCTCTGAATCGTACCCCGACATCCCCACTGAACCCCTCCCTCCTAGACGATATTACATTGCCATGTTTATCAGAAAAACAGAAAACATACCTGGAATCTGATCTTACTGACTACAATCTGGGAAGACACCGGGCCCCAACGGGTTCTCGATCGAAACCTGGATCGAAACCTGGAAAAAGTTAGGTGGGGAAAAAATTGCATTCCCCCTCCACAAAATGTTCCTCCGAGAACAAGGCACCCTTCCGTCGGATTTATGTAAAGCCAAAATTGTAGTTATTCCCAAACCAGGCAAACCCCCTGAACAATGTGCCTCTTATAGGCATATATCGTTGATTAACAGCGAAGCCAAGATCCTCGCCAAACTCCTGGCTAACAGGCTTCAATCTATCATCTCCTCCCTGGTCCACCCGGACCAATGTGGTTCTATGCCACATAAATCCACGCAAATTAACATACGATTCCTCCACTCTTACTGGAGCGTGCTCCCGTCATAAACAGGCCTCTTGCATTATAAGTGATCGACTTTGAGAAGGCTTTTGATTCGGTCCGGTGGGATAGCCTTTGGGAAACTATGTGACGAATGGGATTTGGAGACACTTTTCTGGGCTGGGTGCTGCTGCTCTATACAAATCCTCGGGCAGAAGTAAGAGTGAATGGGTGGCCTTCTAAGCCCACCCCCCCCCGGTAAAGGAACACGGCAGGGATGCACCCTCTCCCCCCTCCTCTTCGCTCTTGCGAACGAGATGCTCGCCTTGTGGCTTCGTCAGAGCGAGACTTGGACGGGATTTAGATGTCCGGAAGTGTATTTGGGAGATACAAATCGGACCTGCCCTATAGTGACGCAGATGCTCATTCGTTTTGGTGAGTTCAGTGGGCTGAAAATCAACTGGGGAAAATCTATCCTTTTTCCGATAAAGGGCAGAGTGCAGGCTATCCCCCAAAACTGCCCATATAAAATTGAACAACTCAGCTTGCAATACTTGGGGTTTTGGGTATCTGGAGAACTAACATGCTACACAACTCATAATCTTCGGCCAATTATTGACCGATTCGCTAACGATGTTTGCCACTGGAAGCTCCTTCCCCTGATGCTTATGGGTAGGGCTGCCCTGTTCAAGATGATGACCCTACCTAGATTCCTATACGTTTTACAAAACGCCCTGCTCCAGATCCCAGACCCCGAATTTGACCGACTTGAGAGTCTCCTTAGAGTGTTCATATGGAAAGGTGGGCAGCCTCTCTGCAGGGATCAATTTGGGAGGGCGGTATAGGAGTACCCCGCCTCCAGACCTACTGTTGGGCATCCCAGCTGGCAGTGCTCAATGACCTCCTCCCCGGCGATCGGGAACTACCACATATAAGGGCCGAGCTTGCCGCCACTCATGATATAGACCCACTACATCTGCTATATCAGCCTCTTAATAGACCCCCGTTACAGACAACCGCAGCACATGTTACTGCGGTTGGGAGACGGGCATACGCTTTTGTGTGATGGAAGAACAAAATAACCACTATGCAACCCCTTTGGCATAATAGTAACCTGATCGAAATGGGTAACCTTGGACCGTGGCCCAAGTGGGTGTAGGCCGGGATTACGGAAATCGGGGGTATCCTGGTAGATGGGAAAATCTCCTCATTTGATGCCCTACGATTGAAGTTCCATATCCCGGCAACCGAACAATACCATTACATACAGCTGACTCATGCTTTGAGGGCACACATCCCGGCAGACATCACTGTACCTGAGAGTACACCCATAGAACTTAATATACTCCCAGCTTATATCCCCACTAAGTGCACCTCCATTCTGTATAATGCTATGTCCTCCTTTGCCACTCCTGAACTCTCTAATCTTAAAGCTAAATGGGAGAAGGATGTGGGCACCATAGACCCAGAGGACTGGATTCAGGTACTAATGCATCCTCGGGAGATTGCTATCTCCTATAGACTCCGCCTGATACAATTAAAAATCCTGCATCGAACATATTATCCTAGAACTGTGTTGTATGGTTGGAAATGGGCCTCAAACCCGAATTGCCTCCGGTGCGGTGAGCAGACCCTTTATACACATCCTGTGGGGATGCCCCCGGATCCAAGGCTTCTGGAACGGGTGCTGCAACAAACTAACCAGGGTTCTGTCCCACACCATACCGCTAGACCTGAGAGTGCTACTACTGAGAAGACCCGATGAAAACATTGCTACTAAGTGGGAAGGACTGTTTCTATCCACGGCAGTGGGGCTGATGAAACGGAACATTGCGCAAAAATGGGGCGCCCCGGACTCTCCAACATTGGTTCAATGGGCTGCCGATGTGGACACATGTGCAGTGGTGGAGCATATGGTTTACAATGCAAGAGGCTGCCCCGCCAAAGCCTCCAAAGTATGGGGGAAATGGGAGGAGTGGGAGACTTAATAGCGCCTGACATACAAGTGGAGGAACTTGAGCAATATAATGATGTGTGCGCATGTAGGACTCTTGTGATGTAGCCATGTTCAAGTCATATGTCTATTGTTAGAAAGATGCATGTCTTTATTTTGTTTTGTTTATTGTGATTGTTGCTTAAACCAATAAAAAATGTTTTATTAAAAAAAAAGAAGTGTATGGATTTCAAGTTCATTTATAGATAGATCATAGACTTTTTAGATATCATTCCACACTTCTCAAAATAGCTTTTCCAGGCTTCCACTTATTCCCAGAGGCATTAAGCAGTCCTCAGGATAACAGCTGTGGACTTAACAGCCTTAGGATCCCCATTATCTAATACGCTTCTGTGGATGCTTCGGAGGATGTTGGATAGTATGGGATAGAAACAAGTGCTTACTGATGCTAAATTAATTATAGCTATTGTATGCCTTTGACCATTTGTGACCTATAATCAGAACCATGACGTATTAGTTGAATGAATCACTTTATAGAGAATGGAAGGGTCTCACGGCACATTTAGGATTTAAAGATACACGCCAATTGATATTATTTTTACTGCCTACATGATGAACATAACCGTACGATACTTGGCGACAGGGGGATATGACTCTAGAAAATGGAATGCTTTTAATTGGTTCTTTATTAAATGTATGTATTTGTCTTAAACTTACATTTTAGTTTTTTACCAGCAGCTCCCAGTAAGGGATTTATATCACATATGCCACATATATATTTGTTTTTTTCCTTAGTTCACTTTCTAAATGTAAACAATAATAAACACAAAGAGGTGAGATGACATTTCCTGATATATTATGGGTAAAACGTGTTATTTATTTAAGTGGATACTCTGGTAGATGTATGTAATAAATGTATTCAGTATGTTATAAACATTTATATACATAGATATACCCTCGATGGGGGCTGGTCACATCTCCATAAATTATTTTCCATTAATGAATGATTAATGGAAAGGTAAATGATATATACCATTAATGAAAAGTGATTGATATGAATGTGACCACCCCTCCAGTGGGAATGTTCTTACGTACAGTTGTGTGAACTCTGGTTCCTTTGGGTTTCTTTTATGAGTAAATGAGCATGACGCAAACATTAACACTGACACGACAGGCTATTGTGACTCTACTGACATGTTTAAAAGTGACCCTCACAACTCAACACGTACACCACACATGGATGGCTTTTAAGGGGATCCCCAGTGGTATGTTTTTCATGTATTTTGATTTGAGAGAAAGGTAATCTATGGGACATCAGACAAATGCTGTAATTCACGCTATTGGTTAAATGTAAGTACAATCAATGTGTCTTATTTATGTCTTTCTAGAATTATCAACAACTTAATGTATGAGCAGGTGGTACAGGTTGACAAATGTGATCTCTTTTTTTGCAAAGAGTCCCATTTGATGAGGTTTAGGAAAAGTAATTACACAATTTAAGCAAATAATGTTGAATTTCTTGAAACAACATTAAAATACCAAGGTCAAAGAATGATGTCTCTATTAAACCAAAGAGAAGAATAACACCTGTTTTCTTTGTTTGGCATGCTGAAAACAAAAGCAAAGCCCTCTTCAAAGCAGTCAAGCAGTGCGCCAACTCCCTACCAGTCTCTCCGATACCACACTCCATTGAAAAGTCCACTGCCATCAACACCTTCTTCATCCCCAAAATCAGGAAGAATCGGCAGCACATAGACACGAGCTCTGCATCCACTGACCCACCGAATGTTCCTTCTCGTGAAATCTCCAAACCCTGGATAACATTCAAGACACTCTCTATAGAGGACATGGTAGAAACCCTGGACGCCCTCAAAGTCACATTGTATAAAGACACCATCCTCCCAGCAAACATCCTCAAGACCTTCCCCACAAAAGCTTTCCTTCCCTAGCTGGAGATGATCAACAGCTCCCTAACTCAAGGCACCTTCCCACCAACACTAAAGACAAGACAAATCCTCCCTTTACTAAAGAAACCCACTCTCGAACCCGACAACCTAGGTAACCATCACCCATCTTCCCTTCCTAGGTAAAATCATTGAGAAAGCGGTAGCTGTGCCACTGCAGCAACACATCAACACAATCTCATCCAAACCTACCAATCCGGGTTCAGTCCCAGATACAGCACAGAGACGGCAACCATACAGGTGATCAATGACGCCCTCAACATCCTTGATGATGGCTACCCTTGCCTCCTGGTTCTACTCATCCTCTTAGCCGCTTTCAACACAGTTGACTACCAGGCGCTCATGGACTCCCTACATCGGTGCATGGGGATCAGCGGCCTTGTCCTACGCTGATTCAAGTCCTACCTCGCCAACCGCCAGCAGTTTGTTCACATGAAATCTTCTAGATCGCCAATGCTACTTAGACAAAGACACCAGACCCAAATGCAACCATGCAATACAGTGTTAAACACAACCTACACACTACAACGTAACCTCCAAAAGTCCCTAACATTTGTTTTAACATTTTTTTTTCATGAACAAAAGGAGTCAGTGATGCCTTTCATTGTCTCATTCAAAGACGATCCAACGTTTTCGCATTTTACCTTCCTCAAGTCCACATAAGAGAATTATATGTAGCTAGAACATAAATAACACTTCGGTGCTACCTAGACAACATTGAAAGCATAGTGTTAAACAAATTGGCAGGTGAGAAATGTGACAAACAAAGATATCACTCAGGCCTTCACAATAAACAAGGCTGCATTCCTGTACGTCCCTATCCATACCATATATTTGGACCAATTTCAGATAGTTTAAAATAAATGTAATAAAAAGTGTTTAAGGATCTTTTTCTTTCAACTCACCACTTCTCGCTATTTCGAAATCTGCTCTAGCACTCTAACTTGCACCAGGGTAACCACGTAATTGGTGCTCTATAAATGCAATCAACACGCGTAACATATTAAATGTGAACACTCAGGATATGGTTGAATGCTAAGTTTGCAACAACATTAATGCCCCGATGTTGAGTCTCCTTGAACTATGCAGAACAGGGATCACATAGGAGTGCATGCAGTAACCTTGGTGCAATTTTGATTTTTTGTATTATTAGTGGATGTAAATGTAACACGGAAATCTGGGTGGACCTGTGTTGCATTTAAACCATTAACAAAATGGATCCTAAGTGCCTCCTGCCATATAGGCGCATGGCGGAAGGATTTGCATGAATTGTTATAAAAATCTGCCTGCTTTTTGGAGGTGCAAACCGTAGGCAGCTTCCATAGGAATCCATAACATATCCGCCCATATCAAAGCCACATGTTGGTGGAGTTGCTCCCATATTTCTCAGACAGAGCGGATGGGCATGGTGTAAATGTTGATCCGTACACCTGCACCGCCTCACCAACACAGCAAGATGGTACTCTGAGTAAAAACATGTGGAAAACCTTAAATGCACTTTTTTTTACTCCCCGTTAACAAGGGCCACAAGGTCCCAAATAAACTCCTAAGTATTTGGGCTGTCACACTTCAATAATAGAGATCCAGCATACCTGTATTCCTTAAAGATGTACAAAATGTGACCTCATATCAAACTGGCATTAAGGATCAGTCCTTTGGACAGGGGAACACTCAGCATATCAGCAAACCTCTGCATAATAAATTAGGTCTTTGCTTGTGGAGTGCAATTACTCACACACAATTTCCCATCTGAATATGCGATTTTCGTCTCAACTGTTATGCAGGGTCTGTTCTATTGACAGAGGGCATCCCGAAGCATAACCTAAGGATCAGAGACGTACCGAACATCTCGATGCAAGTGTGCAGGAGCTCGTCCAGTGTGGCGGCCTTTCCGAGTGTGCTGGATCCCATTGCCCTTTACCCGCTGTTAAAGATTTAGAGACATCTTCCCAATCCAGAAGAATTCCCGACCGTTCTCAATTTTGGACTTCATAAAATTCTGCAGAAAAAAAGGACACAAAGAACAGAATTAGGATCTGCAGTAACAGCCGTTCAGGTCAGTTTGCAAAATGTGCCTTTAGAACAAAAACACTTGACAATAACTATGTTCCCCAGGGCTCAATTCAAAGCGTGTAGTAGCGGCGGCAAAGACAATGCTCTTTAAAGAAAGACTATCCGTTTTCAGAGAGGAACACACCTTAGAGACAATGTTTTCGGTGTTTTTGTTTCCATTTTTGTATGTCACCAACCAGGAGGGCAAATCACAGCCCTCAAGGAAAATTTGAGGGAGAGGTAAAGAGGGGAAAATGGAACAATATGACGCAGACTGTACACCATGCATAAATGGTGTGCCTCTTAGACATGGGTGGGGTGTGTGGAGTTTTCTGCATTTTGTTCCTCAACGATGAATGGAACTGAATTGTTTATAGTAAATATGTCCTTTCACTTTTTGTCGGTTGTATTGCCTATTTTATTTATGATATTTGTTGAGTACAGACATATCGCTGAGGAGCAAAGAAGGGCTGTGCCTAAACCTTCCAGCAATCACCTCTTTTGTTTAGCTGTAGTCACTTCGAGTGGGACGGGTATGCCAAGATGTGGGTAGTGAGCCTGCTGGTCCTAGAGACCCAAGCTACTCCTCACTGACGATGCCCAACAAGGTCAAAACATGTTTGGGGATGCTTGTGGTCTCATGCAGATGGGATGTGACCAAGCAGCTCAGCTGGACTGCCCCTTGTGGGCGTGAGGGTGGGAGTAAGCCTGATTTGCATATGGTCTTTTCCATTCTGTCATGGCCTGGCAGGCGAAGAACGATGGTCAGGAGGGTGGCCCAGAGCAATGCCAGAGGTTAAGTTTAATTCCAAACCTTCCAGCCATCACCTCTTTTGATTTGCTGTAGCAACAAGGAACAGCCAGAGCAAAAGTGTACCTTGCAATTGGGGATTTTTTAATGATATAATATTATATAATAAACTGTAATCTGATTTGTCAGACCACAGAATGTGAATGTGCACCTTCTTTAATAGTTTTCACAAACACAGGCCAACATAAACATATTGGAGGATTTGTAATATAACAATACACTGCAGTATTTTCGGCCCCAAAAATGTCATCTGGAGGGCAAAGGTCAAAAAGGAAGCTTCTCCAAATTAATGATCTATTTTATATGCATACCATAAACCCATGCATTGAAGCATTGAAAAACTCTTTATTTCCTTTTTTTATGGTGAAAAGCATCCTCGGCCCACACAGACACAAGAACACAGGCGATAAGGGAGATGCAAGGCAAGCAATGAGAGGGGAGAAAGGGTGCCGGAGGGATGAACATATGCACAAAGGAGAGTATGAGGATGGATGAATGGGAGCAAAGAACTCTGATGAGCAGGACTATGGTTGGTCAAGTGAATGAGAGTGTGAAGATGGATGACAGCTTGCGGATGGAATCCCACCCATAGGCTGCTTGAACTTTTCTCCTTATTCAAGAATCTAACAAAATGATTGAAAACTAAACAAAATATGTGCAATGTACTACAATTGTGCAACAGAAGACGTTTATATGAATTACACAACCTCATCTGTTCCTTCTATTTTGCAGACTGTGTTCAGTAATATTATGTCTTTAAATGTCACAAACACTCTACTTGCAAGTGAGATTTCTATATAGCACTCATTTTTATCAGTAGGATTGGCCATCTCACAACAAATGTCTCCACTATTTTGGCCCCAATGTATCCACGATACACGCAGGACACACACTATGGAGATGCTGTTCATCATTTCTCCACTAGGTGGCTCCTCATCATTCAATGGGGCAGAGGTACCTCCCCCTGCACGCCCTTGATTTGATTAAATAAATACACAGCGGCACTACGCGGAGCAGGAGAGTATGACGTGGATGTGCTTTCATGCAGATTAGCATTCAGGAAACTACCATTCTCTGTAATGTTGGCGAACCCGAGGTTGGGTGTCTTTCTAATGTATCAGAAATCAATTGACAACCGGGTTTGATCCAGGGCAATCCACTAGGGGAACGCTTCGATCAACTTGTACTTGGTTCATTTGCAAACACATGGTCACGCTTGAGCAGTATCAAGAATAGTCTCAAAAAGTCAACTTTGATGGGTTGACAACAAGATATCCCAGCCTCTTTTTAAAATTTTATTGGGTAGTTTTGTAGACATCCAACTCACCACTTTGAAGCAAACAAATCTGCAAATCCGAATGTTATGATTTGTCTATGCACTATTCATGGGGGATCACATCAATCAATTAAGGAAATGATTATTGAATTCTTGCGGATGCTGCACTGATATGCATGGCCACTTTTGTGCACCCCTCGACCCCAATCCTCCTCCTTTAGTCAGGCAAGAGTCTCTTGCATCCACCTCAGGCCAACAACTTATAATGACTTTCCCGACACGGCACAAAACTCTGCCTCCCCAAGATGGGACCAGACTAATTTCTTCCTGCATTCCTTTGCTTATTCCTTTATCGACTCCTCTATTTATTTATTTTCTCATGCACTCATGTTGAACAAGTACTTGTAATTAAAAAAGACTAACATACCAAGGTAAGTTGGGGCAGGGTCTGAAACCTGCGCCACATTGGCTAATTCACACTACAACTACCATTAGCTCTCTCCATTGACTAAGCTGGGAAGGGCTGGATGGAGATGTAGCCAAAAGATTTGTCGGGCCCAAGGTGGTACAATACATATCGCTCCCACAACTAAAAGCAGGGTACAGTATGGTGCAGTTGGAGCCCCTCTCCCTGAAACATGCCCCCTCACTCTTGAAACTCACATTTTTGTATTTTTATTGAATTCCTATGGCACTTGACTCCTAAGCGCTGAACAAAGTAACCAGCGGTACAGATGACATGAGCAGATAAAACAAATACCAACAGATCAATGAGTGATTAGATGTGTTTTTAGACAGAACTTGAAAATAGGAAAGGAGGATATGGAGCACAGTTAAAGAGGATTCCAATTCTTCAGGACAAAAACAGCAAATGAACAGAAAAGGGGTGCAGCATGTAAGGCACGAGGAACCATTAGAAGAAAGATTGAGAACAGAGTGAGCGGGCTGGGAAATAGAAAGAGATTAAAGGAATGGTTCGCCCAAAAATTTTTATTTAAAAAATAGATAGGCAACATAAAAAAAACGATTGACTTTTTTTTTTTTCGAAGTCCCTATGTAAATTTTTGAGCAATTCAAGCTCAAAGATAGCACAGGGGGGCATCCATTTTGTGAAATGGATACCCGCCGCTGTGCTCGCTTTGGCTTTTGCGGCACTAATGAAGGAAAAGCCAGCCACCTGTAGTAAACAAAAGCTACCACTGGGAGGCTTTTCCTTCATTGGTGCTTTACGCGGAGGACGGGGACCGGAGGCTACAGGCAGGAAAGCTGCAGCTGCATCTCGGTAAGTGCTATTTTTTTAATAAAAATAAACACTAGCTGCGTTTTATTTTCTAAGTTTTCCGAGCAGGAGGAGCCCGGAAAACTTAGAAATAAAACCGCAGCTTTAAAAACGTTGTATTTATGTTTGCGGTAGCTTTTGAAGCGACCGCAAACATAAATACAACGTTATTGTGTTTGAAAACGCTGCGGTTTTTCTTTCTAAGTTTCTCAGGCTCGGAGGAGCCTGAGAAACTCAGAAAGAAAAACCGCAGTGTTTTCAAACACAACCACGTTGTGTTTCTGCCCGCCGTGGCTATAACTTTGGGTCTCCGGTGCTCCCCCAGGAGAGCACCGGAGACCCAAAGTGAAAGCAAAGGCAGGCAGAAACACAACGCGGTTGTGTTTACATGCCGCGTTGATTCTGCCTAAATCTGATTTCCCATTTGGGGCTCTCGGGCTCCCCACGGAGGGCCCGAGAGCCCCAAATGGGAAATGCTAAATGCTCCAGTGTTTCTGCCTAAATCTGCTTTCCCATTTGGGGCTCTAGGGCTCGGAGCCCTAAAGCCCCAAATGGGAAAGCAGATTTAGGCAGAAACACAACGCTGTTGTGTTTGAAAACGCTCGGAGGAGCCTGAGAAACTCAGAAAGAAAAACCACAGCATTTTCAAACACAACCGCATTGTGTTTCTGCTTGCCGTGGCTATCACTTTGGGTCTCCGGTGCTCCCCCAGGAGAGCACCGGAGACCCATAGTGAAAGCAAAGGCAGGCAGAAACACAACACGGTTGTGTTTACATGCCGCTGTGTTTCTGCCTAAATCTGCTTTCCCATTTGGGGCTCTAGGGCTTCACGTTTGAAGCTCCTGGCCTCATAGGTAAGTACTGGGATGAAAAAGAGTGGGATTAGGAGTAATGAAGATACAGGTAGCTAAGTCAGGCATTACCTCCATGTACCTCTACCTCATCTCAGTGCTTGTGTATGAGGCAAGTAATGCCTCATACACAATTACAGGGACAAGGAAGAATAGGGCTAGGAGTAATGACGATTACCAATAAGTAATTAAGGCATTAAACAAAAGTAGGGTCTTAACAATATTCAGTAAACTGGGCTGCAGCACTCGCACCCAGTAATTTTGGGCTATGTTGACTCAACCTGCTTGACCTTCAGAGGAGTTGACGGACAGAACAGGACACCGATGGTAAACGGCACCTGGATTAACAAGGGCCAAGCAGTTACTAACTTAAAGCATTTCTCTGTTAGTACCTGCATTAAAATGCCAAATCTTTTAGGCAATTGAAATTGTGATGTATGTTTAGCACTTTCATGGCAGGGAAGTCATTGGAAGTGTAGAAAGGGAACAGGAGACCGTTCATTCTCACAACAGTTCATAGGTGGGTGCTTTCACACTTAAAGGAGAGAGTTAACTGCTTGTAACATTGAAGCTGCACTAGAATAGTCTCATTAAAATGCGTAAATAAGTTAGATGCCCCCACACAAAAAAGTGTGCCTCCCCCACCACCCGTGAAGTTAGCGCCTCCCCCAACATTTGAAGCATCAGCCCCCTGAAATGTAGGTTTTGTTGCGCCCCTGAGCACAAGCACAAACACCATTCACAATATACACCCAAGCACACCAGCCATCCTTACATTTAAGTGTGCACTCTTTCACCATGCAGGCACACCCGGGCAGCCCCCCATACATTTAAGTGTGCACCCTTTCACCGTACACGCACACACGCACACCCAGTCACCCATACATTTGTGTGCACCCTTTCATCATACACTCACACACACACGTCATGGGGTTGAGGGGAGCCCTATTACTTCAAAAAGAAATTGGGCCTCAGTATAAGTTTGCCGGTTGGGTAACAACGGTACCGGTAAGCTTGCCGGTACTATTGTTACCAGACCGGCAAACTATGAGTTTTGCTCGAGGGTGCCTTCCCGCCCGCCAGGTCTGACCTGGCAGGCGTCCCGGCACCCGTGAGCAGAGCATGTCGGGTGCACAGGCACCATTATGAATGGTGCCGGTGCATCCAATCTCCTCATTCCCATTGAACCCTATGTGGATCAAATGGGAATGGGGAGCATTTTTTTTCCGCCGCCCGCAAATGGGCAATTACCAGGTCCGGCGGGGCCGTAATGACCCGGTAATTGCCCATTCGCGGATGCTGGAAAAAAGCGCAAGTTTGGCAGCAGCCTGGCGGTTTTACCGGCAAGGCTACGGCCAAACTTGTAATGAGGCTGATTGTTTCTTGCACCGCGGGGGCTGCGGGGCCCCCTGTTACGCCAGTGCTTAGAGCTGAACCATCCCACCTCGCTTTTCGTAAAGCCATCAAGACACTGCTTTTTGTCCGAACCTGCAAGCTGAACAGCCCGCACTGATAATATGTAATGTAATGTGCATTGTAACAAAACGCAATGTAATGTAATGTCCCTACATGCAACAGATTATCCACATCCATATAACAGTGCCACGATGCCCTTGGGCTGCTTGTGTACTTTATAAATGATAAATAAATGAATTAAATAAATAAATAAATGTGTTTATTATTCTAAAAGTTTCAAACATTCTGCATACAATTTCACCAAATGATGTATTACATTTGCATCATTACCTTCCATTAATCGGACCCACAATGAAGGCTTATTGTCATCTTCCAACGTATTTGAATATGCTCGGGTAAAATTTGCTCTCAAACATTTAGGCTGTTGCACTCACACAAAATGTGTTTGGCCATTTCAATAGTGCTCTCCCCAAACAAACGGCAGTAACGCTCATCACGCGGTATACCCATTTTTGCACCCACTATTTCAAGAACCTCTGAATGGTTAAATTTGAATAGCAATTAGTTGTGTATGATGTTACTACTAGGGTGGGCATCAATGTATTTTGGCTTTGTAGGTCGGTCCATCCAAAGTGAGATAAAAGGGCCACGTTTGACATTGGATGCTAATTTAACCATATCGTTATCCTGGTACAGATGTTATATTTTTTCCTTTGTTCTCATTTTTAGCATCATCTGAGTACATAGAGTTTCAACTGGAACACTTTTCTTTATCCAGCTACTATATATTTCATGCAGCCGTCCAAGTGTCCCATATTTTTTGTGATTGTCTATTCCCATAAAGGCAGTCTTGAGGTCACTCATTGTGCCATTGTTAAGCTGTTGCAGTTTTTCGAATCGCATCACAATTTTGTGGTCACTTTTTCCAGTTACTTTCAAGAGATCAACCTCTTGTATTCAATGTATTCAATGGACAACAACTGAGGCATCCTGAATAATAGTGGCAAGATTTTAGCCTCAAGTTTGACACGTTTCTGATCAAAATTTGAATCCCCACATTCTACTCCATATATCATACAGGGGACTATTTTGGAGGAGTAGAGTAGTAAAATGGTTTTAATAGAGCTTCCCCCTTGCTTTCCTATGAAATTGCTCAAGGCATTCTCATACAGTTAGCCTTGTTCGCTGTCCATCGATGTGACCAACTCAACTTCTTATCGATTAATATTCCCAAGTATTTGTAACACTCTACACATTCAATCTCTTTTTCATCAACTTTCCATTTTAGTGTGGTCGCCTTTTTACTCTTCGTTTTACCTAGAAATGCTACTATCTTTCTTTTCTCGATATTTAGGCAGAGACCGTTTTTATTGGCATACTCTCCCAGGGCATCTTTCGGAGTGTAATCCAACAGCAGAAGGTAATCTTCGTAACCTAACCAACTGGAACTAAGTGCTCCGAGTTTTACTGAGCGAGCTTCCACTACTTTTAGCGCTTCTGCTAAATTAGCCAGAAAGCGATTAAACAGGGTAGCAGCTAGAATGCAACCCTGGTTTACGCCACGCTCTGTAGGAAAGGGGTCAGATATTTGGCCTTCACCGTTGGTTCTCACTCGGACCTTAGTTTCTGTATAAAGTGGCTGAATCATGTGTAACAGGCCATTAGTCCACTAGTTTGTTTCACAGTTTATTCCTCATGACTTGCCAAAAGCAGCACTAAAATCAATGACTGCCCCATACACTGGAAGTTTGCACCTTTCCCAAGCATATTCAACGGTCGTGGTCAAGCACAGTAAATGATGGCTGGGGCTCGATTTTGCCCAAAAACCTGTCTGGTTAGATGGTAAGATCTGATTCAGTTCATTAAGTAGTATACGTGCAAACATTTTTGCCAGAATATCTAACATGGCCAGCATGCGATAATTAGATGGAAGTCTTCTGCAGACTTTTTTGTACACAGGGAGGATAGTGCTCTCCTTCCAAGAGGCTGGTACTATTCCACTGGAACCTATTTCACTAATTAGAGGATGAAGGGCATTAGCCCAGGTGAAAGGGGAGAGCTTGAGAAGGGCATTACATGTGCCATCAGGGACTATTGCACGCGATGTAGGTAATTTTTCTATCATCAGCGAAATATTATCACTAGATGACTTACAGATACATCTTGCTTAATCTACCATATGTTCTTCATCTCGAGGTAGAGAGGCCCCCAAGATGTTCTTAATGTGGCAACGCCAACTCTCTTCAGGCACACTCTTAATCAGGAAGTTTTTCTTTGCAGCCCCTCAGTATTAATGTTACTCTTAGCATGATGTGCTAGCTGCATCCAAAGCTCGCGCTTATTTTTTGCTTTGTGTCTCCGCAACCAGCTACGATATTTCATTTTAAGATTTTCGAGATGTCAATCTGTAGTATATCTAACCTCTAAATTTTTACTACTTGTGAAATGTCATCCAATAATTTTTTTTTGCTATTTGGATGTTACCTCCATACTGTTGATTCTTAAGTTGGGGTCTATTCCATCGTTCACTCGGAGTCTAAAAACTGGGGGATTTCTGTGTGACTATTCTAATCGATTCAGTTATGTTAGAAAAATCGATTAGCGTGGATTTACCCTTCATTTCACCTGTATGGAGCCATGAATCGGTAACAACTAGCGCAGACCAAGGAAAAGTGTGGTGACAACGAAAAAGACTCTAGAAACACTTCATTTACAACACTAGAGGAAAGACGAGAGGAAATCCTGAAGTCTATGGGTAGCTTTCTCCCAAATAATGTGCAAAACACCAATATGACGATGTCAAGATCTTGCTCCAGCAACTCCAAGCAGACAGGCGATTTTGTCCCGAGTTTCCAAGAGACAAGGGTATATCAAAATAATGCCAGCCCTGAGGACAGATTAGGTCTTGGGCATACTAAAAACCAATTGGCACCTTCTAAACAGCAAGAGAAGAAAAACAGACATAATAAGTGTAATGATACCACTCATGTGAGTCTTGTTTTACAATGTCGAGGAGGCGAATTTGGAGTATACGATTTAAATCGCTCCTCTGTCCTAAACATCATGAAAAGTGTACAAACCCTACAATAGATTAAGTCCGATGATTTTGCGCAAATAGAATTTATTCATGATCTTGATAAATCTATTGTAAAAATGTGGATGTCATCTGCAATTGTTAAATACACGATATGGCAAGCAAGAAACGAAATTTACCAACTAGGTTTGTGCTAGATAACCCCACAGCCGCAGTAAATACTAACAGTATTGCGGTTTCTAAGGCAGCCAACATATATCCCTCAAAGCCTATGAATGCATCTTTGAATCACGCCAATGGGAAGATGCCTTTAGCGGAAAGACAATTTGACCCAATGACAATAAAATATTTTACAGCCGATGACAATCAACCGAAAATAATAACGACTTTTACTCAAAACAAAACAATGAATCAATGATAGCTAGTTTCCAAAGAAAAACAGAGATCTCTTCATCTTGCGTCCTGGAATACTAGAGGCCATATGCATCTCACGCCTTCATCTGAGTCTGTTTTAAGCTCATATGATATTATCATGTTACAAGAGACATGGCTCTCTACCCCTGCGGTTTGGGAAAATCATGTGGTAATCTCTGAGCCTGCTATTAAATCAGCTAGAGGTCGTCCAAAAGCTGGTCTTCTCACTGCAGTAAAGCTAACTAGTGGTTTATGAGCTGAGAAGTGGGCTGCTTATAATAGTTATATGCAGCTAGTTCGTAATTTTTGCAATAGTAACAGCATTGCATGTCTTAATATATATTGGAATCATCTGGCAATCTCAGAAGATCGCTTTTTTAAAGATCTGACAAAATGCTTGGACAAGATTGACAGGGACAAACTAGTTCAATTCATTGTAATTGCGGGAGATCTGAATATGGATTGTATGAATGATAAAGGGGGAAAGCTGAAAGAAACTAAGAAAAAATGGAAATGCTTGATGTGGGGATGTACCTAGCAAAACCACCTGGCAACAAGGTAATGCTGTCTCAACAATAGACTACGTATACACCAATACAGAAATATTCGCTACTGCTTCTTTGTTTGAGATATTAAAACAGTCTAAAAGCAATCACAATCTTTTACATCTAACCTGGAGTTGTCCAAGTGTAATAAATGGCTCCTTAAAAGATACACTCGTAACCGATTTGAGAGTGTCCATTAAGGGACATAGTTATAAGTGGTCTTTGCAAAATCTCGATGACTTATTAGCCGCAGTATCCTATCCTAAAGACATCTTAAAGCCAGCCATACAATATTTAAATGGAGACTATGTTGCCATTCTTCAATTGTTTAAAAAATCAGTTCAAAGGTTTAATACAACTCAGAGACAACATTCTCACTCTTATGATGATGAGGTAAGCAATAAAAAAGCTGATTTGAGAAGAGAGATTCGACACATAAAATATCAGTATCCTGAGACTAAGAATTCTCTGATAACTAAATGTAAAAACAAATATAGGAACTGGATAAAACAACATAGTACAAATGCTGATGCGCGATGCCCACTCCATGCTTCACTCGATTGCTTCCAAAAATTCTGCCCTGGTATGGGGTCTCATTAAAACTGTATATGGGACTGCTCAATCCATGATTCAAATAAATGCTTTGCCTGAGGAGGTTCGGGCCCAATACTATAATTCCTTGTATGCAGACACACATTATGCAGGGAAAATCTATAATTGTGGTCTGGGCGAGAAACAAGAACTATCTTTTGATAATTTGGACATTGAAATCTACATAAAGAAGCTAAGTAAATCTGAAGCCCCTGGTCCTGACGGCCTATCTAATATAATGTTAAGATCTAATCCCGAAAGCTGTGCTGCTATTCTAGGAGTAATCTTCAATCAAATCATTGCTAGTAAAAGAATACCTGACTCATGGCAGAAGTCAATTATTGTCCCGATTTACAAAAAGGGGGACAGATCGAATCCAAAAAATGACAGGCCCATCGCATTATAAGACGGGCCAGGGAAAATATTTTCACGCCTTCTCTTGAGAGATTTTAATAAATGGACCAAAGATTCAGGAATCAATGCTCCATACCAAACGGGTTTTATAGTAGGAGTTGGCACCTCTGTGAATTTATGGATTTTGGATGCCATCAAACAACATGAGCTGCAGGTAAAACAATCAATGTACATGGCTTTTATCGATTTTGAAACCGCTTTTGATTCGGTTTCAAGAACCCTTTTATACGAAAAGCTAAAGGATAACTTATGCCCAAACTACTTAAGACAGTGGATAATGCAGTTGCACATGAATACATCGATTCAAGTGCGCTTATCCATGGACGGTGCACTATCAAAATCGATTAAGACATTCAAGGGCCTGAAACAGGGGTGCCTATTAGCTTCGACACTTTTCAATTTTTTTATTTCAGATGTAGTAAGGAAATTTAGCTGTGTTCTTTCAGATGCCCCTCGCCTTGGTAAATATTCCATACCGTGGATGTTTTATGCTGACGATTTGGTTCTGTTGGCAAAAACGATAAAGGGACTACAAAATTTACTTACTCAACTGGATGAATATGTACAAACAAATACCCTGGTGATTAATGTAGTAAAAACCAAAATTCTTAAGATTGTACCCAACAAAAATGCAAGAGCATCTCGTCTCTCTTTCTCTATGGGGGGTAAATTCTTGCAGAATGTGTCCCAATATAAAAATCTAGGTATGAATATAAACACTTCTAAAGTAGATGCTCCATATTTAGAGGAATTGGAAAAGAAATCAGCACTTCAACCTCGCAAGCTTCTATCATAAACTATAAATTCTGCACTTTCTCTCTCAAGCCAATAATATTATTTTATTGTCAAAAAGTAGTACCAACCATTCTTTATATGGTGCGGAATCTAAGATGTGGAGAAACGAGATGGTCTGGCAAAGATTGGATGGTCGTTTTTAGAAGAGGGTTTTGCATGTGCCAAAAGCTTCTCAGATGTGTTTATTAAGATACGAACTGGGTATTTCTTCGTTAAATGTTATGTATATGTGGAAATTATGTAGTCTTTATAGAAAATGTATCATGGTCCAACAGGATAATTTTTCCCTTTTGAAAGTTCTGACGAATTATTTGATAACGAGTGATCATAGAGCGGTCAGCATCTGGCGCCAACAAGTTAGGGACTTCATGATAAAAACGGAAGTTTCAGAAGAACTGCTAATAATGAATCCTGAAAAAGCCAAAGAAAAAGTAATGATATGGGACTGGATAAACACCTACGAACAATGTCAAAGAACTGTTCATGCCATACACCATGAAACTGTTATCAAAATAATGAGGACAACAGAGAGTTACTTGCTAGATTTTCCTGGTATAGAAGCAAGAAATGATTTTCTAAGGTTTAGAATGAATTGGTGGCATACAAAAAGTAACTTAGCTAAATGGAAAATCATTAGCAAAACAGAGAGTTTTTGTCGATTTTGTAAGAACACAGAAAATGATATAACACCTTATATCATCTGAATGCAGTATGTCCCCTTCTATTGACTATGAGAATAGAACATTTCAAAAAACATTTCGAAACACATACTGCTTTCTCAGTTGAAAATTTTTGGCAGCAAATTTATAATACCCAGATCACTACCATAAGAATAGCTGTAGTTAATTTTCTGAAAGCGTTAAAATTAAAAGAAACTTTGCTTGGTGCTGAGATAATGTAAATGAAATATATTTCAGTTAAGTAAGTTAAAAACAACTATGTCTTATGTTAACCACATATTTGGAAAATATATAAACAAGATTGTTTATATATAGATTACTGTTCCTTAATGATGAAGTCAATTTGATTCTTAGAAGAGCATTATATGAATATCTGGGTTTTTATTCGGTTGTTCTCTTGCTTTTGTGTTTTTTGTTCTCTCCCGCTGCTAAATGATTTATAATTAGAAATGTTAAAATTATTTAACTTTTATATATGAATCTGTATTTTTAGTTTTAGTTTTTATTTTGCTTAATAGCTGATTTTATATCTGTATCAACTGAAGTTTTTTCTTTTTTAAAAATGTTTGTATAAATCTGTATTGAAAAGTTGATTTTATCAACTGTATCAATAATAAAAAAAAAAGAAAAATTGAAAAGGTTAAACAGCTCAATCCCGCTCTTGCCTTGCCTATTAGTTTCAAAAGTATTACGAGGTCCAGATTTACTTTGCGTGAATGGACAATCAATTGGGGCATTCATTCTGGCGTTAAAGTCACCCAGAACAAAAATTGGCATGCCACAATACGAGGATCTCAGGATTCTTTTCACTATTGCTTTATTGTTTTTAGTTGCCACATAATTCGGTGGACCGCAGACATTAACTAGTAGGATACGACCATGACCTTGTATGTTACTGCTAATTGTTACTGCTTGTACCATGGGTGTGGTCAGCATCGTTGTGAGGTGCCAAGGATGGCGCACTGTCACAAGTAGTCTAACCACAGGACCATCAATCTCAGGGTTTAGTCATCCATGTCTCTTGAAAGGCCACTATTTTAAAAAAAAATGATGTTATCTAAGAGCCCACCAGGCACTGACAGATGAGCAAAACCTCTTGTGTTCCATGAACACAGTCTACTAATGTTATCGTAATATTTCTGAGAAGTGGGCCTTAAAGACGGTGGGTACACATTGGCAGTATTCTGCTTTGTCATGTTCTTCATCAATTTGTGCTACTTTTGTCGCTAAATTTGCGAGTGTATTAGGTTCAATCATGTTCGTCTGATTCCTCTTTGATGCGGGACCACTGCTAGGTTGAGCAAGTACATCTGTGGTGGTTGGCCTAGTGATAGCCTGTAGCTTTTCTGCTGGGTATTTGGCTTTTCTCATTTCAATTTATTTACAACAATATCCCAATTTAAATAGTTTGTCCTCATACTGGATGATATAAGCCATGATAAAATGACATTTTGGCGAGATATTGGATCTTACATTATTTTTATCCTCTATTTGATCAACAACGAGGATATCTTTGGTCGGTATCACTCTGAGTGTTATTATCTCATGTAGTATTCGTAATCCAGTAGCTCTATTCAAAAGAGCATCTCTGTCAATTCTGGCAAATAATTTTTTCTGTAGTGCCCTTATTATCAACATTGCGGTCTCCGACTCTTTCTTTTGTTGTGACTAGGCTTTTACTTTCTGTACTATTTTGGTTATTGCTAGTTGTTGTCTGCCTACTGGCATCAATGTTCAGTATATTATCAGGGATGGTAATTGTTTCTGTAGGTCTAATAAGGGTGCTGGTCGCTTGCACATGTATATTATTTGCTTTTTCCATTTGACACTCTACTTGTTGGCCTCTTTGTATTCCTACCGGATCACTTTCACATGCTACAATGTTCTGCTTGTCTATATTCTTATTTCTTCTCTTTTCTCTCTCAGTGGAGTTGGAGGTGTTTTTCTTGTTCTGTTGCTCTCGAGACTCACTCATGAGCTCACATAAATATTTTCGAATACCATTTCGAGACATTGGTTCTCAATTTAGATCAGAACTATTCGTGTCTCCTTCATTATGAACCTAATTCTCTGTATTTAAAATGTGGTATTGCTTCCCATTGTGCGGACAGTGTCCTACTAGTGCATTGATATCACATGATTCAGTACTCCCTGTTTCTTGTGTTATCTTTGGTGCATTTACTTCTTCAGTATGGATACATCCATTCACCCTTTTTGTCTGTCCTTTAGAGGTATACATTATTGCTTGAGCTATTACTTGCTTTTTAATTTTCAATTTTGGTTTTCCTTTTCTTTTTGATATCATAGGGAGTATTTGTACTATGTCTGTTTCTGCTATATTATGATCATCGTTATTTTCCTCAACTTGATTGTTTGATATTTTTAGGTTCTATAGTTTTATTAACTTTTTTTTAAATTGCTTTGGGTTTCTACTTGGCTACTTAGCTCTTGTGTCTCTTGTGTCACCAGTATCTCTAGCTCCAATTGATAATTTTGGCTGCTCTCTTCGATGTTTGTAGCAGTATCTTTATATACTCTTCTGGTGTGATTGATACTCTTGTGGAGCAGTAAGGATTGGACATCTATTTTTTTTCTATCCTTTCGCATTTTGTATTTAAACTATACAGAAGATTTTCCACAATTTCGAACATCGCCGAGGATGATATACTCGTCGTGCTAATGTTGCAATCATCTAAGTTATCAATGTAAATCTCATTTATCGTAGTCATTACTTGGGTTTGGAATGCTACTTTAGATTTCTCTGATGTCTCTACTAGACCTTTCTCTTCAGTTATTATCTTATCTACACTTTGGCATTACTCATGAGTTGCTGTCACGTTCAGTAACAATATGTTGGATTCTGCGTTATATTCATCTTCTACTGGGTCTACTGCCACATTGGATCTATCCATTGTGCAGGGAGGGCTAGAGTAGGTAAATTAGACTTAGGTGATAGATTCTTCACAGAAGAAGGCACACTAATTTGCACATGTGAAAAGATTATGCTATCCAGACCGTTGTTATTTTGTTGGCCACACGGGGCCTCGCTGTCATTAGTATCTGTTGTTGGCGTAAATATGTTTTCTATTAGTTTGGTTGCCAGAGATGGCAATAACTCATTAAGTTCACATGCTATCTCTTGGGCTGCAGCCACTTTATCAATGAGTTTGATTGGCTCACTCATGCTTGGCTCTATTACTTCAATGATGTCATTCCCATTTCCCATGTTAAGAGATCCTTTCTTTGGGTAGTAGTTAGTCATTACTCCTACTTTTTTCTCACTCCCACTTTTGATCCCACTCCCAGCCCCACTCACATTTCCACAACCATTGATGCTATTAAAAAATGTTTTGTTATAGTTTTAGGTATGCATGTCCAGTTCCCACGGCGAGGATAAGCCCTCACCTGAGAGGGTAACTATGAACCTGTCACTAGTTCATTAGTCTTGTCTGTATTATGTGTATTGTTTGCCTTGATTGCCTGCATGTTGATACATTCAACAGCAGCACGTTCAGGAGAGGCTAGTATCACAGTTTCAGCAATATTGATTTAGTATTTTTTGTATTTTATTTATTTATAACGCGCACCAACAGGCCCAGGGGCATCAGGGCGCAAAAACTTGAAATTATTTATATACATAGTTGCATACATGTATTTAGAACAGTAGTTAGAATGATGAGATAAGTTGGCAGAGACATGTATATACAAGCTAAGATCATTGGGATCAAAGCATAACATAGTGAGAATTATTAATGTGGTTTGAGCCGGCAACAGCTCTTTCACCTGTCACCTCCATTACCATCAACAGATTCGGCTCCTGTTCCATTCGGTATACTCTAAGGTATACTCCCACACAAGTATATGCACTCGTTCACTCGTTACACTCACAGACAATGCCATACCACAACACAGCAAAGCGTGGCTCTCTAAATATGTCGTAGTTAACTATCTCTACATCGAGTGCACCCACAACAACCACCACACTAAATGAGTAGCAAGTATTCAACTCGGCTTTCTCAGGTAAATGCAAAATTCAAAACGGCACAAACTAAAACATCAGCACCCGCTTCAAGAGTCTGCTTAGATTTCCGCCCCCATTTCTATTATCTAGCAGCAGGCGGTAGCATGATTCTAGTAAAACTCTAGTAAATGTATCTTGCTAGCTTTGGGTCATAATGGTTAGTATAGGAGTTAATCCCAAATTGTGAGCAGAGGTGTCGCTACGGGGCGCTGAGGGGGTTATAGCCCTGGGTCTTTTGGGTGTAGCCCCGGATAGAAGCTCAGGGACTACAACCAAAAGGCTAGCTAGCCCTGAGTCCTGACAGTCCCGACATTAGCATAGCGCCGGATCTTTTCCAGACCTAGCAACACCCCTGGATGTGAGTTCTGCTGTCCTTGCTCTGTCCTCTTACCTGGATTCTCTGAGTTTGTCATATTTTCATTGTGTGCTTTTTGTAGCATAAACATGTATTTTGTGAAAGCTTTTAGGTTCCTTTCTTTGCCATGACTGTATCAGCAATAATATTTTTGTGTAAGCAATTTTACTTTTTGATAGGCTCACTCATACAACTCTCCTCATTTTCCCTACCTCTTCAGACTTAATAAAGCACTCTTTTTTTGGAGGGGGAAAAAACATTCCTCATTTCTAAATGTTTTAAATTATTTATTGATATTAAAAGGAAAAATAATGATTTACACAATGTATCCAAGAGAGAACAGATCTAGGAACACCAAGAGAAGTAAGAGAAGAGCAAATCACAGATTGACCAACTTTATCAAAACCAATGGAAGAAGAAGAAGATAGGAGAGAGCAGATTTGAGCGACAGGCAGAAGAAGGAGGTTAGAGACATAGAAAAGAGAGGTTTCAGTGATGAAGCAAGGGCGGAAACCATTGACAAGTGGATTAAGGAGTGAATTAGATTACATCTGAAGAAAGAAATAGTTGAGACTAGACAGCATGTTGAAGAAGTTAAAAATAAAAGGAAGAAAAGAGATACAACAATAATTTGAAGGAACAGATGAATAGAGCAAGGTTTTTTATGGATTGAAAAAATAGTGGCATTCTTGCAAGAAACAGGAAAGAGGACATAAGAGAGTGAAGAAATGACAAGGGAGACGAAAGAAGAAAGAAAACGAGAACGCACTGAAGAGATGAGAGCAGATGGTATTGGGTGCAAGAGGGACTGCCTGAGGGTTATCAAGTGGGGAGGGAGAGATTGAGGAGAGCCTCGGAAAGAAGAGTAAAGCAAAAGGAGCCCAGGGGTTGGAGGAGACAGTAAGAAAGAGGAAGGCTAGGGGGAGGCCATAGAAAAGAGGGAACACAATGATTCAGAGGTGCAGTGTGAGGCAGAGAGTGAGGGATTTAGAGTGGGATCAGAACCAAAAGAAGAGTACTAAATAGTGAGGATACGGGAAAGGGGTACTGATAAGAGATCGGTAATAGAAGGGTGAAAAATATCAAGAAAGGGCAGCCAGATTGGTAGGAGATGCTACCCTATACTTTGATATTTTGGTTGGAGATGACTTTAACTGGCCATCTTGACCGGAATGTCCTCTACTTCCAGGTCCAGTTGCTGCTGGATTCTGCTCCGTAGCCAGTTTTCAGATAATTCGGCCTCTTCTTGTGTGTTTTGATGTTACTTTTTTAATAACTAATTTTATTTGTTAGTTGTTGAACTTGCTGTTGCTTAATAGGGTGCATCAGGAGGCCCTTTTTGCAGATTGGGATATAAAATACAATAAATTAAAATGAAATGTCCTAGTCCTTGCACTACTCCTGTCTTGCCAGTTCTATCTATCTATCTGCATTTTACTATAGCACCACTAACCCATAGGCGCTTACAAAGAATAACATAGAAGACAGTCAGAAAAAGGGGAAAAACAGGCACAAAAGGGGGCAAGCCAAAACTGAGTAGGTTGTATTGATGTATTTTCTAGTAATTTAACCAAGTTCTACTTCAAGAAGGAAAGTCTTCAGATGTTTCTTGTAGAGAGCAGTTGTGTTACTATCAGCAAGATGTCTGGGAAGAACATTCCATAGGGCAAGAGCCCAGGTATTGAAGCTGGTTCCCCCAATTTTCTTCAAGATGCTACGTGGTTGACTCAAACAAGCGAGATCTGTGTGCTGCACCCTTGATAAACAGATGGCCCTAAGCAAATGACGGAATAACTGCTACGTTAATGATAACCTCCTCCGAAACAAAGGCATTGATACACATTGAGCTCTGTGCTACTGCTTGGGGTCTTATTCCAGGCGGAGTGGGCAGAGTAGCCTGATACAGCTGGAAAACCCTCCCTTGAGTGCATGATTTAATGCTTAACAGCTATAGTGGAAGATAGATATGCTTTTACATGTTATGGTACCGTCTTTCTTGTTGGGGGCGGAGAATGAGACTGAGAAGGGCTGTGGCACATTGACTTGACTAGGATGAGGACGTTCTTAGTCATGCGATACTTACAAAGTTTTTGCAGCCGCAGTGGTTTCTGGGCCAGGGAACCACCATGGATTTGCAGCAAAATGGAACATGCCTATGCCTACCTGGCAGAGGGGATGAAAGGCACTGCAGCCAGGTGTTTACCCTCTTGGCTGCACCTGATTTTGGGACTATTGGTGGGCAGACTGCCTTTCTTGAAGCCCTGCTGCTTAAGGCCACTCCAATTACTATAGCTATTGGCCAGGTCTCTACTGCAGGTGCTCTCCTGCGAGGAGAGTGAGAATGAAGACCACGAGAAGTCGGCTTTTGATCCAGCTGGTATGAAGAGAGTGGTAATCAGAGATGTGGAGGAGCCTGCACTGTTGCAGGTGTGCTTCCTGTCTGTGACGGTGCAACAGGCCCCACACGTGAAACAGCTACAGACAGCCCTGCACTGAAAAGCCTTCCCGACTCAGAGTGGTGCCTAAAGAAGAATACTCATGCACTGAGGTGTCTGGTGGAAGGGCCTAGAGCAGACGCGTTTGTGGCAATGGTTCTGGCGAGGAGCCCCCGCACACAGAGTGAGTTGTAAAGTGTTTTTGCAATGAGCAAGGCACTTGAGATGTGCCATCACAGGCTGCTGCTGCAAGCCTGTTTGACTTTTCCGCCCCAGGGTTTGAACGCCTTGCTTCCTAATTCAAACCAGGAGCATTGAATTGTGAGGTTTGTGTTCTGCGGCATCGGCCAAAGAACTGTCACATTCGGGGAGATTGTTTTGGGGGTTGTTGAGGGCAGCGTACATGCCCTCGTCCACCTGAGGAAGCGGATCTTGTTCTCAGAGGGCACGCTGCTGCTGCCGCCTTGGTTTGCTTTGTCAAACATTAACACTTACATGAACAGAAAAGAGCAAGCACTGAACAGTTTGAGGTTTTGTGTGCTGCCTTTACTGTGTTTCCTTAGTAATGGGACTTTCCCTGGGTGACCCTTAATGCCCTAGGGGGAGACACACCTCAGGGGGGGGTGTACTCTTGTACCAACTCTCTCCACCTCCTGTCTCATGGGCTGTGTTGTGCTGTTTTGTGTTCACAAGTAAAATCCAGGCAAGAAGGAGACAGGTGTGCACTATGGTGGGCTCAGCGTGAAATAGACACTTGCACAACTGTAAGGTGCTGGGTGGGATTTTTCTCTCCAGTCCTTTTAAATGGGCAATGCTCCCAACTTTCCATTCACTTTCATGTGTAGTGAAGTGTGCAGAATCGAGTGTTCATTTGCTCACAATCAAAGGGGTGTCGGATAAATGCCATGCATCATTTTGTGAATATAGCGGGCTCAGATTATGGGCCTCACATGGGCTGCTGTTATCTTGAGCGAGGTCATCTATGAGTGCTTGGTTCAATCGTCTGTGAACAGAGCGTTACTCACAAGGGAAATAACAACCATTCAGGCATTTGTTTGTTCAGCAATAGCATGCATGGCATCATGTCCTTTGCCATTTGGAATATACACATCCAGGCTTATTTCATCTTTGCACTTGCCATTAGTAACACAGAACTGCAAGTCCCGGATTGCAAAGGAAAAGGACAGGACTGGATGGGCATCTGCCAAAACAAAAGACATGGGAATATGTTGCTATGTCAGGAAAATTAAAAAGCAAATGTACGGTCATTGGCGGGATGGATAGTCTGAAAATTGAAATAGCCTCAATGCCAGCACTTGCACCCTAAACATGGGACAAAGTTCCATCAAATCAATTTACAGGGTTGACCACATAAGAGAGCTACATTTTGAAATCTGCATCTTCCCGAATGCAATATATAAAACTAGTGTCAAAGCCCTGTACACAGGCCAAAGTGCATAAGGAAAGGACAGTAGGACCACTATATATTTCCTAAGATAACAACTCCCTCTAGCATTGACAACAGGCGAAGCGGGCAGTATTTACTGTGCATGATTGCATTGGACAAACATTCATCTGGCCTTTCATTATATAGGATGTAAGCACAGTTTACTTTTGGAAGAGGACAGAAAAAAAAACGTGTTGCATTGTATCCAAACACACACCTCAGTTGGGGTCACCTGTGCAGGTAGACTCTTCCTCTAGTATCTGCTGGCTGGTACAGGATCTCCTGTAACCGGATACAAAAACAAATAATGCCATTTATTGCCAGGTAATTTTTATATTGGTGTGTCCACTTCTAAAAGAACCAAGCACAAAGAATTACAGAAAAATAAGATAAACCAAACAGTGCAGAAATGGGCACTGAATCACACAAATATGTTTCAAGCCAAAGCAGAAATAGCCATTGTTAAAAATGAGTAGCACATGGACATTCCTATTGACCTCCTCTCAGCGAATCAGAATGTTCACAATGCAGGCAATAACTACTGACATTGGCCATATTTCAAGTATTTTAACTTCAGAAGCAGACTGGGAGACAGCAGACACTGTAGCTCTGCATTCAAGAAATAGCAATGAAATTTCCCAGGAAGATTTCTTTGAAAAAGACACTTCAATTTATCACACCAAAGTGAACGATAACACTTTAAACTACGACTCACTTTCACATAGGGAACCCATGCCTTTTCTACTACACCCAGCAATCTCATTGTATAACTGTTGAGTGCAACCGAGTTTTAAATTAAAATACTTCCCCTATAAAGACAACCTTGTTATTTAAATATCACATAATAAAATCACATTTAACTTACTAAGACCTTTTATGTGCTTATTCAACTTTATTTCACCACCACAACTCCAAAACCTATATGCTATTGACAGTATGCACTATAGCATTATAGACCTTAGCGGGTCATTTGATAGCTTAGGGTCATGACCCTTCCCCAACTTATTGCCTGAGTCAAAAAAGTGGGTAATTATCCTGTGACAGAGACACTGCCTCGGTTTATAAGTCATTTATTAGAGCTGTCTGAAGTCAGACCGATTTATTGTATTAGAAAAAAAAGGAAAAGGCCTGTGGCATGCCAAAATGCACACAATGACAGAATAAGGTGCACACATGTTCATTGGTTGATCATTGTGTTGCCTTCCATAAAAGACTCCATGTGACTAGCCGGCAAGACAGAAGGAGGAAGTCATTAATCTCCCTCCCCAGTGGCTGGCACCACCCCATGCCTTCTCTGAATGAATCCACTATTCTGCAGACATCCCATCCTTCCCTCGATGCCCACCCCATTGTACTCAGCCAGTTTGCCTGGGTGGGCTTATGGGTACGGCTGTGAGGGTCGCAGATGTCACTCTTTCATCTGCAGTACACCCAGAATGTCTGGAGATGGCCCTTGGGTGGTAGCGGTACGTGGTATAAATCAACATAACATAACATTTAGCCTTTAAGGGGGGGGGAGTCATAAATGCCCCAGGCTAACATTTTGGAAGTCAGTCCATTTTATTGGAAGTCAAAATACTTGCATGGCTAAAATGTTGTCAGTGAATGACTTCCATGACAATTCAATGGAATTCAATAGTTAAGGAGAAAGGTACGATTTTCTCGCTTTCTTTTCTACCAAGTCTGAAAACAAAAGGTGAGTCAAGATACAAAGTGCATTTGTAAAAGTCCCAAACTTTCAAGCACCATTACCATACTCTCTCCTTCACTCCCTCTCCCCACAACCTCAATGATAGATCCCCACATCTATCCAACAGCTGAGGACATGCCGGGTAGCTGCCCTAAAACCCGCTCCCTGTCTTTCCCTACAAGGAATCGTTCCTGGCTCTCATTACTGCGCTGGACTCAGCCAAGCCCAGCTATTAACCTAAACGTATGTCCTCTCTTAGTCTTATTCTTGTATGCTTATCATTACCCTCCACTTAACGCTTGCCACTGTGACAAATAAACTTCCGGGGCACCAGTGGTCCAGGGATGAATATCTGTTTCTAAACCATCAATCAGCCCCACACCTCTAGTACACCTGAAGGGATCCAAGCAGATTGGAAACACAAGTAAATTATAAACCTCCTTGTCCAATTTTGATACGTGAATGGAACAGCAGGCTTATATCCACAAGGTCGTGGATCGTTGGTTAGTTGCAACACAGCGAATATACAATTATTATCCAATGATGAAAGGTACTGTCCAGTCAAGGTTGTATAAAAATATGACTTTATTATTACCACAACAGAAAGTTCTAGCACCGTCAAAATACAACCCACCCTGTAAAGGAAGGCAGAGGACAGACAGTTTCAAGCAGGAAAGGGCATGCACTCTGGATACTGACAGGAGGGTAGTCGGTAAACTAATTAATCACAATAGTTCAAGGATACTTGGTTTTAGAACAAAGGGAGCAATGGGCTGACAAATGTCACTAGAGGCCTTCGCAGACGGACCAGGGGCACAGAACCACAATTCACCTTGTGCTTGTAGTTGTTCTTGGTGATTGACAGTGTAGAGTCGGTTTCAGTGCGCTTTACAGCTCCTGCGACAGAGTTCAAGATGGGAGACAGCTGCGGGTATCAGGCAGCAGGCAATTCGGCGAGCGAGGCTGGATGGACAGCTGCAGGCTGGCCTACACAGTGGCTCAGGGTCAGGAATCGTCTCAGTACTGGTTGGTGGGTCTGTAGCACTGGTCAAGGCGTCTCAGATGTTGTTAGCGACTGCGGCGTGACAACAGTCAGCAGTGCAGTTGGTTGCGCTCGAGGGGCTCGACTGGCTCAAAAATGTCCTTCAAGGCAGAAGCTGGTTGATGCTTGTTGGTGCACTCCTCCTAGCTTCTTCAATGGGCTTGTTTTGCCATTTAAGGCATTCAGTCCAAAGCTGAGGAGTGTGTTGCTGGCAAAGGCCTTGTCCTTGGTTTCATTCAGAGACTCTCTGGCACTTCCAACCTAGAAAGCTTGCTGCAGAGCCTAGCAGGGCACGCTGTCTGCTGGCTGGGTATCAGTTCTGGAGCTGCTGGAGGGTCCTCTGGTTTCAGTATCTCCCTCTGTTCAATGGCAGATGTTTAGGGGAGGCATCTTGCTTACCTCTTTGGAAATCCTGGCCTTCCTTCACTGGGGGAAACTGTAAGGCAGACTACCTTCAGCCAGAGTCCAATGCGGACTCCTTGCAAAGTCTTCAGATGATCTACCAAAAGCAGGGCTCGACCCTCTTTTAAAGCCAAAGGAGCCCCAGTGATTGGTGTAGGCTAAGCCTACCTTAATGAACCAATCCTGGGTTCAAACCAACAATCCCCTGTATAGATTAGGGTAATAACCAGTGTGCTTTGCAACAGAAAAGGTAAAGGGCAGAAAACATGTAATGCTAAGTCCCACCCATCTTCCTGTTTGGTCTGGATACAAGGGTCGCTCTAGTTAATGGCACTCTCTGAGGTTCCTGATTAAAGCGGCAGGTCTGCCTTGAAGCTGTGGTGCACCAGACTTTTGGTCTCTGTCAACCCACATACTCGTACCTTCTGAATGGGGTCCCGCTACGGGAATGACTACTGTAAATACATAGTTCCAGACATGACATGTCACTGCCCTTGATACTGAGAGGGCAGAGATGGCTTCAAGTTGACACAGTGCATATCAAAGGGGTGTTGGGGTTTTCCTGTCCTTTGCTAGTCCTGCGACCATCCCTCTGTGGGCCTGTTTGAATTAACTCTGATTAGTATGCAAGGTTGCCACCAGCAGCTAACAAAGGAAGGGGGGGATCCATGGTGCCTTTGTAAGTTAATTAGGCTGGCCATGGCAGGTGGATGGTTTTGCCTTCCCCGTTCTGAGATGCCTCGATGTACTCTTTGCTGTCATATTACAACTAAATATGACAAGGGGGACAGGGCATGTAGGCTGTGCCCGCCTAGAGTACATGGGTCTATGTGTATGCTGTGCAGTGAGCATGGGAAAATGTGTGTGAATTAGCCTCTCACATTTTCCAGAGGTTGATCTAACATCATTCAATTTCATTTAAAATTTAAAAAAAGCCCAGGCGAGCGCACACCCACCATGCGGATGGTTGAATTTCGCACAGCCACTCTATGCTACTCTTTTCCCTCATTACTCTCAGTTGATGACTTTGCCAGATTTTTATCCTCCAAAAACTCTATCACACAGGACACCCTGTCTCCCTCCCTTTTCTCCTCACTTGTCCTTCCTTCTACCACCTACCTACACCCCTCACCCTCTTCTTACTGTAAGACTATAAGACAACCACCTCAGCTGACCTGCCACATATCCTCCAGGCTGGCAACTCCTTGTCTGCTCCTGTTGACACCTTCCTACCACAAAAGGCCAAGTAGAGGGCACCCCTCACATGCTCCTGCCTCTCTCCACTCTTAAAACTTTCACTTTACTCTGGTATCTTGCCAGCCTGTTTCAAGTAGGCTACTTTCATACCCATGCAGAGGAACCCCACTCCTGACCCCAACAACCCAACAGACCTGTCCCTCCTTCCTTGTGCATCCAAAGTTTCTGAAAATGTGGTCTACACCACAAATCCAACGGGGGTCAGTGAACCCCTCCAATCTAGGTTCCCTAGCAGACACTCCAACCCTCATTGTTTCACACTATCCCAAGTTGACATCCCTTTTTATTTCAGACTATCACATCTTGCCTTTCCGGCCACAGTTCTTGCTTGTGTGGCATAATGGCTGAACGATTGCACCTTTCCCATTTGATGTGACACTGGACACCCCCATCCCACTAGGGTTCCCACAGGGGTCTATCTTTCGTCCCCTTCTCGTCACACACTACTCCGCCCGTCCCAAAAACGTTATATCCTCAAATTGACTTCTCCTTCCCTACATTGAACCCTGAGCACCTATCTCCATCTATTACTGATGCCGCATTGCTTGATTTTGAGCTTCTCTAAGCTGGACTTTCTCCCAACCGCCAGTGCAGCACATCTAATCTCCTGTCCTACATCCCTTCTGCCTGGCCACCATACCTTACACCACAAGGTTTGCAAGTTCTCTTTGGTGGGACCTGAAATTTCAGCACTTTGTCACATTCAATTATATGTCTGCCAGGCTAACCCTCCTGAGGATCTGCCAACGGTGAGGTATACCCTCTATGAATCCCCATGATCCTCATCCACAGCTTGGTCATCCATTAAATATCACCCTCTATGCTTCCTGTCCTTCATCTTGTGTTTACATTCATCCGTAGGCAAGCCCCCAGTGCCCTACCTGGCTTAAACCAATCTGATGAAACTTTCTCTCTCGCACCTTAGGGTCCTAATCCTTCCTCCTCCTATTCACCCGCTCTCGACCATGTGCTGTGTCCTGCTTCCACTCTCCTTCACCCTCCTGGCTCTCCATCACTGAAGCACCCTACCCCATAAAGCGGACATTCCACAAGTGACGGGCTTCAATATCACCCTTAAAAACTACCACCTCGGCAAGGAGGGAGCGCCGGAGTCTTACAGTGCTATTAATTCACACCCCAAAAAGGAAATCCAACAGCACTCCATACTGAATTGCATATCTGTATATATCTGCCCTGTGCTGTCCCTGTTTATTGTTTCCAGTTCCTACCCATCACCAGCGGTTTAATGTAATGTTATTGAATTTTGTAAAGTGCAGGTACGCCACAAAGGGGCTTTGTGGCGCTAGTCTTGAAAAGTGACATTTGCTATCAGTACCAAGCAAGATCAAAGAGAAACATATCGGCTGCCAAAAGCCTGGCAAAGGAGTATTCACCGAAAGATGGCAAGACGGCAAGAGCAGAAGAAGATCTTAGATGAAGAGGAGTTCCCCAAAGAAGGAGCCAGAACAGAGAAGCCACGTCCACCTTTTCAGGAACAGGAAGAAGATAACGCTGAGCAGAATGGAGGCGTTGCAAAGGAGTATAGGCCGCTAATCAAGAAGAGAGAAAAACATGGGCAGAGGTAACGAAGCAGCGATAAACAGTACAAAGAGTTTAACTATTAAGTGGAACCAATGAAGGCGGGCAAAGAGGGACGGGGCGTGAGCAGAGAGGGGTTAGCCAAAAATGAACCGAGTGGCAGAATTATGAAAGACCTGAAGTTGTTAACAACAACGTGAACGCAGTCTCAAACAAAGACAATTGGATTAAGGCAGACGAGAATGTGTGAGTGCTGAAGCAATTGAAATGTGAGCTGACAGAGAAAGGAAAGGAAAGATCAGGCAAAGAAGCGGCAAGTAATACTGGCAATAGGAAGCAACCATATTGCTATGAGGCATTAGAGATTGTTACCCAGCTTGCAACCAAGAGTCTTTATACCAGGACGAGGACAGGGGCGCGCGGCCACAATGTAAAACACCAAATAAAGTGCAGACCAGCAAAGACAGTCAGGTCACAACTCAGATCTAGAGTGCTGGTCGTCATCCAGTGTAATGTAGCCGAGCGACAAACGACTGAAAAGCAGCAGAAGTACACTCCCACTCCCCATCCAAGCGGGTGGTGAGCTGGGTCTCACCCCACTGGGTAAAGAGAGAAAACAACAAAGCAAGCAATGCGGGGAGCAAAAGGTGGAAGATAGAAATTGAATCTCACAGGTATGGAGATGTGGTTTCAAAGGGATGGGAAAAAAAGAGACAGATTAATAGCGATTGGAAAGAAAAGAAGAGACCAACCAGAAAGCAAAGCCAGAAATACTAATGCAATATTAACTATTGTGCCCTGACTTTTTAAAGGTTTGTAAAACATCCATAAATGGGAGTGCTGAAGCCATCAATATGCCCTTTGCAAAGTCCTTTTTGGAGAAAGACTTTTCGTTTTCACTAAATCCATTGAAATAAAGAAGTACACAGCACACCCAAACACTTGATATGAGGTTCACTGTTATATTGAAGACAGGGGAAGTGCAGAAATATCTATCAGGCGAGGTATATCAGCAAGAGCGACATTCCAAGATCAGAAACATTGCCAGGGCGGGTTAAACAATACAGCCTGTCACCTGCACTAGACGGGCGCTGGTCTTTAGTGCAAACGCCCAGTGCCTATTTCACAAAGCAAGGCTCCTGAGTCCCTCAGCTCAGTGTGCCACAAAGTCGGCCATTCAGGGTAGTTTTATTTTTTTTAAAAAAATCGAAATGGCCTGCAGGGGATCGCCAACATTAGCACTCAATTGCTAGGGGGTCTCATGCATGCACTTTCTAAAGTTCTAGAGGCGGAGGGAAGAAGTCAAGAGTAAAAGCGGGGCAAAGACGCTTTGCAGGCAGGGTTTACTAATGGATGCCTATGGCAGCCACCTGGTCTTGACCAGGCACAAAGCCGAGGTGGTTGCCATAGAAATACATGTGTTGTATGTCTACATGCAATTCATGCAGGCGTGAAAAGAAACCCACTGACAAGAAGGAGGAGCAATGCACAGCAGAGACCTTATCTCCACTCGTGTCCCTCCTATGATTTGTCTCTGCATAGGAAATGTGGTGGAGTGGTAAATCAAGGCATACAAGCTTTACACCTTGATTTTACACCGAGTCACCACTCTGCCACATTTAAAATGAGGCTGACTGTCTTCAGAAGTGCACGTGCCCCTACACACTCCCTGTAGTTTTGATGGGCCAAGCCCTATACAACCATGGTCAGAGTTTCGTGAATGGCCTCTGGAGGTCATTGGATCCCTCGTATCCTCAGGGGTCTGAAATGGGCATGTGCAAAGTTCCCCCCATCTGCCCTAGAGGTCTCCATGGCATAGCAGTCTTGCCTGGGATACCATGGGGGAGTATCCCCCACTATCTTGGCAATTCTGGACAGTATTTTCTCTCCCCCACCTCTATATTAACTCTAGGGTCTAGGAATAGTGATGGTGGCCTGTGTATTGTCTCCTTAAATTGACCCTCCTGTGTCTTTTTTAATATTGATGGTCCTTGAGTTATAGCACTCAATTGAGCAACTGTTCAGGGGATATATGACCCATGACTTCGTTCAGCGACCATTCTATTACCTTCTGTCTTTACCTGCCAGCTTCTGCCCCGAGGTCCTCAACAAGTCTACCCCACCCTCAGGGGTGTTGCTAGGTCTGGAAAAGATCCGGGGGCTACACTAATGTCAGAATTGTCGGGACGCGGGGCTACCTTGCCTTTTGGTTGTAGACCCTGAGATTCTATCCGGGGCTACAACCAAAAGACCCGGGGTTATAACCCCTAAGCCCCCCTTAGCAATGGCTCTGCCCACCCTTAACCTGGAGTTTCCACTTGAGTCCTACATTACTGTGGTTCTTTGCGGGTGCCCCTCATCTTAACACCTGCTCTGTACCCGGGTAAACCTACTGGTCTGAGCCCTTCTGCTCTTGGCCTGCCTGTTCCTATTATTATTTCTTATTCTCCCAATGCTCTTGCTCCTCCATCTCTGCATATTTAGGTTCGTGCTCTTCTTGATACTCCTCTCATACCTGCCTCTCCACTTCCTCCCCTACTCATAATCTCTCCATGCTGGAATGCCATCCACGCCCCCACAAAGCTAATCAGATATGGCTCTTTTATAAAGTGAGTAATACGGTGATTCAGGCAATTATTGTTAGTTTCTAGGTTTCCTTACTCTTGACCATTCCAACCAGGGGGGGACTGGGAACTAAAAGAGGCCCTGGAAATAGTGTTCAAAGTGATCCAACCCTTTTCCTATGAGAGAATTGAAAATGAAATAGGTTGCCACACAAAAAAGGCCCATGGTGCAGAGGCATACCAGAAAATCTCCAGAGTTCCCTACAGGCCAGTCCACCCCTGACTCCAACCATTATGGGTAGACCTGTCCCCCTACTTCTTTTCATGTGACAGTAACTGTTGAAGTTCAGCCCCTGCATTGGTCTGCCATGTTGGATTTTTTGGCAAAGGCTCTTTTCTCAGAACGTGCGATATAGACTGGAAGCTATGTTTTTTAGGTCTGTTGGAAGATTTCATCTGAAGTCTGGGCCACAATGTTTCTCTAGAATTCATGCCGCAGACTCCTACTCGGTTGAAGGACCAGCAAACATTGTCAAGGCTAGAGAGATTATATGTGTGTGTGTTTGTGTGTGAGAGATAGTCCCAACCTGGCCAGGGATTCCAACACATTTCTCTAGGAGGTATCTTAGATTTCAATCTTCCCTACCATGGAGGGAAGGATAGGGGAGTTTAGGCGGATCCTCTATTTACCACCTCCTGAGATCAAATCACAAAGTGGGGGGCTCCTCCGGATTTCCAAACTTCCATAATCAACCCTCTTTGGTGGAGTCCCTGTGACTTTGTCTACAAATACAAATACCACCCCTTTCTATGCTACCACGCCCACTCACACGTGGTATTCATGCCCATGCCAGCCTCTATAATTCCCTCAGGCACACAGGTAAGGTTCCATCACAGTTCCTTTATTATAGCTTCAGTCAGTTACATTAAGATCTTACAGTGATAACCACTGGCTCCCATCACCCAGGCAAAGGCTCTCCAACTGCCTGTCTCTAGAACCTTATCAGCACAAATTCTCTCACTCAAACATGAACATTCTCTCAGTCACACCCAACATTCTCTCCTATATCCCCAGGCTTCTACTTCCATCCCAAGCACTATACACATCTCCCTTCCTTCCAGATCTCACAACACCACAACGAAGACATCACAGCACATCTCCCTTCTTCACATACAGCAAACATCCATCACACACACCCATCAAACATTCACCACTACTGATTTCAGCCGCACGCTGAATGCACAAAGAACTTGTGAAAGGAGATGGAGCAGCACCAACCTCCATGCAAAAAAACAAAAACAAGTGGAAGTCATATGTGTTTAACCTCATACACAGCAAGAAAGCATCGTTCAGCACCTAACACTCCTCCTTAGAGAATTACAACATGTATGACTAGACATCAACACCGACCCCGTACACCTCTCATTCTGCACCTTTTTTTTTTACAAGAGGTGCACCTCTTAACAATGCAGAGGACGTACTCAGTTTATCTGCTCGAGTTAAGTAAACTCAACCCAAACCCATCTCCCGTGACTACCTCAAGTGCGGATAGTGAACTGCACACACCTTTTTAGAGAGGGGTGCCGATCTGCAGATATCGCAGGACTTCCCATCGCGGATCCACACTACAAGTGGGGTCTAGCCACCATACCACAACCGGATTCCTGATGCAAACATACCCCCACACTTTCCCAAACCATGTCGATACTTTAACATGTTGGAATTTTAAGAAACATCCCTTTCCAGAACTTTCAGCTCCACAGTATGTTAAACTGTTAAATATGCAGCTTTAAACATTTCAAAACATGTTGCTAAGAGTCCATGGCTGGCTTGAAGCCCGAAACCTGAAATTCCTCAAATGGGTTATGTTAGCACTCTTAACACTCTCCACATAGGCTGAATGAACTCTCATACATATGAAACAATTTTCATGTTATCAAATGTTTAGCTAGAAGTCCTTAACTGATCGCAGCTCTAACCTGAAAGGCCTCAAAGAGATTATTCTAGCACACTCGCTCAATTCATACTCAACTTTACACCTTGCATTTTATCTGAACACAACACTATGACTACTAAAATTCCAGAGCTGAACACAGTACCATAATCAGGAATTAGACAAAGCATGTACATTGCTTGTAATTGCATAACCCATATGGCACCAGAATTGCCCTTTTATTCTTCAAGACAGTTGCAGAAGGTCCTTATTGAAGCCATACGCTAAAATTACTCAACCAAGTTAAGCTAATGGCCTATGACATTGAACCATTACAAGCTTTAAACACAACATACTATGTTACCTAAAGCTGCTACCCACTTTAGATCACTAGCAACAGGTACTACAATCTGCCCATGGTCACATATCTCTCCCACATGATGCAAACAGCACAACAAACACGATATTGCTCTGCAAATATCCTATCCCTCCTTCCAGGAATGTGAATTCCCTATGACAGTTTGCTACCTACAACTCTTTCAAAACATCACAAAGTACTTTGCTTCCTTAGTACTCCGACAAACGGTAGCCTCTTAGCTCCAGCTAATTTGGACAGATCTTCCCCTTTCTTCCCCTGTCTTCACGGCCACAGCATGGCCGTACTCCTCGAAACATCCTCAGACACTTTCCTTGAACGGGCTCTGCATATGCCCTGCCCTGCTGTTATCATATGCCTGAACTGGTATCCTGGTACACCTGTACGGTTGTCTACATCCATCCCAGGCACTATACAACACATCTCTGTAAGATCTTAATGTAACTGACTGAAGCTGTAATAAAGGAACTGTGCTGGACCCTTACCCGAGTGCCTGAGGATCCTACATTATTTCACTCACACATAAACATTCTCTCAGTCACACCCAACATTCTGTCTTACATCACCAGGCTTCTACATCCATCCCAAGCACTATACACCGCATCTCCCTTCCTTCCAGATCTCATCACACCACAATGAAGCACATCACAACATAAGGTCTGAGAGCAGAGCGATGGCGCTTCACAAATCCAGTGAATGGGTGATGCTGAGCTACACTGATCAAGCCAATCACTGATCATTACCTAGTACCTACCACTTTTAGGCACATCTGCTGCATGCTGCTGCATGCTGCTATAGTCCAGCAGAATCAAGAAGCCCACCACAGGCCCCTGGAGCCTACCACTGCTGTTCAATCCTAATGCCTGCCCATAGGTCCCATTGAAGAGCCAGCAGACCCTGATGGACAACCTCTAATCTACATTCCCAGCCATCACTTATACGGTGCGGCCAAAGTGTGCAAGGAATACAGCAAGTACTGAAGGTGGAACATCTACTACAATCAATTTTTAGATGCACAATCAAATATTCGTTTCAGAATCTGCCAAACGCAACTTGCATAAGAAGACAGAACATAATAGAAATGCTAATTTCAGCTGAAAGAGTAGTTCTGCATTCGCAGCATTTACTACAAAGTCAAAAATAAGACAACGTTGTGCCTCAATTTAAGGAACTTCAACAATGCCATTAAAGTGAACATAGTCTATGAACCATAGATCAGCAAGAAGACTCTTCTTTGAGAATTTGCAGCATATAATTCTGACAATGTGATTTGCAGAATCCCCAAAACACATCCAATGGGGAATCAAAACATTGTCTACGCGCTCGTCGCTTGTACTTCCTTGTACTTACTCCGTGTTGCAGACAAGCCCAGACAGGGTGGTCATCCCCGGAACAACCAAAAACTGAGATAGACAGGTGGGGTGACTAGGTTTCAATCCCCACACAAACCTCACATCAATCTCTGTTTCACCAATAATAAAAGTCCATTAATTGGGTGTGAATTTAATTCTCCAGTATAATTTAGCCCCCTTACTGAGATTTATGAAAGGTTTGTGCGCGGATTGAAACCTAGTCGCTCAAGTTGTCTAATTGGCAGAATCAACTATCTCCGTGGAATGTTCTATGTGGGAAAAAAGAAGCTAAAACAAAAATATGTAGAAATGAACATAAATCTAACATAGGAAGGCAGAATATTAAATAATAAGTAGCAACATATGTTTTGTAGAAAAACATACCCTTTCACAAACTTGATTTGCAATTCTGGAGGTTGTAAAAAAGCCAGAGGTGGAGGTGTTGATCGAATGATCTCACAGACACAGGCCTTTTGGATTGAACACTTGGCAGCATTGTATCCTTTAGGTAGGAATGAGGGATTTTTTGTGTGGACTGCTTCATTTAAAAGGTGCTGTGTGATCTGCAGGTCACTCGTTTCACTCTAAACATGAACAATTCAGCCTTACATCCTTCTAATGTCGTTAAATGAGTGCTGTATTTGGTTGGGAAATAATAAATGTATCTAAAAATTATCTATGTACAGCTCTGTTGAAATCTGTATAAAAATAACATATTTTTCCTTTAATTGTATTGATTCATTGCATTTGTGTACACATACAATTTATTTACAGCTTGATATCACTTTACCTAATTTAAAATTCCCTGAGACACTGGGGACAGATACCCTGCTCTCAAGTATTGCCTTTTCAATGCGTGCAATTGCTTAACCTCTAGAATCCAGAGTCAGGAAGCATCATTTTCATTCAGTTCTCGCCGCGGCTTGCCATGTTAGGTAAACCAAGATTTCCTCAAAGGTATGGATGTTTGGGATCCTGAGTTCAGCATTGTAACTTTATACAATATGAACTTGTCCAGCTAACAATGCTAGAATACAACATTGTTTTATGTTTATTTATTTTTTGTTGTTTTGTTCTGGAAGATGGACTCCTTCAGTACAGCAACTTATTTACTGAGTATCGCTTTTGTTGAATGATCAACATTCCTTTTGGTTTGTACCAGAGATTGCAAGTGATGGAATATCTTAAATGTTTTTAATAAGGCTTCTGTTTAAAAGACTTGAGATATTGTGTGAAGTGAATCAGAAGTCTCATTTTTGGAGATATTAAGAAGGTCGATGGGGTGACTAATCGGCACTGATGGTTGGAATTATATTTGCCAATCTGCGGGCTAACCCGCCTCACGTGAAGAAGCTACTGGAAAAAATCCCATTCAGGGGCACCCCATAACCACACAAAAAAACCAGGAATGACACCCAACAGATAGGGACATGCCACTGCCTGACTAACACACCTCAGAAGAAGGACCCGCTGGAAAGAAAAAAAGCGATGGAATTCCCAACACCAGCACACAACCCTCCTGGAATCTCATCAGAAGACCAGAGTGCATCAACCAGCAGATTCCAACTGATAAACACCCCATAAACCCACGGCATTTCAGGGGGCCTTCCTTCTTCTACAAAGGATTTCATCCCTGCCTCTCTTAAACTTGAGGAGAACTATCTTTGGTTCCGGAAGCACCTCAAGGCCTTCCTCTTTGCTTCTGCCTTCGCTCTTCCTCTCCCCTGCTGATTTCTGTCTGTTTCGGCACCAGGCACCTGGCTACCTGCTGATTCAGGGCACAGACCTCACCCAGATGCACACCTGCACTGCCTTCTGGCAACCCCTGCCCTTGGGTCTGTATCTGCAACCCTACAGTCCCTTTCCTGCACTTATCAGACACCAGTTGTCTGTGCCTTACTCTTGCACTTGCCACCTGCTGGCCGCAATACCTGTTGTTGATGTTCACTTATTCAGCACTTTCCACTTCCTCCTCTTCCCCTTGCACTTTCCCCCCTCCCTCTCTCCTGCACTTTTGTATTCTCAATGTAACTGGGCCTGGAAAGATCGTTGTTTTGTTCCTCCCTTGTACCCTTCCCTTGCCTCGTCGCGCCCTGAAACACTTGGGTATGCGCGCAATATGAATAAATATCAAATCATATCATATCTGCAAGTGTGCCCTTTGTAATGAACCACAGCTCCCGATACCATCAAGACTAAATCCAACATTGAATAGCAGAGCCACGAGGATGACTGCGATCCCCAAGAGAAGCGACCTAAGGCCACCTAACCAATACTCCCCAGAGCCATTACCATACACAGAGAGCTGATCACCCAAGAACAGGGACTACAGAAATAAGTAAACCATATGCCAAATGTACACATGCTGGCACAGACCCCAATCACACCCATCACACCAAACTCACGAGGAGATCACCGCCTAACTACACCATTACTTCTTGAGTGTGGGGTTCTCTAAGCGCCCCTGTTTTGCCATGGCTATTGGTTCGTGTTGTTTCTCTACTGGGAATTGAGGTGAGGCTTTTTTAGGTATATGCATGATGCAGGTTAACTTGCAAACCCTCTGTCGACCTTGTCTGTCTGGATTAACCTGCATGTGCGAACCATGGATGCCCGAGCCCTCAACACTGTACAGATCTGTTTCACCCCATGCAAAATAAGGTACATTATTAGCCCTGCACAAGAGTCCGGGAACAGAGGAGAGGCCCTGAGGGACCCCACATGCACCACCTCCAGGATTAGTTTAACAGAGCGGGCGTTCTTCATCAGCCCAAAGGATACCTCACATCTCCGCTTCCGGGCCTCCTCTCTGGTACTCAATCACAACTATCTCCAGCAAGTAAAAAACGCAGCAGTCAGACTACTGCCGAGACTGGAAAGATGGCACCTATCAACCCCTCACTCTTGAGATGTGGAATTCAATTCAAAACCCTTGGCACTGCCCCCTGAGTCTTCCAATGGCCGAGGCCAAGGAGTCACAACAAAGAGGCCTATCCCTTATGCTCCGACTCAGGCATGCAGCTTCTGTGACAGCCTCACGCTACCAAAAGATTTGACAAGGAGGGGCCTCCTTCACATTCTAGCCACTGACCTTTGCCAATCTTTATCATGGCGATTTTTGAACACTGGAGGAGCACCTGACCTTTCGGAAACTCCTAAAAACATGGTTGTTTACTAGGCTGTGAGAAGATTAATTCTGCTAACACAGACCGCCCCACCACACCTCCCGTCACACCTGAGTCCGGAAGGATCTAAAAAAGATTGGACATCTCCAACTGCCCAATAGAACAGCACCAGTACAAACAAGACACCACCTTGACAAAAAGGTGGCATTCCTCATTCTGACAGCCGAGCAATAGGACCCATTGGCAACCAGGACTATCTGGCGTGGCAAGTAACATTACTGTTTGAATACAATTCCCTCCGTCTGCATTTACGCCTCCTGATGTCCAGCTTAAGATGTTTTTTGTCTGATGTCGTGGTGTGTGCCCTGATACCTGCGTGCTGTTGGCGCGTTAGAAATAAAGAAAGAAAGAAAGATGTAGACACATACATGAACTTCCTCACCCATCTCTCCATTAAACCACTCCCCATTGCCCTCCACCTTACACTCAACACATTGACCAGACACTCATACGCCCCCACCCGCTCCCGAAGCTCACACCATGTAAACTCCACACTTCTCCGACCAACCTCACTGCAAAACAGCCCACCCTGAAAGCCCCCAAGGCCCACCAGCACCAAGGAGCCGGCCGTGTCAACAACAAACCGAGCAGGAGGACAGCGCCTCTATGTGATTTTCCTGAAGACTTTTTTCGAGGAATTTTTTTACCGAAGCTAAATCATCGAAATATTCACCAAATGTGTTTTTATTTGGGTGGCTCACCCCAACCCCACTGTTTCCCTATGTTTTAACCCCCCAAGCCCCTCCCCACCTGTTTAATCCCCTTACCCCCTCATATATTGAAAACATTATTCGGTATTTTTTCGGTGAATTAGCTTCAGTTAAACAAGCCTTCAATAAAAAGTTTTCGGTAAAATCACTGGATCCCCATGACAGCACCTGGGTTCTCCTATTGCGTCATGCACTCTCCCCGCTCCCCATAACCCACTCCTGTCTCTCTCTTACATGATCTAGGGCCAGGAGGCCTCCCAAATGGCCTAACGTGCGTCATAGACGAGCCAAGTGCATCGCATTACATGTGTGCAAGATGGAATGGAGCAAAGGTGCGTTACTCTTGTCTGCGTCACATAAGGCTGTTGGCCATGAGCCATAAATGTAGCGCGGGTCTTTGCACAAGTGTTGGTGCTTCAGTGATAGGGAAGGCGAATGCAGGTTTTGTTACCTTTTTGGCCTATGCATGTCTTGGCGTAAGGCGCTATATAAATGACAAATAAATATGAAATAAGAAAAATTATATCACGTTTTGCAAAATGGCAAAAGCAAATGTAGTAAAATAATGTTCTGTTTTTGCAATATCTATTAAGGGATCGAGCAAATATATTGTGTCCCACTTTTCAGCACCCATTTCTCACATTTTGTATTGTGTAAACACGGTGCAAATCCCATGCTCAATGCATCCTTCTGTGCCAATGGCCAACACAGTACAGAATGGGTTTGCACCAGTGGAGACTTTAGAGAACAGGGCATCAGATATTAATGTGACCTCATTAGGGGGCACTTGAGTTAGATATTAGAATGATGAATGAGTACCACACACCGTGGGTAATAATAAGAAGCGCTCAGATACCTGAGGGTTCGTAGCGCTATATAAATGCGAAATAATTATTATTATTATTAATGGTGAAGCCTTTCTGCCAGGAATTTCAACCCACGACTTGCAGGATCAGCAGAAGGACTTAACTCACCGAGCAAGTCATTTAGGAGAGGTTACAATGTCTGCACCGTTTGCTGCAACGTTACTTTCAGCACCGACGCAAGACTCCGGATCAAAGATCACGCCCTGGTCCAGCACCGCAGTTCGTGCTCCCTCCCCGTCTGGCGTCATGGCAACCGAGGCTGTTATTGACTATGGCTGCGCCCCCGCTGTGCCATCTTTGGAGCAGCGTGCCAAGGAAAGGGCAGCAGGGCCTAATGCAACCCGTCTGACTGGGCAGTTATGTCTGTGTGGAAGGCGGGAAAGAAATGCGTTATGTCAAGTTGGCTGCTTGTATAGAGCTTTGCACTGCTCTCAGGCCCCCTTCAGAGTGCTCAGAGTTAAGGGAAGTGGGAAGAAGTAGCGAGAGGGGAGAAGCAACGGGAATGAGCCCTGATCGGGGATTTGCGCGCCATTCTGCACACAGATCCTTGTTTGACGAATGGGGTTTTGCGGCAGAATAATTCCATGAATCAGGGCAATGTTTAAGCAATATAACCCTTGCATGGTGGCATTACCGGTCTAGCAATGCCCCCCTGCAAGCGTTATATTGCTATTAGTACCCCAGCACATTGTACAGGGGTACTGTCACAAGTTGAGAAACTGCGTCCTTGCCGTTTCTCAGCTTGAGATAAAACTACAAATCAAAATGGCTGCCATGGATTGGGGAGAAGGGAAATACATGTAGTCCATTCTTCCTTTCCATGGAGCCATTGCCATGACTGGGACGCACTGGGGAACCCTACTGTTCCTGTTCCTGGAGAGACAAGGCAGCGCAGGGTAAGTGGGGCGGGGTTGGGGGGTTTTTGATATGTGGAAAAAGAGGGATGGGGAAGCTGACGCAGGGAACTCACCTGATTCCCAGCGAGGGAAGATGACGGCCTCCGCTCTGAGGAGACTCAGAATTAGGCCTGTACCATGTGGTAAAAGACCCTATTCTGTTCCTCCTCATTCGCTGGGCGGTCGCCACAACCCACTCACTGGTTACTAATATGTCAGCCCATTTGAAAACACTCCAGCCTATGAAGAGGTCTCACCTTTCCTGTGGTGAAGCATGTGAAGGCCCTCCAATACAGGTTTTGGTTGGAATTCTGTGACTTGTAGTTTTCTAAATTTGAAATGGGATAGAAAAAAACTACAAGCACCCGCATCCAAAGGGGAAAAAACAGGACTGGAGGGACTTCTCACACTTGGCCATTGGAAACTTAAGTACTCTGCCTATGGCAAAAAAAATAAAAAAATTGTTTGCTGCTCTATTTGCAGGATATCCAGTTCATTTGTCGCTAACACCCTTGGCGATGAGAAATAGTCCCTAAATAAAGAGGTTCCCAAAACAAAACGGCCCTCTCTACAAGAAGGTATTGGGTTCCCACAGATTTCAGTTTAATATCCTGCTCTCCCAAAATCAAGAACATGTTTGTCACCAGCACTACCCCAGATATATGCTAACATATTCCATTCAGAGGTGCTAGTTTAGTTCTGTTTTTCTATGCATTTTGTGACTTGTAGCTCAGGATTTTCCCCTTATGTATATCCAGGTCAATAGGCCCCCAATAAAAGAGAAAAACCGACTGGAATAATATCTCCCAAATGGAATGGGGTATTTTGGAATGTATGGCACTTTGTTTAGTGATAATTCCATGCGACCAACATTCCCTTTCTCGGCTTTCATTTCACAAGCTAGTGCATTTTGGGAGTTGTAGTTATATACTAATAATGTGTATGCCGTACAGCTCAATTGGTTAATAGAACTTTACATAACAACCGTTACCAGACTTGTACTCAACGTATCTACCGCAATGATAAAATGTGGAGTGGCTCACCAGCGGATTAAACCCTATGATTTCCAGATGGAGAGCGGATCTCAGCAGTAAGCTGATTTAGATGTGGTTAACTTCAGCTGAACAAAGTGTAATAAACCAAAGCACCCGATATCCGTGATCTGCAAAACCGGGCCTACTTCGACATGCCTACAGGCAAGTTTCTGCTCTCACTCCACAGATGTAACCCCATGCCCTCAGGTTCTGTAATAGTTAAACATCATTCAGCAATATATCAAGGGGCAGTGCGAGTGGTGCACTGCTGGCATGGCCTCTCCTGGTCACCCTAGGAATGTTGCCCCTGCCCCCGCTTGCAATATTGTACTCAAGCCAAGCAAGTAGCCGGTTTCCAAGCGCAGATGAGTGTTCTGCTTCCCTCCCCCATCCTTAGTTTATTGAGGTCTCTAATTGAGCTCGGGCATCTTGGCTGTAAGTCAGGCTTAGTGCCTCACGGGTGCAGTACAATGCCCCTCACTGCAATGCCTCCATGAGGACCGTCAGCCTCATGTTGCATGAAGGGGAAGCCCCCACGTTCAGTGTGTGTGTGCGCGTGTGCGTGCGTGCGTGCGTGCGCGTGCGCGCGCTCATTTGGTGGGGATGAGGTTGTGCTGTGGCACAAAGGTGATGAGAGGGGAATAGTTCTTCCATTCAAGCTGTTAATATAGAATGAAATGCTGATCTCTGCTTAAAGAGACATCACACAAGTTTGCAAACTATGCACAGATAATCAGCCTCCAAATCACAGTATCCAGGCTCTGCTTCTCATATGCAGGGAAATCGCTGCAATGGCTTGAGTAGTTAAAAATAACCATTGGTAAATCTATAAAATTGCAACAGCTGGAAAATGGTATAAGTGCTGGGCATAGGATGGCAGCGCCTGGAAAATGTTTATCTGATGTATGTGCCAAAACTGTTGGCTTAGCCAACGGTTATTTTCATCAGGATTTCAGTGTAAGGAATAGATGTGAGGACACACATATTACAGCACAGATTGGTTTTCCTCAAATAACGGGATTTTAAGTAGCCCAATTGCACATTTTTCACTATTATTCTCGTACGATAGCTCAGCGGGTTGAGTGCTTGCTGCTGAGATCTGTGCGTGAACTGCAGGTTTCACGTTCGAATCCCAGCAAGGCCAATTCAGAATGTTATCATTCATAGGTCGATACATGAATACCAACTTCAGTTGGGTGATAATAGTATGTAAATGTGTTCTCTGTAAAGTGCTTTAGCAAAAGCACTATATTCATAAAACACATCATTATTCCAGCCATTCAAATTCATTGCATCCTCCACACACAGATGTCTACGATAGATGAGCCCATTGTACATATAACGAGGATAAAATAGCCGCAAGTCCCAAAATCAAGGAGCTATTGGCTGAAAGTGGCTGATCTGATGATCACTCGAAAAATAGGTCCGAACAAAACTAGCCGGTTTGGCACGCAGGCAAAATAAATGCACCTACATCTTTAGAACTTTGCAAAATTTGAAGAAAGAAACTGAGAAATGTATGCATGTGTCTTTACTATGATGTGTAAGTGGTTACACTAAGTACCCGAATGTAGCCAGGAGCTGCAAGCACTAGTAATGAAGTCTGAATGATGTACCATTTTCAAGCAGTTAACCCTGATGGTCTGCTTATATTGCCGATTGCATCCTTGACTGGACTATGGGGCTGGATTTCTAATTAACTGAAAGACACATTTCTCAGTGGAATGCGAAGGGAAGAACTCTGTAGACACATTTATAATTGTACAGACAATGACGAACAGTCCTTTCCTCCAGAGACTGGCACATACCACCAAGTGTCTAATTCACAGTGTTTTCCAGTGGGGTTTTGCCATTATAACACTTCTGTGAATTAAGCTTCAAGATTCAGGTGTGACTCTGCAGAAGAGGAAAAGTGTGAACTTTGCAACTATTGGTGAAACATGTAACAAAAACCGGAACTATCTGCCACAAATGGACATGGCAGATGCTCTGACTGCAGTCATGCCTGCCAACCCATTCATGTTTAAACAAAGGCCTGACCATAATAGTGGATCTTCAAGCAATGACACACCACGAATGGTGGTTCATCAAGCAGACTTTAAGAAGGCACGCGGATGGGATTTAAGGTGGGAGAAAGAAGCCAGAGTTGGGAGGCAGGGGAGGAAAAGAGGCAGGGATGGGAGGCAACAGAGGAAAATAGGCAGGGATGGGAGGCAACAGAGGAAAATAGGCAGGGATGGGAGGAGGAAGATTGTGCATGCTACAGGCTGCAGAAAGCGTTTGGCAAAGAAATCTGCGGGCACACCACATGACACTATAGAAGAACGCAATAAGAGCGGAGTCTTATTTCTCTTGCAACATGATTTAACCGGCCGCCATGGGCAAATGAAACATGCCAGGTTACCAGGATACAACCACTAAGAGGTGTTCTCTAATACTCAAGGGAAAAGATTTACAACCAGAGAGAACAGGGGCACCTCATGTATCCAGTCACAGTGTTGAATTCGTATGAAATAATAGCATGGGTAGCAGTCTCTTATCAAAACAAAAACAGCTGTTCATACTGTCACTGTCTGGCAAGTGGACTCAAGACGTGACACCCCTGACTTTCTTGCCAACGCTGCTTTTCCTGCTGGGAGGGGGTTTGTGCTTATTGTGAGGTGAACTAAACTTACAACCAACAGAATCCAAAGGGGTGTAGGTTCTACAACTAAGGATTGTCTCAAGGGTGGCCCCTTTTCAGCTTTGATTGCCACTTGCATTCTGCACTATGGAGTAAGGTGGTTTGGTGCTGGGGCAAAATAAGAGGTACCTACACATTGGAACTCGGGAAAAATTAGGAAAAGAAGCAGTGAAATATATATGTGCTATGGCTCAATGAAAGACTAAGGGCCTGATTCACAGAAGCACTTTATAATGGTGCAATTCCATTGAGAAGTGCTCTGTGAATCAAGCCCTAAAGCTTAAACATGATGTCTATGTGCAGAAATCAGCCATGCACACGCTTAGCCAGGAGCTACAGGCAGTAATATGAAGGGTGCAGGATGAACATTTCACGAGCAATTAACACGTATGTGCTTAATATTCTGCTTCTGTTCTTGACTGAAATGGTGAATTTTTCTTAATAGACTTAAACACTGATTTCTCAGAGAAAGTAGCAGTGTGGAATTCTATAGGCACATTGAACATTTGCTAGAGATGCACAACTTTATGTCAAGCAGTGAGATATTCCCCGATGGGGAAAAACTGTTATGTGCCGGAAGATATTAGCGAGACATTGAGACCTTCCACCGGAAATTATTTCTTATTTTCAATTGAACCTTGTTCATTGTGCAGGCGCTCTTAGAGAGTTACCCACTAATCATCAATCTGGTATGAACCACTAAAGAAGATATATTTATAACCATTTTTATTCATACATATTGAAAAAGATAAAAACAATTGGCAAAAGAACAATAATCCTGTTACAAGACACTGTGCCTTTAAACAAAGCAAGAAGCCAAGTCACGTGACCTCGTGACGTAGGAGGAAGGAAGGGGAGGAGAGGGAGAACGGCAGTTATCCGCATGTATTAATATAAAGCAGACGTGTACCGCATAAGCTGGTGTGTCTCTTCATTACGTAGGCCCAAGAGGTCTAACATTGGCGACGAGGTCTATCCCAGTCGCACCAGCGTCGTCCTCCTCCTTCTGATGTGGGCGATCACACTACGTTACAAAGGCACTGAATAGCTTGCATTCCGCGGGCACCGGCATCCTCCGTGCTACGGCTCCACAGCCAACAGCTGCCTGAAAACGGACCTGATCACAGGCCCTGCCTCCCTCCACTATGCAAAGCCTTATTCCCGGTGATACGGCCCTGCATCTACGTGCTCACACACGCCTCCAATTAAGAAAGGGAAGGCAGTCCCGATCCCGGGCCCTGCTAACCTCTGTGGACAGCACAATACAGCGATGCGTCCCGCTATTTGAAACCCATGAACAAGTAAGTGCACAGGTGCACGCTTGCCCCCCCTCGCCACACAATACACCAGAAACAGTCAACAAGCTCCACACCTGCTTGGAAACATCAACCCACGCTGCTTAAACATCATGTGCAACAACTCCCATAGCCTGAAGGAAGACACCAACGCTTCCTCCTCCACAAGCACCCTCACGCTTTTGCTCCAGTGATCCATAGGACAACCCCCCTGCCAAACTTATCATCCATCATGAGCTCACCCCCTGATCAGGATGCCCAAGCCACGCCGCCACCCATCCCTGTAACCAGGTCAACAGCCACAGCATGGTGAATGCCTCCGCCATTTTCGATGACCCCCCCCCCCAAGCTGATAAAGGACTTCGGTGGGTGGAATGGCTTGAAGATTTCAATAATTTTATTACTGCAGCGGGTGAAGAGGCATCGCCAAGACTGCGCAGAATGTTCATAAACACTGCTGGCACAGAAGTCAAAACTCTTATCAAGACCATCCCTGCGGCAGAACACACTGACTTCCCATCGCTAATTACAGCTCTCAACAAACGCCTTGTAATAGAACCCAACAGGGACTATGAGAGGTACATGTTTAACTAATGCACCCAGAGGATCGATGAAACTGTAGATGAGTTCATAACGAGATTGCAAATCAAAGGAGCACATTGCCAATTTCACGCATTTTCCCTAGAAGAAGCCATCTGCCTATGTGTTATTGAAGGGTGCCTATCACCGGCACTGAAGAAGCAACTCCTCAAAACAAAAACCTCATTTTAGAAGAAGTCAGGGAAATGGCCAGGATTCTCGAAAGAGTGGATAGACAAGCATCACAGATGACCAACAACTCCACTCCCAAGCAAGACCGAAGCGAATCAGTGGCAGCAATCAAAACTAACACGCCACGCGGAGCGAAAGAAACACTAGGCCCAATTTCACACAGACTCTGAGGATGCAACGTCAATGCTACAGATGTGGCATGGCCTTCCCACACGTGGGCATATGCCCCACTCTCACTCAAAAGTGCGGAAACTGTGGAAGGGAATGCCATTTCCAGTCAGTTTGCAGAGAGGGCAGACCTTTCCCCACACCACGGCCACCCTGATCAACACAATGCAGACCCTACCAAAGGACAACACAAACTCCGTCCTTACCAAATGAGCCCTTATCAACAATGACCACAGAGATATGTGAGAGTGGTTGAAGAACTACAAGATCCGGAGCCGCAAGATGTGAACACACGAATTCCGGATTAATATGATGGACCACCAAGCCAACGTCAAAGTCACTACACCGTGCAGCCCTACGCTCAAGACTATGAAGCCGATCAGTATGACCTATACTCGCAAGACGAGTTCATAAACCTTATCATGGATGACATTGAGGCGAAAGAAGCACCTCGCATTTTGGTGGAAATCTGCGATAAACCATTCTGTTTTCTCATCGACTCAGGGGCCACCGAAAAGGAATATCTACAACTTTAAAAAAAAACGGTCCTCACCCAGACACTTTCCAGGATTTTTAGTAGGGCGCCGACGTTCCACTACACAGTGTGGGTTCATTCAAAAGGAGACTCACCCACCGAAACCAACCCACAACAACGACATTTGACGTAATCAGGAGTCCAACGAAAGGCAAATACCTTTTGAGCTACAAGACAGCGTCCTGCCTAGGCTTAATCGATGTCCATGTTCAAGAAAGCGACACAATACGTTCTACAGCCCCTGCACCGACAGCACAAGGATTTGTCTGCAACGTGAGACAAAGTGTGATGCCAAACTCCATCATCACAAGAGACATAGTCCAAGAAGAGTTCCCACTCATTTGCCAAGGGTTGGGCAAAAGGAAGGGTCCTCCCGCCAAACTCCACATTGACGCATCTGTCCGCCCTGTGCCACAGCATCCATGCACGGTCTGTTTCCATCTGCAAGCAGCTGTGTCACGTGAACTCAACCAGCTCCTGAGGGATGACATCATCGAGCCAGCCACTGGCCCTACCCCGTGGGTTTCCCCATTAGTCATAGTACCAAAGGAAGGCGACAGACTGAGACTATGCGGGACATGTGAGAGACCAACACTGCTACCCAGCGTGAGCGTCACCCGGACCCGAGAATAGAAGACAAGATCGTGCAACTCAATAAAGCTGCCCTATTCTCAAAACTTGATCTCAATCAAGGATATCATCAAATGGTGCTCCACCCTGACTCCAGAGGCATCACAACGTTTGCCACTCATGACGGGCTCTTCCGGTACAAACCTCTAAATTTCGGAATAGCCCAAGAGGCCTAACAGATCTCAGAGCCAGTAACCTTGGGAAAACAGAGTGTTTTAAAAAAAGTAATACGTGAAGGAGTAAACAGAGAGTGGATAAGTAGTAGACCCGAAGTGTGGAGCGGCCTCCAGTGGGCACAGACTGGTAAGAACCCAAGAGCCTAGGAATGGTAAGGTTTAAGGTAAATGAAAAGAACAACTAAAAGAATTTAAATGCATTGCTTCAAAAAGTAAGGTCTACGTAAGTCACGTTAATTGCGTCCACACTAGAAAACAAATATCAACCAAATTAATCACTCTAGGAAATCTTATTTGATTATTGGCTCACACAAAAGGACATTTTACAGATATTATTTGTTATTTTAAGCATTCAAAATCGATGCTGGATATTCTGGTTTCCAGCTCTAGCATGATTCGCACAAAAATAAATTATTATTCGTTGTTATAAGCATTTAGATAGGTGCTGGATATTTTATTTTCCAGCTCTAGCATATTGTTGGGTCTGCCAACGTGTGCGTGGAATCACAGGGGTGTCTGGGTGATCCAGTTGTGTACCATAAGGGATGGAGTCCCCAGTGTACCACGTTGCGGCGGCAGTGGGCATAGTGCGTATTCAGTCAAATGTAATTAGTTTTACAATAAAGTCAGGAAGATTTACTTGTCGGGTATCATTTCTGTTTTGCCGACGAGACGAACAAAATCAGAGGAAGGGGGCTTGGTGCTTTATAAGGCACACGGACGTTCTGGACGTACCAGGAAGTGTATGAGCAGGGAAGCAAAGCAGCAGTGTCCACGCAATGTAAAGCCGAAACCAAAAGGCGGAATTGACATTTTCGAAAAAAGCAAATTTCTGTGCTGCAGTATTGAGACGCGCTCTTTTCAGCAACAAACATTTCACGCAGATCTGAACCCAGCAGGATACATGGGAGAGTCAGCATGGGAGCAAATAGAGAGCCACTAGAGACAGAGCTTCTGGAAAATGGTGCAGCATGGATGGCTCTATATGCAGAACATAGCAGGATACATGGGAGAGTCGACTGGGAGCCATTAGAGAGCTTCTAGAAAAAAGTGCAGCATGGAGGGCTCTATATGCAGAACGTAGGAATAGATGAGACAGTCAGCCTGAGAGCCACCACAGAACATCTGGCTAAAGGCCAGGCATGGAAGGCTCTATTTTAGTGATCTCTTTGTTGGATAAGTTACGTTCAAATGGATCTGTAAAGCACCCTCATCACTCTGAGTGTACCAGTCATTCTGACCAACCTATAAGAGTTAATTTCTAGGCTGGGACTTAAAACGTGTGCAAGTTCCCAGTTTAAAAAGCTGGGATCACCACCTTACACAATTGCGGGGCCATGGTGGTCTTTCACCAGTAAGAAGAGGTGAAGCTAATGAAGTCATTGCTGAAAGGAATGAAACCAGAGATAAGATTCAGACAAAGAGATGCTTTTTCGGTTGTAGAGGGGTCCAGGGCTTTAGGTAACGAGTTAAGGTAAGAGTAGTATTTTAGTTCCTATTTTTGGAAGTTGGAAATAAAATAATTTTAGAGTATTAAAAAAATAGTTCTAATTCCGGGCTGGTGTGTATACATGATTTGGCTATTAAACATATACTGTATATAAGAACTGACCAAACCACCACCAGCCACTTCCAAGCCCCTCACCCCTCTGGCCAGCCGACCCATCCCCCAATTTGACTTCTGCCCGATATCGGAACCCAAAGTGACAAATATCATCAAAGGCCTCAAGCCCTCCTGATGCAAAGGAGATGCCTGTGTGGCCCCTACCATCAAAGACTGCGCTGAGACGCTCACGCCCATCATCACATCTATCATCAACTCCTCCTTTGCAACAAAAACTGTACCAACTGCTCTGAAAAAAACCTGGATACTATACTCCCATTACTAAAAAAAAACTCCATTGACCCCACCATCCCCACCAACTACTGCTCCATCACCACCATACCCTTCATCCCTAAAATCCTCGACCACACAGCATATATGCAGGTCCAACAATACCTTGAGGACAACCACATCCTGAGCATCCGCCAATCAGGCTTCCGACCAAGGCACGGAACCAAAACCACCTTACTGGACCTAACAAACCAGTTAGATGACATCAAAGACTCAGGCAAACTCGCCCTGTTCTTCATGCTGGACCTTTCAGCAGCATTCGGCCTCGTCGACCACCAGACACTCGGCAACCACCTCACCACAACAGCAAATTTCTCCCTAGCAGCAACAGACTGGATCAGATCCTTTCTAGCAGACAGATCCTCCTGTGTCTTCATGGATGACCATGCTGCCCCACTGACACCCGTATCCTGTAGAGTCCCACAATGGTCCTGCATCTCCCCAACCCTGCATACCAACTATACTAAACCTCTTTTTGATCATCTGGATGCCCTTGGCATATCCTGCACGAATTATGCTGACACCCAAATCCTCCTCCCTCTCTCAGGCACCTACCACCTTGATGCTGCAACCATAAACTCAGTTTATGACATTGTATAAAACTGGATGGCAACCCACCATTTATTCCTCAATGATGACAAAACTGACATCCTCATTGTAGGCTCTCACTCCACTCTCCGCAGCATGGACACAGCCTACAAAGCCTTTGACATCGACGGCAACCAATTCAAACATCTTCGGCAGCCAAAACCCTGGGCATCTACCTAGACGCCACACTTGACATCTCTCACCAGGTCAACACCATTGCCTCCTCTGCTGCCTACAACACAAAACTACTGAACGCCAGCAAGTCATTCCTCACCACAACCAACCGCCTCACCATAACTAGAGCCAAACTGGATTACTGCAATGCTCTCTTTACAGGAACCTCTGAACGCAACGTGTGCAAGCTGCAAACCATCCAAAACAATGCCCTCCGAGCAGCCCTAGGTTTGTCCAAGCACGGCCATGTCACAAAGGCCAGGAAGACACCCACTGATACCCGATCCGCAAACTGATTAATTTCAAGACCTTCTCCATCACACACAGGTTCACCACGAACACTGCCCCAGCCTACGTATCATGCCCTCTAAGATCCACAAACAGCCATCTCCTCAGAGTGCCCACCTTCACCAGAAAGACCGCAGGAGGACAGAGCTTTCTTTTTTTTTTTGGTTTTCATTTGTATCTGATTACAAGAACTTTTTACAAAAAAGTAACAAAAACAATAAATACAATTTTCTAAAATAGCAGCCTAGCAATAAAGAAAAAATCAAGCAAAAAAAACTACTACCAAAATAACAACATATCCCTCTACATCGCATGAAAATTACAAAGAGAAAAAACAGAAAAAGAACGCATGGAAAAATGTAAAACTTTAAAACTAACATCCTAATAACAAAGCAAGCAGAGAGGGGAAAGCACGAAAAAAAACAAGCTATAAGACAGCAGGAGGACAGAGCTTTCCCGTCATGGCCGCCAAGCTCTGGAACAATCTACTCATCACTGTGAGAAAGGGACCTTCCTACTGGACCTTTAGAAAAAATCTAAAAACTTGGCTATTTGCCTAAAAGCTCCCTGAGCCAACAGTTTAGGACCTCAAGAGTTTAGTGGTATCCTGGAGGTAATACCGCCAGTGCAAATACTCGGTCCGGCGCTATTAGCGCTGTATCATGATTAGCAGTTGGGCAGTTATTGCCCATTACCCATTGGGCCCATAGGACCCAATAGGGTTGGGGGGCACTATTACTGCCGGCAGTAATTGCGCCGACGATAATAGCGCCAAAGAAAATGGTCCGGAAATTGTCAATTTGAACTCCAGCAAAAAGCTGGAGGTAAAAATGCCATTTTCCACCCAACTTGTGATTTGGCCAACCCTTAAATGTGGCGGTAATTCCATAACTGACGCATTTAAGGGCTCTGGCCAAACTCGTGATGAGGCCCTAAGACAATTGGATACCTGTCTCCTCCTCCCTTTCCCTTGCTTCTCGAACCAAGACTTTAAGACACATGAAACCCCCTCCCTCCCCAGTGTGTTTCGCGTTTGTTTCCTGGATTCTATGTCGTCTATATGTTTCTTTGTCTCACAATGTAACTAGCGCCTAGATACCCAAAGGTTCAGTGCGCTGTAACAAATGCAAAAATAAATAAATAAGAACATAAGTCATCCAAGCTATGTTTGTAGCTAACAGTTCTGTGAATGAAAAGAACCACTTTTATCATATAGGGAGGCTGTCTCCAAATTGAGCAGCATCGTGAAAGAGGTCCTCTTTGTGGGAGGCGCTACTCACACCACTGACTTGACGCTGTCACCTAAGCAGTACTGTACAGCTGACGTAAAGGGATAAACACATGCACTTCTGATACCCCCTGTTTTCTTTGTTGGGAGCATTGACCAGAGTAAAAAAGGCAGGAGTGAGCGTTGTGTACAATGCATTGAAGGTAGAATTTGAGACCTCAGATGCAGTCAATTCTCTTACTAGAGGCCCATGCACAGTTCCCATTAGTAGCAGAACACACTTATGATTTTTGGCTTTGAGGGTGATTTTGATGTGCTAAACAAAGTGTATAAAATCAAGGGTTTGGAATTAGATATACATATAGCAAATAATGTAACTAATGGTGTAGATTATACAGTGCTATATGTTCCATTTGTTAAAATCGTGGCAAAAATGGCCATTTACACAAACAATAGTGGCAAAAAAGGCCACGGTTTTTGCCACCACAATCCATGTAATGGATGCGGGGGACACCACTGCAACCCCCGGACACGTGCTCCCCTTAAATGGTATAATGGGTATACCATGACCGGGTCAAACCACAGCATTTTTGCCGCAATTTCTTTTACAGATGACTTTTTTGCCACGATTTTATTACTGCACACTGTGTTATTATTACACTAATGGTACCCATCATATCAAGCTAGAAATAATAGCAGGTTTTGAAACGGTGGCCTCCACTGTGCTCATAAGTCTGCGCAGAAGGTGTACTGTCCTGCTGGGCTTTCTGGGATAAACAGATATAAGACTTAAGACATGTCACACAGAGCATCCTATTGGTACTTTAGGATTAAAAGAAAATCTTTGCCTAAACACACTAGTTAAATAAGAAATGTTAGCAGAGTCAAATAATAGCATATATTTTGTTTTTTAAGGGTTTGACAGAGGGAGGGTTGAAAGCACGATTGCAGTAGAAATGTCTGGCATGCCTAATGCAAAACTGAAAAGTAATGGATGGAGGGTTTTAAATAAATAATGACCACTGGCATTGCTCTGGGCAACCTGCCAAACCATAGTCTTTCAGTCTGATATCCCAGGGCAGAGGATGAAAGACCTTTTGTAAACCAGGCTTGGTCCACCAAAAAGGGACAGTCCATCTCGAATTCCTTGGTCCTATCCCTTTTGTACCAGACCAGAGGCAAACCCGGCATGTTTTAGCCTCATTGGGCATTACAGAGATTTGGCTTGGGTTTATACGCCCAGCAAACTTGGCCCTTAGGTCTGGGCATGCCCTTGCCACTTATGGTGACTAATGCAAAGCTGAAGAGGGATGGATGGAACGTTGAGAGTAAGCCCTAACCACTGGTATTCCTCCAGGTTACCCCTCCAAACCCCTGTCTTTCAGAACGCTAGTGTACAGTGTCAGAGAACCGAAGTTCACACTATTCTTCTCTTTTCGGTTAGTAGCAAAGACAGAGTTAGTTTGATTGTCTTGCAAGTCCAGTCTACAGAGCTAGATGTTTACTCCACCAGAACAATCCTGCAACAATCCTACCTACCCACCAGACCTCATCCGGTATAGGCCACGACCCCATGACCAAAACAAAACTAACAAGGAATCTTCAAGAAATTAATTGCAGTCCCTAAGCAGGGCTCACAAAATCTACTAGCCCACTAGCATTGGCGAGTAGTTTTTATGAAAGGCGAGCCCTATTTGCATGATACTCAACCTTGCTGGCGAGTATGGGGATGTTAGAAACATATTTTCCATTTACTGCAAACGCACTTTGTTTGCAGTTAATGGCAAATACAATTTTCGCTGTGTATGCTTGGCAGCATTGCACCAAATATAGAGTGTGCTTATGGCAACATGCACTATTTAAAAAACAGCGCTGTTCAATATTTTGTCACCAGTCACCTTGGGGCAAGTGCATTTCTCTTAGGTCGAGTATGCAAACTAAGGAATCCGCCCTGCAGGTCTAGCGGGATTTTTAAGAATTTGCAAGGCCTGCAAAGAGGAGGCAGCCCTCCACTGTCCAGTCATGCTGTATAGACCTGCACGCCCGTTGTCGATGCAGATGTCTCTGCTGCATTCATCACACGACTACAATCCTTCTGGAGGGCTCCCGTCCAAAAGGTCAACAGATCACTATCTTCCATTAGACATGTAGCAGTGACTTTCCATTATCTGCTCAAATATCCACCCTATGCTCTCTCCATATCACTTAACCCATCTGGAGCCTCAAACAGAACCGCTTCCTCAGCAGCTTTACTGTCTGAATTAAAAAGTTCAGAAAAATGAATTAAAACAGAAGACTGACAGCATACTAACAATAATTGACAATTACAATAAAGTCAATTCTTATTAGATGCAAAGGGAAAGAATGTTATTCTGCCTGTTCTGAATTAATGTTAAAAAGAAATACACAAATGGCATGAACAGGATCACGTCGTAACTGATCGGATGAAAAAGCGATCAGATAAAGAAATAAATTCCCATCCACCATAAACCAATGCTGGGTGCAGGAAATATAAGGAACCAAACCCGAAACAAAACCGTCTGCATGTTCAAGCAAGTACTCCACAAGTCAGAAATGAAGTTAAAATGGAGTCGCAACATTTTTCTAAGGAATGGGACATTATCAGCAATGCAGATGCAATGATTAGAGTAATATGAATTTAATTCGGCAAAACAATTGAGAGCTATTTGACAAATAATTGGCTTTGCATGCAAAATATTAATTGCCCTATTTCCCCTAAAATGTCTACCTTCAAAATAAAGGCAACCATAAATTGATATATTACAACAGCAAATTCGTCTGTTTGAACACAATATATTTACAAAATGAATCGTTTTGTTAAAAAAGGAGCAATTTTTCAAAAAGATTGGTAAATTATTTGAAAGTACATTTTGACAAAAACACATTAATTCACATAAAATAAAAGAAGAGTTTGACTCGCTTAAATTGACTTTAAAATACGTACTAAATCCCTTTGTGACAAAATAGCAAATTTTTAACCCAATTTGCAATTTGCTATTAGAGAATAAAAAAGAAACGTCCCCAGCCCTAGTAAAGATGAGCAAGTCTACTTGTCTGATAGAGTTCTCGAATGACAAAATCACCGTCTTCTTGAGGTTGTCATTTTATTCTGAATATTGTCGTGGTGGTCTCGCAGAGCCAATTAACAGTTTAATCCTGCCCGGTTTTCAAAGTGGCCAACAGACATACAAATAAAGTCCCCTGAAATCCATCCTATCTAAAGTTTCCACATGAATACTCATTGCCGATAGCCCAAAAACCTGAAGGGATTTTACTCTTCATTTGATTGCCAAGCCAATCCCTGACAACATTATATTTCACAGATTCTAATAAGGTCCTGATGTCCGCAACTGAGATATTCTAAAGGCTTGACGTAAAAGTGTCTGTGGGACGCTATTAAAACAACGGGGGATATACAGACTGGGCAAGAGTGACACTGTGTTCTAAGGTGTGAGACTCTCACTTATTGAACATCAATTAAAGTGTCTCATTTCGTAATATCATAAACAAACCAGAGCTCGGCAAACATAATCTATTTAGGCACAATCATTGACCAGTCTCTCGCGGCAGAGGTGGGACTTGAGGACCCGCTTCTTTCTTGCTTCCTAGTTTCGTGAGTTGCCAAGCCCTGGCCTAACATAGGATACAACGCCTCAACAACCTTCCTCGTAGTCCTCGGCTACATTTCACAACTGAACCAACAGTGCTTTTGGGACCCGCCTTCTGGTTGCTTCAAGCCAATGAGCACTGGAAGATTTGTTCTGGAATAGTTGCAGGGCAGCAACATCACTGCCCTTTGCACTGCATGTGATGCCAAGTTCTTGCTTCTTGAGTGCTTCATATAGGCGACATACTAAATGACATGAAATACGTTTAGGACTCCAATCCTCTGTAGAGGTATGAAGAAAAAATGCTCATCAGAACGGGGTGACAGATACAATATTATAGCTGCCAAGTGGTCCTGCGTCTTTGCATCTTAGGGTTTGTAGGCCTACACTTATAATGGGGGAAACACAGAACTACAAGTCCCAGAAACCACACTGAAGGACTAGGACTGTCTCAAGTTGTCACATGACATGGTGCCACTTGGCAGCTATGCATAGAATTATTCAGCCCAGAAAGATATGGAGGCATTCTCATGCATGCTTCAAGCAGAAGGAGCCAGTGGGATTCACCCATCACCACGAAATGCACAGGATGTCCAGAAATAGTAAAGTCCCTTGATTCAAATTGAACCTGTTATCCATAGACGAAAAGTTGTCCTTTTTCTAAACATAAGTCTATGGTTTAATATACGACTAGACCATCTGCCGGGCAGGAAGCCAAAGCAGAAGCGAATCCGGGCTCTGGAGCGTTTCACTTCTTCTTGCGGACCAGGGTGCGCCACAGAATTCTCTTAAACAGATGCTTAAGTAGCCATAATAAACACTATGACATGTTTTAAGTTTCTCGGTGCAATGGTGTAAACGTTTTTTGTCTCATTTCAATGGTACTCATTTTATTGACCTCAAGAATGACAGGATGAGTGCACCTGCTTGGATTTTAGCCTGTGACTGCGAGACAAACATACATACACACATCCAATAAGCAGTTGCTTAGCTCACAGATCTCTCTTAGTTAATGAAATGCTTGCTTTGGCTATTTGTATAATGATACTGATTTACCTTAACAATGTCAATATAAACAAGACATCTAAGGTACCATTCACATTTTCTTGTAGCGCAAACGAATGGGCTTTGCGTAAATGGTCAAATCTACAAAATGGCCGTGCTGTTCCAAGCCAATACACAGAAGGATCAGAAATGATCCTTCTGTGACTGCCCTTTTCCATCTGCATTATCAGAACAGGCACTTGGGAAGCCTGGGCATTTTCTTGTATTTGGACTACAAAACGGCATCTGAATGTGAACAGCTATACCGAATCTTTGGAATGTCTAGAGGATTGTGAGGCTTCACATGTTACTCAAACGCTTTTGGGCGAAACTGTTCTGCCTTCATCAAAAATGCCAACATCTCAATCCGCCCGCCTTTGAATTTCCGTTTTAGTTGTCCTTATCCCTAATGAGAAGATAGACAATTTAAATCCTGGAATCGGTAATAGGCATTGAGCCTATCTGGCGCACGGCACAGTGCATAGTAGTCCTTTGATTTGCCTTTGTATCATTACAGTCAATATAGATAATGACATATTAAGACACGGTTCCTCTAATTTGTACTAACTTCCCCATTCTATGACCTAGCAAAGGCTCACTTTCAAACATTTGAAGGCGGAAATGGAGACACACATCTCCAAACTATGTCTGCCCTTATTCTCTTCCCACCAGTTCATTGCTAAGGTTGTGTTGCACACAAAATATTTTTTCACTTGAACGTGAAACTATGTACATTTTCTCAGGCTTAAGTGAAACAATTACAGCTTGAGGAGCTATGGTGAAACCTGGATAGAGGAAAGAAACATGCACCTTCCTGCGGAAAGGGGACTTCCTGTGTGGGGGGTCTGCTTCAATGGGGGCCCTCTGTCTGAATTGCATGAAAATCCGAAGCCTTCAGGTAGCCGCAAGGGCGCTTTCACCTGCACCAAACGATCGTTAAGTCCCTGGTCGGCTCTAAAAAGATGTGAATTGCTCACTCGTTCCCTTACTCACTCATCTCCCATTTGGAGACTGGTGCTCGTATAGATTTGTTTAGTTAGTGGCACTAGCTATTATGATCACCTCTTTAAGCAATTCCATCCTTACCGTACTTAGCGAGATGCATCTGGGTATTATTTACAGAGCTACCGGCAGGGCATAATTGGACTCTGGCAATTCTCTCAATATCGGTGCTACCAAAACTCTCATCCAGCGAATCCAAACATTACAAAGCATTGTGGCCAGAAAACGAGATTGACGACCCACATGACTCTCCATACAGGCCAGGGCCCATATTAAATGGGCTACTTCATCTCATCAATGCCTTTATGGGACAGCTGCCTGTGGAAAGGATTGAGCCATTATGAACCTTATAGGAATGTATGTTCTTCTAAGAACTCCCTCTCAGTGATTCCTAGATTTATCCTCGTCTCTGCTGGATGATGGAGTTTATCGGTCCAGGATGGGGTGGGGGGTCATGGAAGGACCCTCCACATGATCATCATTTCAGAAATGATTTTGACTAGATGAGCTTTAAGAAGCCGTTCACATCTGCAGCCATGATAACTTTCTCCAGTGTGGGATTGGCACTTTTAGCCTACTGTGATTTCCAGTTGCTAGTGTTCTAGTAACCATGGGCCCTTACTACACGATAAAACTTAAAGAAAGAAAAAAAAAGCAGGATCAAAAGAAAGAAAGGACAAAAGACCCCTAAACTCCATGACCCAAACAAGGTACCTTCATCACACTTTTCATTGGTTTTCCTTTCAGGGTTGTCCAACTACAGGCCTCGAGTGCAGGAAATATGTTGGATACAATGATTGTAAATGTATGCCCATTATTTCTCATTAATATTAATGAGGGATATCCTGAAAACCTGTCTGGATTCTGGTCCTCGAGGCCTGGAGTTGGACAGCCCCGCAGGAAATGATTCAACCAAAGTAAGGGTGCCAATCAAATAATTCCCAATTTCTGCACCTGTAAACTGGGGGGGAGGGGAATGTATGCAAAGACGGGAAGTGTCCCTGAAAAAACCTGTGAAAAAGGGGAACCCACTACTTTTCTTAAAAGAGACCCCATGTACACTCGGACTGGTTAGACGAGCATCTACTCTGGATACTATACTCCCATTACTAAAAAAAAACTCCATTGACCCCACCATCCCCACCAACTACTGCTCCATCACCACCGTACCCTTCATCCCTAAAATCCTCGACCACACAGCATATATGCAGGTCCAACAATACCTTGAGGACAACCACATCCTGAGCATCCGCCAATCAGGCTTCCGACCAAGGCACGGAACCAAAACCACCTTACTGGACCTAACAAACCAGTTAGATGACATCAAAGACTCAGGCAAACTCGCCCTGTTCTTCATGCTGGACCTTTCAGCAGCATTCGGCCTCGTCGACCACCAGACACTCGGCAACCACCTCACCACAACAGCAAATTTCTCCCTAGCAGCAACAGACTGGATCAGATCCTTTCTAGCAGACAGATCCTCCTGTGTCTTCATGGATGACCATGCTGCCCCACTGACACCCGTATCCTGTAGAGTCCCACAATGGTCCTGCATCTCCCCAACCCTGCATACCAACTATACTAAACCTCTTTTTGATCATCTGGATGCCCTTGGCATATCCTGCACGAATTATGCTGACACCCAAATCCTCCTCCCTCTCTCAGGCACCTACCACCTTGATGCTGCAACCATAAACTCAGTTTATGACATTGTATAAAACTGGATGGCAACCCACCATTTATTCCTCAATGATGACAAAACTGACATCCTCATTGTAGGCTCTCACTCCACTCTCCGCAGCATGGACACAGCCTACAAAGCCTTTGACATCGACGGCAACCAATTCAAACATCTTCGGCAGCCAAAACCCTGGGCATCTACCTAGACGCCACACTTGACATCTCTCACCAGGTCAACACCATTGCCTCCTCTGCTGCCTACAACACAAAACTACTGAACGCCAGCAAGTCATTCCTCACCACAACCAACCGCCTCACCATAACTAGAGCCAAACTGGATTACTGCAATGCTCTCTTTACAGGAACCTCTGAACGCAACGTGTGCAAGCTGCAAACCATCCAAAACAATGCCCTCCGAGCAGCCCTAGGTTTGTCCAAGCACGGCCATGTCACAAAGGCCAGGAAGACACCCACTGATACCCGATCCGCAAACTGATTAATTTCAAGACCTTCTCCATCACACACAGGTTCACCACGAACACTGCCCCAGCCTACGTATCATGCCCTCTAAGATCCACAAACAGCCATCTCCTCAGAGTGCCCACCTTCACCAGAAAGACCGCAGGAGGACAGAGCTTTCTTTTTTTTTTTGGTTTTCATTTGTATCTGATTACAAGAACTTTTTACAAAAAAGTAACAAAAACAATAAATACAATTTTCTAAAATAGCAGCCTAGCAATAAAGAAAAAATCAAGCAAAAAAAACTACTACCAAAATAACAACATATCCCTCTACATCGCATGAAAATTACAAAGAGAAAAAACAGAAAAAGAACGCATGGAAAAATGTAAAACTTTAAAACTAACATCCTAATAACAAAGCAAGCAGAGAGGGGAAAGCACGAAAAAAAAACAAGCTATAAGACAGCAGGAGGACAGAGCTTTCCCGTCATGGCCGCCAAGCTCTGGAACAATCTACTCATCACTGTGAGAAAGGGACCTTCCTACTGGACCTTTAGAAAAAATCTAAAAACTTGGCTATTTGCCTAAAAGCTCCCTGAGCCAACAGTTTAGGACCTCAAGAGTTTAGTGGTATCCTGGAGGTAATACCGCCAGTGCAAATACTCGGTCCGGCGCTATTAGCGCTGTATCATGATTAGCAGTTGGGCAGTTATTGCCCATTACCCATTGGGCCCATAGGACCCAATAGGGTTGGGGGGCACTATTACTGCCGGCAGTAATTGCGCCGACGATAATAGCGCCAAAGAAAATGGTCCGGAAATTGTCAATTTGAACTCCAGCAAAAAGCTGGAGGTAAAAATGCCATTTTCCACCCAACTTGTGATTTGGCCAACCCTTAAATGTGGCGGTAATTCCATAACTGACGCATTTAAGGGCTCTGGCCAAACTCGTGATGAGGCCCTAAGACAATTGGATACCTGTCTCCTCCTCCCTTTCCCTTGCTTCTCGAACCAAGACTTTAAGACACATGAAACCCCCTCCCTCCCCAGTGTGTTTCGCGTTTGTTTCCTGGATTCTATGTCGTCTATATGTTTCTTTGTCTCACAATGTAACTAGCGCCTAGATACCCAAAGGTTCAGTGCGCTGTAACAAATGCAAAAATAAATAAATAAGAACATAAGTCATCCAAGCTATGTTTGTAGCTAACAGTTCTGTGAATGAAAAGAACCACTTTTATCATATAGGGAGGCTGTCTCCAAATTGAGCAGCATCGTGAAAGAGGTCCTCTTTGTGGGAGGCGCTACTCACACCACTGACTTGACGCTGTCACCTAAGCAGTACTGTACAGCTGACGTAAAGGGATAAACACATGCACTTCTGATACCCCCTGTTTTCTTTGTTGGGAGCATTGACCAGAGTAAAAAAGGCAGGAGTGAGCGTTGTGTACAATGCATTGAAGGTAGAATTTGAGACCTCAGATGCAGTCAATTCTCTTACTAGAGGCCCATGCACAGTTCCCATTAGTAGCAGAACACACTTATGATTTTTGGCTTTGAGGGTGATTTTGATGTGCTAAACAAAGTGTATAAAATCAAGGGTTTGGAATTAGATATACATATAGCAAATAATGTAACTAATGGTGTAGATTATACAGTGCTATATGTTCCATTTGTTAAAATCGTGGCAAAAATGGCCATTTACACAAACAATAGTGGCAAAAAAGGCCACGGTTTTTGCCACCACAATCCATGTAATGGATGCGGGGGACACCACTGCAACCCCCGGACACGTGCTCCCCTTAAATGGTATAATGGGTATACCATGACCGGGTCAAACCACAGCATTTTTGCCGCAATTTCTTTTACAGATGACTTTTTTGCCACGATTTTATTACTGCACACTGTGTTATTATTACACTAATGGTACCCATCATATCAAGCTAGAAATAATAGCAGGTTTTGAAACGGTGGCCTCCACTGTGCTCATAAGTCTGCGCAGAAGGTGTACTGTCCTGCTGGGCTTTCTGGGATAAACAGATATAAGACTTAAGACATGTCACACAGAGCATCCTATTGGTACTTTAGGATTAAAAGAAAATCTTTGCCTAAACACACTAGTTAAATAAGAAATGTTAGCAGAGTCAAATAATAGCATATATTTTGTTTTTTAAGGGTTTGACAGAGGGAGGGTTGAAAGCACGATTGCAGTAGAAATGTCTGGCATGCCTAATGCAAAACTGAAAAGTAATGGATGGAGGGTTTTAAATAAATAATGACCACTGGCATTGCTCTGGGCAACCTGCCAAACCATAGTCTTTCAGTCTGATATCCCAGGGCAGAGGATGAAAGACCTTTTGTAAACCAGGCTTGGTCCACCAAAAAGGGACAGTCCATCTCGAATTCCTTGGTCCTATCCCTTTTGTACCAGACCAGAGGCAAACCCGGCATGTTTTAGCCTCATTGGGCATTACAGAGATTTGGCTTGGGTTTATACGCCCAGCAAACTTGGCCCTTAGGTCTGGGCATGCCCTTGCCACTTATGGTGACTAATGCAAAGCTGAAGAGGGATGGATGGAACGTTGAGAGTAAGCCCTAACCACTGGTATTCCTCCAGGTTACCCCTCCAAACCCCTGTCTTTCAGAACGCTAGTGTACAGTGTCAGAGAACCGAAGTTCACACTATTCTTCTCTTTTCGGTTAGTAGCAAAGACAGAGTTAGTTTGATTGTCTTGCAAGTCCAGTCTACAGAGCTAGATGTTTACTCCACCAGAACAATCCTGCAACAATCCTACCTACCCACCAGACCTCATCCGGTATAGGCCACGACCCCATGACCAAAACAAAACTAACAAGGAATCTTCAAGAAATTAATTGCAGTCCCTAAGCAGGGCTCACAAAATCTACTAGCCCACTAGCATTGGCGAGTAGTTTTTATGAAAGGCGAGCCCTATTTGCATGATACTCAACTTTGCTGGCGAGTATGGGGATGTTAGAAACATATTTTCCATTTACTGCAAACGCACTTTGTTTGCAGTTAATGGCAAATACAATTTTCGCTGTGTATGCTTGGCAGCATTGCACCAAATATAGAGTGTGCTTATGGCAACATGCACTATTTAAAAAACAGCGCTGTTCAATATTTTGTCACCAGTCACCTTGGGGCAAGTGCATTTCTCTTAGGTCGAGTATGCAAACTAAGGAATCCGCCCTGCAGGTCTAGCGGGATTTTTAAGAATTTGCAAGGCCTGCAAAGAGGAGGCAGCCCTCCACTGTCCAGTCATGCTGTATAGACCTGCACGCCCGTTGTCGATGCAGATGTCTCTGCTGCATTCATCACACGACTACAATCCTTCTGGAGGGCTCCCGTCCAAAAGGTCAACAGATCACTATCTTCCATTAGACATGTAGCAGTGACTTTCCATTATCTGCTCAAATATCCACCCTATGCTCTCTCCATATCACTTAACCCATCTGGAGCCTCAAACAGAACCGCTTCCTCAGCAGCTTTACTGTCTGAATTAAAAAGTTCAGAAAAATGAATTAAAACAGAAGACTGACAGCATACTAACAATAATTGACAATTACAATAAAGTCAATTCTTATTAGATGCAAAGGGAAAGAATGTTATTCTGCCTGTTCTGAATTAATGTTAAAAAGAAATACACAAATGGCATGAACAGGATCACGTCGTAACTGATCGGATGAAAAAGCGATCAGATAAAGAAATAAATTCCCATCCACCATAAACCAATGCTGGGTGCAGGAAATATAAGGAACCAAACCCGAAACAAAACCGTCTGCATGTTCAAGCAAGTACTCCACAAGTCAGAAATGAATTTAAAATGGAGTCGCAACATTTTTCTAAGGAATGGGACATTATCAGCAATGCAGATGCAATGATTAGAGTAATATGAATTTAATTCGGCAAAACAATTGAGAGCTATTTGACAAATAATTGGCTTTGCATGCAAAATATTAATTGCCCTATTTCCCCTAAAATGTCTACCTTCAAAATAAAGGCAACCATAAATTTATATATTACAACAGCAAATTCGTCTGTTTGAACACAATATATTTACAAAATGAATCGTTTTGTTAAAAAAGGAGCAATTTTTCAAAAAGATTGGTAAATTATTTGAAAGTACATTTTGACAAAAACACATTAATTCACATAAAATAAAAGAAGAGTTTGACTCGCTTAAATTGACTTTAAAATACGTACTAAATCCCTTTGTGACAAAATAGCAAATTTTTAACCCAATTTGCAATTTGCTATTAGAGAATAAAAAAGAAACGTCCCCAGCCCTAGTAAAGATGAGCAAGTCTACTTGTCTGATAGAGTTCTCGAATGACAAAATCACCGTCTTCTTGAGGTTGTCATTTTATTCTGAATATTGTCGTGGTGGTCTCGCAGAGCCAATTAACAGTTTAATCCTGCCCGGTTTTCAAAGTGGCCAACAGACATACAAATAAAGTCCCCTGAAATCCATCCTATCTAAAGTTTCCACTTGAATACTCATTGCCGATAGCCCAAAAACCTGAAGGGATTTTACTCTTCATTTGATTGCCAAGCCAATCCCTGACAACATTATATTTCACAGATTCTAATAAGGTCCTGATGTCCGCAACTGAGATATTCTAGGGGCTTGACGTAAAAGTGTCTGTGGGACGCTATTAAAACAACGGGGGATATACAGACTGGGCAAGAGTGACACTGTGTTCTAAGGTGTGAGACTCTCACTTATTGAACATCAATTAAAGTGTCTCATTTCGTAATATCATAAACAAACCAGAGCTCGGCAAACATAATCTATTTAGGCACAATCATTGACCAGTCTCTCGCGGCAGAGGTGGGACTTGAGGACCCGCTTCTTTCTTGCTTCCTAGTTTCGTGAGTTGCCAAGCCCTGGCCTAACATAGGATACAACGCCTCAACAACCTTCCTCGTAGTCCTCGGCTACATTTCACAACTGAACCAACAGTGCTTTTGGGACCCGCCTTCTGGTTGCTTCAAGCCAATGAGCACTGGAAGATTTGTTCTGGAATAGTTGCAGGGCAGCAACATCACTGCCCTTTGCACTGCATGTGATGCCAAGTTCTTGCTTCTTGAGTGCTTCATATAGGCGACATACTAAATGACATGAAATACGTTTAGGACTCCAATCCTCTGTAGAGGTATGAAGAAAAAATGCTCATCAGAACGGGGTGACAGATACAATATTATAGCTGCCAAGTGGTCCTGCGTCTTTGCATCTTAGGGTTTGTAGGCCTACACTTATAATGGGGGAAACACAGAACTACAAGTCCCAGAAACCACACTGAAGGACTAGGACTGTCTCAAGTTGTCACATGACATGGTGCCACTTGGCAGCTATGCATAGAATTATTCAGCCCAGAAAGATATGGAGGCATTCTCATGCATGCTTCAAGCAGAAGGAGCCAGTGGGATTCACCCATCACCACGAAATGCACAGGATGTCCAGAAATAGTAAAGTCCCTTGATTCAAATTGAACCTGTTATCCATAGACGAAAAGTTGTCCTTTTTCTAAACATAAGTCTATGGTTTAGTATACGACTAGACCATCTGCCGGGCAGGAAGCCAAAGCAGAAGCGAATCCGGGCTCTGGAGCGTTTCACTTCTTCTTGCGGACCAGGGTGCGCCACAGAATTCTCTTAAACAGATGCTTAAGTAGCCATAATAAACACTATGACATGTTTTAAGTTTCTCGGTGCAATGGTGTAAACGTTTTTTGTCTCATTTCAATGGTACTCATTTTATTGACCTCAAGAATGACAGGATGAGTGCACCTGCTTGGATTTTAGCCTGTGACTGCGAGACAAACATACATACACACATCCAATAAGCAGTTGCTTAGCTCACAGATCTCTCTTAGTTAATGAAATGCTTGCTTTGGCTATTTGTATAATGATACTGATTTACCTTAACAATGTCAATATAAACAAGACATCTAAGGTACCATTCACATTTTCTTGTAGCGCAAACGAATGGGCTTTGCGTAAATGGTCAAATCTACAAAATGGCCGTGCTGTTCCAAGCCAATACACAGAAGGATCAGAAATGATCCTTCTGTGACTGCCCTTTTCCATCTGCATTATCAGAACAGGCACTTGGGAAGCCTGGGCATTTTCTTGTATTTGGACTACAAAACGGCATCTGAATGTGAACAGCTATACCGAATCTTTGGAATGTCTAGAGGATTGTGAGGCTTCACATGTTACTCAAACGCTTTTGGGCGAAACTGTTCTGCCTTCATCAAAAATGCCAACATCTCAATCCGCCCGCCTTTGAATTTCCGTTTTAGTTGTCCTTATCCCTAATGAGAAGATAGACAATTTAAATCCTGGAATCGGTAATAGGCATTGAGCCTATCTGGCGCACGGCACAGTGCATAGTAGTCCTTTGATTTGCCTTTGTATCATTACAGTCAATATAGATAATGACATATTAAGACACGGTTCCTCTAATTTGTACTAACTTCCCCATTCTATGACCTAGCAAAGGCTCACTTTCAAACATTTGAAGGCGGAAATGGAGACACACATCTCCAAACTATGTCTGCCCTTATTCTCTTCCCACCAGTTCATTGCTAAGGTTGTGTTGCACACAAAATATTTTTTCACTTGAACGTGAAACTATGTACATTTTCTCAGGCTTAAGTGAAACAATTACAGCTTGAGGAGCTATGGTGAAACCTGGATAGAGGAAAGAAACATGCACCTTCCTGCGGAAAGGGGACTTCCTGTGTGGGGGGTCTGCTTCAATGGGGGCCCTCTGTCTGAATTGCATGAAAATCCGAAGCCTTCAGGTAGCCGCAAGGGCGCTTTCACCTGCACCAAACGATCGTTAAGTCCCTGGTCGGCTCTAAAAAGATGTGAATTGCTCACTCGTTCCCTTACTCACTCATCTCCCATTTGGAGACTGGTGCTCGTATAGATTTGTTTAGTTAGTGGCACTAGCTATTATGATCACCTCTTTAAGCAATTCCATCCTTACCGTACTTAGCGAGATGCATCTGGGTATTATTTACAGAGCTACCGGCAGGGCATAATTGGACTCTGGCAATTCTCTCAATATCGGTGCTACCAAAACTCTCATCCAGCGAATCCAAACATTACAAAGCATTGTGGCCAGAAAACGAGATTGACGACCCACATGACTCTCCATACAGGCCAGGGCCCATATTAAATGGGCTACTTCATCTCATCAATGCCTTTATGGGACAGCTGCCTGTGGAAAGGATTGAGCCATTATGAACCTTATAGGAATGTATGTTCTTCTAAGAACTCCCTCTCAGTGATTCCTAGATTTATCCTCGTCTCTGCTGGATGATGGAGTTTATCGGTCCAGGATGGGGTGGGGGGTCATGGAAGGACCCTCCACATGATCATCATTTCAGAAATGATTTTGACTAGATGAGCTTTAAGAAGCCGTTCACATCTGCAGCCATGATAACTTTCTCCAGTGTGGGATTGGCACTTTTAGCCTACTGTGATTTCCAGTTGCTAGTGTTCTAGTAACCATGGGCCCTTACTACACGATAAAACTTAAAGAAAGAAAAAAAAAGCAGGATCAAAAGAAAGAAAGGACAAAAGACCCCTAAACTCCATGACCCAAACAAGGTACCTTCATCACACTTTTCATTGGTTTTCCTTTCAGGGTTGTCCAACTACAGGCCTCGAGTGCAGGAAATATGTTGGATACAATGATTGTAAATGTATGCCCATTATTTCTCATTAATATTAATGAGGGATATCCTGAAAACCTGTCTGGATTCTGGTCCTCGAGGCCTGGAGTTGGACAGCCCCGCAGGAAATGATTCAACCAAAGTAAGGGTGCCAATCAAATAATTCCCAATTTCTGCACCTGTAAACTGGGGGGGAGGGGAATGTATGCAAAGACGGGAAGTGTCCCTGAAAAAACCTGTGAAAAAGGGGAACCCACTACTTTTCTTAAAAGAGACCCCATGTACACTCGGACTGGTTAGACGAGCATCTACTCTGCGGGCACTGGGGTCTGTCTTCTTGAACTCAGGCTTTGTCCCGAATCAAGTTCTGGCCTGAATGAGGTCCTGCAGTGAGAGTCGGTGGCAGGGGAGAATGGGAGTTGGAAGAGGTTGGCAGGCTCGGCTGCACAAAAGGCAGTACAAGCCGCTACATGCACGCTTTTTACAGTCTTTTTTGAAGCCGCAAAGCCAGGGTATGTTATCAAACATGGGCCTAAAAGCAACTTGCACAGGTCGCCAGCACTGACATACAAGCGGCACTCACACGACAACTCTCGCATCAGAATGTGATGCAAGATGGCTTCGAATTACAGCTGGATTCCTTTCACAGCTTTTTCAAGCACACAAAAAAGTTAACATTCTTCCATTCTATCACTCAAGTAAATTTTAAAACCGTGTGTCGAGCAAGCTTGGAAATTCCCTTCAAAATACCTTATGAGATTATCGCGCCCGGCTGACCGAAGTAACAAATACACACATCTTATTGGTCCAGAAATCATCACCAGTTAAACATAAACCATTTATTGTTGAGTAACTACTTAAAAACAAACAGTATGACTTTTTCAGCAACCTACTTCTCTAATCTTGGTGCAAAACCATAATCCTCTTTTCTTCAGCAGTGCCCTATTTCCACAACTCCCAAAACGCAAGAAGCGCAGTTTACAGCTCCTCCTCAAGCAAAAGTACCCAAAAGTGGTTCTAGCCATTTGAAGCAAATGTTCTGGTAAACATTACTGCACATCATAAAATGGACAAGCTTACTTCAAGTGTGCAGTGCTCTCACTTGCATGTTGACAGCAGAGGCCTTGCTCGCCATGAAACATTGAAAGACTTAAAGGGGCTCAACTAGGGGATGCCAACAACACAGCAAACTTGGAATGCTGTCTGATTTTACCAACTGCACACATGAGAAATCATGAGGTACTGTATTTACTCTATGCACTACTGACAATATCTGAGGTCAACACCAACCACGCCATGAGTTAAAATGCTGCCAGAAATGGAAGGTGTTCCTTAAAACGTAACCTTATTTATTATTTATTTATTTATTCATATTTCTTAAGTGCACAGAATCAGCCCTGAGGCATCGTGGCGCTGGTTACACAAATAGTGCTGGTTACAGAAATAGCGCGACTTAGTTACAACATAGAGGAATACACCAAACCGGGTTAGACAATGGCAAAACATTAGCAATGTGTGTATGTTTGGCTCTAGGTAGAGGAAGTTTAGTTAAAGAGAGAGGTTTTGAGTTTTTTTCTTAATGCTGTGAGGGAGCATTCTGCCCTTAGAGTGTGAGGGAGATTGTTCCAGAGTCTGGGTGCTATGTAGGGGAAACCCCGCCCTCCTGCTGTGGTCTTGTTGATGCGTGGTACAGTGAGTTGGTTGGTGGAGCAAAGTCTGGTCGGTCTGGATGAGGTTGGTCTGAGGATAGTGTCTGAGAGATATGCTGGTGCAGTGTGATGGATGCATTTATGGATAGTAGTCAGTACCTTGAAGGTGATGCGTTCTTTCACCCTAAACTGAAGAAAATTGTTTTGCCCCACCCTTCACAAAACGTTTAGCCCCTTAATTGAAGGGAATGTGCGAGCGCACCCCCATTACTGACAAACAAAACGAAGCAGGGTGTCCTCAAAGAGGGTGATAATGTAGATGCACAATGAGCAGAAAGGCCATTCCCAGCCGTACTGTGCATTTATAGTAGTGCAATGCAATGTAATGTCAAATGGTCTTGTATAGTACACTTCTGCAATTGGTGGCCTGAAGGTGAAGCGGTGTTGTCCCATTTGTATTCTCCATCCCCTTAATATGGATGCTAGTGCATTTTTGTAACAGTTATTGCCAGCATGTACTTAGGGTACTGCAAGTCTGGCTTGAGTTTACCACCAAATTGGCAGTAAAGTCATAATACCGAATGCAGCAACAGTAATTGCTACATGTTGTATATATACCTGATGTGGCTACCTCCGAAACCTATCATTTCCAAACCTGCTGCACTTACTGGAACCAATCTGCTTCAATCAGGTCTAGTACACATTCTTTCCACTATGGAAGTCAGTAGAGGTCAAAAAGCAAAGTTTGAGTTGTCAGAGCCTTTTGGAGGGAGACAATGATTCCAGGAAGGTGGACAATTTTGAAATAAGTGAGAATTGAGATGAACGGGAATGCCTGCTTCATACTCTATTTTTCTGCACTGAATGCAGGACATTGAGCTCATATGCTTAGTCTGGCATAGAGGTCTGCACGCTTTGGCTATCCACATAATTTGAACTACAACTCCCATCAGCCAATTCAAATGGAAGTAGCTGCTTCATTCATGAATGATTTGCATCAACTACCAAGAAAAGGGTGCACCTGCAGGATGATGGTAGTTACTTGCTTCCACGAGAGACAGCACCCAACAATTACACAGATTTTGCAACACATCAGGAATGTTACTGAATTGTAAGGGAATAGTGCACCCTAAGCCCAGAAACATGGTTCTGCAGGAATGTAAATACCACAGCAAAGTATGCTGCAAGTTACTTCTATAAATACACCTTTTGACATTCATCAGGAGGATATTTTTTGAATGGTGCACCTCCCTTCTATACATGCAGAAGAGGACTTGTAGGTTAATGTGAAAAATGCTGATAAGCAAACAGGAAAACATAGTTTGCATTGCTGAAATGTATATTAATGGATAGCAAACCATCTTTAATTCCATAAACTCATATGTTAAGTGTTCCAAATGGAGCACACGAGTAGTTAATAATGAAGATATTAAAAGATGACTTTGTTTTAAATTGCAATGTGTTGTTTTGGTAGGATATTTTGAACAAAAAGGAATTAAATCTTTGGTAAGTTTTTATTAAGAATGGCTTGCATCACTTCAATGTAATAGAAGTGCGTAAGGTTTGTTCAATAGGACTTTTTGGCATACAAAACCAGATTATGTTCTGAGTTGGTTTGGCCAATGCTCATTATCACTTGGAAAGGACCATTCCCCAATTTATGGCCCTCCACTCCACATTGGGCTCTAGCTTGCTAGTGGGTCATTACCCCGCAATATCGACCCCTTCCTCTGTCTATTGGCTATATTAGCACACAGAGATCACTATTGACCCCCCTCAGCCCTTCACGATGCTTGCAATGCAGTCATAACGACTAGTATTGACGGCATTCTGATCATTCTCCCTTCAAAATCTGTCAGCAAAACAACAAGGCAATTTCCCGGAACAACATCTTTCAACAAGACACTCCCTTTCTGGGAGGATCTTTATTTCATGGTAACATTCAATTTAACACACCAAAGAGAAAGTTAAAAACATGTGAAAATACTTTCGCTTTCTGTTAGAAAAATTGTTTACTATTGCATTACAATTAATGCATGCTCATGCTAAACCTGTTTAACTACCTTTACAATGCTTAATTTATGAAGAGAACCCTGTTATTTACATACTGCAACACAACATTACATTTAATTTACTAACACCAGTTCTATTTACTTCAGTTCCTTTTTAAACTTTTTTAAATTAAAGAAAATGCCAAAATATGTATAGTAATTACCACTATGTGCTAATGGACTTATATGCTCCTGGAGAGGTAATTATCGCTTGGGATACTTAATTGTCTCTAATGTATGGCCTTTGGCTTTGCCTAGGGCCATGACTTGTAGGCAGGTCATTATCCTATGATAATGACTTCTACCTCGATGTATGAGGCTATATTAGCACCTGGAGATCATCAATGACCTGGTCTCAGACAATTAGAATAGTTGGACTGTATTTAATAACTACTGGTATTGGCTGCATTCTGAACATTTTGTCTTCAACAGCTGACAGGCAAACAACAATGCAATTCCAAGGCCAGATTTCATTCAACCAGACACTTCTTCTCTGGGCGGACCTTTCCTTTTTTTTTGCTTCAATAAGCTATTAAACAAATGAAAGAGGAAGCTAAACAATAGGAAAATGTGTTCACTTTTTATTAAATAGAGAAACCGTTTACTTTAACATGATACCTAATGTATGCTCATGTTAAACCTATTTCCGATCAACCTCCCTTTCAATTAAAATGCTTAACTTATGAAGCAACCATGTTATTTAAATACTACAAAATAAAACCTCATTTAATTCACTAGCTCAGTTTGTCCATTACATTTGATCACTAGTAAAGCAACACGTGTTTACTACCAACACTCCAAAATATATATTGCTACTACACTATATGCTAATAGTCTTATATACCCTGACAGTGGTCATTATAACTTGGGAACGGGTGTTCGAAAGAGAGAGCTTGGAGCTAGCTTATTCTTCTCACAGATGTTATTGTAATTCAGTAAGCCACTTTCCAGGAGAGAAACTTGAGCTCCGTAGTGGCCAGTGGTTCAAATGGCTTGCGACAAAGAGCGGTAAGGACCACGTTTAGGTCCCGGTTTGGGTGAGGAGGCCTGACCAGCGGAAAGAGGTGAAGGAGCCCTGTGAAATGCCTCTTGATTACTGGATTTGTCAGATAAAAAGAGCCATTATCTTTCGAAAGATAAGCTGCAATGGCTAACAGATATGTTTTGCACGATAAGACGTGGATGCCAGAGGCCACAAGGTCCGATATAAAAGACAAGACACAGTCAACAGAAGCATGTCGAGGATCAAGTTGTTTAGCAGGACACCAATGACAAAAAACAAAGCCAAAGCCAAAGGGTTTATGTGCCGCCTGGATTATGCGCATATTTTCATGTTGTCCCACAGAATCTCGAGTGCATGGCCCAAGGAAGATGCTCTCAGACCATCCCTGCAATCATAGACTGGTAGTTTCCTGTTGTTTGCAGTCACAAAGAAGTCCACCATTGCAGAGCCCCATTGCTGTGAAAGCTTGGCAAGAACATCACTGTTCATTTCCTACTCATAATTCGCCACAGACTGGCGGTTCAGGGAATCTGCCGCAACATTGATCTGTCCCAGAATGTGCACGGCCTGTAGCCAGACATTGTGTTAGACTGCCCAATTCCAAATCTGGATGGCTAGATTCACCAGAGGAGGCACCCTGGTGCCCCCCTGTTTGTTGACGTAGAACATAGCCACAGAATTATCCATGCAAATTTGCAAAACCCTGTTGAGGATAGAAGGCTGGAAAGCTGTCAATGCCAGGAAAACTGGCAGGAATTCTAGGTAGTTGATATGAGACATCCTGTCTTGGGCTGTCCACAGATCGTAGACCTCGAGATGACCCAACGCAGCTCCCCACCCTAGAAGGGAGGAGTCTGTTGTAACTGTGACCTGTGGTAACAGCTTCTGGAAGGAGGATCCCACAGAGAGGTTGTTGGAGGGTGTCCACCATTGAAGATCCGACATCATGGAAGATGGGATCGGTATCATTTTGGACTCTGGGTCCAAAGCTTGGAGCCAGCAGTTCCACAGTTCTAGCTGTGTGCACCTCATTTTCAGTCTTGCAAGAGGCAGAGCTAGAACACATGAAGCCATCAGGCCAAGAAGCCTCTGGAACCACCAAGCTGATCTATGGGAGGAGTTCAGGAAAAGATGGAACATGGTTCATAAATCTGCAATTCTGTCTCCTGTTAGTAAAACTCTGGCACTGACAGTATCCCAACGGAAACCTAGAAATATCAGGTATTGAGCCACTGTCATAGACGATTTACGCCAGTTCACTGACAGCCCCATTTGGAACAGGAACTGGAGGAGGGACTGAAGATTGGCTGCTGCTGCCCAGGGGCAAGAACTCTGCATGAGCCAATCATCTAAATATGGATAGACATGAACTCCCTACAGTCTGAGGAACGCTGTGATGACTGCCAACATCTACGTAAAGACACGCAGTGCAAAGCCGAGACCAAACGGCAGCACTCGAGATTGGACATGTTCCATTCCCACAGAAAACCAAAGGTATTTCTGATGTGGGGGCCAAATCAGGATGTGCATATAAGCGTCCTAGATATCTACCACACTGTGTCAATCACCCTTCTGGAGAGAGCGGACCTTATCTGGCTGGGCGTGATCATCTTGAATTTCTCTTAGGGAAGGAAAAGGTTGAAGTTGGAGATGTTGAGGATAGTCCGCAGGCCAGCCAGGTTAGGTTTGGGCACTGTAAACAGACGGGAGAATATAGCCCTCCCCTTGCTCCCACAAGGGAAAAGGTTCTAGTGCTCTGAGGTTCAGAAGTTTTTGTAAATTGGCTCTGAGGGAGGGAGACTTGGTCTGCTGAAGAGGAGGGTGATAAGGTGGGGTATGAGGGAGGGAAAGGCAGAAGCCTGCTCGGGCGACCGACAAAACCCATCCAATGCCTCCAGAAGACACGATATACATCCTCCCACCGGAGTCTTGTGTGACCGATGGAAAACATAATTTGGATGATTTATCTGTGGCAAGTCCTCCTGTTGCAGAGGAGGAGGCCAAAGACTGCGAGAAAAACCGTCCACTTTGTCTTTGCTGCTTGTGTCGAGGCCCACCAAAGGAGAGGAGTCTTCTGCTTGGCATGCTCGACACTCCTAGAAACCTCTAAATCAAGGGTGCACAACACAACATACGGCCTGCGGGCTAGATGCAACCTTTCACATCATGATTTATGGCCCTTCAGGCCAGAGGAGTTTAAGAATAAGGCGCTGCCATTATCTAGTAATTTCCTCTCTAAATGTTAGAGAGCAAACACAGCATCACAGAAATACCAGATGTTGACAACCTCATTCTCCTTTATTTTTTATACATCTTGAACAAAATTCCCAAACCAATTGAAACGAAAACATTGCAGACATTGCTTAATTTGCATCATGAAAAAGCAATTAGGCTTTGAATTTTAGACAAAAGGTGAATCGCAAGTGGGTGCCAACTTGAAATATAAATTGCCAATTTCCTACGTTGCAGTGGCTTTTTAATTTTTTTAAAACTATTATTCTTCAAATTATTGTGTTTAATTTTTGGTATTGTATTCCTAATACAGCATGACACAAGGTTGTCATTTTTTGAAAGCCGCCCAAAATAAAACATCACATCACAGTCAAGCGAAAAGTACACCTCAGGCATGGGGGTTATTTTGCTAGCATCCTTTTCTGTTAACTGCAGGTCTTAAGTAGTTTTCTCTAACAAACATTAGTTTATATTTTCATTATGTTCTTAGGAAATATCACAGGATTTTCTCAGAAAATAAAGAAATAGAAAAATATAGTTAATAGTAAATTTGAGAATGCTCTTTTCTCTCGCTTCATTTTGACATTTTTTTGGGTGTAAAAGAAAAAAAGCCTGCAATATCCCCTTACATTGTTCGGTCCACCACAGAGGCTTGCACATTATTTCCAGCCCTCCAGCAAAGCCAGCTGTGCACTCCAGCTCTAAATCCTGAAAAGGACCTTGTCTGGGTCCCCGACCTCTATGTATAGGCCTGGAGGTTGTTTTGCTAGGACCGACAAAGACTTAGCCGTCAATGTGCTTGCTTTTGTCTTGTTCAGTTCCTTGTCTGTGGAGGAGTGGAAAAGCTATTTCCCTTCAAAGGGGAGGTCAAGTACCTTTTCCTGAACTTCTTTTGAGAACTTTGTCATGTGAAACCATGCCTGGCAGGAAATGTCTATTCCGACCATAAGGCCCCGAGCAGGCGTACCTATGTGATAGGCCGCATTCTCCAGCATGCCCTGAGCCAGAACTCTGGTGTCAGATAGGCCTTCTTTAAAATGTTCTAGCCTATCCTGGGGGATACAATCTTGAAATTCTGAAAGCTCTCTCCACAGCTTGAAGTTTGCCACTGCAAGAATGACTTCAGTATTCGCTTGACGCAGCTGAAGACCTGCATTGGAAAAAATATTTTTCTTGTTGCCATCTGGAATTTTGTCCTCCTTGGACAGGACCTGAGAGGCTGATGTGGAGGATGTTGAAGAATGCTTATCCTGAAGTGTATCTGCTGCCACTACCGTTGATGAAGGGAGCAGACAGGCAGTCAGGGGTATGTGCTCTAATGAGTGGAGCTTGTAGCGAGCGTCGATCTTTTTATTTATATGCATTAGGTTTTTCACAGAATTTACAGGCTTCAGCTAGCACATCTTTTTGAAGAAAAAGACTTGTGCGCTCCTGTGCACTAAGAGTTAACGTCCCTGAGAGAACTCCTTTTGTGGAGTCGGAGGCTCAGGTATTGGAATTTCCAGCAACACCATCATATCCAAGACCGAGTCGGGAAAAACTCTGACAGAGTGGGGCGGGTCAGCCCTATCCTGGTCCGTGTGATCCTCGTCTGTTATGGCGGGAACAGAAAACTGATCTGCGACACATGGTACCTTAGACACCATGGGCATATCCATTTGCACAACTGTCGCCATAAGAACTGGTGAAATGCGGAGGCAATGGTGACAGTGTAGGAGAGGGCCCCACTGCAGGAGGCACTACCTGAACCTGCTGAGGAGGAGGAGCAGGGTGTGGCTTGAGAGGCTTAGGATATATTTCTTTGAGCAGATCCTTAAAGTAAGCCTTCATCGGGTCTGAGTGCATGAGGGCCTGGAATCTGCCAAAGAACGCGCCCTCAGACGAAGGTCTAGACAGAGGAGTGGGTACAGGCCTCTCTGCAGGGGCATACCACCAAGATTTCATTGAGGCCGGTTGCAAAGATGGCCTCCCTCCAACTGGATCCACATTAAGTAAAGGAGCGGATGTAGGACGAAGTGAGACCGTGTGAGGCAGTGGAAACCTTGCCCGCCCCTTTAGTCTCAGCAGAAGTATTAGCCCTCTGTGAGGGAGCCTTGACAGGGCCAGTGTTTGAAGAATTAAGGACTTTGTCCAACATCTTTGCCCTCTCAGCAGGACCGGTACGACCACAAGATTCCTTGTGGGAAAGCTTAGGTGCAAACCTGGTAGTCAGAATCCCAGATTGGGACCGCTCGATCCTGGCAGTTTTGATTATAGCCCCTATTTGGGGATCCTCAAGAGTGATCCCGGTATTTTTTGTCACTTTACAGGAAACCTCGAGACTAGGCTCAGTATGTTTAGTCCCAGACTGGGAAACCTTGGGAATAACGCCGGTTGAAGAAGCCCCAGAAACTTTGGGGTTAATTTTAGTTCCCAGAAAGGAAAGCTCAGAGGAAAATCCAGCCGTTTTACCACCTTCACGAGGAACCTCAGAGGAAACCCCGGAATCCAGTTTAGATCCCTTTTGCGACACCTGAGGGGGAACCCTGGTACAAGAGTCACTTGTACCCCTCCCGGAATCAGAAGACCCCGGGAAGGAGTCCCCTGGCTGGGGTGCCTTAAAAAGGAAGGAACTTACCGGACGCTTCCTTTTTTCGTCAATGAACTGCTGTAAATGTAGAGGAGGAAGGCATTGAAACACCTCCTCCCACCTGACTAGACTACGCAGGAGTGCCCGGATGGAGAGAGAGTCGCAGTAGAGACAAGAGTCCCACCGATGTTCGGGGCTCAAACGCTCCAGGCAGAGAGAATGGGGATCCACCCTTGCAAAACGATGTTCGCACGAAGAACAGGACACAAATCCTTGACGATCCGACATAGACAGAGGAGAAGAAAACAGGAGCATGAAAATGAAGGATAAGTGGGAAAAAAGAAAAAAATTCCCCATGATGCAAGTGTGTTCGACCCCGGCCACACGGAGAAAAGGACAGAAGAGCTATGCGTGGGGCAGAGCTCAGGAAGGCAGGGTTACGGCCATGTGTGGTGGCCCCGCATAAAAAAAGGACAAAATGTCATTTTTTGATGCTTCAAAGTGCCCCGGACTAAATGACTCAACAGTATGGAGGAAAGGGGATGGAATGTAGGAGTAAGAGAGATTATGCTGACGACACCCAGATACTAATCCCTATCTCAGGTGACTACACGGCTGACTCCCTCGCTATCAATGTCATCTACCAGGTCATCCAGGCCTGGATGGCTTAACACAGACTCTGTCTTAATGATGAAAAGACTGAGCTCCTTATTCTTGGTTCGCCACAAAAATTGACCTAACTCGACCCTGCGTTCAAGTCCTTCATCATCGATGGGAATATTATCCCAGCCGCCAAGGACACAAAAACCCTAGGGATCTATATTGACTCGACCCTATCCCTGACCAGACAAACTAACTCAGTCTCTTCCGCAGCGGCATATACCTGCAAGCTTATTACAGCCTGTCACCCTTTCCTCTCCGCAACCAATTGTGTCACCCTGGCTAGAACTCTTGTATTATCCAAGATTGATTACTGCAATGCACTGTACCTAGGCACCAATTGCTGCAACCTAAACAAGTTACAAATTGTCCAAAACAATGCGATTCGAGCTGCCCTCAACATTCCCAGGCCCCAACACATATCCGACACCAGACGGAATATTCGCTGGCTCTCAGTCCCACACCGTATCTCCCTGAAAAACGTGGCTCTTAGCCACAAATGCCTTCATAACCAAGCTCCCTGCTACCTGGCCAACCGATTTGCCCTCCACAACTCCATTAGACCCTGCAGAATGGCTTATTTAAACTGCCTTGAGGTTCCACGTTTCAATCTCCAAAGATCAGGTGGAATTAGCTTCCCTATCTTGGCAGCTAAACTCTGGAACACGCTTCCTAATGAGCTTAGAGCAGAACCCTCATTCCCGAGATTCAAACACCTTACAAAAAGCTGGCTGGCCGCCCAGGACATTTAGCTCTGGGTTCTCTGCTTAATTTGTACATGTATATATAATCTGCTTGTCCTCTCATTGCTATTATTATACCTGTAAATTCTGTATTATACTTGTAAACTTTGTAATTATGGTTCTGTCTGTTTTTATTATGTTGTAACTAAGTGATGCGCCCGGTTGCCCCTGGGCATGGTGTGCTATACAAATAAATAAAATACAAAATACAAAAATACAAGAAAGGAGTGATCGATAGTATCAAAAGTGCAGAGGGATCAAGAAGGATGAGAATAGATGAGAATTTAGAGTGGCAAGCTGATCAAAGTTAAATGAGATACACTGCGAAGATCTGTTGCTATGCAATGAACTGGGCAAATGCAAATTGGGACTGGGGAAGAAGGGAATGGTTGTCGAGGTAAGATGCCACTTGGGAATATACACACCCTCTAGGATTTTAGATGGATGTATACTAATTGACCTTTTCACAATTGACCTTGCGAGATTTGACCTAATTTAAAAGGTTAATTAGGACATGTATGTGGGGGGAAACCCCCCGTAACCCCTCCACCCAATCCAAAACCCCCTGCAGCCCCCATCCAAACCCTTATATTATTAATAATCCAAAACCAACCCAATACATACATAAAATAACTAAAATAATATAAAGGTCAATTGTGCAGAAGGTCAATTAGGACCACTATAGTTAGGTCAATTAGGACAAAAGGTAAATTGTAAAAGGTTAATTTGGATAATACCTTTTAGATAAGCATGGTAGAAGAGAGTTCGGGTGTAAATTAGGCAGAGAGAGGGGTTGAGAGTGTTTTTCGTTAGTATATGCAGGATGATGTGCTTTTTTAAAGTCTGATGGGAATGTAGCTGAATAACGTGAGACACGTTTATACGGAAGGTCAAAAATGGGAACAAGAGGGGATAAGCCTTTGCAATGGGCGAAGAGAAAAGGGCGTCAAGAGGAAAAGCAGTAAGGTAGTAAGGTGAGCTCTAGAGGGATACAATGATGTGTCAGAGTCGGACAGGGGGGAAAAGAAGCCAAGGGGGGAGGCACAATAGAAGGGAAAAGAAAAGGTTGTGTGGGTGTTGGAGCTAGAAGCAGATGAACGTAATTGGGTGAAGTCAGTGAGAGTCAGGGAAGGGGAAACGGGGCATCGGGAGTGGGAGAGGAAGGAATGGGGATAAGAAGCTGAAAGAGACAAAGGGGATGTGGAGAGTCTTTGGAGAAGTATTGTTTTTGCGAGTAACACAGAAGAGCTGTGAATGGCAGGTAGAAATGGAAGATCAGTGGGAACGTCTTTTTCCCCCAGAGGCGTACGGCTCGCCTTAAAAAAGTGTGTGGGGAGAGAAGGTCGGCTGTCAGCCCAGGTTGAGTGGAGTTCGGAGAAGGACGGAAGGGACAAGAATGGTGAACCGAATCAATAGAGGTAGTTGGGGCAGAATTTAGGGTCAAGATTGCAGAGTTAACTTAGAGAAAGCTGAAGTCTGAGAGAGAAGGATGGGAAGAAACAACAGTTATAATAAAAAATGTAAGTGTAGAAAGTTCTGAGATTGCTAGGGAACTACCTATGTTTCCTCGTAGTACTGTTTGCTCACAGCCCATTTGCGTGTACTTTTTGCCACATTTTAAGGCAAAATGCAGATGGAGGTTGGGTTTAGATATTTAGAAAGGTGGGGCGGGGGTCCCCCCCTGCATTCTTTGTAGTAAAATGCGGTAAAAAAAAATTCAAGCAAATGGGCTCCAAGCAAATTGCTGAGAGGAAATCACGTACATCCATTACTGTGAGTAAAGGTTTGTGGTGGTGATAAGGTATGAAGAAGTAGGAGGGCAATGGAAAGATAAAAAGAAGATGGCCAGAGGAAGAAAAGGGATTGCTAGAAACTGTTGAATTAGCAGGAATAGAGGAGGAAATTAGATTAGAAGAGGAGCCTGAAATATGAGAGCGATGTAAATGATGCTGAAAATAATTGCCAGAGTCGACGTAATGAGAGAAAGTGAGAAGACGCATTGAAAGTAAGTAAGTGAATGGAGATTAAAGTCGCCCAGAAGAGGAAAGGGTGTAGTATAGGGGAAGAGAGAGGAGAGGTGGGAGTCGAGAATATCACAGAAGGAGAAAAGGGTGCCATCTGGCGATAGACCATTAAAAGAGCGAAGGGATTAGATTTAGAAAAAGAAAGGAGATGGTATTCAAAGGACGGGAATGATGGGATTCAACGCTGGTCTATGGGCCGGCTCTTGCAGGGTCTGAGATCCAGCATCATATGCCTCCCCGGAATCTTAGAGTCTGTCTGCCTCAGCCCTGGCCTTAGAGGGGGGCACAGGGTTGGTGCTAGGCAAGTGCAGCATGTGCAGCTGCACTTGGCCCCGTGCTCATGGGGCCCCGCGTAGACGCTGACCCTCTGAGAATCTGCAACACTGTTATCAGTGGCGGATCCAGCTGTCATGTGGCCACTGCATGCCCCTTATCGGCCAGCCCTGGCTTCTTTTGCAAGTAAACACACATGAAAAGGGGGTCTGACTTTCATTTTCATGTGTGTTTACATTGTGAACGAAGCCACAACAGGTCGAGAAGGGTTCCAATCCCAGTAGCTGCAGTTTCAAAGCTCAGGCTGATTGCTGTTCTTATGCAAGGCCACACTCAGCATCCTGAACTTGGCTGCCAGTGGCTTTTTAATGACCTGCAACATGCCCCTTTCTCTTATCCAGCACACCCTTTATTTCACACTGCTGGGCTCATTACCTTAGCAAGAAGGTTTTTACAAAATGTTTGCCATAATGAGTCACGTGTAAAAAAAAAAGGTTGCTTTATATGAATAGGCAAATGCTCTTAACATCTTGCACAACAGCCTGCTGGAAGTTTGTGACAAAAGTAACCTTTATCCAAGTAGTGGTCTAAAAAAATATTTGTTTTCAGGCTTGAGATATTTTACATTGTGGGCCTTCTAGTTTTCAGTTCAGAATGTGTTTTTGAGGCCGACAGGCTTGCTCAAGTGTTTGGCTACCAGGATTTCACCGAGGATTTCACGTTCCCAGTGTTAAAGCTCACCCACGCGACCACATAAATTGTCATCAAAACACATGTTTCATATTTGTATATTTTGTTTTCATGGGAATATTTCACTCTAACCGGAAACTCTCTATCCTTCAGGCAAAGCCCAGCCCAGCACTGTCACCTACCTTCGCAGTCATTCGTCCCATGAAGCGTGTGTTAGTGGATGCCTTTGCCTCTACTTTCTCTGCACCTTCTACTCCTGTGGCTGACTCAAACTTTGACGCAGCCCTCTATAATTTGCATCTTTCTATCTCCAACACACTGGACATCCTTGCCCCTGTCATAACAATCCAGCTGAAGCATACCTCCAAGTGAAACTCTTGGTATAACTCTGACCTCGCCATCCTGAAACACAAGTGCAGAGTGGCTGAGAGGAAGTGGAGGGCTTTGGTGCATCCTCTGACAAACTGGCCTGCCGCCTGCTCCAAAGGCAATACAGACTCTCTGTCCTGTCCAAGAAGAGAGCCCACATTCAAGCCAGCGTCTCTGCAGCTTCTAACAACATGGCCGAACTCTTTCAAATCTGTAAGGAACTGGTCAATCATGCTGCAGTCTCTACCTCTCCTGTTCCCTCGCAGACCCTCTGTATGGTTCGGGCCTCTCACTTCACCACAAAAACTCAGGACATCCTGTCCTCTACCTTCTCTTCCTCTTCCTCTCCCTCTTCCGCTCTCAGCCCTCCTTTGGCAAACTCTCTCTCTCCTCCTCCTTTCTGATCTATGAAAGTGTTGTCCAAACAGGTGCTCCCCTGCTCCTCCAGAACCATCAAGGACCATATTCACACCCTCAATCCAGCCTTGGCTGATTTCTGTAATCACTGTTTCGCCACTGGAATTTTCCACTTTCACCTCAAGCACTCCCTTGTGCACCCCCTCCCCAAGAAGCTGTCTGCCGATCATACCTGTCTAGTAAACTATCACCTGATCTCTATCACCCCTTTCCTGGGCAAACTCCTGGAAAAGATGGCCATCTCCCAGCTTACTCTCCACACTGAATCTGTTGGTTGTCTCCATGACCATCAGTCTGGCTTCAGAACTGCCAGAGGCACGGAAACTGCTCTCCTGAACACCCGTGAAGATCTGCTCTCTAACAGCGATTCCAGCACTCCTTCTGTCCTCATCCTCCTTGATCTTTCCTCTGCCTTTGACACGGTCAACCACACCATCCTGATCAATCCACTCTGTGAGTACCTGTACATCACGGATCAGTGATTGACTGCCTTCCTTTTGGACTGCCCCTCCCAGCTCCAAAGTGGTTCCTTTCTCTCTGCCACCTCTCTCCACCTGTGGAATTCCCCAGGGATCTATCCTCTCACCCTGGTTTTTTAATCTGTACATGGCCCCTTTGGCCTACCTGATCTCTACCCTTTTCTCTAACTTTCAGTGGTATGCGGATGACACTCAGCTCTCCTTCAGTCTCCCCTCAGCCTTTTCTCCTCTCTCGCTCATTCCTGACTGTATATCTGTGATCCAGGACTGGTGCACCTCCAAGGATTTCTGCCTTAAGGCCAGTAAAATGGAGATCCTTCTCATTGGGACTCCTGCTACCACTTTCGCTCTCTCACTCTGACTGCCCTCCTTGGGCCCTCATCCTTCACCTACCTGTAAGGCAAAAATCCTTGGTGTCATCGTCGACTACACTCTCTCTTTCTATCTGCACATCTTAGATATCGCCAAGAAGTCCCACTACCAGCTGCTCCTCCTCAAAGTTACTGTTCCCTTTCTCACCTTCCCCCAGAAGCTCACTGTCTCTAGAGCCCTGGTTCTCTCTAGGCTGGACTACTGTAACAGCCTCTTTCTGAATCTGCCTTCTGCTGCCCTTCACCCTCTGCAACTAATCCAGGACAGGACTGCAAGACTCATCCTTGTCCTCAACCCCAGGGACCGTATTTCGCCAGCCCTGAAATCCCTCCACTGACTCCCGGTGGCTGCACGGATCAAGTTCTAGATCCTTTGCATTGTCCAAAATGCTTTCCGGGGGACGGAGCCAGCACTACATCCAATGCTCTCTTTCTAAATACCTTCCTTCTTGAGCCCTTCGCTCAGCTACCTCCAACTTTGTAAGGGTCAGACACTTCTGCAGTCAGAGAGTGGGGGGTAGATATCTCTCCTCTGCAGGTGCCTAACTCTGGAATGGCCTCCCTGCCGCTCTCAAACTTGAGCCCGACCACCTGATGTTCCAGAAGCAGCTCAAAATGTTCCTCTTCTCCTCTGCTTTCTCTTTCTCCCTCAGAGTCTCACTGTGTACCATGTTATCTCTTGATCAGTTACCCCTGCACTGCCTCCAGGCTTCCACGCACTTAGGGGCTGTAAGTGTAACCTCTACAGTCCCTTGCCTCCTTGCACTTACCCAGAGCCACGCTGCCCCATACTGTACTTACTCTGAACGTTGTTGCCCTGTTTCCCCTCCCCCCTCATTGCCACTTCTTTCACCCACACCCTTTCCCTTGCACTTCTTGTTCTCACACTTCTCCCCCCCTTTCTCCTTGCACTTCTCGTTCTCGCACTTGCACAATCTGACACAAGGCCTAGTAAGATTGTTTGTCTTGTCCTCCCTCTGTCTATCCCATGTCTTGTCGTGCCTAGAAACACTTGTGCATAGGTGCATTACAAATGACTTATGATATCACTATCATATCACAGATTGCTGGGTTTAAAAGGTGAGCACCTTTTAGACTTTGCCAGCGTAGCTATTGGAAAGAAGCAGCATGAGAGAAATTGCACAATTTCTAAACTATTGTTTTGAACATTTCCTTTGTGCAGAGTTCAACTGACAGCACTGCGTCCTCGGAACTCTGCCTCCTCATAACTCTGCCCCATCCCATCCCTTGTGATATACCCCTTTAAATGGCTCCATTTCCACTACTGGCGGGATGAGGGATTTCATTGTAGGAAAAGAGATAGAGGATACCAGTCCCACCCTACGAGATTGGCGTGGGGGTGTGAAAAACTATAAAAGGAGGTTGTAAGAAAAGCAGATAAGAAAAGCCAGAGGGGGTAATCCAAGTTTCAGTAATGCAGATAAAATGCAAGTTAAGACGAAAGATGACAGTCAGAAGCCCTAAACAAACAAAAGGTTGGGGAGAGTCAACAGGAATAGCAATTAGGTTAGAAGGATTGCGGAAGTGCTGGGGAGAACGGTACGCATAATATGATGTCCAGTGAACTGGGATATGAGCTGGCATTGGAAAGAGAAAAGACACGAGAGCTGGAGCGAAGAAAAAACTGAGGAGACATAGTATGATAGATTGCTAGTAGATTAAAGAAGAGTGGGCTGCGACTACAGACAGAGCACTGCTGTGAGCTGAAGTACCGCATCATGAGAAGGAAGAAGAAGTCAGTGGAATGAAGGAAACATTGCTGTCACACCAATCACAAACAGGAGCAAACAGGACTAAGAGAAGCCCTTGGAATCGTAGCCCTAAGAAGAGGAGGCCAAGGGCAAGGACGCCCTGGAGGGAGAGGCTGAATAGGTGGTCAGGTGAACAAGTCACATGGCCAGTCCAATTCATGTGGTGGGCGGGGCAGTAGCGTGGCCTGCAGCAGTGATAACAACCTTTCTGACTACGTGCTAACTGCTTCCGAAGAGCGAACTCTAAACAAAGGTTTGAATTATGTGATTACCAAACATCATGATCCCTTTGAATTTAGAAGGGCATTCCAACAATTTATGCGTAGGTTGCACCTCAAAGAATTTTTTGATGATCAAGAATATTCAGAAAGCTGCAATGCCAGTGGTCTTCGCAATCCCTCCACTTTTTGTGCCCCGGGATATACTTTTACTCATGCGTCCATTGTTTTTGAAAAAAAGACCCTCGAAGAAATTTCTACGTTGGAAAGTATGGATAGAGGAGTCAATTCCAATTTCAGTAAAGAACAAAAAACTCTCATGCAAAATTTGGCTAATAACCATCATATCATCATACGCCAGGCAGATAAAGGTGGAGCGATTGTGGTTCTAAATAGGGCCGATTACATAAGAGAATGTAACAATCTCCTTCTAGATAGGAACAGTTATCGGGTTCTTCAAAGAGATCCTACAGAGGAAATGGTTAGAATCATTGACGAGAAAGTTTCTGCAGCACTAGAAAATGACATGATAGGGAAACAGGAAGCAGAATATTTAAGAAGAAAGAATGGCAGAGTACCGGTCTTCTATATTCTGCCAAAAATTCATAAACATCTAACTAGACCACCAGGGCGTCCGATAGAGTCGGGAGTAAACTCCATTTTGGAGCCATTATCAAAATTTGCTGACTTTTATCTGAGACCGTTTGTTCGTCAAATGAAAAGCTATCTTAAGGATACAACCGATGCATTCAACAAAATTGAAGGGGCCAGGTTCATACCGGGTACTAACTTGTTAATCTGTTTGGATATTCAGTCCTTGTACACAGTCATTCCTCAAAATGCCACCCTTGAGGTAGTTGAGGAAACTCTTCTGGGCCACAAAGACAGTGTGAGTAACATCTTCATTTTACGGTGCACAAAATATGCCCTTACTATGAATTTTTTCCAGTTCGAGGGAACTTTTTACCAGCAAGTAGAGGGAACGGCCATGGGGGCGGCCATGGCTCCTAATTTGGCTAACCTATATGTGGAGATGTTCGAGAACGTGACCATCTATGCCGACACTAACCCCTTTAAGAACAACCTGCGACAATGGTCGCGGTATATTGATGATATTTTCATCATTTGGGAAGGGGATAGAGCTACAGCAGAAGAATTTGTGGTTTGGCTAAACCAGCAAAATAGGTTTTTGAAATTTACTCAAGAGATCAAAGATTTTGAAATCAATTTTCTTGATATCACCATTTTCCATCAAGCAGGTGTGTTGTGAGTCAAACATTATAGCAAGGCGACAGACCGCAATGCGCTTTTACATTTTTCTAGCCATCATGCACAACACATCAGACGCAACTTACCTTTTGGTCAGTTCTTGAGACTGAAACGTAATAGTTTGAAGCAACATTACGTGGAAAGTGCCAACATTCTCCACAATAAATTGGTTGCACGAGGGTACCCGGAGAGTCTTGTAAAACAATCAGCCAAGCAGGTGTACAATAATAAATGTGAAGCCTTGCTCGAACAGACTCCAAAGGAAAACAAGAGAGAAAATAATTTGGTGTTTGTCAACACTTTTTCTGACCTGTCATACAAGATCAAAGGTGTGTTCTACAAGAACTGGAAGAAAGTTTATAGTAAGGAGAATGGTGCCCCCCTTGTGGCTTTCAAAAGAAGTCAAAATTTGAGAAACATTCTCATCAGGAATGACATTTCGGACAAAAAACAACCAATAGTCAAACAAACAACTTTGATCCCTGTAGCATCCCTAAGATATTCCGAAAGAGGGGTAAGTGAAACTGTTCGTTGTTTATTAATATCAATATTCTGACAATGAGTATGCAATGTAGGCATCTTGAATAGTTTGACACCAAGTATCATTATTCTCCACCTCTGTATGTATAGAGGTTTTACCCTCAAGTTCTTTCAGAATACAAAACAACTCCCTAGAGTCAGATTTAGAATGATTGATACAAGGGTCAAAATCAGCATTCTTGGCAGATATAGTGGCTATTTAAATATTTAACAGCAGCATCAGTATAGAGGGTTTTATTTTCTTCAGATGGATAGTTACGCCACTTCGTCTTAAATAATCTCTTCTGTTTTCTGAGCTGGATAATATCCTTGTTAAACCAAGCACCCTTCTCAACACCAATTTTGATTTATTATGTTTTTAAAGGGGTAAGGGTGTCTGTGGTATCCAAAACAGCAGAATCATAAAGTATTATGAGTTAATTAACTTCAAAAATATCATCAAGGCAATGCCAGGTATGTTCAGAGAAAAACAAATAAAAAGATTGTCAGACCATGGGCAAGTAATAGTAGACACTTAACTAGCAGAAATATTATAAGATACAACCCAGTCACAAATATTCCCTTCTTTGTGTGCAGGTGAGCGAACATGTTGGAAAAAGCCAAGATCAACAAACAAGGAATCAAGGGCAATGGCATCTTTGTCAGAAATCTCATAAATCCAATAATTAAAATCTCCCAGTGCCAAGTTCCTGGAATGTGGGTTCATGAAACAGACCAGCAATGCAGAGAGTTGCAATTCAAAGCAAGTAATAGACTTTGGTGGACGATACAACAAAATGATGTTCAAGGTGGAGTTAACATTGATCTTAAGCTTAATATGTAAAGTTTCACAAGAATCAAGAAGCAGAGACTGTGGGCCTCATTCCGAGTTGGGCGGTAAGGGTTAATGGTCACCGGTAAGGAGACTGGTGCCGTTAAACCCTTACCGCCCAATTCTGAGGTCCCTTAGCAGGAGCTGCAAAGGACGTGTGGTCTGACCACATGTTCTTTTTGGTTCCCGCTAAGGGACCAGGGCGCTAATAATGGGCCAGCTATTTGCGGGCCCATAATTAGCAACTTCCCCATTCCCATTGAGCCCTGTGGGGGCTCAAATGGGAATGGGGAATGGTTCGTTGAAAGGGGATTTACCAGGTCCGCACAGGTCGGAATGCCCTGGTAAGTCCCCATTCAACCAGACCAGACCCGGACCCGGTTTTGGAGGCAGCCATGGCGCTATTAGCGCCATGGCTACCTCCAAACTCGGAAAGAGGCACTGTGTCTTATAAATGTCAAGGTGGACATGGCAAATAACAGCGACACCCCACATTTCCCAATCTTTAGGCCATGATTGTAAATCTATGATCCGTTAGTCAAGGTGTGGTTACTTTTAGAACCAGAACTGCCACATTTATGGGCTTTTGATGTTGAGCCTGGATGGCCAAGCACAGTCTTTTGTCTCAATGAGGACAAGACCGAGCTCCTGCTCATCGGCTCAAGGCATCGCCTTAACAAGTTAGATCCCCAATACGTCTCATTTACTATTGATGGGAACACCATCAAAGTGGCCAAGGACACAAAACGCCTGGAGTCTATCTCGCTCTCAAGACAAGTGAACACAACAGCTTCAGCTACTGCTTATACCTCTAAATTAATAAATGCATGCATACCATTCTTATCCACTACCAGCTGCATCACTCTGACTAGTGCACTTACACTCCAAACTGGACTGTTGTAACACCTTATACTTAGGCACTAGTAAACGAAACCTTAACAAGCTACAGGTGCTGCAAAACAATGCCCTCAGAGTTGTGATGAATATACCTCACTCTATCCACATCTCATAGGTTATATGCAACAACAATTGGCTCCCAATACCAGACAGAATCACCTTCAGAGCCCTAATCATCACACACAAATGTCTAACTCGGCCCCCAAATATCTGGCTGATAAATTCATGAGAAAAACTGCCACTAGACCAACCAGAGCTAACTACACACACTGCCTCATCATCCCCAAGTTCAAGCTGCAAAAAGCTGGTGGCTCCAGCTTCCCAGTGTTAGCAGCCAAGACGTGGAACCCACTGCCCCCTGACCATCTTTTCCATCCTTCTGATACAAAGTTAAATCCTGGCTCTTCTCACTGCTCATCCACTGACATGTTCACATGCTTTGTTCTGTAACACTACCTCTATTGTTCATATTCTCTGTATACTTCTGCTTTTCTTCTGCCAAATCCCGTGTGTTTGCCTGTGCTCAGAAGGCGTAAAACAACCTTGTAAATCGTATGTACATTGCACTTGTACTATATCACTGTGTGTTCCTGAAATTCAATGCCATACTGTAACATATTGCAACAACCATTTTCTTCAAAGTTAAAGGGCCTAGTTACATATGGGTTCAGTGAACCATGAAATTCCTTCAAGTAAGGTTTTTTCAATGTTGTATTACACTTGGACAGTGGTCTTCAATCAGATTCATCCTGGGCATCCCCTGAGCAAATTTTGGGCTGGCTGGACTCCTTCCACCCAGAGTGCCAAATGGCTAGTAAGTCCCAATCTCCATGAATTATCATGCACCGTTGCACACTCCCAGGGCTCCCCCCACCCTGCTCCCAGCAATGTCCCTGGGATCCCCCCACCACTCCACCAGCAGTCCCCGGACTCCCCTCAACCCTCTCCCAGCAGTCCCTGGGCTACCCCAAACCTCTTACAGCACAGTCACTGGGCTCCCCCATCCCGCTCCCAGCAAAATCCTTGGGATCCCCACACCTCTCCCAGCAATTCCTGTGCTGCCTTTCACCCAACTCCCAGCAGTCCCTGGACTCCCCCACCCCTTGCCCTGACCCTAAGCTGCCCCCACCCCTCTCCGAGCAAAGTCTCTTGCCGCCTCACTCCTCTCCCTCCCAGCACAGTCCCTGGTCTTCCCCCACCCCTCTCACAACACAGACCCTGGTTCCCCCAATCCTCTCCCAACAGTTCCTGAGCTCCCTCCTCAAACCCTCTCCAAACATTCCTGGGCCCACCAATATCCCAGCAGTCCCTGGACTCCCCCATCTCTAGGCCAGACCCTAGGCTTCTGCACCCCTCTCCCAGAAAAGTCCCTGGTCTCCCCACCTCTCTCCCAACACAGACCCTGATTTACCCCAACCCCCTCCCAGCAGTTCCTGGGCTCTCCCCACACCTCTCCCAGAGGTCGCTGGGTTCCGGCACACCTCTTACAGCAGTCCCGGGCTCCCCTATCCCTCTTCCAGCACAGTCCCTGGGCTCTCCCAACCTTCTCCCAGCAGTTCCTGGGCTCACCCCATCCCACAACCTATCCTGGATGCTGTTAGGGAAAAGGTTTCCAAGGGCTGTAGAAAGGGCAGGTTGTCCAGTATACAGCTGTTTTCCAGTTCCCCCTACTGCCACCCAACTGGGCAAATTCAGCAAATGGAAGTTATTGGAAAAGGGTTGTTAATATATAGATTATTGCCACAGTAGCCCATCAACTGCCTGAGTGGTGCAATCTCCACAATGTCTCAAGAATACTTAATGGTTCGCCGACAGGCCCAATAAGTGCTCAGGCAGCAGCTTTTAGGCTGTATCCTCAGCAGGGAACCTGCATACTGAAAGCCACCCTAACCTGGAAGTGTCTTCAGGGTCAAACATTTATCTCTAGTATGGAACTGGCTGTTCGGAGCTGAGGAGCCTTTCAGTGTTCATCTTTGGGCACAGAGGTACTTAAATTGTTGGCTGAAAGAGTCCCTTTCCACTCCTCAATGTTGTTATTATTATCATTGGGTTATTTATTGAGCGTGGACCTAGCTTCGGGAAGCTGGGCCTACTGTGGCACGAAACACTATACCAGCAACCAGGTGCCTTAGCCTTATGTAGCAGCAGTGATGCAACATACACAGCCCCCTGCACAGGAACTCGGAGCTGTGCAGTGAGTGCACCCTGTGACAATAGATGATCACACTATTCCACGCTCTTTCTTAATGCCAGGTTTGCAATATATCCCAGAAAGTGTCCAGCTATCCGTAGCTGCCTGTCCTACATGTTATTCCGCCAACTAGATTCACCCTTCAGTATATTCTGGACTCGGCCACATCTGCCTCCTGGTGTGGCAATCCCAAAATTCGAATCCGGAGTTTGACCTGTGGAAAAATGTGGAAGGTAATTCTGGGTCAAAAGCCACCATGGTTTAACTAGGTAGCTGGGGTGCAGCTCAAATACATCACAGACCATGCTATTCACTCCCAATAATCCGGTAAAGGTCTTCACAGAGACAATCTGCTTAAGGCCAACCACGCATAAAACATACCTTACTTTCTACAGTCCCAATGTATGGTCCACCTTCATAAATCCACACACACCTAAGTTATCACAAAACATTCCTATCCCAATTCTAGGTCACCAAATTCCTATCTCGGTGACATTTGACTCGATGCTAGGCAGTCTGAGGCCACTCGGCTGGTGATTTGTGGCAGAACAAAAGCCTAATAACACAACATAACATAGCTTTACTCAACTAAATGGTACTCATTTTAGTGACCGTGTAAGGATGAAAGGCAGAAACGACCTTATGTATGCACGTTTCAAAAACATCTCCTAAGATCTACATATGAATGCTAACATCATGAATGTGATGGAAGAGTTAGAAAAAGCTGAGACCTATGCCACATACCTGGTATAAGAAAAGCTCCATACTGTGTAGAAAGTGGGGGATAGATTTTGATGAAGTGAGGGGGTCCTGATGACTAAACAACAGCTGAATATGAAAGCAAAAAGAAGAGATTATGATCTTGCTATAAACCACATGAAACACGTATGCTCTCTGGTACACCTAATGGTGGCACATCGCACGCACCATGAGAATGTCTCTGTGAATTCTATTTGTTCACTGGTGCAGAGACCTATAATGGTGATGGTGCATCTGAATGTTTTACCATTAAGGCCCCAGGTGTCGTGGCAGTTCAATACTAATCTTTGTACTTGTGATAGTGGGGCCGTAGAGGATTTAACACACTTTCTATTTATCTGTGAAAAACCATTCGATCTGAGACGTCTTCCCTTGAGAAGACATTTTACTGTTTAGTTTAGTTTATTCATGTATGATGCACACCAGACCCAAGGGTATCAGGACACAGCAATTACAGGTAATGCAAGGCTTGATTAACAGGTTACAGATATAGCAATACAATGAAATGCAGTTAAATATACATAGGTGACAATATAATAAAGATATAGCAAAAGTACAAAGGCGTAATGTATACATATATGAAACAAGGGTGCAGGCATATATACAGGTACGGTGCAGTGGTAAAAGAGTATAATCATGGACACAGTATGTGGGATACACATAAAGGGCCATTAGTTATCCTTCGACTTGAGCCATTTGATGTAGCTTAGTCTGAACTTTGGATAGGATTTATCTTCTCTAATGGGGACAATATTTGCAATATTAGGCTTGTCTCTGATGCATATGATTTTTTTCTTTCTTGTGTTGATGCTCGCCTCGTCAACGATTTATGCAAGTATATTATCGTCTCTTTTAAGCGCATGGCAAGAAAATGTTAAGTCTATATTCTTCTTGTGTTTATCAAGTCTCGCCTCTAATAGCTGTACCGTATATTTTAACCATGACTATTTTAATAATGTATTTTGTACTGTATTTGATTTTATTTGTAAATGGTGAGAACCGAAATAAAGTATTTATCTATCTACATATGTAAAACTGGCCCCATTAAACAAACCCTCCTGATTGGCTTCCTCTTGGCTTTATGACCTTTGATTGAAACCTAACTCAGTTTTAAGACTGTATTTTCCCACTTTTTGTAAACTTTTCCTGACTACCCCTTCCTGGGGTAGGGCCCACGTATCCCACCTGAACACCCTCTTCCTCCACACTTCCCAACACCTTTGTGTCATAACGGGTTCTTTATTTTAATTGGCTGTTACTGAATCACATTTTTGAAAACATGGCCCCTTAAAATGCAATTCAGTAAAATAATGATGGGATATTAGCTGCATCCCCTGCCCTTGCTGCAGCACTGTTTCTGTAGTTCCCTCCAAATGAAACTTCAACCTCCCGCTCTGCCGCAGGTGGGTGTCACAGGACACTTGTTTGAGCTCCATAGGGGTTTGGGAGCCCTCACTTCCTCATAGGGCTTTTTTTTAAAACTTAATTCTCCTTATGGGGCTTTGCAAGCCCTTGTCCTCCCTTATTTCCTATGTGATGTTGGTTGTAGTTGGTGTTGGGGCTTTGGCAGCCCTAAATGCTCCTCAGGGCTTATAAGCCCATCCTGGCTATGATAGAGTTAACATTTCCTCCGTGGTGGTGCTGTGCCACTGCAGGCAGAGACGTCCAACTTGGGCCTTGCCCACGTCCTGCCCACACGGGGAGAGGGGGCATCCTTCACTGTTCGAAGCCCACCCAAAGCCCCGGCCGCACCAGATGTGATGTCTGGTAAATCTTACACCGCTGGCCCCGTGGAGAGCGGGTAGCCCGCGGCCTCCCCAAGCGTGCTGGTGATCCCGTTTGCACCGCCGGCACTGATGGGGCTTCTTCCTCGTCACCAACTGCTCCAGCTGGCCTTGGGACGGGTGGACTTACCTTCACCTTCACCCATGCTGCTGTACACCACACAGCCCGGTATTTCTGTCTTCCCCGGTCTGTCTGGCCCCTGGGTGAATGGTATCCCCAAAGGCCGCGCCTCAGTTCTGGGACATCATGTTCATCTGGGCTGCACCGCATGTGTGGCCCGGGACTTTGGTATCTTTCGACCTGCCAAGACTGGCCCCCAGGTGGGTCACTGTCTTCCAGGCCATGCTCGCATCCTGGGGGCAGCCTGGGGACGGCCCCGTGCACGGGGTGTTTGTCTTCACCCAGGCCGCACCAAGCACATGGCCTGGGTCTTATCTTCACGACGAGCTGCAGCTGTCAGTCACAACCTGGCTTGACACCTTCAGGAGGACCGGAGGGGGTGCTCGAGGCTGGCACCCCCTAGGGAATGCAGCTCTTCCTTTTCTGTCTGTTTCTCTGTATTTTTCCTGCTGCACTTTAGCTTCTCTATATTTCCCCCTGGGCTCCCTGTTCCAACTGCCATTACATAACGGCCCCCCTCTTCAGGTAAGTCCAGTCCATTTCCACAGGCAGGGGAGGCCTTTCCATTGTCCTTCAGTCTCAAGGTTCCATGTGTCCTCCATGGTGGGGAACATGGAACAGTCAGGTAAGTCCATGCTAAACACAAACACATACACATTTAATAACGACATCCAATAAGGCTTCTTTGTCCTGTTGTTATTTCTACTTTTACACACCTACACACACATATATATATATATAAACCCCTAGCTGACAGGGCCCATTTGGGCTGGGGTCTCAATTATGTAATCAGGAAAGGCTTTGCTCTAACCGGGCAACCCACCCATTTTGTACAGAAGCAAAGAGTTACTTGGTTCTGTACAGTTAATGTTAAGGAAACATGAATCAGTTTTGTAAAAAACAATTGGGCACAAATGGACTCGGGTGTTAGTGTGATTCTTCAGATTAGTGTATTTGGACAGCTAGTTTCACACTGTCTGCTATTAGGAGAATGAAATTCAGATGGAAAACAGAGTTTCCTTTGATCAACATATGGGTTGCAGGTTAGAATTCCAGAGGGGTCGGCTCAGACATGTATTCTTCTGAGGTTAGCACAATGGGAGCCACATGAGTTGTGAAACAGCAACACAATTATTTACAGCTCGCCGTGCCTACAGACCCAATCTACACCTCACTGAGGTTGGCCAAAGAGGGTGAACCAAATATGTTGCTTGTGGTCTCATGCAGAATGTATGTGTCATGATCACAGGCAAGTTATCCAGCATAAACTCTCAGAAGAATTGGACTTCAGCCTATCACAATTGGGTTTTTCATAAAAAAAGGCTGGGTCTTAAGGAATTTCAATGAACAGTATGGTAGTGTTGAATACCTAAGATGGCCGCCAGGGGAAAAGTTCAGAAAGCTATTGTGTTGTTCTATTCATCCCGCTCTGTTATGTATATAAGCCCCGCCCACCGTGAAATCTCCGCTTTGCGTTGATTCTGCCTAACAGCAGTGCAACGTTTACCATGGTTCCATTGGAAATCCAGAAGTCTTCACAGAAAACCTTGCTCTGCCCAGTTTCCACAGTTTTCTCTTACTCTTTCCTTTCCTCTTTATTTTCCTCTGTTGCCCGTCCAAAAAATCCTAATTCCCTGTCCCCTTTTTCTCTGAAGCAGTTTTCAGTCACTCACTCGTACCTTGATACGCTCTTTCATTCCCTAGTGTATTCATTGTACTTGAAGCTGAGTTTTCCTGCTACAAAAACGCAAGTATTGCCGAATGCAAAAACATTGTGTAAAGTTTGTAACAACCTTTAATTATATCCATTCAGATACCACCGCTCAGTTGTGTGAACTAGTTTTCTCTCATGACTCCGCCGTTTCTGCTGAAAAAGGGGACAGGGAATTACCTTTAATTACCTCTCAGTCTTTTGCTATTCCAAGAAGGACACAGAGAGAGGATCTCATTTGACCTTATTTGTGCACCATAGTTTCAGATAATCTTGGGAATGCCCTGGTTAGAAGAACCCAATCCTGCTATTGATTGGAGTTCCCAAACCCTGACCTTTGCTCCAGTATGCAAACATTCATGCGGACTGCTGGAAGATTCTGAGAATATTGCACCGACCACGATACCTCAGGAATCCACTTTGGGAGTAATTGGTAGGTTACCCTCTGAGTACAATGAATTTCAGGATGTGTTCAAGGAAGAAAAGCAAGCAGAAGTATTACCTCCTCATCGACCTTACGATTGTCAGATTGATCTTGTTACTGGAGCCCAGATTCCTTGTAGTAGGTTTTAGGCATTACCAGAGCCGGAAAATGCCCATTTAAAAACATGTCTCGATCAGTACTTGGCCAATGGATTCAAAAGACCATCAAAATCCCCCGCAGCTTCCCCCCCTTCTCCGTTCCCAAGAAGGAAGGGGAGTTAAGAACTTGTATCAACTACCGCGCCTCGAATCAAATCACTGTAAAGAATCGATACCCACTTCCTCTCATTTCAACTCTTTTGGATCAAGTGAAACACGCAACAATTTTCACCAAACTCGACCTTAGAGAAGCCTACCATTTAATCTGCATCAAGGAAGGAGACCAGTGGAAGAGGAAATTTCCGAATGCGGTATGGTCTCTTTGAATACCAGGTGGTGCCCTTTGGGCTGTGTAATGCCCCAGCAGCTTTCCAATCATTTATGAATGATATTTTAAGAGAACTATTGGATGTTTGTGCGGTGGTATACATCGATGATATTCTTCTTTTAACAACCAACCCACAGGAACATTTTAAGCTTGTGCAATCAGTTCTTCAGAAGCTCAGAGAAAATTCTTTATATGTCAAGTTGGAAAAGTGTTCTTTTCATGTCTCTGAAGTTGAATTCTTAGGGTTTCTACTCTCCTCTCAGGGTGTGAAAATAGATAACCGAAAGGTTGATGCCATTCTTACCTGGACAACGCCCACGTCAGTGAAAGGAGTGCAAAGTTTTTTGAGCTTTGCCAATTTTTATCGACGATTTGTGCCAGATTTTTTCCAAATAGTACATCCCATCACGTACTTGCTCCAGAAGAATAAGAAGTTCGAATGGACTAAAGAGGCAGAGGAAGCCTTTCAGAAATTGAAGGCAAGTTCACTGAGGCTCCAGTTGTGCAGCACCCACAACCAGATCTTCCTTTTGTGGTAGAGACATATGCATCTAATGTGGCCATTAGAGCAGTTTTATCCCAGTGCAATCCAGACACTCAAGTCTTACACCTAGTAGCCTTCTGGTCAAAAACTTCTCAGGAGCTGAACTTAACTATACAGTTACAGATAAAGAGTTGCTTGTCATTAAGTGTGCATTAAAAGAATGGAGACATCATTTGCTTGGTGCCCGGCACACAGTTACCATCTTTACTGATCATTGAAATTTGCAGTATTTGCGTTCAGCCAAAGCTCAATCTTCCCGGCAGTTGAGATGGGCTCTTTTCTTTGCTAAGTATGACTTTGTGATCACCTTCCGGCCAGGAGTAAGAAATGGCAAGGCTGATGTGGGAGTCATGAGCACTGTTGATGCCTCTCTGGAAGAATTGAGAAAAGAAGTCAAGGCAAGCATGACCTCAGTATAAATGCAGGAGTGGTGTAAAAGGAAAGACCAATGTTACATTCAGGATGGTTTGCCCTTTTATCAAGGACGTTTATACTTGCCAACCCGGAAATTGCAGATAGATATGATTACAAACTACCACGTTTCCCTGATGGAAGTCACCCTGGGGTGACTTAGACCCTGGAAAAGATTAAGAGATGCTATTGGTGGCCAACTTGGCGCATCGATGGGATACAATTTATCAAGACGTGCAGGATTTGTGCTCAAAATAGAAATCAGAAAGAGAAACCTGCAGGTCTTCTTCAGCCACTAGCGGTGCCGCCCATTCCATGGCATACCCTTTCAATGTATTTCATCACTGATTTACCCCCATGTGAAGGATTTAACACGGTCCTGGTGGTGGTAGACTTATTTTCTAAAATGGCACAATTTGTAGCACTAAAAGGACTTCCTTCAGCACTTGTTTTGGCCCAAACATTTCTAAAACACATTGTAAGGCTGCATGGTTTTCCTTCCGTGGTGGTATCAGACCATGGAAGCCAATTTGTTTCAAAAATTTTGAGGAAATGTTGTGAGTTGGCCAATATTGATATACGTCTATCCATCTGTCATCATCCACAAACTGATAGACAGGCTGAGAGAACCAATCAAACTCTGGAGCAATATCTTCGATGCATGCTTCATCAGACTGAAGATTCTTGGTTGGACGTTTTATGGGTCACTGAATATGGTTACAATAATTCATTACATTCGTCCACGGGCCTAAGCCCCTTTTACACTCTTCACAGTCGGCACCCACGAACATGTGCTTGCGATCCTCCAGAACCCTTGGAAATGCCAGCGGTAAAAACTCTACACAATAACATTTCCGCTGCAATCATTAAGGCTCAAACGCACTTAATCCCCGTCAAAGACTCTCAAAAGAGATTTGCTGATCGCCATCGTAGCGATGCTCCAGAATATCAGATAGGAGACTCAGTATGGTTGGCCTCCAAAAATTTAGCTCTGAAAGGATCCAGAAAATTTCTTCCAAGGTTTTTAGGGCCTTTTGAAATTGAAGATGTCATCAATCTGGTGGCTATGAAATTGGCGCTTCCAAAGAAAATGAAAATGTATCCAGTATTTCACGTTTCCTTACTAAAACCAGTTTGTCCAGATACCCAAATTCAAAAAGCCCATGCACCACTTGTACTGGAAAATGATCAGCCAGAGTTTGAAGTCAAGGCAATTTTGGAGTCCAAGGTTGCACGCAATAAGTTATTCTATTTGGTCAACTGGAAAGGTTATGGACCACAAGACCGAACCTGGGGACCCCTGGAAAATATTCATGTTTCCTGGTTATTGAAGACCTTTCATCGAAATCATCCCAGCAAACCGTGTAGGAGTGATTTGATTTGAGGGGCCTTGGGGGAATACTGTGATGATCACAGGAAAGGTATCCAGCATAAACTCTCAGAAGAATTGGACTTCAGCCTATCACAATTGGGTTTTTCATAAGAAAAGGCTGGGTCTTAAGGAATTTCAATGAACAGTATGGAAGTGTTGAATACCTAAGATGGCCGCCATGGGAAAAGTTCAGAAAGCTATTGTGTTGTTCTATTCACCCCACTCTGTTATCTATATAAGCCCCGCCCACCATGAAATCTCTGCTTCGCGTTGACTCTGCCTAACAGCAGTGGAACGTTTACCGCGGTTCAATTGGAAATCCAGAGGTCTTCACAGAAAACATTGCTCTGCCCAGTTTCCACAGTTTTCTCTAACTCTTTCCTTTGCTCTTCGTTTTCCTCTGTTGCCCGTCCAAAAAATCCTAATTCCCTGTCCCCTTTTTCTCTGAAGCAGTTTTCAGTCACTCACTCGTACCTTGATACGCTCTTTCATTCCCTAGTATATTCATTGTACTTGAAGCTGAGTTTTCCTGCTACAAAAACGCAAGTATTGCCGAATGCAAAAACATTGTGTAAAGTTTGTAACAACCTTTAATTGTATCCATTCAGATACCACCGCTCAGTTGTGTGAACTAGTTTTCTCTCATGACTCCGCCGTTTCTGCTTACGCAAGTTAAGTTACAATTAAACGCGCGTGTACACAAATTGCTACGACGCGGTTCCTGGAATTACATTCTACCTTTAAAAATTCAGCTACGTTAACTGTTTGTTAACACCTAATACTGGAACTTTTTCTTCAGCGCATCCGTTCCATATGTTTCACTGAACCACGCACTATTCAGTAGTAATTGCTAGTGCATCCAAGAACTTTAAATGGTTCATAATAATTTCACAAGCATTTCTTCAGGAGTCCACAACACTGTATAGGAAATAAAACAGTTCAGTCAGGAGAATTTCCGTAGCCTTTTCTCTTCTGAAATATACTACGCAGCATAAAACAACGTACTTTTTCCATTTCTTCATTCAACACTACAAGAACGCCAGTCAGGAAAAGTAATCCATATGTCTTTTTCCAATTTCTTTTTTTCCGCTTGCCATCAATCCACATAGTGCCAGCTTTAGTCATTCATCAGTAAAAGACATTCATCAGTACAGATAATCATCCAGTATTCATCTCTTCAGGACATGCACCCATGCAATCCGCAGGATGGAGAGCTCATTAAAGATTCAACACTGGTAAGCTATTTTGACGCTCAGTAGGAGAACAACTAAGTTAGTATTTATTAGTTTTGAACTAAGGGAAAGTTGGCGCATGGATATTTTTACTGAGAGCATTATTGTTGAACCTTGCAGGGTTTACCAGTCCTTTTCCACCTGTAAGAATTCTGAGGAACGTCCATAGACCTGGTGCCACCAAGGAGTTCAGGTAAACGTTACAGTATGTGATCTAGCAGTTCAGGATGGAATGCCCTTTTAGCGATGGGGCCAAGCCTTTTTTACACATTATATCTTAGCCCTTCGGTAATGGCCGGGCAAGCTGTAAAAGCATTGTCAGGCAGATTGCTCAGATTAATGCTACAGGTTATGATTGATACAAACCTTCCAGAAATCCTATGTTTGCAAACATATTTCATGGCATGATTCAAGAACAAAAGAACATTCACAGCATTGAAAGTGATAGCAATCGATAAAGTACTTCACAAAAAACATTCACAATTTTTTTTTTTAAAGATTTGAAAATATGAATGTTCTGTCAAGCCTCGGGGATCAAGTAGAGTTTCTATTAAAATAACAGCAGAACAACCAATGGCAAGTGAGGTACAAACAGAATGTTTACATTGCAGCAAATCAAAATGCCCTAGACATACAAATTGAGGCAAATCAGTTGTTTAGTCATCTATTCCTATCAACTAGTATCGATATAAATATATTTCTTTCCACCAGGTGCCACGGTCAAGCTAAGGCCTAACAAGCAGTTATTATAATGAAGTTGCATTCTAACCCATCTAAGCTGGAAGAAAGTGGAAAAAAGGCTTCCACGTTGTCTGCAAGACTGCAAATAATTCTGACTCAGAAAAACAGAAAAACATACACATTTCACAGACTTTTGACCCGCTAAGTCTGTCAGTTTCCAGCTTTTTTCCCATTCGAGGAGTCCTGATAAATAGAAACCATAATTTATTTTGATCTCTTGGGTTTGAATTCAGACTCTTTGCTGATGCTGAATGGTGTAGTTATGCTCTCCACTACTACAATACTACAAAGAATAGATCATTCATAAAAGTATTGAAAACATATATTTACCATACTCCTATACCATAATTGTAAATGAATACGTTAGTTTTTGGCTTATTTGATCAAAATGAATTATCTTACAAACAGAAAACTTTTTAAAATTAAATAAATTGAGATACGCAGTATAATGATCCTTAAAAGGCGTGGCATACTGGCTCAGCTAGACATTTACAGAACAAAATAAAGATTCAATGGATCGAGCAAATCATACAATTATCTGAGTCCAATATCAACGTACACAACTAGTGTCATTTGTCACACACGTAGACATTTACAGAACAAAAGAAAGATTCAATAGATCGAGCAAATCGTACAATTATCTGAGTCCAATATCGATGTACACAACTAGTGTCATTTGTCACACACGTAGACATTTACAGAACAAAAGAAAGATTCAATAGATCGAGCAAATCGTACAATTATCTGAGTCCAATATCGATGTACACAACTAGTGTCATTTGTCACACACGTGTGGTGGCCCCATCATCTGATTCCATCACAGGGCCTATCTGGCAGGCATTCATTATCACTATATGAACTGCTGATCTTAACCATGCGTGCATCAATCAATATAAACATACAAGGGACTCGCCATCTTAAAACACATTTTTGCATTTTGAAAATATTCATCTAAAACCTATTTCCAAGGAGTAGCAATGCAAATTATTTGGACCTGGCGGCAGCCAGTTCCACTGCTTCAATGTTTCTAGGCATTGATGAGAGATAATGAAATAGTTCTGCCAAGCCACGTTCAAAAGGGCGAACAAAATGAAAACATGGGTGGGGAGGGGTATGTATTAACACCAATAGGCAGGTGATTCACAAGGTCTACTAACTGGGTACTATAATAATCACAAAATATGAAGTCAAAACAGTTAAGGACAGAAAAGGTTATAAAGCAATATTCAAAAATTGAAAAAAGTTTGTTAATGTACACATATTACTCGTAGCACATAAAACAATATGAGACATTATAGTTGACAGATATAATACACACAAATTCAAGAAAACAAATGTTTTAAACAACAACGAAATCAAGAAGTGTCCAAACACCCTATCCGGAGACTATCTCCAAGCACAAAAGTGAAAAACACATACATTGTGTCAATGTTCACATATATATGTATATATATAGGAACACATGCACATATGTTCAAGAGCACAAATGTCATATTGTTCTCTTTGAGGGGCTTTAGTATGCCATCGACAGCTCTTGCAATGCTACTGATCCAGAGGGAAGTAGTCCCGTAATCTAACCCAGGGTCCAGAAGATACCTTGATGGCCGGCTTTTTAATCCATGTAATATGTATTACCAGGTCAAAGTACTGATTTCATAACTATTAGATGTTAGCATTTTCTTTAATGTGCCTTTTTAGTCATCCAAGCCATATCATGTAAAAGGCGGTAGTGGACTGCTCGGTGGTAAGTGAGGTTACACTGGTCGGTTCAATAATGCCCCTTTTCACAAACCCAGTGGTACTTGGTGGGACGTCTGATAGAGGCAAAAAGGCCCACTGGTGGGAGTCTCAGCTCCAGACCACCGGCTGAACTGTAGTGGGCGGGGCTGCATCAATATGGGGGTGCCCAATGCTAATCCGCACACCACCCTCTGAGACTGGCAGCTCTAAATGCCAAATCAATATTTTACAGGCGGATGTACCCAGTTTGTGGCCAGTTTTTAGGCTAATTGCGAAACACGCGTAGATTTCGCGGAGACCCCTGCCATGTGGTGGACCCCGGGGACCGCATCTTCCCCTCCCCTGTTTAAGAGGAAAAAAACTTCTGTGCAGAGGATCCCCGAAAGCCAAGCAGAGACAAGTCTGCCCGATGCACCCATGGACAGCCGTGTGGGAACGGCTGGGCATGCGAAAAAGAAGGACCACTTGCCCCTTTTTCCTGGTTGCTTAGCCGGAGTGAGATTACTTTCTGTACAACATTGGTAGAGTGAGTTTGCTTTCTGTGAATGCATGCCACCTGGTCTTTACCGTCTTCTTAGGCAAATGTTCAATATTATGTAATACCTGCACATGACTGTTGTTAGAGTACTCTACAGTTGCAGCCCCACCCGCTGGAAAACAATAATTCAGCAGAGCTGGGGTCTGCAACCTGAGACCCTTCAGAGGTTTTGAACTATGGCTCCCATAATCACTCACCATTGACTATGCTGGCTAGGACTGATGGGAGTTGTAGTCCACCTTGCAGCAGAGAGTCATAGTTGACCACACTATGCGAACTTGCATCAGTCTGCCTACTGATTTGACATATGCAAATGCACAATATCAGATAGCTGCAACTCTGCAAACAGAGATCCCTTCAGCAGTGAAGGTGTGCAGTTAAAGGCACAGAAATTATCACATGCCAAGTGTGCAAACAGCGATCTGGCAATGATTATAGGTGCCGGAATGCCACGATTATCAAACGGCCGCAGTAGTGCCAACACATCCTCCCTTCCACATTTTGTATTGTACTTATCGAAATGATTCCTAGTGTTGAATGCAAATCCCCATATTGTAAAGAAAATTTCGCCGAGCAAGGGTGTGTGGCAATGTAAACAGTACATTTATCACTAGTACTGCTTATAATTTTCTTTGCTTCGATCATAAGTGATTTCAACCATTTGCTATTATATAAAACACTTCAAACTAACATCATTGTTGTGGGGGGCGTCTCCTCTGGGCATCCAGCAGGCCCCATGGTGCTATGGGACACCATTACCATCTGGAGTGGAGGCAGGGCGAATCATTCCCCTGACCATGCGGACTTCTGCCACCGTACTGGCACACGGGTCTCACTGCATCATGGCCTGCAAGCCCGTGCTCACACGGCGTGGGCCTGCAGGCCTAAATGATTGAGAGACGGACTCAGTCGTTCCTCTTCGGGAGTCTGCAGCTGTTCTGTTGCACGTGCCTAAAGGGGCTCCTTTTATTAGCTTGGGCCATGACACGGTCATGGCCCATTTTAAAAGGGCAATACACAGTGGAGGGACAAATTCCTTTAAAGGGGCAATACACTTGGGAGGGTCACACACCACACTCCTCCTTTTTCATGACAAACAAATGTTATTAAAACATAAACGATCCCTTCCCCCTGTTACAGAACGACATTACTTGGGCTACTTCAGAATCGTAGGATCAACAACAAAAAAGGATATGCCACCGCTACACACATGGGGCTCACATAGTTATAGACATACAACACATATCAATACATAACCCGCAGGTGACAGTCGCGCTTGGTGAACCGTCGGTGGAATGTTGGCAGTTCGACCACATGTTACAAAACCCTTTATTAACCTGGGGTGTGGAACTGCAACCACTGAATGACGCCATTGTTAGCTGCTGGCACCATATGGCACACACCCACAAACTGCGGGATCACAGCTTCACATAACTGTTCTTTACTGAGACCACTTTAAGCATGTAGCTAATATGCAGGCTCAAAGCATCAAAACACGCGTTTGCTGAGTCCTCTTTAAGAAATTGCAGGACTGCAAGAGACCAATTCCCGTTCCATCAGTGTCCGTCTAGGATAGTCACTTCCACAGCTCCAGGTCCGTTGATGTTACAGTTCAAAGGGCAGTAAAGCCGCACCTGGGGGCCCCAGGGGCCACGACAGCCTAGTCCCTTGATGTTGAGGTAGGCAGCGAAACGCGGGTAGCAGGGCATCCAGGCTGAGCCACATGTTGTTAACATGGCATGGCTGACAGGATCTTACTCCCCCCTTTTCTTGCCCATGCTCCCACAGGCAGGAGTGGAACAGGAGGGCTGGCGTGGGGCAGCCAGACCTTGGTTGGCCAGACCAAGTTGTTGGCTCTGCTCAGGGGTGCTGGCAGGCATTACACCGGGGCCCACATTGACCTGGTCCTTAGATGGTATCGCAGGCAGAGTGACTTTAGTGGCACGGTGTCGAGGCCACTTGCTGCTTACTTCTCTCCCACAGGCAGGAGTGTGGGCAGGCAGGGTGACTTTAGTGGCACAGTGTCGAGGCCACTAGCTGCCTAGTTCTCTCCACCAGGCAGGAGCGTGGGCAGGCAGGACGACACCAGTGGTAGGGTGTCGGATGGTGCGACACAGCCACTCGACTCCCTCCTTCAGGCAGGAGATATTAGCATCTTTTTACTGGTGCAGTTCTCACTGCACAGGCACACACATACACTGTCTTTCCCATTCTCAAACAGGGGTCATTGGCATGACACCGAAGGCACATTCTCTGCCCCAGGCAGGAGGTTGTTGGCCTGGTACTGCCAGCTGTCAGGTGCACATCAGTGGAAGTGTGCTGGGGCCATCTCTTTCAGCAGCAGAGATGCGCACACCAGTGGCAAGGTGTCAGGACCACTTCTGCTCCCCCAGGCAGGAGTCACTTGCAGGACAGGCAGCGAGACTAGTGGCAGAGTGTTAGGGCATGGGGCCACTTGTTTCACAATGATGCACCCAACCGTCCTGAGGTCCAGGATCATAAAGGCGCATGGAGGACTTGATCTTTAATGTCGCTCGAGACGGGGCCCATTCCCATTCACTGCATTGAAATCCCGGGATCTATATTCTGTAGCAGGGCTTCAGATTACTTTGCTTTCATTGCCCTGAAACACTGCATTACTTCTTTTCAGCGCTCCGATCAAGAGCGTATACAGTTCACCGTCAGTGGCCCGAGATCGATGTTACACAGCAGGTGCCTCTTGTGCTCCTAGCTCTGTCAGGGAGTGTGTTTGGAACTTACCACTGATGCTGCCAGGTACTACCAGAGGGTGGCGTGCATGTTGTTCCGTCGCACCCTACTGGGGCGCTTCGCTGCGCCCATATTGCTCTGACGCGGAGCTTGTTGCTTGTCACCGCTGGTTGGCCTGGGCATCTCTCTGAGGTCCATACCTCTTGCTTTCCCTGTGCTAACACGCAGCATTACCCTCATGAAAACTCTGGCATGGAGCATGCAGAGTTTCACTGCACGTCGGTCCAGGGACATAAGGGGAGCATCGGCACAGCAAAGAGCTTGCATGCCCTTCCCCCGGCGTACCCCACCAAATGGGGCAGCTCCTCCTTTTTTTCCAGCTTCTCAGACATGGAGCACTTTCCATTTTCACTGCCAGTCGGCCCGGTCGTTCAAATGGGGTTTTCGGCAGCACGGCGAAAACATGCCAACGTTGCTGCGCAGCTCCCAAAAAGTGTAGTGTGACACTTCACCCCCCGTTGGGCCCGGGATCTCAGTGGGGACTCCGGCAGCGGGGCGGCACAAAGCAGGATGGCGCTGCTGCTTGCGGGGCACTCACCTCTTCACTTCCGGAGCTCCGATCACAGAGCAGACACTTTCTCCCTCAAACTGGAACACACGAAGAAGCCGCAATGGCAGGTGTTGCCTAGGGATCTAGGCCCAAATGAAGGACGCACACACGGAGAGATAGGAGGAACTTCTTTATTCTTTCACAACCAAACTGGAACTGCCACTCGCAGCGCACGTGCCCCATAACCCCCTTGCCCAGTCAAACTCCGCCTTTCCAACGGAGGGGGCTCACGAGCGTTAACCCCTTGAGTCCCGGGTAACACTACCCCCGGACAATATGTCCAAACATCAACTTGACACGCTGTGTCTCAACAAATAACTCAACACTCTTCAACAAGTCTCATCGGCTTCTTTATGAGCCGTCTCGGCCTCTCACCTCGAGTCCCCAGATCAGGCTCCTCTTCAATCACTTCACTCTGGGCCATGTCCCGGGGGTCCCCTTCCGGGGGAAACCACTCATCATCCCTCGGCATCCGTGGTTCCGGTGAAAGTGCCCTTTGGGTTCCTTCCGTGGGCTCTCTCCTTGTATATGGCCTGAACTGCTGACAGTTTCTGGTGATGGTCCTGTTCTCATCTTCCGCCGTCACCATCGTGCCTTTCATGGCAACAATCCTCATGGGGCTTGGAGCAAACCGCGGGTCTGTCTTCCTGCTTGCCGGCTGCTGTACCAGGACTTCGTCTCCCACCTGGAGCTCCGGCAGCACCGCTCCTCTTCGTGCATCGGTGCGACGCCTCGCAACCTCTTTTGCCACCGCATCTCTCTGGAGCAGATCTTGGTCGGCCGGCTCAGCCTGCACCGTACTCCTCGGGATGCGAGTTCGCACCACATATCTGAACATGAGCTCTGCAGGCGTCTTATTTGTGACCTCGTGAGGAGTGTTCCTGTAGTCTCTTAACAAGCGGCATAGCGCTTGGTGTGTATCAACGGCGTCCAGCCGTGCCCTCTGAATGGTCTTCTTAATCGATCCCATAAATCGCTCCGCCATTCCATTAGCCTGGGGGTGACGTGGTGTGATCTTCATGTGCCTGAACCCCAGGTGCTCCGCCAATGTCCCAAATTCGTGTCCACAGAACGGTGGTCCGTTGTCGGATTTGACCCACTTGGGGATCCCCCACTCACTAAAGACCTCTTCTATCGTTGCCGCAACTTGAGAGAACGCTGTGGAACTGACTCTCTTGGCAATCGGGAATCTTGAGTGTTCATCCACGAAGAGCAGAATGTAGTCGCCCGCTTCAGTGGGCCCGTAAAAATCCATGGCTACTCGTTCCCATGGGTGCTCAGGTATTTGAGTGTGTTGGAGCGGGGGCGGACGTTCTGCAGGGGCTGTGCACTGACAGGCGTGGCAGTTCTTCACCCACTCGTCCACAGCTGCGTCCAGGAAGGGGAACCACACATGGCATCTGAGCTGCTTCTTTGTGTTCTCCGCTCCCCTGTGACCTTCGTGCGCTATGCTGACCACCTCGCTCCTGAGTGTGGCAGGGATGACGATCCTGCACCCTCTGAGCAGAATGTTATCGTCCTTTACCGCCAGTTCACCATGGACCCTGGCTAGCCGTTCGATTTCTTGCTTGTTCACGCCCGGGTGAGCTAGGGTGGCTCTCTGGTGATCTTTCCACTTGTTGGCCGTCGTGAGGCTGATCGCCAGGGCTGTCGTGGGATCGGCTGCCGATGCGGCCGCTACCCTTTCAAGTGATAGTGCCGGGGGCAGCGCCTGAGCCGCCACATATTGCACATACGCAACGTCACCCTTCCGTGCCAGCGGGGCCCCTACTGGGTGTCGGGAGAGGTAGTCAGCGGGGTTAAGGTCGCCCCCCGGGCGGTGTACGATATCGTAATCATATTCCTGGAGGCGGATGCCCCACCTCTCGATCCTCGGTGGCATCTTGGTATGCGGGTTCCCAAACAATGAGAGGAGTGCCTGATGATCGGTGATCAGCGTAAACTTCTTTCCGATTATAAAGTTATGAAAATGCTCACACGCCCAGACGGCTGCCAAGCTCTCCTTCTCGGCTTGGGAGTAGGCTAGTTCAGGTGTTGATAGCGCTCGGCTCGCGTATGCAATCACGTGTCTGGGGTTAACATCCGCGCCACTGGTTTGGGCCAGAATGGCGCCGAGGCCTACGGGGCTGGCGTCGACTACCACCTCGGTGTGCCACTGTGGGTTAAAATATGCGAGGCGATGAGCCTCGGCGAGGGCTTGCTTGATGTCCGCGAAAGCCTGTTGGCAGGCCTGTGTCCATTCAAACGGCGACTCCTTCTGTAGCAGTTTCCTCAGCGGGTCTGTGATGGAGGCATAGTGGGGGATGTACCTCGCACAGTATCCTGCCATGCCAAGGAACGAGCGGACGTCCGCCACTTGTCGGGGCTCGGCGAGGTTGGTGATCGTCTCGACCTTCTCAGGGTCAGGCAGCATGCCGTCCTTGGAGAAGATATGTCCAAAGAACTTGAGTTTTGTTCTGCTGAACCGGCATTTTGATATGTTGAGCGTGAGGCCGGCACTCTGAAGGGCTTCGCATGTGTCGTGTAGAGCCCTGTCATGGGATTCCTTGGACGATCCAAAGACGAGAATGTCGTCGCTGTAATTGAGAGCCCCCTTGATAGGTCGGATGATCTGGCGTATAGTTTCCTGGAAGATCTCAGCGGCAGATGAGATTCCAAAGTTCAGCCTCCGGTATCTAAAGAGCCCATCGTGTGTCGCAAACGTGGTTATGGGCCGGGAATCAGGGTGGAGCTCCAGCTGATGGTATCCCTGATTTAAGTCCAGTTTGGAGAACATTTGGGCACTGTTCAGCAGCACAATCATGTCCTCAATACATGGTCCCGGGTGTCGCTCCCGTTGAATCGCCGTGTTGGCCACCCGCATGTCCACACACAAGCGGATCTTACCCCCTTCCTTGGGTACCACCACAAGGGGGGACACCCACGGCGTCGGCCCCGTCGCCGGTTCAATAATGTCGTCACGGAGCAGTTGCTGGAGCGCCTCCGAAACTGTCTCCTGAAGGTGGAATCCGACCCTTCTGGGATGTTGCGGCACTGGACGCACGTTGGGGTCAATGTGGAGCCGGATGGGGGGTCCCTGTAGTTTTCCTAGCCCCACGCAGAGCTTGGGGAAGGCCTCCGCGATGTCTTCTTGTGAGACGAGCGATTGAGTTTGATGATAGGCAATCGCATCTACCGTGTTCCCCTGGCCGGGTTTGGCCGCTGCGGCAGTGATCACGTCTCCCGCATTCACGTGAATTTCGATCAGTCCGAGGTGCGACGCCGTGTAGTAGCTAAGGAGGCATCGGCTCTTGGCGAGGGACCGTATCACGTGAATGGTCGCATCGACTTGCCGCCCGTTCAGGAGAAGGCACTGGGTGAATTGACCCACCGTTTGGAGCGGGGTGGCGGCACCCCACTGGAAGATTCTGGAGCGAGACGGACTGAGCTGTGGCGGGCATGGTATCCTGGCGTAGTCTTGTTCACCCATGATGTTCACTGTGGCCCCAGAGTCGATCATAAATTGAAATTGGCAATTCGCCATCTTGAGCGGGATCTGCGGGGCCTCCCTGGCCTCTTTGTTGTCGAGGATGAGGTTCACGAACTCATCCTGGTCGTAGCGGTCCTGCGGCGCGTAGTAGGCCGCCGCCTGGTCGTCTTGGCAGAGGGTTTCCGGCCTGTATTCTGCAGGCGGGTTGTCGTATTCGTCTGTGAAATGTCTGGGCTGTTCGGCCTGGTCATACGGAGGGGCATATCCTGCCGCTAGGTATTCGTCCATCGCACGAACGTAACGCCTCTGGCCGAGGCCCTGTTGATATGGTCCCGGCTGGCTGTATTGCAGGGGTTGCGGGCGGAACGGCATTCTGGGGGCCGCCTGGGGCCGCATCGGTGGAAATGGTACGCCCTCCCTGCAAACGGAGTGAAAGTGTCCTTCTCTCCCGCAGTTGGTACATCGCTGGGACAGGGCTGGGCAAGACCCTGAGTGGGGGAAGGACATCCCGCAGCGGTAGCACTGTCTTTGCAGACGCGGGGTTGACATCGACGGGGCAATCGGTGGTCTATATGGCTGAGGGCCCCTGTCGCCTTGACGGGGGGGCAGTATGGCGGCCACGAATTCCCCTGAGTCCACTTTCGCGTTGTTGGAATGGCCCATGGCTGAGGCCTGCGCATCCACCCTCTCGTGGATGCGGGCGAGTTCACTGACCTCGGGCATGGTGAGCGGTTTCTTGAGGAGCTGTTTCTTGAGTGCGGGGGAGAGGCATCCCTCGATCACCCTCAGCCGGATAGCTTCCTCTAACGAGAACGCATCAAATTGGCAGTTCGCCCCTTTCACCCGTAGACGTGTGATGAATTCGTCGACGGTCTCTTGCGGGAGTTGGGTGCATTGATTGAACAGGTATCTTTCATAGTCCCGATTGACTTCGATGATAAGCAGTTTGTCCAAAGCGCCGATCAGCTTGGGAAAAGTGTCCTGGTCTGTGGGCGGAATGGCCTTGACGACCGTTTTGATCTCTCCCCCTACCAGGTTAAGGAAAATGTCTCTCATATTGGGGGAGTCCCCGTCGCCGGAACCTCTCACGAAGTGTCGAAAATCGTCCATCCAGTCGGTCCATCTGGGGCCTTTGGTGGCCTGAGGAGTCATAGTGAACGGCGGGGGCAGTCGTAGTTGAATCGACTTCGCCACCCGTGGCAGTTGAGGCGAGCCCTGGCTGGACCCCGGGTTGGAGGTGCTCATGGCGCCTGGGAGAGAAGGCCCACGGGTGCGCGGGCGGGGTCGCTTCCGCGGAGGTTCGACGGAGGAGGTCCGGCAAGGCGGATTCGGCGGAGTGCCGTGTTGCGCGGAGGTGGAGCAGGAGGAGGGGGCTCGCTGGATCGGCCACCACAGGCGGACTGCCGTAGGAGGAGGACTCCGGTGCGCGGGAGAGATCCCACCTTCGTCGCCAAATGTTGCCTAGGGATCTAGGCCCAAATGAAGGACGCACACACGGAGAGATAGGAGGAACTTCTTTATTCTTTCACAACCAAACTGGAACTGCCACTCGCAGCGCACGTGCCCCATAACCCCCTTGCCCAGTCAAACTCCGCCTTTCCAACGGAGGGGGCTCACGAGCGTTAACCCCTTGAGTCCCGGGTAACAGCAGGTGCTGCAGGAGTGGGGGGGGGGGGGGGGGGACGGGGGTGCAGGCTCAATTTCATCCCGGTAGCACAAGCACCCTCTTGACTGAGGGCCGCGGCCGGGTTGAAGTGACCGGCAGGCGGGTTGGGCGTCCCTTCTCTTTACTTGCGGCGGTGGCGGCAGCTCAGCTCTCCTCCTCCGCAGGCGACATGACACACCGCGGGGTCCTTCCTCCTTGATGCGGCAAAGGCTGCTTCTCTTTTCCCTCTCCTGGGGGCAGCACAAGTCTCTCCTCCGGCGGGATGGCCCTTTCTTCTTGTGGCTACGGCTGCTCCCTTTCTTTTCCCCTCACAGCGGTGGATACTGCAGGGGCTGCGGGCGGACCCCCACCACGGCCGCACGAGCACCTTCCTATCACAGGGCCGCGACCAGGGAGGATCCGCCTGCAGGACCGCCAGGTATGGCATCCACCCCTCTCTTCCAGGGAGGTAGGTGCCGCGCCTCCTCCTTCTTCCGATGAAAATAAAAATGAGGGCCATCAGTGGAACGGGGCACATCGCAGGGGTTCCACTCCCTCATTGACAATGTTGTAGGGCGGCATGCTCTGGGCATCCAGCAGGCCCCATGGTGCTATGGGACACCAGCATCATCTGGAGTGCGGCAGGTCGAGCCATGCTGCTGACCATGCAGACCTCTGCCACTGTACTGGCACGAGAGCCCCACGGCATCATGGCCTGCAGGCCTAAATGAATGATAGACGACTCAGCCGTTCTGTTGCATGTGCCTCCAGGGGCTAATTTTATTAGCTTGGGAAATAACACAGTCATGGCCCATGTTAAAAGGGCAATACACAGGGGAGGGACACATTCCCTTAAAGGGACAATACACTTGGGCGGGTCACACACCACAATCATCATGTGACTTTTGCTACTGTCTACTTTATTCCTTCTGCTGTAATCCACGGAGACAAATATCACTTTACGAATACAAGTATTTTTTTAAACAGTAGTATAGGAGTAATTTTGTGTGTTTCAAGAAATGGTGGACATACTTTTCTTCCAATCTGCCGATCCTTTTTTATTGTATGAAGTAGTAAGAACTGCAGCCACTTTCACTTTCACTTTATGGACGACTCTTGCTACTTTGCCAATTAACTGTTGAGTCCCCTGTCTCATCAATGAATCATTCACAGTTAGATCATCGGGGGAGATACAGACAAATACATTGACCAGGAAAACTCAATATAACTTCCTGTAGGGAGGCCATGCACAGGAAGTGGTGTGGTTGAGAAAGTGATATTAATCCAACGGTCAGGGGATCACCAGAGGCAAGGTCTGCATCATCACTTAGCTACTGTTATATGGCAGTGATGATAAAGATGCATATTTGGGGCCCTTCCTTTCTGTGTACACATCATCTGCTTAACCACACCAAACGATATACATAGGGCATGAGTCATTGAAAATGCATATATATCCCACCAAGTCCCTCATGCCGGAAAGGACTTTGCGCGTCCCCACACACACAAGATTATTTGCGTGCTCCGCATATCCATGGAATCTTCACTGAAAAGTAACCCTATGTGCAAGTAGGGTCCGGAATGCCCAAAACACGCCCCCATGGAAGCCATCCAGTCACATATGCAACCTTTGCGCCCTCGTCTGTGAAGAAATTCACTACGGCAATACTGCGGCCGCCCCCCGGTAAAGGCAGCACCCCAGTGACACTGCGTTCGGCCCCCTGTAACTCCTAACTGCACGCTGAAAAAATGCATTGCATGTCACATAACTGAAGTCGGCATTCAGTAAGTCTGCATGCAAGCCCCCATAAATGACGACTGCAACCCGCTAATCTGCATACGCACACCCCTAACTTCAACCAGCACCTCAACTATGTGCCATCACCCCTACATTGCTACGTGAATTCTACCTCTGTTTGTTAGATCCTATATGCACAGTGCTCTTTGCCTCCATCATGTGGCGATGAGTCCACAAGGTTTGCGTGTAACTTTTCCCGATGTGAGGTTGCGTGTTGGTTTCCATGCAAGGTCCCAGAAAGGAACACAAAGTCGGTTCCAAAAATCGACAAAAGGAGTTTTGCATGCTGATTAGTGCGTAAAGTCACTATTCAGCATGCAGAAAATTTAATTAATCAGGCCCTTAATGTAGAACTCAGAACAATGAGGGAGCTCAGCCATTGGCTAATCCACAAGCTATAAGAATTGAAATAGCCTTGACATTGACCGAAGCCGCAGACCCGCAACGTTCATCCCGCATGCAAAGGATGCTGCAGACAGGGCTCTCTCTGTGTGGTGCTCCCTGTCATATCGGTAGCCACACTGTGAACTCTGCCACTGGCACAGCCTCATCTATGTCCAACCCCATCCGCATTTTAACCCAGACCGCTCCTGGCAGATGCAGCATGTGCTTTCACCAGACCTTCCTCATCCATCACTTCTTAGCTTCATCCCGGGTTGTTGCTTGCAGACACGACTGGGGCCTTGACTCTGTTCCCTGTCAGCTGCGCTACACCTGGCAGATGCGGCCTGGTCCTATAAACACAGCTCTTTCCCTACCATATCCAGCATCCTCACGTCACTGGCCCTATATGCCTCAGCCATTCCCTGCAACCCCCTCGTCCCAGGCAGACATCTCTATTCCCAGGCCACTTTTCTTCCTCTTTCTATCCTGAATCCAGGATATAAAAGCTTTGTAGACCTCACCCTTGGGCCATGGCAGGAGTTTTGGACCTGTATACCTCATTGAATGCCCCTGCTGTGCTCGGCCCTTTAACCAGTCTTCGTGGCCCATAATTCCTGGTACAGCCCTCAGTCCAGGTCTATAAAGCTTAATTAGCACCCTGATGGGGGAGCCAACCACTCAGGTTGCTAGGAACGCAGGCTGAAACTGGCAATCTCAGCCCGCATTCCAAGCCGCCTGACGGCAGGTTCCCCTGGCCACCATCTTTCCCCCACTCTCCGTCCCCCTATTTTTTGACATTCCCCCCCACTTACCTCATTTTGGCTGCAGCGGATGCCGCCCCGCAGCCACTTCTTCCTCTCTGCTCCCGATGGCCGCCATGGAAGAGGGGCTAAATATGGAGCCCTCTTCCCTTTCCATAGTGGCCATCTTTGAATAGTTTTTTCTGTGAACGGGACGCCGCAAGGCACCCCATTCACGGAATTAAAATAATTTCAATTAGCCCTGTCCCAGGCCATGGGACGGGTGCAAATGGTGTTAAGCACCCGTTCCAAGAGATGGAACGAGTGGTAACACACCGGTGACCTGGTTATAAGCCCTCGCTTCGCTCGGGCCTATAACTTGGGCTGCCGGGCCGTTAACACCAGTTCCAGCCCTTGGAACAGGTGCTTAACGCCACATTATATCCCTGGAATGCAGTGTGCTGTGTGTCGGCTGATTGAACTGGTATAGCGCACAGATTGTGGAGACTACATTCCAAGACTACCGGCAACATGGAGTGTATCCATAGCCAATTCTCCACGACCACTCAGGTAGATTTTTAAACTATCAACATGTCAGGGCTCATGTGTCAAAAGCCAGTTCCGCGCAAAAGCACAGGGAGATGTATATATTATCTACAGGCCCCTGCATACCCATGTTAATTAAAATACCAATAGCAGGATGGGCATAACCTCCAGGAAGTGAAGAATGCTAACCACACCTTCTCTAAAGGCATTACTTGCATCAGCCATTTATATTTATTTAATTCTCTTTTCATTTGCATGAAAGATAAAGGGAGAATATAATAGCTTTATAGGGCTAGGGGGCCTCATTAAGACCCTGGAGGTAACCATGCCGCTTTTTGCAGCATGGCTACCGCCATTCCGGGTACCGGGTCCGGGTTCCCTGAATGGGGAAATTCCGGGCTTTCCGACCTTGGAGGGCCCAGTATTTCCCCATTCAGGAAACCCCATTCAGGGAACTCGCACCCGGTACAACCCCATTCGTATTTCAGCCCCCATAGGGCTCAATGGGAATGGGGATGATGCTAACAACGGGCCCGTTAATGACGGGCCCGTTGTTAGCATCCTGGTCTGCTCGCAGGACCTCGTAATGAGGCGGTAGGGGGTTAACGGGTCCGGCAGCTCTACTGGCCCCGTTAACCCCCTACCGCCAGGATCGTAATGAGGCCCAGTGTCTGGCCTGTACTGTGTGTTATGAGTCTGTAAACCTTGTTGAATCCCCTTGCGGTGCTCAGGCCTTTAACTCAGTCGTTAGGACCCATACTACACGGTAAAGCAGTCAGACCTGGTCTATAATGCTCAATTAGCACATCAATTCCATTATCGACTTCCTCTCATCCAATCAGAATGCTTGGCATGCAGTCTATGATATGTAGCACTGAACACATTCCAAACATTCTGACTTAAACAAGCAGCACAGCAACCATTGTCTTTGGCTGTTTAAAGGTGAGAGGAGCACATGCAGCTCAATTCCCCCAAAATAACAAACCACAATGAAACACAAATTATTCAAATCTTATTGTTAGCAGTTCCACGTTGTGCTGATTTGTTCTCCCTACAATACAAATGTCTCCATTTTGAGTTCTGTAACGCCATGTGCTTACAGCCTTGTTGATCTCCAGGGGGGTTGTTATAGCTTGGGATAATGACCTTTCCCCAAATGATAGCCCACGGCTTCACCTCGGCGTAACCTTTGGGGTGAGTAATCTCAATCTAAACGGTTTACTTTGAACTTTGGAATGTTGCCAGTTGCATTGCAGACTATGCACAGGAAGAGGGTAATAATGGCTGGGATAAGAGTTGTTTCCCCACATTCCAAGGTATCTCCTTTGTCTCTCCATTTTTCCAAAAGAATATTCAATCCTCATTGATGGAATGTTCTAATAGCACTGTAGCTCTTCCTCCTCAGGTGAAACCTTCCGTTAATGCCCTCCCCATTTAAAAAGGCCCGAGCTGAGCAGGACATTAACAGCTGCTATAGCCCTCTTCGTCGGACTAAATTGCTGTCCTAAGTGCCTCTTTGTGGAATATAAAAGGTACTCGATAATCCATAAATGACTTACTGACAGAATAAAAACGTGACCATATGAGAAAACCGTTCAACACTTTCTTTGGAGCAATTGGATTAACAAGAGAAGTACATTTTGGCAAAAGGTTCAGGCAAACTAGCATAGAATGCTGTCATAATTCGTTGTGGACTACATCTGATCACTCTTGCACTCCCCTTTGCCCATCCAGACGCCCTTCTAATATGCCCAGATTTTTTTAACCTAGAATCCTGCACCAATCGACAGAACTGTACAACTGATCACCCAAGTAGATGAAAAATAATGTCATGAATGCAGTCCTTTCCCTGCCTGTGAATAGTTCTGCATGCCACCAGTCACATGGCTTTGCGGTTGTGCTTTCTCTGTGTAGCTGCCATGGCTCACTGGCAATTTTAATGCAAAAAAATTGCAACTATTTCACTGCTGGTTCTCCCAATTCGTCTCTTCCTTCCTTTTTAGTCGCTGCTAATTTTAAACTCTGTTTGCTTCCTGTTTTTTATCGCCAGAGAGTATGAACATTATTTTCGAGTTGGATCACTGTCCTCCCCGGCCGTGACACCTATTTTTAAGGATTTAATTTGTTATGCATCTGCACAGTGCTGCTTCCTGGAACAGTGTAAGACTTGCAGCATGAATGAAATCAAATAGATTGAACATAATTAGCCAAAAGAGGTGCCCACCTACAAGAGAGCGAATGGATTGGGCAGAGCTTTCCCCACAGTTGCCGCAGGTAATGGAACAACCTAGCACTAAACCTGAGATTAGAATCCAACTTCATCAGCTTTCGAAAAAAATTGAAAACCTATCTTTTCAAGTAAATAGGTTACAGGCACTACCCCACTATAACTGTTGCTGTCACACTGGCTTGTCAGATGTGTCCTGTCATGGTATGTCTTTACTGTTTGGCGTCTTTTCGTAGTGCCCTGATGCCTGAGGGCGACCAGCGCGATACAAATAAACAATACATAAATTAAAAAGGAGGCATACAAACCTATGATTCTATTGCAAAAAGGAAAGGACCAGAAAACAAACCTCACTGCCTACGCTCCAAGACTATGGAACTTCCTCCCCATCCGCATCAGACTCGCCCCCACACTACTACAATTGATAAAAGAAGTCAAGACCCACCTCTTGAAGGAATCTCTCTGCTTCAACACCTAGGCCATCACATTGCCCCTCGCGCCACCTGACTCGCTAGACGCCGCCCGCCCCTTTCCTCCCTGTCACCTGGTTGAGCTGTACCCCTCCCCTGTGCCCTTCTGTATCCCACTACCTGGTGTATATCTGTTCTGTTGTTACCTCTGAAAAGTGTTCCGTCATGCATCTGTACTGTTGTATACCTCTGTAAAGCGCTCTGTTATGTATCTGCATACCTCTTTTAAGTGCTCCGTTACTGTTCAATAAATACCTTAATAACAATATTGATGATAATAATTGCAGATCAGGCCTGCAAGGCCTTCAGGCTGCCCGTTTCTTGCCTTGTCTCCACACACTTTAGACGGACCCTGATTTAACATCAATCATCATGACAATGTATTCCCTTTTTGAGAGCGTTTCCTGCTTTTTCAGAGGGCGTTTGGTCTGTAAGTGGTTGGATGAAGTAGCACATGAAAGTTATGGGTCGCCCCCCTGTATTTATGATACAAATGCCCTCTTCACTGGAGCCAATTTCAAATATTTATGTGTATATATAAACCATTGACTTTTGCAAACATCAGATTGCTAATAAATTTGACTCTTTGAACGGATCCAGCTGAAAGTTTCCAAAATAATTTCCTGCGTTCCCCGCAGTTGGAACATTCTGGCAAATTCATACACTGGTTGAAAAGTTATTAAATGTTTTTAAAAATATCATATTTTGGACAAGTCATTTTGTAAAAGGGAAAAGGGACCATCCTTTGGACACATACGTGCACAGCAAAAACCACTGGACGTATTTGTGACAAATAAAAAACAAGTTGTTCAGAAAGCAATGCAGATGTGCATTTGGTGTTTGGTGTTAATCTGGCCAATTTTTTTTTTTTATCATGACAGAGAAGGGGGTGCCCTCTGTTCCAAATAAATTGTTATGTATTTCCCATGCTGCATTTCAACAGTGGGGCTTTTCTGAAATGCAAAGCCAGCATTTTTTTGTTTGATGCAAGTCATAGTTCCACAGGATCATGAACAAGAAAAGTGCACAAAATGACATTTGGGGCAGGGAAAGGGATGGACTTAAACTAAAGTGGGTGTGCGGGATTGTGCAGAAGTCCTTTTCAGCCCAAGCAGTTTCATTTTACAGTGTTTTTTTTCTGGGGATGATCGTGGCATTCACGGGAAGAAACTGGGAAAATTACATTAGGAAAAGGGTTGGTGGCAGTTGGAGTTTACGGTGGAGTTAGGGAGACCAGAAAAGAAGGAGGGGTGCACCTGCAGAGTTGGAGTGGGGCTAGGAGTGAGATTTTAATTTTATGATGTTTTCGTCTTTCTGCGAGAATCAAAAGATGTTCCATTCTCGCAGCAAGCATTTGTGAGGAAATGTACTCCTGTGGAATGGTTCTCTTGCAAAATTCCTGCAGTGAATTCTCACAGGAAAAAAAGATGGGGAAAGAAAACTCATGGCTTTAGTCCATAGTCTTTAACATTAATTGTTGCAGGTTGGCTATGGGCAGCGCAACATGGTCTTTTAACCTAATTGTTACAAAGCGGCAGCGGCCATGGCCATATTTTTTATTTTTTCCCTGGCCTGGGCAGTAGGCTTGAGCAACTGGCCATGACCGAAGGCCAGTGCATAATGGTCTTTAATCTTAATTGATGGAAAGAGGGCAGCACCCAAAATTTGATCAAACCAAAACTGCTGGACGGAAATGGGCCAAATAGGAGACAACTTGGCCAAGAAGCATTGACTTAATTTTGGGAGAGGTTTGGGGTTATGCTGTCCAGTAGTTTTTTAAATATTTTACAGGGACGGCGGCAACCCTTCTCCCAAAAATATAGCTACATTTCCCATGGTGCATTGCAGCAGAGAGGCTTTTCAGAAATGAAAACCCACCATGCAAAAACGAAAAGTGCAGAAAAAGACATGACTGGGTCTTGACTCTGCTGAAGGCCGTGGCTGCTGGTCATGGCCAAAAAAACCTTGAAATTAATTTTTTAAAGTCAAAGGACAGGTAAGGTGATCAGATTTAACAAAGCATAACCCTTGAAATTCAGCGGATGTAGAAAGTTGTTGGGGAGGCGCTAGCGCCTTTATGCACCCCCACAAGTGCTTTACAATTAGGGAAGACTTCGGTTGACTGTTTCTAAAGCACTATCACACTGAGAAAGCCTTTTTCATGCATTTAAAATCACACACAGACATGGGTGGCCACTAAATGAAGACTGTTATGAGTCATAAATACTCCCCCTCCCTTCCCAGAAAGACCTCCCTTCCCAGAAAGAATACAGCCTGTGCTCAAAATCGACTATAGGCATTGCTGTGGTGCTCTGCTAGCGCTGGCAGGCTAGCACGTAATTTAGCAGCTGTTTCCTGTCCATCAAAAAACCCAGGCAGGTCGGGGCTCATGTACGCAATGTAAAATTATGGGAAAATATGTTTTTATGGGGAATTACTGGATCAGATAAAATATGAGTATACTGAGTGAAGTATGGAGAGTATGACGGGAAAATGTGTTTATATATAAATGTTTATAATATAGCAAAATGATGATAAACAGAAGTTACAATGTATTCTTAAATAGGCTAGCAGTATGCCAAGTAGTTTGCCCTAAACAGAAACCCGGCCATGCAGGAAGGAAGACTGCAGCATCCCTTGTAAGGGAAGAAGGACAGTTTTCGGTGAGCCATGCCATTATCCAGTGACCAAGTTAAACAGTATATGAGGCTCCTGCTTGGCACCAGTCTGCAGGAGCTTGGAACGGTCATGGACAGAATGCCGTTCAGGGAGCAGAGTTATTTTCCCCCCATCCTCATTTTCTATAAAGATAAAACTTGTTATTCTTGCAAGATAAAGACTCTTTGTCTTAATTCCATAGAGGGGTGAACTTTAATCTGGCATGAGCGTGATTAGGGGTAAGCGTATAATTAAGCGGTATCCCTGTAAGTTACCAGCTCCTGTGGGGTGATATTCTATGTATATGTGTTCTTTGTAAAGCGCTTAGACGTGCGTACTGTAAAAATAACACATCATTAGATCCTAGGGGTCATCAACAGTGGGACGCCAAGTTAAGATGATCATCACTTCCCACATCTGCTGAATTTCAAGGGTTTTCTTGTGTAAGGCAGATCCCTTTTGTATCAATACAAATGAATCCAAAGAGCCAAGAAATGTGATGCACAAAATATGAGAAAAACAAAAAGAAATTATTGTAAATGCCAGGCAGGGAAATATCGAACAGACAGTCCATTTCTATCAGCGAACTATGATGGTTATTTAGTCATTACAGAAAGAAAAAGACAACAGTTGTTGCAAACTTCATCACTGTTGATTATCTGGTGTGATCAACAATATGGGTACTTGTATACATTTTATAAATCCAGTGGCCTATTCTAACCACGTTTTAAGGTAATGTGATTGCTCATTAACTCATGTTCAGTGAAATAATTTCCCTTCTAACGTGCCACGATTGGACAGAAGCATTAGACATGTGCATCAGTCAGAACTACTTTTACTATTGGTTGATAGTAGATATGGAGCGAACAATTACAGAAAACTTGACCAAACATCATTGTTAGATGTGACAGTGTAACACATTAAATAGAACTTTTAATTCTCTTCCTATTTACCTCAGCGGTTGGCACCATTGTACTGCTCTCATCATTGCAAACTGCTTACCATCAGTTCATGTTGCAACTCCATTGTTGGAAAAATTACTTGCATGTCCTTCCTGTTTTCATGAGCTCATCTTTTCTGCCTGTGACCTTACACACTGATGCTTAGCTGCTTGCAAACTTTGCTCTTTCTTCTGTGGCACAATTGTGTATATGTATTTATATGCCTAGAAGTGTTTGTGCAATTTATATTGACATAAACTTGTTTTATGTTTATTATTTCATTGATATGGCACGAATTAGGTGTGGGCTGTTATACTGAATACTGGATCTCATATGGTTCTAGTGCAGGGACAGTGGTGTTTGTGTAAGGTATGGCTTCATGAATAGACCCTATCACCTCTGCACTCACACGGTGTGAGTTAGGTGCAAGCTTCTGTATTGTTTACTAATTTCCAATTACGGATACTCTGTTGTTTATGGTGTTTTGCATAACTGTTTTGTTGCCACGGAGAACTCTGCAGGTGCAATTTACCCTACAGGGGGCAGTGTTGTGCTTTTATTGTTATAGCTCTGGATCCATGCTTCTTCATATCTTGTTGCTCAACTCTTGCCAAAGTGTGACCTTCATTAAGTTATGTTTCATTGTTCCTCCTAAGGACATACATTGTTATAACTCTCTGGAACATGGCTGTGGGAACTCGGCAAACCTGGGATGCGTTCACCAATCAGTGTACAGTGTCTTGTCCTTAAACTCTGGGGTCTAGTATCTTTTTTTGTTTCTTTTGTGTGACTTCACTACCGCAACCTAAACTCTGGCAAAGCTTTGCCCACTTTGCATTGGCCAATCATTGTGTGGCATTCAACCTTTGGCTGTGTGAATTGTTGCAACTTGGAATGTGTGTGCGCCTTTCTACGAGGGTCTGTCTAATGTTCTCTGCTGTGGGGTGTTGGGGAGTTTACATGCTCCGAGAAAAGCTAACTATATCTTGCGGCCTATATGTGTTGTGTATTCAGCTACTGCATAACAGTGGTGATCGTTTATTTGTCATTATAAACACTTCTATTGTATTTCTGTAATTAATGCCAGATGCTGCTGAGTCTGGTTAATGATGCATATGTTATGCTCATCTACAAAGTGTGTGCGTTATGACCTACATTAAGCATGGTTATTGGGGCACCATTGGGCCTATGCAGGACATCCTTCATTTCACAGGGCTGCTCACTTCTTTGCTACATACTTTTTCGATAGGGACCTTTGCAGTTTGTAATTAGTTTTATGAGATCCCGGTCCAGATCTGCTCAGCTGACTTTTAAATACATCTGAGGTTATTCGAAGGTTTGAAGAATCATGGCTATTTCTCTGATTTTCTAGTTTTAGATCAAGGAAAGCTAGAAGTGCTTCAACAGGGGCCACACCTGAAGTGCTAATCGTGGGAGATACGCATTGGCACTTTCATAAGACTGGCATGTCCATGGGTGCAGCTGCCCTTATGCTTTACAAAGGAAAGAGCTGTCTGAGCTCACATCTATTTCATCCGACAATTAAAATCATGGGGGTGCAAGGCCCGCACCTCTGAAATTCTGAGCCCAACCTATGGGTTGTGCCCAAGTCTGTCGTCTTCAAGAAGCAACTCAAGAGGAGCTTCTACCCAAGGACCTTTCTCCTTACACTCTCATTAAACAAGGGATCTGCCTGCTCCTCAGGGGGGAGGGTCCTCTGCCTTCTGTGAACAACATCCAATGACCATCTCAGAGTCAAACAACCACAACAGGGTTCGAAATTAAGGTTAGTTGAGCAGGAGCTAAAACCAGCTGCAGGGTAACAGGCATTACCCATTAAGCAGCAGCTATCATTGGGGAACCAGGAGAGAGTACAGAGTGCACTACAAATGTAAATAATCTAAATTCCGTATGGGATACACGCTTTAATTTTTTGCCCATTATGTAAGATCCATTTTGTTGAAATATGTACTATATGTGTCCTAATTCTTCTGTAGATTCTATGTTCATTCATCCCGTTTTTTTTCTGCTGTGTTTTTTTTGCTGAAAAGTTTTGCCCAAAAAAACTCATTGAGTAATTTTGTTTATTGGGTGTTACCCACAAATACACTGTCTTCTATTATTTATTCCCTATTCCCCATATTCCCTATTCCCCAACCCACCCTACCCCTTATATGCCCTTGCACCCCCACATATTTTTCAATTCGTTTTTTTTCAAGCAAAAACTTTATGCAAAAAAAAAAGAAACTGGCGTTGAATGAACGTCATATTCTGTATTAAAATTCTTAAACAATCAATGCTAATGGCAATTAGTACCCGGCACGCGCGGCTGAACAGGAATACTGTGTGGTGATTGGCTCATTTGCGAGCCATACCACATGGTATTCCTGTCCACGCCGTGCGTGCCGGCTACTCTGTTCCCGGCGAGGGGCGTGGCAGCCCCTCAGCCAATAAGGAGGCTCGAAACGGGGCAATCCCCGCTCTGAGCCTCCCCATGGCTGGAGGCTTCCTTCGTCCCCTACTGGGGACACAGGTAAGATTTTTTTTTCTCCAGCCTTTCCTACCCCCTCCCTCCCCACCCCACTTACCTTCTATCCTGCGGTCTCCGGCGGGGGATGATGGAAACCTCCAGCCGTGTGGAGACTCGGAGCGGGGCCATCCCCGCTCCAAGCCTCCACACGGCTGGAGTCTTTGATCGTCCCCCGCCGGAGAGACCGCAGTCTGTTTTTTTTTTTTTATTATTCCTCCCATCCTCTCCCTTCCCCCCTCCCGACCCCACTTACCTTCTTTCTTCTTCTGGTCTTGGAAGCAAACGCGCTAGGAACACTTCTGTTCCCAGCGCGTCCGCTCCCGATGGCTACCATGGAAAAGGAAAACGGACTACGTTTTCCCTTTCCATGGCGGCGGGCATTTTTTTTGTCGTTTTTTAAATTTTTTTCCTGTTCCGAAACGTGTTTCGGAACAGAAAAAAAAGCAATTAGTACCCCGGTCTAACGGCCCGGGGTACTAATGGCAATAAGCCACGAGGTGGCAGGGGCATTACCTGGGGCGGTCTTGCCCCGCCACCTCATGGCTTATTGCCACAATATGCATGTTTGCGAGGCACCAGTTAGCCCTGGCAGCCAAAAGTAGCTCCTGGTAGCTGCTGGTTTTAAGCTAACCAGGGTCTCCTAAGGTAGAAGCCAGAGCTAAACAGCTCTCAGCTCCCAAACATTTTGAACCGTGCAAGACATCTAGGGTTTGATTCCCAGAGAGTTTTCCAATGGGATTGCACCATTATAAAATGCTTTTGTGAATAAGGCCCCTAGAGTATTACAGACAATTCCAATAAATTGCTGCAAGGTGATGGCAATGAAACATGGTAGTGCTGTGCAAAATATCAAAATAAACACCAGCAACAATAGTCTTCGTTTGAAACCGCGAAGATGTGTTCTGAAGTTGTAAAGAGGTATGTTTTTAAAGAAATTGGGCCTCATTACAAGGTTGCTGATCCGGTAAAAACGGTGCTGGTAAGCTATCTGCACCATTATAACCAGATCAGCAATCTACAAGTTGTGCGAGCAGGTACCTTTCTGCCCGCCTTTCTGCCCGCCAGGTCTGTCCTCCCCATTCCCATTGAGTCCAATGGGACTCGAATGGGAATGGGGAGTAATATTTTACAGCACGCGGCAATGAGGAATTACCTGGACCGCCGGGGCTGTAATGCCCCGGTAAGTGCCCATTGCTGGGCGCCGGGAAAAAAATGACTCCAGCGGCAGCCATACCATTTTTACCGGCACGGCTACCGCCGGACTCATAATGAGGCCCATTGCCTTTTGGCTTTGGAATCTATAGCTTAGTGTGCGTGTCTGTTTCCGGTTGCTCCTCCTCGCAATGGGGGATATCCGTTTGCTCTTCCTCGCAGTGGGGGGTGGGACAGGAAGGGCTCCAAATCCATCATGTGAAATACGATTTCTGCCAGTGATCTTTCACTGACATCTTAACTCTCCTATTAGAATGTAATCAGTGAGTTATGATGTCACAACTATAAGTATGTGTAGAAATGAACTCTGAGAGTACAACATCAGTGTGTTAGGAATTGTACTACAAAGTTCCTTATGGCCCAAGCGTTATGTGCCACTATATTTTGTCAAATGTGGGTGAAGACAATCTTCAGAAATGGGAGTGCTACACCAGGACACAAAGTGTTCTATCTTCCTTTACATGAAATGCAAGTTTTCTTCTCGAAATGTCTGCCTGAAAGAATTATATCAAGTGACTCACAGTTCCTCAAGGATTTGTGGATCCTGGCACTCCTGAGTAGATATCGGCCCTTCAGAGCTTGTGGTCACTTCCCTTTCACATGACAGTTGATTCCATCCCTATCTATCCAGGGTCGATAGTCTGGCTGCAGTCATTCTTTGTGCAGACCCTACCTCCCCAGCCAAGGGTGGTCAGGTTCGTGGCGGGGTCAGCGAGCCCCCGTATCTTGGTCCCTCCATCTACATAACACCTGAACATGTGAGATGAATGCAAGCACTTGCCTGTAGTAGTTCACCCGACGCAGATGACGCAACCTGGAGCACAGGAACCAAGACACAGACAAGCTTTCATGCCTCCAAGATCCGGCCTTAAAATGCATGCAGCCATGCTTTTTTTCCATCTCCTTGGAACTCACGTCTGCTGTACTGTAGCACCAATTTGCCCCCTTCAAAAAGTCCTCCCTCGCTCATTACACCGTCTTTTACAACTTTTGACATCGATTCTGCATTTGTTAATCATTGACAGCTGCTTGCCATTGTCTTTTATCGTCTGCCCTGAAATCTTCTGGGAGCACTTACAAATCGCAGTGGTGACTTTTAGCTTCAATGCTGATCGTATTCCTATCGGGGTGCCTACAGTTCAGGACGGGTTTGATGCTGTTCTCATACTCTTATGCTTAGCATGTTGCGGTGGAATTTCTCGATTTATCATAATATTATTTTGAGATTTGTGCACTTTTGAAATCATTGCTATGAGCCAATCACATATCTCTACCAACTAATGCGGTAAGATATGAGCTCAAGGGCCTAATTTGCACGCTCAAATCCCAGCTACGTGGCTTATCTAAAGTCTGTGATGCGGGACAAATCATTTTTATCTTGATGGGGTTTATCTGACAAAATACTATGGGCCTCATTACACGGTAGGCGGTGAGCCATGGCGCTATTAGCGCCATGGCTCATGCCGGTAAAATACCGGCACCGCCTTGGTGGAAAGGGGATTTACCGCCCCATTCCAAGGTTGGAGGGGCGGTAAATCCCCCTTCCACCATTGCCCTTCCCCATTCCCATTTCTGCCCCATAGGGCTCTATGGGAATGGGGAAGGCGCTAATTACGGCACTGCAATTTTGCGGTGCCGTAATTAGCTCCGGGGTCCCTTTGCGGGTTGGATTTTAACGCCTGCAAAAAGCAGGCGTTAAATCCCCCAACCCGCAAAGAGACCTCGTAGTAAGGCGGTAAGGATTTACCGGTACCGGTATTTTACCGGTACCGCTAAATCCTTACCGCCATCCGTGTAATGAGGCCCTATGTCTCCAGTATTGATTCAGCTCACACTTTCCACTTCTGCATATATAAGGTCTCATTCGTGGTATTGATCCATTTTTAAATGTTTGACAATAATTTACCATTGATACATGTAGAAATGGAAATTTCCTGTAATGCAACTTTTCATGATTCCCTCGTGCATCAAAGACTCATGTGGATCCCTGTGTCGGCATTTTCTGGAGAGCCAAATGTTTCAGACCCCTAATTTCGGGGAAGGCTTGACATGGGTAATTCTTCTTCACAACTTTAATCTCATATTCAGAAGGGTCAACCAGTTTTGCAAAACATATTAAATTCCACTAATTAGTGGCTTGGGAATGATCATTATGTCTAGTTACCCAAGTTACCCTTTGAGTTAGATGACATGATTGCATCGTTACTGTATAACCGGGGGCAGCGACAGCTTTTCCATGGTCTCTCTAACAGTGTCATATTACTGGAGGGAAGGCAGTAACTCTGGCAATGGATGCTCGCCCGCCTTACTGAAATCGGTATTGGTAGATTACTGCGCGTCCAAATTGGTCTAAAGAGAATTGGTCGCAATAGTTTTTGTGCATTTTGCCGCATATATATGTGGGGGGTGGGTTTAGGGATATAATTAATGTAAAGGGGTAGAGGGGCTGCAGTGGGTCAAAATGTACATGTCAAAAATAATTCAACCAATTTTCCAACGACCAATTTCATTCGATGTAATGAACACAAATCCTGAAATCGAGCAATTTCTCAGGCACACATAGGTCTAAATCCTCTTTTAGGTACTCTTTACTCAACATAATATATTGTATGCGTACCGGCTACCAGCTCCACACTATAATGCCATAAGATGTCTCATATAAATGTGATCTACCTAGGTTTCCACTGCATCTAGAAGGATGGATTTCCTTCTAACCTGCATTCGGCTTCAAGGGGTAGTTTTAGCAAACCATCACACAGCTGTATGCTGCAATTTACCGTCGATATTAAAACTGCTATCAAGAAAATGCCACCATTTCTAGAAAAGCTTTTGAATTTACTCTAAGCTTTCTGCAGAATTCTTTCATGTGCCAGGGTTACTGGGCATACTGCTGCCACGCTTTAACATTTCCCCTCGCCATTTTACCTACTAATTTATGTCTTTCCCTGTTTGTCCTTTATTTGTTACCTCTTTTCTTTTCCTCTACTCTCTCCCCTTTTCCACTTCTTCGCAGAGGCATAGTATGCCTTTTTTCAGACATGCTTAAGTGCTCTGCGACTACTACGGTGGCGATTTGGGGCAATGTAAACACTTCTTAATATAACATTTTGAAACAGGTGGGTGATTTCTTACTAAGGGCCGACCATTAAAAACATACAATACCAACCAAATTAAATATACTCAGTCCATGACCTGCGCCCATAAATTGGTGCTTGCCACTCATCAGATACCACCAATTTTCCGAATTAAGTCCTGCTTATCTTATATGGTAAGGGCACTCTCCGGCAGAATTTACATAAGAGATACTGGACCTCATTCAGAGGTTGGCGGTGCCGCCGACCCGGAAACACCGAATCGGCCAGCTGACTTCCCAGTTCCACCGGGACATTACAGAAGTCTGGCGGTAGATACAGTAACCCCCAAGCACTGACACCGTTTCCAATGGTGCCAGTGCTTCCGTGAAAAGTCTGCCTGCAGGGGCTGTTGGGCCCCACAGGCCTGACCCTGCCAGGCACAACGGTCCCTGCAGGCAGACTTGTAGTGTGGTGGTCCGGAAACAAGGGTGCCGGTAATCATACCAGCACCCTTGCTTCCAGACCGCCACACTTGGAATGAGGCCCCCTCATTCTTATTCTGCTGTGTACTCATCCACACGGCTGTTGCAAAAAGCGCAACCCATCCACTTGTGCACGCAAATAAGTGCCTCTTTGGCCGCAATTCTTGCTGGTACTCTTAACTTCACATGTGTGCGTGGAATCCCTTCTGACCAGGGACAAGTGGCCATGGGCGGAATCCTATACAAACAAGCGTGTCTTTGGCATCGCTTCCATGCACTCCAAATGGAGATAGATGCTCCATGGACAGGGGCTTAGAGCCCACTGGAAGACATTCACCTGGCCATCCACAGTAGGAGCTGTGGAAGCACCACAGGGTAGTGCATCATGAGAACAATGTTTGCGTTCACACCATCCAACACACCAAAAACACATCCAATCTACGTTGCGATTTCAAGCACAGGGCAAAACAATGCAATAGATTCCCAATAATAAGTTATTTCCACAATTCTAAGGTAAATTGTCGGATTGAGTATATTGAGTGCATGATAACCCTACGGATGTTAATAATATGTGCTGGTGTATGATGTCTTAGCTAAACTGTTTGTTATCCTCAAAGTTGGCAAATTTTCCGGCTAACATCCTACTATCATGTGGAAGCCCATTGGGGGTTGGGCAGCACTTGCATGTATGTCTGGTACTCTTAGTTCATCATTCTTAGCACAGCTCACTTCAATGTAGTTTCCGAAAATATCGTCAGTTAAGTTTTCACAATGTTAGCTTTGCTCTTGGAAACGTCCCAGTTTCTGCGCATACCTCCGGTCATTTAATATCGGGGGCTTTTAGGCAGATATACGGTATGTAGGCTTCTTGCTGGCACTCATCACCTAGCTGGACCGTAACTTTGTTTTCTCGACAGATCTGCAGTCACTCAATTGATTGACTCTAGGACCCCACCTTTCTACTGAATGACTTCAAAATAACGACCGGCTGTATGAAATGGTCATCGCGCCTCTCATGGGAACAGCTCTCAAATTCACTAGATGCTTGGCCTCTTGCTCTCTTAGATCAAGCTCGGGCCTACTCTTTAAGGTTCCCAACTTTAGCAAACTTCTGTCAGAGGGCTTGTCCGTTTCAGCTCAAGCACCTGATTTGGATTCCCTCTCCTTCAGGCGTACCCTGAAAACCTAGTGTTTCTCTACATCCACTCAGATACAAAAGGAGAACCCTTGCCCAGTTTCTAAGGTGGCGATGTAGATTACCTGGGACACCTTCATAGAACTCCAGAAAAGGATATTTTACTCCAACTTCAACATCCAGTAGAAGCTTCTCATCGTAACATTCTAGTGTCATCAAAGATATTTGACACCAATAGACTCTAGCGTGAACAAGTCTGTAAATCAATATCAACACTAAAAAATATTGGCTCAAAAATAATGAGAAGCAATTTTACTATGGATTCAAAATGATTAAACGTTTTAGTGGCTTTCAACACCAGTATCCTATTTCTACTTTTTTGGTATGAAAATGCCCTTTGTCATGTGCACCCTCTGTATAAGCAGGAAAGGGGAAAAAATTAAACTGTTTCACAGAAGCGCAGACGGAAGAGTGAATGGGAATGTGTAGGGATGCAGATTTAAATATATGCATGGACGTATATATGTATGATGAAGACATTTTTGTCCACATCGTTGTTTCAATCCCTGTGCCCCATGTCAGACTAGTCGACCCACTCCTGGCCTCTTGTCTTGGCGGTCCCAGACCTCCATTGATTCATGCAGCTAATGTATGGTGCAATCTACCCAAATATATGACATTTAACTCAACAAAGTTCAAGCCGCAAGTTATTTTTAAGGGATAAATATGGCACTTGGTTAAGAAACTAAAGCACAAGCTAAAAATCTAAAAATAGATAAATGGTATTCTAAAACGCCACTAAGGAGAAAAGACACGATGGAAAAAGTAGGTGTTACAACTTATCTGGAAATTGGGCAGGAGTAGTGTGCCTCCTAGAACAGTGGGTTGAACATTTCAAAACTGTGGGGGTGTTCTTGAGAAGGTGCCTCCCAAATTCCAGATGCAGTCTTCTCGCACTGTGAGATGGGGTCCCTCTCAACAACTTACGACAGGCATGGTCAACTACTGGCACACAGCAGGGGCTGGCTAATTGTGTGTCGCATTTGCCTGCACATTTGTAATAATGCTCTACCATATTATTCCTTTTTCTGTTATTCACCATTTGTCAATGCTTCTGCTAATTTCCTGGAGCTCGCGTGTATACTACACATTAAATGTTATCACATGGCCCTGATACGATGATGTCCTCACGTGCAGCCTTCGTGCGCGCTGAAGTTTTCTTTCAAAGTGTACATAAAAGCAACGTTTTTCACTGCTTATGGTAGGAAACATTAGCCTCAATGGGCTGGGGGACCCTTCTGCCAGCCTGCTATGGTGAGTGCCTTAATACATTAAATTAGAAGGTTATGCTTCCTTAAATGTTCTGCTTCATCTTTTTGAGCTTCCGTTAGAGTCATTTTTTTAGCACATTTCTCAGTATTTATTGCTTTTTTATATCTTTTCACAGGCTGTTCTCTGCTTCCTATATTGACTGTTGGAGCTGAGTGGCCATCTTGATCTACCTTCATATGATGCGCAAGGTATGAAAGCTTTTGTTAATTCTTCTGTATTTTCTGTTACTTTTTGCTATTTTGTATTATTTCGTTTTGGCTTATACATTGCTACATGTATAATGAGGTATTACTTTCATATTGTCCATTTTTGACACTGATTTTCCTCGTGATTATTTTCGCAAATTTATTTTGTTTTTTAATTCATTTTTTTAGATCTATTATCTTGTTAGTTTACAGGTTTTTTATCATCAGAGACCCCATATGGCTTTACCTTTTCTTGAACTTTCTTCATCTCATTTCTCATCTAATTGATCTTCTAATTAAGGATCACCATTCGTTTCTTTTCTTTTTTTCTGACAGACATTGGACCTCATTACGACGCTGGCACTAATGGGTTAACGGCGCCGTAAAAGGCTGCGGCGCCGTTAACCCATTAGCGCCTAATTATGACCAGCCGTTAAAGTAGGGACCCGCAAAGGGATCTTCACGGTAAGTATGGTACCGCAATTTGCGGTACCGTACTTAGCACCTTCGCCATTCCCATAATGTCCTGTGGGGCAAAAAATGGGAATGGGGAAGGGCCATGGGGAAATGGGGAAATACCGCCCGCCAACCTTGGAATGGGGCGGTATTTTCCCATTTCACCATGGCGGACACGTTACGATACCGGCACCAACCATGGTGCTAATAGCGCCATGGTTTAGCGCCGGTATCGTAATGAGGGCCATTGCCTTGATAAACGACCCGGCGAGGTCTAAAATGCATTGTTTATTATTTGTATTGCGCGCCAGACCCGGGGGTATCAGGGCGCAAGGAGCAATAAGGAGATTTTCAGCTTTGGTTACATTGCTGTGCATACATATACATATATATACAGAGGACAAAATACAAATGCAATATAAAGAAAATATACAAATATCAATAGTTATATATACAGGAAAATCAGAGAATAGAGTGACTCTGGTAAGGGGGATTAAGTATTAACTGTTGTTTTCCTTGATCCAATGAATGTAATTGAGCCTGAAGTGTGGGTACGTTTGGTCAGCCCGTAAGGCAGGAGGAAGGGAGTTCCATAGTTGGGCGGCTTTCACCGGGAAGTTACTTCCTCTGGTTTTGGAACGTTTGAATCTGGGCACCGTGAGGACGTTGGAATTAGCAGTTCTGGTTGGCCGGTTGGAGGAGTGTCTCTTAAATCTGTCTATGAGGTATCGTAGGGCAGCGTTGTTAAGGCACTTGTGTGTGAGTGAGGCTACTTTTAGTGAGATTTTATCTAATGTGGTGAGCCAGTTGTTGGATCTCCTTATGTCAGAGATACAATCTTTTTTTGGGATGGTCAGTGCTGCTCTGAGAGCGTTATTTTGTAAAATCGGGATTTTGTTTGTGATGTATTTGTTGGCCCTAGGTACAGGGCATTACAAAAATTAAGGCTCTAGCCAGGGTGGTGCAGCTGTTGGTAGAGAGCAAGGGCTTGGCCGCTCTAATAAGTTTGCCGGTATAGGCGGTGGAGGTGGCCATGGAGTTGACCTGTTTGTTGAAGGAGAGGGTGGCGTCTATGTAGAAGCCTAGAGTTTTTACTTCTTTGGCTTTGTTTCCATCTATGATAAAGCTGGTGTAATTGTGACCGAGTTTATTGATATTGTGGGAGGTGCCAAGAATTGAGAGCTCAGTCTTGTCATCATTCAAGCATAGACCATGAGAGGCCATCCATGCCTGGATGATGAGGTACACCCTGTTCACCAAGGCCAAATCCTTGTCATAATCTCCCGTCAACGGTATGAGGATCTGGGTATCATCGGCATAGTTGGTGTAGATGGTACCAAGACCATCGAGATTATCGAAAAGGGGCTTTGTGAAGACATTGTACAGGGTGGGGGAAAAACATGATCCCTGGGGCACCCCACAGGTAATTGGGTGGGTCTGTGGATGCTGAGGTGGAAAAGACACACATGGTCCTATTATTTAGCAATGATTGTATCCAGTCTATCGCTTCTCGCAAGAAATGGGCAGCCGAATCCAGATGGTTGCAGAGGATTTTTTGGTCTACTAAATCAAAGGCTGCTGAGAGGTCGAGGAGTAGTAGTAAAGCAGTTTTGCCATTGTCTCTAAGATTGTCAATTTGTGCCTTGAGGTCAATCAGTGCTGTTTCAGTCCCGTGTTGTGGTCTGAAGCCAGACTGGCGGACTCCCAGGAGGTGGTTTTGTTCTAAGTAATGCTGTATTTGAAGGTATGCTACCTTGTCTAAGATTTTAAGCAGGAAGGGGACTGTGGTGATGGGTCTGTAATTGGTAGGTATAGACGGATCCAGTGATTGCTTTTTGAGTAGTGGGAGAACCCAGGATTCTTTGAGATTGCTGGGGATGGTGCCAGTAGAAAAAGAGGAATTAATGAGTTTCGAGATGAAGGGTGATAGATCTCTAGCCGCATCTTTGATGATTTGCGAGGGGCAAGGATCACCTTGGCAGTTTGATGGTTTGATGGTAAGTATGATTTTTTCGACCTCTAAGGTGGATACTTTAGAGATGCTAAAGCGATGTGGGGGTTTGTGAGTAGGTTTTTGTGAGGACAGGGAGGTGCTGTCTATAGGAGTTTGGTGGAGGAGTGTTTCTTTTTTGTTGGCAATCTTGACCAGGAGGGAAGCTACTTTGTTGGAGAGGGTGTTTTGGATGCTGGTGCACCAATTTTTGTCCTTCACACAGGTGTCAGGGACTGGAATGGCTTTCATATCGTCTGCCTTATTGTTGATTAAAAACAAATATCCACCTTAATTATTGCTGTATAATTCTATTTCAATTGTGTACCAACAGACCCTGAAATATTCACAGATAAACTACACACCAATAGCCAGTGGCAGCTTACACTTTCCCAGACCTAATTTCAGTCGGTTTCTTAAACCTGCAATTATTTCTTAGATCTGGTCTGGGCTTAGTTTTACCAGTTTGCAACCATCCAAATGGCGGCTTTCTCCAGGCAGCTTGCCAGGGATTGGAGAGCTGTCCTGGGTTGGCGTGTATTGCGTACTCCAGCTGGAGGATCTTTTTTAGAAAGGGTCTCCCAACAAGAAGAAGCAAGAAGAACAATTCCGCCAAGGAAGGTGACGTTTCCACAAAGGAAAACCTAGTGGTCAATATTTCATCGTATCGATTGACTGCTTTCGAGAAGAAAACTTTACAAAAACGTATCTCATTTGTACCACATTACAATAGCTCACTCCTTAAAGAAAAAAATTACTTCTTCAAGCTGTTTTGAAAAATGAAATTAAAATTGTTCTTTGAATCAGTAGATCTACCATCTTCAGAAGAAGAAAGTGAATTTCTAGAACTACGGCCAAAGGGCACTTTTTTACCAGCTATACAAAACCCCATTCTAGAGACCTTCCAAAAACATGTGATGGAGGATTTGAAAAACATTGAATTACAAACAGAACATAGAGGTAACTTCCCAAATAGTGAACAGCAAGCCTTAAAAAACCTCTGGCTGAATCCTGACATCATTCTTTAACCAATTGATAAAGGAGGTGCTTTTGTAATTATGGACCTTGTGAAATATAAAGATGAAGTGGAAAGACAACTTGCAGATAAAGACACCTACATGGAAGTTGACTGTGATCCGACAGAACAAGTTAGAGGAATAATCACGACAGTACTTGATGAAGCAGAATTGAGTGAGTACATTAACCACAAACATCCATTGATGCCGGTGATGTCCATACGTCCAATAATTCATAAACATCTGACAGAGCCACCAGGACGTCCAATCATAGCAGCCACCAATAGCCTGCTTGAACCACTAGCTACATATATTGATCACATTATACAACTGATGGTCCAAACAACACGAACATATCTTAAAGATACCAATGACTTCCTGACAAAGATACAAGCAACCACTTTCAAAATTGGGAAGGATATCCTCTTTACTCTCAATGTGACAAGTTTATATATCAAAATATCCCACCAAGCAGGGAGTGAGGCAGTTGAATGGCTACTACTGAGGGTCCCTAAATTTCCGGCAGACAAGGTCTTTGCACTTAGCTTATTGGAGATTGTCCTTAACAACTGCTTCAGATTTGAAGACTGTTGCTGTATACAAAATGCAGGTACCTCAATGGAGCCGCTATTGCTCCCAGTTATGCTAATACATATATGGCAGCTTTGGAGGAAGAATATATATTCAACAATGCACAATGGACAGAACACTTCAAATGCTATTACCGCTACATTGATGAAATTTACGGAACTTGGAGTGAAACAATGGAGGAATTGGAAGGATTCTATAAAGACATCAATCGAATGAATGAATTAATTATAGTTTATTTGTATAGTGCCTATATAGTGCCTATACACGCATGTGTTTCAAAGCGCTTCAAAGCAAGGGAGGGAGCAAAGGAAAATACAATGTAATTCTTACAAGGCCATGAAACATTAAGAATGTGAAATTAACTATCACACTAGGCCTAGCAACATTTCAGATAGTGCAAGAGCTTTGACAAATATAAGGAGGGGAGTGAGGGGAGGAACGAGATGAGAACAGACAAGCGACTATCGTACTAGGCCTGACAACATTTCTGGTAGTGTCAGAGATTGACAAGAGGTGAGGGTGGGGGGAGGACGGAGGAAGCAGAATAACAAAACAAGCAACTATTGTACTAAGCCTGATGACATTTCAGGTAGTGCTGGAGGCGGAGGGGGGAGAACAAACAAGTGCCGGAGGGGGAGGAACAAACAAGCTAGTATCGTACAAGGTCAGATGACATTTCTGATAGAGTAAGTGCATAGAATGACTCAGAGAATGAAATTTACCCATTAACATAGTTCCACGAGACTAGAATTCTTAGACGTTGAAGTATAAATTCAAGGTGAAATACTTCAGACAACAGTTTACACAAAATCAACTGACAAAAACAGCATTTTACTTGCTACTAGCTTTCACCCTAAATCAACAATTGAAAGTATCCTAGTCAGTAAATTTTTGAGATACAGACGCATTATTTCAGATAACCAGCAATATCTGGAAAATACGTGTGAGTTGACTAACAAATTCCTCCTTAGGGGATATTCGATGACTAATATCGAACAAGCATTACACAAGACCAGTGAGATCCCACGGGTATTGAGCCTGACAAGCAAAAAGAAAGAACCTTCCACAAATGTAGTCTATGTGACAACATACTCCCCCAACAGAGTCTTCAGATCAAGAGACTTATCAAGAAGAATTGGAACTTCTTACATCTTCATCCAGTGATTTCGAACCTTTTTCCAACACCACCGACATTTGCCTATAAAAAAGCCAAGCAATACGGGATATGGTGATAAGGGCAGACATCAATTAACCTAAAACAACAGTTAAACAATTCAAGGGAACGATCCCATGTGCAAATTGTCAGCATTGTAACAATATTATTAAGGGTAACACTGTGAAACATCCGTATACATGTGAAGTCATTCAGTTAGAACATTCTGCTACCTGTGATTCAACCAATGTCATCTATGGTATCAGATTCACATGTGGCGTTTACTACGTGGGCATCACAACACGAAAAGCAAAGATGCGCTGGACTGAGCATAAGTCAAATATTAGGAAAAAATCTGACCGATCTCTGTTGTCCCAACACTTTACTGAGTTTCATCATACAATGGCACAGATGCAAGTAATAATACTGGAGCAAGTTACAGTACCTAGAAGAGAAGGAGATCTAAACAAAGTCCTTCAACAAGAAGAAATAATGTGGATTGAGAAAATGGACAGTCAGACCTCGAGAGGAATGAATACTAAATTTGACCTAAGTTGTTACTTATGAATATATTTACTATATTTGATGTGAGCTGATTTCAAGGAGTAGCCTTACTTGGTTTATTCCAATATATAATCACATTGATAGAAATCAGGAGATCAACGTAACACGCACAGTAGAGCATCAAATAACCAACAATCGGTGAATGAATACACTAATCCAGATAGAGAACACCATACAGGGATGATTGTATTGTGCAAACAAACTGGTAATTGTGGAATGAATAAAGTCATTTAGATATAGAATACCAAATAGAGTTGTCCACACCCTGCATATTCAGGGAATTATCTATATTCAGTCTTGTGACCAACAGCATGACCGAAATTGAAATGAAGTGGGTTCCAGGCTCTTTATGATTACATCATGTAGGTTTATTTGCAGCTTCTTAGTTACAATTACATTCATAAGGCATATAGGACAATAGCTAGGACAACACTGGCGCCCATCACCCAGGCAGGCCAGCTGTAACTGCCACCACTCAGAACTCTCACTCATAACATTCCACCATTCCACCAGACAACTGGGCTCTCACCCCAGGACCAAACCCACCCAGAAACTGGGCTACTTCACCTACGTTCTGACACCACCACAAGCCTTCTTTGCCACCTACCACCCGCCCCCGCCTCAAATATTGCGGGTCTCCAGGCTGCCACACACACATTGACTCGACAAACCAAGCGCATTCCATCAGACTACGTTGTACAAACCTACCAAACACATTGAGAATGGTGGCCACCCACTCCCAATGCCATCCACAAATACTGGCAAATCTAAATGCTCCAACCCGCTCAGATGACATCCTCACACAAGTCAGAGCATTGAACCCATAGTATAAAACAAGGTCCACACTCAACACCACAAGTAACATATAAAACAACTGTCTCATCACCTCAGGACACCACCACACCCCATTCCAATGGCTCATTGCCAGGCGTCCCCAGCCATGCACCCCCTTACCTCCAGCTACATACTGTCCCCCGTGATGAGAAGGGTAACTAACCCTAGAGCAGGCGCTACCTCCCCTTAGAACAACCACATTGCTGTTCACCTCTAACAGAATCAGAAAAGTTCCACAAACCAGACCAATACCCAAACATGAATTAGAAAAACCATACCTCCTTGTAATAAAAGAGCCGAGGCGCTACCGTGCTCTGGAATGGGTGTTCAACTTTTACCAAATCAGATAAACTCCATTAACCAGACCAAAACCCAAACAGGAAGACAATAGCTCCTACAGACATCACCCAAACAACACGAAACATGCATTGCTCACCGCAACATTTGTACCTGAATCGTCTTCACACCATATACGCATTTGCAAACCTTGCATATCCAAAAAGACTCACACACATAATCCATCCTCACTGTGAGTACAATCCATTACCAAGCTCTCACTGACACTCTCCATATCATCAGAGTCAGGTTTTTAACATGCATTCCAAACCATTCAATGCTGCAACCCTATGTTTTGCTGTAAACAATGCAGTGAAACATATACATTTTAATAATGTAATACCATAACCAAAACCAAAACTTTTACGGACCTAAGAGTCCATAGCCATTAGTAGGCTCCATCACATACCTAAAAGTCTTTAGCCTTTTTAGGCTCTAGAGCAAACCTAAAAGTGCATGTTGTTGTATAACAACCTAGTACCTAAAACTCCTCAAAAGGTTACGCTAATACGAATAGGCACGTATGCTACACATCGACACCCTTTCCAGATCAGCTCACTTACTTCACCTTTAGGACAACAACCCAAAACATAGATAATTGTAGCATTTAACTAATAGTCCATATGACTTCAAATCCTAAAAAAAAATGGTTCAATTTTGATAGCCGTATATTGCCTTTGCCATACACACACATTCATCAGACCCGGCCTTCTCAGCAACGGTACGTTTCACCAAAACCCACCATCATGTCACCTTACCATACAGTATTATCTAACATTGCATTCACAATGTACAACCTTTTCCACACAAGAAATTCGTATTACAAAATCTTAACTTCCAGTATCGAAAAACATACAGTGCACAGTACTTAACATCCAGAAGTAGGGCATATCCGTGACATTATAATACTATAGTGAGGTTTCCTCTGCAATCAAGAATCTCGCTGCTCACCCTTACCCTTACTAATAATATGTTGTGAGCTGTCATCCTCGTTCTCACTATTGACCGCTACTGAACGTTTCACACCAACGCTAAAACAGAGCGGCATAAAATGGGTCCTAAAATACTTCATTATCACTGTTGGCCGTTAACTGACGCCTCGCTAATCGGGGCGGAGTGGCATTTCTTTGCACAGCCGCTGCTGTCCTCCGCAACACCGATCCATAACGTTGCCCACCTCCCCTTACTTCACAGAGACGGAGCGGCTTCGATACACCAGCAGAAATCCTGCATCACTGGCCGCTTGTGGACATTTCGCTATCCGGGGGCGGGGGGAACACTTAATGTTCCCATTCACATTTGATTGCTTCCGGATCTCAGTCCGTGACGACATCATGCTTCATCCGCCTAAACAGGTCCTTTACTCGCGGAACACCATTTGGTTCACCATGCAAAACATCAGGCACTCTTTAAGAACACAGCAGACGCAGTATTCTATTTCCTTGCCGACTCCCTCAGCACCCATTACTGACGTCATCAGTCAGAGAGGGTTGCAATGGGGTTAAGAACTGCTGCAGTGTCTGAATAGACCAACAGTCACCCCGCAGACCTCATAGTAATCAAGGTGCTTTCTTGCCTCAACCTGCGCAGTTCAGTGGGTGCCTATGTTGTGCTCCAGGACACCTTAATTGAGCAGTATAAAACCACATCGCTTCTGTACCTTCAATGCCCGGATTCCCTTCACAGTCAAATCCCACTTTCATAGGACAGTTATGCTGCTAACAGGACACTTGGAACGCATGTAACACTTCCAGCATACAGGCCAGGCTCATTACCCACTGCCTTGGTTTCCATTTTCTTAACGGGTGCTTCTTTAAAGGCAGCAGCCTTGTCGCCAATGAAATTAAGTGGGTTCCAGGCTCTTTATGATTACGTCTTGTAAGTTTATTTCCAGCTTCTTAGTTACAATTACATTCATAAGACATATAGGACAATAGCTAGGACAACACTGGCGCCCATCACACAGGCAGGCCAGCTGTAACTGCCACCACTCGGAACTCTCACTCATAACATTCCACCATTCACTGGTCAACACTCCACAGGACATCACTGGCTACATCACATCAGACAAGCACTACACAACACACCTCCCTCCTTTACCCAACCACACATACATAGAGCACGTAACATACAGGCACTACACAATACAAATGATCTAAAATTTGATTTACATGCGTAGATATTATTTGTGACACAATTTATGAAAGTAAGTGACCAAACAACGATCATGCTTTGTTACGTAACGCACTGTGACTGTAAATTCTGGGGTGGATGCGCAGATCTCATTTACATTCATTGTTGATGATACTTTCATCCCTTAAAATGTTTGATTGTTATTAGATGCCCAACACCTTGAACCTGAAATACGTTGAAACCGGTATAGTGAGCGGTGTGCCAGGTTTAAACAATTAAATACACTGTTCATATATATAAGGGGATTACATGAATTTGAATATCTTCTATTTGTCTGTAAATCTCTGTTTCTTTTGAGCTCCAACGGCAGATTAATTAAATAACCTTTGAAATCTACGGTGAGAATATTATATTCAGAAATGGCCGCCATGTTTGAATTGCTCATTTGTTTCGCAAGGAACATGTGACTAGACCGACACATGACGGGCACTCCGATCGCGTGGAGATCGTCATCTACATATGGGCTATCGTGGGACAGGGGGCTGTTTGAGGCCCATTCACCAGTGAATAATAGGTAAGTCTTTGAAAGTCTAGCTCACTCAGAGAGCACTACTGGTACCCAATCCTGTTCCTTTGGGTTAGATAAGATTCATTTTGAGGAGCGGAACAAATTATGTGTAGCTCCTCTTCTCTCACAGATTTCCCTGACGACAGGTGTAAGCCGGTAAGCATAACTACTGGAGTGCTACTCCGTTCGGGTTGCCGTCATTGGTGCAACTGATGCAAATACAGTGAGTCCTTTTACTCCCATAAACCCTGTGGGGCTATACTTTACTTGCCTTTTTTTTTACAAGTGTTCCTCAATAGATCAGCATGTAACATCCCTCCCCTTTCCTCTTCCTTAGCCCTCCAATATATTGAACACATTCAGATCAACTCAGACAGCGTACTCATTGTTGACACCTAATACAACACACTATCAGGTTGGTACCTTGGATACACATTTACCTAATTTATTTATATTTAGCCCATATATAATCTTTACTTGAGCATAACATTAATCATTCTCCACATCTTTGATTGCAGGAAGGGATAGCATTTACAACACCTAAAGAATGGAGTGATTCCCGAAACGCGTAGTGTGTAAACAGGATAAGCTCATCCACTACAGAACCAGCACCAATTTGTTACTGTACAATTCTAAGTACTTATCCTGTATGAACTCTACTAATACGAATAATGTTAACTACTCCTCCTGAGTGGAGTACTGTGTACAATCTTTGTTTTCTGAGAGGTATCAATTAATTGATTAGATTTAATTAACTGTGTTTTATCAGCTTCAACTACGTATTGTTTAATATTCATTAATGAGAAATAGAGACCTTCTGTCTTAATACATTCCTTTTCACAAATTTGAATTGATTGTTTTTCTTTGAAATTATTGCCATTTAGAATTTTGAAAATCCTAACTATTATAGGGAGATTCCCCGTAGGAGTGCCTTGGTTTCTTCCTTGACTAACGTCAAGGAACTTGTTTAGTCGTTTGCCTTGTACAGAGTCATATATCTGTGTGTCATCAGCATAGTGATCACATTGTGGGCTGTGCCACTTGATGATATTGCCAAGTGGCCTGGCATACACATGGGGTAGGGGAGAAAGGATAACCCTGTGGCGTCGCACAGGGTGAAGAAGCGATTGGTGGGCCATGGGAACCCACGCTCACCTGCAGGGTCTTGCATGAACAAGGTGATCCATTCGAGAACGGATCCTCTGATTCTATTTTGTTGTCCGCCAGAAGGAATAATAACCTCTACAGCTTCAGTCTATAAGAGCATCATTCGGCACCTAATGGCCGCCACGTCCATGTAGCTATGCTATAAAAAGTGTGTTATTAGGAACTGAATGATTATGAGTTGGGGAATTGAACCCAGCACGCTGGCTATGTACAGCCTTTCCCTAACAGTAGAGGTTAAACACGGAGTGGATTTAACCCTAGTATTTGAAAATGTGACTATGCAATACTAATATTTGTGGTTTTATATAGTGCCACTTTAATCAGAAATCCAATTTCAGAGCACTTGATAACTGATGCTACTTATTACTGTCATTAACCACAATCTGCTACTCAACTTATCACCTGTGGGTTGTGAAGGAGGGGAGCAAAGTGTTCAGTCATCCCAACTGGTGTATCAACCCCCGACACACAGCATTTTCCTGTTCCCAAGGGAAGAATATTGCACTTGAGCTATCCTCCTCGGTAAGGGCCACTCCAATGTGACCCACCCACATGAATTCAGACCACGTGACCTGGAGAGTATTATGCACAGAATAAAAGGACTAGTTTTGTGGTCTGAAGCCACCATTGACAAAACTCTATAGTTGGCGAAACGTGCTGGGCACTTGCCCCCAGCCCTCCCAAAAGGCTGCAATGAGTTTTTTTGATTTTAGAACAAAAATTCGCTTTTTAATTCTGACTTTCCTGGAGTGCCTGTAATCCTTTTGTAATTGCTGTTGGACATTAATATTATGTGGACAGTCAAGTGCAACACATGGTCTCCAGTTTAAAACGTTGACGGACATGCACCAGTGTCTCGGCCACTGGTGTACAGCCATTATGTTTGGAAGTGCAGTTTCAAATATGTACCCATGCTTGATTGCAAATATGAACGGGTGAGCAGGGAAATCAGCCACTGCGTTTGTATGATACATCCCTGTCTGTTCATCGAGGAGTTTTGGGACCGCATGAAAGTCATTACTGATATCCAGCAACCGATGTAATGACCTGCACATGGTGGTCACCAGAAATGCATTTATGGGTCTGCGTTATTCGAGATTCTTAGTTCTTGTGGCATTACACACTGTTCTGACCATGACCGGCTGCTCTGTAGTGGTGCCAAGAGGATGGGCTTTTCAAGAAATCGAGAGGATTCTGGGAATGTGTAATTGCATGAAGTGCCCTGGACCTCTTCTGCATTGATATCAACAGACATCATGTCCTGAGTGCCTGATATTAAACTGTTAGTAATACAGCTTTATTCGTTTTTAGACACGAAACAGATTCCTTTTATTGTTTGATCCTTATAGTCTTTTTCACGTTCTTTTTCTGGATGCATTTTTGTATACTACTATAAACCTTTGGAAAAACACTCAATTCAAACATATTTTGTTTATACTGCACACTCCTTGTATGAACGGCCTACATGAGCAATTACAATTCACCTGCAACCACACTCATTATTATTGTGCACATCTTTTTGAAATGTTTGCATTGTGCCATTCATTGATATTTTTTGAGTTACTTAGTCCTGGATTGAAAAGCATAACATGTTTCAGACTTCAGCCATGATTATAGGGGCATTCTTCAGGGACTTGTTGAAATAGAATTTTGCAAATGATACCAATAGTCCTAGTCATAGATGACAGCATGTACAGAGCAGAATTGTTCCCCCAGCATATCAATTGCCTGGGGTTTGTAAATAATTATTTCATTTCATTTTAGGGTAAGTTATTGGCATATCATTTTGTTCTCAAAAAGGAACAACCTCTAATGCTCTATATACACTAGAGGATCGCCATATGGGATGTTGTTTTGGAAGATGCTCAAAGTGGAGTTCCAGCATATGCTCTTCTTGCTCAGGAGTACCAATTGTGATGAATACGTAGCAATGCTCTCCTACAAACCTTGTTACACACTGATCATAGGTGAGGAAAATACAAATATTGAGTACTGTGAAAAGCAGGAGGGAAGTGAGAGTGGAGAGTGGAGTAGCGGCAGAGACCGTGTGGGAGAAGCCAGGAGAGGGAATGATGATATGGCAGAGGAAATGAGGGGTGGGAGAGGAAAACATGGTTGAGCTTACAGGGTTCTGGCTCGACTGGTTATGGAGGGAGACCCGATAGTTGTCAGAGAGCGATAGGGAGGTTTCTTCACAGAGGATTCCTCCCACCCCTGGATATTTCTGCGGCAAAATGGCCTAAAAGAAATTAGATGGATTTGGATTCAACCAAATCTCCTCAATGAAATCCTATGGAACCATCAATGAGATATGGTTAAGCCAGAGCCTGTGAGCCTTTGCCACATGTGTGAGGTTGAAGTATCCCATGAGTGTGGCTGGGATTGCAGCAGGAAGAGATTCAGATAGGAGGTCAAAATCACGGGAAAAGCAGTTGGGTGTGCCCGGGAGTCAGTAGATAAGGATGACAGTGAGAGGAATCGGTGCAAGATGTTTTAAAGTTATATTTTCGAAGAAAGAAAGGGTAACGTGAAATGGGGAGGAAGCTTAGCAGAAGTGGTGGCTTTGCTAACCATGAGGCAACTTTTGCTCCTGTGTTAGATAGTTGAGGAGAGTGGCAGAATGTGGCCAAGTTATATTTAAATGACTCCCATTATGGAAAGATGAAGTTGGTGGGATACAAAAAGGGTGCAAGGAAAGTTTTGTATCATTGGGCATTCCAAAGGACCACAGATTTTTTTTTAAACTTTGGTTTTATTGGTATTTTAAAGAGTATAACAAGCAGGCAATATTTGTAATCAGCAGTTAATCACAGTGCACTTGCCCAGCAAACTCCCCCCCCCCACCCCCCCAACAGCCCCCCCCTTCAAACCCCCCTCCCCCCACCCCTCGTTTTACCAACTCGAACCATAACATTGGGAAATTTGGACTTTTCTTTTGCGTCCATTACTTTGGTAGTGAGTGTGAGCGTCGGCATAATCTGGTGGCTGACGGCCGACCGAATGTCCCCGGGCCGTGGGCGCACATTCCGTCCTTGGGGTCCCTGGTACTTTATCGTACAGTCTTTCGGCCTAGTCTCCTCGAGCCCCGCCCGGCCCCTCCCCTCAGGCCTCAGTGCACATCCCATCCCCAGGCCTCCCTTACCCCCTGCCAATTTTCAAGGAATGACCCGGAATCATTGTTCACCATGGCAGTTAGTTTGTCCATTAGAAACAAGTTTTTCAATTTCTTCAGCCAGTCAGCCTTGGACGGGGTTTCCGGGCTCTTCCATTTCTGTGCCAATGCCACTCTCCCCGCCCGTAGCATCGTTTCCCACATTCTGGGGTACCTGTAGAGGTCCGAGGACTCTGGCGGGAGGCCCAACAGCACCACCAGGGGATCCTGGGGAAGCAGTTCCTCTGTGACCTCAGCCATCCAGCCCCTCACCTCTGCCCAGTATGCCTGCACTTTCGGGCAGTGCCACCACATGTGGCCTCGTGAGCCCCTCTGGCCGCAGCCCCTCGGGCAATCGGGGGAGACCGCCGTAAACATTTTAGACAATTTCACCGGGTCCCTGTGCCAGCCCTGAAGAATCTTAAAGTTATGTTCCATGTCTGCAGTGTACAAATTACCATGGAAAGCAATTTTGAAGATCCTTGCCCAGGCGTCTTCCGAAATCTCCTCCCCTGCGAGATCATTCCAATATGAGCGAAAGCCCCTCCGTTCTACCAAGTTCTCAGTATTGAGGATTCTATACATTCCGGAGACGGCTCCCTTTCTAGAGGTCGCCATATCCAGGAACTTCTCGAAGGGGGTCAACTGCCTCCTCAAGTTCTCTCCCCATGTTGGGTCGCAGAGGATTCCCTTCAAGCGCAGGTATTCAAACACAGAAAGAGACCCCCGCCCAATGGCGTCCCTTAGGTCCTCGTAGGGCAGGAATTCCCCCTCCCGGAACAGCTGTCCCACCCACTCCAGCCCCGAGTCAGACCACGCCTGTGCTTTGGAAAAACCTCTGTTGCCCAATCTGAACGGGTGTCCCCAGAGAGAGGACATTGGGGATGGCCACGTCGTTAGGTGCGCCGTCCGGGGGCCCTCCCTCCAGACCGCCCAAAGGACCCCCAGGGTGGGGTGGGATTTCAATCTGTTTGGGATGAACTTGTGTGGTGCCCAGAGAAGATCGCGTACCTTGAGGGGGTGAGCGTCCATGTCCTCCAGGTAAGACCAGTAGGTGCCCATCCCCTCCCTCATGTGCTCCAGCAGGACTCGCAACTGGGCGGCTCGGAAATAGAGCTGGAGGTCAGGCAAGCCGAACCCTCCCTCCTCCCTCGGCAAGGTCAAGACCGCCCTCGCAGTCCTCGGGGTCCTACCCTGCCAGATGAACTCTCGGACCGCGATCTGTAGTGTCCTCATGAGGTGGTCGGGAATATTGGATGGGAGAGAGGTAAAGAGATACAACAGGCGTGGCAGCACGTTCATCTTTACTGCCGTCATACGGCCGTACCAAGACAGGATCATGGAGCTCCACCTCCTGAGGTCCCTGGTAATGCTAGCCAGGGCCGGGTCATAGTTGGCGGGGGCCAGTTGGGATAAGTCTCTGGTGAGGAGGACTCCCAGGTAGCGAACAGAAGCCCCGCCCACTGTGATGCCGTGAAAAGTTCCCACGGGGTCCAGAGCCGGGTCGTTTACCCGCATGGGGAGAAGGACTGATTTGGAAGCGTTGATTTTTAGCCCCGAGAAGTGCCCAAATGCGTTCACCAGGGACAGGAGGGGGGGGAGGGAGGCCGCGGGGTCCACCAGGTACGCCAGGATGTCATCGGCGAACAGGGAGAGCTTAAATTCCACCTCCCCTCTCGTTATCCCTCTGATCTCCGGGTGCGACCTCACCGCTATGGCCAAAGGTTCCATCGTCAAAATATACAACAGGGGGGACAGTGGACACCCCTGTCTCGTGCCCCGTGAGAGGAAGAAGGGGTCCGACAATGTGCCGTTCACTTGTACCCTGGCCTTCGGAGCTCTGTAAAGAGCCGTCACCCAGCCCCTGATATGAGCCCCAAATCCCATTCTCTGGAGAAGTAGCTCCATATATCGCCATTCGACCCGGTCGAACGCTTTCTCCGAGTCCAGAGAGAGGAGGCTCGCGTCAAGTTCGGAGTTCTGGGCGTAGTGGATCAGGTTTATAGTCTTACGGATGTTGTCTGAGCCCTGCCTACCCCTTACAAACCCCACCTGGTCTCCATGGATCAGTGTCGGCAGAATCTTCTCCATCCGTTTCCCAATGATTTTGGCAAGGACCTTGACATCAATATTTAGGAGAGATATAGGGCGATATGAGGAACAATCAGTGGGGTCCTTACCTTCCTTGGGAAGGACTACAATTATGGCCTCCATCATGGAGTCTGGGAGGGTCCCCCCCTCTAAAACTGCATTGAAAACCTTTGCTAAGTGAGGGGCCAGAGTAGAGCGATACCGTTTATAGAAGGACACTGTGAAGCCATCTTCCCCGGGGGAGGTCCCCGCCTTCATCCCGCTAATGGCGTTGCCCACCTCTTCCTCGGTCACCAGCCCCTCCAGACCCTCGGCCATCTCCCCGGACAGGGCCGGTATCTGGACCGAGTTGAGGAACCCCTCTATCTCCTCGTCCCGCCCGTCATATTCCGAGGTGTAGAGTTTTTCGTAGTATCTCCGGAAGGCCTCTCCTATGTGGGGAGTGTCATGGCCCATAATCCCCCCTTCACTCCTCACTGCCTTTACCATTCTATCCCTCTGGACCTCCCTCAGTTTCCAGGCTAGGATTCTGTCCGCTTTGTCCCCCTTCTCGTAATACTTCTGCTTGACCAGTTGGAGGCTTCGCTCCGTTTTGTGTAAGAGGAGGTCTCGCAGCTGGAGCCGATAGTCGGCTAGTGATTCGAGCCGACCTTGATCCAAGGGGGCCGCTCGGGGCCCCGTCGGTTGTAGTTGGGCAATTTTCCCCCTCAGGGCCTTCTCCTGGGCTTCCCTCACTCTTTTGACCTGCGCGCTCATTTTAATGAGAGTGCCCCTCATTGTGGCCTTGAAGGCGTCCCATAGGGTGTGTGGGCCCACCTCGCCATTATCATTAAATTCAAAGAATTCCGTGATAGCCTCTAGCACCTCCTGGGCATGGACCTCGTCTTTCAGCAGGGAGTCGTTACATCTCCATCTCCCTCTGCGGTCGCTTAGCCAGCCCCTTGCAATGGTGGTTCGAACCAGGTCGTGGTCCGACCAGGGGACGGGGTCAACTTTGTGGCCCGAGACATACGAGTGCAAGGACTCGTCCACCAGGATGTAGTCAATTCTAGAGAAGGAAGAGTGGGTGGACGAATAATATGTGTAGGAAGGAGTACCCGTTCCGGGGGAGGGGAGTGTGTCCACCAAGCCCAGCTCTGCGTTAACCTTCCGGAAGGACCGGGCCATGTGGACATCCGTGGGCCTGGATAGCTGTGGGCCAACACGCCTTCTGTCTGAGTCGGGGTCGATTACCATGTTGAAATCACCTCCCACTACCAGCCCCCCCCGGACGAAGAGCTTGAGTTTCTCCGCCACTCGTTCCCAGAACTGGGCCTGGCCCTCATTGGGACCGTAGATCCCCACCAGGGTGAGCGGCGAGCCCTGTAGGGATCCTCGCACCATCAGGTACCGGCCTTCCGGGTCTTTAACTATTTCTTCTTTTATGAAGCCCACGTTTCTCCCCAGGAGGATGGCCACCCCCCTCTTTTTGGACCTGTGGGACGCACAGAACACCTCTCCTATACCTCCCCCCCTCATCTTGGGTTCCTTTCCTCTTGCCCAGTGAGTCTCTTGCAGGAAGAGGATATCAAGACCGGCCCTTCTGAATTCTCTAGTGACCAGGGACCTCTTCGTGGGGGTGTTCAGACCCCGTACATTGAGAGTGCCCACCCCCAGGGCCGGCGGACCCTCAGCCGTCATCTAGCGGCACTACTCTCCGCGTCGGCTCACCTACACCACCTTTGTTTAGATACTCCCATGGTTGGATCCATTTCACCCCCCCTTCCGGAGGGCCTATAACTATTCCCCAACTGCCCCCCGGACCCCCCCCAAACTGAAACCCCCCAACTCCCGCGTTGACCCCCTCCCCCCTCCCCGGCGTCCAGCCAAGTTGTCCCGCCATATCTGGCTTTTGGCCGAACCACCAGCCCGCTCCCCTGGCCGGGCCGATCGTTTTGGAAGCTGTTCCTCCTGAGCCCCCCTAGCCCCTCAGGGCCCCACCCCCTCAATACCTCCCGTATACTTGCTGTTCGTCGGGGCGTATGAGTCGGTACTCCCACATGCTCCTGACTGAGCTGTCCCAACTTGCGTGCAGTGGACCCTGTCCTAGTCCTCCGGATCTCTCCTCTCCCCGTCTTTGGCCGGCGATGGCGTATTCATTTTCCTGAACTTTCGTGCGCCGGTTCGCCTCCTCCTTTCCCCTGACGGGCCGGGGCCGCTAGGTCCTGCCCTTTCTGGCCCCGACGGGCCCCTCCGGTCGTTCGTGTCCGTTGCATATTCCAGCAGGGCTCCCCTGATGTCCTCTTCAGTAACCAGGGTAGTTCTTTGGCCCATGTATTCGAAAGTCAGGGAGAAGGGGTAGCCCCATCTGTATCGCACTCCCTTCTCCTTGAGTAACTGCGTGAGCGGGCGACACATTCTCCGCTTGGCAAGCGTGAAGGCGGAAAGGTCTTGGAATATTGAGACCTGAGTGTTGTTGTAGGTGATATTTCTGGCCTTCCTGGCTTCCTCCAACACCTTTGTTTTTTCCGAATAGTAGTGGAACCTGACCAGTATCGACCGGGGGCCCCCCGGTCTGCCCCCCGCCCTATGCACTCTGTCGAACGTGGGTTCGGTGGTCATCTCTTCGGCGAATAGGAGGGTGATGATGTCCCGCACTGCCCTTATGACGTCCCTCTCTGTCTCTCCTTCCAACTCCGGCACCCCGAAGATTCTAAGGTTATTCCTTCTCTCCCTGTTCTCAAAATCGTCCATCTGTCGAGCTCTCTCCTCTTCTCTCTTTTCCAGGGCCTCCAGCCTCACCCTAAATTGTATATCTTGGGTCACTGATGAGGATTGGTTGGTCTCGACCTGGAGTAATCTGTCCTCGACCTTTTCCACCCTCTGGTCCATTTTCTCTAGTTTTTGGGCTATGTCCGAGCGCATGTCCCTGATTTCTTGCAGGATCGAGGCGAAGCCCCTCTCCATAGCTGACGGGGGGGGGGCCGCATCCTCCGACTGGGCCATGGTTCTTTTGAGGCCCAAACCGTTGTTGCCCCTCTTTGCTTCGTGAAAGCGGTACCCCTGCAAGGTGTCTCTCCAGCTCATTCGGTGTATGCCCCGAGGGCGGGGGGTCTCCGCGGCGGGGGGGGGAGGAGAGGCCTCCCCGGCCCGGGTCGCAGGCGCCTCCGTGAGATGGGCCCCGCGCCTCGGGGATCAAGCTTCGCTTCGCTGAGGGCGGGCACACGCCCCTCCGTAGCACGGCGGGGGCCTCACACCCTTTTTCACTGCCGTGGGACCCTCGACGGGGGGGTTGCAGCTCCTGTCCCCCCGTCTCCTTTACACTGTGGGGGGGGGTCTTTCAGGGCGGGCACTCGCCCCACCGTCCCTCGGCGGGGGCCACTCACCCAGGCAGCAGTCGGTGGGGGGAGGGGGGGGGGCCGGAGCCCGAGCGCGCCCCCTCACCTCCGCTCCACGGCTCGACGGGGGGGTTGCAGCTCCTGTCCCCCCGTCTCCTTTACACTGTGGGGGGGGGTCTTTCAGGGCGGGCACTCGCCCCACCGTCCCTCGGCGGGGGCCACTCACCCAGGTAGCAGTCGGTGGCGGGAGGGGGGGGGCCGGTGCCCGAGCGCGCCCCCTCACCTCCGCTCCACGGCTCGAATCCACGGCCTCACCGTGGGGGCCCGCTCCCGCCGCCTATGTGTCTTCCGCTTCGGCTTCGACGGGGGAGGAGGGGTCCGTCCTCAGCAGTGGCCGGGCCCGCGATCGCGGGGGGGGCTCCGGAGCACCCCAACGGGGATTTGCTCCGGGACCACGTTGTCCCGTCCCTGGCTCGCGCTTCGCCCGCCTCCGCCGCGTGTCGTCCGGGGATACGCTGGAGGCCGCACTGCCCTGCTGGTTCTGCGGCGGGGCGGGCCGCGTATCTTGCTTTCCCGCGGCTTACGCGGGGCTCGTTCTCGGGCTTCCCGGGGTCTGCAGACTCCGTTTTTTCGCTGCTGGGGTGCCCAGGGGGGTCAGTCGGCTGGGAGGTGCGGGTGGGGCTCCGGGGGGGTCTCGGGGGGGGGCTCAATACCCTCTGACAGACCGGGTCCGGCGGGAGCGATGCGATCAGGCAGCCATTGCCTGTGCGCCCCCTGGTGGCCTCCAGGACCACAGATTTTAAGGGAAGATGGGTGTTTCTCAGTAGGAGGTGTACAGGAGGCTGGAGTAGGTGAGTGTGGAAAATCCAAAGGTACATTAAGACGAGGTAAGAAAGAGAGCAATGGCATGAGAGGAAGAGTCGGAAGAAGCAGTGAGGGAAGTACTGTAGAATGCATGGAGTTTCCATGGGAAGGGTAAGGAGAGAGTAGTTAAGATGGTGATCATGTGTAGGCAAATGGTGGATCCAGCAGCGAACAACAAAAATGCAGGTGTAGGACAAGAAGTGACTAAACATACAGGTAAGGCAAGTAGCACCCATAAGTATAGGTGTAGGGCAGGAAGTAACAAAAAGTACAGTCCATAAGCAAACAAAGGTACAGGTACAGGACACACACAAAGCAAACGTACAGGTTAGGGGTGCACCGAATTTCAGGTTTCAGTGAGTATTCGGCCGAAGTTCGGCTGAAATCCAGCTATTCGGATTCAGCTGAATACTTGTAGGAACACTCACTCAAAGCCAAAGTCCACTTTCTATGGTTCGCTATGTTCTCTCTGTTTGAGGGATGATAGCCAATCACAGGGAGTGGAACTATCAGGGGAAGGCTTACTTATTCGCTGCAGCAGCCAGCACAAGAAAGACCACGCTGAAGAGTCTCAGCCTCTACCAACACCAGAAGTTGCCCCTGGTCTGTAGCAAGACTTATATAGACATCAAACAGAGGGCAGCAGGTAAGGACCTCACCCCACTTCCACGGCCTGCATATTGGCGCAACAATTTCCTACAGATAAGTGCACATTTGCTGATTGGTTTAATTATGAAACTGATTCGAAAACGTGCATGTATGTATAGGAAAAGACTACGCCAGGCCAGCGAGGGTGGGATTTCCATAAAGTTTATAATATACTGCTGAAGGCCTGTTATGGAAATGGTGCAGCATTTTCATATATATACATGCACATTTTGTGATTGCTTTAATAATGAAACTGATCAGCAAATATGCGCTTATTCATAGGGAATTGCAGCCGCCTTGCACAAGCTGCAGTTGTCGATCTGCAATTGCCCTATAATGTCTCATTCTTCATCTTCTGTTGCAAATTCGAGTTCTCCTTCTGTTTCCATCCATCGCTGAGATCTGATATATGGTGTTTAATGAGGCACCATAGGTGCAGAGAACGGGGGCAAGGGGACAACTACCCTCTTACTCCTGTAGCAATGGGGCAGGAACCACAGTGTGCCCTCAAAGTTAACTATTCGGCTCTCTATTCGGCCAAACACTTGGGCCAACTATTCAGTATTCGGACCAATAGCATTTTCACTATTCGGCACCCACAGAAAACAGGCAAACATCAGATCTAAGTATTGGGCAGAAAATGACCAATAGTGCAGCTGTACGTGAGGAATGCCCCATAGGGTAGGCAGTGACTAAAAGAACAGGTGTGAGCCAGAAGCAAAGAAAAGAACAAGAAGTAACGAAACGTAGAGGTGTAAAGTAGGCACCCAGTTTTTTTAAGTTAAAGGCTTATACTTGCAATCAGGAGCCGAGGTGATGACCCACTTGATGTTAACGCAGCCATCTTTGAAATCTACAGGATACTTCCAGTCTTGCTGATTTGTCTTTATTGTTTGGAATTCGGGATACTCAATGTTTAGGATTTTCTTTTCCCCCCGAGCGCCACAGAGGAGTGCCCCTACTTCTTCCTTAAAACTGGTATTTTAAAATGTCTTTGTTAACGGCAGCGTCCTCCAAAAACTTGAGACTGTCAAAAATAAGTAAACACACTACACCAAAGGACGGGGAGGATGGCTCAGGAGCAAAGCATTTGTCTTGGAAGCAAGACAACACATAGGGCCTCATTACACGGATGGCGGTAAGGGATTACCGGCACCGGTAAGGGCACCAGTGCCAGTAATCCCTTACCGCCCTACTATGAGGTCCCTTTGCTGGTCCCTACCTTAACACTTGCTTTTACCAGCCGTTAAGGACGGGACCCGCAAAGGGACCTTGGAGGCAATTACGGTACCGCAATTTGCGGTACCGTAATTGCCGCCTTCCCCATTCCCATTGAGCCCTATGGCGGCTCACTGGGAATGGGGAAGGGCCAATGGTGAATGGGGAATTACGGCCCCGCCAACCTTGGAATGGGGCGGTAATTCCGCCATTCACCTTGGCGGGATCGGTGAATTATCGGCGGCAACCATGGCGCTAATAGCGCCATGGTTACCGCCTTCCGTGTAATGAGGCCCATAGCAACAAAGGTTTGAATCCCATTCCAGCGCTTAGGGACTGGTCTCCGGTATTATGTTCATTATAAAAGAAGTATTCATTTCCAAAGAAATAATCTGCGAATATGTAATCTGTACTGTAGAGAAAAGAACTCCTTATAGCACAAGGAGTTCATTTGAAAGGAAAGCAAAGCAGGATAGCCTACCCATGCGTGCCACAGGGAAAGCACATTTTGTTCTCTCCTAAAATAAATACATAACTTCTTTCAGTATTTTGGAATTCCCATTGGACAATAAACCTTTTGTGGAAGTGATGCAGAACGGTACAGACTGGTGACTGAGGTTGGGGGGGGCGAGGGGAGGAGGGGCAATTGTAGCTTTTAATCAGCATACCTCTTATTTATCCCCCTTGCAGAACATTTACTAATCAGCTCATTCGTCCACTTTCTTCTAATGGTATATACTGCACGGTGCCACGGTGCCAGCATGCTGCCTTTCTGCCGCTGTTGAGCACTAGAGAAACTGTACACGCATGCAGCTGGAAACACTGGACACAGAGTCTTCACACGCCCCTGCACTTAAAGCTCCTTGCTAAACATGTATAGATAGCAACGTGTATGCCTAGGTATGCACTGACCCATGCCAGCCCCGAGCAACTGGGGCATAAGTAAATCAAGGGACCTGGTCACAAGCAAACGCGATGTACGTGGAAAAGCGGGAAGAAGGGTTCCCAGTGCTTTAACCGCAAATGCCCCATGCAATGTCCGGGCCCCTGCACCCTTGACTGTAAATCAATGACTCCGCGCGACTAAGTAACGCAAAGCCACCTGCGGATCAGCGGATGGCATTTTTATTGTCCTCTGGCACAACCACTTTGTCACATCTAAGCACCTGAAATGTTTGATTTGCTACAGGATAGAGGAGGGTATTCATTCCCCCCTCTGCCCCAGATGAAGCGACATTAGGTGTGTTCGTTTGCGCTTCTTATCTGCATACCGTCTTTGCATCCCTTTACACCTTTAGCGGGCCATACTGAACTTAAAGTGGGGCCCTTGGAACACAGTATATTCCTTGCTATGCATCAATTATACTATATGAAGAAAGACTGGAGTGGGGTATGTTTGAATAGTTTCTCGGTCACTGGCAGGAGGGCAGCACTGCTTAATGCAGTGACCCATGGGACTACTCTGCTACTCACTGGCAGCTGGCGGGCTACCAGCCGATCCAGAGCTCCCAGTTGGAGACCACTGGTCCAGACTCTAGCTGCTCACTTCCTAGCCAGTCCTCTGTAATACAGCACTGGTGGGCCCTTTGGCACGTCCATATGTGCTCCTTTTATTGCATCTTGGGCCTGATGAACGCACACATTGAGTTGTTTAGGCACAAATGTGGCTTTTTTTGAAAAGCTCACAAATGAAGAATTCCAATACTTGTGGTTACACATCTACAGATGTCCACACAGGACTAGTGTGCAGATCACTAGATGGTGTCCATTGATAAAGTCGCCTGGGAAATGGCTGCCCCGATTGGGAGTTTATAATATAAAATGATACCCCTCCTAGAATATTTGGGAAAAGTATTTTAGAGGTCAGAAGAAAAAGAAAGTCGCATACCTGCCGACTTTTTCCAGGCTAGTAGGATCGGATGGTAGAGCATCCTAAATTCTCCAAGGGATGTGCTACTAATGTGTGCTGCCATACCCTACTTCGTCTTCTTCCGAGTCAGACTTGCACACCTGAAAGCACTCAGCAGAGCCATTTCCCTGGCTGCCTTCGAGGCGCTGCTTCGATGCGCTGCAAGTGTTCTGATACACAATATAGTTTGGCCACTGATTGAAAAGGGCTAAAAATAAACATTTCTCTTTGAATGGGTGCTTTATCACCTTTACTCCGGATTTGGGCTCTTAAACCACAAACAGTGAGTGGTGGCTAATGAATATCTATATTTTCACCCACCTCCTGCATGATTATGGGTCTGTTTGAGCAGCGTCGTACAGTGCACTAGATCTTTCAAAAACCCAAGTGCCCATTGAGGTGCTCCAGCTCTCCATGGCAGGCTCTAACAGCTCTTATCGGCCTGCTTCTGAGTTAAGAGTCAGAGGCAAAGCCGTGGGTACTTAACAAGGGGAAAGGGTCACTGACAGTCATCACAACACAGCCAAGGCAGGCTGTAATGCCATCATAACATTGAAGGAAAGAATGATTTAGTGAAAAATAACATTTTCAAAAGAAACATGCTGCAAAAACGGCATATACTTGCACGTGGGACAGCAGGAACTGATTGTGATGTGCGGACAGGAGGCCTTTTCTGTTATGTCGGCTGGAGGGGTAAGAAAGAAAATGACATGGACAGGCTATAGGCAGCGGGCGATAGGGCAGTTTCTAGACAATTCTGCGCCCATAGCGGAACACCAGAATTTGAGATCCCCACTATGCTCCTCTACTGCTACCCCTCACTGCACTCCGTCTACAAAATCATTCAATCATTGCAATTTAAACACCGTTTTGTTGGCTTGTACTTAAAATTAATATGTAGACAACGTATTGCCAATATTTTAAACAGGAATTCATTTTCTACCTCATGCTTTTCTTCTTTGTCTAAATGAAGCACACTTTCCGCAATGCTGATGCTGAAAAAGCGTCTGTAGTCTTGACTAATCTATTTTTTCAACAATTTTGCTCTCAAATGAAAGTGCAGCAATAGCCAATAGCTCAAGCGCTCTCTTCAATTGGTGAGCATAGCTCCCAGAGACCATTCCAAATGCTTCAGCAGAAGAATGGAAGTTGGATAAGAAATATATGGAATGAGATAGGTGATGGTGAAGGAGAAGCCAGTTCCCAGCTATATTAGATAAGGTTAGGTTAGAAAGAGCTCCTTGAAGCTACTTCAAAGCGCTATAGGGAAAGATCAAAGAAGTAGGTAGGCTTTGCTATGCAGTCATGCTGCCATATGAGCGCAGTACCAAGACAAATGCCAAAGGTTGTGAGTGCATGATTATCTAATGGGAAAATGTGATATATGGTTAGAGCACCTGAGTATAGGATTGCAATACAAAGTAAATTGCATGAATACTTAGGCATGTTGTAGGGAACTCTATACCATAGAAAAGTATGCACAGAAAGAAAAGTGCCATTTCAAAAGCAAACATATGAGCTGAAGCCTGTGTGCAGCATCTGAAAAGACATGTGCAAGAAAATATGCAATGTTTACAGACCATTTGCAATCAAAATGTATGTCCTATGTAGCACACAAGGCCCAAGATAAATATTTCCAAGTACCAGAAAGTATCCTAGAAATGTTATTAAAATGGAAAGTACTCCAATCTGAGATCAAAAGCACAGTATTTGATGGACCCTGCATTCTTCTGTTGGTGTGTGTTTTTTTTCCTTTACAGGACTGAGAATCAACTTTGTAGAACGAACTATACAGAAATGTCAAAATTGTGGACCTTTGGGCAGAAATGTGATTACAAAGAAAAAGTTATAATGTTGTTCTATTTTAAAGTGACAATTGCAACACATAGAATAAAAGGACTTTCAAGGCTGCATTGGGAAAATAGCAGATTTGGGACTTGAAAGCAAGGTGACATTTTCTTGACCTCCCACAACAGGCCATAGCACATGGGCTTGCTTTCCCATGAAAGGAGTGTGAACTACAACATTAGAAGCTCACCATAGAACCTTATGACTGCTTGGATCATGGTTCACAGAGACATGTCTAATAAATAAAAAAAACATTTACAACTTCCATCTGCCATAGGATCTGTGCAAAAATACCCTTAAAATACAATAAATAGTCTCTCTGTCACAGCCCCATCTCCTGTAATCAGTTTGTGACATCTGCCAGCCTCTTCACAATACGTGACACGTGTCAAGACTGAAAGTCTGCCTTAGGTGATAGGAGGTGGTGGGAATCACTCAAGGAGGTGGGCCTGAGCTCAATAAAAAACCCTGCCAGTCTAACTTCAAAGAACATTTGCCATGGTGACCAAGCATTCACTGGCTCTGAACTAACAGCATAAGACACCAGATGTTCAGTTACTGGGCAGATTGACTGGAGAAGCCATGTGATATTTTCTAAATAAGAAAACAAAATGCACCTTTGAAATTACATTGGGAATCATATTTTTCTTGTAAATTCTGAATGGAAGGTCCTAGAGACTTAATTTTTTTATTGTTCAGCTTGAAAGGCCCTATCTGCTGAATACATAACATTTTTATATATGTAATTATGCAAATTAAGTGAACGTGGATAGCTTTGTGCAGAAACGGCACACATTAGTGATTCCTATATCCTGGCGCCCGTGCTGGTGAGACTGTTACTTATTTAAATATTATAATGTTTGCATAAAAGTATAAGTAAAAAGCCAAACTGTATAATATATCCCCAATATGTCATTCCATGATAAAACAAATTGCTTTATTTGTATTGCCTAAGTGAGAACCGATTAGTAATATGATCAAATCCGTGGAATATTCTGTTTTAGAAAGTTACAAATGTTTAATGTCAAAATCTCCAAGATGACATCACAACAAATGGGAGGGAAACTGGGTTTGGAAGTGACTCCCATCAGACTGCCTTCCTCATTTGACCTATTAGATAAGAGAAATGATATACACCCTGAAGGGGTGTGGTTTCTACTCTATACAATCTCAAACCCATAGATCAGGGGGACTTACTCACTGATGGATAGGAAGAAGCAGGGAAAGGAGAATTGATAACAACAGAAAGGAGAATGGAATAGATTGCTTTCATTTTTGGACCTATTCTGTATGAATAGCAGCACATCATATGAGAGGCCTACCAGCAGTTAAAGCCCCAGGTCTTCATCAGAGGGAAAGACTGCAGACAGGTTCAAATGCAGAAATGGGGGAAGCAGACTGTGGAGGGAAGCTGACACTGCCTTGCTGACTGATGTACAGCTGTTCCAAGGGGGAGATGTAAACCAGTCCTTAAGAGGTACCCACCTGTCTGCGAGGCAGCCAAAATAAACCCCTATGTAAGTATAATGTAAGGGAAAATATAATTCTGAGGGTACAAATACTCTAAATGGTAATATATTAAATCCTGCCCCCTTTCATTTGTAAGTACTGAGGGTAGGGGGTATATAGTTGGATGTCCTGTAAACAGCTTCAGTTGAATGCTGCCAAAACGGAGCTGATTCTATTTGGACCTAAACATCTCTTTACAACTGCTAAGAAATTACCCACCCCAACATTATTGGGGTCAAATTTGAAAGGTGTTTCCAAGGTCAAGAATTTAGGCTGCATTTGGCAGGATGATTTGGGCAGTGAAGCTGAAGTCGGAGCAAAGGTTTGTGCGGTACACTTTGTCCTAAGGCTTCTCAGGTGGGTGTTACCCTACATGCCCAGGGAGGACTATACCATGGTGATTGGTGCACTAACCAACGGCCAGCTGGACTACTGTAACAGCAAGCTGCTTGGCATCCCGCTTAAACAAATGCAAAGACTGCAAACAGCTCTGAATGCTGCAGTAAGAACTATTTTTGGCCTAGGTCGACACAAACATGTCTCACAATCACAGCGCACGCTACACTGGCTGTCTGTGGAAGACCGGATTAGATTCAAAGTGGCGTGTCTAGTCTTTAAGTATATTATTGGTCTTGCCCTAGAATACCTAAGAGATTTAATTCAATCATATCAATCTCCAAGACATCTACGCTCCAATGATCAGCATCTTCTGGTTATCCCTCTCTCTGCATACACTTCAAGGGGAGACAGCAGATTTGCCGTGGCGGGGCCAAAACTATGGAATTCACTTCCATTGGAAATTCAGACTCTTCATTCACTACCTGAATTTCGGACGGCATTGAAGACTTTCTTATTTAGATAGGTTCAACTTTCTTTTTTAGTGCTAAATTGCTTCACTTTTCGGATTTCAATTCAACCTCTGTTTGATTTTTACATCTGCGCCTCTATACGGTTTGTTCTGTCATGTGCGCGCTATAAATTCAAAAAATCAAAATCAAAATCATACATTGACTGTGCACCCTGGGAAATTACAAAACATTTCAAAAGCATATGTGCTTCTGGAATTATAGATTTGATCAAATAGATCCTATGGTGTGTATATGGTGAGATCCCCCGACTCCTTCTCTGTGCATTGCGCAAGCACTAAAGAATAAAGGACATCTCACTGTGTGCATACCTTGAAAAATAAAGTAATTGAGGTAATTTTCCCATTACACCACCAAGTAGAGTTCTGTTACTCGTGCTGATCCATTCAAGAAAAGGGGGAAAGGGTTAATAATTGTCACCTATTTCCCCGCCTTTAAGTTGCCCATTGAAGATGACAAATGAACTCTTTTAAACAGTAATGCAATCGAAACACCACTGAAGGAAGTGTAGCAAACACATTTGTTTTCATTTTGTAAGTGTCTCACATGCAGGAATGTTAAGTAGGGTGTTTCAACGGACTTTTCTAGAACGCTGTTTAAGATTCTGACATGTCCATTGATTGGTGGAGGGGGAATGCTTATTTGCAATGAATAGTAGTAGGTTTAGCTAGGCAGGGAGGTTCTGATTTAATTTGTTTTTCTATAAAATTACTATTATATCCCGAGCCCTCAAAAACAATGCATGGTTGATGCAAGCTCAGGATAAATCAAATGTGCACATGCTGATGCGTGTGCTTTAAAAGTTCACTTTCATAATAATGCCATTTTGACCATTGAAGCTGGAATTTCATGGTTGTGTAATTTGTGCATTTTTAAACGTATTCAATTATTTGTATTTTAATATAAATAGAGCTTCTGTGAAACCCTGTGTGATTCTTGTTCCGAAAAGGGAGGGATGCTGTAGGGAATCAATATTGTTAAATTGGGATCCCAGGATCATAAAAGCAACTTCATCAGATCATTCAATATTGTGTGTGCCTGATTTGGGGTGGGTGGAAAAGTCTGCCGAATTATTCACCCGATTAAAACATCCTGTAATTTGATGGAAATAGGTGCTTAATGTTGTGAGTTCCTACCCTTAATGTTATTTGATGACAAATTGTTGCATGCCGGATGGATAGCTCATGTGCAGAATGGGACAATGCTGTGCAACAAGTTTGAAACCCTAGTTACACCAACTAGACCCTTCTTCATTCTGAGTTTGGTGAATTGAGTACCATCTGTGGGTAATACAATAATGCACATTAATACAGAGTTTAGGAGTGGTCCATCTACATGAAGCACTATAAAAATAAAATTATAATTATATGATGCAAGTACAATGCCATCATATTGAAATGCCGAGTATATTGTGCTTGTTTCTGTTATCTGATGGCAAGGGTTGGCCATTTGTGGGAAAATCTGGCAAAGAAGTGAGTTCCTTTCTGTATGATAGCAGTACCTGTAATAGGTTTTATGTTGACATAACCTTTGTTTCCAGTCCTGGGCTTTTGTGTCAATGCAGTCTGGGAATTACAGTCGTTTATCTCAACTTACTTAACATACCAGATGAGGCCCAACAAGGCTGAAAAAGCGATAGCTGTGGACTCTCAAAGTGGGAAAAAAACACAGAACAGGTTATCATGCCATGTTCTCTCTAGAGAGAGGCGCCTCCTACCTTTTTTGTATTTTGTAAGGTACTTGGGGTTGGTTACCCTAAATTACCTTGGGGAACTCAGGTGTGGGCCCCTTACTCACTGTGCTCAGAGAGGCACAGCTCCACCTCACTGATGAGGCCCAACAAGGCTGAAACACGTGTCTGGGGTTGCTGTTGGTGCTCTTGTTCAAAGGAGGTTTGCCTGGCATTTCGGTGCTGGATTGCCCTTGTGGGCAGGACAAAGACTGATATGCAAATGAATATTCCTTTTTTGTGAAAGGCACGGTGAGCTAAAAGCGATGGCTGCGGATTCTCAAAGTGGGAAAAAACTACAGAACAGGTTATCATGCCATGTTCTTCCTAGAGATGGGTGCCTGCTACCTTTTTTGTATTTTCTAAGGAACTTGGGGTTGGTCACCCTGTGTTACCTGGGGGACGCCAGATGTGGACCCCTTGCTCACTATGCTCAGAGGGGATACAGCTCCACCTCCCTGATGAGGCCCAACAAGGCTGAAGCATGTGTCTGCGGTTTCTGTTGGTACTCTTGTTTAAGGGAGGTTTGCCTGGCATTTCAGTGCTGAACTGCCCTTGTGGGCGGGACAAAGATTGATATGCAAATGGGTATTCCTCCTTTGTGAAAGTGGGTCCCCACTCCTGAGTTCGGGCTTTGAAGCCCTTTGTTACCTCGCTGTTTTATCACAGAATTCGCTGTGCAGCTGCCCCTTTCTTCAAGCGTTGGCAATTGCCTTCAAGAAAAGCCACTGCGTCCTTCCGTGCAAAGAAACCTGTGCCATGGCTTCCACACGAAGAGCACGTCATGTGATCACGGCGGCTGCTGGTCTTAGCAGGCTCTGCCTACAGGGAAAGGATAAAAGCCACGCCAAACCAGGAAGCGCTGCTTCTGTTTGTAGCTAATCACCTATGTTATTCTGTGTCTTTGCTTGATCTTGTCTACTCTCCACAAACTCCCTCTGCTCGACGTTTCGGTACTACTTTGATCCACTGTTGCCAACCTCCAATATCCTTAACAGACTCTGCAGCCTCTTCCCCAGTGCCTGATTTGATCTCCTGTTGCTGACCCCTGCCTGCCTTAAAGGACTCCGAAACCTCTTCCCAGGTACAAGTTTGGTTACTGTCTCAGACCGGGTCCTTGGATTCGGATCGCCAGTGTCTCATTGTGTGGGAAAAACAGTTAGGAATCGCATAGTGTTGACAATCACTTCACCAGAGCCTTGCTCCAACACTAGTCACACAACGCAGCACACACCCTAAATAATGCTAATACCTGCATTCAGGTGAAGGACTACCTACCTCATAACACCGCGTAGACTCCTGCTGATTCCTGCTTGTAGAACTCAATGCTTTGCACTCCCTGTTCTGGACTTATTGAACACACTCGTAAACTACTGAATTCGTCAATACTGTTCTACAGTTGTTTGTGCACCAAGAGACGCTCTGCTCTACCGTGCATCATCCCGGCTCTAGTGAGTCGCTTATGCTGCCCGGGTCAAATTATCCTACTAACTTCCTTTTTATTATTTTCTCCTTATCGTTGTGGTTCATTGACTACAGTCCTTTCATTCATCATTTGTCAAGCCTTACGTCCTCTGATTCATTCAACTGGTAAGCTTTTTGGTTATTCCTGTACTATATAGCTTTAACTACCCCACCATCATAGATTAGATTAATCTAGTGTCATTGTCGGTGTCCATAGGAAACCAGTGTGCAGTCAATCATCCATTCTAGCCAAATTCCAGAGGGGGGAATCAGGTGCTTAATTAGATTGATATCATAGTCTGGAATTCCAAGAGAAATCCATACCACCAATTGGCCTGTCTCTTTTTTCCCCTTGCAGCCTGGTACCATAGCCGTGTGTGCTCTACGCTCTTTTATTTGATTTAATCATCTGTCTGTTTAAGTGCACAAAGCAGAAGAGCATATCATAGAAAAGAGTTCCCTCAAGTGAGGGGGCCTGGGTTTAGGGAAACCCAGGCTCCATTAACCCAGCTGAAACTCAAGGGAATTGGTTTACCTCACCTCTTCATCCGAAAGCAAGTTGGTGGGTAACAGAAACAGAAGCCTACACATAGAATCATCTGACACCCTTGCCACCATAATGCAGATGGTTGCTGACCTCCAGACAGACATGTCCGCAGCACATGATGCCATACTCTAGCAGATCGATTCTCTGCAAGATTGGGCAACCCAGTACTGTTTACAAGGGGGCGAGACCTATTGGGCCACCGCTTCAAGCTCTGCTTACCCTCTTCCTAGACAAGAGCCAACTCCTGTTCCTATGTTTACACAATTCCCACTGGTGCCGGCAGAAAGTTTTACGGATGACCCCAAGAGGTACAGGACTTTCATAAATCAATGTAAACTGCATTTCCTCTGTCGTCCAACCGCATTTCCAAACTCCACCGTCAAGGCAGCCTTTGTCTTGTCCTATCTTGGGGGCACCGCTGTGGCTTTGGCTAATCCCTTATTAGGAACCAACAGTTACATCTCATATGATTGTGACGTTCTAATCACCGCCATGAGCAGGGTTTTTGATAGCCGCTACAAAGTTTTTGAACCTCCGTCAGGGGAACAGTCCTTTGTGGACCTGTCTGGCCAGGTTTAATCAGCTGGCTGCTGAGACGGATTGGCTGGAAGAGTCTTTTACAAGGACCTTTCCGAAGAGCTAAAAGACACGCTAGCCACTGTACCTGTCGTTCCTACGGCCTTTGGTGAATTATTGGACTTGGTCTTGCAGATTGATGCCCGCAGGGCCGAAAGAAGGGGCGAAAGAAAGCCAATAGCACCAGTCACTTCTGCCCACTAAACAGCCCCACCTCAACTCCCGGCACCAGAGCCCATGAACGTCATAGCCATTTGCGGTCCTTTGACCCTGCTCAGAATACTGCCGTATTATGAATATATTGTGGCTCCTCAGAGCATTTGTTACCCGATTGTACAAAGAAACCCAAAAGGAAAGCGGGAAACCCCAAAACCCGGCAGTAGGCGGAGTCCCTGTGATGGGGATGCCATAGTTGAACTCCCACGGGTGTGGTCCCTCCATTCGTGCCTTGAAACACTTGTGTATAGGCGCTTTACAAATGCCATATCATATCATATCATATCATTCTCTTTCACCTTCTAGTGGTCTTCACGGTGTTCCCCGAGGTCTCCTTTCCGGCTTTAGCCTTCATTGACTCAGGCGCCACTGGGAATTATATGGATCTCCAGTTCTCCTGCTCTGACGACATACCCGTCATGGCTAAACCACACACGGAGACCGTGAACGCTGTGGACGGGACAACCCTCATATCTGGGTTGGTCACTCAACAGACAGTATCCATTGACATGTGCACTGAGGGAGGACATGTTGAGGAATTATCCTTTGATCTCATCATAGCAGCTCAGTGTAAGGTCATTCTGGGCCTACTTTGGCTTCAACAGCATAACCCTGTGATCGACTGGGTATCGCAACTGGTTCAGTTTCCTTCACCTATGTGTAACTCCAAGTGTTCACGCTCTCATGGGATCTCCCCCAGGGCTCCTTGTCAAGCACTGGTTTCCACTTCACCGTTCATCGGTGCAGTTTCAGCCATTTTGGGAACCACCATTCCACCTGAATATACATTGTTTTTGGATGTCTTTGATAAAGGTAATGCTGAGATCCTTCCCCCCCCACTGCCTATACGATTGCATGATTGACTTATTCCCGGGTTCTAAAGTACCTTCAGGTAGGGTTTATTCCCTTACACTTCAGTAAGATCGAGTCCTCCTGGACTATATTGACAAGGATCTAGCCATGGGCTTTATCCGGCCATCAAAGTCTCCCGCGGCCTCACCGCTCTTCTTTGTTTCCAAGAAAGACCGTGACCTTAGGGCGTGAATAGACTACCGGGCCTTAAACGCCATTACGGTAAAAAATAAATATCAGTTGCCTCTAATATCGGTCCTTCTTGACCAATTGGGATCATCGGTGGTGTTCACTAAACTGGATCTCGGGGGGGTGGTGTATAATTTGGTTTGCATAAAGGAGGGTAACGAATGGAAGACTGTCTTTAAACCTGTTACGGGTTGTATGAATACTTGGTCATGCCATTCGGTTTAGGCAATGCCCCAGCGATGTTTCAGGCATTCATGAATGATGTCCTTCATGACGTCCTGGGTCAATATGTGGTGGTCTACCTTGATGACATTCTTATCTATTCCCCTTCGGTAGACCTGCACGCCACTCATGTACACTCGGTGTTACAGCGCTTACGGTAACTCCACCCTTAGGTGAAGGAGGAGAAATGCGTATTCAACGCCATGGAAGTGGGGTTTTCGGGGTACGAACTGACTAACCATGGCATAAAGATGAGCCGTTCTATGGTCAAAGCAGTATTAGACTGGCCTGTGCCTACTACGATTAAGGCTCTCCAGTCTTTTCTTGGATTCTCCAATTTTTATAGGCATTTCAAACATTCCTTTTTGGCCAACTCAGCACCCGACAGCTTTGACCAGTGCTAAAATGCCGTTCCATTGGACTCCTGAAGCACAGGAAGCGTTCAAAGCTCTCAAATCGGCCTTTTCATTGGCCCCCATTTTGCAGCACCCTAATCCTGAGTTACTGTTTTTTGTGGAGACCGATGCTTCTGGTTTTGCAGTTGGGGCTCTTGTTTCCCAGCAGTGTCCCGACTCCGGGGAGGTGCATTCGGTTCATTCTATTCAAGGAGGCTGACGGTTTATGAAAAAAACTACTCCATAACGGAACGAGAACTGTTGGCCATCAAGGACGCCTTCACAGAGTGGAGGCATCACTTACTAGATGCCCGCCATCCAGTCACGGTATATTCTGACCATCAGGGCCTCCTGGCCTTTAAGTCAATGAAATGTCTAAAGGCCAGGCAGGCTCGTTGGCATCTCTTCATTACCCACTTCAATTTCACGATCACATATTGCCCAGCCTGTCTCCACACCTGTGCTGATGCCCTCTCTTGCTTGCACTCGGATTCCCGTGTTGTCAGTGGGGAGCCACCTTTACTACTGTCCAATAGGGTGGCATGCAGCTGTACCCCACAGCCATTGCTGCGGTCTCTCAGTAGAACTGCTACATCGCTGGTCATGTTGGTCCGCCATTTCCTGTGATGTCATGGACTACCTTTCTATGTGCTCTATTTGTGCCCAATGTAAGCCTATCCAAACTAAGCCTGTTGGTCTTTTGCAGCCGCTCCCGGTGCTATACAAGCCCTGGCAAATGGTCATGATGGACTTTGTTGTGGAACTGCCATCTATTCAGGGATTCGGTAGTTGTGGACTACTTTACACAGATAGCAGTATTTGTTCCCTGTGTGGGTCTTCCGTCGGCACCTGCCTTGATGGGCCCTTTTCTAAAACACATCTTTCATTTTTTCAGACTGCCTTCCATCATAGTATCGGACCGGGGCACCCAGTTCACGTCTCGATTCTGGAGGGCACTAACATTGTTTTTGCTATTGACGACCGATACTCCTCTGCTCATCATCCACAGACAGACGGGCAGACCGAGAGGGCCAATGCCACCTTGAGCAGTATCTTAGATGTCTGTGTTTACAGTTCCAGAACACTTGGTTATCGGTGCTACAACCTGCTGAGTTTGCATATAACAATTCAGTACATTCAGCTACCAGAGTTTCTCCTTTTTACGCTCTCTATGGGCAGCACCCGTGCTCTTTGCTGCTGAACCCTACCTGACCTGCTGATAATCCAGCCGCCCACTCCTGCATTTGTGACCTTGACAAACTACACAAGGATATTCGGTTACAGCTGCTCCGAGCTCAGGAAAGGGTCAAGCGGTTTGCAGATGCTCACCGGTCTCCAGCCCTGGACTATCTGCTGGGAATGCGGGTTTGGCTCTCCACCCGTCATCTGAAGATCCCAGGCAAATGATCACTTCTGCCTTGCTACGTAGGTCCCTACAAAATATCCGCACTCATCAACCCTGTGGCGGTGCGCTTGTCTCTCCCTGCCTCTTGGAAGGTGCACGCAGTAATCCACGTCTCCTTGCTCAAACCCTGTTATCCCGATTTCATCTTTACATACATTTCCATCATGGACTGAAATTTACCTTTAAACAAAACACATTTCCAAAACACATGCTAAAAACAATCCAATAATTAAAAGTGCATTTAAATTCAAACAGAAAGTGGTTCTAAAAACAACTTGGAAATGTCTTCCCAAATATAGTAAATCGTAAAATTCATAACCAAGTTTCTGCCTGCATACAAAAGGGACCAACATTGATCAGAATGGATAAAATTAATATTATGTACGAGTTTCATATCCCCTTTCATAGATGGAAATTAGTGCAATACAATCAGTCAAAAGAGGTCTAGAAGTCTCAAGTTCTTTCCTGCATAGCCTACAAATCTGATCTTTGTGAAGTATGTTAAACCATGCACACCTATTTACCAAAGTAGGCAATTGGTTCAGCTTTAGATACATTATGAACCATCTCACTTTGGTATTCTGTACAGGTTTCCAGGATAGGTAGGAGGTCTGTGCATTTCGATCCCAAATCGTTGCCTTTTTCTTAATTTCATTGAATTATGTGGCTAGATTATCATCAGGTGAACATGAACATCCTACCCAATCCAAAAAGCCCCTTGTCTCTTTATACCAGAATTTTGATACCAATTGAATACTCAAATTGCCTTGTTGGTCTAAAAATAAGAATATATTGAGTTAGAGTTATTTTGGTTCATCATTAGCTTAATGTAAACATTGCATTCCACTATCATTTTATGTCTGGAGAGGGAAATAACACCTAATTCGAAGCAAATAGCTTCCACAGGCACACACTCAGGCAGACCTAAAGTCATCCTCCATAGCTTTCCTTCTAATGCATTTAGCCAAATAGTTTCCTTAGCAGTATACATCTCAAGCCCATACAATGTACTTTAGATAATGCAGGAGTTATATAATTGTAATAATCCCTCAACAGAGAAGCCCCCAGATTTTGAAACAAGGACCTAATTGCCTTACATTCAGCAGTTGCTTTATTTATTATATATCTCAAGAAGACCTCTTTGTTCAAACTATTAGATATTAGCTCTCCAAGGTACTGATAGCCAGATACCTCTTTATTGTTTTAGGCAAATTGATAATTAAGACATGCGGAAGTGCCTGCTAAAGTGGCTGTTTGCTCTGAGGAATGCTGCTCTGGAGCTCTTTGGATCCGTGACTACCTTTTGAAAACTCTGTGGATGCATTTACAAGTTACTCCTCCCCCTAATTGTGTGTTCACTATTAATACAAGCGTGCCTGCGCACAAGCGCAAGCACACTGCGGAAGTGCCTGCTGAGGGGGCTGTTTGCTGTGAGGAACGCTGCTCTGGAGCCCTTTGAATCTGTGACTACCTTTTGAAAACTCTGTATAACGCGCTCAGAATATTGAGAAGTCTATATATACATGGACACTAATGTACTGTTTAGCACTTGCTGCTACAACGCTTGAACACTATATTTATTTTACTTTAGGACGCATTTACAAGTGACTCCTCCCCCTAATTGAATGTTCATATTAATACAGGTGTGCGCGTGCAGTAGCGCGCGTGCACTGCGGAGGTGCTTGCTGAAGTGGCTGTTTGCTGTTCGCTGCTCCGCGATACACGATAGCAGTAGCACGATACTTGTGTGTTGTGCCTACCGCCTCCTGTTCTCAGGGTGGTGTGCAGTCTTCTTCCATTCAGCGGGTCGCCATCTGCTGTTTGGCATGCGTGTGAGGTGTGTTTTAATGCATTTATTGAAGATTCTAGACTGTTTTCTTCAGTCAGTTATTGAAAAAATATTTCTTACAGCACATTCTACCCTTTCTCCCTCTCCTATTCTTTCTACTTGTGATCCGTTTCCTCTATGTCCTCGGAATCCATTATTTCGGTTCTACGTTCATTCACCGACAGGTTTTTTTATGGGTTTATTGCTGAAATAATTTTTTTGAAAGAACTCATCGAAAATGTTATTTTTAATTTGGGGGTTCACCCCCTACCCCCTCCTGCCCATATTAATTATACACTATTCCCGACCCCCCTGCTATATAACCATACCCACAAACCCCTATATTTTTCCCTAAGGTTTTAAGACTAAATAAAATTCGCCAAGAAAACATGGAAAAAACACTGTTGATGAATGAACATCGAAGCCATTAGTTCACCCAGTCAATCTATGTCTGATCCATTCCCAAAGTTCGCATCAGAGACTATAGTAACATTTAAATTGGAATGCTCAACAGGAATAGGTTAAGTGGGAAAATCTACCCAAGCAGTTTACAACATTTCTTACAGCACATTCAACAGGTAATTTAAAATTACAGGGAAGGTTGTTTTATGAGCTGTAGGGACTGGTGAGCTTTAATAATTTGCAAATGTATAAAGCAGCTCTCTGGCCACACTCCTTAGTATCTGGTGTAAAGTGACACTCTTAAGGGACATTTAAGACTGTTACACAGGAATATACAGCATGGGAAGGCGGAGACAAACTGTGGAAAGGGTCCACTATTTGGTGAGAAGTCTGGGTCTCACAACATGTGGTCAAAGATGGAAGTAAGGGCCAAACTAGCCATCTAATTGGGATCCCGCATCCCAAGCCAGAAAAAGTCCATTCATAGGTACACTGGCACGAAGTATAAACTACACTGCATCCCAGTAGGATTGTAAATAACAGATCCTGTTATGGTCCAACAAAATGTAACTGATTTTACTGCCGATTGTTTCAAGTGCAAATGTTATACACATTGTGAATAACAAGATAGATCCCTGTGTCAAAAAGTGTTTTAAAACGGTCCTAAGTGAAGTAGTTGTTTAAAAAAAAAAAACTACAAAAAAGATCAATTTAGAAAGACCGCTCCGTGGCCGCATGGAGCAGTCTTTCTGAAAATGAACTGTCATGCCCCTGCCGCAAGCGTGGGCTGACAGGCACTCCAGGACCCGGAAACAGGTTGAGGGAGAGGAGGTAAGTTTCTATTTGCGTGTGTGTTTGTATGTGTGTGCTAGGTGGTTGTGTTGGATTGGGGATGGGGGAGTCTTCAGTGGGGAGGGGGTGGCGGTGGCTGAGGGAGGGGGGTTTGAGAGGTGAAACCACCCGATTTTGGGTTAATCCCGCCAGAAAGCAGGGGGGGGGGAAGGTTGTTGGGCTTGATGGGGGGGGGGGGGTGGAAATGTTATTTTTCGCTTTTTTATAGGTTGCCTAAAATCGGCCAGAAAAATATTAGTCTTTTAGTTAGGCAACCTATTTAAGGTCGAAAATATCACGTAGAACCTTTAAAACAGGCGAGATTGTAAGTATGCTAGTAAGATGTACTGTAGGAGTCAATTCAGAGATTTCAAGTTGTCATATTTGTGTGTTGTGAATTTATTTCTGACAAGGCCGGTTTGGTCATTAGACTTTGGATATCTTCAGGTGTTGTCTTCAAAACATTCTGGCAAGCTAAATTGAAACTCTTTGATATGGGCTTTCTAGTGGCCCGAGATCCAGAAAGGCACCTATTAAGATCGGATCCATCAGTGCCAGCATTAAACATCTACACTGGTGCGCGAGCTGGAACTGAGCGGTCTCTAGATACCTGTCAGATACATTAACCATCATCTTATTCCAGTCAAAATTCCCTTAGGTTGGCCAGTTGGAACACGCAAGGCCACTCCCATTTGCAGACCTCTCTTCGCGATCTTTTGTCTAGTTATGACATAATGGCCTTCCAAGAAACGTGGCTTTCTGACCCACCAATTTGGGATAACTATGAGATGATCCTCTTACCAGCAATTAGACATGAGAAAGGTTGATCTTTGTCTGGCTTGCTTGTCGCTGTAAATAAGAATCGTGGATTTTCCATCTCTGCATGGGACTCAGTAAGTTCCTTTTTATTATTGGTCCGCATTGTGTGTCCTCAGAATGTCATTGCCTTCATAAATGTATATCGGAACCCATCCGGCCTAGACGATGACGCCTTCTACTCAGGTCTAATCAGATTGTTTGAGTTAATATTGTTGACCCCCGATATCACAGACATCATAGTTGCGGGTGACATAAATTTAGACTGTCAAACAAGCGTACTGTCTGTTCCAGAGTGGCCTCTAAATGGACTTCCTTTATGGCAAATAGGAACTTTCATATGCTCAATGGCACTGTTGAGGGAGCTATTCCTGCTAAGGCAACGTGGCAGCGGGCTTCCTCGGTCAACAATATAGATTATATATTTCTTGACCATAACTTATTCAAAAACGTTGTGTCTTTCAATGTTATACCTCAAACGCACAGTGATCACAACCTTTTGTCTGCATGTATTAATTGGACCATACCATCAACAGGGAAAATATGGATGACACAACGTTTAACGATGAACAATGCCAAATCTCACCTCCAGTGGTCCGAACATACCTTAGGAGAGTTCAATCAAACAGTTGTCCATAACACTGAATGCCAATGTCCAATGCCATACACGACCCTTCTTCAATCTTTCCAGCATCCCATTCTTGTGGCTAATGGACCAAGGCACAAACATGCACACATCTTTGATCCCGAAGTTCAGGCCAAAAGAGCTGAGTATCGCCATCAGCGCAGGATGGTCATCAAATTGAACAAGATCTTTCCAAAACAAGCTCTAAACTCGTTACTTGGTAGATTTTGACAATGGAGCAGAGCGCACAAAGCACAACAATATCAAAGAGATAGTGAACAAATGCTTTGAGTTATAGCGACAAAGAACTCAGCAGCCATATGGGTCCTCCTTAATCAGAGTCCTCATCAACGACAATAAGTAAGTCAAACAAATTGTGTCAATGAACAACAAAGGTTATCTCATTTCACTGAACTATATACTGATGCAGATTTTGACCAGTTCATTTTGGCTCCCAGTCCAGCAGTAGCGTGGACTGCAGATTGTTCACCTTCAATCATAGAACAATTCATTAAAGAAATAAGCTTGTCAAGAGCGGCTGGCCCTGACGGGCTCCATAATTTTATGTTCAAATCTAATCCGGAACTATGGGCCTTGATTTTGGATAAAATACTTAAGCATGTATTAAAGTCCAAAGAGATACCTCAGTCATGGAAAACGTTGATCATCATTCCAATATATACAAAAGGTCATTGTATGTTGCCGCAGAACTATCAGCCGATTGCGTTGCTGGACGCCCTGGGCAAATTATTTGCAAAACTGATATTACGTGACTTTAATGAATGGCCTAGGGCCGGACAATTTAGAGACCCACAACAATCAGGTTTTGTTGCCGGTATGGGCACTCATATCAACCTACTCTGTCTCAAGGCAATAAAAGCTCAATGCCAGATGACTACAAGCAGCGTTTGATTCTATATCACGTGTTATGCTTATGTCAAAACTGGAGAGAGACGGTTGCCCAGTGACTCTACGTGAGATCATCCATGCCCTTCATTTTCAAACCTCAATAAGCGTTCGGTTGAATCTAGACGGCTTACTATCGATGCCCATTGCTACTGCCCAAGGCCTCAAACAAGGCTGTCTATTAGCATCAGCGATTTTTAATTATTTCATCCACGATGTCAGCCAAACCTTCGCTGATGTCATTTCTGATTCTCCAATTCTAAATGGAGTTGCGATCAAAACATTAATTTACTCAGACGATCTTGTCCTTATTGAAAAAATGCCAACAGGTATACAAAAACTATTAACTGCATTTAGTTATTATATTGATGCAAATCAACTTATAATCAATACTGATAAAACTCAAATTGTAGTTTATTTGGCAACTAGGTCTACCCATAACAAATTTGTATGGTCGATAAAAGAAACAAAACTGTTAACTGTCCCAAGCTATACCTATCTAGGTATGACCTTTGAGGGCGGGACAAATGCTGTAGGACAAGCAGATAGTGTGGAGCAAAAACTAATTACTGCCATCTCTCAAACAAAGATTATTTTACATCGATATGGTAAGTTTATGTTAAATCCGGCTCTATCCTATTGGATTCAGAAAGCCACCCCATGCATTCTATATGGCCTAGAAACACAGCCTATGTGGTCACAACTATCCATTGATAGACTAGAAGCCAAATTGTGGCGAAGTATTCTCCTTTTACCAAAAAAGTGGAGAAGTATTCTCCTTTTACCAAAATGTATACCTAGTTCTTGGCTTCGCTATGAACTAGGTTTAGTTTCACTCCATGCTGTCTACTTGTGGCGACTTTGCTCTCTTTTTCGCAAATGTTTGATTTCAACTGATTGTGATAACATCCTCCAAATTTTGTCATCATGTCTATTTTCGACCACACATGTTTTTGTACACAAATGGATGAAAGAAGTTTATTTTGCTTTAAGTAGAGCTGATATCACCATAGACACTTTCATCACAAACCCAGACAAAGCTAAACAAAGGTTATATCGATGTGACTGGATCATTCCACGAGCAAAATGGTTGGAACAGAATACAAGAACCAATGTGAATTTCTTTTTTCATCCCAAACATGTAAGAACGATGGAAGCTTGCTTAGTAAAATCCCCGTCGCCTGCCATGCGAGGTGCCATACTAAGACTGCGTTTCAACCTATGGCCTACTAGAGACATTCAAGCGAGGCGCAAGATTATACCAAAGCAAATTAACTTTTGTTGATTTTGTTTGAATAGAGATTTACCTGCGTCACCTGAACATCTAATCTCATTCTGTCCTAAATTAACAGAGGTTCGACAGACTTATTTTAGGGATCATTGTGCTTACTTGGGCTCTTTGGAAATGGCTTGGCGGTGGCCATATATTTTCTGTTCTGGCAATTTGTCTACTCAAATGGCGACTGTTAACGTTTTAAAAGCTCTTAAGTTGGAAGTATAATATGTTCCAAATTGTTCTTTTATTTATGGATTCTGTATTGATTTTAATTTTGTTTTTATATGTTTATTTCGTCTTTTGTAATTATATTGAAAAGTTAACATAACGTCAGCTAAATCAATAAACTATAAAAAAAAAAAAGTTGTCATATTTCCACAGATCAGGTGGTGAAATAATGACTTTATTCTTGTCTTTTACCCTCCTACCATATTACCCTCTGATATTTGTGCATTTATAATATGCACAGAAAGGCAAAATGGCATGCTCTAAAATGCTAGAGGTTGCAGGATGGGATTTGTGGGCTCTTTCTTGTTTTGAAGAAGTACGAGGCAGAATGAAGTAGTGCAATTAGGTGATAAAAGTTGCCATTGCTTTATGTACATTCCTAGCTTTCTCCGGCAGTAGCTTTGCATGCACCTTAGTGTTGTGCGACAGAAGAGTGAACATATACTGCCAATTAAGCAGGCTCATTACAGGAGGACTGATACACATATAGGTGCAGACTACATAGAACGATAACTCCCTGGGTTTGGTAAAACGGTCAGGAAGCTGACGTTGCATCCATAAAGAGGCTTTCAGTATCCAACCCTTTATCCTAAATGAATGCTCCAGACGTAACACAGTTGACGTAAGTCAATTACAGGAACGGCACCGGTCGTTATGCATGGATATTGACCATTATCTGGGGATTCAAATACAAGGTTGACTAATTTTAAAGTTGCAACAATTTTTGGGATCACTTTAACACAAATGACCTTGGCTCAGTGCGCTCTTTTAAGCATGTAACTATGCAAAATGAATACTCTATTGATTTGCAGTTTTCACCTATTTTAATTATTTCAACAAAAAGTATATTCTGTGATCACTAATATAACTCATTAGTTTTCAAATATTCAAAACATAGATCATTATACAATTTGGCATTACCTCATGCTTTACAGTGCATTCAAACAGTAAATACTTGATACATTTACATGTGGCTTACAACTTATGTGACAATATGGACATTTTCCATCTGTAAGTCCATTTCCTATTGATTCAGAAGAACATTAGTCCATGTGTAGGGCTTTAATTGGCTTCAGGCCAATTGTCCTTTTGTTTGTGGGATTCTCTAATGCACGACCGTTTCAGGCTATGAACGCCCTACATCAGGTGCGGGAATAAATGTCTTATTTCAATGATTTAGGTTCTGTAAAAAATAATATGGGTTTTTGGTCAATTACTTAATCCTTATTTTCTCAAATAATATCATGTTTACTGCTTTTGTTATTTTGTAAGTGTTCATTTAAACCTCAAGTATCTGTGATTCTGAAGATTTCCTCTTGTTAAAACCATCTCGAACATGTCAGTGCTGCTTGTGCACTAAGGTCTGCCTCTAAGCCTGCTCTGTTCTTCAAGCGCCGTTTGCCTTTTTTTGGTCTGCAAGGAAAACGAAAACCGTTCGTTTTGGAACTATCTGTTGTTCTTATGTGTATTGGTTTTGTGCTGGGAACAGTCGCTAGATCATAGCGCTGTGTCCCAATCACAAAACCCGGGTTAACTGTTTCTGACGAAATTTGTGTTTTTGTTTACCCATCTGGTTTGTATGCTCCCCGGTCTGGCGCGCGCTATAAATAAATAAACAAACAAACAAACCTCCGCCTGGCCTCAGGGGCGGACTGGCCTATAGGGGACTCTGGAGATTTCCCGGTGGGCCTCTGCACTCTGGACCTCTTTTGTGTGGTATTTCCAAATGTTCTCATAGGAAAAGCATTGGGCTTGCTGAAAATGTGTCATATGGGGCCACTTTGGACATTATTTCCAGGGCCTCTTTTGGTCCCCAGTCATTATTTCCAGGGCCTCTTTTAGTTCCCAGTCCACCCCTGCCTGGCCGTCTCCACGGGTGGCTCAGTCTCCTTTCTTCAATCTATCCCGCATCCTTGCCTCAGGTCTGCTCGTCTTGGTACACTTTTTACTGCGTTATTCATTGTCATCTCCTAGGAATGCAGTATGAATAACTCGTATCGCCTCGTAATGCTCTCGCGTTCACGTAGCTTTGTTGGTTACGATGGTAACCATGTTGTGTACGATCCTTTCTCTCTTTCCATATCCATTCTTGGGGGTTATCCCGGGCGCCATCTTGTGATGTCTTAACGTAGTGCAATCGCTATGTTGATTTGCACTTGTTCTTTCTTCTGATGCGTGTTTGCAACAATTTCGCGGATGTATTCCTTGGGCTTTAACTTGTAGTATTCACAGTGTGGTTGTAAAAATATCCACTTCAGCAATCTTTTAACTATGTATGTTGGGTTTTGAAATCTTGCTCACAAATTGTAAAAAACGATTCAAACAAATAAACGTGTACTTTCTCATGATGAATTTTAGCATCACTTTCCCTAATGTATTCATAGACTTAGTCTTAAAGGGCTCACAGTATAGTCGGAATCATATACATTTTACCGATCTGTTCCCTTGTAGTCAAGATTTTTTATAGACCCATGTTTACAAGTTATAGGAAACAACTTAAGTCCCAGTCTGCGTTCATGCCATTCTGCTGCATGGAGTTCAATTTTTCTATCCAATATGTTTCTTTCTGTAATAGCATTTTATTGAGGTTTCCCCCTCTTCGTGGTGCTTTTATTTTTTCAAGGATAATAAACCTTATCTGATCAATATTGTGTCTCTCTTTTGAAATGTTGTGTTACTGGAGTTTTGATGGCTCCTGTCCTTACTTGTGTTCTGACCATCTTGTTTACACCTTCCTCGTTGTCATTCCGAAGTAATATATTCCACAGGGGCATCCCAAAAATTGTTGTGTCTACATTAGATTCTGTAGCCCAGAATCTGACTCTGTCAGCACCTAAATAATCCAGAAAGTGATGTGAAATTCTGCATCTATACGAAAAAGCAAAACAAAAAAATGTGTGCTCCTCTACATTATTGTTATTGTTATTATAATTTTAAAGTTGTGACATAAGTGCTGAGAGTCAAAACTGGGAAGCTCAGCAGGTTTTGTGACTGTTGAGGTCATACATTCAGAACTGCATTGAATTCTGTGTCTTTTTTCAATTTCTTATGAACATGATGATGCACAACCGTATTTAATGTGTGTATATTTGTCACATTGGACTGTTCTTTATGATGTGTGCCTACCAAACTTAAAGTAAAATAAAAAAAAAAAGACAAATATGATGCAAATTGAAATTTGGACACATTCAGGTAAAATGAATTCCCTCTCGGAAAGGGTTAGCGGTACTCACTTTGCTCGGTTGCTTACTCCTATTTGGGCTAGATGGGGTTTAGGGGTAAGGGGGGGGTTTGTCTGTCTCATAGGGAAAATCAAAAATTGCCACCCATGAGTGCATTCTGGGATATGTAGTCCTTGGGGTGTGCACTGAATGAAGCACGGTGCACTCTGGGAACTGCAGTGGGGCCTTTGCATTGAGCGAATGAGTGTGTATTCTGGAATGTGGTGAGAGTACCTGGACATATGATGGCATATGATAACCTGCCTTGTGATAGGTCTAGTATCTGGGGGTGGGGCTAAGGCAGGTGAGGCTATACCAAGCATACAAGACTCTATTGGCAAACAAACTCTACCTGTCTATAAAATGGCTATACCTGGGGTTGGAGGATTCACACTGGCATATGAGGCTGGACAAGCACGTCAGCTGGGTGCACATGGCCAGGTCTGACTGCAACTGGCCTCTCAGGGACGTTTTTATGGGAGGGCAAAAGGGGCACTTGGCCAGGGCCCACACCTTGGAGAGGGCCCCACAAGGCTAGCTGATCTGAAGAAGTAAGATTCCATTGTTCACCAGACTTAACACACGTCATGATATTTTATGGGGTGCTGCTGAGACTCCAAACCCATTGTGTTTCTGTTTTGGCAAGTGCATTCTGCCTTGATCAATTCATCATATATGGCTTTCTGTGTTCACTGGGGTATACATAGTTTGTGTGTTCCTTATGGCACAACTCTGTAGCAGTCTTTCCTTTGGGAATTTTGTTGATCATGTGCAATAGGCAATGGTGAAATGCCTATTGATACATTGAGTGCCAACATGGTTCAGAGGTTAGCTCAGTGTGTGAAGCACTGCAGAGATATGTGTTCATATACAAACTTTGAATATCACATTCCAGCAAGGCTGGCTGCGCCTTAACTATGTCTGAAGTTTATAAACCTGCCAGCATATGTACTTGGTTTTGCAGAACACTATCTGCTATTATCAGCAATCTACCTGTACCAGATAGGGGATGGTATAAAAACTAACATATCATCTGTATGCTCAAGGTCTAGAAATTGGTTTGTTCAGATGTGGTGTTGTAAAACCTAGGCAATCGCCTCCAACGATGGCATAAACTGTTAGTCCAAGTGGTGAATAAGTATCCAAATTCAAGACTATGGAACAACAGTGTTCATGCTTGTATCCTGGGTTGCCAGCAGACGATACAGTGATCCTGATCAAGTCATCTAATACACCTTACATTATGTGCTGTTTTCGGTGAGGTTTGCCTTCTTGCATGCTGCTGGTATCGTTTAGCCCATTACTTGATCTTTCTTCTTATGTAGGCCATTTGGGGAGAAGGGTTGGTAGGCAGAAGAGAGTGGATCGCATGTTGCAGGCCTCAGGCAAGCATATTTTAAGGTCTGCTTGTATGACACAAAAAACGGTTTGCTTTTTGGTAAAAGTCAAAGGTTTTTATGCACTTTTATGAATGAAAATGTCACAAGCCATTGTTTTGGAAGTATTTAAAGCTTTAAAATACAAAAGACAAACCCAGATGAAATGTGTTAAATAACATCGATTGGTATGCTGGTTCTTATATACTTCCCTTGATGATGGAGAGAATGAAGCTAGAATCATTCCCATTTTGCATAACACCCATCTATAATATTCTGTTTAAAAATTGTCATGTTTGGTAATGTGATTTGCGTACTTTCAAAGTCTGTTTAAAACAAAAATGAGATTGTTTTAGTTCATGGTAAGAACTGGAAAAGAAAGTGTTGAAATGCAGAAATTGCAGAGTTAGCACAAATCCCAGCTTCACCCCTTCATCCCTTAACCAATGTGTGATCCTGGGCATCTTTTGTATTCCCCAACCTCTCAATATTGCCAGTCCCTTAACCTTTCAAAATTGCCAGCCCTTCCGAGTGATTTCCTTCTCGTGGTATGATCGTCATAAAACCCTTATTTATGGTTTCACTGTGTTAATAGTGAGCCTATGTATATCATACACCACAGTCATTTGTTCCTGTCTTATCTTATGGCAACACTATTTGAAAACCCTATCCCACTTCTAATCTCAGTCTGTCTGGATAAAGACACCTTCCTGGTAGCTTCTAATCTGCTCACTATCATGATACGGTGGGTGTAGCGTTCTCTTTCCTTCCAATTGGTGGTCTCTATCCATGCATGAGCACTTTTGCATTCTGTGAGGCAGTTAATATGAGTTCTCTGTCTATTATGGGTTACATGTACCTTTTACATACAGTCCTGCACTAATACTCCATCTACCTTCCTGGATGTTATTGATAAAACAGTATCCTGTATGTACTAGAAGAGTAACCCCTTCATAGACTGCTAATGTTGGTCTTCAAATGCTACTTGTTTATCATTCTGATTAGAGCAAGAATGAAGAGGGCGAGGGGACTTAAAGGGAATAAACGTGCTTATTATGCTGCGAGACAGCATATCGACCTATAGGATGTGAGTGCGATAGGTCGGGCGCGGCCACTGTTTTTTTATCCCTTAATTCCTTTGGTTTAGTGGAGGGGGGCCCCAAAGATGTCTGTGCCCAGGGTCCCACAAGTGCTCAAATTGACCCTGTTTTGTACTACGTCTAATCACCACTTTTGTAGTGTCAAAGCGCTTATCTTTACACGTAGTATATTGCGCCTCCGCTTGTGGAACCCTGAGCGTAGTCTGCAGGGAAGGAGAGCAAGAGGCAGAGAGAAATAAGAGGGATGAAAAGAGGGGAAGAGGGTTGCGGGCATAGGGGGCATAGGGAGGGAGTCAGGCATGGGTGATGCTTTGTCTGAGTGTTTGTCCACTATAAACAGACTATCCTCTAGAGAGGTGTGACACAGAAAACTATGCGTTGGGTTAATATATGTAGTGGGATTCGAAGAGTGTTTTGGAAGAATTATCGGTTAGAGCTCAAGTGGTGTTGCGTGTGAGGGGATCGAGAGAGTGCTTGGGCAATAATGACATGCATGTACACTAGAAATACCTGCAGTTTGCCGTGTCTATTTATAGTACCGCTGGCTATCTCCTGAACAGCATTTCGGGGACTACAAAGCGGACTGGAGAAAGGATTGACGTGATCACTGCGCCGCCGTAAATATCAACTCTGAAAATACCGACTTCCATTACAGCGAGGCGCAGCGAAGCGCAGTGATCACAGAGGGGCACCGTGTGAAATACGTGCTATTTAATATTATTCTTTATGCTGATTAACTTTGAATTCATTTGTACGATGATCACTGTGTTCCTTTGAACGCATACACTTGTAAATACCATAAGTACGAGTTTTGACTTACTCTTTATAAAGAATTGGACTATTTTATTCAGTGTATATGGTGTGCAGGGCAGGGGACGGGAGTGTCCAGAATTTTGGGCACTTTTCTTTGTTCTTGAAATCCATATGTCTCAACTTAACTGCCTCCAATAACGTGTCTGAGATAGGACCCGTGTCGTTTCAAACGGCGTGTATAATAGTTATTCAACTGGCGTTCCAACCGACAGCAATATTTTGCCAGGCGAGGTTGCCCATTGGCATAAGCTAGCTGCAGCAACACTTACAGTATGAAGTTGCAATTGGCATTAAAAAAACAACAGAACTACTGACTTTGCCAATGCTTGCTTCTCCTATCTAATATACAGGTGTTTCACCTCACAATGCCTTCTTGTTTTCACTGCCCTATTCTTGGCGCCATTCTGATTCGTTACTAGACAGCATGAGGGGGTGTGCCATTGCCTTTTTCTTGGTAATGGAGAGTAGTAGCCACTTAATTCCCACTACATATTGAATTTCTGTTGTTTTTTTCCCCAACACTTTTAATGAAATTGGGATAAATGAAAAAACAACATACCCCACTACAGTGTACAATTAAACAGAAAGATTTGTGAAAATGCACACAAGCTTTGCTTACCATGCCACTCCTTGTCACTGGTTTGAACCTTACAAAGTACACATCAGCTAGAGGATGCGCACATACATTTAGGCGCCCCCTTTTTTAAATGTGGATATTGTGGGGCTCGTGAGTGGCACCTACAAACTGAAACTATTGCATTGGAGTACAGCTAAAAGGAAGATGGGATGTGAGCAGGGACACACAGACTATGGGTGTTGCACGGCTATTTACCCACCAATCGACAATTTATGGCCAAGCTAATCCCTGTGACCACTCCCACCCACTCCCGGACATCTTCTGGGATATCTTTCAGCTAGACCCATCATGCAGTAACATCAAACGGTGTGCTGTGTAGGACCTGCCAGTGTTATTTCTCCGCTGTCTTCTGAGAGTAAACGGCTTAATTGCCTCAGTAAATGAGCTCCTTGGGTAATGTCCTAACCAAGTGTACCTTTAGCCACTTGGTCAATAGGCTGTATGTGCATCCTCCCATCTGTTACTTGCACTGAAATCGAGTTTAAAAGACATTATCGAAGCTAACAGCTTTAGCTTGTGTATAGATATTAGACATTTGCCGGGCTCTTACGTGATATGCCCCAGTACATTTTTGACATCTCATGGCCAGGTAATACCACTGCCGTGGTGCCTGGCAAACGTCTATCGCATGTTCAAAATGCTTCTTCTGGTTGAATTGTGGACCAAATATTTAAAATAATGCTGTAGTGTGAGGACAGCGTCATTTTTAACACACCTGTGACCCAGCCAGATATCACTCAAGGATGAGGAACAATCATGTTGATCACGCACATAAACACAACCCCCCTCGCCCCCGCCCCCACACATATCATTAACATAACATCACTTTATATAAGGCACACATCTTTAATGAGAAGTATCTGCAACGTTGTGGTATAGTTGCAGGCATAGCTCCTTTGCCGTGTGGTCCCCAAAACACCAATGGCAGACGTTTTACTAGTTTCTCGGAAGCGCTAAGAAAAATCGGCTCAAGTAAAAACTATTGGTGCGGCGATCACCGCATGTAAAGAATTCGCAAACATAATTTCTGGCATACATAACATTAGAACCCACCTCTATTGCTCGGGTCCACCGACCCACCCCCCACCCCGGCCCGCGTGTCCATGTACGTGATTCAGTTAGCCACCATATAACCAATATGCAACCTGCAGAGGCGTGCCCCATGCCATCCAGGTGCGAGCAATGTGTATTCTGTGCATTACGGTACTCGCGGCACTTCGCGTCCCCCATGCCATCCAGGTGCGGGCAATGTGTATTCTGTGCATTACGGTACTCGCGGCACTTCGCGTCCCCCATGCCATCCAGGTGCGAGCAATGTGTATTCTGTGCATTACGGTACTCGCGGCACTTCGCGTGCCCCATGCCATCCAGGTGCGGGCAATGTGTATTCTGTGCATTACGGTACTCGCGGCACTTCGCGTCCCCCATGCCATCCAGGTGCGAGCAATACTGGGGAGCAAGCAGTTCCTCAGACGTGCTGGGATTCTCTGCATTACGGCGATTGTAGTTTCGCTTAAACTCTTATAAATGACCGATTCCAACAGAGAAAATGCAAAATATCAGGAGACCGAATGAGCGCCTAGAGACATATGTAACCAGCACCACTCACTTATCTCCGTTACACAATTATCAAGTAGCACAAGGGTCGCGAGGAAGCCGCCGGTCAACTTCAGAGGCCACCTTTTCCAGACTCTGCTATACTTTTCTCCAACACAAAGTCATCACATAACACTTTTGGCGCAGTTACCGGCCAGTGATTGCCACACAAACCCTGTTGTGTCTGTGCACGCACAACTCACCTCTGTCACATCGGATTTCAACGCCCCCCCGCCCCCCACCAACTACACATATCTTAAAATTAAATAATTGCAGTAACATGTCCCAGTCACTTACCCTGCTTGTGCTGTGCCGAGGTATTCCACACACACGCGCGCGTGCACACATCCCCCGCCCCCTGGTGCCAGCTGCCAAGTGCGAGCGCATGCCCTGAGCAGCTGTTTCCTTTGAGCACCCAGGAGCTGTGTGCCGTCGCCAGTCACATGCCCCTCCCCTGACAGACCCCGCGGCAGTGCCAGGCGGGGGGCGGGCGGGTCTGAAAATCTTTACTCTCTTCATTGGAACATCGTTTCCGAGCGGGCCCTTCCGCTGTGAAACAGGGCGTTTGTCTATGCGTTTTTGTATTTTAGCCGAGTAGCAAACAAATCACTCACAACAACAGAGCGAGGCCACTGGGCGAGGACTGGAATGCCGGAACGCCGCTTACTGGGGACAGGGCAGCGTACGGCCGCGCCCCCTTTGTTGAGCACAGGGCGACATACTGCGCAGCTCAGATAAAAGTGACGGACCGGGATTGACGGTTGCCACCGGTTCATGAAAGGAATGCCGGCTGTTTGATCGTTTTTCGAGAATCTGAAGGATCAAGCGTTTGCACTTTAAAGGCACCTGGCACGTTTTTCACTTTATTTGTATTCCGCGTGTGAGCTGGAGTCTAAAGGACGACTCTAATTTGTGAATTTGGAATGCGATAATTTAGATAGCGCTGTAATGTCCGTGATTTCAACCGAAATACGGATACTGTTCTGGTACAGTTTGACATCGTTTTTCAGCCGGTCCTCGAGACTTCTAGGAGAGCCAGCCAGCCACCTCCTACTACGTGTCATTGCACTTCATGCACTTTCCCGCGCGCTGGTCTGAGGCTGTCAGATGGCTGCATGTCAGCAGGGACACCATGCCCCAATGCTCTGCTTTCATTTCTCTTTTAATTGCATTCTGGGAGCTGTAATATTGGGTTACTTCAATTGAATAAAATGGAATAAACCAAAACGAATCTAAAAGCAAAGCCAGGACAGTGAGGGGGTGTCTCCCACCTAAAAGTCTGCTGATTTCAAGACTCTGTGCCTACTGGATATGGCACTCAAGAGGTCATCTGAAGGGTATCTTGTATTCCTTTTCCTGACAGACAGACAACTCTGCTACTCCTCCCGAAGCAAACTGTCTGCACGCCCATCAAAAACAAAAGCATGATATGATATGTCATTTGCAACACGCCTGTACACAAGTGTGTCTAGGCTCGACAAGACAAGGGAGGGAAGACAGAGGGAGGACAAGACAAACGATCTTACTAGGCCTTGGGTCGTTCAGATCGTGCAAGTGCGAGAATAAGACGTGCAAGGGGAAAGGGAAAGGGAGTGGGAGAAGTGCAAGGGGAAAGGGAAAGGGAGTGGGAGAAGTGCAAGGGAGAGGGGAAGGGAAAACAGGGTAACAATGCTCTGAGTAAGTGCAGCCGCCAGGGCAGCGCTGCTCTGGGTAGTGCAAGATTCAATTATTTCTTGAATGTCCCACCCAGAGTAATAGTTGTTTTTTATATATAGCGCGTCCTGCTGGAATCCTTTCGCTATGCAGTGTTGGAAAAATAGCTGTATTTATGACCCAATTTAGCGGTTCTAAATTTGTTGAAGGATGAAGAAATTAGTTGGGTCTGCCGCGATTCAAACTTGTGAAACGCAGACTGGTCCCATGTGACAAGTCAATTTCTGCCACTCGGTTGTGCCGCCCACCACCTCTTTTACCATTCCTCATTAGGCGTCATCATCGCCAGCGTCCTCAGCAAAGGATGGATGAAGACAAGGGCCTCGTCTGTTTGTGCTTGATAGGGCCAAGGTCAAACCAACTATTCTGTATTTCACCTACAAAGTAGTCGCTACAACTATTACTCGCCAAATGACATCACCATGTGTCGCCTATCTCCACTCATCTAGGGTTCTAAATGGCTACGCGCCCCGGGCAGCCCTAGCACACTATTCTAGCGAACTTCATCAATATTGACATTTCCCCCATCTTTTTTTAAAAACCTTTATTTATTAAAGCGCTTGCCAACATAGTACAAAGTGGTTATAACAGCATCACAGATTACAACCATACATCTTGCTGACATCTTGACCATATAAATCCACACACATGGGGACCAGTGATGTAGCACGTCACCTCTGTCGAACATAGCAATGTCTATGATAGTTCTGCAAGTATGTCCAGGTATTGCTAGTGTGTTTTCCACAAAGCATTTACGTCTGATACCGCTCCCTGCTTTCGCAGAAAAAAAAGATCGAAAGGGGGACCAGATGTCCAGTGGCTTACAAGCCATCGGCTGCAGCAGAGCCCATTGCTCCTCCTGGTCAGAGCCCCACATCACAGCCCACATCCATTGAGTCACTGTCGGAACATTTGGTTTCAACCATACCAGCAATATACAGCGGACCGCCAGCAGCATACCCAAGCTGGACAGTTTATGAAAACAATGTAGCAGTGTGTCAAACCTCTGGACCAAGCATTGCAGTGGGGTTGTCTCTATAATACAGCCAAACATGTCAGATATTGCATTGCATATTCCTACCTAAAAGTCCCTCAGCCTCAGGCAGTCCCATACCATATGGAGATATCTTGCCTCACTCGAATGACACCTAGGGCACACTGCAGAATTCTCCTGTGAAAACAGAGCCTAGCCGGTGTATAGTGATGCCTATGAAGTACCTTAAATTGTATCAACCTAAATATAGAATTAAATGACCCTTTACGAGATTGTAGATGCATATCCTCCCAGACTTCGTCTGTAATGTCCATATCAAGGTCTCTTACCCAGGCACTCAGTATCTTGGTGAAAGGCCCACTCCCACAGCTCTGCAACATGTGATACAGTCCAGATACTCGGCCATGCGTATCACTCGCATGCATTATGAAGCTCAATAAAGGTTAATCTGGTGGCAGTACCGGGAATCCCTCCCATGTTCCTCTAATGGCTCTATGCAGTCCCTCGAACTGCAGCCAGCGTCAGGATTGTCTCTGTAACAGACCAGGCACCTTCTGGGGAGCGATAACATTTCCTATGTTGTATACATCTTTCAGGGTCTCAAGGCCATCACCAGGCCACTGTCGTGCCACATTCCCGGTCACATTAGGTAGCGAGGGAACACAATTCCACAAGGGGGGGTCACCATGAAATGGACGGCGGACTCCCAGCAGCCTCCATATTTTACTCCATGCAAGTGCAGTCAAACTAGCCGGATCGCATATACATGGGTCCATGAATTGTGGGGGGTAATACTATTGAGCGAATATCGCAAGGCCCCACTCCATATAGTTTGATCTTCACATGTGGATAAACGATGCCCCCGCAAACCAATAAGACGCATATTGCGCCTGAGTCGCGATACAATATTTTTCAAAATCCAGGGCTGCAATTCCCCCCTGCGAGTATGGTGTAGATAGTGTACTCCACTTGAGACGGACAGCTCCTACATGCCACATATAAGCATCAACCTCTGCACCCAACTCATTGAAGTATCTTCTACCGGGACACAACAGTCTCTTTAGAAAGTAATACAAGAGTTTCGAGAGGATAACCACTTTGAGTAGTGCCACTTTCCCTGCCATTGGAAGCAGCAGCCATGCCCATTTTCATAACTTATCAGTGAACTGTGAGGGATATGTAGTATAGTTTTGCTCCATTAATACAATGGAGCTTCTGGCACCACCACTAGCAAGTATTTCCTCTCAGTGTGTGACCAAGCAAACGCCAACAGGTCCAGTGGCACAGTCGTAGCACCCGTCAACGGGAAAAGTTCTGATTTAGCCTGGTTAATGTGCAGACCCGACAGTTCCCTGAAGGACTTCACATCATGCATAATCGGGTCATGTGCGTTTGGGCATTACCTACATATATGATTGTATCATCTGCATATAGTGATATAACCTACGCTTCTCCCGACAGTCTGATCCCCCTATGAATGTGTTTGTGGCAGATCAAGTCCACCAGCAGCTCAATCACTATGGTGAATGTCAGGGGCGACAGCGGGCACCCCTGTCTGGTCCCTCTAGCAATTGTGATTACGAGTGAAAGTATCCCATTTATCTTAACTCTAGACAGCAGGGATGAATATAGTAACTGAACCCATGTCAAAAACCTGGGTCCAAAGTTGCATTTACGAAGTACCGCCCACATAAACCGCCATGACACTTAGTCAAAGGCATTTTGGATATCAAGAGCCACCGCTACCGCCTGGGCACTACGGTCGATCTGAGCAAGGACATTAAACAGGTGCCACAGGTTAAGGGACATAGATCTCCTGGGAACAAACCCTGATTGGTCCTGGTGGATTATATACCCCATGTAGTGTGCTAGTCTGACGGCGATGACTTTGGCAAATATCTTCACGCCTGAGTTGATCAGCAAGAGGGGCCTGTACGACCCACACTGCTCAGCCCGTTTCCTGGGTTTCAGCAGTACCATGATCACTGCGTCCCTCAGTGTGGAGGTGGAGGAGTACCCTTTTAGTATATGCCTCTTCCCACATCTCTAGGAGTCGGGGAACCAGATATGAATTAAACTGTTTATAAATCTCTGTTGATAAACCATCTGGCCCAGGAGCCTTCCCAGTGGGAAGAGCATCTCTAGCATGGACAATCATGCCCAACGTTATGGGCCGATCCAGAGCCTCCCTTGCCTCACCTGATAATTCTGTTAAGGGAAGTGCATTTAGGAATGTCTCTATGTCTAGGAGGAGGCCAACATTGTCATTCTCATACAGCTTGGCGTAGAAAGTGTGAAACACCTGATTCACCCCATGCACTGTGTACAGTTTCACCAGAGTCAACAGCACGTAAGGAATGTGATGACTATCTCCTGCCTGCCATATAACCCTTGCCAAGAGTCTGTTCGGACGTTCCCCTTCTCTGTATCTCTGTGCAGCTCTTGGGGTCTCTAAAATGTTCAATTCCCTATCAGGATGCGCCTTAACGTTGTCTACTTCTACTTTAATTTCACCCAGAACCGCGGGTTGGGGAGAGGTGGTGTACAATTGTTCCAGACGGTGCAGTGTGGTCTCACTGTCCCTGATATCCCACCTTATCACTTTCAGAATCCCCAGCTACATGGCCATAGCAATACCACAGATGTATGCTTTAAAGGCTTCCCACAATACTGCATAGGAATTCACAGAACCAGTATCCACCTCGAAGAACAGCTGAACGTTCTTCTCCAAGTCAGCCTTGAACACTAAATCCAGCAGCACCTGATAAACCTCCATGACGGTCTAGACCCAGTGGCATCTCGCCAATACAAAGGTGAGCGTGGCCGAGGAATGGTCAGAAAAAGTTCTATTCAGTATGTCCGCCCGTGAATCGCCCCCAGTAACGAGTCAGATATCAGCCACATATCAATCCGAGAATGGGAGTCATGCACCGATGAGTAAAAGGAATATGCATGCAGTTTCGGATTGAATAGTCTCCAGGCATCCACGACTTTAATTTCCGCCATACTCTCCTGTATTACTCGGGCTGCCCTAGTAAGTTGCCTAGGTTTGGTACCCGATCTATCAAGGTATGTGTCTAGAATCGTGTTGAAATCCTCTCACCCCCATAGGGCAGGCACCAGTGGGTATTGAGCCACTAAACCCAGTACATCCGTATAAAACTCTGTGTCGTCCACATTTGGGCCATAGATATTCAAGAATACCATTTCCCTACCCCTCAGTGACCCAAACGATAAAACGTATCACCCTAGAGGGCCACATGTTAATTTTTAAGCACATATTGTATTGATTTATGAATTAGTGTCATCACTCCCCTACTCTGTGTAGAGTAGTTAGTGTAATATCTGTGCCCTCCCCTAATATCTGTACCCCCCCAGCTCTTGGTGAATTGGGCACAGCCAGCCTCACACGCATTTGTTTCCTGAATAAATTTTATTTGAGCCCTATGACTCTCTGCATACAATTGTAGTTTCTTCATTTTAATTGGATTGCCAAGCCCCCTTACATTCCAGCTCATACACCGAATCTCATCCAACCGCATCCCTATAGATCACAATGTATTTCACACATTCGGCCACAACCAAGAAAGAGCCTCTCAGCTCCTGCACTGTTAGACTACCTTGGAGGAGCATAACCATAACAACAACGTCAAGCGCATTTTGTAACTAAAAGCCCGAAATACCACCCCCTACCCTCATCCCCCTCAAAAACTTAGGAATGCATTCCCCATATTCCCCAACCCGAGAGAACTTGCAACTGCACATGGGGGGGGGAGGCTGCACAGGCGACAGCCCTGGTCTCAGCACAACCTTAACACAGACATTTTAAAGAACACTTCAGGGCGTAATAATATTAATTAGTACGGAGCCGAATGCTACAGCAATAACACGTATATCAATTAGGGGGGCCTTGCTCAATACTACCAGTACAGAGAAAAGAATCGCCTCTATCACTACACCTCACTTTCAACAACGGGCACTCGACTGCTCGGACAACTCACTGTTCAAGGGGTGCCAGCTATGCAGTTCAGCCCTTTGAGCACTTGTCCAGAAATTTCAGGGCCTCCTCAGATACGCTAAAACAGTACACTTTGCTGCTGTATTCAATTTATTTATTTATTACATTTATAAAGCAGTCCTTGGGCATCGTGGTGCTGTTCAGGCAGGACGTGCTTGGTTACAGGCAGCATGTGAATACAGGAAACAACAAAAAAAGACAGGAAGCCCGCATGTCTGTGGTTCACGGTTACAGTGAAACCATTTACCAGACAGTTGGCAGCTAAGAAGGTGAGATATACATGGAAGGAGGGGGGAGACGAGCATTGGTGTGGGCCTAGAGGGGCTCAGTTGAGGAGCATAGTTTTGAGGGCTTTCCTGAAGGACAGGTGAGAGGTCTCGGTCCTGTGGATGTTTGAGAGGGCATTCTACTGTTTGGGAGCAATGTGGGGAAGCTGATGCCACCTGCTTTGTTCCTTTGATGTGGGGATGTTCAGTTGGCTAGACTAGTGAGATCGCTTGGGTCTGGATGAGATGGTTCTTCCAATTTCTTCGGAGAGTAAAGACGGGGCTGTGCCAGCTAGGCATTTATGGGTTATGGCTAGCGTCTAAAAGATGATCCTATCTTTGATGGGGAGCCAGTGGGCGGCACGTCTGGCATGGGAGATGTGTTCTCTCTTGGGAATGTTTAGGCGGCTCTGAGCGCATTATTTTGAGTGACTTGGATCCGTTCAAAGTTTTGACAGAGGTGCCGGCAAAGAGCGCATTGCAGTAATCTAATTTTGCTCCAATGGTAGCTATAGAGAGGCAGTTATCCTTGGATAGGTATGGTTTGACTGAGTTAATCAGTTTGTTGGTGAAAGAGGCAGAGAAAGCGATGGCGCTTACCTGGCGAGTCATGGACAGTGTGGATTCACGGTACACTCCCAGAGTCTTTACTGAAGATGAGACGGTGATACTAGTGTTTTCTATGGTAAAGGCTCTGTATTGATTATTAAGTTTGTTAAGTGTTTCCCTGGGGCCAACTATGAGGATTTCTATTTTGTCCCCATTGAGGCATAGACCGTTGACTGCCATCCATGTTTGGATGGTAGAGTATATCTTATGGAGTGTCTTGGTGTCTTTTTCATATGAGCCGGAGAGTGGAAGGAGGACCTGAGTGTCGTCAGCATAGTTTGTGTACGCTATGCCGAGAGTGACCAGTTTGTCAAAAAGAGGCTTAGTGAATATATTGTACAGGGTTGGTGACGTGCACGAAACCTGGGGGACTCCGCAGTGGATGCTGGTGGTTGCTGCTCAGGCCTGGCCGGAAAAGACTTTCATGGCTCTCCCTTCAAGGAAGGAGATGATCCAGGTAGTGACTCAGGGGTGAATTGGTGAGATGTTTGCAGAGAGTCTTGTGGTCCACAAGGTCAAAAGCTGCAGACAAATCAAGCAGGAGGAGCAGAGCTGGTTTGCCTTTAACCACGATTTCGGATTGTTGATTTTTTAAGTTTTTAAGCACGGATTCCGTTCCATTACCTGGACGGAAACTTGATTGCCTCTTTCCTAATATGCCATTGGACTCAAGGAAATTCTGGATTTGAGTGTAAACTGCCTTGTTGAGGATTTTTAAAAGGAAAGGTACTCTGGTAATCGGTCTGTAGTTATTAGGGAAGGAGGGGTCTAGAGAGGTTTTTTTCAAAAGCGGACGTACCCATGCTTCTTTAAGGCAGGGTGGGACAATACCTGAAGCGAATAAGGCATTTATGAATGCTGTTAAAAAAGGTGGAAGGGTTTTTGCACATTCTTTGATAATATTATCTAGACAGCTGTCGCCTTTGCAATTGGATGGTTTTAAGTGTTTGAGTAGGGCTAGGACTTCAGTTTCAGAGATGTCTCTGAAGGAGAAAAGGTTCTTGTCCTGTGGGAGGATGTTTTTGGTAGGCAATGTAGGGAAGTCAGACTTGGGCAGAGCTTTGAGGTGGGCTTGGATTTTGTTTTGCAACAAGTCTAGTTTGTTGAGCAATGCTGATTGGATACTTGAGCACCATGCTTCATCTTTGAAGAGGTCAAGGGCATCGGTGGTGGGTGTGACTAGATATTTGAAGATGGTGAACATTTCTTTTGATTGGGATTGGGCGTTAGATAGTCTGGTGTTGTATGAGTTGGCTTTGGCTTGGATAATGGCTTTTTATACTGGGTACACAGTTTTTTTTAATTTGGCCTTAGTGTTGTCTTGGGGGTTGGTTTGCCATTTGGTCAGGGCGTTGCGTTTGAGGGTGCAGAGTTCCTGTAGTTCACCTGTGTACCAGGAGTTGACATGCTTAGAATTTTGGGCTTTTTTGGGTTCTAGCAGAGCAATGGTGTTGATTGCTTTTTTGAAGGTGTCATTGTATGAATCTGCTAGGATCCTGGGGTCTTTGGAAAAAGGATGTTTAAAAGCTGGAACATCTAGGAAGGGTAGGAGGTTGTCTTTAGTAAGTTTGTGTGTGCTTCTGGCTAGTGCAGGAGGTGCTGGGATGTTAGGTTTTGAAGGGGAGGAGATAGGGATGGAGAACTGAATGAGGTGGTGGTGGGTCCAGGGGTAGGGGGAGTTGGAGCTAATACTGGCTGAGCAGTTATGGTCAGCAACCCAATCTAGGGTGCATCCTTTAGCATGTGTAGGGTTTGTGACTCTGTGCACGAATCCCAAGTCTTGAAGTTCTTTAGCAAGAGCTTTAGCTTGCTTCTCTTTGGGGTCATTGAGGCCCAGGTTAATGTCCGCAAGTAGACTGGTTTTAGTGGTTGGTTTGAGGTTCTCACCTAGGAGGTGGAGAAGGCTACCCTGAAACTTTGAGGATGGGCCTAGTGGTCGGTAGACAGTGTGGATCGTGATCGTGCAGTTAGGCGAGAGGGAGAGTTTTGCAGAGATGGAGTCTACATTACCTTCCAGCAGGGAATTTACTATCCTGAGTGGTAATGTTTCTTTCACTATGAGTGCTACTCCACCACCTTTCACCTGTAGTCTGTCCTGCTGGTGAATGGTGTAGCCTGGGGGCAGAGCCAGGGATATAGCAGGCCCAGCTGCTTCGTGAAGCCATGATTCAGTAATGGCTAGGATGTCCAAGTCAAGGTTGGTGATAAGGTTGCTTATCTCAGTGGCGGGGGCAGGAAGCAAGCGAGCATTAATGAGGGTGCATTGGAGGGGTGCGAAGGGGTGCAAGATTTAGTAGATGGAGCGTCTTTAGGTGTGTTCTGTTTAGATTTGGAATCTATTATGGGGAATGTTTGTGTTTCATGTGGCAAGAGTGCATTTGGGCAGCCTGGTTGGGGAGTGGCGTGGGCCTGGGTCAGCAGTACCTTTGATGATGACTTGGTGGAAGTAGAGCGCAGGTTTGAGTGTGGAGTCCGGGTGAGTGGAAGTCACGGGAAGCAAGGAGCGCACACCCAGCATAAGGTTCCTAGTCTCAGCAGGTCTACGTTGCATACGGTGTGGTTGAGGATAGGTGCAAGACCTAAGCATAGTTAGTCTGCGAGCAAGGGCTTTGAGGGGGCTGGCTGTGATATTAGCCCATGGGGTGCGTGTATTATTAGGAAAAATGAGAGGAGGTAGGAAGGGGGTGGGTGGGATGTCGTGGGAGTTGGGAAGCGTAGTTGCCATGTCTGGAAGGACGGAGAGTGGTAGGCCTAGGCACGACCCGTGGGTTTACAGATAGGTTTGTGCTCACAGTGTAGGCTAGACAACAATATGGTAGTGGGCAGACAGCACAAATTTGGTCAGTGGGGCAATAAACTGGTAATGAATCACCAGGTACAGTAACTTTTCCACAGCACATTGAAAGAATAGCAGGTGTGGCTAAAACATGAGTCCTAGCAAGGTTACAGTCAGAAGATGGTGATAGGCTGCGGCAATAAACAGGTGGAGGGATTTCTCAGTACATAGGCCAACAACAGGTACAGTCACTTTTCCACAGCAAATTGATAGAATAGCATGTGTAGCTAAAACATGCGACCTAGCAAGGTCACAGTCAGACAATGGTGCTAGGCTGCAGCAATAAACAAGTGGAGGAAACTCTCAGTACATAGGTCATACGGGGGACAGGGCAAAGCTATATTCCAATAGGGGCTTGGTACTTAAAGTGGTGTGCCATGGTGGCTAGGAGCCGTGGCACAATCGCGCAAAATAAAAGTCACCAATATGAAAGGGCAAACTTACTTTAACAAGATATTGCTGGACATATTGCATTCAGGTTATAAGGCTATGCAGAAGTTATAATAAAGGCGGATGGGTCACGTCAGCGGCCGTTAAAACACTTTGGCCTAATGCAATACTGAAGATTTTAGAACATATGGCAGGGAGCAGTAATGTGGCTGTGAACGAGCAGCAGAGTAGCGTATACTTAGTGGCAGATAGGCAATATTTGTGGCCTGGCACCAAAAACAGGAAGAGTATCTTGGGGGTTACCGGAGTAGGTTGTCAGAAGATGTTGCAGTGCAGAGATAGCGCACGGCGGGAAGTGCGTCTTCTGGGGCTCCCGCTGCAACGCGATCAACAGGACTGCAAGGAGTAGCATAGATGTGTAAAGAGTCGTACGTTGGTGCAAAGCTCACTGAGGCGGTAGACAACACACCCGAGGGTAGTGGAGATTCTGGCGGGCGAACGCGCCAGCGAAGGTGGCATGGCGGGCGCCGCCCCTTAGTGGGGGCTGCCCAGCCGGCCTCCTCCCCCCCTCTACTCAAGCAGGGCAGGGGTGGGGGAGGAACACGGAGCGCGCAAAATGTAAGGGGCGGGGCGGGGAGCCGAGGGAGAAGCCGGCCTCATAAAGGGCACGGGTTGTTTCCAAACACATTCTCCCTCGGTTTCCTGCCCCCACCGGATCGTGGATTTTGTTTCGCCTTTCGCCTTCATAGCCGACGTCGGACCATCCGTGGCAGTTCTGGAGGTGTGGGAGTTCCAGTGTTGGCGGGGCAGGAGAGGCCGGTTCCAGAGAGAGCGATCGACTGTCGGCGGAAGGAGGTCGAGGCGGATTTAGCAAGAAAGTGCTTGGTCTTGGAGTGCCGGGGACCTGAGTTCGGGGGCTGATCAGAGAGGTAATGCGCAGCCTGGGGCACAAGGAAGGAGTCAAGATGTAGTAAATGTATAGCCAGGAGCAGGGGCCCAGTAAGGTTGGAATGCAAGGCACAGAACTTGTCGCCGTTTCAGTGTCTTTAGGTCGGCGAGGAATGGCCGACGGGCAGGCATAATTGTATGGGAAAAAATTTACACAATATAAATGGGTATCAAGGACGCGATGTGTGTCGTAGGTAGACGAAAATGGTCTTGGGTTTTGCATCATATGTACGTTAAGGGAGGTGACGTAGGGCCGCCATGCCATGTGTGTGTATAAGGGCGCTTGCTGGGAGGTTTAGCACGGTAATGTTAGGATGCGCTCGGCACCCGAAGGTTCGTTGCGGTATGCAGTTGAGCATGGATGGGAAGTAATTTTAGCGCCGCCTCTGCAAAGGGCGGTTGCCGGGACGTGCCGAGGACCGTAGGTTTCTTGATTTCCCGGTACAACTGCGGCCGTGGCAATGTGTGTGCTGGGGAACCCATCTTTCCCCTGTTATGTTGTCCGAGAGTCTCCTATGTCCGCCCTCTCATGACGCTCTCATCGCCTCCCTTTGCCCTGTGTTGCCCCCCCCTCGTCGGGTCACTCCCGCCCATGTTAAGGCTGGCTCCTGAGCAGCCCAGGCGGGGAAGGGATTGCTCCTGCCCTGACCCTCTTTCCGGGGCCGAAACATACAGGAGAGCGACACGTTTTCCGGGCGGCCGAGCCGAGGGCAGCAGCAGAGACGCGGCGCCTGCAGCCAGGTGCTGGGCCCGCCTGCTGTACCCTGGCCCTCGAGGCGCCTGCCCCCCACCGCCCCACCAGTGGGAGCCCCGCCGAGCACGGCTCCTGCCCAGAGGTAGGGGGCAGCGCCGGCCGGTCTCTCTGGCTATCGCCTCTGCCCGTGAGAACGAGTTGTGCCTTAAAGGTTGTGCGTGTGACGGCGTCCTGGTCACCGGGCTCCTGGATGCCTGCGTTCATCTGGTAGTCGGCATCATTTGGGGTACACTTTGCCTGTCTCCTTGTTAACGCGTGTACCATCCCCGTCTCGTGTCTCGCGGGGAGGTCGCAATCAATGGCGTTGCATGTAAGTGCTTTACCCATGCGGGATCACTAAGGAGAGGCCGCGAATGTGAGGCCCCTAACAAGGCCGTTCTGGGTCTTTTGGGGTGGGGGGCTGATGGGAATGGACAGGGTTGCGTGTTCATGGTTTGGCGCACATTGTCTTTTCGATTTCGCCGCATGATGCTAATGTTTGTAGAATAGGTGCGTTGTGTGATTTTGTTTTCACTTCTCATCTAGGGGTTTCAGGGCCACGTGTTGCGGGCATGCGTGAAGCCCACTGTTTCACAATGGTGTCCGCACGTGCGCTCACCTTGTTAGGCCGGTAAATTGCCCACGGCGCATTCCAGTTGGGATCACGTTTATCATTTGGGAGATTAACTTTATGGTTTGACAATTTTAATAGCACTGCCAGCAGTGGCTCAAGTGGTACGTGCTTGGTCATGGAAAGCGCTAGGTGAAAATGGATAGGAGGTGCATTTTGCAGTTCGGGTGCAAATTCCGGGTGGGGGGAACAATGGAGACCCAAGTTAAGTCGTAATGGAATGTCTGGAGTTTTTGAATGAAATAACCAGCGTTGAGTGGTCGCCGCGCAGGTGGTAAGGAAAGCAGGGCAACAGCTGGACTCCATGTGATGATAAGCATATATTTAAACTATTTATGGAAGGATGACCATCCTGGGTGGCCGCCGTGCCAATTGTGATAAATGCCCGTAACAGAGAGGCCCGCTGCGTGCGGAGGTCGGGGGCCCGGTTGTGCAACCTCGTGGCCAATGGCGGCTAGTTTGGGAGAAGGTGGATGGGGAGGGGGGGTGGGCAGTGCAGACAATAGACCAATGCGAGCAAAGTTCAGCGTATGAAGAGAGGCCGCAACTTGGAGGAACCGGGAGAACAGGGCCTTGGTCGGGGACCCCCGGCCAGAGGCATGATGGCGGGTAGTTGGGAGCTACCACACTCCAGTTGGCTGGGGCACATGGCCCAAGCGACGGTGGGCTGCAGGGGAGTCGGCGTGGCTGCTTGCAGGGACCGAGGTGCAAAGGGTGGGCGAGGGTTTCCAAAAGGTTGGAAAGTGTGTATTACAGACGGATTAGCCACGGATAGGATGTTTTAAGTGATGGAGATGGTGTAGAGATGCTGTATGAGATTATATGTAACAAGGATCAAACAAGTCATCACAAATGCAGAGCATTGCTAGCAAACGATTGTGCAAAGGAAGAAAAGGTCATATGGTAAGGTTTGGTTAACGGTGCGGCTGGACGGGGCCTTCTCAGTCCGGGTTTTCAGTCGGAGTTCAGGGTACAGTGAGGAAAGAAGGTAGCACTGGTTTGCAGAGGGTGGCTATTAGGAGGGTGAAGTAAATGAATGTCTCATGACCTATACTGACACAATTTGTCTTTTGTTTTCAAGGTGGCCACGTGTGGGAGCAACATAAGGTAAAGGTGGGCCCACAGTTACAAGACGACGGTCCTGGGTACAGAAGGGCAAATGCACTTGCGTTTAGTGAGTAAATAATAGGTTTAGGCAATAGGACGCATATAGGTCGGAAGACGAAGAGACATAATAGCCCGAAAACAGGTAAAGTAAAACAGAAAAAATGCCTGCAGTCACCCAAACGTAGCTGTTAGATATTACAAGGGTGCGGAGTGCTCAAACAGCTAGGGCAATGGCTGGGCAAAAAGGAGTAAGGTAGGGCACGCATGTTGGATCCTTTTCTCCCTAACTTCGCCTTTTACAATTCTGAAATGCCATCGGCGATGCCGTTGGAATTGGGGTCCACGCTGGGGCGAGGCGGTTGCAGGGTTGATAGACGGAATGTTCCATTTATGGTAGTGGAGTAACTTTGCTGAAAACGTTGGGGGGGACCAGCACATCGGAAAGAGAGGTGCCTCAGCCAAATGAAGGGGGACAAAGAGGTGCCAAGAAAGCTGGGGGGGTCAAACATCGCTGTCCCTTCCCCCAAAAAATTACGCCCCATATGGTTTGGGACTTGCCACACAAACCTGGCAGTCGTGTTGCTTGAAGCAGGGGGGAAGACCCATGTGGAACACGGTGAGGGAGTGGTTCGAATATGGGGAAACACTTTGGGCGATTGGATGGGATAAGAAGTTGTGCAGACATCCATACCAGGGTGGCAAGAGGCATTGATTTTGCAAGGCACTGGGTTCTGGCAACGCCACACGTGTCTTATGCATTAGGGAATTTATAACGCGCAGATACACAAGGGGCAGAATGTTAATGGGGGAAGCCGATGGTTCGGTATTTCGTGGCCAGGAACGCTTAATGTTAGCAACAAACCCGTGGGAAGGAGCGAGGTGGTGGGAGGTTAACGGAATGGCGCGCGCTGTCTTACACCACGGCTGGCGGACGCATTGCCCCTGTTGGAAGCAAGACCACACGCTTCGAGCCCCCTCTCCCTGAGCAGAGTCTCTGGGGAGTGGGGTGCTCGGGGTGCCGCACCGGGGGCTACAGGCCGCCGGGGGCAGGGGGGGGCGAAAGCCAGCCCACCAGGGACGGAGGGCTAAGGGACGTGCAGGGTATAGGAGGGTAGAAAATGGTATGTCATGGGGGAAGACGAGGGTATGAGGTGGGGGGGACAAAGAGCTGGCAATGCCTCGTGGGTAAGTGTTAAGACTGAATTAAGTTGACCTCCAACCAAAGGAAATGTACAAAACAATATGTTAAAACGGCACAATTTCTTTATATACGAATTCAACTTTAAACCATTTCCATGGCACTGATGACGAGTTACGTCACTGTGCGGCTAATAGTTTTGACCAAGGTTGGGAGCAAGACCACAGGGAGCACCACACATCCGCGACGAGCCCCCTCACCCAGGGCAGAGTGGCTGGGGATTGGGGTGCTCGGTCCGACGATACGGGGAGTAAGGGGGCACAATATGAAGGGGTACAGAACCAGACACCGGGAATTTGGGTGGGGGGGGCAAGGGTGAGAGCACAAATACCACATTCAAGCATGATCTGTAGGGTAAGACAGTTCAATTAAACCAACCAGTTAAGTACACATGGGGGAAGACGAGGGTATGAGGTGGGGGGACAAAAGAGCTGGCAATGCCTCGTGGGTAAGTGTGAAGACTGAATCAAGTTGACCTCCAACCAAAGGAAATGAGGCTCGGCTATGGAGCGACCTGTGCAGGTTGGGGGGAACTCTCTGCCGCCGGCAACCAGCAGAGAGTCTTGGAGGAGTCACAGGTCGATCCCTGTAGCGAAGTACTGGCAGGCCCATAGGGGAACGCTCAGCCAACAGCTTAGATCTTACGGCGCCCCAAGAGTACTAGGCTCAGGGGAGGCCCTGGAAAAAAGGGGAGGGACGTAGGGGACTTGGGAGCCAATTCCAAGCCCAAAATTGCGGGGGGGGGGGAGGAATCAACATAAACTTACAATCAAGGCCATCAAGGGAAGTCGGTCGGGGGGGAGCAAGTGGAGACTACGGGGGCTCAGGTAACGGTGAAAAAATCAGCAAGGGGAAGTCTTCACGGAAGGAGGGGGGCATGAGGGGGAGGGAGGTGGAGGATCCAAGATAGTGCAGCTAGCCGAATAGAGGGAACATGGGGGAGGTAGCCAGCCCCAAGGAATAAGGGGGGGGCAAGGACCAAAAGCTGGGGGACAGGAGACGGGGTACGGAAGAACAGGGCTGGGAAGTATGCCTCCGGGGGGAAAGGGAGTTAGGAGATGGAGGGGCAGAAACGGCAGGGAGGGGGGGGTTGGCGGGACCCAAAAACTGGGGACCTGGTGAGTGGAGGAGCAAGCGAGGGAAGGGAAGGAAGGAGATGGGATAGGGTGGGTACACCTAAGAGATATTACGCTGGCAGGGGGGGCACTGGGCCAGACTCCACAGGGAGGCCTGGGGGAGAGCGAACTGGGAGGATTTAGGGGCTTGGCAAGACGGATGGGAGACATGGGGGGCAGCATAGATAGGATAGGGCTTCCGGTACAAGCGGCACTTGGGGGATGGAGGGTGGGGGCAGAGTAGAGTAGAAAGGCCAATAGTAGACAGGCATCGCAAGCGATGACCATATAGGCAGGCAGAATGTTGTGGGCCGGCACCGGAGGGCGGTGTAATACGGCTTTAACGTACGGATGTGGGATATGTATAACGTTGGGGCACTTGTGGTGGTGCCGGTATAGGAACCTGATTACTAGCGAGGCACCGCATGGCTGCCGGTTTTACCTAGACCCAAACACAGGACACGGTGAAGTGTCGGGGGGGGGGCAGGGGATTCACAACAAAGACCTAGAGAAAAAAGGGGGGGCCTATGTCAAAAGTCGCTCAAGGGAAATCAACAAACGGCCAGGGGCAGAGAGAGGTTAATAGCAAGGGCCGGGCTCAACCTGAGGCATCCACCGGACGAGGAGGGTAAGGGAGAGGGGGGAGGGCAAGGGATGCCTAGGTAGCCGCACACAGAGTAGTATACCTGTGGTGGTGAATGACGGATCGCCTGTAAGATAACTCCAAGACTTTATGCAAAATAAAGCTGCTGAGGCATTTTACTCTTCCAACTTTATAAGGTGTCTGAGTTGTTTTTTCAAAGTGTGATGTATGACATGTGCTGGGTGGTATGAGGGAAGGAGGGGGGGGGGTGAGGGGCCAGGGCATGGAGGAGGGGGGGGAGGTCAAGGCACTGGGGTACCCACGCTATGGCGGGCGAACGCGCCAGCGAAGGTGGCATGGCGGGCGCCGCCCCTTAGTGGGGGCTGCCCAGTCGGCCTCCTCCCCCCCTCTACTCAAGCAGGGCAGGGGTGGGGGAGGAACACGGAGCGCGCGAAATGTAAGGGGCGGGGCGGGGAGCCGAGGGAGAAGCCGGCCTCATAAAGGGCACGGGTTGTTTCCAAACACATTCTCCTTCGGTTTCCTGCCCCCACCGGATCGTGGATTTTGTTTCCCACCCACCCTCCCAAGAAACAAAATGTCTGTAATGATTTGTCTTTTGTTTTGCAGGTCGCCCAGCGGAGTTACATTGCGATCCCTGTAGCGAAGTACTGGCAGGCCCATAGGGGAACGCTCAGCCAACAGCTTAGATCTTACGGCGCCCCAAGAGTACTAGGCTCAGGGGAGGCCCTGGAAAAAAGGGGAGGGACATAGGGGACTTGGGAGCCAATTCCAAGCCCAAAATTGCGGGGGGGGGGGAGGAATCAACATAAACTTACAATCAAGGCCATCAAGGGAAGTCGGTCGGGGGGGAGCAAGTGGAGACTACGGGGGCTCAGGTAACGGTGAAAAAATCAGCAAGGGGAAGTCTTCACGGAAGGAGGGGGGCATGAGGGGGAGGGAGGTGGAGGATCCAAGATAGTGCAGCTAGCCGAATAGAGGGAACATGGGGGAGGTAGCCAGCCCCAAGGAATAAGGGGGGGGCAAGGACCAAAAGCTGGGGGACAGGAGACGGGGTACGGAAGAACAGGGCTGGGAAGTATGCCTCCGGGGGGAAAGGGAGTTAGGAGATGGAGGGGCAGAAACGGCAGGTAGGGGGGGGTTGGCGGGACCCAAAAACTGGGGACCTGGTGAGTGGAGGAGCAAGCGAGGGAAGGGAAGGAAGGAGATGGGATAGGGTGGGTACACCTAAGAGATATTACGCTGGCAGGGGGGGCACTGGGCCAGACTCCACAGGGAGGCCTGGGGGAGAGCGAACTGGGAGGATTTAGGGGCTTGGCAAGACGGATGGGAGACATGGGGGGCAGCATAGATAGGATAGGGCTTCCGGTACAAGCGGCACTTGGGGGATGGAGGGTGGGGGCAGAGTAGAGTAGAAAGGCCAATAGTAGACGGGCATCGCAAGCGATGACCATATAGGCAGGCAGAATGTTGTGGGCCGGCACCGGAGGGCGGTGTAATACGGCTTTAACGTACGGATGTGGGATATGTATAACGTTGGGGCACTTGTGGTGGTGCCGGTATAGGAACCTGATTACTAGCGAGGCACCGCATGGCTGCCGGTTTTACCTAGACCCAAACACAGGACACGGTGAAGTGTCGGGGGGAGGGGGCAGGGGATTCACAACAAAGACCTAGAGAAAAAAGGGGGGGCCTATGTCAAAAGTCGCTCAAGGGAAATCAACAAACGGCCAGGGGCAGAGAGAGGTTAATAGCAAGGGCCGGGCTCAACCTGAGGCATCCACCGGACGAGGAGGGTAAGGGAGAGGGGGGAGGGCAAGGGATGCCTAGGTAGCCGCACACAGAGTAGTATACCTGTGGTGGTGAATGACGGATCGCCTGTAAGATAACTCCAAGACTTTATGCAAAATAAAGCTGCTGAGGCATTTTACTCTTCCAACTTTATAAGGTGTCTGAGTTGTTTTTTCAAAGTGTGATGTATGACATGTGCTGGGTGGTATGAGGGAAGGAGGGGGGGGGGTGAGGGGCCAGGGCATGGAGGAGGGGGGGAGGTCAAGGCACTGGGGTACCCACGCTATGGCGGGCGAACGCGCCAGCGAAGGTGGCATGGCGGGCGCCGCCCCTTAGTGGGGGCTGCCCAGTCGGCCTCCTCCCCCCCTCTACTCAAGCAGGGCAGGGGTGGGGGAGGAACACGGAGCGCGCGAAATGTAAGGGGCGGGGCGGGGAGCCGAGGGAGAAGCCGGCCTCATAAAGGGCACGGGTTGTTTCCAAACACATTCTCCTTCGGTTTCCTGCCCCCACCGGATCGTGGATTTTGTTTCCCACCCACCCTCCCAAGAAACAAAATGTCTGTAATGATTTGTCTTTTGTTTTGCAGGTCGCCCAGCGGAGTTACATTGCGATCCCTGTAGCGAAGTACTGGCAGGCCCATAGGGGAACGCTCAGCCAACAGCTTAGATCTTACGGCGCCCCAAGAGTACTAGGCTCAGGGGAGGCCCTGGAAAAAAGGGGAGGGACATAGGGGACTTGGGAGCCAATTCCAAGCCCAAAATTGCGGGGGGGGGGAGGAATCAACATAAACTTACAATCAAGGCCATCAAGGGAAGTCGGTCGGGGGGGAGCAAGTGGAGACTACGGGGGCTCAGGTAACGGTGAAAAAATCAGCAAGGGGAAGTCTTCACGGAAGGAGGGGGGCATGAGGGGGAGGGAGGTGGAGGATCCAAGATAGTGCAGCTAGCCGAATAGAGGGAACATGGGGGAGGTAGCCAGCCCCAAGGAATAAGGGGGGGGCAAGGACCAAAAGCTGGGGGACAGGAGACGGGGTACGGAAGAACAGGGCTGGGAAGTATGCCTCCGGGGGGAAAGGGAGTTAGGAGATGGAGGGGCAGAAACGGCAGGGAGGGGGGGGTTGGCGGGACCCAAAAACTGGGGACCTGGTGAGTGGAGGAGCAAGCGAGGGAAGGGAAGGAAGGAGATGGGATAGGGTGGGTACACCTAAGAGATATTACGCTGGCAGGGGGGGCACTGGGCCAGACTCCACAGGGAGGCCTGGGGGAGAGCGAACTGGGAGGATTTAGGGGCTTGGCAAGACGGATGGGAGACATGGGGGGCAGCATAGATAGGATAGGGCTTCCGGTACAAGCGGCACTTGGGGGATGGAGGGTGGGGGCAGAGTAGAGTAGAAAGGCCAATAGTAGACGGGCATCGCAAGCGATGACCATATAGGCAGGCAGAATGTTGTGGGCCGGCACCGGAGGGCGGTGTAATACGGCTTTAACGTACGGATGTGGGATATGTATAACGTTGGGGCACTTGTGGTGGTGCCGGTATAGGAACCTGATTACTAGCGAGGCACCGCGTGGCTGCCGGTTTTACCTAGACCCAAACACAGGACACGGTGAAGTTTCGGGGGGGGGGGCAGGGGATTCACAACAAAGACCTAGAGAAAAAAGGGGGGGCCTATGTCAAAAGTCGCTCAAGGGAAATCAACAAACGGCCAGGGGCAGAGAGAGGTTAATAGCAAGGGCCGGGCTCAACCTGAGGCGTCCGCCGGACGAGGAGGGTAAGGGAGAGGGGGGAGGGCAAGGGATGCCTAGGTAGCCGCACACAGAGTAGTATACCTGTGGTGGTGAATGACGGATCGCCTGTAAGATAACTCCAAGACTTTATGCAAAATAAAGCTGCTGAGGCATTTTACTCTTCCAACTTTATAAGGTGTCTGAGTTGTTTTTTCAAAGTGTGATGTATGACATGTGCTGGGTGGTATGAGGGAAGGAGGGGGGGGTGAGGGGCCAGGGCATGGAGGAGGGGGGAGGTCAAGGCACTGGGGTGCCCACGCTATGGAGTCTGTGGTTGTCGGGAGCGGGTTGCTGTGGCACATTCAGGAGTGTATGGGAGCAGAATCCATGCCGTGCGGCATGCTGGTCGTTGGCGGCTGGCAGATAGTGTTTGGATGTCGAGCTGAGTACGATTGGAGGCAGGGGACAGAAGAGTCAGGGCGGGTAGGGCTACCAAGGGGCGAGAGGTCGAGAGGGTGTAAGAGAGGCTCCAGAGTTCCTCCGTGCCTCAGTACTTCCCTGCTCTGACATGCTCGGGAAAGGAGCCTTATACGTGGGCAAATCAGGTAGGAGCTGTAGTTGCCCAGGCAATGTGAGGTACAAACAGGCCCGAATTTACTCGGCGCCCATTTTAGTGTCTCTGACGCAATATGCTTCCCTGCAAAGACACGTGGTGGTGTGGCTGGGAATTACGGCAGTGGCCTGCTTGGGCTGGATGTTTAAAATATAAATAAATAAAGGGATCACACAGAAGGTGCAATCTCATTGCAAACTCGCTATTTTCAAGGAGAGGATAGCCGTGAGGGCTTACCTCGGGACGGCACGTGCCGGCTGGTGTCTGTATGCTGCTCCTGCAGCCACGATGCTGGATGTGTCCTCCTGGGCATGCAGGGTCGAAAAGTGATGTAGTACGCAGTTTTGCTGGGAATAGCATAGCATATTTCAGACCCTTTAAACAAATATATAAATTTGTATTGGTTTTACAGGTCTTAATAACATCAACAACACCCCCCCCCCCCAACTCCCTTCCCCTCCTCCTGCCACCTCGGGTGATGGTCAAGGTTCTTGATTTAGTGGTGTGGGTTGGTTCACAAAATGTCCAGGATTCTGATATTGTGTGGACACCATTGTAGCGTAAAGTCACTTTGCAGATAGGATAGGATGTTGGCCCAATCCGAGCAGAATCTTTCCTGGGTTCCCTGCAGCTTGTACATCATCCACCCCATAGAGACGAATCTCCAAGCTTTTTGGAGCCAATCGAATATTGTTTTTTTCCATTGTTGACCAATAGTCAACCAAGCCGCCATGATCAGCATCATCACACCCCTATGCTGAGTTTTTGTGTATATCCTTTGGTTCGAGTCCCGCATGCCCGCCATCCAGACCCTATCTTCCAGACGGTATACCCCTTGTATCATTTTCCCTGCTTGTCTTTTTATCTCTTCCTAAAAGTGTACTATAGCTGTGCAACTCCACCAAATGTGGTTCCAATCCCCTGTTTTGGAGCACCCTCGCCAGCATCTGTCACTTGTCGTAGGGTACATTGCACGAAGTCTCTCCGGGGTGTAGTGCCATTGAAGTATGACTTTTTGCCACATTTCTCTCAGTTGTATGGCGCGTGTCAGCTTGGGCATTTTGCTCCATACATTTTGACATTGGTTCCGTGTTATAGGCTCTCCCATTGTCTTCTTCCACCTCTTCATGTGTTCCATTGGATTTCTTCTCCATGTTCGTTTAAGAATTTGTACAGGTTGGAGACCAGCTTGTGGGAGCCTGTTCCGGTTGTCATGTATACTTCGAATGGGGTCAGATGTCTAGTTGCAGCATCTTCATTGTGGGGGTCGATAGCCAATGCCTTACTGTGTGTATTTGAATTTATCCGTGGGGTTTATCCCCACCTCTTGTGTACATTCTTGAAATGTCATGATGGCTTGGCCCTTGTATGTATTGCGTATTTTGATGCACCCAGCTTGTGTCCAGCTGATATATGCTTTTTGTTCCATCCCTGCTGGAAGCCAGGGCTCCCGAATATTGGGGTGAAGGGAGATGGGTGTGTCATTAGGGTCCCTCTTTTGACAGCTGTGTCCCAGGCTTCAATTCCCGCTCCCATCATTTCGCTGACTTTAGTGTTCCGGTGTCTGTAACGATTATGTAGCCATAGCAGATTGGAGAGGGCACGCCAGCCACTGCTCTGTCTTGTTGCTCCCAGATATGTTGGGCGGTCTACGCCACCCAATCCTTTATGACTCTCAATTGCGCAGCTTCATAATATTTTCGGAAGTGGGGGAGCGTGAGTCCCCTTTGAATTTTCTCTGCTGTCAGGGTCCCCAATGCTATTCTTGGTGTTTTGTGTTGCCATATGAAAGTGGATTCCATTTTGTTGAGCGCCCTGAAGAATGATCTCGGAATTTTTATCGGGAGCATCTGAAAGTAGTAGATTGGTAACACCAACATTTTTATGGCTGTTAGCCTCCCCCACCATGAGATGTTGAGGGGATTCCATTTTGCTAGGTCTGCTTTCCATTTAGCTAAAAGATTTGGATAATTGGCGTTGTACAGCTGCCCTATTGAGGGTGTTAGTCTTATCCCCAGATATGTGATGCTTTCCGTGGCTTTGTTCAGTTGTGTAGTTTTGAGCCAAATTGTCCACCATTGCTGGGTCTGCCGTCAGATTCAGGATTTCTGACTTATGCCTGTTGATCTTTAGGCCAGAGATGGTTCCAAAGTGATCCAGTTCCTTCAGGTGCGCTGGGAGGGAGAGTTCCGTGTCTGACAAAGCTAGGAGAATGTTGTCGCGAAGGCCATTGTTTTGTGCTCCCCCCATTGGTGTGCCTGTCACTTGCTGTGTCTCTCGAATTCTAATCAATAGCGGCACCAGAAAAATTGCGTATAGCAAAAGTGAGAGTGGGCATCCCTGTTTTGTGCCTCTAGTACGGGGTATTTGACTCGTTAGGGTGTCATTCAGTGAAATCCTCATCGAGGGTGTTTTATAGTTGGCTTTGATCATCTGCTGTAGGTTTGCCCGAAGCTCATGCACTCCAATGTGTGGTATAGCTGTGTCCATTCTACTCTGTCGCCCGTCTTCTTTGTGTCTAGCGATACAAGAGTAGTAGGGGTACGGGTGTGTTAAACTTTTAAAATTAAGTGGCTCACCCTACTTGTGTTGTCTGCCGTTTGTCTCCTGGGTATGAATCCTTTGTGTAGAGCTTGGCGTCCAAATTAATTAAAGCTATTGGGCGGTATGAGCCCGGTAGAGTTGGGTCCTTTCCTGGTTTGGGGAAGATGATCAGTTTTGCTTCATTCATTGAATTTGTTATGTTTCCTTGTGTTCTGAAGATGTTAAACAAGTTGGTCAGTTTTCGGTCCACTATCTCTTGGTATATCTGTAGACGGCTTCTGAGTTGCGTCAGGGCCTGGTGACTTATTTCTCAGGAGTTTCTTGATTGCTTGTATGAGCTCCTCTACTTGTATGTCTCCGTCCAGTGTCTTTCTGTCTGTTTACGATATCTGGGGTAGATGGTGTTGTCCAAGTAGGTCTTCTGCTTATCTGCCCTCAGATGTTCCGATTTGTAGAGGGCCTGGTAGTAGGTTCTCATAATTTCCCCCATTTCTTCATTTGTAGTTTTCAGGTGACCATGCATGTCCCTCATTTTCAGTATGGCTGTCTTACCCTTTTCGCGAAGTTGTCTCGCCAACAGTTTGTCCGCCTTATTGGCGCTGATGTAGTATGTCTATTTAGTTCTCAATAGCGCTATCTCTGCTTTCTTGTTTTGTATTATCCCCACTTGGTCTTGTATGTGTTTCAGGGCTAGTTTCCCCTTCCTGCTGGGGATATTTGCTAGTTGACTTTGGACTCTCTTTAACTTCCCCTCCAGTTCTTCTTCCCATCTGCTACGTTATTAGTCTCTTTGTGCCTTTAAGGCTGTTAGCTCCCCCCTTAATACCACCTTGAATGTGTCCCATACCACACCTTGAGGGGTTGCGCCTGGGTCGTTTCTCGCTGAAGTAAATTTCAATCTTTCCCTTTATTGTTTCCACTAGTAGGCTGTCTTGGAGAATATCAGTTGGAAATCTCCAGGCCCAAACCCTTACCCCCACCCCCCAGGCTCTGTTCATGTTAAAAGTTGCTGTTATCGGAGCGTGATCCAAGAGGGTTATTGGACCAATTTCTATGTCAGCCACTTTACCCACTAACCCAGTGGAGGCCCAGATGTAATCTATTCTAGATTTGGAGCTGTATATATGAGAGAAGTCAGTGCAACCCTTTGTGTTCCCTTTCTTGGCTCGCCAGATATCATGGAGCGCTAGAGTTCCAAAAGCTTTCCTCAGTGCCTTGGAGGGAGCGTTTGTACCCATCCGTGTCTCTGAGTTTCTATCTAGTCTGGGGTCCCATGCCATATTGAGGTTGCCCAAATTGATTTCCCCTGTAGCAAATTCCTCTAGTGCTGAGAGGGTCCCTCTCAGGAAGCCATCTTGCCCTGAATTGGGTGCGTATATTGATGCAAAAGTAGGATGTTGGCCTCCTATTTTCACATTTAGAAAGTGGTAGTTCCACCTCCCCCATTGTCTGCCAGAGAGTTCTGGACTTGTGCTTTAAGTCTATCTTGTATGGCTTTGAGTACTCCCGCTCTCTTTCCTTCCACGTTAGCCTGATACATTTGAGAGGTCCCTCTAATCTTGACCTGTGTCTTGTCAGTCTTCTTTATATGGGTTTCCCAGTACATAATAATGTCTGCCTTCATTCTCGAGGACTGTCGCTCTAGTTTTTTCCTTTTGATCGGGGTGTTCATCCCCCTGACATTATGTATCAGGACCTTTATCTGCCTCACAGTCCCGCTATCCAAGATCTTCTGTTTCGTTATCCCCACTCCACTGATACCCCCCTGGCTATTGTATTTTCCTGTCCCATACCTTCCCAATCACCCTTTTCCTCTTACCCACTGCCTTTGTCGTGGCTTCTTCACCCTCCCTCCCCTCCCTCCCCCAATTACCCTTCCCCCCTTAGGGGGGGCAAGGTTCCTATGAGCATCCAGATGAGATGTCCCGCGCTCCTGGACCCCTATCCACCTCAGGTTCAAGTTGTGGGGACTCCTAAACCCCACTTGGGATTCCATCCACACCCTTTCTTCTCCTCCGTTGGGCCTGCGTTATGAAATTCCAGGTGTGTCCCTACCCCTTCACCCTGTTCTGATGCTCTACATATTTTCATTTCTTACTCGAACAGCGTTGGATATTTAATGGTCTTCATCTTTTCCTCCATCCTCTGTTTTTCTCACTACTATTTTCCATCCTTCCGGCTTGCTGGAGTCTTTTACTGTATTTCCAGGATCTGTTCCCCTTCTTCGCATGAGATTATCCTATACTGGTTCCCTTCCCAGGTGAAGAGAAGTCCAAACGGGAAGGTCCATTAGTATTTCACCTTTCGGCCACTAGTTGTTGGACTACGGGCCCCATTTTCCTTCTCTTCAGGAGTGTTGACTGAGCTAGATCCTGATAGAGTTGTACTTCCTGGCCATTTACCTGCATCGGGCTTGTGTGTCTTGCCTTTTGTAGTATTTGCTCTTTTTGAGTGTAGGAGGATACGGCTGCCAGCATGTCGATTGGTCGAGCCCCTGGTTTGGTTGACCTTTTTGGTCCCACTCGATACAGTCTGTCTACCTTTACCTGTGTTTCCGTGTCATCCGCTAGTACTACCGCTAAGAGTTGAAGGACTGTTCCCTGCAGGTCTTTGGACTAGACTGATTCTGGTAGGTTTTGGATTCTGATATTTGATCTTCTCAATCTATTTTCCAGGTCATCACATTGGAGTTCGAGATTATTAGACATGCAAGCAAGTTGTTCAAGCACTTCAACCTACTTCTGTGTGTCCTCCTCTACTTGTTGAACTACTTTTTCAAGTGTATCAGTCCTCTCTTCCAGTTTTGCAATGTCTTTCTTTTCCTCCCGGAGGGACTGCTTCATGTCTTCTTTTAGCGTCTGGAATTGTTCCTGAAAGGAGAGTAGAAATTGGCTCTGGAATTCCTTGAAGCAGGTTTGCATGTCAGCTTTGGTCATTGTATTGTTCCCCATGTCTTGCTTATCTGTATTGTGTGTTTCTCGCAAGAGTTCCCCCCTTCTCATTGCAGTCGTGTCGTCTGCACTCCAAAGTTGTTTCAATCTTCTGCTTTGTTTTCCTTGAGGGAGGATTGAGCTGGGGTTGTGGTTTTTTCTATAGATTTTGACATCAATGCTGGTGTGGTGATCCTGTTGCTGTTCCCCTTGTTTTTGCGCTCAGATCTTTGTTTATGAGATTGGTTGTATGCAAATAGTCTTCTAGTAGGCCTCCCTTCTCTGTTTCCCCTGTGCATGTTGGGGCTTCGCTGGAGCGGGGTCTTCCCCTCCTCTAGTTATGTTAAATGTGCGTGTCTCGTTAGATTGGAGGTGGTAGCTGTTTTTATTTTTTTGGGCTGGGGATGGTGGTTTCCCTTCTGGACTCGATTCTGCCGTGTCTTTACTCTGGTTCTATATGTCCCGCAGCCTACGCCTCTTCGAGATTGGGTTCTTTCCCCTTCTAGGACCGTCCAGTGTTTTTTTTTGCCCTAGTTGCGGGGCTCTGTTAAATACCGCAGTGAGGGATCCGGTGTTGTTCCGTGGCGTGGGGGTTTGTCTATGGTCTTGACATGCCGCTCACTGCACAAATCTCCCCCTCTGTTTGAAACCCCTGCCTTGGGGTTTTATCTGTTGTTGGGCTGATGTTGCAGGGACCGTTTCTGCTGTTTCCCCCGGCTCCCACTCTGTGTTGATCTTTGTAGGTCCCCTTTTAGTTGGGCCTCAGTGTCTGGTGTTGGCAGATGTGACTCTATGGGTGGGCCTTTGCTGTGTCCCCTTCAGTGCAATAGTTTGTCGCCCCTGAGGTTGAAGCTTGTGTATGTTTACGTTTTCTTCCTTTCTTTATTGCCACTGTACTTGTGTGGGCTGCCTCCAATGTAGTGAGCTGTTTATGCTTGAAATAGCAGTGGTCTGGACCATGGCTTGGTATTCAGTACTGCTGGCACGCGTTTCTTAGTGTGGGATTATGAATGTTTCCCTGGTGCGCGGTGTAGTCACTGTGTGTTTGAGGGCTGATGAGACCGCTGTGTCGGAAAACGCTGCAGTCGCTCCCTCTGCGGTTTGTCCCCTGTTGTCTGTGCCCTCTGGGGCTGGGCTCTGCTTTTAATGGCTGCGGGGATCGTTGATAAGCCTTGCAGTGTTCAAAAGTGTTCCTGGCATTGTGCTCATCAGGGGGGCACTGGCTGATGACGCACCTCCAATGTCCCTTATTGGGGGTCTCGCTTTGGGGATTCTCCCTTTCTATTTTGGTTGCGTCTCAGGGGGCAAGGGGGTCTCTTGCTGGTCCTTCTTGCCTTGTCGCCATGGGCTGTTGTTTTTCCTGAGTGTGCTCTATGTGCACATTGTTTGTGAAACCTGAGGTGGGGCCCGGACCGTCCTTCTGGCCCCTGCTGCTCCACCTCCCCTGTCGCGGTCCCGCTTTAAGTTCTTGCCCGCCCGGGCCACCTCTACTTCGCCCTTTCCTCTAGCTGTTGCTGATAACAGGGCCTTGGGTGCTCCGACAGCACTTCGGTGGCGTTTCTCTATCCCGTCCAACTGAAGGTGCATCTTTGGTGGTCCCCTGGCTTGTCCGATTTTGCGGCTGTGCTTCTGTCCCGTTTCTGTGCCTTTTGGAGCCCAGACTTGCTTGTGCGCCGTGGGGTCTGCCCTTGTTCCGGTGGGGTTTCTGTGTCCACCGCTTCGATTTCTTGTTGTGCAGAGCTTGTGTCGATATTTTCTTGTCCTTCGGTACGTGTAGAGCTGCTTAATTTCACGTACCACTGGGGTGAAGGTCACCTGGATAGCTTTATTGTGTTGCTGATTGTTGCGACCCAACGAGGAGAGACTCCTATGCATGTCCTCCTCTGCCGGCTGCCATTTTGGAATCCGCAGAGCCGCTTTATAACTGCCATAAAGGTCTTCCCCTCCTGTTGAACTGTGACTGAGAAGTCTGGGTAAACATACCATGGAGCTCTGCTTTCTGACGGCTCCCTTCATAATATCGTACTTTGCAACAAGGGTACCGGTTGGTTTAAAGGGTGAGGCTTGCCTTCCCAGCTACTGTGTGTGAAAAAGCACAGAGAGAGCTCACCGGAGAGCCAATTCAAAATATGAGGGTCACTGCTCCAGAAGCAACAAAAATCCAGTAACATCACCACAATTCAGCAGCGCATGTAGTTTCACAGGATAAATCAGGTAACACACCACTCAGTGAGCACTGCAGTCGCCCCAGCGCACTCCACATAGCTCACTGCATCAATCCCATTAAAGGCGCATCAGCAATGTAAATATGGTATCACACAGTAAGCTGAGGTCAGCCAGGAAGTTTGTGTAGGTGGGCGCCTTATCGACACGTTGTTTTCAGCCGCTGGACCATGGATTGCCTAGGAAACTGATGTTCCCAGTTCCAACAGGTTGGGGACACGTGTATCCCTGCTGCTGCTTTAATCCCGATTGCTACTTTATCCGCTTAGTTCTCAGACTCTCCAGAGATCAATCACTGTTGCCAGCATAGGCCCCGGTCTGTCTCCTCCTCCGGCTTGGTTTGGAATTCTTCCGCCTAGCGGCCTTGCACACGATGGCTCCAGGTGAGAGACCGGCGAGTGCAACACTGATTCTCCTCCCTCTGGGTGTTATGCAAATCTTCTAAGCTGCCACCACCAGGGTCGGTCACTGTCCCTCAGCACTGCGCCGGAGGAGCACGGCAGCCCACCCTGCAAGGCTTATGGTGTAGTGGACTGTTGCCTCATCCTCCCCGGGCTGTATCGCACCTCACAAAATCAGCAGCAATGTATGGAGCAATCGCCCGCTGTTGGCCGCAGATTGCCCCGCTGTGGTTTCCAGCACCTTAATCCACCATATCAAGGCAGGATACACCGTAAAAACAGGGTTTATAGTTGTGCTGAAGTTCCTGAACCGCAGAGCTCACAAATCAAGTGGCCATCTCAGTCTTGTACAACAGCGCCCTCCCATTGCCCCATCTAACACCCACGGACCGTACGCACACGCTCCCTCATGCTGATCAATGCTCGCTCAGCAGTCACACACACCACAGGGATATGTGACCTCATCTCGTACAATAACCTTGATGCCCTCCTTATCAATAAAACATGGTTTACCGAATCCTACCGCCATGCTTTCAACATCCTCCTATCCCCAGGCTCCTGCATGCCACATGCTGACTGGCCAGGAAGGGCAGGAGGCAGAGTGGCAATCATCCGCTGTACCAGAGCAAGCTCATTTGAATCACTCACCTGCTGGTTCTCTTTATCTCACAAGGAATCCATAACCTTCTACCCCCTCTACAGACCACCTCATAGGTGTGAGTCTTTTATTGCCGACATCCCTAACTTACTTTCCTCTGCTAAATTTAGCACACATTAATGTCTTTCTCAGAGATTTTAACGTCCTTGAGTATCACGCTGGCAACCACAATCATAGCATGCTTTTTGCACTGACTGAATTTATGGACTGTAAGCAAATTGTGCTCTTCCCAACACACAACAAAGGCAACCCCCTATTTTGAATATGCAAATCCAACGCTCACAAGGGGGCGCACGCACAAGATAAAGAAGCAGCGCAGTACGGCCAAAAATAACGTGAAGGGTGACATCACGACATACATATGTCACACCTATATTACACCTAGTGTGCCACACATTAGGGAATAGAGTGCTGTGCAGGGAAGTACACATGCGAGAACACAGAACGTATATGTAGTTTTACCTAGCAGGTAACTAAGGATAGGTTATCACAGCTGCTGTGATGAAAAGTACATGTGCAACAATTGCAATATTTTTATATTTTGTTTAAACGTAACGTAGAAATGTAAGGAGGTGTAGGGATAGGTATATTACAGAATAACAGACAGAAGCCATGTTTTAGTTGTTTGGAAGGGCTACAGCTCACAGTAAAACTGAAACTTTGCTGACGCTTGCAGAAAATGCGAGATCAGCTCCCCAAGGGAGAGACACCAAAAAGCCCAAAGTAGCTCTAATTGTTGCAGAAGGAAAAGTTTCTCATGGGAAGAGAACTGCAGCCGTATACCAGGTGCAGTCCCAGACAATACTTTGATGGTCATTGTGCTGGGTACCAACGGCCTAGGCAGCGAGCACAATAGCAAAAGATAATTAACTAGGGGAAATTCGCTTTCATCAATGCTGTCCTGCACAGTTTTTTCTATCTAGAGTTGGCACGATGCAAGAGAGGAGATGCGTAGTGAACAGGTGCAGGGGGTGAAGGAAGAGGGGAACCAATCAGGGGACATGGATATGGCATTGCAGAGACTATAACAACGCTGCTGACCTTGTTGCTGTTCCCTCACAATTCCATTGGATATATTTAGTGGGATGCTGTTCAAAATCTGTAAGGAACTTGACAATCCTACTACAGTCTCCTTTTCTCTTCCTTCTCAGACCCTCTGCATGCCTTTGGCCTCCCACCTCACATCACAAACTCAGGACTTTCTGTCCTCTCTCTCCTCTAGACCCCTCGATCCCTGGCCGCACCCAGGCCTCCCTCCCTCTTTCCTCCCTACTTTCCTTCTTCTCACCTGTTGCGCCGGATGAGGTCACCAAGACAGTTTGCTCTAAGAAAGTCTCCTCAAAACAGGTGCTTCCCTGTTCTTCTAGAACTATCAAGGACAACATTGCCTCCCTCGCTCCTTCCTTGGCTGAGTTCTGTAACCACTCCTTTTCCACAGGTTCCTTCCCATCACACCTCAAGCACTCCGTTGTGCACCCCCTCCTAAAAAAACATCTGCGGACCCTTCATGCCCCTCTAACTACCGCCCTATCTTCACTACCCCCTTCTTGGGCAAACTCTTGGAGAAGTTGATCATCTCCCAACTAAACTAGTACACTGAATCTGTTGGCTGTCTTCACGACCACCAGTCTGGCTTCAGAGCAGCCAGAGGCACGGAAACTGCTCTCCTGAACACCCGTGATCACTTGCTCTCAAACCTTGACTCCAACTTTCTTTCCGTTCTCATCCTCCTTGATCTGTCCTATAGCTTTGACACAGTTAATAATTCCACCCTCATAGATTTGCTCTGTGATACCCTTGGCATCACGGACTTGGCACTGGATTGGTTGACCTCTTTCCTCTCGAATCGACCCTCTCAAGTTCAGCTAGGGCCTTTTCTCTCCTCTACCTCACTGTCTACCTGTGGTATCTCTCAGGGCTCCATCCTCTCGCTTTGGATTTTCAACATTTACCTTGCCCTCTTGCTCACCTGATCTCCACTCCACCTACTATCCTCATTTCCACTGTTATGGTGACAAAACACAGCTCTCCTTTAAGCTTCCCTCCACTACCTCCTCTCCTTCCTCTCTCATTCCCGACTGTCTGATTGCTATTCAGGCATGGTGGGCTGATAACAATCTCTGCCTTAACGCCAGTAAGGCTGAGATCCTTCTCATTGGGTCTCCTGCCCCCTCCTTCCCGCCTACTCTCTGGCTGCCCTCCCTGGGGCCCATCCCCTCTCACTCGTGTGAGGCTAAAAACTTGGGTGTCATCTTCGACTCCTCTCTTTCCTTCTCACCTCATATCACTGACCTTGCCAAGAAGACTCACTTTCAGCTTCATCTCCTCAGAGACATCCTTCCTTTCCTCACCTTCAAATTCAAGACCCTCAGCATCATCCACAAGGCTTTCTGGGATCTCGCTACATCCAACGCCCTGTCCCCAAATACCTCCCTGCTAGAGTCCTCCGGTCCTCTAGCTCCAACTCTCTGCAGATCAGACATTTTCTCCACGCAGGGAGTGGGGGGTAGATCTCTTTCTTTGGCAGGATCCTCCCTCTGGAACGGTCTTCCTCCCCCGGTCCGACTTGAGCCAGAGCTCCTTAAGTTCCGGAAGCAACTCAAGACCATCCTTTTCTCCTCCTCCTTCCCTCTGCCCCTCCCTTTCTAGTCTTGTCCTGCTGCCGCGACTGGTTGCCTGTTCCCTTTTGCGCCTTACTGGGGCCAAGCCCTCCTCCGACCAGTCTTCCCCTGTACCAATTTTACCAGCACTTGCCCTCAGGCTCCCTTCCCCGACTAGCCTACTGAGTGTCCAGCCCCGTCCACGCAATATTTGACCCCCCTCTTGGTTTCCCAGGTACTTGTCCTCCTGGGTGCCCCTAAGCACTTGCCCAGACCTTGAGCCCCCTCCCTCCCACACTTCTCCCTCCTCCCCTATCCCTATCGCATCCCTTTGCCCTGATCTTACCCCTCCCAATGAACTTCTTTACTTCTTTACTACACTTGTATGATCCAAATGTCACAAGGTATAGTAGGACCATTATTAATATTTTCTCCTCTGTCTGCCCCCACCCCCTTTGCCTTGTGGTCTCTGGAAACACTTTTTGCTGTATAGGACCCATGCAAATGATCAATAAATGAATAAATACAATGCTGTGGCTCATGCTGTCTCCATAAAGGGGTCCAATCCACATTGAGGAAATGTTTTTATCCAATCAGAACATGCAATGTATAAGAACCTAATGGGGTCCCCTGACGACCCACCATTTATGTATTAGCACATCCCCAAAATTCTAACGATTGACAAAGTCTGCTAATAAGATATTTGCATGTATTAATATTGCTGCCCTTTTGGGCGGAGCTAAGAATGTATAACAGTTCAGGTCTATAGAAATGTTTGTTCTCTTAGTCGACTGTTCAATGAAGCTGTATTTTTTCTTGCACACTGGGCTCGTCTTTTAGATAACTTCAGTATTTTTCTTGGATCGCCCATGGAGACCACTGGTCTTTATTTGTAGGCCCCAGCGAGATATCCAATCTTTTCGGAGGCCTGAGAGTGCTCTCTACTACACTCTGTGGAGGAGCGTGTGGCCCATCGAGACCCGATAAAGTGCACTCATGAGGAGGTCCAGAAGATGACTGAGTTCCCCAATTGTCTGCCTGATTCTGAGGGGGGACCACTGCTGGGGGAAGTGCAGATGAGTGAGGAGGGACTCAGTTCAGAGAGGATTTGGATGCCCTAGAGCATGTTAGTGTACCAGTGCAAAAAGCACGGCAGGGCTGTGGTGTTGTTTTGAAATTATTGGTTGTTGTATTGAGGTTTAGTTTGATGGAATGTTTTATTTATTGGGAGACCCAACACCATAGTAGTATTGTAAGGAATTTTCTCGTAAGTGGAAAGGTGGCATTGTTTATGAATTATTTTTTATTTTTTATTAGTGATATGAATACCATAGTAGTGTGTAAGGGTGATCCTCACCGTCGTTATTTTTGACCGAGGAAAGGTGATGTCATTTGTAGTTGAAATGTTGTGGAAACATCTCGAGAGAGAAAAGACTGTTTGCTGTGTAGAGATAAACATGGGGATCTTCTCGGTAGAGGAAGGACAGCATGGCATAGATTTAGAGATATTGACCCTCATTTCAAGTCCGATGGTAACCCTGCCACTCGACTTGCAAAATTTACCAGCGCCTGGCTTTTCGGAAACACTGGGGTATTACAACCCTGGTGTTCCTGGAAGTCAGGCACCGGTACATTGTTAATCCCCATTCCCATTTGAGTCTGGTAGGACTCAATGGGAATTGGGACCACGGAAGCAACGGCACCATTTGTATCGGTGCCGGTGCTTCTGTGAAACTCTGCGGGCGGGTGCCGTTCTGCCCGCCAGGTCTGACCCTGGCAGGTGTGATGGCACCCGCCTGCAGAGTCATTCTGTGTCGGTCCGGAAACACTGGTGTTGGTAGGCTTACCGGCACTGGTGTTTCTGGACTGGCACCATGGTTATGAGGCCCATTGTGTCAGCCCGATGAGTGCCAGCCAAACCTGCATATAGTATTGAAGTGTATGTGAGTATTATTTGTGGAAGGAGAATATTGTGGTTAGGCGCGTGGAAGTATGGTTGTGTATCAGAGGATGAGGTGGATTGGGTGAGAAGTGTGGAGTTGGGAGAGTAAGGAAGTAAGTGGTATAATGTGTTGATGTGTTTTGTTTTGTGTTATGTTAGAAATATTGTTTGAGCCTTGTACAAGTGAAAAGAATTGCGATTGACATTTTTGCCAAAAGTGGGGTCTAAATTGACAACGGGGAGTACACGACACTGTTAGAGCAGCCTCTGAGGACAGCAAAAGGGAGGGGATGGGGCGGATTGGAATAATGGCAACTCCCTTGGAGCACTTGTGTACTAAACTGCCACAATACAGAGACAAAATAATAAAATATCATTTTGGATGGGTGCAGGACATAGCAGGGCAGTGCTTTAAAGCGTGGTCCACGGAAGGCACATTTGAGAGGGACATAGTTGAACACATGTATTCCTACTTATTATCCAAACACAAGATGAAGAAATTACAGAGTAGACAGAGCATTTTGGCCATGTGGAACATGTTTGAGAAATAAAATATGCCATCCCCCCACAGAAACCAGCACACGTGTAGACCTGGGTTCGGTCCCATCGGCCTGCCCCCATACCGGCTTTATCCCACTTTCCAACCAGTGGCAGGTTATACAAGCCCACAGTGACTACCTCCAGCAGAGAACACTGAAGGGGAAATAAGGAAAAGAAGGAGAGGTAATAACACAGGGACCACAGGCATTAAGCTAGATGTTCCGGCAGACTCAGGCAAAACCATGTGACTAATAGAAATAGAAGAGGGCATACGCCGGCAGATAGAAGATGCGTGAAAAGAAGCAGAGCAGGAGGTAAAAAAGGTAGTGCAGAAAAGGGAGGAGGAGCGATGAGCCACAATAACCCCAGACGCATGGGCATTGGGAAAATGTTGGTTTAAATTGGAGCGTTAAGTTCCAGAGGCCGACCTCCCAGGAGGCGGGCAGCAGATAGTGATTCTCCCAATGATGATGGGGGGGGCAACAGGGAGTGAAGAGGATGATGAGGGACTCAGGAGGAGCTGGCATCTCTGGGACGAGAAGGATGGGAAGGAATGGGAGAGAGAGAGGGAGAAAGAACAGGAAAGGAGAGAAAAGTAAAGTGAGAGCGATAGGGAAAACGATAGCGGAAGGGATTGGTCCCAGACACTCCAGAATAGGATCGGGAAGATGGCGGTTGTGGGTACCCCAAAAGTTGCAAAGGTGTCACAGGCACTGGTGCCCCTGTTGCAGAAGGTTGAGGAGGACCCCAGTATATACCTTGTGCCAGCATGGATAGGTTCCATGTGATAATATTGCGGCAAAAATATCGCCATACAAAAATGTTGCCATATTTTTGCAGCAATATTACCCCATGGAACCTGCGGGGGACACCCCCGCAACCCCCATATATTTTAAAAGGGAGCGGGGGACACCCCCGCAAGCACCCCATCCATTTACCCCATAAATTATCCCCATCAAAAATATTGCCTATGGCCGTTCCCGACGACCATATGTACGGCGATATTTTTCGTGGGGATAATATTACCTGATACTCATGGATAGGGATAACTTGATGTACAGCTTCCCATCCCTCACGGCAGGCGTGGGCAAGTGTATGTATGCCTTAGAAAAGGAACAGCAGAGATTACCCTGGCGGTAGGCGATATGAAGATTTTATTTGCTACCTTGATGGGCGATGGGCACAATGGGACACTGTTTAATAATTGATGAGCGCACATGTGGAATGTATTGCAGGCAATGTATTCAGACACGGTGTCCAGTGAACTCGTCGAAAAAAAACTGGTCGACTGCAATTTGGTCGACGCAATTTCGTCGAAAACCATTTCGTCGAATTTTTTTTTTATTTATATATTTATTTTTTGGGTTTTCGTTTAGTTAAAAAAGGGGTTTTTAGAGAAAAAAAGGGGGTTGGGGGGGGGACCCCCCCAAAAAAAAAAAAAAAAAGGGTTAAAATAGAAAAAAAAACATTTCGACGAAATGGTTTTCGACCAATTTGCTTCGACCATTTGTCTGGTCGACCAATTTTTTTCGACGAATTGACTGGCAACCTTCAGACACCTCAGACATGCAGGCTATTTTGATGAGCACAATGAAGCAAGACGTTGACCACACACAATACATCCAACAGATTGAAGAGAAAAATGACGCGCATGGGATGTAAATATCCCTGCTTTTTTACCACAAATTGATTAGGGGACTTCCTGTGGATGCACGGAAAACATTAGGGAAGGTGGTAGGGATAGAATCAAAAGAGTGGACCAAATACAAGCACACATAGTAAACCTTTGTAAAGCACAGCAAGATAATGATAAGGACTCCACAGATAATGCTGTAAAAGCTGAAGCAAAATTAGTACAGACAAAGTTGGCTAAACTCAGCCTGGAAGGAGCAGTATTAATGAATGCCACACCAGGACAGCCAGAGCACACCCAGCAGGAAGGGGGAGCACTCATGGGAATGGTCCAGTCACAAGCATCTACTGGGATTGCCCAGCAACCGGCACCTGTAGGATATGGTTAACCACAATGTCATTATCCACAAGAGGAGGGTTTGCTCATCCAGGAGGGTTCCCCCAACAGGGAGGGTATTACTCACAAGGGGGTATGGTGAGCAGGGTGGATTTTAACAACATGGGATGGGGTATAAACTGAGAGGAAGGGGATGGGATACGATATGGAGGGCCAAGACCAAGGAGTAGGGAGCCATGTTTTCTTTGTGGTCACATAGGACACTATGCACAGGAAAGTAGGAGTGTGCCACAGTCACTGTACATCCAGAGTGGGCCCCCAGTGTACCAGACCCCCATGCAGACCCCACAGACTCAGATGCACACACCACATCAACAGATACAGCCCTTGCAGATGGAAGCACCTTTTTGGGGAATGCCGCAGCAAACTGTGGTTTCCCATTTACCACAGACAGTTACAGAACCACAACAGTTGCCCCAGCAGTTACAACATAATGCCCAGTTTTAGTATAAAGGAAGGTAGGAAAATGGTTTAGTCAACAGTTATTTCCCATATGTAGAAACTACATGCGTTTTACACAAATATTTCTATTTTATTTTAATAATTTCAGCATGAAAAATCTCTTAAAAATAGAGAAAATCTTCATATTCTTTGTAATCATCACAACATTCTAAAAAATTTGATACATATAAAGACAAAACACTTATAGACAATTTTGTAAAAAATAGAAGTTAGAGAAGCAGCAAATGGGTTTCTCACATCAATACATAATTTTGCCTATAGAAAGAATCCTATTAGGCTTTTAGCTTAGACCGTTTATAATTTCTAAATTCTTAAAGACAATCTATTATTATTTCTAGACTGTAAACTTGACATGTTTCAGTCCTCTAGGTGGTAGTGGGACTTTCTTCAGGAGTAATCTTTGGTTGTGTTAAAAGTGGATGCATTGCTGTTATTAAATCTTCTTTTAATGAAGCTTCAAACACTAGCGGGGAAGATAACTGTTGACAAAAAAACAGAAGAAAGAATCAGCAATTAAGGTCATATTCTTTGACCACAATTAATGTGCGGGCAAGATTCAGGATAAACACAAATTTACCTGAATTCCCGAGTGTAGTTGAGCCCTCAAGGAAGGAGGAAAAAGCCACTGAAGTTGGACAATTTTCGAAAAAAAGATAAATTCTTCGCCAGATTCCTATGAATAAATTCACAACTTTTAGAGGGGTCAATGAAAAAGGCCTCGGAATCCTCATTGGCAATGTGGTATTTCCTAGACAATCGTAATAATTTTCAGACTAATTTCCAAATTTGTTATGAAATGACATACCACGTTTGATTAGGGTGCCTGGGTTAAACAGGTCTCTTTGCCTATTTTCACCATCAACCTAATAGAAAAGGGTTTCATATCGTGTTAAGAAGTCCGGGCTTCTTACCTCTGTATAATGAGGTTGAGTAGTCCTGGTTTTCTTATTTCAATTCGAGCGGGAGTGCTGCTCGTGGTAACAGGTATCACAGAATTTGATCTCTGTTTATTTAGGCTGAGAAGTCTTGGTCTTTTGTTTCCGGACGAGCCGATGTAAAGCTCATAATAACGGATATCGTTGAGGTTAATCTGTACAGAAGAGTATCGCACAAAAAGTTCTGGCCACAGTTCATTCTTAATTGTGTCAATTCTAAGAATATTCTTTTTAAACTCTGAATAATGCCTCTAAATACTATGCATTTGTATATTATTCTTTTACTATTCCCCTCCGGGTGTATTAAGCTCTCTCATTAAAAAAAACGCCCTATCGTGGTCATCGAAGTGGTAACTCTCTTAGAGTCGCTATTCGTTGTTGAAAAGAGTAAAGAGTAAAAATTAGTTTATATACGCGCTCGTTCTTAATTAAGTTTTCATGGTAAAGCAACACATTAAATGCCCATTTTCCAATGTTGAACAGCGAAAAGACTCTGGCTTACCTGATTTAGCCAGCGATCTCATCTTAAACGTGTGGTGTTTCAATTCCGCCGTGTTTGTTGAGCCTTCTTTTTTCAACCTCTTCCTAGAGAGGCTGTATGTTTGTGACTACTCGAACGCTGGCGTGAGACGCCGGTTTAGCCTCGTGTGTGGGCGCCTTCTTGGGGTGCCTAATGGAATGTCATGATTTCTATCGAAGTCCTTTTTTGATGTTGTTAACACTGAATATTCTCTAGATATTTTTTAAAAAATGGGGAGAATGTATCCCGTGTAAGTTTAAAGAGTATCTACCGATGTTTTCTCTCTGATCTTCGTTATCATCGCAATTTTTGCGGACTGAGACAATGCTCATTTACATACTCGTATTATCAACTAGCATCCTATCATTCTCAGGGAGGCTATTGATATTTTCTCCTCTAGTTAGACCCTTCACTTTGATAAATGTGTATGGGTGGATACATTTTAAGGATCTCAGATTTTTAACCACTCTATGGATTCATTCAGCCCCTCTTTGTCACTTTTAGTGATGAAGATTAACCTTTGTTCTTTTTCAAAAAGGATTTTCCTTTTAATATTGTGATTAATGCCCTGAACCATTAAAAGTACTGTAGAGTTAAAGTCTTCAAAATGATGGTTATTTTCAATGAAGTGTTTAACTAGTGGTGCTGTTAGCACCTACTTTTTTAGGCAGCTTTTATGTTCTAGCATCCTCACTTTTACCTTTTTGTTGGTTTTGCCTATGTAATGTTTATCACATGGACATGTGATCATGTATATCACATATTCGGAATTACAATTTGTCATCTGTTTTTGTTGCCATAGTTTAGGGAAACCTATGTTTACTTCTTTAGATTTTTTTGTCAGTTTGTATACCGCGCAATTTCCACAGGAGTAGTGTCCGTTCACTGGGGCTAAACCCCATGCCTGAGTTAGACTATTGGTAGTTGGTATTTTATCTTTCAGTCTACTACTACTTACCCTGTTGCCGATCGTAATTGATTTTTTATAGGCAAACATGGGTGCGGGCACTTCAGAAGCCGAATCTTTGAAAATTTTCCAGTGCTTTTTTTACAATTTGGCTAAATTTTAAACTCAGATTAGTAAATGTATTTACACATACTAGCTGGTCTTTTTGAGGTTGTTTTATTTTGTCTTCTAGAAGAGCTTCCGATTATTATTGCTTGCTCTTTTAGCTGATTTTTTAATCAGTTTTTTAGGGTAGCCTCTTTGTCTGAGTTCAGATGTTAGGATTTTTGATTCTTCATCAAATGCTGTAGTGTGACTACTGTTTCTCCTGAGGCGCAAAAATTGACCATACAGTAAATTGTCTCTTAAATGCTTCACATGGTGGCTTCCATAGTGTAAAATAGAGTTTTTTTCTGTTGTTTTGTGAAAAGGTTTAACTTTCAACTTCCCTTCTTCATGAAAAATAGTTAAATCTAGGAAGTCAATAGAGAGTTTTTGAACATTCAATGTGAACTGTAAATGTCTATTACAGTTATTCAACCAGATAAGGAAATGTTCTGCTTTTTCTGCCGTTCCTGTCCATACCATAAGGACATCATTGATGTACCTCGCCCAGGATAGTATGTTGGAAGAAAATGGGTTATGTGTGTACATTAATTTTTTCTCGAAGTACTCAACAAATAAATTGGCTAAACTAGGGCCATGGTGGCTCCCATGGCTGTTCCTTCGACTTGTTGAAAAAAGGTTCCTAGAAATTCAATTTAATTTCGTGTTAGAGCTACTTCTACGCACCAGAGGATAAAGGAGCTAGGGACTGGATCGTCATCTATTCTGTTGAGCAGTATTGCTTCAATAGTTTCCAGTGTCGCTTGTTGCGGAATGTTAGTATATAAAGAGACAATGTCTAGGCCTACCAAGTAACAGTTTTCTGGGTTATAAAGTGAATTTTCATATTTTTTTATCACTTCTTTTGTATCTTTTAAGTAGGACTTCATATTCATCACGTATCCCTTTGAGTAGTGATCAGAAAAGAGAGTTACCACTTTGATGACCACGATAGGGTGTTTTTTTTAAATGAGAGAGCTTAATACACCCGGAGGGGAATAGTAAAAGAATAATATACAAATGCCCAGTATTTAGAGGCACTATTCAGAGGTTAAAAAGAATGTTCTTGGAATTGATACAGTTAAGAATGAACTGTGACCAGAACTTTTTGTGCGATACTCTTCTGTACAGATTAACCTCAACGATATCCGTTATTATGAGCTTTACATCGGCTCTTCCAGAAACAAGAGACCAAGACTTCTCAGCCTAAATAAACAGAGATCAAATTCTGTGATACCTGTGACCACGAGCAGCACTCCCGCTCGAATTGAAATAAGAAAACCAGGACTACTCAACCTCACTATACAGAGGTAAGAAGCCCAGACTTCTTAACACGATATGAAACCCTTTTCTATTAGGTTGATGGTGAAAATAGCCAAAGAGACCTGTTTAACCCAGGCACCTAATGAAACGTGGTATGTCATTTCATAACAAATTTGGAAATTAGTCTGAAAATTAATATGATTGTCTAGGAAATACCAAATTGCCAATTATGATGCTGAGGCCTTTTTCATTGACCCCTCTAAAAGTTGTGAATTTATTCATAGGAATCTGGAGAAGAATTTATCTTTTTTTCGAAAATTGTCCAACTTCAGTGGCTTTTTCCTCCTTCCTTGAGGGCTCAACTACACTCGGGAATTCAGGTAAATTTGTGTTTATCCTGAATCTTGCCCGCACATTAATTGTGGTCAAAGAATATGAGCCTTAATTGCTGATTTTTTCTTCTGGTTTTTTGTCAACAGTTATCTTCCCCGCTAGTGTTTGAAGCTTCATTAAAAGAAGATTTTATAACAGCAATGCATTCACTTTTAACACAACCAAAGATTACTCCTGAAGAAAGTCCCACTACCACCTAGAGGACTGAAACATGTCGAGTTTACAGTCTAGAAATAATAATAGATTGTCTTTAAGAATTTAGAGATTATAAACAGTCTAATCTAAAAGCCTAATAGGATTCTTTCTATAGGCAGAATTATGTATTGATGTGAGAAACCAATTTGCTGCTTCTCTAACTTCTATTTTTTATAAAATTGTGTATAAGTGTTTGTCTTTGTATGTATCACATTTTTTAGAATGTTGTGATGATTACAAAGAATATGAAGATTTTCTCTATTTTTAAGAGATTTTTTATGCTGAAATTATTAAAATACAATAGACATTTTTGTGTAAAACACATGTAGTTTCTACATATTGGAAATAACTGTTGACTAAACCATTTTCCTACCTTCCTTTATACTAAAATTTGCCTTTCCCAAAACAAAGGTAGGTACCATTCTGGTTAAAGAGTGGATTTTGGGTTCTCCCCTTAAGTTTTGTGTGTATAACAACATAATGCCCTACAGGCCTAGGCACAATCACACACACCAACAAAGCAGTGGGACATCACCTGAATGTAGTACCCGACTACACGGGGTGACAGTATTTGAAGGGAACCCCTTTCCATTCCTGGTGTCCAATATGAATACCCAATAGGCCAGCCCACAGGAAGCCCTGATGTGCCCAGTCCTTTCGGTAATGGCAGACTCTGAGGAGGAACCTGAGGTAGCAAATGAAGATAGGCCAGAAAGATTTATCAGTTTTGGTCGACACTGGAGCTACTGTAACGCTCACCTGGTATCCACAGGGACGTCACTCAGCCTGTTTTGACCTCTTACGACCTTGAACCCTTCCCTGGAGGCTATTCGACTGGAGACTGGGCCTGAAACACAGGATTGGTAGAGCCTAACTCCCTATTGTCTCTGTGTGCTTAAACCCCTTCTTCCCGGGGTCCAACCCTTCCCTTTGATCCACAGCTCACCTTGTTTTCTTGGATAGTGTGCTCTCCATTCTGCTTTCAGCGCAGGGGTGCGTTGATTGATGCGGGCTCGTTGCTGCCTAGTTACTTCACTGGCAAGAGTCCGACAGGTAAGTATAATGAGTCTTTTGAACAGTTCTCTAACTTCGTTCCTTTCCTTCCTTAGATGATGGCCGGCGTCCGGGGATGGCGGCATGCTGCTGAGATGCGTAGCACTGAAGGTGAGTGAGAGCGCGATGCGCGATGCACCCCTTTCGTATTTGCATTGAACTGAGTTATTTTTCTGTGTCTTTTAGGTACCGCGACATTTTCAGCGTGGATGCCGGTTATGAAGAACAAATGCGGTGGGTAAGCGCGGTATGCGGCGCCTCTAGATGTTTCCAAGCTAACCTGGAGTGTCTTTTCCCTCTTGCAGATGGATGAGAAGTTCCGGAGACAGAGTTCCCCCAGAATGGCTGGGATTCAGGTAAGCGTTTGAAGCTCGTACAGTATTTAAAAATAAGCGAAGATTTGCAGAATGCTTACTAATGGCTTTTTTCTGTTCTTTTCCCTTTTCCTTAGGAAGCAGCGTGCCGGGATGGGAATGAAACCGCCGAAGATGCCCGCAGAACAGAAGGAGCGAAGAATGATGGGCAGAAGCGCCGCAAGATAAGGCTGTTCCTAATGGTGTTCTTGTTCTTGCAGGAGCTGAGCGCAGAAGAAAGTTGCAGGCCTACTGGAGACCGATCCGAACACGGTGTCACGCTGCAGGTGCAGAAAACGCAAAGCATGTTTCTCAGCCTGGGTGTGGCTTAAATAGTCTCTGGGTATCCCAGGTGTCTCTGGGCTGAACCACACCCAAAAGACTAGACCGCACATGCAGTTCTGGGAACCGAAATATGTGGGGGCATCCATCTTGTCCCCATCAATGCACTACAAGTCCAATCCCCAATGTTATCCTATTGGAGTGTGTGAGTCTGGTGCCACAAGCGCTAAGTCTGACTCCAAGTGGGTCTTTGGAGGGATGGAGAGGCCCTTGAGGGCCATGTAGATGATCGTGGCCTGGCTCCAGCCTGACATCTTGGAGGCCTGGGGACATGAGGGGCAGGAATCATGACAGCACTCCCCCCAAGGCCCTTCTCAAGGTGGCTCTTCTGTCTGGTCCTGGTTTGGTTGGATGGTTTTGATGAAATCGCCTAAGCAAGCGAGGTGCATGGATGTACTCACAAGGCTCCCATGTCCTGTCTTGTGGACCATACCCCTTCCAGTCTACTAAGTAGTATAATTTGGATCTGACGTACTTTGAATCTCGGATGTCCTTGACTTCGAATTCTGGCTCCCCGGTGACTACTACTGGCTGCGGTGGCGTGCTACCTGGGTCCCAGGATGAACAGTAGAGACACGTGCAACACAGGATGAATCTGCATGTTTGACGGCAAAGCTAGTCTGACCACCACAGGATTTATCACGAAGGTGACGGTGAATGGACCCAGGTATCTTGGACAGAAAGTTCGGGCTCCTTTAATGGACATGTGTTTTGACGCCAGCCAGTCTTTGTCTCCCACTTTGTAGTTGGTGGCCTTTGCTCGGTGTTGATCAGCAAACCTCTTTTGGCGATTTTTAGCTTGAAGTAGGGGTTCAGCTGCCCTTTGCAAGGTTTGAGAAATGGTCATGTGCAAGGTTTTGACTGCGGGCATTTCCAGGGTTGTAGGAACGTCCAACTCAGAAGTACGTGGGTGCCTGCCATACATGGTATAAAAGGGTGTCTGCCCAGAGCTGGTGTGTAGGGAATTTTTATAAGCATATTCAGCTATCCATAATAGGTCGAACCAGCTTCCTTCAGCTTGGTGTAACATGCAACGCAGATACTGCTCAAGCGTCTGCTTTGTCCTCTCAGTTTGACCATTCATTTGGGGATGGTGACTGGTGGATAGCCGGATGTCGATCTGGGCCATAGAGCAGCATTTTCTCCAGAAGTTAGATACGAATTGAGTACCTCGGTCTGAGACCAAAACTGAAGGAAACCCATGGAGCCATACAATGCCTTCAAGAAATACCTTTGCCATAGTGGAAGCATTTGGAAGCCCCTTAAGAGGAATGAAATGTGCCATTTTTGAAAATAGGTCCACGACCACAAGAATAGTGTTAAACCCTTCACTGGGTAGTAAGTCAGTAATAAATCGAGGGACAACGTGTGCCAGGGTGCTGGTGGGATTTCCAATGGTTGTAATAGCCCAGCCGGTTTCTGCTTGGATGACTTGTTTTGAGCACACACTCCACAAGATAGGATGAATTGGATAATGTGTTTACGCCGCGTGGGCCACCAATAATTTCGTTTTACCTTGGCTAGGGTTTTAGCAATTCCGGGGTGGCCCTCGATCAAGGAATCATGATAACCGGACATGACTTGTTCTCGTAGTTCTTGGTTTGGTAAGAATAAATGATTCCTGAAGTAGGGCAACTGATCTTTTATCATGTAATGTTCTCCTTGTGCACTCCACGCTTGTAATTGCTCCAGACTCATCAGGTTTTGGATTTCTTCATGTAATTCTTTCTGAGTTATGGTTGCTGTGATTCCTAGGAGCTTGTCACTCGGGATGATTGCTATTGGGTCAGGGGTCTGATACCCTTGCTCTTCCACCCATTTACCCCATAAATTATCCCCATCAAAAATATTGCCTATGGCCGTTCCCGACGACCATATGTACGGCGATATTTTTCGTGGGGATAATATTACCTGATACTCATGGATAGGGATAACTTGATGTACAGCTTCCCATCCCTCACGGCAGGCGTGGGCAAGTGTATGTATGCCTTAGAAAAGGAACAGCAGAGATTACCCTGGCGGTAGGCGATATGAAGATTTTATTTGCTACCTTGATGGGCGATGGGCACAATGGGACACTGTTTAATAATTGATGAGCGCACATGTGGAATGTATTGCAGGCAATGTATTCAGACACGGTGTCCAGTGAACTCGTCAATAAAAAACTGGTCGACTGCAATTTGGTCGACGCAATTTCGTCGAAAACCATTTCGTCGAAATTTTTTTTTTATTTATATATTTATTTTTGGGGTTTTCGTTTAGTTAAAAAAGGGGTTTTTAGAGAAAAAAATCCACTCTATGGATTCATTCAGCCCCTCTTTGTCACTTTTAGTGATGAAGATTAACCTTTGTTCTTTTTCAAAAAGGATGTTCCTTTTAATATTGTGATTAATGCCCTGAACCATTAAAAGTACTGTAGAGTTAAAGTCTTCAAAATGATGGTTATTTTCAATGAAGTGTTTAACTAGTGGTGCTGTTAGCACCTACTTTTTTAGGCAGCTTTTATGTTCTAGCATCCTCACTTTTACCTTTTTGTTGGTTTTGCCTATGTAATGTTTATCACATGGACATGTGATCATGTATATCACATATTCGGAATTACAATTTGTCATCTGTTTTTGTTGCCATAGTTTAGGGAAACCTATGTTTACTTCTTTAGATTTTTTTGTCAGTTTGTATACCGCGCAATTTCCACAGGAGTAGTGTCCGTTCACTGGGGCTAAACCCCATGCCTGAGTTAGACTATTGGTAGTTGGTTTTTATCTTTCAGTCTACTACTACTTACCCTGTTGCCGATCGTAATTGATTTTTTATAGGCAAACATGGGTGCGGGCACTTCAGAAGCCGAATCTTTGAAAATTTTCCAGTGCTTTTTTTACAATTTGGCTAAATTTTAAACTCAGATTAGTAAATGTATTTACACATACTAGCTGGTCTTTTTGAGGTTGTTTTATTTTGTCTTCTAGAAGAGCTTCCGATTATTATTGCTTGCTCTTTTAGCTGATTTTTTAATCAGTTTTTTAGGGTAGCCTCTTTGTCTGAGTTCAGATGTTAGGATTTTTGCTTCTTCATCAAATGTTGTAGAGTGACTACTGTTTCTCTTGAGGCGCAAAAATTGACCATACAGTAAATTGTCTCTTAAATGCTTCACATGGTGGCTTCCATGGTGTAAAATAGAGGTTTTTTCTGTTGTTTTGTGAAAAGGTTTAACTTTCAACTTCCCTTCTTCATGAAAAATAGTTAAATCTAGGAAGTCAATAGAGAGTTTTTGAACATTCAATGTGAACTGTAAATGTCTATTACAGTTATTCAACCAGATAAGGAAATGTTCTGCTTTTTCTGCCGTTCCTGTCCATACCATAAGGACATCATTGATGTACCTCGCCCAGGATAGTATGTTGGAAGAAAATGGGTTATGTGTGTACATTAATTTTTTCTCGAAGTACTCAACAAATAAATTGGCTAAACTAGGGCCATGGTGGCTCCCATGGCTGTTCCTTCGACTTGTTGAAAAAAGGTTCCTAGAAATTCAAAGTAATTTCGTGTTAGAGCTACTTCTACGCACCAGAGGATAAAGGAGCTAGGGACTGGATCGTCATCTATTCTGTTGAGCAGTATTGCTTCAATAGTTTCCAGTGTCGCTTGTTGCGGAATGTTAGTATATAAAGAGACAATGTCTAGGCCTACCAAGTAACAGTTTTCTGGGTTCTAAAGTGAATTTTCATATTTTTTTATCACTTCTTTTGTATCTTTTAAGTAGGACTTCATATTCATCACGTATCCCTTTGAGTAGTGATCAGAAAAGAGAGTTACCACTTTGATGACCACGATAGGGTGTTTTTTTTAAATGAGAGAGCTTAATACACCCGGAGGGGAATAGTAAAAGAATAATATACAAATGCCCAGTATTTAGAGGCACTATTCAGAGGTTAAAAAGAATGTTCTTGGAATTGATACAGTTAAGAATGAACTGTGACCAGAACTTTTTGTGCGATACTCTTCTGTACAGATTAACCTCAACGATATCCGTTATTATGAGCTTTACATCGGCTCTTCCAGAAACAAGAGACCAAGACTTCTCAGCCTAAATAAACAGAGATCAAATTCTGTGATACCTGTGACCACGAGCAGCACTCCCGCTCGAATTGAAATAAGAAAACCAGGACAACTCAACCTCACTATACAGAGGTAAGAAGCCCAGACTTCTTAACACGATATGAAACCCTTTTCTATTAGGTTGATGGTGAAAATAGCCAAAGAGACCTGTTTAACCCAGGCACCTAATGAAACGTAGTATGTCATTTCATAACAAATTTGGAAATTAGTCTGAAAATTAATATGATTGTCTAGGAAATACCAAATTGCCAATTATGATGCTGAGGCCTTTTTCATTGACCCCTCTAAAAGTTGTGAATTTATTCATAGGAATCTGGAGAAGAATTTATCTTTTTTTCGAAAATTGTCCAACTTCAGTGGCTTTTTCCTCCTTCCTTGAGGGCTCAACTACACTCGGGAATTCAGGTAAATTTGTGTTTATCCTGAATCTTGCCCGCACATTAATTGTGGTCAAAGAATATGAGCCTTAATTGCTGATTTTTTCTTCTGTTTTTTTGTCAACAGTTATCTTCCCCGCTAGTGTTTGAAGCTTCATTAAAAGAAGATTTTATAACAGCAATGCATTCACTTTTAACACAACCAAAGATTACTCCTGAAGAAAGTCCCCCTACCACCTAGAGGACTGAAACATGTCGAGTTTACAGTCTAGAAATAATAATAGATTGTCTTTAAGAATTTAGAGATTATAAACAGTCTAATCTAAAAGCCTAATAGGATTCTTTCTATAGGCAGAATTATGTATTGATGTGAGAAACCAATTTGCTGCTTCTCTAACTTCTATTTTTTATAAATTGTGTATAAGTGTTTGTCTTTGTATGTATCACATTTTTTAGAATGTTGTGATGATTACAAAGAATATGAAGATTTTCTCTATTTTTAAGAGATTTTTTATGCTGAAATTATTAAAATACAATAGACATTTTTGTGTAAAACACATGTAGTTTCTACATATTGGAAATAACTGTTGACTAAACCATTTTCCTACCTTCCTTTATACTAAAATTTGCCTTTCCCAAAACAAAGGTAGGTACCATTCTGGTTAAAGAGTGGATTTTGGGTTCTCCCCTTAAGTTTTGTGTGTATAACAACATAATGCCCTACAGGCCTAGGCACAATCACACACACCAACAAAGCAGTGGGACATCACCTGAATGTAGTACCCGACTACACGGGGTGACAGTATTTGAAGGGAACCCCTTTCCATTCCTGGTGTCCAATATGAATACCCAATAGGCCAGCCCACAGGAAGCCCTGATGTGCCCAGTCCTTTCGGTAATGGCAGACTCTGAGGAGGAACCTGAGGTAGCAAATGAAGATAGGCCAGAAAGATTTATCAGTTTTGGTCGACACTGGAGCTACTGTAACGCTCACCTGGTATCCACAGGGACGTCACTCAGCCTGTTTTGACCTCTTACGACCTTGAACCCTTCCCTGGAGGCTATTCGACTGGAGACTGGGCCTGAAACACAGGATTGGTAGAGCCTAACTCCCTATTGTCTCTGTGTGCTTAAACCCATTCTTCCCGGGGTCCAACCCTTCCCTTTGATCCACAGCTCACCTTGTTTTCTTGGATAGTGTGCTCTCCATTCTGCTTTCAGCGCAGGGGTGCGTTGATTGATGCGGGCTCGTTGCTGCCTAGTTACTTCACTGGCAAGAGTCCGACAGGTAAGTATAATGAGTCTTTTGAACAGTTCTCTAACTTCGTTCCTTTCCTTCCTTAGATGATGGCCGGCGTCCGGGGATGGCGGCATGCTGCTGAGATGCGTAGCACTGAAGGTGAGTGAGAGCGCGATGCGCGATGCACCCCTTTCGTATTTGCATTGAACTGAGTTATTTTTCGGTGTCTTTTAGGTACCGCGACATTTTCAGCGTGGATGCCGGTTATGAAGAACAAATGCGGTGGGTAAGCGCGGTATGCGGCGCCTCTAGATGTTTCCAAGCTAACCTGGAGTGTCTTTTCCCTCTTGCAGATGGATGAGAAGTTCCGGAGACAGAGTTCCCCCAGAATGGCTGGGATTCAGGTAAGCGTTTGAAGCTCGTACAGTATTTAAAAATAAGCGAAGATTTGCAGAATGCTTACTAATGGCTTTTTTCTGTTCTTTTCCCTTTTCCTTAGGAAGCAGCGTGCCGGGATGGGAATGAAACCGCCGAAGATGCCCGCAGAACAGAAGGAGCGAAGAATGATGGGCAGAAGCGCCGCAAGATAAGGCTGTTCCTAATGGTGTTCTTGTTCTTGCAGGAGCTGAGCGCAGAAGAAAGTTGCAGGCCTACTGGAGACCGATCCGAACACGGTGTCACGCTGCAGGTGCAGAAAACGCAAAGCATGTTTCTCAGCCTGGGTGTGGCTTAAATAGTCTCTGGGTATCCCAGGTGTCTCTGGGCTGAACCACACCCAAAAGACTAGACCGCACATGCAGTTCTGGGAACCGAAATATGTGGGGGCATCCATCTTGTCCCCATCAATGCACTACAAGTCCAATCCCCAATGTTATCCTATTGGAGTGTGTGAGTCTGGTGCCACAAGCGCTAAGTCTGACTCCAAGTGGGTCTTTGGAGGGATGGAGAGGCCCTTGAGGGCCATGTAGATGATCGTGGCCTGGCTCCAGCCTGACATCTTGGAGGCCTGGGGACATGAGGGGCAGGAATCATGACAGCACTCCCCCCAAGGCCCTTCTCAAGGTGGCTCTTCTGTCTGGTCCTGGTTTGGTTGGATGGTTTTGATGAAATCGCCTAAGCAAGCGAGGTGCATGGATGTACTCACAAGGCTCCCATGTCCTGTCTTGTGGACCATACCCCTTCCAGTCTACTAAGTAGTATAATTTGGATCTGACGTACTTTGAATCTCGGATGTCCTTGACTTCGAATTCTGGCTCCCCGGTGACTACTACTGGCTGCGGTGGCGTGCTACCTGGGTCCCAGGATGAACAGTAGAGACACGTGCAACACAGGATGAATCTGCATGTTTGACGGCAAAGCTAGTCTGACCACCACAGGATTTATCACGAAGGTGACGGTGAATGGACCCAGGTATCTTGGACAGAAAGTTCGGGCTCCTTTAATGGACATGTGTTTTGACGCCAGCCAGTCTTTGTCTCCCACTTTGTAGTTGGTGGCCTTTGCTCGGTGTTGATCAGCAAACCTCTTTTGGCGATTTTTAGCTTGAAGTAGGGGTTCAGCTGCCCTTTGCAAGGTTTGAGAAATGGTCATGTGCAAGGTTTTGACTGCGGGCATTTCCAGGGTTGTAGGAACGTCCAACTCAGAAGTACGTGGGTGCCTGCCATACATGGTATAAAAGGGTGTCTGCCCAGAGCTGGTGTGTAGGGAATTTTTATAAGCATATTCAGCTATCCATAATAGGTCGAACCAGCTTCCTTCAGCTTGGTGTAACATGCAACGCAGATACTGCTCAAGCGTCTGATTTGTCCTCTCAGTTTGACCATTCATTTGGGGATGGTGACTGGTGGATAGCCGGATGTCGATCTGGGCCATAGAGCAGCATTTTCTCCAGAAGTTAGATACGAATTGAGTACCTCGGTCTGAGACCAAAACTGAAGGAAACCCATGGAGCCATACAATGCCTTCAAGAAATACCTTTGCCATAGTGGAAGCATTTGGAAGCCCCTTAAGAGGAATGAAATGTGCCATTTTTGAAAATAGGTCCACGACCACAAGAATAGTGTTAAACCCTTCACTGGGTAGTAAGTCAGTAATAAATCGAGGGACAACGTGTGCCAGGGTGCTGGTGGGATTTCCAATGGTTGTAATAGCCCAGCCGGTTTCTGCTTGGATGACTTGTTTTGAGCACACACTCCACAAGATAGGATGAATTGGATAATGTGTTTACGCCGCGTGGGCCACCAATAATTTCGTTTTACCTTGGCTAGGGTTTTAGCAATTCCGGGGTGGCCCTCGATCAAGGAATCATGATAACCGGACATGACTTGTTCTCGTAGTTCTTGGTTTGGTAAGAATAAATGATTCCTGAAGTAGGGTAACTGATCTTTTATCATGTAATGTTCTCCTTGTGCACTCCACGCTTGTAATTGCTCCAGACTCATCAGGTTTTGGATTTCTTCATGTAATTCTTTCTGAGTTATGGTTGCTGTGATTCCTAGGAGCTTGTCACTCGGGATGATTGCTATTGGGTCAGGGGTCTGATACCCTTGCTCTTCCACCCCCATACGGGAAAGGGCATCGGCCTTCCCGTTTTTCACCCCTGATCGAAATGTAATCACGTAGTCATATTCAGTAAAAAAAAGATCCCAACGTAGTTGTCGTGAGGATTGGGCCTTTGCGTTTTTAGGTACTGGAGGTTCCGGTGGTCAGTTATTATGGTGATTGTGTGTCTGGCGCCCAAGAGGTAGTGCCGCCATGCCTTAAAGGCTGACTTAATGGCCAGGAGTTCTTTGTCTGTGATAGCGTAATTGAGTTCAGGGGTGTCAATTTACGTGACCAGAAGGAAACAGGGTGTAACTGGCCCGTTTCGGGGTCCTTTGTGAGAGGACGGCTCCCATAGCCAAGCTTGAAGCGTCCGTTTCCACCAGGTATGGGAGATCAGGGCGAGGGTGGCGTAAGATTGGGGCAGATGTGAATCTTGCTTTGAGTTCCTGGAAAGCCTCCTCGGCTTCTGTTGTCCACTGGAACTTTTTGTTGTTTTTCCTTAGTAATGACGTGATGGGATGCACGATTTGCGAAAATCCTGGGATGAACCAGCGGTAGAAGTTTGCAAAACCCAGCATACTTTGAACCCCCTTGAATGAATTTGCGGATGGCCAGTTCAGGATAGCATCTAACTTGTGTACATCCATTCCATTCGGGATGAGAATAAAGCCCAGGAATTCCACCTCGGAGACGTGGAATGGGCACTTTTCGAGCTTGGTGTAGAGCTGGTGTTGACAGAGTTTCTCCAATACGGATCGGACGTGTTTAACGTGGTCCTGCTTTGATGCGGAATATACTAGGATGTCGTCGATGTACACTAGAGCACAGACAAACGAGAGAAAAAAAAAAAAAAAAAAAAAAAAAAAAAAAAAACTAGAGCACAGACATCAATCAATTCCAGTAGGACATCATTCATGAAGTATTGAAATGCAGCAGGCGCGTTGCAAAGGCCAAAGGGCATTACTTGATATTCGTGCAAGCCTTATTTGGTGCGAAAAGCGGTTTTCCATTTGTCCCCCTGTTTTACGTGAACAAGGTGATATGCCCCCCTCAGGTCTAGTTTTGTATAGATTTGGGCACCTTTGACTTGATCAAGCAATTCAGGGATCAGTGGCAGGGGGTAGCGATTGTTTACGGTAATCTGGTTCAGTGCGCGATAGTCGATGCACGTTCTCAAGTCCCCCTCCTTTTTCGGTAGGAAGAATAGAGGACTGGCTGCTGGAGACTTCGAGGGACGGATGAACCCGTTGGACAGGTATTGGTCAAGATAGGCCTTCAGGTGCTGGATTTCTGGTTCCGTGAGTGCGTAAATTCGCCCACAAAGGATTTGTGCGCCGGGTATCAGGTCGATTTGGCAATTGTATGGTCTATGCGGTGGCAGGGTATTAGCCTGTTCTTTCTGAGAGACATCTTGAAAGTCCTGGTATTCACTTGGTAGGGTGCCGATTGCCACAGTCGCAAGCGTGGAGGTTCTGGTGTCTATTGGTTGTTTCTCTTGGCGATAACATGTGTGGGCGCAAGTCTTGGGAAAGGCCAATTCTTTTGCTTGCCAATCAATTTGAGGATTGTGAGCTACCAACCATGGCATTCCCAAAATCAACCGGAACTGTGGTGCCTTAATGAGGTCGAAAACGATAGATTCTTGGTGTCCATCCTGGCACAGAAGGGTTAAAGCTGCAGTGCATTGGGATACTGGACCAGAAGCTATTTCCGTGCCGTCGACAGTGGTAACAGTGTCGGTGGCTGATTTAGGGTGTAACGGAAGCTCCATCTTTGCCGCAAGATCCTGGTCGATGTAATTCCCAACAGCTCCACTGTCTATGTACGCTCTTACTGCGTGCATCCGAGATGGTTGTTGGTGATTGATCAAGACCACAGATAGTGCAAAATGGGAGGTCTGTAGTTCACTTTCTTCGCTCGACAAGTGGACCCCTACACGTGCCGGGCTGTGGAGTTTTCCGATTCCTTGATTGTATCTTCCTTGTCCATGGCCCCAACCGTCCTCCTCGGTGGCTTCACAGGGCACTCTTTAAGGAAATGACCTGACCTTCCACAGTACAGACATAACTGCTGCTGTCTCCTTTTATCCCTTTCCGCTTTAGTCAAGGGGGATCTGACCCCCCCGATTTGCATTGGTTTTCCTGAACCTTCCGTTGTTCGGACAGTATTGTCCTTTGAACGCACATACATAGGGCGAGGGTCCGGTCTGGTTCGATCTGCTCTTCGGTCCTGCAACCTATGATCCAGTTGAGCAACAAGGTCAATGAATTCTGTGCAGTCTTTTGGGGGGTTCACTACTTGTGTGAGAACATCCTTGAGCTCCCCCCACAACGCCTGATGAAATAATGTGGTTCTCTTCTCCACTGGCCATTCTGCTTCAACTACGTGTCTATTGAACGTGGCTATGTATGTTAATAGGTCTTGATTCCCTTGGCGTAACGACAGAAATTCGTTGTCTAATGCCTGCCCATGAGTACGACGGGCGAACAGCTTTTCCATCTCCTGCTGAAAGCCCCTGAAGTCATGCAGCAAAGGATTATCTTGGGCCACAAAGGGTACAGACCAGTCCGCGGTGCTACCACTCAGGTAGAATAGCACAAAAGCGACCCGTGATTGGTCATTCGGAAAGGCCCCTGGCCTACAAAGGAAGTGCAGGAGGCACTGGTTCATGAACGTTGCAAACCTCTTGGGATCCCCGTAAATCGTTCGGGCGGGGCCAAGGGAACTGACCCAGGAGGGTTATCCGAACGGGATTGGCTGATGGCGCTGGCATCGAGGGCACGCTTCCCGCCAATGGTACATGCCCTGCTTGTGCCTGGAGAAGTTGCCGGCCTAAATCATCAGTGCGTTCTTTGGCTACTATCAGCTCTCTCCTCAGGGTGTTGGTCTCCTGCCTGGCTGCATGTACTTCGTAACGTAGCTGCCCCAGCATGTGGGCTAACTGGTCAGTGTCTGACGTTTCCATGACGCCCAGGTGGATTTTGATGTGAGGCTTTGCGTTCTGTAACGCACACCTGGTATCCACGGGGACGTCACTCCGCCTGTTCTGACCTCTTACAACCTCGAACCCTCCCCTGGAGGCTATTCGACTGGGCACTGGGCCTGAAACACAGGATTGGTAGAGTTTAACTCCCTAACTCTGTGTGCTTGAACCCCTTCTTTCCCAGGGTCCAATCCTTCCCCTTGATCCACAGCTCACCTTGTTTTCTTGGATAGTGTGCTCTCCGTCCTGCTTTCAGCACAGGGGCGCGTTGATTGATGCGGGCTCGTTGCTGCCTAGTTACTTCACTGGCAAGAGTCCGACAGGTAAGTATAATGAGTATTTGGAACAGTTCTCTAACTTCGTTCCTTTCCTTCCTTAGATGATGGCCGGCGTCTGGGGATGGAGGCGTGCTGCTGAGATGAGTAGCGCTGAAGGTGAGTGAGAGCACGATGCACGATGCACCCCTTTCGTATTTGCATTGAACTGAGTTCTTTTTCTGTGTCTTTTAGGTGCTGCAACGTTTTCAGCGTGGATGCCGGTTATGAAGAACAAATGCGGTGGGTAAGCGCGGTATGCGGTGCCTCTAGATGTTTCCACGCTAACCTGGAGTGTCTTTTCCCTCTTGCAGATGGATGAGAAGTTCCGGAGACAGAGTTCCCCCAGAGCGGCTTGGATTCAGCTAAGCGTTCGAAGCTCGTACAGTATTTAAAAATAAGCGAAGATTTGCAGTATGCTTACTAATGCCTTTTTTCTGTTCTTTTCCCTTTTCCTTAGGAAGCGGTGTGCCGGGATGGGAATGACACCGCCGAAGATGCCCGCAGAACAGAAGGAGCAATGAATGATGGGCAGAAGCGCCGCAAGGTAAGGCTGTTCCTAACGGTGTTCTTGTTCTGGCAGGAGCTGAGCGCAGAAGAAAGTTGCAGGCCTACTGGAGACCGATCCGAACACGGTGAGTGTCACACTGCAGGTGCAGAAAACGAAAAGCATGTTTCTCAGCCTGGGTGTGGCTTAAATAGTCTCTGGGTATCCCAGGTGTCTCTGGGTTGAACCACACCCAAAAGACTAGACCGCACATGCAGTTCTGGGAACCGAAATATTTGGGGGCATCCATCTTGTCCCCATCAATGCACTACAAGTCCAATCCCCAATGTTATCCTATGGGAGTGAGTGAGTCTGGTGCCACAAGCACCAAGTCTGACTCCAAGTGGGTCTTTGGAGGGATGGAGAGACCCTTGAGGGCCATGTAGGTGATTGTGGCCTGGTTCCATCCTGACATTTTGGAGGGCTGGGGACATGAGGGGCAGGAATCATGACAGATACCAAGTCCGTAGTAATGGTTGCTATAACCGAAGAGGTGCCTGTTATCATAGGCACACAACAAATTGTAGCACCCTTGTAATCTTTAAAGGATACGCCCATCAATATATTAGGCAGAGACATTATAAGCAACTTTAATATGACTTTTTCATTCACAGAGCAGGGCATTGTGTGCTCCACACTAGGTATTTATTGCAAGCAGGTTGCAGCACTCATACAGTCATTTTGTGCACACACCACTCTGTGAGGCATACCATTGCACCCACAACTATTTTTGTATGGGGTGCAAGTTTTGTTAGGATGGGTGCCACTGATCAAGGATCACAAGTTTGAGCAGCCCGCTGACTTTGTATTTCAACCAGCAGTGCAGAGGGAAATAGTGTCAGGTACAGCCATCACCATACACTTAGAAGCAGCACTCACAAGGAAGAACATGGTACTGTTACAAGGGACAGAGGACGAGGGAACGCAGTGGAGCATGTTTCTGGGCTTTGATGCAACACAACGTTTGATGGACTTGACAGATGACAAACTTTTTGCAGACTATGAGGAGAAGGGGGAGCTCATATTTTAAATATGCATACCATGCCAGTTGATGGTAGAGTAGAGAGAGGTCCCCCACACAAATTATAGGCATCATATCGACACACACGCAGGCAGATTTGAGCTAGGTACCAGCAAAAATATGGACATGGGGCCCCCACGATGTAGGCTTGCTGAAAGGGCAGGGGAAGTCCACAAAAAGCTATAGGAAGGAGCAATATTACCCTGGGTAAAACAGTACACCCTGTCGAGAGAGGCAGGCAAGGGAAGATATTAAACAATAGTGGGCCTATGGCAACAGGGCATTATCAAGACTTCAGAATCCCCAAGTAACATTGCCATCTACCCTGTCAAAAAAACAAAGGTGGGTCGTGGAGGATGATCCAGGATCTCTGCCCATTGAATAACATAGTGGAGGTAGAGTTTCCGGTGGTGCCGAATCCAGCAACCATCTTGTGTAACATCCCCACTGGAGCAAGTGTTTGACTTAAAAATGTAGGGTGCTACAAATGGACTTTAGTAACTTACAGATGCATAGCACATTTATACAACATGTTGATGTTCTTTTGGTGTGCAGTTCAACAGAGGACCAATGCAGGAAGGGTTCGATTACACGGCTCACATTATTGGCAGAAAAGGGATACAAGGAGGACTAAGACAAGCTGCAATATTGTCAAAAGGAAGTAGTGTATTTAGAACAGATAATATCAGCAGAGTGTAGGAGGGTCACCCCAGAAAGGACATAAGCAATACAGCACACCCCACAACCAAACAGAGTAAAGGAAATGCAGCAATTCCTGGGATTGCGCAACTAGTGTAGGCCATGGATATTCAAATATTCCAAGGATAATAAACCCCTTCTTCAGGGATTGAAGGAAGCACAGAAGGCAAAAGCCACTTGGTCTGGACCCAGGAGATGATTGATTAATTCAGGGAATTAAAAGAGGCACTTAGCAATGCCCCCGTTCTGGCAACACCAGATTATAAAAAGATGTTTTATTTGTTCACACACTCTAATGGCCAAATGATGACAGCTGTCCTCATTCAGAAGAAACCACAAGGCCACGCACCTTTGGCCTACTATAACAGTCCCCTAGATTCAGTGATGTAGGTGCCACTTCATGCGAACAGTTGCTCGCTACAACGGCATTTGCAATACAGAAATCAGCCACAAATACAATGGGATGTGCAGTGACGCTCTATGTAGAGCATGCTGTGTTTGCCATATTGGACAAATCAAAATCTACCCTGATCACCCAACAAGCTTCAGGGTATGAGGTCATATTGATAAATCCCGCTATCCAAATTGTGAGGTGTCATCTCGTGAATCCAGCAACATCCAGAGCACGACCACTTAACAAAGGAGAATATGTGCATGATTACGCTGCATACATGGACAAAACAGATGGGAACACAGTGGTTCAGGAAGATTACCTAGAGGAGGGAGATATACTCTTCACTGACAGGTCATTAATGATAGATCAAAACATGGGGTGTGGACATATGGTTGCAGCGGTAGTGCTCCAAAGAGGGAGAATTTAAGATTGGGGTGCAAATGAGGTTGCCAATGCACTTTTGGCCCAAGCAGCAGAGCTCTGGGCAATAATAACCGCAGTAGAAATGTCAGAGGGTCACTCTGTGACCATTTACTCTAACTCTGCATATGCCACGTCCACCATTCATTCAGCGCTAGCAAAGTGGAAAAGGAGGGGATTCAGGAAGAGTGAGGGCTCCCTAGTAAAACATGCTGAATTATTGGCAATTGCTGATAGAGGCTCTCCCTGCAGCATTAGTGGTGGTGAAATGCGCCACCCATACCAATGGGGCAGATGACATTTTCAAAGAGAACGACAGAGCAGACACCACAAACAAAGAAGCAGCATATATGCCATTGTGCACAAGAGAATATATGCCTCACAACACAAAGTACCCATGCTTGCACAAACATCACACACAGAGCACTACAACTCTTTGTCCGTGATCCAACTTATATATGCAAGGGTGTACCTTATCGCCAACAGATCTGATATGGTGACAGAATAGCACAGGGAAAGCAGTGATGCCTCTGGCACTGCTCCACATAGCACTGGACCAATTGCACTACCGAGCACACACCTCTAAGAAATATGCCGCTGCAGAGATACAAGAGCAATGGTTCATAGTCTACTTACAGGAGCATGTAACTACATTTATGAACAATTGTCTGACATGTCAGTGTTATAATGCGGGTCACACTCTCAAGACAATAAAAGCTATGTTACCTCATCCATCAGGACCGTTTCAACATCTGCAGATAGACTAGACTATATAGAAATGACACCCAGGTGTAATTCCTATTTTTATGCCATTGTAGTTGCATGTCCATTTTCACACTGCTTTGAGGTGGGTCCATGTGCTCACAACAATGCCAAATCAGCAGCCAAATGTTTAGTGTGCAAAGTATTTACAAGGTGAGGAGTGTGTGAAGAACTAAGATCCGATAACAGACCACACTTTGCCAATGATTTGTTCAGGGAAATTAAATCTTTATTGGGCATCAAACAAAAGTTGTGTTCTGTGTATCATCCTCAGGCCAATGGTGTTACATAGCGGTTAAATGGCCTGCTCAAGGAGCGTGCCGCGAAACATTTGTGACACACTTCACAAAAGCTGGATTAGTGGTCTGCTGCTCGCTTAATTTGCATTACGTAACATGCCTGCCTCTGACTTGCATTACGTAACATGCCTGGGTCTGACCACCATCTCACCTTGCATGAAATAGTTACAGGCAGGAGAATGCATGCACCTTTCACTCCTGCACGTACTATTACTGATGCGCACAGCGCTGCACAGGTTCTGGGGGATGAGTTTCAAGGGTATTTAAAACCGCTTACTAACTCCCTGAAATATATTTCAGTAAAGTTACAGCCTCGTCGAAACCAGTCAGCCGCCTCCTCAGGAGAAGTACAATCCCCACAGGAGGAAGAGGAATTATTACCAGAGCCTCCCCTCTATCCGGGTGATCAAGTGTTTGTAAAGAACTTCACGAGGAAATGGTCGACCCCAGGTCTGAGGGTCCCCTCACAGTAACCTACTGCAACCCATTGGCTGAAAAGATAGAGGGCAGCAAGGCATGGATCCACCTATCCAACGTCCATAAAGACAAGGGCAACAGTCCTCTTCCAGGAGAAGAAGGGAGGGACAAGAGAAGAAGAGTATTGCTGACATTTTATTTTATTTACTTTTTCATCCTCTTGCCACCTGTTTCACAGAATGGAGGTCTAGCATCAGTGCAGAATATATAGCAATGTATGTTGATTGGGATGTATAGTGATGTGTCTGTTTTGTGTTCTTCCTTTCCTTTGGTTTAAAGTAGAAGGGAGGTTGTTTACTCCCTTTGAGAGTAGCAGTAGAGTAACAGGAAATGAAAATATATCAGTATTTCGAACAAAGAGGGAGGCATTTAATCCAGGCCTGTTTGTAGACAGCACCGGGAAGCAGCGTTCAACTGATTCTAACAATGTTTGGTATAACCACATGAAGGCCATCGGGCCGAGAGAGGGCAAATGACACATGTTATGTGTGCTCTTTCATCCCACACGCCACGGGATATCAATGTTTTTCCTCCCACAGGAAGTGCCATTAGAAATGGCACATTGAGGCTCATTACGAGTATGCCAGTGAAATGTGTTAATACCGGCATATTATCGTTACTGGCAGAGGCAATTACTGGAATTACCTACATTTTATGAGTCCATGTGCATACACACATCCCCCGCCAGAAACGATAATACCGGCAACAACAGCGATTGGCCGGTAATACCAATATCGCCATCCAATAATACCGGCACTGGTATTGCCGGCGCCAGAAATAGCATCACCACTGGAACGGGAAGGATGGCGGTGGCCATTTTAAAAACACAATTCACCCTGAAGCCCCAGTTCCTGCTGCCATCCAGTCCCAGAAGTGCTGCCAAAACATGTCCAAGCAAACAAAGTCCCAGCTCTACAAGCCCACATTTTCATCGGCGGAGTCAGATGCAGTGGTACAACATTCCAATACACATTTTGGGAGTAAACACAGGAGGACCAGTGTGCAGAGGAAGAGTGCCATATGGGCAGAAGTGATGGCAAGGGTGATGGCTGTGGGAACCGTCCCCTGTATTACCAGGGATTGCCACAAATGCTAGGATGACCTCAAGGTAAGGGTCCATAGCTTCATTGCGAAGCACAGGAGGGATTGCGCCATCATGGGAAGAGGCACAGTGGACGCCCTCTGCCTCATGCCCTGGGAGGAGACGGCCAGCAGCATGCTACACATGGAAGGCATTGGGGGGATGGGGAGTGTGTAGGCTGGAGAAGGGACCCAGGTGATGGTGGTAAGTACAACTGCATGCGCATGTGCATGTAGTCCCCAATTGCAAATGGCCAGTGAGCGCACACACACACATCAGGCGATGCAGGTCAATGTACCAATGCACATGCAATGTAGCCAAAACATGCATGCATTCACATGGACACATGAGAAGCTCCCATGTGTGCCAAGATCGTCCACGTCAGAAAGTGATGCCACACTACACCCACGACCAAAGCCCACCTTGGCAGGCCAACAGGCAATGTGCAAATGCATGCTCTGAGTACACACTCAGTAGGCACCACCATCACATACATGCAGCAGCACCCATCAGAGCAATAGCACCCAGGCGATCCACATGAAATGTGAAACTCTGGGACACACACAATGTCACATGAGTGTAATGCAAGCCCACAGACATCTATTCTAGATGACTAACAGCATGTTGTTACATTTCCAACAGGAACACAGTCCACGGACAGTGACGAGGCCGGACCCTCGATTGCAGGCACACCAAATGCCTGCACCCCTGCACAGGCCAAACCACTCACCAGCTGGAGCAAGCAGCAGGGCAGGGCTGTTGGGCCGCCACCACCACCAGCAACTCCACCGCCACCTCCATCACCACCAGCAAATCCCTTGCCACCTCTACAACCACCAATTACCACTGCTATGGACTCAGCATCAAGCCCTGAGGGGGAAATAATCCCCATGCCAGCAGTCAGTGCCCCTCACCAGCCAAGGAAGTGACACAACTGTCACTACAGCTCCCAGTGCCATGCTTCAGCCACCACCTGTAGTGGCACACACTGTGACCATCACAGCGGTGGTACACAGACCCCAGGGAGCCAGCATGCCATAATCCCTGTCATATGGAGTGCAGCCACTGGCACATCGCGACAGGGCCCATGTCCCTACCACTGAAGAGGAAGAGGAGGAGGATGAGGAGTATGCCCATGACATTGGCAATACTATAGCATGCTTCAGCCTGACCCAGTCACAAAGCCCACACAGCCTACTACCACTGCCTAAGACCAACATGCGCACAATACGTGCAACGCTGGATGGCATCAGAAGCAGCAGGCAGACATCCACTCACTTGTGGGCCAGTAGCTGCAAGAAATGCAGGCCTGCAGGAATGCCTGCAAGAGTGGACGCGCAGGATCATCCCGCTGACTCCACCATGCCACTGCAGGCATGGTAACACTGGGGCAGAGAGCGTGAGCACACTGATTCTTCCTCAGCCAATGCAAAGTCACTGAACCAGGCCATTTGGCTAACCCTGCAGTACATCTAGGACCCAGGGGTCAGAGTATTCACTTTTATTACCCCCAGAGAGGGATCCCTACTCAGCATCCCAAGGTGCCATTCACTGCACCACTTCACTGCCAAGGAGCAGGTCCCCAAGGCCAAGAGGGCCAGGAAATTAATTTTGGACACTGCAGGTTTTGTACAGAGGGTTGGTGTTTTTGGGAGTGTGATTTTGAGGGTGGTTGTTTTGGGGAGGGTGATTTTGAGAGTGGCTGTTTTGGGGAGGGTGATTTTGAGGGTGGCTGTTTTGAGGAAGGTGATTTTTAGGATGGGTGTTTTGGGGAGGGGAAATGCTGTTGTGGGGATGTTAGCTACACATTGCATGTTGCCAGATGAAAACAAATTCACTTGAAGCAATGATGGGACATTCTTTATTGAGTGCAAGTGTTTAATGTGCTGTGAGAAACCACAGGGTGTCTCACCAACCAATCCCTTAGGATCTGTCATCCAGGTGGCCGGGGCACGGCCATCGCTATTGGATACAGACCCCGGGGGTGGACCAGTGCGGGAGGATCACCTGGATGGGGGATCCCTTGGGAGTGGGAGTGGGGTACCCGGAGGAGAGATACAGTATACCTGTTCCCATTTTCCTGTGGAACACCCTCATTTCATTTTCGATCTAAGAACTTTACCCCCTCCCCCGTTTCCTACACACACTCTGCTGCATGGACCAAACCCTTGAAGGGAAGAAGACAGACTCACACACAGCCAGTCTGGTTGACATATCCCAGTATCAGGGTCAGGCAGAGTCAGGCACTTGGCCCTAATGACTCACACCTGAATCCTGTTACCTTTGCCCACTGGGATAAAAGGCAGAGCATGAGAGCACCCAGAGAGCAAGGCAAAGCACACGAGCAAGGCAAGAAGGGCAACCAAAGCGAGCAAGACCAGCAGAACAGAAGGGCAAGAAATCCCGGGAATGTGACGCGAGCATTGAAGCAGAGCAGACGGGACCAGAAGGCGAATGAAAGACTGTGGTCCTACCAGCTGTGAGGTGAATGTCACTGCATAATCCCAAAGGAGCAACCCCCTGCTACTGCAGAAGGTCACAGTGGTATCTCCTTCATGTGCAGTGTGAGGACTTGAAAGGCGGCAAGCCGCACTGGGCCAAAAGCCTTGACTAGACGGAAGATCTTGATAAACTGTCTCAGCCGCTGCCGGTGAGTGAAATGGGAGATCGGCTTGTATTGAAAAATGAAAGGAACATTAACGTTTGAAGTGCTTGTTGGGTTGTTGTGAAACCACAAGCGAAAGCACATTGTAGCAAGATTGAAGACTGCCGAGATTGTGCATGTGAGAGAAGCCACCAAAGAAATCTAAAGTACTTGAGAGTGTGCCCGAGAGTGGAGGCGAATAGTCAAAGTGCTCATACGAGGGTACAATCAAGTGTAAAAGCCCCCCTCATACAGTCGAAAGTGTTTGACAAAAGGTGAAATGAAGTATAAAGCTAACTAAGAACTACAGATACCAGAAGGCCTTGTGAGTGTAGGCCAGTATAAACCTATGAACAGTATCCAGTATTGTGGGTTGCATGTAGGACGGCAGCCGTGAGAAAGAGAAGCCTGATTGTTGAAAGTAAACGCACTTGCTACAGTATACCAGAAAGACCTGGCGAGATGTGATTGCCTAACAAAGTCTCTGTATTGAACTGGCAAGTAATTTGAAGTGAAGCGTGAAATATTGCAAAGTAACAAGTGTGATGCTAGCAGTTTGAAGGCTAATCGAGGGAAGCCAGAACTGCCTACAGAGGAAGGTCTGAGCCTGGAGGAGGGGGACCCACCTGAGTGAATCAGCGACAGTGAACCCAACTGAGGGATGCCGAGTGAAAGCAAGGGAAAGTGAATGCCGTAAACCAAATAGTTGTTTAAAAAGACATTAAGAGCGCATGAGTGTTAAAAGCTAGTAGAACTGGTAAAGGTAACTGAACTGTGATTTGAAGGCTACTGTGAACCCGACTGAGGGATGCCAAGTGAAAACAAGGGAAAGTGAATCCCGCATTTCTGATAAAGGGTCTGAACAATGGTGTAAAGATGAAGGTGAACCCAATGAAGGGGTATCATGAGAAAGCCACGGAAGAGGGGAATCCCACATGGTGAGAGCTTGGGAGAAATCTTGTGATGCCAAGCAAAAAACATTGATTCAAGGGATCCTGCCTTTTCTGAAAAAACTGCTACCTGATGCCTATAGACTCAAGGGGTGCTCACAGTCATGCCACTGTTTCGCCTTGTCCCGTGATGTAACATGGGGAAGGGAGTACACTAGTTCAGCAGACCTGAACTACCGAAACCCTTTTTGGACATTTCAGTTTGCAGTTTGCACTAGACTCTTTTGCTAAACATATCATTGTCCCACACCCTTTTTTTATATAGAGTAAGGATTTGGCAATAGGTTTATTAGTATAGGCCATTTTGTGTTTTGACACGACACCTTTTTACTGTTCAATAAAAACCCTTGGATTGTACTCCTTGTGTCTGTCGTACTTCTGATAACCATGCCTTCCTTACAGTGCACAGAAGCATTTTACTTTACAAAGGTGTAAGGGGAGTGCAATTTGGTGGCTTCATCCAAAGAAGTTGTCATTTAGTTCCTAGCAAGCCAGTCGCCCGAGCCTGGCTGCTACACGCTCAGTGCGTGCATGTGTCGCACTCGCAGCCACTGCGTCATCCTCCTCAGGTGGTGGCATGTCCACATCTGGGGGCAGTGGAATGCTGCGATGGATTATATGTTGTGCAACATAATACATACCAGCACTATCAGGCCCACCTTGTCCAGCCTGTACATGTGTGCATCCCCAATCTGGTGTAGAAATCAGAAGAGGACCTTCCACTGCCCAAAGGTGCGCTCAATAGACACAATAGTGCGGATATGGGCCCGGTTGTATGCCACCTCCTGTGAAGTCAGGGGAGTCCTCAGAGGAGTCATAAGCCACAGAAGCTATGGGCATCCAGAGTCACATCTAAGTGGGATAGACATAGGTTATATCATGGTGATCTGTGGAAGCACTGTCTGTATTAGCAGCATCTCAATTTGACAGTCCATGCATATAGTGGTATGTGTGATTTTGCATTCTGGTGCCTGTAGTGTTGTGTGGTGGGGCTAGCCTGTTGGGAAGCATATCTTGGCCATTCATTGATAAATTGTGGGTCACACCCTACTCCTGTGGGTTGCTGACTGTCATGTGTTGGGTGTGCTTATGGGTTCTGCATGTATGGGGCATTGTTAGGGCATGCAATCTCTATGTGTGTGTTCCCCCATTATATGACAGCTGTACAGCAAGTTTACCCCATTTGCATGTCATTGAGGGTCCATGGTGTGGCCTTTACAGGGAGTATGGGTGCACGCCTTGCGTGGCGTCTCCCCCTCGCAATCCTCCTCCTCCTCCTCTCTACTGCCTCTTGTTCCCTCTGCTGGTTCCTCAGCCCCTGCAGATCAATGTTGGCCTGGAGCAGCTTCATGTCAATGCAGACTGTGATCAGTGACAGCATGGTGGTCTCGGGAAGTGTGTTTGGGGAAGATGTGGCCCTTTCATACTCTTCCAGGGTGTATTGGGTGCACCTTGTTTCATTGGGTGCCCCTGTGGCCTAAGTTTGCACACCTGTATACATCTACTGCTTGCTTTCAGGTGTAGGTATCTCTTCCTTGCTTTTGCTGGTATTACTGGCAAATATCAGCCAGTATTACTGGCGATTCCAATATTGTGATATGCTAGTGATACCATTGTGCTGGTATTGCTGGCGGAGGTTTCAGGCCCATCTGGTATTTCCATTGCTGGTATTACCGGTGGCTGTATGTCTGGATGAGGTGATACCGATGCTGGCAATTCGACAACTGTGTTCTGGCAAACTTGTATTTGGCCGTACCGGTAAAAGTGCTGGTAAAAGGTATTACTGGCACTTGTAACTGTATACCAGCCAACTTGTAATGAAGCCCATTGTCTTATGCAACTGGAATTTTGCATGGTTCTGGGGTTGTTTCTGGGACACAGGGCACAAGCAAAATGGGTGGAGGAGGTAGACCACATCTATGAGGACAATTATACAAAGACTAAAAAGATGGTGGAGGCAGAAGAAACAAAACATGTCCTAAAATACCAAACAGAAGGCCAGAGAAGGGAGATCAGCTCTTTACCATTGAACGCACTCTCTCATGTGTGAATGATACAGGACATCCATCACCTTGGTGCAGTATGCGGCCCCAGCTACACATAGAGGGCTCAGTGTTCTACAACGAGCAGTGGATGGAAGGCCTAATAGGGTTTAGGGCAGATGGATTGGTAGGATTTGCTGAAGAAGTACCAGTGATGATAAATGATAAATGTCATACTATTTGGAATTACCACATCCAGGCCCTCATCTGGATAGATGATGGACAACAGCCATTCCATATAAAAGCACTCACACAATATTCTTTATGTTTTAGATCCATGGGGAAAAAAAGGTTTGATCAAATTGGGAACCAACATTGCCTGCCAGAGGACACTTGCGCTGCCGAAGATATGGGGCGGATCCGCTGCCCTTATGGACTATTTCTGGGCCTTTGGGTCCTCAGCATATGCCCAACTACCACCGAACTGGAGTGGCCAGCGCTACCTGGTCACTTTATACTCCCAAGCCCTTGAAGTGTCTCATTCCGAGATTGTGCCATTGACTGATCATTCGGCCTACAAAAGGGGGCCATCATACACTTTAAGAGATCTATGAACACTGCAAATTGTAGGTCCATGGACACTGCAAATATTGAGAATGCACACATCACTGCAAATATTGAAGAGGACAGGCATCAACGTGCCAGACGATCGATGAATTTGCAAAGGAGGAGAAGAAGCAACAAATACTGGTCCCAAAAGAGGGCGGAACGACTGGACGCTACTATCCCGATGGAATTTAGACTGTTTAGTAAAACCGTCATATTGTTTACCTCGTTTCTCGCCCATTGTTTGAAGACTGCATCCAATGTCAAGTGGCTGCAAATAACATGGTACAAGCTGCTACTATTGGCAAATGGGACAGAGAAAGGGCTGAATGCAGTAAAGGAGGAATTAAGGACATTAATGTTGGTCGCTCTAAAGAACCGTATGTGCTAGATTTGTTAACTCTCATGGGGGGTGGCTTTAGCACCAAAATAGGGAGCAGCTGCTGCATGTACATGCCCACAAATGACAGCACAAACAACACACTGGGCCTCATTACGAGTACATCGGTAGGGGGTTAACGGCACCGGTAAGGATGCTGGTGCCGTTAACCGCCTACCGCCGCATTCCGAGGTCCCTTAGCGGGTCCCACTAAGGCCAGCTGGTTTTACTAGCCGTCCTTAGCGGGAGCTGCTAAGGGACCAGGGAGCTAATAAAGGGTCCGCTATTTGCGTGGCCGTTATTAGCTCCTTCCCCATTCCCATTGAACCCTTTGGGGGCTGGAATGGGAATGGGGAATGGTTTTCAGAATGGGGACTTACCGTGTCCTCCAAGGTTGTAGTGACCCGGTAAGTCCCCATTCCGACTACCCGGACACGAGTTTGGAGGCAGCCATGGCACTAATAGCACCATGGTTACCTCCAAACTCGTAATGAGGCCCACTGTCAGAAGCAATAGATGCCTTGTATGCCCTCCACAAGACTATGGTTCATGAAACAAGCAGAGTGACTGAACAAGAATGGTTTCTGAACATTTTTGCTTGGGTACCCACATGGTTATCAGTGCTCATGAAAATCACAGTACCGATTATCGTGTTGGCTCTTAGTGCCTTTTGTGCATGTCAGTTGGGATTGAGGTGGTGCCAAGGGGGCGGGAACAGGGGGAAATACATGATGACAATGGGGATGGCCAAAGTTAGGGAAGCAATACCACCGACCAGACACATTCAAACATAAATGATTCCCGAAAGTGATATGTTATATGGGGAGGGGCTTTTTGGCCTCACAGGATGCTTTCCATATCACCTTCTGATTTTGAAAATTATACCGCTCATTGGGTTGATTGTTATGGAGATGGAGGGTGCTGCTTTTTGGGATGCAATCCAGACAAACATGTTGCAAGTGGGAGGAATCTTAAGTGCAGTGTCTAGAATTTGGATATCACGGGAGAAGTTGGGAGGGAAGGACAAAGAAGTATCGATCAACAAATTGATCAAAGGGGGGAATGTGAATATTAAAATCTAATGCTCACAAGGGGGGGTGCATGTACAAGATAAAGAAGTAATGAGGTAACGCCAAAAGTAAAGTGAAGGATGACATCACAACACATGACATGTATATCAGACCTATATTAAACCTAGTGCACCACACGTTAGGGAATAGGGTGCTGCAGAGGGAAGTACACGTGTGAAAACACAGAATATACATGTAGTTTTAATTAGCATGTAACTAGGGATAGTTAAGCACGGCTACAGCGATGTGAAGTACACATGCAGAAATTGCAATATTTTTATATTTTGTTTCAACGTAACTTAGAAATTTAAGGAGGTTAAGGGTTAGGTATATTAACGAATAACAGTTTGGCCATGTTTTAGTGGCACAGGGCAGATTAGACAGAAGCCATTTTGTTGTTGTTTTGAAAGGCAGCAGCTCATAGTAGAATTGAAGATTTGCTGGCACTCGCAGGAAATGCTAGATCAGCTCCCCAAGGGAGAGACACCAAGAAGCTCACAATAGCTCATTAATTGTTGCAGAAGGAAATGTTTCTCATGGGAGGAGAACTGCTGCCGAATACCAGGTGCAGTCCCACACGATATTTTGAAGGTCACCGGGCTTGTTACCAAGGGCCCAGGCAGCGAGCAAAATAGCAAAAGAAAATTAACTAGCGGAAACTCGGTTTCACCAACGGTGTCCTGCACAGTTGTTTTTCTATCTAGAGGTGTTATGATGCATGAGAGGAGACGGAGAGCAAACAGGTGCAGGGAGTGCGGAAGCAGGGAACCAATCACAGGACTGGGATATGCCATTGCATAGGCTATAAAAATGCCCCTGACATTGTTGCTGTTTCCTCATAATTCCATTGGATAGATTCGGTGGTGTGCTATGACTCGCGCTGTCTCCAACTAAGGGGTCCAATTTGTATTGAAGAATTTAGCAAACTATGCCTTAGCGGATGCCAGTCAATGGCATGCCAGAGTTTCTGCAGGTCAGCAGATAATGATGTAATTGAGGGGAGGGACTCTTAAGGGTCATGACATCATGAAGGGGTATTGAGGGTGATGTTCCAATAATTCTTTTTATCCAATCAGTGCATGTAATGTATATGAATGTATATAGGTCCCTTGACGACCCACCAATTTCGTATTAGCACATCCCAAAATTGTAACAATTGACAAAGTATGCTAATATGAGATTTCCATGTATAAATATTTCAGCCCTTCAGTTGAGAATCTATAACAGTTTAGGTCCACTGAGCTGTTTGTTCTCCCGGTCGACTGTTCAATAAAGTTCTGTTTTTTCTTGCGTGGTGTGCTCTTCTTTTGGATTACCCCTGGAGAGCCCTGGTCTGCACTATGAATAGTCTTTATGGCATCACCTGTGCAGACCCTATCTGACTTGACTGGTCTGACCATGCTACTATCCCACTGTCAATCACCCACTCGACCACAACACACAAAGATCAAGCTAAACACCCCATCACTCAGCACAGCTTATTCAAACCTTTCCAGTCAATGAGTTAGAAGTAAACTTCGCAGACGTCCCTCACCACACTGAATACCTCAGTTCTCCTAGAATTATTCAGCAGCTTTGCTATGGAACTGGTTGACTCTCATTCCCCCTTAAAAACCAGCTGTGCTAAAACCAAACCACCTTCCTCCTGGTACAACTCTGTCAATCAGTGCTTTAGGAAAATGTTGGCGCAAAAACTGTAACCCTGGGGATTTCACCTACCTTAATTCTCCCTGCGCCAACTGTAGGATTCTGATTACGAGGCCAAAGCTCCTTACTACTCAGCCACCATTGTGGCAGCCTCGAAAATGAGCAAGGCCCTGTTTGAAGTAGTAAATCATTGTACCAAATCCTCACCCGACCCGAGGTTCCAGCAACTCTGGAAAAATGCAACAGAATGATCAACTGTTTTATTGAAAAAATGACAAAATCCAACAGATCACATCAAATCAGCTTCAAGCAGTACTAGCCCCCCTTCACTCCAGCACACACACTGCAGTTCTGGACCAAATTCTCTCCCCTCTCTCCCCCAGACTCCTAAAAATTATATCATCCCTCAAAACTACTTCCTACTTAGATATATGGGTAGTATAGCTCAGTGGCAATGCACTTGCCCTGGGAAGCAAGACGACGAAGAGCAACAGAGGTTTGAATCCTGGGTCTGTGTTTTGAAATCTCTTCGGTATTAAGTGCGTTATAAAAAACAATTATAATAATAATATCATCCTGGCCATCATCATTAAATAATTAATTGGGCCTTCGCTCAATGCACTCCTCAGCATGTTTAAGGCCTCCCTCACAGAAGGGTAATTCCTGGACAACCTCAAGACTAGTCTCACACAACCTCTTTTGAAAAAAATAACCCTAGACCCAGATGACCGTGCCAACTACCTGCCCATTATGAACCTGTTATTTATTGACAACATTTAGGAAAAAGTAGTCGCTACACAACTACTCACCAAAATCAAACAGCTACACCTCCTCAACGACTATCAGTCAGGGTTCCGCCCCAAGTGTAGCATCAAGAATGGTGGATTGCCTCAGGTCATTCATTTCATTTCATTTATTGAATTTATAAAGTGCCTATCACCAAAAGCGCTATTACAAAATATTAGAAAACGGTACAATGTACATGATAATACAAAAAACAACTAAAAACAGAAGGAGGGGGAGAGAAACAGAAAGTCACTAAGTAGAAAGAAGGGAGAGAAGATGAGCTTTCAGGTTAGATTGAAAAAAATGAAGAGATGAAGGGGAATGAAAAAAAGGAAGAGAATTCCAGTGTTTAGGGGCTAAGAGTGCAAATGATCTGAAACGGGAAGAAGCACAGAGGTATTTGAGGACAGTGAGAAGAAGCAGATTCTGTGACTGGAAAGTCCAAGAGGAAGAATAAAACAAGACTTGCAAAGTAAGATAGGAAGGAGGCAAGTTGTGAGTACATTTAAAACCAATAGAAAGAAAATGGTAGATAAGGCGTGATTCAAAGGTAAGCAGTAAAGAAGATGTGACAGAGGAGCGAAAATGTAAAGAGAAGAGAAGATGAACTGAATAATTATTAACATATTGGAGAAGAAGAAGATGTGAGGCAGGAAAGCCAAGAAGAAGAGAAGAGCATTAGTCGATACGAAGAAAGACCAGGCAGAACAGAAGTTTAGTAGCATGAAATGAGAGATAGGGGCGAGCACGACAGATGTTAAAAAGGGCATAGTGACAGGAGCGAGCAATAGAAGAGATTTGCAGTTTAAAGGAAAGTGAGGGATCAAAGATAACCCTCAAATTGCATGCAGAAGAGGAAAAGTGTAGAGATGAAGGAGGAAAAAAGAGAGACGGAGGAGGAAGAGTAGACGGAATAGTTGAAGCCAGAAAAAGCAGAACCTCAGTCTTAGAAGGATTGAGGTGTAAAAAATGAGAAACCATCCAGTTTTGGACAGCAGAAAAGCAAGTTGATACAGTGGAGTGCAGAATAGAGTCGAAGGAAGAATAAGAGAGAAAGATTTGGGTATCATCTGCATACAGATGAAAGGAAAGATTAAATGAAATAAGAGCAGAGAGTGGGGCAGTGTAGAAAGAGAAAAGGAGAGGGCCAACTACAGAACCTTGAGGGGCACCATAGAGAAGAGGAAGTGAGGAAGAGGTGTGTCCAGTCAAGTTGCAGAATAGGACCGCTGAGAAAGAAAGCAGTGGATCCATTCAAAGACAAGCCCAGTAATACCCAAAGAAGAAAGGGAGGAAATGAGAAGAGTGTGATCAACTGTATTGAATGCCGCAGATAGGTCGAGAATAAGTATAGAGGAGAGCTTAGAATGATGAGAGAAGAGACTTAGAGACATGCAAATGAGGAGTCTAAGTAAAATAAGAATGACAGAATCCAGATTGGAGCGGTGATAGAAGATAATTAAGATTTAGGAATCTAGCCACCTGCTCAAGAATTTCAGAGAGAAAGGGAAGAAGTGAAATTGGGTAAAAAATTAGCAGGAGTGCAAGGGTCAAGAGTCATTTTTATTTAGAATCGGGTGGATAAGAGCATGCTTAAAGGTAGCATGAGTTAGAAAGAGAATAATTAATGAGTATAGTAAGATAAGGAAGAAGATGGGATTTATATGTGGAATAAGAGAAGAGGGAAGTAGATCAGAAGGAGATGTGGTTGGATGAACATGGGTAAGAAGTAGTATCACAATCGTGAAGAGGACAGACTGAGGATAAAGAGTATGAAGGTAAACTAGAAGAAGGGGAAAGTGGAGGAGTGGGAGAAGAAGCAAAAGGAGAACGAAGATTAGCAAAATAAGATGTGAAGTCACTAATAAAGTCAGAGGAAGAACGAAATGAAAGGAGGGATGGGTCAGGAGATTTAGGAGGCAGGATGTTGTGTAGAAGTTGGAAGAGAAAATGAGGATGGTGAGAAAGAGAAACAGTAAGATTCAAAAAGGACAATTGTTTTTGCCACAAGTAAGGCAGAGTCAAAAGAAGAGTATAAAGATGAAAGTGCATCAAGATCAGATGGTGATCTAGAATTTTTCCAATGCCGCTCAGCTTTATGAAGACGGTGGCGGAGGGAGATGAGATCAGAAGTAAGCCAAGGCTGAGGAGTTTTACGAGTGGAAGTAAAAGAACAAAGAGGAGTGACAACATCTAGTGCAGACAGCAAAGTAGAATGGAGGGTACTAGCGGCACTATCAGGAGACAAAGAAGAGCGAGTAGGAATATATGAAAGTGAAGAGTGTAGAGAAGAGAGAAATTATACAGAGTCAAAGGAACAAATATTATGACTAGTAAAAGTAGGTAAAGCAGGAGTAGTAGTAGAAAGGGTAAGGGGAGAGAGAGAAAAAGAAAGTAAAAAGTGATCAGAGGCATAAAAGGGACAAGAAGACATAGACTTGGCTGAAGTAAGTGAGGAAAAGATTAGGTCAAGAGAAGAGCCAGGCTGATGGGAGAGAGGCAATGGGAACAGCTGAAGATAATAGGAGTCCGTAAGTGAGATCAACTGAGAGCAGGAAGGATTAGAAGAAGGGAGATTAAAGTCACCCAAAAGGAAAAAAGATGACGAAGAAGAAAGGATAGAAGGAGGTCAAGATGACCCAGAAAATCACTGGCTGGGCCTGGGAGCCGATACACAACACGAAGCGAGACCAGAAAGAGGCACAAGAAGGAAGAAAAATTATATTCAAAAGAATTAAAGGTTGGCAGGCCAGAAAAAGATGGTAAGAGAGTCCAGGTGGAATTATAGAGAACCCCAATACCCCTGCTGCATCTGAGAGAGTGAGGACTATGAGACAACAGGGTAGAAGCAGTATGAAATGAATCTGGAGTAAAAGCGTTGTCAGGGGTAATCCAAGTTTCATTAAGACAAAGAAAGTGCAAGTTTGAATGACAATACAGATCAAAAATCAAGTGAGACTTATTGCAGACTGAATGGGTATTGAGAAGACCGAAGTAAAAAACATGCAAGGCATCTGTAGAAATTGGAGGGGAACATAGATTGGAATAGTGGAGAGAATGAGCAGAGACTGTGGAAAGGAACCGTGGGTTATCCTAGATGGAATAGGGCATGGCATGAAAGACTGAGTGTAAAAGATAAGCGGGAAAAGGAACAGGTGGGTGGCAGATTGGAGTATGATCTGGCACGAACAGGGGCGAACAGGGAAAGACAATGCCCTTAGAGGGTGGCCCTTTGAATGGGATGCCCAGGGATAAGGACGCCCTAAGGCCACTTCCTGAAGTAACAGTCAGGTCATACTCATGTGACCGTTCCTACACATCCAGGGCAGCTGCCACAGAGGGGAGCCTGCGGCGGCAGCGTTGTTTACACTGCAGATGGAAAGTCCACAATCCAGGCAGCAGGGCAGGGGCCAGCAGCATATGAAGTCAAGTAGGCAGCACACACTGCAGGTTGGACTGGCCTACCACTGCAAGGGAGCAACGAGGAAGCTCCAGGCCACTTCCTGCACTAGCAGTCAAGTGATAATCACGTGACCGCTCCTGCACATCCATGGGAGTGAGGCCACAGAGGGGATCCTGCGGCAGTAGCAGTGTTTACACTGCAGATGGAAAGTCCACAATCTCGGCGGCAAGGCAGGGGGCAGCAGCAGATGAAATCAGTGGTTGGGCATCACACACTGCAATTCGGAATGGCCTTGCTCAAACTTGGCCCACTCTGATTCGTCCAGTCAGTGCCAAGGGTTTACAGTACCTCTCTGAGCTATACTCTAGTCAACTCAGTCTCGAAACAGACTCTTTAAAAAGTCAAAATATCAACGATTGAAAACCATGAAGACCAGAACACAACCACTGATCTTGAGCAGGACATAACTAAAAACATCTTTCAATTCTAGTCCTCTGAGACCTAATGGGCCTCATTACGACTTTGGAGGCAGACATGCCCTTAGTAAGGGCATGGCTGCCTCCAAAATCGTGTCCGGGTTCCATGAATGGGGAAATACCGGGCCATTCCGAGTATGGAGGGCCCGGTATTTCCTCCTTCAGGGAACCCGGGCCAGCTCCTTCCCCATTCCCATTGGAGTCCTCATAGGGCTCAATGGGAATGGGGAGGGAGCTAACAATGGGCCCATTACGAACGGGCCCGTTGTTAGCTCCTTGGTCCCCTTGCGGGACCAGCTACGGACGTCTGGAAATACCTCGTAATAGTGCAGAGTGGGTTTAACGGCGCCGGCACCATTACCGGCGCCGTTAAACCCATTCCGCACAAGTTGTAATGAGGCCCAATGTCTCACTCCGAATCTTATCTTTTCCCAGATGAGTTTAATGTGTCGGTTAAACCTAGTGACAATTGTGATTCCCTTGAATCACCAAGAACTGTAGATGAAATATGTCCCAAAATCAAATCAATTGCTAAAGGTTACCATGCTGGGACTCCGGGCTTATCTGCTAAATTTTGTCATAAATGCACTAGCTTTTGTGCATGATCTTGCACAGATGTGCAATTCTAGCCTCACTGACAAATCTAACACATACTCCTTCCAGGAAGTCTTAACGGTGGCATTCCTGAAACCTGCCCATCACTCCTCTCTGGTTAAAAATAAAAAGTCTATTTTTCTGTTACATTTTGAATGCAAGCAGTATTCCCGCTGCCCTCAGCTCAACTAAGTGCATGCACCCCTCAAACTTTGCTCCTTCTCTGCCAGACTTTGCACTTTCACTAGACTATGCCCCTGCATCAGACTTTTCCCGCCTTGGACAAACTACACCCTCCACCGCCATCTTGTCACAGTTTGGCTGCATAAGAGCATTAGGCCATTTTTAAGGCTGTAGGGATTACAAAATTATTGCTCTGACTATTAATTTTTGCATGTTCTCATCTGTATTAAATTTAGCAGAAAGTGTTTCCAGATTTCTCTCATGCCCAGGATTTGGAGACAATATGGTGTCCTACATTTGAGTACACTAGAGATACTTGTAGAGGGCAATTAGCTACTTTTGTTTAGGTCAGAAAATCCTAATTTAGAGGAAGCGATTGGCAAATTAGCTGTCTGCCAATACCTGCTTTCTCCTGAGTCACTCCTAGACTAGTCTGTAATATGAGTGGTTCAGGGCAACATAACTATCAATTTGTACATGTGATCTTGTCAAATTTAAAGTTTACATATGAAATATATGCAGGTGTGACAGGCACAGTTCACATTTTTTGGGGGTAAAAACGTACAAACCGCCTCCTTATTCTAGGTGATATTTTTTTTGAATTTCTTTTAATTTTTTTTGAATTTTTTTTTTTCAATGCAGAAAACCAGAATATCAACATATAATACAACAACATATTTACATAAGAAAGAAAAGAATGTAAATACAAAGTCACAGAAACCCAACCCACCCCTTGTTCACATCTCATTACCTACAAACTGAACAATCAATACAGTTCCACAAATTTCCCCCATATCTTTGCAAACAAACCTTCCTTGCCCTGTCTCCTATACAAACGTTCCTCCATAGCTGCCAAATATTGCATTTCACTGAGCCACATTTCTTTATTTATTGTAGCTACAGATTTCCAATTTCAAAGGATAATTTTCTTACCCATTGCAGCCCCTCTAAATAACCATCATCCAATATTGAATCATTCCCCAGATTAATTGTCTCAAAATTGAAATCAATTGTCACACCCAGTATTTCATCACATATTTCACCAATATCGCTCCAAAACCCTCGAACTTTCACACAATCCCACATCATATGTTCCATCGTACCCTCCTCCTGAATACACGCCCAACATTCTGGACCGTCCCTCAAGCCTCTCCTCCACAATTTTCCGCCTCCTTATTCTAATGAGATGTTACAGCTCTGGTATTAGCATTACATATAATTGCAAAGGCTTCTTGATATTCCCTTCACCATTTTAACTTCTGAAAAATGTATTTCATGCTTTCTCCGTAGCCAAAGCCTTCCGAAATGTGGGTCAGGGAAGGGAAGTGCTTGTTTCTAAACACCATTTTACTCCTCACCTGTGGGAATTCTGCACTTGACTTGAGTGTAAGTGTGCATTTACAGGGTAATTCATGGAATAAATGTGCGCTGAAAAGGGGAGCGCAAGCGTGAAAATTGCAGCGCATGCATGCAAAAGCCGCGCACGCAGCCATTCGTCGATTCATGGAATGCGCTGCGTGTAAACCCTGGGATGTCCGCAAAATACTTGGGTGGCGCACGCGGGCGCACTCGTCACCAAATGCTGTGCGCAACGCGCACAGGGAAAGCGCACAACTTGTAGCGCACACAAGAAAAGTGGGCATAACACAGGGCGTAACATGCGGAATGGGGAACAACACATGAAAATGTGGGCGTTACGGGGGAAGTACGGGAGGTAAATGCTCGCAACGCCCACACGTGCACTAACAACACGTATTCATGGAATTGAATAGGGGAAACCTGCGCATGGCCAAAGACACGCACAGGCTTAAACATGTCCGCCACACGAAGGCAGGCGGTAGCGTCCCTGCGCATTACAAAAGTGTGCGCAAACAACAAACACGTATATACAGCTACGATGAATGTTCCATTCTGTGTGCCCCTAGGAGAAATGACGTGTCACGCAATGTACAGGCATCCCATAAAACCAAGAAAAGAGATAAGCGACCCCTGTAGCCCACGTGCTTGTAAATAAACACACGCAGTACGCTGTTGCACACACCGCTTTCCATGAAAAGCACGTACTTAGCGATGGAAACCCACGTGGGACCCTCAACCCGTGCCAAGGAAACGCCCCCACATGTAACATCACATACGCGCTTACGCGGTAAGGGCCTTTCCTCGAATTACACGCTGATGTGCAGTTTTTTCACGTGCCAAATCACTCCGTATCAAGCTGGCCACGCGACAACACACGGAAGACCACGCTCCTGCCCAGAAAGCTGAATTACTGCCCCCCAGAGCACCGAGCCGCCTCCCCCGAGCCAACTGCTGCTGCCTGCCTGCCTGCTGCCACCATGCCCTGCCATTTGTTGCCTGCACATCTGCCATCTGCAGGGGTCCAGTTGCTGTGACCACCCCTGCTGGAACAGAAGACTCCCGACTGGTGTTCCATCACTACACAGCCCAGCCCCAGGACCCAGTTGCCCACCCACACCTGCCTCGGGGGTTGCCATGTCCGACACAACACCTTCTGGCACCAGTGGAAACCCCCCACCACAGAGGCAGAGGGCTACCAGCTTCAGTGAAAAGGAAGCTGGTATCCTGGTGGAGCAAGTTCTGGGGCATTACGATGCCCTCTTCACACCATCGCACGCTGACAAGGAAGGACGGGAGAGGATCTGGAAGGACATAGTGGGTGCCATCAACGCGGAGGGGGTGGCACCCCAGGACATCAAACACGTCCTGAAGCGCTGGGAGGACTACAAGTCAAGAACCCTCAAGAAGGCCCGGCGCCACTTGGAGGCAGTGGGGTGCCGGGCCCCACTTACCACCCAGCAGATGAGGGTCCTGGCGCGCATTCGCCCAGTGCTTCACCACCAGATCCTCAGGATGCAGGCCCGTCTGGAGTCAAGCGGTAAGTGCCTATGCATTGACGTTTGAAACAGTGCGTGTTGAAGCATGGTGGTAGTTAGCTACTCGGCTGCATGTGTGACATGGGTCATGTATGGATGTGTGTGTGCAGGGAAATGATGGTGCTGCATGTGAGTCTAGTCAGGCGTGACCCACATGGATGGTGTATCTGTTACAATGCATCATGCTGAGCAGCATGCGGAATGCACACATGTATGCATGCCTGTGCCTGTACTTTGACATGTTTGGGGTGTGAGAGATGTGTGCTGCTGTCATGGACATGCATGATGTACATGTCCGTGTGTCAGAGTAGTGTGTGCGCCACGGATGCATGACACATGTCCGTGACGATGTGTTGAATCACTGATACAGCCTACTCATCCTTGAATCCACTGTGCCTGTGGGTATACGGGGCCAGATGCATGACCCTCTGGTGATGTTTATGCATGTGATCAGCATGTCCCATGATGCATGTGAGTTTCAGGCCACCATTGGATGTTTCTACTGTGCAGTGGACATGGATGTAAATTATTGTTGCATGTGCCATGCCGGTTCCTGCATGTGTGTTGCCTGCATTGACCCATGTGTTGTGGAGGGGCATGATGGAAGTGACGTTCGACAGTGCCACTCATGTGCTATTGCTTCCTGTCTAGGGGACTATTGTACAGTACCCTGATGCTTGTGTTCTATGTCTCCCTCTACACAGCGGCGAGTGAAGAAGAGGACGGAGACGGCGCTGTGGAGCAAAGCGGCGGGTATGCCTCCACGGGCCGGCGACGCAAGGCCCAGTCACCCTCCCAGGAATTACCTTCATCCAGGAGCGAGGGGACTGGTGCCGCATCTGCCACTACGGCTGCAGCGGAAGGGGCGGGTGAGCCCCCACAGGGGCTTGCAATGGCGGAAGACGGTGTGGAGCCATCCAGGTTGGTGGTGTGCACAGAGGAGGAGGAGGCCGCTACTGAGCTGCACATGGGGCCTGGTGGGGGTGGTACCACTGGTGCAAGTGGTGCAGTCCAGGGGCAGGGGCAGGAGGCAGCACAGGGGCCTGTGCATGTCACTGTCCCTGACACTGTGACTGCACCACCATGCACCAGCAGGGATGCCCCATCCCAGGCCCGTTCGCATGTAGGGAGGAGGTCCACGTCATCTGGCACTCCTCTACCTGCGGACGAGGGGACCTGTGACCGTATGGAGTCCGTCCTGATCGGTGTTGCGTTGTGCACGCGTGACATTCCTGATGACGTGCGTGCTTCCTGGGGGGACCACCACATCATCACGAAGATCTGCGTGCCAACGTGCACCAGTTGGGAGGGGCCATGGTCGGGGGTTTCCTACATGTGTCGGGCACTCTGGCGGCCCTCTCCTCCTCTGTGCAGACTATGGGCCAGTTGTTCTCCATGCCGTCTTCCGGCCCAGATGCTACCAGGGACCCCTGTGGACCTGCCCCGACCAACGCAGCCAGCTCGGGGGAGATCCCATCCCTGCCACAGTCGGGAGTCTGAGGACCAGCAGGGGTGGACACCCCAGCAACTGGACCCCAGCATATGGAGGATGTGCCGGCATCATCGGGCAGGGCATGTGCACAACGGCGCCGGTGGATTCCATCAGCCCGGATGCCGTTGTGCTGGCAGAGGCAGTTGCGTTGGAGGCAGCGGCATACTCAGCGTTGGAGGCATCATGGCTCGGGGCCATCAACATCAGAGGGGCAGGCATCGGCCAGAGGGCAGGAGGACCCTGGAATGGGAGTGTCTTCCATGTGGCAGCGGTTGGGCCAGCGGATAGATGCGGAGCGGCAGTGGGCGGAGGAGGCACGGCTCACTATGGTCAGGGCAGAGGCAGGCTGAGTGCCTCAAGGCAACTTGCAGGGAGTTGGAACATGCCATGACTGCATCCCTGCGAGACCTCGAGGACAGGGAAGAGGCCCGCCTCTGGGACATCGGCGTGCAGTTTGATGATGCCCTGGCCTGGAACATCACAGAGTGAGCCGTAGGACTTGCCCGCCACCATTGAATATAGTTCATTAGTCTTAGGTTTCCTTTGTTTTTATTTTATTTTGGAGTTAATGGACATTGCTCCACTTCGTGTTTATAGTTTTTTCTTCATAGGACTTTTTTGTAAGTTTCCTTTTGTTTGTGGGTCATGGACCATTTGGACTTCCATTGTAGAGAGTTGCAGACTTGTACATACTTTCTTTTTCTATATTCTCATGGATCAATGTTTTTTTCTTATTTGGATAATGTTTTTATTATGGACATTGGCAGTGGACCACTTTTTTGTTGTACATGATTTAGCTTTTTTTACTTCATTGCATTTACAATTTTGTTTTTCTAAATCTGTCATTGTGCATTGATTTTCATTTTACAATTCCTCCAAGTCAGTTCATTATGTTTGTAATACATTTTTTCTAACTTCTAAATTGGTGTTATGTTCGGTTTTGTGCATGTCTCATTTCACATTTCCTCAGTCATGTGTTGCCACGGTGTGGCTCTGTTGTGCATTCCTGCATGGGCATGGTGGTTCATTTAGACTATCATGGCATGGGTAATTTGGGAGTGGGTTCTGTGGATGGTTGCATGCTTGGACTGGGGGGTAAAGGGGATTAGGGTTGGCTTAGGGACATGGGTCTGTTTTGTTAGGACATGTTGTTTGTTGGGACATGAGTCGGGGCCTGCTGGCAGGTGCCCGCCACTGCTGGGTGGGTGGGGGTGCAGGGGGACATGTGTCAGGGCCTGCTGGCAGGTGGCCATCAATGGTGGGTGGGACATGTGTTGGGGCTCACAAGTGCATGGTGCCATGTGGGCTGCCTGTGGGCCATGCCCAGGTTGGATGGGCTGCCTGCGGGGCATGGCCAGGGGTGTAGGGTAGTGCCCTGTGGTTTGGGCTGCCTGCAGGGCCTGGGGAGGGGGCACACCCAGGAGGACCCACACTGCCAAATCTTGTGTAATACTCCAAGCGCACCCCCGGAATACACGTACCCTCTCGCGCTAGCAAAATCGCATGTAAAACTCCCTGAGCACCCCTCAGAAGACACGTACCCTGCTCGCACTAGCGAAATCGCGTGTAAAACTTCCCGCACACCCCTCGGAATACACATACCCTGCTCGCGCTAGCGAAATCGCGTGTAAAACTCACTGCGCACCCCTCAGAATACACGTACCCCGCTCGCGCCAGCGAAATCGCGTGTACAACTCCCCGCGCACCCCTCAGAATACACATACCCTGCTCTCGCCTGGAGTATCACGTGTGAAACTTCCCGCGCACCCCCGAAATACACGTACCCCGCTCTCGCCTGGAGTATCGCATGTGAAATTTCCCATGCACCCCCGAAATACACATACCCCGCTCGGCCGAGGCCTATCGCGTGTTACACTTCCCGCGCACCCCCGAAATACACATTCCCCGCTCGGCCAAGGCCTATCACGTGTTAAACTTCACGCGCACCCCCGAAATACATGTACCCCGCTGTCGCCTGGTGTATCGCGTGTGAAACTTCCCACGCACCCCTGAAATACATGTACCCCACTCGGCCGAGGCCTATCGCGTGTTAAACTTCCCGCGAACCCCCGAAATACACGTTCCCCGCTCAGCCAAGGCCTATCGCATGTGAAATTTCCCGTGCACCCCCGAATTACACGCAGGCACCCCATCCACCCTGGGCATGCCCCACAGGCAGCACACTCACCCTCCCCATACCCTACAGGCAGTCCATCCACCCTGGGTATGCCCCACAGGCAGCCCACGCCACAGGGGGGTGCTTTTCTACGCAATTTACCTGGCGGGGTACGTGTATTCCGAGGGGTGCGGCAGTACATTTTCACGCTTTTGGCTGCCGTGAGCGGGGTACGTGTAGTATTTTCACACGATTACAGTGTACCGGCCCTGTAAACTGGTGCAGGGTTAGCGCTGCCCTTTGCGCTGCATTGGGGATTTCAATGCCTTTTCCTTGCGCAAGGGGCGTTCTTGGGGGCGTAACTGGCGCTGCGGGATGTCCTCTGCGCCAGCGCTCAAAATGGCTTGGAAATTCCATGAATACGCGGTGCGCCAGAATGCTGTTTAGCGCACAAGGCTGGCGCACGCTCCTTCTCTGCGCTGCTCGCGTGCGCTTCCTCTGCGCTGAAATCTATGAATTACCCCCTTAATATTGTTGAATGTTTATCATTTGTAACCTTCACGTTTTTGGAGAAAATCGTTATGCAATCGTTTAGAAAATGCAGGTCATCCATTTGAATATGACATTATTATATGAACAGTGAAAAGCAGAATGTATGTGCGTATTGATTAAAAGAAAACAGTGAGAATGCGTAGGGGCAGAAATGAAACCAGTAAGCTTTTTGACTGCTTGGCATAACCAAGAGAATTCTGGGAGCAAAATAATAACCACAAATCTTTATATCCAGGGGCGGACTGGAAAATGGGCAAAAGGGCAAATGTCCCTGCCTCCCTGCCCCTCCAACTGGCCGAGCTGTTGCCCCACAAGCCAGACCTTTAAAATGTAAACACAATAACTGAAAAAGACAAAATCCTTCAGAATCTAACCTTCCACAAAGGAACCGAGTGCCGCAAAGCCTGCTCGTATTCTGTGTAAATGGGGAGAGGCATTTGTCTTGATTTCAGCAATGTTGCTGATGTGCCTGGATGGACCCCAAATATGGGCCTCCTCAGTGATTGAGAGGGAGAGAAGTATAGGCTGCAGGGCATGTTCATAGCAGCCAGTAACAATATATGCATTGAAATATCTGGTTCTGTGACCGTGGATGGTAATTTGGCACCACTGCACCACAGGCCAGTGGTCTGCTACAAACCACAGCAGCTTATCACAACGTCTTCTTGACAAGGAAGTAAGGGTTCATGTGTTATTAGAGTTTGTCCTTGGTTTGATTCTGTACGAATGCTTCCCCTATGTTCAGGTGAATTTCCTGATCACCAGTTTGTTCATACACAGAGTTTAATTGCACCCTATGTTCAGGCGAATTTCTTGATCACCAGTGTGTTCACACACCAAGAGTTTAATCGCGCCCTGAATAACACTTATGGATGTTACTTATTTAGTAGTTTGTTTTAGAAATGGCTGCTAGACTGTGGTGCTTACGTTTGTACACGGCTGAACAATAGACATAGAAAGATGCAATATTCAGTTATTCATTATTAGAAGACTAAATACTAAGGGGGCCATTCAGAGTTGGGCAGATTTTTTAATACAGCTGAAGAAAGATACAAGCTCCACCTGTGGTATTTCTGAAATAACCACCCTGCTCAAATTTACCACCAGCAGAGGTGTTATTTCTGGAATACCAACAGTGCTATTTCAGAAATACCACCTATGATGGCAGGAATGTAAAAAGGTTTTTTAACATTTTTTTCAGCCATTTTCAACATCAATGTGAAGGGGGAAATTGATTATGTACAGTAGAGGGTCATATCACTGCTGTTGATTTTCTTTATGCACAGAAGGTTCAATTCTGGCCCTTTTATGCATTACATGGGTAAGGTGGTGAGAGGAGGCAACCAGAGATGCTGACCATTGTACCCTCTGTGTTCTCTCTGCTTCCATGAGTTGAAATATGCAGCCGACTTTCCAAGAAAGTGCACATTAGCAGCACAAAAAATCCAAGTCCCCTCTCTGCCCTTCACTCTGTATTGTCCAAGTGCAGATCCCGTAGCCACAATTACCAATAGACCCCAACCACGGCTTCTTGTTGCGTCTGGCAGAGTCGGACTGGCAAATCAAGGTGGTCTCCTATCTAACTGTAAGCCAGGACAACGGAAAGGGTTGAGGAACAAGGAATGGGCTTGGTGCGATGGGTATTAAAGGGCATGAGTAGCAAGGAATTGGTGACTGAGCAATGTGTTGGCAAGGGAAGGAGCACGGTAAGTGCAGGGGACTGAGTTAATAGTTAAAGGATGGAGCAAAAGGAAAATGGCAGTCTGACAGTTACTTGTAAGAAATAGGGGGCATTGAGAATGTGATGCAAGGGATGAATACTGGAGGATGATGAGTAAGGGAAATAAAGTAAATGAGAAGGGGTACACATCTGCAATGGTAGGTCAGCAGGTTGACTGTTGCTGAGATCGATGTCTGATCGGCATGCCGCTGCACCCGATTGTGGGTCTGGCTGACACCCTTTCTTTTTTGTGACTAAGTGATGCATGCTTGCTTTAGGAACCTATGTTTCAATTACTGCTTCTATTATGTTTTTTCCAGGTTGCTCTATCATGTGACTTGGTGCTTTGAGAGTACACATAATTGTACAGTCTAAAATTATAATTATAGTCCATTTTCTTTATAATTATAATCTTATGGTCTGATTCACACAATGTTTTCCTATGAGATTGCACCATTATAAAACGCTTCTGTGAAACAGGCCCTTAGTCTGTTTCTCAGATGTATTTGCCTGAAGATACAGACAATTAATGGGGTTCCCACTTGTAGATACATTGGTGCATTTCAAAACCAGTTTTACTGAACAGTATGTAACCCCCGGGTCGGGGGACTGATGAAAGGATCCACAATGCATGAAGCCGCGTTGGGGATCCCAGAAAAAGAAAATCAGAACCCTGGGGCGAGAGCCACACCGGTGACAAGGGTACATTTTTTTAGGGTAAAGGATCCTTGCACGTGTTCACCCGAGGGTCCCTTTGCTCTAATATAGAAAACAAAAAATGTTGCTGGTGCTGGGGGAGTGCCCGTCAAAGGTGTCAACCCTTCAACAGGGTTGGAGGTGCTCCGTTCGCTGCCTGTCACTGCTGGCGCTTCCCTGACTAGCAGGGGAGTGCCTATGAGCACAGCCATTTCGCAGGTGGCAAAGAATCAGTGCGGCCCAGTCATCTCTAATTACTGGCGCTCCCCATGTTTGGGGAGCACCCAATGTATGTTAAACATCCTGTGGCAGAATTTAAACTAAGGGGCCACCCCCTCTCAGGTGGACCACCAGAACTCCTTGGGACACACCTGGCAGACATGGCCCAGGTGGATTGAGTTGTGTGCGTCCCCCACGTTGCCTCTGAGTTCTGGGCTGCATCTGATGTATGCACCCCAGCCCATGTAAAGACTTTTTGGGTCCCCCACACACTGTTGAGGCTGCTGCCGGCCTCCGCCTACTGCTAGCCCTTTAAAGACTTTAGGGGTTCCCACACACCACTTGCTGCTGTTGCTGCTGCCACGGAAGCCATCACAGAATAGTGCAGGAAAAAAGAAGATCAAGAGAACAGCAGTCAGAGACCTTGAGACAGCCCTGGCCAGGTTGTCTTGCAAGTAAGGTAAGGTAAGTAAGGTCTTTTATAAATAGTTTTTAATACAGTGCACTGTATAGACTTGTATATATTTTTTAAAGACTCTTTTATATTTTTAATATTTGAAGAACTCTCTTTTATATTTTGTGCATTTTACTTTTAGTACTGCAGCTCCTTAGGAGTAACTTAAGTTGTACTTAGTGTCTTGTGTTTGCCCCTTTTATAGAAACACTCACAAAACCCTACTGGTCTTCTGGAAAAGTATAAAAGTAAGCTTTTACCAACTAAAAAGAAACGTACACCAGCATTCCTTTTGTCCGCCTTTCCTTTTGTGCTCCAGTTACTCTAACCTTGTGTTTTCTCCTTAGGTGTATTTGGGCCCTAACTTCCTGCCACTCCCTACCCCCACCACATTCATAGCGAGGAATACCGGGGTGATATTGAACCCAGGCGAGCAGGCTTTGGAGACAGGTAAGAGGCGGGTCAAATTATAAGTGAAGGTTTAAACTGCCTATTGTGTGCCTGCCTACACCTATCTCCCAATAAGGTGTGATAGACCATTACCCACCTACATTTTTTGAAGGCACTGCTGAGATCACCTTTGTTGTGCCTATAACCTCCCTACTTACCTTATGCCTACCTTTTTCCTTCCTGGAGTAGTGTATAGTTTGCTAGTGTAAGTTTCCGTTTTTTTTGCAATCAGATGTTTTGTACAGGTTTTGGATAGGGATTTGTATATAGCATTATAATAACGGTGTTCTGATTCTACCTGATTTGCCACCTTATCTCACAGACAGGTTCCATCCTCATGGATCGGCTTCAGGTAGCCAGCTGGGCTGAGGGTGAGGGGAGTAAGCCTGACCATTTCTTTGTTATAGGTGACGTCCCTGGGAGCACACCTCTACACCATGTGCTCAGGTTGACAGAGTCACTCACTGGCAAGGTTACATTCCTGGGTAAAGCCCCTGTCCTAACAGGAACCAGTATCCTTGTCTGCTATGGGTTTAAGGAAGTCAATCGTGAGACACTGCCCCTTACCATCCACGGGGAGACCCATAAGTGTCCTATCCTCACTGGATATTGAACACCTAATCAGGGTTGCAGGCTAGTGCCCTAGTCACACCACCTATGCTTAGCCCAAATCCTGCCTTGCCCAGCTCTGCGCTACATCATCCTGCAGCACTCAATGTAGATGCCATCATGGCTGTGCCCGTAAGCACCCTATCTCACCAGTGCTTAGCGCGTGGACCAGTGCTACACCAGAGGATAAGGTACCAAATTGATCACTTCCTCCATGGCAGATGCTTTCAAGGACTTGTTACACAAGGCCATCACGACACCATCTGAGCATGGCCCCCATGTTCGCCTGAGACCCTTCTTGGGGAGAAACCAACCCTGAGGGGTGAACAGGAATACCAACTTTGGGTGGTCCAGACCAACCAGATGATACACGAATGGAGAGCTACAGACTGGTAGAAGAGGCGTTGAGTCATTGAGAGTCTGCGCAGTCCTGCATTGAGAGTCATCCAGGCGCTCTGTGCCGCGCAACCAGACCCCACAGTGAAGGACATCCTGTACACACTGGATGCAGTGTTTGAAGCCACTGAGTCCGGTGCAGAGCTGATGGTGAAGTGCTATGCCACTCGCTTCCAACATGGTGAGCGTCTCTCCTAATATTTGGCGAGGACCAAGACGATTCTTCAGCTGACTTTGCAATGGAAGGGGATTGAGCAGAACAGCCTGCACCTGGTCAGGCTGCAACAGGGCATGCACGGAGCTAAATCGCTGCCACTGTTACTTCTGCAGCTATGACTCTGAGAATGGATTCAGAAACCACCACCCTTTGATGAACTGGTCTGAGAGGTGCGTACTCTGGAGGGCGAGATGGAGGATGCAGTGTACAGTTTACCAAGTCAACTGGTGTGTCCATAAACTGGCCCGAAGTATGATCTGAGACATCAAGTGGAGTAGTTGTGCCAAACCATCAGGCGATGCAGATGGAGAGAGTGGCGGCCAAGCCGCCACCTGTAATGACATTTAGGCCACCAGAGCGCAGAAGAGGCTCTACAGGGCCATCCCAAGAGAGAGAACATCAGCTCTTCCGGTGCGGTCAAGAGCCACGGCAGCCCCAAGTGAACCAACGGCGTACCACACCACTCCAGCCTTAGCAGTTCTGCCACAGGCGTGGACAGGAGGGCCACACCTTGCATATGTGCATGAAGCCACTGGATTACATCCAAGTTGCAGCAAGGTTCCAGGCCTTGAATACTCCAACACACGCAAGGGTGGAAAATGCCAGCGGGGACCAGGAACTGAAGCACCTGAATCCTCAATACTATTACTATGCTCAGACCGAGTAGAGGTGACAATCAACAAGTCTGCGCCACCAGACAGACCCAAGGCTGCAGTGACACCACCAGTGGGCAAGTCATCTGGGAACCAGCATCCACCCAGACTGACTAGTCCACCCAAGAGGAAAATCACCTGTAGTCAAACTACCAGCAAGCGCAGCACCCAAACATTGTGGGCAATACCTTATTGGCTCATAGGACCACCAGCCACTGTGACAATTGCCATCACTGGTCGACAGGCACAAGCGCTTCTGGATAGCGGTTCACAGGTGACCATGGTTTATGAACTGTTCTACAGAAAACACCTGGCGCATATCTCATTGGAATCCTTGGCTGGGCTGAACCTTTTCGCCATGGGAGACAACCCTTGAAAATATCTGGGGTAAATCCGGGTCAGACTGCAGTTTCCACGTGATGTAGTTGGAGTCAGTGCTCCTATCGACACCCTGGCTCTGGTCTGTAGCAGTTGGAGTATAGATCCCACAACACCGGTGGTGACTGGAACCAATTCCTTGATGTTCGATGCACTGGCGGCATTATGTAGGGTGATGGCTGGACCATGATATGCCAGTACGTTGTCTATGCACCCCATGTGCCAACAGGCAGACTTGCAGAGAGAGATCCGGTCCAGAGCTTGAGCTGATGGACCCATTGCAGATGTTCACACCACCCAGTTCGGGCAGATCATAATCCCGGCACACGCCACTGTGAAGGTTCCTGGCAGAGTGTGACTCAGGAGGGAGCAACAACCAAGATGTCTTGTGATGGAGCAACCAGAATGTGAAGTGCTCCCAGGGGGTTTACTGGTACAGCTGACCCTGGTGAAAATGGATGCAACGGACCTGAAGATCATCAAGGTACCAGTCATTAATGTGACCAATAAGAGCATCCATGTACCAGGATGCACCATCATCATACAGTTCCACCTGAACGAATATCTAGCCCCAGCGAGTGTCGCCACCAGCTCATCCGAGAGGGCGTTGGATCCGAAGACCTTGGACTTTGGAGACTCTATGATCTCCGAGAGGGACAAGGACCACCTGACGGAGCAGCTTGCCCTGTGCGCTGTGGCATTCTCCACATGCCCCTGGGACATTGGCAAGGCCCATGGAGTTGAACATCAGATCCGGGTGTCTGATGACACTCCCGTCAGGGAGTAGTTGTAACACCTGGCCCCAGGAGACTTGGGGAATGTATGCCACCATCTAGGGGATCTTCTGCAGGCAGGGATTATGCAGGAGTCCAGGAGCATCTGCGCTTCTCCCATTGTCATTGTCCAGAAAAAAAAATGGGGATGTCTGGATGTCCATCGAGTACCGTCGACTCAACACCCATACTATTCTGGACCAGTACACTGCGACCCGGGTTGACAAGGCACTGGACTGCCTGATTGGGAGTAAGTTCAAACCAAAAAAAGTGATGGGTGGCAGGTTTCAAATTAATCTGAACCGCTGGCATTGCTCTGGGCAACCTTGCACACCACTGTTTTTTAGCTTGTCTGCGCCATTGCAAAACAGGTCCGGTCATATGCAAATCAGTCAGGTACTGGCACCAATGGGAACAGCCCTGCCTGAAATGCTAAGACAGGTCTCCTCTGCAAGGAAACCAAAACAACCCCAGACACATTTTGGCCTTGATGGGCCTTCTCAGTGAGGTGCAGCTTGGTTCCCTATGGTGCAGCGAGCAAGGAACCCATGTCTGGGCATACCCTCTCTCACATAGGGAGAGCTAAAACCAAAAAAGAGAGGGGTCGAAGGTTTTGAATTAATCTGAACCATTGGCATTGCTCTGGGCAACCTTCCACACCACTGTGTTTTAGCCCATCTGCGCCATTGCAAAAGGGGTCCAGCCATATGCAAATCAGCCAGGTACTGCCACCAATGGGAGAAGCCCTGCCCGAACTGCCAGGCCAGGTCCCCTCTGCACGGAAACACAAGCAACCCCAGACATGTGTCGGCCTTGTTGGGCCTCCTCGGTGAGGTGCAGCTTTGGTCCCTACTTGCAGAGAGCAAGGAAAACACCTCTAGGCATACCCTCTCTCACATAGGGGGCAAACTAAAACAAAAAAGTGATGGGTGGAAGGTTTCGAATTAATATGAGCCACTGGCATTGTTCTGGGCAACCTTCTACACCACTGTTCTTTAGCCTATCTGTGCCATTCCAAAAGAGATCCAACCATATGCAAATCAATCAGGTACTGCCACCAATGGGAGCAGCCATGCCCAAACTGCTAGGTCAGGTCCCCTCTGCATGGAAACACAAGCAACCCTAGACATGTGTCGGCTTTATTGGGCCTCCTCAGTGAGGTGCAGCTTGGTTCCCTATGGCGCAGAGAGCAAGGGACCCACATCTGGGCATACCCTCTCTCACATAGAGAGACAAACTGAAACGAGGTGAAAGATTCATCTGTCCCTTGGGATTTTAAGAGTTTGTCATGATGTCTCAGGGGCTCTCCAACCCCTTATGGAAAAGACCGCCAGTGACATGAACCTCCTGGAGGTACTGATGTACCTGGATGACATCATTGTGTTTGGGAGGATCCTTGAAGAACACAACAGGAGGCTCATAAGGGTGCTGGGTCATCTGCAGGAGCGAGGGCCAAAGGTCATTGCGAACAAGGGCCAGTTTTGCAGGACAAGTGTCATGTACTTCGGACACTTTGTCTCTGGGGATGGCATCGCCGTAGATCCGGCAAAGATTTTGGCATTGAAGTGGGCCATTAAAGAGAAGTTACCTCTATGGCGCCACCTTCACAGTGAGGACAGACAACAACCCCCTTACGTATGTATTGAAGTTGGTGAAGCTGGATGCTCCCGGACACTGCTGGCATGCCGCATTTTCCACATACAACTTCAGTCTACAGTACAGACCTGGGAGCACTAACATCGATGCCCTCTCTCGGAGGCTTCATGCTCAGCCGGATGATACAGCTGGATCCGCCTTGTGGAAGGAGTTGTCTTCAGCAGGTGTCAGAGCTATCTGCCAGGCTGCAAGTCAGCAAGAGCCAGACAGAGCCAAGAGTGTGGATTGCTTGTGATCCTCAGCTGAGGTGGTTATCACTGTTTACTGCGACATCACCAGTCTGGAGGTAGCTGAGGTAACTGCGACTGACCCAAGATGAGATCTGTATGCCACAGCTAGTGGATCCTGGCATTGCTCCATTCCTGAAAGCTTAGACCACAGGAGTGGATGTGTCTAGAGATGTCCTTCGTGACCTAGAGCAAGCTACAATGCTGAAGGAGTGGAAAACGCTTGGCAGAAGAGTGGAATCCTGTACAAGGAATGCAAAGTTGGAGACTCGCCACTGCATCACCTGGTTTTGCCACAGAGATTCCACTGAGCTGTATTGTATGCACTCCACGACCAGCACAGACATTTTAGCAGCAACAGAAGCTTCGAGTTGGTCCGCTCAAGTTTTTTCTGGCCCAGACTACTGTCAGATGTCAAGTATTATTGCCAGCACTTCACCATGTGTGTCCCCAGGAAGACCGCGGCTCATCCTGCAGTCTATCTTCATCATCTGTAGAGTTCCGTGTCCATGGACCTTGTCTGCATCAACTTCCCCAAGCTGGAGATGGACAGGTAAGGAGTACAGACCATCCTGGTGGTGACAGACCACTTGTCTCGGTACAGGCAGGCATTTCCCACAAAATATCAGCATGCCACCAGCGTTGCCTGCGTGTTGTGAGAAAAACATTTTGCGCACTACGGCTGGCCATCCAGGATTCATTCCGACCAGGGACCAGATTTTGAATCGACACTCATCAAGCAGATGCTGGAGCTGAATCAAGAAGACCCATACAACTCCATATCTTCGCCGGCAGGATCACAAGTGGAGAGGTTTAATCGCACCATCTGGTTTATAGTGATTGCATCGAATGCCAAAGCATCGAATGCCTTAATATCTAAAAAAGGCAACGAAAAAAGCATTGAATACATTTATTTTCTTTTTTTTATTGGGCCCCCCACCCGCAACCCCTGTTTTTTACCCCTTAAAACCCATTATAATGAAAATAAAATCTTTACCTTTGAAAAAAATGCATTCTATGCTTTTTTCCATACATTTTTTTCAATGCTTTTGTCATTCAATGCTTTGTATTCGATGCAATGACTGGATACCCACCCTCTTGGCCATGCTAGGCATCCTGAGGCCAGAGGAGAAGAACAAATGGAGTCAGCATGTGCCCCCCCTGACCCATGCATACAAGTGTACGGAGAATGATGCCACCGGGTTTACACCATTTTTCTTGATAATTGGAAGGGATGTCTGGCTGCCTGTAGACCTGTGTTTTGGAGTGTCCACAGACAAAGCAGGTAGGGAGAACTATGCCAGCTATGTTAAACAGCTCAAGCGTCAACTGGAGCAATCATATCAGCTTGCCCAGGCTGCCGTGGAGAAGACAGTGAAAGGGAACAAATGCAGCCATGACGTCAAGGTCAGGTCTTACTCTCTTCAAACAGGAGATTGTGTGTTGATCCACAGTCTGGGAAAGAGAGGAAATAACAAACTAGGTGACAAGTGGGAGTCTCAGCCTTTCATCATAGGGCATAAGCTAGGAGAGCTCCTTGTTTACTAAATGCGAGAGGAAGGACGGCCAAGGATTATTAGGACCTTGCACAAGAACAACTTGCTCCCAATCGGGGATGAGGTTGAGCTGACACCGGAGGTGACCGACGAAGAACCGGCCAAGGATCCGGTGGCGACACAGCAGCCACTCAGCACTGAAAGGCCTGAAGAAGATACTTCGAAGGCTCAATCCCCAGAAGTTTTTCCAGCTATAAATGATGAGAGAACATCAAGGGGTCAGCCGGAAGCCAGTGAAGATACTGACGCTGAGGGCGATCATTTTGGCGTCTACCCAGACCAATGGTTAGATCAGACACTCATGTGGGTCCCGACACCGGCAGAGCCAGATCCTACTAATTTATTTTGTTTCTAATATTGAAGATGGGAGAAGATTAAGTCTTTCCTGCTTTATGAATTGAAATCTGTGAAACCAGAAAGACGGGGCTCAAAGCCAAACCTTCCACATTTCATACATTATGTGATCCTGTGCAAATCACTTTTCATCACTGTGCCTTATTTTTCTATCTGTACCTATCTGTCGTGACAGCCTCCATCATACACATTTACACTCTAGTGTTATTGAATTAATAATTGTAATTTTAACAATTTATGTTAAGCATACTGGTGAGGAGGCAGAATGACAAGTGAGGGTCTTATGTTGTTGGGGGTGGGTAAAGGGAGTGTATCCATTGGTTTTGTGTTGTGGGCTAGGCAGGCAGTAAGCCAGGTATGGGTATTTTCCCATGCCAGCTCATGTTTGGCTCTAAGAGCAAACCAAGATCCGGTTGTCCAACAATGGCTCTGCTCTATTAGGGACGTCATTTGGGGGTCGCCATGGGTCGCAGCTGGAACCCCTGTGGTCTCCCTTGCTACCCCTGTGGTCTCCCTTGCTACCCCTAAAAAAAAAAAATTATTATTATTGTTATTATTTTAAATGGAAGCTCCTGACCTGTTGCCAGCGCCATGTGGCTCTTTGTTCCTGCAGTGGCTGGCTTTCTTGTTCAGGCCTCTTAAAAAACAGTGTGTTCCACAAGTGTAACACTTTGAGCAGTGACCCTAAATAAGAAAGAAAAGGGATAACAAATAATTTGTCTTTCTGGGATTGTATACAATAATTGCTACACTCTTTAAAGGTTTATTTCAGGCACACTTCAGGGGGGTGAGTCACTGATTTAGTCTATTCTTAAACACCTTAAATTCACAATGCAGACAGAAAAAGTCCAAAAAGCATTTCGAGAAGAATATGCATCAATTTCAGACTATGTATTTTGCTTTTCGCAAGTTTCAGATATATCATGTTTTTTTATGCTGATGTCTCTGTTACGTTCATCACAAGACATTCCATCTCGGTGTCCTCGGCCACTTGACAAAATCCTTGTGCCTAAAAGCTTGTGTCCAGTGTAGAAATGTTTGACCATAGCACATAAAGTGGCCCTTGATTTAATTGTGCCACAATTAATGCCTTGTTGTAATGTATCTATCTTTCCTATCTGCATGGTATGTTGTTCAGGGTGGCATGCAGTTTTGCATGTATGAGGTAACGAGTTAGAGTACGGGATACCTTGTGAGTACGCTGTTTTCCCTGCGTTATTCTAAATTCTTTAATATATAGTTATGAACCCTCCCAATGGTATGTATTTTGCTAGCCTCTGAAGCATGAAAAGTATATCCATGCAAGCTTGACATGTGGTCAACTTTGCACCAGACCTGCAGATGAACTAGCCTGCTGTTAAATCTCAGTTACCAGTTTAATGGTATACACTACAGAGTGTAATTTGCTTCTGACTTTGAGAACATTCAGACATGTAATTTCTAATTTTCTTATAGCAAGTAAGATAGCTGTAGCCGGTAAGATAGCTGAGTGGGTTGAGCACTCGCTGCTGTGATGTGTGTGTGATCTGTAGGTTGCAAGTTCAAATCCCGGCACAGCCAACACAGCCTTTCATCCTTCTGAGGTCGATAAATGAGTACCAACACAGGTTGGGTGATATTGCATGTATATTTCTTCTACATAAAGCTTGTAAGCGCTATATAATTACACATAATTATCATTTGGCCATGGACGTCTGCTTGCATTCACAGTAATTTGGTGATATGGGCCTATACAAACTGATATTAATGATACATATGGTGATCCATTCTTGAATAAGATTTGTATCACACTACAGTGATACTGTAACCATATTTTTCATAGTGTCCTGAGGAGCAATGCTATGTGATGCCCCTTCCTGTTTTGTCAAGGGGTGAAAGGGTGTGTTCCATTGCTTCCGGTTATGTCACTTCAGAGTGGGGTCAAATGACATCACTTCCTGTGATGTCATCAGAGGTCAAGGGTTGTGTGATGTCACTCCCACTACCCCTGGCATTTTGGTGAAATGACGTCTCCGTGCTCTACCAGTGAATTCTCTAGCTTTCACACCTCTTTACCTTGCTCTAAAACTAAAGATGGTTTGAGATGGGAGAAGATGAAGTCGGCAGTTACAAACTTCAACACAATGAAAATTGGGCTAAAATCCCAGCTTTCCCATTTCGCAAATTATATTATCCTGGTGAAAGATTTTACTATGATTGGTAAGTTAGAGAATTGCCAGGGATCCGGGTCTCTAAGAAACTACGAACATATCTGAAAAATATGTTGCATAAAAGTAAAATAATGTCAATAATGTCTACTACACATACTTTAGAATGTGTGGGAGCGGGAGAGGATGTTATTGAGTGTACTTGTTCATGATGTTGGGGTCACTGCACTGTGGGCTACAGCCATTGCCCTATGGTCCATGAAAGCAACCCCCCCCCCTCCAAGCCAAATGTTGCCAGCCTGCCCCTGTTTATTTCTGACAAATATGTTGCAGCAAAGAGTTGTATGACTGATTCACTGACTACCTAATGAACAATGAAGGAGTGGCCCTGAAGCAATGGCAAAAGCTGCACCTAAAGTTGTCATCAAGGCAAGTAGCACAGCTGATCATTACCTCTCTCTCTACACCTCATGCTAGTTATTATTTATTTATAACACGCTTAGCACCAAAGAGGTTTCTAAGCCCGGACCCGAGATTCAAACCTGTTTTGCTCATCGTCTTGCTTCTAAGATGAGCGCGTTGCCACTGAGCTATACTACCTGTCTCCAAATGAAATAGTTATCAGTAAAGAGCTACAGAGGGCGCAAGTTCTCAGGGAGCATAGAACCTCTTCCTTCATTACCTTAATTATAATGGAGCAGATTCTCAAAATGGAGCGCAAATGGAAGGAGCACAGAGAAAGCACTTTTTTAATTTCTGCTACTTTCTGAAATGCTCAGGACACTTTATTCCCAAAGGTGACCTCAGCGTTTCAGGAGGGGCTGGACAGTGGCGTAAAGATACGCTGTCCAGCTCCCTTGCCTATGTGCTCCCGACACTAATGTACTACAGGCTCCCAGCAACCACATGGTTGCTGGCATTGCATTTCACAGAGATGGGCCCTTAAATGATGGAGGGAAAAAGCATTCCCATCCCTGATTGGGGGACAGGAATGAAAGTTTGACAGCCGCGTATGTATCTCTTCCCGCGTGTCCAAAAAAGTATTGAGAATCTGGCCCATTGTCTTTACAGAATATGTTTTCCATGTACCATAATGCTCTGCTTTCCAAGACATAACATCCAAATCATACAATTTCATTAGCTAAAACACCAAATTCTGTGCAAACATAACAGTTAGGGTGTGAAAAAAGTAAGCAAACACAACCCAGTGAAAAATAAGCAAAGAAAAAAAAACATTCATATATACAGCTTTATGAACACACATGAAAATGAAATTGGCAAGAAAAGATCAAACGTTGGAGACAGAGAAAAACAGAGAGACAATCAAAGAATGTCACAGACTTTCACACAGCAGAACTAAAGAGAATAACACAATTTATTGTTCATATATTTCAAAAAAGTACTTCGATACGTTTTCAGAACTCATCAAGTCGTCCTTCTCCTGAGCATTACCATTTCCATCAATATCAACCCACGTAAGTAATACACCAGGCTTTTATCTGGGTGTAACTTGTACGTTGTCATGCTATAATAAGAATTGTCTTGGCTACAGGCGAAGCATGTTGAACTAGTTCTGTTTAACTGGAAGATAATCTTGCTTCATTCAAATCCTAACGGAAATAAATAACTGATTTGTTTCTACTAGTGACTTACACATGTTAGAGTATCCCTCTTGAACACTTATTTCGAATATATTTTAATTCCCTTACAGTTGGGCATCAGATGCACTATTGTCCCGCTATTTGATCTGCAGGCCTTTCACAAATCATCCTACTTGAGACCATATTGAAACATCTATGAGTGCACGCAGTTTATTTGGAAAATCACCATTTGTTGCATACATTTTTGGGACTGGCCTTTAGCTGAGTGAAATGTAACCTAAGATACGGTCTCAGAGTTCATGATCTATACCCACTCCTTGTTCCATCAAACATCTACCAATAACCAGGAATCCATTGATGTCTCTCTTTTGGATTGGGCACTGTAGCACCTTTGGGATCCACAGTGTACTGCCCTCTCACCAATTCTCTCCAAATTCTTCTTACAGTCTCTTCCCCTCTTGGATCAATCATTTAGACTCATCGAAAGAAACCCAGATAATCATCAAACTCCACAATTCTCCTGATTCAGATTCTGAAGCTCCCTGCAGATGCCTACAGAACTTGGAATTGACTGCTGGATAAGCCAACACTTTCTGAAATGTAATAACCACAAGACCAAAATTCTGTTCTATGGCAACTAGCCTCCTACTCTGTGTGTATCGCATTGTCAGCAGAATTGGGTCCAGCAATTTGGGTTCACTGTTTCCTGGCCACCCCAGGAAACAGTGAACGAGCGGGAGGAGAGGTTTATATTTTGCTCATTGGATATTGGTACATCTATTTCGCTTAATATCCTAAAATACAATTTGTATTGTTCCCTACTTCTAGAACTGATGAACTCGACGTCCTGCAATGATGTCATTTCGTTTACAGCTCCTATAGTCTTGGTATGTTTTTTTTTTGTGTTTCTGATCCAGATACTGGGCGACATTAATATGACAATATCAGTTACTATTTCTGTGTTGAACTTAACAAATACTCAGTATTGCCAACGAGATAACAACCGTGTATCAATGTTGCTGCACTGACATAGGCCCTTAATGTACAGCTGCCCCTGCATTGTGTTGACACTATTGTGTGAGAAGCACTTCTTTTTGGTTGTATTTTGATTCCATTCAAGCAATGTTGAAGTATGAAAATGTTGTCAGTGATAAGGTCATCAAAAGGAGCTATTTTTAAATACACGAAAGTTCCACTTTGTAACCTTACTGCTGACTCTAACCATTAACAACCCAGGCACTCATCAGCCCTCCACAATCGTCCTAAACCTACTGCAAACCCCTACACTAACTAACTACAACCCTATTCTAACCATAACCCTCAGGCTTCCTCTAACCCATTCATAATCTAAGTAATCTTGCTGGCATGTGGCCTGATACATAACACCAAATAAATACATACAAAATGAACAGTGACCCTAACTCTACCCCCCACCCTCCAGAACCTCAACATACCCTAACCTACCTCTAATTCAAACCTTTGGACTTCTGCTAACCATAGCCTAACCCCAACTCTAACACTTACCTTAATCCTTGCTCTCGCTAACACCTAGGTTTATATTAGCCCCAATCCTACCCCAACCCCAACATCACCAGCGCTCACCAACCTCCCTAACCTTATCCCTTTCCCTACCTCTTACCCATACTCGACTCAAATGTTAACCCAGGCCTTACCCTAACACTTACTTTTTTTTAATTTGAATTGGAATAGGGTTAATCAAAAACCTTTAACAAAGAGATAATAAGGTAATACAACTGAATATCACTCACTGTTCATACTGTACATACACATACTAAAAAGAGAAGAAAATAAAGATCAAACATTAGATACAAAAAAAGCATTTCCTAATCTTGTCTTGAAAAAAAGGATGTATATGGTTTGGCCGTGGCACAATTGTTCGTGGCCGAATTGACCAGGTCAATTCAGCCACAAAGCCAATTTTGCTGCAGCCAAATCCACCCACCGTACAAAGTTCTAAACAAATCAGTCGCTAAATTTGAATTAATAACATCAAAGTGCATGCTTTAAAAACGAACATTTTCAAATGTTAAAACAAGCAAAAACCTATTTTTTATAAAAACTTTCCTCGTCAGAGTCCAGCTCATAATAGTCCTTCACTCGAATGTGGCGTTGTCCTCAGCTAGACACAAGCTAATATAAAACCTGTAGTCGCTATCACTAATGATGTGGTTCTGTCAGGCAGACATTCTTCCCCAAAATTATCCTCCCGGTCGGGATGCGCAAAATTTGCAAACTTGTGAAAGTAACTGTGACGTTTAACTTGGAGCGCTGAATAAGCCGTCACCAAATGTTTCAACGATTCCTGAATATCAGGCGACACACAGAATCTTCACGAAAGAGTCTAACTTGAAACAAGGCAATGCCTTCACTTAATTTGATTTGTCAAAAGCAGGTTCCACCTAAATTTCAAAAACACCCTTCTGACTGATCTATTTGCGTAGATAGACAAAGAAGGTGCTATAGTGCTTCGCCTTCCCAAGGTTACCCAGCAATAACTGGCCATGAAAACTCTCAATAATCTCGATCTAGTCCTTGTTATATAGAGAGTTCTTTACCCCCATAGGATTTCAAATGAGGTTGGCTTCCATAAGCCTCAAATGACTCAGAAAATTGGTACAATATGCAGAAAATTCACTTAGAAACCCCAAATTAGTGGTTTGTACTAGAATCACCAGATTGCAATACAAAGAATGTTTTGTAGCACAGATTATGTTGCGATAAAATGATAAGATTCCCCAATTGCTCTTGCTGTAAGAGACTTAAGACCCAGATGATATTGGATCGCTGCGAGGGGAACTGTGTTCTGCAAACCCAAAGCTTTTCGGCACATTAGATGTTCTAACAGAGGGAGGGATTCTAACACCCACAAGGATTGCACTTCGATGCCATACAGAAGTTTCAGGATAATCTTTCCCTCATAAAATCTCAGTGCAGCGATCAGTGAGAATTTGCTGTAGCGAGCATCCACATACCAAGTAAATGAATTTCTCCACACTCTCAGTTAGAATATGCCATTGAAATGTGGTCATACCTTTTATCCTGGTGCATTGCATACTCTGTTTCCCCTCAACCAATTCTTATAGCTCTGTTTGAGGTTCTTGATATGATTTACTAGAGCTTCAAGGCTAAAATCTTTCCTCGCTTTCAAGGCTTTAATCTGTGTTTTCATTGAGCATTTTTTGTCCATGAGACATTGATGATGGATGTGCACATGTCTTTTGCTGTGTTTTTGAGCTCGAGACCCTCTGCGGATACAATGATATTTTATAAGATTATCCACAAAGAGCTCAAATGAATCCACAGTAAATGTGTCAAGCTTCCATGAAAAGGTTGCTTCACCCATTCACCCATTCAACCTGTTGATGTTTACCAATTCATAGTATGCATATTCCATGTGATCCTGTTTCCTGCAGGATTTACAGTAAGGTTCACTGGACCCTCTTGATCATCCATGTCCGGTTTGTGCCTGAAATCTGTGATTAGCATACAATGATCACTTAGTGTTGTGTACTTTGTTTCTAAGTGATAACATTAGCAAGTCCCCTACAAATATGTAATCAAGAGTGGAGCTAGTATCACCATTGGGCCATGTAGAATAGCTAGGAATACAACAACTGACTAAGAGAGACCAATAGAGTTATTTATAGACGTTTGTCCCGAACTCCTTTCAAAGCCTTGTAGACAATATTAAACAAAAAGGAACAAACCGTCTTTCTCTTCTACTTATTCTCCAAACTCTACCCCTATTCCCACACACGGTCCGTGGACCAAATACGGACCGCGTATAGGGTTTTAAGAATCAAATTAAATACAATTTTATTAAAGAAAAAACATAGCACATAGTAATCTTAAAAATCAACACATCTAAAAAGAATGTAAAACATAGTGCACTTTATTTAAAAAATCACAATGAAAGTTCTAAATCAGTTTTAAATAAAATACTGAGAAAAACTTTCACAAACCTGTCTAGGTGTCACCTATACACCCAAAAGAAAACTCCTGCCTAAACAAATCTAAACAAAGCAGTACAACAAAAATGTAAACCCTGGTGTATAGTAACGCTTTTGGTAGGTAGCACCTTAAAACAACCCCTGTTCTTGGTTTGTTAAAGGTCTTTTATTAATCCACTGTCTGTTAATTGTCTACCCCTTACAGCTGCTAGTGGGGTGACCATAACCACTAGATTGGTCAATGTACAGCACCTTATAATTTAAGGTGTTCGTATGCCAATAGCTAGGAATAGCTAGGAATGTCACCTTCTTCTTGACCATTTAGCATCTTCAGCCCTAGGCCCTCAAGATTCTTTCCCCAGTTCCACCCCGCAAGACGTTTACATTATTTTACGGTCAGCGTGTGGTAGCGGTGGGAGTGGGGAGAGAGAAGTTAGCATCCACATCAATACAGGCTCTGTTTAAGTCACCTGCTATAATGGGGTGGCTCGCTCTAAATCGAGAGCACCACTCATTAGTGAAGGCCAAGAGAGAGTCAATAGCCATCCCCACATCACATATTCCCCTATGACAATACACATTGATAAGAAACAGATTAATACTGCTCGCCACCTCCACAGCCTTCACATGTATGGCAAGGAACCTGTTGCATATATTTTGAGTGGACATCACTTCTAAACCAACATTCGACTTAACCAGAGTCACAAGCCCTCCACCCTCCCGCCCCCTTAAGGGGCAACCCTAAAGCTCTTTCCAAGCAGACTGATGGTAGGAGGCATGCCCATCAAAAGAAGGACATTCAAGTAACCATGTGTCCTGTAACAAAATGAAGTGGTGTGAATTTAGAGATTTCGCCCAACTGTGGATTTGCAAACATATTATATTCTCATCAGAGAGTTCAGACTGGCTACATATTTCTTTTCAAGCCTTGATGGTGTAAGGCGCCAGACAGCGATGACCAGTCCTTTATTTGTGAGTCACCCTTCAAGGATTCCTTGGCCCAGGGGATCTCTCTTCTTTCTGCGTCCCTGGCATCTATTGTGACATGTATTTCACTGGGTAATAAGCCAGGGGCATAGCCATGTCTGTTATGGTCTCAATTGGATCTGCATTCTCATACATTGTCAGATAAAAACCCAGCAATCTCAATGATTGTAGTTCCATGAAGAGTTTGTGAAGGGCAATTTTGGAGGTCAGGAATATAACAGAGGGATCTGTTCTGTGTAAATCGATGAAGTCCACCCTTTCCAGGTCTCTTGAGGAGAGGGCTCTTAAATTGGGGATTTGTCTCAATAATCGCAGAGTGTTAGTTTTGTTAAGGAGATTTGGGGTGGAATGTCCGAAGCGGAAATGTTCGAGGGAGAAAAGACCGAAGATTATTTTTTCGAAATAATCTTCGGTCTTTTCGCCCTTGAACATTACCAACTTACACAAACTCCTACCCACATCCCCACCCACACCCCTAACATACCCCTACCCACACCCCTCAACTTACCTTGCATTCCGCCTTGCTCTGTCCCTGTGACACCTGTTCCCTTTCACTTCCGTGATCTGTAACCGGCGCCACAGGATCCTTTCCTTTTTATTATTTGTCAGGTCAATTGTGGGGGTGTCCCCGCAACCCCCACATCTTTTTTCTATTGTGGTTGGTGACTGCGGGACAATTGTGGGGGACCCCAGCTCACAGTATAGTGAGCAGGGGTCGCGGTGGACAACCCTGCAGCCCTTTTCTTTTCATTTTTGTGGCCTGTGGGACAGCTGCGGGGGACACCCCCGCAAACCCTGCTCACAGAACAGTGAGCAGGGGTCAATGGGGACACCCCCGCAGCCACCGCAGCCCTAGACCGAGTTGAAAAGACCTACCTAACCAAAAGTCAACCTTTTAGAAGGTTGAACATTTGGTAGTACCTTCTTTAGGACTTTTGGTTGGGTATGTCTTTTCAACTCGGTATTTTTGGCCGAAATCGTTAAGGATAAACTCTCTGTTCTCTTGAAGTAAACTCTCGAGTAGATTGAGCACTGATGGGGATCAAAATCAGGCATTCTTATCTTGTGCTTATGTACCAGCCATCGGGAGTCCGCAATGTTTTTCTCAGCTCTCCAAATGGCACGTTAGGGACTTTTAAGTTCTTTAGAATGCTAAACACCTTAGTCTGGTTCTTGAAATCATTCTTCATGTGTAAACATTTTTTAGACCCAAAACCGAGGGTGCTTCTCGAGTCACTAATCAAAGGGCTCGGGTCTAGATCAGGGTTTCTTGTTTGTTCGGCTTCCAAGAACCTTACACTTGTACTTCCTTGTTGTGCCGGTGTGTCATTAAATCTGATGAGTCTGGACATATTACCCTGGCTTCCCCCTCAGTCATTTATTGAAGTGAAAGATTTCCGCCGAGAGGGCAAACAGGGAATCCTCGTTTTGAAGAGAGACACTCTTTCCATGACAAACTGATTTAGCTAAGTTTTGCCTGTCGAAAAGACCAGTACCTTCACCTCCTTTGATGACTCTTCAAAGCCCGCCCCATGCCTATTTGCCTTTTTTACAGGTGCTTTCCTGAGAGCAGCTATTATAGTAGGTTGCCTCGTCAGGGTACGCAAACATTTCCGAGAGGATTGATTGAATTGTTTCCCCATTAGTTGTTTTTTTATCCTTTTTCCCTTCAAACCATTTGGTTTGCGCTTTTCCTTTTCCTTTCTGTTTTTCAACAGTGATATTTTTCTGTGGTGGGTCCCTGACTTGGGTAGCAGGTTCTGGAGCACATTCAACAGCTTCCCCAGAATCTTCTCCCATCTCCACGTCAGAATTTTTCAGTCGTTCCACTAATGGAGCTTCTGCCAAGACAGCTTCCGCACACTCCAGGTCAGTTTTCTTAAAACCTGACTTTTGGGCTGATGACCCCTTTAGTAGTTTGCTTCCCTTCAATAGGTCTTGCCACCTCTCAATATTGCTTTTTGCTGGGCCTGGAATGTGTTCCTCCACTGCCCTTGTTTCCAGCCTCTGAGGGCTCCTACGGTGCACATCAAAGCAGTAGTTTCCACTTTTTGCATCAATAGTGCACACATTGTCCTTCGATTTAGCAAGGTTCCGGTCAGATTCGTCACTCAGAAAGTCTTTTAGTTTATTGTGTATTCCCACATGGTTGAACTTAAAAAGTAGCGATTCTAGTAGAGATGTGTGATTCCTTGATTCCTTAGCATCACTGAGAGTCTCTTTGGGGAGAGTGGCACCGTGATGGATGTGTAGAAAGATATTGAGGTCTCTGAGTCATGCACAGAGACCTCCGTAAGGTCCGGAGTTGTCTCACGATTCCCTCTCTCATGACCCAGCTGCTCCTCATTAAGGTCCAAAACGCTTAGCATGGCCTCATCTGACAAGGCGGACAAGTGTCCCATTAACAGGGAGTGATCCACAGCCACACTGGTGGAGATTTCACCCTCTTTTCCCGAGGGTGGCATTTGCAGAGTTAGTGATTGCGTTAGCACGGGTCAAAGAAAGAGGTGATTTTGGTCATGTTATTTATTTTTTTATCGATTTACCAGGCAATTTCTTTTTTAACGTGGACTCCATCAGTTTACCGCCCCCTATGTCCACTATGACCCGCGAAGTGGAGGGACCCTTCCCCAGAGATAGCGGGGAAGTGGGTACGGTAAGGATATGTCAATTTCCCATTGCAGGAGGGCTGCCGGTTCCTGCAGGGGGTCCTAAATTACTTGTGCCTTCTTTCTGCTTCTCAAATCATAAATGCAAAAAGTCATCACAGTAAAAAAGATCTGCGTTCTCACCTTACATCCAGAGTGTCTCACTGGCCTGATCGGGAAGGGCATGGGGGATGGAGAGCAAAGTAAGTGTTCAGCCGCACCTCTCTAGCCGAACTGCCAAACGGCTATTGCACACAGTCGCACACACTCGGCGCACGCTCCGCGCTATGCATCTGTAGGGCGATTCGAGTCTTCAAAGGCCACTCCTCCATACAAGCGAAAAGTGTAAACAGACTCCAAGATGACTGTCTTCTGCCAAACTGCTACTGCACACCGTCGCACACCCCGCACGTGCTCCGTGCTGTGCATCTGTATATAGGGAGATTTCAGACTTCAAAAGCCACTCCTCTGTGCAAGCAAAAAGTGTAACCAGACTCCAAGATGAACATCTCCTGCCAAACGGCTAGCGTACACAGTTGCACACCTCCACTTTCTCTACCCTTACTCTACCTTAACTCCTACTCAGCCTTCAAAAACACAAGCTGTCCACAACCTCCCTGATACTAACCTCTACCATAGTTCTAACCCAAATCTCATTTTAACCCTAAACTCTAGCCTTACCCTACCCCTATACCATATCATAGGCCTTGCATTTACCCTGAACCTAAAACAGGCAAGCACAAGCCATCCACAACTTCCTTAACCCTATCCCTTACCCTAACAGTGTTCCATATCTCTGGTTGGCAGGTATTTTTTCTCTGTTGTCCTTTTCTGTGAAGCAAATACCTCAGGAGCAGGTCATTTATCCCACGGCAACCAGCCTCATCAAAAGAGGGTCAACTAGTTAATCCCAACCGCCTTCCTCACGGTCCCAAGAACAAAGGGTTCCCTCTTCACCCTCTCAAACCCCCGACATCCAGTGCCCCTTCATAATCATCCACTCACTAAACTGTAGGTGTGGTGTCCTCCCTGTCCGCTCCCTTCCGGTTTGTGCATGGTCAGCACAATTTATTCACGGCGCCCTCCGTCCACCGCCTACCTGCCCACTCTCTACCCATTCCGCACCAGCCTCCTGAGCCCCAGCTGACCTGGGCCACATTTGCATCGTGGTGAAAACTGTTGATGCAAATGCATTGTTGTGAAGTCCTGCCTCTCTAGAAAGACATGGTACACCCTAACAGCATTGCATTTGGACGAATTTGATACTACATATTTTTTACTACTTTTTACTTGTTGACTTTTTCACTTCCAAGGTATTTCCAAAACAATTTGTTCACTCAGTACATTTTATTTGGCATTATTCTGGCTGGCTGCCATCTGTTATTATCTTATATCACTTCCCAATGCCCACATGTACTGACTCTAATCTTCAGGTAACACTCCGAGCTGGAATGCGAAGGTGTGCACTGTACAATAAGCAACCACACTACACTAGGCACCACATACCACAACTCCTGGATCCCAACAACGGATAATGGAAGGAAACTGGCACAAGTCTATCCCTGATTCTGCACAACACCATTTTGATTGAAACACATAAAAACACACAAACTTCAGCCTGCAATGCCCTGAACAAGCCCACAGTGGTATGTCACCAGACCACTAGTAAATGTGCAGTTTAAAAAAGGACACCAAAATAACTTGAATTCTAGTGAGTGAATGATTGGTAGCATTTATATAGCGTCAATCAAAATTAATTGTCTCTAAGCGCAGGGCTAAAATTAAGTAAGTCCTAAGAGTGGACTTGAGAAGTTGTGGGAACATAGAGAAACAAGGAATTTTCTTAATTTCAGTCAGTAGCTTAGCCCAAGATTTAGTTCCCAGACTGCACATCTGCGATCACCCCATCTTGTGACATGGGGGGTGGGGATAATAAAGAGCCTTTGGTCGGCATCATTATAAAGGCATTTGATGATGTAGCTCATTCAGGCCTTGAAAAACTTTCTTCCTTGGAGCCAATGGACCTAGTTAAATGCTTCTGAAACTTGGACCAGCATCACAACCCAGTAAACTATTACATTTTACAATAGGTACACATCCAGTATTCATGTTGCCATAGATTGCAGTAGTCAAGGCTCTCAAATGGAACAGGGAGAAGAAGCAGGAGGTCATGGCCGGTTTCACTTCTAGGCCAAATGTGAGGTGTTCGCTGAAGATGACTCTGAGACTTTCCTCCTTTTCCTGACTAGAGCTGATCTCTCCAAAAAAAGGAGGTGCAATTATGTCAACAGACTCTGTCCTAATGCGCAAGTGGATAATATGATGACTTTCATATTGTTTAGTTCTTTTCAGAAGGCCTGATTCCAGTCCTGAATACTAGTAGGCACGGGGTGTATTTATCATTTTGCACTTGCTGACCAATCCCTGACGGGGGATCTGGCAACAGTTGGCCTGAGAGGCACGTTTACTTTTGTGGCCCATAGTTCAATGGCCCAAGCCCACAGTGCAGCAGCCCCAACTTCCAGAAAAATTAATCTCAATAACAACTTCTCCCACCCACACATTCCCAAGTATATTATTATTATTATTATATATTTATTATAGGGCCCAACATGCCCGAAGGCCTCAGCGCGCACGCAAGAGAAAAACAGTACCAAATGAAGGAACAGACAGCATGGGAGATTCTGGACCATACATTAATCTTCAGAATTAAAGAGAAAAGTTTTAATAGCCTTTGTAAAGATCAGGGATATTTATCAAATCAGAAGGAATCAAGTTCCAAAGGAATGGAGCAGATACGTCAAAACTGGTTCTTCCAGAGTTCCGTAGCTTGAATCGAGGCTGAAATAGTTTATTAGGATCATTAGATCGAAGAGGACGAGCAATAGGATTCTTTCGAATTATGCTTATCAGATAAACAGGGGAATGATTGGTCATGCATTTAAAAGTCAAAGAGAGCAGTTTGTGGGAAATCCGTCAAACCAGGAGCCAGTGTAAAGTGCAACGTGCTTGTGAAACGTGGTCCATTTTGAGAGTCCACAAACCACTCTGAAAGCCGTGTTCTTGACATTTTGTAAGTACATCACATTATTTTTAGAAGTGCTTGCAAGGAGGCTGTTACAGTAATCGATTTTAGAGTTCACAAGTGCATGAGCAAGCATGGCAACATTAGTCTCAGAATAAGGTTTAATTTGTCTAATGAGCTTAGTGGTTTAAGTGCATGCAGACCTAATGTGTATGGCATGTTTTTTGATATTAAGATTGGCGTCAAGCACAACACCAAGGGTTTTCACCTAAGGGCTAATTTTAATTGCACAGCCTGCTTTCGTAAATTGGCAATATCTAGAATCCAATTTAGACAATCGCTGGCTAGTGCCCACCAACATGAGCTCTGTTTTGTTGCTGTTTAAGGCAAGGGTTGACTTCATCCACATTTTAATCAGGTCATATACTTGGTCAAGAAGCTGTGAGACCCTTTCATACTCACCCGTCAGCTCTAGGACCACCCGAGTGTCATGAGCATAGTTGGTGTATTTAATGCCACGATCATCCAGGAGGTCGAAGAGAGGGCAGGTGTATAGATTAAACAGGGTCGGCGAAAGGCATGCTTCCTGTGAGACACCACATGATACTTTTTTCGATGGAGACTGGAAACCTCCAACAGCCACTCTGGTGTTTCTAGCACTCAAGAAAGATGCAAGCCATGTTAAATCAGCGTTCAAAAATTTTGCAATTTTGTCCAGTCTCTCAAGCAGCAGTGCATGATCAACAAGATCAAAAGCCGCTAAGAGATCGAGCAGCATGAATAAGGCAACACGTTCACAGTCAAAAATACTGGTCAAGTTGGCTCTGAGATCAAGCATGGCAGTCTTAGTACTGTGTTTAGCGTGGAAACCTGATTATGAGGATCCTAGGGAATTATATTTTTCCATATGATCCTGAAATTGCAGATAGGCAACTCTATCTAAAATGTTTAGCAAAAAAGGTACATTAGTAACACTGAGATAATTATTCACGATATTAGAATCGAATGTTTCCTTTTTAAGGATAGGCGTAATCCAGACATTTTTAATGATGGCCGGCACCAATGACCTTGAAAAGGAGGAATTAACAATTTTAATAATAAGCAGCAGCAAACAACCAATGGCATCTTTAATAATATTGTCAGGGCATACATCGCAGAAACAAGAAGGCAGTGTAAGGTTACTAACAGCCTTGATCAGGTCACCTTCAGAAATGTTGGTGAAACAGGACTCCTGAGCCTGGGGAGGCTTAACAGACAGAGTAATCTCAGAATTAATAAGGTTTGTTTCGAGCAACAGGGGATCAAACTGAATAACTGCTTCTACTATGTACAGTAGAAATTATTGACATTACTTTCCTTTTATGCAAAATAGTTTTCAGTTATGTTTGTGGATTCTTAGATACCCAGATCCCTGGAAATTCTCCCATTTACCAAACATAGTAACATTATTTCACCAGGATAATTGGCGAAATGGGAAAGGTTGGATTTGAGCCCGGTTTTCAATGTGTCACAGTTTGTAATTGACAGCAGGTTGCATCTCCTGACATCCCATCTCATCTTTAGTTTTAGAACAATGTAAAGAGGTTGTGAAGCTAGATCATTAATTGGTAGAGCAGAGCCATTGCTGGAACCCAGGCGGTCTTGATTTGTTCTCTGAGTCATTCATGAGCTGGCAATTGCAAAATACCCATATAGGCCTTCCTGCCTCCCCAGCCACGGCACAAAACCCATACCTGCACCCTGTGTACCCACCCCCATAAGACATGAGACCCTCACTTGCCATCCTGCCTCCTCATCAGTATGCTTAACATAAATTGCTAACATTATTTATATAGTAACAATATAGAGTATAAACCCATAGGAATGAGGCTTTCTCTACAGATAATTAAGGAAAATAAGACACAGTGGTCAAAAGTGATTTGCACAGGATCACATAATGTATGAAGTGTGGAAGGTGGGGATTATACAGTTTAACATTCAGAAAGCAAGGGAGATTCATCTTCTACTATTCCACCTTGAATTTTAGAAACAAAATAATGCTTTTCAATTACTGTTCAATAAAACTGGTTTTCAACGCACCATCTTCATCTATATCTACAATGGGGAAGCCTCTTAATCATTTGTACCCTGAGGCAAATACATCTGAAAGCTTACTTTAATTATAATCATAGTCTGTGCAACTGTGTGTACTTTCAAAGCACCAAGTCACATGATAAAGCAACATGAGAAAATATAAGACACGTAGTCGTTGAAACATATGTTCATAAGGCAAGAATGCATCACTTAGTCAGAAAGAAGAAAATGTGTCAATATGTTGACCTACAGTTCCAGATGTGTACCTCCATCTCATTTACCCTATTTTCCTTCGCCATCATTCTTCGGTGTCATAATCTTGGACAACATTCTCAATGCCACCCTGTTTCTTACAATTAACTTTCTAACTTCTGTTCCCCTTTTGCTCTGTCGTTTAACCATTAACGCAATCCCCTTCCCTTACCAAAGGCCGCACCTCCTTCCTTTACCCACATTGCCAAGTCACCAATTCCTTGCCACTCATGCTCTTTAATTGCCCAACACACCAAGCCCATTCCTTGCGCCTCACCACCGTCTGTTGCCCTGGCCTACAGTTAGACAGCAGACCGCCTTGATTTGCCAGTCAGGCTCTGCCAGACACAACAAAAAGCTGTGGTAGGGAGTCTTGCTGGTAATTATGGCTATGGGGTCTGCACTTAGATAATCCATAGCAAAAGATGACGAGGGTATGTGGTTTATTGTGTACTCCCAAGTTGGACTTTCTTGGAAGGTTAGCTGCACATTTCAACTCACAGAAACAGAGAGAACTGCAAAGGGGAATCCGCCTTGATCCTGGCGATAGAGCAGGTGCAAGAGTGGCCTATTATATTTAGGTATGTTTTAAAATAAGTGTGTGTGTGTTTCAGTTTCTGGTGGAAATAGGCATCTGTGTTCATGTGACTTTGGCCCTTATTCACAGAATGATTTCCAATAATGTTTTGCCATTATAAAATGCTTCTGTGAATCAGGTCCTTTATATCCATATATCAGAACCTGATGTTGATTTTGCATGTGTGCCTTTCATTGGTCACATAGATGATGAGTGTTCTGGACAAGACAATGCAAAATGATCAAAGACTTAGCTGGTCATTCAGAGTTGGGTGGTAACAGTACAATTGTCAGTCTTTGGCAAATACCGTTGATTTCACCATCCACCCAATTCAGGGTTTGATCAAATACCATTGGTGGTTTTCCATGGGAATACCGGCAGTGGTCTTTTAGGCAGACTCTTTGCAGAAAATCCACCTATTTTTACCTCCACCATAAAGGTGGAGGTAAAAATAAAATACACCCCTCTGCAATTTATTAAAGGGTTCTTTTTTTCTATACAGAACGAAAGCCCAGGTGTTGCCCTTTAATAGAGTAAACACATCTTTTTTAATTAATTATGTAGCAGGTTCATAAAAACATCCACAAAATGTAGATATGACAAATACAGTAAAAACATGAATGAGACAATACAATTTAGAAATACAATTCTCAGAATGGAATAAAAAGAATAAAAATGATATGTATTCTTTATCCCTGAATTAATGAAGTTAATTAAATTCCACCATAAAATTCATGATAAACATTAACTATTTAAATCAAAGTGAGTATAAATTACTAATTCATGTTCACTACACTTTGAATACATACTGTAGCAGCAAAACACCTGCAAAAAATGTAAACATTTTCATTTATTGACAAATACACAATATAACACAGACTAAACATGCAGTTATAGGGATTATTTTATTTATTTTTCTAGAATTGGGTCCCTGAAGATGGTTTGAAGACTGAAAGGTATTAGACAAACCATGAACTGCCTGTGTCTCTGAAAATAAACCACTGTTTTTGAATCTTATAATTGTTGTCAAGAGAAAGTTCATACAAGAAAAGACTGAAAATTAAGAATCCATGTATTGTATTAGTAAAATAATAAGCAACTTCAAGTGTTGAATGACACAAAGGGGTCCTTCCAACTTCCCAGGTCACTGTACCTTGGATCCATTCTCCTACTAGTATCTACATATCTCATAATGCATGTGAGATCTGTTGGTTACAGGACCACATACTTTATTTGGAATGTATTAAAAAATTCATATTGCTAACCTACAAACGGTGCCCACTCACCTCATCTCCCACTAAAAGAGAATTGTCCATACTTCTAATCTAATTTTCCCATCTGAGCTGTTTATGCCATATTTCGGGGAGACATCTCGTTGAATTATATTATATTAGAATATTTCGATTTTATTTGAAAGCCAAGGTCATTCCACGAGGCAGCCTTCTCAAAGTCAGTGTTATTTATGTATCATTTTTGCGAATCAAGGATGCGTCTTTTGGGATGTGTAATCAAAATGTTTGATTTTTAGGGATTCATTTCAAGGTACAAGTCCTTTATATAATCAGCAAAGTTGTTAATTGAGAATTGCAACCTGATCAAGATCTGATCTCACAAAATGTAATCGTGTGTATATGCAAGTTGTTGGATTTGTAATGTACCCAAACAAGGGGGGAGAAAATGTTTTGTGTTAGGGTCATAGGAACCATCTGCCATATATACATTAAAATGATCTGGGGCTAGAATGCAGCCTTGGCACATGCCTCAGTAAGTCTGAATGGGGACAATTAGACGGCCTTGTCTGTCCAATCTGATTTGGAACTGCGTTTGAGAATGTAAGTGTATTATTATTTCAAGCAGGTGTCTTGGACATCCCCAGGCATTTAGTTTGTACCACAATTTGCTCCTATTCACATTTATTAGAGGCAATGGGAAAATCAATTAAGGCCAGATATAGCTGTTTCTTCTTCAATATTGCCTGTCTTTGAAGCAAGCAAACAATTAAACCCTTCTGGGAGGTGCCCAACCTTTTTCTAAAACATAATTGGTTCTTATCTAAAATCTCAAAATATTGTAGTCATGTTTCTAGTTTGTATAGCAGAATAGATGCAAAAATGTTGAATGTTGCAGGGAACGTCCAGTAATGTTATTGGTCGGTAGTTACTGGGGTTCATCATGTCTCTCTTCTTATGTATAGGTACAATGTGGGCCATCTGCCAAGTGGACGGAATGTGTTTCTTCTGAATGATACATTTGAGGAGATAGAATAAAATATGGGCCCACACCTTTGGATCGATAACCTCTTAAGGTGAAATTGGATACCCCGTCTGGGCCAGGGGCTCTCAAGTCTTTTGCTTTTATAATTAGATTGACAATGTCCTCTTGTTCAAAGGTAAGAAGTCCTTCAGAGTCACTATGTTGGTAAATGGGATGTAGACATTTCCCAGATGCTGAATATATTTCCATGTATTATTGCTTCCAAACTAATTCAGATAGAGAGTTCGCTGTAGTTCTCGATTTACTCTAATTAAGCGGGCTGATCATTTTCCTAAAATACATGTAACATGCATTCTGAATCTTGCTGGAATAAGTTAAATGTATGATGTTGACCCAATTTTTATACAACTGCTTTATTTTCTTGGTGTATTGTATCTTTCCTAGACCAGAGAAGGTTCTTTCACAGTGTCTCAGGTTTTGCCTATATTATTTTTTCTTTTGATGCAAGACCTCATCATACTTATGGGGTCAACGATGGAGACCCTCGTTTTATAACATTAGGCTTTTACCCTCCAGTTCTGAAACTTGAGTTTTGTAAAAATTAACAAAATCTTTCTGGGACATCCCATTCACTTAGTTTTAATGGCCTATTAATAACAGACTTATCAACACGGTTTTTAAATCAATTCACCACTTTAGGATTCCATTTTAATCTGGTGGATATCTGATTTATTCTATTAGAAACAAAGTGAGTCTGATATTTAAGCCGAAGATAATGTGGAGAATCGCATGATCACTCACTATATTGATTCAATAAAAGTCTAGAAATAAAATTGTGATCTATGGCGGAAGCCATTTGATCTATGCAGATCCCATATACTCATTAGGGCGTTTCAGCTTTGCCCTCTAGTTCTTGACTCAATTATGTCCCTCGTCAGTCATGACTTGGCAGACTCCTCTGAATAGATACAATTGCAATTTCAACACTAATACAATATTTTATGAAAACGTATGTATCATTCCAATCTGCTAGAAGATCGGCCTGACGTTTAAAGAGACGTTTCTGGGTAGTTCTGGCGGCATTCCAATGTTTCAGAAGCAATTTTGTGAATTTGACGTCACATGGTCTTGCCAGGAAAGGTTTACCGCTAATACTTCATTGCATCTTGAACTTAGCTCAACGGAATTACTAATTAAATTTGATTGGATGGCAGTTAGAAGACCGCATGTAAAAAAATGTTTTACGAATGGCCATGTGAGGAGGTAAAGAGGTGGACATCTCTGATTGCCTCCTCTCATCACCTTGCCCATATAATGCATAAAAGTTCCAGAATTTACCCTTTTTCGCATAGAGAACATCAACAGTAGTGATATGAGCCACTACTGTTTATACATTTCTCTCTTCACATAGATGCTGAAAAAAAATGTTAGCAACTTTTTATATTACTACCATCGGAGGTGGTATTTCTGAAATAGCACTGGAGGTAATCCAGAAATACCATCTCTGCTGGTGGTAAACTTTGAGTAGGTGGAGAATTTCCAGAAACCACTGTCGGACCTGGTAACTTTCTTCATCTGTATTAAAAAATCTGCCTAACTCTAAATGACGCGTTTAGTATGTTGTTTTATAGTAATGAATACCTGAATGTTACATCTTTTGATGTGTGTTTTTCAACTGCATCCCAAAGTATGTAGCACAAACAGTCTAACAGCCATTTCTATCACCACTGTATAAGTAACATCTGCGGGTGCCATTAAACTCCTTTTGTATGAATGCACTGCAGATCAAGAAATTCACCAGAACATAGGGAAACCATTCGTACATAATCCAACCAAGGACAAACTGTAACATGATAAGGACGCTTACTTTCTTGGCAAGTAGGCGTTGTGATATGCTGCTGTGGACTGTAACAGACCAATGGTGAATGGGGAGCAGTGGTGGCAACTTTACCATTCAGGGTCACAGAATCTATTATTTAAATACATACATTGCACTTGGCGGTATGAATATGTCCCTGCTGCCTAGACTCCTCTCCCACTCACTCACTGTGGAGGACCATGTGTGGGGGCCATCCTGGCACATCTACAACGTTGCTGAAATCAAGACAAGTGTCTCGCCCCATTTACACAGAATCTGAGTAGGCTTTGCAGCACTCGTTTCCTTTGTACAGGCTAGATCATGAAGGATTTCATCCTTTTCGATTATTTTGTTTTACATTTTGGAGCTATTCCCGTGGGGCAACAGTCCAGCCAGCCTGGGGGGCAATTCCCCCCTTTGCCCCCATGCCGGTTTGCCCTTGATCCCTGACAAGTACAGCTTGGTGAACACCCTCAGTTTTAATGACTTTGTGGTTCACAACAAATAATGTGCACATTTTAGGTGGTAGCACTGAATTTCCCAACAGGATTTAGGAAAGTGCACTGTGTAGAGGTGGTCAAATGTCCTTCAAAACAGAAAAATGCACAATGGGCTTTTTTCAGATGTCAGAAAACTTCACAAATGCCATTTAAAAAAGTCAAAATGTCTGCATTTTGTTATGCTTGTTTCTTGTTTTAAGTACAGTTTGTGTGACTATATTTATATTTCAGGAAAGTCATTTTTTAAAAGTAGGCCACAATATCTTGGGAAATTTGATGAATCCAGAACAGCGGAGATTGTCATTTTCTGTATCGGCAAAACAATATTTTACTTTGGCATGTCAACCGGATATTACAAGTTTCACTTACCCAGTAACAAGTATTAACAATTTACTACACCTGATGAAAGTTTAAGGGTAAGTTTCCATATGTCTGGGCAATGCTGTAGGGCCTCTCAAAGCGAGGCAGGGTAACTGCTGGTACCATCCGGCAGGCCGAGGAGAGGGGCAGCTCCCTCCCCCAAACCTGGCCCCTCTCCGCCAGTCATACAGAGACACGCAGACTCGTCCTCTACAAAGGAGGGAAGGGTGAGGTGTGAACACTCACCTCACCCTTTCCAAAGCAGCAGGGTGCTAAGCACCCAGAGGAAACTGACAGCCAGGCAGGGAGAGCAAATGACCTGCCACCCCCCGCCTGGGGGGCTAGACAGTCGGCTACTGCCAGCTGGGGGTTGGGCTCCAGCCCTCACAGGCACACTTCAAAGACCAACGGAAGCCCTGGGTCTTATAAAAAGAGCAGCACAGCTCACCAAAATACAAACTGATTGTCGACTCTGAACGGGGACCCAAACAGTCAGGAGGTTCACTGTGAACTCAGTGTCTTCCACCTTTTCTTCATTTCCACAAAACCCTCCCAACCCTAGAAAAGAAGGGAGAAGAACAAAGGAAGAGAAAAAACAGGACACTGTACGGTGACCACAACAAGTCATGGGACAAGAAAGGCGGCACAGGCCAGAGGGGGCTACCTCTGGACCTGGTGCCCAAAAGTATGATATCATTGGATATGTGATTATTGTTATTGTTTCCATAACCTTATCTGGAACAATAAAATCCTACGGCCTTTTATTGCCAACACTTGCAACAGTGTGGTCTAACTCACTTATTACAGGGTGGGTGGGTCGGGTATAGAACTTGCATGCATACGGGTCCAGCAGTTATAATAAAAAGGTCAGTTTCCCCACGTCTAGTTGCCACATGTCATGGAAGTAGTAAGACTCACCCCTTCCGTTCGCACGTCCTCCCATACCCCCACTAACCCCAGTTGGGCAGCTCCTGCTGGCTCGGTGTCTTAGTCCTCGATAGGGGAGGAATAGATGGAGGTTCAGGGCCAGAGGAGATAGAAGAGTGAGGGGCACAATGGCAAGGTGTCTCCTAACATGTCATTAGGGATGGAGAGGATGCTTGTGGGATAGCCTGTGCAGCCACTTTCTGCGTGGAAAAGAACCACTGCTCTGTGCTTTGGCGTGCAGCTGCCCATTCGACCTGCATTCTCCTCTAGACCACACACATCATATTGGCAAAAAACATTCGGGTCATATGGCGAATCCACTCTAGGTGGGTATACAGAAAGGCAGAGGTCCCTGTCTTTCAGATTGTGGGAACAAACAAAAAAACCTGAAATGTCAAATCTGGAACAATAGATAAACAAACTAATTTGGGTATTTTATCAAAAAAGATGCCAAGTTTATTTACAAGTCATGCAAAAAGAAGCACATCTTTAGTACATACAACAGCAAAGAATTGGTAAATGAAAAATACTCGACCTAAGGACCAAATCAATAACTTCATACATCACTTCCAATCATACCATATACACAATAACCACATACAGAATATACCGTGCATATGAACTAATACAAACAACCGTGGCTTGAGCGGGTGTTGCTGCTGTTCACTATCCGAGGTAAGACCCTCCTGGGCCTTATAATTTTGCCTGCTATTGTGTCCCTTGGTGCCCCCTGCCCTCCTGTTCCTTGCCCCTCGTAGTTTCCCCAGTGTTGTTCCTCCCGCCTCCCACCTTGCCTGCCCGCCCACCCCCCCTCCCTGATTGGCTGCTGGAACTTCCCTGTTGGGTTGTCCTTCTCGTCGCGCACTGCGCTCGCCATTTGCACCGTGGCTTGAGCGGGTGCTGCTGCTGTTCACTATCCAAGGTAAGACCCTCCTGGGCCTTATAATTTTGCCTGCTATTGTGTCCCTTAGTGCCCCCTGCCCCCCTGTTCCTTGTCCCTTGTAGTTTCCCCAGCATTGTTCCGCCCGCCTCCCACCTTGCCTGCCCGCCCACCCCACTCCCTGATTGGCTCTCCCGTCCTACTTACAGGCCCTCCCTGGGCAGCCCCCCTGCCTGACAGCCCCACGGCCAAGGTCCCCTAGGCAAAGGGCGGCCCTACTTGGCCGCTCCCTGTAAGTGTCTGCAGGTGTCCGCAGGGGGTGCCGGTTGTCAGTCAGCCTTCTGGCTAGTCCCACGTGCTTCCTGCCACCTTCTGACCCTTCTCGGTTGTGTTGTTCACCCCCTGTTGTGAAATACTGCCCTTTTTCTCAAACTTAGGTGTTTTCCCTGTGTTGTTTTAATATGCACTGTATCAGTAGTTAAAGGAATTGCATTGTGAAAAAAACAGATCTTTTCTCCCCTATTTAGGATTCTCAAACTAAGGTTTGCGCCAACCAGCGCATTTTGAAATCTCTTATCCTAGTGTGGTCGACTGTCCTATTGCGCACCTTGCTTGCCTCCTGCTGTCTTGTCTGCTACTCCAGTGACCTTCGCTAGGGTCTTCTCTCCCTCCCCCCCCCCACTGCCCCATTCCCACTCCCACCTACTCTATGGTGCTCTCTGTCTCCCCTATCTTTTCTAACTGCTTCTCTATTGACTATCCTGCTCTCCTCACTAAATATGGTAGGAAGACGTTTAAAAAGGACATCCTGGTCTCCAACCCAGGCTTCCCCATCGCCGACACCTACACCAGTGCCTCCTCCAAGGAAACTCTCACCGACACCCTCTTTGTGGTGCCTTCGCCAGACCTATGGACCCTTCATATGGTCTCTGTGCTCTCCCCTTTCGCCTCTTCTCCCATTAATGGTGGCACCCACTGGGACGCCCTCCTAACATCCTTCCATTCCTCTAAGGTCATCACTAATGTTAACTGTAATGGGACCGTCCTGGTCCAAGGCCCTCAGGCCAACCTTATCCTCTTTGATAGATGCTTCCCCCGCCTCATCAACGTCCTTTCTTCTCCTGCTGTCCCTTCTCCCCTTTCCTTGATTACCCCTCTCCCCCTTCTGCCACCTCCTTGGCTACCTTGCCTTCCCCTTTCCTCTCGGCCCCCTCTCGGGCTCCTTCTACACCTCCACAGGGCGTACCACTGATCTGTACCCCTCCCCAGAAGTCCTTCAAGGATGGCAACCTTCTCCATATCGTGACTCTAAACTCTCCCTCTGCTGTCAAACACTCCTCTGATATCTGCCACCTCCTGGAAGAACTTGACCTTGATGTCCTCGGTCTCACCGAGACATGGTTCATGGCCAGCACTGTCACGAGCTTTGATACGCTCCTACCTGACGGCTACAAGATCCTCTCTGTGCCCAGGGCAAACCGCTCTGGTAGGTGTGTAGCCCTGATCTTCCCCGAGTGGATTCCTGCCTCTGTCACTCCTACGCAGGCCTACTCCTCTTTTGAATGCCTTGTCTGTAGGCTCTCTCTCTCTCCCCTAGCCATGCTCTTACTGTGGCTACTATCTATCGGCCACCTGGTCACATTTCATCCTTCCTCTCTGAGCGGGCAGACCTCTCTGCCTCACTCCTGGCCTCTACTACTCAACTCCTCCTTCTTTGAGACTTCAACATCCACTTGGATGCATCCTGTCATCCCTCAGGATTCTTTCGTGACCTCTGCGACTCTCTCTCACATACTATTCTCCCCTCTGGCCTGACTCATTCTGCAGGGCACCCTCTTGATGCTCTGATCTCCTCAGACCTTCCCTCTCTGTCCCTCACACCACTCCTCTCTCCTGGAGTGATCACTTTCTCCTCTCCTCCCACCTCACCCTCCCTACCCCACAGGCCAAGCCACTTCCATCACTGCCACCCACCTTCTCGGTCATCCGACCCATGAAGCACGTGTCAGCGGAGGCTTTCACCGTCACCTTCTCACCCCACCTGCCCCCTTTTGGCTGACTCTCACCATGACACAGCCTTCTCCATGCACCACTCTGCTATATCTGATGCTCCTGATATCCTTGCCCCTGTCATGAGAATCTGCCTGAAGCCCAAAGCCTAGTGCAACTCCTGGTATGACTCTGACCTCGTCACCCTAAAATGCAAGTGTAGGGTGGCGGAGTGGAAATGGCGTGCTTCATGTACATCCTCTGACAAACTGGCCTGCTGCCTGCTGCAAAGACAATACCGGCTCTCTGTCCTAACCAAGAAGAGGGCGCATATCCAAGCCCGTGTCTCTGCGGCATCTGACAACTTGGCTGAACTCTTTAAAATCTGCAAGGAACTGGCCAATCCTGCTGCAGTCTCTACCTCTCCTGTCCCCTCCCAGGTCCTCTGTATGACACTGGCTTCTCACTTCATCTCTAAAACTCAGGACATCCTGCCCTCTCTATCCTATCCCCTCCCTCCCCTCACTCCCTGCTCTTCCTCTGGCCTTTCTGCAGCCACCTCTCCTCCCTCCTTCTCTGCCTTTTCCCTGTTCTCCGCAGACAAGGTTTCTAGACAAGTCCGATCTATGAAAGTCTCGTCGAAACAGGTTCACCCCTGTTCCTCCAAAACTATCAAGGGCCACATCGACTCCCTGGCTCCTGCCCTGGTGGATTTCTGCAATCACTCCTTCACCACTGGAGTCTTCCCATCCCTCCTGAAGCACTCCCTTGTGCACCCCCTTCTTAAGACACCCTCGGCTAACCCCTCCGGCCCGGCTTACTATCGCCCAATCTCCATCACTCCCTTCCTGGGCAAGCTCCTGGAGAAACTGCCCATCCCCCAGCTTAATCTCCACACTGAATCTGTTGGTTGTCTTCATGACCATCCATCAGTCTGGCTTCAAAACTGCCAGAAGCACGGAAACTGCTCTCCTGAACATCCGTGAAGACCTGCTCTCCAACCTTGACTCTAACACCCCTTGCATCCTCATCCTGCTTGATCTCTCTTCTGCCTTTGACACTGTCAACCATGCCATCCTGCTCAACTGTCTCTGTGATAACCTGGGTATCACTGGTCCGGCTCTGGCGTGGCTGACCTCTGTCCTCTCCGACCGACCCTCCCAGGTCCAACTTGGGTCCTTCCTCTCTGCTATCTTTTTCTCTACCTGTGGTGTCCCCCAGGGGTCTAACCTCTCTCCCTGGCTGTTCAACCAATACCGGGCACTCCAGGCCCACTGCATCGCCGCTCTCTGCCCTAACTTTCAGTGCTATGCGGATGACACCCAGCTCATCTTCAGGCTACCCTCGGCCTCCTCCTCTACTTCCCTCATCTCTGACTGTCTGTCTGCTATCCAGGAGTGGTGTGCCACCAATGACCTCTGCCTTAATGCCAGTAAGACTGAGATTCTCCTCATCGGCACACCCGCTCCCTCCTTTCCTGTAGCTCTCTGGCCAGCCTCTCTTGGCCCTCTTCCTGCTCCCACCTGCAAGGCTAAAAACCTTGGGGTCATCTTCGACTCTACACTCTCCTTCTCTCTTCACATCTCTGACGTCTCTAAGAAGTCACACTACCAGCTGCACCTCCTCAGAGGTAATCTTCCTTTCCTCTCCTTCCCCCAGAAGCTCACTGTCTCCAGAGCTCTGGTTCTCTCTAGGCTGGGCTATTGCAACAGCCTCTTTCTAAATCTACCTGCTTCTACTCTCAGCCCTCTGCAACTTATCCAGAACAGGACTGCGAGACTTGTCCTTGTCCTCAAGCCCAGGGATAGTATCTCTCCAGGACTGAAATCTCTCCACTGGCTCCCAGTGGCTGCGAGGATTAAGTTCAAAACCCTCTGCATTGTCCACAAGGCCTTCTGGGGCCTGGGGCCTCAATACCTTCAACTCTCTCTTCCTAAATACCTTCCTTTTCGAGCTCTTCGCTCTTCTGCCTCAAACTCCCTCAGGGTCAGTCGCTTCTCCAAGTAACGAGTTGGTGGTAGATCTTTCTTCGGCTGGGGCCTCCCTCTGGAACAGCCTCCCTGCACCCCTGGAACGAGGAGCATCATGTTCGTTTCCGGAAGCACCTCAAAACCTTTCTCTTTGCTTCTGCTTTTTCTCCTCCTCTCCCTTGCTGACTCCTTGGCTGACACTGAAACTACGCTGGTTACCTGGCCACCCTCTGATATCGGGCCCAGGCCCCCTCCCCCACCAGTCGCACTCCTGCACTGCCTTCCTGGCAAACCCCGTACTTGGTGACTGTTTTCTGTTTCCCTACAGTCCCACTTCCAGCACTTGACACCTGATGTCTGCACTTACCCTTGCACTTGCCACCTGCTGGCTGTACTTTTACTTATTGTTTATTTTTTCTTATCCCATGTACTGCACTTTCCTCTCCCCCCTACTCCCAGCACTTCTCCTCCCTCCCCGTCCCATGCACTTGTGCGCTCTGAATGACACCTGGCCGAGTAGGATCGTTGTCTGTCTTCCCTCTGTTCTACCCTCCCTTGCCTCGTCACGCCTTGAAACACTTGTGTATAGGCGCGTTATAAATGCCATATCATATCATATCATATCAGAACCAAGGAGTTGTGTGAATTTCACAACCACAAATCCTAAAACTTGAACAATGAACATAAATTGGTACGTAGCCAGGAGGAGACCAAACGACTCAATTTGATGCAATCAGGGTGCCTGCTACCCAAAAGCAGGGACCCCTGATTTAAGGGTTGAGTCTAAAAGGCTGATGCCGGCTTAATGAGCAGGGCAAGTGTTCCCGTCAAGCATTGCCTTGCTATTGCAGGATGGCCCTTTGCAGGGTGTAATACATGGAGGTTTCAGACACTGAACCTGTGGGGCCCCGTTCCATCATCACAGAAGTGCAGACAATCTGTTTCACCCCGATCTCAAGAACACTTGTTGTTCTCCAAAACTGCTGATATACAATACTGCAGAGAAAACCCTTCCAAATCCCAAACTCTTGCCCTGGCAAGGGGCACATTCAATTAGTTATGAGCATTGGGCAACCATAACCTCTGACCACTCTAAGATACAGGGATGGGCCTTTTATTTTTTTAATATACAGAACACTGTGTCTGCACACCCAGACTCACCTGAATCATGCACTTATCGCAAGTAGCGTTTCCACAACACCTAACACATAACTGGAACTTTTAGTATACAACTGGTACAGCTAAACACACCAATGGACACACCAATGCCAGAGATCCAAGGCTAGCCAGACAATCTGGTCCCTACAGACCACCAACCCTGTAACACTAAAGAGAGACCAGTCTTCCATAACTAAACCTCTAATTGAAGACACACATTTCAGAAAAACCCACAGAACTACTAGGAACCATTAATTATGTTTACGATTGCCCACGACAACATAGCATACACAGATGCCGATCCACTTTCTGAATCTTAAATTGTGCTGCTGAATTATAGAATGTGTTGAGTGCACAGGTTCACTTCTCCCCTTCCCTCTTCCCTGCACTTGCGTGATCTGAATGACACAAGGCCTAGTAAGATCGTTGTTCGTTTCCCCCTTCTTGTCTTGTCGCACCTCGAAACGTGTGTACAGCAGAGGCGTTGCTAGGGGGGGCAAAGGGGGATATAGCCCCTGCTCTTTTGGTTGTAGCCCCGGATAGAATCTCGGGAGCTACAACCAAAAGGCTAGCTAGCCCCCAGTCCCTATAGTTCCAACATTAGCGTCACCCCAGATCTTGTCCAGACCTAGCAACACCCCTGGTGTACAGGCTCGTTATAAATGCCACATCGACATCATATCAAATCACAACCAGGCAGCTTGCTGGTGTTTCTAAGTGTGCAAACGCGGATTTGGATTCACCACAGAACACTATCCTTGTCGGCTCAGGCAGAACCGGATGGTGCCATCATGGCAGCAGTGTGGGATAGGACTATTCCATTTGCCCCTGTGCTTAGTGTGAGTAATATCTCCTTTTTCCATGTCTGGGTGTCATTCATCTGTTTCAAGGAGCACTGGGCTTTAAGAAGCACCTGCTCCCTCTGTGGCGATGGAAGCCAAGCCTATTTATATGCGACACCGACTCACAAAGTAGAGGCCATGCTATCTGCTTCACCATGACAGATAAAACGGGGGGATTGCGAAAGATCAACTCCAAGGTCATTGCCTCTGGCTTTCAATCCTGCTATTAACAAGTCAAGCCGACCTATAATTCCTGATCCATGTCACCTGAGCTAGAAATAGTTGAAACATTTGCTTCCGGTTTTATGTTTTTGCTCATAAGGACAATTCGCTTCTGGCATTTTACTCCCTTAAACAATAGTGAGGCACGCTTTCACAATATAAATGCTGATCTGCAAGACACAGAAACTGGAGGCCAGGGCTGACGTAGTATCTTACCTCTTGCTTTTGAGGCAGTCTTGTATACATCTCGTACTTCTCATCTCACCTCACCTAGGTTAGGTACCACTCACTCTGGACTCAAACTCAATCCACACTCCCGGCATGTGCCATACTCCACCATAGACGTCAATGGTACTGTACTTCACCTGCATTGGAGTCTCAATAGCTTGAGGGATAAAAGATCTAAAGAAGGGGGTACTGTATTCCAACAACGCTTTAATTACTGCTAAATTGTCTCGTGACATGTCTGGCACCTCCATCCAGCCCCGGCTCATCAGTTAAGATGAGTCTGCACTCTCAGTGTTGTAGTTACTTTTCCACCAAAACGTGCTTACTCTATATGGCCATTTGAGAGCAAAGATATACATGTCCCTACACCAGGGGTCATGTCCTAAAAAGAAAAGTGGGGGGACTCGTTAACATACCAATTGAATGTGGTGTCACCAGAAATTAGCATATCAAGGTGCCCTCTGAAAAAAAGTGGGGGGATTTCAGAAGAAAGTGGAAGGACTCCGTCCAGCCGTGTGTACCCTCGACTTGAGCGCTGCCCTACACCATATTTTCTTTGGGCCTCATTACGACCCAGGCGGTAAGTTACCGCCTGGGTCGTACCTTTACCGCCATGGCGTAAACTACGTTACGCCATGGTGGTTGGCGGACTTACCGCCCCATTCCGAGGTTTGCGGGGCGGTAAGTCCCCAATCCCCATTTACCCTTCCCCATTCCCATTTTTGCCCCATAGGGCATAATGGGAGTGGGGAAGGCGTTAATTACGCCACCGTAAATTACGGTGGCGTAATTAACAACAAGGTCCCTTAGCGCCATGGATTTTAGCACCTGCTAAAAGCAGGTGTTAAATCCTCCATGGCGCTAAGGGACCACGGAATCAGGCGGTAAGGGTCGGCGCTGTTTACGCCGCCGTAAACCCCTTACCGCCTGGGTCCTAATGAGGCCCTTTTTCTTTGCGTGGTTGCATCAGCACCATAGACCTTTTCCACTATAAGTCCACTTCCACTATAAGCACCAGAATGCAAATTCAGCAAGGGCCCGATTCAAGGAATTTTTTGCACGGTTCAAAGTGACTTTGCACTGCCGGAAAGTGACTTTGCACGGTCGACACAACCCCTGATTCATGGAACTGTGCAAAGTGTATTTTTGCAGTGCCCCAACTCTAGACGGGAAGAAATGCTCTAGTGTGACAGTCTACATTGCAAGCTTTCTGCAGTATTTCCCCTAAAAGCTGGCAAGCACAATTAAACTTACGGGTGCATCAGTTTGATTTATTTTGGTTTGCAAGGTGCTGTGCGCAACCACTGCTCTGCACCCCTCGAGATCTACTTATTCTTCACACTGGGTGTGAGTGGTGCATCCTCTGCTGTGCATTTATCTGCATTCTGAAAACAAATGTTTTGCTATTCAGTTATAAACGCAAACTTGAAAGTGACAGAATGCATGAAAAGGAGGGAGGACTGGATGTCCTATTTACTTGTCACACTGCAACAACTTGAGGCAACACTGTAATGTGTTCTAGGTTAGAAATGTCTATCGTTTGCTTACTTTTTTCATTATTTGGAACAGGCAGGCCTAACGTTTTGCATTATGTGGATAAAAAGTTCAGCTTTGCAAAACATCTTTTTGTGCCTGTCAAACAAGTAGGAAGCTTTGTACATTTTTGAAACTACCCAGTTACAAGTAGGAAGCTTTGTACATTTTTGAAACTACCCAGTTGGCCCTTTCTCTCAGAAATTAACCAATCAACTACTTTGAGTTGTGCGCAGGAGGGCTGAGAGGGGGGGTTTAGGGGTTTTGGAGGGGGGGGGGGCTTAGCCCTTCACACTTGACAAGCAAAATATTAGCATTTTTCCTGAAGTATTGGAATTCTGCGTATGAAAGCGTCACTGCAGATGAACTTGCGCCCATGATCTGTTTACCAATAGTTGCTTAGAGATATTAATCACAACTTGCGGGAATCAGACAGGGGGCCTGGGGGGAACGCAAAGCGTTTCCCCACCGGGGAGGTTTTTGGCGCTGCACAGAGCGCCTCTCCGGGGTATTTAAGGGGACGGGGAAGGTTCGGGAGGCAGGTGACGGTTGGACTTGGCGATTGTGCGGTCCTGTCCTGTCGCCTGCTCCCGAGCCTTCCCCGTTAGCCGTGCTCTTGGTGTATGGAGTTAGTGTAGGTGAGCTGGTTTATAGGGCTGTAGTGGGGGGAGGTTAGGCATAGTGATTTATTATTAGTGCCTTTTATTTAAGGTGTATTATAGTCGGGGGTACCGTACATAAGGTACCCCCCCTTACCGGTTGTTCTTACCTTTTTCAGGCTGCTCGTGGCGGGTTTACAGCGGCAAGGCGGGGTGTCCGGGTTAATATCCATCGGGTTGGGAAAGCAGTGTTTTAGGGAGCGGAGCGCGTAGTGCAGGCAGCACTCGCTCCTCCCAGTCGCGGGTCCTCAGGGTTCTTGGGGTGCTCTCCGCCAGCGTGCGCCATAGTATAGAAGGCAGTGCAGGCTGGGGGGGAAGTAATTATAGCTTTTATCCCACCGCGGGTGCCCGCGCTTCCTTTTGTATTTTGGGCTCGCGGTGGCTGTCTATTGACAGAGGAGGGCAGTGCGGGTTTCTTAAAGGGCCCGTTACTAGGTAGAGCTCACAGTGCGGTTCTATATACACACCGCTAGGGGGCAGTGTCTACGGCAGCTCCTTCGACCATATCTGGAGCCTGTGAGGGCAGTTTTTCGGTTTTTGGTGGGGTGGGTGGGCTATTTCGGAGTTAGGGAAGGGGCCCAGCAAGGAAAGGGTAATTTTAGGGGGGAAATATAGATGAAAAAAAAAATAAAAAAAAAAAAATAAGGATCATAAATTTAAATGAATAAATGAAGAAGTAATAATAATAATTGTGTGTTAGGACAACAATTTTGCTTCATTTCATCTGGGTATTATAGAGTTAATTAACTCTTTACTTGGATATTACATTTTTTCTCATTTTCTTTCTGGGTTTCCCATTGCCAGGGGTATTGATCCACGGGTAGGTGCTGGCTCGGGGGCTTAGTTAGCTAGGGGAGCTATAAGGGGCATATTTTAGTGCACATTCAGAGTATTGGTGCACGATGGTGGGCCGTGGAGCCAGTAAGAAGGGGCTGGTTGATGCTAGGGCTCTGAGGGAGGCCCTGAAAATTATTAGCAGGGCATCTAAGGCCCAATTGGAAGGGGCGGTAGGGGAAGTAACGGGTGAAGGGGAGGAAGGAGGTGGTAGGCCGCAGCGTAGAGCTGCGGCTGATGGGGCTCTCGCAGCAGTGGTGGCTTGCACCCCCGCGGCGGGGAGAGGGGAGGTTTGACAATCCAGGGGTAGGAAGATGAGGAGAGAGATAGACAGGAGGGCGTCCAGGGGAGAAATGATTTCGGGTGGGCAGCCGTTGAGGGAGGGAGTGGATGATAGCCCGAGGGAAGCTGGGAGTGCGCAAAAGGAGATGGAGCAAGGGAACCACAGCGGGGCCAGTGATGGGGCACAGAAGGGGGTGACGGGGCAGAGGGGAAAAGGGGGTAAATACCTGCAGAAGAGTGCAGGTGGGAGAAGGAGGGAGAGGTCCCCATCAATGGAGGAGGTTTGGGTGGGGCGTGGAACGGCCCCCCCGGGTAGGAGGAGTGAGGGCGGAGGGCGCTGCGCAGCCCCCGCTGGTCAGGTGGAGGGAGAGGGTTTTAGAACGGCCCCTCCTCGGTCAGCGCATGGAGAGCCTAGAGGGTGCAGCATGGCCCCTAGCAATGAGGACTCCAGGGTGGAGGTCGGAACGCCTCACCCGAGAGAAGAGGACCAGGCAGGGGTTTCCGCGGCCCCGCCGAGAAAGTGTCAAAGGAGTGGCGGGGCGGACGCCCCGGGCTCGCAGGAGGAAGATCAACTCGATTGGGGCACGAGCTCGCATCCACAATGGTATTTGAGGGTTGATGAAGTTGGTGTGGAGGATTATGTGGGGCAATGGGAGGTGGAAGGTTATAGGGCGGTAGGGGAAAGGGGGGAGGAGAGCAGAAGTTGGTGGGGGGATCTGGAAAGGCATGTGCAGAGGGGTCAGGGGGCAAGAGGGCGGGGGAACTGTTGGCTGGGTGAGTCTGCTGACATGTTTTGTCCCCGCAGTAGGAGCCCTCTAAGAAAAGAGATGAGGAGCATCAGTGTGGACGCCAGACCGCAGACGGCAGGCGTGGAAAGAGGTGAGCGGGAAAGGGAATGATCATCTGCATGGTAGAGAGGGGTCACAAGAGGGGGGATGGGAAATGAAGGGTCTGGATTGCAAGGGATAAGGAAAGACGTTGGGGTACAGGCCATGGGAGCCTTGGGGGTTGAGAAGGGCAATTGCTCAGTGGAGGTCCAAACGGATAAGGTGGTGGAGCCATTGGTGCTCGAGGGGCAAGCTGGGAAAGAAAAGGAGTTGGAAGTGAAAGGAAAAGAGAAAAAACTGCCATACATGGGGATAACAAAACCGTTGGGGGCGCACTTGATGGCAGCAACCAGGGAGAAGATTCAGGCAGGGGAATTTGTAGATGTTTTTAAATTGCTCCATAGGGAAGTGAGAGCTAAGGAGGGGTCTAAAGAAGAAGAGAGGGAACTGGCTTCGCGCCCAAGGGTCCCGGTGACTATTGAGAATTGGACGTCGGCATTTATCATTTATGCCAGTGTTTATTGTGAAAAATTCCCAGAGCGTTGTGTGGCCCTGCTTAAATATATGGACGTAATTAGGAAGGCTTTCACGAGTTTTGCGGGCTTTGCCTGGGTAAGGTATGGTGAGGAATTCAGAGCGAGAATGGCGGAGGACAGTCAGGCGGTCTGGGGGGAGATAGACATGGATCTTTGGCTGCAATGGATGGCCCCAACGAGGCCTGCCCCGACATTGCACTCAGCAAGTGGGCTGCCGGTGCCTTTCCGGCCCTTTCTTGGTCGCCCCGCCCATGAGGGGGCGGTGGGAGGAGGCAGAGGGCAGTCCTCAGCAGAATGTTGGGCGTTTAATAAGGACGGCTGCACAAGGACCCTGTGTAGGTTCAGGCATGAGTGTAGCAAGTGTGGAGGAAAGCACCCTCTTACTCAGTGTTTCCAACAGGGAGACAGGGGAAGGGGGAGAGGTTCAGGTAGAGGGGTTGTGGGGAAAAGCTTCTATGCCAATTAAAGTGGGGGTGCTGCAGAAATGGTTACAATTTTATCCAGACAGGGAAGGGGCGAAGATTTTGAGTGAGGGGTTTAGTCAAGGTTTCAGATTGGGGTACCAGGGCCCAAGGGTGCGCCGGTGGGCTGAAAATCTGAAGTCAGCCAAAGAAAATGTTGAGGTGGTAAGACAAAAATTGAGCAAAGAAATAGCGGCGGGAAGGATTGTAGGGCCATTTGATGACCTGCCGGGTGACTTAGTTATATCTCCACTGGGGGTGGTGCCCAAGAAAGCGCCGGGGGAGTTCAGATTAATACACCATTTGTCATGGCCGGAGGGCATGTCAGTCAATGATTTCATTGCCCCGGAAGAATGTGGGGTTGTATATGCAAGTGTTGACCAGGCAGTGGAGCTGGTAAGGAAAGAAGGGCGAGGGGCCTTCATGGCCAAGTGTGACATCACGGCGGCTTTCAGGTTATTGCCGGTGCACCCGGAGGATTTTTGGTTGTTAGGTTTGCAGTTTGAGGACCGCATATACATAGACAAAGCCTTGCCAATGGGGTGCGCAATTTCCTGTGCGCTGTTTGAACGATTCAGCTCCTTCTTACAGTGGGTTTTTTCATTTAACTCGGGTCGGGAGAGTGTGCTGCACTATCTGGATGATTTTCTGTCTAGTAGCGGGCGGAAAGAGAAGGGGAGTGCAAGGGAATGCTACAGTTGTTTCAGGAGCTAATGGAGGAGTTGGGTGTGCCATTAGCGGAAGACAAAACAGAAGGGCCTGCAGTGGTGTTGACATTTCTGGGAATTGAACTGGATTCAGTGGCCATGACTTCACGCTTGCCGCACGACAAGGTGAGCAAACTGGTGGTGCTGCTGGAGAGAGCAGTAGGGGCCAAGAAAATGACGCTGGTTGACATGCAGAGATTGGTAGGGCATCTGAATTTTGCATGCAAGGTGGTGGCCCCAGGGCGGACGTTTTGTAGGAACATGGCAAGGGCTAAGAGTATCGGATAAGAGTATCGGGGGCAGTGATGGAGGACTGCAGAATTTGGCTGCGTTTTTTGGAGAATTTTAACGGGGTGTCAATGTGGTTGCAGGGAGACCCGGTGACATGGGAAGTACAGATATTTTCTGACACAGCAGGAGCAGGAGGTTTCAGAGTATTTTGGGGGGGGAATGGTGTGCGGAGAAATGGCCAGATTTGTGGTTGAAGGAGGGAAGAAGTATAGCATTCCTTGAATTTTTCCCATTGGTCGTGGCATTGGAGTTGTGGGGGAAGGATTTGCAGGATAGAAAAGTGAATTTCAATGTTGACAATAAATGCATGGTCCATGTGGTAAACAGGCAGTCAGCAAGGGATCAGAGGGTGGCAAGACTCATGAGAGAGTTTGTGCTGCGCTGCATGGAATGGAATGTGGTGTTTAAGGCAACACATGTGCCAGGGAAGGATAATGGCATCGCTGATGCATTATCTCATTTTCAATGGCAGAGATTCCGTGGATTGGCTCCAGATGCGGATCAGGAGGGGCAGCAGATTCCGGAGGAGCTGTGGAAGATAGGAAGATGAGAGCGCTGGCTTTGGTAGAGGGTTAATTGGCTGGGGCGTCGAAGGAGTCATACAGGAGGGCCTAGGAGGATTTTATTGGAGGGGGAGCGTGTAGTTGGAAGGGTAGATGGGATGCAGAAGAGCGGAGGAGGGATGATGTCATGAACTTCCTCCTGAGGTGCATGGACAGGGGCTGGTCAAGAGCAACTATAGCAGGGAAGTTAGCAGGGATTGCTTTCTACGGGAAATGGTTCTGGGGTTTTCAGCCAAGTGGGGGGGAAATGGCGAGTAGGATGTTGCAAGGATGGGCAAGGGAAAGTAAGAGGGACAAGGACAAGAGGAGGCTGATTTCGGCGGAATTGCTGCAGAGGTTGGTTAAGGCAGTAGGGGGAGTTTGCTGGTCGGTATGGGAGGGGGAGCTGTTTGCGACCTGTTTTACGTGGTTATTCTTCGGGGCTTTTCGGGTTTCGGAGTTGGTGGGGGGATAAGGGGGGTCTGGGGGATTGCAGTGGGAGGATGTGCAAATTACAGAATCGGGTTTGGACATCAAGATTGATAAGTCTAAAACGGACCAAAAGGGGAAGGGTTCTTGGGTTTTGTTGGGTCAGGGGAGCAAGGACTTATGCCCAGTGCAGACAGGCAGGTTGTGGAAGGAGCGGTGTGGGGGTAAGACAGGCTTGGTGTTTAAGCATGAGGATCGGACACCGGTTTCAGCAGCACAAGTCTTGGGGGTATTGCGGAAGGCTCTGGTAGTGGTAGGAGAAAAGGAAGAGGATTTTGGTACACATTCATTCAGGATGGGCGCAGCATCGGAGGGTAATAGGTCGGGTTTCTCGGAGGATAAGGTGAAAAGTTTGGGGCGTTGGAGGTCTGGGAGATACAAGGGGTATGTCAGGGAGTTTCATAAAGGGGAATTTTGAAGGAAGGCGGCAGAAGTTAGTTGACAACAGCGTGTGGGGAGAATGTATTATGGTAGTAATTTTGTAATTTCTTTTTCAGATGCTGTGCGAAAGGAGGGGGAGTTGGCGCAAGTGTGGATTGTCGGCCATTCAGTTGTTAAATGGGCTGGGAAAGAAGCGGAGAAAAGGGTTATGGGCAGGCAACTGGGGTGTAGCTATAAGGATGTGGTGGTAAGATGGCATGGGTTAGGGGGTCTGCGCTGGGACCAGTTGCTGCCTATGTTGGCAGGGTTGCGGGAACGCTACGGGGCTCCAGAGGTGTTGATTATTCATGCTGGGGAGAATGACCTGGTAAGAGATACAGGGGTGGCTCTGCTAAGGAAAATGAAAAGGGATTTAGTCTGGGTGCGGGAAATGTGGCCTCAAGCAGAGGTGTTGTAGACCAAGTTGTTGCCGCGGAGAGTGCGGAGGGGAGCGAGGAGCGAGGGAGCGATAGAGCGGGCTAGAAAAGGGATCAACAGAGAAATGGTGAAGTTTTGTGCCTCTGTGGCGGTGCAGGTGATGGAACATAAGGAAATTGTGGATGAGGGCTTCATGATCTTTAGGGAGGATGGTGTACACTTGTCGATTTATGGGAACAATCATAATCTGGCGGCCCTGGGCTCTTGGATGGGAGATTGGTTAAAGAGTTGGAAGTAAAGTAAAGTGGTGGGGGGGTGGGGCAGAAAGAACACCTCGGTGGAGGGTTTTTCTAGTGCCGGGGGCATGGCCCCTTTTGATGTGGCGGGAGGGAAACACAATGGGGGAATGACACGGGAAAGGATGGGGTGGTGCTGTTTGCACAAGCAGGCCACCCCGGGGGAACAGGTATTGAGCCTGGAGGGGCATGGCCCCAGGGAGAAAGTGGGACGCCTGGAAAAGGGGTAAGGAGACGGTAGGGTCCAAGGGACAGTTAGGGAGGAAATGGCTTTATTTAATTATTTAATTGTTGGGGGAAAATGAAAAATGTGTAATTAGTTAATCGGTTGTTTAAATATTTCGTTAGTCTGTAGGCCATGGAGCCAGGTAAGCGTTTAATTGTAAGCTTTGGCCTGTCACATTAAAGCGACCTTTTCCACTTTTAAATGAGTCTGGGTTTTTGTGCAGTAAGCCAAAATGTAAGTAATAGCCAAGCAGGAAGCAGGAAGCCAATTCATGACAGCTCTCGTCCCAACTCGCACCTTCAGACCTGACTGGACTCCCTAAAATCTAACGGCTGCGTAACATTGGAGTGGTGAAACACCAGATACAGCCCTCCACCCCACGAAGCTATGCCCCTGCGCACACCATGCAACTTTCCTGGTAACGCGTTGACAGGGCTGTACTCGTGTCACAGGGTGCAAGCGGTACCCACGCATAGTGCCCTTGTCGGACATAACAACAAGGAACACCTCTGCTTTGAGAGCCATACAGTTGTGTATTCAACTTTTTAATATTGACGCTTTAGATTCTGCAGAGCGTAAGCCGCACTGGGCCCGAACGACAAGCAGATTGACGTTTCTGTCACGTGAGTGGCTGACGCTCCAGTTGGACAACTATGTGCAACCGTACCGTCTTCTAAGCAGCAGGGCTTTGCTTGGAGGTTAAGCATATGCCAGCCACGTGCGGCTGCTGACACGTCACAGACCCTGCTGTGTGCGCAAATCTGCTATGCAGGCATTTGATCAAAGCGCCTTTGATTGAAAGTAAACGGACTCCAGCAACTTGCTGCAGCCACGCTCTACTGATCTGTTGGAAATAGTCTGTTTCTTCCAATAGCAACTATTGTGGAGCTTTCAGAGGGCGGGCTGGGTAACAAGGGGGGATGGGGATGGGGGGTGGGTGGGGAGCTAGAGGGATGATTTCAAAGCAGAAAACAAAGACCCCAGCGATTTATTTTATTAAAATGTACTTAACCTAACCAACATGTTGGTGTACACTTTGTTCTAGCCAGAACACTGCCGAATTCCTGAGATTGCAAAGGCTTCCCGTTTACAGATATTTTCTGCACAGAGCTGCCTCCGGACTTGCATTGGGCAGTGGAAACAGTCTGAGGCAGCCATACCTTATTATATGCTTCATATACTCTCAAGAGCCAGAAGAAGGACCCAGGGCAGATCTGTCAATTCTGGGGCTGTATGAGCCACACGGTGCAGGAAGCAACGGTCCCAGTCCTGGGCTTTCTACTTACAATTCATTGCCCCCCTTACCGCATTCCGGGTCCGGGTTCCCAAAATAGGGACTTGCCGGGTCATTCCAACCTTGGAGGACCCGGTAAGTCCCCATTCTGGGAACCATTCCCCATTCCCATTCGAGCCCCCATAGGGCTCAATGGGAATGGGGATGGAGCTAATAACGGTACTGTAATTTAATTTAATTTTAATTTAATTTGCATTTTTAAAGCGCTCACACAGCCCGCGGGCATCGAGGCGCTGTTACAGGAATTGTTTGTTTGTTACGTAATTGTATATTTCTTTGTCTTAGTTGCTTATTTATAACGCGCTTAAAAACCCAGAGGTTTCTAAGCGCGGACCCGGGGATCGAACCTGTGTTGCTTCGTGTCGTCTTGCTTCCAAGGCGAACATTTTGCTGCTGAGCTATCCTCCCGGGATCCCTTACCACCTACCTCGTAATGAGGCCCAATATGTTCAATTGCAGTTAACACAGACTCCAACTCACCAACTGCATTTATATTATAAATAAAAGCACACAACTTGGAAAAAAAACATTTTTTTGGACACATTAAGCCATCTGGTCAACCTCAGTGTGATGGATCTAGCGGTGCACACGAGTTCTACCCAAAAGAGTACACTGTTTCTTTAAGTCAGCATAATATCAAGCATGGACAAAAACCTATAGTTTGGTATTTTGTAAATGCTCTGTACATCCATTTCTTTGTAGGATTTGAGTATTTGCCGGCTATTGTTGGCATATGTTTGGCTACTGACTATTGTTTGCACTGGTACTCAGGTCATATGACTGAAATTGCTATCATATGCAGTTAAAACCTCGGTAGCAATGAGATGTGAGAGGGAGGAGTGACGAGTGAGGATGAAGACTAAGTGAGAAAGGCAAATGAGGGTTAATGAGGAGGAGTGAGGTGGAGAAATGAGGATATCCCAGTATCCATTCTACTCCTCCTCAGGCGCTGTAAACTCGAGTAGTCTATATAGAACAGTGTCTCTGCTCGGGTCTTTGTGGTGAATAGGGGCTGCCCAGACAGACGCTTCTTACATTATCAACTACTTACCAACATTCAAAAGTTCACACACGGGACAGGTGTTCGGTGACATATACACCCACTTAGTGACAGCTGAATTTAGTGGCAAACACAGAAAATTTCCCAAGTGGGATTTAAGTTACAAAACTCCCCACCACTGTTGGTCTTGTTGAAGAGTGAGCCGCACCTATTGTCTAGAGACAGTCATGGGCTCCGGGACGTGAGGTGTCCACGTTTTCATCAGAATATGTCTGGTGTTCCGTCTGTGAGAGTGGATTCCTATTCCCAATGTTAGGCAGGTTGGCTTGCCTGCCATATAAGGTCTTTCACTGCACCATTTGGGAACGAAACTGAAGGGTTAAGTGTGCAGACTCTTTAGGTCAGAGGTTGAGGGACCCTCAGGATGTAATTTCCCAGATCTTACTGGTGTGCATAATATCCCTGAGCGCCTGTGCACACATACAGACACCCGTTGACAATCCATTGACAGCTGATCTTCTTTTACCTCACAGGACTGTTCTTAGGCAGACAGTTTTTATTTTTGTGGAATTTTTGTGCAGAATATTTTCAGCTGAAAAAACTCATCAATATTTTTTTTTTACTTTGGGGGCCTCCTTTCCCTATCATGTAGTCATTATTCCCCACACCTTGCTACCACCTATATCCCCTTAAACACCATTCCCAAGGTTTTTTTTTATAATAACATTTTATTGGCATTTTCAAGCAAACAAAACTTTGATAACTCCCCTTCCCCCCTTCCTATACCCCTTCTCTTCCCTCCCCCAGACCCAACCGTAACCCCATCTTCTGACCCTGCTCCAAGACCCCTTCTCTTGCCCTCACCCGCAAAATTCTTCTACAAGATCGACGCAATCCCTTTCCGCAGTTCGTGCCTCCAATGTCCCCATTTGAGGCCACATCAAAGGGTTCTTGCCTTTGCTAATTTTCTCGGTCACCGGTCCCAAATCTACTCGCACAGGCGTGCCCACGCTACCCTCTGTGGTCAGATCACCCCCAATAGTTTCATGCTTCTCTGGCATCATGCTCTCCTTGAATTGTGTTGAAGGAATTTCAAAATTATGTCCCAGTCCTGAAGAAAGCGTTGGTGGCAGAGGAATTGCTAGGGTGCGGCTGAGGGGGCTATAGCCCCAGGTCTTTTGGTTGTAGCCCAGGGTAGAAACTCAGGGGCAACAATGAAAAGGCTAGCTTGCCCCGAGTCCTGACAGTCCCGACAATAGCGTAGCCCCAGATCTTTTCCAGACCTAGCAACAGCCCTGGTTGGTGGTCTCCCTGTATGGAGTAGTTGACCCACTCTAGTGCGACAAATTTCCAGATCTTTCCCACCCACTCATATTCTGTGAGGGGGGTTCCTTCTTTTTCAATTTCTGGGCTATCACCAGCGCTCACACCATCATCAAGATTACATATGCCTTTCTTTCTGCTTTTGTCGGTATCCTCTATAACGTCCTGCATGCCCAGGATGGCTAACCCTTGACTGCTCGTCGGTCGTACCTCAAATAACTCTTCCATCGCTGACTAGATCATGGTCCAGTACAACTTAATATTCGGACAATCCCACCAGATATGTTCCCATATCCCCACCTCCCCACATTCCCTCCATGTTCCAGGAACCCCTTGAAAGAACTTCTGTAGTTTTCCTCGGGTGAGATGCCATTGAACCAGTGTCTTGATCCCTATTTTATGTACTTGGGTCACCCTTGTAAGATTGGGGATTTGCGCCACTGTAAGGACCATTGTTCTAACTCAATCGGTTGTCATGCTGTTTTCTCCCATCTCTCCATATTATCTCTATTTCCCCTATTCCCCCCTCTCCATAATGATGCTGTAGAGTGCCCCCTGATGATTTTTTTCAGCCAAACATTTTAGGTAAAAAATTCTTCGACAAAAAACTCTAGCGATGCAACAACGTCTTTCCCACAGGACCAAGGAACATTGTTGTTTTTGGCCTGTTAACTGTGTTTTTGTTACCTATAGCCCCATTGTAACCAAACTCAGAAAAGACACCTGCTTCTTCTCAAACAACCCTCCACCCTTGCCGCTCACCCACCTACCCTCTCTCTTGGGCTACACCCACTCTCCATTGTTTTCACATGCCTATTTCTTCTACCCTTCATCATGTATGTTGATTTCGCTCCATTCTTCCTTCTACTCATTCTTTGCCTTCCCTTCTCTCATAGCCTTCAGCCTCCGCTTGGTCTAACTCTGCATCACTCTTCAGCCTCTCTATCTTCCTCTTCCACCCCTGCACCTGCATCCCTCCAATAAGATGCTCCCATGTTCCACCCTCATCTACCTCCTTTACATACTGCACAACACCTCATCCTCTCCCCCACATCCTTAAACTCACTTGGCCTCTGGAATGAACAATCCCTCTGCAACAATTCTCCCTACATCACTGACCACTTTGACTCTTATCACCCTCGACTTTCATTTCTTGGTATCACAGAAACCTGAATCAACCCTCTTGGCTCTGGTGCACTAGCAGCTCTCCACACTGACTCTGCTACCATCTCCCACTCTGCCAGACCTGTTGGGAAGGGTGGTGTTGGTGTGGGGTCCTTATCAATAAGGCCCTCTATGTTGCCCGTTACTCTTGTTTGACATCAACTCTTCCTCTTTTGAATATGCCCCTATTGAACTCCTCCCTCCTATTGCTGTCTATCTTCTGAACCTCTATCGACCTAGTGGGCCTCTCAAATCCTTCTTCCATGACCTGACCTTTCTCCTTGAGTCACTTCCTACCAACATATTTTTTTAAAACATTTTTTATTGTGTTTTGGTTTACAGAAAACCTTCCACAAAATACAAAACATACAGGCGATAGGCATACAATCAGAAAGATACCAACATCTCCAGTGTCATGCTGGGGAACTTTCACCTCCTCAAGTGCTCTGCAGCCACCTGCTTTTAACTTAACTCCCTCCAACCTGACTACTCCATCTACTCCCTCCAAGACCAACCTACTCACTCTGATGGGAATTCTTTGTCGTTCTCTCTCATTCAATCTCCTCCTTTGACCTCTCTGTTTATCCTTTTCCCTCTGATAACTCAATTTTTCACTTTAGCATCTTGGTCCCTCCACCTTCTCATCACCACTGTTCAATGACAAAGAGGACATTCGGGCAGGATTCTCTTGCCCCTTACCTTGATGATGTAAGGACCTCTCTCCTGTATCTTTTCCCTATTCATGCTTATTCCCATGACCATGCTGTCTGACTTTCACTATTCCCTTATGAGTCCATTTGATCAACTTTATCCTGCAAAAAATTGAGACCCGCAAAACAAGCAAGTGCCGTGTCCTATGACACTGGCATAAATGACGGACACCTATCCAACTCCTAGCTTGCTGCTCTAACCTCTGCACCGGACTCTGCCAAATTCTCCTACTTCACAAAACTAAACTCCTCCCTTCGCGGTGTCCCCAGAAAACGTTCATCTACCCTCCAATCTTTGCTCACACCTCCCAAGCTAGTATCCATAGCCTCCTCCCTTTTTGCTAATAATTGTTTTACTACTTTTCCTCTAAACTCTCAAACCTTAATGACACTCTCACAGCCCTCCTCTCTTTCCTCAACAACCTTCCTTCTGCCCACCACCTCTCCCTCCTCCCTTTTCTACACTCGACTACTTCTCCAATACCTCACATATTGAATTAGCACCCATCATTCACAGTGCTAACCAATCTTGCACTCTTATCGACCCTTTTGCCCGCCAAATGGTCTAAGACTTAGGGCCTCATTACGAGTGAGGCGGTAGGTGGTTAACAGCGCTGGTAAAGCTGCTGGCGCCGTTAAACCCCTACTGCCTCATTACGAGGTCCCCTCGTGGGACCCACTCTGGACGCCTGGTTTTACCAGACGTCCTTAGCGGGTGCCGCGAGCGGTCTGGCATGCTAACAACGGGCCCGTCATTAACGGGCCCGTTGTTAGCATGCTCCCCATTCCCATTAAGCCCTATGGGGGCTCAAATGGGAATGAGGATGGTCCGGGTCTGGCTTCCCTGAATGGGGAAATACCAGGCCCTCCAAGGTCGGAATTGCTCGGTAGTTCCCCATTCAGGGAACACGGACCCAGACCCGAGTTTGGGGGTAGCCATGGCAACCCACAAACTTGTAATGGGGCCCTTAGTCTCAATCACTTGCCCATATCTCTCTTAGCTCTTTAACCGCTCTCTCTGGCTGCTGGACTTTTCCCTGCCTCCTTCAAAACTGCACTTGTCTTAAGGTTATTGAAGAAACCCTCTGCTGACCCAAACATCCTTGCAAACTATTGCTCAATTACTCTCCTGAACTATAATTCTAAAGTCCTTGAGCAGAGTGGTCTTCGACCGGGTCACTAAATACCATGAGGATAAGGGATTTGGAGAACAACTTCAATCTGGCTTCTGTAGTAAACATTCCACTAATACGGCAATCATGCATGTCTCCAACTCTCTCTAATGCTCACCGCTCCAAACCCTCTTCTATACTCAACCTTTTGGACCTTACTGCCACTTTCAACACTATTGACCACTCACCTCTGCTCCTCACTCCCTATTATCTTAAGTTATGCAAATCTGTTCTTGCCTTGATCACCTCCTACCTTGAAGGTCGATCCTGTAGGGATACAAGTTTAACATCCCAAACGTGGTAGGAGGTTCGGAAAGCATACATTCTATTAGCAAGGAGAGCTAGTAATTTAGTGTCAATATTTTCACCGTTTGGCTTAGCATTTTTGCACACATGCTATTTGTAGTTAGCTTTAGCACATTTTAGAGAACATCATACAGTGAAAGGAGGAGCAGCAACAATATTTCTGATTATATTTAGAGTTTAGGTCCATGATACTTCAAGGGCTTTGGAGCAAGCATTAGTGAATTAAGTGTGCTTTATTTGTAATTAGGAAAACTCCGAATATATTGTTTTGGTAGCTGGTGAAAGGGTGGCTGAGGTGCCACATAGTGCAAACATTAGGTAGGATAGATGTTGATTTTTTAATAACATAAGTGTTGTCAGACACGTTAGCAAGAGTTCTAAAATTTTGAGTTAGGCCTGTTTAAGGTTGCAGCTTCTGCAAGTTGGAGTATTAGGCTGCTGGAGCTTCTGTTCTGGTCATTTAATTAGATTTCATCCCTCCTTCCCCCCAGTGAGTGTTAAGACAGCCAAGGCCCCTAGATGAAGGTGAAGCTTTGCGCATATAGTAGTTGATGGTGCAAGACAGAGCAGCCCACACAAGCTGGGAACGGAGTGCACTATATCAGTTTTATTGCTGACAATTAGATTAGTGCAGAAGCTGCGAAGAACAAATATTACTGAGAATCAGGCCTGGTGTCCAGACATTTCCAAGGTGTTGAACTAGGTTGTGGTTTTACTGCCTCCATGTGGAAGTGGCAGGTACATTAGAACTACAGGTATCAAGCTAAATGGAGCAAACACATCTTATAAAGTAATCCCCAAGAGTAGTGCCTTGGCTGTGTTTTCTATAAAGACACCTGGTTCCCAAGAGAGATAGGGAAGGATGTGTACTAGGAAAGCAACATGTTTCAAGACGGGAGTCGCTAGATGTATTGCCAAAGAGTACAACTGCAAGGTCAAAGAAGCCTGCGCAATAGCTTATGGCAATGATGCAGCAGACATAGCAGCCAAAGAAGCAGCCCCTGATATAGCATTGCAGCAGGTGCAATTGCCTTCCCCATACAATGTCAGATTACTGAACTGCAGGGATGAGCCTTACAACAAGAGAAGGATTCATGGGTAAAAATAGGGTGTTCCCTATCCCCCACAGACTTAATTTGAAGACAAAATATCATAGGAAAAGCAGAGTTGCCCTCGAGCAATTGCACTACCCTACATATGCATCTAAGCAGTACATTGCAGCAGACATGTTGGAGGACTGGTTTGTCCCCAATCTTCAGGAACATGCAGATAATTTCTTAGCGAACTGCACCACATGCCATCTGTATAGTACAGGCCACACCCATAAAATGTTGAACGGAACATTGCCACGCCTCTCAGGACCATTTTGGGAGCTCCACATCGATTATATCAACATGGTTACAGGTACAGTAACTTTTGCTATTTAATTGTTGCAGTGTTCCCATTGGCCTGAAGCAGTACCCTGAGCCCACCATGATGCCAAATCTGCAGCTACATGTTTGGTGCACAAAGTAGTTTGTCACTGGAGAATATGTGATGCCATTAATTCTGACAATGGGACACACCTTTTCAATGAACTTTTCAAAGAAATTACCTCTCTACTAGGAATAAAGAACAGACTGGGCTCAGTTTAGCACCTGCAAGACAAGAGCTGTAGAGAGTGCCTCAACGGTCTATTGAAACAACATTTGGCCAAGATCTGTAATTTTTTAAGTAAGAATTGGCTACACTGTCTTCCCATTGCTTTGTTTAGCCTTAGGAATCAGTCAGGCAAAATCTGTCATTTAACACCTCACGAGATTGAATAGGTAGGAGGCTGCACACACACACCCGCACACACAGCCTCCAATGCTCACAAAACAGCAGAAGTTTTAGGGGATGAGTTTCAGGGCTATCTTAGGGTCCTTACCAAATGTGTTAAAGTTATATCTCAACAGCTTGGACCGCATCCACAACAGTTGGATGCATCAGAGATCAACAACCCATCATCTCTGCAGAAATCACAACTCTTCCCATGCATTAACGTTTCTGTGCCGACAGTTGTGAGAAAGTGGAATGAAAGAAGATTCCAAGGGTCCTACGGGGTCATCTACTCCACACCCATTGCTGTGAAGGTTAAAGGGCATAAGACTTGGATTCACCTAACGGACGTTTGGAAGGACACCAGCATCAGCTCCTCTCCCCAGAAGCAGGACATAAAAGGGGGAGAGCCCTAAAGATGAGTGGTTTTAATATGCTTTAGACATTTCTGAAATCAGTGCGTCCTGTGGGATATATTCACCCACTCAACAGTATTTCTCCAAATCACCAAGCTGCATTTGCGCAGATACAGCAAAATCGTGGCACTGGCTCCTGTGAGCGCCATGGCCTCAAAACTGCATTTTTGCAGCAACAAAAAGAAAATGGCTGCACCGTCCTGCCAAGCAAACATCAGGCAGGATGGAACAAGGGAACACACTGAGAGAGCGTGCCAGTATGTTCTGACATATACAAAGGAAGAAAGTGAAAAAGCAGCACTGCTTTGCAGAAAACCCAAAAATCCCCATTGAAAAGGAAACTTTTTCACCTTTAAAAAATGCTGTGTTGACGCTAATTCCATCTGTTCTTTCTTAAACCTCTGTGATTAATAAGGCCCTGCCATGCACATTCATATCCCCAGTGTGCTTCAGCAAAATCAACATGACCCCTGAATGGCAGGCTCTGTTAAGCCAAATCTGAAAAAAAGGCCCAAGAAACTTCACTTTCTGCCGTGCACGGGAAACACTTTATTTTGTGCTACAATGTGTCAAAGGAATGAACCCTGCAAAAGAACTCATAGCTCTGTGCACATGTCAATTCCAGGAAACCTTTGCCTTGGAGAGACTCTTGTGTACAAGAAACTAACTATGGCTGCAAGACAATATTGGGAAGTCAGATGGCAAAATCGAATTTGAAAGGAAATGCTAGCAGTTTTCACCACATGTGTAAAATGGGCTTTGCAAATCAAAGAAAAATAAATGCCTGTTTTAAAGGAAAAGTAATATGTTGAATGAAAGCTTATCTGTGCCTAGCAATGAGAAGGAGTTGGCTGCTGAGAAACACACATGGGCTATTTTTATTCCACAGGATTGTTTTTTTTTTTATTCAGTACGAAAGAAAATAAAATAAAGGTGTTTAACTGACTTGGCTAGATTTGCAAGCTTCCAAAAACAAGTTATTCTAGTTGGCAGAGCTAAGGCCTCCCCCAAGGAAGGGAGCCACCATAAACTTCCAGGACACGAAAGTGATAATTGCTAGGTTGGAAAACTGTGACTGACCAGGACAAAAAAACTTCACATACTAATCAAACTTCAGTCTGGGCAGGGGCCTCTTTCAATAGAATTTCTAGGACATCAAAGTGTGAAGTGGATACAGGGCAATAAACCTTCAATCAAGCTGGAAAAACCCATCCTCCGTTTGTGGGAAGTGACAGTTGATGGTAGCTGAAAAAGAAAGAAAATGGTCCAGTGCAGGACAAAGGACGGCCATTTGCTTCCAAAGACTATTTTATAAATAAACTTTAAAGACTTTTATCTCTGCAGCAAGACTTTGTAAAAATGTAAAAATCTCGCAGTTTAAAAGTGATTTTGTGTTTTATAATTTGAGACATTGTAAAAGTCACTGACAACTTCGGAATAAAAATGGCAAAGTATTGGGGATTATAAGAAAAGTATTAATGATACCAATGCAAATTGTTATGCTTACATCCCTTATGATAAACCACACATGTGTATAAAGTTATGTAATTTGAGGCCGAATCTTTCATACTCAAAATTACCAAAATGTATCAGAGGGGCGAAACAATGTCTCACAGAGTTCAGAGTTGGAGTGGAATGGTCTGCATAAAATATGTAACCTGCTTATGTCATTGGGTAATATGCCACAACTGTACAAATGTGTACATTCTGTTATGACTGATTTTTGGCAAAAAGATCTGTGGGAAGTCTTTTCACCTCATAAAAGTACAAACCCTAAATTGAGTCACATCCCAGGGGAGGCAGCCAACATTGATGGCCCAATCCCGTTGGTAGAGGCGTGTTTAGCAGACCCTGCCCAGCCATATACGTTTGTGATGTCACGAGGCATTATAAATAAGAGTCCCGGAGAAGACTCTAGAGACACTCTTCCTTAAGTTCCTGCGCTGTGTTCTTGTTCCATTCATCATCCAGATTCCAGACCCCAACTACAAGGCCAAAGCATTGCTGAACCTACTCCAGGGCCCACTGCAAAGCCGAACCAGTGCTGATCCCATTCCCAGCCAGGCCTCAATTCAAAAACCCATTAATCTCCCATGAAAAAGGGGAGAGCTGTGGTACCTTTTGCATCCTGAACCAGCCTGGCTTGCTGCACACTAACTGCATGCCCGCTGGCATCCTGCCATCCAGCTGACCTTTAGTATCCAGTGACAAGGATTGCCAGTCCAGAAGTGCCATCCGGTGACCAGAACTGCCCAGCTGTTTGCCAGGAGTGCTGCCGTGTAGTGACCAGACCATATTTACGGTCCAAAAATCCCAAAACTAAAAGTGGACTGTGAGTATAAATTGCCACCCGATAGAAACCCTTAGTATACCTTGTCTTGCCTTTGGACTTATCCCACTCTCTAAGCCATCCTATCCTTATCCTGATAACTTGTAAAACTGTCTGAATTATCCGTGCAACCCTGCCCTTGATTTCTAGTGCTGGCGCCATCTCTTTTTTAAATTATGTCTTGTGTAATCCTATGCCGCTACTCATATTTTGCGTGATCGGACTGGTTTCTGCCAAGGTTGGGCGCTGGGTTGTTCAGGTTGAACTCGCGAATCAACCTTGGATCTTACTGTGTCCATCTTTGGTGGTCTAGCCTGAATACTCTGGTTTGAAGTGAAACTGTTCTTGTCACAACTGATTTATTTTCCTATTTCACTGCTTCATTTTACTCAAAGCACACCTTTTTATATCTTGTATAACTCCTCCAATTTACCAGCTAGAGATTTATTTTCAGTTCCATATTGTCCTTGTGATATACCTTTATCCCCCACCCCAGAAACTCCAAATCAGTGTATTTCACCTGTTTTTATTAAAAACCGTTTGGGTAATTTAAGGCGGGAATTAAGAAAATGCAACTTTTACACGTGTTATTTTGCTGCAATCTGTTTTAAACTTTCCACTTATTTTTTAACTGTATGCTTTTGGTAATCCATTCTTTGTGATTGTTAGTGTCTTTGCATTGTTGCTTTAGTGAGGAATTATATTTGCTTCAAGGTTTTCAACACACATTCATTATTTATTTGTCCATTTCCGAGTGTCACTTCATAACATTGCAAGGGGTTTGAAATCCGTTTTTCTCTCTTATTTGAGGAGGGAAGGTCAGATTTGTATTCCATTTCATATTTCTCATTCCTTATTACCTGCTGCTTCTTTTTATCCACTCAGAACTGATTATTTGTGGGTTGAGGGAACATTGCAGGGGGAAATCCTAACTTGTGTGCTATCTTTCCTAAACCAAAAAGTGCTCCTATTCCGCTGTGCTGTGTATATGTTCCACTAGAAGGTTAAACTCAGTGCATTGCTCACCGTCTCATTGTAATTATCACCCCATTGGTGATTGCTGCCCCATATTAAACATTGTATGATTTCTTTTGAATTTTAAGATAAATAAATAAATATTGCATTTTACCAACCAGCCTGGTTCATGGTCCATTGTGACCCAGGGTATTTGAAAAGGGGGTGTGATATGAGTGGTGTACCATCTCAAAATTGAATCTGTATAAAATAAGGAGAAAAGCATCTCAATTGTGCTCTACATACTAGGCCGAGACCAAGGTATGTGTCGCTTGATTGAAATCCTTAACAGTCCTTAACCAGCAAACATGAACCTTTCTTCGCAGCCTCCAGGAGCAGCGCATACAATTAGGAGAATTATGTTGTATATTGGTTGTCCCTCTTTCTCTCTTCTTCTTTCCCTTTTTATGACACCATTTATATTGTTGAGGGTTGGAAAGCGGGGGATATAATGATACTGAAATAGCATCTCTGTTAGCAAATAGTAGTGTATCCATGGCCAGAAGCAAAAGGGACATTGAGGACCAGGAGGTTCTTTTTGTTAGTATTTCGGTGGTGCATCACCCCGACACAGACAATTTAACAAAAAAAGACTGCTGTTATATTTGTTCTTTAGTAGCCCATGCAACTGGCTAATCCATACTGTTTATTGACAAATAAATGCCACCTCTAATAGCACAATGTTTAGTGCACCTGGCCCTATGAAGGGTGTGTGGGTTGTTCCAGGGACATAAGGTTCAAGCAACTGTGTCAGAAGCAGACAACATTGAATGTTCTGAGAATAACGAGCTTGAGCAGTTGCGGTGCATAATAAGACACCAATTACATCTGCAAGGTGCTGTTTTTCACAACAGTACGTGGGTCAAAGGATTGATCGGGTGCAGAGCAGGAACACTGGTGGGCTTTTCAGAGGAAGTAGTGGCACATATCAATGAGACATGTTATGATGTGTGGGGACAATATATAAAACAACTGACCTGGATCAAGCAACGTGAACCTCCCAATAAAGTACATGTACACAATTATTCTTGTGTTTCAGGGCAATGGCAGAATGCCTGTTGGTACAAATGAACAATGCAATAGAACACTTGGAATTTGAGACCTCAATGGAGGAACCACAGCATCCTGGACTTTTTTGGGATGTGTGGGAGTTTAGCATATGTCCAGCTCCCACTGTTCTGGAAGGGGGCCTGTTCCAAAACAAATTTACATCGCCCTATTCTCATTGTGCCAGAGGCCCATCTCACCATAATAAATGTGCCCCTCTTTGTCACACCTGTGCCCCCTACCTACCTCAGGGCCCGCCGATCAATGGGCCTCTACCACCATAAACGTTCAAATAATCGTTGTCACGATTCCACTGAAAAGCTAAAGGCCATTGCCAAACAGTACTGGTTGTTCAACAAGACCAAAAAATGTTTTGCCTGCCTGCTCGTTCTAGGAATACAGACAGCTGTAAACTCCAAGTGGTTACGAATTATGCACTGGGAGTTGATACAGATCTCAAATGACACAGAGCATGGCCTCAATGCAATCAGAGAGGAATTGAGGGGAATCAGATTAATGACACTGCAGAACTGCTACCCACCCGATCTCCTCGCCACCACGGAAGGCAGGGTCTGTGCCAAAATAGGCAGTTCCTTATGTACCTATGACCCACCCAATGATTCAGATAATGAGTCCAGGATACATGCCATTGTGGCCCTACACAATTTACGTGCTGCAATGTAAAAAGAAGGTTGGGTGATGCAGCACAATTGGCTAAATAACATGTTTTCATGGGTTTCTTCCTGGATGAACATAGCCGTAAAAGTGCTAGTTCCCATCGTTGTCCTGTTGCTTGTCATATTTTGCTGCTGTTAGCTGATTCTAAGGTGCTGCATGAAGGCGCTGACAAAAGGAACGATTATGATGTCCCTATTGCTTGAAACAGGTGAGGCCACTCTTCTCTTGAAACATATGTGCACACACAAATGGAATGGTGAGATTGAACACAGAATGATCAAAGTAGAACATCCGATTGGTCCCCCAGGATAATTTCCCATCCCCACCTGATCCAGAGAACTATACAGAGGATTGGGTAGATCCTGCATTGGATGGGGATGCTGTTTCCTAACATGTACTCCAGAAGAATATGCCAGGAGCAGAGAAAACATACGTAATTTGTTTACCATGTGGGTGCCCTAGGATGATTTTGACAGGGAGAGGGAAATAAGCTTAGTTAATGAATTAACAAAAGGGGGGGGGGGGTTTAGGGATGCAAGTGCAACATCCCAAACATGGAAGGAGGTTCAGACTGCGTACATTCTATTAGCCAGGAGAGCTGGTCATTTACTGTCAGTATGTTCCCCGTTTGGTTTAGCATTGCTGCACATGTGCTATTTGTAGTTAGCTTTAACACATTTTAGAGAGCATCACAAAGTGAAAGGAGGAGCAGCAACAATATTCCTGATTATATTTAGAGTTTAATCCCAGGATACTTTAAGGGCTTTGTAGCTAGCGTTAGGGAATTAAGGGTGCTTTGGTTGTATTTTGGAGAACTCAGAATGTGTTGGTTTTGTAGCTGGTGAATAGGGTGGCTGAAGTGCCACGTTTTGCAAACATTAATTAGGATAGATGTTGGTTTTTTAGTAACATAAGTGCTGTCTGCCACATTAGCAAGAGTTCTGCCATTTTAAGTTAGGCCATATTAGAGGTTGCAGCCTCTGTCAGTTGGAGTATTAGGCTGCATTTTGAAGCTTCTGTTCATTAATTAGATTGCATTCCTCCTTCCCCCAGTGAGTGTTTAGACAGCCAAGGCCCCTGGATGAAGGGGTAAGTACCACAAAGATAGTAGTTGATGTTGCAAGGCAGAAGAGTCCACATGAGCTGGGAACGGAGTGCACTATATCAGTTTTGTTCCTGATGATTAGATTAGTGCAGCAGCTGCAAAGGACAAATATTACTTAGAATAAGGCCTGGTGTCCAGGCATTGCCATGGTGTTGAACTAGGTTGTGGTTATACTGCCCCACTGAGAAGTAGCAGGTCCATTAGAACTACAGGTATCAAGCTAAATAGAGCAAATACATCAGAGAAATTAATCCCCACGAGCAGTGCCTCGGCTGTGTTTTTTATAAATGCACCTGGTTCCCAAGAGAGATAGGGAAGGATGTGTACTTGGAAAGCAATGTGCTTCTAGACGGAAGTCGCAAGAGGTGTTGCCAAAGAGTACAGCTGCAATGTCAAAGAAGCTGTTTGGGCTTACCAAGTTGTCTGCTCTCATGAGAAAGCCCACTTCATTACCACAGGGGAATTGACTTCATTGTTCACACTCGCTCATGATTGGGTCTCTTTGAGGGGCATGCACCTCACAAATTATCTGAAGTTGTTTTGACCAATAAGGGAAGTCCATTGTTGCAACAAGTTACCTGAATGTAATGGACCAATCAGAACCAAGTATTATTTGCTCACTGCACAATTAGGTAATTTGCAGGGGGCTATACTCATGTCATCAGAGATACTTACGTGACCAATGGGGTAGCGAAATCTATCTGATGTTTAGACTTTTCTATTGGGTTAGCCAAAGGAAATGTGGGATTTATCTTTATTGGATATATGTTGCAAAGTAGTTTTGTGATGGTTATCCTTAAAAGCTGTAACTAACCTGGGTGTGTTGAGTGAGTTCACAGTTTTCAGTTCTACACAGCTGACTGACCCTCCCGGCCATATTTGCACATGATAAAACTTGGTTTCCTTGCAAGATGTGCACCTCTTTATTGACCAGTTAGATTATATTTTTTCGTTCAATTTTTGGGCCTTCCTTATAATCCTTTACAATCTCTTGGAACTCACAAACCTCTGACCCCACCCCTCTTCCTGTAGGTGTCCTCTTCATTGGAACTCTGCTCTTCACCCTCTATACGTCTGCTCTAGAAAGACGTTTGTCATCCTTTGGTGTTATTTTATTTTATTGGACATTTGTATGGCGCCTATACACACGTATTTTTCCAAGTGCCACAAGACAAGAAAAGGGTGTGGGGGAGCATGGGATATCATGAGAAAAAAACAGAAACAGCAAAACAAAGAGATGGTTACATTGGCCTTGTGACAATCCTACCGTGCAAGTGCTTAAGGAGATAAGTGAAAGGGGCTGGGGGTAGAGGGAGAAGTGCAAAGGAGGGGGATGGACCCCCTCGGGGGAGGGCAAGTGCTGTACAGGCCAAGGCAGCAAGTGTCGGGGGAGGGGAGACAAGTACAGTGGTAGGAGGACTGGGTAGGGATAGTCTGGGAAAGGGGGCCCAAGGGCAAGTGCTGGCGAAAGATGCTGGGAGGAACTGGTAGGGGGGGTCTGGTCCCTGTATGATTCAGAAGGGACCAGGCCCCAGTCACAGCAACAGGTGGAGAGCTTAGCAAGGGAGGAGTAGATGGAAGGAAGAGGATAAAAGGAAGGTCTTGTGAAGTTTACGGAACTTAAGAAGATCTGGCTCAAGTCTGATGGGAAGAGGGAGGCTGTTATCACACAGTGAGAACACAGGTTTACACAATTCACGGTTATTTCACAATTTCTACCCTTCATGTAGTCCCACTCTAGCTTGCCCTCCAACATCTCTAACTAAGCCCTAATGTTTTTCTAACCCTAGCCAGCGCTGGTGGATCGCTTATCTTGGGTGAGGGGATAGTAGAGAAGAAGAACTTGCCCTATGTCTAGCTAGTTGCCAAGACGTTCACAAGTTTTTTGCTTTCAAATTTCTTAAGAGCACTTAGTGTGTATGGTCTGATTCACATGTGGAATTCTTCCTAGTTTAATGTTTTTCCCTTGTTCCACAGTGCCACACTTTTGTATAAAATCAAAATCGGGGCCTTTTTGGCTCCTAATTAAAAGTGACATAGAAAAGAAAAAAGGTAAGGTTGTCCTTAGTTGGTGTTACACAGGACACGTCTCCATCCAGATTTTCTGGTCCGGTGTTTTTTAACACTAACAACCCACTCTCTAACCACCAGGGAAAGACAGTGAGCAGCTGTAGCACAAATATTTATTTTCATCAAAAGTGCCCCTTGATGCTATCTTTTTTATGCACACAGGTCACGTGGTGGCCGTCCAGTTTCAGTGGTTACAGAATATTCCCACTTTCTTCAGGGCCACAGCATGTGATAGCATGCTGTTGTAATAAGAGAAATATCTTCGTTCACTCCTATATTCACCTCACCTGTTTATGGTACCTAAAAAGCAGGGGGGAGACAGAAAGACAGTATACTTTAGGTTCAGTGTCTGGACTCTGAGTAGTAATGGTTAAACATTTCTTAAGTCCTGCTATTGGGTAAGTACCAAGACTTACCCTTGTGTGGCTTTACTCAGCATCCTGGATTGTTGGTGGTTAGTAATGGAGGTGCATGGTTATTACTGCATCTGCGTGCTTTCTGAAATATGTAATCATTTCTGAATCAGGGCACAGAAAAATAAAGTTGAAGGACTAACTTTCACACGACCTGCGGTGGGTTTAGTTATGTAATTTCTATCTAGTGTGTTTGTTCTCTAGTATCGAGTCCCAAGGGCTCATGATGCTGAAAAACAACATGCCAGGCATACCGGCGTATAGATTGTATGTGCCGGTCTGATCTTACCTGTACGATCCGATCGCTTCAGGAGCAGTATTCTCAGGACCCTCCCCCCATGTTTGAAAAAGGACTACCGCTCGATTGAGCAGTGTGGGCGCCATCTTGCAAAATAAAATGTGTTATCCATACAGGTCACCATTCTTTGGAATTCATCATGCTGGTGCCATGGTGCGCGCGCTATGTGTGATCTACCAATGGAGATCAATCACCTCTAAAGGAACACTTTGGGTCTCTATATAATGGAAATGTACGAGGTCGATTCGTTTGGGTTTGCGTTTGTTGTGGCGCATGCGTGAAAAATGACATATAGATCAAGATATTCCCAAAGGACTGTGATGTACTACTTGTGTGATCTGGCAGAGATATAGATTGTGTAAATTGCATCTGATAACCCATTGACGCTTTGTGGGTTGTGAAATGGGAAATACATAAATGATGAATGATGAATGAATAGTGAGAGTACAAGTCTCTCGTTTTCATATGAGGCCAGTTTGCCTGCTCAGAAACTGCCCTATGTCTATGTGCAAGACCTCTGTCTAGTGGGAATAAGTTGTCAATGGTAGGTCCTTTCAGTGTTAGACAGATAGAGGACAGTCTCATGGACAACAATGCTCCCCAATGTCATCACCTGGAGGTCGTGGATCCCCATTTATTTATATAGTTGCTAGGGTTTGCCAGTTGGTTTGTTCATTCAGGCGGAACACCCACAGTTGTTTGTGTTTGTAAAGCATGGTGCGCATAGTGCCCCCTCTTTTCGGGATAGGTAACTTTTCAATAATGGTCCAGGTAAATGACGTGGGATTATGTTGTTTGGCAATGAAATTTTCGACCGGAAGGGCATTCAGTTTTTTGGTTCGAATGCACGAACTGTGTTCTGCCATCCGCATTCTGATTGGGCAGGTAGTCATCCCCACATGACCTAGGCTACACAGACATTTCATTAGATAAATTACATTGCTGCTGTTACAGTTGGTGAAGGTTTTTTGTGTCCATGGGTATTTCCATCCGATATCTATGGTCGTTGTCCTAGCTGTGCCCGGGCATGAGCTGCATTGTCCACATGGGGTGTGTCCAGTCGGAGGGGCTTGGTTCCATATGGTGGTGTTCATCTGTTCAGTTGGTTCTTTGTAGGTTTTTATCAATGTGTTCCGTAGGTTCCTTCTTCTTTTCATGGTGAAATGAGGTTTCTCAAGTTTTGTTTCTCCCACATTCAGAATGGGCCACAGTTTCAAGAGTACTGCAGTGATTTTGTCATTTGACTCAGTTCTTCTTCCTTGTAGTTCCAAGGTGGTATCCTGTGGTATATTTCTAGCTCTCTTTCTGGCTTGTTTTATGGTTCGTCTTGGATAGCCACGAGCTTTTAATTTCTCAGCTAGATATCTAGATTGCACCTTATAGTCCAAAGTGTTGGAGCAGTTCCTGTGATAACGCAGGAATTGCCCAAAGGGTAAATTGGTCCGCAAGGTGGCTGGGTGATAGCTCCCAAAGAGGAGAAACGAATTTCTATCTGTTGGTTTGTTGAATACCTTGCTGGTTATCATACCATCCTTGATCTGTGAGCAAAGGTCTAAGACGTCGATGGAGTCTTTGCTGTGAGTTTCACTGAAGTTAAGGAATCTATTCTGTTCATTCAGCCATGACAGAAACTTTTCGAGTTCAATTTCATTGGCATTGAACACCATGAGGACATTGTCGATGTACCTTGTCCATATTGCTATCTTGTCTGTCCAGATGTTGGCGATTCCATAGATGGTTTTTTCTTCGAAGGCTGCCACATACAGAGGGAGGCTGTTCCAGATGGAGGTGCCAGCCAAGCAGAGGGATCTACCTCCAACTCTCTGCTTGGAGAAATGTTTGACCTGCAGAGAGTTGGAGCCAGAGGACCAAAGGGTTCTGGATGGGTGGTATTTAGGGATGGAAAGCTGGATGTAGAGAGGTTGCAGGCCCCAGGCAGCTTTTTGGAGCGAGTGTGAAGGCTTTAGGCCTGGAGAGATGCTGTCCCTGAGCTTGAAGCCAAGGATAGGTCTTGCAGTCCTATTCTGGATTAGTTGGAAGGGGTGAAGGGAGCAAAGAGGAAGATTGAGGAATAGGCTGTTGTAGTAGTAAATACTTTTACTGTCATTCTTTTGCTGATGTCACTCAAATATTGTTCCAATTTCCCTGTTTCACCCCAGCAATCAATGAACAGATTACAATCTGTTTCAATGCGCTTCTTCACTGGATGGCCCCCCTCTGCCTCATGCTGAGCACTTCAAAAATTCAAGTCTTTCTCCTGGCTTCCAAAGACATCCCTATCCTCCCCTCTTGTATCTCTTTATCTCCTAACCTTCTTGCGCCCTCACCCAATATTTGCAATCTTGGGGCCCCAATTGAAAGTGACCTACAATTGCAACAATTCATTTCTACCACTGCCTCTGCTGCTTGCATTAACCTGCTCAATATTCAGAAAAATCACCCTTTTCTTACTAACCACTCTACAAAAACTCTAATCTGCACTCTTGTGCCCAGCGAGCAAACTTGATTACTGCTCAAGCCTACTCCTTGTTCTTCCTATCTACTCCTTCCTTCTTCTAGGCAAAGTCCTGACCTTTTCTACCCTTACTGTCTACAACCTACCCAGATCCTCCCACACTTCTACCTAACAACAAGATGCTGGTTGGCTCCTTATGCACACCCACTCTCATTTCAAGTTCCTTCTCCTAGTGTACAAAGCTATCAATTGTCTTACTCCTCAGTACCTTTCTGATTCTATCTCAGTTTACTTACCATCTTGTTCCCTCTGAGCCTCTTCTGCACTCAACCTCAATGTCCCAAGCCCCTCATGTGCGGCCTCTCACATCCGCTATATCTCCCTACCTGCCCCGTTCCTCGGGAACACCCTGCTCATAATAATGAAAGCCAGCACAGATTTGGATCTCTTCAAAGCTCAGCTTAAACTTCTCTTACTTATTATAGAGGGATCTCCCCTTGCCTCTCACTCCCAGTATCCCTGCTTCACCCCACCACTGCCTCCAGTGACTCTTAATAATGTCATTTAGCATATTTAAATAGAACTCCTCTTCAGTTTTCAACATTTGTAATGTTACCTTTGTACATCACTTGTTTCCTTATATATATGTTTTGTTTTGTCTTAGTATATGTCCCATTTTTTACACCCTCATAAATTGTCTCACCATGCGTTCTCATCTTTATGGCATTGTACATTCATCCTTTATGGGCATGCTTCCACCATTGTAAATGTGTTATTGTTCTTCAAATAAATACAAGTACACACACACACACACACACACACAGCTCAGCATCTGAGAACAAAGTAAACCATCTGGACAGGACACTGCATTCCTTGGGTATTAACTACAATGGAAACTTACTGGGTAAACAGAGAAGAGATAAACCTCCTGGGACTCTGTTTTTCATGCTCCGAGCAGTCTGTTAGATGGAAAGGCAATTAGCTCTGTACCTTACACTTCCTTGGACCAGGCTTCCCCTTTTGTCTCAGGTGCTGGGTTGGATCTTCATATGGTGAGCCGAAAACCAGAAAATAAACAGTGTTATTGATGTGTTTGCGGCTGAATATGCAGGTTTATGGTGCACTGCGTCCCATAGGCATGGAAACTGGGGGATGGTAGTTTACCTTCGGATGGTTAGATCAAAGAGCATCCACTGACTTCCTTTCGAGAGAAGAATCAGTTGCAATCTCCACTCCTTGGATAGAGGCTGGCCAGAAGGCCTGTGGAGGGAAACTAGCTACACTTAACGCCCTTTCTCAGTGTATCCCAAACCCAACAGATGCACTGGGGGGAGGGATCGTCCAATGGACACAGAGCTTACCTCAGAATTCTCCTGTTCTCTCCGATGATTGTGAGCCCAATGCAATAAGTGCTCCTGACTGAGGCGTTGCTACGGGGGGGAGGCTGAGGGGCCATAGCCCCGGGTCTTTTGGTTGTAGCCCCGGATAGAAGCTCAGGGACTACAACCAAAAGGCTATAGCTAGCCCCAATCCGGCCAGTCCCTACATTAGTTTAGCCCCTGATCTTTTCCAGACCTAGCAACACCCCTGGCCCCTGACATAGTTAACCTTTCATTTCAGTACCTGTCCACTTTCCCTTTCTAGTATCTCTGGTCCTTCCTCACTGTGTGTCAGGAAATATAGACCAAGGGCTAACCTAGCTTAGAGGAAGCACGTGATGAAAATTTAGTTAGTTTGCTACCCATCAGGCAAAGAAAGAAAACTTTTACCATTAAGATCATTTGGCACAAGAGGTCCCACAACATGAAAACCTGAAACCCCACAGTAACCAGACATTACAGAATACTCATAATCATCAGAATATTCATTACATCAATTGTACAGGGCAGAGAAATAACTACAAACCAATTCACCTACAGTAAATATTTGTTTTAAAAGGTACAGAAATAATGTTTGGAAAGGGTTTTATTTGCAGGGTGAGAGGAGTTAATGGGAGACCCGCATGGTAGGTTCCACGGCATTACGCTGATGTAACATACAGAAAAATGCTAAAAATTGAAAAATGAAAACATGTGTACAGAAGAAATCAGTGGTATGAACACCTGGAACCACAACAGAGCAGGGGATATGTGTCACTGTCATCCTTTGAAACTCAGAGAGAGCAAAGGTGCACCTAATTTACAGGATTTCTCTTTTGTTAATCCTTGACTGAGGCTTGCATTTAATTTCTAACCAGTAGTCATGCCCTTGTGTGTGGGTGCAAACAATGATCTATTTTCATGCATTGTGCCTGGATCTCTGCCACATAAGGGAGGCAGCATAAGGGAGGCAGGCTGAGACCCAGAAAGGGTTTGTTGCATGGTTGAAGTTGGCGGCAAGGAACCAGTTGAGCTCATAGTTGACTTGGCTCAGAAAGAAGACTTTGTAGGCTTCTGGAGCCAGTGCAATGAGGAGGTGGAGCTGCTCCATTCCTGCTTTCTAAAAATATGCATTGCCTGCTGCACTCCTGCTGCAGAAGGATAACCGGAAATGGCTTATAACTGCATCATCTATGTGCTAAGAGCACTGCTTTCCATGCCACGAATCTAGGCACTCAAGATGGTTAAGGAGGATGATCTCTGTTTCTTTGAGGATGGGCCTTATGCCAAAGACAATAGGATTTGATTCAAGTTTTGATTCAGGAATCATGACTTTAAATCCTAACTCAACCAGCAAACGCATCATATGATCTTGAACAAATCACATGAACTCTTCCCATTTCATCCTCTCACCTAGACTATTTTGCAGAGAAACGCCTTCTGGTCAGCCATACAATCAATGCAGAATATGGTCCCTAACTTCCAGTGCACACTTACTATGCATCACGTTTTATGAGATAATGCAGTATGGCCAGGGTTACCTGCGATTTGTAACCATTCAGAAAGATGAACCCTGGAACACATCTTGGTATGAAGCCACATGTTTAATAAGCACAGCTGACTTTTTTTTCTAAAAAGATTATTCGAATGCAGGCTTATTTAGGAATGTGTACAAAGTCACATTGACAATACACTGCTTAAATGGGTAATGAAGACTCAAAACTGCGGTCACAATTTACAATCCCCCTTTCACAGTAAAATGAAAGGAAAAAGCCACTTTACTGGAATGGTGAACTGGTCAGTTTACTAGCAACATTAAACTTCAAAAGGCCTTTCAGAGGCACTTCTCAGAATGGCCCCAATTTAGAGATGGGGATAAAACTAAAGAATTTTAGCCAGGGGGCAAAATAATGACATCTGATGGAAGGTCGAAAACGACAGCAATGCCAGTACTGTCAATGGTCAAAGATGTTATTTTTTATACGCTTCCATTGTGTGTATATTTTGCTTCTTTGCAAAGACAATTTGTGTTAAGCATGAGATTTGTGCCCGGTTATTTTTCAAGCACTGTGTCAGACATCAGCCTTGATCCCCACATAGGCTCTGTGACTGAAATAGCCGCCGCGAAAACAATAGTCTGCTTTGGCACAGTGCTCCTTGCTGGACTTACCCTTGAGGGAAATTCGGGAATGTTGCCACTTACAGTTAAGCACAGATTTGGTCATTAATACTGGGCCGAAGTGTCTAGGAAAATCTGCATCAGCTGTCACTGCTTTAAAGGGTATCATTATTATTATTATTATTTATTACTTTTAACACGCAACATGCCCATTGGCCTCAGTGCACGCATAAACAAACAAAACAATACAAAGGAGGGAGCCCGAGTCCAGGATCAAGACAGCACCAGGCCAAGAGAACATCTTAATCTTTGGAATAAAAAAAATGAGTTTTTTAGGGCCTTCGTGAAACAAGATGAAGAGGAAATAGCACGTATGTCAGAAGGAAGGGAGTACCACAGTCCAGGTGCACAAGAGTTAAAGCTGGTACTGCCAACATTTTTCAGCTTAAATCGTGGAGGGAGAAGCCTGTTAAAACCATTGGAACTAAGTATTCTCGAAACTCGGGCCTTCTGCAACCGTTTGGAGAGATAGCTGGGTACTTTGCCAGCAAGACATTTGTGGGCAAGAGGGAGTATTTTGTGAGAAGTCCGATGTTGGACAGGCAACCAATAGCATTTAATACTGCATTATTTTCTCCCAACGCATGGCCAATAATCTCTGACTTTGTTTTTTCACAATGCCAGAATCAACTGCTGATTGGTTTAGTGTAGTTGGCATGAAGAGCGAATGGCTTGCACAAATGTAGTAGCTGTTCAGTTTTTTAATTTGCAGATCAACCCGAAAAATATTTTAGTTACAAAGACTCAAGTGATTATATCATAAAAGGTATGATTAATTTTGTATTTATTTGTATTTGTATTTATTTATATTTTACATAGCCCCTTAAGCCAAGGCGCCATACAGAGAACACAAAGTGATACAATAAAATGAATAAGCAAAAAATAAGAAAACAATCAAGGATTTTGCAAGAGGTGAGACTTCAATGAAGTACGGAATAAAGAATAGACAGAGATAGAGCGAAACGATTAAGGGAGGTTGTTCCAGTGAAGGGGAGCTAAAAGAGTGAAAGTACAAAAGCAAGATTGAGCCCAAGAGGGTGCCACCAAGAGAAATTGAGAGGATGAGCGGAGAGAACTAGAAGGGGTATAGAAAGATACCAGAACACAGAAATGATCAGGAGCAAGAAAATGGAGGCATTTGAAGACAAGGCATAGGAAATGAAATTCAAGTTCAGTGTGAAAAGGATAACCAGCCAGGTGTAGTAAGAGAAAAAGAGATAGAGTGGTGGAAAGGAAGGAGGCAAAGAAGATGAATAGAAGAGTTACAAATAGATTTGAGAGGGGCAAGATGAGAAATTGGGAGGCCAAAAAGACCAGAAGAAAAATAAGAGCCAGGAAAAGATCAAAGTGAATATCAACAATTTGGAGGCTTGAAAAGTGAGAAATGGGCGAGCTTTGTGGATATTGTGTAGGTGAAAGCAACAAGCGCACGAAGTTAGAGAAATGTGATGAGAGAAAGAAAGACTAGAATCAAGGTAGAGCCCAAGATTTCAGGTCGTAGATGAGATTGGGAGCTGGGATGGGGAAAGAAATGAAGTACGAGGGGAAGAGGGGAAAGGGTGTTAGCTGGGAAAAAGAGAACCTCCGCTTTCCAAGTATTAAGTGTAAGATAGTGATAAGACATTCAAGAGTTAATGGCCAGAAGGCAAGCAGAAAGAGTGTGGTGAATCTCAGAAGAAAAAGAAGAAAAGGAGAGAAAAAGTTGAGTGTCATCAGCATAAAAGTGGTGTGACAAACCAAAGGAAGAAATTACGGCAGCAAGAGGGGAAGTGTAAAGACCGAACAGAAAAGGACCCAGGAAGGATCCTTGCAGAACGCCAGGGGCAAGCAAAAAAGATTTCAATGATTTGCCATCACATGAAACACAGAAAGTGCTTTGAGATAGATAAGATTGAAACCATGATAGGACTGAGCCCACAAAACTAAAGGACGAAAGAGGCACCAGTAGAAGAGAGTGGTCGACAGTGTTGAACACAGCAGATAGATTAAAAAGAATGAGAAGAGATGAGTGTTTAGAATACCATGCAGTAAGGAGTGAGTCCAAAACAAAAAGAATAGCAGTTTACGTGGAGTGAAGAGGGTGAAAACTAGACTGTTATTGTTTGTCTGCATGCTGGTAGGTGATTGTGGTTTGGTTTATCTAGATTCAACTGTTAGAATGTTAAACTTCTGCATACAAGAACATGTATGTGCATTTCATAATGCAGATCACAACTCTATGGAGGCAATCCACTTCCAAGAAAACCATTATCCAGATCCAATGGATGTGCACTTTCTTTTCTATTCAAAAAGTAAATTTGAGACCTAGAGGTGGTAACCTTGAGCAGACATTAAGGCAATCAGAGAGCTGTCTTAAAACATTGTCCCCTATCGTCCTGAATATTAACATTGATTTATATGTGTTTTTTAGATGGATGCTACGGATTTCTTGTTTAATTTGGATGATTTTGTCATTTAGACCACCCGTATCTTTTTTTAATCTACCTTCAAAGTGCTGATGGTTTTGTAAAAGTTCTGTACCTGGTTTTGCCTCAATCTGAGTTATGTAAGTTTGCTATATTTTTGGGGTATATTATCATCCTTCACACGTCCCTCTAGTTTGTTGTACACTCATTTCAGAGTTTTGTAATCGCTTTTACTGGTGCCCTGTGTCTTGTTCATGTCTCTTTAAGGTGCTTTACTGTCAATATGGCAAAGCTGCACTGCCCCAAAATGTTACTCTTTTCTTTTTACTGAATATTATATTATGATCTATATATTTAAGTATGTATTTCTATGCTGAAGATCACAACATATGGCTTCTTTATTAATGTCTTCCAAGACGGTGGATATTCTTTTCCATCACTAAAGTGCTGCTTTAGCAGTGTACTTTGTTTTTGGAAGTAGAATTACCTTCCTTCCAGTGAAGGCACAGAGAACCATTAATTAGCTCTATCCTTTATAGTGCAAGTATTGGTTTTATCGCACCGCAGCTGCTCACTCCAGGAAGAGACTTGTAGTAATATTTTCGGCCATTATATCACAAATAGCTCAAGCAATATGGATATTAAAAAAAACATTTTAAAAGATTTTTTCCAATGGCTTCAAGCACTAAATGCATTTTGCACTTTAATGTGCAGTTGTGCACAAGCTGTCGTCAATGTTTTTCAGCAAGTGAAATATTATGTATTTTTCACCTGGAAGACTCAAGCTGATTGATTATGTCTTGAGCAACAACTGTTTCAAACGATTCCTAGTGGAAATTATAGCTGTTGTGTTACATTAAAAAATTAGATGGTGTTCCTTCACTTTCTTTTTTGTTTTTTAACCACTCAGTGGGTCTGAACTATTTGCAATCCTTGGCAATCAGCGACTTGCACAGATCTGCAGGCACATGCTATTTGATCCCCTAAGGTATGTGGATGGCCATGTGCGTGCCACCCCTACCTACAGTGCACCACCTCACGCCTATCCTCTATTCACAGCGGATCCAGTGGATCCTTGACTGTCTACAGTGTGGCTCACAAAGATACTGCTGGAGCCTTGGTCCACCAAATCGCTGGGCGTGCAGCACACACCACAGCTTGTCATCTTGAGTCAAGGGGCACACACGATGCAAGCTAGTGAGAAAAGGAGAGTAGAGGGGGCAAGAGAACAAGCCCAATGGAGGGGCACATGCAGACAAGCTAGATGGACATGATAGCCCCGATATAGCTGGTTTATTTGACTTATTTAAAAAACCTAATAAGACTCCCACAACCTCAACATTTCTTGGGCTGTTTACAGGGGACCAGTGGATTCCAGGTCATTTGGTTACTGCCAAAGTGTGCTTTTCCTCGCTACCCTCCATTGCCGTGTCCGTCATCTGGATGCACCTCTATTTTGGCGTTGGTGAGGGGTGAGACCATCTCCTCATCTAGAACTGGATAAGTGAGGGTGAAGTGACTGTAATCACGTGACCGGGGGTGGGCTTAAACTCTGTGGCACTTGTTGACCCGCTTCCTCTGCTATGCAGGCTTCTTATGTGTGTCAGCTTTGCACCCCATTATTTGTTTTAGCTTTGTTTTAGCCTGCTGTACCATTACAGAAAAATATAGAAATGTTTTCATTCATCGCGTGGCTCCTGGGAAAGTGTGCTTTTCCCTGCTGTTCTAGAGTGTGACCCTGCCATCTGTGCCACTGTTTTGGATGGGGTGAGGGGTGGACCCAGCTTCCCTCCTCTCCTGCAATTGATAAGAAAAGATCACATGGCTGTAATTCGTATTGTTCTGAGAGTATGTATTTGTTTGTTTTCTTGAGGATGTTGTAGAGGAGCAGGTAGACGCATATACCCTAATTCCCACCCCTCACCGCCATCATACTGGAACAGCAGGAGAAGAGCTGTATGTGGGACCCCCTGTGTTGTCCCTATACTGCATCGAGTGTACGAGAGACGATATGCACTCAGACAACCATACTGAATGTAACTTCACACAGAGAGAATTGAAGGAAGTCTGCACGCACCATTGGACATTATGTAGTGCTGAGTGAAATCTGACAAGGGCAGCGTGATGTCATGAAAAAGATATACAAGGGCATGCAAGAGTAACGATGTAACTGAAGTGGCAAGAGAAACATGGACAAAATGATAAAGTAATCATGTATGCAAAAGAAGACAGAGTAGCTTGCTGACCAATAAGTGTAAATACGCATTAACGCAATGTAGATGAGACATATAGAAGCTTGATATAGAGCAAAATATAACGTGGCAAGGATGGCCATGATAGGAAAATGCACGATGGCTTGTACAAAGATTCATTCCAGCTACCTCAGAAACATACTATGGCTGCAGAGTCTGGAGACGCGGGAAAATATCTTTGTGTGCAAACGAAGAGGAGTCTATGTTGGCCTGGGATCAAGGATGCTATTTCAAGGAATAGCTGCAAAGCACAAAGGGAGGCAGACGGATAAGCCATGAGCGTGAGACATAGTTCTCTTAGATTAAAGAAGAAAACATTTGCAAGAGCCAAGTATTGGCAATTAACAGTGAATAAGGCCCATACAAGATGGAGTGAGTAAGTCTGAAGAGGCCAAGGGGCAATAACATCCAGCATTATTTAATCAAATAGCAGTAAATAGGAGGTTGAAATGGACAAATTTGTGGTCTCTTCACATGTGATGCAGAAGTTGAAAACAAGGTCTATTCATTAAGCTGCATTTGAAGATAGTGATGTGCTCATACTCACTTGAAACAACTGCAAGGTCAACTTCTGACAGGACACTTTGGCTTATGGTTAGACTGATGAGAGATGATGGACTAACTGGGAAAGTGCGGAGTAATCTGACGTGACTCAAGCACCTGGGTTTTGATTCACTTACGTTCTGCTAGGTTGGGTGGGAATGCCAACCAATCAGTGGGTCTATGGGGCAACCTGCTATACAATATTGCAAAGAACAATCCACTGCCATTTTGTCCGCTATAATCAGTATTATATGTATTTAGAGGTACTTCGAGGTGTGTCTTACAGATAAGAGACAACCAACGAAGTACTAACCCGTATACATGCTATAAGTATTTATTTATTTATTTATTTATTACATTTATTGTACGCCCAAAACCTGAGGTATCACAGCGAAGTTACAGACATCTTGATTATGATTGGGTAACATATACAGGGTATTCATTGCAGAACAATTATACAAAAAATTACATGTATTGGATGCATTAGTTATCGTTACAACACATATTTACATGTGACATATTTGGGGTACAATTCTTAATTTCAAAGGTGTCTATCTAGGGGGGATGGTGACCGGCTGGTAGAAGTTAGGTGGCAGCTGGCTAAAATTGGTTGAATAGCCAAGTTTTTAGTAGCTTTTTGAAGCACTGGAAAGAGGCTTCATTTTTGATGTTTGTGGGGAGGGTGTTCCAGTGTTTTGGGGCCATGACTGGGAAGCTGCTTCCCCCTGCTCTGGTACATTTGTAGTGCGGGACCACAAGGAGAGAGTTTTTATTAGATCTAAGTGTTCTATTAGATTCTTTTTTGGCTATTGAGTTATTGATATATATGGGTTTTTTCTTAGCAAGACATTTAGGGGTAACACAGGGATTTGAAGATGATTCTGGCTTTGATGGGTAGCCAATGGGCCTCCCTCCTCATGCTGGAGATGTGGTATGACTTTTTCAGTCCCAGGGCTGCTCGTAATGCTTTATTTTGCATAAGTTGTATTTTGGCCAGGTTAGTGTTGGAGGTGCCTAGTAGGAGTACATTGCAGCAATCCAGCTTGGACAGTATTAGAGCCCTGGATAGGGTAGTGCAATTGTTAAGCGTGAGGAACTGATGACTTAAGACAATTAGTTTGGATGTGTAGGAGGTAGCTGAGGATAAGGCGTTTACATGTTTAGTCATGGTTAGGTTTGCGTCTAAGTGTACGCCTAACGTTTTTACCTGTTTAAGTACTGGAATAGGAGTACCATCAATGTTGATTGATATGTAGTCTGGGTGGAGGGCGTTGATTTTGGTTGGGGAGCCCACAATGAGAATCTCAGTTTTCTCATAATTGAGGCATAGGCTGTTGAGAGCCATCCAATTTTGAATTATTGTGTGCATTTTGTTAATGTTCATAGTGTCTTGCTCGTAATTCCCTGTGATCGGGATAAGGATCTGGGTATCATCAGCAAAATTGGTATAGATGACACCCATGCTATCCAGTGCCGAGAATGGGAGCTTAGTGTACGCATTATAGAGGGTGGGCAACAGGCATGATTCTTGTGGTACCCCTATAGCAGCGGTATTCAAACTGTGGGGTGCACAGTTTTTTCTTTGAGATTGGAAGAAATGGGTAGGGGCGGCTCACAAGGTCGGCCTGAAGCATGAAACTGTCTCAGGCACCAATGAAAAAGTGGCCCGCAGTTGTAAATGGATATTCATTCCTTAAGTCACAGACTGTTTGAATAGTACCCAAGGGGGTGCTTTGTATTAAAATGTGAGTAAATTGTGATATTTAAAGAATATTTATTTAGCAACAATGGTCAAAATTACTAACTGCATAGTAAAATAACTCATCAAACTGGCCCACATTGGTCAAAAAGGTGGCCCATTTTGACTGGCCCACACTAGCATTTTGCATTTTTGGTACAGGAATTGCCCTATTGCCCTATAGGCCAGTCCGAGCCTGGTGGCTCATCCATAATGGCGAGGGGGCAGCCCAACCAGTGGCCCCCTCATCCATTACAGAGGAGCTAAGGAGCCAGCCCAGTGAAACAATGAACACTCCCTTAGCTGCGTTTTCCAGCTGAGGGAGTGCTCTTGGGCTGGCTGAACTGTCAGAGGGAAACACTATTTCCCTTTGACAGTTCAGTTTAGTTCCCCAGACGCACATGCTCACTGAGCAATGCAAGTGCTGGGGTGTTTTGCTTTGCCAGCATTTCATAGCTCATTGGAAATGCTGGCTGGGGCACTGCATGTTTGTATGTGCGAGGGGGAGCTCCTGCCCCTCCTCACATACGGACAGAACAGCCTGGAGCAGGGCGTTTCAGCACCCACACGCAGGCCAATGCAGAAGGTACGTTTATGTTAATTTTCTTTTTTATTTAAACATGTGTATGGATGCATGTATGCTTGCGTTATGAGTGAGTGTATGGTGATGGATGCTTGTGTGAATGATAGAGTGCTGTATGAATGTGTGTGTGTGTGTGTTAGTTTGTTTTGGTCCGTTGAGCTGATTTTGGCAAGTGGTGGATAGAGGGGGGAAAGTGGGTTGTACAACAAAGGCATTTTAAAAATGCATAAATGCCTTTGTTGCACAATCCCCCTACCCACCTGGCAAAATCAGCTCTCCTTCTGAAGCTCTGTGGAGTCCAGGGGACAGGGATGGTATTTTTTTAGTGGATTTCTATTAAATATGTCCAGTCAAAAATAGCATGCTTTCCCCCTTGGCACCCTAACACCTTGCATACACACATAATCATGTTGATTATGTTAGGCCCAGTGGGGCCAGGGGACAGGGATGGTATCTTTTTACTGGAAATCTATCATAGATGTCCAGTAAATAATGTCATGCCTGCCCCCTCGGCTGCCCCAGCACCAATTGCAAACTGTTTGGCTATTTACCTTTTTTTTTTAAGTATGCTCTAGAATGCAACGTTTTAACCAATCATTTAAAATAAAATCCACGGGGGGAAAACCTCCCGAACCCCCCCTCATTGGTTCGGGCTCCCTCACTGCGCTCGGTCGCTATGGTATTTTTAGGGAAAATAGTTATGCCCTCCACTTAAAAAATTCACCAGACGCCACTGGCCTTCGGACTGTGTTGGGAACGGGATGGGGGGAGCCCAGAGTCTGTGGTGGGAGCAGTGGGGTGGGAACCGTGGCAAAGTGGTGGGATCATGGTGGGGAGATCCCAGGGTGCGTGATGGAGTGGGATGAGGGAGCGCAGCGACTGTGATGGGAGCAGGTGGGGGAGCCCAGGGACTATACTGGGAGTAGGGTGCGGTGACGGTGCACTATACATACTGTCCATTTGGAATTTTTGGGGGTGCCCGGCCTGCCCTAATTTTGCTCTGGGGGGCCCAGGCCAAAAAGGTTTGAAGACCACTGCCCTATAGGTACTTGGATGGGGTCTGCCGCCTCTTTCCCAATGGAGACTCTGGTAGTGCAATCAGCTAGAAAATATTTCACCCAGAGGGTGGCTTCCCTTGAGAATTTGAAGTCATTTGCTATTTTGACACAGAGTTTGTCATGGTCCATCAGGTCAAATGTGGCAGACAAGTCTAACAGCAAGAGTAAGCAAGGTTTGCCTGAATCTCTTATGGCTTCCATCTGGATTTTCAGGTCAAGAAGTGCCTTTTCGGTACTGTGATTGGGCCGAAATCCAGATTGCCTTGCTCCTAAGAGCTGGTTTTGTTCGAGATGGGATTGAATTTGGGTATAAGCTATTTTGTCGATTATCTTCAGCAAGAACGGTACGTGGTTATGGGTCGGTAGTTCGTGGGGACTGTCGGGTCCAAGGCTGTTTTTTTCAGAAGCGGGGTGACCCATGCTTCTTTTATGCTAGCTGGGACCGTATTCTTGTTGAACGGGGCATTAACAAAATGAGTGATAATAGAGGTGAGTGTGGGGGCACATAATTTGACTAGATGTGCTGGGAAATTGTCACCTTTGTAATTAGAAGCTTTTAGTTTGGATATAGTGTCTAGCACTAGATCTTGGGTAACAGGAGTGAAATGGAATAGCACTTCGACATTGTTGTTAGTTCTGTCAATAGTGGTGGCGGGCACATTTTTATTAGCCAGACATTTTCTTTTAGTGGTGATTTTGTTTTGTAGTAGTTGAATTTTGGCAGCTAACACATTCTGAATGGTAGTGCACCAGGCTTTACTAGAGTTAATCGGCGCAGTAGCTGGGATCGGATTCTCCAATTCTCTGAGGATTGTGAAAAGCTCTTTAGAGTTTGAGGCTGAGTAGATATGTTCCCCTAACCAATCCCTCCCACAAATAGTCTGATGTCTGCCTGTGTACACTGCTTTATTAAATTGAGAATAAAGTAGTACTTTGCTATATTCTTTGAGTCTGTCGATTATTTTGTCTGATATCTTTATTAGTCATTCCATCAAGCAAAAGAGACACTTCAAGGTGCTAGAGCACAATGTCCTTTAACCCAGACGTCTTTGTAAAGAGCTGCATGGTTAAGGGTAAGAAAATACATGATCTAGCCTGCTGTATGCCACTTAAGGGACAGTTAAGGATATATGTTCAGTTATATTGCTATTTGCCATGCATTTCATTATTTCTCCTTAGTTGCTGTTATTTCTACTTATCAGACAAATGTTCTAAAGTCCAAAGACTTCCTGTCCACATTAATGTCAGACCTAGCTCCTTAGACATAATTACAGCTAAGCCTTATGGGGAAGGTTAAGTTGCATGTTGATAAATGCCCACTCAGTATTATCTAATTATAGTGCTACTCACAACCTAAATGTGCCCCATGGTCTTAATATTTAATTTATCATAGAATCTGGAGGGAGGGTCTAGCTGTTATTTTTAATACTTCTTTGAACATTAGTATAATCAAATCTGCAGCTCCATTCACACATGAACTTATGTAATTTCCTCTTTCTCATTCTTCCAATTTCTCTTTACCTTTTCATTAATTTTATACTATATATAAATCACTTTCAAATCACTTGGTCCTACAATAATTTCCTAGGTGATTTTAATCTTCAATTGAATACGGTTGAGGATCTGCTTCGGAAATTAAAGAACCATGTGGAAAGGGGCCTACCCCTCATCATCTATGGACAAGCAGCAATGTGAATTCATCCAAGGAGAAGGAAGCAAATAATCCTGTGACCTCAAGACAGGATTTTAAACATTAAAAGCAAACACGGCCTGCAGTTGTATTTGCAAATAAAAACAGCTTTAAAAGCAACAATGGGAAAAAATAGCACTGCTCATAGAAAAATGGTGAAAAGCAAAACTTGATGTGGTGGGGTAACCAAAGCAAATTGATATTAGGTTTCACCCACAAAACCCCTATAACCTGTGAAGAGACACTACTTCAGGAAGAAACGGTTTTGGCTGAGGCAGCCAAGCCCCACATCCAGCTGGATTTCACACACATCCTCCAACAATCCCACAATAAAATGTGATGCTGCTAAGGGCGTAGAAATTCCCTATTCTGCAGACATGATGGCAGGAGCCCAGAGATTTCAAAGAAGGAAAAATGTGCCTAGAAGGTGTGAGTCATTGTAGCACTTACTTCAAAGAGCAAATGGCCAATTTCAAAAAAACCTCTGGTCACAGGCTGACCCAGGGGAACAGATGGCTGTGGGGGATAAATCAGCCATCCCACATGTTGAAGAAGACACTCCCAATTAATATAAAGACTATTTCGTTTTAGGCATTTTGTGGAGCCATTAGACTAAGAATTTAATTCACTTTCATGCCATTTTTCTTGTAATTTCCAGGCGGTTTTGGGGATATAAATTGCATTTACCTAGGATTTTGGGGACTGTAATGGCCAGTTAGACTAGTTTTCTGGGGGATTTGAACATATTACGAATGTGACAGTTGGTGAAAAGATGAAAAATGAAAATTATTAACATGCCTGATAATTTGCAGATTCATAACTGTTGTACATTTCATGAAAATGACAGAAATTTGCCACAAAGCCATGCTACATTGTACAGATTTGGCGATCGGCTTATCTAATTCCCGATGACCAGCTAAAACCAAATATCTATTTCATATGGCAGTTGCTAGTATAATTATAAAGTTATGATACATAACAAGCTTTTGCCAAAAAGCTGTAATGAGAACAAAGCATGGTAATAAATGCAAATAGACAGATGGTGCTCTCCTCCCCTGTACTAATCCTCCTGACAGGGGGCAGAGAGAGGGATGATAACTGTCCAGTCCGAGTGGCAGGGATAATTACATGGTACTCCCCCTAGATTGTAAAATGAGTGTTGTCATTTCTGCTATATAAGGGGAACTGTAGTAGGACACAGACACAGAAAAACCACGGAGACAGGAGAAGGAGGACACAGAAAAACCACGGAGACAGGAGAAGGAGGACAGAGAGAAGGCTGCTGAACCTTACCATCTTTGAGAGTGCAGTGACCAGACCCCTTTCCCTATCTATCCAAAGTGTCCTGAAGTCCAGCTGGCTTTCCTGAATCCTAAACCAAGGTTTGCTTTGTAAGTACTATATAACCCCAGCCCTACATTGCATATGCCCTTCATTTTTGTAATAATACATCCAATATTTCTAATTGAAAACCCCAAATTGCCCATGTAGCCCAGTCATCTCCCCATAGAAGAATCTCTTGTTTGCCTGTGTGTGTTAGCATATCTCCTTTGAAAAACCTCTCAGTTGTCTGTGTAAATCCTTAATATTTTTGTAATTAAATCAATGAATTCCCCCATTGAAATTCACGGTACAAGATTGTTGCAATTCGAAATCAACCATCTTGTTCCTGCTGTTTTTATTTTAATTATTATAGTGATTAAAGTGTTGACTCAAAAGAATTATTCTCCTGGTAACTAAAAACCGAATTTGTCAGTGTATTGTGTGCATTACCAAACAAATTCCTATTTGCATCTGTCAGTTTAAACCCCAAATGAGATCATGCATGTGAGCAATCCCTTTGCCTAGAAGTCTACCTGTTATGAGCCTCTGTCCTTGTCACTAAAAACTGATTTTCCTATTGTGAGCTATACCCCTTCCCTGAGCTGCCTGTCATTGTAAGCCACAGTATAAACAAATTTCCATTTGCCACCGTATTTTCCTTTTGCCTTTGCTTTTTCTTAAAACCTTTTTTCTTACTTCATGTCTATTTTGCCCTGGTGTGCTGATCAGTATTCTCTAAAACTTTGTCTATCTCCTAAGTGTAAGCAATACAAATGTTCTTGTTCTTCTATTCTGTCCCCTAACATTTGTGAGAAATAATCAAAACCCCATTCTTCCATTTTGCTCCAAAACATGTTTTTCCTTTCTTTGCTGGCTTCCGATCTTGTGGTGGTGGGCTTCACCCCAAATCCAATGTTCCCCCTTGATTCCTACTCCCTGCCACTGCCTTCAATTCAAAGGAATCAAGTTTAATTGAGGTTTGGGGGTGAGTGTTGCAGGGGGAGTGCTAAACTGTGGTGCTATCACTTTGTGGTAAATTGTTCTTTTTCTGTTTTGCCATTAAAAGTCAGAATTAACTGTAATATGATATCTTAACATGGTTGTTTTGTAGGGAGTATTGCATTTAGTGTTGCCTCCTCATTGGTGGATGTGTATTTGGTTGATTTTCCTTTTTCATTACATAATACATTAATAAATATCTTATCGATACAAAACAGCCTGGTTCGTAGTCCATTGTGACACAGGGTGTTTGTGGAGGTTGGGTTTGAGAGGGGTTGGAGGCCTACTCCAAAGAATCCATAGTCTATTAAAAATAAAAAAGCGTTTTATCGTGCGCCACATTCATTGTAGGGGAAGGAATTCCCTTGCTGGCGTGTGCCGTGCAACATACTGTGGCGCCACTGTCTTTGACAACGTATAAATTGAAGGTAAGCTTTGGGCAATGTCTCTTAATAAAAGGTGCACTGTTGCTGAGTGCATGTTATTAGCTGGTTGATCTACAAGTAATGTGTCTACCCATTAAAGATATACTGTCCTTTGCTTGTACGCACATCATGCATAGCAACAAGCAAAAGAAGAGTTTGTCATGCCGAGTGTCACCAGAGAACAGCATGAAACCAGGACACTCATTTTCTAGTAGTATACTTTCATTTAAGAAACAAATGCTTCCTGGGAGTTGTAGTCTTTGTTACTTTCAATTGAGCACATTTGACGTAAGTTGTTGGTAACAACGATTCTTAGAGGAAAATGTCAGGACTGGAAAAGTGGTGGCAGAGTGGCATGAAGTTATCTGATCTCCTTAGACGGGCCCACTCCGAAGTCCCAACTACAAACATGTTATCATAATCAATGTTAAATAAAGCAATAGGACAAACCAGTGAGCTAACATCTTTAAGGGGAGTCTGGGAGTTGGAGGATATAGATAATATAGATAATATCATAACCATCTCCCCCAATCCCCCTTTGCCACAGACAGAAAAAAAAAGATTTACCAGAGCAGAGGGAGCATGATTTCAAGCCTTCTCCTACTCAGAACCGGTAACGCGGCGCAGCAGAAGTGCAAGCTTCCCTCATCGGGGATAGGTTGGTACAGCGATGGCAAGCTCTACAGTCACACACTCGGACCCACTCGCTCAGTCACTCTCTCCTGGTCTAATGTGAGTGCTGGGCAACGCTATTCCCTGCAGCCGGTCTCTCTCAATACGCTCAAGGCTTTGCCTCCCAAATGTTTATGCTTGAATGATATTCGAGTGAGTTTGTTTTCTAAGTTGGATCCCATTGGTAGGGGATTGGTAGTGTTTGTTGCTTGGTTGCCAGTATGCCATGTTAGTCCAGCACGAACCTTGAAAGACGATCTTTGCTCCTTTGGGTGGCCGCATGGAGATTGAAGAGAAGGAAAAGTAAGTGCCCATTTTTTCAAAGCAAGGATTATTTTATAATTATAATTATAATTCTTCTTTTATAACACGCTTATAAATGTAGAAGCCTCATTTTCGATTCAGCGCTTTCCTCTATATGCAACCTACTGTCAGATTTGAATTCTGGCAGACTAGCACGTTACAGCACTTAGCAAAGGGAGGGAGGACTTTAAAAGTGTTAGATAAATATGTGATGTTATCATTATTGTTGAACTTGTAATAAGGGAGAAGGGTACGATAGGACCCATTATGTTGGGGTATTTTTAGAGCTGATGGCTGCTGAGTGGGCACTCTAAGGAAGGCTGCTAAACTGTCAGCTTATCTTGGAGTTTGTTGTACTTTTCTTAAAAAGAAGATGGACACCAGGTAGGTAAGTAATGACTTTATTACTCAAAGCCAGCGGTCAACGCCGTCCTCTCTCCTCCCAAAGCCAGCGGTCAACTCCGTCCTCTCTCCTCTACTCCCACCACTCTCTCACTCCAACCGTCCTCTCTCTCACGCTCCACTCATCACATTCCAATACTACGAGTGCCGAGAGAACTTTACAAACACATAGAAATACAATAGAGTTGGAACCTGCAAGAAGGAGGTTGAGGACACTAGATTAAGGGGTAAGAGTTTGCGGCTCATTGCAGATTGTACATTTCTTTTCTCAATCTAATTTTCAGTAACTGATTATAAACTAAAGGAACACATGATGTCAAAATAAGTGTTAAATGGAAGGCACTTCTTGAAATACACGTGTATGCCCTTTTTTTATAACCTTCATGAAACCGTTTACAGAAATGTGCATAGAATGTTAACTTGATGTAGGCCTTTCCTTATATGAAACCTATTGTGAACATGCATGATGCCACTTTTTTAATCTATAAAAACAGCTTGGAAAAATATATGCTAGCTTAAAACCAATATGGCCTGTTTGCCCTCATTTGATTGTGTCACTCGTCCTCATATTGGTTTCTTAGGGCACGGATGAACAGGTGGAGCATGATTGCCATATGGGAGGCTTTAACAGCACGTCCATACAGCGTATAGAGGGAACCAGGCCGATCCTCTTGTCTAGTCCGCAAACCAAGACGGTTTGAGGTTCTCAGGACAGGAGGGACACCAAAGAAGCTGGCTGTCAGAAGCTTTAACAGCACACGCAGCAGACTCATTGCCGTTGAGTCGACTATCCAATCTTTGGGGGAGCGAGATCAGATGATCAATCTGGCTGACCAGCTACCACGATTGAAGCAAATCTCTGGCCATCATACACAACACTTACAATAATCCACACAGGGCCTACACAATCCATGTGTTTTTAAACCCAGGTCTAGCCCTGCAGTCCCTCTAGACAAGTCAGCTGTGGCACAAGGACACAAAAGGCATCATTACTTTGTTGGCGTTCAAGAAACAAGGGTGCTGGTATGGATTTGACCCTTGTTTCCAAACCGTCAAACTACGTGTTTGCCTGCCGGAGCCGCTGTGCCCAACAGGTCTGACCCTGCCGGGTGCAGTGGTCATGTGTTATGCGTGCAGGTTCTCGGAATGGTGTACGTACTTTTCACGCAACCAGGAAAAACACGGGAATCAGCTGAACTTTGTGTAGTGGTTCACGGGGAGGAATACCTCGAACCTCGGTCTTCCGAGGCGGATGGAGGTTGCCATGGAAGCTTAGCAATGCGTTGCTAAGGAGACGCAACGTGCGTGCTGGTTCACGGCGGTGATCATGTGATATTGGGTATTTAACCCCGCCCCCCTGCTTGCTCAGTGCTTCTGATCAAGCATTTTTGGCGCTACTTGTTTACTGACCTTGCATCTTTTGTACCTGGTATCTTGAACCCTTGCTTCTCTGACCTGACCTTGCTTTTGGATATTCCTAGTCTGTTTTGGTGCTTCGGTGATTTACTGATTTTCGACCCTTGCCTTCTGCCCTTGGATATTGTTATTGCCTAATCCTCAGTCTAAGTTTGCTCGTATGGATTTGACCCGGATTGTTTAAAGGATTTCTTTTGGAGTTGTTGACTTCAGTTACTCTTGTTATTTCTTGTTACTTCTTGTACTGTTAAACACAGTGGCCCTCATTACGACCCTGGCGGAAAGTGACTGACCGGACCGCCATAGCGTAAATAGCGTTTCCGCCATTGCACGACGGAGCAAAGTGCGGCTCATTCCGACCCATTGGGCACGAGCACCACGCCATGGTGGAAGTGCAAAGTCCGCGATGGCGGAAATGACCCCAAAACGGCCCACACCGCCGCCGTACGGCGCCCTAGGTGCAATACCGCCACCCATCTTAGCGGACACCGCAGTGAGCGCCAACCGGAAAGTACGGTGACCGGAAATATACGGAAACGGAAGTAAAAGCATGGTCCCGGAATGGGAAACATCACGCCGTACACCTATAAAACCACAAATTCCACACAACCATTAAAAATACTACCCTGAGACACATCCCAACCCGTCATCCACCCTAGTGAAACCAAGAAAAATGGGAAAAGTAGCGAAGAAAGCGTGCGACCGCAAGCGGCAGGTCCACTTCTCCCGTGAGGAACTCACCGTGCTCACAGAGACCCTCCAGGAGAATGCTGCCGTCGTCTTCTCCACGCAAATGACCAGGACGGCACTTGCGAACAAGAAGGCCATATGGGCCCTGGTGGCACAGCGGGTAAGTGCGGTGGGGACCGCACCCCGCAACCCACAGCAATGCAGAAAGCGATGGGACGACCTGCGGATACGCGTCCGGAGCATACTTTCTGCCAACCGCAACATTGCCACAGCTACCGGGGGAGGATCGGAATCACCCATCAAGTTGACCCCCTGGGAAGAAATCTGTGCCTCCACCATTGGAATGGAGAGTATAGAGGGAGTCGGAGGGATGGAGAAAGGAGTGCAGACATCCGAAAAATCAGGTAGGTGGGCCAAATAAAACAATGCCAAAACCACAATGTCCAATCATGTGAAGTACCACGTGTCCACATAGTGCAACAGTAACACATGTCCAGGAGAAAGTCCACATACATAGGCCTGATAGCACACTTTAAAACTCACATCAAATACATAAATAATTAAAAATCCTAAAAACACCCTCTACACGTGCAGCAGGCACACCCTAACTGCAGGCTGCAAAACAACTGCACCCTCACTCCACACACAAATGAAACCACCTCCAAGGCCCCGACCCAAATCACCCTCAGGTACCACCCCAATGCATGTGATACATTGCCATTCCAATTTCCACAGACCCATTAATAACGCTCGCCCTCCTTTACCCCACCACAGGGTCCGATTCAAACGACGAGCTCCAGGACACACCTACCAGCACACCTGCAAAGAGGGCCAAGACCAACGGCCAAAGACCCTCCACCTCAGCTGCACGCATCAAGACACGGAAGCAGCACAAATCAAGTGGCAGCACAGAGGAGGGAACTCCAACAGGCACCCCAGCAGCCAGCATGCCCACAACAGCACCACCACAGGTCCCCCCAATGGATGCCACAGTAGGCACTGCTTCTGGTGGCAGCAGCACCATAGGTGACACTGCATTAATGGCAGCATGCGCCGACACAGAAAACGGGGATGTCGAAGTTAGATCCATCCATGACCTGTCTCAATCCCCCTGTCTGTTCCATCCCGTACACCATGAGGATACCACGCAGGGGCACCCACAAGACGACGACTGGCCATCCCCCACAAGCCCTGTGGCAAGGCAACATGAGGTGACCAGCCACTCTGTGACACCACCGCAAATGGCCATGGCCCAGCAGAGGCAACAGTCCCTCGACCAGGTAATCGTGCAACAGCAGCAACTGGCCACGCTCCTCAAGGACCATGCCGATGAATGTGGGGGCACTAAGGCAGACATAGAAACATCAACTGAGACACTTAGGGCAGAAATGGAGAGAAGTACAGAGACACTAAGGGCACAAATGGAGAGAAGCACCGAGAGCCTGAGAGTACAAATGGAGAGAAGCACCGAGAGCCTGAGGGGGGAACTGCATGCGACGTCCAAAGACGTATGTGCCGAACTTGCCGCAGTGCGCCGTGTGCTCACTGAGCTCTCACAAACCCTTAGGGACATGCATGGACGTGAGCAGGCAGAGACATCATCCGTTGCAAGTTCCGTCCAGGGCAGCCCCCAACGTAGATCTGGGAGGAACCTGCGCTCCACAGACAGGGGTGCCCCTGATACCCGGAGAGGGGGCTTGCAATAGCGACTGCCCACTGACAATGAGCATCTTTGGACACTGGTGTTCGGGGGGGAGGTAGGAGGGTGGAGGGGGTGTGTTGGGCTCACTTGGGTGGCGGGTCGATAGGGTGTTTAACATGATATCACATATGCCATAAACAATGCACGATCATCCAATGAGATGTGTGGACATTGATCTTTGTGTACGAGGCCATTATAGGCGTACAGTCCATATTGTGCATGTTCCAGACACACACAGTGCCACGAGTCCCGTGTCCATGTATCAGCCACCAGGCGTGAGTGCTAGAAGCATGCATCTATGAGATGCTGACGAATGTCACGGCCCTCCTGTGCCTCGCAGACTCCTTGAGGTGCTGCCACATCCCCACCCTCATCATGACCATCTTCAGGTGCTTGCAGTTCTGCGTCAGGGGGCATGGGCACATTTCTACGTACGCACATGTTGTGGAGCATGACACATGCCATGACCATCTTTGCAACCTTCACATGGCGGTACAGGAGTGCCCCGCCAGACCTGCTGAGGCAGCGGAAACGAGTCTTCAGTAGGCCGATTGCCTATTCTATGACTACACGGGTACGTGAGTGGGCATGGTTGTAGTCCTCCTCATGCTGGTCCCGTGGGTTCCGGACTGGTGTGAGGAGCCATCTCTTCAGTGGATACCCGGCATCACCTGTATGTGGACAATGAAGGAATTTTGAGGAATGCCATTGCTATGTACGCACCCCCCCCCCTTCCTGCCAGGTCATTGCCGCATCACATACCCCACATCATCATGCTTGAAATGAGACTCACCGAGTAGCCAGGATCTGTTCCCTGCGTGTCGCTCCATGTAGCGTGGTATTGTAGAGTTCCTCAAGACCATAGAATCATGGGTTGATCCAGGGAATCGGGCACAACAATGTGTAATGATCCTGTTGGAGTCACACACCATTTGTACATTCAGAGAATGAAATTGTTTTCGGTTGCGGTACTGGGCCTCCATGGCATGTGGGACGACCAATTCCACATGGGTGCAGTCGATGGCACCAATGCAACCCGGTATGCCGGCAAGTGCATGGAATCCCACTTTTGTGTTGGTAATTTCCTGCTCCGAGCGTGGTAGGGAGATGTAGTCGTCTGCGTGCTGCAGGAGGGCATCGAGCACTTGCAATAGTGTCCGTGAGAACAGTGGCTGTGATATGCCATGCAACTGTCCGACTGTGTGCTGGTAGGTGCCTGTGGCCAGGAAGTGGAGTACAGACACCACCTGCAGTAGGGGTGGGATGGCGGTTGGGCTATCTATCATGCTGACAAGGTCAGCCTGTGTCATGTCCACAATGGCGGTTATGGTGTCCCGGTCCAAACGGTAGAGGGTGTGGATCTGCACATCAGTGAGGTTGAACGGATGTGCTCGGAGGCGTGGGATTGCGGGCTGCCTGCGTGGTGGTAGTGGCTGTGCTGGCGGCCCTTGCTGGCCCTGCCTTGCCCTCCTCCTCCTCCTGCGTCTCCTCTGTGCGGCCGGTTGTAGTTGGTGTTCGTCGTCTTCTTCTTGAAGTTGGAGTACTTGCAGTGCTATCAGGTCCCCCAGGGCCAACATAGCTAGTCCTGCCGGTAGCATTTCGGAGTGGGTGTGGTTGTGGGAGGAGGCTGGGTGTGCAATTTATGTGTTTTCAGGCTGTATGGCCTCCACCTGTGGTGATTCATTCCACCTGTGCAAGCTACTCTCCCCTTTGGGCGAGCACGTCCCGCACACAACGCTGCAATTCGACGAATGGCATCTTGCTATTGCAATCATGTACTTGTACCCGATGGCAGTGTAACATTGGTTGATATGTACATTCTGCTATGGTCCCATTGTTTCACATACTATCTTTGCAGTCGCGAACAGACTTGTGAAGGGTCAGTGGAACGTAGTACTCGAGTAACGGTGGACCCTCATGCAACACTGTACCGAGGTTCACCGACGGGCGTGGCGTCCCATTTGTGAGTGAAGGCAGTTGCCATTTTCACACACAGCCGCACTAGATGGATTAATTTGTGATTTCAAGCGGCCACAGATGCCTTTTCGACGTGATGTTGCAAATGAGGAATTCGAAGGTCGGCGCTTTCGGTTTTCAGCTAGCGGCGAGGAGATGCCCACAGGTCTGAGTGCAAATATAACGTTCTATTGTTCAATGTCCTTGGGACAGGGGCCATGGCGAGGATGCAATGATTGATATGAATAGTTTGGGATGCGCAATAGCGAAGTGGGCGATAAGGCCGGACGTTCCCAAATACATGTTACTGCACAACACTGGAATTACGGGCTGGGGCACAGTGGATTTTGCAGGCTGCATAACGCACAGACTCAATGGAAATTTCACATGTGATGTGAGTATGGAAACAGGCGATTTCATTACGGGATGAGGGAATGATGTAAGGATGCATGGACGGATGATTTGATACAGAGTTTGCCATGTACAGGGCTTCTTGGAATCTATCTGCCTCCCCTGCGCTATGTGATGCAGGGCTGCCATAGTGGGACCATCGTCTATCTGGCCTTGTTGAGCCCTCCCTGTCTCGGCGCGCCTTCAGACACTTGTGTCTATGCACGTTACAATCCCATCTGATGGATTCTGTTTTAACAGACGCATGCACAGGTACACTCGTTTGTGATAGTGTTTTCACCTCGATATAGATAGTTATGATTCGCAAGTGGTTTTTGGGTGGTGATGATCCTTTGGAGTGGGCTAGCATGCATATGGCTGTGGATTTGGTGTGATCATTGAAGTGAGTAATTCAAATGTAGTTCTGATGGCCATACTATTCTTTTTCATTTCATTTGGGTGACAGGTATCTCCTCCCCTTTTGCCACTGCCATCTGTATGCCACTCCTGCAGATGGCTTTTACTCCCGACACCTGCTGCTTCGTGTTAATCAGTGGAGCAGCATTACGATCTTATGGGACGATCGCCAATGGGCCACATGCCCTTACGCAGTACTAGTGGCTAGGAGCAACATTTCGGCCTTTCAGCTGGACTAGTGCCTCCCTATTGGGACGGCCCTGCGGTTCTAGGCGCTTCCATGTTGCCTTTTCGTACGAGAATGTAGCCCCTGTGTACCATGAAGGAACAGGGCGTCACACAAGAAGAAGCTGGTCATTTATTGCGGATGCAGCCCCCAATGGTGAAATGTATTTTGGAGTTCATGGCCTAATGGCTGTATGGGCTTGGTGAATTTGTTGTGCATTAAATTTCTATTCTGATATGAACCGTGTAGCGTTCTTCTTTGCAAGTGATGTGGCATATTCCTATTTGGGGAGAGATGTATTGTGTGGAGATCTGCATTGGGTTCCAGCTTCGGAGTATAGTTGCGTGGTACTGTGCTGGGCGCGTTTGCCTACGAAGCCCAGTGAGGTCAGGGGTAAGGGCTGCCAATATGTCTGTTTTGATGATGACATGCTCAGGGGCGGGGGATTGGCTTTAGTGTAACAGATGCCGGTCAGCCAGTTGGATTGGTGGAATGATGTGATTATCGGAATATGGCTGGTCACAGGTGCCTGTGTTTGCGTGCGTTTCTTGGTGGGAGACTGAGGTCATGTCCATTTGTATAGCTTCTGTATTCGTGCCATCTGTGCCCTGCAGCTCCCATTGGCCCCTCTTGAGATTCATTTGTTCGTTGGCAGGCATGGATGACTAGTACATTTCACTGGTTGCATTGTGTGACTTCATTGCACCTACGGGGAGTTGTACGATGTGGCCAGGGAGCGGTGTACAGGCACTCAGTAGGGCCGTTTACGGTTGGTTCGCGATGCCGTACTTCTCACCATGGCGGAATGGTACTTTCCGCCGTGCTTGATGGCGTTAGGTGCATGTCCGCTAGGGTCAGAATTCGCGTACCGTTGCGCCATGGTGGTAATTACGGTTTGGCATGGCGCGCGCGCGCGTACTTGGTGCAGTTAGCGTTGGCGTTCACTACGGTGTCGCTAATGGCATCGTACTTTGCGGTGACGGGTCATAATCGCACCGAGCGCTATTCGATGGCGGTATTGCATTTCCGCCATCGTTTTTCGATTTCCGCCAGGGTCGTAATGAGGCCCAGTATCTGTTACTTCGTGGAACAGCCTCAGCTGCGCCGCGGGACAGCCTCTGCTGCAAAGTGGGACAGCATCAGCTGCGCCGCGGGACAGCCTCCGCTGCAACGTGGGACAGCATCAGCTGCGCCGCGGGAGCGACGTGGGAAGGCATCCGCCGTCCAGCGAAACAGCCTCCGCTGCAACGTGGGACAGCATCAGCTGCGCCGCGGGAGCGACGTGGGAAGGCCTCCGACGTCCAGCGACACAGCCTCCGCTGCTCCGTGGGACAGCGTCCGCTGCATCGCGGGAGTTGTTTCGCCATTTGGTAAAACTGCAGAACACTTTGGCTTTTCGTATTCCTTCTAACTCAGACGGAAATTTTCTTTCTCTTTCATCACGAGTCTTTACTGTGTGCAATCAACCCTGGAATCCCTCTGGTAAGAATCTCTGTGTCCTTTCTTGTTATTGGTAGTTTAGTATTAACAGGGATTGTAACCAGAGAGGTCACTTGTTTTTGCAGAATATTCCTAGTATTTCCCCATTCCTGCTCAGATCGTGGTTAATCTTCTTAGGATCAATTCTATCATTGAGCAGGTTAGTGTGGGAGGAGTGTTAGTATTTAGTGAAGCCACACAGTATACTTGGATACTAATTGTGCTTCTTTCCTTCTACAGCTACGGTGGTCTCGGAGGGATATCCAAACATCTTTCAATTAATTGATCCCTCTGTATGTGTATTGTTACCATTCAGAGGGGTACATTGGTGGGAAGAATTCTTCTTCTACACTACGGGGTCAACCAGTGAAGAGGAATTCTGACATAATCAGAAGCCTTTAAACATGGACCCCAATGAGACCCTAGCTAACCTCCTTCAATTAGTGGCGGATTTGAGAACAGATATGGCTAATGCTCATGCCACCACTCAGCAGCAAATTCTAGAGCTCCAAACAGCCATACAACCCTTGCCTCACGCAGCACCAGTATTACCGACTCCCCCGGTTGTTGAACCTGCACAGGCGGGGGCCAGACCGGTGTATGTTATGTCCCAGTTTCCCTTGGCTCCACCAGAAAGATTCCATGGGGACCCAAAACATTTCAGGACGTTTCTAAATCAATGTCGTTTGCACTTTTTATGTCGACCAGGCGCTTTTCCTGATTCTGCTACCAAGGCAGCCTTCTTGTTGTCCCATCTTGGGCGTACAGCAGCTGCCTGGGCTAATCCTCTTTTAGAGGAGGGTAGTCCTTTATTGTTCGATTGTGACACATTGATTGAAGCCATGGGGAAGGTGTTTGATACTCGATACAAAGCCCAAGTCATGGAGTTGGAATTATTAAGCCTGCAGCAAGGGGATATGACGCTGTTGGCCTATTTAGCGAAATTCAACCAATTAGCTGCTGAGACGGCTTGGCCTGATGATAAGAAGGCCTTATTGTTCTATAAAGGTCTGTCTGAATCTTTAAAGGATACCCTTGCTATAGTGCCTGTAGTTCCAGCCTCCTTTCCAGAACTACTGGAACTAGTTCTTCAGATAGACGCTCGTAAAGCTGCCAGAAAAGGGGAGAAACGTGGTCTGACTCCTGACGTCCAAGTCAACCCTTTATCTTCCCCTAGTACATCAGAACCAATGCAGATTGGGGCAGCTACACGAGGTCCTCTTTCACAAGAAGAAAGAGAGCATCGGAAGAAAAACAATATATGTTTCTATTGTGGATCTTCGGAACACTTATTGAAAGTTTGTACCAAGAAACTCTCCAAGAAACAGGGAAACGCGAAAGCTCGGCAATGAAAGGAGTCCAGTTGCTGAGCAATTACGAATCCAAGGACTCCATATCTGTCCAACCGATTGAAATGGTGGTACATTTCAAGCTATCACAAGACAAGATAGTTCAAGCCACAGCAATCATAGATTCTGGAGCCACAGAAAACTACATTGATTCCCTGTATGCCAAGGATCTGAGTCTTCCTACTATTGATAAAGCAAATCCCGTTGTTGTTAACGCTGTGGATGGATCTTCCTTGGTTTCAGGAATGGTCATCCAGCAGACAGAGGATTTGGAAATGGAAACCTTGATGGGGCATTCCGAAATTATCTTCTTTGATCTTATATCTGCACCTCAGTTCAGGCTCATATTAGGTCTCCCGTGGTTACGGTTGCATAATCCTATCATTGATTGGCACTCAGGCAGTATTGAACTTATGTCAGAATTTTGCGAGACCCGGTGTTGGAAGAACAAACTCCCAGCGAGTAGTCCTTGTCGTCCTCTATTGGATATTGCTTCTACTGTTGGAGCAGTTATCACCAGTGCTTTGCCTACTGAATATTCTGAATTCAAAGATGTGTTTGATGAAGGAGGTGGTTTGGTTTTGCCTCCACACAGACCTTATGACTGTCCTATTGATCTGATCCCAGGGGGTAAACTACCCTCAGGTAGGATTTATTCTTTAACCCACAAGGAAGACCTCATTCTAAAGGAATACATTGATCAGTCACTGAAAACTGGTTTCATACGCCCCTCTCGTTCACCTGCGGCCTCTCCCTTATTTTTTGTGCCTAAAAAAGAGGGGGACCTCCGTCCGTGTATTGATTATAGGGCTCTCAATTCCATTACTGTTCGGAATCAATATCCCATTCCTCTCATCTCAGTACTTCTGGATCAACTGGGTTCCTCCGTTATATTCACCAAATTAGACCTACGCAGTGCCTATAATTTAGTAAGAATCCGTAGTGGAGACGAGTGGAAAACAACCTTTAAAACCAGGTATGGCTTGTTTGAATACAGAGTCATGCCGTTTGGGCTCTGTAATGCCCCTGCTACATTTCAATATTTCATTAATGATGTTTTTCATGACATGATGGACCAGTTTCTTATAGTCTACTTAGACGACATATTGGTATACTCCACATCTTATGACTTGCATGTTACACATGTTTCCCGCGTGTTACACAGATTGCGTGAGAATAATCTGTTTGCTAAATTAGAGAAATGTATTTTCCATGCTTCGGAAGTGGAATTTCTGGGGTATGAGATAACCAGTAAAGGAATTCAAATGAGTCAGTCTAAGGTTAAGGTGGTTTTGGAATGGCCTCCGCCCACCTCTTTGAAAGCCCTGCAATCCTTTTTGGGTTTTGCAAACTTTTACAGGCGGTTTATTAAGGATTTCTCCACTTTGGTCGCCCCATTGACCTCTTTGACTAGCAGTAAAGCAGTTTTTTATTGGGACGATGTTTGTGATCAAGCCTTCCAGAGTCTCAAGGCAGCTTTCACCAGCGCTTCGGTGCTTCAACACCCTAATCCGAATCTACCATTTGTCGTAGAGGCTGACGCTTCGGACATTGCTCTTGGTGCCATATTGTCTCAGGAGTGCCCAGAAACTAAGGGGTTGCATCTGGTGGCATTTCATTCAAGGAAACTGGCTTCCTATGAGTGGAACTATACTATAACTGAAAGAGAGTTATTAGCGGTGCGGGACTCCTTTTTGACCTGGCGTCATCACTTACTGGGTACAGCATTCCCTGTTCAGGTTTTTACTGACCACAAGAATTTAGTAACCTTACAGTCCGTTAAGTGTTCCACTGCTCGGCATGCGAGGTGGCATGAATTCTTTTCAATGTTCAATTTCACCATTACTTACCGGCCCGGTTCTTTAAACACGAAGGCCGATGCACTGTCACGCATTCATGGCGAGTCATCTTCTCCAAGTACAGATGGTCGTCCTCTATTACCACACCAAGTGATCTGTGCGTGTACTCTACAACCCACCTTGCATGATGGATTACGGGAATGGGTGAGAGACAATCCTGTGGAAACCGCCAGACTTAACTTTGAAGTCATACAAGGATTGCCTCATATCAAGGGTCTGCTATTACTTCCAGATGAAGATACACGTAAGAGGGCCATCAAGTGGTGTCATGATTCAATGCTAGCAGCACACCCGGGTACCAAGAACACCATCGATCTGCTACAACGGTGGTGCTGGTGGCCTTCTATGGCTAAAGATGTTACTGAACACATTGCTTGTTGTTACGTATGTGCTCAATGTAAAAGTCCTCGTTCCAAACCTGTCGGCTTGCTTCAGTCTATGCCTGTCCCTGATTATACATGGTATATGATTTCCATGGACTTTGTGGTGGATTTGCCCCCGGTTTCTGGCTTCAATACCATTTGGGTATACATTGATTACTTTACTAAATTGGCTTTGTTCGTACCTTGCCAAGGACTCCCTGCCGCTCCTACATTGGCAGATCTGTTTCTTAAACATGTTTTCCGTTTTTTTGGCCTCCCTTGCATTATCATTACTGATAGGGGCTCACAATTCACTTCTCGTTTCTGGAAATCTCTTACTGCTTCTTTTGGTATTGATGAGCGCTATTCCAGCTCGTACCATCCTCAAACGGACGGACAGACCGAACGTCTCAATTCAACTATGGAACAGTATCTTAGATGTCTTACTCACCAGTATCTTGACACCTGGTTGTCCATGCTTCCTATGGCAGAGTTCGCTTATAATAATTCTCTCCATACCTCTACACGTTCTTCGCCATTTTTTGCTTTATATTGTAGGCATCCTAGGTTGATGCCTCTTTCTACGGCTTTGCCTGCTCACCACCCTGCAGCTTCCTTTGCGTTCAGCGACTTGTTTCGATACAGACGCAGGTTAAACTACACCTGGACAGTGCTCAGTCTACTGCCAGACGATTCGCTGACGCCCATCGCTCTCCGTCTCCTACGTATGTTGTGGGGGGTAAAGTTTGGCTCTCCACGAAGAATTTGCGTATCCCTGGTAGACGAGCGCTTCTCCCACGATACGTCGGTCCGTTTGTTATCACTGCGGTAATAAATCCTGTCGTTTTACGGCTGTCCCTCCCTGCCAAATGGAAAGTACACCCTGTTTTCCATGTGTCCCTCGTCAAGGCCGTTCATCCTGGTACCTCTCTCCCTTCCCGCCCGCCTCCCCTGTCTGTGCAGGGTGAGGAGGAGTATGAAGTCCACAAGATCCTGGATACCAAGGTTTCCAGAGGTGTCAAAATGTATTATGTGGATTGGAAGGGTTACGGTCCAGAAGAGAGGACATGGGAACCTGTTGCTCATATTCATGCTCCTTGTTTGTTGTCTGAGTTTTGGGCCTCGAGAAGACGGGGCCCGTCTTTGAGGGAGGGTACTGTTATGCGCGCAGGTTCTTGGAATGGTGTACGTACTTTTCATGCAACCAGGAAAAACACGGGAATCAGCCGAACTTTGTGTAGTGGTTCACGGGGAGGAATACCTCGAACCTCGGTCTTCCGAGGCGGCTGGAGGTTGCCATGAAAGCTTAGCAATGCGTTGCTAAGGAGACGCAACGTGTGTGCTGGTTCACGGCGGTGATCATGTGATATTGGGTATTTAACCCCGCCCCCCTGCTTGCTCAGTGCTTCTGATCAAGCATTTTTGGCGCTACTTGTTTACTGACCTTGCATCTTCTTTACCTGGTATCTTGAACCCTTGCTTCTCTGACCTGACCTTGCTTTTGGATATTCCTAGTCTGTTTTGGTGCTTCAGTGATTTACTGGTTTTCGACCCTTGCCTTCTGCCCTTGGATATTGTTATTGCCTAATCCTCAGTCTAAGTTTGCTCGTATGGATTTGACCCGGATTGTTTAAAGGATTTCTTTTGGAGTTGTTGACTTCAGTTACTCTTGTTATTTCTTGTTACTTCTTGTACTGTTAAACACAGTATCTGTTACTTCATGGAACAGCCTCAGCTGCGCCGCAGGACAGCCTCTGCTGCAACGTGGGACAGCATCAGCTGTGCCGCGGTACAGCCTCTGCTGCAACGTGGGACAGCATCAGCTGCGCCGCGGGAGCGATGTGGGAAGGCATCCGCCGTCCAGCGAAACAGCCTCTGCTGCAACGTGGGACAGCATCAGCTGCGCCGCGGGAGCGACGTGGGAAGGCCTCCGACGTCCAGCGACACAGCCTCTACTGCTCCGTGGGACAGCGTCCGCTGCATCGCCGGAGTTGTTTCACCATTTGGTAAAACTGCAGAACACTTTGGCTTTTCGTATTCCTTCTAACTCAGACGGAAATTTTCTTTCTCTTTCATCACAAGTCTTTACCGTGTGCAATCAACCCTGGAATCCCTCTGGTAAGAATCTCTGTGTCCTTTCTTGTTATTGGTAGTTTAGTATTAACAGGGATTGTAACCAGAGAGGTCACTTGTTTTTGCAGAATATTCCTAGTATTTCCTGATTCCTGCTCAGATCGTGGTTAATCTTCTTAGGATCAATTCTATCATTGAGCAGGTTAGTGTGGGAGGAGTGTTAGTATTTAGTGAAGCCACAAAGTATACTTGGATACTAATTGTGCTTCTTTCCTTCTACAGCTACGGTGGTCTCGGAGGGATATCCAAACATCTTTCAATTAATTGATCCCTCTGTATGTGTATTGTTACCATTCAGAGGGGTACATTGGTGGGAAGAATTCTTCTTCTACACTACGGGGTTAACCAGTGAAGAGGAATTCTGACATCATGGTAGGCAAACTCTTTACGGAAGCACTGGCACCATTGGCAAAGGTGCTGGTGCTTCCGTGTCCCCACTCCCATAGAGTCCTACCAGACTCTATAGGACTCTACTGGACTCTATGGGAATGGGGATTAACAAATATACCAGCACCTGACTTCCTGGCTGCCGGACTCATAATGTGCCGGTGGCACCGGGAAGTCATGCGCCAGTAAATGTTTACGGGTCCGGCGGCAACCCGCCGGTAGCACTGGCAGGGTTACCGCCGGACCCATAATGAGGCTCAATGTGCATTATATCAATGGTAACTAATAAAACAAAACCAAGAGCCAGAGTTTCAGGGTGCATGATAGGGGCAGGCACTATATATCCTGAGGGAGCGGTGGCTGTCGAATTAGATTTTTTAAATAACACCAGTGAGTGAACTAGCACTACCACCATTGATGGTAATGCCGATATCACATGGGCCAGGAAAGTATGCCCGTGGAGAAGCACCAAGTGGTATTGTTGCGATGGGCTGATTTCCAGATCCTTACCATCTTCCGTGATGGAGTTATGGCATGGAGAGAAGGGGGGCTGTATTATCTCAACACTCAAGGAACTACCACTGACTCTAACAGCAAATATTTTCCCATGATTTCAGGTTCTCCTCTTTCTACTGTTCATTCTGAGTGCACCAGTTGGTTCCAGACTGATAAACACCCGTATTTTACAGTATCCTGACATCCGCCTGGGATGCTGACGTTCTTTGCTCATAAGCAAGGAATTCTTATACTTTAATTTCAATGCTTCTCGGATGATAGATGAGGTGTTACGTTATGTTGATTTATACTGTGCACTGCTGCCATCCATTTGCATGGTCTCCAGGTGCCCATGTGGCTCTGTAAGAAGAGTAGGTAGGGTTGGTTACTGAGGGAGAGAGGGATAGGATAGAGGTTGTGCTCATCTTTTGATGCGTGCATAACCAGGAGAAATTGGCGTCTATGCGTTTGAGCTTTCTCGGTGTGCTTTATGCTGGTGGTTTGTTTCACTTGTCCTCTGGGCATGTGTACTACGTGAGCATTGTGGGGGTGTGGAAAGATAAGGATGGTTGGTTAGTTGGCTTCTGATAATCTTTGGGTGTTGTGTAGGTTTATTGTCGGTTTTTCATTCTGTATTGTCCCATGTTTGGTTTGGTCCAGGAGTTTGGTTTGTAGGAGCATCTATGTTTATCTTGGTGAGTTGAATAGCCAGATTTTTAATCGTTTCCCGAATGTTAGGTTGTCTTCCCTCGTTCTTACTTACTTCGGTATCGAGTTCCATAGTTTGGCTATCAGATAGGAGAAAGCAGTTCCACAGAATTTCCTTTCCTCGTAGTGTCTTGTTTCTATTTAGAAGTCGTTGATCGATCTTAAGTCTCCTTCTGTTTGGTAACGGGTGATTTCAGCTTGGAGGAATTCGGCTGGAGTTGTCTAAGTTTCTGTCACATGTCCATTATCTTCAGATAACTGCATGCTGCTTTTCTTGGAATCGTCTGCCCTTGTCGTCAGCCATTAAAATGGTGACTCCTGGTGACTGCCAACAGGCTACGTGTGCTCAAATGTAATTCTGTTTTTGCAACATATGCCACCAGTTGTTAGACTGAGAGTAAAAACATATTTTACGTAGAATCTGGACAGGCAAATTGCGATAACAGCTATTGGTACCTGGGCTGGACTGATATTGACAAGCGAGATATACAGTTTTCATCAGCACCACCATAAATGATTAAGCGTTCTTGGCAAGTTTGCCATGGCGTTGACGCATGAGCAAACACACAAGAAGCAGATACATGTTGGCATAGCTCATTAGCTCATGTTCTAGAACGATTCGACTACTTACAGCCAACATTAGTGGATTTAATTTGATGAGTTCATTTGCTATAGGTGTGCAATAAATAAATAACTATAATTTCCCACTCACGATTGAAAGAATGTTCTTTTGTGCAATAAATAGTAACAATAAGATAGGACGAGCATTATCTTTGGACACATTTATAACAGGATTCATGTCACAAAACACAGGCTCAGAGAGCATAATAAACCGAGGGTGGGGTTATTTGCAGGATAATGCCCCCCATGGCTAATACGTTGGAAAGGGGCATTATCCCAAGCAATGGCGACTTCTCTGGGGATTCCATCATCATTCGGTAAGGTTAGGCACAATATTCTTATAAAAAAGCAAATTGTCTCTCACAATTCCAACCAGAAGAAATAGACAGGCACACAATTGCAGAAAACGACTTTTTACGTCTTTAAAAGCGTGAACTGCAACTATTTATACTTTAAGAAGACATATAAAATTGCAGGAATTTAGCATAAAACAGTGAAAGCTTCAAAATCCCCAGGACCAAAGGGAAATAAAGGAATATAAGTAAATACAAAACAATGGTTCTTTTAGGGAGTTTTTGAAATTCGGGAACTTGTTTTCATAGGATTCAGCGTCACACACCCACATGCTCACTACTGGTTATTGTGAAAACGCAAGCACTTTCTACTTACAGGTCATAGGTGGGAAGGCGGTGGCAAGCCAGCAACCGGCAAGCTGGGGAATATGAGTGACCCCAACAGGAGCCAAGTGGTCCCAGGTTCGCTGGCCAGGGGCCACTGAGGGATTTCAGCAGAGTGGCTCTGCAGCTCACCGGAGTATTCAGTCATAGTCAGGAGTGCCAGAGGATGGACTGCAGACACGGCAGAAGAGAACCAGTGACTAGATGGGGGTCAGAGGACGGGGGCTGAGGAGTGTAGTGGAGAAAGCCCAGGGAGCATTTAAATGTCTGGATTAGGTCCACCGGTCAGTGGTCCGATACTGCTGTGCAGAGTTCTAGAAGTTGCCAGGACCACAGAAAGCAGATTGAAGGAAGACTTCTTTAGAATTAAGCGAGATGAGGAAAGCACAGCTGCACCAGTGAAAGGAAGCATGAAGGTGACCCTAAAAAGCAGGTCACAAACAGCTCCAGTGAGGACTAAAATTCACAAGGGACTCGTGTACCCACCTAACCCCTCAGATCAGGAGGCAGAAGCTGAGCCTCTGCTTCCACCTGGGACACTGCCTCCATGAACATCTGCTGATCTTCCCCCAAACCACAGCTGTGGGGGCAACCCATTGGGCCTCTGGGGCACCTCATACTCCTCTGGTGCCTCTATCTCTGGATCCCTACTTCCCCTCTGCCATAGAATGAAGCAAGGGTCCGGGAACCAGGAAAGCAACAAAGTTCTGTGAAAGCAAACTACGGAGCACACGTCTAGCCACAGCTAACAGTAGCACTGAGACGGGCAGAAGCACGGGGAGTGGCTATTTTATCGAGCGTGCCCTGCAATGAACGTGAAGGCTGGTAGGCAGTGTTCAGTGTTTGCGGCTATGTTGGTAGTACAACAGAGTGCAAGCCCCGACGTGACAGGGACCAGGAGGCCCAGAAGGGGCGTGTCCGATGGGTCATGACACATCTGACAATCGGAACCCAACCATACCTGTCTCCTGTGGGATAGTCGAGAAGTTAGAGGGTAGAAGGTAAGGCGGATCCCTTTACATAGCCACCATTCCCCAAGCTGTAGGACAACACTTGGAGTAAGGATAACACCCAAAGAAATCGCTGGAGAGGGAAAACCCACGAAAGGACAAAAGAAGCTCATTAATGATGTTACATTGAGGAAAGGGTGACGATAATCGGTGGCACAGGAGCAACAAAGGGACGACGGGGGAATCTCAGCTAAGCGCAGACATGCTAAGATCCAGGAGAGAAAACAGCTGGATTCCAGAATTTACTAGCAACACAGAAGGAAATACAGGAAGAGGATGGAAGGCAAAATGGCCCAAGGACAGATTACCAGGAGACGGAGAGGAATGAAAATGGAACAAGGAGCAGGAACACAGAGAGAGTGGGTGTAAGCCTTCACAACACAGTACTACACAACTGAAGCAATGTGATCCCTGAGAAAATAGGCCTGGAACCTTGGGCAGAAGGTGTTCGGGGCCATATTAGAAAAAGTCTAGACTGCTACTTTTATATGTAGACAGTATGACATGTCACTGCATCCCTTTTCTCCCGAGCAAACTTCATTGATGCGAAACACAGGGGTGGACTGGCCTATAGGGGGCTCTGGAGATTTACCATTAGGCCTCTGCACCCTGGGCCTCTTTTGTGTAGTAACCCATTTTTGTTCAAATGTTCTCAAAGGAAAAGGTTTGGGCTTGCTGAAAATGTGTAATATGGGTCAACTTTAAAATTATTTCCAGGGCCTCTTTTGGTTCCCAGTCCACCCCTGGCCAAACACACTGGCATCTGAAACTGATTGGCCCGCTACACCCATCTCATCCTCCTAATCAATATTCAGGATAATCGTCCACCTCGTTGTCAGATTCTTTCACAGAAGATCCAAACAAGTCAGAGAGAAACTGCGCCTGTACCTCCCGCTCCCATAAGTCCCCAATGCAAAAATTAAAAATAAATAAATAAAACGAAATAGAAACACACAGGTACAGAGTAAAAACAACAACCAACGTAATGAACATACAAAAGGCAAAAAAAGTCAACAAAAACTGGGAGATTACAAAAGGGGAAAGGGAAAAGAGGAAAAGGGAAATACTATAGGAAGACCTGGAAGGGGGGACTTTGTAATTGACACCAGGGAAGGAATGCTAGAAAAACTGGGTCAAAGTTGAACAACAGCAATAATCCTCCCAGACCTCTCTGCAGCATAAAACAATGTTCAAAAGAAAGCCCTGGCCTCCTGCCTTCTTACCTGCAGGGGCTTTGAAGGAACAGGCCTAAAATGGATAAGCGCCTTCTGCAAGCATCTGAAAACCAACCTCTTTCAGTGATTGCACCCCTTGAAGTGTTTTTGATTTTTTCCCCAAGGTCTTCCAGCCCTGTGATGCCCATGGGGTTGTCATACGCTATGTAAATAATTTTAAAAATAAACAAATGAACTCAACATATCGCACCACACAGGTAAAACTCAGCCCATTCTTTTCAGAACCCAAATATCAGTCCTGTGGTGAACCTGATAGCTTCCCCTTATCCCCAGGCGATACTGTGTGCACGGACGGCATCCAAATAATATTTTCTTTCAGGGATTTAACCCGTGACATTCCATAGACTTTGGATTTATCCTGTCAACCAGATTCTTCTTGAAGGGAACCACTAATTTGGAATACTGCAATCAGGACATTCACTGAGACTCATTTTTGCATTCTCATTTCGTGAGATTATTGAGTATCTGCCATTGTCATAAAGACTCATCCAATGACACCTCAATACCATTCAAGTGGGACAGATTAGTCCCAGAGATTGATTAGGATCCAATCAAAAACGGGCCTTGATAACGACCAAGCAGGTCGAAACACGTGTCGGCTGTTATTGAATAAACAAGACTTTGATTCTCACAACATATGTTATCGTCTCTTTCCAAATCGAATTCTGATATTTTGATTACCTATGGACTTACTTGGATATTTTGACTTATCTTTGAACCAAGCGCGAATATAATCCTGTGACACCTATTGTGATATTATCCCCATGTGTGTTTGATGTTCACAGCTTCTCTCTTGCTGCACTTATTGGCCAGTTCAGCTGCCTGTTGAAGCGATACGCAGAGAACCTACTTCGAGAACAGCGTGCCAGATCTCCCACCGTTTTTGTCCTGCTTCGCTGCTTCACAATATGAGATACCAGACAAGTGGCCATAGCTGAGAATGACAAAAATGGAAATCCTGCTATGTGGCTGTTTCCTAACATCAGACATACCTAGAATCTGACCACCACCTATATGCCCTCCCCTGGACCTGGTACATCTTGGCAAAACATTCGACTTCACCCTTCAAATTTCAGGCCTCTCCAGAAGTGACTAATTCCAACTATACTTTCTAAGTAGGATCTTGCTTGCCCATGACATGCAACAAAAGATTATTTTGATTAAGTCCTTTTTCCTACAGAAGTTAGATTATTTTAACAACATGCACCTTGGCATGCCAAAGAAAGAAAAATCATGAAATGGCACACCATCCAAAATAGTGTGGCCCAGGTGATCTGGTCCTCTACAAACATGACCACATCTCGAGAGCCCTCCTTGGTCTCACCATTAAGCCTTTCTTAGGTAACCAAAAAATACAATGTTTCTCGAAACTGGAGCACATGACTTTCATTTCAACCCAAATATTTCCTTCAATACTCAAAAGTGAGACTGGACTTCTAAGCATTGCACAACCACCCAGTCACACGGCTATGGAAGACATGCCCTTCATAGGCTGCCTGCTGCATTTTTGCCAGCATATGTATTGTCTGGGATTGCACAATTATGACACATCAGTCCAGCATTGATTTTTTACCAAGGTGACTGTAAAAAGTGATTTTAACGCAGGTGTCTCAAATCCATCAGAACTGCAGTGGGTGTGCAAATGGAACAGCCGCTGTTGTAATGCGGACCTGGTCTCTGTGGGGCGTTATAAGTATACAGCCGACCGGCACCGTGTAGAGTGAGGATCACAGACCAGCTTCAGAAGCACACCGATTGCCTGCGTACATGTTCACGTTGCTGAAGTGTGTGTACACTACCTCTCCCCGGGCAAGCTGTGTCTAGAGGGAATCGTGTGCCTGCCACGTGCGGAGAGGTACCCCAGACTGCCAGGAATTCGAGCTGCGCACAGTGTCCTTTGTTTATATATTGTGAGGCACAGAACATATCAGCGGGCACATTGAGAGCAACTGTATAGCAGGCCTTAATGACTCAATACAAGGCTGCCGGCCCAAAGTGGAAAACTTCATCAGAGATAAGGAGGTTTATAAATATCAAGTGCTATAAATATCCCAGCCATTCACACATCAGGTTGACAAGTTGAGGGGCACCTGAAGGGCACAGTGGAAAATAAAGTATGCCAGCAGGAATACTCTCACCTTGGTAGTCATCGTCATGGCAATTGAAAGCAGTGCTGCATGATATTGTTCGAATGCTTTGTGCAAGCTTAACTTAAAAAGCTAGCTGGACAAACCATGCTGTCTGGTAGGTCTCTCTCACACACACATATCAATGTGCCTTCAGCACATACTCAAGCACCCACGTATCCGAGATACACGCACTATTCATAGCCATGTGCGGTTCAGACTCCTACTGCACAGGTGCCTTGCATCTCTGCTGCCACCCTTATGCCTTCCACACACCCATGGTACACAAAGGGCCTGATTAACAGTAGGGTCAGCCCCACCTTCTGCTTGGGTGCACCTCCACACACACACACGCACCGCCCCCCCCCTGAAGAAACACCTACTTTTTTCACTTGTGCTGATTCACGAAGTTCAACTTACCCGTGCAACCTACTTTTGTGGGAACAGATTCCCTTTTGTGAATCAACACAGCTGGAAAGTGTGGGCAGAGATCAAAGCGCACCTTGATTCAACCCGATGCACCCCGATTGCTCTGCTTTACTCTATCTCTCGTTTCCCCAAGCCTGGTACCCCTGGTCACAAACCGGTCCCAGGGGAAGGTACAGTGCTGCCAGGGGCCTGCATTAATCTGCCAAAGATAGAAGAGCTCATGCTTCACAATAGTGTTTCTGTTTTTAATTTTCACACCCCACACAGAGAAGAAAATGTACCATAATTTGTATTGGTGCTAACGGGCGCGTTCAAGCCTGCTCATGCAAAGGTGCTCACTGACCCCACGTGATGAGTGCGGCAGACTCTGTGGGCCAAAGTCACTAAGATCCTCCAGCCCAGAGGTGCAAGGGCTCCTTCCCCTGACACAAGTGCACCTGCAATTCTCAGCCTGCAAGGCCCTGATTCAGGAGGGGACATAGAGGCGCACTGCAGGTGCAAGAGAGAAGCAGCCTGGCCACTCATGCATATATATTCAAGTGTCTGATGCATTTCCAACGCTTAAGTAGACACTGGCCGACTGATCCCATGTGCTGGGAGGCCCCTCCCTGGGTGGGGGTTAGTGATGTAGCTGTTATGCATAATGTGGATTGTTATGGTAGGCTTTACAAACAACCCCCTAGAAATGCAGAGAGCACCTTTCTGCCTTGCACTGCTCTAGACCCTGCTATATATGTGATCTTCAGATCTTATAAGTTCCCTAGTCGGGAAAAAATGCTGTGAAAATGCTGGTAATTCCGGCACTGGCTTTTTTTCCAGACTGGGAAAGCACAAGTTTTCTGGTTGGGGCAGTGAACTACTGGCAGGCCTGATCTGCCAGCAAATCAGGCCCCTACCAACAAATAAATGCCGGAATCACCGGTGCTACCGGTGCCAGTGGTTATGGCAATCCCATCCACAGAGTCCTACGGAAATGCATTCCTGAAAGTATTGCAATTGTGAAAACAGTAATGTGCATGGCAATGCTGCCTTATGCACTTTGTTGATGTCTGTATGCAGTAGGTTATCCTTACTCTGCATTACCCATTGAACTCTGGGGAAAACTCAGTCCTTCTTAGTCAAATATGTTGCACATCGTGATATAAACGATGGATCAAGAAAGTTGATGTCATTTGTATGCCACATCAGTGCTTGGATTTTACAGTGAGATGCCGGGATGTTCACGGTTATGTTGAAATGGAGCCACAGAAACCCATGAGGAAGGAAGAGCAAAAAATGGCTTGGGTTACTGACACAATCTCAGCTCTGGATTTTGTTTGAAGACAGTACTGCTTTACGGCATACATACGTGTATTTTCGCATTGTGCCCCATTATGGGGCAACATATATGCATTCCCAACCTACCTCAACCAATCCCACCCTGGCCCATTATGTCTTTTGCTCAAGATACTTTGGAATCCGTTTTCAGTGGGTTGACTAGATAAACAAGTTTGTGGGCAACATTATGTGTTTGGCAGTACCGCAATGCGGTCCAGTGAATTTATCGCTAGATTATATGAGTGTTGGCATAGCGGTGAAGAGAAGGTGCCTGGAATGCCCCTCGAGACCCCTATAAGCATGACAGCCTGAAGAGCCAGAAGTGCAAGATGTCAGTAACTGTTTGGCCAGCCCCCAGGAGGGCCAGTGACATCTACATATGCGAACAGATATTCTCTCAGACAAACATTCAAACCTTATCCAGCTGACGTCTTCTTGGATACAGTTGCTTCAACACTGGACGTTATCAGCTAATGACAAATATCCAACTGTGCTGATGTCATTAGAGACACCATGACATAGTAACATTGGCCACGAAGCAAACTCGCATCCCTGCACGAAGTTACACAGACACACACGTGCACACACGAAGAACATGCTTACACGGTTCTGTAGATAGAGGACAGATACATATGCATACTGTCAGAAACCTTTCTTTTTTTCACTAGCAAAATGCAGAAACGCAGAAATGCAAGAAAAGCAAGAGATGCAGAGCAAGCTTGCAGCCGCTTATTGCAACTAACCATATGGGACTACAGGGTCGTATAAGGAACCTGGAAGGACCAAGTATCACTAACCCATAAGGAAAATTATACAATATAGACAATATAGACATATAGAGATCATAGCATAACAATAGTAGAATTACATGAAGCCACAGGCCTCAGAATATGGGAGGAAGGAAAGCAGATTTTGCAGCACACTGTTCAGGGCTGGTACTCGCAGCCAAGGTCAGAGACGAGCTAAGCATTCCTGACTCCAGGAACAGGGAGCCACCTGCCATATAGCAGAATAAATCCTCACTAATTGTAGAACAAAAATCTCAGTTTTGCGGTCCTAACACACGTGATCCGGCCGAGTCGAACAATAGCCATTTATCCGTGGTGGGAAGCGGAGCAGTTCCCAGTGAAGCAGACTGGAGCTGATAAATGTATTGTTTTACAATGTTGCAACCCCCAGGCACTCTCTAAGGCAAAGTGGTTATACCAGTAGCAATAATGGGGACACATAGTCGTTCTCATCACCTTGAGATGGTACGCAGAGCACTGAGAAGAGAGCTGGGTCCCAGGCCTGGAGAGACCCTCTCCAGTCAATCAGGGAACACAAATCCAGGGGTGGATGGGAAAGGGCAAGGGCCAATGTCAATCCTGCAATCCTGCAACAATGTAATAGATCGTTTTTGGGGAAGGCTCAGGCAAAGCCACCTGCTATGAGAGGGTCAGTCAGCTAACCTCTATAGGTACCTTCCATAGGCACTACCAACCCAGCCACCCAATCGTATAAACTCTTAGGTTTTTGGGGGAGAGCCCCAACTTGTGATGACACACCAACAAAAGCCCCTGTCATGGGATCAGGAGCAGTGATTGCTGGAGAAGTATTTCCTGTATGACCCCTGTCTGTTATGGAAAATACAGTTCAAACTTTTATTTTCACAAGAGTAAATAACAATAAAATTAAGCATTATTCAGTGTAACAAGCAACATAGCATAAACTATCATCAAACAACCTATTTAAGAGAAAGAATAGAGGAACTGAAAGGAAAGAAACGAGGAAGAAAAGGAAGCAAGAAAACAGAGAAAAGAGAGCGAAGAAAATAAAAAGAAAGGAAGATCATACCTCAAATATAAGAATAGCCGAAGAACAATGCATACAACCATGAACAATGACAGATGACAGTAATCTACAGTCAAGGATACATCAGTTCCAAACAAAGGTTCAAAGACATCAAGAAAACAGCTCCAAATGTCCCAGAATTTTCCCATCTCCTCCTTGCACTTGAAAATGGCTTTCTCATAAACCGAGATAGTTATTCATCAATATTGAAAGAAAGGCTTGACTTCCAGGACCTCAATATCATTTTTTTTTGCAACAATAGATGCACGGAGCAACCAAATCTTCTTGCCAAAGTCAATATCATCCAGTATAGAAATATCTCCTAGAATGAACAAAGAAGCACTCATGGGGATTGCAGCGTTTAAAACGAGACTCAGCCGTTCACAAACCTTTTCCCAAAATTGCATTGTTTTAGGACATGACCAAATCAAATGACTGAGGGAGCCTCTAGAGCGGCTACACTTCCAGCAAAGTTCGGTGTCCAAAAGTTGTCTCCTGAACAACCTCTCCGGAGTCCAATGGGCCCTAAACAGTAACTTTGTTTGAGAATCTCTGAGGCCCCAATCCAAACTCACCAAACAAGTGTTTTCACAGCACCTCCTCCAACATCTCAAGGTAATATCTTCCCCCAACTCACCAGCCCAAATATTAGGCAGCCGTGGGTCCCCTTTCCTAGTAGCCTTTAGGCATCCATACATGGTAGAAGCAGGGTGTGCTGAACTCGAGCATGTCTCCACTGCTGCCCAGGCGGCACTTTGAACAGTCAATTGTGGCATCTCAACACAAGCTGAAATTATAATATTCAACTTCCTAAATTCAGCAACTGAACAGTTCGCCATGTCATGTAACTGTACAAGACGAGCGTACGGAATCCAATTGCCATCTTCAAATAAATCCTTAAAGTATTTCACACCCGCCACACACCATTCAATCCAAAAGAGGGATTTACCCTGGAACTTCAATGCTGGGTTAGTCCCAATGGATGCATCCGGATGTAAATAAGGATCAGTACTCATACGACTCGAAAGCTCGCACCAGCAGTCCTGTAAAAAAGAAGTGAGTGCACTGGTCATTTTGGGCTTACATCTTTTAGAGGACAAAAGGGCTTTAGGGTCCAGTTGAGACACTGCACCACACTCCCATGACAACAGATCAGACTGTTCACTACTAGAGTCAACAACCTTGCACAAATGACGAGTGGAGAATGATAGGCGGTAATCCAGGAAGTTAGGTAGATTCATTCCACCCAACTTCAAAGGGAGTTGAAGCTTCCAAATCGCGAGCCTTGGAGTTTTCCCATTCCAAATAAAGTTTTGTAAAAGTCTGTCAATCTCCTTGAAGATACTCCTAGGTATTTTAACAGGAAGCATACTCAGGATGTAATTTATCCGTGGTGTCAAATTCATTTTTATACAGTTTATCCTGCCCCAGGTTGACAGCTTCAAGAGATCCCACCTTTCCAAGTCTGATTTCAGTCTCGCGAGGATCCATGCAAAATTAACGCCAGGCAGCTTCACTATATCCGCTCCAATCCAGACACCAAGATATTTGATCTTGTCTTCACACCACTTAAATTGAAACTAAGCACAAGTATGCCGCAGGCACAGATTATTTATCGGTAGGATCTCAGATTTGCTCCAGTTAACGTTATATCCTGACAACACAGAGAAACAGTGAACAGCATGCATCAGGTGCGAAATACCAATAGCCGGGTCCTGAAGGGCGATCAACAAATCATCCGCATACAGCCAAAGCAAGTTGTCCCGGCCATTCCCAATAATGGGCTGTTCCATAGACAAGATAAACAGGAGAGGTGAGAGCGGGCAGCCCTGTCTTGTACCTCAATGAAGTCTAAAAGCATCAGAAATAAGTCCATTCGTCAACACACTCGCAGAGGGATTGTTATATAACTTGACCCATCGTTGGAAATCTTGCCCAAAGTTCATTTTCTCAAGGCACGCAAACAGAAACTCCCACTCCACACGATCAAATGCTTTTTCAGCATCAACTTGCCCTTAGCTGAGTCCTCCATTTGTTTACCGGGGAAGGGTTTGTCGGGCCTTGGGTTCCCTGCCAAACGGTGCTTGTGTAGCACAAACCCTGGTCCTCTGGTATACCTATCCAGCAGTGTTAGTCCCCCATGTTCCACATAGTCCATATTCATGCAGTGCATGTGGGGGTTTTGGAGGAATTACTAATACTCCCCAGTGGTAATTTCTCCAGTTTATGGCATTAAAGTCGATAATTTACCTCCAGCAGAAAAACTGGGGGTAATTCTGTTACTGCCAAACAAATGTTTACTGTACTGCCAAACTCCCAATCAGGCCCCATATGTTAAGTAATAGTAACTTTTAGAAACCTTATTTAGGTGTAATGTAGAGCTACTTTAATTCACTGAAAGTGAATATTCCTTTCTGGAGAGAACACCCACTTCACACATGCAGCACCCCGCAAAAGAAGAGCTTACGGTATTCATTTAAGACATGGGTGAAGCCAGGGCTTGACTGTGAACCAAAATAGGCCATGGAAATAGTTATAGTTCTCAAGGTGGCCCCATATTACACTTTCTCAACAAGGCCAACCCTTTTCCTATGAGGAAATGTGGAAATACCACACAAAAGAGTCCCAGGGTTCAGGGGCCTCCTGGGACATTTCCAGAGTTCCCTATAGGCCAGTCCACTGCTGGGTGAAGCTGTGCTTCCGCAAACTCATAATAGGAAAAAAGTGGCTTGATAAGTGACGGAATGCATCCAAGCAACACACTGATGGCACAGTTGCAATTGGGTCATACTCATAGAAATAAGCAAGCTTGTGTCAGAAGAATGGAGTGTCAGTAGAACACACCTGACTGGCACATCCGCCACCAACTCGGTGGGTGCCCAAGCTCCTCTTTTTGACGAAACATCCGCCTGTGCAAATTTTCTCTAATAGGGAAAGTTTTGTTTGACAGATGGGTGGTTACTTGGCAGGAGGATAATAATCCATGAAGATTAAAACTCAACTCTTCACAGACGCTGGTGTTTTTAGTAGTTTTGTAGACTTTATAATTCATAATTTTACAGCAGTTATTGTTCCTTCTGTTGCTTATATATTTATGTATTGGTTTATTCTTCCAGTCCTTCCTTCTACCCTGCCCCCTTAGCCCTTCCTTAAATTACATTTTTGTTACTTTAGTTTCGTTTACTTTGTTGTTACCCTTATGTAACACTTTCTCTTTAACAACATTTAGACTGCATCTTGATTTCTTCTATTTTAGGATAATGCTCGACTTTCAGGTTTTATAATGTGTTTATTTTTTTGTCATATTTAATTGGGCATTTACATTGTAGTCAGATGTTAAGTCGATCTATGATCTGTTCTCTTTGTCATTGTTTCGTAGGGTTGCATTGCTTAAATGTTATTAAAAACAGTACCATAACAAAATGGTGTCTCTGCTGCACCCTGGCTATGTTTTCCTTCTTTCTTTCTCTAGGTGCACATTCTGTAGATGCTGCTACAGGGTGCTGAGTGTGCAAAATAACCCATTCCTGACAATTTCCCCTAATTGCAGGCGACCAGGGAAGCTGCTCTATTCCCAGGGCATGGGTTCTGCCCATTTACTTCACTCAGAATCCAGGTATTGATCCGGTGGAACATTAATGCTCAGGTGTCCATAGTAACACCAATGTACTCATTCCAAATCCAGGCCTCGAGGGCCGGACCCGTGCCGGGTTTACAGGATACTCCTCATTAATATTCATGAGATACATTTGCATACAATGACTCTAAATATATGCAAATGTTCCCTCAGAATATTAATGAGGAGTATCCCAAAGACCCATCAGGATTCTGGCCCTCGAGGCCCAGAGTTAGACAACTGAAGCTTGCCCTACCCACTGTAGAGTGAACTTTAATTGGTTATCAGACTGACCCAAAAAAGAAGAAAAATCCATTGCCACCGAATTTCACTAGATGTATTCTCACATACATATTAATTGTGGATAACCTGAATATCTGATTTGAGTGTTTTGTGGCTTGAAAAGACTGCCACAATTGTATGTTGGTAATATATATTTTTGGTAATAGCAATTTCTTATGCTAGAACGAAAACAAAACAAATGTATCACAACAACACGTTATTATAATTGCATTAAAATTGCAAAATGTTGTGTTTCTGTTTGTATCATTTTCACTTTCAAAAGATTATGGGCTCCATATTTTTGTGGCGCAAGTGACGAGATATGCTAGCATATTCTATCGCTTGTGGCAAAAAGTTGCGCTCTTTCTGCAAAATGCATCTGAATGTGCGCATCATAGATGCAATCATTCAGATGCCGCGATTGACCCACTTTGTGCATTTGTGCAAATAAGGGGCTCTGCTGCGCTTTAAGGGCCTCTGCTGCGCTTTTTAAAACACATTCTGAAGTTACCAATCGGGTGTGCTTCATAATGTGGACAAAAGAAGCACATTGCCCTGCTCCTGTTCAGAAAGGGTCAGGGGAATGTTTAATGCACCACAGGGTCATTTCTAACCCTGTCAGGCATTTGTTTAAGTGCAATGGGAGCTCCACAGTTGTGGGGAGACATAGGTAATGGCTCTACCGCCTGTTCTGGCCTTTTCGCAACTGCACATATGCACTTACAGGAGACCTGCTGATCCCAATGACCATGATGGAATGTAGGGTGGAATTCCTTCATAGATGAAAGAGGCCCAGAACCTTAGGAAGGTCTATGGACTATTCGGTGTCTTAAGTTCTATTCCGGAGTATATTTAACAGATAGGCACCAAGTCCCACGGAAAGAGTACTCGCGTAGTCTATACTATAGAGCACCAGTGCGGATACTGCAGAGGTCTACTTCTGTTGGCCCAGACAAGGAAATATATATCTACAGCCACTTAAGAGGAGGGTGATAGATACATCGGTATCCAGTCTTTATATATATCGAGGATTTTATAACGAAAACCTGTATACCAAGTGTATTTTTGGGTGGACTAAAGGGTTAATTTTTGGGGGGAAATGTTTGGGGTGAGTTTTTAAGGGTGGTAAATGGGAGTTTGGGGTGAGATCCCCCCCCCCAAAAAAATGCATTTGGTATACAGGTTTTTGTTATAAAAAATACTCTATATATGTTTGTTTAGCTATACAATTTTTGATATAAAGACATGTAACCGATCAATCAACATGCCGAGGCTAGGTACCTCCTGAACCAGAGGGGGACACATGTTCAGTTCCGAAAGCCAAACGTTGGGCTGCCAAGATTGCAGGTGATTTCCAGCTGTCATAATGTCCAGTTTGTGAGGGTTCAGGTTCAGTAAATGTTAGCGAATCCATTGGTTGATGGCCACCCGACTTGAGTCGAGGATTGTAGCCTGGATAATGAAAATGCCAACTGAATGCTATCTGCAGAGTTATGAAATTCGATTCCACAATTCCTTACCAGAAAATGGGCCTCATTACAGGTCGGGCGGTCCGGAATTAACAGTGGCGATAAACCCCCCGCCACTGTTAATTCTGGACCGCCCTGCAGGCGGACATGGAAACACCAGCACCATCACGAGATGGTGCCGGTGTTTCCACTTCCTCATTTCCATTGAGTTCTATGGGACTCAATGGGTATGGGGACTTACCGAATTCCGCCTCAGGAATTCCCGGGACACCAGGGTCGTAATGCCCTGGTATTTACGGGAGTCAGGGAGGCGGAATGGTAATACGAGTCCGGCGGTAACCAGGTGGTTTTACCGCCTCGGTTACAGCCGGACTCGTAATGAGGCCCAATGTCTTTGTGAATAGGGTACACATCATTCCGCCCTACATTACTCCAGAAAGGCAGCCCCTCTCTCTCCCTTTGCATCCCTTTTAGATGTAAATAGCTGTTAATGGATGAGGCAGTACCTTCCTGGCTCCAGGGCGCACCATTTGGGAACAGCTTACATCTTGTGCAAATGATATTCTCTGTCATCCAATCCCAGTCCCCAGGCTGACAGCCCTTGAAATGAGATGAATACTATGTACCTGTGCCCCGGTTCACTTGTTTTGATGCTGCACTACACTTTCCAAGGAGCTACGGCATAGATCATTGCCTATTATGGGGCCAGAGATACTGCAAATTCAAGACCAACATGTTATGGTACTGATCATTTTATTCCCCCCACCCAAGCACCCATCACAGTCTGCATGCTTCACTTCACCTTCCTGCATCCAATGCACCCCATTTGCACCAAGGGATGGTGCACCCTGCTTTGTAGGTCACTTTAAGGAATCCACACTCAACTTTAACTTTCCGACCCCCCTTTCATCGTAAAGAAACCCCTGCAGGGCCGCAGCATGATACTGAAAACAAAATGATGCACCTTTCTCTGCACCAGCTGAGTGGTGGCCAGTAAGGGGTGAGTGAGAATTTCATGTTGTCATGCGAACTGTGTGAGAGGAGTTTGGGGCTTGTGGGAGACGCTGGGGTAGACCTCTGGGAGAAATAACCAGGGATTCCTGACCCTGGCCAGATCGCCTGACAACCACCTGACAAACACTGTTCTCTCCCCCGCCTGGCTTTGCCCCGATGGGCAAAAGTCTCAGCTGGCCAATGGGTGCCAACCTGCTAAGAAATGTGACGTGGGCGCACGGGGTCCTCATATTCTAAGCTGTGTATTCTCTGAACCAAGGGTCTTGCCTTGCATAACTCTTAGCACGTAGCTTATGGTAAAGACTAGAGCATCCATACACCCCCTTTCATTCGTCTGCCAATTCACAGATCTATCTTGCACATGGGGACTGATGGATCGATCAGAGAGAAAGAAAGCAAGAGAGAGACAGAGAGAGAGACTGAGAAAGAGAGTGAGACCCGGATTGACAATGGCAATGTGTGAGGAAGTGAAATGGGGTCTGTCTGCAAGAGGGCAGAGGTAGGACTTTAGGGAGGACCAGAGGTTGTTCTGCTGTGTAAAGCCTGCTCACTCTTCCCACAGAGGAACTGGCTTCCCTCTATGATCGCCTACTATCCTACACACACACAAATCCTGAACTCTTCGTAAGCTCTCCTCTTTAGCCCCATCACACTCCCCTCAGAGCAGTGGCTTACTAGACCTAAAGCACTGTAGTCTACGAGACCTTGGGCTCTAACATCCTTGCAAGTCCGTATCGTTTCCCCCAAACCCATAGAAACTAAAGCAAATAAGACCACTTTACATTATATTACATTACAATTCATGGCCACTCTTTATATTATTGTCAACTATAGAATAATAAACTAATATCACATTACAATGAGAAATATGTTTGTATTTAATAGCATATGACAGTTACATAATGTATCTCAATTCCTCATGCCTAGTACTTAGGTGTTTTTTGAACAAGTAATGTTTAGAAATAGTTGATCGAATTTCTCATTCTAAAAACACACACATAAAATAAAATCCAAATGGCCTAAGGGTAAAGTAACCAAAACATCCCACTGTGAACTTGGATAAAATGCCACTTGGAAGAGCAGTAGATTAGTGCAAAGTACATTTTAAACATATGTTTTCAACATGTGAATGCCATCAAATTCAAAGTTGCGTCTGATAAAGGGGAGGGTCTCTCCCAGACTCCTCTGTAAACCCAAGAACTAATTGAGGTAAATGTTTTTAAAAAAGGCATTTGCAATCAACTTCATGACATTAGACTCTAAGGCCTGGGTTTAGTAAATAGTTCTAAACATCTAATGGGCCCTGGGCAATCACCTACGCTCTTCGTGAAGGGGGAAGCCAGAGAGGGAAGGAGATGAATTTATCCTAAATAACCAACAAAATTGCTTAAAATGTTGATATCCACCAGGAGATCATTGTTCATTAACTTTTTACTGGGATACTCACAAATCCTTTTGAACAGAATTGCTGCAACCCATACATGAAGCAAGTCGTCCTTTTTGAACGCCCACAAGAGCGATGAGAATATCTTCTTTTTGCTTAAACCAGACACATAAACACTTCCCTAATTCCATTATTCCTGGGTAGTTTTCTTGCTTCTCTCATGTGCCTACCACAGGGGGTCGCCCTTCCAAAAATGATAAACTGGGAAAGATATTCTGGGAAAATATTGCTAACACTAAGGCTGACAGCAATCTTTTCGAATGCTTGTCCTTCGCAATCTCTGTGTGACTAGCTCTCAGGTTTGTTTTGTGGATAAAATTCAATCTCTGATGGGATCAAACTCTACTGGGATAATCCATCAGATGTTCTGGCTGCTTTCATGGATCTTGCACCAGTATCACCCATTCGGAGGAATTGATCCCCTTTCCTCTGAGCAAATTATTAATTTGTTAAGACACAGCAAAAACTTGACTCTTGCTCTGCGAATCTCTTTAAAACATTTGAAATCGATCAAGCAACCTTCAGCCGCCATTACTTTTGTTGACTAGAACCAGCACACACTTTGTCTACATAGACAAAAGGCAAATGAGCTTCAGTTAAATTTAGGGTTTGTTGTAGCTATTTTATTTTTTAATTAATTTTTTCTCACCCAACACAGAGGTTCTGAGCTTTTTGGTGGACCCATAGACTGCCATCCGTCAACTTCCATTGGTTAAACTAAAGAAGAAGGAGATTGAAACTTAGATGCATTTGGAATATTCTAGCCACGTTTATCTTGGCAAACTTTTCAGGTGTCCTACATTACAGAGCCTGAAGAGTATAACAGCAGGGATCCTGGCAGGGTCTCAAACACACAGATTCTATTACTACTTCGACAGATTCCTGGGAGCAACTCTATTCTTCGTGGAACGGCACTGAGGACTGGATTATTCAACTGATCATTATGTGTTCCCCAGACCCAAAATTAGAATCAAATTCCAGTCTTTTGGGCTGCATTGAGGGCTCAAGACGAGGGTACACGCGGGTAGACGGAGTCTCCCCACTTTTTTCAGAAATCCCCCCACTGTTTTCAGAGGGCACCTTGATATGCTAATTTCTGGTGACACCACATTCAATGGACTTGACCCCTGGGTGCATTGTGACTATGGCGGCAATATTTCCTACTAGCGTTAACATTGGCACATTCCTTTCTGAGCACTTCCACTGCGATTGTCCACCTTTTATTATTAAAAGCTTTCTTCTGCTTGTCAGCGAAGAACAATGCATATGCAAAATGACCTGGGTAATATAGGTCAGTGGTAATGCCCTCGTCTTGGAAGCAAATCGACGCAACTCAACACAGGTTTGAATCCCGTCTCTCTACTTTGAAAGCTCTTTGATATTATGTGTGTTATAAATAGCCAATAATAATTTGCCTCTGTGTACACACACCTTCCACATGAGGGCAAAAGAGGAATCACTGCACGAAAGTAAGAGTGAAAAATTAGTGCATGTCCAAAAACGGACAAATTCGATCGACCTTTTGAAAAAGACCTTTGCTTTGACACAGAACCCTGCTGGGATATAAGGTGATGGCCATTTGGCGATACAGTTCAGGATGAATTGCTTAAGAACCTTTAGGGTCACAAGAAGTTTTTTGCCAGCAAAGGAAGGGATGTGCTTGGCAAACACTTCACTTGGGTGAAACTAAATTGCTCCCTATTTGCAGAGAGCATCTGAATGAGTGCCTCATGGATGTATTGTTAAGTGGTCTTATATAGTGCTTTATTTTATTCTGCTGGATGTGCTCCATGTGTCTCTCTAAGGCAGGGGGGAAGGGAGGTGTTAGTGGGACAGGCAGATTCAAAACCTGTGCTGTTGGTGGGTGAAGGCCTGAAGTACACAGGTCCTGACTGCCCTTCTGCGTACATGGGTTTGGAGATGGCACCTGGGAATATGTTATCTGAAGGGGAGAGCCCAGGATTTGGTCTCGATTAGCTGGTGATGTTGCCCGTGGTCGAAGTGACCGATGGCGTTTGTGGGGAGCGGGAGTAGGGCACCAGGAAACATAGTCCCACAACTTCTTTTCGTACACTTCGACCACTGGATGTTGAGGGGTAATAGGACTAATAGTGGAGCTTAATCGGAGCTTGAGATTTTAGAGGGATGTCAGTCAGTCGGGATATGCGGGGGTAAATAAATGAGGGGACATATAAATGCGGTGAGACATTTGGGAACTAAGTGATTGGCGACTTCTGAAGAGATGAGCAGTGTGGTTTAATGGAAGATTGTGGTAGCAATATTCATTTAAGACCCTTTGGGTTTTGTGGTGTCTAATCTCTATGTCTTTGTTTTCTCAAAAGTCTTAGCCATCTTTGGTGCGCGTGTGTGCCTAATATGGTCAGTGTTTCTTTGGGGAGTGTTTTGTGCTTAGTTAAGGTTTTGGTGCAGGTCTCATGCTGGCGTCGGTTGAGTAGATTATTGTGTTTGTCTCATGTTGGTCTTATTTGAATAGATAGGTTTTTAGTTGTTTACGGAAGGTCAGGGAGTCGTCCGTGCAAACATTTGTTGCAGAGTTATCGATTGTCACGCCTCAGGGAACCTGGCGGCTTTGGAAGAAGTGGAAGCTGCGCCCGCCATAGCGGGTTCCATCACGTTTTTTGGGAAGCACGCTGTGCAGGTCTAGTTGTCGTAGCGACGTTCCTGATACCGGTATTTAATCCTTTCACTTCCGGGGTCAGGTGCGTTGCAACGAACAGTGTTTTCGTCCTGTTCCAGCGCTGCTGTTTTTTCGTGGAGTTTCCCTTTTTCCCTCCGTTGTCCTTCTTTTCCTTTCTTTTCCCGTTCCTTGCGCTCCATACCTTTAACCAGTATTTTCTCCTCGCCTTCTTGACTCCTCCTCCCTTGTCTGTTCTGTTCCCGTCTCTTATCCTTCCTCCCTTCCGTCTTGTGCTTTTCTCTCTATACTTATTCTATTTATTCTTGTTTTCTTCCTGTATGGTACTTACCTCTCTTGGTCCTCTTCTTTTGCCCTCCTCTGTTCCTATCTGTTTACATCTCCGTGTACCGACCATTGCCTGTCTTGTGGATTGCCTCGCCCAGCCCTCACCTGCTTATCCAGTATCGGAACTACTTCCTGTTGATATCCCGGTGTACTGACCTCGGCCTGTCTTGTGGATTGCCTCGCCAAGCCCTCTACTGTCTATCTGTGGAACTTTTCCATTTATCTGGTCTCATACCCGATTCTTATTGGAATTTCTTCTATTTCTGGACCGTGTTCATCAGATTCCTCTCCCTCTGCTGCTGCCTCCGGAGTGTGTTTACTTCAACCTCACTGCGTTTGAAGATCCTAATCTTCCGGGGTTTTTTGTGCCACTGGCTTTTTCCCCATTGACCAGCGACCGAGGAGGGTTGCCACAGATCACCCAACGGGTGTCACTGTGGCGTCCTACCTTGGTCGTCCCTATCTTCAAAAAAAAGGAGTGAAGACTCGAACAAAGGACAATCCAAAGCTGACTCAACGCCGGAGACTTCAAGGCGAGGAGGAAGGGGAGGAAAGGGAGTCTGGAGCATCTCAGGAAGAAGAGGAGATTACAGACCTTACTGACAGTTTGCAACGCCACGAATTCGACATGACCACTCCGCAGCAGGTTCAGGAGCTAGTAGCAGCAGTCCAAAACCTGAGCCTGGAAGTCCAGAATCTTAAGGGGGCGAACGCAGTGCTACAACAGAGGATAGCAGAGCGGGAACCACTGATACCGACTTGCCTCCCCTACCGTTAGTCTGTGGGAAGTTTGATGGGACGCCCAAGAGGCTAAAGGAGTTCTTGGATGCGTGTCACTTGCATTTCTCATTTCGTCCATTGGCCTTTACTTCTGGTCATGCCAAGGTTGGGTTTATGATAACCCACATGTCAGGCAATGCCTTGGCTTGGGCCACCCCTTTAGTCAATAGAACTGATCCTGTGCTTTAGGATTATGAGGCTTTCAAGACCTTGATGAAGCAAACCTTCCTTCGAACCGAGAGCACCTATCTGGCCTCCGAGGATCTGTTGGATATCAGACAAGGAAATTCTGACTTAATGTCCTATATCACCTCATTTAAACAGATCGCAGCGGAAGCAGGTTGGCAAGAAAAGGCACAGTATGCCATCTTTCGGAGGGGTCTGCGAGAAGAGTTAAAAGACGAACTTGCACGTATTGAACGCCCCTTAACCTTTGCTGACCTGGTCACTGCAACACTTCGGATTGATTTCCGGCTGTCTGAGCGGCGAGCTGAGCGTCGTAAGATAAGGAGTTGTATTCCGATGCCTCCAGTTCCTTCTTCTTCTGCACCACCTCCCTCTACTCGTCTCTCTCGTGAAGAGCCTATGCAGATCGGCATCACCCGCTCCCCTCTCTCGGCTGAAGAACGCAGGAGGAGGCGAGAAGGGAATCTATGCATATACTGTGGATCTTCGACTCACTTACTTCGAGATTGTCCTGATGTGCCTCCCAGACGCTCGGGAAACGAGCACCCTCGGTAAATTTAGGGACGTATTACCGAGGGAAGGATTCCAGTCCCTTTGTTACCCTCTCAGTCACCACTTTGGAGTGTTCTGACGATGATCGACTTATGGTGATGACAGTCACCCTTTTGAGCGGCCAGACCTCAATACAGACTCAGGCCCTTCTGGATTGTGGAGCCGCAGGAAATTTCATTGATACTCACTGGGCAGAGAGCCATGGACTGACTCGGATAGCCAAGACCGAGGACCAGACGGTGGAGGGAGTAGATGGCGAGCCTTTGAGCTCCGGCCTCATTACCCATTCTACTGAAGTTCTCACCATGCGTATCATGCAGCATACAGAACGCCTTTCCTTTGATATCATCAGAGCTGCTCACTTCCCTTTGATTCTAGGCATTGGATGGTTACGTCGGCATAATCCCACCATTGACTGGTCCAGAAACCTGTTTAGTTTTCATTCAACCTTCTGCAAGGCAAACTGTTTGCCGAAACCAACCTTTTCTACGATTCAAACTTCCTGTGGGGTGGAATCTAAGACCATACATTGCTTACCATCCTATTTGAGTGGATACACTGAAGTGGTGACAGAGAAAATCCCGTTGGAGCTCCCTCCTCACAGACCCGAAGATTGCTGTATTGAATTGCACCCAGATGCCTTAGTCCCATTTGGTCGCATGTATCCCTTGACTATGCAAGAAAGGCAGTATCTGAGAGACTACCTAGATAAAAACCTAGCCAATGAGTTGATCAGACCATCCAAATCTCCTGCTGGTGCCTCTTTATTCTTCATTCCCAAGAAAGACACTCAAGAGCTACGCCCCTGTATAGATTACAGAGGATTAAACAAAGTAACCATTAAGGACAGGTATCCTATGCCCCTCATCTCTGAAATCATTCATGCCGTGCAGTCGGCCACTGTGTTTACTAAACTAGACTTACGCAACGCTTACCATTTGCTTCAGATACAAACCGGAGATGAGTGGAAGACTGCCTTAAGGACCCCTTTTGGTTTGTATGAGTATCAAGTGATGCCCTTCGGCCTTGTAAATGCTCCATCGATATTCCAACGTTTCATGGACAGACTTTTTTCGGATCTCCTGGGACACTCTGTCATCATTTATCTTGATGACATATTGGTCTTTTCCCACACCCAAGTTGAGCATAACACTCATGTCAAGGAGGTTTTTCACAGACTCAAAGACAATCACCTCTCAGTCAAATTGGAAAAGTGTGTGTTTTCGGCAACGTCCATATCATATTTAGGATACATTCTTTCCTCTGAGTGAATTGCCATGGACCCGCAGAAGGTCAATTCTATTCTAGATTGGCCGTCTCCCAAGTCTGTTAAAGACATCCAGAGATTCCTTGGTTTATCGAATTTCTACCGGAAATTTATACCAAACTTCTCTCAACGGGTACTCCCGATGACCTCGCTTCTTAAGAAATCTTCCTCCCCTTTCCAATGGTCTCCTCAAGCCGAGGAGAGTTTCCAACAACTCAAACAAGCTTTCTTTTCAGCTCCCATATTAAGGCAACCTGACCAGCTCCGTCCCTTTATAGTGGAAGCTGACGCATCTTCTGCTGCTATCGGGGCAGTATTACTGCAAGAGTATGAGGGGAAGGAACATCCGGTGTTCTATTATTCCAAAACACTGAACCCCAGCCAACGTAACTACTCTGTGATAGAGAGGGAATTGCTGGCTATGAAATTAGCCTGCACAGAGTGGCGACACCGTCTCCAAGGTGGGGAACACCCTTTTACCCTCCGAACGGATCATAAGAATTTGCAGGTATTGCGTCAATTTGAATGTTATAACACAAGACAGGCAAGGTGGGCTAATTTTTTCGCCCAATTTGATTTCAATATTACTTACATTCCGGGTGAACAAAACTTAGTGGCTGATGCCCTGTCCCGATGCAGTGACTACCTGTCTGACCAAGAAGCTACTACAGAATTGATGTTTGCAAGATCTCAGAGAATAGGAGTGGTGTCCACGTTCCTGCAACAGGTCAAGGACGATTCTGGAGGGAGATTTGAAGCAGAAAAACATAGCGACAAGACCGATTATGTAATCAAGGATGGGTTATATATGGTCAAGGACAAGTTGTATCTGCCAACTCCGTCGTTAAGGAAGACAGCATTATCCTGGTGCCATGATACCAAGATTGCGGGTCACTGTGGTATTCGTAATACTCAAGAACTCTTATCAAGGTATTTATTTTGGCCAAAGATGAAGGAAGAGACCAGACAATACGTTCAGTCTTGTGTTACCTGTCTTCGTAACAAGTATTCCACACAAAAACCTCTGGGATTGTTGGAATCCGGTGCCATTCGCACAGGCCCATGGACCACTATATCGACCGACTTCATCGTAGAGTTGCCAGAGTCTCAGGGTTGTACCTGTATAATGGTGGTCATCGATTCATTCACTAAAATGGCGCATTTTTCACCTCTACCTGGGGTACCTTCTGCATCTCGCATGGCTGAGGTTTTCCTGAGAGACATATTTAAGCTACATGGTATGCCTACTAAGATCATCTCAGACCGTGGCAGCCAGTACACCTCGCATTTCTGGTCTGCCTTATGCAAAAGATTAGGCATTGAAAAGGCCTTGACCTCGGGGTTCCATCCACAATCAAATGGACAAACTGAACGTCTAAATGGTACCTTAGAGCAGTATCTCCGGTGTTTTGTCAACCAAAAACAGGATGATTGGGTCCAGTTACTCCCGACGGCCGAATTCTCCTATAACAACACTTGCCACTCAGCCCTCGGTTCTAGCCCTTTTTTTTGTACGTACGGTTATCATCCCCGTACCTTTCTTCCCTTGACCAACATTGAGTCCTCTGTGCCCTCTGTGGAAGCTTCATTAGCAACTATCCGAGAGGCCCAAAACAAGGCTAGGCTGGGACTCATTGAGGCTCAAGAGAGAAATAGATCCCAAGCTAATAAACACAGGAGACCGGTGCCCAATTGGGGAGTCGGTTCCAAAGTACTTCTGTCCACTAAATTTTTACCACGTTGGGTATGCCCATCTAAGCTGTCCCCTAGATTTATTGGACCATACAAGATAACACAAGTAGCCAACCCAGTAGCCTTTCGCTTACAGCTGCCTACACGATTAAGTCGTGTACATCCGGTGTTTCACACCTCTCAATTGAAGGCCTTCATGGAAGATAAGTGGTCCCGAAGAAGGAAAAACACTCCGGTCCCACCAGATCCCGCTAAAGACATCTATGAGGTATCCCAAATATGTGACTCTCGATATCATAAGGGACGTTTAGAGTACTTAGTCCACTGGAAAGGATACCCGAGGTCTGAAGACACGTGGGAACCCAGAGCACATTTAAATACTCCCCTCCTGTTGCATAGGTTCCATTTCAGACACCCCAATAAACCTGGTGGGGTGGACCTTAGGAGGGGGCATACTGTCACGCCTCAGGGAACATGGGGGCTTTGGAAGAAGTGGAAGCTGCGCCCGCCATAGCGGGTTCCATCACGTTTTTTGGGAAGCGCGCTGTGCAGGTCTAGTTGTTGTAGCGACGTTCCTGACACCGGTATTTAATCCTTTCACTTCCGGGGTCAGGTGCGTTGCAACGTACAGTGTTTTCGTCCTGTTCCAGTGCTGCTGTTTTTTCGTGGAGTTTCCCTTTTTCCCTCCGTTGTCCTTCTTTTCCTTTCTTTTCCCGTTCCTTGCGCTCCGTACCTTTAACCAGTATTTTCTCCTCGCCTTCTTGACTCCTCCTCCCTTGTCTGTTCCGTTCCCGTCTCTTATCCTTCCTCCCTTCCGTCTTGTGCTTTTCTCTCTATACTTATTCTATTTATTCTTGCTTTCTTCCTGTATGGTACTTACCTCTCTTGGTCCTCTTCTTTTGCCCTCCTCTGTTCCTATCTGTTTACATCTCCGTGTACCGACCATTGCCTGTTTTTTGGATTGCCTCGCCCAGCCCTCACCTGCTTATCCAGTATCGGAACTACTTCCTGTTGATATCCCGGTGTACTGACCTCGGCCTGTCTTGTGGATTGCCTCGCCAAGCCCTCTACTGTCTATCTGTTCTGGAACTTTTCTATTTATCTGGTCTCATACCCGATTCTTATTGGAATTTCTTCTATTTCTGAACCGTGTTCATCAGATTCCTCTCCCTCTGTTGCTGCCTCTGGAGTGTGTTTACTACAACCTCACTGCGTTTGAAGATCCTAATCTTCCGGGGTTTTTTGTGCCACTGGCTTTTTCCCCATTGACCAGCGACCGAGGAGGGTTGCCACAGATCACCCAACAGGTGTCACTGTGGCGTCCTACCTTGGTCGTCCCTATCTTCAAAAAAAAGAAGTGAAGACTCGAACAAAGGACAATCCAAAGCTGACCCAACGCCGGAGACTTCAAGGTGAGGAGGAAGGGGAGGGAAGGGAGTCTGGAGCATCTCAGGAAGAAGAGGAGATTACAGACCTTCCTGACATCGATAGAGTGTTGTGGTGGATCCTCTTTTTGATGGCGAGCCAGTGGGAGCACCCTTCTGGGCCTGTATTGAGTTGAGAAGATATTCTGGCAGTCCAAGGTAAAAGCTATGAGCATGGTCTATTCCTGGTAGTACATGTGCAGTAACTGCCACTGTCTTGTGCATGAAGTTATGGTAGGGTATGATGTATCGGAGAGTATTAATTTGGAATAAGCAGCTCCCTATGATGGCTTTAAGTTGTTGTTCAAGTGTACATTGCAATTCCGATGTTCCTCACAGTTGAAGGAGGGAGAGGCAAGAACCCATAATGTTAAGCCAGGGATTGGTGTGGAGTTTGGGGGTGTCCATATGCAGATCATTACGTTTTTTTTGTTGGGTTGCACCTAAGTCTGTTTGAAGTCATCCACGAGTCAATGTTTGCGAGGCATATGCTAAAATGTGGTGCATTCGTTGTTGGGTAATTTTCAAGCCTGTAGATGATTTGGGTGTCATCTGCTCAGTAAAGCATGTGAGGCTTGAACTGTTAGTAAGATCCACTAGCCGTTTCATGTATCTGTTGAAGAGGGGAGGGGCTGGAAGGGGGCCGTGAATGTTGATTCCATTCTTTCGGTCAGGAATGAGGTGAGTCAGTTGACGACCAGGCCCTCGAAGGACTGGGGTACTTGAATGTCCTCCAGTCTTTTATTTAGGATCTTGTGGCTGATGCTGTTGAAGACGGACAAAATATCAAGTTGGATGAGTGCACTAGGAGTTGTGTCTGTATTGTTCTTTTGGATGTGACATGTTGGACATAGTCAGTATTTTGTTCCTCTCAATGGCCTGAATTTGTGTTGTGACATATGGAGGAGACTCTTGTTGTAAACATGTTCCTGTAGCTGCTGGTAAATACATTTCTCACAGATTTTGGAGCTGAAGGGTATGTTTGAGATTGGTCAGTAATTTGGTGAGTCGTTTTGATCAGTTGTGTTTTTTTTTAAGGGGAGGTTTGACATAGGCTGCTTTGAAGGCAAGAGGGACAGTGCCTTGCTTGATGGAGGGGGTTAACAAGGCTAGAAAGGCAGGTGCTAGTCAGGGTTGCTTAGTTACGGTTTTGTAGATTGGGGTTTAGGGGCATGGGCCTTCCAGAGAGCCTGCTGGACTGTTGGATTTGAGAAGGGAGAGGAAGTCCTATGGGGTGAATGGACGCCGGGGTAGAATGATTTTTCGGTAATGCCCCTTTTGATCGCAGGCCAGTTTCATCGAATCCCATTCGACAGTAAATATTTTCCCACATTTAACAGCAAATGTATAGACTGGGGGTGGGTTTGGGCATTTAGAAGGGATAGAGTGTGTGGAGGGCGAGTGGGTGGTGCTGTGCCCCCCCACACATACTGTAAAATACAGTAAATGTGAATCTGTGAAATGTGATTCGATGAAATCCCTGTGATGGAATCACATGGAACCGTGTTTTCCAGAATGTCCAGTTGGATCTCTTTCCATGGATGGTTAACATTGGAGTCCTTTAGGTGATTTTGTGAGTGCTGGTGCTTTGGTGAAGGTGGTGAATTGGATGGATAGGTGGTCACTCCACAGTTAGATATATCCGGCTTTGTGGGTGGATCCGGTAACTAGTTGTTCGAGGTGTGGAACACCAAGGTTTGCACAGAGTGACTGCAGCCATGATGTCCAACTCTCAACATTGTCTGGTGTTGACAGTCATCAGAAGTTTAGTGACTGTATCAGGCAAGAAGGGAAAGAAGGGTTGTCAGAGAGAGGTATGTGGTTCAGAAGGAAAGTTAGTGTGGACGTGTGTGAGCAGACTGAGACGAGTGATTTGCAGTTTGGAATGCTGTCAAGGAATGTTCTTTTGACTTTGATGGACTCTGTCGACAAGTGCCATTCCTCCTCCGCTACAGGCTGGTCTGTTGGCAAACATAATCATGTAGCCTGTGGGCATCGCTTGGTACATAACTGCTGAGTGATCCACTGAATGCCAGGATTGTGTGATGAAGTATTTTGTCCTCGCAAAGGTCACATCATAGATATCAGAAGAATGTTTGGTGACAGGGTGTGCGTTGACGAGGAGGCAGTTGAAGGTTCTTGGCGGTTGCATTATCCTTGAACACGCTCAGTAGGTTGTTTGTGGGATCAGGTTGGTCGTTGTGGTGCCAGTGGTGAATGGCAGTAAGGGGCTGTTTTTATGATGCAAGGTGTCATCCTAGAGGGAGGTGCCTCTGGGAGTGGACCTGACTGGTGGTGTAGGTTTATCAGATGAGGCAGTGGTTGTCTAAAGGTTTGCAGCCATCTTGTCTTTAGTACTGGTTATTGCTGCCTTGAATTGTTGGCTGGAGGGAAGATTTGGTTGCCTGATGCTAAAACATGCCATTGTTTGATGAGGTGTATAAAGATGAAGGCCATCGGGGATCTTTTAGGGGTGATGATGGGACTAAACCCAATGTCTGTCCTTGGTATACTTGTGGCAAAAGCGAAAGCGGACAGCTTGGCTTTCTGCTTCTTTCTTCTGCTCGAACCCTGCTATCCTTCCATCTTCTGAGCTTGCTTTGTGGTGGACAACAGCGGCAGGGTTCCTGGGAGGCAAACTGTTGTGGAGTTTCCCAGGTGGGGCTTTTGCAATCACTCTGGCTGTAAGTCTTGAGTTCATCACAGGAAAACAGATCCGCATATTCAAATAACGTTGTTTATCTTTTGCACAATTTTGTAAAACAAAGGTAATGGTATGAATATAAAAAAAATCATGGAATGACAAGCATTCCCCTAAACTGTCCAGGAAAACATGGGAATGTACAATGCACATAAAGGTGTGTTCTGATCCTTAGGACAGCAGAAGTATGCATGGCATAGCTGTAACAGTGCTTCAAACCGTTTCACAGCGCTAGACATGCTTTTGCATTTCTTTTTTACTCTTCCACGCGACGGGCCCTGTGGTGAAATCCACTATCAGTGTCCCTGCGTCTGCTGGGAGCCTATCGCCCACAGTGGAGCGCACTTATATTTGATCATTGTTTTTCTGGCTGCTTTTCGATCAAGTAGACTACATTATTTGAATGTCGCGGACCCAAATAACTGCTTGAGAATGGGTGGGGGTAGGGGTGGACTGGGAACCAAAGAGGCCTTGGAAGTAATGTTATGCTGTACACCTGTAACTGTACCTGAATATGTAATGCTATGAAAAAATTTACCTTTACCTGTGTCTTCGCCCTCTACGGGCCACATGCAACTGGTAAAAGCGCCCTGATGCTACGGGTTTGCGCGCGCTATACAAATGATATAAATAATGAATTAAATAAATAAAGTGCCCCATATCCCACAGAGTGGGCAAGCACAACCCCTTTCCCATACTGACATTTGGAAATAAAATAGATAGCCACAGAAAAGAGGCCGACCAGGAAATCTCCAGAACTCTCTATAGGCCAGTCCACCTTAGCGGTGGGTGGGGGGGGGCTGACCACTATGCTGTGGAAACAAAACTAGGAATCTGATTACCACAGAGGAGCTTATTGCCATCCGTGCAGACTGGCAGCAGGAAAATGTCTACCACAATTGGGTGGCGGGCGACCGAACACTTTTCCTTGACTCTTGCCCGACTTTGCACAAGGCGGAGGCAGCTGCTGCAGGTCAGTGAATCACCGCAAGCGAGCAGTGATGGGTGCAGACGCCCAGGCTCTACCCAGGCTTCTGTGCTCTTTACTACACACATGGCATGTGGTGATTCAGAGCAGGCATTATTGACGGAGTGCATTCAGCAATGCTGGCTCCCATTGCTTCTCGCTGCCGCCTCCATCCCGCCATCGGAAATGAGGCATTCCGCCTGCTTTTTCAGGCATAAGGGAACTGGGCAGAGGCCGCGGCTCTCGAGGATCACACTGCTCGGCAGCCACTATCAGTGGTCACTGGCATCATGTCTTCTGAAAAGCAGAAATGCTCAGATGCAAGAGGAACATGGAGTTAAGCCTTGTTCCATGCATTGACTGCGCACCTGCGGAAATCTGATTAGTTTCAGACTAACGCTGGCAGCAGTAAGGGATTCCTGAATTAGGCGGTAATGGCTAATACTGCTAAACTGAATTACTCTTGCCGCCAGTGGTAATTGTCATTCTTTGGGGTTTGTATAGGTGTATGTATAGGTGTCCACCAAGCTGACCATATTATAATATGCAGTGATCTGAACACCAACTGTCAGGATAAAATCCACGACAACAAGAGGAAACTCAAGAAAGCAACTGTTGACCAAAGGGCAATTAAATGGATGAAGTTGATGCAAGAAATCAAGATCTTTCTCTAACCTTCACTCGGTCTTTAGTGATCTGAACAGACCTCCGACTTGGGAAAGAGCTAACTCGAAATCAACGATCGATTATATTTTCGTGACACGATCCCTACTACCGCAAATAACATCTTTTGATGTGGTGAGGACCCCTGCAAGTGATCACAACCTCCTACTAACGACCTGGGCTTCAACTCCTCCAAGTCATCCATCAATGAATTCCAATCTCGAGTTAAATAGTCAAGGCACAAGACTAAGAATGACCAAAAAGGCCATCAGCTCCCTAACGGAGGCCTATAAGGACTTAAAAAAGGGCAAAAACCACACAATGGTGGACTACATCCCGCTAATACGTCGGAGGAACATCCCATCGAAAGAACGTTACAAGGTAAGAAGTAACTTGTTCTTTGAAGGGATTGTGTCCTCCGATGTATTCCTTATCTTAGATAGGCTCCCATAGCAGTATTCTGTTATTGGAGGTGGGAGTACTGACTTCATGCTTCCTCATATTGATGAATAGAGTGCAATACTGCCCTTCCAAACCTAGTTTCCTGACTGGAGGAGGAATCCAAGTTGTAAAACCGTGTAAAGATATGGACGGACGACCATGTGGCAGCCGCACAAATGTCTCGAACCGGCCCTCCTCTTTTGAGGGCCGATGAAGCTGCGATACCTCTGGTCGAATGAGCCCTAAGATTTAGAGGGGGCTCTTTTCCTGCCAGTTTATAACATTCCAAAATGGCTAAAATAATCCATCTGGAAATGGTCTGCTTAGTTATCGGTAGCCCCAGCTTGTGACCTGCGTAGCCTACAAACAGCTGGTCTGCTTGTCTTATCCTAGCCAGTCTACTAATGTAAAGTCCTTCTTGGGTCCAGCCTGTGTAACCTCTCTTCCTCTTTCCCCGGATGGGGAGGAGGATAGAAAGATGGAAGGGTAATCTTCTGTGTGATATGAAATTCAGAAACCACCTTTGGGAGGAAATTAGGCTTCACTTGCAGAACAACTTTGTCTTTGTGAAAGATTGTATGAGGGGGTTTACAAGAAAGAGCTTGTAACTCGCTCACCCTTCTAGCAGATGTAAGTGCTACTAATAAAACAGTCTTAAGGGTAAGAAATCTTAACGAACAAGAGTGGAGTGGTTCGAAAGGTGTGCCCATCAGGAAAGTTAGGACTAAATTTAAATCCCATAGGGGAACCTGGAATGGTCTTGGGGGATAAACGTTAGTTAACCCCTTTAGAAACTGCATTACCAAGGGTAACTTGAAATAGGATGGTTCTTCCGCAGTGCGCTTAAAGATGGATAGCGCTGCGAGATAGCCCTGGATGGTGCCAACTTGAAAGCCTGAATTTGCTAAATAAAGTAGGAAGGACAAAACCATTGGTGTACCACATGAAAAGGGATTGATATGCTTTTCCCTACACCAGCTGCAAAATCTGTTCCAACGGCAGCGGTATAAAGATTTTGTTGCTGGCCTTCTTGCCGAAAGCAACACCTCCATAACGTCATCAGGGAGGTCCCAATCCTTGTACCTCAGCCTTTCAGAAGCCAAGCATGAAGGTTGAGGGTTTTGATGTCTGGATGGAGAACCTGACCTCCCTTCTGTGAGAGCAGATTCTCTCTGAGTGGAAGTCGAATTGGAGGGCAGATGGACAAGTCTAGGAGGTCCGGGTACCACGTTCTCCTGGCCCAATCCGGGGCAATTAGGATCATGGTTTTCCGGAATCTTCTCAACCTCCTGATCATTTGAGGAATGACAGGGACCGGTGGAAACGCGTACAGGAGTGGAAACTCCCAGTCCACTATGAACGCGTCTCCCAGAGCTCCTCTCGAGGGAAATTCCCTTGAACAGAACAGATCGCACTTCCTGTTGACACTGGTGGCGAACAGATCCACCTGAGGGGTTCCCCAAAGGGCGAAGATCTCTTGAAGGACTTCCTGAGCTAGTTCCCACTCATGGGAGACTGTGCTCTGCCTGCTCAGAGCGTCCGCTGTCAAGTTCTTCTCTCCGGCTAGGTGAACTGCCGATAGAGAGATTCCTTCTTGGATTGCCCAAAACCAGAGCTGCATCGCCTCTCTGCACAGAGGTAGTGATCCTACGCCTCCTCTTTTGTTGAGGTAATGTATGGCCACTGTGTTGTCCATCATTATCAGGACATTCTTTCCTTGTACAGATGGCAGAAAAGCCTTCAGCGCAAGTCTGATGGCCCTCAGCTCTAACAGGTTGATATGTAGTCTGGACTCCGATGGAGACCAACGACCGCTGATGGTCAAGTCGTTGGCGTGGGCTCCCCACCCTGTGAGTGAGGCATCCGTGTCTACTGTTATCTCCGGCCAAGGTTGCCAAAACTGCTCTCCTTTCAGAATGTTCTCCTGACAGGCCCACCACTGAAGGTCTCGAGCCACCCTGTCGGGAACCTGAAGAAGATCTGTCATTCTCCCTGAGAATTGTGACCACTGAGTTCTCAGTGCCCACTGGAGAGATCTCATTCTCAGGCGAGCCTCTGGCACTAGGAAAATACAGGATGCCATGAGGCCTAGCAACCTCAAAAAGTCGAAGGCTGGGAGACGTTGGGCATTTTGAAACTTGGTGACCATCTGTAGAATATCTTGAGCCCTCACCTCTGGTGGCGAGGCTTTTCCCAGGGAAGTGTCCAGGATCGCTCCGATGAACTGGAGTCTCTGCGATGGTATCATTTGTTACTTCTTTAAATTGAGGGAGAAGCCCAGTCTGTGAAGGGAGTGGCAAACATGATCTAGCTGGATCTGAGCTTGTTCCGAAGATACAGCTCTGATCAACCAATCGTCCAGGTAGGGGTAGACGTGAATCCCTTCCCTCCTTAGACTTGCAGCCACTACCGACATTAACTTGGTGAAGACCCTCGGGGCGGAGGTCAGCCCAAATGGCAGCACTCGAAATTGATAATGAGAGTTGCCAATTGCGAACCTCAGGTATTTCCTGTGTTTGAGATGGATTGGCACATGGAAATAAGCGTCCTGAAGGTCCAGAGATACCAACCAGTCCTGGAACTGAAGGGCCTGAAGGTTCTGAGAGAGAGTTACCATATTGAATTTGTCTTTCCTGAGGAATTTGTTCAATTCTCGCAAGTCCAAGATGGGTCTCAGTCCTCCGTCTTTCTTTGGTATGAGAAAGTAAGGGGAGTACCAGCCCTTGTTCCTCTCCGCTACAGGTACCGGTTCTATGGCACCTTTCCCTAGCAGGTCTAGAATTTCCTGCAAGAGGAGCGGATCTGGAGCTTTTTGAGAGCTGATCCCCGGTGGATGACTCTGAGGTATGCGTAGGAGAGGCAGGCAGTAACCTTGTGCAATTGTCTCCAATGCCCAAGCATCTGACGTGATAGCCTGCCATTCTGCCAGATGTTGAGTTAACCTGCCTCCTACAGGTGTCTTGTGAGGGAAGTCCTCAGAGTGGTTTTGGGGCGGCTGATGCAGATGCCGATGGTAAAGAGGCACCTGCTGTTGCTGCGGCTTTTGAATATCTACCCCGTCCACCTCGGGTAGTTCTTCTTTGTCCCCTTTGAGCCGGTCGTCCTCTACCTCTTCCGAATGCGGAGTAGAAGCGAAAGGACTTGCCTCTCGCAGAGGTTCCTGTGGGACGAAAAGGTGTCTGACGGATTGCAGCGCCTAGAGATTTTGCTGCTGCCTTTGATGTTTGCAGTTTTTCTAAACTGTCATCTGCCTTTTTCCCAAACAAAGAAGAGCCATCAAATGGCATGTTCAAGAGCCTGGCTTGCACATCTGGGGCAAAACCAGACTTTCTCAACCAAGCAAATCTCCTGGTTGTTGTACTTGCCGCCATTGCTCTGATGATACTGTCAGCCGAATCAATGCCCGTCTGGAGGGATTCGCACATAGCGTCTTTACCGTCCTTTATGATATTCAGGAACGCCTCCCTTTCTTCTCCCTCCGGGATGCAGTCAGCCGCTGTAGAAGCACACTCCCAAAGTGTATGGCTAAATCTAGCAAGGGTGCAAGTAGCATTAATAGATTTTAACACCATGCTACATGCCGAAAAGACTTTCTTAGCCATAGCATCGTATTTTTTATCGTCCCTGTCCTGTGGGACGGTAGGGTAAGCAGTCTTGATGTCAGTAGAAGATGCTGCCTGTACCACCAGACTTTCTGGGGATGGGTGTTTGGACAAAAACTCAGGGTCTGCAGAAGATACCCTGTATTTAGTAGACAGTTTTTTATTTACTGCCGGGACGACATCTGGGGTTTCCCAGTTCGTCATTATTTTTCTTTGAAGAGCTTTATGAAAAGGTACTACAGGATCCTCCTGTGGACCTTTATCAAGAATATCCGTGAGGTCATCCTGTTGGAAAGCCTGTGAAGGTGTTGACCACCCCATAAATTCTGTAATCCTGGCCATTAAGGCTCTATAAGGGGTTTCAGCATGCTCCCCAGGGTCTGGCCTAGCGAACTCCACCTCTGGGGAAGTGTCTAAACCACTTGTCTCATGTAAGGAATCATGGAGTTCCTTTAATCTGCGTTCCTCTGAGGATAACTCCTCTTGAACTGGGGTTGCAGATCCCTGCAACTCAAATGTCTCTTCTTGGTCAGACAGTTCTCCCTCTTCCATAATTGAGGACATTGTTCTCAATTGGTCTGAACTCACAAAGGGTGTGAAACCCATCTCCAAGGCAGAGGGTGCCAAACTTGTCGTAATCGGCCTCGAAAACGTCGATGTTGTCGACGCCGACGTCGAAGGCTTCGAACGTGGCGTCGAAAACAAAGGTGGAGGCCTCGAGGTCCTCGATAGAATCGGAATTCTGCTTGAGGATATCGACAATCTCGACGACATCGTCATCGAAGACCTGGGAATAGCCACTGAGTGCGCCGCAACCGTGATTTTCCTTGGCGTCGACGCCGGTGTTGAGGATGGCGTCGAGTCGACAGACCCGTGTGTCGAAGGTCCCTTCGATAACGGCGTTGAAGACACCGACCTCGGCGTTGACGGAACCTTCGTCGACGGCGTCGACGGAACCTTCGAAGAAGGATTCGAGGTCTTTGCTTTACTCGAGGGTTCGTGACGCGCTCGAGAAGCTTCCTTCGCCGGGTGCTGCGACTCGCGGCGTTTTGGACCTTTGGGTCTTTCGACCACAGCATCGCTCTCAGCACTCTTCGAGGGGGTCGAGGCCGCTTTCTCGAAGACGCTCATCATATTTTTTCAGAATTCCTCCCATTCAGCCCCGGAACTATGTTTCGTGGGGCAAGGGATTCTCTAAGGTGAAACAGAGGAAGAGGAGGACGAAGAAGGGGATCTTCGGCGTCTCCTTTTCGAGTGCTTCGATCTTGAGGAGTGATGGGACCCGCTTCGAGACCTGGAGCGCGAATGGTGACGAGGAGACGAATGTCTCGACTTCGTCGAGGAAGAAGAAGCTTTAGAAGTCTTTAGAAGTCTTACCTTTTTCCAGCTTCCCCCTACGCTCCTTCAGGGCCTTAGCTGTCATGGACATACAGTCCTCGCACTCCGAACAATGGTGTTCAGCTCCCAAACACCACAGACAGACCCTGTGAGGGTCCGTCAGTGACATATTTTTTCCACAGTCTCGGCATTTTTTAAAGCCGGACCGAGGGGTCGTCGGTTCAGACGAGGAAGCCAACGAGTATAGCTCGAATATCTCGAGGAAAATGGAATAATATCTCTATGAAACTGAGCAACGATATTCCGAGGCACTGAGTAAGTGCGGAAAAACGGAACTGAGCAACGGACGCTGCGCGCGGCCTTTATAGGCAGGATGACGTCGACGTCGATACGGCGGCTGTCGAGGGACATCGACTCAGCGGACGTCGACGCGCAGCACCCTCTAGAGAGAAAAAATTTCCGAGGCCAGCAAAGCTGGAAAGAGATATCTAAGATAAGGAATACGTCGGAGGACACAATCCCTTCGAAAGTAGAGTTTGCATCACAGCTTTGCTTTCCTCCATCGTCTTGGAAGAGCACTAGAGTTGTATGCCTGCATAAGATTTTCATGCAAGATTGGAACCAATAGAGCCCTATGGAATCTGCTTTGCATTTGCATGTGCTAATAGGCAGGTGGATTCTACAGGAATGCATTGGGTCCGAATACCCTTGGGTCTGGTGCGCAATACAAATAATAAAACAAACAAACAAACAAACAAATGCTGTCTGCAAACCATAATTTGCAGGTTGTGTTTACTTTTCTGGAAAACAGAGCGTACATGTGAAGTGTAAAGGTGATTTTGTCTTGGTTTACTCTTAAATTTGACACACCACCATGCAAATGTTTAAAATTGCATGCAGAGAATCCAACAGCATGTATGTGCTTACGTTGGTGGTCACCTTCTTTTAAGAAAATTATCCCCTGGGTGTTCTATTGTGGGGATACTGGCCTACATGGGCACAGTCAGCCTGGACATGTTTCCTTGAACTGGCATTGCATTCTTTTTTTTTGTTAATATATTTTTTAATTTATAGCAGCGCACAAAGCTCCGAGGCATCAAGGCGCTAGTTACAGTAAAAGAAAATTACAAGTTGTGGTCAGGTGTTACAGGTGAGTGCGTAAGTAGCACAAGGCTGCACAAGTCATAAGAAGGTTTCCGGCAAGTTACATTTATAGCACAAGGCTGCGCAAGCCAGAATAGGTAGGTTTCTGGCAAGTTACATTTGCAGCAAAAGGGTGCACAAGCCAGGATAGGTAGGTTTCTGGCAAGTTACATTTGCAGCACAAGGTTGCGCACGTCATGATAGGTAGGTTTTAAGCAAGTTACATTTGCAGCACACAGCTGCACAAGTCATGATAGGCAGGTTTCAGGCATTATTCAAGCAAGATACATTTGCAGCACAAGGCTGCACAAGTCATGATAGGTAGTTTTCAGGCAGGTTACATTTGCAGCACACGGCTGCACAAGTCATGATTGGTAGTTTTTAAGCAACTTACATTTGCGGCATACAGCTTCTCAAGCCAGGATAGGTAGGTTTCTGGCAAGTTGCATTTGCAGCACAAAGCTGCGCAAGTCATGATAAGTAGGTTTTAAGCAAGTTACATTTGCAGCACAAGGCTGCACAAGTCATGATTGGTAGTTTTCAGGCAAGTTACATTTGCGGCATACAGCTTCCCAAGTCAAGATAGGTCGTTTTCAGGCAAGTTGCATTTGCAGCCTAAGGCTGCACAAGTCACGATAAGTAAGTTGCAGGTAAATTGTAGCTAGTGCAGCAATGGCCTAGTACCTCCGGGAAAAGTCACACCCTGTGTGACAGGGGGCTACATCGGCAGCACCAGGCGTTAGCAGCAGGATTCAGGGAAGTGCTACAGGAGCGATGGGCTTGCAGCGTTAGTAGTAGGTGCGCTCGAGTTAAGATAAAGAGGATTACAGTTTAGGGCAACACCTAGGTAAACACAAGGATTAGAGGTTATGAATAGTGACAATTGTGGAGTGCTTTAGTAAATTGTTATGAGTCTGAGAGTTTACATGTTTCGAAAGTTCAGTAATGAGGCGCAAACGTTGCAGCTAGGAGGGGATCTGCACTGACTATGCAGGCGTCGGTCATCAAATAAGAAAATGAAAATGGTGGAAGGTATGGGCGGACCGGTTTATTTTCCCTACAGAACAGACCAGTGGCATTTTCCAGTATGCAGCGGAGGGGAAAGAATGACAAGTGGCGAGAGCTGACACAATGTGGGCTTGGTTACAGAGGAAGAGAAATACCCGAGCCGTATAGGGGAGACATAACAGAGGTGCAGGGTGAGCGGGACGGAGGTACTGATCTCCTTACCTTCCGCTTGTAGTGGTTTGCGTGGTGACAAAGTGACATTATGAAGAAACTATAGTGAGTGTTCTTACATGGAGATAATGGCTTATGCAGCCAGCATGGACATGTTTTCTTGCAGGGACAGGGCATTGTAACTAGCAATATTGGTAAAGCCAAAGTGTGTGTTCTTAATTGTGGCTATTGGCCTATATAAGCACAGCCAGCATTTACATGTTTTCTTGCAGTGGCATGGCATTATTACTGACCTTATGAGCAAAGCCAAAGAGAGTGTTCTTAGACGAGGGTAACGTTGCATGGGCACATCCAGCATGGGCTGGTTTTCTTTAACAGGTGTAACATTATTGTCAGAATTATGGGGAAAGCCAAAGAGAGTGTTCTGAAGTAATGACACTGTTTTATATTAGCACTGCCAGTACGTACATGTTTTCTTGCAATGACATGGCATTTTACACAAATCAAAGTGAATGTTCTTGCATGCGAATACTGACATATATGAGAATACTGGCATATTTTGGCAAAGACAGCAAGGACATACTTTTTACAGTGGCATTACTTGCATTATGGGCAAAACCAACATGCCTACTCTTCTTACATGGGAATACTAGAATATATTGATACAGCCAGCTCAGGTGGGCATTATGGGAAAAGCCAACATGATTGTGTTCTTATGTGTCAATACAGGCATATTTGCTCAACCAGCATATGCTGTCTTTCTATGGAGGTAATACTACCATTATTGGGCAGAGCTTGCATGAACATGTCTTCTCTAACTGGTAGCATAATGGCATATATTGTGTGAACAGCCAGAATCCTGGCATGTTGAGTGCAAAGGCATTATGAAAATGAGCTGGAAATGCTGCTGTGTCCTGTTGATGAATGGAATCTAGTGGATTTCTTTGTGTTAACCTTCAAAACCAAATGTAACTTGTATGGCTTGCTACTAAATTTTTCACAAAAGGTGCGCTGTAGAATGCACCATTTCAACAGATTACTGGAAAAAAAACTCAAACCTCCCTTGGATGGTTAGGGCTCCCTCGCTATGCTCTATTGATCGCCTGCAGAGGCTTTGCTTTGGGAGGGGGTTCAGGTGGGCTATAGCCCAGGGCCTTTTGGTTGTAGCCCCCGGAAAGAAGCTCAGGGACTACAACCAAAAGGCTATAGCTAGCCCCAAATCCCGCCAGTCACGACATTAGCTTAGCCCCTGATCTTGTCCAGACCTAGCAACACCCCTGATCGCTTGCACATAATTGTGGGAAGTGTTTACTCCCCTTCAATGAAAAAAATCATCAGCATCTATCAGAAGACCTTCCATACATTGCATGAAAATATGTTGACAAAATACTTTCCGCAGTATACATAATGATGGGAAGTCGAAACATTGACTCTCACAGCCCACTTGTGTACGCTACGTCCGGCGAGACAGGACCTCATACAAAAGCATTCTTCTCATAGCTTGAATGCTTCATCTAAGTCATCCATTACATTCGGGTTCTAAAAGCCAGCCTGGTCGTAAATAGAGCATCCCTCAAGCACAAAAGGGGTTATTATGCCCCCATAAAAAGAAACGAAATGAAAGCCGTTAACGAGTAACTGGAATTCTGGGACTGTGACGTGTCACGAGGGGGCATACACTGCTTCACTGTACCACTGTAAGAATGTGCGGGAGATAGTGCCCCGGAACTATCAACAGAGGGAGGTGTGTATAACTCGGACGTCTTTGCGAGCGCACCTATCCAGGAACGAGAGACACCATTTCAAGGACAGTTATATTTAGTGGCTGGTGGCGATAGGAGTCTTTCCAGATCTAAACAAGGGGCGAGGCATGCGGTTTATTTTTAACCGTTTCCACGCCGTCGTGGAAAGAAAAGCGGCCTTTGAAGGGTAATCATTAATGGGAGGCGCCGCATGCTGCAATTCTCGTTAATTTCATAGGTGACATTGAAATTACACACCTGGGAAAGGTGCACACGCGCTGCTCCTGCTGAATTCTCACACTCTTCCCCCATAGTAATGTGGAACACAGCGCATCTTTTCCAGGAAAAGAAAGCAGTTGTTTTCCACGTCAAAATCCCAGTCAAATGAAACAAAAACTGGCAAAGCAAACAGTTTGGGCTTTCGTGTAGGCATGGGATAGACATTTGCCAAACACTGCCAGAATAGTAATACCTGACTATAACATGGCGACTGCGGGAACCGGTGTGAGTACCTGGGCATGCAGTGCCTGGCAAATGCCTATATAATACCTATACACAATCCAAAACCGTTGGCTTTGCCAGTATTTGTTTCTAACGGGCAGTCAGTGTAAAGAAGACCAGATGTAGGGCACACATATTGCTTAGAAATGAGGTGGACGAAGGCACGCTTGGTTATGACAGTTTTATTACATCACAGGCTCCTTTACAGTTGCAACGATACCATTCACTCTCAGAAGACTACTTAGCAATAACACTGGTAGACTTCATACTGAAAAAAGTTTGATGTTGCTGTTTGACAGAGCTATCTCAAATAGATCCCACGAGGGTGTCTTTTGGATGGGTAGGGAGTAGCATGGCCATGGCGTTCAATGGGTGGGTAAAGAGCCACCAACACCTGCAAGCTTTGTGTCCCTCCTCATATTCCTTCTCTGATCTGTTCTCCAATTCAATAGTTTCAGCTTATAGTTGGCACTTAAGTGCCAACTAAAATCCAAAACAAAAAAGAGGCACAGCACGTGCCAGAAACGTAGCACAGCGTGCAGGCTCAGAGGCCAGAGGCAGTTCTCGGGGATGGGGATCATTAGTAAGGGAGAATTGGGCATAAGCTTGCAAAATGTGATGCCATAGGTTATAGGTATAGGGGCCATGCACTTCAAATTCGGCACGAATTTCAAGCAAGCAGTTCTAAAATAATGAAAGTGAAAAAGCAGCGGAACTGCAATACAACACAGTGAGCTTAAAGTAGAAAGAAAACGTTAAAGTTTACATTTAATAGCGTTTGGACAAAAGATTGAGGCAAAAGTTTACCAACTGGGCTTGCAAACTAAAGATAAAACAATTGGAGGCCTATACTCAGCGCTGCTCATTGGGCCGGCTCTCGCCGGATCTGTGATCCAGCACCAGATGTGTAGCCGGATCTTGTGATCCGGCCAGAGTCAGCCGTCCCAAACCTCTGCTCTGTGCTGGGGAGAAAAAATAAATAAAAAAAAAACAAAAAAATACACCTGCGAGCAAACTGTAACTTCCTCTGGTGAGACCATGTGAGAGGTCGCAAGCGGAAGTTACAGTCCTCAGCCACGACCCGATTTATTTGAAAGGTTTGTCGGATATATGGACTCGGATTATTTATTCATGCAATGTTTGTCAGATACCTGTATCCGACAAACATTGCATAAATAAACAAATATACAGGTATCCGACAAACATTGTATGAATAAATACCCCATTTAACATCACACACGATACAGCCACCAAACTGCTTTCAAGGGGGAGCTGCAGGAGCTGTGCTGGGTGTGGTTCAAGTAAAAGAAAACGTTGCTTATGGCGAACAGAAATCACCCTGTTTGAATAGTACCCAAGGGGGAGTTTTTTTTAAAAAAATGGGATGCAAATTGTACATTTTAAAGAATATTCAGTCAGCAACACGGGTCAAAACTATTATCCGCATAGTGAAGTAATTCATCACCAGTGCCATGGAAGTGGTTTAAAGTGGAATTGATATACAGTTTGGAAAAGAAGCAGCATGAAAGAAATAGCGCCGTTTTAAACTATTATTTTGGACGTTTCCTTTGATCAGAGGTCAGCTGCCAGTTCCCCCCCTTAAACCCACCTCCTCTGGCACAGCATCCCAAACTCCGCCCCAACCTGGGCCCTTGTGGCATACCCCACTAATTTATTTCCATTTCCACCACTGCCTATACTCACTCCAGGAGTAGTGAACAGTGAATTACTGGACTCCGAACCGCTTTGGTGTACTGCCACCTGGGTAGAGAGCCATACACTGGACTTAATGTTCTCACATAAGCTCTCGTTAAAGACTTTAGCGCTCTACGGAAGTATACACGCACCCTAAACAGTGATCCCGTTTTGCCCTTAGCAAGTATATATACGTCCAAATTTACAGAGAAAAATCGAAGTCGCAACACTTTGGAGTGATGTGTGGGCAGCTTAAGGCTTCAGCAACTGTGGATACCTGTCTCCTCAGCTGTTCAGCGCACTGGCTGACCTCATGCCAACTAGCAAGCACAACACTTACCCTTAACAAATGTGCTAAGGTCCTTGGACTCCATCTCCATGACAGCCAGCAAGAAATTAACGCAGAATAACTTTTGCAATACTGCTAGCTCAGTCCAAGTGCCACTTTTCCCTTCTCTCTCACTCAGACCTCTAACCTGGGCCTTCCTCCGAACAACCGGGGTGACAAAGCTATTCGCACCCCAGGATATACCGGGGTGCAGATAGTTTTCTTTTTTTTTCTCCCTCCGACGGGAGTCTCCTTTAGGAGACAGCTTCAGAAAGCAAAGCTTGTCATCGGCTGGTAGCGCCCTACGCAGGAGTATGGTTCACATCCTCGTATCAACATTTGTTCTGTACATCGCTCAACTGCTTAACACATTTCTCCAACCGGGTCCCGTTCCTGAGTGGAAAACACATGCAATTATGACTCCCCGCCGGAAGAAACCCATTTCGGAGCCCCTCGACTTCACCAATTACGGCTCAATCTTGAACCTGCCATATCTAAGCAACAACATGGAGAGGGAGGCCACAAAACACTTGCAAGATCACATCAAAGCTAAAAACTAAGTTACAACCCTCAGTTGGGTGTCAGACCCTCAAAAGAAGGGCTCAGACCACACTGGCAGGCATCCCTCAGGGCCTCCTTATCCCTCTATATGAGCGCCAATCAGAGCCCTAATCTTCCTCACTTTGTCCATGAGCTAAAATGGTGTAGAGTATGAAATCCTTCTCGAAAACATCAAGCATGGATGCGAGTAGGTTTTGAATAACATCTTCAAGAGATGTGAATGGACAGACACCAACCCCATAGGAAAGGCCAATATGGGTTAGATGCCAGCCACATTAATTGAGTATTGTGTACCTGCAACCCTCAGCACTGGTCCTCAAGCCTGTGCTCGCATGACACATAGCTCTAGTTTACATGGATGTCAGATCTGGGAAACATGTCAACTGAATGGAAAGTATGGGCCATCGCTCAGCAGCAACGTGCTCGCCTTGGCAACAAGACGACTCAAAGCAACACAGGTTCGATACCCGCTCCGCGCTTACAAACCTTTCGGTATTATGCACGTTATAAATACACAACGTAGACATATTCCTGTAACAGCGCCTCGATGCCCCGGGGCTGTGTGAGTGTTTTAAAAATGCAAACAATAAAAATGTATACTTCAAGGTACAGGCATGCTTCATCTACCTGTAGAGATCGAAAGTCGAGGCACTTTATATGGGTTTGTGGATCCAGAACAACACCCTTCCTTTTGCATAGCCTTGGTCCCCAGGCAAAGGCACTGTCACAATACAAAATGTACACAATCTGGGCATTGTTTTCAGTGCTCAGGTTCCTCTCATCTAAATGCAGTGGTTAAGTGTCCCAACTTTTAGCTGAACAACTTTAGAGAGTTGAAGCCTCTGCATGGATCTATCCGGAAGCTATTCTATAATGCAGAGAACTGCAACTTCCTCTACACAGTGGTGCACTCAACACAAATCTAAACACTGCAGAGGATGCAAACAAAGCTGCCAGTATGTGCCTCAACCGGGACATACATGAACACATTTCACACCTTAAAATCCCTCCATTGGGTCCAAAAGGCCAGAGGTCCAAGTGGGCGGCAGAGGTTGGGAGCGGTGCTGCTCTACTTTTTTTTAAATTAAGCTTTACTGTTACTATACTTTTATTCTAAGGAAAAAAAAAACGCCCCGGGTTGGTTTTTATTTTAAAATAAACGTGTAGGAAGAAGTTGAAACCTGCACCTTTAGTGCACTGCACTGAACGTTCCCTCAAACAGCAGGCGCATGTGTTTGATGGTTTGCATTGTGCGTGGGATGGGAGCCGCGATGGGGCTTGTGGGGCGCGGGGGCAGGCCAGTAGGGAACATAGTTCCACTACTTCTTTCCGTACACTTAGACCACCGCAAAAGGCACGTCAAATCCAAGTTTTTATATGTTTAATTGGACTATAAGAAATTATGCTGAGGTGGCACAAAGCATTCGCTTTTTTAGTCCATAGATGTCTTCATCAAAAGATGATTGCAGAGCCAATGAGTAACACAAATACACACACACACACACACACAGGCTGTATATTTTTTCTTTTAGAAAAAAGAGCATAACTCTTCAAACCTCCTTGGCTGAAGCTAGAGTATGCCTGGAATGCAGGGCTGGGACCGCAGTCTTATCTAAGGAGGCTGGTACACATGGAACCCGATGCACAGTTCTCGCAGTGCTGGGCATCACACTTCAAGAAGGCATACATTATTCAGAAACAACTCTGGCACATAACTTGCTCACAGAATTCGCTGAAAGCAATCCCAAAGTGGGACCCAGTCATACACAACTAACAGGTTTTGTGTTTGCTGCGTTAGGTGCAAACCAGTAATCCATTGTCAAATGTACGAAGCACACCAAAGCAGCATTGTGCATTTGAAAAAGATTTTGGAGTGCTCACATTGCATGTAGCAAGTAAGCTTCAAGGAACTACATTGAAATCACTGCACAACCCTGGCACGGCATGGACGCTGCAGAGCACGTGCTTACATCTGATTTAAGGAGGCTATCTGCCCCGAGGTGGTGGACATACTGCCTCATTAAATCAGTTGGGTAGGTAACGGGCCACGGCCCAAGTTAAAGGCCCAAGCACTGCGAGGGTCCCTTAACAAGGGTCGTGCCGGTGGTGCCATAACCGAAAGGGTCCGTCGCCATCGAGGGGCATACCGCCATCACTACCCATTTAGTTCTCTACATAGGTGCTAATGCTGTCCTTTTTAAATAAAAATAAAATAAAAACATACCTTTCTGGCCCGGGGCTGCGCAGTGCTTCTGTCAGGGAAGTCCGTTTTCCATGTTGATGACTGCTATGTCATCAACAGGACAACAGACTGCCCTGACAGCAGCACTGTGCGGCACCAGCCCAGCAAAAAAAGGTACAATTCTTTCTTTTTCCTTTTTTTTATTTTTTAAATAAAGACAAGATTAGCACTCGTGTAGGGAACTACATGGGTGCTAAGTGGTGAATAAGGAGTGGGGAAGGGAAGCCCCCTAAACCAATGAACATGCTCGTAGCAAGGGCTATCCATGGTTAATACAGCCCGCGTTCCATGCATTTTCATTGATTTAAGGTTCTGGGTGCTAATGCTTTAAAGTACACAGTGTTGCCAAGATCCATTCTGGCACTTTGTTGGATATTGAAGTCGCTGTAAGTGATTTTATGGTTGCAGCTGCCTGCCAGGGAGATACAGACACATGTTTTATTTAGAAGAACTGAAGGTTGAATATAGCAGTGACCTTTTAGGTATGCCTGCTAACAACATTTTAGGAGGGGGGGTAGATATGAAGCAGCAATCCCTAATTTTAAACTCTGTTGAATCATTCATTTCAATGTGCCTCGAAGGTAATCTGGGTAGTTCTTCCAACTTACTCGGTCTCACTTGAGGTGTGATCCCCCAGCACTGCTAGATATATGAATCGGCTTCAAAGTCTAGCAGCCCCTGCTGCCAGATTATGCCGGAGCCTCTTTAGAGAACGTGGCTGCCAAGGCCTGCATTCCAGTGTGCATTCCAGTGTGTAGTTCATTTTATTTGCTCTGCTTGCATCATCTAATAAAGAAGTATATGGGACTTCGAAAGTTAATGCCTTGTACATCTACGTATTTTTTTAAGTCAAATAAAAGGCATAAAAACTTTGATTTTGCATGATTTTAACTAGACCATGTGACAAATATGGACTATTCGTCCCTTCTCCCCATAGGAGATCCACCCCCTTTGAGACTAGGGGGGTGAGTCTGATCAGCAAGTCCCTCCCTATGGGTCTGAGCAAGTGGGACTTCACTGGGAGTGACTCCCCTCTCGGGCACAACGACTCCCATTCCTGTAAATGACACCCGGTCCAAAGTACAGTATCCGCCTACAAGGGAATTGGAAAGACTGTTTTGACTTCTGTTTTCGACTCTCCCAATAGTGGCATTTCGCCAAACTCTTTGTCTTCAGGTAATGCTGAATCTCACCTGAACTTCACTGTCAAAGAGAGGCGACACACCCCTTTTGTTTGTGATGAGGTACATAATAGAATGAAGAACTTGGAATGGAGGAGTGTGAATCCTACGCAGAGGCGAGTCTCTGACAGGAGGATGTCTTAGAGAGGCGGAGCCACAGTGGACCTCGGAGCTGGCGGTAGCATGGAGAGCGAGCAAATCGCTAGTCTGACACCAGAAGGCTGGCATCCTGACCGGGCAAGGGGGCAAGGTCAAGGTAGAGACGGAGATGGTAAAGTGACCATCTCGTCTGATGGCGCGACAACACTGAAGTTGTGGTGGGCCTGGGGCCTGTTAACTGGCGCTGAAACCAGACCGCAGCGAAGAGAAAAGATCCCTGATATGTGCATGAGAAGTGTATTAGCTGTCAAGCTGAGCAGGGGAAGTTAAGCAAATGATCCCAAAGTGGTAACGCCATTGAGAGGGGCGAACTGTGATAACAGAAGTTGGAAAAGCTACATGAGTTATGGGAGGCGAGAAAACCCATACGGGCAGATGCCCTTCCGAACCTATAATAAAGCAAGTATGTTAAAGGACCTGAACAACTGAAAGACATTCAGAGTCGAACCTTGGGGAGCCACAAGGGTTACAGAAGCCCATAAAACCTACCGCAATGAAACTCCCTGGAGTAGGCCTGTCGGAAGGACAAAGAACTTTGGAGAGTCCTAGAAACACAAACCTAGTGAACAGAACTGGGAGGTGTGTGAACCTGGAAGGTTCCAGTGTTTAAAAACAAAACAAGAACACTGTGTTAGAAATGGTGGAATTGTATTAAGAAAACATTACTTTCCTGGGAAAAGGGAACCTTATGGAATACATGTAAAGCCTTACAAATTTGGCATACAGATCTTGCAGAGAGGCTCAGAACTATATTGTGAGAAACTGGTGAACTTTTAAAAAATAAGCCTTCTTGGAATTTAAGTGGTGGGCCAGGCAAGAAGCCAAGTACAGAGGCTATTGCTCTGGCCTCCTTTTCGCTATATTTTCTTAGGTGGTAGGGCCAGTTAGAGAATTGGATTTGGACTAAGGACGATTATTTTGGACTCTGACAAGCACCCCTAGTTTTAGTTTTGTTAGGCAGGGGAATTCCCTCATAGCAGTAGGGCCAGATAGGTGTTTTTTTCTTATTATTTAAATAAACACCCATGAACCTGTAACTACTTAGTCTGACTCTTTCTTCTGGCTCACCATAACTAACATAGGGGTTCATTCCGAGGTTGTAGGTAGTGGCTACCCCCATACCGCATACCGGGTCCGGGTTCCCTGAATGGGGAAATACCGAGCCATTCCAACCTTGGAGGACCCGGTATTTCCCCATTCAGGGAACCCATCCCCAGTCCCATTCGAGCCCCCATAGGGCTCAATGGGAATGGGGCCGGAGCTAAAAACGGGCCTGTTAATAACGGGCCCGTTGTTAGCTCCCTGGTCTGCTAGCGGGACCCGCGGGTCCCGCGAGCAGACTCGTAATAGGGCGGTAAGGGGTTACTGGCACTGGCACCATTACCAGCACTGTTAACCCCTTACCGCCCAGCTCAGAATGAGGCCCAGCTCGGAATGAGGCCCATAGTGTCAAACCTTTCTTTGCACTTCAAGAGGCACAACAAATGCAATCAATAGAATTGTATAAAGTATGTCAAATGCAAAACTCCATCCGGGACAAGAGCCTCAACTACCTACACAAATTGCCCCGACCCCACTACAATTACACTAGGAACCTAAGGGTCACCCTCCTTAATCTGTCAGACCAACGTACAATGAAATAACTATTGCCATTGGTATGGAAAAACTTTGACATTGACATGTCAACCAAACTACAGAATGTTCTTGAAAAATCTGAAACGTGCCCTTTTTAGATCATATTTGGTCTGCTGCCACATCTCAATGAGAACACCTGTGGACATTGTGACCTTGTGGGCAATCTTGGTGTTTCCCCTTATGCAAGTGTTTTCTAGATCATACCTAACTAAGGCTTCAAAGATCTTTAAATTAGCTGCAGAGATAACTTCACAAAGACCAGGACTTTGGCAATTATGACTTACTAGTAGAACAGCCGATGTACATTGGCAAAACTGCGTCAAGAAAGACGTTTTCAGAGTGTTAATAGAGAGATTGTGGAGGCATGATATGCTGAAAATAATTGTATTTACAGAAAGACCTCGATGGGGAAAAAAATAATTTATATTTCTGGAGAAATAGTGCTTAATCAAATTAATTTCTGTTTATATGTTTGTTTAAATGTATATATTTTCTTAGTGTATGCATCTTGAAGTATGCTCTTAAAGTGGTATCTCTGTCTTGGGCCTTTTATACAACTAATTGTATGTTATCATTGTTATAATACACATTTTGTCTATCTGGAAGATGAACTTGAAGTCTTATTATTGTATGTGTAAGACACAGCTCCCTCTAGCGGTGACATCAGGCAAAGCAGTCAGTCTCTACTGTGCAACTTGAAGTCTTATTGTTATATACGTAAGGCAACAGCTCCCTCTAGTGTTGGTAACAGTAAAAGTGGACACATGACTGCTTCGTACAAACATATATCTGGCCTTTTATTATATAGGATGATCATTATTTGGGACCATTGCCTGATAAATCATTAGATTGGGCTGCACTGTTAATGGTAAAAATGCCCACTGCAGTGCATTCCATATTGGGCCTACGAAATGGGGCGATAGTCAGTGAATACATTGATTTTGGCCTATCTTTTGTTGGTTGTTCCGACAGCTACTTATGGTACCCTGATCTGGGGTGACCTCCTAAAGATGGGATGGACAAAATGGAAGCATGAATTTGGAGGATGACATTTAATCTGCAGAAGTGTACACCTATTCCTGCAATAGGGCCATAGTTGAAGATGCTGTCTTGCAGAGATCTGGCGATATAGATACTGATGGGCTGGTACTTTGACCTTGTTCCAGGCCCAAGCTCTTAATTAGTTGGCCAATGTACAGGAGACGTTGAGGGAGGCGTACAAATATTCCCATTGCTGCATAAATGGTAACTTATAACCCTCTGTGATCGGACGAGATTGCCGTTTGAAGTGTGCGTGTCAATGCAACTATTAACAAGTGGTCTGTTTGTGCAGTTGGTTCTCTAAGAAAATACTGATCCAGGATTATGTTGTGCTGTCCAACTTTTGAGCCCCCAGCGTTAATAAATGAAACTGGCCTGTGTGGAAGAGCGAGTCAATTTGCTGCATCATTGGCTAGGTAAGTGGAGGCCAGGAGTGTTTCAGTGTGGGATATAGTGGTGTCATGTCTGGGAAAGTCTAAGGGAGAAGTGAGTATCCAGGCTGCACGGGCTGGAGTTAGAAACAGTTTGGCATGTTATGTTATGTTTTCGCATCTCATTTATGCCCAAGTTTCTGTACCCGCTTCCGGCAGAAAATTGACATCCCAGGGCAGCGAAAGGAAAGCCATGTTCAATGTAGGTTTCTTGGAGAACAGATCAATGGGGTGAACACTTGCCTCAGACAGGGGGCCAGCCTGCAGTTTGCAATTTCCAGTCCTGGCAGGGCTAACCCAGATACTCAGGGTTAAAAGTGTGGGCGACCAGTGGTATCTGCGCACCGCTCCAGCATTGCAGTAGTTAGGCCGCTGGGTAAGGGCAGGTAATGCCACTTCACCCTGTGTCTGTGAGCTCTAACTGAATCTTGGGAGGCCCTTGTCACCTGTTCTGTGGCACCCGCCCCTATTATTATGCAATCATGAAGGAACTGTAATTTCCTCATATTAGGCAAGGTAAAATATTAGGTAACAGAAATTCAGGCAAGTAGTCACACTTAAAGTATTATCAACATGTATGTTAATTTTCTGTTAACTAATCCTTTAAATACATAAACCGAAATAGCTAACGCAGACCTTCAGCATGCAGAGAGAGGCAGATGAAATTAAGTAAATTAGCAGCTATAATAACAGCGCCTAGAAGAACGAAGAATCCGACATAAAGCACTATATAAAATCATAATATTATTAAGCTATAAATGTAATGAAATATGTCAAAATATGTATTACTGCTTAGGTATTTTACACATGTTATAGGTATTTTAAACAATTGTAGGTATTTTTTTATAATTTTCTAAAGGATAAAATAGCTTTGTGCGTTTTCTATCTTTGCAATGATGTTGATATTGTTTGAAATGAGTTTCATTGTTTTTACATTTTAAATAAATGTATAACTGGACTTGAACATTAAACGTGCACGCTCATATACCAAGAACATGTCTTCACGGCGCTTTCATCCTCCAGCAGTCCAATGGGTGTTTTTAAATAGCAAAAGGTGAGGTGGTAGCAGTGCAGAGGCAATGTGCAGTGAATGCCTGCAGGGAGTGGCAGGTCTGGAAGCCCACTCGACCCCAGGAAGTCCCTGGCAACTCATTCCGCTTTTAGAACACGAAGGTTGGCATATGCTCATTCTGGGGGTGCAAACGCAATGAATAGACAGAGAATGCTGGGTCGCGAAAGACCCGTTTTAATCCTTTCCTGAAACGTATGATGTTATTGGTTATGATATGATAGGTTATTTATAACACACTTAATACCCAGAGGTTTCTAAGCGCGGACCCGGGGATCGAACCTCTGTTGCCCTGTGTCATCTTGCTTCCAAGGCGAGGACGTTGCCACTGAGCTATCCTCCCGAGTCTGACGTGTCAGTATCTATTAGGATGAGCACCTCTTTCAGACATTTCTTGTGACTTGGAAATATTATTCCGTACTCAATAATTAATTAGCAGTAAGAGCTCAGGATATGCCCTGCCCTGTATAGGTTTGAGCATTTATACCGTGGTGTCAGTGCCCATTACCAACGGTGGACTGGCCTACAGGGAACTCGGGAGATTTCCCGGTGGGCCTCTTTTGAGTGGGATGAATAAAGACTTTCGTACAAATCTTCCAGGGCCACTTTTGGTTCCCAGTCCAGCCCTTCCCACTACCCCCTTTCTGAGAATCCGTCCTGCACTAGGCTTCCACAGTTCCTGCCCACCTGATAACAGGGCGCATGTGGTCTGCGGATCAGGCTCCTCACTCCTCGCTGTTATTTGCACTTAAAGGAGCTATAGTCATAGAAAGAGAGCTGGGGGCAGTGGGACCCAGCTCTCCCCAGGAAAAAGCCTTTTCTTTTTTCTATACCGAAGTGCTGACACCTGCAGGCAGCTCGTGTAACCACACAGCCTCTACACGGGCTGCCTGAGGTGTCGACTGGCTGGGGCTAGTAGGGGGTGGGCACCGGCAGGGCCCCGGGCCGGGAGCCGTTGATGGAGACTGCCGGGGCCCGGCCCCGGCAGGCCTCGGCCCGCTTAAAGCCCTGGGTGCGACTGTGAATTTGGGAGAGGGTGGGCTTCCGCAGTAGAGTCCAGGCACACTACTTGCCCTAATGATCTCCCCTTAGGACGGGCAGCACAGTGCAGATGAGGATCAGATAGTGCGGTCGCCAAAGAATGTAGCAGGCTAAGTGGCTTTCTATATAGAACTGGGAACCTCAGTTTCACCTCAGTCTCCACAGGCACTGGAGACATCTCAAGCAAGGCTCACATAGGGCCTCATTGTGAGTTGGGCAGTAGCCCTTAAATGCAGCATTAACGGGGTTACCGCTTCATTTATCGCTCCGCCCAATCTCAAGATGGGCGTGTTTTCCACCAGCTTATAGCTGGTGGTAAACACGCAGGGAAAATGCTCATTTTCGGTGCAATTACCGCCAGCGGAATTACCACATGGTAAGTGCGATGAAAATTCCCCATTGGTTCCAATTGACCCAATGAGGAATGGGGAGTAACGTTTAGTGCTCAACCCGTCATCCAGCGGTAATACCGCCTGACAGGTTGGGCGGTATCCCGACTGGGATGATGAGGCCCATAGTCTGCAGTATGTCTGAGGACTGCTCATTGGAACGCCACCATATCTTGCCTTCAGAATTATACTTGTATGCCTACTCTGGGTGATGATATATAAACTTCTGGTTTATACATTTTTGGAATTCAAAATATTGAATTGGACTTTTGGGAAGAACCATGTAGAATTAATTTTATATAGGCATTATTTATTTCCTTTTAATACCAACATTCCGCCTAGAGTTTCTCAATTATTCATAAAGCAATAATGCACGTTGTGTTGTGCCATACTCGGTGATAATAGCTTGCCTCCGAAGTTGCTAACTTTTGCGAGAGTGGCAGATGTTACCACCCAATAGGGAGCGCCATTGCAGGCATTATTGCCCTCGTCACCCTTGAATAATTAACAGGGTAGTGATGGTTGCTTCTTTGGTGTGAACATACATTTGGAACAGGGAGGGCAAAGAATCTTTTCCTCCAAACTCCCACCCCCACCGAAAACAAATGCCAAGATGGTTGACATGGAAATTGGAAAGCATGCTCTTGGAATAACTCCTTTTCTATTTCCATTGCAGCAAGCGAGGGAAAGCAGCAGTGCAGATGGAGGCCAAGATCAGTGGAGATGGCTAGTAAGTGAACATTGTTTATTATTGTTACTTTTAGACAGGCGGAAGCAGGCGGGATAGGCGAGGAAGGGGGAGCCTCGGGATCGAGCCTGAGCAGCTACCTGGGGCACAGGCTTATGCCACTGGATTCTGCCTGCACTCCCAGCCACGTGAATAGCTGGTCACCCTGCCACGGGTGCCAATAATCCAAAGGCACAATGCCTTTTTAAGAGACACAGGTTATGGGCTGGAGAGAGCTCTAGTGGTGTAACACCTGTGACGAGAGCGTGATTTCCAGACTATCTCTAGACAATGTGAAGACTTTTCACATCAGGGCTGAGTCATTGGCACCATCTAGAATTTCAGTCGTACTATTAGTTCATGCAGTTTTCACTGTCTCTACCCTGCTCTTAGGGCAACACACAATGTAGGAATATGAGCTGTAATAACCTATGGACCAGTAATTGAATCCACCTCATTAGGAACCAATTGCTGGCCCTTTTGGGCCAATACTTCAATCCAGCCCAGTAGAATGAATCAAAGCATTGGGGGATTCTTCCATATTTATTTATTAACCTATTGGTCCAAATGAAATACAGACGAGGGCACTCAGTTAAGACTCTGGTAGCAATGAATTTCAAGGATTGTCTTTTTTCACAGCCCCCCTTGATTCTTCTAAAGTCCAACATGCAGGGCTTGCAAGATTCCTACACATCTTTGATAGAATCATAGTGATTCTTGAATGCTTGAGGAGATGTCCCGAGAATGTGACCATAGTTAATTATCTTGTCACTGTGCAGTTGTGACCCAATATTGAGGGTGTCTTTTGATCTTGAAGAACCTAAGGCAACCTTGATTCGCAGAACAAGCAGCAGCAACTTTTACCTCGAAGAATCTTATACTGAAGTATCAAACAGGGGTTTAGAGGAAAGGCAAAGCAGTCTTTATGGTACCACCACTGATCAGGTGTCCCAATGAACTAGGAAAGGAAAAGCTTCAGTGAAAATTAAGACCTCAATTGCAGATGTGGGGTGCTTTGTATTATGGAGATGAATGGATAGATGGGCAGATGGGGTGCAAAGCAGAAGGGATGGTTGGACTATCAAAGAGTGCAGTATCGCAAATAAATAAGACATGTTTTGCTGTGTCGGGAGCATTTGTTAAGAAATGGTCATGGATTGACCAGCATAAGAAGCATACCCAAGTACTGAAACTCACACAAATCTATTTGTTTTTCAGAAGCAATGGCAGCATGCATGTGGGGACTAACAAACAGTGCAACAAGACCATCGATCCCCCAGACATAACAGGGGGAACAGCAGCCCTCATGGTCGTATACTGGATTTGCAGTGTGTGACGAATCCCTTGATACCGCCACTTCTTCCCAGTAGGGGGAGCCTTCCCATGGGGTCAGGGAGGTGAGGCCACTACCCAATAGTCCCGCTCGGGATGGTACTCAGTGGCAGCATCCCATGGGAGGGGAACCCTACTGTGGGGGAAGTGAAGACTATCGAGGGAGAATGCAGTATGACAATTACCCCTCCGCCCCCAGAGGCACATCCCCACACATTGGTAAAGTCACAACATTCCCATCCTCTGTACCCCTTATTTTTGGTCATAGTTACTTTATGGAGTGTAGGCATATATATCAGTGTGAGGAAAACCATACTGGAAGGAGGAAGAGTCAGGAGAATTATGGATTTATAAATCCTGACACGAGGAAGAGGAAAGAAGGAATGAAGAGCCCCTCGTGGAACCAAAGCAAATAGACCAACTCTCATATGGGCCAACCACACATAAAAAGAGTGGAAGGACCTTTCTGGCTGTCTGATCCTCCCTGAGGAACTGCAAACTGGAGGGAGCTGCCATGCGAAGAACAGGGACCGAAAGAGACCGGGACACTGAGCTGCCAATCTACACGTCCCAGCAGAGTATGCCGCTTTCACCTGTGAACCACAGTGGGAGATGCAGGTATCTGGGGGTGAGAAGGGACTGCTGTACCTGTGAGAGACCCAGGTTGTGGGTTTGGGGCCCCAGCACGACTTCGAGGGGCGAGAGAAGCCCGGAGAAACCAAGAGCCAGTGGGAGAAGCCCAGAGAAGCTGAGAGCTGATGAGAGAAACTCCGGGAGGCCAAGAGCTGGCGAGAGAAGCTCAGTGAAGCCGAGAGCTACCGAGTGAAACCCAAAGTGACTGAGCGCCGATGAGAGAAGCCCAGTAAAACAGGAAACTGGAGGGAGAAACATCCCACAGAGCAGGGGTAAGGAGCAAGCCCTTAGGGTTGGAAGAAACTATAAAGCAAACTCTGCTAACAAATGGGAAAATGCCCTACAAAGTAGAGGGCAGTGTGAAATCACTAATAAGACCCTGAGGGGTGAAGTAAAACCAGGTTGGGGCAAAAGTGAGATTCCTCGGGATAAAACCAATTATTGAAAATAATCGAACTGAGTACAAAAGTGATCATTCTCCTCGTACCAGTACTTGGAAGAAACCCAGAGAACCTTACATGTCAAAACAGTGCCTGGCAAATTAGTTATCCAGGCCTAATTAAGAGACAATATGACCTTAGGAGAGGGGTCGAGAAACAAAATGCTGAAAAGATCACAAAATTGTACCTACAAAACAGTTTTTGGCAGGATAGTGTACCGGGCCTGAGTGAGAGACACTATAATTCTGAGAAAGGGGTCTGGGACCCGAACCAGAGGAAAAGAAGAGCAAGGGGAGAGAGATACCCTTTTTACAAAAGACCAGCGAAAACCAGAGAAGAGAAAGATATTCTCTCGCCACACCACAAGCGTCATTGAGAATACAATAGGAGAGCCTAAGAAAGTAGTGGGGAAGGGGAAAATACCCCCACCTGCTTTTTATGGAAGTGTAAAGAGTTGCCTAAAAGGGCCAGGGGTAGGGAGACATCCCCTTCTAACTGTGTGGAAACTACCTTGGAAGGCCTAGTGATGGCCAGGAGAGGAGGATGATCTTCCCTATAGTCACAGGCTACCCAAACCTGTCCAGAAGGAAGGGGACACCTTTCTGGAAGCAGGCTGAAGCTAGTATTAGAGATTTTGAGTGTGAGGCACGGAAATATGTTTGGGACATAGGACAGGGGACTATTTTTTTTATTTTGACAGATATTTTGACACTATCCTTAGTTTTGGTTGAGGCAGGGCAACCCCTCTTAGTTATAGGGACAGATAGGGTTTCCATTTTATTTCCTTTGAATACAAGTTTAAGGCCAGAAAAATACCACCTCTGTGTCCTGCGTCTACTTCTGCACCCTTACGTATGGTCAGATCTAGCCCCATTGATAAAAACTGGGGGACCCTTAAATTCACTAGACTTGGGGACCGAACCTCTATCCCCACTATCGCCACTCCCGAGTCAATAAGGTTTGGCATTGCTTGTAATCGGGACATAAAGATAGACCCTGGACAAAGGGAACTTGTTCCTACCAACCTGATATTTAATGCTCCCCCAGGAACATATGTCCAGTTAGCTTCAAAGTCAGGTTTAGGCTGGAGGCATCGGCTGGATGTGATGGCGGCAGCGGTTTATCCTGATTATAGAGGGCACAAAAAGGTGCTGATCCATAATAATTGCCCAAACCCATATGATAAAAAGGCGGGTGAGCAGATTGCCTACAGAGTCCTGGAAAGAGCCCTCTTCCCCAAACTCTTCAAGGTAGAGGAAGAAGACCACACCAAATGAGGGAAAAAGGGATTTGGAGAAGCCGACTAAGATCCTGAACCTCACAGAACCTCTGACGTAGAATATCCTGCGATAGTGCCAGATAAAGAGTTTGCACAGAGGAACGACCCCATCCTGTCAGGAGCATTACTAAGAGGGTAGGGAAAAAGGATACCCATTCTTTTTCACCAAGTATGGGATACTGTACAGCGGGGATAACAACTTGGAGTGAGTACTCCAGTCCCAAATTGTTGTTCCCAGAAGTCACTGCAGAATGGTATTGCAGGTTGCCCACTCTCAACTTACCTGCGGACATCTGGGAACCACTAAGACACAAAGCCAAGTGGCGAATAAGTTCTATTGACCAGGGGTCTATGCGGATGTGAAAAACGTCATTGCATCCTGTTCCATATGTTAGGATACTGCCCACACTGTCCTCCACCAGCACATTTACAACACTTACCTAGCAGAGAAATACCTTTTTCTATGATAGGCATGGACATCATAGGGCCACTCGAACCATACAGACTGGGGAACAAATACATCCTTGTTATCCTTGATTGCGCTGCCCGATATCCTGAGGCGTTCCCCATGCTCAACACCCCAACCTAACAGATATTAAAACACCATATTCCTTTCCTTACCAAGGGGGTTCTGACAGATCAAGGCTCTACTTTTATGAGCAAGATCATGCAAGAAGTAAAACTGATCCTACACATACTAACTCTGCAAACATCTGCAAACGGATAGCTCGGATAACAAAATCTTAACTCTCTGGCATGGGCCATACGAAGTGGTAGAACAAACAGGAGCATCCAACTACCATATTGCCCAACCTGACCGTAGAAATAAGACACACGTATATCATATTAATTTGTTGAAAGAGTGGAAAGAGGATCCTGTAGAGCAAACCTTGGTGGTAATGGCCAGTCTTCTATCCGGAGAACCAGAGAATGATGGGCTTACACCATAAGACCTTCCTCCATGGAGCTCCAGCCACTTTCCAGAGGCTCATGGTCCAAATCCCTCGTCCCTTCTCTGAATTTTTTGGTGCCTACTTGGAGGATATTGTTATTCATAGTCGAACTTGCAGAGAACATATCGTCCATCTTCACAAAGTAGTCCAAGCATTGAGGTAGGCAGGTCACACAGCAAACCCGAAAAAGTGCCATTTCACACATTCTGCAGTGCGTTATCTGGGGTTCTTTGTGGGGAAACAGCTTGGTCCAGCCACAGACAAAAAAGGTCAGGCAGTACAGGAAACACTGGTATCAAAGACCAAGAGGGATTTAAGGGCCTTTTTAGGGTTGGTGGGGTATTACCAAAGATGTATCCCCAACTATTCCACCATTACTGTTCCTTCAACGGATAAACTAAGGAATACTGAATCCCAGAGACTAAAATGGCAAAGGGAAGACCAAACCTGATTTAACACCTTAAAAGCCATCTTGTGTAACAAACCTGTATTAAACGTCCCTCATTTCGAAAAAGAATTCTTCCTACACACGGATGACTTAAAAGTGGGACTTGGAGAAGTATTATCACAAGAATATGAAGGCGTTGAGCACACTGTACTGTACATTTCCCAAAACCTATTCCCTAGAGAGCGTAATTGTGCTATTGAACTAGAGGTTTTAGCAATGAAGTGGGCGGTTGAATACCTAAATGAATTATCTTACAGGAAGGCGATTTTGGTTGATCACTGATCAGGCCCCTCTCACTTGGTTGAGCATCCGCAAAGACACAAACCCCCATGTGATTCACTGGTTCCTCGATCTTCAACCCTTCTATTTTTCCGTGGAACACAGAAAGGGAAAAGATCAAGGAAATGTGGATTTCCTTTGACTTTTTCCCTTAGAAGATGAGGAAACCAGCAACATTAGGGGAAGGGTGTGTGACATGTCCCTCAATACGATCACTTCTTCCTGGGGAGGGGGGGGCATTCCCATGGGGGCCATGGAGGTTAGGCCGCTACCTGGGGATGATGTTACTCTTCCAGGCACTTTTCTTGTGCTCTTGTGGGGTAAGCAACACCTTGGAGCAGCAGTTCTCCCATTTTTGTTTGATTTTATGGGGAATTTGTTTTTTCTTATTTATTCAAAGCTGTAGCACACTCTGCACCTGGGTTCTTCTTTTCTCAGCTCACCCGCCTTACTGCTTCCTCTCTCTCACTGAGAACCTCCCTTTCCCACCCACCGCCTGCTGATTGGCCCTTGCAGCCCAGCCCCTATGACCAGGAACACTCAATCTATGACATTCTCAGAGCAGTCCCCGCCTGGCAGCCTCCTCGGTTAAGGGCCTGAGGCAAATGGCAGCTGCTGCAGAAGCAGCTCCAGACCGTGTTGGCTCGTGCTGGAGTGTGGAGAGTGTGGAGCCTGCATCAGCCAACCAGCTGCGAATGACAAAGCAAGTGCGGTTCGGACAGGAGGTGCAGCTATTACTGCTCCCCACCAAACTGACCAACCCAATCATATTATATCTTTTTTCTATATTAGCCGATTGTCTGATGCGCCCAGCCCAAAGTTTGTATGATAACCTTATCTCGCATTTAGCCTAATTGTGTTAGTTAGTCATATCAGCCATATTTATACCCCATTAACTACCCCACCTGTCTCATTACCCAATTTCCCACTCCCCAGGCACTTAGCCTACTTGTTGCTTATCAGCTATAGTCAGCATTCACCCCACTCGTTTAAGGAAGCCTTCTGATTCCAGCCTCAATGTGTAAGGTGGCCATAGTTGCATCAAGCCAATTGGGTTAGTCAGCCAACGTCTACATTTTGGTCAGGTATGATTGGGGTAGAATTGTGAATATTAGTCCAGCCAGAATTTGTGAATATCCGCTTGCATCACATCGAGACAGAATTGTGAATATGAGCTTGTGTCACATCCAGACAGAATTGTGAAGATTAGCCTTTGTCACAAATAGACCTAATTGTGAATATTAGCTTGCGTCACACTTAGATAGAATTGTGAAGTTTAGCCATGCGTCACACTTAGGGTGAATTATGAAGATTATGCATGCATGACACTTAGATAGAATTTTTTTAGTTTAGCCATGCGTCACGCCTAGATAGAATTGTGAAGTTCAACTATGCGTCACTTCTAAATAGAGCTGTGAAGATTAACCATGGATCACACTTAGAGAGAATTAAGAAGATTAGCCATGCGCCCCATTCAGATAGAATTGAGAAGGTTGACCATGCATCACAGATAGGAATGTGTAGATTAGCCACATAGAAGAATTTAGCGAGCAGCCCAAGCACTAACTACCCCGCTTCTACTTCCTCAAGCACAGCACCCAAACACAATTTATGCCCACTTGGCTAGCCAACCGATACCCTAACACACTCAACATAAGCAACACACACTTACAACAAACAAACCCCGGACACTAGACCTTACCCATACGGACACAACAAGCCTGTGCGCAAAACCTTAAACACCTGCCAATCTACACATAAAACACATACACACCCAAACATAACAGTCACATAGAAACATCCCAGGCATTGGACCTTACCCGTACGGATACAACAAGCCAGTGCACACAACCTACCATCTACAAGCCAACAGACACAGACACCAGTTTCTCATTGTTCTGGACCTATCCTATCATTCTTCCCTCACTAACCAACCCTGTCCTCTTTCCTGCAGAGCCATGTGAGCGCCTGGAGACTGCTCTTGGGTGATATTGGTGCGCGTTATAAATCAACATAACATAACCTCTTAAGCCCTAATCTGCACGGGAGGTGGGGATACCCATTACTCTTGACACTGATAAACCTCACGCAAGCACATCAAGTTCATATTATTCACTGTAGTGAAAGTTTTTATTGTTCTTTTAGCAATAGCCTCCTTCGTCTCCTCGTCTCCTCACAACCTGCAAACGTCTATCTCTGGTGCTTGGCTGGAGAAGTGGAGAGGGGATCAAACAGCCACATCAAAAGCATAGAATATTAGCTCTGTGGGTTGTGCACTTGTTACAGATATTCAGGGATATTTCTTATTTTTATTCATTTTAATTTTGCTTGTATACCGCATTCGTCAAATCTCGGAACATAATCACATGAAGCAATGCAAAATCATGAAACTGTAAAATAGAATCAATCCCACATGGAGGAATAAGAGACCAAAAACACATGTTCTTTTAATAAGGAATGAAAATGAAAAAAAAGGAACCAGAGGACCTAATAGAAAGTGGCAATTGATTCCGATGTTTAGGAGCTTAGCGGGCAAAGGAATGGAAATGAAAATTGGTGTATGAAAATTGAGGAATGGTGAGAAGACATTGTGACTAAGCTCGAAGAGTACCAGTAAGATAGCAGAGCGAGATAAGAGACGTAAGATACCTGTGGGCAAGCCCATGGACATATTTATAAACAATGCAAAGAAAGTGAAATAATAGATTAAACCAAGGGACAGCCAAAGACAGAGATGAGAGAGCCGAGGACACTGAGACTTGAGAAGCAAAACAACAATGCAAGATGATCATGGATGTATGTATATTATGAATAGCAGGCAATATGTGAGACAACCAAGGAGTTTAATAGCTTGGAAAGGTAGAAATGACAAGCTCTATGAACAGTATGTAGGGGAACAAGACAAGAACATGCAACATTAATCATATGCATATTAAAAGAAGAATAAAACGCATCATTCCAAAATTACAACCTAAATTAGAAAGAGGAAGTTGGGGAATAGAAGTAGCTGGCGGAGGAATAGAGGGAGAAATCTGAGAAACTGGAAAGAAAAGAATTTCAGTCGTGTACAGGTTAAGATGGAGAAAAATTTGCAAACATCAAAGACGGAATTGCTTATAAAGACATAGAAAGAGTCGATTGAAGAGTCTCAGAGAATGCCAAAAAAGAAAGAAAGAAAGAAAGATCTGAGAGTCATCACGATAGAACTGATAAGAAAGATGAAAAGGTGAGATACTAACTGGTAATTGAATAGTATAAAGGGAAAATAAGATGACCAAGAACAGAACCCTCAGGGACTCCATATTTAAAAGGCAGTACAGAGGAGGATTGGCCAGCCTAATAGAGAGAAAATCTACAATCAGGAAAGAAGAAAAGAGAGAATAGTGTGATCAACAGTTTCAAAGGTCACAGAATGTTCCAGTAGAACAAGAACGGACCAGTGCTTTGCATGACAAGTAGTAAGTAAAGGGTTAGAGATGTACAATAAAGCAGTCTCCGTAGAATGGAAATGATGGAACCCAGATTGGTGAAGAGCAAGAAGCCAATGTAAATTAAGATAAGAAGATACTTCAGTATATACCACGTGTTCAAGAACCTTTGCGATAAATGTAAGAAGTAATAGCGGACAAACATGTGAAAGACTAGAAGAATCAAGAGAAGGCTTTTCAAGAATAGGAATGAAAGTAACATTCTTGAAATCAATAGGGAAAGTAGCAGTAATATTATGCTGCATAGAAAGATAGGGAAATTACAGAGGGAAGACCTTAGAGATAAGAACACAAGTTAAAGGGTCAGAAGCAGAGGCAGTGGCATGGGGACAAGCCAAATAGCTGGCAACATTCGATTCAATAAGAGAGAACATAGTAATGGAATCAGATCTGCAGGAAAATTAGAATGCACATGTTCGGTACTAACGTTTGGTACGCAAGAAGAGCAGGGAGGTGCAATTTCAATAGTAAAGTAAGAAGAAAGATCCACAGCCGAAAGGGAGGATGAAATAGAAGGATACAAGGAAGATGATTGATGAGGATGAGGAGAAAGAGCAGCAACAGGATCGGCATAACACTGCTTTTTGGCCAATAGAAAAAAAAGAATCATGATATGCAAGGAGTGGAGAGAGGGATGCGAGATCGGTAAAGGAATTGGCTTTCTTCCAGCGATGTTCAGCTTGACAGGGGGCCAATGGAGAGAGCACAAAGAGACAAGGCTAAGACAGCTTTTGTGAGCATGAGAAAGATTTAGCAGGTCAAAGACAATCGAGAGTGGAACGGAGAACAGAGTTGAAAATAGATCTTGCTGAGTTTGCAGGAAAAGGGGAAATGTCCGTAAGGGGCAGGAGAGAAGAAGGGAAAGTTGACATAAAAATAGATGACTCATGAACCGCAAGTCCCGGTGGTAGAGAACAGCTGTCGAGGAGCCAAAGGAGACAGGAGAAGTAGGAGTAAAAGAAAAGAAAGTAGCAAATGATCAGAGGACTAGATAGGCAAAGCAGAAGCAGGAGAGAATGACAAAGTAGTAGAAGAAAATAAGTCAAGAGAAGAACCAGAAAGATGAGGTGGAGGGGATGGTATTTGATGGAGCTGTAAGATTTGAAATGGAAAGAAACATTTTCCTTCCCTGCAGTGCCCTTCCAACATCAGAAACTATTTGCTGTTGAAATTGATAAAAATGGCAATTAGACGTTCAGTGACAAGAGCCAAGTCAGTTGCTATCAATATTTTATTAAATGGACAATAATAGGAATAATGAAGGATGCTCTTTCTCTGGCTAAATTTCTAGGCACAAGGATCAGCAAAATGATCATTGTTGGCAAAAACAGGTCTTTTCGATTGCCTGTTTGTTCCTACCAACAAATCCACTGCAGACATACCAAGACCCCAAATTCTGCCCACATTAAGACCAGAGCCAATAAAATGGAGCAGTAGGTACACTAACTGCTCCCTCTGCCCCCTTCACCTGCCACCCCCACCACCCTGAGCAGTCAGGGCTAATCAATCAGGAGAAGGCCACTGAACTCAAGGGGATTTCAGTTGGTCCAGATGTATTCTAATCTTATATTTTGGTAGTTTTTCAGGGGCTTTAAATCAGTATTTGTAGGCTTAGTAATCAGGGAAATATTGCAGATTTCAAATAGATCAGATTGTTTTATCATCCTTTTCAGGGATGTTTAACAATAATACTGAATTTGCTATAGAAACACATGCCAGACTCCTCCTGATTCTGGGCACTCTACGAATGTATTTTTTCATAACCCGTTTTTAATGACACTCAATGTAACAGCCTGAGAAGGATGTAGTGGTGGGTGGGCCCTGCTGGGTCCGAAACCTGTGATTGCTGGTTGCAGAGTCAATGCTCAGATTTAAATTAGGTAGAACATCGCAAATTCAGTGAAACTGGTTATATTACAAGTCTTAACCACCATAAACAGATTTGTTGTTCATGGGGATGTGGGGAAAAATTGAAATTGGTGAGATTGAGGAGAATTTCTGGAGGCCCCTACGGGTTCTTGAAGACTATGCTTTAGGTAATAATTTTCAGGGAGATTCAGAGTAATTTGTCAAACACAATAGGAGGTCCTTGTGTTGTTTTGGGCGACGAAACCATTTTTAGTTTGTTTGGTATTAATGTGTTACAGTTCAATCAACGTTTCACACATTGTATATATAACCACATATATTTTTAAATTATAATATATCCATTATTATCTTATTATATATGTCATCCTTAAAATCACACAGCTTCTATAATGTGCAAAATCACGCAATATAAATAATTAGTCAATTAAAATGACTTTCCCATCAGATAAATAATTCAATTAATTTCTCCTAATTCACATAATTCATTTTGGAAATTTCACACATTGTCATGCCTATTTTCTAATTATACACAGTCAATATTTGTGAATACGTCAAGGTCTTTCAATTGTTTTTCTGTTATTTGCCATAGTGTGATGTTAAGGATCATCTGTATCCCGTCAAACAGCGGCTCCAGAATTGCTCAGACCTGATTTCATTAATGACACTCTCAAAATTGCCCAAGTGAAATGCATGTTTTTCCACAACAGACTGACATTCATTTAAAACATGCCTGCAACTTTCAGAGACAACATGTCCTTTTGCTTACAGAGACAACAATGTCTTTTTTCTACAAGGCTGTTGTACCATACAGCACATACTTCCAATACTCAACATTTATTTAATCTTAGCTGCAAAAATATTCTCCTACATTGAGGTACTGGTTAGGTGGTATGACCCCAGGACACTCTGACTCTGTGAGTGTGTGATGCATTACTTCCTTTGCTCTGATCATTGGAATAACAACAAGAACAAAGTAGAACTACAACCCCCAAGAATCAAAGCCTCACGTGACAGGAAACATCCCTAACAACCAATGAGACGCCTTTCACCAAAGCACAGATAAAATGGAATGGGGCAAATAGGTTTTATTACAATCCGTGTCATCTAAACAAATGTTTACAATAGGGCACAGAGGAAGCAGATTTTTTTTTATTTAACCATTCTTGCTGCGTAACAATAAGATGTGTTTAATGCATTTCTTTTCATATTACGCAGCAAACATAGTAAATAAAACCCTTTGCTTCATTTTTGCCCGATTTAAAATATCTTTGGGACCACATGGCTTGGCGTTGACCAAATGTTTGCACAACGTTTTTCTAATCTTCCCCAGACGTAGGTGGGATCATACCTGAATCTGTGTCATTAATAAAAGCAGGATTTTCCATTGTAGATACAAGGGATAACAGAGATTGTATGGCCTGGCACATGGGTTTTCTGTTATGCAGTTTCGAAGCCGGGCCAGAAATACAACCGTATAATACACAACAGGTTTACAATAACAACATGTGACAACAGTTCACACGCCATTGCACTCGTGTGCAGACCCGAAGAAGTTTCCCAAATCAATATTTCTCCCACATCTTGTTTCATAACACATCAAACCCATCTTGACAAAAAAAAGGTCGGGGTAAGACTCTGCGAAAAAGTGGTACTGTCAAGGACACACTCTGATGCAAGATTCATACTGCCGGGGAAGTAGTGGGGCTGCTCATTTGGGAGCATCTAGAAACCTGGGTATTTCATGACTCAAGAGCTGCTTTTCGAGTCACGAGAAAGATTAAAGGAAACAGCTGCACAAGTAGAAGCAGCAGCTCCTGCTCAGAGCACACCTGAAGGCCAAGAGGCACATCAGCGTAAGCAATTCGACCAAAAAAGGCCCTGAACCCATACATCAGAACTGTTTGGCCAATCCTGAAACAAAGAACGATACACTGATATGGATATTTGGGATGCGGGGGAGGGGGGAGGGCTGGCGATACGTCCCCTGTGCTGATAAAGGCAGCTAGTTAGAAACACACTATCCACTTAACAGGGAATCGGTGTATGTTAACAGAGCAGTAAAAGAGACTATCACCAGATCCGCCTGAAAATTCACCATCTGCACCATATCAGCCCTAACATGAGCCAGATGCAATCAGACACACCTGTAACCCCAGCAATTCCAGCCGCAGCCGTAGGTCAGCAACACTTGTCTCAATGTAAAATTTCTCTTAACACTAATTCTCATGAAATCAAAACATAGCAAAACTATCACGCAACATGCGTAAATCGGCACGGTCATCTTATCAATTTATTAAAAAAAAAGCATAGTTTGACTGAGAACTAGTGGATACCCAGAGCCAACAATCGAGCCAGGCCGCACATTCGATTTTTATTGAGTACCCAACCCCCTTTATTGACATCGAAAAATAATGAAAAGCAAAGTAATTGCAAAGTAAATGACATATGTGTGAAGTGATGACAAGAAGCTTCTTATAGGATACGTTATTTGCCCGCCTCTTGGAAACTGGAAAAACTCATAATGCAGTCACATTGTAAAGTGGTTTGGGGGAAAATGTGGCTTTTTCATTGCATAGCAGGTAGAGAGACATTTTTGTAACATTAATTTAGAATTATATACGCTCAGCATGCCATGCTAATTCAAACAAGATGTAAACCAACATCAAAAACAGATAAAAATGGTAGACAAATATCATAAATAAACCCCAAAGAGTAACCCTGCCTTCCCTCAATAAAAACAAATTCACGCAATCACCCAGTAACAACACACAGAGGAAGCGCGTGGTGTCATGTAGGTTACATTGCATTGAATAAAGGTGTTGCAGGCCTGCTTCGCTACCGGCCCAAAGCAGCGCCGGATCTTACAAGCGTCCCATAAAAACCCTTTGAGTGGTACCTTGAAAATACTTTAGGGATCAAGCAGGAGTGTCTTACCATTCCACCTGCACACATTGCTCCTAAAGTCCAGTCTGCGTGCGGGGATACACCTAAACTACGAGACCTGAACACCCAACTCCTTCCAATGACTTTTAGTCTACTATGGTTTTGTTAAAATATTTGTTTATCTGAGGTACAAGCTATGGTACGTTTTGTGACACCTCCCCAAAGAGGCCCCCTTTGGGTCTCTCATTAGGGGTCGCACAGAGGGATACGTTCCCGAGCAGCTCGACCTCAGATCGCTCCTTTTAGGGCAAGATAGACTGATTTACATTGTTGTTCAACAGATAAGCCAAAGACCTAGGAAAAGTATCTCTCAAGATCTTGATGGGGGTTTGGTGGGTGGGGGTGAGAATCATAACAGTGGGTTATTTCAGAAGAGTGTGCTAGGAGTGTACCACACAGTCCATCAAGGAATGGTAACCTTCTATCAGAAAATAATGTTTATGGACTTCAGTATGATCTGCAAGCGATCATTAGAAATAACCATTAGCACTCAGGATGGGCGGCGCAGCCAATCAGGTTCCAAAGAACGTAGACTGAAATCTCCGATCTCAGCCTGCGTTCCACAGAACCGAAGGCTGCCTCCCCCACCGCGGGCCCCCATCTTTCCCCACACCCTCCCTTTATTATTTTTTTCACCTAATCCCAAACCCTTTACCCTCAACGTACCTTTATCCGTCAGCGGTGGCGGCCCGTTGAATGAATGAAAATAATGTTTAGCACCCCAGGTTACCGCTTTGATAACCCAGGGTATTAATAATGTTAACACCCCATTCCAAGGGTTGGAACGGTAGCGGCCCCTACCCCTCATTAACGCCCCTCGCGAACCTGGTGTTAACGCCACATTGTACAATTTTGCAAATAGCCAGATTACAATGTTAGTACAATGAAATATATTTTGAATAGCTACTTTTGCACAAAAAAACACCATGCCGCAAGGTATCTTGTTTTTTTCTCTGGTCGAGCAGCTTTCGGCTATGGCTTGAGTGGCTCTAGCAAATGCAAGCCCATGTGGTTCGCACCCACTTAGAGACAGAAACCTAGGGCGGGACAGAGAGAGATACACAGACAAAAAGATGAGAGAGAGTGGGCGCGAGAGAGAGAGAGAGAGAGAGAGAGAGAGAGGGCGGGGGGAGGGGAAGAGAGACTGCTAGATTGCTGTGTGATATGCTGGGTGCTGCTAGTACATGATTAAAAAATATATCTTTTACAGAAAGTCACGCAACATGTGATTAAACTGCCATGTTCAGATTTTATTTCATAAGGGTTCTGTATATCCTCATATTTCATAAAAACCTCTCCTCTCGTTCTGTCACTTGAAATAGAAACCTCAACGGTTGTCAGTGTGGTCGTTTCTCTCTTCCTCTCATTTATCTTTTGGACTTGAATTGCTTTCCAGCTGCTCCGTATTATTAATTTCCACACCACCAGGCCTCATTCACCAACCCCACTTATCATCCGTGGCTCCCAGGTTGTGGGTGGGGGCAGTAGTGGACTGGCCAATAGGGAACTCTGGAGATCTCCCGGTAGGCCTCTGCACCATGTGCCTCTTTTGTGCAGTATTTCCAGATCTTCCAATAGGGAAAGGGTTGGGCTTACTGAAAATGTGTGATATGGGTCCACTTTGAAAATTATTTCCAGGGCCTCTTTTGGTTCGCAGTCCACCCCTGGGTGGGCGCAATCTTCGACTGTGATCTTAAACGCAATCATTTAATGGCATGCGCTAGGACCACAAACAGGTGCAACATTCGAACCATCAGGAAGCTCTGGCTGTACCGTACTCACCATGAAGCTAAAACCCTCATCTCTACCATGGTGCCCAGCAAACCCGATTAGTGTTCTAGCCTTCTCCCAGGCCTTCCTCTCTACTCTTTATCTTTCATCAACAAAGTTCTCAACTTTGCGACATGCACCGTGCACAACCTATCTAGATCTTCTCCTACCTCAGCATACCTCCATCACGCTGGATGGAACTCTATGAGGAATCACTGCAACTTCCAGTTCCCGTTCCCCATCTTCAAATCACTTCATGGCTTTGCCTCTACTGCCTTGCTGGCGGCATCTCGCTCTACTCTCACTCTTGAGCACGTTCAGGAGTTGCCTTCAACAACCTACCTGTCCCGTCCTTCCCAACATCCACCTCCACTTCTCCTCACCACTAGCCCTCTATAATGGAAGGCCACCCCTGCCATTAAAGCTATACCACCACTGACGCTGTTCAAGACCAAGATCCTCTTGCTAACCAGAGAAGGCCCACCCTAAAGTTCCACCAATCCCCTCCACACCTCACCACCAAGCCAGCTTCACCCAGAGCCCGGAGGATAGCTCAGTTGCAACACACTTGCCTTGGACACAAGGCAATGCAAAGCAGCATGGGTTTGATTCCTCATCCTGCACTTAGAGGCTGGACTCCGGCAGGAAGTGCAATATTATAAAGCGATATAATTTTTCCCCCCAGAAATACTATGGACGTATATGTGAGGTTCTTCGGTGCAGGAGGGACACGCTGGGACAACAGATCAGCAGCACATAGGAAATGATGACCGGACACCATAATGGTCAAGCAGGAACTGCTTTAGTCACATGTGATGCAGGCGCACATAACTTGTGGTCACCTGACCATTCTGCATGTCTGCGCATCCCAAAATGGTGACGTCGCGCAACCCTACATCTCCCCCCAAAATAACTGCAGTCCTACCCCATGTCCGCAAGTCATCGTCGAGGTCTCCTGACCATGTGGTGTGGTCTTCCTTGTCGAGGCGATTCACCATTCGCTGAGTTCGATCTGGTGATAACCCTTGTTCAGATCAAGGTTGAAAAATACTGTTGCTCCGTTGAGCAGATGCATCATATCTGTGATGCGGGGCGATTGATAGTGTTCTCGTAGGATTGCTTGATTTGGGGCCCTCATGTCGGCGCATAGTCTGATTTGGCCCTCTGCACAGTTTTTTGGTACTGAGACGACGGGTGAGACCCACGGTGTGGGCCCTGAGGCAGGTTCTATGACATCCCCATTCAACAGCGCCAGTAGCTCTTTTTCAACCTGTTGCTGAATGTTGAACAGGATCACTCTCAAATGTGAAAAAGATCATACATGTTGTGCAATGGGTTTCACTGCGGGATCAATGTGGAGGTGCATTTTTCGACCCTCCAATTTTCCTATGCACTTGAAGAGGTTCGGAAAGTGTTCTGCCACCTTTGCTGCCGGGGACATGTATTTTCCTTCCATTAGATTGTATAGGATGTGGATCAGTCCCATTTGGACCACCGACTTGAAGCACATGATGTTGCAGCTTGCGGCCTTTGACGCCAGGACATGCACAGTCAAGTGATCTTTCATGTCTTTGTGGCAGCATGATGTTCTAAATGCCCCTAGGCACGGGAGGGTTCCCTTGGCTCCATATGCGTATATGTTTACTTGTGCTTCGTGCAGCCGTGGTTTGCATTTGAGCTTCAGGTATTCCGATTTAGGCATGGCGTTAATGGTGGCTCCAGAGTCTATCGAGAAGTTGAATTCTTGATCTTTCACCGTTAGGGACAGGGTGGGGCTGAGCTCTGAGGCAGTTGGATTTCCACAGCATATAGTTATTCTTTTGTTCGTCTGTCGGTGCTGGAGTGTGATTCCGACTCACTGGTGGATTGCGTTGATGTGTATAGTCTATATATCCTGCTCTGCCCCTTCCATTGTCTTTAGGGGACTGCAAGTGTTTGCTTCTGGTGTGTTGTCTTTCCTTATGTTATCTCCTCTCTGATCATTTCACCCTGTCTTCCTTTTGGTACCTGGGTGGGGTCCTTTGTCTGTGTAGTCCTTGGTCCATGGAAGGGACCCTCGTAGATTTTGGATTGTGGCACATGATGCGATAGTGGTCCTCGCCCCCGCATGCTGAGCATATTTGGCCGATGGTGGGGCATAAGCCATCATGTGGAAGATCGTGTCCGCACTGGAAGCAATGGCGCTTCTCTTGCCCGGTGTCGTGTGACGCGAAAGTTGTAGGTTCCATCTTGTTTATGCACTTCTCTTTGATGGTTGGTGCCGTGATGTGTTGCTCAGTGTGGATATCTGTATATCCAGTGCGGACAATGTTCTGGCCAGCACAAGTATCTCCGCGAGAGAGTGTGACACTTGCAGTAGCTTCTTTTTTAGCACTAGCAACTCACACCCTGCGATCACCTGTGATTTTATGGTCTCCTCGTTGTTATATAGCTGGAATTCACAGTGTTTTAACCTCGCTCTTGGGCGTGTGACAAATTTGGCTATGCTTTCCCCCTGGGGCTGTGTGGTGGTATGAAAAATGTGCCTTTCATAGTCAACGTTTTGATGTGTGGCAAAATGTTCCTTCAAAATCTTCTTTAGGTCGTCATATTTATATTCCACATCTTCGGCAATTCGAATATGATATCTCGTACCTCTGGGCCTGCAGTCACTATGAGTAGGTGGATGATACGTTTGTCTTCTTGTAGGCCCATCACGTCGAGGTACACGTTGAATTCTTTCATCCACCTGTCAAGCAGCATTATTGAGGGTACAGGGAATGCATCGCTCCCTTTTTGGCCCTGTGCGGGGGCTGGTGCTGCCGAATTTTACTACTGTTCCGACAAGGTCCCTCGGGCGTGACGTATGTTGTGCGTGCCGTGGATACCTTTGCTTTTCCGGTGGGTAGCTGCTGCCCTGCAGACTCAGTGTTTGCGTATGTGCCTTCTAGCTCCTTCCCTTAGCTTTATTTAGAATTCTTTTTATTTCTTTTTCAATGGGGGGGAGGGTTTGTTGTGTGCCCCCCAGGCACTTTGGGGCATGGTATGGGCCTTTTAGGCCGCGGACGGGTGACTGAGTGCTCTCTGCTCTCACCGTCGGGCCCACAGGCCTTGCCAGTATATTCCTCTTCCCCCCTGACGTGATCTCAATGATGTCTGCGATTCACGTGCTGCAGGCATGTGTAGTGAAGAGTTCCATATTGCGGAGCGACTGTTCTTAACTCCTCGTCACCAGTGTGAGGTTCTTAGGTGCGGGAGGGACGCACTGGGACAACAGATCAGGAAATGATGACTGGACACCATAATGGTCAAGCAGGAACTGCTTTATTCGCACGCACGTAACTTGTGGTCACCTGACCACCCAGCATGTCGGCGCATCCCAACATGGTGACGTTGCACGACCATACAGTATATATTTATGGAAATTCACCCATGCACATATATTGGCTCAAGAACTACATGTCTATAATATTATGGTGTGTTCCCTATTCAATGAAACTCAGTTTCATTCTGTATAATGGTTCCCTGGTCCTTGTCCCCTGTCTATGCTCCTGTACATTACTTCGCGCCAAATAGCTTGATCTAAAGCACACAATCAATGCAACTTGTGGCGGCTCTCTCCAGAGGCACTTTGATGTCGGTAATGTATTCTTTGCACAGCATTTCTTGCAGAAATGTCCTCTGGAAATAAAATAAATATGAAAAATAAAAATGCATACCTATAGAAAAGTGTAACATATCATCCCCCAGAACTATGATGTTATGTTTTGTTATGTTACTTTGCATTTATATAGCGCCTTATGTACCATTGGTATGGCCTCAAGGCGCTGGTAGGTTGAACGCCCTCGGGAACCGAAGTTCAAGTCAGTAGAGAGAATAGAGAGAGTCAAAGGTACGTGTGAGCACCGGATATGTGTGCAGCTGGTGTGGTAGGGGCTGTGTGTGTGTGTTGCGCAGCCTAAAGCCGCAATTAGTACCACAAAACAACAATCCATGTGAAAAGATGCTACCCATGCCCCACTCCCAACATGTGAAGGTAGGGGGACACAAAGCCGCAACAGGAAGCTCATATTAACCGAAAAAGCGATCCCAGGGAAAGTTGGAATTTCCTTCATTTGGGTAAAGGTGAGACAGCCGGAGAGGGGTACATTCAGCATATTCCCCCACAATCTAGCAAGTTGCTGCCGGCCTCCCTGCTCCATAGCCAGAGTGAGGGAGGTGCCTACAACAGCAAGGCATTGGTTATAAAAATAGGTATAATACAACAAAGAATTTCGAACGTACACAACAAAACATAGCCGAGCTAGACACTGGAAGGAGCAGGGTAGCCACATCCAGCAACATCAAGTAGACAGACGTTTAGCGAAGCAGCCCGAGAGGTGCTAGGGTGACGTACGGCGGAAGTTAACCCTCGATGTATATCTTAAAGGGCAATTGGACTTTCCTATCCACTACACACAGGGGTGGACTGGCCTTTAGGGAACTCTGGAGATTTCCCGGTGGGCCTCTGCACCCTGGGCCTCTTTTCTGTGGTATTTCCAAATTTTCTCATAGGAAAAGCATTGGGCTTGCTGAAAATGTGTCATATAGGGCCACTTTGAACTTTATTTCCAGGGCCTTTTTCGGTCCCCAGTAATTATTTCCAGGGCCTCTTTTAGTTCCCAGTCCAGCCCTGACTACACATGGGATTGGGACTGGGGCAAGGTGGTAGTTCATCAGTACGTTTTTTAAATAGCTCTAAAGGGAATTACACTTTTAAAACGCCTTGTAATCGTGGACTGGGATTCGAACCTGTGTTGCTCTTTCTTGCCCTTCAAAACGAACGTTTTGTCCTATGCTCCCAATGCATCAAATGATGGAGAACAAATGAAGGTGACGACAGAGAAAACCCAAAAATGGAGGAGGCACCCCGATAACACGGGCAGGGTCCTCCTCTCCTCCCTCCCCCTTGGTTAAGGGGGAGGAACAATTAGAAGCGCGCCAAGCACTGGAAAAGCCAGCAAAGGGCGAACAAAGAAAGGGGGTGGGCTAAGCACCATAAAAGCGGCGGGCGGCCAGTGGCAGGAAGATCCAGCCCCTCCAGCAGAGGACGTCGCCCGCTGCAGCAAGAGTTTTTCGTTTTCCACCCAATCACCCTACAGAAAGGACAGCTGCGGCAAGGCCTGGCCATTGACGTCGCAGGACAGCAAGGCAGTGTTTTGGCGACCAGTGACAAGACACAGACTCCGAATGAGCCATGGGAAAGCAGGAAGGGTCTTCGCTCTTCTCGGACCAGCGCCTCTTGGGAGCCTAACCGCCGGGGGCGTCTGGTGGTAACAATGAGAGGCTCAGCTTCCCCCGAACAAACGGCGCTCTCCCAGCCCAGGAACACCTGCAGGGGCAGGCGGGTCTCAGGCACGAAGGGTTGGAGGATTTGTGCCTACTATGGACTGTGTTGAGAAAAGGGGGAAGCAGGTTTTTGGACACGGAGCCGTCGCCACACCTTCAGAGCTATTTTCACAGATGTTGGCTGTGTTTTATTATATGTGCGAAAATAACATCTGCAGCCTTTTATGCCAAAAAGAAAACATGTTTCATTCTGCACCTTAATGGTTGGGGAAAGTAAGGGTCCAAGAGGAATGAACAAGAATAATGTATGTTGGCATAATAATGGACAAATAGCGGGGTTATCCAAATGTTTGTTTCTCGCGCCCAGGTGAATAGATTGTCCTGCTTCCAGAGCTCCGTGTGGTCTTTGGGATTACGTTGATAAATGAAACGTTCACTTCCAAAAGCTAAACATCTTTTAGAGAAACAAACTGCTTTCGTGAGCACTCAAGGCGGATGCAACATTCTGCAGCTGTAGCAGCTGCACCACTGCCATTGCCGGCCCTGTAAAATGCTCCTGTGTTTGACAATACATTCCGCTACTTGGCTCTCGGGTGAAGGAACGGAGTGCTTGCATCGCACACAGTGCTTTACAAAAAAGGGAAACAACACAGCAGCGCCATATGAACTGAGTCTTTATATCGTTGGATTGTATCTATAAAGTTTTTTGACATTGAGGAACTTTTTTGGAACAGATATCCTATGCTTGTACGTTACCTATTATTGTGTGTTCCTTGTAGTTTTGAGTCTTGCCTTGTGTATTATATTCCTTTGTCTATTATTTTGAGACTTGTCGCATGAGTGTATGCCACGGAGACACTGAGTCCCTCTACTCTGTCTGCAAGTTTTGAGAAAAAGCACAAAAATGCCTGCACTTCTTTGAGCCAAAATGAATAAATGAAAGATTATTCATTAATAATTATTCAGGGGCCTAACCTTTATCAAAGCAAAAAATAAAAATAAACAAAGAATTATTTTTATCAGAAACAACAGATTTTTTGGAATCTTTCATTTATTCATTTTGGCGCAAAGAAGTGCAGGCATTTTTGTGCTTTGTATCTATAAAGGTTTCAACAGCGGTATTTGACTCGATCGCGCTTATTTGTAGCTGTGTTCTACTGGTTATATGGGCAGCAGTGCCCTCTCCTGCTTAACTTCCGAATTGCAATCACATAGCTATCAAGGAATACAAAAGTGCTTTAGTGCACATGGGTTGCCCATTGCCCCAATGGCTGCAGCAATGTATACATTGTTTTCAATATACAAAATGTTGCAGTAATACCCATATTTTGACAATGTCTACATTACCTGCGCTTTCACAATGATACCCAGAGATTTCTAAGCGCGGAACCGTGTTGCTGCGGCCGTCTTCCTTCCAAGAAAAAGCACGTTGCCCCTAAGCTATCCTCCCGAGACAACACGCTAAGTAAAGGAACATTTCTAGCGTTACTCAAGACTGATACAGAGTGACATAGGCTGGAGGGAAGAGGAAACGACCGAGACATGGCAGGCACGAACAGACAGGAAGCCAACAGGAAGCACAGAGAGAGGCACTCACAGACGGGGGCAGGTGAATTGACAAATACGACCTTTGCAACATGGCACACAAACGGCATCCTTCAAAACGTTCTTTTACTAGACTATATCAATTCAAATCCATACATCAAATGACACAATTCACAAACATATATCCTAAAATTGCACATGACCATATAGCTTCGGTACATTTTGATAAAATCTAAAAAAAAATGTTTACAAATCACTGTAATAGAAAGAAACACAAACCAATTGAATATGGGCAATGCCACTTATCCTCAGAACTTCACCCGATCAGCCACAAGTTGAAGTATTAGATTGCCCAAAAAGTGCCCAACATCGCATTAGATTCTCCCTGTTAGCCTCTCTTTCGTTCTCTAACCAACTTTGATCACTCGGCTCTCCAAGATCCAGTACCCATTTCCTCCAGTCCTTGTTACCTGAGTGTCGGCATGTTGATATATTTTCCAGTCCCCTTGCTTGCACCAAGTAACTCTCTGATATCTTTGGAAGCCTCCTTCTGTGGGGGTGCTCCAGAGGTGGGTCCCCACTGTCAAGTTACACATTATTTGTCGTTCCCACAGTGTCCTTTTCTAGAGAGGTTTCATACTAGATCTCCTCGTGCGGGCTCATGTGGTGTCCTGCAGCATTTTCTCGGAGTCATGGATTACTTGCCTTTGTGTGGGTGCATGTGCGCGTTCCTTGACATGTTCGAGGTTTTGGAGCTTCGGGTTGCAGTGCAATTATGATATCGCAGAGGGGTGCTTCTAGATTTGTGGGTGGTCTTATATCGTATGCTCTCTGCTGTCATCTTTGCGGCCTGGCTTCGATCCCATTGATCATGTTGCGTCTCTCCTCCCTTTGCAGCTGCTTTTAACAAGTGGGCATGATTTCTGCTAACACAAGCTTTATATGTGCAGGAAGGAATGGCATTGGTGGTGTCACAGTTTTTCTCCACATGTATTGTGAAATATTTATTTATTTATTTGTTTGTTTAAGCATTTATGAAGCGCATCAAGCCCGTGGACATCTAGGCGCTGGTAACAGTGAGGCAGTGAAGAGGGACATGGGACCAATGACAATGGAGGAGCATCAGTTGAAGAGGTGAGTTTTGAGCTTTTTCCTGAAGATGCTGCAGGACGGCTCATCGCGCAGGTGGGCCCGGAGCTCGTTCCAAAGAGTAGCGGCCCGGACTGGGAAGCTGAACCCCCGCTCCCCCGATCTTTTGTGGTTAAATTTCGAGGTGATGAGGCAGTTTTTGTAGGCTGATCTTAAAGGTGTTAAAATTACAGAAACCCAATAAAAACACTTTATTCGAAAATACAAATCAATGCAACACTTTGTGGAATTAAATATATTATTGGGTTGAGGAATAAATCGAATGTAATATTCCAATTGGTCAATTTATTGTGAATTAAGAGGGAGTGTTCCTTCCTAGTTACTACCATGATCAGTTAATTAAGGTCAGAGATTTAAGCAGAGAGGACAGTGAGAAGTGCAGAGGGTACAAGGTTGTGTGTTACCTCTCTTACATTATCTATTTGTTTTAAGTATTTTGTTGGTTTTCTATTTAATGTTTGTTAATAGTTTGTATAGCGCCTTGAAACGTGTCTCTGCACTGGTGAGCTTTTGCTCGATAATTATTATTACTTCCTCTACAACAGAGAGAACAGTGCACATGTTGTATTGACAAGGCACTCAACTAAATCTGCATCTGCCAACCCACAAAGAGTAAACTCCAGTCAGGTTGTTAGGATACCCAGAATGCACGTGTGTGAGAAACATTTGCAAAGAATACATTTCAGTGAATATGATGTGTATCATTCGTGGCCATTCTGGATGCATTCTACTTTTCCGTGGACCAAGACGCCCATTGTTGAGATAAACCAAGCCCAGACATTATTACAAACGGTATATCTAGTCAATCGAGCAACGCTCACAAATATCTAAGACATTATGAAATCAATGTTTGCTGTGTCCTCCTCCTGCGATGTCATGGCAGATGACTATGGAATTCATAATCAACTGCTATGACATCACAGCTGGGAGATATTCTCAATCAAGTAAGTTTTTCATTTTTGGGTTGCCGCGGGGTTAGGTGAGAGAGAGCCCGGTATTTATTTTAAGTTTTATATCGCTCCCACAAGCCTTCCCTTTATACCCCCTGCAATGCAGGTCAACAAGGGCAGCACATGAGGAGAAAAAGGGGTGCGGACTGGCTGTACATAACATATTATTCTTGACAGGTAGCTTTCAACTAAGGTGTTCCGAGTTACATCATAGACAACTTGACCTTTCCTCTCCTTATCTATCAGAAGTCACTCAGACCTGTCCAATCTAATATAGCCAGATAGTTCATGAATAATCATCTATAATTTAATATATTTCATGTAGTAGATCATAGAAAATTGGAGATATAGTGTTGTATACCTAATGGCCCCTTCCTCCGACTTCAGGCAAACTGTCAGGCTGATACACAACCACTCTTCCCAAATGAAAATCCAAATTAATCAGAACATTTTTTATTGCAATTGTTCAATCCTAAACTGTTCTTTAAAACATTTTATATTCTAAAACAATGCATCCAATTGTCTAAAAAAAATGTAATCACGGGAACTTTTACCCCCTCCCATTGCTAGCCTGTATCAATTCCTGCTCCAGTAAATGTGTATTTCGAGCTGCCTCATGCCATTCTGTTCACGTACACCCAACAATGCACTAGCCATTAAATGCCAATTATCATTTATCACTTAAAAATATTTATGTCTTTTATACTTATTGTATCTAATTTACTAGACTTTACATTTTATAAGACATTTAAGAACCATATTTCATACAAATTACATTCTTTTTTACTCTTTTAATGTGGCGTATAAAAACAAAGCTAAATCGTCACTCATCCCTACATGTTTCTGTTCTTATTTGCTTCACTGCTGGGACATTCTTCAGGGGAATTATACTTTAAAAAGATGTACATATGTATAGAATGGTAACTTCTACTTTCTTCAATACATTAAATCTTAAAAGTAAGCTGGAGAAGAAGCAGGGGAAAAAGCACTGCTAAGTAGCAATACTAACAATTACTAATTATTTATGTATGTGTTATGGACAGGTCATTTCCTACCCTGAAAAAAGAGTTATCATTCCTCATCCCTATCACAAACACACAGCTTCTAAAAATGGAGTCTGCTCTGTACAATGTATATGTTCCTCCTGTTCCTCAATTAACCTCAAAAAGGAACTGCAGTCTGTCCAGTGCTACCATTCCTACCTTCACTCTTTTTTCTGGATAATCAAGGTTATCATTATTCCTTGCATATTTTCTTTTGAGGGCTTGTGCCAATCCAATGCAGAACGATAATGCGGTTGCATCTAGAACAGAGGTCTTCAACCGACGGCCCTCCACAATCTTTTGCACTGCTACTTCCATCATCCCTCACCATTGATGATGCTAGCTTTCGATGATTGGCGTTCTAGTACAAAACATCTGGCGAGCCAAAGGTTGCAGACCCCTGAGCTAGAAAGTATGGGGGAAACTCTTCTCGTGGGAGCTTTACTTACAATATGCTTCATCGATGCTTGTTACTAACTTATTAATCAAGCGGGCTTATCGTGCAGCTAAAGTATGAGCACGTGAGGCTTCACTTGATCTAGACATCTATTAGTTGTGTATCATGTCGATTGTGAGACAATTTGCTGCATTGTGTAATGCTTCACAGTGCACTCCACTTGTAGAGATAGCAGGTCTGCAAAAAGAAGCCTAATAAACAGGTTAAGTGTATTTTGATTGGCAAATAATCAGTGCAAACAACCTCCTCTCTTATTTTAACTACTTGTTTTAATATCCATAAAAGTAAATGCTATAAAATAAATGGACTGCTGGTAGGACAGAAATCCGTGGGATAAAATATATTTTTGTATAAAACCTCTGCCATGGCAAGTGTGCAAATGTGAGCCATTCAGAGCCATTAGGCGAGGTCCAACCTGTGGGGCTTAACCCTAAGCATAGAGGGTCACAGCAGCATAGACTAGTGTGCATTCAGAAGTTAGAATGCACAGCAGGTCAGCATACAGAGACAAAGATGTCATATATAATGAGACCGAGGTTCACACCTTGGCCAGCGGTTATCTGGTAAGAAATACAACGTAAAGAAGCTGCCATCACCGCTGATACAAGGGGTAAGAATGGAGATTAATGTATAGCATTACACTCCTTATAATTGAATTACTGGTTTATAACATAAATGGTTCACGTCAAAAACGTGCAATCCCACACAGGCGGCCCTCCGCGCCTCCAGCTACAATTGGGTTTGGAGTTGCCGTAACCAGGGTGTAAGGAAATGCGGATAGGAATAAGCCATTTTCTGGATGTCAGCGCGGTATCCCGACATTAAGAAACCACAAAAGAGTTAGGGCCTCATTACGACCCAGGCGGTAAGTTACCGCCTGGGCCGTGACTTTACCACCATGGCGTAAACTACATTTACGCCATGGTGGTTGGCGGACTTACCGCCCCATTCCGACCTTGGCGGGGCGGTAAGTCCCCAATCCCCATTTACCCTTCCCCATTCCCATTTTTGCCCCATAGGGCATAATGGGAGTGGGGAAGGCGTTAATTACGCCACCGTAAATTACGGTGGCGTAATTAACTCCATGGTCCCTTAGCGCCATGGATTTTAACACCTGCTAAAAGCAGGTGTTAAAAGCTCCATGGCGCTAAGGGACCTCGTACTCAGGCGGTAAGGGTCGGCGCTGTTTACGGCGCCGTAAACCCCTTACCGCCTGAGTTGTAATGAGGCCCTTAGAGTTATGGTATTCTAAACATAAGCAGCGTAATATTTCCAGAAGTAAACAAAGATAACTGGCAGCAAACATATAGAATTAGCACCCAGGGAGGTGATGTTCACCAATGAGAATGCTCGGAACGCAGGCTGTATTCATTAAGGAAAGCCTGCGTTCTGTGCATTTTCATTGGTGTCGGGTGCTTCCCTTCCCTTTCCCTCTCCCCCTTTCCCTTAACACCTGTGTAGCTGTCTACATGGGTGCTAATGGTGTCTTCTTTTTTATTTTTGGGAACGAAAAACAAGAAAACGTACCTTTATCCCACGGCACAACACTGCACAATGCTGTCAGCCATGCAGTCCCTCTTCAATGCTGATGATGTTGTATTAAAGGTGCTAATTCAGCGTCAGATAGGAGGGCGTACCTACCACCTACAAAAGTAAGCAAGCTGGGACGGGGCACCCTCAAGGGAGGAAAACCAAGGGAACCCAACAAACTGCAGTTTCACCATGGAAGAAGACCTAGCAGGGAAACATGGGGGTGGTGGTTGCATTGTGTGTACTATCAGCACAAGGGACATTTCTATGATAAGCACCAAAGAGTGAAAAAAATAGCCCAGTAAACACATTCAGCAGGAATGCCCCCAGGAAGGGTGCTGCTGGGGAAGCCCCACTCTAAACACACGATTACCACCCCACAGGCCAGGGAGGAGGGAGGCGGAGCTCAAGCTGTGCGTCACAGGCACGGCTGAAGCAGCTAAGACAACACTGAGTGATGTAATGACAGCACAGCAAGCAATCATGCAGGCACTCGGGCATAGAGGGAAAGTGGATTTGAGCCACGGAACTGTTCACAGGGACACAAGTGCCTATTGCAAGGTGGATATAGGAAGGGGAAACTGGATGGGGTGGCGTTCCTGGGAGGGCCAATCAAAAGGTAAGTTTCAATGTTTCTGGGAGGCGGCCAGTCTTCAGAGTATCCACTACAGGTTTTGCGAAGGCCACTATCAAGCAGGTAGCATGTGAATGTCTCCCTTCCCACCAGAAGCAGGGTGCCTTATGGTCTTTCCTCAATGGTGCTGACCAATGGCTGTATAATAGAGTTCCAGCGGTCAGCACAAATGTTATTTTACTAATTGCAAACTGTTCCTGGGAGGGGTGAGAATCAATGTGGTGCTGCATGGGGCGGTGATGAGTTGGGATACTGTTCATCTTTTGGCTCCAATCATTCTCTACTAACATACGTTAGCTCTAAGAACATGAAGTAGCATAGGCAATGAATTTCTTGGGAACGGCAGAAAATGTAAACCTTTAAGCTGTAACTGTGTCAAATGCCTTGGCCTGTATTCAGAGTATAAAACAAACGTTCACTGAATGAACAGATGTCAGCTGTCATGAATCAGTTCTAGGTCACTGTTTTGTTTGATTTGTGCTCGCCCTGCTGTAATAAACAGGCCCTTAACTTGGGTGGCAGACTGTTACCTTCAGGGTTAGCCCGCCGCCTCGGGGCATATTGCCTCATTATAACTCTTAGAATGTTCATTTAGTTGACTTTCCATTGGCCAATCTTTGGGATATATGAGCTGTAAAAGTCTGTAGAATGTTCTGTATAGCCTGCAGAGTATTCCGAACACTACATTGTGTAGATATAATTGAAAAAGGGGGGTGTTAACTCATTTTGACATTATTATTATTATTATTATTATTATTATTATTATTATTATTTTTTAACGGGCAACAGAGCACGTAGTTTTGCTAAAAGGAGAAATAAAAGTCAGCAGGTGAAAATAGAGTGATGTACCCCCAATCGAGTGTTAACAAATAGATGCGTGAGTACAGACTGGGGATCAAGAATTAGAAGACAGGTGAGATGATGGCTCTGCGTGAGGGCAGGAGGGAAGCAGAAGGAAAAGGCAGACCCCTCAAACGTAACATTACAAAATGCAATGCTTCAAGGAAGTACTTATTTTCAAACCTATTTGTTTGAATTTAAAGGCCTAGCAAAGCAAAGTATACACAAAGCTGTGTTTTCAAACTTTCATTTTCAAACTTGGACATTTCAAACTTAAAGTTGTCAAACGCATCCCCTGTAATAACGTTGGTAACACACACCTATGCACAGAGTGGAATGCTTTGCTATTGGGCAGTTTCATTTAACCCACCTCAAGGTTGGTGCCAGTCAAAAGTCACTGGATCATTGCGAAAAGGAAAAATACATATTCCCTCTGCTTAGCAATCATTTCAGAGCTTCCAACAAGGTCCGGTTATCCAGGAGACTTGGCAGAGGTCTGCTGTCCCCAGCAGGCCACCATCCGTGACGTGACCTGAGGACCAGTGACCATGCAGCACTGGGTAAATGTCATGTTCATAAGGAGGCTGGCAGCGCAAATATCCTGCTATGCACAGAATCCCTTCATGAATGAGAATTTCTGCACAGAAGGCCACCTCCATGGTTGTTTGAACAATACACAAATGTTTTGAGTGTCAAATTGATGCAAATATTTCAGAGGACTGACGCGCTGCAAAAGATGCAATGGCTATTGATCAGTGTAATTGCACAATGTGGGGCGTGGTTCTTCCTGTACGTTTTAGTTTTAGCCGCAACCTATTGCCATCTGTCGTCAGAGGGCAGATAAGCTTGATGGACTAATTACTGCGTCCCAAACACTTCATGCTATGTCTGTACCTGTGCGTGCAAAGTAGTGCTCTACACAAAGAGGCATTCAGAGCGGACTGCTGTCGGGCGTATGCTCTGAATGGCAATTGAAGCGCAGGGCGCGCCCTTGAGACATAACGGGTGGCGCTCTGCTGCAGCCAAAAGGGCAGTTTTTTACTTCTCACTCCATCTTTCCAATAACGAGCCACAGATGTCAGTACCTGCACTCTTAATGTTGATCCCGTGCAAGGGGGCGTGTTCGTGAGCATGTGATGGTAATCCAGGGCCTTGTAACAGCGTGAGTACCGGGTACGCTGATGGCAACACCTGGCAATGGTGGGACTACCTGGACTTTTGCTAGCAATATATGGTAGACATTATAATGATACCAGTCATATGATGTGAGTACCAGAGCAAGTGATTGCACTGCCTGGGCCTCTGATGGGAAATAGGTGGCTAATGGGAATGCCTGGAATATGCTTTATAGAAACCAAACCTATTGGCTTTGTCAATACTTGTTTTTTAATGTGACCCAAGGGTTCACGTGCAGTGCGTATGCATAATATAAGCAAACAAGGCCCAAGTGTGTGGAAATAGCGTTGAATAAACTCTTCCATAAAGGACAAGGCCCTACCTCAGATCCTGCTCCTAAGGGTGTCATTTACTGTAACACAACAACATGCTTACTTTTCCCAGTTTCGTTTCCTACTATTATCTCACCGTCAGTGTTGTTACAGTAAGTGGAAGCTTATTTTTTGATAGTTATTGTACAAAAATAATAGCATGAATCATATCGAATTGGCTCCTCATGAAAAAGGATGTGATCGCATTGCCAAGAGAAAACATTAAAACAACATCACAGAGAATGAATGGACGCACTATGAGCTTTTTCCAGGGAAGAGTGACAAACACGCTTATGTCATTGGAGCCATGCTCTCCTTGAACAAATGGATTGATGGGCGACATATATTCCTTCTAGAAAAAATAAAACTAAGGCTGTTCGGTCTTCTGCCTTTGTAAAACTCGAATTGCCCTTGGTTGTTAAGCAGAGTTCAAGAAACGTCCACCCCTGGATTAGAAAACCTTGCTCGGGATTGTGAACCTGAATTCACTCGCACCTGTGTCTTCATTAGCAATTAGGACCCTGGAGAGAGAGGCGCCAGGCAATCAGATAGCCAGAAATATGGTTATTAGACAATGGGCCTCATCACGAGTCTGGCGGTAACCCTTAAATGCGGCGGTAGCGCTATTACCGCTGCATTTAAGGGTCTGCCAGATCATGGCCTTGGCGGATTTCCCCCCAGCTATAAGCAGGGGGGAAATCTGCAGAAAATTTGCCAATTTTCAGCGCTATTACCGCCGGCGGCAAATCCGCCGGCAGTAAAAGCGGGAATTTTCCCCATTGGGCCCAATGGGGAATGAGGAATTCCCGAATGGGCCCAATGGGGAATGGGCACTAACCGTTCTGCCAAACCCGTGATCTGCCGCTAATAGCTCCAGGGGGTTTGGCGGTAGGGCTAATAGCGCCGGCGGTAATAGCGCCGGCGTTACCGCCCAACTCGTGATGAGGCCCAATGTAGGCTCGCATTACAGGGAGTCTCTTCCGCAGGCCGAAAACATATAACACCGAGATGGGAGGGGTAGGAGATGCATCATATTAAGATGGACAGTTGGGGACAGAAAGTGCACCAGACGTGGATGGCGTGTTGCGGGAAGGAAGCCTGTCAAACTTGGATGGACGGTTGGGAGGTGGAGATGTGTCGCACTTGGGACGGATTATCTGGGGGTGGAAACTGTGCTGCACTTGGATGGAAGGTTGGGGACGAAATGTGTCTCAAATGGATGGATTGCTGGGGGTGGGATAGGCATTGCACTTGTATGGACTGTTGGGGGTGAGAAATGTATAGCATAAGGAGGGATTGTTGGGTGTAGGAAATGTATTGCCACTCACCAACTGTATTAAAAACTCACATTTCTGCATACGCATACTCAAACTCTGAACTAAACACAACCACCCCTCTAATGCACCAAAAGCCGTACCCACTTCACAACATCAGACATGTTATGTTATGTTATGTTATTTTGCATTTGAATAGCGCCTTATATACCATTGGTATGGTCTGAAGGCGCTGGTAGGTTGAACGCCCTTGGGAACCGAAGTTCCCTTGGGAACATGAAATCCGCCCTTGGGAACATGAAATCAAACCACACACAATCACACATCAAGACCACATGACGGCTACCGACCGAAATCGCACCAACGCTCAGTGACCGGCTTCTCCGAACTGAAGCTGCCAAGAGCACATCAAAGCGCTCTTGCTCTTCTCCCTTTCATTCACGCAAACAAAACCAGCAATCCTCCTGCCTTTGCTGACCCACCAGAGTGCCAAGAGACCACCCAAGTGGTAACAGTGTGCAGTACAAAACACTAACACTAACATTTAAAAACCCCATCCTCGTTTTGGGGATTGGCGGGGTTACAGTCTCGTTTTTATTTATCACCAACAATTGTCAACTAAACAAACATATTTTCAGAATGTTGCCCTATGAGGCTAGTTTCGAACCCCCATCCAGTAAATAGCAAGTGAGGTAAGGTAAAACAGAGCAACAGCTCCTTTTGTTATTCAGGTGCTTATATCAACAGTCAGACCAGCACCATTACTATACAGATACTGTGGGATTTGTGGGGGGTCGGGTTAAGGAGGGGAGTAAGATGGGTGAGCAGGGTAGTCCTTTTATGTCGTTGGCTGTCCCAGTGTTTTGTCTTGAAAACAGGCCCGGCTCCAGCAGGGGGGCCAGGCCCCCCCAAGGCCACCCCTTGGCGCCCCCTAGGAAGGAGGCCATGCCAGTAGTGTTGAACACCATTGGAACCCAAAGGAGTAGGAGTGTGGGGTGGTGGATTTCATCTCTAAACATGCTACAGCAACCTCATAGACATCATTCTGAGAGGCTGCACTGCAGGAGGCCTGGGCAGGATTTGTTTGCTTGGCCCGACAATGATTCATGCCCCATAACCATGAAATGACCAGGGAGATGGAGGTCCATTCACATCTCTAAGTGAGGTAGCACACTTATTCAGGCTCGCTGTCTACTACTATGTTCTTATAAATAAACTCACAATTTTGGTTTCTGTAATTTAAAGTACATTTCTCTTTTGTGAGAATATAGCATCTTTTCACATCATGCTTAATAAAATGGTTAACCATATCAAACAATAAACGACAGCTGATGTTGCCTGAACACAGATTTCAGCAGAAGGTGCATCATCTGGCTGGGGGCCCTCACAAATTACATTCAAATGATATATTCTGCTGCATTAAATACTTAAGCATACGTGAAAAGATAAGGACGGTAGTAACAAAAATGTAATTGAGGAGGGGAGAGTGTAGTAAAATCAAATAGTGATAGATGTAAGGCTTTGAATTCAACATTACCACTACTGTTGCTCTACACAACATTCCATGCCATAATTCTCTAGTATGTTTGTGCCATTACACAAGGGGACAAGCCATTAGCAAATGACTGTTGGTGCTGCCACCAAAAGGTGCAGTTCAATCTCAATTGCTTGGCCATGTCCCCTTTGCACTGGAACACAAGCAATCACATGCGTGTTTAGGCCTTGTGGTCCAGCAGTTTGGGATTAGTAATATGGCCAAGGCTGATTTGAAAACAATGGTATGGATGGCTGGGCAGAGCAATGCAAGTGGTTATAATTAATTCAGAGACATTTGCCTATTAGGTGCCATCCAGAACTCATGAAGTGGAACACAGATATGACGGAAATAAAATTTGAGGACAAACACAAATCCTATGGGTGAGTTCGGTCAATTACCCAGCTAATGACTAGCCAGGTCTATGTTAATGCCTATGGCATTACTACCAACTGCATGCCCCTCGCCACCAAAATGTAATCTTTCTGGAACTCTTTGAGCAAGCTCCATTACAAAGCAACACAAAACGTGCTGCTGTATAGTGTGGTCCCGTGTACTAGCTAAGCATTCTTTTGAATGCTGAATTACTTAATTGCCTCTGTAAATGAGTTCCTGGTGTAATAAAAATCTCTTAATGTGCGTCTTCAGCCAGTTGATTTTATAAGCAATATCGTTGTCAATGCCTCTGTTCTTTGCACTGAAGTCCTGTCTTAAACATGCAATCACAAACCAAATAGTTTTGGCTTGTGTATAGTTATTTGACAGACATTTGCCAAGAAATGCCATTATATGCCCTAGTACTCGCACCGTTACCCAGCTTTTCCCATCTTACGACCAGGTGGTTCTTGTGATGATTCACGGGTTATCATCACTTCTCCCCGCAGGGTAGCCCGTCCCTATTAGGCTAGGGAGGCGAGGCTGCTACCCAATACGCCCCCTAGAGGTGGTAAAAAGTGTGAGGACCTCAAATGGAGAGTTTTCCCTCATGGGGATGAGGATTCCCGTCCCGTAAAAGAACTCCCTGGACCCTTGTTCCCTGCAGCCATGGCCCGATTAACTCTTTCTTCCTCCCAACCTGAAGCTACTAATGTGTGTTATTGTGAAGTCTCTACCATTGCATCTCTAAAACCAGACAGGACTGAGATGAGGAAGAGCCAAAGAAACACTCATAACAACAGTAGAAGAAATTACCAAAGAGCAGTGATGTGGTGGCCAATGGGAGGCATGAAGGTAACTTCAAAGTCATTAACGACAAACATTGATGCTGCACTGGGGCAGGCCCAGCAATATAAAGTAAAGACCAAGGAAGGACTAAGTGTGTTCGGGAGCAGGAAGAGCAGTGAACAAAGCTGTCCTGCAGGGTCTGAGAAATTCAAACTCGCGTTGCCCAAAGCGCCGAGAGACAGTCGGTCTCCGAAGAAGCTGAAAGGAATTTCCTGAGCCGGAGCAAATCCGACTCGCTGCTGAAGCAGGAAGAATCCAGCAGTGATGTGACCTCTCTGACGTGGACTGTGTGGCCCATAAAACACATTGAGACCGCTGCAGTAACAGCTCAGCAGAGCTGCGCAGACCAAAAGGGAGCAAAGGAGGAAGATGTGTTGAACACATGCTAAACCGACAGCGACTTGAGACCCTGGGAAGAACCGGTTGCACTCCCAAGTCAAGATACAGGTAACAGGAGTTGCGAGAAAGCTAGGTGGGGTTCAGGGAGCCCGAAGAGTTAAGTATTCCACAGGAGTGATCTCCCTCGTCACAGTAGTGATACCCAAAGAACCAAGGGTCAAGTATTCCTCTGGAGTGATCTCCTTCATCACACTGTGATGACATAAGAAAGCATAAATCTCAAGAGTGCCTCGGGAGTGAACGCCCACTACCTCGTCACAGTTGGTAACTCAACACATGTGAAAAGTACCAAAAGAATCAAGAACTCGCAGGGAGCAATCTACCCAATAGTGAAGATATAAAAAGCCCTGAAAAAGGGCCAGCAATAAGAAGAAGAGTTGATAAAGTCTTAACTCTGTTCATCAATTCTTGGGGGTAAGTATACTTCTAAAGACTTGTACAAAGAACTATCAAGGAACAGTCTCCAAGGTTCTACCAGATAGACCAGGAAATAACCTGGTCCTGGTATATTTGGTAAATCAGACCTTGATAAAAAGAGACTGCGGTTAAGTCAACCTAAGTTCATTGAAAACTTTTCTTCTTGGTGGGGATAGAGTAGTTTATTTGGACAGAGGATGGTATACTGGTTCGTTTTGACTTACATCCTGATGAGCAATCAATTTAGTTTGTGTTAAGGTAGGGAAAACCCTCTTGAAATAGGGAGCGACAGGATATTTTCTTTATTTGAATACAAGTCTATAGCCTAAATGATACCACCTTGTCCAACTCCTTACTCCATCATGCCACATACCCTTATGGCAGTGGCAGGCAAATGCCTATCCATGCCTAATCAAACCCCAAAGCTGTTGGATTCACCAATGCATGTTGGCTTCAGTTTGTCTCCGTAAGTGAACGTGTATATGACCAGATATGGGTGCCAGGCTTGCTATGCCTAGGAAATCAAGCTGCACCTCACTGAGTTGGGTCAGCAAGGCCCTGCCTTAAAATGATAAGGCTAGCATGGCAAGAATAGACTAGTTTCAGATCTTCTCATGATTACTTTCCAGTGGGGGTCTGACCTAAATAGAATGTATCTTTCTCTGTGTGGAAGCCTAGTCTACTCTGCCGGAATGTTTCATGCTTCAAACTGACTTGAGTTTGCATTCAAACAGAATACATCATGTGTATTGTGGGTCTTGATTGGAAAGTATGATGTAAATCCTGGGTGCTCAATGTTTAGGCAGTGCCGGAAATGAAATATGAACACCTGTAAAATAAATTGAGAGAAGAGCGTTTCCTATAATGTTGCGGGAAAAGTGTAAAATGTGTACATCTTATAAAACTAAAAAGCAGTATTTAGGTGCAATCAGAGGTGTATTTAACATTTGGACACAGAACAAATGCCCATGCCCCCCTGCTTTGCCTCTCTCCCCTCAAATACAAACAGCCAAGGCTTTGCAGGCCCTCCCAGTCAGGTGGTCTCTCTTTAACGTATCTCAGAGGCAGATTATTTACAACAGGAAGTGATCATAGATGACCAAAAGGTAACAGCCAATGACCATTGCTGTGGCACTTTTTTCTTAAAATTATATAAAGGGTTTTAACAAGCTATTTAAAGTGTGATTGTTGGGTGATTAGAAACTAAGGGAATACAGAACAAGCTGTGTGAAACAATGACCTTGACATGCTTTTCATTTCACTATGTGTCTGTAGGAGATGTTTTGTAAATTCTCATTAATTTCTAAGCTGGAGCTTGTAGGCTTCCATTCAGGATAGGGAAAATAAAGCTACAACCAAAGTGGGTCATTTCCAAGTCCAGTGGAGTGGAAGAAATGGTGCTCAATACATTTATCGCCACTTTATATGTGCTACAGGATTTTGTATGATCTGGCAGGCGAATTTGGAGAGCAGATCAAAGTTAAGAAGGTTCCCCTACTAAAGCCGATTGGCTTTCCACCAGCATGTATTTTTAAGTTGGCAGAAAACCAATGGATTCCTATGGCACCTGCCTGACATTAACAACTGGTAAAAGCAGGCAGATTCCAAAGGAAATCATTGTGGATGACTCTCACAATCATTAATTGTGGAAGTGCTTTGCACTCTTCTAGACATGTAGTTGAAAAGTGAAGAGCAAAGGCGATTTTTACCTCTGTTTTACTCATTGCTTTTCCACTACTTGGTGGACACATTAACATTAATGAAAGGTCCCTTTTGAAAAAAGTGGAAACAGGAGTGCTCCCTTCCTGTGCAATTTAGGATTCTAAATAAAATGTCTCCTTACTCTTTTCATCAACATGTTTCTACAGTGATGAAAACATTGTCAGGTTGGTTTATCATGTGACTTGTACATTTTTAAAATGATCTGCATCAAATGGAGTATTATTTTAGGCATTACAAACCAAACTTCAACACATATTTGTACCAACTTGAGCTTGGAAGATGTGTGGTCAAGAATCCAAATGTCAGGCTATGCTCAAATGATCCTGGATAAATTATGTAATTTTACTATGCCTTGCCTGCTAAAAATAGCTGCCTCTAGAAGTGATTCAGTTTGCATTATAAGCTATTCCAAAAAGCCTCAATCAAGGTTTAATAGATGGGCAGCACAGGCATCAGGACCCACCAAGAACACACATCCACATCTTTCTTTGAAAAATCAGGCCACATTTATTGAGCAAATTTGTTTAATTCAATAACAAATCAGAGTAAACACTTCAAACAAAAAGTCGACACAGACAATTGTATATTATAAACAGTGTGTAAATAGTAGGTACCAGACAATGATGTACAGGGGCATGGCAGGATAGCAAGGCCCTCTCCTCCCTCCCACACCCACCAGGAGGGATATCAAGAGGCTGGACACCCCTCAACCTGCACCATCCGCCGGCTGATGCAGTTCTCCCAGCCCTAGCATTCTATCCTACATGCTAGCACTCCCTTGAACCCTCACTTTAATTAAAATGTGCTGCAAAATGCAACAAAACATAAAATGTTCTGTTTAAAATGTAATTTTGTAAGAAACAAAATCTCCTATTACTTGCTTTCGTATTCTAGCAGGGGAGGCTCTATCTTTCACAACAAGATGGAGGGCGCACAGGCACCTCCTCCTGCGCCTGCTGGGAGTAGCCACAGTGTTCAGAAAGGTATTGTTGGGTGAACACCATCTGAGATGTTACAAAGACTGGGGGGCCACACTGCCCAGCCCTCTCAGAGGAGGAGGCATCACCCTCGATTTCCCCCGGCCAGACCAAGAAAGGCATGCTGGGGACTGGTGGAAGTAGGGGGAGTGGAGGTAAATGGGAATGTGGTTAGAGGAGCTGAAGTCAGGTGACCTGGGGGTGAAAGGGGAAGGAGGATTGGATATAATAGAAAGGGAAGAGCAGATGTGAAGGGAAGATGGGTAGATTGATGTTGCAACACTATTTTACTTACTGCTCTTTTTGCTCTGTACTGTTTTTTATAGAGGGGTGCAAATGTATTTTTCCAGATTTGGGAAGACATTTTTTGATGGATGACGGATGTGGGAAATCTGGTCCAGCACCAGCACTTTATTTCGGGAACTCCTAGACCCACACCCAATGGAATTTGGGCCCCCCTAGTCACAAACCTGGCCCACCCAGTTGAAAATTCCTGGAGCCGGGCCTGCTTGAAAATCTGATCAAACATACCTTGAGCTGTATGCATTCCTTCTTTTGTCATGTACCTCCAGGGGTGGACTGGCCTATAGGGAACTCTGGAGATTTCCTGTGGGTCTCTGCACCCTGGGACTCTTTTTTGTGGTATTACTAAATGTTCCCATAGGAAAAGTGTTGTAGTTGCTGAACACGTGTAATATGGGGCCACTTTGAAAATTATTTCTAGGGCCTGTTTTGGCTCACAGGCCAGCCCTGTGTGCCACTCTTTCTCTGAATTGCCATGATTGCAATGGAAATAGAAAGAGGAGACATTCTGTTTTGAAAGAACCCTCTTTCACTTTTTTCCATGGCAGCCAAGTTTTTTCACCACTTTCTTTTGAGTGACTTGACCTTGAAGAACCCCACCATGCTTAGCAACATAGCCGTGCTGGAGTGCTTATAGCAATAAACACAGGGATCACAGGCTGCATCCGCTAAGCGCTGCACCTTAGACTTTGAGTTGGCAGGCCATTACCAGCCAATACAGCCCAGAGACCAAGGCCCCAATCTAGTGGCCAGCACAGTATTGCTTGTGTGCTGCATATGGAGCCCTTGCTTTTGCGCCTGTGTGCACCCTATTAAGTATAGAGAGTTGGGCAGGGCTTAATTGGCACTGCCAATGGGGACTTACTGTCACCAAAGTGACGGTAATCCCTATTGCGCTCGCAATACCATGTGACAGCTGTCAAACAGCGTTTTGTCCTCATGCTGTTCCCGGCGGTCTTGTGGAGTGTGTGGACTGCTTTGGAAAGTGTCCAGCAAATCTGGCCTAAACAACGAAATGTAGATAAAGCAAGATTTTAAGCACCAAAATTTAATTGAGGCCTGTTTCAGTTATTTTGAGTGTTGTGGCGAGGGAACCTGACAGGGAGGAAGAGGTCAAGTTGAGGGTATGTGCGGGTGGACGGAGTCTGCCCACTTTTTTCACAGGGCGGATGTCACCCTCCTGGGTATTTTAGAAGCGGGGTGTAAAACAATACACTTTACTGTCTTCTCCAGATTTATTATTTTAACAGCGACCTCGAGGATTCCGAACCACAGTCTGCCGGTTTCACCATTGCTCCATATAGCCTAGTTCTGAATAATAAACAACTAAAGGTCAAATGTCATATTTCGGGACTGCACGCGGTAGAGAAAACATTGTCATTGATACTTGGGGTTTACAAAGTGCACACTTTTTTGTTTTAAGACAATATTAGAAGAAAATATCCTTCTTGGTTTTGTGTTGGTGTTGCTTAAGGCAAATGGCCACTTGTCCTGTGTCATTTGTATGGTTATGGCCAACTGAATTACATTAGCATAATTCATCTTGATATGCCAATTTCTGGTCTCGTCACATCGCACTTTTGAAGACTGTTCTATCTAGCATAGTATTTGTTGGAGAGTTGATCAAACCTGCATGTTTTTCGAGGGTGCACTTGCATTGCAAGTGAAATGGCGAGCGCTATTCAGAAACAGCAATATGTCCTCAGTGGTAAAAAGTGACTGCACTGGTTACAGTGGTGACAAAGTGTTGGGGACGAACCCCCAGGTATGCCAGAGGGACACTGGAAGTTTGCGGACTTGGAGGGCCCAACACCCCCCCTCTTCCTCCAGGATAGACAGAGGACTCAGTCAACGGCAAGTAGTTCAAACTGCGGTTTATTACAGACAAAACCAACAGGGATCAGCACACGAACAGAGAATATCCATGCACATCTCGCTCTTCCTCAGCTCACAGGCCAGTTTTACTCCCAAATGGCATCAGCACTTCGTCACAACCTGCACCCCTCTCCAAAAAACCTATTGGGCCAGGTGATTGGGTACTGAGAACTCAATATCCTATACAGGACACTATAGATGCTAATCTACTGGCCCTTGAATGTCAGGTGGCTGGCCTGTCCCATCCCTATTTCACTAACTATAACATTGTTGCAGTGTTGTGGACTTCACATTTGGTTCTTGCCCATGGCTACCACCCCTATGGTAGTAAACTGTGATTGGCTAGAGCTGACGTTCCCAGGCCTGGGACCCGAAAAGGTTCTCATTTCACTGTGTACCTCTTTAAGGCGATGAGAACGATTATGTGTCTATATTGTAACTTGTATGTACCACCTTTGCCTTATGAAAGTGCTCTCTTGTCTGGTGCAAAACTTGTTGCATACTGTTGCATACTTGTTGCGGTCTGTGTCTGGCAGCCTGGAACCGGCTCTCCTTTCCCAGCGTCGATCGCTGTCCATTGTCTGCTTCGGCTGCGTCATGTGGTCAGAGACCACCAATTTGAGCTCCACAGCTCTGAATTATGAGGATTTATTTGTATTCTCTGCAGCTGATCCCTTGTCATCTGGGGATTGGAATGTCATCCGTATCTCTTGACCTTGGCTGCTGGTCCTGTTTCACACGTCTTGCTCTCTGTCCAACGTGAATCAGCTCAGCTTGTCTCTTGCTCAGAGGCCCGAGTCCTGCTGTAAATTTCCTAAACCTTATAATGTGGTTTCTACAGTGTCCATGTTATACTACATCTCCATAGGTTAGTCACACTTGGCTCTGTCAGGACCCATAGGTGCTCCTGCAGTTCCATAGGGTTATCCGCGTTTAAGCATCTGCAAGTCTTGCTCAGAATCTCTTGTGCCTTGTGGTTTATGCGTTATTGTATTTGGCTAATGGCAAAAATAATAAAAGCAATGACAGTATATATATGTTTCTATCCTCTAACTATAGAACTGTACGCTTGTGTTCTTCATGTATTCGAGCCTGTGTTTGTGTCCCGAAGTGCAGATGGCACGTGTGCTTCATGTCTAACGCTGCTACGTCGTGGTGTCTCCAACGACGTCAGCAACATGTCTTCTTGGTGTTCAGTCCAAGCTGTCCATACAGGTGTCTCTGATCATGGCCTGCAGCTCTTCATTCACAAATCGGATAGATCTGCATGTCCCTTTGTCGGTATGGCTGGCTGAGGGGATACCTCTCAACATATTTGTCAACCATAGGCCCATTAGGAACTCGTCCAAAATAGAATGGGTAACTGCAGTGTTTTCTGGTCTTCTTCCTTGTCATGAATTTAGTGGGAGAGTGGTGGTGGTCGCCCCCCACCCCCTTCAAAAGTGTGAGGAAATCCTTCCTGGAAGCAAAGCCTATAGAAGGCCTTCAGTATTAAAATCCTGCATATGGGATCAGCTAAGTGCGCAGCCCCTATGCAAATATCAAAGGATGCTGTTTCCTCTACAGTGGCTGCATTTTGGTGTTACTGATGGACCTAAAGGGAACCCACCTCCACTACCGAATGATTCAAGGAATGAACATATGACTCAATAGAGAAGTGTGTTATCTTCATCAGTGCATACAAGTCGTAGTCTAAAACAACTTTATTTGGCAGAAAAGGATTGTTATGAGATACAGGCGCCCTGACAGTTAGATATGTTGAGCAAGGGCTGCAGAATAAGGCAAGGGTTGAGGGCAACCTGCCAACGTTGCCAACGGTATGTAAGTGAGACAGAAGGTTGTTGCCTGCTATCTGCGCACAAAGACACAATTCAGCTAAAATTGGCGTAAAGTTTAATTGAAGAAATCTTGAACAGCCTTTGGAAAATTCATAAAGCAGCCTGACACGTGTTTCGAGCTGAAATGCTCGTCATCCGAGGCTGGTAATTCTATACATAATTATATAAAGATCCAAAACATCAAACCAAAGCAGAGGTAAACAGAAAATAAAACATAGAGGGTTGGCATTGTTAGCGTGGAGGGCCCCAAGGGCCCTGAAGCCCACCACTCCCCATGGGAGCAGGGTCAGGGCACCAGGACAGAGGCACAGAGAGTAGGATTCACTCACTGCTTTGTGTTGGTATGCTTTATGTTCCTGTGCAAAGTGTCTGTGCACGTGGACGAACAACATTGTATTAGTATAATACAAGGCTACCTTGTTTGCTTGGTGCAATTAGTGTGTGGGATGTGGGTGTGCACACCTCAGGAACATGTGCACTATTTAAAGTAGAGCCTCTGGGGTAATTTGGTGGGGTATGTGAAATGAGCTGATGGTCTGATTGTAAGTGTGAAGAGAAGGATGTTTCAATAAGAAGACCTGAAAGGATAGTAGTTTGAACTACCACCCAGGCTTATGGTAGAGCCCTCTGGGGAAGACTCAACCTGCCTGTGCCCTGAGGCGTAGACAGGTAGGGCCACTCAAAATCTGTAAATGCCCACTCAGCAGCGCTGTCTGGGCATTTACAGATGTTAATGTCACTGCGGTGGGACCAGTTACTTTAGCTTCAGGCCCCACTAGTTAAACAATCCTGGCTACGCCTCTGCCTCTGCCATGCCTGATCGTATCTGGATGCAGTCCGCAGTAATCCCAATCTGGAATTTTCCATGGGTGCTTATGAGAACAATGTTAGAACATGTAAATATAGTCAAAAGTGTATTTGAATGACTTGGGCCCATGGTGAATTGCCATGGAGCTTTCAGACTTGGCAGGCAAAAAAACATTTGTTGAGCAAACACCAGACAAATCCACCAAGAAATGGTGCACACTTTTACAAGAGGTCAACCCAGACAAGCAGAGTTGTCCCCATCTTTCCTCAAGTCCCGCCCTCCCCGGTGATAAGGTGCTAGCCCAACAAATCCTTCCAGCACCCCACTCAGACCACCAGCAAAAGCTGACTTTGCACGTTCCAGCCCTGCCAGTGCCAGTCCCAGACTGACAGCAGCTCTTGGTTGCAGGAGTCATGTGGGCAGATCTCCAGATCTTTGTGAGATGCGAGGACTCTCAGGAGAAGGACAGGCCCTTCTGGACCAGAGGTGCAGCGGCTATGGTTGGGTGCACTGGGAGGACACAGTGGTGTACCTGTGGCCCTCCGCAGCCCCACGGTGCAGGGGGGCCCTCCGCCCCATGTCCAGGTGGGCCCCAGGAATCAATTAAAAAACATACTTACATATTCCACCTTGCACAGTGTTTGCGTGCGCCTGCAGCACCGTCATCACCATGGTCATTGCGCTTGAGCAGCGGCCTAGGCTGGCCCGGATTATGGTGCGTTCTGTGCTTTGTTGAGGAGTTTGGGGGCGGGGGCCTCAGCATAGCTTGTAGGGGAGGCCCCACATTATGTGTTATGCCACTGAGGTCACATGCTCCTAATTGAGTGATTCCATGGACATGAGTGTCAAATGATGGGTCTGCAATGTTTCCATTTGGGGTGGTAAGGCAATCCGTTAATATGCAATTTCAATTTAGGGAGATTTGCTCGTTATCAGCAATATTTCATTGACTCATTAACTCATAAACCCATATGCGCTGGTCGGATCCATGTGCGTCAGTCAGTGGTCGAAGTGGGCGGGAGCGGTGCTCCTCTACTTCTTAAAAAAAAGTTTTACTGTTCCTAGCATTTTATTTGAACAGGAAACCGCTCTGTAATGGTTTACTTTTAAAATAAAAGTGTAGGAAGAAGTTGAAACTTGCACTTCAGTGCACTGCACGGAACGCTGCCTTAAACAGCAGGTGTGCTTGTTTGGGGGTTTGGATTGTGTGTGGGAGGGGGCATGGCGATAGGGTTTGTAGGGGCAGGCCAGGAGGCAAGATAGTTCCACTACGTCTAGCCGTACACTTCGACCACTGGCTTCAATCCCAGGACTCTTTTTTAAGATCTTGATCGGAATGGTGGGGGGTTCTCACTCCCTGGAGCAAAGGAGTGGAAGGAATGGCACTCATGCCCCGTTCCCTTGTGTTGGCTAATCGTTTTTTTTCTAGTTCCCCTGGCTCATAATGCGCCCTACAAGAAATCAACAATATCAAGGCGTGCCCATTCAATGCCTCATGCATTCATTGGTCAACAAAGAATTCCCCATTCTACAGGATTTCTATTTCCCTGATTAAGGTTGTCTGTGTGGTTTAGTCTAGAGTCCATATGGCCACTGATTTAGTTTTTGTGGTGGTGCACTTCTCCTTTGCTTCTTGCACTTTAAAAGCAGCCATCAACTCAATATTTAAAGGAGGTTGTGTACTTGGTCTTACTGTGAAAACCCTGTCTATCTTCTCTTGAGAATTGCCCATTGATTCTGCATACAGAGGTTTGCAGTACAGTGCAAATGAAAGTCCCCTTAGGTTTCAGGATGAGGACCATTCTCCTTCCTCTGCCGGCCATGAGTCCAGTCAACCTAGACCCCTCTCATCCTTGCAGTAGAGTAGATCGACCTTCCTTATGGCCCTGGGAAACTTTACCGGTACGTTGTGACACCGAGTAATTCTGAGTTTACCATCCAACTCTTCAATGATAATATGACACTGTTTTATTTCCGCTTTGTAAATCTTGCTTGCACCTTATGTGTCAAATAAGCATGTCCCCGTTGATAAAAACGACTTTGAGTTATTTGGGGGCCTTGTTGAAATCCCAGAATCAGTAATCCAGACTGTCAGTTCTTTATTAAAGGCTGTATAATTCAGCAACACCAGGGTGACTGACCAAGCAGCAGTGGCTCAATATCTTTTGTTTCATGTGCCTTTTAATCAATTTGTTTTGAGTGAATTTGTTTTGACTGAAAGTTCACCTTATTTTTGCTTTCACAAGGGTGGTCTCGTGCCCCTGTGACTGTTCCCCCTCTTCTTTTCTTTTTCTTTTTTTGTGACAGAATGCTTTTTCGGTTTTGCTCATTTTCAAGCAGTAATTTTCAATCAATGTAGACACGCACATGGCTGGTCTGTTCAGAAGCATCAGAAGAGCAACATGTTAATGTTAAATGATATTTGAACCACACACTATCACCACCGGAGTGGTCCCCTGGCGCTCTGGCGTCTCTGAAAAAGGGAAGGGGAGGGGGTGAATTAGTGGGAATAAGCTGGTAAATTGCAAGAGAGCAGTGATGTGCTGTTGGCGCCATCAGCCCAGTAAATCTGTTGGCTGGCCTTGGGGTGTTTTACGGTCGGTAGTCGCTGTGTGCTGTTGTGCGAGTCTATGTGTGGTTTGTTTTGCTGTTGCAGTGTAGTGAAGTTGGTGCGGATTGTTGTGTTGTAGGCTTGTGGTTGTGTTTGGTTAGAGTTTGAGTGGTGTATGCAGAGGGGTGAAATTGTTAGTGGATTGGTTAATTGGCATTGCTGTCTGGAAGCGAGGTGTTAAACTTCCATATTCTCTCAAGGTAGGGGCGCGAGCATCTCTGCGTCTCCGACCAGATCTGGGATCGTCTGACTTTCAAAGTCCCTTTCACACATGGCATTCACTCACATTCATAACCTTGCTCAGGTTAGGCCCCGGCCAACTACGTAACACCTGTCTGTATGCGGGGCAGGCCGGCGTTTGTGAGCCCCTTCAATTCTGGCCCAGAAAGCATTCCCAATCCAGTCGGCGTGCGGCATCGGTCTGCCAAGTCTACTCCATCCATATGTCGCAGCTGGTTGGCATTCATCATTTCATTCTGTTTCTCATGCAGGCTACCACTCCCAGACCCTTCGAAACATGGCACATGCCAATGCTTGCAATTAAATCCAGGGGCCGCACTTGCCTTCCTTCACAACTCCATCTGGTCAAAGCCAATGCCCATGTGATTCCCCCCCCACTCATTGGTTTACTACAGAGACCGGACATGTGCCAATTCAACCACGTACCACCATGAGACATTTTTGATTAAAAATCAGATCTGGTTCAAAGTTAACTACGTGCGTTGCAAACGATAATAAATAATCACTCGTTCAGGGAATCGGCACCCTTCAGATGCCCACCAAGCCAAAACTGCTGCTACTGCTTCATGTGTTCCGGGGCTGGAGCGTGACATTACAGTCTCCCCCACACAATGATCGTCCTGTAGAAATGTGGAATCAGTCTTGTGATAGCCATGATGCCTGCGTTTGTGTCTGTGGTAAACGTACGTGGTGTGTGGGCTCTTGCCACATGGGGTCTTGAATGTGCGCTGGCTGTCGGATCAACCTGGTTTCTTCATCTTCCCACCCTCTGTATTGTGCCTTCAATATCTGTACTTAGCTAATAGAACTGGAAAGTCTAGACCTAAATGTGAACAACCACACAACCCTCCCGTGGCCTTCCGTCCAGTGTCCCATGCCAGAGGCTCAAATTCGCTCCTATGGACCGCACTACCATTGAAGCTACAGGCTGAATGCCTGCTGCCATCTCATAAAGAATAGACTTGAGCAGCAATTACATAATGGAAATGTTATCAATACCATCTGCTGAACATTTAAATAATATGGCATTAAATATTTTAGAGGATCCTGTCCCTAATTTGTCCTCTTTTCTTAGCCCTTTATGGTGTACCCTATTGAAATATTTATGGTGCTGAAGAGCCGATTCACATTAGGTGAATGGATCTCTTCCCCTCCTCTGTTGCCCCTGAACCATTGCTATCTCTAGTCCCCGGGGAGTCCCACATCATAATCTTATCTGGAGCACTGTTTGTGTTGAACTTTATCAATACAGAGCATCAGTGGTGCACTTGGATGGGTCTTCACCCCGGCGCGGGTAGCTGGGAAGTATGGTAGTGCATCTTTGTGACATTGGCAGATGCAGTGGAGAAGTCCATGAACACTGAGACTATCTCCCCTGCATTTTTGTGACATTGGCAGGATGCAGTGGAGAAGTCCAGGAACACTGAGACTAACTCCCCTGAAGATTCCTTTCCCCAGTACTCCTTGCTTTCCCAAAGCATTTTATTTCTCATACATCTAGAACTGTAAGTGGACCGCCCTGGTCTGTTGACAGATGTAGCACTGGCACATCAATTTACTAAGTTCATCGTAAGAAGTCTGCTTCAAGAATTTCAAATACATCCTTCTGAAGGTTAACAAATCAGAGGTTGTATCATCTTTTTAAGGGTGCTCCCTTTCTTTGATAGGAGGTGCAGTCGCTGTCTTTGTCGATGCAGTTGTTGTCTTGTTCGCACACCCTCAAACCTGCCATATTGGATTGTCACCTCTTCGATGAGTTCCTGCATAAAGCCATCATGGGGCAGCATTGGGATCTGCCTACCTACTGTAAACAGAATGTCTGATTGCAGTCTTACCACGAGTATATGCTTGTCTTCATGTGCGCAGGTGAGATGACTCTGCATAGCGTGTTCCTTTGCTCTGCAACCATGGCTATCAACATTGTCCATCCCACATGAGAAGAGGTCGTTTGCATTTGTGTACCCCCCCGCCCCTTTCCTATGCTTCCCTGCTTTAATTCTACAGAGAGTATATGGGCATCACCAGATCTTGTGGTTCACCGCCACTGTCCAGCAGTTGAGGTGCACTTGGAAATGGGCACAGAGGGGTCACAAATGGCCAGCTGGCTCGGCAGTCGTGGGCCCTTTTGTGAACCACGATTGGAAGGATAGGGCCAGTGAATAAAATGTTTTAGGGAGCACTCCACCCGCTAATGGGTACTGTGTACAGAAGGAGCTTTTAGACACAAACAGGAGCCTGGGCCCACGTGGGAAACCATAGCATATAGCTAACCTTTAGCACAAAGAGCCGCCAATTAGGGTTTTCTTATCTCCTTCTTTGGGCTAAAAGTGGAAATCCTGGGTCTGGAATATACTGTCCACTCTCACAAAATAAAGCACTGCAATGAATAAAGTCTGTCCACGCCACGATGGGATGGAACTTTACACCTTATACACACCTGTTAAAGGAGGATTAATCATGTTCTTCTACATTTACGTGCGTGGTTGCCTTGGTGCCCCTTGTCCCATATCTCATCTAGATTTCCCTACTCAAGCAGTGACACTTGCTCAGCGCTTCTTTCTAAGAGCAGCAAGCCTTTCCCCAGTATAAAATTGCTCTAGCTCTTCCCTACGCCTTAGATCAGGATGTTGGGCTTCTGCTCTTAGCTCTATGATAGCTGCGTCCCAGGTTACACCTCAGCAACTTTGATGTCTTGGACCCATGCAGAGTCCATTCGTACAGTAATATCTAACTCCCAACATTGAGTCCTAACTGAGTGCACTGTGTAAGACCCTGTTTTGAGTCAGCCTCAGTACTTCATCAGGAGCCATTGCCGCATTCAAAACTCTTACTTGTGCACATGACAACCTATAAAGGTGGGGAGTCTGCCAAGTCCAAGCCCAAAATCATCACTTTCCTTCCTCCTCTGTCCTTCTCGTTCCTTCTGCCCTGAAGTCGCTGCCAGAGGATCAAAACCTTCTCACAGCTGAGAACCGACTCATCCCCTTCCAGGATCTGAGGGCACAGTATGACCATCTGGGCTGAGGCTTATCCACGATCAATTAGGACACTACTATGAATATCCAGGGTCCTGACATCAACTGAGGTAATGCTCGACGGCTGGACTCTGGTTCAGACCAAAATATAGTTCCGTTCCCCTCATCCAGCACCGTAACACTAGTTTAGCAGCTGGCCGGCCGGGTGAGCTACGCATACTGATAGGAGAATAGCATTAAGTGTGGGAAGCAAAATAATTAAAGTGGCACTTTTTGTCTTATACTCAGGGGCCTCATTACAAGTATGGCGTCAAGTGGTAAAATTGACAGTAAATCTGTTAATGCCAACTTTATCACTATGCCAAACTATGAGGTCGGGCCTGGAGTGCAGGATTTACCTTCAGAAAAATCATGAATGTAAATTCTGCCACTCGCTGAGGAAAAACAGCAGAATCAGCCCCATTGAGTCTAATGAACTAAAAAAAAGGGGATTTACACCACCGCCACCATTTGTAATTCGGCGATAATTCCATCAGACCAAGTGGTGGCAACGGTAATTCAGTTGGGCGGTATTCCAGAAAATGTACTGCTGGAATACCACCCAACTCGTAATGATTTACTGCTGGAATACCACCCAACTCGTAATGATGCCCGAGTACTAATGGAGCATATATAGGTATTGTCACCACTTCAAGCGGACGCAGGTCTGCAAGAATGAGATGCGTGTTAGAGGAAATGTTACAGGGCACCATGCCACCAGTGCACATTTTCCTTGGACGCCCCCAGAGTTTCTGCCTATTTGGACGAACTTTTTCAGGGTATTGGCCAATGTTTCCAAATGTGAAAGTCCCCATTCGCCAACAAGAGCTCTGTCCGGATTAGATAATGAATCTCTGGACACCACAGACCCACCTTTATCCGCACTTTGAAGGCTACTCTTATGAAGAGGAAGAACGAGCTGGACTATGACTCCTATGATCCCTCCCCATTGACTAGGCTGGCTAGGGCTGATCGTAGTCATAGACCAAAACATTTGGAAAGCCAAAGGTTGCAAAAGGTACAGGTTGATGTGCCAAAGAGTCTGTGTATCAAATGTTGTATGAAAAATAAACCTTCAATCTCAGCACTACGTGACCTGTATTCTATGTGCCCAGGCCTCGCTTGCCAATTTGATATTTCTCTTGGGCAACATCCTTTCTGACTGACCAATGCAGAATACAGAAGAGTCATTGTAAATAGTTTATGTTTTTTGATATTAATCCATTGAACCCAGATTAAATAAATGTTATAGAAAAAAAGTGAGGTGCTACAAGTAGACATGAACATTCGGTGAAGCTCCATTTCGGTCCTAAACACAAAACATACCAAAGGATCCATACACCTAAGCATTCTTTGGTTCATGAAAGACTGGTCCGAGGAGTTGAGAACACAGACAAAGACACCTTCCAGGTGTCAAGGATACACAGGGGGAGGTTGAAATACTTCCAACGAGCCACTGCATCCACAATGTAGGGAAAATAGAGGATTTGACCATGTCACCCACTCACCTCTTGCAGACCTAGTGCAGTGCCCTTTCCTGACTGAATGAGACCCTACTTCAGTTACATGTGGTGGATCTGCTAATCAGATACCCTTTCATCATGCTGCATGCCAACACTGTAGTGTACTCACATGCCTTTTCTGAGATTGTCTGCTGACATCCACAGCACCAGCCCCGGAGTGGCAACCAGGCAAGTTCAAAGGTCACATGTGCCTTCCTGGCAACATCTGGAACAACAAAGTTCGAACAGACAAAATAGGCTTTTTAATCATCTGCACCACTTATTTAAGACAGAATAACTGTGTATCCTAGTCGGTGTGGTGGCATTTTAACCTGTAACTATAACCAATGCATGGATATGACATGGTGGCTACTAAAGTAACACAGTTATACAGCTATAGCATTTGATATTTATTAGTGTCAGCTTGATAATCAGTGCTGAGCTACGACAGGGCTGATGTGTATTACCCCTCTGGCCTGGGTGTCTTCCAAACAGTCAGATGGTAAAATGGCTGCAAAGCTGCCCTTTGATCCTCCTGGAGGAATGCCAAAGACTTCCTCCGAGAGGAAAGGAAACCTCGCCGGGAGGTCACCTGGCATTGGCACATCAAAGGCAGACCTGACATAACAAAGTCACAAGCACACCAGTGTGCTGATCACTGGACGGCTTTTGAAGTCAGCAGACAAGGGAACAGGTGGAGTTAGAGTAGCCAGAGGTGAGAGGTAGGCTGAGAGAGGGGTTCCACCATTTTGGTTCCCCCTAGGGCTCACTGTAGCTTCCAGCCCTCCCCACTTCCACCAAGCAAAGCGGTCTGCGGATGATGTCAAAAAGAAAAGGATAACTGTTAGAGCAGCTTGGAATGGATCCCTGACAAAAGGCTTGCTTTGGACTAAGCCTGTGTAACATTTTGCCTTTACAAGTTTGTGAAATTCTTTTCATAGTTGATTACTCTTTGGGCTCCCAGAGCTCATTGGAGCTCTGTTGGGGCTACTGTCTATTCCAAAGCCCTCTTCCATAGAGATGAAGATAGAGGACTCCATGGCAGAGTCAAACTCTGCCTCCTAACCATCCAAAAGGCACATTTTGCTGTGGACTAAAACCTCTCTGTTGCCTGTGCACTGGAACCGGGACCTTGCTCACTGGATGTGAAGTATCCCCCCCTGCTTGTGACAGAAAAAATCCTAGAGTGGAAGTGCATAACTAAGTACTCACCTTGTCTCTGGCATTCGAGCAACACAGAAGTCCAGAAACAGCCGGAACCCTGTTTTGTTGTTCCAACACATCTTGGAGCTGGCTTGACCATGCCCAACTCACTTCAATCCGAAAAAGGACCTGCGGTGCTGCTTGCAGCATTCTACACTCTTCAAACTGTTTACTGACCTTCAAGGCATCCAGGCGCCAGCCTGACTCATTGAAACAGACTGCCTCACATAGACCAGATTGCTGACTCAACTCTGTGGAAACAACCACCTCAACCGCGAACTCGACCCATCAGAAGCATCATTTTGCCACCAACTAGACTGCCACATCGAACGGTTGCAATCCACCAACACAACCATCTCCAACTCTGACTCAACTCAATGAGAGCCTATGCTCTCAACTGACTTGGTGCCGATATGACATTGGAACCACTCGACTCAAAAGTCTCAACACCAGCTCGGCTGCAGAGAAGCCTGTTGTGGCTCAAACTCAAGGTTCTTGAAGAGGCTGTGTCGCCCTGGGAAACCTTAAAGGGCCATAGTGACATTTTAGCCTCCTTCTTGTTTTTTAAAAAGAAATTCTTAACATTGACATCGCTGCTGAAATCGTTTGCCTGAACACCCCTGGTTATTGCCTGTGTGCCCTTTCTCATCAAACTCTTTATTCGCTGCGTTTTTGTACATGGTTTGGTCTTCTGTGTTTTTAATTAGTTGTGTGCATTGATTGTTTTAACTAAAGTCCCTATTTTCTAATTGGACATTCTTTTATTTTGGCACCAGGGTACTATTGCTGTTCTGCATTGCAACTGTATCAGCTTACACCCCTCCTGAATCATATAGCTTGTCCAAGGCCCACATCACCAAGAGAGGTGAAGGAGGTTTACCTGTTGGGCTGTACCTGTTTCAACTTTACCGCCGGATTACGAGTGCCGGAGTGACGCCATGTGGTGATTTGCCGTCATTACCGGGACAACAGCATTTTTGGGCCAGTAAGGCACCTGCCTTAACTCCAGCTTTTAGCTGGAGGTAACACAGGTGACCCACCGGCAAACCTGTAGTAGGCCGGTCTGGTATACGTTAATGCCGGCACTTTAATAGCAGACCGGCTGACTTATAATGAGGCCGAACGTGTTTGGTTACACAAGCGTAGCCTATATCCTGAGAAGGAATTGGGCCACAACAAAACGAAGCTGCACTCCTGCAAATATTGTCCTGCCAGAGTGCCCGTTCCGTGTAGACCCAAACCCCACCAAGTTGAGAAGAGTCTACACCCATATGCAACGACTTCACAAACCACATCTGTAAGTCATGTTTTGGTTACAAGGACAGACTCAAGCAATTACATGGCACAAAGCTGTAGATATGTCATATGCTTTGCACACATTTTACTGTCAGGGTGACTATTCTGACAAATGAAATTAGCACCATACCCAGTGTGCATTGCATGCTCAGAAAGGAATGCAAGTCTGAATTATTATCACAGACATGTTTGATAAATTGGTGGTCATTCTTATGTTCTTAAATGCACTTTGTTTTTATGGAAATCAGCCAGCATCCTACATACAGGGCACCCACATTATACGACACCCAGCTCTGCCCCTCAGTCACTGACAACCCGCCCCCTACCTCCCACCATGCCCGCAATTTCCCACCCCCCTCAATTCCAGCCCTCCCCCCCCCCCCCGCCAGTCGAAGGAGGGGGTTCCCCCAGTACATATTGTCCATTTCCAGCACTGTCTATAACTGGCAGATGCATGTGTTTGTTAAATGGAAGCCACGCACTGGATCACGGATGCCCGGTGAAATGATGTCAATGCGGACGTGCGGTCACAGTGCAAAGGCAAATAAACAGGCATCAGTTGAACCTCAGTGTGATAAGCACGGACTTTTTCTTATTCTGATGATTTTTTTTAACAAAAAAGTAAGCAATCCCGATAGGATGATAACTTTGTTATGCTAACACATATTTTACAAACTTTCGCGACAACATAAGCCCCTCTTCGTGCTCTTCTGTTGACAAGAGGCCCCCCAAAAATGGCAGAAGTTGCTCTACACAAGAACACTTTACATTACCCTGTTCTCAAATTGCATAAGGGGGTTCATTATGAAGAAGTCATTACACGGTGGTCCTGAGTTGAATACGCTCTCCGGTTCACCCCATCGCCTCCCTCACGAGCAAGCGCCCTGAAACTTAACTCATGGCGATAGTGGCGCTACGTAGAACACCAGAACTGTTATTATGCTCGTGTAAGGAGTGTGAATAAGTTGCATTTCACATTGTGTGGAAGGAAGCGTGATAGTAAAGTGGCATATGTTGGCAGACTCGGAATTCTATGGACCGGCGGGTATTTGTTTACGCGAGAAAGCACTTCATGAAAGAGGCCGCACGTACCCGTTCCTGCAAGTCCGCGCTCCTCTCGCCTGGCAGGAGCCTCCACGCGCACGGGAGCCTCCACGCGCACTGCACTCTGACAGGAGCCTCCACGCGCACAGGAGCCTTCACGCGCACTGCACTCTGACAGGAGCCTCCGCGCGCAGCCTCCACGCGCACTGCACTCTGACAGAAGCCTCCGCGCGCACTGCGCTCTTCTCGGCAACCGACGGTTTCCCAACTGCGCGAGCCTCCCGCTTCTTTTTCGCCGTCCACTGTGTGCTAAGGCCTTGGAGCTCAAACGCCGAGTGCTAGGGCCTGCACGCCTCCCGCGCGGCACCGGCTTCAGCGAGTAAGACTGGGTAGGGGTTTCCAGCTCTGTGTTGCTCTTAATTGTTGGACTGAGTAGCCGGCACACTTCCTCCCTTTCTTTCCCAAACATACTGTTCCTGCCTGCAGTGAGGCTTTTTCCTTTCTTCGACTATAAATAGCGTCCAAGTGCCACCATGCAGTAAATAGCAATAAACCCGGCAGGAAGTGCCTTGCAGGACAGATTGTTTGTCCACGCTGGAACTTGCAGAACGCACAGTTTCCTCAAGATAGAAAGCAGCCGCTGCTCAGGTGTTGCGCTAATCGTGACAGGCTCTTGATGTGGACTTTTATGGACAAGGCACACAGTTTTTGGAAATGTGTGCACCACATTCAGCAACTAAGTTACGCCCACCACCGGGGTGCCCAACACAAGGGTTGCGGTGGGTCAAGAGATCCGTAGGGAAAACCACAGCTGTAGGAAGGAACTCTTGAAAAGACCAGGTGAAGGCCAAGTGCTACATAGGCTGAGTAGTGTGTGTTCATTTCGCTCTCTTACCAGACCCCTACCTAAGTAATAAATTACAGACAACTTATGTGTATGGAAAAGTTGTAGGCCGTAGGCATTTTATTTTCTTACAGAAAATACAACACAACAAAATAATTACACTGCCATATGCTTTTGGGCACATTGTTTCCAGTTCCGAAGTTGCCCAAGGCTCCTCCTGAGTCCTTGTTACCCCTGAGCCTTCGTTCCTGGGCACATGCTGCATACGACGTGTCTTGGACTGTGTAACGAAAGAGTACTCGGCGTTCCTTCTTCTGCCTGTTCCTTCTTTTCTTGGACCGTGTACCGAAAGAGTACTCGGTGTTCTTACTTCTGCCTGCTCCTTCTTTTTTGGACCATGTACCGAGAGAGTACTCGGCGTACTGGCTCCTGTCTGCACCCCTTCTTCTTCCGTTCTTCTTGTAGGGTGGGTTGGGTGGCAAACATTTTTCCTTCCCCTTCTCCAGGTACTAAGAGCCTACCCGAGAGAGGTTAGCTCTTACCTGGTTTGTGCCGCCTCTCCTTTTCCAGGCTTACTTATACCCCCCGGCCTTTTGTTCCTTCCTGGGGGCGGCCGGGTTACCCCCCTGACCTCCTGCTGTTACAATTCGCACCTTCCGAGGTGCTGTTTCCTGCCCTTCTTGGGCTTTTGTTTCTTGTGGCGCCATTCGGACGCCCCTCCCTACGCTTTCGCGCTGTTTTCACCCACCCCGCGCCTAAACTCCCAGGCCCTCTATCGTCCCGCATTTCATGCGGCCCGGGGCCTGGGTCATAATGAACGATGCTTAAAACAGCATACCAAATTGCCCATGACAGAATTATTCACACTGATTACCTAAGGAAAATACATCTTGCAAATCAATATGATTAACATACACTGTACACTGTGGAGGATAGCCCAGGAGCTGGTGTAACTTACACATTCAGCAAGTTGTAGCGATTTCAAAACTTTTGAGAATCAGTGGGAGGCTGTGGGGTGATTTCTTAAAAAAATATCATCAGACCAAACACACATGTAGCCGTGTAGAAAGGTATGGTAGTGTTTGTGGGCTGTAATGGCACCATAGTGTACTGGGGACAGGTGGGCATGAGGACATGAGAATTGAACTGGCCCATAGCTGCATCTACATAATAAAACCTGCAAAGCAATCGGTGAGGCAATTTTGCGGGAGATGGGTACACCACTCGTCTGCAAGGGTTCCCAAGTCCTTGGTATGTATAATGGGTGTTACCCTGGACACGAGCAATAGCTACATAGCAACGCATGTCAAACTGAAATGTGTCTGTGTACAGTGCCCCCTGAAATTGAAAAGTTAGGTAATAGTTGCACCAACATGGAATGTGCCATTACCACCACTTCCCTCTTCCTCATCCCACTACTGAGTCATTGAGGTGCCCCATCTCCAAGTCAGGAGCCATTTCCCCAAACTGTCTTTTTCGTTTTTTTATAATCCCCTCTGCCGGGCCATGGGAGGTTTAAAAACCTCACGATTGCCCACAATCCACCTGTGTTTCCGTCTGGCAACCTGGACCCTAAAGAGGGGGTCTTGCCGTGCTGGCCTCCATTGTTTCCCCTCACTGCTGGGCTTTGAGTGTTCATCAACTACACTCTTACTCCTTTGGTCCCTGTTGGGATTGGACATGATTGAGGGAAAGCAATGCTTGAGTCCAGTGAGTATAACAGATAAATCTGGGATTCCAGCTGATATAGATCCAGGAGTTCTCAGCCCACCGATAGCCAGGGATGACTTTGCCTTAGCATGCGCTAATTTGAGGCACTAGGATAGAGCTAAGTGGCTGGTGCTGAATTTTTCTTTATTAGAGTGTCGTAAATGTTTGCCATGAATGTGTTGGAGCCACTGAATGTAGTGAGGAAGCCCGAACCAACCAACCACCATGGTGGGTTCAGGGGACTTCTCCTCATGAGAACATTTGAAAGATCCTGGTGCATGGTGCATTTTTCAGCACACCTTCTGTACCAAATTAGGTAAACAACCATACTGTTTGCAGTCTGTTTCCAATAGATGCTAAGTCTCCAACAGTCCAGAGAGGATTTTCCAAACATTTTCATAATGCATTTTCCCACAACAAATGCCAGAATTTGAAAACATTTTCATGCTGGCTTTGCCTATGCATGTCCATACTGGTTGCACCAACATATGCCAGTACTCACATATAAGAACAGACTCATATTTGCTTTACCCATCATGCCAGTAAGAAAACATGTCAATGCTAGCTCTGCCAATATAAGTCAGTATTCCTGGATAAGAACTTACTCCTGCAGCTTTGCCAGTAAAAAAGTAATGCCACTAAAAGAATACATGCTCCGACTGGCTTTGCCAATATAGGCAGCGCACTTATCATCTTGGCTTTACCTTTTGATGTCAGAAAATAAATGTAATGCCACTATAAGAAAACATGTCCATACTTGCTTCACCAATGTAGGCCAGTATAGTAACATAAAAACACTCATCATGTTGACTTTACCCTTGATGTCATAAAGAAAAGTCATGCCACAGTAAGAAAGTCTGCCCAGACTGGCTGCACCAACAAAGACCAGTTTGGCTACATAGGAACACTTATCATGCTGGCTTTGATGCCAGTAAAGAATGCCATTCTACAGTAAGAAAACTTGTCTAGATTGGCTGCACCAACATAGGCCAGTATGGTCACATAAGAATACTTTCTTACTGCGTCATGGCATTTGTTACTGGCATCAAGGAAAAAGTCAACAATTGGCTATATCCTTGATGCTAGTAAAAAAAATGCCATGCTGCAGTAAGAAAGTGTTCTTATGAGACCATACTGGCCTACACTAGTTCAGCCTGTCTGCATATGTTTCAGACATGTCCAGACAGGCTGTGCCAATGTAAGCCAGCATGGCCACCAAACAACACGCTTCATGGTGGCTTTACTATTTATGACAGTAGCCATAATGCCACTCCCAGAACAAAAAAGATGTCTGTATTGGAAGCATCAATGTTGGCCAGTATGCCAAGTAGAACACTCATCATGTTGGCTTTGTACTTGATGCCAGTAGAAAAATGGCATGCCATAGTAAAAAAAACGGTCAGATTGGTTGCATCAACGTAGGCCAGCACAGCCATGTAAGAACACTCAGTATGTTGGCTTTACCCTTGATGACACTAAAATATTCCATGTGGCAGCAAGAAAACCTTTTCCAGTCTGCTGAAAAATGAAGGCTAGAATATAAGAATACTGAGCATGTTGGCTTTATTTATTTATGTTTTTATTTATTTATTTGAACATTTATAGCAGCTCACCAAACCCACAGGCATCCGGGCGCTAGTTACAGTAAGTGTGAGGTGTGATAGCACAAGTGCATGACCACGCATACAGTTACAAACATGCAGCTGATCTTGAAGCATAATCCAGCAGAGTTACGCCTCATGGTATGGGGGGCAACTAACAGTGTAAAGAAATGCATGGGAGACAAAATAAGAGTAGTGCACAGTCTGGAAAAGCCACACCTCATGGTATGGGGCTACATCAGATGTGCAGATACATAGAAAGACACATTTAGAGTAGGTGCACATTCTGGGAAAGCCACGCCTCATGGTACGGGACTACTTCAGATGTGCAGATATGTAGAAAGACACATTTAGAGTAGTTGCCGATTCTGGGAAAGCTATGCCTCATGGTATGGGAGGCTACATCAGGTGTGCAGATAAGCAGAAAGACAAATTTAGAGGAGGTGCACAATCCGGGAAACCCATGACGCTTGAGGAGGGGGGCTACATCAGGAATACAGATACATTAGTACAAATATTGATGGGACCCCATTTACTGAGTTAATCGATTTACTGTGCTGTTGTTGTAAAGGACCCAGCAGGTTGCGGGAACAGTAACATAATTGCAAGTATAATTATAATAACATCACAGGGCAGCCTGGGCAGCATAAGTGGGATGCAAAACAGGTTAAAACACTGATAAAGCACAGAGTTTAATCGGTCAAGTTTGGAAGTTGCATTACACGTTGATCAAAGCCAGTAAATCATGGATGGGGTAAGATATGAACTGGAGTCGAGAGTTACTAGATCGCATCAACGGGCAGGGGGTCAGGGAAGGTCTACACAGTGGGGCGTAATGATAACATGACAAGCAGGAAACATTCTACCTTGAGGAGGAGCTGCTTCGAAGCGGGTGAGGGACTACAGGCTACAGGAGGCATCCAAGCATGAATGCATATGCTGGAAGCCCTCTGGATGATGTTGCAGTGCCGGTGCATGGGTCTTCTGGTGCAATAGTGCTGAGGCCCAGGCAGTGATGATGAAAGCCCTTAAAGGTTGCTCTTTAAGGGGGCCGGCTTTGCGGGCCAGCTCCTCTGGACAAAGGTAGATAAGGGAATCCCTCGCCAATCCACCATCTGCAGAGGTGGTATTTCCCCCCAGTAGCATCATTTGCGATGCGGAGGAGGCCTTGGCTGCCATATTTAAATGGAGTAGAGCTCTGTTGGTTTAATGGAGAACCCAGCATGGGCCCTCTGGATGATGTTGCAGTCAGGGTGCACAGATCTTCTGGTGCAATAGCGCTGAGGCCCAGACAGGGATGATGAAAGCCCTTAAATATTGCCCTTTCAGGGTGACGGCTTCGCCTGCTGGCTCCTGTGGTCAAGGGCAGATAAGGGAATCCCTCACCAATCCGCCATCTTTGGAGGCAGGATTTCCCCCAGTAGTGTCCTTGGCGACATGGAGGAGGCTGTGGCGGCCATATTCAAATAGAGCAGAGCTCCGTTGGTATAGTGGAGAGCCCAGCACAGGCCCTCTGGATGATGTTGCCGTCCCGGTGCATGGGTCTTCTGGTGCAATACCGCTGAGGCCCAGACAGCGATGATGGAAGCCCTTAAAGGTTGCCCTTTAAGGGGGCGGACTTTGCGGACCGGCTCCTCTGGACAAGGGCAGATAAGGGAATCCCTTGCCAATGCACCATCTGCGAAGGTGGGATTCCCCCAGTAGCATCATTGGCGACACGGATGAGGCCATGGCGGCCATATTCAATTGGAGCAGCGCTGCGTTGTTATAATGGAGACACCAGCACGGGCCTCTGGATGATGTTGCAGTCTGGGTGCAATGGTCTTCTTGTGCAATAGCACTGAGGCCCAGACAGGGATGATGAACGCCCTTAAAGGTTGGCCTTTAAGAGGCATGGCTTCTCCTGCTGGCTCCTCTGGTGAAGGGCGGATAAGGTAATCCCTCGCCAATCCGCCTTCTGTGGAGACGTGACTTCCCCCATCAGTGTCCTTGCCGACATGGAGGAGGCTGTGGTTGCCATATTCACATGGAGCAGAGCTCCATTGGTATAATGGAGAGCCCAGCACAGGCCCAATGAATGATGTTGCCGTCCCGGTCCATGGGTCCTCTGGTGCAATAGCGCTGAGGCCCAGACAGGCTGGATGAAAGCCATTAAAGGGTGCCCTTTAAGGGGGCCGGCTTTGCCGCCCGGTTCCTCTGGACAGGGGCAGATAAGGGAATCCCTCGACAATCCCCCGTCTGCGGAGGCGGGATTTCCTCCAGTAGCGTCCTTGGCGACACGGAGGAGGCCTTGGCGGCCATATTCAAATGGAGCAAAGCTCCATTAGTATAATGGAGACCCCAGCACGGGCCCTCTGGATGATGTTGCAGTCCGGATGAACGGGTCTTCTGGTGCAATAGCGCTGAGGCCGAGACAGGGTTGATTAAAGCTCTTAAAGTTTGCCCTTTAAGGGGGACGTCTTTGCATGCTGGCTCCTCTGGTCAAGGGCAGATAACGGAGTCCCTCACCAATCCGCCATCTGCAGAGGCAGGATTTCACCCAGTAGTGTCCATGGCGACGCGAAGGAGGCTGTGTCGGCCATATTCAAATGGAGCAGTGCATCGTTGGTATAGTGGAGAGTCCAGCACGTGCCCTCTGGATGATGTTGCAGTCTGGGTGCATGGGTCTTTTTACTTGATGCCAGCAAAAAGTGCCCCTGCACTAACGTAGGCTGACCCAACCGGAGGCATGCATCCCACCTCGCACACACGTAAGCACACACATTCATGCAGCACATGCCCTCGTTCATTCACACATGCACCCATACAACGTACACTCTCTCATTAACACACACTCACAAACAATACACACTTCCTCATGCACACACACACACTTACAGACACAAACCCTCTCATAAATGCATAAAAGCATGCATGCACCCATACATACATATATACATTCTTTTTTTTTTTACCTGCAGCCCAAGTCTGGACTCCAAATGCTGCCCTATGCCACCTGCGTCCATGGCCCTCTGGCTCTCATGCATCAGGCAGAAGGAACCAGGAAGCAGGGAGAGCTTTCTAATCCCTGCACATGTACGGTAGTGGCGGAGTACTTCATCTCACCGCCCCCATAGCCTCTGCATGTGAGTGGAGGTGAAGGTTCTCCCACTATGCACATTCGGCACTATATATATAATTTAAAATTTGTATTTATTTTCTTTTATTATAGTGTTCATGGTTAAAACAAATCATTTTAAAGACTGTACATCAATCAATAATAAATACATAATTAGCAAAAAGATGACAAAAAGAATAGAAATAAAAAGAAAAGGCTCAATAACAATATATGTAATCAGTCAAGAACACCATTCAGTCTATTAACATACATTATAATCTTTAAATCTCATCATACCTCACCAAGTTTCTCCATAAGTTTCTTCCACATATAATAGGTTAAAAGTTAATTTTAAATTATTCCCCGAGTATAGGAATGCCCAACTTAGATCCAATTTCATAATTTGCAAAAAGAAATTATGATTAAAATGTATCTATCCTTTCGTATGCAGCACTCTCAAAATATGACACTTGGTTAGTGTTTCTACCTCCATTTTACATAAGCGATATAAGCGTTCTTGATACGGAATAGCCAACCATATTCCCGTTCTAGAAAACATTGGAAGGAGGTTAAAACAAAGCTGCATCATAAAATTCCAAACATTATAGTTACTAAGTTTAACAATATATTCAAGGGTCCTTCATTAGGAAATCCTCGATGCACATATAAAGAACATCTAGACTTTCCAGACAATTTTTGTAAATTGTAATCTCTGTCCCAAATGAATGCTTTCTTTTTAATAGGCTATCTGGCCAATTCAAGATTATTCGTAAAATCCATATTATAGTCTATAATATCATTAAAGAATGTTTTATTTCTACCATCCAATTCCTCAAAACCCCTGAAGGGGATCAGTTAAGAACAATTCAGTAAAATGATAATACATGAATTGAGGATAGTCCTTTTCATTAACATCCTGGGCTTCATCAGGGGTTGGGCGGAGCGGTAAGCATTTTGCAGTAATGTGACAACCCCCCCCCCCCCCCGAGCTGGAGCAGGAGCGCTAAGCCACTGCAGGAGCAGTGACCTACTTCCACACCTTGTGCAGGATCGCACAAAGGTATGTCACTTGCAGCCTGGCATGCATTTCTGGGTTACTCTTAGCGCGTTAGGCGCGGTAACCATTTTCATCTGAAACTAAGCCTTTAATCATCACAATTCAAACGCTCGCGTTTGTAGCGCTCTGCATTTATTGCAAAGTGGCGGCTGTCCCTCTGACACAGCCACCTCCTCACAAGCACCATTAGAGGACACGAGGCTGAAACCATTCTAAGATGGCCGCCCATGCCCTCTGAAGCATCCCTTCCTCGTTGCTTCCTCACCACCCGACCAGAGACGCCAGTCGATTGGCTCCTCCACCCTACATGTCCACCCATCAGTCGCCGGGAGGCGCAAGCCGGCCCTTCCTGATGAGGCCCTGAGGGCAAGGCCAATAACTGTCCAGAGACTGTCCTGAGCTGACCAGAGCCCACGGTTATACCCCCTGCTTGCTTACTATGAGGTTGTGAGTAATTCATACTTGTCTTAGTTGCTTCACCAGCACCCTTTTACCTTATCCACTCAATCAGCTCTCCTTATCACCTTTCCGGCACCTGCCATGTGTTTCAGTCACTGTATTGGACGTTAAGGTTGCTTAAACTTTCGCAACATTGCGCCACCTTAGTCAGTCCTATGTTCTCTACATCCTGGTGGACATCCGTACTATGCCCTCTCCTCTTAGGCAAATCACATTGATGTGTTTGTTGTTAATACATTTGAATTTGTGCCTCTCTGCATTTTAATTTAGTGCCTTTTTGGCTCCCTTCTGCTAAAATCGAATCTAGGCATCTAGGTATCTGTACCCTAATACACTGCTACCGTGGTCTACCGTGCATCTACCATGGTCATTGTCATTGATGTTAACATTGTGTGCATGCCATTGTGTGTAATTGCCTACAACAGGACCTTTACCTCTACTACCCTGTTAAAGATCTGGTAGGCATTTGTCTTTAAGACTGTATTAGGCCAACATGCCCTCCACCCTCACTATTCTATTTGCAAAAATACTGCCTACTCTACTCTACCTCACACAGCACACCGGTGGGACCGTACTCAACTACACCACCGCCTCCTTGCGTTACCCCAACCCTCACAACACCATAACTATGCCCTCCATCGCTCACCACACCAACCCCTACCTTAACAACCCAGCCTTATGGCTCCAGCATTTTGCATCCAGACCTTCACCAAACATACCATGCTCCGTCACTGTGAGAAATGCCAGACTTGGCTTGCGACTCACGCATGCCTCACATCACCCTGTGCATCTTAACAAACAGCCTGTGACCTCCACCTCGTCCACACACATGCAAAACCCATCATCACCTCACTCCAACCTCCCTAACACTAGCAATATTAAGGGTGTGCTAATCAATGTCAGATCACTTACGGCACACGCTCTAGAAGTGGCTGACCTCATCCTAATTCTCGACCTCGACTTCATGGCTATCACCAAAACTTGGCTTCACGCAGCCTCTGGCCCACTACTCTCCCTTGACATCCCTCCAGGCTACAATATTATCAGACATGATCGTAACTCTAACCAGTCCAAAGGTGGTGGCATTGCCATTATCCATAAAAATGCACTAAACTTCCACCTCTCCTCTGTGCATCACTTTTCCTCTATGGAAGCACTGACAGCCAAACTAGCCGTCACTCCTAACCACTCCATCACCTTCCATCTACTTTAGCGGCCACCTGGGCCGCTATCCACCTTCGCCGAGGACCTCTCTAACATCATCACTCATAACACCAAAACCAAATCCCAAGCCTCGATACTAGGGGACTTTAACCTTGGACTTACTGATCCCAATGACTCTGCTGCCACGACCATTGATAATATGCTTATGAATGCAGGATTCATACAGCTTATCAACCAACCGACCCACGCTAAGGGCAGAACCCTTGACTGGCTAGCCTCCCACAACTGTCCCATCCATATCATCTCTAACCAACAGTATGCTTGGACCGACCACAATTTAATTACGTTTAACATTCAGTCCAAACCTGCCAGCCCCTCTCCTATCATTGCACCGGCTACCGCCACCCGTAATAAACGTGACATCACCTGCGACAGACTCCCCCCCCTCCTCCTTCCTGCTCTCAATGACCAGGCTAGTTCATGCTCAGACCCCACGGGTATGGTCGACACCTTTAACCTCGCTATGCAAAAAGCCTTAGACATCATTGCCCCATCCAAACTGAGAAAACCCAAACCTCGAGCCCACTTGACCTCTTGGTTTACTCCCCAGCTCAGAACCCTGCGCAAAGAAAAACAAATTGCGGAATCACATTGGAAAAGCAACCAGTCCGCAGCTAACAAATCGTGTCTCTTCCTGGCCACCCATAACTACAAGGAAGCCTTATTCCAGGCTAAAAAAGATACTTACAATAAACGTATCGATCAAGCCAAATCTAACACCAAAGAATTGTTTAGAATCCTAAAAGAACTTGAAACTCCTGTCACTGCACCAGATACTTGCATCAAATATAGCAATTGGTGCACCAAATTCCAAGAGGCCCTCCTCGGCAAGATTGCCTCTCTCCAAATTAAAATCAATAACAAACAAACAAGCCTACAATCCAACCCACAACCTAATCCTATCCCCACCATTATCCACTCCACCCCTGACTCTCTGACTCCTTTTAGCCTCTCTCCACTTTCCATTTCCAAAGTAGAAAAGATCATCACTAGCCTTAAACCATCCAATTGCCAAGGCGACCTCTGCCCGGCACCCATTATCAAGGAAGCAGCTCACGACCTAGCGCCATTCATCACTACGTTCATCAACTCTTCCTTTAGCTCTTGGACTGTACCTGACAATCTAAAGGATGTGTGGGACATCCCCCAATTGAAAAAACCTACCCTGGACACATACCCACAAACTACAGGTCAATGACCACGGTCCAGTTTTTACTAAAAATCCTCGACCGTGCATCATATCTACAAATTCAAGATTACCTTGAATCTAACAACCTTCTGGGACTTAGGCAATCTGGGTTTCGGCCACGTCACGGCACCGAAACTGCCCTCGTAGATTTAAAAACACAGATTGAAGATCTAAAAGACAAAGGCAAACTTGCTCTCTTACTCCTTTTGGACCTATCGGCGGCCTTTGATCTCGTCAATCATGAAATTCTTTGCCACCACCTTAAATCAGCTGCACACTTCTCCGATAAAGCTACAACCTGGATTAGCTCCTTTTTAAACAATAGATCAATGCGTGTGTTCTCCCCACTAGCAGCCGCCCCACCTGCACCTGTCTCCTGTGTTGTGCCTCAAGGATCTTGTGTTTCACCCACGTTGTATAACGTGTTCACCAAACCCCTTTTCGATATCTTGGACTATCTGGGTGTCACTTACACTAATTACGCCAACGACACCCAGATACTAATCTCCATCTCTGGTGACTACTCTGCCGACTCCCTCGCTATCAATGTCATCTACCAGGTCACCCAAGCGTGGATGGCACAACACGGACTCTGTCTTAATGATGAAAAGGCAGAGCTCCTTATTCTTGGTTCGCCACAAAAACTTACCAAACTCGACCCTGTGTTTAAGTCCTTCATCATCGATGGGAATACTATCCCTACCGCCAAGGACACAAAAACCCTAGGGATCTACATTGACTCGACTCTATCCCTTACCAGACAAACTAACTCAGTCTCATCTGCAGCGGCATATACCTGCAAGCTTATTACAGCCTGTTGCCCTTTTCTCTCTGCAACCAATTGTGTTAGCCTGGCCAGGACTCTTGTATTATCCAAGATTGATTACTGCTATGCACTGTACCTAGGTACCAATCGCTGCAACCTAAACAAGTTACAAATTGTTCAAAACAATGCGATTAGAGCTGCCCTCAACATTCCCAGGTGCCAACACATATCTGACGCTAGGCGCAACACTCCCTGGCTCTCCATCACACACCGAATCTCCCTGAAACCCCTGGTTCTTACCCACAAATTCCTTCATAACCAAGCTCCTTGTTACCTGGCCAACCAATTTGCCCTCCACAACTCCATTAGACCCCGCAGAATGGCTCATTCAAGCTGCCTTGTCGTTCCACGCTTCAATCTCCAAAGATCAGGTGGAATCAGCTTCCCTATTATGGCAGCCAAATTATGGAACACGCTTCCTAATGAGATTAGAGCAGAACCTTCCTTCCTGAGATTCAAACACCTTAGGAAAACCTGGTTGGCCGCCCAAGACATCTAGCTCCGGGTTCATTGCTTAACTTGTACATAGCTGTACTCATGTATATACAATCTGCTTGTCCTTTCATTGCTATTATTATACCTGTAAATTCTGTATTATACTTGTAACTTTTGTAATTATTGCTCTGTCTGTTTTTTCTTATGTTGTAACCAAGTGATGCGCCCGGTTGCCCCCGGGCCTGGTGCGCTATTCAAATAAAATAAATACAAATACAAATACAAATATTATTACCGCTGCATTAACGCACCGCCAAATCCTGAGTTTGGGCAGAAAGTGGAAGGTTTACTTGAGCTCAGCTTTTTGCTGGAGGTAAAAACCTCCCCTGTCCACCCATTTTCTGTGCTATTACCGCTGGTGATATTACCACCACCGGTAATAGCGCTGAAAAGCCCCATAGGGTCCTATGGACTCAGAATAAATGGGGATTTACAGTGCCACTGCAACTTGGGATCTGGCGTAAATTGCTCCGGACCGAGTTGCAGTAACGCTAATAGCATTGGGCGGTATCCTGACGCATTTACTACCGGGAAACCGCCCAACTCGTGATGATGATGCCCTTAGATATTTAAAAATTGGTGACAAGGCAGGCGCTCTGTTGCCAGTCAAGTTTTCCTGCATTAGCTTCTCCTCCAAACGCACGTTTTCATGACTCCAGTAATCTTCAGGGAGGCTGTGTTTAAACATTGTTGTAGGAGTCCCGGGCTCAAAAGGCAGCAGCAGCAGTGCCATCATGCCTTACAATGGAGAGCCACAACCATGGCTTTCCACCTCCCCCCATCAAGGGGAAGATTTGTTCTATGGAGGGAGTTGTTTCCAGCCACCTGCAAGAAAAATAAAGTGCGAAAAATACATGTACCAGAATCCTTAGAGTCAATTAACTTGCCACACCTGAAAAGGAAATGAAGACACGCCTTTAAAAAGCAAAGAAACACAGCCTCCCTGAAGATTGATGGAGTCATGAAAGCGTGCGTTTGGAGGAGAAGCTAATGCAGGAAAACTTGACTGGCAACAGAGCGCCTGCCTTGTCACCAATTTTTAAACATGATGCCCTTAGATAGAACATACTGCTAGCTATCTTTCTTAATGTATACAAGGAAGTCACACCCAGCTCACTGTTAATGGCTTCCACAGGAAAATAATTCGCAGTCTCAATGCCAAATGCCAGATCTTACCCTCCAGGACTCTAAGCCAACTTGTCTCCCTGAAGGAAAAAATCTCAAGTCCGTAAGATGCATAAGGAGCAAGGGTATACATAAAAATCTGAAGAAGTCCTTGAATTAAATATCCATCTTTCAAATTAGTAAGATTTCTAATAGGATAAAACTTTTCATGACCTTATGTCTGACTGTCATAGCTAATTTATCAGCACCCAGAGAATCTGTGTAACTGTAATCTGGTAAAAAGAAGAGCTGACTGCCTCTATAATTTGGTTATTAATTTTTTAGGCAAATGATCATTTTTCAAAGATTTATAATCAATTGATTATCTTCAGAGTGTTTACCTATAGCGGCCAAACTCTGCTGAAGGCCAATCAGCATCCTGTCTAGAATTATGGTATTGTGACATCAGCATAGGCCAGCCAAGCAACATGCGGCTGGCCTATTTTAGGGAGGAAACTCCTGCAAATCTTAAATCTATGTCTGCCACATATAGATTATAGATGGTAGGCGCCAATGATCGTCCTTGTTTCAAACCGTGGTTAGTTATGATGTTTTCACTGAGCTGTCCTTCAAAGTTAATTCTAACTTTCAGTATGGTCTTACAGTTAAGAGTTTTAATAAAGTATAATATTCATGTATCAAGCTCCATTTGGTTTAACTTCCTCCACAACAATGACCGATTCACTGTATTAACCGCTTCGGCATAACCAATGTAGCAGCTATAGAGAGCTCCATCTGTGCCATCTAAGGCCCTACGAATGAGATATGAGAGGGACCAAAGGTTGGAAAGGGTGCCCACCCCCTTATAAAACCTGTTGATTTTTTAAAATATATTTTTTTAATCCAATAATTACATTTTTCTAGCGGTAATTGAGAAAGAATCTTAGAAAAAGAGTCAATCATTGCTAACATAAGATAGTTGGAGGGGATATCCTGCAGACCCTTTCTGTGCACATGGATTAAAAGTGATTGTCTACTATTTTAATTGTGGTTCTTTATAAGTCAAGAGGATGTTTAGCCCAAATTAAACCTGGGGTTAGTCTTATATAGCTGTAAAAATGATTATTTCATAGACAATGAATTAGAGAATAGTAGGATGGTACACAGCATTTAGTGCAAGCTTAATTAATGAAACATGTTAAGCGTCCATCACCTTCACTGCATGAAAACTCCTTCCCTCTATCTGCTGCCTTGATTTCACCTTTCATGTGGGATACAGGTCACAAACTGTGAGGTCCACCCATGATCCACCATTTAATCTCTTCAATGCCATCTACATTTCGCAACTTTCTGTTTTGTGTGTTTGTTTATCATATTCTACATTTTCTGTGGGAGTTCATGGGGTAGCTTTGTGTTACAACCTTTCTCCCTAATGATATCTCAAGAAATGATATGGGACAGGGCATGACAGCAAGTGAACCCCTGCGAGAGGTCACCTAAAAAAACTCAACAAAATATTACTAAAGTAGTTAAAAAGGACTGTTTGCCGGTGAAAGAAGTAATGCAGTTTTATTCAGGGCCCCAGATGCAGCTGGGACAGCAGATTCAAACAGATCACGGAACAGAACTGCGTGAAAAGGCGCTGTCAAAGAAACACCCCTAAATATAGAACCTTTGTACAATGCGAAGTAATTGGTATTCGTGATCGTGCGACATGAAAAAATCTCCCCAGACAAAGCTGATTGGTGTTCACACTTTGTAGCCTTATAGAAAAGCATACATTATGTTCAATAATTGGGTCGACAAACCTTCCCACACTGCCCTCAATTAAAACATGTGATGTCACAATCCACCCCCAATTTCCACAGCACAAAGTTAATTCATTGAAACATTTGAGAAGGCCAGCGGAACTTTAACCAACTGCCCTGGTCACCTATCCTGGTTTCTTTATTTTGGCATTTGTAAAGCACACTGAACCCAGGGGCATCTGGGCGCTGGTTACATGAAGACTTGGTTAGAACAAGGTTGTAGTTATAGGTAGTACAATAGTTACAGGTAATGGTTATAAGAGTTTTTGGCGTAAGTGCTACATGAAGGCTTAGTTACAGCAAGGTTACAGGTATAGGTAGTACAATAGTTACATGTAAAGGTTCTAAGAGTTATTGCCATAAGTGGTACATACATATTGGCTGCAGCAATGTTTCTAGTTAGCGTCGGGGTGGAGCCGGAGGTGCCAAGAGATAGATGTGTTAAGTTAAAGGAGTAGTGCGCTCAAAAATATTATTGTCCCAACCGTTCGGGCATGTGTTTTTATGCATACGTTGATTGATCGTAAAAAAATTTCCTATGCACCTTACTGTGGTTTTCCTCACTTTTACAATCAGGCAGCAGGGCGCAGCCCTTTTGTGCTAATCTGATCTGTTGCTGCATCGGCCTAAGCTCAAGTGCCCTATCGGCACTAAATCATAGTCCCCACCCCTGAAGCTTACATCACCATTCCTAGCGATATTCTCTGCCTATCTCCGTGACGCTACTGTGCAGCATAGCCAAACGCGCCCAATCATCACCTACGTCCAGATGTCAGTTGACGCAGAACCCGGAATATCAACACACATCCTCTCACAGCACAGCGCATCCCAATTCTGAATACAAAACAATATCTTTAAAGGAAACTGGAATACACTGCAATTTATAATGTGATTTTATTTCACAATAAACGCTCCGAGAACATCCGCCGATTTCCATATTCAACCACATTTTCTTTCCTTTGTTTTTGACACACAAATGTTTATCGTGAGTCACACGGTGTTCCTTTGGGTATACGCGCATTGGATGTAGGCACTGTGATTCGCAAGGCTTCGGCATGAGCTTGTTGTTTCACCACCATAAACGATGTCAAGGTACTCCTTATTGCCAGTACTGCGAAAGGGCATATGGGCCCGGGGCGATCGTCCCAAAACAGCGTAATGGTCATCCAACCATTGAGGTGTATCATCAACTGCCGGCTGAAGAAGGCATCAATTGGTCTCTGGAAACAATGACATTCGCACTAGGGCAGGATGTGGCTGTGTATAAAACATAACAGAAATGTGTCTCAGTAGCCGTTCTTTATTCTATTCTAATCGATCCATTAGTTATGCACTGTGTGAAAACTAATGATGAACACAAACGTGAAACAATGCAAATACAGAGAAAACAACGTGCAATGTTGGAATCTACGATGTGATTGAGAGGTTAGTGCTATGCAGTGTGTTTAGCTCGCAATGGGAGGCCGATGCGGAAGTTGATGTTAGAATTCGAATAATACATAGACAGCATTTTAACGTAACATTAGCCTAGAATTGGGCGTTGGCGGAACCTGTGCGAACACAGACGTGGACTCCATGCATTTCGGTGCTGGACTGCCCACGTGCCTGGGACAAATACAAGTACACACTGGTTGTTTCTGAGTGTCCTCACAAAATGCCAAAACAACAAGCCATTGCAATGTTAGCCAGCCAGACATCCCGGTCATAAAATGAAACCTTGACTTCTTCGTCTACAAATACGTCTACAGTAAAACTTACATAATAATCGGCATTTCCATTCTCTAGTCGTAACGCAGAGTCTCCGTTCAGATCAACGAATTGTCAAAATTAAAGGTTCCATTCTCCAGTTTTGGAATGCTGAACCTTATCATATTTGAAGGTTTTACGAACCTCCCCCCCATTCCTTTCCTTACGAATCATCCCTTTATTTCCAAGAACGACAACAAAAATGCGCCCTTATGGCTAGCTTGCTTTTGGTATATGAATGCCGCAAATATTCTCTGCATGGCCGCAAGGGAGTAGACAGTTGAAGGCATTGACCTTGTGTCCCACGACATCGATTCACACGTGCACCACTGTAGCATTAGGAATATTTATGAAAAACAAACAAATTGTTTGCTGGCATACACCAATGCCGCGCAAAATTTCCAGAGATTTACTCATTTTATAAAAACACTCAGAATTCATAATCCACCTGTCAGCTGAGCACGTCTCCAGTTTTCGGATAGCGAGTGCCACGCACAGGGAGCACCAACAGCCCCCACCTTTGCAAATGCAGCGCACAGTGAACAGTGACTGCCCCTCACCTTTTTCCTCTGGCGCCTGTGTCAGACTAGCCTATTTGTCATGGCTGGTCCACCGCGAAGTGTTATAATTCAAACAGTGTATTGGTTTTGCTTCCTTCCTCTGAGGAGTCTGACCGTTCACTGCTGACCACCCTAGAGTCCCCCAATATAACTGCCTTTATGCCCTCATTCAACCTCAAAGCTTGGGGTACATCTTGCCCACTGATAAGGTCTTGGAAGAGCAGTACCCCTGCAATCATTTGGAAATGGAATGTGTTTGATATAATGTTTTATAGGGCGGCAGAGTTATCTGTATGCTGAATCTCTATAAAGACTTTATTCTTCTCAATGCCACTCTCCTGGTCTCATTCCCTTATGGATGTGTACAATTATTATTATATTTTCTATTTTGGGGACTCTGCGCCTTCAGACCCAACCCCCGCACCACCTCCAATTCACCTCCCTTATACCTGATATGGAGTGCTCAAATAGGCACTTCTTGCAAAACAAATTGACAAATAGGGTACATCTGGAAAGACGTTTTTTGTACGATTTATTTTGACAATTTATACTTTTGATAGCTTTGAAATTTGAGTTGCATATGTTTTCCATTGGTCATGTACAATGTATCAAAATTGTTGAACATATAAATAGCTGCTAATCATTTGTATCGGGAAGCAAACTGTTCCAAGAGTTCTGCTTTCGGTGGGCAGGGCATGTTTGCAATGTTTTGTGGCAATGTATGTGTCCTAGGAACCAAACCACGAACAATTCCGTGAGTATGCATGTCCAACACAGTCAAAGTCAGATCTTTCTCAAAACGAATTCAATTTCACGGTATATTGACTTGACCACCCACTTTTTGCTTCTTTTTGCAAAGGCCATTTTGTAACAAAGCATCCCAAATTTTCCAGCAGTTCAAGATTGTTGTCTGCCTATGTTCTCGTTATGCGCTAATAACGCAAGTAGTGTGCGAGATTCCATACCCTGTATACCGAAATGAAATCTGTTGGGCCGGTACTTTAGGAACATATTGTGGAACACCTCCAAATCTCCTGTGTGACAGAATTCTGTGAGTCCTTTCAGATCTCTTGATAGAGTTTTATCAAACACGACCTTCTTAAGAGCTTTGTGTGCAGGTGAAGATGGAACCAACCACTTCTTCTTGCGTTCCTGCTCCTCTGATAAAGGTCCATATTCACATTTGTGAAAATGTTGGTTTTCTGTCCATGAGTGAACATTGGAGCAGTGTTGCATCAATGAGTGCTATTTTTCAATTAGAATGTCCACAGACCCATCACAAGTTTTGGAGCTCCACCAAAGATAGTTGCTGAAAGACTGGGACCATTGCAAAATATTTTCAGAACCCTTTTTTTTACAAGCAGCTGTCATTTCTTTATTGATTGATTTAGCTATGTGCCAGACATCAAATTGATGGCGAATGTTTGGAAATTGCTCGCGCATGACCATGGCAATTGAAACATGTCTGTCGGTGGCTATGAGGTCGATTTGCATTCCCCTCGATTGGAGATCTTGCAGGGATTTTATAAAACCATGTTTCTCCATGGCCACTGAGGATTTACATTCGGACACTTGCACGACCACAGAACTCACTATTTTTTTAGTGTTCATGTCCTGAAAGTGGTATGTGCAGTACTTTGCAGAAAAACTGGGGCTGTCACACTGTCCATCGCCAGCTAGCCTGAACCATTTGCCAGAGAATGTCCGTTCAATTGACATTCGTTCAATTTTCCAAGCTTCACTGATAGCAGGGAATAAAAATTCACGTTGATATTTGAAATACTGCGTTTTAGCGAGGAACTGAAGTCCCACAAATGTACTGAAACTGGACAACTTACTAAAGCTCGAACCACTGAAAAGCAATGCGGCTGTGCACAGTAGATTTCCAGCTGCCACTTTGCCTGGCATTGGTTGAGAAAACCATGAAAATGGTGCATGGAGCAGGGCACAGGTGGTTTTGATTTTCAGGTTTGTGCCTTGTGATACACGAGTAACATTCACCAATGGCTTCCCGTATTCTACCGCATCACTGGATGGACACATTTCAGCATCAGTATAATCTGTACTAGCCAGCTGTCGAATACAATGTATTTGTGCTCCATTACTAGACTATCGTCCTGCGTGAACGTGGTTTCAGACTCAACTGTGATGGACATATACGGCAAACTGCCCACACTGAAGTCGGGATCTTTGGCAAGCTCCTCGGTCAATTCAGTTGAGGCTTCAGTCTCTGTTATTTCATCTTGTGTTAATTGGTCATAAATTGGTGAAACCATCAATGTCGATGGTATATTGGGTGGCCCTTTTTTTGCGGGTGTAGATTGTGTGATGGGGTCAGTGACTAATTCAAAAGTATCTTCCCTATATTCAGTTTCATCTTCATCTTGTCCAGTTCTCGCATTGTAGCAATGGTCCAACAACACTTTGCTTGCTTTGCCGGTCACATTCCATTCATTTTCTGGCCATTGGGCATAAGTAAGCATCTCGAGTCTGCTTATTGACTGGAACACGCAGTACCTCAAATAATAGTTGCTGCATGGTGAAATCTGTTTGGCAAGCAGCATCCTCGGTTTGATATGTTGTCTGTGTGCTCATAGTTCTTATGCTTTTGGGAGATGGGTTGTAAAAATATGTTCAATTTAAATCCAACATGCAGTATATAGCACTTTAAATAGAAAATACATGTTATGAAGACAACACCAGCACAAAACACTTTTCGCAAACAAATCTGTGTGTAACTTATCCTTGTTTTCTTGTATTTCTGTGCAATCATCTACTTCGCCTGTGCAAGCTTCTTATTCTGTGTGAAGACCGCACCAGCAAGCTGGTCCACCACCTCTGATCCATGTGCCTCCTCTTCTAATTTACCTCCTTGTATACATCCCTTGAATTGAATATTCATTTTTAAAAAACAAAAAAATCGTATTTGGAATCAAATTCTTTCAACGCACAAGTCCCTTACATACATACCATTGTAAACAATGTATGTCATTTAGTCAAAATAGACATTTTGAATTTCAGCTGATTGATGGCAGGTGCACTCGATCAGAGATCCCCATGCAAAACCAACTTATTCTAATGTTGCACTGAAGCATTTGGCATGGCATTCTCCATACCTCAGACTCAGGAACAGCTCCAAAGGATGATGTAACTGTAGTTGAAGTACCATCATCACCCTGCAAATACTTGTTTTAGAATGGATGAAAACAGCAAAATTGCACAGAAACTATCGGATGCAGACATTTGGTACATTTATATAAAAATGCATAAATGATACTCCATGTAAACAAACAGCCGGATACATAAACTATTTAATATTATTTAGAATTCCATGTATAATACATTTGTGTAATCATAAAACTACCTGATAGGCACTCAAAGTGGTTGTGGATTCCGAGAAAGAAAAGGATGCAGAATCTAGCTCCTTAATTTTCAGTGAATTGCCACAAAGTGATAAAGTGAAAATTACATTTGCATTAGATATGTGGGAAGATCCAACTGTCAATAATATGAGAAAAAGGTAAGTGGGGTTTGTTTATGTTGGGGGTGTGGGTGGGGGTGTGTTGAGGGTGTGGGTGGGGGGTGTGTCATGGGTGTGTTGTGGGTGTGGGTATGTACGTGTGTTTGTGAAAGGTGCAAACATTTGGTGGTTCGCACCTTTCTCATGTGAACTTTTCGGCCGTGGCAAAATCAGCCGCAGTGGGATCACGTAGATCCGGTATTTATCACACTTCAAGTCCATTGAGACTTCCAGGGTTCTACTTTCAAGCTCGTCTGGCGCAAAACCACATCTGACTCATTCTCTTATTCAATCTATATTCCTCGGGAATGCATGCATTATTAGGCCCTCAGGTTTGGAATGGGTCTTAGAACGCAACTGGCAACAATACACGCAGGCATTCTGGAAAAATCTTTTAAGAAATGGACATATAGTTACAATAATGTTTCACACAAATTCATGATAGGTACGGGATTATATCATAATGTTTCTATGCAATGTTTATTTTGGTCACAGAAGCAAATCCTGTGTAGCGTAGTCGACTATACAATAGGGTAACTTTCATACAGAATTGATTGAGGTGACGCAAATTGCAACGTTAGTCATCCGTTGAATGTACTTTCTTGCATCAAAAGGAAACATGCTTATAGACATGGTCCGCGATGGATGCAATTCTACCCCAATTGACACTGTTGACACTTGCTATATACCGAGAACAGAATCAATTAAATAGAAGACAATGGTAAAGGCAATGGGATGAATGAACATTAGACTACTGGGTACATTCGTTCAAAATAGATAGAATTTTATTGCAATCAAAATGAGACGATCAGGTGACCTGCACTTACCTTGACTAACAATCAATGAGATTCAGCAAGCTGGATAGTTAGTAGCAGGAGAAAAGGTAGCGCGATCCAGAGTTGACTTCCAGTGCTCTCAGATGCTCACAGGTAACACAATCACGAGTTGACTTCCAGTGCTCACAGATGCTCACAGGTAGCACGATCACGAGTTGACTTCCAGTGCTCACAGATGTTGTCTGGATAAATATTAAGGGGTTAATAGGGAATCGGAAAAGCGGGTGTGTATGTGAATGAGTGACGTGTTTATGGCATTGCCTTATGTGGATTGAAGGGGTGCGGTCTGCATCAAGGCAACAGGATTGCAGACACTAGGTCTGGAGATGCCCTGAGTACAATGGCCGCTTTGCGGAAGATAACTTTGAAGTGTGGAAGGTGTAGCACACCTCGGACGTTCCCATCCTGCCAGCACCCTCGGGAAGGCAGGGCCACAGGTGCGAACTGCCATTGATACTGGAGGGGGGATGGATGCCCAAGAGGCATGGGGTGAGGGGCTGGAACACTGCTGAATGGAGGTGACACACTTATGATATGATATGATATTTTATTTGTATCGGGCTCGTACACAAGTGATTCAGAGCGCGACTAGGCAAGGGAGGGGACAGGGGGGAACACAAAAACAACTACGATCTTACTAGGCCCAGTGACATTGAGAACGCGCAAGTGCATGGGAAAGGGAAAAGGGAAAAGTGCATGGAGGGGAAGAGTGGAAGTGCAGAGAAGATAAATAATAAATACAAATAAATAGAAAATGGAGGCAATAAACAGTGGTAGTGCAGCCAGCAAGTGGCATGTGCTGTGTTTATGGCAGCAGACTGGGTGAGTCAGACAAGTGCAGAAAAAGAGAAAAAGGCGGGGGCTGTATGGGTACAGATACAGTCCACCAGTGCAAGGGGTGGCCAGGAGGCAGTGCAGAAGGGCGGCAGGGTGAGCAGGTACCTGGGCCCAGGGGAAAAAGGGTGGCCAGGTGCACAGTGCCAGGAGAGAGCCGGTCAGCAGGGGACAGGGGGAGTGAAGGCAGAAGCAAAGAGGAAGGTCTTGAGCTGCTTCCGGAACCGGAGATGGTTCTCCTCAAGTTTTAGAGTGTCAGGGAGGCTGTTCCAGAGGGAGACCCCAGCTGAAGATAGAGATCTACCCCCAGCACATTTCTTTGAAAAATGATTGACCCAGAGGGAGTTAGAGGTAGAGGAGCGAAGAGCTCGAGAGGGGAGGTATTTGCGGAGGGATAGCTGTAGGTATTTTGGACCCAGGCCCCAGAAAGCCTTGTGGACAATGCAGAGGGTTTGAATTTAATCGTTGCATCCAATGGGAGCCAATGGAGAGATTTCAGGGCTGGAGAGATACGATCCCAGGGCTTGATGCCAAGGACAAGTCTCGCAGTCCTGTTCTGGAAAAGATGCAGAGGGCGGAGAGTAGAGGCAGGTAGATTTAGAAAGAGGCTGTTACAATAGTCCAACCTAGTGAGTACCAGAGCTTGGGAGACAGTGAGCTTCTGAGGGAAGGAGAGGAAAGGCAGAGTACCTCTGAGGAGGTGCAGTAGGAAGTTTGAATTTTTAGAGCCCTCAGAGATATGGGCGGAGAAGGAAAGTGTGGAGTCAAAGAGGACCCCAAGGTTCTTAGCCTCACAGGTAGAGGTGGGAGGGTGGCCAAGGGAGGCCGGCCAGAGAGTGAGGGAAAAGGATGGAGATGGTGTGCCGATGAGTAGGATCTCAGTCTTGCTGGCATTCAGACAAAGATCCTCGGTGGCACATCAGTCTTGAATGGCAGTTAGGCAGTCAGAGATGAGAGACGGAAAGGAGGTGGCTGAGGGCAGCCGGAGAATGAGTTGAGTGTAATCAGCATATCACTGGAAATTTGAGCAGAAAATGGCAATGCAGTGTGCAAGAGTTGCCAGGTATTGCTTAAAAAGCCGGGGTGAGAGGTTAGACCCCTGGGGAACCCCACAGGTAGAGAGGAAGATAGATGATAGGAAGGACCCCAGTTGGACCTGGGAGGGTCGATCAGAGAGGAAGGAGGTCAGCAATTTGGTTTGAAGGGGCACAGTCTGTGTAAAGACTAGAGATTCCATTGCTTGTAATGCAGTTATCTTGTACACAACTAAACCTCAATTTAACAAAGTGCACATATTTTGTAAGTGGCACGGTTATACACTGATTCTTAAAACCATAAGCATCCCACCGCTGCCACCAGTGTAAAGACTGGAGGGGGGTCTGTACTTCTGCTCTCCATATGACAGAGGAGAGGCACAGAGGACCCCAGCCAAGATTCTCTATTATTGGTACGTGGTCGAGCAATCAAGGCCTAGCTTCTCAAGAGATGATGCAGGCTGGTTCTTAAGTAAAGTGTAGTTCCCAAGCTCCCACAAAGGAATGTCCACACACTGTATTAGTTAAAACACAGTGTTTATATAATTAATATTCAAGGTTATGTAAACTATAACAATAACTCACTTTGTGCTCAGAAAATCTACAATGGCAAAAATATATAGTTCTAAAGTGGTAACACAATTATTATCAGATCTCATTAAAGTGCATCAACTATACTCTGGTTAAATGTCACACAGATCACTTAATAAAGGCAACCAACAATAGACATAGGAGGAAAGCAGTTGGTTTAGAACAATTGGCAGAATACTGGCCCCTACCAACTAGGCACAATTCTGTGTGGAGATCCCCCCATCTGGGCAACCTGTAAAGTAAAGATATATTACAAGCCCAGTCCATATATTGTTCTAGAAGTCTTATTTCCTTCTAAAATAATTCTACAACCCCAATTTACCTGGAATAGCAGAGTTTGTCGTCGGATCGTCAATGGATCCTTCTTGAGCGGCTCCTTTTAAGGCAGAAGCCACGGATCATCGAGATCCCATGAGGAAAAAGGGTTGAACGATGACGGTGAGGTGGCAGCTTCGTTCCTAGCAGTACTCGTCGACGACAGAGCGTTGGCGTCCTGCAAGGAAGAGGCGTGCGGGGCACCTCAGCGACGATAGTTCAGGACCGCAAAGAGTTTGAAGAACTGTGGCCCAGCAAGGGTGTTGAGTCGTCGGCATCTCTGTGGTCTTTAGGTGGCAGGAAACCCACCGGCGGATGCTCCTCAGCGCAACGGAGGCCTCAGCTTTTTCCGGCGGGACAAAGCGGTCGACGCTGTAGGTGAGAGCGTCCTTGGATCAAATATTACTTAGGCAAAGGGAGCACGGCGGCTCCGGTCGGCGATGGCGGTCGTCGATGGTGATGGACAACAGTGTCTGGGCGCTTCTCCTTGTGATTCCGCGGCGGTCCCCGTCTCCGGTCGGCAGCCTGTCATAGGTCTGTCTACCCGGGAGCTTTGGCAAAGATCAGCTGGTGCACGATGGTCCCTCGTAGCTCGGGAAGAGGGCGCCTAACCAGGTCCTCTCTGGGTTAGTCCTTGGAGACACAGCAGCTTTCAGATTGGTAACGTAGAGCAGCAGCAAGACTTCTCTTCCAGCAGGGCTTCAAGGTTAAGCTTCAGTTTCAACTCCAGTTTCTCTTCAGCTTCTGAACACGAATTCTAGCAATGAGAGGCCCCCAGATATACTAGTTGATCTCTCATTCATTCTGCTGGGTCACACTCAGGCAACCAATCAGTTAGAAGGGCATTCATGCAGGCAGGCAGCCAACCAGGTGCATAGTGCATTCAGGCCATTTACTTCTGTCCAGACACTCACAACAATTTATGTGTATTGGGACAAGTACCCAGCCATTCAACACTCCACACTGCATTCATACCAGTTTTGAGCAGGACTGTCTCAGTCATTGTGTCAAACACCAGAAAGCAGACATCCACAACAAGAAGTGCATATTGGTCACACACTCCATTCACCCAGGTCCCACCCACAGGGTATACCCACAACATACAGTCACTGGGAAGGCTCCAGCCACTCTGGCCTGGACTTCACAACAACACCATATATGGAACTTCCACCCAACAGTCAGTCAGGGGGAAGGGACAGAGTCAGGGCTTCCCAGGACTTTGGTAAAACAAGGTAACAGGCAATAGAAAGCAAGAGGCCCCGGGGCCATCTTATTTCTTATCAGGAATCAACTGATTCCAATGCCAGGGCCTGGGTATCCCAAAATGGAGGATACTCAGAGCACATGTCAAATTCAGCATGGAGCTGCCACCAGCCCATACCCTGCTCTGTGGGCCACCCACAGGTGCACAAAAACATACACTAGGAGCACAGGGTTGTACCCCCACCCATGGGTGCCATAAGGGTATCCCATGGGTCTGTACATCAAACCAAAACTGAGAGCTACACCGCCAGGAGTCCCACATGAACTCCTGTGTCGAAAACACGACAGAAACACACGATAAAAAGCAGTAAAGGACATGGATATGGAGGTCCTGTCCCTCTGATGCATTTCCAGCATCACAGTCGAACACACGATAAAAAGCAGTAAAGGACAAGGATACGGAGGCCCTGTCCCTCCAATGCATTTCTAGCATCACAGTCGCCCCCCCAGACTGAGGTTAGGGTGCCTAATCTCCCACGAGATAGGCACCCTCATCCAGACAGTCAACATACCTTCTGGAAAGGCCATCTGCAATAGCCATCAACATTATCGTGACTCTTACCTGGTCTATGCTCTATGGTGAAGTCTAGCCCTTGCAGACTAATGGACCACCTGAGCAGTTTCGGGTTTTCACCCTTCATCTGCATAAACTACTTCAGGGGCTTATGATCTGTTTGGACCTTGAAGGTAGACCCTGTAAGGCAGGGCTAAAACGCCTGATGCTCCAAACTATGCTAAAACACTCCTTTTCAACAGTAGCCCACCTAAGTTCTCTACCCTTTAGTTGTCTACTGATGAATATGATAGGATGTTCCCTCCCTTTGTAATCTAACTGGGACAAGACAGCCCCAATTCCGGTGTCGCAGGCATCCGTCTGGACGATAAAGGGTCGGCTGTAGTCAGGCGCACACAACACAGGTGCCCTACACAGACTTTCTTTCAAGCCATCAAAGGCCCTCTGACAGTCTTCAGTCCAATTAACCTTCCTAGGTTGTTTGGGTGAAGTCAGAGCTGTCAGAGGGGCAGTTATGGTTCCATAGTCCGCCATGAAATTGTGATAATACCCAGTGAGGCCCAAAAAGGCTCTCACCTGGGTTTGAGTAGTGGGAGTTTCCCAGTCATGTACATCCTGTACATTACTGGGGAGGGGTTGGATTTTACCACCTCCTACCTCATGACCAAGATACGTGACTTTCCCCTGAGCTATCTGGCACTTGGTGGCCTTGATAGTGAAGTTAGCCCTTTTCAAGGCCTGCAACACCTTATCCAGATGTGTCAAATGCTCTTCTCAGGTGGAACTGTAGACGTCAAAGTCGTCTAAGTAGGCCACACAAAAGGCCTCCAGGCCACTGAGCGCATGATTGACCAATCTCTGCAACATGGCAGGGGTATTCTTCAACCCAAAAGGCATGACCCTAAACTAGTAGAGTCCCTCTGGTGTTGAGAACGCCATCTTTTACTTGTCATGGTCCATCAGAGCTATTTGCCAATAGCCTGAGGTAAGGTCAAAGGTGCTCACAAATTTGGCAGCACCTATGGTGTCCACATGCTCATCAGCCCTGGGCAATGGGTGCACGTCGGTTTTGGTGTCAGCATTGACTCCTCGGTAGTCCACACAGAACCTCCAATCCTTGGTACCTGCCTGGGAACTTGCCTTGGGGACAAGTACCAATGGACTGGACCAGGGACTGGTTGAGGGTTCAATAACACACAGATCCAACATCTTGGCGACCTCAGCCTGGATGTGGTTCTTAACTTTATCTGACATACGGTAGCACCTGCTTTTGACAGGCACACTGTCACCAGTGTCAATTTCGTGCCTACACCAAGGTGTAAGGCCTGGTGTCAGTGAGAACAGAGAGGCATACTGCTGGAGCAAAGCCCTGCAGGCCTTCTGCTGCTCTGTCTTCAGATCGGGAGGGAGATGCACTCCCTCCACTGAGCCATCCTGAGGGTTGCTATGCAGCAAATCAGGAAGGGGCTCACTCTCATCCTCTTCTTGCTCTGAAGCTAGCAAGAGACATGAGACTTCTGCTCGCCTGTGGAAAGGCTTGAGCCTGTTAACATGGAATACCTGAGGGGCTACCCCAGGGACTCCCATGTCAACCAGATAATTGACCTCGCCCATCTTGGAGATGATCCTGAAGGTCCAGTCCACTTGTTTGCCAAAGCTTGAGGCTTGGTAGGCTCCATCACAAGGATTTCCTGTCCCGAAGTCCAATCCACTTGCGAGGCTTTAAGGTCATGCCAGTACTTGTTCAATTCCTGGCTGGCCTTGAGATTTGCTGTTGCCTGACCCATCATCTGTGTGATCCTCCGTCTGAGGCCTAACACATAGTCCCCCACTTGCTTGGCAGGGCCTCGAGGGGTGGCCTCCCAACCTTCTCTGATCAAGGCAAGGGGTCCCCTCACGGGATGTCCAAAGAGTAACTCAAAGGGCTGAGCCCAACACCCTCTTGAGGTACCTCTATGTAAGCAAACAGCAGGCATGGCAGGAAGAGATCCCATTTCCTCCTTAGGGTCTCTTCCAAAGCGCCTAGCATGCCTTTGAGAGTTTTAATAAATCTCTCAACCAGACCATTCGTCTGGGGGTGGTAAGAGGTGGAGAACTTGTAGGTTACACCGCACTCTTTCCACATGGTTTTCATGTAACTAGACATGAAGTTGGATCCTCTGTCAGAGACCACCTCCTTAGGGAATCCAACATGGGTGAAAATGCCCAGGAGAGCCCTGGCAACCACCTTGGCTGTAATAGTCCGAAGGGGTATAGCCTCAGGGTATTTGGTGGCATGATAAACCAAGACCAGGATGAACCGATGTCCACCTGAAGTGGGAGGGTCAAGGGGACCAACAATGTTGATGCCCACCCTCTCAGACGGTGTGCCAACCACTGGCAATGGCTGCAGTGGGGCAATGACACTGCCTCCAGTCTTGCCAGACAACTGACAAGTTGGGCAGATCCTGCAGTGGGACTCCACTTCTACTCCCATCCGAGGCCAGTAGAAATGGGCAGAGAGCCTCTGCTTAGTCTTCTTGGTACCAAGAGGACCAGCTAAGGGCACCTCATTCGCCAACTGCAGCAGGAAGGGCCTGTAAACCTGGGGTACCACCAACCTCTTGAGGGCACCAGGTTCAGGTTTAGTGGGCTCACTAACAAGGAGCTCAGCCTCCCAATAGATCTGGAATGTCCTAGGCACTTCTCCTTGTGCCTGGGACAGGGCTTGTTTTCTCAGACCCTCGAGGGAGTGGCACTCTCTCTGTCCCTTACAGAAGTCCACCCGGGAGGGTCCCCCTTCAGCCAGCAGGCATTGAAGATCAGGGTGGTCCTCCGGGTTGAGAGCCTCTCCCACAGGAGAGTCTTCTGTCTCTTCTCCCTCAGGAGTTGAGTTTTGGTTTTCCACTGGACCCAGCCCGTCTGGAGCATGGATCCCAATGGGTGCTGTAGGAACAGCAGGAAGAGAAGGAGCCCCCTTCACAGAGGTGGCCTTCTTGTTCTTCTGTCTTCTTGCCCTAGGCCTCGCCTTTGGCTCGGGTACCTGACTCACAGGCAGACCCTTTGTCACCGGTGACATAGTGACTGCAGCAGCAGTCAGAGGTAGACCATCCAAGATCAACCCCAACTCTACTAGATTATTTCCTAACCGAATGTTAGCAGGGACTTTGTCCTGAACCAGGAAAGGAAGCTTTGCTGTCTTGTCTCCAATCATGAATGAGACTAAGGCTACAGGCGATAATTTGGGAGGCCCACCAGCTAACCTGGTGGTTCTCAGAGGAGCACCTACATAGTCCTCTGGCTTGAGCAGGGTCCTGTCCTCCACTGTCATGCTTGCCCCAGTGTCTCTCAAGCCAGTAGAAGGCTGGCCATTCAAGAGGACCCTTCTAAAAAACCTACGGGTGTTCTGTGGGGTAGTCGTCAGTAGTTCTGCGTACCGGTCCCAGGCCGCAAGGGACACTAGGGAAATCTCTACAGGAGCACCAAATGTGATTCCTGTAGAGGAGGGGAGGACATTGGCCTCCACCTTAGACATGGGGTAAGGGTAGCTCAGGCTGACAGCCTGTATTCCAAGTGCCTTACCTTTACACTTGGAGTCACCCTTCTTCTGATCCAGAGCCCCACATTCCCAACAGGTGCCAGGAATGCGGGGTACGGAACTGGAACCACTGCAAGCCTGCTTTGCAGCAGGTGGACTACTACTCTTATTCCCACCCACAGATGACTTATCCCCACTAGATTTTTGGGTTTTAGGAGAGGAAGGTTTTGGTATAAGCGACTGTGATTGCTTTTGGGCTTCCTCAGCTTTCTGAGAGGTCCCCTTTTCTTTGTCCTTGTCTTTCCCACTGGAGTCCTTAGGGGATACCTGGTGGGATACCCACTTGTCAGCTAGCCAGGCTATCTTAAAGGGATCCAAAATGTTCTGGTCAGCAACATACTGTCGCAGCTCTGGTGAACAGGCTTCAGAAAAATGCTCAAAAAACAAAAGGTGAGACAATTCAACAAACGTTTTCACTTTGTAACCATCAATCCACCCCATCATGTTCATGTGCGCAGCGCTCACCCAGTCAACCCAAGACACATCCTCTCTCTTCTTAAAATCCCTGAACCTTTTAAGGTATTGGGTAGGTGTCTTGCCAAACCTGGCAATCAAAGCAGACTTCATGCACTCATACTGACCCCTTTCTTCCACACTCAGTTTCAGAATACAGTCATATCCAGTCTGAGGCACTTTGCTTAACAAACACTTAGCCCAATCTCTCTTATCTACATTATGAATTGCACAAGCCATTTCAAACGCTTCAATCCATTGGAGGATATTCGAACCCTCCACAAACATACCAACCAAATCTTTCATAAACTTGATAGCTGGGGACCTGGCACTCTCACTGGGTTTAGCTGAAGTCTCCACTCTAGCTTTCTCTAGCTGGATTCTCTGATACTCAGTTTCCCGGTTCTTGAGTTCAAGGTCCTTATATTTGAGTTCAAGATCCCTATTCTTGAGCTCCACTTGTTGTGCCAACTCCTCTTTCTTAAGCTCAGCATCTACTTCCAACTTGCGGTATTCAAAGGCCAATTTAATCCTTAATAACTCAAGCTCCAAGGAATTGCTGGGGTTTGGAACAGAAGCAGCAGGAATGGTGGCATTTCCAGAAACAGATTCAGTAAAAACCCCAGGGGCAGAGTCCTTATTGGTTGCATCCCCCCCTTCAAGAGTTTCACCATCAGTCTGGTAGTCCACCAGGGCAGCAATCAGCTCAGCCCTAGACTTATCCACAAAGTCTGACTCCCTGGCTTCACAAGCACTCTGGAGAGCCTCTAAGCTCACCCTAGTCAATTTACCATTTGCAATAGATTCCATTGCTTGTAATGCAGTTATCTTTTACACAACTAAACCTCAATTTAACAAAGTGCAGATATTTTGTAAGTGACACGGTTATACACTGATGCTTAAAACCATAAGCATCCCACCACTAACAGCAGTGTAAAGACTGGAGGGGGGTCTGGTCTTCTGCTCTCCATATGGCAGAGGAGAGGCACAGAGGACCCCAGCCAAGATTCTCTATAATTGGTATGTGGTCGAGCAATCAAGGCCTAGCTTCTCAGGAGGTGATGCAGACTGGTTCTTAAGTACAGTGTAGTCCCCAAGCCCCCAAAAAGGAATGTCACACACTGTATTAGTTAAAACACAGTCTTTATATAATTAATATTCAAGGTTATGTAAACTATCACAATAACTCACTTTGTGCTCAGAAAATATACAATGGCAAACATATACAATTCTAAAGTGGTACCACAATTATTATCAGATCTCATTAAAGTGCATCAACTATACTCTGGTTAAATGTCACACAGATCACTTAATAAAGGCAACCAACAATAGACATAGGAGGAAAGCAGTTGGTTTTGAACAACTGGCAGAATACTGGCCCCTACCAACTAGGCACAATTCTGTGTGGAGATCCCCCCCACCTGGGCAACCTGTAAAGTAAAGATATATCACAAGCCCAGTCCATATATTGTTCTAGAAGTCTTATTTCCTTCTAAAATAGTTCTACAACCCCATTGTACCTGGAATAGCAGAGTTCGTTATCGGGTCGTCGACGGATCCTTCTTGAGCGGCTCCCTTTAAGGCAGGAGCCATGGATCGAGATCCCACAAAGAAAAAGGGTTGAACAACGACGGTGAGGTGACAGCTTGGTTCCTAACGGTGCTCGTCGATGACGGAGCATTGGCATCCTGCAAGGAAGAGGCGTGCGGGGCACCTCTGTGATGATAGTTCAGGACCGCAAAGAGTTTGAAGAACTGTGGCCCAGCAAGGGCATCGAGTCATCGGCATCTCTGTGGTCTTTAGGTGGTGGGAAAACCACCGGCGGATGCTCCTCATCGTGTCGTCGCCCTCGGCTTTCTCCGGCGGGACAAAGCGGTCAACGGTGCAGGCGAGAGCATCCTTGGATCATCTATTACTTAGGCAAGGGGAGCACGGCGGCTCCGGTCAGCGACAGCGATCGTCGACGGTGATGGACAACAGTGTCTGGGCGCTTCTCCTTGTGATTTTCGGCGGTCCCCGTCTCCGGTCGGCAGCCTGTCGTAGGTCTGTCTACCAGGGAGCTTTGGCAAAGATCAGCTGGTGCACGATGGTCCCTCGTAGCTCGGGAAGAGGGCGCCTAACCAGGTCCTGTCTGGGTCATTCCTTCGAGACATAGCAGCTTTCAGATTGGTGAAGTAGAGCAGCAGCAAGACTTCTCTTCCAGCACGACTTCAAGGTTAATCTTCAGTTTCAACTCCAGTTTCTCTTCAGCTGAACACGAATTCTAGCAGTGAGAGGCCTCCAGATATACTAGTTGATCTCTCATTCATTCTGCTGGGTCACACTCAGGGAACCAATCGATCAGAAGGGCGTTCATGCAGGCAGGCAGCCAATCAGGTGCATAGTGCATTCAGGCCATTCACTTCTCTCCAGACACTCACAACAAGTTATGTTTATTGGGACAAGTACCCAGCCATTCAACACTCCACACTGCATTTATACCAGTTTCAGGCAGGGCTGTCTCAGTCATCGTCTCAAACACCAGAAACCAGACATCTACAACAAGAAGTGCATATTGGTCACACACTCCATTCACCCAGGTCCCACCCACAGGGTGTACCCACAACATACAGTCACTGGGAAGGCTCCAGCCAGTCTGGCCTTGACTTCACAACAACACCATATATGGAACTTCCACCCAACAGCCAGGCAGGGGAAGGGACAGAGTCAGGGCTTCCCAGGACTTTGGGAAAACAAGGTAACGGGCAATAGAAAGCAAGACGACACAGGGGCCATCTTGTTTCCTATCAGTAATCAACTGATTCCAATGGCAGGGCCTGGGTATCCCAAAATGGAGGCTACTCAGAGCACCTGTCAAATTCAGCAATGAGCTGCCACCAGCCCATACCCTGCTCTGTGGGCCACCCACAGGTGCCCAAAAACATACACTAGGGGCACAGGGTTGTACCCCCACCCATGGGTGCCATAAAGGTATCCCATGGGTCTGTACACCAAACCAAAAGAGGGAGCTGCACCGCCAGGAGACCCAATGGAACACCTGCGCGGAAAACACAACAGAACACACGATAAAAAGCAGTAAAGGACAAGGATACGGAGGCCCTGTCCCTCTGATGCATTTCCAGCACCACAGTCTGCAGCAAGGCAACAGGCCTGCAGACACTATGTCTGGGGATGCCTTGAGTACAATGGCCGCTTTGTGGAAGATAACTTTGAAGTGTGGAATGTGTAGCGCACCTTGGACATTCCCATCTTGCCAGCACCCTCGGGAGGGCAGGGCCACAGGTGTGAACTGCCATTGATACTGGAGTGGGGGATGGATGCCCAAGAGGCAAGGGGAAAGGGGCCGGAAAAAACTGCTGAATGGAGGCTACACACTTTTGAGGACATCCTGCAAGTGTAAGGAAGGAGGTGTAGTTTTGCCTCATTACTGGTGCCAGAAAAGAAATCCTGGCAACAATAGAAGAGGGCCTACTGCAGGACCCGGTCCAAATCCATTTTGTATAAACCTCCAACTCCATTTTGGAGTAGGCCGCGTTCAGATTAATGGGAATGCTCCTCTCCCCTTTTGCAGTGCCACAAACAGCGAACACAGCCGGCCTCCACCTTTTACTCCCCCTGAGTCTGTGCCAGACAAACTCATTTCACACGGATGTACTGGCTTGAATTGTTGCTAGCAAACAGTGTATTCTTTTATCCTTTCACTGAGCTCATCTGCCTTGTGTGTGACCGGGCCAAATGCCCTGCAACCCATCCATCTCCACAAAGCTGCTCTTGAGCCTTTCACCCCGTCCTGTGGAAGGTACCGCATGGTTGCCCCATGTTCCCATACATTCTCATTTTTATGTAGCAGAAGCGTGAGCCTTATCCACTGACCGCCCTAAAGTGCCTCCAATATAACCTATCTACAAGTCCTCATATATTTTGCTAAGACCAACACATGTCACTACACTCATTCTTGCCTGATGACACCAGGACAAATAAATCTTGAATGTAATCCTTGAATCAAGCACCAGGAGAGTAAGACCATTTCACCCCTTACGCCCACAAAGGCCTCGAAATGAAACGTGTTTATATTTAATTACACTTTATAGTGTATCTGCACATTGTAGGGGTTGTACACGATTTGCATTATTCATTGTGTGTCAGAAAATATTATGTACTTTGGAAAGTCAGGGGTGTAGTTTTGCCTCATTACTGGTGCCAGAAAAGAAATCCTGGCAACAATAGAAGAGGGCCTACTGCAGGACCCGGTCCAAATCCATTTTGTATAAACCTCCAACTCCATTTTGGAGTAGGCCGCGTTCAGATTAATGGGAATGCTCCTCTCCCCTTTTGCAGTGCCACAAACAGCGAACACAGCCGGCCTCCACCTTTTACTCCCCCTGAGTCTGTGCCAGACAAACTCATTTCACACGGATGTACTGGCTTGAATTGTTGCTAGCAAACAGTGTATTCTTTTATCCTTTCACTGAGCTCATCTGCCTTGTGTGTGACCGGGCCAAATGCCCTGCAACCCATCCATCTCCACAAAGCTGCTCTTGAGCCTTTCACCCCGTCCTGTGGAAGGTACCGCATGGTTGCCCCATGTTCCCATACATTCTCATTTTTATGTAGCAGAAGCGTGAGCCTTATCCACTGACCGCCCTAAAGTGCCTCCAATATAACCTATCTACAAGTCCTCATATATTTTGCTAAGACCAACACATGTCACTACACTCATTCTTGCCTGATGACACCAGGACAAATAAATCTTGAATGTAATCCTTGAATCAAGCACCAGGAGAGTAAGACCATTTCACCCCTTACGCCCACAAAGGCCTCGAAATGAAACGTGTTTATATTTAATTACACTTTATAGTGTATCTGCACATTGTAGGGGTTGTACACGATTTGCATTATTCATTGTGTGTCAGAAAATATTATGTACTTTGGAAAGTCAGGGGTGACCAACACCCGTGGAATTGACCTGACCTTCACATCAGCCAGATAAGCGCGGCTGACCCACATGCAGCAGAGTTCTCTGTGTGCTGACTTTACATAAAGCCTTCATACTTCTCTCAACCTCTCTCCCAGTATCATTCCCTTCTGGATGTGTCCATTTACTGAAGCTTATATTTGTATTTTCGGGACTCTGTACCCTCATCCGCCCAGCCACGACAAGTTAGCGTGTCATTGATTCACCGAAAAATGGAAACAACTATTCATAAAAGTTCAATAGTATTTTATTCGGTTGCTGATGCCGATGTCGCACATGTACTAAACATTGTACACTTCTGGTTGCTGCACAGTGTGGGAAAATCCCCTGTACTATCCGCTGTCACTGGGGAATTTGAGCGAATGGCTCCAATGACACAGGCCGGTATTACTCGTCGAACGCAGTGTCCAAGCCTCCCATGAAGCCACCATGTAAACAAACAATAGGCTATGAGCCTGTACCACCTGTGGAAGAGAAAAATACAAGCTGTAACTTTAAATGAACATGATAAGTGTACAAACCTTAGTTGAACATGCAAACTTGTATTCTATGGCGTTGTTGCCAGTACAAATGTTACCTCATGGATCAACGAACTTGGGCATTAAAGTTTAGACACATGACATTAGTGAACACCCATGCAATCCGTAACGCTTGGGGACAGAGAAATATTGTTTCTTGGTTCTACATGAAAGACACATAAGATGACCACTATGATTTGAACAGAGCGCAAGAGAACTATTGAATTGCCAGACTACATTCATTTGGCATTGATTGATCAAAGTTACGACAATATAGGAGACATCCATGTCCTAAGTTAAATCACATCTAGAGCACGCTTACTCATTACTTGGATTGCAAGGGCGAACTGTTGCTCGAAATTCGTGCATAAGCACCATCATAATCCTCAACACGGACCTTGTGAGGCAGGCTGCCCTGACGACATGCAGCTCTGTAACGCATAGCGGTGGTGTGTCTTCTTCCGATATTTAGGCCAGGCATCCAGAGTTTTCTCGGCAGCAGCAGTTCTCCACCTCGGTTGGCATGACCTTAAACCGATTGAAGGTACACCAGGTGGAGATGTCATCCATGCGACTAGGCTCAGGCTCTTGATCGGGTGATTCGTCTTCCCAACTGTTGTCCGAAGCCCCATCGTTTCCACATCTTTCTCGTTCCACTAATTCCACCTCGGAATACTCCGGCTCGTACTGGTAGGGAATTATTGATGCCATCATACGACAAAATTAAAATCGATAGTAATGCTGGCACTAGTATCTGTTTGCACAAGCTTCGAGCAAGGAGGATAGCTGAAAAGGGCAGAAACGAGTCACAGTTTATTCGAAAAAAGACCGTGAAACGACTGAAAAAGCAACTCTGATGTCATCTGATGAGAAGCGGTCTGTTTAAACTTCTTGAGGAGAGAGGCGCCTGCCATTTCCATGGAGACACGCCATTAGCAGAGAACAATGATACGAGACGTGCATTCACATTGTGAAATGGGCCGTACGCATCGAGTGATGTCAGCTTCAGGGGCGGGGACTATGATATAGTGCCGACAGGGCACTTGAGCTTAGGGCGATGCAGCAACGGATAAGATTAGCACAAAATGGCCACGCCCTGCTGCCTGATTTCGCATTTGTAAAAGTGAGGAAAACCATGGTAAGGTGCATAGGAAATGTTTTTACGATCAATCAACGTATGCATAAAAACACATGCCCGAACGCTTGGGCCAATAATATTTTTGGGTGCACTACTCCTTTAAGTTTACATTTTGTGTCACTGCCAGAGCCTTGAACCACGGACACACCGCTACACAAATGTTGCATATCGGAGACACTCTAACCCTTTTCCCAGGGAAAATGTACTAGGGAGCAATTTGAAACCGCTGTGGTTCTTTGCGGCTCCATTAGAATATCGTATTTTACAAGTGATTTTGAATTATAAAATGGTCATGCATTCATTATTCGTTGGTGGAACCTGTAAGCTCTAATCTGTGACCTTGAAAAATAACAACCATTGTGTACTTCTCTCAGCGCTTGCCTGGGATTGCAGACTCTGCACTAAATCACCAGCCACAGCGGCTTTATCTGCACACCAAAGGCTAACGCACGTTTTCTGGAAAATACATCTTTTAAGGCCTATTTACCATGTTGCCTTCTACCACTAAGATTTATTGTACTTACCTGTACCCCTGAATTTATGTATTCGTTTTATTATGGAATCTATTTCACAGATATCAGAAAGATCCCCCTCCCCTTTTAAACTGCTACTCTCGCAGCTGATAGGTGCGTTCTTTTGTACCGCGTTGAACTTGTGTCTTTATTACACATACATGCAACCCATTCAGGAGCCTCTTCCGTAAATGTGTGTGTGTTTGCAGTAGTTTAAAGTGCGAACCCAGCTGGGGCGCTCTCATGTGATTGAAAAGATGTCATGTTAGCTTAGAGTGCAGAGAAAAGGTGATTAGGAAGATAATGGAATGCGTTTTTGAGAAATGAAGTATACCTGAGATAAGGAGTTGAGTGTGACTTCTCCTGGAAAATATATGTAAAGTTTACAAGTATTTAAATTGCAATTGCTGAGGTACATTGTTCTGATATTTGTCCCATGTAGTCAATAACTTAATGTGATCCAAAAGGCAGTTCCTGCCAATAGGAACGTGGCTGTCCGTTTAAAAATGTATGTTTATTTTTTTATTTTTTTCTCTCTGTGAGAATATTTCAACTGATTCTATTAAGAAAATGTTTTGAGTATATATATATATATATATATACTAAAAAAAACTTTGTTAAGGGGACGTTATGGTTAAATTGTGCTACTAAAAACCTGTGAAATTCACTAAATAAACCTTAGAAACGTCACATTATGGTTCAAAGTAAAACTGAAAAACCCCTGAAATTCGCCAGTTATGGTAGGCTAAGCAACCATACCTGCCTGCACCACTGTGCACTGCTAACACTAACACCCAGGACATGAAAGATGGCATCATAAATGTCATTGATGACATCACTGATGATATCACATGTGTAGCCCCTTTGTTTTTGTTCACTGCCATATATATATATCATTCAGTAAAAAATCTTTGTTAAAGGGACGTTATGGTTCAAAGTAAAACCGATAAAACCCTTGACATTCGCTAGTTATGGTAATCTAAGCAACCATAACTTGCACCACCTACGTGCATTGCTAAGACTAACACCCAGGACATGAAAGATGAAATCACAAATGTCATTGATGACATCACTGATGACATCACATGTGCATGTACTTTTCATGAAAAGTCTGCACAAGGGAGTCTTATTATAATGTTGATAAAAAAACTGTGAAGGCTCATTGGAATAGATGACATGAGCTATGTGGTGCATTAAGCAATGCATTGACATAAATAGCATTCTATTATGAAATTCTTCACAGTATAATAATCTACTCATGTATAAACATAAGCATTGTGTGCAGCATACAGGATGGAGGTGCAATATTCATAATCTTCCCATGTTAAATAGTGAAATGGTAAATGCTTTCTTTTTAGAGTTTTGTGTACTGTGCAACATGTTATAAGTAGGTAATGAAACCCACTTCCTATATAATTTCATTATTACATACAAAACACACAAACATAACACATACAACTATGAGTATATACAGGGAAAGTGAAGTACGCAAAAAAGCAGCAGTAGAACCAGAAATTGTTCATAACCTACCTGATTATTTTTATGAACAGAAATTATTGTTCTGCTTCAAACCTACTACTTCCCTATGAATAACTATCACTTGTGGTGACTGCACCCTAAAGAGAGTAATGTGAATACAAATATGAGCATAGCCACAGAAAGTACAGTAATAAAAAAAACAGCAGACCACTAAGAAAGTGTTGATAATCTTACTGATTGTCTTCATACACAGAAAGCATTGGTATCTTTCAAGTGCGTATTCTCCCTATGTAAATGTTTCATATGCTAAGAGTGAACCCCAAATTAATTACTGTAAGAACATATTTGAAGTGTAAGTCTACAAATATAGTACTTTTCAATTTTTTTGTTCCTAAGTATTACTGGCTAAGATATATCACTAAAGGAAAAAAGAGAGTGCAACACATGTGATGTCATCAGTGATGTCATCAATGACATTTGTGATTTCATCTTTCATGTCCCTGGGTGTTAGTCTTAGCAATGCACGTAGGCGGTGCAAGTTATGGTTGCTTAGCTTACCATAACTAGCGAATGTTAAGGGTTTTATCGGTTTTACTTTGAACCATAACATCCCTTCAACACTTCAACAAAGTTTTTTTACTGAATTATATATATATGACAGTGAACAAAAACAAAGGGGCTACACATGTGATATCATCAGTGATGTCATCAATGATATTTATGATGCCATCTTTCATGTCCTGAGTGTTAGTGTTAGCAGTACACAGTGGTGCGGGCAGGTATGGTTGCTTAGCCTACCATAACTGGCGAATTTCAGGGGGTTTTCGGTTTTACTTTTAACCATAATGTGACGTTTCTAAAGTTTATTTCGTGAATTTCACAGGTTTTTAGTAGCGCAACTTAACCATAACATCCCTTAACAAAGTTTTTTTTAGTGACTTTTACATTTTTTTAGTAGGGCAACTTAACCATATCGTCCCCTTAACAAAGTTTTTTTGAGTGATTTTTACAGGTTTTTAGTAGGGCAACTTAACCATAACGTCCTTTTAACAAAGTTTTCTTTACTCATTTGGATAGGTTTTCAGTACAACAACTTAACCATACCGTCCCTTTTGCATCGTTTTTTTGCTAAAGGTGATCAGTTTATAGTAGTGCCAAGTAACCATAATGTAATGCAACTTCTGACTTATTTAAACACCTTGCAAAGAATACCACTTGACAATATGCTCGTGTACAGCACGGTAACGTGTCCCAGAATCCGTAAACACTTAACAGTAAGATGTTTGCCGCGTACACAATGTGGAAACAGATTTTATATTGATGTAGGAACGTCCACCTGCAACATTCACCTTGCACAGCACCAGCACATATTGGTAGTCAGCCATTAACAATGTAGTACACATTACACACTTTTAGCAAAAGTTTTAGTTATGTAAAAATGACATGGCCATCCCTCCTCCCCAAGAAACAGCAGCACTACTGTAATGAAGGAGCATGACAAACATTGCTCCAACCTTATAACTAACAAACGCACAATATTGTAGCACCGGCTACCCACCCCCCCATATCACTGTTTGATGCGTCTTTCCTCATTTACGTTCGCAAAAGGCCTTATTAGCTGTCATACCAAAAAACAAACCCATCCGTTAGCAAAGTAAATGTTGCATTAAAAAATACCTTTCACAATGTAAATGTATTAAAAAGAAATTGCATTCACTCCATGTACTTTACATTTCTCAGCAAAGGATATAGACGCTATAAGATTTATCAGTAATAGTATAGATGCGCAAAGAAGTAACGTATATTATGGAAAAATAGGATTTCTGGTGGGACGGATCCCAAAACAAAATCCTTTTTCAAGATTGCCATCATCGAAAGGAAAGGCGATTGTTGCATACATGGCCCGTCTTCATTTTCCATGGCAGCAAGTTAAAAGCAAAAGTACGTGGCTAGACGCAGGACCTGTACATAAACATACAGCGATTACAAATCAAAATCCTTTTTCAAAATGGCCACCATAGAAAGGCAAAGCGGTTGTTGCATACATTGCCCCACTTCACTTTCCATGACAGCCTCCAAAAAACAACAGTACATGCCGTGACGCAGAACCTGTAAATAAGGCGGTTGTTGCATAGATAGCCGGTCTTCATTTTCCATGGCAGCAAGCTAAAAGCAAAAGTATGTGCCGAGATGCAGAACATGTACATAAACATACAGCGATTACAAAACAAAATCCTTTTTCAAGAAGGCCACCATAGAAAGGGAAACCGGTTGTTGTATACATTGCCCCTTTTCGCTTTCCATGACAACCTCCAAAAAGCAACAGTACGTGCCGTGACGCAGAACCTGTAAATAAACATACAGCGACGTATAATGTGGTACCTTACATTTCGAAATAATGAATGGGATTTTAAAAGAAAACGTTAACATTTAAGAATTTCTAAAGTACTTTTATTTAACAAACAACTGTCAGAGACCAACGAACTGATCCCATTTCCAAATACATTTTAACAATGGTTCTAAGGGCAACATTGACAATGTTTATGCTGAGTCACAGGCTGTTCTTTTTGCATACACAAAGTTTGCATTTCTGTTAAAGCAACCGCTTTGTTTGCACAGGTATTTGCAATACGGCGCCATGACCGTTGCTTTACACCATCATAAATGATGTTACGTCACTCCTAACAGCTATTTCAGCGTAGGGACAGAGGGGGCCAGGCCTGTCATCCCATAACATTATAATGGACAGGCAGCCGGTCACAAGAAGTTGTATCTGGCGTGGAAAGAAGCCGTCACTTGGTACCTGGAAACCATGGCATGCACAGTAGGGCAATATGTAGCTAGGTGGAAAACGTAAGAGAAAATCTGTGTCAATACCCAACCTTTAGGAAAACATTTCAAAACAGACACAAAGATTGTGGAAAGTAGTACACAAATGGAAGTGGACAAACATGACATTTTAAGGAATTATTGGCGTTGACCATGGGTATATATAGTGCAAGCCTACAAAGGCCGCGAAACAGCAGTCGCCATAAGGGTTAAACAAAATGCCAACTACACAGTGAGAGGGTCATTCAGTTATGAAGCCAACATGAATGGGCAAGCAAGAAAAAATTGCATGTCTTGATGTTAGACAAGACCAAAATAACATGCAAACTGATAGACAAAGCTATGTGGGCAAGCATAACATTTGAAAGAAGAAGAAATAACAGTAAACAAGGGAGGCTCTACTCATAGTCTTCAAACGCTAACAATGTGCACTCTCTGGTATTGAAGGTAAAATATAACTGCGCAAAAAAATAATACTTCACTTACATTGTCACAATTAGTGTTGGGTAATATAAAATTAAAACGCGGGTCGGTGTACAGTCGTCAAAATTAACCTTAAATAATCTTGACAGCCTCCATTGCTTTTCGCAAAGTCAGACAGCAATGTGGTCGCAGCAAAGAATCTTTGTGAACTGATATTTCATGTTTCCTACAAACGATTTTAAAACATAACCTTATCAAATGATATGTTTTTCCAAGCTCTCATTCCTTGCATAGCTTTTGAAGTTTCCCTTTCTCTCAAGGTCAAAAAACAATAGCTCCTTATGGATTGACTTGGATGTGTGGGCCTACTGAGCTCGCAACTAAAAAAGCAAATGAACTGACCTTCACTCAGAAGGCAAATACATTCTCACTTTGCAACAACATATGACAATCCAATTATGAGAACCGCTACTCCCACACGCCTCCAGAACCACTGTTTCCAACAAACACTCCAGGTGGCGGGCTCAGAATGTAGGACACCAGTCCGACTTCAATATTGGTGGCAAGAAAACACCACTTTTTGAGTTTGCGCTGCCACATTCCATCCCAAGCTAATTAAAGCTCACCTTCGGAAACAGTGTTTCATAATTATAACAAGTCCATAGGTGTCTTGTTTTGTATGTGTTACCGGCGATGTCCGTGTACACCAAAACATGAACGGAAGATGGCAGGGGCAGCGAAGAAATCTGACGCACTTCATGCTGTTCCACAGCTAATCAGTGAAAACGCCACATGTCCGCAGACATGACGCTACAGATTAACCAATCGATTTCTTGTCCACAGAGCGAACAGCGAAGTGTGACCGCGGAGCGGACATAGTTATCACTAAATTTTTCTGACCTACTTTTTGATCGTTTTAAAGGAAACTACTAGACGGATTTTCATCAAATTTACAAAAGCACGCTTTCCGGACCAAGCCGCTGCCCCTGCCGCAAATTTGGGGAAAATCCGTCCAGCGGTTTGGCCTGTAGGCGTGCTCAAAATTTTTCCCCCATTAAGTCTATGGAAAAAAAGACGTTTTGGGATCCCCCCTATAACCTTTCCCCCCATGGACCAAACATCACCAAACTTTGCAAATAAAAGTTGAGTGGCCCATACACTTTTCTTGCACAGTTTGGTGAGGATTCGTCCAGGGGGAGCGGTGTTATAAACCGCCCAAAAAGTGCTCTTCCTATAGAAACAGCAACTTAACCATAACTACACAGCCACTAACCTGGCTGTGTAATATATATATCTATATCTATATATATATATATATATATATCACTACAAAAAAACTTGAGGGGACGTTATGGTTAAGTTGCCGTACCAAATACCTGTGCACTTCACTACAAAAAAATGTTCGCCCTCCACTTTATGCTTCACATTAAAAATGAAAAACCCCTGAAATTCGCCAGCTATGGCAGACTGAGCCCCCTTACTTGCCAACACCACTGTGAGCTGCTAACTCTAACACCCAGAACATGAAAGATGTCATCTCAAATGTCACTCATGACATCACTGACGGCATTACATGTTTAGCCCCTTTGTTTTTGTTCCCTGCCATATATAATTATGTACATTTGGTAAAGAATCTTTGTTACAGTGATGTTATACTTCACAGTGACTCCAAACAGCAATGCACATTCCCCCATTATGTTAATCTTAGCAGCCATAACTCCTACCATCTACATGCATTGCTAAGACTAACACCCACGACATCAAACGTGACATCACAAATATCATTGATGACATCACTGATGCCATCACATATGAAAATAATGTTGATGAAAAGTCCCTACCTACAATGGGTTCTTTCTGTTACGTTGGTAGCAAGATGTCAGTGGTGATTGTGTAATGTTAAACATTTAGTAGCTAGCTAACAATTGAAGACTTAATACACTAGTACAAACAATACATATATATACCCAATACATAGAAATGAGAGGCACATACAAGAAAACTGGAGTAAGGAACAAAGAAACAGCATCATTAGAAGGTGTATCTTCCTGTATACAAATTAATTGTGTATTTGAGGCCTGATATTGCCTCATGCATGTGCATCATGAGCTGAAACCACACCCTAAGGAAAGTACTTTAACTACAAATGACAAGGGTAACCTTTTAATGTACAGCACCTTTGCAATTTTTATATTGTGATTGTCAGTGAATAAAACCAACTGGCCTACATTTTTCAATCCAATAAAAAAAGAGAGGCAGACATGTGATGGCATCAGTGATGTCATCAATGATATTTGTGATGTCATGTTTGATGTACTGGGTGTTAGTCTTAGCAATGCACGTAGATGGTAGGAGTTATGGTTGCTAAGCTTAACATAATGGGGGAATGTGCAGTGTTGTTTGGTGTCACTGTGAAGTATAACATCCCTTTAACAAAGTTTTTTACCGAATGTACATAATTATATATGGCAGGGAACAAAAACAAAGGGGCTAAACATGTAATGCTGTCAGTGATGTCTGAGTGACATTTGAGATGACATCTTTCATGTTCTGGCTGTTAGAGTTAGCAGTGCACAGTGGTGTTGGCAAGTAAGGCGCTCAGTCTGCCATAACTGGCGAATTTCAGGTTTTTTTTATTTTTAATGTGAAGAATAAAGGGGAGGGTGTAGAGATGTTGTTTACTATAGGGCTCGCGCTTGCCGTCACTCGCGGTTCCGCATCATGCCTCATGGAGATTCTATTGCGGGCGCAGGGCGAGACGCGAGTGACGGTTGGCGGAGCCACGGATTGATGTGTGCTCCCTGCGGGCCTGCTATAATAATAAAGCTTATGCTTTAAATACTTACCCGCCTCGACATTATCTTTTCAAATGGCGACGAGGATGGGATAGGCAGGCCCGCGGGGGAAAGGATGTCAGCGGTACCGCTCTTGTTTTTTTCGTGGCTCCTTCGTGGTGCTCTGTAGCCGCTTCGCGACCCTGCCTCCTTCTGATAAGGATTGCGGGGAGGTTCGTCTGGATTGACGAGGCCAGAGTTCCCTGGCGAGGAGCTCCACACGGATTTCTTCACACTGCTGTGTGTCGGTCCCGCCCCTCCCTCCAGGACATTACGTGCAGAGGTGAGGAGGAAGGCAGGAGGGAGGGGTTTGGAAGCAGCGCAAATCAAATTGGAGGATTTGGCACTCAGAGTGCGGCCCTTTTTCAACGCTGTTCCTGGACATCTCAGTTACCGTATTGCTGCTAGTAAGCGCTCAAGAAAAGAAAAAAAAAAAAAAACAAGCGTTTTGACCGGAATCCTGCTAACGTTGGGGCACAGTGTGTGGTGACCTTTTGCTGTTGTGGCAGAGGCAGTGTTTGGCTCCAAGGAGCGTTTGGAGTGTGACAGATCTTAGTATTTGGAGTAAGGATACTCTTGTAGGATCTGATGACTGGAATTGAACGCTGGAGAGCACTATTTTACATTTGGGTAAAAGACCACTGTTAACAAGAGTACATTTTAAAACTGGGGCGCTGTTTCTGATTCAAGTTTAATCTCAAAGAACAGGGGCATTATGGCTGCGGCAAGTATGGCAGCACCTCCACCTTTCCTTCCGGAAGCGGGCACGCCCAATATAAGATGGGACAGATGGAAAAGGCTGTTTGATACTTATCTCATCGCGATAGGTGGAGATAAATTTTCATCTGCAAGGAAGGAAGCCATCCTTCTACACAATTTGGGCGCGGAAGGGCGCAGTGTGTACGATGGGTTACCGGAACCAGCTCAAGAAGGTCAAGGGGAGGCTGACCCTTATGGCACGGCGGTAAAGAAACTTGAAACTCATTTTGAACCCAGGAAAAATGTCACGTTTGAGAGACATAAGTTCTTTAAAAGGGGTCAGGAACCGCAAGAACCAGTTGAGAATTTCATAGCTGCGTTGAGAACTCTCAGTCATTCATGTGATTTTGGTAACCTTGCTGACTCATTAATAAGGGATCAATTAGTACGTTGTACTAATAGTGAAAGGATACAGGAGAGGTTGCTGTCCAGAGATCTCCCACTAGAGGCGGCGGTAGAGTTGGCACGAAGTATGGAACAGACGACCAAATATATGTCAAATATGAAGGCGGACAAGTACGGCAGTGAAGTTGCTGCAGTTAGAAGTCCTACTCCAAGGAAACCAACGTTTTTCAAAGAAATCAAATGTTTTAAATGTGGCAGTAATCGGCATATAGCCTCAAGTGTTTTCTGTCCGGCCAGGAACATTAACTGTTTAAAGTGTAAAAAGAGAGGTCATTTTGCAAGGGTTTGCAAGGAGTCAGGACAAGTTAACTGTGTGGAGATGAGTAATCCGGAACAAGAGGAAAGTCATGGTGCACCACTTCAGGGAAAGCACGTTTTGGAAATTGCCGAATTATACCCTGAGGGGAGAGGTCCTACAGATGTTTTTCTGGTCCAGGGCAGAGTGGTAACAATGGAAGTTGACAGTTGTTCACCGTGGACCCTTATATCAAGGAAGACGTATGAAGGATGTGTACAGGGGAAAGTGGAACAGCTTAGCAAACATGAAATTGAGCCATATGCTTATGGAAACATTAAGATCAAGGTTCTTGGAAAGTTTTGTGCGTCCATTAAATACAAGGGGCGCAGTTGCGATGCAGATGTGTATGTTACACATGAAGGTTCATCCTTTTTAGGGTGGGCAGAACAAAGGAAGTTGGGTATAAGAATCCAAGCTAATGCAGAGTGTCCTGTGACGGTGGCAGAAGTAAAAGATGTTTGGGAAAAGAAGTATCCTAAGGTGTTTACAGAGGATTTGGGGGTATTGAAAGACTTTGAGCATAGTATTGTACTAAAGAAAGGTGCAGTACCCAAAGTGCACAAAGTTAGACCCATTCCACACAATTTGTATGATAAGGTAAAGCTAGAATTACAAAAACTGCTACAGGGTGGTATCATTGAAAGAGTGGAGGGCTCTGAGTGGCTTTCACCGGTGGTGGTAGCAGCTAAGTCCAATGGTGACATCAGGCTCTGTGTGGACTTAAGGGACTTAAATAGAAATATTTTGGTTGATAAACACCCTCTTCCAAATATTGCGGAAAAACTGTCCACGCTTGAGGGTGCAACTGTGTTTTCTGTGGTAGATTTGTCTCAAGCGTATCATCAGGTACCTTTGCTGAAGGAAAGTCAAATTTTAACGGCATTTGTGACTCCCTTGGGTACATTTAAATATTGCAGAATGCCTTTTGGGCTGGCGTCTGCAGCCGCCGTTTTCCAGAGAGTAATGGAAACTGTGTTAGAGGGTGTACAAAATGTAGTGGTTTTTCAGGATGACATTCTTGTCTATGCTGGCTCGGAGGATGAACATGATGTGATTTTTGCGAGGGTATTGGAGAGACTGGATGAAGCAGGGTTGACAGTAAAGAGGAGTAAATGTAAGATAAAAGTGAGGAGTGTGGAGTTCTTGGGACATGTAGTTGACAGTGGTGGTGTGAGACCTAGAAAGAGTTTGGTAGAGTCAATCAAGAATGCGCCTAGACCCGAGAATAAGGAGCAGGTGAGATCGTTCCTTGGCCTTGCTGAGTATTATCACAGATTTGTTGAGAACTTCGCAAGCTTATCTATGCCATTGAGGTTACTCCTTGGCAAGGGGGCAACATTTTTGTGGTGCAAGGAGTGTGAAAAGGCATTTAAAGATATTAAAGAGGCAATAGTGAATGCACCGTCAATTGGGAGGTTTGTAGTGCATGACAAGTGTGTGTTGGTTGTGGACGCTAGTGGTGTAGGATTGGGTGCAACTCTTTTACAGTTTAACAAGGATAATGAGGAGAGAGTGATTGTGTTTGCCTCACGGCCACTGAGAGGGGCTGAAACAAATTATTCAGTTATTGAAAGAGAAACGCTTGCTATGTTCTGGGCGGTTCACCATTTTAAATTTTTCTTGTGGGGTAGAAAGTTTGTAGTGAGGTCTGACCACAAGCCTATGGTCCAGCTTTTTGAGAGTGCAAGATGGGCGATGGGCTCGCCCAGGATTAACAGATGGGGATTGGGATTGCAATTGTTTAATTTTGAAGTGAGTTTCTTACCCGGAAAGAAGAACGTCGTAGCGGACTATTTGTCTAGGTTACCAGGGAAAGAAGAAAGAGAGATTGAGAAGGGTATGAAAGAGGAGATGTTGGATGAGGCAGTTGTAGCCGAGGTTGAGCAGGCTGTTACGCGTGATGTATGGTTGCGAGAAGGGCAGAAAGATGAGAACTTGGAAATGGTGAAGACATGGACTATGGAAGGATGGCCAGAGAAAAAAAAGTGAGACAGAAACTTCCACATATGGTGGGACATTAAGGATGAGTTGTATTGGATGGATGATAAGTTGTGGAGGGGAAAACATTGTATACCACCAGAAGGTATTAGGAAGTTGTTGATAGACTTAGCTCACCAGGGTCATCCGGGAGAGGGAGCAATGAAGAGGAAGTTGAGGCAAAGCTATTGGTGGCCAGGTTTGGACAAAATGGCAGAAATGAAGGTAAAACATTGTGCAATGTGTCAATCCTGTGATAAGAGTAAAGTGGTTCGTGAAACTCCCATGATTCCTAATACTGTTCCCAGTCAGCCTTGGGTGAAACTGGCTGTTGATATTATGGGCCCAATTGCAGGTTTGGGAGAGAGTGGTAAATACTTGCTAGTATTGGTAGATTTTCATTCTAAATGGATAGAGTGGGAGTCAGTGAGAGATGTGACAGCAAATGAGTTAATCACATTTTTGGAAAATATCTTTATGAGAGAAGGTGTTCCGTCTGAACTAGTAACGGACAATGGTGTGCAATTTGTTTCAGTGAAAATGAAGAATTTTCTATCTAGTTATGGTATAACACACACAAGAACTGCGTTATACCATCCCAGAGCTAATGGACTGGTAGAGAGAGTGAATAGGTACCTCAAGGCCGGTATTCAATTAGCTTTGAACAAGGGGCAACCATGGAGAGAGGTGTTAAAGCATGTGACGTGGAGCTATGTAACCACTCCACACTCTATTACTGCGGTTGCACCTTTTGTTTCTCTCAAAGGGAGAGAACCAGGGACTAAGTTGTGTCCAGGTTGGCTTGGTTTGGCAAGGTCGGTTGTGATTGATAGAGAAGAGATTATGAAGTTAATAAGGGAAGGTCAAGTGAGGAACAAAGAACATTTTGATGACAGGAAGAAAGTAAAGGAGCGTGAATGGTATGTAGGTGAAGAGGTATACATTAAAAATCCCAGGGTTGTGGAAAAGTGTACTGAGAGCAAATTTATAGGACCTAAAATTATTTCTGCTGTAAGGAATGGTGTTGTTATTCTAGAAGGAGGTGAAGTTTGGTCAAAGGGAAGACTGGCAAAAGCTAATGAGATATATCAACCTGAGGATCATGACGCAGATTGCCAGAGCAGAATGAATGAAGAACTCAGGGGTCAGAGTGGGATGTATGAGGAGTCAAAAGATAATATTGGCTATGATCTGGAGCCGATGTGTGAGGGAAGTGAGGGTGTTACTTCAAAAGGAAGAATGGTTAAAAAACCAGGTTGGATGAGAGAATATCTTGGTTGAACTATATCTTGTATTGGATATTCTTGGGATTTTTTTTAATCCATGTATTATCATAATGGAATTTTTAGTATTGTTCAAATACATTTTTTTTCTAGTTGAATTGCAACTAAATATTTTAGATTTTGGTTGTTTGATATTTTTTTTATTGTGTTGGGAAAATTAATTAGAGTGTTTTTCACAAATGTTTTTTTTTTATTACGTTACTTGTTTTAAGGGGGGGAGATATGTAGAGATGTTGTTTACTATAGGGCTCGCGCTTGCCGTCACTCGCGGTTCTGCATCATGCCTCATGGAGATTCTATTGCGGGCGCAGGGCGAGACGCGAGTGACGGTTGTCGGAGTCACGGATTGATGTATGCTCCCTGCGGGCCTGCTATAATAATAAAGCTTATGCTTTAAATACTTACCCGCCTCGACATTATCTTTTCAAATGAGATGACATCTTTCATGTTCTGGCTGTTAGAGTTAGCAGTGCACAGTGGTGTTGGCAAGTAAGGCGCTCAGTCTGCCATAACTGGCGAATTTCAGGTTTTTTTTATTTTTAATGTGAAGAATAAAGGGGAGGGCGAACATTTTTTTTGTAGTGACATGCACAGGTATTTGGTACGGCAACTTAACCATAACGTCTCCTCAACAACGTTTTTTTTGTAGTGAATTTTACAGGTTTTTGGGAGGGCAACGTAATCATAATGTCCCTGTAGCAAATTGTTTTTGTGATTCAATTTTTTTATTATTATTAGTATTATCATAAGAACAAATAAAAACATATCATGACAGTAACCTACTAAGCACACAATCAACCGAAGTCAGAACACATTAAATAACTCATCAGAAACTAAACTTAAATAACAGATGGAAGAGAAAGAATAGAAATGGAAAGAAGTAGAAAGAAAGAAGAAAGAGAGAGAACATGGAAGTCCATAACTGAAAATCACATTTGAAAGGAACCTTGTAGCAAGCACAACAATATCACAAATCCATTACATAAACTAATAAATAGTTATATTCATCAATAACAAGTAAAGCTAGAGGCGTAAAGTCTCCAAATTAAAGTTCAGATTCAACCATAGAAATAAAGAAAATAGCCCCAAATGTCCCAAAATGCATGAGTTGCATCTGTGTTTTTGTAGATGACTTTTTCATACATTGAAACTGTAAGTAGCAAAGTTTTTTTTAACTGAATGCCATATGTTTGTAGTAGTGTAAATGCATCATAATAGTACTTTAACAAAAATGTTGTACTACACTTATCAGAGTTCTAATAGTAACACATACGCATAGTACTGTAAAGGAATATTTGAAGTAACTGGCCACCTTGCAAAGAAATGTACATTATCCTATGCTGGTGCACCGCATGGGGGCGTGTTCGAAAAATCATACACACTTCACAATTACAAGTGTAACTGGTTGATAGTGGGAAAGTACATTGGGTGTTGTGGTTGGAACTTGTAATCCCAAATTTTCCGGCGCAGAATTCCACAATGCAAGTGTTGAACACAATACAAGCACGAGTGCATACCGACGTATCTGGATCATTAAACCCCATTCCCTTCCGAAGAGTGCAGAATGAATGCCATTAGCAATCGAGATTTTTCAGCAGTAATGCGTTCCCGGCTGAAGAAAAGAATTCCTTTGTCAAGATGGCCACCATAGAAAGGGAAAAGGGGTGTAGGATGGAAAGCCTGCTTCGCTTTCTATTGCAGGCTGCAGAAAGCAAAAATTAAACAGTGTGCCCGTAATGGGAGGACCACATTTGTGTTTCTTGACAAATTTGTGGTTATGAGCAAGATCTTTAGCACAAAGATAGTGCCTGGTGGACATGGCGACCTGAATGCCATGTTTTGTCCCTTCCAGTAAAGACCAGTAGCCACATCCCCGACATTGTGGCCATTAACCATACATAGAGGCTCCCCCTCAGAGACGGAAGCTGTACCGTTGATTTGTTATGTACATGATGACACTTGTTAAGAATGAGAATACAATCACATGCACAATACGAAGCTGTTTGGTTGTTGTCAATGACCTTTACAGACATGTGTTGTACATGTAGTAATTTTTTTTCTATAAAAAGGAGTGTAAAAAACGCAAAGCAGTACTGTACTTAAGTTAACATAAAATCCCAAAGAAACTGTGTGATGTGAAGCATAATGACGTCAGAAATACTGGCAGCAACACCATTACCACTCACCTTTCCACATATAATTTCATGAGTGGAACAAGTAGAAAAGTGTGCAGATATGTGTGTTTGGAGGGGGTAACCATGTATTTTTTCACAAACATTTCTGGCCATAGGGCATCTGCGTGACAGAAATTGGCCTGATGGTCACAGAAAATGGGCGGATGGCACTAAAGCATATGAGATGGGCCTGACCCTCCCGCACCCAATGCTAGTGGTGAGCAGTACCTTTTTCAATAATGCTCCTTGGCTGCTTAAACAAATGCGTCCATGTGGATGGACGTGTCGTGATGTAGTAACTGTAAAACAACACATTATGTCCTGCAACGTAGCATAGTACATTGTACAAACAGAGAGTAAATTTGTAAAGAAAACACGAACATATAAGAATTAGTACACAAGTTTTATTTGACAATACACTGAGCGAAATCATCGCCCTATGCAATTAATAAAGTTATTTGGTTGCACAATGACCTGTGTGAAATGATCGCCCTATTCACATTTCCATACAAGTGGAAAGGTTGTCTCTTTGGGTGACAATGAAAATTTGAAAGGCCAAGTTGTTTTTTTCAGACACAGAAAGTAAGCGGTGCTGCCAAAGTAGTAATTTTCCTCCCACATTGATGTGAAAGACGACGTCAACCGTTCTGATCTACACCAGCGGAAAGGATGGAATGTTACTTCTTATGACGACATAAGCGTACGGACACAGAGGGCCGACACGATCATCCCAGTGAATATGACGCTCAAAATTCCAGAGATAAGCAATTGGAGTTGACGATTGCAAAATCCGTCACTCGGTAGTTGTAATCCGTGAAAATTACAATAGGGAAGAAAATATCTGACAGGGAAAATGGGAAAAAAAGATATATGAATAAGCAACCTTTGGATAAACCAAAGTTGTGACACATAACTTTTTAATTTAAAATGTAATTCAATAGGATGAAATGCAGTGGGAACCTATGGAAGGTGACAATGTACAATGACCATATGTGGGTTAGAAAATGGAACGGCACTGAAAGCTGGAATGTCCTTATTAATAATAAAATTATTGTTTGGAGGTAGCAGCACGATGGAATGGCAAACAAAACGTGTATCACCACCCAACCTTTTCACAAAACAAAATTTTGACACATATTTTTTTATTAAATATTATTATAATTTGGGGAAATGTAGTGGTGTCGTACAAATGGCGACAATGTGCAATGTCCATAATGGGCAAAAAAATGGCACCTGAGCATTAATCTTGTAAATCATTAGGGAACATTTTTTTTTATATGGGCAAAGTGATCAAATAGTGTCAAAGTAATATATAGTCGGCAGAAAACACTTACATAATTTGGACAGCCTCCATTGCGGGCGCTGCAGGCAAAAAGTAGAGTATGGAGATCAGTGGCTCTTCGGGAACTAATTTTGCATCGTTGGAGCACATGTTTTTGACGCATAACCTTATCAAGTGATATGTTTTTCAAACTGTTACTCACTACATTCTTTCTACTCTTTCCCTGTACGTCAAGGTTAAAAAACAAGGGACCCTTATGGGTGTCGACAAATATGCAGCCATACTGAGCGCATATTGAAAACAGAAAATGCAGTGTCCTTCACTCAGAATGCGAATACATTTTCAGTTTTGCAACAACATATCAGCGGCTATTCATGAGAACGGCTAATCTTCTGCACGTGCAGAAGGGCTGTGTGTACGAAAGAGTGCATGTGGCAGTCTCAGATTTCAAACAGTAGGATGCCAGCCTGACCGCAGTAATGATGTGTATGTGTTGTACAATGAACGCATTAAATTCATTTCGTACAATGAGTAGTAAGGCGTACTGTACCTTATGACAGTGCTATCAATAATTCTTCCATGTTTGTTTTTCTACTACCACGTCTCTTTAATGCTCACCTTTCCAAACAGTGTTCCATAAGTGCAACAAGTGCATTGGTGTGTTCTTCGGTTAGGTTTGTTAGAGCCAATGTTTGCATTGAACAGAAAACGAAGTAAATATGGCGGCCGTATGGAAAGATTACAACGCACTTCACGCTGTGCCACAACCAATCGGTGAAAGCGCAACATGGTCACGGCCGGCACGCCACGGAATAACCAATTGCAATCTTGTCCACAGAGCGAACAGGGAAGTGTGTCCGGGGAGCGGACATAGATATCACTCATTTTTACAGACATACTTTTTGTTGGTTTTTCAGGGAAACACTGAATGGATTGTCACAAAATTTACAAAAGCACACTTTCGCGCCAAAGCCCCTGTCACTGGCGCAAATTTGGTGCAAATCTGTCCAGCGGTTTGCCATGTAGCCGTGCGCAAAATGTTCCCCCATTCAGTCTATGGGAAAAAAAGACGGTTTGGAACCCCCCCTATAGCTTTTCCCCCCCTGGACCAAACATCACCAAACTTTGCAAAAAAATTCAGAGTGGCCCATATACTTTTTTTGCAAGGTTTGGAGAAGATTAGTCCAGGGGGAGCGGAGTTATAGGCCGCCCAAAAAGTGCTCTTCCTATGGAAACAGCAACTTAACCATAACTACACGGCCACTACCGTGGCCGTGTAATATATATATGTGTGTGTGTATGGTCTGTGTAATAAGACGGATGATTGTATTATGAAATATGTTTTTTATTTTATTTCACTGTCAGTTCTAAGTCGTTTTTATGATTGTGAAACATTCGAGTTTTTCCTGTAATGTATGAGATTTTTTCTATGCTGAAGATGTGTATAATATATATAATTTTGCTTTTCTTTTTTATATGGCTAAAATAGTACAAAATAATACAAAATAAAAAAATAAAAAAAATAAAAAAGCGCATGCAGCCATGTGCAAATCTTGTCCCATGTAAAATATCTGCTCTGATTTACTCCATCATTAGAGAAGCTGCTGGGATTGCAGGCTGGACAGCAGATGGGAAACACAGGTGTGTTTTCTCAGAAGAGACCCCCCCTGACACGGCCACAGGCACCACTCCTGGAGAAGAACCGTGTCTTTGCCGACCTCGTGCATCGTTCGCGAACCCTAGAGGTCCCGCACGATACGGGAGATGGAATCACAACAGAAGCATTATTTACATAAATGTACAAAAATAAAACATGACCCATGCATCCAAAAACACAGCTCCTTTAAAAAAAAATCATCAATACAATGATGCACGTGTGCTATCATGAAGGACCTCTGCTGTGAATTGGACAGCATGGCACAGAGACTAGGATTGTTTATGCCTTTCCTCTTTAAAGCCACCCATTTCTTGGCAGCGGTAACCATAGCAAATCTGAAAGAAATACATCCATCCTGACAACATACAGGGTGACGTCATAAAGGTAGCTGACCAATATAAGCCTCGTGCACAGAGCCCAGTGCCCTGTTTCCTGCTGCTCTGCCACGGGTAAGTACTGTGCCCCGCGCTGCTTGTTTGGCTGTGTCCGTGTTTGTTCTACGCTTTTCTTTGCCTATATTATTATTTACAATTGCCAATAGTCTTTTCGGTGTACTGTTGCCACGAGGGCTCTTTATTGTAAAGAAAGGCTATATATTTACAGGCGTTTTTATGGTTTTTATCCTGCCCCTTGTTTTTCCCTGTCCACCTCTCACACAAAAACAGAAATTAAGGAAGTACGCATAGGAAAAACAAAGCCATAGTGAAGGCGGGGACTGAACTGAGGGGGCATAGTGTATGTGAAAGGGCGGCTTTCCCAGTGTTGTTATAATGAGTCATTAAGGCTGAGTGGTTTTGATACCCTCTTGCCACTCCTTGGTTTGGAGCATCATCCCCTTGAGCCGAAGGACACTTTGGAGGATAGGTTGAAGTTGGCAGTGGGCAAAGCCGCGGGGTTGCCCTTTGAGTCTTTGGACTACTGTCAGGGTGCCACTTTGTCTTTTGTTTCTCACTCCCTGGCCTTGTGGATGGGCACTTGGAAGACCCATGACTTTCCATTCTTTGCTGGCACCCAGATGTGTACCGAAGAGGCCAGTTACGTGTCTGCAACCTTTGGGTCTGCAGATGTTTTGGGCTACAACTCCCTTTAACCCAAGCTTGAATAGTCATTGGTGAAGGATCATGGGGGTCGTAGTACAAAACACCTGGGGAGCCACAGGTTGCAGATTCCTTAGAAAATGGGCTCTAGCGGGTGAGAGTTTCCTTGTTAGAGTAAACAAATGAAGTGATTACAAGTACTCAAGGAGGTGAGGGGATGGGCAGTGCCGGCCCCAGGTCTGCCAGCACCCTGTGTGAGATTTTTCCTTTGTCTTCCATCCAGACTGCCAACTCTGATGGCCCATGGCAACGGCATTCTAAGGCCCCGGGTTGGCAGAATTTACAGATGGTGACACAGCATCCGTAGCCCTATAAAAGGGCCCATGGTGAGTTTTGGGGTCCTCTGGGAACGATGATGCCCTCAGTGTTTGCTACCCGTGCAGTCTTGCCGCAGATCGATGAAGTACTTCTGACCCCTTTTCCCTGCTCTGCTTCTATGCACCTCCCTACGTGCATGGCCTAGTCTGGAACTTTGCGTTATCTTTGCTTAACCCTGCTCTTCTGAAGCATCTCCATCCAGCTGCTTGGCTAACAGTTCTCTTTAGGGAGTTCTCTGTTCGCAGTGCATACACCCACTTAGTTTGGCAGTGCACAAACTCAACCCACAGCAAGCCATGCTGTTTCCCTTTTGGAATCCGTACTGGACTCTGACAACTCCCCTTTATCCAGAGCTGTATCATCTGATATGCTAGTTGCTGGCGGCCTGCCCATTGTCTCCCGGGCAGGCCACAGAGAGTGCCTAGATCACCCGGCCGACACCCGCTCTGCATTCATTCAGATTGCGGACCGTAGGGGGCACCCTACGGCATCTGGAACACCGGATCTAATATACTGAAGAAGGGTGGACCGCAGGGGGCACCCTGGTGCCTCCGGAGCACCGGGAGCCACATATCGTGGCTGGGGGCACCCAGCACACAGCAGCCTTGGCTCTGGGGGCCCCGAGGCCGGGTTATCCCAGTTACTGTGGTCACACGGCATAAACATTCAATGGGGACGGCGTTGCCTAGCAGGGGCACCGTACTGATGCTGGGCCACGTGGTAGGCCCTTGGCATGCTGCGTAGCACCAGCATGGTGCACACCAACCACGACACAGGAGTCAGTTCTTTGTTCGACTGACGAGCCGGAAGCGGCTCGTCCCTTTTATTGGGTTGGTCACATGGTAACCACCATGAGACCATTACACACATCCTGGGAGCTACATGCAACACTCCTCCTTTTTCATAACGACCAAAACAACGTGACATCACACCACACTACAAACAATAATACTAGGACTATTAGTGCAAATAACCTTCACATACATAGAGGCCTAGGTTACCCATAGGGTGACAGTCAGGGTTGGTGGGTTACTGGTGATACGTTGGAAACTCCACATGAAAGCACGCCCTGTATTAACCTGGGTGAGTGGATCTTGCACCACTTACAAACCCCATCGCTCACACCTGGCACCCCTCACTACACAGCCCAAAAATGCATGAGCACAGCTACACGCACCATTTTGGCTGGGCCATGTAAGCATGTCCAGGGTCTACGGGCTCCCAGCCTTGAATGGTACGACTATTGGGTTCACTTTGCACACTTGCTGGTCTGCAGGTTACCAGCCCGACTTCCATTGGGGTCTTTTCAGGACAGTTCAGAGTTCAGCCGCACCTGGGGGCACATCGGCCTAGTCCTTAGCTGGGGGGGCAAAGACCGTGGCAGGGTGCTGGTGGTAGCAAGATGACAGATGAGTGCACAGTTTGGGGCGGGCACAACCGCACCTGGAAACACCAGGGGCCACACTGCCCTTGTTCATAGATGGGGTAGGCTCACAGTTGCAGGTTACTGGCGGCAGGATGACACACCGCTCCTTTCCCTTTCCCTTCCACCTAGGGGCTGCTGGCAGGGAGACACTGGTGACAGGGTGTCTGGGCCACATAGCCTATTCTGCTCCCCGAGGCAGGAGTCTCTGAGGCATGGCAGGGCACACAAGCACTCATCAGAGCTGCAACCCCCAATTGCTGTTCTCCTTCTTGACAGTCCCTGTTAATGTCAGGTGGCACTCGAAACGCGGGCGGCCACACCTTCTTTTTCTCATTAGTGTGCCCTAAGACACTGTCGCCCCAGGATCACCACCAGGGGCATGCCAAATTGTTTTCCTAACGGTGGAGGATTCCCAAAGACTGAGGCACCTTGGTTGTTACCATCGATAGACCCGGGATGTTTCATTGGGGCCCACCCATTCACTTCGCCTTCTACTGCCCAGCTGCCCAGGATCTCGTTATGAGGCGCCGGCAGAGCAGATATTCTCCATTGGTATCCCTCTCCCCTCACTTGATGAGTGGATGCACTCCCTGGTCGTTACCCTCAGGGATGGTGGATGACATACGGTTAGGGGTATACCTGGTGTGGATAACACCATGTGGCATTGATTGCCCTGACATTTCTTTTCCCCCAGCCACTACACTGGATGGCACGGATACTCTGCCTCCTTTCAGGGACCACCGCCTTATAGTGTGGCCAGCCCGGGATTGATTTGTTTCAGCACCGAAGGCCTGAGTGGTGATAGGCCACTTCCCCCTCTTCTCAGACCTCCACGGGCCTCACTGCTCCATTTGTTCATCCGTGGCAGGCTTGGGTTTTGCCAGGCCATGCCCCCTTTTCTATTTTTCTTTGTGGGGCCGCCGCCGTTATACTTTGTTCTTTTCTTTTCTTTTTTCTTCTTTTCGACCCATGATCGGGCCACCGCACATCCACGCCCAGCTCCAGATGCACTTTGCCATCAGAGCGGGCGTGCAGGAGCCTGCAGCTCCTTCACTGCCGCAGGCCCGGATCATGGCAGGCCACGCACCTCCTTGACGGAACCGGCTGCAGGCCCCAGCTGTTCTTTTGTCGGCAGGGGCACGATGACAGGCCAGCTCATCAACAGCACCAGTGGCCAAGGCCGCTTCTGCCTCCTTTCTAGGTCACTTGATGTTCCCTATTCTTGTAGAGCGGGCTACAATACATGACAGAGAGCAATTGGTTACATTTTGTATCATTGCTCTCACTGCATTAATTAAAAAAGATGTTCCTGTTCTTGCTTGTCCACTAACATACATCAATAGCGGTTTGTATTGGGCACAAGAACATTCATGCTTGTCATGTTGTAAGCGTGTACAAACCTATCTTTGATTTTATTATACACGTCTTTCTGTTCTACATTAAGGCTACTAATGTCTCATAATGTGCATCTGTAACTTTAGTCTTCTGGACAACCAGTACATTCATGCACTTTAAATCGTCTTCTATCATTGTTTGCTTCAATATCTCAATATGAGTAGCTTTCTGCTACTTCATATAAACAAAGATCTTCCAACTTTGCAGACCTATTTGGATAATATGTATGAATCACGTTGGTTTTCAATATCTCTGTACTATCAAGTACTCTTTCAGCTAACTGCTGAGTTTCATGCAATTCAGTACCTGGTTTCTTGTAGTGGCTGGGCCAAGACTTAACCATATTTCATGTTTTGTTATCTGAATTTGTAAAGCACAGCCACCGCCCGAAGGCATCATGGCACTGATGGAGGATAAACAACACAGGCAGCGAGTGTGACTAATGAAGATTTAGAAGACAAATGTTTTGACTTGGTGACAAAACAAAAGATGGTCTTTAATGTAGGGGATGGAAAAACGGTAGCAAATTCCAGAGGGTGAAGACAGCAATAGAGAAAGCGCAGTCTCCAAGTCTGGTCCGACAAAACCAAGGGACCTGGATGGACAAGGCATTCACAAAGCAGAGAGATCTGAGGGGAACATAGGGGTGGAATTTGTCCTGCAGAAATTCAGCTCCATGACCATAAAAGGCATGGTGGGCAATGCAGAGTGTCTTAAATGTAAATCTGCTAGCAACAGAGAGCCAATTTAGTGCATATAAGGTGGGAGAGATATGCATATGAAAGGAGGAACCAGAAGCTGCTCTCGAGGCTGAGTTCTGAAGGACTTGAAGATGATGAAGCAGATGCGCAGGTTGAGCTAGATAACGCAGGTTGAGCTAGATAACGAGAATAACGAGAATTCCAATAGTCAAGGTGGTCAAACGCAGCAGAGGCCACAACAGGTGCACAGAGCTGAGGGGGTAAAAAATAAAGAACCCTACATAGGACTGTACTCTGAGACCCCCGGCCGGCCCATAGAGCTGAGGTTTGCTCAGAAGTACTTTAAAACGAGATAGCTGCACCCTTGAGATTGATGAGGGTGCAGATGTATTACTCCAACACCAATCAATAAGGACAACTCAATGGTTTGGCAAAGGCAGTCTGTTTAATGACAAGTACAGAAAACGGGGAGTTATGGATATCAATAGTGATGCGATCGTCCTTGCCGCTTCAACTACAACGAACTTCATACAAGTTGTAACAGTTATGCTCAAAAATTGTCATCATTGACGTGTAACACTCAAAAGTTAACATGCAATTCTATTGGTTAGGAAAAGGTAACTTTACTATAGGACCCATATCTGTATATGGTAACGGAGTGAGGGGATTGTCAGATGGGGTTCTAAGCCCTTCCTTCAAACGTGACTACTGTAGACGTCACTAAAAGTACAACGTCTCATTGGTTCTACTAACTATAGGACCCTAGATTATTTGGTCCATTGTGATTGGGTTGGCACCAACCCCATGCATACTTTTCCACTTCGCTTAGCAGCACGCAGAATGGTTGGCCAGGTGTGAGGTGCCCCTTAGTTACCCAGCCTTCCTCCGATTATGGTTACAATCAATCATAACTTTAGTGTCCATGTGTCAATTAGTTCACTGTGGTTGGCTTCGAGACTGCATCTTCTGTCTGGAAAAGGTCTGATATCTCCACCTGGTCAGGTGCCAAGCGTAGGTGTGAACCTTCGCTTCTTCTAGCTCGGCTGGTCATGTGATTCCTACACCGTGAATTTGTCTCTTTTCTCTCAATTTTGTGTATTTGATTCTCATTTAGCCCGCCACCTGCCTACGTCTTCTTATCTCGACTTTCCAGAAGCAGGATATTCTGTTCTCAGTTTCAATTAGATGTAGCTACTGTTCACTTCTTTTATTATTATGACTTTGGCTTTCCTGGCACAAGTTGCCTCTACCAAGTTTCGTTTGAGCCGTCTCTTCTCGTTTTGCTAAACATGAATCTTTCTCATTTGGCCTTTAGTAACCTGGGTTGATGATTCTGCTTCTTGTGCAAAGTAGAAATACACTTATAATACTGTGCTTCGTTTTGAGGCAGATTATGTATAATGGCGCTTGCTGCACTATTCTTCTAGTAAGCATAGCAAGGCGCACTGTTTTCTTAGCTTTCTTGCGGTTCCAAGCATATTTACAGGTGTAAACTGGTTGAATGCCTTGATCTTGCTTACAGCTTTAAACTTCTTTGCATTTCGACATCATCCTTTCACTTTAGGTTCACGATATCCTTTTTCATGGTGTTTCGTCTTTTTACATCATTCTCGCATCGTCAGTTCTTCTATCTGCAAGCCAGTCTGGGTTCTTGTGACGTCACCATTCATCTTCCATTAAGACCTTTTTGGTTTCTTCTGGGTCTGTACCGAGGCAATCTTCATTTCGTTTAATTTGCTGGTAGGGTTTTCTCAATGGATACCTTACTGTCCATGGTTTTCTTGGTATTGGTACTTCAATAGGTGTTGTTCTTCTGATAGGAACTGTGCAGAGCCCTGCTGCGGCTCTCTGCTGGTTTATTTGTTCATCATACATCACATATTTTGGTGTGAAAATTCCTGGTACTTCAAAATGGATGATAGGAGTGCAGGCTTTATTTGGGACCTCCTCTACACTCCCCCCTCTGGGCAATTCATCAACCACTTTCACTTCCGTCTTTGGATTCATCTTACTTGGTTCTTCCGTATTCATCTTCACTCCATCGCCTGGGTTCATTCCTTCTTCAGCTTCTGGATCTATACATGATGGTTTGAAGAAGTGTCTCTTTGGAGTCCATGGGCCTCATTACACGTTATGCGGTAAAATCCGGCCATTACCGGCATGGCGTTATTAATGTGTCCAGCTTGGCATGATGCCGCTAATAGCGTGGCATTACTAGTACGCGGACACGAGCACAGCCCCATGCCAGTAATGACCCTACCGCCATGCCGCAAAAGACCCCAAAAAGTCCCTTATCAGCATTGACGAAAGCGCTGATAGCACTTCCGACCTCCCGCTACATGCAAATAGCGGTCACCGCTATTAGCGATCCCCGCTATTAGCGGTGACCGTAAAATTGCAGAACCGGAAATAGCGACATCGCACAGGAATGGGAAAGAGCACGGCGGCCATCTTTAAAAACACAATCCATCAGCACCCAGGACCTGTTTCCACACGACTCCAACACCAAATCATCCCGGATACCCTGACGATGCCAAAGGCCATCAAGAAAGGCGCGAATCGGCAGCGCAAAGAATAATTCACCAGCTAGAAGCTGATCATGTTAACCGAGACCATTGCCGCAAATGCCAATGTTGTATTCGCCAATGACATGCAGCGTGAGACCCTCGTGAAGAAAAAGGCCATCTGGGCAGAGGTGGCCCACCCGAACTGTCAAGGACTGCAGAAAGCGGTGGGACGATCTACGGCTCCGGGTCCGCAGCATACTGGCTGCAAATCGCAACCTGGCTATGGCCACAGGAGGTGGCGCTGATTCACCAATAAAACTCCGGGAGTGGGAGGAGACCTGCGCCAGCACAATTGGCGTGGAATCCATCGAGGGAGTCGGAGACATGAGCGTGGGGCGCCCACTTCATCAGATGGAGGTGAGTGTACACATTAAACAATGCACTGTGAAGGGTGAGGGGCCCCCCAAATCTGAGTCCAGAATCAGCCCATGGATCCAGCCACAAACATACATGCACACAACCCCGCCAATGTGAGTGTCACACCCCAACACACACACATGCACGCATCACCACATACACGTGCAACACAGACCCATTTATGCATGACCCACCCGGCATCCCCATTACCGGATTCCCAACTAAAGAGGTCCCAATGCATAGAGCGGCATGACATAATCATTCTGCATTAGGCACGTAGAACCATCACCGATGATATTCCCTATTTTTGTCCCCCACAGAATCACAGACAGACAGTGATGACAGGGCACTGTGACACATGCTCCCCCAGCCAAGAAAAAGGCCAGGACACAGGAGACAGGGGACACTGCCACCACCTCAAGGGGCACAGGGAGGAGTGAGCACCAGCAGAGGGGTAAAGGCAGCAAGAGCACCAGTTCAACACGGCCTGAAGCCACGGCTGCTACAATTGCTGTACCCACGGCAGTGTTCCCCCCGTCATTGGAAACAAGCACGGAGGGCCGCTCTCTGCTGCCACCAGTTCCACTGGTGAGGCAGCAGCCAACGCGCCACTGTCGGACATGGAGGAGACCATTGACTTTGAAACGCAAAGGCAGACCCCCCAGCTCCCCGCAATCCATTGAGCCAAGCCCACGGCAACCATCGCAATCAAGTAGCCATGGACAATCTGGCAACGACACCATGGAAGGGCGCTGGAGCCCTAAGGTGTCCTCACCTGATGGCCGAGGCACCCCAAGAGCTGGACGCAGTCGCCATGACCTGTCAACCATCAGCCAGAGGCAGGTGGATATTACAGCGCATGTTGGCCAGCATGTGGAAGAGGCAGCCCGTCTGAGGGAGGAGGTTAGGTCAAATGCAAGCAAGATAAGAGAGGGCATGGAGGCCTGCACAAACAGGCTGTGCGAGAAGATGGCCCAACTGAGGCAGGTCCTCACACGCATAGCGGGCGCTATGGAGCGACAATATCCCCCCCACCACAGGATCAACCGGGCACCTCCTCTGCGAGTTCACGTCAGACAAGCTCCCGCTGCCACTCCTTGCGCACCATGAGGCGCACGCCATCCCAACCTCCCAATGGCGGTGGAGGCCATGAGAAGTAGGGCCAGCAAGAACTAGCTGGCACATGTGCAGCAGGACACCTATGCACTACAATCCACACATGGGGGTGTTGTGGGGGAGGGGGAAAGGGTGTTTTTGGGAGTGTTGTGGGGGGAGGGGGAAAGGGTGGTTTTGGGAGTGTTGTGGGGGGAGGGGGAAAGGGTGTTTGCACAGTTGGGGCCATGCACTTTTTGTTCAAGAATTAATCATAATACACTGTTGACAAGTTGAAACACAGGCTTGGTCTTCATCATTGTGTATGTGTACTTTATTGGGGACAGGGTCCATTGTGCGCCTCACCACATACAGCAGGGCAACAATACCCATCTCCATCCGAAATAATTGAGCCTTGTCTCTCAGAATATTTGATATATCAGATGCTGACGCACATCGTGTCCCTCCTGGCCATCGCCTCTTGCATGTCCTGGTGGCCCATTTCCCCCATCCTCATCCCCATCAACATCATCTTCATCAGGTGGTTGCATGTCAATGTCAGGGGGCATATGCACATTCCGTCTGATACACATATTGTGCTGCATGGCACATGCCATGGTTATCTTCGGCACTTTGTCATGGCCTTACAGGAGAGTATCACCCGGCCAGCTTAGGCACCAGAGCCGTGTCTTCAGAAGGCCAAATGCCTGCTCAATCACGACACGGGTACGGTTATGTGCAAGGTTCTATTCCTCTTCATGCCTGTTCTGTGGGTTCCGTATAGGGGTAAGGAGCCAACTCTTCAGGGGATAGCCAGCATCACCTGCATGGCTGGAACAATGGGGCCTTGTTACTTGTCACCTCAATTGCAACCTGGACATTTCACACTAATTCTGTTAGCATTCTGATTGGCATCCACGAATCCCAGCATGCATGGAGACAATCAGTGTAACTGCAATGTGAGAAGATAAGCTAGTCCCTGCAAGTGGACGTGCACCATGCATGCCTCCGGCAGTATTTCCCATGTCCTGGGTGTGGATCGGTCCTAGGTGTTTTCCCGGTGCCCAGACAACCTTTGTACGACACTGCTAGTGTACTGCCATTATGATTCCAATGTCCCCATGCTGTGAAGCGGCACATCAGTAGTGGTGTACGGGTGTGGTTCTGTACAATGGCTACAGGTGATCCATTTGCATTCACTCAAGGGCGCATATCTGTTGTGATGTTGTTCAACGCACATTTACATTATGCATATTGGCTGCATGTAGAAGCTTTGTGTCATGTAGGGTATGGTATGATGTGCAATGTGCATGTGGATAGATGTGTCATGTATTGCGTTATGGATTGATATCTTTGTTGTGCAGTTTACTACTTGCATGTGGTTTCGTGTCCTCTCATTTGTGGGCTGCGTTGGTGGACATTGGCGTACATCTGTATGTCCCTTTATTGTACGGACGACAGTCCACAACCAGTTGGAGTATGCATCTCTCCCCCCCAAACACACCCCACATCACACTGCCATGTGCCTGCCCTGCTACTCACCAAGTAGCCACAAACTTTGTCCAGAATGGCGCTCCATGTTGCGTCGTATCATTGAGTTCCGCAGGATCATTGATTCATGGGTTGATCAGGGATATCGGTCATGACAATGTGTTATTCTCTTTTTTGAGTCACATACCATTTGGACATTGATGGAGTGGTAATGCTTTCTGTTTCGGAAGACAGCCTCATTGTGATGTGGGGGAACCATTTCCACATGGGTACAGTCGATTGCCCCGATGCTACTTGGGATGCATTCCAGTGAATAGATGCCAACTTTGTCGTTGGAGATCTCCTGGGCTGTCCGTGGCAGGCATATGTGTTCATTTGTGTGCTTCAGGGGGGCATCGAGCACCTGGGTCAGCGTGTGTGTGAATACTGGCTGTGAAATGTCATGCATCTGCCCTACCGTATGCTGGTAGGTGCCTGTGGCCAGGTAGTGGAGCACAGTTACCACCTTCAGTAGAGGGGGGGTGGCAGTAAGGATGTCTATGTGGCTCACTATGTCGTTGTGATTCATGTCCACCATGGTGGTGATGGTATCCCGGTCCAGGCGGCACAGGGTGTGTATCTGCTGAGGGGTTAGGTTGAATGGAATGGCTAGAATCCTGGGGATTGCTGGCTGCCTCTGTGGTATGACTGGGTGCACTGGTGTGGCTTGCTGGTACAGTATCGCCATACTCCTCCCCCTGCGTCTCCTCTATGCTGCCTGTTGTTGGTGCTGCAATGCAATCATGTCCTGCAGCCCATGTAATGCTGCAAGTATTGGAACCATCTCGGTGTGGGAAGGGGTGTGGGAAGGGGTGTGTGGTGTGCTCCTTTTGTGCTGCCCCAGTCTCCATTGCCTCCACCTGTGCTGTTGTGGCCACCTGTGGCAGGTGGGGACACTACTCAGCTCTCTTAACGTGTGGTTCATGATGCCGGTATTTCCTCCATGCCGGTATGGGCTTCGTCGGCCAATACCATGCCGCAATTTGCATGTCTGCATGCCTTGTAATGGCGTGCTATTAGCGTGCTATTAGCGCCATGCCGCTATTTCCGACCTGAGGGGTCGCGTGCCCACGGACTGGCCGCTATTAGTGGCACCATTCTTAGCGGTGCCGCTAATAGCGGCCAGTCCGGGTCGTGATTAGCTAGGGAATTTAGCGATACCGGAAATCCCTTCAGGCTTCCTGCTTTCCTTACATGTTCGTCTTTATTCCATGTCATTAGTTGACATTGTCCATTTGGGTTGCAGTAAACCCATCTTCTCCCATAGTTTTGATGTTTCCTGGGGTAGAGAAACTTTGTTCCTTCTGGTGCATGAATGCTGGCCTTCACAAAGTTTTTTATTTCTTCATCAGTTAGGTCTTTAGACTTCCAACCCTGCTTGACATCAATCATGATCTTCATCCTTATGGCTTTTTTCACAGCCTTCTGGCATTGAGAGATTATTATCTTGATAACACAAAGCCTAGTAGTATCATCACTAGTAGGGCTCCCAGGAACTTGAATGCATCTTCCATCCATTGTGGGACCCATGAGAATAGTGATCCAAACTAGCTGTCATCATCCACTTCATCAGTTTCATCAATCATCTGGTTCTGCAGTTTTGTCAGCATACCTATGGCTTCTGTTAAAGTTCCATTTTCCTCATCGTGAGAGGGTATACATGTGCAACACGACTCTCCGATTTTTGCACAAACTCCTCCATCCATAGCTGTGATCATGTCAAGCACATATCTGTTCTGGAGAATCATCAGTCGGATGGCTCTTAACTCTTCCTTAATTGCATTGAATCCTTTTATTGTCGTGTTGATGGTCTGCAGTAACTCCCATCTGGTTATCTGTAACCATTTAGTATTTGCTCCAACTTGGAATCTTGGCATGAAAATAGTTGTGAACACTGATGAGGTGAAGCTGAACAGCCTGTGTTCATATGGGATTGGATGAAAGGCTTCTTCAAATTTGGCAGAGAAGTAATTCTCTCTCTTCATCCAAGTTAGCAGTTCCACAGATCTCTTTTTCCTCAGGTGAGCATCTGCTTTCGGAAAACTGTCAATGTTCAGGTCACTTTTCAGGATCACCAATGCTGGAACGTGGATGTTCACTATGGTGCATATACCTCGCCAGTTTTTCGGCAGTCTGATGTAGGCTTTGGATCCACATGCCCAATAATGATCCATAATTACTGCAGTTCCGTGCACCATTCCTGGAGCATCAAAAACTCGTCCACAGTTCTGGTTCTCTCCCATTTTTCTTGTGCCATTATTTCTGAAGCAGAATTTTGGGTTTTGTAGTGGCACTATCTGCAAGGGGCCCTCCTCTGTCTTCGACCCATGTCAGTAGTTTTGCAAGCTTTGACCATAATGGCTTGCATCCATTCTGTATGATGTCGATGGTGCCTTGGTAATGACCAATGACCATCCAGGCTCTACAAATTACTACTCCTTTCTTCCATCCGTCTGGTGAAAGCACTGTTCCCCAAATCTGCATTTGGCCTCTGTTCTTCCAACATTGAGCCTCTTCGGGAGTTTTTCCTTGGACATTTAGCTTCTGATTTATTTCCCATCTGATCTCTGCTCCTTTCACTCGAGGTTTCCCGTACCGGATTACATGGTTCCTAGAATGAGCTCTGTTTCTTGTCATAATGTCTTGAACATAATCATCTTCATCGGGATAGGCTGTTTCAGTTGCCCATATTAGGGAAGCATCACTGCCCATGAACTGGCCTCTCATTTTGCATATGGCTACGTGTGAAAGACAGTGTGCTGTCTGGACATCAATTTCTACAGCTACAAAGATTTTGGGTAGGAGTGCACAAACAAAGCATTCCCCTTCTGTATTTCATCTTCCGACTTCCTTCATGTGTTGATACCAAATGTTGTTTCCCAAATGAGCTGTGCTGTCCAGGTAATCGTTTAGTTCTTTGTCATCTCCGTGCATACTCCTCTTGATTTTTATGGTTTTCATGTAGTTTGCTATTACTACATCCCTGAATGCATCTGTATGGCTCTTTCTTGCTGGAGGATCCTCAGGTATCCCATTCCATGGTGCAGGCCTCCTCATCTGCACCATTTGAGTGGACAAGAGTCTGGCAGCTCCTTCTTGGTCATCATATATCTCTTTCTATCTGGCTAGAAATGTTTGTATCCCTAGTGGCATCTCCCTGGTATATGTCTATATTGTGGGACTTGTACTTGTCCCTTTCACTGGAACATAAATGTTTGTCACTGCTGTCTCTGTGGGTTTCTTATTCAGCTCCTCTAGTCTTTCCACTATGTCTACTTCCTTCATTTGGATCTTTACTTGTAGTGATATTTTCCATAGTAGGCAGTTGTTTCTTCTCTGAGGCTTTGAATTGTGGTTCTGCAGTCATTGACACTAGGCTTGTTACGTGTGCATTCCGTGTTTGTATGTGTGTAGTTGTCTGTAATCTTGTCACATTCATGCTTTGCCGACCCTGTCTCCGGCTTTCCTTTTTGTTTGTTACCACAAGTTTGTGTGTGTCATTGCTAATCACATCCATTTCAAGTTCATTCATTCCACCATCAGATCTTCTAGGGAATGACTATGTAAGGTCTGGGTGCCTTTGTAGGCTTCAAGCATGTATCATTAGGTGGGTGCACTGGAATTGGAGCGGTTTGTGCAACAATGAAAAATGCAGTTCTGATCGTTAATGACAGTAAAACAATGATGAATATAATACAAAAATACATTATGACCCTGTATGTCAGGCGGCAGCATTTACTTCCAGAGAAAGAGGGATGTCGTTCCTCCTGCGGGAGGATGAGGTTGCTGCTCTGGATTCTCATCTCGATCATTCGCCAAAATGTTAATTTTTACGATACTCCTTTAAACAATATTGTCTTTTGGATTCTCTGTTGTGAGTTTCAGGTGTTACACAATTGTCCCCCCTCTTGGGAATAATGAATTGTCTATTATCTCAGGATACAGTTCTTTTACTAAAATATGGGAAGTGTCAAAATTAAGTTATAATTCAGCAAGTCTCTTTACTGTGCATGTTCAAAGTATGTCAGCTCCCAGTCCGTGTCCCTGATCTGCTTCAGTCCCGAAGACATGTTGCCTTTATTTATGGAAAATAAGAAAGGAAATCTCTGGCAATGCTCTCTTGCTCTGTCACTCGGCGAAAAGCTTTTGGAATCTCCTCAGATTGTCCTGCTGATGGTTAGAGCGTTCCACTTGCAGTACTATAGGTGTGAACCCTCGCTTCTTCTAGCTCGACTGGTCACATGAATCCTACACCGTGAATTTGTCTCTTTTCTCTCAATTTTGTGTATTTGATTCTCATTTAGCCCGCCAACTGCCTACGTCTTCTTATCTTGACCTTCCAGTGGCAGGATATTCTGTTCTCAGTTTCAATTAGATGTATCTACTGTTCGCTTCTTTTATTAGTCTGACCTTGTTGCCTCTGCCGAGTTTAGTTTCAGCCATCTCTTCTCGTTTTGCTAAATATGAATCTTTCTCATTTGGCCTTTAGTAACCTGGGTTGCTTCTGCTTCTTGTGCAAAGTAGAAATACGCTTATAATACTGTGCTTCGTTTTGAGGTAGATAATGTATAATTGCGCTTGCCGCACTATTCGTCTACTAAGCATAGTAAGCCACACTGTTTTCTTAGCTTTCTTTCGGTTCCAAGCATATTTACAGGTGTAAACTGGTCGAATGCCTTCATCTTGCTTACAGCTTTAAACTTCTTTGCATTTCGACATCTTCCTTTCACTTTAGGTCACGATATCCTTATTCATGGCGTTTCATCTTTTTGCATCATTCTCGGGTCATCAGTTCTTCTATCTGAAAGTCAGTCTGGGTTCTTGTGACATCACCATTTGTCTTCCATTAAGACCTTTTTGGTTTCTTCCGGGACTGTACCTAGGCAATCTTCATTGGTTGGTAGGGTTTTCTCAATGGACACCTTACTGTCCATGGTTTTCTTGGTATTGGTACTTCAATAGGTGCTGTTCTTCTGATAGGCACTGGGCAGAGCCCTACAGTGGCCCTGCTGTGGCTCTCTGCTGGTTTATTTGCTCATCATACATCACATATTTTGGTGTGAACGTTCCTGGTACTTCAAAATGGATGATTGGAGTGCAGGCTTTATTTGGGACCTCCTCTACAGGACTTTACATTTCAAGTGACCAGTTTGACAGACAGAGCTGATTTGAGCCTCTATAGCTAATGAGGCAGTGATCTTAACGCCCAGGTCTTTCCCTCTTTCCAGTCGTCACTGGAGAGGGAAAAGGGCCAAGAGAAGGAGGCCAGAATTCAGAGAGAGGAGGCAGTGGGTGACCCCACCACAGGACTTCAGTCTTATCGCCATTGAGCCTGAGCCAGTTGAGGCACATTCAGTTGTCCACTGACTCAAGGCAAGAACAAAGACTGGTGGCGGCCTCAGATTGTCGGAGATCAAGGCAAGCCACAATATGTGTGTTGTCGGCATATGTGTAACACCAAAATCCATAAGATTTAATCAATTTAGCCAGAGGCTGAACATAAACATGAAATAAAATAGGGGAGAGGGCAACACCACAAGTGCCTGGGGCAGAGGCCGACTGGAAAAGGGTCAAAGAGAGAGACTGAGAGGGATCCATAAGAAAGGAGTGAAACCAGGTCAGGTCCTGCGCAGAGATGCCAGCCCCAGCTACGGGGCCTAGCAGGATAGTGTGGTTGATGATATCGAAAGCTGCTGAAAGGTCTAAAAGAATCAGAGTGCCCACACCAACACTTTCTGCCAGCCTGGAAAGGTCGTCAACCACCAATACAATCACTGACTCTGTCCCACGACCAGGACGGAAACCAGATTGAATGGGTTGAAAAAAGAAGGGTCTTCAAAAAAAGAAGATACTAAGGGAGTAATGAGGCCTTTGCGTAATTTCATAGAAAACAGAAGAAGGGAAATGGGTCGGTAATTGGCAAGCAAAGAGGGGTCTAGTGAGGGTTTCTTGAGGAGGGGCTCACAAGAGCATGTTTAAGAGTGGGAGGAATAGAACCAGAGGAAAGTGATGGTTTAACTGCTGAGGCAAGTAAAGGAGAAAGTCCAGCGGCCATACGTTTGAGGACCGAAATAGGAATGGGATCTAATGGCGAGGCAGAATTAAGGCGATTGGTAGCCTGAAGACTGTCAGAGGTGCTGTAGACTGGAAAAGTAGACCATATTGAAAGAGGCTGCACGCAGCAGGCCCATTCCTGAGTACACAACAGACTTGTCTGGAGGGAGGGGAGGAGATATTGTGATGAATAAGAGAGATTTTGTCAATTAAAAAGGAGGCTAGGGAATCACAGAGAGCCTGTGAAGAGGGCATAGAGCTGGGGGAGGTGTGAGAAACCTGAACTTGTCTCCTGACTAGTCCCCGGGGATCTGCCATCCAGGTGGTCAGGACACGGATCCAGTTCCTGGGGGTGGACCAGTGTGCAAGGATCACCTGGATGGGGGGTCCTCAGGGAATGTAAGTGGGACACCGACAGGTGAGATGCGGTATTCCCCTTCTTATAACACCTTTTTCTCATCATACCACATAGGATACTCAGAAACTCTACCCCCACTTTCCCGACACAAATACTTTCTCACTACTCAAAAGACAACGGACTAACACCAGAGTCATTTACCTGACATGTCCCAACACAATGGCCAGGCAAAGGCAGGCAATTGACCAGAGCCACACACACCTGACAGACCTTTTCCTATCCACAGGGATACAAGGTGGAGCACGAGAGCACACTACAAGCAAGGCAGGCCGCACAACGAGACAGCTATCCCAGGGCGGCAGTTCAAGAGGAGGAGAAAGGTGGTGAGAACCAAAGGGGTGACAAGGAGAGAAGAGACCCTGCCCTTTTCGAGCTAAACCCACAAAGCCTCTGTGAAAGGAATCATAAGACTGTGAACAATAGCCAGCGTGTGTTGCAGCAGATGTCAACGGTACACAGAGACCTCCTACACTGATAAACAAGACAGGGAGAGACGCTTGCTACCGTGGCACCGTCCTTGAATCCAAAGACAAGAGAAGCCAAGCGGTTCATCACAGCCGGTGAGTCGAAAGGAGAACCGACAAGAAACCGAACTGTGTTGAACGAATGTTGCGAATGGCAAATTAAGGGAAAATCAAGGAACTGTTAACACCTCAGGGGAAAACCAGCTGCAGAGGGGTCTGGCACCATGTGGGTGCTCACTCAGGAGACTCTGGTTGATTCCCCTATTGTTGAAACTACTGATACCAGAAGGCCTTAGTCGAGCCGCAAGGAAAAGGTCAAAGTGGTCATACAGGGGTCTAGCAAAACCCCCTCTACAGTCGAAAGACTTTGACCGACAAGTAATTGGAAAACGAAGGGAAGCGAATCCCACATAGTGCAAAAGTAGAAGAAACTGTGAGGCTGGAAAACTTGAACCAGATGAAAGGATGCCTGAAGAACGGGGCGAAGCATGATGCCCCAATGAACATTTTTGTGTAGTTATTTTGAACACATCAGCTCCTCGAAGGCCAGAGACTTTTTTTGTATAAAACAGACTTAATCACTGAAGATCCTGATACATGAGAATGGGACTGTAGTCTGGTGCTGGGAAAGCTCGAGAGTGTGCTGTGCTCAGAAGTCCCGCCTTGTTCTCAGCTCAAAACTTGGGGAAGGGAGACCCCGGCTACCACATCCTGACTTATCATTTTGTGAACACGTCTTTCTTTCTTATGAGCCCTATCCCACACTCTTTTTGTATTTAGTTGTAAGGATTGGCAATAGTTTTTTTTGTATAGACCCTTTTATTTGACAAGACGCCACTAGGACTGCCTTATTATTATTTGATGGTCGTAGCTCCCATCTTAGATTTAGGTTTAGATTAGGTATTTTTCCAACCTACCTATACAGTTCAATAAACACCCTTGAACTGTGATCACTTGTGTCTGTCTTTACTGTTGCCACCATGAGTTCCTTACAGAGGGGAGACAGGAAGAAAGTGACTACACACTTTTAAAGAGCTATTTAAGTTGATTAAGAGCCTTGTGTATGAGGTTGGTAAAGTAGTCACGTTTAGCAGCCAAAGCGGCCTTATGATAAGAAGAGGCTGTCTAATAAAAAGACTTGGCAAGAGGGCAATAGTTCAGACGCCATTTCCGTTCAGCCTGTCTATGAAGACGAAGCTTGGCAAGTTGGGGGATGAACCAGGTTTGAGAAGGACAGGCACAGGGTTTAAGAAGCTTCAGAGGAGCAGAGTAATTAGTAACAGTGTGAAAGACTAAAGGCAGGAGTTCAAAATCAACATTAAGATCAGAGGAGAGAGAGTGACAAGTAGTCGCAATAGGAGCAAGGACTTCCTGAATAGCAACATCCCCCATTGAAAGATGATCTGTCTAGGACAGGAAGGAGTCGAAACTGCAGAGGAGAGGGCCATACAGAAAGGAATAATGAAATGGTCAGTCCACACAGTGGAGTAACTTTGCTGAAAATGTTGGGGAGGACCGGCGTTAGTTGGAGGGAGGACGGGTGTTGGCTCTTAGGGATCGTTCCAGACAAATTGTTTGACAAAGTTTGGTTGAATGATAGATTTGACTGAATTCGGTCACCACCATTAGTTCGAAGCCTAAGATACCGAACATTAAGAGCTGCGGTTGCGGGGGTGTCCCCCCGTACCTCATGTTCGGTATTTTTTACTTCTGCTGTTGCAGGGGTGTCCCCCGCTTTCTCAGCATTGGTGGCAGGGTACCCAACAAAAAAAAAAAAGAAGAAAAAGGGACCCTGCAGCGTCATATCCAAACCGTGTTGGATGGATCTGATGCTGCAGGGTACAGGAGAGGCGGCGGATGGAGTAAAGGGAAGTAGGGTGGGTTCATGGGTGTACTGGGGGTTTGGGGGGACATGTTTTTTTTGTTGTTGTACCGAGGTAAAAACGTATTCACAGCGAAAATTACTACGGTCAATTTTGCCGTGATTCTGTACCTCGGTCAAACAACCTAAATCCCTGAGGGATAACACTAGACTACTACACCACAAGAGTCCATTGCTGATGCTCTGTTATACCTTTCTTAAGACTGGTGACCTATCTTTAAAATTCAATTGGGCCCCCACACATCTCCTGCTGACCTGCCATGCACCCAGTGACACAACATAAAATTCACAAACTTAATTCTAATAGAACATACAAACAATGCATTATTTATCATTCATTCAGACACAAAAGTCAACACACATATGCTTGCATACACTCTCACTCACACACTAATGCACCCAGCACCTCCATTGACATACACTGTGTGCACACAACATTTATATGTACATCTACAATCACACATGGAAACAGTGGTGCAAGGTCCATTGAGCAGACCAGACTTTCTCGCCCCCTGATCCCTGAAATGTTGGGGTAAGTTGACTTGACCTAGCTGAACTATAAAGCCATGGCCGAAAGGAACAGATTCACTGGAATGTCAGCAATTCCCTTGATTTTTCCTTTCATTCAAAGGCAGAAGCCATCGGTTAATGCAGTCAGTGGGTGACCAAGTATACTTGGTATCAATTTTTAAATGCCATATATCTGCAAACTTGGGTTCTGCACAGCACCTTATATGTGTACGTGCTGATAGATTTTTTCAACAAAATACTGACTGATTAAAATTAAGGTATGTTTTCCTGTGTTCAAATGGCCCCAAGCAGTGGAGTACCAAGCGGGAGAGGCGGGGGGGAGGGAGGAAGTTGCCCCCCATGGCTCTTTTGAGAGCCAGACCGGGACATTTGTCATTGGGGCACCTCTCCCGTTCAGCACATCAAAGAGGGCGCCCAACGGCAAAGGTGTCCCGCTGGGAGGACAATGTGTGCTGAGCAATTCCTGCTCAGCACGCTCATTGTCCTGGCAGCAGGACACCTTACCCGTTATGAATGGTAGAGGATTCCCGTTGCAAGGACAATGTCCCAAGTAGCTCCGGGAAGCAGAGGGTCTTCAAGTTGCTCTGTATCAACAGAGCATTACAATGTGAGCGATTAGGAACTGATGGGAGGGAGGGGGGTACTATTAGCAGGGACTTTTGTCCCTTTATAAATGTTAATGGGAGGGAGTGATCAGAAGTGAGAAGGGTGCATAATGTTGCAGGCTTTATGAAATAATGAATATGGCTTTAAAACTCAAGGGGGATTTGTTATACTCACATTAATCAACATGATGCTATTGTGACGTTGCATGCAGAATGGGGAGAATAAAACTAAAGTCATACTCCCGTTGCTCAACATATTTCTATGACAATGTATATAGTGTATGGTTAGTTTACTATCTATGAAAGGCTAGTTTATTATGTAATGTGTTTTGCTTCCAAGGCATTGCTATAAATAATCATTTAAGCACATGAAATGTAAAGCAAAACCTTAATAAATATCTATTTCAACAAAACCTGGAAAGATGTGCGCGGTCGCTTGAATTGTCCACATCCCAGTTTCACCATTTAACCAAGTGTGTGGTGATCCTGAGCAAATCATTTAATCACATTGTGCCTTATCTGCAGCTCTGCAAGTGACTCTGATTCACTTCAAAGCTTATGTTAATGTATTATGGTATTATAATGGAAAGGCCTAATGACTATAGAGTTGCTCCACACATAACAAAAGTGCAATTTAGGTATTTTGCACCACACAGTTGTCACTTGGCTTATTTATGGCAACTTATTCTGAAGTCACTTCCATGGTGCCTCCAAGTATCAAGGACTGATGATGCGCCTGGCAATGTCCTTTTCTGTGAAGTCACTTCTGTTGGTGCAATCCATATAATAATTTCGAAGTTTGCATGTATGTTGCCTCAGAGGGCTTGGACAGAGCTCTATTAGATGAGTTTCTTGCATCTGGAATGATCATGTGGTTTTATTTTTGGGTTCCATGTCTTAAAATCGCAGCAAAAATGGCTGTGTTTACAAAATATCGCGGCACAAATGCTGTGGTTTTGCCACCACATTCATGTAAAGGATGCGGGGGACACCCCCGCAACCCCTGGACCCATTATGCATTATGCCATTTAAGGGGAGCGGGAGATACCCCTGCAACCCCCGCCCCCCTTAAATAGTATAATGAGGTACACCTTTACCAGGTCAAACCACAGCAGTTTTGCAGCAATTTTCTTTACCGGCGACATTTTTGTTGCCATTTTATTACCGGATACCTATTTTTGTTGTGTTTTAAAATGCATCTTCCACTTATGTTACCAAAAAGTAGATTGGGGCAGGCGTGGGCGTTTTGGGGGCGCCTATGAGACCTGTGGAATTCCACACACTGAATTTCGTTGCCTCCCCCCACACACACTTGCAATGCTGGATACTACCCTGCTTAGTTTGATAAGTGAAGCAGTTTTTGGTGGCCTGTAACCTGAACCATGACACCCATTTACTAATTTTCACCAAACCGTCCTGAAAAGTGTCTGCAAAACTCAAAATACTTTTTGCCAGTTTGGTGAAGATTATTTTTGGTGGCAAGGGGAAAAATTATACAGGGCTCCTAAAAGTGTGCCTTTAACACAAAATTCCATACGGTTCCTTCTGCACACCTAGAGCCAAAACTGCTTAACAAAAGTTGACCATGTTTGGAATGCGTGTAGCACTCAAACTCATTTCACAGAATCTGCCGAGTACGACTGTTTTGGGTCACAGGTTTTCTCAGCTTGACTCTTTCCACTCTACTTGGGGAGGGCGCACATTCCGACAGCTTCCTTTTGAAATTAGTATTCTGGTGCTTTAGTAGCATCTGAAAAGTGGCAAGTCTAATTTTAGAGGTGTTGCAGAGCTGTGGCTTGCCACAGAGAATGCACCATTTGTTATTGTTAGTGTGTCTTCATACCTGGGGCCTTAATGTGTACTGTGAGCTCTGCTCACGTTGTCAAAATGTGACACGCACCCTCACTAGGGTCAGCCCGCAGCCCAGCCCCCCAACAAACATACAAAAACACAATTTAAATAAAAAAATATTTAAAGTACCTCTGCTCTGATTTCAAATGCCGCTCGGGCCACGTCTCATGTTACACTGACATAACCTCTTGGCACTCACGCACCTCCAGACAGAAACCAGGAAGCTGATTGAGCTTCCTAGTTCCTGTCTGTGTGGCGCACAAACACAAAGCCGGAAAGCGATTCTCTGTGCCACAGCCCCTGGGAGTGCTGCTGCTAGCATGACCGCACAGGCGCCAGGCCCTGCAACACCCAGTTCAGCACCCTGGCTGCTGACATTGAGTCAGGCCAGCCAGGGTGAGGGACTGAGCCATGCAGGACATCCCGGCCCTGACTGTATTGCAGCGCAGAAGTTTTGTAATGAGACAGCGCAAGCCATGCTGGGCACCCGAGCCAGTCTTGCGCTGTCCAATTACATAATTGATGATTGCGTCCCCCCCTGCCCTCCCTCCAAATGTTGGGGGGGGGACAGAAAGGCATGCCACAGAAGTTGGTGGGGACAAAATCCCCTGTCTGCTCCTATAATTACCCATGGGTCCACAGCACCTGTATGGGGGGGTGGACGTTAATCAAGGCGGCTGGAGCAAAAAAAAGGTCAATTGTATATCTGTGGATATGGGGAAGGCTCTGTCGATGCTGATGCCCTCTCTCAGAGGCCTCCTTCTCAGCTGCATGATACAGCTGGATCCACTTTGTGGAAGGAGTTGTCTTCAGCAGGTGTCAGAGCTATCTGCCAGGCTACAAGGCAGCAAGGGCCAGACAGAGCCAGGAGCGTGGATTGCTTGGGATCCTCAGCTGGGGCAGTACCCGCCGTTTACTGCAACATCAACCAATCTGGAGGTATCTGAGCTATGGAGTCTGACCCGAGATGAGATCCGTATGTCAGATCTAGCGGATCTTGGCATCGCTCCATTGCTGAAAGCCAAGACCACAGGAGCAGATGTGTGCAGAGACATCCTTCATGACCCTGAACAAGCTGAGATGCTGAAGGAGTGGAAGACACTCGTGCAGAAGGGCGGAATCCTGTACAAGGAAAGAAAAGTTGGAGACTGGCTACTACATTGTCTGCTTTTGCCACAGAGATTCCACCGAGCTGTATTGTATGCACGCCACGACCAACACAGACATCTTGGCAGCAACACAAACTTTGAGTTGGTCCCCTCAAGGTTTTCCTGGCCCAGTCTAGCGGCAGATGTTGAGTATTATTGGCAGCACTGTGCCAGGTGTGTCACCAGGAAGACTGCAGCTCATCCTGCAGCCTATTGTCACCATCTGCAGAGTTCCAGGTCCATTGACCTCATCTGCATAGACTTCCTAAAGCTGGAGATGGGCAGGCAAGGAGTACAGAACATCATGCTGGCACTCCCCTGACAAGCAGGGGTGCGCCCGAGAGCACCAACACCTCCCAGGTGGCAAAGAATCATTGTGGCCTGGGCACCTCTAATTACTGGCGCCTCCCCATATCTGGGGAGCATTCAATGTGTGTTTAGCCCGTTTGGGCTTGTTATAAATGATGGTTCCACAAAGGTGACCCAACTGGACTCCCTGGGCCCCACCTGGCAGATATGGCCCAGGTTGATTAGTGTTGTGGGGGGCTCCCCACACTGCCTCTGAGTGCTCAGATGCTGCCCAGCCCATGTAAAGACTTTGGGGCCCCACACACTGTTGGCGTTGCCACTGTTGTCTGCCAACGCCTACTGCAAGTCTCAGCCATTACCAGAGAGCACAGAGAAAAAGCTCAAGAGTGCAGCAGCAGAGACCTTGAGACAACCCTGGCCAGGTTGTCTTGCAAGTAAAGTCTTTATAAATAGTTGTTAATACAGTGCACTGTATAGACTTGTATATATTTTTTAAAGACTCTTATATTTTTAATATTTGAAGGACTCTTTTTATGTTTTTGTGTTTTACTTTTTGGTAATGCAGCTGCTTAGGAGTAACTTAAGTTGAATATAGTGTTTTGTGTTTGCCCCTTTTATACAAAAACTCGCAAAACCCTGCTGGTGCACCGGAAAAGTATATAAGTGAGCTTTCAACAATTAAAGACCCATACAGCAGTTCTCCTTTGTCCGCCTTTCCATTTGTGCTCCAGTTACTCTAACCTTGTGTTTTCTCCTTAGGAGTATATTGGGATCCTGCCCTGCCGTTCTGCTTTCCCTACACTCACCACTGTCACATTGAGGTAAACCGGGGTGAACTTGAGCCCAGGAGAGCGGGGTTTAGAGGCAGGTAAGAGGCAGGTCAAGTTATAAGATCAGCAATGAATTCAAGAAACATAGGGAAGAAGGAGGAATCTGGATAAGGGGGGGCCATAGACTATAAGGACATAGTATTTGAAAGTGGTCATTCCCCAATCATTATAAAATCGCTAAACATCGGAAAGAATTGACACCAATGGACACACCCCAGTAGGGAATGAGACCAGGGGAAAGATTGCGAGTAAAAGTAAAGTAGCTTTATATAATAGTAAAGTGAAACATGCAGAGGACTATGCTGCTCTGAGAGTGCTCTGCCAACAATACAGAAACATGACATTATAGGTACAACAATCGTCATCTATGACGATTTCTAGAAGTGTTACAACTAACTTTTTCATTGATTAATGTGACTATTACAATAAGTGCTATGAGGTGCAGGAGCTGCGTGATTGGCTGGTGCCGAACTTGTTGCTTCTTGTGGAACGCGGGTCAGCTGGGCTTCTCTAGGAGGGGTGAAGGTCAGGTTGTACCCACACCGTCAATCTAACTAATCTGAGCTACACAGTAATACTGACATGCAATTGATTAATATAATGCATAAAAAGTTTGTATTTGTATTTATTGTTTTTATATAGAGCTTTAATCCAAGGAGCTTTACAGTTTAACAACAAGAATACATCAAACATGGAACAGTAGAAACAATATCAATATACATGAATCAAACCCGAAAAACAGTATGTAGAACAATTTGCATATGAGGAGAAAGAGGAGAGGGAGGGGGTGGGGAAGGAAGGAAGAGGGAGAGAGAGTAGGGAGTAAAATGAGTAGTAGGAAGAGAGGAAATCTTAGGAGAGATGTGGAAGATAAAGAGAAGTATGAAAAGGGAACTAGAGGGAGAGAGGAAAGGTGAAAAGGGGGAAAAGGTGTCAGGGTGGGGAATGAAGGAGTGATTTCAAGGAGGAGCGGAAGGAGGAATAGGTGGGGATGGAGCGGATAGATAGTTGTACAAAAATGCAGGGTTGTCTATAAATTGTAGTAAAAGGCATGCATTCTTGACCTGGACTTTAGTGGGGTCAGGGGTGTGGTGGTCCAGGTGCCTTATCTGGTAGTGCCGTTCTGAGATTCATGTGTATAGCGTTTCATGGTTCAAACAAATGGATTTATGGGTGTTAGTACAGGGAGAATGAACAATCACTCTGGATAAGTTATATGATGGACAATCTCGGGTAGCCTGTGGGGGTGATCTCCACCTCCTGTTACATGAAAGGGACGCAAGGGGGCAAGGGTTGCACAGGCAGTCATTTCTAAAGGTAGGGGTTATAATGAGCTGGGGCAAGTTTTTGGCGACAAATGGTCTTTGCAAGCCAGGCTTCGGCCCGGTCACACACAGGGCAATGATCTCAGAGGAAGGGAAGAAATTCAGTGTAAGGTTGCAACAATTCACGCCCAAGCTTCTGTGAAAACAGGACAGCTGCAGCGCAGCCAGGGGAGGAGGAGGGTGGGGGTGGTTGAGCTGACTGTGAGCAGCGCTTGGCTGAGGGGAGAGATGGCATTTTAGAAATCATTGTTTGGCCTAGTAAAAAGATGGGGTCGGGAGCGACACAAAATGGAGTCTGGGGACGTACAAAATGAATTGGATATGTGTCCTGCAATTGCTTCCCCTGCTCCGATCGTCGAGGAGCTTGGACAAGGGATGTCGCCAACAGTTGCATGAGCATAACGTTCACTTTATACGGAATGTAGACCCTTGACATACAACTCCTGCTTTTAGTTACATCTAAAGTAACGAAGATGCTAGGGCTCTCAAATGTTTCCGTTCCTCTGCCTCCAGCACAGCTTCATCTCAGGCTGGGGTCCCCTTGATAGGCACCCAGGCCCTGCAGACCAACCTAAGGCTATGTCCCCTTCTTGCGTACTCATCAGGGGTGCACGTCATATAGATGCACCCACCATCCCCATCCAGGTCTACACACACTTCCTTCTACCATTCTAATTCATTGTGGTGTGGTATAAGTTGTATACCCTGTCCCCTGTATTGTACATTGCGGTGATTCGATATTTAGGTTCAGGGTTCTCTCCCGTTTGCACCTGGACATCTTTTGCATCTTGAGACACCTTTTCTGGGCTCCCCATTGTCACCATCATCATTGCACTGCTTGGGATTGATTTTGCACAACACCAAATGAACAACTCGCACACACAGAATATCAGCAGAAAAAATGCTATGATGGATACCAGCAGCTTCATTACAGTCCCGAGCCATGACGGTACCCACTCGAAGAGTGTATCGAACCAACTGCTGGACTGTACTCCGGCCTCATTCTGCATCCTTTCACCAAGACTGTGCACTGCAGCTATCACGTGAGACAATGTTCCATTATCAGCATCGGCAGAAGGTACAAACGTGCAACATGCGCTCCTGGTTTTTCGGCAAACACTGCTGTCCATTGCCGTGAGCCAACACGTACTTATTTTGCATGGTCATCAGCTTCAGGGCTCTAAGTTCCACTTTGATGATGTTGAACCCTTCTTCAGTGTCGTTGGCCAATTGGATTAGCTCCTAGCACACCATTTGGAGCCATTTGGCATTTGCTCGAGCCTAGATACTTAGTATGAGTAATGCAAAAAATGTCTCTGCTGATGTAAATAATTTGAATTTGTCGGGTTTTTGTGCCAAAAGTTCAAAGGCGTCTGTGGTAATTAGATGATCTTCTTTTTTCTAGACACTCTGTCATGCCGCTGATCTTCCAACAGCACATCATATGTGGGGGGTTCTTAGTTAACTGGGGTGTCTGGGACATCTCGGCTGGCACCCTCTCCCCTTGGATATGGCTCCCAGGAATTACCATTAGGGCCGAATGCAGCGTTACCAGGGCACATGTGCCTCTCCATGATGGCGGCAGGTGCAAGTATGCCTGTTCGCCCCATAATCAGTAAGTGTCCATTAAAGCCGCTGTCCCTTTCCTCATGTCTGGTAGGCTAAGTGTCTTGTTGCAGAGTTCGTTTGCACCCAGGGATGTTTTCCCTTCTCCATGGAAACAAAGTTCATATTGCAGTTCACGTTAGATTTTGATTGGCTTCTCAAGAGCTGTTACCCAGGTTAGTTTTGCAATGTGCTGAGACCAGGTTTGAGCGCATGTTTTTTCGACCTATTGGAATTTTTCATCAGACAGTCCTTGCAATGCTTCTCCTTTACATGTGACCGTTTCCTCTTGCCATCTATTCTCTGCAAACATTGTCCCTTTTATGACAAAGAACAGATCTTTGAGGCAGAGTACTCCTTGTGGTTTGCTGTGACAGGCTTTCTCGTTGTCAAGCAGTTGTAACGAGACGGTGTGTGCTTGGAATTCGACACAGTGCAAGATGAATAAGACACTGGGCATCAGCAATAGGCGTCTCTTGGGGCATTCATATTTTAGGTGTTCCCGAAGCGTGGGGTATCAGAGAGCATACATAACAGTTCTCACTAGTAGCTTGTTTAGCCATAATGCTCATGTCAGCGTACCCTCTATTGGTCTGGATGGCGGGGGACTGCTAGTGCATCTAGGCCAAGACCATGATAGGCGTCATACCTCTTCCATCCCACCCCCTTTTCCATCTTCCATCCTCCCTACACCGCTATGTGACTTCATTATCCTTTGGTGATGAATGGGAAAAATACCAGGAGCCATGTTTGCACTTTGCTCGTAGCCTGGCTGCCCATACTGTGGGGTGGGGTGGATGAAAGGTTGTGTTTTAAAGTGCATGTAATTGCTGCTTGGGGTAGGTTCTGAGGCTGTGCGCAGGTTAACATGTGGCAACATTAAAACATCATGTGATATTTTCAGTATAGGCATAATATTAATTCCCATCGTTCTCATCAGCATCGAACATTGAGTACTCATCCAGTGGTGCTTTAACAGTTACATTTTTGTGCAGGGTCGTGAGATTTGTAGAGACATTATGGGCCCAAATCAGCTTAAACCCATCTCAAACCAAGTGGGTCCCTTCCTTTATGTCACTTAAAATAAAGGAAATTGCCCAATATAGTATTATCACAGCAATGTTATGGAAAACACAATCGCAGTGAAATATAGCCCACACTCATAGGAGTAGGCTCAAGTTGCACTAATATTTTTCCTATTCCTAACTACAGGTGTGGCAGTGTCATTGAGGGCCCTCGTTTCTGCCATGCCTGTACCTACAGAGTGAGATATAATGGGTTAAGTACATATTCATATACATTCATTATTTCTTACTTTCTTTCTTTCAGAAGAAGAGGTATTGGAAGTAAAGGCAGTGGAAGATAAATGAAATCAAGGATAAGGAGAAAGTTAAGAGCATGTTTCAATATCATCAGAAGGTGTATACATAGTAAGGGTAGCAAATATTCATATATGTATATCCGTTAATTATGTAAACATTTTCGTACCTTCTTCTTTCAGTATTTTGCTACGTTTAATTTTGTATTATTATTATATTTACACATGTCGTACATTTTTCTAATTACTTTTCTCTTTTACCCACTAGTGGTATGCTTTGTTATGGTAAAGCTGCGTTTTGGTGCCCCTGCTACTCCCCTTCTGGTATTCTACCGTTGTGTGCTTTTCTGACATCGGAGAGGTGTATCCAATATTTCAGGCCTTAAACCTTCACCGCTGACGGTGTGCAATACAGAACTTTATAAGGACCATGAAATCTTGGAGAATTCCATCTCATCACGAAGCTCCTAATGTACACCCACTCTCCGGCATCAACTGTGTGTTTGGGCTATCCTGTGCTGAGGTAGTGGTATCTGTTTCACTTTCTCGCATGAAGGGGGGTGTAATCTGTTTGGCTATTCTTCTTACTGCACGTGTGAGTTGTGTTAGGTAGTCCTTAAACTCGTCCCCCAATACTGTGGCTGTTCTGTGCGCATCAGATGCCCTCCTAACTGGAGATATTGGAGTTTGCATGTGTCTCCCTGTTAATATCTTGTGGGGGGACAAGTGGTGGTCCTTGCCTGGCTGTGTACGCAACTGGAACAATGCTAGGAGCAAGTAATACACCCAGTTTTTCTTGAGGGTGTGGCATAATTTTGACAACCAACTTTTGAGGAGGCCATTGACCTTTTCAACAATTCTGTTAGCCTGTGGGTGATAAATGGAACATAACTTGTGTTTTATTCCTAACAGGAATGTCACCTCCTTAAATCATTTACAAAGTGGGTCCTGTTATCGGAGCATATGACATCACAAATGCTCCATCGTGGGAAAACTTCTCTCACTAAAAACTTTGCAGCGCATTTTGCATCTGGGTGAGTGCAGGGCCCTGCTTCCACCCAGCGCGAAATTGGCAGATCGCCACAATTAGATATCTTGCTCCATTACACCTCTGTCCCATGTCTGCGTAGACGATATGCAGTTCATGGAACAGGCCAATGTGGTGGGGCAATGTTCCTCTCAGTGTTCTTAATGTCATTCCAGAGTTGTATGTCTGACATGTTGTGCACTCAATAATTAGTTTTGCTATGTTTTCCTGTAGGAGTGGAACAAACCAATCCTCTTGTATGTCTGCCACTATGTGTTGTTTCGCAGTGTGTGCTGGGAAGTGCAATTGCTGAAATGCAAGCTGTAAAAGTTCTAAAGACATCACTACTTTCCCTATGCTGTCTTGGTGCCACAGGAGATCTGTTTTGTGTGCAACCCCTTTTTGACTATAGCTCTTGTTCTTCTTTTGGGGCTCTTTTTTGTAAATCTATTATTTCAGAAATTGGCATTGAGTTATATCCTGACTGTTTCTCCTCTTGTATGTTTCCTTTCAATATGCACTCTGTTATTTGTGGTTTTTTAAGATACGCTGCCTCCTTTGCAGCAGCATCTGCTGCTGTGTTTCTCAATTATATGACATCACTATTGCTGGTATGGGCCTGACATTTCACTAAGGCCACTATCAATGGTTCTGCTAATGCTTCTATGAGCTCTTTCAGAAGCTGTGCATGTCGCACGGTGGAGCCATCTGCTCTCCTAATGGCCCTCCTTCCCCACCTCGGCAACCCTCTGTGTACTGTTGTGATCATGTATGCTGAATCACTGTATATGGTCACTGCGCACCCTTTTGCCATGTGCAACGCCTCATTTAATGCCACCAGTTCTGCTGCCTGCATGGAGAAATGCATTGGTAAACGTTTCTGCACAATTGTTTCACATTCCCCGTCTTCCAACCTCACTACTGCTGTTCCCACATGTTTTTCACCTGTCTATGGGCAAAATGAAGCCGAACCATCTACAAAATACACCTCACCCTCCTCTAGGGCATTCTCATTTGCTTTGGGAATGTTGTCACCCTCCCCTTCGTATGTGGCACAATCATGTTGCATGTCCTCAACTGTGTACGGTTCTGTGATAAACGTTGCTGGGTTCACTGTTTCACAACGTACTACATGAATGTTTGCGCTTGAAAGAATAATTTTGTATGCTGTTGCTCTTTGTGTTATCAGTGTGGATTTGGATCTTTCAAGTATTGCGAATACAGAGTTTACAAACACACAAACAGTGTTACTGAGCAGCCCAATACAATAGTGGCACTTTTTTCATTTGCGAAGGCAGCGGCTGCGAGAGCCTGTTTGCACGCCAAGTGTCCTTGCATCACTTCATCGAGTGTGCCGCTGTAGTATGCTAGTGGTTTATGTCATAATTAGGTTTTTTTGGTCAAGACCGCTGTCATGAGGGTCCCATCACAATGTGAGAACAGGTAAAATTCCTGTTCACAATCTGGGGTGGCGAGGAATGGGGCAGTGGATATGAGCTCTTTCCGTGTTTCAAAGGCAATGTTCATCTCTTGCGTCAATGTAAGTGTGGAGCTTTCTCTCTGTGCTTCCTGTAGTGCCTATAACAGGGGCCTTGTGTATGCTGCATAGTCTAATATCCATGCTCGGAAATAATTATATATGCCGAGAAACTTTTACATGTCATTTACCGTGCGTGGTTTAACAGTCGCACACACTGCTGCAGATCTGTCTGGAAGTATTTGTTTGCCATCTTTTGATATTAGCTGTCCTAACTAGAGCACTCCTTCTAAGTAGTACTGCAACTTCTCTTTGTCCACTTTGTACCCCTTTTCTGCCAGTAGGGTTAACAATGTGATCAAGTCTGCCTTGTACTGTTCTTCACTTTCACCGCAAATGAGGAGGCCGTCTACATATTGTATTACTGTGCTTTGAACATCAATGTTACTGATGTTCTTCATGCAGTATTCTGTTAAAAATGCTTGGACTTTCACAATACCCCTGGGGCAATCTACAATGCTCATGTCTTCCCCCCCCCCCAGAGTAAAGGCAGTCAAGTATTGTGAGCCAGGATCCAGTGGTACCGAGAAAAAGGCGTTTTTCAAGTCTACCACTGTGAAGCACTTGGCTGATTTTGGGATGCTGAACACAATGGATGCAGGGTTTGGGATGAGGGGAAACTCCTTCTGTATGATGTAATTAAGTGGGCATAAATCCTGTATCATCCTCTAAGCCCCACCCCTCACTTTTTTATCGGATAAATGGCTGTATTGCAAGGTGAATTTGATGGTACAATGATGCCCTGTTGTAGTAATGCATGTATTGTCTCTTTGATCCCTTCTTCTGCTTCTCTTGACCGGGGGTATTGTTTCACTCGGGGCAATATGGCCCCGGGTTTGAGTTTTATTTTGACAGGCGTCACTCCCTGCAGTAGCCCAACATCATGAAGATTGGTGGTCCATAATTTGGTGGGTACTTGCGGCTTCAAAGAATGTGGGGCTGCGCTGACAACGGCCATGAGGGGGGTTTGCCACCTGGCTGTGCTGGATCATTATATCACAAGGCATGCAAATTTCCATTATTATCTCTCCGTCTATATCATTGTCAGTGAATAGCTCCTCATCTGTGAGGTTGCGCAGCGCTATGTTGGGGTCTATGCATAGCACTGTTCTCCACTCGCACCCATGCGTGTCCAAACCTATCACAGGGATACGCCCAGCAGACACTTGTAGACCCTGCAAATCTAGGGACAATATGGTCCCAGGTACCACTTCGGGGGGCGGTTAAGGGGCAAAAGTCAAAGTTGGAGGGTATTCGCCATTCTTGTCATGTTATCTCCAGTACCACTCTTGCCAAAACCTGTATTCCGTATACGAACATGTCTGCGTCAATAGGCACTCCCCGGATTGTTGTTTCATTTGCAATGGCACTAATCAATAACATTGCTCTGAGAGAACATATTCCCGAAGTTGAACACACTACACCTCTTTCGATAAAGGAGATGGTCATGTTAAGCTTGCTAAGGAGGTCCCTCCCTAGCAGATTTATTGGTGAGTCTTCATAGTACAATAGGGATGCTCGCACTGTCTTCCCCCCCACTGTGATGTCTAAATCTTTAGTGTATGGAACCGTGACTTTAGCCCCAGAAAACCCTTGCGTTTCCAACTTCCGGTCCGAAAGTGGAAACCGGCCTTCCATTAGAAACGATTTTTCCTCCCCCAAGTCCACCATAAAGATGAACTGTCTGTTATCTATCTCTACCCCCACCAGTGGGTCCTCGTCTGGACGTAAGGTAGTGGATAGGGTTGGACACGCAAGCACTCTCTGTAGGCTGTCCTAGTCTGAATGTGTATTTGATCCTGGGAACGAAAAAGCATTTCCCCCAACCATGGTTGTTCCCCGTGAAGGCACGGGTGTGCCATTAGCAGAGGTGACAAAAGGGTTACTGTGTGTGTTTATCATTTGGTTCTGGCGTATTAGCTGTTGCTGCGCCCCCTGTGGTGTGCTTTCTGTTCCTGCATGTGGCGAGTGTCAACCTGCTCTACCTGTCTGTACCTGCCCCTAGGTAATCCATAAGGACTACCTGGGTGGGGGTGACCATACTGCTGCTCATTGTTGAACCCTTGTGTATTTTGGTCGTGTGCCATGGGACGGGCACGAAATTCTTTTGCAAAATGACCCCACCTCCCACAAAACCAACATACTCCTTGTCCCCCTCCTCGGGGTCCCTGTCCTCCATAGCCCCCTCTCTGTCCTCTGTACCCACCTCTTCCTCTTCCAGGTCTTCCTTGCCATTGGGGCCCTCAATACTGCTCCTCTCCAGCCCATTGTTCCTGTCCATTTGCTGCCCAAGTGGCTGGCATTCTCGCTTGTATTGCTACCGACCCTCCTCCCCAACTCCCTGCCGTTCTGCGGAGAGGACGGCTGTTACTGCTGCGACCTTCACCAATTTATTTAGCACAAGCTTTGCCTCATCTGCTAATCAATTTTGTGCGTGTTCCTTCTCCCTTTCTTTAATCCTCAAACAATGATGTACTATAATGCTCTGTATTTCTGGCCAACCCTTGGCTTCTATCCGGGCAATTCTATCCAAGGCCTTCTGTACCTCCTTTGGGAGGCCTCTCTTGATGATAAATTAAAAGAGGGAGGTAGACTGGTCCCAAGCAGTGCCTGGCTCCACCCTTCATATGTCCTGCACCCGGAGAATGTAAGTTGCAGCGCCTTCATCCTCCCCATAGTACATTGAACACCTGTGTGTAAATCTGGGGTGTCAGAGAAGGTACTTCACAACGCGTCCCACACCTGCGCCCTCACATTATTAAATGAAGCCCCATCATGGTGATCACAATTTAGTGTTACCCCCGGGAACCCTACTTTCACCCACACTCCACTGGCTTGGTCAGCCACAGCAGACACTAACAAGCTCTTAACATCACCTAATGCCAGTGGAACTCCTGCCGTGTTTTTCTCAAATGCATATATCCACTTACTGGCACCTCCAGAAAGTGGGGGCAGCATCTTTAGTAAATTTGTGAGTCCTCCCCTGCCCCCTTGTGCATTAGGGGCATCTGTAAGTTTGTCTTTCCTTTTCCTTTACTTGCCTTTGTTCATTTTTATTTTGATGATGCCATTCTCCCTATCCTGTTTCTCAACCTTCCACCATGCCAGACCTCATCCTCCCCTTCATCGCTTGGCAGAGTTCTCGGTGACAACGATATGCCACCTGCTCGGGCTCCTTTCTCGTACTCATCCATGTCGCTCCAACACTCCTCTTCCCTATCTGAGGTCACACTTCCTTACCCTGCGCTTACCTGCTCCTCCTCCTCTCACCCTACTCGTATCACCTTGACAGGTGCTTTATCGATCCAGAATAGGAAGTCCCTTGACTTCCATTCATCCTCAGCCACACACAGAGGTGTTTGATTGCGGAGACAGTGATGTCTGTTCGCCCCCGGGCAAAAGTTGGCTACTCTCACATAATATTCTTAATCTGGTTAATTCTGCTTGTGTAGTGGTGATCTGTGATTCTAAATCCTGTGTGAGGCGCCCTAGATGTACTGGGGTTGCACATGTCGGCCCGTATGGACCTTTAGGCCCGTAAGGGGAAGAAGGTGGGGCTGCCGACGTAGGGGGTACGATGGCCTGGGTGAAAACATTGGATCGCAATATCCTTCGGAAGGTTTAGTTAACAATGGGTAGAACTTTTTAGGTTCTTCCCCCTTTTCTTTTTCTTCTCCTCCCTCATCCTGTTTTACTACCTCTACAGGTCGTGACTCTCTGTCTTCAGTTTTGGCAATTGGGACTTCTTCGAACATGCGCCAGAGGTCCAACACCTCTCTTCTGTTTTGGAGCTGCTTCCCTTTGTATTTGATAGATATGTATGTTGCCACAAGATCTAATACACCCATATCAAAGGAGCCCCGTCTGGCCATATTTGGGACGACCCATCCCCCTTAATTTCCATTAACCATTGCTCGTGATATTTCTTTATCTTCTCACTATACAAGGGGAGGTGTTGGCATATATGGAGGAGGGGCGTTTCTGCGCCCATTATTTCTGGTTACTTGTTGAATGTGTATGTGTGTGTGTGGTACTCACTACGTTCAATTTGTTACACCTCTATGTTTTTGTTATCACAAAAAAGTCATGATTATGTATCAAAACATTGTAATTACACTTTCAGTTACTGCATACAAATATTTTACAGCAATGACATATACCCAACAAAACAATAAAACATTAAACACTTAACACTTCAACGGAACGCACTGACGTACCTTACGGACAACATAGAACAAAAAACATGTACCAGCGCTGCCCTTTCTGTCTGTCATCCCTTATAATAGTCCAGAGTCTTTCCTATCATTCACTCTCTAGATTCACCACTCCCTGACCCCTTCTGCGACATTCCTTATCACTTTTTTAATGATACTCAGTCCTCTGTGACTTACCAGTAACATGGTGTGAAATAGTTGACATTACACCATTTGCTCAACCAACTGGTGTCACAGGCCTGGAAAGCCAAATATGCACTGAGTGTAGTACTTGTCTTTACTTTTATATTTCCTCTGATAGTACTTCCCACACAAGTGTCTTGGAAACCTTTCCACCTTGTTCCATGGTTCAGCATAGGCATGCTGAGCAGGAATGTATCAAGAAACATATTTTTCTAAAAACTCCATCACACAGCACTTTCCTTACCAAACTGAGGAGCATCTTTAATCCATAACATCATATGTATGTGTGGGGCCCCACATGCCTGGTACTCTTTCCTCCAAACGAAATGTTCCACAGTTAATTTTCCTTATTGCATATAAAGTGTAACACGGCTAAATATCGGCGATGAAAGAATTGCGATACACTTACAAGGTCCATGGCACACAATTCTGCCTGACTCATGTGCACTATGTCTTCTTTCTGTGGATTGCTTTCAGGAATCCACTCTGCGCAAATTAAAGTCACAAACCAAGTTGGAGGACCTACATTTCTGATCACGCATCTAACCTCTGAGTGTCTCCTATACCAATATTCCTTAGTTCCTCTCATTGTGACAAGGATATTTATTAATTTTCCCTTCTAGAATTTAATGTTTTTCTTTCACCTGTTGCAGCATCTCACAGGCAGAAATGTTTATAAATCTAGTTCCTGCCTGAAGTGTATGAGCAACAGCATAACAAAATGTTCAATATTCACTTTCATATAGTAAGTAAAAATATATTCAATATTGGGGTGGAATCAGGAATCTTCAGAATACATTTGTGTACGATATTCTGAAGAAGAAATTGGAACCTTCCGATCATCCATTCTGCCTCCTTTTCCAGTATGAAAAAACACAAGGGAAACAACAAACAAGCTTCTGAAGGTTTTTCCCCAGACACTGATTGGTGCACCCTCTGTTGATTTAATTTGATATAATTCTAGATTGTCACTCATTACTTCACATGAGTGAAGAGGATGAATAGTGTAATGTTCATACAAACTAATCCCTTCTGCAACAGTTAGGCATTTGAACTGACCTTCACTGCTATTGCTTTGTGACTCAACATCAAGCATAGACATATCTGACACAGTCAGACTGCCTTTGTACAAATCACTGTACCTCAGTAGAAACTTTAATGCGTCTTTCACCTTTCCGATATCTATAAGCTGTTGCCAAACTTGCTTATCTTTTGTGGCAACACCATTTACAAAAAGAAACAAAGAATCTGCAATGTCACGCTTCACTCCTAGAGTGTTAGACATTTTCTTGCATATTAAGAGGTAAATACACAACTTGTCCTCTCATACCGTGTACTAATTTCTTTAGGCAGTTTTGATATCTTTGTTTGCAGCCTAACAATAACTTGAAAGGGATGACTGCATTTTCTGTTATAAAACCTGATGCAGTGTCTTCAAACAAATAGCAGCTTACTTGTGTCAAAGCGTTCTTCTACAAACAAATTCAGGTAGAGATCTTTTCAAAAATCTTCTACACTGTGTTTAACTTTCTCCTCAATGTACACTAGTTCTTGCGATTTATAGAAAGTGTGTCAACAAGACCTTCAAACAATGTCAGGTCTTTCGCTAGAAGACAACTCAAACATTGCAATACTTTTTTTATACTGTTGAAGCATAGGATCATCATTTCCATTTTCGGTAAGTGTTTCATCTGCATATACATAATCTCTTAAATGCATTGTGTTTATCATTTGAAGTATAGAAAGTAAACTTTCTAGAGTTTCAGCCATCAGTGTTTGATTTAAAAGTGAAAGTGACATACATGATGTTTTGCACTGATACAATTTAACCAGACAATGGGCCTCATTCCGAGTACGGCGCTAACCAATGGCACTATTAACGCCTTGGTTGACGCCGTACCCAGACCGGCAGCGCCTTGGTGGATGGCGGAATTACCGCCCCATTCCAAGGTTGGCGGGGCGGTAATTCCCCATTCACCAAGGCTCTTCCCCATTCCCAAATGGGCCCCCATAGGGCTCAATGGGAATGGGGAAGATGCAAATAACGGTGACCGTTCATTACGGTCACCGTTATTGGCTTGGAGGCCCCTTTGCGCCCTCGACTTTAACACCGGCTCAAAGCAGGCGTTAAGGGCGAGGGCGCAAAGGGAACTCGGAGTATGGCGGGAAGGGATCACCGCCACCGGTCTCGTTACCGGTGGCCGCTATCCCTTAACGCCATACTCGGAATGAGGCCCAATATCTCATTTTAGTGTGATGTGCAGCCAGCATCTGCATATGATGAAGCTGACTCTTAAATCTGTGTTTATCAACACAAGCTAGAGAGTGACCTAGAAGTTTTGTTTTCTCACAAACATCACAGTCATATATTCTCTGCAACATCTTTACCTGTCTTTGAAAATTATTGTTTTTGTGCAAAACTTGCAAAAATCTCTTTCAGACTTTACAAGAAAACGTATTAATATTGCAAAAACAATTGAACGTCCATACCACACTTTGTTTTTTAGGTTTTATTGCAGACTGTCCTAAACTCTCTACTTCTCTACTGACTGTCTTTAGGATTTCTTCTTTTTTAGAAATCACACCAGTTTGGACTATATAGCTACGTCCACTCTCATCAATAGCAACAATTCCATTGTTGAATATAACTCCGTTCATTGAAAAATCTTTCTGTATGAGAAGTGTGTTTCCACTCCACGCCAAAGACTTCACAAAAGTTGTCACCCCTAAGTACATGAACTGTTTGTATTTTTCTGTAGAAAGGCGTGGTGACTTTAATTAACTTCTTACGTTTGTTCAACACAAAAAATGAACAATTCTCTTTTCATATGAAAAGCTTTTCTGATTATTCCCTCTACTTTTTTCTTTTCTAGAAAATGATTTACTGCATACCAAGATTTTGATTTCACACTTCTCCAAAGATTTGTAAACACTTGAGAGTTTAACATTTTTCTGTATATATTTGTACTCCTAAACCTAACACCTAAAGAAGTTCTACTTTACGTTTTCTTAAAAAAACATTTGTTATTTACTCCCTACTAACAACAGTGATACATTTTTGATAATATCTGTCTGGCTTGAAATCTATGTGGTTCCATTCATTGCATGACTTGGCATGTCTTGTACCTGAATTTGGACATTTTTAAAAATGTTATCACTAACAGCCATTTGTACATTGCCATTACAACATTATTCTACAAAACATGAAACATTAGCATCAACACATCCACTTTTAAAAAATGTACTTCCCTGCAAACTATCCATCCTCCTTGCATGTTTGTGCTGCTTTGTTGAAGGCATTTTACACCGAGACTGTGAACAAGAAAATATAATTAGTTCATACATATTAGTTCTACTCCTCTTAAATAGAAAAATGTCATAAAAGAAAGATCCACTCAAAATGAATAGGTGACGGTACATACAACGGAGGTACAATGTCTGCATAGAAATAAAGACAGTGGGGGTACAGTGCATGCAGGGTACTAGAGAATGTGAGGGTTTACTGGGTGGGGATAGAACAAGTGGAGTTGGGTGGATGATTGAGAGTAAACACAATAAGGATAGGATACATGTATAGGGGTAAAGAAGGTGGGTGTACGGTGAATAAGAGAAGTGAGGGTAGAGTTCTGTAGATAAGATGACTGGCTAGGGATAAAACAATGGCTACAGTGTATGGGTGGGAGTACAGAACATTGAAATAGGGAGACTAGACGAAGAATGTGGGAGTAGGATGAGTGGATAAGAGTACAGAGGCTGGCGATAAGGTAACTGGATAAGAGAAGAGAACCTAGATGTAAAAAGGGTAGATAGAGATACAACGAATAGGTATAGATGTATAGGTGGATGAAGGCACACATGATAGAGTTAGAGTATGTAGGAGTAGAGATGGTAGGGATCGAAAAGATGGAGGCAGGATTGAGCAGAGTAAATGCGGCTGAGGTTTTGTGGATGGGGTACGTAGGGTGGAGATACTGTGAATGTGTGGGGTAAACGTCAATAGAAATACAATAGATGGATGTACAGATAATGCACATACAGAGAGTGAATGTAAGGCAAGTCGATGGGGTAAAAAGATAATATGTAGAATGAGAGGGTAAGGATACACAGGATGGAGATAAGTACAGAGTGAGGAGATAGAGAAAGAAGAGGTGGCATGGTAAAGGGTAGATGTGTGCAGATAAGCATGGTGCAGGTAAGGTGGGTGGGGGTAGAAAGAATACACATAGGGTGAATGGATGGTTGTACAGGTGAATACAGATAATGGGAGAATAGTGGTTGGGGACAGAGGGTGGGGTAGATTGGGTAGTGTAATGAACTCATGGTGGCAACAGTAAAGACAGACACAAGTGATCACAGTTCAAGGGTGTTTATTGAACTTTATAATGGGTGAGAAAAATGCCTAAACTAAACCTAAAGCCAAGATGGTTGCAAGCTACAACCATCTAATAATAATAAGGCAGTCCTAATAGCGTCTTGTCAAATAAAAGGGCCTACACTAAAAAAACTATTGACGATCCTTACCACTAAGTTACAAAAGGAGTGTGGGATAATGTTCACCAGAATAGAAAGAAGTGTTCACAAAATTATAAGTCAGGATGGTATGGCTGAGTCTCCATTCCCCACGTTTCAAGCACGGGACAAGGCGGAACTCCTGGACCTCTCCAGCACGAGACTCACATTTCTAGTTCTAGTTCCACGATATCAGAACCTTTACGGGTCAAGACTCTTCCTGCAAAAGTCTCTTGGATTAGAAGGCTTGATGGACCAAAACAACAACAAAAAAAAAGGTTCTGTCTGTAATCTTGTACCTTTGGGCAATTGCTCTTCACCCCTAGGATCTCCCTCTGCCGGGCTTGGATCCTCCTTGCAAAGTGTGCATCCCACTGCCGGGTTCACTACGGCCTTCTTTAACACAGTTCATGTAATTTCAACACAGTTCGTCATTTGCTTATTTTCTTCAGAAAGCGCGGGTTCCCTTCTCCTAGCATGAGGCAAAGCTATATTTATATTTACTGATGGTTTATTGGGAAGAGCCCCCGGAGATCAGCAGCCATCCGAGGACCAGCAACACAGTTACTCAATGGTTCTGGAATGCAGGGCATTCCAGAACCATCCCAGCAATGACAAACACAAGTGAACCCCATATAACATCTCCCCCCCTACAGCATATCAAATAAGGAGACAGGGTGGGACTAGAAACAGGGAAAACAAAAGTAGAAAAATAGCTTGTTTTGAAAACACACAACTTTTGAAAAAGGATGCATTCTTCAACCAAGGCTGTGGAAATTCACCAAGATGGATGATTGCTCATCCCAGATGTAGGCTAATAATAAATATAGTCTTTATCAAAGTTTTGAATAACCATACGGTTCTTCCTCGACAACATGTCTCCTGCACCATCAGTCTTTACTCCAGGATCTTGAATCTCTGTACTAAGACCACAGTCCTGTGAATTCCTTAATCCAGATCTTGCCAGCTTTGAGCACCCTCCTCCATCCGCAGTGGCCTCACTAGGAATCACATTTAGGAGGGGCACAGAGGGGGCCAAAGACAAAAGTAGGGGGGGCACAGACAAAAGCAGGGGGAGAGCATGGTCACTGCTCGTCTTAGGTAGGGGGGAACAAGGGGGGGCACAGGGATTCACAGGGGGGGCCGTGTCCCCCAGTCCCCGCTAGCAACGCCACTGTCTATCCATACCACATCATTGCAGGACCATTTGTTGCCGTCATCCAATAACACTGATTTTCCCGAACAGCTTATCACCTTCTGCGGAGACCTGAATTTAGACTCTCATTTCATTACTTTCTTGGGCTCCTTTATGCAAACCCAGTCTCCATCTTTGATTTTGCTCTCCACCACTCCACTCCTCTGATCATAGTACTCCTTGTACCTGGCTTCTTTCTCCTTTACCCTCCTTACAATATCACCAATATCAATTTGTCTATCACTTGTAAACATCCACGCAGGCCTCAATCGGTTCGATGCCGATCTCCCCCTCATCATAGTGAATGGCTCCACCTCCGTCACAGAATTTGGAGTTGTCCTGTACGTGTTGAGAGCTTCCCTCAATGTCTCTCTCCACGGAAGCGCATTGACAAGGGCTAGTTGAATGATATTCTTAATAAAACCATTCATCCTCTCTACAAAACCACTCGTCATGGGATGATACAATGACGTGGTCCTATGTTCTATTGCCCTCTCTCTCAAAAATGACTGGAATTCTGTTGAAACAAATTGGGCCCCATTGTCAGACACAACTTCCAGTGGAACACCCTCCCTATTGAAAATTTCACTCAAGATCTTTATTATTTTTCCAGCAGTGACAGTGCCTTCAGCAACACCCCACTCCACCCATTTTGAGGTTTAGTCCAAAGAAAAACAATGTAAATATTTTGAGAATCCAAGTTTTCATATGGCCCATAACATCGATTGCCAATTTGGACCATTCTTGTCCCGGAATTTCCACAAGTTGCAAAGGGGTCTTCCTCACATTCCTTCCTCTGTCACTGGCGGCGCATGTTAGACAGTTCTTGGCACTCTCTTCCATTTTTTTCCACATAGCGGGCCACCAATAACTACTTCTCACCCTTATTTTTGTAAGACTTCTGCCCACATGTCCTTCATGAGCCAAATTGATTATCCTCTCCCTTAGCCCTGTAGGAGAACTAATCTGGTCTCCTCTGTATACACATGACAAATCCATTGAAATCTCATCCCTTATTTGAGAGTACACACCTACACTCTGGTCAATTTCACTCCACTCACTACTAATAGCCCGTCTGAGGCTGACTTGTTCTGCATCATCATGAGCAGCTTTACTCCACTCCTCCTTCGCTATGCCTGGATTCACTATCGCCACAATGTTCTCTGAATTGGAATCCCTACAAGACTCATCACCATAGTCCCCACTGTCCCATAGTAACCTCGAAAAACAATCAGCCACCATATTTAGTTTGCCCAGAGTGTAACTTATGCTTAGATTGTATTGCATTATGTCCAACACCCACCGCCGTATCCTCTGTGAAACCAAATGCAGTGTCTTGGATTCTAGTACATGCACCAGGGGTTTGTGATTAGTCTTTAGCAATATAGGCAACCCCCATATGAGGTTTCTGAAATGTTCCAAAATCCATTTCACCCCTAGTGCTTCTCTCTCAATTGTCGAAGAATTTAGCTCTGCACCGCTCAAAATCCTTGAAGCAAATGCAATGGGGACAAAACCTTTATCCTGAATCTGTTCCAGCACACTCTCTAATCCAATCTTACTGGCATCTATAGAGATCACAATCTTAGCGTACAATCAAACATGCCTAACGTCGGAGCTTTATTGATATCCTTCTTTGTTTGTTCAAACTCCATTTTGCACCTTTCCGACCATTTAAACTTGGCACATTTCTTCATCAGTTCCCTCATACACTTGGTCTTTTCAGTATAATTGGCTAGAAATGTTGAGTAATACTCAGTCATCCCCAAAAAACTCCTTAATTGATCTTTGTTGCCAGGCTCTGGAATAGTCATGATAGAATTTACCAACTCCTTTTTCAGTTTTATTCCGTCAGCATTTATAGAGTGGCCAAGGTATGATACTTCTTCCTTTTTGATTTTGAATTTTTCTATTTTCAATGTAAGCCCCCTCTCTTGAATTACCTGTAACACTCCCATTAACTTGGCATCATGTTCTTCTTCTGTCTCAACCGAGACCAGAATATTGTCCTGGAAGCAATAGACTCCTTTAAGACCTCCAAACAGGTGCATCATGAGTCTGTGAAAAACTGCTGCAGCCGAGCATAGGCCGAAAGGCATCCTTTTAAACATGAAAGCCCCAAGTGGAGTGACAAATTAGGTCAGGTGTTTGGACTCTTCATCAAGCACAATCTGATTATGCTGAGTACGGGTCTAGTGTCGTGAAGTATCTTTCCGGGACCATAGTTGCTAATAATTCCCCAATGTTTGGCAAAGGATGTCTATCCACCCAAATATTCTTGTTTAGATCCCTAAGATCCACACACGTCCTGATGGCACCATCAGGTTTATGTACTAACACAATAGGGGATCACCACTCCAAACTCTCTATAGGCTCAATTATTCCTTGTTCACACAGTCTGGAGAGTTCCTTTTGGTAGAGCATCCTTGGTTTCAATCAGAATACCTTTCACCTTGTGTGCTACTGGCTTCACCCCTTTCTTGAGGATTATTTTGTGTTGAAAACCCTTTAACAGTCCAATTGATTAATTAAATACTCTGAGAAACTGTTTAGCTAAAGCACAATTAATGTCACTATTGTCATTCAACACACTCAAAATGGGGACCTCCTCACCTGGATGGATTCTAACCTGTAAAGTGGCCTGCTCCCACCATCCTACCACGGATGAGACATTTCTCGCCACATATAGTTTGCAAAATGTTTCTCTGCCCAGAAAGCACAGTTTCACCCACGTGTAACCAATAATGTCTATCGGTGTCTTGCCATAGCCAGTTGCTCTTACATTGGTAGATTGTAGTTCCCCAGGTTTACCCCGTAGCTCCTTGACAAAAGTGTCGACATCCACCATTTTATAAGGTGAACCAGTGTCTACCATGACCGGTAGAGACACATCATTTATTTGCATGTGTACCCACAGCCTTCTATTTCCTTCCTTGTCCGTGGCCGTAAGGATTTGTACATGCTGTGTGTCCCCAATGGCAATGGACAACATATTACCGGAGCCTTTAGCTTCCTCCAAAAGCCTGACCGTGTTCTGCAGAAGTCTGTTCACTGTTTGCTGTCCATATCTGCCTCTTCCCTGGACATTTCTGCACACCTTGCCAAAATGTCCCACATGGCCGCACTTGAAACATTCAACCGCAACTGTCGGACATTGCTTCTCTATGTCACCATGTTTGTTCCACCCATATTTCTGGCAATGATTTTGGAATTGAAACTTATTACCTGTTTCCTTCTCTTTTCTGGGATTCACTCTGGCATTGTTGGTGGTTATCCTCTTTATCAGTGCTACTAAAGATTCTTCACTATACTTTTTCTTGTCTTCCTGAATGGATTTAATTTCTCTGACATCATCCCTTTCTTGTCTTTCTCTCATACAGCGTTCCCCTAATTCCTTCGTTCTGGCAATTTCTAATGCTTGCTCTAATGACGGGTCTTTGGCTTGCCAGAGCCATTGTTAGATGTGGGAGTCTGCTACATTCAACACCAATTGTCTCTTAAGTACTCATCAGCAATACTTGTAAACCTGCACATGGACATAAGACTTCTAAGTGCTGCTTTATAAGCATCAATAGATTCTTTTTCAATTGTCGCCTTGAGAAAAAAACGACACCTTTCCAACACATTGTTGACCTTATTTCCGAAGTGCTTAGCCAACCTCCCCAAAGCACTCTCAAATTTTCTGTTATTGTCCCCTGATCCACTTTCAGTACCATTAAGATCAAGTAATGCACAAAAAATTCTTAATGCTTCTGCACCTATACAGTTCAGTAATATAGCCTCTTTTAAATCATCACTGCATTTAACTCCTCCAATTGCCCTTAAATACACTCGGAACCCATATATCCGCTGCTCCCATGGACAGATTGGGTTTCCTGGTTGTGGAAGGAATTGAATTGGTGCAGTTACATGCTGCATGTTCACAAAGTTGATGTCTTTTTATTTTTTAAAAGCACAAATTCCTGTGAGCCAATTAGATGTTGGCTGAGAGTTTATTCTTTTTGTTTCTATCACTTTCTGAGGAGTCTGTACACTGTCTCTTACACATATCCAGCAGTGGTTAGTATCAAGTGGCTTTGGCAATGCTGTTTATTGTGTTCACACTGTGCAGGCTTGATTTATAGTGCTTCAGCAGTATCCAGTGTATAACTTTCAACATAGAAAGTATTAAAGTGTAATGTGTTGCTTTATTTCCTATACTCAGCGCTGCTTATGCACTGCAGCTTATTTTTCCTTCACTGAAAGCTTGAGCACTTCGGTTCGCTTTGTACACGAAGCTCTGTATGTTTGTTTGTCACGGCAACCAAAACAAACAAATTCCAAGATGGCCGCTATATTCAAAGTACGTCTAAAGGTGCTTTCCTCTAATGCGCCGCTCACTGTCTGTTGCCTGCGGCTGTTTGAAAGACGCGCACGCTTATCAGGGTTTACTATCCCCAATTTTCATTGCTGCCAACACAAACAGGTACTTGCTTTTGTCCGCGTGCTGCCTGTATTTTCTTTGCTGCCTCCCGTCTGCTCCCTCTTGTCTCCAGTGCATCCGCGCAGGTTCCCTTCTACTGTCGGCGGCTGTTGCAACGTTACCGGCACAGCAGCAGATATCTTTCCACATGGGCTCAGCAGTTACCTCATCACCAATTGTTATAAAATGAATGAGGCAAAGCTATGTTTCTATTTACTGCTGGTTTATTGGGAAGAGCTCCCGGAGATCAGCAGCCATCCAAGGACCAGCAACTCAGTTACTCAATGGCTCTGGAATCCCAGCAATCACATACACAACCACAAATAAACCCCATATAACATCGGCATCTCTATTTCGGGTTCACACTTGCCTTATTTCACAGTTCACAATCTTCGTTCTGCATCCCTCTGTCGGGGTTCACACTTGCCTTAGTTCACACTTCACAATCTTCTCAGAAAGCAGGGATTCCTTCCTCTAGCTTTCTCTCAACCATGAGTCAGAGACTTTCGATTTTACAAAGGATTTGATGTCACCTTTGTAGGACCACTCTGACATACCACATCACCCTTTCCTAGGGCCTTCTGGTACTTGCATTTCTCAATACTCCAAGGACCAGTGAGAGTCCTTCGACTGAGCACTCCTACAGCGCCTGACCACTCTGCAGATGGCCCTTCTCTGGGCTTTCACAAAAGTTTGCATACACACAAGCTCTTTGTTTCAGGTTCCTGCGTTCATTAAATGTTGCCACTTGCAACCTTAGGTAAGACTATAAAGAGTGGACATACGGTGAAATGTTAGAAGTAGAAACAATGGGGACATCCGACCTGGCGCTCCTCAAGGAACTTCGAGCTACCTGCTGACAACTAATCAACACAGCCAAGGCCTCCTACTATCAGAACACCATAGCAGAAGCCAACAACAAAGGCAGAGCCCTCTTTAAAGCAGGCAAGCACTGTGTCAACCCGCTACCCGACCCTGTCATATAATACTCCATCGAAAAATCCACGCCATCAACACCTTTTCTATTGACAAAATCATCAAGATTCAACAGCACATAGACATCAGCTCTGCATCCAAAGATCCACCTAATGTCCCTCCTCATGAAATCTCCACACCCTGAACAACATTTAAGACACTCTCTACAGAATACCTGGTAGAAACCCTGGCCGCCCTCAAAGCCACATCGTATACAGACGGCATTTTCCCAACATCCATCCTCAAGAGTCTCCCTGCAGAAGCTCTCCTTCCCTACCTAGAGATCAACAGCTCCCTAACTCAAGGCACCTTCCCATCGACCCTAAAGACAGGGCAAATCCTGCCTCCACTAAAGAAATCCACTCTGGATCCTGACAAGCTAGTTAACCCATCACCCATTTTCCCTTCCTAGGTAAGATCATTGAGAAAGCTGTAGCCGAAGCAACTGCAGCAACACAGACACCAACAGTATCCTCCAAACCTACACAGATGCAGCATAGAGACGGCAACCATACAGGTGGTTGATGACGTCCTGAACATCCTTGGTCGATGACGTCCTGAACATCCTTGACAATGGCCACCCTGCCTCCTGGTTCTACTCGACCTCTCGGCTGCTTTCAACACAGTAGACCACCAGGGACTCACAGACACCAAACATTGGTGTATGAGGATCAGCGACCTTGTCCTATGCTGGTTCAAGTCATACCTTCCCAACAGCCAGCAGTTTTTTCAGATGGACTCCTGTAGATCGCCAATGCTACCCGTCACCTGTGGAGTCCTGCAGGGTTCCATCCTTTCACCAGTGATCTTCAATCTATACATGGAGCCGCTGGAAGCCCTCCTAGCCACACACAACATCCACATCCACCAATACGCCAATGACACACAGCTATAACTCAAGATCGACTCCATCAAGGACATCCCCAGGCTCAACATCTGCCTCTTGCTGATCCAGTCTTGGATGTAGAGTGCATACTTGAAGCTCAACCCCTCCAAGACTGAATTCCTACTCCTAAGCAAAAACACTGAACACCCAGACATACAGACCTGGCTATCAACCATGAGCCTTGAGGGCTTCACACCCGAGCTCACCTCCTGCGCCATGTCCCTCGGGTCCACATCAACAAACACTTCTCCTTCAAGACACACATAGCTAAGAAAACTCAGACAGCTTTAGATCAGCTTCCCTTCTGTGCAAAGTCAAGCCCTTCTTCACTCTGAACAGCTTTAGATCCACAATTCAAGCACTGGTCCTATCCCACCTGGATGGGGTCAATGCCCTCGTCGAACGCCTCCCATCATCCTCTGTTGTGCCCCTGAGAAGTGTCCTACACATAGCCGAACAAACAAAAAGGGGATGGCTGGAAGGTTGCAAATTAATCATGCCCACTGGCACAGCTCTGGGTAACCCTCCAGACCATTGATTTTCAGCCTGCCAACCCATTACAGAAGGGGAAAGACCATATGCAAATCAGGCTTGGTCGCGCCCCAAAAGGGGCAGTCCAGCCCAAACTGCTAGGTCACATCCTTTCTGCTCGAGACCACAAGCATCCCCAGACATTTTTCAACCTTGTTGGGCATTATCCACTCGGGGTGACTAAAGCAAAACCAAAAAGGGTCTACGCGGATACGACCACATCACCCTGGCCCTCATCGACCTTCACTGGCTCCCACTGCACGCATGAATCACCTTCAATCTTGCTGCATCATATAAAAGGCAGTTGCCCTCAAGCCACCCAGCCATCTCACGGAGAAGCTCAGCATCTCCAGCAGACGGCGCACCACCTAAAGCCAGGACACGTGCAGACTTGAAATCCACCGCTGAAAATAGGAAAGGACCAGAAAACAAGCCTTCTCTGCCTAAACCCCAAGACTATGGAATCTCCTCCCTGTAAGCATCAGACTTGCCCCCACACTCCTACAATTCAAAAAAGAACTCAAGACCCACCTCTTCAAGGAGTCTCTCCTCCTCAACACCTATGCCATCACGCTGCCCCTGCACCACCTGACTTGTGAGACGATGTCCGTCCCTCTCCTCCCTGTCACCCTACCCCTCCTCTGTGTCGCTCTGTATCCTACCCCCGCTTTATATCTGTTCTGTTGTTACCTCTGAAAAGAGCCCTGTTATGCATCTGTACTGTTGTATACCTCTGTAAAGCGATCCGTTGCTTCTCAAGGCTAGGTCCGTGCTCAAATAATACAATAATAATAATAATAAATACTATTAATAATAATAATATCTATGTATGCTCTATGTGAGTGGAGCATTAACTGCAATGGCCCCTACTATGGATAAACACTGCGACTGGAGCAAGCACTGTCAAGGCCCATACTGTAACTGTTAGATATGGGGTGCAATCGTACTGCTAATGCCTGTACTATGGCTATTCTACATGAGGGAAACAGGCAGAACCAAACCCATGCTGGAACTCTTATATGTAGTCTGAGATTGCACTGCCAAGTCCAATACTGTGCCTGTTTTTCTTCTGTGTCTCTTTTACATAAGGGGAGCTTGCACTACCGAGGTAATTTCTATGATCTTCATGCATGGAGCTGTAACTGCTAGGGCCGGGGCTATAGACATTGTATGTGAGGGAAGTGTACACTGCAGAGGGCGATGCTGCAACCATTCTATTTGATGGAAGCTTTCACTGCTGATTCAATCTATTCTATATGATGAATGCTTGCACTTCCACGGCTCATGCTTAGAGAGTCCATGTTGAGGGAAGGTTACCTCACACCAGTGCAGGTCACATGGCTCTTTTCCACTTGAGGGAATGGCTTAATGCTAAGGCCAATGGTGATTTGTTCTGTGCAAGGGAACCTTACAATACTATGGTCCATAGTGACATTTTTATGAGGGAAACATTCACTTGTACTGCTCATGTTGATGTGCACTATTTGTACAAACATGCACTAATCTGTCCAATTCTGTACCTGATCTGCTTAGAAAATTATTCCCACCTACACTATTACGGAAGCTCATGTTGACCTGTGATGTGTTTGCGTATGTCAAAAACAGAGAAGCGTAGTTGTTCTACCTACATATGCAAAGCTTATGTTACTGTGCTACATTCTTTGTCTGTTGTGCTAATGAAAGTTATAGTACTGCTACTCACAATGTCCCTGTTCTGTGTATGACAACCAATCTTGCTCTGCTACCCCACCAATCTCACAAGGTTCCAACGTAAAAAGTATTCATCCCCTTCTCACCTCTTACCGTAAGAGCATTTTTTAACACTGCTGAGGCCCATGCTGCAACCATTCTATTTGATGGAAGCTTACACTTGTGAATCAATCTTTTCTGTACAATGGATGCTTGCATTTCCATGGCTCATGTTCAGTCTGTGTTGAGGGAAGGTTACCATACACCAGGGTACCCCACAATGCTATTTTCTATTTGGGGAATGTCTCAAAACACTGGGCCTCATCACGAGTTGGGCGGTACCGCCGGCGCTATTAGCTCTGGCACTATTAGCCTCAACCGCCAAACCCCCAGCGATATTAGCGCCAGATCATGGGTTTGGCGGGACGGTTATTGCCCATTCCCCATTGGGCCCATTCGGGAATTCCTTATTCCCCATTGGACCCAATGGGGAAAAATCACTCTATTACCGCCAGCGGATTTCCCGCTGGTGGTAAATGCGTCGAAAATCAGCAAATTTGCTGCGGATTTCCCCCTAGCTCCAAACTGGGGGGAAATCTGCCAAGGTCATGATCTGGCGGACCCTTAAATGTGACGGTAATAGCGCTACCACCGCATTTAAGGGTTACCACCAGACTCGTGATGAGGCCCACTGTGTCTATTCTACATGAGGAGAGCAGGTGCAACCAACCCATACTGCAACTCTTATAAGTAGGCTGAGATAGCACTGCAGAGGCCCATACTGTGCCTGTATTCTTGGGACAATTTGCACTTGGAAATCCATTCTGTGTCTTTTACATAAGGGAGCTTACACTACTGAGGTCATTCCTATGTTCTTTATGAGTGCAGGTTTAACTGCTACGGTCAATGTTATATTCATTCTATGTGAGGGAAGTGTACACAGCTGCGCCGCATGCTGTATAAATTCTATTTGATGGAAGCTTACACTGCTGAATCAATCTATTCTATATGATGAATGATTCCACTGCTGTGGCTCATGCTTATAGACTCTGTGTTGAGGAAAGGTTACCTTACACCACCTCAGCCCACAGGGCTCTTTTCTACTTGAGGGAATAGCTTAATGCTGAGAACAACTGTGACTTTTTCTGTGCAAGGGAATGTTACAATACTGCAGTCCTTAGTGACATCTTTGTCAGGGAAACATTCACTTGTACTGCCCATGTTGATGTGCACTATTTGTACAGACTTGCATTACTGTGTCTCATTCTGTACCTAATCTGTTTGGGAAAATATTGTTCTACTGAGGCCTTTTGTGACCTACGCTATTAAGGAAGCTCATCTTAACCTTTTATGTGTTTGTGTGTGAAAAACTGAGAAGCGTAGTTGTTCTGCATATGGAAAGCTTATGTTACTGTGCCACATGCCTTTTCTGGTTGCTGTGTTAATGAACGTTGTAGTACTGCTACTGACAATGTCCCTGTTCTGCATATGATAAAGAATCTTGCTCTGTTAACTCACAAGATTGCAACCTAAAAGGTATTCAAACCTTCTTCGCCTCTTACAGGAAGGGCACCTTTAACACGGCTAAGGGCCATGCTGCAACCATTCGATTTGTTGGAAGCTTACACTGGCGATTGAATCTTTTCTATGTGACGTGATGAATGCTTGCCTTTCCAGGGTTCATGCATGCAGAGTCTTTGTTGAGGGAAGGTTACCTTGCATCAGTGTACCCCACAATGCTATTTTCTATTTGAGGGAATGTTTTAAAGCACTGTGCCAATTCTACAAGAGGGGAGCAGGCAGAACCAAGCCATACTGAAACTGGTATATGTGGGTTGAGATTGCACTGTTGAGGCCCAGAGTGCGCCTGTTTTGCATGGGGCAATGTGCACTTGGAAAACAATTGTCTGTCTCCTCTACATAATGTGACCTTGCACTACTGAGGCAATTTCCATGTCCTGTATGACTGCAGGTATAACTGAACTGCTAGTGCCAATGTTATATACACTAGATGTCAGGGAACTGTGCACTGCTGAGGCCTATGCTGTAACCATTCTATTTGATGGAAGCTTAGACTGCTGATTAAATCTATTCTATATGATGAATGCTTCCACTTCCGTGGCTCATGCTTACAGAGTCTTTGCTGAGGGAAGGTTATCATACACCAGTGCAGCCCACACGGTTGTTTTCTACTTGAGGAAATGTCTTAAAGCACTTCTGGCTGCCAAAGGAAAATGTTGGCCCCGGCACATATTGTTTCTACAAATTAAGCACTGGGTTTAGCAAAACAAAAACAAAGAACATTAATGCAATATATTTTCTCTTATAGACAACCACACAGTAACATACACTACAGCATAAACACTCTTTTTAAAACACACACATTTTCAGATTACCACACAAAGCTTTTTTTAAAACAGCAAAAGTGGTTATAAAACCATTGTAAAAAAATCACATTTGTATTCCTCTGCGATTGTTTTTTTTATTTTCACTGGAGCAAGTATACTCTGGGTTTCTATTCCATGCACCTCAATGTACAGTCGACTTCTTCAATCTGAAATCAATTTTCTTTCCTAATCAACAACTTCCAGTAATTCATGCAACACATTTTTTAGATATGCAGAAGTACCACTGTATTTTTAACAATTACAGTAAGAAACAAAAAAGAACTTCCCAAAGCCCCATTACCAACACCTTATCAAATAAAACCATCAGCAAAACAGTGAGAAACAACTTCTAAATGCTAACAATTTTCTGTCACAGATAACCAGAGGTCACCATGGGCTGCTGATTGATAACTCTCCTTAAAACACACAAGTAAACCAGAAAATCCCTGCTTTCTAAATCAAAAACATAAACTTACTTAATATAGTTTATATAAATCACAGTTCGAATAAAGCATCACATATATAAAAATGTACTATCACTCGCCTTCAACTATTCCAAAGAATGCACAGATCTTCACAACAGCCACAGACTCAGCATCTGCACAGTGTGAGTTCTGTAATCAGAATTATAAAAGTCTACAAAATGGTGGCTATGATACTTTTCAAAAATCAATAGCAGAAAAATAGGACTGTAGAAAACAAACGATGTAAATGGCCAACACATTTTCACTGCAACCTATCACAGCCAAGTACTCAATTCCAACAGTAACACCAACCAATTGCAAACACAACAACACACACATCAGGCATGCCCCACTGCTACTCTTAGTACAAATTAAAACTAGGAATCATTTCCTTAAAAACTGAGGTGAAAATATATAAAGAAGAAGTTATTAACATGTACCTGGGTTTGACTGATTTTAGAATTAAATAGTTTGGACTGGTGGGAATGCAGTGGTCCCAGGTTTTTCCAAATTTGGTCTGTCTGAGAATTACAGGGTAGCCAGACATCATACGGATTCATTTTGGAGGCAATGGCCCTCATTACAACTCAGGCGGTAAGGGGTTTACGGCGCCGTAAACAGCGCCGACCCTTACCGCCTGAGTACGAGGTCCCTTAGCGCCATGGCGGATTTAACACCTGCTTTTAGCAGGTGTTAAAATCCATGGCGCTAAGGGATCATGGAGTTAATTACGCCACCATAATTTACGGTGGCGTAATTAACGCCTTCCCCACTCCCATTATGCCCTATGGGGCAAAAATGGGAATGGGGAAGGGTAAATGGGGATTGGGGACTTACCGCCCCGCCAAGGTCGGAATGGGGCGGTAAGTCCGCCAACCACCATGGCGTAAACGTAGTTTACGCCATGATGGTAAAGTCACGGCCCAGGCGGTAACTTACCGCCTGGGTCGTGATGAGGCCCAATGATTTGGGTCATGTACGAGGTAAGTCCCTTGCTTTAAAAATGAAACAGGACTTGCAAAAACGAATGGAACTTTTTCCTCACATCATCTTTATCTTTTCCAATCTGACTCAGAGGCAAAAATGGAAGTGGACCACTAGATTTCATTCTAAAATTCACAGAAATGTTAATATGGTAGTTTCAGCTTTCTGAGAGACCAACAACAGTTATGCATACCAAATAACAACACACAGTTCTACATTACTAATCTGTATAGACATAACAGAGTACACCCAACTGATAAAGGAAATGTGGTGTTCCTTGATAACATCAAAGCAGTGCTCAAAATGTGCTAAGATACTACACTCATTGTACCCCAAAGCAGTCCTTTTAAGGCCTACCTATTTCATACATTTGCAGACATATAATAAAATATAAAGCTTTTTGTTTTTAAAGTTTTTTTCATAGCTGTGGCTATACTACCTCCGAACAATCCTTTATAGCCGCCAGTACACACACGTACATGTTTTTATATGCTCAAAAACACATATTCCAAAGGTGTCAAAGTTAAAATGACACAAGGGTAGAGGTGAGGACATGGAATCAGAAAGACATGTAAAATTGTGTACTGTAACATCCATGAAATTATATGATTACTGCACAGAAATTCATGTTCTTATACATGCTGATGCAAGTATGCATTCATACCCGCGCTACACAAACCTGCCAAAATACACGATGTTCCATTGGTTTGATGATAGCCGCGGGTATGAATTCCTGCTTGTAGCTGCGGCTATAAGTACATGAATTTCTGTGCAGAAATCATATTATTTCATGGATGTTACAGTACACAATTTTACATCTCTTTCTGATTCCATGTCTGTCGGATGCTCGAGATCTGCTGTAGCTTGCCCACGCTGGCCCAGCACAGTTCTGCACATGCGGTTCCTGGCCCGTGAGGGACGCGGTGCCGGATGGCCACTGCACTGCAACCGAAACTGCTATTCTGGAGACCGAGGCTGCGGCAACCCATATCGGCCGTGTCCGAATTTGAGGCACATCACCGCCGGAGCTAACACGTAGGAGAGACCTGCCATGAAGAGCGGAGCAGCCCGCCTCATGTGACGCCCTCCTGAGTGGACTGCGCTGTTTGCTTGCTGAACACGCTGGGCCCCGACACACCCTGCCAGTGCCCAATACGTGAGGCGGTTTTTCCAGGGATCGGTCGTGGCCGGCAGTACATACTGATGGCCCAATGAAATCAGCTACAGAGGCGAGTGCCTTGAGTGGCGCTGCAGGTGCTCACAATGGAGTGCAATTCTGGATTATAAACGCCTTCCTCAACCCTAGTTTGATAAATTTCACTATTTCAAGTGCTATCATATACATGTAAAGGATGCTGGTTTGTGTGGCGTGGAGGTAGTATACCTGGAGCATGGATACTGTATAATAAGGCATTGCCGCCATACAATAAACAGGCACCCTGTGCCCTCCAGAACTGCAATGGCCCCTCCAGGATGGAGGCACACATATGGAATATGATGCCAGACTTGCAAGCGGGCCGTAGGCACGGGTTCCACGGTTTATGAGGCAAGCCGTCTCACTAACACCAGACCTGCTGCTCTATGCACACCTCCAGGGGAATTCCTGGGACACTCGCTGTGCCTTGACCTCACAGAGGGAACTGCACTGCTGCGCACCTCGAACACATGGCCTGTAACCACTTTGCATGGAGCAACCAGCTCTGGCCTTTTGTCAGGCTGAGAGGTCCTGTATCCGCGGAAGCTGCTGAACCCCCGACAATCCCCCTGAGATGTATTTCCCAGAACTAGTTTTCAATACAGCTCTGTAAACTACACCCCAAAGGGAAAGGGGGAATGGGACAACAAAACAACACCAGGCAGACTGCGTCAAGGCTAATCAGTGCTGAACCTGCAGAGGATAAAGAATAACATATACACTTCCTTAATTCACTTACTTAACCTTATGAATGGAAAGTCATTAATCCTGAACTAATAATTGAGAATCCTACCTGGTTCTTCTCTTGAAATTTCTTAGAGAAGCGGATAAGAAGCTGAAAATCTCTCTTACTTGCGATAATTGAAATTCCCAGCAACTTCTTACATTAGGCAAAACTGGAAGTCTTAGTTCTTTGTTTGTCTTTTTTCCAACATGCACTGGTAGTTCAATTAGATTGTCTTTAAAATGTTCTTTCTTGTCTTTTCAAAACTTTTCAAACTATTTATAATTATCTTGAGTCTTTGAATCCTTGAAGAAAGAGGAAACACGTGCTAACTGCACACGCAGGTATTTTCCATTAAAATTATCGATGAACTTCACGTAGAAATCTTCCTGGTTGAAGAACACGCGCAAACGGATGAAGACGCGCGATCAAAATAATCCACACGCGCAAAAAAATCCACACGCGCAATAATTCACACGCGCAATAGTTCACACGCGCAATAATGTTCTCCTGCGAGACACGCGAAATAAGAACACCCGCGCTATTGAGTTCAAACGCAACGAAGTGATTCTCACGCGCAAAATCACTCGCGATGGAAAAAAACACACGCGCACTCACATGGCACGCGACGAACAGATTCTCGCGCTTTATACCCCCGCGCTAAAAATCACACGCGCTTAGTATTTCACACGCGCTTTGTACACCCGCGCTAAAAATCACACGCGCTTTGTATTTCACACGCGCTTTGTATTTCACACGCGCTTTGTACACTCGCGCTAAAAATCACACGCGCTTGGTATTTCACACGCGCCTTGTATTTCACACGTGCTTAGTATTTCACACGCGCTTAGTATTTCACACGCGCTTTGTAGTTCTCACGCAGCGTATAGCTTTTCGCGCAAAGGATCACCCGCGCAATAAAACACACACGCGTTTAAAATGGCACGAGACCAACCTCTACTCGCGCTCGGAATACACACGCTAGAAAGCACGCGCTCACTTGAATACGCACGCGACAGTCAAAATCTCGCGCTAAGGAACACCGCACTGGAAACACAAGCGCACTCCGATAGTTCAATAGTTTTAGTAGAAACACTACTTTTAACGAATTTTCAAGGAGACTGTTATTAAGATGAACAGATTTACAGTAGAAATAAAGTCACTTATCTCCTGAGCGAATTCACAAAGATTTCCTGCTTTTCCTATCTTCAAAACGAATTCCTGCCAGCTGAAGACTTCTCCTGAACCCCCAAAGAAAGTAGCCGCTCAACTGCTGAGATCTGAAGGATAAAATCCACCAGGCCTAATACTAAAGCAGGAGCAGCCACTGAACACGTCCTCTCAGATGGGGTTTTGATGATGAAAGGCACAGAGTGACAGTTTAGAATGTTCATTGTTGTTCAGTATTGTCTTCTAGCCAATCAGAGCTGTCACTGTGAGGCTCCATCTTGCCTTGGGTCAGAACCAGGATTCTGAATCAACAAGTTAAGGCCTAACCAACTATAATGGAAAACTTCCCACCCACACAAAGCTAATCTGAAAAGGATAATAATAAAAAGGAAACTTGAATAAAAGAAGGAAACCTGACACCTTTGCGTAGCCACATGCAGTCAAGGTACGGGGGCATGCAAAAGGCACCACTGGCCTCTGATTCAGACAGAGGGTAGGACAGAAACCTCATCAGTACACCATTACACCTATCAGCCCTATCTTTGGAAATACAGATGCAGCTGCAGGCGACCTTGAGCGAAATGAAAACAACAGACGCAAAAAACTAATACCACTATGCAGGACATAAAAAGAGAATTGCAAGATTTGAATGCCGTCTGAATGCCGAAGCTGAAAGGACCATGGACAATGAGCAACGAATAAGCACCCTAGAAGACAATTACAACACTGTCGCCACAGATCTCAATGGGGTCATCAGGGAGGTGCATGGCCTGGAGGACCGGGAAAATAGGTCCAACGCAACAATCTCTGCCTCGTGGGTCTCCCAGAAAATGCAGAAAGGGCCAATATGGAGGGGCTTATCTATGGCATATTAAAAGATAAGCTACATCTAGACAACCCTTGCTCCCACATCATTGAAAGTGTACACAGAGCCCCCACCCCCAAACCAGCCCTTGGAGACCGCCCGTGCATTATCAGAATGCGTCTGCTGAACTTTCAGCATAAATTGGCGATTCTGAAGACATATCAGGTGGCTGAGATTACTGATGGAAAATGCCACCATTCAAATCTTAAATGATTACTCTCTTGAAGTCTTCAGCCACAGACAGGCCTTCAACCCACTATTCGACGCGCTGAAGGGTACAGAATATATCAGTATCTTATATTCCATGCAGTATGGTGCACACAACTTAATGGCATTCATTTGAGGACCCGGAAGAAGCATGGCGATTCCCAAGACAGTGTGAAACAGTCGCCTCTGATTATGTCCCAAAGCAAGTCAAAGATACACAATCAGATTAACTGCCGCCGCAACCACAAAGCTAATCCAGAGCACAAGCAGGATAGCAGAAAGTGGGTAACGGGCCATGGCCCAGAGCATAGAGAAGAAGGGCCCCTGAAATGAGGACCACAGGCTGCTTCGCTTTTGGCATGATCTATGTTTTCGATGAATACAAACCCCAGCACCGTCCCTATGAATACTCATATGGACAGTCTTTCATGCCAGAGACATGGAAATGGTGTGGTGCCCTCCAGCCAATGCCTATACACACCAAGTTTTGATGATGGGCTCATTCTGATCATATGAGTGCACAAGTACATGACCATAGGGATAAAACGCGATGCAGAGCTCGTCACCAGCAGTACACCATCATTTCCCCGAACACACGATTTCTATGCTCTACTCAGGTAACATAGTGGCTGTTCCCTACCCAAGGACACTGGTATGCGAGGAATGGGGCTCTGGCCGGGAGGCCTTGTCCAATCATACTCTCGCATGGGCTCTTTCTGCTTTAAAAGATTGGAGCCATGGTTTTAAGCTCCGATGTTTGCATTATTGTTGTTGGGGGATGTTATTTGTGGTTTAGGGATACATTTGTCAACAATCTGAATGCTTCTTCTGCTCTTGAGCATGTCCAGATGCCTTGACAGAGTACATTATGTGATGTATAACCTCTGTCAATGAGGGATCTCTGCTGGAATTGTGCTCAGAGATTTGCGGGATCTGCCGGGGGATATTATTTTCCTGCAGGAAACACACCTAGATGCAGGGGAATCGGCCAAACTGTGCAGGGGCTGGGCGGGAACAGCGGTTCACTCCCCATATCATGGGAAACAGGAGGTGACCATTCTGGTGTACCAATGGGTTCCTCTCACCGTTGTGACCACTGAAACTGATAAGGAGGTTTGCTTTGTTCTCCTACAAGGGCTCGTTACCAACAGCGCATTAACATCATCAATGTGTATGGCCCCACAAACGACTCCCCTGGGTTCCTTACCCACTTGTTTGTGACATATGTACCATACATGTGACACTTTGCACTTATTGGAGGAGAGATGAATGTTGCCCTGCTGCCCGAGGTAGATAGGTTTAACCCTGCATAGGTGCAGAGTGGATCCCCACAGAAGGGTCCAACACCTCATACTCTAATGTCAGACCTTAGACTGGTTGATGTATGGAGGCAACAACACAAGAATATAAGGGACTATACATTCTATTCCAATCATCATTAATGCTATTCCGGGCTATAGTACTTGCTGCTACCATGCACCTGGCAGAGACATGCTCGATTCTTCCTATGACGATTTCTGACCATGCCCTTGTGCTCATGTGAATTGCTTTCCTGAATATTATCGCACAAACCCCTTCATGGTGACTGCATTTGATGGCACTACAACACCAGGACCTGTTGGAACACCCTGTTCAGGATTCTGATGGGTTCTGCCAGGACAATCTCGTGGAGGGCTACAAGATGCGGGATCCCTTTAAGGCATTTCTAATAGGGCATTTTATGTCATGCTGGGCATGCAACAAAGGGCTATGGCCCGAAAAGGAGCCCCAGCTGACTTCGGAAATGCAGATAGACAAACGCACCCAGAAGGCCACTTGGGACGTCCAAGTATATTCTCACATGCTTAAATTGCGGTCTGATATCACACACATTATCACACTCGGGGCGCAAAAAGCCTTTTTTAAATGGGCATATGATCTTTATGCTGCAGGGAATCGGCCCTCCACACGATGGCTCTCGTCCTTTAGGGCAGGCAGCGGGGTGAATTCTCCGAAGAGGGATGTGAGTCAAGTAGTATCCTTCCTGAATGCGATACCTATTCCCACACTTGGCTAGGAAGACCTAGCCCTCTTGAATGCACCCCTATCTGACAAAGAGGTCCTCAGAGCTATACGTGGTCTGGCCTCGGGTAAGGCAGCGGGGCCAGTCGGTCTCCCTATCGATATCTACAAACTAATGCTGGATACAGATGTTTTGAGAAGGCTTGGATCCCCACCACCCTCCACCCTCTTTGCTGAAAGCCAATATTATCATTTTCCACAAGAAAGGGTGGGGCCCCACACTATGTGTCTCCCACCGTCCAATATCCCTTATTAATGCTGATGTGAAGGTGCTGGTGAAATATCTGTCAGGCAGACCGGAGCGCTTGCTCCCCGGGCGACTCGCACCGTGACGATGTAGTCCTATCACTTGATGCCGAAAAAACTTTCGACAAGGTGCGCTGGGACTAGATGTTCAAGGTGCTCTGCAAATTTGCCTTCTCAGGGCACTTTTTCGAAATGGTACAGCTTCTCGTTAGTGCACCTTGTGCTTCAGCGGTCACTAAGGGCCTAACAACTGACCCCTTTCATCTGCACAATGGAACCCGCCAGAGCTGCCCCCTGTCGCCGCTTTTATATGCTCTAGCTATTGGGCCCCTAGCAGCCAAACTGAGGAGGGATGAAGGCTGGTCCGACATCACCAAGGGACCGGAAGAACACAGGATCTCCCTATATGTGAATGTCAGTTAACTTCCCCACATCTCTGCTATCTTAAGCAAATATGGCTTCATAGCCAGCTAAGGTGTCAATTGGGATAAGTCGGAGGTCATGCCACTATGTCTCAACATCCCTTTGGACCCGGGTGGGGTGGCCCTATTCAAACTTCATTCAAAGCATATCAAATACCTGGGGGTATGGATCAGTCCTGACATACGGACCTTAGCTGAATTGAACTATAAGCCCACGCTAACTAAGATCAAGCAAGATATGGCCAAATGGGACACACTCCCCCTTTTGCTCACAGGAAGAATTAATGCCCTCAAAATGAACTCGCTCTCTAAACTAATATATCGAGCCTTTATGCTGCCCAGGCCCTCCTCTAGGGAAATGTATATGGACTTTGATAGACAGGTTATGAAGTTTATATGGAGGGGCAAAAAAGCATGGCTGAATAGAGTGATCTTACAAGCTGCCATATCTGATGGAGGGCTGGCGTTACAGTCATGAAGGACATACTATATGCCGGCTCAGATGGGCTGGGCCAAACAATGGCTAAACGGGGGGATACTACAAGCTGGCGTGCAGTAGAACTACAGACACTCCTCTCCCTTAACCCCCATGAGATCCTGGCCATCTCCCCACGAAACCTTCCAAAAAAGATAGCACAACACTCCATACTTGCCCCCACACTTACATAATGGCACAGTTTGAGCATGATATCTGGGACTGATGTGCACACAACCCCGGCATGGATTTCCCTTCATGCCCTGATGCCATATGGCACTCAGGAGCGGGTTCATGCACGACAACAAATGCAGTGGCAGGACATCAGGGTAACGTGCCTCTTTGACGACGGCAAACCTATCCCTTTCTCAGAAACCAGAACCATACTGGGGCTAAACGGCACTGACTGGCTGAGATACAAGACCATATAATCGATCATTAACACGCACACCACCAGGAAATCCAGGGCAAGGGAACCATCGATGTGTGAGTCCGAATTTGTGAGCGATCCTACGGAATATCCTAGGATCAAGACATTCTATACCCTCAGTATGCATAACAATTATAAAAGGAATGGGACATTAGCAGATATATGGGGGGAGGAGTTGAGTATCAAGCTCAATGTGTGCGATATTTATGATTTCTTCTGCATGATTAATCACACATCTTGCAACCTGAAACACAGGGAAACACAATTTAAAATTGTACATAGGCCCTACTATACCCCAACCAGGCTATACAATATGGACATTGCCCCATCTGCAGAAAGCTGACCATGGGCCGCATGTTCTGGCTGTTCTCGAGGCTTGTATAATTTTGGACTGGGTTTCTCAACAACTGCGGAACATCCAAGGGATCACTGCGGAGGTGACCCCCACCTCTGTGTTATTTGGGATTTATTCATTTATTGATTGTGCATTTGTAAGGCGCTTAAACATCAAGTACATTTTGTTCAAAGTGCCCACAGGGCACCGGGGAGGGAACATGGGAATGTGAGGCAAATATAATAAGAATGAAGAGAAGAAAGAGGCAGTCCTACTAGGCCTTGTGAGTATTTCCAATGTGCAAGTGCAGAGAGAGAGAAGGGACAAGGGAAGAGGGTAAGTGTAGGGGTTCCATGGAGGGAAGTGCTAGGGAGTAAGTTGCAAGCCGCTGTTAAGTGTCTGGCAGAGATCAATTGGTAAGAGTGGTCAACTGCCAATACAATAAGTGCAGGCCTGTGAGACAGCACAGGGTAGTGGGTGCCAAAAGGCAAGTGATGGGGGTGGGCAGAGACTAAAGGCGATTGAGGGGGGAGGCCAGGACCCAGAAGGACACATAAGGGCCCAGGTCACCAATCTCAGTGACTGTGGGGTTTAGCAAGGTAGGGAGAGGGGAAGGAGGAGGTGAAAAAGAAAGTCTCGAGGAGCTTCCGAATTTGAGGAGATCCGGCTCAAGGCGGAGAGGAAGCGGGAGGCTGTTCCAGAGGAAGGAGCCAGCCGAGGAAAGAGATCGGTCACCAGCTCGCTGTTTGGAGAAGCACTTGACAAGCAGAGAGTTGGTCCCAGAGGAGTGTAGAGATCGGGAGGGAGAGTAGGTGGTGAGCGCCAGTTGTAGATAGCATGGTCCCCGGCCCCAGACAGTCTTATGGATGATGCAGGGGGATTTGAATTTGATGCTTGCAGCAACCGGTAGCCAGTGGCTGCGGTCCCTGGGCTTAAGGCTGAGGCTAAGTCTTGCAGCCCTATTGTGGATAAGCTGGAAAGGACTTGGAGAGGAAGAAGTCAGATTAAGGAAGAGGTTGTTGCAGTAGTCCAGCATAGAGAGAGTACCAGAGCTCTAAAGACATTGAACTTCTGGGTGAAAGTGAGGAAAGGAGGTAGAGTTGAAAGTGGGCCCTCTTAGCAAGGTCCTGTATATGAGTGAGGAAGAAATGAGAGGAGTCAAAGATGACACCAAGGTGTCTGGCTTCAGATGAAGGAGAAGGGGGAGAGCCCATAGAGGGTGGCCAGAGTGAAGGGAAGAAAGAGGGAGCTGGAGTCCCAATGGGAAGGATCTCACTCTTGCTGGCGTTGAAGCAGATATCATTGGAGGCACACAAGGAATGGGTGGCAGATAGGCAGTCAGGAAAGGTGGAGGAAATAAGGAGGGGATCAGAGGGAAGTTTGAAGAATAGTTGTGTGTCATATGCATAACACTGGAAGTAAGGGGAGAAATTGTAAATTAGGTGTGCAGGTGGAGCAAGATAGATGTTAAAGAGCCAGGCAGAAAGGTTGGTGCCCTGGGGAACACCACAGGTGGAGGTATAGGTAGGAGAGGAGAAAGAGCCCAAGATAACCTGGGAGGGACGGGCAGTGAGGAAGGAGGTCAGCCAGTCCAGTTCCCACTCCGAGATAGATACCAAGTGTATTGTGGAGCAGTTTTATGAGGATGGAATGGTTGACCATATCAAATGCAGAGGAGAGATCAAGTAGAATGAGAACAGCTGGAGAGTTAGAGTCAAGAGATGCAAACAGTTCTTCAAGGGTGTTCAGGAGAGCAGTTTCCGTGCCTCTGGATGCTTGGAATCCAACAAGCCCGGTATGCTGGGCCAGTTAGAGGTAGACCAGCTTTTCCAAGAGTTTCCCAAGGAAGGGAGCGATAGAGATGGGGCGGTAGTTAGCCGGACACAAGGGGTCGGCGGAAGGTTTTGAAGACAGGGATGGGCTTTGAAAACTGTCATACAGATTCAATGGCCTGCAAACTGATCCACATGACATTTTACTGCCAGCAAGACCATCTTTCTTGACTGGAAGGGGGCAAACGGACCGTCCCAGCGGAAATAGCAGGCACTGTGGTACAAGGTATGTGCTGCTGAGCGTCTCTGTTTTCGCAGAACTGCATGCCCTCTGCGGTCGGACAAATTCTGGGCACTTGCCGTCACGTTTTTATAGTCTGAATGCCCCTGAAAGCTGGAGAAATGTTTCTACTGCTGGCTCATAGACAGTGCATTGGGTTGTGACAAATATCTGGTTTGGGGTATGGAGGGAGAGGGGGGGTTCAGTTGGGTGGGTATTGAGATGTTTTTGTTTTGTTACCATAAGCACGAGATGTGGATATTGCTTTGAATACGGTGAGAACGCCTAATAATGTACCTTTGGGTGTGCTAGCCCACATCCCTGTAATATGTTGTTCTGCTTTTTTTTGGGACAAATTTGCAATAAAAATATTGAATTTAAAAAAAGTCTATGGGTCGTTTTTAAAAGAGCCTTTGTGTTTTTGTGCCAATATATAACCCCAAAATATATTTTCATTCAGACAAATATTCTTCTCTATTACAATTCAAGGAACCTTGTAAAATGTCTCTGGGCTCCTTCTTTAGATGACTAATTAATGTTCTTTTCCCAAAGAGATAAAAGCCTGTGCTCCCAGTCAAAAATATTTCTCCACAATTTGCGCACACACCTCTCATTTCAAAACCTCTCATTTCAAATACTCTAAAGTAATATTATAGAACACACATCAGCTATGTCCTCAACATCACTATTAGTGCCATTCCCAAAATTCTTTATTCCTCCACAATCTGCTGAGCAACGAGATTCATCTTCCGACACTCCACATAATGTATTGACTCAATCTGATTCTGAAATTGTCCCTTTTTCTGAAATATCCAGAAAGAAACACTACCTATACCCTCTGTAATTTAACAATCTCCTAAAACACATCTCTCTCTCTCAGGAAATACCTCCTTACTATATAGAAAAACACTTAAGGTTTTGAAGCAGTGGAACCTCCAGTTTCATTGGTACATATAAACATCAGTCAAAAAATGACATTGGGCCTCATTATTACGTGTGCCGGTCCAGAAACAATGTTGTCGGTAAGCCTACCGGCACCGTTGTTTCCGGACCGGCACACTACGGATCTGCCTGCCGGAGCCTGGCAGGTCTGACCTTGCTGGGCACAGCAGCCACGGTAAGCAGACTGTAACGGAACCACCGGCACCGTTGTTAACTGTGCCGGTGCTTCCGTGTTCCCCATTCCCATAGAGTCCTATTGGAGTCCTATGGGAATGGGGATTAACAGAATTACTGGTGCCTGACTTTCCGACCACCCGGTTGTAATACCCTGGTGTTACCAGGAAGTCATGCGCTGGTGATTTTTATTCTGGTCTGGCGTCAACCCACCGGTCTCACCAAGTGACTTTGCACTGACAACAAACACCCTAATTCACAGAGTGGTGGAAAGTGTATTTTTGCAGTGCAAAGTGACTGTACTGGTGCAAGAGTGGTGCAAATGTACTTTGCCCTGCAAAAATACACTTTGCACAGCTCTGTGAATCAGGGTGTTTGTTTGCAGTGCAAAGTCACTTCACACTAGTGCAAAGTAACTTTGCACTGCAGAAATACACTTTGAACCGCTCTGTTAATCAGGGTGTTTCTTGGCATTGCTAACTGACTTTGCACAAGTGCAAAGTCACTTTGCACTGCTCTAAAGGTTCCATGAATCGGACCCAAAGTGAACTGGGATTTGTCAGGACTCCATGAGAACTAGGTTGCAATTGTGGCAGAGGTTGTTTTTTTGTTTTGTTTTCTTACTGCTGTTTGAGCACTAAACAAAAAATAGGATGCATATTAATCACCTCCCTGCCAATAATAGTATCCCAACTCTATAATTTACTAGGAATAATTGGCATTGCCTACAAATTGTGAGCTCTGCATTTCTTTGCTTATAATAATTCATTAATTACAGATGCAAACATGTAAGTAAGGTTGCCTTGTCTTGGTCTATCCTAGAGGGCCCCCTCCTCCATACACGTAATTTTCTGCCCTCGCGCTCCTAGTTTTGCCACAAGGCTCCTTTGTGCCCCTTGCAGCACCCGGATCTCCTTCCCCGCGTCCAGTTCCTTATCCACCCTCCTACCGCCTCCCAGCCCGCGCCTGCAACGCGATTGGCCTAAATCTCCATTGGTGCTAGTGGCTTACTGCCTGCACTGCTCCCGCTTTCATTTTCCATCCCATGGGAAGCAGGTGAGTTCACCCACTTACTGACCCTCCTTGGCCTGTAGTTTTCTCCCCTCATGCTCCTCGTTGAGCCTCACGGCCCCATTGTGCCCCTTACAGCACCGGATCTCCTTCCCCGCGTCCAGTTCCTTATCCACCCTCCTCCCGTCTCCCAGCCAGCCCCTGCAACGCGATTGGCCTAAATCTCCATTGGTGCTAGTGGCTCACTGCCTGCACTGCCCCCGCTTCCATTTTCCTTCCCACTGGAAGCAGTTGACTTTGCCCACTTACTGACCCTCCTAGGCCTGTAATTATCCGCCCTTGCGCTCCTAGTTGAGCCCAGAGGCCCCTTTGTGCCCCTTGCAGTATTGTATTGTATTGTAGTGTGTTATTTATATAGTGCTCTTTCCCCTCTTGTGTGGCCTCAATGCGCTTTTTCCTTGGTTGGAACACCATTGGTGACCGTAGTCGAAGTGGTTAGAGATTCTAGGGGATTAGTAGCTTAGATGTGTGTGTGCATGTTTGCCATTCTAAGACTTGGGTGGCTGGCAAGGCTCGATTAAGATACCCAGTAGAGGTCAGACACGTGGGTGGGTGCTCTTTGAGGGTTAGAGATAGATTCCTATTGTCAAGAGAGTCTATGTGAGGCCAGCTATACTGGTTACTTTCGGGGGGGTCGCTGTATGCTAGTGACAGCAGTGTTGGGGTACTTCAGGTGTTTCAGTCTGGACGGTTATGTGTGAAACTAGGCCGGATGTGCTTAGCCGTAGACGTGTTCTATCGGACATGGGTGATTGGCCGTGCCTGCAGCCTGTGTCCACGCTAGTGGTTTGAGTTATACGTACTGTGGACTGCGAGGTTGCTTATATGTCCGGGTCCAGTATGGAGATTCCTGTAGCGGTGGGCCTAGGGTTAATACTGCGGCCAGTATCAGAGTATAATAAGCAGAGACAGAGTCAAAACATAGATTAGAAGATCATGTACCGTGGGATAAAAGCCTATATTTCACAGTGCCAAAGGTGTAAACATATGGTGAACCTACATCGAGGCAACACCTAGATTTGCGGAATTCTGTAAAGGGGAGAGAGGCCCGAGTATCCTCCTGCAGAATGATTTGTTGTATAGTGCGCTAAGGAGGAGGCTGCACCTAAATTGGGGATCCCCTATGGTGGGCAGGCGGCTCAGGTTTCACGGTGCAGGTGGTCTCCATATATAACGAACAAGGGGAGGTTGAAGGGCCGTAGGTTTCAGCCTATTGTATAGTAAATATCCATAATATAACAGTCATCGATGGCTTGTTTTACCTATCTTGGGGAATGGGTTCATGGTGGGGGATTGCTACTGTTGGGAGCTTCCCAGGATGCGCGTTGCGGGTTAACAGTGGCATTGAATGGTTGATGATGTGTGTGTGCTAGCCAGGGCCCCTTAACTCATTGTTAGTTGTTTCTCCAGCGGACTGGCGGGCGGGTTTTTCACAGTTAGTATGGAAGCGAGTGTAGCCACAGCGAAGGCTGCTGACTTAGCTCGGGTGCTTGTAGGGTTGGAAAGTTGTTGTGGGTGTGTTGTTGGTGGAACAGGAAAGCCACAACGAAAGCTGCTGGCTTACCTGAGTTCTGGCTGGCGGGAAGTGTTGTTGAGTGTTGTATGTGGTGGTGTGTCAGGTGAAACCGATACAAGAGCTGCCGGCCCCTGAGTTATGATTGAAAGCGGAGTTTATTAGTGGAGTATTCACAAGGTGCTGTGGCTTACAAGAGTATTGGGAAGAGCCAGGTTTTAAGGGCCTTCCTGAATTTAAGGTGGTTTTCGATGCTGTGAATGTGTAAGGGGATGGAATTCCAGATGGTTGGCGCTTGGACAGAGAAGGAGGAGACGCCAAGTCTTATGGAGTAATACGATGGGATCACTAGGCGAAATGGATTGTGAGATCTGTGGTTCCTGGAGGGTTGGTGTGGGACAATATTGTCTCACAGGAATTGTGTTGTGGATTGCGTGATGGGTGATGCACATGGCTTTGAAGGTGGTGCGTCGAGCAATAGGTAGCCAGTGGATGACTCTAAGGGTAGGGCTGATGTGTTCTCTGGCAGGAAGGTTAATGAGCAGGCGAGCTGCTGCATTTTGGATTCTTTGGAGTTTCCTTAGTTGGGATGCGCGTGCTCCTAGGTAGAGGCAGTTTGCGTGGTCAAGGTGGGGTGGAGTTGATAGCCGAGAAGCAGTGGGGATAGGTGAGGTAGGGGAAAATCCACCTGAGGAGACGTAGGTGAAAGAAACAGGTTTTGGATACGCTGCTGGTGTGTTTGGTGTGGGATATATATGCGTCGAATTTGCATCCAAGGTTTTTGACCTCGTTTGAAGGTACTGGTGCTTGTCCTAGTGATTCGGCCTAGGGGATTGGCTGGGGAATGAGGGAAGTTTTTCTGCAGAGTAGGATTTCGGTTTTCACAGGGTTGAGGATGAGGTGGTTGGTCGTCATCCAGTGATCAATATCAGAGGGGCACGATGGTGATAGGTCCAAGCTGCCGGATCCTTCAGAGTTTGGGATTTTGAGGATGATCTAGGGATCATCGGTGTAGTTGAAGCATGTAAGGTTGTATGAACTGATGATTTTGGGGATGGGTTGTATGTATAAATTGAAGATTAGCGGTGACGGGGATGCTCCTTGGGGAACACCTTTGCAGACTGGACGTGATATGAATGTGAATTGGTCGAGGTGCATGATTTGCGACCGGTTAGAGATGAAGGAAGAGATCCATGATAGGGCTCTGGTTTTGATTCCTAGTGTTTGAAGTCTGTCTAGTAGAATCATGTGTTCAATGGTATCAAAGGCTGCTGACAGGTCGAGAAGGATGAGAACTGCGGAGCCGTCTGCGTCGGCTGTTCTTTTTAGGTCATCCCAGATGGAGACTAGGGATGCTTCTGTTCCCCTTAGTGGTCTGAAACCTGATTGTGCTGGATCTAGGAGGTTATTGAATTCCACAAAATGGCCAAGCTGTTTGTAGGCCACGCGGTCAATCAACTTGGCATGAAGCGCGTATTGGAGATAGGTCAGTAGTTCTGGGGAAGGAGTGGGTCAAGCTGTGAAAACAAAATCAAAATATCGAGGCTGAGTACCCCAAAAGGAAATACACTGAACACGGGTTACAAAGGAACATACAAAGAACTTTATTTTATACTGAACAGTTTTCCAAGAAAAGTAACACATAGCTATCGGCCCTCAGTACAACACAACGAACTCCAGCGTGGTTCAGTGTGTTCAGTGGGAGACGCTGTACATTAGAATTTGTTGCTCTTTTATACCATTTGCGAACATGATGTCCAACCCTATTTCGGGTTAATATTCCTCTAATACATTACTGATCTAGGGTTCATGCCGAGTTCGCATATCCACATGCAACTAGTTTTCCTTTAATACATACGTCAACAAGCCTACACAGCAACTGTGTATTTTAGGATCTCATAAAGGTCTTCTCAAACATTAATACAATGTAGTTTAAACAAGTGTTCTTAGTTCAGTATTTGGATACATTGTTCTTAACATATGCTCGTGGATTAGTTTCATTAGCGCGTGTAATCCTTTACACACAGGTCAACGAAGGACAAGGTCTCAGTTCACGACCTCAACAAGTGGCCTGCAGGTAAGTTACATATTAATTACACACAGAGGTCAAGACGGCCATGTTGTATTTCGGAATGACATCGTCCACCATTTTAACTCACAGGGTGACTTTACAGAGCGAATCTAAAATGGCGGATTGACCTAAAATGGTGTCTTACATTGATATTAAGGTCAGGACCTTGCAACATGGATTTCTTCACAAGTGGCTTATAAGCAGCTTGGCGTAGGCCAATATACACATATTTGTTGCAATAGGAGGTACAATATAATTTCCCGTTTGACAAACCCTCCTTTTGGCCTATGCCAAGTGCTAAACTACTTCGGATCTCCTTGCAAATAACTCCATACATCATTGTCCATGCACCCTAAATCGCTGTCAGAAATATCTATTGCCATCAGATCATTCGCAAAAATTTTCTTTAACACGTATTCTTTGGCGGTTTTATCCGGGGCATACACTTTATGTCCTATCGTACCTATTGCTTGTGCGCAACATCCCCCCAGTATCGAACATATACTAGGTAGACACTGGGCCTCATTACGACCCCGGCGCTAAACCATGGTGCTGTTAGCACCATGGTCCATGCCGGGGTCCACCATGGTGAATGGCGGAATTACCGCCCCATTCCAAGGTTGGCGGGGTGATAATTCCCCATTCACCATGGGCCCTTCCCCATTCCCATTTTTGCCCCATAAGGCTCAATGGGAATGGGGAAGGCGCTAAGTTGCGTACTTAGCACCAAGGTCCCTTTGCGGCATCCTACTTTAACGGCTGGTAAAACCAGCTGTTAAGGTCGGGTCCCGCATAGGGACCTCGTAATTAGGCAGTAATAGGTTAACGGCGCCGCAGCCTTTTATGGCGCTGTTAACCCATTAGCGCCTGGGTCGTAATGAGGCCCACTGAATACAACAACAAAGGAACAACAGAATTCCCAAAATGATCAGTAAGACCGAAAGTACCTTCCAAACCCAAGATCGCAAGAAGTTTTCGTGCCAGATTCCTCCCCAACTATCTTCAAGGCAATACAGAATCTGCACATCCTTAGTTCAGAAGTGCATGTTCCCGAGGGAAATTGGAAACATAATCTCACTAATTAGTGAGATTATGTTTCCATAGGCCTATTTTTGCTGATTCATGTACACTCAGCAAGAACTATTGTATTATATTCCACTCAGAAAACACACACACATACACTGAGTGGAATCACGCACACGGCTATTTATAATTGCTAATGACATTGCTTCATCTGTATAGGAAACTTGGCACATGTATTATTTGAACACCTTTCCCTTTCTTGCAGGATATTATTTTAGATGCACCAAAGAAAAACAGAAGCAAAAACACCCTTACACAGACTGAGTGTTATAACAATTTCATTTCAAAATAATACATTACCATTCTGGTGAAACAGTCCTTTCTGAAATAAAGAGAAGAGAAACAAATGCAATAATACAACAAATTTCACTTTACATTTGCAACAAGAAAAAGAAAAGTTACATCAATAGGAGAGCATTTGCATTGCAACATTATAACGTGGCAGTTAAACACAGGAATTCCCTTTCGCTATCTTTCCTGCATGAGAAACACTTGATCCACGCGGCACACCCTCAATTTACTTTTGATAATTACCAGCTATTTGTAGCTCTCCCACACGCAAACTCCCTTGGCTGGTTGCCTCCGAGGAATGACCCACGGTTGCTCTCGTAAACTTGCAATTTGAAGGGCACAGCGAAAACACACAGTTTTCAAGCCGGTGCCAAGTGACCAGGAATCCCCAGTCTCTGAAGGTCAGCAGTGCAGCTGAAACGACTCCTAACAGCGGCCCAGCAAAGGCGATCTCTTCACAGCAGCTCAGCAAAAGTGATCTCTTCACACCAGCTCAGCCCAAAGTGATCTCCGCCCAATTTTGTCAGAGCTCGTCCAGCAAACATCTGTTACATCCCCCAGGCTTACGTAGCCTTTCTTCAGATATACTTCCCTCCAATCATATTAACAGAAAGTGTATTAGGTTGCCACCCTTGTTTCACAAACAATGGGATCTTCATAATGTAATAACTGTTTCTGTTTGATTTCCTGTTGCCTTTCCGTCCTTCAGATTTCAGCGCAGCCAGAGAAAATCAGAGAAAATGCATGTTTAAACTGAATGTCAGAACATGTCTTTCCTGCCTCCTTTTTCTACATGGAGAGCACATTATAATGTTATTTAGTTAGCATTGGTGTTGGTATTTGTTAATTAAGTTAGTCAATTAGATAGCTAATGTGGTCTCCTGTGAATGAGGCATTTCAAATAAGAAAGAAAAAAAAAATTCTATTATGCTTTTAAATCTGTAACCTGTCTCCATTTGCATACCCATATGTTACACTGGCGACATATGGCTGGCTATATGTGTGCCACATTATAGCAGTAATGTGATCATATGCAGTGGCGCTGTACTCCAAAACACAATAAATGATACTACAATCAACTGGCTGCAATAATCTGAAAGTAATACATTTTCAACATTTCTCAAAGATCTACATTTAGGAAGGTTCCAGATATAGGCAGGTCTCCCCATTACCACCGCAAATGGAGAGAGCACAGTCTTAGTTTGAGGGGTTGTACACATGGCTAATAACACGATCGGTAAGGCGTCCGGCCATTTTAATTTAGTGCCGGCAAACGTCTTAGCGAGTTTGTTCTTGATGATACCATTGTGTCTTTCTATTAGTCCGGCGCTTTGAGCGTGTCTGGCCGAATGGAACCGTTTGTCGATCTGTAATGCCGCACATATCTGCAGAATTATAGCAGTGACAAAATGTGGACCATTGTCCGGCCAGATGACTCTCGGTAGCCCGAACCGCGGGAAGTATTCTTTTAACATGGTTTTCGCAGTAGTCATGGCTCTAGCATCTTTGACAGGGAAAGCCTCAACCCATTTACTAAAAGCACAGATGACCACTAATACGTACTTCATATTGTTGCACTGTTCCATTTCAATAAAGTTGAAATGGATGACTTCGAAGGGGACAGAGGGTGGCCCCAAACTTCCCCTTGGAGTTGCTGTCCCCTTTCCCACATTATGTTGTAGGCAAATCATGCAGTCCTGAACATTGCGCTGGGCAATTTTCGAAATGTTGTAATTTGCCCAAACTTTCTCTAACATTTTCATAACTTTCTGGGCACATATATGCGTAGGACCATGGGCCATGATGACCATCATCATTACATAAGCGTCAGAGAGTAGCCATTTCCCTTCAACTATGTCCACCCAACACACATCGGGCCTCATTACAACCCAGGCGTTAAGGGTATAACGGCGTCGTCGGCGCCGTTAACCCTTAACGCCTGATTACCATTTTAACGCCTGCTTTTAGCAGGCGTTAAAATGCAAGGCGCTAACCCGCCTTGGTGCTAATTACGGCACCGTAATTTACGGTGCCGTAATTAGCGCCTTCCCCACTCCGATTATGCCCTATGGGGCAAAAATGGGAATGGGGAAGGGTAAATGGGGAATGGGGATTTACCGCCCCACTCACCTTGGAATGGGGCGGTAAATCCGCCATCCACCATGGTGTAAACAGAGTTTACACCATGGTGGTAAAGTAGGGAACTTACCGCCTGGGTTGTAATGAGGCCCATCATCATCGAGTTTCCCCAAGCCTTCAGCCCACCTCTTAGATTCTTCCAACGTGGCATCAGCTTGGCTATCCCATACAGACCCAACACCCTCGTCCATTGCATAGGCATTTACAGTCTCCCTTGTAACATACATCTCCATAAGGAGATCGGTAGCAGTTTGTCTAGCTATCTGATCAGCAAAAGCATTCCCTTTTCCTACGTCATCTGTAATCTTTCGATGTGCTGCACATTTCATGACGGCTAACTGAGTAGGGAGCGCAAGCGCTGAGAACAGTTGTACTGTTAGGGAGCCATGTTGGATTTTGGTGCCATGTGAAGTTAAGAACCCTCTCTCTGACCAAAGTCTCCAAAAGTTGTGAACCACCCCAAAGGCATACTGACTATCAGTATATATGTTTACTGTAAGCCCTTCGGAAAGTTCACAAGCTCAGGTCAATGCTATAATCTCTGCGGCCTGCGCAGAGTTATGCGTGATTCTCTTGGTTTCCACAACCGTGCTTAATGTGGTGATTGCATAAGCAGCTGAGATGTACCATCCGGAAGTTTGAAGCAGGAGCCATCACAAATCAGCTCTCCTTGGGATTATTCAAAGGAGTGGCTTTCAAATCAATTCTACCCTTTGTCTCTTGTTCGGTAGTATACAGACAGTCATATGACTCTTCATCGCTGCAAGTAGTACCTTGCGGGAAAGGTAGGAGTTCAGCCGGATTAAGAACACAACACCTTTTAATTTGGATGTGAGGAGCAAACAAGATCAATTCATATTTTGTCAACCGTGCGGAAGTGAGGTGTTGCGTTTGGGTTCGTTTCAGTAGAACATCTACAGAGTGAGACACCATCAGGGTTAGATCATGGCCTAGGACCATTCCCTCACTCTGTTTAACAGATGCAGCAGCAGCAGCAACAGCTTGCAAACATCTTGGCAAAGCGCATGCTACAGGATCAAGGGCGGAAGAAAGGTAACCGCACGGCCTATTCTTCCCTCCATGTTCCTGCGTTAATACAGCCAAAGCACATCCATCACATTCATGCACAAACAACACAAAGGCCTTTTCATAGTTTGGTGTGCCCAAAACTGGTGCCGAGCATAATGCAGTCTTGAGCAAGTCAAACGATTGCTGGTGTTCCGCGTTCCACAGCAATGGCGAAGAAATGCCCTTCTTTGTCAAAGCCAACATCGGTTTGATCACTAGTGAAGAATTCGGGATCCACATCTACAGTAGGAAGCCATACCTATCAAGGCTCTAACTTCCTTCTGTGTATTTGGGACAGACATGCCAGAAATGTGATTTATTCTTTCAGGTGTCAATCTTCTTCCCTCCTTTGACAGGAGATAGCCTAAATAGGCGACCTCCTGGCAACAATATTGAAACTTTTTAAGCAAAGCTTTGTGTCCATGTTTAGCTAGATGAATAAGCAACAACACTGTGCCCTCCTTAGAGGCGCTCTCAGCGTCAGCAGCTAAAAGCAGGTCATCAACATACTGATGCAATGTACAAGTAGAGGGCAGTTCATGGGTATCAAGCTGTTCTTTGAAAGCCCTACTGCAGATGCTAGGACTCTCTGTGTAACCTTAAGGTGCACGAGTAAATGTGAACGAGAGCCCCCCTAAGGTGAACCCGAACAAGTATCTACTATCCATGTGTATAGGAATACTAAAGAAAGCATTCTTCAGATCCACAACACTAAAGTAAGTAGCTGTAGCTGGAATCATGGTTAATATTGTCGTCACATCAGGCACAATTGGAAATTGCGGAGCGACGACTTTATTAATGGCATGTAGATCAATTATGAAACGGAATGGAATTACATTATTACCTTTCTTGTACACGGGTAAAATCAGACTATTGCACAAACTTCCTGAAATTTCCTCAATCACCCCGCGATGCACAAAATCCGAAACAATGCATTTCAAAGCTCGCTCGCCCTCAACTGAAATCTTATACTGTGGAATGCGTGGCAGCTCAATTCCATGTTTCAAAACTATCTTAACAGGCTCAATCTGTAAAACACCGACATCGTTGTCGTCAATAGCCCATAAGCACTCTGGTACATCACTGAATTCTGGCGGCAAAGGTCTAGTCAAGAATTGCGAGACAGAAAGTTGCTGTGGTGAAATCGTCAAGCGTGCTCCATCAGAAGAACAATAAATTACTGCATTTAATTCTTTTAACAGGTTCAGCCCCAGCAAATTCTCTCCACAATTCGAAGTCAACAGAAATGGACAGTGGTCCGTAAAGGGACCCAAAGAAATGGGTACCGGCGAAGAAACTGGACAAACAACTGCTGTGCCACAAAAACCCTACAGAAACATTGGTTTGCCCTGACAGTGGAATGTTTGGAACTCGTGAATGACCAATGGAACACTTATGTGCTCCAGTATCTATCAAAAACGGATGTTTCCTATTTCCCACCACCATTTCAACATAGGGACCTTTCTGATTGATGGGAATAGGTGTAGATTCCAGGCCCTGCTTCGGGCAATCCTAATGAAACAGAATATCATCAAAAGGAAGCACTTCAGATAGATATGCAGCAGAAGGATGATCAAATATTTTCCTAGAATCCACACTCGGAGTCTGATTATCCTGTGAAAAAAGTTGCTGAGGATCCTGTGCAAACTGACCTCTACCAGTGCCCCCTACACCCGGGCGACCTCTTGATCGTCTACCCATATTCCCAAATGTGTTATTCGACATCTGTCGAAGGACGGGGCATTGTGCACGCCAATGACCCTCTTGTCGACAATAGGCACACTGGTTAATGTTCACAGGACCCAAGGGCACATTCCCTTGTGGAACATACTGACCTCTAATCTGCGAACTACCCCCTCTGGGGCCTCTAACAATTTGCTGTAATAGTACTTTCGTCTTTAAATCACCTTTTCGTTTTTCAACTCTATCTTTTTCATTGTTGACACGATTCTCGTAGTACTGAGCCATGTGCAGTACTTCTGATTGAGACTTCGCCTGCAAGCGCCCTCAGAAGACATAATTTGTGACTGGATGTCGGGCAGCAATCCACGCACAAATTTGTCCACAAATAATCTTTTTCCAGGCTCTGTGCCTAAGTCTTGTCTGCTGAAATACGAGAATACCTGTTCAAACCGATTAACGAACTCAGTAGCACCCTCAGACTTCCCTTGGACACAGGCCGTAAGTTTGTCCCAAATAATTATTTTCTCAGGAATTATGGTTTTCAATTTTGCAATAATTCTATCAGGTAAAGTTAGTATCACCTGGGCCGGTCTTTCACCAGCTGGCCTTTCCCCATCAAATCTAGTTATATTCGCCCATATATCTCCCAACTCTGGTACGTCGTCTATAGTCCTAACTTGTTTCCACAAATCTACGGGCAGGAGTACAGGAAATAACAAATCAATATCACCTAGGGTGAATACTGAGGACTGCAAGACAGACTCTATTTCTTTATAGAATCCTGTCGGATTTTTCCTAATATCAGGGATAGATTATCTAACAGTATTCACTTCCTGTCTTGAGAACGGGATGTGAGCAAACTGTGATACATAATGCGCAGGAATGCTCACAGCAACTGCATTTGTTGCAGGATCAGCTGCAATCTCAACCTTTGGGACAAATGACAGAGGAACCTCTCTCATAGGCAAATGATAAATAGGCAACTCCGAACGCTTACTAAGCAACAGAGCTAAGTCGTGCGCTAAAGCAGTCGAAGAAGTGCCAAGTGAAAAAGCTCTCTTAAAAATACTCAATAACTCTGTGGGACAACTCATTTTTCTCTTTACACAATCATCCTGTAGGTACTCTATCTTTCCCTATATCACTTTCCTCTGCAATTCTGGCGTATACTGACTATATGTGTCATATACCTCAACTGGAGTTATCGACATATCTGAAATCCATCTAAGTGCGTCTTTCGTACAAATTCGTGCTTCCTCAGATATTGATTTTCGACAAGGAAGGAACCGTTTCTGTACATACACACTTTCCCCCTCGTCATCCTCATTCTGTAACCTTTCCAACTCCTTTCTATACTCAAATAACCTCTCGACATGCTCATTTACTTTCTCCACAGTGTCTCTTGAAAACGCTAAAGTGTTTAGATCCCTTAACCCTTGCGGGAGATCTGTATTATTTAATTTGCCCCACATCATACATAAATGAATCCCTAAACCTTCAATAAAAATATTTTTCTCAGGAAAATTATCCATATTAAAAAGTGTGGCAAAAACATTAGCTTGATCATCTCTCTCCATACAATGCTTAGCCCATGCAATCAAATCACTTTTCTTCTCTGGCGGTACAGTATTGCGCGTGACAACCCTTGACCCGCACCCTGATCGACTCCAAGCGGCACAAGACCACTTGGAAGAGGGGGAGCAGGCAAATTCAATGGAGGTACTGTTACTGGTGGAATAAGAAGAGGTGGAGGAATAGGTGGAGGAACAGTAACTGGAGGTAGAGGAACATTAGGAGGAGCAGGAATAACAGGAACAACAGCAGGAAGAGCAGGAATAACAGGAGGAAGAGGCAAAGCAGCAGGAAGAGGAACATACGGAGGTGGTGCAGAGGCACCAGGCCTTCGTTCATTTAACAATTTGTCGATGAATTCGTCGGAAACATGAAGGTCTTTAGAAGGATACTTTTTCTGAATTCCAAGTGAGAAAGCCCTATCCATATTCCTAGTCGACTCAGAATGTTTATCTTGGTCACACAATAATGCTTTTTCGGCATTCGTTTTATGACGGCACACATGTTTTTCCCTACTCTTAAGTTGCTGCAACGCTTCTTTTTTCCAATTCTGCAAAACATTGAATGCTGCAGGTCTAACCTTTTTCTTTAATAGAATTGACTCTAAATACTCAATACGAGGGATTTCAAAACTACCATTGATTGGCCACTGAAGTTTGGAGGCATGTCTGGTTTGTCTGTGCCAAATATCATTAAACACTATACTTCCAATGCCATGCTTACAGTACATAGTACATGCCGGCGACCCCTCCTGTGGTGAGGGACGGCTAAATTCCAAACATTGTCTATTACTGCGGAACAACGCCCTGAAGCAGGTAGACAATTTCCCAGGAATATCAATTTATTGGTGTTACCTGGTCAATAATTGTGTCTGCAGATACAATACGCCAAAATCAAATTATCAGGATATTTAAGAATCGGATCACGACTCACCTGATCAGTCCTAAGGAGGTCTGATCGGATTACAAAGAATCTTACCTAACTAATCTTACCTCGTGTTTGGTGATTTCGGCAAATCTTCCCGCCTCGATAAGAGGACCCTCCTCAAGATGCCGTCTCGGACCACAAGCTAATCGTTCAGGGATCGGGTCGTGCAGCGCTGCTGAGGTGTCGCGTCTCGTTCAGAAGGGGCCCCTTATTTTGTCACACTGTCCGATCCCGGTCCGATAGCGAGGGTCAACCTTCGATAATCCGGCATCAATCTTGAGGGTCCCTATTCGGGCGCCAACTGTGAAAACAAAATCAAAATATCGAGGCTCAGTACCCCAAAAGGAAATACACCGAACACGGGTTACAAAGGAACATACAAAGAACTTTATTTTATACTGAACAGTTTTCCAAGAAAAGTAACACATAGCTATCGGCCCTCAGCACAACACAACAAACTCCAGCGTGGTTCAGTGTGTTCAGTGAGAGACGCTGTACATTAGAATTTGTTGCTCTTTTATACCATTGGCGAACATGATGTCCAACCCTACTTCGGGTTAATATTCCTCTAATACATTACTGATCTAGGGTTCATGCCGAGTTTGCATATCAACATGCAACTAGTTTGCCTTTAATACATATGTCAACAAGCCTACATGGCAACTGTGTATTTTAGGATCTCATAAAGGTCTTCTCAAACATTAGTACAATGTAGTTTAAACAAGTGTTCTTAGTTCAGTATTTGGATACATTTTTCTTAACATATGCTTGTGGATTAGTTTCATTGGCGTGAGTAATCCTTTACACACAGGTCAACGAAGGACAAGGTCTCAGTTCACGACCTCAAGAAGTGGCCTGCAGGCAAGTTACATATGAATTACACACAGAGGTCAAGACAGCCATGTTGTTTTTCGGAATGACATCGTCCACCATTTTAACTCACAGGGTGACTTTACAGAGCGAACCTAAAATGGCGGATTGACCTAAAATGGCAGCTTACATTGATTTTAAGGTCAGGACCTTGCAACACAGATTTCTTCGCAAGTGGCTTATAAGCAGCTTGGCGTAGGCCAATATACACATATTCATTGCAATAGGAGGTACGATATAATTTCCCGTTTGACAAAGCGTTGTTTTTGTTGAGGATGGGTTTGATGTAGGATGTTTTTAGGGCTTTCGGGAAGGATCCTGTGGTGAGGGAGTGGTTAAGGATTGCACAAGCCACGTTACCTGCACAGGTGGCACTTAACATTTTCAGGGAGTGGTCTTCCGGAGAGCCTGACGGGCGGCTGGCCACTAACAGTGACAGGAATTCTTTGTGTGTGATGGGAGAGAAATAATCAAAAGAAATTGAAGATTGGGGTGGGGTTTGAGTGGGGTGCTGCGGGCACGTGGGCGGTGATGGTAGGATTTTTTATTTGGCAATTATGGCATTGTGTCGTTCATTGGCGGCGTTGTAGAAATGGAGTGAGAGGGTGTCGCATAAGGCTTTGGAGCTTGGGATGGTCAGGCGGGAACATGAGGGTGCATGGAATTCTGCTATGATTTTCTCTAGCGGGCATTGTGGATTCGGTCCCCATAGAACGATTTCTTGCTTTTTCTGATCTGTAAGTTCTGGTTGTCCTTGCTAGGGCAGTCTTGTTTTGGACTGAAGGGACGGCTCTACATGTCCGTTCCAGATGGTGCTTCAGAGTTTTGAGGGGTTTGAGATTGGGGGAGAACCAGCTCTGCGATGGTCCACATCTCTGTGAGGTGCGTTTTGACAGGGTAAGGGGTTTGAGGGCATTGGTAAGCTAAAAGTTGAAGGAGTCAATTGCAGGTGGTCCTTCCGCTAAGAGTAGTGAGTTGAGCGAGTTGCGGAGTGAGAGTTCAAGGTCAGGGGTGATTACCACTTTGTTCCATAAAGGAAAAATTGGGCGGGCAATTTGTGGAGGAAATGTTGGGTGTTTGCCGCTGACCACATTGTTGAGCGGTATGGTGAAACAGAGTGCTGAGTGATCAGACCATGACAGTGGGCGCGGGGGTTGTGTGGAGATGTTTGAGGTGCTGAATATTCCATCCAGGGTATGGCCTCTTGAGTGACTGGGAGTGGATGTGTGATGTTTGAGAATGAGTGGGTATAGACTGTCTGTAAGTGATCTGGTCATGGGGTTTGATGGTGAGTCAAACCATATGTTGAAGTCCCCACTTTGTGTAATATTGCGAGCCCACCTCCCCAACGAGATCTGTTATGAACGGCGAGGGTTTAGCCAGGGGGGAAGGCCTTGTGCAGGAGAGGTTGGTAGTCATCAGAGAACCAGGTTTCAGTAATGAAGAGGATGTCTGGGTTTTCTTCTGTGATGAGGTTGTAGATGTGGAGTTTGTTTTTGGAAACGGGCCTGGCGTTGATGAGGGTGCAGGATATTTGGCGAAACGCCTTTGTGGGTGGAGGGAGGGTGATGTTAGGGGGAAGAGTGGGTCAGATGTGGGGAAAGGCAGTGAGTGGGGATATGAAGGGGCGTAGGATGTGGGGATGAGGGGGGAGTTGAAGTAGGTGGACTGGGGAAGGAGGGGAAGAGAGTTAGGACTGGGTTGGGTGCGGGCGGTGAGGTTTCGCTCCTATATGGTGGTGGCAGTGGTTGTGAACTGTGTTGGAGGGTGGGAGATGCTAGGGCAGGCATAAGGTGTCTGGGTTCTCGCTCTTTCCTTGCATTGTGTGCGGTCATGGGAGTGTGGGAGAGGGTGGGTGGTTCTCTGGTGAGTGGAGTGTTGGCTAGAGCTTGTCTTGCTGCACTAAGTGAGGGGAAGTGGGAGGTGGGGGTGGTCTGTAGTTGGTTGGGGGGAATATTAATGGGTTGTGTCAGGGATTGTATGTTCCATTGGTGGGAGCTATCTGATCCTTCCCTCCATCTTGCTGCTCGTAATTGTGCAGAGCGGGATCTACAAGTAGGGGAGAGGGTGACAGTTTGAAGCGGGAGGGTAAGTTTGGTATGGGGGAAAAAAGGAGAGTGACGGATGCCAGTTGGATGTGCGCTGAGGAAAGGTGGTGGGCTATGTGGTAATGGAGGTAGAGAGCGACTGCAGTGGGTCTCACTGGGGCTAGGGTTGCACCAGGGAGCTGCACGGGTGTTGCCAGTGAGTGACATGGTGCCTTGATGACTGTTACGATTGAGGATTAAGTTTAATGAAGCGGGTTGAGTACCAGGAAGAACAGGACTACCTTTATGAATAAAACCACCTACCTAACAATGCAGCTTGTGTACAGGAATTAACACAACTACCCAACAATACAGTTTGTGTAGAGGATTAAACACAGTTAGATTTGAAGTCCTGTTTAGTGGGAGAGAGGTCAAACACCTAACAGTGCAATTTGTGTACAGGACTAAAACACAACTTCCTAGCAAATCAATTTGTGTGCAGGACTTGTGTACAGGCTAGGTACAGCTACCCACCAGTGCAAACGGTGTACAAGACTAAGTACAGATATCTAACAATGCAGTTTGTGTATAAAACCGACCACAGCTAGGCTTGCGAGTCCCGCAAAAGTGGGAGAGAGGCCCACACCCAGCAAAGCAGTTTGTGTGCAAGACTTGTGTACAAGGCTAAGCACAACTAGCCAGCAATGCAATTTGTGTACAAGACTAAACACCGCTACCTAACAATGGAGTTTTTTTATAGGTCTAAACACAGCTAGACTTGAGAATCCTGCATAGTGGGAGAGCGGCCTACTCCCAACAATGCAATTTGTGTACTAAATTAACCACAGCGACCTAGCAAAACAGTCTGTGTATAAGATTACACACAGCTAGAATTGAGAGACCTGTGTAGTGGGAGAGAGGCCTACACCTAGCAATGCAGTCTGTGTACAAGTCTAAACACAGCTAGTTTTGAGAATCCTGCACAGTGGGAGAGAGGCCCACTCCTAACAATGCAATTTTTGTACAAGACCGGACACAGCTAATCAACTATGCAACCTGCGTGCATGACTAAACACAGCGACCTAGCAATGCAATTTGTGTAAGCCTAAACACTGTTACCTAGCAATGCAGTGTGTGTATAAAGGGGTCATTCCGAGGTTGGAGGTAAGGGAAAAACGATGCCGGTAAAGGATTACCGGCATCGCTTACCGCTACGGGCTATTCTGACCTGTTAAGAGTGCTATTTACGGTACTGTAAAGTCTGATGCCGTAATTATCGGTCTTGGGTCGCGCGCGCGCCCCAACATGCCGAAATTAGCAGCATGGCGTAAACCGGAGCTGATCACAAGTAACGCGCACACGTAAATAACGGCTTCCTCAAGGCCGTAAAGTACCTTACCGGCATAGAGTACATACAGGCATCTCAGAGAAGGAGTAAAGAACCCTGAGCAGTGGTTCCCAGAGCCACAGGTGCACACAATCAGCACAGGTGGAGGCAATGGAGTCCGCCACAGCAGAAAAGGATCACACCCACACACCACACCCCCTCCCACACCAAGATGATACCGATAGTGGCAGCAGTACATGAAGCAGGAGGCCTCTGCCTGCAAGGGCACAACCACAAGAACAACACCAACAACACCAGGCCCCACCACTGAGGAGACACAGGGGGAGAAGGAGGGTGAGACAGGCCCAGCATGCAGCACCAGTGCAGCCTCCGTCACTACCCAGCAGCCCCAATTCCCACGCAGCAGGTCCGGTCCCTCAAGGAAACCCCTGAGCAGATACACACCCCCTACCAGCTTGACTGTGACACCATCACCACCATAGTTGGCCTGAGAAATTACGAGATAAGCGAGCAGCATACAAAAACACACTGCTATCCCTTCTCAACTGAAGGTGGTGCCTGTGCCCCACACCCATGCCACAGGCACCTACCAGCACACAGTGGGGCCCATGCATGGCATGTCACAACCGTTCATTTTTCGGATGCAGAACCAAGTGCTGGATCACCTCCTCAAGCACACCAGGGGCTACAAATCCCTAACATGGACTACCCAGGAGATATACGACACAAAAGTTGGCCCCCATGCATTGGCAGGCATGCCAAATGACATGGGTGCTCCTGACTGCACCCATGTGGATTAGGTGGACCTGCATGGCATGCAGGTTGCGGATCGCAACTGCAAGCAATACCACTCCACCAACGTGCAGACGGAATGCAACGCAAGCAAGAACATCACACATGGGTGGGCCCGACATCCAGGAACAACTCATGACTCAATGGGCCAGCTGAACTCCATGCTACCGTGCCGAATGGGGCGACATGCAGGATGACGTGCCTGGCTGCTTGGTGAGTCGTCTGACTGTGTCATGCCAGTGCATCAGTGCCATGAGGTGGGTGCCTGCATAAACAAACTGGGTCGAAATGATGAAGCCAGTGCACGATGTTCACCCCACCAATCACCGTGCCACAGAACCAGTGTAACGGCACATGAGTACAGATTCCTACATCGATGGAGTAAGGCACACACCAAACACAACATAACCAACATCTGACAAGGCCAAATCCCACAACACATGCACCACTCATTGGTGGCCCCCACAACCGTAAGGGCATATAGGAAGACACACTGCATATGCAGAATGTGGCTGCCTGCAGCATGTCACCACACCGGAGAGTCATCCTTGGGAGTGGATTGAACTGAGGGCAGCAGGGATACCACACCACATCACCGGTTCGGCACACCCATAGGAGTGCTGGAAGTCACCATAGTATGGATCAGAGCAGTATGATGAATATGAGCCACTGACTACAGCCAACACACCCAACTACGGATTCACACAGTACACAGCACTTCATGGATCTAACATCAAGACTGCTGCATGCATCAACGAAGCACGTACCACGAGATGTGCGTGCCATTGTTCATAGACCATCTCGTAGACCCGCCCCCCTACAACATTCCATTGCACAGGACACATATTGGGGCCTTGAATGGGCTAAATGCATCCATGGACATGTGCGTATGGGCATCAATGACCTGCTGCCATGTCAGACAAGTTCAGTTCTCCACCATGACAGTCCAAACACTTACCTTAATTGGCTAGACATGCAGGTGTTGGTGGCTGTCCCTTGACACCATGGTATGGTACTCCTGTCAGAAACCCACAGAACAGGCCCAAGGAGGCCTAAAATACTGGCCATACCCGTGCATGCGTGGAAATGAAGCAGCCACCTGGCTTGCATAAGGCACATATGAGTTGCCGAAGCTGGACTGGTGGGGGACCCATCTACTGCAATGTGGTATCCAAGACCCCCATGTCATGTGTAAAGTTGAACAAAATGTGCATCCCTTGGAATGTGGCTCTGTCCCCTGACATGGGACTGCTAGCACCAGATGAAGATGGAGTGAAGGAGGAGGAGGAAGGGGCAAGACAGCATCATGGAAGAGGTGCACGGGAAGGACATGTCGTGTTGCAAACTTTGATTGGACATAAAAACCAAAACACAAGTCAGCAGAGGGCGGCATTACATGGGCACACAGGGCACTGGGTGTGTGTATACTTGTAGACCATGCACTGTCAGACGTCATAATACCCATGCTCAATGATGAATGTCCACACAGGTTAAACTTTGCCACTCCAACAGTGTATTGTAAATTTAAATGGATGAGTGTGAACATTCCTTCCACCGCCCACCCACCTCCCCCCCAACTCCACAACAAACCCTCACCCCCACCTCTCTCCCCCCCAACTCCACAACAAACCCTCACCCCCCACCCGCCTCCCCCCCAACTCCACAACAAACCCTCACCCACCACCCCCCTAGCCCCAACACCACAACAGTAGGTCCATGTTGTCCATTAAGGCCACATGTGGCAGCAATGCTGACTGATCCATGCTCCCGGGGCCCGAGGGAGGCATGTCCCGGCGCCGCATAGAACGCAGAGTGCGTCGCGGTGGGCTTCCCGGGGTGGATCGACTGGATGAGGGGGTGTCCTCCTGCTGAGGCAGCGGATTGGGATGCGCAGCCTTAAGGGCATCTGCGATACGTCCTAGGACGTCGCATAACCTGTTGGTGCTCTCTGTGACCAACTGACGCATGGCCCTAAGTTCATCTAGCCACTCCACTCTGGCCTGGCGGTTGTTCTCCATGAACCCAGTGATGAGGGCAGTCAGCTGTGTCCCACGAAGTGCATCCATTGATGGTGGTTCATCACTGCAGGGGATTGGGCCTACATGCCCTGGCATGGCCTCGACTGGGGAACTGAGCCCGGGATTTGCATCTCCCTGTGCATCACCACGTGCACTATGGCCAGGTGTTTCAGGCTCCTCTGAGTCACTGCACAACGCCTGTTGGACATTGCTGGGCTCCGGGGTGTGGATAGTGGGGTAGAAGTCCTCCTCGTACGCCCCACAGATGGACAAGGGGCTGTCCACATTCTCCAGGGAGGCCGTGGCTGCCACTTTCCCAGCAATACTCGACTCCTCCGACCTTGGGGTGGCCATTGTGACAGGCGCCGATGCAGGGAGGGATTGGGGTGGTGCATCCTCCATGGGCCTTTGGGGAGACGGGGTGGGTGTTTTTGTCTGGGCTGGTATGCGGCAGACCCTGCCTCTGCCCGTGGAGTTGGTTGGATGGCTCGTCTCGGGCTCCCCGCTCTCATGCTCAGTGCCTGTGGGGGTAGAAGAGAGGGACGACATGAGTGATTGTTTGAGATGCTAATTGCATTGATGGCTGCATTCACATTTCAGTCATTTGGGGTTTGTGGCCTTTTTGGCGTTGCAACATGTGCATGTGTACGATATGTACGCAGGTGTCGGAGTGACTCATCCTGCCCTGGTAATGTGCAGTCCGACTCGCACACTGCCGAAACTGCTGCACAGTGTGCATAATGGGATGTGCCAGTTAGTGCACTATGGTTGATGTGTGTTATGTACTTGCACTTGGCCCTTGATTGTGTGGCAGCTGGCTCTGCATTATTTGCATGGGGGGGACGGCAGCATGACAAGGTGCCTTTGACGGCCCTTGGGGGTGTATACATCATGTAAATGCCATTGGCAGTGTTGACTTTGGACACTCACCTCCATCGGCAGACGACGTTGCCCCACACTCCATATCGCCGATGCCCTCGATGGATTCGGTCCCGATCATGATGCGCTTGTCTCCTCCCATGGCTCCAGTCTCATTGGTGAACTTGGGCCCCCTCCGGTCTGCAGTGCCTGACTCCGGTTGGTGGAGAGGAGGCTCCGCATCCGCACCCGCAAGTCATCCCACCGCTTGCGGCAGTCCTTGAGGGTGCAGGGGTGGAGCCTACTGCGCTCACCCTTTGGGCGGTTTGTGCCCAGATGTTTTTTTTGCGGAGTATTGCCTGTCGCCACATGTTGGTGCTGAACACGAAGTCAGCGTGCTCCGCCAGGTTGTCCACCATGGCCTGCAGCTCTTCCGGGCTGAATCGCTTCTTGCGGAGCCGGTCTGCTGACTTCTTCGGGGCTTTTGGCATTGGTCCCGGGTGTGTAGTCCTTTCCTAAACTTCAGATTGCTCCCAAGGGTGCTGCCTGATGAGGATGGCAATGGATTGTGTTTTTAAAGATGGCCGCCGCGCTCCTTCCCGTTCCTGTGCGATGACGATATTTCCGGTTCCGTTATTTTGCAGTGACCATCATAATTTACGGCACCCGTAAATTACGGTCACCGCTATTTACAGACGTCGCTGCTTCCGTGGCGGTGTTGTTAAGTACGTCTCGCAGCATGCCGGTAGGGGGTTTTACAGGTCATTTAGCGGCATGCCGCTAGGTACTTTTCCGGCATGGCGAAAAGCTTGTGCCCGCGAGGTCGTAATGGGCCGCAATTAGCGGTCTGTCACCAGGTCGGTATCGTACTTTCCGCCATGCCGGAAAGTACCTGAACTTACCTCCAAACTCGGAATGAGGGCCTAAGTCTAAATACAGCTAGATTTGGGAATCCTGTATAGTGGGAGAGTGGCCTACTCCTAACAATGCAATTTGTGTACAAGACTAAACACAGCGACCTTGCAAAGCAGTTGGAGTATAAGACTACACACAGCTAGATTTGAGAATCCTGCACAGTGGGAGAGAGGCCTGTTTCTAACAATTCAATTTGTGTACAAGACCAAACACAGCTAATGAACTATGCAACCTGTGCACAAGTCTAAACACAGCTACCCACAATAAAGTTTGTTTACAAGACTAAACACAGCAACATAAGAATGCATTTGGTGTATAAGACTAACACAGCTATATTTGAGAGTCCTGTTTAGTGGGAGAGAGGCCTACATCTAACAATGCTGTTTGTTTACAGGACTAAACAACCGATACCAAACAATGCCGTTGGTGTATAAAACTAAACACAGCTAGATTTCAGAATCCTGTATAGTGGGAGAGAGGCCTACTCCTAACAATGCAATTTGTTTACAATTTCCCACCTAGGCTGGTCCTACCGTGCTAGTTGCTGCTGGTTGACGGCTGGACACTGGCTTCCCCTGCTGACACCCGCAGACACGGTGTGAAGCCGCCTCAATTGGAGCCGCCTTTTGCCTCGGGCCATTCGCCGCAGGAGGCTGCCGGGCAGGGGCTGCCCTGGGCTGGTGTGTAATTAGTCCTGGCCTGTCCAATCAGGCTCCGGAGGCGGGGTCGGAGGCAGGAGGCGGGAGGCAGAGGGGGAGAAAGGATGCCTGGGACTACGAGGAGCGTGGGACGAATGGGGGTTAAATAATGGGCAAAAATGGTCAAACAGGCCCATAAGGGTCACTGGTCTACTTCACTCACCTGCACCGCTCTGGATGGGGAAATGAGCGTGCAGGAGAACCGCTGGTGGCGTACACCAGGAAACTTATGGAACACTTCCCAATCAGGCTGCGGAGGCGGGGTCAGATGTGGGAGGAGGGGGGAGGGAGGGAAAGGGAGAGAAAAGGTGCCTTGGACTACGAGGAGTGTGGCCCGAGTGCGGGTCAAATAATGGGCAAAAAGTGGACCAACAGGCCCGGAAAGGGTCACTGGCCTACTTCACTCATCTGCACCGCTCTGGATGGGGAAATGCAGAGAGGTGCAGTGTGTAATTAGTCCTGGCCTGTCTAATCAGGCTCCGGAGGTGGAGTCGGAGGTGGGAGGAGAGAGGGAGCGGGAGAGAAAGGGTGCCTGGGACTACGAGGAGCACGGGCCGAGTGGGGGGTCAAATAATGGGCAGAAAAATGGTAAAACAGGCCGGAAAGGTCACTGGCCTACTGCACTCACCTGCACCGCTCTGGATGGGAAAATGAGAGTACCCAGATCTTCTTCCCTGCATCCGGTTCCTTATCCACCCTCCTCCCGCCTCCCAGCCCGCCCCTGCAATGCGATTGGCCTAAATCTCTGTTGGTGTTAGTGGCTTACTTCCTGCACTGCTCCCCGCTTCCAATTACCATCCCATGGGAAGCAGGTGAGTTCACCCACTTACTGACCCTCCTGGGCCTGTAATTCTCTCCCCTTGCACTCCTAGTTGAGCCCCAAGACCCCGTTGTGCCTCTTGCAGCACCCGGATCTCCTTCCCCGCGTCCAGTTCCTTATACACCCTCCTCCCGCCTCACAACTCGCCCCTGCAATGTGATTGGCCTAAATCTCCGTTGGCGCTAGTGGCTTACTGCCTGCACTGCTCCCCGCTTCCATTTTCCATCCGATGGGAAACAGGTGACTTCACCCACTTACTGACCCTCCTGGGCCTGTAATCCTCTGCCCTTGCGCTCCTAGTTGAGCCCCAAGGCCCCTTTGTGCCCCTTGCAGCATCCGGATCGCCTTCCCTGCGTCCAGTTCCTTATCCACCTTCCTCCTGCCTCCGAGCCAGCTCCTGCAATGTGATTGATCCGACCGCTGCTCTTAACTGAGCTTCCCAGGGCAACCCTCTGCCTGTGCAGCACCTGTGGTTAAAGGCCCTGAGGCAAAGGGTGGCTCCTACAATGGCGGCTCCAAACGGTGACTGCAGGTGGGAAGCCAGTGGCCAGCCGTCAACCAGCAGCAACCACCAAAAATAAGTGTGGCATGGGTGGGGGTAGAGCAATTACTCTACTCCAGAAAGCCCTGCCACTCTACATTACCTTACCTCACAACATAGCTTGCCAGGCAAATGTTACCTGCTTCAATCTCTTTGGGAACACTCAACACTAGCAATCACCCATTGAAAAATTGCTCTCAGTTATAGGTATGTCTAACCATCTGTGTCTGCTATGAACTACACCTGCTGTATTGTATTCTGAAGCCGGCTGCATTGTGAGACTTAGACCTCTCTCCCACTATACTCTTATACTAAAACTGCATTGTGCAACTTAGGCCTCCCCCACTATACAGGACTCTCAAATCTAGGTGTGTCATCCCTTGCAATCTTGTACTCAAACTGCATTGTGAAACTTAGGCCTCTCTCCCACTAAACTTGTACTCAAATTACACTGCTAGGTGTAGGCCTGTCTCCAACTATACAGGACTCTCAAATCTAGTTGTGTTTAGCCTTGTACTCTAATCTAGCTGTGTTTTGTCTTGTACTCAAATCTAGTTGTGTTTAGACTTGTACTCAAACTGCATTGTTAGGTGTAGGCCTCTCTCCCACTATACTGGACTCTCAAAACTAGCTGTGTTTAGCCTTATACTCAAATTGAACCGCTAAGTGTAGGCCTCTCTCCCACCATACAGGACTCTCAAATCTAGCTGTGTTTAGCCTTGTACTCAAATTGCACCGTTAGGTGTAGGCCTCTCTCCCACTATACAGTACTCTCAAATCTAGCTGTGTTTAGCCTTGTACTCTAATCTAGCTGTGCTTTGTCTTGTACTCAAATCTAGCTGGTGTAGGCCTCTTTCCCGCTATGCAGGACTCTCAATCCGGTCCAGTTCATACATATCCATCCAGACTGAAACACCTGACGTGCCTCCACACCTCTGCCACTAGCATACAGCGACCACCGCCCGAAAGGAAACCGGTATAGCTGGCCCACATAGACTCTCTCAACAATAGCAATTCTATCACTAACCCTCAACAGCAACCACCCATGTGTCTGACCTCTCTTGGGCTGCTTAGTCGAGCCTTGCCAGCCACCCAAGTCTTAGAACGTCAATATGCACACATGCATCTCCTAAGCGAAACTCCCTCGAATTTCCAACCACATCGACTACAGTCACCAAGGCGTTCCAACCGAGGTCAAAGCGCTTTTGGGCCACACAAGTGGGGAAAGAGCGTTATATAAATAACCAAATAAAATACAATACAATACAATACAAGTGAAGGAAGGGTTGGAACGGGTGACAGGCTTGGAAGATTGAGCTGGGCCATAGAGAAAGGTTTGGTCATTGGCAAGAGAATAGTAAAATGGTGGGGTGGGCAGAACGGGTGTTTGATAGAGAATATGCTTTCTTTTTATGAATCACGGTCCCACCATCAGGTCCTCCCTCACTGCTGGTTCGATGGGGGGGGTGGGCTGTGAACACGGGCCACTAAGAACATATGTAATGAACTCATGTATATTGTGTGCTGGATTCACGATTCAAGAATTGATATTGATATTTATTTCTATCGCGCTCATACACCCCCCAGTGCAAGGGGTGGCCCGGAGGGAGTGCGGGAGGGTGGCAGGGTGAGCAGGTACCTGGGCCGGGAGGACAGAGGGTGGCCAGGTTCATGGTGCCAAGAGAGAACAGATCAGCAGAGGAGAGGGGGAGCAAAGGTAGAAGCAAAGAGGAAGGTCTTGAGGTGCTTCCGGAACCGGAGATGGTTCTCCTCAAGTTTTAGAGTGGCAGGGAGGCTGTTCCAGAGGGAGGCCCCAGCCGAAGACAGAGATCTACCCCCAGCTTGTTTTTTTGAAAAACGACTGACCCTGAGGGAGTTAGAGGGAGAAGAGCGAAGAGCTCGAGAGGCGAGGTATTTGCAGAGGGATAGCTGAAGGTATTTTGGACCCAGGCCCCAGAAAGCCTTGTGGACAATGCAGAGGGTTTTGAATTTAATCCTTGCATCCACTGGGAGCCAATGGAGAGATTTCAGAGCTGGAGAGATACGATCCCAGGGCTTGAGGCCAAGGACAACTCTTGCAGTCCTGTTCTGGATTAGTTGCAGATAGCAGCGAGAAGAGGTAGGTAGATTTAGAAAGAGCTGTTACAATAGTCCAACCTAGAGAGAACCAGAGCTTGGGAGACCACAAGCTTCTGGGGGAAGGAGAGGAAAGGCAAAGTACTTCTGAGGAGGTGCAGTAGGAAGTCTAACTTTTTAGAGACATCAGAGATGTGGGCGGAGAAGGAAAGTGTGGAGTCAAAGATGACTGAGGTTCTTAGCCTTGCTGGTGGGGGTAGGAGGAGGGCCAAGGGAGGCCGGCCAGAGAGTGAGGGGAAAGGATGGTCAAGGTGTGCCAATGAGGAGGATATCCGTTTTACTGGCATTCAGTCAAAGATCATTAGCGGCACACAAATCTTGAATGGCAGTTAGGCAATCAGAGGTGAGAGAGGGAGAGGAGGTGGCCGAGGGCAGCATGAAAATGAGTTGTGTCATCAGCTTAGCACTGGAAATTTGAACAGAAAATGGCAATAACGTGGGTGAGAGTTGCCAGGTATTGGTTGAAAAGCCAGGGCGAGAGGTTAGACCCCTGGGGAACACCACAGGTAGAGAGGAAGATAGATGATAGGAAGGACCCAAGTTGGACCTGGGAGGGTCGATCAGAGAGGAAAGAGGTCTGCCAGGCCAGAGCCTGATCAGTGATACCCAGGTTATCACGGAGGCGGTTGAGCAGGATGGTATGGTTGACCGTGTCGAAGGCAGAAGAGAGATTGAGGAGGATGAGGACAGAGGGAATGTTAGAGTCAAGGTTGGAGAGCAGATCTTCACAGATTTTCAGGAGAGCATTTTCTGTGCTTCTAGCAGCTCTCAAGCCAGACTGGTGGTCATGGAGACAGCCAACAGAATTGGAATGAATGTTACGCCGAGAAATGGCCAGCTTTTCCAGGAGTTTTCCCAGAAAGATAGTAATGGAAATTGGGCGATAGTTAGCTGGACAAGTATGATCAGCTGTGGGTTTCTTGAGAAGAGGATGCACAAGGGAGTGCTTCAGAGGAGAGGGGAAGGATCCTGAGGCAAAGGAGTGGTTGCAAAAATCAGCAAGGGCCAGAGCGAGGATGTCAATGTGGTCCTTGATGGTTTTAGAGGAACAGGGATGAACCTGTTTTGACAAGGGTTTCATAGATCGGACTTGTCTAGCGACCTCATCAGGGAAGAAAAGAGGAAAGAACAAGAAGGAGGCTGGGGGGTGGTGGAAGGAGGGTCAGCAAGCAAAGACGGAGACGGGAGAGAAGGGCTAGGGTGGAGAGAGTGGACAGGATGTCCTGGGTTTTTGAGATGAAGTGAGAGGCAAGGGCATTGCAAAGAGCCTGGGAGGCAAAAGGAGGGGGAGAGACTGCAGCAGGGTTGGCCAGCTCCTTGCAGATTTTAAAGAGTTCGGCCGAGTTGTTAGATGCCGCAGAGACACGAGCTTTAATGTGGACTGTCTTCTTGGTGAGGACAGAGAGTCGGTATTGCCTTTGGAGCAGGCGACAGGCCAGTTTGTCAGAGGATGAACAAGAAGCCCTGCATTTCCTCTCAGCTGCCCTACACTTAAGTTTAAGTGAAGCTAGGTCGGAGTCATACCAGTAATTGCACTTGGCTTTGGACTTCAAACGGATCCTCATGACAGGGGCAAGAGCATCAAGAATAAATCAGCTTTTCATGTTACACACATGACAGTGATCAGAGATCCTTATCAAAGGCCAGTGGGGTAACTTGGCTGAAAATGTTGGGGGTTTAGAGGGGACATGACATCTAAATGAAAGGGGCCTCTACCAAATGAGTGGAACAAAATTATGTGCCACACAAGTTGGGGGGCGACAAACACTCTTGTCCCCGCCCCCTACAATTACACCCATGTAAAAGGCAATATATTGGATTTAACACACCATTATAGGAACTCGTATTTTGCAAGATGACCGACTCCTGCCTGAGGCCCCATTGAAAGATATAGGAAACCAAAATCATCCCTGAACAATGGCAACTGGCATTTCCTCCAACCCATTTTGCAGCACTCTTGCTTAGAATGGGTCAGTCATCCAAACATGGCATGGTGCAATTTCCAGCGTTGTAACTCGGCCTGCAGGTCAGGCGGCAGAGTGGCTTCAGAGATTCCATGTAAACTGGGAGTAGTGTACAGGACACAGAGTACATAGGCATTGCTAAATCTACCCTGGCTGAGCAGTACCTGCCAGATGCAGAATTCAAAGCCCGAGCCCTAGCAGGTGCAGCGGGTAAAGGGAGGCCACAATTGCAGGACAAATAGTCCCCGAGCTCTGGTGGGAAACTGTGGTAGGGCGAGATAATTGGCCAAGTCGTGGATGAAAAAAAAAATCAAAGCAATGCTAGAAATAGGCCGATATTGTCCGTTGTCTCCCCAAAGCATTCCCTGGACCCATTAGACACAACAATAGAGGACGTCACACAACTGATGGGCGCTTCTTTCACGTTCAGGGATCATAAGCTATTTGCAGTCACTGCTGAGAGACAAAGAAAGGAAACCAAAGCCACACGGAATATTTTTAGACATAAAAGGCAACTGGACTCGGGGTGTGGCCATAAAAGCGAGCGGATTGAATGACCCGTCACGTGACAGTGGGACTCGTCCTGGGAAGTACAACGTTCATTGTGTTTTACTTCCCTCTCCCAGACAGTGCAACTCTGAGGACAGCAATGGCGGGGAGATCACTGTCTTGCAGAATACCAGCTGTGACGCACTGCCTATGACGCACTGCTCCGATAGGCAGGGAAAGCACACTTGGGCTTGAGCGAATCCGGTTTCTTCTTATTCAAAACTATGAAGATGGTCATTTTTACGTCAGGGTGGTGCGACATAATCTAGCAATGATATATTTGATTGTAAAAAGCCTAGTATTGACCCATCTGTGGTAAGTTTAAGAAAGCACTGTGAGCACACAGTTTCAGGGGCTAATTAATTTCATAGAGCTCGTACATGTTATGTTAATAGCACTTTTAGAACGTGCGGTCGCCCGATGGCAGAATGGCGCTGAAGAAAGGAGGAGGCACTATCCTGAAGCAGAAGTTAACCAAACAAGTTTGTTTTCAGCGATTTTCTAAAAGCCACATTATTACATACATGCCAACATTCTGTGACCAAAAATCTGTAGGAATCTTAAAGGTTCAGAAATAGTAAGTAGCATAATGATGACACCCCCCACACCCTCCGTGAAGCTATGTTCTGTACATCCTATGATGATTTCCTCTCAGGTGGAGCAATGCAGAATTGCTGTGCTCTCTATAATTTTTCCTTCTGTAGACATGGGCCATACAGATGTCGCCACCTAGTGTGATGGTGTCAAACAGACACCACAATGATGATGTGGCCACCGAATTTTACATGCAGCTTGCGTTCCTGCATGCACTCACAGACACATAGAGGCCTATTTAATAAACTGAAGCTGTGCGGGGGTCCACTTTCAGTCTGTACTGCGCTTGCATAGAGAGCCCAAAATGCCTGGTATTTTATAAAGGGCAAGACCTCATGGAAAGCGCAAAGCGCAACACAGACCGTAACATTTTTATTTTAATGAGCTGCACTTCAGGGACGGGCAATACGGGTGCAAGGATGCAATTGGCTGAGGCTGGATGGAGTGTAAGAGCTGATTGACCGCTAACGCATGCCAGACATTTTCCGTTTAAAGTGCAATTAAGATCTGCACAGGGGTATATCAATGATTTTTCAGAAAATTGTCACTTTGTGAGTAAATGTTTTACCTTTCCCAGTGCAGTCAGCAGCAGCACCTTTCCCTTTTGTTTTTGACACACAGGGGACAGTGTTCTTTAAAATGGTAAACATGCTTGGTGTGTTTTGCAGTGTGCCTTTGTTTTTTGCGCCTTCTTAACTGTGGCTTATACGCACGTCGCTGTTATTTGATTTTTAAACCACAAGGCTCTTTGTGGTGTGCTTCCCTAATAATAATTAAAATAGAAATCAAATGACTGACTCTGGTAATTAGGGCAACGTCATTGAATGACATTTCCACAGCAACATTTTCAGCCCAGGGGGCCTGGAAGGCATACTTGCCAACTCTACTGATTTAGGCAGTAGGCCACTGCTTTTTAAGCAGTCCTACCGCCTACAGATTTGGGTGACAGATCCTACTGCTTTTTACAGTGTCAGGTAATTTGTGTGACTCTAAGGAAATTAATCTGTCTGTGCAGTGGGCTGGTAAGTGATACATTTGAGTGATGGACTCGGATCCATCCACTGACCCGACAGCTACATGACTGTCTCCTGCACTCTTGCTGAGACAGACCTTAGGTGAACCACCCCTAAAGGCAAGTGACTGAGGTGGGTATCAGTCTCTATGTTGTTCGGTGTTCAATCTGCATTGCAGAAATAAATATGTACTGCCCAGGCTGCTGCTACAGAGCAGTGGCAAACATTGCCTAACAGCTCTGTGTGATTATTTTCTGTGAAGTTAGGTAACTGAATTTCGTGTCAACTTACCATTCACAATTATACATTTTAAACATTTGAGCGTCTTTTCATGTTGTGCTGTTGGATGAGTTGTGCATTTTAGAATGTTTCAGCGGTGCCAACAATGTATGTTTTGTAATGTCCTGTGATGTCATTGTTATGCTCTGTATTATTTTTGAAACTTGAAAAATCCTACATCGTGGTCACAGAATGTTGGCAAGAATTCGTATTTATATTATTTTACTTATTCTGTGCTTTGTACTGCGCCACATGAATGCAGGACACCCCAGAGTGCATTCGTAAGAGCAAAATGTGCAAGTCTCCTATGGCTCTGTTGAATATCGGCTTATAACGTAAAATACAGGCCGAACATAATTGTTTCTGCGATCATTTTGACTTCTTTTTGTCCTTGTGTACTTACTACATGAAGAGCTAGCAAACCATTTCCTTTCAAAGCGAGCTCAAATGTGCCGTTCAGTATGTGTATGCATTCTCTTTCGTGGGCGTTATAGTGCATGCTGAAATAATGACTTAAAATCACTTGGCAAAGCTGGGTGTGCAGATAAAGGGATTTTCTGACTTTTTCTTACCGAATTGCTTTTAGCCAAATATGTTTACCAGAACAACAGGCCAGGGGTGTTATCGGAACAGAGGGACCTTCTCCCTTTACCCCTCCCCCCACACACTGCTTCTCAAATATGTTACCCAAACCACCCACCTATACATTTGCATTAAAACAGTGGTAAGTAAAATGCAGCTAAAAAGAAATTTGGCTTAATGCAATTAAGGCAAAAACATTCAAATCGACTTTCCTGCTCACAGATAATCAAAAGGCTGACAATTAAGAGCCTGTTTATCCCCAGTAAGACGGCAGCTGCGTTTAAGTCCAGAAAAGTTGTGTTTTTTTTTATTTTTATTAAATGGCACCTGGGAGTAAATGACATTCCGGCGCCCAGAAGTGCGTGCCTTTTAGCGCTATGTACAGCAGGGCGCTGACACACAAGAACAAGTTTAAAAGTGTACTTACCTGATTGGAGACTCAATTTAGCTGAGGCACCAGTACCACTGCCCAAAGGTTCACAGCACTTCACGCTGACGCTGGCAGGCTGAGGCAGACACTTGGTGCGCAGGGCAGAGCTGGAGTCACGTGACGGGCCATCTCAGATTTTGATTGATGACAGAGGCGTGCGCCTGGCCAGGCGCACGCCTCTTTCATCAATCAAAATCTGAGATGGGCAGTCACGCCCCCAGTGCGCTGGGGCCTCAGGCACAGGCCTGAGAATCCGTAGTGCGGCCACGAAAGTCGGTAGGCGGTAGGACTGCTTAAAAAGCGGTATCCTACCGCCTAAATCGGTAGGGTTGGCAAGTATGTTATTAGGGAGAGTTTTCATGGCCAGCGGGAGATTGTTCCAGAGCTGTGCCGAAGTGACCGAAAAAGCCCTACCTCCTATGCGAACGGACTACAAGCAGACTAGCAGCTGCCGATCTTAGAGGGCGTATGGGGCAGTAACAAGTGAACTTTTCACGGAGATACTCTGCCCCTTTGAGCATGTAAAGCGTGTTGCACCAAGAAAAGAGCCATGAATGCAATGCGCTGTTTGACAGGCAGCCAGTGAAGCGGGCACAAAACCGGGGAAATATGAGCTCCATAAGGGGAGCCAGTTGCCACCCGGGTAGGCAGATGTGCGCTGTACAAATCCTGCATAACATAACATTTACAAACAATAGCTGGTTCATCGATATGTTACAACTTCAAAGTTGAACGGGTCACCCCCTCATCACGGAGTCACGGAGTTCTGCGCGGTCACACTTGCTTCTCTGTGTTGTCGCAACTCCATGGCACTGTTGAAATGCCATTTCAGGTTGCCATGGCAATGAGGTGAGTGTGCAAGTTCTAGTGACACTCATTCCCCTAGCCAGAAGTATACCATTTGTGGGGCATGAATTAAAGAAATGGCAGCTGCATAAAAGGTACCCTGTGGAGGGTGCTCTCCAAAGACTCTATTTAAGGTATCCTGGCAGTAGCACATTTTAATACACATTTGTAATCTACATGGACTTAAAGGCCATAGTTATTAGAGACACTTCTCATGCAGGACTCTTAAAGCAATCCAGTACTTTACCTTACTTTCTTTCATTATTATCTATAACCAAAGGGGGAATTGTACCTCGGGAGAACAACAGCTCTGTGTCCACCAAAAAAAAGTACTGTGCAGTATAAGCAATCTCTGTCTCAGTCCCTGTGCACGGGACATGTGTATCAGTCCCTGTGCAAGAGACATGTGAATCAGTCCCTGTGCAAGAGACGTGTGAATCAGTCCCTGTGCAAGAGACATGTGAATCAGTCCCTGTGCAAGAGACGTGTGTATCAGTCCCTGTGCAAGAGACATGTGAATCAGTCCCTGTGCAAGAGACATGTGAATCAGTCCCTGTGCAAGAGACGTGTGTATCAGTCCCTGTGCAAGAGACGTGTGAATCAGTCCCTGTGCAAGAGACGTGTGTATCAGTCCCTGTGCAAGAGACGTGTGTATCAGTCCCTGTGCAAGAGACGTGTGTATCAGTCCCTGTGCAATAGACGTGTGTATCAGTCCCTGTGCAAGAGACGTGTGAATCAGTCCCTGTGCAAGAGACATGTGAATCAGTCCCTGTGCAAGAGACGTGTGTATCAGTCCCTGTGCAAGAGACGTGTGAATCAGTCCCTGTGCAAGAGACGTGTGTATCAGTCCCTGTGCAAGAGACGTGTGTATCAGTCCCTGTGCAAGAGACATGTGAATCAGTCCCTGTGCAAGAGACGTGTGTATCAGTCCCTGTGCAAGAGACATGTGAATCAGTCCCTGTGCAAGAGACGTGTGTATCAGTCCCTGTGCAAGAGACATGAGTACATCAGAATTCCTGTGCTCCAGAATATTGCAATTAGAATGCCTGGACACTGCTATTAATAGGATTCTGCAGAAAGGTCTTGTGCACACAGAATGTTTCTTATGCCGATGCCACTCTGCATGAGAATGCCAGCCCATCAGTTACTGTGTCACCGCATGCATGCCAATCAGTAACCCTGGCACAACATTCCTAACCTATTCTCCCGTGCCGGAGAAGGCCTGCCAGGGAGGTCATTTAGGGGTTGCCAGGGGTCGCAAATGCGACCCCTGAGGTCTCCCTTGCTACCCCTAAGGTCTCTCTTGCTAGTTGCTACCCTGTGGTCGCCCTTGTACCTCCCTCTCCCCCCACTCCCCAAAAAAGTGTCTTTTTTTAATGCAAACTCCTGGGCTTTGGCTAGCGCCATGTGGCTCTTTGCTTACTGGAGTGGCTTTCTTGTTCAGGCCTCTTAAAAAAAGAAGAAAAAAAGGACAGGATTCTATACAATTATTGCTAGACTCATCAAAGGTTTATTTCTGGCACACTTCAGGGGGTGAGTCACTGATTTAGTCTGTTATTAAACACCTAAACTCAGCCTTTCATCCTTCCGAGGTAGATAAATGAGTACCAACACAGGTTAGGTGATATTGTATGTATATTTTTTCTATACAAAGCGGTATATAATAACACATCATTATCACGTGGCCATCGACGTCTGCTTGCATTCACAGTAATTTGGTAATATGGGCCTATACACACTGAGCTTAATTATACATGTATTGCGATCCATTCTTGTATGAAATGTATATCACATTATAGTGACATCGTAACCATATTTTTTGTAGTGTACTTAGGAACAATGCTATGTGATGCCACTTCCTGTTTTGTCAAGGGGTGAAAGGTCGTGTTCCATTGCTTCCCACGATATCACTTCAGTGTGGGGTCGAATGACATCACTTCCTGTTATGTCATCAGAGGTTATGGGTCAGGTAATGTCACTTCCACTATGCATGGCATTTTGGTAAAATGAAGTCCCTAAGGCCTCCCCGTCATTCAATGGCCAAAGCATGCCTGTCCATCTGCTAGTTTACTTTCAAATGTTTTCCATCAGTTACTATGGCCGATCAACGTAGCAATTAGTTCACAGCAAGGGAAGTGTGTCTATCAGCTATTGTGCCATAGCAGGCCTGCTCATCCATGTGTTTAACACAATGACTACCCATATGGTTTTCAGTACATGCCATATAGCCAGTGGATGCTGTGCTCACCATGACTACCCATCACTAGGTCAGGGTGAAGGCTCTACAGATCCCTTAGGCAGACCAAATGCTAAAGAGTAAAGGAACTTTTCCAAGAGGGCCAGTGTTGGGAGGTGTACGCCACCGTCCATGGTAGCCATGCAGCAGGTGCATTGCATGTGCCACTGGACAAGTGTCCAGTTAGTCTTCCTCCAGCTCACATTCCTCTCATCCTTCCATGCGTAAAGGCACAGCCGTTTCTGATGATGATTGTGCATGAGTCTCGTATGTCAGAGCACTGTCCCAAACATTATATGTAAGTCTTACTACAGGGATGGCGGCCCCCACTGGTGTGAGTCTCACAATTGAGGATAGCTTCTGACACATTGACACACTCAAAAGGTGTGAGCATCAAAACTCACAGCAGATTCACTCGTTGGGTGTGAGACTCACATCTGCGAACCAGAGGCGTTGCCGAGGGGAGGGGTGGACTGAGTGGGCTATAGCCCGGGTGTTTTGGTTGTAGCCCTGGATAGAAGCTCAGTGCTACAACCAAAAGGCTATAGCTAGCCCCGAGTCCTGACAGTTCTGACATTAGCATAGCGCCGGATCTTTTCCAGACATAACAACACCCCTGCTGGGAACACAGTCTCATTCTTTTGAGAGCTTCACACTGGACTGAAAAGTCACATTCAGTGCCTGGACTACAGCACGCTGCTTGGGTGTGAGTTTCACACCCTGGTCACACACTCAGTCTCATGCTTTGGGTGGGAATCCCCGATTTCACAGCTCACTCTCATTCATTAGGTAAGTGTCACACTCTAAAGCTGAGTCTCACTCACTGTTTGTGAGTGTCACAACGAGAAGCAGGGTCTCACTCTTTTGGAGTGAACCACTATGTCACTTTGTGCAACTCGAACCCGTAGCTTCAAAGTCATATTCACTGGAGGTAAGCCACGCATTTGGGAGATCTGCCCTACCCACTGGGTATAAATCCCACACCTTAGACCACAGTCTCCCGTAAACGTGTGCCTCACACCTCGGTGTGAACACTCACTCATTGTGAGTACATTTCACACCTCAGAACACAAGATCACTCAGTGGATGTGTGCCATGGATTAGAGCATAGTTGCAATCATTCAGTGTGACGCTAACGCCCTGGCTCACTCGTAAAGTGGGGATCTTATTCACGGAATGGTCAGTGCTGGTCAATGGGCCGGCTCTTGCCAGGTCTGAGTCCCGGCATCATATGTCCCCCCCCCGGATCTCATGCCCGACCTGCCTCAGCCCTGGCCTTAGAGGGGGTGCAGGGCCGGCGCTAGGCAAGTGCAGCATGTGCAGCTACACTTGGCCTAGTGCTCACGGGGCCCCGCGCAGAGGCTGAGCAAAGTGGGTCCGCGTCTGAGAATCTCCAGCGCTGTAGTCAGTGGCGGATCCAGTCATCATGTGGGCGCATGATCCGGTTCAGACTGGCCTATAGGGCAATGCCCGAACCAAAAACGCAAAATGCTAGTGTGGGCCAGTTTTCTGGATCAAAGTGGGCCACTTTTTTGACCAATGTGTCCGGTTTGAAGAGTTACTTTACTATGTGTCTAGTAGTAGTGACCATTGTTGCTGAACAAATATTCTTTAAATTGCACAGTTTGCATCACATGTTATCAAAAAACTCCCCCTTGGGTATTATTCAAACTGTCTGTCACAGAAGGAATGAATTGCGATTTGCAACACCGAGCCACTTTTTCATTGGTGCCCGGGACAATTTTATAGCCCTGTCCTACCCTGCGCATGACCCTTCTTGGCCAGGCCTGGCTTCTTTCACAATGCATACTATATATTACCCAAGTGGTGACCGTACTATAACAAACACAAAGATCAAATCCAAAAGAGGTAGACAGAACTAATTACATTTACTTATAATCATGCTACTTAACTCTTAGAAATTAATAATGGTATGTGTTCAATATAATTTGCCACCATTTAGTGATGTACAGCATTTAAGAAAACATCTTCATTCCACTATTACCTTACACTTCTATTACACAAGTACATGCATATCAAACTGATCATACAACCTCATTTACACCCACTCTCATCATAGCAACCAATTCCAAACAATATATACAGGCCCTTTGAATTGATGGGCGATTCACGAAAACACTCTGATTTGCATTTTACAATACACCAAATTACTCATTAACAGTGGGCCTCATTACAAGTTTGCCGGTCCAGGAACTACGGCATGTCAGATGCACCGGCACCATTCAAGAATGGTGCCGGTACATCTGGCTTCCCCATTCCCATATGAGCCCTATGGGGAAGAATATTTTCTGGCACTCCGGAATGTGCAATTACCGGATCCACTGGGGTTGTAATACCCGGGTAATTGCCCATTTCTGGGTGCCAGAATAATTCACAAGTTTGGCGGCAGCTTGCCGGTTTTACCGGCAAGGTTACCGCCAAACTTGAAATGAGGCCCACTATTTCTGAACAACAAATAGTCATTGACACGTGTTTAAGCCAGAATATATGAGCCTTTTACTGTGGCCCTTTGCTGCTCCAGCCTTCTTCAGGACACAAGTGGGTGCCATACTATGTCCCACTGCTTACAACTCGTTTGTGTTTGTGGCTATCTACAAGAAAACCAAACGGCTACCATTAAAGTTCAAGTTCTCCCTCCCCTTCTCAATTCATTCCTAGCCACAATTTACGTATCATATCACTGCAAAAACCCAGATGCATACCTCAACCATTGAGCTCTGGACCTAGGTTCTGTAATTTGTCATGCTCTGGTGACTGCTTCACTTGCAAATAAACCCACCTAATGGCACAATGATACAGAGAACAGAAAAGGGGAACCTCAGATCCCTGTATCTCTCTCCTTAGAAACATGCATAGATCAATGAAAATAATGACGTGTCCTATTGTTTATAAGATGACTTACACAAAGCTGATGCTCGAATTAGCCCTGTGTGTAGACAAGTCACTGCTGTAACATCTCTTTCACACCGTTACTCATTTTTCCTGTCAGTGGCGAGAGGATATCCAGACAGAAGGAGAAAACATCCCCTTCTATGTAAGGTCCACATTTCAACACTTCCTATCTGTTACTGCTCATGGGCTCGCTCTGACTTACCTCTAATCTTCTCTCTGGCACAATATACCAGTGGTATGGACGCCAAATGTCCTCTTGGCTCTTTCCTATATGGTGGCTGCTCTCCAGGGATCTGCGTCTAATCCTGGCTAGTCAGACATATATTTACTGAATACTGTCTCTTCTGTCCTAGCCTCTATCGATGGGACTGTAACTTCTAAGGCCCTGATTCATGGAATGATTTGCCTGTAAAACAGGGAATGGCATGCCATTCTGCCTGCAAATCCCCATTCATCAAAGAGTAATTTGCGCACAGAATGGCACGCAAATCCCTGTTTTACACGCAAATAATTCCATCAATCAGGGCCTAAGTGTTCAAGTGGTTAAACCGTATATAGGTAAAAATCCCAGCTTCATTGTTTAACCAGTGTGTGATCCTGGGCAAATAAAATAATCTCCTGTAGTATAGAGGACTGGCCTCAGCAGAGCCATCATTAACATTTTTCTGCCACTTATCAAAGTGGCATTGCCCACCCAGAGTGCTGCCCAACAGACAATGGGCCTCATTATAAGTTTGCCGGTCCGGAAAAAAGGGTACTGGTAAGCTTGCTGGTACCGTTGTTTCCAGACTGGCAAACTACGAGTCTGCGAGCGGGTGCCTCTGACCTGGCGGGCGGAACAGCACCCGCTCATAGACCATGTCGGATGCACCGGCAACATTCACGAATGTTGCCGGTGCATCCGACCTTCCCATTCCCATTGAGCCTATGGGGCTCAAATGGGAATGGGGAGTAATTATTACCGGCACCCGGCAATGGGCAATTACCGGGTCTGACGGGGCTGGAATGCCCTGGTAATTGCCCATTGCCGGGTGCCGGTAAATTCATGACTCAGACGGCAGCTGTGCCGGTATTTACCCAGCACGGCTACTGTCAGGGTCAGAATGAGGCCCAATGAGTGAAATATGTTCTATGCCCTGTTATTGTATGTTATCAATCTTGTATAGCACATATTCTACCACATAAAAAGCTCTTCTCAGGCCCCCAGCTCATTAATTCCATAGAGCTCAACAATATCATGTACATCGCAGATGTGCGCTGTTCTAATACTGCGTAACGTAACATTTATAATAGCGCACCCCTTTTCTAGGGCCCTAGCCCATCACACCTCTTTTCTCATGCCTCAGCCCCATTCAACGCCTCTTCTCGGGCCCCCTTGGGCCCTTTGTTAAGCCACATTTATAAAGCATAGAATTGTTGAAAGCCATACGGGAGGGGGGGTGAGGAGGGGAGATGATGAGAGGGTAAGTGAGTCATGAATATTTGCCCAGGATGTACCAAGAGAGTTTGCAAACCTGGAGACTGGAGCAATTATTTTCTCTGATTGTGGCCCTGTGCTGCTTTGCAGGCTACAAGGAAAGGATACGTGTGGATACACAGCACCCCTTGGGTTTTTTTGAGGCCGGCAAACTTGCTCAAGTGTTTGGCTACCAGGATTTCACCCAGGTTGTCACGCTCCTAGTGTTGACGCTTACCCACAAGACCACATCAAATTGTCATCAAAGCACGTCTCATCTTTGTATATTCTGTTTTCCAAGGAGTAGATTGCACTACAGATTGCTGGATTTAAAAGGTGAGCACTGTTTATACTTTGCCAGCATAGTTATTTGAAAGAACTAGCATGAAAGAAATTGCACCATTTTTAAACTATTATTTTAAACATTTCCTTTGAGCAGAGCTCAACTGCCACCTCCGCCCCCTCTGAACTCTGCTTCCTCAGAACCCCGTTCCCTTATCAAAACTCTACCCCCAGCCCGGCCTTTGTGGGATCTCCCTTTAAGTTTTTTCCATATCCACCACTGGGAACCGTCTTACTCACTGGTTGACCAGTATCACTTAATATCGTCTCACGCCTGGGAGTACAATTTCAGTCATAGTCAGTTTCAAGGAGTCAATTTACCCTAATAATCAGTCCCACTTGAAAAGTATCATATTTCTTTTAAAACGTTCGTTTTTAGTCAGGCACTCTGAAATCCCACACTCCATGGACTTCCAAAGGCTTGCATCCTAGTTTTTATCCAGTGCCTTCCATGGACTTCCAAAGGCTTGAATCCTAGTGTTGATCCAGTGCCTTGATGACCAGTTTATATTAAGCAGATGGCTCGGAGGAGATGGCTGGTCCCATTTGAATATAGTCTGATCTCCCTGTTAGACACTGAACCAGCGCCAAACAGCCATCTTGATGGCGAAGAAGCGTTCAGTAAACCTTTATAGAACATAAGAACCATGTTGCTAAATTCTGGTGATGCCCAATTAACGGCAGACCACCTCTGTTGACAAGTGCCAGTAGTGCCCCATGAGAAGTGAAGCAGCCCTGCAAGACTAGCGGGTACTGTCCCTTTCAAATATAGTGGCCCTATTTAAATGTACTCCACTGTACAATTAACACTCTACCCTTAAATGTATAGCAGCCTTGCTGAGCAGTGTCAGCATGGTTCTATTGATATTGGTGAGCTAGAGTTACCCTTCAAGCACTGTCCGTCCCATAAAAACTGCTGAACAGTGTTTATCCTTCAGAAAATGACCGCTCTGCTCTGGGTTCTGTCATCCTTTTCTGATCATTTTAGCACTGGCACACCCTAGAAGGTGAGGCGTGCTTTGCTAAAGTAATATGACAACGATTGGCAGCGTGGCAAGGAGGGCTGGGTGCGGATTATTAAACGCATAACAACCTAATGAGAAGTGTGGATTCCATTCCAGGTGCAAGTACACCAGTGCTGCTGTTAAGTGCTGGCACTCACAAAGAATGGCCTCACAGCTGCGCAGAGTAATTGCACTTCCTTCCATTACACCTCCTCAGGAAGAGATCCTACTCTGAGTACACCCAGTCCTTGACCCCTCTTCTATCGCCCTCTCTCTCTCTCTCTCTCTCCCCCTCTCTCTCTCTCTCTCTCTCTCTCTCTGTCTCTCTCTCTCTCTCATCCCATAGGGTTGTTTTTTTACCAGAAGACGCCAGACAACCATCCTGGCGGACACATTTGCGGAATCCTGTGCTCAGTGTACAACAGAAAATACGGCTATCGTAAAGAAGCAACATATGAGAACAGCTGCGTTTTTTGCATTTTTATTTTAATGATTTTTATTGTTAAAATATTGATTTTGATACAGAAGTCAACAGGTTACATACTTAGAATAAAACAAGAACCACAAAGAAATGACATAGCAACTGATTTTAGCCAAATTACATTTAAATATATTCAGGCGGTGCATGATTTTATAACTTTCAAACTGTAACACTGATTTGTACGAAAGTGTTCAGTTCCGGGTGCCTCCGGACCCAGATTAGGAATGCCAAATGTTGTGATGATCCGTCCTACAGCTCAAAAGTTATTAGCCATAGAATATTTCCATTTCCTATGGATGATAGGGTCCCCTTAACTATAGGGCCGCTATGCATTATAGGGCAGCGGTAGCTGCTCTATAGTTAAGGTGAGTCATAGACACATAGGAACACCTCAAAATTCTATTGTTAATAACTTTTGATTCAAGTAACAGATTTGGCCGGAATACCGAAAGTGATTAAAAGTCTGCGGGCCCCACCAGACTTCAAAGTCTCGTAAAGATTTGTTAAAAAATAAAAAGTTATTAAGTGTCAAAACATTTTTTTTCTCCAAAAGTGTGGCCAACTTCCCATTCATTACCCATAGACAAAAAGGGTCAATTTTTGCCAAAGCGCACAGCCTCAACCACTGGACGGATTTGGACCAGGTCCGAAACAACTTGGGCACGAAGCGTTGACTTGCGATCCATGCGTGGTTTGGGGTTATTCCGTTAAGTAGCCCCCTTCCCCAAAAATTATAGGTATATCTCCCATGGTGCATTGCAGGATCATAGTTTCCAGAAATTAAACGACCACCATCTTTTTTTTCTCTCGATTCGAGAGATATTCGCGGCTATAGCCGAGGTTATGGGAAAATGAAATGCAGTAAAAAGCTATCTGCAGGTGAGAAAACACACAAATGCCATCAGGGTAGATGTGGGGGGATGGCTGGAAAGTACTGCGTGAAATTTGGGAGTTTGAGGGGGTCCAGGGAATGAGTTTCCAACATGAAGCTTTATTCACTAGCATCTGAAAGCAAACTGGGTCACAGAAAGCAGTTTGTGCTCTGGGGTGAGAGGGAGAGGGCAGGCGAGGTGTCGGCAGTAGGGGGAGCTGGCACAGATGAGGGGAGCACTTGGTGATGGGGAAGCATTTTTGTTTCCTGCTGTTCTCCATCTGGTTACAAAGGACTACAGATAACTGCAGCTATCTGTAGTTTGGTAATTGCTGTTACATTTTTTAATTTCTTTTTATAACTGTAGTGATGTTGGGGGTGAAAAATCACTGGCAAGGTCTCCCATTCATGCAGTAACCAAGACAGACTCTGCTTAGCTTCAAAGTAAGAAAGGGACCAGCCTCTTCAGGCCATGTTGCCTGATAAATGAGCCAAACATACAAGATCACTTAGAGGAATGGGCCAGCCCTTTTCTTGCTTTGATGCTAAGCAGGGTCAGCCCCGCTTTGAAGCTAAGCAGGGTCAGTCCCGGTTACTGCATGGATGAGCAACAAATTATTTACTTTTTTAAAACCGTGTTACTGTCATCAGTCCTTGAAGGTTTTGCACTAAGAGACAATTTTTTGCCTTTTGCTGAATTGCATTCTAGTATTTGTAGTCTCCCAGTCAATAATAAAAAACAGGTATTTTTACAGCAACAGTGGGTTTTCCATCCCTGCAGCAACTGGGATGTACCCTACTGAGCTTCAAAGTGAGCAAGGGATCAGCCCACTAAGGCCATGTTGCCGAATATATGGACCCCCCCATTAGAAGAGCACTTTTAGAAACATGCCCGACGAGATCCTTCCTCGCTTTGAAACTAAGCAGGGTTGGTCCCGTAACATAGGGTGCTAAAGCAGTGCAGGATTGGCTGGAGAGTGGAGGCACCTATATCGTTGTAGGCGCTGCTTCATCCGGATAGGTTGCCCAGTTGGCGGGAGGGTGAGCATCACACGGTCCAGCTGCGTGTGTCCAGGAGGGGTGAGGGTTAGGTCACGGCGAGATAGGGTGGACACTAACTAAGCTAGCATGAAAAACTACCACTAGACACATAATAAACAATGATAATTAGTATACCTTTGAGTAGATCTTTAAAAACCTATAAATTGCATAAACATAGTCACGTCATCGTTCATTAAGACTTATATGAGGTACCGGGCTTAGAGGTCTTGGTTGGTGTGATAACCTTGGTCATGGGGCGGGCCTGCACACATCAAAGCAGTTATGGGGCACACTGACATTTGTTTGTTCTAGGATGCAATATACGGTGACAGAGGTCTGGTTTTAGTAGGGGGCACTCTGGGGTGGGCTGCACAGCAGGGTCACACTTCTGGCACATCAAGAGAATACGTTAGGAGGGCACAGGGTTACATTGGCAGTAATTTTCCAACTGCAGAAGTAAGAGGGCATGGGCGGGTTTGTGGAGATGGATGAGCTACAGGGCATGGTTCGAGCCGGTTCACACACAAGACAGTGATCACAGAGGAAGGGTGAGATGATACATTAGTTTATTTGTTTCAAATATCTCTGGCGCATCAGTGTGAAAGGGAGTTGTGAAGTTTTCAGACAGGGGAGAAAAGGTGGGGTCTGTGAGTGCACTGTGTGCGGCCCTGCAGAGGGGAGAGAAGCTTTTTCGTATTATCGAAGTGAGGCCTAGTCCCAAAATGGAGTCGAGGGAACACAAAATGGAAGCCAAGTGTATCCCGCTGTACAGGAGGGCGCACAGTCTTCTGACGGGCCCATAGGTCAGAGCATACCCTCTAGTACCTGTACAACAAGATAGCTGCACCTTGAGGAGGTTGGGGTGCAGGATTCACATACTCCAACAGAATTCAATAAGGACAGCTCAAAAATGTGGCAAAGAGACTGTTAAGTTCATAAAGGTTTATTTCATTTCTCTGCTAACACTGAGCAGCCCCATCTGCTGTGGTCAAGTTCCCTGCCTCAAAAGAACCCCCATCAGCATTCCCCAGAGCTCATTTTTATAGCCAAATATGAGGAGGCAATCTGCCCCCACCGCTCCTGCTCAGTCTTAGACAACCTCATCGTTAGCATTAGCTCATTGGGCAATTAATTTTAATTGGACTAAAACCTTCAAAATGAAATACGCTCTAGCATGCATTCCTGACTCTTCTTTCGGTGCACTGTTCAATTATAATTTTGTACAGCTGGATTCTTCAGATAAGGGTTTCGACCAGGCCCGATTTAATGTCTGGTGTCTGTCCATTAGTCAAGTTTCTGAAAGCATCGAACGTCTCAACTTTAAAATGAGCTCATCATTACACACTTTGAGCACTACTCAGTTTCTTCTTATTTTAGTCACAATTTGGTTACATGTATTTTCATTAAAGCCATTTTAGCCAGACGATTTTCTGTCTGTGTTACAGATTATCTTATTGTTCATTCTGTGCCTCGCCACCTTATTACATCACAGTAATGCCATTTTCGACTTTATAAACACAATGCATTTTGAATAATAGTATATTGTGCATTATAAATACCAATTTTGCATAATTGAAACACCACATAAGTCCCTTCGAATTTCTCTGTTTAAGTTTAAGTGGGGGGGGCCCTCCACTTCATTCAGCTGTTGATTCAATATATATATATAGGTCGGGACCTTCATTACACTCCCCCGTCTTGAAAGTTTAGTTGTTTGTAAAACAACAACTTTAAACCATATTCTATTTCCATTCACCTTAACATTTATCTAAACATTTATTAACACAATCTTATAATTTGGCATATACTAACGTAGTGTCATACTTAAAACAAACATGTGCATGTCATCTCCTTCCTTGTAAGCCCTACTTCCTGTAATTGTGTGCCTTTAATCTAACTGTATGCCTTGGACGATTCACAGCCATTGTGAGACTCAAGAGGTTTGGTCAAGCTTTGAGGTAACCCATTAGCCCATTGTCTCTTCGTATGTCACACCTTGTCTGCAACTCCCACCCCAACGAAGTACAATCTCTCCTTGAGCATCTTCTCCTGCCCATGAATATCATTTCACTTCGTCCTTCCCTTTTGTCCACACTCTTTCCTTTTCTGTATCTTCCGTTGTAGTTGTCATGAGTTTGGCGTTAGTGGACCGTCTGCGTCCTGTCGCCTTTTCCTTTCCACTGTGCTGTTTTCACAGTTGGTTTCCCAGGTTTCTTTGATGCTTAGACCAGAAGTCCATTGTTTTTTCCTTACCACATGAGGTTCAGTGTTTTTTCCAGAGTGCCTCTCTTTCAAAAGGGTTCATTGTTCAATGAGTCCACAAGAAGGGACGGTTCAGCATGGGGATGCAGGGTTGGGGGAGTCTTTTGCAGACATAATTCAACGTCGGGCTCTCCCTGGGTTTCTCTATGACGTCACTCTCTCCTCACGTGGTTCAATGTCAATTTTCCAAGGCATACAGGTCCCTCGACGTATACCTGTAATATAAAACGGAATGAGTTTCTTTTGTAAAATAAACAGGTCTCTACTTATCTAACACATTTCTTACCAACCCATTTTTTTAAAACTTCTTTTCACATTTGCTCTTTACCCTATTCCCTAGAAATCGAGACATTCCCTCTTATTTGACACCCCTGCCTCCTAGACAAGCTACAAAACATTTCCTTTTAAACATTTCCCTTTGTGTGTCATTTTCACACCATAACAAAAATACCCCCCATTCCAAGCTCTGTGTCAGCTGTCTTGGAAAATGATTTTTGTTTTCAATACCACTCAATACATCACGTCCATCAATGGACACATTTTCCCCTTCCGGTTGCCACATGCAACAATAATGAGACAAAACAATTAAAGAAGGATGTCTCCTCCTTTCCTGGTCTTCTAGGGACGTCTGTAGTAGATGACAGAAACGTCCTTGGGGATCCCCGTCGTCTGTAGAAAGTCAAAATAAAGGCAAAAGTCATTCGGGCATTTGCAAGGGGTCAGGTTATCTTCCCGACTTTAACCCCCTTCCTCCCTTTCTGCTATCAAAACATACTCTCTGGGTCATTCTTCCCTATTCATTGGTGCACATAAACAACTAATTCCCAACCACCCCGCGGGGATACTTAGTTTCGGCTGGGTTCTTTGCTCAGCTTAGCTGTATTCTTCCAGGTTAGCAGTAAATTCTTGCGGGTTAGCTGCACATACTTCTTCAGCTTAGCAGCCATTCTTCCTATTCTTTTTTTCTAGTTGGACAATGGTCTATGTTTGTGCTTTGTGTTCATCCTATCGAGATAAAACAGGCGTTTCGCTGCACACCGTCCCTGTCCAGCTTGATCTAGCCTACCCCTGTCTTCTAAGACTATGGCACCAATTCTTACTACGTGCCTCCACCTTTATTGTGCCCATTAATGTGTTGCCTATTCTAATGCTTGCATACCTCTATCATAACAATCCTTTTGACATTATGAACATACAAATAATTACTCACCTTCAATTTTACTTCTGCTTTCTGTGGTTGTCTGGAATGGTCATGCTGTTTATCTATTTCTCTACTTTTTCCGCACCTGATTATACCTATCTTGGGAAAAACAGCTAACTTGTGAAAACCTTGTGTCTCTTGCTACCTTTTCCTGTTACTCACCTGGCTCCTCTTACCTTTAGCGTTGATCAATTGCGTGTTCACACCCTTTTGGTATGAACTAGTACTTACCTTTTTCTCTTTTCTCCCTCATTTAAGGCCATGCAGACAGTTTCTTGTGCTTCCACGCAAGAGGTCGATAGCTTGTCTGTAAAATAAATCAAAATTGTTACTGGCATTCACAAGTTGTTTTGCTTACTTCACCATATTTACTTAAAATGGCTTGTGCAAGTTTCCTTCGTTTAATTGACCCAATTCTATCAGCCATACTCCTTTTCTTGGTCTTCATGGTCTCCTGATGTTTTTCATTGCCCAATGCTCCTTTTTTCTGTTAGCCAGGAAACCTCATAAGTGCTATTTGTTTTCCACCTTTTGCTCCTTTTTTCATTATGCTTTTGAGTGTATCCCTTATCCTTTTATTCATTTTTTATTCAAGATAACCACTAATTTTCAGTATTTCCTGATTTATTTATTTATTTATTTGTTTACTTCTGTGACTAATCCTTTTGCGCTTCCTCGCCTCTTCTATGACCCTATCTTCTTCCTTTTCTCTTTATCTCTACGTTCATTTTTCCTTTGAACTTCCTCATCCCTTCTTTCACATACCTTTTGCTTTTCTTCTAACCTTTGCTGTTTCTGTCTGTCACGTTCATAGGCTGCTCTCTGGTTTGCGATCAAGCTGCTTTTCTTGCCCTTCGCGATAAAGCTGTTCTTGCCTTAGCCTAACTTTCCTTCTTATCCTTCTATCCCTTAAATCCTTCTCTTTCTTCCTCCTCTGTGCCTCATCTACTTCTCTTTAGGCCTCCCATCATCACTCTCTTTCCCATTGAGTTTCAATGAGATTTGTCCTCCCATCCATTCGTCCTTTGTAAATGCTATCTCATCAGTTCTGTCTTCACTTTCTTTCCTCTTCTTTCCCTCTCTCCCCTTGTCGAGAGACAGTGCTATTGCAGGGACATCATTTGGGGCTCACCAGGGGTCGTGGCTGCACCCCCGGAGGTATCCCTTGTTGTCCCGCGGTCCCCTTTGCTACCCTGAGAATTAAAAAATGTTTACAACTTTTCCTGTAGTGGTATCATCAGAGGTCAAGGGTCATTGAGATGTCACTTCTGCTACCTCTATCATTTTGGTGGAGTGACGTCCCTGTGCCATTACTTCCCTTTCACTGCCTCATTTGCTAATGCCTCCGGCCCTTTCCTTTCCACGCCATACTTACACCACCTGCTCATTCATTTCTCATCATTATCAGTGTTAAATTGTATTACACTGCCATTCTTGCAGGCATCTTACAAAATCTTCACAAGCTCTAAAAGCGTGGAGTGCTGCTGTGCGCAACTCTCAGTATTCTTTGAAAGACTACACATGACTTTGCGCCAGATGAGGTGCTCACTGGCTATCCATGGAGGAAAGGCTACTTTTTTTTAAGTCATAAATGTAAGCCTTACACAGCGCTGGTATATTTAACTGATGCTGCTGCTAGGGTCAGTTCAGCCCAGTGGCGGCTGGTGACTTGGAAGTTGGTGGGGCGTACATATCTTGGCGGGAATTTGGGAGCGAGCTAGGCCACCTCACACCACTCAGTGTGCTGGTGGCTTCTCCCTCTGCAAGGCACTTTCGAAAAAATGGCTTCCAAGATGTGCTATTTACTGTCCAAGACCACAGGCATATGACATCACAGATCCTGGCCTAATTATGAGTCTAAACAGCCTGGAATCCACTGAAATGTCTGCAATGGTTTTTTCCCAGCTCACGGACACCTGGACTGGACTAATGTGAAGGCATTAACAAATAATGCATACAAATACAATTTCCTAAAATAAAGCACCTATTAATACACCCAAAGGCAGTTTGCAAAACTGGGAACACTGTGCCTCTGCCATACAACGCACATACACAATAAACTTAACTAAAAGTCCACATCTCAGAAATACAAAGCAATATCTGAGCCTAGGTGTCTGCAACCAAAGGATATGAAAGCCACGTGTCCAAACAGCACCCCATTGAGTGACATGTATGAGGCTGGTGGCAGTCACAGATATGCACAGAGACAGACTCTGCCTTTTACAGGATCTCTGCTAGCCTAGAAAGGGGTTGAGGGCGAGGAGACAGGTAAATTAGACTATGACCTCCATTCTCTAGCTCCTTCAGAGCCATGCATGCTATAGAAAGCAACATTCATACACTGACTGCCATATTCCATTTGCCTAAATTGCTGGCAGTCCTGCATGTATGTGCCACTGGGACCGCTGGCACACTGACCCAGCCAATGTCTTCTGTGATGCTCAGCCAGGGTCAGGTTGCCTACCTGCACCAGGCTGCTTGCCACCCCACAATAATAAAAATTGAAATGGGGCTAGGACCTGTTTCATTGTCTTCACTGGTTCCCTATTGGGTGCGCATGATGGTCATACACTGCCTTGAATTCCCCTCCCCATGCAAGGATTAAAATCCCAGTTTAACAAGTCGATTAGGCACGCCCACCCTGCAACTTTAGTGTTAAACTTCACCACTACTGCTAGCATCCTGTTTCCATACAGCACTTAACAATTCATAAACACATGCGCAGGCGTTGCAGCAGGGCCTACCTAGGTGAGAAGCTTTTTCGGCATGCAATACGAGGGACAAGCACTACTTAAATCCCGAGCTATCCCCCAGTGCTCATGCTCATGGACTCTGTGTCACCAGCTGCTGTCCCTATTAACCAAAGGAGCTAATGCCGCAGGGCTATGCTCCCCCGTCTTGTCCCCAAATCATGGAATGCTTTTTCCAATGAACTTGGCGCCGAACCAACCCTCCTCATTTCTTGCAAAATTCTCAACCCTGCTTTGGTTACCTGCCTCTGTCAGTTCTCCCAGCAGTGCCTGTACTTATCCTCCTTTTGCTAATTTAACCACTATGCTGAGTTTTACTTAATGTACTCTATCCAGTGTGAGCTTCACATGCAGCTCATCCATATTAACTACAATATATCTATTTGTCCTATAACCACAGGCGATGCATGCTTCATCCCGCAGCCCCTAGTGTATGCCTCCTTATTGTAATGTGCAAGCCCCTTCCTTGTAATAGCACTACAATGCCTACGGGCTTCTGCATGCTCCATGCTACTAGGAATCGCTCATTCCTTGCCAGACGTCAGTAGACCCCAGAGACGTTTTTATTGGAGGGCCCATGGGGTGGCTGCCTAGGGCCCCCACAATGCTGCCTGGTCTACAGCAAGATTCCAGTTTACATTAGGCGTAAATAGCACGTGCCAGGAAAATTTGATTGCATGCTGCTGAGGCTCCAAACCCATTGCCTGTCGATTTTGACAAGTACATTCTGCCTTGTTCAATGAAAACATGCAATGCCTTTCGTTTTCATTATGGAATACATAGTTTGGGTAACACGACCTTTGTAGCGTTACTTCCTCTCTGTGGGAATGTTGCTGATCGTGTGCATTAGCCAAAGTTGAAATCCATATTCATCCACGGAGGTTCAGAAGTTGTCTCAGTGTGTTAAGCACTTATTGTAGGGATATGTGTTCATGTGAGGGATCAGAAGGGCACATCCCAGTGAGGCAGGCTGAACCATTTTTAAATCTGAAGTTCACACATATGCCTGCACAATTACTTGGGTTTGCAGCACAAGCAGCACGATTAGCAGCACTGTTCCTGCACCAGATAGGGGTTAAGATTTGTTTGCTCAGCTGGGTATTCTTAAACCCTAAGCAATCCCTTAAAAGATATGCATAGAATATCTGTCCAAGCGTCAAACAAGTATGCAAATTCGAGAGTTTGCAGCAAAAGTGTTCATGCTTATATCCTGGCTATGCCAGCAGACTGCACAGTGTTCCTGGTCAAATCATATAGGATCCCTTGCATTACTGTGCTCTTTTCTGCGAGGTTATACCTACTTGCATGCTGGAACTCCCCTTGATAATCGAGAACTGACGCTAAAATCATTACCATGTTGTGTAGCCCCTGTCTGCAATATTTTGGGTTTTAGAATTGTCAGGTTTGGAAATACGGGTTGCATACTCTTGCAAGTCTGTTTTATAACATTAGATTGTTTTAGTTCATGTTGAGAGCTGGAAGAGAAAGTGCTCAACTGCTTGGAATTGCAATATTGACACAAATCCCAGCTTTACCCCTTAAACGCTGTGTGATCCTGGGCATCTCATTTAATCTTTCATACATTTTAAATGCTTGTCTTAAATGCTGCATGGCCGCATAGTCACAGGCTATCAGAAAACTAATGCATTTCTTTGCCCAAATTCATTGGCATCACGCAAACGATGTCTTTTCGTCCGCCGTCATTCATCCTTATCGGAATGAATCACTCTTGTTAGTTCCCCAGATCCTCCAGGTCACCCCAATAATGTACGCCTATTCTTGAAACTCCACAATGGGGCCTAGCTTTAGTCATCTGGCTCCTAAGAGCTAGGATGTCCGCTCACCAGTACTAAAATGAAAGAATCTTGCAGTGCTTTCCACAACAGGCCGGACGAATTAATATGCAATCAAGTCCTTTTCCTACAATTTCTGGGGTGGCTCTACCGTGAGGCACATTCATTCACTCTGTTTTAAAATTAAATACAATGTATAACACACATGCACTCAAACATTCTATAGATCACTGAAATAACCTCACAATTACATTGGCTGTTAGCCTGTCTCTTTTTCCATAAAGCTTTGCAAGGCAGGGTCATTTGCCGGGCAGTGATTTATCTCAAAACTGTCTTTGCACATTCCTTTCTTGACAAATCACTGCTCACTTTCGTGGGCCATAAAGCAAGCATGTTTTTATGTCTCTTGTCATGCTCTTAACGCACGAGAACAGCACTTCCCTAAATCACTATAACTCTGCCATTTCAACGCGAAAATCCATATCAGTCATTTTGCCTGCTACAAGGAAATACAACTTTAACTCCATAGCTGCTAGTTTGAAACACAATGTGTTTACTTAAAGTGTACCCGCATTTTTGCACTTTTGACAGGTTGTCTAACTCTTTTTGGGCTGCAATCACCACAAATCTGTGTGCTTTAAACTATAATATCTGACCACTTATTTTAATGCAATTTTTTTCAATTTGAAAACCTTGGCTTGACGCCAATTTTTTATTCAGCTTGTTTTAACTGCGCACGCAGACAATTATGCCACGAAGCGAGTCACATGAACTGCTACAACATACAAATTTAGACACATACATAGCGTGACATGTAACAAGTCAGACACAAACCCCGACCACCTGCATGCATGTCCCTCATTAATATTTTACTCTTGTTATTGATTTTTGAATGCAGTTAATGGTTTTGGTTTGTTCCCAAATCTGGACTGCCATTATTCTTTTCCCCCGTTTCCCTGTCTCTTTCGGCTAGGGCAGTTTTCACTCACCTTTTTTGTTCTCCCAACCCTCTCGATCACTGCCTTCTTCAGGTTTTCGTCTGGTCCGCCGCCGTAGAGATGGGAGGAGATATGCCGGGTCCCTTCAGGCCCAGACTGCGGTCCTAATTACTACCATTGGCTACGGGGAGCTTCACAGTCTACTAAGCCCGAAATGGCGAAGGACTCGTGATATTGCCGAAGACCTAGAGTTACTTTGTGTCAACGGCCATTAGGTGACTTGTTTTAATCAATAATTGATGGTCAAAAACTGTCCTCTCCTGCCATGTGTACAGGAGGGCGCACAGTCTTCTGACGGGCCCATAGGTCAGAGCACACCCTCTAGTACCTGTAAAACAAGATAGCTGTACCTTAAGGAGGTTGGGGTGCAGGATTCACATACTCCAACACAATTCAATAAGGACAGCTCAAAAATGTGGCAAAGAGACTGTTAAGTTCATAAATGTTTATTTCATTTCCCTGCTGGCAACGAGCAGCCCTATCTGCTGTGGTCAAGTTCCCTGCCTCAAAAGAACCCCCATCAGCATTCCTCAGAGCTCATTTTTATAGCCAAATATGAGGAGGCAATCTGCCCCCACCGCTCCTGCTCAGTCTTAGACAACCTCATCGTTAGCATTAGCTCATTGGGCAATTAATTTTAATTGGACTAAAACCTTCAAAATGAAATACGCTCTAGCATGCATTCCTGGCTCTTCTTTCGGTGCACTGTTCAATTATAATTTTGTACAGCTGGATTCTTCAGATAAGGGTTTCGACCAGGCCCGATTTAATGTCTGGTTTCTGTCCATTAGTCAAGTTTCTGAAAGCATCGAACGTCTCAACTTTAAAATGAGCTCATCATTACACACTTTGAGCACTACTCAGTTTCTTCTTATTTTAGTCACAATTTGGTTACATGTATTTTCATTAAAGCCATTTTAGCCAGACGATTTTCTGTCTGTGTTACAGATTATCTTATTGTTCATTCTGTGCCTCGCCACCTTATTACATCACAGTAATGCCATTTTCGACTTTATAAACACAATGCCTTTTGAATACGGGTATATTGTACATTATAAATACCAATTTTGCATAATTGCAACACCACATAAGTCCCTTCGAATTTCTCTGTTTAGGTTTAAGTGGGGTGGGGGCTCCACTTCATTCAGCTGTTGATTCAGTATATATATATAGGTCGGGACATTCATTACACCGCAATAGCCCCACTAATGCTAATGTTAGCATACGGACAACAGAGGCGTCCCTCGCTAATGCATGAGCAAATGGGTTATTTCGTGCTGAATGTGTGAGGGGGGCCCAAACGACCCCTCACATCCACACAATACCTAGCCTTTTATCATTGAACATATTAAATTATAGGCTAAGTATGAAATGTATGCCCCATGAAGCAGCAAGCCATTGTGGCCTAATGGTTAAATGCTGGGCCTTGAAATCTGGCAAACCAGCGTTCAAGGCTGTATGTTTTATTTCTTTATTTAACTAATTTAATTAAAAGAATTGCAACACAGGTGGAAGCTGGCAATGTTTATTGCAGTGCAGTCCTGTGACCTTATTTAGCATGAGGGCATTTAGACATGGCTGCAATGTCAGCCACATCCAAAGATCCCTTGTGCCAAAATAACAGTGCCGGAGTGGGTTTCTCATCAAAAAGGGGATGCCAAAATGGGTGCTGTGGTGAAATGCCCGTGCCAAATCAGCCTGCGCCAAAATGGTGGTGCCGAAAAGGGGTGTACCGCTTGGAGAACGCTGCTTAACCAAAGTGTGTGCTCCATGACAAATAATGTAATCTCACTGCGCATTGCCTAAAAACAAACATTGTGAGTTCTCAAAGTTTTAAATATCTCATAAAACATTCTTTTATTTTTAAAACGTGCTACTGTCAGTCTTTGAAAGTTTTCCACTCAGAGACAATTTGTTTGCCTTTTGCTGAATTGCATTCTGGTATTTGTAGTCTCACTGTCAAGATGGGGGGGAATAATGCCAAAATTGTACACTTTTGCCTATGATTAAGACACTAGTCCTGAGGAAGGCTTATAATTGGAAGGTGTCAAAATGTTTTATACGTCGACTCTGTGAACACAAATACATGATTTCTTATGAAGACCATTTAGTTTGTGAAACCTTTTGAATTATGTTTACGATTTCCATTTGAACTAAAGATATTTGTGATTCATAATGGCTTGACATTGTTCTTATTGATTTAAAACATAATTCAATTGACCCTGCCAACACAAACTCACAGTCCCTTTTGAAGACAAATCAGTTAATTAACCTGTCAGTGCATAGTCATTTTTGCAGTACAAAATGACTTTACACAGACTTTGCACTGCAAATATACACTTTGCACCATTCCATGAATCAGGTTTTGAGTCGGCAGTGCAAAGTCATTTTTCAGCCGTGCATAGTCACTTGGAACGTGCAAAATATTCCATTAATCAGGCCCTGAGTTGTTACCCAAAGCATGGATTAAGTATTCAGAGGCCGGATGTCTTTTATTGCTCCCTTTTTCTCTCTGAGAACTCCCGAGAGTGGTGCATAGGGCACACTTATTCACCGTCATTACCACACTCTCACACTAGCATAATAACTATACTGGCAGGATGGCAGTGGTCGTATGAGTGCGTGGGCTAAGTGGCCCAGCATGGCTTTGTTCCACCTTCCCATTAGCAAGCCCAGTGGTGTGGCTCTCTTTGGTTCCTGGTGGTGGGCCCTGCTTAGATGTGAGGTTTCATGCAGAGGCTGCAGTTCAGAGAAGGGCTGGTGTGCCTTGTGGCTAAAGCTTAGTCCCTGGCTGAGGTGCAGAGAAAGCTTCCCTGGCAAATCTACACAGTGTGGAAAGTGGAGAGTAGGACCCACAGGCACACCCTAGTAACCGGAGTAACAAATTTGAGAAGATGGGGTTGGTTTCAAGTTTGTTAGGAAACTAAGTAAAAAGAGGTAAGAGGTGCAGAGGAGAGAAAGGCAACCTTGACACCTAGGTTGCTCTATATATAATAGGACAAAAATAAGTTCCCAAGATAGGAACGTACGTCCCCTGCACACTATCTAGTATCTGGATGACCAGACCAACATTTATAGAAAGAGTAGTAAAGTAACTCTATGTAATAAAGTCTTAATACAAGTCGTGTTGGTATGAGAACAACAAATTCTTAATAAAGGACAACATTCAATCGTTTAAGGTCACAAGAACCAATCTTCATTATTTATTCTTGGTGGTGGAGCTGTGGTAGGCCCAACGCGTTTCGAGTGAAACAGACACTCTTCATCAGGGGCAAAAACAATGATTCTTGTGTGTTATATAAAAAAAGGGACTGGACGGGGACTGTGACAGGAAACCCAGTCATTCATGTATGCAAGGAACCCTTTATATGCTTAAGTGGTCATCCGAATGGGAGAACCCATCAATTGAAAAAATAAGCGGATAAGTAAGCAGAGGGTCTTGTAGTAGTGCAGGGCTTGAACACTAACTTAATGCAGCGTTGCAGACAGAGTGCAGGAGACCACTTAAGCATATAAAGGGTTCCTTGCATACATGAATGACTGGGTTTCCTGTCACAGTCCCCGTCCAGTCCCTTTTTTTATATAACACACAAGAATCATTGTTTTTGCCCCTGATGAAGAGTGTCTGTTTCACTCGAAACGCGTTGGGCCTACCACAGCTCCACCACCAAGAATAAATAATGAAGATTGGTTCTTGTGACCTTAAACGATTGAATGTTGTCCTTTATTAAGAATTTGTTGTTCTCATACCAACACGACTTGTATTAAGACTTTATTACATAGAGTTACTTTACTACTCTTTCTATAAATGTTGGTCTGGTCATCCAGATACTAGATAGTGTGCAGGGGACGTAAGTTCCTATCTTGGGAACTTATTTTTGTCCTAAAATCTACACAGTGTCACAGAATGGTACTGAGAGTGTTTCCCTGCAACTGTTCTGTATTAGGTCATCATTCATGTGGCCTGGGGCAGTGGCTATTTGGTTACAGTGTCACATGGTAGTCTGCAAGTCACACCGGGATCCCTTGCAAAGTACTAGTCCAATTCCCATTGGTCAATTACATGCAATGTAATATAATGCCCATTTGTACAGCGCCGTTCACCATTAGTATGGTGTCAAGGCGCTGTAGGTTGCACACCCTTGGGGGCCGAAGTCCAAGTATAGGAAGTCCGTCAGAGTTATGTGTGCATTTTAGCCAGTACGATGGTAGGTAGGGATGGCCAAGTCCCTGCTAGTCATCCATGTTGATCAGGCATGTGGGTTGGTGCAAATAGGTAGTCTGGTGAGTATGCACAAGTGGTATGTGTGCAGCTAGACCAAATTCTTCCAATGGCAGAGGTGCTCTGCAAAATATGTGAGGTAGGAAAGACGTTAGCTGTGCAGCTAGAACACATTTGTATTGTGGGGGATAGCTGCCTTCTAGTGGAAGAGGTGTTGTGCAATCCAGGGCTAAAATCATAATTATAGCTAGATGCAATACAAGGCCAAAATCAAAATGCAAACTATTCAACCAATAACCATTCTATTTGACATATTTACATGCCGTGCTGTTTCACCTAACTGGGGGACAGTGCCCAGGAGTGATTAAATTAGTACTGCCTTGCAGGAGTATAGGAATTAGTAGTGGTTTCTAAACTCCTAGTCAGTCCCACACATAGGAGTGATCTCAATCATAAAGGTAAAACAGACACAACATGTGTGGCACAGTTTCTTTGCTTCATAAGGTAGCATGCACTAAGGACAGTGTGAAGGCATCATGAAGTAGACACAGACAACTGAATAGCGTTTTCGTTACAGACTTTTATTAACTAAGAAGGCGTTTGGATAAATACCTAAATTGCCCTATACTAAGGTGGGATTTCCCTACCTCAATTAAACTAATGATAGTCTGTGTCAGGAGTCTGAAGCAAAATGTTTGTCTGTGTCCAAAACCTATACTTGCCCTCATGTCTAAATATATACAATGTGTAGGGATGTCAGCTTCAAATGAAAAGTATTCAAAATAAAAGTTCAGAGCTTTTTGCAGCTCTCAGGGGTAAAGGGGTTTCCCTTCCCCTAGGTTCAAATAGTTCACATTATCGGGTCCCTTCCCTGAGTATTCAAGCCTTTAAATGTTCCAAAATCACTCAGCTTTGTAGGGCACTTCAAAGCTCTCCAGATTCGATTATCATTCAACAAAGTACAGTTCCTCTTCTTAAGTTAATATGCCTTTTCCTTGGTTCATTCACAAAGTGGCTTTCCTTAGGTGGGTGTAATCACTCTAGATGGAGTTGTTGGACCGCACGGTCCACCCATTTACAGGTCACGCAACCGACACACCTTACTTGGGTTTGCTTCATGCTACAATTTCAACACATGCCCTTGATGCTTGTTTTGCCACCATTCACTTGTTTAGCAGATTTGTCTGAAGAAATCAACTTAGGCTTCCCAGTACATTCTCCTGCTAGGAAACTTAGTTGCTGTCACAATTCCCTTGACCAGAGCATCTGGTGACCCTTTCCAGGGTTCTGTATACTTTACTCTTGTATATAGCTTTCTGCTTCACAACAATGCATCTCTTTCAGTAATACTTATGTAGTTCTGGCAAGGCTTGTTTGTCTCTTGACAATGTTCATCACAAACTTGACTCTTGGTAATGCTTGTTTGTCTCTTAACAATGTTCATCACAAACTCTTGCTGCTTGTTTGCCTTTTCTCGGTTCGCTATTCTTTGACCTTTCATCCACTCAACATTTCTTATCTTTCTTTCACACACTTAACACGCCCCGGGTTCCCCATGCCTGCGGGTAGACTCACTGGCTTCCAGTCGCGTGCCTGCCAGCTTCAAGTTGGTGCTGGAAAACGTCCTTCAAATCTAGCTGCTTCGCATCAGTTCCACTGCCCCGGGTTCGCTCTGTAGGACTCTGCTTCACCCTGCTGCCTTCCCTGGTGCACCGGTAAAGACTGTCCTCATAGTTCTGCCGCTGTGAACGCCCAAGGAGCTTCTCTCTGCTCCCGGCGTCTCAGCAGAATTCCACAATGCAAGTTCTGCTTCTCCCGGCTCGCCTCCGATTAATGATCTGGCTTCTCGCTGGTTGCCACTCCTCTGCTGCTGTAGCTCCTCTGTGTCTCCGCCTTTCGTCCCGTGTCCCGCCATGTTTCCCAAAGGAAATTGAAGTCTCCCTTTCCCGTTGTTTCCTCCATTTAAAGTTCCTGGCATTAATTGGAGTCTCAGAAAGACTAGACCTCTTCATGTCAAACCAACAATCTTTCTTCAGTGCTTGATGCCTCTTCCTCATCCCAGTACCAATGTGATGTTTGTGTGTGTAAGAGTCAGTAAGGATAGGAAGTATGACTAGTGTGTCTCTTCCACGTCCCAGTACCTGACTGGTGTTTGCTAGAAAATGATTTAGGTGAACGATAGGGAAGGGAATGTCCGTAACCTATAAATCCCTGGGCGACATTAGGTTCATTAGAAATGGGAAATCGGTAATGCCACGTCTCACCCAAGGGTGCCTCATCCCCACTCCCAAGTCTGCCAAACCCAGGTGATCATCCCTTGCATTTCCTCCCCCAGAGTCAGGATCCGATAGTGACATCCTTTCCCTGGCCCCATGGGAGTAGGATATATTGGGGAAAGAAGTGAGGACGCTCTCAGATTCCTCACAACAAGTTATACTCTTCACAAAGGTGTGAGCCAGCTTGGTAGCATCCAAAGCAACAATAATACTGCAAACACCAAAATAAATGATATTTCCAATGAAAGTTCCTTAGAAATAGGACTTTAATTAAACTGAAAGCCCCAAAAAACTATTAAAAACACTAACAACCCACCCTGATAATGAATTAAGATTTGTGGAGAAAAGGGCAATCTGGGTATTAAGAACAGGGGTCTGTAGTAACAGTTTTGCAGAAATGTCAAACAAGTTCAGGAATATGTCTTTTCAGTTGTAGGTGGGGTCTTAAATGTCATCAAGGCCCATCGAGCAAGACCAGGGGTACAGAACCACTAATAGATATCTGAATGTCTTCCAGGAGCTCAACAGCTTTGAGACCATTTTCTAGGCACGTTCTAGTGCACTGAATTAGGTTTGAGGTGTTGTGCAGGTTCTGTGGGATTCAGCAACATAGTGTGAGGGAATGAGAGGCAATGGCATTTGGCTTAAAGAAGCTGGAAACAGGCATGTTCAAAGTGTAGAGTGTCAAAGGCAGCTCCATCCAATTTTTAGCAGTGGCTTCAATGGGGTTTGCAACACTTGCAGCACCACAAAAAGGAATAAAATTTCAGTGAGAGCCAAATGCAGTTTCTTTTTGGATCTTGGGGTGCTGTGAGACCTGCCCCTGAGTCTCTGAGGAAAGTTGAGTTCGTCTTCTGGTTTGCTAAGAACACTAGCAAGGCTCCTACTTCAGCAGACAATGTCCTAGGTAATAGTGACAAGCATCAGTCAGGCTTTCCTTCAGCAGTTCAATTTAAATGGTTCCCCAAAGTGGTTAGGAAGAGGGTCAAAATGCTCCTTAGAGATACTTATCTTCACCGAAATAGAATGGGTCTTTGGGCATCCTGTGCCCCTACAAGGTTCCAGTGAAACTGGCTTCAAGATGGTTCTTCCTGATGATTCAAAGTTGACTGAACCCCATATATAGTAATTTTGCCACTGCAGATTTTTTAATTTCAAGCTTTCTCTGAGGTGCCAGTCCTTGCTGTTGTAACTAAGTTTATTCCATGTGATGCCAGCGTCCCAAGTGCTTTGCCTGCAGAATGTAGGGGTTCTCTGGTTGAAAGTGTGGTTTAGGCACATTCCAAATTACTGGTCCCTTCTCCCTCTGTATGGGTCCTCTCTCAGCTCTACTGTGGATCCTTGCTTCACTACCTGTCTCAGATAAAAAACGACTCCAGTAATGATCTCCCTGGTGTAATGTCCCCATTGTGTTGCAGCGCCTCTCTCCTAACCCATACCCTGAGGTTATGTCCATTTCTCTCAGGAAATGTGTGAAGGCTTCCTAGCTGAAGACAAAGGGCAACCAGGGCTGGGCCCAAAATCTGTTGTGGGTGAAACTCCCCACCTCAAACAGCAGTACACAAAAGGCTTTAACACCTGCAGTCCACAGTGTAAAGCAAGTTGAGAATAAAGTGACATCAGATTGGGCTTTGGCTATTTTAACTGAATCATGTTCCTATATCTAACTAGATATAGCTTTGTATTTATTTGAATCAACATACTACCACCAGACAAAGAGAATATGAAGTTAAAGGTAATATGGACATGGGTGCCAGTAGGTTAAAGGCCATCCCATTTCTGTTGGAACAAGGTTATGTCATGTAAGTACATTTTACCAATACTACTACTAACACTTATATTTTTCAGAATGGAGCATAGAAAGTAAGATCGGCTTAGTAGGACTTCGTTTCTGGGGGAGAAACCACCATCATTCTGTATAGCAAACGTAAAAAAGGGCCAGGCTCAAATAGATTCTGTAACGTGCCTCAGTTGAAAAACGGTGTGCAACATTGTTCTAAGGGTCTGACTCATCAGCAAAGCAAAAGGACATACTTAGGCTATCTGCATTGGGGTGTTTAAAACTAGGCTTAAGTTGGATGTACACATTGAATGCCTGTCGGGACATGGCACCGCGCAAAAGCTTTAGATTCACCCTCTGCATGGCCATTAACTACCTAGTAGGCCTGTGGTCAGTTTGGACTGTGAGGTGAGGCCCAGAAAGTTAGGATTTCAACTTGGGCACGTCCAAAACTATGGCAAATTTCTCTTTCTCAATTGTGGCCCAGTTCTTTTTCATTGCCTGCTAATGTGGGTGATGGGTTGTTCCACCCCGTCAGAGTGGATCTACACTAATACTGCTCCAATTCCAAATTCACAGGTGTCTGTACGGATATTGAATTCCTGTCCATAGCGGGGATCTCTAGAATGGATACCCTGCATAAGTCAACTTTTAAGTCTGAAAAGCTGCTTTGCATGGAGTCCAATATATTCTCTTTGTCATATTTTTGGATGCCAGGTCACTCAACGGAAGGGCAATTATCCCATACACCTTCATGAAGCACTGGGTCAACACCTGGGTGTGAGTGATAGGAGTGCCACAATCCTGAACTAATTGTACTTTGCCTGGAGAAGCTGTTTCTTGCCACCACCCACTTGGTGTCCTAAGTAAGTACCCTGTGCTGTCTGACACTTAGAGGCTTTGACAGTCAAGCCAGAATTGTGTAAGGACTGTGCCACCTGTTTCAGATGGGACCACCACCCTCAGAAAGGTGGCAGGGACATTTACTTTCCCAAAAGGCATAACAGTAAATTGACATTGCCGTCTTGGTTTGGAAAATGTAGACCTTTCCCTTAGTATGTCAGTCAAGCAGACCTGCCAGTAACAAGCTGTTAGGTCAAAGGTACTCATGTACCGGGCAGAGCCTAACTTGTCAATTAGCTCATCGGCCCTAGGAATGGGGTGGCTATCTGTCTTTTTACTAAAACATTCATTTTTTTGAAATGTGACAGTGAATTCCAATCCATTGGCCCAAAGATTCGGAGTGGGACATTTACTTTTTTTTGCAAAGTTTGGTGTGGATTCGTCCAGGGGGAGCGAAGTTATAAGCTGCAGAAAAAGTGATCTTCCTATGGGTTTAGCAACTTAACCATAACTACGTGGCCACTACCGTGGGCCGTGTAATATTTTCCTCCACATTGATTGTACCATTGTGCCACTGCACCACCTACATCGGAAGTGGCCTCAGAGTTGTACGTAAGAGTATTTGTGAGGAGGAGCAGCTTGACGTGTTGGTGGTGAGGCGCAAGGGTTTTGTTTTCTTTTTTGACTTGACTGGTGTGAGCACATTGTAGAGGGGCCCAATTAGGGGTTAACTGGGCAGGCTCTGGTTTGCTGGAGTAGGAGCCTTTTCACCCTGTTTTTTCCCCTTATTTTTAAGTGAACCCTTCTCAATGGACGCCAGAATTGCCAAATCTTAAAAAACTGTTAAACTTCCCTAAATTATACTGTCTACCGAGTGGAGCTATGGTTGATGACTTACGTGCACCGTAGATGGACTATGGGTGCTGGCGACAAGCTTGCAGTTCTACTGAGGTTAATCAACTATTTGAGAGCCCGAATCTTGCCAATCAACTTCCAACCATTTCCACCATTGCCGATATGAATGTGCAAAACACCTTGATTCTGACCCGAAATGCCGATTTGGTTGAGGACTTCTCATCACCATATACCTTGTGGCAAGTTCCTAATCTTTGGGCCAATGGATTGGAATTCACTGTCACATTTGAAAAAAAATTAATATTTTTGTAAAAAGCGATGGACCACCGGAGATGTAAACACTCTAGAGGATTATGGGGAGTTTACTGTACCAGTTCCAAGGGTGGGGATGAATTGCGACACAATGCTTAGTTGTAACAGTTCTCATTCAGACTTGGTGAAGTCCCCCCAACTGCAATCTGCTGATTTACAAGCTTGAGTTGGAAATTGCATGCTTTTCTCAAGTTTCAAGATCCCATTACTCAAAGCACTAATGTCCCTCATACTGAATCTGGGGGGACTTCTAATATTTGTCAGAAAGCTACTTTTTCAGCTCTAAATGTTGTCCTGACTTTCCTGGTAAACGTTTTTGTACTTCTGAAAACAGAGGTGTAAGTGCACTCAGGACCAAAGAAATGGGTTTAACATTAACTGGCTTACGGTCGGTAATAAATACATATATATTGTCTGCAATTAATGATTTAAAGGTGGGAGGGAAAAAAACAAGAGGAACATATGCATTGAAGATCTGCTTACTGCAAAACCGGTAAAGGCGGCTGCTCCACCTCAAAGTATAGGTAACAAAGAAATATGGGGGAGTTCACCTTCTGATGATCGTCCTGATGGTATTTTGGATGATACACCACTGTCTGAATCTATATTGGAAGAATTCGGAAGAGTGGCGAATATAGCCAGTGATATTGACGACCATAGTAAACAAATCATTGATCTGACGAAACCCGGATCCGTTGGAAGAGAGGATGAAAATGTGACAGCTCAGTCACAGGGAAATGCTCGCTCAAGGCATACATTGAAAAGAAATAAATTAAGAGAGGCTGAATCTCTAATTTCTGAAAAAAAGAAATAGAGCAAAAATTAAATAAATGAATAAATAAAAAAGTTACAAAATAAAGAACACAGTTAAGTCAAGCTTGGTGCAGGCATTAAATCTCCCAGAGAATGATGCTATGAAACAAACGTACTTGACATCTAAGAAGAAAAGCCCTGTAGCTAAGGAGATGGCTCAACAGACGATCTCGTCAATTTATTAGGGGCCAGCTAAAATACAAGCTCCAATTGCAGTTATCTCTGTTACACTACATCACAGTAAGATCTCCACTGGTTCTCAAACAGATAAAATCGTGGTTCCTAAGACTTAAGAGCCAATTTATTATAGATGCAAGAAATACCAAACAGATCTATCTACTGTACTTTGCCTGTAGCTCTGCCTGATCTCCGACATGATCCTTTGCCTGCTAACAATGTTGTTTTATCTGGGGCAGTGCTGGTGGATCCTCAAATAAAGAATCAGAAAGCAATGACAAAATAGAAACCGATTTTTCAATTGAGTAATTTATTTTAAAATGGTTTTATTGGCATTTCAAGAATACATTTAGAATAGCGGCAATTATGATTAACTTTCCCCAGTGACAAAAAAGAACACTTTTAACTAGTGAATTAACTATAACAAAAAACAAAAAAAAAAGGGGGTCATCGCTGTTCCATGCCTTCCTCTGAGGCTAGTTCAACAGCGGGGCAAAGCTGCTATGGGGGACAGTGTCGGAGGAATGCCGTGGTTTCTGGGTGAGGCAAATCGGTCTATCATGGGGTTTGAATCCAAACATGTGTCCAAAACTTGTAGGTGAGTGGGCCTTATTCATGGGGGTTTGTCGTCTGGTGAGTGGAACATGTCCCATATAAGAGATTTCCAGGCTTCATAGGTCATGTTCGGGCCTTCCCCTATTTTGGCTATAGCATCTCCCCATATTTTAGTTTCCGCCTCCGCCCAGTGTTCTAGTTCCTTAAGCCATTTGGCGTAGTGGGGGCCCGTCGGAGTTTTCCACATCATGGTGATAGCCCTTTTGGCCAGTACACATGCCATGTCCATGAATTTGACATTGTGCCTGATTTTGCTTATCCGCGGTGTAAGTGTTTTCAATCCGGCACACACCCAAGTCAATGGCCCTCATTACGACCCTGTCGTTGGACCATGGTGCTAATAGCACCACGGTCCATGCCGGTAACTTATCGACTCCGCCATGCCGGAATGGGGAATTACCGCCCCATTCTGAGGTTGGCGGGGCGGTAATTCCCCATGCCGCCATGGCCCTTCCCCATTCCCATTTTTGCCCCATAGGGCTCAATGGGAATGGGGAAGGCGCTAAGTACGGTGCCGCAAATTGCGGCACCGTACTTAGCACCAAGGTCCCTTTGCGGGTTGGTTTTTAACGCCTGCAAAAAGCAGGCGTTAAAATCTCCAACCTGCAAAGGGACCTCGTAATCAGGCGTTAAGGGGTTAATGGCGCCGCCACCTTTTACGGCGCCGTTAACCCCATAACGCCAGGGTTGTAATGAGGGCCAATGCCTAGCGTGTAATGCCTAACTGAAATCCTTATTTATTTTTGTCTTGAAGTTCTTTCATTCTGAACGATGTACCACTCATATCACGCCCCTCTCCTAGAACCCCCCCGGTCACACTGAACCAGGAATCAGGTTGGTTTGCAAAGTTAAAATATTTATTTATGTATTTACAATTTAATCACACTATGTTTTAACGGGTATACAATAATCACCATTGGGGTAATATAACACAGAATAATCTCTTTAATGCACAAGGAGTAATAATGAGCAAAACAATTCAGCACAGAAATAATACTTCTGTGTGTGTGTGTAGATCAAATAGCACTGTGGTTAAAGGTTCCCCCTGTACACACCTCAACCCCCCAATAGGCAATGTAAAGAGATAGGAGGAGAGAGCAGGTATTCAGGAATGGCAGAATTCAAACAAAATCACAATCCCACTTTCCCCCAGCAAATACAGGAGAAAACTGAATCGACTGTCAAGCTGTCTGAATGGCTTTTAAGGTTATCTTGAAAATGGATAGGGCAAAAACACTAAATATGGTTTAAATTGCTGAAATTGCTATCAATTCTTATGGGAACTACTTTGGATAGTTGCACACAAACACTAGCAATGATTTAATACCAAAAAACTATTTGAAATCTTAAAATTAAGGTCGGGAGCAATCATAAGCTGTTTTACACGTGTAAGAATTTCTCTAAAACGAAATTCACGGCAAACTTTTCACTGCGCAATAATCGCGATAACGGGATAACTGTATGGATTTGGGGAGAGCACAAAAAATGAGGAAGTTATGGACATTTTAGTGGAGGTCATTTTTGGAAATAGGCACGAGAAGGAAAAACAGAAATGCACTTTAAAAAAGGACAAATTAGTTTGGTTACACTAGGGATGACTATGAAGAAGCGAATACCACACAGGGATTACAATCACTGGATCAGGGTGACCACCTGATAAGGAAACTCGACTTCTTCAGATGAGAAAAGATCAGCGCAAAGATAGTTTTAGCAATACTAGCACAGGAGGAAGATAGAAGGGATTGGATGGAGAGTTCAGACAATTCAAAAGTACTCCTAACAATGCAGGTTCTGAAGACAAAATAGGATGGATTTAAAATAGAGATTGGACTAAGCAAGGTACATATGCTAGTGACTCAGTTCTATCTATAGATACTCACTAGATATGTTTCAAACGGAACCATCGGGATTCTGGTCAGGTCAGGGATTCTGGTCAGGAATTCTGGTCAGTACAGATTGCTGGGCACATCGGATTTGGGCAGCGTCAAGGCGCTCTGGTCACCGCACGGCACAGGACTGGATCTGATCTGCAATGCACTCTGGTCACAGCACTGCACCGGACTGGATTGGATCTGCACTTTTTGGTTCTGATGATAATTATTTCAGCAGGTAAGCAGTGCAGCGCAGCCTGGCTGTATTTTAGTTCCCCTTAGGTTTATGGGGTTGGTTCTGGTTCTGGAAATTCATGCCTAGCTGAAAGTGGTTCAACTATGCAATGGGTTCTGCTTTGTCAGGTTTCCGGAGTCTGGAGCAAGGAAGATGGAAAGTTCTGCAACAGGGTGCTCCGCCAGCATTCGGATAGTGGGTGAATCTGTGTCTTTTTCTGCCCTCTGCTGTCTCTATTTATGCTTATGATAAAGGGGGTGTGTGTGCTGGTTTAGCCTAAGCTTGCCCCTTTGAGAAGGATTGGTCAGAATCTCCTCTCTGCCTTGATAGGAGGAGAAAAACAGGGTGTCACCTTTACGGTGTGGGTTTATGAGGCTTAGAGTCCACCCCTCGCCTCTTGAACACAAAATCTACTTTTGACACAATACATATTTACTTATATGCAACCTCTATAACAACCACATATATAGGTCACATATTTTGTACAGCAGCTACTCCTCCAAACTCCGTAACTGTGGGATCTTATGTCTGCTTTTCCCAGAATTTAGCCCTTTTCATCAGGAACAAAATGTCCCATTTATCAGCAAATTTCTTCAAGTGTGCGTGTATAATGTGGGCATAAGTGTATAAAGTTTCATACTTCTAGCAGAAATACATTTGGTATAAAATCACATTTTCTGCCGTTTCCTTCAACAATATGTCACACAATCTTGCTGCCTCTTGAAATGTGCAGGCAAAAATTAGATTTACAAATCCGTTACTTTTGTGTTTTTGACAATTGTAAGTGGCAAGTTATATGTATTTAAGCAAAATGTTTTTTGTGAATGTCCAGCCACAGATGGTTGTTTGTCTCCACCTCTTTTTGTCTCCCTTCAGTTCAGGAGCAGTCTCCTCCCAGCTCTCTTGGCAGAGGCCATTTTACGACGGTCCTCACACTTAGCCTTTCCTGCTTTGCAGCTGTTCATTGTTTCTTTCCCCACTGCAGACCAGGTTCTTCCCACACCCTATAATTATCATTTAGGTGTGATTTCCTGGTGGAGAGAGCTGGAGGGGGAGGCTTTGCCTCTGTGAGGAAAGCTGTTATACCAGTTTGGATGCTTTTAGCCAGGCTTAAGTTTAAATGTTAATTCTGTTGAATTTTCCCTTAGCAAACAACAAACTTGTGGGATCAAATCACAGCTAAATACTTCTTCAAGGTTTGAAACTATGGAATCAAAACAATTACAAGATGAGTTACTCTCAATAGCAGGCCTCTTAGCTTGCAAACATTTGATTTTCGTTTATACATGTTCAAAGTTTTAATCTTGCAGGCCCCTGACAGCTGTCATTCAGGCCGCCGAGGGTACTGCACCCAGAATTTGACATCCACAGACAAACCACTTTTGCTGTAGAAATCCCTTGATGCTTTCAGATTTTCAGCACATTGTAAGTTCCCAATGGTTTCTTGCACTAAGTAAATTGTAGCACCCAGTAAGAATTTTGGATATTTGAGGTGTTTTGTACCAACATTCTGCAGTTTCAGCAACCAAGAAAAAGTGATTTAAAGTATGATTTTGGGTTTCATCTAGCAAAACACTGCTTTTCATTCTGTACTTCATCTTCACATGTTGTGGAGCCCAGTGACATGTTTCAGGAGTGAGATCTCTGTTCCACCGCTGACAACATGCATGGCAGATTGGGCAGCCATCTCTTTGTGCTTTGCAAAGCGCGATTTTCAGAGGTTTTGGCGCGCACAAGGGTTTTGCAGCCGTTTTGATGGTTCTGGCACCATCAGAACACAGTGATGCCACATGGCAGAGCAAAAGGGGGTTGAATCATCCCACAGAGCCCCCCACATGACTTGAGGTTGACCGCCCGTCAAGGGGAAATTCTGGAGATTGGGATGTTCTTTCTTTCTTTGGTCCAGGTGGAGAAAGTCGTCTGCTTCTTCCATCAGTGCTGGATCGACATGCTCTCCTCGCCGGTTCTGGATTGGAGTATGGAGCGATACTCCAGGCCCCTTGGGTCTTTCCTCCCGGTCCCCGAGTGGTCATCCTTGGTATTTTGAATCCTTGGTTTCAGTGCTATGAGACAGAACAGAGCATGGTTATGGAAATTTCACCACTACTATTCATGTAGCGGGGCAGATGCATATATTGAATACAATTTACAATATTCCCCGCCTGTAATTCCTAATGATTTTGACAGGTGGAATGGTTTTAGCAGTTGGAATTTTTCTAGGGATCCGGAATGTCCCCCTCTGGGTTTCCGGTTAGCTCCTCTATTTGCCGCAAAGTATGCCTGGGATGGCAACTCTTAAGCTGATTTATGTGGACCCACTTGTCTTCCCCTTCTGCCAAACTGCCCTTGGGGATGCAGATTTTGTGGGCGACTGGTGAGATTCTGTCCACAATTTCGAAAGGACCCCGCCAACTAGGAAGAAATTTGCGCTGTTTGGCCTGGTTCCTTTGGAAATCGTACAAGTAGACCCGGTCTCCTATTTGGTATTCTTTTTTAGTTGTCTTAAGGTCATAGTGGGTCTTCATACTGTCAGCAGATCTTTCTAGATTCCGCTGAGCATAGGCAAAAGCATGCTAAGGGGTTTTCTCAGATTCTCAACATACTCATGAGTTGTGGAGGCCTTTATCAAGGTCTGCTCTTGGGTTCTGTGGCGCAGATGCTGGGGTAGCACCATCCTTCGTCCAGTCATCAGCTCAAACAGAGACATTTTTGTTGCAGAAGAAGGGGTTGATCTGATGGCCATCAGGACAATGGGTAATCAAATGTCCCAACTTGGCCCACAATCTGCCACAAACATTTTTTAATATGCTCACAATAGTCTTGTTATATCTCTCAACTCCACCACTAGAGGCTGCCGGTAGGCAATGTGTAGTTTCCTTGTGACCCCAAGTATCTCCCACATCTTTGTCATCACTTCGCTAGTGAAGTAGCTACCTCGGTCCGACTCAATCCTTTGGGGTAGTCCAAAACGCGAGAAGATATAATTGATCCTCAGGGCAGCTGCTATTTCTGCCTTGCAATTTGCGGCCGGGAGACATTCCACCCATTTAGTGAACAAGCATGTTACGGTCAACATGTACTTGTTCCCCCTAGAGGAGCGAATCACGGGCCTGATGAAATCGACTTGTAAATCTGACCAAGGCAGTGTCATCCCCCTCTTTTGGAGGGTAGCACGGTGTGTGAGTGATGTTGGCTGAAATTGTGCACACACAAGACACCCCTTCAAGTATTGGTCGAGGTCCTGCCCCATGTGTGGCCAGTATGCAACCTCTCGCAAGATTTCTAGTGTTGTATGAAACCCCTGATGACCGGCTGTGGCCGCATCATGGGCATGACTTAGCATAAGGCTTCGGAATGTGGTGGGAAACACCCACTGGTCATGGCCAGCTATGGATCTCCTCACCAACAAACCGTCTTGGATTCAGAACATTTTTGGGCATTTCATCAACACTCTGAGGTCCTCTTTCCCAATGTAATCAGTATCCGTCAGGGGAAAGCTCTCAGGGTCCTCAATGTGTTAATAAAACTTACCAATTATTGGATCCCCTTTTTGAGCCGTAATCAAATCAGCATTTGGGGTCTCCTTACTCCATTGTGCAGTTGAGAGTTCATTGTGAGCATTTGTCTGGGACCTAGTGATAGCAGTGTCCTGGATTTCCCCCAACAGGGGGCCTCATTACACGGTAGGCGGTGAACCATGGCGCTATTAGCGCCATGGTTCATGCCGGTAAAATACCGGCACCGCCTTGGTGGAAAGGGGAATTACTGCCCCATTCCAAGGTTGGCGGGCCGGTAATTCCCCCTTCCACCATTGCCCTTCCCCATTCCCATTTTTGCCCCATAAGGCTCTATGGGAATGGGGAAGGCGCTAATTACAGTACCGCAAATTGCGGTACCGTAATTAGCTCCACTGGTCACTTTGCGGGTTGGTTTTTAACGTCTTCAAAAAGCGGGCGTTAAATTCCCCAACCCGCAAAGGGACTTCGTAGTAAGGCGGTAAGGATTTACCGGTACCGTAAAATACCGGTACCGGTAAACCCTTACCACCTACCGTGTAATGAGGCTCAGGGACTCAATCTCAAGTAGATCCCCTTGGATGACTCCGGTTTTGGCCAGCTGATCAGCTAGGTAATTTCCAGTTTTGTCTGATCCCTCTACTTTAAAATGACCCTTGATCTTTTTCCAGTAGATGGTCATCCCATTCGAGGTGACCAGATCATCAATATTTCGTATTAATTTCCCATGTTTCAATGGTTTGTTATTAGCACATAGCATGCCTCTGGTTTTCCAGTTAAACAGGTGCTCCACGAACCCGTTCCATACATAATCCGAATCAGTGATTATGACCAGTTTGTGGAGTTGGTGTTGGACAGCAGTGAGGATGGCTTGATGCACAGCCATCAGCTCTGCCACTTGACTACTTCAGGGACTGATTTTGTACCCAGCAGAGGGTTCTGGGGCATCATTCACCAATGCATTCCCTACGCCGGCCACAAGTTCCTTTTCCCTGTTGTTGTCAACATGGTAGGAGCACCCATCCACATAGACAGTGGGCATTCCCTCACACTGGTCTTCTTCATAGACTTTGTGTGGGGAATTAAGGTAGTCCTACATGTTGTCCTTGATTTTAAGACTTTCGTCCCCGAGACAGTTTTCTCTGGCACAATCATGCAAGTCAGCCAGACCTTGCGCGAGGGGACTCTTCTTGTTTTGGCCATATCTGACCTCCACAGGAAAGCCTTGCATTGACGGCCAGGATTCTGTCACTTTTCAGATATTGCAAAGGTTGGTGTGGAGTCTCCACTATGATGTGCTCCCCCTGGATAAACGGGCGGTAATTCTTCAATGCCCACACCGTTGCCAGGAGTGCATTCTCACAATCGTTGAATTTTTTCTCCACATAGGATAAAGTTTTACTCGCATAGGAGATTACTTTATTGACCTTGTCATGCTTTTGATGTAATTCTGCAGTTAAGCATGTATTTGAGAACCCTGTCTCCAAGAAGAACTCCTTGTTTTGTACCGGGTAAGCTAGTGAGAGGCTTCTTTGGAGTTGTTTTACTGCCTCGGCTTGTTGTGGACCCCACTCCCACTTGACCCCCCTTCAAAAGATGGATCGGGGTCTTGTGATCTCTGCATAATCTTCAATGAACTTTCTGCTTTAATTAGTTAGTCCAAGGAGGCTCCTTAGTTCCCGCAGAGTTGTGGGGTCTTTTATTTTCTGGAGGGCTTCTACTTTCTTTTCCTGGGACAGAGACCCTGAGGAGTTACCACATGTTCCAAGAAATTGACACAGGTTCTGCACCACTGTGCCTTTTGAAAGGAGTTTTGCTCCGGCAGCCCTCAACTGGGTCAGGACATAATAGATCTCCGCTATGTGTTCCTCCACAGTTGAGCTTTTCACTAGAACATCCTCTACATAGGCCAGGTTACCCCTCTCACCCAGGTCGGGCTTGGCCTTATGTAGAAAGATGTTAAATTAATTGCCGGAGTTGATGTATACGAAGGGAGTCCGGGTCCAAGTGTACTGCTGCTCCCCGAAGGTAAAGGCCAGCTTGTATTGGTCCTCCCTACTGACAGGTACAGTCCAGTACCCATTGGTCAGGTCAATGGCAGTGAATACCTTTAACCCCTGGATCTGGGCCAGCCCTTGGTCAATGTAGGGAAGAGGCCATCGGGAAGTATGGACCCGTTTGTTGAGCACAGAGTCTACACTGGCCGTTTGGTTTCAAAATCCCCAGCACCGGATTATTGAAGGTGCTGTGGACTGGACGAATTATACCACGGGACTCAAGGTTCTTAATTATTTCAGTAAGGGACTCCATTGATGCGATAGGCAAGCGATATTGCTTCACAAACACTGGAGTCATGCCAGGGTCCATAGGAATTGTTGTTGTGTGGATGTCGGTGCGACCACAGTCATATGAGTCCACCGCAAAGAGATCTTTAAAATCTAAGAAAACTTGTTTCAATTTTTGCTTTTGCTCCAGAGTCTCACAGGCATCAGCTAGGTTGACTCTCTCTTCAACCATCTGCCTGAAGCCTGGAAAGACTTCCGGTTTGGCTATCTCAGCGGCCTCCTCCAGCTGGGTGGAGAAGTCCCTGGTCAAAGTGCAGATTTGGACTGATGGCTTCAGGTGGGGTAGGCAGTCCTCGTGAACTTGAAAGATCGCCTCATCCCACCTGAAGTCACAGGTCACATCTTCCTTACCATAAGGGCAGGAGGAGTACACCAGGAAATTCCCCCATGCTGGGTGAAGATCCTGTCTGGTGTTGTGTCATCGTCGCTATTACGGTCAAAACAGTCCTTGGGGATTGATCCTAACAGTTCGTTACCTAAATCTATGGAAGAATGTCGGTCATCCACCGCCATTCCAATAATGGTGCCTGCACCCAGTGTCATACTCTTTAGGTCGCTGTTATCCACCTCTATTGGAATGGTGTTGTGTTCTATGTTGACTAGTGGTGTTGGGTTTACCCCCAACCCTTGCTGTTGGAAAGGAGCATTAAGATGGACATAGGCGTCAGGGTTTTTCAGTTTCTGTCCTCTTTTAATTTTTACTTCCAGTGAGAATTGTCGGGTCCGTTCTGGGATGGTGACTTTCCGTCCAATCTGAATTTCAACTGCATATGGCAGCAGTTGAGCTGACCGAAATGCTTTCTCTGGGTCATCAAAGTCCATGAGATTACCCGCTAATCGGGACCAAGCTTTGAAGTTTATTAGGTCCAAACTAATGGCAAAGCGATTGAGAATGTCACTGCCTAAATAAAATGCAGCTGGGACATCTCGCACGACCCAACAATTATGGACTATGCTCTTGTTGTCTATGTACATTTTGAGCATACACCTGCTAGGCAGGAGATGTTTGGAATTGGGTGTTTCCAGGTCCATTTCCCATTTGTCTACCAGTTTGAATGTGGGAATGGCTGGATCTTTTGGGAGTTTGCAGAACATGGCCTCGCTGTTGAATCTCTTACCATTGTTCACACATCCTCGGCCAAGAACAGAGTCCTTCCCCTCATTTAACTGAATAGGGATGAACAACTGTTCTCCAATTTTCTGAATATCAGCCAAGCTTTGAGCTGATTTCTCATCTTTTTGGACTATAGGAATGGGATTTTATAATTGTGAATTTGTATAGAATTTCAGAGTGTTTCCTGCCAGTGTGGAATGCCACCTTAGACTGGAAGGAAGGTTGATTTTCAGAAAAAGAGAGGACTTCCCATCACCAGTTTGTTGTCCTACTGCAATTACTGTCACGTCTGGGATTTGATTATTCTGGAAGTGGAATTCTATTTGCTCAGGTTTTTGTTCAACCATGTGGCATGTGCCATTTAGTATAGAGTATAGAGATGAATGTATGTGCTTAAAGTGGATGAGTGCGTAGAGGGGATGCGTGCCTATAGGGGATGAGTGCATAGAAGGGATGAGTGCATTGAGGGGATGAGAGCGTAAAACAGGTGAATGTATATTACATGTGAAGGACAGACAAGAGTACATGCGTTGGGCCGACTGGAGTGCGCAGAGCAGACTCGAGCGCGAGGGAGGAGCCGGAATGCATGAGTTCGTGGAACAGACCAGAGTTTATCGAGCGGACTGGGATGCATGAGTGGATAGGAGTGCATGGAACGGACTGGAGCGCATAGAAGTGATGTATATAGTATGGTTGAATACAGAGAACGTTTGAAAGACCATACAATCCACCATATCACATCACCACGCTTACTCTCTCCTTTACATCACCACTCAACTAGAACACAGAGATACTATGACACCAATCGGTATAACTGTTCTCATACCAACATCCGCCGCTCACTCCACATCATTCTAAGTAAACACTGCTGGTTACTCACCCCCCAGCCAGGCGTTCTCCTCAGGCCTAACGCAGCCACCTCCGCTCTGGATAAATCCTGCCAGAACAAACACATACTCCTGATCTCTCAACCACCACACCTACCGCTAAGAAGCAGCTATTACACTGATACCGCACGAGCTGCACACATACCCGGTACCCACATGCACCTTTTTGACTCTCTCTACTCTGTCTACTGGTCTGAACTTTGGTTCCCAAGGGCGTTCAACCTACCAGCACCTTCAGACCATACCAATGGTATATAAGGCGCTATATAAATGCAAAATAACAATAACACTAACAATTTAAACTAAAATGGTTGACACTCTGTTTCAATTTTATTGGTCGGTTAGTCTGGGTCCATAGTACCTTGTTTACACAATCTATGAGGGGAGACAACCTACGCAGGATGTCATTCCCTAGTAAACAAGGTGTGCCCTCTGGAGTCACAACTATGACGGGGTGCTTCACCTTGTGTCGCCCAATTTTAATGTCCAAATCCGCAGTCCCCTCGATGGAAATTTCTTTCCCATCAAAGTTCTGAAGTTGTCCAGGAAGAGGGGTGAGAGGAATTTGGTATTTCTCCCCCCTTCCCAAATTCAGTTGATCAAAGGCCCTTTTTCACAGAAGGGTAGCTTGAGATCCAGTGTCCAACAGTGCCAACATTGTACATTGCCCCTGTATTTGGACCGGGGCATAAAATCTTCCCTCCTTTTCCTCAAGGGGGCAAAGATAATACACATTTTTGGCCAACTGGCGGGTTAATTTCCTGGTGTTGGATGCCACCAGAGAGGTGATTTGGGCTGGGTTTTGTTTGGGATCTTGGGAACCTGAAAGAAAAAGGTGACAGCTAGATATGGGGGAAGTTTTGGGTTCCCCTAGTTGTGATTCTGGGCTGCCTCCTCTTTATGGAGGCAGTCACCAGGATGGGTTTGAACCAGGGGATTTTCGTGCTTGTCATTCTGGGGTTTGATGATGGGCGGTTCTAACTCGGTCCCCACATCTACCCAGTCTGGATTTGGATCTTTTGGGACCCATTTTTCTTTGGGAGGAGATCCCCCATCCCTGAAGGAGAAGATCCTTTTCCCAGGATCCTCTGAGGATCCCTCTCCTTCAAACTGGAAGATTTGCACCTCCTCCACAAAATGGGCCTTCTCAGGCTCTTTCTTTCTCCTACCCACCCTCTGCTCCTTGGGTTGCAGACGTTCGGGGGCAGGAGATTTTGGTTCCGGTTCCTGGGTTTCCAGGGGCATTTCACAAGTGGGGAAGGAAGCTTCCTCCAAGGCTTTACACCCCCCTTCCCCTTGTGCCTCCTTCCTGGGAACCGGTGTGTTGTCAGGGTTGTTCCCCCGTCATTGTTCTGGAGCACCAGACCCTGAATTTGAGGAATTCTGAGCCGCCATGCTCATCTGAGGGTTCTGTTGAGCCCTCAGCATGCGACCCAGATCCTGTGCCATTTTCTGGACCTGGCGCTATAGTTGGGACACCCGCTCTGGCTGGTACGGGGTACTCAGATCTACCCTGGGTTGATCCCGGGAAGGGTAACTATCCCTTCTCGCAAAATACCCCTGGTTAGGAAAGTTTGGATACCCCTCCACCCTTGGCCTCCCCTCTCCCGGATTGGGCTGTCTGGGCTCAGGAAAGTGGTGAAAGAAAGAAGCGTTGTTTTAGGGTTGAATTTTGGCGGCTACCGGGGAAAGAAATTTGGTCCGGTATTTGGGGATTACTGCCCTCCTGGGGAAAGTGAGGAGGGAAGTTCCCTGGGTTGGCAGCTGCCTGGTTGGATCCCCCCTTCTTTGGGCTGGAGGAGTCCACACATAGCCCAGGATGGGTCTATTTCCCTTGTATCATGGGCTGATGTAGTCAGGGGAGTTAGCGGTCCCATTTGTGGGGTTACCTCCATGGCTCCCTGTTTGGGATTGGCAGGAGGGCCTTCTGGGTCTGGGGTTGGTTGGATTCTGCGTGGGAATGTTCTTCGGCCCCCCCATCTCCAGATCTAAAATGGGGGCAACCTTCACCTCCGCCACCTTAGCAGCAGCAGGGGTGTTGGTCGGTTTGGTGCTTTTGCTAAGGTTTTTATTTTCCAACGGCTTCTGTACTTCATAGATGCGCGTTGCTTGTTCAATGACCCAGTCTAGTGATCTTTTCTCATGAAAGTCCCTCACTAGCCGGGTCATAATGTACTTAGAGAGAGCATGAAAGAAGGTGTTCACAAATACCTTACTGTCAGTGCGCACCCTTCTTGTAGTCTGCGCAAAGGCGCGTTTCAATTCCTGAACAAATTCTTGTGGGGCCTGGTCTTCCCCACATTGTAAGTTGTAGGCTGCCTTGCGAGCCTCTTGAGGGTTCCGATGAATGGAAAAATGTTTCAGGATGGCCGTCCTATAGGTGGACCATCTGGAATGGTTCTGATCCTCCAGCCCCGCAAAGAAGCTGGAGTACTCAGGAGAAAATGTTCACTTTACATACTGAATACAGATTTGGCTGTCCTTCAGATGGAAAGTTTCCATCATCTGCTCAAATAATTCAAGATGCTCCCAAACCAAATATTTGGCATTTTTGTGGTAGGGCGTGATGATGCTCCTAATAACTTTTATTTGTTTCAGGGGATCCTTGAGTAAAGCCCTCTTAACTTTGTTAGCCTTTATAGTTCTTGCCACCCTGGTCCACTCATCCTCTGACTCAGAGGCACTGCTACCAGAGGTGGCTGTCTGGTCTTCTAGACTCTCCCGGATTCTGCGAGCTTGGGAATGGCTGGCAGAATGTGGGGGCCTAGTTCCTTGGGTCCTGTGGCACTCAAAAGAGTCTTCTGACTCTTCCTTGCCCCCCAGATTGGTTGAGTACCCCCCCCACTGTCCTAGCTGGGAAGAGGTTTTTAGTATGCTCTTAGTGGGCCTAATCTCATGGAATTCCCCACCAAATTTCACTACCTGATCTCTTGATAAGTTATATTTCTGAAGATCAATTACTCTGATTCTCCCCTCACTGGAGTCTCCATGTTCAGAGAAGATGGCCCTAGCACTTGGGAACCTGTACATAGATGCCCGTCCATCCATTTCTGGGAGGCGCTGACCTATTGGCCCCATATTCCTCATTGGGTTGAAGTCCACCATCCCCATGGCCCTTGGTTCATGTGAGCCAGTGGACGTGGGGTGGCAGAGTCCATGGGATTTAAGAGATTAAAGTCTCTGGTGCCAGGGTTCCTGAGGTTATGCTCAGGGGTTTCCCTCTCCCATCTGACCTCATCTCTCTCAGCCCCTACTCCCTGATGTCATGCAAGAATCTGACCCTTTTGTTCTTCTATTACGGCCTTACTGGTCTCTATTAGTTGTTCCTGCATGGCTGTTTGTCTATGGAGCCTGTCATTTTTCTCACAGTGAGCCTCATCGTCTCTCTGTGCTTCCTGTCTGATTTGGTAGTATTTGGCCAATTTTTGCTGCAGGAGGCTCATCTCCTGAGTTCTATCCTTACTGGCCTGGTCATTCTTTGACAGAGCATCTTCCACCCTGCTGTTGTGCTCAAACAGCTTTTCATAGTCCATTTTGAGTTCACTCAGTCCCTGAAGGGCCAGGTGATTTTCTTCCACCTTGGTTTTTAAATGGCTGACTTCCTGGCCTAAGGCGTCCCTTTCCTGAATTAGAGTGCCCCTCTGTGCAGCCAGGTCATCCCTCTGTTATCTGAATGCACCAGCTTTCTGGCGCTCTTCATCAAACTCTGTTTGGGATTCAAGGTCTTTAAGAATTAATTTATTATTTTCTTCTTTTAATTGGTCTATCTGGTCTCGTAAAACGACCATCTGTTCTGCGCAAACTCTATTACAAGTTACTTGTTGCGCCAGTTTTTGTTGGATCTGTTTTAAAGAGTCCAACCTTTCTTGACACTCTTTTTGCAGTGTCAGTAATTTGGTGTCTTGCTCTATCCTCTCTTGCTGCAGGAGATCCAGGTCTTCTTTTACTTTTGTCAGGTACTGTCTGGTTTCACTCTCTGATTCAGAGTCCAACCTTTCTTGACACTCCTTTTGCAGTGTCAGTAATTTGGTGTCTTGCTCTATCCTCTCTTGCTGCAGGAGATCCAGGTCTTCTTTTACTTTTGTCAGGTACTGTCTGGTTTCACTCTCTGATTCTTGGCTCTTTTGTAGCCTTTGCTCTGCAGAGTCCAGATCAGTTTGGGTCTTCTGTAGGGATTGTACTTGCCTTTTTGCTAGGTCTAGGTTTTTGGCATATTTTTCCTGTATTTCTCCAATGTGGATGTACAGGTACGCCCCTATTTTGGCAATCTTACATTGCTCTTCGTTTACCCTTGGGGCCATATACAGTTCACTAAGTGCCTGGTGTAATGGACCCTGATCCTGCCATGTATCTAATTCTGTGGCAGTGGCTTGTTGTTTGATTTGCTGCAGCCAAACATTCTCATCCTGCTCAATCCATTCACCCCTGACAAACAATTTGTGCAGTAGGTGTTCTTTTGCCATATTTATTTCCACTGGAGTCGCCATTCTGGAAATATTTATTTCCTTCTGGCTTATCTCATGGTTATTTTACTTTTGCAAACCAGGCCCAACTCCTTTAAATATTTCTATTGAAGGGTGTTTTTACAGTGTAGCACAGTGTGGTAGCCCAACAAGGTGTATGTACCCCATCAGTTAGAACGTTGTGTTAGACTGTCACAAGTCGCATGTCTAATTCAGGATCTTGTGACGAGCCCCCAAGCTGTAAGTGATTTCAATCCGGCACACACCCAAGTCAATGCCTCGCGTGTAATGCACAACTGAAATCCTTATTTATTTTTGTCTAAAAGTTCTTTTATTCTGAACGATGTACCACTCATATCACGCCCCTCTCCTGGAACCCCCCCGGTCACACTAAACCAGGAATCAGGCTGGTTTGAAAAGTTAAAATATTTATTTATGTATTTACAATTTAATCACACTACGTTTTAACGGGTATACAATAATCACCAATGGGATGATATAACACAGAATAATCTCTTTAATACACAAGGAGTAATAATGAGCAAAACAATTCAGCACAGAAATAATACTTGTGTGTGTGTGTGTGTGTAGATCAAATAGCACTGTGGTTAAAGGTTCCCCCTGCACACCCCTCAACCCCCCCAATAGGCAATGTAAAGAGATAGGAGGAGAGAGCAGGTATTCGGGAATGGCAGAATTCAAACACAATAACAATCCCACTTTCCCCCAGCAAACACAAAAGAAAAACGGTATTGATTTTCAAACTGTCAGAATGGTTTTAAAGTTATCTTAGAATGGACTGGCAAAAACACTAAATATGGTCCAAATTGCTGAAATTGTTATACTTCTTATGGGAGCTGTGTTGGATAGTTGCACACAAACACTAGCAATGATTTAATACCAAGAAACAATTTGAAATCTTAAAATTAAGGTCGGGAGCAATCATAAGCTGTTTTACACGTGTAAGAATCTCCCTAAAACGAAATTCACGGCAACCTTTTCACTGCACGATAATCGCGATAACGGGATAACTGTATGGATTTGGGATGCGGTTTGGATGGTAGCTACAAGCAGAAGTTGAAATTTTGTTTCTAACACAAAAACTGAGGAGGTTATTGACGTTTTAGTGGAGGTCGTTTTTGGAAATAGGCACGAGAAGGAAAAACAGAAATGCACTTTTAAAAATGACAAATTAGTTTGCTTACACTAGGGGATAACTATGAGGAGAGGAATACCACACAGGGATTAAAATCACTGGATCAGGGTGACCACCTGATAAGGAAACTCGACGACTTCTTCAGATGAGAAAAGATCAGCGCAAAGATAGTTTTAGCAAAACTAGCACAGGAGGAAGCTAGAAGGGATTGGATAGAGAGTTCAGACAATTCAAAATTACTTTTAACAATGCAGGTTCTAAAGACAAGATAGGATGGATTTAAAATAGGGATTGGAATAAGCAAGGTACATATGCTAGTGACACAGTTCTATCTGTAGATACTCACTAGATATGTTTCAAATGGAACCGTCAGGATTCTGGTCAGGGATTCTGGTCAGGGATTCTGGTCAGGGATTCTGGTCAGGACAGACTGCTGCGCACATCGGATTTAGGCAGCGTTAAGGCGCTCTGGACACCGCACGGCACAGAACTGGATCTGATCTGCAATGCACTCTGGTCACAGCACGGCACCGGACTGGATTGGATCTGCACTTTTTGGTTCTGATGATAATTATTTCAGCAGGCAAGCAGTACAGCGCAGCCCGGCTGTATTTTAGTTCCCCTTAGGTTTATGGGGTTGGTTCTGGTTCTGGAAATTGAGGCCGAGCTGAAAGTGGTTCAGCTACGCAATGGGTTCTGCTTTGCCAAGTTTCCGGATCTGGGGCAAGGAAGATGGAAAGTTCTGCAACAGGGTGCTCCGCCAGCATTCGGATAGTGGGTGTATCTGTCTGTCTTTTTCTGCCCTCTGCTGTCTCTATTTATGCTTATGATAAAGGGTGTGTGTATGCTGGTTTAGCCTAAGCTCGCCCCTTTGACAAGGATTGGTCAGAATCTCCTCTCTGCCTTTATAGGAGGAGAAAAACAGGGTGTCACCGTTATGGTGTGGGTTTATGAGGCTTAGAGTCCACCCCTAGCCTCTTGAACACAAATCCTACTTTTGACACAATGCATATTTACACATATGCAACCTCTATAACAACCACATATATAGGTCACATATTTTGTACAGCAGCTACTCCTCCAAACCCCATAGCTGTGGGATCTCGTGTCTGCTTTTCCCAGAATTTCGCCCTTTTCATCATGAACACGTCCCATTTATCAGCAAATTTCCACAAGTGTGCGCGTATAACGTGGGCATAAGTGTATAAAGTTTCATACTTCCAGCAGAAATACATTTGGTATAAAATCGCATTTTCTGCCGTTTCCTTCCACAACATGTCACACGATCTTGCCGCCTCTTGAAATGTGCAAGCAAAAATGAGATGTACAATTCCGTTACTTTTGTGTTTTTGAAAATTTTAAGTGGCAAGTTATATGTATTTAAGCAAAATGTTTTTTGTGGATGTCCAGCCACAGATGGTTATTTGTCTCCGCCTCTTTTTGTCTCTCTTCAGTTCAGGAGCAGTGCCCTCCCAGTTCTCTTGGCAGAAGCCATTTTACGACAGTCCTCACACTTAGCCTGTCCTGCTTTGCAGCTGTTCATTGTTTCCTTCCCACTGCAGACCAGGTTCTTCCCAAACCCTATAATTATCATTTAGGTGTGATTTCCTGGTGGAGGGACCTGGAGGGGGAGGCCTTTCCTCTGTGAGGAAAGCTGTTATTCCAGTTTGGTTTCTTTAAGCCAGGCTTAAGTTTAAATATTAATTCTGTTGAATTTTCCCTTAGCATACAACAAACTTGTGGGATCAAATCACAGCTAAATACTTATTCAAGATTTTAAACCATGGAATCAAAACAATTACAAGATGTTTTACTCTGAATAACAAGCCTCTTAGCCTGCAAACATTTGATTTTAGTTTATACATGTTTAAAGTTTTAATCCTGCAGGCCCCCGACAGCTGTCATTCAGGCGGCCGAAGATACTGCACCCAGAATTTGACATCCACAGACAAACCACTTTTGCTGTGGAAATCCCTTGATGCTTTCAGCTTTTCAGGACATTGTAAATTCACAATGGTTTCTTGCACTAAGTAAATTGTATCACCCGGTAAGAATTTTGGATGTTTGAGGTTGTTTTGTACTGACATTCTGCAGTTTCAGCAACCAAGAAAAAGTGATTTAAAGCACGATTTTGGGTTTCATCTAGCAAAGCACTGATTTTCCTTCTGTACTTCATCTTCACATGTCGTGGAGCCCAGTGACATGTTTCAGGAGTGTGATCTCTGTTCCACCACTGACAACATGCATGGCAGATTGGGCAGCCATCTTTTTGTGCTTTGCAAAGCGTGATTTTCAGAGGTTTTGGCGTGCAGAAGGGTTTTGTGGCCATTTTGATGGTTCTGGCACCATCAGAACACAGTGATGCCGCATGGCAGAGCAAAAGTGGGTTGAATCATCCCACAGCGGGTAGGACCCAGCAAGCATTCCTTCGGCTTCCATTCGTAACGGGTCAATCCTGCTCTTTTCCAAGCTTGTTCAATTTTGGCCCAGAAGTGCTGTATCTTTGAGCAACTCCAGAACATATGTGCCATTCCTGCGTTGTCCGAGTGGCACCGGCGGCATAGTGGGGTCAGGGGTCTGCTGAACTTAGCGATTCTGCTTGGGATCATGCATGTTCTATGGAGAACATTCAGTTGGATTAGCCTGAATCGCACGTTTCTTGATACTTCTCTGGTGTACTGTAGGATTCTTTCCCATTCCTGTTCGGTTATGCTTGTTCCCAAATCTATTTCCCATGAGTTCTTTAGGGTGTCACTTTTGGGGTTAGGTCTATCTGTGAGCTGGGTGTGTATCCTGGAGGTTGGTTTCCAACTGTCTCCCAGGTTGTGCATTAGGGTTAGGGTCGGGTTCGCTTTGGGTTCCTTTGGCCATTCGCTCCATTTCCATTTTGCCACTTCTCTTATTTTACGGTAACGGAGGTATTGGCCTTTGGGGAGTCTTTCGTTCGTTTCCAGGGATTCGAACTCTCGGAAGGAGTTTCCATCATGCATGTCTCCCCAGGTATAGATGCCGTATCTTTCCCATAGTCTTATGAGCGCCAGTTCCTCTCTGCTGGAGCAGGCGTCGGCAGTTAGTGGTGTTTTAGGGGAGTATGGGTTCTCAGTCTTCAGCAACTTCAGAGCCATGTCCCATACTTTACGGCCCAGCTGAATAAGCAGGGGAATCTTCTCTGGGTATTTCAATCGGACCCAGAGGATTTCTTCCAGGTGCACCGGGGCTATTAACTGGCTTAGGAGGTCGGTCTCTGAGGTGGATTCATCTGCGAGCCATTTGGCCACGAAAGTGAGCTGGGCGGCCAGGAAGTATCTCTCTAGATCTGGGAGCTGAACTCCGCCTGCTTTATATGCTAGCGTGTCATATATGTCGTCCTGGGGTATGATGGAATCGTGGCTGTATAAATGGGAGTAAAAGCATTTGAATGTCTCATTGATCCCTGTTTGCGTCATGTGTGTAGCACCTGTCTGGTCTGTGATTTTGAGAATTGGCAGTTTTGGGTTCTCTTTTTTACACAGTCATGAAAGTAGCCTGCCTGGTTTGTCCCCCTCTCAGTGAGCCCTAGTGGTTTTTGCGATATAGTCAAATTTAGTTAATCTGGCCCAGGCTTCCTGACAAACTTTTCTCATTGTGGACATTTCCTCTTTGAGTTCCTTAGACTTATTGGCCGTGGCCTCCAGATGTCTGATCTTCTCACCTGCTTCCAGTTCTTGTTTGAGTGTTTTCCAGATCCCGCTGGCACTGGCTATGACCTCCCCCCTTACTACTACTTTCAGGGCCTCCCAAATGGTGCTCCATCTACTCACACTCCCCACATTGTTTTCCATGTATTCCACTATTTTGTCGCAGAGCTCTTCTTTGAATGCCCCATCAGTTAGTGCTTCTGTCGGCATCCGCCACATTGGTATGGTGGTCTGGGGCCCTTAGGTTTCCATACCATTAGGAGCGGAGAGTGGTCGGATATGGTTCTGCCCAGGTAGGAGGCGGATTCTATTTGAGGCAGGTGTGCATTGTCTATCAATAGGTAGTCTATATGGGTATATACCTCATGTGGGGATGAGTAGTTTGAGAATTCCCTACCTTCAGGGTGCAGTTCCCTCCATACCTCCGACAGGTCTAGCTCTCATATGACTCTCTGGAGGGCGGAGAGGGAGGCTGGTTGGTCGGCAGCGTCGGAAGAGCGGATCTGTCAAGGGCGAGGTCCCGTACACAGTTGAAGTCGCCTCCCCATACGAAGAAACAGTCTCTATAGGGAGCTAGCTTCAGTTGCAATTTGGCTAGATACGCAGAGGTTCTGCAGTTTGGGAGATATGTGTTGACTAGGCATACTTCACGTTGTTCAACGCTTCCATGGAGTATGAGGTATCTGCCCTCGGGGTCGGCTTCCTTGGACAAGAGGTTAAAGGGTACAGTACCACTTATCCATATGGGCACTCCTCGAGCGTACTTGGAGTATGTTGCTCCAAAGCCCTGTCCTCCCCACCAGTCCGGGATCCGAGAGTCGGTTTCAGCGATAAGGTGCGTTTCCTGGAGCAGTGCGATGGAGGTATGTTTTCTTCTCAGGAAGGATTTGATCCTATTTCTGTGCATGTAGGTGCCCATCCACCTAACATTCTATGTCAGTATCTTGATGTCGGCTGCAATATTTTACAGAGCTGGCCCTCCTGGTTCTGTGAGATGGTTGCATTGAAGACTCCGAGACCTTTCAACCAAAAACAAAAACAAAAGATAAAACAAACAAAACTTGTCCAAGTGGACCAACTGCACCCAGCAATTGCACTGGTACTGCGATGCTTGGGTGCCCTTCCAGGTTATCTTGAGCAGGTGTAATGCGTCTCAGCGGTGTGCTGCCGCTAGTTTGTTCGCGGGGGGGTGCTTTGGGTCGGTCTGGTGGGCTGACTCCTTCATGCCGTTCATGCTTTCCGTGACTCGATCCGCTTCATATGTTTGTCGTTGGGTAGTTCTGTCTTGTGATTTCGGTGCGCGGGTCATGGTGCCTTCTCCTCGCCGTCCGCCATGTTGTTGTGTTCTAGCCATATGGTGGCCGCTGCCGGCGTTTCCAGGAAAATTTCTCTTCCTTTGTGTATTATCTTGAGCCTCAAGGGGTACATCAACATGTATTTAATGTTTAGCTGACGTAGTCTGGCCTTGATCGGAATGAAAGTATTCCTTGCCCTTTGTACAAGTGGCCTGTAGTCCGGATAGATGGCAATCCTAGCGTTGGCTCTCTTAATTTCCCCTCCTTCACGCAAGAAACGTAGAATGATTTCTCTGTCTTGAAAGTTCAGGATTCTGGCTATTATTGGGCCTGGGTGGGATCCAGGCGGTGGTTTCTTCTGTAAGGACCTATGTGCTCGCTCGTCTCACACTACGCCATTTGCATGAAGGCTTGGGGTTGTGCGTGCCCTTGTGCTGGTCTCTGGGTTGTGGTGGGAAGAACAGGCACTTTAATGTCACCATGCGGCTGCTGCGCGATGAGGTTGGTTGGGTGCCAGGTCCTCCCTGCTGGCCCGGAGTTGGTGGGTAATTCACTTCCCCTTCAGGGGCTTTGGTGGGGGCCCCCCCTGCAAGGTTCTGATTATAATGTGCGGCAGGGTTTGGCCCCTTACCCCCCAGGTGCATTCACCTTACTTGTCATTACTGTGAGATTCACTCACGGGGTCGGGGTCCTCTGGCTCTGTGAGTTTGCTGGCCTTCTTTGTTCCTTTTAGCGGGCGCAGCTGTTGGAGCGATCCTCACCCGAAGCTTGTCCGTTGTAGAGGAAGCAGCGTATACAGGGTGCTCACTGCTGCTGGGAGATGGAATGTTGCAGGCCCGGGGTGCCGCCGAGGGCCGCTTGTGTGTGCTGACCGTTGTGATGGGTCCTGGTTGCCGGGCCTTGGCTAGTTCAAGCGGGGCCTGCCTGTTGCATGTGGATTCCGCGGCCGATCAATGGGGGCCCGAGGACATCAGGGGGGCCACACACGACCCCCCGGGAACATGGCACGCCTCCTCGCCTTCTTCTTTCAGCCGCAGGGGGGCCGCTGAAGACCCGGATATTTGGCTCTGCTTCCCTCCACACGCCGCCTGGCATCAGCTAATGTTGAGCCGTTGATGCTCCTCTCAGGGTGATCGCGGCGGAGAGCGGTTATTTCGGTGGCTCCGGGGTCAGGGATTCTGAGTTCTCACTGCTGCCGTGGGTCTCTAGCTTCTTGGCGGTGCACAGCTCAGCATGCAACCCCTCCTCCACCTCGGGGTCAGAGCGCTGTCACGGCTGCCATCTTTGGTCCCCAGGGGGCTTGGGTTCGGCGGCTGCGTTCACGGGGATGCCGGCTCTGTTTTTTGTCGGATTTGGGCTCCGAGTGTGTGGAATCGGTTGCTTCTAACAGGCAGTTATTAATTTTGGATTTAGCATGGATCTAGCCATATTTCTGAAGGATCAATGTGAGGATCAGGGCAGGAGGTCGGAGAGGCACATCCTCACTCCATGCGCCTAGTCCATGCCTACCTCAATTGAGTAATAAGCTCCTCTTGAGTGAATCAACGAAAAGCACACTTCCAACTACACAGTTCTTAGTAACAAATACAGGGGTTAGTTCGGAGCAAAGTACATCACGAAAGGAATTATCTTCCACCATCTGAAACTGTGGACTCTTCCTTAATTTACCTCCTTCGCAATACTGAGGTTACGGCTTTATCAGCTCAACAAAGGCAAATACTTTACGGCTCTTACTCTGAGCTCCATCGTGTTAGTTCTGAAGAAGATTCCAAACGTATACTTGTTTTCATCGAGTGACAATGAATTTGTTCCCAAATCAGAATTGCACATATGTTGTAGAAATGGGCTTGAAAGCAAGACTTGGTGCTGAAGCTGTATTGTCTTTTAGGTCTGAATTGCACAACCTTGAATTGCATATTTCCGCACAGGTAATTGTGAATCAAGAGCATATTGCAACCAACAGGGAGGTTCGTAATTTGACATTGAGTGGGGTCCCTCCTTCGTCCGGTCTGGACTCTCAATTGATTGGTGTACCGGAGAGAAATAACGCCCCGAGAGCTCCTAACTCAAGTATGTGGGAACTAGTAGCAGCAATCGTAACTCAAGTTTGTGAGATGATTATGGGCAGCAAAAATGTTCTTTAGTAACTAGACATCTGAGAAAACTGGGTTGGAATATTAGGGGCCCTAGTTCTTTTAAATTGAAATCTATTAAAGATGAGATATTTGATAATTATGATCTTGTCTCTTTTCAGGTAACATGGTTGTTGAAGTGTTTGAAGTTGGATGGCTTAATAACCATTGAGCAGCTTGCTATTGGGGGGTTCTATGGCCATGCGGCGGGAGGTTTAATGATATCAGCAAGAGCTTCTTTATGTGCATCGTTTGAACCAATACCCACTTATCGATCAGGACTATTGGTAGCCCTACTTACATTTATTTATTTATTACATGTATTACAGGCCCAGACCCTGAGGTATCACGGCGTAGTTACAGACATCTTTAGCATAAAAAATAGTTACTTACATATTATCGGTTAGATAATGTTACAACATAGATATTAAGGCATAGACTGTTAATATACATAGGATTACACAATACAGCAATGATAATTATTTACAAGGTTCAGCTCAAGCCCCCAAAGATGAGTGTTCTATTGGCCCTCAAGAGGGTAGGGAGAGCTACGGCAGCTTACTTATTTTAGCGAGAATTGGTTAAATAGCCAGGTTTTTAGGGATTTTTGAAATTTCTGTAAGGAGTCTTCATTTTTGATATTTAGTGGAAGGGAGTTCCAGTGTTTGGGGGCAAGGACTTGGAAACTACTACCTCCTTCTCTAGAACATTTGTACTGGGGGATCTCAAGAAGCGAGTTGTTATTAGATCCGAGCGTCCTGCTGGAATTTTTTTTCTTAATGGCGTTTTTCATATAAGTAGGGGCTTTATTAGCGAAGCATTTGTAGGTGACACATAGTATTTTAAAAATTATTCTGGCCTTGATGGGAAGTCAGTGAGTCTCCCTCCTAATGTTGGAAATATGATCAGATTTTGTTATTCCTAGTGCTGCTCGTAATGCTTTATTCTGCATTAGTTGTAGTTTATTCAGGTTGGTGTTGGATGTTCCTAGTAATAGAGCATTACAATAATCAAATTGTGATATAATCAGAGCTCTAACCAAGTGTGAAGCGGAACCCGAAGGGGAGGGGGTAGCGGGATTTCATGGCCTCGTGGCAGTCGGCCACGAGATGGAACGGGCATCTCCATCCTTCGTGTCCTTACCTGACTTCGCCGGCTCCCGCGTCGAGGACTGTGGCAGGGGGTCCGGACCGGTAGCGGTGAGCCTGCAGGAGACACGGACAGCCGCGAAGCACAGACCCACGCGGCCCGCCCTACAGGAGCCGGGAAGCGTTGGCCCATGTGGAGGGAGGGAGGAGAGTTCACCGGGGGCTTCCAGAAAGGGGGGGGGGCCTCACAGGGCGACCAGGTGTTAAGGAAGCCGACGGCAGCCTTTAATGGAGGCGGGACATGGCCGAACCAACCAATGGGAAGCTCAATAGTCAGGGGAGGTTTCCATTGGGGGGGAACTAAGTCACTCACATCAAATAAAAGCCCGGGAACTGATCTACAGGTTGTTGCTTTTTCTAGTCATACGGAGAGGACGGAGAGAGAAGGAACGACTGGTGGCCCTATCCGGACACAAAGGAAACCTAGGACTGCTAAGTTACATCCCCGTAAGGCTACCTAAGAGTGAAGTAACTTTCAAGGAGTTAATGGATTATAATTTCTTTTGGTTACACCTTATTTGAATAAAGCCTTATTTCAGCAAAACAACCCAACCTAGTCCGAGTCTTGATTTCTACATTGGCGACGAAGGTGGGATCTCCGACAATGCGATGGAGACTCTAATTAAAGCCCTGACGGATGGTCAACAACAGTTGCAGCAACTGATACAGCTGCAAACACAACAGGCGGCGGCGGACCGCCAGGCATTCCAGCAAGCCATCCAAATGCAGGGCACCTTACAGACCACGGCCCAGGACAAACAACACAAAACCATTACCAGACTCACAGACGCCGTGGCCAGCACAAGGAACCAACCCATGGTGCCGTCCACCCTACTCCAGAAGTATAAAGAAGGTGAAGATCCAGCCTTTTTCTTCACTAGTTTTGAAAGAATTGCGAGACATGCGCAATGGCCACCTCAGCGTTGGGGACAGTATGTTGCTCCTCTGCTGTCTGGAGTAATGCAGGGAGCATATCAGGCGGTGAATCCGAATGGCAATACACCATATGGGGAAATCAAGGCTGCCGTACTGGACCGTTTAGGCCTGGATGAGGAGGCCTACCGCATCCAGTTAAGGGACACCAAGCTAAAAAGCGGAGAGAGCCCCAGACAGTTATATTACCGCATCAAGGATCTGACGGAGAAGTGGATGCAGTCACCCACACCAGCTAACCAACCCCTTCTGGACAAAATTATACTAGAACAATTTATTGAAGCTTTTCCAGGCCCAATGCAAAGATGGGTTAGGCAACATCACAGGCCTACATTGGCGGAAGCCATGGACATTGCGTCGGCTTACCAAAAAGCCAGATATAGTCGCTTTCCCATAACTAGTATACCAGGAAGGATGTCCACATCTAGCATTGAGCAACCGGTACACAAGGCCCCAAGAGTGTCACACACCAGATGGAGGCCGTTAGAGCAAACTTCAAGGAAGCCAGAAGAAAGGAAGTTTGGATATGAAGACAAACAATCTCCTGTCTCCTCGGGGTTTCGACAGCCCCAATGCTTTGAATGCAGTGAATGGGGCCACATTGCCCGATTCTGTCCCAGAAGGAAGACCACCGAGCCGATGGAGATTGGCTATATGAAGCCTCAGCTGGAAGAACGCCAACCGGGAACATACATCGTAGATATAAGGGTGGATGGAAGGCCAACTTGGGCACTGCTGGACAGCGGGAGCCGACAAGCAGCCATATCTCCAACCGTGAGTAATACACCTAATTTACCTAACAGTTCTATACTGATAAGATGTATACATGGGGACGTAAAATCATACCCGTTGAAGGAGGTACAGATAGAGATGAACCATGAAACCACTCAGTTAAAGGCTGCCGTCCTTCCTGCCCTACCCTCCCCGGTGATCCTAGGAACAGATCTACCTCATTTTGATAAAGCACTGAAGGCCCTAGACGAGGAAATTGGGATGGGGTACAACAACAACACCACTAAGTTAAGTGACCCCAGAAACCCTCCCAGCCATAAAAGACGGAATAGATTAGAGTGGTGCCAAGCCAGTTACATGACCCGACCCATCGACTGGAAACCCGAAGATCATGAAGATTCCCTGGGGGGTGGGGGGAAACCCTGACAGATCCAACCCTTCGGGTAGCACGTGAGAGAGCGGCTAATGAGAAAGATCCAGATGTGGCGAAGGGACCTGGCTTCCTATTCCGTCATGGACTTTTGTACCGAAAATTCAAGGCGGATGACGGGGAGGTAAAGGAACAACTGGTGTTACCCAAACCACATAGGATGGTCATAATGCAGCTAGCGCATAACCACCCCTGTTGGGGACACATGGCGTCCCTGAAAACCCAGCAGAACATTCTGAGAAGGTTCTACTGGCCGGGCATATATGGTGAAGTAGCTCAGTTCTGTAAGGCTTGCCCCACTTGCCAGCTAACCAGTGGCGTTTTACCCGCCAAGGCCCCTTTGCAGAAGATGCCCCTTATTAATGTTCCTTTCCAACGGATAGGTATGGACATTGTTGGCCCTATAGAACCTACTTCTCGAGGATACAAGTATCTGCTGGTAATCGTTGACTATGCTATGCGGTATCCGGAGGCATTCCCCTTGAAGGGGACATCAGCCCGACAACTGTGCGATCAGGTCATTCCCTTCTTCGCAAGAGTAGGGTTACCCTCAGAAGTCATTACCGACCAAGGGACCAATTTTAATGTCCACCTTACTTCGGCAGGTATGCGAGAGACTGCAGATCCATCAGTTACGCACCTCGGTATATCATCCCCAGAGCGATGGCCTTGTTGAAAGGTACAACAAGACGATAAAAAAGATGATACGGAAAGTAACCGGGCCAGATGGGAAAAACTGGGAACGCATATTGCCCTTGGTCTTGATGGTGTTACGGGACACCCCGCAGTCGTCTACTGGCTTTTCTCCATTTGAGCTCCTATTCGGAAGACAACCCCGTACCGTATTAGATCTTGTAAAGGAGGAATGGGAAGCTTCGAATGAGATCACATTAATGGAGTACACTGAAGAGCTAAAGGAGCATCTGACCGCACTCCGTTTAATGGCCGAGACGAATCTAGGACAAGCACAATTAACCCAGGAGAAAAACTACAATAAAGGAAGTCAGATGAGAACATTTCAAAAGGGGGATCAAGTACTATTCCTGCTACCCACCAGCTCTAACAAACTGTTAGCCAGATGGAGAGGTCCTTATGAAGTTAAGGAAGTTCTCAGCCCTGTGACATATCGGATCCACCAACCCGATCGAACCACACCAGACAAGGTATACCATGTGAACTTACTAAAAGCATGGACCACGCCTGTAATAGCAGCAATAATGGACACCAGTGAAGATGTCTCAGAACAGAACGTGAATCGTGAACGAGGCAAGCTCGAGGATGTTCAATGGGGGACCAATTTGACGTCTTCCATGAAGTCCGAACTTTTGACCAGACTGACACCCTTCAAGAAAACATTCTCCGCCTTACCAGGAAGAACAGATCTAATCGAACATGAGATCAAAACGGATCCCGGACAGACTGTCAGGCTAAGACCCTATCATATTCCAGAAGCAAGAAGGCTGGTTATCAAAAACGAGGTGGAAGAAATGCTCTGCATGGATATAATCGAACCGTCAGCCAGCTCATGGTCCTCCCCGATAGTACTGGTACCAAAGCCGGACGGTACAATCAGGCTTTGTATGGATTACCGATAACTGAATTCGATTTCCAGTTACGAAGCATACCCTATGCCAAGGATGGACGAGCTGCTAGAAAGGCTCGGATCCGCCAACTACCTAAGTACATTAGACCTAACCAAGGGCTATTGGCAAATCCCCTTGAAATCCACCGACCGGAAGAAAACTGCCTTTACCACACCCCAAGGTCTATATCAATTTAAGGTTTTGCCATTTGGTTTGCACGGGCCCCCAGCTATCTTCCAGAGACTGATGGACGTCATACTACGTCCCCATGAGAATTACGCTGCGGCCTACTTGGACTACATTGTCGTGTATAGCACTACCTGGAGAGACCATCTACATCACTTAGAGCAGGTGGTGACGGAGTTATATAAAGCTGGCCTACACATCAATCTGAAGAAAACTGTACTAGGGGCACACAAAACGAAGTATCTGGGACACCTAGTAGGCGGAGGCACCCTACGACCCCAATTCTCAAAGATCAAAGCAATTCATGAGATTCCGACTCCTACTACAAAAAAACAAATTTGAGCCTTTTTGGGTTTCATTGGCTACTACCGAAGGTTCATTCTTGATTTCTCCATGGTGGCAGCACCCTTAACCGATGCTTTAAGAAATAAAGGATCTCCCAATGTAACAAATAATACTGCTGCTTTGGAAGCTATCGATGTCCTGAAACGAAGGATCACTTCGAACCCAGTACTGTGGTGCCCCGACTTCCATAGCCATTTCTTTCTTCAGACAGACACATCGAACCACGGTCTTGGAGCAGTCCTTTCGCAGGAACAGGATGGTGAACTTCAACTGGTCTGTTTCATAAGCAGGAAACTCGTACCCCACGAGTAAGCCTATTCCACTATTGAGAAGGAGTGTTTGGCCATCAAATGGGCTGTGGAAACCCTCAAATATTATCTTTTGGGCCGCTGCTTTACGTTGTATACGGACCATGCACCCCTACAGTGGCTCGCAAGACATAAAGACAGCAACCAATGGGTACTCAGATGGTTCCTGTCTTTGCAACCGTTCAATTTCCTTACCTTGCACAAACCGGCTGGATTCCAGCTGGTGGCCGACTATCTGTCCAGGAATGCTCCCTTGCCCAATCGGCCAGGATTTGAGATGGGGAGATGTGAAGCGGAGCCCGAAGGGGCAGGGTTAGCGGGACTTTGTGGCCTTGTGGCAGTCGGCCGCGAGACGGAAAAAGGCATCTCCATCCTTCGTGTCCTTACCTGAATTCGCCGGCTCCCGCGTCGAGGACTGTGGCAGGGGGTCCGGACCGGTAGCGGTGAGCCTGCGGGAGACGGGGACAGCCGCGAAGCACAGACCCACACGGCCCGCCGAGCTCCTCTCGCTGTCAGGTGAAACGCGGAGGGAGAGACGGCTGGCTCGGTGAGGCGGCCCGCTCTACAGGAGCCGGGAAGCGTTGGCCCATGTGGAGGGAGGGAGGAGAGTGGCCGGGGGCTTCCAGAAAGGGGGGGGGCCTCACAGGGCGACCAGGTGTTAAGGAAGCCGACGGCAGCCTTTAATGGAGGCGGGACATGGCCGAACCAACCAATGGGAAGCTCAATAGTCAGGGGAGGTTTCCATTGGGGGGGAACTAAGTCACTCACATCAAATAAAAGCCCGGGAACTGATCTACAGGTTGTTGCTTTTTCTAGTCATACGGAGAGGACGAAGAGAGAAGGAACGACTGGTGGGCCTATTCGGACACAAAGGAAACTTAGGAGTGCTAAGTTACATCCCTGGAAGGCTACCTGAGAGTGAAGTAACTTTCAAGGAGTTAATGGAATATAATTTCTTTTGGTTACACCTTATTTGAATAAAGCCTTATTTCAGCAAAACAGCCCAACCTGGTCCGAGTCTTGATTTCTACACCAAGGTAATGCAGTTTGTGGGTGGAAGGAACTGACGGCTAAAAGCGATTAGTTTAGATGTGTATGATGTGGAGGATGAGAGGCCCGAAATATGTTTAGCCATGGTGAGGTTGGCATCTAGATAAACTCCTAATGTTTTAACTTGTTTAAGCACTGGAATCAACGTACCATCAATGTTGATTGCCGAGTAATCTGAGTGAAGGGTGCCTATTTTGGATTGGGAGCCCACAATGAGAATCTCTGTCTTCTCATCATTAAGGCAAAGGCTATTCAAGGCCATCCAGTTTTGGATAACGGAATCTACTTTATTAATGGTCAATGTTTCCTGGTCGCAGTTCCCAGAAATAGGAATGAGGATCTGGGTGTCATCTGCAAAGTTGGTGTAGATGACACCCATATCGTCTAATGCCGAGAAGAGGAGTTTTGTGTATGCATTATATAGGGTTGGTGAAAAGCATGAGCCTTGCGGTACCCCAATCGGGACTGCTATAGGATCAGCAGCATCTTCGTCAATGGAGACTCTGGACGTACGCTCGGCTAGAAAGGATTTTACCCAAAGAGTAGCATTTTTAGAAAAACTGAAATCTTTTGCTAAAGTGGTACATAGTTTGTCGTGATCTACAAGGTCGAAAGCTGCGGATAAGTCTAACAGTAATAGTATACATAATTTCCCCGAGTCTCTAATGGTGTCCATCTGGGTTTTCAGATCAATGAGAGCCGTTTCCGTACTATGGTTCGGCCTAAATCCAGATTGTCGAGCTCCCAGGAGTTGGTTTTGTTCAATGTGTGTTTGAATTTGTGAGTAAGCTATTTTATCTATGATTTTAAGTAAAAATGGGACCATTTTTATTGGTCGGTAGTTGGTGGGCACAGCAGGGTCAAGGGTAGTTTTTTTTTAGAAGCGGGGTGACCCAGGCTTCTTTCATGCTGGCTGGGACTAAGTTACTGCTGAATGAGGCATTGATAAAGTTGGTGATAATGGGGGTGAGGGTACATGCACAAGATTTGACTAGGTGAACTGGGAAATTATCTCCTTTGCAATTCGATGCTTTCAACTTGGCAATAGTATTATTCACTAGTTCTTGGGTCACTGGAGTGAAGTGGAATAATGATGTATTATGATCATTGGAGATTGTGGGAGTGTTAAGAGGGGATTTTTTCAGCCAGTATTTTTCTTTTGGTAGTTATTTTCTTTAGCAGCAGCTGGATTTTGGAAGCTAGTGCGTCTTGGATAGTAGTGCACCATTCTTTACTGGTGTTAGTTGGGGTTGATGCTGGGATGGTGTTTTCCAGCTCTCTAAGGATGGAAAACAGTTATTTTGAGTCAGAGGAGGCGTTGCTAATGCAGAGGTTGTATGCGTCAGCTTTATGAGAAATGATTGCTGCTTTGTAGGTTTTGTTTGCAGCATTGAAGGCATTGGCGGATTCTATGGTGAGAGATTTTTTGTGGAAATGTTCAAGCGAACGTTTAGTTCGCCTTAGCGATATTAACTCGTCATTGAACCAGAAGGATGTTTTTTGTCAGCACGTTGCATTTTAGTTGCGACAGGTGCTAAAGAGTCTATTGCAGCGGTATGACATTTGTGGTAGGTATCTGCTAGAAGTCATGGTTTGTCACGCGTGACCGCGTTGGTTGTAAGGGCTTTACGTAAGATTGGGTTTAGGTTCTCAGCTGTAAGCTTACAACTGTTTCTCGTTTCGTTTGTGTCCATTATCTTAGGCTTTGGAGTGCATATTTCATTACCGGTGAGGGTAAAGTTCACACTATGATTGTCTGTCCAGACTAGTGGTATGATTGACTCAATAGCGAGGGTAGCATTAAGTGAGAGTATCCAATGTCCTGCCCTTGCTATGGGTAGGGGCATTCACAAGTTGTATGAAATGCATATCTTTGAGGGCAGAGTGAAGGGCTTTGGCTTTATGGTCTAGTGGATCATTAAAGCCTAGATTGAAGTCACCAAGAATAATACATTTGGTCTTTGGTTTGATAAAAGGGGCTAACAATAAAGGTATGTCTATCTCTGGCTGGGAGTTAGAATTAGGCGATCTGTAAATCACTATAAGGTTGATAGTTGTTTTATAATTGGTTGCGAGTTTAGATAGTAGGATTTCATAGCCTTCTGGATTTTCGATGGGGCAAGATCCTAATTGTAGGTTAGTTTTAGCTATGATGGCTACACTCCCTCCAATAGTTTTGGATCAATCCGACCTGAGAATGGTGTAGTCTGGTGGCATGGCAATGGCGAGCAGGGGTCCAGACGCTTGGTGAAGCCAGGATTCTGTGACTATTAGTATGTCCAATTGTTGTTCAGTGATGAGGTCATGTATCTCGCTGGTGTGGGCTCCCATTGAACAGGCATTGATGAGGGTGCCTTTGAGGTTGACAAGCGGGTCAATTTTGGGTACAGTAGTTGTGGATGGAGTATGGGCTTCTATGTGACTGGCAGGTTGTTTAGTGATAGCTGTTACAGGTGTCTTAAAAGGTTTGGTTTGGCAGTCAGGGGTGTGTTTAGTCTGTAATGGGGTGGTAGTTGTGGTATGATTACAGTGGGGGTGCTTACTTTGGTACATGACCTAAGGTGACGAATTCTGATGATGCCCTGTGCGGCCATGGTAATGTCTGAGTTGTGACGCAGCGTAGTCACTTGACTACATGACCTGAGTCGATAAAGTCTGGTATTACCTTGAATGGGTTAAAACAGCGATTCAACAGTGGTCTTTTGCATGTAAGTATGATCCGACCTATATGGAAAGGAAGAGGTTTCTACCTTGTTGAGATTTTTTGTAGCATTGAGAATGTTGGCATAGTTCTGGATAGGTTGGAATGGTGCGCTGGAAGGTAGGAAAGGGGTTGGCCAGGGGATGGGATGATGCCGGGAGTATCTGTCACGTCCACTCCCTCTAGGGGGCGGCTAACTCCCTCTAGGAGGCGGCTCACGTGGACTTTCTGGCACAGGTGGAGACGAATTTCATGCATCGCCTCTACCTCCTCCAACATGGCGGTAGCAAGGAAAAGCAGCGCTCCAGCCTTCCGAATCCGAGAGTGTCGGATGACTCCGCCCCCAACCTCGCAGAATGGATTTCCTTCGGCGGCGTCTTCGGTCCAGCGCGTTGCTACTGTTTTCAGAGGCCACGCACCGTGAGTTCGTAATTCTAGGATAGCTCTCTTGACCCTTCGTATACTCCGCTTGTCTGTAACCTTTCAACCGTCTCTCCCTTTTCTCAGTATCAGACTCCTCTGTTCTTGGTCCTCTTCCCTACCAGCTCTCCACACACTTACACCGAAGGCATTGGTTCTACACTCTGCAGTACGTATAGTTCCGTAACCCTCCAGCATACAACATACTTTCATTTATTCCATCACTAACCTTTCTCCATTCTTCAGTCTCATCAGCAAGGACAGGGAATTACTTTCTACCACGCGCTGAACAGAATACAACCTTCGTGCAAGTCGTCCTACACTCTCTCAACAGACATTCAGATTTAAAGGTATATCGCTCACCAGAGTCCTACTGCAGCAATCTCTCCCTTTTCTAAACACCACCTGGTTTCTCTCTTCAGGATAGTTCGCGATCGCAAGTCCAACTCCCGAAGTCATTCCTGGGAATCAAGACTCGCCCATCGCTTCTTTCGAGTTCCTGGCACAACAGGGTTTTCTCCCCCACAAGGGTTTCCCTGACTTCCCCTCCTCGACCTGGGTTTCTCCGGCGCGGGGAGAGGGGGTTAGGTGAGCTTTCCATTCTTCTCTACGAATTCCTACTGGACCAGGTTAGTGTTGTCTTGTTGTTTATCTGATATCTGCAGTAAGGACTGTGAACACCAAACCTTTGGAATAAGAAGGTACATAGTTTGTAACAGTTAGCAAAGCCAGTTTTTTCCAGGTCTTTACCGGCCTCACAGTCTTTATTGATAGAATCAGAGGATCCATTATGGACCAACAAATACAACAATTAATGGCAGCGGTTCAGTCCCTGTCATCCGAGGTTCAGCAATTGAAACTAGAGAATATCAGCTTGAGGCAACAGGTGGGTCGAGCAGCCCATAGCTCGGAAGTACCTCCTGGCCCATTACCCACAGGACGTTTTGATGGTAATCCCCATGCAGTGAAGGAATTTCTTGAGTCCTGTTCTGTACAGTTTGCCTTTAAGGCAGCCTTTTTCCCGACAGATAGAGACAAGGTGGGCCATATGATTGCCCAAATGTCAGGGGCTGCGTTAGCTTGGGCCACACCTTTGGTTACCAGTAACAATCCCATACTCGATTCCTACCCTGCTTTTTGTAACAGCATAAAGAGTATGTTTGGGAGACAGGAGATAACCATTGCCTCACAGGAAAAGTTATTGGATTGTAAACAGGGTAGTCAGGATCTCCTTTCCTATATCACACGCTTTAAACAACTAGCTTCTGACACGGCATGGGCCGATGAAGCTTTAATGACCATATTCCGAAGAGGACTTTCAGAGGATTTAAAGGATGAGGTATCCCGAGCCCCACGTCCACATAACATGGCGGAATACATCTCACTCGTTATGCAGTTAGACTATAGACTGCAAGAAAGACAGAAGGAAAGAAAAAAAGGAAAGAGCAGACAAACCACCGAAAGTACCCTGTCTCCTATTAGACCAGTTCCTTCCGAGGAGCCGATACAAATAGGGAATACGAGAGGCCCTTTATCCGTGGGTGAACGTACCAGAAGGCGTACTCAGGGTCTTTGTATGTATTGTGGAGAGAGCTCTCACTTAGTCAAGGAATGTCCCCATACTCCCCCTAGGAAGGCGGGAAACGCCAGCGCCCGACTGTAAGGGGAACGACGGTGCAGGGTTCCAGAGTTACTAGTTCCCTTCAAAGTATTCCCAGGGTTCAACAAGAGTTATCCACAGAAAACCAGATGATAGTACTTGAAGTTACGCTAGCTTGGGGTAGCACAAGATTGGAAAACGTGCCCGCACTTATCGATAGCGGAGCCGCAGGACATTTTTTAGATGACACATTTGCTACTAAACAGGGGATTCCAAAAGCACCCAAGGCATTAATGATCCCGGTTGAGAGTGTGGACGGTAGCCCTCTTACTTCCGGTCCCATAAAAGACCACACTTCTCCTCTCACGATGACTATAGCGGCACATCAAGAGATCCTGAAATTAGATTTAATCAAGACTGCACATTATCCTGTAATCTTAGGATTGCCATGGCTGAGATTTCACAACCCCTTTATTAACTGGAGAGCGGGTACTCTTTTTTTGGGGTCAGAACATTGTGTTCACAACTGCCATAACTTAGTCGCCTCCACCACCAAGAACAAGCACTCTCAAGAGTCTTTGTGTGTCACAAATAAGATTCTTAACGAAGTAAACACTCTTCCTCAGGAATATCAGGAATTCCACCACGTCTTTGAAAAGACAGAATTCACCGAATTACCACCTCACCGCAGAGATGACTGTTGTATTGATCTGATTCCGAATAGTCCTCTCCCCTTTGGCCGCATGTACATATTGTCCGCCAAGGAAAAAGAGGCACTGAAAGAATATCTGAAGACAAATCTAGAAAATTGCTTAATCACGGAATCCACCTCTCCTGCAGCGGCGTCACTCTTCTTTATTCCAAAGAAAAACACGTCCGAGTTACGTCCCTGCATTGACTTCAGAGGGTTAAATAAGATCACAGTGCCGGACAAGTATCCCATGCCGCTTATTCCGGATATCTTGGAAGCGCTTAGAGGAGCTAGACTCTACACTAAACTGGATCTACGCGGTGCTTATCACCTCATCCGCATAAGAAAAGGAGACGAATGGAAGACCGCCTTTCGGACACCATTCGGTCATTTCCAATATAGTGTAATGCCATTTGGATTAGCCAATGCCCCGGCAATATTCCAAAGGTTTATGGACCACATTTTTGCAGATATAGCCCTACATTTTGTCATTGTTTATTTAGATGACATTTTGGTATTTTCATCCACCCTTGCAGACCATGTCATTCATGTTAAAGAAGTCTTACACAGACTACAGAAGAACCATCTCTTTTGTAAATTAGAGAAATGCGAATTCCATAAAAACAAAGTGGCATATCTAGGGTATATCCTGTCCGATCAAGGAGTCTCCATGGACCCCTCAAAGGTGTCAGCTATCCTTGACTGGCCAGCCCCCAAGTCAGTTAAGGAAATACAGCGATTTCTTGGCTTCGCGAATTTCTACAGGCGCTTCATTCCTCATTTTTCTACCCTCACCCATCCCATCACTCATCTGCTAAAGAAAGGGGTTGTGTTTCGGTGGACAAATGAAACTCAGGAATCCTTTCAGGAGCTAAAAGCCCTCTTTTCTAGAGCTCCTATCTTGGCAATGCCGGATCAGCTTCACAGATTCATAGTGGAATCAGATGCCTCAGACCAGTGTATTGGAGCGGTTCTGTTACAACCGGACGACAGGGGGTTCAAAAGACCCATTGCTTACCTATCGAAGACTCTGTCCCCGGCAGAAGTAAATTACACGGTTCTCGAGAAAGAGTTGCTCGCGATCAAGAGGGCCTTTGAAGAATGGCGTCATTTACTTTTGGGAGCATTATTTCCTATTGAAATAAGAACCGACCATCACAACCTCCGAGCACTGCAATATGCCCAAACCAACAATAGTAGACAAGCTAGATGGGCGCATTTTTTTGCACCCTTCCGGGTTACATTCACTTTCATACCGGGCAAGACTAATCTCAAAGCGGATGCTTTATCCCGCAGTAATCCCAGTAAAGGAGCTCCCTTTCAGCCTGAACCAATGTTTCCCAACCTGGTCACAGTGCCTGTTGTCCATTCTTTTCTTCAAAGGGTAGCACTAAAGACAAGAAATCTGGATTTGGATCAGGACGATACCCTGCGAGAACTAGGACTTACAGCTGATCGGGGTCTTCTTTTCAAGGAAGACAAGATGTACCTTCCCGATCAAGAACTACAATTAGAAATACTTCAAATGTGTCATGACTCCAAGACAGCCGGGCATAGAGGTACTCTCAATACTACAGACCAAATTCAACGGCACTTCTGGTGGCCGACACTTCGCAAGGATGTAATGGACTATGTCGCGTCTTGTCCGGTGTGTCTACAAACCAAGACCCCAAGGATTTCTCCTATCAGCAAACTTATCCTGACCCAAATTCCTACGAAACCTTGGCAAATCATATCACCGGACTTTATCGTGGATTTACCAAGGTCAGAGGGTTGTAATACCATCATGGTGACAATAGACTCTTTGACCAAATTGGCGCATTTCGTCCATCTACCATCTGTTCCATCTGCACCTGTCATGGCCAGGGTATTCGTGGAACGCATTTTTTCACTCCACGGACTACCGGAGGTCATTATCTCGGATCGAGGACCACAATACACGTCACAGTACTGGAAGCATGTTTGTCGTTTACTAGGGATCTCAAGAGCGCTCAGTTCAGGATACCATCCACAGACCAACGGCCAGACTGAATGTTTAAATCAAACCCTGGAAGCATATCTAAGATGTTATATATCAGCTTTACAAGATAATTGGAAGGCTTTACTGCCTATAGCAGAATTTGCTTATAATAATGCGGTTCATTCCACCATCCGTGTTAGTCCTTTCTTTAGTACATTTGGATTTCATCCAGAGGTGTACCCATCAACTGTACCCACGGATACTTCGTATCCGGATTTGGACGGGTTAATAACCTCCATTCAACAAGGACATCGAAATGCACAGATAGCTCTAAAGGATGCTCATGAACGCTATAAGATACAAGCCGACAAACATCGGAGTCCCACACCTTCCATTCAAGTTGGTGACAAGGTCTGGTTGTCGAGTAAATATCTCCCTAAAAGTTTGAAACCTTCAAAATTATCGCCGAGATACTTTGGACCTTTTTTGGTTCTTGAAAATAAAGGTCTGGCTGCTTTCAAGTTACGTCTCCCTTTTTCTTGGAAACGCATACACCCTACATTCTATGTTTCTCAGTTGAAGCCTGACGTACAATCCCGATTCCATGTGTCCGAGAAGGGAACTCCCCCTCCGGTCCTAACAAGTGAAGGACCGGAATACGAAGTCTCCTCGATTTGTGATTCACGCTATAGAAGAGGGGTGCTACAGTTTCTTATAGACTGGAAGGGATATTCTCAGGCGGAACGTTCTTGGGAACCCGCCTCAGCGGTTCATGCTCCCCGTTTGGTTAGCAGATTTTACCGGCTACATCCTGGTAAACCAGGTTTCGTCGCCCTTCGGAGGGGGCATACTGTCACGTCCGCTCCCTCTAGGGGGCGGCTAACTCCCTCTAGGGGGCGGCTCACGTGGACTTTCTGGCACAGGTGGAGACGAATTTCATGCATCGCCTCTACCTCCTCCAACATGGCGGTAGCAAGGAAAAGCAGTGCTCCAGCCTTCCGAATCCGAGAGTGTCGGATGACTCCGCCCCCAACCTCGCAGAATGGATTTCCTTCGGCGGCGTCTTCGGTCCAGCGCGTTGCTACTGTTTTCAGAGGCCACGCACCGTGAGTTCGTAATTCTAGGATAGCTCTCTTGACCCTTCGTATACTCCGCTTGTCTGTAACCTTTCAACCGTCTCTCCCTTTTCTCAGTATCAGACTCCTCTGTTCTTGGTCCTCTTCCCTACCAGCTCTCCACACACTTACACCGAAGGCATTGGTTCTACACTCTGCAGTACGTATAGTTCCGTAACCCTCCAGCATACAACATACTTTCATTTATTCCATCACTAACCTTTCTCCATTCTTCAGTCTCATCAGCAAGGACAGGGAATTACTTTCTACCACGCGCTGAACAGAATACAACCTTCGTGCAAGCCGTCTTACACTCTCTCAACAGACATTCAGATTTAAAGGTATATCGCTCACCAGAGTCCTACTGCAGCAATCTCTCCCTTTTCTAAACACCACCTGGTTTCTCTCTTCAGGATAGTTCGCGATCGCAAGTCCAACTCCCGAAGTCATTCCTGGGAATCAAGACTCGCCCATCGCTTCTTTCGAGTTCCTGGCACAACAGGGTTTTCTCCCCCACGAGGGTTTCCCTGACTTCCCCTCCTCGACCTGGGTTTCTCCGGCGCGGGGAGAGGGGGTTAGGTGAGCTTTCCATTCTTCTCTACGAATTCCTACTGGACCAGGTTAGTGTTGTCTTGTTGTTTATCTGATATCTGCAGTAAGGACTGTGAACACCAAACCTTTGGAATAAGAAGGTACATAGTTTGTAACAGTATCCTAATCTGGTGAGGCCATTTCGATAGATAATGAATGTGCTTCCTGTACATGATATGCAGTTCAGTACAACGCAAAATGGGAACGTAGTAGAAATTAAACAACCTGACATGGCTAACATCTCTATGAAGGTGACAGGTATAGTCATTGAAGGGCTCCTCCCCCAAGTTCGGCTAATTCTGGTTAATATTTACTGGAACCCGGCTGGTGCTAACCTAATAGATTTCTTGGATTCTTTATCCAAAGCTTTATCTAGCATATAAACTGTACAGGTGCGTAGGGAATAATCTTAACCGGGGACCTGAACTCGCATTGTATTCCATTATAGCGGGTGGGTCCCATAAAGTGTATGAAAAAATCGATCTTGAATGGTGTAAATGGTTAACTTTTTTTGATCACTACAACTTAAAGATGGTTAATGGCAGTGTGAAAAGTGACATCCCACCTGCACTTACATGATTGCGGAGATCCTCGGGTTCAATATTGGAATATTTCCTGCTTTCGAAAAATCTGTCTGCACTATGTGCAACATTCCAGGTTCTAAACGGTGGCACTAGCGATCATAAAAGATTGTCTATGGTACTGTCACTGGACCATAACTATAGAGATTTGTCCACCAGCTCCGCTCTGATCTTAAATAATGGCAGGAATCGTGTCATCAAGTTCAAGAACAATGGCCATAATTTAAATGAGGAACTTAATATAGAGCAGAGGCTGAGTTACCTTTTGATGAGCTGGCCAGATTGTGTAGTTCCCTTGGCTATGTGAACTTTCTATGGGAATTTGCTTAACCCTATATCATGAATTCTTCTTTAGATAAAAACTTTGTGCAAGCATTTGATGATGAAACTTGGGTTAGAAAAAAGTAATTAAGAAAGGCTATTAGAAACTTGAAATATAGAGTTAACACAAAACAAGAACACAAGTTAGAGTCTAAGGCACTCTGGAATAACTATAGGAATTGGTCCCGAGCACACAAGTATCTTCGCAATCAGCAGGATAGTGAAGTTATGTTGAATGCCTTGCACTCTAAAAACACACAACATTTTGGAAGTTTGATTAACAACTCGAATCATTTTCAAAGCAATGTGATTTCTGAGGCTGTATGGTGCAACTACTTTTCGGCTATCTATAAGCGAACATCATCAGTTAGGGTGAATAAAGCTTCGCAGATGCCATGGAAGATGGTTCTGAATAAGGAGCTAGTGATAGATTCAATTAGAAAATCTTCTTCTAGAGCTCCGGGTCCCAACGTTCTCACCAATGCAATTCTGAAATCATATATTGACGTATGGGCCTTTATTCTCTTTACTGTCTTTGAGGAAATCTTAAAGTGATCTAGAATTACTCCATCATGGAAGACAGCGAATGTAATTACCATTTACAAGAAGGGCGATCAGGCAGTTCCAGTGAACTATCATCTGATCGCCCTCTTGGATGCAGACGAAAAGATCTTCGCTGCTGTAGTGCTTAAAAATCGTGAAGAGTGGATTGAGAAAGAATATTTTTTCCAAAGCCCAGACGGGTTTCCGCAAAGCTCTTTCCACCTCTCTTAACAATCTGGTAGTGTCAATCGTTGCGCAGATATCTGTGGGAGAAAATTGTCATATGCTATTTGCAGCTTGGCTCGATTTATCCAAGGCATTCGATACAATCAACAGGGAACGCCTTTGGGCCAAGCTCAAATGCTGGGGGATCCCGAAAGGCCATTTGGGCATTATTGTGGCTTTGCATGAAGGCTCTTCCCTGCATGTTCAGTTTGAACGCTCGGGGAGATCTATCCAGGGAAGTTCCAAAAGAAAGAGGCGTGAGGCAGGGGTGCATCCTTGCCCCCTGCCTCTTTAACCTCTACTTGGCCGATCTGGGAGAGGCTCTGGCTGGCCATTCAATTATCAGCCCTATCATTGGGAAGTACCCTATCCAATGGATAGCTTAAGCAGACGATATAGTCCTGTTGGAGTTTCAAGTCAATCCAGCAAAGTCTAAAATTCTGGTCTTTAAGAGACTGTCTAAAGTTATGCCTCATTACAAATGGGTACTGAATGACCAGAAAATACTGTTGGTTGACTTATCTGGGTCTTAAAATGCGACCATTTCAAACATTGGGTGCCTTTGAATTAGAACAGAATCTTAAAATAATTCTGCTTATAGCGCAAATGAAAAAGTTGAATAACTCCTTTTGTAAATTCTCGATATGTCCCCTGATAAAGTTCTATAAAGCTAAGGTAATCCAATCTCTTCTGTACGGTTTGGGAGTGTTCTCTTGCTCGCAGACGACAAACTGGGTGCGTATAGAGGGGAAAATATGGAAAAGTGTGCTTCATCTCCCCTCCAACTGCTCAATGGTTAACTTGAGATATGAACTGGGGTTGCAGTCTTTGAAGATGCATATGGACTGGAAGCTTTGGACAATGTGTAGGTTGGTAATGTTCACCACAAAGGGCATGATCTATGAGGACTTATTTGATTAACTAAACAGATGTTCTAATTAGCTTCTGTCTGGATTGTGAGACTATGTGGTTATTCTTTTGGACCAGTGCGATCGCTCTATGTTGGAATTGGCTGAGAATCTGGTTGGAGTGTCAAGCAGGCTTTATCTAGAATGGACTGGATTCTAGCCATCACACAAATGAAGGGTTTGAACGTTTTTGCATCTTTGTCAATGTTGGGTAAGCCAAGAGGTTTTTTGGCAAATTATTTGATATGCTTTCCAAACCAAATCTTAAGAAATTCATTTCTAAGAGTAAGGCTACATTTGTTTAAAACGGGGGAAATTCAATCCACTCGAAACAAGTCAGCAACAATGTCAATGGGCTGTAATTTGTGTGGGAATGATGCTGTACAAACCGTATACCATTTTTTGATTGTATGTGGGGGCACAAAGAACTACGTAAAAGGCATCTTGGTACCTTTGTAGATAACCTATATTGGCTCACAACCAATGTTCCCTCTAATTATTTTTCTCAAAGTGCGGAAATGATTGGCTTTTGTGCACACTTTAATTTCCATGTGTGCAACTGACTAACAAGGAAAGCCATTTTGTGAGCATGTGTAGTTAGTGAGTTATCATCTACGAGAGAGTGTGGAAGGGAATTGTTCTGTTTCCAACAATTGCAATTTGTTACAAATCGGTGTAAAAGGTGCATCTTACAGCACATTTACAAAGATATAGATGTAAATATATAATTTTTCATTATAAAGAGAGCTCATCAACCTGTCCAAGACTTCAAGATCTGCCAAGGTACCTATCAAAAGCAAACCTGTGCAGAGAAAAATATGTGTATGAACAAAAAAGCATTGTATGCTCAGTATGAACAATACATTTAGTTGTGGCTATTCATTTTCGGACACTGCTCAGAGCAATGCAGAAAGTGTTTTATGTCAATGGAAGAAAACACTCGTGTATTACAAAAGCACAAGTATTTCTTATCATATCCGATGCGGCTGGCAAACAATTCAGATTGGGTACAGTATTTGCAGGTGGAATAATGACAACTGAAGGGAATGTGTCAGGAAAACATGCCAGTATGAGTTCATGTGCCACTTTAATGAAGTAGTTCAAGGGCAAGTAGAACATGCCTCTCATACTTTGAGCAAGGATGATAATTGCATCAGAATACCTGCATTACTGTCACACCGCGCGCTCGCTCGCGGGCGCCACTTACTTGTCCTGGGGTCCCTGGCCCACGGCCGCAGCGGTCTCCTCCTTCATGGAGACTTTACCCGCGGTGGCGTCTCTCCTCACGCCGACCCGCGGTTCGGATGGGCGCCGTGGACGCCGCCATCTTGCGAGGATCTGCGCATGCGCGGATCGTCAGTGTTTCGTCGTCCCGCGCATGCGCAGTGTCGGAACATGCGTTCCAAGCCTCGCTTTCACCCTGAGCCATAAAAGGGCACCGCATACACAGGGACGACGCGTCTCAACGCGGTTGTTACTGTGTATGCGCTGCTGGAGTCCTGGTACTTGTTGTCCAGTTCCCCAGTTTCCTGTTCTATCCTTTTCTGCCCAATCCTGCCTCATTTCCTTATTCTGGTCTTGCTTCCTGGTCCTCCTACTCCTTCTGCTCCTTCATTCTGATACCTTGTCCTTCCCTGGTTTATGGTAGAGTAGGTTATCTCCGGGTTCCTAGTTATAGTGGGGAAATTCCTGTCAGCTCTGCCTCCCTTTGCCTGCCTTGTGTCCTGCCGGTACCTGTGCCTTGCTACCTGCTGGGAGTTCCTGAGTTCTATCCTGTTTTCATCGGTGATTTCATCAAGCCTTCTCAGCCAGTGGAAACACTGTCCCGACGTCACGCAAATTCTGAGAAGTGCCACCCGTGGCGTTGGGAGTTGGTTCAGTGCCGTCCTGTGTTTACTCACCAGGAGGGGATTGGACTAATTTCTCGCGTTACCCATTCATCGGCCATCATACATCGACATACTGGCAACCTCAACTCCACGGTCTACAGGAAGCAGAGGTAACTCACGATCTCGTGAAGATTCGTTTAACAATTACAGAATATGATGATCAGAATTCCTGGGCCTTTGCTTACTATCCACATTGCACTGTCCTGTGAACAGAGCTGTGACAACACTTACACAAGACTAGCCTTATAGCTAAGAGGCATATACACAAACTATTTTTACTCCCTAAAAATAGGAAAATATGCCACACATAAATGGGAAACAATGAACATATGGGAGCATAACCCACTGCTCCTACCCACAATGCTCCACTGATATTTTGGAATCAGTGACCAGCAGAGCAGTGGCATAGGAGGGAAAGCTAATATTATTTCTGCCCAATATCTAGAGGAATATTAAGGCAAAAGAACATCTTGTAAAAAGCATAAAGTATCTCTATTGATAAAGCAAATTACTTTTTTACTTCCTGAAAAATAATTTGATTCCAAGTAGGGAGTAAAGTCTTATCAGGTCCCTGCTTGTAATGATGACATAGGAAGTGAAATGAAAAGGCACACAATAAAGCATATAGTTTTGCCCACTGTTCCTGAACATAGCCTAGACAAAACTCAACAAGAGCCTTACTAAGGTTTCTTGTGGAGCCCCTTTCAAGACAATTCACATATATTTGTCTTTTAAGTTAATATCAGCAATGCTCAGAGGTGCAACAGATTGAGTGCCTTCTTCTATAATTAGTGACCCTGGGGATGCTAGAGGCAATAAACGCAATGTTATATTGAAAAGCTGTCAGCAGCTGAGCATAGAAAGACACATAAGGTGCAGTTTCCTGGACTGTTACTATAGATTCCTATCCTTCAGCAAACAACACATTTCCTTCAGTGTACTGTACTGCCAAAACATTTGACTTGAAAGTTGCTGATTTATTGTTTACCGCCAAGAAATGTTCTCCTGTGCCCTTCCCTTCGTAACCCTACCCGGCTCCTGTGCTGGCCTCCAATACAAGTCGACAGGGCTCTGTAAAAAGTAAGGGATTGTAGCAGTAAAACTCTCACTGGGATATTTTCAAACCCACAATACTTTGGAAGCAAAGCATACTTAAAACCGCTCCATAATATTATGAGCAATTTAAGAAAATGTCAAGAATTTGCATGTACGCAATAATTTTGTTGATGTACATACAGAATTGTTTTCAATTTACCCCACCCTCATTTTGTTGGGTAGGATTACACAAGTGCTCAGCAAAACCGTTTTTGGATTGGAGAAAGCTATCATATCATTTGTTGACATCTGTGCCCAATGGAACTTTGAAGACATGCATATTTTGAGAAAAGCATTTTAGCTGTCTATATATCAATCGTCTGAATACTATGTATGAGTAATGCTAGGCATAGCCCATATCCATTATCCCTTGCAGGCTAAGCAAATGATATTGTAATGTTGCTCTCCAGTTATAGAGCAATGTTAGCAATGATAAAACAGGTGACGTTGAAGCATGACATTTACCTACTCAAAATCCTTAGGAGGCAAATCATATTTGAGCTTTAAAATGGTTAACTTACAAGGGGAACAATTCAAAGTGATTGTGTGACATATGTACAAAAAATAGGAAGCATGGGATAAGGTTACACACCCAAGTAGCCTACTTACTTACAGTCAGTGGGCCTCATTACGAGTTGGGAGGTAGCCATGCCCTTAAAAAGGGCATGGCTAGGCATGGCTACCCCCAAACTCGTGTCTGGGTTCCCTGAATGGGGAAATACCAGGCCATTCCAACCTAGGAGGCCCCGGTATTTCCCCATTCAAGGGCCCCAGACCCGGTTCATCCCCATTCCCATTGAGCCCCATAGGGCTCAATGGGAATGGGGATGATGCTAACAACGGACCCGTTAATAACGGGCACGTTGTTAGCATGCTTGTCCCCTCGCGGGACTCGCAAAGGAAGTCTGGTAAAACCAGACGTCCAGAGCGGGTCCCTCTAGGGGACCTCGTAATAGGGCGGTACAGGGTTAACGGCACTAGCACCTTTACTGGTGCCATTAACCCCTTATCGCCCTCCTCGTAATGAGGCCCATTGATGCATGGAATTTAGTCGTGAATTCATCAAAAGTAAGAAGAATACCCAGAATGAAGAATACCCAGAATGAACAGCTGCCCTACATATTTAATGCCACGAGATAGCCATGATCTCCAACACATTATTTTCTTGTTAACCTTTATCAGAGGATTCATCCAAATATACTGTGATATAAACTGGGATCTTCTTGTACTCGACGAGAATGAGTATGATCGAAGGTACATAATAGAAACATTAATGCTAGTACTATTAAAGGATCTGTTGTTATTTTTAATGTAGGGACAGTACATAAGAACATGAGGGAAGACCATCGCTTTCTCTATAAGAAACCAGTTTGGCACATTAGGATTAGTGGGAATGAACCATAACTGTGCCTGTCGTAGAACAAAGGCTGAGTGATATTTTTTATAATCCGGGAAGCCAACTCCACCCTCAGTTCTGAGCTTCTTGAGTTTACACAATGAAATTCTATGTTTCTTTTTCCCCCAGAGAAATTTGAGAATACAGGAGTCCATAGATTTTTAAAAAGAGGCAGGGAAAGGAATAGGTAGCATAGAGAGTAGATTATAATAGATGAGATCATCATTATAATAGCTTCAAGTCCTACTCCAACAAGATAGGAAAATGGGGGACCATGTATTCGTGAGTTCCTTCACCCTGATTAGGATATTTGCTGTATTTTGTTTAATAATATTCTTGGTTGAGGACGTTATCTCAATACATAGATACTTAATACTTGCTGGGCACCATCTCATTCCAGAACTTAAAATGTGGTGTTTGGTGCAATGTAAATTAAGTGGTAGACTTGTCTGTGTTAAGCTTGTACCCTGATGCAAGGGAGAATTGTGTGATAATGCAAGTCAGATGGTGTCCGTTAGATTCAATAAAAGTAGTACATCATCTGCATAAGCAGCCGTTTTAATCTTAATACCTTTATACTGAATACCAAGTATAAGATCATCCTGTCTTATTGCTTCTAGAAAGGGTTCTAATGCTAGGATAAACAGAAGGGGGGGAGAGATGATAGCTCTGGTGAGAACCTCTATGGATAGGAAAAAGGGAGGACATGTTATTTATAAAAACTGATGTTGTAGGATTAGAATACAGTACTTTGACCACAGATATAAATGGATCGGGAATTCCATGCCATGTAAGAGCTTCGAACATAAAGTTCCATTCATCCCTGTCAAAGGCCTTTTCAGCGTCTAGTACTATTGCCGCATATGTATTAGGAGAATTTTGAATGATGCTGAGAATATTTGTAAAGAGTCTAATATTGGCTGAAGACAGTCTGCCTTTGACATAAGCCACCTGGTAATTTTTAATTAAATTCGGAAGGAAGGGGATAAGTTATTGGCTAAGATTTTGGCAATCATTTTACAATCAGCCACCTGGTAATTTTTAATTAAATTCGGAAGGAAGGGGATAAGTTATTGGCTAAGATTTTGGCAAACATTTTACAATCAGTACCCATATTAAGGATATGGGTCTGGAATGTTTAGCCAATTAAGGGTCTTTGTTGGTTTTAGAGAATACAATAAGCATGGCTTCAGAGAAGGATCCAGTGGCTCTTTCATTAGTAATGACAGATGTATATAATTCATTAAGGTTAGGAACCAGTATATCCTTGAAGTGGGCAAAATAATCAATTGAGAAACCATGTAGGCCTGGGGCTGGCCCTTTTTGAGGTCTTTAATAGCTCTATAGATTTCACTCGAAGATATGGGAATATTTAACAGTTGGAAGTTGGAATTTACGTATGAGTTGCGATGTATATGCTTAAGGAAGTCTGATACATGCGTACTATTGGGCAAAGCTTCAGACGAGTATAACTTTTGATAATAATTTGAAAAGACTTGTAAAATGTCCTTGTCAGTAAGGACTCTATTGCTCCCATGAGCCTTAATAACATTACTCTTTGCTTTATCTTTTTTTGACTTGAGATTTGATGCTAATGCTTTGCCAGATTTATTAGAAAACTGATAAATCTTGGATTTATACTTTAAAAGATTGGCACATGAGTATTCTGTAGCTAAGTTGTACTGTATTCTAAGTTTAATAATTTTTTGAAGAGTAGGGGCGGAATTAGTACGTATGTATTCAGATTCTAAAGACTTGATTTTTTTAAGAATATCTTGTTTTTTTTTTTCTTCTTTTTAATGGCAGTGTAGGATATAATATGTCCTCTGAGTATCACTTTATAACAATCCCAGTTATTATGTATGGATGTATCAGCAGGAGAGTTTTCTGCGAAAAAATTGGTATGCTGTTGATGGATGAATCTCACAAATTGTTCATCTTTTAAAAGATCTGAATTGAATCTCCATCTATTATTTTGATGTATATTTTGTGCATTGGATAGTTTAATATGGCCAAAAGTATGATCTGGCAGGGTAATACTTTTTATCTTCGCTTCTAATAAACGATTAGCCAAGGATTTGGATACAAAGATATAATCAATTCTTGAGAATGAGTTATGAGGAGGGGAATAGAAGGTGTAGTCCAAATCCGATTGATGTGTGATACGCCATGCATCAATGAGTCCTAATTCAGAGACAAAGTTGGCAAATTGTAGATGGGATTTAGATACATTAGACTTTTTATCGAGAAGGGGGTCCATGATCTCATTACAATCTCCACATACAATGAGGTTATTAGGACAAGATTTGAAAATATAATTTCTTAACTGAGTCCAGAAGGCAGGGTCAGCATTGGTGGGGCCATATACATTTAAAATAGAGTATTCTATAGAATGAATTAGAAGTTAAACCAAAGCCCATCTCCCTACATCATCTGACTCTGTGGATAAGACCTTGCATTGAAGATGTTTATTAACAAGGGTGATGACTCCATTCTTCTTTCCATCCACCGCACTCGAAAACACTTGACCCACCCATGAGCGTTTCAATTTGACAGCTTATGCCTGTGAGAGGTGAGGTTCTTGTAGGCATGCAATGAATGGTTTAGCTCTATTGAAGTGTGAGAGAATTTTCTGCCATTTAACAGGATTACGTAGCCCTTTGACGTTCCATGTGGCTATTTTAAGTGACATGGGTAACAGTGAGGGAAGTATATACAAACCTGTAGTCTATAGTGGTGAACTGGTGAGTTGGAACACGTACGGGAAAGAGACATAAGGTAGAGGGAAAGACAAACAAAAAGTACATGGCATTTTGCAATTTCCATACAAACCAACCAGTGTAGTGGCTAACGGGAAACAACCACTCCAAACCATGTCTAAGTGAAGTCAATAAGTAGTAGGGGTGGAGAGCCAGGTCTGGATGGGCTCATCCTGTGCCCCATCCCGGCGAGAAGGTCATGTTATGGAAAAACATCTTGTTCACATATTTCAATTCATATAGGTGGTCTGGTGGAGTCCATTTCATCTTTTCTGTGGCTCTGAATAAAATTGGGTAAGTCAATTGGATTCTGAAAGGTGAACATATGACCATTGAGAGTGACCTTTAGAGATGCTGGATGGATGATCCCATATCTGGCATTGAGCTGCCTTAGCGCTGGCCTAAACACCAATAACTCTTTTCTTCTTGCTGCAGTGGCATTGGAGACATCCTGAGATATAAAGATTTGGTGCCTTCCCATGTAAGAATTGTATTTTGCTTTGCCTTACCCATGATGAGTATGACGTGAGTATAATCAAGTAAGGCAACAATTGGAGTACTTGGAGCATTGTGGGATGGATTTCTAGGTCCTACACGACAAGCCCTTTGGATGTTAAGTTGGAAGAGAGTAGGAAGATACAGAAGCAGAGGGAGCATGTAGTAGAGAAATTGAATAGGATTGTCTTTTTCAATACTCTCAGGGAGACCAACGATTTGCCTATTGTTCCTCCTATTTCTATTATCTAAATGTTCTGCTTGCTTCTGCAGGGATATAACTGTATCTTCAAGAGACAGCACCTTTCCTGCAACATCTTCAGCAGCGCTAACCCTTCTTTCCACTTCATTTATTCTCGATTCGAATGTGGACCACTTGTCATCTAGCATTTGCAGTTTAGCTGTTGTGGCTTCCATAAGGGGTTTAAGGGATTTAATTTCAGTCAAAATAGCTTGCATAACCGGATCGTGCATATCATCCTTAGGTGTGGAGAGTCACTTTTTTGTCTTTTGGGATACTTGTTGATGTTGACGGGCATATCCTTATGTGCCCCTTCTTTGAAGCCATACTGAGGCAGGGTATGTAACACTGGGCGTGTACTAAGCTTCTGCCTCCAGTTAAGTTAATATTGAAAAAGTCACTTAAAAGATGCTACTTGTAGAAAAGTGAAGGATGCCACGTATTTAAAGACATTTCCCTTAAATAGCTGCTTAGAGCACAATAATATGCTTCCATTGCAGTAAAACAGCTTTTCTCTGCAGAGTTCGATGTGACTATAAGCAACAATGATCTTTTTTTTAGGTGTCCATGTTAGAAGTTCATCAGCGCGCCTTAGCTGCATCACCCAATTGCAATCCAGGCAGCCACACATCAGGATTGACAGTTCCCTTTGTGATATTATTGGGAAGGAGCTGAATAGCACTCTTTTATGCGTACATTCCAGGCAGCATGTGTCGAATTTTGAGTAACATATGCCAAAAGAACCTTGTTCACCTCAGGGCCTCTCACCAACTGTTATAAGCTTTAATTATATTATTTTAAATATCCTGGCATCCGTGTGCCAAAAGTCCCTTTCATTATGAGGCTTTGCTTGTATTGTGAAGCCTGGCCTTTGTTGTGGAGAGACGTGCTTCCCCGGTGCTTTGGTTGCTACATTTTATCAATTTTAAGTCATTTGTGCTTAACTTTGTTTTCATTTTGTTTTAATATCTTATAATGTTTTGTTGTTGTAAAATGTATAGCTCCCATTAGGAGCTTTTGTTTTTTTTCTCTTTATATGTACATTTTATGAAATGTTTGCTGTTTTTATGAAAAGTTGGAAATTGCGACTAAATCATAGTAATTAAAAATATATATATTTCTGGAAACGTTGAATCATATATGCTTCCTTTTTCAATCAAATGAGTGATTAAGGAATCAAGAGCACGTTTATGAAAGTGTAACCAGTTTAATTATTGTTATTTGGTGCGCGCTGTAAGACGTGACTCATCTCTACTATCCCAAAATATATCCGGTTTAGCACTGACACCACAACTGCAACAACTTTGTTTGCATGTTATATATTTCATTGCAGTTCCATAGCACTTTCACAGAGCACTCTGCATAAATTAATACAAAAATCAATAAGGGTGCAACAGATGGAGGAACTTTGCAATCAATAGTCAAAGAGGAGCCTAACCGGGAGTTCAGAAGTGGGGGGTTGGAGGAGTGGGCGAAAGAAACTCACGGTGGAGAAAGTGCAGGCAGAGCCAAGTCCAGGTCAGAGGTGCTAAAAGAAAGATGGGCCAAAGCGAGAAGCAGGTGCAGGACAAGCAGCTGCACCATAGACTTGTGAGAAGGAAGGAAGGAAGGGAGTGAACGGGTACCCCTGCAGCAATTAGGGAGTATAGGTAGGGTGGAGAGAAGCCACAAATAGATCTTATGTTGGAGCAAAGAAAACACGCCTGGAGAAATGCAGGAAAAGAGAGCCAACCAAGAGAGTGAGGGACAGAGAAAGACATGGACAGGGTTTGTAGATTTGGCTCTTCAACAGTCCCCACCTGCTGTTCTTCCCCAAATCACTCAGCAGCTTCCTTAATGGCTAATGAGGGATTAACTGAGGACATGGGGCGGTAACTCATCTTGCCCCATGCACCAGATCAGCAGGCGGTCATGCAGTGGGAGGAGTTCCGGCTGACAGAGGGAGGAGAGGAATCCCTGCTCCTTCGATCTGAGAAAGCAGCCATTACCATCGTCTGTGTCAGAGCAGTGCGGGGGCCAGACGCAGTATTGGAAACTGGAACTGGCTATATAGACACGTGTCAAGGTCCGTTCAGGCAGTGGGCAGGCCAACAGAGGTATTTGGGGTGATGAAATAGGGGGCAGGACATGACTAGAACATGAATATGAGACATTAACACTTATATTATGGCACTACTGGAGCTGGTATTTTTGGGGCATTTGGCATAGGATGGCATCAGCTGGACTTGTCTGCTATACATTGTGTATGGTCAGTATAGAATGCATACGATGCATTACCAGGCAGAGGAGGGCTTTTCCTTGGCATTTGCACTCACATTGGGCACATAAGCACATCAACTGAACATGCAAGACTCTACATTACATTTTACGACTATTTATTTATTTATTTGCTAATACCGTGACGAAAACCCTCAGGCATCAGGGCACCAACATGCACACGCAAGACACCAAATTAAAGACAGGACGTACATAGAAAGGATAGACAGCTGCATTTGTTGAGTTTGGCTACAATTGGCTTATTTGAAAAGCAGGGTTTTTAATTTGGCACGAAATGTCCACGTTTTTTTCCAAACGAAGAGTGTTTATGAGTGAGTTCCACACATGGGCAGCCCTCGTAGGGAAGGCCCTACCAAGTTCTCCTGCCTTTTAACCCTAAGAGATCTAATTGTTCCAGTTAGCCGAGCTGAGGGCACGGTTGCGGCTGTAAAGGAACATACGGGCCTTTAGGTATATTGGTGCTTTTCCATATAAGCATTTGTGCACTAAAGGGGCAGTTTTAAAGTGGATACAGGCTGGAATAGGCAGTCAGTGCAGGGATTCCCTCCCTGATGATATATGTTCTTGCCTAGGAGTACCCTTGATAATTTCGGACTGCATCATTTTGGGGAATTTGCAAATGATGTATACATTTTGTTCTGGCCCCAATATACACAGAATTGCAATAGTCGAGTTGTGATAGAATAATGGCTTGACCAATCGAGGCACAGTTCACTTTCCAAATGAAGGGTTTAATATTCCTGAGAAGTTTCAGGTAATAGTTACAGTTTTTTACTAGGTAACTAGTTTGCGTTTCAGTGCTGATAGAGGCTTTAAAAAAACACCCCCAGAGTTTTCACCATTTCCGCTACAGTTATGAGACTGTCTTTGATGAGAAATTGTTGATATTCTTTCCCAAGCCTGGCTCGCGCCCCTGGGCTGCCAATCAATAACAGTTCATTTTTTGTTCCATTGAGGCAGAGCCAGTTATCATTCATCCATTGCTCTATCGCCCCGTAGATTGAAGTCAGGTTCCTAGTGTCAGTGTCGTAATCCCTGCTGATTTCTAGGATCAGTTGGGTATCGTCTGCATAGTTGTCTGCATAGTTGGAAAATGTGACACCAAATGATTCCAGCAGGCTACAAAGAGGTCTAATATATAGATTGAAAAGTGTTGGAGAAAGACATGCTCCCTGTGGAACTCAGGATGGGATGGATGCCGACCGAGATGAAGCACCTTCCCAACAGACCGATGATTGTCTCCGGCTAGAAAGGATTGAATCCAATTTATCGCCTGGGGAGCACAATTCCCAGTGCTAGATGGTATGTCAGCCAGGTGGTCATGATCCAACAAATCAAAGGCTACAGACAGGTTGAGAAAGACCAAAAGTAAATCTTTTAATTGATCCGTCAGCTCTAACATGTTGGTTTGTAGATCGAGGAGAGCCGTCTCCATTCTATGATCCGATCTTAACCCTGATTGCTTGTTTTGAAAAACAATTTCTGCTTAGGATTTAGGCCTACTTTATTCACCAGAGGGGTGATGGTGACCACCTTAATTTTATCCGGGACTGAGGAGTGATCAAAGGAAGAATTTGCCAACCTGGAGAAGAAAGAGCACATTTTTTACCGTTGTCCAGGATAAGTTTCACTGGAATTATATTTTCCCTACAATAAGTATGGTGCATTGAGGCTAGAATGGATTCTATTTCCGGAGTAGTTACATGCTTGAAAGTAAAGTTTGGTTGTCCTGTTAGCTGTTTATGGACATCTTGCAGCCGGACATTATTATTTGAACTATTGCATAGCTCGCTTTCGATTTTTTATCCCGGGCTGTTTTGAGTTTGTTTGCTATACATGGCTTGTGAGGTTATAACAGGCATGAGATGCTAGAGCCCTCATATAGGAGACTACAATGAGAGTATTATAGCAGCACTTAGGAATGTGGGGCTTTATTTTGGTATATGCCGACTATTCGTAGGATGAGGGACTTAAAAAACCATAGGATGGCCATACTCTGCTGTTCTGGCATATAAAGGCAGTGCTTCTTGTCTCCGTTGGTTTTGCTGGGTTTATGCCTACCCTGAGCCCAAACATGCAGCACCCAAAGTCAAATATGTCTATTAACTAAAATAGTATTTTGTCTGCTGAAGTGACTGTTATATTGTCAATCATCAGCGTATATGAGACTAGTCCAAAAGTCTGTGTACACAGGCCAAAGTTGTGTTGGATGGAGGTTTCCCATCATTGTTTTTGTAATATTTCCATTCAGCGCCCTTTTCTTGATCGGTGAAGTTGGCGCGACAATTTTTGTTGCGCCCACAATAGTTTTCCCTTTCAAGGGCTCTTTCTGCATCTGCATATTTATTCTATGGGCTGCTGAATGTGAACGTTGCATGTCCCGTTGGAGAGCTGTTTCCCGAACTGTCACATTGGCCCTTTTTTATTTATTTATTTTTTTTTGTTGCCTTGCAGTATTATTTTCACGTTGACTTGCCCTTTGTTGCTCAGTCATATTTGTCAGATGTATACGTTGAGCCTCATTTCTTCGTCGTCTAACATTTGCTGCATTTCATGTGTCAAAAATCTCTTAGGCGGCATTGTGGAGGAGTGATATGCTGAAAATACTTGTATGTACAGAAAGCCCTCTGTATGGTAAAAACAAAAAATATTTGTTTTGTTTTGTTAGAGAAATAGTGCTTAATCAAATGAAATTCTCTTTGTTTTTTTTAAATTTATATATTTTATTAGTCTAATATTTCCATTGTCGTAGAACGCTATCAGTGGGATAAAGAAAATACAGCAGGTTTTCATTCACGCAGTAGGACCACTAAACTAAGGCAACAGCTCCCTCTAGCAGTGACAACAGGCAAAGCGGGCAATCTCTACAGCGCATGACTGCATCAGACAAGCATACACCTGGCCTTTTATTATATTGTATGATGTGGTATAACATCTGTGACATTGCTTACTGTGATTTCATCAGGCTCAAAGATAATGTGGCTTTATTTCTGTGAGGATATAGGGTGACTGATGTCACTTCCACCAATCGCTGAATTTTGTTGATTTTTAAGTCTGCTGCCTGGCTCTTATTCAAATGTCCAATTGATTGGAGAGGATGTAGAAAAGGGTGGTGCATTTGACCAGGCGAGTAGAACAATAGTCGAGACATCAGGGCATTGAATTTTGCATAGCGACAAGTGTGGGCGGGAAGGGAAATGTGAAGGCAGAAGGGGGGAGAAGCATTGACGTTAATGGCAGGACTGAGGGGGGAGGCTGTAAGGAGAGACTTATATGGAGAATAGATAGAAGCTGGGTCAGGCATGGGGGATATTAATCAGGGAGTAGGAGTATTTCAGTTTGGTCTGAATTCAGATGGAGAAGGTGGGAGGTTATCCATGGTGGAAGGGTGAAAAGGAAGTTAGAGATCTTGGAGTGAACAGCATCAGAGAAAGAAGGGGAAAAACACATTTTGGTGAGTTTCCAGGGTATAAATGACAGAAAAGTCAGAATGAGGAAATAAGAAAGGTGATAGCGGTAGCGCCAGTGGGCAACAGGAGTGGGGTCAAGGTCAGAAACCTGGGAACGCCAACGCATTGGTAAAAGGAAGAGTAGAAACAGCAGCCCAGGAAAGAGGGAGATAGGAAATAAGCCAGGAAAGGACAGATAGTGGAGCAAAGTGTAGAGTGGTCTAGCACGTGCTCGGCCACCACGCACCACTTACCCATCTTCTTCAGGGACACATATTCCTATTTACAGAGTTTGACTGCTCTGCCAGCATGTAGCCAGTACGGCTCCCCATTTCTCCCTGGTTATACTTTGTTACCGAGAGGTTTAGAATGGACCTTCTCGCTGCTGGCATCCTGTGCAGGTGTATTGGAGCTCAATTGCCCCTTATTGTTCCGGCCACTCTGCTTTAATCCTGCTGCAATGTGCTGGCCAGTGAGGCCTCATATCCCAGAGGAATCTGTGTCAATAGTCCTAAAGCTGAACTTGACCTATCGATGGACCTGACCTGTGGAATACTCTGGAGTAACAAGCCATAGAGAAAAAAAGGCTAACCATTGCCATAATGTATCACTCCAGTTAAACCGAGCTCTAGACCCACAGGCTTTCTGTAGAGTGTGACCTTCTGAGCTTAGGAATTGTATGTCCACTGATACATTGGGTTTATGCCTCACCTCCCCACCCACTTTGTAGTTTTAGGTGCTACACCTGGACTACAGACTCTTGGGAATTGACAGAGCTGTCCCGTTCTGTACGCACCCCTCTGTCCACACCTTTAATCCAGGTAGGCTTCAGTCCTGGGCTGGCTTTACTGTATTGGCCCCGATCGCCCCCCGTCAGTGCCTCTGGTGTAACAGGCATGCTTCTCGCCTGCCCATCTTGGCCGAGTACTTTCCAGTATGTCACTTATGAACCAATTTGGCAAAACTTTGGTGACCAGCTCTGCCACAATTATATGATCTGACCTGGGTTACGGAGGTAATTGATCCAGTTTCATAATATTATGAGGGTGAGTCCTTGCCAGCTGTCATTGTTTGTCTCAACTTCTATTTATTTATTTATTTTCCACGTATTGAAACCATTTTCCATAGCATCGCTTCTAATTACGCGGAAACAGGCACTTGAATCAAAAAGCAATAGCAGTAATGCAAAGCCCGGCTAACTCACTGATATCGGAAACATGGATCTAAATGTAGTGAAGGAAGTGGCCCACCGCTGCCCTCCGCCCAACAGCAACCCACCAGCTGGTCAGTTGCAGACTGGGTATCCAGTGATGTAATCGCTGGAAATAACATCGACGGTGACTCGATATTTTTTTGAAGGCACCATCCAATACGTTCCCCAAATTATTCTCGGACTGCAGTTTATTTATATAAGTGCACCCATCCTAAAATATGTTAGGAAGGGTCTTTAGTGCGTTAAAAAAAAATATCGAGTCGCCCTCAATGTTATTTCCAGAGATTATATCACATAGAACCACAGACTGTACTCTTTGGGCACGGGAGACAAAATAAACCAACAATCAAATAGCTTGCATCACCACAGTAAATGGTCCAGGGCCCAATAAACATATTATAAGACAAGTCGAAAGCCTGGAACAATGCTTTCCACCGTTAATTCGACAAGGCAACTGCACTGTTGATTGGCTATGTATACACACTGAGTAACATAACACACCATTACCTGGTTCCTAGGGAAGCAGCATTTGCTCTGCCAAAGAGCTTACGCTCTCCTTAAAAGAACTAATGAATGTAGCTGCATGTTACAGGAAAGAAAACTCACCCAACCAAAATGAATTTCTTTTCCTAAAAAAGTGATTTATTTTATTGAGGTTTAATATACAGCTTTAATATGTTAAGGCATAGTACACAATATGTTTTTTCAATTTACACATTACAATACAGAAATGTCATCTGTGTCTCTAGTTTTAATGTACAAAAAAAGGAAATGATACTTGTCTGCTAGCAGCTTTGAAACTTGGCAGGTTCAAAGGACTCAAAGTGCAGTCGAAGACCAGACAGAAAACAAAGAAGGCAGAAAGGTTTGTTTTCCCCTACCACAATGTATCAAAAATGCTTTTTATCTAAATAAAAACAAAAAAACAGCGCCTGCTCCACAGGGCGGACAAGTGTTTAAAAACCAATGTTCCAGACAAAGAGTAGAAAACCTTTTGTGGCAGTTCATTTTTTTATGGTCCTAAAAATATGTTTTTTCATGAATTCTGCAACAATCGAAAAAAGTTGTGGAAAGAAAGTTGCCAATGTGCACCGCCATTAATTAAGAAAGGCAAAATTCATACAAAATATGTTCACCGCTATTAAATGTCAAACAAGTCAAGCGATAGTTGGAAAAAAAACAAAAACACTAAAACACACAGCACTGCTTTGCCTGTTTTCCACTGATTTTAAAATGTGAGCAGATTAGGCACTCAGGGTGGTTTTATCCATACATTGTCCATTTGGTCTGTCGCATCAGTGAGGCTGATGTACTCGGCCTCAACCATTACATTCCTCTTTAAAAAATACATATTTTGTTTTCAATACATCCAAGTTTCAGGTGACGCTGCCTCTTCCTCAGGGATGAAACACGCGTTTTCCTTGTCTCTATACAGTGCAGAGTATACGGGCTCATTTTGGGCGGGAGGGGGGTCTCTACTCCAGTTCACTGTCCTCCTTGTTAGCCTTGAGTGGTGTGCAGTAGTTGGGCTGGTCTGAGGGCGTGTATCCGGGCAGGCACACGCACCTGTAGGAGCCCTCTGTGTTGATGCACTTGGCGTTTTTGCACAGGGACATCCGGTTGTTCAGCTCCGTGCATTCATTGACGTCTGAAAGAAAACAACATTGAGGCGTGAAGACAGCATTTGCACTCCTGCATTTCCCCTCCTTTCACAATGTGAAGTCTTTGGTTTCGGGTAATTAGAACCATCTGCAATCATCACCCTCGTAAACCCTCAAAAGGCTTCATAATTAGGTTGAGAGATGGCCCGGTTTTGCCAGCACCGTTCTGGAATAAGGCTCTCTGTCCCGATCGTTTTTTTTTTTTTTATTTTAAAACCCATGTCCTGGTTTTGGGAAATAGGAGGGTGACATTAACCTGACATTTTAAATAATAATCAGCTTAATTCCCGACTTTTCCATTATCATCTTCGTCGGGCACCGCAGGGTAGCCTCGAACTGGCAGCCTTTTTGGCAAGTGCCTTATGCATTTACTGACTGAGCCACGGAGACTGATTAATAAACAAATGTAGCAAACACTGTAACAGCAATCAAAGCACTAGTGACGTATAACTGTGCAAGCCTGCAGTCACGGACATGTTTACGTATGGACCGCTTCCGAGCTCAAGGTGCCACTGCAAGTTTGAGGGGCAGGAAGGTCATCCCAGAGGGAGGCAACTTCAGAGGAAACAGCTCTACCCCCCACTCTCTGCCTCGCAAAGAGTACGACCATCAGAAATTGGTAGTGACTGAGCGGGGGGAGGGGAAGGAGGTGGGGGGGCTCGAGATGGAGGAAAGGGGGAGATCATTTTGGTTTCTATTTTAAAGTGCAGATAGGGTTTTGAAGGAAGGGTAAGGGGTCATTGGTTAAGTGAGAGAAGAGCATAGTGGTTAAAAGGAAATGGGGGTTGGCCTACTCTGTCATGAGGGATAAGACCAGGCACAGAGCAAGGTGCTGGGTGGGATGTGGTGGTTGTATGGCCCCTCTGGGCTTCGTGGTTTAGGAGCCAGTCGAAATGCAGGTAGGGCGGTGCCTTTTTACTGCCCAATTATTGGTTGCCTCATCCGTGACAGGTCTGCGGGGGTTGGGGGGGGACAGGAGGAAGTTGGGAGTGAGCAATTTTCAGGGGGAGGGTTGCCACAGGAGAGGTAGAGGTGACCAGGTGGAAAGGGTTTCATATATGAAGGAATAGGGATGATGGGAACATTATCGGATTAAGAAGTTGGTGGGGTTGCGGGAATGGCAACGCAGTAATAATTTATCATACCTCATTTAGTTGTGGGCTTAAGGGGAAGGGGTGGGGGTGTCAAGTGAGTTTGGTGACAGTTAAGATGGGTGAATAAAGGTCAACAAAACAGTTTTTAGACTAATGGGGGAACTAAGATGATCAAGGTTGGAGAGAATGTCTTGTTAAAGGGGGAAGTTTGGAGAAGGTGAAGGTGTAGGGAATGGGAGGAGATGAACATTGTAACGGTGTGGAGCTATACTTTTTTGACACGGGGATGGAGCGGAAGGTTTTAAAAAATAAATAAATAATAGGAGGAAAGGTAAAAGGAAAAAAGAAGGGAAAGGAATTGAGGATTTACAAAATAAAGGAACATTTTTTATTTATAACGTGCCCATACACAAGTGTTTCAAAGCGCGAAGATGTGCGCTCGGGTGAAGTAGCGGAGGAAGAGCGGCACACAAAGTCAAGGCGATAAAGTGGGCAGTGATGCTACATGATGTAGCAGGGTGTGTGGTTTCAACGGCATGGATGGGGGTGCGTGGTTTGCCTCTGGTGAAGTGGGGTGGAATGGTGCTGAGATGGAACTGCATGGCGGTGGTGCACGGACGGCCCCTGGTGCAGTGGTAGAAACATCACTGAGATGGAACATCTGCAAGAGTGAATATGGGTGCGCAGTGGCCCAGAGGAAGGGATGTGGTGTCACAGAGGGCAGTGTGCAGTGGAGTTAAATGACATGGACAGAAGATGCGTGTATGGCAGCCGGGAAAGTGGGGGACAGCATGTGAGGTGCATAGCAGAGAGCAAGGGAGCAAGTATTGACAAGGGTGGACACAGGGGTGCATTGATAAAATTAGGAGAGGGTGGAGTTACTGAGTGGGGGGATTAAACTGCATGGAGGGAGGGAGCAGGTATGGCCCCCGGTGCAGTTGGGGAGAAATAAGTAAAGGTGCAGGGTAAGGAGAAGGGAGCAATTGGGTATGGTTGTTGTGGGTACAGAGGAGTACCCATACAATGGCACATTGGATGGATAGCCATGAGATGCTGTTCAATATGCTGGCCCCATTCAAAATGACGTTGGGTTTTGGTTTAGGGTTACAAGGTGTCAAGTTGATTGACAGAGGAGAGCAGAAAGTTTGCGGATAAAGTGATGAATATGGGAAAGAAAAGGGTTAGTTGCGGCATTAGTAGTGCAGTACTTGATATGAGAGCATAAAATGGATAGAGGAGACCGGGGCGATGTCCACAAGAATACTTAAAAGTGCCAGGCTATTATGCAAGTCTATGCAAAAAAGGACGAGCATACTCATCCTTGGCGCTTAAGGGGTTAATGCATTTAGACCACACAGGTTAGGGCTCTCAGTGGGTAGGGAAAGAAAATAACTAAAGAGAAATAATAACAAGGGGAGCATTAGAGGAGTTTCAGGTTTTCAGAACGAATAGTGAGTGGCAGCAGTGGGCTGGTGGGCAGGTAGTGTCGGAGTGCAGGGAGTAGATAGGCATGGGGTATAAGGGCAAGAGGGTGTTTGTCAAAAGAAAAAGAATAATAAAGAAACAAGTAAATAAATAATTATAAAACATTATAAAAGATACACAATATGGGGGAAATAAGAAAGATGATCTAAGGGGCCTAGGTGTTGACAAGGACCTGTTACGGCTCTGAGAAGGTGTTGGCGTGGTAGAGAATGGGTTGCAGGGTTTGAAAGTAGAAGAAAGGGCGTTGGTAAAATGGGGGGTGTAGCAAGTTAGAGCGGGAGAGGTGGGATGGACAAAGTTTGGGGTTGTAGGGTCCATAAGGGGTGATGCATAATAAGGGTGCTGGTGCAGATTTACGATGGTTTAACTGCAGGAGGTTTGGGGCAAAGAATTGGAATTGGTTATGAATATAATGAAGAATGAATGAATAAACTCAATAAACAAGGAGGGAAAGGAAGTTATTTGGCAGCTAGTGGAAGGGACAGTGGTGCCCTGTTAGGAAACAGAATATGGGGCAGACACTTAAAGAATAAGAACAGGTTTTGGTATCTGGGCAGGTGGGAGAACGGGACACCAGGAAGTGGTAAGGGGTTGGGTGTGAGTATGAGCAGCACAGGAAAAGGTATGGGGGTGAGGGTTTTGCCAGAAAGGGGATATAGGGAGCAGGAGGCGGAGAACTGTGTATGAAGTGCAAGGAATTATTGGGGGTGAAAGGTAATATGAGGTTCACAGTAGCAGGTTAGGTATGATGGAGGGTAGCAGAGTGCAGTAGGTGGATTGAGTTCAGTTACGTGTGGTGCTTAATTAGTCTTTTCTTTCACAGATGCAGCAGGAAGTGGTGTTCTGAAGACGATTAAAAGGGACCGGTCAATGTATGCAGGGTGTCTGGTAAGGTATGGGTATAAAGGTTTTAGTGCAGTTGGGTATAGGGTTTCTCCCAAGAGAAAAGTGATGTTGGCATGGCGAGCAACGAGAAGGGGTATTGTCGGAGGAAAGGAAGTAGGGCGAATTACAAAAGAAGAGGATGAAGAACGGTTCTCTCAGTTTGGGATTTTATGTCCAGGAGCAAGGTTTTTGTGGGGAATATTTTAAAAATAAATAAACAGATAAATAAAAGAGAGACAGGGAAGGGAGGAGAAGGAATAAGTAAACAAAGGTTTAAGAGGAAGGTTAAGATGGGATGGGGTCAGGGGCGTGGCTAGGGGCGGGCTAAGGGGGTTATAGCCCCTGGTCTTTTGGTTGTAGCCCCGGATAGAATCTCAGGAGCTACAGCCAAAAGACTAGCTAGCACCCAGTCCCAACAGTTCTGACATCAGAGTATCCCCGGGTCTTTTCCAGACCTAGCAACTCCCCTGGGTGGGGCAGAAAGAACACCTCTGATGAGGATTTTCCAGTGCCGGGGACACAGTTGGTTAAATGATGGTTGCTTGAAGCTGTAAGGCCAGGGAGCCAGGTTAGTGTGTTTTTGTAAGCCACAGCGTGTCTCATTAAAGCAACTTTTTCCACTAACGACGAATCTGGGTATTTTTGTGCAGTCAGCCAAAACGGGGGCCCCGGGAGGTTTTGGTGCTGCACGTGACCAGTGAGTCAGGCGTGGGATAGATTGTCACCCTAGGTGATATATACAGTTGCCCGTGAAGGTCAGGAAGGTACTGTTTCCCTTCTAGGTGTGTGCAGGTTAAATTGAGGTGAGCAATCAGGTTTCTTTTTTGGTGACAGGTCACGGCAGGAGGGAGGTAGGAATATTTGTACTGTGGTGTTTCTTGTTGCTGGTGTGGCAGGTCAGTTTGGCTTTCATTGAAGAGGAGATTGGTGGTAAGTTTGGGGATCTTCAGACATTGGGGAGATTGGGGATGGTGGAGCGGTAGCCAGGGACACAGTTGGTTAAATGATGGTTGGTTGAAGTTGAAGGATTATTATTGCGGTAAGGAGGATGGGTAGCGCTGTTTGCACAAACAGGCTACCCCGGGGGTACAAAGAGGAGGAAGAGGTATTGAAGAAGGAGGGGCGTGGCCTCGGGGAGAAGATGGGAGAAAGCGGGAATGAAGGTTGAGAGGAATTGAGGGAAGGGGAGGGAGCAAGGGACCGGAAGTGATGAATTTGAATTGTTTATTTATTTTGTTGTTTTTGGCGATTGTTAATTGATCTGTTAGTCTGTAAGGCCAGAGAGCCAGGTTAGCGTGTTTTTGTAAGCCACGGCCTGTCACATTAAAGCAACCTTTTCCACTAAGAACGAGTCTGGGTATTTTTGTGCAGTCAGTCCAAAAGGCTTGTCACTGCAGCATTCTGTGCTGTAGTAGTTGCAGCTCTGTTTTCAGAGGCAAGCAGAGCATTGCAAAGAAAGAATGTCCTTGTCCAATTGTGCTTGCAAGATGGTATCAACCAGCAATGAACTGAGCTGGGCAAAACAAGAGTTGGCATAAACCCATAGATATTGAACTCCTCTCTTCGGTACTGCACCTACTTCAGGGCGAAAAGTCTCACTTTCAGCTAGGGAGCATTGACATACTGGATGGATTAAAGCGGCAGAGCTCCCTTTGACTGCTGGAGGGCTACCTGCATGGACGTCATTTAGGGGTCCCCAGGGGTCGCAAGTGCGACCCCTGAGCTCTCCCTTGCTACCACTGTGGCCCCCCTGGCTGCCCCTAAAAAAAGTTTTAAAAAATCTTTTGTTTTTTACATTGAGCCTCATTGGCTCCAGCATGTGGCTCTTAGTTTCTGGAGTGGCTGGCTCTCTGATATCTATATGGATTGAGAGGTATTACCCAAAGTGTTCGTTTGCAATTGTTCGAATGAACAATTGACCGAATTTCAAGGGTCACAATTGACCTTTTCACAATTGATTTGGTAATATATATATATATATATATATATATATATATATATATATATATATATATATATATATGTATATATGGGGTTTTGGGCGGGTTTGGGTTGGGTGGGGGGTTGCGGGGGGTTTCCCCCCACATATATGTTACAATTGACCTTCACAATTCGGTCAATTGTGAAAAGGTCAATTGTCATTCGAACAGTTGTAATACGAACAATTCGTATACAACCGATTGAGACACTGGTGCACACCCGTAGTTGATGGATAATCAAAGTGTCAGTTTAAATAAGTCTTTATTTTTTTAATGTTTTTTAGGTGCGGGGGAGGAACTGGGATCATGGCACAAAATCCCCACAGAAAACAAGAGCATTGGTGAAGATTCAGCCTGGGAACCCTCCCGTCCCCTGCACACTATCAGTTGTTGGACAAAAGCCAATTACTAGAGGATTTTTTGCAAAATTCGATCAATTAATTGAATATTCTGTACATTTAGTACATAAAGTCATTTGGTCACAAACAGAAGAGTTTTATGAAAAAAAGCTATAGTTTCAAGTCAAAGAAAAGTGGATTTACAAATAAACCAACAATCCAGCATTAGTGCACACGTACAGAAATAATAGGGAGGAAGTCCGTTTTTAGAGGCGATGCATTTCGATGAATTTCCCCCTTCTTCAATGGCCAATACGGACTCATAGGGTAGAGTGAGAGGAATAAGCATCCAGATTGGAACGTAGTGTAGCCGAAAACGGCAGATGTTGGTTTCGTGATACAGTTCTGCTGTAGAGAATCCACATGGCGCAGGAATGATGACAGCCCAGCAGAGTCTAACGTGCAAGAAATCTCGGTGTGTGGTGTTCGGAAGTTGTATTACAGAGTGCGCGCATCCATGACAACGTGGGCTGTATCCCTTGGGTCACGGTGCGCGTGCTCAACTGAGCTTTTACAAGAGTTGGTCTTGTGCACAATGGCGAGTGCAGAATTGACTGTTACCAGATTCAGAATTTCGGAAGCGCTTATCTAGAGTTCAGTCGCACCTCAGACCTCCCGATTCTTACTCGAGCCGAATGCGGTGTGAATGGCAGGTAACAGAGACTGGCGTATGGGTCTGTTGTCACGGAAGCCAGGGATGTTGCTAGTTCTGGAAAAGATCAGGGGCTAAGCTAATTTTGGGACTGGAAGGATTCAGGGCTAGCTATAGCCTTTTGGTTGTAGTCCCTGAGCTTCTATCCGGGGCTACAACCAAAAGACCCGGGGCTATAGCCCCCTCATCCCCCCCTAGCAACGCCTCTGACGGAAGCTATAGCCATTAAGATAGCTCAGTGAGTTGAGTGCAGGCTGCAATGTGTGTGTGATCTGCAGGTTTCAGGTTCGACTCCCAGCAAGGTCAAATCAGCCTTTCATCCTGCTGAGGTTGATAAATAAGTACTAACACAGGTTGGGTGATATTGGATGTATATTTGTTATATATGAAGCGCTTAAGCATAAGTGCTATATAATAACACACCACTATCGTTTGGCCTTGGAAGTGTGCTTGCATTCACAGTGATTTGGTAATATGGGCCTATACGCACTGATATTAACGATGCATATGGGGATCCATTCTTGTATGAAATGTATGTCACTTTACAGTGATATCCTAACCATTTTTTTGCTAGTGTACTCACAAACAATGCTATGTGATGCCACTTCCTTTTTTGTCGTGGGGTGAAAGGTCATGTTCCATCGCTTCCCGTGATGTAACTTTGGGGTGGGGTCAAATGACATCACTTCCTGTGATGTTAACAGAGATCAAGGGTCGTGAGATCAAGGGTCGTGTGATGTCACGTCCGCTACCCTGGCATTCTGGTGAAATGACATCCCTGGCCACCTGCATCACCATAATCCATATGCACCTCCAGGAACTGCAGTACTGCACCTGCCTTGCTTTGGCCTGCCGTTATTGTTCAGTACAGGCATATGATACACAACACACTGCAGTGCCTGTCCCCTCTTTACGTCTGGGACCCCATAGTCATATGTGATGGTACACGTGACATGAAGGGGCTGGGCAGTGAGACTGTAGAGGAGAAATAAAGAGGTTATTAGAAGCAGCTCCATGTCTGTCGTTTATAGCATTGAAGAGGCGTCCATACAGCCGACATCACTGTGTGCCCTACCACTGAGGTTACAACACAGACACACAGGTTGGGGGGGCTGTACGCAGAGTTCAACCAGCACCAACAACGGAATGCGGTACTTAACCAACTGTGTGCCTTTGATCTACACACATCCTACCTTCTGAAAAGCAATAACTCAGGGGCTCGATTACAAAAAAAAGTGTCAACCTTAAAAATGAATAAAAACATTATGCACAAAGCATGTGCGTGTGTGTGTTTTTCAGGTATTGAGAGTCCTAGATGTCCAGGGTTCTGACCCCAAGGGAAACACTGGAGTTTACAATCTACACGCGGAGGGGTGCACTTTCTTTTGCGTTGTGTTGCAATTTCGTGCTTTGCTGTTGGCATTTTGGACAGTTTTTCTTCCCAGACCTTCCTGCATTTCAAAAACAAATCAAAAGCCCAGAGACCTGTGTCACTTAATGCCCCACCCACATCCACCCTAGACGCTGATACCCGCCCCACCACACTCAACAAAAAAAAGAAGCCAAACACTACCCTGGCAAGGCAGACATGCACGGGATTTGGAATTTGCACCCACAACTATGCCCACACCTCCTTGTGATTGGCCAGTAGAGCATACTTGCCTACTGGCCAACTTAGACCCATTCTAATCTGTAGGTGCTTATGCAATACGTTTTTTCTTTGCATTCTGGGGTTTGTATTCCTAATTTTATAATGGGAAAAGTGGAACTACAAATGCCAGAATGGAAAGGGGAAAAAAATCAGGACTGGATAAGCACCTACAGATTGGCAAGTATGGAGCAGTCTGTTTAGAGTCAATCACATGGAGGTGCGGGCGGAGTTACTTCAAGTGGTGGAAATCCCAGAGAGTCCACACTCTTACCCGCCACCCCGAGAAGAGCGTCAAAACCCAGGCCCTAAACCCAGAGAGTAAGCAGGTCTGCTTTTTCTAGGGGACTGCTGTGCTGATGTATAAGAGTTTGCTTTTACCAACGCAAGTCATCTTGGTCATGTCCAAGTGGTAGCCATCGAAGCAATCGCATGTGTAGCCTTCCTGCACTCTGACACAGCGGCCATTTTCACACCCATTCAAGATGCCGCACTCCTCGGCCTGCAGCTCTTCAAAACTGTTCGGGAATCCTGAAACAAGGACACAGAAGTAACAGCATCAGCAAAACGGAAAACTAATGAAATGATGATTCTGGAGTCAACTTCTTAGACAGACTCGTACAAAGGAAATAATACGAGTACAGCGAAGCGGCACAAAGCCAAATATAACACCGTGTTTAACAGACACTGAAAACGCGGGACTGAAAACTGAAATTTCGGATTGACTTCTGGCATTGCCACACCATATCCCACTTTTTAGCGACCAAGAATTCTGTCTCTTGGAGCTCACTTAAAGGAAATTTGAGCGTGGGGTGTTGTTTCAAGAATGAGCACGAGGGGGCAGCAAATACTCGTAAGAGAATTGTTAAAGTCGCCAGTTCCAGAAGGATTTAACAGGTAAAAAAGAGCCCTTTCTTCAGACCAAATGCGGAATGCTATATAAGGTCAGCAAGTTGATATTCGTAAAATGTTGTGCTTGTTAACATTTCACCCTATTAGCCGTGCCAGCGAATTTTTTCACTAATGCTCCTGCAGGTATTAATGATGTATGTATTTATTATTGTTTGAATGCCGTCACTTTGTAGAGCCGCAAGCGAAAAGAGGAAGCGAGGGCAAGTCAGGAGGAGAGGTTTGGCCCTTCCATCTTTGGAACATTGAGGAGCGGGTGGGTGCCAAGGAAGGGCGAAGATGAGACTGCCATAAGAGTCATATATTTATTTGAATTTGTCCTTAGGGCTGACCCTACCCAGACGGTCTTGGAGCGCCTTACATGGTTAAAAAAAATGAATTGGTGGGGTTTGAAAAAATGAGTTACAACATGTTTTCAGGAAAGGATTGGAAGATTAGAATATTTATTTATTTTTTCACTTACATAGCGCACTAAACCCCGGGGGTATTAAGGCGCTTTACATGAGCATGGTAATACTTGGCACAGGTTGTATTTACATAGTTGCTCTAAGTGAAGAGACAGGTTTTTAGTCTTTTGCAGAGGGACCTGTACGATTGATCCTCTTTCAGATGGGGTTGGGGGGTCAAGCGTCCCACAGTTTTGCTGCAGTGACCTGGAAAGTGGAGCCTCCGTCTTTGGCCAGTCTGAATTTAGGTAGAGTGAGTTGGTTTGCGGAGGCTGTTCTGGTTGGTCTTGAGGGTTGAGAGCTGGTGAACTCCTGGACGAGGTGGGGGGGGGGGGGGGGTACCGCCTTGGAGAGCCATTTGTGGGTGATTGGTAGTGTTTTGAATGTGATCCGTTCTTGAATGGGCAACCAGTGAGCTGTTCTCGCTGGTTCTCTCAGAACAGACAGGTGATAGCAGAGGAGGGGGGCAGGGTTATGTGTGGGGAGACAGCTATGGTTTGAGGCTCTTTCTGAAAGTGGTGATGGAGGATGCAGTGTCTCTGTGGAGACGTAGGGTGTTCCATGCCCGGGGAGCCCATGTGTGTGAACGCTTGTGTTTGTGTGCCTGTGAGTTCGGTGTTTGTGTGGGCGATGGGTTTGAGTTTGTCATGTAGGTAAGATGGAATTTGAGCTTTGAGTTATAATGCATGGAACTACATGGAGCCAGTGGTAGCAAACGAGGGAAAAAAGTGCAAATAAAGTGGAGTCTCTAAGACAAGGCCAGCAGGTGGAGGGTTACCTAATGGTTCAGAGCTCAGATCACAGGCCACAGCACCTCAGAGTCAGGGGCGGGGGATGGTGGGGCAGGGGGGAGAGCAGGTGGAGGGTTACCTAATGGTTCAGAGCTCAGATCACAGGCCACAGCACCTCAGAGTCGGGGGGCGGGGGATGGTGGGGCAGGGGGGAGAGCAGGTGGAGGGTTACCTAATGGTTCAGAGCTCAGATCACAGGCCACGGCACCTCAGAGTCGGGGGGCGGGGGATGGTGGGGCAGGGGGGAGAGCAGGTGGAGGGTTACCTAATGGTTCAGAGCTCAGATCACAGGCCACAGCACTTCAGAGTCGGGGGGCGGGGGATGGTGGGGCAGGGGGGAGAGCAGGTGGAGGGTTACCTAATGGTTCAGAGCTCAGATCACAGGCCACAGCACCTCAGAGTCGGGGGGCGGGGGATGGTGGGGCAGGGGGGAGAGCAGGTGGAGGGTTACCTAATGGTTCAGAGCTCAGATCACAGGCCACAGCACCTCAGAGTCGGGGGGCGGGGGATGGTGGGGCAGGGGGGGAGAGCAGGCGGATACTTAAAAAGAAGTGTCTTTAGATGCTCTTTAAACATGAGATTCTTGTCCAGAGACCCCCGTTCAACTGGAAAGTTATTCAAATGAGATGCTACAGCAGGGGGGCTACTCACCCTTTTTCCAAATGTCTTTATCCTAGAGTGAGGGAGGAAGGCGGTGTTGGCAGGCATTAGAGACCTGCATGGGCAGTATTTAGTAATATTATGTTGGATATAGTCAGGGGCATCGCCCAATAAACTCAGTGATAGTGCACATGGTGTTGAAGAAGATCTGCTTTGCCACAGGGTGCCAATGATGGGAGTGCAAGGCCAGGGTGATATGATCGCATGCTTTCAGCCGTAAAGTCAGGCTGCCAGCTTTGCTTTGGGTCTCTTGCAAATGATGCGATATGCTGCTGGGGAGACCTATACACGGGCTGCTACTATACACAGCACGAGGGAGAACCAGAGTCGCCGCGACCTCCACTTCCGTGACATGCTTAGGAGTGGGTAGGGATGAACTTCAACATGTGGAGATCAAAAGTGGGATTGCCTCATGATGTCATGGATTTGTGGATCTAAAGAGATTCGGCTGTCGAAGGTAATGCCCAGGTTTTCGGCCGATGTCACAAGGGAAGGGGCCGCACTCATGTTGGAAAGACCAAGTGAACGGCATGATGGGGGAATGGGTGCGCTGATGTAGATGATCCCAGTTTTAGGCACACAGACTTATCAATCATCCAGTCATTAGCACTGGAAAGGTACCATGGTACTGCTGCTGGATTGAATATTAATCAAATTGAACACAATCTGGGTATCATTCGCACACATCTGCAAAGAATCTGATTACTCGGCAATGAGTCCTGCAAGAGGCTGGAAGTAGCCATTAAAGAGCCTCGGAGAAAGAACAGGACCTTGAGGTGCTCCACATGTAAGGATTGATGGAATAGAGAGGAATGGCTCAGACGTCACCTGAAGCTCTCCGTCATGAAGGAAGCGTGCAGTCCAGACAAGAGCATAGTCACTGATACCAAGTGACTCCTGGCTGAGGCTCGATGAGTGTGTGGCCCACCGTATCAAACAACGAAGATAGGTCTAGAAGGACAAGAGTGAGGAACCCTTGTCTAGGGCATGTAGAAGTTTGTTTCCCATATAAAGTAGCACCAATCCAATCTCTTTTGCAAGCTGGAAGGCCAGACTGGTAATTATGCGTCAACTTCCCTTTGGCGCATCAGCCTGTAGCTGAATCGACGTTAGCTGTGGTTCTTTAATTAGGCACAGTGGAAGGATTGTCTGAAGGCTTCTTCAGAAAAGGTGTGATGCAGGTCGCGTGGTAAGTGACCAGACCTAAGGGAACTATGGACCAGCATGGTCTGGATGGAAACACGGGCCAAATGTTGTCTTTGATCATAGTCGCTGGACATGGGGACAATTGTTCAGAAGATGCCCTCATTTTCATCATAGTTTTTATGATGTCAGCATAGGAGGAGAAGCTAGAATTTAGGGTGAGTGTGGTGGGCTGCAAGCGTTGGAAGACGGATGCCTGGCAATGCATCATTGGATTAGTCCCACTTTCTCTAGGAAGAAGTCGGGCCCGAGATTCTCCAGGTGTTGGGATGGCAGAGGGGCTGGAGCTCATCAGGCCGGAGGGAAAGTTCATTACAGCACCTGGACACTTTGGGCTGACATGGTGGGCGCTAGCTAGATTATGTAGGCATGTTTTCTTCTGAAACTTGATTGAATTATAGTCGCTGCTAGCATACCTTGGGCAGGATAGCTTGTCTTCATGTAAAGTGCCCTTTCCTTCCTTTTTATTAGTGCCAATCGTGTGTCAAGCAATGTATTCAGGTTGTGTAGAGCTTTCTCCTTCTTGGTGATGAAGAACCAGGAGATCAGGGCATCTAGAGATCTCATTGTGTGTGCTAGACACATGCACAGCAGATCCAATGAAATTTGCTGCGAGGAAGGCAAGAGTCTCACCCCTTACGGGTCGGATTTGCAGGGAGACATCTTCTGGACTCTGGTTATAGGTTAGGGATCTCCCAAATCTTTCATGCCTAGTGGTAAGGAGATGATGATCTGACCATGGTAATGGATAAGAAAGGAGTTTGCAAATTGACAGCACTATAAAGTGCTTTTTACGATTATTTGGATGGGCAGGCAGCAACAACAACAAAAACACCCCAACAGAAGAATTCTTGCAGCTGTGCCACGCATGCAAGTTTTAGAAAATAATCCTTCATGTTCCTGTGCATTACCAAGTGTTAAATGTCTAAGTTAATATAATTCATAACAAAGTACTCAAAGCCGTAAGTCTTGGACCAGTTTATATTAAAAAACCTTTGTGATCTTATGCCCACAATCAGCCGGGCCACAGCCATTTCTGTTTTTGCTTCAGCTACTTACGCAACCTCTGTTGCAGGCCTCCTTCCATGCTGCTGCAGAGCCCAGGCGTAAACGTATCAGGGCTCTGACTCCGCCCACTGTCAGCAGAAAGGCGGGTAATTGGTGGATTTTGTTTTGAGGCAGTGGAGCGGATGATGGGTTAATTCTGGCAAATAGTTAACCTGGGATTGAAGATTTAGCTTGAGTGAAAGATGCTGCCTGCATTCCTTGCCGTGCTTGTTGCTATGGGGGGACGTGGGTCTCTCATTGAATTAGGCTATGCACTTAGGGCCCAATTCATGGAAACATCTGCATGGAAAATAGGGACTTTGCATGCCAAACCGTGCACAAAATCAAATTTGTTGATTCATGGAATTGACTGCTTGGTACTTTTTCGTACTTTGTGGGGACTTCGCACAGGCTTGGCATGTCGCTGCGAGAGGCTGAGTGCCTTGCGCAACACCGTAGAGCGTGGGCGTGGCTTGCACAGAGGGCAGGGCAGGGGACGGAAAATGAGGATGAACAAGAGAAAAGGTGGGCGTTATGAGGGGTGGTCCGCAGGCTGTCCATCGCACGCTCACTATTGCGTGGAACGATGTGTATTCATGCATCCGAGCGCACAACCTCTCAGCCGGCAAACGGCCACACAAAGCCCTCATACTATTTGCAATCTGAAAGCAGGCATACAGATAATTGCGCATAGGATTCAACGTGAAGAGGTACGATTGGGTGCTGGATTTAGGGGTGCGTGTACGCAGCCGGGGTTCCGATCTGACTTAGTGGTGCACGTACGCAGTGTAGCGAGGTGCAGTAATGGTTTACGGTGGGGTTCGCATGCAGAAGTTTTACCCGAATTACGATAAATCATACGCATGTTGTCGGGGTGCCGGAAACAGTTACGGGAGTCCCCGCGCACGGTCCCCGAGATGCATGCCTGCTTGCGGGGGATCCCACGCCCTGTTTGATGGGTGCATGTATTCACGCCTAGCGGAGCATGAAAAGGTAGTTCTGGCTGTTTTTGCTTTGTGTGGGGGAGTGTCAGCGGTGTTCCAGCTGCGACATGCGTATACAGTTACTTTGTGCAAACAATTCCATGAATACACGAAGCGCTGTTCATGGCATGTGGCCTTTTCGGGCTAAATGCGCATGTTTCCATGAATCGGACCCATATAGTGTTTGAGCCACTGAAAAGTAACCTTTCCATTTTGGCACTGTTGAGGCACACATGGCTGTCTTTAAGGCACAGTGTTATGTTCTGAAGCTTACTCTGATTCCTGGGTGGGTGAGTATTTGAGCATTTCTATGTCTAGTGTGCAAAGGAGTTGCACAGGATTCAGTGAGTGAGACCAGTGCACACATGTACACAATAAAAAGACAGAACAACAGGCTGACTCCTGGGGTGTCCCACAGGGCAATGGGTTGGGCTCTGACATGAAGTACCCCACCGTCACGTGAACTGAACGATTATGAAAGATGAACGTTTTGCGTTCAAGTGCCCTCCCCGTGATGCCCGTGTTGTGCACTGGATTCCACAGAGAAGGAGTACTCAGTTGCCGGTACCTTAGGCTGCAGATAGAGTGAGGAGAAGGAGAACATTTGCCTGTTTACCACTCATGGACTCATGGTCCTCCACAACTTTTCCCTGATGTTCAGCGGGGTCCATTTAGTCCCCTGGGTTGAGGTACATCCTGGTTCCTTGTCGTGAAGCAGTGTTGCTCTTACTGCCTTCCTTTCCTGGGGCTGGAAGGTGACCCGCATTTGCAGAATGCTTGCCCAGACGGCCAGGCTCTGCTTGTGCTGACGATGTTTTCAGTCCCTTCATCGCCTTGATGAGGTCTGGTTAAAGGTTGCGGGAGAAGGAGGCGAATGGAGATGTGGGTAGCAGAGGAGGGATGGCATTGTGATATAATGTTAAGTTTGATAGTCAGTCGTTTTCGAGAACTGGGATGAGCTATCACCTACTAATGTGTGGGATGGGTTCAGAGCGTCCCACAGGTTCACAGCGTTTAGTGTACATTTTACATTTGAAAAACATCTTCTGCCTTGTTGTTTTGCTGCATGATTTGGTTGGGTAGCACTTTGATTCCCCCGCAGCAGCGTGTTGCAGGTGAGTACAGGAACAGGAAAGTATTTACAGAAGCAGGTTAGCAGCTCGGGCTAGACCTGGTTAACCTTGACTACATATCCAAAAGCTATTTATTTAAAACCCCAGATTTTTGTGTGGGCCTGTCAAAGTCAGGAGGATGTCAGATCAATGCTAAACCTGTTTTTGGTTTTTGGCTACCAAAGTTACCGTGTTGTTTTGTCTTTAAAATGATGCAACACATTCTTTAAAAAAATATTCTTATTACTATAATCTGGGGTCAATTGGTCCGTTCTTCCTTTGATAACAAACCATCCTTTGCCCCATGGGTTCAAATATTGCAGCTGTGCTTTGCTGAGGAGTCCTTCGGTGCTACAATGCAGCTGGTGGCACTATTCAGTGACTAGCCCAATGGCTGTTTTGGTGAACTTGTGGGGAAGGTTTCGCTGCAGTTCTGGGGTCATCGGGTTTTCCTCAGATGTTCAGACCAGCTCCAGGTGTCTAATCGGCTCTTGCCACCACAATAAACATAGGTCCCGGTCAAGACTTTGAAGTGTTATGAGCAGTCCTGGTGGCTCATACACTTGACTGAGCAGTTGACAGTTGCAGGGCAGCAACGCAGCAGGGCAGCAACGCAGCAGGCCACAGAGAAGCACCAGGAGCTGAAAGGGTGTGGAGTGAAAATGTCATTTTGGTTTCACTGAAAGCCAAAAAGACCAATTCAGATAGACCGCTCAGAGCGGTCTTTCTAAATCAAGCTGTCATGCCCCTACTGTCCACTGATGGACTGTATAATATTGGGCCCCGCTGGCCATATGGTCTGGCCTGTTGGCCCAATGCTCCTTAAAGATTCTGTCAGAGTGGCACTGGTGTTGTGTGCCCTATGCCCAGTGGAGACCAATATTATACAGTCCATCGGGACCAACAGTGGAAGGCATCCACGGCAACCATAGGGAACAACCTTACCATTTGGTTAATGAACACTAACGTACTAGCCTTGATAAAGACCTTGACAGGTCGAAACATGTGTCGACTGACCACTCCAATCACCCTAAAAACAATAAAAAGTATGCAATGATTTACAAACAAGGATGTAAAGAATACAATCCCTTCTTTTCCTGCGTGAGGTATCTGGGAACATACAAGTACCAATCCTAACAAGAGGTGTGGGCAACACCCTCACAACCCATGATCTCGCAACCAATCAGTATAATTAATTTTCTCAAATAAATACACCAGAAATTACCAAGTGTTGCGCAAGTGGACTCAACCCGTAGTACCCAAATACCTATACTCTCATTTATCCAGTGTTACACTCTATGTAATCGTCAATAGTATACAACTTGAAAAGATATCACTAAGCAAATCATGTTTATGGATTGTTATTTTTCTTAAAGCTGTGCCTTTATTTTGAATAAGTAGCAGTTTGGTTCATTGCATACATGTGTGGCTAAGACCAGCTACTATTACCCGTCATGGCTGGAGACTGTGTATGGACACATGAAGTCCTTGTCTTATTTCCACCAGATTGAAATTACAGAAGTTGAGGAGAAAAGGGGGTTTCTCCTATATATTGTCTTAGGGGGGCCTTACATTTACCTCTACATATCTTGCATTAAAATGGAGGAGAGCAAATATTGGGATGGCCACGGTATACCTGCAATGGACGCACCCCTAAATCCCATGTTTTGACGTTACTCTAAGGAAGTGAAACTTTACCACCCTCTAGCGTAAGGTGGGGAAGTGCCCAGTAGAAAAGTGCAGCCCCTATTGAAGGAAATACTATTTGTATTCGTGGGAGTGAAGGCATTCAACATATGACAGGTGAGCCTAACGACGGTGCTGGTCATGAGAGCCATCTTTATATACCAGCCCTTATCATCACCTGGATGTGCCTTATCTGCTTGCAGGATTGAGCCATGCCATATATTCCAGATATATACCCGGTTCACGCCGAACACTATCACCTGACAGCATAAAATAAGAGTATACATCCCCAGCGTTGCTAGTTGGACCATAAGGTATTTCACCTGGGAACCAGACTGATATTCTGAGATGTTGTATACCTGAGCATGCCAATAACATGTGTCCTTCTCATTTTGGGAAACTACTGGTACCATGAAGGCTATTCAGACGAAACCTTTGATTATTCATGAGCACACTAGAAACATGTCTTGGGAGGATAGCGTAGTGGCAATGTGCTCGCCTTGGAAATAAGGCAACACGGAACAACACAGGTTCGATCCCGCGTCTGTGCTTAGAAACCTCTGGGTATTAAGTGCGTTATAAATAGCCAATAATATTATATCATACCCTGCACTTAAGGCTGTTTGATAGCCAAAACACATTAAAAAAGGCAGTATTAGGCACCTTATAGTTGAGGACTCATTTGTTAGACCTCCGTTTTACTAATGATACCCCTTGAGACACTTTTTACATCGGCTAGTGATGAGTATTATTGAACAAATAGTAGTGACCCGCACACTGCATTTTTACTTATTGTAAGGCGCAGACCATCTGCCTGGCTTTCCATCACTATGCACATTCTAAACTGAGGCATGCCGCTTGAAGTAGCCAAACAAGATTTAAAGGTTGTATACGAATTGATCGTTTTACAACTGCTCGAATGACAATTGAACTTTTCACAATTGACCAAATTGTGAAGGTCAATTGTACCATATGTGTGGGGGGAAACCCCCCACCCAAACCCCACAAAAGCCATATATATATATATTACCAAACCATTATATATATATATATATATATATATATATATATATATATATATATATATTCGGTCAATTGTGAAAAGGTCAATTGTGACCCTTTAAATTCGGTCAATTGTTCATTCAAACAATTGTAAACGACCAATTTGGGTAATAGCGATTTAAAGGCTATGAGTTATTTGCCCTTGACCGACATCGATGCAAAAATAGATGTCGACTTCCACATAATGTTAGGTCTATGGGAATATGACCCCACGACTCGTTTGAAAGAGTGGAACAGGGAAAATGTTGATAGCAAAAAACACGTCTTCATCTATAAAGAAATAGGGCATTGAGAAATGATGTTATATATGGGTAAATGTGTTAAATTAGAAGTGAAATTAATTCTACAACCAAAACATAATTATCAAGCTATTGACATTTTGCACGTCTTTGCGTTTCGTCTCGCTTCTGTCCATTCACAGGTTTTAGATTTGTGCATATATCCATAGAATGACCATTATAAATAGAGACACACTTCGCAGAGAGAGTTGACTTCTTTGCATTAGAACTGGTTCCCCCAGGATGAAGACCAGGCCCTTGGAGGTATTCCCCTGGCCCATAGTCGAAACTGGACGGGTGTTTTGCAAACTGCTCTGTGGTCTATATCTGAATAATTGTAACTAAAATTGTCCTACTTAATTTTGGACATTGATCTTTGAACTACATGAACCGCCCTTGTACTAAGTGGGTAAAAAAAGCAAGCCGTTGACTGGGAGGACAAGCAGGACTGTTCAATCATTTTGATATATTAGCTAATCGATGGCACGACTGGTGGTAGGAATGTATGCATGGAGTAAGAAAGATATGTGAGAGTGAATATTAGGATTTAAAGAAGCTGAATAGAAACTGTGTTTTATGTTTTGCTGGGTACATTATTTAGCGAAAAAGAAAATAAATGTTTAATATCTGCAATTCGGGACCAGCTCTCTTTTTGATGTAATTAGTGGTGCATTCAGGCGCTCAGACAGACAGTTATTAGGTCATATTCATCACCGGGGAATATAATTAGCATATAGGTCCCGATGATATGCATAGGTTAGCAGGCAGTATTATACCCTGGCGGGGGGTTGTGTTTGGTTCAGTTGCAAATAAATGAACCTTGAATGGATGTGAGCCATTCTCTCCCTTGCTAAGTGGTCTTTGGAAAAATGCAGGGCTTCCAATGGTCTGATCCATGTGAAATGTTGAAATGAACTTGGGGGGACATTTTGAGTGAGAGCGAAAAACCGCCCTGCCATTTTCTATGGTCATGAAATGTTCATGTACAGACAGTCCCTGCAGCTCACTTGATCTTCCGGGGGATTGGATTGCGATTAAGAAGGCTACCATATATAACGAAGATGCCTAGGCAAGCACCTGTGAAGTGGCTCATAAGCCTGAGTGAGACTTTGTTCTGGGGTATGGTGGAGGGATGGAGACTGGTGGCTGCATTTTCTGTATTCCTTCCGGGAATGCTTTGCCCGCTGAAACCTTCCACCATGTCACCTTATATCGTTAAGTGGTACTGTAGATAGTTGTAGAATAGTCCACTACCTTAGCAGTTGACAGCATCTCTTTCAGTGCATTGTACTGCACTGATTTGGGATTGTATACACCACTTGACAAATCCTATCAATGTATTAAAATAGCATGTTCATGTGTTTGGTGTGTGTGTCTCTTTTAGGATGTCCATGCATCTTTGAGGACTTTGCAAATAACTTTACTCTATGACCTCAAGAGCCAAGCAACCAAATTCATCATGGATGCATTCAGGTGTTTTATCTGATGGTGATGGTGGGTTGACAGGTTTGGTACCGGTTGTAGCTTGAACAAGGTTTTCACCACCATGCGCAACAGATGTGGATATCACTCTTGCCTAGCCCCGGATAAGGATAGGAGTCATGCTCACATGGAGTCGTATTTGGATGACCCTGTGAATTAGTGCTGTTGGGGGAAAGGTTTATGCAATTGTTCCTGACCATGTCATCCTCAAGGTATTGCATACCAACACCTGTTCTTGCGTGCGCGGAGGTGAAGTTTCAGCCTTTTGCATGTATTGAAGGGATAGAGGCCAGCCTTAAAGTGCTCGACTGGAATGTCAGTTCAACAGTGTAACATATATTTAGATTCACCTCAAGGAGCCTCCATCAATATGGCTCACAAGTGTAATCGAGCTAAGTCGCTAACTGTCTGATTCGACACGTAAACAACTCAATCCATTTTCAGCCGATAGGTCACAGTGGTTTGATTTGTGTTTAAGCTTTTTTTGAGCAAGAGACATGTATTGGTTTTAATCAGCTTACTTTTTTCCCCCAATCGTATGAACCCATTGATTTGAACCCTGTTGAGTCGGCTCAACTTGGTAAGAAAAGCTGAAAGTAGAAAAATGCCTCTTATGAACAATGTTCTGAAACTAAGTGGGATATTGGGGTGTTGTAAAAAAAAAATATTGGTAATTCGATGTGCACCACTTTTTTGTTGGTAATAGAGTTATTGACACGTATAACGCACCACCAAATTCCAGGTTTGGCGTTGAAGAGTTGGAGACACACATGGTAAACTGCTGAAGGTATGTTCCCCACTTTATTCTAAAAAAAGTGGAGGAATTTCCATATGCAGAGTTACCACCATGGTATTGCTTTCAATATACTGTGGAGTCCTCGGGTGACTGGCAATGGAAGTTTGACCGTTTTCCCACCAGAAATAGCAAAGACTAGTAACGAGCGCCATTTAATCAGCAGTTCTCGCTTTCTGTTTTCTTCCTAGCTGTTAAAATAAAGTTAGCCAAGAGTAAAGAAAGTATAAACTGATATTCCTAAAAGAAAAGATTTTACCCACAAATACAAAATGCAGTTTTTAAATTAGTTGGGTATTTTGAGAAAGGATGGCCTTGCATGAAGCGCACGAGGCCTAGAGCTCCGCCTCTTTGCCCTCTCAGAAATAGAATGGCTCCAGGCTGGAGATGATGCTTTTTTGCATCATTTCCCTGGCAACCAGTATCCAGGAATTCAGTATTACCATAGAGTTTTACACAAGTCCAGTTCAGCCATCAAATACTCTTACCCAGAGGAGCAGCTCAAATTCCAGTGTGAAAGCTTAGAAACATTTCAAGCTTCAGCTATAAATGGTTTGAAACATTTGAGCTGATTTAAACCTCATAGTTCAGATAGGCTCACATCTGATTCAAGCCGGTTCACCCATAGCTAGAAATAAGACTTTGTTTGGTGTTAGCCACTTCTGGAATATGTGTTTGAGTGTCAATGTGTTGAGTTGATTTGGTGGTGTTTGATCGTTTGACAACTGATCACGGCAAACAGACCGAAAATAATTCCTGCATGCAATCAATTGTCAGAGGATCAAAGCGCAAACCAAATGCGTGCACACCAACCCCCCGACCCAACTCCACTACTTACCTGTTTGCACGCCGCCTGGTCCCCTTCACCCCTGCCGCACCAGATCCATCAATCTAATGCGGGTCGGGACCGACGCCGCAGGGTCCCTTTTTTCCCCCAGGTCCCTCGCCTCCCATGTTCAGGAAGCGGGGGATACCCCTGCAACCCGCCAAGGCTAATACATATCGATCATAGGCACTGGGGGACACCCCGCAACCTCTTCTCCACATGTGCGGTATGTATTAGCCTAATTGTGCATTTTTAAATCAGTCGAATGGTACAGGACAAATTCAGTCAAATGTACCATTCGACCAATTAAAAATGAACCCGTGGCCCTGCTTTGCACGGTGGCAGCGACTGTCTGCCAGTCCTTTGTCCATCCCTGGAGCCTGTTGTGCTTGTCAGGAATTGTTCTTTTTTTTTATACCAAATCAGCTGTGCTGTTTGTAGACACCATCTGCCTGTTTCTTGATATTGCACATTGCTGTTGTGTGTTTCATTCTTCTGAGGATATTCTGGCCGTGTGGAACATTGGCATTCTGCCATGAGCTCTAAGTCATTGATGTGCAACTCTTTTCTGATGTGTCCACATCCCGTGCGTTTTGCATGGCATTGGATGGGCTCGCCACCGGATGGGCTCGCCACCCTGTGATGGGACCGTGGGTCATAATGATTACCTGCTCTTGGGAATTTGTCAAGGTGAACCCATTGGCCGTGTTTTATTTTCTCCACCTTTTGAATCCACTACTCGAGCTTCATAATCCCACCATTGCCTTTGACCATTGTACCCTGGGCCATTATTGCAATAGTCACACGTGCAGTCTTGTTTGTGGTCTCAAGAGAATGCACAATGCTGTGATCACTAAAAGATTGATCGCCCCGTGCACGGTCGTCTTGTTTGATAGCTGATAAAGGCGAACTGTTACCATGAAAGATTTGAGTCGTGTCTTGGTGTAGGAAGGGTGGTGTAGGAAGGGTGGAGCCCGATTTCGGTCGACACTTGCTCCTAGAACCATTTTTATTTTTGATGAGTTTATGATTGGCTTGGGCCCATTGACTGAGAACAGTGGGATTTGTTACACTTCTGTGTGTGTCTTGCAATGTGTGGCACTGTTCCTTGCCATCATCTGCCATCGAGGTAAGGTTACACATAATCCCTTCATCTGTGATTGTGCGCTGTGATTTGTATTGTTGAAAGTCAGTTTCACAGTCCTCCGGTTGGTCCTGTGAACAGTCTTGTTTGTGTTTGACCTGTTTTGGCATGTGGTCTACCTGACAGGGTTCTGGGAGGGTTCATAGCCTTGTTTTGCTTGTTTACCTTTTCCAGGGTGTTACTGACATCTATGCTGAACAGGATTGTTCTCGCTAGCGCTACGCTAATTAGGATGGCCCACATGAATATCTTTCATTGAATGCTGAATTTGCAGCTTGTCTTCCTATGTTGTCTGCTGCACCCTCTGATGATGCTATTGTAGACTGTAGACTATCTTTGCCTCTTGTCTGAGTGCTTGTGTACTGATGTCTTCGGGCGTTCGTTTGTTTAGGGCCTGTGTCTATCATTTGATTAGTGCTATTTTATTGGCTATGCAAATGTTGTCTGCTGCTTAAATCCCCGTATGTGTGGGCACTTCATTTGTGGAAGCAGGCATTCTGCACCTCTTTATTGTAGTTACTAGCCTTTTGTAATCAGGTTTGAATTGGCAGAGATAAAAGGGTGGCATTGGGAAGGGGGATTATTTCGTAATGATGTATCTGGCCATAGCTTGCGCCAGCAAGGTGTGTTCAATTTGTTTCATACTGGATTCCATCATTCAAATACATTGAGGAATTATTTATTTATTTATTTATTTTGGCATTTGTAGAGCGCACCAAACCAGGAGCCATCAGGGCGCTTGTTACATAAGGTTTCTTGGTTACGTTAGAAGGTTACAGTAGTTGCATGTTGACTTAAGTCAACAATTGGTTAGGGCTAGTCTAAAGTTGCTTGCGTGAAATCCCTTTCGTCCCCCTCTTCCTGCGCGAGGATGTAGAAATGCGCCACAGCCCATGTCAGGATTGAAATTCTGTGAGGGAGGTGGGTGTAGGTGGCGAGTTGGCATCTGGTGTGTCTCTGGGATAGTCATCCTAGTCTTTATTGCCATGATCCCGTTGGGCGTCTTCAGGGTGTATTCAGGTCATGAGAATTACCTTCGCTTGGTTCCTGCAAAGTCAACAAGACGTTTTGCTTGGCTTTTCATTCTCTCACTTGCTTCTCTTTCTTTCATCAGGTGATCTAAATTGGCTATTGCAAAACTGGCTAAATGCAACCGCGTATTCCGACGCGCCCTGCCATGAAGATGCAGCACCATTACCTGGATCTCCTGCTCCAGAAGCGTCATCTTGAAAATATTCCATTTTATAATCCCTTTCGTGCGTGTCAAATGGAAAAGCGGAACCCCCTTTGTTTTGACTGTGCGTAGAGCCACCCAAAGTGTTCTCTGCTTGCGTGAAGTCTACACACATATATTCAGTATATTGGTAAATGGCAGTAGGGAGTGTGAATGACTTTAACACGCTTTTTGTTCCCTTCGGTATCAGGAGGCTAGCTCAGGGGCGACGTGCTCGCCTTGGAAGCAAGATGACAGAGAGCAACACAGGTTCGATCCCTGGGTCCGCGCTTAGAAACATCTGGATATTAAGCGTGTTATAATTAACCTATCATGTCATATATTAAACAGTGTTGGCCGTGCATTCTCTTTTTTAGATGTGCTCCTTTTGTCACAGTGAATATCGCTGCGGAGGGATTTTGTGTTACACCTCTCTACGCCATTTTCGGTGGCCCACTTTCTGTATGATGTTTCTTGGTGGCGTGTTTTTCTGTGCCGTGCCTACCTGTGCCATGTCTTTTGGGTTTGTGTCTATCTTTGTCATGTGAAACAGCAATTTTCAGAGCCGGCCCACGCCTGGGCTGATCTTGGGGGCGCAAGGCCAATCCCTAAGTGTGCGTCTTGGCCTTTTCAGGGTGAATCACCTCCCAATCCACTGGTGACTCTACTCGATTTAGGTCAATGCTCACCTTCATCCCTCTTGTCCTGAGCTACCCAGGGTTTAGCACGTGCATTTTTTGACAAGCCCAAGAGGTCTTCTGAATTTGGTTGCATAGCAAGACAGTGTCGCACCCTGCGGGTGTTGATCCAAGGGAAGCTTGTATTGCAGCTGCAACAACCTTTAAATGGAGCCTCCCCCATATGTGCTCTGGGCACCAAGGGCTCGAGACCATGAATCAAAAACAGTATTTTTCAATTGCACGTGACCGTTCCTATATACACTGAGTCTCGATGCTGTGTCGCGTCGTCTGAGCTGAAGTTTGTGCGCCCGTTGCCGTTGTTCTCCTTGCCTCGGCTGCGTGACCAAAGTGGTGGCGAAGAAGAACAATCTGAGGAGCGTTGAAGGGGACTTTTCTGGACCTAAATGCAAAAGTAACAGTTTCGCCATGTAGAATATAACTTCGTTAGAAAATGATCTCCTTTTTGGTTCCTTCTCTTCCTCTCTGTCAAAAGGTGGTGCCTTACGGCTTCAAGCTCGGATGCTGATCTTACCAGCCATAGGCCTGCCGCTGGCATCCGTTCACACCTTAAATGGGAGAAGCTTTTCTCGGAAACCCTCCAAAGTTGGACCGGTGGAAAGCTCCCACCTTCGACTCTGATAGATGATAAAGGAGCCAATTCACAAATCTTTTTTTAGTAGTAAATTTGAGTTACTCCTGGAAAAAGAAACACTTTACTCATCAGTATCCTACTCCAAGACCAGCAAACGTGAGCGTCCCCAAAAGGTTTTATGGAAGTGTGTATTTGTTAAGGAGGGTCTCTGTATGGGGTACAGTACCTGCTCACAAAATATATTAACAAGATATATTAACAATAATTGAAAGCTGTTTTAGAAACTTTCGCGAGCACCCTCAAGTTACACCTAAACACTCCATGGCAAGTGTTGGCTGTGGATGGTGAGAGTGTATTTATACCAAGGCGGAAGTTGTATGTGTTGGAGACACATTTTGGAGTGAGAAAAAAGGTTTACAAAAACGTTTTTGTAAACTGTTTTTTATTTGATCTCTGCCTGACATGCAATAAATTGCTCCTGAGCAAGTTATTCCACGTGGAACCACCAGTTTAAGGTCTACAATGAATGGGTGTTTTTGTAAATCAGGTGCAACTTACATTATTTGTTTACACTAGTACGTTTCGACGTGAGTACCGTTTTGAGGTGTATACTAAGAAGTGTGCCAAAAAGGTAGTGCAACTGTGACTCGGGCAGCAGAAATAGTAGGTAGGTAGGGGCAACGTGCAACACATTTTTCAAGGGGTCCAGTCATGCCGGTTGACAGCCAATTGAGTTGAAACAGATTTCACTTTAGCTGTGACTGATTTCCAGTGGTAAAGTGGAGAAGTGGGTGTTAACTTCACAAAGAACAGTTCCGGAATGGTGGAACTGGTTGCAAAAGGTAGTGGCGCTGTTAACAGTACAAAATACAAGTAGTGGAACACCGCTCCCGATCGTTCCCGCTCACTTCGACAACTGTATGTACAGCCCCATTATGATGGCTGTAGAAAATGACATGGATCGGTAAAATAACATGTGGGGACAAGCTCTCGGTGTGCTTTCCACAATCTGCGCCATTTTGGCCAGGGTTCTCTCGCTGGAGCAAGGCGCGGAGCAGAAAATACGCTCTGTGTGTGACCCCCTTCTCCCTGAGGGAAGCAGATAGGGTCACTGCAAGCACGTGACTTTGATGCGGGGGGAGGCGGGGAGGCTTGAATCTGTATTGATTTTCACCAGATTTTTACGGCAGGTGGAACCGATAGGTAGCGATTGTAATGAAAACCGCATGAGGCGGTGGCGGTCACAATCAGCGTTAGGTGGTAAAAGGCAAGTCTTGGCATGAGCTGCCCAGACTTCAGTTGATTGTTCACTTCCTGGCCAGGAACCTCTCATATGGTGGAGCAGGTTGCAGAGGCAAGCGCGGCTGCGGAGGTGGGTCACTTTGCCGAATATGAAAATGAACCCATTAGGAGTCACTTCCAATGCCGCGTCTTACACCAGAAAATTGGTTCCTTGTTGAATCAACCCCAGAGGGTCTAACTTTACCAGGCATGCAAGAAAAAAGCAGCTGCTCGGTCAATGTTGTATTTTCACCTTATTTTGACAAGTGCATGAATGTGAACTAGTCCGGCTTTTAACTCAAAAGGTAAACTCGTCTGCCTCGGTGGGCCAATTCATGTTACCAACGACACTGAAACTGTAAAGATATCTAAACATGTTTAAGAAAATGAAGTGTGCTCCCTGACTTTATGCTCAGTCTTTGTGTGTGTTTCATGGCTCTTTCAGGAACTCCTGCTGACGCCGAAGTCTGGACCGGGCTCCATAGAAAGGACATGCCTATGAGCACAGGGCGGTTTATTTATTTATTTATTTATTTATAGAGCGCACCGAGCCCTAGGGCACCTGGGCGCATTCCTTACAGTTACACATGTTACGCAGTTACATAGAGTTAAGAAAATACAGAGGGTTCATTAAACTGCAACACAGGTGAGTACCGACATAAGGACATACAGCGTTAGTGTGTGTCCTGCGTCAGGAGCCACGTGTTTACATTTTTTCTGAAGTTAAGGTAGGAAGGTTCTGCTCTTAAGGTTAATGGCAGTGTGTTCCATAATTTTGCTGCGAAAACAGGGAAACTACTGCCCCGTGCCCCGCGCCTTCTGAATCTTAATCCTAGGGATCTTAATGCATTGTAGTAGTGCGGGCCTTGTTGGTCGGTCTGTGGTGTTTCGTGCAAATTTGTCAGTCAGGTATTTAGGCGCTAGGTTTGCGACACATTTATGGGTAAGTGAAAGAGTTTTAAATGCAATTCTGTGATTGACTGATAGCCAGTGCACATTGCGTCTCGCCTCCGATATGTGGTAAGTAAGATCTGGGGATACTGACCTCAGATCGTGGCGCATTGTTTCGGAGTATTTGCATCTTTTTTGGGTTACACTTACGGTTTTTCAGTTAAAGCCCTGAGAATTCTTTGTTGGGTTCGCTGCATTATGATGTACATAGATAACAGCCATTGGACTAAAAAAAATGGTCTGCTGTGTCAGCAAAAAGCAACATACATTATCTCACACATAATCTTGCAAAACCAGTGCTTACTAAGAACACTTGCAACCAATGTAAAGGGCACAATGAGGGACGCCACAGGAGATTGTCAATCTTTCATGCCACAGCTAATTTACTTACGGTCTTGAATGAAGTGTGGGTCGGATTCCGGTTCATAGTGATCTTCAAAGCCTACCAGAGCATCGCGCAAGTATGGCCGCCTGGATCCCGGGACTGGAATATTGCATAGCTGCGCATAATCCTCTGTGGGGTGAAAAGAAAATGGCAGGTTAACGCTGGGCACTTGGATCAACGACATGAAAACAGCTGGTCTCTAACAGCCATGGTCAGCTATCCCTTTCAAAATCTGTTCCCTTTGGGCCTAGGTCCAGGTCTTTCATACAGGAGAGCAACGGTGCGTGGGGGTGACGCTAAGTGGGGCTGCCGGCTGAAGACTGCTGCATGCAAGGTTGCCCTCTCTCCTTTCCCCTAGCTGCTATTCTCTTTCCAGCCCCAACCGGGCTCCCTGTCTCTGCTCCGTGGCCCCCTCTCCCTCACTCCACCCAACTCGGGAGGATAGCTAAGGGGCAACGCGTTGGCCTTAGAAGCAAGACGACACAGAGCACTACAATCCCTGGGTCCGCGCTTAGAAACCTCTGGGTATTAAGGGCGTTATAAATAACCATTTACAATTGCAATTACCCATAATTCTGGCCCACTTACATGGCAGCTGCTTCTACTGCTCCCCCGCCTTCTTAACTGCAACACGGCACAGCGGTGAAGCGTGACACACAAATGTGCATTGGTGGCTGCAGGAGCCTCTTTTGTGTGTAGCGATTCGCCATTGGGCTCTACAGCCAGCAATTGGTTTACTTTTACAATTGTTAAACTGGAAGGCCAGCATCTACTCACTGTACAGAAACATAGACATTCATATTGTATTGTATTTGTATGTCAGAAACATGTCCTTTTTCAGCCACTTCAGAGCCATTATTAAACAAGTGTATACTGTGTAGACGCAGCAGCGCAGTGTGGAAGGCCTAGTCAGCCCGCCCTCAGTCTTAGATCAATGACTGGATAGTCCTTTACCTCAGCAGCCACGCCTCTCCTGCTCCTACATTTACTCAATGTACTCACTTTGTAAGCTTGAAGGGCTGAGGTCTACTAAGACACAGTGTTCAAACTTGTAGGGCAGGCTGGCCCATGCTCTCAGCAAGCACTGACTCGTGAGCTGTCCACCTTTGCATATTTGTCCCTGTCACTTGCCACCTCAAAGGCCAGTTATTCATTTTCTTAGGCACTTCTGGACACTGATAAGTCCTAGTCCACAGGAAGCTTTGTGTACCTCACTGAAGATTTGAAAGTCAATTCTTTCCTCCATCAATGAGCGAAGGGAAGGACAAGCAAGGCCTCAATAACTACGCATAATTATGGTCTCTGCGGCTTTATTTGACAAGGCTGGGAGCCTATTGATCAACTCTTTTGGGAGGGCCTCGTAGGTGGAATCTTAACCTTACGATCAGCTGGTCTAGGGAGTGTTGACAGCTGTTGTCCAGACTAGATGGTAGGCATTTGGCCATTTTGATTGGAAAGCTCCCCATTGATAACAGTGTTCATCTGTTTTTCAACATCGACATGATCATAAACAATAAGCCAGATTCACCTCAAGCCCTGATCAATTTTAAAGCATCTACAAGTGACTGCACTTCTGCAGTAGGATGCGGAGCTGAGGGCATTTGGCATAGGGTTGGTGTTAGGAACTGGCGGGCTTTAATGGCACCTGCAAGTGTCATAATGTAAGCATTACACAACGCAACTGAGAGAGAAGAGAATCCTAATGTAAAATACAGCTGGGTGCTATTTTTTGGCACATTCTGGAAACCGGTCACTATAGAGCAACACATTGATTCAGAAGTAGTCTGTTATTCAACCGAGAAAGGAACTCATGATCCCCAGTGGCAAAGGCATCCAACAAGTCCAGTGGTATTAGGTCTGCATGTTACCCCGATCCCGCCCTTCAGCAGGACATCCTGGGTATCCAAGAGAATGGACTTCACTTCATGAGCTGAATAGAATCCAGACTGATCCGCTTCCATTAGCATTTTATTCTGTATACAAGTGAATTTTTAATAGGACAGCGTAACAGATATTGTCGCATGGTATTGCCTGCTGAAACAGTGCCGCAGCTAAGGAATGGGACCCACCGATTCTGACAGGCCCTAAATAAAATGAAATAAGTTACTTTTTGTGCTTCTGTTATTAGGGCTGGTGCAATTGTTTTACTGCTTCAAATAGTGGGGAGTTTGGAATGAAGTGCAGTTCGGGGAACACAGAGAATAAGGCCAGGGTACAATCCAGCTGGAGAAAAATGTTGGAAATTCTGGAAGATACAGCACAACGGGAAGCAGGTATGGGTTCATGGTGCAAAACAAAAAGGTGATGGCTGGCAGGTTCTGAATTAATCATAACCACGGGCACAGCTCAGGGAACCCTCCAGACCATTGTTTTTTTCAGCATGCCAAGCCATTACAGAAAGGGAAAAGAAACCATATGCAAATCAGGCTTGGTCCTACCGCAGAAGGGGCAGTCCAGCCCGAACCTCTAGGTTCCCGGTGTTCAGTGCAGTTTGAAGAAACTGTGTTGCGACCAGTGACCTTGCAGTCTGGCCATGAAGGTCAATGTGAGGAGGGCAGAGGAACAGGCAGAGCAACACATACAAGATCATGGTTCTCCTGGCAGGAGAGAGATTGGACCATCAAGAATCCACGGGGGGAATCTCGCGGGAAAGGAATCGCAGTTTAAGTCATTGCAACAGAGGACTTAATGAAGTCATCAACGCATATTAATTATGGACCAATTTCGAACGCTCGCGTGAATCCTTGCCGTATATTGAATTAAAGACCCTGTACTCTGAACGCTAACGTCTTCAGCCATGAAATATGTGTTTGCGGCGAAAGGTTCGGCGTGCGCGTCCTTGGTTCAATTTAATTTTGCATTAATGGGACTCAGAACTGCAGCCAAGTCTGCGGCTGCACAGCACCTGATTGAATTGAGCTTGAGGACTGTTTGACGGATGCTCCGAGCCACTCCGGAGCAGCTTGCGCGCAACTGTTGGACTGACTTTCAGTAATTGACTCTTTCTCCTTTGCTGTTTCTCTGGCAACATCTTCAGCCAGGAAACTTTTTTTTTCCCTGTAGAAAAGTCAGTGTACATTTCTCTGGATACTTTGTCTTCATTAATGGGTTTCATGTGCCCCTTCTGGGGGGTTGTTTACTGAAACACCAGGGGCTATACTACAGAAACCTTGCATCGGTGCAAGGGATAAACAATTGCTCACAAGCAACAACAACAAAAAATGTGCTCAATGCATTTTTGCACCAGGGCAAAAGACTAGGAATAGAGAAAACATTGGCTCAGTCAAAAAATGCATTGAAATAATTGTTTTTCTGCACTTTGCCCTAGTCCTAATTGCACATGCGCTACTGCAAAATGTAATTGAAACACTGTGACGTCTATTTATAGCAAATAAAGACGTTGATGCGTCGTTCTGCCAGTCCTGATTTCAGTAGGAGGTGACCAAGAGGTCAACTTGTCAAAAATAGCACACATACATGATGTGTTAAGGCTATACATAAAAAAGTACAAATACAAGTCTAAATTAACAAAGGGGATTGGTGACGTTGCCGTGGTCCGTGGCGGTGTAGCCATTATGCGGTGCTGGCCCTTGGGCTGTAGCAGTTACACCCCGTTCCTGTTTTATAAGACAATCAATGTGTCCAGGGTTGTGTTGCTTGTCTTCTCTTCCAGTGCTTATTTTCTCAACTGACATTGGGATATTAACCCCAGATTGCCCACCGGGGAGTGTGTTTTGTGTCCGGCATGTGTGGACTGCATGCATCACCTTTCCTGGTTAGGCATACTGCCTTTTTTTAGGGGGGAATTTTGGGACATAGGCACTAAACCTTCTTGGCACCAAGACGTCTCCTTCGGTAGTTCCAGGGAATGTTATAAACACTGCCGCATGTGACCAAACCTACCTTTGGTTGTTCTGAGTCAGGGAGTTGCAAGTCAATCTAGTCCCAAGACTAGGCTTCTGCGCATGCACACCCAAATCTTCCATTCTTCCATGTGACATGATATGGCATTTATAACGCACCTATACACAAGTGTTTCAAGGCGCAACGAGGCAAGGAAGGGGGAACAGAGGGAGGACAGAGACAAGCGATCTTACTAGGCCTAGTGACATTGAGATGGCGCAAGTGCAGGGGGGAGGGGAAAAGTGCCAGAGAAAGGGGGGGCGGGGCAAGTGCAGGACATAGGATCAAAACAAGTAGTGCGGCCAGCAGGTGGCAGTGCTGTAATAAGGAAGGCTGCAAGCATATCGCCGGGTCAGCATGACAGTGCCATGCAACATGGAGTTGATCCCCAGGTTGGCGCTTAGAAGACAGAGGCGTCCTGCATTACATGCAACATGAATAAATAAAATAAACAATAAATAAATGGAATGATCCTAATCTGAGAGCGCAATCAAGGGGCAAAGCGAGCAGGCGGCGACATCCCACTCTAGAAGAAAAGATAGCAATTGCTGCATGATTTTTTTGCAAAATATCTTCATGGGGCCGTGTTGGATTTCAGGACCTTGCTTGAGCCTTGAGGAGGCTGCCTCTTTTCCAGTGCATCGGAAACAACAAGGCTAAGAGGCCTGGCCTTGAGGCCCTGATTTTGTTCCCCTCTGTGTGATGTGGTTGTAGCGCACAGAGGGGTTTTCACCAAGTTAAGAATTCCAATAGCATTTGATTGGGTGATTAAGGTAGCGCAAAAGCAGTGCTTAATTTGTAAAATAATTAGAGCCAGGGCCCAAAATCTTTCTGGTATGCCTGTGACACACCAGAGTGTGCAGCTCTCCACCACCGTTGCTGCCAACTACAGCTGACGGCTGTTCTCTGCAGTGTCAACATGTTTGGGGTTAAACCTACAACTCGCACAGGATCATTGTGGTTAATGGATGCACTGACCATAGCAGAAATGCAATTTACAAATACCAATCAATATAACACAAAATAACATAACACACTAGATGTGTTTTGAAATTAGACACCTGTATCAGTGCTTCTTTAACGTTTTGATGACGTTCTTTAGTTGGCAAGTGGAACGTATTGACCGTCTATCCACAATATGCTTTCCTCCTATGGTAAATTGACCCTGGCATTGCCATGGTGTTGGTATTTCTTGCTGATCTCTTGTTGCCAACCCACCCTGCCATGGCCGTGTTTCCAGTTATTGCAGTATCAGAGCTGCACCAATGTCATGCAGACTGACTGAAGCAGTGTGTGGCACTGGCCAGCATGGGCAGCCGGCACTGCCACCTTGCAACTCATTGTTATTCAGGGAAATTGATCACTAGCACTGCCGAGTCAGTGTAGGTCTTCAGGTTCATACATTACATTGAGCCAGCCCAGGGCGAAGAGCTGTGTGGCCAATGCACATTTGTGTTGCTTGTCATGTGGCTACTACTGACTGACAGATAAAATAATAAAGATGCCAAAGCACCAAATCATAATCACACTGAGTCTGAAATAATAAGTGCCAGGGCTCATAAATAAGCAGGCCTAATTCTAGTTGCACAGACGGGAATCAGCACCTGGAGGTCATTATTGACCTCCACCCAGCCAATCAGAAGGCTCAGAATGCAAACAATGCCTACTGTTATTGACTGCATTCCAAACATTCTGAGACTAGAAGCAGACGGGGAAACAACAGAAATGATTTCTCTGAATTCAAGAAAGAGCAATGACATTCCTGGGTAAGATTTCTTTCAACAAGACACTCTCCCCCTGGGGGAATGTTTTTTTCACTGAAGTTCGTGTGAGACAACATCAAAATTTCACACACACAAATTTAACACACCAAAGTGAAAGCTAAATTATGGAACCTTGCTTTCCCTTTCTGACAGAGAAACCGTATACTTTTACATTACACTTAATGCGTGCTCAAGTTAACACTGTTCCGTTCCAGCCAAGACTACAATTAAAATGCTTAGCTCATAAATACAACCTTGTAATGAAATACTGCAAAATAAACCCATGATTAATTTATTAGCACATTTAGTCTTTTTACTGTACTTATTATAAACTATACTTTTTACTTTAAGACTACTGCTGCAAAATGGATATTGCTATTCCCACTAAGTGCTAACAATCTTCGCATCTATGAGATTTCCTAGAAAACTTTACTGCAAATCCTGTTTAATAGAATTTTTGTAAACACATTTCATAGAAAATAAATGCAGGGGGGGAGATCTCCAGCAGCCCCACCCTCCCACATCTCCCCACTTTAATAAATACCTAAACCCAACCCATCTATATTTGTGGTGAAATGTGTTTTGAAAAAATTTGATGAAATGGGATTCGCAGCAATGGTCGGCGGCATAACGGGTGTATACGCCGTCTTCTAGACCTTGTGAGGGCTCATTGTTGCATGGGACCATGACCCTTCCTGAAGGAACGGCTCCCCCCTGCTTGCCCACCACATAGTTCCTGAAAATGGCTGCAGGCTCTCACTATTTGTGGCAAGCTCTTCTCCAGTGCTTTAAGTGGGATAAGGAGTTGAGGGGGACCCTTATGAGTTGCAAAACAATACCTGGAGATGTGGGCCAAATACTGCCTGGTGCGCATTAAGAATCGCAAGTGATAAGGACCCTTCAGCAGGCGCGCAGATTATATGACTCTAGGAGTGGCCTAACAGATGTCCATCAATTTTCGCACCTGGCCTTAATGGTAGTAGAATCTATTTTAAAAGGTGTATCAAATGTAAATGATCAGCAGTCATAGAACCAACTAAAATGAACAATATTGAAATATAAACTGAAAAAGGTCAATGCAGGTTCCAATGTCTCAGTTCTTTTGAGGGAAATCCATGCTTAATCTTACTCCAAGCGTCTGAAACTGACAATGTGATGTTAAACGTGAGTGATAGTGACCTTCCTTGAGAAGCAGTATTGGTCCTCATCATCTTTTCATTTAATTTAGTGGGGGGCAATCAGGGTGAGGAGCCACGGCACAGCCCTGGTAAAAAGGCAATTTTCAGATCCTCTGCAGGGTAATCTCCCCCCGACTAGGCCCGGCCCACTTAACGTCCTGATCTTCTGTATGAAAAGGCTGGTAGATGGCCAACTACGATGGCATGTTGAAAATGTATCTCTCACACAGACCCATATCAGGTTGGTGCAGACCAAGTTGTGTTATTATCCTTTGCTTTCTGGGACTTGTAGTTTTGATTGCCTCATAATACATTCAGGACTGCAGAGAAAAAAAAACAGGTCTTGGTTGGCTACACTCGCCTGACGTTGCTCTACTTGAACACGATGAGAAATCACACAAGGAATATAGAGACTTAAAAGGGGAATTTGGACGAAAGAGCTATTTCCAAGAGATGTTATGAACTAGTTTTCAGAAAAAGTTAACAAACACTGGTAATGCCCAAAATCGAGAAGAGATAGTAAACATTTTCTGGAGAAGGTCACAACACACCAAGACATGCCTAAGCAGAGGAAAGCAGTGTGTCCAACTGGCTAACTTTCTCAATGCTATCTGACGCCCCTTTATCCCGTCCTGCCTATTTGTGCAATGGCACTTTGCGTGCTGGGACTTGTAGTTTTGCTTCTTCTGTTATGAGTATTGTGTCCCTGAATCTTAAGCATGCAAAGCACTGCTACTCAAAGTCCCAGGCAGCATACAAAGCAGTAGGCAACTCCCAGAAAGAATATACTCAATATCTTCACCTCATTTGTCAAAGGCACCGGAAATGACAGTAAAAATGGCCAGATGCCTAATGTTGAAGAAAGGGATGCGGCCTGTGAAAGAGGGAAGCATTGCTTATGTTATAAGTTTGCCGGTCCAGAACCAAGCTCACCAGCACCTTTATTTCCGGATCGGCAACCTCTGAGTCGGCCTGCCGTGACCGCTGTGCCTGACAGGTCTGACACTGCCGGGCGCAGTGGCCACGGTAGGCAAACCGATCACAGAAGCACCGGCACTAATACGAACTATGCCATGGCTTCCGTGTCCCCATGGGAAAGGGGACTTAGATTTTACCAGCGCCTGACTTGGAATCTCCTGGTGGCATGGGAAGTCAGGCGCCGGTAAAATTGTACGAGTCAAGCAGCAACCGGCCGGTTACATAGGTTGGGTTACCGCCAGACCCATAATGAGGCCCAATGATTTAAGATACACAATAGTCTTTTCTTTTTAAACTTTAATACTGCACTGTGTTTCCAGATAATTGTAGGTGTTTCTGTAGATGCTAAAAGTGAACATTTAAAACGCATGCAATTTAAAATCTGAATGTGAACACGACTCCAAATACCTGCAACACAGTTCCTTCCCAAGGATGGGCAGCAGAAAATGCCCATCCTTGTTGACCATCCATGCGTAATCGATCATTGATCACTCAAGGCATTGCGTTAAATCATACAGAATTGTGAGGCTCTGTTTAGAGCTGTTGATGGGGTGACCAGATGACTCCATGCCACATAACACCATGGTTCCAGTCCTGGGCTTCCCTTGTACAAATCACTGGTCTCTGATGCTTAAAGGCATACTCTAGTAAACATTTTTATTTCAAAAATAGATAGCCCACATTAAAAACAAAATACTAGCATCCTCCGTTTTAAAACTTCCTATGTAAAATTTTGAGATATTTAAGCTCAAAAGCAAGCACAAGGGCGCCGCCATTTTGTGAAATGGAGGCCCTCTTGTGCTGGCTTTTGCGGCACTAATGAAGGAAAAGCCAGCCAGCTGTAGTAAATAAAGTCTACCGCTGGGTGGCTTTCCCTTCATTAGTGCCGGAACTCGGAGGACGCGGACCGGAGACCAGAGCAGGAAAGCTGCAGCTGAATCTCGGTAAGTGCTATTTATTTATTTTTACAAAAAATAAGCACTAGCTGCGGTTTTTTTTCTAAGTTTTCCGGGCTGGAGGAGCCCGGAAAACTTAGAAATAAAACTGCAGCTTTAAAAACGTTGTATTTATGTTTGCGGTCGCTTTTGAAGCGACCGCAAACATAAATACAACGTTGTGTTGGAAAACGCTGCGGTTTTAAAACCGCAGCGTTTTCCAACACAACCGTGTTGTGTCTGCCTGAATCTGCTTTACCATTTGGGGCTCTCGGGCTCCGAGCCCGAGAGCCCCAAATGGTAAAGCAGATTCAGGCAGACACAACGCGGCGTTGCGGAAAACAACCGCGTTGTGTCTGCCTGAATCTGCTTTTCCATTTGGGGCTCTCGGGCTCCCCACGGGGACCCCGAGAGCCCCAAATGGGAAATCAGCTGCAGGTAGAAACACTACGCGGCATGTAAACACAACCGCCTGTGTTTCTGCCTGCTGTGGCTTTCACTTTGGGTCTCCGGAGACCCAAAGTGAAAGCCACAGCAGGCAGAAACACACGCGGTTGTGTTGGAAAACGCTGCGGTTTTTCTTTCCAAGTTTCTCAGGCTCCTCCGAGCCGGAGGAGCCTGAGAAACTTGGAACGAAAAACCGCAGCGTTTTCCAACACAATAACGTTGTATTTATGTTTGCGGTCGCTTCAAAAGCGACCGCAAACATAAATACGTTTTTAAAGCTGCGGTTTTATTTCTAAGTTTTCCGGGCTCCTCCAGCCCGGAAAACTTAGAAAAAAAACCGCAGCTAGTGCTTATTTTTTGTAAAACAAATAAATAGCACTTACCGAGATTCAGCTGCAGATTCCTGCTCTGGTCTCCGGTCCGCGTCCTCCGAGTCCCGGCACTAATGAAGGGAAAGCCACCCAGCGGTAGACTTTGTTTACTACAGCTGGCTGGCTTTTCCTTCATTAGTGCCGCAAAAGCAAAAGCCAGCACAGGAGGGCCTCCATTTCACAAAATGGCGGCGCCCCTGTGCTTGCTTTTTCGAATTTTGAGCTTGAATAGCTCAAAATTTGACATAGGAAGTTTTAAAACGGAGGATTCTAGTATTTTTTTTTTAATGTGGCCTATCTATTTTTGAAATAAATTTTTTTACTAGAGTATGCCTTTAAGTCCAATTTCTGTGAAGGAGCGCCTTTGAGAACGCTACTACGGTACATTATTTCACAACATCCTGCACTCCGAGCCAGGCAGGCTCTTGCTGATTCCCCAACCGCTTCCTGCAGGAGGCGGAGCTTGTGGGATCCACGTGTGCTGTCACGTGACTGCTGCCATCCATAAGACTGCGCTCAAGTCGCCTGAGCACGACATATCCTGCTTCTGTGAAGGAGCGCCTTTGAGAACGCTACTACGGTATATTATTTCACAACATCCTGCACTCCGAGCCAGGCAGGCTCTTGCTGATTCCCCAACCGCTTCCTGGAGGAGGCGGAGCTTGTGGGATCCACGTGTGCTGTCACGTGACTGCTGCCATCCACAAGACTGCGCTCGAGTCACCCTTGCGGCGTTAAGCCCGGCGGGGACAAGCCCATAGGCTGTTAAGTGGCGGTTTGTACGTGGTCCACCAACTGGACCGTAAAGAGTTGCAAGTAGGCTCTACCAGGCAGCAGAGGGGCCTAGGTGAGGAGACATGGACTTGCGCGGGGACCAAAAAACTACGCAACTTCTCAACAAAAAAAAACACTCACTCAGTGATAATTCCCCCACAAAGGACGCATCTGCTTCGCACATCCCAAATAAAAGTCCTTCGGGCAGAGTGCTGAGAAACAGATTCGTGCAAGTGCAAAACCGAAAAGAAATGCACAAAAACTCAAAACCAAACCTGAGGGGCAGTGTGGAGAACAACGACAAAATCCACCTTAGCCCTTGCCTACCAGGACTAAAAACGACACTCACTGTCTCGGCACAACTGTGCCCCACTCACTCTGAGTGGACGCCTGGCCTTGTGGGGGACAATACTACAAGTTTGCAGGACATGGAGGAGGAAGGAGAGGAGAGCTACGAGGTTTCCAGTGGGGAAGATGTCCCCGTCTCTCCATCAAAGCCATGGACATCCGACTCACCATCGCCTCTAAACCCCTCCAGGGCCCTGAAACAAACAACTGTAACAGAGCCCCCATCCTCAATTGCAGACGGAAGCTTACCTGTAGATTCTTCTTCGCCGCAACGGCTGCCATCGGCCGTGGTGTTGGCGGAAGAGCTCCTTACCACTCTAATCTCCCCACCGCTGCTCGCTCCTGACCCGCAAGCCACCGCTGCGGCGAGTGAGGTGGGACCAAACGGTGTCGAAGGACGCCGTGGGGCCGACCTCAGCTTGCGGGTCAACGACGCCTCAGTGGGGGGGGGACCCGGTACTATTCCGTGCATTTGCCCACAAGCTGTGGCCGGGGCGGACGAACTCAGGAACCAGAAGCTAGACCCGTGTAAGGCACCGGAATCGAGGGAAAAGGTGCCCCGCCCTGACCAACTGGCAGAGCTTTGCCCTGCTCTGACGGAAAACCTATCACAGAAGCACAGTACCTTAACAGAGGTGCCCTCTGCTGGTGCAGAAGACCCACCACAGTCCTTTCATAATAACACACCGAATCTGAACGGAGAAACAATCCGTAGCCCATTGAACGCTTCTACAAATGATTTAATTCGACAAAAAAGAGACATAGCCCTCGCACTGTTAAAAAAAAGAGCATTAACAAAAAAGACTCTCAAGGAACAGGGAGAATTCCTGAATCAAGACCGTCAACATCACAGAAAAGGGCCAAGAGCCATAGTACAAAAGGGTGATTCTGGTAAGCCATTTTTGCAAAACCTGTTGACGGCTCACTCACTGAAAGACTTTTTCTTTAAACAAGCAAAAAGGAAATTGGATTCTGAGATTGAACTCTCAGATGCCGAACTATTAGATGCCACATCCGAAACACCCTTAATCCCCTCAGTCTTAAAACAAGGGGAAAACACACCGGGACTATCTCCAGCCCTCGCAGAGCCCACCATCTGTGCTCAGGACCTTAACCCAGTACCTGAAACCCCAGCTCCAAGGAAGGAGAGGAACAACACCCAAAATCCATCGTTCAGAGGTACTCCCCTCCCTCAAACTAACCTGCTTGATGACGACGTTCCATTGTTCTGCCCAGAAAAGCCAGGACTTGGAAATGAGCTACTTACTCAGTCAATCAACGTCTTAATTACAAATGGACGTAACCAGAGAAGTCCTCACCTATCAACCCAGGCCCAACCAGTTTCGGCCCAGTTGGAGCAAAGAATAAACAACAGCGACTCCCCACTCAGAAGACCTCTATGCCAAAGTGGCCTCCAATATAACATCTCAACCCCCCTCAGGAATGAGAGACCTACCAATTTCGGGGCAGTGAACAAAGAGACTCCATCAAAAAAACAGGACCTTGTCACTATTATGTCAGCAATTACGGTGGGTTTGGCCCCCTTTGTTAAGCTATACGAGTCAATCCACGACTCAATGAAAGACTTGCTAACCATAACAGCCGCAATAAACACCAAAATGACCTTTCTTGAGGGCTTCATCACAGCGCTAATCCAACAAAACGTTGAGAAAGAAAAACAACAGGATGCCAAATTCGCCCATCTTCAAAACTTAATTGAAGCCAATTTCAGTGTCTGCTCCTCACAAGAAGCACTCCCGACGGCCCAAAAGAAATCAAGATCGCCGTCAATTGCAAAGGTGCAAAAAACAGTCAATGTAACCACCTTTTCCTCCAAGGCGATCCAACGTCCTGACTCAAAACGCCAACATGGGAAAAAAACCAAAGACCAACTTAAAGCAGCGACAATTTTTAACATTGCCAAGCCAACTCTGCCAATTCTAAACAAAACAGCACCTATACTCAAAACGTCCAAGGCGTCCGAAGGTTCAATTGACCAAAACCTATCAAGGGAACAAGAAATAATTGAACTGGACCATTCTATTGCATCTCTAGCTGATTTATCTGGAAACTTATCACTCTTGGATTTAACAACTCACATGGATCCTGAAGAAGCCCTCGACCCACAAGATGATACCAGCCCAAACCAAGATCTGCCAACCAATACGCCAAGTGTCACCGCTGTCCAGGAGAAGCCAAAAGAATTTCCTACAGCTATGCCTGCACCTGAATCTCAGTGCCCTGAGGCTAATTTCTGTGAAGAATTAGCCAAAGCTCCTGTGGACCCGCGAAAGAAAGTTCACCAAAACGAGAACCTTACCACAGACAAAATCGAAATCCCTAGACAAAGGTAGAAGCGGAGAAAGGAGCAAAATAAGGCCGCATCACAAACAGACTCAATAACGACTTCGAGACTTTCCCAAGCTCGAATCTTCAAGATGGAGCAACTGGCGACCGGAAAAAACTTTGTGATACTTAACAGGAAAACCATCCTCCAGATCTTAGCCAAAATACCAAAACTGAAATCCCTGGATACGGCAGACCTGGTACTAATTGAACCCTATCACAGGCACAAGAAGGCAAAGGCGTATCTCCACGTCACAAAGGCAGCAAGCAGCAAACTTAAACCCGACGTGATTCTAACCTTGAAGGAAATGGGGTTTGCCTTTGAGGAAATTACTACACAGCTATCACCTGATACAAGCATACACGCCACAAGTAGATCAATAGAAAACTATCCGGCCCATCCAGCGGGTGTAGAGGTTCAGACTATAAAGAAAAGAGATGACACGAACAGGAGGTATACGGAAAGCCGGGGAGATTCCTTTCAAGTAAATCAAACTTTCAAAAACAACAACGTGAACTTTAAGAGGTCTAATCGCTCAGAATATATAAGAAAGAACGACAGATGGGTGAACAAGCGAAGGCTCAATTCTCTGACTGAGCAAAGCGCTGATTGGACCCATAACAAAAAACGTGAACCCGTTGGCCCATGGAGATGGCTGAAAAAGGTGCTCAACCCAAACGCTCAAACATAACAACGAAATGCTGCATCAACGCCAACAGACAACACATCTAAAGAATTTCAAAACACCTCTAACCGAAAAGAAACATCTTTGTGCTCATGGAACACGAGAGGTCATGAACATCTAACGAAATCAAAAGCATTTGACCTGGCCCAGTTCGACATCATCTGCCTCCAGGAGACCTGGCTGACAGATCTACCAACGATCGACGGGTACGACACACATATCTCACCGGCAAGTAAGGGCCTGTTTGGCAGACCATCGTCCGGTCTTTTGACCGCAGTCAAACTGGCATCAGGCATCTCTATTAAAAAAAAGGGAACGGAATCCTATGGTATTCTGGCACTACAAACAGAATGGACCCAAATAGAAAGTTCTTCACGAAAGAAAACAAAATCCAGTTTAGCCATCATAAACGTCTGTTGGAACCCGCAAAGAACAACCAACACGGAGTCTGCAACGCCGTCATCGGCACCCTAGATAAATTTACTATCGACCTGGCTACTGATCACATCCTTATCTGTGGAGACTTAAATGCGAGGTGCGACCAACTCACGAAAAAACTTCAATTGTCACCATCCCAAGAACGCGGTGAACTATGGTCGAACCTCATGGACTCCAGAAATTTCCATAACGTGGCAGCTCTGCGTGGTCGTCTTCCAATGATTCCAACTTGGGAACGTCTGGACACCTCAGCCACACTGGATTATATTTTTGTTTCACACTCCCTTCTTTCATCTATTGATTTCTACGAAGTCTACCGAACCAAAGCCAGTGACCACAATTTGCTGTCAATGAACTTTGCGTCAGCAAACACTCTGAAAGAACTCTATCCTTTTGAGTTGGAGGTTTCCCGAAACTCCTCCCGAATCCATCTCTCAGCAGCAAACATCACGGATTTCTCCCGGAAATTCGACGAGACAGATGTCAACAGCATAGCTTCACAGACTAGGCCAGATTATCTCCCATTATTCGTGAAGTATAGGAAAAAACAAAGAAACCAAGTTCCATCGACAGAATACAAGACCCATGAATACGACCTACAAGTGGTGATGAAAAGAAGAGTAGTCCGCAAACTGAGACATCTGGCCAAAGCTTCTGATAACAACAAACAAAAAGAAACCGCCATCGCGGCTGCAAAATCATACAAAACATGGCTGAAACATCATAAAGCAACAATGTATCAGAATGACGAGGAAAAAATGATGAAAACCCTAATGTCTAAAAATTCAAAAGACTTTTGGGCACTGATCAAAAACAAAAGCATCGAGTCAGCTAGCCAACTAGCAAATGTGATACCAGAGCTGACTTGGACTTCCTTTTTTTCAGCCCAATTTGCTCCACTGCCTGAAACAACTGAAGAAATCACTTTCCCTATGGCGACACCATGGGTTGATCTCACAGATCAAGAAGAGATTTTGACCACGATACTAAAATTGAAAACATCCTGGGCACCGGGCCCTGATGGTCTCACCAATATGGACCTAAAACAACATCCTAAAGAATGGTCCTTCCTAATCTCCAAAATTTTTAACCAATGCCAGGCCAAGAAACAGATCCCTAAACTTGGACAGAAGCACTTATAGTGCCTATTTTCAAAAAGGGAAGTAGAGATAATCCATCAAACTATAGGCCTATAGCCCTTTTGGACATTATGGGAAACATTTTCGCAACTCTTCTTCTAGCCAGATTTCACAGATGGGCAAGAATAGCTCCATGCCTTGACGAACTTCAAACAGGCTTTGTTAAAAACGCGAGCACAAGTATCAACATCATGATATTAAATATCATAAAGGAAAAAGTAAAGAATGGTGCACCAAAAGTTTTCATCGCATTTGTAGATTTGACACAGGCATTTGACAGAATTGGGCGTCATAAACTCTGGACAAAGCTACTAAAGTGGAATTGCCCGGGTGAAATTCTAGGACCTGTAATTGCCCTGCACACAGATACAAAGCTACGAGTTCGGCTCAACAAACAAGGCCTGATGTCAGAGCAATTTCCGTCAGAACGTGGCGTGAAGCAGGAGTGCCCACTCGCACCGGCCCTCTTTATAGCCTTTTTGGGAGACTATCAACACACTCAACTGGCAATAAGAGCTTTTCTGCCTAAAGTAGGAGACACTGCTATATCTAGACTTCTCTATGCGGACGATTTAATCCTCATAGATCAGACCCAAATTGGACTTCAACGCCAACTTAACAACTTGGCCAAATACATCGAAGACAACAATTTGGAAATAAACACCAACAAATCAAAAATTTTGATCATGGGAAAAAAGTGTTCATCTGCAAGGCACTGGTTTTTGAACAATAAGAAAATAGAGATTGTCTCTAGTATAAAATACTTAGGAATCATGTTCGACGCAACGCGCTCAGAAAAGGCTTGTAGATCGGAAATATGGGAAATTTTCGCTCTTACCAGCGATCCAGTTTTATAAACAAAAGGTGGTTCCATCAATAACCTACGCAATGGATGCAGCTTTAAACATCCAAGATACGATCTGACCGAAACTGGAAGGCTATCTGTGGAAAGCAGTTTTGGGCCTCACGAAATCAACATCAATCTCAGCTATCAGGCGCGAGCTCGGCCTCTTAGCAATAAAAGCTTCTGTTAAACAAAGCCACATAAGACTTCTGTGCAAAATCATCTCTCCAGACAACCTACCACTGTTCAAAGCAATCCGAAAGGAACTTACCCAAGGTAAATGCAAAGCGCTGAACAAATGGGAGCAAAAACTGCAAAAAACCCTGGCGGACTTAGCCTGTACATCTGAAGACTTAATCTACAATCCCGCCAAGATAAAAAGGAAAATAGCTCAGGAGGACTGGATCCAAACATGCGAGGCAGTGATGGCAAACAAATTGCTCACGCACTTACCACCGACTACAAACCAGCTTAACAGACCTTTAAACTACTGCATAACATTTCCACAAAAAAGGCTTCAGAAAAATGTCATGAGAATAAGGCTCAACCTCATGTTAACCCAAGAAATGAAAGCTATTCGGACAAAATCCACTTCCAAAACATGCAGACTATGCCCAGAGACGCAAGAGGTGGAAACTGTAAAGCATCTACTAGTGAACTGCTATAAAACGGCGTACCTGCGCGAGGCTTTTCTACTACCTCTAATGCCTGGCGCAACGCTTCGTGAGGAGGAGACATGGTGGTACCGTTTGGTCGCAGGTGAAAAGACGAAATGGTCCACGGCAGCGGTAAAGGTTTTGGAGGCAGCTCTTAAATTAGCAACAGAGAGTGCAACCTCTCTTGGTACTCCATAACAACGTCCCCTCCTACAATCTCTGTTCGGCTCTGCTGTCTTCCTTTCTCCTTTCCTCTTGAGAGACGATTCCTTGTAAAAGTCTAATTTTGTTTTGATTACAAACAAGTAAATAAAAAATAAAAAAATAAAAAAATAAGTCCAATTTGTTCAAATGACAGGCAAGACTACAACCCCCACAAGGCATTATTTTTTTAAATGAAAGCCCACTACTGGAAAATTGTGGTTTTGGTGATAAGCTGTCTATTCGAACACAGGAACTGTGCTTTTGTGAGCATTAACAAACCCAAATCTGCTATGCGTGCCCTCATTTTGGACATAAAAATAACGGATGAGGGCGATGAATACTCATAGGAATGTTTTACTTCTACAATAAAATGAGGTCACAGATGCCTCGTGCCAGCCAGCCCTGGCTTTCAAGGAACAGTGCTCTGCATGCTGGGAATTCTAGGCCTAAACTTAACGTGGCAAAAATTCAACTACGAGTCTTAGAATTGAAAGTGCTGGTGTCTGGAGAGTCGGGGATAGCTTCAGCTGTCACGCATGACGCAGCATCGCTTGACAGTCACTTATAGGAGGGTTACCAGTTGGCTCTGCGTCACATGGACACTATATGTACAGGTCGGACTGCCCTTTAACAAATTGTTGCAACTTGGTCCTTTAGTCCAATCTGTTCTATTGAAGTGAGCCAATACTATAAATCCCATAATGCATTTGGTTGTCAGGCGAAAGCACGGGTCAGAGAACATTTTGTTCCACGGCCATCAATCACATCATACAGTTGATTCTTTTTCTTGCATTGTTTACAAACAAAACATTGAAAATGTTTGGTACAAAAGACAGTGGGTAACAGAATTACTGCCTGCTTTTTGAGTCCGTCTGACTATAAGTGTGAAACTCCCGGGGAGGAACTACGTCCCGCGCTCCAACCCCCAATGAGCCATAGGGGGCTTATGAATGGGGAATAAAGTAAATGTATAATGTGCAGGAGTTCCCACAGTCACCAGTGGCCTGGATCAGTACATCTGTTGCTAGCATTCGCATTTAGAATAACTCTAAGCTTGTAAGGATGGCAAGAGACCCCTGGATTGGTATTAAAATATGTATTTCCATTTATTTGTATTACACGCCAGCTTGTTGCCTTAGTATGGGGATAGATAGTCTGATGGGGATAGATAGTCTGATGGGGATAGATCAGGGTTGTCCAACTCCAGGCCTCGAGGGCTGGAATCCTGATGAGTTTTCAGGATATCCCTTATTAATATTCATGAGGAAAAATCGTCATATATTTAGAATCATTGTATGCAAATTTACCTCATGAATACTAATGAGGCGTATCCTGAAAACCCAACATGGATCTGACCCTCGAGGTCTGGAGTTGGAAATCCCTGGGATGGATGGATGAAGATCCCTCCAGTGGACAATGAGCACACAAAGCGGTACTCTCCACTGGAGGTAGTGTTTGGGGTGAGCAGCATGCTTCAGTAAGTTGATTATGGCCACACGCCCCTTCATGTGGGGGCATGGGGTGGTCACACTGATGAGAGGAACTAAATCAAATGCTTCTTGAGATCATGTTTAAAGGAGAAGATCTGTGGATCTGTAACTTTCCAGATAAGAATCCCCTGAATTATTTTTTGTTTTGCCTACATTTATTTTTCCTGAAGGAGTGGGTCCAATAAGTACAGAAATACCGGCTCTAAGAATTCACTTTGTAGGGCATGAGTACAGAATACATGATTACAGCCTGATTGCATTCCAGACCTTTAGACATTCGGATAATGCATACACAGTAAAAAAAAAAAAGGATGCTCTTATGAGCTTGAGCTCAAAAAGAAGATCCCAATCAAAAATTGTAAAAACTAGTCAATAAGTACGCAAAGTCTATACAAGAAGAGGTCCATATGAATACAGTCAAATCTTTCCTTACTTTCCTTACTTAGAAACAGGAGGCGAAGACCAGAAAAAGAATTGCTCACCCCTCATTGAAGCGTGAGTAAAGACTATCCAGCGGATTCCTCTCTCTCTGTTCATTGAGTTAAGAGATGCAGCAAGGTGAGAAGGGTGGCAGAGTAAATACGGGTGATGGAATAGGGGGTTGGGAGTGGGAACTGACAGGTCAGAAACCAAGGGGAGAAAGGGGGCCAGAAACAAATGGATAAAGTAGTTTCAGGGGGTAAAAACAGAAGTAGGAGGAGGGAGAAAGAGGCACCCCTTCCAAGAAAAAACATTAAAAGGGGCCAACAAAACAAGTGTAATGCATGTGGTCACCCCTGTGCAATGGCAAAAATCAATCGGACCTCTGGGAAAACCATGGCAGACATTTTTGCATGGTTGGTAAAAATGGATTTGGGCAAGTTCCCTGCATTCAGGTTGGAACCCCATTTTTGTCTGGTTATTGATGATGTGATTCAGAATAGGACACATGTCAACAACCAGGAGACACAACAATAAACTGCCCCGACATACTGCCTCAACACGGTGCCTCGACATGTCTAGCGATCCAACGTTATGGTATGTCATGTTACATGGTTTTGTAAATTGTGCAAATACAACTAGGAGGCATTGTGGTGTGATGTGAGCAGGAAACAAATTTCAGCTTGGCCAAAAGCCAAGATTCTAATTGTTGGTGGATGGTAAGATGTTTTATTGTTGCACGTAGGATGGGAGGAAGTAACTCACAAGGCTATAGTCTGGAGATGTGCAAAGCACCAGGAATTCAATAGAGCAACCTTTGGACCAGCAAAGAGTACTTGTGCTTGGACCCTGTACCAGGGCATGCTCACTGATAATACTAAAGTTGATACACTATGTCTCTCCAAAATATTTAATGTTGCACTGATTAGCAGTGTCAAAGGTGTGGTTTCCGGCCTTTGTAAATATCATCCAAAATTCCTTAACACTAAAAACGGAGATCTCTGGCATCATGTGATGTATACAATATTCTTTAAACATGCAAGAATTCCTTCATCTCCTAAATACATCAGGCACATCTGTTCTATATAACATAGAATTCCATCTGTTCAACATAATTATATTTTCCAAGCCGGCCATAACCAATCAATCTTTTGGAGAAAGTGAAAAGAAAGACGTGACCCAAAACCTGTACGGTAAAAAGAATGCAAGAGGCATAAAGAACCACTGCACCACTTTGCAAGGGAAAACAAGGTTCATTATATGAAAAAGATCTCGGATGGTCCCGAAGATCCAAACAGACAAAGAGCTTGTCACACCCCAATAAGTTACAGGCTATATAGAGGAAAGCTGCATATTAGAATACATAGGTTACAATGTCATCCCACCACCCTCATTGGCCACCACAATATAAAACATGATAATACCCCCTATATTTCCTAGACCTTAGATAAGTTGTGGATGATTGGCCACACCTTATCTAAACCCATTCCTCTATCCACGTAGGCCACTACATCGGCACTATTGAATCCAGGTACATGATTGGCCGACTGGTACACCATTACACTAATAAATGAATACATTGTGACCGGCATGTGATGTGCACCCCTACAGCCCAGATACATTCGAAGTAAGACTGGCGAGGCCAACTTTGCTTTGATAAGACAATGTGCCTTCTCATTATATCAGTTGCCGCAGTGCACACAAGGTGCACCCCCGACCTTGTACTAAATTTACTGGCATCTCCTCTGCTCTTCCTATCCTAAATCACAGAATGTTCCAGACACGGCATCCCCCTTATCTCCTTCAAGTCCCAGTTGCCCAGCGATGACGTGACCAGAGCACTGCTCCTGAGTATGAATTTCAGGGATTTATTTGCTTTGGTTATGTGTCTACTTGTAGTTCAAATGGGGTATCCACTCCTTGGGCGAGGGCAGTAGTGCTCTAAAACTTCGCCTGGCCTATAGGCATCACAAAACCTTGTGCCCTGTTCTCATGAATTTGTCCTTCAAAGAGCTCATCCCTACTTGCCCTCCCCATTTTCCACCGCTTTCAGGCTCTGCAGCTGGATACAATTAGAGTTTATCAGTGCACTGCGGGTGCCTCTGACCTCGACTTCTCTCTTGGGGGAAGGAAAAGGGAACTGTCTTGGGACGGTGCTAAAAAGAGCCACTGCTCCACATCAGCGCCTTCTTTCTGTTAATTGTGTACTAGACCTTAAAATCCAATATATCAGCACTCCTGCAATGTAGACACGCTGTCCTTGCTCTTACCACAGTACCTTTCTGACTCCATCTACCACCTACCTGAGCTCTCAACTTTGAGTACTACTTCTAAACACAGGGCCTAAAACCATGCCATATCTATAACCTCTGCAACCGCAACATTAATATATTTGTTGCTCATTCTGTGTTGCTCTAGGAGGCATCTTTTAAGTGTCAAAAGTAACTACAAGTAAAATGTGCACCTTCTACTGTGCAGAACTCAACCTGCTCACACCGTGGTATGCACCAATAGGTTTTTCTCAGCCTGAACCTTTTTGCCTGGCTTGGACGCTGTAAGTGCATCCCAACAAAAGGAGAGTGCGTTCTATGTGTGAAGCAGCTGAGGCAGGGCAGGCCAGCGTGAATAATATTAGGCCACTCTAAAATGGACACACTTCAGTATCTGTGAATTATGTATGAGTGTGTCTGCCATCTGGCCCATGTTATTGAGTTACCTTCATCCAGTCTGGATTTTCTAGACAATGGAAATATCAATTCTTTGGAATGTACTTTTCCTTTCCCATTATATTTGTGGTTGTACAATTCCCGCCATGCAGACTGCAGCTGACAACAAAAGTAGAACTGTCTGAAAGGGACTGTTGTGAAATCTGGTGAGTTGCCCGCTATGCATGACCGACAGAATGGCTCAACCAGAGACGGCTGCGAGTCCGGATAACTCCAAGCCACCAAACAGCCAGTGCTTATTTAACAAATGAGTATGCATGGCATGTGCGTTCTCCTTCCTGACTGGTTGAACTCTCAGATTTTCAAGGTAAAACTCAGAGTTCCGCCATCTTGTCACACGTCATCTGGCTTCCCGCGCACTCGCAGTGCTTGTACAGTGACTCACCAGTTCCTCTGCTTACCATTTCCACTTTTATGGTAAATTTGATTAACAATCTCTTGCACAAAAGAGTACTTCCTGATTCTCTTACAGAGTCAGTGATCACTTTGCTGATTAACAAAATCAGCTCTTGATCCCCCTGTGTAAAATAATGATCCTCCAATCATGGGCCTCCCAAAGTTCTCGAACAGGTTGTGACCTCACAACTGCAGGATTACTTTGAAAGCCACAGTTAGTTTGATTCTTTTCAATCTGCCTTGATTGCATTTTAGGACAATATGCTGCCGAGTGCCGACAAGGGTTTATTGTCATGACTTGTAATGTTTAATCTCTCGGCAGGGCTCAATATCATGGATCACCAGAATATTCTGTCCCACTAGATCATCACAGCTATTATATCTGATCAAACCATGCTCTGGTTTAATTCTTCTTTGAATAGTGAGTTTGGGCCCTTTCCTTTCTGAACTTGACTCTGTTGGGTGTGGTATTCCTTCTACCTCCCATATTATACAATATTTACATTCACACTTTGCTGTCAACTATTGCCAAATATGATAAGGCATATCATTCCCCTGCTGATGGCGCCCAGGTGTATCTGAGGGTGAAAGGATTGAATGAGGGCTTTTCCAACGCTCTATGGTGGGCCGCAACTAAATCCAACCAAAACCACAGTGGTTCTTCCTGGGCCGAAAAATATATATTGATCGACAACGCAAAGTGGCCCTCTCTCACAATTCTGTACGGATCGGCAACAGTATTTTGTGGCATAAATAACCTATCATATCATATCATGCAGATCTGGACTGCACCGCTCAAAGTGTGGAGGTAGTCAAAACATCTTTCTTACAAACTAGGACAGCTATGCTTACCTTTCCTTTTGGTGAGGATTATGCGACCATTCTTGGAACTACGGGGAACTTAAAACTTTACTATGCAAATAATTTGTAGCAGGGATTCCTGCTGCAGTTCAGTAGGTGCAAAGTGCTGCTGTTCCCCTTGTTGTTGGTATGGCTAAAAGAGAGCCCATCTCTTCATTTTTTAGACAATCCCTTGTGAGGGCATAGAAGTAAGAGACGGACACAAGGGTGGTATGTTGACTGGCAAACACTTATATTAACAACAAAAATGCTGGGGAGTTGGAGGAAATCCTAACTAACCCTACCTCTGAGAGGGGCTTCACTGCCTCAACTGAACTAGCTAATGAATCTGTCAGTGTCAGAATGTCCAAAGTAAAGTTCGCCGTCCCGTATCCAATTCCTAATCTATCCCTCACCAGCTAATCTTAACAAAAGGTGAAAAGGGAAATATCTTGGCTGCTGTAGTAAAGCAAACAAAAGTTCCACTACACTCAAGGGGTTGATCGCTTTCCCCAGAGTCTTTCCAGCTTTAAAAGTTCCACAAGACTCAGGGGGCTGATTACCTTTCCCCAGAGTTTGTCCAGCCTTATCCAACTTTGTCGTCTAGGAGCAGACCCCACCTCCCAGGTACTGCGACAAGGTAAAATAGCCTGGTTTTCTGTCCCAAGCTGTGCTGTGATTCTTCTTTTTACTTGCTTTGGGTCCCAGGTCCTGTTCCCAGCATCCCTCCTTTTGTCCCACTTATTTATTTATTTATACATTTATAGAAGCGTGCAAAGCCCATCGCCATCTAGGCGCTAGCTACAGTGAAGAAAAAATACACATGAATACAACACGAAAATATACCATGAGACTAGTTAAACAGGTGGGCTCTGAGCTTTTTCCTGAACAAGAGGTAGGAGGGTTCAGCACAAAAGGGAATGGGGAGATTGTTCCAAAGGGTACCCGCGCATCCCAGGAAGCTGGATCCACCAGCTCTTTTGCAGTTAAATCTTTGTAAGATGAGGCAGCGGCTGTAAGAGGATCGTAGGGTTGTGGCAGGGTTGTGGCAGGAGTATGTCTGTTAAGTTTCTGATCAATGTACAAAGGCACATCATTTGATAGACATCAGTGGGTGATTGGAAGAATTTTTGATACTTTGCTGACGGGCAGCCAATGCACAGATCTTCTGGCTTTGGCGATGTGGTCGTGCTTTCTCAGGTCCAGTGCGGGCCAGAGAGCGTTGTTTTATATTACTTGAAGTTAGTTTAGGGTTTTTCTCAGTTGTGCCAACAAGAAGAGCGTTGCAAAAGTCAAGCTTAGAACCAATAAGAGCCTGCACGACAGTGAGTTGATTGTCAGAGGACAGGAATGGTTTTCTTGCATAGATGAGCGGAGACAATATGGTTAACTTGGCGTGACATGTTAAGTTTAACATCTAAGTTGACACCCAAGGTTTTTACCAATGACACAACAGGGATCTTGTGGCCATCGATGTTGAAGAAACTGAAGACATTGTCAAGTCTGGCAAGGCGGGCAAGAGATCCAATAAGAAGGAGCTCTGTTTTCTCGTCATTGAGACAGAGGCTATCCGAGGCCACCAAGGCTTGAATTGCCTCATAAATGGTATTCACTTTGAGGGAGTCCTGGGTGTGATATCCGGAGAGGGGGATGAGAATTTGGGTGTCATCAGCATCATTTGTGTAAGAGATGCTGAGGGAGTCAAGGTGATCAAATAAAGACTATCTGTAGACATTGTATGGTGGGGGAAACACAACACGGCAGCAGATTGGTGTAGGAGGGGCTAGGGCTTTGCCGGTGAAGACTCTGGAGGTTCTGTTGGCAAGGAAGGAGGAGACCCATTTGGTAGCTTCTGGGGAGAAGTGGGCAGAGGACGTGCGGTGGTGGTATAGGGTCATGTGGTCGACGAGATCAAAGATGGCAGAAAGGTCGAGGAGCAGAAAGAGAGAGACTTGGCCAGCATCGTTGGAGTCATTAACTTGTTTTTTTAAGTCAAGGAGGGCTGTTTCAGTTCCATGTCTAGGACGGAAGCCAGATTGCCAGGGGTTAGGAATATGATTGGTTTCCAGGAAGTCTTGAATTTGGAGACAGTCAACTCTGTCGATGATTTTCAGGAGGATGGAGATGGTGGTTATAGGCCGGCTGTTGGTAGGGATGGCTGGATCTAGCAAGGGTTTTTTGAGCAAGAGGGCAATCCAAGATTCTTTGAGGGAGGAAGGGACAGACCAGGAGGCAAAGGAGGAGTTGACGACATTGGTGATGAATGGAAGCAGTGGATTCCCTTCTCCAGAGTCATTTCAGCTCTCAAAGTTCCACTAGACTAAAGGGGTTGATTCTCTTTCGCCATAGTCTTTCCAGCTTTAGCCAATTCTATCTTCTATGAGCATACCCGCCGTCCAGGTACTGCGACAAGGTAAAATAGCCTGGTCCAAGCTATGCTGTTATTGTTCTTTTCAGTTGCTGTGGGTCCCAGACCCAGTTCCCAGTAACCCTCCTCTTAGCCCACTCTCCTGCCAAATGGGGTACACACTGTTCTTGAATTCCCAGTTCTGTCTCTCTATTTTCAGCTGTACCCACAACTTTGGTTTACTCTTCTGCCAAGGTCTGTTAATAGCACTTGTAGCTGCAAAGTGTGTGTACCCCTTTATGACCCCTTTATGACTGGCTGGGGTATGCTTGTCTGATATGGGTCCCACACCCCCTTCCCTTGGTTAGTGACAATGTTCTCTTGCTTTGATCTTTCTTCGGTCTACACCCTTGGTTTACTCTCCTGCCAAGCTCTATGAGCACCCCTTACATTTATAGGGTTTGTGTTCCCCATCATTACCTGTCAGGGTATGCCGTGCTGATTTGGGTCCCAGACCCCCTTCACTAGATCGCCTTATCTTTATTTCGCTTCATGCCTCATATGCTCCCTGGGTCTCCCCAACCTTCAGACTAGCCACCCCTGTTTCTGTAGGGTCTTGGCTGTCTCTCTCTGGTTGTTTGCGGGTCTCCTAGGGGCTTCAGAGGCTTCTATGAGGCAGCCGAACCTTCCCCGGTCCTCCATGTCTCTCTCCTGCAGTTTGCCCGCGATTTGGTGTCAGCTCAGTGGCTCTGGGCGCCGGCAGGCAAACTCCCTCCTCTCCAATCGGTCTCCCGCATTGCACATCCTCTGTGAGCCTGCTTTCCTCCTGAACACTGTCGGCCTCTCTTTGCTGTGGGTCAGCGCGGCCCTTGCCCAGCTCCGAGCTGAGAATGAAGACACCATCATGCTCTTCCCTCTCTTCCTTTGAATGACAGCTGACCAATCACGTTACTGGAATGGCGAGAGGGTATACCTTCGTTCTTGTCAATGATCCTCATTACTCGTGGCCTCTTCCTCGTCCCAGTGCTTTCTGTCTGAGATAACTTGCAAAAACACATGGGGACATTATGCATTGGGGAATTGAAGTTATTTATAGGGAACATGGGAGGGTTATAGGGATACTGTGTTCTCCCAAGATCACCATTACTATCAATGGGGTCCTCCCTCCCCATGAGATCCTCCTGCTGAGTACCACCCCAGGTGAAGTGTCGGGTAGTGCACTCACCTCCCTGGCCTCATGAAAAGGGGCTCCCCATCTAAAGCAGTGACGATACCTCGGGATTCGTCACACCCTGCATTGGATCCTGGTTAGCGGCAGAATCTCCTTTAAGAGGTTATACATGGTCTTTATATGGTCTTGCCCCAGAGCACCACAAAATGAGGATTGTGCCTTATAGTCCTACCTTATCTCTTTGCTCTGGCCTGTCTCTTCTTTTGACTGCCCCAAATCCAGATGTAAGTCCAGGGGGGTGTGGGAGGGGATTATGTAGACTATCAGAGCTGGCCCCATATTTGTGGAATGAGCTTCCACTTTCAATTTGAATTATTCTCCATATTATAGCCTTTCTAAAAAACTTTAAATTCTTTGTTTTGTTGATTCTTCTGATTCACTGGATTGCCTGTTCTTTATTTATTTTACCTGCAGTGCAGTTTTTCCTGCTTGGTTTGCCTAAAATGTTATTTTTATCAGCTCCACCTGGCCACTCATCGTCCTTCTCCTCCCCCTAAACTGTTCTTTCTTCATGCAGTGTTTGCAGCTGCATCGCTCCCACCTTGTCTGATGCGCCGCTCATCACTTCTGCTATTAGTATCCGGGGGCTTCTCTTTACCTAATGCTGTCCTTACCCACCAATGCCTATGAAGCAATTGTCACAGATCTTTACTGGCCAATAATGGCTGGGCAGTGTAGCCTGATGCTGCGTTGACTGAGTGCAGGGTCATTTCTTCTGACTCATGAGACGAAGAAGCAGCAACCAGCGAGTTGCTAGTCTGTCTGGGGTCTAAAGGTTCACAGCTCCGGCCTCTGCCACAATCATCCTTGGCACCGTAGGTCAGTGCCGCGGTGGTTGCCGTGGGCAGAGAGCCGTATCGTGGCTTCCCTGGACTGGGTGAGTGTGTATCTCCTTGCCTCCGGGTGTGTAGTCCTCCCCTCCCCAGCTACTTACCGAGTCTGTGCTTTGACTTTGCTGGTATTTGAGGTTGGGGACCCTAGTTGGGTTGGCTGGTGTCAACGCCTGGGACTTGCATTGCCTCATGGGGGTTGCCCTCGCTGGCCTCTTGGAGGACCTTTTGGTGGTTACGCACTCAACGCTGTATAGTGGAGTGCCGAGTGGGTGTTGGGTAGTTGTTTGTTGTCTGGAGGCAAGCGTTTCTTTTTCTTGAACGTTGCATTATCCCCTCTCTGGCCTTACACCTAATCCTTTATTCCTACCATCATGCCAGTTAAGAGGCAGCAAGAAATGCAAATCGTGTACAGTAGGGGCAAGGACATATACCTCCCTTCTGAAACTTCTACTGCCCATATTTTTGGACTGGGATCCGTGGATAATCAGCCTGCTTTTTCGGTTATGGATGATCTACATATACAGTCATCACCCCGGGCTCCACACAGGAGTGGAAGTCATTTTTCTGAAGTCTTAGCCCTTAGCACCAAAAGGACACAGAATTTACAGAAGGGACACCTTCTGCTCACGGATATTTTGCTTGGAAATAAACTTTCTATGCGCAATGACGGCTCCGCTGGTTCTCCTTTGAGTATGCCCATACAATCCCAGTCTAAGGCCCCTAAGCTATATAATGTTCACGGAGGGGCAAATGGGGTGCCGTTAGAAGATGTGGTTTCTAACAAGGTCTCTGATAATACAGAAAGCCATGTATGGAAGAGCTTTCAGGCTCAGTTAGACCAGCAAATGGAAACAGAGGAGCAGTCTGAAGAGGCTACCGCGATAAGCATCAAGAGGGGATTGGATGACCCCAGAACTCCACACCACTGGTTGCGCTTTAAGGATCTTATGTTGCGGGACCTCATGACATGCTCCAATTTTGAAGAGTTCCAGTCCTGGGCGGGCTCTGTTGGTTCGAAGATGCCTTGGTTACTTCTATCATCTCAACAGAAGCCTACCCATACGGAGCTAACAGGAGTGGGCAAGGCATCTCAAACATCTGGCTTTCAAAATGTGGTCCATTCGGGCTGTTAAACTGATCCCTTTGAGCCTCCTTATACAGACCCCTGTCTAGGGAGCACAGTTCTTTTGGAGTGTATCCTGCCTCCTGTGTCAATCTGCATAAAGCCAGCGTCAACTTCGGCCCCCTCAGGTTCAAGTGATATTCGTAAAAAGAAAATCGTCTAAGGCCAGAATCGTGGATCTCAAAATGAGGCGCTTTGCCCTAGAGTCAAGAAACTTCATATTAACTAATGTGGACAAGCCTAGCCAGAAGGAGTCAAGGGAGTCACTTAAAAATAAAATCTTAGCGTGGCTTAATCACAAAGTGGGCCCTGGGTGTATTAGACAGCAGGACTTGAAAGTCCTCTGCAGACTTCAGATCTGTAATTGGTGTACTGAAGACAATACTGACTGCATTCTTATTGGACGTGGGTCCAGCAGTTTGCCTGCATTTATAAATAGACTTACAAGCCTTCAAGGCATGTGTCCTCCCACAAAAATAAGAATTGTTATGAATTAAGTCTTTCTTCGTATGCATTTGTCTATGCTCCCAGGTTGTTTCTGGTGTTGTAACTAGCTAATTTCGATCCGGGATTGTTAGTCAGCTGAGGTTAGACTGTTTGACTGTTTTGTTTGTCAATTATATGTTGTATGTTATGCGCCCTGATGCCTGCGGGCTTTCAGCGCTTTATAAATAAAAACAAAAAAAAGAATAAGGAACATGGTTATGGCCCTCGCGCACTGAATCCTGGGCTGTTAGTGACCAATACAAACCCTGAACCTGAGGGTTTATTGCGCTTTGATTGTGTGCACCGACTTGTTGTATCCGGGGGGTAAGGCCCAGTGTCTGGGTTTGTTTGCTGTATGCAAATATTTGTTTCATGTGTAGTTTGGCTGGCCCATATAGTACTTGGGAGGTTGGCGGGAGGAGAGCAGGGGTGGTTAGTACATTGGCTATCCTCAAAGAGGTGGGCAGTGGGGGAGGAGGACCTGGGAGGGCCAGGAGGTGGAGGGGATGAGACGGCAAAGAAAGTAATATGGAGGCAAGGGCCATTGACCCACGAGCAGAAGGGTAGGCTCCACTCACCAGCGGACTTGCACAGCCGATGCACAGAGACCAAAAGGAAACCCTAGAACTAGAAAAGCAGTCCTGCTGTGTCAAGGAATTGGCTGCTCCTCCCAGAGTGACAGTCAGAGACATTAACTGTATATGACTCAATCTTCAATAGCAATACGGGCTATATAATATATGATTTCGCCTCCAGCCTTCGCTCAGTGCCAAAAGACATGGAATCAACATTAACCTTTTCAGTTTTCAGAGCAGGACCTTAGCCTCAAATATTTGCAGGTAACTTCTGAACCCCATCACAAACTTGAATGCCCAAGAGTTCTATGTGTTAACATCCATCACTCAGTAACCACTGCCCCGCAAAACACGAGCACAAGGCGGCATGGTTTTCCCATCACCCTATTTCCCCTCTTACTACCCAACAGAGCACGTAGCCCCTAGTATGCTGCCTGCTGGGAGGTGGAGCATGTTCTAGAGCCATGCATGAAATGAAAGCCCGCCAAGCACTGCTGCTCGAAACTTTTTCAGTGAAACTGCTGAAAAGGTTCGATGATTTGCGAATCCGTGAAGAATACGAAACTCAGGGGATTTGAAGTTTGCTCGAACTCATCTGAGTAGGACCACACCGGAAAATGAATCCTTTTCTCTTTGGTCACCAGTGGGAAAATGCTGCCTATGATCTGACTGGCCAATCAAAAGCAACAGCACTCCAAAGACTCTATGCACGAGTGCGGCTAATTCCTAGGAGTCTATCCATCTGTTAACAGAACAGCCTTTATTTCCCTCTTCCATGTCCAATATCTCTCTACACATATATTTGAATGTGAACAAGCAACCGGTTGTTGCGAAAGGCGCCATTTATGTGGCTTCTATGTCCCTGCTGAGGGGTCCATGAATAAAGGAGTCAGTTGTGCCACGAGAACTCTCTCTATGCCAATTTGTGCCATGTGGTGGTGGAGGAGTGCGTACGATTGTTCTTTTCCCATAGATATATATATATACTAACTGGCAAGGGCAATGCCTGGCCCAGGAAAGCCCCAGCCGCCGGGGTTTTATAGCTACATTATATGGCCTACTTGTTATATTGTTATATAAATCATCGATTATAAAGTTTCATGTTATGATGTGGGTTCTTCTTGATAGGAATGCAAGGATTTCTTTAATGTAACAGACAGAAATGTAGGTCACTAATGACACCATTCTTCCAAAGCAATGGATACTATAATATTTGTGAGACTAATGATGGGAGATTAATAACTACATATGTTAAAATAAAGACGGTTAGGTTTCAGTTATTAGTTCACAGAGGATTAAACTCTAGAAATTGAGCGAACATAGAGTGCCCCCGTCCCCCCGCCCCCCACATCATCGGCCAATGGGGCCCGGCTTCACCGTACCTGAGTTTTCCATGGGGCACAGCGCACACTGCATCCCCCAGGCCTCGCCGTACAGGCAGCAGCACTCCGAGTAGCTCGTCTGTTTCCCAAACAGGGGCTGGCTGCAATGGAAGTCATCACTCAGGTGTTGCCAGCAGAGGTCCTGGTAGACTTCGGGTTCCTCTGTTTGCTCTAAGAGGGGGTATATGACACAGCGACTCAGTTTCCATTAGGAATGAACAACGACAGCAACACAAATAAGCTACTATATTATTGTATGCATTCTGGCAGGATCCACAGAGTTCCCCAGATCCAGGGCACAGTTTTCTTACCATATTTAGACATTCCATATGTAAACAGGTCAAAAGGGGTCCCTTTAAAGAATGATCTTGTGTGAATCAGAACTTAACTGGTCAAAATGGTATCATGATCTGTCCAGCTGCCTGTCCTTGTGAAACAGATCACTGGAACGGAAGAATATGGCCCTCATTATAAGATTGCCGGTAATTCCGGCGGGATACCGGCAAACTGGCCTACCGTTTCCGCCACCTGATATTCGGAATTTACGGGATATTACAGGTGGCGGACAGGGCAGTAAATCCCCATTGCATAGAGTCCCAAAGGACTCCGTGGAGGGCATTGCTGGTATTACCGGCTGTTTCATGCTGGTGGGGGGCGGGGGTGATTTACTACCAGCTCTTGGCTGGTGGCAAATCAGTGACCCTCACCGGCAAGCTTGTAGTTTTGCAGTGTGGTAAAAGTGCCGGTCACGGAATTACTAGCACTTTTCCCACACCACAAAACTACAAGGAGGCCCTGTATATTATGATATGATATCTGATTTGATGTATAATATAATTTACGAATCTTGCCTCCCACCTGCCTGTCCTTGCCTGCATACTCTCTGGCAACATGCTCTTGGTCACTGCTTCACGAGCCATGAGTCATACTTTTCCCAGGGAAAATGTGCACATCAACAGCTGCGTGGGCTTTCATTCTGGTGCAAGATCCCCTAATTAAGGGTCATACTGATCTGAACAGTGGACCGATTTGATAGGGAATCTATCTTATCTGCCCCCCAAGTTACACGTTCACAAACCATCCAGAGCGCACTCTGCATCCTAAGCTGCTGTTTGCAGTCTTCTTTTTAGATGGTGAGTTTCTAAGTCAATGCCTGCAAAGACACCATTTTTCTAAAGGAGATACACACCAAGCATGGACACATACTACCCATCGACTGCATGTTGCCATGCATTGCACACTAGGCCTTCGATAGACGGGGTCCTCCATTTCCATTGGCTATGGTGATGCGCTATGGTCCTAAATGCGCACTCCCAAAGATCTACCACCCCTTGGCCCTACAAGACGAGTGCAAAACTAGACGGCCGAGTTTACTTCATGCAGGCAGCCAACATTGCAATCTGCTGACTCAGTGTTGTTCTAGATCACGTAGGACACCAAATGGTCCTATAATGTGGCTGGTGACTGTTCAGTACATTCTTATTATCTTCAGGAACATGTCATCTGCCAATGGGTACCCTATTTGTCAGTTCCATGTGGCGCAACAATGGGCCTTATTCCGAGTCCAGTGGTAACACTGCCGGTGCTACTGGTGGGTTGAAGCCGTACTTGGAATGATTTACCGGTACCTGACCTCCTGGTGCCACCGGATCATTCTGAGTCCGGCGGCCGGGAAGTCCGGCAACAGTATATTTGTTAATCCCCATTAACTCTATGGGAGTGGGGACACGGGAGCACTGGCACCGTTGCCGGTGCTCCCGTGAAAAGTCTGCCTACCGTGACCGCTGCGCCCGGCAGGGTCAGACCTGTCGGGCACAGCGGCCCCGGCAGGCAGACTTGTAGTTTGTCAGTCTGGAAACAAGAGTGCCCTTGAGTTTACCGGCACCCTTGTTTCTGAACCGGCAAACTTATACTGAGGCCCAATGTTTCCACAACAACAATTCTATATAACTGTGATATGGGCTACGGCCCATTAACAACTTCTGGTAACTGGGTGCACTTTAATATACGAGAAGTGAGCGTTCTTAATGGAAAACATGTAAGGCTACGTAAGCAAATATTTTTAATCATGGCTTTATGCCCACATTATTTTATATAAACAAAAATCATTTAAAAGAAAACATACTACAATTATGTATCCCTCAATAAATCTGCACAATGATATCTCCAACCAAATATTAGGTAGGAACTGTCAAAGTGTGCCAACTACAAATCATACCAAATTATGAAGGGCAAGGCTAGACTAAATACATACAAATATTTACATATTTGATGCCAGCAGTGTTTCCATTCGCCGGTTACTAGTTTTGACTATTTTGTATTTCTTTATACGCAACCTCTTCATGACCTAATATTTTGGGTCACTTTTATTTGTTAGAAACACCACCTGGAATGGGTAGTTGGGGACAATCATTCATATAATCTCGGGAGGATAGCTCAGTGGAAACGTGCTCGCCTTGGAAGCAAGACTACAGGGAGAAACACAAGTTCGATCCAGGGGTCCGCGCTTAGAAACCTCTGGGTATTAAGCACGTTATAAATATACAATTACAATCTCTTTCTTAGTTGTATCTTTGTGGGATGTCATAGTTGTACCCCACAAACATAAAGGGAGAAGGCATCCTATTGAAGTACTAGGAGTAGTAGTATGGTGACAACTAGAAGAGCCTGCTTCTGTATGCATTCATAATTATTCCTGCAGTCATTGCAGCTCTGTCTAGCTTTGATGGACTAGACACAAAATCAACTAGCGAAAAAGGTGGCCACTATCTAGGTCACATGTGTGTAGCAATTGCCCTGCGCCCATATGCATCCCATTGCACGCTTTGAGGTCCACCAAACGCTGATCGCTGTTATAGTCAAACGTTGGCTGATTCTGGTGCTCGAAAAGGATAAGAAGTGAAGTCTTCATTATGGAAGACTCAGGCCTGTTTGAACGCGTGCACGCACGCTGTCTACTGGCTCAGAGCAAGCAGTAGGCATCTGTATATCTTACTAGACATGGTGTGCATGTGCGGGGCCATTAGCGCACTGGCAGTGTGGAGTTATGGAAGTCAGGCGTGCGTAAATTGCCCCTCTGCCTGCTGCCCATCACTGTCACCCCAGGTAATCCAAGCGGTCGGCCTTAGGCTCTATCTTCTGATTCTGCAGGTGGCCGCCACCCATGCCTGCTTGAGTCCTGAATTCTGGGTCGCTCCCCAATTCTTCCATTCAGAGCTGTGGTGGAATATATTGTGGATTCAAGCTATCATGAACATGTACTTTACAGTGGCCCTGCTTGCATATATTGTGTGCACCATCATTAAAGGGTTTTATAGTGGAGGATACATGGGGGGGAGTTGGGTTACAGATCCATGCTAGCTTACATTGTGTACACAAGCCATCATGAACATGAGGTGTACTGTGGTTGTACTAGCATATATTGTGGGCACCACCAGGAAAATGCTTTATTGGGCAATGCTGGCATATATTTGGGCACAGGCATCATGCAAATGGTTTCAAAGGGCAATGCTGGCATATATTGTAGACATAAGCCATCACAATCATGTGATTTGGAGTTGCACAAGACAGGGAGTGCTCTGACATGCATACCAGCTACAATAGTACGAATAACTCCTGAACGCAAAGAACACCCAGTTCTTCAGTTTCCAATCATTATCACGGAGAGTAAAGCTGGAGACATTCTAAAACTGAGCAGAGGCACCCTCGTGACCCGGAAGTTATTGCACTCAAAGTGACCAGTCACTAAATTCAGTCCGAACAGTACAGTGAAGAAATCGCAAGAGAAAAGAGTGCCAAGAGAAAAGGGAAAGTCTAAAAGTAATCGGAAATACAGTCACCACCTGCGGCATGCCAATCTCCCAGCAGCGGAGTGCCACCGTGATTGGTGGGGTCACTGCTAAGCACACGCTCCATCCACCTACACTCTTCTTGAACGAGCTGGCATCAGCCATAAACGCTGGACTGCTCCCCAACACATGACAGCTAGATTTAAAACTCTGCACTGCATAGTGAAGTCACACCACATTTCTGGCCAATGTATCTAAAGGAAGGCTTTACAGGAGAATGAGGTCATAACAGGACGGTTTCCATCTGTTTCTAAGAGCACGTGGAGCCCAGCAGGAGGAGGAGGAGGAACCCTGCCTGCGTGTGCATCCAGCCTGCACAGCTCTCCCGAAGTCCCTCAGGAACCTCAGTGGCCTTTTAGAACGCGCTGCATTTGATACCTTGCTTTAAAGCAGCCTGTTCAGACCCTAATTGGAATCGCCGGGCTACATTGAGAAGGTCAGGACGGCTCCCTCCTGCTCTCATCGGCCAGCAGGCGCAGTGCGTGTTCCAGACGGCTTGCAGTTGGGGCTGCATTGAGTGTTTCAGACGCTTGCAACACCTGCCAGCACCCTCAACTCTTGCAGCCTTTCAAGCAGGCTGGAAATGCCCCATTTGGCCCCGCCCCCTTGTGACTGACAGCTGTTGTGGGGGCTGCTCCGGATCACCGGCCAGCCCCCATTCTCATGTCGGGGTCACCCGACGGGACTCGCTGGTGCGGCGATCACGCCGCGGACTCATGGGTGGGGGTCACCCCACCCGCTCCCGGTCACCGGAGCGGCACACGTGGCCGGAGGCACCCGGCGCACAGCGGCCCCGGCTCTGGGGGCACCCAGGCAGGGTCGCCAAATTAGCCATGTTCACATGGCAGTGGGGTCACCCAGGGATGGCATTGCCCTGCAGGGGCACCGTCCTCGTGCTGGGCCCCGTCCTTGGGCCCAGCACATGCAGTGCAGCACCAGCATGGTGCTTCAGGAACAACACTGGAGCCGGATGGTGGTCAGACTGCCGAGCTGGAAGCGGCTCGGACCTTTCATTACGTTGGTCACATGGCTAACCATGTGACCACACACCAACACAGTGGGAGATACCATGGCCCCTTACAGGGGTGCAATGCAACAACAGCTAGAACGTTCACTGCAAGATCATCTTTCTTTGGGAAGCAAATGTGTTTCTAATACTTCCAGTGCCGTATATCATTGTATCCTCTTTCTCTCTCTATTTTCTAGGTCTGGTTTAATTGACTAGTCTGCTGCAGTCCTAGAATGTTTGGGGAAAGTGTTGGATGGTGGTCTGGGTGCAATTAAGAATAAATCTTGTTTCAAAAATGGTATTTATTCCAGTCTTGTTATCATAGGATACCTTAATGTGGAACTACTGGCTGGTGGCAGAGCAGGAAGCTACAATTTAAAGCGCTGAATTAAAAGGAAATGTCCTTAGCAGGTACCACGCATGTTTGTTTGTTTGTTTATTTTCTTTGTTTATTTATTTGTTTGGTAATGTGCACCAAGCCCTTAGGTAGACGGGCGCAACAGAAACAAGAAATCTTAAAACTTAGTTACAGTACAAGGTAGCAATACATAGAGCAGTGATTGCAGTAGGAACAAAAATACAGGTACAAGATACATTAAATACGAAGCAATGGTCTTGGTAAGTCAAGGAGGCATTATCGTAAGTAACAATATATACACACATACATATACAGATATGTATATACAACATTACATGTCTACTTTAACGTGTATCCATGGTGCATGCAAATATGACAGAACAGACGACCATGTGTGTATAGTTAACCAATCTACAGTGTAGTTTGAGGGAACAAAGGGTCGTGTAGGGGCTGGAGAGGTAGAAGTGTAGCTCGGCAGTTAGGTGTCGTTTGTGTGTAGCCAATTGAGTATCTTATGTCTGAATATAGGGTAGGGTTGTTCTAGTCTGAGGTCAACTGGTAATTTGTTCCAACATTGTGACGCCTTAACAGGTAAACTGGTTCCTCCTGCTGTCGAGCGTTTGAACCTAGGAATCTCTAACATAAATGAGTTAGCAGATCTCGTATGGCGGGTAGCTGTTCTCCTGGTAATTTTATCCATAAGGTATGGGGGTGCTAGGTTATTCAGGCATTTGGAGATGAGGGATGCCGTTTTGAGGATAATTCTGTCCGTTATTTTCAGCCAGTTAACCTCCTTCCTGAATTGGGTAATATGCTCTCTGTAAGGGATGTTCAATGCTGCCCTCAGGGCGTTATTCTGCAGTCTTTGGATTTTGTCTGTAATGTATTTTTTGGTCTCGAGTACAGGGCATTACAGTAATCTAATCTTGACATGATAAGAGCTTTGGCTGGTGTGGTGCAGCTCGCTCTCGAGAGGTATGGTCTGGAAGCTCTGATGAGTTTGCAAGTGTACGTTGTGGATGAGGCAAGGGAATTGACTTGCTTTTTAAGAGTGAGAGAGGAGTCTAAGTAGAATCCTAAAGTTTTAACTACAGACATCACCTTGATAGGGTTGTTATCAATGTTGAAGGATGTGTAGTTTGGGCTGAGTTTTTGGATATTAGCTTCAGAACCTAAGATTAGTAATTCCGTTTTTCGTCATTCAGGCAGAGGCCATGGGATGCCATCCATGCCTGAATGAGGGTGTATATTTTGTTCACCAAGGCTGAGTCAGTCTCGAAGTTGCCCGAAAGGGGTATGAGGATCTGTGTGTCATCTGTATAATTAGTGTAGGTGACACCTACACTATCCAACTTGTCAAACAGAGGCTTGGTGAAGATATTATACATAGTAGGGGAGACGCAGGAACCTTGTGGGACCCCGCAGGTTATTTTAATGGGGTTGGCAGAGGCTGAAGTAGAGAAGACTCTCATGGTCCGGTTAGCTAAGAAGGATTGGACCCAAGCTATAGCATCTTTGGTGAAGTTGGCGGCAGATTGGAGGTGGTTGCATAACACTGCATGGTCCACCAAGTCGAACGCTGCCGACAAGTCCAGTAGGAGTAGCAAAGCTATTTTTCCATTATCCTTTAGTTCTTCAATTTGTGTCTTAAGGTCTAACAGTGCTGTTTCAGTGCCATGGAGAGGGCGGAAGCCCGATTGTCGTGAGCCAAGTAGGTGGTTGGCTTCTAGATAGTCCTGAATTTGTATCTAAGCAGCTCTATCTAAAATGTTAAGTAGAATTGGCACAGTGGTGATGGGTCTGTAATTGGTAGGGATAGAGGGGTCCAGAGTTTGTTTTTTAAGTAATGGTAGAACCCAGGATTCTTTAAGATTGGCCGGTACTGTATTAGTTTTAAATGAGGAGTTTATCAACTTGGAGATAAACGGGGCTAGGTCTCTAGCTGCATCCTTTATTATCTGTGCTGGGCACGTGTCGCCTTTACAGTTAGAAGGTTTGAGGGAAAGTATTATTTTTTCTGTTTCAATTATGGATATAGTCTTGGATCTAAAGGGTGTGGTTGTCCTAGTCAGCAAAGGTTGACTAGTTTGTTGGTCAGTGAGTGGTAGCGAGGCCTTTCTTTTTTCAATTTTGCATTGTAAGGACAGGATTTTATTCGATAGAGCACACCATACTTTATCCTTTGGGGCATTGTCTACCGGTTGAATTGGGGATTCTAGTTCGCGGAGGATGGAGAATAATTCTTTAGTGTTGGATTTAGCTTTCTCAATACTGTCATTGAAGGTGTTCTTTTTGGCTTTGGTTATTTCTTTTTTGTACATTCTCGCAAATTCTGTTATGTTATTTTTGTTATTTTCAGAAGGGGAGTGACGCCAAATGGACTGGAGTTTCCTTTTTTGTGATCTTAAGGATTTGAGTTGGGGGGTGAACCAGGCATTCAGGTGCTCTACTTGCCTTGCTTTGCGCAGTTTGACAGGAGCAATCATGCCCAGTGCCTTAGTCATAGCATTGTTAAAGATATTTACCAAATGCGTCAGGGTTGTTATTTTCCACTCCAGAGATGGCGGGGAGGAGAAGAGGGATACGTTTTTCAGCAGTGATGTCCTTCTTACTTCTGGTAGGGGGAGGCGGTGCCATATTATTAGGCTTGGGGCTGAGGAGGTCTAATGCGGCAGAGAAATGTATTAAGTGATGATCTGTCCAGGATTGTGGGACGATAGCTTTTTTACCTATCAGTGCACCAGGCAGAGTAAATCAGGCGGGTGCAAAAAGCAACCAGTCTTGTCGCCAGTCAAGAGGTCCACAAAAATGGATCATGTACTGTGTCCTTGAAAGAAAATGTCATTTTACATATTGCCGATAAGCAGAATCGAAAGTAAAAACGACTTCAAAATCTACATGGCCTTGTTCAGAGGTGCAAGAAAAGCAGTATAAAGCCAATGCCCCAAACACAAGAAATTGCGTGGGTTTAGTAACACAATCAGGCAGCACCGCGCCGGGTGGCACGGGTGGAGCAGGGAGCTCCGGCACGCCTGCTGGAGCTCCTGAAGGAGAGTGGCCCAGCCCCTGCCGCGAGGCTTAGTGTGTGCCGCGGGCGCATCCGTCGATGACAGCAGTGTCCCCATAGCAACAGGGATGCCGCCTGACGAAGAAGTGGTGCTGGGGTGTTGTGGTGCTTGTGGCAACCCCTCACAGCACAGGGCCCCCAACAAGATAATGCATGACCATGGGAGTGGTGCGAATGTGGCAGGCAGTCACCCAGTCATGGGGCTGCCTAAAGAGTTTTGTGCGCACTGGGGGGTACACAGTGAGCCCGGGTGACACCACGCATTGGACAGGGCCACCCAGAAAAACACACTGGAGGGCAGGCCCATTTACACCAGATCCCCTGCCCCCGATCGCCCCCACCCCTTTCACCAACTTAGAGAGCAACAAAGAGCAAAGGTGGCTGACTGGAGTGGTCATTCCTATCTAACACAATATGTTTTTATGTTATTGTTTGTGTATATGTAAGTTTACAGTTAGGTGCATGTTTATCATTATGGGTATGTATAGTGTATGTTAGCATTTGAGTGGGAGGATAAGTAGGGGAATGTATGTGGGGTATATTTATTTATTTATAGTTATTATATAGCGCTGCTCACCCATAGACATCAAAGCGCACGAAAAACAAAACAAGACACACAAACAAGTAGTCGGCGGGGTGCAGAAGGCCAAGGTCTGAACCAATAGACACATTTGCTTAAGGGTATATGGTTGGAGGAAGGGATAAAAGGGGCTGTGTATGTACCCTGGTGTAAGATGGTGTAAGAGAGATAAGGAAAGTGGTGACCTGCTAGAGGCCACCTAGGAAGTAGGAGCACCACTGAACCCATCATCTATCCTCCCTCCACAGTGAGTGGTAGCAGGTGTTGGTCAAAAGTCTGTGCCATCAGTTCCACCGTATGCCCCCCCCCTCCAACCTCTCTAAGGATGGGTGGGCTGAAAAGCAGATCACTTTAGAAAGAACTCATGCCAAGGACAGGGACGTTATTTCACCAAAATTGCAGGGGTAGCGGAAGTGACATCACATGACCCTTGCCCCCTGAAGACATCACAGGAAGTGATGTAATTTTACCCCGCCCTGAAGTGACATCACGGAAAGCGATGAAACATGACCATTTACCCCTTGACAAAACAGGAAGTGGCATCACATAGCATTGTTTTTAAGTACACTATGAAAAATATGGTCACAATATCACTGTAATGTGATATACATTACATATAAGAATGGATCACCTTATGTATCGGCAGAAAAAAACATGCTATAACTGCAACTTGCGAAAAGCACAATACATAGTCTGAAATGGATGCTTATTCTACTCTAAGGGCCTGATTCACAGAAGCACTTTATAATGGTGCAATCCCATAGGAAGACACTCTGTGAATCAGGCCCTAAATGTTTTTGGGAGGATTTTGTTTGCATTGTGAATTTGAGGTGTTTAAGAACAGACTAAATCAGTGACTCACCCCCTGATGTGTGCCTAAAATAAACCTTTAAGGAGTCTAGCAATTATTGGATAGAATTACAGAAAGACAAATTATTTGTTATTCCTATTCTTTCTTATTTAGGGTCACTGATCAAAGTGTTACACTTGTGGAACCCCCTGTTTTTTTTTTTTAAAGAGGCCTGTACAAGAAAGCCAGCAACTCCAGAAACAAAGAGTCACGTGACATTGGCACAGCGCAGGAGCTTCAAATTGTAAAAGAAAAACATGTTTTGTTTAGGGGTAGCAAAGGAGACCACAGGAGTAGCAAGGGAGACCTCAGGGGTCACAAGTGCGACCCCTAAATGACGTCCCTGGCCAAGGGAATCTAGAAGGGGATTAGTGGTAGGAATGTTTAATAAGAAAGTTTGTGTGTTTTTTAAAATTGATATCCACTGTGTGTCTCATGAAAAGAGTAAGGTAAGGACTCAGGGCATAGCCCGTCTCCTGTTTAACCGTGATTTTATTTGCAGGTGCAGGGCCCCTGCCTATCCAGCTGGGCTGGGAAGGGTTGGTTCAGGGGGACTGTCCCAGGCCTGGGGCAGGGAAAGGGCAATCCCTGGCCCGGGATGGCGACGGAAACCAGAGGCTGCATTATCATCTTTACTTCGGACAATGTGAGTGCACTGCCCAATGCAGCCGAGGCACGGGCGCTTGCCAAAGTTGGAGGATGTAGACTGAACGCGACAAACACATAATTCTTAATTGGAATTTATCTGGATCTTCTTCAGACATCCAGAAAATAGTGCTGAATACTCAGATGGAAGTGTGTAGATAAGGCAGACATCAACTGAGAGACTAAACTGGATCCACGTTTAAACAACTTTAGAACTGCAAGCTAAAAACATTGAGTCTCAATCTAATTGGTGACATCAATACCTACAAAAAAGGCATTTCTAAACATCTGGAGTGCATAATCAATTTACATGCCAAGATTCCAATGGGCAAGTGCCATTCCCAGAAAGGCAATCTAACACCTTTGACTCCAGGTTGAAAGTGGAGGGTGGGCATTATCCGGTCTCCTTGTTATGAGATCCCTTGAATCTATATTTATCTAAACCTCATAGAATATATCTGTTTAAATCGAGAGGTGCCCTCTTGTTGTCAAATGCCTTGATCCCCTTCCTACTGAGCAGCACAAAGCTCAAAACAGTCTAGCAGCTGGTTTAGAGTCTACGGGGATGGGTGTCATGCGACGCATTGGACACTGGCGCCTGTGGCCCCGTATGTGTCTCCGCACTTCCTGATTCCCGCCACGCCTTTGGTCTATGTGCACCCAATAGTCTAGTTCTTTTTCCAACCGGATGCACGTAGTCCTATTTTAGACACACCCCCGCGTACCGTCCTTGCATTGCAACCTTTCAGTCAGCTGTTTTCCTTTGCTGCCGCTGTTGCGCTACGATTTATCGCTCTGTTTCCTCTTGGAGTCTATTTTTCTCCTTTCTTGTCTGCTTTTACCCTTCCCTTCTCTACTCCGTAATCCCTCTCTCTCTTTGTCAGCCTTCCCGTACGCGGCCTTGCACATACGGGCCTTTCTTACGATCGGTGCTTCCGCTTTCCTTTTTCCCCTGGCTCAGTTCTACTCCTCCTCCTTATTCCCGCCAACCCTTTGGCATACCAGCCGGAGTACCTTCCGCTCCCAGTACCTCTACGTTTGTGATTTGACCATTCGGATTCCATTGCTGAATACTCGCCATACTCTGCAGACAGAGCCCATCTTCTGTACGGAGTCCTGCTGTCAGAGTTTTTTTTTGCCAGATCTGACTTTTTCCCCCTTATTTGTCCCTCCCGGGAAAGGGGTCACAGGGAAGTGCTCTTAAATAGCCTTCACAGTGGCTTCCTCCCGTGCGAGACACAAGCTACCAATAAAAAAAGAAAAGGACTACAGATCCCACAGATCTCTGAGCCCAATGGAAGAAGACGCGGATTGCACAGGTGAGGAGGTGGAGGAGGGAAGCTGGGACATTCCACACCAACAGGATAAGGAACCTGACAGTTTGCAACACCCTCTACCTAAGATGGCTACCCCGCAGCAAGCGCAGGAGTTAATAGCCGCAGTACAAAACCTCTCACTAGAGATGCAAAACATGAAGGCTGAGAACAATTTACTGAAGCAGATGGTAGCAGCTCGGGAACCAACTACCACCGATTTACCACTGATGGCCTTATCCTCTGGCAAATATGACGGTTCCGCCTAGAAAGGAATTTCTTGATGCTTGCAGGGTCTACTTTGTCTTTAGAACCCGCACATATGCATCGGATCATGTGAAGACAGGATTTCTGATTTCCAACATGACAGGTAATGCCCTGGCTTGGGCCACCCCATTAGTTACTGGTACTGATCCAGTACTCCAGGATTTTGGGGCATTTGTGGAGCTACTGAAGCGCACTTTTGAGAGACCAGAACTTTCATTGGCAGCCGGGGAAGAATTGTTAGACGTACGCCAGGGTCAAACTGATGTAATGTCCTACATATCGTCATTTATAAGACTGGCTATGGAAACCGGTTGGTCTGACCAATCCCAGTTAATTTTGTTCCGCCGTGGCCTTAAAGAAGAACTAAAAGACGAACTGGCACATTTTCCACGACCCGCCTCATTACCCGAACTGATGACTACTGTACTACAAATGGAATCCAGAAAGCAAGAAAGGCGTAATGAAAGACCGAAGTCACGTGCTTCTTTCACCGGACCTCCCTCTCCTCTCTCACCTGCTTCCAAACGTTTTGACGAACCCATGCAGATAGGCGCAACCCGGCGATCACTGACTCCTGAAGAAAGGAAGAGAAGGAGGGAACAAGGTTTATGCGCCTATTGTGGTTCGGATCGACACACAGTACGAAATTGCACCAAACTGCCCACCAGACCGGCGGAAAACGAAAACCCTCGACCCTAGAAGGGACGGGCAATCGAGGGCCATCTTGTAGTCCCTATGTATCAATGGCTATTGATTCGTCCAACACTTCCGAGGACTCCCGCCTAATGGTGTTAACCGTGAAGGTTACGGTCAATGGTAACCAAGTAGAGACTTTGGCATTAGTTGATTGTGGTGCCGCAGGGAATTTTGCAGACACCTTATGGGTGGACAAAGTCAGATCTAAACGCATCGATCGCAGGCATGGGCAAAATGTAGAAGGTGTGGATGGAAAGCCTTTGAGCTCAGGGCCTATTCTCCAGACTACGGAGCCCCTACCTCTCATCATTCACCAGCATTCAGAGGTCATTACCTTTGACATAATCTTCCCTCTTATTCTAGGGATCACATGGCTACGAAAACACAACCCAAGCATAAATTGGAAGTCTAACTGTTTGAAATTTGATTCAACTCATTGCCATACCAATTGTATTCAAGAGATGCATTACCAGCAGGTAAAGACCATTCCCAGCACTCTTCTCACCACTGTTAGCATACATACTCTTGCCCAGGTGTTAGAAGAGTACAACACGGTCTTTGCTGACAGCACTCCATCAGAATTGCCTCCCCACAGACCAGAGGATTGTGCTATAGACCTAGTGCCTAATGCCTTGGTGCCTTTTGGGAGAATGGTTGTGCTATCTAGAACGGAGAAGGAAGCACTTCGGAAGTATCTCGATGAGAACCTATACAACGGCCTCATTAGACCCTCTAAATCCCCTGCTGGTGCTCCGTTGTTTTTCATACCCAAACGGGACTCCAGAAACCTTCGGCCATGCATTGATTACTGAGGACTAAATAAAGTAACTGAGAAGGACAGATACCCCATGCCACTCATCCCGACATCTTAGAGGCGGTCCAGGGTGCCTCAGTCTTCAGCAAATTGGATTCGCGCAACGCCTACCACCTGCTTAGAATACGCTCCGGGGATGAGTGGAAGACGGCGTTCAGGACACCCTTCGGTTTATACGAGTACCATGTAATGCCCTTTGGGCTAGTGAAGGCCCCTGCTGTTTTCCAGAGGTTTATAGGCCGGATCTTTTTGGATCTTCTGTTTGTTTCGGTGGTCATATACCTGGATGACATTTTGATTTTCTCCAAAAACATGCAAGAACACCTGGTACATCTGAAGGAAGTGTTAAAGCGACTCAAACAACATCAATTACTGGCCAAGAGAGAGAAGTGTATTTTTGGAGCCACTTCAGTACCCTATTTGGGTTTTGTTCTTTCGCCTCAAGGTATTCAGATGGATGAAAAGATAGATGCCATTCTCAAATGGCCTGCTCCCTCTTCTGTTAAAGAGGTACAAAGATTTTTGGGCATGGCGAATTTCTACAGACGTTTCATCCCAGGGTTTTCCAAAATCACCCTGCCAATTACAAGCCTTCTAAAGAAGACATCCATGCCCTTCACTTTGAGCGCCCAAGCAGAAGAAAGCTTCCAACACTTGAAGGAAAGATTTTGTAGTGCTCCCATACTACGACAGCCAGATCAAGGGAAGCGTTTCATCCTTGAAACAGATGCCTCAGCAGCTGCTATAGCAGCGGTTTTGCTTCAAGAACACGACAACGAAGAACACCCAGTGGCGTATTTGTCCAAGACCCTCACACCGACCCAACAAAACTACTCGGTCATCGAAAGAGAACTCTTGGCCATGAAAAAGGCATGCGAGGTCTGGAGACATCTATTACAAGGGGGGTGCCATCCCTTCATCATCAGGACGGATCACAAAAATGTACAGGTCTTACAATCCATGGATTGTGTCAACTCCAGACAAGCGCGATGGGCGCATTTCTTTTCTCAGTACGATTTCTGTATCACTTACATCCAAGGGAGCCAGAACACTTTGGCCGACTCCCTTTCCAGGAAACCCCATGCTTCCAGTGCCTCTTCCTGTACACCGGAAAGACTGTTCACTAGGAACCAGATTATTGCCACCGCCTCTATGTTTTTACAACAAGTCAGAGAGGCTACAGCAATACAAACAGAACCAAGAGGTTTAGCAAAGGCTGAAGGCCTTCTGTTTAGGAAGAGGAAATTATGGGTACCATCCAAAGTTCTGCAAAACAAGGTTCTCTCCTGGTGCCACGACCATAAAACGGCCGGCCATAGAGGACAAGCCAGTAAATTGGATTTAGTCAGAAAGCTTTTTATTGGCCGGGCTATTCCAAGGATGTGAAACAATATGTCAAGACCTGTAGTGTGTGCAACCAGAGCAAGTACAGCACAAAAAAGCCGATTGGGTTGTTGCAACAGGACGCCATTCCTGATCGTCCGTAGAGCCATATCACTACCGACTTTATCGTGGATTTACCGCGTCCACAAGGTTGTTCCTGCATTATGGTGACCATGAATTCCCTCACCAAGATGGCTCATTTTTCTCCTCTTCCAGGTCTGCCCACGGCAGATGTTATGGCAGTGACTTTCATCAGAGACGTCTTTAAACTCCATGGACTTCCAGACAAGATTCTCAGACCGCAGGAGTCAATACATATCCAAGTTTTGGAAATCTCTCTGCAAAGCCCTTGGAATCGAACGAGCATTATCATCTGGGTATCACCCCCAGACCAATGGGCAGACTGAACACTTAAACGCAACCTTGGAACAGTATCTACGAAGTTACACGAACCTACAACAGGACAATTGGGTGGACTTACTACCCACAGCAGAATTTGCATATAATAACGCCAGTGATTCTGCAAGCGGTATGTCCCCATTCTACTGTTCATATGGGTTCCATCCCCGTTCCATTATCCCTCTCTTTTCTGTTCCATCTTCCCTTCCAGCTGTGGATGAAGTGTTGGCTCGCCTTAAAGACACCCATGAAAAAGCTAAACTCAATTTGGCAGAGAGTCTCAAAATATACAAAAGACAGGCCGACAGGCATCGTCAGGAGGTCCCTGAATGGAAGGTGGGCTCTAAAGTATGGCTTTCTACCAAATATCTACCGCAATGGTCTCATCCGTCTAAACTTTCACCACAATTCATTGGCTCCTATCCCATCATTCCCAAAATAAATCCTCTGGCGTTCCGCCTTAAATTGCCTCATGCTCTAAGGTGTATTCCCCCGGTTTTTCATGCCTCCCTACTAAGGAGTGCGGCCCAGACTCGCATTTCTCGGCCTCTCTCTGTCCCGCCTTCTCCTCTTGACATACCGGAGTATGAGGTCTCGCAGTTGAGAGATTCCAGATATCATAAGGGTCGCCTGGAATACTTGGCACATTGGAAGGGGTTCTCTCATGCAGAGGACTCTTGGGAACCCATTTCACATATACAGGGGGGCATACTGTCATGCGACGCATTGGACACTAGCGCCTGTGGCCCCGTATGGTCTCCACACTTCTTGATTCCTGCCACGCCATTGGTCTATGTGCACCCAGCAGTCTAGTTCGTTTTCCAACCGGATGCACGTTGTCCTATTTTATACACCCCCCCGCGTACCGTCATTGCGCTGCAACCTTTCGGTCAGCTGTTTTCCTTTGCTGCCGCTGTTGCGCTACGCTTTATCGCTCCGTTTCCTCTCGGAGTCTATTTTTCTCCTTTCTTGTCCGCTTTTACCCTTCCCTTCTCTCTTCCGTAATCCCTCTATCTCTCTTTGTCAGCCTTCCCGTACGCGGCCTTGCGCATACAGGCCTTTCTTACGAGCGGTGCTTCCGCTTTCTTTTTTCCCCTGGCTCAGTTCTACTCCTCCTCCTTATTACCGCCAACCCTTTGGCATACCAGCCGGAGTACCTTCCGCTCCCAGTACCTCTACCCTTGGTGGTACGTTTGTGATTTGACCATTCGGATTCCATTGCTGAATACTCGCCATACTCTGCAGACAGAGCCTATCTTCTGTACCGAGTCCTGCTGTACACCGGTCCGAGTTTTTTTTTGCCACATCTGGCGTTTTCCCCTTATTTGTCCCTCCCGGGAAAGGGGTCACAGGGAAGTGCTCTTAGATAGCCTTCACTGTGGCTTCCTCCCGTGCGAGACACAAGCTACCAATAAAAAAAGAAAAGGACTACAGATCCCACAGATCTCTGAGCCCAATGGAAGAAGACGCGGATTGCAGAGGTGAGGAGGTGGAGGAGGGAAGCTGGGACATTCCACACCAACAGGATAAGGAACCTGACAATGGGTCACAAAGAAATGACTGGTAGTAACTTTATTTTTCCAAATCGAAATGTATTAAAAACATATTTAAGACAACGCTTGCAGTAAAGTCACAAGCTTCCTACAATGGAGGTGGGACTTGAGCTGTCTCATACCCCACCCTCAGTAGAATTCCTAGGATTGTAATGCAACACCCTAGTATCGTCCTCTCCCCCGCCCCGTATCCATTGTCTCGCCCACAAGTATAGTTCACATGTGCAAGTCATAGCCCTATAACAAACTATCTTAAACATGTTACACAAAAAGAACACACACCTCATCTCCCCCTTAAGATGCCTAATCAGGAACTCATACTCATGATTTGGCCCCTCCTTCTAACTTGCCAGTTCCTAGTGTCTTTTTTGCAGTGCAAGGGAGGTTATCTGGAGGAAGAAGTTGTTAGAATTATCTATTGATTCAAGAACTGTGAAAGAGGAAATGTGACCTAGATTTCAGCTCCTGAAGAATGTTCACCACTTTGAGGGTTAAGAACAGAAACATGTTGAGCAGTAGAAAAGGAGTGATGAGTAAATTATAAGTCTGCATAATATCTGAGAGCTCGAATCTGTAATTGTCAACTGATAGAGGTGTGATAGGTTTGAGAATAGTCCCTGGAGCACTTTAATACTTTTTTAGGTGTTGCATATGTAATGTGTTAAGTTTTCACTTGGTTTATATGGAATGCACTAACATCAAGTTTTGTTTGATTATTTAATACAATTTGGACCATATTTTTATATTGCAGAAGGGGTTATGCTATTGTGTTGTACCTCCACCCCACAACATATGTGTAGTAGGATGTTTTCTTCGTAGGCACTGCAATAGATATGGACTAGAGTCCTACCTCTCTTTCAGATATACTACAAACTATTCATTATAAGAATATTGTAAGCCGCAGCGAGCGCCCACAAGTCAATAGGAGTATACTAGCATGGACCCCCAGCGCAACTTATAATATCCTTATATGTATATGATGGGAGTACATAATACCAGTATAAAAAAGACTTATTTTCCCTTTGAAGCAGTCAGTACGTCTTAAAGCTAGGAAATGCTGCAATGCTAAAAAGTGTAATCTTTTATTGCTTGGAAAGGGAAGTTTGCTGTAAGTTTAATGCACATTCGCTCTTTTCATCAGAGCAAGGATAGGACCCCAAGAACAGCAGCTAATTGTCCAATTGTGATGCCACAACAAGAAATTAAAAAGATGAACACCAAATAAATATAATGCTATTATGTCTCTGTTTTATGTCTCTATAATGCAGTCCAGTTGGAGGTACATCCATTCACATGCAACATGATTGACATTCCAACACTCTGGGAGATTAGACTGGGAGACAGAGCGCCCAAAGTTCTCAACTCACTACTCAGCCTTTTCACTCAATGTATCCTAAATGGACTGGTTTATGGCATGCAACATTTTTATGCCATCCACCTACCGCTGGACTCCGCAGGCCGGATGCATCTTTTCCCAGTGATATCAAGAACCATAGGCCTTGTGCAGAAACAATTGTAGGATCCGTCCGTGTTGATGCACTGGCCGTCAATGCAGCTGGCCGGGTCCTGGCACTCATCCGTATCTTCAACATAAAGAAGGATAACGTAAGTTAGATGCAGGCAAGTGTTATGGACCTGGACACTGCACTCTCATTCAGACACAATGCATCCATTTTGCCACGACTGAACTTATGCAATAACACATAAAGGTGACAAGCGTCATGTCCCAGAAATCCTATGCTATTTTACACAATGTGCTTGCAAAAATACTGCAAATGCCATCCTTGAATAGCCATTGGTCTGCTACCTAGGACTCTCCAGATGTTTTGGACTATAAATTGATATTGATATTTTATTTATATCACGCTCGTACACAAGTGTTTCAGAGCGCGGCAAGGGAGGGGAGCAGAGGAGAAAAGAAATCAATGATCTTACTAGACCCAGTGACATTGAGAATGCGCAAGTGCATGGGAAAGGGAGAGGGGAAAAGTGCATGGAAGGGGGGAAGAGGTGGAGCGTGCAGATCAAAGGAGCAGACAGATAATAAATAAATAAATACATAATAAAGGCAACAAACAGTGGTAGTGCAGCTAGCAAGTGGCAAGTGCTGGGTTTAAGGCAGCACACAGGGTATGTCTGATAAGTGCAGGAAGAAAAAGGGGGGCTGTATGGGTACAGATACAGACCCCAGTGCAAGGTGTGGCCCGGAGGAAGTGCGGGAGGGTGAGCAGGAAGACCGAGGGTAAGCCAGGTGCACGGTGCCGAGAGAGAACAGGTAAGCAGGGGAGAGGGGGCGAAGGCTGAAGCGAAGAGGAAGGTCTTGAGGTGCTTCCGGAAACGGAGATGGTTCTCCTCAAGTTTCAGAGTGGCAGTGAGGCTGTTCCAGAGGTAGGCCCCAGCCGAAGACAGAGATCTACCCCCAGCTCGTTTTTTTTTAGAAACGAATGACCCTGCGGGATTTTCAGGTAGAGGAGCGAAGAGCTCGAGAGGGGTGGTATTAGCGGAGGGATAGCTGAAGGTATTTTGGACCCAGGCCCCAGAAAGCCTTGTGGACAATGCAGAGGTATTTTAATATAATCCTTGCACCCACTGGGAGCCAATGGACAGATTTCAGAGCTGGAGAGATACGATCCCAGGGCTTGAGGCCAAGGACAAGTCTTGCAGTCCTGTTCTGGATTAGTTGCAGATGGCAGAGAGTAGAGGCATTTAGAAAGAGGCAGTTACAGTAGTCAACCTAGAGCGAACCAGAGCTTGGTAGACAGTGAGCTTCTGGGGAAAGGAGAGGAAAGGCAGAGTACCTCTGTGGAGGTGCAGCAGGAAGTATGACTTTTTAAAGACATCATAGATGTTGGCGGGGAAGGAAAGTATGGAGTCAAAGATGACCCCAAGGTTCTTGGCCTCGGAGGTGGGGATAGGAGGGCCAGGGGAGGCCGGCCAGAGAGTGAGGGGAAAGGAGGGTGAAGGTGTGCCGATGAGGAGGATCTCCATCTTGCTGGCATTCAGACAAACATCGTTGGCGGCACACCAATCTTGAATGGAAGTTAGGCAATCAGAGATGAGAGAAGGAGAGGAGGTGGACGAGGGCAGCCTGAAAATGAGTTGGGTGTCATCAGCAGAGCACTGGAAGTTGGAGCAGAAAATGGCAATGCAGTGGGCGAGAGTTGTCAGGTATTGGTTGAAAAGCCAAGGCGTGAGGTTAGACCCCTGGGGAACACCACAGCTAGAGAGGGAGATAGATGATAGATGATCCCTCACCATTGACTATGCTGGATAGGGCTATGGGCTTTTGCAGTCCAAAACGTGTAGAAATTCATAAGTTGCAGACCACCGCATAATCCAATGGGCTCTGCCACTTAGGCAATATTTAATGTTTTCTGATCAGTGCATGCTACTTGTTCAGGGGTGCATTAACATAGGTTGGCACACATCAGATGAAGCATAAACGGGCTCCTCTATCATGCCAGGTATGCAGATGCAAAGCAATTCAACAGATGTACTAGAAATCAGAGGGAAGGACGCACATGGAGGGTCCGAGTGGCAGTACCGCAGTAGGAGCCTCAGATATACGCCGAAGGACTTACCAAAGCACTGGAGCTTCACAGGGTCATAGTGGGTGCCCTGCTTGCAGTAGCACTCATAACCAGGTTCAGTGTTGAGACAGAAGCCATTTTTACAGATTTCTTGTCCAAACAGCACACACTCATCCGCATCTGGTGTGAAGAAATCACAGAAGTGCATGTAGGTTATTTGCTTTGAAACTGGTGACATACCGCACTGCCGCCATCTTGAGATTGGTACGCTGCGCACCTATTAGCTGGCAATCACATTATCGTGCTTATTGACACAGACAGGCCTGGTGTTAACCACACTACCCTTTGCGGTCTCCGTCTCTGCTTTTGTAAAAAGCCTTTTCAAAAACACCTTTCTCAAATACAAAAAAAGAAAGGCCAGCAGGGTAGGGTGACCAACCGCCCCGTATTTTGTGGGACTTTTTTCAGGCACCCTCTGCGGGACACCAAATGTCCCGACTTTGTCTCGACTCCTGGCATGATCAAAGCCTTTTCTGCCCTGAGCTCACACTTCTGTGTGATAGAGCAGCTCTCCCAGGGTGCACAGCATCTTAACATATGTGTCAACAGCCCATTGCGATGAAGCAAATTAGACATTAATATGGGCTGGGGGAATATTAGCAGGGACTTTTGTCCCTTAAGAAATGTCAATTGGGTGATTAGAAATGGGAAGGGTGCATAATGCAGCATGCTGTGTTTGAAATAAGACTATGGATAAAACATTGTGTCTCACATTAGTGTGCCTGGTGCTACCTTTCATGCAGGATGGGGAAAATAAAGCTAAAGTCATACTCATTTTGCTCAACATGTTTCTATGAGAATGTATATAGTATAAGGTTAGTTTATTGCGACTTGCTAGTTTTTTTTAATGTTGTATGTGTTTTTCCAATGCATTTCTATAAACAAAGCCTTCATAAATATCTATATCAAGTACACCTTGAAAGATATGTGATCAGCTGCTCAAATTGCCCACATGCCATTGTCACCCTCTAACCAAAGTGTGTGATCCTGGGCTCATCGTGTATTCTCACAGTGTCTTATCTTGAGTCCTCATAAGTGATTCAGTTCATGCCTTATATTATTAGACCATTATGTTATTATAAGATGTAAGATGTTATTTAAAAACATCCTCACTCATGGTCTTAATAGCTGTAGAGTTGCTACCCATATAATAATACTAATAGTGCCATTCGTGCATTTCACACCACAAAGTTATTCGACACTCAATGTACTCATGGCAACTCATTGTAAAGTCACTTCCCTTGGTGTCTCTAAGTATCAAAGACAGGTGATGCTTCTTGCAGTGCTTTTTCTGTGAAGTCACTTATGTAGTTGTCAATGCGTATGCACATTTTGATGTTTTCATATATTTTGTCCCAAAAGGCCTGGACAGAGCTCTAACAGACGAGTGTCCTGCATGTATATGGTCCTACGGGGATGGGGGGCAAGAGGCACGAATGACACCATATGGAACTGCGCGCACTGCAGGCTGCTTCTGATGCGCTACTGCGTCTAAAGTGTCCTGCAAAACCATTCTATAAAGTTGGCCACTCCACCAGAGGGGGAGAGCTGGAAGTAACCTATGCCCACCCAAGACCCCTCCCCATCCCGCTAACCTGGTTGCCGGGGGGGCGGGGGGGTAGAGGGGGAAAAAGACCTTAAAAAAACACCACATTGAGAAGGTGTTATTGAGAAAGACGTTTCAGGCATTCGACTTGGGTGAACACTGACCTCTTAAAGAGAGTTCTGTAGCGATGGGCAATTTTACTCACACATCCAAATGAGAGAAGGGTGCAGGAATTGTCTCGGGGTGTTGGTTAGGTTAGACATCACCTACTACCTGCATGTCTCGCCTTTAAGAGACAAAGCCTCATTGCAGCAATGTCGTTTATACTGTAAATGAGCATAGAATCAGCACCCTGAACAGGAACAAGCAGGCAGTTATATTTTTGTAAACTATTTTGGCAATAGAGAACGTCTCTTTGTTCCCCGATTTCACTTTTACATGTTTTTGAGGCGCCTACATTGATGGTAGACTGCAGTGCCTGAGATGTGCCACCCAGAGCACCTCCTAATACACTGCGCCGGTGCCCAGCCCTACGACTGTGGTATACCTTTGAGTCTACCATTTCCTCTTTCCGCAGCCATCGGCATGCTTCCTTGATGCTGGCTCTGGGCATTTGCTTTTTATAGGTTTGGCTATAAGGTGGCGCAATAAGCACTGCCTAAGCTGAAACTCATGTCATAGCAAGTGAAGATAGGAGACAGAGCAGATGTGAGCAGTGACACTCAACCTGTCAGTGTGGTTTGGTTATACTACCCGTAAGCCATGCCACTGAGGCCATTCCCTCCAACTACGTGCCGGTCCTCACCCAAAACACACACCTGGAGTAATAAAATGTGTTAACCAAGTGTGTCGCCCGCCAGTTGATATTTTGAAACAATATGTGAGTCCTTGCATCTGTTCATTGCACTGAATCACTTTTTAAAACAGGTATTGACAAAGGCAACAATGTTGCCTCTTGTATATGTGCTGCATAGGCATTTACCTGGCTCTACCATTATATATCCCGTTCTTGACAATATGCGCCAGCTGCTGCCATATTGTGGCCAGGTAGTCCCATTATGGCTCCACTGGGGAAATGCTTATCCAATCCCTTCACAAAACTGTTGACTTTGCCAATGCTTGTTTTTACTTTCCCAGCAAAAGGGAGGCCCTGTCACTTTGTTTTCCATTGGCACATGACTTGGAGCCACAAGTTGTCATCGTTGAGAAAGCAAGGGTCTTCTAAGAGCTGCTTATGGGTGAACTGCTTATGGGTGAACTTGACAAAGTAGTGATGAAACCCCCACAACTTCACGCGTGCCGTGGGTGTGCATTTAAAGACAGGTGAGTGTCACCATGTCCGATGGACGCACACTACCCGGATGCTCATGATGAGCAAACAACATGAAAACAACATGAAAGTATCAGTCCTTAATCCTTGGCCTACAACTCGCGGTGTTCCAAGCGTCATCGTAGATGTAGCACGGGCCGGTGGAACTTTCCTGTTTCTGCCCCCCTCAAAGCCCCCTGGGTATTTGGTGGCTGGGGTCCCAGCTGCTCACCTGGCTAATGACAGGTGGTAATTATTTGGATAGAAAGCTTGCACCCGCGCACAGCCATGTAGTCTCATCAGTCGCCTACCTTAGTGTGCATGTGTCCTTGTAAATACATCATACTTTTATGATGTGGTACTTGTGCTCTGTGCGAGGTAGTCTTTCTTTTCTTTTTATTTTATACTTATATTGTTTAATTGTTTGTATGAAAGGTTGTGTCAACCATAATATACAGGAAGTAAAAAAAGAAAATTGTCCCTGTGTGTGGGTTCCAGCACATGCTGTGTGGGATGTTTGGTGTCCTGGGGTTGGCTTTTCTTTCTCCCTTTATTGTGATATTGGTTACTAAAGCAACCTTACACAAAATTAGAACACATGTCCAAAAGATAAAAAAACAAATTAATAAAAAAGTTACACCGCCCTCACTGTATAAGAACAGAAACGCATATTAAAAATGGATACATAAGCGAAACATTAACACCCCACATTAGCCAAGAACAGAAAAGGTCACTAGAGAAATCGTATTCCCTTGTAACATTTTGTTTGAAACATCTTTATCTTCCCGAAAGTACGGACACGCAGTAACACAATGTTTAAGGGTTTCCTGGTCAACCGTTCTATCACAAAACCTACAATAGATGTGATCAAGTTGAGACTGTTGGCCTTTCCAGTGAAGAATACCTTCTTTGGAATGGAGCTGGTTGAGGCGAAAACATAGGTTAACATCACAAACTTTGTCACATGGCAGCCGCTGCAGATACCTGGGGATACATTCTATTTTATGAACGCATTCGACACAGTCAGTTTACATAGAGAGTAGCTACATTGCATCCACTGTTTCCACCCAGTCTAGTTTGTATAATTTTGCCTTTACGCGACCTGGTCGTTGAAGTAATTCCTCTTCCGTGCCACCAATACGAATTAGGATGTCCTGCATTCTGTTAACAAAGGATTTGACAGAAACTACTGCAGCTTATTTAGTAATACTGAGCAGATTACTCCCTTTCTGCACCCCTCTCCCTCACCTTTTGTTTTTCTGCGGCTCTACCAGAAATGTCGTCAGGCCTAGTATTGTAGTTGCCTGTCTGTTTCCATTTCCTTCCCACTCTAAATGTCATCAGACCGAGTAGGATAGTTAATTTCACATCCTTCCTGTTCATGGCCTGGGAGAATGTCATCTTATTTTCCCTTGTTCCCTCACTTGCCTTGAAGCGCTTTGAAACACATTGTGTATAGGAGCTATATAAATAAACTATCATATCAGATGTGGTTGGCTTTTTCAGTGTTCCTCTCCCGTATCCTCTCCTGGCATGTGCACCACTGACAGTCATACTCACGAGCCTGGGGTGTTGGCGCCAACAAGGCCGTTGGTCACAGGGGATGTGTATTTGTTGCATAATAGTTTCTTTGCATTTACCTATCTTTTGATAAGTTTATAAACTTTATAACGCTTAGCTACTGATGTTGCATCATGGCAACAGTGGGGCGCCTTAATACCGATTTGATTTTAGGAAATATTTGTGTAAATAACCAATGCATATCTTTTTTATTTGGGTGCCCTTTATGTTATGTCCTGCCGACAGGGCAATAATCAGAATTTCCGCAGTTATGCTGGACACATTCCCAGAGGTGATGCTGGAGCGCGGGCACAAGGCATTAAAGCAGTGTTGAAAATCCGTGCCTCTACAACAGGGGTCTGCAACCTGCGGCTCTCCGGATGTTTTGAACGATAACTCCCATGATCTCTCACCAGTGAATATGCTGGCTAGTGCTGCTGGGAATTGTAATCCAAAACATCTGGACAGTGGTCGAAGTGGATGGGAGCGGTGCTACTCGACTTTTAAAAAAAACGTTTTACTGTTCCTATACTTTTATTTAAAAACGTAACCATTCCGGAATGATTTCGTTTTAAAATAAAAGTGTAGGAAGGAGTTGAAATGTGCACCTCCATGCACTGCACTCAACACTCGTTTAAGCAGCAGGTGTGTTTGTGTGGGGGTTTGTATTGCGTGTGGGAGGGGGCGTGGTGATGGGATTTGTGGGGCATGGGGTAGGCCAGCAGGGAACAAAGTTCCACTTCTTCTTTTCGACCACTTCGACCACTGCATCCGGAGAGCCCAAGGTTGCAGACCCATGCTCTAAAATGAGATGGCTGAAGCACACCGACTAAGCAGTGGGGGCGCGCAGCAGTGACGCCAGCCATGCTGCTGCCAATGGAGCGCTCTCTTTCTCCAGTAATAGCACGCACCCAATGCACGTGACATATCCACAAACCCTGACCATTAACAGAGCAATCAGCACTGCATTACAGACTTATGGAACGCCATTAGGCCTAGCAAAAGAAGGTGATGGGGGACAAGTCTTCACTGCCCAACATACTTGAGGTCTGAAATTTCAAGATTTGAAATTGTGGTCCCGCACCATCCCTGCAGTGGGAATGGGCAAGTCGCCAAACCAGTAACTCTTTTCGCTATTTCTCTTTTTGCGCCCCCTTCGCCTGATGACATTGGGCCTCATTACGACCCAGGCGCTAAGTGTTTATTGGCGCCGTAAAAGGCTGCGGCGCCGTTAAACACTTAGCGCCTAATTACGAGATCCCTTTGCGAGACCCGACCTTAATGGCTGGTTTTTCCAGCCGTTAAAGTAGGGACCCGCAAAAGGACTTTGGTGCTAAAAACAGTACCGCAATTTGCGGTACCGTACTTTGCGCCTTCCCCATTCCCATAGAGCCCTATGGGGCAAAAATGGGAATGGGGAAGGGCAATGGCGGCATGGGGAATTACCGCCCCACCAACCTCAGAATGGGGTGGTAATTCCCCATTCCGCCATCGCGGACACCGGCATGGACCATGGTGCTAATAGCACCATGGTCCTCCGCCTGGGTCGTAATGAGGCCCATTGTATTGTATTGTTTATTTATTTGTAGAGTGCACCGGGCGCTTGTGAATTCTTAGGTTACAGTTACATAAATATCTTACATTTACAGTCAGGGGATCAATTACAAGTGAGGTTATATTTGTATCTACAAAAAAAAACATCTTGAGGCAGCACTAAGCAGGAGTGTACAGAGTGGAGAGATGTGTATATGTGCAACACAGGTGAGTTTACTGATACATATATGACATATATGAGGTTTACATCTACGGTTATCGGTAACAGTAAGGATTAGGAGAGGTATAGGAAGAGGAGAGTTAGCGTGGGAGTGTTGATTACAACACAAGTGTCTACGTAGGTGGAAATTGGTCAGTCAAGGGTAAAGCGTCAGCAGTCGTTGGTGTGTAGCCAGAGTTTAACATTGGTTTTGAAGGAGTGGAAGGAAGGTGTGGCTGTTAGGGAATCCGGGATAGAGTTCCATAGATGAGCTGCCAGTACTGGGAAGCTTGAGCCTCCAGTTCTTTTCAGATTGAAGTTGGGGATTCTAATACTATTGGCTTGAGCCTTTCTGATGGGGCGTTCAGATGTATGCTTAGTGAATTTCTCTGTGAGGTATGCAGGTGCTTTATTATTGAGACAGTTGTGTGTAATGTTCAGGGTTTTTTGTTTGATTCTGTCCTTGATGGCCAACCAATTGGCGGATCCTCTTTGGTCAGAAATGTGTTGTCCTTTGGGAATGCCTAATGCTGCAGAGTTGTTTTGCAGAGTTTGGAGTTTATTGGTGTTGTGTTTACTAGTGCCTAGATAAAGTGCATTGCAGTAGTCTAGTTTCGATGGGATAAGGGCTTGTGCAATGGTGATGTAACTGTCAGTGGACAGCAATGGTTTACATGCATGAATTAGTTTGCAGGTGTAACTTGTTGCTGATGCTGTGGCATTTATTGCTTGTCGAGGTTGAGAGATGAGTCTAAATAGAATCCTAAGGTTTTAAATTCCTTGGCTACATTGATTTTAATAACATCAATAGTGATGGATTTGTACATGTGGGATAATTTGTTTAGTTTACTGGTGGAACCAATGATTAAAAGCTCGGTTTTATCGTCATTAAGGCATAGACCGTGTGTGGCCATCCAGGTTTGAATGATTTGATAGATTTTGTTCATGAGGTTAGTGTCTTTGTCGTAGTCTCCTTGGATTGGGATGAGGAGCTGGGTGTCGTCAGCATAATTGGTATATGAGACACCCAGTTTGTCCAAGATATCGAAGAGTGGCCTTGTAAAAATATTATACAAAGTAGGGGAGATGCATGACACCTGAGGAACACCACAGGTAATGGGAACTGGGTCAGCAGCTGAAGTGGGCGAGAGGAGAAGTTGGCAGCCGATTTGAGATGGTTACATAATACTTTATGATCTACCAAGTCAAAGGTGGCTGACAGATCTAGGAGTAGAAGAATGGAAGTGTCTCCTCTATCTTTACGCTTATGTAGTTGGATTGTGAGATCAAGGAGAGCCGTCTCGTTCCGTGTCTCGGGCTGAATCCAGATGGTCTTGTGCCCCGTAGGTTGTTTATCTCCAAGTAGGATTGAATCTGTAGATAGGCAGCTTTACCTAAGATTTTAAGGAGGAACAGAACTGTCGTTATGGGCCTGTAGTTCGTTGGGACATTAGGATCTAGGTTAGGTTTTTTTAGGAGGGGTAATATCCAGGCATCTTTAAGGTTGGTAGGCACAGAGCATGATTTAAAGGATGAGTTGATAAAGGAGGTAACGAAAGGGGCTAGTTCTTGTGCAGCTTTTTTGATAATTGGGGCTGGACTGGTGTCGCCAAGACAACAAGAGGGTTTAGGAGGTGTAATGATATTCTTAGCTTCAACAATGGAGATGGCTCTAAAGTTGAATTGGTTGTATTTAATTTGGTTGACGGCAAGTTCCTGTAGGATGGCTTCTTGAGTGGAGAGCGCAATATTATGGAGGGAGGTTCTTTTGGCTGATATTTTGTTTTGTAGCATGGTGATTTTATTGCATAGGGCATTTTGAATGTTAGTGCACCAAACTTTATCTTTGGTGCACGAGTCTACAGGTGCGATAGGGGATTCTAATTCTCTGAGAATGGAAAAGATTTCCCTAGTGTTAGAGTTAGCTTTTTTGATTCTGTCATTAAAAGTTTCTTTTTTTACCTGTATGATTTGTTTCTTGTATCTATTAGTGAGGTCAAGGAGATTTTCATTATGAGGAGAGGGATTGTTTTTCCAGCAGGCTTTGGCTTGTCTTTTTTCTTTACGCAGGGCTTTTAGGCTTGGGGGGAACCAAGTGTTGAGATGGGCAAGAGGTTTAGATTTACTTAGTTTCAACGGCACAATGGCGTCTATAGCTGAGTTGATGGTGTTGTTGTACAGGTCAACCAGATCATTAGGGTTAATGATCAGATAGGTGATGGGCTGAATCAGAGGGAGGAGATTTGTGACTGTTGTGTTTTTTTTTTACAGCGTGTGAGGGCTGGAGGTGCCGGTAGTTTGGTTGTAACATTAGAACCTTATTCTCTCCTCATTTAGTTTTCTTGCCTAATGGGAACCTTTCTTCGCGGACACTTCGTGTTTATGCATTCATTAGCCAGGAATCCTTTGCTGCTGCGATAATAGCTTGCGCCGTCAGGCTCACTCCGATTTGAAATTTAGATTTGCACAGATGTTCTGTCAACTGTGAATAAATGGAATTCTGGGTGTTAGGGTGGGGGAGAGTGAGGGTGAGAACATTTCATCCTTGAGCAGCTGTAATGAGACTAGAATTAGCAAACAATTTGTTTGGATATATATATAGTTCTATGCAGTGGTGGAAAGGGAAACAAATTAAAGGGGAATCCCACAAGGGCTGGGGTTGGGGCAGAGTTTGGGGGCGGGGTTCCTAGGAGGCGGAGGTCAGAGGGGGCGGAGTTGGCAGTAGAAATCCACTCCAGCAAATGTTCAAAATAATAGTTTAAAAATCGTGCATTTTCTTTCATGCTGCTTCTTTCCCATAACTGCGCTGGCAAAATATTAAAGGTGCTCACCTTTTAAACCCAGCAATCTATACTGCAATATTCCCAGGGAAACAAAGTATCCAAATATGAGGCATGTGTTTTGACGCCAATTTGGGGTGGTCTTGTGGGTAAACGTCAACAGTGGGCACATGCACACTGGGTGAAATCCTGGTAGCCAAACAATTGAGCAAGATTGCCAGCCTCAAAAACACCCAAGGGGTGTTGCGTCTGCCCTCTGAAAAAAGCGACACTGTCCGCCCACATGTGTCCTTTCCTTGTGCCCTGAAAAGCAGCAGAGGGCACAATCAGGGAAATTAATTGCTCCAGTCTCCAGGATTATAAACTCTCTTGGCACATGACATCCTGGGCAAATATTCATGACTCACTTGCACTCTCATTTCCCTCACAGACCCCTGTTTGGCTTTCAACTTTCAGCAACGCTCTGCTTTATAAAAGATGGCATTAAAAGTACACAAACCATTGTAAGGTACTCACACAAATATATTTAAGGATGTATATATTTGTGTGCGTACCTTACCATGGTTCGTATACTTTTCAAGCCATCTTTTATAAACATAAAGAGAAATGTGGTCGCCAAAACATGTACAATTGTGACATTCCCTCGATTTTGACTGAAAGACTAAAAATGCCAAAATCCTTGCTGGCATATCTTTGCAAAGCTGGGTGCTCGGTAATGTACTCCTCTTTATGTACGCTCGCACAATGCCGACTTGATCACCAAGCCGCCAGGTCGGGGCTAAGGCACGCCGGGTCCCGAGATCCTGCCAGATATCTGATGCCGGAACTCGTACCCACCAAGAGCCGGCCCATTGGCCAGCGCTCGTTCTATGTTGCAAATATTCCCTCACCCAGAGTGGCAGAGGTGCCTGTTGCAGGAGTTAGCAAGAAGGGAACTTGCTGGAGGACAATGATTATTCGAAACTGCCTGGCTCACCCAATTGGAACGCATGTTTACATACACGTCGTCAATTGTCTGTAGCTTGATTACTGTTGTACACTGACCTGCATATTGCTGTCCGCTGACATCATACGCCGACTCAGGAGTTGGGATTAATCCTTTTCCAGCTGGACACATTGCAGAAAACTCTGCTGCCATGAGAAACAGAAATAATATATGAAAAAGACCCACTTAACAATCATACATCTGTCGCCGAAAAGGCAAAGGGCCAAATTCATCCCTAAGAATTTTACATTTTGGAGAGAAAAATATCAGTTTATATGAAAGTGAGGAAATTAGAAATATGTTGTTAAGACCTAAAACCAACATAGTATTCCAACTGTTTGGTGACTGCTTCAATTGACAGCGGAATATGGTGAAATCAAATCTTTGCGATGCTTGTGTTCCTTCAATCTCTTCAGGCTCCTTCGTGATCACAAAGGCTGTTCCAACCTCACTAGTTTTTTGTGGACGGGCAGCTGATATCAATCTTGAGTACACATCAACTGGTCACACCACCCTGCCTCCCGCTACTCCCGAAACTGATTGCAAGCCTTCCCACAACACTGCCCGCCCCATGAAAAAGGCTTATGCTTACCGGATCCAGAGACGGGGCAGGGGAAGATTTCACAATTGTCGCCCCAGCCGGCTCCAAGCGTACAACAGCACTCTTGCTTGGTGATGTTGGACGTCAGAACGTTATCGCAGAAGTTGGCATCATTGAGATTGTAGTAGCATTCCTTCTTGTCGTCGTCAGATTGATCAGCGGCTGTGCACCGGGGAGGGGGCATAAACAGGAAGGAAGAGTCAAAGGGGCACCAGACAGTATATCTTCTATTTGATATTGCATAGCCTTGTCGCCTACTTGGACTGGAAGTGGCACAAACAAGGCAACATTTTCTCAATACAACTTTATGGCTTGAAGGAAGAAAACCTAGCAGAATGTAACACAAGAGAACTCCCAGAAACCCCTGTACTGGGAGGTTTATAAACTCTCTCAAGGTTTTCCAAATTCATGTGGTCACAACATAAAGAAGAGAGCGAAAAATAACCTCTACATGAGAATATTTTGTGAAAATAATTATGTGATACAATGTGTGAAAACCATCTGCATATTAAATACAACCATTTAAAATACACCCTCACAGAAGAAGAGAGGGCAATGAAGTCCTTCCTTTATGCCAGTTGGACATATCGAAAATCCTCTAGCGGCCATTCCAGAATGAAGTCAGTGGGAGGAGAAGTGGCCCACAATGATGGTGCTGTGGGAATGTATGCACTGGAACTTGTTCAAAGTGCCAGAAAAGATAGGTTCCAGGATTAGGAAGGGGGAAGTAACATGTGGGAGGACTGGGGAAAAGAGAGGAGCAGCCAAGTGAGGAGGAAGAGATTAAGGAGAAGAACAGAAGCAAGCCCTCTCCAAAAGGAGGGGTGGCCAGGTTTGGCAGGTGGGAGCTTTGCGTGCAGCTGGTGCAGCACTCTGTCTTGGCTCGTTGCCCCCTCCGCCGGCCTCCTTCCCATCAGTGCACGATGATGGCACTAGCACGCCAGGTCAAAAGTGGATGGGTGCGCCGGGGGTGGGGTCGGGGGTATGTGACTAAATTTCACGGGCTCGCTGGGGGCGGGGAGGGGATCCAGCGGTGGGAAAACCGCCATTTAGGGGCCACCCGAGTCTTCTAATCATGGCGCCTGTCACGCTCCATGCCGCCACACGAACCTGCAACACTATGCCCGTCCCACCCACCCCAAACATTTTTGGGGTTGGAGGGTGGCAGGTGGTGGGGTCCGAGAGGACGGTGATTTGCCCCATTGTGGGGCTCCGGTGCCCGGTGGTGTGGGTTGGCTGCCTCTCACTGCGGACTTCAGGCCGGTCAGGGTCACAGGGGTGGGGGTGGGATCAGGAGGCTGGCATCATAGGACCAGGCTATTGGGCCTCCTGGTAGCGCTCCCAAAAGGGCATGGCGTGGAGGGCGGCCTCACTGTCATGCACCGCCCAACGGGGAAGAACGAACGGACCACCTGTCATCCTGGGATTTTCATTCCATGTATTGAGGTATATTATGTGTGCTTATTCTTTCAATTTCTGTTGTCGCATTTAAGTGTGCAGTGCTAATACGTGTGGGCGGTTTTTCTTCCATGATTGTTTTTGTGCGTGTTTTCTGCCTGTGCATGCTGGCCCCTGCTCAGCCCCAGTGTTGGTAAGATCAGTGACAGTAACTGAGGACAGGCAGGGCGTAGAGAGGGGGAAGCCTGTGAGGTATAGAAGAGGGAGGGGAGGAATGTAGAGCTCAGGGGTCTCTCCTGAACCACGAAATAAAACAAAACCGTCTAACAAAGGCCTAAGGCCCCATTTTGTGACATATATTTTAAAGGGAGGGGTCCTCTGTTTCTGAACCGCTTCTGATCTGCTTTTCATGCACAGAGACAGTCCTGGAGGGTTGTGCCACATGAGTCTGGTTGCAGTATTCGCCAGTGTTGCTCTGTAACTACGCTACCCTGTAATGTGTTCAACTAAGCCCTTTTGAACGACTTAACCGTTCCGGGCAGCGGCTGCTGCATTGGCACGTGGTGAAGTTTCGTGTGGTGGATCAGGGGAATGGTCTATGTTGAGATGCAGGCAACGCAGGAATTGGGAGTGTGTTCACTGGGTCACCTGATCATTCATATGCAAGGAAACAACAATGAACCATCCAGCAGAGTTACCTAGAAATAAGGTGCATGTACGACACCACTACATAACAGTGAACAGGCTGGCACCCACCACTGGTCTGAGGAGCCTCTGGGAGTGTATGGAGAATGGGTGGGGCCTTGAATGCAGACATTACACATGCAACTTCAACCACTCAGAACAGTGTATCTAGGTGTCACAAGAATAGTTCTGAAGTTTGACCTCGGGTTTCAACTGTCCATGTAATGGCCACTTATGCCACCTATTGTTGGCATTCTGAGCCCTGAATTAACCTACAGTGCAAACTCGCAACCGGCCCTGCAATGAAAGGTACCTGGGGTCATCAGTTTCTATCCTTAAATTGCTGTTAGGAACTCCTGTGATGTAACCACCCTGACTCCTTGGCTTTGGAAACAGAATGCAGCTTTATCTTCTGCTTGTGTTGCTTTTGTAGCTGGTTGTTTATGCTGGTTATAATTCACTGTGTATTGGCCCACTCCAGAATTATCATGAAATATTCAAAAAAAAAATACAATGGTTCCTCATCAGCGTCAAAGATTCTGCGGCGCTACTTCCTGGGGTGCCATTACTGTTTCCAAGGTTGTCTTATGTCACTTCTGCTACCCCTGTGAATTCGGTGAAATGACGCAGCAGTGTCACTGTGGGCTGCACCATCTCCACCACTTCGCCTCTAGGCGCACTTCAGCTAAGGCCGGGGAAGAGCATCAAATATCGGCTATGCACATAGGATTAAAAAAGAGTAACCGAAACTTAAAAAAAACCTCTTCCCCTTGGATAATCACAATCCTTTTGTGCCCCGGGGCCCCCAAACAAATGCCTTTTACCCCCAGCACCCTTAACAATTGAAGGGCTAATGTGGGTGCGTCACGTAGACTCTATTGCAGGAAACACTGCTGCTTACTCAGCTCAAACTCCACCTCCTTTGAGCATCACTTGATGATGTCCAGTGATCATGTTCAGGGGCATTTATTTATTTATTTGATGCAAAAGTCAAGCCATGTCAATACTTTTGATTGGCTCAGCACAGAAGCCTTGTTGGGCGTTCCCGTCGCTTCCGGGCGGCCATCCTTCAGCAACGGTAGCTTTCTGAAAATAAACACAGGTTAAGTAGGGGAGAAGATTCTTTATTCCGAGAACCTCTTAAAGTCCCTCTTTCCAAGTAACCTTGTGAACGGGCAGGCAAGGCGGCCGCAAGAAGCAGCAATGTCAGAAACCTCCCAAGGCATACATGGCATGATAGAGGAAACGCGTGCCTTCCAGAAATACCAGGCCCCTCCAGAGAAAACAGGGGAGGGTCAGTGTGTTCGACAGCACTGGCCTTGCACATGCAAGAATAAGCGGCACCCAGGAGTCCAGTAGTAGTGCCCCGGCCTCCTGGTAGGGTATAACTCGCCGACGAAAGCTGGAACTGGAGTACTTGGGAGCAGGTGGCTGGATTTAAGGGTTATGTAGATGCATTTAGGCCAGTTTATGAAAGATCACTGTACGCAAGGTTTGGACTAGGGATTTTGCCTATCGCTGCCTTAACGCACACATGGAAGGGCTCAGACTCTGAAAGATGTCCAGTGTGCGGGGTTGGTAATGAGACAGTCTCTCATTACCGTTTACTCTGTAAGGCGACCCTGTGGTTAAGACGGAGGTACTGGAGACCTATCTTGCTGGAGTCTGGTATGCATGCACTTGGCCCAGCTGTACTATTTCTGAGCCAATGTTCTAATCCTTCAGTAATGTGTGCTGCTGCCCGTTATTTGCATAGAGCATGGCTGCAGAGGCTGAAGATGCTAAATAGATGTGCTGAGGGAATATGCTGACTCTGTGCTACTATTCTGAAATTATCAAGTGTCCGTCCGAGGTTGCGAGCATAGCTCTCCTAGCATTTGCTTTTATCTGACTTTTATATTTCTCTAGCACGGAGAAGATATGGAAGGTCTTTTTATTGTAGTGTTATGTATTTTATGATGTTCTGAACCTAATGACTCTTTCATCGAATAAAGCTTGTTCTACAAAAAATAACTCGCTTTTATTTCAGTTCGCACATCCAAAGGACCAGTAAGTGGTAAGCACTTACGGGATTGCAAGGCCAACAGTCCAGTTTCCAAGAAGCCAACTTTATGCATAGACGGTGCTGTTTGTTATATTTCACAGTGTTATCCTCAGCGAGCACACCTCCTCCCTGCACTGTTCCAGGGAATCTCTTAACTAAGCGGCACTGCTTGGGCAGAGAAGCGATCAGGAACTTCAGCTCTGCACCCTGTCTAAGCGAAGGCCAGTAACCATGGAAACAGGAGAACGTATCAGTGCTCGGCGGGCCTCCATGCAAACATCTGAATCCCTGACACCCAAAGTTCGCAATGTTTCATCCCATTTATGTCCCTCCCGCTATCCCCAGCGAGCCAGCTACTCAAACCTTAAGATGGCGTCCCAGTATGCCATTCAGGCTCAATACCCCCCACAGCTGAACGGAAAGCTTGGGGGATGCGGGGAGTATTTCGGTGCCATCACCACTGGTTGAATTTGTAGGAATGCCGTTGTTACTGCCCTTTTCCTTACTGTGAGGCTTAGTTTTCTTTTCTTTTAACCTTTTCTAACTCTCAAGCCTGGGAGAAGAAAGAACATCTCCAGTTTTTGCTGAACATCAGAAAAACATGACCTCCAACTCCCACTTCCCCGTGCCACCAGGATCACCAGGAACCCGTTAACAAAAAGGATTGTTTCGATTTTTTTTTTTCTGTTCACCTTCTAAATCCAGGATGTAAACATTCCTGTCCTACCCAGAATCCTCCTGTTTTTCTTTCTGTCCGGGGATTCCTGGATCCTCCTATTTGGTGCTGCATGTCCCGGATCGGCTGGATATCTGCCGTCTGAATCCAAGGGTGCTGGCACAACAGAGCCCCGGTCTGGTTAACTTCGACAGACAGGGCGGGCGCTCGTGCTCAGGTCGACGGTATGGCCTGCACCGACGTATCTTGAATTCACGGAGCAGTAACCATTCCAACCGACTCCGCCGATTTCTGTGGGAGTCTCACGATTTCTCAGTCCAAAATGTGGATTCTTTACAATGTTTCTTAAATTCATCCGGCCTAATGTTCACTTTCCGCGATTGCAAGTAAATGGAGAAAAAACAAACTTCGATCTTCCTGTGGTAAAATCGCCCTCTAAACTGTTTTCAAATGTTGGATGGTGTGGCAGTTACCTGTCAAAGTAACTGTCAGGAAAAGACAACCGACAGTATTTGGTGTGTGCAGCAGGCTGGGCGATAACAATCCACACAGTCATAAAGAAGGAGACCCACCGTACGCCGCTGTCAACATCGACTGCCAACTTTAAAACGATACGGGACTCCTCTCGAGGGCACGGCCGCCACAAGGCTACACGGGGCAAGGGGGCAAACTGCAACAGGCCTAGCTCTTTATAGAGGCCTCGCACTGAGCGGCAACCATAGCTATTTTAACAGGATAATGGTCTAGGGTGACCAGACGTCCCGGTTTTGCCGGGACTGTCCTGGTATTTGGTGCTATGTCCCCTTTCTCAAGATTTTGTTTCCATTGGAAACTGCAGTGTTCACGGTTTTTTGCAGTATGTCTTCATAGCTGGCAGGCAGGGATGCACAATCTCGCACAGAAGAAATGCTGCCTTTTAAATTAATTATAATATGTGTTTATGTGAACAGTAACAATGGAACACGAAACGCTACTGAAGTGTAGTGCCTTGACAGGCACTTTCAAGAGTTAGTCCTACCTTTATGTTTGTTGCCCTGTCCCGTTTTTTTTACTTTTTAAATCTGGTCACCCTATAATGGTACGACTCAGAGAGTCAGCTGCTGTCATTTCAAAGCTATTAAAAAGCACAGCTTAAACCCATCTAATTTCTCGCACAGACCTGCCTAGCAGTGTTTATTTTCCATCTGTCCCATTGGTGTCTGCCCATCCTTTTCCCACCCCCTTTTCCCTATGCACTTTTTTTCTGTCCTCCTGACTGTACACAGAACTAATCAAGGTGATGTCGGCAGAAAGAGGAAACCTATTGCTTAAGAAGAACTTGAATAGATGTTTGTGTCCCTCTCCACGCCCACACGTGTTATCAATGAGTAATACAGCTTGCACAGGGCTAGCCACACAATAACACACAACGTGCACCCTCTTTTTAAGTATACCTATGCCTGTCACTAGCAGAATCCTGACAAGATGCACAGCTAAGGGTATATGCTATGTCTAGCTCGAGGGTCTGCAAGAATCTGCTTAGCCAATTCAGGTGAAATGGCAGGAAATAGGGATGTGCAAGGACCCCCTTACTCAGGATATGGCCCGCAAACCTGAGCTGCTACAGGCAGAGAAGAAGGCTCCTTTATATGGCTTCCCAGCGAGCTGTTAGACGCTGCCATCGCCTCTCTGACAATGCACTCAAGCTCCAGCTACAGACATGCCGGTATACAAGAAGATTAGCGCATATCTCAAGGAAGCAAAGAAACAGTAGCAGAGGTACTCGGCACCAGGGGGCAGGCAGGAGGGGGTGGCCGCCCCCCTGCTCCCTCACTGGCTCTGCTATTGCAAAGAAACCCGTGATTATGATTTTTATACAGGCATGTATGAAGTTGAATAAGAGTCACAGAAGTCACACTTTAAGTGACACTAATTGAAGACTATGACAATATTCTGAACCTTTGCTTGTATTGATTGATATGAACATCTAGGCATTTATAATAATCCATTACAGATATAGCACTTTGGCCAAAGCACTTTGCCTAAAGCACTCATGCAAAATCCTTACTGAGCAACTGAAATGAATGCATTTTTGTCATACTCGGAGGAACAAAAGGTTGAGTAGACCTTGTTAGGATTCAAACCTGTGACTTGCAGATTATATATAGATTCAAAGTGCAAGCACTTAACACGCTGAGCTATCTCAATAGCTTATTCTCTCTCTATGTGATTTGTCTCTGTGCCGATTCCCTATTAATAGAGCACTTATTACAGTGCTTAGAAGCAGGAGGAATATGTCATGGGCTACTACTAAACATGATCATAGTAGTGGTTTACATTTTTATAAAAGCAATGGAAGGCACAGCAGATGCTAGTGGTTAAGTATCCTAATATATGTTTCATTTCAACTTCATAGTTGATTAAACAACATGTGTGTCACAATTGGACAGCTCAGAAAGGTAAATGCTGAACTCTGACATGTGCCAGCCTGGACTTTCCAAGTTCATATTTCAGCGGATCTGAATCAGCCCTTCATCCTTCTGAGGTTGATGCATAAAGTACTTTGGCATTTGATAGTTGTAACATCTATTTTTACAGTGCTTAGAAGCATCAGGAGTCAGACATGAAGCGCTATACATAGAAATATGATAGAATAACTATTATACATCGAGGGGTGAACATTTCGGCCAATGTGACATCAAAAGATGAAGTATATTTGCACAGTATGACAGGCCACAGAAACACAAAACAATCACGTTGACTCTAAATAAGCTCTCGGTCTTGGCATCCAATCTGACTGACAGTTAGAGGCAAACACTGCTCTCCAGTTGTATCTTTGTGAATATAGCAAAATAGAGAAAGCCAAAGTACATATGACATGTGGAAGGCTTCTGGCAGATGGAAATGTCACACGGCAGCTCATATTAGTAGTGATGTGCACTGAGTTCATGTGACTAGAGCGCACATGGTAGACTTAAAGTACATGACCCTAGATACTGGTGGAAGGTGACATACGTTGGCTGACCATGACATGATCTTTGGAAGATTTTCAGTGTGTTTAGTCTCCAGATTTACCCAACAAATAGTTTTGATTGTAAGTGCAATTGACCAAAAGCAAGATTTGAGTTTAGCCCAGCAGCATCCAGAAACCTCATCAACATATCTGTGCCCTCCACGCAAACTCAATGGGAGAGTATTCACGTCTCGTATTGGTGGTACAGCTGACAGTGCTAAAATCGCAATGGCGCCTCACCTCATCTTTTGCCCAGGTCTCACCGAAACCTGCGGCAGGCCTGATGTTAGGGGCTTACAATGACGCAGAGAGGGATTTACCCCGAAACCCAGTCTCACTTTTGGTGTGATGTAGTCTCAAGGAATGGGAGTGATGTTACATTTGATGATTTCACCATGGTTAGCCCATACACCAACATCATGAACCCCAGGTAAACATCGCAGAAAGGAAAAATCCCCAAATCCCCATTTGGCCAGGAAGAGACATGGGGCTACACACAAGAGTCAAGCAGCCTGTTGGGGCTAGTCACATTCAACAAACTCTCCTCTACACAACTAATGGCACAACCTACCTTTCCGCTTCGTAATGCTCTACAATGCTACGTCGCAATCCTAGATGCAATGAACCTTCAGTCACACACTCTGGTCAATAAGCACACGTGTATTTCATGTGGCTTAAAGCCAAGTGGTGAGACACTCCAGCTCCTCTCAACTTGCACAGATGCAACCTTATTCTCCAACCACACCAATGAGGCCTACACAGCTGTGCGTCTGGTAGACTACTAACAAACCTGGCCATCCAAGAACACTCTAGAACAGGGTTGCCCAATTCCAGGCCTCGAGGGCCAGATCGATGCTGGGTTTTCAGGATACCTCTCATTATTATTCATGAGATACATTTGCATGCAATGATTCTAAATGTATGCAAATGTTTCCTCATGAATATTAATGAGGGATATCCAGAAAACCCATCAGGATTTCAGCCCTCGAGCACCGTAGTTAGGCAACCCTGCTCTAGAAGATCTCTTCCACACAAACACTGCATGTGGGGGCCACTCATTGGTCATAGTGCCAAACACGCCTATGGCTATCGACTACTGAAAACACCCATGATACAACAAAAGACAATTCTGGGCAAATGCACGCATATTCTAGGCAGCCAGCAGCTCTATGGGGCCATGCTAGTAGCAGATCTGCACAATGAAAGTACTGTTGGCGTAGCATTACCTAACATGACATCCCATTACATAACAAGATCAGAAGAAAAAGGCAATCCATTTTTCTGGAATAAAATTCGACTGAAGGAATATCAATTTTGCCTTACTGATTTTCTTTTACACCTTTTACCTGGTGACGTGCGGAAGAGGCAGTGTCCCGTCATCGGATCGTACTCCTGGTCCTCGTCAAAGCACAGGCACATGAAGGAGCCTTCGACATTTTCACAAAGGGCTTCTCCGCAGACTCCACTCAGCATTTCACATTCATCCACATCTGGAAAAGAAAATGGAGCTCAGATTCATTCCAGCAGGCTCCCTATTACCAAGAGCTCTCTGCATCCCCAACGGCGCACGGGCCAGCATTGTCTGCTGGAGAACCGCGAGGATCCCCGATGAGCAATTACACCTCGATTGCTACCCAAATGCGCAGGATTAAGGAAGAGACGAGTTGATCTTGTGTCGTAGGAGTCCATAAGGACGCAATCAAAGATTGCAGGTGGTGCGGATCACTTTAAGTGAGAGTCACAAAGCCGATTGGTTCTGTCGCTTCCGTTTAATTCTTCGGCTTCGCACAGCCTAACATAATGATTGCTCTCTCGCGCAATTCTTATTTTCATCGCAAGAAAACAGAATTATCCTCACGGCGTGCGACTGTGTGCCAAAATGCTCCGACTCTCGATTACATATCGTTAGTAGCTACATTTTGCTGTGAGGCAGAATCTTCTAGGGGTGTTTAAGAAATTGACTATGAAATCATCAAGTTTCTTCTGATTACTCTTGAAGCAACCCGATTTACAGTCAGGTTTTATTTTCATTTGAAATAAGCAAGTTAGCCGCACTGAAGTGCGTTAACGGTAGTCCAATCGCACTGTGCATGCGGTATGGTTACTGCACTGCAGTCTCGCCAATAGCTCGGTACTCGGAGAGGCCGAGCCGTTATCCAGACCTAATCGCACATGGAGAGAAAGGGATGTGAAGCGTACACTCGGGTCCCTGAAAATGGGTCATCGGGGCCCCCCGTGTTTAATGCAGTGCTGGTGCATGTAGCGATGCAATCCCCTTTTGCACCGATAAGCTGCGGGCAACCGTGCAAAATATAGAGCTATGTGAGGATACGCACTGGTCATTTGTGTAAAAAAAGCAGTGCATATTCTGTGAGACATTGGCACATTTGACAGAATGAACCTGTACACTCGCGATGGAGATGTAGTGTGTTCCTGTGAGGCTGATTGCCGAAGAAAACAAGGAGCCGTATTACAAGTGTGCCGGGCTGGAACAAAATGCTGGTAATTCCGGCTCTGGAATCTTTTCCGGCCTTGCGCACTTCAAGTTTGCCAGTGGGGTCCACAGATCTCCCGGCAGGACTGACCTGCTGGTAGATGAGGCCCCTACCAGCAAATACATTCCTAAATCACCGGCACCAGTAACACCGGTGCAGGTGATTATGCCACTCCCATCCTATGGGAATGGAAACTTACCAGCTGTCTGCCATCCTGCAATATCCCCATAATACCGGGATATCTGGGGTGGCAGAGACAAAAAGGGCAGTTTGCCAGTATCCCACCGGTACCGGAAAACGTATAATGAGGGCCATTAGCTATAGTTGTGGAATTTGGTCTGGTGCTGAACAAGCGACAGATTGCAGTACATCAACACTGGATCCACTTTTCAGGCCTTCGTCAAGAGGTGTGTGGATGTGGCCGATGCGAAGACAGCCTTGAGAGAACAGAAGAGTAAGATTGGGAGGTAGTGTGCTCTTCATGAATGCTCTGGATTGTCTTGACAATGTTATGGAACCTTAAAATGATAGATGTTGGACGACATTAATGAAAACAACTCTGTTGAGTCAGTCTTTCTGTGTAATACAAACATGCAACTGTAGTCTGAAATTAGCATGATGGCCGCGGGGGTGACCACGCCCATGTGTGAAACGTGATTCAATGCAAGTGCTACGACATCTTGTGGGTGCCACTTGATTCAAAGCACACTGCTGGAAATGCATCTGGATCCGGTAAAGCAAATAAAGATAATGAAGGAGAAGACTCACCGACACAGCCCCGCCCGTCGAGAGAGTCCTGGTAGCCCTGGTAACAGAGGCAGCGGTAGGAGCCTTCCGTGTTCTCGCAGGACCCTTGACTGCCGCACTTGGTGGTGTTCGCACACTCGTCGATATCTGCAACAAAAGGCAACCGTTAGGCCCCCAACAAGAAGCTTGAGAAGTGCAACGCTGTGATGATGACATCACGTGGCGGCATCACATGATCTACATTCGCTGCCAGGAAAGGGGGCTATAGCAGAACAATAAGAACTACAAATATGACTTGAATTACAGAAGCATTTGGTTTGAAATCAATATTTAATTCACTGCATGTGGAGAGAGAAAATGATAAAATAGCAGATGTAATTTTAGACTCAATTTCTTTTTGTACACTCTCTTAATAGAACAACTCTAATGCATGCATTAAATTACTTTGTATTCATCAAAATCGGCAGCTGCATAATGTACAGGTCAATGGGCCGTGTTCGTTCTCGCAGAGGGGCGACTATGGACCATATTTTGAAAATGTACATATAGATCAGGGCCCAAATGATCATATCAACATGAGGACGGCGGCCATTGTACCTCGTTGTCCTGGTAACCCATGTTGGACATTGTCATCTCTGCAAAATTCTCTCTGCCCAATCAGTGGAGAGGACACGTTTAGCAATGGAAGGGGTACACACTTGTGAGAATAATTGTATACATTACAAAATGAAACAAAGAACCTCTTACAATTGTGATTGTGACCTATGCCAAGCAGGCAGCCTTTAACGGCTGAGCCACAGAGTGCAGGAGAAGCCTACTTTGACTCTACATGAAGAATGCCATCTTTTGAATCCAGAATGAGGTGATGCTGTGCCTCCTATGTCGCGCTTCCTTGAGATCACAAAATGTGCGCCTCGCCTTCTGGAAAAACACAGTAGAAAGGAGACTAGCCAATGAAAATATGCCTAATTCCCGAGACTTTCCGACCGAACCAGCAGAGCCTTGGGGACAGTCAGTGTTTGGCCAGGCGGCACCTCAATATGGCAAGCATGATTTGGGGAGCTGCTTATGATATGAGAACAGGTGGTCCACTCTTAGATCCACTAAAGGCCAAAGGCCCTTTCCCGGGTGCTCCATTTTAGAGGAACGCCAGGGTCAGTTAGGGACGGTCCTTGAAGCACCCTGAGTCTGGGTACCCAACTGCACCAAACACGGGATGAGGGTAGTTGGGAGATGGCTTGTCATTTAATCCGGGAGATAGAACTGAATACTACCATAATCATCCCACAATTTCTCTTCCACTGACCACTGCACCATGCCGTATCACTGAGCGTGGAGGACACTTCAACGGCATATCACATGATTCGCAGCTGTTGTGAGCTCAAAGGCTGTAGCCAAACCATCTTCTTTCAAAGCTTGTGCACCGACACCCCAAAATCCTACCCCCTCCCTTCTCCAAGTCAGTCTCTATTCCTATTGCATGTTGCTTGCATGTATCATGGCACATGGCTTATCCCTCATGGTTTTAATATAGTGCAGTAGTGCAGCGGCCTATATAAACAAACACAAGTCCCAATACAAGATTCTATTGATAGAACAACTTGAAGTTATTTTTTTATTACCCTGGCCCTCTTAGTCAATTAATGGATAAGGATGAATTGGGAGATTCTATTTCAATCACATTAGTACTTTGCTAGCATTCCAGCTAAATTGGCGCAGTTCAGTCGGCACGTGGCGCATCAGAAAAGTAAATACAAAAAAATACAAAACTGTGCGCGCGGGGGCCGAATATTTAGGCAACATTGAATTAGGGAACACGTGTGATTTCACGAAATCGGTGTCAAATAAAAGCATTCTATTTCAACAATTTCATCTAAAAATCAAAACACAATTATATTTTTCCAATCAATAGCATTAATAAAGCAACATAAGATATTACATTATTACATGTTCATTGTTGGTGCGAATGGATCTGCTTTATAAGGGGAGGCACTGCAGTTGTATTAATGTTCAGGTTTATAAAACCTAAGAAAGATTGAAAAAAACTAAGAAACAGCTATCATTCTGCTCTCCTATTAGGACATATACTTGCACTCCATATTTCCCCATGTCACCAGGTTAATTACTTATATTCATTGGCCACGTTTTAGGTTGTTTATTATGTAATTATTGTTAACTTGATGCTGGTCTGCTTGTTTGTTGTGCATTCATTTCTATAAGACTGCGGTTACAAATATAGAATAACTCATTTGGTGATGGTTGTATGATCTTCTATCTTTGGTTCCAGTTTTCAAATTCCTGTTTTTTTGTACGTTTTTATGTTCTATTAAAATAGTCAATACAATGATATTGAATTAAAAACGTACAGCAACATACGTGTGCCCTTCCCACAAGTGTGCACTCTTGCCCTCAATTAGAGCAACACTTGAATTTTGCATTGCTGTCACACATGTAGATGTTGCTTCAGGATTTCCAAATGTCAACAATTCATTGTGGTCCAAGAAAGGTCGACAATAGTTTCGGCAGTCATCACATAATGTGCGGCCTTCGCCAGGCCTATGCACTTACAAATATTTGTCTGCAGTCTGCATGATGCTCCTGTTCATTACTTTAAAGTGTTGTCCATTATCAAATCTTCGAGCTGTGAATACAATGATTCTTCCACAAAATGCAGGTTACTATTCATTATGCAAATGGCTTGGCTTGAAGCACAGCCAGTTCAGGAAATTACCTCTGTACTGACAGTTCATACCAATATTTTTCACTGATAACACTTTATAGCCTTAAGCCAGTGTTCTTCAAGCTTAGACTTTCAGGGTGGTTTGGACTAAAACTCCCATCATTTCTAGACAGCATAATCAATGGTGAGGCACCATGGAATTCGTAGTGCAAAACATGTGGAGAGTCACAGGTTGCAGACCTTGGCCTTAAACACAGCTGTAAACACAGCTTACTGCACTATGTAGCTCAGAGGTCTTCAGTGACTTTTTCTGCTTTTGTTGTAGGCTCTCTGGAGTGATCTAAGATACTTTGAATTGTCTTAGTTCTGATCTAAGAGTGCCACTGGTCATTTCCTTACAACACTCGTTGGCATTGTTCCATGTTTTACTAGTGTAATTTAATCACATATGCCCACAATGGTGGCATTAAGTCTGAGTGCTCCGAGGACATCTAAAAAAAAGGTTACCGTACTGAGTGTGCTGTTTCCTCTTCACAGAACTCTTTGTGTGCCATTCCCAAATCTCATTCTTCTCAACTAATTTGTTCTTTTAACCAAGTGCCAATTATGGGTATTTCTCACTCCCTCCATGAAAATATGATCTCTTGTTTAGTCAGCAGCAACCCCAGTGCCAGGAATCTTCTCACCCCTCAGCTTTTTTTTTTTTTTAATACATACCTGTTCCGGCGGGCACGTCCTGGAAACACTTGGTTGGCCAAGCAGATAAACGTGAACCGGCTGCAACTGCACCAAGTCCAACATGCCTTGTGAAAACCTCCAAGATTCGCTTCCTATGGGAGTGGTAGAGGTGGCAACAGATGTAGAGCACAAGGAGGCCATCTTGGGAAGCATACAGGTACTGAGAAGGGACAAGATCTAGAGAACCTCAGCCCAGCTCACCCTCGCCCAAGAATCATGTTCATGCCAGATGCATCATGCATGCAAACAGATTACCGACCTTGGAGAACATGCTGCACTTCCTATCAGCTGCAGAGAAGAGTTGAATATAGAGAGGTTCTGCCTACGAGTGTGCACTGACACAAGCCCTCTCATGCTGCACTGGCGGCTTTTGATGGTTCCATTTACAAACCCGTCTTCATCCATTAAGTGTTGTTTTCATTCGATTCTCAAAGTTTCCCTCAAAAGTGACAGAATCTCCTTTGGAATCCAATTTCCAACACACATCACGCTACCACCACTGAAAACCATCAGAGGATGCAATGAGTGCAAAAAGGCTGCTAAACCTTTCAGGAATTGGGACGAGAGCCGAGTTTGTGTTTGTACTATTTGTTGCGCGTGCTGTGTTGGTCAGGACACTGGTATGGGCTTAGCACTCCTGGGATGAACTGTGCCTCTTTGCTTTCAATGGTTATTTCCTGAAAAGCGTCACCTCTTTAAGACGAAAAGGGATCTGAGGTACTGGGATATGACAGGCTGCTTAGTTCCAATGCCAGTCTAAAAAAATATGTGATACTTGGGGTGTGCACTGCATATCTACCACATTGCGTAGGTGGAGTCCCACCTCACACGTTCTAATTTTCACAGAGAAAACTCTTAACATAACTGTGATCAACTGCATTTAACAACTTTCAATGATTACTTACACCTTGTTGTAAAGGTCCAGGTTAAACCCTACAAAGGGGGGGCGCACACACCAGTTGCGCAAGTAACATGGTGACATCAAGAGTGACGTGGTGGGTGACCTAGGGGTTGGGGACGTCATTGAATGTGGTGCTGCTTGCATAAAGTGACGCAAAAGCAGGCACAGGCGCAGCGCGTGTGGTCCCAGGGTGGAACTCAATGAGGGGTGGGTGCTTGGGCATAGTATGGGGTACTTGTATGGAGCGGGCACAAGGTGGGGGTGCAAGCTGTTTTAGGGGGGTATATGGTAGGGGGACTTTTGAGCAATATGTGAACAATAGAGAAACCATTTTGTCGGTAGGCCTGCGTTAGGAAAGCATCTCTCACACAGCTGATAAGAAAAGATCTGCAGGCCTTTGTGTGACAAGCAGTATGTATTTCTTGAACATTCAGCAGAAGCAGTGTGCAGAAATGTTATACGGCTGAAGTTTCCCAGGAGAACGCAGCCACAACGAAGACACTGTAAGAGATACTTTCGAGGCCAATGAGATAGGCACCTTGGTGCACGAGGCGAATTGGCAGAGAAATAGAAATTAAATACGGTTAATGAAACTCTAGCCACGGTGTGCTATCGTTTTTCAGACTACACTTGGGAGCAAGGCGTGGAAAGGGATTTGGGGTGCCAGAGCGTTGGGGCAGGGGTTATGAGGTGCGAGACGAGGAGCCAATCAGCAGGGAGAGGTTTCGTTGTCCCTAGGGTGCAACATTGTAGAGTGTCCTTGCTGAGGTCCGCGGGGCACACTATTGGTCCAACTCAATGTCTCACCCCTTGCCATCTCAAGCTATTTTGTACATTGGACATTGCCAACCAACTTCTTGCCTGGTGCACGCTCTGTTTTTTGGATGACTTTTATTCCCTGGAGTTACTTTTGGTGGAGGTCCCCTGGTACAACCTTTTAACAACTACCCGTTAATTTCCTTAACGACTAAAGTGGCCTGCAGGTCGTCAGCCAGCGTTTCCACTAGCGACTGAGTTGCTTTTGTCGCTCAGCGCAGTTTGGCAATGTGCATGTGGGCTGGTTAGCGTCAGCAGTGATGAGCATGTGCACTTCAAGACATTTCTAATAATTGTTGGACATTATCTTATTTGCGACAAATTGTCACACAGCTGCATTAAGCGAGGCAAAGAATGTGGGTTTTTCTTCACATTGCTTTACTCAGTCAGGCTTGAGTTCTTCTTCGCACTTGGCTTTTAGTGGGAATAGACATGCTGCCCGTCATACCTGATCCACCCCATGGAATGTCCATTCATTAGGCAGAGAGGCAATGCACCCTAAGGACATATCCTAGCACAGTGGTCTTCGACAATTTTCTCTCCAGACGGTTTTCGCTAAAACTCCCATCAGCCCTAGCCAGCATAGTCCATAGCGAGGGATCCCGCAGGTTAAAGAGTCCTGTGGAATTAGCAAATTAACAGGTGGATCGAAAAGATATTAAAATAGCACTGACTCCAAGACTCTTTCGTATTTCACGTAACACGTGGGCACACAGCGATGGTTGAACAGTAAACGATACTGAAGGCATCTGGTAGAGTTGCTACACCCACTATGTGCTGGGCGCCCATTGCAACAAACTGGCAATCCACCCGGCCAAATGCATGTGTGTTGCAAATGCCACCCTAAAGTTCCAGAGGGGTTTGAAGGGACCCTCTTCTGAGCCCCCTATTCATTGAATAAACAAATACCCATTGTGTCCTGCCCTGCACTTCTGGTATACATGCAACTACGTTGTTTGCCTCTCCGATCGTCACACACCTAAGTGTGTAGCCCGCCGTCCCAGTGCCGAGTGCCGAGGGATGGTGGTCCCCTACCATAAGACTTCACATCCAATTAGCATTTTGACTATAGTTGAACTGAAAATATCATGATACCCCATTTATATGCGACATCACGAAGATTCGCACTCATCATTGGCATGGCCTGCGTATTTCTACACCATTGTGCAATTATGCCTCTTGTGCAATTCTGCCTCTTGTAATGTAGACCGGGTTCCTGGACTGCAGCAGCAGGGCTTTAAAACAAATTAGTACTCGGCGAGGGTGGTGGCGTCACAGCCAATGAGGAGTCTCAGAACGGAGTAATTATCACACGGTATAGACCCCGTTCCGAGTTTCCTCAGAGCTGGAGGCCGCCATCTTCCCCAGACGGTAATCAGGTAAGTGCGCTCCCCTGCACCCGTGCTTCACCACCCACTCACGCACCCCTTTTCCATATATTTAGGCCCACCACCGCCTTCCCACTTACCTTGCGTTTCCTTCTTCCTCGCTGGCACATCTCCGACTCCCGAATAGCCATCATGGAAAGGAAGAAGGGACTACCTGTAGTTCCCCTCCCCCCAAATTATGGCGGACATTTTTTTTTATTTTTTCTCGAGTTAAGAAACGGTTAACACGCCTTTTCTCAACTTGAGAAAAACACACTATCAGTACCCAGGTACAATATGCCCGGGAACTAATTGCAATATAACCCTCGCACGGGGGGGGCATTACCACTGAGGTAATGCCCCGAGGCTCACGATAAAGCCCTAGCGAAGAGAGGGCTTCTTACTGCTGCCCCGGGGCATTACCTCACATGTAATGCACCCCTTCCTCGGGTTATATTGCTTAATTCTACATCCATCCTTCCAACGCTTCATGGCAAGGCCAGGTGTGGGCCACGGCATGAGAGCCGAATGAAAGGGTCTATTGAATCTACAGGCCATAAGGTGAGTTTTCAACAGTAAAAACACTGCCTTTCACAATGCAAGCTCTTCAGGTCTCCAGGAGCTCAGTCCATTTGTCGAGGATGGGACAAGATGAAAGTCATCCATTCAGCCTGTCAGCCATCTCTAAGACTGCGGATGATGGCAGCAGGGACGGCTCACGTTTTCGCGGCGCCCACAGGCTCGGCATTAGTGCGGGGGGGGGGGGCGGGGAGGGGATGATGAATGCCTCCTACGCTGTACATTTAGCTCCCAGCCGCCCAACTCATTTATCTGCCCGCTGAGGTGCCGGGTACAGATGCGCTGAGCGGGCGCCGATTACAAGATTACAATGCTTGTTCCATTACCTGGAATGAGGCAGTCGGCTCTGTTATATATAAATCCATGGCAGTACTTACAGCTGACACATTAACTATTGCAGCACCTCTGGGCCATGAGAGCGCGCAACGAGACATTTAAAATGCACTAAAAATGGATCTATTTTTAGGCAGAGGCGTTGTGGCGATGAGAACGGGCGGCAGAGCCGCTCATCAAAATGAGCCGGCAGCCATTTCCCAGCCTGCCACGCCACTGACTGGAGTAATAAAAGAATCATTGCAGGGGCTCGTGACAATATAATCAAGCACACGGTCCTTCAGCAGAGCTCCCAAACAACTCTATTAGCATCTACACATATAATGTACGGAACATTATTTTTTAAGATGGCCGCCACCCCAGTCAAGTTATGGATTGAAGGGCAGATTGCAGTAATGACCTGTGGAACGTGTCAATGATTTATTTCACAATAGCTACTTTGTTGAATCCTACAACCTCTGGACTGAATTAATCACCTGATTTATTTGGAATAAAAGAGGGGTTAGATCCATTATATTTGTAGACTTCTATGTGTTGAGTTGTTGGGCATCGCCTTGTTGCAAAATGGCTGACTTTCAGGCACGAGAAGCGGATGCAGGAAGGTGAGCGTGGGGCCTTTCCAAAAGCATGCACTGGGGCCCACCTGCCTGCACCCGGGGTCCATGTTGCCCGCCTGGTACAGGCATGCAAGCCAACATGAACCATGTCATTTGTTGGATGGACATACAGTCCTGCTTATCCCACAATCACTAACACTGTATGCAATTGTTAGAGGAAAGAGGGGCGAGGGGTGTGAGCAGAAGGGTTCAGCACCAAGTGCAGGGGCTTTAGGCCTGACGGTGCGAGGCGCCCTTGTGGTGCAGTTAGCATATCACATAGTCAAATGCATACAAAGAAGACACCGAGGAAGACAGAAACCAATTGTATTTCTTGTTCCTCAAAAAGAGACAATCCATGAAGGGAAGAAAAGCTGAACCTGAGAGGAGAGGAGGCGGAGTAGGTGCATTATGCCAGACGATCCTGTAACTGTTGCCAGCTTGCCATGCCAGCTGAAATGGGGATCTAATCACCTTCAAAATCCTTCGGTTGAAATTATCATTGCCCTGAGATTAAGTGGTGCGCAAGCATTGCGGTAAAGCCCCTCTCGTCTGCGCTATGTTCTGCACAACGCTTTGCCTCAGACCTGCCAAGCTTCAATCTTTTTTATTTGCAGCTGCATCATCTAGTTGTGATGGACAGGCCTAGAAATGGGGGCAATCAGATTTTAATTAGTGACACCTGATAACTGGTGTCCCTGGGTGTAGCAGTGAATATGGTTTATTCCCCAGAGCGTGGGGATGTCCCCTTTTTAGTGTGGGCTATTAGGTGGAGCTTGTGCAGCCTATTTCTAGAACTGTCCTCTTGCCTGCGTGGGCCTTTGCAGCCACTCCTGAAAGGGTTTTGCATTCACTATTGGATTGTACAGACCACATTTCCCACAATGCACTTGCTAGAGATCCTTAAAATTTGGAAGAGTTTCTGTTAGTACCAGAGAACTTTAAATCCCGGATTCCCAAGGGCCATTATTTTTCTTCACTTTTGAGGCTTAGAGAGTCAGGAGACAGAATATCACCAGGCGTGGAAGCCCAGGTACAACCAACCAGGCGGTTTCAGCCCAGAGTGCTTCCATGTGGAAGTGTATTTAATCCAGTTTCTCCCTAAGCTCTTTGTTGTTGCTTTGGGCATGTTTCGAGAAATTCTTGCTGTGAACCCTGGTTTTCTCGCTGAAATCCATTTCTGCCACTGCTGCTTGTGTTAGCTTCCAGTTTCCAGAACCCTTGCTCATGCCCTCGGGCTTGTACTCCTGCCTTCATACTCCATTCCTCCAGATCCTTGATTCCAGTGAACCTGTTCTGCTCCTAGTTTCTAGTGCATTGCTCTGAGTCTCCTTTCACCCACTGTTGTACCACCCTAGTTGCCTTGCTGCTCCCCAGTGTATGTCCTTAAGAGTCCTGGATTCCAGTCCATAGTTTCTGTATGCAGGGTCCTTGATTCCAAGGGGGGACATGAACTATAAAGCACATTTTGGGCAATTCAATGCAAGGACACCAGAGGGCGCCAGAATGCGCCTACAAACAGCACAGCTACCTTCATTGCAAGGAAGAAAGGACACCAAGATCACACTCTGCCTAAAGCGGCACGAATCCCTGCTCCAGCCTTGAGTAGAACAAGGCAATGGCATCAGGGCCTTTCAACCACTTCCCGTGGGCGACTGGGAATTGTGGGACCTGAGAGCAGCAACCCAGTGTTGGCAGTCTTGTGAGCACATCAGTAGACGGTGCTGGAGAACAAGTGCGTTGCCACGACCGGAATGAGTAATTTACTTACAATTTTGATGCAAGTCAAAAAACAGATGCATTGAGGTTTTGCAAAAAAAGAAAAGCCCAGAACATTCTAAATCAGAAACAGCATCAACAAGTTAACGGATGTGTGAAGTTCAGTTTCAAGAAGAAGCCCCAGATCTTTCCGCGACCGGGAAGCCACTGTCTGGATAAGATTCAGCCACTGACCTGGGAATCTGAGTGCCATGAATAAAACATACAAAACAGCATTGGCTGCAGGGGGAGCTATTACGAGTCCCAAGGGTAGATATTTGATAAGAGAAAGGTCTACCCGTGCCATATTTATTGCAATTTCATTATGAGGAGTCAACTGCTGTTTGTCCTGATGAAGGCCTAGTCAAATCGAGGGGTCATGAATCTAGAACCGCCCTAATAAGAGGCCAAAACAAACGTATGTTGACACTGTTTTGTTTGTACAGTAAACAGTGCATTAAAGCAAATGTATGCAGGTCCAAGACGGAACACGTGACATCGGAGAGGTAGCATAGGCTGTTATGCGGTTGCCGATGTCTTTTGGCCAGAAGAAAACCATGAAGTAGAGTGTGAATAGTGCACACGGCCAGAAGAAAGACATTTAGGCGACAGGTCCAGACCAACGTCTCTGTAATAAGAAAAGTGCATTCGTTGTTAGAAGTACTGTTAGTCATGAGTGTAATAGCTCTGTTTAGAGCTTTTATGAGTCACTTTTACAAAGCCCATCACTCATGTTTGTGATGAATATTCCACCGAGAGTTGATTGTAGACTGTTATTTGGTGCTATTGAGTTTTTAAAAACATGTTACATAATAAAAACATGTATATATTGTACATTAATCCATTCAGCCCGGAAATGGTCCTGCAGGTAGAATATGTTTTGAATGGAGTGTGACTGAGCTGGAGAGATGATGACAGAGGTTTGGTTCTTTCTTCTAGTCTTGTGACACAGAAACATATTCCTTCAATTCGGGACATAAAACGTGCCCAGCGTGCACGCTACATGCTGCCTTTGCTGGTGCCCTCAGGCCGCCGCCTGCTCCTTGCAATTAGCAACATGCTATCCTAGAGCAAAAGATAGCTTTTCAGCCAGACGTGTACGGCATGGGTTCCTGCTAGCTGCCTGTCCCACCATAATCTGCAGCTATTACCCACCCGCTGCATTATTTGGACTAATATGAACACCCCACGGGTGACTCACAGCTGTTAGGCAAAAGTCATGTTGAAATGTGCCCCCGCCAGCCTGACACATGAAACCACCCAAAGCTTGGTCCTGCACTGCTCTTCCTCCATGCATGAAGCTAGTAGGAGCAATAAAAGACAATAAAAAAAGATATAGCACCAAAAATAGAAACCCTGACGCAGAACTAGAGTCTGTTTAATGAAATGACAAGCATGGCAAATGGCCAAGCACATAATTACTCCCCCCCCCCCCCGCATGCACAAAAGAGAAGGCATTAGGGAACATGGAAGTGCAATAAATGCGCTTACAAACTCAACTTGCATTTTGCTCAATTTAGTATTTGCATCGATTCAGCAGTGCTAACACCTGTCCTTGTTCCCCTGTGTCATTTCCATTGACGTTCCCCAGGTTCCCATAGTAGCAGCTGTGCCGCAGAGCTGAGCAATATGCTGGTAGAGGGCCCGCGGAACCTGCCCCGAGGGTTCACGCTCCAAGCCTTTCTGCATGCACGACTGCTCGCTGCTTGCAGGGCCGAAGGAGCGAAGCTTGAGAGGCAAATTACCCATACTGCCAGAAACTAACAGCACCTTGAATGGGAGCAGAAAAAGAGGCAGCAACAAAAACGCAGGGCGGGTGGGGGAAACAGCAGCGAGCAGGGGAACCAGAGGCAGTGGGGAGGAATCCCAAGGGCATTGCTATAGGGTTGTGGTGACAGCTGAAAAGAAGGAATACACATGCCACAAACACCTTCTGGGCACCAGGGTTTGCCTTTTCATATTCAGCAGTCAGTGCTGGGCATGGAATGCCATCATTCTGAAATTCGGGTGGGGCTTGAAAAGCTGTAGTGGGGTTAGCGGTAGAGGCAAGGCAGGCAACATTAAATGGCACTCCGTTTTATAGAGATGAATTGAACTGTCTACAAATCACATAATAAAGAAATCTGACAACACATACACTGTTTTAGTAATCATGTTGTGCAAAAAGGGTATAATTGTAACATGTTTTACCCATTTTCAATCTAATATTACCATTAACAGCATGTGCGATAATGTGAGCCTGGGTTTTAAACTGTAATAACAAGACTGAAAGAAAACCTACGAAAGAAAATGCATGCATGATACCTGTATCTGCCTGTAGTCATTATTCAACAAAGCATGCTGCTTTATGCACCCCTCCTATTTCTAATCACCGAAGTTTCGCACCTCTTATGGGACTGTAGTGTTACCAAACACCCACTCACTGCTGTGTCTGCAGCAATCTAAGGTTAATGGATTTGTAGTGTGCATAAATGAAACCCAAAGAAAAACTGTAACAGAGCCCTCCTGAACTCGAAAGTTTGTCTCCGTTACCTAGGAACATCTGATCCCTACGAGTTCAGTATGCAGCTTTGCAGGCATGGTCTTTTCAATTAATCGAATTTTGGTATTGCCGGTTTCTGAATCTGAGGATTTCGGTGAGCAGTGCATTTAACCAATAGATCTGCTCTGAAGTCGCAAGTGGTTCTCCGATGCGGACCGGCCATGTCACATGAGCAGAGATGGCACAGCATTTCCCATCTTATGTCTATCCATGAAATCAATTGCCTCCTTTGAGAGCTCTGACCATTGATAAACTGTGAGGCAGGCGGTCAGGCCTGCAGAATCCGGAAATGCTGCAGTGACTTTCTAGTCAAGAGTCACTGCAGCTGCAGTCGTGGCCACTGACGGCTTTGCCGCCGGTAGGAGAGGGACACAGAAGGGCCCAGAAGGGCGAGGGCAGAAGGAGAGTCGTGGCGTGTCCCACATTGACTCCCCTTGGCACTCCTGGCACTATTGCAAAAAGGGCCAATCTGGGCAGAGCTGGGGAAGATGATCCAGTGCCCGAGAGCTCATCCAGAATGTATATTTCTGAAGGAACTTCTTCTTGGGGTCCTCAGTCACCCCAGAAAACTGTTGTTTTTATTGCTTTGTTGCTGGTAGCACAGGCAACGATGCGGTGTGCTCAGAGAACAGTCATTTACGACAGGAATCATGAAGGAGTGAGGTTTTTTCATCCTCTAAGAGGAGGAAGCCTGACATGAGCATAGCTACATCCACCCAGACTCCAACCCCACTCAGGCTCTGGCTGTTCTGGCTTTTAGGTCGAACAGTGCCTGTTTCAAAGCCACAAGGAGGCTCAGAATTTGGTAGCGAGGCCGACGACAAGGTGGCGCTTTAGATGGTTGTCTACCTTCAGCAGTAAATACATATATATCAGTGAAAATACTTTAGTTGCCACGAGGCAGGATATATTTAATGATCTTGTGCCACATTATGAAACTGCTTGACTCGTGGGTAGTGCAGTGTTTGCCCGGCTTGATTGAATATGTGAATACGCCAGAAATGTAGGCACTCTGGTTCAAGTAAAAGTGTTTGGGTGTCACCACAAATCAAAGTCCTCTAATGAACATCAGGGCAAACTACATCTAACTTGGAAGGTTACCCATTCTAACTTATGGGCAAACTGGGGGACATAGACAGGGTCGGATTGGCCCCTCGGCCTTACGGCCCGTGGCCGGGCCAAAATCGTCCCTGGGGAGTGGGGGCCGGTTTCTGGGCATGCCTGGGCCGGTTTGGAAGAAAAAAAAAAGTTAAAAAAAAGATATTTTTTTCTAATGTTTTTTTTCTTTTTCAAAAAGCCTTTCATCCTTCTTATGTCGATAAATGAGTACCAACACAGGTTGGCTGATATTGTATGCATATTTGTCCTATAAAAAAGAGCTTAGGCGTAAGTGCTATACAATAACATATCATTTGGCCTTGGACGTCTGCTTGGATTCACAGTAATTTAGTGTACTTAGGAACAATGCTCTTTCATGCCACTTCCCGTTTTGTCAAGGGGTGAAAGGTTGTGTTTCATCACTTCCCGGGATGTCACTTTGGGGTGGGGTCAAATGACAACTCTTCCGGTGATGTCATCAGAGGTCAAGGGTTGTGGGTCGAGCAGTGGGCCACTTTTCCTTTGGGTGACCGGGCCTATTTCTTGTCCCAGTCCGACCCTGGACATAGAATAGAGCGCTAGTGGGCACATGGGCAAACTGGGGGACAGAGCATTGAGCAGTAAGGGGCACATGGGCAAACTGCAGGACATAGCATTGAGCGGTAGGGGGCACATGGGCAAACTGGGGGCCATAGCATTGAGCGGTAGGGGGGACATGGTCAAACCGGGGGACATAGCATTGAGCTGTAGGGGGGATATGGGCAAACCGGGGGACATAGCATTGAGCGGTAGGGGGGATATGGGCAAACTGGGGGACATAGCATTGAGCTGTAGGGGGGATATGGGCAAACTGGGGGACATAGCATTGAGCGGTAGGGGGCACATGGGCAAACTTGGGGAAATAGCATTAAGCGGTAGGGGGCACATGGGCAAACTGGGGGACATAGCATTGAGCAGTAGGGGGCACATGAGGAAAAGGAGAGAAGTAGGAGAGAGAAGAAGGGAAGAGAAAAAAAGTATTCAATGCCTAATTTACGTCTCACTCACAGTTGCCCCTGCCACGCTCCTCGCGAATGGCCTCTTGCTGGTATGATCCTTGCTTAAAATTCAATGGTTACTTGTTCCAACTGTATGGGCGAAGGACCCATGTCCAGATACACGTGGCAAGTGTAGGACCAGGCACTAATTGCTATCACAATGTTCACATTCCCCCATACAATCTATAGCCACTGGAGCAAAATGACACAACAATCCTAATTCTCATCAAACAAAACAGCATATGTAATCAGCACATGGTCTCTGCAACCCGGGTCCTCTTTCTACTTTTAGTTAGGAAAATTAATGCAGTTTTGGGGACTGAAATATCAGCATTTTTAAATATTTGCATCAAAATTCCCCTTTGGTGTGATGCTGCGGGCAGTTGCTTGGGTGACGGTCGCATAATTTGCTAAAACAACTGGTCGCATAATTTGCTAAAACAACTATCAGAATCGTGCCGAGAAAATGTCTAGCTCTGTGACACAATTGTTGCCTTTCTGTGTAAACGTGCTACGGGAACTTTCTCTGTGACTGCACTTCTCCCATCATGTCTCCTTCCTTCTTTATTGCAGTCCCTCCTTCTCCTTCTCTCAACTCCTGAGCTCCCTCTGTCCTCAGCCTCCTTTCAGTCCACTTCTGAACTCCCTCTCTCCTTAGCTTCCATTCATTCCACTGCTGAGCTCCCACGTTCCTCGTCTTCCTTTCATTGCACTGCTGAGCTCCCTCTCTCCTTATCCTCCTTGCATTGCACTGCTGAGCTCCCTCTCTCCTTATCTTCCTTTCATTGCACTGCTGAGCTCCCTCTCTCCTTATCCTCCTTGCATTGCACTGCTGAGCTCCCTCCTTATCTTCCTTTCATTGCACTGCTGAGCTCCCTCTCTCCTTATCCTCCTTGCATTGCACTGCTGAGCTCCCTCTCTCCTTATCTTCCTTTCATTGCACTGCTGAGCTCCCTCTCTCCTTATCTTCCTTTCATTGCACTGCTGAGCTCCCTCTCTCCTTATCTTCCTTGCATTGCACTGCTGAGCTCCCTCTCTCCTTATCTTCCTTTCATTGCACTGCTGAGCTCCCTCTTTCCTTATCTTCGTTTCATTCCACTGCTGAGCTCCCACTTTCCTCGTCTTCCTTTCATTGCACTGCTGAGCTCCCTCTTTCCTTATCTTCCTTTCATTCCACTGCTGAGCTCCCTCTCTCCTTATCCTCCTTTCAGTCCACTGCTGAGCTCCCTCTCTCCTTATCTTCCTTTCATTCCACTGCTGAGCTCCCTCTCTCATTATCCTCCTTTCAGTCCACTGCTGAGCTCCCTCTCTCCTTTTCTTCCTTTCATTCTACTGCTGAGCTCCCTATTCCCTCGTCTTCCTTTAATTCCACTGTTGAGCTCCCTTTCTCCTTTTCTTCCTTTCATTCCAGTGGTGAACTCCCTCTCGTTTTATCCTCCTTTCATTGCACTGCTGAGCTCCCTCTCTTCTTATCTTCCTTTCATTCCAATGCTGAGCTCCCTTTCTCCTTTCATTCCACAGCTGAGCTCCCGCTCTCTGTATCTTCCTTTAATTCCACTGCTGTGCTCCCTCTCTCCTTATTTTCCTTTCATTGCACTGCTGAGCTCCCTCTTTCGTTATCTTCCTTTCATTGCACTGCTGAGCTGCCTCTTTCCTTTCCTTCCTTTCATTCCACTGTGGCGCTCCCTCTCTCCTTATCTTCCTTTCATTGCACTGCTGAGCTCCCTCTTTCCTTATCTTCCTTTCATTCCTCTGCTGAGCTCCCACTCTCCTCATCTTCCTTTCATTTCATTGCTGAGCTCCCACTCTCCTCATCTTCCTTTCATTTCATTGCTGAGCTCCCTCTGTCCTCAGCCTCCTTTCATTCCTCTGCTGAGCTCCCTCTCTCCTCATCTTCTTTCAATTCTGCTGCTGAGCTCCCTTTCTCCTTATCTTCATTTCATTGCACTGCTGAGCTCCCTCTCTCCTCATCTTCCTTTCATTGCACTGCTGAGCTCCCTCTCTCCTTATCCTCCTTTCATTCCACTGCTGAGCTCCCTCTCTCCTTATCTTCCTTTCATTGCACTGCTGAGCTCTCTCTCTCCTTATCCTCCTTTCATTGCACTGCTGAGCCCCCACTCTCCTCATCTTCCTTTCATTGCACTGCTGAGCTCCCTCTCTCCTTATCCTCCTTGCATTGCACTGCTGAGCTCCCTCTCTCCTTATCTTCCTTTCATTGCACTGCTGAGCTCCCTCTCTCCTTATCCTCCTTGCATTGCACTGCTGAGCTCCCTCTCTCCTTATCTTCCTTTCATTGCACTGCTGAGCTCCCTCTCTCCCTATCTTCCTTTCAGTCCACTGCTGAGCTCCCTCTTTCCTTATCTTCGTTTCATTCCACTGCTGAGCTCCCACTTTCCTCGTCTTCCTTTCATTGCACTGCTGAGCTCCCTCTTTCCTTATCTTCCTTTCATTCCACTGCTGAGCTCCCTCTCTCCTTATCCTCCTTTCAGTCCACTGCTGAGCTCCCTCTCTCCTTATCTTCCTTTCATTCCACTGCTGAGCTCTCTCTTTCCTTATTTTCCTTTCACTCCACTGCTGAGCTCCCTCTCTCCTTATCCTCCTTTCAGCCCACTGCTGAGCTCCCTCTCTCCTTTTCTTCCTTTCATTCCACTACTGAGCTCCCTCTTTCCTCGTCTTCCTTTAATTCCACCGTTGAGCTCCCTCTCTCCTTTTCTTCCTTTCATTCCACTACTGAGCTCCCTCTTTCCTCGTCTTCCTTTAATTCCACTGTTGAGCTCCCTTTCTCCTTTTCTTCCTTTCCTTCCAGTGCTGAACTCCCTCTCGTTTTATCCTCCTTGCATTCCACTGCTGAGCTCCCTCTCTCCTTATCCTCCTTTCATTGCACTGCTGAGCTCCCTCTCTCTGTATCTTCCTTTCATTCCACTGCTGAGCTCCCTCTCTCCTTATTGTCCTTTCATTGCACTGCTGAGCTGCCTCTCTCCTTAACTTCCTTTCATTGCACTTATGAGCTCCCACTCTCCTCATCTTCCTTTCATTCCACTGCTGAGCTCCCTCTCTCCTCATCTTCCTTTCATTTCATTGCTGAGCTCCCTCTGTCCGCAGCCTCCTTTCATTCCACTGCTGAGCTCCCTCTCTCCTTATCTTCCTTTCATTGCACTGCTGAGCTCCCTCTTTCCTTATCTTCCGTTCATTCCTCTGCTGAGCTCCCACTCTCCTCATCTTCCTTTCATTTCATTGCTGAGCTCCCTCTCTCCTTATCATCCTTTCATTGCACCTATGAGCTCCCACTCTCCTCATCTTCCTTTCGTTTCATTGCTGAGCTCCCACTCTCCTCATCTTCCTTTCATTTCATTGCTGAGCTCCCTCTGTCCTCAGCCTCCTTTCATTCCTCTGCTGAGCTCCCTCTCTCCTCATCTTCTTTCAATTCTGCTGCTGAGCTCCCTTTCTCCTTATCTTCCTTTCATTGCACTGCTGAGCTCCCTTTCTCCTTATCTTCCTTTCATTGCACTGCTGAGCTCCCTCTCTCCTTATCCTCCTTTCATTCCACTGCTGAGCTCCCTCTCTCCTTATCTTCCTTTCATTGCACTGCTGAGCTCCCTCTCTCCTCATCTTCCTTTCATTGCACTGCTGAGCTCCCTCTCTCCTTATCCTCCTTTCATTCCACTGCTGAGCTCCCTCTCTCCTTATCTTCCTTTCATTGCACTGCTGAGCTCTCTCTCTCCTTATCCTCCTTTCATTGCACTGCTGAGCTCCCACTCTCCTCATCTTCCTTTCATTGCACTGCTGAGCTCCCTCTCTCCTTATCCTCCTTTCATTCCACTGCTGAGCTCCCTCTTTCCTTATCCTCCTTGCATTGCACTGCTGAGCTCCCTCTCTCCTTATCTTCCTTTCATTGCACTGCTGAGCTCCCTCTTTCCTTATCCTCCTTTCATTGCACTGCTGAGCTCCCTCTTTCCTTATCCTCCTTTCATTGCACTGCTGAGCTCCCACTCTCCTTATCTTCCTTCAACTCCTCTGTTGGGCTCCTTTCTCTCACGTGACCTCTACATTCTTCCGACCCCCCTTTCTTCCTCTGTATTCATGCATACCTTCCTTGTCCTCTCCAACCCAGTGCACCCTCATTCTCCCCCACAGACCCTGCTCCTGGCTTTCTCCTCTTCACCCCTGAACCCACTCCTTCTCTTTCTGCCACTCTCCGATGTGCGGCTGTACTTCTTTCTCACCCTCCCTCTCCATTCCAGAACTTCCTTATTTTCTTTCTCCTTCTCTCTAAAGCCTTCAACGTACTCGTTCTTCAATCTCTTTAGCCCTGTACTCTCCATCTCTTTCTCTAAACTGTCTTCATTCTCGGTTCCCTAAGCTCCTGACAGGCTGTTTGAATCGTAAAAGGGGGAGTTTTTTGATAAAATGTGATGCAAATTGTGCATTTTAAAGATATGCATTCAACGACACTGGTCAAAACTACCAGCCGCATAGTGAAGTAACTCATCCAACTGGCCCACATTGCCCATAAGTCTGGCCACAGCAACATTTTGCAATTTTGGTTCGGGCATTGCCCTATAGGCCAGTCCGAGCCTGCCAACAGGCACAGGGAGTAAGGCTACCAGAGAAATGCTCCTGCGGAGAACAGTGCAAGGTACATGCAGGTGCCAACAGCACTACAATAAACATGTGCAGTGCAATGCCAAATGGCGCAGGGATCTACAAGAACTAAGAACTGCTCCTGAGACAAGACAACAGGTGCGTGCAAGCGAATAACAAGGCCCCAATAGACACAAGACCGACTCGTAAACCAACAGCCAAGCCACAGAGTGCAGTGACAGCTGTGGCTGTGAGAAGCATGGAGGGAGGAGACCCTTGGGCAAGGTTAGGCCCAAAGAGGAGGGTCCAGGCGACCAGTACAGGGGCTAAGATCCCAAGGTTCAAAATGAGCCTTGAAAAGGAGAGTTCTTAATCTCTTCCTGGAGTAGGGGTGGCTTTCTTCTTTTTATGAGGGGCCTGAGCTCTAGTCCTGGGCTCCAATGGAGATTAAGAACCTGCTCTCATGTTAGTTTTCCTAGAGCGGAAGAACCCAAGAGATCTGATTATATCTGGTCGGGCGGTACTCGGGCACTATCTATTGAGGGTCTAAATTACTCCACCCTGAGTAGGCCTTGGTTAATGATGAAATGGGTCTTGAAGGAGATCCGGCCCTCAACTGGAAGTAAGTGAAGGGATTTCAGAGTTGGTGTGACATGGGCATGCGTTCTGGGGCCAGGACCTTACTAACCTCCTTGCATTATATGACCTGTCGAGATTGTAGAGGGTTCTTGGAAAACCCCAGGTAAACGCTAGCACTGTACCCCAGCCTCGAGAGGACCAAGGCTCTGGTCGCCTCCACCCTATGAGGGAAATTTAGGAAAGGCAGACTCTGTTTGAGGAGAAGAAGTTGAAGAGACTTCTTTGGGGGGGTCGAGGATTTGAGGGACAAAAGAGAGAGAACAGTCTAAGATCATGGCCAAGATTCCTGGCTGAGCCCAAAAGAGGTGGGCCGAGGAAAGGACAAGGTGATTTCTCTCTTAGCCGCTTTGAGGCACACATCATTCTTGGATATTCAGGCCCGGAGATGCTGGAAGCAGAAGGCACGTTGGGGGTTGGAAATGGGTTACCCTCAGGTATGAACGCAGTTGGCGTGTCATCAGCATAAGACAGAGGAGCGCAAGGAAAGGGGAGATACAATCAGAGTGGGAGATAGGATTACATTCTACCATTCTCCGTCTACCTTTAATTGCCTAATCAAGATATACGGAGAGAAGCAATGGACAGTCTCTGACTACAGCCCATGGGGGCAGAGGTGCTGCACTTCTATAGTCACGCTCCGCTAACTCTGCTTGTGTCTATCTCATTCAGTAACGGAAACACATCAGTTTGAAATTTACACACATAAAAATAGATACTGGCGTCCAGGGCTTTTAGTGCTGCTTAACAGGTTACTTAGATTGCTGGATTTACCTAATGGTACAAGCCCATGTTTTGAGTAGCCTGTTAGCCTCCCACATCCTCTTGCTTGACGTCTCAATTCCACTCACCTACCTTTCCTGCCTCCAATCCCCCTCTATATCTGCCACGACCGTCAATGGACATGATAAAGGTGCTACAACTAGAGCTCCCACCCACCATTTGTACGGCGACTGTCTTTCTTGTATTGTTTTGTTTTTGTGGGGTAAAAAAACATTGCATGCTGTGTGCAGCCAGTTTCCTCCGTTCAAAAAAGGGCCATTAGCACCTCAAATGTTATCCCAGGATGCTAATGGCAACAGTCCCTACAGTAGCTAGTAGCTACAGTCCCTACAGTAGCTAGCCACGTCGGGATGATAAGGACCCGCTGATTCTTTGCAGCACATACTGATGTGTGTCATTTTCAGCAGCCCATGCTGGGGAGGCAAGTCATGTTTGAATTGCCTAGGGCATGACGCTCGACCATGACCCCTACCCCACCAAAACACCCCGTTATCCACTGCACCTAGCCTGCATCCTGGTCCAGTGTCCAGTATAACCCCATAATCTGACTAAAGGCCAGTGTTCATGGCTTAGTACAATTGATGCGGCATGGGCTTTGGTTATGCCGCAGGCCTCAAAAAGCAAATCAGAGAAGACATTTATCCTTAATACAGGAGGCCCATCTTTCCAGGCCCCAAAGTTATATCACCATTTTTTTACCTACATTTTGAGACTTTAAAAAAATAAAACAGGACAGATTTGCAAAAACATGCTTTCAGATCATTGCCAATGCTCCTCGCACCAGTTTCCTGCAGATCGATGCAGCACTTCGGGGTGTAGCCGCAAGCAGAATTTATTTCCCATTCGATTTCTAACATTTTGCGACCCCCTTACAATTTTGCCCCCTCTAGCCAAAATCCCATCAAATTTGGCACACACATTCAAAGTTGGGTCGATAATCTTTTTGAAAACATTTGTGCGGATCCGTCCAACGGCAGGTTTTAAGCCAATCAAAAAGTGTGGGAACCCTCTCTAATTTTTCCCTCTCTCGACAAAATCTGACCGAAACTTTGCAAAAACATTCAAAGTTGGGTCTCTAATCTTTCTACAAACTTGTATACAGATTTGTCAAACAGCACCAAAGCCATCCAAACATTCTGGGATCCCGCATTCAATGTTTCCACATCTTGGCGAAACGGCACCAAACTTTGCAAAAGCATTCAAAGTTGGGTGTATATTTTTATTGCAAAAATGTATGCAGTTTTGTTGAATGTTGCCAAAAGTTATAAGCCATCAGAAAACTTAATGGACCCTGTAATGCAGACAAATGCATGGATGTCTTCGAACATTTGTCAAGTTTGCGAACATCACAGCAATATCCCCAGACATCGAACAAAAATAAACGACTTTTGGCTTTTTCATGACATATCCCACGCCATCCTCATCCTCCCTAGACATTGTTGTGCTTGAATAGGTTTTTACCGCAATATTCGTGTACTGCGGGCGCAGTTCGTGAATCCAAGATGGCGACAATTTCCACAGTTTTGACACACCTCACATTTCTCAATTGACCAATCAGTAACATTAACGGCTCTCCAATTGGTTCACAGGCGTCCTCGGAAACCGAATCAGGAAGTGAGTCCGCGGACCGGACAGAGATATCACTAAATTATTTTACCTACTTTTTGGGCATTTTAAAAACATCTACTAGACGGATTAACACCAAATTTACAAAAGCACACTTACGGAACCAAGTTGCCGCTCCTCACGCAGGTTTGGTGCAAATCCGTCCAGCGGTTTGGGCTGCAGCTGAGAGCACATTAATTTCCATTAATGTCTACCCAGATTTCAAAAGTTTTGGGACCCCCTATAACCTTGCCCCTCCCCTTGATGAAATTGCGCAAAACTTTGCATAATTATTCGGAGTTGGCTGTATACGCTGCAAAGTTTTGTGAGGATTCGGCACCAAAGATATAAGCCTCCTAAAAACGGGTCGTCCTATGGGTTAAGCAACTTAACCATAACTACAGGGTCGCTACCGCAGACCCTGTAATATACACATATATTTGACATATATGTGATATTTACATATGCAGCATGTATATTATAAAAAATATAATGCATACCACTTATTTCTGATTGTTATAAAGGTAGGGGATGCCAACATTCCCAGCTGAAATGAGCTGTAAACAAATAACAGTGTTCTGTGCTGATATCAAAGCTTTAGCTGGAGCAAAAAACGAGAAAATAATTTTTGCAACCTTTTGCTGATTGTGTAATACGAAATTCAGCAAACAGGTATTGCAGTAGTAAATGTCACTTGACAAAGATTGGAAGTGGGGCAAACAAATTTAGTAAAGTCATGCGTACTAAATAGGGAAAGGGGCAAATTAACGGTGCTGCATTTTTTAAACATGAAAGATTGGAATATCCTTCAAAAGAAATAATATTGCTCTGTTCAATAGCACAAAAGAAAAACTGAAGACGGACAGTAAGCACAGTGGCCTTGCCCCAATGCCGCAGATTAACACTTTATTTGATATGCTTTTTTTGCACAAATCACAGTTTGTTTTATATTTAAGGTATAAACACCCACTAGAAGACAACCCAGGGAGGACTTTCACTCAAGCTTTTAACACGGCCCCCACTGGCGGGAACGCCTCCTGCTGAGTGGATTATAGCCATGTTGTCCCTGGGACCAGTGGCATGGGGCGCTGCAATCCCAGGGTACTAATTAGGGAGAGATGTGGCAGGGCAAACAATGAGCACGTGAGGAGAGAGTTGAGGAGTGAGGCACCACCAAAGTGTGCGTCTATGGTGTGATTCAGGGAGTCGGTGGCTTGAGCGAGGAGACTGCCATTTTAAGAGCCAAGAAACAAGTGTGGAAAGGGGTGACCAGCAAGCAAGGTATTACTGTGACCCCGACATGGCGGATGAAGTTGGAGCTGGACGAGGGCAGCAGGTGGGAAAACACTGACAGGAGCGAAATGACAGGAGGACACTGAATCTTAGAGTGATACCACCAGGAAAGGCCTGTGAATGACCAATGGGTGGATGGCTTGCAGGGATTGCGGCTACTAAAATATTTTACAAAAACAAATTCTCTTCTGCCACATTCACCGAGATTTTATAAATTAACATTAGTGGCTTACAAATGAGCAAATTCCCTGTTAGGTTGGCACATGTTCCACCCTCACATAACTTTAATGGTGGAAATTCACACACGCATAATAGCACACCCTAATTTCCCCAAACTTGGACTCCGGTCCCTCCAAGGGCTTTCAACCAACAGCACGTTGGTACCATAATTATGATGAAAGGCGCTATACAAATGACAGATGAATGAATGAATTCACCACCGAAGCTGCTAAGTACGTATATAACGCACCACTACGGTGGACACTGGCCGCAGGCAAGGCTATCCGCATACATCAGAATACAGCAACGAGTATGACAAAATTCTCTTGTGCTAGTCGCATCATTTTCTGCCTAGTTACACCAGACTATGCCTCTACACGTCTGTCATCAGCATGCAGCCCAGATTTATGTGAAATTAGGGCATGGTGAACACATGTAGCGAGTCTCTAGCACTCACGCCATCTCCTGACTCCGCGCCTCAGCACCCATCCACATGCCTGACCTAATCAGCTGCTCTCTACCAGAGTCTGGCCAGCCCTGCTCAGCCTTATTTGGCCTAATGCACACGCCCATTGTAATCTTACTCCATGACCTCCGACACTCTGGACTTCGCTCCCCGAGGGCGTTTCCACCACAAACACATTGAGACTGTAAAAATGGTAAAAAGTGCTATATAAATGACAAGTACAATACAATACAATATGTAGCATGCTCTTTGGGAAGACCCCTTCTCAGGGGATCACAAAACCAACACCACAAATGCGTGTTTTCTAAGATACAACCCCAACAATCTGTGGGGACGACAGGCCAGGATGCCATGTGCATCCACGGACCATACATTTACCACAACTCCCCCCCAGGAAGCGGGGATCCAATCACTGACCTCTTCCGTGGGAGGAGGAGCAGCAAATGAACCAGTGGATGTGCACTGGACCGGAAACAAGACAAGTGCTGCCATGGAGGCGGTGCCCGGTCTCTCTCAGCCTTTTAGAGGGGCCCGGGGTACCACCCGGAGAAGATTAGAGGACGCTCTGCTCAAACACGCTCTGTAAATATGATGGTAGCATGCGATGGTCATGTAACAATTCACCATCAGCTTGGCACACAATTTATCTGAGAGGCCGTTATGGAATTTGAGATTGTGTGCACACTTCTTTGCCTATGTGCAAAGTATTTATGCCTTGTGCCTAGTTAGCAAAATCTGTTTGCTTCATGGCATTTTACACAAGCGGATACACTGCTCCAGAATAGATGCACTCCACTTGTGCCCGAGGGCAGGCTTTACGCGTGGTCATTCTTTCTAAATCCACCAAAATGTTCTTACGTATTGGATTGCTGCTGGGTTTAAGAGCAAACGTCACCATGGCGACAGCAGTCGGGGATTTGATGAGCAGACGGGAGAAAGGATAACTGACTTGGCTCACGCCCTCTCCTATTTTTTCTAGGGAGACATCCCCGGATTATTGCATTGATCTTGGGTATTTTCATGCGGCGGCAACATGACATACACGCGCTCTATGGGATGTAAACATACCCAGAACGCACACCATGGGAAGACACCGGCCCAGGATTAAGCGCTGTCCTTAGGAAACAGAAAAGTCTTCAGCCGATTTCAGGGATTCAACCGAGCGCCTTTGCATGTGGAAATGGTAAGGGGGCAATTGGACGGCGTTCCTGATCTGCCTGACCCTCACGAAATAAAATGATGCTCTGTAGAAAATCAGTGAAATATGGAGATCAATGGAACGAGGAGCTCAAATAGTTCCCGCCTGGAAAATTGCAAGCCTTACAGACTGGCCCCATCACAAAAGAACCAAACAAGCTCCTCAGCAGGATCTGTTAGGGTTACCGGGACTGCGTGCTTTACCACTGCTATGCTACAGTATGAACAGTACTGGTCCTCATTACCGAAAAGGCATTGTTTTGCCGGTAGGGGGCAGATTTACCCCCAGCTTTCAGTTGGAGGTAAATCCTTAACCCCTACCGGCAAAGTTGTAGTTGACCGGTCCATTTAAAGTGCTGGTAAACGTTATTACCGGCACTTTTACAGTGTACCGGTCAACTAGGAATGAGGCCCACTTACAGCTTTGGTCAGCAGATGGGGACATGTGTGGCTCCTTATACATGAGGCAGGGATGGAGGAGGGAATCACATGACCGCTCTGGGGACATCATGGAGATGCAGGGGCCATCCGCACCTTCACAGCGGCACATGGGCTTCACCAGTACCGGCCCCAGCACCACCCCAAATAGACTTTTGGTGGTCATTCCCCAACTGTACTGGTTCCATGATCAGATGCAGGAAAAATGTGATGTGATGCCTGCCTGGCTGTTTTGCCTGTGCCATGTTTGACTGACAGTGCTGCTGATACAACCCTTCGCACGACGCGCCCGCACACGCTATCACAAACTGGCCCTCCTGCCATTCCAGAATGGGTTGCAGGGGACCAAGGGTGGTAACCACGCAGTACTGCTTACAGGACTCCAGTGACTACGGAGAAATGGGCGTTAGTGTCTAAAGGTCAGCGGTTCATAGGGCACCTTACCTTTTCATGAAAGGATTACTTGCAACCCCTTTTGCCAGGCACTTCGTTGTAAAGGCACACATGACTCAAACGGAGTAAGTACCCATCAGGGTTTCGGGCCCGACCTAGGAAACTTTGCTTTACTTTGCATTATTAACTTTCCTTCATGTTCTGCTCTCTCTGGCTGCATGCATGAAACAACATGATGTAAAAGGTCCCAAAATCAATACTATCAACAACACACCTGTGCAGCGCCCACTGAAGATGCAGCAACACCCTGCATTGGGGCCATGACATGTGCCCCACAGCTTTCATGCCTATGTATGCCCACTGTGCTGCTACCTTTTGTGGGGCTCTCTGGTGGGCTGTCTCATCTTTGCCATAACTACACACCCATCAGGGGCATCCCCAGATCTCTGCCCTGCCTAACCCCCAACCTGGCGGTGATGATCAGGAACTGAGGGCGTGCCACCTCATTCGGATTAAGCCTACCTAAAGCAGTAATTCTCACCATATGACCTCCATAGTTTTATAAACATTTGATATGCCTGGATCCTAACCTATATCTTAATCTGATTAGTGTCACATGTCCACTCTACGTTGCTAGGTCTACCCATTTACCAACGGAATTGGCCCAGATGCCCGCCTTCACCTGTGTGCCCATCATATCACGGAGAGTCTGAAACTCTACGCTGCCTGGCAGTCTCCTTTAAGCACCTCACCATTGTTCATAAGGACCTTTCAGCTTAGGCCAAGCTACCAGGAAAGTGTTCCTCCATTGGCATGGTACTGGCTCCCTCGACACCCTCCTGCCCTCTACCCCTGCTAATGAAACATGCTGCAGCCACCCTCCTATGGCTTCTGGCGTCTCACCTCTGCAGACAACGCATTAGCCCCCGGCGCTGCTGTCCCAGCCAGTCATGCTTGCAACACAGGCGTTATTCACCAGTGTAATGCCTGCATTCTGAGCTTGGACGGCTGCCACAGTACTTCCCTGTAACGCGACTCCACGTTGCCTGCTTCCCATATGACCCTCAAAGACCTGCATTGATCTGTGCTAACAATAAACACGTGCTGCCACTTACCTGTTCTTTCTGCACTGCCACTCACCTCCTGTCCATTATGGCTCATTGGCAAGTGCCCTTTCCTTGTTCTTTGGTTTTCTTTTCAAGAATGAACACTTACCCATGAATCTTTATGAAAGGAATCAAAAATAAAAACACTTTCATCCACATTTTTGCACTCATAGGTGCTAACGGCTATGGTAATAAAGGAACGAGGGGCGGGCTCACCCTGCCAATATTAGCACAGGCAAGCAGACATTAAACGTCCTGTCCTCGCTCTGGCTGGTAACCTGGACAGCAGACATTACAGGTATTGTTTACTCTTAATCTGGTTTCTTAGTCAATGTTCCTCAGCTGTGGAATTACCTCCATAAGGAGTATGCTCCATTCACAACCCACTAATCTTTGAGGAAAGCATTAAAAGTAGGGTGACGAGATAAAAAAAAAAAGGGACAGTTCATTGACATAGAAGTAGGACTACAATAAAACTCTAGTCATAGTTCTATGTCGCTGGCCTGTTGCGGGGGGTGGGGCGGGGTGTGCTAACAGGCGCACTCCTCTCATTGGAGGAGAGCGCCGGAAATGGGAAGTGGGAGGAAATGGGGGCGTGAAAAGCATTCACGCCCCCATTTATGCACAGGAAAAGTCACGCCGGGGACCCAATTTCGGGATTTCGAAATCAGTTCCGGCAAAAACCGGGACCGTAGCCAGCCAGCCTTCCAATCTCCGGACGGGGTTTGGAAAATGAAACAACTCCTGGGAACCCGGGGTGATTTCCCCAGACTGTCCTGGGAAAACCGGGACGTCGGGTCACCCTAACTAAAACACAGTTTCAGATAAACAACCTTTGCTAATGTATAAGGCCAAAGACATGAAGTGGGTAAGTCAAGACCTTCAAGCTCCAGTTATCCAGTGAAACACACACCTTAATTTCTCGTCACCAGCAATATCTTGCTGCAACTACTCCTCATTTTCTCTATAAATGTATGCAGCTGTCCTTATACTTGGGTGTTCCAATTATTAATTAAGCTTTCTTGACCTACCCTGAGAGCCATATCAGGAGTTACGGGCCCTGAACACAGAGTTAAAGGCCCGAGTGCAGCGCACAACTCCTGTTACAGACCAATGGTGAGGACCTGCTTCGCCCTTCAAAATGTATGCTGAGGATACAAGTATATTCAAGCTTTCAGTACAAAAACCTCCTAGGAGGTAGACAGGGAACTGGTGGCAGGAACTCTCTGTGGCTGCTGGTAGACATGCTGGCATTCAAGACAATCTGCAAGCTATTTCGGTTTTTCTAGCCTGCCTTTTGTCCAAAGAGGATGCTCACACAGCATTCTGAGGCATATAAAATAGAATTAACCACCTGTTCCAAGGGCTGGAACAGGGGGGTAACAGCCGGGCAGCCCAAGTTATAGGCTTGAGCAAAGCAAGGGCCTATAACGAGGGCACCGGCCCCTACCCCCTATTCCAGGCTTTGGAACAGGGGTTTAAAGCTATTAGCACCCTGGGTTATCAAAGCGGTTGAATTAATGAAAATACTTAACCAAAATGGCCACCATGTTAATAGGACGCGGGGTGCCGTACAGAGTCCCTCTTCTATGCTTATGGCGGCTGGGAAATGGAAGCTGCTGCGCGGCGGGCAGCGCCACCCCCACAATCAGGTAAGTGGGGATGGGGAGGGAGGATGAGATTTTTATATAAAAAATAAAAGATAAGGAGGGACGGAGAGGATGGCGGCCCGCGGCTGGGGAGGCAGCCTGCAGGTTCCGTGGAACACGGGCTGAGATTACAGGTTTCAGCCCACGATCCGCGGCACCTGATTGGCTGCAACCCTCTCCCCAGATACTGAGTGCCATTATTGTTGAGGAGTCACATTGCCCACGTAATATACCAGGGGATGCAGACTACTGATTTCTTACATGAGCGCTCATTGCAACATCAAAGAGCAACGATAAATACCACACCAAATATGCTCAGTCAAATTAGATGTCTCTGTTGAACTGTTTACGGTTTTTACCTATGCTGGTGTGTGGGCCAGCGAACTAGAGAAGTGTGCTATTGCAAAGGGCCCAAGATGAAGAAATGAATTGTCGCGACAGCGGGCCTATATGAACGTTCTGTTTTCAAAAAAATTCAACTATGGAATTAATCAAACCTGACTGAACCATGATTTAAAAAACTTGCAAGGTTCAGGTCTCTTCATGTTTTGGGGAATATGGGCCTGCCTCTTGCAGCAGAGGCAGCTATCCTATAGATGGCTCAAAAGGACATATCATTAACTCCTTCCACCTTATTTGGTTCACTCTTCGAGGAGCACATCTTTCAACAACGTTGATGTCTGAAATTAAAGTAATTATTGTTTTACAACTGAAGCCAAGCGAAAAACCCCAATGGCAAAGTTAAGCGGACTTCTCCAGCCCGTTGGCTGCTTGTTCTTACCAGTGTTTCTCCTGGCTCTGCTTTCCCGGGCCATTTACATAAGACAATATTTAACATACGTGTGGGCATGTGCAAGGTTTGTGTTGGGCTTAGCACAGCAAACTTCACATTAAAGACTCTCTTTTCCTACTTGACAAACATAAATAGGAACTGGAAACCGAAGATGTTTTAAGAGTGAGCTATGGGAAAAAACGATGCATGATCTTGGCTTGTAGCTACGGCTGCCATCTTGTTTCATGTCACATCCTAAAAGGCAAAGGAAACCTACTTGAGAGAAACGTATATATAAATGCGTGCACGCCTCATTCTACAATGCTATGGGCCTCATTACACGGATGGCGGTAAGGGTTTACCGGTACCGGTAAGGGTACCAGTGCCGGTAAACCCTTACCGCCTTACTACGAGGTCCCTTTGTGGGTCCCTTTTTTACCAGCCGTTAAGGACGGGACCCGCAAAGGGACCTTGGAGGTAATTACGGTACCGCAATTTGCGGTACCATATTTACCGCCTTCCCCATTCCCATTGAGCCCTATGGGGGCAAAAATGGGAATGGGGAAGTGCCATGGTGAATGGGGAATTACCGCCCCCACACACCTTGGGATAGGGCGGTAATTCCGCTATTCACCATGGCGGACTCGGTAAAATACCGGCGGCAACCATGGCGCTAATAGCGCCATGGTTACCGCCTTCCGTGTAATGAGGCCCTATATCTTCAAAATAAATTCATGGGGCCTCATTACGAGTTTGGAGGTAGCCATGGTGCTATTAGCGCCATGGCTGCCTCCAAAATCGTGTCCGGGTCCGTGGTCTGTGAATGAGGAATTAACGGGTCATTCCAACCTTGGAGGACCCGGTAATTCCTCATTCACAAAATCATTCCCCATTCCCATTTGAGCCCCCATAGGGCTCAAATGGGAATGGGGATGGAGCTAATAACGGGCCCGTTAACAACGGGCCCGTTATTAGCTCCTTGGTCCGCTCACGGGACCCGGAAAGGATGTCTGGTTTTACTAGATGTCTGTTCTAGGTCCCGTGAGGGAACCTCGTAATAGGGCGGAATGGGTTTACCCGCACCCCATTACCGGTGCCAGTAAACCCATTCCGCAAGGGTCGTAATGAGGCCCATGATCTTATTTCAAGTGAGAGCCAACCCAACATTACTATAAATGGGGTGCATTACCAAGAGTAGGCCGGTCCAAACTTCCCACAAATGTAGTGTACTAGTCAGGATTTACCCATACAAATGTTTCTATAAATGTAGTCTGTTACTCAGAGTCTGTCAATCGCAATGTACTACAAATTGGATCTATTATTAGAAGCCGAAAAAGCCAACATTCACTATGAGCGTGGTGTACTATCCAGAGTCAGCAAATCCAAACTTAGTATATAGTGCATTGCAAAGAGCAGACCAATCCATACTACCATGAAATAACCTATTGTCCCTGGTCAATCAATCAAAATGTATAAATGTAGTGAACTACTCGGTCTCAGACAATCATAACTTCTCATAAATGGAATGTATTATTCAGAGCCAGCCAGAGCAAATGCACTACACATGTGGAACACTACAAATAGTGGCCCGATCCATGCTTACCATAAAGTAACCTACTGCCCAGAGTCAACCAACCCAAATGTTACTATACATGTAGAGTCAGACAATTACAGCAAAGACACATCAAGTCTCAAAGTGCCCCCCACACCAAAAAAGTCAATATTCCTCCTCGTCACTATAGCACTTAATAGTGTATTAAATTATTTCAGGTTGTTACAACAATGTGAAAAAGAAATGGCAAGCCAACACGTGTTTCGCGCTTTGCATTTCTTCAGGGCTGTCCTTCAATAAATGAATAACAGATGCGATAAGAACATCCAAAATACATTCTGAGTCTTAATTACTGATTTTCAAGAATTCTGGTCAGAGATAACTGGAAGAAAGAGTGTCCTGTGGCCAGTTTTCCAGTTACTCCAACAATCACATGGAAATCCTTAATGTGTCTCACGGCAGGCAGTCTGTCGAATCCCTGTGTTGCGGGATCTGTCTAAGAGTACCTCGCATGCACCGTGATGTCGGGGGTATGATAGCCTCCTCTAGACAGAGCCAACAAATCCACCTTTCACTGTAAATGTGAATTACTCGTAGTTGGGCAATTGTAACTTCTTATAAATGTCATATAGTAGGTGGAGTCAAGCAATCACGATGTTACTATAAATGTAGCATATCATCCAGAGACAGCTATCTCACGCTTACTACAATATATTGTATTACACGGTCAACTCGTCCAAACTTGGCTATAAAAGTAGTCTATTACCCAGATTCAGCCAATCCAAAGCTTTCATCCATGTAGCACATCACCAAGAGCTGACAAATATGAACTTCGCATAATTGTGTTCTAACACCCAGAGTTGACCATCCCATTCTTTTTCTATCGGGCTCCCAGTTTTGTAAGAACTGAAGAGTAGTTGTGTTGTGGTGAAAAGCTGTTTGCATATTTGAATCTTCACTTGAATACACAAATCAATCACAATTACATGGCTTGTTAGCGCAGACCACCACCACTTCTTTGAAATGTAAGGTCAGTTGTGACGCTGTAGGTCAAAACGCACAAGATTATTATGAGTAGAATTAGACATATTGGCCCTCATTACGAGTTCGGCGGCAGCCATGCCGCTATTGGCGGCATGGCTGCCGCCGAAATCGCGTCGGGGTCCGGGTCCTCAGAATGAGGACTTACCAGGCCATTCCGAGTTCGGAAGGCCCGGTAATTCCTCCCTCCAAGGACCCGGACACGGTCCTTCCCGATTCCTATTTCAGCTCCCATAGGGCTGAAGGGGACTGGGAGAGGGAGCAAACAACAGGCCATTACGAGATGGCCCATTGTTTGCTCCCTCTTCCCCTCGCGGGACCCGGTAAGGATGTCTGGGTTTCCCAGGCATGCTTACCGTGTCCCGCGAGGGGAACTCGTAATGCGGCGTTACAGAGTGAACGGCGCCGGCACCTTTTACGGCGCCGTTCACTCCGTACCCCCAGGGTCGTAATGAGGCCCATTGCCTTCTAATGCCTGTAGCCTTTGTTTTTCCATCTCACTGGCTTTGACAATTAACATTTCCTTATAGAGTATATGAGGGTATTTTCAATTGTGTATATTTCTATTCACCTAAGTGATATGCACCTTGGTGGATTCATTAGTTTGCCACAATATGATCATGAAAACATCCCTCCATTCTTAGGGCTAATGAAATATGTATCTATGCAGGGGTTTGGATTTTTAAGGTGGACAACACGATTTGGGTAGCACATTTTGGGAATCTCCCAACTCGGTGGGACTTGTATAAGAATTGATAGAAAATATTCCTTGCAGGGCTCACTCAATGTGTTTTAAGATCGGGCATGATAAAAAAAAAACTTTTTGTGGATTCAGTTTTCTTAAGGCACGTACAATGTTTCTACTTCTACTGATGCCTATGGGCTACGGCGTTAGAAATAGACAAATAAATAAATAATTGAGGTAATGCGTTACATACTGAAAATAAGACACCCTTGATGTTTATGTAGTGCACAATGAGATTCCCAGCTCAGAGTTCTCATGGCTCACATACACTCCTTTTAGACGCTATGGTCTATAGAAGACCCAAAAGCCTACAATATCATCACAAACGCCTTAGACACTTAAGATGCAGATATGTTATCCTTCGAAATTCCCTGGTTATTCAATTTGCTAAGACAAATAAAGATTGTGTTGGGCTGCACACAATGTTACTGGATTAGAAGCTGTTCAATTAGGAAAAAGCAGGGAATTGCCCAAAGACGGACCACACATGCAAGCCTTTGCGGTGCAGCAAGTCCCCCCCCCTCCACCCCCTTACAGTACCTTCACATGCGCGTCCATCAGGGGAGACTGCAAAGCCTGCTTCACATATGCACTGGAAGAAACCTTCTGTGTTCAGGCACTCCCCGTTGGGAGAGCAGAGTGACGAGAGACTGCATTCATTGATGTCTGGGAGATACAGAGAGAACATATGGGAGTTAAGACTTTACGCCTGTATGGTGTAGATAAAGTTGTCCACTGCACTGCCATTTGGCAAATTGCCCTCCCTTCTCAGATGTTCCAGAGCAGGTAAGTGACCAGCAAGCCATCCAAACCTATCTCTTTAATACATCAAAACTGCTCTCCCGTCTGTGGACATTTACATCGGCCCTAGTGGGAGGAGGCTCGTCATCAGCCACAGCAGATTGCATAGAATGGTTCAACTTTCTTTCCATGTAGATCTTAATCGTTCAGCATATTTCCAAGCACCACCATTTTAGTAGACCAGTGACAACATGCAAACAGATAAAGTTAATTACACAGCATTAGATCAATGGGGAGCTCGGGTTGCATGGTTCCAAAGTCAGCCATGTCAATTTAGAGTTGCTGGTGGAGGGGTTGACCTACGCCAGTCTCCTTTGCTGGCGCTGCTTGATTTTGGAGTGGAAATTCCACCAGCTCTGCACTGCACAGCACATGTCATGCCATCTTGAGGGTGGAGGGGGCAGCCCCATCATAGCCTCCGCCCTAGACTCAGTGAAACCTCGGCCGAGTGCCAATAACTACTGCTTTATATGCAAGTGGGCATAGGGCGCTAGTCGTTGGCAGGCGCCTCGTTACTCCTGTATCGTTACTGGTAAAACCCTCACTAAATAATATCCACCAATCTTGCATTTGTTCCCAATTTACAAAAAAAGTAGCACTGTGCGTGGCTGACCCACACGTTCAAAGTGTGCTACATTCCTTCCAGTGGGGTAACTTTGATAAACACCTGGGGCGGAGGGAGCAACCAATCAGGTTGCTTGGATCGTGGCATGAATCCCGCGTTCCAAGCAACCTGACGGCTGCTTCCCTGGCCTCGCCATCTTCCCCCCACGTTCCCTTCCCTTAAACTTCATTTTCCCCGTCCCTCCCACCTCCACTCACCTGATGGCGTTGCTTGCCCCGCCGCTGCTGCTGCCGCTCTGTCTTCCTTCTTATGGCCGCCATGGAAATGTTAGAGGGGTTCCACTTGGAGCTCCGTCTTCCAGCTCCGTGGTGGCCATCTTAAGACATTCTTTTGTATGAACAGTGCTGGTCATTGGGCTGGTTCTCGGCGGATCCGAGATCCGGCACCAGATATGGAGCCAGGTCTCGGGATCCGGCCAGAGTCGGCAGCCCAAGCCCAAGAACCGTGCTGGAATACTTAAAAAAAAAAAAAAAAAGAACCACCTGCAACGGCAGCATTGCCTTTTACCGTGACTTTGGCACGGGTGTGTAATGCACAATGCTCGCTACATGTACAACTGATTCCTTTTTATTTTTATTTTTTATTAAAGTATTCCAGCATTGCTGGATGCCCACTACGAGCCCCGCCCCCTCTAGACCAAGCCCCCCACCCCGGCCCTTGTGTTGTGGGATCCCCCACCACATTTTTTCCATTTCCACCACTGTGTTTGAATGAACGTCCCCTTCATTCATTCAAAACACACTGCTATCAGCACCCGGGTTACGCGGATTGGCAACCCGCTGTGCTAATAGCAATAATCACCCGTTTCACGGGCCGGAACATGTGATAACCGCACTAAGGACCCTTGTTAAACTCAGTTCCTGGGCCTTTATCACCCGTTCCAGCCAGCGGAATGGGTGATTATTGCTATATAGGAAACCTAGGCCAAGCACCAGAACACGACCACCTTTCCCTCCTACAAATGAAAAATCCTTGACTGCGCTGTGCTCTGAAACCGAGTTACTGGCTCGGCTCCACTGGAAGAAGAATTCTCCAGGAATGGAAGGCCCAAGTGCATCACCTGAGTCCATTTTAATGTCATTTAGAGCCCCTCACAATATGAATATCTTGGCAAGGAGAGGTGGGAGTTGAGTTATGTAAACTGGTTCCAATCTTAGACTGTCATGGCCATTTACATATCTCTCTGGGCACTCTTCATCCGTGCAACTCTTGCTACCATACTTCACATGCAAGCCCTGTGCTTCCGTCTCCACTGTGAGATCCAGATGCAAAAACAGGCTTTGACTCTCTCCACCCATTAACAAAGGTCCAATACATGACCTTTAGGATAGTGCTTAAGCATGTTCTACTTTAAGCTAAAGTTCGGTACCTTCGAAAGCACATGCAATCATCTTCTGCACACGTCTGCAAAGTGCTCGGGAGACTGAACGATCTGGAAGGCACTTTCAACATGCTTCGAATTTACTAATGTGGGTTGACTGCATATTGATGTACGAAGTACGTTTCCAAATAGCAGACATCTATTAAGCTCGTCAAGCGTCTTGCTAACATGGGACCACAGAAGCAGTAACGTGCAAACATATATTTCAGAATATAAAACGGTGCAGCCTTACAGCAAGGGACTGATTTGGATACCTGCATTTTTGATACCCGGGTGTTGCTGCTTGCAAACCCTGTGGACTGTTTGCAAGCTGTTCATTTCGATTCATCAAATAAATGACCTCTTTGAGGCAAACGTTAGGGATCTCTTTTTGCTAACAGCCGAAAAACAGCCATGAATATTGCTAAACAGTGGACATATTCATGTGAACGGAGTGGAATTGGCCCCTGCTAAATCCGACTCTATTAACCCTCCTTCATCAAACGGCGCTGCCACTAATTCTGATAATTGCCTGCGAGCAACTGGGTTGGCCATTTTAGTTTTTCGTTTGGGCTAGTAGGTTGCACTGAAAGCGCTACCTTTAAGCCGAAATGATTGTCATTAACATAATTCCACCAAGCTTCAAATTAAGAACTACACCACATAAACCAATGCTACGATCAGCTCAAAAATAGACAGGCTTGAGCATCTTTCAATAATACAGAGCAATCTCTTTGCAAAGCCACTGATACCTCACAACTAGCAGCATGTGCATTAACAAATGAACAATTAGAGTGAATGCCCAGAAAGAGTGCTCTATCAACTTAATGATGTGCAAGTCCAATTTACTGGTAGAAGACTCGCAACGTTTTTATTTGTACTTTATCGAACCTCATTAAGATGGGAGATTTTGGTCAAAGCTTCTATCGCAAAATTCCCATACCTAAGTGAAATCCATGTATTCATTTGTTCATTTGAAAAACAGGATCTTCCATCCATCACCACTTTGTTTTGCTATGCCACCCAGAGCGGGACGGGTATGCCCAGATTTGGGTTCCGTGCCTGCTGGGCCTAGAGACCCAAGCTACTTCTCACTCATGGCGCCCAATGAGGCTGAGACATGTCTGGGGATGCTTGTGGTCTCGTGAAGAAGGGATGTGACCTAGCAGTTCGGGCTGGACTGCCCCTTTTGGGGTGGGACCAAGCCTGATTTGCATATGGTCTTTCCCCTTCTGTAATGGCTTGGCAGGCGAAGAACCATGGTCCGGAGGGTTCCCCAGAGAAATTGCCAGAGTTTTAAGATTCATTCTAAACCTTCCAGCCACCACCTCATTGTTTTGCATTGTCAACCCGAGTTGGACGGGTATGCCCAGATGAGGGTACTGTGCCTGCTGTGCCTAGAGACCCTAGTGACTCCTCGCTGATAACACCCAATGAGGCTGAGACATGTCTGGGGATGCTTGCGGTCTTGTGCAGAAGGGATGTGACCTAGCAGTTCGGGCTAGACTGGCCCTTTTGGGGTGAGACCAAGCCTGATTTGCACATGGTCTTTCCCCTTCTATAATGGCTTGGCAGGCAAAGAACGGTGGTCTGCAGGGTTGAGCAGAGCAATTGCCAGAGGTCTAAGATTAATTCTAAACTTTCCAGCCATCACCTCTTGCTTCTTTGTTTCGCATTAAATTACCTTACACATTGTTTAGTGATTATTGTTTATGGCCTCGAGAAAGCTCACCTAGCGAAAAACATGTCTCTGATGACTCATTTTCTAACAGTACCTGCAAGGTTTATTAAATCCCATTTAGTCCCTGAAAAAAACAAATAAGCAAGGAAAATGTACACTCAAAATAGGGGTATGCTTGGATAATTTTCTTTGAAGATACCAGCACAAATCTCTGAGTGAGAAAACAAACCTCCCCAGGCAGAGGCCCCTTCTGTGTCTTGCTGATTGCTGCAGGATAGGGCCTGCCTTTAATGTAACACCTCTACATCGATTCTAACTCTAAGGCCAGCGCATGGACAGTGCCCATGCCCCAATTGGGACTTTTATGCTTTCATATCTAGCTCCTTGGGTTTGTCTCATCAGTCAAAAGCTTAAAAATTGCAGCCTTCTCCTCATTGAGGGTAGTGATCTGCCCTGAAGCAATTGACAAACACCACTGATAGGATTAGAGACACCTCGGTTTGATGCCTATCTAACATTCAACAGGTAACCTGTTTGTTCCTGCTACTTTGGAGTTTTTGTAACTCTTTAGTTATAGTCATAGACTTGCAACTTGCTCTTCTCTATATATAATCTTATTCTGTGTGCCACACACGATGAAGGGTGCACTCCAGTTCTCAGTATAGCTGGCAACTCAGGGGTGTTCTCCTTTATGCGCCTTCAAGCCTCATGCTCTCTTTGGGAAGGCAGTCCCAGGTGTTGATGATTATTTCATCCCTCATCGGTGCAGGGAGTTCTGGTCCTTGTAGTTTCAAGGTGCTGAGAACAGACACTCCCCCATCACTATTGTAGCAGAACCTCAGTTGAGGGAAGGGGGAGTGAGAGTGCAGCATTCCTAAGTGGAGTGGGGTAGCCCTGGTGCTACCCTTCAGGTGTCCAGATCCCCCCAAAAGAAATGTACCACACAAGATGAAGGGTGCACTCCAGTTCTCAGTATGCCTGGCAACTCAAGCCTCATGCTCTCTTCAGGAAGGCAGTTCCAGGTGTTGATGATTATTTAATCCCCCATCCGTGCAAGTAATTCTGGTCCTTGTAGTTGCAACAGTGGGGGGGGAGTGTCTGTTCTCAGCACCTTGCATCTACCAGGACCAGAACTCCCTGCACTGATGGGGGATGAAATAATCATCAACACCTGGTGACTTTATCTTGTTCTGTGTCTTCTGCCCCATGCTCTTCATCTGTGTCAATGAATAGATTATTTTGCAGGTGTATTCTTATCACTGTCCGTTCGCAAACAACGTTGGTCCTATAGAAACTTTCATATATTGATCCAAGAGGTGTATCTAAACCATCAAAAGAAGATATGTTTATGAACACCTTGTATGTGCATGAGAATAAAAGTAAATGTTTTTTTGTAATGGGTACAGCGACATCATTTCACCAAAATGCCAGGGGTAGTAGAAGTGACATTGCACGACCCTTAACCTCTGATGACATCACAGGAAGTGATGTCATTTGACCCCACCCAAAAGTGACATTACGGCAAGCGATGGAACACAACAAAGTGGCATCACATAGCATTGTTCCAAAGTACACTATGAAACATATGGTAAAGATATCACTGTAACGTGATATACAGTTCATACAAGAATGGATCACCATATGTATCATTAATATCAGTGCGTATCGGCCCATATTACCAAATTACTGTGACTGCAAGAAGTCGTCCAAGGCCAAATGATAAGGATGTGTTATTATATAGCACTGGTGTCCGGTCAAAGTTTCGACTCAAAAGGGTCGAATGACAAAAGGGTCGAGTCAATTCAACCGAAAACAAAGTATATCTAAAGAAATGTGTTTTTACACCAAAAATGCGGATTTGGGTGGAGGGCCCCCCCAAAAAAAATTACAAAAAATCGACCCTTTTGAGTTGAAACTTTGACCTATAACCTATAGCACTTAAGGTTAAGCACTTTATATAGAACAAATATACAAACAATATCACCCAACCTGTGTTGGTACTCAGTTATCAACCTCAGAAGGATGAAAGGCTGAGCTGGCCTTGCAGGATTCAAACCTGCAACCTGCAGATTGTACACATATTGCAGCAGCATGTTCTCAACCCACTGAGCTATCTTACCAGCTACAGCTATCTTATCGGCTATATGTCTGAATGTTCTCAAAGACAGAAAGCAAATTACACTCTGTAGTGGATACCATTAAACTTTGCTTTTAAAGGTTTGTAATAAACTAAACAAACAAATAAATAGATAGATAAATAAATAAATAAACTGTTAACTGAGACTTGCCAGCAGGACAGTTCATCTGCAGGTCTGGTGCAAAGTTGGCCACATGTCAAGCCTGCGTGGATCTACTTTTTAGGCATCAGAGGTTGTCAATAGATAGTATTGCGAGGGTTCATAACTGCATTAAAGAATTGAGAGTAGCGGAGGGAAGGCAGCACACTCACATGGCATGCCGTATTCTGGGCACTCGTAACCTTATACATGAAAACAAACATCATGAACAGCATGCCAGGGAGAGAGGAAAAATAGCAGCAAAGCATTAATTGTCGCCCAATGAAATCAAGGGCCACTTTATGTGCTATGGTCAAACATTTCTACACTGTACGCAAGCTTTTATGCACAAGGATTTTGTCAAGTGGCCGAGGACACCGAGATGGAATGTCTTGTGATGATCGTAACAGAGACAACTTGCGAAAAGCAAAATACATACTCCGAAAGGGATGCTTATTCTACTCTAAATGCTTTTTGGGAGGTTTTTGTCTGCATTGTGAATTTGTTTAAGAACAGACTAAATTAGTGACTCACTCCCTGGTGTGTGCCTGAAATAAACCTATAATGAGTGTAGCAATTATTGTATAGAATTCTAGACAGATAAATGATTTGTTATTCCTATTTATTCTTAGTTAGGGTCACTGCTCAAAGTGGTACACTTGTGGAACCCCCATTTTTTTGTAAGAGGCCTGAACAAGAAAGAAAGCCAGCCAATCCAGAAACAAAAACAAACAGCACATGTCACTGGCCACAGCCCAGGAGCTTTCATTTAAAATAAAACATGTTTAGGGGTAGCAAGGGATATGACAGGGGTAGCAAGGGAGGCCTCAGGGGTCGCAGTTGCGACCCCTGGCAACCCCAAAGGACGTCCCCGAATGAGCAGCCACTCAGTGAGAGAGCTGAAAGCAGGAGCACACACAAACACCGCTGGTTACAGCCGCTCTAGCTCTGGCCCGGGACAGCTCACTTCTGGTCATCTAGTGATTCGAAAGGTCATCTAAAGGAGGATTACGGACAACATTCTTAGACAGTGCAAGAAGGTGAATCGAACAAGAATAACATTAGAGTTGTACAGTTTGTGTGTCTGTGTTTTATCTAAAGTCTATGTTTTTGGCCCTACTACACATTATGTGCGACCTGCACTAGAACGTGCACTTGTTACTTTGATCCACAGCCGTTTAAACTGAGCTGGGTGTTTGCTAGTAGGTCTTCACCCCCCCCCACCCGCACACACCCTTCCCGCTTCAGGAGGTGCACTTCAGAAGGCAGACCTTAAAGGGCCATTCACCTGACAGGCTCATGTTGCAGTCTCTTGCCCAATGTAGGCATAATAATGTAAAAAGGTACACACACATGCAGTCTTTGGCACCGTGTTTTCTGCATTATCTGCCCGCTCCCCTGAGCCTGCGCCGCAAAAGGATGGAAGTCAGTCATGGAGAGCTTTCCTGTTGATCTCCCTCTGTGAGTTAGGGATGCGTGCATGAAATGGCGGTAGCACCCCTTTTTGTGTCTTCCCTTCAGACAGATATTTGCACCTGGGGCAGGGCAGTCGCAGCACGACAAGTGTATTCATAAATGCCCTTATTGAATCACTCTAGTAGCCAAAAGCATTGATTTTCCGATGTATGTGAGCATTTGGCTCACACAAGATGGCTGACACCCTTTGTCACCCTGTCCCTAACATTTTGCTTTAATTTGTTGTCAAACATGAATATTCTGGGCCAGCCATACTGATGACTGATATGAGCCATCAAGAAGACACAAACACTGAACACTCAGAACACTTGTGCAGTTTTCAGAATCCATCCCACAAAGGGCTTTCCCTCCTCGCAAGGGCATGGATCTGGCGCCAACTTCAGGGTGTGGTGCTCCCACCCCGCCGGGATCGAGGGAAGCTGATTCATGTGACTCACGCTGCCCTTGGTTTGACTGTACGTAATTTATTGAATGTCTTTGTTGACAATATTATACAGTGTGCAGGGGACAGGAGGGCTCCCAATCTGGATCCTCTTACTTTCTCTTCTTGGTTTGACTGGGCACACAGCCTAGCCTGCACCCGGGGACATGCATTGCTTTTTAATCTTGTTTTGGCATTTCATTCATCATCTTGTGGGCCAGTTTTGGAAAGGATATATATTTATGATTGTTATTTTCCAAGGATCCTTTTTTCTCAGCTGTTGCCATAACGGTATTACCCAAATTGATTGTTTCCAATTGACCGCATGGTAAATCTGGGCAAATCCGTCCAGAACCATTTGATCGTTTGGAAACGATCAATTTGGGTAATCACTACCAAACATGGAGAGCGGCGGTTGCGGGGGTTTCCCCCGCTCCCCATGTTTGTTAGTGATGGCCTTTGGGGGTAGCAGGGATGTCCCCCACTTCTGGAGGTTTGAAGGCGGGGATGGGAAGAAAAAAAAGAAAAAAGTAAAAAAAAAAGAAAAACGGACCCTGCAGTGTCGGATCCAACCCGCGTCAGAGGGACGGATCCGACGCTGCAGGGTCAGAAGTTGAGCGGATGGCGAAAAGGTAAGTAGCGGGTGGATGGGGGAGTCTATGGAGGAGGGTGGGGGTTTTCAGTTTGGCCAGATTTGGCTGGTCAATGCAGCCACTAACAATTGTGCCATGGCCAAACCATATACATCCGTCATAACATGTTCTCCATCTCTTCTATCGGCTAAACAATAAGAAGCAGCATGGGCTGTGCCCAACTGCTCTAGACCCACCTGCCCTGGTGGGTTTTGTCCCTGCAGCACCTACAAGAATACTTTGGATCAGCCGCCGTAGTCTAAAGGTTGCAGCTAGGTTGGACCCGCTCAGCAGCAAAATGGGTTGTGTCCTGAACTTAGCGACAGCTTTGACAGACAGAAATGCAGAATTGAACATAATTGATATGTTCAGTGTAACTGCCCAGATGCCTGTCCTATCAAAGAAGCCAAGCTATTGAAAAGCATCACACCCATCCTCATAAACCAGCACTGGCTGCCTCTACTGACCCGCATCGCTGTTAGGATGGCCAGCATCACTTACAAGCCAGCGGCAACCAAGGGCCCCAACTACCTGGTCAAACAACTCACCATCTCCGGTGGCCAGCGCTACTGTATAAGCCAGACCCTCCCCAGGCTACCTGGTCCCCCCAAGGGCCCCAATTACCTGGTTAAAACAACTCGCCATCTCCGGTGGCCAGCGCTACCGTAGAAGCCAGACCTCAGGCTAGAATACAAGAAATGCAGTATGGGGCAAGAACAGAAAGCACACATTCTCCTGCTATGCACCCAGCCTATGGAACCCCATTCGAGTGCACATGAGCACTGCGCTTCAAGAAACACTCTTGTTAAGCGTTGTTTTGGACCCCGGCTCAGTCACCTTCCACCATGCCTATCCTAGTCCTCGTGTGCCACTGTATTTTACCGGCAACCCTATACAGCACTCTGTTGCTTAGCAGCTTAATGCTAGTGTCTACATGCTAGGCTGTAACACTTTCCTTAGTTAAGCAGGATGTAAAGCTTCCTATAGTTTGGTTTGGAGAAGGTACCCATAAGGCACTTAGTGGATAGGCTGTCTGTCAATGGAGGATAGCACAAGGGCAACGCGCTGGTGTTGAAAGCAAGCACGCAGAGCAACAGAGATTCGAATCCCGGATCTGCGCTTAGAAAGCGAACTTGGGTACGGTATTAGGCGTGTTATTAAAAAACAATTAAATCAATAAGTGGCGATTTATGAAGTAGTTTGGCTACTTTGGATAAAGGTTTGATTCCTGTCTAAACACTCTGCATGCAGGTGATTGGCTGCTGAAATACTGGCACCTCCCTCCCTTCATTTTACCCTGGAGCCTGCCACCAGCCCAGGAAGGATTCTCGAAACCCTTGAGTTGTTCTGGTGCCAAAGTAAAATGAGTACAGCATAAAGAACATGAGACCCTCCCCAGGCTCCAGCAAGCCCCTAATGAACCACCGTCTGTACCACGGTGCAGTGTGGTGTTAATGGCGGGGGCCTCATTGCTGTGCTGTTCCATGCATAGTGTGCTGTACCTTGACACCGCCTGCCATCCATCAGCTCAAATCCCTCTGGACACGTGCACTCGTAGGAGCCGGCAGTGTTGAAGCAGCTCCCTCCTCCTTGGCACACGTCGCCCTCCTCTTGGCACTCGTCAAGGTCTGCAATCAAACCGTAAGCAAAGAAGAAAATGATTTCCTGATGGACTTGTGATTGCACATCTCAGTTCTTATCGACATCAGCCATCAATTAATGTATTAGATTTCACGATTACAGTAGGTTTCTCGTATGCACGCTCCATCACGTTAATGTATGGATTTATTTCCTGGACCCATGCAGTGGCGAAGGCTTGATTTAGGTGCATGGAAATATAGCCTCCAGCAGTGGCCATGTAGGTCCCATTATGGTCCTCTCTGCGCCGGCGCCTTCCCTAAGGCCTCAGGGCGCAAAAAAAACCCTTTCCCTCCTCGTTTGTCCCGGCAGCAGGGAATTCAACATTTCGAAAAGTTGGCACGCTTGTGTTCTGAGGGAGCACCTGGATTTGACCTCTGGAGACCTAGTACCAAAGCCAGTGACTTAACCATTAGAAGATACCTCCCCGAGTAACCCAGAGGCCTCGTTACGAAGAGGGCAATGTACCCCTTTTACCAAAGCCAGTGACTTAACCATTAGAAGATACCAGCCCGAGTAACCCAGAGGCCTTGTTACAAAGAGGGCAATGAACCCCTTTTACCAAAGCCAGTGACTTAACCATTAGAAGATACCTACCCGAGTAACCCAGAGGCCTCGTTACAAAGAGGGCAATGAACCCCTTTTAGCCAAGCCAGTGACTTAACCATTAGAAGATAACTGCCCGAGTAACCCAGAGGCCTCGTTACAAAGAGGGCAATGAACCCCTTTCACCAAAACCAGTGACTTAACCATTAGAATATACCTGCCCGAGTAACCCAGAGGCCTCGTTACGAAGAGGGCAATGTACCCCTTTTACCAAAGCCAGTGACTTAACCATTAGAAGATACCTGCCCGCGTAACCCAGAGGCCTCGTTACGAAGAGTGCAATAAAGCAAAGCCAGTGACTTAACCATTAGAAGATACCTGCATGAGTAACCCAGAGGCCTAGTTACGAAGAGGGCAATTAACCCCTTTTAGCAAAGCCAGTGACTTAACCGTTAGAAGATACCTGCCCGAGTCACCCAGAGGCCTCGTTACGAAGAGGGCAAGGAACCCCTTTTACCAAAGCCAGTGACTTAACCATTAGAAGATACCTGCCCGAGTAACCCAGAGGCCTTGTTACGAAGAGTGCAATAAACCCCTTTTAGCAAAGCCAGTGACTTAACCATTAGAAGATACCTGCCTGAGTAACCCAGAGGCCTAGTTACTAAGAGGGAAATGAACCACTTTTACCAAAGCCAGTGACCTAACCATTAGAAGATAGCTGCCCGAGTAACCCAGAGGCATCGTTACGAAGAGGGCAATGAAACCCTTTTACCAAAGCCAGTGACTTAACTATTGGAAGAAACCTACATGCCAGAGTCCTCGTTAGACAGAGGTCACTGGATTTCAATCCATATGAAGCAGTTTGGAGGAAAAATGCATGCTGACATCTGTACTAGAACACTGGAATGTTGACATTTCCATTTCTGTCAATGCACTAAGCACAGATTTAATGCTGCCTTCTTAGCCAGGATTATCTAACAAGCGGGGCTTGAAGCTAATTTAGTTGAGCCCACTGCAGTGACATTAACATCTGTAAATTCCCACAGAGCGCTGCTGGAGTGGGCATTTACACATTTTGGGCAGGCCTTGCCTGCTCAGGCCCTACCCTGTCTACGCCTCTGCAAGGCGGCCTTGTACCTCACAGCCATAGTACAATTTTGTTTTGCCAGTCTTGTCCATGTGAGCAGCATTAATGGATTAACCTGCACTGCTAAAGAGTGCGTTGCTGCCTGGTCACTTGTGGTGTCCATTTTTGTAAGGGCCGCCTCATGGCTGCTGGAAGCTGTCAGAGGGTAAGGTTGAGGTATAGCATGGGCAGTGGAACGCCACACACTATGTGCAGGGACACTAGGCACTGGGTGCCGGGGTGGGGCAAAACAACTGGATAGAAATGGGTTTCAAAACAGGGCACATAGGCATGGGGGGCTAAATGTCAGAAAGGGGGTGAAGTGCTGCCAGATGCATGCCCACACTCTATACCTATACAATGCAGTTTCCAAATGGTAAGCTGTGGTTATAGAGTGCAGAATTAGACTTAGCAATGTATCTAATCGTCCCAAAGCACCCAGCGGTTCTCCAATGTTGCAATGAGTTGAGGCGGGCCAAAGTGAGGGGAGTTGGGTGTGTAGATCAACAATGTCATGGTGGTATTACATGCGAAAAGAGCAGCATCCCCTTGCCACCCACAAATGAACCCAGTGACTCTCTTTTAGCATAAAGTTTGACTTCAAATTCCTGGCATCAAGGTATGCATGTCCCAGCGAGTGGACTATACCTTAGACGAAGGTGACGAGCCGCCTATCTAGGATGAGGGGACAGAAAGAGACTGACCCTCCTTATACTAAGGCTAGAAAGTTCGAGCTCATGAATGTTTCCAAACAAATGTACTCAATGAAAAAGTCAGCAAAAGGAAAAAATGGACTTTAGCAGTACTGGACGGGAAATGTGCTTTAATACCTCCACTTGTGTGCTCAAAAGACAATGTGAAAGGAATTCAATCCATGGTGCCAGTTACTAGCTGGGCATCCCACTAAAATCTATGGTCAACTTGTTTCAGTGGGATGTACAATTGCTTTGATCCCACTTTCTAAAGGACCCAAAAGGTGAATTAGCCCACCTGGTCATTGATGCAAGGATTGGGGGCCCTGTGTCACAGTAGTCGGATTCCCAGTGCAATGGTACTGGTTCCTTGCAACTGCAAGGTAGGGTGTTGCGCTTTTATTGAGGGACAGCTTGAGATATCACAGTGGGAACAAGGAGGTGAAGAATGGCATCCATGTCTCCCTTGGCTTGCAGTCATCATGCTAACAGGCCAACCCGGCAACACAGCAGACTGAGCGTCTTCACCTCCCATTCCAGGGAAACTGCCCTGAGCCACGCCACCCACTGGCTCGTCATACTCCAAATGCACATACAAACAGGAAGTGGTGGAGTTGATCAAATCCCAATACAAACAAGTAATGTTCATGAACGTGCAAGTAGTTGAAAGGCAACAGGTTTTCAATAGGCTGCAGAGGTGCGCGCCCCAAGTGGAGGACAAAGACATGGGTGTGGTCAAAGAAGTAAAGCGCGGGCTCAGCTAGGTTCTGGCAGCACGGTGGATGGTATCCTTCACATACTGCGTCTTACATCAGAACACAAGGTGTGTATGGAACTACAGAGCACTTTGTTGTAGGCCTCGGACAACTCACTGCCACATGCGACTACAAGATGGACACGGTGATCTGCGACATGGTGCTTGTGCAGTGCAGGAACCACACAGGATAAGGGAAGCTGTTCAGTGTGAACGATGCAGCGCTTGGTGAGACTATTGCCATGGCACAGTCGTCAAATCTGCCTCAACCAAGAGGAAGGGTGACAAAAGCGGTCTCTCTACCAGGGTGATACGCACATGGCGTGGTAGCAAAAGAACAGTCTAGCAGCAGCCACAGATATTCCACAAGAAAGACGTGAGCGCACAGAGAAAATGCTGCGCGAGATGTTTGTTCGACAGAAGCAATAGTGGATCGATCATGACATATGACAGAGAAAGCTGATCCTGCAGCAGAGTGTCATCATCTTGTAACCATGTGTGCCACTTTGTGGCAGCACGCCCTTGCAGACATAAGAAACGGCGATGGTGACAAACGTCGTAAACAACCGTGACAACATTGATAGATGTAACCTAAGGATCCTCACAGCGTATTGCCAAGAAGCCGCGAAGGAGAAGAAGCATGGGAGCGTGGCGTACATTTATGGAAAGCCTATCAGCCTACTTCATGACTGTGGGTTGGGCCACACAATAAATCCTGTTAACCGGAAGAAATCACTGATCCACAGGGTCTAGATTCAGGCGAGGAGTCCACATGTCCCGCTGCATGCAAATGACGAGTAGATTTGATAGGATTCCAAGCCAAGGGAGGCCAGTATTTGGGTAAAACACCCAGCACCTACTTGGCGTGATAAATACTACTTCAGGTCAAGCGCGTCCTCCTCGAAAGAAGACCATGTAAGTCTCCACAAAGACAAAGGCCCCAGGAGGTTGTTGAAAAACAGAAATGAGAATCTCTAGAGGAATTTGGAAAGACAAAACATGACATAGTTAAATCACAGTGGAGGTCAGTCTAAATAAAAGCAAATTGCAACAATGGGGCTTGTTATGTGCAAACAGCCCCACCCCCCATGTAATTTTAGTTATTTGCATGACAAAGTGCCAAACAAAGTTATAAATCCAGGCATAGTTGCCTGCACGCCTTTGTTTTTGCACTTCAAAGCGAAAATTGAGTAAATGGCGCCACTCGAGTACAGCTGCCTATGGATTGGGTTCTGCTAGAGGCCATTATTACCCTCTAGTCCCACAACTTCACTGGGATCAGGTTTGTTCACCAGGTGGTGCTCCTAATGCTTTTGCTGTGCAGTGGGGAGGATATGGGAGGGGAGGCAGGTGTGCACCCTATTGGTGTTTAATGTTTATATCAACAGGGCTGTGGATGCACCCGCCGAGGTAGTAGTGCACTTGTGAATCGTCAAGGGGAGGAAGTTACCCGGTCTCCATTTTGCAGAGACTATTGTTTTTCCCCTGGGGAGGAATGGGAGCGCAATAACAGCACTTGTGGCAGCCTTGCTAAGTTTCCCGTATAAGATCTGATTGGTAATAACCCCGGCCTAGTCTAAATAGATGATTGAGGGGGAGCATGCCAGGTGTGCCCCTGTAATGACAGCGGGAGTCATACAGACTCCTTTTGAGATGGTGAGAGAAGAGGATTATTTTAGTGGTGAATTTCTGCAGCACAGGGATCTGGTTGTCCTAAGGATCCAATGCAAAGCCTATGCTCCAGCAGCAGTCACGTGGGGTCCTTCAGTTCCATTGGTGCTATAGATATACTACAGCAAAGTAAGCCACACAGGGCCATCAGGCTAAGCACACACTGGATCTAATTTGGCCATCAAGCTCTCGGCTCCAAGAACACACCTTGCGGAGAATGGATGTCTAAGGCACCTTTTGGGGGTAGCCAGGGGTAACCTGACAGTAGTCATTCAGACCGAGACTGGCACCACCCCTAATATAGATCTGCTAGGAATTAAACATGCCATTTGTTTTTTTTCTGGCCAATGGGGGGGTCTGTCTGGCTCCGGTCTCTATCACTAAGCCCCTCCTCAATTCGGTCATGGACATTTTCATAGAGGCGATGGAGGCCAACCCGACCCAAAGCCAGCCGGCACTGGTGTATGCCATGTCCTTCAGACATACCTGAAGGAAATATCACCTGTGACACCCCTGCGGTTTGGGTTTAGCCAACTCCCGCTATTGGGTCTGATTGGGGGCGTGGTCAGGCAATGCAGTGGGGGTGCTGCTGTCCCGTGGGCGTCATTAAAACTGTCCTTCACGTCTTCCCTTTCTGCGTTCATGTAATCAACATTTCTGTCTTGGGTTGAAGCTGCTCCTTTTGAGGAGGAGGAGGAATTTCTTGCAGTCCCCACCCGAGGGAGTTATCTGTGCTGAGCGAGTAATGCAGGCTGGCTCTGGTGTTACGTTTGCATCGTGGGTTGGTGGTTTTATTGAATGTTTCTATGTCCTTTTTAAAATGCTCTTTGTATTGGAATGTAACATTCAAGTTCTAGTTAATTAATACAATGAAGAGTGATGGCATTGAATTGATTTCTAATTGGACGGGCTCATCTAACAAGAGGACAGATTTCCCCCGATATCCTCATCACTCTCTGACATATAATGTAAAGTGTTCGTGTACTGCGCATTTCTACCATTTTGGCAACCTCTCTGCATGCAGCTCCGTACCAAAAGATGGAGGGGTGTTAATGGAAAATGAGAAGGCTGGAGGTATTTGTAATTGGTTATTTGTCGCGTTTAATACCCAGAGGTTTCTAAGCGCAGGCCCAGGGATCGAACCTGTGTTGGGCTCTGTCATCTTGCTTCAAAGGCGAGCACGTTGCCCCTGAGCTATCCTCCCATCCAGTGAAGATGCCTGTGAGCCTAAAATATGACCTGAGCCTCGAGCACTGGTGTGATTTCAGGTAAGTATTGGTCGCATGAGCCTTGAAATTTGTTTTTCATCCAGAGGGGAGAGCCCAAGGTCGATCGGGTGGAGTCAGTGCTGCGAGAGCCTAGTTATCTGCTGGTATATATGGCTGTAGCAGCGGTGTTGCTACACTAGTGGGTTGTGTTTGTCAACCTATTGCTGCCCTGTGCGAGAGTTGGTTGTGTGAATAGTGTAAGGTAGAGAGAGATGAAGATGCGATTCCTTTAGGGGGGGGATGGCGGGAGTTAGATGGAGGATCTCCTTTTGGTTTTGCATCGTTGGTCTGATGTTGCTGAAGGATTTGGTTATCGTCCTGCTTGATGAGCGCGCTTGTGTTTTGAGATTTGTTTAACGAGTGAGGGGAGACAACCCCGAGAGTCTCTTTTCCTGTGTGTTTGGCTGGCACCTTGTGTAAGAGAGACTAATTCAAATGAGCCTGACCTCCGATCACCATGGCTGGTGCCTTGAGCGCTGGTCCATTGCACGTCCGCAAGAAAGCTGGTCTGATTCCATTTAGCAGTTTCGGCTGAGGATGGTTTCTGCTTCTATGTCAATCATCCCCCGTAGTGAAGTACACAGCAAGGGTTTAGGTTGACATGCATTAGGCATATCAAAACCATGGGGTAGATTGGTTAGTGGGGAAAATGATAGTCTCACCTTAAAAGAGAATTGATTGTAAACCATGGCCGGCTGGGTCATTTTTCATTGCACCTATTCCTTAACGAACGGTCTATTCCAATTCTGCATGGAACTTGTGATGGCCGCTATGACTGTCCAATCGAGAGGCCAAAGCTTGCCCATATCCCCTCAGAATTAGCAGATTGTGTGGAGAATTCCTGATCAGCAAACCCTACACTCCATAAAAGTTACTCATACGAATCACGCCGACCGTGGCGGCTGTCTCTATGTGAGCCCGCTGCATATCCATACCACATGTGAAACTAGATAGCCAGGGCTTTATTTAAGGGATAATTGTCTCTGTCTGGGATATCATGCGAGGAAATGAATGGCTCCCCTGTGCTGGAGAAAGGCCAAGGCAAATGCTGATCGGCTACAATAGCGGCGTGGTGCCAAGTCGACGAACAGTCGACGCTAATAGACGATGACACGTGAGAGGATACTCCACCATTCCTGTGGTACAAGCGTTGGAAGAGTGTGAACATGACATCACTGCATGCCACTGAGCTAGCACTCCTCCCTTTTCCGATACGGGGAATGCCCTAAGGTGTTGGTGTATACGCGGAATGCCCTGAGGTGTTGGCGTAAATGTTCTGTCAATTTGTGGGGATTGTGCAGGAAGCATGATGTAAGCGTGGCATCAGAAATGCTACTGCACTGACACCCCATTGGAACAGACAACCACTGCGATGGCACCACTGCAATAACATCGCTTTGCCACTGAGGCAAGCACCAAATGTAGTAAGGTATGAGTTGGCGTGAAGTAAAACCACATATCTGCCTTCACAGTATCGCAGGGAAGCAAAAATAGGGTTCCCTAATGTGCCCATGTGCTTCCTCAAAGCCCTCTTTCCTTCGCCGCCACTCACCTGAGCGTATGTTTCCTAGAATGCACATTTTGACAATACTGGCCAACACCTTCAATACCAAATGATATGATAGGTTATTTATAACGCGCTTAATACCCAGAGGTTTCTAAGCACGGACCCGGGGATCCAACCATTGTGGCCCTGTGTCGTCTCATCTTGCTTCCAAGGTGAGCACGCTGCCGCTGAGCTATCGTCCCGAGACATTTCGATAGTACTCGGACTAGCTTCATACTCGCCGAGATGTGGTGAGCGGGCCCAATGCCAACATGTAGAGTGAAGGCAGACGGAGAGCTGCTCATTGTGTGGGGAGGCACTTTGCAGGTATCCTGTACATCTTCTTGGCACACTTCATCCAGAGGTTCAAGCCCGGCTTCTTGATCTATTCGATAGACAACGCGCTGTGAAACTTTGGGTCAAAATGATGCACTGCGATCAGACAGTGAAGAAAAACAGTGTTAAGGCCAGTTTTCATAAGTAGATCTAAAAGTAAGCAAGCATTGGCAAAGCTAATGGTGTTGGCTTTTGTGTAGTCATGACATAGGCAGTTTCAGGCACTGCCATAATGGTACTACCTCGGCATGAGATGGCAACAGCTGGCAAATTATGTTAGCTAAGCATATTATTGCTGTGAATGGTAAATACCTATCTTTGGCTATGGAAGAGGCTTAACGGTTGGATTTGCTGATGCTTATTTTTAACGCGTATTCAGTGTAAGGAACAGATATATGGACCCACACATTTCTTATAAATCAAGCGGCTGAAGGCACAATTGGTTAAAGATATTTGTGGAACACCAGTTGCTGGTGTTCAGCTGCACTTGCCTTTCACGAGACAGCTTCGTAATAATGATAATTATGTGTTATTTATATAAAGCCTTTATCCAAGGGGCTTAACAGAGCACATATTTACATACAATATCACCAAACCGAAATTGGTACTCATTTATCGACCTCGGAAGGATGAAAGGCCGAGGTGGACTTGCCGGGATTCGAACCTGCAACCTGCCGATCACGCTCAGATCGCAGCAGCGGGGGCTCATCCCACTGAGCTATCTTACCGGTATTAACACTATAGTTTCCTTAAAAGCCCAGATGATTCAAAGGAATCCCAGATGTGTGTGTATTTAGTGGGTTGGAAGGGCCTTGGTGAGTAGCATGGCCATGGAGGACAGTGGGTGGTTAAAAAGCAAAACAACCACATGCTGTTTGCACCTACACCCCATCTCTCTCATTTCTTCACTTCCATGCTGATACTTTCAGTTTATAGACAATGCTTACGATGCCACCTGATAGCCAAAACTAAAAAGGTACAGTCTCACCGCATTCCTCATCAACAGCTAGCCAGCATATAAAGTTAATGAAACGGTGCGGAATAGTGTAATATACAGGAGAAAGGGTGACGAATCAACTTCCGGGCCACCAGTGGTCCGGGGTGAATATCAGTTTCAAAACCATCGATCCGCCCCACACCTCCAGTACACCAGAAGGGATCCAGACAGATTGGAAAAACAAGCAAATTATAAACCTCCTTGTCAAATTTGTGGATGGAATGGCAAGCTTATCTCTGAAAGTTTGTGGATCGTTGGTTAGTTGCAACAGGGCGAAAATACAATTATTACCCAATGATAAAAGGAGTGTCCAGTCAAATATCTACTTATTAATCACAAGAGACAGTCTAACAACACTACGAAATACAACCCACCCTGCAAAGGAATGCAGAGGACAGACAATTTCAAAGAAGGAAAAAGGAATGGACTCTGGATACTGACAGGAGGGTGGTTGCTATAGTTAATAAGCAGAATAGTTTGTTAAGATTTCTTGGCTTCAGCAGAAAGGACAAAAGGGGCTTAAAATGTCTCTAGGGCCCTTCTGGGAAGGACCAGGGGGACAGAACCATGATGTACCCTTTGCTGTAGATGTTCTTGGTGCTGGACAAGGTCGAGTCGACTTCAGGGTGTTTGTTTGCAGGCTTCTGTGACAGAGTTTGAGATGGGAGTCAGCTGCGGGTATCAGGCGGCAAGATGGTTCGGTGACCGAAGCCGAATGAACGACTGCTGGCTGGCCTACACAGCGGCTCGGGGTCAGGAATCGTTGTCTCGGTGCCGATTGATAGTTCTGAAGCACTGGCAGAGACGTCTCAGATGTCTTTAAACACTGGCGGTTTGACAACGGATAGTGTTGCTAACGGTTGCGGATCGAGGAAATCCACTGGCTCAAAAATGTCCTTTAAGGTGGATGTTGGTAGATGCTCGTCAAGGCACTTCTCGCAGCTTCTTCAATGGGCTCCTGTCGTCTTTCAAGGCGGACGACCCAAAGCTGAGGAGTGTGATTCAGGCAGCTGCCTTGTCCTTGGTTTTAGGTTTAGAGACCTTCTGGCACTCCCTATCCGGGAAGCTTGCTGCAGAACCTAGCAGGGCATGCTGTGTGCTGGCTGGGTACCAGTTCTGGAGCTACTGGAAGGTCCTTTGAGTTCTGTATTTCGCTCTGTTCCCTGGGAGATGTTTAGGGAAGGGATCTTGCTTCCCTCTATGGATATCCTGGCCTTCCATCAGTGGTGTAAGGTGTAAGGCAGACTCACCTCTCTTTTAAAGCCAAGTGGGCCACAGTGATGGTGTAGGCTAAGCCTACCCCAATGAACAATCCTGGGGTCCCTACCAACAATCTCCTGTATGTGTGAGGTCATAACCAAAGTGTTTCACAACAGGAAAGGTAAAGGGGTGAAAACAGGACCAAGGTGTGCCCCAGAACTAAAATGGCAGAATACTTTGATCAACAGAAAGAGCTCTGGGCTCACTCCCTTGTGACACTAAGTCACACCCATCTTCCTGTCTGTTTTCAAAGAGTCTCTCTGGTTAATAGTTCTCACTGTGTGGTCCCTGTTAAAGCGGCAGGACTCCCTTGAAGCTGCAGTGAGACCCGACTCTCTGGCTCCTGCAACCACATTTTCATACCTTATTAATGGGGTCCCCCTAGCAAGGTGGCCTACTGTAAACAACGGACCCAGACATGACAGTTCACTGTCCTTGATACTGAGGCTTGAGCTGGCTTCAGGTGGACGCAGTTGCATATGAAAGGTTGCTAGGTTTCCCGTCTCCTTTGTTATCCTCTGCAGCCAGTCCTCTTGGGGGCCTGTTTGAAGTACCCTCTGTTGGTATGTTAACCATGTCAACCAGCTGCAGGGACTAACAAAAGAACAGTGCGTATCCACGGAGCCTTTGTCAGTTAATCAGACTAACCATGGCAGGGGAAAGGTTGGTCCTCCCCCTTCCTTGAGATGACAGTGTGCATTCCTCGCTGTATCCAACTAAATATGTCTGGCAGACGGTGCCTTTAGGTGGTGCCCAGCCAGAGGACACAGGTCTATGCTTTTGTCATGGTGTGAGCAAAGGGAAATGTGGGGGATTAACCCCACACATGTTCCTGAGGTTGGTCTACTATCATTCCATTAAATTAAACATTTTAAAAAAGCCAAGGCGAGTGCAAAACCACTGAATTCCTCACAGAGAGAGTCCGAAAATGTGTAAAGTCAGCAGGAATATTAAGAGCAGGGCAATGATAACTGAGCAGTGCTTGGGTAAACAATGTCATCAGAGATAAGAAAACCGATGAAAGAATCGATGACTGATATAATCCACTCTGTGTTCATCTCCTGTTTTCCGTATGACCTTCACCAAGGAGCCCTGTGACGAGTGCAGGGGTCTGTGGCTCTCCAGATGTTTTCAACTACAGCTGCCATAATACCTCACCATTGACTATGCTGGCTAGGACTGGTCGGAGTTGTAGATTACACCAAAGGTAGCAACCACTGGCCTAGGATATTGAAGGGGGTTGAACCTGACAGAGCCCCCACAATCCCTCTCCCTAACATTATCTCTGGTCCGTCCATGCAAATGTACCCATTCCGAGAGATCGGGGATCCTTTTTGCAGACACTGTAGGGGGGAAACGGCAGAGGGCTGCATGCCTGGGAACAGCCACATAACCCAGAGAACTCTTTTCACTGGAATCTATAGAATGTCACAAAAGATCCAGGAGGATGAGACAAGAGACTTTCTAGAACACTGAAGCCATCATCCACCACGATGAGTATAGCTGTCCCGGGGCTACACAGGGGTTGACAGCAAGACTAAGAGCGTTGAAGAACACGTTTCTGGGAGGCAATCGGAAGTTTAGTGAAGCGAGGCTGAGGGTTATTGGCCTATATTTAGGGAGGATAGCTCAGCAGCAATGTGCTCGTCTTGGAAGCAAGATGACATGGAGCAACACAGGTTCGATCCCCGGGTACGCGCTTAGAAACCTCTGGGTATTAATTATATATTTAACTTTTCTAAGGATGATTTTTTCAGCAGTGGAAAGTCTCTGTCCACTGATATGTCAGTGGGGAATATGCCTTGGTGGAATGAGAAGCTGACTATGAGGAACACAAAAAGTATAACTAGAATGCCATGTTGTTTGACCACGTTGGGCAGCCGATTTCTTTCAGATGCAAGTGTTGGCAAACATGAAAGTGGGTGGTTCAGAGAAGCAAGATTGTTCTGTTAAATATCTGGGCGTTCCGTGAAATAATAAACTAATTTCAGTATTAGGACCGTTCCATCTTTTCTGAATTTGGTAACAGGAAAACAATAAAGAAATCCTAGGCTAGACTTTAAAAGTCTCCACACTGTAGTAGGCGAATGAGCGAGGGGCTTCACATGTTGCTCCACAGTCCTTCGAGGGGGTCTGGACCTGCATCCAGTTGGTTTTGCATATAACAGGGTTTACCATGAACAGTATCATCTGTAACATGTTCTGCTTCTATCCTGTGCACTGCTTGCAAACGAACGATGCCTCAGTTTGCTCAAAGGTTTCGCTAGCCCTGTGTATGTTCCTCCCTCACAAGAGGGTTACTGCAATGTCCTGACAGACCCCCTTCACTGTTTTTGGATAAATAATTCGCGAATGTATACAGAATAAGACCGGTTTAATTATAATGGGCCGCCAGAGAATGCAAGCCCCAATGGATATGATATGATATTTTATTTATAGCGCGCCCATACACAAGTGTTTCAAGGCACGGCGACGAGGCAAGGGAGGCTTACAAGGGAGGACAAGACAGCGATCTTACTAGGCCCAGTGACATTGAGAATGCGCAAGTGCAGGGGAGATGGAAGGGAGAAAGTGCAAGGGGCAGGGGATGAGTGGAAAGTAATGAACACGGGAATGGAATCAGCGATAATGGCATCCTCATTTTATATAGCGCTTCATGTAGGCCTCAGAGATGGAGAAATTGAGTGCAAGCATAACCTTCATTGAGAGTAATTGCGCCAGATTCGCTGTACATCAATGACCCTCATCCAAATGAGGACATGGACAACAATGGCCGTTTGCCACTAAGACCTATGGATGATTCCACAGGCCTCTGCAATGAAAGAAAACTGCAATCTACAGCAGTTAAGTGCACAGTGAATGAGCTTGTCTTTAACATACATGCAAAAATACACGACCAAGGGTCGCGCTAGAGAAACCGATGCGGCCACCGAAAAAGAACACAAAGGACTATGGAAACTTAGGGTCTGATTCATGGAACGTTTAGCGTGTTGTAATGGGACTTTGCACTGCCAACAAACACGTTGACCGGGCCTAATTCACAGAGCGGTGTAAAGTGTATTTTTACGGCTCAAAGTCACTTTGCACTGGGAAAGTACTATTTGCACTGCTCTTAAAGGGCCTAATTCACACAAAAAGCACTAAATTCACGCTATAGTGCTTTTCTTTTAATTAGGCCCATTTAGCGCAGTGCAGGGACTTTTCTCTGCTAAAATAGATTTTGCACTGCTCTGTGAATTAGGCCTGGTTCAACGTATTCGTCACTTGCGCCACGCTGAACGTGCCATGAATTAGGCGCTTAGTACCCTACTACAAAGACAGGCGCTTAGTACCCTACTCCAAAGACAGACGCTTAGTACCCTACTACAAAGACAGGCGCTTAGTACCCTACTAGAAAGACAGGCGCTTAGTACCCTACTACAAAGACAGGCGCTTAGTACCCTACTACAAAGACAGGCGCTTAGTACCCTACTAGAAAGACAGGCGCTTAGTACCCTACTACAAAGACAGGCGCTTAGTACTCTACTACAAAGACAGGCGCTTAGTACCTTACTCCAAAGACAGGCGCTTAGTACCCTACTCCAAAGACAGGCGCTTAGTACCCTACTACAAAGACAGGCGCTTAGTACCCTACTACAAAGACATGCGCTTAGTACCCTACTCCAAAGACAGGCGCTTTGTACCCTACTCCAAAGACAGGCGCTTAGTACCCTACTCCAAAGACAGGCGCTTAGTACCCTACTACAAAGACTTTGCTGCTTTAGAACAATGGCTTCCAGCCTATTGCACCCTCAACAAAGACTTCTTCAGAATGATGCCTTTTCTCCTACTGTAGATGTTCTGGGACGAGGGAGACAGTGGACCGTAGGCTGCACGGCTGCAGGTGCATGTTGCAAATGCGTCTGTTTATTTTCATAGTCATGAAAACCAAGAAAATATTCCAAGGCACTCCCACAGGTGCCCCGCTCACGCGATCGGCACAAACAGCCGGGCTTTAACGATGATTACTAGAGAGGCGATTACATTTGCTGGCTTGAAAGCAAAGATGCACCCTTGAGCGAAATGTCCTTTTATTCCTTTGGGTGACTTTCTTTGCAGTGAATGTCACCACTAAACGCCTGCGCTGAACCAGGAGATGGGTGGGGCCACCGATTTCCCAGGGTTCTTTGTAAAAAATAGCACTTACTGTATTCCATGTTGAAGTCAGGAATACATTCTTAAATGTCATCTTTTAAGGAACTTGTTGCACTGTTATGTTATGTTAATAAAACGTATAAAGCGCCCGTAGGCCCAAAGGCATCTTGGTGTTAAAAACATACATAATGCTAGCTAACAACCTGACCTAAAAAACGTGAAGTTTTCTGCAGCTGTCTAAATTCCAGATGATTCTGGACACTTCTCAAGGCAGGTGGCAGCCCGTTCCCCAGCTTAGCAGCTGATGTCGAAAAGGCACGGCCTCCTACTCTTGCAAGACGAAACCTAGGAACTACAACCCAAACCCTGATCTCCAGAACGAAGGGCCTGGTTGGGAATATACGGGACACACCTGTCACAGAGATAGGCCCTCATTACGACCCAGGCGGTATGCCATTATGGTTTGTCGGATTTATCGCCCCATTCCAAGGTGAGTGGGGCGGTAAATCCCCATTTCCCATTTTACCCTTCCCCATTCCCATTTTCGCCCAATAGGACATAATGGGTATGGGGAAAGGCGATAATTACGGCACCGTAAATTACGGTGCCGTAATTATCGCCAAGGTCCCTTTGCGGCATGGATTTTAACGGCTGCAAAAAAGCAGCTGTTAAAAGCCATCCCGCAAAGGGAACCTTGTAATCAGGCGTTAAGGGTTGGCGCCGTTTACGGCCGTAAACCCCTTAACGCCCGAGTCAGAATGAGGGCCATAGTCTGCTCCCTTCTGATAGTAGACAACGATGAATAAGGCATAGGGCCTCATTACACGGACGGCGGTAAGGGTTAACGGTCACCGTTAATGGTACCGGTGACCGTTAACCCTTACCGCCTTATTACGAGGTCCCTTTGCGGGTTGGAGACTTTAACGCCTGCTTTTTGCAGGCGTTAAAAACCAACCCACAAAGGGACCAGGGAGCTAATTACGGTACCGCAATTTGCGGTGCCGTAATTAGCACCTTCCCCATTCCCATTATGCCCTATGGGGCAAAAATGGGAATAGGGAAGGGCAATGGGGGAAGGGGGAATTACCGCCCCACCAACCTTGGAATAGGGTGGTAATTCCCCTTTCCACCAAGGTGGTGCCGGTATTTTACCGGCATGGACCAAGGTGCTAATAGCACCTTGGTCCACCGCCGTCCGTGTAATGAGGCCCATAGAGCCTTAAACTCCACTTGCTTGTGCACTGGGAGGCAATGAAGGGACCTTAGAACCGGAGAGATGTGATATGATATGATAACTCATTTATAACGCTCCCATACACAAGTGTTTTTAGGTGCGCCAAGAAAAGGAAGGGAGGACAGAGGGAGGACAAAACAAAGATCGTACTAGACCTTGAGTCATTCAGATCGCGCAAGTGCGGGGGTGTCGGAGGGGGAGAAGTGCACAAGGGGAGGAGAAGGGAAAGTGCGGGTAACTCATAAGTGCTGCCGGCAGGTGGCTCATTAAGTGCAGAGAAACAGGGGACTGTAGGGTTGCAGAGACAGACCCTTAAGTGCTGGGGAGACCCTTAGGCAGTGCAAGGGCAACTCAAATGCAGGAGCCTGGACCCGGAGTTCAGAGGGTGGCCAGGTGGCCAGTGTACGGAGCAGTCAGGGAAATCAGCAAGGAAGAGGGAGAAAGAAAGCAGAACCGAAAAAGGAAGGTCCTGTGTTGCTTTCAGAACCAGAGGTGGTCCTGTTCAAGTTGGAGAGAGGCAGGGAGGCTGTTCCACAGGGAGGCCCCAGCAGAGGAATGAGATCTACCCCCCACTCTCTGCTTGGAGAAGCGTCTGACCCTCAGGAAGTTGGAGGTGGATGAGCAGAGGGCTTGAGAAGGAAGATGCTTAGGAAGAGAAAGTTGGTGGTAGTGCGGCACCAGGCCCCAGAAAGCCTTATGGACGATGCAAAGGGTCTTGAACTTGATCCTTTCAGCCACGGGGTGCAAGTGGGGTGATTTCATAGCTGGAGAGATATAATTCCTGGGCTTGAGGCCAAGGACAAGTCTTGCAGTCCTGTTCTGGATGAGTTGGAGAGGGCGGACAATAGAAGCAGGCAGATTTAGAAAGAGGCTGTTGCAGTAGTCCAGCCTAGAGAGAACCAGAGCTCTAGAGACAGTGAGCATCTGGGGAAGGAAAGGAAAGGAAGAATGCCTCTGAGGAGGTGCAGTTGGTAGTTTGACTTCTTAGAGACATCAGAGATGTGAGGAGAAAAGGAGAGTGTGGAGTCGAAGATGACCCTGAGGTTTTTAGCCTCACAGGTGGGAGCAGCAAGAGGGCCAAGAGAGGCCGGCCAGTGAGTGACAGGAAAGGATGCTGCAGGTGTGCCGATGAGGAGAATCTCCGTCTTACTGGTGTTAAGGCAGAGATCGTTGGCGGCACACCACTCCTGGATAGCAGACAGACAGTCAGAGATGAGAGAAGGAGAAGAGGTGGCAGAGGGGAGCCTGAAAGTGGGCTGAGTGTCATCCGCATAGCACTGAAGGTTGGAGCAGAAAGCGGCAATGCAGTGGACGAGAGGTGCCAGGTATTGGTTGAACAGCCAGGGAGAGAGGATAGACCCCGGGGGAACACCACAAGTAGAGTTTGAGATAGTGGAAAGGAAGGACCCAAGTTGGACCTGCGGGTGTCGATCAGAGAGGAACGAGGTCAGCCAGTCCAGGGCCTCATCGGTGATACCCAGGTTATCACAGAGATCATTGAGCAGGATGGCATGGTGGACCGTGTCAAAGGCAGAAGAGAGATCGAGTAAGATGAGGACAGAGGGGAGATTAGAATCAAGGTTAGTGCAGAGAGCCAGAAAGAAGGAGTCCAAAGAGTGGGATTAGGGGGAGCCCACCACCAGAATCTCTGTTTTGTCCCCATTTAGCTTCAGCCAGTTGCTGTTCATCCACCCCCCAGCCCCACGACTGACAGGTACCGACCAAAACACAATGACACCTCAGGCCTGGCAAGATCGAGTCAAACCAGGATCTGGGTGTCATCAGCATAAGAGTAGCACTGGAGACCGAAGGAGCGGACAAGACAGATAAGAGGCTGAATATAGATGTTAAAAAGCAATGGGGAGGGCGCAGAGCCCTGAGGAATACCGCAGGTAAATGAGTGAGAAGGGGAAAGAAAAGGAGGAAGAGAAAGTGATTGGCACCTATAAGCCAGGAAAGAAACAAAACAAGTCATCGACTGGCCCGAAGAGGCCCGCCAAGGCCAGGCGGGATAGCAGGATAGAGTGGTTGATGGTGTCGAAGGCTGCTGAAAGATCTAGCAAAATCAGGACACCCACTACTCCGCCATCTACCAACCCTGCCATGCAATCCACATCAGACACCAGGACACTCTACGTAACACGTCCTGGCCAGAACCCTGACTAGAAAGGGTCAAGGAACTGAGAAGCTTCCAGAACAGAAGAAAGAAGAGGAGATACCCCGGGCTTCCAACAGTTTCATTAAAAAAAGGCAGAAGAGAACTAAATCGTCAGTTAGAAAAAAGAGAAGGCTCCAGTGATGGCTTTTTAAAAAGCGGGATAGCTATAGCCTGCTTGAGTTCAATCGGAATTTAGCCAGATTGACAAGAAAGAGGAATAACTTGGGCTACCCAGGTAATTATACCTGGCATAATGTCCTTAAGAACAACCAGTGGCACAGGATCAGAAGGAGCCGCTGATTTAAGCTCCATAGCAGCTTTACACACCATTTCAATAGTGAATATAGGAAAATCAGACCAATTATGAGAAGGAACTGATTTGCCCTCATCATTGTCCGCAATGTTCGTAACCTGGTCTGCCATGCAAATATCAGTGTGGATATTTTGAATTTTAGTAATAAAAAATGTGGCCAGTGAGTCACAAAGTAGTTGCATTGGAACGATAACAGGAGCACGATTGACAGTTCAGGATGATCGAAAACAATTCCATGGGTTGATTTAGCTTCCGTTTATTCAGTAAATAAAGCCTGTTTTGCTATCACAATGGCTGCATGATAGCCTCTAGTACACTGGCGATACATCACCTTTTCAGCCGCCCGATACGTCATGTGCCATTTACGTTCCGCCTGTCTTAGCTTAAGGCGGAACGCTTTCAGTTCTTCCGAAAACCAAGGTTCAGAACAACGCTTATGGGACCGAACAAGCTTTGAGGGTGCAACATCATCCGCTGCATGCTTCAACACTTTTGTCACGGCAGTTAGATTAATATTGGTGCTAATAGTGCACGCCTCTTCCACACTAGCCAAAAGGGCATTCCGATCAGCAGGATGCTAATCCTGCCGTGCGACTAAAATTACAGGGTTTTTAGGAGTAAAGAACACTAGATGATGGTCAGACCATATCACAGGTTCAACAGATAGAAAATCCATTTTGGATTTGTCCAAAAAGACCAAATCAAGGCTGTTTCCTAACACGTGGGTAGGCTCAACCACAACTTGCTCCAAGCCTAAATCAGTCAAGACCTCAAAGAAAAGGGACAGAGTAGAAACATCTACACAATTAAATTTAAGATTAAAATCTCCTAAAACAACCAGGCGAGAGTACTTCAATTGAAGCTCAGCTATCAGGTGCAGGTAAGGATTTAAAAACCCAACATAAGAACCAGGATGTCTATACAGAATCAGAAAGTGTGCAGAGCAGGATGCCGACACAGCCAGACAAACCAGTAGAGCTTCCATCTTAATATCATGTACCAGCGGAATGTGTAAAAGTTGAAAGGTAAATTTAAATATAATTGCAACACCACCACCCGTATGGGCCGATATTCGATCTAAATTAATTATTTTATAATCCCCTGAGAGTTCCAGTACTAACGTCGGGGTAGAAACATCTGTAAGCCATGTGTCAGTGAAACATAGAAAATCTGGGGACTTTCTATCTAGCATTTCATAAACATCTGCTGCGTGAGTTGGAAGGGGACATGTATTAAATAAAATATCATTAATATGTGTTCCCATCGTCCTCTCGCATTTGGGGTAGCTTTCTAAGGGGGCCTGCCAGTGAGCTGGAAATATAGTGCTAGCAGGAGCCAATGCTAATATATTTCTGCATTTAAGTTTCGTCTCCAATCCCCCACCCAGCCCGTCCGCAGCACGGACGAGCACAGAGAGGCTTGCCTTTTGCGTGCCTCAGGCATGCCTGCTGCGCTCGCCCACTGCGCCATCTAGTGTGCAGGCACATTTAATCCATTTAAAGACCACGTGACCATAGTAGCGGAAAGTGAAGGCAGACTCTGCCAAACGGGATACACGTGACCCGTAATCACAAGGATACTAACCCCAAAGTAAACATTCACACAAACAGGAAGTGCATGGGAAGGGAAGGCAGCATAAATGTCTGAATACAATTTAATTTAAAAACTAAAATAACTAAACACTTATATAAAATGCATGGAGCAGCCAGACAGCAGCTGCATACCTGTAGTGTTACAGTGTTCGCTTCACTCGGCTCATTTAAGCAGTGCAAAGACCACGTGACCACAGTAGTGGAAAGTGAAGGCAGACTCTGCCTAATGGGATGCACGCGACCCTTAATCACAAGGATACTAGCCCCAAAGTAAACATACACACACATAGCTCTCAACCATTTCTGTTGCAAAGGCGGGTGAAATCACCCGATTTTGTTTTTGGCGGGTGAGACGCCCATTGAAATGAATGGGCGTGCAGGAGGCTTGGCGGGTGAGTTAGCCCTTTACAAGGCGGGTGACACCCGCCAAAAGCGTGTGAGTTGAGAGCTATGCACACAACCACTGTCTCAGGAAAAGTGGCATTGCCCCCTTTATGAAAAAGTGTTGTTTGATATCTTAGAGGCAAAATGGGAACCCCTCAGCCACTTTGCTGATGGCACCTTAGAGATCCCCCTACAACTGAATTAATGTAGCACAGACCCTGATGGAATCAGAACCAGGAACTGTCTTTGATTAGTGCAACAATAGAGCACTTACAATAACAGACAATTTAATCAGATGGCTGCATAATATAGGAGAACACTGCGAGGCCAGGAAGTTATTCCCCATTCAAGCATTGGGTATAAGGAAGTTGTTATGCATCAGCGGGCGACTAAACATCACACTATCTACTCACAGCTGGCGATGATGTGAAGACGGGCATACTAGGCAGAGGGGTTCATGATTTTTAAGCAAACACGACCATTAGATTTTTCTTAACTGACATGAAATGCAGACTGCTGTGCAGAAGTGTTCGGTGGCGAGGGTCACCTTTAGTTTGGTGGCCAGATAACTCTGTACTACTGGGACATCACAACTCATTCTTGGGCTTTCATTTCACAGAAAATGCTTCCTGGGAGCTCTAGTCATGGTTAACTTGATGACCCCAAATTGGACTTGAGCACCTGCTATGAGCGGTTTGTAAAATGAAAGTGGTGTCCCGGTGACATTAAATCATCTGGCCAACTTAAGCATTACACACGGTTCCTTGGACACCCCATTACCTTTCCTGCACCTAAAAGCCCAGGCAGCTTGTCTGGAAATGAATACCATTCCATTACTTGGATTTGCCCACACATTCAAAGTGTTTGGCCACTCTGTGCATGGAAAGGTATTTACTTAATTAACATGGACATTTGTTCTGGCTCTTTGGTCTATGTGGATGTCTTCTTCTGACGCTGCTTACAAGGCTATCTGCAGTCATATACATCATAAATTCCTTAAAAACACACCTTCTTTAGTTCCCAAAGCGAGACAGAGTCGACGTCGGAACGGAACAGTGAGTGAGTGGATAGGTGAAAGGGGGCAGAGACTTGCATGGTGTGGGACATCCAATAGAATCACGTCTAGGTGCTTCCTGACTCTGCAGGTGTTAGTACAAAGCCTAGAACAGGTGCCAATTATTTTCCTCTGCGGGTCAGTTGGGGTTGCCTCTGATCAACAGAGTTCGGTATCTAGTATTTTCATCTAATGATTTTTCATTGGATGACTTTCCATCGAAAAATATTAATTTAAATATTTTCCATCGAAAATGTATTTTGTATTTGTTTATTATTTATATTGCGCACCTAACCCTGAGGTAACTGGGCACTGTATTTGTATGTTTGTGGATTTGGGTGGTATAAAGGGTTAAATGGTTAAATCTGGACAACGGGGGTTTGGGAGGGACCCCCCAATTAAAAAATAAAAATAAAAAATAAATGTGTAATATGGGTTTTCAATGGAAAGTGGTATTAGATGAAAATACATTCAATGGTAAAAAATCGATGGAAAGACTATAAACCGCAGAGGTCAGGGTGCAATCTCTGAGGCCATAAACGTCATTGGTTCTATTTCCATGCACGACTGGTCAGAACAGATGCCTTATCGATGACCCCCGAAGACGCCCTTGCAGGAGATCACTCTACGAGCCGGCGATCCCATCGCGTACCTTCACACTGGTCCCCTGCGGCCGATGCCTGGTATCCCGGTCTGCAATCACACCTGAAGGACCCCTCCGTGTTCTGGCACTTGCCGTGTGTGCACAGGCTGCTATCCTGGCACTCGTCGACATCTGTTAAGGAAGGAGAGAAAAGCCATTTAGAAGCAAGTCCCAAGACGCCGTGGTTTCCATCTGTTCGCTTCGCTTTAATGGCGAGAAGCTCTCAGCTATTGAATATTCTACAAACACCTGCTTTGTGTGCAGTGTCTGTAAGTAAGACTTGGAGAACAGCATCTGTCCATCCAGGTATGAAGTGTGAAAGCTTATTTCATTTGATCAAAACCACATCTAAAGGATTCTAAGCCAGATGATTTTCTAAGATGTCCTGGAACCCACCGCACACTTTACCACTCTCTTCATTTGGGTGGAAGGCCCATGTTATCTCCACTTAATGGGGTCTATTTCCCTTTTTGCACGCTTCCCTAGAGAGTGTCAAACCCTTAAAGTAAGGGGACAATCGGCTTCCCCAAACACTGTGCAGCAGATAAGACTCTGAAAGGATTTTGGTCCCAGTGTACACTGATCCCGTTTGCCGGAAATCATGTCCAGAGAGTAAAGGTGCCAGAAGTTCTTGAGAAGACAGGATAGCACCCCCACAGGTGGCATCAAAAAGGGAGCATATTGTAGAAAGGACAGGGGAACCACATTGACCTGAAATATCTTAAGGGGACCAAACAGGATATGGTGGCATAAAATGAAAACTGGCATCACTTTGCCATTCAGACTAAGCATAAGGCCTGTAGGGGGGGTGGGGTGCTACATTCTGCGCCATTACGGCCAAACCTTTGGAATTTTGAAGCCCATTTGAAAATAACATATTTTGATGATTTTGCTGTTTAAAACTGCTGAATGGGTCAGAGGTTCCCCTCAAATGATGGGGTATTGAAGGCGGCAAGCTTGCACAGGAAGTTCGTGAGATATGCCCACAGTAAACATGGAGCAGTTTATTCAACTTCTGTGCAAGAGAATACAACCATCCGCGGTCTCCTCAAATACAGATGCCACAGGCTCCACTAGCCCATTTCCTCATGGCATGGGGCCTTAGGGAAAAGGACAGCTCACAGAAATCTTCTTGTGTAAAATATTAGTTAATAAGTTTGGCATTTCCTGATAACGGTTGACAGGCTCAGCATCCGAACACCCAAAGAACCATGGTATCTGCTTTCAGGCGTCTCTTATGCCTTGATGTTGTGGTCAATCAAGACCTTATTTACCAGAATACGTCACTGAGAGTGCCCCAGCAGCCTCCTTTGCGGCTCAGTTGGAGACTTGTGCAGGGCTCCCATTTCCAGTTGACTTGTTCCCTGGAATGCAACGATCGAGTTTACCCTTACAAAGCGCCGGGAATACCCAGAGGCAACAGTTTTCAGTCTGCGGTGCAGATTTAGATCCTATACAGACGAGGAGGCATCTGCGGGATAGAACAAGGGCAGGGGTGTGTGGACTCCGACTCCCATGATCCCACACCATTGGCTTTGCTAGCTAGGGCACGCAGGAGTTGTAGTCCAACACATCAGGGCACCCAAAGCTTGCAGACCCCTGAACTAGCAGGATCAAGGGGCATTGCAGTGAGAATGGGTGGATAGCTGAAGCATAACACGCTTGCCTTAGGAGCCGGACAAGGCTGTGCATCACAGGCTCTTTACACAAGTCAGACCCACTCAGAAATACTTACAAGCTAGAGAAATTGGGCGCCATAGAAATTGTTATAGCCCACATTTTGGAGACGCTGGGGTCTTTGGCGCACCCACACTAAGCTCTATTCGGTCTGTGCGCCATTTAGCCGTGTTTGCATATTTTTGTACTCTGCAAATTCCGTTGAATGTTGCTATCTAGGGGGTCAAGACACCAACCCTACATAACACGCTTTCCTTCTTGGAGCCCGGGCAATCAGCATCATTTAGCACGGGCCTTTGACCGCCGGCCACTGACCTGGGGGTGGGGACAGGACCTACCTTCGCACTGGTCCTTGGCAGAGCTCAGCTTGTACCCCTGGCTGCAGGTACATCTAAAGGAGCCCTCCATGTTCTCACACTGGCCATTGCTGCACACGCTGCCGCGCTGACACTCGTCTACATCTGCAAAAAGGGAAACACAAAAGAGACCAAAGGAAGCGTCAAACGGGGGACAAAGGGAGCAAGGTGGCTCACGGGGAGCAAAAGAGCCCATGGGATTTTTATACGTTTTATTACAAAAATAGGTGGGGGGTGGGGTAAGAGTATACATGAAGGTGGGGGTGGAGGTGGTGCGGGGGGTGTCCACCCCCGCATCATTAAAAATAAAAGGGGACAAAAACACAAAACATTTTTTCGTTTTTCGATCAAAAACAATTCGGTCATTTCTAATTAGGTATTTTATTTTCGGTTATTTCATGGGCAACCAAATGATACAGATGGCTTCAGGTGACGAGTCCTAGCTGTCGTCGCGTGTGAATATCTGTGTGCTGGTGTACGGTACAGCTGAGGGTGGTCAGAAAAACATTCTCATCAGTTCTTGAATCACTGGGCAATCTTCTTGGTGGTCTTTGGCTGAGCAGTGTATCTGGGTGTGGAGAGGTGTACCATGAAAAGGATGGAATGATGATCTATTCAGTCAAAAATGTGTGGCATAGGCGGGGAGGGGCAGTGGCACAAACAAGACCTAGTCCAGAGTGCGGTCGCTGGGGTTGGGGATTTTGTGCCATCTTGTGGGCAACTATGAAAACTTGAAGGAAAACGTTGTTTTCTTAGAAGGGATATGCCAAGCTGGGTCTGTGGCTCAGTGGACTAATGCATCAACTACAGGGGACTGTGTTTGACCTCGTGTTCACAGGTTCAAATTCCGGCAGGGCCACTCAGCCCTTCATCCTTCTGAAGTCGATAAAATGAGTACCATTAAGTTGGGTAACAAACGTTTGTTATCTGTCAATTGTGCCAAGATGCTCCTCTGGGGGTGAACACACGCTCTACAAGTACACCTGTTAAGTCATGAGGTCAGGGAAGTTGGTGATGAGGATTTGTTGGGTCTTGGCTGTCTGCTGCTTCTGAGCCGTGCAGGTGGGGCAGAGGGGGAATGGGCATGCAGAACTAAAAGGGCACCTGGACCGTTATCTCAATAGATAACCTTCCTGCGGGGGATGTTTTGTAGGGTTTGCCTTTGGGCCTTTCTGGACTGCCGCAGCTTGGTTTAGTTTATGGATGAGCCTTGTTTTCTATGTGAATTTATTAAATCTAGTTAATATGTCACATGGTCGCCATGGTGTGAAATTGAACACTGGTGAACCCCACGAGTTCTATTGGAACAGTGAGCAAAGGCATGGAGCACAATTCACCCATGTAGCGAGCGATGCTTTAGTTTAAGTACCACATTAGGCAGGTGGTCCAGACAGCATGCCTCTCCTCCGCTGTCCCCAATGTAAACCGCTTTTCCAGAGGGACCGCTGGCAACATCTGGCGCTGAGCAAATCCGGCCGGATTTTGCATTGAGCAGTGCTGACTGCCACACACCTGGGCTTTGCATTTCAGAAGGTTCTTTATAGTTGGCTGAAGATGCTCGGGAGGCATTTTGGGATTTGTTAATTCCTCGCAGGTGTGCGTGCAACTGCTCGGCCGTGCCATATAGCTCAGACTTTAGAAACGCTTGTAGTCCGCCCGGCATTAAACTGCAGACCGTATGCATCTTGCTCCTTTCCAATTTGACTCTGCGGTAGAGACCCTGCTCGGACAAATAATTAGGGGCGGGGGGAGTATCCATTGGATGGCGATGGTGGTGAGTGGGGGAAAAGGCAGCAGCAATGGGACCAGAGTGGGGTGGAAGGGGCTGAGAAAGTCCCCTTCGGCTCAATGATTATGAATTCAAAGACATGAAACATCCCAAAATCTAATGTGGCCCTGTTTATAAAATCAGGAGTCCGGGGAATACCCAACAAATTAAGGGCTCGCCTGAGAAACGAGCCCGACTCCACTTCAGTTTTAACCCCACAACAGGGCGGACTACGCCCTTCATCTTTCTGAGGTTTATACATTGAGTACCATTAACTTGGATAATAATAACACCTATTAATACAGCGCTTAGAAGCAGCGTGAATCCTGCATGAAGCGCTATACAAGAACACACATTTTCTTAATATATCACAGCTAAAGGAAATGGTGCTGCCATGTGACATCTGTGGCTTAGACTGAGCCTTGAGGCAAAAAAGAGCAAGACATCATTCAATATTCGTTTTTTTAAAATACAGTTCATTAAGCTCCAATTGCAAATGATAGGCAGGCATTCTGCGCTATGCACCACCTCTTGCTGCAGGGTTGCAGGCGTATACCCCATTCTTCTAGACGTGTACGCGTTGCTGTGGAAAACACTATTAGGGGGCATAATCAGATGTGCCCTCGTTGTGCCAATGACTGTAAAGCATCTTCTCCGCTGGCTCCTTCAGGGCACACAGCTCTCACGTTTGCCAGCCTAGGCGGGTTAGCGACATGGATTGTGAACAAGTGACAGAAGGCTGATCTTGCCAAGATGGAGGCAGTGACTTTGGGAACTGCTTGCCATGTGAGGTCTGAGCCCCATTGAATAAGAGAATTTAGACGCTCTGCGTGTCCAAGGTGTATATTGCTGCAGATGTTTGACGGGAGTCATACAATGTCACGTGGTTGCCGCTGTAATCAAGAGGTATTGCAGGGATTAGCTTCGAATCACTAGACATTGGCCCAGGCCTTTGTCCCAATAGGTTTGCACCAGAGAAATGCCATATCCGCACTGATCGTTGGGTGATAAGCCTCCAGCTTCAGAAAAATGTTTCCGCTTGAGTTTTCGGACTTACCGCTTGCCTCGGGTGGATTAATCCAGTGCACTGCAATGCATACTCACACTGCGAAGAGTCCTGTATCCCAACTGTCTGGCTTCGGTCGCCTACAAACCTCTACACAGATCTGGACGTGGGTAATCGCTGACCCATATGGCTCTTCATGTGAATCGACCACCTGCCTCCTTTGTGCTAGCTTCACCAAGTAACTCTGGACTGGGAGTACACCTAGGGCACTATACTTGAAAAGAAAACCCAATCGTGCCCAACGTTAGAGGTGACGTGATTCACCAGCAACTTTGACAGGCGCCTGCTTCAGTGCTGACATTCAAAAGCACCTCCACAATTTCCTCTTTGCTTTGGCCTTCTCTCCTCCTTTCTCCTGTTGATCTGGTCTGTCTTGGCATTGTGCACCTGTTCTCCCTCTGTTCTTTTGAGCCCAGGTACCTACTCACCCTTCCATCCATCTGCACTGCCTCTTGCAATCCCCTGCACTGGGGTCTGTATCTGTAACCCTAAAAGCCCCCACTTTTTTTTCCTTTCCTGCACTTATTCAGACACGCCATTTCTGTTGCCTTATTCCTAGCACTTGCTGGCTGCACTACCACTGTTTGTTGCTTTTTGTTATTTATTTATTTATTTATTTAATCATATTTTATCTACTTAGTTTTATTTTTGCTCAGCACTTTTCCACCTCTCCCCCCTCCCTTGCACTTAACCCTCTCCCTCTCCCATGCACCTGCACGTTCTGAATGTCACTGGGCCTAGTAAGATTGTTGTTTTTGTTCTCCCTTGTTCCTCTCCTTTGCCTTGAAACACTTGTGTACGAGCGCGATACAAATAAAATATCAATATCAATGAGCCTCCACTGAAACTTCTCATCCCGCAAGGTCAGCTTCTTCCTATAATCTCATCATATTACAAAAGGGTTTTCCCTGTTTCTTTAGAGGCGGGTGCCCAGAAGAAAGGGTACAAGGGGATTCCCCCCACCAACATCTCACATACCGCATGTGTTGGCTTCCAACTTCCATTAGCCCCACCCAGCATAGTTAATGCTGAAGAAACATGGGACAAGTAGCCCAACACATCTGGAGAGTGATCGGCTGGCTACACTGCCCCGTGAAGGTTTTTAGACATGTCCATTATATATCAGATGTATTAGGTGTGAACAGGCCTTTTATAGACAATGTCCTAGCAGTGCTGACGTTTATTCATTTTTTCAAAAAAGGTGTGAAGGGAAGTGTTCCTAGGGCAGTGGGGCCAGGGAATAGTGGGCTCCAGGGGGGTTATGTTATGTCATGCTAAGTGTTTTTTATACTGTGTCAGCCACCACTGGTCTAATACATCCAAGGCTTGTTCGAAACGGGGTGCACTGTGCCCCTAGGAAGACTATGCAGCCTTTGATCTTGGAGGGAATTGAAAAAGGGCAGCAGAGGAAGGGAAAAACAGCAAAGAAGGAGAAAAATGGACATGAGAGATATTTTCAGATACGAAAGGGAACGGGGAATAAGGATGGACTTTGTGGCCGTTTCCAGACAAGTTGAGTCTGTTTAGAGCGATCAATGCGTAGCGCTGATCAGAAACGGGCAAAGGCTTAATGGACGGGAAAGGCACCATCTCAGTGACTGGAAGGGAGGCAACATGGAGGACGGATAAGCCACAGTCTCGCGTTTACCCAGGCACTGCTTTCTGTCGGGACTCGGCTCGTAACCGCGGCTGCAGGTGCACGCGAAGGACCCTTCCAGGTTAGAACATTCCCCGTTGGCACACGTAGATGCATCCTGGCATTCGTCGATGTCTGTAAGAAAAAAAACCCATAGAAAAATAGTTTAGCAACATAAAATAATTAGTATTACTTGGTTAGGTCATCCTTAGTGCGCCAACTATGAGTCTAATATATAAAGCGCATATAGGCTTGGAGGGTGTTACAGGACACATCTATTCAGAGAATAACTCAATAGTCAAAAGTTCCTTTGATTTCACACACTCATCTGTGTACTGTGTAGTTGTTTAGTTCAATTTGATATTTTCTCAAATTGTTCTTGGTTGGTCTCTGTCTCCATTGAGTGGTACTCAATAGTTGGAGGTTCTTTCAGGCTCCGATGTCACTTCAATACAGTGATTTATATTTCATCCAGTTATTTCTCACTTTCTGTCCTTTGTGTTTCCAAAAATAATTGTCCTTGTTATAGTGTTCAAACTTCTTGTGTCAATATTCCTCTATTAGTATCAACCTCAACGCGTGTTTCCCCTCTATGTCAAAAGTGGATCATCAGGAGGGTTTGTTGGGATTTCCAAAATGTAAGTTCCTTATGAAGTCGGAAATGGTTACTGTTGCTTGTTTCTAAATTTCTGATTTGGAAGAGGTTAGTCCTGTAGGGAAAAGTAGCATGTTGGATTAAATTGTCAAAAAATGTTAAAACAAACGATCCGCGTTCTGACTCCTGTTCCCAAGATCCCTCATTATTGAATGCACTTGCTGTGGCTGATGGGAGTTGTAGTCCAAAACATCTGGAGAAACAAATGTGTCAGACCCTTACCCTAGCCCCAGAGAGGAAAACCACTCTATCGGTCGAGGGAGTGGAGCACCTGCTTAACCAAGGAATTGTAGGTTTCAAATGAGCATCAGACAAGTGAAATCTACCCTCATAATGCTGGGTCTAACACCTGTGTTTATATTGGGTTAGCCCCCTAATGTTCTTGCATTACACTCTCCAAAGCCCATCCTTGCCAGCAATACTGCTATTTCTACAATAGCATTAGTTCGCCGGATGGGAAATGCCACAGGAATCCCCCCTGCCTTCCTCCTGGGTATACACAGAAACAGCTAGATGTTCAATTTGAGGTTTCAAATCCCCCAAGTGTTGTTCTTGCACCCTTCCTGATTGTCTTTCTATGAGCGTTGTAAGAGTCCAGAATCGTGCCCATGAAGAGCAGCAGGGGCGAGTGCCAGTGTTGAACACAAGGATACATGGACCCGTATGCAAAGGGATCTCGAATATCTGCCGATCCAACGATCCTGTACCCGCTCTATTGATTCCGTGATTCAGGTCAGTCGATGAAACCACCCATAGGCCGTGCCCATTGTGCCTTGACAGCAGGAACATGATAATACCCAATTACTTGCTCATGAATTGCATTGGCGGCCCAGGTCTCTTAGAAGCAAGGTATGTCTCTTTTGCACATTCCATCTTATCAGTCCATGCCATCAGGCTTTCTCGGCACGTAGCAAAAAACCAGGATGTGAATTTCATGCCGCTATGGGAAGATTCTTTTAGTGCCACAACCTCGCCCATGGCGACATGGTGTGGCGAGATTGGCCACTGACAAGCCAAATCATCCAGAGTGGGTGGTCCTGGGGAGCTCTGCACGTTGGCTTTCAGATGAATAACTACTTTCTGGGCAAGCAGAGAAACCTGCTGGGTAGTCGGTTCTGGGAAAATCGCCCTGGTTATGGATCTTCGAGCCCAATGAGTGGCGTGGTCTGTAATCAGTGGTACGCAGCCCCTGGGCAACACCAATCTGTAATGAAACCTGGTTCGCTAAAACAAGCGTCCGCGAATACGTCCAATCTAACTATGGAGTTGTGTCCCTGTACATTCCTTTTACAGTGCGTGCTCTGGTTACTCATACGAACCTTCAATTCATGTCTGCCGTTGGGTAGCTTTCCCACACTCACCAGATACACTCTATTTCAATTACTGGTGGGATGCCCACAATTGGCCGCCCTCTCCGGGCCAATGCGTCTGTCTCTCCGATGACCATTGACTTCGGTGTGCTACTTTCCTCCCAGGTAACGCTGTACTAAGCCTGTCCCATCTCTTGAGATTAATTAGAGTGGGGGTTGATGTTCAGCCTGTCTACCAATGACAGATAGCAGCCTAGCCTGCTGGTGTACAGCAGATAGGTCAAATGTTGCCTGTGTGGGTGGAATGGCGAATGTTGGAGGGGGAGAGTGTAGCCCCTTTTTCCCTAGTGTGACTACCGGCTAGTGAGGGGATAGAATTGGTAGGATATTTGGTTTCATTTGAGACAGTTAAAAGTGTCAGTGGTGCCATTTGCTCTATATCTTTACATTTTTGGGGGATGACTTCTATATTTCTGGAATTGTAGACCCATGATGCTTTCATCCCTATCATAAGGCTCAATGGTATCAGTGTATTCTCTCCCTTTCGTGGAATCGTTGGTTAGCTCAGACCTTCTATACAGTCATTCAAAGTAAGAGAACCAGTTTTCTTCGGTGATGTTGCTTTCAGGTGATACATAATCCAGTTCATCATCCTTAATCACTATTGCCCAGAAAGGCTTAGAGTTCTTAGAAACAACTGCTGCCCTTCTTAAGAGCTCACATTTCTTTTTCTGATCTTCGTTCTTCTTGAAGGCCTAGTGAGAGTCGTGTCGCGTGCTAAGCCTTCCTCCTCAATGATTGCAAGCGGTTAGATTTAGCATATCGGCACTCATTTACCAAACCAGCCTTTCTTTGAGGCAGGGAGGGTTGTCTGAGTAGGCCTTGTAATAGTGAAAAGTGTTACAACAGTATTGCCCATAGACATTCCTGGAAAAGGTGAATCGGAGCGATTCTTAGCTGAGAATGAATCAATAGGTTGCAGAAGATTCCTACAGAGGCTAGGCTATGGAAACTCTGCAACAGCCTTTGACCAATGCAAAGGGCGGCTATGGTTGGCAACACTCATTGTTGCCACTGGGACATCTATTACGGTTGCAAAAAGACTATTGGCAAATGCAAGAAGGCTAAATGGAGAGGGTCATGATAACGAACAATAACCCTCCTTTCCCTAATCCAGTGTCAACCGATAATGTGGACTAATATATAACCGATGCCGTAGGATTTGAGGTAAGGGTGAAAGGTGGGACAGGCTGGCTACATTTATGCAGTTCTTATTACTATGTTATTTATCTTGCATGGATCTAGCTTTGGGAGGCAACAAAGCACTTTACAAATCATTGGGGAAAGTACACAGCGAGGGAAGCGGATCACAAGGGGTCAAATGCAATGGGACGGGAAGCGAACAACGGGGGAGAGGGAGGGTGGGCAATTAGGGAGCAAGGGATCTACAAGCAACCGGGGAGGAAACAGATCACCCAGTTTCTGGTTAGGTGGGAAGTGCAGGCTGTGCTATCATGTACTACTAGAGTCCCAAACCACAATCTGATAGACGGGTGGGATGGGCTTTGAATGTTTTCATTCTGAGACAGCTGCGGAGATGATCAATTTAATTCCACCTGGACTGCTATATCCGTAAACCCCTCTAGAACAGCAACTCTGTCTGAAAAGCGCAATTCCCAATTTCCCACAGATGAAGGTGGACACATCTGGCGGCCGGGCTACACTCGCGTTCGGGCCTTTGCCAGGATCCACAGGCGAGACGCAATTGTGCCGAGCAGAATTTGTAGAGAATTGCATGGTGCGTTGAGGGAACTTGAGTTTGGTTTGAATGAGATGCTGCATTTCTACTGTACTCTTGCCCGGTGGTAGAAGTGGAGGCCACTCTGAGGTGGAGAAGCTACATTAGCACTAAGGGGGGGTGAGTCTTTGACTCAAACCTGTTGTTTTCAATTTCTTTGATTAGATAAATAGCCTCTTCAATAATAGCTCAGATAGAGCTTCTGTATTAAGTTCCCAGGGAACTTTCTGCAAGGTAAGATGCTTAAGAGCCTATAGTTTAGACATTTGCAGGGGCTTCTACGCTTAGGAGTTACAGAATTCCACACTAAAAATCCAAATTGAAAAAGAAGCAATAATATCCATTTAATGGGCTGGATGACATGACATATAGGGCTATTTTTTTTATAAATACCGGGAAAAAATCACAACAAGTAACTGGGGGGAGGGATGCGGGTTTCAGCAGAATGCCCCCCATGATAACCCCAGGAACAGATTCACACAGCTACTGCAGGCATCTAGCTTCCTCTTCCGGCTAGACAGTCCAATGGCAGCACACTTGTTGCGTATCATGAACTTGCCATGATGTCTTACATGTAAAAAAAAAAAGGGTTACATTACATGAATAGGCAAATGCTCTTAACCTCTTGCACGACAGCCTGTTGGAAGTTTGTGACAAAAGTGACTTTTATCCAAGTAGTGGTTTGGCTTGAAATATTTTGCGTTGTGGGCCTTCTAGTCTTCCATTTAGGATGTGGAAAATAAAGCAACAACAACATTCTTTTGCTTTTCACATGTGTATCTAAGGATTAATGTATTGTAATGTTGCTATAAGATGAGATGTGTGTATTTTACAAATAAACTATGTGAGCTCTGAAGTTTCTCAGGACCACGTATGAGAAGGCCATGAAGTTCCCTTTTTTCCATTTGGATTCTGACGTCTGTGTTTTTTTCCCTTTGGTTTTGAAATTTAGGAAAACCTACATTCCAGGGAAATCAGGACTGGATGGCATTCTCATGCATAGCCATGGGAAACCTGGGAGCTCTGCTCTACAAGACATTATTGTAGGCCTTTGAATCCAAACTTTAGAAATGTGTGCCAAGTGGAGCTCAAAAGGTTTGTCTTCAAGTGGTTAAACTGTGCTTGGGTTAACATTCCTGCTTCACTGTTTAAACACAGTGTGTGATCCTGGGCAAATAATGGAATCCCTTGCAATATAGAGGACTGGCCGCAGCAGAGCCATCATTAACGTTGTTCTCGTTTTGCTGCCAGTCGCCAAAGTGGCATGGGCCATCCACAGTACTGCCCAACAGAGAATGGGTGAAACTTTTTGCCATGCCCTGTGTTATTGAATCTTATAGCACATAATGTACAATTTAAAAAAATCAAGTGTCTATGTGTGTGTGTTGGGGTAAAGAGGCAGGTAAGTACTTTTATACTCATTGTGCCATAAATCAATATGCATGCAGCAATGATAGCCGTTGGGTTAATGTACCTATTGCTGAGATCTATGTTTCAATTGCTGGTCACCGGTTCCAATCCCCACAAGTTTTATCCTTCCAAGCCTAGGTAGGAGTGATGTCACTTCCGGTGATAACATATGCAAATTAAGGAGCCCGCAATTAATTTGCCGCACTTGGCCCTACAATTCCTAGAGCTGGCCCTGACCACCATGACCCTGCTGTGTACAGATGTTGCCCATGTATATTTGGAAGTGGGCCCTGTTTTGCTTTCTGGTGGATCAAATTGTTAGTACAATTTGCGTTTTTTTCTGTTGGATTTTGCTGGTCTTGGAACTTCCCCATGTTACGTGGTCATTACGTGTGTGGGCGGTGTTACTGCATGCGGGCGGTGTTACTGCATGCATGAGGCCTGGCTGCGTACACGTGATAAGTCCTGTAACTGCTCATGTGCAGTATTATTGCAAACGCACAGTTAATCGCCCTGCCCTGTGGCGAGCGGGCAGACGTCTGTGGTTTTGCAATGCAATGCTGTTTGCCATGAATCAGACCAAGAGTGATAGCTGGGACACTTTAACGGAGCACTGACCTTATTAACAAGTGTGTGTTTTGTAGCGGGCTTAAAAGGCAGGCAGTCTTTGCAGTGTCCGTGCTCGTGATGTGAGATCATGCATGATGATTCCACCCTTCCGCTCGCTCGTCAAGATCAACTCAAGGGTATGACAGGAATGGCAAGTGGGTGCCCACTGCAAGTCGACAGTCCCGCTTCCCAAAGTCACTCACACGATCTCGTTAGTTGACTGTCTGGCTCATTTCCTCCCTCCCTACCCCTTCATCCCCCTGAGTGCAATAAACCAATCTGGAACCTAATAAATTACTCTGCAACAAGAGCAAATTAGTCAATTTATTAGGATTCAAATTGGTTTTGGGGCGCCCCAGGGACTCCACGGCACTATCAATCATTGGCAAATGTCAGTGCCTCATGGAAAGCTGACCTCATTCTTGGGAGGAGAGACTATGAGACATTCAAGGAGAAAGAAGGAGTGTATTGCCACATCCCTCTTCAGCTCAAACAACCCTCAAGGAGCATTCACAAGAGGAAGTGGAAAAGTAGAGCACGCGGCACGCGCGGCGCATCACATCTTAAGTTTAAAACATACAACTTGATTCAACCCCAAGTATCACAGGGATACAAAACAACGGACAGTCAGAGAAACCCAAGCTTATCCTGGGTGTGTTATGGTATCTGTTTTTTATACTGTGCGAGTCAACACTGCAGTGGTCTGACAGTGCCTAGGCCTTTTCTGTGGTTGAGCGAAATCTGACCCCACCCAGGGCGTCAGCCAGACCATGGCCTGCAGGAAGGTGAGAAAGGTAAGGGGAAGGGTAGGGCAGAGGAAAGATGGGCACCGAGACAGACAGACTTGAATCCCAATGGTAATGTGAATGAATCCATGTATTAGACCGCACATATCCTGCTCAGAGGACCAGTTATATGGCTGAAAGAAAATACCTGTATTTGAGAGTGCTATGCGTGTTATGCTGTTATGTTATTGGTCTGTAATACCGCACATGCCACCACCCTAGAGGGCTTAAGGCGCAAAGCCTTGTCTGTGTAGAGCCAAATAGTGACCCTGCCCATGGGCAGCCAGAACATCGTCTTTGGGTTGAAAATTACATTGTAAAGCTTGCTCCTAACTAGAAACTGAGCTTTGCTACCCGACCTCATCTGTGCAGCAACTGTATTTTCGGACAATGATACAGCACCACAAAATCATACCAATGTCAGCTCTGTCCTATATAAAACAGGCATGTCCTGGACACCTCTCCCTCACTGGCACCAGAGAGCGGTGCAGCTTGAGTCCACAGGCCCATTGAGCAGTGCCTTCGAGTCTTGGCACAGCCACTCCCCTGGCAGCAAAGCAAACGTTGCGACGCTACCGAAAGGGCGTAGAGTTAATAGCTCAATGCACTGGCCTTCAAACTGCAAGTCTGTCCCCAATCAGGAGGTGCTGAGGCGTGTAGAGGGATAGAGGGAGGCACGAAGCTGCTTAAAATGGGTGGCTCGGTTGTTGTTGGATGAGAGGGGGGGGGGCTGACTATTCTTTTGCTCAAGATGGAGTTTGGAGACCACCGCTTTAATGAAGAAACATTGGTTCAAGCATTCCCAACACCTTTCTTGCACTCGGTTTTGTAGTAAGGACACCATTTTTCATTTTCTGCACAGGTCTTTACACACTGGCTGTTTTGGCCACGATTTAGACTCTGATTATAATTCCGCCAGCTCCTGGCTGCTCCATGTACACGGCAGGCCTTGGTATCAAGAGGACCCACTCACACCCCGCATGACACCCACCCTCGACAGCGCACCCTCTTCAAGCACTGTTCCATGTTCCCCACTAACTGTAAACGTCCCCTATTCCCGCTGCTCTAAAAGCTATGCCGGGGATACACGCTAGGGTGCAAGGACTGCTCCCCCACAACACTGCAAGTCAGTGGCATCCAAACCTTTCTAGGTTGAGCCCCCCTTGTGTACACATTTTGTTGGCAGCCACCCCAATGCAAGCTAGCCTAGATACCTGTGGGTTTTGTAGGCCATATAGGTGTCAAATAAATAAATTAAATACATCTGTTCTCTTAAAAGCAGTCCCCATTCTGATTTTCTAAAGATACCCACACCTCCCTCCAGGCCTTATTTGGACCAGTGACGGTCAGTGTGGTGGGGGGACGCAGGGGGCAGCCCCACAGTCTGAAGAGTACTGGCCTAATATATGCCTGCAAATCCCACACTCTCACTCAGTGAATAACAAAATGAAATAAAATGATCCATGCACCGGGGAGGTCCCTGGAGAGTCCTTCTTTCTCTGGTATTGCACTAGTGCCAGATGACAGGCGCAACACGCGAGATGTGGACTCCTCCGACGCAACACTGGACAGGAGATAGAGCGGGGGGGGGGGGGGGGGGAAGCATACTTACCCAGACACTGGCCGTTGTGGCCTCCGTAGCCCTCCTCGCAGGGGACGCACGAGTAAGCGCCGGGAGAATTACTGCATCTGTCAGACGGGCACGTGCTCGCGGCCAGGCATTCATCAATATCTGAAAAACAAAATGTAGGTCAAGCGCGTCATTCATGAAAAAGGATAGGGCCGCCTGGCGCGCTCCTCTTCCGCGTCCGCGCCGTCACTAGCCACGCTACCATAGCTCTCAACTCACACGCTTTTGGCGGGTGTCACCCGCCTTGTAAAAGGCTGAGTCACCCGCCAAGCCTCCTGCACGCCCATTCATTCCAATGGGCGTCTCACCCGCCAGAAACAAAATCGGGTGAATTCACCCGCCTTGTGGACACAAATGGTTGAGAGCTATGCGCTACTCATGGGGAAATGCCAGGGACGGGATTGGCAGAGTGCTGTGCACAAAAACACGAGCCCGTATCTGCACTCCGCGCAATAATACATACACGTTTATATGGGGTGACCAGATTTAAAAAGTAAAAAACCGGGACAGGGCAACTGACATAAAAGTAGGACTAACTCTTGAAAGTGGCTGTCAAGGCACTACATTTCAGTAGCGTTGCAAGGAGAAGGGGGTTTAAGTGTTACTGTTCAAATAAACACATATTATAACTCATTTATCACAAAATAACACTATCGTCAGTTGTAAAATGCAGCATTTATTCTGTGTCAGACTGTGCATTCATGCCTGTCAGCTATGAAGACGACTACTAAAAACCGGGACCACTGCAGTTTTCAATGGAAACATAATCTTGAGAAAGCGGGACAGAGCAGCAAAAACCAGGACAGTCCCGGCAAAACCGGAACATCTGGTCACCCTAGTTTATAACGTTCTATGAGCATACTACATTAAAACGGTGCCTCGCCCCCCCCCCACCCCACAGCGGCAGCAATTAATTCGGCATTCCCAAACAGCGATGGTAGGAAGGGAAATCAGTCGTAGCGTGTGGGCAAACAGCGTTTTTCCAATTTAAATTTCACATTAAAAAAAAATCGATATATGTTCTCATAAGGAATTTATATATGCACAAGCCTTAACATTGATCCAACGCGCAATTTGGGGTACCTCATATATACTCGGGTACTAGCACAAGGCCTTAAACGACCACCTATGTGGCCGCCATTTTGGATGAGTGAGGGGCAAATTGGCAGCACATTAAACATGTGAAAAGTGCATTCACTGGTTTAAACGAGTCAGTGAAAGTCAGTGAAAGACCACGAGTTATTAAAACCCCACTACATAAACGATCACTTGCAAAGGACTCCCTTATTTCGGTACACAAAGATATTCTAACATTGTCGTGTGCGTCAGTTCACCACCCTCAGCACCCACCAGTACTTTCGGCTGAATGCAATACACCAGGATAGACACGAAGGGCAGCATCATAGGTTTTCCACTATTAAACTAGGCCTGGTCTCATCAAACTGTCAAATACTAATATCCCATTTGATTTTAGATTATCCACCAGACATATGAACGGTAATCATGTGCTGAAGGAGTTCCAGTGCAGATAATTTGCATATTTTGGTGCCAGTCTGGGAACCCAAAGGACAATGTTCTATTTGGTTTGTCCATAAGCCTGGCCCTGCGTGAAACAGAAGTATGTGGGACCGCACAATAATATAGCTGGGTCTGAGGGTCAGTGGACTAACGCACCCACTAAAATTATCGTTTGATTGACCTCCTGGTCATGGGCTTGGATCCTGGCAAAGCTCTTCAGCCCTTCAGCCGCCCCGAGGTCGATATAATGAGTACCGTTGAGTTGGCTAAAATGCAACATACGTTATCAGGTGAAAATGGAGTCTGTAAATGCACCTGTTGCTTTATGACAAATGCTACTTTGGTCTCAACTGCAGAAACAGTAGCCCTTTTTTCGTGGATTTGTAAAGCTCGAAGAGAATTAGTATTTTCTACAGCAGTAACTGACATTTACTTCAACCAATACAAGCTCAGTCTCTCTCCACCAAGATCCAACATGCAAACACTGTAACCTTCTACGTTATGGTATGATTAGTTATTTATAACGTGCTTAATACCCAAAGGTTTCTAAGTGCGGACGTGGACCTGGGGATGGAACCTGTGTTATTCCGTGTCATTTTGCTTCCAAGGCGAGCATGTTGCCCCTTAGCTACGTTCCTTCCAGCAACACTGTTCTCATTCAGAGCTGTCAGAAGATATGGTGAGGCCCGGGGCAAAACATTTGGTCAGGCCCCCTTACAATTTTTTGCACTCGGCCAGCAGCGGCACATCAGTTTGTGTGCAGGATCCCAAGTGTGGTTTATTACTACAACTCCAAATCAACAACAGCAAAGTTAGATTTCTCTACTGAAGAAAGGTTCATGCCAGACTAACTTTTTTTATCATATGACTAAATATATATAAGATGGCATGAGCTCTCCACTCCGCCACCTCCAATTCTCTGAGGGTGAGTCACTTTTCCAAGCAAAGAGTTGAGGGTAGATCTCTTTCTTCGGCTGGGGCCTCCCTCTGAAAACAGCCTCCATGCCTCGCTGAAACTTGAGGAGAACCATCTCCAGTTCCGGAAGCACCTCAAGACCTGTCTCTTTGCTTCTGCCTTCTCTCTTCCTCTCCCTTGCTGATCACCTGCCTGATCCATGCAATGGTCACCTAAGCTCTGAATTCGGGCCCAGGTCCCTGCTTGTCCTGTTGCAATCCCGCACTGCCTCTTGGCTCCCCTGCACTTGTGGTCTGTGTCTGTAACCCTACAGTCCCCGCTCTCTCTTGCTCTTATTCTCCACCCGTTGGCTGCACTTATGAGAACCCACACTTGCCACCCGTTGGCTGAACTCTTGTTTCTCCTTTGTTACTGCACTTCTGCATCCTACCCCACCCTCGGCACGTCTCCCCTCCCCCTTCCCTGCTCTTGCGCGATCTGAATGACACAAGGCCTAGTAAGATCTGTGTTTTGTCCTACTCTTTTGTTTCTCCCTCCTTGCCTTGTTGCGCCTAGAAACACTTGTGTACAGGTACGTTATAAATGCCATATCATATCATTAAGGTGCACCCTGCCCCCATGTGTGCATTAAAACACACATCATACACAGTGACAAATGATGTACAGTGGAGGCTGGTACATTTCTGAACTTAAGAGGCTTGCATGTTTGTGCCAATTAGGCAAGATCAACAGAGCACAGTGAGGGAGCCCAAACCAAACAAGATTTGCTTGAGGGGGGTTTTCACTCCCAAGAAAATGTTTGAAACATTGAGTTAAAAGTATGCATTTTACAGCACTTTCTTTGCAAAATTGGGTAGAAATCCATACAGTTTGCAATTGGTTTTGTATGGAAGCACATGGAAATTCCCAATAGTTGCAAATCACAAATTGTGCATAGGAACATTTTCCAATACATTTCATGCCGCCTTTCCAAGTGAGATATGCTAGTATAAAATTATATTCATGCTGGTTGTTCTAATTATGTCGATGCAGGCTGCATCAATATATGCCATTATTACCATGTATGGACTCCCAGACAGTAAAAATGCCATGCCACAGAAAGTATATCCAGGCTGACAGTGTACCATAAGTGTTTTTACTCGCTAGACTGGCCTACATTCAATGTGGGCCAATTTAGCCAATTAGTATGTTTGCTTTAACCTTGATGCATAGTCCTGTGCATCAAGGGTAAAGCAAAAAGAGCACTGGCAATGCTAACAGTTTGGGCATTCGTGTAGGCATGGGAAAGGCACTTCTGTATTGGTATTAGCTGGCCATTGATAGTGCCAGTGCAAAATGGTCTGAGTACCTGAGCAGCTAATAGCAGTGCCTGGTAAATGCCTAATACTTATACACAAGCCAAAACTGTTGGCTTTGCCAATGCTTATTTTTAAAAGAACTTCAGTGAAAGACACGCAGGGTGTTTTTAAATTGAGTGGCCAAAGGCAGACCTGATTAAGAAATTGTTATTACACCAGTTACGTGTTTACAACTCCAATGAAGTCATGAAGTCTCAGAAGACTCCTTTGAGGAAACACTTGCAGGCACATTGAGAGCAAAGGTTGATGGAAAGGCATAGTGAGGAGGTGTTTTGGGTGGGGAGGGCAGGAACCGGGTGACAATTGCCATAGGGATTAGCATGGCCATGAGAAGTCATTTCACTGTTAGCACCTGCATTCATATCCATACATTTTTAGGTAATTGAAATCGTGATGTGGGGTTAGCACTTGCATACTATGGGAGTGATTAGAAGGGAAGGGGTGACATGAGATATCTCATTCTCACAGCAGTCCTTAAGTGTGACGTTTCAGAAATGAAGGCAAGAGGTAGCTGCTTGTAACATTGAAGCTTCACCAGAATAGTCTCATTCGAAATGTGGAAAGATGTTAGGTGCCCCCACACAAGGAAGTTTGCCCCTTCCTCACAGCCTGTGATGTAAGCTCCTCTCCCAACATTTGAAGTGTTAGTCCCCTTTCCCCCCTGACATTTTAGCCTAGGTGCACCTCTGATGCCATGAACCCACCCTGTAATGAAGTGGCCCCCAGGGCGGCTACATTTAGGGGTGGTGCTGAACACACACTCACAAAAAACACTTTCACCCATGCATTCATCCACCAGTTACACAACTCCATACATGCATGTATACATAAAACCAAACACAGCATTGACACAAACACCAACATGCACACATGCATTCATACATACACATATATATATACTAATTTAATTTAAATACACATATACACTTTTCATTTAAAATAAGAAACACTTACCTTACCTCCATGCACCCTTAAAAAGCATACACGCAGCCGACACATAGACATGCTGCCTGACAAGAGAGAACTCCTCTCCCATCAGTCAGCATGATCACGCTGACAACATGAACACACTGACTGACAAGAGAAAACTCCTCTCCCATCAGACAGCGTGATCACGCTGACAACATGAACACACTGGCTGACAAGAGAGGGCTCCTCTCCTGTCAGTCAGTGTGGTCACGCTGAGCAACGTGAACACACTGATTGACAAGAGAGAACTCCTCTCCCATCAGTCAGCGTGATCACGCTGACAACATGAACACAATGATTGACAAGAGAGAACTCCTCTCCTGTCAGTCAGTGTGGTCATGCTGAGCAACGTGAACACACTGACTGACAAGAGAGAACTCCTCTCCCATTAGTCAGCGTGGTCACGCTGAACAACGTGAACTCACTGACTGACAAGAGAGAACTCCTCTCCCATCAGTAAGCGTGATCACGCTGACAACATGAACACAATGACTGACAGGCGAAGTGTCCTCTCCTCTCACTCTTTATGGACATGCTGAGCAATGTGAACACACTGACTGACAAGAGAGAACTCCTCTCCCATCAGTCAGCGTGGTCACGCTGAGCAACGTGAACACATGACTGACAAGGGAGAACTCCTCTGCTATCAGTCAGCGTGATCACGCTGACAACATGAACACACTGACTGACAGGAGAGAGTTCCTCTCCTGTCAGTCAGCGTGGTCATGCTGAACAACGTGAACACACTGACTGACAAGAGAGAACTCCTCTCCCATCAGTCAGCGTGGTCATGCTGAGCAACGTGAACACATGACTGACAAGAGAAAACTCCTCTACCATCAGTCAGCATGATCACGCTGACAACATGAACACACTGACTGACAGGAGAGAAGTCCTCTCCTGTCAGTCAGCGTGGTCACGCTGAGCAACATGAACACACTGACTGACAGGAGAAAACTCCTCTCCCGTCAGTCAGCGTGGTCACGCTGAGCAACGTGAACACACTGACTGACACGAGAGGAGTACTCTCCCGTCAGTCAGCGTGTTCACGCTGAGCAACGTGAACACACTGACTGACAAGAGAGAACTCCTCTCCCGTCAGTCAGCATGGTCACGCTGAGCAACGTCACACTGAGCAACGTGAACACACTGACTGACAAGAGAGAACTCCTCTCCCGTCAGTCAGCGTGGTCACGCTGAGCAACGTGAACACACTGACTGACAAGAGAGAACTCCTCTCCCGTCAGTCAGCATGGTCACGCTGAGCAACGTCACACTGAGCAACGTGAACACACTGACTGACAAGAGAGAACTCCTCTCCCGTCAGTTAGCATGGTCACGCTGAGCAACGTCACACTGAGCAACGTGAACACACTGAGTGACAAGAGAGAACTCCTCTCCCGTCAGTCAGCGTGGTCACGCTGAGCAACGTGAACACACTGACTGACAAGAGAGAACTCTTCTCTATCAGTCAGCGTGATCACGCTGACAACATGAACACACTGATTGACAAGAGAGAACTCCTCTCCCGTCAGTCAGTGTGGTCACGCTGAGCAACATGAACACATTGACTGACAGAAGAGGAGTCCTCTCTTGTCATTCAGCATGTCCACATTGTCAGCTGAATGATGGGAGGCAGCAGAGCCCACTTCTGTGCCCTGCTGTCTCCCATTATTTTTCTGTTTGTTGCGGAGCCAAACGGCTTCACAAGAAACAGCAAAATCATTGCAGGGCCAGCACAGTCCCCCGTGTGAATAAAGGATACAGGAAACTGCTGCCTTCCACTTAGTAGAGAGGGCTGCAAGGCCCCCAGCAAGCGCGAGGCCCGGGGCAGTTTGCCCCCCTGCACCCCTCTCGTGACGGCCCTGTTCTCATTACACCCATCACAAAGCATGTCTCACTGATATTTCGAAAGAACATGAAACAGAACCGAAAGACAGCTGAATGCTGTTCGACCCAAAGCTCCAGCGACACGCAGCCACATTAACTAAAACGGTACAATACATTAAGACTACATTCTATTCATTAATACTACATTCTAATCAGTAATTAAGCAATATAACCCAAGCAGGGGTATGGGGGAGGCCATAACCTTGCCCACATCTGCAAGGGGTTTATTGCTATTAGTATCCCGGCACGGTGTAGTGGGATACTAATAGTGTTTTCTTTAAAGTTGAGGAACAGCAAACACGCCATTTCTCAATACTAGAAAACAAGATGGCTGCATGGATAGGGGAAAAGGGAACTACACATAGTCCATTCTTTTTTTCCATGGACGGTCAGGGCTCCCATTGCCCATTGTTCAGGGATGCGCCAGCTAGAGACCAGGCAGCACAAGGTATGTGGGGAAGGGGTGGGCAGGGGTGAGGTTGGGGCGGATTGGAGTTGAGGAAAATGGGGGTGTGGAAGGGGACAAGGAGGAGGGTGCACTACCCGATTCCAGGCGAGGGAAGATGGCGGCATCCAGCTTCGAGGAGGCTTGGAGCTGGGGTTTTACCATGTGGTAAAGACCCTGTTCTGAGCCTCCTGATTGGCTGAGAGGCCACCACGCCCCCCCACCCCACTCCTGCTGCGGTACTAATACTACATTCTATACATTCTATGCATTCTATTTTGTCGTCTGAGAAAGAGTCAAACGCGAACAAGGACAAGTGCTCTTGACACAGGGGCAAATGTCATACAGGCTTTTTTTTTTTTTTAATGGCAGCTGGAATGGAAAATAAACACCCTGAGAAAGACATTGCATGCCTTGTTCCACCACCTCCCTGCCCCCATTCTCAATGAGGTTCCCTCATAGTATTGGAACCCCATGAGAAAACTCTGCACTGAAATTTGGCTTCATGTTTTTTTGCTTCGTGAAGAAAACTCTCAATCTATTCCACAGAATTAGTATTCTGAAGACCACGGAGAGCCTGGACTGTGCCTGCTTTTTTGTGGCCACTAAATCCCTTATAATGATGGCTGTTCAAAGGGCTGCTGGGATTTTCATGGCCGTCAAGGTTACCAAATGCGGCCGTGTGAAAAAGCGCTGACGATGGAGAGCCATGTGGTTTATCTGGATGTTGGAGTAAACACTAGGGGAAGCCAGATAACCAGGATAATCAGTTGAGGGCCACAACCGCAGTCACGGTTGGGGCCCCTCTGAAAGATTCTTTCTGATTTATCAAAATGAGCCTCATGGTATCTGGAGACCATTGCTAGAAAAAGTTTGATACCCAAGAGGTCTTATTTCAATGTTACAATAGTAAATATACCAGGCGTTGCCATTTTGCAATGTGCATGACTCGGTCATCGACGAGACAGCATTTCAGCCATGTTTCCATTGCAGTTTTCAGGGGGCATAGGCGACTTGTCGTTCAGGCTTATGCAGGGCCATCTTAAGCACTTTTGGGGCCCTGTGCACGGACATCTTTGGGGACCCCTCCACCAAACCAAAGGAATGAAGGGATCAAGAATACTGGTCAAACCCCCCACCCCGCCACCCGTCATGCTCACAACCTATTTGTTGATGTGCTGTCTCAAAGCATAATAAGCACGTTTATTCCCTTTAAGTCCCTTACCCTTTTCATTGTTGCTCTACTCGGAATGATAAACAAGTAGCATTTGAAGACCAACATTAGCGGTCTACAAAGGGGTTACTTTTCTAGTACATACAGGATACTTTTTTATCAATAACATCCAGGAAGGTAGATGGAGTATTAATGCAGGACCGTATGCAAAAGGTACATGAAACCCATAATAGACAGGGAACTCACATTAGCTGCCTCACAGAATGCAAAAGTGCTCATGCATGGATAGAGACCACCAATTGGAAGGACGAATGCTACACATACCGTAGCATGGATAGTGGAGGCAGATTAGAAGGAAGGTGTCTTTATCCAGACAGACTGAGATTAGAAGTGGGATATGGTTTTCAAATAGTGTTGCCTTTAGATATCTAAGGAACAAATGCCTGTGGTGTGCGATATAAATATGCTTACTAGTAACACATTGAAACCATGAATAAGACTTTTATGAAGATCATACCATGCGAAGGCAATCACTAGGAAGGACTGACATTTTTAAAACATTTAGGGACTGGCAATATTGAGAGGTTAGGCAATACAAGATTAAATGAGATGACCAGGATCACACATTAGTTAAAGATTGAAGTGGTGAAGCTTGGATTTGTGCCAACTCTGCAATATCTGCATTTGAACACTTTCTTTTCCAGTTCTTACCATAAACTAAAGCAATGTCATTTTATTAAAAAAACGGACTTGGAAAGTACACAAATAACATTACCAAATATGACCATTAAAAAAAATATATTATAGAAGAGTGTTCTGCAAAATGAGAATGATTCTAGCTTCATTCTCTCTATCGTCAAGGGAAGTATATAATAACCAGCATACCAATCGATGTGATTTACAAATTTAATCTGGGTTTGTCTTTTGTATTTTAAATCTTTAAATACTTCCAAAACAATGGCTTGAGACATTTTCATTTATAAATGTGCATAATAACCTTTGACTTTTACCAAAAAGCAAACCGTTTTTTATGTCAAACAAGCAGACTTTAAAATATGCTTGCCTGAGGCCTGCACCATATGGCCCGCTCTCTTCTGTCTACCAACCCTTCCACCCAAATGGCCTACATAAGAAGAAAGATCAAGTAATGGGCTAAACGATACCAGCAGCATGCAAGAAGGCAAACGTAAGATATATTAGATGATTTGACCAGGATCACTGTATCGTCTGCTGGCAAATCCAGGATACAAGCATGAACGCTTTCGTTCCATAGTCTTAAATTTGAATAACAGTTTACGCCATCATTGGAGGCGATTGCCTAGGTTTTACAACACCCCATCTGAACAAACCAATTTCTAGACCTTCACCATACGGATGCTATTTTTCTTTTTATAGCAACCCCTATCTGGTACAGGTTCATTGCTGATAATAGCAGATGTTGTTCTGCAAAAACCAAGTACATATGCAGGCAGTTTTATAAACTTCAGACATAGGAAAGGCTCAGCCAGCCTTGCTGGAATGTGATATTGTAATTTTGCATATGAACACATATCTCTGCAATGGGTGCTTCACACACTGATGTAACATCTGAACCACTGTGGTACTCAATTTGTCATTATGCATTTCACCATTGCCTATTGCACATGATCAACATAATGCCCACAGAAAAAAAGAATGCTACAGAGTTTTGCCATTAGGAACACACAAACTATGTATACCACAGTGAACACAGAAAGCAATACATGATGAATTGATCAAGGTAGAATGTACTTGACAAAACAGAAAGGCAATGGGTTTAGAGCCTCAGCAGCACGCCATACAATATCCTTTCGTGTGCTATTTAAGACTGGTGAATAATGTCATCTTGCTTCTACAGGTTAGCTAGTCTTGTGGGGCCCTCTCCAAGGTGGGGGCCCTGGGCAAGTGCCCCTTTTACCCTCCCATAAAAACCTCTCTGCGGGTGTGCATGTCTGCATGGCGCCCTTAGCAAATTGACAATTGCAGCCACTGCACTCCTACCTTTGGGGCAAAAGAAGCATTTGTTAGTGCTTCTAGGTGCAACCTGCTGACCCCTGCTGGTGGCACCCTTGCCATCTGTTTTCTATTGCCTGAGCCTCACCAAAGGCAGCATTTGCTGACCTTGTGTTCCATAAAGAACGCAGTCAAACTTGAATTGTTAATAAAAGTAGCTGCAGTGGTGGCAGGAATGTGGAGAGGACAGAGCAGGGGATACAATAGCAAAGCATAACTTTATTATTTCAAGCTATGTTAATGTGTTATGTTATTGAGAGTTGGCCCGCGCACTGCTGCCATTTGTCATGGTCTCCAGGCGCTCAGGCGGATCTGAAAAGGAATGTGGCTTGGAAGTCTAGTGGGGATGGGAGGGAAAAGCGCAAGATAGCTGTGATGTGCTGCTGGTAGCTTCAGTTCGGAGAAAACGGTCACTGTGTGCTAGTATGATTTTGGTGGATTGGCATTTCTTTGCTGTATGCAGGTGTTTTTTCGGTGTGTGTTGGGTGTTGTAGATTTGCTGTCTTGTGTCCGAGGTTTGTGTCAAGTTAGTTATGTAATGGGTGGTGGATATGCTGATTGTTAGGAAGTTAGATAGTTGTTAGTAAACAATGCAACGCATTGGCTCCCCTCAGCTTCCTCCAGGTGCAGCACATTGGCTACCTTCGTATTTCATCTGAGTGTGGTGTATGTGCTATCCTCCTAGGCCTACTGTGTGCTACGCCTAAGCTAGCTTCACCATCTTCTAAGTGCAGTACATGGCTACCCTCTACATTTTCAGGTGAATATTTATTATACTAAAACTGGAATCAGACTTTTTTTGATTCGCAGCTTCACAACCGCTCTCGCGTCTTTCCTCTATCCGTTTCCACATTTTCCAAAACAATTTGATTCCACTCAGTGCACAGCTGCTAAAAGTGCCTTGATTGCAGACCAAGCCAACACGCGTTAAATCTGAAATCTGTTGCTCAATCGCTATGCAAACGCAGGACTTATGTTGTCCCTGTGAGCCATATCAGTCACTAGAAGGGCATATTTCCCTGCGTGCCACTACACACTACAAGGACATACTTCCAGTGTAATCTCCATGTAAAGCGAAGAGGATCAAATGGTCATTGCCTTGCTAAATGTAATCCTCCTTGCCGCTCTGCTGCACTGGTTTGCACATGTCAGTAGTTTCTAATGGTGAGAGACATACAAGGAGAGGGAACCTTTGTATTTGTATTTTTGAATTTATAATGCGTGCAGAACGGACCGAACAGTATAATGGCACTGATGACAAAAGCATGATTAAATAGAACATAGCTAAACCCAACCATCTGGCAACCAAAAGCCTGGTGCAGCTTTATTTAAACAGAAATATCTTTAGTGCTCTACGAAACTGGTAGAGTGAATTAAGAGCCCTCAATTTAAGCGGTAAGGAGTTCCACAGCTTTGGGCCGAAACAGAGAACCTTCTGTCTCCCCGGGACTTGTACACTCAGGGGTGGATAGAAAGAAGGTTCCAGCGATCTCACAGGCTTGTACGGATGAATCAGGTCCCTCAGATATTGAGGGGCGATGCCATTAATACATTTAAAGACAAGGCAGACTGCCTTAAATCTAATACGATCTTCTATCCGTAACCAATGTAGACCTCGACGATAGGGTGACACGTGAGCAGTTCTCCTGCAACCTGCCAAAGACCTGTTCAAAGCAACTTTTTTAAGTTGAAGCCAACTTTGTGATTAATTCACTTGCTGGTGTCTGACTGTTAACGTGACCCTTTCCACAAAGGCATGCACTGAAGGTTTAGGACAACTCTGTTAACTTCAACTTTTTGTTAGTATTTCGAGTGATTTGCGTATTATTAACGAGGGCTTCCAAAGTCGTTGGCAATTGCATGTTTTGTGCTTTGTAGAAAATGACCCAGAGAAGGCTCTCTACTCCAACAATGCAAGGAAGTGCCCTCGGGCAGTTCTACCCTTTGGGTGTCGATGATCCATGGCTTGCTTGGTGAACAATTAGCTTCTACATGTCCACTATGCTGACATTACATGTTTCAGACTCAAACAATGATAGTTGAACATAGTGAATGGCATTTGGTTTCTGGTGCACCAGGCTTTCTTCTATTGTCGGAACAAAACCATATATATGTATAGTTTGACCATTTAGTACTATCCTTTGGTCAGAACTCAAAACAATAGTTGTGGTAATCACTTTTCAATGTTACTATTTCAATGTCAGTATATCAGGGCTTTATATGTCTTTGGGAAAGGCTAGAGTCTAGTTGTCACAATCAGGGCTGCCACATCTCCAGGGTGACCGCCCGATCTGCCACATCTGCAGGGTGAAATGAAATGATATTTTATTTATATTGCGCTCGTACACAAGTGTTTCAGAGCGCGACTAGGCAAAAGGGAGGGGAACAAAAAAAAAAGAAACAGCGATCTTACTAGGCCCAGTGACATTTAAGAAAGCGCAAGTCCAGCCAATCTTCCAGATTAGAATCCCTGTCAGGACTTGAATGAATCCTGAGATGGAGGAGTAACCGGCGGATGGGGAGGAAGGATAAACACCAGCCAGTGCCACTTTTCACTTCTGAAAGACAAGGGGCACTGGTAAATCAGAAGATACTATCTACAGGGTAACCCCTGCCTCCCTCCTCAGGCCTCCAGCTCTTGGAATGAACAGCAAGAACCTCCTCAGGGGTGGAAGAGTCTGGAGGCCAGGACTACTGCCCCAGCGGGAATGAGGACAGAGAAGAAAAAAAGCAAAGCACAGGGGCCTACCTGGGCAACACAAGGGGGCAGAGTAAGGGAGAAGAGAGTAGAAGCAGTGCATCCAGAAATAGATCCAGATAAGGCAGAGGTAGTGACATACAAACCAGCTAGAACATCAAGAATATGACATGTGGGTGCACCGCCCTAGGTCAACACACAGCAATCAAATCTCGACACGGCAAATCAAGCAAAGGGGCAGGCCTGGACAAGATCAAAGTATATCCAGGGTTCAAAACTTGAAGGCAAAGCAAGGATCCAGGAAACAAGTAGAATGAACATCAAGTCCAAGGTAGGAAGCAAAAAGTAGAGTTCCAAACACAGAAAGGGATCGCTCAACTGCAGATCCGAAGTGTTCCGAAGTAAGGAAAACTGAGGCTAATGATAGACAATATGCCATCTCACCATTGTGGAGCATTTCTCAATATCCCTGCAGGCCTTTTAATCTCTTCGGTCCTCTGCATACAGAGCCACCCAGAGGTGCACACTGTGCGCGCGGCAGCGTGACATCGGGGAAGAAGCATGTTGCAGGAGGCTGCAGTTTCTAAAGTGCTGTGGGATATAACATCAATGGTGTATTGATCCTTGTGCAATCTGCTGCCATGTCGCAAGTCTTCAAATTCTGGCACTGGTATCCAAGTCATTTTACGATGTTTTTGTTCATGGTTGTGACTGCTGGTTTTCTAGCCCATCTGCTTCTATGAACAAGGTTCTGAAGTGTTAATCCACATTGTGCTGTCCTTAGTGGAGCTTGATGTTGCTGGCACGTCTTCTATGTCCAGTGCTCCTGAGTGTTAATCTTTTCCACAGTGCACAGCACTCATCTGTAGTCTACACCGCTCGCCTCATCCACCGTCCGCAATACAGTCATCACAAGTGAACAGAGAGATGAGACGGGATGGGAGTTAAGTTAAAATGTCTTACAACACTGGCCACCAGGTACCTGCATACACTAATCTGCCTCCACTATCCATGCTGCGGTATGTGTAGCATTCGTCCTTCCAATTGGTGGTCTCTGTCCATGCATGAGCACTTTTGCATTCTGTGAGGCAGCTAATGTGAGTTCCCTGTCTATTATGGGTTTCATGTACCTTTTGCATTCGGTCCTGCATTAATACTCCATCTACCTTCCTGGATGTTATTGATAAAAAAGTATCCTGTATGTACTAGAACAGTAACCCCTTTGTAGACCGCTAATGTTGGTCTTCAAATGCTACTTGTTTATCATTCCGAGTAGAGCAACAATGAAGAGGGTAAGGGGACTTAAAGGGAATAAACGTGCTTATTATGCTTTGAGACAGCATATCAACAAATAGGTAGTGAGCACGACGGGTGGCGGGGTGGGGGTCTGACCAGTATTCTTGATCCCTTCATTCCTTTGGTTTGGTGGAGGGGGTCCCCAAAGATGTCCGTGCACAGGGCCCCAAAAGTGCTTAATATGGCTCTGCACAACCCTGAACGACAAGTCGCCTATGCCCCCTGAAAACTGCAATGGAAATATGGCTGAAATGCTGTCTCGTCGATGACCGAGTCATGCACATTGCAAACTGGCGTGCTCTTCCTCAGGTCTATAACGTCACATCCTGATGTTCAGCTGTTTTTCCACCGGCATGGAACATCAGACCACACTGCATTTGAACACTGCAAATCACAGCAACACCCGCACCGCACATACATATGAATGAAGTGCAGACAAATCTGAAAGCACATTTCTAGTCTGAGGTCATAAAACGCAGGAAGAATCAATATTTGAAATGGTGTTTATTTAGCTTTTCATGCTCTCACGTATTTTAATATCTCCCCGAGAGGCCAAGATGTGAGCCAGCGCAGCACTAATCACTGTTTCCGGTTGCCAGTACTCTGGAAACGAATTGTGCACGATACGCCCCCACGCTATCGGTAGAATATTCAAGGAGGGTGCCACAAGGAGCACTGTGGGTAGTTTAGTTTAACACATCACATTTGGCCTAATTTTCAAGAAGAGTAAGTGCCAAAATCAGTGCTTTAAGTGGGCCGGGGCCCAGCAGGCTCCAAAAAGTGGGGCTGAGCCGGCATACATGCATTTATATATTTGTTGCGTACCTTACTATGGTTTGTGTACTTTTCTAGGCCACGCCCACCCCAGAAGCCATGCCCCCAAAATGAGGGCCCCCCTCAATTTCTTAACTCACTTAACGCCCCGGCCAAAATTGATATTGGGTGATATAAACCCTTGAAACAGCACTGGCTACAGGTTACCAAACAAATGTGAGTGGCTGGCTGCGTTCCTAGTGCAAGACCCAACGCTGTTAGTCCTCTTTTCACTTTTATTGTCCTTATTTGACATCTCGCAGGCCAGTTGTTCTGAAGCCGAAATTCCAAAAGTGAACAACTGGAGACAAGTGTAATGTGTTTCCGGCCAAATGTCTGTGAATGAGGTAATCTTTGCCGCCCTCGTGTCTTTCTGAGCAAGATCTGCACGTCGGCTACCTCAGTGCGGGGCCATATGTTCATCTCAGCCGGCCCAGTGCTGAAGTAATGACATTTATACATCCGCCCTACTTCAGAAAGAGTGTACCCAGCGAATACACCACTGATTGCCATGATATTACAGACAGACCTTGGTGGTGCCACAGGTTCATCAACATTTTGAAAATGAGGAATTAGCTGATTTGGATGGGGTGTGTCTGATTTGGTGGGCCGGGCTGAAATGCAGAGACCACCCGGGATATAATCTAAATTTTCTACCTTGCAAAGGGCTTCCTCTTCGGATTGGGCCAGTCAGGAGCGTGGGCCACCTGCAATGATGCCCTGAAGCTCAGCCAGAGGGGCGAGGGCGGGATGGTCCAGCACCTTGATAAAGAGGCGAGGAGCCCGCCACACTGTCACTGTGCGTGGGACCCCATACAAAACCAACTACAAGAAATCCTCTACTCAGTTACGATCGTTTTTATCCCCATCGCCTTAGGGATAATCTTCGCTACGGCTAATGCTTGTGGTTACACCGCACCAGTACAGAGAGAGCAACATATCGAGAACATACCATGACGTTAACCTACAAATTGTCACAGTGGAATTACCCCAAGAAGCTAATACGACAAAGTATGAAGCGAGCCTCTAGCAACAAAAGAGAAGCCATTTTAGAACCACATTCCAATGAGACCCCACTAAAAGAGGAGCGCCTAGTCAACACTTACAATAACAAGTCTGATCAAATTAAGAGAGTCATTCTCAAACATTGGACATTGTTGGACCATGGTCCTTCCAAACTAGCACGGCCATTGTTTGCATTTAAACAGCAAAAATGTACATTCCGTCTTCTGACAACCAACACAACCTGCCCTAACTTTGACCAAAATGTGGGGTTTAGCCACTCCGTCTGGACATGCCTCATGCCGTAATTGCTCCATGTGCCCTCAAAACAAATCTAGCACCACTTTTGATTTAGGTTTAAGAAAACCTTGGCAACCAAAACTTCTTACTAATTGCAACACAAGTAAAATAATCTATGCCATAGTATGCCCGTGTAATTTATTATGCATAGGCATGTCTACGCGCAAGGTCAAAACGAGGATGTGTGAGCATAAGAGCTGCATTAAGAATAGAAACACTGCAGCTGCGTTGGGTTCACATTTTTTGGGAAAGAATCACAAAGAGACAGACTTTACATGAACAGTTCTCGTGTCCAACCTCAAAGGCAAAATTGTACAACAACGCCCTTTTGAAATGGAGCAGAGACTTATCGATTTGACTGAAGCTCATGTTGAAGGGTTAAATGAGGAGATGTATACCCCAAGGCACTTTGCAACACATATATTCACATGCATATGATTGCTGTTTGCTCCCACACCAACTTGTGCTTTACAGCATTTTGTATAAGTCATGCTCTTGGATTCTTGTTTTATAGAGAGATGTACCTATATTTAATACATCATATGTAGACTGTAGACCGCGTCTTGATGCCTGAGGGGTACGGCGCATAATAAATAAATACAAATAAATAAATAGAAATCTTAGTGGCAGGTAGATAGACCTCCATCCATACGAGAAGTCTCCAGACATGCATCTACGAAGCATCTACTTATTAGCATATTTCCAGTTAACAACTGCTCTAGATTTTTTCTATGACCATCATTTCATATGCATTTCATGTAATAATTACCTCTTCATTGTACAGTAAAACATATTTGTGTCCTTGTTAAACCCGTAGTAACGCGTGTTACCAGCATAAGATTATTTTCCCATTAATATTCCAATGCAAACATCCCACTGTATCTATGGTGATGTACGCTTTATCCTTTCAGAATGTTAACATTTCCACAATGTTCATGTACTATCTAATTCATTTCATTTATACAATGGTTTTGTTTATATCGGTCTACGTCATTCATCATTATTCTGGGCTTTTACAATTCCTCCTTCCATGCTCATTTATAGCACTTTGTGCTGTGTTCCAACATGGCGTTCATTTGTCCAATCCAAAACTAAATCTTATTTCGGCAAAATGGCTGCCGCAGTTTTGACGTTTTTTTTATTAGTGATCCAAACTATGTAGTAACGTGTGTTACCAGCACAAAAAAGCTTTTTTTTCATTGATATTTCAGTACCAACATGTTACTGTATCTATAGTGATACAATGTTTTGGCACTCATGTTTCATTTATATTTGTTTATATCATTCATTTCTACTCGGGGCCTTTACAATCCCTTCTTCCATTTTTATTTATAGCACCTTGTGCTCCATTCTAACATGGAGCCCATTTTGTCCAATAGAAAACGAAAGGTTTTTTCTGCAAAATTGCTGCTGTAATTTTGACTACGTTTTTTTACTAGTGATTCCCACTATAAATTACCTGAGTGCGTTGTTCCGCACTGCGCGTATGATTGGCGGCGGCCGCACGTTTCCTTAATCATGAGGTTTCCAAATACAAGTAGGTCAAGACAATATTTTTGTATGACCTTTGAATTTACACGTGACTTTGGCCCGTATTCCACAGATATTTGGAATGTTTGCCCCTCCACACAGAACATGCATTGCTCACTGTTCTTAGAGAGGCAACAGTTTCACCTCACTGATGATGCCCAACAAGGCTGAAACACGTGTATGGGGTTACTGATGGTACTCTTGTTCAGTGGAGAATTGCCTAGCATTTCGGCGCTGGACTGCCCCTGGGCAGTACAAAGGCTGATATGTGGGGACATTTCTTCTCTGTGAAAGGGACAGTGAGCTAAAGACTTGGTAGAGACTCTCCCAGGGGTTATTCACCCAAGAACAGGTCATTGGGCTGTGTTCGTGCTGGTAGAGAGATTCCCACACCCCTCTTTGTTTTGCAAAAATTAACTTTGGGTTTCACCCTAAGTTAACAGGGCGATCCAGACGTGGACCCCTTGCTCACTGTTCTTAGAGAGGAAACAGTTTCACCTCACTGATGATGCCCAATAAGGCTGAAACACGTGTATGGGGTTACTGATGGTACTCTTGTTCAGAGGAGAATTGCCTAGCATTTCGGCGCTGGACTGCCCCTGGGCAGGACAAAGGTTGATATGCGGGGACATTTCTTCTCTGTGAAAGGGACAGTGAGCTAAAGACTTGGTAGAGTCTTTCCCAGGGGTTATTCACCCAAGAACAGGTCATTGGGCTGTGTTTGTGCTGGTAGAGAGATTACCAGACCCCTCTTTGTTTAGAACATACATTTAGTTAGTGTTTTTTTCTCCTCATTTCCTCCATCTATAGATTTTTAATTGGGCTCTACAACACGACACAGATACATATTTCTGGAGCGGCCGCTGGGTGAGTGTGGTTATTTATAAACTGCTATCCACTCTCACTAACAGATCCTTTTATATTTTACTGATTGCTCGTTCATTTCATTTTTTCTCTTTCTTAGTTATATGGCACCTGTTGCAAAAAATAATCAGGGAGCCACAAGCTAGGCACGACGCGCATTAGCAGTGTGGTCGTTCGCTTTAGAGGCATACTTACTCACCGACCAAGACACATCTCGGATTTACCTGTGGTTATGAATGTTAAAATTATATTCTTAGCACATTTTATGACAGCCCCATAATCTTGTATATTGGTAATTATTTAAATCAATTTCACCAACCAACAGACTCTGGCCTCTGACCAGGGCTCAAGTTGAGGGCACACGCGGGTTGGACGGAGCACGTCAACATTTTTCGTAGGGAACCTTAATATGCTAATTGCTGTGACATCAATTGGTATGTTAATGAGTCCCCCACTTTCTTTTTTTTAAGACTTGACCCCTTCCCGCTCCACATCGAAAGAGGGATTGAAACATGTAGGGCGACAACATTGGGTTCAAGATAATTTACAACAAGAACACACAGAAACGGGTGAGACCTCAAGAATGTTGTCAATGCCTTTCTTCTAGATTAACTTAAACACAATTATGTGATGATATGAACAAGATCATCATGCCCCCAACTTGGCAACAAATCACAGGTCGCGCCACACTCTGGGCTAGTCTAGATTGTCATGCTTGTGCAATACGCATGAACGGGTTGCGCCACACTGCAATAGGAGAAAGATATAAATATGTGTTTTAATGCAATATACAGCACACTTTCTGAGATAAATTGGCTATAAAGCCAGAGTGTTTGCAATTGTTTTGTAGGGTAACACAATCCAATGCATGCAAGTCACCAACAATGCACAGGAACATTAATGCTTTGCTATTAAAAATGCCATGGCACAATGAAAACATGTCCAACTGGCTGCACAATGTAGACCAGTGTAGTTACGTAATTACATTACAGTAAACCATGCCAGGCCACATTTAGACATACCTATACTGGTTGCACCAAAATGCCAGTGAAGCAATAACACTCATCAAGAAGAGAGCACACATTAACGTCTGCGTCTCCACGGCCTCTAACAACACGGCCAAACTCTTTAAAATCTGCAAGGAACTGGTCAATCCTGTTGTGGTCTATACCTCTCCTGTTCCCTTCCAGGCCCTCTGTACAGCTCTGGCCTCTCACTTCTCCGCTAAATCTTAGGACATCCTGTCCTCTATCTCCTCTTCCTCTCTCGGCCCCCTTTGGCCATCTCTACCTCTCCTCCTTTTTCCTCTTTCTCTCTGACAACACCTGACGAGGTTTCTAGACAAGTCCGATCTATCAAAGTGTCATCCAAACCGGTGCTCCCCTGCTCCTCCAGAACCATCAAGGACCATATTGACACTCTCGCTCCAGCCTTGACTGATTTCTGTAATCACTATTTCGCCACTGGAACGTTCCCTTCCCCCCTTAAGCACTCCCTTGTGCACCCACTCCTCAAGAAGCCGTCTGCTGATCCTATCTGCCCGGCAAACTATCGCCCAATCTCCATCACCCCTTTCCTGGGCAAACTCTTGAAAGGCTTGCCATCTCCCAGCTTACTCTCCAGCCTGAATCTGTTGGTTGTCTCTATGACCATCAGTCTGGCTTCAGAGCTGCCAGAGGCATGGAAACTGCTCTCCTGAACACCAGTGAAGATCTGCTCTCTAACCTTGATTCCAGCATTCCTTCTGTCCTCATCATTCTACTTTCCTCTGCTTTCGACAGGGTCAACATCACCATCCTGATCAATCGACTTCCTGAGAACTTGGGCATCACGGATCAGACCCTTCACTGACTGACCTCCTTCCACTTGGACCGCCCCTCCCCTCCCAGGTCCATCTTGGTCCCATTCTCCCCATGACCACTCTCTACCTGTGGTGTTCCCCAGGGCTCTATCCTTTCACCCTGGTTTTTCAACCTCTACTTGGCCACTTTGTCCCCCCTGATCTCTACCTTCTCCTCTAACTTTCAGTGTTATGCGGATGACTCAGCTTTCCTTCAGGCTCCCCTCAGCCTCCTCTCCTCTCTCGCTCATTCCTGACTGTCTATCCACTTTTCAGGATTGGTGCTCCTCCAACAATCTCTGCCTTAATGCCAGTAAGACTGAGATCCTTCTCATTGGGACCCCTGCCCCCGCGTTTCCTCTCTCACTATGGCCGCCTGCCTTGGGCCCTCTTCCTTCGCCTTCCTGCGAGGCAAAAAACCTTGGTGTCATCTTCAACGCCACGCTCTCTTTCTGTCCTCACATCTCGGACATCGCCAAGAAGTCCCACTACCAGCTGCTCCTCCCCAAAGGGACTCTTCTCTTTCTCACTTTCCACCAGAAGTTCACTGTCTCCAGAGCCCTGGTTCTCTCTAGGCTGTACTACTGCAACAGCCACTTTCTCAATCTGCCTTCCTCTAGTCTCCGTCATCTGCAACTAATCCAGAACAAGACTGCAAGACTTACCTTTGGCCTCAAGCCCTGGGATCATATCTCTCCAGCCCTGATATCTATCCACTGGCTCCCGGTGGCTGCAAGGATGCTTTCTGGGGCCGGGGCCCACATTAAATCGAATGCTCTCTTTCAAAATACCTTCTTTCCCTAGCCCTTCTCTCAGCTACCTCCAACTCTCTAAGGCTTAGACGTTTCTCCAGGCAGAGAGTGGGGGGTAGATATCTCTCCTCTGCTGGTGCCTTCCTCTGGAATGGCCTCCCTGCCCCTCTCAAACTTGAGGCGGACCACCTGAAGTTTTGGAAACAGCTCAAAACTTTCCTCTACTCCTCGGCTTTCTCTCTCTCTCTCCCCCTCCCCTGCTGGCCTACCTGCCTGCTGTACCGACTGGTTGCTTGGCTACCCTCAGAGTCTCTCTGAGTCCAGGCACTTTCTTGATCGGTCACCCTTGAACTGCCTCCGTGCCTACCATGCACTTAGGGGCTGTAACCCTGCAGTCCCTTGTTCTCCTTGCACAACCGATAGCCGCTCTGCCCTGGCTGCACTTACTCAGAGAATTGCTGCCCTGTTTTTCCCTCCCCTCATCCCCTTGCACTTCCCCCCTCACTTTCCCCTTGCACTTCTCGTTCTCGCAATGACACAAGGCCTAGTGAGATCGTTTGTCTTGTCCTCCCTTTATCTTCCCTCCCTTGTCTTGTCGCACTTAGAAACACTTGTGTACAGGTGTGATATAAATGACTTGTATCATATCATATCATTTTATCACAGATGCCCAGAAAAATATACAATGCCCAGTAAGAAATGGCTAGACTAGCAGCACCCAAATGCCAATCTACCCAGGTAATTACACTTAGCGGGACTGCTTTACCAGAAATGCCCAATTAAAAGAAAGTCATACCAAACTGAGGAATTACCAGACCGGCTGCACCAAAATACCTCTCTAGCCACTAATACCACATATCATGCCTGCTTAGCCTGGACATGGACAACCATTATGATTTATCACACAATCCTGCCCCCACACAAATCCCCTCTGCCTCCCACCCCCTACCTCAACCTCCAAAATCAGCTCCTTGGCCCAGAATTACCTCCACATCCCTCTTCCTTGTCCCAGAGCTTACGTATGAGGCTCCTTGTCTCATAGGTAAGTACTGGGATGAGGAAGAGTGGGACCTGGAGTAATGAAGAGTACAGATAGTTAAGTCAGGCATTACCTCTGTGTACCTCTACCTCATCCCAGTACTTGTGTGTGAGGCAAAATGCCTCACACACAAGTACTGCCTCATACATAAGTACTGGGACGAGGAAAAATAGGGCTAGGAGTAAGCAAGGCATTAAACACAAGAAGTGGCGCAACACCATTGAGTTGACTGGGCTTCAGCACCCCCCCCCTTCCCTGAAATGTTGGGCTATGTTGACTCGACCTGGCTGACCTTTAGAGCAGGTGCCAGACAGATCAGGACACAGATGTAAAACGGCACCTGGGTTTTGCTGTTAACAAGAACCCAGCAATTACCAACGTAAAGCATTTCACTGTTAGTACCTGCATTCAAATGCCACATTGTTTAGGCAATTGAAATTGTGATGTGGGTTTAGTATTTGCATGCCAGGGGAGTGATTGGAAGGGTAGAGAGGGAACAGGAGACTTAAAGGAGAGAGTTAACTGCTTGTAACATTGAATCTGCACTAGAATAGTCTCATTAAAATGCGTACATAAGTTAGATGCCCCGAAATGTAGGTTTTGTTGTGCCCCTGTACACAAGCACTCACACCATTCACCATATACACACCGAGCCATCCATTCATTTAAGTGTGCACCCTTTCACCATACAGACACACACCCAGGCACCCACCCATACATTTAAGTGTGCACCCTTTCACCATACAGGCACACCCAGGCAGCCACCTATACATTTAAGTGTGCACCCTTTCATCGTTAACGCACACACGCACACCCAGCCACCCATACATTTGTGTGCACCCTTTCACCATACACACACAGGCAGCCACTTATACATTTGAGTGTGCACCCTTCCACCATACACTCACACATGCACATGTCATGTGTTTGAGGGGAGCCCTATTACTTCAAAAAGAAATTGGGGCTCATTACGGGTCCAGCGGTAACCGTGCCGGTGCTACCGGCGGGTTGCCGTCGGACCCGTAAAAAATGACTGGCGCCTGACTTCCCAGTGCCACCGGGCTATTTCAAGTCCGGTGGCCAGGAAGTCAGGCTCTGGTAATTTCGTTAATCCCCATTCCCGTGGAGTCAGAAGCACCTGCAGTGTTTTTAACGGTGCCGGCGCTTCCGTGACATGTCTTCCTACCGTGGCTGCTGTGCCTGGCAGGGTCAGACCTGTTGGGCACGGCGGCCCCAACAGGCAGACCTGTAATATGCCGGTCCGGAAACAACAGTGCCGGTAAGCTTACCAGCACCGTTGTTTCCAAACCGGCATGGTCAGAATGAGCCCCATTGTTTCTTTTTTAAGTCACTCTAACTTTATTAAGAAATTATTCAGTTAAGGACCGAACCATAACCAAAATAATTTCTTTATGCAGGCAGTGACTTCAAAAACAAACTATTTCTTTTTGAAGTCATAGGGCTCCCGCCCACCCCATGACATGGAGGCCTCCAGTCCAGGGTCTTCAATGTCATGGGGTGGGGAGAGCCCTCGGACTGTTACAGAAATAATTTCTTTATGAATGCAGAGTGAATTCCAAAAGAAACTTTTTTTTCAGAAAAAAATATATTTTTTAATTATTTTTTTTTTAAGTGGGGCCCCCTCCCAGGACATTTGCTGGCGGGGACCCCGCACCGTGGGGGCTTTGGGGGCCCCTGTAACACCAGTGCCTCTGGCACTCCCTAAACACATCTTTGGGGGCGGTGCACATGCAGAAAGTGAGGTGAGACTTGTCCTACTTGCTGACGCAAATATGAAAAAGGCCTGTGAATTAGTGCCACTAGAGGCAGCATCTATGTTCCATAAGGTTTCCGCTGCTTCGGGAGAAGTGGAGCTCAGCAGATTCTGCCAACAGATTCCCTGCTCTACAGAGCAGCAAGCAGATGAGAACAGAGTCATATCTGCTATAGGTTGACTACCACACAGACTCTGCATGAGTACAGTACATGAGGCACACGCTGCCAGTGATTAGTGTTTTGACTATTACTACCATACACTTAGTAAAATGGCTGGGGAAACTTTAGTTGGACAAGTTATATCAAAAATGATAACATTATGTGCCCCATTACGAGTTGGCACTAACTTTATTAGCGTTAGCGACTACCCGTCCGGCGGTATTACAGCCGGGATACCGCCCAACTAACATCCATCCCTTTGAAAGTTAAAGCATTAACCAACCTTCGCACTGTCCCCGCCGGTTCATTCGGAAGCCTTGGTTACAGTATTCACATCTGAAAGATCCAACTGTGTTCACGCAAAGCCCATCTCCACATACATGCTGGCGCGAGCATTCATCGATATCTGTAAACGGAGGAAAGATGCATACGTAGACAGAGGTTAGTGTGGCAGAAACAGCAAGCTGCATAGAAAGCATGCATGGCTTCACATATGCTTCTACTGTCCTACACAGAGAAGGGTGTACCAAAGAGCGGCTTCCAGTACGCGTAGAACCCACCTTACGCCAACATTCAGAAATGCCATCTTGGTGAAATATGTAACTCTTCTAGGATCAGTTCAGTGAAGATGGTGTAAATTATGGGCAAATTCATGCAAAAATGTAATCTGTGACTCACAAATTTGCATTTCAAAAATTTAAATTAAACGGTTGAATTTTGATCATTCAATCTATTCCGGCTTTACATTGTTTACACACGTTCTGTTGATGAACTAGATTTGAAACTATTTTTTAAAGAAATAAACATGAAGGGGGTATTAGTGTGATTAAAGATAAAGAAGTACACATGAAGGGAGTAGTAGTGTGATGAAAGATAAAGAAGTACACATGAAGGGGGTAGTAGTGTGATTAAAAATAAAGAAGGCAACATGAAGGGGGTAGTAGTGTGATTAAAGATAAAGAAGTACACATGAAGGGGGTGGTAGTGTGATTAAAGATAAAGAAGGCAACATGAAGGGGGTAGTAGTGTGATTAAAGATAAAGAAGGCAACATGAAGGGGGTAGTAGTGCGATGAAAGACAGGCTTTGGTTTGGTGTTGTTGCTCCCTTCTCCTCGCGTTCGTCATTCTTGTGTTTCCCTTTGCTAGTCCTTCCTCCATGACCATGATGATGCATGCTTGTTTCACATGTTATGGAACTCTAAATTCTGCGTTTTGTACTCATCTGCGTTTGTTTTATTGACTCATACATATGTTGTCATGTAACACTCAGATCTGTCCGCTTCTATATGCCCTCAGCCAGCATTATATTATTTCTTTAACCAAAGAGAAACCCTTTGTGGCTGAATATTTGGCCAGCGATCTGGTGTTTGGACGAATAGTGTGCATGCTGTTTGGAGAAGCTCTACTCACAGTGCAAGTCCTAAACGATGTTGCTGAAGGCACGCGCGTGCCATGGAGTCAGGTTCTCAGTAATTGGGTTCTACTTGATGCATTGCTAAAAGCCCCCATTTTTGTGGCCTGTGGTCAGAGTCTCATTTTACAGCGGCTGGAATGTCAGGACTGATAAGGTGTGACTATATAGGCGAAAGAAAGACCAAGGCAGTCTGTAAAAAGAAAAGCAAGACTGGAAGGCGTCTACGATTTGATGTCTCCATTCAGCGGCAGTAATACGATCAATACGTATTCAGGCACCATGCTGAGTCAGCTTTTTCCATTACATCGCCGAAAGAACGTTGTAGGGGAAAAACGACGCTCACTTATTTTCATGAAAACCCTTATTCCATTTCTCAAACTCACTAACCCGGGCATCCACCTTTACGTGAGCGACGTTTGGTATCCTCCCAGATGGCGAGGGGCAGTTATTATATATGGTGCGCAGTGAGTACGTCATTTACTACGGGATAGTGGGTTGAAGAGTTGTCAGATTTGGACAGTAGATACATGAGTGAATAGTGTGGGTTGGTAGGTAAAACAGTGGAGAATATGGCACCGTTAGCAGAATGGCTAGTGTAAGATAGTGGTAGATAAAAAAGTGGTTAGTGCGGGATAGAAGGTAAAAGGGTAGTTAAGAGTGGGATATTGGCTAGCGTTGGATTAGTAGGTAGAAGTGTGTTTAGTGTGGCATGGGGGTAGAGGAGTAGATAGTGTGGGATAGTGTGTCAAACAGTGATTCATGCGGGCAAGGGGTAAATAGTGGTTAGTGTGGGATAGTGGGTAGAAGGATGGCTAGCGTGGATTAGTGGGCACAGCATTGATTAGTGTGGGGTAGAGGGTACACGTGTGCCCAGTGTGGGATACTAGGTAAGATAGCGGCTAGCATGGATTAGTAGGGCAGGGAGTGGCTGGTGTGGGATAGTGGTAGAAACGTGGCTGGATGATATGCAGAACAGTGTGTAGTGTTGGATAGTGGTTAGAAGAGTGATGAGTGTAGGATATTAGGTCAAAAGGTGACTAGTGCGGGATGGTAAGTAAACCACTTGTTACAGTGGGACAGTGGGAGAAAGAAGCGTGTGGTGGTGGGGAGAAGAGTGGTGAGTGTCAGGAGGAGAGTGGGTGGGAGAATGGGCATTAACTGGAGTTGGCCAGTAGACATAACAGGGCACAAGATCAGAGCGTAGTAGTTACCAATGCAGTTTGTCCCTTCCTCGTTGGCCATGAACCCAGCTTGGCAAATGCAGAGGAAGCTCCCCTCCGTGTTTTCACAGCGTCCATGCGAGCAGAGGTGGGCTGCTTCCGCGCATTCATTTTTATCTGCCGAGGTAAATAACAATGTAAGCAAATTAAAAACGGTCCCAACATCATCATTCCTCCGCTCCTCGCTGTGTGGTGAAGAGCTATAAGATTCTTCATATCCACAATGGCTGCAAAGCTTCAAAGTCACGTATGAAACGTCTGTACTATTCTGAATGCAAGACATATTGCTCTCCTGCTTTGAGGGATAAGGCCGGTAAATTAGCTTGACGCATAATACATTGCATGCTCAGCGTCGTGAGGCTGACTCCATTTCGCGGCTACTGCAATGAAAGCAGGCAGGACGAAAGATACTGTAGAAGGCGAGAAGCTTCTGGCTTGGTGGAATAAAAGACGCCAATCAGGATAAAACAAGTCACAGGTCAGCTGCTAAAGATTTGCACAGCAGCTGCACAACATGAGGTTGCCAAAACAAACTCCGGTGGTGGCCATCTTATAAAGACAGATATGAGGGGGTGGGGGAACCTACACTAGCCCACCTTCTTATTTATGCAGCATCGAAACATGTACACACCAAATCCCCCACAGCTAGGCCTACACACATACACAGAAACACATATCCTGACCCACACCACATGTATACACACACACAGACACAGGTTTTCTAAATTCTCTACTGCCTCACCCACATATTTTAGGGACACGCAGACAACACTAACACAGAAGCACACAAAAGCATGCAGACAATTATACACACGGACACACACACACACACCCTCTTTAGGCTTTGATGAAGCAGCAGTGATCACAAGAAGAAGTCGAATGGAATTCAAAGCTGATCTAGCACCACGCATCACAGCAATCTGAACCTTAAGAGGGGGGTGATGGCAGGCGCCTGCCACGCCTCCATCGCGGATAGGGGTACATGCACAGTAAACTGTAGGCTCTTCTCCTTTGATAAGGGTAGCAAAAACATAGTATCGATTGATTATAGTTCTATTTCGAGGATTTCTAATAAGAAGAGCACGAGCGTTGACCGCCAAATAACTCTACAGATGAGGTTTACAAGTCAGCAGAGCTGGCATAAGAATGATACAAATTTCTCCATTGAAACATCATTCTTGTGTCGTGATTTAGCAGTACATTTCTCCCAGCGTACACATCCATAACCAAAACGTCACGCGTGGGTGCGTGCATCTATGCATGCATAACTCGACCGTCAAGGTGCCTGCTCGGAGATCAACAAAAATGAACTGACAGAGTAGCCACTTAGGGAACCTAATTTTATCCAAACAGTCATTAATAGGTCATATGACACCACTTGTCCCTGTTCCCCTTCAGGACTAATGTACTATTTGTAGGAATTGATCAGGCAATATGTGGTAATCAAAGGAACAGCAATCATTCTTTACAGAGAAGCCTTCCACCTCCAGGTCAAGCAACCGATCACTGGAGACGGGCGAGAGTTGGAGGCAGGGTGGACGACGTGCAACGACGAAGAACGGAATTCCAATAATTATTATGCGTTGAGTCCGCTTTCCTCCAGCTCATCAGGTTTCTCTCTATTACCGCAGCCACTTGCATCTCCAGGATGCATCTTTCTCAAATCATGGCAATGATGAAGAACATTTCAGCAAATACAGAAAACGTAGGGCACCTTGACTGATGAACCTACGACGCCTGGCTAGAGCCTAGAGCACTGCGGCCGCTCCACTGAGATCAGGGGACGCTTGCAGGGCAGACACCTTAGAGCAAACTATGAAACTATCTCCTTAACAATAGGAATATTACGGGCAGCACTTACTCCATGAAGAATGAATGTGGATCATGGCCGGGGACTTTACTCGGAGCAGCGTCCTGGACAAATCATTTGTGCAAGCTACCGGTAAGGACTCGAAAGAAAGTGTTTATGTGTTTCCATTCTGTAAATGGACTGAAGAATACCAATCCACATTCCATCTTGCACCACATTTATATTGCCCTACCGGACCTAGCATGTACATCAGGGTATGTGGAGTTATCTTTCGGGTTTTTACAAGCTGGTGAATGGGCCCATAGGAGATAAAAGTCAAGCGCCAGATGCTGCCACGAAAACCACAACAATGGCGGGGATGGATGAGAAGAAATGGCCGACATATAAAGGTGCATTAAAATTCTTTATGCAGCTCTGTTTGGTCCTATTCATCTCGAATTCCAGGAAAAAGCTCATACTAGACCCCCATCTCTGACACCGCGTATCAAGTGCTTTCCCCTGGAATATTTCAATACATGTAGCATTTATCTGCTTCTTAAGTCTTCTGCTGTTTGTTGACCTCGACCATGCCAAATCCAAGAGTGGAACGGAAGGGCTGGCATAGGGGATGTCGGAGGACTCTTTGCAATGACACTTCTGGATTCGGGAGGAAGGAGCTTGCTATGGCAGATGAATTTGGGAAGAGCAGTGACGAGCGTCTTTGCCTTGATAACGTGGATTCAGGTGTAAGGAGCGGACTATGCCAGACGAATCTGGGAAGACCAGCGACGATCACCTTTCCTTTGATAACTGTAGATCCGGGGGCAAGGAGCGCACTATGCCAGGCAAACCTGGGAGGAGCAGTGAGGTGCACCTTTCCTTTGATCATTATAGGTTCTGGGGCAAGGAGCGCACTATGCCAGAGGAACCTGGGAAGAGCAGTGACAAACGCCTTTCCTTTTATAATTGTGGATTCGTGCCTAGGAGTGCACTATGCCAGGCGAATATGGGAAGAGCAGTGAAGAGCGCCTTTCCTTTGATAATTGTGGATTCAGGGTCAAGGAGAGCGCTGTGTCAGATGATCCTGGGAAGAGCAGTGACAAGTGTCTTTCCTTTGATAATTGTGGATTCAGGGGCAAGGAGCGCACTATGCCAGGCGAACATGAGAAGAGTAGTGAAGAGCACCTTTCCTTTGATAATTGTGGATTCAGGGTCAAGGAGAGCGCTGTGTCAGATGATCCTGGGAAGAGCAGTGACAAGTGTCTTTCCTTTGATAATTGTGGATTCAGGGGCAAGGAGCGCACTATGCCAGGCGAACATGAGAAGAGTAGTGAAGAGCACCTTTCCTTTGATAATTGTGGATTCGTGCCTAGGAGTGCACTATGCCAGGCGAACATGGGAAGAGCAGTGAAGAGCACCTTTCCTTTGATAATTGTGGATTCAGGGTCAAGGAGCGCACTGTGCCAGATGATCCTGGGAAGGTCTTTCCTTTGATAATTGTAGATTCAGGGGCAAGGAGTGCGCTGTGCTAGATGAACCTGGGAAGAGCAGCGACGAGTGCCTTTCCTTTGATTATGTGGATTCAGGAGCAACGAGCGCACTATGGCAAACAAACCTGGGAAGAACAGTGATGATGAGTACCTGTCCTTTGTTACTTGTGGTTTAGGGGTCGAGCAGCGTGGTATCTCAAATGACTCTGAAAAGAGGAGTGAAGAGTACCTTTCCTTTGATAATTCAGATTTTCCTGCAAGGCTCAATGCACTGGTAAAGTGTTTGATGGTCAGCAGACAACACTGTCCACATTACCGCCATTATCACCAGCAAAACCTTTCAGCGCCATGCTGCTTCACTGAGGTGGTCCCTATTCTTTGCTTGAGCATTGCGATCCAGCGACAGTATGGTTCTGCGCTTACATTCTATACTAGGCATCGCTCTGACCTGCAGGCAATGTGACGATTACTTATAGGAATACATATGTAACAGAACTGCACTGATGCAATCTCTCCATGAGGAAATGTATGAATTAAGTGCTTTTCAAGTACAATGGTGACAATGTTGGGAATGGCCCTCAGGATAGGATCCATCCCTATGCATCTGCAGATGCCATCGAAAAGAAGTGCAGAACACATCAATTGAAGCCAAACTTCACTATCCTGGAGTATGAGCCAGAGTAGCTGCAGCCCGCTGACCCCAAAACCCTTCCTTCTCAACAGTCTATCTATACTCTAGACGGGTTGTTGCACAGACCCATCGACACCAGAAGTCACAATCGGTAGATTAGTGAATTCATTTTTCCCTGATTGACAACAACATCATGATCATGGAAGCTTCCAAAAATAGTACAAGGCGTTTACACCTTCCCTAATGGATTTGTACTGTGAAATCTGCTAAGGATGCAGGTAGCAAATCGAAATTCGAGTTTTGAAAGATGGTGTCTCTGGCAATGCCGCTCTTTAGTATCTCCTGCTTCACACGCTTCCCGATCTCTGCTGCAACTCCCCTGTGCATGCTGCTCTCTCTCATTCCGCTAGTGCGTCTACCTACATTCCTGCCCCAGTCTACCACTCTCCAGCACTAGACCATTCATGAGGCACTTTAAGGCTCGGAATGGCCTATCGAGCAATAGGGCAACGCCCCAAGAGTCGCCTATCATCCCAATGTAGGCTCGGGTTGTGGGGCCAATGGGGACCAAGTTCGACTAGGTTGATTGCCCGGTGCTCTGTGCAGTGGATAGTTTTGACCAATGTTTCTAGCCCAAAGGAATATAAAAAGCATACTTTTCTAGGCATTTTCTCAGCAGTATATTCGTAGTTATTAAGAATAGCCTGCTGCAAACAGTTAAGAAATGCGATTTGTAGCTCTGGACCCCCTTTGATTTGGTGCCCCGGTATATTTTGGTTCACTGTCCAACCTTTCTTTTTAAATGTAATTTTATTTTTTAAAGTGCAGACCTAGCTCGAGAGCAGCAGAGCGATGTACAGAGCCTGGGTAACCAGCATTTGGGCTGGCATCTTTTAACAGTAGTGCAGTACTGTGAGGTCTGTGTGTCGGTATGTGCGACCACTGGAATTAGTCAGGTGTTGGTGAAAGAGCCATGTTTAGAGAGATTTGCGAAATTGGAGAATTGTAGGGGTATTGTGAGTCGACAGCGGGTTCTAGTTCCAGAGGGTGGGTACATGACAAGAGAAGTATTGTTTGTGGGTCTTCTCTCTGCGGACGAGTTGTGATTCAATCGGGTTGGTCGATTAGCTGCACGAGGAACGTGTGCCACCAAATAAGTGGAGCTTAGCTGCCACATACACTGGTATGGTACTTGTGACTGATTTGTAGATGATACATGCAATCTTGAACAGTATCCTGCTTGGAATGGAAGCCAATGTAGTTTGCGTAGGATGGGGGTAATTCGGTCAAATTTCCATGCTTCCATAATAAGAAGTGCTGCAGTGTGGTGGGCTGCTTTTAGGGAAGCCAAGTGAGCAGCTGAGAGCCCAGTCAGGAGTGCATTTGCTGCATCAATGTGCAAGACCACAAGGGCCTGCACTACCATCCGGAAGTCCTGCGGCCGGAGGGAGGGTTTGCTTTTTCGAAGGGTAAAGATTCTGAGCCAGGCTATTTGGGCCTTCTTGGCTGTGTGTTTCTGGAAGAACAGATTGCTGTCAATGGTGAAGCCTAAGGATTTTGCTGAGTCTGAGAGTTGTGTATTAAATCTCTAAGTGCACATTATTGAGCCATTGTTGGACATGTTGTTTTTTAGTGGGAGGACTGATGAGGACGAATTCTGCACTATTCCCACCCCTTTCACACTCATCCATTCCTTCTGCACTCTGTTCTCTGTTTCTGTCACCCCCCCACCGCTCCTGCCGTTCCTCCTTTGTTCCTGCGATGTTCCCCAAAGTCCCACCATTCATGATGACCTCCCCCCATTCCCACCACAGAGTCTGCATCGCTGCTGCGCTCCACCACCCCTGCTGGACCCCAGTATCCTTCTGGCACTTCCTAGGTCCTTGAAGCACATCCCTTAACAGTTGGTGTCACCCGCTGCCCCCCCATTTATAGTCGTCAAACGCGAGTGCCACTTAAAACACAATCATTGATAAGCTTTCTCTGCATTTGGAGCTGAGCAATTAAGGATACAGCGATAATGCGACAAGCTACGCACACAGTCCTGGCGGTTGAATGCAAGAATGGAGCTTCACATTGGTAAATCAAGCATGTTCCTTAATCAGATCACAACAGCAATTTAAATAATGCATTCCTGCAGCTGGAGGCTTCCCTTGACTTAATTCAAGCGGACGGGAAGAAGAAGCACTCTCACCAGGAAGCATCCTCGATTGCAATTAACATTGGGTTCAGTGCGCAGCCAGACTAAAAAAGGGACTTTTTATTTACACCACCTTAAACACAGAGGCGTGAGTCAGTAGGGTCAGCACTGCGACCACTGTGTGGGAAATTGCGTCAGAGAATGTCCATGGCAGGGCTAAGGACATCTGGGGGCAGTGATGAGCTGCACGGGGTGCCACGGGCAGCCTTTAGAGCAGTTCAGAAATTTTGCAATGTAACCCCCACATGTAACTATTGTATCACTACACGCTATATTGCCTGCTGCCGATAACCAGAGTGCCAGAATGGCTCCCTTGGCGATTCAGGGTGCTAATCTATTCAGGTGCTGTGTCATAAGGGCATGTAACCCTCACTCATGTTGTTGGGGTGGGAGGAGGGGCATCTCAATGCACAAAAAGCTGTGACTAGAGATGCAATTCCATTGCAACCTTTGGGCCATGGGGGAGGTAATGTGACACAAACTGGATCCAGTGCATCCCCCTACGTCTGAACCACCTAAATCTTTTGAATATTGTCAGTGTGCACACTATATTAGCCGACTCGTAGTGTTAAAATGAAAGCATCAATAACTGTCATATTCACGTACCCCTTGTGTCGGACTAAACTCATAACTGCGAATCCACCCTTCCCATTAAAGTCTATTGGTAATGACTAAAAAGGAAGTAAACACAATAAAAGGACTGTAGCTTCCAGAGTGTGAACCAGAGAATATCTCAATGGAAGAAGGTATCCATTTCAAGCCAGGTTCAGCCAGCTCTGGCAGTGCCTTATCGAAGAGAAACTCCATCCTGCACTCTTTCGTCTCGTCTTCTTTCTCCACGGGGTGGAGAGGTGCACTTCAGTGTGAGTTCAGGGTTCCCCGGGGGATCTGCAGGCAGGAGAGCAGCAGTAGCTGGCATTTCACCCTGTTGGCAGTAGGAGATTTCCCGGGGCCTGGGTCAGCCCGCTGGGAGAGCGAAGGAGCGAGATCCCAGGATCCCAGAAAATTGAGAACATCTGCTTCTGGTTGAGCCGTGCAGTGCTATGTAGCACTGTGGTACACTGGCCAGGTACAGCACGACAGCCCAGTCTGCCTGTCAGAAGACTTGCCAAATTGTAAAAAACATTAATTTGTTTATACTTCCTGATCAATCTGCTTTTCAGGTGCTTTACATTTCTTCGGACGACCCTGGCATAGCTTTGCTCCTTATTTCCTTATTACCTAAACCGGATCCACTGTTATCATACTCCCTTTTTCAGGGTTTGCCTGCTTTCACTCTTGGCACTGTTTCCCAGGGCCAGTGTCTAATTACTTGCCAACTTGGCTTGCCATTTTCTGGAGGCTATACCACCGCCATCTTTTTCCACCTGGTTCCGGCTCCGTCTTCAACTCCCTATGACCTACTGCTAAGGAGTACAGCGTGTGTGTACCTTTGGGAACTGAGTTTCAGAGAAAGTGTGCTGCTAGCAGTGAGGTAGCTCTTATGCACAGAATATTCTTATATACCTTGCGGTTGGTGGGCAACACAGGAGACTATGGTTCATGAACTTTGTTGGATAAAGCTTGTACATGTGTTAAGCGGGTACCATGTGGTTTCATCAACCACATTTGCCTCGAAGAACATTTGCTTGACCTTTGTTGATCGTACACATTCTTTTCCACATTTTAATGGGAGGGTCAGTCCCCAGACGCCCTTTCCTCCTACATTGTGGTCGTATGACCAACAAGAGTCGAACAAAAGGTGGTTGAAGTAACTGTTGTTGATGAAACCACAAATTATCTCTTATGAGACATGTTTTCTTAAGTAAGGTTGTTGCATCATACCATGGCTACATAACATGACAAGGTGCCCCGACACAGAGCCTAAGGCAGTAAGTCCTTCCTTTCCAGGTTACGATGACCCAAAAAAAGTACTCCGGGAAGATTGGTAAGAGCCATGCAGGAAGGAAGGAGGAGTTATGTGCTGGCAGGGTCTGGTATAAGAGGATTCCAGAAGCGGCTGCAGCACAGCACGACAGGGTAGGCTGAGAGAACTTTGTCCTGGAGATACGCCTGAGAAACCAGACACCCTATGCCCAAGAATAAACCCTTGGGGAACAGTGAGGATAAGCCTGCTACCTGGGGATTGTCTCAAGCAAGTGGCCGGCCATCCAAACGATTCGACGAAGAAGAAAAGAACAGTACAACCAGAAACTCAGTGCGCGCAGAGCCTCTAAAGACAAGAGAAGGTAGAAATCTGGACTGCAGCCAATGGAGCGAAGCCCTGAAGTATTGACCACAGGGGTGGGAGGTATACTGGTGAAGCAGTGCGGAGGAAGAGACACCCTGGCAAATGGAGAGCTGGCAAAGGGGGAAAAGGGCCCAAGAGCCCGCCCATAGGTAGACCACAGTGAGAAGGAGACAACAGTGCAGAGAACTCATAAGCTTTGCATGTGCAAAGAGACAACTGCATGGTCCGGGGGAAGGTGGGAACAAAGAGAGGGAAACTGTGAATGTCAAAGAGAGACCAACGCTTGAATGCCACGCTGAAATGGATGCAGTTAAGCACGCCGCTGGAGCGACCATGGAGGCAGATGGAAGCCAAAGGAGAACCTATTGCAAGTTTGAATCTGCTGCCAAAACCAACACAGCTGAGTATATCCTTGGAGAAAACGCAGAGAACATGCTTGATAATGTGGCGAAAACAAACTACAGAGATATGAAGAATGTGATATGAATGCATGCTAAAAAACAGTGTGTTGGAAACGGACTGCAGACTCAATGAGAAAGAAATGTGGCATGATGGAAACTGTGATGAAAAGGAGCTACAAAGGCATTGTGATGAAAAGAAATGTTCAGGATTGTGTAGCAGAACTCACAGATACTTTGCGAAAGGGCAATAGTGTATTGTATTTGGTTATTTATATAGTGCTCTTTCCCCATTTGTAAGGCCTCAATGCGCTTTGTGGTTGGAACGCCCTCGGTGACCGCAGTCTATGTGATGGAGGTTCTAAGAGTTTAGAGTAAGAGATGCATGTGTGCATCTTCGCCGGCTTAGGATTTAGGAGGCTGTCTAGGCTCCATTAAAGAGCCCCTAGGTCAGGCACTTGGGTGGGTGCTGTTGGTGGTTTGGGATAGAGCGCTATTGTTGAAGATTCAATGTGTGCCCAGCTATACCAAATTTTCTTTTCGTTGGTAGTCGCTCTATGCTAGTGGCAGAGGTGTTGAGCTACGTCAGGGGTTTCAGTGTGGACGGGTATCTGCGCTGCTAGACCGGAATGGCATAGCCATAGTTGCATTCTGTGGTGCATGGATGTTTGGCCGTGCCTGCGGCCTGTGTCCACAGAGGTGGTGTAAGGTATACGCACCGTATGATGAACATGGTGGGGAAACCAAAACATGGAGGCATTGAAAGCAACAGAACTATTTCATGCTGGACCTTGTAGTGAAAACAAAATACAGCAACATTGAGAATAAGAAAAATGTTGCATGGTGGGCAGTGGGAACATGACAAGAGAGGCCATGAGAACGTGCAGTGTAGCGATGGAGCGCCCCGTTGCTTCTCAAAGCTAGGTCCACGCTCAATAAATACCGTGATAAGAAGAATAATGAAGAACCACTGAGTGCTTGAGAACAAGAAGCCACTGAGGTTGAAGGTACTACTTAAGACGGCTGCCATTCAGCTGAACAAAGACAGATTCAAGTTGTGGCTACAGCAAGGCCCCGGTGCAATTTTGCTTGCTATTAACACTAAGGCAATCACTGCCCCAGTGCATCCCGGGAGGATAGCTCAGCGGCAGCGTGCGCGTCTTGGAAGCAAGACGACACGAAGCAACAACAGGTTCGATCCCCGGGCGCTTAGAAACCTCTGGGTGTTTAAGCGCGTTATAAATACGTAACTAAGACAACAACAAAAAAAACACAATTACGCAACTAAGAAAAAACAAACAATTCCTGTAACAGCGCCTCGCGTGTGAGCGCTTTATAAATGTTAAATAAAATTAAAAAAAGTGCACAAAACATAGGATGGTGGAAGTGCACTTAGCATTATGGTGAGCAGTGTTGGATGAACATATTGCTTCACTGGATTCTTGCACCACGATGACGTCGCCCTTTGCGCTGATGAAAAACAATGCATTGAATGAATATGCTTCTTGTTTTACAGCAATTTCCCCCCCTACTGCTAATTGCATTTGCACAGTTCAAAATGACTGAAATACCAACGTCTTTCAATGTGTATTTTCGACAGCGTAATGTTTTCCCCAGTGCTACTGGCGTTCTGTATTAGCACTAAGGCAAAGATTGCCCTCATGCAAACATGCATTGAAAGGATACGGCCGATATTGCAGAAACTTTGCACGGTGCAAGTCTAATTAGCACCAGGACTAAAATTGCCCTTGTGCAAAAAGAAAATAATCTTCCAGTGCATTTTTGACATTCTCACTAGTACTATAACCAAGGCCAACATTTTCCTGGTGTAAAAATGCATTATAATATGCATTGCATTTCAGCAACTATTGCACTAGTGTTAATTGCCTTCTTTGCCGTGAATTCTTTTCAACAGCGTAATATTTTCACCAGTGCTACTGGCTTTCTGTATTAGCACTAAGGCAAAGATTGCCCTTCTGCAAAAATGCATTGAAAGGATGCGGCCGATATTACAGAAACTTTGCACGGTGCAAGTCTAAATAACACTAGTGCTAGAATTGCCCTTGTGCAAAAAGAAAATAACCTTTCAGTGCATTTTTGACATTCTCACTAGTACTATAACTAGGGCCAACATTTTCCTGGTGTAAAAATGCATTGTAATACGCATTGCATTTCAGCAACTATTGCCCTAGTGTTAATTGCACTATCCTTTGTTTCTTCTGTTAGGGCACTTTTTGCCCTGGTATTAATACCAATCCCAATTGCACTTGCACCAGTCCAAAGGTTTTGTAATCTGCCCCTTGGTGAACATTTAGCACACAAATTCATCAACTCAGACCAATACACAATGCACAGTGCTAGCGGCGAAGAAAGGTGCTGTGGCAGAAATCAGAAACTGGGCTGGGCCAAGCTGAGCCACTGGGTTAGAGCAGTAACAGGCACAAGAGTCTATATTTTAGGGTTCAGTGAGAATCCAGTAAGGTTCAGAAGTTCGAATAGCTTCAATGTGGATATCCACACTGTTTTTCTATTGGATGGGGTAACAGAGCACCCCTCAACCCCCGCGCTGTAGACCTCACCCAGGCTCTGCAAACCTGAATTTCAAGCTGTTTCTACATTTGTTATATTACTGGATTACCTCTGGGAGCTACAAAGCCTTGTACAATTCTAGGCCTGTGCTCGACGACCCTCCGCAGAGCAAATGTCCATTTGGGTTTTCTGAATGAGTAACGCATATGTAGATAATCTTCATTAAAATTCATCACATGCAAATTCTTCTCGTACATGATAATTGTGAGTATACTGAAAGCCTGACTACATTGCACAATTTTATTTTCCCGGTTGACAAGCCCAGCTTGGCAAAATAGCGCCTCAAGGCCGGCCATTGGACGGAAGAGAATCGTCATACGCTACCGATGCATGTAGTTCCTTGGTCATTCGGCTCAAAGCCACTGTAGCAAATGCAGGTGTAGCCCTTGGGTAGGTTGAGGCAGTATCCGGACCCGCAGATGTCCGGGTTCAAGAGGCACTCGTTGATCTCTGCAACAAAAGCAGAAAGAGGACTAAGTCGCATGTGGGAGTGGTTCATTAACTGTGGCAGTCAGAATCAGACAACAGCTCGGTAGCAACAGGCAAAAGTCCACAGTTTGCATGTAAATTCACACCATTTGCGTTCCAATTTAGGGCCTGATTCATGGAATTTTCTGCACAGTGCAAAGTGACTTTTCACAGGTGTAAAGTGACTTTGCACTGCCAACAAACATCCTGACACATGGAACAGTGCAAAGTGTCTTTTGCACTCAAAAATACACTTTGCACTGCTCCACGAATCAGGGCAGAGCAGTGCAAAGTTTATTTCTGCAGTGCAAAGTCACTTTGCACCACTGAAAAGTCACGTTTCCGCATGCAAAAATTCCATGGATCAGTCCCCTTATCCCCCTCATTCTATCTGGCTGAAGCATTGCTCTTTTAACCCATATTTCAACATTTTACTGACATTTTGCATTCTATGGTGGCAGATAGGAGTGAAAACGTTGCAATATCATTTCACAGCAGGGCCCTCCCTTTACAGGCCTTTGCGGCCATACATCTGAAAAGCCTCATTGGAGCAGGCGCCCAGTGTCTTCCCTTATCAGGCACAGGTGTTTAAGTTGCATCCCATGAAGCCTAGATGTGTTTGCCACAGCCTCAGGCTACTCCCACATTCAGAGCTTGGGTCATGCTGTAGCCTCAGTAGACACAAGTGTGAAAACAGTTCTTCTTGCCTAATCCGGTGCCAAGAACATCTACCAGATGCACCCAAACCTGGGTGTATAGGGTTGACCAATTATTTCACATTTGTGTTGATACAGCACAGTTATGGTTGTGAAGAGATACTGGTAAGATTGGGCAAGTTGTCTTTTTCACTTTAATAAATACCCACATGCAACAACATTTAAAGCGACATAAGAACATTTCTGTGCAAAAAACTCAAATGAAATAATGTGGAGGTTGCGACAAGATGATATTTGCTATTTTTCAAATTATATGCAGTCTTTGTTGATTTGAACACTGCCTTTGACAGTGTTCCTAGAGGGCGACTGAGAGAGGTGCTGCGGACCAAGCACATTCCCGCTCGGGATCGTACCACAATGTTGCCACAATTACAATGACATTACCAATGCTGCGCCATCGCGCAGTACAAAGTCCTGACCGCCATTACACCGACTAAGGGGAGCCGGGGCTGCAGGGGTGTCCCACGCTCCCCTTGTTTGGGGTAATGCGCAGTGGAGTAACTTTGCTGAAAATGTTGGGGGGGGACATGGCATCTGAAGAAAAGGTGCCCCAGCCAAATGAATGGGGACAAAATGGTGTGCCATGAAAGTTGGGGGGGGGGACAAACACCCACCCCCCCCTAAAATTACACCCATGGTAATGCGGGTCGAGGGTTGTAGGCATGTCCCCCGCTTCCATTAGATGGAGAGCAGGAGACAAGACAGTTTAAGCCAAAAAAAAGTGAAACAAAAAATAAGAGCCCTGTGACACCAGCTCTGCCCCACGTAAGTGGTTGGGAAATTTAGCTGCAGGGACAGAGGTGTGAGTCGGCAGCACATTTCTGTGTGTGCCGCCCAGAAGGTAAGTGCATTGGGGTGTGGGGGGAGCGTTTAGTGGGATGCGGTAAACAAGTGATCTATGTGATCACTGCGCCATGCTGTAATGGAAGTCAACATTTTCGTAGTCGACATTACGGTCAGCGCAGTGATCACAAAGAGCCTTCCCGATCAGCTGTTGAAACCGATGCAACTTCTTTACTCTAATAACATCGCAGCAGTGCGTTGGAGTCAGGCTGGGGATGTCACACAACCACTGAATGCGGCCAGAGGCATGAGACAAGGCTGTGCGTGAGCCCCCTCTTGTTTTGCGTTTAGACCAACTCTATGATGAGTTCACAATTTGCAGTTCTGACCCTCCTCGTTTGGGGCCTGACACAAGTCCAGCTCTTTTCTTTGTGGAGGACGCTGCTCTTTTGTCAACAACCACCTCTGAGTTAAGATTAGCTGTGTGCTATTTTGCTAGAATGTGTGCTGAGTTAGGACTGGGAATTCAATGAGGCAAAGACCAAATCTATGATCTTCAGCCAGAAGAATTCCAACACCAAACCTTTGCGTCTAACACCGGGTGATGCCAGACTCGAACAAGTAACGTGATACAATGACTTCGGCATTTGTTTTGCAGGCCACTCAAACTGGACCATGCAGTTACTCAAAGCTACCACTGCCCTTGAGATACCTAGTGGAGCGATTAAAAGGTTCTACCATAGTCATCAAGGAGGGGCGACAGAGCCCACCTTGGAGCTTCATAACATGCAGGGCAAGTCCTCTGCTTTGTATGGGTCTGACATCTGGGGTTACGCCAATACACGATTCTTAACCAAAATCGAAAATACATCTGTAAAAAGCATTCTCCATTTATCACAAAGTGTACCAACTGCGCTTGATTGCATAGAAAGTGAGCTGAGTCCTATTGAAGAATAAGCTAGTCTAAGACCTCTCTTGTATTGATTACAGATCTGGGCCACTCCATGGCCCTCATTACGACCCAGGCGGTAATGGTTTAACGGCACCGTAAAAGGCGGCGGCGCAGTTAAACCATTACCGCCTGATTACAAGGTCCCTTAGCGGGATGGTGACTTTAACGCCTACTTTTTGCAGGCGTTAAAAACCAACCCACTAAGGGACCGTGGCGATAATTACGGCAACCGTAATTTACGGTGCCGTAATTATCGCCTTCCCCATTCCCATTATGCCCATTATGCCCTATGGGGCAAAAATGGGAATGGGGAAGGGGCCATTGGTGAATGGGGAATTACCGCCCCACTCACCTTGTAATGGGGCGGTAATTCCGCCATTCACCATGGCGGAATCGTACCCTTAGCGGCATGGACCATGGTGCTAATAGCACAATGTTCCTCCGCCAAGGTTGTAATGAGGGCCCATCTCTGATTAAGTATCGGGAGGCCCTGATCCATATCATGTCTCTGGATGGGGGACGTCAGTTCCCTGGTTATCTCATGTCAAGAATTGCCTAGTGACGCAGGGGCTCCATACAGCCGTTGGGACAGGCCATCCGGCATCACTGGGGAATCTAAAGCATGGATGAAGGAGGCCATAGGCAGGAACAGTCTGAGGAAAATTGAAAGCTCTTGCCTCTCTATTCTCCACGGGCTAGAATATCTGCTGCTAAAATGACATTTGGCTTCAGGGACTATTTAGACCTCATTGGCCCTCCAAATGCACAGACTTTGCACTTGAAGTTTCGTTCTGGTCGTCTAAAAGTACGAAAACACACAAGTTTCTAGAAATTCTTGCCCAGAGCCAGTTGCTTTTTTTGTGGCGCAGAGGAGGAGACGCTTGTTCACTTTATGTGCATTTGTGAAGGGCTGAAATCACCTAGAGTGAGTTATCCTAAACCCTTATTTCAATTGTGCAGCATCGCCTTTACAGTGGATGCTCTCACTTTTTGCAAATCTACCTCTGATCTGAATGTTGTATATTTTGTATCACGGTACATTCACTGAGCATGGTTAAGGAGAAAGATGTTACACACAGCCATGGGCAATAACTCAAGCACACACAAGGTATCCTTAGCAAATCCATGATTATTGTTTGTACTTGTTGTTTAATTGTGACTGTTAGGAATTTAATATTTTTGAACTGAGTAAGGACTGTTTTATCCACATATATTTGTATGTTGTTCTTTGTGATTTTAACCTCGGTTTTCTGATTAATGTAATTAATCGCTAATGTGTACTTATATGCTGATGTGTTCTGTACCTAATGACTCTATAGTCGAATAAGGCTTAAAAAACAACAGCTATTTTATTTTTATTTTATTTGAATTCGTGCTGATTTGAGGGATGACGTTTGTAGGTAAAATGGCCACACATTGTCCAAGAATACTCAAGGTTTGCAGTTTTCCATCTATAATCCTCAACACTTGCGATCATCCTAAATATATATATTCAGAGAAAAAAGTTTAATTAAAACATAATAAGTTCAGTGCAACAAACCCCTACAAATGCAGTGAAAAACATTGTGGCCCTGATTCAAGGAATTATTTGTGTGTAAAACTGGGATTTGCGTGCCATTCTGCCCGCAAATCCCCATACGCCAAACAGGGATTTGCTTTAATTAGACAGAAAATAGTTGGGAGGGTTTATTGGACACCAGTTAGGATGTTTAAATTAAAGTTGAGGACGGTTGAGTTGTGCTGGAGTTGTGGAAGAGATAGAGGTACGCTTTTGCATCTACTTTGGATGAAGGATAAAGGTAAAGAGGAAGATTATCTTTCATTATGGGAATTATTCAACGCCTTATACGAGTGATGCAGTAAGAGAGATGGTGAAAAAGTGGGAGGAGTGGGAGGATATCCCCCTTCGCCTCCTTTTTTTCTTGCACTTTCATGTTGTCTTTTGTGATGTTTTATGTGTGTTGCTTCTTTTTGCTATTTACATAGGGTGTTAGTATATTGATGTATTTCGGTGAGGATGTACTGGGATTCTAGATATAGATTAATAATGTTATTGATAGGATATTATGTTGTTACCTATGTGATGAAACTATGTTTGTGTCATGACCTGAAGGAGATGGCGTGTATGGAACCGCTGGAAGAGAGGTCCACCATTGATTGTTCCATCACGTTCTCTGCAACGTCGTGTGTAGGTCTAGTTCTTTTTTGCTTCGTGTCCGGTTGTAAATACAGCCACTTCCGGTTTTCTGATGCGTTGCAACGTACCTAGGTTTTTCCTTCTGTTGTTGCCTGCTCTCCCGTGTTCGCCTTGCGGTCTCACCCGCCTGCCTTTTGTCCCACTGCCTTTTCGTCTCCCTCCTGTCTTGCCTTCTGCTGCTTGTTATTCTTTTCCCTCCCGCTCGACTTTCCTCCCGCTCCTCTTTTCCTACCCAGTCTTCTCTTACCTTCTCCATTCTCGTTCTTGCTGCCCCTTCTGTCTTTTCATGCCTGTTTGCTTACCTGTGTACCGGATTCCTGGCCTGCCTTCGGGTTGCTTCTGCTTCTCCCGCTAACATTGTTCTGCTTACATGTGTACCGGAAACCTTCGCCTGCCCTCGTATTGCTTCTTCATACCTTCCGGTCCTTCTCTGCCTACCTGCGTACTAAACCCTTACCTGCCTTCGGTCTTCAGGATCCTCACTGGTAGTGTGCTTCGGTGCCTGCTCGTGAATCAAGGAATTACTTTCTCCCATCCGTGTGATCTTCATTGGGGTTTTTTGTGCCTCAGGCTTTTTCCCCTTTTGGTCACCACAGAGGATTGCCCACAGCTCACCTATAAGGTGACACTGTGGCGTCCTTCCGTGGGCGCCCTTATTTACATGAAAAAAAGGAGAAGCCTGGACATAAAGGGAAGAAGAAGCCAGAAACCACGTGGAGAAGTAAAAGTGAGGAGGAAGGGGAGGGAGGAGAGACAGAATCTTCTTTTGAAGAAGAGGATATAACAGACCATTGTGACAGTTTGCAACGCCCCGAAACCACCATGGCTACTCCACAACAAATACAGGAACTGGTAGCCGTGGTTCAGAATCTTAACTTGGAAGTGCAGAATCTCAAGAGTGCCAACGCGACACTTCAACAAAGGATGACTGAGAGAGAGAACGACCTTCCACGGATCTACCCCCACTTCCTTTGGTATCGGGAAAGTTTGATGGCACGCCCAAAAGAGTGAAAGAGTGTTTGGATGCTTGTAACTTACATTTTTCTTTTCGGGCTCAGACCTATACCTCTGATCATGCCAAAGTGGGATTTATGATCACACACATGACTGGAAACGCCCTGGCCTGGGCTACTCCATTAGTGAACCAAACCGATCCAGTACTCCAGGACTAATGCACCTTTAAAACTCTCATTCAGCAGACTTTCTTACGCACCGAAAGCACATTTTTTGGCTTCGGAAGACCTGCACATCAGAGAAGGTAGTACCGACTTATTGTCCTACATTACAACCTTCAAGCAGATTGCAGCTGAAGCCGAATGGCAGGAACAAGCACAATATGCCATTTTCCAGAGGGGTTTTAGGGAAGATCTAAAAGATGAGTTGGCTCGAATAGCTCAACCTCCTACTTTTGCGGAGTTAGTTACAGCCACCCTCCGCATCGATTTTCGTTTGACGGAATGTCGACCGAAAGAAAGAACACCAAAGCCTATGGTACTCCTCCTCTGGAAACCCTTCCTCCTATTCAATCATCTTCCTCACGAATCACCTGAGAAGAGCCTATGCAAATAGGTACCACTCGTGCCCCTCTTACCCCAGAAGAGCGTAAGAGGCGCAGAGAGGGTAGCCTATGTATGTATTGCGGTGCATCTACACACATATTACGAGACTGTCCAGATGTCCCACCTAGGCGCTCGGGAAAGGATCGCCCTCGGTAAGTGTTGGGACTCACTTCTGAGGGGCCACTACCAGTCCTTATGCCACCCTCTCTGTCACTTCCTCTGACAGGACAGAAGACTCTCGTCTCATGGTTATTTTTGTGACTTTACATCTGTGAGGTTCTGAGATACAATCTCAAGCTCTACTCGACTGTGGTGCTGCCGGAAATTTCATTGACACACAGTGGGCTGAACAGAAAGGTTTAATCCGCTTTGCTAAAAAAGAGGACCAGAAAGTTGAGGGTGTTGATGGTGAACCCTTAAGCTCGGGTCTGATTACCCATACTACAGAGGAACTCACCATGTCTATCCAACAACATTCTGAACGCATCATCTTTGATATTATTAGATCTGCTAATTTTCCTCTTATCCTTGGGATCGGCTGGTTACGCAAACACAATCCAACTATAAACTGGACTAAGAACCTGTTAAGCTTCCATTCTTCTCTCTGCAAGGCCGAATGTCTACCTGAACCAAAGTTTGAAACGGTCAAGACGGTGTGCAGTTCCGAACCTAGAGCCGTTCACTGTCTGCCTAGCCATCTAAGGGAATACACCAAAGTGGTTGCAGAGAGGATCCCATTGGAATTACCACCACACAGACCGGAAGATTGTTGTATAGACCTCACTCCTGGAGCCCTGGTACCATTTTACCGCATGTTTCCTCTATCAGTGGAAGAGAAGCAATATCTCAGAGAATACCTGGATAACAATCTCGACAATGAACTGATCCGACCCTCTAAATCACCGGCAGGAGCATCATTATTCTTCATACCCAAGAAAGAGTCTCAAGAGTTACGACCTTGTATCGATTACAGGGGTTTAAACAAGGTGACAATTAAAGATCGCTATCCCATGCCACTTATATCAGAAATTATACAAGCTGTCCACGAGTCTACCATTTTCACCAAGCTCGATCTGAGAAATGCGTATCACCTACTCCGAGTTCAGACAGGGGATGAGTGGAAGACTGCCTTTCGTACCCCTTTTGGATTATACGAGTATCAAGTAATGCCTTTTGTATTGGTCAATGCTCCCTCGATATTCCAACGTTTTATGGATCGCCTCTTTTCGGATTTACTGAGCCACTGTAACGCTCACCTGGTATCCACACGGACGTCACTCAGCCTGTTTTGACCTCTTACGACCTCAAACCCTTCCCTGGAGGCTATTGGACCGGAGACTGGGCCTTGTTTTCTTGGATAGTGTGCTCTCCATCCTGATTTCAGCGCAGGGGCGCGTTGATTGATGCGGGCTCGTTGCTGCCTAGTTACTTCACTGGCAAGAGACCGACAGTTAAGTATAATGAGTCTTTTGAACAGTTCTCTAACTTCGTTCCTTTCCTTCCTTAGATGATGGCTGGCATCCGGGTATGGCGGCGTGCTGCTGAGATAAGTAGCACTGAAGGTGAGTGAGAGCGCAATGCGCGATGCACCCCTTTCATATTTGCATTGAACTGAGTTCTTTTTCTGTGTCTTTTAGGTGCCGCAACGTTTTCAGCGTGGATGCCGGTTATGAAGAACAAATACGGTGGGTAAGCGCGGTATGCAGTGCCTCTAGATGTTTCCACGCTAACCTGGAGTGTCTTTTCCCTCTTGCAGATGGATGAGAAGTTCCAGAGACAGAGTTTCCCCAGAGCGGCTGGGATTCAGGTAAGCGTTTGAAGCTCGTACAGTATTTAAAAATAAGCGAAGATTTGCAGAATGCTTAATAATGCCTTTTTTCTGTTCTTTTCCCTTTTCCTTAGGAAGCGGCATGCCGGGATGGGAATGACACCGCCGAAGATGCCCGCAGAACAGAAGGAGCGATGAATGATGGGCAGAAGCGCTGCAAGGTAAGACTGTTCCTACTGGAGACCGATCCGAACACAGTGAGTGTCACGCTGCAGGTGCAGAAATCGCAAAGCAGGTTTCTCAGCCTGGGTGTGGCTTAAGTAGTCTCTGGGTATCCCAGGAGTCTCTGGGCTAATCCACACCGAAAAGACTAGACCGCACATGCAGTTCTGGGAACCAAAATATGTGGGGGCATCCATCTTGTCCCCATCAATGCACTACAAGTCCAATCCCCAATGTTATCCTACGGGAGTGAGTGAGTCTGGTGCCACAAGCACCAAGTCTGACTCCAAGTGGGTCTTTGGAGGGATGGAGAGGCCCTTGAGGGCCATGTAGGTGATTGTGGCCTGGCTCCAGCCTGACATCTTGGAGGGCTGGGGACATGAGGGGCAGGAATCATGACAGCACTCCCCCTCAAGGTCCCTCTCAAGGTTGCTCTTCTGTCTGGTCCTGGTGGATTGTTTTGATGAAATCGTCTAAGCAAGCAAGGTGTATGGATGTACTCACAAGGCTCCCATGTCCTGTCTTGTGGACCATACCCCTTCCAGTCTACTAAGTAGTATAATTTGGATCTGACGTACTTTGAATCTAGGATGTCCTTGACTTCGAATTCTGGCTCCCCGGCGACTACTACTGGCTGCGGTGGCGTTCCTACCCGGGTCCCAGGTTGAACAGGTTTAAGGAGAGACATGTGGAACACAGGATGAATCTGCGTGTTTGACGGCAAAGCTAGTCTGACCGCCACAGGATTTATCACAAAGGGGACAGTGAATGGACCCAGGTATCTTGGACGGAAAGTTCGGGCTCCTTTAATGGACACGTGTTTAGACGCCAGCCAGACTTTGTCTCCCACTTGGTAGTTGGGGGCCTTTGCTGTGTGTTGATCAGCAAACTTCTTTTGGCGATTCTTAGCTTGAAGTAGGTGTTCAGCTGCCCTTTTAAAGGTTTGAGAAATGGTTGTGTGCAAGGTTTTGACTGCTGGAATTTTGAGGGTTGTAGGAACAGCCAACTCAGAAGTACGTGGGTGCCTGCCATAAATGGTATAAAAGGGTGTCTGGTGTGTAGGGAATTATTATAAGGATATTCAGCTATCCATAATAGGTTGAACCAGCTTCCTTCAGCTTGGTGTAACATGCAACGCAGATACTGCTTGAGCGTCTGATTTGTCCTCTCAGTTTGACCATCCGTTTGGGGATGGTGACTGGTGGATAGCCGGATGTAGATCTGGGCCATAGAGCAGCATTTTCTCCAGAAGTTAATTACAAATTGAGTACCTCGGTCTGAGACCAAAACTGAAGGAAACCCATGGAGCCGTACGATGCCTTCAAGAAATACCTTTGCCAGAGGGGAAGCATTTGGGAGCCCCTTAAGAGGAATGAAATGTGCCATTTTTGAAAATAGGTCCACGACCACAAGAATAGTGTTAAACCCTTGACTGGGTGGTAAGTCAGTAATAAAATCGAGGGACGTGTGCCAGGGTGCTGGTGGGATTTCCAATGGTTGTAATAGCCCAGCCGGTTTTCTCTTTCGATCACTTGTTTTGTGCACACACTCCACAAGATAGGATGAATTGGATAATGTCTTTACGCCACGTGGGCCACCAATAATTTAGTTTTACTATGGCTAGGGTTTTAGCGATTCCGGGGTGGCCTTTGATCAAGGAATCATGATAACCGGACATGACTTGTTCCCGAAGTTCTTCGTTTGGTAAGAATAAACGATTCCTGAAGTAGGGCAACTGATCTTTTATCATGTAATGTTCTCCTTGTGCACCCCACGCTTGTAATTGCTCCGGACTCATCAGGTTTTGGATTTCTTCATGTAATTCTTTCTGAGTTATGGTTGCTGTGATTCCTAGGAGCTTGTCACTCGGGATGATTGCTATTGGGTCAGGGGTATGATACCCTTGCTCTTCCACCCCCATACGGGAAAGGGCATCGGCCCTCCCGTTTTTCACCCCTGGTCGAAATGTAATCACGTAGTCATATTCAGCAAAAAAAATAGCCCAACGTAGTTGTCATGAGGATTGGGCCTTTGCCGTTTTTAGGTACTTGAGGTTCCGGTGGTCAGTTATTACAGTGATTGTGTGTCTGGCGCCCAAGAGGTAGTGCTGCCATGCCTTAAAGGCTGACTTAATGGCCAGGAGTCCTTTGTCTGTCATAGCATAATTGAGTTCAGAGGGTGTGAATTTATGCAACCAGAAGGCAACAGGGGGTAACTGGCCCGTTTCGGGGTCCTTTTGTCAGAGGACGGCTCCCATAGCCCTGCTTGAGGCGTCCGTTTCCACCAGGTATGGGAGATCAGGGCGAGGGTGGCGTAAGATTGGGGCAGATATGAATCTTGCTTTGAGTTCCTGGAAAGCCTCCTCGGCTTCTGTTGTCCACTGGAACTTTTTGTTGCTTTTCCTTAGTAATGACGTGATAGGATGCACGATTTGCGAAAATCCTGGGATGAACCAGCGGTAGAAGTTTGCAAAACCCAGCATACTTTGAACCCCCTTGAATGAATTTGGGGATGGCCAGTTCAGGATAGCATCTACCTTGTGTACATCCATTCAGATTCCATTCGGGCTGAGAATAAAGTCCAGGAATTCCACCCTGGAGACGTGGAATGAGCACTTTTCGAGCTTGGCGTAGAGCTGGTGTTGACAGAGTTTCTCCAATACGGATCGGACGTGTTTAACGTGGTCCTGCTTTGATGCGGAATATACTAGCATATCGTCGATGTACACAAGAGCACAGACATCAATCAATTTCCGTAGGACATCGTTCATGAAGTATTGAAATGCAGCAGGCGCGTTGCAAAGGCCAGCATTACTTGATATTCGTACAAGCCGTATTTGGTGCGAAAAGCGGTTTTCCATTCGTCCCCCTGTTTTACGCGAACAAGGTGATATGCCCCCCTCAGGTCTAGTGTTGTGTAGATTTGGGCATCTTTGACTTGATCAAGCAATTCAGGGATCAGTGGCAGGGGGTAGTGATTTGTTCCGGTAATCTGGTTCAGTGCGCGATAGTCAATGCATGTTCTCAAGTCCCCCTCCTTTTCGGTACGAAGAATAGAGGACTGGCTGTTGGAGACTTTGAGGGACGGATGAACCTGTTGGCCAGGTATTGGTCAAGATAGGCCTTCAGGTGCTGGTTTTCTGGTTCCATGAGTGCGTAAATTCGCCCACAAGGGATTTGTGCGCCAGGTATCAGGTCGATTTGGCAATAGTATGGTCTATGCGGTGGCAGGGTATTAGCCTGTTCTTTCTGAAAGACATCTTGAAAGTCCTGGTATTCACTTGGTAGGGTGCCGATTGCCACAGTCGCAAGCGTGGAGGTTCTGGTGTCTATTGGTTGTTTCTCTTGGCAATCACATGTGTGGGCACAAGTCTCGGGAAAGGTCAATTCTTTCGCTCGCCAATCGATTCGAGGATTGTGAGCTACCAACCATGGCATTCCCAAAATCAACCGGAACTGTTGTGCCTTAATGAGGTAGAAAACGATAGATTCTTGGTGTCCATCCTGGCACAGAAGGGTTAAAGCTGCAGTGCATTGGGATACTGGACCAGAAGCTATTTCCGTGCCGTCGACAGTGGTAATAGTGTCGGTGGTTGATTTAGGGCGTAACGGAAGCCCCATCTTTGCCGCAAGATCCTGGTTGATGTAATTCCCAATGGCTCCACTGTCTATGTACGCTCTTACTGCGTGCATCCGAGATGGTTGTTTGGTGATTGATCAAGACCACAGATAGTGCAAAATGGGAGGTCTGTAGTTCACTTTCTTCGCTCGACATGTGGACCCCTACACTTGCCGGGCTGGGAGTTTTCGATTCCTTGATGGTATCTTCCTTGTCCATGGCCCCTACCGTCCTCCTCGGTGGCTTCACAGGGCACTCTTTAAGGAAATGACCTGACCTTCCACAGTACAGACATAACTGCTGCTGTCCCCTTTTATCCCTTTCCGCTTTAGTAAAGGGGGATCTGACCCCCCCGATTTGCATTGCTTCTCCTGAACCTTCCGTTGTTCGGGCAGTATTGTCCTTTGAACGCACATACATAGGGCGAGGGTCCGGTCTGGTTCGATCTGCTCTTCGGTCCTGCAACCTATGATCCAGTTGAACAACAAGGTCAATGAATTCTGAGCAGTCTTTCGGGGGGTTCACTACTTGTGCGAGAACATCCTTGAGCTCCCCCCGCAACCCCTGATGAAATAACGTGGTTCTCTTCTCCACTGGCTATTCTGCTTCAACTACGAGACTATTGAACGTGGCTATGTATGTTAATAGGTCTTGATTCCCTTGGCGTAGGGACAGAAGTTCGTTGTCTAATGCCTGCCCATGAGTACGACGGGCAAACAGCTTTTCCATCTCCTGCTGAAAGCCCCTGAAGTCATGCAGCAAAGGATCATCTTGGGCCACAAAGGGTACAGACCAGACCGCGGCGCTACCACTCAGGTAGGATAGCAGAAAAGAGACCCGTGATTGGTCATTCGGAAAGGCCCCTGGCCTACAAAGGAAGTGCAGGCGGCACTGGTTCATGAACATTGCAAACCTCTTGGGATCCCCCGTAAATCGTTCGGGCGGGGCCAAGGGAACTGCCCCAGGAAGGGTTACCTGAACGGGATTGGCTGATGGCGCAGGTATCGAGGGCACGCTTCCCCGCAATGGTGCATGCCCTGCTTGTGACTGGAGAAGTTGCTGGCTTAAATCATCTGTGCGTTCTTTGGCTACTATCAGCTCTCTCCTCAGGGTGTTGGTCTCCTGCCTGGCTGCATGTACTTCGGAACGTAGCTGCCCCAACATGTGGGCTAACTGGTCGGTTTCTGACGTTTCCATGACGCCCAGGTGGATTTTGATGTGAGGCTTTGCGTTCTGTAACGCTCACCTGGTATCCAGGGGGACGTCACTCAGCCTGTTCTGACCTCTTACGACCTCGAACACTTCCCTGGAGGCTATTCGACTGGAGACTGGGCCTGGTTTTCTTGGATAGTGTGCTCTCCGTCCTGCTTTCAGTGCAGGGGCATGTTGATTGATGCGGGCTCGTTGCTGCCTAGTTACTTCACTGGCAAGAGTCCGACAGGTAAGTATAATGAGTCTTTTGAACAGTTCTCTAACTTCGTTCCTTTCCTTCCTTAGATGATGGCCGGCGTCCGGGGATGGCGGCGTGCTGCTGAGATGAGTAGCGCTGAAGGTGAGTGAGAGCGCGATGCGCAGTGTACCCCTTTCATATTTGCATTGAACTGAGTTCTTTTTCTGTGTCTTTTAGGTGTCGCGACGTTTTCAGCGTGGATGCCGGTTATGAAGAACAAATGCGGTGGGTAAGCGCGGTATGCGGCGCCTCTAGATGTTTCCATGCTAACCTTGAGCGTCTTTTCCCTCTTGCAGATGGATGAGAAGTTCTGGAGACAGAGTTCCCCCAGAGCGACTGGGATTCAGGTAAGCGTTTGAAGCTCGTACAGTATTTAAAAATAAGCGAAGATTTGCAGAATGCTTACTAATGCCTTTTTTCTGTTCTTTTCCCTTTTCCTTAGGAAGCAGCGTGCCGGGATGGGAATGACATCGCCGAAGATGCCCGCAGAACAGAAGGAGCGATGAATGGTGGGCAGAAGCGCTGCAAGGTAAGGCTGTTCCTAACGGTGTTCTTGTTCTTGCAGGAGCTGAGTGCAGAAGAAAGATGCAGGCCTACTGGAGACCGATCCGAACACGGTGAGTGTCACGCTGCAGGTGCAGAAAACGCAAAGCATGTTTCTCAGCCTGGGTGTGGCTTAAATAGTCTCTGGGTATCCCAGGTGTCTCTGGGCTGAACCACACCCAAAAGACTAGACCACACATGCAGTTCTGGTAACCAAAATATGTGGGGGCATCCATCTTGTCCCCATCAATGCACTACAAGTCCAATCCCCAATGTTATCCTATGGGAGTGAGTGAGTCTGGTGCTACAAGCACCAAGTCTGACTCCAAGTGGGTCTTTGGAGGGATGGAGAGGCCCTTGAGGGCCATGTAGGTGATCGTGGCCTGGATCCAGCCTGACATCTTGGAGGGCTGGGGACATGAGGGGCAGGAATCATGACAGCCACACGATTATCGTCTATCTCGATGACATCTTGATATTTTCCCGGACTCAAGAAGAACATATCAGGCACGTCAAGGAGGTATTTCAGAGATTACAAGATAATCATCTATATGTCAAACTGAACAAATGTGTCTTTTCTGCCACTTCCATCTCTTATTTGGGGTTCATACTTTCCCCTGAAGGCGTTGCTATGGATCCACAGAAGGTTGTATCCATTCTTGGTTGGCCCTCACCTAAGACAGTCAAGGACGTCCAGAAATTTCTCGGTCTGGCGAATTTTTACCGGAAGTTCATCCCAAACTTTTCCCAGAAGGTATTACCTATTACTACTCTGCTCAAGAAATCCTCTTCTCCATTCTGTTGGTCCCAGAAAGCGGAAGATAGCTTCTTACATCTTAAACAATCTTTTTGCTCAGCACCCATTCTACGACAGATGGATCAGCATCTCCCTTTCATTCTCGAAACAGATGCTTCTGCGTTGGCAGTAGGGGCACTGTTACTACAAAAGCATCAAGATAAGGAACACCCTATATGATATTTCTGGAAGACTCTTAATCCCAGCCAAAAGAACTATTCAGTCATTGAACGTGAACTGTTAGCCATGAAACTGGCTTGTCTTGAATGGCGTCATTTGCTTCGGGGAGGTGAACATCCCTTTACCATCAGGACCGACCATAAAAACTTGCAGGTCTTACGCCAGTTTGAGTGTTACAATACCCAACAGGCGAGATGGGCCAACTTTTTTGCGCAGTTCAACTTCGACATTATATACATACCTGGAGAACATAACGTGGTAGCTGATGCCCTTTCCAGATGCAGCGACTACTCCTCTGAAACTGAACTTACTAAAGATTTGATGTTCCCTCTGACCAAGACGATTGGAACCCTTTCCACCTTTCTTCAACAAGTAAGAGAAGAATCCGGAGGACTCTTTGAAGTCGAACGACATCACAGGGACACAAATTATGATATCCAGGATGGACTTTACCTTGTCAAGGAAAGATTGTACCTACCCACTCAATCTCTAAGGAAGACCGCACTGACTTGGTGTCATGACTCCAAGATCGCAGGACATCGAGGCAGTAAGGGTATGCTAGACTCTCTTCAAAGACATTTCTACTGGCCCAGTATGAAAGAAGACACAAATCAATATGTGCAGTCATGTACCACTTGCCTTCGCAACAAGGTACCAACTCTAAGACCTTTGGGATTATTGGAGCCGTGTGCCATACCCACGAGTCCCTGGAGTACCATTTCGACCGACTTTATTGTAGATTTACCCAAGTCCCAGGGGTGTACCTGCATAATGGTCGTTGTGGATTCATTTTTGAAACTGGCTCATTTCTCACCCTTGCCAGGGATTCCTTCAGCCACCGAGATGGCAGAAGTCTTCCTAAAGGATGTGTCCCGCCTACATGAGATTCCCACAAAAATCATCTCAGACCGAGGTAGTCAGTATACCTCTCGTTTCTGGAAAGCTTTCTGCAAAGGTTTAGGAATCGAAAGGGCATTGACTTCTGGCTCCCATCCCCAATCCAATGGACAGACTGAACGACTGAATGGCACCCTGGAACAATACCTTTGCTGTTTTATAAATCAGCAACAAGATAACTGGGTCAGACTCCTGTCTACTGCCGAATTCTCTTAGAACAACTCCATACATTCCACTCTTGGGATGAGTCCATTTTTCTGCACCTTTGGGTACCACCCCCGTTCTGTCTTACCCTTGGCTTGTCTTTCCTCAAATGTACCCTCCATCGAGTCTTCCCTCACGCACATTCATGAGGCACACAGTAAAGCCAAACAGAGCCGCCAGGAGGCTTGATACCGTAATAAAAACCAGGCCGACAAACACCGCAGACCTGTCCCCGACTGGGATGTAGGATCTCGAGTAATGCTCTCTACCAAATATTTACCCCAATGGGTGCGTCCTTCCAAATTGTCCCCCAGATACATCGGTCCCTACAAGATCACTCATAAGGTCTGAGGTTCTGCCTTTGCTGTCAGCACTTGAGGTTTGGGCTCATTGCAAAAATAGGATGACTATAGATGTGTAAAGATATGAAGTTTAGTAGAAAGGATGACATGTACTTCATTATTTAATTGTAATGATATGTTATGCATTGTTTCTAATGAAAAGTGTTATTATTGAAAGTATGGCGTACTTATTAATAAAAACTAAAATAAGAAGTTATGCCACGAATAAAACTGAACTAAAAAAAATAAATGCCTCTACCATCCAGTCCATCGGGGCACCATCTCTGGCTCAGGTAAGTAGCAGCCAAATGCTTCTACTATCCAGGCCATCAGGGCACCTCTGGCTCAGGTAAGTAGCAGCCTAATGCCTCTACTATCCAGGCCATCGCGGCACCCTTTTCTATTCTGGGAGGTGGGAGTCAGTGCACATACTACAAACAGGGTCACACAGCGTGTTGTGACTAAAAGTATAAATGCTGCATGGCGGAGTACACACCGCATCAACTCTAACCGGGAAATGAACATGTATGCCTGTAGGCTGGAAATGTCCTCCTTTTCACCTTATTAAATACACTCGAAAAGGCATCTATAAAAAGTTAATGCCCCCTAAACACCGAAAACTCATCACATAAAGCACCTGCCTCATAGTCTGTTCCTGAGTTGAACTCCGGTGGGTAATGTCAGCGAAGACCTCAGGCAGCCAAACTGGGAGGGCAAGGGGCCCATGAGGAATAGGAGTCGCGAAGCGCAATGGTTAGTCTTGTGGAAGCGGTAGTGCGTCCATCTTAGGCTGTGATGCACAGCCTAGCTACCTCTGTCTTGAGCCCACATCAAGCACAGGGTTTGCAAGTCCTCACTTTTCCTTTGGGAGAAGGAGCCTCTGTGGGCAGTGTAGATGCACGCTTTCTGGTGACATGAACTGAACTGACGTCATAAAAGAGGCAAAGCAGATTCCGTAAATTGCGCATAAAAAAAGAAACCAGTTATGACCTTTCAGCTTCTGTTTTATGTCACATTGCTGCAAGCAGAGCCACATTTAAACATACATTACACTACAGAAGGGAAAACACAGAGAGCACCAGACAAGTAATAGGTGTCCACAACAATGCTTTATGCCAGGCACACATTGTAAAGTAACATTATTTTCAAATTTGTAGGACGTGAGCACGTTTTTAGAACATCTACTTCCGGTGTTGCCTGCAGATTCGAGGTCTTGCTATGTTTATCGGTCCCGTTTCTCATTAAAAAAACGTAGTATGGACCACGCTTCCTGTAACACTTTTCACCAGCTGCACCCAAAGCAGACGAGTGCAAAATGGCCTCCTTTTCCTTAACGTTCACACTGGTCTTGTGTATCTTCGGCTTCTGTCTGGATAAGGCCTACCAGGCGTGCTTTATTGCCATGCTATGCAAGCATCTATATATGTAAGAATCTATGATGCGTCCTTTGATAGGGGGTGGATGCGCCATGTACAGTGATGGTGACTAGAATTAGAATGACACACTCTCGCGAGAACATGCTTGTACGTTGCCTGTTTCTTAGAAGTCCTGATCCACACTCCATCTACACCGCCAGGGACCCGTAACTAAGAAAATCAGTGCGCTGCCCTGGAGTACTCTGCGTCACGTGCGGTTGCCCCCTATCCCGATTTAGACGGCCCTCCTGTTTTTCTAGTCTTTTGTCCAGATTGCATGATTACTCCTCTTGGGCCTAGTTTTTATCAGCTCCTGCAGACTCAAGGTGGAAATATATTGTCTGTGAGCTATCACCACTTTCTGACAGGAAGACACGCCCCTACTGGGTGTGTCTGATTGCTGCCCAGTCACTAGTTTCATTTTTAATTCCTACGAAACCCGCAGCTGTGAATCACTTGAACTATGGGTGTAGAGTGAAATAACCTTTTTGTAAAAGGCGAAAATAAAAAAAAAGATTTAGAAAGACTGCTCAGAGACCTATTGCATGCGACAACGGGACACAAGAATACATTAAATAAAGCTGTGCAGTGAGAAACCGAGACGGAGTCTGTGCATGAAAGTTTGTCTCTTTAATTGACTTGATAATGAATTGGTGGCCACTCCGCCCACACACGTGACCCAACCTCGTTGAATCCTTAAACATCAACAGAGGACAGGAGGATGCCTTTGCCGTCCATGAACATAGACATTTTATATTACTTGTGCTAGTACCGGTTACCTTTTCATTTGTGGCTAATTTAGGAATCGTTTTTTAGCATTGCTTTATTAGAAATTTCCAAATTTCCGAAGACCTGTTAGTTTAAACCTCCTGACTTAGCTATTCTGCTTTGGAACGTATTGAGTCTCTTTATGCTCTTTTAGCTCTAGGAAACTTGTGTTTCTGTAAATTACGCGAATAAACTACATTTCCCATAATTATTGTAGTTTTCCCATCCTTTTATCCCGATGGTAGGCGCATCAGCACCTGCGCGCCATAGCCGGTTTGTGCCAGTTGTGTTCGTTTAGTTTCATTCAAGCTTCCGTCCTTGGCTGTGTCTCTTTCACGCTGTGCCCTGCGTCTGGCTTCATGCCTGCAAACACCATGTCCACATACAGAGGAATCACTGGGTAAACTCCCCGCTATGTTGGAGGATATATCTCCTCAACTTGTTTCACCTGTCCACCCAGTGCTAGATGGAACATCTGAGCAGAAAGAAATGTCTGCTCATGTCTCTTCTCCCCTGTTTGACTGTGATCTGGGTGAGGAAATTGTAATCACTACGCAGGACGGGGAGATGTCTTGCACAAGGGATAACACACATTTCAGCCGAGAACCCTCCCTTTTGCCCAAACAAACACGCTTAAAATGCATGCAACTTAATACACGCTCTTTGGTTTGCCATGCAGTAGTGGCAGACTTTATACTTGAGTCAAAACCTGACCTCATGGCCATTACTGAGACTTGGCTTCATAAGGCTGCCTTTCACTCCAAACTACTGGCAGTTGCTGAGGGATATTATAGCCTGCATGTTGACTGAGACACAGGAAGAGGAGGTGGAGTTGACTTGATTTTTCGTAAAAACCTTAAATTGTACATCTCTGATAAGCCTCACTTTGATCATTCAAGCTAAAAATTAACCCTGTTACCACTCTTAGTATCCTGCTTCTATATAGGCCACCTGAAGTCACATCTTTGAGGAACAATTTGTGGCATTTCTTGGCTGCATATCTAAACCACACTCGCCCTTAACGGCTCTAGGCAATTTCAACTTATGGGCTAACGATCCTCTGTGCCGAGATGCAGTGTCCTTATTACATACTTTAGCAAGCTTTGGCTTTAAACAACATTCTACAGAAGCAACACATGTTGGTGGCAATATCCTAGATTAGATTGTATCCATAAATATGGAGGTATATATCAAGTCCCAGATTTGCCCTTGGCCAGCATCACCTTCTCGGTTTTGAGAATCCTCTTCCTTTTTCAACTGTAAAATCCCCTTTGCCTACTAAACAAATGGTCTTTACTAGGATATCTAAGGGGATTATTCGTGAGGTCTTTGCCTCACCGCTCTTCCTTTACTTCCCTCCTTGGATGACATGTCTCTTGATGACTTCACATCAATCTTTAGGAGGGCCATCAATCAGACGTATGAATTCCTAACCCCCCTTAAACAATCTATCCCAAAAAAGTCAACCTCCTTTAATATGTGGTTTTCCTCAGAGGTACTCACTTCTAGGACAGCAAAAAGGAGAGCAGAACGAGCAGAACACTATTGGCGTAAACGTCCAACTGATGCATCTCTTTGTGCGTACAAGGCTACTGTGAAGGACTTCACAAACATCTTGTTGAAAAGTAAGGAAGCCAAGTTTATTGCTAGGACTGAGAGCCAAATCCAAGCCCATGGAACTGTTTAAAGTTTTACAAGAATTAAAGGGTAGTCTGGTGGATACCCTCTCTGAGGCAGACAATGAATGGTGCCAGCATATTCCTGACTGCTTCACCCAGAAAATTAAACTGCACCAACAATGCATAGCAGACCAACTCGATCTACTTCAATCCTGTGGTAAATGAATGCCTTCGGTCTCCTTGCTATATGTCTCTGCATGTCACTGCTTCTCCTTTCAAGAGGTATCTGAAGGAGAAGAGTTCAGGACATTGTATTTAAGTTGAAACCAACATTGTGTAAAGGGGATAGTTTCCCTGCCCTGCCTTTCCAAGAGTTTCGGAGCTCTCTTTTGCCCTGGGTAACTACTTTTGTTCATTGGTCTTTCTCCAAAGCCTCCATTCCTGATGGCATCAAGGAGGCTTGGATCTCGCCATTATTAAAAAAGGAGAATTGAGATGCCAGTGATCCCGAAAATGTCTGGCCCATTACTAACGTTCCTTTTATGTTGAAAATTCTGGACAAACTGGCTTTCAATCAATATCAAAGCTTTGTGAAACAAAACGATATTCTTGCTACTGGTCAGTCTGGGTTCTGTGTGAATCATGGAACCGAAACTGCTCTGTTGGATCTTAAATCCAACATTGCAGAGTTAATTGACAGAGGCGGGCAGGCATTGTTACCCCTTCTTGATCTGTCGGCCGCCTTTGATCTGGTCGATCATGCCCTTCTGGTTGATAGAGTGGCCAAGTTTGGTGGTTGTACCGATTCTGCAGGAAGTTGGTTTAGATTGTTTCTTGGCCCACGCACCGCTTATGTGACTAAGGACAACGCACAATCACAAAAAGCGTCTTTGACATGTGGAATCCCGCAAGGCTCTTGCTTGTCACCGCTTCTTTTTAATGTCTATATCAAACCACTGTCTGACATGCTATCCTCTCTGGGTGTACGCTTTGCGAATTACGGAAATGGCCCCCAGATTGTGATTGAATTATCAGGTCTATATAGCAAAGACTTAGAAAAGGTGAATTAAGTTTACAATGTAACACAATCTGACAGAGTTGACACATAAGAATAGGAAGTAGTTCTCTGCTGTCCTGTCAAATATGTAGGCGCCCTGATGCCTGTGGGCTTTGGCGAGGTATAAATAAATAAATAAATACATTCTGGATGGCCACCAATTCCTTGGCCTTGAACAACCAGAAAACAGAATTGCTTATCTTAGGCACTCCAACAAAGCTAAATCGTCTTAACTCATCCTATAAAAGCTTCTCCATCGCAGGAAACATCATTAAGGTCTCTGACTCTGTAAAAACACTGGGGGTCTACTTTGACTCCCACTTATCTTTCAAAAAACATGTTTTACACCTTAAGTATTCCCTTACTGTGGTAAATTCGCCCATACCTTTCTGAGTCTAATACGGCTATGATTGTGGCAGCCATTATCAATACCAAATTAGACTACAGCAATATCCTGCTCATTGGATCCTCTTAGGCCAATGTCAAAAGTCTATGGGTGATCCAAAACAGAGCTGTCCGGCCGTCTGTGCTATCGGTCATCGGACCCATGTCACTGAACCCAGAAGGAGACTGCAATGGTTGCCTGTTAGTCGAAGAATCAGGTTTAAAGGCACCACCTTAGTTTTCAAGTGCCTAGCTGGCGAAGCCCCTGCCTATCTCTCAGCCAGAGTCTCCAGGGTTCCTTTTAGGCAAATCCTTCGCTCCAATAAAGACATTCTCTTGCAGCAACCACTAGTCCTTCAGAAAAAGAATGGATGTTCAGGCTTTCATGCCTGGGCCTGAGTCTTTGAAATCAGCTTCCTTCTGTTCTGAAGGGTTGTGCATCAAGCGCCCAATTAAAAAAACAATTATAAACATATCTCTTCAACTTGGGTACAGGCTAAGCTTTGTTCTGCTTTTCGGCCTGACTTTTCCTACTTTAACTTGCTACCTTTGTTGTGTGTTGTTATTGTCTTGTGAGTGCTTGAGGCCCATGGACGTGTGGCGCAAAAACAGAATTTAATATATATAGAAAGATAGATAGATAGATAGATAGATAGATAGATAGATAGATAGATAGATGGAACGTTACATCTTCCCCCCACTTAGAGGAGGATTTCCTCTGTCTAGGCCATTTCCTGGATCATCTCGTGGGTCTGTGAATTGTTCTTTTTGATGGACCTCGAGCTGTTTGGGTGTATTCTTCCCTTTCACTGTCAATGTCGTTAGTGTCTATGTCCCCATGCATGACATCAGAGCATCTCTTTGACAAGCTTTCTGGGAGGACAGGTTGTTGAATTGAGATGACAGTTTTTCATTTAATTGCATTTCCTTTTCAATGTTCTTGAAGAATGAGGAGTTTCTAGTGATGTGTCTGCTCATGCCCGCCACTGTTATCATTGATCCCTTGATGTGTTTCAGGGGTTCGGAACTGAATGCAGGCGTTTCTTTGGATCCTATTGATTGTCGTACTAATACCAGCTCTCCTATTTGTACAGTTGTTTCTCTAGCCTTCCTTCTGGTGTCAGCAGATGCCTTAATTTCCGTCTTGCTTTCTTCATCTTTGACCCAAGGTCATACTTCAATGTCCGGTGCTACCTCCTTGACAGGGTTTTGTGATGGAGTGGTTCTTACACTTCTGCCAAACATCAGTTTGGAGGGGCACACACTGGTAGAACTGTGTGGTGTGTTACGTCTCTCAGAAGGGTAGAAATGGCTTGCATGAATCACCCTTTTGTAATGGAATACATTTGAAGGGTCCTTTTCAAGTTGGCCATGAATCTTTCAACTGTACCATTTGCTTGAGGCCACAGGGGTGTCATTTTTCGATGGTGAAACCTTAAATGTTCGGCAAACATTGCAAAGTCCTGTCCACTGAAAGGTGGGCCATTGGTGGATTTTACAATGGTTGGGATACCATAATCTGCTACTGTTTTGTCCAGGGCTGGGATGACGGCATGCGCTGCTGTTAAGTGTATTAGATGTACTTCCTGGAGTCTCGACATTTCATACATGATGACCAGAGCATATTTTGCGTAGGTTAACGGGCCGAACATGTGCACTGCTGCTTCTTCCCATACTTGCAGTGACATGGGTGTCATCTTCAATGGCTCACGGAACGTGCAATGTGCTACTGCCTTGCACGTGATGCAGTTTCCAAGTGCTTTCTCAATTTTAGTGTCCATGTGTGGAAACCACACCTTTGTTCAGAGTTGCCTCTTGGTAGATACAATTCCTCTGTGTCCAGTGTGGGCCATGCTCATTACCTTGTCCTGCAGTGTTTCTGGTATGACAATTCATTTTCTTTTAATAGTAGTCCTTGCGGTGAGATGGATAGGACATGTTTTAGTAGGTGAAATGTTTTGAACAGTTTCCGTTCTGTTTCGGAGGAGCTGTCAGACCTGTGCCATCTTCCCAAAGTTATGCTGTCCTTTACTTACATGAGCAACGGGTCCCGATTCATGCTGTTGAGAATTTCTTGCACTGTGATCGATTTAGGGAGAGCATTACTTAAGATGAATTTGATATATTGGTCTGCCTTGATGAATTGCATTTCTTCTTTTGTGGACAGCGGGTATCGGGGTAAAATGTCTGCTGGGTTATTGTCCTTTCCTGTCCGATGTACTATCGTGAAATATTATACCTGCAAGCAGAGTCCCCAGCGTGCAATATGAGGTGGCATCTTGGCATTTGATTTGCCATATATTGTTGTGAGCGCCTGGTGGTCTGTGACAATGGGGAATTTTCTGCCCTATAGGAATAATGATAGTGCTCGTAGGCCCAAACGACTGCCAGTTCTTTTTCTGGTTGGGAGTATGCGCATTCAGTCAGAGTCAGGCTGCGACTTGCGTATGCCACAATGCGACAAGAAGAGGAGGAGGATGAGCCCGGTCTGATCTGAGCTAGGGTGGCACCTAGACCAACAGGGTTTGCATCCATGGTCAGTTCGGTTTCCATGTATGGATCATAGTAGGCCATGCATGCGGCGGAGGAGATGCACATTTTGTATTCTTGGAATGCTTCTTCACATTCTCCTGACCACCTGAATTCTTGCCCTTTTCCTGTGAGAATACGTAAATGAGTGCTTACAGAGGCAAAGTCCTATATATATCTCGTGCAATAGCTGGCCATGCCCAGAAACGATTGTACAGCAGATGCTGACGTGGGCATTGGCATGTCTAGGAGGGCTCGTACCTTGTCAGGGTCCTCTAGCGCCATGCAAACTCGACGCAGTGCATCGTCATGTGCTTCTTGTGCCACTCCAAAAACTAATATTTCATCGCTGTAATTTAGACATTGCGGGATGTGTTTGATTATTTCATGTATTTCATTCTGGAAAATCTCAGCTGCAGAAGATACTCTGAAGCTGAGTCATTTGTAGCGAAAGAGTCCTGAAGGTGTGGAAAACGTATGAATATACCAGGAATCAGAGTGTAGTTGAAGTCGGTGGTAACCCTTGTTTAAATCGAGTTTTAAGAGGATTTTTGCCCCGTGCAGTAAGTGCATCATGTCGGTCATTCTCAGGGATACGTGTCTTTCTCTTTCGATTGCCACGTTTGATGCCTTCATGTCCACACATATGCGAATACGTCCATCGTTTTATTTTTTGGAAACTGGTACAATGGGTGAGACCCAAGATTTGGGTCTTGTTGCTTGTTCAATGATACCTTGAGTGAGGAGTGATTGGAGTTCGTCTTCTACTTGCCTTTGAATAATTCGTAGGATCCCTCAGCAGTGCTGTACCACCGGCTTGATCTCTGAGTTGATGTGCAAATTGATTTGTTTTCCTTTGTGTCTTCCTAAGCCATCAAATAGTGTTGGGAACATCTTCACAATTATGTCTTTCGGGTTTGTTGTGTACGCCGTCATGATTTGATACATTATATGTACTAGGCCCATTTGTATGGCCGATTTAAAGCTGAGGATGCTGCCACCCGGTACTTCACTTTTGACTGCATATATGTTCAATTTGGCTAACTTATCTTTATATGTGCATGTTGCTCTGAACATTCCTTTGCATTCCAGGGGTGTGTTTGCTCCGTAGGGATAGATGTCAATGTCAGCTGGTTTCAGAGCTCTCTTGTTCTCTAGTCCTTAATATGTATCCTCATTGACCACATTGACAGTGGCGCCTGTGTCAATTAGAAATTCCAAGGCCTTTCAGTTCACTTGCAATAATAGTGGTGGACTGTACTCAGTAGGTCTTATTACCTATCACATTCACATATCTTCATTTGTGGTCGCCGCTGGAGGGTGATGAATCAGATTTGCTGTGATGTCTGGGTGAGACCTCAGTGTACCTCACCTTGTGGCATGCTGAATGACATTGTGTGTCTTCTGGCGAGGACCTTAGACGGGTGTCATCCCTTGTGTCTCGCTGTTGTCGGGCTCTGTGTGGGGATACCCGTCTGCTTGATGATTGGTTTTGTACGTTGGTAGGAGATCTTAATTGTCTGCGGCAGGAGCTTTAACTCTTTCGACTTGTGTCGGTGTAATAGGCGTATGTCTGAAGATAGTTGACATTTTTGAACACCGACTGGAAGTGATTTTCACCCCCACATCCATCACACGTGTGGCCAATGGCTGGACAGAGGCTCATGTGCGGGAGATTATATCCACAACAATATCATTTTCGTAGATCACTGTTGAATGTCTTCTCAGTCAACCTCATTTGGCATATGGGTGCCTGAGGCGCTCCTTGTTTGATTTTAATGTTGCTTAGAGATTCCGTTTGTAAGGATAGTACCATGTCCGCCCTGGCATGTTGAAATATTTCATCCAGAGATCTGGTCTTTTGCTATAACTTCTTGCGGAATTCAGATGATTCACACCCAGCAATTGTTTGGGATTTTAGTGCTTCCACAGTTGAGTAATGTTCGAAATCACAATATTTAACTCTTTTGCGCAATCGCATGACATTATTTTCTAGGGTTTTGCCTTTCTCCTGAGTGGACGTGTGGAAAATATAGTGTTTCTAGTCCACATTTCTTAGTGGAGCGAAGTGATTGTTTAGAACGTCAATAATGCCCTGGAACGTATCAGTGGTTGTTTGAGGCATTTCAAACACAATGGCCCTCATTACGACCCTGGCGGAAAGCGACTGACCGGAGCGCCACAGCGTAAATAGCGTTTCCGCCATTGCACGAAGGAGCAAAGTGCGGCCCATTCCGACCCATCGGGCACGAGCACCACGGCATGGCGGAAGTGCAAAGTCCGCGATGGCGGAAAAGACCCCAAAACGGCCCACACCGCCGCCGTACGGCGCCCCAGGTGCAATACCGCCACCCCTCTTAGCGGTCACCGCAGTGTGCGCCTACCGGAAAGTACGGTGGCCGGAAATATACGGAAACGGAAGTTAAAACATGGGCCCGGAACGGGAAACAACCCGGCGTACACCTATAAATACACTAAAACCACACAACCACTAAAATCACTACCCTGAAACACACCCCAACCCGTCAACCACCCTAGCGAAACCAAGAATAATGGGAAAAGCAGCGAAGAAAGCGTGCGACCGCAAGTGGCAGGTCCACTTCTCCCGTGAGGAACTCACCGTGCTAACAGAGACCCTCCAGGAGAATGCTGCCGTCGTCTTCTGCACGCAAATGACCAGGACGGCACTTGCAAACAAGAAGGCCATATGGGCTCTGGTGGCACAGCGGGTAAGTGCGGTGGGGACCGCACCCCGCACCCCACAGCAATGCCGCAAGCGATGGGACGACCTGCGGATACGCGTCCGCAGCATACTCTCTGCCAACCGCAACATTGCCACAGCCACCGGGGGAGGTCCTGAATCACCCATCAAGTTGACCCCCTGGGAAGAAATCTGTGCCTCCACCATCGGAATGGAGAGCATAGAGGGAGTCGGAGGGATGGAGAAAGGAGTGCAGACATCCGAAGATTCAGGTAGGTGGGCCAGATAAAACAATGCCAAATCCACACAGTCCATCCATGTGAAGTACCATGCGTCCACATAGTGCAACAGAAACACATGTCCAGGAGAACGTCCACACACATCGGCCTGATAGCGCACGTTAAAACCCACAATAAATACATAAATAATTAAAAACCCCTAATACACGCACTACACGTGCAGCAGGCACACCCTAACTGCAGGCTGCCAAACAACTGCACCCTCACTCCACACACAAATCAAAGCACCTCCAAGGGCCCGGCCCAAATCACCCTCAGGTACCACCCCAATGCATGTGACACAATGCAATTCCAATTCCCACAGACCCACCAATAACCCTCGCCCTCCTCTACTCCACCACAGGGTCCGATCCAAACGACGAGCTACAGGACACCCCTACCAGCACACCTGCAAAGAGGGCCAAGACCAACGGCCAGAGACCCTCCACCTCAGCTGCACGCATCAAGACACGGCAGCAGCACAAATCAGGTGGCAGCACAGAGGAGGGAACATCAACAGGCACCCCAGCAGCCAGCATGCCCACAACACCACCACCACAGGTCCCCCCAATGGATGCCACAGAAGGCACTGCCTCCGGTGGCAGCAGCACCATAGGTGACACCCCATTGATGGCAGCATGCTCCGACACAGAAAACGGGGATGCCGAAGTCAGATCCATCCATGACCTGTCCCAATCCCCCTGTCTGTCCCATCCCGTACAACATGAGGATACCACGCAGGGGCACCCACAAGACGACGACTGGCCATCCCCCACAAGCCCTGTGGCAATGCAACATGAGGACAACAGCCCCTCTGTGACACCCCCGCAAATGGCCTTGGCCCAGCAGAGGCAACAGTCCCTCGACCAGTTGATCGAACAACAGCAGCAACTGGCCACGCTCCTCAAGGACCATGCTGATGAATGTGGGGGCACTAAGGCAGACATAGAAACATCAACTGAGACACTCAGGGCACAAATCGAGAGTAGCACCGAGAGCCTGAGAGTCCAAATGGAGAGTAGCACCGAGAGCCTGAGAGTCCAAATGGAGAGTAGCACCGAGAGCCTGAGAGTCCAAATGGAGAGAAGCACCGAGAGCCTCAGGGGGGAACTGCATGCGACGGCCAAGGACGTATGTGCCGAACTTGCCGCAGTGCGCCGTGTGCTCACTGAGCTCTCGCAAACCCTTAGGGACATGCATGGACGTGAGCAGGCAGACACATCATCCGTTGCAAGCTCCGTCCAGGGCAGCCCCCAACGTAGATCTGGAAGGAACCTGCGCTCCACAGGCAGGGGTGCCCCTGATACCCGCAGAGGGGGCTTGCAATAGCGACAGCCCACTGACAATGAGCATCTTTGGACACTGGTGTTCGGGGGGAGGTAGGGGGGTGGAGGGGGTGTGTTGGGCTCACTTGGGTGGCGGGTCGATAGGGTGTTCAACATGACATCACATATGCCATAAAAAGTGCACGATCAACCAATGAGATGTGTGGACATTGATCTTTGTGTACTAGGCCATCATAGGCGTACAGTCCATATTGTGCATGTCCCAGACACACGCAGTGCCACGAGTCCCGTGTCCATGTATCAGCCACCAGGCGTGAGTGCTAGAAGCATACATCAATGAGATGCTGACGAATGTCACGGGCCTCCGGTGCCTCGCAGACTCCATGAGGTGCTGCCACATCCCCACCCTCATCATGACCATCATCAGGTGCTTGCAGTTCTGCGTCAGGGGGCATGGGCACATTTCTACGTACGCACATGTTGTGGAGCATGACACATGCCATGACCATCTTTGCAACCTTCTCATGGCGGTACAGGAGTGCCCCGCCAGACCTGCTGAGGCAGCGGAAACGGCCCTTCAGTAGGCCGAATGCCTGTTCTATGACTACACGGGTACGTGAGTGGGCATGGTTGTAGTCCTCCTCATGCTGGTCCCGTGGGTTCCGGACTGGTGTGAGGAGCCATCTCTTCAGTGGATATCCAGCATCACCTGTATGTGGACGAGAAACGTATGATGTGGAATGCCATTGATACGTACGCACACCCCCCCCCCCTTCCTGCCAGGTCATTGCCAATTCACATACCCCACATCATCATGCATGTAATGAGACTCACCGAGTAGCCAGGATCTGTTCCCTGCGTGTCGCTCCATGTAGCGTGGTATTGTAGAGTTCCTCAAGACCATAGAATCATGGGTTGATCCAGGGAATCGGGCACAACAATGTGTAATGATCCTGTTGGAGTCACACACCATTTGTACATTCAGGGAATGAAATTGTTTTCGGTTGCGGTACTGGGCCTCCATGGCATGTGGGACGACCAATTCCACATGGGTGCAGTCGATGGCACCAATGCAACCCGGTATGCCGGCAAGTGCATGGAATCCCACTTTCGTGTTTGTAATTTCCTGCTCCGAGCGTGGTAGGGAGATGTAGTCGTCTGCGTGCTGCAGGAGGGCATCGAGCACTTGCAATAGTGTCCGTGAGAACAGTGGCTGAGAAATGCCATGCAACTGTCCGACTGTGTGCTGGTAGGTGCCTGTGGCCAGGAAGTGTAGTACAGACACCACCTTCAGTAGGGGTGGGATGGCGGTTGGGCTATCTATCATGCTGACAAGGTCAGCCTGTGTCATGTCCACAATGGCGGCTATGGTGTCCCGGTCCAAACGGTAGAGGGTGTGGATCTGCTCATCAGTGAGGTTGAACGGATGTGCTCGGAGGCGTGGGATTGCGGGCTGCCTGCGTGGTGGTAGTGGCTGTGCTGGTGGGCCTTGCTGGCCCTGCCTTGCCCTCCTCCTCCTCCTGCGTCTCCTCCGTGCGGCCGGTTGTAGTTGGTGTTCGTCTTCCTCTTGGAGTTGGAGCACTTGCAGTGCTATCAGGTCCCCCAGGGCCAACATCGCGAGTCCTGCCGGTAGCATTTCGGTGTGGTTGTGGGAGGAGACTGGCTGTGCAATTCATGTGTTTTCAGGCTGTATGGCCTCCACCTGTGGTGATTCATTCCACCTGTGCAAACTGCTCTCCCCTTTGGCCGAGCACGTCACGCGCACAACGCTGCAATTCGGGGAATGGTATCTTGCTATTGCTATCATGTATTTGTACCCGATGGGCGTGTTGGATTGGTTGTTATGTTCATTCGGCTATGGTCCCATTGTTTCCCATTCTATCTGTGCAGTCGCGAACAGACTTGTGAAGGGTCAGTGGAACGTAGTACTCGAGTAACGGTGGGCCCTCATGCATCACTGTACCGAGTTGCAACGACGGGCGGGGCGTCCCATTCGTGGGTGAAGGCAGTTGCCATTTTCACACACAGCCGCACTCGATGGAATAATTAGTGATTTCAAACGGCCACAGATGCCTTTTCGACGTGATGTTGCAAATGAGGAATTCGGAGGGCGGCGCTTTCGGTTATCAGCTGGCGGCGAGGAGATGCCCACAGGTCTGACTGCAAATATAACGTTCTATTGTTCAATGTCCTTGAGACAGGGCCCATGGCGAGGGAGCAATGACTGATATGAATAGTTTGGGATGCGCATTAGCTACGTGGCCGATGAGGCCGGCCGTTCCCAAATACATGTTACTTCACAACACTTGAATTACGGGCTGGGGCACTGTGGATTTTGCAGGCTGCATAACGCACAGAATCAATGGATGTTTCTAATGTCATGTGAGTAAATATTCAGGCGTTTTGATACCGGGATGAGGGAATGATGAATGGATGCATGGGCAGGTGATTTGATACAGAGTTTGCCATGTACAGGGCTTCTTGGGATCTATCCGCCTCCCCTACGCTATGTGATGCAGGCCTGCCATAGTGGGACCATCGTCTATCTGGCCTTGTTGAGCCCTCCCTGTCTCGAGGCGCCCTCAGACACTTGTGTCCATGCACGTTGACATTCCCATCTGATGGATTCTGTTTTGACAGACGCATGCACAGGTACACTCGTTTGTGATGGTGTTTGCACCTCGATATAGATGGTTATGAGTCGCAAGTGGTTTTGGGGTGGTGTTGATCCTTTTGAGTGGGCTAGCATGCATATGGCTGTGGATTTCGTGTGATCATTGAAGTGAGTTGTTCGAATGTAGTTCTGATGGCCATTCTGTTCTTTTTCTTTTCTTTTGGTTGACAGGTATCTCCTCCCCTTTTGCCACTGCCATCTGTATGCCACTCCTGCAGATGGATTTTACTCCCGACACCTGCTGCTTCGTGTTAATCGGTGGAGCAGCATTACGATCTTATGGGACGATCGCCAATGGCCCACATGCCCTTACGCAGTACTGGTGTCTCGGAGCAACATTTCGGCCTTTCAGCTGGACTAGTGCCTCCCCATTGGGACAGCCCTGCGGTTCTGTGCGCTTCCATGTTGCCTTTTCGTACGTGAATGTGGCTCTGTGTACCATGGGGGTACAGGGCGACACACAAGTAGTGGCTGGTCATTTCTTGCGGATGCAGCCCACAATGGTGATTGGTGTTTTGGAGTTCATGGCCTGATGGCTGTATGGGCTTGGTGTCTTTGATGTGCATAAATTGCTATTCTGATTTGGCCCGTGTAGCGTTTTTCTTTGCAAGTGATGTGGCATATGCCTATTTGGGGGGCGATGTATTGTGAGGAGATCTGCATTGGGTTCCAGCTTCGGGGTTTAGTTGCGTGGTACTGTACTGGGCGCGTTTGCCTACTAGGCCCGTGAGGTCAGGGATGGGGGCTGCCTATATGACAGTTTGAATGTTGTCATGCTCAGGGGCGGGGGATTGGGTTTTGTGTAACAGATGCCGGTCAGCCAGGTGGACTGGTGGAATGATGTGATTTTCGGAATGTTGCTGGGCACAGGTGCCTGTGTTTGCGTGCGTTTCTTGGTGGGGGACTGTGGTCATGTCCATTGGGATGGCTTCTGTATTCGTGCCATCTGTGACCTGCAGCTCCCATTGGCCCCTCTTGTGTTGCTTTTGTTCGTTGGCATGCATGGGTGCTTTGTACATTTCAATGGTTGCATTGTGACTTCATTGCACCTACCGGGAGTTGTACTTTGTGGGCAGGGAGCGGTGTACAGGCACTCAGTGGGGCCGTTTACGGTTGATTCGCGATGCCGTACTTCTCGCCATGGCGGAATGGTACATTCCGCCATGCCTGATGGCGTTAGGTACATGTCCGCTAGGGTCGGAATTGGCGTACCGTTGCACCATGGTGGTGTTTGCGGTTTGGCATGGCGCGCGCGCGCGTGCTTGGTGCAGTTAGCGTTGGCGTTCACTACGGTGTCGCTAATGGCTTCGTACTTTGCGGTGACGGGTCATAGTCGCACCGAGCGCTATTCGATGGCGGTATTGCATTTCCGCCATCGTTTTTCGATTTCCGCCAGGGTCGTAATGAGGGCCAATGTCCCGTACAACTGGAAATAGTGTGTGCATCCATATGCCTCTGAGCCGACGTTCCTCTCGCACACCAGTGGCGTTGATGTGGATGTTGAGTTCTTT